>NW_026138076.1:25402500-35402500 GCF_025592945.1 Manacus candei | reverse complement strand
GGTCTCACATGTGCTGTGGTCCTACCTGAATTCAGAGAAATTGGGCAGGGGTATTCCTGACCGCTGTGTAGCCTGCATATCCCCCCACCCAACATTGTATGCATGTGACTTATCCTCACTTCAAATGTTAATGCTGCTCTTCGGTATCATACTAAACCCACTGGAACATCCAGGTGCTGAACTTCCTTTGAACATCAATGCTTCATTTAGGAACAAAACAGCATTGTGGTTCTGGTTAAAAAGATCTGTCTGCAAGAGCTGAGCTCTCCCAAGGCTGCCCAACAGCTCCCTGGATGCTCTGAAACTGCTTACCAGTGCCAAGGTGGCCTGAAGGGGCCCAGAAGCCCAGCTTCATTCCATATGACAAAGACTGAGCAGCGCTTTGCAATTACATTAACGGGCCCTCAATGCTCAGTCTCTCCATTTCCTAGTTGTAAAGGAAGTCAAGAATACATACAACAAGGAGAGAAATATGGAAAAGACACTCTTGGGCCTTATTTTCCTTGGGTATATAATGTGTGCAGGTAAAAAGCCTACTACTGCCAAAAATAGTATTCTGCTGTCAATTACACATAGTCTTCAATGAATTGGAAGTGGAACAACTGATTTGTTTTTAAATTATTTTGTCCTTTTTCATGTATGATGACAAAATAGAGGCTTACTGTATTGAGGTCCCTTTTCTAGGACTGCAGGAAAGGAAAAGGTGATGCTGAATTTTATTTCACACAATGAAGGTCTGAGGCCTTGCATGTCTCAGAAAGTAGCTAAGAGCCCTGTTTAGAATCACAGAATGATTTAGGTTGGAAAAGACCTCTAAGATCATCAAGTCCAACCATTAACCTAACAACACCACGTTCACCACTAGATCATGTCCTTAACTGTTACTTGGGAGAAGAGACTGACTCCCATCTTGTTACAGCCTCCTTTCAGGTGTTTACAGAAAGTGATAAGGTCCCCTCTCAGTCTCCTTTTTTCCAGGCTAAACAATCCCAGCTCCCTCAGCTGCTACTCCCTTGTGCTCTTGTAGTGAGGGGCCCAAACCTGAACACAGTATTTGAGCTGTGGTCTTTGTGGTACAATGGAATGATCACTTCCCTAGTCCTGCGGGGCCAATATTTCTGATCCAAGCCAGGATGCCATTGGCCTTCTTGGCCACCTGGGCACACTGCTGGTTCATGTTTAGCTGACTGTCGACCAGCACCCCCAGGTTCTTCTCCGCTAAGCAGCTCTACAGCCACGCTTCCTCAAGCCTGTAGTGTTTAAAAGGTGGCCAGGACTTTGGGTAGAAAATATTTGAAGCCCTTTGGTAGAAGCAAAAGAAGGGGAAAAAAGCACCATCAGGTTGTTTTGATCAAAGAAAAGGCAGAGTCCCAGGTGTGGACTTTTGTCCCACACATAAAAAGGTACGCTAACTCCACTTAAACCCACAGAACAACTGTACCTTTAAGCCAACATGGCTAGCACTTACCTGAATTGGGAATTACTAGGTGACCTCCTAAGGAGTTGAAGGTCCCAAATGCAGTGCACGATGGGTCAGTTTGCCGAGCAAGGCTCTGGTTCTTCATATTCAGGGTCTCATTCTCCAGAAGAGACTGTGTAATCTGTGGGGACAGCTTGGAGGAGAAGTCAGAAAGGTCATCCTGGGGAGTGACTGCACCAGAGGTATTATAAACCTTGATCTTCAAGTTGGGGAGCGGGTCCAGGATTGGAGAATTGGTCATTGGGATTTTATCAGAGACATCATGCAAGGCGTAAACAGGACCCCTGTACATGGCTGCAGCAGAAGTGAGGTCTGGTGGCACTGCCAGGAGGTCTGCAAAGGAAAGGAGAAGGAAGAACCATATTACTTCTCTATTCTGATGACACTGTTCTGAGCAACAATTTGGGTTTGCATTCTGCATTTTGCCTTTTATTCCTAAGGTTCAGATACTTAAAGTCCCTGACCTGCATCTCCATTTCCATGCATTCTTCCAGCAAACTCCCAGGGGTTGTATTGCCACAGCTGCTATGGAATCCAATTGTCATACAAAATTACAGCATGTTTCTGCTATGAAGATTTTTCACTGGGATTATTTTTCCAGGGTGCACTAAGATTTCAAATACGACATGCTTAGCACCAGGGCAAGATGTTTTCCTCATCTAATAGATCTAGTTTTTAACTAATACCCCCTTCCTAAATGCTATGTAACATTTTATCTAACTGGTCTAATGACAGCATTCCTGAAATAAAAGACACAACAGGCCTACGAAGCCATCATGTCCACAACTCCCTGCAGTGAGGGATTACTACCTGCATTACACTTTTTTGAGATTCATATTAAAAGTTTATCCAGCAAAGAAAACAACACTTCTGCTAATCTTCCACATGACAACTCTCTTGTCATCTTAACTCTTACTTTGATTTATTCTTCTGGAGCAGATATGGGGAAAAAAGAGGAACTCTTCAGACTAAATATGGACCTTGAAAAAGGTAGCACTACCTTTCGAGTGCTTTTTTCTGGCCAGTGAAGTGTGGAAATAATAAAGCTGTTATGCATCAGTGATAAAAATGCTCACTATTAAATGATGTTCTACCACTACTTTTTCTACATTGTCTATTGAAATGCACAGTCCTTCTCAAACTACTACTTATACCTGTGGAAACAGAGCATAGGAAAAAAGGCTATTAGAGAAATAAAGGGGAGGAAGATGTGATACAATTACTGTATTATCACTCTTGTTTCTATCAGAGCTTTGCCTTTGATTTGAATTTGAAACATTCCCATAAATGTTTCTGTGTTTCACTCTCACATTCATTTCTCTCTTCAGAAGTTAAATATCCCTGCTTTATACTCTTGAACACATCTGAAAAATGCCAACATGGGTTTTGAGCACCTGACTATCAGAAATAAATGAATATGAATCTTTCTCCCTTTTATCAAGTCTCAACAAGCATCCAGTGAGTATCATTCATGCAGCCCAAGAGAACACAACCTTACAGTACCTCCCTGAATTGGTCAAAACGCAGTGAAATGAAAACTAACCTTGCCTTGCAGCCTTGATGTTAACAGGCTGAAATCCCCCATTTAGCGCTGAGGAGTCAATGATATCTGACTCAAAGTCACGATGGTTCTTGCGATAGACAAACAGGGCCACAGCCACGGAAATAGCCAAGCACACGATCACGGCTATGACGATCCCGACGTAGAGGGCAACATCATCCGAGTCAGGAGCAGCTAGAGGGAGAGAGGCCAGGAACCTTGATGAAATGTGTGCTCCTCACAAGGACTTTCAAGAAAACACAGTTTTATTACTCTTGTTTCCTGCAGATATTTACTACCTTTTTTATAGGATAATTTAAAATCCATTTCCAAGATCATATAACAGGTGTATGCTCTTTTGGTGGAAAACAATCTTTGATTTCTCTCTAACCTGTGTTCTAACTCTTTCCCTATCTACTCGTTCATCTATCTAGTACTCAGGGTGTGAACTACTCAGCACAAAACATGTTACAGACAGTCTCATGAACCAAATTCACCTTATGAAGTAAGATGGTATGTCTTAGTGACATAGTGTCATAATATTGGTATTTAGAAGTTCATCTGATAACAAACCATATTGTGCATTTTTAGACTTCAGAATTTTTATATTTTACTTTTAAAAAATAAAAGAACCCAAAATTTCCATTTCCTATGGAATACCTGTAATATCACTATCTTTGAGTTTGTTTTTTTTAATTGTAATTTGTCATTTAATTGTAATTTTAAAGGCCATTTGCCTTTAAAAAAATAGACTAGTAAAGCAGAGAATCAAACACTGAATTCTCATCATCAGCATTAACACATACATATTTGGATAAAAGCAGAAGCAAGCAAAAGAAAGAATGTGGTAATTTACCAAAAGGAACCCAGATTTATTTGACCTGTCTTGTGAGAAAATGGCTATGATATTTCTACTAGCTGCTTATACCGTACCATCAGCACCAATTCCAAGCTAATCTCTAGCATCATTATCCACCAGACATTTTTTTTCAAAAGGTCTGAATATGTGATCAAAATTTGATGTGTTTCTATACAGTGAAGAATCCCAGTTTTAGAAATAGCCTAATGAAAAAAGGAAGTGCAAAAACAAATCAGACTTTTTAGTACCCCATTTTTGTTAGTTTGAAACATGCGAAATCACTTTTATTTTATTTCTTCTAGCCATTTAAGCCAAGTTGCCCTCCAGATGAAAAGGTGAGAGCTGGCAGATGTAGAAAGGGAGTGATCAATCTCTGTAAGCTCCTGGCTATCAGACCTCCACTTTACCAAATTTGAGGCATCCCATTTTTAACCCAGCAGTTCAGGAAGCAGATATCTGAGTTCTGGCTCAAAGAAAAGTTACCCTTCCACCACATTTCTTCCATTAGCTAAGGAAATTTTAATGAGAAGATGGTTCATTCTCTACAGTTTCAGTCTCTGAGGCAGCATCTTCTCCCATTTCCCTCATGTCCTTATCATTCTGCGCCAACCTGCAGACGGCAAAACACTGTGACTGCTGTCAAGCAAGCAGCATATCACTTACTCTGCTGAATAGGCCCCTCTTTGCCCAGTTACACAGAGCTGGCCTAACAGTAAAGCTTGACTCAAGGAACAGCATCAAATCAGCATCCAGGAACATAAAATCAAACAGTAAACTTACAAGAAAATCCATATTCATTCTGGGTTCTCTGTTCAGTTGAAATAGGATAAATGAAACCTTAAAAAGAAAGAAATTAAACAAAAATGGGAAGAAAATCAAATGAGGAGAACAAAAAAGTGAACCATGAAAAATAGTTTAATTAAAAAAAAAAGGAAAAGAAACTGATGGCACTTTAAAATTCTGATACAGCACAGAATTATGATTTTGCATCCCCTCTCTCCTCCAGAGCCTTACTAAGAATTAATAAGCAGGCAGATTGAATTTCTAAGCCAAAATCAGTCTCGAGTCACTAACTTTAGAGTGCTTAAAGTCTTCCTTTTATTGAGCATAAACTCTAATGGATCTAATATATTTCAGACATCAAGGGTCATTAGCATATGGAAAGTCTTTTTATCCCTATCCCTGCCATATGCTTTAATTCCCAGGACATGCTCGGTGAGGCTCTAAACAGTTTTTATATTTAATTATAATAGCTTGCTGTTGATCTAATAGAGCTAAAGGAGACCTGTTGTCACCGGTCAGAGGTTAAGTACCCATTTGCTGAGCAGAGTCTATGCACAAAGCTATCTCTCTGCATTTCCTTAAAATTATTTTATCCTGTCTTTAACACATGTTCAATAGGAATTCCTCAGGGAGCAAAGAATTTGTCAGCAAACGGTAAACTGAGTGGCTTTTCTTTGAAATTATTACAAAATCAATAAGGCCCCTGAGGTCGGAACATTACTTATTTGAAATCTTTGCTAGCACCATATATTGACAAAATCATAACATAATTTACAGATGTATTTCTGAATGGATAAATAAGAGATATCATTTCTTTTGTCTATTGTTTCTTTTCTTCCTGCAGCCCTCACAGCACAGCAGGCTGTTAGTTCGCATATGAGTCCTGTGAACTCACTAAGCATCTCACAGCTTCTTTCCATCCATATGGGAAACAAGTGAAATGCTCCTAGTCCCATGCTGCTGGAAAGGTAAATGACAAATCCAAACTAAGCAAGGGAGTCACTGTCTGGGATGGGATTAGAGTCGGTGTAAGACAGAAGGCACCTCTCCTCCATTATCTCCCCTTCTGTTCTTTTAAAGGGAATTTCACCCCTTCCCCTTGGATCATGCTTGCAAGGAGCTCACACAGCTGGGGACTCCCTGCAGGTGAAACAAAACTGGAAAACGAACTCCTGGTGTGTGCCTAGCACGCAGGACCACATTAAAGGCAGACTGGAGTAACAATCCCCAGCTCCCACAGCCACTGAGCTTGGGTGCTCAGCATCTGTTGTGCTCTACATATCTCTTGTTGCTTGGCTGCATTTTTTGCTAATGAAGACATAGTCTATCCCAATTGCAGGTATGGACATACCTCCCTTCAAAGTTTCCAGACATTAATTATCACATAAACGCTACCTTCACTGAAATACCAGAGCAAAACCAGCTGGTTTTTGATGGTGATGTTTTTTTATTGAGGCATCATGGGACAGAATATATTGCCTGTAATATCTATTTAAAGCTTTATTTCACAGTAAGGATTCCAGCCTTACAATTGCTTTTAGGAATATGAAGTCTTCACATTAATTTCTTTGAGGCAAGTACTCTCAACACACATACACAATCTTTCATTAATAACTGCTCTTTACTTACTACTGGTGTACTTGAGGTATTGGCCATAAAAAGTCAGGTGAGTACTCAGCAAGTCTGGGCATGAATTTACATTATTCATTATTAATTACTCCCCACTTGCTCCCCAGATGAAATTTCAGCTATAGACTTATGCCCAATATTTCCTTTGGCAAGATGTCTCTGGAGAGACCAAGAGACACGCAGCAGGAAATATAAGGCACAAGGACAAAGTGGAATTTAGGCTCTGAATATCTTTTTGCGTCATACTCAAATCCACTGGGAAAGCTGAGGATATCTCCCTGCACTTCATGTGCCCCAGCATGTTCATGGGGAAGCTGGCATGGGGCAGCACATGTCCTCTGGCTCTGCATCACCCATGGAGCTTCAGCTCACCCGTGCAGAGCTGAAAAGGAGAGGTTATTCTTCTCTCCTTTGCATTTCAGATAGTAAGTTTTGTGTTGTGCATCAACATTTGCAAGGTTGTGTGTCATTCCTGCCATGTCTGAAGTGATCCAGTAACTGAAACTCGACAGGCACAAAAGATGGCACCACCTGGATTAGCTGTGATGTTACTGAAATCATTCTTTCCTCACAGGAAAATGGAAATTCAAATTCAAGTTTTTTCAGCAAAGTAAACAACTGTGGTCCTCAAATATTCTAAAAGAAATCTACCTCACTGCAACCTCTCCATAGACCCTGTTTGTCACAAATACATATTTGTGTCTTACAAGTTTGCACAGATTTTCTTACTGATAACTATGGAAAGCATCCTTGCAGCTACATAAGAGTGACACCAATTTCTTCTACAGAAATGTTTTGTGCATAAATTTACTGATGCATCTGTTGAAACAGAAGGAAGAGGTAAGGATTCTGCTTGCTGTGTTTATTAGCCTCACAAATTAACATGTAAAGCGATCTTGATTTTACTCTTCTACGTCTGCTGCAAGTTGAACCAAGCACCCAACTCCATCCAGCTGCTTCCATGCAAACAGCCTGGCTTGTACATCTCTGCAAGGACACACTGTCAGCCTGAAATATGTGGTTTTTACACAGAAGGAAAGCATGGCAGAGGTGGAAAGGTTATGGGCTGCTAAGTGAGATGCCATATGTCTGAGTCATAGGCACATCAATTTTTTGTTGAGAGCCAGGAGTCCCAGTTGATCCATCCGGCTGTAAATCGATAGGTGGCCACTCGTGCAAGTCCTTGTTGGGGTGATTGCACTACACAAGCTATGCTGAGGCATATCCAACCCTGTTTGCTCACAGAATGTGAGCAGACTCCCCTGGTTGAAGCTAGCAGAGACCTTACCTTGGGTTTCCAAGCTGGCAACCCCAGACACTTGCTGGTTTCAGACATCAGCTCCATCTTCACTTGTAAATTAAGCATGTCTATTGAAGATCCCTCAAACATGGCAACTACAGACTGACACTTGCAATTTTGGTGGGACTTTTTGGAAAAAAATTAGTTTTAAGCACTCCTTTGTCACTCTTCCAAAAGGGAGTGGGCATTGCAGTGGCAGTGGTAAGGGGAAGGCTTGCAGTAATGAGCAGGAGGTAATGGAGAGGATGCAGGCCTGTTGCCAGGATCCCAGCAAAAGAGCACAGGTTTTTCCTATAGAAAGTCAGCTGTCACACTGGTCCCTCTTGACTATGCCTTCAGATAATGAAAAAGGACATTTTCATCAGATAATGATACAAACCTGATGGGATTAGTAACTGAAATAATGAAGAATGACTTCCCTCCTCTCTTCAAAGTAATTGCAGTGAAAAGAGATCTTTTTCTTGTGCATTTTTTTCTTTTTTCCCCCTTTCTTGTATTAAGCACTGCTTGGCAAATACCTAAGGGACTTCTACCAGGATGATCAACATTTTTAATGACGAATTTAGAAAGGTGCTGGTGGGTTTGACTCTAGGAAGAGCCTGCTGAGGCTGCTGGCTCATACTCAGAACAGCTGGTTTCACAGTGAGCTACTTTCTTTGAGAAAAGTAATTTAAGCTTCTTCCTACAGTTCATTGGGAAATGTATATTTTCAAAGGCACTTCTGCTATTTTGTTGTGTAACTTACTGTTGAATGAGTAAAATAGTAATAATCATACTTTATGCTTGCATAGTGCCTACTGTTTGAGGCTCTCAAAGTGGGAGGCTTACCAAAAGTGGGTATTTGTTTCCCTCATCCTACAAGTACCTCCCCTATCTGGAGAATCAGTGGGAGGCTCAGGTTAACACACCAAAATTGAACCACTGTAATTGCATGGTAAATGCATTCATTAAAAAGCCTTTAGTTAAGTTGATGTTTCTCCATGCATTCTACTTTATATTCCAATTTAGGTTTGAAAATACATTTATCGTTCCTGTGGAAGTACTTCTGTTAAGTGTTAAAGGTGGGCTTTTTTTAACTAAATTAATTATGCTGGCACAAATCCTTTGTACAAATGCAGATGCATCATTACAAAGGTGCTTTATGTAGACATTGCCTATTTTCTCTCTAGAAAGCATGAGAAGAGCAATTTAAGCACCTTTATAATGATGCAACACACTGGGGAAAAGTGAAGAAGGGTGAATATGTCAGATTGTACTGGAAAAAAAACAAACAACCCAATGTTGGTATATAGAAAAGACTTCAGCAGCTTTTTATCAGTTTAGTTTAACTCAATTTAAGCATCAGTTACACTTGGCACTGATTTGGGAAATTGTGACCATTTAACTAAGTAGATTGTGAAGCTCATTTAATTAGTTTGGTGCAGCTTGTGAAGGTAGATGATCCCTAAACACTGGAAGTCTAGCCTGAGCATTCTGGTCCCACATGTCTTGTTCTGGCGTCCTGGAAATACATGTGTGTCAGAGGCCACAGGAGACACAACAGTAGGTCTCTGTTGCTGAATGGCCCTGTGTGGATTTATCTGCTTTCAGGGTTAGCTTTGACAAACAAGCAGGCTGAGCCTTTCTATAGCACGAGTTCATCTGCTGCAATTTTCTTTGAGAGGAGTGGATAAACATTCTCATAATAAAATCAACTTGGTAAGTTGAGGTAAAATAAAACATTTGGGAAAAGAGAATCTCAGACCTATAAAAGATAACTGTGCAGAAATTATCACACTGACTCCCTTTAGATTGACATTTCACAGAATGTCACCAAAGAGTCACCAAAACAACTTCTCTAAGCTCTTTTTCTTCCACTGGGGAAGAATCTTCTCCTCAGCATATTCATGGGCATATACACACACACACATGGTGCTCAGCCTGGGAACTCAGTATCATGACATGGGAATTCTGAAATCCCATGTTTGATATCACCTAGAGAGCCATGGGCATATAACTGCCTAGGCCACTGATCGTGCATATTTTAAAGACAACTTTTATCCCTTAAGTATAGAACACTAAGTCATGGCTTCATGCAGAGGGAACTTTGTAACTGGATCCCTTTTTTGGTCCTTAATAGACTTTGCTAGCTTTCTAGTCATGCTGAATTTGTATTAATGGATACCAACTTTGAAGTGAATTGATCAGATTATGAAAAGGTTTTACCCTGTTGCTTGCAGAAAATAAAATATTCACATAAGAGACAAAGAAAAAAATCCCAGTTTTTAATCTGTATTTTCCCTATCTATTTTTCTTCTCTTCAGCAGCTATCTAGGCAAGACAGTGAAGTAGCTGAAAATGATCTTTCTGGGCACTTATTTACTAGGGTTTATACAATTTGGGTCATATTTTCAAAAATATTTACAATTATGCTGCAAAGAAATAGTTTTATACCATTAGCTGAGGTAATAGTTAATGATACATAGTTTGAGACTGTATCAAGACTAGAGAGAACTGGAGACATGCACTTTCAGTTAATAAAGTGAAGATTGCATAAAGCATACCGTAAATGCTAGTTTCTTCAAAAAATCATTTTTTTAATCTGGCACCACTTGCTTCTAATCTATAAACTCTCTCTACCCTCTCTGTAGTAGTTTCAGAAACAGCTGAGGTCACGTAATTCCATGGCCTTTCTGAAAGCCTAGCCACATGACATGTCTCAGTAACATCCTGTTGCAAAGAACTCAACAGGTTGAGCATAATACGTTGTTACAGCACTTCCCCCCCCCCCCCCTTTTGGCTCTACAGTCAATGCTCTTAAATCACCTATGAGAAAAGAAGAAGGCACAAAGGCATTCAACTGCTGCCTTTCTTTCTCTGCTTTGATGGGTTTATCCAGTGTAGCCACACTGAAGTAGGAATAAGCTCTTGCTGGCAACAGGCTCTGAATCACAGAGCTATGACGGACAGATAAACAGAGACTAATTCTCACATGTAGATGCCTAAAATTTGAAGAAACTTATTCTTAGAGCATTTAAAGTAGGTGTGTGGTGTATACATTGTGACATGAGAGTTTACTAAAACAATCCTTTGTTTTGCTGTGATATATATACATCAGATGAATTCCAGTATTTAATAACTCAAAGCCATCAAGCTGGTAATTTTTTCCATATCAGTCCCAAATAACATGCACCCAATTGCTTCTGTTCTTAATTCCCAAGATGATGTCTTCTTTCAGCATTAATTCAATTAGCCTCCTCTTTTGCCTAGATCTAGTAGCTCAGAATTTTATTTAAAATATTTGGATTTTGCTGAAATTCTCTATAATCAGTCTCAGTATCAGAAATTATCCTGAGAAGTTTGAATAATATTGGGTTAAGAATCCTAATAATTTTTTGTTGTTGATTTTTTAGTTCAATTGAACTCAATGAGCTAAAAAAAAAAAGTATATATTAGTGTTTACAAATTCCAGATTCTAGGAATTCACCTTATCTCCCTTTTCCTTTAAAATGCCATTCTTAATTCAAAACCAGCCCAATTTCAGACTTTTTTGCATTCATGAGAACAGACATTCATCAATTCTACATTCTGAATTCTACTATAAAGAGAGGGTTTTGAAACAAAGAAGAAAAAAAGTCATATGCCCATGCAGTGTTTGCAGTGCTGTGGCTGTGACCTTGCACTAATAATCCTGTTTCCATCTTCTGTCTCCTTCTGTCTTACCTCATTCACCATCACCTCTCAGCAATCACAGCTATCACCAGCTTGCTTAAATTTCTTCATTATTTTTAAAGGTAATTATAGATGATCAATACAGTGTGCAAAGACCCAAAGCTTTCAAAAAAGACTTTCAAGGGCTTTCAAAATGTTCATTCAGATGCATTGCAATGCTATAGGTTTCCACCAAGTCCATCTATGATGGACAAACAGCCACATATTTCCATCTTAGGAGAAGGAATTTAGGGATTTAACTTGACATTCAGGAGTTTTAAACTGCTTTGTGCAAGTTCTACTGTCCAGAGGCTGCACATGCTTCCAGTACTGTTTTCTATAAGGGAGCAGAGTTAATGGTACAAGAGCAACCTCAGAGTAAACCCCATATTCTGACTGCTTAGTGCCAAGGCTTCATGTTCACTTAACGTGTTGCTAATGCAGATTTACCATAGGAGAAATATTAACAATAATATATGACTTGTAATTGGTGTTAATCGTTTCTCCCCCTTGCTATTTCCCAGGAAAACAAGAAGATGTGATATGTTATACCTTTTTTTGTGGTGGTTAAAAAAACCAATAAAACACACCAACAAAATCTGTGAAGCTGCAAAAACCTTTAAGACACAATGTGCCCAGCTCCTTCTTATATTTTCTATTCTAAAGAAAGACCTTCACATCTGCAGTAATGATGCTGAAGGTCAGATATGATTTCAGACATCCCAGAGATAATGCACTGCAATTTATTTTCTTTCTGAAGGACTAATTATTGGCATGTTCAAAGTGGGCTAATAAATAGGGAGCTTGAGGTTTTGTGACTCTTTATTTACTTGGGTATTATCTCAGATCTTTCCTGAGCGGGTAAGTTAAATGGGGAGACTCTCTTGTTCTCTCCTTGAATGGAGTTTATGATATTCTATAATTAAGACTGCAATTATGTTTTCATTTTAAATTAGATCCTGAAATTTGTTAATATTGTTAGAAAGTCTTGCCTGAGTTTAAACACACATGTCATCTATATGGGAGCGGGGGAAGTTGAAAGAGAAGGATAACTTGTTGCTAAAATTTGATGTGGATTAGAATATCCAAGTTTGACATTATGCAATCTTTTGCAGTTAAGGACTTTGACCTTTTGGTTAAATCTTATGTCAGTCTTTAGTATCTTAGAAGCACAGGACCTTAACACTGGGTTTGTTATGAATGTTTGACAGCAAAAGTAAACACATGGCAATTTGCTAGATTATGTATTTGCAAATTCCACTCTTGCAATGACTGAATGCTAAATTGACTTCCTGGGATTCACTTTGTTTTGCAGTAGGAGCTGGACAAGAGCTGAAATAAGTACTGAAGAGAGGACATACAGCAAACAGCTAGTTGAGTGAAGGGACAGTTGGAAGGGGATGCAGGAGAGGGGAATGCTGGAAAAAAGGCTTACGGAAAGCATGAGTTATCCACACAGAACAGGTATCAAAATCTTTGGCAGGTTTGTAAGCTCACACGTAAGGTAACTTGCATTCCCCAGTTTATAACCTCAAAAATCCCAGAGACTCCAGAACCAGCTGATCAGCTCAATGTTTGTCTCTCAAACTATAGAAACTTCCTTCCCCAGCATAAGTTTTCATTTAAGGATGCTGCCAATAATTTTTTTAGTCCAGATATAGAAATAGAGAGCACTGAGTTTTACTTCTGATCCTTTTACTTACTCCTTGATGAGCCTTGGGAAACTCATGTAACTTTGCTCTGCCTGACACCCTGACAGGAAAGCAAAAATCATGAAATATACCCGCCTTTGTATATGATAAGGAAAATATAAACATACATCATTGTCACTGCATGGGGTGGTTTTCTTCTACAATTAATGTATCAGTCAGACTTCGTCATAAGATTTACATTTTCCTTTCATCTATCTTGGTAGCATTTTGAGTTTCTTAACATGCAGAGGAACAGGAAAAATAAAAGAAAGCCTAAGAAAACTAAGAAGAATGAAAAGTGTAGATGGACAAGGTTGCTTTTTTTTCCTTCTCTCTGTATGGCTATAATATTTTTGATTAGTTCAGACTTTTGAAAACAGCCTAGAGATCTTACAACACTTGTCTTTCATTAAAAATAATATGGAGGTGGTTTTTTCTAAACTGACCGGGGTGAAGACACAGTGATTTCAGTGCCTTGGGTTCTGCCTGTGGCTCTGCTCTTCTATTTTCTCTCAACACTTCTATCTGCTTTGAGCAGTTGGTTTTCTAGGTAAGAGCTCTCAGTTGCAGAGGGGCCACTGGAGCGTGGATGCTTCTCAACTGGGGATTTCTCATGTTGCTATAATAAGAGATGAGTCATGACTCTGAGATGTGTGCATAAATTCCCTTGGCTGCTACACCATTACATAGTAGTTGGGTTGAAAACAGAATAACACATCTCTTTACTCATATCAAGCAACAATATTACAGAAAACTTCTTCTAGGAACAAATGAGATGCCTTCTTCAAATGAATGAGCAGCCCCTGCAAGGGCAAAACAGGCAGGTGGCTACATCATTATGCTGACAGACTGAACGTATTAGAAGTTCTCTCTTGACCAACATGCTCTCAATAAAAGGTTTTATTTCATTCCTCTGCACACATGGGCTTCTGTTGCAGTCTCCCTTGGGAGAGTTCTGCTTGCCTTCTGGAGTCTGGAAAACATCCCCCTGCTCTTTGCATACTAATCTGCTCTGGTGGACCTGTGGTCCTGATCAAGCTGCTCTGCCCTGTAATTCTTCCCTGAATGCCTGCTTTCAAATCAAGCCAAAAAGGGAAACAAATACTTATTCCATCAGAGGTTCTGACATGTTACATTAAACAAGCAAGGCATGTGCAGAATATTTATGTTTTGGGAAGAAAGAGATGGTAGTATCAGGATAACCTTGCCTTCCACTCAAGATCTGTGTATAAACAGAGATGAGACTGGAAAAGGGCAGCATTTAGTCATTTCACACAAGAGCAGGATAAACTGCATCTTTTTCACTCTGCACTATCACTGCAAGAGGGAACCTTATGAACTTCATACTGCCTTTCAGACAAGGATTTCAGAGTGCTCAGCAAATACAGATTTGCCATCACCATTTCACATCAATTCACTCTTGACTAGAAGGAAGCCTTTTTTTAAAAGGAATGGAATTATTAGGCTGATAATAACATCTTCACCATGGTATAGGCAACTTTTTCTCAAGCGGCACATCCGCTATTTGAGTTTCCAAGCAGTTAAGCTACATGCAGGGAGAGAAAGTGATCACCAAAGTGATTCAAGTGTTAGTCCAGATTAACAACAGATGAAGATGTTTTGAATCTTTTCTTCCATTCTATAAATGACAATAGCACATCTCAGTCTTTTCATGCTCAAGCAACAAAGGAAAAGTCCACATTGACACTCGGCAATGATTCACAAGTGGGAGTCTCTTTCTGGCCCTATTCAATGATGGATCTTTATTCCATATTATGACACTATAAAATAAACTATTTTACTACACAAAGAAACAATACTATTGACGTAACTTTATAATCCATAGCCCTGAAGGAACAATATGTGCTTCACTATTATCTTGCTTGTTGCTATAAGACAGCTAGCCCTCTGTTTTGGAAAAAACTGAAAGCACAACTTAGCCAGCCTTTTATGAAAAGCCACAGTGGTCGACTAAAGCCAAGAGTGAGCTGAAAAAGGGGCACTGGTTATCTTCCTGACTGTGCTAGTGCCAACCCTACACATTCCACGCACAATTTCAGAAAAGCCCAAAAGCCCAATAGGCACCAACCTCACACCTACGGACTTGCTGTACTTATTCATTCAGGACAGGGACAATATAGATCTGAACACTGTCACTTCAGATCCTCAACAGAGAGGATATAGGTGACAAACTCTGAGCATGACAGCTGCATGTCATAACTCAGGTAACAAGCCTTCAACATAACCACGCAGTACAGCTAAGTCTTCTCATAGGGTTCACCTCTTCCTGACTACCAGTAGCATTTTACACATAATGCAAAGCAGAACTTGGCCTGCCAGGGACTTGTAGCATCTGCTTTGTACCACACAAATGATCTAGCAGTCATTCCAGACTGAGTCCAGCCAAACACTTCCACTTGTATGTTGCTTTAAAAATATTTGTGACCTAGCGAAGGGAACTAATTGTGCTGAAGTTTGAGCCAGCAGGGGAACGCTTTGCTTTCTTATTCTTTACACAGAACACCCACCAAAGTCATTAGGTAGGATGAGTGAAAGGCTAATTGCAGTGCTTCAGTTTATAGCAATCCCCTGTGAGATGCAGTGCATGCCTTTAAAAGTGTTGCTCCTTGCACTGAACTCGTACATCAAATGGGAAATAATGCAACTATGGAGGCAATAATGCAACTACTGTGGGTGGTAACCAGCCAATTCTTCTTACACCTACAGCATATTTTGTTCCAGAAGATCATATTAATGCTATTATGGGAATTATGGAATTGTTATAATGGACCTGCTAGGCAATATTGTGTATTTGGAAACTTAAAATAGCAATGACCACCCTAAATTTTCACTACATCTGCTTTTCCTTTTCAATTCAGCCTGCTGTGTCTCTGCAGGCTCTCTAGTTTAACGACTATTCGTCTCTTCATGTTAACAGAAAAATACTAACTACCGGATAAGGGAGTGTATGTGTATACTAGCAAGATCATTAGTCTGAATAAATGTGACAGCCGAGTTGCATGAGAAATGCCACAGTTAGTGGTAAGCACAAACTACAGCTTTGGGTGTAAAATACTATAATTACAAGGGATGGAGAAAGCTCCACAGTTTTTATCCCCACAGAAATCAATAGTCATGCAGACTTCTGCTCTTTACTGGAGCAGGAGTAGTCTGATGAAAGAGCTTATTGATCTATCCAGCTGATGCTACTGAAGTGAATAACAGACTGGAAGAGAAAGGGTTTGTAAATTAGACTCATTCAAACCAGCATTTTCCAGCATATCTTTTACATGCAGCTATATAAAGGTATATATTTACAAGTGAGTTTTTGTCAAAGCAACAGGCTACTGACTCCTTGTAAGAGGGTCTGTCTACTAATTCTTTGACCCCAACTACACCCCCCGTGTCAACCTTCAAGCTCTCACTAAAGACTGACAGTCAGGAGGCAGCACCAGGGCATCTAGGAGCAGGATTTGACTATGGGGCAGGTAAGCAGCTGGCCAACACATCTCCCTGAGGGCTATGGCCACAGAAAAAAAGGTGGCTGTAGCTTCCTCCATGCCACATGTGCCATGTCAGACCCAGTGGCATGAAGGCATTGGAAAAGTCTGCTGTGGATCCACAGGTTCCCAGCCTAGGAGAAATGTCAGTTCCTGGCCAGTCCCCAAAAGCCTCAAATAATATGGAAAGAGGCATGTTGTTTTAGGAATGAAAGGAGTCCTGTGTGTCTTCCTGGCTCAGCAGGCAGACTTTCTATGAACCTAAATCCACATGGGCAAAAATGTAAGTATTCAGATTGATTGTGCATAAACTGAGAAGGAGAAATAAAGAAAAAGGGTGGGGGGAGAGAGAGAGAGCAGCAGGCACATTGCCACCAAGTACGGCAAATCAATCTTCTCAGCAGTGATGGATCGGGGAGCAGGACTGCAAGTTTTACAGGTATATGAAACCCTGCGAGTATAAAGACACCATTAAAACACTGCCATTAAATTCCAACACTGAAGGATTACCACAGCCCCTGGAGCTAAGCAGGTCATTATATGACTGCATATTTTTCATTATCATTTTTTATATACATATATATGAAGCAGAATAGGATTCACAACAGTTTCACCCTCTCTCCTGCTGAAGACCTCTGCTTTATACTCAGCATCCACTTTCACAAATAAAATGCAATATACCATCAACAGATAAACGAGATCCCTACAGGGCTTTTATTCTGCTGTACTATTATATCTACTTTTCCACAAGACTTCTGCTTAAATGGCTCTCTTTATGCACACACACAAAGATGACATACACCTGTCTCAATATAACCTGATAGTGAAGAGCTCTTCTGTATAGGGAAATGTATCTTTTCTTCCTAATTTTTCATAATGACTTATTAACAGTGCTGGAGCTAGGGGTATGCTAGCTTCCTCACAATAAAAGTGTTATATAGTAAGACATGGATGGATTTTTATTTTTTTTTTCTATCTTTAGAAATGAAAAAGAGAGGAGCTCTAAATTTCACCTTTCCATTTTCCCCATAAAAAGAGATTTTTTGAGGCATTACAGCTTCATAGGCTGCTGACACTGACTAATAGTTTTTAACATGATGGAAGTATTTGTATGAGCCACACTGAGGAAGCTATTTGTAACTCTGGGAAACTCCAGAGCAAGTGGCTATGCTGTGCCATAGGGTAGCTCAGAGATCACTGCCAGCATAGTAGCCATCTTATATAGTAATTATTCAAGGGGTAGACCTATGTATTAGCTAGTAGTGTCACTTTTCTGTCATTGTGACTATTTCAGTCAAAAGTAACCTGCCTCAGAGAATAAAAATTCTTAACCCCTTTTTTATGAGAGAACCCAAAGCATTTTATGATCCGGACACATAGATATCGAATAGTTACAGCCACAACTCTTTGGATAACAGAGAGCTGAAGCTTGACAGAGAAGTACTGTAGTGAGATGGGATGAAGGAACAGGAGAGACATGTATGTGATGATTTTGACTCAGGTTATTGTGCTAATGAAATGTGAAAGGGAGTCTTGATGCACCAACAGCCCAAAGAAGACCCCTTTTTTGAGAAGGGATGGGATGCAGAGCAGATTAACTGTTCATCAGTACATGTCAGAATCACACTTAAAACCTACTGTTTTTTTACTTCTCTCTCCTATTAGTCAAAAAGGCAGGACCATGGCATAAACAGATGCAGGCAGACTACATTTTGGTGCTAGAGCTGATCTTAACGAGGCTGCACCATGATGATGACTATACATGAAGTTTGCACTGGCAGTGCCTAGATACAGCCTACCTCCTTCTACCACAGGGCACTTGAAATCCAAAAAAAGCACATAACTATTATATGTAGAAACACGTGCACCCACCATTCCTGATATTAAGAAGCCACAAGCTGATCTGCTTGGCCAAGTTTACTCTTTAAAAATGCTGACTTTGCCCTAAATGCTCTTTTTTTTTCCATTTACATTGCTGTAAGAGTCACTGCCAAACTTCTCTGGACAGATGCTGCACCTGTATAGAGAGGAAGACTGTTTGGTGGGGAGACCAGGGGGGAGAAGGCTCTGTTATGACTCTTCCTAATTCTTCACTGTTCAACTTCGTATACCTCAGACAGCATTACATTCATCTTCAGGCAAAAAGAGTGGGTTGCCCACACTGGTGAGAACCGGATTAACTAATTTCTTTTACAAATGATTCTGTGACTTTAGGTCATTGATGCTGTTCTGCAGCTATTTCTGGTTTCGCTGTGGCCATATATATCCCAGACCCCAGAGAGGTCACAGTGGCACTTACCCTGCATGCAGAGCCCGTCAGTGCAGTTCTTGGACTGCAGCACCAGCCCCTCACAGTCCTTCCCCCCGTTCTTCGGCGCTGGGGCCGTGCACTCCCTCCGGCGCCAGTGAGTACACTCCGTGCCACAGGTGGACCACTTGCTCCAGGATGTCCACTTGCCATCCACTGACACAAGGAAAGAACAACTTGTTAGGGTGTACACAGAAGTGAGACCAAGCAAAAGCAATGCACACATTGGCACAAGCCGGTCTGCAACTCCTGGCCATCTCTGGCAAGGCAGAGGGATCATCAGCCTGCTCTTCTCTAAGTTCTACTTCTGTCATGTAAATACACATTCACCCCCACCTCTCCTTTCTCTCTGCCCTGACCCCATTTCTGGTCTTTCTTCCCCTTTATATAAACTTCTATCTAGTTTATCTGTGTTCAAAGTGTACAAGCAACAACTCAGGAATCTGTGATTTTATTTTAATTTTTGGCATTTTTTAACACAGAGATTAAACTGGTCCAAAAATTCTTCTTTAGTAGGAAGATATTTAATGTTAAATACTCCCTATTAAAAGAACTATCTAGAGGTACCAAACTATTTCACATGAGCAGAATCAAGAATGTGTTTAGTGCCTTTCAACATCCTGCAAATGACTTTCAAAAGCACTAAATCGAACAGGTGAAGAACAAAATATGAAACTGTTCTTGTGACAGAGCTGGATGGCCAAACTTAACAAGCTCAAGATGACCTTACTGACATTGATTTGAGTAGGTCTGTAGAAGGAGGAAAGCACTGGACAGTAGGGGCAGAACTTTGTCACAGATAAGTACCAACTACCTGGTGTGTCCTGAAGCAATTTTGTATTTTTCAGCAGTTTACATTTAAATACCTTTTAAAGGTATGGATACACATCTCTTTCCAGAATAAATGTCTTTGTATTTGAAGTCAGGTGAACATGTGCCTCAAATTTAACATCCACATCCCAGATGCTTCAGTTGCTGAGACAGCTGGACTGAACAGACATTGCAAATATATTTACATCGCAGTTCCTTTCTATATTCAAATTCCAATCCTTTTCCAGAGCTTTCAACCATTATCTCCTACAACTGGAAACTCTGAATGTTCCCCAAATCCCCTGAATTATGAGGGCTGAGACACCAGTGTAAGCAGCATGCAAAAGTAGGGCTGAAGCCCACGCTGCTTGATATGATGTGCCACTATTTTATCTATTTATTTAATACAATTTCATATTCATCCCCTGAAATGTTGGATTTATTAATAATGAGAGGCAGGCTTTTGTAACTCAATAGTATTCTCCTGAAATGACTGATGACAGACAAACAATTTATCTGGGGCTGTGTGCTGTTGATACTGAACCTGGACACAGAGTGGTGCAAGCTATTTTCTGAATGCTCTGGCCCTCGCAGAAGGCACCACCGTTGAGTGGGGCAGGGTTGGTGCAGGTCCTCGTGCGCTTCTGGAAGCCTCTCCCGCATCGGCTGTTACACACTGACCACTCAGTCCAGGTAGACCAGCCTCCGTTCACTGAAAAGCAAGAGGGAGAGTATGATCCCATAATCAGGCCAGTTTGGTCAGCCCAAAGCCCAAAGTGATGGCTGGGAACAGCAGGAGAAGCAACGCTGAACAGACAAAACCCACGTCTCCAACATGCCAAATGTATGCCAGAAGTCACTGTAAAAATTTGAAGAAATGCTGATGCCAAATGAAAAGCACCATTTGATGACAATTAGGGCTGGTAGGTGACCAACCTTACTCTGAAAACTGACCTGACCCAGCCTTAAGCTCCTGATGGAGTATGTATGATCAAAATCCCTGCAGATTCAGAGAGCGCACACAGCTCTAACAGCCAGAAGCCTACGGTCTGAAAGCTGCAGCACTTTCCAAAGGGAGACAACGTGCACTCCTGTTCATGCTCAGATAAACCTATCACCTATGTATGCTGAGACACCCTCATGCTTTGATTAGATATTGATAATTTTCTCTTCCTTTCTTTGAAGACGGTGATTTCAGGATGTCAGGACAACTTCACTCATCCCTCTGTGGACCTAGCTGGTGCATATGAATGTCTCAGCACTTCCCTAACAGATATTTAAGCTGTTCAGAGTGAACTAACACTAAATACATTTTTTTTAATTGACTTTGGGAAGATATTTATCTCTGGAAAGATATTTATGCTGACTCTCCTTTTCACCCACCTCATTTTCTGGGATAGAGGGATAGATGAAGAAGGAGCTATGCTGCTCTACATAAGAATGTCACTGCCAGTGTATGGGTAACATACTAACTGCTCAGATTCTCTAAACCCAAATGTTTGTGATATGATACAACCCTTAAGCAGTTCTGGTAGCAAAACCCATAAAAATGTTACTCCCCTACACATGTCTCTTGAATGCACTGTTGAAAAAAAATTCTGTATATGTATGAGGAGGAGTTGCCTACATCTTTATGTTTCTGCATTCATCACAGCTACAAAACACAGAGCTCTTGCATGGTCCATTCCTCAATATCACAACCACTGCTAATCAACTCAATTCAGTCAGTTTTCTATAAAAACTGAACTAAAAGGCCTTCATTGTAACTTCGGGGAAGCAACTGCTCACAATTAAATCTAACTGCTACCCTGAATATGAAATGAATATTAGGGATAATCATAGGGATTTTTTCCTACTTGTCTATCCTATAATTAAGCTGATTGTAAGGAACACCAGTTCAGTCAGCTGGCACATCATCAGAGCAGGTTTTGTTCTGGTGGATACCCCCACCTGGGATGCATTTGGGGCAGTAACTCTGCAGGGGCAAAGGCTCAACCTGGTGGGGCAGAGCTGCAGCGCAACACAGGCTGGAAGAGACCCTAGAAGGGCATCTCATCTGGCCTCTCCACAGCCAAAGCATGACCAGCCTCAGTTATATCAGGACTGTGGATGCAGACACATGCAGACACTGTAGATGCTTTCCCATGCTTTGTATTCCCCTGATGTTTATTTTTAAGCTAGGCTGTGTGCCTCTGAACTGCAGTCCCAGAATGCTTTGTTACTTTGCCCCTGATGTCAGGGTATGTTTTGGCAGTAGACAACAAAATTAAGCTTATTTAAATAAATATAAGAAGATGGAGGGTTGTGATGAGCTCTGACACTCTTACCAGTAGCTGGGAGGATGAACTTCCCATCAGTTTCACTCTTATTTCTGAAAAGTACCACTAAGAATGTGAACTGTGGTGGTAGTAAGCAATGCCTTGGACACTCCTGTTGGAGAATGTGCCCTCGTGGCTCCTTGCTGTATCCAGCCAGCATGTTACAGCAAGGGGAAAAAACGCCTGCTCTTCATGAGGTAGCTGGCTGTGTGTGTAGGTGCTTGTTCCTCCTGTCACCAATAAGCCAAGCCATCAGACCCGTACTTCTGATATTTTCGGTAATGAACCCTGACTGCAGTCCCTGTACATGCCTGCAAGTCAACAGGCAGCACAGGCAGCCCAGACTGGCCACAATCAGAGTTGCACACACGCATTTTGCATCCTCCTCCCGCCCCTCTCGCTTTGAGTGTGCATCCATCCATTTGCAATGGGACAAGGCACCACTTACCATAGACAATCACAGTCGCTGTGGTGCTTTTCCTTTTGGCCACTATGTTTTTTGCAACACAGGTGTAATTGGCTGTGTCAGAAAGCCGGGCTTGCTTGATGATCAAGTTGTGATCAATCGTGATGTAAAAATTTCGGTCTTCCACGGGATCAATAACCTCTTCATTCTTCAGCCACTCCACCTTGGGGTTTCAAAGAGCCAGAGGGGAGGTAGTGAGTCAGCACCAAGTCACACCACCATTGGACAGACACAGTATCTATGATTATATTGCTTTTAAGTACACATGCACTCACATGTACATACGTGTTATTGTCTTGCTGCAATTAGAATTAAACAAAACAGAGACAGTTACCAAGAAATCACAAGGACATCAGTGCTTATATTTCCTTTATACTTATATAAGCTACATTTTATTTTAATAAAGCATAATTTCCTTGTCTACATAAAACCAAAAACCAAAACACAAAACACAAAACAAAACAAACAAACAAAAGCAACAAAAAAAGCCCACATATGATTTTTAATCTAGGTAATGTTCTCTTTATTGCCTTCCTAAAAAAGCCCACCCTGTTATATCCCAGCTGAGGGCAGTGAGCTGCTCTTAATATAATTTGGCTGCAAATCCAGTAGCTTGTTTTCATTTCAACTGTATGCTCTGAAGGACAAGACAGGACTGGGCCCTGGATGGATCAAAGCTGGGTCTTTATGTCACTGGATCACTTCAGCCTGAGTCCAGGACTTAATTAAATGAGGAAAAACATAAACACAATCAGCCTGCCAGACTTGTGAGGTGCTAGCTGCCAAGACCTGGTTTCACAAACCCCACTTTTCTAAAGACATTTGAGGAACTACCCAAGCATTGATGTACCCCAAAAGCAACCAAGAACCTGCTCCCCACCTGAGACAGCTGTACAGACTGCCTCAATCCATGGTGAGAAAACGAATGACCTCTCCTGGTGCTCAAGACAGAAGGCTCAATTCATGCCTGGACAAAGCCAGTCCAATGCTGTAAGACCAGTGCTGGCAGATGTGAGCTTGGATTATAGGTCCCCACCACCCAGTCCCCCTCTTTAGCCCTGGCTTAAGTAGCTCCAGCTCCCCTACCCCAGTTTGGGTGGAGGTATATCAGGTGTGAGCTGCTTCCAAAGGTGTACACCTTAGTGAACGTAAAGCCATTGCTTCAGTGAAGGCTTGATTTAACCCCCCCTTTCCCACAGCACATCCCTGCAGCACGTGGCAGTCAACTATCAATACTGTGTTGCTTAAAGTTGGTGGTGTAAAAAGGGCCATGGAAATGGATACACGTGTCTGTGAGGAACAGGAAAAGAAAAAAAAGATATAAAACTTTGGAGGCTGTATTTCTGTCACTACCACAATCCTGTTTCACCATGGAAGATATAAGCTCTCAGTCAATAGTCTGTTTTTCCTCGACAGGATAACTAAAATTGTTCTTCCTCCTTCCTTGAATCCTAATGAGTATCAGGTATAATCAAGACAGACAGATTCCTATTTAGTCAATGGCAATATTTAGCTCCTTCCTCACCTGCAGGTCAAGTCCGCGTGCATTCTAGAATGAAAAACAAGCCAGGAGCTTATCTTCACCAGTCAGAGGCTGTCACTTAACCGCCGCCTCTCACACAAATAAAACACCTTTTTTGGGTTTTAATGTCATTGATTATTTCTGGGATGGAGTACAGACTTATGCCAGGGGTCTAATAGATCCTACACGCACTGCCAGAACCATGTACGTACCACCTTCAAATCTGCCTGTCATCTTCCTATCCTCTGCACATTGAAGACACCAGGACATCAGTAAGAACAGGACTACAGCCTACATAGTCTAATGCTCAGTCTAAAATGTTTCTGGTATGCCCATCAGAGCACATACTCCAGCAGCCTTTGGCACCCTGAAGGCTCCATGCCCAAGCACATGGTTGTCTTTTTCAAGTACTCTGCAACACTTTCTCTCTCCACTGAAAACACACATGCATATTCAGTCTGGGTCTCAAATGATTAGACAAAATTAAAGCTGTAAGTATTAAATTCCCTATCATCCCTGCAAAAACACCAAAGATAATATGAAAACAGAAGTTGCCAAAAAAAAAAAAGGCAGTTCTGTATAATTCAGTATATTGCCTCTGGCTCTACACCAAATCTCTTAGGAAAAAGATCCTTTTCACCTAATGTCTCAAAATTCTACAGAATTTGCTAACAATAAAAGTTTGCAGAACAACAGGATGCCTCTTTCTTCTGCCAGTACATCAGAACTGCGTGTGCACGTCTAAATCCCATCTCTTTCACAAGATATCTCTAATACATCTAATTCAGTCTTCTGACATCCAGGTTTTTATGATGTCTGTTAATGTTGCAAACTCCAATGTTAAATCAGAAGGGAGGAACTGATGGATGATTTGACACACAGCAGGAGTCTCCTTTCACACACATTTTAGCCATCAGTAGAACAACACAAAAAAGAGCACATCCCTCCAGTGGTTGTGTTTTCTCCCTCAGTCCTTGTAGAAATGGTATCTAAGTCAATACACTACAACATATAAGTGAGGCTGTTGTTGGTACTTATTTTCAATTATTATCAGCCTCATTTTCTCTGGTGCAGGTGACTGCAGTGCTCAGTACCTCCAAACTTCTGATTTATTTTTTTTTTTTTGAGGTAACCAGTATAGGTGGGAGCAGGTTTGTTCTGTCACGAAAGTAGGAAGAGATCAGGCGTCAAATACAGAACACAGAAGAGAACAAAGAGGAATGAGACAGCATGATTTATGAATGACAAGTATGCAAACTGTTATTACAGAAGCTAAAAAGCAACAATCTCTTTTGATGCCATGTCATTCCCCAAGGCTCAGCCCCCTCACTGAAGTAGGCTGTTAATTCAGTCAATGCAGAAACTTATCTTGAATTTAATTCTGCTGCCTGAATAATAGAGACTGGCAGATGAGGCATCAGACACTTATGTGCTAGAGACCTCTACCCCTGCAGGCAAATGGACAGAGGGACAGCAGGATGTCCATGGACATTTCAAAGTGCACAAAATCCAGCCTCCAAGGTCATACCAAATCACACCCTCGTGCCTCCGTTTTTCATATATCTAGAGATGTTTTGGAGTAGATGGTTGCTTTTGCCTAATATTGAAGATGTATATTTACTGGCTATAATAACAATTCTTGAACAGGCATCTAGTCCTACATATTCAATTAAATCAAGCATGTCCTTCCAACTGTTATTGATAAATGTACTGATGGCTGTGCATGCATATGTAGGAAAAGCATGGGATCAGTTTTTCTTTATCATAACAGAAATCATTTAATTGCCAACAATTATGCCATAAAGGATGAAGTAAGTGTACCCCCTGGGAGATGACAGCTATGGAAAATTACAACAATTTGCAATTACAACAATTTCCCCATTTCTTATTGTTAGTTTTCTACTTGCAGAAGTATTTTTGTTATATGTTTGCAAACTGACTAGCAAAAGTTGAGGTGCGAGAGTAGTGAATGAAAACTTGACTTATAGAAACTGCAGATGCTGAGAAGCTGGAGTACACCTGAAGCCAGTTACCTTTTGGTCAGAGCTCCTTAGCACTCTGGAAGCAACTTGCAGAGCAGTGAGGCACACAGCTCCTGTCAGCTGTGCTGGATCTGAACATCCAATGCTGCTAATGGGCTGGCAAGCAAGCCTGCAAGAGACTAAGCCATCCCTGCAATGGGCTGAGAAAGCGCATGGTCCAAGGCGACTGTAATTTACAGCAACATACCTTGTAGCATCTTTCTGTCATCCCGCTCCCTAGTGAGAGACAGATGTGTTGTCTCTAATCATTCACTGATTGGTATCGGGAGATACATTAACATAATTGGCACATTTGTTCTAATTAACAGAGGGAAGCTGCCACATGCCACCCAACATGAAAAGCAAGACCATCGGCAAGAACAGAAAACCTGTGATCACCACCTCAGCTATACCTGGGAGCTGCAGCCAAACCTGTGCTGCCAGAGGATGTTTCCAGCAGCAGCACAAAATAAGGCAGCAGACACAGAGATAAAGACTTGCAGAGCCAGGACAGGCTTCTGTGCAGACTAAATGAACACAGGGAACATAAATCACACAAGCGATTACAGATGCAGGAAAACCTATTACAGAGGCTAATTGCTGACACAAATTTAGCCATACTAAGTTACTAGCATTACTAGGCACTTAAGTCTCTTGGCACACTTGTTTATGTATGACTGTTTTAGAAACTGGTAGAACAGAAGCACATCTGTTCCAAAAGAAATCCAAGGATGGAAAAGGAATAGGAGCTCATCTAGGTCCTGCCCTCCGTATCATACAAGTCATTCCTTGCACCTCTCGCAATCTCAAGAGCAAAGTCAGCAGGGTATGAGTTCTGGATCCTTGTTGCTCATTATCTCCTCTGCACCAACCTGCCCTAGAATCATCTTCAGAGCAAGGTCCACCTGCCCAAAACAACAAGTCTTTTATCCTCCAGACACAGACAAAGTGCTCCAGTGCAATTCTCCAGAAGAAACAATGCAAACAGCTGGGAGAGACTTGCCTTGATAAAAGGCAATTTGTAATTCTGGGAAGTGAGAACATTGTACCCCTGCCTTCCCCATGCCTGGTTGATGCAGCGGGATTGCTTTCCATCTGGTCCCTCATCCACATTGGCATTGCGGTTGGTGTTCTCTGCAGCTGTGCCAACTGGTCACAGCGGCATCACTTGCCTTGCAGCAGTCCCTGCTGAGCTCACACAGCCTCCAACAGCCACAGGGAAATCACAGCTCCCCTGCTTCACCTGAATTGTAACAACAGACACGAATCCCAAGCCATATTGGTAGTAAGGGCACACATACTCATCCCAGTAAGAATAAAGCATTTGTGCAACTAGCTACTGATTTGGACACAGTACAAGATGTTCAAGTGAGACCGAGAAAACTTTAGCAGCTTTCATACAGGCTATCGAACCAGCAGCTATTCCAGATACCTTGAGACTTGAGTGCCTATTTGAAGAATGTTATTTGATTTTTGGATTTTGTTTCAAATGTATACTTTCACCCCAGTAACTGGTTGTTGAAGGGGATGCTGTCCTCTATATACTATTTACTGAAAAGAGACTTAAGATTAAAAAAAAAAAGAAAAAGGTGATCTCCAAAGAGACTGAAATTACAGCTATGAGCGACTACAAAACACACATTGAAAATGAGACAGCAAATGCAAATCACCACGATGTTTTGTTAAGTTTTTGCTATTGTGCTTCTGCTGACAATAAGGGGAATTGTTGTTCCTGCTGTGGAAACACTTCCTTAACCACACATATATGCAGCTTTCTGCTTGAGTACTAAAATCTACATAGGGTGTATGTATAGCTGCTGGATGTCCCTGGCCCCATTACAGTTCTCTTTATGCACAACTGGGAAGTGAAACCTCACAGAATAAAATTCAAAGGCCAAGGTGGACTGGCAGAAGCAGATGGAGAACTTTCTTCCATACAGCCTCAAATTCAAACATAGGTCATCATCATCATCATCATGGCTGGGTTTCGCGAATGAAGATCTGGAGAGGGCTCTACCCATGTTTGTTACAAGTGTGCTGGTGGCTAAAAAGGCCAATACAAGATAGACACATCCGGCTGCACAAGGCACAGCAGAAAGACTCCTTAGGTGGTATATTCTGCAAAGCACGATTCTTTCTGTGTTGTCTTTTCTCCTCAAGGGTGATCCTGCGTGCTTTTTCAAAAGCATCAGCAGTGTTATAGGTGGTGTGTCTCCAGGCCTCCCGATTGGAGGCCAGAGTAGACCAGTTATGTTGATCAATATGGCCAAGGCTGAGATGTTGTTTCAGGGAGTCCTTGTATCTCCTCTTCGAGGCTCCTCTCATGCAGCAGCCAGTGGCAAGTTCACCATAAAGCAAGATCTTAGGGAGGCGGTGGTCCTTCGTCCTGGAGACGTGCCCTGCCCAACAAAGCTGTGTTCTCAGCAACATGGCCTCGATACTCGTGATTGCTGCTTGTTCCAGAACTGACGTGTTAGCCACATAATCTGCCCAGTGGATGTCTCTGCACGATTGTACGGAGACAGCGTTGATGGAAGCGTTCTAGGAGACACGGGACCACTACGTGCCGGCCGACGGGGGCGCGCCGCGCAGCTGCCTGTGGGAACTGCGCCCCCGTAGGAAATGAGAGGAAGAACTATGGAGTACACAGAGGTTTGCCAGTCCAAGTTTTGGGGGAAGAGAGGAGCGTTGGGCGGCCCGTGGGGGTCCTCAGACCAACAGGAGGGTGGACGGGGCAGCCCTGTATGGAATGTTGCAGGTGAGCAGTGCAAGTAAAGATCTGTGGTAACACGATGGGAGGAGGATAAGGCCAGGGTGGATAGCAGGCTCTTCTGGGGGGTTGGGGGATTTTGGCCGGGCTGGGGCCATGGGAGATTCCCGAGCCCCGGATGGGTGCGGGGGCCGGAACGATTTGTTTTCAGTTCACCTGTGGCTAGTGCCCAGGTTCAGTCTGTTTTGGATTTATTTACTGAGCCCTGAAAGGGGGGTCAGGACAAACATAGATCATGGCATTATTAAATGAAAACCATAGCATCTGCTATGTGGCCATCAGAAGTTTCTGGGCTTCCTTTCCTACCTGAACAAAGGGCTTGAACTGGAGGTCCCATAGCTCATATATTGACTGGCACTTTTGGCATCATGTGGGCATGTGGAGTCCCCAGTCCCAGAAGCAACTGAGGGGGTCTGTATGGAAGCAGCCTTAAATGAGTTACCAAAGTGACGTCTGCAGTCCTTTGATTGGATTGATAGATGGATGGATCTTACTCTTCACAGCACAGAGCTATATGCTTTTCAGGATCATTAAATTCAATAAGGGAACAGGATTTGGGGGGTGGCTGAAGTCCCCAAGGACACCCCTTTCCCACTCAACCTCAAAATTGCATAGTGCCTGTTATCATACAGGCAGCTCCTCCTACAGTTTCAAAAGGCTGTAAGCTGTAAATCCAGAATGGATTTTGTCCAGGTTACATTTTATAGTAAAAGAAAAGCATCAGGTCTAGAAGAACATGGAAAATCCTGATCAAAACCCAGGAAAAGCTGATCGAACAATTCTTGAGTGACAGCTGACATGTTCTGCAGACAATATTTTGGAAGTATCTCCACAAAACCATGGGAGCATCATAATTCTTCATGCCTAAGGTGAGCACTGCTTTTGAAGAAGTTACTGTCAGAAGAACTGACCAAGGCAGACACTATCACCAGGTGACTGAGGGTGCTGTTAAGAACCAGGGGCCCTGCAAAGCCCTGACAGAGGTAATTCTCACACTTCAGCCCCTCTGAGGTCTGTTAGCTATAGTGAGCAAGTCACTCAGTGTCAAAGTAAGACCTGATGGACTAATTTCATAGGCATATGAGATTATGATTAGAATAGTATCTCCAGGATGAGGAGCTATCTTTTCTAAGGGGAGAATTGGGAGGTATGCTCATCTATTTCCCCTAAGTATGGAGATATGCTCATCTATCTGCATAAAAAAATGCAGCTAAAAGCTGTGTCCCACACTGCATATCTTCCAAAACTAAAAAAATAAAACACTGCTCCTTCTGAGTACATTCTGAAAAGGACAGGTAGGTTGTGCTAGCCAATCCAGCATCCCAGAGCTGTCATTGCCACAAAAAGTGAGTTGTAGAGAACATGATAAGCTAGCCAAGTGTATGTCAGTGCTCTTGTAGAACATCTCCCATTGTAATATTTCCTGGACAAACTAGAAATCTGACTGTTCTCCAGTCCCACAGATCATCCTTGCCTGAATAGAATCATACATGAACTTGATTCACTTCTGAGCACGCTCTGCCCTCACTTACATTGGCATCAATGGAACTGCACTAGAAAGGAAAAGTATAGGGGTAGATCCCATAGAAACTTCACGTCTCAAAAAACTCAGTTCTACAAGAAGACTTGTGCACCTTGACATGGGTTGCTGCACTGTGGAAATGAATTGGTAGGAAATGTAAAAATAAGACTACCTAATAAGCTAGTAGTCCCAGGAAACCACAAAACCCAAATGCCAACCTATCCTTCAAGCAGGAGATTCTAACCCACCTCTCATGCTTTGCAAAAGAGTGTCCTGACCACCACCAGTAGACTGGGGGATAAAATATATATAAAAAGGAACAGAATTATAGGGGACCAGGCACTGACAATTACAGGGAGCTTTATCCTAGAGTTTTTGAGGACAGACCTGCATTGTCAGACCCTACCCAATGGCTCTCCATGGAAAAACGGATGAGCAGTCCTCATTCATTTTGGGCTGTGCTCCTTCTGCATGCAAACCTGTCTTCCCCCCCCCCTTCCTCCCACTGACACTCAAAGGCAGTTCTGCTGTATGCTGCAAGGCACTGCAAAGAACAGTGTCACTTCTCAGGTAATTAGCTTTTGTGGCCACAAACTCCCCTACTTGTCTCTCTCAGAGCTCACCTTCCTGCTGTGAATGTAAAACACTGTCTCAGTGATACACACCTGCATGGAAATGCATATACATGAACTCCCAAGTAAGGGATAACTGCTGCAAAACATAAGTGGCTCTCATGAAACAAAGCAAACAGCAGCCACCTTAATAATCAATTAGATGGAGCAGCCACCTGATGCAGCCTATTTGGAGAAGTCCCCAGCTTCCATCAGCTTCGCCTGTGCAAGAGCAGCTGAATAAAGTTTGTGTCACGGTCATCTTGACTAGGCAAAACACCCTTTTCTGCCTCTTGACTCAGTGATGTTTTCCCCCTTGCTCTAGTTCCTAATTAAAGCCATGAATGTGGATAAATATCATATCCAGTTTTAAACCCAACCGGGTCACCAAACTGTGCGCTACACTCTGTTCTGCAATTAAACTACTCTGTGAAACACCTCAATTATAATTAAAGAAGCAATTATCCCCCTGCTAAAGGCCCCACAAATCACACATTTCAATGCAAAAGTTCGCCTAGCAGCTCTACGGCATATTAACCAATCTTACATCTCATTTGCTTTTTGATCTATAACCTATTCCAATGAGCTAATTTGATGTGACTTAGTGTCTCTAACTATATTTTGTCATGTGCAAGATGATGCTGGCATCTTTCAAGTAACAAGTTAAATGAGCTAAGGGGTTAATTCTAATAACTCTGTCATTACTGTTGGAGCATCACAGATTAGGATCCTTCCTGCCTTCTCCAGTTAGGTTTGAAAAATGCACACACAGAAAAGAGTGGAATTGAAATGGATGCTTCTGTTGCTGCCAGGGAACTGCAACTGTCTGATTTCCACTGGGCATGAGGCTGATGGGTCAGACTACTTATCTCACCACTTCATCCTATTTCTCTCCATTGAGGAAAAGCAGAAGGCAGAGAAGCATGGAGCTAGGGCAGGGCGCTGCTTGGTTTTATATCCGTACTTTTTTTTTTTTTTTGTCACACGAGGAATACATGAACTTGCCTCTTCACCCCTCATCTATGTGTGGTAACCTCAGTGCAAGAGCACCTGTGCTGATCCTTCTGCTGCTTTCCTGAGCCATGCACTGGAAAAGCCAAAACATTTACCCAGGCATTTCAGAACCTCTAGGCTAGTTCGGCTTGATGTTGGCTGTAAAACTGAGAGTGGGGAGGCATGCCACAGTGCAGCTGGCACCCATGCTGGTTGGGGCTGGTGGGCAGGGGTATACGACCGCAGAGAAGCTGATCTGGTTTTCCCAGAGACCTCAATTCCTTACTTTGTCCCAGGGGAACAAACAAGATGTACTTTGATTTGATCTCTGGCCATGAGGCTGGTTGTATTTTAACACATCAACTTCCTTTTGGATCTTGACTTTTTTTTTTGCTTTTCCTAGTGTCCATAACCGGAGACTACTCTAGTGCTTGTCATGTACTAGTGGATCTGTGGGACAGGCAAGTGTTGTCTTAAAATCTTTACCTGCCCGTCTCTGTCTTCGTCCTTCTTGCCCTTCCGAGAAGCTGTATGCTGCTATGTGGTTCAGTTTTGCACTAACAGTATGATCTGCTCTAGCATTGATCCATAAGAGCTTGACATGGTTAATTAAATATGCTGGGAATTATAAGACTGAATTCCCCAGATACTGAAAAGAGCACAGAATTTATCCCTGACCATGCTTGTTCCCACCACTTTGAAATAGCAGGGAAAAAAATCCCAAACAAACAAACAAAACAAAAAAAAACCAGAAAAAACCCCCAACAAACCACAATAAAGGGGGAGAATCGAATAAAAGAGAAAAAGCAAGGGAAAGATGCTAGTACTTTGGACTCCAGCACTGCACTGCATTACACTGAAGGTCTATTTCATACAGTTTCACAGTGTAAGCTTTTCTTCGTCTGTTTTGGTGTTAAATCCAGCGACTACTTCAGAAGCCAGTAAGTGAAAACCCCTAAAACAAAACACAGTGCCCAGAATGTGAAGAGTTTGATGCACGTGGTCACCAAAGCATTTGGAAAAGCTAATCACAGCTGCATTAATCTACTCTACTTGGAATCAAAGCAGTCTTTTGACAAGATGGAAAATAGCCTCAGACTCCTGCCTGCCTTCTCCCAAGTCCCTTCTTATAGTTACCTGTACCATCATATCAGAAACTTCTCCAAACAAATAAATGAAGTCTTAAACAAAGAACTCATTCATCTTTAAATTAAAATAATCATGTAATCCTCCAAACTACCAAGTTATCTTTCATCTTTCTGCTTTTCTAAATTTATCTTACCAGCTTCAGCAAGTGGCTGTAATAAAGTGTCACATTAAGGTATTCATATTCATTAGTGTTCAGGTCTTTGTTCTTTTAATAGTGTTGGAAAGAATCTACAAAGAGGCTGTATTAGGCGGCTGTCCAATCTGGGTGTTTGATCTCCTTCTGACTTCAAAAGTCAGAAGAGGAAAAAACCCAACACTGAGAACAGTTCTTTTGAATGTCAGATGGGGGGAGTACGATTTCTGAGTCTGCCAAGTGTTAATTGGTGTCTGCCCTGACCATGGTACAAATAAGATTCAGAGCCAGTCAATGTACCATCTTGAAGAGCTATTGACAGAGTGAGCAGGATACTGGAAGGCAAGAAAAAGCACAACTGTTATGACAGCAGCTCACAGAGGATTTTTTCAGAGATGATTTTCTATGAACCATGTAAAATTGTGCTGTTTGGGTCCCAGCCACACGACTGGGTATAACAGACCCTTCCGAGGGAACAACTGGACTGGCTGCTGAAATTTCAGAGGTGCTTGTAATACTGCATAAAAACAAACTACCCATCATCATTAATCTCTCTTTCTAGCAAAAGTAATAAAGTTCCCCAGTACAACCCTGCACTGCCTGAACAACAAATCCCATTGCAGAAACAACTGTCATGGCACAACAACAAGTTGATTTGATGCAAAGAAGCATCAGAAAGGAAAATAAAACCCTGCTGCTAAGTTCCTGAGGAAACCCAACTGATTAATACTACGGTTATCAGTAAGCTGGCTTGACAGACCTAAACACTCCTTACAGTTTTGAAGGTCTTAAAGGGGAAAGAAAACAGCCTAGAGAAAAAGAAAATGGGAAAAATCTTCTAATTATTCTTTCTGATGTTTGTGGACAAGTGTCTGCAATTCCAATTAAATCTAAACTTGGGTTAGATGGGGAGGTAACAGTTTAAGCTTCATCTCCTGAGAAATCAGCCATCAGTGCTGCATGACAACCACTTTACTACTTAGCCATGACAGTCTGACTTATCCTAATGCAAATTGGCAACAGTTTCTTCTGTGCATGGTAGAGGAAAACCGAAGAGAATTCAGATAGGGGAATTACCGTCATTAGCAATCAATTTTTCTCTTAACAGCCGCAGCGGATTCAGGATTTCAGAGGCCCCCCCTGTGACTCAGAAATCCCCTTTCTGTGAGCTGTGAGTCTGAAGCTGGAGCCACCACCGCACTTAGAGAAGCTGCTGTTCAAGGGGACGCTCGCTGCTGTCCTCAGGCACAGATTTTGCTGAAAGGTCGGCTGCCTCCTGCGGTGGAGGGCAGGATACCCACTCTGAGTTTACTTAAATGCCAGTAGGAAGACCAGATAAGTTCCTGAAGATGGATTATTAGGCAAACACATCTCCTACTTGCCCAAACCTCATGCTGCTTCACGTGGGAGCCTGTATTGGACCATGGTACATCCTCTTGTGCCAAGTTGGCAGGCTTATGCCTGCCCAACATGAGGGAAATATAATCTGGCAAACTTAAAATTAAAACATCTTTATATCAGTCTTGCAAGGTGCCTCTCAGAATAAGTGAAATGGTTTTCTTCTTTAAAAGGAAAAGGAAAGAGAGTGGGTTGGTATTAATATGTTCCACCTAGTGGAACAGCTAAGTGTCCTTCAGATGCCAGATATAATTGTGATTTTTCAAGGGGAAGAAAAAAACTGAAACCAAACTCCCTGCAGCTCTGCCCAGCAAGGTACCAAAACCCAAAGCCATTAATCAGTTCCCAGTCAATCTTGTCTGTAGGCAGCAGTCAGTCAGCTCTCCATTACCACCCATTCATCATGCCATGCTCTGTCACTGTAGATTAGCCACTGATCAGGCCTTAGTTAGGATGTGCAAGTGCCAGGACACTGCTGTTGCTGCTCACCTCAGCTACTGGGATGCCTTCAGGGGGACGGCATTGGAGCAGGACCTCTTGCTCCAGGGACACTTCTTTCCCCAATGGCTCCTGCTCAAAAGTTTTCCGGAGATCTGGGGAGAGAGAAGGAAAAAAAGTATTGATAGTACTAATAGCTGGTAATTTAAATTACATTTGATTGCCATACTGAATGAACGCAAGAGACAATGAAAACAGCAGTTCTGCTCCCTGGAAAGTAAAGCACTTAAAAAAGGGTGGGTCATGTTTTTGCTTCATTCCAACATTAAGCAAAGATTTCATAGTGGATTTATTATTATGGTACAGCATATGAATCCAGTCAGGATCCAAGGCTTCACTGTGGAAGGTGACATAGAACAAAAAGTGCAACAAGTCCCTTCTTCAGAAAATTTATGTTTGGTAAACTACACCAGTGAAGTACTAAAGAAAGTTATGGAAAATTAAATAAATCTGTAAAACTAAAGCATATAAACTGAGTTGCCTTAAATTCATAGATGAAAATGCTCATGCTGTGATCTAATGTACTATTAGCCTATAAGCTTTAACTTTACAGCTTTAGCTAATTTGTCTACACCTTATCATTATCCCTGTAGCACTAAGTTATTATTATTATTATTATTAATGTAATAATAACAACAATCATATTAATTACAATAAAAAAATAGCAATGTGGAGCTGAACCATGCTTGGATCCCTCCACAGCACCATAGAAATGCAGTAGGGTGCATTTCTCCAGAGATAGGACCAGTTCATTATACTGGAAAGCTGTGAACTCTGGCTTTCTTGTACTCTTCTGTAATAACTTCGCACAGATGGTAAAATGGACTTCAGAAGTTCCCTCATTACCACCGTCTCCGTGTTTCTGCCATGCACTGCCACGCTCTGTACTGTGCCAGGGAGGACAGGGCTCTGGAGAACTCAGCATTCAGCCCCAGTAGATACTGGGGATATTCCCTCTGCTCCTTGTTCCTGCTGCAAATGGACGAGGCCATGTTCAAAGTCACATCAGAGAGCTGGCCTGACTTCAAAAACTTTGCAAACCAGTTATTTTTATTTTACTTTTTGTTCTGAAGTCAGACCAGTTTCTTACGTCAGCTCACAGTGAGGCTGCACAAATACTTGTGTCATATTGGAAACAAGTCACAGTCATATGGGAACAATTTAAAAGCCAAATATTTCATATTTTGAAGCCATAACCTGTGACTGCACTGGAAAACAGATCACTGAATTGAACCGGCTAACAAATAAACCATCCAAAGAGTTATTTTTCATCTAGATTACCTCCAAGATCTAATTTAGAACTGACCCCACAAGGAACTGCATCAGCACTACCAAAACGCAAAACCCGGGGCAGGCAAATGTACAGACAGAAAAGGGGATGGAGTGGCTGCTACCAAAATCAGCTCCTCTGAAACTCACCTCTGGGTAGCATATCTACACTTAGCCTGTATTGGGAAAATGTGGTTATTCAACTATCTGGAATTAAATGTCAATCTAATTGTACCATGGAAAAGCTCTGTCACAGCTGGAGATGATCATTTTAACTTAAGCTGATATAGTAGTAAACTTCTAACATCTTTAAACCCAAGCATTTCACAAGTGAAACTGAGGCATCTTCCCCTGCACCACAGGCATGAGAGAAGCAACCCCACACCTTACTGCTTTCCCACCACTGACATTCCTAATCCCTCTAGCACAGAGGGTAGGGATACTGAGAGGCCCTCTGATAGGACAAGATTTATGGCCACAGCTAAAGGCACTGAAAGATAAGCTTTGGTAGATCCCGCTGTGGCAATACAAGAAATTACTGTCTCCAGCTCTCTGCTTGTTTTGGAGTTACTCTCTGTGAAAAGGAAGCACGTGCCAATGTCACAGCTACCTCACCACAAAATCCACCATTTTAACCTCAGTTCTTGCTGAAGGGGGCTTTACCCTACAACACTGGATAACTTATGGCAAAGAGGAGGAGCAAAAGTACAGATGCAAATGTTTCTTAGGATGACATGCCAAGTTTCACCGAGCTGTGCCTGTCAGCATCTTTGTCACACTGGAGTTATTCCAGACGAATGAGGCTTGTTCATGTGAGAGCAACCACAGCAAGACAACTGGCCAGATTAGGTCAGATTTCTGTACATAGCTCCCAACACATTGCCAGATCCAGCATCATCAGCCCTCCTCCAGCTTCATCCCACCCTCTCTGACAGGCTACTCAGGGAAAATTTGGGTAGTATGGCTCAATTTGAGTAAACCCAAATCCTTCAGGTGCCCTGTGGGTAGGAGTCATTAAAAAAACACTGAGTTTGGAGTGGTGTACTTCCACACTTCAAACACAGAAATGAGCAGCTCTTTCAGGAACTGGTGGGTTTCTTGGGAAGTTACATTATTCCTTTGGCCCAGGCTCCTCACCCTTCCTGTGGGCTTGATAAGTATCCTGGGCACACATAATGTCAGGTTAATGCAATTTGCTTTAAGTTAGCAAACAGCTGGGGTTGTGTAGCTAGCAGTACCCATATGATCATATTACTGCTAGTTCCACAGGTATTTTCAAAGGAAAAGAATTACTTCCACATCTGGTACACCTTAGTGCATTTAGCAGGTACGCACACGTGCACACTGCAGACAATTATTGTGCTCTAATATCATGGCTGAGGGTAAATGGGAAAATTACCATCACAGTAATAGAAGCATATAAGCACAGTAACAAACAGCGTATCAATAATAGCTTTCAGGTGTTCAGATATGGAGGGATGAAGGCAGCAGAGGTAGATTCAGTAGATAATAATCTGATTTTTTTCCTAGACATGCTAATTTACTGTTCTGACAACCTTCCTGAAACATTTAATAGAACTCTTATGTTCTACATTGCCTCACATGCACAAAACCCACACCTCCCATAAAGCACTTGCCTTTAAAAAAACCTCCAAATTTTAGTGTATACAAAAGTAAATAGCATTAATCTAAAAATGTGTAATAACAGTAAAAAAAAACCCACTTTAACCTCCTTATTATTAACAGCTGTAATTTCTGCAGTGGGAATAGCTGGAATAATTGCAGTGGGGCTACAACAGGTGAGATGAACTCTGTGGGACCCTGGGTCTTCTGGCTGCCCCCACACACGGTGCCTTGCTGTGTGAGGTTGCTTTAATGATGCCATTGGATTCAAGTGGGTCAGTGATCCACGAACTAAAAATACACTAAGTAGAGGCCTTGACATAAGAGGCAGAAATGTTCTCAAAGAAGCCATTAGGTACTACTGAGTAAATTATACTAATCTGTGTGTGGGGGGAAAAAAGGTGCATAATTGTTTACTTACAAGACTGAGAGCTCTTATATGATATTCTGTTGGCTCCCTCCCACGTGTTCACAGCTTCAACCCACCACTTCCCACTGCAACCATGTCACCTACAAATAGCTACAGATGGCAGCAGTGCAGGGCAGGTTTGACCTAACCAAGCATAAGGCTGGCTGGTTGTGACATGCACAACTTAACAAGATGGGGTTTTAAGTGATAAAGAAGCAGAGGGCCTGGACAAACATCTTTATCACCTGCTGTAACTATCATGAAACCACCCGCTGGGACAGCACTGGATTCTGAAATGACTGGGTTTTTTCTATGGCCCTTGCTATAATGTCATTGTTCATAACAATGACATCCTAATTCTTCAATCCTCAGTTTCCTTTGTCATCAGGGAAATCTCACACTGTCAGTCAGGACTGGGTGAGCTTGCTAATGTACTAAGGGAATTTGAGAAAGTGAAAAATGTTATCGAAAATGCTCTGCTTGGGAAAGATTCAAAGTGTCATATATGTTACAATTGTTTGTGAGCAAGGATAGAAGGGATACATTTTTCCCAGAGAACGTTAAGAGACTAATAGAATACATCCCAGTTTAAAAAAAATAATTTAACAATCTTCAGATAATATGCCTGAAAAAGCAAATCAATAAAACATTTGATCCATTCTGGATCAGGATGCTTCTGTCTATGAAGAGACAATGTGCATTATTAAAGCCTCAGGTCGGCAGCAGTCCTGTTGCTGAGACACCAAGAGAGCACCTTCTCCACCCTCACCTTCCATAGAGGAAGACACGAGAGAAAGGCAGTTCCATTTCCTTTCCGTTATTATTTTGGTAATGTAGAATAGTCCTGTATTGTCTGTGTTAGCAATACTCTTCCTCCACTTATACAGGTAACATTGCTGCCACAGCTCATCTCTCCAGAGTGGAGTGTGCCTTCAGTGATGCTGAAGGGTCCATCTTTTCTCTCTCACCAGCTCTCTCACATATCTCACTAAGCTGCAGGTAGGGATTTCACTGCCTGGCCCAGGTAACAGGCTGCACCCCCATCAAGCACTTAAGCCCCACCTCTAACTTCCCTTCAAGACTATCTTCCTAAAAAGAAACCAAGGAGAATAATTAAAATTCTGGTCTGCCACCTTGAGTCAAACTCTATTTTCCTTACTAATGCATAGTCCTAGCAAATTCAGAGGGGGTTCCTGTGGCATGTATCGCAGCACATTTACAGCATACTTAAGAACAGACTTTCCTTCAAGACTTCTGAAATACTTCTTCACAATCTTCTCTGGTAAGGACATATGGCTACATTCAGAGCTGCATTGAAATGAGAGAATTTTCACAAGTATAAAACTGAAATAAAGTAACGGGAAATAAGAATCTCAGTGTACATCATATTGTTAGCTTTACTCCTGAATTGCTATGCTTTTTGGGCAAAAGGGCATTAGATCTACATTTTGATGCACTGCTAAATGACTTAATTTTGTTTAATGCATTTTCATCTTACAAAAGAGTCAGAAGTTGCATTTTTGTCTGCTAAAGGTAATAGCTTATATAGGAAGTCATGTCATTTCACCACTTTCTTTTCTACCTGTCAACTTCTAAAAAAGCACAAAGAATGACCCTATTATTTTTCTTTAATCTCTTTGTTTTTCTGGGTTTTACTGTGATAGGTGGGTGGATAAAACTATAAGGACATCTTTTATAATTTCTGAGAAATGTGCTAAGAGGCAGACCAGACAGTTCAGCACAGTGCTAATGTAAGGGTGAGTAATGAATGAGCATGAAAAATGGACATTTGTCAGCCAGGAATTAGATGTAAACCAGATGAACAGAATAATACAGCATTACTGTCAGGAAAAGATGAATTTCTGCCCTTGGTAGACCTTTAAGGGTCTCTGCTCCTTCTAGGAACTCCAACATCAACTTTCCTTCTGTAACAAGTAATCCAAAAAATTAGCAAGCTTTAAGAGCAAATAAGGAAATAAACACATTATTTTCTATACAACTGTCATATTAACTATGCTCATTGAGAGAAATATGTTTAGTGTGTGCTTTCAGAGAAATAAGGGTTTAAGAATGTGAGAAGACCTTCACAAGAAGTATGCTTTATATGGGTAAGTATATATAGCCATCCATATAAACTCAAACATGTAATAAGCAAAAAAATGCAATTAAAACACTACAGAAATAAGAATATGGCTCGGTATAATTTTAGCTAAAATTTAGTTATTAGAGGATCAATATGTAGCCAAGCTCTCCACTTCAAGTCTACCTCCTACCCTTGAGAGTGTTCTTAACAGGTAAGGTTCAATATGGTTTTAATTTTACTCAGCCTAATAAGAACATCCAAACAGAAAAATAATTGCTGAAAAAGAATGGTAAAATGCCACTAATGTTCTACAAAATGAAAGAGGATCTGTGCTTCTGAAAACATATCTCACTGCATTTATTCCCAAACTTGGATGACTGATGCTGAGTTTGAGAAACATGACTAATAATGTAGAACTGGTCTATTCCATTCTTCTTCCATCACCTTCCAGAATGTGGATAGAGTTAAGAGACACTTTCTTTTTTTTTTTTTTTCTAAAAAAAAGAAAAAAAGGCATTAGAGACTGAATTGCAAATCTAAATGTTAGAAACCAGGCATACTTTGGCCTCTCTTTTCTGTTCACAGCTGAGTCTATGACCTTTGCACAGGGATCAATCACACTGGTGGGTAAGTAATGGAAAGGTTAGGTACAAAAACCTTTTTTTTTTTCATTTTGTTCTTCTGTGGTTTCAGCTCTCTGTTATTAATTAGATCAAACCAGATTTCCACTGAGACAGTCACAGGAGTGTCATCAGTCTGTAAACCAGAGGATCCCTCTGAACCTCTATCAATTGCTTTCCTAAGTGTGGTATCTCACCCTGCAGGGTCCCCTGCTGTATCAGTCACACACTGGGTGTTGATCAAAGCCTCCTGCCCTCCTTCAGTACACCACTGCTCATGGAATGACACTGTGGTTGGACAGACCTGTGCTCTCAGCTGGCCCAAGCCAGTAGCTGGAGCTGAGGAGCTGAGGATTAAGGAAATAAGTCAACACCTCAAAACTCCATCTTAAAGCTCAATACACAACTCTGTGCCACTCTTTCCTTCTCTTGAGGGGCTGTTTCATATCTGGACAGTCCTAAAGACAAATGTCGCAGCACCATGGAGGCTTTCCTAGCCACATTCCCAGCCTTGGAGAGGAACATCAGGTATGGTGGAACTTCCACCTTTCCAAAGATGCCTGGCAGCTGGTCACTTGGGATAAGCTTGTCTGTAGCTCTCTGGTGTCACAGTAATAAATCAGGTTGACACCCCACACAGCCAAGAAGCAGCGTGAGTTTTGACAGCTGAGCAGCTGATGGGGACTGAAGCAGCTTCTTGGAAGTGCACAACATGTTTCCGGGAGGCAGCCTACTATATCCACTGACCTGAGTTACAGAATGAGGTGAGGAACACCCTTTGCTTGTCAGGCTACAGTCTGCAAGACACTCTACAAGAGCCCGGCACCTTCTCTCCTCTTTTATTCTGTATATATTTTTAGCCTAAGCAAACAAGGGGTGTAGACTGGCCAGCCCCTCATTCTAACAACAGCATCTTCAGCCAGCTGGGGATAACATTACGCCCTGATGACTCTCTGCAGACTCACTGCCTAGGTATCTGCAGAAAAAACCATTTTTTTCCCCTCCCCTCTTTAGCTCTAACCTAGTTCAGCCAGGTGGTCCTAAGACTAAACACTCTTTTGCAATGCAGCTTCCACGTGGGCTGTGCTTGTAATGAAGGATGACCCATTCAACACATTTGGTATTGATACAATTGCAAAAAATACAAGCAAGCAAACTTTATCAAGCATTCACTAAGCAGATGGGTTCCCAGGTGTACATCAGTTGCACTATTCTCTTCCTCTTATATTTTTACTTCATAACTCGATATTTCTTTGTAAGCTTAACCTAAAAACTAACTTGTAAACTTAATTCTATTCATTAATTTATTTGGTGATTAAAGATGGAATTCAAAGTTTGTTTTTTTTCAAATAAATCTAGATGTAATGTTCAAATAACCTAATCTCAATGGGTGCCTTTATACACGACAGATATACTAAAGGTACTAAAGAGAGATATTAGAAACATCAGGTGTACGTTGCAATTCAATTCGTAGAATTGAATTTACAAGACACTGAAACACTAAAAAAGAAAACTATTTATATACATGTGGTATTTTGTTGTTGTTGCTCTTCTGATACACTAACCCAGTGCACACAGCTGTCTGGTCACTGCCAAAATATACACAAAATTTTGTTAACTTCCTAGCTGGATCTATGTATCACCGTTAGGCACTAAGCAGACTCTACTGAAAGATGATAATTTCTTAGGCATGACAGTGTAGGTAGGTAAGGCTCCTACAGAGGGACTAAATTCACATAAATTCAGTAAAGGGGTTTCCTTCTGTTTTTTAAGCAAAGCTAACAGTTATATCAAGCCCACCCTAATTTATAGAGTCTTGGCTCTTTAATAAAATGCAATGTAATTTATATTTATTACTGTTGCAACTGCATCCTTAAATTTGGGAATGGTCATTCCTGTTAACTTGGAAAGTGGTACAGAAACATGCCTGTCAGGAGCAAAAACAGAGTGGTAGGATCAAGTATGCTAAATGTGCAGTCAACTTCTCTGCTGCCCTTTCTGTAATCTGCTGTTCTTTAGTAATCTTAGCTTAAGACCACATGCCTCAGTTATCCCTTTTATTAAACTACAAGCAGCAGATATTGATTAGTAGCAACTTAAATGATACACAAGGAAGGAATTAGGGTCCTATCTATGTTAATTCTCATACACACTTATCAAAGTACACAAACCACATTTTTAGGATATTTTTTAATACTGGATATCCTGGGCCTGCCTTCCTATTAAAATTTTTAAATGTTGTCCTTCCTAGCTCCCTCTCCTTATCTCGACATCCACCCAACTTTGTATCTATTGCAAGGGACTCTAATACTTTGGTGGCTACAGAACATGTCCTCACAGAGTTGCTTGGATTAGGTGTGTGAAGAGAGGGAAGAAAGGCACTGCATCAATGTAACATGGAGCATGGGACCCAGGACTAAAAGCTGAGATAACAAGTGCCAGTAAAGAATCTGAGATTATTTTTTTTCATATCTGTTTCTTTGTATAACTGCATACCCCTTGTAAGCGGAGATAAACCACCAGATGAACCAATCTACTCTTCTGTACTGCATTTATCTTATCAGTATACAGCATCTGACAAGCATATTTTAACTACATTCCTTTGAAAAATTGTCTGGGGGAATAAAGGCTTTTAGATAAGTACATAGGAAACTAGTACAAAATTATAAAAAAGATTAACTGTAGCACAGTTCCTTACTACATTAGGGCTTTTTAAAACTTTTTTTGTTTACTAAATTCCGATTTTAAGATAATAAATAAATGAGAAGAAAAAACTATTCACATTCATTACATAAAAAAAAAAGACCGAGTAATAGAAATTACTGAAAAAGCTTCTATTTTCTCATGAGTGTTCAAAAAATCCAAAACCTAACAGAAGATTTAGGGCTTATATTCTTACCATATTTTCTCAAGGACAGCATGGGTTAACATCACGAAGTCAGTGAGGCTACAGCAACACCGAAGTGGTGCAAATGAAAAGTAAGGTTGCTCTGTGCACATGGGCTCAAAGCAATTTATCTGAGCCACCCCTGTATTATCTGATCTAAAAATTAGGTCAGATCCTGCAGCTATTGTTTAGTCTTTATCAGATGTATCTTCCAGTGGGTTTAGCTCTACTTTTGGTTACACAGGCTCAGATCTCATTCATTGTTTTAACAGGAATTTTTCCCTGTTAGGTTTTATCTGCTCAATTACATCAGTCCTGTTACAGAAAATTCACATTAAAACTTTATATTCGGCTCGGTTTTTTTACAGCTGAAGGTAAAGCTGCCCAATCCCCCTCCTTCCTCCCTCCCTCTAAAACAGTAACATCTTCTAACTGAGCAGAAAAACTGTATCAAAACATATTAGTGACTCACTAGTGCTCCTGATAGGATGTACCTAGAATAAACAAGAAATGTGTGAATAAATAGGAAATGTGTTTTAGCACTTTCCTTGGCCAATATCTCAGAAAATTTATTATATCTTTCCAGCTTCACCAAGATACATACATTAGGTGTCCCTACTTTGTTGGGCACGGAGATATCTAAAACGGCAAAAGTGAAAATTAATCTGAACAAATCTGCTAGTCTAAAAGGATGAAATCCTCAGCTCTGCTCTCATGGGGAGACCAACACCCCAGGAGGATGGATTCCATGAAGCAGGAGAAATGTTCCTTATCAGAAACAGCCTGCACAGAAGGGAGTAATTTCCCAACATACTCGTGCTCCAGGCGTGCAACAGTGATTTGCCGCTAAATGCCCTGAAGACTTAAGGAAGCTGGGATGTTGTCTTTAGACTCACTCTTTTTCTGTTTATATTGCTAGCATGGGCAGCCTTTGAAAACCATCAGCATCTTTACTCCATATTTATAGATTACTCCTTTCCTGAATAACTGAAGCTCTTGGTCAGAGCAATGTTGCAATTGATTTTCACCAAGAACTTTCATTGACTAGGTTGTTATGTACTTTCTGACACATGCCTGACCCTGCATTAAACAAACACAAGCCACTTTTCCAGGATGCACATTTTTCACACTTTCAAATTACTTTTCAGTTAATTCTATTACACGCTCAGTGAACAGTGATGCTGGATGCTATTTTTTTGTTTGTTTGTTTTAATGGAGTGTAGCTCCAGCCCTTGAGAGGACACAATAATTCCAGAATAAGACATAAGGGCATAAAAGAGAAAAGATAAAAAGAGAAGGAGAAGGAGATGAATAGGGAGAGGGAGAGAGAAAAGGAGAGGGAGCAGAGAAGCTTTTCTTAATGTGCTAAGTATGGCTAGTTATGCTACAGTTGTATCTGTCAAGATGAAATCACCAGGTTCAGGTATTAAGATAAATAATACTACTTAAGCAGAGTACTTTACATGCTCCATTTAATCCTCACCTTTCCTAAAGGTGTCAGTGTTCACTTCTGTGCCAATTAAAAGGGAACACTGCATTGGTGACAAACAAGCAGCTATAGCTGCACACTGATCTGGAGAGATGGACCCTTCTGCCCCTCTTAAGTTTTGGACATCCTTGATTTGCTAGATTAATAATACTGCATGGACCCCGCGTTGCATCCCAGCCTCATGGCACATTGTGTAACCATCAGAACACTCACCAGCTGTGTTGAAAGTTTATCATGAAACAGCTATTGTAATGTCAGTACAGATCCAGTCCTAAGAAGTCAAAGTTGTGAATACAGATGAGTATTGGGGTACCCGAGTCCAGAGTTTGAAACGGTGATCTTGTAGACCAAATGACATCACGAAGTAAGGCATATTCCCCACATCATCTGTCTGACTTTCTAAAAAATAGTCATCAGTTATCTGAGAAATTTATTGAAATCTGTGTAATTGGAAATGGACAATTTTGCAGTGAATGTGCTTTTGCTGCTGGTTTAAAATCTGCAGACTGAAGGCCTAATACTTCAACCCTTAATCCCAAGGAGCCTAAGTGATTTGCCTGTGCCACAGCTGTCCAAGACCCCCAAATTCAGGAACAAGAGGTTAAAAAAAAACTTCAGTAAAATACAAAGTCACATTTGAGTTACAGGCCTATAAAACTCCCTAGTATTTATTTAATTAGATTTTTCTTAAAAAAAAAAAGAGCCACCGAGACTAGAAAAATTACTGAACTGATTTTTCCTCTATTTCCAAAATATACTAAGAAAAACAAACAAACTCTCTACTATGAGCAGCTTCAATAGAAATGTGGACACCTGGGAAGAAATGTCAATTGATATAAAATAGCATTCACATAATTATTATGTGTTCTATAGAAATTAGGTGCATAGTTTTGGCAGCACACAAAAGTAACTTAAATATCAAGTAAAATACACTCAAATATATATAAAATACTTCCAAACTGTGTTAATTTAATGGCCATCTGTCAAGGGCTACCTGGCAGGACATGAAAATCTAATAAAAACAGTCAATTTAAGAGCTATAATCTAAAAAACCTGTTCAAACATTGCTAAGCCCCTCTGAAGTGCTGACTGCTTAGAAGAAAAAAAAACTGAAATAACTCTCTTTTGTTTCAGTACAAAAAAAAAGAAAATCGTCAAAGTTTTGAAAAGTTTCCTGCCATGGGACAGCACTATGAACACATGTAATGGCATTTCTACTTTTGCAGGAAGACAATAATTTTAATTCCCCTTAACCCCAGGGAATTCTTCTCTGAGGAGTAGTCCTGTACTCAAAAGTACATGTCTCTATTTCCAGTCAGTTACTTGGACTAAAAGAATTCAAAAATGTGTATTTAAATGGAAACTCCCGAGATTTGTATCTGGATGTTTACATAGAAGGTATCTCCTCTTCAAGGATTTAACCATGTAGTACTTTCTCAAGAACAAAAGGAGAATTAAGCTCTAAATGGAGAGTTTTAAATGACAGACAGTCCTTCCTTTAATGTGTCTGTGAAAACCTTTATTTGGCTGGAAGAATTCTCTTCTACCATTTTAAGTTGTCAGGCACAGTGCAGGAAATATACGTATGCTGCAAATCCAGCTTCTAATGACCTTTTCTCACAAAAAGTGTTTTTGCTGAGGTGAAAACAGTGGAAGAGAGACAATTCCAGATAATATATTTTGTTCCTATTATACAGAACAGTATTTAATCATGTAAAAGAGAAATGGGAGTCCCCAGTGTGACTACTCTAACACAAAGAAAATCATCTCTTTGAAAATTAATGAACATTAAATATTTGTACAGTCAAATGAAGATCTGTTTTCAGGGAACTGGTTGCCCTGTGTTCTTGGGGTCTAAGCTGGGACTGGGTCCAAATAAATACTGAGGTTAGTAGCCATGAATAACAATGATGAAATATTAGGGGTGAGATAATCACTTTCAAACTCATATTACCAATCTGATCACATGATATGCTAAACACACACTTTCTTCTTTGTTAAGGAACAGTAGTTTTATTATATGGCTACAGTGACATATATTTTCAGCTTTACAGAAAAGAACCTGCGTGTTCTGGAGGACACCAAGTTGACTGTGAGTCAACAATGTGCTCTTATGGTAAATAAGGCTAATGGTAGCCTGGGCTGCATTAGAGAAAAAGTATTGACAACAGGTTGAGGGAGGTGATCCTTCCCCTCTGCTAAGCACTGGTGAGGTCAAACCTGGAGTGCTGGGTCCAGTTCTGGGCTCCCCAGTACAAGAGAGACGTAGACACACTGGAACAGTCCAGCAAAGGGCCTCCAAGATGACTAGCATCTCTCCTACAAGAAAAAGCTGAGAAAGCTAGGACTGTGCAGTCTGGAGAAGAGAAGGCTCAGGGGATCCCATCCATGTGTACAAACACCAGATGGAGGGGTGCAACAAGGACATAGTCAGGATCTTTTCGGTGGTGCCCAGTGATGGGATTAGAAGCAATGGGAACAAGATGAAACATAGTAAGTTAAGTCTGAACATCAGGGAATATTTTTTCATTGTAAGGGTGACAGAGCAGCAGCGTAGATTGCCCAGAGAGGTGGTGAGGTCTCTTTTGTTGGACATACTCAAAAGCCATCTGGACATGATCCTGGGTAACCAGCTCTAGGTGGCCCTGCTTGAGCCAAGAGTTGGATCACATGACTTCCAGAGATGTCTTACAGCCTCAGCTGTCCTGTGGTTCTGTGAAAAGAACAGCTATCACCTCACTTCATAGCTTGCTTTGTTAATATTCCTACTCATTAGCTTCAGACACTTTTCTTGAGACATAAAAGTACTGTACTCAAGAAATACTGGTTTTGATGCTTTCCCCCCACACCGGGGAGAAGAATGAGATTTTGTTCTTACGAAGAGAATAAACTGAAATTCTTATGAATATTTCTGAAGGCCTTCATTTTAGCATGCATCTGTAACTGCAGAAAATACAAAGCCTAACTGGCTGGAAATAAAATCTCTCTCGAACAGCAGAGATTCCACTTCTCACCTAAGCTTCACCAACTCAACACAGACAGCAAAACACTCACATGCAATGCGGACGTAGGCTTTCCGGCTCTTGGTGGTGCCTGCAGAGCTCCAGGCAACACACTGGCACCAGTAATCCTCGGGCCCGAAGAGCTCCTCGACTTGCTGGCGGGAAATCTCAATGCTCACCTCTCGGACAATCAGACCTGTCAGGGCACAAGTAACACTGGTCAGTATTAGGCTTACAGGTAGAAAGAAAAAAGTGCAGATACAGAAGTCTGCTTGCAAAGCTGTTGGGAGACCTTACAGCTCTCTACAAATATCTACTCAGCAACACACACCGTGATAAGGATGTTATTATCTGCATAATAAGAGATGTGGGTGAATTAGCACCTCAGCTAATATAAACTGTACTATGTCTCTAGGACAATTAACATCAAGTGACAATGCAGATCAGTTTTATTTTGATATGAATATCATATAACCACAGAGTCATTCAATTTATACGACTTCCTTACCCCTTCTGTATTTCATCTCCTTTTGCTAGACAGACACAGCACAGGGAAAAGTCCTGACGCTGAATTGCCCAGGCAAGAGGATTTTACCAGGGTAGAAAATGTCATGATACGTACAAAGATACTTTGTAATGATGAGTACACCTGCCACAGCGTGGTTACTGAAAGCTGCAGGATGGGCACTACTACTGTCATATATGCTACAGATACTGCAATATTTTTAAGGGATTTTATACCACAATGAAACCCATTTCAGTGCCTCACAGTCTTCCTGGCCCTGGCCTCCATAATGCATCTCAGCACAACCCCCCACCATACCCACAGCTGCACCCACAACAACAGTGAACCACTTGCTATCCTTCCAAGTAGACCACATTTGCCCACATTTCCCACACAGTGCTCTCTCTCTGGAAACTGTTTTGCTTCTTCTAAGCGCAAGGAAATTTTGTGGTGTCTCAGACACCACTGCAAGGATTGCTGGTAAAATGTGTTGATCCTCTAATGACAACTACTGTGTTTCATGCTGACACAACTTTCTCTGCCTCAAAATGCACTGCCTGGTCAAAAGGCTCTTAATTCCAGTCAAGACACTGGGTGAGGGTGAGAGAAAGTGCTTACACCTCTTGTCAGTATATTTGGTCTTTGCTGGCCATGCCAAGGTATCAATAAACTTCTCATAAGTCTGCCTGTAGAGAACACCATCGTCCTTTCAAAAATGCACTCTCGCAAACAGCTCTGAATATATAAATTCACATACAAATGTTTTGTGTAGTGGGTCTGATTTTTTTTTCCTTCCAGAATTGCCAGGAAACTCAACTGAAATATCCTTGGATCAGAGCATGCACAGTTTGTCCCCATCACCAAACACCAAAGGGCAGGTCCTTCTGTTGAGCACAGACTCGAGCCTGTGGAGGCCAGCTACCCTCAGCCTTCTCTGCCTCACGGCTTACAAGGGGATATTCATAACGTGAATGTTCCCAATTGTACTGCGTGGTGTGTTCCTCAAGTGCTGGAAACCAGGCCAGCCCTTTGATTTGCCTCCAGCCTCACAGAGGCTCCATTCAGGGAGCCAACGATTAATTACTGTTTGCACACAGTTGTGCACTGTCATTGAGGCTGCATGCTGTTTGCATCCCAAGCTTGGTTAACAACTTAACGGCAGAAAGGAATTAATGCATGCAATACCATAGACTTCTCTGGTGGGAATGCCATCTAATGAGATGCATTTTCCTGTTAGAGACTATCACAGCCCAGATCCCTTTTTATTTCATTATCCTTGACATCTTTAGCCATTGAATAATCAGCTACTTTGGGGGAAACACTTAATAGCTCTTCTTCTTGAAATGAAATACTTAAAATACGGCAACAGCACTCCAAAGAATGGAAACCAAAGGAGTGCATGGGCATTTGATATGCAGTGAACACTATGTTATAAACTTGTTCTGCTTTGATGAGCTAATTTGGCTCCAAAAGGGGTCTGAGGGATAGCTTTTGTCCTGGTGAAAAGAGCATGAAGAGGGTGGAGAGGAAGCATGTACATTACATGCATAAAAATTGTTATATTTTCCCAGTGGAACTGCTGTTAGCCTAAAGATTACTTCAGTTCATTCCCAGTTTTTATTGCACTAGCACAGGGAGTCTTTGAAGGTTACAATATTATGTTTTTATAATAAGGCTGATTATGACAGAGCTTGATGGAGCCGTGAACTTTGTTACCCAAGGGCTAAAACAAGCAGACTCATAATGACCATACTGGTTAATAATGATTATGATATAGTCTTAACATTCAGGATACAAATGCTGTTTTCTGATAGTCTGTGGATGATACAAAACTACACATTATATAGCTCCCTCTGAAAGCATCAGCAGAACTTTTTCTCTCTGACTTCCTGAGATGCTTTCTAATTCAAAATAACATGCTACTCCAGCTAATGTCTTCTGGGACAGGTGTGAAGTACTGACAGGTTTCAGGTTATTCAAAGTAATTTGGTCTCTGAGTAAAATCAACAGTTGTGTCACGACCAAAGAGACCACCTCTTTCTGCTTGCAAGCAAAAGATATCATTTTGTCTTTATCTCTAAGGTAAACTATTTTTCCTTGAGTTCAAAACATATTAAATCAGTTGGTGGTGCCACAAGATCATCTGGGATGTAAGGATTCACAGCCAGAACTCGAAGCTGCTTTCACCACTCCTTCCCACCATTGCCCACTGGCACCTCATTGCACAAACAGTCACACTGATTTAGGAGAAACCTTCTCACCAGATGAAATGCACCCAGCTTCAGACTCTGGGGCAAGCACAAAGAGATGCATTTCCTTTGTTGAACCAACTTGTCCCTTTTGCTAACACACTTCAACATCACCCTTAGCAGAAAATCTCTTTCTAGGCCAGATTACAAAAACTGCAATTTGCTGAGATTGCTCAGATAGCAACTGCCTTGTTACCAGCTGACATGCTGCTATACCTCAGATTTCAGAGGAGCTGGCATACTCTACTTTCATTCAGGAGTGTATTGCTTAACTATCTCACATGGGCACCAAGTGCAGGAAGACCCTGGTTTCATCTTATGGCTGCTGAACCTGCTTCTGTGTCTACATCAAAGAACACTGGCTGGAGTAATGGGAAAAAAAAAAAAAAGCTGAACAACCCACGTCTCAGTATTTCCAGACAATGTGACATGCTGCACCTGTCGTTCAGGCAACTGCTTATCAAATTGTTGGATTAGAGGTGCACAACCTCTGAGAGCAAAATTAGACTAACTTTATAAAATGAGTCCCTGTATTTTGATAAAATATATTTAAGACAAGACATATTAAGAGATAAGTAATAATTTATGCAGCATATAGCCTGCCTGGTACTGGCCAATTCTACTTTGCCACTGTGCTAAGTAACAAAATGTCACCTTCTCACAGAGAGCATATCGTCTACCTTACCTTCTTTATTAGAAGTATATTTTTCAGACTAGTTCCTCATATGGCTAAGCTATACAGCAGGTGAAGATATGCAGCATATTTTTTTTTTAACACTCAAGTGAGCTGCATATTTCCAGAATTACAAAAATCACACAGATAGTGGAACAACCCACACAAAGTCAGAATCTTCCTATTTTAAAGCAATGCAACAACAAACACAGCTGAAGGGAAATAACAATAATGTGGGCAGCTGGAATGCTTAACAGGTTCCTTCTAATTTGTCTAAATCCATAAAGAGCTGACCAAAGGGATATCCTATACCATAGGATCACATGCTCAGCATACAAAGTTGGGAGAAGAAGAAAGAAAGCAGGGAATGTTTGGAGCAATGGCATTTGTCCTCCCAAATCACTGCTATGTGTGATGGAACCCTGCTTTCCTGGGAACACCTGCCTGCCCATGGGAAGTGGTGAATAAATTCTTTCTTTTACTTTGCTTGCTTGTAAGTTTTTGGTTTATCTATTAAACTGCCTTTACCTCAACCTATGAGTTACCTGTCTAATCCTACTCCCCATCCCACTGGAGGGAGTGAGCAAGTGCCTCAGCTGCCAGCTGGGGCTAATGCATGACAACCAGTCAAAGATATACTTTTGCCCTAATAGTTTTCTGTCCAGTTCAGGATGGAGGACAGTTTACAAGAAGACTCACAATGTTTGTCATAATTGGTCTGCAATTATGTCCCAGTCCAGCGAATTTAATAGGTTCTCCATATGTCAAAATTTTTGCCTATTTAGTAGCATAGCTTATTCAATCTTTCATTTCAATAAAATAAATGTGTCTCTGGGACTAATACAACCTGGGCTCTGAAAAGAAGTAGGAAGGAACCAGAAATTTACTTATTTCTGTATTTGCATGTTAATGAGGGATCAATGGGCAGAGAGAGGCAGAGGGCAGAGGGAGCCTTGCTCCATCTGTCTACTGCTGATGTGTGCAGCTGAATAAGCACAGGGAGAGGCACTAGCTGACAGTATATATCAAAACCAAAATTACTACACCTTGTGGAGCAAAAGGAAGCATGAAAAGGGAGTCTTGCCTTACATATGTGGTCTTTTACTGTAAGCTGTATCCTAGAAACACAACGAAGCAAAGACGCACTTCATACACACGGTCCCCGAGTGCTTAACGTAGCTGGCTATACAAACTGTGAAGTAGATTATCTGCTCTTCAGAGGCACAAATGTTATCTTTTTTTAATGTATGCAAATGTAATGTAATTGTAGATATTATGGCAGATTATTTGGTAACTGCAATAATAACTCATGGGTTCCATATTGCACTCACTGAAGTAATTGGCAAATTTCCCAATGATTTTAATAGAAACAGATTTGCCAATCAGACTCATTACTTCCTAGGGAAGCAAAAATGTCTCATAAGGTTCTACAACCATATATGATTGCACAAGACAATAAATGATCGCCATAAACATCAGAAAACAGAAAATTACTATCAATTAATCAAATGTTATTATCCAGCCTGGAGTCAGTTTAGGTCACAGAGTTAATATCTACACCTCACTGGGCATCGTTCTGCCAAGAAATTGTTTTGATGTATCTTGGCTGCCCTAACTGTTCAGCATTTGATATTAATACCCAGGATGTGTGAAAATATTCCTCAGGACTTTGATAGAGCAATTTTGGTGAAAGTGTTATATTGGCATGTGTTTGAACCCGCTGGCAAACAGTAAACAGGAACTATTTAGTTGCAAGACTAAACCGCACTTATAGACTCTAAGAAACTGCATGGATAATTTGTTTATTTTCTCTGTAAGAAGTTCAAACAATTTCTGTGCTTTTGTGCTTTCCTGTGCCCAAAAGGTATCTCATTAATTACGAGTCACATACTCCACAGAACACATTTCACAAGGAGATGGAACTTCATGACCTACCGGTCTGGAAAAAGACATTAGAATAATACCTGCATATAGATTGCAGGTATATTGCAGCCACTGTAAATAAGTATGGAAATATAGCCCATTGTCACAAAGGTAACTTGCAACCCTTCACACGTTCAATTTCCTGAAGTCAGTACTCAGAGCAACCTCCCAGACTTGGTATTCGGTGCTGTTGGTTCCCTTCCAGATTAGACAGGCACAAGTTCCCCCGACTGCATGCAACCCCAAATCTCCCTTCCCACTGGGCAGTGGGGACACAGAGGGCAGGGATGGAGTTCCCAGATGACGTAGAAGAGGCTTTGGGGAGACAGCAGAAAACAGCTCTGGGGCAGGGGGATTCCTCTGCACGTCCATGAAACACACAGTGCTATAGAATCAAATTATACAGCGTGTAACTTAGAAAACCATGGTCTGTCCCCAGTCAAGTCCTCAATTTAGACATTGTGAAAACTGTAGTGGCTTGTGCAGCCTTGAGATGAATCAGTGCCAGTTTGAAACAGGTCGTGCTTTCTTATTCACAGCTCCTTTTTCTAGTTATTAGCAGCAGGAGAGGAGCATGAAGGAATGAACTTTATGAATGTTGCTCAGTCAGGACAGATATGAATGATGTAAGTATATATACTTCTAAAATGCAAGATGAGAGTGGAAGAAAAATTCTGATACCAAAATAGAAAGTCAGATTTTTGCTATCATTTCAGGAGAAGCTGGATTATCTCCATAATATTTGGCAAAAAGGATGAAAGCATTTTCAGTTCTCATAGTCCTCATCTGTCTTAGATTTCACCCAAAAATACTTAAAACAGCATCATATTTTTTTGCTTCACTAAAGTGGCCAAGACCACACATCAAAGTGGTATGACTGTAAACGGATTTAATAAAAGGTAAACAGATTGGTTTCTCATTATGCAGTCCTTTGTCCTTTGACCTTTAATGGTAAAATTTAAGTGACCAAAGCCAAGAATTATGATCATTTTACTCACTGATAGTCCAGAATGGCCTGTCTGATTTATTTAATTACTCATCACTGGTGCTATAAACAACCTGTCTCTCTAGTAGAAGTCTGATCATTTTACTTGGTGAAATAACCTTTTTACAAAGGTAAAAGAAAATCAGTGCTATATCAGAATTTAAATTTATTTACTCTCTTGCAGAGATGGATCTCTTGTAGTCAGAGTTATTCCACTCAAATATATCTGAGTACCTAAGCTATAGAATTTGATGTTTAAAAATGAATAAATAGGCTATGCACAAAAAGAATGGCTTCAAATATTTAAGTTCTTGCTGAGAAAAATGCACTCTCTGCACTGTAATGGGATAGAGATTATTGTGTAACTGCACACTTTGCCTATAGCTTATTTTCTATATAGTGTGTCTGTAATCTTAACAACAGACAGACAGATAGATATCCAGAGAGAGTTTAAAAGAGTAAACAGCTTTAACATCCAGTAGTCTTTCACACTGTGACTGCATGAACTCAGTTTTGTCTCAATACTGCTTTTCTGTAAATTGAGGTTTCCTGGAGATATGAAATGACTGCATGAAGATCACGAATAATTTCCCACAAATATTAGCTTAAATATTTAAATTAAAAGCTCTCAGCTATTTTTGCTCTCTTTATAACTTTCTCTTTAGGAAACAGACACATTCTTAACTCAAATTAACACAGGTGAAGGCAACAGCCTAATAAAGTCCAACTGCTTTAAAACCAATGTCAAGTTTGCACTGGTTTGCATCACTTACCTATGGTATCTAATTACAGCTAATGTTACCAAGTTAAGCTAAAATCCCAGCTCCCCTAATATTTTTTAACTGACTGACTTACACAAAAATTACAAAGGACTGTCTTCAGAGGGATTTTACTTTGAACTGGAATTAAAGAACATGCATTCTGTTTGGGTTTTGTTTTTTAGTGAAAACAAGGCTTTTTTGTTCTTTCCTGTTAACATCTGAAGGACTAAGTTGTGTAAGATGCTGGGAAGATTTCAAAAGGGAGTTCATGAATGCTGATGGAAAACAAACCGTGTGCCCTGGTCCCTACCAGCATGGTGGAGGTGGGCAGCACAGTCCTGTGGGTTTATCCCCTTGGGGGAGGTAAAACAGCCCCTCTACTGTCTTCTTCCCTGGCCAACCTTGGCAGCTCTTTGCTTTATATCACCCTTGAACTATTGTTGTTTAATACTATAGAACAGCATTGGATTGCTTGTTCTTTGCTTATAAACAGTTCAGAGACAAAGGAAAAACATTTCCTCCTTTGTTTTTTAATGAAGGCTATTTTCTGGTTGACAGCAGTTTTTGCAAATATGTACAAATTGTTCCAAAATGCATTATTATCTTCCACGTGTAACAACATGTGCCTATGGTTGTCGCATTCTTTTTTCCTTTTTCCTGGTTCAAAAGTAATAATCTCCAGTATAGCAGGACTCCAAAGAAAACCTCCCTACAAACATAAATTTACATTCAAGCATAGGCATCATAATTTCTGAAATCACATAGGCTGAGGTCTAGGAGCAGAAACAAATGCAAGTCGATGCATTTTGACCCAAGCCATCCTGACACTAAGAAACTCTGGGTGCCAATACCCATGCAATTCCCTGCCTGGCTGGTGCTGCTCACAGGAATTGAGAAGGTGACAGGTCATCCACATAGAAAAGCATGAGTATGAGCTCTTAGCAGCTCCAGCTTTTGGGTCAAAGCCCAATCTTCCCTTCTTTTGATTGAGGTACATGCAGCTGAGAAAAGACACTGTTTTGGTTTTTTTCAAGGGCCAGGAAAAAAATGTGCCAATGGTTCATGTGTTACTTAAAGCTGCAGTTGAGACTTCACAAAGAAAATCTGTGCATTTTTTATTTCTGGTTCAGAGGATTTACATGCTCTTTCTAATGATCTGGGCCTTCAGCAGTGGGTAATGCTTCCCAGTCCCCAGCTTAGTGCTCATGCAAAATTGAAGCACTTCTGAGGCAGTTTAGAGCCTACAGATGAATCTCAATGTGCAAAAAGAAATAATGGTTGTTTTGCACTTCACAAGAAGCAGCAGAGGAAATTATGAAAAAAAAAAAAGAAATCTATTGAACTTCAAACATCTGGGAAACCAACAACAAGCATCTGAATTTTGAACAGCATGTTTACATTTCCTTTGCATAGTGGAGGGGGCAGGGTTTGTATGTAAATTTATATATAAAAATATACACCAAGGTGTTTATACCACTGACTTACTGACATATACATGTTATATATATATATATAATATGTATCTGCACATGTATGTATGTACCACATCCACTCTGCATGGTTTTGAGAAGCAGAGACAACTTGAAAATGCCTTATTCCTGTGAACTTGATGCAATGACACAGTTCAATGGCTGGTGCAGCTATTGTGGGAACAAGGACAGTCTCAATGTGACACAAGGGGTCACTCGGGAGCCTTCCTCAGCAGTTGTTTTCCTATTTTTTTAGTCCACCATATGCAGAAACGGCAGGTTGGGGGAGAAGTTTAAGAGCCCCATCGTTTTTTGCTGTTGTTTATCTGCACACTGGGGATGGCATTTCACAGCTGATTTACATATCTTGAAAAAAAAAAAAACTAAAAGGAAAAGAAGAAAAAGGCGAGCAGCTGCTTTTAAAGCAGCTTTGTCCAGGGCGCTGTCAATTGAAGTGACTTCCTCCAGACAGAGTTGAAGCTCTGGGAATTTACTGTCTGCTCTGCCATCCAGCATGATTTCAGGGCTGTGCCAGGGCAGCAGTCAAAACACCAGTTCCTGAACACCATCATGTTATTCTTAGTTTGTAGCAAACAAAAGAACTGTTGCAGGAAAGCGTGCAAAAAGGCAGCCTGGTGGTCACAGTCATTTGGTGTGTACATGTTTCTGGATGCAGCACAGTTCATGATAACTCATCAGCTAGAGCGAAGCACCAGGGATGCAAGCAAGTTCCTCTGCAGATCCATGTGACTTTAACTAAAAACCAGACCTTTTCAATTATGTAAGTAAATGCTGTCAGTAGTATCCCTGTAACTATTGCTGCTTTCTTTTATAATTTTTTTCTAGGTACCCACCACTCTGTGTTCCAATACCGATTTCCACCTTAGTTGAAAAACAAAAGCATTAAAACCAAACCCCAAAGCAAGCCTGATCCACTTCTAGGCATCACTATTCTTCAGGGCTGGCAGTTCTTACTCTTCTTCAGAGGAGGGCACAGCAACCGACCCAGGTGCAGCATCAGCACTCATTACAGAAACATCATTATAACATGACACTGGAAGCCAAAACCTACAATCAAGCAGCCAAGATCGTCTCTGAAATCAAAACCTGGGAGCAAATAATAGAAGAAGCTGCAACAGCCTGAAGATCAGTATTCAGGGGGTAGAAGAGACAAAGAAGAGTCTGACAAAGGACTCTCTTTTTGCTCTCACAATCAAAATATGAAGAGGGATGAGAAGTTATGAGGAACTCTGAAAGGCGTCCCAACAAAACCTGTGGAGAAAGAGCTGTATATAACCTTGCAGTCCTGCAGTCCTGCTGGTACCTACCACATCATGCTGCTCATTTATGTACAAAACACAAATGCATGGGAATGACAAAATGAGAGTGAGCAATGAACCTGTAAAGGCAGCACAAAATTAGATCCTGTATGGGTCAGAGCTGCATGGCTGCATGTGACAACCACCTCTCTTTTCCTTGCCACGTTAGTGATGATTTGGTACTCTGTCAGCATAGTGAAAAAATCTCACTAAAGCTGATCTATGGTGGTTGTTGGGGTTTTGTTTGTTTGTTTGCTGCACTTTTGTGATTTTTTTTTTTTTTTTTGAAAAAAGAAAAAAAAGAAAGAGGAAAGGATTTCTCCAACGTATTTTAAGCAACAGGAATTCTTCTTCAGATAAAGATTTCATCGCCTAATGAGCTGATAGAGGAAAATATAGAAGATACCACTCAGGTAACTGAGATACAATCTCAGACAGGCATCAAGGGAGTCTGGACACCAATGGAGTCACCAAGACTCCAGTGTGTCTAAACAGTGTTAGACTACAGCCAGACCATCTGGCTGCATCAGACTATAACTTGTTTGCTTAGAAGATAAAGTAAGGTATACATTTGACCTTTCATTTCCCTGAATATTTTCAGGGATTTTTGCAGAGAAACTACAGATCTACTAGTCCTGCTCATTCTCCCATTTAATTAACTGAAAAAGCTACATTTATACAATGCAAGTGTTCCTGTCAGGGTGCTACTGACCGCAGAACCTTTTTATGACAGCACACAAGATCTTGCCTATGCTCTTCTTTTCCATTACTATATCCAAAAAACATTTGTTTTCCATTTAGGACAGTGGGCGCAGGATAGAGACTAAGCTTTGGGACTCACTTCCAAATCAAGATCACATTTATCAGCCTTTCAGGAATCAGACCACCCTCGCAATGGGGGCTCCAGATCCCACAAAAAGGGTGTTTGGCTCTAAAGGAGCCAGGGGACATGGATGGAAAAAGGAAGCATTGCTGCACAAAGTTGTGGCTAGTCTGAAGCTGTGGTGGGTGGACTGATGTCAGAGGATGTCTTTTGGGGAATTAATGGGATTATGAGTGTGTAACAAAGAGTTTAATGAAGGAAAAACTTGCAGGAGATAAGACGTAGGCTGGAAGTATTCAGAGGGCTATCCTCAAATGCTTCAGATGAATGCACTAGGCATCCATATTCCTCTTCTAATTATTTTAAATAACTTTATTTCCTGTCTCAGATTTGTTTTCCTAGAAGCCCACAGGAAACCTCCAGGACAATTTCATGAACAGCTGTAGATAGGAAGTTAATGCTGTAGTAAGAAATGAATAAATATCCTAAAGCTTTTATCTTTTGGTCCCAAAGCACTTTGCAGAGGTAAATAACAGAGACATTGAGTGATTTGCACAGACACACGGTGAATACAAAGAAAATTTGGAATAGGTAAATGACCCTTCCCATGGGCCCATCATGACTCAGTGGAAGAGCATAAGAGGGATTAACTTGCAGGAAGAGTAGCTCTCTCTGCACCCCCCCGTTAGCATCCCTGAGTACCCTGAAGGATAGAGCAAGTGCCAAGGTTGGGAGAGCCTGCTTTAGTCAGCTTAGCAGCAGGAGGGCAGAGGGTTTGCAACGTCCACAGCTGCTGTCTGCAATGGTAGCTGGGCATACACCCCTTAGGGAAAGGGCAGCATTATCAGAAGGACAGGCAGGTCTCAACTGTTGTGAACACAAAATCACAGAATTATAGAATCAACTGGGTTGGAAAAGACCTCTGAGATCATCAAGTCAAAAAGAAGGTGTCTAGGTCTAACAGCTGGAAGCAGCCTTCCACAAAGACTTAGATGGACAAAAACTCCACATACAACAGTTTAATTAAATAAGAAATCAATGATATGTTAATGTTCCCAGCAGCTGATTTTGAAGATGCAAACTGTGAGAAGAGAAAACTTCTCTTGCAGCAGTGATGGGCACATGGCTCCTACTCCCCAGGGAGTGACAGGCAGAATGAAGATGGCTCAAGTGACAGCAAAAAATGGCTGCAAATTAAATTTCAAGTAGGAAAAAACCACGACTTTCTTCATATATTTTATGTAAGTAAACAGCCTGTTTACTGGAACCCCAGAGGGTTCCAGTTCTTTGGAGAACTAGAGTTGTGTGCTTCTTTGTACACCAGCTGCAGCCTTTCACACCGTACACATAAGCATGTTTCATCCCAGCATCCTTCCAAAGAGGGGACAGACTTCAAATTACAAAAGAAAATGGACTGTGATATCAATTCTAACCCACATCTCAAAACTATTAATAGGAGCATTTGGGGAGACACATATTTAAATTTCCTTGAAATGAGCTGGATTAGGGCAGAGTATGGAAAGAGCAGAGCTAAAAATTGGCAATATGTTGCTGAGAAATAATTATTTTGTATACGGGTGCTTGATGTTTGTAACTGATTTGATCCAATGATAAACAGAAAATAAAACTACTTGTGACAACAGCGGAATGAAAATAATCCTTTTTTATGATGTGTTGTTACCCTTACTAACATAACCCCAAGGTATTTTATCCCAGATACTCAAAATATTGTAGGCAGAATTCAGCATTATATGTCATATATTTAGTGAAGTTAATAGGGACAGTGGTCACATTTGTTCAGAAAAATAGCTTCTTTCCTTATCTTTTGGATTCTTCAAAAATAATACAGAGAATTAGGAGGCTACAGCAGTTCAAGAAGCAAAAAGAGATTAAGGAAGAAAAATGTGCAGAGAAGGAAAACAGCAGTAAGGAAAAGAAGATCTATGGGTCACAGAAAACAAGTAAAACATTTTCCCTCCACATTTCTCTCCCTAAGCTGTACTTACTTGGGGATTGGGGGCACTTGAATTTTGTATTTGGGTTGCCAAATGAAGTTCTTCAACACTGTTATTCAAAGAAGTGCTATACTAAAAAATAAGGGTCTTTCTTATTTATAAAAAATACTAAGACAAAAGAACACAACTTCTCAAAAAGAGAGGCTATATGATGATCTTTGCTGTACAATCAGAAGTCCCAGCTTAAACAATGTCTGTGACTTTTGTCATTAGGGCAATGCAGCCTTCTAAAATGTGGTGTCACAAACATCAAAATAAATGGGTTTCAGGAGATGTACACACAGAGAGGAAGACAAAGCGACAGAGCATTTTGTGCTGGAAGTGATTTTCCTGCCTCTATACATGGTGACAGAAGAGCAGAGACAGTCACTGTGAATGTTTCCCCACTGCTGTTGTGGCTGCAGCATCTTGTAAGAGATGTTTTAAAGGCAAAAGGGCAGATGTCAATCTTTGATCTTTCTGTTGAGAAGGTGATCTATTAAAGATTTAGCTAGCTGGGTACCTACTCCCTCGACAGGCTGCCAAACTCATTGCTTAAGGTAACAAACTCCTATTTGCCAGATCAATGCTGACCCTATGTCAAAAACTTGGTCTCCTTTTGTCAAATGTGCAAGTCATCCAAAAAATACTTTATTAACAGGGAAAGGTAACGGTAGGAGGTAAGCACCGGAGTCACAGTGGTGGCTATGTGAAGAAACTGAAACAAAGAGGTCTGAGATTTTTGTCTGAAAAGAAGTGCATATTTTTACATTTCAGTGCAGTTTGATAAATCCTCTTAATCAGACAAAAATCTTATTTTGAGACAGATTCTAACTTTATCATTTTTGCTGATTTGTGGGGAGGCAGAGAGTTGAAGGGGCAGATGAAGGGAAAGTCCTTGGAGCAATCGATCCTCCTTGCTGAAGCCTGTATGGCACTGGGGATCCTCCTGGAGGAAATTAGGTTTTTAAGCATGGGAAAAAGGACTACTAACTTCACCTTTTCCTTTAGAGAGCCTGCCTCAGCATACTTTTTCTCTGAGATTGGACAGATGAGCCTGTTTGTTTTGCATTAGCTGGAGCTTCAGGTTAGCCTTGAGTCCTTATTCACCCTTGCTGCTATTTGGGAACATGAAGGAGGTCATCAGCAAACTACCCAAGTCTTCCTCTCCCTATGCAGCCCAGCAAAAGAAGACAGACAATGCAGGCAAACAATAAAGCCAGCTGAATTGCCCAATATGTCTATTTAATTAGCACTTCGAAGAGTTACAAATGTTTTCTCCTTGTTTGAAGGAGAGAGAAGAAGAACATGTCCCTGGCCTTGCAGAGGGCAAGAGGGGGTTTATAGATAGTTTCACCTTAACAGTCATGGGGAAAGTATTACAACACATATCCAAACTGAAAAGAGGAAAAAAAGGTCCAGATTTTTTTCTGAGTTTTTTTGGTACATCACTGGGATGTGAGGTTTCCTTTAGCAGCATTTAATCCCTCTGGACAAATGAAAGAGGTGTAAGACACTGATTTTCTATATACTCACAATTCTCCCACCACTGCAGAATTGGTGTGTGTGTCTCAGAAAATATTTCTCCATAAAAACCACACATGCAAAATAAAACCATAGAATCATAGAATAGTTTGGGTTGGAAGTGACCTCTGAAGTCATCTAGTCCAAACCCCCTGCAGTGAGCAGGGACATCTTCAACTAGATCAGGTTTCTCAGAGCCCTATTCAGCCCTTCCATGAATGTTTCCAGGGATGGGGCATCTATCACCTCTCTGGGCAACCCATTTCAGTGTTTTGCCATCCTCATTATAGAAAAAAATCTTTTGCCACAGTAATTTTCAGAGGTAATTTTGAAAATGTGCACAAACACAAATTACTCTAACAACTATTGATGCTATTGAACTTCCTGTCCTGAGAAAATGGAATTTTCTTGCCCCCTCCCTCCCCAAAGCATCAGTTCTGCAGTGTTCCTTTTATTTTTGTTGCTGTTATCTTTTGTGACAGTCAGCCATAAAAGTAAATGTGTTCCCTCAAAACAACTCTCATCTTTGTTTTTTAAAAACAGTGTTCTTTTTCTTTTCCACATTAATCGGAAAATATTCCAGTAAAGACAATAAAAAGACCATGCCCTGCCTTGTATTTCACGTACATAAGAAACAAAAGAGTCAAAGATCTTCACTAGACATTTCTAACGCACACATCTGACTTGTTTATGAAAATGCTTAGCCTCTTCCATAAAGAAGAAAAATTCCAGTGAGCCTGAGGATTAAAAACAGAATGTAATGATCTTCTGTGTAAAGTAAAGCCTCCGGTTTCTCAGACTCAATCACTGTAAAATATTTTGCAAGGCTCTCTTTTCAGGCCAACTTAATTAAATAAAGTGGTACTAGAACACCCTGTCACTATTACAGTTTCCATCCTTTCCAACCAGAAGGCAACTCCCACAGAGTCCCTGTGCATGTTCTTTACAGCAATGGTTTACCTACTGATTAAAAATATCCCGCAGTGCAAGGTGCATATAGCTATTGCTCTTATTCTGTACCTTCTCTCTGTTACAAAGAAAAAAATACATAGGAAAATTATATAAATATTTATTTTCCCCTCTTAAAAGTTAACCATCTTAATATATTCAACATTTCTATATAGCAGCTCTCTTCAATGAGAGTTCGGCTGCACTCTCATTCCATCTCTTGTGCTGTTGCTGTGCTGTTTTCTCTGGCCTTATCAATGACAGAAACAAATTTGCCTTATAAGAAGAGTTAATCATCTCTACATAGATTTCATTCCTGGGCACAGGCTCAAAGTCCATGAACACATAATCTTTTGCAAATCAAAACCTATTTCTCTCTTTCATGCATCATTTACAATCCCAAGATGATGTACTGCTAGCATCACACCTGTATTTTAGTTCGCTTTCTTCCTGATTACCCGTCCTTTAGAAAAGAAAGCAAAAGTGACCTTTACTTTTTTCCTCTCATATTTTATTGTCTGTTTGCCTTCTTTTCCCTTGCTTTGCTTGTCTATGCAAAGAACTGAAAGAAAAAGCCTGGTTCAAAAACAGCAGCAGAATACCTCCTCAGCATGTTCCTCTTCTTCATAAGGAGGCAGAAGAGACCTTAGGAACAGTAAAATACTAGAAAAAAACAAAGCACCTAGTTTTCAGTTGCTGGGATCACACAACAGACCCAGCAGAAATACTGTGTAACTGAGATCCCTTTCAGCCCCAGGTTACCCATATAAAGGCTAGACCTAACCTGTTTTGTGGACAATTTCTCCTGCCTCTCACAAGCCCAAAGGCAGCAGCAGCAGCAGCAGTGTAGGCTTGGACTGCCATCCTTACGTCACCCTTTGAGCAGCTCAGTCATTACTGCTGTGCCCTAGGTTACAACTGCACTAGCTAGTCAAAAATAGCAAAAGAAACCAAAATAGTCTCAAAAGCTATAGAGTCAAAGAGCTTTGCAATACAAGCTGCCAAGCCAATACCTCCTTCTTTGGGCACCAGAATGAATTCTCACAGTCCCTGTCTCCAGCAATTTTTTCCTCCAGCTTCATCTGCAGCAAATATATTTTCCTGAGCTTCCATTGCTTTGAAGATAGTATTTTACAGCTACCTTAAATAAATTACCCATTTCTATAACAATTATGTGCCATGAGCCCTAGATTCTGAGTCTGCTTACAGAAAGGTGCACAAACACTGCAGTTGTGACATGTATTAACCAATATTCTGGTAACAACCAGGCTGACTGACAAATTTGGGTTTTGATGACAGTTTCATTTTAACAAGCTATTACTGTGACTAGGTTTGTGGTTCTTCTGCTAATAATCTGATGTGCACAGCTTTGACACCCTCTTCCCCTCATCCAACTCCAGTAGATTATCTTAATCTTTAATTGGATATGGTTTTCATTTGCATATAATTGCTGCTGTTTGTTATGCAAAACATTTGTTCTCTAATATATTCTGATGCATCTTGAATTTTCAAGACTGGCCTTCTACAACTTGCAGAATGCAATTTGCTTTACGGCATCACAAAGTTCTCCCACAATGAGATTTTTGAGAAAAAAGAATGAATTTTTCATCTCTAGTGAAACATTTTCCTGTTTCTAAATGGTGATGTTAATAAAAGCTTAAAAAATTAACCCAGTCGTAGATGCCCTCCTGTTTGTCCTTTTTCATCCCCTGGCCTCCCCTGAAGATGTATTAAGGAACACATTTTTTTTGTTTTGTTTCTTTTAGTTTTTATGCTACAGTCAACTTGTGGAAAAGCCAGTTCTTACAAGCAAACAAACAGACCCAAAGTTTAATACAGACTTTTTCCTACAGCCTTTCTTCCTACACCCACCTTCTCTTTTTCAAGTGGGAGCATCAAGAAAAGCTTATGCTTTTGATCTCTGTGCAAATAAATGAGCTAAAACAAATAAAACCTGGTTCACAAGAGACTTCCAAAACATCTGGTGGAGTTATTTTTCAAAGTAATTAGACCAAGTGGTGGTGTAATTCCCAAATGAAAGGTACCTTCTTTCTTGGTATCCAGTTATTTCTCAGAGCCATCAAAACAGCAGTAAGTCCTGCTTCTCTCCTTGCATGTGTCTCAAACTCTATTGATTACCAGTCTTACCAAACACTGGTTTATTACCCAAATTTTTAAAACTTTTTTTTTTGATACTGAGGATCCTGTTTTACTTCCATGAATGTCAGTGGGATTTCTGGTATTAACTGAGGAAGGATGCTAACCTACCATAGCTCTCCTTCATACAGGCTCTATGGAGCAGGCAGGAAAGTGTAATGAATAATGACTGGGTGCTTGCTCTGGATCAATACACTGCTCTAAAGTGTGCCCAGGTGTGCCTTCTCCTTCTTTCTTGCTGGAAGCTGATTAAATTTCTCCTTTTTTTCCTCATATCTCCCCAAGAAAACATCATTCTAGAAATAACCCAATTGCTCTTTGATACTTTGGGAAGAATGTGGTCTGTGACAACACAGTGCAACCACTGTGAATTTGTGACACTGGGGAAGTGACTAGGGAGTAGAGCTGTCTAAGAAAGCAATTCCATTTTTTTGTGCATGGTTTTCCTGGTTTATTTGGTTTCAAACTTGGTCAGGGTGCTCTACAACTGACTGCAACTCACTAACTGACCTGCATGCAGACACCACCTCTGTGCTATGAGAGTAATGTTCTTTAATGCCAGATACAGAATTCACAGCTGTATCAGGAGTAAAGAAAAATAGCTGCCATATGAAACAGCTGGTAGATTACAAAGTGGGCTTGATATTAATGCTTTTTAATTCTCATTCCTTCAAGACATAACACAAACTCACCAGAGGTTTCATCTACTCTCTCATCCACCACATGGTCCTTCTGATGAACCCACTCGCTGTTGCACTTAAAATAGATCTGTGTTGCTGGACTTGCTTTGCAGTACAGATTCACCGGCTTGTTCTTCACAATGTAAGCCTCCTCGGGTTCGATGAGGAAGTGGGGCAATGGCTCCGGAGGGTCAGATGGAAAAGTTTCCGGAAGTTCATGAAAAAAATCATCATCTGTAGAGAAGGGACAAATAGAACAAATGAAACAACCAAAATTCAGCTGCCAAACACTTGCAAACCCTTCCTGAAAATTTCAGAAGGTGCATCATTTTTGAATAAAATGTTGCCTTAGGAGCACTCCTAGACTGAGGCTTAAAATGCACTGCTGTTTTTATACAAGAAGAAATTGTTCTTTACATCCTGAGCTTTCTTCCCTCTATGTGATGTGATAGGGATGTGCACATTCACACGTCTGGGATTGGTCCTTTGTTATCAGCAGCAGCAATACTAGCAATAAAGCATTATGTTAGCGCTTGGGAGAGTTGCCTGCAAAACCGTAAAAAGAAATAATAGAAACTTTTGGAGGCTTCAAGGTCAGACTTTTCAATAGTGACTTATCGCAATGCTTAATCGGGTGCATGCAACAGCCAGTGCCAGCTGAGGCTGGTACAAACAGGAAATAGCACCTTTCGTTTCAGATGAGCAATTTGAAATCTCCTCTAAGGGCAAAAGACTAAATGCAAGTCCAGTCTGCACCTCTTTGTTCATACTCTGACTCTCCTGCTAAGACTGCTAATGAAGGTGCCAAGCTATGCTTTAAGTACTTTGTCTGTAGGACATTTGTCTGTGCAGTCCTTGCTACAGAGAGGACTTGTGAGTTGGGACATGAGGCAGGGCAGCTGTGAAACAGTGACATTTTGGGCCAAAATGGACACATGCTATTGGTGCAAGGAACATCTGCACTCCCTGCTGCTGATGGTAATGAACAAAGTCAATGTAAGCAGTCCGGAGAAGGACGAAAAGAATCTCTCGCACGGGAGGCAACACTGAAAACACCTAACATGCATACCTTCCTTTCTCTCTCCCTACTTCTTCACAAATCCTCCTTTACAACCCCTCTGCCCCTTCCTGTAGAAAAAGTCCTCCACATCAGAAAGCACCAAATTCAATGGAGAATAACTCTCTTCCCATCCACCTCTCCACCTGCCGTCAGAGCATAGGAATATGCAAGAGGTTTTACAGAAGCAAAGAGGTGGGGGAACACCAACTACTGACGGATGCTCCACCAGCAAGTTGACAGTCCTGAAGGCCTTATTCAATCTCCCCTTTCTGCCTCTGAAGCAGTTATCATTATACACAGTGACAGACGCTGATACTGATCAATAAAACACCGCAGAACATCAAACTAAAAATACTGCAGAAGGCTGGCTATCTTCTCCCTGCCAGTCTCCAGGAAGATGAAATGTCTGATGGCTACTTCCCTGAACCTGAGACATGGCTCTGCAGGCTGTGTCCAGAATTACAAGGGGCATGACTCTCCTTCCAGACCGTGCTTTTCAGAAAGACGAAAAAGAACAGGAAGAGATGAAGGAGAGAGGGGAAGAAGGTAACATGATACACATCCATGCAGTTATATGAAGGTAGACTGTACGTCTTTATCGGTGAGGGGAATACCTTACACAGCAAACGATTTTGTGAACCTCCTGAACTATTTATGAAGACAACATATGTTCACCATTTTTTTTCATTTTTTTCCCCTTCATATTCATTTAAAAATACTCCTGTCCTTCTGGGTGTCTCATTTTAAAAGGAATATCAGGCCTGACTCACTACTGCATCACTCCCTGAGAGTTAATAGAAGTGAACGGGTTCAGAGATAGAAGAAAGGGTCAATAAATAAAATCTGACAATTTTCTAGCAAAGGGAAAATATGTGAAACACTATAACAATTCCATTTCCATCTCCAATTAATCATTTCCAGATACTCAAATTAAATTTAATTTTTTATCACTTTCCCATTCTTCTTTTTTTTTTTTTTCCTGTAGCTTCTTTTTCACTCTGACCACACCAGCCTCCTTCTTCTGCAATCACATTTCCTCTCCTCATTAGGTATTTCTTTCCTGCTCCATTTTGCTCCCCATCTTTTTCCAAAGAGAAAATGAGTTACAGTAAGTTATTGGGAGTCCTCATTTGGTTCCATGACAATGAAACATGTCTGAAGTGAATCAAGAGGCTTTTCAGCATTCCTCATCCCCTTCTATGCATATCTCCCCCTCTTCCTCTGTCTCCCTCTCACACACACTGCTCCATAGACATCCACAACACAGAAACATTAGAGATGAATCATTTCCCCTGAATTGCCACAGGATGTATCTTTTTCTTCTGGTCATTTAATTGCAAATCAGTGAGCAGACAGATGGAAACTAACAAAGCACACATATGTTTTATAATTAAACAAGTATCGCTTCACTAATTTCTGGTGACTGGAAGAACAAATGTATTTATTTTCACCACTAAATTTCTGCACATTATCAAAGGCAATACTTACACTGCCTGACCAATTAACTGCAACTTATCAAAGATAACTAGAAAGTCTAAAAGGAGGGATCAGCTAGCTGCAACAAAAGAAAAAAGGTGTTTTAAAAAATTATTTCTTTAATCAGCCTGAAAAATGTGTGTGTGGGCTTTGGCTTGTCCTCCTGAAGGTAAATGCTTCTAAAGTTTAAATATTATTTGTATGTTAAAGTGGATTCACAGTACTGCCCTGTACATGACAATTTAGTCCTACATTTTGATTGTGGTGATAGCTGCTTCTCTCCACCAGCCTGGAATCCTTCAGTCAGGTACAAGCCTGTTTTCTTATTGTCTTCTTGCTCTGATTCCTCCTTACTCTTCTTAAACAATAATAAAGCTCAGCTTTATTTTTCCACACTCTTTCTCACTGCTATCAAGAGGCATCTGAACTGCTCTTAAATGTTAGGGATATAGATGGAAACTATTCACAAACTGTCACACAAATAGTGTGCAAAGGCTGCCAAGTCCCTGGAAACAGGAATTTAAAACTGTCACTTTCAGAAAAAATGTAAGATAGTAGCTAAGAAAATTTTTTTTTTTGCTTTTTAAACTGGAGCATGTTTATTCAATCCCTGTCTTCTTACTGTTGCTATTAGGAGTAACAATGGTGTTCTTTTTTTATAGAGCAGCTTCTTAATAGGAGTATATAGAATACGACCATGACTAGGTTTGGCAGAAAAAAATCCCACTCCCACTGCAAAGCTAGTCCTACCTCCATTAGCACTGAGGGACTCTTGTTCCTGTTTTTCACTGTGGAAAGGTAACTGAGGGCTTAATCAGCCTGTGAATCACAGGGGGAAGTCAGTTGGTGTTCCCTGCCTCCCCTGAAGAGATGAGGTCGACTGCTGACGGCAAAGCACCCCTCTCCTCCCACCCAGGCACACCATTCACCACCAGCTGAAGTGGCAAGATGGTGGTTTACAGGTAGAGAGGGTGTGCAGCCCCACTTTCCCTGTGACAGGCTGTGGTATTTGCCTCTCAGGATGAGGAGCTTTTGAAGAGGAAGAACATTAAAGCCCCTCATGATGGCTTGCACATCACACCAGGCACAGCTTAAGAAAGTCAGCCAATTCAGCTGCTGATTTGGGACAGGGTTCTGAACCATCAACCTTAACACATCTTGGATCCAAGTCTTGCATTTATTTTTTTTAATTACAGTAATATGCTGTTTTGATTTCACTGTAATGCTCACAGCAATATGCAAAAATTATAATGGCAGTGTAACTATGTGCCAAAATATTCCTAAGAACCCAACACAGAAAATGTGAATAAAGGATATTTGATCATGTTGAGATTTTTTTGCAGAATGAGCTTCTGGTAACACCAAAGCAACCTAAAAAAATCTGTGTTTTTATGAGGACACAGTTTCTAACAACGTAAAAAATACTTCCATCGAAGTTTTTCCTGACCAGCAGCAAACGCAGGTCATTCCTCTCTCCATACAAAAACTAAACTCTGACTTAGCTTCTTCAGGGATGATTTTGTTATAATGGTGTGGCCTGCTGGACCTGTTTCTATAATTTGGATGGGAGTTGCCTCTCATTGTGTGCTCCACTGCTATATGAGGTGATAAATCTTGCCTCAGACTTTGATCTGCATCTTCCTGATGGCTATCGCTGGTTATTTAAAATGTTCATCTCCCAATGGTGCAACAAAGCAGCAAACTTTATAATTCTCTTATTTAACTCTCCTAAGTAGTTAGACATTTTTTTCTTCTGTCGGGAGGAAAAAAGCTAATTAAACCATTTGGGAGAGATCTGGGCATGTAGATACAAAAAACCACTAAAAATTCACATACTTGATTTCCAATCATTATGTCAATGTCATGTGCAGCAAGTTCCCCTTACAACCTTGATCAAACACAAATACAAGGCACATGTTGTTCTCCCCTGTTGTAACAAATCCCCTTCTGTGCTAAGCAACTTTGAGCTGCAAGTTTACTTCTGCAGTATGTCACATTCATCTTTATTTCCACATAATAAAGTGTACAGCCCATCTGTTGTTATTGACTGATTTATATTAGCAAGACAAAAGACCTGATTAATGGTACTGCTAAACTGGTTTCAGTCATGCAATTCATTCATATTAAGAAAATAAATTTTTAAAAGCCACTTTACTCTATAAACTTCATTTGGAATTTTTATTTTATTTGCTGGCCCAAAAACAGATATGCTTTTTTATTTGCCTTCTGTAGTATCTGACAACTATATTTTTTAAAAAACTAAAATTGAACGCAAAATCTATAGGAACAGATGAAATGCCACTAAAATCAGCATTGATAGGATCTGGCACGGACTGTCACGTATAGGAATTTTAGCTTAATTTTACTTCAGTTTTCTTTCAAGGTGAAAAAAAATTTGCCTAAGTCAGGAATCTTCTGATGTTAAGAAAGGTCTTTATTGTTTTCATGCATTTGTTCACAAAACTATACATATTATAGCTCTCCATGCATAACAAGTGAAAAGGAAATTTAATGGTATATTTCCCTTTTTATGGACTAGTATCCCTGCTCTAATCTGTGGCAGGAAAATATTGTGCTCCATACACCAATCTATTCATCTCTAGATCACTAGTTTTATTACTATATATCAAGCTTTAATTCTCATCAACCCAGTATATAACTCAGTATATATCTGAACTGCAAGACTTGAACTATTATTGCTTAGATGATAATATATTGGACCATTATCTCTTTGTGCGAGACCTGAAGCAAATTCTTCTCAAATGGAATTTACTTCAGAATGATTCAAGATCAATTTAAAATGAATGGCTGCAAAGTTAATTCCATTTGCATTTGGATGCCCATCACTCGGCAAGATCATTCCCCATGTGTTGCAAGAAAGGCAGCTGGAGTTCACCGTGTGGATGGGATTTCTGTTCAGTTTTTTATGTTATGATTAAAAAGCTTTCTAGAGCAACAAGTACTGTTTACTGTGAAATTAACAGCAGGTGCTAGCTCAGTAAAACAGCTTATCAGGATGGAGGTGAGGGTTTGGATTACAGTGTACACATTTTCAGGAAAGGAAAATTGCTTGGCTGGAAGTCCTTTGGTTGCAGGATTTTCTGTTCTCCAAGGAAGGGCACAGAATGCCAGCAAATGGGAAGCAAGGAAGTAAAAAATACTGTATGCCATATAGTCTGCCTCCACCTCAGAGGCTCATAACACCAATGAAGCTATGAATCCAACATTAGGCCAAGCTAAAAGAGAATTAGGAGAAAACAGGACTTTTTCTAAGAATTACTCCTGAGTAGTTTCCGTATCAAAAGGCCCTTTCAACCCTGCCTCAGCCCTGGAGACCACACAGGGACAGAGAATGGGCACAACAAATAGTAGCCCGTGCCCTGAAAGAGAAAGCACATTTTCCTGCTCTGCCCTGGGGAGGAGGAGAAGGGTGGCTTTCTCAGCAGTTACCCTCTGTCAGCCCCACATCCAGCTGATTTCAGTGTGGGTATGCAGTAAGGCGCGTTATTCTTCGTCATCTCAACAGTGGAAGATATCCCCAAATAGCCCAGGAAGACTGCCATTTTACAACAGCAAAATATTTGGCCAGCTTAGGAGGCTGACATCCACTTGCTTGTAGCTGAATTCACTTTCAGGCCTTTATGTGCCTAAAGATGAGGCTTGGTTTTGTGGCAGCCCACAAACTAGAGCCTTGCTGAACCTTCCTGAACCCTCCTGAGAGTAAGGTCAAGGGAACTTCTGACTCAAATTTACTGAGCACCCACAAAATTAAATGCTCTTTTCATCAGGGAAGACAGAGTGCCGGCACAGTCTGGGAAAAGTGATAGAGAAATCGATAGGGCATGCAATGTTCATCTTTTTTGGGTGATTTCAGTCCAGAAACAGAATAAATACAGACCACAAAAAGGAATGAACTTTTCCTGCACCTGCAACAGCTCAGTGAAGACCCTCTTAGCACATCTCAGCTTAACAACAGGTCCCCAGGAGGTCAAACCCAAGCTTTGCATGCACTTAAATAATGAAGAACATATACACCGAGTGGCTACATACAGATCAGAAGGTTGCTGGGCAAAAGTCTCCCCTTCCAAAACCTGAAAATCAAGCAACACCAAAACGCATTCTTTCCTGTCCTTTTGTGCCCCTACCAAAAAAAATTAACTTTCACAGAAGCACAGGAATTAACACTCAATCCATGGTCAGCCATAGACACCAACCTGGAACCCTTTCAAAAACCCAGACAATAGGTATCTCAGACATCTGAAATACTGGATTAGTGGCTCAACTAAAGAGTTCAGGAAGGAGACTTCTGTTATTTAGAGGCAGGTCTAATATACAGAAGATCCCAATTAAATAAGTAGCCTACCTGTGCTTGTTACACCCACCATACCCTGATTAGCCTTTCTCAGAAAGCTGTGAAGAGCTGAAGGGAAGAAGAAAGCTCCATGCTCTTCCTTTCAACAGCAATGCACAGTCTGGTATTAGACTGGGAGACTGCTAAGGTTGGGATCTGTAGTTTAAAAGCAGGGATGTTTCGCAGTCAAAAAAGCAGCCAAATGAGTGGCTGCTGGTGCCCTGGCAGCACTGTGTGGAGCAGAGCCCTCTCCTCTTCTGTACTCCTCTCCATGTTCCTATTTTATATGAGTGCTGCACGGTCAGATATAAAGCCAACATCAGAAGAAGATGAAAGAATAAATGGTTATCACGCAGCCACAGCCAGTGTGGACACTGTGCAACCATGTTGCCTACAGCAATCAGGGTGTGCTCCATCTTCCCTGCTTTGATAGTGCCATCTCCTTCTTCAGCTCTGTGCTTGGAATACATTTTGCCTGGCTTACCCTGGTAAACTGCACTGCTGTTAATCAACAATTAATTCCAGTGGAGTCGGGTCTGATTTGTGTCAGAGTAAGGAAAAGGAGAATCAGGTCTAGATGAGGAAAACACTGACTGTACCAGCTTTATAAAGCATTTTGCAAGTTCTCTGTCTGGGAAAAGGGCATCTTCCCCCAATTTGTTTAATTCAGAATTATAACTAAAGTTTCTGCTTCTCATGAGGCTAATGGCAGTTTTGACATCAATCACATGAGAGGCAGACTAAAGACAAAACATGTGTCCTCAAGACAACTCCTACAGCCGTATGTAACAGAGAGATGTCTTTGTACATCCCACTGCTAATCCAAGACAAAAACTGCAGGTATATATATGTAGACACGACATTTAAGGTTCTGTATCCAGAACTTTATCATTGTCCTGAGACAAACTCTGTCAGACTACCAGCTGCTGCCTAAACAAGCAAGAGATGGTAGAGGTACTCGTTAGCATTGGACTCGAGGTAGGAAAATGCCAGAACATGATATGATTTCATGCAAGGCAATGAAAATACCTTCTGTCTCATATGAAGAGCACCAAGCTGTTCTTTGAGCAACACGGTTTCTGAGAATTGTTGTCAGTATAAGAAATGTAATGCAGCAATCTGCAAGTGCTACTTATTGTGAGGTTTCCTAACCATAAAAATAGATGAAAAAGAATGGAGGCTAATCATTAGGGAGCGAGGCTGACTTATGAGCACTGAGTGTGAAATGCCAAGTGAAGAGGCAAAGGCCCTGTTTCTTTGCTGCGCTGCCCTGCCCTGCATACCAGCATCATATCCCTCTTTGCAAAACTTTCATTACTTCTGCTGAAAACTCTGTTGTGCTTGTACAGAGCTACTGAATAAGGTTGGCTCACAGTTACTCTGCCATGGCTCTCAAGAGTACAGCACCTGAAAATAAAATGCTTGACAAACAGCAGATGACATCAGTGACATTTCGTGTTAATTATCCTGTGGAAGATTGCTCTCTCCTTCCACTTCCAGAGTTGTCAAGGGTTCAAACAGGCTGCTTAGGGAAGTGGTTGAGTCACCATCCCTGGAGGTATTTAGAAGACGTGTAGATGTGGCACTTAGAGATGTGGTTTAGAGGTGGATTTGGCAGTGCTGGGTTATTGGTTGGACTCGATGATCCTAGAGGTCCTTTCCAACCTAAACAATTCTCTGATTGTATGATTTGTTTAAAACTAATAAAATATTCATGATTAAAAAAAAAAAAAAGGTGAGTTGCAGACTGTCTCCAAAAATTTTTCTCCTTACTCTGTCTTGTAACAAACACACAGAAAATAACATGCAAGCGTTACTTTGCTGAGTGCACACACCATATTCCATGTGAGCTACTGGAATTTAATCTAATTGGAAAATTAACACACCTTCTGTTAGATATGGTTGTGCTGGTAGAGTTCAAGTATATTATCACTAGTTGTGTTTTCTCTGATACAGATGCAGCATATGAACAGCAGAGAAACTTCAGCGTCAGACCACGAGATTTTGTGTCTTCCCTCTAATGCATTTTCCCTTTTGGAATCTAGCTTGTGATGAGCGTGCATGACGGTACAGGATCCCTTCCTAACCACCTGCAAAGCAAAGTCTAATTTGAAACATTTCTGCTCCAGCTGCCATTAGTGGTCATAATGGTTGACACAGGGTCAAAAATTACGAAACCTCTGAGGAGCATCATTTCCTCTTCAGAGTTAGGCTTCACTTCCCTTTGACACATTAGTCCTGAAGCACCTCCAGGCTCTTGACCCCTCCTTTAACCCTGATAACTAATTAAAGATGGACAAGGTTTAGGCTAAAATGCTTTTTGTCAAACCTATTCATTCTCAAGTCCCCTTCAGGCACTTTTTGTCACACAGGACAGAGGCCTGCCATATTTACGTGAACATGAAAGTAGGTGCCTGTTACAATAATACAAAAAATCTCTTTTTACAAGACCTGACTTAACCTTTGTGGTTAGACGGTGGGATGCATTTTACAGCACATAAAATACATTCTCAACACATACTGGAAACAAGTTTTCTGGGTATAGTCCAAAGCATACATTTCAGGAAAAATCCAAGGATAATTAACTCTGTATGCATTTTTAGAATTAGAACTTCAGACTCAAGTCCTTTATCTGACTACAATGTCAACAGTCCAAACATGATGTCCCGAATACAACAATCAAATGAAAAATTCATCCTACCTTTTTTCATGCTCTTAAGGTTCTATCATGTACTAGAAACAGTGACAGAGCTCAGGCTAGAGTCATCAGCAGTAGGCAGATAGATTTTAGGGCCAGTGGCAAATCATATTACGCAGCACAAGTTGGTTTAATATAGATAAATCTGTGTGCAATGTATTGTTGATGGCTATGGCACAATGAAAAAAGCTCCATTCCACTGGCTTGAGAGAAGACCTGTAACTAAACGTCACACTGCAAATACTTTGCTTTTTATGTTGTTTCATATTAGTAATTAAGCTTGCTTCTTGAATCAGTATGTTAGTGTTGAAATGTTAACCCTTTGGTTCTAGCAAGAATGGTTATTTTTATCCTTACTTTTCGTATTATTAAAACAGCAGCAGAGCTTTGCTCACAGTTTTCTAATGCTTTCAATGGAAGCATTTTTGTCTCATCAAAGAATGATGTTCCAACATCTCATGACTGATAAAACTGAGATCTAGTGGGATGTCATGGATCCTGATTTTGTGAGCTATCTGAAGTTTATAGTTAATCTAGTTAGCGAGATCACTCCATCCCAGAAAAACACAGGACACTTGGCTCTACCTAAAGTAATAGCTCAGTCTCATGGCCGCCTGATTAAGGTGTTGAGCTGAGATCCAGGGGATAGATATTCTTGTGTGACCTTGGGGAAATCTAATCTGTCAGGTTCAGGATCTCATCTGCAAAGTGGATGTAGTAGCTTAATAAGTAGCACTCTTCATCCACTACCTTCAAACTGAGCCAACAACTCAATACTCAGACTCTGCCTTCAAAACTTCTCCAAAATACCTGTCAGCATCATTTACTAAACAGCCAACAGTTACACAAAGGACCAAAATAAGTTTATGTTTATGAAATAATTAGGGAACAAAGTCTGTCTACTCTGGAGCTGACTCAATGCTTGCCACTAGTCTCCCATTGTATCCATGGAGCAGCCTGGCCTTAGGTGCTCTGAAAGGCTCTCTCCATGGGCTAGGGAAATCTTGGTGATATTGCTGTCCTGAAACTAACATTAGTCCTCATGAGTATCTACCTACCACTACTTTCTTCCATGGATCTTAATGAGATTATTATTTGCCTGGTGCTAGTTACCTAATTTCATCCACAGCAAATTTTTCAAGAACCATAAATTATTTTGTATGAGCCTGATTTATCCCAGCAGAAGTCCAAATTGAATTAGAAATTCATTAGCTAAATTCTAAGCGTGAGTTTCTAGGGAGAAGGAGAAAGGGAGGGGGGAAACTTGGGAATCTGAACACCAGATGTGGAAAAGGGAAAAAAAGTCCTTAAAAGAAGTAGAAAAGGAGCAGAAAAGCTAAATATCTTCTTATTGAATTAAGCACTCAGGTATTTATGGAGCCAGATGGAAAAACACAGATTATTGCCTAAGATCAGAAATATGACTCAGGCTTTTATTTATTTATTTTGACTAGCAATTGGTTTTGTAAATAAATGAGACTTTGTAAGCAGATGCAAAACTCTGGTTCACTTGAATATTATAGTTGCAGTCATGAAAATACCAACAGATTGTGTGTACTATATATACTAATAAAGCTAATAACGAGCTGTTCAACCAAATCTTAATACAAAATGATCAAATGCATTCCTACCTCTGAGGGAAAATGAAAGCAAAAAAGGGTTATTTACTTTGGAAACACACAGAATTATTTAAACAGCTATCATCCTCCATGCAGAGCCTGCTTATTTGAGGAGACACATGAACAACGTACCTCATTGAGCACACATTTATTTGCAGGTGAGCACATCTCTGGCCACTCTACCCTCACCATTAGTAAACTCAGCAAAGGAAGGATGATGGAAGGAAAATGCCCCTTGGTCATTAGTATGATCACCCACCCTATCTTTTTATAAGGCTGGAAACTATGATAGACAGGTCCCATGGAGGGAAACTGCTGTACCGTCCCCCTCATTCAAGTTACGGAAGCAGTCTGCATCCACACAGTTATTTTAGAAGTCCACAAAAGGTCTGAAGTATTTGGTTACAGACTGGAAATTTCCCCCGTGCAGTCTCTAATTTCATTCACACTCATTTCTCAAGTCTTGCTGATTTCTTACTCACAAACTCTCTAACAATTAAGAAACAACAAAATCATAACATTCCAAGAGAAGCCTGAGACAGCAGGCTCCTGACTTTGCTTTATCTCCAACTCAACCTTTGGCTTAAGCATCTGTGAACTAACACCCTTTCCAACATCAGGAGGACCCAAGATAACTCAAACAGAAGTTGTTACCAGAGAGGAAATGTGCAATGCCAGTGGGAAGATCTGATGTGTGCCATCAGACTTCCTCTGGATCCCAACAGGTAAAAATTCCAGTACCAGCAAAGTACATGGTCACCACCACCACCCCCACCCCCCATCCTACTCTCTAGTGTACTCTTTTTTTTCTGTGTACTTTGTACTCTTTTCAAGCTCACTCCATGGACACTAACAGGAAAAATGAGGGAAGAAAAACAAAAGAAAATCTGAATAGTCAGTAATCACAGTTATGACTGGCAATGGTAGCTAAAGTAGAGAGATCCCCAGCAAGTGCTGAGAACAGATCCAGCACTGAAGTTTTGTGGAAAGACAGTGTGAATATTGAGAGACCAAGAGCTGAAGTTTAACCCCTGAATCTATCTATCCCACACTGACTTTCTTCCCTCCCTTATCTGTGTTTAGTTTCTTGTCTGCCACATCCATTTTTAATGTAAAGTTCCCCCAGGGACTGATATCTCCTTATATGTCAGCAGAAATGCCACTGGAGGTGGGGCTTCAGATCCTGCAAAGCAAGAGCTACCAAATTGCAGCACTATTTCTCAACAGAGTTGTGAACTGGTTTGAACAAAATTAGAAGCACCTTCAAAGTAGAACTGTAGGTCAGACAATAACATATTATGTTTTAGTAGCTGAAAGTACCCAGGTGGAAACAGAAGGAAAGGGTGGCTTGGAGTGTCTCTAGCTTCACCACCTCTAGTTGCAGGGATAAGAAACACTGAGAGACATCTACTTCTGCCTTGTAGATGCCACAGGAGCCAATGCACTGTATGGACAACAGCATTTAGCCAAACTGTCCCTTAAATGTGCACTGCCTATATTGGAACACACAGGCATTTATACCTGTCCTTGACTCCCTTGCATCTAAAAAAAGTGGTATTGTTCAATAATGGTGCAGATTATTTCAAGAAACCGCATTTGTCTGTATCTCAGTCTAGTCCAAAAACTGTAAATCTTTGAGGTATCAACTCCCTGTACAAGTAAGTTTGCTGTCTGTGGTAGAGCCTTGGGTCTAATAAGAATCCTTTGGGTTTGATATTTAAAATATAGATCTGCACTCAAAAGGACAGACCAGCAATGTTAATGAATGAAGTCAAAAGAAAAAGAATCACTGTAAAAGAATAATGGGAATGCAGTGAAGTTGCAGGCTTTGCTGGGCATGTTTTCTATTGCTGTACTGTATTTATTTATTCAGCACTCCTCAGCAAGTCAGCTCAAAGCTAGGGAGCAATGAATCAGTGCTTTAATCTCCCTCCCCATCATCCCCAGCCTTTGTGAGGAAACTGATATCCAACCCCAGCTGAATATGTCGATTTCTGATCATAAACACCATCACCAGAGAAACACAGAGCTAAGCTATCTGGCTGATTTGAACATAAAACATACATATTTCAATTCTACTTTTGTTTTCTCATCTCTGACTTCCTTCTTTCCTTTTCTTAGTTTTTCCATCTGATCTTTTCCCCTCCATTTTTATCCTCTTCTTTCTTGCCTCTAGTCTCTCTACCCTCTTCTTTTTAATTTCACATCCCTCCCATTCTTTTTTTCCTCAAGTACAGCAAACCTGACTGGTCAGGAAGCTCCATATGTTGTTACAAATGAATAAAGATTAATGGCCAATAAGCAGAGACAGAATGATTGGGGACAGAGGTCTCACAAAAGCCAGCATCAAACCTAAATAGTTGTACCTACTTTTAAACTCTCTGAATAATTACCAACAGATCTACTTCATACACATTCACACAAAATTCATCCCTCTGTGCAATAGTAATAAAATCCTACTATAAGACAAGAGGTAATCCCGCTTTATTTTAGTGTCTAACCAGAGACTACAGTTTAAAGTGGCTCTCCAGTTAGTTTAAACAGCTTTTTCTACTCTTCATTCGGCAAAATTGTCTTGGCTAACACAAGTTCATTTTGTAGTTAGGTAGCCTCGTTCAGCAGGTTAGTAATTTGTGAGCAGGAGAGGAGAGTAGTATTAAATCAAACATACCTAAATATATGGTAGAAGATCACATTCTGTGATTGCACAAGGCTTGGGGCAGAAGGGGTAGAAAACACTTAACATTAATTGTTAGCCATCGTATGTGGGGGTTTAACACCAAAAAGGTAATTTGCAATGGTTCCATTTCACTCTCTAAGCCACACTTCCTTTCAAGTGGCAAAATCACAGTCCACAGACAAATTAATATCTAAAATAAAACAGCAGCTGTGCCTTTGGGTAGCAATTGTATGCAAGAAACCTCAGAAGCTCGTTAGTAATACATAAAGCGAGGGGTGTATTTTGGTTGGATTCCCACTGTACTCAGCTCTGATGCCAAAACACATTATAGCACAGCTGAAAACAGGTATTATATGAGCAGAACTGTCAGCATTTTTGCCTCGGGAATCTGGGCTGTAGCTTTCTGTTAACGAACAAAATATCAGCTGAGCTGCTTCTTTCCCATGCCTACTTCTGCTGTAACTACTCCTGAGTAGCATATAGTACAGTCCCACTATCAACACTAAACAGAACACAGCACTTCTCACCACTGTAAATTAATCTGAATTTGCCTCCCTCCCATTCAAAAAATGCCCAACTATTACATTAATCTCTGCCAATATGCTGAAGTTAGAGTGATCTCACAATTTACTGACTTACAGCTGGGGCTGGGTTTTAAGTGACTTGTTCTCTCACAAGATTTTCCTTCCCATGTAGGACAGTGTATGCTCTGGTCAGCTGAGCAGAAACCCAAACAGTCTGGAGGTCAACTAGGAAAAGACTATTTTGCATATAAGCCAGGGAGCAAATGGGCCAAGGTACTGGGGATGCACTCTAATGTACCACACAAGCTTCAGAGATAACAAATTACCAGCTTGTTTTTCCACTGCCCCCCACACGTCAACTTCCTTCAAGTCCTGAGGATCTCCCCCACAGCACTCCTCAAAGCCTGTGACCTGCAGGCTTGGAAAGCAGACATCCTGTGGCATCCCCCCTGTCTCTGTACTTGCTACAGCTACTACTACTGCCTGGCCCCACAGACTGTAGCACCTACTGGCTTCATATTACCCTGGTCTGCTACTCCCAGGTGGAAAAATGTCATTACCCCACGAATATGCTTAATGTATGCAAAGGTAATCTTGGGTGCAGAAGGAGAGGGGACTAGGTAGCAGCAAGAGCAGAGAACAAGTTGCTGTACATGACAATTTATTTCTGGATAGCTGAGGAGATTAATGCCTTTGCCTGCTGCTCATGCATTACTGTCCATACAGAGATGAAATGCTGTCATGTACAGCAACTTGCTCTTCATTGCTCAAGTGGAGAGAGCCCATGTCGTGACTGCTCTCCTGAACCCCAAACCACGGTGGAGAATGTTTAATTAAGGAAAGCATAAATATGAAGCATGCATTGTATTTAAATAATGTATTGTAAATGCTACATCCCCAAACAACTTGAAGAAAAGTGTAAAAACTGATGCAGCCATGAACTATCTTAGCACAGATCGCAGCAGTCAGCTATGAAATGAGTATTCTCTTTGTGAAATGAATAATGTCAAAGAATACGGTTCAAATTTTTCTTTAAGATACATTTGTCCCACTTGCCCTGGTTGTATTACTGCTCTTATCATTTGCCACTTCTAATATCTCCTACAAATCTGAAAATAACCATTCCCCAGGTACATTTTTTGAAATTTGAATTTGTAACAAGAAATAAGTACTAGAAAAATTGCTAGGCTGGATGTTCCAACACCCAAAAATGGACACATCGAGGAGTTTCTGCAAATGCGTTGTCAACCTGCCCACCTGGCTGAAAACCTATCATTTCCCTGTCAGCAGTGGTCTTATGCATCTTTGGAGACGATTTTTTTTTTCTTTTCTTTTTTGTTTATAACATGGAGACCCTGTCAGACTAAAAACTGATCAAATGAGGAGTCAAACCCACCTTTCTGAAATCTCAGTCTAGTTGTCACTCTTCTAGATTATCCCTAGTCGTCACTTAGACAAACTTTTCTAGGGACAGGGTTGTCACTTCAAGTTGAGATTTTCTTGTAGCCTAGAGAATTTAGAGTTATTTATTTCTTTAAAGTAGTTTGTCTAGCTTTACTAGACTACTTTAAAAGACCAAACCTTATGTCTGAAGCAATTTAACTCCTGAGCTCTCTGCTAAGGCTGCAAATTGTGACCAACCTAGATGCCATGTAATAGAAAAGTGTTCATTAGAAAGCCAGTACAAGCACAAATTAACTCTCTTGTATCATTCAGTTTCTACAGTAAGAGCTGTCATCTTCAGCAACCTCAGACAAGAAATAAAACAAAAAATAAATCATACTGCTGTCCCTACCTCTTCCAAACAAGCCATTTCCAGTTGTTTTCACCTACACTCATCACCTATACCCTTCAAGTCAGATTACACCTCAGACTGTAAATCTGAACTTAACAAAAGTCTTTCAACAAAGTTCATAAAACTACCTGAAAATCTATATCCTGGCACATATGCACTGACCTTCTCTATCATTAAACTACTGCAGGGTACACAGAATTTTGATGCACATCAGCATCGTTACAGTGCCTCAGTTCAGAAGGGGTTCCAGCTGTTCCCTGCAGTCAGAACGACTCACATTAGAGCAAACATTTTAGAGACTTTGGGGTGTTAAACACATATGGAGAGTATAGATATATTTACCCATACAGAGATAAAGAGATCCTTTTCTTTAGAAAGAATAACTCTTTTCTTCTAAAAAAACCAAAACTTGCACCAAAATGGATATTTTTGAGCTTGTATTTATCAGTCTTGCAGCTTCTTCCACTAATGTCACAGGAAAACTACTGCCTTCATCAAGATTAGCACTGATCCCATTATTTGGTCAAATTATTTATTTCTAGCCTCATTGTCTCATCAGCTATATCCATTCATGTTTCTTCTTCCTCTGCTACAGGGCTCCCTTATCTTGTTTCTGGAATGAGTCAGGTTTCAACTGCTCACATATATATAATAGTAAGTCTTACACACTCTGTAAATACCCCTGTTTAGGTACACTAGCAATCTTACTGAGACAGTGCAGAAGGGAAAGCATTTAAATTCAGGAACAGCCATATGGATCTTGATAGGTTGTGGTCTGAGGAAATAAAATCCTTTTAATCTGTTGTGGGTTTTGCCATTTCTATGAACAAGAACTTACAGCATCTTCTGTTTCCTCTAGAGGGATAATGCAAGTGCAACAACATCATGGGACCTCTGAAGGCATGGGCCAAAAGATTTTATGCTCTCTGGGCCACTCCATTAATATTCTCTTTTGCCTATAAACTCAAACAACCACAACAGGGTAAATATAATCTGAAAGAACTATTAGATAGATAACAGCTCGTCTGCCAAATCCATCTGCCTGAACTTGATCCTTGTTGGGAAAAACACATCATTGTAATTATTTATTGTATAGAATTCCTCCCCATATTCAATTTTCTGACCATGATTCTCCCCAGAAGAAGAGATCCAATTTAATTAAAAAAAAAAAAAAAGCCAAAAAAAAACCCAAAAGAGAGAGAGAATATGAAAGCTGGAGAAAATTAGCATGCAATAAGCCATTTCTTCCTGTCAATTTTCTCGTCTGCTTTTATTAACAAATTTGTTTTTGAAGCAATTATACACGTGCAATCCATTTGTGGCATCTCTTTACTTGCCTCCTGACATAACCATTATTAGGGCTGTCACAGCTGATCGGCTGACAGCTAGAGAAAGGCAGTTCTGCAGTGTCCTGGTACTGCCAGTCAATACCAGCTGAATAATAACAACACAGCCTGCGAGCTGCCTATTATTTCTTTTTTTCCAGTGGTTGTGTTGAGAACGGTTCCTGCAGGATCTTGACTGAAGCAGGGGAGATGGAGGATGGTCTTCATGTGCTCCCTGAATCACGTGCTTGCTAGCTGCAGATGCTGCTATTTCACATATCCTTACAAGCAGGTACTCGCTGCAACTTGTGCTGAGCCATCAGCAACCCCCATTATAGCCCTGACCAGTAGGAGGCTTGCTTCGAAGTGATTCAGGCATACTACCACAAATGTATGGTGCTACTGGTCCTGTCACTCCAGTGCAAGCTGAGTACGCCCTGAGGTCTGCAAAATGAAATGTAGCCCAGCTGCCTGGATGAATTTCCCCCCTAGTAAAGAGGGAAAACTGGTAAAGCTGTCTATTAGTATGAAGAACCTGTGAGAGCAGAGCCAGGAACGCCAGCACTATTTTTTCAATCATACATCACTATGGAACATTTGATTATCATTGCTGTAAAGCATACTGTGTGCTGACTGTACCAATTCCGTCAGAAAATTTGCAAGCATGCTGTCCTACAGATCCCAACAGCTGTGCCCCACGCTGCAGTGATAACTCAGTTTTCTGTGCAAGATGTGCCAGTCGGGTGGGAGCAAGACTTTGTGACTGATGTATGTTCTGTATTCACATTCCCTGTGCTCTCAACTTCCTAAGCGAGGACAACGTGAAGCTCCTGGTTGGCATGGAGAGGAAGATTTAACATCTCACAACGGAAACAAGTCCAGCCCAGTACAATATAAAACCAGTGGCAAAGTCCTGAGGGAAAGAAAGCTGAGCTACGTGACAGATGTGTACACAAGACTTACAAGGTCAATCCCAGCTCTGCTACAGACAACTTGAGTAACCATGGGCAAGCCATTCAGTCCGTATGATCCTAGCAATAATCTTTGTTCTTTCCACCCTTATTTTACCCTTATATTTTAAAGCCCTGAAGGGACAAAGACAATCTTTCACTGCATTCATGCTCCACCTAGAACAGAGCCACCTGAGCTTTGAAGTTAAAGCCACAGCTACATGTCTAAAATAGCCTTCCCAAAACCACAGAATTCACGCACAGATGCAACAAAGTCTTTATACTTCTAGCAGGAAGACACTTGACCTTCCACTGATTATGAGTTTATGCTGTTGATCAAAGAACTGTTCCTCTCTGAGACAATGCAAATAAACTGATTAATGTATGAGTTTATTTTAAAACGAACCCTTCAAGAATTCTGGCCTGTGGGTGTCAGACCATTTGTTTCTTGTTATTGAATAAAATGGATGCATTATGCTTCCCTTTGAGATAAATCTGGGCCTGCATCACAATTTGAATTGTATTTCCAGGCACTGAGCCACTTCAATCTTTATGGCTTGGATAATAAAAGTGATGAGAAAGTGACAGGTTTGCCTTCAGTACATTGTGTGCCAGTCCACCTGGGATCCTGGATATTTAGCTTCCATTGCAATCTGCAATACTGGATCTTCATAAGTATTTCTACCTGTGGTGCCCAAGAGAAATACCAGCTGTAGTATGTCTGGATACTCTGTAGACAGAAATAGCCAGAGACTCACTGAAATGGCACACAGAAGCAGGGCATGTAGGAAGGAAGGAAACCTTTTAGCATTTTTCCAGTGATTCTTTTCAACTTTAGGTATTTTTTTTCCAGCATAAGCATATGAGAATTTAATGTAGAATCTTCCCAAATGGCCCTAATTGATCTGAAAGAGGCAAAACTCATACTGTACTCACTGTTAGATTTTGAGAGTATTTATCTCCCGTTATTCGCAAGGGAACTAAGACTACACCTAGCTCCTGAAAAAGATGAATTCACTTTTTGAACATAATGAAGGAAATAGTTATGTAGAAGAAGAGCACCACAGCACAGTTCTGTCACTGGTCTGTTGATACCAAGGGTGGATGGCAGAAGTCTAGAAAAAGGGAGAGCAGGTGTTTACAGCTGTGGGGCGGGAGATACTGGCAGAAGAAGGGGATACTGCAGAGAGAGGGAGCGTAGGTGCACATGGGAACTTGTGTGTTTCCAAGGGAAGGCTAGTGGCACAGGAATGCAACATAATCACACAGCCACAGAAGAGAAAACCTAGAACTACCCTTCAAGATCATCTTAATGTAAGTCAGGACCAGAAAGATTAAATGTTTCACTTTTAATAAGAGGGCTGGTAACTGGAAGTGGTGAGTGTTAAGTTTATTTGGATGGTGAGCACTTCCTTACCTTTACAAGCACGTATGTCTGAACTTAAATCTAAATATCCTGCATTTATAATCCTTGATTAGGGATAGTTGTACCGGTTCTCAATCCAAACTATAGACAGCTACATGTGCCACTGTCACTGTGCCTTTTCCTGTACAAGTGGTATTCTAGAAAAATAATAGAAATCCTATTCCAAAATACAGCTACACAATATAAAACACCTTTACTGACTTTCTCTGATGTTCTGAAATGGCTCATCTCCGATTCCTTCACAAGAAATAGCCCAACAACTCAACTCTCAGCTTCTGTAAGTCACTACCTTGTACAAACTCACGAGCTATTCCAGTGTGTAAGAATAATATGTCCTTCAGTCAGCTGGGAGTGAAGGATTTGGGCCAACACAGTGAGTGTACATGCACATGAGAGCATTCTGCACTTATGTATTCAGGCACACAATTAGTCTTCCCAGTACAAGTCCTTTGCCTGTGCAACATGTTATGTAGACCTGCAGCTGGCGTTTCCCCACTAAAATGGTCATTTAAATAATGATAAATAACACTGCTTTTGCAAATTCTGTTGTTGAAGGAGCCTGGGCTTATAAAGAAATAAATGCCAGTTTTCTCTTTGTTCTGGATGTCTCTGCGCTCTAGATTAAACAGCAACTGGACAATGCTTGCAATAAAAGATGTTGACCATGGGGTTGCGTGGAAGCATGAAAACCTGGGAGTCAAAACACCACTTTTTGCCCTATGCCTAGGGCATGGGCAGCACAGAGCACTATTTTGGTTCTACCTGAGCCAGGCTGTTATTGCAACATAGCCTGGATAAACAAGAAGAGTAATTCTCTGCCTGGTTATTCATGAAGTCATGGCTGACCAAGAGCAAAGTGGTTTTTTTCTGATGGGCAGTGTGCATCTCTGCGGCACAGCCTTTGTGTAACAGCAGAGAATGAGATGGAATATATAATAAAGTTGTGCTCTCTGGAAAAAAGAACTGTGGAATGAATCAGGCAGAAGAAAAATTTATCCTAACAATTTCCTTTGCTGGGCAACTCGGTAGTCTATCAAGAATAAAATCAAGACCTCAATAAACTATCCATGCCTGAAACTTCTCTATCAAACAACATCTCTGAAAGTATATAATATGAGCACTAAGCTACTTTTCTCATCAAAGAAATGAGTACATGAAAGCATGAATCTTCAAACCTAATAAAAAGTGATTGCTCGCTGTGCCACCATACAAAAATACTTGAGTTTTTTCTCCTGCCACTCAAAAAGTATTTTTGCTTATTATATTAATTTTATTCTAAGAGTTAGATTTTATCAAAATGTTAAGAGATGAAACACTAGTTTTTAAAAGCAACACATTAAACAGGCATTACCCTCACAGCCCCTCACAGCCTACAGCATTGGACAACATTTGGAAGAGACTTGTTTCTAAGATCTTGCTATTCTCCCCTGTTTTACTCAGTCTCTCTGCCTCTCTTGTTGTTATGTAGATGCAATGAGGTATTGCTGTGGAATGGGGATGAATAAAGGGCCCTTGGCACAACCTCGTCTGAGCCATATTAAAAATGCTCCTTCATTCCTTAGTCTGCCAATAGTTGAGTTCCTCATATGTCCCAAATCAATACTATGATATGGATTGTACAAACTTAGCTATTGACTGTGTGAGGCTTCTATTTTACTGTGAAAAATTGAGCAGAGTTTTAGAAAGATCATGTTAAAAAAAAAAAAAAAGAGAGTTAAAAACAAAGTGATGACAAACTAAGCATCTCAAGCTATAAACATTTCCTACATATATTAATGAAATTTGTTGAATTCCTATCTCTTACATCTCAAAGTGTACATGTGACTGAGTCATAACTCAAAAGATAATTTGATATCAAGAACAAACAAGAGTAAGTAAAGGCTAGAGGTGTTCACTGATTCTCAGGGCTAGTTATTTTTACATGTGTTTATGAAACACATATTAGATATAAGTCAACCTTTTTCTACTTAGAAAATTGCTACACATGCTTTGGTTCATTTTTTTTTAGATTTAGAAACAAGATAGTTGACTATTTCCCATCAGAGCCTCTCTCATTACTTGTGCCCACACCAACATCCCTGACTGCATCCTCTCATGGTTAGATTCTAGTGACTCTAGTCGATGGAGAGACACATATGCAGAATTTCTATCTGAAACTTGCAGTATGCTATCCATTTCATATAGGAAAACAGCCCTAGTTAATGATTCAGGTTCCATCATTTCAATGTTCTGCTATTCCAAGACTAAAGAAATGGCCAGATCTTCAGCAGTTTCAAGTGAGATTTCAATCACCGTCAGGAGAGTAAAACTTCTCAATACTAGCTGAAGGTCTTGTCTTGAAAGAAGTATGGATAAAACACATGCAATCTTGCCATGGTGAATGAGGCAAGAAATCACGTATTTTTGGATGAGAATGATATTTGTGAAGGAACTGTGACAAGAAATTATTTCCACCTTTCTTCTGTAGCAAAATATCTGCTCAGTTCCATATCTTAAGACATAAAATGCATAAAAGAAATTCTGTAGAAAACATGCCTACTTTTGCACACACAGACACAAATATTTGTATCTTTGTGGTCAACTTGTTTAGACACATTTTTAATTGATCCATCTTCTACCAACTGCTGCTTCCTATCTGTTGAGAGCAGTAGTAGCTACCTGCTACAGATATTCCCTAAAGCCTGTATCTGTCCAAGCACACAATCGCATAAAACTTTTGCCACTTCATGCCTGTTGTTTAATGCTAATTTCTTTGTGCTTACTAAGAGAAATTGCTATTGACTGCTTTCATTAGGAAACTATTGACCCTTATCCACTGGCGCATCCTGGAGAAGAAATTCACTAAATGTGCCCATATTTCATTCTCTGAACATCAAGGTAGGAGAGCCATGCTGAAGGATACGGTTTATTTAATCCAAAATTAAAATTTTATAGGCTACATTACCTAAAGTAAATTGCTTAATACATTCAGATGAACAGCTGCTTTCTAAGTGTTTGGCTTCCATGTTTTCAAAGCCTAAATTAAGCTAAACAATAGAATACCACTGCTAGTCCTGTAGACTTCCAGGAGATGAGATATGCTATCCCTAAATTTAAGAGGCAGAATTTAGATTAAGCAAAGCAGTGATTTTCAATGCATTCCTTTAAAACAGCACGACTATCACAGTCTTTTGAACTTAATTTTCCTTCAGTAATAGCTCTTATAATATACATTTGCATACTCATGAACTGTAAAGAGAAGAAAAGTGTTACTTACAACTTAGTTGCATTCACATTTGCCTCTTGCCAGTAATTATACAGAAAACTACTGAAGTACAGAGATCCAGTGTGCCATAAAGACTTTGGAAGCTGGACACAACGTCGATTCATTTATTCTCACTTCCCAGACAAAACAGATCTTGCCAATGCAGAACCACTGGGACACAATGAGGCAATGAAGCCAGATTTCTCTTTGCACATGACACTGTCCTGCTTGGGCACATGTGCTATGAGTCAAACATGTAAAGAAAAGCCTTTGCCCAGGCCCTTTATTTTATGGGACGTAATGCTACTGAATGTGAGACCACTCCAACCCCTGAAGGGCACTGATGGAAAGTGGTAATTATGGACTTTATATGGTAGTTCAGACTTCATTTTGGTTAACGTAAAGTACCACTTCAGAAAGCCAGGACCTAGCACCATTGCCATAAAAACCACCAGCTTCATTTGCTTCCCTGCCATCAACACCCTGTACAGGTCTACAAACTCCCACCAAGCCAAAGGAGTCCTTCAAGACAATAATGAAGGATACAACATCAAATTCACTAATAAATGCCAGTGGCACATGACATTTGCTAAATCCTCATAACCGAACGCAAATGTAACTTTCAGAACTGTGTCACAAGTTTATTTGTCATAATTTTGACCATTTATCTGCTTTCTGCTCACTGATCTATCCCCTTGAATATAAGCCAGGGCAAAAGCCAAGAACGTCCACCAGCTGCTCTGATAAGTTAATTTATTCCCCTTGTAAAGAAATGTATAAGTGGGGAGTAGGAGAACAATATGTGCGGAGTAGAAAGCCATGGCATAAAACCTGAGAGGCATAGGAGAATTTATCACACTTCTGACAAACTTCTTTGGAGTCTGTCTCCAACTACAACCATCGCCTTAAGACTTCTAATATTACATAACATGCAAAGAGTTGCAAATAGTCAACTTTGGTTTTTATTAATTCATTTGAAATGGTGAAATTATTTTGTCAAAGTTATGGCAATCTGCAACATGAAACAGTCTATTTTCACACTGCACTGATGTAGGCATATGTACAGAAAAATGTGCACAGCAAAGCTATTTTATGTGCTAGTAATGCAACAGAAATTTCATGTGATCAGCAGAGGCACATATCAGAAAACCAGTGAAATTTACCATAAGCCTGATAATATACCTTACCCACAAATTAATCTCATTGAGATTTATTTCACTATTCCAAACTTTTATACATGTGTCTGTGTGGCTCTATTATTGATATAATTATTGTTTATTAGTGCTGTTCTGATAGCATTCAAATACTACAATTAGAACAAAGCCCAAACATGCTGTACAAACACCTATTAAATCTTCTTGCGCTGGCAAGCTCAGGATGTAGAAAAACACAAAGGAAGATGGGAGAAAAACAGAACAGTACAGTGAAAAAATAGTGATTGCTGCCTCTTCTTCCTTCCAAACTTTTGTGCCATTTCCTTTGGCATGAAATCTTTGAAAGTTTAAGTACAACACTTTTTACAATAAAATAAACTACTGTATTTCACTATTGCATCATTATTCTTGACTCTTTCTCATCACTGCCATTATTTAATGGCACAAAGCCTTCTGGGATTATGAAAATGAGCATTAGTGATCTCTGTACCAATTTAGCTTCGTTATGATCTATATTAATCACATGTCTCTTCCCAACATTCGTTACATAAATGCCCCTAGCTCTGCCTCCTCACTCCTGAAGTCAATAAAGACCCAGCGCTGCAGGTTTGGACCCAGCCCCAAACGTCCCCAAATACAGCCTGCTGTGCCAACACACTGCTGACACCGCAGGTCACAGGCACTTCCTGATGGAGGTGTGCATCCCTGTGTGCCCATGTGGCACCTCCACATAGCTTGAGCATTGCAGAAATAAGCAATAAGCAGACTAACTTACTAATTGCTTTCCCAAAACTCAAAGGGACAAAAACGTGAGGTTCAAATTCCAAAACGGCCAGGCAGCGGCCTGAAAAGTGCTGACCGAGCTAGTAGGGCTGTGGAACTGGATCACACTTTCCGAAAGGAGAGTGATGAACACAGGGCACAGCCATTTATTTTGTTCCATGCATTTATTAATCTTCTTTCTTTCCCTTGCAACCTTCCCTTGAAAAATGGTCATAATACATTTTCACACCCACTCGACTGTGCTGGCAGGAGTGCAGTGAGGATTAAGCAATTAATGCTTATGTGTTTCTTTGAGACCTTCCTAAGAAAGCTAGTAGTGGTAATCAGAAGAATGATTACTGATGTGTTACTTCCAACACTGATTTGTACAAAACCTGTACAGATTTGAAAAGACTAACCGGAAGAGGTCCTGTTCCTGTGTATCTTCTGATAAGGGATTTGCAAACTCCTGGCAACTGATTTAGAAAACCTTCATAGTGTACTCCATGTTCACTGCTTTGTAAGATAAGACACCAAGAAAAAGGATTTATTTTCACTTTTTCAAGCATCTTTGAAAAAAAAGCCTCACACTGTAAAGGGAGTAATCTGTACCTGCATTTACACATTTCCAAGGCTTGTCAAAAAGTTCCATTTGCTTACTACAGAGTTTCTGCATTCTTCTGCAGAACTAACAGCCACTCTGGACATAACAACACTGCAAGGGCAAACAAGATAAAACAGCAGCAGATGTTGTTTCTGTGCCCCTATGCAAGAATTCCTGCCAGCTTGCTTTTTTTCCTCAAAATCTGCAGAAGAATTTGGGGCTCTGATGTCACCTTGCCTAGGCAGCTCTGGGCCTTTTATGCTGTCTAGTGTTATTATCAGCAATACAATAAGCATAGCTACATCTTCATCTAATGCTATTCCCTGCATGTACTTAGTGTCTGCCTGTATTATGCCATTATAAGTGGTGGAGGAAGAAAAGAGTAAGCAAGAAGAATAACAAACAGGATTTTCTTGGAATAATGTTTCTCAGCCTTGGACTGATAATGGGCTGCAGTCAAATATATTCCTGTCATCACTGGCACACAAAGCTGCCTAGCTTTGTCACATTTGTTTTACTAATTGAACAATCAATTATTAACATAGATTATTTTCACAGTCATAAACAGCATCGCATATAGACACCTGCTCCATCTGAGAGAGTCTCTGGTCCAATTTATATTCCCTCGAGAAACTCAGTAGGCCCTCGCTGCTTTTCATGAATGCTACCCTCTTGCACTGATTCAGGTCCTTGGCCTTGCCTTTGCCCCTAAATGCCACTTGGCATGGCCCAAGTAACTTTAACACTGATATTCCTTAATTTCCCTATCTGCAAAGTCCCCCAAATCCCTCTCTCCTTACCAACACACTGTTAAAATGCAAGTTAAGCACTCTTCACACTGCTTTTTGTCGTTAGAGTACAATTGGCTTGGTCAGAACAACATCCTTTGAATCTGACCGTTTGACTCCAAAATCAGTGTTTCTCAGTGGGTGCAGGCTGCAAACCACAGAGAATCTTCCTGACAGATGACAATGGCTCATCCTTAAGCTTCACCAATTATCACCATCAATCGGAGTTTACACCCATTAATTATACTGCAGCCACTACCAAATCTTGCTGAATTTCCCTCCTGCAGTGGTAGCCCCCCTGCCTGTCCTTGGGAGCAGAGAGACCACTGGCTCTGAGCTTCAGCCCCTCAAGCAGGGCTGAAGGTTAAGCCTGCGGGAGTATTTGTGCCAACCTATAAAAGCTCACATCAAAGCTGAGCCCAAGGCTGTGTATACATAAGCAGGCATCAGCCCACACGGATAATGATTTTCAATGCAAGATTTTTCTGTTATCAGGACGCTCTTTCTGAAAGACAAACCCCACTTTTTTAGCAATCTTACTGCAGTTTTGGTCCCACGTGGGACTCACACAGGGGTGTGCTCGAGCAGACAGGCAGGGAGGCAGGCGTCCCTCCCCATGTGCCCCAGGCACTTCCAGAGGTGCCTCCACAGAGGGACTTTCATTGGTGAGAAATGAAGGAAGGAGTGCTGGGTTGGGAATAAACTAAATCCAGAGCCAAGTTCTCCCCCAGAACCGCTGTAGGCCATAAACACGAAGAACACAAACCCTATGCTGAGTTTGATGTGTTTGAGGCAGCTTGGCTTGGCAGTCTACACTGATAGTGGCAAATGTAGCTCTCCTATGTGAACCCCATTTCCAAGCTTCTCTTGTAAAAATAAGGCTCAGATGCACAAGTGCAGAAAGATAGTGAATATGCAGGAAAAACTTTAGCAATCAGAACCCAATCCAGCAGTTTAATCCATTAAAGTGTAGAACATCAGCCCAATGGAACAGCATTTTGTCTCAGTTAGACAGAGCTTTAAGAGACTGAAAGTAATTAATCACTGCCTTAAACATTCAAGTACTTATGCCAGGTGAACTCCTAAAAACCTGACATACCTCTTCCAAGTAGTCTAATTCCTTACCTAGGCATACAAGCCTGGCTTCTCACCAGTGCAATCCAAATAAGTAACAGATGGTTAAATGCAGGATCAGCAAAATTAGCAACAAGTTATAAAATTATTCTGCCTCCCTCTTCTACAAATTTGTAGAGGAATTTTTGCCTCAAAGTAACCTCCAATAACTTTTTTCCCCCCCTAGCATTGCTACATATACTCCAGTAAAACTGAGAATGGGAAAAATAAAATCAAGTATTTTTTCTACATTTTATAAAATATTGATTGCCAAAACAGGTAAGATAGAGTATTGTAAAAAAGTACATAACTTTTATTTGAAAGGTAAGAGCAGTTGTCTATAGTGTGGGGGAAATAAACTTTAACTGACTTCATGACAAAAGCAGAAAAAGCTAATTACTCACTTTCTGTTTCACTTTTCCAAACCCGGATTCATACAGAGGAATTCAAGCGTTCTCCATACTTAAGCAGCTTTTGGTAACATGATTAGCAACATTCCTGCTTTTTTCTTATGATATATACTTTGGGCATGATTGAGTGTTTCAGAGTCTTAAATGATTAAGGAGACAAAAAGACAGACAGTGACAAGCAGGAAAAAAAAGATAAGAAATGGATTATTCTCCAAGAAACAGAAAACTCCTCTGGAGACCCTGGGCCTTCAAGTTCATTTAAACATTAACGAACTTTACATTTCAAATCATATCTAGGAGGACAAGTGATAGGATTACACAGCTAAATCTATAAGCATTGATTTTGTCTCAGTCACAGATGCATACTGTGCACCATTGGAATATCTGCTAAGAAGATAAGGTTATGACACACAGCAAATAGCATGCAGTCTGGGTTTAGATATGTCTTCAAACAACCAAACCCACTCTCCCAAAAAATCCCCCCAAGTGTCACATTGTCTGAAAAATTTAATTATTCTAGAAGCAGGTGCAGACCCTTCCTGACATTGGCATTTCATTTAGAGGTTGTTAAACAACCTGAGTGAATCACTGTTGCCAGAAAACATGTATTTCAATTGATTATATGTAAAAATCACCATGTAGCTCTACACTTTAAAATCACCACATTGTTTTGTACAAAACAAGAGACTTGTGCTGTGTATTGCAAGACACTCTTACTATGTTCCCAGTTCAAGCAATCCTATGAGTCAACAGTGCACCATTAGTTTTAAAACAGTATGTTTACATCATTTAGATTCTTGGTTACTATGGAAAATACTATCTAGTTTCTTAAATGATGGAGTAATGGACTAACAGACCAGCTTGAGACATGCCATAACTCCATTTCATTCTCCATACCCACCCCCCCAAAAAAGAGTCTTGAAAAACCCTCAGTGATAGTGGCAAATATGGGAAGCAGACAACGTTGAATAATTCCTAGTTAACTTCCTTCCTTTCGGTCTCTATCTGCTTCTTCAGCATAACCAAGAACTGCCATAGACTATGCAGTTAAGAGACTAAAGCGGGGAAGATACTCTCCTAAAGATTTAAGGCTGCCAATTTGGAAATCATTCTGAAAATCTCCAAAGGTGTTCTGCCAGATGACTCTAATTTAAACAAGTCCTGTTTTTATTTGAGCTACAAAGTCAAAGGCAGTGAGGTGTAACTCCTACCACATCCCTTTGGTCCATAAATGTTTGCCCTTTATCTGTACTAAAAATATGTACAACTAGGTATTTTGATGCAGTTGACCTATCCTTTTTTTTAGGGTTTTATTTCATTCTACAAGGAACTATGTGCCATATGGTAACATATCATTATGCTACATAACATCCCTCTAACAGAGAAGTGTTATCAGAAGAGAATTCTCCCTGGCCCCTTTTATTTGGCTCTCTAGTGCTTGTCACTAACACAAGCAGTAGCTATAAAGCCCATACAGGGTACAATATAGTATAAACCTCTGCTATGTTACACAACTATGGCTTACCCAGCCCTATTGAGAAAAGTTTAGTGCTATTTAATCACTGAACTTAATCTTCTATCAATCTTCTATCTTCTGGGACAAAGCAAATTTAAGAAAATTACCTTCTCATAGAAAATACTCTGATGCATTAGGAAGAGTTTGGGATCAAATGTTTTGGTTGTGAGTCTCCAATAGTATGTACTTCGTGTCACCTGTGCAGAGGACTGCTAAGTGAGAGGATACTTTGACAGTAGATAGGACATGGTCTGGTCTTTTTCTGGCAAACCTGCTGCTGAAATCACAACCAGTTTGCATAATGTCATTGTGTTGTTTACCCTGACCCTTCCTCTCTCTTCTTTTACATCCATGGTGGTTTGAACTTGGAGGTCTGTCTCTCCCATCTCCCTACTCCTGTCCCACCTGCATGTTTCTTGGCTTCTGACCTTGAAATAAAGTGGTATTGAGGGGCCAGACACTGTTCAGCACAAAGTCAGGGAGCAGCAACCTTCACATCCAGATGCTGCGAGCCATCCAGTGCCCAAATTTACTGACTTAAAAACAGGCATTAAAAACCAATATAACAAACAAATGGTTTCTTTCCCCAGCACTGGGATAGGCAAAGTTAGATTTTTATTTAGCCCACACTCGATCTGTGGTCTTAAGTCTTTAATATAAACCAAACATATCCTTTAGGTCTTGCTTGTAGAAAACACAGAACCAGACCTAGTGAAACATGCGCTTATATATAACCTCAAAAATAGGTCATCTCTGCAAAGGAAGCAGGTGTCTATGTTAACATGTAGGCATATTTTCATGTTTGTGTGGGAAGATAAGATTTAGGGTTTACATTTTTCAATCTAATTTTAGAGGGAAGGATTATTTTCAGTGTCTTTACATACTCTGGACTAAAATTTTAACCACCAAATTCAAGGATCTTACTGAGCACCATGAGGTCTGACAGACGTATACTCCATGTGATGTGATCACATATGATCTTTGACAATCTAGAGTTATTTTAGTAAAATCTGAGCTCTGTGTAATATTGGACCTAGCATCATGAAGACAAAGTATCCAGTCTCTGAGATGCAGGAATTGATTCAAGAAATAATTCAATAAAAATGACATAGATATTCAAATTTTACTTGGAAGGGTCTTTCACAATTTTTACTCAACTTCTGATACACTAATATATACATCCAAGTGGAAATGGGCAGAAATTAAGATAGAATTTAAGATATGCGTGGATTCTGCACACAGACAATGACTCACATTTGGGTTAAGAATTAAATTAAAAACACTTTGCATACTTGAACCAGGACACCTTCCTAAAAGTTACAGCTTTGGCTGCAGTGCTGCATTAAAGCATAGGGAGTCAAAATCCAGGAGAAAAGCTAGATTACCAAAGGAGGCAAAGCATTCCCAAAAGTCACTGGATCAGCAAATCCGAGCGGTCAGGACATCTGAGCTCACTGTCTCAGAAATGTTAGCAAACTTCATAATGCAAGATTTTAAAAAAAAGAGTGTGCATATGTACAGGCATAACAAGCCAAACTCTGCTTTCAATTTGGCCAAGTATAAATCTAAACCAGACCTACTGACTTCTGTAGAAATGCACTGAATTGATATCACTGCAAATTAAAGATTTTTTTAAACACAATTAATCCAGAAGACTTGCGCTTGTTGAATAAAATACAGGATTAGGCAAGAAAGTATCTGTCTTTAGAACTCTAGGACTTAGAGGAAAATTTCAAATGTCTGCAAAAAGTTGCTGATGAACACTGGAGACAGATGAATTAATCTCTGACCTCTGTAAACTCCAAAACTATCAATTTTCAAAATATGAATTATCTCTATTTTTGAATAAATGCTTTTTAAAAAACCCCAGCAACTAAAAACCACAGTATTGCACTGGTAGAACACTAAATTTAAGGTACAGGGAAAGGTTATGTAATCCATACAAAGACATGTAAAATAATTCAGGGAATGTTTCTGTATGGAAACTGCATTCCCTCCCTCTCCTGTCCCCTTTTCAGATAATAATGTTTGAGTTTGTCTTTGTAGGATTTTCCCAGTAGTTTTAGAAGATAAGTGCTTCTGCACTGAGTACAGATCATGTGCTTTATAAAAAAGAAATAGATATATTAAAACCTGGATAATCCCAATCCCCATCCCTTGTAAAATCATAGTTCTACTTTGTGTTTTAAATCCCTCAGGAAGTTTAGATTAATGCCTCAACAGCACATGCATAACACTGTTTACTCTGCTTACAGGTCACTCTTTAAGCTACTAGAATACTCCAACATCTGGACAAGCCAAGCACTGATTAACCAGGTCAGCCCATGTACACTCACAACACACTGTCTCATCCCTCTTTCTTTTACTAAATATTGGCATGATCCCTTTGCATGGCTGCACAGACCCTGCAGAGTTTTCCTGATATCTGTCATCCTGCATTAATAGATACAATGAGACTACAGATCAGCAAAATATTTTACCATTTTCCCTATCTCCTCAGCCATGAAAACCGCTACATCACCTGATGCATAAAGAAAAACCAGCCAAGCACAGGTTTACTTGAATAAACATGCCAAGTGAATGTCCTCCGGGCAGCAGTGTTTGACAGAGATCCTTTTGGCAACGGGATAAATAGCCACGCTGCTGTTTGACTGGAAAATGATCTCCTGTTTAGCCCCTGCTTCATCAGCGCTTGGCTGCCTGCAAAACCAAGGGTGAGCAGCTCCTGCAGGGTGAGCTGCACGTGACGGGTTAGCTGTCAAATGCTCCCTTGTCCAAACTGTGCTACAACTGCACACTTTCTACAAAGAAGGAACAATTTAACGTGGTGTCATGTCATCAGTCTTCCAACCCCAGTACAGTTAGTTTGCAGGTATCAAACCTGATTAACTTACTAGGGGCATCCAAATGCTTCCTTGAATTGCTTGTCACATATTCTCCACAATTGCTATTCACTATCTTGTCAGCAGAGCATGATAATGGGATATAAACAGCGAGTGTAACGCACACGAAAGAGCCGCTCTAAAACACAGTGTAGCATCCAAGCTGGGCTGCAGGTAGTTTGATAATGAGACAATAAAAAGAAACCTAATGTAAAAACCCTACTACTTTGTCTGGTTTTTCCTTTGGAGATAGAGGGTGAAGACACAACATCGTGACTTGGAAAAGAAGCACCTTTCATTTGCTAAATCTACTTATCACAAGCAACAACCAAATCAGGGTATAGATTGGCCCTGGTATGTAGGACCCCAGGCCACAGTCCCCATGTTTAGGGGCGAAACAACAGAGCATGAGCATAGGAGCAGCTAACTACAGCCTTGGCCAACATTCAGTGACCACCTTAGAATTAGTGAATCACAGAAGGGTTTAGGCTGGACAAGACCTCTAAGATCATCAAGTCCAACCGCTAACCCAGCACTGCCAAGGCCACCACTAAACCATGCCCCCAAGTGCCACATCTACATGACTTTTAAATACTTCCAGGAATGGTGACTCCACTACTTCCCTGGATAGCCTGTTCCAACTCTTGATAACCCTTTCAGTGAAGAAATTTTTCCTCATATCCAATTTAAACCTACCCTGTAACTTGTGGCTGTGTCCTCTTGTCCTATCACTTGTTACCAGGGAGAAAAGACTGACCCCCACCTGTCTACAACCTCATTTCAGCTACTTGTAGAACACCTTCAGAGTCAATAGGTAGTTGACAAATAAGATATAAGACATATTTTCTTATATACAAAAAATGTGAAAAGTTAGTATCTATACAGTTAGATTTATTATATCCTTTTGAAATTATTCCATTAACTTCCATTAACTATTCTGTTCATTTATTAGCTTAATGTATTTACACAAAATACTACTATAAGCTCTTTGTTACCAACTTGAATTTTGATTACTTTTGATCAAAACAAATATTAAATTAAAACAGAAAAAATGTCTCCAATTGCATACTGTTCTGCCTCCTTTTGCAACAGCTACCTTCACAACAGCTTGGCAAGACAGCTACAAAAGTTCTCACCGTGTCATGTAGGTGTAAAAAGCTCCATCAAACAACATTTAAAAATAATAACCCTGACATAATGGCTTCATCTATAGCTGACCTAGCTCCAAACCTTACCCTGTACATGAAACCCATGGGTTTGCAGTCACAGCCCCTGGCTGGCAGTGCTCTGTGACTCAGAATGAGTGGCAGTGGCACAAGGATTATAAAGAGGGTTGGCTTTTCTAGCATGCCCTCAAACCACTTTTTTATCTACTGTATTTTGCTCATTTGTGTTTTCATTATTTTGACAGTTGGAGTAGCTTCATCTCTTGTAAAACTATCAGGGTTTCGAAAAACAATGGTTGACATCTATCAAATATATATGAAATCTGCCAATGATAAGGTAGTTCAACAGCTGATCAAAACTCACTAGAGTCCTGCTTCACTCTACTGTGGGTACAGAAACAGTGCCAATAGTCACTATTCAGTAAGCAAATACTTTTTAAGGAAGATGGCATACTGTTGGTGACCTACTTTTAAATAAACATGGCAAGCCTTACCCATGATGTTACCTAAAAGCATGCTCTGAGAAACAAGCACCCTGGTAAATATCAGATTTACAAGGAGAAAAATAATAAGATAGCAAAAGCCATCAGTGCTGAACCATTGGGTTTGGCTTTTTTTAAATGTGCAATTGTATTACATAATACTATTGTGCAATGATTTTGTAGCTATAAAAACTACTTCTTGATTAAAAGCTCAATGAACTATTCATTATAGCATTTTAGTGGATTAGTTATATAAATCCAGGTTTCAACCAGACTTCTGCTGTATAATACTCTGGTAATCTCAGCAAACCACTACAGCAGTGCAGACTAGATGTGCTTAAAGTGCTGGTTCTGTTTATCTGCAGCTGCCTTTGTACCCTTGCTAGAAGCAGCAGTCACCCAAGCTGGGCTTTGGCAATTCCTGGCTTCCACCTTTGTCCTTTCCAACAAGTTGACAAACCATTTCCCAGCCCAAGAGTAGCACACACTTCACCTGCACACATGCATTGTTTCCCTCTCCTCCTGATGTTACGCTGATCCCCTTGACTGGGACATGGCATTGGACAGATAAGACAGCTGAAGAGACAAAAAAAAATCAGTCTGGCCTGGGACTGGAGGAAATTCCAAGAAAAAACTCAGTGATTGGTTAAGAAGGAAGATAAGGAATATTAACAGGCAGCGTGAGGAGCTTTGTGCTGCTGGTACTCTGTTCTAGGGCCCCTGGTGACAAAGAAAGGTCTTCCCTCTCTTCCGCTTGTCCATCTGGCAGCTCCTACAAGCACTAAAAATTCATGCCCAATTTTTTTAATGTATTAATTCCCTTTAGTTATTAAATTACATCTTAAAATGCAACATATGGGGAGCAATCTGCAGATGGGAGGGTGAGGAGAGCACAGTATTTTACTCGGTCCATGCGCTTAATGGAGTTAAAAAAGAGAAAGAGATTTTGCACCTTGAATAGGAGGACACAAGAGCAAGCTGTATTTTAAACCTGTCACTTTAAGATGCATCAACACAGGAGTGGATAAATTTCAAAATAACAGCAACAGAGAAATTTAATGCTGTGCTCCTCAAGCTGCTGAGTTGGAGGACACTTCATCACACTGAAATATATACAAATAGAAATACAAAACAGATATGCCACTATCACAGCAGAATTTTACAGAGCTGGTAGTTCCAGCTCACTTCCTGGGCAGCACAGTGGCTTTACTTTTTTCAGTGGTCCATCACCAATCCCAGTAAGAGTCACTAAAAGTCACCCCAAGAAAGTGGTTCCCTCACGGCTGGTGGATCAGCTACTAGAACAACCCCGCTAGCAAGTCCACAAAAGCACATTTCACTGGCAGTTGTTGATAACAGAAACTTCATTTTCAGCAGACTGAAGTCTTCCAGTTTTGCAGGGAAGTAGCTAATAAACTGAAACAGATGTTGCGTAGCCTGACAAGGGAGGAACGTTGCTGTCTTTTCCTTGAGAAAAGACAAACTGACAGACGAGTTTTAGGGTGCATGGGAGCAAAAAATACGTGGTACCACGACACTGCAAGCTCTCACTGGTCCAAGGGAGTGTAAATCCCATCAGAAAACGCTGGACCATCTCCTTTGTTGCACAACATTGTAGCCAGGGTGGCGTGGGGAAGAACTACCATGATCATCATTCATCTCCTTCACTTTGACCATCTCTTGACATTTGTGGATGTTTATGGCTGGCCTTTTGAGGTCATCTCAGGTTATCCACCTTGTGTCACTCCAGCATGCCACCAAGCTAACAGGCCCTGGCCAACTTTAAACTGGGCAGATTAGAGAAATTTCCTGCCTTAACCAACGTTGCCCCTCCCCTTGGAGACACTCTGCTCTGAAGACCTCTGCATCGAAGCTTTCACTAACTTCTACCACCCCTGTTATTAAATAAGTGGATCTTTTGGCAGACTCAGCTTAACTGCTAGAGCTGCTAAGAGGACAAAAAGGAAGCACAGATCTTAAATATCTAATTTTAAAGACAGAAAAATGGCAGATGGATATACTAATCACTTGAATTCAACAAAATAAAAGCACAAGCTTCTGCAAATATTATTGGTCTAGAAAAAGCAACCACTTAGCACCACCCCTAACATGCTACAGAAAGAATTGTAACCATGAGCACGGCATCAGCTCACTATCAGGATAATGTTGCAGAACAGGCATAAAATCTGCCCAGTTTAGAAGAGAAAAAATTGAACAACCATGATGCTTTTTAGAAAACAGCAATGAAATTGTTAAAACCTCAAACTGACAGTCCTGAATCCTCCTGTTATCAGTATGGAGGAATAATCACAAATGGAAGCTATATACTTTTCAACCTTCTCTTTCTCCCTGTGTTTATCAAGAACAGATAGCTAAAAACATTCTGAAAGCCAAGGAGACTTGCTGCACTTGTATTCAATAGTTAACCACTGTTGAGCCCCTCTTCCCAAGCATGACTTAATATTTCCTGGCAGAACCATTTTTAGGGATATCCTTTCACACATGAGGACACAAAAGTGCCTGTAGCTCTGGATGGACTCTATGCATCCTTCCCAACCTCTTTCCCCACCCCCATCACGTGGTGGTGGTGGTGGGGAACCCCCTTAGTTTCCTTCCCCTACCCAATATAATTTATTACTATTTTAGGGAAGTAACAGCTTGACATTATTAAAAAGGTGAAGATTTAACATCAGATGGTACTGGAAAATAATAATGAGAAATACTAACAGAAGGGGGAAGCAATTGGAATAACTTGTTGAAGTTATTTAGTTGGCTAAGTATAAACATGTGGGGTGTTTATTGCACGGGCTATCTTTTGTTCACATTCCTGCTCTTCTTTTTTATCTTAACTCCTGAGGGTTGTGACATTCCTCCTTACTTTTTTTTTTTTTTTTTTTTTTTTGCTTTGAATGAAAAGCTTTCCGCTCCACAGTCCATTCCTGAATTCAGTCTTTGCTCTTACCATAATTCCACTGGTCAGAACACAACTGCATTCTCAATAGCACCATTTGGATAACGGTGCTACTGGGTCTTAAATAGAAAACATGTAAAAAACTGGTTTGAAAACTCTCTTCAATAGATAATCTTGTTGCTTTACAAATGAAGCACTTGCTCTAGTTTGTAATATGATTAAGCACATTTTTTCAATTAGTTAAGCACACTCACCTCCTACCTTGCAGAAAGCTATACCTTTTCATAGCAACAATCCTCAACAAGTGCTGAGGAAACCAAGGGATCACTAAAAAGTCCAATATGTTGTCCTGTCTCATCTATTTATTAACACTAGGCAGAAGAAACAAATCTATGTCTCTGTCCCTTATATAAGGTCATAACCACTTTAATTTAGATTTGATGAAACAGGAGCAAGACAAGACAGTTTAACTGACCCTGTGTTTTATACAAAGGCCATTGCATGTTGCAAATACTGTATGTCATATCATCAGGTATCCAAACCTATTGCAATCTGTGCTATACTTGCTGTGAAGTTAGTAGACAGTCAGTCACTAATGTCAGAAAAGAAGTACAAGCCTTCAGACAGTATAAAAATGAGAAGAGGAATGGAACTGTTTTGCCACTAAAATCTAGTTCCTCCCCAAGAACTACAATACAGGGTTTGTGCTGAGCCCACATTGCTGTGCTTGAATGCTATCTGCCAGTTTGCTTTTCAAGAAGGGATTTTTTACCACAGCTGCAATTCCAGTTGCAGCGATATATTTTTTTATTTTTTTTTTTTTTAATCTCACCAATAAATTTGAGCTGGTTTCCTTAGAGGACCTAGGAAAATTATTCAAAACAGAAGTCCAGTCAGGAGAACCCCAGAAAAAGAATCAAAAAGAGCATCAGCAAGAGCAACTCAGTTTCCAGTGGAAGTAAGAGCTCTTCTCTAAAAAAGTCTGTCTTCAGGTCCATTACTGTATTTCCCATTATACCATGTCCTAGACTCTGTCAGTAAATTATGGATGGGTCTCTGATATCAAAGTAAGTTTAAGGTCTTCAAGGAACAAAGGTGGTAGAGAAACTGACATCAATATTGCTTTAACTGGCACCTGACTTTACAGGAAATTTCATTTCAGAAAACCTTATCTGTAAGTTATGAAGACATTTACGTGGGATCAGTACCATGAATGCTATTTTTCTAAACAGCCATGAGATGAAAAGGTTCCATTTGCCCTCTTCATGGCCAACATATGCTAAGTGAACACCTATTACATTGAAATGTTACAGTAACTCCTCTCTTAACCTTGAAAAGATCCTAGAACTGGTTTATAAGAACAGCAAAAAGAAGAATAGCTTAAAACTCTGAAGGTCAATGTTTTAACAAAATCTGCGTTTAGAAACATTTTCTCCCTCTCAAATTCATTAGAGGTCACATTTTTTTCTAGATGCTCCAGTGGACGATCTTTTTGATGCTCCTCCTTGTATTTTTATTGGCAATTATTTCATCTGACATCCTTTTCTAATCCATTACCTTTAGACTTTTTAGCAGTAAATAGGTCATAAGCTTATAGTTGGCACATGCACCCTTCTAAATGTGTTCCACATAATTGTATTTTTCTATGTCAGTTTTTCTATGTCAGTTTTTTATTCCGGTTTCAGAACTCAAAGTAGAGCTTTTCTGATGTTTTATTATGGACAGCTGTTCTGTAAATTACAAAGGATTTTATGGACTATAAGAAGTGATTCACAGGCAATCTGCTTTCTTAAGATAACTTACTAAAGGTCTTTCCTCTAGGCCTTGAGGTTTGCAGGAAGACTTCTGAACTTAAATAAGATTAAAGTTATGATAATAGTGTCCCATTATGAAACCTGTTCCTGGTAAGTTATACTGAGAAGAAGGGACTAAAGCTATATGTCTTTCTTTAAGATAAAGGCTTCTTTGGGGTTTTTGTGCTTTCAACTCGTACGTCACATAGCTAGTGACAGTGATATGATACAACAAATAACAATACTATATCATCCCTCTCTAGAAGCACTATTTATTTATTTATTTATTGAAAAATAGTTACTGGTATTTGGTCAATTTTTCTTTTAAGTCAGTAATCGGTACTTGGAACTATGACAAATGCCAGTTGCCTAAGAAGCATTCACTCAACAAACCAAAGGGTTTTTTATTTAATATTCAGAATAATATTTAGAATCAACATTTTTAATGCTTCTTTCATAGCCAGAAATCTGGAAATTACTTTCTTAAAGACAGAAAAAAAGTCTAAATCGCAAAAAGGACCAAGACATTCTTTTAACCTCCATGCTTTCTGCCCTGACTCCTGCCCCACAAAAGGAAAGTTGATACTGTCAGCAAAGAGCTGATAGGGAATGGTGCATCATGACAGTGTCTCTCAGACTGCCACAAGGAAACCTCCTTTGTATCACTTAACAAAACCAAATGCGATAACTTTTAATTCGATAAAAATTCGGTGGCTTTTGATTGCTAACAAAACCCTAAAGTTGCTTTTTACCATACCTGTCACTTCAGAGCCAAAGTAATACCTTCAAAAGGCAATCAGCCCTGGATCTGCAGTCACTAAGTAATTAGTTATCCCTGGAGCCTCTTTATTTGTACAACAAAAGCTCCAGAGTGGTGGAGAATTACTGCAATTATTGGGAAGTTAAGCTTCCAAATATGCAAAGACCTCAGGATCTTGCCCTTTGATACTTTTACTGCACATCTGCAGTAAAACAACCTTGGTGGAAGAATGTGCATGTATGTGTTGAGATGGGAGAGATGCTGAACTTTCCTCAGACAGAGAACAAGATGGAACAGTGATCTCATCCAGGATGGCAAGCTCTTTGTGTCTGACATAAGCACACAGTGTAAATTAATAGCTATTTTTCACAGTTGCTTCAGTGCATCCCATCCTACATACTTTTTATCTCTAAAGGTTCAAATGCCACTGCTCCAGAGAAGTTTAAAGCCAGAGCAAGATGCTCCTCAAGTCTACTTGCACATGACTTGCAAGGAAAGACAAAAATACTCAGTTATGACTCCTGCAAGAGAGATCTTTTTTTAATCAATGATTATATCTTTACACTATTTTTATCTACTGTGAAAATAAACCTGCTGAGCTGAGAGTGAGGAACTGGGAGTACGCTGTGTGCATGCAGTTAAAAGCAACTGCATGGTGCTGGGAACCCTGAAGAAACAAAAAATAGAATACGAACCAAAAAATAACCTCACTCTCCTCCATTCGCAACACCTAAAACAACAGTCTGTGAAAATGGTTTCATTAAAAAATAACAAGCACATGCTCACCAGGGGATAGATCAGGGCAAACCGAATAAAAAATTCTTCAATCATTGCTGAAGTAGGTCAACCAGAATTAATTCAAAGGGCAAACATTCAAACTGAGCCTGCCACCCCCCCATCTCACCCCACCTCCCCACAGCATGTCTTTCTGCCTGCCCTTTGACAAGGCCAGGTGGAGACCCAGACTGACTTATTACTTCATTTTGTACAATGCACTCGCCGCAGTGGGTCTCTTTCTCTCCTCACTGTAAACTGATAGGACACAGATTTCCTCTGGATTTACAGCAGTGTGAAACAGAACATAGCAGAGCCTGGTGTTATCTGGGAACACAAAACACTGAGCAGTGTGCCTCCCCAGCTCAGAAGACCAGTCCTAAAGGTACCTTCCTTGTGCAAATTTCTGCCAAAGAGACATTCATGCTGGCCTAGAAGCCAGAAAAATGTACAGAAAGTAAACACCAGGAGGTAGGAATCAGACAAAAAAGTCTATGCAGTAGCCATTGGCAAACCAAAAAAACCTGGGCTGCCCAGCCAGGATCCACATTCTTCTGCCAGGACAGTGCCCTAGCTGAGCACATCAGCTGGACCAGGGCATCTGTTCTCTTGAGCTCACCTACTGTTAGCATGAACTAGTTCTGATGTATTGTATGGTATTAATTGACTTAATGGCTTTCAGCTATAAGGGTTTTGCATGCAGAAAAGCTGGTCTAGCACTAGATGTTCAAAACTTATTTATCTTGCAGCAATGGATTTTATGAATCGTTATTTGGCTTTAAATCCCCTCTCCCTTCTCCCAGGTGAGCTGTCATTTCATTTACAGTAGGAGAGAATAATTCAGGTCATTATGAAAGAAAAGCTTTTTTTTTTCCCCCTTAGCAGACACTAATAAAATACATTAACCTCCCCTTCTCCACCCCATCAGCCTTTTCAAACCTAACCTCATGATTGAGCTTTGAAATGCAGGCGGGAAAGGTTAACTCTGGGGGGTGCAGTCTCTTAACTGTTTTGTTCAGCATCCCATCTAATGAAACAGCTGTCACACTTTCCTTCTTTTCCCTCTCACCACCCTAAAAAGCCAATTAACCCTATCCCTAGAAGGGATAGGGTTCTAGGGATAGAATCATTCATCCTGATGATATGACAAAGATGTGTCACTTTTCTTTCACTGCCAGTGATGACACAGCCAGATCAGAGGTGAGGGCGTTATGCTGTGCCTGGATTTTCCAGTCGGTGGAGGGCACTGGCCCAGGTGGAAAGGAATCGCAGCATCCTGGGCAACAAGCAGGCTCCCCCCAAACATGAAAGCTGTTGCTTTGCTATCTCTGCAAATATCAGTCAGCCATTTTAGTCAAGAGGCAAGAGAAATAACACGAAGCTTTGCTGTACTTGGCGCTTCCCCCAGAAAGCACTTAAGGGAACTGGGATGCTTATAATACCTGTTTCAGATCGCCTGTAAGATGAATGCAACCAAGCTTAAAAGAGTTAGAGGCTTTCTTCTTTGGGACAGAGATCCCTCCTTATACACACCACTTAAATCACAAAAGCTGGATTCTACTTCCACTGGTATCAATAGGGATTTTGTCCTTGATTTTTAGTGAGAGCTTTATCCACTCCTAAGAGAAAATCAATGCCCTATAAAGCAGCGCAGACATGAGATTGGGTTGCTAGTGGCCCTCCGCAGGGAGACAGTTTGGGGCCATAGTTTCTGCCACACTCTTTTGTGAAGCCAACATCAACAGATAAGGCAGCAATTCCACACCGTCTCCTGTGCTGTGGCTATGTGCAATCTTCCAGTGTATAATTTCCAAGGGACACATTTAAAAACCTTACTGGATTACTCAAAACACAAGACTAAAAAAGTCTGCCAGTGTTCGCCTTATAAACAGATCCCTCATAACCAACTTTTTCCTCCTGTTCCTGCCAAGAGCATTGCCTGCCCTGCAGTAGGTGAGCCAAGCCACAGCATGTGTCCCACCAGGGCACTGCACTGCACTCCTCTGCCCTGTCCTGCCAGGGGAGGCAGAAACTTCAGTGGCCACACCACTCCCATCTCACACATCTTGTACATTACAGCTGCAGTCATGCCAATGCAATACAGAGTCTGCAGAGCCCCTAGCTAAATTCAGCACTTAGGATAAATGGAGTCAAACTTTGTCAATGTGCTCAGGAAATAATGACTGACATTATGGTACACGTCGATTATCCAAGCCTGATCTTGAGGAAATAGAGGACATATTTAAATGAGTTCATCTCTGCAAGGCAAGGAGTGTAGATCACTTTATTGTGCTATTACAAAAAGATTATTATCAAAAACATTATTCTAAACTCTCATTTATATTTAAGAGCAATTTTACTATTAATTGTCTGGGCTCCCCTTACTCCATAATTCAGCATGTCCAAGCCTGTTTCAGTTTCATGAAACTGGCATCTTTATTACAGCCTTGGGCTACAATTTCCCAATGAGAATTGTCTAAATGTAGGGGTTTTTTCCTCTTCCTGTGTAAAATGCTACTCTCTATTACCTGTGAGTGAACTCCCAGGAGGCAGGAGAGGAATTTGTACTACAGAGTATCCGTGAAATGAGACAAAGGCATCCAGGTCTGTCATCAACCTCTCCCCACACAGGCTTTCAGACAGTCTGGCTAATTGGGAGAGAGTCTTTCCCACCTGTTCCCATGGACAGAAATGCTCCCCTGCCAAAGGCCCAAAAGAACATTTATCACCCCTCCAAACCTGAAAATAATGAAGACGACAATTTGACATTATTTCTTTCATTTCTGGCATCCTGATTTCTTTCCTACATTACTCTCTCTTAAAGAGTCTTCATAGCATCTCATGTCTGTCAGAGAGTTCTTTCCTTTTGTTCCTGCAATTTAAACCCAAAGTAATTTTGGCATGCTGTATAATCCATGTCCTTGTTGAGATCTCTATTTGGAGACAAGACAACACATCACAGTTCTTAATTTAAAACAGAAGAGTGGAACTATTACCCTTTTGTACTCTGCTTTCTCTTGCCAGTTACGTGTATCTCAAAGACTTTACTGCACTGGTTTTAAAGCACACATAAATGGAGCATCTGGACTTTGTCTTAATGAGATAAAGTTTGGTCTACACTTTTTCAGTGGAATTAGCTGTATAACTGGTAGCAATGATTTCAGAATTAAGTCCTTTTTCTGCCAACAGCACACTCCATGAGGAAATGAGAGAGCTGGGGAAGCAGGTTTTTCTTCTGAGGAAAAGTTGGCTTTTGTCTAATTAGAAGAAAAATCACACCAGAAGAAAGTCCCATTCTGCTGACCTCTCAAACTCTCCAAACACTGTGGAATAAAACACATCCTCTTTTGAAATTCCAGACTCTGAGATATTTGGATTTAGAGATGAGTTTTGTAATGTCAGGCATGAGGCCTTCCTTCCTGCTCCTCTAGGATGCCTCGATACAAAATTCCTGGCAAACATCAGAAGCTAATACTTTATCCCCACTGCACTGAGTTATCAATCCAACTCTTAAAACAAGCAGACTTCCTATTCAGCTCGATGCTGAGAATTTGGAAGAGATGTACATAAATCTTTTGTGAAAAATCCAGCTTTTTGATCCCATGGAGGAAACCAGATCTCAGCCTGCTTTTAAAAATCAGTCTCTAGATGTTTTCTTTGCAAAGCTGGGCTTGAGAAAGTTGGTGATGCAGAATTCTTGCTGGAAGTGAAAGGAGTACAAGTAGGACTTTATTGCTACCCTGAGTAGAGAAGATAAAGCAGACTTTTCCCCTATGACATACTTAGAAGTGAAATGAATCAATTAGTTTGGGGTTTATAGCAAGTGCCTCCTGCAGAAACGGTCTCCAAATCATTAGTTACAGCCTGTGCATAGGAAGGGAGACAAAACGATTTCATAGCATTGCTTCGAGTCTCCATTGCTGAAGCTCTTTTCACACTTGTACCTACCATTCGTCTCATCTTTGGTGAGTTTCCTTCCCTCATTCTTTTCTTTGCTATCTTTTTCTTTGTCAGAATAAAATGAGCAAAAGTGAATCCCTTAATGAAGGTGAAAAGGCAACATTATCTCCTCCTTAACAAAGCGCAACATATCAGTATCTACTCATCATCTTTCTCTGCCACTCGGATATCTTTAGCTGTCTCTCTCTTCAGTGCTGCTTGGCTATGTAAGGTTAATTATGCTCATTACACATTTGTGCTGGGATGGGAAAGGGAAGCTGCCCAGATGCCTGAACCAAGTGACATGCTGCATAAACACTCCAGGAGACACAGTCACAGCTACCACTACTATTCAAGCAAAGAAAAGTCAGGCAGTGCTTTTACCCACCTCAGACACCCAGACAACACCTGATGCTCGTCTTCATTCCTTCCAGCCACAGGGCTGAATTTATTCTAGAAGACCTTTGTGGTGTGTTCTAATTTAAGAGGGACAGGTTATCTTCCATCCCTTTATCTCCTCTAGGGGTGGCTGAATTTAATCCAAAATGAGTGCTTACCAAGTTGATCTTTGCATGCATTCCATTGCACCTGGCTATACTGAAGTACACTGCCCAAGTTTCTAGCTTTCTTAGGAATTTTTAATGCACTGTGTAGCTGCATAAACAAGTTGTGCCAACAGTCACCTCCTTGCTCCAGCTCTTACCCTAAATATGTTTAATGACACTCAGTCTAGGTTTGAACCCCATGGTTACATATTAATAACCTCCTTTTGTGCTGAGGTACAGATATCAGTCCTTGTATTCTTTCTTCCTATCTATAATCTAGGTAATCTAATTCCTTCTCTTAATCTCTGAACAGATCTAACTTTACTCTTATCCTCTTGTTAACAAATTTCATTAACAGACTTTGTAAAAAGAACTCTATAACAAAAAATTAGTTATATCTATGTTCTAATGACATAGGGGTTTTTCTTCTGCATTGCTTTACATATTTTTGTTAAGCCAGTCAAAGACTGTAGAACATCAAAAGTAATGGTATGTTAATTTATTAAAACTGAATACATCTATTTTCCTACAATGAAGATTAAATTCAGTGGCTACAATATAATTCTTGCTGCTATTCTTGTCTATTAAAAAGTCTTTTCAATTGGCAACTATTCTCGTTTAATAGATGAGGTTGTTTTCAGTGACAATCTAGACATATTTTTATAGTAATTCTCTTTTTTTGAAATCTCATATGAAGGTCGTCTGGTCCCAGTGATTTATTGACATTTAATTTCCTGAGTTTTTCCATTTCACACACATGAATACATATATATGGGCATATATATAGAAAGAGACAACTTTTTTGGAAATATCTGTCAAAGGGAGCACTGCATCTTTTCTCTCTGGAATTCCCCTGCTCCAAATTTATTCATCATTCTCAGGAGCAAAGACCAAGGGAAAAAATATTGAAAAGCTATACAGATCTTCCCAATTCCCATTAAATGGGTGCTGATGAGTGTACCATAAGCTTACAAATAGATCTTAAGATCAATTTCCATCTTTAACACAGATTTTCAGGCTGAGGTCAATTATATATCTTGTAATACAACTTTTCTTCTTTTGCTTTAGATGATGGGCCCAATGCAATAAGAAGTCAAAAATATTTTTATATATTCTGCATATGTGCAAACACATAGAAAGAAAATCCTGCAGTCTTTTTCAGTACCATGTCTTCCTACTAATGCTAGACAACGTGAAAGTCACTTTCATTACAGTATTAATTACTTATGCATATTTTATTACATAGTATGAATTAATTATACTGCCATCACCATACAAAGGGCTTAAATCAGTTGCCTAAATGTAGATATCTGACATAACTGGAGACACTCTCTCTTATAACCCATGCCTCCACTGGGTTGGCAAGAGTTAATAACTTAGGGGGAAAATACTTCGAGTTTGTTCTACATCATATTTTGAATACCTTTTTTCAAGCAGCAAGATTTACCCATTAAATGGGAGATGATTAGAAAGGAAACTTTCTGGATGTATTCAACAGAGCAAAGCAGAATCTTAATTTTTTGTTGGTTTTATTTCCTCTGTTACCAGTGCATGCAATAAATGGGCCTTATTGGAAGAAGTCTTTAAGCTAAACAAAAGCTGAACTGTTTCTGTCTCTGGAATTTAATTTACAAAATGGGATGCTCACCACCACCACTGACATATGCTATACTAAATCTGAACTAGACAGTGAAAATGGTCTTCACTGAAGTACTAGTTCCAGACCCTTCAAAAAGACAGGAGGTAAGAAAAATATTTTAGAAAGCAACTCTGAAATTATTACACCTTCATTCACACAGGTTCACACATGTCTCTCTGATATAAATATCATACCCCTATCCTTAGAAAAATAACAATGGAACATGACTGAATTCCAGTAATACGTTAGCACTTACAGGGAATTTTCATGTGTCTATCAAACCCTCACAACTCACCTTGATGTAGGTAGTATTTTATCTTACTCAAGGCTAGAATTTGCCAGATTTTTAGGTCTTCGCAATTTGATTCATTTCCCATTTGGTGAGTCTGGTGATGCTGGGAGACACAGGAATGAGCACAGGACTCTTGATATAAGTCGTAATTAGTGCCCCAAGCCAAGAAGCAGATTTCTGGAAGGAAAGGCTGCAGTGAAGGACTAAAATGAAGCCTTCAAAATAACTGCTGTGAAAGTCATACTGTAGACAGTTTTTTAATGAGATTGCTAAGTTGAATTAATTTTCAACTATTATCTGACTTTGATCTCAAATAACAAGAGGTCATCAAGATAAATGCTGCTCATGCTTTAAATGACATAATGATGCTATTAGGAAAACCTGAGGGATTAAAAACTAGCCTATTTATTCCCACAAACAGTCCTGTTGACGTTCATGAGAACAACTGTATGCACAAATTAACCAACACTATATGAGGAAATTAAAAAATTTCTTAAGTTCATTCTTCATCATAGTTGCTGTTTCTATTATTTTATTTTTTTTTATTCAGCTGAACCAGTAAGAAACATTACATAGTACTTACAGTTTCTATTAGGATCAAGATCTTAACTCATAGGTGCTGTACGAACATCTTTGTAAGTCTAAAGCACTGCTAAACCAACTCTCAGAAGCAAAAGTCTTAATGTTTGCTCAAAAAGCTCCTTTTATCCTCTTCTGTCACGGAGCTCCTTTGCACTGGCAGCTCAGGATTGCTTTATATCTGCCTGTATAGGAGCTTCCACAAGGACCTGGCATTTGCTGCTGGCTTATGGCTCTTGCTGTGCTCCCATGCACTCAGGTTTTACTCTAAGGAAGATCTGGGATGCCATCAAGGTGCCCTCCCAAATCTCAGACCTGATCAGTACTTCTAAAGCTTAGCTGCATCCAATGAAACCCACCCAGAAACCAGCAAAACAAACTAAAAGCTCAAATAGTCTTTAGAGCGTAACATGGCTTCTTTATAAGAGCAGTAACTTTAAATGGTGCACTTCCTAAACAAATTACTTTAAACCCAGTGTTAATAACATGACACTTATTTTTAAGAATGCTAAAACAAAGTGCCCTGCTATGTTCAGTAAAACAGTGCAGGAGAGCTGAGCAGTGCCACCAAAGCCAGGAGAGCTTCACAGCTAAACCCGACCAGAATGCAGCAGTGTCAGCCATGGCTATGGGCCCTGAAAGGAGTATTTTAGGAATTCAGTGCCCGCACTGTTAACAGCAGTAGGGACTGCAGCCTTGGCAGATGGCTGACAACCACTGCCCTACCAAGCACCACAGCATCTCCAATCTCACGGTCCAAGCTGGTGCTTAGCACGCTGTGTCAGCTGGCTGTGCAGTTAAGCTAACGCACCTCATCGGGGTCCCAGTGGAGATAAACTATGTTATCCAATATGCAGTAATTTTTCTGTTGTAGACAGAGGCTGATTATCTGCAGTGATCATTACTGCAGGGCACTGAGATTCCCAGCGAAACACCTGTATTAAATAACACACTGTCTGTGGCAAAGGTAGAAAGAGAATCGAAGGAACTAATCTTGCTATGGGTAAACTCTTTAACCGCTTTGATTCATGTGCTTCCACACATACTCTACATAAATTCTAACAATGGAAACTTGCAAAGGATTGGTGTGGTAGCATATTCATTTTGTCCACAGCAAATGGAAATACTACAAATAAATACCAACAAGACCTAAAAATTCCTAGAGAGCAAGAACCTCAAGCAAATTTGCTGCCTCACTGAGAGAGCAAGGCATCTGTTTTCCAATGGTAACAATTGCCAATACAGCTGTGCTTAGAAGTCTAGATGCTAAACTGAAGTGATAAGTTAAATCAGCCTAACACATCAAAAGTGTCTTTTCACCAAGGTGCAGTGCCATATGAAAGTGGCACACATGAAACCCATGTACATGCTGTTTCTGGGGTGAAGATTTCTGGGGAAAGAAAGCAAACAGGAAGGACTTTACAAGTGATAAAATACCCAGCTTTCTTCAGTGTTTGTAAAGCAATCTGAAAGAAGACCAGAGACTCCTTTGTGTTTATGTTTCAAAGCACCACCATCCCCTTCTGTCTCTCCAAAGCAAGCTATTTAGATTAACAGAAAAATCTATATAGTAGGAAATATATAATGCATCTTCACTTCTCTTTACATGTCAAAAGGTAATGGGGAACATCCATATTAGAAAAGAAACACGTGAGTTAATAAGGCTTAAGTAAGACACCTGGAGACCCACGTCACCCTTGGGATGCAGTAAAAACAGCTGGTTACATAAAATCTAGGTAAGAATTACAAACTGCCCTCTTTGGGGATTTTGCAGCTGAACGTTTGGGATCAGGAACTGAACAGGGGAAGAATTTCAAATCAAGATAAGGCTTTAGTTATTGATGTCTTAAGACTTTCCTGTCTCACTACTGTTAATGTCACAAAGAGAGAACTGCCACCTAGCATAGAGCCATTTTAATATAATGAGCAACATCATGGATATATTTGCTCTCTCAGCCTCAGTGATGTTCCACATTGACAGTGCCAAACTGCTGCCTGTGCAGTGCCTGACATGAGGCTGAAAAGCTCTGGCCACTTTTAACTGTGCAGACCTCAAAACTTCAGCTAGATCATGACATCTGCTATCCTTACTGGCTGTGTTGCCAGGGAAGCCAAAGCCTGAAACTACACCAAGTAGCAAGCTAAAAATAAAATACACACAAAAGGCAAAGAAAAAAGGGTATTTTAGCAAAATGGCATGATTTCCAGGCACTGCTGATGTTTAAGTGACTGTGTATTGCCAAATGCTTTGGCAGAGTCAGAAGCCCATGGAAGAGGCCCCCTCCCCAAAGGGAGAAAGTGTAGGGAGGGCAGCGGGTGCAGCACTGCCAAGCTAAGACAGAAGCCAGCCCCAGGCAGGGAAGTGGGTATCAAGTACACTAAGCATGACATAGCTGGCAGCTCAGAGGTACAGGAGAGTACCCAAATGGGCTCTTTTTTTGACCTTCTTTTGCTTGCCTCCTCTTGGGCTGTCTCTGCCCAGGGGAGAGCTGCCAGCCACAATTCTCTCCTGCCTCCCCTGGGCCCGCTAATGGTCTGCAGCCACGGGAATAATGTGATTTGTCAGGAAAGGGACAAATGCTGCAATAACAATGATCACCAAAACTCCAGCAATGGCACGGGGTAATTGTCCCTGCAAGACACTCTCGGTAGAACTAAGCTGGGGAAAGCCAGAGAAAGACATTATTTGCCTGTCCTTTATTGAAAATTTCAAGAAAACCAAATGTTGCTGCCCCTAGAGACTTCAGCAAGGAAACTAAGTGACAGGGAAGATAAATGATTCCTACTGCCAGTGACATACCCCACACAGAAACAGAGAGAATATTTTCATAGCTTTGTGCTTTAAATGCCTTTATTAGAGAAACAAGATTTATGCTTCTGGCTCTGAGGGAGGGCAAGAGAAACTTAAACTGTACAAGTAGTTGTGTACACATGGATGCCTGTATGTGCAGATCACATCAGGCACAAGGAAGGGAAGAGGATTAAAGATAATCTGCCTCTGAATGGAAAGGCCCTCCCTGCTGTTCTAAATTTTCCTGACTTTTGTTCTCGTTAGAACCCCCCTTAAGTAAAGTAAGGTACAATGTGATATGCTATGATCAAAGTCATAGCCTCAAAGAGGAGCCAACCTAGTTTTTCTTTTACAATTATATCATAAATAAAGTCACTAGAGGACAAAAAAAGTAGGTAGGATTCTTCAAGTAGTTGTGTGCATGTGTATTGTAAGCAAAAGCCTAAAAACATTGTCTGTGTTAAAAGAAACACACAAATGATCATTTTTAACAGGCATAAGCCTCTGATGCCAACTTCAGACCAACATAACTATATTAACTTCACGTTCACCCTTGGACTGATAAAGAGAAGAGAATAAGGGTCAATGATATTCACTCTGCCTATTAGTTCAGGCATTAATGTTAAGCACAGTCACTGCCAAGAAAATGACTTAAAATAATGAAAAGGAGAAGCACTTTTCAAATCCAGTATTCCAAAATAAGCCTCCTGAAATGTGCAAACCATGCAAAGATGAGTGCATGAGGAGGAATACAGGAAGCATTTTTAAATCCCTGCTTTAAGATGTTTTATAGAATCAGTAAAAACACAATGAAGATGGAGCTAACAAGTTATCTTTCTAAAAGCTTGCATATGCTTTATGGCTGTCTTTAAATCCTGTGGGGTTTCAAGTCTGTTTATACCTCTAAAGATGTTTTTTAAATCCTAGCAGGCACACAGGCAGGAATACCTGGGTTTCTCTCCCCTCAGCAGCTTGATAAATGAGTATTTGTTAAATGAAAAAAAACCACATGTAATACAGGGCAGGCTCTCTGTCCTATATTCTAAGAGGCTTCCCACCCACATTGTAACAAATACACACTTACTGTGTGGTTATCAAGCCAGATGGGAGAAGATGCTGCAAACTGCAAAAACGAGCCCTTGAGGCAGACTTGCCTGTACTTCTGTGATCTGCGGGGAGAAAGGGGCAGGGAGAGATGGGGCTATGTGGGCAGCAAACTGGAGAATAAGTGGTGCTCCAGATGAGGTCTCAATTCCCTCTCGGTTCTCATCGGAACAAAAAGGAGCCATTGAAATCTGTTGTCAGTGAAAGTTGTGCTGCTTTCCTCTCTTCTATGACAATTTACTTTTTCCATGTTCAAATGCAGATGGTCCTCCCACCTACTGAATGTCAAATGGCCACAGGTACACTATGGACTTTCTCTCAAAGGTGAGCTGATCTCAGCTAAGTCTCTAGATTTAGCAAACTCAATTTTTATTACAAGACTAATTTTCATGCTTTCGCTTTGAGTAGATAAACAAGTTTTACACTTCTGATTTATATTCAGATGAGACAACATAAACATAAAGCATCAAATGCTGGGTTCTTTGGGGATTAAAAAAATAACTTAGGCCCACATACCAAATGCAGCATTTGGAGTTCCATGAAAATTGGCAGTATTAGCCCACAGGTAGAAAAAGAACTGTATGCAATTTTCTGATTTCCTTATAAATCCAGATTTACCCAGACCACTGTACAGAGCTGAATGAAGATGACCGAAAACTGCACCAAAGCTTTCTGAAAGCCTTGTAAACCCGAGAAAACTATTCTTCAAATGGGACTGGCTTCTGAGCTAACAATGAAACCAGAAAATGAGACAGTTTCACATTTAAATGCAAAATCAATCTACCTTCTTCATAGTTTCATCCTCCCTCTTCATAGTTTCTGGAGAATGAACCTCAGCGTACCCACTTGCTAACCAATTATACTCTGTTGCCTTAAGCAAATTCCAGTTGATCATATTATTTTCCCCCTCCGATATCCTTGTAGATCAAAACATTCAGCTCAGGCATACTGAGAAGCCTGTAACATTTACTACAGGTTGAAGTGAAGACTATGATGAAAATGCTAGGACTTACCTGGCCCCAGTTCTGCAAAGGAAACAAGGTACCTATTCCTGAAACCGGAGGGCAACTTGACCTTCCCATCCTGCATTCCTGCACAGAAGTTTCAGAAAATTCCTGTCACTTCCCTGAGACTGCTCAACTGAACCAGCACTTTCATTTGAGAGTTTTGGAAAAATCCTCTCTTTTGCTGATTCAACTGTTCCTGGTTTCCAGAAGCAGAAACCAAAGGCAAATCTGGCTCAAGGAATCGTAGAAATGGATTTGGTTCCCTGTAACTATGCAAGGAATTAAGAGTTTCATTTGATATTGTTAGTGTTCCCTCCATTTCCCTCATGAGAACTGTAAGGATATTGTGATCTCTTCCACTTCATCACTTCAATATACCAAGTCAGAAGACATACCTTTAAACACAATCACATATTACGTTCACATAGTACATGCTCCTCTGTTTAGACACGGATTTCTGATGCAAATATGCTTTCTCTTTAAGGTTTCTTCCAGAATTTATCAGGTTGTTATTACTTACACTTTTTTTCCCTGCTAAGATTTGGAACTGTTCACAGGCAGATCAATCCATAGATGAAGAGAAAATGAGATTAAATGTGATTTCTTTTACCAAGGAGTGAAGTCTGTATGAATAATATAATGTACCTCAGACATTTTGGTGACCAAAAGAATTATACAGATTGTATAGCAGCATGAAGATAAAATTAATTGGGTCTCTTTGCATGGTATCTGTTATGAAAGCAGTTAAAATAGTTTTGTATATTTTGGATGAGTTGAGCAAATGTCACTTTCATGATTTTTCCTTCCCTCTCCTTTCAGTCAGTGTCCTTTTATTTTCATTTTCATGCACCTGCTAAGTGCATCCTGCTGTATTCACAGTTCAACATGATGGGTTTCACATTTAGTAGAAAATGAACAATTCGTACCCTGAAGATTCCAATTATTCAGCTCCCTCAGAGATTTGCCTTTGGAGTATCAATGAGGAGAATGGAAAGTGAAGCCAGGAAAAAATGAGAAAGTTTCTCCCCCCCCCCCCCCCCAGTAAAGTGTTGTTTCAGGGGAAGGAAGGCTTGAAATCAGCAGCTTGACAGCCGAAAAGAAACAAACTAAGAGCAAAAGGTTGTTGAAGGAGATCTGAAATTTCACACATTTGCATCATTATTAGGACAGATTTATTGCAGTTCTAATTCTGCCAGATATGCTTGAAGAGAAAAAATAATATTGAAAGGAGGTCGAGCTTCTCCTCCATACTGAACAAATAACTTTGTTCATTCAGAAGAGTATCAAACAACCTACAATGTCACCCTTTCTTGTCCTTGTGATCTTTTGATGAGGAATGTAAATTTAACTCTCTGTCTATGAGGGGAGGACATCCTCCAGCAATTCAATCCAACTCTGAATCTGAAGGCAATTTTTAAATCTTAAGTGCACTTGTTAAACCACGGTCAGATGCAATCCTGGCCACAGGGTGTGCCCAGATCCTATGGAACACTTAGTTCCCACTCACAGATCTGAAGACTTTGAAATGTTTATTGTGGGACAGTTCAAGGCTCTGTGTTCCTGGGCTTTCTGCCAGTAGTTCATCAGAAGTGAAATATCAGATGTTCGGTTTTACTGCATGAAGAGTTAAGGGCAGAGTGATCTTATTTGGAAAGCCTAGACTCAGAGTTTGATGAACCGAATAATCTCTCCAAGGTTCAAAGAATTCACATTTTCCTTTCCTTCTCTCTATTACACTCTCCTCCTGGATTCAGATTTAGCAGATTCAGGATGGATTTGACTCCAAGGTACAACCCAGTGTTACCTGTATATCAGGCATGTTCAGAGCGCTCTCTATTCTCAATTACACTGCACTAGCACTTCTAGATGAGCAGATTAGTAGCTTTGAGGCAAAATAGAGGAAACAACCCAGTTGACATAAGCTAATAATGACCATGCAGTGTCCAAGACAAGGAAAGGTTAACTCCTGTAGAAGTCCCATTGGGGTATTTTCCAGGCCTTGCACCTAACACCAACTTCTACAAACTAGAGTCCTAAACAGAACCAGAAACAAAAGGGTCAAGGCATCACAAGACAAGTTATTTTTATAATTATATCTGTGTATGTGAAACACAAAGCAAGGTGAACTTTTATATAGAAAATATAATTTGATAAAAAGGCTTCCTCAAAGCCACTTTTTCCTCTGACCCTACAGTTTTAGATTTTCAAATTAATGTCTAGTGAGCTTGATGGCACTCTACTGATCCTGTAAACTACCTAAAATTCCTCTACATCTACAAGAACAACATCATAGGAGGAAAACGAGGAGAGACAGGAAATAGTCAGCCGTTTAAGTTCTCATCTGGCTGCTCATCTGATCACAAAATCCCATTCACTCTCTAACCAACAGTTCCCTTTCTAACCTTCCAGAGTGCAGACATGCAATCAACTTTGGAAAAGGAGATTACAGTGTGCCATTTCCAATTACCAGTTTCTCATGCAGGTAGGTAGGTGCATTTTGCAGTAGTGGTATCCACTACATACATGTTCATTGTCATTATTCAAGTAACAGGGGAACAAACATCAATGGTTTGCAAACAACAGTGAATAAGATTGAAATGACAACTGTTGTATAAAGAAAGCTCTCCTTCCTTCTGAAAGGGTTATTACATGAATTACTTGGTTTGGTCTTATTTCAGTGTAATAACCTGGTGGGAGAAAGGGAGGGGGAAAAGTAACAAAAAAGAAAGAAACTGGAGAGCAAACAATCGAAGGTCTGAAATGTACATTTGGACAATGGTATCATGCAAGGGAACAGAGTGTACTTACAGCTCACTGAGGCCTGTCTTTTACTACAATAACAGAGACATCATCTACTAAACAAACAACAGCTGTCTATAGATCCACGACACCTGACCATTTGGGCGGTTCAAAAAAACCTTCATCAAATGCAGTCATCTATTAAAGAGGAAAAGCAGAACTTTCAATGCTAAAAATCAAAAGAAAAAACAGTACAGCTTGTTCCTCTCAAAGATATGGGAAATTATTTTTGGACAAGCATTTCTTTTCTTCCTGGGCATACTATATCAATCACTCAGAGCTCTGTGCAGGAGGGAAGGGAACATGTCTCTTGTTTCACCTGGAAAACAACACCCAAAACAAGGATGGCTGTTTTGAAAATCAGCACACACATGGGCACGCTTCCTCAGTTTCCTCAACTGACAGTCCAACACTGGCTCTCCAGGAAGCTTTCCTTCGTGTGCAAAGCTGGATGGAAAAACCATAAAACACTTGAAAACATGTATTTGCTTGCTTGGTTGTCCATTCTTACCCATGCACATTCATTTCCTATGCAGTGGGGATCATTTCGCAGTTCTGTAGAATAACTGAAATCAAGTAGTCACTCAGAGTGGTTCAATGCTCACGGGATGGCATCGTTGCATTTGGGTTGCTGGAGAGTATTTCAACCAGCATGGGCCATGCGTGATTATCAGCATTTGTACCAAAGTGCTCTTAGCAAAAGCACCAGAACCACATCTTCAGTATTTCACAGTGAAATAGATAATCACAGTAAGCCAAAAGAACTAGGAATTAAGGAATTACCTCTTCTCCTTCTCTTTCCAGAACTGCCTTGATGGCAACATCTACTGGGAGAAGAGCTGCAAAACTGGAGTTCTGTAGTCTCCTCCACCTGTCATTACGATATGCCATCCAGAATGGAGGTTGACTGCTTTTTAAAGAAACTACATGCCGAGCGGATGGAAGAGTTGTGAACCACACTGTATGAACTGGGAGGACACTCTGTACCCGACAGTGTAAATGGAGTGCCAAGGTCTCTGCACCACCCTGTAAATCTGCACCTGCTTTCCAGAGCTGTTATTTATTCAGGAAGGAGGTCCTAAACTTTCTGTTTGCAACTGCCTAAGGTTCAACTGGAAAGCAACCTTGAAAGAGAAGAGCGTTACAGTTTAAACAATAACAGAAAGGCATTTGCCCACTGATTTATTCTCTTCTGCTTTGCTAAATTTGGCTATTTTTTTTGCCAAAAACTTACTCCCTTTTGGATCATAATTTAACTCCCAAAAAGGTCACTGACCTTCCTTTGCAATTATGTTGTGATTCCAAACTACTGCACTGCTACAAATACAGCACTGTTTTGGGTGCTTACAAACCTTTAATACTACAACCCTGTCTGCACAAGGAGAGGTAAATCCAGGCAGAACACTAGCAACTGGTGCAAGACCTGTATTCTTTCTTCCCTGACTCTTGGAAATCACTAAAAACTGTCTGCAGGCAAAATCCACTCAACTTAGAACATGCTTATGACATGTACCCAATGAGTTTTTAAAGCTCATCAGTGCAGACCTGACCACTTCTCCAAGCAACTATCCCCATGCTTAATTATTTTTCTCCTTTGAAAGATTTTCAGGAGATCTATGTGAATCTCCTTTCTTTTAATCTCAGCCCACTCAACCTTGTCCAGAAAGATATCTGATCCCTTCTTTGTAACAAATTTTTTTCATCTGTTCAAACACAAGTATTTTACATGAGAATTGGCATGGAAATTAATGAAAGTAGTGGAATTTTCAAAATCTGGTAACTATAAGAGGTACGTAATCATGAAACATCATGGTTCTAAGTATAAAATTATGTGCTATTAAAACAAAAATTTTATGTTCAAAGATAACTGCTTAAGGTATGAGGCCCATGGGGCCCATATCACCCACAATTTCGTATCATCTTTTTTTTTCAGACTCATATTGCAAGGGACAGAAATATATGGAACATACTGAGGTTTGAGAGCAGTCAATTGCATGTGCCATAAGCTGTACACCAATATAAGGTAAGAAAAAAGGAGGATGATTTCTCGCTTTAGATAGCCATCTGTATTGGAGACACAGTTCACATTCAGAGAGAATGGCCATGTGAACCATCAAATAGAAGATAAAAATCCACAAACTATTGTTTGGAGGTAACAGTGGCAATTGTTTTGGAGGTAACATAGCATAGCTACAATAACTGGCAATACATTTATTTCATGAACAACTATCAGGAGAGACAGTAGCTCCTTTTAATATTACACTCTGTATCCCTGTCTCAGACTGTGAATTCTTCATCACAGATAATGTTTCCTGTAGGTTATTCTACTTTGCCAGTCATAAGTGCAACTATGGTCTTGACAGCAGTTACTGAAATATTAAAGTAACTCCTGTGAACCTTACTTTTCTCTGTAACCTGAATTCAAGATTCAGCTTAAACTGCAGGCAGATGTAACAATTTCCCTTTGTGCAATTTCCTTTCCCTTTGCCTAGTTCATTTTGTCAGGTTAAAAACCTGATGAGCCTCAGATGATAAAGCTGTGTGGCAGTGAAAGGCCATGCACCTTCAAAGAAGCAGCTCTGTTGCACAGGCTCATCTTCAGCCTGCTTGCTCTCCGGCTATTCTTTTGCTCAGCACTCAATTGGGATGTTCAAAGTAAAAGCAAAGCCAAGACTATAAGCCATTTCATAAGCTCTGAGGACAAAAGCTTGACATATCTTGGTGTCATCTTGTGACTGAGCAGAATTCTTTAATTTTATGTGCCCGGAGGTCTAATAGACTTGCTGTCACATGGTTGTCTGTCTTCTTTAAAGCTGGACTTTCTTTTACTGACTTACTTCTTTCTGGCTGAAATCCCCAGAAACAGTCAAATTCCTCCCTTTGTGCCTGGAAATCTTCCTTCACGAAACTCCACACCGGAGATGTGGTTGAAAATAACAGTCATTTATCTGATGTCACTTCATCTGGGAGTCCTGTACCCTCACCTGTCAAAACTAAGCCTCTTTACCATGGTCCCTTCAGAAACTTCCTGATGTTGCTCTGAGCCACAAGGCTTTCCTTTCACACTCACATCACCTCCAGGGACAGCTGAAATCTGTGGGCACAAGCAGCTCAACAGCCCCTTGGTACGCCCTGTCCCCCCATGGTGCTGGACACAGCCCAGCAGCACTCAGGGATGCAAAGCATATTCCAGTCTGCTGCTGTTGCCTCAGCTGCCATTTGCTACTTGCTTCTGTAGTGCACATACACAGAGAAGAAAAGTCCTTTTATCCACTTTCAAGCATTTAATCTTCTCCCCAGACCCATACCAGCCTTTACCCCTCAGCTCAATCATCAGTGCTTTCTTTTTTAAATAAACTTCACAGACTCATCCTCGCTCTCCCATGACCCCCATCTCTGCCAACCTTTCCATCTGGTACCTTTCTGGCTGCCCAGTCCCATCAAGAAACCCTTGTTCACACACATTCACTGGCCAAAAATTGAATGAGTGAATAAATAAATGATTTAAAGGAATTTGAGAAATCAGAAAACTGTCCCCTGCCCTCTGATGTTTACCAATGTGCAGCTAATTTTTCCCTGACAGCAAAATGGTCTGGGATAAAAAAGGGCAGTTTTAAGGAGAGAGAAGATCCTTAAAGGGCTAAGGTATGAGATTACTGGTAGCAGTGAAAGCTAATATTTCCTTTTCATCAGACTAATTTCTGTAACTAAGGACTGCTGAAGAATAATTCTCTAGTGGCAGGGAGAAAAATTATGTGAATGTTAGAGATTTTGGCAGAGATATTTTGCCTCAATTTATCTAGAAGTATAAAAAATCAGAAAGGCATCCACTGGAGGCTAGTGACCACGTACATTGAAAGAAAAATAATTATGGCTGGGAAATACTGACATATCTGCTCTCCCTAAATTACTCATTTGGAGGCATTTTACTCTTCTTGTTAATTTTATAAAGTGCAGGTCAATCAAGAACACATGCAGTCAGAAATGAAGCTGAACAGAAAAAAAATTAGGGGGAAACTTTGGCTGAATTTACAAGTTCTTATTCAAAACCACTAACACGATCCCCATCCAGAAGGCAGGGCAGACCTCTAGATAAGGAGCTAACATGATGGGAGAGCTGACAAAAATTGGAATACAGCCTAAGTAGTCAGTACACTGTCAGTAATTGGAATTACATAATCAACTTCAACCACTATGAAAATGTACTGTGGAGAACACTCTTCCATTGCCAAGGAAATGAATGGGATAATTGTATGGCTTTTCCATCTCTAGCTGCTATGATTCGATGGCAGAATAATCCACGGGCAACTGAATGCCTGCAATTTGACAATGAAATACCAGGATCAATATTTAATTCACAATTCTGTTACCTTTTCTTTAAATCCACTTTAAGCATATTAATGCTCTGAAGATATTAAGAGGCTTTTATTCCTGGGTGAGTGCATCTGGAGCAGAATGCCGCCTGCGTGGTTTCAGCATGTATTGACTCGCGCTTTTTGCCTTGCATATGTATTGTGATAAGCATTCATTACAATCACAGTAAAGAAAAGAGCAAGTGAGCACTTGTACCCTGAAAACCATCCTGAACTTCACTATGAGTCCTACATCACTTTGGCTGTGCCATTCCACAACTGCCTGCCTGCTGAACAAATGGTACAGCAGCACTTATTCATCTTGCAGACACACTGCAATGCTTAGTGAAAATGAAATTGCAGCTGCTCCTTGTGAAGTGGTTGAGGAAGAGAAAAGAGGGGTAGGACCCAGCCATAACTTGGGATTCCCAAGAACACGAGGTTTCTTGAGCAGCATACCTACTGCCAGCCCCAGCCAAAGGGACCACAGCACACCGCACTGTGGATGGAGCTAACGTTTCGCACATTGCCAGGTGCTGGGGAACCACATTGTATCTCTCAAAGCCAGGCACAAAGATTGCCAGTGCCCTCAGGGGAGCCTGAGAAACCTGTGCCAAGCAGACATGCTCTTTGCTCAAACCACTCTTAGGAGCATCCCAGCACTGTGTCCCTGCCTGTGTCAGTCAGTGCTGTGCAAACAGGGTTATCACGCCAAACGGCAGCTTGTCCTACTTGCATCTTGGCTGTACATCTGTCTGTAGCACTGCCTATCTACCTCTAGGGAAGTGCACAGAAAACTATTTCAACCACGTCTGTAATTGTTGCTTCCCAAGCTGACTTCCTGGTACGGATGTGCAACACAACTTTATGGCTTGGGAGGTGGCACTCACAGTGCTGTGCACACCCAGATACTCAGCTCCTCTCAAGGCAATGCTAAAACAGCCCTCAGGGCAGTCTGCCCAACACAACACGGCCAGTCCCCTCACTGGTTCCCTAATAACAGCCAGCAAGAAACAAAAATAAGTTCATGACCCTGCTTAAGACAACAGACCTCACAGTCAGCTGCCAAGCTGAGGCACCAGGAGCCTGTAATCGAAACACGCCTTGTGAAGAGAGGCACACATGAAATATTAATTTCCTACATTGCCTGCACTAGCACAGTAATAAAAAGTTCATCCTCACGGCCTGCTCTGGCCCCTGTTAATGTTTGTATCACTGTACCTAAGGTCTGGGGGAGGCAGGGGGAGTAACAGACAGGAAAAAGCCTCCTTTGGAAATGACAGCCCTAATGGAGCTTATCTCTATCAACAGTAATTCAATCCAAAACATGAGGCAGAGGGTTGCAATACTCTGTTAAGAAAACATTCTCTAAAATAAAATCACTTCTAACTTCAGTTAGGCCCTATCTTTTTTTTTCTCCCCTTGTTTTCTCCCTTTTCTTCCTTTTAACCTTCTCTCCCACTTACCCTCATTTCTGAAGTCAAAGGGCTGGCAGCAAGGCCACAATTTTTCCAGAGAAAGCCGCTGTGTCAGCTGTGGATTTTGCAATGGAGATGTATCTGAACATGTTAACTGATGCACAGCTTATGACATTTCAATTAGCCAAGACAAAGACCCAGTGTTCCTATGATAAAGCCCTAGTATCTCTCTCTTCCCAGGGTCTTAGGAGAGAATGCAATCTGGCTTCACTTTCTGCATGTTAATACAACAACTTCCTTAATTAGTTTTATAGCAAGGACAAGTGGTAGTTTTCCAAGTTTGAGGTTTTTCCCCAGTGTTGCACAAAGATGGAGATCATTAGGAAAAGTGTAGGCAGAAAGATGACTGAGGTGACTCAAGTCCTATGATTAGGCTGGACAGCTTTTAAGAAATTCAGATCTTTAAGTTTCTGCTGGCAAGAGGAGATGATCCCCTTGGCTGGGAGGCAGAAAAGCAAAGCCCTGTCTGCTTACTGCATATTTCCAAGGACCCAGAAGTACTGCAGGAAACTACAAAGAATTGTAATTTTTGTTTTTAAGATGCAAAAGGAGCTGCTGCTGAGCATCACAGATGAGACAGATTGCAGATACAGCATGAAACCCTATAAATTTTGAGTAACCAGGTTTTTGTGGTAGCAGCCAGTCAAAATTTATCTTTCTCCTTCAGTAACTTTTCTGGTTGGGATTTGTGTTGGCAAAGCTAAGTAGACCAACAAAAACCCCTAGATAAATATAGAAGCATTATTGATTTCTTGGAGGACAGGTTCCTTTTGGGATAAACTCACATAAAAAGAAACAAGCAATCTCAGCACATACCTTGAAGTGTTCAGTAAAGGGCACCCTCTGTGCCTGGCTGCTCTCATGAGATAAGGCATTTGCATACGTGACAGCCAGGTACTTGTTACTACAAGAGGATTCTTAATTGAGTTTCAGGGGATTATAAACTGTAATAACCTCATAACTGAGAATTTCAGTGTAATCTGTATAAAACAAAAGCACATAATGTCAGAGGAATGGCCTTGTTTTCATTAAAAGACAGGAAACATTGGAAGAAATATTGTTCGTTTGACACCATCCAGTTAAGGCACTCAGGGAAAATCTCTCATGTATTAGCAGGATTCAACAGCTAATGGTACTGTCACATCGCTTTTGCTGAGTGAGAGGCTCATGAAATCAACAGGCACGTATGTGGGAGCATGACGGGATAGGAAAATGAAAGAAAGAAGATGCCTGGCCTCCCTGAAGGATGCTCTGGAGTGTTGCTCCTTCAAAGTGTCATCTTACCTCCTTCCTGGCAATCATCCCAAAGGAGGAGGATGTAGAGTGCACTCCCCCCTCTCCTTCTGACTTCTCGTTCAACTACCTTTTTCTTCCACCTGCACCAGACATAACGCTGCCAAGAAAAACAAACCAACTGAACCTTCTCACTTTGGTCATTTAGGAGAGTGAAAGATGGAAAAAGAAAAGTGAAATAAGAAAAAAAGAATCCGCAGATTTCTAAGTTACAGTGTCAGGCTTCTGCCTACAGCACTGCAGGTTAGAAATCACAAAGAGTAGCTGAAGTCCAGCAGTTGGGTGTCTAACGGGACCCCAAAATGCTGCAAAACCTCTGAGCTCTCTGGGAAAGCCAGCCGTGCTCCAGGTCTCTCTTTTACCCTACAAATCCCATTCTGTTCCCAGACCTGAGGAACTACCCTCCCATTCCATGGCTATCCAAAAGCAACTGAGTTGCAAGCAAGGGCTGACCACCTCAGGTAGCTCAGGGATGCTTCTGTCCCAGTGGCAGCCACATTAAAAGTCCCTCCATTTACAAGACGGTTAGGAAATAGGGGGATAAAAGGAAATAGGGGGATAAAAGGACCATAATAATTGCCATTCAGATATTCCCTACATCTGCTAGTTTTTCCACATTTTCTCCAGCAAAGGAAAATCAGGAACTTATTCTTCAAGATGAAAATGAACTTTTAGAGGGCAGCTGCTCCAGTTATTAGTGGGACATGACAAACTGGCGTCTTCCCAACATCCATGTTTTCACCAAGAAATATAGCCCAAATGGCTCCATAAGAGAAAAATCATTAAATAAGTCTACTTAATTTTACGTCCCACACAAATGTATAGATGTACATACACATATAAGGGCAGAAAATATTTGGAAACTTAATAGTAACTGACTTGCAAAGAAGAAAAAAAAATTAGTAGATTGAAAAAAGACCACTTTTGAACTGAGAACACTGAATGAAGTCATCATTCAGTCATGTCACTCATCCAGTTGCTCATGCTGCTCTTACATTTTCAGCTCTGCAGATTGGCAATTTAGAACCGAGGTCTGATCTCGAAACAAAGCTTTGCACCAGCATAGATGGAAAAAAGCTGCTCTGCAGTTTTTCACTGAGGTTCCTGGGGATCTTGTGAGTTTTTTACTGCCGCAATATTTGTTATGTGCATTTATCTGTTCATATAGAAAACCTTTGGCACTATTAAGCACAACAGAGCCTAGGCCTGCAGCCTGTATGCTTTACCTCAAATACTCCAAAACATATTCCTGTAGCCAGTCCACAGGATCACATCTGAAGAATTACAAATTCAAGGTCTGCATCCATACTTCTGCAGTTCCTCCTCAAGTTCTAAAGCCACTTTACTAGTTATTTAAAACAACTTCATATTCCTCAGTGGGAAACAAGCTCAGCAAATGCAGGAACACAGAAGTCTTTTTTTTATTCACATTAAACTGTAGGGGTTTAAAAAAATATATTTACACAAGACTTCATACAGCAGGATTTCAAAGGCTCTCTAAAGGCAAGTAAACAGAGGGGCCCAGAGGAGACAGCAGCCACTGGCCTCTGAGCCTTGGCATAGACCTGTGAGCATCAGGAGGGCAGACAGTTTCTCTGCAAAGCTCTTTGTCAGCCCCTGAAGTTCATATACTCCCAGAAGAGGTCAAGCGGGAAAGCCCAGCAATTCTTCCCCCTGCCACAAGTCTGCTCCAGTATCTCTCTGCCATGAAGCCATCTCTTATGCAGCCAGTCTTAACACATGGATCTTTAGCTCCAAACCAGCTCTCCCTTTCACCAGCTGCCCTATCAGTTCCTTGTAATGGCTTCTGAAAAAACAGCTAAAAGCTCTGATCCCCCTTGCTCTGTTTATTTAAGGCAGCCTCACTGAAGTGGCGGTAGCTGGGAGATGAGCAAGTTTTTCCCAGGAGATGGAGGCCCTGACAGTAACTGCCCAGTTGCCCTGGTTCGTAGATAGCTGCACCCTATCTGTTCCCCCAAACCTCGCTTTCAGGGTGCCCCAGGGACAACACATTCTATGGAGTAGCCCAGCCTTATCTTGCCCTGCATCCCTGCACACTGATGTTCAACTCCCCCTGAGCTGTTCTTTGCATTTTATTTGAGTCTGGCAAGAGCCTGATGATTTTCAGTGCTGCCCTCAGGAAGAGATTAAGTCTTTCCATGCCTTAAGCCTAACCTATATGAACACCTCCAGTTGTACTTTGTTTGCACACCACTCTCAGTGGTGTGCCCAGACTCCCAGACATCTTCAAATAAAGAGAAAACAAGACACACACACAGATGCTTACATGTGGAAGAGAAAAGAAACATTTTCAGGTACCAATGTGGAGCATAAAGCTGGAAGGAAAAGGAGGAAGGTGGTGTCCATCCTACTGGGATTGTGAGATGTACTTAAGAAATGTAAATAAATGCAGTTATTCCCCCTAAAAATTAGATTTGAGTGAAGACAGCTTCGGAATGGTAAGGACTCAAGGTTAGTTCTGCAATCTGTATTTGCACTCCTACAACTTTTTTTTTCCCCTTGGATTTAATTAGCTGCAGTGCACCCTAAAAAGAGTCTCAGAAATTCCTGACATACTCTGGACTCTTTCCAGCCATTAGAGGAGCCTGCCTTCATCTGCCTTCATTATGAATAGATCTGAGTATGGTTGTGAATGTAAACAGCATTGTAACTGCACCGTGAGTCCATAGTTAGTCAAAAAGATAAAAGAAAATTCTCCCTTTTGCAAACCGCTGGTTTATTCCAAAGAAACATGCACATTCCTTCTATTTAAAACACTGTAAGTTCAAGGGTTTTTTTCCCAATATTAAGTATACGTATATAAGGTTATGTTGTTTTATTCTGTAACATATTACATTTGGCCTTTTGCCCACAGGAGAATAGAATGGGCCATTTGTAATTAGAAAAGGCATCCTCTGTTTGACTGTATCTTATCTCTGCTCTCTCTTCTGTCTCCTGCCTGGAAAAACAGACATCACAGTGGTTGGTCAAAGCAACATTTTTTCCACTGGAACATGACCAAACCCATACTGAAATTGCAGAAGCCAAATAAATGTCTCTGATTTACAGATTAATAAAGGAACCAGGTCTCCTGACTAGAGAGGGTCAGCAAAAACAGGCATCAGAAAAGGGAAAATGTTTGCACAGAAAACGTATGGGGATCATAAATGACCAAATGCTAGGAACCCACCACTATCTGACACTCTCAACTGAATCCCACAACTGTGTTGATTCTACCAAGAAGTAATGTATCAAAAGACCAAAAAGGCTCTGCCTCTTTGCTTACAATCAATTTGATTTCAGCAGAAGCACTTTATAAACTAAGTTATAAAATTAGCATAGAGGCTTTAACAGGCTCTCAGTAAAACTGTCTTCATTTGTATAATCCAATCTGCTATTCACTGTGATACCGTGAGGACTATAAAATTCATAAAATAGAATTTCTTAGCCCAAATTGTAGCATAAAAACTTTAATGGGGTTCATGGAGAAAGGACAACTGTGGAACCAAACACAAAATTCCAGCAGGCCCAATTAATACCTGACCTATCTGCAAATCACCAAGAGAAATGCAGCCCCAGTGCAACTCCATTACAGAAGAAATAGAGGAGCCAGAAAAAATATATGGAGAAAGTTTTCAGGCTGGATCAGCCTTTTCTGAGGAGAAGGTGTATTTTTATGGCAATATTAGGAGCTGTGGCAAAAAGCAGCTGAGTACATGGGTTCCAGCAGGAAGAAAACCAATGCTTATCCATCAGCTGGGAGGGTCCTTAGCTTTAAAGCCCTAGAGACAGCAGAGGACTTCTTCAGAAGGACTTCCCACACAGATTACTCTCTCCAGGGAGATCTAGCAGAAGGTTAAGGCAGAAAATACAATAAAAGCCTTCCTATCTTCTTTATTTCTGTCCTGACTTTAATTTCATAACACAGCAACAGCAGTTCTGTTGTTTTGTCCATTGCAGCCAGGCAAGCACAGGTAAATTAACTGCTTGGTTTAACTTGGTAAGTGCTAAACCACTAGGTTAATAAATAAAGGGCTTAATAAATCCACAGAAGAAATTAAAATAATTCGTAATAGGAATGCAAAGGCAGCCAAAAGGAGTTATGGTTACTAGTGTGAACACCACTGCTCTGCAGCACTGGTCTCCCTGGCATCCTACCATGCCAAGTATTTCTCTCATTGTCTCCACACCACCACATAATCTCACCCCTCCCTGCCTTTACCATTCCCTCCTCTATGGGAAGCGCTCCTGCCATGTATCAGATACTGCTGTGACTCCCACAGAGCAGTTTCCAGGCTCCTGTGGGACAAGGCAGATATGCTGAGAGTGGCCCACCCCACCTCCTCACAGCTCTCCCTCAGGGGTGTCCCACCGTGACAACAAAGTTTAGACAGATTATTTAATCATCTGCATCCTCCATGAATGAGAAAAGCCTGCAGCATAAAATCCTGGCATTGGGTCTTTGTTGGCGTGCCCATTCCCAGGGCCTGGGGGCTGCCAGCACCAGGCTGTCCCACAGCATCCCGGCAGACTTGTCCCCTTGCCGGGCACCACAGGGATGAGTTTCCACAGTCCCTGGGCCACTCCAGCCATCACCATGCCTGACAGGGAAATGGCCATTTCCAGTTGCCAGGATCAGCAGGCAGCCAGCACCTGCCTGCAGGCACAGGTCTTTCACCAGTAGCAAAACGAATCGGGAAGTTTTCACAGAAGGAGGTTGTAAAGATCTGAATTGTGCAGGGCAGCCAAGTTTTCAGTTATTAAAACTGGCATTCCTGGAGTCTATGCAGCCTGTGGCTGGTAGCAGCCACCTTGATGCAAAGCAGCAATGCTCCCCGTGAGGGAAGCGTGCTCCCTGGCCTGCCCCTCAAACCCCAAACAGCTCTCCAAGCCTCCTCCAATGGCGGTAGGGACTTTATCTGCCACTAGCAGATAACAGAACACACCATTTAGCTGACTGTAGCCCTTGGAGACAATGTGGGGATTTGGACTCAAGCAGTCCCAGTCCTTGGATTCACACAGAGACCAACCACTTACTTAAGCAGGGCTGTGTCACTGTATGCATTTTCTGTTCAGGAGGACGGTCCTGGCCCTCTTCTAGATAATCCCAAATACTGCCTGGACACAAGTGAAGCCTGACATGCTCCCACATCATATGATGCAGAGTGCATGCCAGCAAAGTGTAACAAATTATAAATGCCAATAATGGTTTATCAACAGACTTCTTCCTGCCAAAAAGAAAGGCCAAGCACAAAAAGTCATTGCTAAATGCAAGGGGGTATCTGCATTTTGGTCGCACTCTGTTACATAGAAAATTCAGATTCGTAAGCAAGCCTGATTGAAATAAGAGTTCCTAATATCTGAGGCTTAGGTTCAGAATCATTATTAGGAAAAAATGGAGTATATCAGGGACAATGGGCATTTTTTGCTATTTGGAACTTCACAGTTAAGAGGAATGGATTTACATGGATGGATGGCTAGATGGATGGATGGGTGGATAGACAGATACAGACAGACATGCATTATTTATTATCTTATTATGTTATAATATATACAACTACTTTTAAAACATGACGGTCATTGTTACAACCACAAGCTTGTTTGGATGGCTTTTAAATATGAAATAAACAGCCTTTCTTTTTTTCCCAAATACATCTCACAGTTCACATCTGAACTAGAAGTGACATGGGAAAATGTCTTTTTGGGCAAACTCAGCTTTCTTTGAAGTGTCTGTAACTCTGAATCCAAATCCCTAGTCTTAATTGGTTAGATGCCTGATTTTTCTTTCTTCTAAGGATTATTTAAAAATTCAGTACAGAGACATCAGATCTGCAGTGCTGTCACTTTAAACTTAGGTTAGTGAGGCAACAGAACAAGAAAGTCATCTTGGGAGTTAACACAACTTTGGCTGAATGCTTTGTGTTTGCCATTTATTTTTGTGATTCACATTAATAAATGAGACAGATGCGAGCGTCATATTTCTGAAAAGAATCTTGTTCATAACTGCAACAGCCTTATTGTATTTTACTAAGCAAACTGATTAAAACATAAAATTCCTGGGGCTAAAATTTTATATGTGAGCTTTTTCTTTTTCTGTACTAAAACTCATCTTTGTAGGTAATTTAGCAATCCTATATCTCAAAATCCATATTAGCTAAAAAAATGGATCTTTATTAAACATTGATCGATCTTCATTCTACATAAAAATAGAGAAATCCTTCCAACCATCATTAACTGGTAGGTTTGTGAGTCTCCGAGCTAGTAATACATTTTCTGACCATTTTCTCTTCGGTAAAGCTGCAAGTAAAAGTAGTTTACCAACAGAGATGAACTACACACAGCTTTACAAATCAGAGAGCCTGATCTTGTAAATATAACTGATGTAAACAGTCATGGTGATTAGATCAGAAGAATAAAATGAAATACGAATATTCTCCTGTGCAAGGGCTTGAAAGATCAAACTGAAGGGGAAGGAATGGGTTGCTCAAGCACACAGACAAAGGAAGTCACGGGCCAGACCCATGGCCCAGAAGAGTCCTGTCTGCTCATGTCTTTCCCAGTCCCTGATTCTGGACAGGGAAGGGAGTGGGATGATCAGAGGAGCTCCTGCAAGCAGGGCCAGCGGTTAAGTTCTGTGAAGTTATGCCACCAGCAAACTGCAGTGATGCAGAATGACGTATTCTGCATTTCTGCTCCTATGACAGTTGGTGGAGCCCAGATATCTCACTTGCCTGGTGTCCAGCACTCTGCATGGCCACTACCCACCCCATGTTTGTACAGTATTCCAGTATTTGAAGTCAGGTATTTGGATACTGCAGCAGATGAAAGACACCTGGCTCCCCAGAAATACCTCCAAAGAGGAGAAGCATCTATTTTTCACTTTAGCTTTGGTTGTACTCAGATAATTTACTCCTTCCAGATCTACTAGATACAAAGGAGCATTTGAGTGCTTTTACCATTGTATAAAATTGACAACTGATCAAGAGCAAAAGTATGCTAAGGTACCCATGAGAGCATCTGGGCACAAAACAGCATGGCCTCTTCAGTTTACACATGTACAGTCACCCTGGGTGACACATCCCCAAGGCCAGACAGGGTTCCACACACAAAGTGCAAGGGCAGCTCATGCACCCAACACTGCACAGAAGAAGAGAACAGCATCACAAAACCAGAGCAGCATTACAGCCTGACAGAAACTTTGACACAAGAGCATTCTGAGCGGCAAAGCAGAAGTTTCATTTCCAAAAGCATTCCTGAGAACGGTAGGTAATAGCTCCTGGCTACATCCACCATCAGCTTGCGAATGCCTGCGATTTAGGCGCTACCTGTCTTACCATCTTTGCCCGCCTCCTCCTCTGACAAGCCTGAGGTGATCTGGTCTGCAGGGCATCACGCCTCACCTGAGCACAAAATTTGTGTCAGTCCAGAAGCAAACTAAATTCTGACAATATTACTGCCTCCCATGGGCAGCTCCAAGAAGTTCCTGAAAGTCAGCACATCCCATCCTTAGCTCAAACATTGTTTCCATCAATGCTATTAACCCCGGTGACACAAGTCAGTTCCAGCCACAGCAAAGTCCACAGGGCTGGTTGGGAACAGATTGCAGGCAGCATTACTGCACATAAGCCTGAGAATGTGGGTGCTAAACTAGAGAGTGCCTGGCTGCACACACCCCTTTAACATTTCAACTTAGAACTGACCAACAGAAATCATCAAATAAGAAGCGGGGAAAGTTCTGTGCAGCTTACTAATCACCTTACCAATACTCATACCAAACCAAAGCTTCACAGCTTGCCACCTCACCAACTCTAAAAAAACCCAAAAAAACCCAATAAAGAAATCTTACTTCTTCAGATGTTTAGTTGCATAGCTCCGTTTTGCTATTAATGACTTTAAAAGGGCCCTACCTCAGGGCAATGTTTGGTCTTAAGGTCCAAAATCTGCAAAAAATTACATACCTGCTTTAATTTATGCAGCCTAGGTGAAATCCTAGCTGGCCACAGGATGCCAAGATCTTATCTTCCAAAGACTTTCTTTAATATCAATGGACTATTCAGCCAGTAAAGCAGACCATGCTAAGGATCAGCCCATAACATGGATTACACCTTTCCCTGCTTGTTGAAAGGAGGCAGAGAGGTATGTGCTCTCCAAAGCAGCTACAGGGAAACCTGTAATTGGAGCAGCTTTAATATTTATAATAACAAAACATTGCATGCCCTTGTTATGGAGTAATATTTTATAATTAAGCTCTCGCTGATGTTATGGGACCTTGAATGTTGTGGATAGTAACACTTATATTAGTGCCTGAAAGCACACTGTAAAGGAACTTATTTCCCCATTAGTGTTAGAAGTAGCAATCTGAATATAGGCACTTACACTCACTTGAAGCAGTGGGTATTTTTCACTACATATATATATGTGTGTGTGTGTGCATACATACACACACAGAACTTAGTCCTTACTTTTGACCACTGACAAAGTATATGATACACAGACATATATTATTGATTATATAATACACAGACAGCAGGGCTCTTCTGCATTAATTCAATTCAACCAACATTAAGTGGGATATTGCTTCTAGCTTGTCTGCAAAACTTTTATTTAGTAGGGTTTTTTTTACTAATCCTATAAGGTAAAAATCCATTTTCAAACAACTTAAGGAAGAAACAAAGATTTCACTTGAGCTTATTAGCTATGATGCTGTCACTGTCAGCCAATATTGCAGATCATTTGGCAGCCAGAAACAGAGGAAAATCACTACTTTTAGAGGAAAGAGGTGAAGGAAACTGTGGAAAAGTTGTTGACTCCCCTGAAAGCAGGAAGGCCCTGCAGAGAGACCTCAGCAAATTAGAGGACTGGGCAAGTGCTGGTTCTGCACCTGGGATGGGGCAACCCTGGATGTTCATACAGACTGGGGAGAGAGATGCTGGAAAGCAGCAACATGAAAAGGCCCCTGGGGGTCCTGTTCCAAGGCAAGTTGAATATGAGTCAGCCGTGCCTTGGCAGCCAGGAGGGCCAACCCATGTCCTGGGAGGCATCAGGCAAAGCATCACCAGCCAGTTGAGGGAGGGGATTGTCTCGCTCTGCTCTGCACTGGTGCAGCCTCACCTTAAACAGGGTACCACAATACAAGGCAGACACAAAGCTTTTAGAAAGCATACAGAGAAGGGCTATGAAGATGGTGAAGGGCCTACAGGAGAAACCACACAAGGAACAGATCAGGTCAGCCTGGAGAAGAGGAGATTGAGGGGAGACCTCATTGCAGTCTTCAACATCTTCACAAAGGGAAGCAAAGGGACAAGCAGTGATCTCTTTTGTCTGTTGATCAGTGACAGGACTTGAGGAAATGGCATGAAGCTGTGGAGGTGTAGGTTAAATATTAGCAAAAGGTTCTTTATCCAGAGGGTGGTTGGGCACTGGAACAGGCTTCCCAGGGAAGCAGTCACGGCACCAAGCCTGACAGAGTTCAAGTAGCATCTGGACAATACTCTCAAGGACATGGTGTAATTTTTGGGGTTGCCCTGTGCAGAGTCAGTAGTTGGATTCGATGATTCTTGTGGGTACCTTCCAAGTCATATGATTCTGTTTGGAAACAGCAGTATGAATTCAAATCTGACTGAAGCTTTAAATGGATTTCCTTGGGTTTTTTAGGTTTCAGTCAAACCACAGTTTAATTTCAGAATAACCAGCAAAATGCTGCATACACTAGAAGACACTGCTTTGGGACCTTATCTTGCATAATTTTACTGCAAAATATTCTCAAAAGTTTTCCCTACTTCAACTGAAAGCCAAGATGTACCTGTCTGAATACAAACCTTCCAAATTTATAAAATGCAGATGAGAGATGAGCAGCATTTTGTTAGTACAAGAGTTAATGGTTCCAGTCATAAATCTTGTCTCATGGACTAAACCCAGAGGATCAAATGCAGATATTTATTACTTCATTTATTACTCCATCTGAGTTAATCACTTTCAGGAAACAGTTCATTCAGTGAAACTAGAATGCTTTTTTATAATCAGGTCATGGTTTCCTCAGACATACTTGTTATTTTTTATGACTATGTTTTATAACATTTATAGTGCCAAGTGGGTCTGCACATACAGCAAACCTATCAATGCCCCATAAACAATGTGGCTTGAAGTTTGGAGCCTCCCTCTACTTGCATGATTTGTTAGGCTGCATTCCGTCCTGCCTCCAAAAGTTTCTAGTACCAGATCCAGCTGTTTCCTTCACCTCCTTTTACTAAAATCAGTGAGTTGCCTCTGTTCCCACCACCTCCATGCTTTCCTGAAGCACAGGTATTGGCAGTCCACAGTTTAGCAATACTCCCAGGCTGTGTAAGGCAGTTAGCAGACTAAGCAACATTACAAATTAGATCTGCAACCTAGGCCCTTCCCAGTTTTTGGCATGTTATATAATAAAAGGAATCTGCATCTTTTGGAAAAAAGCTGCCGCTGCCTCTGTCCACAGGTCCAGAACCCAGAGATGTCTGAATGCCAAACCCTCCCAAAATCTACCTTTCATGGAACCCCCAAACTCTACAGGGAAAAACAAAACTGCCAAGGTTTGTGGGTCTCGGAGTGCATTTCTTTTGCAGTGGGTAGAGTGAATAACAGGAAACCTTCCCCCATAGTAAAGGTGTAATTAGCATTTCTGTCCCCATCATTTAGCAGTAGAGTTGAAGGCGGATATGATCAACATAATGCTGCTTAGACACACTAATGCAGCAGCAATGATAAGATCTAATGCTGTAGGATGCCAAAAGAGAAGCAAACTGTACATCCAGAGGAACTCAGCTAAATTGTTTTTCTGGCTCAAAAGAAATAAAAACAGAGTGACATTTTCCTTATCGAGGACCAATAATTTAATGTGATTAATTCCTCAATTTAGCTGTAGTTTATTTTTGCATTAGAGATAACAGCAGGGCTGTGGGTAAAATCCAGCTCACTCATGCTCCTGACTATTAATAAAGTGTGCAGATCTTATTCACTCCCTGAAACCAAAACAAACCAAACTACAAATAAAAAAAAAAAAAACAAAAATAAACAAAATCCCAAACCAATAAAGGAGCTCTGCTGTATGGAAAATGCATTTAATGTATTTGCCCTCTTCTACTCAGAGACCACCTCTTCACCATTTTTTTTAGCACTGCAGGTAAATTAGATTTATCTTGCTAGGCAGTGCCACTTCTCCCTCCAGTTTTAGAAAAGAAGTATCTTGGACATGTAAAGTAACAGAAACGCAGCTCAAAAAATATGAGAGGGTAACAGACATAGCAAACACTCACTACCTAGACAGGTTTACATAGATTACCTAAAAAGACCCCAGAATGGTTTTTAATTTTTCGTACTGATAGCTTGCATTATTCAGAGCCCAGATAAGACAGTCAAAATGGAGCTCCCCTTGTTCTGGGTATTGCACACAGATGCAGCAAGGGAGAGTGCAAGAACTGGCTAGCAAGGATTAATGCAAGGCTTGCACACTTTGTTACTTTCTCATCTCCTTGCCTGAACATGTGGTTTTGCTCTCCTGGATTTCTAGACATGAAAGAGCATCTATGTCTAATGATTTTTACATACTTCCTATGTGCTTCTATTGTGCAGTATCTGTGGCCCTGCACTGGTGCACGTCATGTCTTTTCACGAAATCTCAGGAGGATCACACGCATGATATTGGCTCCACAAGACACCTCTCTGAACCTAACCTTTATCACCCGATCCCTGCACACAGCAGGTAATCAAAGATCTGTTCTACCTTCTGCAGGCTACAGAATGCTCTAGTCTTTGACTTTCCGGGCAAAACTGCAAGCATCTACAGAAACTAGGTTACTACTGATCCCTAACAAAATAATCTGGGAATGCAAATTAAGAATAAAAGGAGGTGAATTTTAAAGCTCCAAGCAAAGACCACCTGGGTGCAGAAAAAATGCTCCTAAACTACTGTCTCATCTCTGTATCATTATTCCCTGCCTCATGGCATTCTTGGATGCTGGATCTCACCCTGCTTACTTTTATCCCAGACCATGGCCCGTGCAAGTAAGAGCCACGTAACACCCGACATCATGGAGCAGCTTCTCATCTCATATGTTTTGCTGCTCATCAGCAGTCTGCCCACTGATCTTGGGGAAACTGGGATAGTTCCACGCCTGCACAACACAGGTGAGTCTCCAGCATGTGTGTGGGCTGGGCAGGAGGGTGTTTGCTGCCATATAAAACACTCGTGACCATATTCTGTTTGGTCAAACACCACAGCATGAGATGGTCCACGAGCACATTGGCCTGTGTGTGATCAGGGCAGCTATGGTTCCACTCCCCTGGCACTACTGCAAGGGGCTTCTGCATCAGAGAGATATTTATGAGCTGAGAGACAGAGTGAGAACCTCGGGAGTATTATGCCATCCCATACTTGGATCTGCTGCATGAGTTGTGACCAAGGATGAGAATAAATACTGTAACACTCAGCAGTGAAAACACACCATCAGATTAGGCCTGGGAAAATATCATGGGGATTAGGTTTTCCATACATTGCCAACTCAGCTCCAAGACTTTCTACCTCTATCATAGTATTTGTGTATAGTATTTTTCTTGCTCTTCTCCCACTTGCCTTATTTGTAAAGCATTATCACATATTTACTAACACATATTTTCTTTCCCTTGCTTTCTGAGGTACCCTTTTGCACAGGCACAAAAGGGACAAAAAAGGCCTCCAGATGTGCACCAGGCTCAAAGCAAAATATCCTCCTGTGCCTCTTTTTTATCACCTTATTTATACAAGAATCCTTGTCAAGATCTGCAGGCAAATACAGGTAAATAACTATGGTTTAAACAGATGTACAGGGGAGGCAGAAGGGAATAAACACCTGCTACTACCCCGTGGAGGGCAGAGCAGCACTGTTTCTTTTACTAGTAGAAGTAGAGGGTACAAATTAAGTGCTCTGAGGATAATGTGCTCTTCAGGAAATACAAAAGCTTTGCTTTGTCTTGGATCCAAGAGTGCTGCATCAAATCAAGCTTAACTAAGGCTCTCTCAATCCACATAAAGCCTCAGGGGACCTCAGAAGCTCAAAACTGCAGTATGTCAAAAGGAAACTGCACAGAAATTACAACAGTGCCAGCCCCAAAATTCCAGCAGTGTTCCAGTGCCCTGCCAGGCAAAGCAATGGGACCATGTCTGCTGCAGTTTAGTTTTTAACTACCCAAGAAATATTGGTTTAGTTTGTTTTTTCTTTTTTTTTTTTTTGCCTCACTCAAAATACTGAAGGGACCAGTGCTGAAAAAAAGTTGATAATTTTCATCAGCAAAAATATGTAACATAGGAACTCATTTAACCCCATGCAGAACATATGATAAGAAGTCACAGAATATCTGATGAAGAATCAACAGTGGTAGTTGTGATGCCCCACCAGAGCTTTAAGTATTTTATATTTGGCCATCACCTAGAAAGAAAAGTAGCTAATCAACAAGGATGAATCCATTTTTGCAGAAAAGAAGTACATTTTTAAAGGTCTCTAAAATGGCAAAAAGAGTGAGGAACAGCAAAATACTGAGTTACTAGATTATCCTCTGAAGAAAACTCTTAAGAAAGTCAACAGGATCCTATTGTTCTGCTATCTGGTTTTAATCATCCCATACTTTAACAATAATTTTCTGTGTGCTCAGAGAAACTTGATAGTGTGGAACAAAAAAATTCAGTAAGAGGGAAGGGAATGGTAAACTCAGGACATTTGCCAGCTTACCTAAGCCTCCAGAGAACTTCTTAAAGGTAAGAAAAAACTTATACTGCATTTCACAGCTCTAAGGAGAACCACAGCTTTCTGGACCCCAGCACTTGACAGTTAGGAAACATACTGATTCTCGCAGCAAAGGAAACCTTATCTGTACCCCCATGTGTCATGGTATCTCCTAGCCTTGCCTGCTCCAGATCAGGAGAGGTTTTCAAGACTCTCTTTGGCCCCTCTGACTGCTGCAGTCTCCAGCCAGTGTTGGGTAGAGCCCTCTCTCCAGGAAGGTGTCAGATGTCCTCCCTGACACACCAGGTCCCAGTGTAGGAAGGCCCTGGAGCACAAGTGTTCATTTCCAAAAATATGGTAGGACAGTTACAAGACTAAAGCCCAGGTATAGGAGCAGCTGGGGTGGAAGGATCATGGAACTCAGGTTCCTGCTTGATCCCTGATTATGGAAAAAAACACAACTTCCAGTAAAATTTGGACTGAGAAAATCTGAGAGAAAGAAAAGTGGGGCAAAAGCAGGAGGGATTAACTCTTCTTCCAGGTCCTTGAGGACACTGATGTGTCAGAAGCTGATGGGCACAACTGACAGGTTGCTCCCTTGCAGGAGCTCCACGGGATTTGAAAGCAGTTTGAGGAGGGAAGGTGACAGTTTGGAAAGTGAAGCACTGAGTATGTCAGTCATGAAGACAAAAAATAAAAAAAATAACAGAAAAAGACAAAGCTGCTGCCTCATTCACAGTTTACTGTGATTTTTTCGAGCTTTGGCAAAGGCAAGAGCTTGTAAAAAACAGAACATTGCAGTGAAATTTCCATAGATCTTTGTCCTTCTGCTGCAGATTTCTCCCTTGCCCTGTGAAAGGCATTTCAGGAAAACCAACCTGTTTACTAAATTAATTGTGCAGGATTCCCAGATATGTTTTCAACATCGTTTATTTTTAATTTCTTTCTAAATTTTTCCTTGATCACAATAAACCCATTTGAAACCAGATTTGAGAAGGAGATTATTTTAAATTCTAATTACAGCAGAAATTATTTGTACTAAATATTTCTACAGAATGGCTCAGGTCACCTATTAAGTTAACCCACATAGATGCTCCTTAATAAGGCATGCTCTTCATTATAGCCCTTGATCATCCCTAGAGATATAGAATACACCATCAAAGCTCTGTGACATCCTATACTGTGGAGTAAGACCTTTTTTTGCAGTAGGGCTGTGATTGTACAAAGGCAACATAAAATCAATACAGCTGACTAATGAAGGATCCCTTTGCTTATGTAGTCAGACCCTGAAGTTGCTAAAAGCCATCAGCCTAGTGCCTACATCAACTGCTCTGGGATCTGTTCTAGAGGTGGGCAAAAATGCCGATGGGACACAAGCTAAAGGATTTCTCCTCAAATCAAGTGTGGTCACCCAATTTTCTTTTGAATTGATACACAATACAACTTGGAGCAGCCTCCAGAGCCCCAGTCCTGTATGACCTGTGCAGGAACTGAGGCATATAACATGACACAGTCCAGGTTTGACCCCCGGCATGAACATGATGGTGATTTTATATTTCCAAAGCAAAACAAAAAGGAATTACAAACATGACACGCTGATTGGAAATGTTTTACTAACTGCATTGCTCTGGCTTAAATCTTGAAGTCCCTGAGTTTCTTAGCAATTTGGAAGGATTAATTTTGCCTACTACATATTCTGGACTGTCCTAAGAACCGCCGTTAGCAAGTGGGTTTGGTTAATCTTTTGATTAATCTCTCTTCAACGGGGGGAATTGGTTTTGCCACTCAATTACTATACAGCAGGCTAAATTCTGTTCTCATCATTTGACTTATAAATCTCCCTGTTATTCTTCTTTTTTTTCCCCCCTTGCTTTTCTAAAAACATGCTATCAATAAATAATAGAGAAGAAAACTAATTTGTACTCAAATTCTTAGTATAAAAAACCCGTGCAGATGACAGCATATAGGTCACCAGCTGTAGCGCAGCATAATACAAAATCTGCAGGAAATCTGCTAGACAATTTCAGCAATGAGGAATACATGATAGCATAAACAATTTGACACAATGATCACAAAATGAACCTGCCCTCCCATTGCCCTCCTATTCTCCTACTGTTGTTTCAGATTTGCCTCTTTATCACAAGAGAATATACCTCCTGGTTTTACTAGATGGTGTCTCAGGGAATGCTCTGTGTGACAGACAGCAGACAGAAAAGCAAGACATAAGTGTGACTCAAGGCACATAACAAGCCTTATCTTGTAAAATCTCATGCAATTAGCACCGAGGATGCAACACTCTCGTTTTACTTGATATATAAGAGTTTATGTTTTATTCACTCCAAACACACCCGCTCTTACCCAAAAGCTTTCTGTCTAAATTCAGATGTAATTTCCAAGATTTTCAGTTAAATACTCAAAGCACAGAAGAAACACAACAATATCATCCATCCCAGAATTGTTGCACAGCAGTAGGGACACGAGGGAAATTCTGAACAATGACACCAGGACAAATCCCTCTGAGGCACAAGGATCCTCTTAAAGAATGACACATAGCCAACTGAACTTCTATTTTTAAGGTCAAGCTTGAAAAATCATGAAACCCTTTGAGCCAGTATCAGTGGTGTTACCCGAGCAAAAATCCTCCCATAACCAACCAAAGAGTCAGCCCAAATGATCTGTCTTGAAAATAAAGTTATAAATGAAGCTTGTCTAAATTTGAGCTGATGGCCCTAGGGAAGGCAGATATTTCAAACCAGATGCTTAGACCATTAGGCCATCTGCTTTAGAAATGTATGAAAAGCCAACTGCTACAATGAAATTATTTCTCTCTCACATTTTCTCCTTAAATCAATAGATCTCTTTACACAATGTAAATCGAGGATAATTGAGTATTTTACTTTTTCAGATCCTTCTTCACCTGTAAATCCTAAGGATATCTTCCCTCAGTGGACAGTGAGCAGAACAGGAGTCGTAATTGATTCCCATCAGGCAAATTATAAAAGCAGATTAATATGTATTAAGGAGTATTCACTTTTAAAAATGTATGATTTATTTGTGGAAAATCATGTCAAAACATTTTCAAAATCGTTTGTTATGAGAATGAATTTCATATGTAACATTGCTTTCTTTCCTTCATCAAATGAGAACAGTCTGTACCTTGACCTTGAATTTGGGGATATATGATACTCAGAAGTATTTGCAAAATAACCTGGAAGTACTAGTTATTTAAATTATACAGGAATGCTTCTTTCTTTGTTAATTCACTGACTGAGGTAGTTCCAGAAAAAAAAGAACAATAAAAATTAAGGAATAACTTTTATATATAGCAAGTAGAAAGAAACACACTGGTAGTGCCAAAATTCGTAAGTTGTGGGTACTTTGGGTACCCATTAGTCCCCTAGGTCATTCCAATCTTAGTAACTTTGGTATTTTGTTGCTAGGTCTCACAGAGGCACCCATCACCTTATCAGAGCTTTTGTTTTACTTCTCTCTCTATTCCCTCTCTCTCAAACATTAGGCAATTAACCTAACGTCAAACAGCAAAATTTAAAAATAAATAAATTAATTAAATGGCTTCATAATCAGTCAGAAACTTCTAACTTGTAAAGGTGCCTAGTTTGGTCCTTTTACATTTTGTGCAGCTGTAATAAAGTCCTAACCAAAAAAAGGTCTTTTCATTTCTTGCTCTGAAAGCAACTGGAAAAAGGGGAAAATACCAACCAGATAGCGAAGCATTAATAGCCCTATTTACACTTGATGTGACTAATAAGTACGTGGAATTGAAATAAGATGCCTCAGACGTTCCATGGTGTGCGAGAGGAGGTAGAGTTTTATTGTATCAAAAATCTGCACTTTATTTCCTCTTGCCACAGCGTCCTGTTGCCATTAAACTGACCACTGTTCTCCCTGCCTCGGTAACCGCGTGTGGGTGACAAGGAAAGCCATGGATATTACTAAGCTGTGAAGCATCAAGGACAACATCAGCCAGCAGAAAATCCTGAAATACAAAGAGCTCAGTCTAACCATTTTCCACCTTTCTGAAGCAAGAAAGAGATACACTCCCATCATAAGAGCCTGCCTGTTCATACAGCATTGGGAAACAGCTTCCAGCCAGGACCCAGGATTTAACCGGATGCCAGAAATGAATGTGCCTTTATGCCAAGCTCCTCGTGTATGGAGCAACCTAGCAGCATCCTCAAAAAGGTCAGGCTGCTGAAATGGTTGAATGTGGCTCCTCATTATTTCAAGCATTGGTACCTTGAGCTAACAGAATCCATGCACATTAGATCACATCTAAACTCAACTTTTTACAATTGTTCATAAGGATACTTTATAATTTGAGTTTCGTTTTTACCCTGAAAAATATTTATCATGGTAGTCAAGAAATGACTCACTACATTTTAAAACCTTAAAACAGTAGGGTTGAAAAACATACGGGAACATAAAAAAAAGTTACCTCCTTCTCCAAATCTGTATTTTGCAAAAGACAAAATATCTGCATAATTTCATTTTCAGCAGGACTAACTACAAATCCAAACCCCAGATCCAAAAGCCTGAAGTTTTAGGAGCTCAAACCACATTTTAACATTGCAGTTCATTATTCGCTCACATTACTCATCTAATATCTTACTCATCTAATCTTACTCATTTTTTTCCTCCTCCACTTGCCAACTCTTTCCAACATCCTTAAAAAGGACTTAAGACTCCAGCTGCCCAGTTTCACTTTGACTCCCATACCATTCTTCTCTGCTCACCTTGCTCAGGCTATTGGAGCATCTTCTTTCATATTTTTATGACTTCCCATAGTGTCCTGCAAATATGCTGCTCCTTCTGACCATCTGCACAAGGGCTTTCTTTGTTAGTAAAACTCATTGCCTATTTGCAGTAGACTTGGCATAAAATTGGGGGCAGGCATGGTGATTAAGTAATGAAATCTGAATTTGTGTAGTTTTCTTCTCTTTCAGATAAAATGTTGTTGGGATTAGAGGAAACATTTGCTTCTCGCTCTTAGGATTCTGTATGTTAAGTCAATTAAATCTTAGTAGGGTGATTCTCTGGTTCTTTATTTAAAACTGAACAAGCAAAAAGACAGAATACAAATAGTGTGGAAAGGTTGGACTTTGTATTTCATGTGCACCCATACAGCACTCAGGGTTGCTTATTTCAATAGTAATAATTATTAATTTAAAAAACCTCCATGAATTTGACAACAGTCAAATGGGAACTGCTGAAGAGAAGTTGTTTATTATCCTGGCAATTTCCCCGCTCCTCAAAGTGGCACATCTATCTCTTGCATCCCAGTTTCAACCAGCTACAGCTAATGGTGTTCCCTGCATCCCAGCATGTCTCTGCAGAGAAGAGAAGCAGGGAGAGTGTGGGGGTGGGTGGCACTTTCCTGTTGTGTTAAATTAGTTCATCATGCTATACAGACATGATTAGCTATGATGCCTCAGCCTTGTTTACAATGAAGTTCTTTCAAGGCTTTATTTTACCAATTTATAAAGTGGTGAGCAATATTGACTTTTTCTAAGCATTTCCATTGTCATAATGGCATCGTAGTTGAGCAATCTCCAAATTAGTAAGAGTTATGTCACAACAACTCTACTGAGAAAGTGATTACTTCCCATTAAAAATGAAGAATTAAGTCATGGAGAAATCATGCATCTGGATGAACAGAAATTGTCTCTGCAGATCCATGGCTAGCACCTAGGCTTCCTAAATCCAAGCCTACCCTATTATCTACACAACTCATAGCTTACTACAGTAATTGCAACTACAAAATGGTGGTTCCCATTAATATTTAAACATTTCTAGTTATGAGTAGGACAGTCCAGAAACAATGCACAGTACAGAGTAAGGCACCCATGCTATGGAGTTGAATGTGACTATGTTTAGGGGCTATTACAATACAGACCAACTGGAGGCACTAAACTGCACCAGTGTCTTGCAACACAGGACCCATGAGTCGGCTTGCTGCAAGACTTACTTGTGAGGGAAGTGATACAATTGGTATGAACACTTTGCTGAATATCTCATTCAAAAATGCAGAGCACTCAAGGAAAGCCAGAATCCCATTTGTATGTGTGGAAATACCCTTCAGCAGCGTACTCTTACTCCCAGTCTTAGCATTTGCACAGAAGAGGCTAAGCAGAAGAGAGCTCTCAAGAAATTTCTGGGTCAATAGGAATCATGGCAGCAGCCAGTCCTAAGTGTTTTAACTGATGTAAGAACACAAGAAATTAATAAAGCCAAGCTGCAAGAACCAATTTCATCTAATATCGCTTGTAATCACTACCAAGAAGATGCGGAAAGTCTGCAGAAAGAGTTTGGTGAAAGGCCAGGAAGTTAATTTGCAATTTGCATAAAACATTTAGAAGAAGAAACTATTTAAAATTATGTATCCATGACACATTACACATGAATAGATGAACAGTAATCTTGAATAATAGTTCAGTGTGTATGTGCAGAGGAGGGGGAAGGGAGCTGCCTTGATAAAAGAGCATAATTTGCAAGCATTAGAGCAGGAGGATGAAACTACCCAGGTCACAGATTACAAGATGTGAAGGAAAGCATTTTAAGATGCTGCTTCATGGCAGTCTTTTTGTTTCATCCCTAACTTAAAGAGAGATGTAAAGTAGTCTTGCATGTATATCCTCCAACATTTCACTGCAGCAGTGATCCTAATGGTGCCCTACTACCACCCAGGACAACTCATCTTTCTTCATACCATTTTACACCATTGTCTTTTAAAATATCTCTGCTGAAGCACAGTGTTTCCACCATGAGCAGGTGTAAAAGGAGAGACAATGTGCCCAATGGTTGAACGTGATGGGAGGGCAGGGGCGAGGGGAGGGTGGGGGAAGACACACACACTTCATTTTCCCTGAAGAGCAGTGTGAGATTTCCAATCCTCAGCTTTAACACATAAAATATTAAGAGCCAATTTTCAGCTGCACCTCTGTCACTTCCATTATCATTCTACACGTCCGGAGGTGATAATGGACTCAGTAAATTGCAGCCTCGTTCCATCCCAGACCACAAGGGCTTTCACCTGGGGACAAGTCTGCACAAGGGGTGGCCCAGATATATGCTAATGGCATCCAACAGCAAGGCACTAGGGAAGACAACAGGATGTGTTCAAAAAACCAAGGTACCATATGACAAAGGCAGGAAAACAAATGCCCAGGAACAAAGCGAAAAACAAAAAGGAGAGTGCTTCTTCCCCAAAGTTATGCACATATTGCTATCCTCACAGACTTTGGCTGCAAATACGCTGGGCAGTCAAACTTCTTTTCATTCAGATACATCCTATCTGAGCTGCTCACTGCTTTGGTTCAGCCACAGTGCCAAACAATACTGAGAGCAATGATTTTTTAATTACGTTGTGACAGCAATATGGACTGTGGCATGCTCAATGACAGAGCTGCAACTGGTATGCAGCATGTCCACTGAGCTCACAGGCACGTTTCAGAGCTGGGCAAACAAAAGGTACTTACAATAAAATACTGCTGCTGCCAGCTGCAGCCTTTGTATTCTCTCAGCTCTGCTTGAGAGCCTGGGACATCACACTTCTGGTGACAGACATTGAATTCCACAGGAAATCATCCAAAAAGTTTGTGATTTTTAAATAATGACAGTATAAAACGGTGTCCATGGATCATAAGCATAAAAGGTATCCCCTTCTTTTCCCATGGATGCAATGAACCCAAATCTCAAATCCAGCAGGTAGATGGAAAGTGTCCAGTGGGTATTAATGAAATTGGGATCATGCCCAACACGTTGCATAGCTCTCCTCTATTAACAAGCAGCCTTCGAGGAGCAAACTGCAAAAACTGAGAGCCAGACCACAAGGAGGTTGGTCAGTACTTGGAAACCCCAAGTGCTTACCTCCATCACAGCTGAACAACCTGGTGTGCTCGGGTCATGGGGACAGCATCCCTCCCGCTCAGGTGCCAGGAGCATTGCATTTTATGGGCCTCAGCTATGACATCTGTTAAAGCCTCCATCCTGCCACACTGCTAAAGAAAGTGAAGTGCACTTTGCTGTACTTCAGTAGTTATCACTTAACTATGTTTTTCCCCCAGCAAAACATTCTTCATGTATAACAGGAACGCAAGACTACATGGAACATAGCTGGCACACAAACATGCTGTTTGGTTCTCCACCCCTCCAAATGCACAACCAAGGTTTACAGCTTAGACGACCAGCACAAGGGGAAAAAATATGGACTGCTAAATTCCAAGAGTCCAAGAAGTCACATCTGACATGAACTTAATTAGCACCACAGCTAATTAATGTCGCATAGTAGACATGTTGCCCAGAGCTCTACACAGCCCACTACAGCAGCAAAGCATTATAATTTACTTATTTCCCAACTATCCCACTTAGGCATTGCATCCTATTACAGCACTTCCAGTGTATCAGCGCTTAACAATCATTAAACATTTTTGTCTCTGTGAAGCTATGCATCAATTTTACCTGCCCTTGTACTGCACGTGCTTACAGGTGTATCATGCATACGGTGATATTATTTCAGGAAGTCAAACAGCAACATTTGATCCAAGTTGTAAGGTGGCCGCAATTAGCTCTCATAAGAATTACAATTTCGAAAGTTCATGAGGTTGGATTACTCCAGCTGCATTTCAACAAGTACTAATTTTGCATGTGCCAGTCTCCTCACAAAAATTTCATTTCTATGAATTTTTAATGATGCAAAGTAATTTTTTCAAGGTCACTGAGAGACCGAGCAGACATCAAATTTGCGCACAGTTTCTTGGCAGCTTTGCTAGAAAGCGAGCAAAGATGGTGTGTGCTGGCAGTTGGGGGAGGGAAGAATGATGGGGTAAAACAGCAGAAAGAAAGTTTAAGAAAAATGAGGCAACAAACTTGACAGAGAACTAACTTTGAGAATAAATTCATGGGGTTTATTCAGGTCCTCAAAGGTGAAAAGAGTGAAACTTGTGCCTTGGGAACATAGGTAATCATTTAAATTCCCTCTTAGAATTTTATTTTGTTTGAATAAAAATGAGAAGGGGTAATCATTAGTCATTAAATTTTATTTTGCATTTTTTTAAAGTCCATTTATCTCGTAGCAGATTTTCCAGTAACCTTAATGTGGCAGTATTGAAATAGCTGCTTTACCTCATTAACCAGTTCTGTAAAAAAGCTGGCATGACACTGATGTAAATTAACAATTCAAATGGTTCTGGCAGCCATGAGAGTGCCTGCTTCCAAATATTTCACCTCCTAACACCACCAAAGTCTTGCCGCTACGGGAGCTTAGTGCCTGACAGCCGTGTAGCACTACCACCTTCTAAGCTGTTTGGGACACACAGCTCAGAGTGTTTTTTTAATATTCACCAAATATTTCATTTTCTAGACTTCAGGCTACAGTTGTTTAATGAAGCAAGCAATTCCCAGAAAGAGAGGGTAGATCCCCTACCTCACTACTGCAGCATATGCTGGGGTAGCCCACGCTACAACATACACATAAACAATAAATGTAGGAACATCACATGTGGAGCGTGGTTCCAGTGAGGTAATGCAGCCCAGTCTGAGGTCCCAATTCACCTCAACAGTCACCCATGTCCCCAAGCCTCTCCAGTATCGGGCTGGGCAGTGGCTGCTGGCATTGTGCAAGAGTGCATGTTTTTTCCTCAGATGTGCTTTCCAACAGTGGCTTTGCCTTGCCTGAACAACCCACACTGCCCGTTAAATCCAATCAGATGGACAGCTTTCACTATCAAAGAAAGGCTATTGCAATAACTGCCGCCCTCATCACCCCTGTCACTCCTCATTTGGATGAGCAGAGGAGACGCCCAGCCGATGGCAGCAACACAGGGAGCAGGCGAGCTCGAGAAAAACCGCCTGGAGGAATCTTTGGCCTGCGCACACATTTCCGATTCACCTGCATTTAATGCCATTAATATTTCAGCACCTGCAGTGCCAGGGTCAAACTGAAATTTTGCACTCTCTGTTTCACTCGGAAATGTCAGTCTCAGACCTTCTGCTGAATTTTTTTTCCTTTTAAACACTGGTGAATGAAGAATAAAAAACAAAAAGAGCGAGCAGTAAAAAAAGTTTACAGAAAGGTCAGAATACACATTTCCACAGCCTGTAATTTAAATATTGCTTTGTACAGAACTTGACCTTGCCATCTGTCTGAGGCAGGTAACATTTCCATTCAATACAAAGGGAGCTGTCAGCCCACCATCACTGCTAGATTCTCTCTTCTCCAGCAAAATCCACAACAGCACAGAGTGTAAGCACACAAACCGCTCTGTACCCAGTGCGTAAACCCACCACCTAAGAGGAACCCCCCCCATCCTCTGCATTCTTGCTGCAGGTCTGAGACCAGCAGGACCACATCTCTGGTGCAGCACTGATCCTGAGAAGCACTAGAGATGGGAGGTCCCGGACACCTCCTGAGGTGCAGGGACAGTGTAATCTGAGAGCAACACGAAGAGAAGAAGCCAGAACACCTCACCTCTACCTGCGTGACCCTGAGCAGTCACACAAGAGCATCTGCAGACCATCTACGGAATCACTGCAAAGCATGCAAACACTCCATAGAGAACACTGTAGAAACAGCTGAACTGTGGGCCTGATTCTGAAATCTGAATGTTATCTTTCATACAGATAACACATCACATGTCACCATTCAAGTCACTGTACGCTGTAACTGCCCTTGCCCAGTGCAGAACCAAGGTCCTTCTTCATATAAGGAACTCTAAGGTGAGAAAACAATTCACTATCTGTTTCTGTTCACCTCTGCTGCGTGGCAGCAGATACACTGAAGAAAATCGTCAACAAATATGTGAGTTCACATATGTTCATTTACACAACCAGAGCATATATGCTTAAGAATACAGAAACTGATTACCATATACATATATATATATAGTGTAGCTTTGCTTTGCATTTATTGTAGAGAGGTAAGTTTGAAACCTTCAGATTTCCCTAGAGATTTATCACATAAAAGTCATTCACCTGTGAAACTTGATCCCTTTCTGTCAATGTTAATGCTATTTATCTAGGTGGGAAAAAACTCCTAAGAGCAATATCTTATTTTTTAATTAAGACCCAAAACTTAAGCAAAAAAAATAAATCTAAAAGGAGCCTCTCAGGTTCCTGACACCTTTGACACACTATGAAGATACAATCAATAGAGAAAACCAAACCCAGCAACATGATTTTCACAGTGTTCTGGATTAACCCCAGCTGGCAACAAAGCCCCGCACAGCCACTCACTCAGTCCCTCCCTAGTGGGTACCTACCCTGGGAAGGATAAAAGTGAGAAAACTCCTGGGTTGAGATAAAGACAGTTTAACGGGTAAAGTGAAAGCTGCACATGCAAGCAAAGCAAAGCAAGGAATTCATTCACCACTTCCCATCAGCTACTAGCTACTGCGAAGAAAATTAACTCCACCCCAGCCAAACCAGCACACACAGACATGCCAAAGTAAAGATTCCCAAGCCATATAGCTTCTGTCATTGACTCTGTGCATTGAAGTCCCTCCTTGCCTTCAGCCAGGCAGGAAATACTCAACAGAAAGATGCCATACTACCTTCAGAGATTATGTGCAAGACTCATGGTTTCAAAGGGATGAACAGTTTGGAAGATTCGCTCCAAGGGCACAGGCCCTTCTAAACACCAATCCTTGAAGCTGGGCCACTATGAGATGCCTCAAGCCACAGGAGGATTGAGTCCATGGCTGCATCTGGACTATGATTCTAACATTATTCCTGACAGCACAACCCCTTCTGATCATTAGGAACTATGGGGAATTTCTGGAGATGTCAGAAAGTTGTAAGAAACTTCATCAAAAGAAGTTCAGATAAATAAGTGCTTAATGAAACTGGATGCCCAAAAAGGACCTTGGTTTTCAATATAAATATTCAGTTGGTTTGGGTTTTTTTTTTGTTAGGTTTTTTTTTGAGCTGGCTCATCCTCAGAAAGGCAGCCTGGAGCAAAAAAACACCTGCTGATTCTTTTCATCTACACATCGTTTTTTCTCCAGTCACTTACCAGCAGTTCAGCAAACCTGACTGGACTATATCCCTCTCTCCTTCTGCATATGGGATCAAATTCACCACGGCCTGACCATCACTTAGAACTGAGCTTTTCAGTTATAGACTGTAGATAGTTACTGAGTTAGTAATTGTTTAAACACCTCCTCCCTCCCTCCCTCCCTCCTGGAGACAAAAAACCCCAGACCAACCCAAGGAGTACCAAAACGGACCTCTAATTTCTCTGAAGACTGATGAGTCATACTGGATAGGCCAGCCATAAATTTAACAAGATTCCCAGGAGCACCCTTATGTTCCCTCTAGGACTAGGTCTACCAGAAGCAGTATTAAAAATTAAAGCATTAGCTGTTAGTTTTAAAGAAAGAAAATTAAATGAATAAATATTAATAATTATATTCCCAAAATAGTCTTGTGAGCTAAAAAATTAATCTTTAAGTATTCTAAGTAAAGAATAAACATTATAAAATTCTAGTTGGTTGGGAGAGGCTTGCTTTTCATGGCAAACCATGAGCAAGATGGAACTAAAGAGATGTGTCTCTCCATCCAATGTTAGGGCACTCCAACAGAGACTCCGGACTAACTTTCCCATTTTGAAAAGTGGAAAACAACCTTTTTTTTTTTTTTTTTAGTGTAAAACAACCAAAAAAAAGGCAATATAAGGATCTGATGATCAATCTCAAAAATATTCCTCTCCCTCAAGGTTACTCTTAATTTGAAACTCAGCCTAACCTGGGTCTAAAACATTAACAAAACTGCAGTGTAAGTCACGTATGTCATAAATCACAAGTGCAAAGCTTTTCTGCCAGCTGACCCTGTGAAAAGCCACAGCATATGCGATCAGAGGGATTTTAGCCACAAAAGTGCAAATGCTATCTTGTAAACCAACAACAAATTACTCAGAGGAGGGTAGCTTCTGATCCTCTCTCCCTTTTTGTTGCTCTGTCAGGACTGGGGGAAAGAGCTGTCAGATGGGGGCTTCGTTCATTTTTATTTTCCCAGTTGATTCCCAATCAATTATTTAATGACTTTTATGATACATACCACATAGCTGGAAAATAAACATGCTATCAAATGAACGAGGTTAAAAATGCTAGGTTTTAGGGTTCAAATAAACAGTAGAAACATGTGAAGATTATCAACACGTGAAGATTATCAACACCAGAAATATTTTCTGATCACCAAACTTGTTTTTCAAGGCTTAAAATGTGTTAGGGTTTATTTTCCTTCTTGATGAAGACAGGATAGCCAGCTTCACACTTGTCTGTGGTCATTTCCTACTCAATTTTACTGTCATAGCATCCTGTCTGAAGTTCAAACGCTTAAGCAGAATTCAGTAATGATCAGTGATAGCTCATGATCTGTTTGATGCAAATAGATAGGTTTGATTAAATTCACATCTAATATCCCTTTAAAAAAGGAACTGCAATAATTTTTTGGCTTCATGTGGGTACTTAGTTCCGAAGCAGTGGTAATCTGTCTGTAGAAAAACTCTTCCAAACTGTAACTTTCTGTAAGGCAAATGATGGCTCTACATTTTTTTTCCCTACCCTTAATATAAGTCCTAATCCTGTAAGCCAATAAATGGAGATGCCCTGCACTGTTTTTGCAGAGCTTTTCAGAGTTCTACATGAGGGCAGGGCTCTGTCAGCCCACAGACATCCATTTGCAAGATCTCGCACTTAGAAATAACACATTTTCCCTTCCTCATTTGCATAACCATTTGCCACATTTTATTTTGACGCACAGTCCACAGTTTCAAAGCTAAGGGAGGTACAGCTCTGTTTAGGACAAAATTCATACCAGTGCCATACCATTTGCATCTTTAGCTTCCCATTGCACTGGGAAGGGCAAACAGAGCAGCTGCAGAGATGAAGGTTGGATCAGCCCCATGTGCTTGGAAGAGTGGTTTGCTGCAACCACCTGGCAGGTAGAATCTACCCTACCCTAGGAGAGCGTTTAAGCCGTTGAGTGAAAAACAAGCAAAATGCAAAGATCTCCAAGTACAGCTGCATTGGGACTATAGGTAGCTGCCATCTGCATCCAGCTCATTTGAGTACCAAAGAAATGCTTTTCCACTGCACAGATGGGGCCAAAAGATACAAGGGAAACAGGTGTAGGATTGGCTTTTTCTTTAAGCATTTTTGCCCATGGTTGTTTTTGACTCACTCAGCTTCATTTCTTTCAGGAATAGCCAATGAAGAGGGCTCTTGGGCCTGAGAAGGGCCTTTGTGAAGGTGATATCCTACTGAAACACAAGTGCTCACCCACTGGCTGCATCCCTGTAGACAGGTACAGGGAAGGATGTGCCACCAGAAGAACTCTGCTTGTTTATTTCTGAGCTTTTCTTAGCACTATTATTTTCTTGCCTGATGCTTTCCTGAGCTGTGACTTCAAGTTCAAAATAAAATGTTAATGAATTCGGTTGTTTTTCATAACTTCTACTTCATGACATAAAGTATACTAATTTCTCAAACATTCTAGAAGAAAACCTGAATTTTGCCTTCTTTCGGTTGTTCCAAAGGCTGAGACCTTTAATTGTAACTCGTTGTGCTTTGGATTTTTTTAATTAAAATTAATTTTCTAAAGGATCATCTTTGCAAAAAGGCATTGAACAGTGAATATGAGCAGCAACCAGTGTGGTAACAAACCTGTTTGGTCAGCCTTCCTTATGTTATAACAGATATATTTTACTTAGACATTTTTACAAGCTTCACTTGAAGAAACCAGTACCATTTCCAGCACTGGAAATAACTGGACTAAATACCTCTTTCTGCAGGAAACAACTCTTAAATACATGGTGGCATTAGACATTAAGAGCGAAATCCAGACAATGTCAAGGCTAAAGGAAGCTTTGTCATTAGAGGGATTAGCAGGGCTGTGCCCACACCCAGGAGCACAGAAAGGGACTCCCACAGATGTCCCTGAGGAACTTAGAGAAGATGGGAGCTAAATTCATTTAAAGTTGTCAGGTGGTAAGCAAATGCCTCATACACCACACCAGCCAGGTGCACACACACCTACAGGGTTTGGGCTTCTTGGAGATTATTGGCATTGCAGGGGTTAATAATTGCCCTTGAACCCTTGGGAAGTGGACTTAAAAAGTTCCAGAGTTCAAGCGTGATGCCATAAGCAAGGTGCTAAATAATAAAAGAGCAGCCTTGTACGAGGCTCTCCGGCAGGGGATGAACCCGTCAGAAGCTCCGCCCGGGCTGATGGTCCAGACTGCGACGCCGGCAGCATAATTTCTACAGGGTGTCAGAAAATGCATTACTACTAAGTGGCACCACTCTGAATGAAATCTGTATGGGTCAACTGCAGGTTAAGCTAACAAAACAATTAAAAATTTAAAATCTAACAATCACAGAGCCCCCCAAGCACTCAAGAAGGAGCAGCGGGTGGTTTCTCATGTGGACAAAGGAATGAGTCCCCACCTCATTTTTATTTTTCCAAGCGATAGCGAGACGTTTGCCCTAAGTGGGTTTCACCAGGTTATTGCCTTGAAAACGGGTTCATGATCTTCCCTTTGTTAGTGAGAAGGATCTCAACTGATAATGTTTGAAAACATGGCCTACATATAAGTGCTCACTGTGAACCTGACTAATGTCTATCGGTGGCAAGATCTCAGTGGAAGGACTCTCACTTTCTCCACTACTATTTTTATATAGAAAACATGTGGAGGACTTGGCACAATTTGTTGATGGTGGTTAGTAGCCATCCTGTATGTTCCTGCAGGCAGTTTTAGGAAATTAAAAACTTCATGAGACACCTGAGAGAAACATTTCTGTGAGAAGACCACGGGCAGCAAGACATCTCACAGCCTCACTAAAAAAAGATCTTGCAGTGACCAGCAAGAACAGGGGAAGTGTCAACCAGTCATGGGGAGATGTTCATTTCAAAAGAAGGGATGCTTGGGGGAGAGAAGGTGCTTCTAAGTGAGGTGTGCCTTATGAAGAGCTCCAGAAGTCTCAGACCTAAGTTAGGGCAATGGAGGAGTAAACAGCACAAATGGGTTCTTATTCTGGCAAGATGCCTTCTTTTTCCCTCTTGAACACCCTTCCCAAGCAGTACTTCAACTTTCACGTGAACACAATCATATTGTTTTCTTCGTTACATCACTGAACGAAATAACTGTGAGGTTGGGAACACGTTGGTCTCATGTTCAGTAAGACAGTCTCTTCTAGATCAACACATAGGTAACTATGACATATATTTCATCTCACAGGAAGTTTCAATCTTCAATTTCTGTGCAATCTCAAAATCTGTTTTGTTTGACATGTTTACACATATAACTGTATACAGGCTCATTAGCAACAAATTTTTGTTACGTTTTGACTTTGAACCTTCCACTTTCCCTCTTAAAAGTCCAAAGGAATGCTATCGATATACATCCTGCTAGCAGACTTTACAAATAACTGTAGTGCTTTTAAGACTTCTGTATATTTTTTAAACATTTATACTAGTAATGAAAAGCAATTCTAAGTCAAAGATACATTATTAAGCTAAACCTATATATATATATGAATATCGTCTAATGAAAAGGCTTGAACCAACTCTTAAAAATATGTGTTTACACAAATGAAGTTAAAATGGGAATAACTTATTTATTCTCACTCCTTATGTTCAAGAACTACTGAATAATTTTATATTTATTTTTGGAACAACGGGTTTATTTAAAAAGCAGATAAAATGAAATAAACATCAGAACAGAGGAGTGGACACCCAAGTAACAGAGTGCTGTGCTGCTCCACAAGAATGTTTTCCTTTGCAAATGTAAACCAGGAATGGTAACCCCTCAGAAACAGAAAAGGCTGAATATATGCAGATTTATATCAGGATTAGTCATTAATGTGGAGATAGGAGAAGGTCCATACCTTATCCATATCTTATCATTTGAGTGAAATGCAGAAAATTAAATTCATTCGTTGCAGATTGTAACTTTTTCCAAATTAAGTAATATAGAAAACAATAAACTAGTTTTAACAAATTAGTTTTGCCTTAAAAAAAAAAAAGGCAAAATTCATAGCATTTCGTTCTCTTTATGAATATTATTACCACGCATATTTTCTTCATCGAAATAACAATTCCACTAACAGGGTATACCACCAGTTCAGGCTCTATTTAACCATTATTTAAGCTTCATAGCTATTTTTCCTTTATTTTCCTGTGCTGCTCATCCTGCTTCCATTAGGTGACATGAAGGGACTTGCTTCTTAGTGAGCTAACTTAAAATGTCCAGACAGTGCTTTCAGTTAGCAAAAACATATGTGCACACAGAAAAATTAAAAATATCCACTGTACAATGCTTTTCCAGGCTGACAGCAAATAATATTTTGTTTTTATAAATATGGGTAACTCCAAATGTTGTAATCCCCTGTACACTTGGATTTTTTTAAAAATTAGAATCATCCCAGCATCTGTCTATTCATCCATCAACCCATTCATCCATCTATCCATGCCTAAGCCCCCCCCCCTTCTTTTTCATAAACAGCTCTGCTAATTAACTCCCACATTGCAGCAATCTTTCCATTACAGAAAAAGGAGAGAGAGATTGAATTTATCTATACATGACGAACAAATGCCCTGGAGAAGCTCTTGTAATCTATCATGTCAATGTAGATGAACTCCTCGGGATTTCTTTTCTTTGTTTTACCATCCAATAACAGCAAAAATAACACACAGAAGAATCCCAGTACTAAGGCTACACAGCTAATCAACGTCTGGAAAGACATTCAAGGTTGCTCTGCATTTGTCCTTTTTTCAACAATAAAATTTAGGGGTGACTGCTCTTGGATTTGAGGTCTAATTGCTGTAACAATTAGGCTCATCAGTGTATTTTTATTATTAAGGAATGACGACAGAAGACTGATCTCCATCTGATTAAACAAAATAAAGGACTAATTGAGAAGAACAGCGAGTCCATTATTTTTCAAGTCCCTGAAAAAGGGCTAAACTTCATAAATGGAGACAGCACTAATGCTTACTACAAGGAAATGAATAAGAATGGGTATCTTCCTAAAGAGATGTCGGACAAGCAGCATCCCAGCACAGCGCGTGGCACAGCACTGGCGGGCGCGCCTCCACACCCCGATCCCGGACACATACGCCTGTCACCACGATTTTCAGAAGTCATTTATTACTGTGACACCTCTCATTTAAGATCAGCTCTGCATTCGTTTTTGCAATGACTCGTTAATGTCACAGTCTTCACTTACACCTTTCTTTTTTTTCCGCTCCGCTCTGTTTGGGCGCAGGCTCTCACTGAACGGTTACGCGGGTAAATCTTGCTGGAGCGGTGGGCATTTTGTCTGCAAACTGACCGAGAGTCCTGAGGAAATAAAATCCCCATTCACTCAGTTTTTGAAAACATTTCCAACTCTGGGGTGTATCAAAAGCTGATTAGCACAGTATTTCACACTACTCTGTCTTTTGTGAAGCACAGTGCAAATGTGCTAAGGGTTTTTTTGTCTTTTTACATAGAAAAATACACCAACAGTTCAAGACTACAGAAAAATAAAATCAAACAAACAAACAAATAAAAAAACTCACCACAAAACAGAAGACAAATTATTTCATGCCTCGAACTTTTATGCAAAACCAAACAGAAAGAAATCGTATCAGGAGAGATATAGAATAACCCGTCACCTTCTCTTCCCTCATCTTTCTACATTTTCAGTAAGCAAGAACATGTTCTGGTTTTTAGGTTTATATCTCCTCGCACTCCTGAACAGGTCATAGCAAATGCCATTTCAGTTCCAAAATCCACACTAAGTAAAAGATCCACACGAAACGACTGTGGCTTTACTTGGTAATATTTCCTTAAAAGCTGTTAGCAACGAATATTGTTTGCAAAACTATCATGAGATGTAAAAAAATTCAGTAGTTATTTAATCCTAAACAAACTAACAATGATGGTTCCGCTTACAAAAACAAAATAAGACATATTCAGTTTCAGTGGAGAAGGAAATACATCGTAGGATGAAAGTAATCTACTTGCATGCAAACAGATACACTTTCCTGATCAATAAGAAAAAAAAAAATCTGCTCTGCATTTCTTAGACCAATTCCCCCTCTTTTTAATGTAATATTTCAAAACTATTTATGCACAATACAGCTGCCAAAATATTTGATGTGGTTTTAACGTTGATGAGTAAAGCAATCAGAAGCTTTTCACAAGAATTATAAAAACTTTGGATTTCTAACTCTGTTGAACAGACAGATAACAAACAAACATTCCCACAAGCAACTTCATGGCTGCATTTTACCATAGTCACAACAGGACACTCCTCTAGCGAAAAAAGCTACCAAGAGTTAGGGATATGCACTTTCTGAAACACATGGTTCATTTTATCCTGTGCAACTCCATTTCACAGGGCACCAGATTAATCCAGAGCACCGCCTGTTCTGAGCAGCATGATGCAAATATAAATTCACCTTTCAATCACTTCTGCGGGTTAATGACACTGAGTAATAGCACATTAGCAAAGTGCCACTCCAGACACCAGTCAGGCATGCCAAACAGATAATCTGACAAACGTTTCAGATTCATTTTCCATGAACAGAAACACCGTTCAGGCTTATTAACTAGCAAATCTGCATACAGTGCAGTGCAGAGCAAAGAAGCTCCATTAAAAGTAGCAATCTATCTCATTAATGTAATATATAAGGGTATTTGGCTTCTTCTATTATTGCAAAATTAAAAAAAATATATGCTCGTGCTCCATAATGTTGTAGCATATTTGCACTAATTGCTTCATATACTCCAGTCAAGTTTTCAATGTAGAGGAATTCCCCCACTAGTTTAGAGAAAAATATGTTTTCTGTTACTATCATTTTCAAGAGCGCAAATAATTCAGGTAGCATTCCCAAACTACTCACTGTACTCACTTCATTTCTCCTGTTTCTATTAAATGCTTCCCTTGCAAAAGCGTTGTACCTGTATCTGGCCTTCACATCTGTTACTACATCTCTGCTTTTACAGATGTTATTTGAGCTTGGGGTGGAGTAGAGTTACAGGGGCTGATTGCTCACTTAGTCCAAAATCAATAGGAGATGAACAGGATCTGTCTTCTTATCTCCATCATATTGATAACCAAATGGGAAAAAGGGCAAATAAAAAAGAACAGTTCCCCAAAATGTTCATTCACAGCTGTAAATAAAATTACTTGAGTGCTTTCAAAGCCTTTAAATATTGATCTTGCAGAATGTTAGAAAGCAAGAACATTGCTAAAACAATACATTAAAAACAAACTTCTCAGCAGGTTTATCCAAACACAATTCTAACAGCAAGTCCGTGTACTGAAAACCCAATTAAAAGCCCCATTCCTATTCAGAAAGCAGAAACAATGCTGCGTTATCCATATGTCAGCTCAGTTCATAATTTTTTTTAACAGCTGGGATTCAGAAAACTATCTATAGACATTTCCTGTGTTGGTTAAATCTTTGTCTAGCTGGTTAGGTTCAATTCTTTGAATCTGTATACAGTACCAGTGTTTTAATCCGACCGGGAGAAGGGGAGCTGGGGGGGGGCACAACAACGACTGTTGTTTTGTCTAAAGTGTCTTAACACATCATTTCTAGCCACAAAATCACTCCCTTGCAGTGTTTTGCCTCTAGGATCATGAGTTACAGTTTATCACTATTTATAACAAAAGGTAGGTGGAAAATTAGCTTTCTGTCCCTTTGTTGGTCACCCTGTGGCTTTCATCAGAGCTTTTGTTTGAAAACAGGGCTGCAGGTGATTACTCCAGTGGGCCACTAGCCTACTCAGCTATGTTTCAATTTTCTTTAATGCTGAATTTGAAGTTTCAAAGCTGCAATTTGCCATTCTGAATTTCCCCTTCTGTGCTGTGCCATTCCGTTTCAGGGTGTCAGAGGAGACAGGGGCATGTTCTTGCTCTTGGCCTCAGATCAGAACAAGGTAGCCCAGGTCTACTGTTTCCTTTTTAATCTTGTGTTTCATTGTGCATCCATTTTACTGTGCTCTGCAGAGTAGTGAAGAGGGTGTGCCATGGTTGTATGACACTGCCAGGCTTTCTCCAAAGTACTTCAGGAAGGATTTCAGGTTTGCATCACTGGGTAATCAAGTACTTGTCTTTACTGTTACCTATATTGAACGGCTCACATACTATTTCCTTTAGAAATGCCTCAAGAGCTTATGTTGGTTAAAATTCTTAAATAACTTAGTTTTTAATGACACTACAGGGTATTTAACACCAAAATACTGCTGCAATTAACGGATGGCAAATAAACGTGTTATCGATTTGTGATGAAAATCACAATCAGGACATTAAATTGTCACAACATTTGTGAAGACTCTGGGAGATTATGGGCAAGTCTGTTAATTTTTCAGTCTGCCTCTTCTGTGGAATAAGAAGGAAAATACTCCCTTCTCCCCAGACTTTTTGCCTGCTCAGACAAAGCAAGCTCCTTTCTGCTGGAACTGCTATGGTGCATGCAGTCTTGTGTGAGTGCCTTAGGCACTACACTGCTACAGAGCAAATCTGCTGCTATGAAATATTAAATTATAGTAAGAACAAAGGATTTAAGTTATGATTGGTTTAGGATTTACATACAGTGAGTTCCTTAAATTCGTAGTATTCCACATATTGCAAGACAGTCAAACTCTTGATTTTCCTTGAATCATACACATTGTTTTACATACATTACAGTCCACAGAGACTCAGCAACAGAGAGCAATTAAGAAAGCAAACAAACTGTAGTAATGAACCATATAAGGAAGAAAGGCAGAAATGTCACCCCCAGTCTTCAAACATATGGCTCTCCAAGGCCCTCCTTGCGCCATGCAACTTCCACTGCTCCATCAGGCACAGATGCCTGCTTATTTTGGAGCGGAATTTGCTTAGAAAACGTCTCATGGCCAGCATGGTTTCATACCTCATTAGCATTGTCCTGATGCAAGTAATGGAAACAAAAGTCCTGGTAGCCAGCAATTCTGTACACTTGCAGAAGCTGCTTGCTTAAGGAAGCAAGGGAAACTGAAAAGAGAATAATACAGCCAGGGACAGGATAAAGATAACTATCAAAAGGAGATAGATTAGAGTAGGCATCAGCGGTATTTACAGCTTTAGAGAGTGTTGTCTCCATTACCTGGGAATGGGGAAAACAGATCAGTGCTTACCCAGATACACTGATTATTTTTGATAACAAAAATATTGCAAACAGCATTGAAGAAGTAACATTGGTTAAAAAAAATCAATTCTTAATATCTTCTAAAGCTTTGTTTCTCAATTCAGATCATGCCAGTAAGGTTACAGCACTGCCCCAGAAACACTAATGGGGGTACAGGCAAGATGGAAAAATCTGATTAAAGGGGTAACAGGTAGCAAAGGAAGGATGGGAATCACAGAGAAATCCTGTAAGTCAACTTTGCTGCCAAGGAAGGGCACATTAGTCTGGCATAAGTCATTAGTTAGGATATTCGGCAACATATCCAGAAAAACACTTAGCAATCTCGCTTAATTTACCTCTATTAGTAATTTACAGATTTCTACATCAGGCATCTACAGTCAAAGAAAATTTGTCCAAGTAAACTTCAGTAGGTTAGCTTTTTTTTCCACATGAACTAGAAGCAGATTGGGCATTTAAAACTAGAGCAGAGTTTTAGTGACAAAGTTCCCATTAGGGCTACTGGGTCTGTGAATTTATTGGGTCCCTGGCCCACAAGTCAGCACTTGAGTAAACAAACCAACTCTGACTTGCTGTCAAAATCCACAGTATTTTAAGATACTCTATCACTCACACACAACAGACTGCAAACAATTTTCTATGGTGCATAAAGGGAAAACACGCAGTGAAAGAATGTGATGTTAAAATGAATGGGAAAAACATTCTTTCAGGCTTCCTTTATCTCATCAGCTGAATGCCACCTTAAAACTAGCTAAGCCATCTTATTGCATTGTAATTAAACTTCATGTCTGTTGATTACTGCAAAGTTTAGTTGGGTTTTTCAAGTTGCCAGCCACAGAAATGTTAAAATAGAAGAAAGAACTGGCACTGTAGCCAGCATCCTGTTGTAGTCATCTTGGCTAGACAGTATCAGTAATAAAATGTTCAATTTGCAGCTGCTCTTTCTTTCTGCCTTCTTGAAACAACTTGAGTTTGTGCAGAATGGCCCCATGATCTCCAAACAGTATCTTATTTATCTGGCAAAAATTTGCAGATTAACAATGACACAAATGGTGCCTCTAATCATGGACAAAGTAGAAAATATTTTGAGAAAGAATGAGCTCGGTTATGGTCTTAAAACAAGCTTCCTAATGTATATAGACCCAAACAGGAATATTCTGAATGTGGAGGAAAACAAAAAGGAGGACAATTACTAAGGAAACCCACTGCAAACACTGCTCTCTAAGAAGGATTCCCCCACCCTGCTCTACCATCACGCCCTGCTTCCCAAGTCCCATACTTCTTAGGGCTATTTAACATAAACAGCAGTACCTTGATTATCTCTGAATATCACTGTGTAGGAGAATGAAGGCTGATCATGCAACAAAACCATGAACACTAAATACCAACATAAAAAAATCCAGCAGACGACATTGTTATGCTAAGAACTTGTGCCCCTGGGGCTGGCTGTGCTCTGCTGCTGTGCCCTGCACAAGAACAGCTTATTTTCAGGTGATCCCAACATAACTCCTGAGGCAGCAGCAGACCTCAGGCACTTCCCACAGCCCACTGTCATCAGTCTTCTGCAAAGCTGACAATTGCCACTCTTTCATTTCTTCTCCTTCAGGATTCCCCACCAGAAAGTAAGAGTCCAGGTCTCTCTCTGATATACCAGATCATCCACTAGCAAGCAACTCTGGCTCCATCAAGCATAAAAAGTCATCAGTCTTGTAGCTGGCACATAACTCACTCCCACCATTCCCCCTCTTGTTTGGCAGCTGACCTCCCGTGGAGGAGGCTGAAAGGGGTATTAATGGTTTTTGTCAGCCCACTTTGTTTTGCAGCTATCAAAATCAAATCAATGCTTCCTTCATTGTCTTCATGTTCTCCTATAGTATTTTCTATACTTCACCTCATCATCACTGTGGGCTTTGAACCATGATTTATCACCAGGTTCATGAGGTTGCTGCTTCATGGGAGCAATAACCAAAAGCATAATTCCAGCAAGTTTGCTTTTCAGCATGTTCTTGCTGAAGGCAACAGCTACATCCATGCTACCCTTAAACATAACTCAGGCCCCGGTGCTTCCAGAATGAAGAGACACATGACAGCCTTCAGAAAAAAATCTTTTGCCCTTCCCTAACTCTTCCTTCCTTTTTTGTCCCTGTATCTTCCAGCTCCTGCCACAGTTGTAGCCCAGAGGCAGAGACTCTGCAAGCTGCTGCAATGTTGCCAGCTGCAGAGGAGGATGGTCCTGAAGCTGTGGATCCTCACACAGCGGAGTGGTGAGGGCATGCTTGCTGGAGGCAATAGAGAGGGCTGGTCCCTCTCTGACCCAGGATGAAAGCTGTAGCATGAGCTACAGCACCTCTGATTTGGCATCTGGGTCACTGCTTAGTGACCCAGGAAATACTTAAAGTAAGCCTGGAAAAAGCATATTGGCAGAAAAAAGAAAAGTCATCTAATAACTCGATTCAAGAAAATCATATTTTATGTTCATCCAAGACAAAGCTTATGAAATAACCAATATTGAATTACTCACTGAGCTATCATCCTACAGCCCTAATACAAGATCTGTGCTTCTGGAGCATACAGAATGTGGTCCATCATTCTCAGAGGTACCAAAAATCCTTATTTTTATAGAGGTGGTTATAGATCTTATTTACACATAAAATTTCATGCTTTTATAAAAGTAAATTCCAAAGCAAATGTAACTCTTCAGAGCCATCATTACCCAGGGTTTTATTGCCAGGCTTGTTAATTCTCTCAGTGAGAATCAGGTCCAGCCACTCTGTTCAGTCTTGATACTTCTTCAGAGGCTGGTGAGATTTATTTCTGATACCTGAGCAAAGTATACTTCCCTTTAGTTTCTGTATGCATGCATTATATGGCAAACTTGCTCCTCTATTTTATCTTGTACCTTCCCTACTCTGTATCCATCTCACACACCTGTTTGACTTGCAGTCAGCAAGGGTGTTTTATTAACAAGTGTCTTCAGGATGACGCTTGCTTTTTTCTACCACATGATTGCAAGTGCAATTAAGCCCTCATCCTTTACATGTGGCCTCTAAGAACCACAGTAATGGAAAGAATAAATCATTATGAATAATGCTGTCACAGGAAACTCACATTCTCTTCCCTTTTATCCCAGAGGGTGTGTGGGTGAGGACTAGAGGTAAGCAAAAGGGAAGTACTCTTTGATGCTGGAACCTGTGTGGCAGCACCATTTCGACATTCTTCCAGCAGAATGTGGGAAATAACAAACCCAACCAAGAAACAGCACCACAGTATGTCAGTATGGATGTTACCTCTTACACTGGGTCCCTTGGATATATCCACAATATAGGAATAACAAGTATTTCTTTCAAGTGATGCAACATTGCACTGGTACACTGCAGGAGGACACTGCATTGAAACATTTTAATACTTAAAAGAATCCCAAGTTTCCTTTTTAATGCTTAAGGAACGGTGCAATACTTTTTTTTTTCTTTCTTCTTTTTGATAAACCAGATACTCCAAAGAAAATTAGCTAAATGGTCTAAAATGAACCACCCTCCTCAATGCATACAGTCCTGCATGACCAAATTTCTGCACAAACAACTATGGAAGGAACGTGGCAGTAGGAAAACAAGATCAATCCACCCCCAGGCTGTTCCTCTGCAACAAAGTTGTATTTCAAATGAATCCAGTAATCTCAAAACAGTCTGAAGTATCTGACATTTGTAATTCTGTCCCCTTCCATCAAAGCAGGCATTTCAATTCTGTAACATTTATATTGCACTTATATTCCATACTATCCTATTACTGAAGTATCTCTGGTGGAAGTTCTTATGAAAAGAAGGTAAATGAATTAATTCACTGCCACTAGCCCACATTAGGGAAAGCCAGATATCTTCAGGGAAAAGAATTTTCTCAAGAGAGAAGATATAAAAAAATCATCTTTTGAATTTATATACATGGAATACATACATGCATACATGTGAAGACAAGAGAGGCAGGGGAAATATAAATCAGAAAATACTATTTTCAGAGAACGTAGCAACAATAACTCGAAGACTTTTATCCGAAAGCACTTTGTTGTATAATATACAGTGTTCATCTATTAAAGAGGCTCAGGAGAGTTAAACCAGACCAGACAGCCTCAAACATGAGTATTAGTACATTTGTTAACATCATCAGTTGCTTAATGTTGCATCGCCAGTGTCATGTTTGTTTTGCATATTACGGCTTTTCCACTGCATGCAGAGTCGCAAGAGATTTTTGAGATCATAGAAGGGCACGTGAGCAAACGAGCCAGACAGATAGCCTTCTAATGTCTCCTGTATCTCTTACACATTCCTGCTTTCTAGCCACTGCTTGAAGAACAGCACAATGCTTATCAACGAGCACCAATGAGTACAGGTTATCAATGAACTCAAATCACATAATTTATCAAACAAGTGAAGCCAAATCTCAGTTTCATGGACATCTGCAAGTGTTTCCCCACTGACTTCTTGTGGGAATAGATTTGGTTCACTGAAGATTTCCCCTTCACTCTGTGTATGCACTGCACCAGAGGAAACGGAAATGATGCTTTGGAGCAAGTAAGACACGTAAAGGGACATCACCAAGACAAACACCACAGGCTAAACCCTTGAAATCTACTTGATTTCTCTGCTGGAAAGAGGCAGGCAGAGCCCAGCCAAGGGCTCTGCCCTCTTCATGTCATCCTACACTTCTCACATGCTTTTTTTAAATTGCTCCAAGATGATTGCAGCGAAATTTTAAAGCAATGTGATTTACACTGCATAAGGTATGCTGTTAAGTCAAAATTCCCTAAGACACATATTCAGTATCAATTTCCCTGTCAAAGGCATGACTCAGTGTCTGTGCCTTAGTTTGAGAAAGCATCAAACTGGTCGTTATTGCTGCAGTCCTACATCTACACGATCTACTTGATTTCCCAGCTCTGCTCCCCATATCCTGTTCTGTTTTCAGGACACCCTTAGAGGGACAGGGCCTCTCTCCATGCAACAGGACAGAAAATACTCTTGTTTTAACCCTTCTACCAAGGTCAAGATCCAGAACCCAACAGTGCAGTACTGCCAGCCCAGTGACTACAGCAACACTCCCGTTTGCTGCTTCTTCTCTCTGAGGTCTGAGCACAGTGAGAGTGCCCAAGCCCTGTACAGTATGTGAGATGGGACACACAGTGATCCCAAACTAATTAGTCAGGGAAACATCTCTATTTGTGCAATCACTAAATCCTTTACAAAAATTCAGACTTCATGCCCCTTTGGGAACTGAAGTTTTAATTGTGTTTAAAAGTCCAACTCCTACAAACGCAGTGTTGTGTTGAACAGACCATGACTTCACTGGAGAGTTAAATCACATGGAGGCTTAGATGATGTATTGAAATGTATTCCCCATGCATTTATCTCAGCTTGGATAATGAAACTAAGCTGTTTAGCTTCATTACCCATGAAATACCCTTAAGAAACAATTGTGCCATATTACAGTGAGTAGAGTTGACTTTCATTTTCACACTTTTTCTCTGCTCTGGCCTGTCTTCTCTGTGTCTATACTGATTTGGGGAGCTCTGCAGTGAAGGAATCATGCCTTCCTGTCTTCTCTGGGTAGATCCTACAGCATGTTGGATATTGTAGTACAAAACAGCACAGTATAATAATTCACCCATATCAAGTTTTACCTTTCAAATTTTCCATGCTGCAGCATATGCAAACACTTTTTGCTCTGTCACTTTCTTAAAAAATTAACACTAAAAAGCCTTTGCAAAATACAGGCAAACAAAACCCCAAGAATATTTCTCTCTCTTAAAACCAAAATGCTGGGAGCACATCTTTAGCCTACATGAAATGTGGTTTATTTCAGGAGCAACCTGTGACCACCAGTGAGATAAAGGCACACCACAGTATGTCTGAGCCCACAGGAGGAAAATGCTGAGGTCTTTTCACTGTTGGTTACATGGTTTTTACTTCACTGTTGTCTTATGATCAGCCCAAGCAGATGACTCTCAACGATTGCAAAAGGAGCATTAAACTTCCCACAAGAGATCTTAAAATGGCTAGAGGTACTGTCAGCTTGCTTTCTTTTCTTCTTAGCTCAGCACACAACATCAGTCATATGAAAGTAATTTAAAACAGATAAAATCCCATAAGGAATTGACTGATGTTTGCTTTTATGTAACAGGTTTTGCTTTTTACTGATACAGTGCATCAGCCTTGCATCTGCCACAGAGCAACCAAACAAAAATGTGGGATCAACTAGTGGACAGAAACAAGTAAACCAGAAGCGAGCACTTGACATTCTCTATGTTGTCCTGCCTAATGCAGAATGAACAAAACCGATCATCTCAATCACTGGGGAGCTGAGGGAATGTAAGGTTTTGGGGTTTGCTCAGCACATTGCAGGATTGGGTCCTTTCTGGTTTTCTCTCGACATTCATCTGACAGGCAGATGATGGTGGACTTCCATCTTAGACAGAGGCAGGCGTGTGTCACACCCAAAGGATGAGCACCACCTCTGAGCTGCAGACCAGTGCAGCACACAAAGTAACATTATCTTATACATCCAGCGGCTGTGATTCATCTCAATCCTAAAGCAAGCTTGTCAGCTCCTAAACACTAAACTCTCTTGTCATTACTTTTGTTTGAGTCATGTAGAACAGGTTACTTCATTGCACCATTTGTTTAGGGAAGGAATAAATGTTATGTCCATTGTTTAAAATGTAATGGAAGCCAAAATGCAGATGGCAATTTTAGCCATTCAACAACTATGTGAGTTTGCAGGAGAGCACTCGCTTTTACATCTACTACCTGAACGATTTGAGAAAAATTATTTACTAGATATGAATAGTTAAAGGACTTTCTGCTGGCCTGAAAACAAAACCTACTAGCTAATCCTTTTACAATAAATCACGAACAAGATAGAATGGATTTGTCTTCTTGTCCATAGCTTATACTGAAGATATAAGTAGTTATTGATGTTATGTAGTAAGTACAAAGCAGGATTAAAAAAAAAAGGCCCAGAGTGTTATATGCTGTAAAGTGATGAATGACTGGCATGAAGGAAACCTTGGGGGCAAACTGTTGATAATTCATACTTTTAGCTCATTTCTGTCACCTACAAAAAATACTCAACATTTTAAAAAGTTAAGATTCTCAAAAACCTTCTATACATATATATATATGGAATCTAACTCAAAAGCATGTAGTTTTTAAAAAAAAAGAATGTAATATTATTCTTTCTCCAGCTTACAGCAAGAAAGCTAATGACTGCTGATACAAATTGTCATACATAAAAATGTGATTCAAATACTTTTTTCTGTAAATACAAAAATAAACAAAGATTATCTGATATGCAGTCTAATTTGGCCTGGAATTTTGAGATGAGTGAAGTATAATAAAATTCTACAGTAATTGAGTAATGATATATGCAATTACCTCAACAAATAAATCAAGTCAGTAGGTGATAGCATTAAGATACAGGGGATGAATTTGATGACCCCTGAGATATAGACTTAGCTCTGATCTGGTGCTAAGTAACTGGGCTTCCCAGGGCATGTGAAACATATCCGGCCCTTTCATGTAGACATTTGTTCATAATTGAACACAGTTCACATATGACTTCAGAGATGCTGGCACATTTTATTGAGGACATGGGCAACTAGCGTTGATTTACTATAAAACGGGTATAGGTCTATTTTTCCTGCCAGGTAACATTCTCTGTTCATACCATAAGTGCCCTACCTTATGCAGCAGGTTGCTACACTTAAATGTAATGATTTATGGATCATGGATTCCCATGGTGCACTGGATGCTGCCACTCTTTCAAACATCCATACATCTGCTACAGTACATCATACTGCTACGTAATGGATTTAGGCAGTAAGAAGTACAGACATTTGGGGACTGCTTTCGTTCAAGTCAACTGGAAACGAGTCAGTGCAGATATTTGCACTTTGAATTTTGTTTTTAGAGGAATGGGGGCCTAAATCACATGTATTTCATCAGCTGCACTTGCTAAACAATTCAGGAACATTTTTAATTGTACTCTTAGGCTGAGATATGATGCAAAGGTTCATGAGACAATCTTGATTTTATGAGGAGTATATCACATCTCACAAGCTTAGTCTAAAGCTTTGTTCTTAGTTCTGAACTAGTCTGGGTCTCCTGGGCTCCTACAACTTTGCAGTACAGTAACTTGACCCAATGCTGCAACTTACTCAAAATGTGTTAATTTATGAGAAAGGTGTCTTGTCATATAATGACATAAAATCATGACAGGACGTTCCTTCATCACACATCAACACAACATGACATGAAACTACAGTGAGATGAAGTTATTCTGTGCAGTACAACAAATATGATTATCTCTAGTGAAAAACCAAAGAGAAAAACTGTGAGTTATGTCAACTCTAGTGACAAAACAGCCTGTAGTACGAATCCCTTGGAGTCAGGCCAAAACAAACAACTAACAGAGACAAGATCACACACTTGAAGATGTAAGAGTGGCAAGCGGGTACTGCTCGGAGCGCTTCTCAGAAGCAAACGTTCTTTGCATGCATTTTTTTGGTGTTAATTTTTTTGCCATTGATACAGTGCTGAGGCCAAGTAGAATAACTCTGAATATTACACGCCATATACTTTAACTACTTAGTGCCCTGCTTTATTATTTCTTATTTTTAAAACCACGCCAATGCGTCTTTTACACGAACAGCCAACTTTTGCAAACAAGACAGTTAAGAGGAGAACGACAGCCCTCTGAAACCTCGGTCAAGTCTCCAACAAAAGCAGCTATTTAAACAGTGAACATTGAAAAGTCTGTTAAATCATCTGATTTGTGTAACCTGAGCCACACTATGCGAGGTGTTTCCTCTCCCCTAGCCAACTCTGACTGCCACAAGGGTGAAGAGAACAGGGTTCCTTAGAAATGTCAACCTCTGTTTATCAAAGAGCTTTGTAAAATTACTAAAATAACATTTCAGCTACAGTGGCTGCCCTTAGAAACTTGCCAAATGCTTCTGATAACTGAATAGGTACTTCAGTAGTCCCAGCATTCCAAGAATTTCCTACTATAAGCAGCAGGAAACACAACTCAATGCTCAGGCACTGCAGCATCTAATGCCACGCTGGCAATTTTACATGGAGCACACAGTGCAGTGCCCTACACCAGCATATTCAGCCCTAAGAAAGTATGATGGTTTTATCAGTTGGGATATTCCCTCAGCAGCAGAATTACTGAAGCCTGGTTATTTTTGAATTCCTGTCTTACATACCCTAGATTTCCCTCCTTTCCTGGTCCCAGTGGGCTCCCACCATCACCGGTAGCACAGCAGTCTTCCCATTGTGGCTGCTGGGGCAGCATGGAGTAGGGCTGCAGGGTCAGGGTGCTCACACCCTTCCCTTTCTACATGCATCCCTCCCTCCACCAGAACATCATTATGTCCTCTCATATCCTGCTACTGATTTTTGCAGAACCTGGAGAAATATCTCACAGTGTTCCTTACTTCTTTCTGTTGAAATGGTTATTTAAATAAAAAAATACAAAGTTTTTGGAGAGACAAACAAATGCATGAGCACCTACACATCATGTCTTTAGGAACCCAGAATGTTTTCAGAGGAGGAAACTGCAATAATGGAGAGGTCATGAGAACATTTTGGTGAAAAGATGCATATAAATGGTATGAGAGATGATGACAATTCTACCACCAGTGCTAGGAAGGTCAGGGCTTCACACTGATCATTCACGATTGACATATTTGGGATGACAAATATCTACTTTCTATCTTCACCTTTTCACATTTTACTTACTTGTTCTCCATTAGCATACTATTATGGTAAATAAAACATACAGTTTGAGGAGCTAACCACGTTGATTAGCTTTGGACTGACTTTATGTGTGCTCCCCAAACTTTCTCTCAGAGCTGTTAACATGTACAGGAGCTGACCTCCTCTGTGTCAGCCATACAGCTCCAAGAGCTTCTTGTTGATAATTAAAAATGACAGTGTTCCTTTTGGTTAAAATTAACAGAGGTGAAACTTAACAGAAACTGCCTACTCAAGGAGTCACACCACTCTCCACTATCAGACTCTAAATTATTAACTTGCCTTAGTTTTATCATGATTAATTATTAAAATTCAGCTGCTTGTCAACATATTCATCATAGAACTGATAGATTAGCAGTGTCTTGTGCTATATTGGCTGTGCTCTAAACATTGACCTTTCAGCAGTATTTCATGTCTCAAAAGGATTGTTCTAGTGGTGCATTTTACTCAGGATAATAAAAGGAGCAGAAGAAGAAACAGTCATCACTACACTGGAAATTTAAGGCAACTCCTACCTCCCTTTTATCTCAAACATCCAACTGAGTTAAGGGGGGAAAACAAGAATCAAAGGTAGCTGATTTGTGTTCTGCAGCAGAAGGAGGAAGGGGTTTCTCCTTTCCTTTTTTTTTTTTCCTGCTTTATTCCCTCAGTACTCCTCCTTCTAGACTGAAGATTTACAGGGATTTACAGGGATTGCTCAAACACTATGTGCTGCTGAATTTAGCAAGGTTTGCCTCTAGTCGAGAGGCTACGGTTGAGAGTGTTCACTTTCAGTGTTGCATTCCTGGCACTAAAGACAAAAGACTTAGTTATTTGAGGAATTATTTATTTTTTCTTTTAAACAGCAACAATTACAATTCTTTGCAGTCTTTCCTGCATATTTAACACTTATTGGAAAAGTCAGTTGAATACCACAGATTGCAGTCAACATCTTTCACAGATGCCAGTCTTTTTTTTTTCCCCTTTGAACGTTCAGAGCTTTGCAAGTCATTAGTCCATTAGCACAAAGTTAAAGTACGCCAATCAATGTCATTTAAAGCTGTAGGTCATCTCGGGTTTTCATAAACAATCTTAAGGCTAATGACAACTACCTACCCTTCTGCTCTCATTTTCATTTCATCTTGAGCTTTTTTTGAAACATTAGATTTGGCATTTGTAAAGAAATAAACCCTCTGCAGGTGCTACTTTTTACCATGATAAAATAGAAATTATGTTCCCAAAATTCTTTAGGAGACTTCAGGAAAAAGCACGATATTGTGACCCGGGTTTATTCTTACACTTTCTAATATCCTTCGATTTACTAGAATAATGTGAAAGAAGCCATGCCAGAAAAAACTGTAACTGTTTGGCTTTAAAGACGTTTTATTCAAAGGTTAGAAAAAGTCTTGAGCTCGAGTTACAAAACCTGGCAACAGTAAATTCAGGTCTGAGCTCCGGTCAGACCCCCTCCCCAGCCTTAGGCGTATCACTTAATCTCTCAAAATGTCTCAATTTCTCCCTCTAAATGAAAACAAACCAGATTGTCTGGTATTTTCCCCCTTTTTCATGAGAGCACATTGGTGCAGACCATTATACTAAGCTGGCAGGGAGTTAAATAGCTCTTCTGTGTCTTCTATCAACTTACTGCTTTCTGCCTACCTACAGGGAAAGGCTCGCTTGGGAAATAAAACTGCTGAAATCTGAAGCACAGATTTCCACAAGGAATGAAACAGTCGTTTGCAAAATCTAGTGTTATCCTTGCACAGGCAGGAAAAGCATATTTACTTCCCAGTCCATCAGACATAAGGTAGCTGTGCAGGGATGCCAGTAAAAGGATGGCTGGACTCCCTGTGAAAATCTGGGTGCAGAGCACCATGACACTGGGAACAGTCAGATATCCAGGGCGGAGGGGGGGTAGGAGAGCTACAAAAAAAGCTGTGCTGCGTGGAAAGAAGGAATGAGGGGGGAAAAACTTGCATCCTCTTCATTTCTGTTCAGCTATCAAAACAATTCTTCATCAACCCTAGTTTTATTCAAAGGAAAGGTGCTGTTATCTTAGACACATCATGAAACCCCGTGCTGGAATCAAGTTCTATTTTCAGGAATAGCTCCTGACCGACAAAGCACTGCAGTGACCCCAAGTAACTGCTTCCCTGAGCTGTAAATGTGTGTTCAGAAGTTGTCCATGGCTAGATTAGTGGGAGACACAAGGATTCCCTTATTGTTGGGTCTGAAGGACCATGCAAGGACATCAGAGTTGGGTTAAGGATTTGCCCCAGCACTTATTGCAAAGAGTTATTATTGTTCTCAGCTTTGTCATAGTTCTCAGCTTTGGCAATCCAAAGGTCCTTGAGGAAGGGAGTAAGAGTGAGTACCAATCTGGCATCTATATTTTATTTAATTCCATATTAGGTTGGTTGGAAATTTTTAAACTTATTCCTGCACTCTCTCAGGAAAAAAAATTGGCATAGCAGCCAGAATGGAAACAATTTGATGAAATAAGTTTATTTCTCTGAGGCTTTTGCCCCTTTTTTCTTCAGATTTAGGATACAAGTTCCAATCTAGAAATGAACCCAACAGCAAATAGTCAGGACACTCAGTGGGTGTTTTTCAGCAGCAACTGAAATTTAAGTCTCTAGTTTGAGTCAGACTGACTGGAGACTCAACTCTTTTACATCCAAGCATCCAAACTAACGGGTGCTGACTACTCTTGAGCAATTAATTCTCCTGTGAACAGCTTTGTAACTGTAAATGTCGTCTTTGATAGGTCTGTAGTTTCTAGCCCTACTAAAGGTCCTCATTCCATGTTTGCAGCAGAAGAACATCCCTATCGGTTTAATTTTTAATTCCAGAAAAGTGTTTTAAAAACAATAGAAGAAACACAACAAAACCTGAAGATTTTCTGTAAAGAGGAAGGCTCATTCCCAGTGGACATTAAACTGCCTTAGAGATGCTCTCTCTAGATTCTTTGCACCACTTTGGTAAAAGAATTGAGCAGGAAGGCAGAGCCATTTCTGCGACAGTCTTACTTGAGTCCAAGCCTCTCAGTGTTCACAGCATCCAGTGTGTTGCCCACTTCCTCAAGGTCTTACTATAACAGCTTTCTGTCTGGAGTTTTTGTTACCACTCCATTTTTGCCAGAATAAGTGGGTGGAGTAAGTTCCATTAGTTCCATTCTTTCCAACATCTACCAACTCTCCTGCTAATTCTAACTATGGAAATATTTCTTAAATACCATGAATTTGCTTTGCCTAACACCCCTAGCCACCCTAAGTAAAATAACTGTTGTGCATGGAGTTACTTCAGATGAGTCATCAGGGAAAAGGAAACATGCAGCGGTGCAGATTGAGCAAGCACTAGGTTCAAACCGGATTTGCAAGCAAGATGACTAGCCACTAACTTTTTTTTTTTTTAATTTACTTTGTTTCTCTTCTGTCTCCTTTTTTCTTCCTGTACTCTCCCCTCCAGTACAAGGAATAACTTTTATATTATCTTGCGCCAAGAAAAGAAATAAATTATCTATTCCTGATTGCACTCCTTTTAGAGGCTGAAATAATCTCACTTCCCTGTGATTTGGTAAGTCACCATTTGATCCCTCACCCCTTAGGAAAAAGAAAGATTAGTTCTGACGGCACAGATGAGCAAGAGCTACTATCAATTACAAGAGCTACACTTTCTTTTATTAACCCTGAAACAGCTCTCTCTGGTGTTTTATTAGGCCATTTAGAAGACAATATGAAAGTGATGGTGAACCCTCTCCACCAGTACTTTTCAACAGTGGCAACTGGTAGCATGCTGATGGCATTTGTTCATTATTAGGGCATTCAAGGCAATTCTGCCATAATGAACCCCATGTTGTATGGGGGAGACTGTGAGAAGAGAAGGAGTCAATTCATCAGCTACATGTCTTGGGTGAAAAAGCCATATAAAACTTTTGTGAAAACTGAAAGAGGAGTGGAGCCAAATGGAGAGAGCGTGGAGATGTCATTAACAACAGTACAGTACAAGTATTCTTTGGGTGGATCTGTGGTGTTTTCCCTGTTACAATTTCAGTTTGGTTTGTGCTCAGCCACATGGAGGTCCCTTAAAACAATAAATAGCCTAGGAAGATTTCCAAGTTGAGAGCTCTGGCCTGGCTCTGCCTACCTTGTCCCAGCAGTCAGGGACAGAAAGCAGAGCTGGGCGCTCCAGCCCAACCCCATTGCTGGGACCCACACATCATGACACCAGTTGTGGTAACCCCAAATCAGACTACAGCAGCAAGAAGGGAAAAGTTAGTCAATCATAAATACTATAAAGCACTATTCCCAAGACCTCCACATTCCCACATTCAAATGTGGGAATCACACTCAAGTACGTGGCTTTTCCATTCAAAGTTGTCATACATGTAAAGTAGTAAAACTACCACTGGCAGCCTTACCTAGACTCTAAGGCTCCCAAGACCTTTTCAGCCTCCAATGGACTCACTCAGTCCTCACTCTCAACTCAGGCCTTTCAGAGCTCTTCCACGAGCCCTCCACTGTTTGTGAAGAGTTAAGGCTAAATCTTCAGCAGGACCACCCTGCAGTGCCAGAGCTAAAGAGAACTGCTGGCCAAAAAGCAGCAAGCTGGGGACAATTTGTTACCATCTAAAGCCCTCACTCATTATTCCAGCCACCAAACTGCCTGGCACCCACTGTTAACCTAGGTCACAACAGCCTTCACACACCATCCTGGGCTTCAGTACACGGTATGTATCAGCAGAAACCCCAGTTTTCAACCTGCTCCATCCTCCTCTCCAGCTCTTCATGTTGCCCCACACTCTACAGAGAGCAATTCCCTGATGATCAGAGTCAAGCTCTGACATTTATGAACCTTTTCATTACTTGGGGTGTATTGCTGGTTTGTAAAATACAGATTAAGAATAGTCACACTGTGCCCTACATTAGGCCAGTGTTGTTACATGTTTATTAGGAAAGTGATTTAAAAGGGAGATCATGCAGCAAATTACCAATCCTGCACAACCTACTAAAAACTGGGTGATGAAGCAACATAATCATCATACATCAGCTTCCCATTACCTGATTTAGAGTAATTTGAATTCTCTGCCTCTGTGCAAACAGAATGTCACTTAATGCACTGTCAAACTTTATTTTAAGAGTTAAAAGGTGGGTTTATTATTCATAATGCTAACAATCAGGAGTAACTAAAATGTTCCATATGCCAGAAATCAAAACCCGTAATCATGGAATGGGTTACAGGAGATTTAAACTAAATTAAAGCTCTGACAACATTAGTTTTAGAATGGGAAAGCATAAGAAGTAAGAGGAGCACAAAGACTAATTCTGTGCATCTGCTCCTGCAGGCTGTTTTTGTATTTCAAATACACATTGAAAGATAGAAAAGTTAATTATTTCTCTGGGTTAGGGCAGCACGTGTGTGAGACAATGAGCGAGTGAGATGGCAAGTGCACGCTGGTGTGTGCACCAGAGAGAGTCAGATGGCCCTGGTTTTGTTCTCTTTCCTCATTTTTGGTAGGACACCTGCCAACACCCATAGGCAAGTGTCACCCAGGGCTCTTGTGGTTCTCCAATTCCAGACCTCCGGTCAGGAAGTGTTTTGAAGACCAGTAAACCACTCAGCCCTGGTCTCCTCTTCATAAATAATTCCTCATGGCCATTGAGGAAGACTAGAGCTGGCTTTCAGCTTCATTATGGTTACTTGAGAGCACTCTCTGGTCTGGCATCTTCACAGGCAGCCTATTCCTCTGTGGGAAATCCTAGTGGGCTATGGGGAGTGGTGAAAGAGAGCCGTCAGCAGTGACTGCTTGCCTAGCTGGAAGCCACACTCCTGTGCACTTTTCATGCAATCAATCATGAAGGAAAGGTCAACAGACAGCTTTCAAATAACCGATCCATTTAACTACTGACATTGATCTGGGCCAGAGAAGTGGAGCTGGTGCAGGGGGGTGGGGGTGGGTAAGGAGGGAGGAAGGGAGGGTTCAGTGGTCAATCAGTGGAAATCTAAACCCCTTTCAGTCTAATGGGAAGCCTAAACACACTCCTAAGCTTTCTGCTTTAAATCTCACAGCAATTTGCTTAAGGCACTATGGGACCTTTACACAGTTATCTTAAAAAGTAAAGGAAAAAAATTATTTTCCTGCATAAAATTAAATACATAAACCAGAAGAGATCCATATTTCACTGCATAATGCAGTGCTGTACCAGTAAGCATGATGGGTGGGACAGAGGAGTGACAGAGAGAGCCCCTGGTGTGATCCCAGGGCCAACAAAACTCTAGCTGTTTTGCTTTGGCCATAGTTTGAAAGATGTTCTTCCTCCCATTGTAAGCACATCCTTCAGTGCAATCCAAAGCGTACTGTCATCAGCCATTATGGAGACCAATTAGTTACCTTTCAACTAAAAGAAATAAAAACTCCCTAACTCACAATTGCTAGCTTAGGACTTTCCAACCCTGAATCCTCTTGTGAAGGGCCAAAGTCTTGGAAGAAATCTCACAGGAGTGAAGCAGAGCAATAGGTAGCTGATCATTCACTGCCCAGGTTCAGTTCAAGATAACTCAGGTTCTTAACCTGCCAATAGGGTCCTACAACCTAGTCTATACAGCGTGGATTTTATTCTCAGTGCATATATACCACAGAGCATGATGTGAGTGTGTGCCCAGGAGAAAAAAAGAAGCATGGAGAGAGAGAAAGCAAATTTGCTGTTCTCACTTAAGACCATTATCTCAGAAAGACAGTCCTGGATCCCAAGCTGTGCTCCCAGAACTGTTTCCACAGTACTTCACGTGAACAGCATCACCTGCATAAAGGATACATACATTCCACCAGCACCTACAGCCACTTGGCAGGGCCTTTTGGTGACAATACATTGGAATTTATCTAAACCAGAGTTTCAATAACTGAATTCAGTCTTTTTTCCAGATAAAGCACTTCATCTTGCTGTATTTCAAATCCCCATCAATAAAGTGGAAAGACTATCTCTTCCTTACCTCACAGGTAGTGTAGTAGGATAAATATATCTATTATGATATGCTTGGTGATAATGATAATGAACCATAAAAGACAGACAGCCTGACCAGAAGATAACTGAAATCAGTGGAAGAATTCCCTCTGTATTAATTGGGCTTTGGTTGTAGTCTCCATTTAAAGGGAACAAGGAGCACAAGGATTTCTCGGTCCCTAAACTGGAAAGTTGGAGTTATAGAACAATTCTCTGGATCCCATAGGAACTACTTCTCAATCAAGTGTGGTAAGAAAAGAATCTCTGCATGAGACACTACTACAACAAAAAAAATATGACATGAAATCCTGTGTGCATTTACGCATGTATATCAGGAGAAATGATATTAAATTCAAGGGGAAAAAATAGAATTAGATATCAAAAACTGGATTAAACCATAAAAATCTGTCCACTATGGAGAATTCAGTTTGTAAGATAATCTTTTCTATAAAAGGAAGAGTATTAAAGTAAATAACTCAGAAAAACCCATGAGAATCTGAGCTTTCAGTAACCAGCCAGATGGAGAATGCAATATAGGCAAGAGCACTGCATGGCACACTTCATATAACTAAGGAGGAAAAAAAAAAAAAAGCTATTTCTGGGGAACATTACTGCTCCTCAATTATTTTTTCATTCTCCTGCTCCCCATGTGCATCAACATCACTATTAGTAAAGTCAGCCATTTGCACCAAAAAGTACGATTTTGTTGCGGCACTAATCCCAGATTTCCTGCCCTCTGCCATGACACAGAAAAGTCCCAGCTCTTCCCTCTAACTCTCTGCCATAGTATGATCTGTAAACACATTTCTTGCAGAGAGCAAGGAACCCAAAGGAAAGGTACACATTAGTCTGAATAGGGTTTTCAGTTTTTATTTTGTCCAAACAGAGAGGGTTGTTAGTCTGTCCTTTGCCAGGGGAGTCTACACAGACAGGCTAGAAATGCTGACAGATTCTTTAAGGGAAAAGCCAGCAATCATGGTAGTCTACCACAGTCCTGCCCCACGTCACAGAACTCTTCCCATCTCCACTTAACTGTCACACTACAAATTTGCCAAAGGAAATCACTTGGATTTCTGAAAATCCAACACAGTACATACTCTAAAAAATTAACTCCATGTATTTAATTTTCAAAAATAGGCCCTAGCTTTACTGTCTTAGACTTTTAGGAAAGAACACAAGCACCCAGATTTTGGGAGGTACACAGCATACTATGCTGCCAGTCCTCATAAATACAGAAGTAATAAGGAAAGGATTACAGCTACTAAATTGCTGTGTTATTTCAGAAATTTATTTATTCTAGTTTAAATTCTCTTTATTTATTTATAATGAAAATATAACCCTTTGTGGTAAACTGAGGTTTTGAGGCTTAATTAAACCTACAGGCTACAGGAACACAGAATAAAACTGTTAACTGCAAAGCATGGAGGAGATAATGCAAGAGGAATAACAACACAATACAAACTAACACTCAACTAAAGGCAGACATAGGGCAAACTAAGCAGGAAAATGGTACCTCAGAAAAAAAAAACAGCAAATTTTTGGCATATTAATTTTAAATGAACTTTGTTTTCTAAATACCCATGGGGGATCTAGACTTGGTATCCAAATGTCTTTGAAAATTGCAGTCCTCTATCTCTGGCCAGCTTGTATCCACTTCTCTCTGAAAAGCCCCACTAGAATCAATGGTTTCATTCTGGATCTCCTTCTATCTTATGTTAATTATTTACATGTGTAGAGTCAGTGTGAGCTGATCTTGAGCATCACAGCGCAAGCGCCTGCAGAAACTCCCACCTGATCTATTACATGACTAGGACAAGAATCATTCAGCTCCAGCAGGAGGTCTAATCATCAGCTTTTATCTAAGCAATGATAATATCTTTTACATTATTTCACAGGGGCAGAATTCTCTTTTATCCAACAGTTTGAGGTTGCTTCTTTTTGGCTGACATGCAAAAGTCAAGGAAGGATGTGGACAGAGACCAGTATAGGAATAAAAAAGGAAACAGTAGAATAAACATGTTCAGAACAAACAAATAACCAAATAGGCATGCACTTCACTGAAATATATGCATGTTTCTCTTAAAACATAGTTTAAAAAAAAAGTAGGATTGTTTAATGTGAAATCGAGCTTCAGTGATACCCCAGCTCTTCAGCTGGATAAGCAACAACTTGTCCTTGTTTTGATTAAGGAGAGCTATTACATGTTTTTCCTGAAGCTATTATTTTGCAAGGAGCATGTTGTAATTTACAAGTTTCTCGAAATATGTCCCTTTAATGAAATGAATAGAAAATTAATGCTATCAGGCAGAAAGCTTTTAACTAATAGTTTCTAACACTTCTCTCTGAGATATTGGAGAGCAATTTTCATTTACCAGCTATCTAAAGGTGAAAACAACCTGCAGTTTCACTGACACAAGCTTGATCCTCTTCTCTGCAGTTGTTGGATGTTTTTGGTTTAGGGATAACATACAGCAATTGCTGAAGTCTTCTGCCCAGCAACACTGACATGCAGTGCCTGGACCCAAAGTGACAAAAATTTTAGAAAACAGCATTCCACTTAAGACACAAATGGCTCCAAGACATATTTCTATTCCTAACATGATAAAGAGAAGTTGGGTTTAAAACTCCCTCTGGCTCCTATGCATCCATGTATATATTAGGTAAGATCATGTTGACACCAAAATATACATTTGTCACAAAACAGTGGAAGGATCTACCCTAACCCAGGACAAGAGGCATGTTGCACAGAAACAGAAAGATAGTATAAATAATGTCTTTACATTGGTCCAAAGTAATACCATGGAAAAAAGACTAATTTAAAGACTGAGACAAGAACTGATAAAATCATCCTCAATGAGCCTTAGGAGCAATTTGACTTGTGCCAGTTTTACCTAGTTTTCTTATTCAGAAAACATAAAAGTACTCAGTTTGCTGAAGGACACAAATACCCCTCCGAACACTCACATGACTGTGGCTAAATGCTGGGCTAGTAAGTGGGGTCCCACGGCCATAGGAAAACACCAGTTTGTAGCAAAACTTCATCTTTGAATGGTAGCAGTAGTGGTGGTAGTGAATGAGTGATGCGACCATCAAGAACCAGATCAAGCTCTAAAGCAGAGGTGTACAAGTGATTCAGGAATGCAACTGCTGCCGATGTTGTTGAATCAACAGTACACACACTACAGATCCACATCACCATGTCTGCTGCCTTTTCTTATCATGGGAGTGTGGGACACCAGTTGGCAAGGACTCTTTGGACACAGCGCTTGCCACACATTTATGTCATACTAACGGATCCATTTCAAGTGTGACAATACTTATGAATGATTTCAGTACTGTCCCTTTCTGTCCATGGAATAGTGGTACAGAAGGAAGGGCACCATCACCTGGCTGAACCCACACTGATGCCAACATTGTGCTCAGACACAGTCAGTAATGCTGAACATGGAGTCTTTGAGACAGAGACAAAAAGCCACATCTCTCCTGTTAAAAAAAGTTACACTGGGAAGGACACAGGGACTACTGGCTGTGCTTCACTCCTCTTAATTCTTCTCTCAGGAGCTCTACTTTGAAGGGCTCTTGAATTACACGCCTGACACTCACTTTGAACACGCTCTCAAAGTGATACATGTCCCCTTAACAGACTTTTTATTTTGAAATACATTATTATATGGCCTTCTAGAGAGATGGAGTTGTCAACCACATGAATGACAACCCCTGGCAGAAGACCAGCTCACAATCCCCTCTTTTTCACTTTCACTTGCAGAAACCTTAAAACTGAAACAAAAGCAACCAATTAATCATCACTCACATATCATGCTATAGGAAACAGTTACAGCAGATGCAGGAATAAACAGACAATTGATTTCTTTTTGTTAGGAAACAGGTAGATTTTTTTAAAGAAGATGAGATACTAAACTCTATCGTGGCTGGGCACAGCTCACAAGCAGGGCTGGCTTTTCAGAGATAAAGGCTTGCTGCAACTTTTCAAGTCTGGTATTTGCTATCAATCTGTAAAGAAGACAATCTTAAAAGCGAAAAATTTCCTATACTATGTTATCCACTATGCATTTTTTTATTATACTAGTAAACAATCTATCAGAGACATTAAATATTAGCTTGACTTTTTGGTTAAGAAGCCTGGAATTTCTGAGACCTAAGAGAGGATGGAGAGATTACGTGTTGTAACATTTAATCACAAAATAAAGAGAGCTCTGATGCAAAACAGCAGACAATCTTTACAGGCTGCACACTTCATTGCTAGGATATCCACAGACCAGCTATCACACTTATGGGATTGTTTCACATCAAGGAAAAGAAAAGGCATGGGGGCAAAGACCAGACCCGGGACCTCGGATCTCTGTTCTTAGAGCCATAATTAGGGGAACTCAGGTCACGCTTCCTTTCTTTCTCACTATCACTTTGGACCAAAGGATCCGTCCTTCTGCTCTTCATTTCAGCACACTTCACAAAGGAGACCCCAGGGGGCAGGGGATGGTTTCTTACAAAGCAGTCTTATCTTTGCGATCAGAGCTGTCTCCTGGAAGAGGTCGGTTTGGCAGGGAGAGGAAGGACTGGAAGCTGGACTCCCTGGCAGTTCCCATTTAAAGAAACCCCACACTTTTCCAAAAACTGAGAGGAATAAAACAAGCATCCTGACCATTTCTTGCAAAGGCAGGGCCCATTCCACTGAATTTCCTGTGTCACAAGGATGCTTAATTTCAGGTGCAGGCTGTCCACCCCTCACCTGAGCAGTCACTCTGAGGCCAGCAGAACCAGTCTCTTGAGGCAGGGCTGAACTCTCTACATGCAAAGACCTGTGAAGATAACACCCTCATCACATGGTTTTTGCTTTTGCTGTGTATCTTGCCGAAGCACAAGAATCACAGCATCAGCAGATCTTTTTTGCCAATACCACACTAGCTGACTTCAGAGGGAAGGGCAGACCTGCACAAGGACCTACTTGCTGTTATAAAATACCACTGACACTGAAACCAGTGTCACCAGAGTACAACGATGATGAATACAGATGAAAAATATACCTCCTTGAAACAGTAGCTGCAAGAAAAATTAACATTTCCATCTCCCTGCTCCTTTATTTTTTAAAAGCACCCAGTTAACTTGGAACTTCAATGTAAAAACAGATTTCTCCCTTGCCTTATAGGTGTGTACAAACTCATCACACAAGAAAAGGACACTACACCCACAAAACCCATTCTCTTTCCTTTGAATTTATTTCACTCTCCCCTTACTTGCATCTGTGTTTTCAGAGCCGCCTCCCTGTTCACACTAAACAAGTCACACTCTTTGTCTCTCTGCAACTCACATACTGGTTTTAAAAGCTTTGCTAGACAACCTATTCCATATGTTTGCTTCCCTCCGAGTAACAGTTCTGCCTGACTTTCCTTTTGGTCTTAATTTCCTAATAAGTGGATTGACTGCATAGCTCATTCTTTAAACAAAAAACAAAACTAACAAAACAAAACCAACAAGCAACACAACACACACAACACCATGAGAATAGATTACTAGTGGTCTGCTTTATCATTTTCAGTCTCTGCTCTGTTAATGTTCTTTTTAGGTCATATTAAATTGTTCTGTACAAAAACAGATAAATGGTTCCTTTATTTTTATCTCATTGAGAAAATAAAATTAAATCAAGAAAAGCGGAGAGAAAAAGAGAATAGGTCCCTGGCTGTCCATTGCTCCCATCTTTGAGTGGAGGAAAACTGCACTCTGTTCTAAAAAAAAAAAAAATCATGCAAATCAGAACTCTTTATTGTCCCTGAGGTCTAGTTTAGAGCCTTCAATAATAACACCAGTTCTTCGGACCCATATTATTGCATTTTAATGACGAAGTCAGTAAATACCTGTATGCTAGCCTAACATTTTTAAGGTTGTTTTGCTGCAATGAACATAAAAATTCTGGCTCATTCTGAATGAAGATGTGGTCTAGTTAGTGTGGTTTAGTCTTTTTATTATATCCACCTTTTTCATGACATTATTGCATCTTCAATAATCTGTATTTCTTATGCATTTATCTCTTGTCCATGAAAGATGTGGTTAAAACAGAACAACTCTTTTGAAGGATCTGTCCTAGGAGACCAAAAACCCACCAATTCTGCCTGTTTGTACTTGATTACACTGGTAGACCCAAATAACAACAGCTACAGTGAACCCTACTAACTCTGTCACTTACAAGAATGTCCACAAGAACACCTCTTAAAACTGACCCTGCTAGCTTCCCAAATTAGGGCCTTTCAAAGCCACACGCACACCCAGAGCTACATGTGAGCCCAGGATCACAATCTCCATTGTGTGGGATTCAGAACAGATCCAGGAGAGCTCATAAGTGCTCTGCTGCTTATCTTACCTATGTTCCTACTCCCAGAAGATGGGAAAGCTCATCAGATGCTGAACTCACAGAGCTCTCCAGACAAGGGCTCTCAGCTATAAGGAAAAGAAAACGCTTCTCTACCTTCTCATTATTTCCCTTCTGTTTCTTGTCAACACAGGGACACACGGTGAGTAGTATCTAGCCCAGTATTTGCTGGATCAAAAACCTGAGCTTATGTATTTCAAAATTCATACAAACACTTACACAAAAGAAAAAACAAAAGGCCCATAAAACCTATGCCCTCTTCTTGTCAGTGCTGTCTCTCAATGGCGTAGGTAGAACAGATTTTCCTTTTATTATTCTTTTAGCCTTCTTTAGACAAATAACATTTTTCAGCCGCAACGCTCTACACCAAACCCTCCAAAAGAATTTCCTACCCCGTCTTCCCCAGCAGACCCCCAGCAACTAAAGCCTGCAGTTGCTGTATTCCTCACCATTTCTTTTTTTTTTTTTTTTTTTTTTAAGGGGAAAAAGAGTTTTCTGTTGTTCAGAACATTTTCATGAGAGGACTGACTGCACTTATTTCCTTTCCACATTCCTGGAAAAGGCATGCATGCAGGTGTGAAAATGGGACACACGCACCCAGGGCCAAGAAGGACTTTACTACCCACAAAAACGTGAGTAAGCAACTAGAGGTTCTACATATTCAAGCCAAATCTCCAGTCTACAGTGGTCTTGGCATCAATACCAGTTTCACAAGCTGTTTTGAACCCAGCTGGTGGAGCTGCAGAGGTGATGCACACAGCTCAAGGCAGAGGCAGGAGGCTGCAAGTCCCCTTGGGTCAGTGCTGCTGCCAGAGACCTAGTGTCACAGGGTCATGGCCTTGCTGACTGGTGGGCACACACTTCTTGAGCTAGTTATTGTCAGCAGCTGTACTGTAAGACTGCCTAGGAGGGCTTGCCATGAAGTAAGACTCCTCTGTGCTGGATATCCTCCTGGATAAAACCACCACTATCCCCCAGCCACCTTCCCTCCCTCTCATTCTGAATCATCAGCCACCTCATTCCCTTTAGACTTTGTAGAAAGTAAGAAAGGTGGTAGTGGGTCTTTTAGTTTTGGGGGGTTTGGGTTTTTTTTTAGCCTTCTCACCTTGTTTGTTCTCAGATTAGCAAATAAACACATTTTGCATGAAATAACAGCAATTAATGAAAACCCTTTTAATGATTTGGCTTTAGTTCACCCTTGAAAACTTGGTATGAAGTGGCTGGGGGGTGGTTCACAACTTTTTTCCTTTTTTCTTCACAGTGTCGTGATTACTTTCAGAAAGTAGGCTCCCTGGCACTAAATGGCTAGTATTCGCCTCTCACTTACTGGAAAAACAGAAGCAGATTTGCTGCACAAATCTGCCATCACACGACTTGTCAGTCCTCCACTTCTCCCCTTCTCAAGCCTGTGCAAAACTGTTCCCCCTCGTGCATGGCCACAGATCCATCACATTAAACATTTCTGTTGCTCCTAGTTGAAACGCATCTTTGCAAAGCTCACTTTGTTAGCAGAGCTCTCAAAGTGCCAGAGCACATGTTAAGCACTGTCAGCCTCTCTGCCTGTTGAAATATGTCTTTGCACAGGGTGTCTTTCAAAACAATAAATCCTGAATATTTAAAAGTCAGCAGCAAGGTAGGAAAAAACAAGCTTCTCCATAACCAGTGACAAGCACAGGGGTTTAGTTCGTCTTTTCTTGAACTTGCAGGAATGAACTTTACTGTTTTAGAAGTAACTGGAGACCAAGGTGTTGCCAAAAGTCAGTGATGAAGTTACTGAAATTTGACTCGTAATCATTTGTTGGCCCCAAACCACTCCCATCCAAGCAGTGCGAGCAATCAGCAGGGGCTCAGGGAGCACGGCAGGAGCATGTGCAGGCAGGGGGGGTGGGCAAACAAGAGGCCGATTCAGAGGAAATGGAAGGGATCCCAGAAAAACAAATGGTGGAAATACTTCAGCCACCAAGCTGGGACTTCACTGAACCTCTCAAAGAGCGAGTTGGTACAGCCAGCTCCCAGCAAAGGTAACCAGTGAGCCTCAGAGCTAGCACTAACCCTGCCACCTGGGAGCGTGGCCCCAGCAGTATGGCACACCTCTTCTTCAGGGCATCTTCTCCCATGGCCATTTGAGGAAGCAGATCACATGCATGGCAGTGAAACATCAGGCTGCCCGGCTGCTGGCCTCATCTGCTGGTATTTCTTATTTTGGGCATACTCACGGGAAAGTGCTTACTCATTTCACTCCATAGGAAGCAAAGCAGCCTCACTGCCTCAAGAATAATTTATTGTCATTAATAATAATACACTGATATAGAACTTTTCATCCCGAAGGACGAAAAAAGCAATTTAGAATCTCAAAGCAATTTTCGAAGTGGAATAGTTTCTGCTTTAAGGCACATGCAGCAGTGACACTGGAGCGTCCCTGAGTACGCTCGTGCCAGTCCTGCACGTGGAGGAAGTGTGCCATGCTGCAGACTCAGCTGACACCCTCCTCGGCACCTCAGGGAGAGGAAACAATGGCAATGGGTCAGTTAAACATGGCAGAGGATGCAAAGCCATCTACTCTACCGCATTCAGTGGGATGAAGCCTCCAGGGCCACATTCCCCCTTCCTCTGGGCAGAGGAGATAACCCTCCATGCATGAATCAGTGCAAAAAGGAAGAGATGATGCAGCAAGTAATGGAGGTTTCAGAAAGGAAAGGAGGGTAAAAGCAGACCAGAGAGACTGGTGGTTCCTGCACTCATGCTTCCTTTGCTGCCCAAAGCTAAGACATAGTGCTTGCTCGACATCAGTTGTTAAAACATCAGTATGATTGATGCTTTTGTGTCTCTCAGACTGGAAAAGAAAATACACGAAAACAAGAACTACTTTTTGGTCATGATTTCACTTGCACCCTGGGTGCCAAGTCTTTCTTGCACAGCAAACTCTGACTTCAAAAATATTGGACAAAAATTGAGAAAATATGAAGCTGCACAAATATTAGCAAGTTTGTGCAGTGTTAGAGTAAGGTATTTCTTCTGTATACCTTCTGTATTTTCCTTCCCTTAACACTTAATGTATAAACCAGAGAGATAAAAATGTAACTTGTGCTTAATGACCACCCCGAGGAAAGGGCAATGCATTCCTCCAAGGAGTGGTGGTTGCATACAGAATTTTTCACCATAGGTCACTAATTCAAATCTAACCTACTTTACTAGTGACTCAGATGTATTAGTGTCTGCAACTGTTGCTTGGTGGCTTACAAGTAAAACGATTTTTCAACCTTATATGAGTTCTTGGCACATCCTAGTCTCCAGCTTATATAGATGTAAAATTCCCAGCTGCAGAGAGGAGGGCAAGGTCACCGGAGTGAAGAGGCTTTTCCTTCCCAGTTGACCCAGCTGATCTGTACAAATATGGACTGGAAGGTGGGATCTCCATCCTCCCGGCATGACCTTCACATACCTCTTCTTCCAATCTCCCTTCTGAGCCGTCTTGCTTTATTTTTTTATTTACCCAAACCTCTTCTTTGGCTTTCCACTTTCACAATGCAAGCACACTTTCAGGTCTCTGATCTTAAAAAGACCCAATAAATCAACTAACTCTGTTAGCACTCATTGTGAACTACAGATCTCCCTTCTCCACGTCTCACCCCTTAGCTTGCTGGGAACACTGTTCATATAGGAGCAGAAATTAAAACAGTTGAAAGGAGATTAGAGGATGAGGTCAGATGGACAAATCCCCATTGCTACTCAAGGCAGCTAGATTTCATTATTGGGAAGTGGTGCTAAAAACGCACTTATGTGATCTTTGGGAAAAAAAAGGAAAAAAAGAAATAAAAAGAAAATAAGAGGGGAAAGAAGAGACCATATCAAATATTTATGGAGCCATGAATCTGCTTACCTGGAAGGTAGGTAAGATAAACAAGTATGTCATATATCAGGTTGTATTCTGGAATGGAAGAATCTACTGCTCTTTGCATGCTATTCAGCTTGCATCCATGAATTCTTCTAGAAGACTACACTAAAATTTTCATTAAGCATTTGGGGATTTAAGGAATCATTTGGGTGTGTTAAAATCAATATTAACTTGTATTGTTCACTAGCAAGTCACTGTAAGAGCATTATGCAAAATGTTTTCAACCATACTGAATGAATGATGATGACATAAACCAGTTTTGGGCAAACTTTTATTGCATTAAGTGCAGGGTTGTTATTTTATTCTTAAACAGTCTACCAGCATCAAAGGGATGTAACTGAAATATGTTGCAATGATTTCAAATGTTGATGGCTGCTGACATACGATTTTACAAACATGAAGACAGAAATTAGGATAGCACAGGCTATTACAGCTACAAATAAACTTTTAAGCAATTTAGGAATACATTAAAGGAAGGCAGAACACTCAGAGGACCAAGCAGCTGACTCTCACAGCTTCTGATGAATAGGTAATGATAGATAGTGCAGCATAGCAAAAGCATGCTTGCTGCCAGGCAGAGCGCGTCTGAGGAAGCCAAAAGTCTCCCCACCTCCAAATCATTACAGATAAGACCTGTAAAACCAGGATCCTGCCTGTTGCACAGCCACAAAACTCCCAGGGACCTTTCAGGTTTTAAGCACCACTATACATGTGGGCTGAAGCATTTCACCCCTGCCTTGCCAAACCCTGGGCCTGAGTGGGTTTCCTCCATGTGTCCCTAAAGCTCCTGAACAGTGAGTCTTGCTCTACTGTGGGTGCTCCATGTGACATTTAACATGAGTGCAAGCTGGGGCCTCCTGCTTGGAGGAGGACAGTGATGCTTGTCCTCCCTCTTAGAGGAGGACAGAGGGACAATTATGCATCCTGTGCCTTGTGGTGGAAAGGGTAGAATCAACTTCTCCCTTTAAGGGTGCACAGCCTCAAGCATTTGCCAGTATTGCATTTAAAGCACAGTATCAGCATGGTTCCAATAAAGAAACTATTTTCACTGCAGAAGGATGGAAATTACTTTCTAAATTTGTGCATTCCTCATTATTGTATACGTGCCTGTATATAAAAATATTGAGAGAGATAAATACACACACATATAAAATTTTCAGGAACATCTGAAATGAGCAGAAGAGATGAGTCTCTTTCTCTGACCAGGGACTGACACATCACTCCTTCAAGAGTTCCATCAAGAGCCATGCTAAGCACCCTGTTCTGCCTTTGAGTCTCCCTTCTGGGGTAGCCAGTCAACAGGGATGCTGAGTAACCTCTACTGAACACTCCCCAAAACTCTTCCTCTCTGACATGGTCCTTTATGCTGACTCACAGTCTGAAAACAGCTTATAAAAACTTTTATTATTTTTGATGAAGTCACACTTTGTATGCTACGCAAATGTGTTTTTTTAAAAATAATATTTCCAAGAATTAGAGTTTTTTATATTGGTTTATGGCATATGCTCTTGAGATATGGATTATACATAAAATTAATTATATATAATGAAATATATTTTTGCTTTTAAATCTAAGCTTCTCTGAGTTTATCCTCAAAGGAATAAATAAAACTCATTCCCCCAATTATTAACAAATAATATCTACTGCGGCCAGATTTTCAAATTGCTCTAAATTGCACGGTAACATTGATTTGAATGTGGTTACAGTAATTTACATCACTGCAAGACCTGACTGAAATGAATATTTCAAGCAGTTTAGTAATACTGGTACAGATTGTTCCCATTTGTTTACTTAATAGCCAAAGTTAAGCATAAATTTGCAAATAATAAATGGGTTCCTGACTTTATCTATATACATGTTTCTATCAAAACTTCTAAGGAGGCCTGAAGCATAATAATAAACCAGCAACAAAGATGAATATGTAAGCCAATGCATAAGAGGAGAGACATCTTCCCACACTCACTCATGAACACAGATGCTTCCAGAGAAAGCAGAGCCGGGTGGGTGGGGAGAAATGACAGATTTGGGGAGACCATACAAAGTACTGTATGTTTTGGGAGCACCATACCCTCCCATACAAGCAGTTTTCTTGTGGTCCAGCACTGGCTGCAGCGGGAGGTAAGAGGGGTTGGCACTAGGGCAGCTGCCTTGGGTTAAATCATACATCATTCTACACTGAATATCACACAGGATGAAAAATACATACAATTTTACACTGTCTATAAAGATTCAAAATATTGTTCTGATATTAGTTGTATGGGAAGATTTCTTAAAGACTCGCTACTTGTAAAAATAAAGCTCCCAAACACCTCATACCACAAAATCCCAATTGCACAGACAGGCAGTAATCCTTGTAACCTTTCCAGTTAAGTAAAATTTCATCTCGTTAGCAGAAAATTAAATCAAAGCATGTACTTATGTCTAAGTGGACAGCAAGGCATGGTGTAGTCATTCCTGCTCAGTCATCCCCAGATTCAGTGCATCTGTTAAGCAGTTACATCTACACTTGCAGGTTCTGCTAGCCCCAGAAATTACTACATTACATCTATTGTAAAGAAAAGACCTGGAGTTTTGCAGTTGTTAGGGCCACATTAGCACCTCAACTTCTTTTAGAAAGTTACAAGACATACCACAGAACGTGAAATAGAAAATTAATAACTCTATGAGTTGGGGTTTTTTTTACTGTTAAAGATAACTAGAGATTTCAATTAAAACATGCACATGGATGAATCCAAAGTGTACATGTAAAAAATAACACAATCGAAACTTCAGTCATTATTATCTTTTCCAGGTTTTCAAAAATCCCTGATGCCCTGAATGCAAGGGACTGATAGCAATAGCTGTAATCCTCATTTTTAATTGCCGTGGAGGTAGTTTCATGGGGATTTAATGGAAGCATTAAAACGCGTTAAACGTTTAAAGTGTTTCTTAGTTCTAAAGCTGCATTAGGAGGTTGGCAACACCACCGCAGAGGTTTCAAAACAACGGGTGCACAAACCCAGCTTCTCCCCATCCTCATCCTCATCCTCCCCCTCGCTGCCAGGGCGGCCGCCAGAGGGCGCGGGCACCATTCGCGTGGGTGCTGCCGCCGCACTGTCCCCTCTGTTTCCTCCTCTCCCCTTCCCGGCGGGACAAAGCTCAGACTCGCACCCCAAGGTGGAAGCCGGGGGGATTTCGCCGAACTGGTATCGTGCAACCTGGCAGCACCAGGATGTATTCGACCCGATCGACGAGTGACAAGTGACTGCCGTCAGCAGGGTGTTACCGCCCCGGGTCTGCCGGCAGAACCAAGTCAGAGTGCCCCGAACCCAACGCCGTGTGCTCGCAGAGCAGCCCGAGCATTTACATAACTCAATTTGCCTCTGCGCTGACAGAGATGTACAGTATTGATATGCAAAGCAGAAAAGCGGCTGTGTTGGTGTCAGGGACAATTAAGGTCTATGCTCCCCTGCCCATTAGCTGAGTGACTCTGAGCTGCTGGAGAGGTTTAGTCATTCCTGGGGGGGATAAAGGACATGGATACTCTGGGGATATTGATTGAGAAGGACACAAACAGTAGCTAGGATACTTTTTCAGTGACACAGAAGTTAATGATTTAGTGATTCACAGAAGAAAAGCTGCCTTTGGTAATTGTTTGCATTGCAGATAGTGCCACGTCAGGTGACCTTGTCAAATTAGCAAAAGCCCAGAGCACCCTGCAGCAGGTAACACGCTAGCAAACTACAGAGGTGAATTTATCAATAAGTGAATCTCTGTATATGCATGTATGCACACACACACACACACACTGTGTTTCATCCTGGCTGAGCACAATTTCTAGGAGCTCTTTTAGGACAGAGCAGTCAGAGTAGTTCAGGACTGAATTTCTGTTCTGCTTATCCCATCCTTTAGTGAAAGATCCTAAGAAGCCCAACCCTGACTTCCTAACAGACAGAAAAACTAAAACCCATTCCCCTTCTTTTACACTACTGAGAACAAAAACAAAATTAGGAGACAAAACATTAGAGCAATCCTTGGGGATTCATAGGAGAAGGAAAACTGCCTAACTGCTGGGGAACCACAATGCTGTAGCAAAGCACAGTTGCTTCCCAATTTGCTTGCAAGCCGCAAGCACAGCAAAGCAAAACTAAATGTGAACCGAGCTCTCAGAAAGAGTAAGAAATGGGCTCAGCTGCAGAATTACAGGCCTCAAGAGACTGTTAATGGGCTACAGAGACTGCAGTCACCGGCAGGCTACTGTTTGGCTTAAATTCACACCGGCTGAAAGTTTTCACCAGATGATGACTTGCTGTTGCTCTGTCCAGAATAACCCTCTGCCTTCCTACTGCCTTTAAATTGTTCTTCTAATTCACACTTTGTTATTGTGTCTGGTTTATGCCTTCTTCTAACCTATATCAGGATTTATTTTCTTTTAACATTTCATGCCTATCTAGTAAATTCAAAAAACACTGGGGTGGAGAGGACACTTTTTGAAGCAGTCATTTAACTTTGCTCAATAAAGCCAATGGTCTGTGTATTCAAAAGCACAGTTCTCGATGCTGCTGCAAGAAAAAGTATGCAAAACCTTTTGTTTGCTCTGTTTAGAAACAGCTGGGCATGGCCACTGGATGTGGAACGTGTTACCCCATCGCATGGTAAAAGTCTACACAGGCAAAGAAGGGCAGTTTTACGAGAAGTGTGGCTGAGCATCTTCCCCTCACCTTGCCCAGGGAGAGAGAAATGTAATTTAATATTAACATGTCCACATGAATTTGTAGCTTTTCCATTACAGTGTTCAACATGAACAATATATTTCATGGCCTCCATGTTTTTACATCATCATCATCATTACAAACTGTTGTGATGAAACCCTATTCTTCTTGAAGCTAATGGAAGATTTGCTGTATAGACCAATTACATATACTATGTCCTGAAATACATACATATATCAGACCCATATATACCCATCACATCTCCTTCTGAAATGCATTGATTGATGAAGATGTCAAAGTAACAAGCTAAAGTCAAACATTTTTCCCTAAACACTTAAAATCATTTGCACTTAACTCACTGGAGTGACTCCAGATTTGTTTCCATCACATTATACCTGTGCAAAACTATAGTATTATTGGAGATAAATCAGGACCAAGACTTTTAAAGTCCCATCCTGGCTTCATAAGGCATTAATTAAGGTACCTCAGGAGCACTAGGTACTCAATCTCTTTCTTAACTAATTAAAGAAAATATTTTAGTTAAAAGCACAACTTCTTTGATGTGGGTTACTCATATCCTTCTCTCCCTTCCTCCCTCCCCCTGAAAATGTTCAGCATTAAGCATGTAAATCATACTGAACATTACCAACATAAAGGAAAGTGACAGATGACTGTGACTGCCATTAAATGTTTATTGCATCCCTGCCATGTAATGCAATTAGATGTCAAGGAACATGTAATGTGTATTGCTCTGGTGGGAAAATGGAGAAATTATTGAATTTTCTCTCTTAATCTATTTATATCTTGCAGTGGGGGCATTAGGTAGATTAAGCTAGGGACAGTGCCCCCATTCAGTATGCTAAGTAGTGTTTGTCACTCATTGCATTATATGGCAATAACAGCCATAAGAGTCCCGCACATTGCAATAACACTGAATCAGAGGGAAAGTGGCTGAAGAAGCCTCTACTAACAAAGTACTCTCTTAGTACCCTTTCTTAAATGCTTCTCTCAAATAAGAGGCAAAATCCTTCCCCCACTCCCCACCCCCCAAAAAAAAAAAAAAAAAGAAAAAAGAAATCTCTAACTCTGGTTATTTCTTTCTTTCTAGAAACTGGTGCTACAGGAGTATCAACCTGCATGATGTGTTGCTTTAATAAAATACTACTGTGCTCCTCCAACAGTGCTTTATATGCAGGTGGTTCTTCAGCCCCTGCTGAGGCTGAAAACTTTGAAGCTTAATGAACTCAGCATCATGGTAGCTTCTGGAGGTCAGCAAGCTAAAAAGGATCTTCATGTTAAAGTGGGGGCGGAAGCCATTAGAGGGTACAAGTATAAAATCACAAATGAATGGACAAACAAGCAGGATTCAACACGCTATTCCAGCTTTGCTATTAATGCCCGCCTCTCGTCATTCAAAAGTTATCCTTCGTTATCTCTGTAAACTCCAGCTCAGACCCTATGGTTTCCTCAAGCACTTCCAACACTGACTTTGCAGCTGGGCTCCTGCAGCAGGCTCTGTTGGGGCAGAGGAGAGGTTTTGTGGCTGTGGCTTCTGCCACACCATAGCTCTGTGGTGGTCCTTCCCCTGAAGTCTCAAAGTCTCAGTATGGATCTATCGGCAGGTGGTTTTTCCAAAAGTTAATTAATCCTTCGAACATCTGATCTCAAAACTATCCTCACAATTTTGCTAATTCAGGTCTCCTCAGCAGATTTCTAGTGTTTCCTGACTCCAAACTAGCAGTGGTCGTTAATGACAAGCTAAGTGGCCAGCTGTGGCTCCTTAATACTTCACCTAATTGCTGCTCTAACATCCTCCTCCTCCAGCCCTTGCATGTGTTTGACTGAAGTAATGGATAGGTAGCCCTAGAAACCAACAGCCTTTGTTCATGCACAGATAGATTTAACATGGTCAGGAGCAATACAAGGCTTCTCTGAGACATCCTACTGATGCACTTTACACTGTAGCAGCACCATTAAAAGCCTGTCTTTCTCAGAGGGTTAACTCAGCAATTGCTCCCCATATTTGAGCGCTGGGCTTAGCCCAGCACAGCTCTAGTGCCTATGTAGTCTCCCTGAGCCTGTCACCTCACTTTTGCTCTGCATGCACAGGAGCGTGTCTGGGGTTTCTGAAGCCCTATTCCACTGCTCTTCATGCTGCCATAAGCTCTGCTGTTCTGATGCAGTTTCCTAGAAAGCTGTGGGAGGATGTAGCCATCTGCTTGGGCACACAGCAGAAGGCACTGGAAGACTCCTCCTCCTTAAGTGACAGCCTGCATCCTCTATAAACACATACTCGGGGAAATGAAACTGAACCCCTATGCAAAGCCATGGCTGCCAACCCAACATCATAGTAAAAACAGTGTAATTTCTCTTGCTAACTGCCTCAAACAGCTTTATCTTCAGTCCTACCACTCTCTAACCTTCTCATCTCCACTGTCCCCTCGCATAAGTCACTGTGCTGCAGTCACAGCCATGCCTAGCACCCAACAGCCTTGAATTATCTCCAAAGGGTGCGTGGCTTTGCATTTGGTGACAGAGAATTTGCAGCCCCGATAGCACTGATTGTGGTGGCAACTTACACGCAGAAAGACTCAAGCTGCTGCTCTCACTGATCGTGGATGCTCGGGGTAATGCTTTGAGCTGCTGCCACCTCCTTCAGCACAAAAAGCCAAACAGTAGAGAAAAGTCTAGGCAAAGATAGTTCCACCTATGTTAGGCAGGCTGGCAACACTTACTACTATATTACTCTTCTTGAGGCTGCCATATGTGATATTTCAGGGGGATTAAAGTCTAGGAACAGACCTAGGCCAGGAACTCAGAAAACAATAAGGAGTATTCTGAACTCACCCACTCAGCCCTTGGGAACTTGAGAGCCATGACTAAACTGAGCTTCCACTAAAATTTTCATTTATATGTCAGAAAAACTAACAGGAGCAATGACCTTCCATGAAGCCCTCTTGCACCTCTCCAAGATCAAAGGATCATAAAGTGGAAACCTCCTCTCCTTGGAGTGGGCAATTATCAGGTGAGACTGTAAGTGCTCAGCAAAGTCTGAACCTGTTTTCCAAGGGATTTGTAGCAATTCAGTTTTCACGCCTTTTCCTTTGTCAGGTGAAATAATTGAATTGCTCTGTCTGATGATGGGGTATATATTCACAATAAAAATCCCTTCTTGCAGTGTTATTTTTACACTGAGTACAGGAATGCTAAAAGTTTCTGACTGACACCTTTTCATTAAAGGGAGAAAAAACTGCACACATCTATCAAATCTCTAGATGCAATAATGTAATATGATTATTGCTAAAAATAAGATCAATTTATGGTACAAAAATCAATTCTAGCAATTTCCAGTGCTAGATATATTGCTTTTATGTCCTTTTGTGTACAGTACTTCAACTAACTGAAAAGTGACACTCAAAAGCTCTTACATGAAAGCTCAGCCTTTCAAGAAACTAATGTGAAAGAAGTATCTTCTCAAGTTGATAAAGGGGACCAAATGGAACCCCACAGGAAAAACATGCAATATAAAGTCAGTAGAGCTGCAGTTGTTTATATTTGGGCAGAAGCTGCCCATGCAGAAAGGCTTGGCCTCCTCTTATTTCCCAGGACGATACTAATTTGATGGCAGGTAACCAATCTGTAAGGTATACAGGCAAAGCATATATTTTCTTGAATGAATACAAAGGAAACTCGGTCTGTCTCACACTTGGGAGACTAATAGTATTATGAAGGGAAGGTATTATTACTGCATGTAAATCAGACTTGGAAAACTAAAGAGTGGAATAATACTCCTATTGAGCCAGTGAAACACCACTTTGCAAATTGGCAAGTCATTGCATTTTGATATTTTTGGCACTGCAGAGCATCTGCAAACCCATCATGCTATCTGATAATCTTTTTGGTAGTTGATAATATGGTACTAAAGGCACAAGTGAACAAAAGGCAGACAGGGAATTATTTGTGAATTATATGATATTGGTATTCAGTAATTAAGCCTTAGAATTAGCTGGGAGAGGAGAGTATTAGACTTCAAAATTGCTCTACTGAGTACAACATTTGTCTTCTGTGTCAAACACATTTATTCAACTGAATCATGCAGATCTGCTTCCAAGCTTTGAGACTTTATGCCTAGTGAAGGGCTTGAAAATGACTGATTCCAACTGAAGATGAAAGCATTTACCATACATTCACAGAGGAATCCCCAACTGCCTTTTCACTCCCCAACTTCAGCAGCCAGGCAGGACTGCAAGAATTCAATCCTTATTCTTTATGGACAAGAATATCCTGGTTTGTATAACCTCATGTAAGAAATACCTATGTCCCTGACTCCTTGCTTGACAGTAAGCTTCTGTAGGTAAATGTTTCCTACACAGTCAATCCTCTTTCTACTGAAACCAGCTAACAAAAATCCAACAAACTTCACACAGAGCTGTCAGACAGTAAATGTTTGTTCCAGACTGCTAAAATTGAGTGGTTTACACCTTATAAAAAAGACATCCACTGGATTATATAGATTTAACTGAAAATAAGAGAAATTATGGGCAACAATGAGAGGAATTTCATGGTGAAACTGATGCAAGAGACTATAAAACATCTGGAAGATGTTAGTGACTGCGTTAGCTGTAATCACAGAGCGTGCTATCTACTCTCCAAGAGCTGACTTTCCTTGACTTTAAGAGGAAAGAAAAAGTCAGGCAAGATAGCAGATGTGTTGTTACTCGGTGTAAGCTGGCACTCCTCACGCAAGCACTGATAAAATATCAGAGGGAGGCTCTGGCTGTGCTAGTTCTCCAAGGGGGAGACAGCCAGCCTAAACTCCTCTCCGATGGGTCTGAGTGCCACCACCGACAGTCACTGGAGAAACACGGTGTGTGCTCAATCCCAATGGCTGAAGCATTCCACAGCCTCCCACCACTTATCACCCCTGCGGACACTTTGAGCAGGGAAGAACTGCTCTCTCCTTCTGACTTACCCTCTTTCTTCATCTCCCTTCCCCACTTGCAGAGAGAAAAGGTTTATTTGAAGTCCCACAGATTTTACTGTTTTCTATTTTCTTTTTTTTTTTATCTTCCTTCGAGAGATTTTAAATGGTCAGATTTTTTTCTCTAAACAAATATTTGCAATTCTATAAAAGAATAATATATGTTCAGGTACAATGCCTGATGTGATAGTAGAGGCAGAATGCAATGGAAGAAAGCACTACAACTAGAGCCGTTGAGATTTATGTTTCCCAAAACCCCGTAATTCAAAGGTGCATTTCAAAATAACCATGGCAATTCTGATTGGTGCTGAAAAATGGCAGCAAGAAGATAAAGTAGGGACAAAACATGAATTATCATATTCTTCTTTACAAGTTATACATTGCCTTATTTCTTTCTTAGTTTTATTTACAATCTGATCTGAGTATTATTCAGCTATGTTTGCTGTTTGCCAGTATTCGTGGAATTATTTTTATGGAAAATTTTTATGTACACTTTACTCCCAAAGTCTTTGTGTTGGTAATATACCATTCCACCTGGCAAGGCATACAAGATATCAAGAGCCACTTCTGCTTCCTAGCACTAGAAAATAGTAAATCATAAGTATGCTGCTGACACCCCTAGATATGCAATACATTCTAAATACAAATTTTCAGACAAACGATCAATCACACCACAAACCAACAGACTTTAAAGATTCACAAATCATTTCAATACTACCTTATTCAGATGCTGAAAAACAGTGATGAGGATGACCAGAAGAATCACAGAAATTAAAATTAGTGACACACTTACAAATATGCTAATCCGCATTAACGCTTCTGTTTGCTCTGGGAGATAAAAAGCATTACAACTAATGACAGCATCAGCCTTATCAACAGCATCCAGAGAAACAAAGAAATATTTGGATAGCTGTTGGGACAACTTCTGAAAACAGTCTGCAGAATTCAGCCAGAAACTTCTAAAAAAAGGTTTCTGGGGATGGGTTTTTTTGAGAGATAGGCTGGTCTCCTGACTTGCAGGGCTACTGCCAGAGGCAAACCTGCTGCTGTGTCAGGACCACCCTTCAAAATGATACACGGAAAGAAAATACGACAGCGAAAAGCACATAAGTTAACTGAAGGCTTTAGAAGCTTCAAAAATAATCAAATTTAAAACCTATATATTGGGAAGAAGTGAGGGGAGAAAGGAGGTGAGGAATGAGGCAAGACAAAACTCTTGAAAATAGTTTCACATAGTCATAAAAAGAAGAAAAAATCAGAAGGAAAGCCTGAGGCTATGTTAGAGCAAATTTAACATGCTTTAACATATTTCTGCTTTCATTTGTTTTTTGCTTGGGAAATAGTGGAACAGAAAACTACAGTGGACATTATCTAAATACAAAGCAGAGAGCAAATCCTCGTAGTGTGTCTTTTAAAAAAGGAAGGAAAGATGCCAGTTCTCAATTACATGCTTTCACTGGTCAAGTCTACATATGAAATAGTTTATACAATACCCCTACATTGCCTGCATGTATTTCTGTAGTCAGAGAGCAAAGCAATAGCAGAACTGTTTTTGCTGGGAGACTCAAAATTACTGGAGAGCTGTACCTCCCAGATCCAGTTTCCATTACACTCTTTACTGACCCAAACTTGCCAATGAAGCCTTGAGTATCAGCACACAAATGAAGAATTTCCTGAATTTTTAAAAAGTAGCAGGTTTTTTTCTTGCATTGGGGTTGATGCCAAGAAAAGTGGTAAGTACTGGATTAAAGTACATATGCAAATATATCTAACAAAATGGCTGCAAGAGATTAAGGCAGACAAACATGCTGGTATATAACTGCAAATGGATGTTTCTCTCCTCATTTTTCCAAAAGATCCCCTCCCACCAGGAAAGGTGAGAATATAATACAATAGAATAGAAGAATATATAATAGAATAGGTTGGAAGGGCCCTACAATGATCATCTAGTCCAACTGCCTGAGCCCTTCAGGGCTGACCAAAAGTTAAACAAATTATTAAAGGCATTTTCCAAGGGCAACTGGCCCACTGACAGCCTTGAGGCATCAACCACCTCTCTAGGAAGCCTGTTCCACTGTTTGACCACCCTCTCTTTATGTTCTAGAGTATGTTTTAGAGACTCAGGTTGCCTGAAGACTTCATTTATATTCCACGTTGCAAACCAGTACCAGGTATGGTTCACTGTTCCCCACAAGAGACACCCTGGATGTTCTGCTGCATCTTTTCCATATCTTTCCAGAGTACATCTGCCTTTTCCTAATTTCCTATAATGCCCATTTAAATTGTGCTAATACATACCATAGAACACAGACCCACCATTTTGCTTCTGAGATATGGCTTTTACAGTATGAGAAAATCTAGAAAGCATCACTTGGTTGTCACTCCAGAAAGCTGTTGCTGTCCCCATACTTGAGTTTCAAGATGTTATTAATACATAATTGACTGACTAATATAACATCTCAGAACATTCCATATAAAGACAAAGACTGATATGGAAAGTACAGTATCTCCATATCACCAGAAGTGGGCAGTTGTATTAGATACACGATTCCAGTTTCCCAGCTCAAGCATTTGCCCTACTATGTATAAATTAAGTGAAGCAGATTTATTTGCAGTTTAAAGTACTGCACCATATATTAAATGACTGGAGCAGATTTATTATGTGCTAGATGGACAGATTTGAAAACAGCCTTTTAAGAAGTAGGTGCAATAATCCCAGTATCAAAGCAAGATTTAGAGTGGTAAATTATATAATAAAATGCATTTTAAAATGAAACCTTCAAGTCTTTTTCCTACCCTGGGCAAATGAATGACATTTGTGAATTTAATTCATACTTAGGCAAAGGACCCATACAAAATCTCATTGACACTGAGTTTCGACTAGCACGTTTTAAGCAAGACGTAAGTGGTATGTAAGTCACTCTTCATCTGTTCAAAATTACAATATTACACTAAAGAGAATGGAATGTTGTTAGGACAATATAAAAAACTGCATTTTCTGGTATTTTTATCAGCAGTTTACATTCTCCAGTAAGCTGATCTTGAATGCAACAGACAAGTAAAAGGCAGAACTGAACATTTTAACCCTAATAATGTTTTGCACAAGGACAGAGTGAGAGCGTGTCTATGTGTAAAAGTTCTTGTCAGGCTACTGTAAAAGCAGCCAGTGAGTACAACTCCAGCATTCTTCTCCTTTCATTTTGTTCCATACTTACTACAGCATTTGGAAGAAATAATCTAATATCTATAGGTTATACAGCCTTCTGATTTGGAATACCGGGGGTGGGGGGGAAGCAGGGAAGAACATAAATCCTCCTGTGCCAGGCAAAACCAATACCAGAAAAAGTAACTACCAAAACAAAAGGTATGAAAGTTATTTTGAGATACTTTGCTTCACTAATTTTTTTAACTCGGTGTTCAGACCAGAGGATGAACTTCAGTTGGAAATCCCTGTCTAATTATTTGCACACAAGCAGCAGAAATACACCATGTACCAAAATCCCAAGTGTATCCTAGCCAGAAACAAGCCCCATTTCTCCAGCTAGCAGTTTCAGAACTGTCTACCCCTGCAGTGCAAATCACAAGAACGTAATTCATTTTACAGTGACACTGAGAACCAATCCTCCACATCCAAACAGTAATGTGCCACCCCAAGAGAGAACTGACTTTACTGCAGAGCAGGGATTTTGGGTTTGCGAGACCATCTGTAGAAGGTGCGGGGCTCAGCTGGCCCCCCATGGGAGGGACACGCAGCTTCTTACAGTAAAGGCACAAAGTGTTACCTGCTACAGCAAAGACAGAGTACCTGTGGCAGTTCCTACAGGATTTGCTCATCAGGGTGTCTGGAGGACTGTGCATAACACACATTGTTACTTGAGGCCTGCAAAATGCCTCATAGGGGAAAGGAGAAAGGGGGAATGATGGAGTTCACGCATGGGCAGGGATGCTTTCGAGCAAAATGCCCAGACGGTGAATCACAGCCAAAAAGCCAGGGATACTTTAAAAGCTACTGCAACAGAGTCACATTTTGTACCTAATAATGATTTGTCCGAAGACTGAACTAATGTTCCACACTTACAAAGAGCAAGGGGGTTTTTGGTCATTTGTCCAAATTATGTTGCCTTCTTGATTGTAGTTTTGGGGAGCTCATTTTCTTTCTTAGACTAGTCAAATGAGTGCAAGTGCTTAGGATGTATCTACTCAGGCTATAACCCCTGCTTCTGAACTAGTGGGGAATGTGGCTTGCCTCTAAAATCATTTGTGATGCCAGTACCATTGTACCCTAGTGGTACTTCTGTGCAGGAAATCACTATGTCTGGGATTCAAACACCCTTCTGGACCCAAAGGTATATTATGAGGTAGTAACAAAGATATTCTCAAATTCAGCAGCAAGTAGAAACCTCATTTAGCCTGGAGAAGTCACCAGCTCCACCTCATCTAGAGAAGCCCTCAGTATCAAAGGAAAGATAAAAATGGACAGCCTAGTAACACAGGTCATCACTTCTTAACTTCCATAAAGCAAAAAATGACAAAATGCAGATAAGAGATTGTGATTGTTAATAGATTTACAGACTGATGGGAGGTGCTGGGTGGGAGGATCCAGCAGAGCCAGGGGAATGGTGCAGCCCATCCAGAGAGCAGGGCCAAGGCTTTCATAAACAGTTCATGGTTTTGCCCAGCTCTACCGTGGGATCATTGAATGCCACACAAACTGCTTTAGCAGGAGCACTCTTAGGTCAATAGTTATTTTTTCCCTTTGATATATGTTACCCTCTTTCCACACCATAAATCACTCACCTGGACAAACTGGGGAAGCCAGACAGAGGGCTAGGCAGCAACATGTGTGGCAAAGGCCTCATAACAGCTGTCATTTTGCTGACAGACACACCATCAGCACTCAGCACAGACTTTTGGCAGGTACACTCACCTGCAGACATGCAGAGGCTGGTGTGCATAGTTCAGGGACAAAGAAAGCTGAGTCACCAGGACAGCAAACCTGACCATGCCTCCAACTGCTGCATGTCCCTACCTTTGCCTGGTGCTGCAAGGCACTGACAGCAGCTTTGTTTGCACTCATTTCTATTGCCAGTTGGATTGTGCAGAAGCATTTACAGACAATTCAGCACTGTCTCTCCTACCCCTCAGCCTGGCCACTGAAGCCACTACACAGTGTCCCAAGCACATTCCCAGGAAGAAAAAGGAGGCATTTCTACTATGTTTGCAAAGGACTGATTAATCCCAATTCTTTATCTTCATCTTTGTATCCACCCATTTGTCTTTTTGTATCTCTGTCTATCCAGTTCTCTCTGCCCTTTTTCAGTGTTTCCTGTCACAAAACTGGGAGTGTGTTTTCTTGAATACATACTGCCTGGAAATGTAGTTGCAGATGGTACATACAATTGTGCTTACTCCTTATATTATTACTGGAGTGCCAGGGTTCAAATACTTCTTGGCATCCTTTATCCCTAAATCTTCTTTTGATCAATAAATAAAAGAATTCCATAGATTATATGAAATAGATAGAAATGAAATATTAGCAGCCACCAAAATGTTTTTAACTTTCAAATATATAAATCTACTGATGCATTGACATGTGCAAGCTGCAAAAAAGTTTAACCAAAATGTTCTATTAAAAGAAAAATAACCAAACCCCTATTCTTTGTGTTATTTACACATGACAACAAAAGGTAACATGCCTGCCTGTCCCTCTTGGATTCACTTACATCCCACAATGCATTTTAGACATATTGTTCATGTAATCATGCAGTTTTCATACAGTACCTCAGAAAGTTCCTCCAGCTCTTTTCTAGGGGTGCTTCCACACAGGAAGACTCCAGCAATGGATTTGCTAGGTATATCTTTCCAAGGGAGGAAATAAACTCTAATGTACTGCAGATCTCTGTCCTCCAGTGCAGCCACAATTTCATAAACATCAGAGCCTGAATGGTCATTGCTTAAAACCCAAACCAGAAGACACTCTGAGCTAAAAAAATACTAAAAGAACTGTACCTGTTTTCTGTGCTGAGAAAGGCAGCAACATCCAGCCCTCAGTTTAATGACAGCTAATAAAAGTGCAAGAGCTGAGCTACAGACCAGTTCTGTGTTTTGGGATGTGTCTATTTACAGGCTGATTTTGTAGTGTTCTGAAGGAGACAAGAGTTCCAGACCAGGAAGCAAAGCCATTCCCCCCTTGGGGCACAGGCAAATTCTTGACCTGCTGTATAATGCCCCTCCACCAACTCCAGACCACTTCCTCCAGCCCATTCTGCCCTCTTCAAACACAACTGACACAGGGGCTAAGAGAGGGCATTTCTCTCCAGTAGCTGCACCAAGACCCTGAGGGACTTACAGTTGTGCAGATTTGAATGATGCAGTGTTGCAGCATTGCTCCCTCATGTGGAACCCAGCACAGCCACCCACCTGAGTGCAGCCCCCATGGGGCATCCCCTCACCTTCACAGATAAAGGAGTCTTGGAAATGATCTGGGAAGATTTGTCCATCGGGTGGGGAGAAAAGGAGGCTTTTACAAGGGCAGTGATTAACAGAAAAGCCATGTAGAGATGTCATTAGAGTCTCATAAGCTCAGCCTCATGCACATAGGCAAAGAGGCTGGAGAAAACCACATGGCATGAAGCAAAATGGTGAGGGCTGGTCCTCAAGAGTCACCAGCTAAGCTGGAACCAACAGCACAGTAGGAACAGGACTTCTCCAACTGAGCTTTTGCAGCCAGATGCTGTTCTCATTGCAGATCTGTGGAGCCAAAAGTCGGCATTAGGAGCCTCACTCCTAATTTTGTCTGTATCTAGCTGACCACCAATGAGAATGAGCAGCAAAGATGATCTGGGACAGTAGCTTTTAGGCTGGTCACAAATCAGACCGTAGTATAAAAATCCAGTGCCCACTTCCTACATTCTCCATGGCCTTTTGATGGAAACGAGCAACTCCAGCCATTTTCATACCACAAATTACTTCCATGTTTTCTGTGAGCCCACCAGAGGGGAATTCCTACGTCTGCTCACTCCCCACTCCTGCCTCCTGCTCCTCTGGTTTCCATCTAAAAATGGAGATAATTATACTTGCCTCTCTCCAATATGTTTTTCCTACTGCAAGTAAAAATGCACAACATTCACTCAGTCTTCTGAGCTTTCACTGTGCAAAAACCTCCTTTCTCAGGGGACATTAGCTTTGTACTTCATAGCAAAGATGGCCTTCATTAATTCAAGTGGCATAAAAAGAAAATACGTTTTAGAAAATAGTGTAGAATGAAATAATACACTGAAAAGTCTTCCCAAATTTTATTATGAATAGCTTTTAAGTTAGTGGATAATTTTTTAATCCAATATATCGCATTTAATGTTCTACCAAGCCAAAGGCATAGATACTCCCAGCTCTTTACATTTCTTTCTCTGCTTGCATAATATACTGGGTCAAGTGTGACTACTGTTTATTTTAACTTTACGAAATTGATCCCAGCTTCATATTTGTGAGACAGATTGGTCCATTTTGGTACACTTCCAGAATAAATCCTGCCTGTTCTTTTAAAGTGGGACAGACTCTTGACATACCACCATTGTGACTGTGGAAGGCATTTCTGGCACATGTAGTGAGTGATAGACTTCCCTGCTTGTTTTCATAGCGATAAATATGTGGTACCATTAGGCACGAAAACAAAGTATCCTCCAAAAAATCTCTGCTAAGCACATTTTGGAGTGAATGGGTTCGTATAGATACATCATGCTCTCTTTCTTTGCTAAGAGGTTTTTGACTGCATGAAATTCACTCACTCCCACATAATTTAAAACATTAAAATGGAACATTCTATTTTCCCTTTTCTGCATAAATAAAAAGAACAGGCAATCTTGCCAAGGCTATCTATACAATCTTGTTAGGCTTCTATAGATTTCATTAATGCCTCATAAAAGAGAATCAATAAAACTCCTTGCACATCGATATAAAAAATGACCTTTCGATTTACTCTTTAAGATACAAAAAAACCCCCTTAATCAAAAGACATGATCAAAACTTCTCTGGTAACAGTCCTTGTAACAGGGAGTTTAGATTAAGAATTCTTCAGAGAAGTTATGTTCCTGGTCTGAACTCCTTCCTAAGGAACTGTTTCTGATCCTACTGAGAAACTTTGATGGCACTACTCATGCTAGGCCACACACAACCTCGCAAGACTGCACATTAGAGGTGTGGGATTACTCACATACTGAAACATAGATCCTTGCGTAAGTGTCATCACAAATTAAAGGTTAATAGGACTGCTCACAAGGGAATAGGTTTCTACAGAACTGTGCCTTTAGTCCCATTCTTGCTTCAGATTTTCCTTTGACATTTTTCCTTGTTTATGAAAGTCCACAATGTCTTTGTCACCTCCTTTTATGTAATTTACAGCTTAGCATACCCAGCAACCACACCAAAATGACATTTACCTCAAGCATCCCAACAGGAGAGTCACTGGTAACAAATAGCTCTGCCCTGGTAGCAGCATTAGCACTCAGAAACAGGCCTGATCCATGGCCTTTTCACTGAGACTTCCCATCTATTTTGCTCCAAATTCCTCACTCAGACAGCTTGTGGGATCCCACTTTGCGTTGCCTTTGGGTTTTACAGTTTTCTCTTGCATTCCAATATAATAATGACCCTCTGTTATCTTTTTAATGGCTAGATGAACCAATTCAGAAAATTGTTCTCTGTGGCCCCCCCTATTTCTGCAAGATTTTTGAGGTGGATAAGGAACAGCCTCACATTAAAAACAAACAAGTCAAACCAAGCCAAACAACAACATCAAGAGATAACCTGGTGACAATATTAAATCTTTTTCTTCTTTTTAAAGCACCTCTGTTGCTTAATGTGCCTCATAGCCATGATAGATAGTTCATATATTTCACATTTATTTTAAAAAATACCCAAAACTTAAGTTCATGTGACTTTCCTTTTGGTTTTCAAGGAGTTCTTCCTCCCTGCTTGTCTTAGCTCATAGTGAATTGTCCTCCAGCCTGAATGGAGAATCCTGACATCTTTCCTGAGGCAGGGAAGCTCAAAGCCTCTTATGTCAGGGTCACATTCAGTCCACCCAATTGCGAGCAACTAGTGGTGTGAGCTCACTGCATGGCCACTCATGGTCACTGGGCAGGACCAGCTTGCTTTGTGCGTGCCGGTGTCCTAACAAAATGCAGCAGCAGCTTCTTTATCACCACCTTCCTTGCCTCAAGCAGAGTCATACATAATATGCTTTGGTAACCTTTAAACAGGCTGCCTGCATGCATTTGTGTCTGTCTTGTGGTTTTGAAGTGGCTAGTAAATACATACTACTCTGCTCCCCTTCTCCAGCCTCAAATCCCACAGATAAATTTGTTCCATCTCAAGTTTTCATGCAAGAGAAAAGAATGTTTAGTCTATACCTTGTATTTATGGACATGTATTTTGGGGGAAGAGGATGCTTGAGCTTCTTTATACAGTGCAGTATTTGTCTTACCGCCCAAGGAAATAAAAATAAAGCCTGTAGTGCATTCAAAACTCCTGATTCTCCAAAGAAATGTGTTTTCCAGTGTTACTAATATTTGAAATCATTAATCCTAACAGGTTGATTTTTGTTCGTTTTAATTTTCCACTGACTACTTTGATAGAAGACAATGGGGACAATCAAGTTTTATTTCTGTTTCTGTAAATATCCTCTGAGATGATCAAAAGTGACTGGTCATTGTCATAGCTAGGAAGGTGGCCTTGATGGTACAGAGACCTACTGAGCAAAGTTCATCTCAGGTTTTGTTCAGAAGTAGGGTAATGTTCTGAGGAAAAACAACTGCAAAGAGTAGGGCCAATGTGAACATACAGCCTTTTCATTTTAATTACTAAGTCTTTGAAGAGGCTTTGCATCAGAGGGATTGTGGGTGGCTGGAAAAACTTCCAAAGAAGATTTTCTTTTTAAAAAATAAAAAGCCTCAAACCATTTGTAGTTATAAAAGAGCGTTTTACCCAATAATTGCCCTTCTAGATGCCTATCTTTTCTTTAGGCTCTCCTAACTGGGACAAGATCTTGTAAAGATACAAACATTTTCCTCCTAATTTTAGTGAAAAAGAATCTCTCTCTTTGCTAACATCGGGGACCACTCTCTGATGTACTTTTCAGCATCTGCTCCTTTTTTTCCCAGTTTTTTAAAAAGTGTTCTTGGAGTCATGGAAATTTTTCCTGTCCAAACAGATGAGATAGAAATCTCTCCTCCAAGAATCCAGTCTTACAGAAACCCTAACTGTTAACAGCCTTCAGCTGGTGCAGAACTGAAAGACTGACTGACCTCGGGGAAGCTGTGCTGGTTTACACGAAATGGGAGGTTCAGCTGCAAACATACCAGCTCTTCTACTTAGAAAGTTCACCTATCTGAGCGTAATCGAATGTTTCAAAACCTAGAGCCTGTAGGCTGAAATTTATTAGGAACAGATGGAGCTAAGTGGCATACACAATTTACCTGTGCACCTAAATACACTTATATATATTTATAAGCATAAATAAACCAGCTGGTCTCCATTTCCTCACTAATGAAAACACCTTTGGCCTTCCTGAATTCCAGACCTACACTGCCACAACTACTTGGTCTTCATACACACAAGTCGTACCTGTCGGCCTTTGAGTCATTAAAACTTGGTGTTACACAAATGCTCATTAATAATTTTGGCTCCATCCTGTTTTCATGTCGAATAAAGTTCATTTTCTTCCTAGTAGCAGGTATAGTGCTGTATTTTGGATTTAGGATGAGAATAATGATGGTAACACACTGATGTTTTCAGTGTTGCTAATCAGTGTTTATACTGAGTCAAGAACTTTTCAACTTCTCACCCTGCTCTGCCAGGAAGGAGGCTGAGGGTACACAAGAAGTTGGGAGGGGACACAGGGACACAGCCAGGACAGCTGACTCCAACTGACCAAAGGGATATTCATACCATATCATGTCATGGTCAGTATATAAATGGGGGGGAAAACTGGCCAGGGGCCACAGTTCAGGAACTGGCTGTAACTGCATCAGTTGGCAGGTGGTGAACAATTGGACTGTATATCACTTGTTTTCTATATTCTAATCATTTTATTGTTGTTGTTCTTAATATTACAATTATTTTCTCTTTCTTTTCTGTCCTATTAAACCATCTTTATCTCAATCCATGAATTTTACTTTTTATCCCCACCCCCCCCAGTTCTCTCCCCCATCCAACTGTGTGGGGGTGAAGTGAGCCAGTGGCTGTGTGGTGTTAGCTACCTGCTGGGTTAAACCACAACAGGCTCCTACAGGAGGATTCATGCTGCCAATTAAATAATGGCAGCAGCTGAAATCTAAAGGTCACATCACTTAATATGAAACAACACAGCATTTATAAACAACATAGAGCACAAGTCAGAAGAACTAACTTTTGAAGGTAGGGCTATTTCCAGGTAAAGCTCTCTACCCTTGCAGGTAAGTGTATCTTCCCAAATAATATTTCATGGATACTAAGACATTTCCTTGGGAAGAGTCTTGCATGAGCCTTTAAGCTGGGTTTGTGGGAAGGAAACATGTAGGCTTATATAAGCTATTTCAGTCCAGAAATTCCTTGTGGTTAGTTAATTATATATACCAATAACTTCCCAATGACAGTGTCTGGGTGCACATACACACTGTTTGCGTGCACACACATAACAAAGCAGTTTAATATTGTTCATGCACTTCAGTGTTCTCAAGCAATGACTCACACTTCAGTGCAAGTTCTCATACTACAGAAAACTAAGAATTGGGACTTCAGCTTTCCAAAATTAAAGTACTGCACTCAGGAACTCCTGAGATCTCTCTAGAGAGAGTGACCTGCTACATATTTTATAGTAACACCTTTGCAAACCATAGCCATAAATCCGTAGGTGTCTGTAGGATGCTGAGAGGGACACTTGATACTGATCACAAGTATCACCAAGTGCTATGACTGATCAAAACACCTTGATGTATTTTAAAATATTGACCATCTAAAAGCAAGGCCAAAGAGCTCACTTTGCACAAACATGCATCTCGGGTTGCTGAACACATCCACAGGCTTTTTTTTTATCCCTTCAAAGAGGTAGGGAAAAAAAATAAAAATCTTCTCCTGCAACATATCTCAACGTTATCACCTACCTCATAACAACAGTTAGTTGTGCTTTTTATTTGGGGGGGTAGGGTCCTAAGCTTGAGACATTCATGGCTCAGAGGAGAAAGAATTCATGAAGGAGCCTGGCACAGTTTTGGAGACTAATGATTTCTTCAGAGAGTGCAACAACCAAAACATTTGAAAATTTATGTCAACTTTAGTGAGGGAATACAAATGCAGAACAAGGGTAAAAAAAAATTCCCAAAGTGAATATTTTTCAAATTTGCTTTTCAAAATAGTACTGTGGTTATTTTATTTCTTACTTTACTGTAGAGGTTTAAGAACATTCCCAAGTAAACAAAAATTGTGAAATGCTTTTTGCACAACTGCTTTTTAAGATCTTTGTTTGGGACAGGGGAAAATGACTTGAGGGATGATCATAAACTTTTTCTTGAACCTTCAAGGCCCTCTTCTTAACTGGACTAACTACACAGGCAGTTCAAACTCTCAAAGATGATTTAATAGCCTCATGCAACCTCAAATATTCTGCAGCAGAGAGACAATCGGTCACCTTTTGTTCCTTCTATTGAAATACAGGCTCAAAACCTTCACAGAAAGAGGAGGCCCAGCACATAACACAGTATCATAGGTCCCCCAGCACTCCACTACAAACCTGGCTCCTGGTCACCTTTGGTTTCCCAGCCCTTTGGCCACCTGAATCAGCTGCATAACCAGCTGCTTCCTAGTGTCTTAAGCATGTCTTTCAGGCTTAGTATACAATAAACAGACGTCCACACAGATAAAAATAGTAAAACTTTGAAAAAGACAAAGAGTATGGGCACTGCAATGCCTTTTGCAATGGAAAATAATGGCTGTATTGAAGCAATTGTCCCGTGCCAATGTGAATGGCGCCATTTCATTAGCTCCAGCATAATTCAATTATATCATTTTCCCAGCTTATGAACGTGTATATATTTGCTTTTTTATAACAAAATACAATAATGATTTTTTTTAATAACTTTCAGGCAAAATAGTGCAAGAGATTAAGAAAGAACATATGGTAAAAGGAATTTCTGACCTGTGTTTTATCCTTAAAACCCAAAAGTGGATTCAGTACTAAAATCAAAGCACTTTAAGTATATTATGAAATATTTACAGCTGTTATCGCTGTCTGATTTATGTGTGCCAGAGACTGGATTATTCAGGCTGGTTTCACAAGCAATATGTCAGTAAACAGGATTTTGTTTAGTAATTATATTAAACATGTCCATATAAGCTTGGAAATAATTATAAACCGTATTTTACTGTACTTGATAAAAGCACTAAGCAACAAGAACTAACGATGGCAAAAAGGTCTTCTCTCATTTTCAATAAAGCTTTCCATGTGAAAATCTGTCAACATGAAAAAGTTACTGCTTGTAATTAAAACCAGGCTTTAGTTCAGTAATATGTTTACATGTTATGTTCCAGAAGGGGGGAAAATGCAATTGAATTACTCTCCTTAAACCCTGTGGTTCAAAAACACACAATCTGCTCTGGGCACGCTACTGATGTCAGAAAAAAATAATTCAGGTTCAGCCTCATGACACATTTGAGAGTTTGGTACTACTAACACAGCATGGTAAGAGTTTAAGGGAGCCCTCAGACACGTTCACAGGATTTTTGCAGTGGGTATGTCTCCCTGCATCAGGCATTTAAACTCCACTCCTGTCAGTACTTGTACAAGGTTTCACTAATGGACAGATAATAGGACAGCTATTGAGGCTGAGGAGGTTACAGTAATACTTCACAATACTTGGGAGCCTGTCAGTAAGTCTCTAATTACCCTTCTGTTTCCAGCTTTCACATTAACTTACTAAGACCCTTTGCCTTTCTCCACAATGGCTTTATAGTACAAGATCTTTCTTAAAAGTAAACTTCAAAGTGACTTCTCTGGATTAGACCTGCTGCCAAACTGGGTGTTAAACTGTGCTTCTGTGGGTCCCAAGACCTCAGTACTAGGACCTCAGTCTACTGGCTGCTTTTGAGGATGAACAGTAAATTTGACACCTGCAACACTTCTCTTTGCCAAGCACACACCATTTTTTCACCATACTTTTCAACCCTCTTTTTGATGCACAGAGATGGATAGATGATATTTGCTGCGCCATTGGTTAACTAAAATTTCAGACTGTAGACATACAAACACTATCTTGACACATTTAAAGGTTTTTCACACTGCTGTAACGAGACATATTTCCTAAATAGCCAGGAAACAACCTTCTTCCATGCCAACCTAGTGCTCCACATGAGAAAGCATCTTATTGACTTCCGTATAAACTTTTCTTGAACAAGGTCATAATATATTTAATGATAAAAAACCAAGCAGATAAGCAGCTCTGTGCTTATCCTGTATTACAGAAGCCTGTACACTAGATTTGTTAATCTAGCTTTAATTCAGAAACCTGACACTCCCTGCTTTACTTGTAACCATTTTGGTTTCTTGTTAATGCAACCAGATGGTGACTTCAGTTTGATTACAATTCTCCCTGCTTTAATGTGAACTCTGCATCTTACTACTATCAGATAACATTTGCTTTCCTTAATGTACATAGTTTTAGGAAAATTACAGAAGTGCTATTGCTGTGTTACATGAAAAATTCCAATATATATTTAGCTGACATAGCATCAGCTGGTGTTTAAACTGGGCTTAGCTAATGGACTTTTAATGTCAGTGGGGTTGTGTGCAGTTACTGGCTATTAGCAGGAATGGGCCCTTTCTATAAAAATCACTTTTCCTCAAGTGTGTTGTTTGAACATTCCTTCCTCTGATTTAGTGACTGTCACCAAATACAAAACAAATGCAAGGACGCTGGAATCTACTGTTATCTTTAAAACCAACTTAACCTCAGCCTGGCCTCCGAGAGTGAAATGTGTTCTGCATTGGTACTAGTGGATACAAAACTTTAAAGACAAAAGACCAAATTTTCCTTGTCTTGCTCCAGTGAGTAAATCCCAAGCAATCCAGTGAAAACAATCAGATAGAAAGTAAATTTGATCAAGATACTGCCATCAACTGATTTCCCTAAGAGAAAGGATCTTGGCAATGAAACCGAGTACTGGTAAAATAAGCTGATCGGTAAAACAAAGCAGATTAACAGTCCACACAATGTCACTTTGTCATTTTAATTCAGTTTTTGTTGCAAATGTTTCTTATAAATGCAAATTTAAAACTTTCCTCTTGGGACCACAGAAATGATAGAAATGTTTAAAAAGTAAGTAAATAAATTAGGCCTTTTTTATTTTTTTAAGATTTGGAAGCTTTTATCTAATAGCCACATTTACTACAAAGAACTAATAATTCAGTTTGGGGGGGGGGGAGGGGGGAAAGAAAAAGATCCACACAGAAATAGTTGAGGACAAGCAAAGGACAAAAGTTAGCAGCTAAACAGTTTCACTCTTTCCAGTGCTCATGAAAGGCATATGGCACTTCTCATTCTACTGCCGAAACCAGGATAACAACCACTTTAGTTATCAGCTACCACGATGCACTTCTAATTCAAGCCTTCGAAGCCTATGCTTTTAGTAGTAGAGGTCTTTAGTTCAAAAATAGCTGAATGCTAAGGCAGGAAATTGCCACACATTTGTGTGTAATAGATATTTACACGGATATCTGCCTTCGGTTGGCCACATTTGGCTCTCAGTGTTCTTATCCAAAATATCGTGATGAAATGCAACAAAAAATAACATCTACCTGAAAGAATCTCCCCAACTTGTTTTCAAGTGGGGCACTGTGTTAATCTCTCTACAGCAAAGAGTCACATTGGTATACATAAGGGAAATGGAAAGTTATTCAAATTATTTAGCTTAAAAAAACCAAACCCCTAAACAACCCCACAAAAAAACTTGCCAGCAAATAACATGAGATCAGGGTCTGTCCATCCTAGTCTCACTCTACTGTGTCAACATATTTTTAATACCGAATCAGATCAGCTTCTGACATGTTCTGGCTTTGAAATTAATGGAACTATATTTGTTGGTGGTCATAACCTGGCCTTATGCAGCATATGTCTATTCTTGGTGGAAGCACTAGGCATTAGAAAAAAAAAAAAAGAAAACAAAACCAAAAGGAAACTGATAGTAAAAGTGACACATTCCAGTACTGAACTTTCTAGCTACAAACTTTCTAGTTACTTAGGAACTGAGAAATTAGGAACTTCTTATTTGCTACAGTACAGTTATTTTACGTGAGGAAGAGAAGGAAAACCAGGACTCATATTCTTGCCATCAGAAATCTGCTGCGTAAGAAGATTGCTGCATTTTATTTGAGCAAGGGACCAAAAAAGTTACTCTCACCTTCAGAAACTGGTGAGGAAGCAGAAAGGAAGTCCCTAAAGCTATGTTTGCAACTTCTGCATGAAAAGAATTTGTAATGGGAACAATGACTTGCCAAAAACTAGTGCAGCTTTGGGGCCAAAAAGCTTAGAGCAAGGAATACCTGTATTTCATGAGACAATTCAGCAAGGTTTTCTGTGAATGGCACTCATAGAGGGGCAGTCTTCCCCATACAATTACAGCTCCATTCCTTAATCAGACAGACTTCTAGTTTCCACAATCAACTCTGATTTTCAGAAATGGACAGGTTTAACAGGGGAAACTTTTTCTCCTCCTAGTTGAAAGCACCATTGAATTTTATCACTTTAATAGAGGTTCAAGCAGTAGAGATTTCTCTATAGTCTCATCTGAATGCAGACAACCCAAAATTTCAGTCTGGACACCTCACTGTTATCCTGTTAGCTCCAGCTATTCACTGCTAGTCACGACCACTCATCTTTTGTATGTGTAGAGCTGCAGAGTAATGAGGCAGACACATGAAGTTTTTGATGCTGTAGGGAAAGGTGAGAGGGAATACATCTGTGCTAACTCCATGAGCAGCTGGCAAAACATGGAGATATGCTACTGAAAGAGAAAATTAATTCAGACTAAGACATTGTGCATATCTGTACTTGGATAACTCCTGATAATTACTCGTGCTTCAGTCAGTGTAGGTAAATTCGATGCACATGAGAACAGAATTAGTCTCACTTGCTATTCTGTCCCACTTCTTACTCCTCGATTTCGGTATGACTGAACTGCAATTAACCTCATTCAGTGAGACCACATTATTATTTTCACTCGCTATGTAAACTTTCCAGTATAAACACATATGTTGGGACTGGATAAGACAAGCGATGTATTTAAACAATAAATAAATACACCATATCATAAAAGTGCAGCAATTCATGTTCCAGCCATTATTTTAGCAAATTTATGGCTGGAATATAGCTCTCCAAGAAGCTCTGAATTACTAATAATCCTGTGGTGATCACTTTTCACTGTCTCACATGAAATGCACTAAAATCAAGCAAAGAAACACCTGGGAAACAACTCTCAGTTCAAAGAAGTTTCCAAAACAGCTGCAATAGAGTCAACCTCATATGACAGATCGTCCAAGGCTTACTTGCACATTTCCTTGTATCTAGCTGATGAAATTCAAGATTTCTCAAACAATTGCATCAAGCACTCAGGGGACCAAGAAAAACGCAGGCTTTCCTTTTTCTCAAAGGATACACTGTTAATCCACAGAGATTAACATTTCAACCTCTCACTCAATATGAGACTAAGAAATAAAGCTACTTTACTTCTTGAAAATAACTAAAAAGGGATTGGCAGGAGCTACCTAACAAGAAAATGCTCAGCTGTTGCCAAGCCAGTAAAATCTATATGAGCTCCTTTAGCATTATTGTTGATAATGTTACCACAACAAGAGAAAAATGATACTGATTTAATTGCTTAGGCAACCTCATAACTTTTATGATTGGTAAGGCAATGGGGTCCTTTAGAGTGCAAGTCGTTCATTCAGACGAATGAAGTACAGTTGAATAACATAGTCCTGAATTGCAGATTAAACCCAAATGAAACAAAACAACCCAAGGCAGTGATCCCTATACCATTTACAACAGTGAGCAACTCACGCACTGGATCTGCTCTTCCTCCTTCCAAATTTGAGATGACACTGGATTTCACTGGGCAAAGCTAATCTTTCCAAACTGCCTGCCACCAGAAAGTCAGACCTTCTAGGGAGCATCCCTGTTCCTGAAGAACAGCATATACTTTTGCACTTTTCCTTTGTCCTGGTTCCAGCCAGAACAGAGTTAATTTTTACAGTAGCCAGGAGGGGGAATGGCTAGGACCTGGAGGTTATTACAAACCACCTCACATCATTTTCCAGGGACCAGGGAAGGACTCTCTTCCAGGTCAGCCTAGCATGGCAGAGGGAGCAGTCAGGTGTTGCTATTGTTGGGGGGGGGGGGGGGGCGTTCTGTGTCAATCCTTTGCCTCTTTCTTGTACCCTCTGTCAATATTGTTGCTGTTACTGTTCATTTTCTTATCTTGTTGTTTCCAATAATTTGTTCTACCTCAGCTGTGACCTTTACCTTTTTGTGGTTCCAATTGTCCTCTCCCTCCCACTACAGGGAGAGCGAGAAGGGGAGGAGGGAGCAGCACGTAGTTCGGAGGGTCTCAGTGGGAGCACTAAATTGAGGAGTATCATTCCTAAACCACAATATCCTTTTATACATATTTCTAGATACCAGAAGATATAAAGAAATCATCAGTGAAACTCAACAAATACAACATTGAGAAAGCATCTGGGAGCCTTCAACATAGCATTCCCTCTGTAGTATCCCTCATTGGGACTGTCAGATAAGAAGTGGGATGAACCAGAGCACGAGTCTTGGGTAGTCAGAAGCCTCGAGCTTATGTTTTGGCTTCCTTACGCATTTGCTCTGCAACCTCAGGCAATTCCCCTTAGATATTTCCACCAAACAGTGATAAATATAGCAAACCTCCAAATCCAGCAAGATGGATTAGAGATTAAACATCTAATGCAATGTGACAAATAAGAACTTCCCACTGTCTTTAGCAATGCAAATATGTAGCAAAGCTATCCTAAGAACTTAACTGCGGGTGTCCCCTATGTGAGGTATAATCAACTGAGATGAGCATGCACAGCTCTTCGGGTGCCTCTCCTGTCCTGCCTGTGTAGGACTCATAACAAAGAAAAGTGAGAATTTGAGGAGGTGCTGATTCACTGCAACATCACATACCGACAGATGTCCCTGCCTTGATGGGACTATTGGACTGTCATGCAAGCTACAGCAGCACTGCCTGCATTTGGGGAACATTAAAGTTACTCACCTAAACCCAGCATTGCCTGACATTGCCTTGTGGAATGCAGGACAATGTCTGGGACCACTGAGAACCTGGGTCTCTATCTCAATTTGCACGACTAAAATCAGCATGATTTCCAAAAAACAAATAGAAGAGAGTGAGATCTAGGAAGTGCTATGAATATATGCCCTAACCAGTGCTTAACCAGGACTGTAAATCAAGTTTAACAGCAAGGCTTTTCACTAGGCTGGTTGAAATATATGGAAAAATGTAAATTTCATTTTCACTGAACACCCTAACAGATTTTCAGAGAGCATAAATACAAAGAGTTTGGTCAGTAAGGTAAATATTCAGGGTTTAATTGACCCTTTCACTAAAATAACTGAATCTTTTCTGGTTTTGATTAAGGTTTCTTGCTTTTTTTCCTACCTCCCCCTAGCAAACAAACAAAGAGCAATCTTTTTCTGTCTTCTGTTTTCCCCTAAATTTTCCATGTTGATAAAAAGGATACTTTTAAGTGAAACTGTTTTTGCATGAAGCTCTTTCTTCCCCAGCTCAAACTTTTAGATAATGTGCCAGGCTATAAAGGGACTCCCCAAATCCCGGCATTTGATGAATTGGGAGGAAATCCCATGTTTCCTGCTTAACGTATATGTGATTTGGGATGGAGTCATAAAAGCAAACAGGAAGCTGTTTTGGTGATGACTACCTAGGGGGAAAGCTATATACAAGCATCTCTGAGGTTACTGAAAGCTGGGAAAACCTCTGGTAGCTTTTGCTTCTTACTTGTGCATATTGTTTGTACAAGCAGACCCAACCTCAAGGAAAACAACTGGAACAAAACTACAGTTTGGGGCTTTCTTTTACCTGTGTGCACACAGTCAGTTTTATGCTACATCCTCACCCTAGAGAGATAAATCTAAATACAATAACCACAAAATGAATGCTCTGCAAAATGTTTAAGCAAACCTATCACAAAACCAACAACAATACTCAATAAATCAGCTCCCCATCACAGCAGCAGGGTTTGGGGTTGGAGTACCTGCAGATGGCCCCATTAAAGTAAACACACTGGAATAAAGTATGTCCAAAATTAAGGGGAATTTTGTTGCTCCTATTTGTTCTGTGTAAGGTTCTTTATAACCACTTCCCTTTTAGCATAATTTCAAATGCTTGCTTGCAAGTGATGCAAATTAAGTGTTTCTTTGAATACAGCTTGCCTCCCAGAAGACTTAATAACATTTCCTTCAGACCGCCTATTGGACAATGTTATGACGGAAAGATCCAGGGGCGCCTGCTCACGAGACTGGACTCTACCGAGCACACACAATAAATCACTTAAAACACCGCCATTCCTTCAGCCCTTGGAAGCACTCGGCACTAAGCTGTGCCTCTGCACAACATTATTCTGACGCTGTGCCGATGGAGGTTATAGCCAACTGGAAAACCACTGCTTGTCTCTCACTCCTGGCTTTTAATTCTTGACTTATACTTTAAAAGCTGTTTTATACCTCCAAGCCGAATGTGGAGCAGAGACAGCTAATGAAAATGACAGACGGTGTAATTACTGCTTTATTGGCACCGATGCCAAGATCGCTGCCTGCTAGACTTGAATACCTCCACTGGGTGGCTAACAAGATGTGCACTCCATAAACTAGCACAGCCCTCTCCCCACCCTAAAGGGAAGAAAGAAGGAAAAGTAATGCCATTTTTTCCTATAGGGACATACAGATAGTTATATGAAATATATTCCATAGGCAGAACATCCATGATTACATTAACTTTCTTTTCAAAGATAGCCTGCAGTAACAAACCAATAATCTGAGCATTTGAGACTCACATGGAGTCCAAAACTCTTTGACTAAATCACAGCAAACTGTTCACTACTTTGAGCAACGCAAATCTACCCAGGAATTCCCCTTTGCAACAGCAATTCAAACGTATTTTTCTGATGAGCTGCTGAAGTAGTTTTTTATGCCTTTTTGCAGAAAAAGTAACCAGAGCTGATTCCTCAAAAGTCTGATGATGTAAAATCCAGGAAGAACCAGAAATCAACAAATACAGCCATACACTATAAACAGGTTACTCCGAACAAGATTGTTTAGCTGGTAGCGTGACATAAATGTAGCTTCACTTTTCAAAGTATAACTCTCCTTAGTGTTTTAGTTGTGCACAAAACTCTGGTTGTGTACCGTACAGAAATACTAAATTGTTGTCCTACTCAGCCTGGGCTTCTCTCACCTTCAGTAGGAACCGATGTTTTGTACCTTATTCAACTGAACTGGTCAGACTCTGCCTCAAAAGACCTCTCTTCAATTTGCATAAAGATATCTACCTGAAAATATCTAATAAATATAATCCACATTTTCTCCTCTCTTACTGCACAGACCAGCTATGGAAGTGATTTGCCTGGCCTTGGCACAGAGTTGTATTCCTGTTTTCAGATGTACTGTATTTGGAAAATTAAATTAGGAAAATATTTTTCATTTGGTTAATGCTGTTTCCTGTTTCTGAATTTGGATGTCACACACAAAGCTATTCCCAAAATACAGTGAACAACTGGGGTTTGAGACCGTTACCGAAGAAAAATAAAGTTGTGTAGTGAGTGATCCATGTAAAATGATTAAGTGCAAACATGCACAACAACTGTGGAAATGTCTGGCATTCTTACTGTACAAAGGAATAGATGACACTGACAGTAATCCTGAAGAGCCATCAGAAGGATGTGATGTATACGCTTTTTCCATAACTATTGCAACCAGCTGCTAGAGCCTGGAGCCAGAGGAAGAAGAGCCCAGATTCTGACTCCCATGTTCCCAGGGAGTAATCACTCCTCTGCGGACAGATCCATCCACTTAATTTTAATCCTGCTTAAATTGCACCTCAGTCAGCAAAGGAAACCTTGTGTCTGCTTTGCTTTCAGCAACGAGTACTGCCATACTAAAATGCTACTCAGGACCAATGCAGACTGCCACAGCCAGCTCAGACTTGTCAACATCATTGAAATCTGCCACAGTACATCGCTTTAAAACAGATTAATGTTTCAAGGGGCCTTATTCATACACAACAAAATACTACTTGGCTCTTGCTTTATTAATACAAATACTATTACACCCACATGATCAAATACAAGAGATCTACTGATGCATCAAGATAATTAAGTCCTTTCCCCCCCTTTCTTCAACAAGACGTGTTTAGGTATTTAATTAGGAAACGCATCCCCAAAAGGTTAGTACATTCACATGTTGTATTTCACTTTTTCCGCACTAAGCATTTTCAAACTGCTGCTGTTGCTAATACAGACTATGCTGGGGCAAGAAAAATATCTGCACATATGGCTCCTTTACAGTTTTCTTTTTAAATTGTCACTTTGATTTAATTAGGTTTGAGGGGTTAAGCATAAAAAACTGCACTCTTCTATTGTAAAGGAACAAATGAAACACAACCTCATTAGTACGCAGTCCCTTTAGCTTTTCTATCCATCTTTTAAACCACTGTTATTAACCCAGAAAGCTATCTGAACCATGCTGGTCACTACGGATAGATAGCCTGACTCTCCCTTTCGTCCCACCTACATACCAAAAAGGTGAGAGCCACATTATAATTGGGTAACACTTTGAGAGGTGGGAAGTGGGGCAGGGTAGGAGAGCACAACAGCTGAAACCCAGTCTCTGCTGATTGAAGAGCCAAAGTTGCCCTTACAGAGATGGCACTGAAATGCCAGGCATGGGTACAGTTTAAGACATATAAATTCTCATTCTGATGTAGCTTATCATAGAGGCATAGTGAATGCAGTGAAATGCCAGACCAGAGTTGATTCTGGCTTGATAATCGCTCTGGCCTCATTCACACCACTTTGAGAATTAAGGGCTGTCTCTATCATTGTGGCCATTTCCTGTTCTCTCCTGATAACAGCTGAAAAATACTTAGACAGCTTCAGATAAGAAGAAATAATAAAACAAAAAGCGTATTTAGGTCCGCTGAGAAGCTCACAGGAGGACAAGGAGATGCAGTGATATGAATCTGCCAGGGAGCGTGGGGGGTTGGTCCACCAACTACTCAGATAATAAATTCATTTTCCACGAGGCAATGAAAAAGAAAGCATGAAAGCAGAAGTCCCAGAAATGCCCATAGCTTTCTTAGCCTGCTTCAAAAGATAAAGATAGTTCGGGAATGGAGATGAAACATATATGGTTTTGAAACATATAAATAAAATAGAGGGAAAACTTTGCCTAGTGCTATATGATGAGGAAACTTCCTGAAGAGGGCATAGTTAAACTGTTGATTCATTGCCTTGCTGAAGCACCACATACACACATATATGAAGATCCCCACTGCACACTCCAACCAGAAAATCCCTCAACTCTGGGAAAAATGCCAAAACCTGCACCCAAATTCTGTGCCTGGTCCTAGCAAATGGAAAATATAAATAAAAGTAAACAAGGAAAAACAAGCCCAAGACAAATAGCTATATCCCCACAACATTCCCTGGATTTTCCACTGTGTTGTGGAAGTTTATCACACGTTGAACATTGGCAAGTGTTGCTGAAGAGCTCTCTGTCCCTTTCTGGGTAGGTGAGCACACCTGTGTCCTGTTACAGGTCCCACACATGAGGTGCCCTCTGCAGTGCAGGCACAAGGGGCCTGGCTCCTCTCCCCTCACGGCATTTCTGGCACACAGCCTTGTGTTACGGAGGATAAGTGTGGAAAGGAGACACCACCCGAGAGTGTGAGGTATGCCCTGTGGCACCGAGATGAGCGCTCTGAAACAGCCGAACGCAGGGGGTCCTCTCTTCCCCACTCAGGCCATCTGTCATGCAACCTCCCATATCCTGCTAGCAGAGCAGGCAGGCTCCTTTCCACTCCAGGTCCAACTATCTGAACGGATGTTCTTCAACACCCCCCCATCTACACAGACTGATATGTACTGACATCTAGGTCTACATGTACATGGTCCTATTAAAAGCTTTAAATACAAAACATCAAACCTGTCCTATCTTGAACGTGAAACCAACCAGGGAAAGGAAACAGTATGTAAGACACAGATGAAACGTGGCACAATGCATAGGACATTTTTGTACTTTCATTCTCTGTTACCCCTTTTTTATGACCAGATTTCTGATCTTCCTATGAGATAAATGCCTGGTATGAGCAAGAGGATGTGACTCTGAGGATGGAGTAAGTATCAGTAGGAAATGGATTAACACCGTTCCATGCACAGACATGATTTTCAGTGGATCCAGCCCACCAGCAGCAAAGCCTACAGCTCCCAAAAGCCTGCCAGGGGCACTGAGACACAAAGTAACCAGCACTGCTCTCCTATCAGAAAGGCTACACAGGAGAGTGCGCTTTGTAATGGCTAGGTGAGAGCACAGAGTCAGATCTTTGCAGTTTTCCCAAGTGCCTCTCCACAGAAATGATGTGGGGAAAAACCAAGCATTCTTACACTTGCATTATGCTAGCAAGTCTAAATCAAAACTCTGGTGTGTATTATTACTTCTTGGTTACATATAGGGACAAAAAAAACCCCGAAAACAAAACAGCTTCTAAAATTCCTTTTCTCTTGTTAGCCATATAACTGAGATGTCCAAGTGCTTTAGCAAACCCACACATCCTTGATGTATGCAGCTCTGCTCACATGTAGCAACAACCTTTCTCTCTCCCCTAGTCCACCACAAAAGCAACACATTTCCACATTAAGTCTAACTCCTGGGAAGAAAGAAGAAAAGCACCGAGAAAGTTTGTCCAGCATCAGCTCGCAGGAGAAAAAGCCTCCTGCTGTGGCTGTCTGCCGGGTGGGTGCCACACTGAGACAGGGTTCTTTGTGATGCTCTCAAACGTCTCTAAACATGCACTGAGAATCAGGACATTGTCACTTGGAAAGAAGAATTTATACACGGGCCACAGGGAAAGCAGATCTAGATGTACTCCAGAATCCCCGACACGGGAGGGGAAACAAAATCCCAAAACATAAAAACAGAAAGACGGTAACTCCCTTCGGGTATATCATGTTCTAGGCAGGAAGAAGGAGGGCGTGGGGGGCGATAGGGGGGTTCAAGAACGACCGTCGGATGCAGAGCCCCGGGGCACGGCTGCGCCGCTGCCGAGGGACACCCGCCCCGCACCTGCCTTTCCCACGCACCTTGCCAGCCCTCCAGCGCGCACCGGCACCGCTCTCCCGCCCCAGAGCGCTGTCGGCGGGGCTCCTTCAGCCCAAACTTCCCCCTCCGCTCCCCGTGCCCCACTTGAGGAGAGAGTGAAGGGAAACGCCTGTCCCGGCCAGGCTCAGCACCGACAGAACCGACTCGGCCAGTGCGGCCGGACCCCGGCGGGGGTCGTGCATGCGGGGGAATGCACTGTTTGCACATACAAACACGGGGGGGGGAAGGAGTTACGGGATAAATTCGCATATCTAGCCCGCACGCGGAGGACGCCCCGACCCTTATCCATCCATCCACCCATCCATCGCCTTACCTTGCGCCGCGGAGCCGGGGCGGCTGGCCCCCAGGACGGCCAGGGCGGGGAGCACCACCGTCTGCAGCAGGTATCCCAGTCCCAGCCCGCAGCGGGCCGCCGTCCCCTCCAGCCCCTTCCCCATGGCCGGGGCAGCGGGGCAGTCGCGCTGAGCCGCGGAGCTTTCCTGTGCCGCCTGTGCCGGCCCCGTCCCACCGCCGGGCGCGGAGCGGCGCGGAGCCCCCGCGGGGCGCTCAGGGGGCGCGGGGGGCGGCGGGGCGAGGGGCTGCGCTCGTACCGGGGGCACAGGGGCGCTGCATGGCCCCGCGGAGGGGCGCGGAGCCGGCGGAGCGCTGCTTTCTTCCCGCGGGCGGCTCGGCGCTGCTGCCTCCACCCCGGGGGTGGGCGGGGGCCGGGGCCGGGGCCGGGGCTGGGGAGAAGGGGCTGCGCCGGCCGCCTGCGATAAAATGCGAGCTGGAGCGAGGAGCGGACCCAGAGGGAAGGGGGCGGGGGAGGCTGGGAGCCACCCGCCGCAGAACCGGCCCCCTTTCGCCTCCCCCGCCCGCGCCCCCTGCGCGCACACCCGCGGGCACACCCGCGCGGATGCTGGTGCGCACACGTGCGCGCCCGCCCACGCACAAACACGCGCTCGCACCCCCGCCCCGGCGGTACGGCCGGAGCAGACGCGGGATCGGGGGCTGCGCTAGCCGGACCCCTCTACACCGGCTCCTTCTTCCCCACACTGTTCCCGTGGGCCTGACACCCCCCCACAGGCACCTACAGGGCTCTGGAGGACCGGGACATCTTCAGGGGGCCATAAAATGCAGGGTGGGGGAGCCCCGTGCCGGCCGGGCGTCACCCGTCTTCTCCCACAAGCAGCAGGGTAGAGGGCAGGGAGAGAGAGCGAGCACCAGGAGAGCTGTTGGAGAACCCACCATCCCTGGGAAACGTCTCGCCGTTTGTCCTCCAGGGTCTCTCTCTTAAGGCTGCGGTCGGTCCCTGCCAGACCTTACCCTTCCACCCCTAAAAAGCTGTCTTCTGGCCTCTGCCCTCACCACGAACTCACCAAATCTCACTCAGTGGGGTAGCAGTGCCTACACCTCAGGTTTGCTGTTCAGCCAAGGCTCGATTTGGTTTTACTGTTGCTTTCTAGGGCTTGGGGTTTTTTTTTTCCTTTTTTTTTTTTTAATGGTTTGGAGGTTTGTTGGGGCTTTTACGTTTGTTTTGGGGGTTTTCATTGGGTTTTTCTTTTTTGAAGACTGATGACTCTTTTTTGAAGTTGTCCTTCCCTTTGCAGAGCCAAGACAGCCTGTCTGCAGCCATTAGCAGATCCAGCACCTCACACACCTGTGTGTCCATGCCCCTGTGTCAATGCCAGGGGCTGTTGCTCCACAGCCCTCCCCACACCATAGGAGGTTGCCTTCTCCAAGGCAACTCTAAGGAAGGTTGCCTTCTCCAGCCCAGAAGTTCCCTCAAAGCCGGGCTGCGTGAGAGACAAGGAGCGCTCTTTCCCTCGGAGGCGCGGCTAGGATCTTCTCAGTCACTCTGGCTTTGCCTTCCCCTCCCCCGCCCCTTCCACACATGAAAACAGCTACCAGCCTTGCTGATGCTGCAGGAGGGTTTCCCGGGGGCCACGGGAGCTGCCTGTCTCCGGGGAGGCTCTGTCCCACCTGCCCCCTGACTTTAATGCCCTTCCCAGGGAATTACCCAGACTGTTCCCATCTCAGGGTCTGGGGGGCAGCATTTTTTTCTCCTACGCAGCAGCTTACACAAAGCTGCAGTGTTATAGGAGAGCAAAGGTTTTTTTGGTTTGTTTTTGTGTGTGTGTGTGTGGTTTTGGGGTTTGGGGTTTTTGTGTGTGTGTGTGTGTAGGCACAGAGCAAGAAAAAAAGGCAGTTACTGTTCTGGGCAGCATACCTGGGCATGCCTGGAAGGTGCCCTAAGTAGGCTGTGTTTCAAGCCCAACAGGCTGATTTACCCAGCAGCACTCTCCAACTGGAGCACTCCACCTCTCCATCTCCTGCCTGTACTACATCCTTTAAGGGGGTGAGTCCCATCAGCTTCGAACAATACAGCATAGTTTAGGAAATATAAAGGCTCCACCAAAATCCATGAGTTAAGTCCTAAGGCTGCATAAGTGGTGAAAAGGAAACTCTCAACTTGTAACCATGTTCAAAGGGGAATGTGTGTCCTGAACAAGAGCTTTTTTGATTGCAGTCATTCCTTACAGTGATCCTTGGCTCCATACTGCCTAGCCTTTAGGCTCAGGTTGGTAGTCAACAGAACATTCTCCATGTATGATAACTATTTGCCAGTTTTGCTGTAACTATGTAGGCTGGGAGCATCTCTCTTTTGGGGGGTATTTCTTTCCCCTATGCTAGGGGAAACTTTTCAGAGGCAAGAATAGAGGCCTCTGAAAGATGTCACACATGGAAGATGTATTCATTGCAGCACCAGCTGATGGGCACATCTATTGCCACAAGGGATGAGAGAGGGAGGGCTTGCTTCTCCATTAATCGGAGTTAATTTATTTTTGATGTTTTGGAGCTTCCCAGGAGTAATACCTATAGTTCCAGACTTAGTTTCTAGTTAGTAGCTCAGTGACCTCATTAAATAAGTCCATCCCAATTTCAAAATATATCCCTGCAGCCTTGCCAGGGATCCCTGGTGGCTGCCAACCTGTCAGCCTCTCTGCCCTGGAGTAGGTGTAAGGGGGAGCATTGCTGCTTCACAGCTGTGACAGAAGTGATGGCACAGGGACCACAAGCTCTCAGCTTAGGGAGAAAGAAAGTCTTTTTTTCCGGTACCCAAGGTGTGGTGGACAACGGAGGAACAAAGGTACTCCAGCCTGAGGTGTTCAGTAATCACTTTTCTACTGGAAATGGGTATACCTTGACCTGGAGAAGATGGTTGAAGCAACAGCAACAAATAACTAGATAGGGATCTTCTCTGGAAATATTCTTTCAACTCTTTTTATGCTCTGTTATGTGTAAGAAAGGGCATCCAGGGATGTTCCATGTGTCTGCACCACTGAACTTTCTCAGTGATCCAATATACTCCAACAAACAACACGTGTGACTGGGCCAGCCCTAATGCCACTGCAATGGATTTTGCCTATTCAGGAGCAAGTCTGTCCAAGGGCTCTTTATTTTTCTCCTTGTGAGATAAACAGAATTATTATCCCATCTTAATAAATTTGACATTTGACACCAGAGTTAAAGGACTGATATAATTTAGGGATTTGGGATTGGAAAGTGCAAATTGCCTGGATTTATTCCAAAAATTGTTGTTTGGTTTTTGGTTTTGGCTTTTTTTTTCCCCTGATAGAATCTGGCTGGGAAGGTATTTTCCAGCTGTTAGAAAAGTCTGTGACTTAAAAGTACATGTAATGTAAGTGTATCTTTTTGTCAGCTTTAATGTCCTTAAAAATCACTCCACACCCTTCATAAACTCATCTGAAGCAAATATTAGTCTCCAATTTTTGTACTTGGACAGAAATATTAGGTGTCAAAGAGTTTGCATTGGAAAGTGGCTTAAGTAGCCTAACAGGTGTCACCTTCACTAGGTTTCCAGGTAAGTTCAAGAAATCACAAATCCAAATTACATAGCCACAGTAAATGACTATAAAATCTAGGGTACCATTTAAAAAGTTTCTGTGTAACTTGTGTAGTGGTGAATTTGATTTCAGTGTATTTTCTTGCCCAAGCATCTGGAGTTGCAAAACTGTCGATGAGAAGGTATATTGGATTTGAAAAGTCCTATCAGCTTTCATATTTAATATTGTGAATAGTAGTATAGGTACCAGGTTTTTCTCTAGATGTTTTCTTAGAATCCTCTGCATTTATAATGATTTATACAAACCTTAATGTAATTACAGAACTCAAGGGAAATTTATATTTACTTGTGTTACAGTGGCACAGCTCAGGACCACATTGCAGCAGGTACCAAAACAAAGAATCACAGAATCAATTTGGTTGGAAAAGACTTCTGAGATCGAATCCAACCCTTGACTGATCACCACCTTTTCTACCAGACCATGGCACTAAGTGCCACATCCAGTCATTTCTTGAACACCTCCAATGATAGTGACTCTACCACCTCCCTGAGCAGCCCATTCCGATGTTTAAGAACCCTTTCCATGAAGAAATTCCTCCTAATGTCCAACCTGAACCTCCCTTGGTGCAGCTAGAGGCTATGCCCTCTCGTCCTGTCGCTAGTTGCCTGGGAGAAGAGGCTGATCTCCACTAATGAAGTAGTATACTTCAATAAAGGACTGATATTAAAAACAATTCCAGAGAGTAAAATATATTTTGTAATGCTTAGACCCAGGTAAGATCTGCATCAAACTTTTTGAATCATCCCATTATTTATCTGAAAGGAAAGAAAACAGTACAAAACTACATGGGCATCTGCCACGTCTGAGTGAATTAGGTGTCGGCATTCTATGCCTTGTGGAGAGATGAACTGGAAAATTTGGAGGCCTGGGTGTTCTAATGTCAAGGTACCCAAGAGTCACAATCTTCATTGTTATCCCAGAACATATTTCCTTCCAAAACAGTGGTTTAAATGGCAGCTGATTATAGAGAGTTTTCAGGAGTTAACTTTGACTCAAAGGAATGTAACAGTTTCTTAATGTATTCCTCTACAGTATAGTGCATCAAACCAGATCCAGTCAGACAAAAATGGTAAAGCCTGATTCCAACCAGTTCAAACTGGCTCAAACTGCTTCCAACTGGTTTAAACTGATTCAAAAGGGTTCTGAGTGGTTCAAAGCATTTTAAACCAGTTCAAACCGGACCAAGCCAGTTAAAACAGGATCAAAGTGGTTCCAACTGTTTCAAGTGCCTTGATACTCATTGCAAAGAGTTGCAAAATTTGATTGATGTCTTTGCAGCAGAGGTACTAAGGTCCCCTCTGCTATGTGTGACTTCAGCAAGGCTGGTTTGAACAAGGAAAAGAATCTTTCCTATGCATTGATAATTCCAAGTAAGATTCATTAGCCCGTCCTCTCACTGAGCGCTGTGTTCCTTGGCACATACTGTCACCTCTGTCCAACCAATCTGAGGACTCATTAGGTACATAAACATCAACAAGGGATGCATATTCAGGTTACACATCAGGTGATTATGATAGTCAAGATGCCGTCGGCTACTGAGATACACCTAAAGCAGCATGGTGTATTTGAGAGGGCTGTATTTTGCACGCTCCTTCACTAGCTGTTTGCAGTGGCACGTGGCATGCACACCTGCTTTTGGCTCTGCCATTACCCCAGGCTCTACCATGCTGCTCTTATTTTATGGCAGAGCCCAGCACTATGCAATCCAAAAAGCAGGTGTGTGACAAACCTCTCACTTCAGTGACATACATACCCCAATCCATCAAGTACTGCATTTTTCTCTCACAGTTTAGATAGGCAATTACTTCCTCTGTGGTTGCTGTGTGTTATACCGTGTATCAGCAAATGAAACTACCCTTTTGATATCTTACATTTCAAGAGCAACACAACCTCATTTCAAGTAAAAACTTCTGAGCATTTTTTCATGCTGGGAATAACTATTTGTGGTGGAACTGTGGTCTGAGGAAAATTTCTTTCATACCTACTGAAATCTAATAAAACAAGTGATTGTGTTTCAGCTTCCAAAATCACTACTTTGTCTGCTTATTTCTGGAACCAGATCTTCCAAATTTTCTCTCTTACTTATGAATTACAGTTATGTGCTAAATTTTCAGTCTTGGCATTATATTAGCAAGTCCATAGGTCAGCATATATGTTAATAGTGCCCACTTAAGCAGTTTAAACAGTGTTTCACCTCATAGCAACCATCACTCTAGAACTGTGCTGAATCACCTGGAAGACCATATGATGTCCTGCTCCTGATGCCATTTGAGGTGCACAGCTCCCATTTGTTTAATAAATTAACCATTTAACAATTAACAACTCTGTTGTCCTCACCATTCTTTCTAAGAACTTGGATTTTCATAATATCTGATGTGGACCTTCTTGAACTAAAGTAATTATACTAAAGGTAGGGCCAAATTCTGTCTCTGTATGCATGCTAGATATTGTGCATAACATCCTGTTGTAATTCCTGCAAGAGGACGCTGCAATCTGAGCTTAGGACTTGTTCACCTAGGGAAGAAAGGTTAAAAATTCAAAAGTGTTTTAAGTCTCACTTTCAGTAGTCAGGGGCATCATATTTTTGAATGACAACAGGACTTAGGCTCCTTGCCCATTTTTGAAATCTGTGTCCTCCAGCTACAGCCAAATAATGCAGCCAAAGAGCTTTTTCTTTCATATGAATTGTCTGTAAACAGATCACAAATTTCTTATTTATTTATTCTCTCTTCACATTTGTTTGGTGAATATTTTCTCTGAACATCTCCTGAGCTGTAGCTCATTCATGCACAATTCATCATGAGCATTTGAAGTCCAGTATTCAAACTATTTTCCTTATTCCAATGGAATGATACCATATGAAAACATTTCCCATCAACAAATATTCTGTAACAGAAAACAAAAAAAAACCCAACCAAACAAACAAAAAACGTGGTCATTTTAATCTCTATCTCTCTGGAAATTCACTGCAAAAATACAAAAGGTGAGACCTACTGTCAGTTCCTATTTGTTGGGACCTGAGGCGAGCGTTGCCCTCGCTGTTTCTGAAGGCAGCTCCGGTGGCGACAGGCGGCTGAGCGATTGCGGTGCCTCCCAGCAGAGGGAGATATGATACATCGACTCCGGCCCCGGCTGCACAGCTCTCAGTCTCTGCAATAGATCGATGAGTCATGAATGTTTTAGGAACATGTCAGAGTCCCATGGCTTCTCATTATCTAAGCATTTTATCTGAGTACAAACCTCTTTTAGGCCTGTCCCTGATAGCTGCATCATCCTATACCAGATTTCGTCAGTCTCTGTCTTCAGCTAAGGTGAAGGACATGAATAACTTGATATATTTCAGTCTGTTGCACAACAACATCATATTCCTCTCTCCCTCTCCACTCACAATTATTTTTTGTAGCATTGTAACTACATATCTACCTTTAAGTTGAATATTGATGTGACTGACAGGTCTCAGTCTGCCCCAGGATCATCAGATTCCACTGAATTTGGTTATCTCTTTTGTTTGACAAGTACTAATTTCTGATTTTCCAGTTCAGGGTATGATGTCTCCAAATTTCTTTACCAATGTCACAGAAATTCTTTCTCCGATGGCTGAATGCTACCTCACTGCCCACCTCTGCCTTTGTGTTTTCCCCCTGCCTTAGGTACCATGAGATAACAACATAATTGCTTTTGGGATCTTTGTTTCAAATTCTCTCTGTAGGTGTGTATACTGGGTTTCTCTTACTCTATGCATTATTTTATGGATTCTCTTCCCTGATACACTTTGCAGAAAGTGACATTTGAAATAATTATAATTACAGCATTTATTAAACCCCTTCTTAAGGGAGGAAACTGATAGCACGCAGAAAGAAATACTAAAGAAGAATAAGGAAACTCTCTGGCAAAATAAGAAGATGTAGGTTCTATGAAGAAATATATTTTCTGACAAAATTAACTGTTAATGTAGTATTTTTGTGCTCTACAATAACATCAAACTTACACACAGACCTATGTAACATTCATCTGTCTTCTAGATTAAAAAATTGCATAATTTTAATTGTTACAGATTTGCTTTATGGTTCAATATATTTGTAGTTTCATACATGAACTATTTTGTGAAAACATATCACATTAAGCAAACTATGGGAGTTTGAGTACATGGCAATGGCCCCAGCCTTCCCATTTCTATCTACTTTGTGAGGAAAACCAACTACAACAAAAACAAAGAACCTTAATTTGTATGTTTGGGTTTTTTCCCCTTTTCATTTTGAATTTTGACAAACTACTCTGTTGTACAGTGCATTTCAAGTGCAACTCTCCCCATTAGCTGCTCTACTGCATTTACTCCTGCCAATGTGTAACTGAATAATATGTTTTTTACTCGACAGAAAGAAGCTTTCATAGGGAGAACCTCAAATTTCTGACAATAGCATCTGACAATAGGAGAAAATCTGTTGTAATGCCTGTAATGGAAGCCTAGTTGTGTGTTTTCAGTCTTTTTTCTCCTGGCCTCTTGGTGGCAGGGCAATTAGAGCTCAAATGTACAGGGGAAGTTATCCCAGTACAGTAATCAAAGCAAACATTATATAGATTTTGATTGCTTCACAAGAATGAAGTATTTGTTAGCTGAAGTAGCTTTATTGATTCAAATGAGGAGATGTATTTATTCTGTTTTGTGAAGTGCTCCAAACTGTGTATGCATTTAATGCTTATGAACTCAGAGATGAAGGGCTAGAAAAGTTCTGTGTCAAGCTGAAGAGAAACTGTATCATTTCCAAAATGTTTATTCTAATGTTCTTTTCAAAAGCCAGTTATAATACTCGCAGTTATCATTATCATCTTATAAAAGACCTTTATGTTTCACAAACAGCGTGATTTGTTTAAGTCACATAATTAACAACATTCTTGACTGTTTAGTAATAATTAGTTTGTTTTCGTAGAAGTACTCTGTTTCATCTATCTGTATAGAGGCTGAAAAATAATGGAATAACAAAAATGTTCAGTCTCAAGGCCGAAGATGAAAAGTTTATGAAAATAAAAATCACTCACAATGACAACATGTGATCCTGTTTTAAGTATGACCCTTAGCTCCTTAAAGCTCGTGCTGTTCAATTCTAGAAAGTAACTTGTGTGATTTGTGTTACCACAGTAGTTTAAATTGACAGCCTTAAGGTTTTTTTTGTCTGAAGACATTATTAATAATTCAGCTGTGCATTTCCTCGTGTGCAACACAGACAACATCAAGCAAAACTTGAAAAATAAAGAGAAGGCTGCCCTTGCTTCTGAAGTCTAACCAGGATAACATGTGTTCCTTGTAACACACTGAAAAAAAGTTTAAGTTTTGTCCCAAGAAGATGTAGTTATTCTATGTCTGCTCTTATTTCAAGTGAAGTTCTGCAGAGATTTACAGAAACCAGCTCAGGCCCCTTGGGAATAAGTCCTCTATGTGAAAAACCTTGTGCCCTTTCACCTATAGGACTCTACTGTAAAGATAATAGTGAGAGCCTTTATTTTGGCCAGGGAGCATTGAAGGTTATCTGCAGCTGTCTAATTTATTACCACTTCAATTCAAGACCTACATTTTTATTCATTGTTTCTCTGATGAGTAATGCTTTGAAAGGTAATATCAAATAAATGGACCCATGGCTGTGGCCCAACAATGCTTTCTGTTATTAGATGTCTCAGTTGTTCTGTGTTCAAGGATGATTAAAGTATCTTGAACGGAGTTTCTTAGTTCATTTCATTCTATGTGCATACATAAATTAGTTGATGGTTATCTATTAATAAAAACTTAATATTCTACATTATTCTCTATAAAATGTAGCAGGTTTTTTTCTCTTTTTTCTTTTTTTTTTCTTTTTTTTTTTTTTTTTTGGAACTAGAACTATTCGCTCTCCTCAAGAGTCTGATAAGACACAGATTACAATACTGCCTTGATAATGGCCAAGACTTCTGCTTCCTCTGAATAACATGAACTCGAAGATGAAAAGTGATACTTTCTCTTCATAACTAACATTAGTCATTATTTAGTTTTGAGATTATTAAAACCAGTTCTGAAATGTGGAACAATAACTTACCCCTAAAAAACAAGATATGGTAAACTCTGTTTTCTTGGTCCCAACAAAGCAGTACCAGCAATCATGCTATCTGCAAGATTGACATTCCCTAAAAGCTGCTCCTTCTCCAGACCACAGGAGGTAAAAAAGGGCAGAACTTGATTTTGACAAGGTTAGACCACAACAGACCCGCCTGGGGACTCATCGATTTCTCTGGAGTTGAACTGTTCCGAGTAGCAACAATGCCGGCTCACTTAACGACCGCTTTGAAAAGCAAGTTTTAATGATCAAGTGACTAAGAGAGAAGGCATAGGGTGGAAGAGAGCAGACACAGGAGGGGGACAAGACAGAATATTGCCAGACAGTCTCAATACTCACAGCAAGTGGGAGTAAGTATGTTAATTATTGGAGAACTTGGATTCTTTCTGCCTGTTCTACACGTTCTCAAAAGTGTCCTGGAAGAGGAAGGCATAAATTGGAACTGAGAAAGAGTAGCATTTTGGAGGCTGCTGGCTGAGTTTTTATTCTTTTAATTTTTAGCAAACAAGGAAGACTAGATTACTTTAGAAGAAAATTGAAGAACGGATCACAGTTTACAAGGATTAGCATGTGGGAGGACTGCAGGGGATGGAACGCTGTAAAAGTAATAGGACATAATGTATAAGCAGCAAGATCCTTTTTCTTAGAAGAATCAAATAAACAATATGATCAAAACTAGGACAAGATTCACAGTTACAAGCCAAGAAAAGATTTCATGATTCTTGTTCCTCCCCACACCTCTAACATTTCAGGGATTGTCAAAATCCCTTTAGGAGTACAGAACATCTTTAGCCATTTCCCTTTTTTTTTTTTTTCTCTCCAAAAGGAATTTATTTTTCACTTAAATTTACTTTTACTCCACACACTTCCATCTTTCTCTGCAAGAAAAATCATTCTCACAGTGATGCAGCCTGCAATATGGTAGCTGGGCTACCTTTGAGTATTTGATGGAAGGTAGCACTGTAACTTTATCCATTTAGCCAGATTTTTGTGCATGGTGGAACTTTTAAAAAAAAAAAAAAGGAGTTCAGAGAGTGCAAAGGAGTCACTGTGTAGTCTTACCCCATTTTGGCGTGGGTCCAGGCCTTTTGTTGCCCTTTTAAGGACATTTGTCTGCCCTAGGAGTACCATGTGTCCTTAATGTTTACAAGAGAATTAAGATCACCAGTGATAGTGGTCTTAGGATCAAGAGGCAAGTCTACATTCAATACCTTGTTTATACTCCTAGCTGGTTTTCCCAGAATTAGTACACACATCAACAATTCCATAATGTATGAGTAAGATCTGTTTATTCCTTACCACGGCTTCAGCATTAATCATTTATCCTTCTCCAAATCATCAGTAAAACTCTATGCTGTGGAAAAGTACTAAAAGATAGTTAGTGTCTTGCAGCAGGATTAGGCTTAGACCTAGTCCAGATTTAACAATACCTTTTTGCACAGGGATATTACACTGCTGTACTGCTCTCTGCTCAAACATATGGAAGTTTTCCATTCAGCTGTGCCGTGCTTTCAACAAGCAATTTTGGCAAACAGATTTTTAGAGACATCCAAAGGTAATCATATATAAATTTTTGAGAACAGAAGATCATTTATGTGGTACTTTTTGCACAAATTATAGAAAAAAAATTATAATCTGTGAAGATCCCTAACAACTTGCAGTGCTGTAGAAAGCTGCGAGGCCAAAGCTAATGGAGTTTTCTCGGGTATTGGACTGCTGTCATGCTTGTCTCTGCTGATGAGTGGCATAATTAAGAAACTTGTGTCAGTCTGGGGCTTATGATAGGAGGAGAAAGACCTTTTTAGATCACTGCATCTAGTGGACTAGAAGTTGAGCTGCCCTTTTTTTTCCTGTCTTCTATTAAGTATTAGTACAAGGTGAACAAGGTGAAGGTGATTGGTGCTAAGAGATATCAACTGGAAGAGAAAATAACAACAAATAGAACTAATATTTTTGTAGTGTTGCCTAAAATCCAGAAAAGCAGGGAGAATCTTCCATGTTTTGTCTGCTACTGGTTTCCTGAGAACTTCGGAAGATATCACTTAGTGAGCTAAGTCCTTTCATAGCTGCTGAAGTGTTATAGCAGCTTTTACAGCTACTAAAGATGGTGTGCTCATTAGCAGATCGGCCCTGCAACTACACAGCCATTGCTGCAAATCACTGTGGGGGGATGTTTTTCTGGAAATTCAAGGCCACAGTACTTGATATGGTTTTCACCTCTCATGATAACACTTTTCATTTGGACCACTTAACTCTTTGCAGTTTTTAATTCAGCTGGCCTGTAAATAGAGCTACTGTTTTCCCCACATACAGTATTTATGTTCTTCCACATTTAACCCCAATAGAATTAGTGCTAAAGGTGAACATTAAGCCAAAGAATGATTCTTTTAATTATATCTGCTACTGACACAAATGTTCTTTATATCCAGAATCTCCTGCTAGTACTCTTATGAACTACCAAGTTCCTCTGGCAGGAAAGCAAGTGTTCACAAGCTTAAGGAATTCCATAGTCATTTTATTGATGGCAATTCTGTTAGTTGTGTGCTCTGAGGCTGCTGCTGGTGCAAGGTCTGGGTAATGGATTGGGTAATGGATTCTGCACACAGAGCACACATTCAAGAAGAATTCTCCAGGGAATCGAAAAATGAGCTATTACCCTTATATAAACACTAGAAGAAAACAAAACAAAAGAACCCTCCAAACTTAATACAACAATATTTATAAAGTGCGGTTCAGCCTGGATGGTGGGATTTCTAGAAACTTTGCTTATATGTTTGTAACTCTGTCTAATTACAGAAAAGTTTGCTGTGAGTACCTAAACCATATGTAGATGGCTTACAGTCTTTGCTCAGACATTTCTAAAGATATGTGCCTCATGTGGTTTATCTTTTTTTGTCTGTCCCTCTGACATGCACAGTCCTCAGCATAATCTCAGTGTTTTTTTTCAGGAAGATGGGGTGAGAACAGGCTGTCATTCTTGTGGAGACATTCACTCCCTTGCCCAAGCAAACTCTGCAGCCTCCAGGAAGGCAGGCAGCTGGGAGTTCCTTGGTCAATTTAAGTACTCACCATCATTAACCCCAACCACATCTCACTCTCTCAGTGTGAAGAAAATGTGTTGCCTACCAATATTGCTTTACCCTAAGTTGTCACAACTCCCTACCAGTCTTTCAGACTCTTTGGCAGCTGCCACAGACTGAGAAACACTGACTTAGAGGACTGCTGATAGCCTAGTCAACCACACTGCAAAAACCAGTACTAACTGACGGCAAAGGAAACTACACAGTTCTGCAAATCCCAGCACATACAAAAAATCCTGGCAATTTAGATTATGGAGTAGATTATGGCATGTAGATTATGGAGTAAGATCTTATGAACATATATGAAATGTGTCTGGGGGAAGTCCTTTTTGTATTAGAGAGGAACTCACACAAAAATGCTTGCCATACTTACAACCAAAAGTTTGTGAGTTGCCTCCTGAGAAAGCTAAAGGACAGAAGTACTTGTTGTTAGCTGTAAAGTGCCAATAGGCATGACACAAAGAGGATTAACCACGTCGAGAGTTTGGGAACTTGAGGATGAACATTTTTTGTCTCAAGCCACAAAGTCTTGTGCTTCTGGACTCTTCAGGTCATGCTTGGTCTGGATGTGTCGTAGCCAGATATTAAATTGGACTCATTTAGAAATCACAGAACTCATTAAAAATCACAGAAGGAAAGGTTGGAAGTTGATCTCAATGCCTGAAGGAGGAATAAGTTAGCCCATGTCTCAAGCTCACTTAGGAATGGCAATTAAAATCTAATTCTAATTAGCAGTACTGGATGCTACTCTAAATAAAAAGAAATGTGCAGATTTGTTGTGCAGATTCTTAGCTGCAGAAGTAGGCAAGTAGTAGACAATGTGCAAGTTAATCACTGATGCAAGAGCAAATAGACTAGATTGTGTATACAAAAAACACACACTAAAGGTTTCTTTTGCAAGATGAGTTACTGTCAGACCAGACGTCAAGGCTGATGTTGAGGCCAGGGCAACCTGTTTAGGCTTTAGTATCTGATTTGATTTCTGGTTAATTAGGGCTGAGAAGTTGGAAAGTTTGCAACTCTGTTGCATATCCTTTACCTGCTCTGAGGAGATAAATTAGGAGAAACCCCAGGCTTTCTATCTCTAATAATCATCCAATAAAAATTACAGAGAGGCATAAAGTCTCCAGCTGCCAGCTCAGACTCGTTACTGTGGGTCATGTCATCTGGAGAGCCAAAAGAAGTGAGGATCCAGGAACTCTAAGCATTAAAGGTAAATCATCTTTTATTCAACCATTATTATTGCAAACATCAGGAGATCAGAAAACCATGTCCCAAATAAGGCAATTATTATAAACAGGCACTGCATTTGATCCTTTCAATTTATGATCACGGTATAATACATACTTTTATTAATTTGAGCAGTGTCAGGTACTGATCCTGCATATGTCCCACCATGCAGTAACTTCAGAAATGTGACTACTGCTATTACTATTCATGTGTGTACATCCTGCAGTGTGCCTAGGGCCAAGATCCTGAAAGTTCAGCATCTAAATATCTTTTGAGATTACGGCCTACATTAAACATAATTGAATTTGCGATACATTTTGGCATAATGCTTCCAGAAACTACACTAATAACTGTAATAATCCCTAACCTAACTGTTACAAGGGAGGGGAATCATGTTAGAATTATAAGAAACAGAAACACATGGAAATACTTAAACTGTGTCACCCAACATTATATACTGTGCTTTTTAATTGCAAGGAAGCTGGGACTGCAGTGAAAAACAGCAACACTTGTGAATTTGGACTGCCATTACTGTCACATTTTGTTGAGTACTACATTTATACACATTTTAATGGTACTCGAAATAGAATGCCAAACCTTCTCAGCTTTACTTGCTCTATAAAAAGAATATGAAGGCAAAGTCTAGAAGCAAAGGAAAGAAAAGAAAAAAAAAAAGATATGAAGAAAGAATGGAAAAAGAGGAAAAATCTATGTGTGATGCCTTTCCTGGAAGCAATTCAATGGAAATAGTAACAATAAAACTATTCTAGAAATAAAGACATATAATACACTGTTCCTAAATGAAAGTAGATCTTTTTACTACTGTAAAACATGTGAAGTGCTACCTGTCAGTAGTTAAGCATAAACCAAAGCTTTTCTCTTCATCTTCAAAACCAGAAATCTCAAAAATGGACTAAATATAAATCCAGTGATTTTCATTAGGACAATTCTGTACAGATTTTTAAATAGCCCTTTAAAACTCTGCTTGATTATTATTTACGTGCAACTCTTATAATAGAGCCCCAGGCTTTCACAAGAACACGTATTTTATGACTTTCTGAAGGCAATTTAATGTATTAGGAAGAAAAAGGAAAAGGGAAAGGAAGGAATTTATCCCAAAGATGTTTGGCTACCTTCTTACTTGTAATTCCATACAGCAATAAAATGTCTGGCAAATAAGGGGAAAAAAATTGTCCTCTTTTTTACATATGGTGAATTGTAGAACCCATATTAATATTCATAGCCTCTCCTCTATCTCACCTTGAGCAGCTTTAACTACAACTGAAAGGCTGAGTCTAGTGCTTCAATGGAGACCTTTATCTTGGCACTTGCTTAAATTCTGCTTCATCCAAAATGGTATAAGTAAATTTGCATACACTAACCTTATAATATTTAAAAGATATGCTTTCACTTCCAAAACACTACAGTCCCTATTTCTGAGTTTATTACAACTTAATTCAACTCAACCATGACTGGGCAAACGCTGTAGAATGAGGTCTGCATACACTGCTATAATGGGTGCTGAGTTGCAGACATGGTAGATGTGAACTGGTATTTAAGATGCCTTTCAACTTGTTGGCAGCATCAGGTTTCTAAATTGTGTCTGTAAATGCAGCTTTTGAACATGTGAGGCCTAGAAATAATTCACCAATATGGGATAATTCTTATTAATTCAAATTTTTATGTCACTGCTGCACCTCTTCAAGTCATGCTAAGTTAGCCTGTCAGTTTAATCACGGTGCAGGCAAGCTGCATATTTGGAAACTACATGGAGAAGTTATCTTTGTTTTCAGAACTTATGAAAGGAATTCCAAGATACTGACTGTAGTGTCTTGCCTTGTGTTCCTGCCTCAAGGATTAACATTTTGCCTGTAATAATCATCTGAGCTCTTATTCTCTAATTTAATTTAAAGGCATATATAAAATTAAAACTTAAACAGTTCAAAGGAAAAGACTTTATCTCTCACACGGTTAATGAGAAGGCGACAATACAAATATCCAACTTAAAAATGTAACTTAAAGTTTTGGTCTCAAACATTGGAGCAGCTTCAGAAGAGCACTGACTCTGTATAAACATTCAGTGATACTAAACTCTTTCTAGGTTAACATAAGGAGAGTAAAATTGTTTGAAATTCATTGGTATATGAACTAGACTTGAACTTCTTTAGTAAAAATGGGTTCCTTGCTATATTGCCTTGCAACTCAGACCCCTTATGGCAACTGTGTCACGTAAAGATGAGCTGCAAAGATTTGCACTGTAGTTGTGCTGCTTGTTAAGACAGAGTGTGTTTGTAATGACATACAGACATGTGGAAATTTGTGATTAGGTCCTGTATCCAAGCAGCAACATTAGGATTAGTGGGGATGAACACAATTTCAGGAGCTGTCCCATACATATTTCTTCATGAGCCTAGAATGCAGAAAGCTCAGGAAAAGCTCTGTAGCTATTGTGAAAACATCATCTAAGATTTTCTTTTTTCCTATGGCAAGGACATAACAGTGCCTCAAACCATCTAAATATTATTGTAATAATTGACATAGTCAATTGGGAAATATACTGAATTTGCCTTGGGAAAAGAGACGGGACAAAAAGCTATTCTAATACAATTATTTTATATGGAATGCAACAGGTCATGTAATCAACCTATATTAAGCACTGCATAATTACATTTTTTTCTTTCAGATCACCAAAGCAGTGCAATAGCTGGAATATAAGAGTGCCATGAGCTGAATAGAAATACAACCAAGTTCAAAAATATTTAAAATTTTAGCTGAATGTATCCTGCCCAGGATACATATCCTGCTGCCAGATCTGGATATGACTTCTGAACAGAAATTAACCATCCCCTTCCTTTGGTAGAAAGAATTCACAGTAGCAAGTGCTTCCCTTTGAGGGTGCAGCAACAAGCTGCCCCGCTAATCTTGCTTCCCTGGAGGCCCTGCAGCTGCCTTGCTCAGCACTTAGAGTAAGTTAGATAAGTGCTTATATATCACAGCGACAGGCATTATAAATATCCTGCTCAACTGTGCTTATGAAGCTGCATTAAGTCCAGTGCAATTTACATGTGCAACTGGAGGCAGAACATTCGGTGTGGTTTTACCCCTTAACCACACATGTAGTGACCTTCCCAGCCACCCAGCTAAAATGCCTGATGTCCAAAAATGCCAAGCTGACTCCTCTCTGCCAGCACCTACATGGGAAGCACCTATGTTATCAGCAGATCTGCACTGCAGAAGTGGCTGAGTGCCTGCTCTCTGCACTATCGAGTGACATCAACAAAGACCTCAGGCTGGTGGTCTTTGGGACAATCAGCATTTCCTTGCCACTTATATTCCCAACAACTTCAGTGGGAACTCAGAGCATTTTGAGTCTCCCAATTCCGTGCCCAGCCCAGCTATCAGTATAAGTCTCATGCCACACAAAATTTTGGAAGCAACTCTCTGTGTTTTGCTTTTAATGTGACCTACAGTTGAGCCACTGGTGAAAGAAGCTTCAGCTCTGAGTAATCACACTGTCTGCATCAACATGATTAAGCAAGCAATACATTCAGAGCTTTGCAGATGAGATAAATTAAAGCTTTTTGTTCAATGGCATTGAATGCGTTTGAGTTAAAAAAGGGCGTATAGTGTCCCTTCAGTAACCCTGCCTTGTCATCGTGATACACCACCCTGTACTCCTGGATCAGAAAGATTAAGAGAAGCATTTACATCTTGCATTAATGAAGCAACAGATTATGGGGTTGTGCACTCTGTTCCTGTTTGCTTATTTTTATTTATTTATTTATTTTACAACCTAAGAGAATCAAAGTTCCAGTGGGCTGAAGAGGATGATCTCAGCTGATGTCTGGAAGTAATTTTATAATTGCCCAATAAGTCAGAAATGACAAAATCCACTTTTTTTCCCATGGTACTGAGACCACCAGTTGCTGTATTTCCTGCCATGCTCTATATTGTGTGTACTCAAGAGGCTTCTTTTCAAGACAAAAACTGTTTACATTCATGAACTAAAATAAGATATATTGTGCAGTGAAGGATATTTGGTTAGAGAAGAAAAAGACTGGGAGAAGGAGAGAGAAAATCAAAACAATAAATAGTGACTTGAGCCTTCAAACATTCTTCCTTTTTCTTTTTCTTTTTTTTCTTTTAATAGTGCTTTGAGGTTTGTTTTGTAACAATTTCTCAGCAGAAGTCCTGAGGTTTCTCACAGATGAGAATTATTATTTCCCAAAATTGTTTTTACGACCTGGTTACAGAAAGGAACACGGTTACTTTCTCAAACAAAAGGCACCTGTAACCCTACCATCATTAGAGAGGTTCATGGTGACTCTCAGTTATCTTTGTATGAGGAAACTTTGCTCAAATTGACATTTTAGCAGCAAAGCCTGGTGGCAAGAGGTACAAACCTGATCTCTCCTATTTAATCTCAAACCTTCTGTGAACCCAGAAGATAACACTGAAGTTCAGGATCGCCTCTAGGTCTCTCTCCTCAGGGTGAACATGTAATTATGATAAATCTCGCTTCCTCATTGTACTGTTATAGCTAAAGGTAAATACAATGAGTCAGATCTCAAAATAAACAATTATTGAACTCCTTTCAGAGTTATTAAAGTATCCCTCTCCCTTGCCTAACACATCTGTCATACAAGTAGAAGACAGCAGACGGTGTGATCTGCAGCCACATTTGCATGGTCACCTCTGCTCAGATCCTAGAGCTCTAAGAGAGGCTCTTACTTATGAGTACACACAGTACAAAGACAATGTGCCATACAAACAGAAAGAAGGCTGGATGCAATGAACCAAACAGCCATCCTTGTGCTTGGTGTTTTATTCCCCATCCTCTGCTAGAGAAAGAGGCTATGTATTATGTACCCAAATCAGGTCAGTCTTCTGTGGCTGGGCACCAACAACCTCTTTCTGCTTTTTGGATTGCAGAGGCTGTGTTTGTACACCACATAATACAACAAAGACCTCAGGTCTCAGGTGTGACCTGTAGGTGATAGTGCAATACACCTACTAGGGAAGTCATATTTTATGATGTCCTTTGTCTTTTTACAAGGGCACTAGACACTATGAGGTTGGCCAGTCAGGATTATTGCTTTCTGACTGGTAAGCTCCAAATTCTGTCTTGTCTGATTAACACCTTCTTTAGTTTATTTCCAGGTGTCAGTGGATGCAGTGGGGCTGCCTGTAAGCAGTTCTTCACTGTGACAAACTTAGAGAGACCAAGTGACTTGCCAAATATTTTTTTCCAGGGTGCCTGCTGCATCCAATCTGTCTTTTTGGCATCTACAAGCCTTACGAACTGCATGTCCTCCTGTCATCTGCTATTTGGCTATTGTCTTGTTTAAAAAACCAGGTTTTTTTGAACTTAAATGTCAACAGGTGTGACCAAGTGTATGAAGGCATGTTGTACAGAAACGTGACTAATTATAATCTTCTTTTCCCTTTAATTTTTATCCCATTACCAATTAAAGTAAAAAATAACATGTATACAGAGCCCTGTGACTTTTTTTAAAAAAAGTTCTCTAATTAATAGAGCTTCTAATTAATGAAGTCTTACAATCTGTGTCGGTTACAAGTCATCCCAACTCATACACATCTTGCTGTTTACTGCAAGCCTGGAGTCAAGTTGACCTGTCAACCATTTTGTACACAGCATTTCTGGAGTAGGGGCAAGGGTCTGACCAGCATCTAACTCAAATAAGCAGCTTCCAAACAGATGGGATTGGAGACCTGGCAGCTGAAATTCCCATTCTGTTCATTGACTGTGGGCACAGAACATAGCCTGTCCAGACAGATTTTGCACCCTCAGTTAGCAAGCCTATGGCAAAGGCGTTGTACAAGGAGATCTGTGAATATTTTAAAGCTCTGAATCCCAAATATCACACATGTTGAAATGCCAAGTGATAGAGAGTATTTGTGTCTCATTAAAGTGCCTCATTATGACAAAGAATGGCAACAAAGAACACACACTCTATCTTTCCCTCTTGTTTCTCCTTAGACACACAAAAGAAAGGAAAATTCATGGGTTGTGCTTCGTCATGTACAGTTACTTAGATTGAGGGGAAAAAACCCACATGGACTCCCCTCTATACCTCTCCAAAACACCAACCAAAATATAAAGAAATGGGCTACCCTTAATAAAAAGGGCATGATCCAGAATACCTACCTTGTATCCCAAAGTGCTGACTTATGCTTATCTCTAAGCATCTGTAACTCCCTGCCCTGTGCAGCTTTATTAGGATAAATAAAGGAAACATGTCTGAGGGCAAAAGATGGAAAGAAGCAAGGCTTTTAATGATTATTCACTAGAGATTGATTCTTCTCAGTGCCTTATCATCAGTCTTACAGTCACTTTGCTACACTCAGGGTCAGAGCAATCGTATTTGTGTATACTTGTTTGTGCAAGCGTGGGTGAAGTAAAGGGAAGTATGAAATGTTAGGAATTCCAGTGTTGTAATTCCACCCTTGTTGCTTCATAATGAGATTTTCCTGTGTTCCAGGTACTGCCTATTTATCTCTTAACTGTCATTGCCTCTCCTACTCCGCTTAATCCAGGCAGTGCTGGAAGGTTAACACAGAGGTTGGGCATGGAATCTTTTTGCATTATGCCAAAAAGATTCACTAAAATAGGTCTGCGTAAAAAACTTCGTGATGAATTCACAAAGCCTCCTGTAAATGCCTAAGGACTTTGCATTCTATAAATATTTAAAACAAATATCTCCCAATACATAAACACACTCATTTCCTGCTGATAAACCCAGACGCATCAGCAGGGGTGGAGGGAAGGCAGTTATTTGCACTCAGATGTTGTTTAGCATATCCCTAGATTCAATGAAACTTTTTTGTGTTAATTCTTCCTTTTCACTTATCCTTTTCATCATCACATAGCATTTAAAAATGCAGGAGATGTAATCCAGCTCCTAATCTTAGCTAATGGGAGCTGTGTCTAATTAAAAACTCATCAGTGTAAAAATATATTTTGTTCACAGCAAAAGGAAAAAAAGTACAAAACCCAACTCTTAAAAATTCCATCCTGCAATATTGCTACTTTTGTTTCTTGTGCATGATCTGTGCAATTAGACATTACTTTACTTCAATTAAACAACATCACGTATGTGCAAGAAAAGTCTTGTTTACACTAAACAGTTTGGGGAGAGGAAAGATGTTTTCTAACACAGGACTCAGCTCATCCACTACCGAAAAGTAACAACTCGGGGACAGTAATGTAGCTCCTGACAGCTCAGCCTAGTATTATGCAGCAGCAGAGAATGAATGCTACTGCTACTACTACTACTAATAAAAAGGTATCAAGTACTACCTATCAAGGAAAAGCTACACAGGCAGAATGTTTCTGTGTAATGAACTGTGCATCTGGATCATAAGGGCCTTCAAACAATTAGGCTTCATTTTTCTCTCTCAGCTGTGCAGTGCCCCCTCTCATCCTCTTTGCCTGCTCTGACTGACGCAAGTTGTATTCATGGTGTGCACACATTGAGCAAGTGCTGCCATCGTGTCTGAGGCATTTGGGCTCCTCTGAATGCTCTGCTGGGTAACTGAACCCTGGCTCTGTTCTTCTGACCTAGTGCCATCTCTGAAAGGACACAAGGACAGCAGATATAGAGAACTAGCTTCAGCATTCTGAAGTCTGGCACTGCCCCAGAGCTCCAGGAGATGCTTCACTGCCCTCTCCTGAAATCTACCAGGTGGTGGGTGAAAGCCCAGAAAGCGTGCAGACTGTTGTCTTTGCAATTTTATAATTTAAATCCACTGCACAGCTCAAGTAGGTACACTGTTTACTTACCAGTGTTTGTTTGCACTGCTGCATTTCTACCATTCCTACTTGGAGAACAGCCTTCCTCTCCCCACTTCCAGAACAATGCCTTACAGGGAAACACTTACTAATATACTCAGGAGAGCTCCTGCAGCCTTTGCATGGGAAAGACTGCCAATTGCATGTGGAGATAGAGTCAGGTCATTGTTCCGCTTAGGTTCAAGTAAACTTCTTCAATTTATTTAGTAATGTGGAATTAACTTTACATTTAAAATAGATCCTGTCCCCATGAACTCAGAATATCAGGAAAACACTCCTTGAGTTTTCAAGGCCTTAACCCTTGCAAGAACTGGAGGAGCTTTCTCTTTTCTCCCCTGTAGCAGCTAAGAACTGCACAACCAGAAGGGGAGCAAAGCAAGCTGGGTGACTACAAAGATAGGAGTACAGACCTATGCATAACACTTTAGGTCTGCCCTTACAGGTGCAACAAGGTTTTATTTTCTATTTCTGTCCTTTGCCTTGCTTCGTTTGCTCCAGAGCATGATCTCCCTTTTCAAGCACCTCTACAGATTACCTTATATTGGTACCACACTGACATCAACCTGTGGCTGACAGTATGCAAAAGTTGCCTGGTACCCTGCAGGGGAATATGCCATCAAGTGCTTTTGGGAGCCATTCACAGACAGCTGTATTCCCTTTCATTTAAATACTCCCTTTTACAGCTAGCCAAATAAACTAAACCATCTAAACCATGTATCAGCTAAGCTTTTGGTGATGGCTGGAGGATTTATTCCTTTTTTTTTTTTTCTGTAACTGAATGAAAAGTGAAGTAGGCTTGCCACTGGAAACATTGTTATTATTATCACTGCATCATCAAATACCTACAAACTAGAGTTGTCATCTATATATGACACCTGCCACAACCAGGCCTCAGGCTTGGCTGCTTGAGGCATCATCATAATAGATAGTGTGGTGAAATAAGTTCTGGTAATCTCCAAAATAGTACTTCACTTCTCCCAGTGGTTCATTAAGTTATTTAAGGCACACACAGTCCAGATGAGAGAGTTATGTATATACATGTAGAGAAGCTAGGAAGCTTTAGAGATGCATAGAAACGGTCCAGCCAAGAGCACTGACAAAACTGAAGTATGGCATTAGATCCTACCTAGGCAACACAGGCAAACAGAATGAAAACTTGTTTCTCTGTGTAATTGGTGAATAAAGTACTACTTGAGCTGATTCTCAATGCAGCTCTTCTCCCAATAAACTCCATCAAGGAAAAAGTGTACCCCTGATGGGCACCATTTCTGCTATCAGAGCTACACTACTACTGCTCTGAGCCCCTGCTGGACCTCAGCCCCTGCTGGACCTCCCAGCCCTGAAAGCCTCCTGACTGGGATATGTCATAGGAAGGAGCATTGCTAGACCCTCAGGAATTCGTGTTCCTGACATGTATCTTCTCCTCTTTTTAATCTTAATTTCTTCCCTTTTCCCCTTTGCCCTCAGTTTTGACTACCTGGTCAAGTGGACCCCTTGCAACATCACCAAGGCTCTATGAGCAGTGAAGCCATAACAGCCACATACTAAATAGCACAGAAAAGAGTTGCAAGCTTACTGGGTTGTGCTGGGCTTCCCCTCAGCCACCAGAGGACTGGAGAAGTGCAAGGAAGAGACATCATTAGTGGCAAAAACTCTATTTGCTGTGTGACTGTGTTTGTCTTCAGGAACCTGAAGTTGGAGTTTAATGACAACTGTCAAGACCATCTTAACAAACTTGTTTTTGCCTGCCAAACCCAGAGTTTCATCCGACTTAAGACTAAATATTTGCTTTCTGTTTCTCAAAATAATGAAGCCCTATAATTAAAGGGTTAAAGGAAGGCTGATTGAAAAGCTTAATACTCTATATTTCATTTTTTATTAATTTTTCTGAATTTCTATTGAAAGTAAAAAAAAAATTAATGGTGCTTTTTGCCATGGGACACAGGTGAAGTCTGTGCTTAAAACCCTGAGCCTTGTTTAAGTATACAGTGACAGGGTCATGCTAATGCCATTGACTCTTTAGACCAATTTATTCCACTTACATTAAAACAACATCAACAAGTCCCTGGTCTCTCTGCAGTAAGCAATGCTGCCAGTTGTGATGATGGTATTTGCAAATGAAACCTTGCCTACTGTGAGCTGCTGGGTTGAAAGGCAAGTGCTAGACATTTGAATCCAATGTTAAGCAGAAGTGTGATGATGTTTTGGGAATGAACTTGTAGCAGGTTTCCAATTTGTCTTAATTACTGTGGTACCGCATTCCTTCAACAGCCCGAATAATACCATGAAGCTTGTTTTGTTACACTTTACCAAGTATATATATCTCCTTGCATGGAGGTACATATATGGTCTGATGTCTTTTTATATTTCCCATTTTTATATTCTTAATTTTTTTTTTTTGCAGTGTAGGCCTCTAGTTCTTCATCCTTTACCCTCTATCCACATTAGATTCTCCCCTTGTCTGTCCCCACAGATGTAGAAATGAAGAGAATTTATTTGGTTTCCCTTCCCACAGGATGAACCTGGAGAGCATGTCTTCCCACCTCTGTCAGTCACCGTACTGAGATATACAGCGTTCACAAGCACTACAATGGCATATGCTCAGCTAAAAGAAGTAGTGAAGTTATGCATGGTAAAATAATTTACTCACCAATATTTTCTATTAATTGAAGCAGATTCTGTTCAAACAGAGCAATACCTAGCCAGCCAATTGTATGGAGAAGCAGGCAGAGGCAAGTCTAGAAAGTATTTTTAGCTTTTTTTTAAATCAGATTTTTGCACAAGCTTTGTCTATTTTTGATTCTAAAGTAAGAATAGGTATTAGCAATTACATATGCAGGGACCACCTCCATTTTTAGCTCAGTGTGGCCATTTACACCTATCCTAAGCAGCTACAGTACAGCATCTGGAAGAGGCAGAACACTGCACCTGCTTCCTGGAAGTATAAGTGTGACAACCCACACTGCAAAGGAGATGGAGACTGACCACGCTCTGCTGTACACACCACAGTGTCTGATCCAAATGACTGGTAGGAGGAGCACTACCAGGGCAAGGAACTGAGAGAGGTGAAAGGAAAAGTGACTGAAGCATTCAGTGGTTATAAAGGAGCACTTCAATATGTTTCTGCTTCAATGGCAGTGTACAGTGTGATGAGAGGGAAAAGAAGTGCAATATGCAGACATTGGTGATAGAAGCAGTGGGACTAAATGGAAATTGTGCTGTAAGTAGACACAAACCAGCAAATTGGAATGGCTTTTTTTTTCTTCTACTGTAAAAAGAGAGCTTTCATACATACCTGTTATTAGGGCACCCTTCACACACAATATCAAAAGGAAGTGCAAATCCCAACTGCATTTGGTTTCACTTATATGTTGTTTTAATCACTGAGCAAGGAGTATCCAAGTGTGCTGTAGAAAAACTATGATAAATGCCAAATTTTCATACCAAAACAGAGCTTTTGCCTCCAATCCTTTGATGACAAATTCTTGCTATGCAAGAAGCATGGCAATTAATGGCAGAGATTCAGGACAGAAGACACAACATAAAGGCAGTGATTCTGCTGCTGCTATTGTTGTGCTTCTCACAGGAATGCTCCTGGTCTTTCGGAACATCTTGCCAATTAATTTTGATTTCCAGTGGTTTACATCTGTTTCCTCAGGGTAGGTGTCAGAAGTCATGGTCATTTTTAACAGCCTATATAAAGGCAAGTTCATCTACTTCACTGGGGTGATGGTTACCTGGCATTATGCAAATGGGGAAATTCAGACTTTATCAAAGGGAATGGGAATTCTGAACAAGGCAACAATGGGGCTGAGCTCTATTCAATCTAAACAATTTCCTGATCCCATAGAACATGCCTGGCTGCATTACTTGAAGCTGGGATGGTGAAAAACCTGGCTGTAATCACCTGGATCTCAGAACTGACCCAGCCAGCGGAGGCTAAAATTTCTCTTTGTGACCACCCAGACTGTCTCTTGAATTGCAAAAATTGTTAACAATATTTAAGAAATGATGGCTAAAAAGAGAGGGGAAATAGCCATATTTTAAATTGGCGCGTCTTCTTTTTTTCTTTCTTTTTAGCAGAATTAATTGTCACTTTCTTCTTTATCTGGGAAGAGGGAAGCTTCTGATTTGAAACAACATTGCAAGGAACACATGCAAGCAGAAATGGGCACGGGTCTGGGACTTGGACAGAAAGATCAGTCACTTTTGGATCAGAGGTGCTGGCATATCATTGAAACAATCTGTTGAGGCAAAGAACAAATGGACTGCACACTGGATATCAGGACTCTGTACTGCCTGTATCATGTTACCTACTGTTCAAGGTTACAAGACTAATGTACACAAAATAAGGTCAATCACAGCAGCATCTGATGCATTCAATGTATTTTTGGATGTGTGTGACTTCTCAATTTCACACCTGCGCAGCAGGGCTTGATTCTTATGTTACAATTGCTTCTGACTCAGTAGGCACTACAAATAATCAGTGCTCCTTGATTTCCCCACCTCTCTACCCGAGAAATCTGTTACCTGTATTTGGTTTCATGCCAGATCAAAAGCAACTAATTCCATTTTTAACCCTGAAGCTGTTTAATTGTTTTTCTCCTCCTCCACCCTTTTCCTTCACTGTGAGAGGGTAATGACTCATTTTTGAATGGGTTTGTAACCCCCTCGGTCACACAGTTAACAACTGCTCTAAAAGGCCTACTGGATTCACAGAGAGAAAACGGCCTTAACATCCAGTCTTATAACAATAACAGTCAGGCAACTTTGCTGTAATGCTAATCACACTTCCTAAATTTCATGCATTTGGGGTCTGAAAAGGAGGGGGGTGGTGTCTCTGCTAAATTTCTTTAGGCAACACAAAACACACTGAAGATATTTCACTTTTGCCCACTGCCTCCCTGCACAATTATCCCCTATGACAAGGTGCAATGTACTTGACTACCTACATTCAAAATAAACACCAAAATACACTCAGGATATAATTACTGCAGATTACCTTACTCACCTATCTTAAACCTCTCTTGGTTATTGTAGATGTTGGTTTGGCCCTTGTTTGCCAGCCTGCATGTTGTAGGAGAGCTCTGGAAGCAAAACAAGCTCTGTGGATAGCAAGGTATTTCAGGGAGGAGAAAGTTTTGAATAAAAAGTCTCTTGTGATCAGAGAAAGAATGGGCAGAATGATTAGAGGGGAGATCTAGAATCAAGGATCTGATGATTCCTCTTGGCTTTTTTTTGTTGGTGCAGACAAATATGCATACACAACACAGCTGCTCACAGCCTTGTGGGCTGCATGTGTTTTGGTTCTTCTTCCAGCAGTACAGGCAGCTAAAGTTGCAAGGGTAGAAGTCCCTTACAGATAAGCAGAAGCCACAGTCCTGTGACACTACCAGGGTTAGCATGGCCCTACCTCTAACTGGAGTGTGTATGGCTGCTTCTTATAGTGTTGTTCAGGATTTCACCTTGGAAACCGCAACACTTCAGCCTGTGTTCCTTAGCAAAGCTCTGGAAGAGCTGGTCACTGAGGAAACTGCCCACTACCAGGAGCCCTACCTCATAGCAGAGGGAGTGAGTCTCCATTAGCATATTGCTGTACTCAGCACAATGTGGTGGGACTGATGTGGGTTTTAGAAGAGCACTCACGTATAACATCTGCTGTCAAAAAATCCTCTTATCCTTCAGTGATCCAAATGGCAATGCTCTCAGTGCTCCCAAAGCCAGCAATAGGATTAAACAGATCACTGTGCATGAGTTGGTGTGGAACTGTTGTAAATTTGTGATGTTAAATGGATAACCAGTATTTTATATAAACAGGCTCAACGGAGTCATGAAATATTGTCTTGTGACTTTCAGAATGGGGACGTTTATAGAGATGCTCCAAACATCTGTGACTGGAAGACTGATATACAGAGAACAAAGTGAACATTACTGGGGTTAAGTCACAAATTTCACATTTTGAGTGACAAACAGGTATTTACCAGGGATAGTATATATCAAAATTAGTCACAATTTCCTATTTAATATGATTTTTGCATTTGCCTTCCTAAGGATGATTATAGATATTTCAAGTACAGAGGACTAGATACCTGGTCAAATATCACAGTCTTATTTCCACTCTGACTCTTATTCACAATTCATTTTTTTCCACCACAGCCATGCTTCAGGGGCTGCCTCTGTTTACAAAGCTTCAGTCCTTTTCAGGCTAGCAGTAAAAGGAGCTCAAGGAACTGAAGAACAGCCCTAATAGCCAGCAGAAGCCTTTACCGTGTTTGTAGCAGGTGCTAGCCTAGCCTCTTTCAAGGTAGTTCATAAATTAAATAAAATAAAAAGACCACTTGAAATATTATAAGTAGTATATAAAATAATAGAGACAAAGCACACAAATACTTCTCATAAAATCACGTAAAATGGATTCTAAGTATTTCAGTTTATTAATAGATTCTAACCTACACCTCCAGGGAAAGAGAAATAGATTATTCATCCCATCCTCTTTATAAAAATCAAAACAAACCATGTGTTTTATCTCGGGTTTAGATGGCAACAAGGGGTACTTTTTGCCAAGTGGTTACTAAAGGATATCCACCCACCCCTATCATAGGTTTTGCAACTGGAAGGAGCCCAGGTGGCTCAAACAATGTTTGTCAATCCTGTCTTGATAGAGCAACTACCTTTTCCTGAGCTGCTGTTGCTGCTTTCAAGCAGATCAATTGTATTCAGTCAAGGTGATGGTGTTCATTCTGCAACACCGCCTTGACCTGCAAGATATTTCATTTTTCTGCAATGCACCGCAGCGACTGCATGGGTAAGACATGTCCCTTTGGCTTGGTGTTTTTCTGGCAGGCTTATGTTTCCACAGGCATGTCAACACCTCCTTGGATATTAGCAGGAGTATAAATGTTAGTTTATGCTAATAAGTAATACATTGAAAAACAAAGAAAAGGTCAGAAACTCTAGTTTTATATTATGTGATTCCCCCAGACAAAATAAATCCGATTCACGGTAGATGCTTACAGTTTTCCAAGAGATATATTTATAGCTGTGAATATGTACTTTGGCTAACCCTACTGTAAGCATAAAGAAGGGAGAAGAGGAGGGTGAGGGGTTTTTTTTCACTTTTAAAGTAAAAGACGGAGGTTAATTGGTTCCGCTAGCTGAAGGGTTATGTGCCAGGCAGCAGGAGCATGCATTGTAATAGAAGAACTACAGAGACAAATGAGCCCGGTCCACAGGATGAAAATATCCACATAATGCCTTGAGATACAGAGAAAGAAACACCAAGGCACAAATAAAATAAAATAAAATTAAGAAATCTCTGGCCATTTCAGGTACAGTGATATTAACCGTTATCTTGGGCAAATAATAAACAATTATTTGCTTAGAAGGGTAAAGAACATATTGTTTCTGTGCTGTAATTGCTAGAAGAGGTGGTCAAGTCAAGACTGAAGTATTGCTTGGTTGTCACCATCAAATTTACCCTTTCTGGCTCAGAGACTCCAGAGCCCAAACTAGCTAAAGGCATTTTGTCATTAAAGGTTTTTGTCATGATCACAAGGAGCAAATCTCACTTATTTTCTCCCTTTAAATCGGTGATGAATGATTTGTGTGAGCAAAGGAGCACTGTAGTAAAAGCAAACAGGAACAGATCTCATAAACCTTGAAGGAAAATCACTAAAGAAAGGGGCAGTTACTCCATGGCAATGTTTCACAGGCATTGGCCATGACAAACATGTATATAAACTTATCATAAAATATCTACAGAAGGAAGGGGAGATCTGGATAAACAAAAAGAGCCTTCACTTAATTTTCTTTTTTATCCAACTTTTTTTTCTGCTTAGTTGTAAGGAGCCCATGGGCGAGATGCACAATTTTGTATAGGAAAATTATCTTTATTTTTCTTATTTCTTCGTACTCTGTCTAGTTTTCTGTCTCTCTACCCTTTCTTTCTTTCTTTGGCAGAAACTACAATTGTCCTTCAACAGAGACCTGCTTTGGAGAAACTCTCCCTGTACTTGTCCATCACTCTTCACTTAAGGTCACACATCATTTCCAAGGCTGACGATAATAGTACCTCCTATCACCTCAAGCCACACAAAAGCCAACAAGAGCACCTGCAGTAGCCCATCCTCGGGAAAAGTGTTAGATACCACTTATCATACTGACAAAACTGCTGCTAAAATACTACCAGTTTCTCTCAGGTCTTCATTTCTATTCAGAGCATTATAAAAGATCTGGAAGTGGTACTATCTCTATAGTACAGACAGAGTTCTATGAAAGCTTATGGAAGGAATGATATAAGCCAGCACTGGTGTGTGGCAGCAATTTTCTCCAGACCCAGCTGGAGCCAGAATGCACAGAACTTCAACAGTATTTCATTCAATAGGAATTGAGAACCTGAATAGCTTTCAGGATCTGGGACAGCAAGATAAAGAGATGGGTGTCTGGAAGATGTTTTGGTCTGACTCTACACAGAGCTAAGTGATTCAGGGTTTTAAGTTCCACTTTCAAACATGATCTTAATGTAACTTCTTAGGATCACACCTTTTCCATGATTTTCATAGGAATGTCCACTTGGATGAATAAAAGTTTGCAGTTTGGATCAGACATAGTAGTCTTTTCCTTCTAATAGATCTTTTACTTTATTTGATGTCCAGCTCATCAGCTTAATATTCTTCCCCGTAATTGCTAAAATTGTTAAAATTTTGCATTCTGCCCTACAAAGTCTGAAATAGTTTAAAAATATATACTGCTAATGCAGGATTTGGCAACTGCTGTGACAGTTCCACTGTGCACTGCTGAGGTGACTCTTTTTTCTTCTGGCTCTTATTAAATGGACTTGGGGAAGTAAGTCTACATTTCCTTTGGTAGGTCAGCTGTAAAATTTTACTTAATAACTAAAATAAACTAATGAAATTATTTCCCGTGGGATTGAACAGATGTGCAACTGAGAGAAACTCAGAGAAGGAGATTAGCAAGGAGTCCTTTTTCTTTCATTTCTTATTAATACAACACTAAACCACAAAGCACTGAAATTTCTAGAGTGAAATTTCTTTACATTTAACAGACTGTGAATCCATACTTTTTTCATATGCTTGGCACATATAAGAGAACAACATTATTATTTTTTTGCAGGTTCATACATTAAAAGACAGATCTTAGAAATTGTCCATCTGATGAAGTTCAGTGCATTGCTATGTGAACTTCTAGTTTTTGTAAAAAAGGTAGTTACTGTGTAGATTAGATTATTTGTTTTCTCACAGAAAATATTGTGCATTAATATACACAGTACCCATACACATAATATTAATGACTTAAAAATAGTAACCATGTGCAAAAAATATATTCTGTGGAATTAAACATTAACATTGGAATTATTTTACTTCCAATGTTTATTGTTTATCCTTCTGGAAGGGGTGACTGTTGTACAAAATTCTCTGTTACTCTTTCCAGTAAAAGGCCACATTAACATTTCTGAATGACCTAGTTTCAAATTTTCTGCTTTCCCCCTCTTACCTCAGAATGATTATTCTGCTATGTTTGAATTTATGTTAACATGATAATTTCTGTTTCTCACTCTTATTAAAAAACAGAGATAGGATATTTATTGGAAAGTGTTCAAGGGGGGATTTCTTGTTAGTTTGCTTTTAAATTTTCAAATTGAAACTAGAAGAGTGTTATTTCTTTATGCATTGTTGTTGATTCTGAGGTATTTTACAGGGGGCCATGAAGAATGGAGCATCAAACGGAATGGTTCAATAAAAACTAAGCAGGACAGTGGAAAAACACCATTTTGATTCCACCAGTTTTTTAAAAATATATGAAATAAGAAGCAAATTAAAAATGTAAATATTTTTTAATGAAAACCTAGAGGATTTTAATTAAAGAAAAAATATTCCTACAAGTTCCAAGTAAAATATTAACTTTTTCTTTTTTCTTTTTTTTTTTTCTTTTAATGGAACAATTCAGTAAAGCTTAATGGAATACACATCCCTGCAGTTTACATTTTTCTCCAAAAGAATTGCTTCAGCTAAAAACTGATGCAGCTCTGAACAAAAGATATTTGAATACATTTTATTTTGCCTTTTTTGTGATTTCTTTGCTTCCCTGAAAAGTCTTTCTGAGTCCTACCATTTGCCTAGGTGAATTTAGGATAGTTAAAATGGAAATATTCAGAGAATAAATAAAAAAAGTAAAAACTGGGAAAACAACCACCAAGAACTGTTGTAATCATCTGGGAATTCTATTGTATGCATGGTTGAAAAAGTACGTATTGTTATTAGTTTAACTACTGGGATGGCCAAAAAACTGTAACTTCTCATTCACTTTTATGGGACCATTAAATTTAATGATAAAACTTTATAGAAACTTAGCTTCATTGATGTGTCTGTTTTTAAATCAAATGAAATATAAGCCATATAATGTGATTGCATAACCCTAATTCACAAAATGCTTTACATTTTTTTATTTATATGACTTAGATAAAGAAAAAGGAAAAAACAAAAGACAAAGGCTATTATATTTATATTTTTTTTTATTATGGAGATCTTTGAAATCTCCACTGAGACTTTCTGTTATTATAAATAATGAAATTATTTGAGCAGATAATTTTTTAGGAATTTTTACAGTTCTGTCTTGTAATTAGAAGTTTTAAAACTGTTATTTTAGGAATGCTAGAAAATGCTCATTGCCATTTTAATTTAAATGAATATGAATTATTTTATCTTTTAAAAACTCTGTTTAATAAAAACATTCAACTGAAGCTTGTTTAGTACATATATATTAAGATTAATTAAAATTAATTAATTAGAGTGTTAGAACCTGATGCTGGATTTGTACATTTCTTAGAATGGAAATAAAAATATATACTCGCCTACATAGATGTTTGTGCGTATTCCTTAGAAGGGAAAATGGATTTTACTCCTATTATGGAATGCATTCACCTTGCACTACAGAAATCCTTAAGTGCACGGTGGGGCTGCAGAAATGAGTAGTGCCTATAGTCAACAAATATTAACTAAAAATATCAGACTTTGCATTTTTTATTGTTTCCAGACAAGATAAAGAAGCAACTGCACCATCCTCTGTGCTAAAACTGGACTAATCAAAGACATCAATTGCACTCTGTGGAAGAGGTGCTGTGAAAAAAATGTTATAGTACACTGAATTCTCTGTTGATTTTAGTATTCAGCTGTGCACCATTGGCATCAGAGGCTAGAATATCCTATAGTATATGTTAAATGATGTTCCACTCCACGCAACACTCACACATTCAAATGAAAGTAAGAGCTTCACTTAGGACAGGATGAGCAGTATAATTTCTGTTCAATGAATTCCCACAACTAGTACTTTGTGGAAGAAGTGAAGCAAACTGTCAGAAGGCAGTGAAATTAGTTCTGATGTGGTTTTGCTTTCGCATCAGAAAATATTGAAATAAGCACTCAAGACACATGGTTACCTTTTTCAAAGCTGCCCAGCCTTTCTCCTTCATTGCTGGCTCTCAGTGTGAGAATGGTAGAAAGACATCATTTTGCAACAGAGGTCATACTGGAAAGAACGATACCGTGCATGACTAATGAAGTCCTCTGATTCAGGGGGAAATTTTGATTTACATTTCAAATCAATATCAATCTCTACCCAAAACAGGTTTTGAGCAAAGAAGAAAGTGAACTCTGCATTTCCATGGAGATAGTTTACGAAGCATAACATACAATGGCTAACATTTCATATGCTATTTCTTATACCAAAGTGCATGTTACTCCTTGCTAAAAGAGCACAGCAATTCATGAAAGCAATTTGTATTTTTCTGCAGGTTCCATATATATCTAAAAAAGTGATGTTATTTATTATCCAATTATTGACATTACTTTATATAGTAAATTCTCTCTTACATACAATTGAGATAGATTGTAGTCCTAAATACAGAATACTTTCCCTAATAGCTTAAAAGGAAAAAAGCAAGGCAAAACTATCACTTACAAAACTTTCTCATTAACACTTTTAGCTATGAAAAGTTTGGTTAGTGTATCTCCTTCACAGTTTGATTTTTGTCTCCCGTGCAGGGTATAAAGCTGTCAGCCTCAGTTATTGTTCATGAAAAAAACTATTCTGTTTTTTTTGCTTTTTTTTTGTATTCATAGTCTCTGCCAAGAACAGGTTCTTAGTGCTCAGCACAGCTGAAAGGGATGGGCTCTAGCAAGGAGTCAAATACAAATGGTTATACCAAAATTGATGCAAATCCATGTGGACATCACCTCTTCTATGAGAGAAGAAAAACACACTGAATGAGCAGCAACAACACTTTGGGAGTAGTTAGAAACATTTTCTCTGCTCTGGTAAAAAAAATAAACAGAAAGCAGTCCCTCATTCGAACCAATGCCCAAATTCCCAACAGCAGAGCAGGTAACTGAAGTTTATGCCTCTATCGAATTGTGGCAATGGATGCATTTTGAGACAAGCTGACATGAATTAGTGACAAGAGTGTGTCTTAGCTTGTGTCTTATTTTTGCTAGTCATGACAATTTGGCAGACTGTGCCTGAGCTGGATTCTGTCCTCGCTCATAACAAAACTGTTAACACAGCTGCAGCTGCCAGTCCAGATGTGCCTCCACAGTCTCTGTGCAGTTCCACCATATCCTTCCCTTTAGGGATATCCAAGGAAAGAAAAGAGTGATAGGAACTGAGGCATTTGATGGTAATGAAGTTGCAGAAATGGTAAACTGGGAAAGATTTTCCTCTGCTAGAATTTTTGTTACAGATGATGTTACTTGTGACAGAATAAAAAAGGATTTTCAGATGCTAACACTGGCAGTAGCTGAAAGCAATGGCCATTAGGAAATTCCTAGCACATTTTACCTCTGACCTGTGTAAGCAGATACTCCAAACTGTCACAACATTGCTTTCACTGGTACAAGTTTCAAATCGTAAGTGTTATTTAAACCTGGAAGCATACACACTGCTGATTGCATGTGAGGTGCCTTCTGCTGCCTGCCTGCACTTCAGAGCTTTTCGTTTCCACAGTGGGGTGCACTCTCCAGGTATGAGTATCCTAGTAGAAGATTATACAGATGACATAAAGTACTAAATTACTGAGGAATGTGCTATGTAGAAAGAGGAAAAATGTGAAGAAAAATGGCACCAAAAATATCACATAAAATTTCTCATACAGTAAGAACTTCCCCAAAACCTGTAGTTATTCTTTCCAAAGACTAAAAGGTGCTTTGACCTTGTCTTCGAAGGTAAACCCCAGAGCATCTCATAACAAACCACAGTATTTCCCTCTCTCCATAACTTTTTGTCAGGAGTGCAAAAGACATAAAAGCTGCCACTCTGGCCTGACACGTCTTTGGAATAGTCATGGGTGCAGAATAAGGACATAAAAAGTATTAAACTGAATTCTGTGATTTAGACACAGAATCAAAGAAAATAAAGCACAGAGATGAAGGATTAGATCTACACTACACTACTGTATTTAACAAAAACACGTATAAAAGACAAATGAAGAACCAAGTCACCTTTGTTTGACAGCAACTACACACAACTGTTTTCTTTTCTGAAGGAAAGGAAGGGAAGAATAGGAGTTTGTTTGTTTTTGGGTTGTTTTTTTTTTTTTCCCGAGTGAAACTGCAAGTGGAAATTTGAGATAAAGATAACTTAATCATACAAGTGGATTTTAGCTCTGACAGAAAGGTTAATGATCCAACATTTGGAAGTATGCCAGGACGCATCAGTGACCATAAGAAGTCATAAATTTGGTTTTACATTCAAGTGAAAGAAGCCCTGCAGTATAGCATCTCTTGTCATCCTGGTGAAACACTGACTATGTGATGAGTTGGGAAAAATAAAACCTTTGTATTCAATAACATCCTTTCCTGTGAGAGCTGAGTTGAATCTGGAGATCACCCACATGAATCCCAATAGCAATCCTATTTCAGTTCCAATATTGTATCATTATTATAATTTTCTTGCTGGGTTTGCTCTTTATATTCAGAAATACAGCACTCTACAGGGATAGATGTTCTGCCTCAAGTTATGTTAATCTCAATAGTACATGAATTCATTTGTAAAGGGGACAGAGAGAAGGGACTAAGGCCAGCTACCATATTGGAAGATACACACTACAGCATTATCTGGAAACAGTGGAGAGGGGAAAACACTCCAAGAATTTTTATTTTTTTTTTTTTAATATTGAAAAAACTAAGCCCAACTATTCAGAGTGAAGTTGGTGAGAGGAGAGGAAAAAAGTGCTGTCACTGTGGGTGTAGATGCTGCTCACAAAAAAAAAAAAAAAAAAGTAGAAACCTGAAAAATTCCAGGGGAAAAATCAGCATGTTTAGAGCAGGGGAGAATAAAGAGTAAGCTGACAGACCAGACAAGAGAAATGGATCAGTCAAACACAGGAATTAAAAGAAGAGTAAAACCCAGAGAACTCTGTCAGTTTAACATACCTTTTAAAGTGTCTAGCTTGACAGAACCTTAGGAGAAAAAGATTACTTCAGTAAGAAATACTGACGATCCTTCCTGCTGCACAAGGAGTCCAACAAGGAGGCCTTGGCATGTTGGACCTGGGAGGGACCTCTGAACAGGCCTGGGAATGACATAAAGAAAGGCACAGGCTTAGATTAAAAAACTGCATAGTACTAGCCTGAAAATCCCAAACCAGACCATTACAATACAGATAGAAAGACAGATAGATCAGAAACTGCAGATAAACAGGAACTGATTTCATTAAATAAGCACTCAGCCTATGATAAGCAGGATATTGCTTGGGCAAACAGTGCACAAGCAAAACCTTTTCAAGAACAACTATATTCAACAGTTATCTCTGTTTATATTCTCTGTAAATATACTTTCCTGATATATGTCACAATAATAGCTCCTAATTTTTCCCTTTCACTGGATTTACGCTTTTGTAAGTGCATTGGCTTCATCAGTGGGCCTCCCAAATTGCCTCAGGCTACACGAGAGCAGCTCATACCAGCCCAGTGTAAAGGAACATATTTCCACTACAACCACTGCAAACATAATCATGTTTCACTCCTACTTGCAAATTCCTGGAGCTCCTTTGTGTCACTTCTGATTTCTGAACCCTTCCAAATTTACTTGCATTCCTTCTCATAATTTCATTGGAACCCATCACTGCTTGTAGCAGAGCACAACAATGTATATTTTCTGAATGACAGGAAATACAACCATCACATATCCCCATACAAGCCCTGAGCAGTCCACCTTGACCCTGCAAAGCCCTTAGTTGAATTTTTTCCAGAGTAGTTGTTTTTAGGTTATTGGACTGAATCCCATTGATTCTGGCTACCAATAGACCAGAGCTTTGGCTTCCCAAGCATCTCTTCCTTATCTCATTAACTACTTATTTTCTGGTTTCCCATTTTAAGCTCACACAAAAGCAGCCTCTGGGACATGGGTCCATTACAGCTGCATCCCATAAACACAAGGATGTGCCCGTGATGCCCTACGAGGTCCAAGCAGGGATCAGGCCGTGCCCAGAGGTCACAGTGAAGGGGCGTCTGGGATGCAGCAGTACCTGAGCACAGTGATCTAACTCTCTGCTACCTCTCATTACCTTTTTCAGTTTCCCAGAGCTATGGCCACTCCATTCTCTGCCTAGTGCCTAAATGATACAACTGTCTGTCAGTACCATAGCATCAAGGTTAATAGTTATATTCGCAGCACGGGTATTTTTCTCAGTTCACATCAAAATTGATATGTCCTGAAGAGCTGGTCATGTATTCCTTCATGCTGTAAATGCCTCCCCACCTCCTGACTTCACTGGGAAACTTAACTGAACAAGCAATGTGACACAAGAGTTTCAGTGTCAGCTTCAAGAGTCAGAAAAATTTAAAAAACGCTTTAATTCATTTTAGTGGCCCTTAGACAGTAAACTTATAATTACTTCTATGATTACATCATGTAGATTTTCATAGCTTACAAGCAAGAGCCATTTATGCTGGGAAAGACCACTGATACTTTCTGTGTTTCTCTCCATGTTATCTAGCCTTACTAAAATTATAGTTGCTATTCTCTGCCTCTGAAATAAACTGAATATTTAAACAATATAATTCTAGTCTTAAATTTTGACTGAGTTCCGGTTAATTAATCTTCTTCCATTCCCTATCTCTCCTTGGCCTGAGAAAGCCTATACACAATACTATTTGTATTTCACAGATATAGGAAGCTGTGGAAGAACAGTATGAAGAAGAAAGAACTATATAACAAAAATTTCACTGTTTGTTGAGAAAAGGAGGATCAGGAGTGACCTTATTGCTCTCTACAACTACCTGAAAGGAGGTTGTAGCCAGGTAGGGTTGGCCTCTTCTCCCAGGCAGCTAGCTACAGAATTAAGCTACACCAGGGTAGGTTTAGGTTGGATATTAGGAGGAATTTCTTCACAGAAAAGGTGATTAGACATCAGAATAGACTTCCCATGGTGGTGGTGGATTCACCATCCCTGGAGGTGTTTAAGGAAAGATCAGATGTGGCACTTGCTGCCATGGTCTTGTTGACAGGGTGGTGTTGGGTCACAGGTTGATGATCTCAGAGGTCTTTTCCAACCTAATTGATTCTGCAATTCTGTAAAAGGATGATCACATGCTTGTGTACAAAGGCAGGAGGAAATCTGGTAGATATTTGTCAATATGATGTAGCTGTGTTTAAATAGAGGACCAGGAAAAAATATTAAAAACAATTATGTTGACACTATGCATTTATGCTTAGCTCTAAACTAAAAGTCATTTTGGGGAGAAGTAACAAAGTTGAGTTCATGGTAAAGTCATGAAAAATGTGAGCCTTTGCTGGACAGGATGGCAACTATATTGGTCTTCTGAATTTACCGTACTGTCATAGCCATGTCTGGGGCTGAATTGGTTGGGCCAGATGGATATCCACCATTCCATGGCTGTGCCTTCTAAACAGCCCTCAGTTTACTGAAGTGATTCCTAGCACAAATTAAGCATGAGCTGGGCCTTTTCCTCTTATCTGTGAATGGCAGAAGCAGCAGGTAATAGGAAATGCCTATGCTTCTCTCGAGGAAGTATTTAACTGAGGAGACACCAGGCACTGCGCAGAGGTACAGTGAAAAAACTGCAGGTCTAAAGCTGCTTTCTCACTTCCTGAGCAAGGTGAAAGGTCTTTGTATAACTTCTTTTTAAAATGATTATGCACGTAAACTATGAATAAATTAGGAATAAGTTAGCAACAGACTAACCAGGATATGCTCAGAAAGACCTTATTAAAAAGTCCATGCATATGACACTTCAAAAATGAAAAATCCATTGTTGCCACCTTTTGAAATTCCTTTTTGAATACAGTCCTAAATATAAGTGCTTATTGTTAACTTGAAAAAAACCCCACAAACCCAAACCAACAAAGAGCTGAATGAGAATAGAAGAGAGTTTGAGAGCACAGTTCTCACTTGCACTACCCCATCTTGCTAGCTGTATGGAGGTGTCAAATGTAAAGGATAAAGGTGGAAACAAGAAGAGACATTTTCCAGAAGCTAGTAATGGTAGTGGCACTTAATCTGTAGGCATTAACTACATACAAAAGAGCTAATGTGTGGATTTTATGAGGTCTGAAAACTCTGAAAAGCTGGAATTTCTAAGAGGGGTAGGGGGACCAGGCGTAGCCCTTTAGCATTGGAGCCATTATTTGTTTCAGGCTGAGCATGCAAAAACTGAGCCCTCCTAAATCTGTGTGCAATCCTGAAAATGCTGACTTTCACTTTTTAACCCTCTGCTAATTTGCCAAAGTAATTTTTCATTTCCCAGCTCCCTATACCTGCAGAATGTACCGTGCTAGATGACTGCAGCATCTCTAGAGGAAATACCTTTTTCACATACAGAAACAAATGCTATTGAGCTGACAGACTGAAAGGAAAGAGTTCACTTTATGCCTAGAGACACCTGCCTTGGGCATCACGTCCCTGACATTCAGCTTTCACTGCCTGTGGCTTTGCCCCTCCTGGGCAGTTATCAGCCATCCTCTATTCTCATATTCCATATATCTGCCAACAGATGTAGCAAAATTAAACCCCATCTGTTGGATAATGTCGTGAGTTTCATGTCCTATTTAGCTCTCTTTGGCCTACAGTCTCCAAAGACAGATTTAAACTGCTGGTTTGCCTACGGCTTCAAGCAGAACTACACGCACGTGTGTGTGTCTGTGTGTCTGTGTGTGTCTGTGTGTGTCTGTGTGTGTCTGTGTGTCTGTGTGTGTGTGTGTCTTCCTCTGAAGTAATTTTCCTTGTCCCCTGTTTACAACAACCAGGCACTTCAGCACAAACTGTTTTTGACAGGGGAATAATGTGTGTACCGCGTGGGAATATTTAGCACAAAAGATGTTCACTTTACTGGAATTTGCATAGGAAAACTCTGCCCAGAGTCCTGACTGGGGAGCCTCCTCTGATCTGCAGTAAGTGCAAATGGACAAACAAGTTATTTCCATTACTCAAGACACTGTGCAGAATTTGTACAATTTCAAAGCCAGCTGGAAGGAGGAGTTTTATAAAGCCTTGGGGCAAGGTACTCAGAGATGTTGTGAAATGCCAAAAGGATTTCTCTGTGGGCAAAATAAAGGTTATGTTTTAATAGAGGAGAAAGATCTCAGATAATCCAGAGAGATCTTAAGGTTTCCTCTCACTGCTCACCACGTGATGCTACCAAAACATATGTTTTGCTATCTCTCTGGAGACATGAATTAATGCTGTATTTGGCTGTAAGTTGGTTTCTATTGGTTTTCTTCTCTTCAGCAATCACTGTCCTAGAGATGTCTCAATTCTCACACAGGAAAGAATGTTTTTACTGATAAAATTCCCCTAGGAACAACACCAAGTAGCATTCAATTCATCCAAAAATTATGCAGGCATGTTATCAAATTATTAGCTATTTGGACAATGATGAATCTACATATAATCGGGTTTGTTTGCTTGTTGGGTCTTTTTTCCCTTTTTTTGGATTTCAAGAAGCAAATCCCATTTCCCTTCAGGCTTCTCTGCAGGCCATAAGAAGATCTCTCCTCTGCCTCTACCCCACAGGACACTCATCCCTGTCCTGGAAGCTGTCACTCAGCTGGCCGAGTGAGACAACAGCCATGGAACCAGTCTTGCTGGGCTGTGAACAAAGAATTTTTTCTATTTGTATTAGTGGTGCTAAGCAAATGTTAGTATTTTCCTGATAAGAGCAGTTCTTAGTAATGAAAGAAATCATGTGGTGGGCATGAATGTTGTTGTGCCATTAATCCATTGAATGGGCAAACTGAAGAGACAGTTCAGGGGCCAGTGCCTGACTATTCCTTGCTCTGCCAGAGCAGATTTCTTCCCTATTTGAAAGAAATTATATCTATTCCAAAAGATAATGCAATTGCTTGGTTTTCTGTCTCTCTGTGCCCCAGCTTGAAATTCATAAAGAAAAGATTCCCTGAAGTTATTTAATATAAGTGGTTCTGAGAAAGCCGGAAATCAAATACAATAGGTATTTTCTGGTACCGAAATGTTTCTGTGGATGTGGAAAAGGATTAGATGATCTTGTTAGCTCCCTGCCAGACCATGTCCTATGATTATATGCAATCAAAAAAACCCTAATCACTCATCCAATACTTCTAAATATTACAGATTTACTTTTTTTTTTTTCTATTTACTACTTCTGATGGCAGAGAACGGTTACTTGGTTGTTTTTTAAGGCGTGAATTGAAAGACAGGAGTTGTTTTTCATTTAACCCAAGCTATTTTACCAACTCTTCGTGGTTTCACTTTTGTAAATTGTGGGTCATTGAGTTGTCAGTTCTCTTGCTCTTTGGGTTGATTTGACCTTTAATGTTCAGAAATTCAGGTGTCCAGATTTAAGCCTTAGTTCCAGCTGCACCACTGAATTCCTCTATAGCTCTTAGCATATTGCTAAAGCTTCCCATCTCTGCTATCACTGCCTCTAAATAACTGCTACCATTTCTTCATTCGTTCATGTCCTCTGCTCTTCACTACTGGCCAGTTGTGAAATGCTGTTCCTTGGACACTAACCAAAGGTTTCTAGGGAGAAATACAATTTATAGGTTAATATTTACCTATGGATCCTCAGATGAATCCATCTTCCATAATAAAATTCTTATTTAATGTTGTATATCACAACTTGTCCCACTCCCAAAGCAGAATACCAATGCCATTGTCTCTACTCCCTCCCCTTTGTCCTACACTGTCTTTCCACCCTGGAGTCCTAATTGTATGTCCACATTTTCCTTTTCCACTTCCATAAACCAGGACCCCAGGTTTGGGGTCTAGATAAGTAATAAAATATGAATCTTGAATATAATCTCCTTTACATTTGTTGCCACTTTAACTATGCATTAATTTCAATAAAATTTGTGGTGTTATTTTGGAGCTGATGTAATTAAGACAAGAAACCTCCTCTTTCTACAGAGCTAAGTAAATTGTTATCAGATGACATCTGCATGCTGACATGTGTGAAGAGCAGTGCTCCCAGCTCACCTTGCATTTGGCACACTTGCAGGAGGTTCTTACCTGCCTGCTACTGCTCACATTCCTTTCCTTCACACCAAGACTCCATTTTTGTAGTTTCAGACTCCCAGTTAAATTAGAAAGCTGTCATAGTACTGCAGAAAAATCAAAAGAACAAATGAAGTGGGCAGGTGTTACTGTATCCATGCTTATTTTAATTTTCAGTATTAATTGTGGCACCTTTGCTTTAGATACTGTGGTAGAAAGTCAGGCAGGGTACAGGCTGACTTTTTAGTTCCAGACTTCTTTATTTGTCCTACTTCCAAAAGGACTTCGAAAATCCTACATGTATATTCAGGAAAATACATTCATTCAAAAATCTTCCAGTATGTCCTCAAAAGTTAAAAAAAGATGAATTCAAATCTTACAAATTATTTCCCTCTTTGTGTGAGATAGTTTGGGCTTTTTATTCTTTTTCTGAAAGGGGAAAAAAAGCTGATAGAAGAAATAAAAAACTTAAGAATTTAAGATCTTAAGAAATTAAAAACTTAAGAAACAGAAAATAATTTAAAAGCCCTTCTGATGACTCCTTAGCTCTGGTCCTAGAAAAAATTGTTAGCAGTTCAAGCTAAGCAGAATTTTAGTCTATTTTTTAACTAAAAAAGGCTTGCTTTATAGGTTCTGCTCAACAGGGGTGGCTCACATTTACTCCATACTTCATATCATCTACTGGTCATGCTTTCTCTTCTGACTTCCAAGACAAAGGCACTTTCCCAACTGGTTTGTAGGTCACCTGCTTTGCTTCCCCTTTGACTTTTCTGTACAGCTCTTCTCAGTTTTCACTGTGTTTCCTCCCCCTTCTGCCCTTTTTTCTTCCTTGGTTTCTAGAGGGCATTACAGTATTATTCCTGCTCGCTTTTCAGCTATAGAGAGGTGTATATTTTAGTAGACATCTCTCTTCTCATCTACTTGGAGGCAAGTGATCATGATAGTGGGAGGGCACCACAGATAGACTGAATCATCATGCTTCCCAATGGCATCTTAGTCTTTATGTTCTTAGCCTTGGGATGGGTGGCAGAAGGGGAAATCTTCCTGACACCCACCCATGTCCAGTGAAGACTCAGAGGAAGCTTTCTGTCAACACCAAACCCAAATTTCAATAAAATCATACTATGTGCCTAATTTAAAACAGTAAGATTTTAAAATCATTACAAAATTGCTGTTCATTTTGGTCTTTTCACAGTCTTATCAGATGTCCAGATAACAGATTCGAACCTTTTTTTCCACAGTTATGAGATACAGAGACCTTTTTGTTTCCTTTTGTGACAAAAAAATAGTTTCTGATCTTACATTATTATAGAACATGAAGCACTAAATAAAATATAAAATAAAATTTTAAAAAAGAGTGGGTATTGTTAGCACTCAACCTGGCTGAAATATATAGATTCAGAAGCAGTGAACTGGTGCTTGTGCTCTACATAGCTGAAATGAGAATAGGATGCTTACAAAATAAATTAAAAAGTCATGCAAAAAACTCTAGTTTTTCTACTTCATGGAATTGTAATGTCAGTATTAGAACTATCAGTTTAATATGTATGGACTGTTTATCATGAAGAAAATCATCATTTTGTTCAAGCAGGGAAATGGCTGTCATTCAGTGGGTGGGGCAGACTGGCTTTTCCACAGCACCTGGCTCAGATGTCACCTACTCAAGATGTCAGATTACATGGACAGGCAGGCAAAGGGACCATAATTGTAGTGCAATTGCATTTCTTACTTAAAAATTTCTTACTTTGCAATATGAAAGAATAATGAAGAGGACACGCAGAAGATAATATTCAAATTAAGTTGAAATAAGTATAATGAATCAGGCTGTCAAAACCTAAGCTCAATACTAACTTAATACTTTCTTAAACCTGAGCGTTAGGATTTCAAACATTTTGTATGTACTCTTTTTTTTCTATCCTTACTTACAAAGTGGACTCAATCTTGTATTTTTTCCCGATAAATATGCAAAATGAATGTATTTCACCACATATGGGCTTTCTTTCACACAATTTGAAGGATTTAGTTATGCAAGTATTAGTATGCAATGAATAACTCCGACAGGAACTATTGTTTAGTAGAGTTTAGTGTCAGCGATCTGACAAACTGACTGATAAGCTAGAACTATTTAAGTAAAAAATAATAATAATGATAAAAAGGCAGAATAGCATCTTTTATAGAGATCAAAAGTTCATCTTTGATTCTGCTCCTAATTATACTGTCATGAATAAGGAGCAGCTCTGACAAAACAAGACTGGGGGAGCAGACACTTGCTGTTGAACTGTGAAAGTCCCTAAAAGGAAAACTTCAGTACTTTTGTTATTTGCATTTGTATTTTAATGATATTTTTTGGATTTTCATGTTTAGTGTTCTGTACAGATTTAACTGGGCTCTCAGGCAAAAATGCATAATTATGAAGTTTTCTAAAACCTGTATTATTTAATTCACTGACCATCAATTGGATAAATACCAAATTAATTGTCTTTGTTATTTTTAGATCATATCACTGTATGTTCCAAAAAGAGCTGCTTCAGTTTTTTGGGTAAATACCGAATTTTTAAAATAAAGTTAAACAAGCACTTCAATAGTGCAGCAAACACATTGAAATACCTTTTTTTCTTTTTCCCTGTTGAATCCTGGCTTGCCATTTGTTGCTTTTTTTTACCTGCATAAGACAGAACTGAGATCCCAGAACTGCCTGTGACAGTGCTGTGGAAATCGCTTGGTGTTCAAAGCCAGAAGCACACAGCTGATCCTTCTCCACCTAACGCTTACATGGCGAACACACGTTTTGCATAAGAAGGCAAACACCAAAATAACAGAATGGAGCCTGGCAAGGAATAACATTATTGCCATTGCCATGTTTACTCATTGAGAGCCCTCACAAACACATACCATTTCATGTCCTACAGACAGGGTCCGAATCACTAGGAGGCTTCTGGAAGGGAAAAGAATGAAAACACTCTCCATTTTCACTGCCTGACACAGAGGCAAATATGGAGGATAATTTAGGCAAAATAGATTTTATTGGACTGGACATGCATGCACTGAATGACAGAAACGCTTTTCTCCTCATTGCCGTCTTATGCAAGCTATACTATAAATCTCTTTTTCTAACCTTTCAGTAAGGTTAATAATACATGAGATCTTTAAGATTTGTATTTTCAGTTAGCCTGTACAGGCCTTCCACCAAAAATCAAACCCCTATAAATGCAAAGATGCTCCCTGACTGCTAAACAGATATATTTCTGATGATCAGTGTCTGCTCCTGTGAACATGGTCATTTAGTACATTGTATTTTATACAATATTTGCACAGATCTGGAAGGCAGTAAGCCATTTCATCTTACTGGGTTACAGCTGTTCCTCCATGGCTTCTGAGCTGAATACTCATTAAGTCATTCTTATCAACAAATTAATATGTGTGTTTTTTTAAGGACCCACTCAGAATGCTAATTTTAGGAAGATATTTGACCGAGGAGCAAATTTTCTCTATATGCAATTTATATATCCACTTGAAAATATGGTTTTGTAATGAAATGCTGAGAGATCCTTAATTATTGCAGCTTTAGTGGTGCCATTATAATACTAAAAAGAGACCATCTAAAGGATAATTCCCTTCAGCAGAGATTTGCTGACTACACACCTGCTTCAGCAAATGAACACAGAATAGTGTCAAAACATCCTTTTGACTTAGTGCTGCTTTCCTACTCTCTTGGTCTCAGTATATCTTGCACATGACTGACAAGTATATCTGCAAAATAATAAAATGTGTGAGAAAAAAAGTCTTCTAGTTAGTGTTTCTGCTGAGGTATTAATTCATTTCACTTCCTATGTGATATCACCATTATGTCTAAGAAGATTTTATGAGAAGGCTCACTGAAGTGAAAATCAAGCCAATGAATTGCTTAATATGAAATAATGAAAACCAGATAGAAAAGGCTTTCACAACTGTTGTAGAGCTTTAATTGTCAAGCTGATGTAGATTCAGAGCACTTGTAAGTAAAGCAATGCAGAAATGGGATCACTTTGTGATAATTGGTTTTAATTAAATAGTGATATAAACATCTCTGTCCTGCAAGATACTGAGTGAAATAAAGAGTTTGCAAGGTAAAAGCTCGTATTGCTAAAGAGTGTGAAAATGGCAAGTGCGTTATCATTTTGCCTTCTGCCTTGTACTTGAGCTGTAAGTGCTGACTGTATCTTGCTATAACCTAAATAATCAGTATTGTTACAGAGGCATTTATTTTTGCCTGATCAACAAATGCTTCTTCACCGTACAACCTCAAACAGACTGGATATGTCTGATTTCATGTTTGAGCCTCTCCCATCGTTGTACTGTAGTAATGCTTGTAGGGCCCAGTCATGGGCTTGGAGTTCACTGACTTAGGGTGTTTGTCCCTTGACTTGTCATACTCCTACTGGAGTGAAATATGCCCACAGACAAATATCAGTAGGATTTCTGTGAGACACTTTGTGTTCTCACATTGATGATGGCACTTAACAAATAAAAAAGAAGAAAAAGTGTATAACACTTTCCCCTCTAGCTGTGTACCAGAAATGCTGAAAAAGATTTGAAAAAAGTATTCTGCATTTATTCTATATCTAAATCTATGACTTTACATCTTACATAACAATCCTGGGAAGCAGTGGCTATAATGGACTCTGTAGAGTTCACTCATCACCGGTTGTTTTTTTATATTGCTGTCATATGCCTCAGTAGATATTTAGTATTCAGAACTGATAATGCTTCCCACCCACCTTGCTCTCATCTTGAATTGGTGGAACCAGCCAACCTGTGGATGCTGGAAGAGAGAATCAAGCCCTATATTCCTAAGAACACCATGCAGAATGGCACCTGTTTTTCACATTATTTAAGTTCCATACAGCCCACAAGAACTGAGAGACATATTTAACCAAAATTCAGTGTTATATAATAAAAGTCATGCAACAAGGAGAGAGAAAGTGTCTACTCACACTGAAGGGATTATCAAAGCTTCATTTTGTGGAATTTAAGTTTTCATTATGTGTTGAGACTTAACTAATCTCCAGGATAATGGTCTAGAGCAGAATAAGTTCTGTTCCAGTAATCACCTAATTTTGGCAATATTTCATATTTCAACATACACTTTTAGCTAAAGTAATTTTTAGACTTTTAAGCTAAAAGGTAACTATTTTGAGGTAAAGAAAGTGGAAAAGTCATATTAATCCAAATCCTCCACCTAAAAAGGTGCCACAACAGAATTCAAGGTAGGAAGGGATTCTTCAGGGTACAACAAAGAGAAAAGCTGCATGCTGGCAGACCTGGGCAACCTGTACCCATTGATCCAAATAGAGGAGGGAGAAAGACTGCTCTGGACTATGCTTTTCAAAAGACCATTACACCACTCTGATAAAACCTAAATTCAGTCTTTTCTAGATGGGTCCATGCTCTTTTCTATCTACTGCCAGGCGAATTGGTGCTCAGCTTAACTAAACAGCAGGAGCCAGAAGAAGATGCTCCAAGTACCACAGAGATTCCTGCAGAAGGGCCTTTGCTAGCACAAATACTCAGCTGTTTCCCACATTATGGTGTCTCCCTTTCTCTTGAACACAGTTGCTCATGCTCCTGATTTTTCCCTGAGTTAAAGTTATAGGGGTCCAGTCTTTGCTTTCAGAAATAAGATAGTTCTTTGGCTGGAAAGGTAATCAACACATTACATGCCACAAAGCCAAGACAATGTATGAAAAAAATGCACAAAATGCCCTTAAGCCAAGGGCAAAAACCTAAAATGAGTCATATAAACTGTGAAAACTCCAAAGGTTCTAGTGCTGGTAGAACATAGTACCAGCTGGTGCTGGTAAAACAGTGTGAGCAGAGTTTGATGTCATGCCACCTCATCACTGGCCAAAAGACTGCTTAGACTCTTGTTTTCCAGACTGTATCATGATGGTGAGAAAAGGGTCATCACAAACTGTAGGAGAAAAATAGATCCATACTCCATTTTTGCAAAATATTTATGAAGCTATGTCTTGTAATTCAACCATCCAGCTTTGAAGGGCACAGTTGTTCCCTGTGCAGGATGTCCTTTGTCAGTACATAAGTCCCTACTGCTTTTAGTCTGACAAGAAATTGGATTTGACATCCCCTAGTAGCTTTTTGTGGAATGTTGAATGCCATCTTGCTTGTTGAAATGTATGGTTTAAAATGACTGAAGAATAATGTTTGATGGGTTCTATTTAGCATTCACGTTTATCGATCTCAGGGGAACCTGCAAGAGAGAGGTCCATGAGGAAAGTAACAATTCATAAAAATCAAATGTAACAGTGTGCCTAATACTTAGTGGCAGAATCAATATCTGAAGGACTTTCTGTTTTGATGCCTTTGAATGATACCACAAAAACCTTCCTGCTGCAAGGCTGATGAATGGACTCAGAAGAGGTGATTTGACAAATGTGGGTGAAAATGAACTCAGAATCTGGCCTCCCTGAACAAGACTAACTTTACTTGTTACATTCATGAAGATAAAGTAACTACAGGGAATTTGGTTTTATCCAGGGCACTCCCGTTTCAATTGATCTGCCTTGTCACATATTAGAAATATGTTTTAGCCTACAAACAACAACATTTTCTTTGGAAAGGTTTCACTTAACTAGCTGACTTTGTTTGGAGACACAAAAAATTTCGAACAAAATTAGTATTCACTTCTGAAATGGCAAAACATTCTGCAGAACACATACCTTTCTGTTTCTTCCAGCTTCGTTCTCACTTTCCTCTTGTGTATGTGCCTCAGTTAAAAAAAAACCCAGAACCAAAAAACAAACCACCAGAAAAAACCTACACCAGAATTTAGCACTTTTTTCTTTTTTTTTTTTTTTTTTCGCAAGACAAAGTTAATTTTGTGTTTTCCTCATATATCTTCACCATGCTGGACATAATTATCAGGCCAATCAAAGCAAACTCTTTGTGTAATGCATACTGAAGTACAAGTACATATGCTCTGTCCCATTATTTTTCCATTTTTTACTGGAAATATTAAAGAAAAGAACACACTACAGCATATAGATGAGTGGAGGAAGGACCCAGTCTTCAGAATTAGTTTACCCATATGTCTCCCTAATTGTATATTATTTTTTGAACTACTCAGCACATCCTCTTCAACATGACTGACTTTCTTCTGTGTACACATTAGCGGAAGCACCATCACATATTGCGTTTGGTCCAGCTTAGCATAGTCAGTCTTCTCAGCATGGTGGAGCACCAATACGGATCAGTCAAGCACTGGTGTGGCAGGCAATGGCATTTCTGTTGTCAATACCTGGTGGCTCCTGCCTCAGCTTTTCCTGGGTAACCGTCCTGGAAGAGCACACGCTGTGAAAGCCTGTCGCTTTTCCCCACCAGATGGCAACGTGACAGCAAGAGGGCTTCTTCATCTGGTAGGAGGGTAGCAAACAGAACTTTCCTTGCTGCAAGCCACTTCTGCGTGGAAATTCACTCTATTGTAAGTAATTTCCAAGCCATTTACATCTCTTGGAAGATGGATGCGCTTGAAAGAGTGTTTTTGTCTACTTCTTTCCTCCCCATCTTTTTTACTTTCTTTTATTCAGTCTTTTGAATTTTTTTTCTACATTACCTATTCATGTTTACAGCTAGAATGTTTTCTTATATTAAAGCAGGCTTTTATTTTCCCCTTTGTGTTGTAACCATCCACAGCAAAGTATAATAACAATACTTTGCATGTACATAAGGTTTAATATCTTCAAAGCACTATAAAAAGTATCCCGACTTCTGTGAGGAGGTAAGGACTGTCAGGTATGTTTTACAGAGAGGGCAAGTGAAGCAGCTGGGTAAGTAACGCAGCTAAGGACAGACCAAATTAGCGGCAACCATGACTCAGAAGTTCTTTTCAATCTTAGATAACACAACTCTGCTGCTGTATCTACAGCTGTTTCTCTTTGTTCTCTTTCAAATGCACAAACCCAGGTTTTGTCTTTGTTTTGCAAGTGCATTTCTTCCTTCAGTTCATCTCAGAATATGATAGGATTTTTCCCCCTACTTGTATTTCAAAGCAGAATTCTTTTGCTGCTCAACTACAGCAAGGTTTTTCTTACTAGTACCCTTTTTTGTAGTTCAAAGCAGGGGTTTTTGACTTCTTGTAGTTCAAAGCACCGGTCTTTCTCTTGTAGTCTAAAAGTAGGGTTCTTTTTAGCTCAACCTTAGATAATTTGTTCATCTCAGTGAATTAGATATGCTATACATAAATATTCCAGACATTAACTCTTTCCTTCAATACCCAGAAAAATCACAGTCAGCTTCAAAATCTTACTGCTTCCCACCATTTCCTTTGGCTGGCAGTTTCTTTCATGATCCCTAGTGTTTTCAGTTTCATATCTAAGAGAGATGATGTATTCAGTGCAGAAGTAGACCTGCACAGTGCTCAGACCATGTTCCCAAATGGTGCTTCTGTATTTGATTTTGGGGGGAATGCTTATTTTGAAACACTGACGTGACTAGAATACTTCACACAGTCCTCTCTCTATTTCTGAAAAGATATTTATGAGTTTTTGTCCTGCTTTCTGAATTGTGGAAGAGTTACTTATTTTTTGTTTCTTTTCCTCTGTCTTGACACTCTGGAACATCAAGCTAATGGCTGTAGCTCATGACCAACTGTTCAAGCAGTGCAGTGTATTCAGTTACCCAGCACAGAGGATACTGGCTAATGCACATTGTACTTTGAAAAACAGACTTTTTCACCTCAGCCTTTCATACTGTCATATGCACATAACATATATGTTAAAAAATCCTCTAATCCAGACAAACATTATTCTTTAAGAACATTTCATGAAATATCTCTCACTAGATATTTTGGGACAACCTAAATTTACCAAATGCAATTTGGAGGCACTAACTTGTTTCACTGATCAATTTTTAACCCTTACTTATCCTACATTTCAAAATGTCTCTCTGTGGGATGTAGCTGGAAAAGGTCTGTGCTGACAGAGTTCCATAATACATTATAATACTGAACTGAAAAGGAAACAGAAATAACCGGGCAATGTATTTTTAAAACTACACAGCTCTTAGGAGAGAGGAATGAAACTACAAAGACTGCACAATGGGATCTCTTTCAGAGATTTTCAGCTGTGGGCTATCTCCTCTCCTTGTGTGCTTGTTTCATCTACCAATTGCAGAAACTTCTTATCTCAGTCATCCTATCAACTGTTGTAAATGTGGTGTGGCTCCATCTAACATGAATCTATGCTATCCATATACAGACCATGTAACAGAAATATATCCTAGTCTTTGATTAATAATACATTAAGTGGTATTATTTTAAGCATGGAAGATTAAAAATCTAGAATTCTTTAAAGTGATTTACAGTTCTGGCAATTGAAAACTTTTACTACCTCACTGCATGTGCTGTAGTCCGAAAGAGCGAGTGCTCATCCAGTCTCAAATGTCACCACACCATTAAAAACAAGAGGCCTTGGGACTGCCCATGGTGCACCCGAGGGTTTAACTTCTTATATAATTGTCCGATGCACGTCTGCTTGTGTGCTGAAATTCTGTTCTCAACAAAGTTAATTCTTTCACCTAGTACTCCCTCTGCTCCTTTCTGAAGAAATAAAAGCATATTTCCTGTGAATTGCTAGAAGCTGTGTTAACTTTCCTCTCTCTCTGGAGGAACGCATTATAGTCATGGGAATGCAGCTGATAATGGCTGTAGAAATAACACTTCAGCTCAAAGTTTCTTTAAGTAGTACTTTGTCTGTCACCTGAGTATTCTCAGGACTGAAAACTGTTATTCTACCTGCACTGAAAAATGTGTGTGTTTTTGAAAGCATTTCTCTCTCACCCACAAATATGCACACACAATACCCACCTCTGCTGAGCTAAAAGCACTTAATACTCCAGTAAAAGTCCTCTCCACAAGTTTCTCCTATTTCTTCTTGTTTTATTAATAAATGTTTTGTTATTTTCTGGGCAGAATATCCCTGAAATTTAATGTGTGGGAACACAAAGTCCATCTTCTTAGTCTTAGCTAACAGAAAGAGGGATGACTGGGTCCCCAGAGAAATAGAAAAATAAAAATGGAATTGCTCCATCAGGTAGGACCAAGGACTCAACCGTTTTGTCTCCCAACTTTCATTCTGTGGAAGGCTAAGAAATGGTGTTAAATAATTTTGCATCGAATTCTCTTTGAGTCAAGGTACTCCTAACTCCCAAAACAATAGCACCTGCCCACAGGGAAGCCAGCACTGCACGTGTAATTGTGCATGGCAGCATTAGCCATAATCTTCATGCCCCTCGTAAAATATCAGGCTCTTTTATGGATAGAGGAGACATGGATAGGCTTAAGATTCACATGTCACATATCCAGAATCTGTGTTTAACACAAACAGAGCTGTGTCTTGATGAATACAACATAAAACAAGATAAATACAATGTGAAACAAGGCTAGCACGACACAGGAGTGGAGCTAGATCTAGTGACAGGGAGTTTAATTTGTTGCAACAGAGTTGCTAATGAGACTGAAATTCCCCACTCACAAGTATGGTTCTGTCCTACAAAGTATGTATGTTGAAGGATGAAGACATCCACACTGACAGTGCCCAAAATTCACAGACCTAACAGCTCATTAGGAAAGAACTGGGGCCTTGTTTTCCGACAGCTCTCTGCAAGGTGACCCGAGCATTGGTGTGAACTACAACTCTCACAGTGATATCCCCTAGTCACTGGGGAAACTTCTTCCAGCAACAAGACATCAGTGCCTCAGCAGGTGAGAGACAGTGGAAGCTGCCTGGGAACTACCATTAGATGGACAGTCTGCTCACACTGCTGCCAGGAAACAGTCCTTCTGTTCTCCTTCCTGACTGCTCTGGATAGCTCTCAATGAAACGCTTGCAAAGTATGTCTGAATGACTTACTCGCACGGAGTAATTTATCAAATTGATTTAGTCTCATTTCCTGTGTGTGGGACGGTCCACATGCAAGTCAGGATTTCCTTAAATGCATTCATTGTCCAAAGTTAATTTTGTTTAAGTATGTGGACTGAATATGAACTGTTTTCTGTATTTGGTCTCCCTGGCTCCAGAAAGATTGACAAATAATTGTAGGAGATCAAATCTACCATGTGGCCTCACTTCTGTTTCCTTACTGCCTGAGAGCAGTGTTGGATGTAAAAGCTGCAAAAAGGGGGTTCAGTGGAGCCTTGCATCTGAGTCCATGAATGAGAACAGGATGTCTTCAGCTCTCACATCTTGTGTAAATGGCCACTGGCTGGCATGTACAGGGTCACTGTGAATTCCAGTCAGTAGCATCACTAGGAAAGATTGCTGTCTTGTGCTCCTTTCAGTGACTGACACGCCTGATCAAATCTTTCATCAGCATAGATCAAGACTGAGCCACTTAGTCCGGCTTGTTCATATCCTTGCTGAGAGCTTATAAGAATTATTTTCTTGCACAGTAAACTGCAGACTATCTTTTTAAAAAACATTATATAACTTTTTTTTTCTGTGAGTGACTCATCTCTCCATTATGTCACTGTTATATTAGTAAATGCACCAAAGATGTTCCTGATTTAAGCAAACAAGCAAGAGGGCAATCAGTCCCTACATACTCAGACAAACAATCTAGACACTGAATTATAGATAGGCCTAAAGTAAATGTATGAATGTGTTCAAGCTGATTTGTTGACTCAGTTCTATAAACACCTCTTGTATTTTAATCCACACTTTACTGTTTTCTGGTTTTATGTATCATTCTATTTTTTTACAATTCATCTTCTATGTTAGATTTCTTCATGTATTTTGTCATCCAGAGGCTTATGAATGCAGCAGATTTCAAGATGTGGATGTGATATATATCTATTTTTCTCAGAAAAAGAAAAACTAATAATAAAAAGAAAAAGCATAAAGAGGGAAGAATATGTAAAACCCAGCAACAGCAGCATCTGCAACAACAAAAGCAACAACACTTGCTATTCATATCTGAACCAACCCCACATTTTCCATTGTATTTTACTTAGGCATCTGATTTTATCTGTCCCTCTCATTCTCCTACACTCTCCTTGGTGTACATTTCTGCCATGGGATTGGTCTGATGAGCCTTCTTGCTTCTTCCATTGTCACTACAATCAAGTTAGACCTGCCAGGGAGAGTCTATCAATGGATTTAAATGACTGATGTAATTGCTTCCTTTATTTTGCAATCTTCCTAACCTTCAAAACATCAAAACTCCCCTAGAGGTTTCCAGAGGGAAAAATGGCTTTTTTAAAACTGAGAAGAACAGCATCTGAGTCCATGCTACTCAACACCTAAGATCGACCCCAAATACAGACCAGGGAAAAAAAGAACACACACAGAAAAGAAAGCAGTTTCATAGTGTTACCTTAAAAAGAAACAAGTGTCTATTCCTAGCAAAACAAAAAGTAAATTGTATTGAGTTTACAAGGCACAACTGTGATAGGTATATCAATGTGAAAATCATTTTGTATGGTGTTTATCTATTTGTCCTTTAATTTGTATGGCTGCACTTTTGTCCCCCAAAAAATAGTCTCACAGACCTTCCTTCCTCTTTCTGTCTGTCCTAACAAACCAACAAATGTTTAAACTAGCAAACAGTAAATTGTTGCTGTTCCATGTGACACAAGGTGTACACCACTGTACTTAAATTAAGTCAGAGAAAAGCTGGTCTAAATAAAAAACACATAGCAAGCCATTGGATTAGAATTAAACCTATTTTACATCTGCTTAGCATCAGCACATAAGAGTGAATAATAAGGTCTCTCATTTGTACAGTATGTCTAACTTTATTGGATTGGTGACTTACCCAATTGCTTTTGTGTGCACTGAATTTTCATGCATACATATATTTCCTGGCCTGATCATAATTGTGTCTTTTAGTCCAACTAATCAATTTTGGCTATAGATTGTTTTATCTAAAGTGTACTAGATATAGAAGCAGATATATTTTGTAATACCAATCGTTTAACCAAGTGTCTTAGATACAGCATCTCAAATTTCTAACTGCAAATTGAAGGCTAGTTCCTTAGCTCCCTTTCACTTTTCTTTTTTCCCCCTTTTTTTTTTTTTTTTTGTTTGTTTTGTTTTGTTTTTTACTGTTTTCCTGAAGTAAATCTTGTAGCCAGGCTTCATTAAACCCCTGAAATAAATGACTTTGACAAGATCTCAACTGATTCTTCTGGCTCCTGGAGCTTTCTTTGGACAAGTGGAACACAGTGCCTCTGTGGCTCATACTAAAACTCTCCTCTTCTTTTTTTTTTTTTTAATCCATGTCACTTTTATCTAGCACCCATCCTACATGTGTGACAAGCAGCTGAAACTAGGCTGTTGTTGGTTTCCAAATATATATCACTGTGTGAACACTTTCAAATAATTACTGATCTACCGGTGAAGTCATGAATTCAGTTGCTAACATTATATGAGACTCACATCATTAAATTCATTGCAGGATCCACTTTAGACATGTGAACTTAAGGTTACCTGGTTCTTCCTCCTGTGAAGGCAAGCCTGCCTCTTACACTTTACTTCCACTGCTTCTCAGTCATTTCAAGAAATAAGTTTTTAGTTCATTTCAAGTAAAACTCTTCCCTTCTTATAGGAAGTGATATTTAGTTTGAATTCTCTTAATAATATTTTTTTTTCCATCCAGCATCCCATTAACACATTAGGACACATCTCTCACTGAGCTGGGAAATGGCAGGTCCCCATTTGAGTGCATAATGGCCATTGTCTCCTTCCCAGCATATCCTAAGACAAACAGTAATATAGGAACAGACATATCAAATATCAATCAAATTTGTTTTTCCTGAAGACTGTGAGAAACTCAGGCATGTTCTTCCAGACCACATACAGTCATCTCACAGTCTTCGATATACCGATATAGTGGCATTGAGGCAAAACAGCAACAAATGACCCTTTCAGACCTATTTAAAATCTGCAAGAGGAGAGGAGATCAGGAACAAAGGAAATACACAAGACATTAATGAAGACAGAATTCAGATGAATTAACTTTATTTTTTTGGGGTTTAAATTTCATGTTATAATTTCCTGCTCACAGTTCTACTCTCTGTTTTTCTTATTTCTCTCCTCTTTGGTGTTTGAAGCTCCTTGTAAGCCAGGGTATTTTCAGCCAATATCAGTCCTTTTCACTGCACTCACATCCAAACCAATTTGAATTATTGTTACTTTTTTTATATTCAAGAAAGGTTATGCATGGCCAGTCTGCAGTTTCTAGGACAAAAATCAAGCCAGCTGCCCACAGAGTTCTCATATTGCTTGCTGTTTGTATTTGAAATCTCACAGAAAAGGAAAATTATTTTCTGCACAGCGCATCTGGGAACAATTGATAGATTTTATGAGACCAGAAGAAACTCGAGGTGTATTTAAGCAGGTTTTGGAACACTGTAACAAATGCCTGACCCAAGGCCTACAGAAGTAAATGGAAGAAAATTCCCACTGATTCCTGTGGTCTCTTTGGATCAGTCGTAGTTACTTAAGCCAGAGGACACAGTAAGGCACTTCTGTAATTAGCAATGCCTGACTTCTTTGCCAGTGACACAACCTCTGGGGGCAGCATATGCACTCTCTGTTTTCTGACAGCCTCAGAGCAGAAGCATGGAAAAATCATTTGGTGTAAGTAATTTAAAGTTATTTTAAAGCCTTACTACAGCCCTGCTGGCCCTGTGGCTTTGTTGGTTCTACACAGACCTAAGGTGATTAAGGATGCAAGATGAGCCCAGGCTACTGCTCCTTCTGTGAATATGAGATTCGCACACTAACACTTTGTATCAATAAACAAGCTGCAGAGAATGAAATGTCAGGGGTTAAAAGAGGAGTTTTCACTGAGGACAATAATCAAAACGCTGAATTTATGCATCAGGTTTGTGTCACAGAAGCCCTCACTTGACACGTTTGTTACTGTAACACAGTTTTTTGCTGCCATGCCCATTTCCTGATCTTGAACCAGCTTGGTGCTCAATGTAAAGCAGCTCACCACACAGGTGAGCAGCCTTCTGGTGCATTGCATAGCATCTAGGATTGTTGTCAAGTCTTCTCATAAAATATGCTGTGTCCTAGTCTCTCTCACTGACTCCAGAGTCTACCTGTGTAATTCTGTGGAAAATTAGTGAGTTCTTTTGCAACTAATGCAAATAAGCAGAATCTGGCCAACACAATGCAGTCTTATTTTCTGTAACTTTTAAAAAATATGCATGTATTCCTAAAAAAGATTATGCAGTGTAGAAACAAAATTGATGGGTTATATTATAAAAAACTGCAATGAGAAAATTAAGAGGTAGAGGTAGGTGCTGAAAAGTAGATCTTCAGTTGAGATTTGGAAGAAAATTAAGAGTTTATGACTCAAAGATCTATATAGAATCAATTTCAGATGTCGGGAACTGCACTAAAAAATACATCAGGAATCATAATTTGTGAGACACAATGAAAATTCCACTGTAAGATGAGTGTGAAAAATAAGGATGATAATTGAGAAAGAAAACACCAAATAAAATATCCCAGGGCAAGATTTGTGTAGCATCCAAGGAATACAAAATCCAAGTGAGAAATAAAATAGGAAGCTGATGAGAGAGACAAGGCTGTCCTTTTGAGAAAGTGGGTAAAGCCTCAGGAACCTTCTGCTTTGGAATGCCATGGAAGAGACAACTGAACTAGCCAAGGTAGGTGTGTACCAACATGGCAGAGGAATCCAGCTGACATAAAGGCCAGGAAGGGCAGGCTTGGACAGTGCTCTGTAATTGCAGTGTCAGTAGGGTGCATGCTGTTTTCCCCTGGAAGAGATTGCTTTGGAACACCTATATCTCTTCAGTATCTCTATAGTATCACTCTGTTATCACAGTACCCCACAAGTTTAAAGACCATTATTTATCCCTAAAGGTTATCATTCCAAAGGTACAAATTTAGGAATGGTACAAATGGTACAAATCAGATCGTTGCATTGCATATGTGCTTACTTGGAATGTGATGGAGGAGAAGAGAAATCTTTGTGCATTGATTAAAATTGCTGCTTCTCTTCAGACTTGCCATACAAACAGGTGAGATGTCTCTCTCAGTCCACAGTGTAGAATGACCAAAATATCCAATAAAAATAGTATTTACACATGATTTTTGGTTTAGTATTGCCCCTGGGCCTGATCAGAGGGATTGAAAATGCTGGGCTTTCCATGTCAACACTAAGGGCAGTTAAGGAAGAGAGTGTTCTTCTTTCCTTCAAACAGGCAAGAAACCGTGGTGGTATGTTTGAAATTATCTCAGTCGGTCCCTTTTCAATTAAAGCTGGTCATAGCTGACCTATTCTTTATTAAACCTTAATCCATAGCTGCTTCTGAGCCACCAGCAATTCAGGGTCTGGACTTGCATCCCAACCAGTTCTACACTGTTAGGCAAGGATGCAGAAAAAAATGCTGTTTGCCCCCATGCTTAGTTTTCTTCTCTAATTATCACACTGTAATGTGAAGGTTCACAATTAAAAGAGAATGGAGCTTAAAAAAGGGCTACCTGGTGTTTCTAGCACTGTTTTTGCTAATAATATTAAGTATAAGTTGTAGCCAGTTACTTTTCTGTGATTTTTTTTTTTCTGGAAGCAGTCCAGTCATGGAAGAATTAGCATTGAAATATATGAATATTTTATGCCTGAAGTGTGATAGGCACATATTTATTCACACAGAGTTTCTCACAGCTCAGCATTTATGTTGTTTTCTCTGCATTTGACATCACCTGAATAATATGAAGCTCCCTGGCATATTATACTTGACAAAACTAATTCTTTCTTACTCAGTCGTGCCACAAAATTTTCAGACTTATATCCTTCAGTTATTTCAGCTTAGCAGATTAAAAAAATTAAATATCCTATCACTCCTTGCCACTTTTAGTTCAGAGAACCTCATTTTGTCTCCTTATGCCTTCATATTTATGTGAGGACTTCTGGTCCAATCACATAAAGTGTTGACAAGGTATGCACAGTATTTTCTTTCCACAGCCCAAGTCCAAACTAATTTTTTATACAAATATTTCTTATCAAAGTAAACAGCATCCTTCATTAAAGTGTAACAAGATATGGTCCAGTAATGCAGACCAGGACTTTAACTTTCTTCTTTGAACTGTTAAAGGATTCAGAGTTCCTTCACTTCTTTCTTCTAGGTGCCTTGGATAACAAGTGCTCCCTCTAAACATTCTTCTATTATTTTGTTCTCATTTTCTTCTCAACACTATCTGAGAGTAAACATCCACCTGAAAAGAACTGTCAGCCTTGTACCATTTGAGGTTTTTCCTACCCTATTTCCCCATATCCCTGCCCTATTTCTTCATGACACTTTCATGAGGCAATGCTATCTGAAACCTAAAAGTTCTCTCCCAAGTCAAGGACTGTCAGGGTTCTCAAGTATCATTGTTGCTGAAAAGGGGGATCAAGTGATAATCCCTATAGAGTAGCTGCTATTTCTTGTAATCAGCAGGGATCCATTTGAGATGGTTTCTTTAGCTCTGAGGTTCTCCATCATGGACTGAGATCAGAAGAGCTGGTGCCTAGACTGAGTCTTCTGAAATTCTCTACTGTATCGGACATGACTTGTCCCAAGACTTTCTGAGGCCATATAAATGACAGGATATAATATACACCATGAACTTTTGTGGGAGGACTTAACTGTAGCTTGGTTAACTGGCAGAGCTAGTTATGAAATAACACAGTTTGACTACAGGTCCCTTATCTAGTACATGTATTTATCCAAGCAAATTTACAGCAGATGACAATCACATTCTGACACTCCTCCTTCTTGTACTAATATTAAAAAATGAGGCTCTTATCTGGGCTTTGTCAGTAGTGCTTTTGTAAGCATTAAACTAAGGGTGGCTGGAGCAGAGCAAAGACAAATGTCAGTGAGGAGCCTCACTGTGATTTGCTATAGTACTTAATGGTTTTTTGTGGATCTATCAGAAGTCAGATGAATATTTTAAAATTAATGAAATCTGAAACTTTTGCTTTTACAGGTGTTGTTGTCAGAAACTATTTTCTGTTTCAGAACACCTATGACTCTCAGAGCTTTGACACACTGACCAAGAAGACAAGTTTTCTTAAAGCAGAGCCAGAGTCTCACATATGTAACCGTCAACCCAGATATTATACAAGACTCCAAATCCAGCTGCGCTGTCCTCTACTTTTTTTTTAATCCCTCTCTGTCATTCAGAATTCCTTATTTAATTCATCTGTTTGATTTGTCACATTATTTGATTCAATAACATTAAATTTAAAGAAAAAAACTGTAGATGTTGTCTGTATTCTTGCTAAATGCATACTTCTTGAGGTGTAACTTTATAGTGGGCCTACTTCTGTTACACTGTACATTATCATAATAGTAACACCGAACAGTTATTTAGTTACCTAAGCATCATCTGAATAGTTGACATTATCATTTAGGCAGCAGTTATTACTTTCTAATTTAAAATACAAACAACACAGTAGATAAGACTTCTACAGTAGTTCTGTGTGCAAGATACACATAAAAGCAGTGGCTAAACATCACCTGCAAAATAGCTACAATGGCCTGTAAAATGGCACTTTAAGATGCAACTACATGCACATGGTAATAGAGTCAGATGGACTATTAGTATAACCCACTACTTATTTATATGTGCATGCATATAGATTAAAGAAAAAAATTAGGTCTCTTTTGCCAGGTTTTTGTTGGTTTGGGTTTTTGAGGGTTTTTTTTGTGGGGGAGGACATTTGACATTTAGGACACTAAAATAGTTCCATGCAATGTTTGTTAGAATTTGGATGCAGAATTTTTTCAAAGATATAAACAAACAAAGAAATGTAAATATATATGTATAGATTGGAAAAACAGTATTTTCCATCATCAATTTTTGAATCAAATACCAGAGCTCTCTAGCTCATGTAGACATTGGTTACTGGGACATCCATGAATCATTTAGCAAGAATGTAAGTTGTATAGGAGTACATCAGTTAGGCAATTCCTTGCCCAATTTTTCTCCTACACAAATGTAAAAAATTAAAAGGATATGCCAGTAAGTTTTCATTAAAAAAGAATTATAATTGAGGAATCTTGGATGTACTTTTCAGATAAAATCTTATTTTCTGCCTCAGCTAACACAGGCTATTTTGTAAATCCTAAGAGTGAACTTCTGAGAACAAAATTGTTCTCCTATCAATCTTGCCACCGTCATCTTGCACACCTTTCTATAGTTCCACAAATGAGCGTTGTTATTATTTTTAGAACTACACAACACAATTCCCCGTGGTAGTGTTATCAGATGTAAAATAACAGCAGAAACAGTCTGCAGAACATACCAGAGCTAATCAATAGTACTAGAAAAGAGAGCATTTCAATCAGAATTTTTTACTAGCAGGAAAATATATAGTACCAACAACTCATGTTCTGACTGTAAAACAATGTCTTTTTAGTGTCTGCTTCCTAGCACACAAAATGTTTCATTTAATTAATACAACCCATATTCTGATATTTGAACCTTACATGTATTTTGCCTTTTGCTTGCAGATCTTTTCAAAATCCATTACCTTTTACTATATTTATATGTGATTTTCTAAAACAAGTGTTCACAGTGGATTTTTTTTTCTGTTGACCAAGACAGACTGGAAGATCTGGAGACCTAGTTCTTGCTCAGAGAATGGACAAGCCTTTGAATTGCTACTGTTTTTCTCATTCTCTTCTTGTTCAATGTAAAGGAAAACCATAGTCAGTTCTCATTTATAATGACTTATTATTGTACCTCCTTTATCATCTAGAGGATGAGTATCTCATTCTCAGTTCAGTCATGGCAGAATCATGCCTTGTAGTAGATTTTTAGGCATTTTTACAGTTTAACAGAGATGGTCTCAGCACAAACAGGGCCCCATGAAACTACTGTATGTTAATCTCTGCTATAGCCCTATAAATCATTCTGATACGCTTTTGAACCTGATCTTTACATTTCTCTTGTAATCTCTTTCTTTTTGTTGCTTCATACAAATCGTTTGCTATTAAAAGCACTTTCTAGTGATAATGTTCCCCCACTTATCCTGGATTGAAACAGCTCCCAGAACATATTAACAACTGGTTTTATTGTACAAACGAGCCACTCATACCTGTTTTCTTTTGGAGGATAGCCATATTCAAAGGAAAATGCTTCCACTGCTTAACACTGCACTGCTATCTTAAGCAAACTTTCAGAACTAGTTGCTTACAGTAGGCACAGCTCTGAGGAAGAGGTGAGGGTAAACATGCCAGAAATAGCCCCACTAGGCAATGAACTCATCGGTACATTTTCATGTCACAATTTCTGCATAGGGGAGTATTTTGTAATGGTGTCTTCTGAGGACACATTCATTCTTCTTTTACTCGCCCATGCACTGCCTTGGTAGCAAACAAATCTCCCAAGAGACAACAAGGAACATGGAATGGCTGCACAGCTTCTTTACAGCGAAGAGCCCTGATTCCTATGAGGTTGTCATATTAAGGCAGGCTGGATTCATGTATGCAAGCAAGGATGCTCCTTCAAATAACATCACACTCTATAAAGTCTGTAGAAGGTATTTCAGGAAGAAGACAAAGGTGATCACAGGGGAGAGATTTTTTAATTTTCTTTCATTGCAAGTTAATTCCCTTAGCACTGAGCTTGATGCTTCTAAATTTGACCCTGAATTATCAGTAACAATTAGCCCACGTTTTGGATTGAAAAAGGTCTAGTGCTGAACTGCAGTCAGGTAGGTCTGGATTTTGGGAGTACTACAATGATGTGAGTTGCTGTCATGACCTTTTTTCCAACTCAGAGAATATGTGAACCAGATATAGAGACTAAAGTCCTCTGGTTTTTATTCTTCACTGAACTAACAAAAAATCCCAAACCCCACCCATGGAGGGATGCAGATTCAGAAAAAAGAATTTCAATCTGCATCTCTAGGGATCATAGATTAGATTTCTTCTTAAAGGAAGATTCAATTAGGCTCCTGATTGAGAAAAATATTGTAAAGTAAGTTTTATTTTGTGCACAATTCCTTATTTAACAGGAAGCAAATCATCACATATTACTTCTAAGGAGACTGCCTGCAAAGTCAGATATTTTTTAATATGCTGAAATTTTTAATTATATGTTCCTGTTCTACTGAAAAAGTTTATTTTTTTTTTGCTGTAAATAGAAACAGGTTAGAGAAGACTTTAGGTTTGCTCAATTACGTGATCTTATACTACTATTATTTAACACTTTTTGTGAACTAAAAATAAAGAAACTGCTACAGCAATAGGTCCAAATTTAACTGACATGGTCCCTTGAGACTGCAGTACAGATTCAATGCAAAGACCTCAAAGCACTGCCTCAGCAAAACTATTTTCCTAGCAAAAATTATGAATAAAACCCTTCAGTGAGGAATGACTGGTCACACTTCTGCACCAAAGGGAGGATGTTGGCTTGTATGCAGATAGAGGAGCTGCAAACAAGTCTGTTCCTTAAGCAATTTAAGGAAGGAGGAAGCCTCATTTTCCTATGAAGATCATTACTGTAATGGCTGAAAGTAAACTGCAATCTGACATGAAGTGTTGATGCACAAAGAACTAAAAGTTTAAAAGTGGAACATGTTACGCATAATTAAATATGGATCCTTACTAATCAATAGTGAGTGTATAATTACATTTCTCAAGGTTATTTAGACAGGCTGTTGTGAAGAGACAGACTGAATAGAGTCAAGTAGGTAAACCAGAGAATCAAAGATGTGCTCTGAGTGCTACTGAGCTGTTTGCAGTCAGTCTTGTCATACTTGAAAGGCTCATATTGAAATTTTTACCAGTAGTCTCATTAAGGAGCCATGAAGCAAGGTTAAGGAGGCCTCCAAGAATAGGTAAATCTACTTAAGCAATCCTGTAAAACCACTCCAGCAATGTTGTCTGTGTCTATCTTATCCAGGGTATCTCTGCATTTCTACACTTTGAATGGTAGTAAACAGAACTAGATCACATTCCTTCAGACAGTGAACATTGGTTTCTTAAAACTGGTTTGATAAACTCTTCTCTTTAAAATGGTAAGATGAGAAATGTTAAACATGTAAAACTAAAATGCTAATTTCCCTGATGGAAGGTTCTGTTTCAAGCCTACGTGTTAACCACTAGACATGATTACAACAAAAAATAATATTTAGAAATACTTTAAAGACAATGACTTAGCAATGTGATAATTTGAAGATGTCAGGTAGGTTTATTAGTATCATTCTTCCAACAGACAGAAATGCCAAGCAATATAATTATTTATGCTAACTTTGGAGTTAAAAAATCAACACCTGAAAAACTCTCCTCCTACTGATTACATCTATTTTAAAAGAGAATTCATGTCAAGTAGCTTTGAAGCTTTTAATTTCATCATCTTATGCCCAGTAATTTGGATTCTATTAATTTGAAAAGAGTCCTACATCCCTATGACACCTCTCAAGGACAAGGGCTCAGAGGCTCTGTGGAGCACCCTGAGTGTGCACACACCTCCCTGCAGCCCCTACAGCACTAAATCCCCTCACTGATGCAGACAAACTGCAACATTGACTGAACGTGTATGAAATCTCATGAAATGCTCAGGCTCTGGCATACACAACTTTAGGGTAAGATTCTGTAAAATGTTTTCCTGTAGCTCACTGTAATTGGAATTCCTTTAACTGAATTCCTACAGCAGCTATAATCAAAATACTGCAATTTCTTTCAAATTTAAGGTAATAAGAAGAGACAAAGTGAAGGGGAAAACACTGATCAAGTTCATATGGTGCCAGTGAAGGTATGAGTTTCGAAACAGGTTGGGATGGATTTTAGCTGTTTTTTTTTTTTTTTCATGAAACCCAGACCATCATCTTTGTATTCATATGGAGACATATGAGACTCTACTCATACTGACTAAACTTGATGGAAACCCAAAAAGCACACACACAATGTATATCATATATATATAAAATACCTATACTGAACTTTCTAAGAGAGTAAAAACCCAAATGGATAGAGCTTCAGATGATTTCACTTCTACCCATCTGCAACTGTATGGCCTGAACAAACTATCATTTTCTCCCGTAAAAACAAAGCCACTACTTTTGGGGTTTGTGTAGTATTTTGAGATTTCCTGATGAAGAATCTTTACTCTCTGTAGACACTGAAGGTTACTGCAGATTTCCATCAGATTTTTACCAACAAGGATTTAAACTACAAGGATGCAAAATAGTAAATATTTTCTCACACAAACAATTTTTATTTACTTTAGCCATAACAGTAAGTTCAGCATGATTGCTAAAGTAAATGAAAGCCACTTAGAAATCAGATTGCCTCAGTCTCAATCCTTTTGACTCAACTGTTCTCTATAGAAAATTTCCTATAAATTTTTGTAACTGTTTTGTTTTAGAATCACATCTTCATGTTAGCACTAAAAATGTATTTGGCCATCATAATTTTTTCCAAACTCTACTGTTCATGAATTCTGATAAGACCAGATGGGCAATAACTGGCCTATAAGCAGAAAAAGCACAAGAATAACTGTACCAATCAATGCATTAAATTTGACAAAGCACAGACTTTGCAATAAACTGTTAAGGTTTTCCATTACGTGCATATTCTCTCCCCTTGGACATGGTTTTGCTCGGTGAGGTACAGAGCAAGCAAACACTCCAGTCCAAGAGGTCTGGTGCTGGGTACTCCTCAGCTGGCAGTTGCTTATGTATTGACACAAAAAATACATGTGTCAATGGATTCCAGCTTATTGGCCCACATTCCTTGGAGAAGCTGTTTAGGAACAATAAACCAGAAGCTAGGTTTCTGAGGTAGAGGAAAATCCCTCATAAATATGAACAAGACATCTCTTTATTTAATTTCCCTTAGAAAACAGATACAGGGTTTGATTCAGCACTGATTAATAACGTTTCCTAAATTAAATTCTGTCACTCTTAATCTAAGCATATATAAGGGAGTGTAAATAGATATAAATTTGACATTACAGAGATGAAAATTGTTTTTGTTTAAACAGACTGCCAGGACCCTGGCCACTGGGTTAGCTTTGAGTGCCCAAGTCAGATCTGTGCTCATTGACCATAAGCAAGACTTCTCCCAGACTCAGGAAGGACAAGAGCCAACAGATTTCACTCATTAATTTACCAAGAGACCTCAGTGCAGAAATTTATTATTTAATTTGTTGGCCAGACTGGGATCACTGTTTAAAGCTCACAGTTTGTTTTACAGTGCAGTTTATCTGAACGTTACACTTCACCCACCTACCAAAACCAGGTCTACTTTTTGCTGTACAAATTGGTCGTGTTAATAACAACAAAGGCAAATCCTTTTCTCACAGTTCTTACCTTACATCTGAAGTATCTGTTGCTGTTATGAATTCTCAAAGGAGAAATATAGCAGATCTTGGATGCTAGAAAAGAGAGAGAAAACTTCTTATCAAGAATTTTGTTCTAAAAAGCACTTGAAAGTTTTAAATGCTGCTGCACAGGCTATTCTCTTACTGAGCTGAGCCTTAAAATCCTTTTCTTTATTTTTTCAGAGTTTCAAATTAGACAACCAAGTGTGTTTCAATTGCTTCTGAGCTGCTTGTGAGTGCATAGTAATAGCAAGGCCAGTCCTCTCATACTGCTCAGCTGATGAAAGTGAACATCACTCTCATTTGCCCTCATTCAGGAGAAGTCTTAATGGGAAGCAGAGCTCAAAAGAAATTGGCATTTTGAGAAAAATGGCTATGTGGGGAAGAGCACTTTTGTTAATAGTAATTGGAGGACACACTGCAACATCTTTTCCAATTGTCTGAAAATCTGTGGACAATCCAGAGCCCCATTTACCCCCATTTTCTGCCAGAGTAATTCCACTGACTGTATTGTAATGATCCCTATTTTACACCAGCGTTAGCAAGAACATGGTTACACTCCTGTTTTGAAGTCCCCAGTAAAGGTGCAAATATCTAAAATCCAGAGAGAGCAGATGCTTAATCCACATTATGCCTAGAGGTCAAGGTTCTGACAATGAGGACGAACACTAAAAAGACAAAAGAAATGTTAGTTTGACTCAGTGTCTCACCAGAAAATACCAGAAGCATAATGACTTGTTAACTTCAGCAAAGGATACAGAAGGTGACAAGGTTATTTCTTTTTATCAGCTGAGATATCTCCTGTGACAAACTACTGTTCTGCAGTGCAGCCTACTTCATCCTCATACAAATGCAGAACAAAGAGAGTGAAAACAGAGCTTTTCTCTCCCATCTTCTTTAATTTTTTTTTTCCACAGCATTACTCAGAGGTAGGTTACAGCCAAGCTGATGGCTTTTCAAGGCACTTTTTACTCAGTAATTCTGTAAGCACATTATTAGACAAAATTATTTGCAAGCACATAGCTGAACAGTAAAATCACTTCATTCCTAGAATCTAGCAGCCATCAGGTAGGGAAAGTTGAAGTTTTTGGCAGTTCAGCTGTATCCCTACCTTCCTTGCCATTTGCCCACATTGATTCTGCAGTTCTGATGCGTGTTAGACTTATGGGCTAATAACTAAATATTGAAGAGTATTCTTTAGCTTGGATACAGGTCTCAGGGATGAGTGATGATTACTTAATACCAGTCTTTAGTTTGCAGAGATTTGTAACCTCAGGAGCCTGAATCCTCAAGCCATCACTCTGTTGTTCGTTCCTCCTTATAACTGAGTTTGGGTGAGGAACAGTCATTTTTCACCATAAATTACACTTCCTTCTCTGAAGAGAAAATGAGAACTGAGAACCAGAGAAGGCCAGTTGGGAACCAGTTTAAGAAAACCCTGCCCTTGCAATGCTCTGTGCTTCTTATTCTTGCTCTTGCCATTGCCATTACCTTAGTCCTACTGATTTGACTGTTTGTGTGTCCTCACCATCAAAAATAATAAGAAAAGAAAACTGCAGTGGAATAGCTGTTCTGTTAGTGCATTAGTAAATGAAAGGACTGAAGCACTTCATAGAAGGGAAAAGAGAATAACAAATGCAAGAAGCCAAGTCAGGCTGGGAGCAGTGAGCGCTAGCGGAATAGCAAAGATGTCCAACTAAACAGGCCTGCGATGGCAATAATTTGGCTCTTCTTATTTCAAGAGTATTTTTCTAAGTCCTGATAATTCTTATACAATAGTAAAAGACCTGTCTTCAGGTAATCTAGTGCACATAACAAAATGAAGCATTCTAGTGATCAATCTCTGCAGAAACCAGTTGTGAACTACAAAGACCTAGACTTCAGTAATTATATCTGTAGCCAGGGTTTCTGACTAAACATGACTTACACTCCTCTTTTGGATTAGTACAAAAAGTAGCAATGGAGAGAGACAAAAGGGTGAATCCACACATTATTTCTGTTCCAAACACCATATTTTAAAAATACATTGTAATACATTTTTCAAGAAGTAAAGAATTTGTACAAGTACGGAGCCTGCTTCAACAGGTCTAAGGGTGTCATCCTTGCTACAGAAAGAAATATTTGACTTTCTAGGGCTTCTTTCACCTCAGGGCTTGATAATAAAGCTAGGTTTGGAGATATTTTCCTTACAAAATGGTTAGGAAAAGTATTGTACAGTAAGGCAGTTTTTCACAAGGTGCTTATTTAAACTCTTCAAACCTTCTCAGCAGATGCTGTCATTTTCTTCAATCATTTAACTAACTGAACTTTTGAAGCCCATCAGTAACAATAGCAAAGCTTTCAAGTCCTTTTGTTTTGGACTCCTGTTCTGAAGTTGGGTTGTTTTCCTGCAAAGTTGATCAGCTAGAGGATATGTTTCTGTTTCTATTGAAAGCCAAACCCGCTACAGGATTAGATATGCAAGTAAAATGTTTCTCCCTAGTTTTAAGATTTGCCATTAATTTACTTTGTTTGGTTGTGCATCTTCTCCATAATTACTCTGTTGAATAATATTAAGTCAAATATACTTCACTGGACCAAGTAGTATGCAGTATTTTGTATTCAGAAATGTTAATTCAGCCACTGAGAGTCATCTGATTTTAGTGGAAAAAGTTACTTCTCTCTGATCACTGAGCAAAAAACATTGGAAATTACATATTTCAAGACCAATTTGTAATGCAATTAGGCAACACGTCAGAGATTATGACATGGAGAAGATGAGAAATACACTTTATCTTCCTTCCAGTATTTTTTGTCTATATATCTCCTTTTGATTTGTAACATCCTCCCTGTTTCTTGTTTCACATGGTAAGCAGACAATCCAATCTTGATAGAATGACAAGAGAATCAACCTGTTTTGTATGTGAGCTGCTGGGAATATTATGTACAGAATGTATTAAATAATTTTTTCTTGTTCTTGTTTTACATTTTGAGGATTTTGGAGTTTTCTCATGACTCTACTTTAAATGAGTGAGGGAAGACTACAGAATGTTCTAACATTAAAATTCTGGTTCTTGGAATTGTAACACAGTGATAACAAAAGAAATAATTATTAGCAAAACATACACAGCCAAATACAAGGATGGCATACCACAAATTTCTTACAAGTAGTTAGTTTCTCATATTTGGCATTTTGTTAAATGTACTTGAAGGGAAATTCCAATTAAGTAATTACTACTAATATCCCTAGGCTCTTACAGACTAAAACGATAACAGGAGCAGGTTGAATATTTGACCTTATGCCAATAACACCAGTTAATAAACAATCCCAATTGAAATGTATGAGAACTATGGATTTCATTAAGTTTTCTAAGCATTTCTTCATATTCAACCAATTCCAGCTGGGAAGTGCTCAATAATCTAACGACATCAGCAGTACAACATGCTCTTAATGACAAATAAATGTCATTGCTGAAAATTTCCCATACAGGTGTAAGCAGGTCTGTAGGCTGCAGGTGGCCCTAATCACACTGTTTCATTCCTCACTTTTGCACCTGAGCTATTGTGTAGATTTTAAAAGTAATGGATATAATTTCCTAGAGAAAATGAATTGCTGCTCTGCCTTTTTTGCTCCTTGCTTTCTGGTATTCAGTAATGTGCTCACAGACTTCCATATGCATGGTATGATTGCTTTGCCACTCTCACTTGAATTCCTACAGCTGATCACATCCAACTTCCTTCACAGCTTTGTCTTCGTGTCGTTGCACTGCAGTATTGGCTAATGCAGTCCTTAAAAAGCATCCCACTCCTATTTTCCAGTAAAAATATATTTTGTGAGGGTCAAACTAATTTGCCAGAAGCCTTACTGTTCTTGCAACACTTAGTCTTGAGTGTGTCTAAATTTATATCTATTACTTGTGTGCTCTTGTGGTCTCCTTCAGCTGAGGCACTGTATTATTTGTATAGTATTCTGATACCTGGCACTATGTTAAAATAACAGACAGCTCAAAGGACATAAGGAATAAAACCAAACACACAGGGGAGGATGTAGAGATCAAATTCTTCCAATTTACTGCACATCAATATTGTCTCCAGTACCCAAGTTGATCTTTGTGTGTGTGTTTGTGTATGTGCATACATTTTTTTCTAAACTCAAGTTACATTTATGCTGTGTGTGTGGTTTCTCAAGAGTAACAGTGAATAATATACTACGGTTCTATTTGAAAACATCAAAGTTCTCTATACAGCAATCACAGAAATGACCCACTCACATTATATCAGGAATAAAGGTCATTTTCCCTTTCTTTCAGCCTTTGAAATCAAAATTATCATGACAGCTTTCTGCAGCACTGAGCTTAAACATAAAGTGGGATTATTTAAAATATGTTTTACTGCTTTTCTGTTGTACAAAAATAAGAAAGAGGTTGTGGCTATTACACAAGACATGTCACTTTGGAGAGGTGTTTGCAACACACTTTCAGAAAGTGACCAGTCCCTCCAGAAGTGACATGCAAAATATCCAAGTGGTATTTGTAACAGGCAAAGCTGGTATTTTGACAAACTATATTCTCTCATTGAAATTACGTAGCCAGTGGCCAATGTAGGTTAAAAGTTATGGTGAGTGACTGCAGCGTTAATAGACTGGATGACGGGTTGGCTATTCAGCCCAGTAAATCATGTCTACAAGATCATGTTTTTTCTCCCCCACTATTAGTTGCTTTGTTATCACTTCTCCTGTGATTGACTCAGAGGAGTGCAATATTGTAGTAATTTTAACAATATTGTAGTAAACTTTCAAAATTCAGAAGAACTTCACATACTTGACCAAGGACTCTTAGGCCTGAGAGTAGCAGTATGAGATGTTCTGGCAAAACATATTATCTTTCTGAGGAAAATTTGTCTTTATTTTGTCAATAGGCCTTTGTCTATACAGTCCATCTTCCCTTGCTACAGAGGTATATCCACCACTGAAGGCATAGGACCTGGCAGGTGGAAGGAATTCTCTGAATCACCATCTAATATATATGAATGTGTAAATGACAATGCTGTAAATGACAATGCAGGATAAACATGTGTTCCCTCTTAGACAAATTATCTTTGCATTTTGGGCAGTTGTTGGCTTCAGCAAAAAAGCAGGGGATTTCAAAAAGAGTGGGGAAAGGTGGTAGGACACAAACCTGCAAGATCAAAGCCTCTGTCTAATGCCCTTTGATTTTACACTGTTAATTCCCAAGTCTTTGAAATCTTTTTGACCAGTATTCTCTCAAGAAGTTCTCTAGAAGCCTGTCTAGGACTTAGAAGAACCTGAAGGGAAATTCTGTGAATCATAACAACAGATAAAATAAAAAGCAAACCCCAAAACACACTGGTTACTGTAGCGGTGGATCTATATAATGAAGTGTATCTTAACATTTCACAATTATGTAATCAAGATAAACACTGTAACATGATAAGGAGAAAATACATGAGTTATAAAAGACAATTAACATAAACCCCAAAATGTGGTAAAAATCACATTGTATTTATAGCTATTGTGGTGTTCTAGGGTACATATGACTTCTTTTCCCAGAGATTTACCTGTGTCTGGATACAAATAACGTCCCAAGTATTAAGCATTTGTTCATTTAAAACATGTGCAACATACTCATGTCTTACCATTTGTTGTGTTTGTTGTCACTCCCATAATGACCTCCTTTGCAAATACTACTACTACTATATTGTCTCTCCTCACTTTCTGCTACCCCTGACCTTCTCCACATCCTCTCAATCACTCCTTTCTCCTGCTTTCTTATGCACACACACAGGGGCACAAACCACTCACCACTTTCCTGCTTTTATCCACTTGCCCTCATTGACAGACTCTCATTTGTGTCATTTTTGACAGAAATCCCGGTGGTTTTGTTTGTGAGCCTGTTACAGAGGGGAAAGAATGATCCTGTGGTTAAGTTAGGTTAGTATTGTAGGGTTGGTATTGTAGGGTTCAGACTGTGTACCCTGGCTTCCTGCCCAGTTAATGTAACATGGTTTTAATGTAATTGAGAATAAGGAATGCCATGTATGTAGAACTTCTAGCAAATCACTTAAACAAAGTGCTTAGATGTCTGAAAGCTTTTTCTAAGGCATTCATTGCTTTGCAATTCCAATGGGAGTTGAGGGCACACAACACTATGTAGCACACGTTCATCTTGTTGAAGGATTGGGCTTAGTTCACCACCTGCAAAAGGGGGCTAATTCTTACTCAGCTCACATAGGGCTTACGATGATGAAAACATTCTATTAATGTTCATTATGTGTTCCTTTGCTACAGTAATGAGTGCCAAGAAATAATTCTCTCAGTAAGATGAATGCCACCTAAAATAATTCTGCTCTAATAGATTAAATTCAATGCAAGGTCACCAATCACCTTCCTACAGCATCCTTTATCTTTAATATGTTCCTAACATGGAGTGAGTTTTCGGAGGAAAAGTTTAGTGTTAAACTTTCCCTGTAGGAACACATATCAAAGACCAGTGATACTTCTCTTAAGCAGAGAAGTATGTTCCTGTGCCCGTGGTCACAGTTCCCAGATAGGCAGTGTGCTGTTTCTTATGTCATTTGGTGGTTAGATTTCACATTATAAGTATCTACAAGGCAACAGCAAGGCTAATTCTGTTGACACCATGTTGAGTTCAGGACTGCAGATTCGAATTCACACTATGTAAATTACCACTGGATTAAAATAGATTATTTTTATTGCTAGCATACTTCTCTCTCCTAATCTCACAATTGCAGCTATTTCAGACTTTCCCCCCCCTTTCTCTATTATTTTTTGAGTCTCCTCTTCATTTCCTGTTTCTTTCCTATCATTTAGCTCCCAACAATTATTCTAATGGCCGTTTCACACTTTTCATCTTTTACATTCACTTACATCTTTAATAGGTAGCTTAGCTGATACAATCTTTCCCCCTCAGTGCAACTTTTCATGAGTTTGTTTTGAACTCACTGTATTTTGCAATTATTACCTGTGCACAGATCATAACTTACATTTTATAATCCCTTTTGTTTCTCCATTTTGAATGCAAGAAATGGAGTTTGTGCACACTTATGTTTTGCTGCACACGCCTGAATGTTTTGCAGATGTGACATACTATGTTTACAGAAGTATGGTGTAGTTCTCAAGAGTATTCAGAAGAGACAATGGCAAAACTTTAAAATTCCTCCTTTCTTTTAGAAAACTGGTGACATGAAATACATTGAAATAATATGATATTGTTATTTTCCTCTACTCAGGTGGTAAAGAATTCGATGACTTTGGAATAGTTTAGCCTTCAACTTATTCTCTGAGAACTAAGTTTCCTTCAGCTGAATAGTCCACAGACTTCTGCTCCACCCAGGAGGATCTGGAGAGCTCACCAAGTGTAAGGAAGAACACGGTGACAGAAGTCATGAGGAACAGTGCAGCCATGGGACACAGGCAGAATGATCTCTGTAAAGGTTACTTCTCAGACCTGCCTTTCAGAGCCTACAAATTATCACACTATCACCTGTAGGAAGTCTGGATGCTTGTATCTCACTTATCTGGAAAAGGAAAAGGCCAGGCTAAGAGCAACAGATAGATCATCATACCCTGAGAAAATGAGATATCAAGGCCTGGAGGTTTATCTCAAAACTCTTACATTTTGTTACTGGCTTTTATTTTTGAAGCTGTCACAGCCAGATTCTTCATACACAGATCCTAATGCTGCCATTGGACATCCTGGCTCCTAGTGAAGGCAGGGAGAAGGCAGAAGTGACACAATCTGAGGCAGACTTCTAATCCATAATGCCTTCACTCTTTTATTTTGTTTCGTTTCTCTGGAATATACAGCCCTTCCAATGTTTTTTGCTCAGTGCAACTTGGTGTTTCATATTCATCTCAGGAATCACTACTTTCTGAACTACGGAAGTGTCACAGTTCAGAGTAAAACAAAACCAAACCAGCTCCTGCAGCAGTTCTGACCCAGCAATCACTGTACATCTCACAGTCAGTGTACATCCAGCACTTACCTGAGCAGGTGCAGGACTGTGCTGTGCTGCACACCCAGTGTGGCCTTCAGGCTGTGTTGTGCTGCATAAACCCCTCAGCTGCAGGATAAACTCTGCAGGCAGCGCCTCCTTGACAGCATTGATGACACCATATGTGTGACTTTTCCTTTGTCAACAACTGCAGCAATAAGTTCTCAAGTGAACCTCATTTCTGTTTGACAGTACAAATGACGAATAGAGTTGTTTTCTTGTAGGAAAATTCTACAGTAGCCTGAATGAGAGAACCTCTTCCACGGACAGGGTCATCCTGGGGCGTTTTGATGCAATATCAACTGGAGTTCCCAGCATATAGAAGGATATTAAAATTGCTATGCTATTCTCGTCTTACAGTGTTAGCTCTAATAACTAGCATTTTAAATGGTAACTTTCAGAGACTGAGTAACTTTTTTACTGGGATCATTATGGACCAGTAATGTACAGTGAAGCTCTTTGCTTTATGCTTATTACAGGGTGAACTCATATCTTGTAGAGTTCAGGTTCTTTGTTACCCAGACAACGACTATGGCAAAACATGACATGATACCTGCAGTTTGATCCAGCACAAAACCCAGTGATGTGAGTTTTAACTGACATTATATTTATAGGGAACGGACCATAAATAGCATGCTATCCTTTGGTATGCTGGCTTGGAGGTATTACAGCACAGTAGGTTACACCATGTTTGGAACCCAGCTGCTCAAATGCTGAGGATCAGTAAAGTGCTATTCCTTTGGAGTTACATTTCCCAGCAGGCTTTGAACAGTAGAGGTTTGTAGAGTCTCCAGTGTCCTTGGCTGTGTGCATACCACTCAACACTTTGACTCAAGTTCTTCTTGCATTATCTTGGCAGAATATGCAGCCTTCAGGAATCTTAATCTTTTATTTAATCTCTTTATCTTTTCAATTTCATCCCTTTTCTATCCTAATTCTTTATTTTGCATTGAAGCCAGTACACAAAGATCAAGCTGGTAGAATATGTTCTGTAGCTGTCAATCAGCGGGCACAAAAAATACAAAATGTGAATAGTTAAATCAGCAGACTTGCCTGCTGGAGTTATCTGCATGGCAGAGATGTCAGAGTATTGTTTCCAAGCTTGACTTCTACATGTGGGAAGTAGCAGAGCATGTCCTGGCCTCTTTTATCTTCCTCAGGAGAGCAGCCAAGTGGCATAATCAATTCTTCCAGGCTTTTGTCTTTCACCTGATGTTTACTTTGCTCACTGCCTAAGACTTTGCTCTTCTTCTGCCCCTTAAAATGTGTTTACTGTTAGAGTATATGGAAAATAACTGCAAGTTTTGCATAGTGATATATAAATATAAATGCACTATATCAATAAAGAAGCAGGGTATTTCTCATTTTCTCTAATAACTACAACCGCAAACTTCCCTTAGTTGTTGAGATATAGTCAGGCAAACACAAAACTACCTCTAAAATGTTAAAGAGGGAGGAATAACCTTCTTCACACAAACTAAATGACAGAATTTTAGTAATACAGGCAGTTTTGATGAGTCTGTGGTATATATTATTGCAGCTAACAGAGGTCAAACGTTAGAGATGTGACTCTTGTAACTCCTGGTATGAAAATAAAATAGAATCTATGGTTGAGAAAACCTGCAAAGCATTTAAATAAATGAAAGGTGATTTAACTGGCAAACAGTCAATGTATAAAGCAAAATTAAAGCTGGAAGGAAGATTTTTCTGTTGTTTTGTTCTCTCACTGATTTAAATTCATAAGGCTGAGATACCATAACAGAATAATAGTGACAGTCATGATAAGAAAATATTTCCCTTCATTCACATCAGTTCTTTTTCAAAGTCAATGTCACAAATTCAGGTAAATAGATATAGAACATTTCTCTAAGAGCAATACTTTTGTAAAATATATCTTTAGTACAATCATTCAAAAAATAATAAGTATTGCTAGTGAAATAAAAGGTGGAATTGGTAACTGACCAGTGATAAACAAGTTGATTAGGTATGGAAGATGAAATACCAAATGTAGTGAAGCAGGGTTCTGGCTATTATTATTATTGAATGCCAGAATTATTTTTTTTTCAAGTTTCCATGTGCTCAATTTACTCCAAAGTAAGTTTCAAATACAAAATGGAATCAAGTCAGGTCCACAATGTAACTGAAAATACCTGTACTTTACACAGTTATACAATTGCCCAGTTTTGAACAGAAATAAATAACCATACTTTAAGATTATTTTCAAGGTAAGACTCTTAGAAGGTGTTTTAGGCTGGTCATTTTTATGTCATTTTTTATTTTATGTTTTACTTTTATCTGCTTTGTATTAAAAAGCTTAGTTTAAACATCTGTACAGAGATCCTCAAGTGAAAGACCATCCTGCCTTAGAAAAAATCCCCGATTCTTATCTAACTTTTGAAATGTAACTAAAGAATAAAAGTACTATTGTTCTAGAATGCACGTCCCATGGAAAGACTGGGAAACAGCAAACAAATACACTCAAGACAAATCAAAAGAAGGAAAGGAAGATGAAAAATACTCCCTCACTCTGTTAATATCTCAAAGTTTGCAAGAATGATTTCAGTCTCCAGGCAGTTACAAGCAGCTGAATGAAGACCCATGCCAGGAATGACTGTAGTTGTGCTGTCCTTGTTACCATTTGGCTTTGCTGAAGTGTAATACTGTACATGCAAAATGGTGCTGTTGACTACAGTTGGCACAAGCCAGTATTTACCTCTTGGAAGAATATATTTCTGTATTCAAACATAAAGTCAATGAGCTGTAAGCATTGCTACACCCGTTCATCCCTGATCATTCTGAGAATGAGTGTAAAATACAATATTTAAAATGTTAAGTAAAAAATTCCTTCTTTTTTTTTAATTGTTTTAAGAGGTAATAAAAAGCTCAAACCTTCTAGAAACCTCACGTAGAATACCCTGATTCCAAAACTCATTCCTAAGGGCTTCCACTAATCTCACAAATGCCTGGAAACCCATCATGATCAGCGTGTCTTAACTTCAACACACTCAGAAAGACCACTAGTAGTCTCCACCATTAGAACTGCCCAGCAAGGGGGTAAAGGCCTATGCCTTTCTTGGCTTCACTAAGAAGCTGTTATTTCTCAGGGCTTAGTGAAAACTAGGCTGTCTGGATTGAACTGAGACTGCTTAGAGACCTCAGCTGACACGCACTGAAAGTTCCTAAGTCATCCTAAGAAAGGAAATTCTGAAGAAAGGAAGCACAGAAACAATAACCAAGATTTTCACAGCCTAGCATTGTTGTTCCTTCTACAGACTAAATTTTATAATACTGAAAGCTAAGATTTTTATCTTAAAATAAGACTTCAATATTATGCTTTCAATTTTAGCTTTCAAATTCAAAACCAATTGAAAACACGAATAAAGAATAAAAATATTTACACCCTCTAGCTTTCCCTTTCTCATTGCAGTCCCTGGCACAGGGACCATAGCTGTGCAGGGCTGGGAGTTTATGAAGAGCTCTATTACCACCAGAAAGGCATCACTGGCAATTTAATGACTGTGCAATCAGTGGACCAGCTTCTGATCAGAAACTGAACCCAAGGTTGCTTTGGTGTCCTAAACCAAAAGGAGAGCAATTCTACCAAAGGAGGGGAAACTGCTTTAGGCATCCAGCAGCACTACATTCAGACTATGACCTGATGGCACAAGCTACATCCTATCAGAAATTAGCTTGCTTGTCATGCTTTTGAACTTCACTCAGAGCCAGACATTTTGTCTTAGTCATAACATACATAGGTCCTTTTTCTGTTACTTTTCTCACTGACAGCAGCTCACTGTATAGGTTTCTGTAGCTCCCTTGTGCACTGAGAAAAGTTACTGTTACACATACTAATGTTTTTTAAAGGGGTTTCATTTTTCCAACTATGCAGTAGCTCAAAGGATTTATTACAACATACGAAAATTTATTTCAGGTTGTGATTACAACTGGAGTGAAAAATTATTTTAAAACCTGTAAAAATAAACAGAAAGAGGGTAGCCTATGTCTATACTACAGCTAAAGTTCTGACTGCTGTTCATCCAAGGATTTCCATTTAGTACAAAGAAACCATCTAAGTTCTGCCACTGATGTGTCATCACAGCCTGGCATTCAGCATTGATTGCAGAATTCACAAATGGGCTGGGTTGCCAGGTTTTTCTTGGTGCATAAGCTAGTTTACACCTCAGAGAGCATGGCATAATCATAGTGAAATGAAGGGCTAAGCATTCAGTTTCAGTCTGGTTGACATGTTAAAGATTAAGACAAATGATGAAAAACAAAGAGCAAAAAGGAAATCCTGATGAGGAGAAACTCATTCTGCTTTCTTCTTCTCTAGAATTAAGAGACTGAACTCGTCTCAACAGCAGAGATGAGGGAGCTCTTATATTTCAAGTTGCAATATGCAGAAAAGAAATCTAACTTTACCAGGGAAACCCTGGGGCTACAAAATCTTATTTTTAATTATAAGAAACAACAGTTTTTCTGATAAGAATAAGACACTCTGAACTTAAAACTGAGACAGCAGCATAGTTAGCTTGTGTAGTCTATCACCAAGCTTGAGCCCAACATGACAAGCCTAGTAAAGCATGTCAGCCTTTACACTACATGCCCTGATTTTTGCCCACTTGTCATCAACTTAAGGTTATCCAAAATGCCATTTTAATCCGTTTTCTTCTGATAACATTGTATTATAATGAAACGTTAATGTGAACAAACCTAAAAATAAAACAATGGAAGACAGTAGCTGCACTGTCCTGCTTTTGAGGGCTCTGAACAAATGCATAAATAATGGACACCAGAGATGCCCAGTGGGAAAGCAAAAAATTATGGGTGTGAAAGAATACTGGAGGGACGTGTTCCCAAACTTGAAAACCAATGGGCAGTAGAATATTTTTTTTCAAAATGGCTGGTTAAAGAGCCTACATTTATTTTTTCCACTCTGAAAACTGACACTTGTGGGTTACAGTCATGTAGATATACTGTTAAAACTGTGCCAAACTGACTTGGCTGCTTTAAAGGTTTTGCAAACCACTTTTTCTCTCAGCTTTTTGCATATCTAGTAACTTCTCTGGAGTTTTTTGAATGCAGACATTGGACTCCACTAATAGGAATGGTACAAGAGTTACTCTGTTAGAAAGATGAAATAGCACCATTTAGAAACAATAGAAGTATTTAAAACTATGTCAAACATAGCTTACATCTGCTCCTCATACAAAACTGTAATAGGACTCACTGGCACATTTACAAATTTTGTTTAGAAAGAACAATCACAATGTGGGGGACACAATTGCATAATGGGAAAATTTACTACTAGTTGTGAAATAAATAAAAATGCAAAAAGGGTCACAAAAATACTTTTCCTACTCCATATACTCTGTTAATAATTCATTTCCTAACTGCTCCTAATTTAGGGAAATGGGTAGTTGCTAATCCAATGACACCATGAATCTGGCTATCAAATCAACCTATATTTCATAAAAGAGGATATTAAAGGTTATTTAGGAACTCATTAAAGACAACTGCTAGAATTTATAATGTTATTCTAATAAAATATTCTGTTGACTCAGGGAATTTCTTAGTCCTTGTGATTTCAACTATTCTGATCACTGTACAAAATGTAGGCACCTGTCTCCTTCCTAAAGCTTTTATGAAATTCCTTTATCGAGTGGACAAAAAATGTGGAAAATAAATATGGATATGTTTTCAATGATTTTCATGCAGTGCCTTCAAGATTTAACTTTGCTGTGATCTAGGATATGTCTATAAATAAGACCCCCAAACAAACCATAAATAAAATAACATTGGGCAGAACAACATATTTAGTAGATGATAAGAAAGAATGATAGCAACAATGGTTTTGAAATCTCCCTTTTTAAGCACAGATTTATAGGTGCAATATAGATTTGCCTGTGTAGCTTTCCATAAAATACTTTAATCTTAAATCCATTTTTAAGAAAAGACAAGGCTTTTACTAATTAGTAGGCTTGTAGAAATAGAGAACGTTGTCTCGGTGTTGTACAATAATGGAACTGAGATTACAGGTTTTGTAGACTGTACAATAAAAATCAAACAAGATTCAAGTGAACACAATGAAACCCCATTTACAATCAAGCCTGAAAGTGTTTTAGTTCCATTTAGTGAGTATGCTTTAATTCCACTAGAGTCTAGACAAATATTTTATTTAAAAATTAATTAATATGATATTGATTTTACAAAACAAACTCAAATCTCACTCTTTACTCTATACAGTTTTCTTTTCCAGAAGTTAAATTTCTGAAAGTATATTCACAGAAACTCTAATTTCTTTTAAAATAAAAGAAAAAAAAAGAAAGAAATGAATTCTGAAACCCAAATGCTTAGACTCAGAAAACTCTCACTGAAAAAAATCTTTTGTAAGTCAATAAATAAGACAAAAGAAAAACATGTAATATGTTACCAAAGACTCCAGGAAGACCAGAAAATAAAAGGCTGTGAATTTATTAATGTTGACATTTACAGTAAATATATTTTGATATTTTTGCTAAATTTTCAAAATTATTTGCAGAACTTGTTAGTATTGGATACACTTCAAAAACTCATGTCATCATTATGAAAAAATAGCAAACATCCCCACCCCATTAAGATTGCAAGTAAATAGAGTAAGATATTTTCTTCAAATTACTAAATTGCGGAATGAAAGTTCTGTGCTTAGACAATTGCCTACAAAAGACTCAAATATTTATATTAGCAGATAGTTAATGTCCCAATTCAGCAGTATGCTTATATAGCAAATTATTGTATGAATTATTTTCAAGCCAGCAATATTGTGTTTTCTAATCATTGTTTTAAAGTACACACTTAACCAGTCTTCTAAATAGGATGGATGTGTGGAATGCTGTGGTAACCACTGAAGACTTAAAAATAATTTATGAGAGTTTGTCTCAATTGCACATATAAATTCATTGGTCCCTCAATGAAGCCAAAGAGAGAAGTGTTTAATAGAATTTTCTATAAACTGTTGTTTTTGTGGATTTTCAACAGGTGCTGTTTTCTGCTTGTGTAAAGGACAATGATAAAACCTGTCAAGATGAATGTATAAATTCACACCAAAATCCTTGTTGGGTTTGTTTTTCATTAACCTTGTTGCATTAGTTTATTTTCTGCCTGAAATGACTTGTGCTTACAGAAGTACTTTTTTCATCATGAATGCTGGTTTATAAACAGCCCTTCTTACAGGACATTAGTATGGAAGGGCAGAGACAAACCTAGCTATTAATTCATTATATATTAATTAGCTTAACAACTTCATCAGCATAACCATTGTCATCCAGGTCGCAAAACTCCAGACTGAAAAATGCAAACCAGTAGAAGATTATAATAAAATATGTAGAGTAACTGTAGTGGGGATATTTATATTTATTTTCCTTGTGGCATAAAATGTTTGTGAAAATCTCCTGAAAACAAAATGATAACATTACATTTTAGTCTCTTGGAATATTAATAATTTTAATTTTAGAAAACAAAACAAAATGTATTTTGTGGGAATCACTGTGGCAGTCTAATACTGGTATTTCATACGCATTTGAACAATACATTACCAAAGTTCTCATAAATTAGGTCAGCTGGGAAATAATACACAAGAATAAAACTATAAAGATCTTTCATTATTGCACACAATTAAAAGGTGTACAGTTAAAGCTGCTCTGTCAAGGGGGATATACGAATGCTATCCTTTCCCATTTAAATGGGGCTTTTACTCTTTAAAATATTTCTGACATGCACCAAAATACCTCTAGAATTCCTCTTAAATAGGACAATAGGACATTTAAAACTTGAAATTCTGTACTATAGGGTTGGAGGTGGCCAGAAAAGGCCCAGGCATCCAATGAAACACACAGTAACTCCCTCGCAGTTCCCTCATTTCCAGAGGGCCTGTAATGTGTTCATAGTGAGCAGTACCTTTTCCATTGCAACTGATATGAAAGAGAGAGGAAGTAATTTTTCACTCTGCATCAACTCAGGGCTGAGAGAGGTCCAGAAATTACAAAGAAATGTTTCATAGTATACATGCTTACAAATTCCCAGACACCTTGGGTAAGTGGATTTATATCAAAGTAAATGTGAATTTTCCACTAAAAAAATAATTTAAAGAGAGAAAAAAAGGAATTTTGCCTGAGTGTGGGTTATATAATCACTCTTTCAAAAACTGTATTAGAACTCCATAAAATAATTTGGACTTTTTACCTTAATTTTGATCAGCTTCAATTTCCATATGTGTTTTTTCTCCATTTAAGACATTAGCACTGCTTCTTGCTTGAAATAACACACTGAAATTAGAACAAGAATTACAATAATTAGAAGTTATGAAACTTATGTACCCAGAGTACCAAATAGAATCAGTTCCTGCCTCCTGTTAAAATTCACCTGTTAAAATATTAACTGAATAGAACTCTTGGTCCTGATAACACATATTTACACTTATATTTTTGTCTTTCAGTTTGAGCTTTGACTATGTTAAATGCCTAACTGATTTTTTTCTTAAATATTTTCATGATTTATCAGTAATGATGTCCGGTCCAGGAATTTCCTGGCAGTTAACAACCATAGAGAACAAAATTCTTCACTTAGAGTTCATTAGTACTTAAGTATTTTTAGGAGTCTTTCAAAGTGTTCTTATATTTCAGGATTTTTCAGACTCTGGCATGTCTCTCTTTCATGAATGTAATGGCCTGTGAATGGACGGACATCTTGAGAACTGTTGGTGAATATTCCCAATAGTTGGACTTGATGATCCTTCTGGGTCCCTTCCAACTCTGGTTATTCTATGATTTTAATACTCTTTTTTTTTCCTGTTGAATTTTAATTAATTCAAGGGAAAACAGTGGGCATTCACACTTCCATTACTCATTTATGTTCCTCTTAATCATTTGTGTAGTTCTGAAACTGAGAGGATCCCTTGTGGTGGGCTGGAGCAGAATCCTGGCAGGTTTGATGAACTTCCTTTATGAAAAAGGCGTATCACATCACTGAATGGAAGAGGAAGGGGCACTTAAACAGCTGCTACTGAGGCAATAAAACTAAGCTATTGGATTCAAGACAACAGTTAGACCCATGCTTTGTCTTTATTGGGATTGATGATGAACCATTTAGAGAGGCAATCCAATCATATTGCAATGAAAGTGCATGATGCTGTAATTTTATAGTTTGCATGGCCTCATTTAAATCAGTAATATTTTACAGGTACAGTAGGAAATTGGAGCTATATCTTCTTCATAATTTCTATATTCATTAGCAGTAATGAATAGGTGTTATAGAATAACATTAAAGCAATGCATTTAGCAAAAGAAAACCAAAGATATACTCTCTGGTTCCAAAGGGCTGCATGCATTTCTGCCTCGACACACGTCAGTATGTTACTATTGTCATTAAAACTAGAACCACCCCACTGTTAGGTAACAATGATGAAGGAGACTTTTCATATCTCATCCAGAATGTATTTCATAGAACCACAGAATCATTAAGGTTGGAAAAGAACCCTAAGAACATTGAGCCCAACCATTAACCCAGCACTGCAAGTTTACCACTAAACCATGTCTTCAAGTACCACATCCACATGTTTTTCGAATGCTTCCAGGGATAGTGATTCCACCACTTCCCTGATCAGCCTGTTCCAATGCTTAGTTACCCTTTTGGTGAAGAATTTTTTCCTAATATTCTGTCTACACCTCCACTGGTGCAACTTCAAGCTGTTTCCTGTTGTCCTATTGTTTGTTCTCTGGGAGAAGAGACTGAGCCCCCCCTTGCTCTTTCAGGTAACTGTAGAGAGCAATAATGTCGACCCGACTCCTTTTCTCCAGGCTAAACAACCCCAGCTGCCTCAGCCACTCCTCATAAAACTTGTGCTCCGGACTCTTTACCAATTTCTTTGCCTTTCTTTGGAGACACCAGACAACTAAAGACTGAAGACTCAGCACAGGCCTAGTCACATGAATGCATAGTTTTATAGCTTTCAGCTGCCTTAGTACACTTTGTCCAAATGAGCAGTGACTGCCACGAATACATCTGCCATGTATCACCCATACTGTCTGATGAAGACAAGTACTGAAAAGAGCATCTATCCTGAGACGTGCTGGTTGTGCAGGACTAACCTGATGGAGGGGTCTGCCTGGCACTCCACCTGCGTGGAAAAATGCAATGTTTGTGTCCTGCTTTGAAAAGATGTTTCCTCCCTGAGCATTCTCGATAATTAGTATTTTACCTGATGTATTGTAATGAGCTGCCATCTCCCAGGTATGCTGCTCTGGGCTCAGTCAACACTGTAAGCCAGATTTCATGAGTAGGGAAACTAAAGCCAGGAGTAAATTAAGGGGCCAGTTGAGAAGTAATAGACAGGATACTACTGTAATGAAACATCTCAAGCAGCAAGATAGGAGGAGTTGAGGGGTCATACAGAGCCCAGGTCCAGGACATAAAAACTGGACTGGGATAAGCTGAGCAGCCTAGCCATTTGGACTGCCTTCTGTGGGCTCCTAGGTTTTATTTCTCATTGATAGGGCAATGAATGACTTTTACTTGATTAAGGGAAAAGGAAGGAAGTTGCATGGGTACCTTTGTCTCATCCCACTTTTTTCCTCTCCTTTCATTAGACTTTAACCATTTTTTAAGTCTGTGCTTTCATTCTATAAAAAAGGTACCTTCAATCTAAAGAAGACTTAAAGTCTTCACAGAGAAGATATTATATAAGTCATTATCGGAACAGTAGTTAGCTAAATAAGGAAAAAAACCTAGCAACTCAAAATGGCAATTCATCATCAAGTGTCTTCTGCTTTATGTGCTAACAGCCTTTCTCAGCTTCCTTTAAGCCATCTGCTTGTTTCAGCTATCTCTCCATACCACCAGCCTCTCCCACTGCATCCCTCTCCAACTCACACATTTGCTCATCACTACTCAGACTACTCAGAGTTTGTGTTTTACCTTCTAGACACTCTTGCCTTTTTCCACAAACATATTTGTTCTACCAGGTAGAAGTATCAGCTGATGCTGCTTATGCAGGAGAACAAACTTGTGTTAGTTCCTTTTCGTGTCAGGAAGCACCTCCAGTACCTCCATTTAAATAAACACCTCAATTTAAATAAGCACCTCCATTAAAATAAGGTGTTGAAGGACACCAGGGAAAATCAGCATATTTTGATAGGCAGGAGTATACAATAGGTACTTAGGAATGACAATAATACAGTGAAACTAGGAAGCAAATTACATGTGGATTTCTTTCTCTTAGTGCTACTGAGAGAAGTCTTTCTTTTGCTATTTTAAAACACAGACTTTACTGAAAAAGATTTTGTTGTTGTCATAGTAGTATTTTGTAAATGCCTAGCTACAAAACTGCTGGGTGGTGGGAGTAAAATGCGAAGGAATTGCACATGTAAATGTATATGATCACAAAGACTTGAGTATGCAAGCTTATATTCCAGATGTATGGGAAATAACTATTGCAGTAGTAAGTCACAATGTTGTAAAGCACAAAACTGAAGGCTAAGTACTTGCAGCCATCTGCAAAATGCAAACAATCAGCTATGAAAATGTAGGTCATTAATTTAAGAAATCACTGGGGGGAAAAAATGGAACAGGAACGATAAACAGTTTAGTGCAGGGTTGAAAAAAGACCCTTGTGGAGGTAATCAAGATGAGAGTGGGCGATACACAGAAACGGAGAGAGGACCTTATCCCAGGAAGAATCAGCACGTGCCCAGCAGAGAGGAGGCCCTCTGCAAGGAGATCAGAGGCACCTCGCACAGAGGAGACAATCTCTGCATTGCCTCTGTTCTCAGAGAAGATTTTTGTCTTGTAGGACATGTAGGGGTCGTTTAGTCTGTTTGCTCATTGAAGAAAATTTTAAAAGCATCTGTTTGATCTTGGAATGCTGTTGAAAAGACAGATGGGCAAGAAAAGAAAGGTGAATAAGTGCCAGTTCCTTTCCATGATTTATAATTTACTAACAATGTTCTGATAGAAATTTCTTTACCAGAGAGTACCTAGATACTGTGAGGTCATTTCCATATTTACTTTTTTTTTTAAATGACCAACCAAATAGATATGGAGAGACAAGCTTGAGATAGCTTGGAGGTTTAGGTTGACAGAGATGTTTTTCTGAAAAATGGATTTCCGCTACAGTTATCCAATATTTAATATAGTGCTCATAACACCCTGGATCCAGATACCGCACTAAGCATAACCCACAAGCCACTACACTGACATATCTTTAGCTTGAAGGCATAAAAAGCCTCACGAAACTAAATTTAGGACCATTCATCTTTAATATCTTAAATTCGTTAAATTATAACAGGCTGTAATCACGGTCATTTATGCCCTCCTTAAGAAAAGAGAGGTTAGTTCCAAAAGTACTGGCAATGAAAATCTGAAGAGTTTAAAACTTTCTTGTCAGCCTTGCTAAGTGCAACTAGCCAAATAAAATAAGACATGATAGATTCACATCTTTTCTCTGAATATAGCTGAGAGGTCACTCCAGTGATACTCGTGGGATCATGCTACTACTTGTAAGTATTGCAGTTTTCATCACACAGTTTTTGAAATAATCTCAAATCTCTTTTTCTACTGATTTTTCTAATGATTTTTCTAGTGATCACTTGCTTCAGTGAACTTCAGTTCAAGACCCACTCTTTATTTTTATATTTGATTCAAATTTTCTAATAAATAGAACAAACAATATTATACACATGTTTCTTTGTTGAACAAGCCACTGAATACAACACTTTGCAATCAGGCTTTGTGGTATAACACACATAATATACGTATAAGCACAGATAGCAGAATCAGTTTGAGAAATAGAAGGCTACCTCTACCAGATAACACAACCAATATTTCAATTGCACCTCCTTAAATCCATGTCCTGACTGATGTGAATAATTTTCAAACTTTTGAGTACTCTGATGAATGTCAAATGAGTGCATCTGCTTCCGTACTTCACTCCCTTAGTTCCCTTTTCGTACATGATATCTTCTACTCTGCATAGTCATGCCAGTAACGCAGGCCATGTTTTAAAGGCAACTGTATTTATCTTAAATACCATCCATCAACCACAAAATGAAAGATTATATCACAGTGACAGGAATAGCAATTAAAATAATCACTATCTTTTCTTAAGCTTTAAAAGTAATTAAAACTAAAATCTGTCACTGCCCTTATAAAAGCGATCATCTGTTTTTCTTTCAATTCTGCATAAATTAAACAAATATTTGCTGTTAATTAAAACTGTGGGTTTATACTTGCATTTTATTGCAAATAAATTTGTGCTAGTGTGTATATGGGTGACTTTTTAGCCCTGGTAGAATAGACATTTTATTAAACAATGACAAGCAATAAAGCCTGCTGTTCCGAGGAAGGGAAGGATGCCCTGTTGGCCGTCATGCTTTCTAGAAGCACAAGGGATTGCCTTGTATTCAAATGGCATAGAAGGTAGAACTGCAAAAGAACAACAAATTAATTAGAGCAATCATTTTGAAGAGCAGTTCCAAACCCCATTTTAATTAGCAAATAAAGCAGAATACTAACTGCTTAAGAACTATTTTTGCTTTCTGATTTACTGGATGATGGCAGCTGTACTGTGCTTTGTTACAAATCACAAAATCTAGTGCCTCATTTTGCATGCAAAGTGCATTAAAATACCTTCTTTCCCATTCTATAGGGGCCTTCAAGATATATTACAATGGTAAAGTCTGTACAACCCAGCACAATTATTTTCTAATTAGCATCCTTAAATGTTGCATTGTGGCCTGAATCAGTTTTAGCATTGTCAAAGAGTTCTAGAAACAGCCGTATCTGTACAACCCAGGCCACATGTGACAAAATTAAATTGGCACACTTCACTGTATAGACCTTGTGCTCCTGGCAGTGATAGCCAGCTCAGTACCTCAGAGAGAAGGCTCAGCTGTCACTCACTGACCCATTAACGCTCAGGTTGCATCCTGCAGTGTCATAGTCCTCATTCTCACAAAGATAGTGCTCCCTGGAGACCCCCAGTACCTCCAGGAATGAGGGAAGGACAGCCGTGACAGCAGCACTTTCAAACAGGGCAGCACAACATAGCAGGAGAGTGTCTTGTGCCAACATCCCAAAGTACAGTTGAAATCCACTGTGCTGCCCTGGTGAGCCAGTTTTAAATGGGAGATCATCTCTAACAAGCTATAGCTGTCTCCTTCTACATCATACACACATACACATGAAAAAGGTCACAGCCGAGCACCTTTGGTGTACTGCAGAAATACAGTTTGCTCAAGTCGTGCTGCAGACCAATTCAGTGAGGTGTTAAGTAAAACAAACACCTGCTGCTGCTTCTCAAATATAAAGGGGAACCATTGGAGGAATAAGGAAAAATCATACATCAAAAAACCAATGCTTTTTTCCTCTTTATCCAGAGTCCTGTAACTGCCTGTACACAAAATAGTTTGAATATACTGCAATGCACTGTTTAACATAAAGGAAATATTGCTTCGGGCTTCTGTGGGTTTTATGCTACGGGGAAAACCCCACAGGTCCAATTCAGTGCAGGAGAAGACAGTGCCAATGTCACTCTGCCTGTAGAGCTCAGTCACATCTCCCCAGCAATTTAACACACCAGGGATTTACTGCATAGATATGATTTAGGCCACACTGTGTGCACTGGAAAATTAAATTATATCTTACCTGTAATAGAGTGTGGGTGTGTATATATAGACATATGAGGACAAGTCAAAGTATGTGTGCATGCACACATGCACATAGGCAGAAAAAGGAGAAAAAGAAACAAAAAGAACCAGACTGGAACTTAATGGAAAAGATAAATTCAGGCATGATTACAGCTGTGAGGCGAAAACAAAAGTCCCAATTCTGTGGATTATGTGGAGAATGATCCAGTAACAAGGATTTATTTCTAAAGATTCACACTTCTCATTTTCTGTCTTCTCAAAAAAACACACCCGTGACATCCCATGCAAAAGAAGTCTCAGAAGAGAATACAAGTAATTAATACAAACATGAATATAAAAATAATTCTTTTTTGAAAGAAATAATACATTGTTCCTATTGCTGCAGGGGACTCAAACTCAGTACACTGCAGTCCCCATGTTTCAGCCTCTAGGTCATGTTCACTGATGGATATAAAACAATGTAAAAGAATTCTGGCCCCCAAGGTTTTGTAAACAACAACAGAAGTAAAAACCCAAGGAAAAAAAACAAAGGACAGAAACTTAACTCCGTTTGTTCTGCCAATACAGAGTTGAAAGACAGATGAAATCTCCTCCTTAAATCTATCACAAAATCATTTCTGGTTAAAAAGTAGGCATATTATCTCAAAGAAGAAAAGAGAGCAAAAGCCCAGTTTGTAGAATAAAGTATTCTACAATTATAAATTAAAAATATTTGAAAATTTCCTTTTTTTGTGTGACCAGTGATCAAAATGTGAGTGTTCTTATTTTTCAGTACCTGGGTTTGCCCATCACTTAAATCTGTATCTCTTCCTGTTTACCAAACCTAGCTCACACTTTAGGTACATGCCCCCATGAAATGCATGTTTATGCCTTACCAAGTCCAGAGAAATATTTGTTTTAATATATGGATTTTACAGCATGTCCAGATGGGGGCCACTTAGTTGTAAAGAACATCCCTGCTTTGAAATGTGACCTGGGGTAGTTGAGTATCATTGGGCTGGATGTTTATGTCACAGTAACTTTAAACTCAAACCATCTTCAGAGTGGGTTAAGCCCTCTCTACCATAGTGTCACAGGGCAGTGATGATTCCAGCTTTAAACGGGAATATTTCTGGTGCACACTCCCTAGTAATTGCTCTGCTGGGCACAGCAAACAATGAGCACCACTGTCTTCTAATTATATGATCAGAATCATCTGGGTTGTCCTAATGTCCTCAAAGAGATTGCACAGGAGTAGCTGAGATTTAAACAGAGATTATAGAGTTTTCATTATAGAGTAATTCTAATTTAAAAAAAATCATAATAATGACTTACAGAATTAAAAATAGATACAAGCATATACTAATATATATTTAGCTATCATTTTAGAGCAAAATTAATTGGAATAGAATGCAACTCTCCTTTTCTTCAGGTGCTGGCTTTGCAGGGCTACTAACACTGCTAAGCAGGAAGGATCCTATGCAGACACTGAAGTCAGCTAATGTGATTCTGGCTCTGGATAGGAAGCAGATCAGTTGAATATGATGGTGCCACATTATAGGCTCTCACTTTTCTTATTAGACACACACTTTGAAGGTTGAAAAGGGTATTTATTTATCTCATGCAACACTATGTGTCCAGAGGTTATTAGTGATTAAAGAACTATTTTAAGATTTTCTGTGACAGATTTCTATGTGGTATATGCAGCAGCAGGGAGGCGGCAGCAGTTCCAAAAGCGCTGCTGTCCTATAGCACAGTGGGGTGAGCAGAGCACAGCCCTCCCACATCCTGCACCTCATTTCTTTCTCCCCTTAAGTGCCCAGGTATCTTTTTCAGGTGGGAGTGGGAATAGACTCAGGTCTAGCAGGAAAACTCTTGATTTGTCATTATATTCTTTTCCTGAGGCAGCAGCAAAGAGAAGTGTCAGAGACCAAGTTAGTGGTTAGTGTTCCTCATGCTTGAGGACGATGAAGTACCAAAAACACAGCACAAGATCGTGCCAAATTCACAGAGATAATGAATTGTCAACTCACAATTAGTAATAAAAAACAGAGGAGGTTTGAGTCAGGAAGGTTCAGAAAAATAAAACACAAACCCATCTATTGCCTATTTGGTCAGAAGTGTACACAGAAATGTACAATACTGAACATATTACGGTGTTGCTTCATATATATTTCCTATTCCTCTTCATTTGTTAAATGAAAAATAAATAAATATGGTAAACAAGATTGTGAAACACAGGTTATGCCAGGAAAGTCAATGTGCTCAAATATATAGTTTTTTTTTTAAATGTTACTTTAGCTTTTTGTCATATTTTAGTTGTACATCACTAATGTCTTATTCATGTAGTGTCTCTTTCTTCATACACATGTATACATATATATACATACCCACACTACCCAAGTATTCCTGTGTATAAATACATACACAAATATGAGAGTTCGAAAATGGAAATAAAATTAGACAACATTAGAGTACAACAAATCTGTCACGCTGTTGCCTTAATCACAGCAAAATAAATGCCCAGATCAAATAATATAGTAAAACAAGCAATATGAGCTAAGTCCCATGGCCTTTTGGACAACGGGAAAGAGACCAGTTTTTCCCAGGCAGGTTCTGTCTAGCTCACAGTGTCTTAGTATTCTGAAACCCTACGGTCACACCACTCAGGAATTATTAAAGCATTGTCTGGGAAATTTACATTCTCCTGTTATGGTTTAGATTACCTTCCTTCCAGAAAAGCTGCTACATGAAATATTACTTTGCAAAAAGAGGGAGCAATTATTTTAACAATGTTTCTGGAAAGTAAAAGCTATTAGATTTCACTTGAATACTTTTAGTTGCACATTAGTGAAATGATACTGTCACTTTAGGAAGTCTAACATTTGCTTCCATTAGAGACTTGCAGATTGCCAGTTCCAGCAGGGCCCAGAACAACTTCTACTGAAGTTATAATACCAGTACTGGTAGCAAAGCAACATCTCCTTTGATGAAGGGAATTCTGTCTCTGAGCACTGTAACATTTGGGGGCTTATGTGAAAAAAAGCTTTTATATTTAACGTGTAATAAAAATATCTTACAACACATATTTCTGAGGTCCTTGTCATTATGTATGATAACAGTATGGAATATTTATGCTTATGAGTGACAGTATTTACCACAGTATTGTATTTGCAATTAAATGCCAGTCATCTACAGTATCACTTTGCAATGAAGTGAGAAGGAATATCATGGGTGATCTAATAGACCTGGTAGTAGACTTTCTAGAGAGCCTTTCAGGCTCTGTTTTAGATGTAGGTAGCTTTACTTATGTGTATCTTCATTCACTTCAAACATACTATGCTTAAAGATTGATATATAAGAGAAGTGTCACCCTTCAAGGAGAGAATATAAGGCTTCCAACCAAAGCAAATACTGTGGTGAGCTGTTGGGAGACAGGGGTGACTGGGCATGGAAGAACGGAAGGCCTTACAGGCAATTGTCAGAAATACTCATTTTACCTCTAAGTTAGTTGGGAATGATGCAGAAAACTGACTTCTCCTGTGCCTGTGCTTCAGTGAAGAAAAGAAATAAACAACCTCTAAGTTCTTTCAAAGAATTAAGTTTTCTGATGAAAGTCAAATTTATGTTGTTTAAGGAAAAGTTCATCATGTTTTTTTTCAGTATAAGAGCAAAATACATATTTATTCCCCAAATTTTCTCCATAGACACTTTGAGACAACTAGATGCACAAATAGGGAAACTACAACAATGCACCATTTCAGAACCACATGGAACATGACTATTCTGAAATGTAGTTTTCACCCTAATTGTAACATCAGCTAATACAATGGCCCTTACTGAAGGATCTCCAGTCTGGAAAAAAATATTACAAATACTTCCAGAGGAAATCTTCTTACCAAGAGTTTTAGTCATATTTTGCTGTATTGTTACAGTTGGATGTGGACTTGTGTACCTTTTTTCCAAGCAGTTCCTTAACTCTAAGCCTTTGAGGTTCATTAATCCTCTCATTTTATGCACAGTGTTGTTTTATGAGTAAGAAATATGAGCCTCTTTTTGCTTTTCCTCACAAGACCATCTGTACCTCATAAAAGATATGAAAGACAGATTTACTTACTGTACACTATCATTTTAATATAGTTTTTTTCTGGTGTCTGTGGGCATTGGCAGTTGTAGGTCTTCAGTGGAAAGAAACAAACTTTTCAGTGGCATCACATGACTAATGGTAGTTAAAGGAACCATCTTTGTCCTAATGTCTGTATTTTTGTGTGGGCTACAGTTTCCAACACACAGGCACTTGCCTTCCAAAGCAACAGTGTTAAGCAGTATCTATTAATAGATGATTTTTTGTATTTGTTTGCCCTCCTGAAAACAGGCAAAAATGGGGAGCAAAGCTTATACAGTATCGAAAGTAACATGTTATTTATGACATGAAAGATGAGGGAGAGATGAAGACTTTTCTGGGACTCTAATAATGCCTTCCTATAGAAGTATTATTTGCCTTTGACAGAACCTGACACTTAATGAAATCTGTTTACAGAAAGAATTTACTGTTCAATACTATGTTTGTAAGTAAGAGCAATAACTCATACCTGGTAGAAGCTATTAAGCAGTATTCAAAATGAGAATAAAGTAATGAAAGTGAGAAAATAATTCTAAAACTCAGCATAGTCTGAGCAACATTTATTGAATCCATTTATGGGCTTCTGAAGGTACCTTGCAGTACACAGGTAAAATTCCATGTCCAAACAAAACCTATGAACTACATAAGTCCCCATTAGCTCTCAAAATAGTACATACATGATATTTAGGGCTTTTACATATTTTGCACAATGTTGAATTTCATTCACAGAGAAAAAAAAAGTTAGGAGTTACCTTTCTAAACTCTGCCTAAAAGTTCCCTGTTTAAACTCTTTTTCATGCACAATTGGGAATATGGGAATTATATGTATTATGCTTACTCAGACATTGATCTAGAGAATGTAATTTAACCACACAGTAACTCCCAGTTGTTAGCAGAGAAAGCCTAATGCCAAGTTTGTTTCAAAAGGAAGAATACAAAGCAAACACTTCTTCTGTGACACGACAATGGATCCTTCCAAGTGTGTTGCAAAATTATGTTATAGTAATGTAAGCAATAAATTGTGTCTCTTCTCAGTGAAAATCATCATCCAACTATGACTGAAATAGAAAAGTTCACAAGCAAAGTTTTCCATGCGATGGCATGTGAAAACATCCATGAACTCAAGCTCTTGCTTGCTTTTCCATTCTCTTTCTACATAATAAGTTCCTATTGATGAGAAAAGATCAAGAGTGGAAATGAGATATTTCTATTACGTTTGATCAGTTAGATCATGAGTTTACATTGTCTCCAGAAGGACAACAATCCTACGCAAAAGTGCTACTTGTGCATGTGTATATTGTTCATGTGATTTAATTTTGATGGTCCTTATGAAATCCAGTTGGATGGAGTGAGCCCTGCCCTTTGACAGGTAGCACCACATAAAAGTTATTCTAATTCTGTAATAGTTCGTTGTTATATATGTATTGCTATTTACACTCTTTACAGCTTCTCAAATGTTCTACCTGTTACTAAAATAATCAATTTTTGTATATGGTCTGGAAATTTATTGTACAACTCAGTGGTTAAGGTCTACAAAAATTCAGTTTATTTTTATGTTGGTAGTAGTATTTTTTTCCTTCTTCAAGAAATCAGTACTAAAAAACTCTGTAATTATCTGTATTTTGACTCCACATAGCACCATATTCACACTGGTGCTAAAGTAATAGTGATAGCATTTTCATTATTACTATTCTAGAAGATAACATACAGAAGAATATTACTGAAATAATATATTCATTATAAATTATCAAACAGAACTAGAAGGAAACTTAAACAAAGAAATCTAACACTTACGGAATACTTATTGTGAATAAATTAGCTTCTCATATTTCTAAATAAGGTGGAATTTATCTTCTACTACCTTTTTCCAAAAGTAGGGAGCAGGTGGCTATGTCATATTGGGGAAGGAAAACAGCAGTGTGAACACCATTTATTAGCATTATTCATAAACTTTCTATCATGAAGAGCATTACACTGCTCACTATTCAGCATCAGGGTATGAAAAGTGCACTCAGGCTTCAAAAATCAATGACAACTTGCCCTTTACCCACAGCTTTTCTATGGCAAGCAGCAAAAAAGCCACTCCTAAAACTCAGCATGCCATTTTTTAATTCACAGTTATGTTTCCACTTGAAGAGACAAGCCAAAACAAACTATTCCTCCCTGAGAAGCACCATGGGAATAAGTTCCCTCTCAACTTCAATAATTATTAAGCAAGTGTGTTTCTTCATTCCCTCTTCCACTGAAAACGCAACCCGTTTATAAGGACAAGGTTGTGTTCTGCTCCCCTGTTTGCATATTTCCCAGATGTCAACCTGAAGGTTGGCTGCATCCAGCAGAATCCTGCTTTGCTTTTCTCTGTAAGGTTGAGCCCTTACACAGCTTCAAATGGGCTTGTGCTGCTGCAGAAAGTGGCAGATGAAGTCCAACCACTACAACTCTGTAAGCAGTAGTACAACCTTTCTCAGCTGAGCATATACCTCTAACTATTTCTGACCATTTCTTTACAATTTACAGCAATTGTAGTTAACCATAAAGAAAATTCTAACAGCTGTTAGAATTTCATTCCTCAAAATAAACAAGAAAAGAAATGAATTCATTTACAAAACATAGTCTTCGTACTATCAAGGTTTGTAGAGGAAGCAAATTTATTCTGATTCTCTATAGTCATATGGTCTTACAAAGTAGAAAACTGTTTTCCAGATATCATGTAACACATTGTTAAAGTGTGTTCTCCTAATTGGCACTGTAAATTATTCAACTGAATTCTGCCAGCATTATACTGTATTTAGTTTCTGTCTTTTGAACAGCAAAACCATGGTGATACTTGCAAGGAAACCAAAGACAGAATCCTGAATGAAAGCAGAATGTATAGTGAATAATATACCATTTGACAGAAGGAGAAATAAGAGTGCCACAGCTCACATTACACACTGTGATGAGTGTACTCAGAACTTCACTATGTCAGAGGACAAAGAAGAGAAAGAGGTGTTCCTTAGGCTCAGCAACAGCAACAACCACCTGCCAAATGTTTTTAGGTGGCCACAGCGATATTTATGGCATAACCATACAGTGTAAATAAACTTCAAGCTAAAAAATTAGCTGAAATAACCAGTGATGAACTTGCTCTTCAAGATGGAGATGATCAATTTGCTTTTCAAGAGGAGAATATTTTCTTTTCAGAGCCCTGCTCTGTGCTTTGTGCTAGCATCTTCATGGCTAAAGGAAAACCTTACAGGGAGTTGACTATGTTATCAACTGGTGAATGAATCTTTCATATGTGAAGACCATTTTCCTTTCATAGGTGATGATACATAATTTATTTCATACTTAATTCTGCAAAATTGATTAACTGAAGCATGAAAATTTTTCACAAGATAAGATGTTCATTTTATATATGAGGGTATCAAAACTATTGACAGTTGTTTACCATTTATTCACAACAGTTAAAACTTCAGTGTCTGCAGAGTAAGTAAATAAATAGGCATCTCAGGAGGACAGGTGCTTCTGGAAAATTTCTGATTTCTTCTATAAACTTTCAGTTTCTATGGGAACCCAAAATTTTCTACTTCTGGTTCACGTAGAAAAAAAAGTTTTAGAAATTACTAAAATAATATCTGTCTGAATTTGCTCTCTCAATTGTGCAGTGAATGAAAAATAACGGACCTGATGACAGAAATAATGAAACAAGTAGGGAGCCTATTTTCCTGTGGTGGCTTGGTGCCTGTTTCAAGTGGTTACACAGGGATCATATTTAGATTTTACTTGAGGAAGTACTATAAAGAGACCAGAAATGTTATAAAGTTCTGCAGCTACTTTTCCACGCCAATTAAAACTTATATTTCATTTTTGTTTTTCTTCCATTCATCTGTGAAAGACTCCAAGCCACATCAGTTTCTTATTGTTTCATACTTTTGTGAGAATCTTCTCTTTGAATTTTCTTTATAGCTCATTGAATACTAATTTCTAGCTTGATATTCTTTCATTAGACTCATCTAACTCATATTCCTGTACTTTTCCACAGTTTCATGGAGGAACTGGTTCTGTTAGTTTTCTCTTTCTTTCTTTCAATCATTTTGAACAGGACAAATAGGTTTTCTAGTGCTTCCTTTGAGTTCAGTAGTATTTTCTCCACCTATTCCCAGTAGACCAGCCTGTGAATAATTGATGTGATAGTGATGAAATGGCAAGACTAATGTAAAAGATCTCTTTAAAAGCTGAGTTAAATCAAGTTTGTTTATCTACTTCAGCTTCACCAAGTTTACATTCCTCATTACTTTTACAAGAAGCTTTCTGCAATAGCTCTGAAGTGCATGTAAAGTCTATGAAGAAACTCTTCCTTTGCCTCTGGAATGCCAGTGGGGGCCACCGAAATAAAGAGTAACTCTCAGATGAATAGTGCCTCTGTTTTTTAATAAAGGATGCTACATCACAAAGGGAAAGAACGTTATTTGCAGTTTTCCTACTTTATTGTTTAACATCTCAAAGCTTTAACTTCTTGGTTTCCACCCTTCACCAAACACTTTGTTATAGCAGTCTGGTTGTTAAACTGCTCATAAATGTGCAATTGTACTGTGAAGGAAATAAGTGGTATACTGTTTAAACAATGAAAATGTATATTGAAAAAGAAAACTCCCTCAAAACTGGGAAAAAATGCAGCAGCACTACACTCAGAGTAACAAAACTCAGATTCCCTCAGAACAAGAAAATTGTTTTAGTAAGCACCCAAATTTTTCTGTTCCATAAATATGACACTCATGCTCTGCTGTAGAAGCAAGTACGAAGAACTCTTCATACTTGAGTATGAAGGATGGAAGGTGACAAGATTCAGTGTGCTGCAGGCCTTTGACATGTCCATCCAGGGAAAGTGAGCAAGCTTCAAGAGTGAACATTTCTAGCTATTGATGGGGAGAAGCGTAAGAACTCAGTCATGAAAATTCAAGTTGTCCAGTCACAGGATTGTGGATAGAAGAGCCTGCTACTCAGAAAAGACTCAGGTTTACTGCTTTCCAGAAAGACAAATTAAAAAAACCCCAACAAAACAGACTCTTTATTCCAGATGAGTGATGGAAAGGGTGAAGGGCAGGGACCCAGTTCTAAGGAATTTCTAAGGAATACAGCTGTGACTCAAGAGGAGGTGGCTTATTTCCAGGGGTTTGCTGCTTTTTACAGTGTCCACATGGAGTGTCCAATGTGCTCTAATGACTACCTCTTGCTAAATTTTATGTTAAGAAAAATACAAAACTATTAGAAGAAAATAATTTCTTATGCTACCTAAAGATACTTATTTTGGTTGATCTTCACATTTAGCTGGTTTTGTTCTACCTGTTTTGGACTCATAAAAGGTGCTGAGAAGCGAACAAAGATTTCACCAGTTGTGATTTCACTCTATTTTATATTCCCAAAAGACTGATGTTAAAGTAACATACAAGGTATGAGGGTAATATTACTGTATTCTCCAGAACTCAAGTCAATTGTCCTAAGCTGTAGCATCAAAATGACAGCACTGTGAAGCTTTAATCAATTTGATAGTGCTGTGGTTGCAAAACTCTGACCAGCCTTTTCAGATCAACATTCTCAGATTGTGACTACTATTTGGTCAAGATTTTCATGATGATATTTCCCCCCGTAAAATTAAGTCTGAATTTTCTGGGCCTCTAGTATTTTCCATTGGCTTTCATTGTGTATTAGTGCTGAAAAAGAACACGCCTTTTCTTTGCAGTTTAGATCTAGTCTGACTGTGAGAAACAGTATCCAATTTAAAATCTTTAGAGGAATGATTTTTTAGTCTAAAATTCTCTTAACCAGGTTGTTGTGTTTCTCCTTTGCCTAGAAATGTTGTGTCATGTGCATTGCTTCATCGATTATTAAAAAAATTTGATTATTAGTGCCTTCCTTACGAATCTGTTTTCTTAGGCTTTCATAAATTTATATAAATAAAATTGTCATTATGCCCATGAAAATTTGTGGTGGCTAGTGTCACAGGAAGAATGACAAGGGGCATTCTGGGAAATGTAGTTCCTGATACTCTATTGCATATGCTCCATGAAGTACTTCAATGTGATTGGTTGAGAATCGTTTGTTACTTTTTGAACTGCTTTTATAAGATGCTGTTGTTCTCAATAAAGTTGATTCAGATGCTTGGAACCCCAAGAGTCAGGGTCCGTGCCCACAGTACCATCAAAAATTAGCTGAGTATGAATCTTTTAATTTTATAGAAGGTGAAATCAAGATACCACAAAACTAAATGACTTTTCCAAAAGCACATAAGGAATCAAAATTTAAGGTTGGCTCATGGGCAAAAGCAAGAAATCCTTCTGCCATTGTTGGTAGAATGAGGCCAGGATCACAGACCTTCAACTGTTCTGCATTTTCTGGGGTGAGGTTTTAATCTGCATTTTCCTCACACTTTTCAAATATTTCTGAAGCCTTGAATACGTAAGATCCTAAAATGACATAAAAAGGAAATTTAAAGTGGTCATTTCAAACATAACAATCCACATATGTCTTTCCATTGTTTTGAATCCTGCATGAAGAGTCCTCTCTCCAGTTATTGTGCACTCCAGGCAGAACGGTCTATTCAGAATATGCACACACTTATTAAGTGAGGCAGCTTTCATAAAATGTCTGTGTTTTTGGCCCAACATTGATATTTTGAAAAAGCTGCCCTATTTAATAAATTTAAGTAGCTTGAACACACTGCTATATCTACAGTATGACACCAAAAGAAGTATTTATACTGGTAGTAGCGCAATGTCAAGAAACTACAATGATCTGTAGAACAAGTCTCCAAGTTTAGGAATTTCTGTAATGAATTATTTTGATGTAGTGCTGGCTATTGCTTTCAGAGCTTCCCTCTTTTATTTATATTGATTATTTGACATGTACAAGATCATTAACAATCTCAGTGAATGTAACATCAAAATAGCTGTGTCAATGGAAAACAATAGGGCTAACCATCTTAGAAGTGCAAACTTTAAACCCTGAATAGATGTTTAACAGAACAATATAAGAGAGAGGAACCTACTAGATGTATATCCATTTTGTGGCAGGTGTGCTTTATGGTGCATCTTGCAGGCTTTATCCTTTAATTGTTTAGACAGAGGCTGCTCCTGGAGTGTGCTGAGGGCTCTCTGTGGAACAGCAGGGCATGTGGGCAATGCTGCACTGACAGCCCCCCCCCGGGGTGTGAAATCAGGACACAGACAAGTTGTTCACCAGGAATGAGGACCTTTCCTGTCCCGTAGGGCATTCACAGACACAGTCAAGCAGTTGGTTCAACAGCTGGGTTCAGTTAGTTCATAACTTCCTACATGCTTTTCAGAATAAATTCATTAATTCTCTATGTAAGATCTGAATTCCTTAGCCATAAAAGGGCAGTTATAGTAGTCAACTTCTCTACCGTTTGCCATTTTAAATTTTTTACATTATAAACTCTCCAGAATTATAAGTATGAGCAGTGTCTTGCATAATGTGGTTTCAGTCTCAGCTGGGATCTTGCTCAGAAATGACACTAACTAGAACATCTTGCACCACCGTATTACACACAGTAGTGACATATCTATTTAATCTCTGAAATAGAGATAGAAATACTATTTGGAACTAATTCCTAAATGAATGTGTAAGTCAAAGATATGCATATATTTACCCTGAAATGTTAAACCTGCAAAGTAAAGCTTTCAATGTATAGGAATTACTGGGGTTAGAACTGCCTTCACATTTTGCACTAGAATATTTTCTTTATTAATGTATTTACTGATGTATTTTCTGGAGAATTCTGCCATCATTTAGTTGAAAGTACTTGCTTAACCGGTTCTGAATTTCCTCTTCACTAGTCAATGTACACCTTGTACAGCACACTCACTTTCATCCTCTGCTGAATACAGAACAAGCATCCTCACAGTCTTTTCTATGATGCTACAGTTAAATTATCCAAAAGCTTGTCTTTGCTCATTTTAGTAGCTCTATGAAGCAAACACATGTTAACAATTCCACTTTATAACAGTGAGAGTCTAATGCAGGGTCTAAAGTTAAAACTTTCTGCTGTCTTTTAGTGTTACCTCTCCTTTTTTCTCAACTTCAGTACGCAAGGCAAGATGAAGTAGGTTGCCAGACAGAAAGGCTGTCACTGATACCAAAGTTGAATCTCCCCACTTGATTTTTATTTTATTCTCTATTAAAGACAAAACATTATGCATTTATGAAACATTACATGATGCATGGTAATAAATAATTATAATAAATGACTGCAATGATAATGATAAATCATAAATTATCTTATGTTTTAATTTCCTTGGGTAGATATGTTGAAGCACAGCATCTCATTTTCATTGCTGACCTGGGGTGAGAGCACAGCAACATGACATTTACAACAGATTCTTCAACTGTAATTACCAAACAGTTAATACATCAATTTAATTAAAATCCCATAGTGATGAACAGCATAAAGTATAAAAAAGAAGTTAACTCAGGCAAAAACAAACAAGAGGATCAAGACAATCAAGGCAAAATGAATTAGAATACTTGTCCCACCAGTTCAGTGGGTTATTTGTTCTTTGGAGACAGATCTTTCGAAAGGATATTCATTGTTAGACAGCGCAGAGGAATATCTGGAGTATCAAAATGAAGAAAGAAAAAAAATTCAGGTTGGATTTTATACTGAGTTTAGTGAAAATAAAGCCTGATGTTCCTATCAGGTTTATCTCCTGATAAAATGAAAAACAAAGGCATATTAAATATTGCTGAAATTCCTTCTACTGGTTTCATTGTAGAACTTCTAGTCCAAATTCCTGTAATTTCTAGATCAATCAGTTGACCCTGAGTATTGTCAAGCTGCTCAACAGTTTGCTAACAGTTACTGCTGATGCAGTTCTTTCTGTCTCAATCAGCAGATTTAGAGTGGCCAAAGTCAATTAACATCAACAGAAGAGTTGATTTACATCAACAGAACAGTCTTTTGCCCTTAAAAACTAACCTCTGAGCTTTCCCTTAATTCAGTCAGTTTTTTTTCTTCTTCCTCCTGTCTTAAGAGCAATCCAGCCTTCTTTACATTTTGCTGAAGTGAAATATTCATTTTTCTTCGATATCATTTTATGTAGCACAGAGAATGAATATTTGAGCACCACAGCGGGGAAGAGGCATTTAAGTATGCAATTTGAGGCTTGAAGTGGGGGAAAAGCATAAGCAATTACAAACACTGTAGCAAAAACAGATTATGGAAGTGTTTTTCCTTGTGAAGCATGAATTCAATTCTTAAGACACAAGCCTGACAAATAGACCTTCCTCTCCAAACAGTAGAACATTCAAGGATTAGGTCATGGGTCACGATGAGAATAATTTTGGCATGTGAAATATCATTAAGATTTGGTAAATGCCTACATGGAATTTTTTTTTCTTCTCCTTTTGAAAGCTGCTACAATCTCCTATTACATGACTCGTATGTAGATGATTTATCTCACCTATCATTAAGCTGGTTAACTATATTGTCTCCTTCTATCAGATTAAGGAAATGACTGATTTGAAAATGCTTTCCAAGGTAGTTCAAAAGATTTACATGCAGTAAACCACATTTGTAACAAAACCAACACAAGAAGTTCTTGTGAAATCCAGGACTAGGTTAGGTGCCAAGGAGCAATACTGGGAGCTTTCAGAACAGGATCCAAGACAACTAGTATGCTAAGCATAGGGCCAAATGCATCCTACAGCACAACCCAGAGGACCAACAGAAGGAAATGCTGCTGAGAGCAACCTGTGGCTTTTAAATATGACCCCTTTCTTTAGAGTGCAGATATCTGTGTCTGTGTTCACTCAGATGTAGGTTGCTCCAGAGCTGCATGGTATTCTGGGGACAAAGGGCTACAAGGTCTTTTTAAAAAAAATCACTTGGATGTCAGACTTCCCAAATTTGCTATTAGAGTTGATTCAAACCAGCAACTCTTATGTGAACAAAGACTTTTTTAACCACAAGGCTATTTTACTTGGAAGACCCTAGAAATCAAAATTGAGCCAACAGTCTTTCAGCTCAGATCTGGCATTCCCTTTTCCAGGCAAGTGTTCCAAGCTATGGAATCAGTCACAAGTTTGTTCTTTCTTCCTAAAAAATGCTTCTGTACTACAACCAAATTTCCTTAAGAACAGAGAAGTATGTCCTTGTTCAGTGTTACCTGTGGCTGGTGAATAAAGATCCATCTTCCACCATGGAATAAGAAAAGTAGTTTTGTACGTGATCAGACACACAGCGGAACTGAACTTTAGGTCTCCCACTTTATAGATGAATTCCCTAAATACTTGGTAATCAAATAAACAGGATTCACATCAAGAGTACTAGCAGACATCACTGGATTTGGGTGCATAGTTCTGGGTGCAGATTACAAATATTCTGAGATTGCTTCCAGAACTGAGCCTTCGTGATATTTAGAAAGGACCTGTTTCTGGCTCCTGCTCAAGACTGGGTAAAAGATAATATCAGCTGAACATCCTGTCAAACCTCTTGAATTTCTAGGAACATATAGACAGTGTTGTAGGGAAGTTGTCTAAGAACTGCCATGCTACTAGAACTTATGAATGTCTGGCTGTAAGGAGCACTTAAACTGAAGTTTTCATGATCACAGCTTTGAACCCTGGCACCTAAACTTCACTGATGCTCTACTCTAGGCAATTTCTGTTTGGGTTTACCTCTCTCTATTTCTAAAACATCCAGTAGTAGTTTTAAGGCCCATTAAGAATTAATTCTCTGAGAAGTATAGTTTTCTGTTTACTCTATTTTTCTTTATTTGAATATTATCCAAGTACGATATATTTTATTTAATTTCTGCAGTAAAAATTGCAGTGTTTTTTCTGAAAAAATATTTAAATAGTACCCAAATTTTACTACGTAAAATAATCCAACTGCTATTATTTTTATTATTACTCTGTGCAAGTATTTGTTTGATTCTTAAAGGACATCATCAAGTCCAGCTTGATGGGACCACCTTAGGGTCTCAAGCACATATTTACACTTATTTTCCTTCCTTCTGGCCAGCCCACTAAGTGAGATCTTTTGTTCAGCTGAGCTGTACTTGTCACAGGAATTGGAGAGTGGGAGGAAAAGGCGGCTTTAAAACATTCTGTACTGGAAGTAATGTGGGCCTAGTCCTTAGATGCTGTTAAAATTTTTTATTTCAGTTCCAGTAGTCTCCAAGGATCTGCTTCTCAGTGGAACTGAACTGAAACACTGTCCTGATGTCCCCTTCTCTCCAGTCAGCCCCCTTGGATTCAGTAGAGGGCCAAGCAGGCTTTTATGCTTGAAAGGCTGCTCTGAAAGAAATGCTTGCTAGGAGTTTGATAAGGCAGAAAGAGCATATTGGTGTTGTTGGATTAAATTGTTAATTTAATTTAAAAATTCAAATTTATACATCTAAAATCTAATTAAATTACAAAAATACCAGTCATTTTTTGAAAAAACTCTATAAGCCCATATCACATCTGCACAGTTAACACAACAGCTAATACTCCTATAAGATCCTTTTCTTTCTCCATTTCTTATTGTTGCTGGATTTTAATGATTATACATATTCTGGTTTTCTCATCTGAGCTCCTTTTCCTACCCTTGACTTCCCTATGCACTTTCATAATTTGCAACACCCTATCTATACACAGTTGCAATTTTCCAAGACATTCCTATTCCTGTTATTGAATAAATCTTTCCACCACTTTCAGTTTGTATCTCAAATCTAAGTCCTGACAGATACAGTTTTTTTGCCACTGTACATGTGCTGAGGATGTGATAAAATGAGTCCTATCAAACTATAAGATTTTAAACAACTCCCAAGAATTTGAGAATCTCTTGTGGGAGATCTACTGGGATGCATCCAGCTCTGAGGTTCCCAACATATGAAGGACATGGACCTGCTGGTGTGAGTCCAGAGGAGGCCACAAAGATGCTCAGAGGGCTGGAGCTTCTCTTCTATGAAGACAGGCTGAGAAAATTGGGGTAGTTCAGCCTGGAGAAGGCTCCAGGAAGACCCTAGAACACCTTCCAGTACCTAATGGAGGCCTGAAAGAAAGCTGGAGAGGGACTTTTTACAAGAGCATGTAGTGACAGACCAAGGGTAAATGGCTTTAAACTGCAAGAGATTAGGTTTATATTAGATATCATGAAGAAATTCTTTACTGCGAGCATTGGTGAGGCACTGGAACAGGTTGTCCAGAGAAGCTGTGGATGCCCCATCCCTGAGTAAGTGCTCGAGACCAGGTTGGATGGGTCTTTGAGCACTCTGGTCTAAAGTGTCCCCACTGATGGTAGGGGTGTTGTATTTAAATGATCTTTGAGGTCCCTTTAACCCAATCTATTCTGTGATTTTGATATATTAACCTTTTAAAGAAATAGCAAAAAAGAAGCAGGCATTAAAAATAAAGAAAAAACAGGTCATGTGTGGCTTAAAGGGATGGTATCCAAATTTTCACACTGTTTCAAAAGTGTTAAGCAGTTGTATTCCCCAGTTAAAAGTAAACACCTGTAGCTTGTAGTTTTAACTCCAATTCCATGTGTAGAAGTTCCAGCTACCAGTGTTTGTTTGTAAGCAATAGAGCTCCAGTCCTCAGCATATCCTGAGTTTGTGTCCAAGATAGTTTGCACTAAACCTGTATGGACTATGGTAGCAGTTTAAATTGAACTTTTTTTTCTGCTTCCTCTACCACAAATGTCTACTTTCAAGGTGAAGGATTCCAAATTTGTACATATATATTACATTAAAATAACAGTCCCGTTATTGAGAGCTTACTTTTGCAAATGGTATAGTTTGACCAGCACTAGTCCCAGAATAGGAAATGGCACTGGGCAGGAGACAAGCTGTGCTACTTCCAAACATTTGCAAATCAATTGCCTTTGAGAAACAGAATAATTGTGGTTATTTGTGTTATCAACTTTAAGAAGAACAAAGTATGCTTGGCTAGTTTTTATGACCAGATGGGACTAAATAGACCCTGACCTTGAATACTGGCTCAGTAGCTTAGAGGAGAGAGAAGATGGCAGAGATGAAACATTGTACTCCAGTTTTAAGTGAACAGGAGACATTTAGATATCAATACAATTTGGATCCAAATAAATGTAACCACAGACATTTGGCACTTTAGAAACAGAGCCGCTGTCTTTACCAGTCAAACACGAGAACTCAAATACAAGCATTTTCAATAAGCAAGTCCATAAATGGTTTTATTTGCATTAACGGAACTTTGCCAGTTCCAACAAAGAAATAAAACCAACTGCAAATAAATATTAGAAATAACAAGGATACTAGTTTGTAAATGCTGGCAGAACTTGGCCTTTTTCCCAAGTTACAATGCCATCAGATTATTCTTCTAATAAGACGTAATTTATTCTTTATGCCTGAGGAAAAACCATAATCTCTATAAAGAAAGCTTGTTTCAGTTCATCCCATAGCCATACATTTTTCATTCTAAACATCTTCTTGTTATGAACAGTTGTAACTTGAGAGATAACATAGCTGAGGTGCTAGTCTATGGTAAAATAATTGTCATTTTAAACCATGGTAGGTGTACTACAATCATTAATTATCAGCTTGACTAATTAGTATCAGTAGTGATCGATCTTTGCTTTCATAATTACTGCTGATGGCTGTACATGGTCTGTTTTATTAAAAATTCTTCCAGAAAAACACAGAGGAAATCCATAGCACAGCTGCAGTCTCTGGAAAATGATAAAAAAGGATCAGATGTCACAGAGAGGCCTCTTGGTATGTTAAAGACCAAATTCTACAGAATTTTGTTGTTTATGTACTATCCAAACTCCATCAGCATCCACTTATTTAAGCTGGTTTTCCAGTAGCATTTATTGTGGTATTAGCTCCAAAAGGAGAAAACTCATAGCCACATATAATTGGACGCCAAAACCTAATGAGCAATAAGCTCAAAGAAGCTTTTCAGATCTAGTTATTTCCAGAGAATGAATACAACAGAGAAGAGACACTCTCATTATTGACAATGCTATTTGAAATGACAAAGAAGTAATTCTATAAATCATTGTCTGTACTTGAACCTCTTATACTAATCTAAGTGAAGGTGAGGAAGATTTTATTTTTAAAAACACCAACACAAAACTATTATACCCCTTGCCTCAGTATAGGTCAAATTCTTAAATCATCCCTGGCATAGCTTTCTGTGTCCCCGCTTCCATTTTAATGTGTGGGTAGTTAAAAATGTTAAATACCAGAAAAGAAGCCTTTAAATTTTTTTTTTGTGACACATTGGAATATGACTTCAAGATTTGCAATTGCTTTTACATTATTAGATGAAAAATGCCTTTAGTCATAGGCCTCCATTAAATGCATAGCAGTTATTAATGAAACCTGTTATTTAATTATAAATCAAGATTTTTTTTCAGATGTAGCTTGTGTGACATTTAAATTATAGACAGTAATAACAAGTAGACATAAAATGAGAAAAGAACCACACAGAACTCTTTTGAATAGAAAATGTTGTCCAAAGTTCCAGTCTTGGAAAAATTAGACTCTTAAGCACACCCATTAGGAGTAGTTTCACTTCTGTAGTAGAATGGTTTTCAGTGGGAAACATTTAAGGTGGTCTCCAAAATTTTGATCCTAAGGCCAAATCTCTGTAGAAGTGCAGATTTTCTGTAGAAGTTTAACACTGTGAAAGAAAAAAACTTGATGCCTTTGGAGGAAACAAGTGTATGACTGTGTCATGCTGTGCAGCAGTAACTTTTATGTGCTTTCTCATCAGTATTTCTCTGCCCTTTCTGACAAATAATTCAGACATTTCTAATCTCTGGGCCACTTCATGCCTTGACTTCTTGGTTAATATAAGCAAACAGGTGCCAAATACACACTTTGTTTCTGTGCCACCTCCTATGAAAGTCTACAGCTTAAACCAAAGCTTACAATTCAACCCTGTTACATCTGCTGTATGAGTGTAACCAATTTGCTCTTTTTACTCCATCAACCTAAATACTATATGAGCATTTTGGCTTTTATAATTTCTTTAATATTCCATATTGGTGATATGATTCATAAATTATCACTTTTAAAATCTTTTAAACTGCTCTGACAGTAGTAGACACCTGTCCATCAGGTACATCAAGTTTATCAGTTTACATCAGATGAGAGGCTAAGCAGACAGCAGTCAGGTATAATGTATTATCTATTGATCTGAGCTAGATTTTATACATAGGACCTACAGCTTTTACTGCCAACTCACTAAAGTTACCCAGTTCCTCTCCAAATTCTTCTAAACAGAAAAGTGTGACTTAGGAGGTACTGAGATTCATCTGTTTATTAGCATTTCAATTACCATTAGAAATACTGGGATAATTCATCCCATTTTCAAGAAAGCCCTTGAGAAAGAATAGAAAATGCAAAGCCGCGTTGTCATTTCAGTTCATGTAGGCTGCTGCCATAAAACAATCACCGATTAAATAAGGAAAACATGTTATGCATAGGTTTTCAACATTTTTTAAACATATCTCTTTATGTAAGACTATAACATACACTCTTTAGCTCAGTTAACAACTGAGATTTCAGAACCGAATTTTAGAAAGACAAAGTAAAACTAACTTTTGAGTCACACTCTAGTATATCTAACTTAGTTTGGAATTACTAAAAATAGGTGAGCTTGAGGGACAAAAACTCTTATGACAGCGTTTTCGATAGCTACATGTAGTGGGTTGACCCTGGCCAGATGCCAGGTACTCACTAAAGCCACTCTCTCACTCTCCCTCTGCAACTGGACAGAGGAGAGAAAAAAATAACAACTAAGGATTCATGAGTTAAGAGCTGGGAGAGGTCACTTACTGATTACCTTCATGGGCAAAACAGACTCAAAATGGAGATAGTACTTATATTTATTACTAACAGAATAAGAGCCAAAGAGTGAGAAATAAAATTATCTTAAAAACACCTTCCCCCACCCCTCCTTCCTTCCATGTTCTCCCTCTTCCCCCCCAGCAGTGCAAGGAGACAAGGAATGGGGGTTACGGTCAGTTGTTGTTTCTGCCGCTGCTCAGGGAGAGGAGTCCTTCCCCTGCTCCCATGGGATCTCTCCCACGGGACACAGTCCTTGATGGACCTCTCTAGCGTGAGTCCATCCCTCGGACAACAGTTCTTCATGAAACTGCTGTCCTGTGGGTCACTCCTCCATGGGGTGCAGTGCTTTATGAATGAGCTGTACCGGCATGGGTCCCCCACAGGGGCCACAAGTCCTACCCGGGAAAAACCTGCTCCAGCATGGGCTTCCCTCTCCATGGGCTGCAGGGGGGTCTCTGCACCCTGATGGTCCTCCATGGGCTGCAGGGGCACAGCTGCTCCACCACAGTCTGCACCACGGGCCGCAGAGGCCTCAGCTCTGGTGCCCAGAGCACCTCCTGCCCCTCCTTCTGCACTGACCTTGGTGTCAGCATTGTTGTTCCCATGTTCTCACTCTGCTCTTTCCTGGCTGGAATTCTTTCTGCCCCACAACCTTCTGTTCTTAAATATATTATCACAGAGGAGCTACTATTAGTTCTAATTGGCTTGGCCTTGGCCAGCAGCAGGAAGTCCGTCCTGGAGCCAGCTGGCATTGGCTCCATGGGACAGGGAGCTTCTAACAGAAGGCACCCCTGTAGCCCCCCCCGCTGCTGCCGAAACCCAGCCACAGATACCTACTACACTGCACAAATGGTTAGCTGACTTGCAAAGCTTTCCCTGCTTCTTCTGCTGTTTCATGGACAAAGTGAGAACACCAGGTTGGTCTCTTCTCCCAGGCAACTATCAGTAAGACAAGAGGGCATGTTCTTAAACTCTGCCAGAGGAGGTTTTGGCTGGATATTAGGAAGAAATTCTTTACAGAGAGGGTAATCAAGCATTGGAATGGGCTGCCAAGGGAAGTGGTAGATTCACTGTCCCTGGAGGTTTTTAAGATGAGATTGGATGTGGCACTTAGTGCCATGGTCTAGTAACCACAGTGGTGTGGGATCAAGGGTTGGACTTGATGATCTCAGAGGTCCTTCCCAACCCCACTGATTCTATAATTCTATGATTTTGAAGGTGAAATTATTAATTACTATTAGCTACACGACTAATATTAAATTACAAGGGTACTTCTGCCTTAGGATAGATCAAGTGGCTTTTAAAGCTCTTCAATATCTTTGCCTTTATCAAGCTGCGATTGTTATTAATTAAATCTTGTCCAACCAAATTACTTAGCAACATGGGTTGTGACACAGGCACAATAACATCCGTTTCATGCTTTTTTTAGACAGATTTTGATTTGCTAAAAGCTTGCCCAAGTAATATGTAAAGCCTCATACAACGAAATGCTATGACTTGAAGTACAATGAACGTGGCTCATGTCTGCATGAGACAGCACTGGCCAGACCTATTTAGTTCTGTAGTTTACTCAGAAGACAATCCCTACTCATTAGAGTCCCTCACCCTTTATACATCCTTTAGGAATACTAATGTTTCAGGTAGTAGCTCAAAGCACTGACAATTATTTTGAGCACTGTAACACAGAAATAGTGTATAGAAGTGAGTACTGAAATGGAGTATCCTCTACGGGCATAAGTCAAGGGAACTCAAGGAAAAAGAGTTAGAGCAAAGGGCTTCCATTCAAATCACTGTGTTGGGGAAATGCTAACAGAAGCAAACTATAGAATCTTATTTTCAAGACACCAGGCTATTTTAAAAAAACTGGTCTCAGATCCATTGAACAAGTGATGCACTCTCAATTGTGGGATTTCAGTGTAGCTTTCTGGCCTGTAGAAACACCTCATGTATGAAAAAACTGATCCATCTCCCTCAACTTCCTCTGCCTTCCCAAAGAGGCAGGATGATTACCCATTTCCCTACAGCCAGGTAATTAGGATTTACTTTATAAAAATGATTCATAGGCAAACATTGATCTAGGGGCTTCAGTCACAAGGTACAGTTGATTTAAAGTCTTACCCGAAGAAATTCCTTTACATATGAGCTTTGATATGAAAAGTTCCTTATGATATGACAGACTGATTTGACCATACACATGGTAAGCAGTGTGAAGTAGAAACCATAAGGTTTTAGACTTTTGCAAATGTGAATAAAGTAAGATGTACATAGAACAAAGCTCTATTAGTGAATATATCCTGGCCTATGCTGGACACCCTGACTTTTGTCTTTTGAACCACAAGACAGAAATAAAGAAGAGGAATTGCTTCATGATTGTTTTCAAACAAAAAAAAAATGAACAGCTTTTTTCTCAAAGTATATAATAATTGTTTTATTTCTGATGGATTACATATTTGGAAGAAAGTAGGAATTACATAGCTAGAGCTACTACCACGAGATATTTTTAACAAAAAGTCACACAGGTTATTAACAGGACTAGAAGCCTAATAACTTTTTTTGATGGTCAAATCTGTTTTATGTCCCTCAAAATCCCATGTAATAGCTCTTATTGACTTGTGGTGACATTTACCAGAAAGGACAAAACTCTTCACTTATCAGCCCCTTGCTATTGAACTCAGCCAATACATTGCTCAGGACTCACCAAGCTGCTTCCAAATCTGGAGCCTAAAGTCAATAAAAGCTTTATAGGATTTTCCACTTTCCCCACAGGAGAAAAATAACTGTGAGTTTGTGGTTTGGGAGGCATTGATTAGGATATTGTTGGAACAGATGGTTGACCTAACTATCACAGACTCAGCATGAACTAGTCTTCTACGAAGAAGTATCCAGCAGAACAACTACTCATTTCTCTAGCAACATTAAATATTTCAATAACTCAGATGTTCTACATTCAATATATTATATTAGTCAGGAAACTGACTAAAAGAAAAAGGATTCACCATCTATTGAAGGCAAATTATCAACTCATCTAGAAGTTGAGTTCAGAAAGTTGAGAAAATTCAGTTTGCACTAAAAAAATTACAAAAAATAAAGATGTAGTATGTTCTTGTGATTCTTATTTTTCAAGCTATTTATTTAAATAAAATTGGAAATGACCAAGACATGGTTCAGGCAAGTTAGGACACCCCCAGAGCATCAAAAGAGTAGTTTCAGACACTCTGCTACCCAATTCAAGACAGCAGGATATAAACAACATGGGACTGCTGTATTTGTAAGACTCCTGTTAACCCAGCTGCGATGCAGAATTCAGAATGCTTTTTACAAGCTTCCTAGATGTTTAAGGACACTGTGTTTCTCTTGATCTTGGGAGTGGGGGGAGAGGAAAAAAGGTCATGCTTAATGAAAAATCTATGTGGACCTATAGCCAGAGACAGATCATCACAATAACATATTGCAGTGAAAGAGTGTATTTTTAGGTACTTTAAGGATTGGAACTGTAGGCTTTTTGTGTAGAATTACGGGAATACAAGATGTGAGAGTGTCACACTGCCTCCTTTCTTTCCGACTGCATTTGGGGTTTTTTTCCAGAGTTGCTCCAGAGTTATTCACAATTCCAATTCTGAATTAATGAGGCATTCACACTTCCTCAGGGAAGATATGGTTTTAAAGTACTGCTGTTTATGTCCTGTGTGTGCTGTACAGTTGATCTTGACAATGCAGTTATACTGAAGAACGGGCACTTTTAGCAAAAAAATACCCCAAACAGATCTTAACATATGTTTCTCTGCCACTGACTGGGGACAGACTATACCCCTTGTCCCTAGGAATCAAAGTACTTCTCTAGCATGCTGTTCTGATAAAGAGCATTCATTAAGTTTTGTTGCTCTCAGAATGCACAGCTATGCTTCTTCACCATAAGAAAAAGTTTTCATTGAACCAGTTCAGAGGGGTCCAATGAACAAAAAAAGGCTGTATAAAAAGTCTCTGAATATATCTCATCATGTATCCACTTGTATGGATGAATGTGAATTAGTTTTATATATACTATCTCTGTTAGAATGCACTCCATAGTGAATTCATTCAGCAATATAAATCAGAAAGGATTTAGGCACAGATGTACATATATGTATACACCCCCCCCACACACACATCCTCATTTTCTAAACCTACAGAAGAGTGTATTCCATGATTCTTTCAAGAGCTGAGTGTATAAAGATTCTGTTTATTAACATGTGCTCCTGTCTCATGGCAGAAAACTAAATGCCTCATTACCTGATTATGTCTACAAAATAACTCTGTATCATTCTCATTTTTACACATGGAGCACTGAGGCAAAACATAAGTTGATTGCTCAAAGGGCAAATTATAGTTGACCCAGGATTGAATCCCAGCCCAAACCTCTAAGTATCAGATGATACTTCTATAGTTTGTCTCTGAGATCTACTTCTTATAAAGGGATGGAGGAGTTTTTTCTGAAATGTAGGATTTTTTAAGAGCAATGGACTTTTGTAAGGTCATATAATGTCCTTAGTTACTTTAGTCTTTAAAAACTGAAAGAAGAATGCAAGGCAAGATTAAAGACATGACTGAGAAAGTGGGCATTTTAAGGTTGTGTAAGGGGAAAATCCTACAAAAGGGAGAGTAAAGGTAGTGATGCAAGTCAACACAGTTATACTAATGTACAGTGGGCATAGACGAGGGGAAAAGGAAGCACCAGAGTATTTTCATCTTGCTTGCACTTTAGATGCCCATAATGTTTATGTCTATGAGCCAGTCACACATAATTCCTCATAAAGAAAAAAAAAATCTAAAAATGAATTTGTCTGTTTAATATTTGGAATGAGAGAAATTGCATTCTGTTAGTCCTTTTCTCTCACTCTCTTAGGGCAAGTAGCAAATTTCCTCCGATGTAGAAGTATATCCCATTATTTCATCTCCCCAGCTATTTTTCTGCCACAGTAGTCATATTCTAAATGCAACTAAGCATCTAAATAAAGCATGGGAAACTTTTAAAGTAACAAATTAATGAATCCATGGGTCTTTAGTGGTTTCTGCTCTCTAAGTCAGTTTGTGCCCATTTATTCAGTATTCTTCTCTTCAGACAGTTTTTCATCCATTTCATCATCCTCTCATTGACTCTAAGATCCTTGAATTTGCATATCAACTTCTGTGAAATTCTATCAAAGCCTTGCTCAGATATAAGGGAATCAGATCGATAGTATCCCTAGTCTCTAAGTTCTTTGTCCCGCTTGCTCCTTGATTAATTCTATCACATGCTTCTGACAAGATCTACTTCTCTAAACCCATGGCTCTTGGCTACTGCTTAAGAGACTTTTATCTAACACGCTAACAAGTTCATCCTTTATGAATAATTCTAGAAATCTTTCCCAAACCAGCAGTTAAATCTGCAGGTCTCTTGTTCTCTGCTTCACAACCTGAGTTAACTGACAGTGAACAAAACGTCAAAATTATAGAATTCAGGCGGTGTCTGATGAAGTCAAGATGTCCTCTTTGTGGTTTGTACCTGTTTAGTGTTACATCTGTAAGACAAGGTTTAGGATGTGCCTTGTTGTCCAATCTGCTGTGACATCAGTGCAAGATATAGCAGGCAAAAGAGACAGCAAATAAATTGACTTCAAAAGGCTGTTATGGGAGAGAGGATTTAGGTAGCAGAGATTTCTTTCTTGAGATGATATCACTTTCACAGAGTTGTAGAAAAATGTGGACAAAAACAACAGGAAAAGATAAAACAGACCATGCATTTGCCTAAGTCACATTATAACTGTATTTTGCCAGACAGACTGTTTTTGTCTAACCTATTCTTAAAGACATGCACAGACAGATCAGCATAAGCTCCAGTCTACTACAGTGTGTCATTGTCTTCTTTCTGACAGAAAGCTTTTTGGTGGGACACTTCACTGAAAGATGTGGTAGATATTAGCAATAGCTTAAAAAGTAATTAAGCTACATTCAACATTTAAACTAAAAAGCCTGATACTGACACATCTTTGAATTCAGGAATTACCTAAATTTCTACTTACTAAATTCTGTGAAATATATCAAGAAGCATTTTTCCCTATGTCTTACACCCTTCCCCTAAACACTTCCTGCTTGTTAGTGTCAGGGACAAGATACTGAACTAGATGGTAGTGTGCGATGCACTATAGCTATCTTTTGTTCCTACAGTCGTGCTGGTCTGCATTGGACTCTCTCCAGAGGGTCTGCATCTTTTCTGAAGTGTAACTACCAATATCAAAGCTCTCTAGCTTACACTGCCAAAAGCTCCATGTGACAGTCAGGCTGCTATCACTTGCAGTATGTAGGACTGCATTGCCACCTCCCCTGTCAGTTTTATATTTTCACTTGTTGTTTAAGAGTCTTTTGAGATCATAGATTTGGGTCTAAGCAATGCTTCTTTAAACTGGTATCCTCTGTCTATCTGCAGAAATATCCTGTTGTCCACAATTGTTCTGAAGATGGTGTATTTTATCTGCAGTTTTAGCCCATCTTTTTGCAGCACTTTGACTCTCTTTAGTCCTTGCTATCTATTCTTCGTATTAATACTATTCCCATCTGTTCCCTTGTAAGGACTCCAGTGAAACAGAAGCTCAGCTCATTTAGAACTGCTTGCCCTCACCTAGGAGAAGGAGTTCTTTACTGTTTTTTCAGGGACCCAATTTTTCTCTCTTCTTTTATCACCAAGGCTACAAGCCTTGGCAACAGGGAAATATCTATTTATAGAACCAAGGAGTGAGAAGTGCAAAGACCTAGAGATGGACCAATTAGCAACTAGTCTGTCTCGTTAGCATTCAGTTTAGGATAGAATAGAAAAGGCAAGTATGAAGATCATCTGCATGAGATACTGGAAACAATGAGACCAATCCGATACTGCCTAAGGAAAATATATAATGACAAAACAGTAACGGTTCCAAAATTGGATCCCGTAGAACCCCAGCATTAATGAAGGTTTCATTAAAGAGGTTTAACTGTAACAAGCTGGCTCCCCTGAAAGAAATATGGTTCATGCAATGCTAGATAACAGAGAAGAGATAGTTAATCTCTGCTGCAGAAACTGATGTTCATTGGTAACAAATGCTACAAACAAATCCTAAAAGAGGGGATTAACATGGTCTTTTTTAGTAAATATGTGACAAGAGCTCTGCTGGATACTTCTATTAAGCATCTGGGGTGAATGACAATTGAAGTTGTTGCTGAAATTTCTTGCATGTGTTGCTTACTTAGGATGTTCTTCCACCTGAACTACAGCCTCATCTTGAATGAGTAGATGCTAAAATAGGGTATAGAAAAACTAATTCTCTGTAGGAAATACTGATGAATTCAAGATGTAACACAGTTAAATTCAAACATATAAAACTAAACATGGTTAAACAGATATAATACTGAAACTGATAGAAAATCTGCAAGGAACAAAATTAGTACAGTACTGATTAGGAATAACCACTTCAGAATAAATGCACAATCTTGTATTACTGTGTCACTGACTAATACCTCAGTTGAAAACAGATCTAGGCCTAGTTTTTCCATAAGAATTTATTCAAACTGTTGTATTGTTTCTTACCTGCAGCTTTTCTGAGGATGCTTTCTTTACATTTTAAATGAAAACTCTGGTCGCTTGGAGAAACTTGTTACAGTGCAAAACATTTCCTGTTTATGAAAAATGTGCATATAATCCAGGTCAGGAAAATGGACACTGATTAGTAAGAGCAGTAAGAACTTATGAGATGGTCATTGAGGCCTTACCAAAACAGGGAGAGTAGCAGTTCAGGGTAGAAAATACGGTTAAAAGTTTGGACAAGGTTATGAAACCCAAGGTATACATTTTCTTCAAACATCCCATTTTGTTAGAGAAAGCATTAAGTACATAGGTAAATGAACTCTTAAGAAAAAAAAAGAAAAAAAGGTACCTTTCCAAAGGAAGAGAGAATGAAAGCAAGAACAAGTCCAGTATTGCTGTTTTCCAGCTGAAGAGCTGAAAATTCTCCTGAAACTTTCCCTGTAAAATTGTTAAGATACACTCCCTTCCCTGCCCGTCCCCTGTCCCCCCACCATTAACTTCACAAATTAGGCACATGTATCTCCCACATAAGAAGGGAGGGATTTGTTAAATTAGGAGTTGCCACTCAGATCCTTTCTGGAAATTTCTCCTCCTGTAGTTTTCCCTAGAAAGTCTACAGGCTGAGGGTCTCCCCTACTGGACTGGCATTAATTCAGGAGAGCTTGCTCCAGATATGAGCCATCTGATTCTCCTGGGGATTCTTTCTCACTCTTCTCAAATGTTAGTGTTTAAAGCTTTACCATCCCCATCACTTCTCAGCCTTTCAGAGTCAGGCAAGTTTTAATTTCACCAGAAATTTGACTGTTATCCTCAAAAGGCTCTTGGCAATTCAATCTGCCACAAGAGCAACAATTCACTCTCATCAACCAGGCTCTTCCAGAAGCAATTTTGGCTCTCTGCATGGGAAGTACAGAGTGTACCAGTGAAAAACAGATAATCAGGACTCTCACTAGGTGATGACATTCACTAGCTGCAAATACAGAGGGAACATTAACGTCATTCTATCAAAATACATCACAAGAAAGAGAGTTTGATGGTTAAGACCCTAGAATGAAACATCAGCAAACTCACCAGCCTCTGAGTGCCCTTGGAAATTACAGTACCTTTACATCTAAACTTATTCTGCTCTTTACTAATTTTTGTGGTCCTCAGGTCAGGGACCTGAATTTACTGTGCATTGAATTTACTGCAGTCACCACCATTGTGTCATAAAACACTTCCAAGGTAAAGAGTTCATGAGTAGAGTTCACTGTGGAGCCCTAAAGCCATGGCACTAAAGATACTCTGCTCATGCCTTTGAAGTTCACTTAGGTAGTCACTCAATTCCCTGGTTAGCAATGGACTGTCAGAAAGGGAGGGATTCAAATGAAGAGGGTTAAAAAGTTTATTAAGACGAGGACACCGGAAATGAGAGAGCAGATCTGAAGAATGTTCAGAGACAAATACATAGCAAGAAATCCAAACAGACACAACAAAAAAAATTCCTATCATCAATGAGAAACTTCCAATAACAGTTCTTTACAACCTTTTATTTTTTTTAAATTTCAAGTGTACCCTTTAATTTGTAAATGACAGTGAACCCACTTCTCATTACTCTAAGCTGTGGTTTTTATGGCCTGTAGCTGAAGCAGTGCCCTTGTTTCAGAGATAATGCTGTTCCCTGATAAAAACTACACTAGTGCTTGGAAGTCTTAAAAAATGTTACATATTGTAATCCTGTCTCTGGGACATTCAAAATACCAGAATACGTGGCAGTCATATATCACCAGTGTCTGGTCAGACTTGCAACAGACTATGAAAGTGAGAATATTGTGCATTTTCCTCAACCTTCCATTGGGACTACTAGAGGAATTTACTAGGTGAGAATTCTGCCATAAAACAGCAAAACATCTTGTTCAGTGTTAGAAGAAAGTTTGTAACTCCAAACCACACTCTCATGACCTGAACTGTACTCCTTGATGAAAACTGAGCAAACTTCCTTTTCAGCTTACTCAGGGTCTCGTGTTGCTCCTTTTGAAATGGAATGGCAGTGTTCCCATGCACTCCAATTCACAGAGCTGGCTCCCCGTTTTGTCAGTTGAGTCCACCTTCAAAGGATTACATTGTTTTCATCTTGAACTCTGAAAACCAGGCTAGTTTTTCAATGTTTTGACCCATATTTATGAACCTGTGTGGTACAAGCGGCATGCAAGGGATCAGTCACACAGGTCTTTTGTGGTTTTACAGGAGAAATAAGCTCACAAACTGAAGGGGCTACAGGTATTCAAGTTTGAGACCAAATCATACCAGTCATTAAAAAGAGTTTATTTAAGGTCTATGAATCATCACAAGAATGCTATCCTTTGTACCTTCATAATCCCTCCCCTAAATATCTCCATTTTCAGGACTAGCTTTCCAAAAATACTGATAAAATTCTGAAATGGGTAATGATCTGAAAATATTCTGGGTCTTGAGGTTAACACCCTGACTTGCCATTATGATGTCAGTGAGTGAAGGTACTAGAGTACACTATGCACTGAAGTAATTGCCTAGAAAGAATAAAACAAGGAAGAGCCCTAGTAGGTCCTAGACTTAGTTTTAAAACTTCATTGCCCATTAAAAGGTAAGATTGCAAAATTGTTGTTTCCCTCAACATTTTTCTTAAACTGTCAACCACAGCTATGCTAGCTACATGGTAAATGCATGAGATTGGACTGCTTTACACTAGGTATCCAGCTGGAGGAAACATTGTGAGCTAACATATAGTGGAGCTTTACAAACAAAATGCCTCACTTCATCAACAGCCCAGCTCCAACTGTTTTGATTTGTGACACCAGAAAACTAATGCTGACTACTTATTAATAGGGAAATGTGCACCTTCCTGGGTGCACTACCCCTAATGAACCTGATTGCTAATTAGACGTGCTCTCAAATAATAGTTTTTAAAAACTAGCATATCTGAAAGGAAATACGAAAGAGGTTTACAGATTGTTGCTTTATAAGCGTTCTGAAAGTTGAAAAAAAGTGCAAGGAAAAGGTGATACTGAAACTCTGAGGTCAGCCACAGAGCAGCAGGCATCTCGATCATTTAATTTCTATTTATTTTTCTTCTTGATGGCACTGACATTTCTGAGAAGTCTGTATCCATGCAAAAATTCAGGCCTGTTTGGGTTACAAAGTGATTATGTATATAGTTAATTTCACTTTGGGACAACCCCCCTGCATTTCATCAGTTTAACATGACAGACAAAAGAGAGGGAAAATAATAACAAAGTAAAAAAGATCACTACACTTGGAACTCTAAGAAAAGGTGATTAATAATCTGTTATGTTCTAGGTTCAGCTATTATGTTCTTTATCAGCTATTTCTCTGGCAGCACAATACAACGGCATTTTCCTAAAATAGGAGAATTTCACTGTGACACAGAATTTCTCTGTGACACAGAGATAGTTTTGCCACCTCATTTCTGGTCATTATATCATGGTGTACTAGACAATATAAGTGTAGAGAAAGAGCTTCTGACTGCAGTTCAGTCTTGAATGGTCATTACAAGGGGCGGTAACTGAGATGGGATAAAAGTGTACACAAGATAGCTCTTCCCTAGGAGAGAGACAGTTTTTGAGTAGCTGGTTTCGCTTTCCTTTATTTTATATGTCATGTGGAGGAAGCCACAGCCTCAGAGTTACTCACTCTTCTCTGCCAGCACTTTTGGTAGGCTAATCACAATTTCATAAATAAATCAACCTAAATAAGCTGTAATTTCATTAAGCAGTTTTTACCAACAATAACTTTCCAACATACGCATTTTTAGAAATTGTGGCCAAACACACAGATTGGTAGTTCTCTCTTCTTCTTACCCAAACACACCTACAACCTTAATCCCCAGTTGCAAACAGTCTGTATAAAGCATTTTTTGTGTGAAATAATCCCACAGTTCATGACCTTGCAATTTTTAACTTAAATTAGGAGCAGGCAGAAAGACATAGCACCTCTGAATCAGAATGGATTTTTCCAGCAAGTTTCATTTGCTAACATACCCAATTCAAGATTAGATATGTGATTTCACTTCAGAAAAGTACAACATTGATTATTATCTTATGTCTTTTTCCTTTATTCAACATACAATACCATCTCAAGGACCCTGATGTTTTTGCATCTGTGTAACAGGTGAGGAGTTACATATATGCACAGTATTTTCACTAGTGAATTCTTTGTGCACGATGCAGGGTCATGGCTGTTCTTTATTTGTTTGGCAAATTGATTACAGCTCTTTAAAGCCTCTCAAGCAACACAAAACAGACAGGAGAATTATGAGCTAGTTTAATGCATTTTACCTTGAGAGAAGGAGCTCGTAGCTCAGAGAAGCAGGTAGGAAATTATATATATACACACAGCCTTCAGATTGAGGCTTTCACTGCAAGCTGCATGACTAAATCAGAGGTTTATTAGTACCTTGCTGATGACTTTGCTTTGAAAATTTACTGGGGTAGGAAAAAGGTTGTTTGCTACTGGTTAGGGTGATGTGTAGCTGAAATATTTATCAAACCACTGTAACTGGCTGACATATGTTCTTCAAAGAGCAATCTTAAAAAAATCAGATTGAGGTATAACTGGGCTAACTGACCGAGTTCATCGTGTGTATGTTACACATATTACATTAGCTAAAACTATAAGCAAGATTTCATATTAAATTTAGATTTCAATCCAAAACTAAATTTCATGTAGTATCTGAGGCTGGGCATAGTCATTCCAGTTTTGATATTTGGTATCTGAAGCGCTTTTTTCCATTATCTAACAGGTCATGGCAATTTGGCAGCCTGGCACATTGTCATAGTTTAACCCCAGCCATCAACCAAGCCCCACACAGCTGCTTGTTCACTCCTGCAGGACTGGGACCAGGGAGAGAATCCAAAACACAGCCCCATACCAGCCACTGGGAAGAAAATTAACTCTACCCCAGCCAAAACCAACACACACACACACCCACACCCACACACACACACCCCCACACACACACACCAGGGAAATTCTTCAGACTGTGTGCATAACAGATCTGACGTATCCTAGACATGACATTCCACGTAGAGTTGACTGTGGATACAAAATGGATGTGCCTCAAATACATTAGTATCGCCAAAAGTGATGATCCAAAATCATCAAGAAGCAACGATGTTTAATTTGCTAAATGCCTCCTGCACTGTCACAGACTCTCACTTTTCAGGGCAAGTTCCCCAGGATATACACCTTCTGCTTTTCAAACAGGAATACCAACCTGGAAGATAGAATTCAATTAAGACACTGTAAGGTTTAGTGAGGACAAGACCCAATCAGGCTAGACTAGACCAGAATATCAAGCTGGAAGGGACCTTGGGAAAAGCAGGACGAGATGGGCCAGCACCCTATCTGGCTGAATTTTAGAAGTGTCCAATATTAGAGAATCCCCCACTTCCCTGGAGAGATTATTCCAATGGTTGATTGTTCTCATTGTGAAAAACTTTCTCTAGTGTCCAACCAGAATCTCCCCAGATGTAACTTGTGCCCATTCTCTTTCCTCTTTTCCATGAGGTTCCTCGTAAAATGGCAATCTTCATCTGTAGCCACCCCTGAACACTGGAACATGGTGATAAGGTCTCCTCTAAACCATCTTTTCTCAAGGCTGCATAAACCCAGCTCTCTCAGCCTTTCCTCTTACAGCAGGCTTCCCAGTGCTTTGATCATCTCTGTGCCCCTTCTCTGGACTCTCTCCAGCCTGCCCCCATGAGTTATGATTCTGAGGCACTAGGCCAGGTCTTCACATTCTTTTAAGGTTGATGCAGAATGTGGAGAGCATTAGGAAGGCTATATTTTAATTAGCTGTAAGATAGAGTTTGTATAATTTTTGAAAGTAATTTTTATAGTTTTCATGCATTTATTAAATCATTTATTCAATCTAAAGTGCCTTGTTTCAGAAAGTCACTGAAGAGGTTCTTGTTAAGATTTCTGGCACATTATTTCACTGTCAAAGACTGACCATATTCCCTCCCGTCCCCTGCCCCACCTTTTTTCCTCCCTGAGAACTGCTGTATAACTAGTACTTCCAAAAATATCCATTCACCCCCTGATTGTCAAAATTCATGTACTGTTTTCAAGTACTTATGAACAGATGCTTACTATTACACCATTTGCAATTTGTTGGGGGCATTTCTTGCCCATGTAAAAAAGTATAGTAACACAATAGTCTGGAAAAAAAGTGTTTATATCTGGTTTGAAAACTAGATGCCACAATTGAAGATGTCACAGCAGAATCTGTACATCCACTACTCAGCAATGAAATGCAAGTGGCAGCATTTGCAGAAAGCAGAATATTTAGGTTGCTTAAACCTAAAAAAAGACTGAGACAATGTCAAAAGGAGAAATAAAACACAGTGACTGCTGTCATTCTACGACAAATGCATTGTGTATACTGAATAGATAATTAGTGACTGTAAATCTCCTGTAAGTGAGGAAAGAATGATTTTGAATTAATTTGAGACACCACTAAAAATACCTACTCTATTTCCACTGGTACTAAGTACACGGTAAACAGAAAGACTGGGATAGTAACTAATTGAAAATACGTCATTAAATCAATTATATGCTTTCAACAACAATAATATTTTCTCTTCCCATCCCTTTTGAGAGGGAAAAGCAGGCATATGAGAAATCCAAACACAGTTAACAGAAGTCTGTAGGGGAATGGACAACTTTCAAGGGAAAATAAATGTACAGAACAGAACTCATCTGTCCAAGGCACAGACTAAGAAGAAGAAAGATGACACAAGTACACAAAGAATTGATATCATGGCTAATAAGAACCATGATACACCTATTTATCCATGATCATTCTACAATTATAAAACACACTTTAGCATCACATAGATTTAAAAAAGTTGGGTAGCAAGATTTTATAGCCTCATATGAATGTGATGATCATCAAGACTAACAAGAGTGTTCAGACCCTGGGGACAATGAAGACAGTTTACAGTGGGAAAACAAAGATCATAATTCTTTGGGTTTTAGTATAATACAAATCCAAATTCACTTTTAGAAGACATGATCTTCTGCTGCATGCTGGTTATTCTCAGTGTCTCCCACTGCAATTTTTAATTTGCTAATTTATCTAGATCTGTGGTTTTGATCTGTTACGGTACTTCCATCATGCCAAAAATCACCTAAGTTATTAGCTTAATAAAAATCATGGTTTTTTTCCTCCCCATGACACCATTACCCTTTTCCTAGAATAATCTGAAGTGTGTACTACCTGAAAAATACTTGCACTACTCTGTGAAAACAATAATGTTTTGATATAATTGGATGACAGAATTTCTATCTTCCCTTAGGAGCAGGCACCATATTTAAGGCAAAATTATGGCAGAGAAAATTACTCGTTGGTACAGGAACCTTAGTTTCAAGTTCCTTCTAAGGGCTCTTCTTTCACTGTTTCTTAGGCAGGCAGCAGAGAGCTGAACCTTATTTGGAAGTACAGACTGTGCCAGATGGAGCAGGCTGGTTTAAAAATCAAAGGAACACAAGGGCCTGTTTTCTGTAGGAGATAAACACAAAATGTTCTGTGCTGCCAGCACTCATGAGCCCTCCTGTACCTTGGTGCAAAGGCATCACTTGGCTTTCAACTGCTCTGACGCCCACTTTGGCTGAGTTGCACCAAGACCAGGAATACCATCATCATGTCAACCTTAACACCATTTCCAAGTGTTATCTATGAGTGTAAAGTACTGGTCTTAATTTGCTGTATTTAAAATAATTAGGTTCAGTGCCTGAAATACTACAGTGAAAAGCTATCTGCAGAATGATGTGGTCTCCACATATAAATATCAGTTTAGCTTCAGAAAAACTCTCAAACTGAATTGACATTGTGTAGTACTTTTTTCTTGGAAAGGGTAATAGTGAAGAGAGGACCAGGTGGGTAGAAGCCTTAAGGCATTCAGTCTGCTCTGTTCAGATCCAAGAACTATTTGGGTCTCATTTAGAAGGCACAAGCACTACGAAGAGTGGAAGAGAATTGAAAGAATTAACTACACATGAAGGTCTGTCTTTCTCTGATATTAATGTCAGAAGTCTCACCAAAATCCTCATGAAGGTCACAAGATTTTTTCCAACTTTTTACTGGACTAATTATTCAGACTCATTATTTTTTTCCTCTCTTGTATAATAACCACCTCATAGCAGGTACTTAATGTGAAACAGCAATACAGATAATGTGAGTAATTCTTAAAGATACAAGCTTGATAAAATTCCAATTTGAACTGTTTTTTTATTTATTATTTTCATTCCCCAAACCTTCTTATAATATCTCTGCCAAGTTAGGACTTGGTCTTGAGGCAGTAAGATGAAGAGTTCATTATGAACTTATAAATACATACTAGATATCTACTACATAGATCCACAAGTAATTATTTTCCTACCTTCACAACCATTTGTCTGCAATATTATAATGACAAATAAAGGTTTCCTCTGTAATTCTGGATAATTTTGTTACTTCACAGTGCAGGATTGAGACTTATAAGTATATGAGTCAGAAATGTTTTCACAGAGGTTTCAGCACTTTCATGGTTTAACCCCAGCTGTCAACTAAGGACCACACAGCCACTCACTCATTCCCCTACCCCCGCTCCCTGGGGTGGAGAATTGGAAAGAAAAGATAAACTTCTGGGGTGAGATAAGAACATTTTCATAATTGAAACAAAATAAAATATAATACTAACGCTACCAACATTAATTGCAATGAAAAGGAGAGAGAGATAAAACCTGAGAGAAACGGATTGGTCACCACTCACTGACTGATGCCCAGGCAATTCCCAAGCAGTGGTCCCAGACAAACCACAGAATCACGAATGGGTAATCAAAATCAAGAATGGGTAAGGTTGGAAGGGATCACTGGTAAGGTCATCTGGACTAAACCCTTCTCAGAGCACATGGCACAGCATTGCATCCAGACAGATTGTATCCCCAGTGAGGGAGACTCCACAACCTCTCTGGGCAATCTGTTCCAGTGTGCAGTCATCCATACAGTAAAGTTCTTCCTCATATTCAGGTGGAACTTTCTGTGCATCATCGTCTGCTTTTTGCCTCTTGTCCTATTGCTTGGCCCCACTGAGAGGAGCCTGGCTCCATCATCTTGACACCGTCTCTTCAGATACCTATAGATGTTGATTAGGTCCCCTCTCAGTTGTCTCTTCTCAAGACTGAAGAGGCCCAGTTATCTCAGCCTGTCCTTCTAAGAGAGGTGGTCCAGTTGTCTAACCATCTTTGTTGCCCTCCACTGGCCTTGCTCCAGGAGCTCCATGTCTCTCTGGTACTGAGGAGCCCAGAACTGGACATTGCACTCCAGTTGTGGCCTCACCAGGGTTGAGCAGAGGTGCAGGATCACCTCCCTTAACCTGTGAGCAATGTTCTTCCTAATGCACCCCAGGATACCACTGGCCTCCTTGTGTCCAGTTCTGTGCCATGGTCTGTTGAAAAAGTAGTGATTGGTCAAAGGTTGGGCTCAATGATCTCAGAGGTCTTTTCCAACCTAATTGATTCTGTGTGATTCTGTCCTGGTCATGCTGCCTTCTGGCTTCCTGTGCACCTGCTCACTGCCAGAATGTGGGAAACTGAAAAGTTATTGATTTAGAGTAAGCACTACTTGTCAACTATCAAAACATCAGTGTGTTATCTACATTATTCTCAGACTGAATCCAAAATCCAGCACTGTACCAGCTACTAAAAAAATTAACTTGATCCCATCTGAAACCAGGACAACCAAGGACCAGGTTGCACATAATACAGCCTTTTTCTTTCATCTAAATTCAAAGCCCTTTTCTGAACTAGTTCAAAGAGTGTGATCTCTAATTTAGCCTTTATATATCTTTGCAAGTAACCAGTAAACTATGAGCCCGAGAATTTGGTGGTTTGTTGGGGAACTTTTGAATCGTTTAAGGAGAAAAATGTATCTACGTGCATTATCCTGAGGCCTCTTCAGTTTTTCCTTTTGGGGGTTACTTTGGCAAGTGCTATGGAAAAACATGCTGTACTAATGACACCACACCACTAGAAACAATTAAGAAATTTGAAGGACTAGAAAGGCGTCCCATCTTCTTACCATAACAACAGCAATAATATGTTCTATTGAACTCTTGATCATATTGAATATGATAATCAGATGATAATGTTACTAATAGCTACAACCCTTTACCAATTTGACTAGGTAAAGGTATTTATTGGGGAAGACTATGATAGGGTTGCGTAAAGCTGGTATATACGCAGAAATGAAGCCATGTGAAATGAGTGGTGTCCTTTAGGAGTCTGTATTTGGACCAGACCCATTTAACATTTTCATAAATGACATACCAGTGGGATCCCTGGAAAAACACAAGGTCAGATTGCAAGGCGGTCTGAGCAACCTGATCTAGCTGAAGATGTCCCTGCTTATTGCAGGGCAGGTGGACTAGGTAACTGTTGAAGGTGCCTTCCAACCCAAACTGTGCTATGATTCTACAACTCTATGAAATACTGTGTTTGAAGTTTGCCATAATTAATCTGGATAGGAAGTCAAAACAGGGCTCAGCAGAGCCTTAGTAATGTTTCTGAGTGATCTTTTAGTGTCTTAAAGTTTGTTTGAAGAATAAAGGGAGAAATCTGATTACCACCCTAGAGGCCAGACAAGTCAGTGGAAGTCTAAGCCATTCAAGAGTTCCCTCACTTACCAGAACTTGTATCATAAGAAAAAGATTTATGTTATTAAAATAATTAGTTATATCATACCATTCAAATGTTTAAATGGCACTAGCAGAGTCACTGAATGACAGATACCCAGTATTTCTGGTGTTGACAGATTTTCACAAAGTGCCATTCATCAATCTTGGCATCATTATTCCTTTCGAAATAGGAGCCACGCATGTTAACACAACATGTACATGGCATATAAGGTTTAATCAAAATAATGCTATTTTTGGATTTTTGATTGACAAGCTCTTTTTGCTGCTCCCTTAAATCAGCTGTGACATTATTAGCACACACACTTCTGATCAACATATCAGTAAATTTCAGGGTTGTTCTAACCATGATTTATCCACAAAAACGGGTAAGAATATTGTTTGTCATGCAGGTCTGTTAAACCCCTGCATAACAGATCATGTTGCTGTGTTCCAGCCATGTGGACCCTCCCTGCAAAGAAAAGATGATCTCTGCATCTCTTCAGCAGATGCTGTAAAACTCATTAATACATGTTCTGGAGACCTGGGCTGTTGGAAACAGTGATGTCAGCTGCTTTCAAATACTGAAAGAGAAGCAGAAAACCAAAATACTCATTTTGGAAGAAGGAGTTTTTTAATAGAATTTCAAACCTAGAAAATCAATATTGATAACTTGGTTATTAAAAACAAATAATAATAAACAGATAGATTTATGTTCATAAGCTTTTCTCACATCTGGAGGAAAAATGTGCTTTGAAGAGTTTTGTTCTGAGCGCCAGTTGTGAGCCGATATAAATAAAAAAAAAGAAGAACAGTGCCGAAACTTTGAGGATGGCTATCAAAATTGGAAGCGACTGGTAAGCCAGAAGCCAGCTTCTCAAAACTGGCATTCAAGAAGGATTCTTCTTAGCAAAAGACTTCTTTTTCTGGTCACAACAAATCATTCATTCATACAGAAGATGCAGAAAATGCTGAAGCTCACCTTTTGGAAATGTACCTTGACATCCATTTTAAGTAAGCCTACTCTTATCATCACAAAGGCCTACCAAGTACTAAATGCAGAGTACTGTACTTCCAAACCCACTCCTATTCCATTTAATTTTTCTTTTTTTTAAATCCACATTAAGTAGTGATAAGGTTAAAACATACAGAGAAGGTATCACAGAGGAACAGAAAATTATGCAAGATAGTTTACAGAATTCATTTTTACCTTGGGAAATGTATGCATGTGAGACAGCATGAGGGACAGAAATGACAATCCCACTGCAGTGAGGGGACAACAGCAAGTTGTGCTTATTTCAATGCTTGAGAGTCTTTGTAGCAAGAAAGCCAAAGCAACAGCTATGGGGAAAGATGAAAACTATCACAACCAACAGTGTCAGTGTTAATGAGGAAACAGTATCAATGCAAACTCTCTGTTGGCCACATGAGTGGGACAATGAAGCTCAATCTGTTGAATGTTCCAAAAATAAAATGACAAATTAAGCATCATCTAACACTTCTAAGAGTACGACAACAGCTTTTGTGTTTCCTGCCGAGAACCATATATTATCATGGAACACATGTAAATACACATTGTATATGCCAGAGCAATTCTTCACCCATAAAAATGTACCCATTCAAAGTCTGACAGGCATAAATGAGAAGGCTTAAAAATTTCCAGCAGAAGTAGCAATAAAATAAAATACACAGTGGATATTGTTTCTATTGGTTACCTTCACAAACCAGTTAATGAACAATATTAAAAACCATCTATAAAGGTGTCCTACAGATGACAGACAATTTTTACTAATGATCTGTAATGCTTGAGATATTAAATAGAATCAAGATGTATGTTGTATTACCACCAAATGCAAGATCAAAGAAAAGAATATACATCCCACTTACTGAGAGAAACTATGGTGTTTCACGAAAGAGAATGTTTCTGAGAAGACCTGATTATAAGCAGAGAACCAACTGATACTACTGCACCTTAACCAAATATCACAGATATTTTAACAGTGCAAAAGGGTGACATCTGTATTATGGGCAAGTGACTTTTATAATGTGAGCCTTCCAATACTCTTCCAACTAACACAGTGGATATAGGGTACTGAAGAACTAAAGACCTTGCAAGAAGTTGCACAAAATTGTAACCCTCTGGACGTTCTGGATCACAGAATAATGTGTTTTGTCTTGGGAGGGGCACAACTAATCACATCAGTAGTTATGTTTTGCAAATGTTTTCTTGACCAACTTGGCGCATGGAACACTCAACAGGGCAACCACCATACTTACAACTGCAGGAATCATGCGGAATAAAAAGCTGATACGCAGACCTTGGCAAAGGTACGGTTACTTAATCTCCAAAACAGGTCGGTAATTTGTCACATCAGTCCTTTTATGAACCATCAACTTCATTATCGCAGTTCACTGCACAAACTGCCCTTGGGAGTCCAATACTAACAGTGTGCAGAGAGAGGTAAGACACACAGTCCAAACCATCTCATTATAGATCCACTTTAAAGAAACACTTACATATTAGGGTGAAACAAGGATCACATTTAGGAAAACAAAAATCAATACAAGGAACCCAAAAGCTAAATGTGTTTTTTCAAGTAATACCATCAAAATGAACTCTAAGAAGCAACCCAGGAAACCATCCATGTGACAAGTATCATTGATCTTGCTGTTAGTGAGCCTGTATGAATAGCATCATTATACACTCCCCATGATTGGTAAAGGCACAGCATGAGACAAGAACTGCATATTTGAAGATGAACCCACTTTAAAACAAAAGATATAAAGGACCTTCAATTTTGCATGTATGTGCCTGCACTATTCTCCAGGTGTAAGTCACAGCAGTGCCTAAGACCTCTAGCCTTTAAGTTGTTGGGTGCTCTGGGGAGCTCTTACTGCTTTTATTGAATTTGTGGGGAGCTGAGTATATTTAGTGCCTTCTTGGCATCATTGATGCAAATTTCCCTCTATGCAGTTTTGAAAATGTGTGGCACAGTAAAGCAGAGATGAAGTTTGCTCGTTAAATTCCATTAACAGCATTAAATACTCTAAATAGGTACCACAGCTCTGTTTTTTTATATAGCTACTGAAGCATAAGAGGATAGTCAGTCTTCTTAAGGATGAAGCCAATAAAGTGTGACAAAACTTAAAATAAAATCAAATTTTGGGAATTACGAAATACTTTGTTCTGCTTAATATCGCCAAGGTAGATCACCCCCAAACCTCTCATGCTTTATCTACTTTAAATTCACTTCCTTTTTTACTCTTAAATTTCATCTTGGCCCTATTATTCTCTTTGTGACACCACTGTGATATTCAGTAGGAAAAAGGTAATTCTTCAAGTTTCTGAAATAGCATTTTCAGAATTTAATATGTACAGAAATTTTGTATCAATTTTACATCTTCAGTTTATCTTTAGATCTGAAAACAACTTACCCATGAATAGAAAAAAAAATATTGAGTTACATTAAGTTGGATTGGAGGCTGGAAGAGAATAGGAGGAGCTACCAAACAGTACTATGGTTTTACTTCCAAAATTTAACTGTTTTATAGGCTAGCTTAGCAAAAAATGCAAGATGATAGCATAATTTTTGGTTAGTTCCCAGCCCACAGGGAAATAATGCACACACATTACTGGTTTTGTTTGCACAGATATGCTGACCTAAACTGACTTCACATTCTTCAGTACATTATATCTAGTGATATTTTCCCTATTTACTTTTCCATATACTGCCTTGGAAGTAGATCAGCTAGAATTGAAATACAGTAGGTTTCAAACCATGGGAATCAAAACCACAGATGGAAAAGAAAAAAAGAGTTTCCATGGTTTTTTTACCAGCTTGTACCAGGTAAGTCTCTGACTCTGGAACAATTGTTTCTATTGTTGTATGAAGGTTTCATTTTTTAAAATGTCAACCAAACAACCTGTTGTACAAATGGATAGTTCTGCTTCCCTCCATCCCCCTTTCTTTCAGCCCTTTTCTGACTGAGCAATAACCAGTTCACACTGGAAGCTCACACAACATGAGTTCCCAAAAATAGCTCGTTGTGGGGTCACACAAACCCTAGAGCCAGCCTAGAGGATGAGATGGGATCATGTGTGTGAAAGAAGCATGTTTGGTCCAAATTTCTCATTACACAGGCTTACTAGTTAGGCACAATCTCAGAAAGCCTATTTTTTTTTCACAAATATTCTTTTGTAAAATATACAATGATTTGGAAGTCTGTCCTGTAACAGTAGAAAACGTCAGTGCCTCCTCTATAACACTCTGGTAAACTCAGCACATTAATACAAATGTGCTTGATGCTTCCTTCTGCTGTTACAGGTGTCTCTTACTTCCCCTGCACCTTTTTTTTTTCAACGGCTCTACGCATCATATTTTAGAACGTGAGGGTCTAAAATGTTATATATTCATATTTTACTCCTTGGATCAGCAGTTTAATTATTAACATATAATCTTAAAAACATTCAGTACTACTGACAATCACACCTAAACACAAAGAGTTATTATCTACCTTTGAGCTTCCTCCTTAAAAGTCTGTTTTCTTCCCATAAGGAGCTGGCAAGAGGTGAGGATGTCTTCTACTACCTGCACAGATCCTGCATAAATGTGTCCATTTCCTTTCCTTTAGTTTCCCCAAAATAACAAAAACAGTGTCTTGCCTTGGTTAACTGACTCTTATCCCTGACACAGAAGAATAGAGGCGAACTAAAAACTGTGGCCAAATCTCGGAGGGTGCCATGAATTGATAGGGTTGAAATGTACTGTGAACTGCTTTCATATTTGTGTGATACTTCATGTAAAAAACCCCCATCGGAGTTAACAGAAAAATGCATCTACTCTCTCTAACACTTCAAATCTTATATGAAAAATATCTCAAGCTGCACAAGGAAAAAACTGAAACAACACACATAAGAGAAATGTGTGATGTCCGCTACAAAAATATCTCAGATACGATTGCATGAAGAGGTCTTTTTGGAAAGCAGAGTTATTCTCGAGTAGCGTAAGGGCTTCTCCCTCACTTTTCCATTCTCTCCAACACTCAAAGCTGAGGTAGGAGTCATTTTGAAGTTTTCTCTTAGAGAAGAGTGAGACAAACCACAGCACCAATAGCCTTGATTTAATTAAAAGGGACAGAAATTCTCTTAAAAGCATCCTTCTGCTTGAGGAACAAAAGAGACAAAAAGCAGAGTAACGCGGTGGGGCTCACAACACTCCCAAGGAACTGTGAAAAATAAAGCGTTCATTGCTGACGAGAGCACAGAAGGGAACAAAACAGCACTACCTCCTCTCAGTAGCCTGGCGAGCCTCACAATCCTCTCGGTGGTAAGGCCTGTGCTTCCCACCGCCCCCGCAGCCTCCAGGTGGAAAGGATAAGAACGCTTGGCCAGGGCGGCAGTGCCAGGCCCGGGCCCGGGCCCGAGTCAGGGCGTTCCCAGGGCGAGGGTCCGTCCCGGGGGGCGGGGAGCTGCAGGTGACGGAGGTGAGAGCAAAGGAGCCCGGACCTCCGCCCGCCCTGCGGCCTCGGCTGTGCGCAGGCAGGAGGAGAGCCGGTGAGTGCTGAGGGGCTTTCTCCGCTCTCACCCGGGTGGGAGCTGTGCCTTCCCCCTTACACACCACGGGACCACAGAGGTTTGTGGCTCCTTTAGCTGAGAAGGCACAGACAGGACTTTAGGGGTTTTCCACGGGCCTATTCCGCTGCCTGTACCTGTGTGTGAGCTGGCCCCTGGGGCTATAGTGTCAGCCTGAAAATTCTTCACCTTGTTCCATCGCAGAGGGTGGTGCTTGATGGCCTTACCTGGGGAGAGATGAGGGCGGGCAGGTGGCACTCGGTGTGGCCATGCTGTAAAGCTTTAAGGGCTAGCAGCTCCAGGCTCTTGCGCTCACCCTCACGTGTAATGCTACTTGTCATGTCTGTGCTAATGATACGAGCTGATTAGATTTGAAGCTAAGATTATGCAGTGGCACTTCCTCCATTTCCAGAATTTATTTTTTTTTGAAGGTCAGGTAATTAGATTACAGTGCATTGCCTTGAAGCATTAATTTTAAATATAGTATGTTTATTCCATTTTTTAGACCACTATGCCTTTGAACTCTACTAAGCAAAATGTTCATATTTTTATATTACTCCTTAATAACTAGGGTGTAAATACACTAGATATTATTTTGCCCTAATATAAACCAAGAATTTCTGAGCTAAGTCACATCAAAGGTCCATCTACTCCTCAACTGCTGAGTGTCTGTAAGACTAAGAATAGGGGAAGGATACTTCATATGCTCTTAGCCTTGTTGGCATTTTCAAGAGCCTTGCTAGGCTCGAAGTAGCTCTGATTATTTGGTAACTGTCTGAGTTTCTTGCCTGTCATCCTTGAATTCATCTGGTCTTTGACATACTTGAATCTTTTGTTAGTGAGTTTCATAGATCTGTTTTGTGATATTTATATTGTGGAATACAAATGCTTTGCCTTTCACCTATCCATTGTGAAGCCAAGCAGACTTATTCCCCTTTATTATGCTGGCAAACCTTAGAGGAAGAAAATCCCTCCTCTCATTCTGTATCTAACATACCAAATACAGCTGAAATGATCACTATAAAACGATATGCATCTCTGTTCATGCTCACATATAGCAAGACCCACCTCTTATAGATGGATGTGCCTTTTATAATGGCTGCAGCTTAGCCAAATTACTGTGCTTGGTTAATTCTTCCCAAAATTCAAGTAAAGAGAAAAAAGTAAAATACTTGTATTTTTGTACCAAGATGCCATGCTAGAATTGGACCTAACCTGAGATAATGCAGTCTATCTACAGACAGCTGTGTTTCCAGAGTAGACACAGAGCACAGCAATATCAAACAGTAGCTTTTCATACATAAGTCTTAACTAACTTTTACTAGTCTTTTGGAGGAGATAATGGACAATCAGAAACCCTTTCCTTTGAAGGTCTTGGTATGTAAATACTGTGCTTCAGTACTGAATGGCAGTTCTAATTTCCCTCTACCTTGAAGTATGCCAGGCTAAATTTTTAACATTTTTTATCTTTTTAACATTTTGATCAAATTTTTGCTCCCACTAGGTGGCATACACTCTAAATGCACATCCTTTGGGGGAGATCATTATAAGCCTGAGTGATCCTAGATTGTATCTTTCTTTTCCTGCACTTTCCTAATCATTCATTTCCATACTATCTCTTTTAGTTAAAATTTAAGACTAGTACTAGGTACAGAAGGACTTCTTGTCAATAGTTGTAAAAGCCAGGCTTTTATACAGGCTGTATACTATATATACAGGGTATGAACACCTTAAATTATTTGTAGCAACCAAAGATTTAGGCAAAATTGTTTCCAGCTCTCAGTCTAAAAAATGATACATGCACATTTGAGTAGGTTTCTGTTTGTTTTCCACTGTGCTAATCTTGTTCTTTGTTCACAGAATCCATCCCTAACTGTCCCTAACTGTTTCTCTTGTGGTATTCAGATGTTAAAGTTCAAAGAATGTACGTTATTTTTATCTCCTCGCCTAGGATGTGATTCCTTAATAAACTTCAGTGCCTGCTTATTTATTAAGTTTGTGTTAAATGAAGAAGTCAGTGTAATAAAAATAAACAGTGAGTGCAGCGTACATTATTTTTCAAAACTATGTTGTCCTCGCTGCTTCTCTTAAATTACTGCACCTACCTGTAATCCCAGTGCTATATATACTCTGCCCTTCACCTCTCTGCTTTTGGAACACCTTGCAACTGTACTGTTTTAGTGAACTAAAGTGTCAAATAGCTTTCTGCATGTGGGTAAAAACTATAAAGTAAGAATGAAAACTCTTTTTGTTTTTGGATATCATGAAGTTTACAGTAGAGATGATTGCTCAAGCACCATAGTTCAGGCATAATGTTTATAAAAAGGCAGAGAGGAGAGACATGGGTAACAGTGAGAGGGATGTAGGAACCTGATGTAAGTGCTGCAGTAGAGAAGAAGGATACTGCCTCCTTGGGGCAGAATACTAGTGGTGAAGGAAGTATTTTGCATTAGTTAAGTACATAATGACAGTAAATCTACAGGTGCTGAATTGTATTTGTTTTAGGTGTGGATCCTGTTCTCACACATCAGCATAAACCAACAGCATTATGGATGATTGTAGACTCACACTGGCATAATACCAAGTAAGTGAAAGAAGAGCTACCTCTGCTGACAGTCAGTTTTCCAAAGAGAATCCCTAACTATGCAGGCATTGTGCTTTATGCTCTGTGTTGTATAGGGAGGAGCAAGGATGCGTTCATGTCAGGTGCAGAGAGGGCAGGAGGGGGATATGCCTGAGAGTACTGAATCATCACTGCTCTTAGGGGCAATTGGAGTAGTGTTGTCTGATACAGCTCAGGTTTTAAACTGCAGTTTAAACAGTTAATTTCATGAAGTAATCCTTGAGAACCTTCTATCTACTTTAGAGAATCTCAATATCTTTTGCATTTTACTTCACTAATATCTGGATTGCAAACCTTTTGCAAGTGTGGGCCAATACCCCATGAACAGTAGCATCAAATTTAGGAAGATTGCCAGGCGAAGTAATTGTTTATAAATTATGAGGAAAGATTACCAGTCTACTTTCACCTTCTTTCCCTCTCCAATTTTGGATGAAATTGAAGGGAAACTTGGATAATAACTGAGTAGAAAGTACTGTAAATGAATACCTGTAATTCAAACAGGATTTATAGCCTTCTCAGAACATTACCGTCAGCTTGAGAGCTCAGAAATTTAAATTAAGATAAATATGTTGTCATTGATTTCAATCATTAATAGATGGAGGTTAGGGAATTAAAATTCCTTCTATATTCTTTTGCAAAAAAGAATTTTTTTACAAGGAGTATTTATAATAGTGGCTCTTTATTGGATTCTCTGTGAGATGAAAAAAGCTTATGCTGTGAGAGCACAAAGCAGGTTATCTTTGAAAATCTAGCTACTTTAGGTCTGCATTAATAATTTTTCTATATTACTTTTAAAATTCTTGGCTGTATGTTTTCTGCTCTGCTCCTTTTTTCCCCTCAGTGGCTACTTTTTCTTTTTGACTATACTACGTAAAATATTCTAAGGGAAAATTTTGGTTCTTTGTTTGGAATGTTCAGTAACATTGCTTGGAATTCCAATGAAATCTGAGTGACTAACCTGCAGAGTGTTTTAAGTACAGTGTTCCTGGAGCAGTTCTGTTTCCTCATTTTGTTCTTTTGGTCAATGATTTAACTTGGTTTCTCCCATGGCTTTCTCCTCCCTGTACTTCTTTTCTGAGACACTGCTTTGGTTGGATTTAGATAGAGAGATTAAGACAAGTAAAATTTGCTGTCATTCTTTCCTTCCACTATGAAGAAAGAGCCCCATGCAAATCCCTCAACTGGAGTCACTGCCCACCTGTGACTTATGCTTATGAATTCCACAAAGACAATATTGCATTACAATCTCTAGTTTCCAAGTGCAGACATTGATATTACAGAGTTAGCTCAAAGCCATCAATCATTAGAAAGCTTATTGACTGTTCAAAATAGTTCTATCAATATCTCATTTGCTGTCTGATCTAATGCACAGGCTGTGTAATGCCAGTGCAATGACTCCATCTTTCAAAGGATAAGACATAATTTCTTACAAGCGTTTGTAAAAGGCCTACATTTTTATGTCTGGCCCACTGAGTTAGATGGATGTGTTTGGCCTACTTTGCTACTAGGCTGGTATCTGTGAAGAAAAATTGTTCCTGCAGCATATGTTTCAAGTGCATGTAATAAGGACATTTAAAGAAATACTTAACTCTGATGAAATACTACTCCAAGTTAGGCTTTTGGAATGGATTTATGTAGTCAGGGTTAAACGATAGGCATTGCCTTTATTATATCGAATCCAAAACAGTATTTAAAAAAGGCTGATCTAGCTGAATGATGCCCCATGAAAATAATCCAAAATGGTGAGAAACCCCAGCTTTAGATCATGTTCTGGCTTTGCACTATTCTTTGTATCTGCTGACTTGTCCCAGAATGGCAGTATGTGTGCAGGCAGCTTTTCCCTTTCTTTAGCTCTGGGAAGATTTCGCAATCACTTAATGCTGGATTGGGTATCAGGCCTGAGCAAATCCAAATGCTGCCCAGTCCTCTCAAGACTTCCCTGACTGGATATCTAGGAGCCAAGGACAGCACATGTATGCAGATTTTCTCGAGCAGATGAAGCAGAAGATGGACAGAGATGTATTTCCATCCTTTGCAATTCAATGGCCAGAACAGCTGGGCTAATGTTTAGGGGCAGGAGGGGTTAATGATTTGCTGGTGGTATAGGCCAGCAGCTCATTACTTTCTGTCTCCTACAATAGGGAAGCAGGATGGAATAGCCTCTGTCAAATCTGCAGCCATTCCTGAGGAATGCTCCAGTGCAGAAACATGCTGCTCCAAGCTCTCTCTTTGTGACATTGCCTAGCCCTCAGTAAAATATGTAAACACTTGTCCTGTCTTAGGGGCATAAGAAGGCTTAGCCTTTGTAGGAAGTCTAGGGTAATAACAAACTTTTTGATACATCCTAGCATCTGAATAAGGAGGAGGGTTCACAAGGAAGCAGATTTTCGTAGCATTGTACAAATATTCAATATAGTTTTCTAGATATACCCCAACCCAAGGGCTATATGCCTTTGCATAACATTGTAAACTAATTAACTCCTGTTAAGTGCAAGTATGATGTTGAAACCAAAAGATTTCTTCTAAAATTCTGGTATGTCAACATTTGGGCTAACAGGAGCTGATGTAAAATCTTAGCTGAATCTGAGATGAACAGTCATGCAATGAGATGGTTTTAAGTTGACTTGCTGGTATACACTTCAAAGATGACCATCAATAGGCATTCTGAAAAGCCTAGTTTTTTCCTCTCTCCCCAAAGAGCAGATCAGGGTACCTAATGGGAAGTATTTCCTTCCGGAAAAAAAGGTAAGGTTCATAAAATTTTCTTTTCAGGTATTGGGATTAAAATTTCACGATTCTAAAACTCAAAAATTGCCTTTAGGAAATGGCAACTCAGTTTTATAATTTTAAATATTCCCATTATGTGTTTTTAATTACTTTTTCATGTGTTTTCTCCTTTTAGAACTAAATATGCAAAACTAGGATTTTCAGTAGCTTTTAATAGGAACGTTTAAAAAAGTTTAGAAATACCAACACATTTCTACAATTACAAAAAACACTTTTAAGAAAAAAATAAGTTTGAACCCATTTATTTTGAATCAGAACAAACCCTTTTTTGAGGGGCAAGGGATGGAGAAAGCAAATCCATCTGAAGTCAGTCTCTCTAATGAATAAGTGTTTTCTACTATGGGGAAAAATAATCAGGGCTAAACAAGAATGTCACACTTCTTGTGTTGTGCAGTTGTGTCCCCCTGTCCCCCCAGTCCCACACACCCACTTGATATCCTCACTTGCAACTGGGAATGCTATGGCTTTCTGGTGCCACTGAGATTTAGGAATGGTAAAACTTAGTTCAGATCTGGAATATGCTACTCTTCAGGCATTCTTCATAAAATTGAGATTGTTGATCTGAGGATTAATTCACTAAAGTGAGCGCAAAACAATCCATATGCAGTCATGGGGTAGAAATCTGTGCTTTTGATCAGAAACACACAGGAAAGTCAATCAGTAAATGGATATTATTAAGAACCACAGACAACAAAGTGCAGAGTCTCCTCAGGAGATCAAAATACACAGACCTGAAAAACTAATAAATATCTAATGTTGCTTCATAGAGAGAATACTTAGGACTAACTCCTGAGAATTATTATGATAATAACTGCATTAGATATGCAGGAGAATTTTAGAAATACTTATGGTAAATGTGAATAAATAGAAGTGAGTGTTTGAGGTGGTAAAAAAAGGTGAATATTATCACTTATTTATACAAAATAATGAGTATGTGATGTTTTTCTCAGTTTCCTCAGGCTGATAGCAGAGAGTAAGACAGCCTTGATTAAGCTACTGTTTATTGCAGATAACAAAGAGTAAGATATAAGTTTTTTACTTGTGTGCATGTCTAAGTTTCAGTAAGCAGGTAGGCAACATAGAGCTGTCATGACTAGGTTATTTTCTAGAATCTGCAAGCAAATTCTTGGTCTGTTGCATTAGGTGCTGTGTACAGAGCATCATAAGGCTCTGCTTTTTAAAAACGTCTTAGTCTTATAAAGCAAAGGAATTATGGATATAAAAAAAAGAATTAATATTAATATGACTTTTCTAGAACAATTTGAGATGGTATTACACTACTTCTGTTTGTTGACTACTTAATGGTGCTGAGAACATCAATGTGACACTGTATATATGCATTGCTGCACATTTTATTGTGGCTATTTTGTGCAGGAAAAAATACAGAGGTGATGATAGTTCTCAGAGACTCTCAGTGTATCACTGTAAAATTTCTTTTAGCTTGTGCATTGTACTGTAGCAGCAACACAATACCATTATAAAAAGTGTAACTTTGAGTATAAGAATGTAAAAAATGCCACACTTTGGACTTTCAATATGTAAATAATAGAGAATAATAACATAACCTTTTACATAATTTCCTCCAATCTCAAGTGATATAATAATTTCTTTATAGGTATACAGGTTTACTTCTGTTCATGAATATAGTTTACTTGTGTGAATGAATTATTGGACAAAACATTGTTAAGATGCTTGGATTGTGAAGTATTACAAAGAGCTCAGATGAGTATTACATAAGCTGAGATGAGTTGTCTGTGGGACATGCAAGGGTGCCACATTACAACATATATATATATATGCTATATTTGTTTTCTATATATTCTTTTTCCACCCCTGTATCTATAAACATTATTGATAACAATGTGAATGTTCTTTCAAAAGACACGATATAACTTTAACATTAGAGTAGAGCACTACCAATTTGAGTGGGGAATAAATATTAGGACCTTCTAAAATAAAAAATCTTTTGTTTTCTTGCAAGTGTGTAGTCAGTTATAAAATTGTGGAACAGATTACAAAAGAGTTATCACTATAGTGTTTATATGGATGAGAAGCTGTTTTTGTTAAAACTGTGATGGAGACGTATAGGAGAGACCATTCTGTACTTGTCTTTTGCATGGTGGATGAAAGGTAATATGTGTCATTTTCCTTTTTCTCCTGCATGGAAGAGTCAGTTATAGTCTTAAGCACTCCCTGGGCCATGTGAGGAGATGCTATTTTGAATGTAGGTCAGAAGAGACAAGAAAAGTTGGGCTGCTTTGTCTAAACAAACCAGTAGTTAGTTCTGGACAGGAGGAAGTCCCTTGTAAGGTAGACAAAGCAAGCACGCTCTAGGTGCTGACCAGCTCTACTCCACTTTATTGTGTCTGATCTAAACTATTGTGGCCTTTGAGCTGAAAAATATACTATAATCTTTTTCACAGCAATGTAGAGGAAACTCTAGAAATACTCATAACTCCACTTCTCATTTGATGACTTGATGACAGTGAATGTGAGCTGTTGATCTTCTATACAAAAACATGTAGAAATAAGTACTTTAGCCAACTTTGCAAAGACAGCCAAGATACAACATTCAATCTTCCCTTTACAGAACATACTGATCCTCCAAGGGTTTGCCATGCCAAGTTAGCTACTGTAGGTCCTATAAACTTTCCATTTAAACTGAAGTCACAAGAGGCTGAAAGAATGTATTGCTAGTAACTGTAGAAGCACTGCTAAATCTATAGGTAGTCTGTGGGGTTGAACTGATTGTTGTGTCCCAAAATATGTATCCTGTTGTCAAATGCAGCAAGACCGTTCAGTTGCAACAAAATCTAAATACCAAACTGTAATGTCAGGTCTAGTGAGAGATTTATTATTGCTGTGAAGAGCAGTAAGCTCCCAGAATCTGTTCTTTTTTGTGTACATGTGTGTCTGTTCTGGACTTTCATGGGTTTGTTTTGTTGTTTGTTTCATTGATTGGTTTTTCTACCATACACATAAATTGCAACTGTAGAGTTGCAATTTTGGAAAAATCCTGGCCACTTTTACTGAATTATCAGTGAGATAATGGAAGAAGGGGAAGAGGAAGCAGTGTACTTTTCAGTCCTGCAGCATTTTGGAAAGGTTTAACCCTAAGAGATGAAGTGAAGATGATAAATTGTACTGTCAATTTTGACCAATCAAGCAATGAAATGGCAATAGGAGTATACTGCTTTCTAGCATGTTTGGTTTGGTGTTTTTTCAAGTTCTTTGTGGCAAAATTTTGCAAGTAAATGTTACTTTCATTAGCAGTCTCTGCCAGTTATCTTGTTTTCTTTAGAATGCTTTCCATCCTTCAGAAGGAAGTTTCTTTGGAATTTGTACAAGGTATTTGTTATCTGAAGTAACAACTACTGCCTGAAAAGGACCATACTTTTAGCCCTGAATGAGAATTGATACAAGTGCTTTGCCTTAACTCTTAATTATATCTTTGTTTACTTTGTATCCTGGTGGAGATTTACTCTGGTAATCAATTACTGCAGCACCGCTTGTGATTTTATTTTCTGCTAAACAATCAATTCTCCACGAACATCAATTTAAGAAGACAGTTCTGTTTGTCTTTTTTTAAGCAAATGACCATGTGGCATCTTTTAGTTGGGAGTGGAAGCTAGAGGGGTCTCCTTTCCTAATTGTGAGCATCAGACAATTATTATTAAAGCAGAAGAGTTAAAGAAGCCTGTTGTGAAGAACCTTACTATAAGTGGTCAAATCTGTACGAGTTCTCCTTCCTCCTCTTATTTTTTATATTTGGGGTTTCTTAAGGACTGAAAAGTTTGTAAATATGCTTGGAATGAGCATAACCTTATTTCCTTGGAGTCCTTGGAAATGATTTTATTGACTTTGGGAGACAGGCATAATCCGGTAATGAAGATCTTATCCTGACATATCCAGTAAAATGAAACGTGTTTTCTGAGACAGAAAGATCGGTCTCTGAGCAGAAGCAATTTTCTGATGAAGCTGTAAACCACTTACGGGTGACTCCTGGAAGGGATTGCTGCCTGAGAGAAAATTTCAGGTTTTTTGATTTCTCTGTTGTGAATCCTTAAATGAACTATGCCTGCTTGTCCATGTTCCCTTGCATGGAGAGGCAATGGGGTGGTCCTCTGTGTAATCAAGAAGTATCAACACAATCAGGCCCTTGCATATCATGAGATAGAACTCCACCAGCTTTTCGTGAACCCAGACATGGTGGGAATCTTGAGAGGACATGACACAGGTAGAATTATTAGATCCATTAACTGTGATGGGGATTGATTACCTTTGCAGTAAGGCAAGCAGGTATTGTAGAGCTGTTTCCTAATAACTCTACAGTTTAGTGGAAAGGCTGTATCCTTGGGGGAACTTACTAGTGCACACATGATTTCCAGAATTGTGGGAGCTTTCATTTAGCTCTAAATGACTTATTCATAGAGGTCTTAATTTGAAAAAAAAAAAATAGGACTCCAGAATTCTCACAATGCATAAACAGAATATTTTGCAGTATTTCTAGTTAATATCTAATGAGACAACACATCCTTCCTGGAATTCCTGCTTCTAACTCCAATTATTGTTAATGAGAATTTTATGCCCTCTGCACTAAAAAGAATATGTTAAGGATATACTCTTGCAACAACTTTTGGCTATATATTCACTCTTAACACCTCAAAGGGAGATGAAGATAGTATGTGTGCCAGTATGTTCTTAATTAGTATTATCATCAATTATAAATACTGCAGCTTGCTGCAAACATTGAATCTGGATTCAGCTAGGGTCTCAGAGCATCCAGCATCCCAGGCTGTTAGGACTGTACTGGTTGGTAGATAAGATTTCTGAGAAGTGTGCTGTATTTTAATTACCAATTTTAGCTATAACAGCAGCTATGTTATTTCAGAGAAATAAAAAAGAAATCTGCTACAGCAGCCCATCAGTGTAGCCCATCTGACTGTCTACTGTACATATATGTTATGTATATTTTACAGTCTCAGGTTAATGGAACCTCCTAATTGCTGATATAGGGAAATGTCTTTTATGCTTACAGTGAAATATAGATGAATCCATAGCATGTTACTGAAAGTCATGTGTGGTTGTCCAAGTTTGATCAAACAGAAAAATAATTCTTGCCTAATCAGCTGTTAATCTAATGGGAAGGTATTGAGATTTTTGGGTTTCATTTGAATTTTTGAAGTACATTATATGTGAGATAAAGGAGAAGTATCTAATACAAGAAGTATTAGATTCTTTAGTTAAGATAGAAGTAAAATGAGAGCTTACTTTGGACTTTAAAACCCTTGTCATCCTTTGAGATAGCGGTTTGCGCTGTTGAGTGGTTGCATCTGGCTGACACCTGTGATTACTGCATTTCCACAAAACTATGTCCACAGACTTATTTAGCAAGAGCAGTCTCTAGAACTGACCTTGAGCAGCCAGTGAAGATGGTTCCTTTGTTCTTCTATTGGTAACTTTCTACAGGGGAAAAACCTCCGTCTGATGCCTGATGGTACAATAGTTTGAGCCAAGTGCAAGTGAAGTCCAGGCAATATGGTCATGTACAAATTCAAACACTTAGGTTCTTAACAAAATTAAAGCTTTTTTTTTTTTTTTAAAGTGCAGAAAAACAGATCTTCACAATATGTGCTTGCACACTGTGTGTTAACCTCTGACATACTGTACAATTTCTAATGTGGAACAATCTGTGGAGTCTGAAATATCTTACAGGGAGTTGTTAAGTCTTTTTTGCCTTTGTATCATTTGCTGATATCCTTAGTGAAACAGTTCTCTTTTTACTCTTGAAAAATGCCAGTCATTTCCAGCACAGTGAATAATCTGCCTGCTAAATTATTTACATTAATTTACAGCATGATCTATAAAAATAAAGCATTTTGAATTTTGTATGCATGCCAGATTGTTATAAAAGAAACAAACATTTTTTTTTCTCATCCTTAAAATTAGATGTCTTTGGCATATGGTGAAAATATAAATACACGTGTTCAGACAGGATCCAAATGGATACTACGTGTGTTTATATCAGCATTCAAATTCAGTTACATTTAAATGTTGACTTCTCTGCAAAGGTAACAGACAAATGATGGTTTCTTTTCACTTGGAGTCTGTCATGACCTCTGGAAATGCAATCCCTACTCTGTTATTGATAGCTAAATGTCAGTTCATTTGTATCTGAAAATAATTGGGAGCTAACCATGTAAGACAGAAAATACGTTTCTCAGGCCTTCATCTAACCCAACAGGTATATTAGTTCTTGTAAAACTCTCTGAGTGTCCAGAAGGTCTCACTGTGATTGTTTTAGACCTGCTTAATCTTCATCAGGTTAAATGAGCAAGGAAACTGGTGAAGGGGCTGGAGCCCAAGTCATATGAGGAGTGGCTGAGCTGGGGTTGTTTAGCCTGGGGAAAAGGAGGTTTAAGAGAGACCTTATCGTTCTCTACAACTAGTTGAAAGGAGGCTGTTGTTTGATAGGACAAGAGGAAACAGACTCTAGTTGCATCGGAGGAGGATTAGATTGGATATTAGGAAAAACTCCTTCAATGAAAGCATTTTCAAGCACTGGAACAGGCTGCCCAGGGAAGTAGTTGAGTCACCATACATGGAGGTACTGAAAAGACATCACAGAATCACAGAATATGCCAAGTTGGAAGGGACCCACAAAAATTATCAAGTCCAAATTCTGGCCCTGCACAGGACCATCCCCAGGAGTCACACGAGAGTATTGTCCAAATGCTTCTTGAACTCTGTCAGGCTTGGTGCTGTGACCACTTCCCTGGGAAGTTACTCAGTCTTGTACATACATCTGGGGTTGCCCCATCCCAGGTGTGGAATCTGGCACTGTCCCTTGTTGAACTTAACATGGTTGGTGATTGCCCAGTTCTCTAATTTGTCGAGGTCTCTCTGCAGGGCATCCCTGCCTTTGAGGGAGTCAACAGCTCCTCCCAGTTTTGTATCTCCTCCAAACTTGCGTAGTATCCCTTCCAGTCCTGCATCCAAGTAATTTATGAAGCTGTTGAAGAGCACATGGCCCAAGATGGAGCCCTGTGGAGCCCCACTAGTGACAGGTCACCAGTCTGATGTTATCCCATTCATTATTACCCTCTGTGCTTGACCTGTGAGCCAAATTGCTCACCCACCACATGATGTGTTTTATCCAACTGTGTGCTGGACATTTTCTCCAGAAGGATTCTGTGAGAGACAGTATCAAAACCTTTACTGAAATCCAAAAGGATGACATCAACTCGGCTTCCCTTGATCAACTAGCTGGGTTACCTTGTCATAAAAGAAAATCAGGTTTGATAAGCAGGACTTTCCTCTCATAAAGCTATGCGGGCTGTGACCATGTGGTCACGGGCAGATGTGGTCCTTAGGGACACTTTTTAGTAGTGGACTTGACAGAGCTAGGTTAACAGTTGGACTTGGTGATCTTAAAAGCCGTTTCCAGCCTGAAAGTTCCTATGATTCAGCACTGAATCAGTGTGGCATGTTGACAGTTTCTTGTGGAGAAACTGTTCATGAGGAGCCTGGTGGTCTCCTGGATGTGCTGTGAGCAAGATGAACTGACAGCTGCAGAATCTGATGTTCTGCCCTATACAAAACATATTATGTGGAAAGCAGCACATTCCTGTAGGTTTTAGATACATGCTTTTTCTCATAGAAGGGAGTCAATCTTTGGACTTCTGGGTTGGAGTAAGAAGGGAGGGTTAAATTTAAGAAATAGTCTTCTGTCTTTCTAGGAAGACTTTCTGAACGGTCGAGCAGCATTAACAATGCATTATTCCACACTGAGGAGAGTAAGTTTTATCAGTTTTGTCAGCCTAATATTTAAGATGCTCATCTTTGGGAATTCAGTCCTTGCTCTGAGAACTGTGCCTTGTCTTATGTTAAATAGTCATAGGCCAAATTTCTGAAATGGTTCTTTCAAACAGGGCCTGCAACTCATTCAACCTGTTTTTCACGTTATGATACTTCCTCATCATCTGTTTTGGGTTTATTTGGTTAGTTGGTTGGTTGGTTTGTTTTGTGTTGGGTTTTTTTCATATTTCTTTAGTATTTTGTTTTAGGGTTTTGTTTTTTTCAATTGAAAATAAGCCTTGAGGTTATAGGACTTTTCAGTGGACTGTCTTGTTCCACAGATAGCTTTTTTCATGTCAGTGTGGCATGTTGACATTGAGTCCAAGCATTTTTCCAGGCTAAGCATAGGTGACAGAATAGAATATCAAAATGTCCTGTTGTCAGGTTATTGTTTCAGAATCTTGGTTGTCTTTGAAGCTTTTCCCATGAACTGGATTAGCTGTTGAAAAGAGATATTTACTTTTTTGGGACAGATTGAAGGAATTTGTATTTATTAAGAGTTGTGAAGGCTGGGAAGACAATGTTGTAGAAATAGCATTAGTGTACTACAAGGGAGGAAGGAGGGCTGACTACTAGGAAACCTGGTAAAGCATGACCTTCTGTAAAAGTGTGGTAAATTTGAGAATTGCTATCAAGGGACTGTCCCATTAGTGACACATGAGGACAAGTGTCACATTTCAGTGAGTGGTAAGCTGCAGGAAAGCAGAATTTGGGGACATGCTGTTATGTGTTTGACAGGAACAACCACAGCACACGGGGCTGTGTGTTTTACAATAGGGCTGGCTATTGTTGGGGAGTTTGGCCCAGAGGTTAAGAGGTAGGGCAAAATGCCAAATAGGCTTTAGAGAAAGATGTACACAAATTTTTGTAAAAGCCAAGGCTTTTACAGTGCCTTAAACCTTACAGTTAATGACAGTTAAAGGAAATTTTGAGATACGAAGCTCTATTCTCCTTTTCAAATTCTGCAATCACCAGCCTTATTGGTTTGTATAAAAATACCTTTTTTTTTTCTTTTTAACTTTAAATGTAGAAATGGCCAAAGCAAGTCTGTCTGTTCTGGCAATTTGAATGCTCAGCACCAGCAGCTTCAAGGATAAGTGGAGGAAGCACCATAATGAGTAGTTATGGTGCAGAAATGGCAGTTCTGAAGCAGTTTGGCAGTTGAGACTTTTTCTAATGGCCACCAGCAAGAAGTTGACTTATTCACTGAAGCATCGAGGTTTATATCTCATGTGTTGTGTATTTTAATCTCATCTAAGGTAGCTGTGGATGTTCTCATTATGCATATAAATATCTAAATCTTTTTTGAATCTTGCTAACCTCTTGGTCTTGATAATACCTGCAGGAAAAATACCACTAGTAATTATGTGCCATATAGAAATATTTTCCCCCTGTTCTTTTTAAATTGTTTTTTTCAACATCACTGTCTGTCCATTTATTTTTGTATTATAATTTGCGTTAAATAGTACTATCCAATTTGTATTTTATTTTTTTTTTATTATTTTGTATGTCTCTGTAGGTTTTGTTTGTACTCTTCTCATTTCTCAATCACAAGGTCCAAATCTTCAAACTCTTCATCCAGGTTCTAAGTCTTTGATTTCCAGAAACAAATATCTTCCCTTAACTCTTATACCTTGGTCGTGGACTGGACTGAGGATAAGCTGTAATTCATTGGTCACTCTGTTTTTTCCCAATAATTTCCATGAGTGAAATTCAATCATGCACTCTACTGGCATTCAAAATAGAGCAAGATTTCAAATTCTAGTCTGAACACCTTACAATCACAGGATAATTAGTATAGTTGAGCTTCGGGTTTAAATTCAAGCAGACTCCTAATTTACTCCTTGTTTCTGTAGAAGACCGACTTCCTGAAGCATGGTGAATATTTGGAGGCCTCACATAATTACCCCTGGTGTTTCTGAGGACAGTAGAGATGAAGCATTTCCCAGAAGAGCTAGTCCATATTTTATGTGGCCAAGAGGATACAAGCAGCAATCAGCAGGTTTAATCTCTGTAGCTGTTTGAGGCCCAAATAACCCTGGTGGCTGGAAAATGCTCTTCTATGTTTATATGTGGAGTTTGCTATTCATGCAGTCTGCCCATGAAGGTTTTGTAGTTTTTCTTAATCTGCTTCAAACTAGTCCAGCTGTGTTTGTTTATATGGCCTGAAATAAATAGAGAGCTAGCACTTCAGCATGCCTGCCAGCAGGGGCAAAACCTCCAGTAGGTGAATGGAGAAATTAAGGACATTCAATGTCTGCCCAAGGCCTCGTTGTCTGAGTCAGCAAAGCTGTTGTGCAGCTTAGCTCTCAGCTGTTCCAGGGAGACTTACTGGAGCTGAAAGTTGCCTTTGCCTTAGTACTTAGCTTGGTTGGGTAATAGAAAAGATAATTCATAGCAGACGCTTCTCACTTGTTTTTCCAAGCACGTGTGAAACAGAGCCTGCGGAGATTGGTTGAGAGCATGAGCCAATGCACAATGTGGCCTGAAAACAGTATTTTTACCAGCATACTTGTGTGTGCCCCTAAATACTTGTTCCTTGGACACATGTACTGCACTTAATAATAACTGATTTGTCTATTACTGTGATGGACAGGAATCCAAGGAATGGTATCAAGTAATAGTGGAGAAACACTGTTAAGATTTTATCTCTGGAAAAATCTTGCTTATTTGTTGATCTGAGGTTACTAAGCTTCTTGATGAAGAAGTTAAATACTGTACCTATATAGTTCATTAAACATGCTGTGATCTTTTACCTATTTCGTAATGTTATGGGTTATTCCAAGAATTACTTCATATGAAAAATTTGCTCTTATGTTGATGTGGAATCTGCTGGAGTAATTCAGGATGAAAATTCTGTATTAGTGTGCTATTTCTTTCCTAGAGTAGTCCATGAACAAGCTCATGTCCTAGATTAATGTATAAATAACACATGACACCGTTGGACCAAGAAGTCTCTTCATTTTGCAAAATACCAAAATTGTGCTCTAAGCTATTGCTGAATTCTCTGTAAAAATTGGGCAAGTCCAAGCTAAAAGAACCCAATGTCATTTGGCCAAATTAGGTTATTTTAATGAAAGAAGTCCTTTTGCTGAGCCGGTGTTAGAAGTGCAGATGACTTCATGCAAAATAAAGACTGCTTGTGGTTTGGTAATTGCTTCCTTTACCAACAGTGTATGTCTTGGTTCTTTATCTTCATTTTGCTTCTATTCACTTTCTTCCTGCAAACTTTCTGTTTATCCAGTAGCTCAGCTCATTGCTGCATCTATTTACTATTTTCCTCCTGCACTGCAGTTTAGTTAGAAGCAACTCTGTGTTAACTGCTGATAGGAAAAAGTGCAAGGGACAATGTGTGTAGGATGTTGACTGCGTTGTTAACAGAATTTTTCAAGATTTCTAAGTAACTGATGATACATCAACCATCAATCCAAATCCAGGTCCAGAGAGACACTTTAAAATTTTAGTGCTTAACAGAGCTTGAAATATGCACCTGTCCTCCTCTCTACCCTGCGATTACAGACTGAAGGAAAGATAGACTCTTATAATTATTTACATGTCAAAACACTGTCTGCCAATAACTATCTCGTTGATGTTTGCTAGTGCTTTGTACTATGTGTTCCCATCGTTTTGATAGAAGAAAGTTCGGCACACACAGAAAATGTAAGAACCAAAAGCTGTCCTCTATGGAGGAACAAACAGTGTATTTTAAGAAAAATAAATATAAAAGTTAGCTCTCTCTAGACCCAAAGGAAATAGATTACACATGTGTTCTCTAAAGGTGCATGATATTTTTGAATTATGATATTCCAGAACTCATACATTAACATTTGCTTTTTGTAAACATGTGGATCTTTATTATTTTTCCTAAAACCCAGGTTATATCATCAGTCATGGTTATGAATGAAGCAGTAACAGTTTTTTAATTATTGCTGTCCAGTACTGCTGATGAAAGATATAAGACCTAGACAGAAGAGCAAGTTGTGATGGTTCTAGAGCAGTTTGTAGCTAATTCTGATCTCATTTATAAATTGAAAATATTAATCTTTCTGGCTTAGGCATAGCTTTAATAATAACATATATCATGTTAAGTAAATGTATGTTTCCTTCATCTTCAAAACATGTAAAAAATTTCAGGTAATACACTTCTGGTGATGCAGCTAAATATTTTTTTACCTTACAAGTGGAAATGAAGGTGCCTATACAAATGAATAAGCCAAAGCCACAAGGTGAGGATGTTTCAGATCCAGACTAAGAACTGCGAAAGTTCAGCTTCACATAGCTGTACTTAATACTAGTTCAAGAGTCTAAAGTCATGAAGACACTTAAATATGTCTAAATCTATGAATAATCTCTTTGACTGTGACACTATCCATGGTGTGGAGTTTAACACTGTGCTTGAGCTCAAGTGCTTTCCTAATTTAAAGCTGGAAAGACATTCTTTAATTTGAATTTCGTATTTCAACTTTTTCACCATATGAGGAAGCTTTGAACACCAATTTTTTTTCCTTTCATAGGAAGAAACTTTGTAGATAAAGACATAAGTAGCATAAATTGTATATTTGGAGTGATACATCTATACTTGGTTTATTTTTTTTTAAATGGGAATACTCAGGGTCAAAAACTATAGGTACTTAGTAAGTGAATCTGAGAGATAACATTGCTTTGATTTCCCGAAAAGCAGTGATGCTGAATTTCTAGCAGTAGCATTTTTCTACATCTGCTGCTCTTCCCAGAGATGGCTCCCAGCTGAACCTCTCTACGTACTAGAGTACACCTCCTGCCTAACATGCCATAGGTTGCACTTATATTTTCTCATCTCTGCTCATCCTTTCCCCCATGCTCACAGTAGGGCCTCTATTTAAGTCAGAAAATATCGTCGTCTGCAATTGTTCACAAGTGAAGTATTCCCTTGATACTTTTCTTTCTGTGATTTCAGTTTTGGTAATGTGGATGTTGCTGCTAAAGATGTGTGTTAAAGCATAAATGTGGATGAAAAAGTTACCCTTTTAGGTCTGGGACTTAAAAAAGCCAAACCTTTTGGAAGGCAGGCTATTAAATTCCCCTGAGAATAAATTAAAGATGTTTCCTGAAAATTCTGCTCTTGATTATCAGTGTACTGTGTTTTTTCCATAATTTTTTTTCAGGTTTAAGAATAGCCAATGTCTTGCTCATCATAGTGACCCACCAGACAGGTGTCAATCAAACATTTGCATAAGCACAGATCACCGAAGGTTGCTTGGTGTTTTAAAGGAAAGGCATTTTTAGCTTTTGCCTTTGAAAGTGCAGGTCAAGCACTCTATCCAGCATTAAAGACTTTTCTCAATTCATCACTCAATTAACTCAGTAGCCTGACCATTATTAACCCAGACCATTAAATGCTTTTAACCCTTTTCCATGGAAAGAAGGGGCCTCTCAAGTATGAACAATTTCAATGAATGTATTAATTTCATGCAGTTGTCATTTGCCCTATAGCATTGGTTTGCTTTAGTGATATACTTTATAAAGACAATTCAAAAACCAAAAGAAGTTTTTCTTGCAATTTGTTTTACTGCACTGAAGATTTTTGTTGAGATATAAAACATTATATGTTGGAGGTATCAGTAGAAACTGTAATAACACAAGCTGGTATGTTCCATACAGATGTGAAAGGTGAATGCATTTAAGGCAAGTTAAGAAAGCATCTAGGGGTGTGGGGAACTAGTATAGTGCAGCAAAAATAAATGACAATGAAAAAAACATCCCTTCTGCTGAGTAATTAGAGGAACACAAGGAACCCTGTATACAAATAGTGTTTGTCTTAAATACATAGCACTGATATTTAACCATATATTCTTTCTATGACCAGAAGTGAAGGCTGTTGCAGAAGTTAGTACAAATAATAATTTAACTCCTTCTTCTCCAACCATGTGAAAATTAAATATACAAGCAGTAAAGCTCTACTGTAGTATGCCCTGTGAGGTGATTAATTACAGACAGGCAAGTATATTTACGGGAATGGCTGCTGCCTTTGAAAGGGCACTGAGTTCTCCACATGTGAAGAAGGCCTACAAGATGTTTGTTCCTCAGACTGTGCGTGCATTATGTGGTTTTGCAAGGAATCCAGACCTCTTGTTTGCTTAGGGTTTTGTTTCTGCTACGGAATGCTTTTGGGAGAAAGTTTTTTTCCAAGGCAGGACAAGTTTTGTCATTTGCTGTTATCAAAGAGCAACAAAGAAAGCAGAATTCAGCACAAGCTTAGTGCTGTATTTTTACTGATCAGCAAGACCTGCATGTGATGTTAAATGGGTCATACTCCATCTGAGTCAGTGGGTACTTGCTGAATGGTACCGAAACAGTTCCTATGCTAAGATGGTACTGCCAATCGCTAACTACTTTTGTATTTCTTTTTGCCAGACCTGTCCCCACCCATCGCTGTCCCATGCCATTAGCTGTGGACTGTAATAGAAGCTCAGAATTTGGATCTCCTTGTTCAGAATTTCAGCAGCTAGCACCTTCTCCCATCTATTTTCAGGGAGGGTACAGAACGGGGAAGTGGCAGATTATTTTTTTTCTTGTTTCTTTTCCTTCAGAGTAATCATAGTCTGCATGATCATCCAGACTCAAAGCCTGATTAAATTCTTTGAGGTAACAATAATATGATTATGAGTAACTGCTTGTGGCTAACGGGTGAATGAAAAGCCACATTATGAATAATCTGTTTCTTTATAAAAACTTAATAATGGCCTAAAACAAGATTAGATAATGACACTGAGGGGTTTTATCATGCAAAATGAAATGCGCATTGTCAGATATGTAGATGTTTAATAATAGTAGCAGAATTCCTGTTAAAGCAATGACTTGTGTGTTCTACTGTCTTTCCAACTTTTACTGTATTTTGTATTCTTGGCATAAGGGAGCTTGATGTTTTTAATAGTTTTTATATAGCTAGGAATTTTGGGGGGCTTTTTTTGTGGAGATGTCTTTTTGTCATTGTTTTTAATGATTTTGCTAGCCTATCACATTTGTAGATTTGGGATGTTGGCATATGAAAACAACCTGATTCATGACTAAAATGGTATTTTTCACCTTACTAGTTACAATTTTAAATGCTACAGAGCTGCTTCTGTGTGGGCGACGAGGGCGTCGTCATCAGTGTAAAGCAGCTCCCGGACAAGATGGTTTAAGGTCTTAGTGTGGGCCTTCAGTCACCTTAGGTTGAAAAGGCTTCCATTGGTATGATATCGGATGTAGATACCATCTTCTTCATCGAGGTCTGCCGTGGCCCTTTAGAGCATCATGCTGAAAAAGATTGTGAATAGGGTTGGTGCAAGAACGCGTCCTGCTTTGCAGAGGCTGATGAGCTTTTTGGACTGAAAGTCAGTTTGAAAAAGACAGAAGTTTTCTATCAACCTACACCTCAAGAAGTCTTCCATCATCCCCATATCACCAGTGGCGAATCAGAGCTCAAATCAGTCCAGCAGTTTAATTAGCTAGGTGACCTCATCTCCTTGGATGGTAAGATTGACGAAGAGATAGACAACAGGTTAGCAAAGGCATATAGTGCTTTTGGAAAACTCCACAAAAGAGTTTGGCGAAATAAACACTTGAAGAAAAGTACCAAGATCAGTGTTTACAAAGCCATAGTGCTGTGTACTCTTTTATATGGGTCCGAATCATGGGTCATTTACCGACACCACCTGCAACTCCTAGAACGCTTCCATCAGCGCTGCCTCTGTACAATCCTAAACATCCACTGGTCAGATTATGTGACCAATACATCTGTTCTAGAACAAGCATCAGTCACAAGTATTGAGGCCATGTTGCTGAGAACACAGCTGCGTTGGGCAGGGCACATCTCCAGGATGAAGGATCACTGCCTCCCTAAGATCTTGCTTTATAGTGAACTTGCCACCGACTGCTGCATGAGAGGAGCCCCGAAGAGAAGATACAAGGGCTCCCTGAAACAACATCTCAGCCTTGGCCATATTGATCATCAGCACTGGTCTACTCTGGCCTCCAATCAGGAGGTCTGGAGACACACCATCTGTAACGCTGCTGATGCCTTTGAGAACACACGCAGGATCACTCTTGAGGAGAAAAGACAACGCAGAAAGAGTCGCGTCTTGTCGATACTACCTAAGAGTCTTTCTGCTGTGCCTTTTGCAACTGGACTTGTCTATCTCACAATGGCCTTTTTAGCCACCATCGGACCTGTAGCAAATGTGGGTAGAGTCTTTCCCAAATCTTCGTTCGCGAAACCCAACCATGATGATGATGATTTAAAATTTTAAACCTGTTTAAGATCACTTGGTGCTTTATAGACATATTCAAAAGAAATTTCTTCGGACATATTCAAAATCAGGGCATTACTGCCATTCATTTATAGATGTGTATTTTCATTATAAACAAGGTGCAGCCAAAAGCCTTTCTGATGAGTGTTGACTAGGGAATTTTGCAGGGGTTTGAAAGCATGGTCTGACTCCAGTTTGATTAGAGAGGAGTATGGGTATGTCTGCTGTAACACAGTCCTTACCATGCTTTTGGAGAGTTCATCTGATACTCCTTTCTGTACTTGACTGCTTTGGAAGAATCTCTTTACGTCTCGTTTGCTCAGGGAAGAATATGTAACATAACTTGTATGCTTGAACAACATGCACCAAGCAAAGACTTCCAGGCCTATATGTTGCTGAAATAGGTTTCAAGTTATTTATCACTCAGAGGTGCAAGGAAAACAAACACAGTAGAAAAATACTATCAGCTGGTTTTGTGGTTGTTTTGGTTTTGGATAGTGCTCTACCCTTCTGGGTCCCAGGTGTAGCATCCGTGCTCAGTATCTCTCTCTCTCCACAACTGAATGCTGGTCTGATTCCTCCTCCCTAGACTTCATTTTGTCTCAATTAACTCTGACTTTTGTGCTACCTGAATTCAACCAAATGGGCTTGAAAACAGAGGAGAGAAAAATTTTTCACTACTTCCCACATTTCTCTCATAGGGTAAGTCTTGTTCCACCTGGACTCTTCAGAGACTTCTTCAGTAAATATCCAGCACATATACCCTAAATCCACAAGCTAAAGTTTTTATCCCAAAATTTTACCACTTGATGTAATATAGCAGAATTTCTCAGGGATACGTAGAAGTGCATCCCTAGGAGAATTCATCCCATTGTCAGTTTTCTAATTCCTACTAGAATGTCAAAAGTATTAAAACTTCTTTAACAAAAAGCCAATAAAATGGGGGGAAGAAACATAGGTTTTCCACAACTGGTTTTTTTTCTTCTTCTTGCTGAAGATTCAAAAATAAATGAAATAAAAATTCACTTCAAAAGAGATTTTTGCAAGTAAAATTGTAGTTTGCAAAATTTAGTATAAGGATGAGCACTCAAAAATAAAAGACAGCTTTTAATAACATGGAAAATTATCAGTTTGCTTGTAATATATACATATGAAGATTATAAGATAAATATCCATGTCATTATAGTTATTGTCTTAACTCTCTGCTGTACAGCAAAAAATGATTGTATGGCTCGCTGAATTGCTTAGAAATTGAGATTTGTATTATTTTCTCCATATCTCTATATTTTTATTAGGGGAGGAGTTTTGTACAAGGCATCTTTAGTATAATTACAGAAAACTAGCAAGCTCTAGGTTACATTTTTAAAAAATGATACAGTACGAGCTCTTCTATAATTAGAGATAGTTATTTTTACCCTTATGTGCTCCTTTCCCCTGAGGATCAAAAAGTTTTTTACAAACATTACATAAGCCTCACAAGTTATCATTGTATCCAAAGATTCATACATTGACTTATTTGGTTTGCAGGAGCTACAAATGAACTAGTTCCCTGGAAGTTCATCTAGAGGTTTGAATTCATCGTGTATTGAGCTGTAAGTGAGTCTAACTTTACTCTTTAACTTCCTATTTCTTTCCCCATTTTCAAAAGTTTTATGCTCTAGTTGTGCACATAAGATGTAAGAGAAGACATGTTTTGATGTTCTCAGGCTGCAAAAATGAAGGCGGCATGTGAATTTAGCAGGTCTTCAGCTCCTCAGAGACTCTTGGGATGTTTTTATTCATGGGAAAAGGTTTATGAGTATGTCTGACTGTTGACACCAACTATAAATAAGACCCTATTATTTTTATATGGATTTGATGCTGTAGTCTAAAGAAAGTTATTATATGCCACTTCAGATCAGAATTGGGATTTCTGAAAAGCTTGAGGTCTGCTAATGAAAAGTCAGATAAAGAATCAGTACTACTATAATGACATGCAAGGTCTGAATTAGAGACATATTGTTATTGGCTGTTTTGGGGGGTTTTTTTACCCCTTACCACTTTAAGGATCACAATTAAGCAGGCACAAACAAATGCATTAAACCCCCAGAAGACAATGGTTTCCTTGATCATAAAAAATAATAGTTTCATTTTACCTTCCTTGCAGATTTGACTTGTTGTTGATACAGCATAAACCTTCAAAAGCAAAAAAAAACCCCAACATACCCTTAGTTAAAATGGCATTATTTGTGCTATAATTAATTCAAATGAAGCATCATTTAATGACAAAATTGCTATCTGGATTGATAACAGATTTCTCAACTGTGAGTTTATATTATTTGTTAGGCAAATTCTAAGATTAGGAAAACATGTTACAGTTTTGTGTATAAATCACTGCAATATATCTAGTGTTCTTCAGGCTAGAGAAATAATTTGTATTTTAAATGCAAAATCCAGTGAGAGAATAGCAGCCATACGGATCTGACTGTATCCATGATCCATAGGGTATATGTGACCATCTGCATGAAAGCAGTTTATTTTCAAGCTGGTGACCCATCCTTGCAGCATTCCCTTCTTCCCTCTCATCATGACTCCACCAAAAAGAGCCACTATTGGAGGAATAGACTTTCTTCTAGAGGCTACAGACTCCAGTAAGCTGGGATGGGAATGAAAAGAGACTCAACTTGATAGTTTGTTAAGATTTCATTAGAATTCCTATTAGGTACTGAACCTGTTCTAAAGGGGGAGAAATGGTGTTGCAGGCAGCTACATGTTTTTGGAGTATAGGTCCTGCCAAATTGCCCTGCCACTTCTTTTTCTTTATGGGTGATTTGTGGGCCAGTGTGAATAATCAAGGTTTACTTTACTCAGCAGGTGAAGTGGGAATAGTGATTGAAAAGATATAGCAGTGTTGCTTCAGATTAATTTAAAACTAATAATTTTTTAAATTTGGTGAACTGAAACTATTAATTTCAGACTTCATTCATTCGGAAGTTAGTTCAGTTATTGGGATATTTTAAGGGCAAAAAGGCAGCTGCTACAGAAACTTCTGTGCTGCTTTTGGATAACTCAGGATTTAGAACATGACCCCTCACTGAAGTGTAACTCATTGCCCACACAGATCCTTTCCTCATTATTGGAGGTTGTCTAATTTCCAAGGAAATGATAATCTGTCCATCTTAAACCACTGCATTTTTATGAACTTTGTTATATTATAAAACATATTTTTATGTATGAAAGGTAATTAAATCTAGGTTGCTTACTGATTAGATGGGTGTCTTTTATTGACCTTCATGTACTTTCTTGTCTCTCTGGGCTACATTATGCTTACTTTTATATAAAGTAGATCACGCTAACAGGAGAATTTTATTCCCAAATTCCCTCAAGTCCAGTGGTGCATGCATAGAAGGTGAACATGTCAGTTGTTGTGGAATCAGAGGAGAGCTTGAACCCAAGTGACCAGCATTGTACTCATCTCTGAGGTTCCCAGACTGTTATTCATTATTACAACTGTTCAATCCTAACTGTTGAACCAGTGTATTTTACTATTATCAAAATGAACAGGTTGGATAGTGGTCTCATACAAGAAATATTCTTTTGAAACTATTGTCTGAATTTTATCTGAAAATATGCCATTCTGTGTTGATTAACTTTTGTCTGGCAAATAGTCTTCCCTGTTCCTTTCCTCTTATCCTGTTATAGCTCAGCACTTGTGATTTGACTCATCAGCCAGCCCGGCATGGTTCTTTTCTGAATCTGATGCAAAAGAGAATAACTCTGTCTGTCTGTAAATGGGCTCATCATTATTTTCATTCTAATAACAAATGATTCTTCTCATGAGGTAATACTGTGTGCAGTATATATACTGCTGGTTATCATACGATTCCTACGGAGGAGTGTGGATGGAGGCAGAAACCCCACTTACTCCCTTGTGTTAGAAACCAGGAACCACTGTAGTAGTGACTGGCACTTCCACAGCTGCTGTGACTTGCACCGAGTGCTGTCTTGGTGCAATGCCAGGCTGATCTGGTGGGAACATAAAGGTTGATTTAAGGTCCCCTTGCATATTGCTGCTGCCTTTGTCAGATACAGTCTGTGCTACTGAGCTGTGATTGAGCTCTTAGGTCTATTAATATATAATACTTTATTTGCAGATGCTATGGTTAAAAGAAAAGGACAAGGAAGGAGGGAATATATGCTACTAATACTTTGTTTCTGCTATATTAGTAGCAGGTTGCTAAAGTGGCCTGCCATCAAACAGTATTTATAGCAATGTATAAAACATATTAGTGACATCCCTTTTAAATTCAAAAGCTTTAGCTAATATTACTGTCTGCATTCAAAGCAGAGCTCAGTGCCTAAAAGCCGGTCAATAAACATTTTAGTACTGCTCTATTCCAGTGATCTGAATTCAATAATGTTACCTTTCCAGAAGCTGCAGAATGGAAAGTGAAAGAATGATTTATGAAGCTTAGCTATGCATGGCCAGATAAGAAAGCTTTAACTGATGCTTGCAGGATTCTCTTTAATGAAGTACAAGTTGCCAAGATAAGTTTAGGTAAATGAAGCCTCTGTCACAATATGTTACAGCAAAAGAAATGACAGAGACAGCAGAGCAGATGGAGGTTATTACAGAACAGTGGTGTCAAGAATTGTAGTCTAGGTAACTGCACAAAGACAGAACAGATGCATTAAGTTTGGTATTAGCAATTTCATGATACCAACGAATATTTATAGAATCTGTTTAAATTAAGCCTAGAGAGTGTCTTTCCTTAAATTGTCATTTAGCCTTCATTGAGATCATAGCACTAAGCCATCACTTTCTTTTGGGTAGAATTCTTCTCTTTTAGTGCCACCCTCTATTTTTGATGTTGTCATTAACTGCAAAGCCCCTTTACTTTTCTCTTCAAAATGTTGTTGGTTTGTTTGTTTATTTTTAATGCCTACCTTGCTGACAATATTAAGCAACGTTAATTCAAATTGGTAAAATTCCTATTGTCTTTTTTTAACATCCTAATTTAACATGTAACAGCCTATTGTAAATTAAATGAGATGGGTGAACCTATGCTTGATTGTTGGGGCACAGGACCTAGAATTAGCAGTGTGAAAAACTTATTTTGAGTTCTGCCCTTTTCAGGAAAAAAATAGGACTAAGTCAATGTGGAATCTGCATTTGTATTGTGTTCTGTTCAGTCCTGTTTTACATTGAGTAGGTGAATTATTTTTCGGGAAAAAGATGAATCGTTAGGGAGTTTATCCTAAATATGACTTTTGAGACTGTACTTGAAATAAGTAAATGAGCTTGTTTGGTGATTGTTTCTTGAAAAACATGGTGTCCAATCCTAATTTTCTTAGAATTTAGAGAGTTTCAAACCACAGGGTCAGGAAAATACAGTTCTTTTTCCTTACATCCTGTCAAAAAGTGTATATAGTTTCCAAAGGGAGGTCTGTCACACCTGTAGGATGACAGCCTCCGTGGTGAGCAGGCTGACAGACAAGTATATTGAGTTCCTCTACAAATACATGTGAGATTGAATCTCACATGGTTATGTCACACCATCCATCTCCTTGGCCAGGGTACTTTGTTCTTGTGTTTACTCTGACTATCGAAAATTCAGCACTGAAGGCACATACTATCTTTATGCACTGATAGGTTTATTTCATAGACTGAGTGTTGTGTCTTTTTGGTGGAAGCATATGGTGGTGCAGGTAAAGGAGAATGTGGTATGCATTACACCTTCTTAACAATTTGAAATGCCTCCAGAACTAAGATTAAACCAGTTAGTAAAGACTCTTTGGTACAATAAGAAACCAAAATAATTTTTATTCCTCTGCTTCTTTGTATGTCAGAAGTTTTCCCCTTCCCTTCCCTTTCTTAAAAATTAATGGCTTGGTCTTCTTTCTATGATACCTCTGTTCCATGGCTTAAGTTTTACCTCTTCTGTGACTGTTGAAGTCTCTTTTCAGCATCTTTCTTATGTAAGTCAGTGTGGGAAGAATGAAGGAAAGGGAAGAGTGGAGAAGGATGGTAAGGGAGGAAAAATAGGAAGAAGCAAGGGAACCCGCAGACATCTAATTTTTTCCCTATGGCTAAAAAAAGAACAGGGAGGATCTGCATTTACTCTGTTTAATTCCAATGTGCTTCCATAACCTGCTGGAGTTGTCATTCATTTATTGAGAAATGACATTCACCTTGAGGCAGAACCCTACTCCACTGTGAAATCTGTGTATTACCAAAGCTTGATTTTCTATCTCTGTGCTGTCTTCAGCTCTAGTCTGATAATTAAAAGAGTGCCGTATAATGAAACGTGAACTGATGCCACAAAACTCACTTAATGCAGATGAATTGTGTATTTTATTTTTTCATATCTGAAGGTTACTAACCTTGGAATTAAAGGTATTTTCTGCTGGGGTTCTTTTTCTTTAATTTTAAGACAAAAATCTTCCAGCATACAAAGAACTAAGACATCTCTGCCTTGGTTTTGCTGATGTTATGCTTTTTGTAACAATTTAGCTTGTAGGTAAACAAAGACAGATTCCATTCAGATGCCACAATTGGCTCAACATTCCTTGTGGCGTTTTAATAATAGTTGTAACAGCAGTGCCTTTTTATCCCTGCAAGTCTTCTTCCTACTGCTGTGTTTGTAAGAAGGGGAGCCTTAGAGAGTGCGAGTTAGAGACAGTGAGAGAGAATGAGAGCAGTAATTCTGTGAGGCTTAGAATTAACTTCTTGTATTTTATTCATGCATTATTTGTCTTTAGGACTGTAAGGGCTAGGGAAGTATAATAAAGTTTGGGATTTATTTTTTATGTTAACAAAATCTGAATGTTATCTGGGTTCTGTAGGTCCTGCTAGGCTCTAAAAGAAGGAGGGAAATTAGTTTCTGCATCACTTGGTCTACACAATTGACTAATTAGAAATAAATTTGTCTTTTAGTCTTCCAATAAATCGGGGCAGGAATCTGTACTTGCAAAGCAAAAGGAGAACTGTTATTACCAAAATTCATTGAGTGGTTTGGGTATGTTTTGTGCCTGAGGAGAGGGAAGATAGGTAAGAAATATAATTCGTGCACCTCTCCTCCCTCCAACACATTTTATGGGGATTTCAGAAATTGTTGTCACAATTAATTAGTGAACATTTGAGGAAAGATAATGGGTGACTTGGCTGTCAGTCTCCAATCTTTGTGTTCACTGGGCTGAAATCCGAGCAGACTGGCAGAAGGACCTGGAAGTAATTAAACATCTAAAATTCCATAAATGGAAAAACTTCCATTGTTTGTGTCTTCTTTTTTAAAAGTTATAGAAGTGTGTGATGTCCCATTCTTTTCAGCTGTCAGATGATTCCTAAGAGAGGTCTTAGTTTTTTAGAGGATGAGGGATATACTGAATGACGTGGTGCATCTTTGGGATTAAGACATGGTGTTGCATCTGGTAGACAGAACAGCTTATAACCTTTGAATGAAGGTTCAGTGGTGCTCTGAATTCTGTGAAGCACTACCAGCCCTGCTTTGCTTTTGTGTGGCAGGGACAAACAATGTTCCCAAGCACTTTGTCTGCTCTGTTTCCAATGTCTGTCTGTGGAAAGATGGGTTGTTCTTATTTCTTCCTACTTGTCTACCGCCCTCCCATCCATTCATCCACCCATCAGTCGATGGATCGATCCACCCATCCAGGCACTGTTGTCCCCATTGGTGCAAGAGCAAATATGGCACTGTAGATAGACCCTGCTGTCTAGTAAGACAGAGACTTCCATAGAGCTCAGATCCTCTATGGAAACTTACTTGCATGGTTAAGTTGGCAAATCTTTGCAAGTTTTTTCTGCCAGCCTATAACACAGTTTCTCAAACACACCTCAGAAATATCAGCTTTATGAAGATCTGTCTCAGCATTTTGACCTTCAAAATTAGGAGCTAAACCACACATAATTTTTCATATGATTTGGTTTCAATGGTTCATGCAAGGTGCTTTACACAATTAAATAGAGAATTAAATCATAATTAGTTCAGAGTTAAGGGAATCAGTTTTATATTGTATGGGGCACTGAGAAGTTTCAAAGTGAGGAGCATACTTTTTCCACTACAAGAGAAAATGAAAGGAAAACAAGTGTAGCTCTACTTTGTTTTTTATTTTTTAAGAACAGGTAGATAAGATTAAAATAAAGCTCCTAATAAGTAGTGAGAATAATAATGAGTAATGAATGATAATGAAATAATTAATGATAGATTTACCTTGGGTATTCAGGCAGCTATGAGACAAATTATTCTACTCAGATACTTATAATTAAAAATAGCAAAAATATACCAAATACCAGAGGGCTAATAGTCATGTTGGAAACATGTAATAAAAAAATTTATTCATGTCATAGTACTGACATAAAAGAAGGATTCAAATTAAGAACTTTCTGCTTTGCTGAAGTGACATCAGTCTGTCTCACTACTTTAACAAAAGATTTGTTTGAATCATCTGACTCTGCCACTCTCCCTAGCCAATTTATAAAGATCCATCCAAATCCACCCAGGTGATGTTCCAATTATATGTTTTTGGTGTGGGGGCTTTTTTGCTTGGTATTTTAATAGGGAAATGTAAAACTTCTCTATTTCTTTAACTTTTCTTTGATTAATTTAGTAACCTGAGTTTCTATATTCCTAGTAAAATTTTATCTAGTCAATTTTAAAAAAGAAAAATCTTTACTTTGTACTTTCTTGTCTGAGACTGTAATTTTGTATACCCACACTAGGGTAACTCATACTTACAAATGGAATTTGGGCCCAATTTAGGCGATTAGAGGTGTTTCTTTCTGGGTTAGTGGGTTAAGTACACATTTCAGAATTCCCCAAACTTGAAAGGTTCGTTGGAATCCAATTTAAAACTTGACTGTGACTGAACTGATTAGCTACATTTGTGGCTTCACAAGACATTTTCTGTTGTGAACACAAAATTTTAGAATAACTGTCTTTTTTACAAGCTAGTAGAAATAGAATTAATTTTGTATAAAATGGTCTTTTTTCAATTTGTTCCTCTTTATGTGTCATGAAGTTGCAGTTAATATTCTCCTCCAAGGCTGCTGCTCAGCATTGGGGAGCAGTCATTTGAAATAAGCAGTGTGTTGCCTGATCTGTCCAAAACACTGCAGTGCCTGAAAGTCTCCTTGTGGCACTTTACCTTCAAGGTCTTGTGATTAATTCCTTGTTTCTGCAACCCAGTATTTCTCTTAAGCTAGTTTGCAGATTATGCGGGGAAATGCAGAAATTTTATAGTATAGTTTTCATTACTGCTCAATTATTGGATCTTGAAGACTGTATACTATAATCTTTGTTAGACTTTGATCTGCCAGTCCAGGTCTACAGTCAAGTTTCTGACCCTTCAATTGTGAACAGCAAAAGGTGTGACACTCCACAGTATTTGTATACTTCTTTCAGTTTGCACAAACACTAGTTTTATGTTTAACCTTCTTTCACTAGCACTGGTTGTGTGAGTGGAAAAATCAACTCTTAGATCTTTGTTAAACAGTGATTCTTTCAGGACTTTTCAGAATTAAAAAAGTGATTAACAGAGTGTTTGTGAACATTTTTTTTATTTGTTAGTTGTTTGTGGGTTTTTTTGTTTTTAAATAAAAAGAAATATAAATGTATATAAAGTTTAAAAAATATATTGGGTGTCCAAATTTCAGAAACAGAAACTAGTCTGGGTGAACATAAATTCATTTTCTTTGCTGATAAATTTTTGCTAAGTGTAGATAAACCAAGTTATGGCACCTTCTGCAAGCCAACATTTTCTGATAGCCTATAAGCTCTAGAATTAATTTTCCCCATATTTTTTAGAGTTGCATGTATTAATTAGAGTACTGAAAATTGCTAGTAAGACTAGCACATGCAAGTTTTACTCTTAGAAGGCATTTATGTAATGTCTTTAGTGGTTAAGAACACAGAGAATTCCTGATACTGATGCCAGAGGTTTTGGGATATAAGCAGATAGAAAGAAGCAACTGTAATACATGCACTCCTGTCTTCTTAAAAGCTTAGGTATTGTGCCTGTAATTTTGAAGAATTTAATTTGATTTCTTAAGAGGTTTTATGTCTGAACTACTCTCAGTTTTATTAGGTCCCCGTAGTTTGTGGTATTGATCTTTTAAGTAAATACTAAGTGATGCAAATGGAAGCTTTCTAAATTCTTGCTCACAACTATTTTTTATTTCTTAAAGATAAGTGTTTATCTGAGATTTTCAGTACATTGAAAGAGCAGTCTGACATATATCATGCCCCTCATCTGGTGTCCAGTGAAAGTCTAAATCTGATGAGCTAATCCTCTGCGCAGTGGTGCAGAATCAATGTGGGGAAGCTCATTTCAGGTTCTCTGGATGCATCTAGCCACAGAACGAAAATTCTCATCAGCTTGGAGGAAAAAGAAACTGCTCAATGAAAATGAGATTTTTACCTATATTTTTTACTGAAATATGTACTGGTAGTGACTTTGCTGTTTGTCCTAAGTAGAAAAGTTTTTTTTTAACTCTTTCTCTGTTAGAGAGGATTTAAGTTCCTATATTTAAGATATCATCTATAGCATATCTACCTTTCACATGGTTTTAAACAGTTCAGTCCTGGACAGAATTACAAAAACATAGGTTTGGTTGAATAGTAAGACTTTCATAAGTCTGGTCCCTCATCTAATAGTGGGCACATTAATCCTACCTTCTTAAATGCAGACATGAGCTCACCAACTAAGCAGAAACTTTCCCATTGGGTACTCTGATCTGCAAGTGCTGGGTTGCTTGACATACAAAGCCATGACATACAAAACCAAAGGAGAGCCTGGCACTTAAGGACTAGCTGGAGATCAGTGTGGAATACAACTGTAGTGTTTTCGAACTTGAGTAAGTAGGTGTGCGTGGTGCTGAGCTCTGCAGGTTTCCCCAGCTCAGAGCTCTGGGTGATGCTTTGTTGCACGATATGTGGAAGTTCTTTTGTGGCAAGAAAACTCTAAATAAACAAATAATAACCACTGGATATCTTTAATTTTTTCCCACCGTGTTGCAGATGGAATGTATTTATTTCTGTGTCCCATTTGGAACAGCTCCATTAACAGCTAAGTAATTTGCTTCTTATGTGTTTACTAGTCAGAATACTGCTGTGCTTTTTAAGCTGTCACTAACTGGAACAGGCTAACAATATAATCATAGTGGGCTGATGGAATATAAAATGAGAAAAGTTTTGCTGGAATAAAGTACTCTTAACAATCTCTCTGGTCTTTGAATGTAATAGGGTGATAAATACATTCTGTGAAAGTGTTACATTAAGGAGGATAAATAATATTCAAAGAAAAATCTCTCACTTTTGATTATTGATTTGTGATACCTTTATTGATCTCTATCCCAAAAGCATAATGGTTATTTTCTGTGAGTTTTCTTAGAAAATTAGTACTAACAATTCTCTGAAAAGGGGTTCAAATCAGATGGGAAATTTGTGATTTGCCTTTTGTTTTCTAGTTAATGTTGTTTAAATCAGTCTTGAAAATATTAAAAGATGGGTAGCTTGTGTCACAGTCTTCTCTCTCTGTTCCAAGACATACATAGTTTTATTTTTTTCCTTTGGGCTTTTCTTTTTTCTCCATTGCTTACAAATAGTGGATCCCTTCACACACATTTAGAAATGAGATTTGAAAGATTTTGGAGAACACCATGAGGTGGAATAAACTTACCAACCACACTTTATGGTTAGGTGGGATGCTTTTCCTATGCACTGAGCGGATTCTTTTCTAAGTATACTTCTCTCTGAAATACTTTTTTTTTTTTTTTTTTACTGAGAAAGCTTCATGCAATCTCCAGGATGATAAAGAACTGAGAAAAGTATTAAAATGTTTTAAAAATACATCAGCACCTTTCCTTAATGCTCAAGTTTTGACCACTGGCCTTTCTGAAAATCTGAAAATCCCTTTCTGAAGGGACTGCTACTCCTAGGATATGAGCTAACTTTTCTACAAGTTCTTCAAGAGGGCACTAATGGTTAAAAATTCTAGATAGTGGTACAATGTTTTATTCTAAAATCATATGTTCCTTGCAAACAGTTGTGATTTGCAGAAGAAAACCCAAATGTGTGCCTGTACATGTTTGGACCTCTACAGGTTTTGACCTTCTGTATAAGAAAAATGCAGAAATTTGCCTCTGCGAATACAAATGTTGAAACTTCTTGAATTAGAGTAGTCTACACCAGCTTTAAGCAGAAAAAATTCCTTTTTCTGTGATGCACTTAAAAATTTAAGTTTCAAATATGCTATCATCTAGAAGATACACTGATTATCCACAGTCAGATCTGGGTAAATACAAGTATGATCTTTCCCTTCTTGTTATCACAGAAATCTTGGTATTCCTGGCTGTATGTGCTGACATGGCAGAAGTAATCAAATCTTAGACAAAAGAAAACAGGTAAAGGAAGGCATGAAAATAAAGGGGGTTTCTTCATAATGAGAAGGACTTGATTTTTTTTCAATTAAAGACAATGAAATAGTGTCAAAGCAGGCAATGAAGCCTCAGCTGGAACTGAAGAGACAGAAAAATTCAGGAGAGAACTGTGGGAATGATAAAAGCCCAGTGGATACACCAACCATGAACTGAACATTTCTAAAGAGAAGGTGTGATTATTTCAACCCCCAAAATGGTTCCTTAAGACACTTCAAAATAAAGAGATCATAAAATAAAATAGATATGAGAACACAAATATGTTGAAAGAAAAAATAAAGAAGGACAAAGTGTTTGAATGGTTTCAGAATTTGAAGATAGCAGCTCTTTAAATGCTTTTGTTCTATTCAGGATACTTTCAAAGTAATAAACTTCTTGTGTGCACTTAGAAGAGTTTAAGACATTCCTGAAATATACTTCCTAAAGAGAGTTGTTCTTCCCTGTTTCATAATTGGAGGGGGGAATACCACACTCTCCCCGCCCCCCAAATTTCTTATAGTTTGATATGGCTCATCTTAAAGTGCTGTAAGGATTTCTTGTCTACTGTTTTAAATTCCCTCTGAGATGGAAAAAAGTTTTCTTGGTATTGAAAATCCAGTTTCATTAGTTTTAATTTTCTTTTTAGTGTCATTTCACTTTCTTAAATTATTCAGAATACTTCTGAATAATTTTGATGCTTTCTTCCTACTTCTGTTCCCCACGAATTTAATCAGTCACATTATGTGTCTTGGACTTATTTTTTGTTCCAGTATTTGATAATCTATCTTTCATTTTTGTTAGCACATTCTTTTTACACTAATTAAGAGCTGAATAAGTAAAAGCATCACTCAGCTTTTCAGGTAGGTTTGTGTTATACTTGTACCTCTCAGTGTTTTTTTGAACCTTCTCGTATTTTTTCAGTTGTCCACCCTCAAAATCATATTTTTAACCTTGAGCTCAGCTTCAGTGTTGTTGGAATTGCAAATTCATTCGTATTTCCAATTCTTTGAGACTAGGTCTCTAGGGCTATGAAATTTTGTTAATTGTCACAGCTCCAGTTTATGTTTTACTTTATTTAATTAGGATTCCCACTAACATGTTTTCTTGATGCTTTTAAGTCTGAATGGTAACAAGAAAAACATAATCTTTTGCCCTAAAACTTTGCTGTTAATGAGCTCCAGAATATCAGTCTTCTGCACTGCATGTACCAAAGTTTTTAGATTTCTTTAGAAATGAACATTAATTAAGTATTAACTGAGCCATAAGGTTATTGTCAGCTTAATGGATGTCTTAATAGATATACTTGAAAAAGTGGTCCATATACTGAATTACGCAGATTTCTTTTCACCAATGAACTTAGAGATATGTATTTTTTATATATAAAGAGTGAATATTACCTCAGGAGAATGCTGTGACTAATTTAAAACTGAAATTTAAATTCTACTTGATTTTCTAGTTCTGAGAGTTCTGCATTCACAAAAACCAAGAATGAAGTTCCTTGCCTTAAGTGAAAAAAAACCCCACAACGCAAAATTTCAACTTTCCATATTATTTGTGTGTGGAAGAACATTGTTAAAGCGAAGGACTTTAAAATGTAGTCCTAGTGGAAATAGCTTTGACAGTTACTGAAGAGCTGTTTTCCTTCAACGTCACTTAAAAACATATTTTAGAGCACAAATGTTCTTTCACTTAGGTATTCAGGTGCTAGTTTGAAGTTGCTACAAATGTATCTTTCGTTGCTTTTACTATTTCCTCAGTCCTCTGCACTTTGAGAAATCCCACTGTTGAAATTTTAAATAGGATATTTGCTCTCCTCTCTTATATTCTGATGAAAATAACTATTTGTCATCTGATTTAGCACGCATTAAAATTGGGCAGTTCAGAACTCAGAACTCTTCTGAAAGGATCTTAGTGGATTTGTGCAATTCCATTCCAGAACCAAATAAGACAATCATGATGTTTTTGGTTGGTTTATTTCTTTATAACAATCAGATTTAGAAGCTTACCTTTCATTTGGGAAAAATTAAACAGGAGATTAAAGGCGTTTTAAGAGTCCAAACAACATTTAGTAATGTTTCATATGTGGCTGAATTTAAAGAATACAGATTTTGGATTGCTCCTTTTTTTAAGAGTCCTAAAAGATTTGAAAAATTTTAGAAATATGCTTTTTGTAGCTGTTATCCTGTCCAGTTTAATGTTAAATATGGCTGAATGGGATGGTTGGACAAATGATAGTGCTAGAAATTCATTGGTATTTTATATTAATTTTGACTTTTATTAATGATCAAAATAGTATATGGTTGTTGCTTACATTGATATGACCCAATACACAAAAAATTTCTGGGTTTATGCTGCTAAGATTTATGGACGTTCTAGTGGTTCTGATGAAAAATTACAAATGCCCATGAAATATGTCAGCTCTACCTGGTTGCTTATATAGAAATAATCCTCTACTAATCATAGACGGTTCATCAGGTGTGAAGGTGGGGTAAAGGGTAAGACAGAAAAAGAATTATTATGGCATTTGTCAATAATGTGTCTAATCTTGAGAGACTATGCAGATGTATATGAAGATGTGTGAACACAGAAGATTATCTATCCGTCACCTGGATTAATCTCCAGAGTAGACAGTAATTTCTGACAAGGGTTAAAAGTTGCCCCAAACCTGCCCCTTGTACACCATTGCTGACAGCAGAATAAAGAGACTGGCCTTTGATGTGCTGCATGGGCAATGAGATCTGTGTTAACCTCTATTCAGACTTAGAAAAGGTGAGTAAATATAATATTTTTCCCACACATTTTTTACTGTGAACTGGAACTATTTCTATACATGATGTAGTGCTCAGGCAGAAAGTGTCTGGCTTAGTTAATGATTCTCACTGAAACTCTCTGAGTCTGGTTTACTAACTTGTGTTGTGGCTTGTTTGATGAAGACAAAGTGCTTAAATATTTGCCATGGTGTTTATAGTACTTTGCTTTACATATCTCTTTTTACAAATCAGTTTTGTTGAAACCCCCAAACAGATTATTTTCATGCTACTGTATATAGTACGTATTTATGAAACATACAGAAATTAATATTACTCTCTATATATACACACAGAGAAAAACAATTTCGTATTCCGGCAGTCAAATGAATGATCTACTCTTAGTTACCATTTTAGTAAAATTGCAGAAAGCAGTGACTCATATTATAGTTGCTTGAGGCTTCTCATCCATCCACTCTCATGGATTGTTTTTCAAAATCTAATCAGCAGTCAAATGTAGTATAGATCACAAAATATATTATGAAGCTATCTTACAGTAACTAACCCTGTGTTTTCCATCTCTATGAAACAGTGATTGGGAATGGGAGCAGTGTTCAGAGACAAATTATGTGAGAGAGGGCAAACAAATTCACCTGTCTTTCCATTTTGTTTGTATTCATTGCCTTCCTTGATTAGACTGTAAATTCTTCAGAACACAGTCTTCTAATATGTGTTTGTGGAAAGTAGCTTCCTGACACAGCTGGTGAGGGAGGCCACTAAGGAAGGTGTCCTGCTGGACCTGCTGTTTATGAAGAGAGAAGGTGGGTTATGTGATGACTGGAGGCCTTCTTGGCCAGAGCTGTCATGAAATGATTGAGTTTTTGATTCTTGGAGAATCAAAAGGGGAGTCAGCAGACCTAGATGGTTGGACTTCTGGAGGTCAGGCTTTGGCCTGTTTAAGAGACTGGATGAGAGTCTCTTGGAGGCAGTCCTGAGAGGCAAAGGAGTCCAGGAAGGCTGGATGTGCTTGAAGAAGGAAACCCTAAAGGCATAGGAGCAGGGTATCTCCATGTGCTGAAAGATGAGCCAGCAGGGAAGACCAGCCTGACTGAACAGAGAGCATTGGCTAGAATTCAGGAAGAAAAGAATTTAAGGCCTTTGGAAGAAAGAGCAGACAACTTGGGAGGACTACAAGTATGTTGTGAAGTTATGCAGGGAGAAAATTAGAAGGGTCAAAGCCCAACTAGAACTTAATTTGGCTATTGCCATAAAAGAAACTAAAATATCTATTTACAGATGCATCAGCAACTAAAGGAGGCCGAAGGAAACACCATGACAAAGGATGAGGAAAAAGTGCAGGTACTTAATGCCTTCTTTGCCTAAATCTTTTATAACAAGACCAGTTGTCCTCAGGGTATTCAGGCCCCTGAGATGTAAGACAAGGATGGGGAGCAGAATAAAAGCACCATAATCCAGGAGGAAATGGTTAGCAACCTCCTATGCCTCTTAGACATGCACAAGTCTATGGGTCTAGATGGGATCCACCAAAGGGTACTGAGGGAGCTGACAGAAGTGCTGATCCACTTTCAGGCATCTACTAGCTGCCCTGGTTAACTGAGGATGTCCAAGTTGACTGGAAGTTAGTAAATGTGATGCTCATCTACAAGAAAGGCTGGAAGAAGGCTCTGGGGAACTACAGGCCTGTCAGCCTGACCTCAGTGCTGGGGAAAGTCATGGAGCAGATCGTCCTGAGTACCATCATGCAGCATGTACATCATAACCAGAGGTTCAGGTCCAGCCAACACCGGCTTAGGAAAGGCAGATCCTGCTTGGCCAACAACCTCACTTCCTTTTATGACCAGGTGACCTGACTATTGGATGATGGAAAGGTTGTGGATGTTGTTGCCTGGACTTTTCAAGGGCCTTCGACACTTTTTGCCAGGTAAAAAAATAACTCAATAACTGGGTCCAGAGCGTGAAGGGAGTTAATACCCAGTTGGCAGTCTGGTTATTAGTGGCATTCCCCAGAGGTCACTATTGGCTCCAGTCCTGTTTAATACCTTTATCAATGATCTTGACGAAGGGATCAAAGGCACCCTTGGTCAGTTTGCAGACACAAGGTTTATCTGCTTGCTGGAGGGTAGGAAGGCTCTACAGAGTGATCTGGACAGACTAGATTGATGGGCTGAGGTCAATTTTATGAGATTCAGCGAGGTCAGTTGGTGGGTCCTGTACTTGGGTCACAATAACGCCATGCAGTGCTACAGGCTGGAGGTAGAGTGGCTGGAAAGCTGCCTGGTGGAAAATGGCCTGGGGGAACTGGTTGACAGCCAGCTGAATGTGAGCCAGAAGTCTGTCCAGGTGGCCAAGGCCAATGGCATCCTGGCTTGTATGAGGAATAGTATGACCAGCAGGATTAGGGAAGGGATTGTTCCCCTCTACTCAGCATTGGTGAAACCACATCTTGAATCCTGTGTTCAGTTTTGGGACAGCAATAAAGCTGGTGAAGTCCTGTGAGAAGTGTCTGAGGGAGCCGGGGTTGTTTAGACTAGAGAAAAGGAGGCTAAGGGGAGACCTTATCACTCTCTACAACTGCCTAAAAGAAGATTGTAGCCAGGTAACTTGATCTGTTCTCCAGAGTAAAAGGTGACTGGAGGAGAAAATAGCCTCACATTGCCCCAGGAGGGGTTTAGATTGCATATTAGGAAAAATTTCTTCAGTGAAGGTTGGTCAGGCATTGGAACAGGCTGCCAAGGGAAGTTGTGGAATCAGCATCCCTTAAAGTGTTCAAAAATGTGTGGATGTGGCACTTGGGAATATGGTTTAGTGGTGAACATGATTAGTGGTCAAACTCAATGTCTTTTGCAACCTAAATGGTTCTCTGATTCTGTATTTTATAAAGTATCAAGTATGATGCAGATCCAATCTCTGACAAGGCATCCGTTGCTAGAAAAAACAGTTATGCCATTTCCTGATCAGCACTTTAAGTTTTCTATGCCAGTAACATGTTCATGTTTCTCACTTTTTTGTTTCAGTGCTTGTTGGTTTTTATTCTCTGTCCTGTGTAAATAGTGGGTTTTGGCGTTTTCTTTTTTTTTTTTTACGAGAAACCAGTGTCAGTATGGTAATATTTTTGAAACTCAGTATGGGCTAGTAGAAAGCCAAGTAATTTCATTAACAGTAGTACGTTTAGAAATGGTTCTGTGAGTATTTCAGGCAGGTAGCACCATACAAGGACATTTAAAAGTGTGTAAAATTAAGCATACGTGGAAGTAAAATCAGGTCACACATAATGACCAATCCCCCATGATATCTTTAAGGTAATATCTCAGATTCACAACTTTACAAGCAGTAACTCTGCATACAATTCAAGATATTTATGGACATAGTTAAAACTAAGATTAAAGTGTTATAAGAATGTGAGGAATTAAAGACACTTTTAGATTTCCCTGGGTTCTTTCAAAGTCAAAGAGTAAGTTCTGTAAGAAAGAAACCAGCACATACTTGGTTGCTAGGCAGTTAACTCTAATTGTGTTTCTAGGATGATATTGCACATTCTTAACAGGGCAAAGTAAACACAGGTCTTTATATAATGGTGAATCGATATTTGACACTATCTCTTCAGAACAAAGACCTATAACTTTTGGTTGCTCTCTCTGTGTTTCAGTAGTTTGCAGTCATGCTGCATAGGAATCATATCCTTGCTGTGGCTAAACCCTTTTATTTGGCACAGTATTAGCTGCACTGAAGAGTATGCACTGCTCTTTGGTTTTGAGCAAGGAACACACATTTGATGAGCATTTCCAAAATGTCCCCTTGGGAAAAGACCCATTCCCTGAATTAAATCACTATGGTACTATCCTAATACTCTTAAGAACTAAGTGTGGAAATAATAAGGATGTTCCATGGAGCAAAATCTACTGAAAGTAAAGAGTGAATTATCCAAGGTAAAATGGTGTTCGATATGTGAAAAACTGGATTTTGTGCATTTCTAAAATGACATCACAGTGGCCTATTTAGACAAGTGTTTTAAGTACTTATTGTAAATTTGATGCCTAATGTTTTCTTTTTTTCCAGTGTGGAACATTTTAAAGACATCTTAAACGTTCCTCTCCTCCCCTCAGCAGCATCTTGAGTATCTGGTCATATTTAAATTTTATCAAGATGAACTGCTCATTTTGGAAAATCTTGTCCCTGGGCTATAGTTATCTTTGGTTTATATATTAGATATATAGCTGTGACTTATATAAAATCAATAATTTATATGGAATGGATCCTCATCCTTACTCGACTGAAGCGCTGAATGTAGCCTGTTATACTGAGATGAATGAATACTGACATCACCTATATTCTGGTGTAGGTGGAGGATTTCTGTCACCATCTGTTGTTGCATGAATCATGTTTTCCTTATGATTTTATGGGGAATAAAAATAACAGGAAAGAGAAAATGAGGAAAATATAAGGGGAAAAATGGGTTTTATGGTCTGCTAAGAGTATTCATCTGGTTAAGAAAGGAGTACTGTTTGACTTGGCTTCTTTTACTAGCACTTTTGTTCAGCTAGCTAATTTTCACCAGCTTGGGGAAAAGCAAGAGTAGTGATTATCCTGCTACAGAAAAACAGAATAATTAAGACTGAAAGGGACCTCTGGAGGTCATCTGGTCCAACCCCCTGCTCAAGCCAGGCCACCTAGAGCCAGTTACCTAGGACCAGGTCCAGATGGTTTTGTAATATGCCCAGGGAGGGAGAACCAACCCTCTCTGGGCAACCTATGCCACTTCTCGGTCACATTGAAGAAGTGTTCCCTGGTGTTCATAGGGAACATCCTGTATTCCATCATTGGGCTCCACTGGAAAAGTCTGGCTCTGTCCTCTTCGTACCCTCCCATTTGGTGTATGTACACAGGGATGGGATTCCCCTGAGCCTTCTCCTCTCCAGGATGAACAGTCACAGCTCTTAGCCTTTCCTCATATGACAGACACTCAAGTCTCCTAGTTATCTTTGTAGGCCTTTACTGAACTCTCTCCAGGATGTCCGTGTCTCTTTGAACTGAGGAACCCGGAACTGGACACAGAACTCCAGGTGTGACCTCACCAGTGCTTAGCAGAGGGGAAGGATCACCTCCCTGTTGGCAATACATTTTCTCTAATGCAGCCAAGGATAGCATTAATCTTATTTGCCACAGGAGCCCACTGCTGACTCATGATCACCTTGTTGTTCACTGGGAGCACTGGTACCCTTCTGCCCAGCTGCTTGCCAGCTGCATCCCAGCTGTGTGGCTTCCAACCTATGTTCTCTATATGAGATTGTTCCCTTGTTGTCCAAGTGAAGGACTTTGCAGTTCCCCTTGTTGAGCTTCATGAGGTTCTTGTCAACCCATTTTGCCAGTCAGCTGAGGTTACTCTGGATGGCAGCACAACCACCAGGTGTACCAGTTCCTCCCAGTTTTGTTCTATCAGCGAACTTGTTGAGGGTACATTCTGCCCCATAATGCACATCATAAATGAAGATGATTAATAGAATTGGACCCAATATTGATCCCTGGGATTTACTGCTATTTTCTAGTCTCTGTTTCTAGTGGACTTCGTGCCACTGATTACTACCCTTTGGGTCAGTGGCTCAACCAGTTTTCAGTCTACCTCACTCTCTACTCATCTAGTCCACCCTTGTCAGCTTCTTTCTGAAGATCTTATGGGAGACAGTGTTGAAAGCCTTCCTGGAATCAGATAAACTATCCACTTCTTTCCCCTCACCTACTAAGCTGGATGTTTCATCACAGAAGGTTATCAAGATGGTCAAGCATGACTTCCCCTTGGTGAAGCAATGCTGACTACTCCTGATAACTTTATTGTCCTTCATGTGCCTGGAAATGGTTACCATGATTAGTTATTTCATCTGCTTCCAAGAGACTGAGGTGAAGCTTGTTGTTCCCTGAGTCCTCTGTCGTGCCCCTTTTCAAAATAGGAATGACATTTGCTTTCCTGTAGTCCTCAAGCACATCTCCCAGTTGCCATGATCTTTCAAAAATTGTTGAGAGTTATCTTTCAATGACATCAGCCAGCACCTTTCTGTTCAGATAGAAAATTTTTCTAGTGTGGAATGCACTCCCAAGCCCCTATTACTTCTGGCAATAGAAATGCCTAGGAAATGGACAGCTCATAAAAGTTCATTGGTGTTTTGAGCCTGTCTGGGTATATTTCTGAAATTTTTAGGGGATTTGGCTATGAATAAGAAGGATACTATGATTTTTTTTAATGTGTACTCTTCATTTAAAAGGAATACAAAAAAAATTGTAAGAGTGTGTGTATTATTTGTGTATCCACATGCACACACTTCCTTGTAAATGTGGCTTTTTAACCATTTTATTTTCAGCTGAGGCTGTCAGCCAGCCTGTGATGTCTTTTTCAAAATCCAGTTTACATGTATGTTTATTTAATTTCCTTTTTATTACTTTTTATGTATAGAGTCCAGCTCTCAGGCATATTTGAGTTCCTAAATAGCATGTGCCAGCCCATATGACTGGAGAGAATAAGCTTCTCTGAAAGTCACAGAGGTCTTATGCTGCCTCCAGGGCAGTTTTGACAAGTGTTATGCAGTAAGGAATGGGACTCATACACTGAATTTTAGTTCAGCAGCTCACTGAGAATGAATTTCCCTTCACTTCTGTCAATTAAAGCTCTTTTTTTTTTTCAGTGTGACTATTTTATTTTTATCCCATGTGTTACTGCAGTGAAGTGCTTGTGGACTGGGGCTTCTTGTTAAATAACATGTATCTTTATTACAGTGAATCAAAACCTGAGCTAAGTTTCCAAAACCGCTTTCTGCCAACAGGCAGAGGGAAGCATTACATGAAAGCAACACCCACAAACCAGTAGTCTTTACAAACTGGCACAATCACAGTTTACTTTCCTGGATAGACTGAGATAATGTCTTCCTGCTTTGCCCAGAACTGATACGTAGGTGGGTGAATGAAGTAATGTTCTAGAAAGCGTTGCCTGTAGAGAAAATCCTCCACATTACCTGAATGACAAGCTGTTAGCTTATATACAGGTTATTTTTGGTTTTGAACAAATTATGTCAGAGGAAATCAACAGTAACAATAATTAAAGACAGGCTTTTAGAAGAAAACTAAAGCAAACAACTGGTATTATTATTGCTTATTGACTGTCTTTGGCTCTTAGGAAAACTATCAGTAGATGTATATGGAATGGCTGCTGTCAAAATGTAGCAGCAATTAAATCCCATTAGGAGATTTCCAAAAGTCATTAACCTGACTAGAGGGCAGTCCAGTAGCACTGGCTTACTGTTCTGCTATTAAGAATTTTCACAAAAATGGAGTGGCCAACATGTGATAAAATGAACCTACAGAAGCTACTGAAGCTAAGAACCTTCAGGAATCCCAAGCCATTACATTTGCTCTGCAGTGGTGTCAGTACAAAGGAGTGAACTGCCACTGTGCTCGCATTGACTAAGCTGCACACTGACCTAATGTGACTCCATAAGGGATGCCATTCCTGAGGTCAGACTGGTGTATGGGTACTCCAATTCCATGTTAATAGCCCTTTACTGTATCTGTTTTTCCTACCAGGTTCCTGGTTTTCATGCAGCCTCCATGATACCCCCTCTGCCTTAGCAGTCTTTCATCTATTTTAATTTTTGTTGTTCTGCTTTTGAGACCACATATTACTGGGGATGTATCCATTGGTATTTTCATAAAACTCCCTGTTTAGAGTGCTTTGGGACAGACATTAAATGTTTGCAAGGTAGTTGCTAATAGACCAATACCTGACTCTGAAACCGGTGTTGCTGTCAGAATTTTGAGTTGGGGTATACCTGTCTCAAAGGGAGGAAAAGGATTTTTGCACAAGATGAAGCAGGGCTTATTGAAGAAGATTTAAACTGAGTTTGATGGGTAAAGGGGATAAATTCAGGCTCACTAGAGATAAACCTGGGGGCGGCACCAAAGTTTGAGGGACGGTGTGCTAGAGAGGTCCTTCAGTCTGCCGTATAGATGGAGATAGGGAATGGACATCCATGCAGCAGCAAAGATGCAAGAGTTACTGATGTGTTAAAAACAACTGAAGCACCTGAGAATGGTCACAAAGGAATTAGGACTTCTCCCATGGAAAAGGTGGTGGGATCAATAGCCCATCTGAAGTGCATCTACAGCAATGCACATGACACAGGCAACCAACAGAAGGAGGTGGAAGCCGTGGTGAATCTATGACATAGTTGCCATCGTGGCAACAGGGTGGGATGATTCGCACCACTGGAGTGTTGCAATGGATGCCTGTAAACTCTTCAGAAGAGCAAGCAGGAGAGGTGGTGGGGTAGCCCTGTGTGTTAGGGAGTGGTTTGATTGCCTAGAGCTTAATGATAGAGACATTAGGGCTGAGTGTTTATGGGCAAGTATCAGGGGAAAGCCAACAAGGCAGGGATCATGGTGTGAGTCTGTTATAGACCACCCAACCAGGATGAAGAGGCAGATGAAATATTCTTTAAGCAGCTGGAGGTAATATCACAATCACTAGACCTTGTTCTCATGGGGAACCCCAAATTACCAGATGTCTGCTGGAAATACAGCACGGCAGAGAGGAATCAGCCAAACAGGTTTCTGGAGTGTATGGAAGGTAGCTTCCTGACACAACTGGTGAGGGAGCATACTAGGGAAGGTGTCCCACTGCACCTGCTGTTTGTGAACAGAAAAGGACTGGTGGGTGATGTGATGGTCAGAGGCTGTCTTGGGCAGAGCTGTCATGAAATTCTTGGGGAAGTAAGGGGCAGGTCAGCAGAACTGCTTCCTTGGATTTCTGGAGAGCAGGCCTGTTTAAGAGACTGGTTGAGAGAGTCCCCTGGGAGGCAGCCCTGAGAGACAAAGGAGTCCATGAATTCTGTATGTACATAAGAAGGAAACCCTGAAGGATCAGGAGCAGGGTGTTCCTGTAAGCTGAAAGATGAGCTGGTGGGGAAGAAGACCAGTCTGGCTGAACAGAGAGCTTTGGTTGGAACTTAGAAAATAAAGGAGAATTTATGACCTTTGGAAAAAGAGGCAGGCGACTTGGGAGGACTACAAGGAGGTCAGGAAGTTATGCAGGGAGAAAATTAGAAGGGACAAAGCCCGACTAGAACTTAATTTAGCTATTGCAAATAAAGGCAAAAAAAAATTTTCTATAAATTCATGAACAACAAAAGGTGAGGATGAAGAAAAAGTGCAGGTACTTAATGCCTTCTTTGTTGTAGTCTTTAAGAGTAAGACCAGTTGTTCTCCAGGTATGTAGCCCCTGAGCTGGAAAACAGTGAAGGGGAGCATAATGAAACCCCCATAATAAAAGGAGAAAGACAAGAAAGACATTGAGGTGCTGGAGTATGTCCAAAAAAGGGCAGAGAAGCTGGTGAAAGATCTGGAATACAAGCCCTATGAGGAGCGGCTGAGGGAGCTGGGATTGTTTAGGTGGGGATCAGTCTCCTCCCCCAAGTAACAAACAACAGGACAAGAGGATATGGCTTCAAGTTGTGCCAGGGAAGGTTTAGATTGGATATTAGAAGAAATTTCTTCACTGAAGGGGTTGTCAAGCATTGAAACAGGCTGCTCAGGGAAGCAAATGAGTCACCATCCCTGGAAGAATTTAAAAGATATTTATGTAGGGCACCTGGTGGCAGTTCAGTGATGGACTTGGCGGTGCTGGATTAACGCTTGAACTCGATGATCTTAAAGGTCTTTTCAAACCTCAACCATTCTCTAATTCTACAAGAGAACCTGTATACCCTGAGCTGTGTAAGGTACACTGCAGACCATTTGAAACATCCACTTGTTGCTTTAATCCAGGAAGCTGGCATTGATGGTCTACGAGGATAGAAAGAAAGGTGTGTGGCACTATACAGTCTTTATTCCTTTCCTTCTCAGCAGTCATTGAACTTTTTATCTCCTTAAAGAAAGAGACGAAGGGAGTTAGAAGGATGGCAAATATTTCTAGATTGAGAAATTTCCTTATCTAGAGAAGAATTTCTAGAAAATCTGTTGCCTATTTGTTATTTATCCCTTTATTTTAATGGGTACAGAAGGGTGGCATCAGCTGAACTCACATCATTAATCTTTATACTAGTCTGAAGGAAAAGGATTGCTACATCAATATGCTGAAGTCATTTTGATGTTAAGTCATATGTCAGATCATGAGACATGATTCCAAATGTTAGTGAAATGACCTTTCCACTGATAAATGGCACAACCTTCAACTTTCAGTGGTTTTGTGGGAGCTTATGTCCAGCTAGTCATTTTCACATATTTGGAAATGGGAAAAAGTGCATTGTTTTTATCTGGTTTATCTATCAGATCATATGAGCTAGTTAAAGGACACTGAGCTAATTACTAAATAAATTTGTAACCCACATTTTGTATTCAGATTACTCAGATTATGGATTTATTGTAGTGTATATCTTTCTTATTAATGATGATACTTTTTATACTTATAATAGGTATGAGAACTTTCATATATTATGTTTGGACAATGTTTGAATTGAAGTAAAGAGGTTAAAATGCCTCTTTGAATTTAACCTATTCACGTCATCAAAATCAAACATTGACGTGAATAGTCTTTGAATCAAGCCTAAAAGTAATTGAAGTGTATATCTTAATTACTCATAATTTTCTTCACAATGAGTCATCTCTTCCTTTAAGTTTTTTTTCTGGGGGAGGAGGGGCAATACATATGCATGTCATACCTATTTGTTCTCATATGCAATATTTTTGCTTTAACATTACAGTAGGATCCTAGTTAAAAGAAATTGTTGACTCTCAGATAAGTCCATAATGACAAATCATGAGACTTATTTATCTTTTAGTGTATTATACATTTCATTTATTGGTCCATATACGATAACATGAATATGGGTTCATAAAAGAAATTTCTTTTAAGAGATCAAGAGAGAATGAAAATGAGTTTGGGTGAAGTGTTTTGTGTATTAAGCCACTGCTTTTGCCCAACCCAGTTTTCTCACATATTAAAGATAATATTTTTCCAACTTTCAGTGATGAAAAGAAAAAGGCCTGCAGCATACACACTACAGAAACAGGGAACATTTTGGCATACTTATTAGCACACTTTGTTTTGCAGATAATGAGAGCATTGCAACCTGCTTGGGTCTTTTGTCTAAAAATTCCCACCAGAGGCTCTTGTGGCTCACCATGGCTTTCAGTGACTGATTCCTGTGGAGCCCAAGACTGGTTTAACAGTTATTGTCAGCTGTTTCTTGTGCCTGTTGGTGCCTGTTTTGCTATCAGTGGGCACCTTGCCAAAGTTCTGATAAATCCACTGGCTTTAGGTGTCCTTCTCTTCACTCCTGTCTTTGTGGTTGCAGTTTTGATCTGCTTCTCTGTGGTTGCAATTTTGATCAGCTTCTCATCAAAGAGAGCTGTCATTTTGAAGCACATCACATGATGACATAGATTAGCTTGCATTGCCCCATCCTGGCTAGAATTGAAATGGAACTAATGACTGGCATATGGAAGCAGAAAGCACAACCGTAGCAGATGAAGTGCATCAGACCTTGCTGTCCTTTGAAATTTTAAACAAGTCAATAATCAGCAGTAATTGAGATTTTTAAATTAATGTTACAGAGATGTTACAAACTAGAATAGCAGTTTTTTAATTTTTGATAGTTATTAATGATATCATAAATTTATTTAAGACTCTTCAGTTCTCAACACTTGCAGCTTTTTTCTAAAAGCCAATGCACAGCAAAAGGCAACAGACATTATATATGCTGATCAGCCAATCACAGTGGCTGTCCTTCAAGTCAAGAGAAAGGAGCAGAAAATTACTTGGGCAGGCTTAATAAAAAATTGGAAAGTGGTCCTGTCTCACAAGAAGACCTGGGGTATTTTCATGTGGTTGGTTTGTTTGTTTGTCTGTCTGTTTATATATTTTCCTTAATCTGAGTCAGTTTAAAGTAGTCTTGTAGGCCATGAGGAAATAACTGAGGGTGGGGCTGGGGAATAGGAAAAGCTTTTCATGTATACCATTCATGTCACAGAATGTAGATGGATAACAATGTCTTGAATGTCGGAATGTATTTCATGTAGACAATCATGATAGGAATGTAGGACACTAATGAGGAAAGTTCCAATTTTGTAGTGGAAACTGCCCTGTGTTTAGTATCAATGGCTGAGAAACAGCCCTTCCTAGAATACTAGCTGGGAAACCTAACATATTTAGAAATATATTAGATTTGTTTTTAGAATGCTGAGTGTGGCTATCAGGAATCTCTGTGTTACCAGGATTCATCTGTATCACTTTTCCCTGGATCATCCAGCAAAATCATCACTTGAAGACTCTCATTTGGAACAGATCTCTGATCTCTTGAAGGTCTCAATATGTGGTAGTTTGATGAAATACAGAAACAGGTCTTTGTGACAGCCTGGTGCCTAGAGAGTGCTCTTATCAGAGTGCTTCACAGTCCTGCTAAGTTTCCTTCTGTTTCTGGCACAATGAATCTCAAGTTCTTTTCTGTAGAGTGAAGCATCTTCAGTGTAACCAAAAAAAAAAAAAAAAGGTAGATTAGTGGGGTGGAAAAAAAAGTAAAAAGCAGAGCAGCAGCATCATTGCTGCTGATAGGTTGTTCCCAAAGCTTTTTATGTTTTGGGGTTTTTTTCTTAGATTTTTAAGGGTGTGAGGGAGTATGAGCATTTTGGAAGGCACAGGAGGATGACAGGATGTCTCCTTGCAGCCTGAGGATTTAAGCATTATTAAGGATTCATAAGCATTATAAGAGCAGGAAAGAAAACTCAATCCTCAGTCCCTAGCATCTGTTATTGGCCAGGCAATTGTCCACTCAGCATGTGCAGGCCAGATACATGAAATCTAGGTATCTTGCAAGGAATGGAGGTTCCACCACAGGGACTAGCCTGAAAGCAGATGATGTGGTAGTTGGCAGTTAGCACCTAAGTTTCCTTTTGAATTCAGCTCTGAATCTGTATGTATTTGGGTTGGTTGTTTTTCCATGTTTCCAGTATCAGAAGAAGTGATGTGAATTCTGATACCATAAATCAGTGGACAAATCAGCCTAATGAAATCCCTTCATTTCCAGAGAAATTTCAAAAGGAGTTTTCATGCATGGTATAGGTAACCAAGTGTACTCTTCTCTGAGAACGCACACCATTGAACTCTTTAGTTACAGAAAAATAAAGCCATGCTTTTGAACATTGCTTTTGTTACTTTGATCTCAATGTGAGGTCTATCTCAGTCTCAGATCTCTATTTTGCTTCTGTGCTCATTTCCCTCTCTGCTTAAGAAGTGTTTTTTTGCTTGGTTTTATATAATTTTCTCTACTAACAATTATATAATTTAGATATTTCCTTTGTTTTTTGTTGTTAGTTTGGTTTCATTTTGCTGGTTATTTTTTATTTGAAGTGGAAAGGGATATCTTTGTAAGAATCCATATTTCCTTTAAAGAGACAGTTTTTGTCCTGCACAGATGAGGATTCTGGAAAAGCAGAGATTGTTATTCATACAAAGCCATGTAGTTGGCAGTAGCGAACTTGCGAATCCAAACAATACTGTGCCTTGCTTTTACAAACCAATTCCACAGCAGAGATACTAGTCTCTTACTAGAATTGTAATAGATATGAAAGATACCACCTAATGCTCTAATCAGTACCCTGTAAAAGGAAGCAGAACATAATCTGTAGGAACATGAAAGCATGTCAGTTTGGGGTACAAATACATTATCCAAACTATAATGTGAGGAAGAGATGTCTGTGTTAAAAGCATCTGCTACAGACTTTTCACAAATCTAATTGCTGGTTTCCAGTGCTATTAAAGGTTTAGAAAAAGTTGTTCCCCAGCTCTATCAGTCTAATAACTCTCTCCAAAGTTTACCTTGCTTTAAGAAATGAACAGTTTACATCTGAGGCTGAAATGCAGTTCTTCAAACACACAGTGTGATTTGCTATGTTCACTGCATAACTAATACTGCAAATTAATGACACTGCTTTTAATATAGAGAGGTTTAACACTGAATTAATGATATTAATGAGATCAAGATGAGTAGAAAGATATTTATTTTCTTTTAAGACTCCAAAAGAAACTTATATTTAGGAAATTGTCTTTCACAAAGGTCAGTCAAAGACAATGAGCATTTGTATTAGCTTTCATGAGCAGATTGCCATTGTGATTTACACTGTTGAAATTACATGAAATTACATTACTGAACAGCCCTAAAAGTCAGATTTTTTAGAATTTATGTAGGTTACAGGATTACTCATCTTTGCATTTGATTCGAGGGTATTTAGGAAGTCTTTAAAGCACAGATTAGCATATTGATAGAATTAATCTGTTGTGGTTTTACCTAAGCCCCACACAGATGCTCACTCACTCCCCACCAGTAGGATAGGGAAGAGAATTGGAAATGTAAAAGTGAGAAAACTTATGGATTGAGATAAAGACACTTTAATAGGCAAAGTAAAAGCCGTGCACACAAGCAAAGATAAACAAGGAATACATTCACCACTTCCCATCAGCAGACAGGTGTTCAGCCATCTCCTGCAAAGCAGGGCTCCATCACACATAATGATTACTTGGGAAGGCAAACATCATCTCTCTGAACATTCCTTCCTTTCTTCTTCTTCCCCCAGGTTTTATGTGCTGAGCATGACACCATATGGTACGGAATATTCCTCTGGTCTGTTGGGGTCAGCTGTCGTGGTTGTGTCCCCTTCCAACTTCTTAGGGCTGCCTTGGGCAGGGCCAGGAGTTGGATTTGTTTCCTTGTGGGTCCCTTCCAGCTCAGGATATTCTAGTCTAGTCTAGTCTTGTCTGGTCTATCTCCTTGTGCACCCCCAGCACACTGGCAGGTGGTGTGGTATGAGCAGTGGAAAAGGCCTTGACTCTGTGAAAGCACTACTCAGCAAAAAGGAAAACATCCCTGTGTTATCAATCCAAAATAGCCCCACAACTACTGTGAATAGAATTAATTCTATCCCAGCTAAAACCAGCACACCTGTGTGAGAAGAGAGCTTGAGAAACTGCACCGGTCTCACCAATGGAGCTTGTAGTTAGCAGATAATGTTTCATGAGCCTTTTTTAAGCCCTGTTTAAAATCTACTTTGTAGTAAGTTACTGTAGTGGGATTTGTCTTTCCAACCCCTTTTTTTTTTTTATCATTATGGTCCTGTTTATGCTGCCAAGTTTCACTTTTGCAATCTGGTAATGAATAGGGTTGGAGAATGATACGCTTATTTATGTTCCCTTAAAAAGTGCAGTAAAGAATGAAGTATAAATTGGTTTTGGAGGAGATGAAGAAAGAATAGTAGGAGAACAGAAGGACAGGAGAAACAGCAGCAGCCTCATATTAGAAATTTGAAATTACTTAATGGAGACTAAAGCAGTGAGAAAAGGGAAAAATAAACAGCAAACCACCTAAGGATTTTAAAGAGGAATTTTCATGAAGATTCATTCCATATACTTTTAAATTTACATTGAGTGATGAATATTACTGATGCTAAAGATGGTTTTCATCTTAAAATGTTTTATGATAATCTTATGTGCTTTTTGCGTCAGATTTTTTTAAAATACATAAATACTCACACAAGGGACTCAACTGTCTCAATAGACATGGACATTAGAGCATATTTTTTCTTTGAAGGGGTTAATTCTCTGTCCTGAGGTGGTCAGATGGTGGTCTGGAGCAAAGAAAGCTTTAAAGACATACAGTTTGTAATGAGGGACAACATTTTGTATAAATCCAGGTAAAATATTTAGGGAGAGGAAGTGAGAAGAAAAAAGGATCCAACTTAGGCAATGTGTCCCCAGGAGTTTCTCCATGTGCTGCAGCTGGTCTGTTTTTTGGGTCTTTGATTTCTTCTCTCTCCACCACATCTTCTTTTCTAACCCTACTAGGTTGTCTAAGAAAAGACAAGTCTCTTTTCATATAAACTGTCTTGTGTGCTTATAGATCATCTTGGCCTTAATACAGTTAAGTTTGCCTAATGTCCATCTGGTCAACAAAGCAATATATTGCTTTATTGAAGTTTGCTAACAGGGAAGTGCAGGAGTTATTTTGTATTGCCTGTCATAATATTTTTGAGATGGAAAACTTCCTGATGGTATATTGTTCAAAAAGAGATCTCTCTTCTTTTTTTTTTTTTCATTTCTAGCTCAGATAGTTTGTTATTAGTTTTGCTTTTTTTTTCTCTTATACCCCTTAATGTTTCACAATTTTTTCAAATAACATAACAGCACTTAGAGACTAACATGCTTCAGCCAACTCTTATTACAATATGTTGCTTCTGAACTTTCACCTGTTCTCAGCCTTCTTTTAAATGCATCTGAAAGCTACAAGGAAACACCTTCAATTTTAGTATTTTCATCTCTTGATTTCTGTAAATGATGTCGATGAGGGAGCTGTTCTCGGTGACTGCAGAAAACTGTCATAGTAACTTAAGACAAGAACTGCTTATGTTCTGTTTTCATATCTTTGGCTCCAACGCTAAACAGCTTTGAACATCTTATTAGAATGAAGTCTCATCAAATGCTCTCAAAGTCAGATATTTATGCAACTTTCTGGCAGCAAAGAAAATCCAAGATGCTTCCAGGATGTGCTTCCAATGGGCAGTGAGTGGCAACAGAAATAATCATCAATTATTACAAATGTGTATGTATTTAAGTTACTCCCAATGTTTTACTAGATACCTTAAATTTTATTTCTTTGGAGTCTGTAACATCCGTAGATTTCAAAAGATCAGGAAGACAGGGTAAAGTTTGTTGTAAATACAGCATGAATTTAACTGACCTACAGTCTGTGAGGACAGGTGTTCATAACTACCCTTTTAGAGGCTAACTAAATATTTCCTGGTCTTCCCTAATGATTATTATTATGATTATTATTATACATACTTAAATTATGTCAGAAGTTCAAATAGAATTAAAAGGGACATCTGCAGAGAAATAGAAATGTTTTGGTGATGGTACCTGATTATTTTTAGTTGAGAGGACATTAATGTATGAACCCAGTGAATCATACACGAGGAGCAGACATAGCAAGTCAGTGTTAGAGTGCAGTGTGTTCCCCCTAGTTTCCATATAAACAAGTTTTTTCAGTATTGGCAACAGGTTTGCATTTTGTTTTCTGTTTCATAGAGTGAGGCTTATCTGGCCTCCATCCCCCTCTGTGAAGAGCAGACAAAAATCTCCCCGAGCTCTGACTTACCAGCGGATCTCCCCAGGCTGTAGTGAGGCCTGCACAGTGCTAGATAAGAAAAGAGTACACTTCAAACAGCTTGGCATTAATCAGCCAGCAAGGCTTCAAGCTCCATGTTAGAGCAAAGGAATGCAGTTCAGAGGCTCGCTTACATTAAATGAAATTAAACCAGACAGACTCACTTAATTCTTGCTTTTAAAAAGCTCTTGAAGTGCTGTTTTAAACTAGTTACTTTGTGATGCCACTGAGTGAGGCAGTTAATCTGACTCATCGGAGAGGGAAAGCGGCAGACCCCTTGGGATTCTTTCGAAAAATTGCTGGACTGGCCTTTGAAACAATTTCCTTATATCTTATTCATACCTTTTCAGCATAACATATTGTATCATCTGTTATCTTTAACTAGAAGACTCAGCTCTTCCTTTCATTCATATCAGTGTTAGGGCAATCCTTGTAAGGAATGCAGATGGTAGTTTAATTGCTCTAGGAGGCAACACAGGGTCTTTTACTTTGCACCCAGGAACTCCTGTGTGATTCAAGGTCAGGGTTAGCTTGTGAATTAAAGGGCAGTGAACAAGCTGTCAGTGAAACTTTACTTTGTAATGCACTCCACGGTGTGCTTGGGAAGGATATTGAAGAGTTTGAGGAAATCAGTATACAAAGCTGAGAAAAAAAGTCATCCTTTATCTATTCTTCTCATTTTACAAGTCTGAAACTAGAAGAAAGTCAATATACTCTGAGGTATATTCATGATAATACATGATTTTTGAAAATCATATAGGTGGCAAGTAAAAAAATAGAGTCTAGACTCTAAACAGAATGTGCCTAAGAAAATCCTGTATTTATAGAGAGTATTCCAAAATGGTTTCTTATTAAGGATCTCTTTCCTAATTAAGTGATTAGCCAATCAGAGCAATCAATTTATGCTAATGATAGGGCTAATAGTGAATTCCCAGTTGGGGTTTAAATCCATGGCTGTAAGCTCAGAAACATCTGTTCTAATGATTAAACCATTTGCTCTGTATATGTCTGGTACTATCTCCATCAGCTAAACCAACAATAACTTAACTGTAGCTTTTTCACCCTAGGCAGAAAGTAAAGCATCTAAGAAAAAATCCTGTACTGACAAAGTCTTCATAGGTATATATTTTTGTCATTGCCCTCTTTGAACTATACTGAAGCAAAAGCAGGTCTGGAGTCCTTAGAACTGTATCCTTTCCTTCAGCACAAACAAAGGTCACCTATCAAAATCATGAAGGCTCAAACTGAGCATTGAAGCCTTTCTGGGCCAAGTTTCTGACTTGCCACTGATGTATGTTTTTGCATTTATAAGATAATAGCTTTGAATACAAATAGTCAGGGGATTTGTGGAGGTGGAAGAAACGTCAATAGGATGCTGGAGGAGTTCTGTGTGAGTGAGAGAAAAAAGGTCTTTCAGTAAGGAGTTGACATCCAGTTTTTATGGTCTTTACCTTACCACTTTAGAAATCAAAATAAATGAACATTTATAATTCTGCGAAGTGAAAGCAACACTTTTTAATCTATTTGAAGGCCAAATCTAGATCTTGTCCTCCCATCTGTCTCTTTCTTCTAGTTAATATATTTAGCATTCTTTTAAAAATGAAGCTACATAAAATAAGATTATATATAGAAGATTATATATAAGATAATTTCTTATATACAAGGTCCCATCTGTCTTGGAGATTTATGCCATTCACTTAAGCAATGTTTACTGGCATTTGTAATATCAAGTGAGATTGGTTGGTTCAGTCTACATTCAAGCAGTTCTTAGTTTTCAGTGCAGATGCTTTTTTTGAAAATATTAGGTCACTGTCCTGTTCTGACATATTGTTTTCAACTTAGAGCTATTGAAATACGGCACGGTTGCAAGAAGAAAAATGGGTTTTGGAATGCTGTGTTAATAGAAGGTCATTTGCCCTCAGAATGTGATTTAATGTATGCTAATACCTTCTTTTTTTTTAAGTAATGAATGTGGAAGAGGGAAATCATGAATTAAAAAAAAGAAAAGGAGAAAGAAAAGAAAATCTTTACTCCTGAAAGAAAAAATACTTTACTTTCCGAGAGTGTCCTCCTCTGATCTCACCTAGAGGAGAGTTCATCAGGGGGATTGAGGAATGAGAAGGCTGATGGAGAACCACAAAGTGAAAGAAGAGGGAAGAAGTTCCAATGAAGACAAGGAAAATATGGCAGAGAAAATGTAAGAGAAGTGATGGGAAGAGAAGAGACAAGCAGCAAAGTTTGTGAGTTGGGAAGGGGACTTCTTTACCTCTGTTTTTGGAGTGAAAATTACCATGTGATTAGTAAATGGAACTGAAGGCAAAATCTGGTAGGGGCAGAAAATGAAGGACAAGCAGACTTAGACAAATGCTAGTGCATTAAGCATTTTGTCTTGTCCAGTCATTTCCCCAGATTTAGTGTCACAAATTGGAAAACAGAGATCAAAGACAATTTCATGTCAGACCCGTGCAGCACTACAACAAGCTGAGCAAAAGGAAACATATTTAGAAAAGGAGAGAAAGATGTGGCAGATTGTAGTGCTCCAGATAACAATATGTGGCAGGAAAGGATACTAATTTGCTTCCATGGCAATCATCTGATTTACTTGCCTATCCTGCAGAGGAGAGAAGCATGGATTTTTGCTTTTCTTCCCTCCTCTCTCATTTTCCCCCCTCCTTATTTCCCGTTCAGTCATCTGTTCGGCAGGGTGTGATTCCCTTCAGTCAAGAATGAACCACCGTTGCCAATTCCAGTCTTCTGGGAGACGATCTTGCATTGGGCAGCTGTCTTTCCAAAGACAGTGGCATCACCTTCCTAAAAATCTCTTACTCTGCTATTCTCAAGGCTGCAAGCTTGAGTTTGTCCCAAAACCCAATCATCCAGTTGTCACTCAGTGTGCTATCACCATATGCTAACTTGATGGGAAGCTGTCTTCAAAGCAAACATGATTGTCCACTCTAGCACTCCATGACTGTGTGGGTGCATATGTGCAACCATGCAGGTGGTGGCTGTGTGTGTATACAGGGAAGCAGAGTTAGCATGAAATGATTCAAGCGTCAAACAACAGGGACAGTTTGTTAGTCACATATGCTGTGTGAAACCTGGCAGCATTTAACATTTTCCATTTTTACTTATAGAGGATCCAAAGGCCCATAGGTCATTAAAAAAAAAAAAAAAGCAAATCACAAACCCACGAGTAAAATAAGCATGTCTGTGTGTGTTATTGGGGTCAGTCCAATAATTTCAGACATGATATTTATGTAAGTGGAAACACTGATTTATTCACATCTAGCCATTGTCATTTTCAGCAACCGGGATGAGCTACATCTGGAGGCAGAAATATGATAAAGATTCCCCTGATACTGGTAGTCTGTGAGAGTAGAAACTGTTTTAGAGCATTTAAATGATAATCTTTTTCAAACTTGTTAGCTACTAAATCAGCTTAATAGGCATGCTCCAAAACTCCGCTGGGAATCATCCTTCTCTCTCTTTTTTTTTTTTAAGGCACAAAGACACAAATCTTTCTTTAAAAAAATATGTAAACACAAGTGAATAGCAACATATTCCAACAGTCATATTTTGCAATTCCCTTGTGTCACACTGAGGACACTTAATTCAGTGGCACTATTCACATCAGTGAGGCAAGGACAATAATGGAAAGAAAGTGTAAAAACACCATTTAGGCTTCTGTTTGGAAGCTGAAGGGCAAATCTCCAAAGACTCTGTGTAGAAACAGGAAACTTTGCCAGGTTTTTTTCTAATTTTAGATCCAGAATCACTTCTTGTGTAAACTCCTCTTCCAAAAGACAAGGCCAGTAACAAGCATTCTTTCTCTGTGACTTGACAAGTAAGACAAGATTATAAAATGATGTTCTCTTTCACATTTTGTGAGGTGAATGGGTCAGGACAGGTGTCTTGTTTTGTGTCTGCATATAGTCATCTGCCATTTTGCCATGGGAACGGTGCTCCTGAATGAATTCCCAAAACAGGTACGTGGTACATCTTCTACCAGGAAAAGACACAACCTCTGTTCACAAATCTACTTGTTTTCTTTCCTTATGAGCTTAGAGTAACATTATTGATGTTGCTTGAAAGATTCCCTACTTTTTGAAATGTGCACACTGCATCACAAGAAAACAAAATTATCAAGCTCTGTTTTCTTGTACATTGGACAAGTTGTAGCTGGAAGGTAGGGATTTTTTTTGCTTGGTTGTCAGAATGGGATTTTAAATAATGACTTTAACTAAAATCCCATCCCTGAATTGGATTTGAACTAGTGACTATTACCAAGAGGATGAGCTCTGTATCTCAAGATAGAAGGGGTTCCCTTTCCTGATGTTAGTTTCTGTCTGCAAGAAGTAATAATAAAAATAGTTGTTGCTGTTGGACTGCATTGTTCAGTGTCAGTTCAGTGGTTACTGAATTTAACATCACTTGTTAAAAAGTAGAGAAATAAGGAGCATTAAAGTTCTAAAGTTAAAAATAATCCTAGTATCTTCAAGTATTCAACTGTCAATGAAACTTCTAGTTATATCACTGAAACAAAGAAAATGTTGTTGCTATAAATAAAAGAAGGTCTAAGCAATACCTCACTTCTTCCAAGAAACACTTTGAAATTTATAGATTTGTTATATTTTGTTTTGCTTTCAACGTTGATAGAGTATGTTTGAAATTTACCCCTTTTTTATTACATAATTTCCCCTATGAAAGTTCGTTTATATGCATACATATTTTAGAGCTGTACAGTTGTGGACAGTTATTGAAGACAGATTGCCTGATTTTGACAAGTGCACATGGTTGTTTGGACTACTGTATAGCACACAAGTACCTATGAAGCAGTTGTGTGTGGTTAACTCACGTGCCATGTTTTTGCAGACTGGTAATTCTGATGTGCAAAGGAGGTAGTAGAGGACATAAATCAGAGGTGCATGTATATACTTGTAACACAGTTACACCCTCTCTTAAATGATGATCTTTGTAAGAAGTGCTGGCAATGGTCTGAAGTCAGTCAAGGGCTTTAATACTGATTTTTTTGTTTAAGGTTTGCAAACAGCAGTGTGAAGGCAGCGGCAGAAAAGCTGCTGTTTGTAGCTCCTAGAGTGGTGGTATGTGATTATAGCCGAGTGAGGAAAATATAGTGAATCCTTACTGATGCTTACTGCATCCTCCTAAAAGGTTACCTTCTGTAACAGTAGAAGCATCCATGAGGGTAAAGGTAAAGGAAGTGAACTGGGCACCAGAAGAGAATGTTGTGACTCAGAGTTCACTGCATTTGGAAATCTGGACTTCTTTCTGGCAGTGAAGTGGAATGCGATTCTTCACGTAGCACCAGGATATATATACACTTACAATGCTGTAAAAATGCATAGAAATTCTGAATGACAGGAATTTTGAAGGAAAATTTGCAGTGAAAGCAGTCATTTAATTGAACAGAGGTTGAGCAGGTAGGAGCTTTTCATTTAGTTTGAGGTTCTTTTCTAAACCTCTACTTTGAAAAGGCATATAGCTGTTGCCTGTCAACTAAATTGGACTAGTGTTTTGACGCCACACATTTTTATGCACCAGTGGAGCAGAAATGAAAGCTGTCAATAATAAGCTTGGCCATACAGGTGTACGCCCACTTACATTCTAATCTTTATAAAAACCTATTCCATACTTCACTGCTGAGGGGTGAAACTAGTGACAGAAAACTTATGAGTCTTCCAGAGCCTGTGTGCTACAACTCACATTTCTTCTACTCAGGGAAGAAATTCTGTTTTGTTTTATATTCTGAGAACAGAGAAAAAAAAGAGTTCAAATACTAAACACATTCAGTGTTCCTGTCAGTGCCAGACTTCTGCACTGGAGGACTTTCGTGTGACAAGAAATCAAAAGCTATTGTTCTCTGGCAGTCCTGCCTGTTGTTCTGTCTGCTTCAATAAAAGAGAGAAGAATGTAAAAAGTGGCAACTTCTGCAACTGTGGAAATGATGCATCTCATTGGCAGACTTGTGACTGGGATTCAACGTATGCACCAAGGCTAGGGCTAGCCAATGCTTAGAATGTTTGTTTAGGTATGTTATATATACTGGAAACATATGGTCCTTGTTGTTTATTGCTTTCCAAGGAGACTGGTTTGTACTCTTTCAGAATTAGATGAAAGCATATGAAAAAGATGACAGAGGAACACAGATTGTGACAGACAACCACAAATCTGTGATTGACACAGATATACCACAGGGTGTGTGAAATGCACCTTCCCTCCATAAATCACTAGAGTTTAAAGATACTAAACTTTCCTCTTAAAGAAATATGTATTTGCAAATGCAATCACCATGGGATTTAGTGGTTATTGTATTATTTGCACAGAGAAGACTTGAAGTACCTCAAGCATTTAATTTTCATGTGCTTAATGTTGTCATATGTGGCACTTGGAGGGCAAGTGAAGTTCTCCGAATTTCCCAGTGGAAGCTTTTCTTTCAGTAATATTTCCAGCCCTTAAATGATACTAGATGTCAGACTTAGAAATTATAAAACTGTGCACAAAGGTAAATGCAAAGAGAGGGTTATAGGCTTTTCTTGGGACGTATGTGAACTATGATTATTGATAAAATTTCACAGGTTTTTTAATACTTTTTAAAAAAATGTGGAAATAAGATCCACAACCTCTTGCCTTCAGTTTAAAAAAAAAGTAATATTTTTTAGGGGATGTAGGAACACAAAACAATTCTTAGTGTGAGTGATATAGTTAAGAGGTTATTTCAAAGAGGCTATTTTGAATTTCTACATTGTTCCTACCCTAGGGATTATTTACAAGAAGAGGTCCTAAAGGGGCTCAGTGTTGAGTATATGTGCATACCTATGTGTATGGATACAGTTGACCTACCAGACATTTGTCCAGATCCACAGTAACTCTGCAACTTGAGGTTTAAATGAATAATTACCTGGCTGAATGAGGCCTTTTCAACAGGTGTGTTTGATAATTAAATGTTTCATTTTTTTTTAGTAATATGATTCTAACAACTTCGGCAAATTACCATGTTAAATTACGTGATTCTAAATGTGGCAACCAGTTTTATCACCTGCAAGTGGCTGTTATTCTAGTACATGCTCACATCCATGCTATGCATTCACCATGGAGCTTGTTCTAGTTAAGATCCTATTAGCTGAATTACTTTGTAGCAAAATCATGAACATCACTATGATTACAGGGACCAAACATCTCCCTGGTAATTTCTGCAGAACAGTAGCTCTGAGCATCAAAGCTACCATTGCAATTAGATAGAAATTGGGTTGCTGCACTGTATTGATGAGCAGCACTATGAATAGCACAGGTGTGAATACCTGCTCTCACAGGGACAGTCAAGCACGGCAGAAGGGAAGTCTCCATGGATCACATGTGGGCTGACTGAAGGGACCAGTAATTTTAGCTACTTTCTAAGTAAATGAAATCAGACAAATGGTGGGGTGGATTTCACAACGCTTTAGGATGCTTCTCTTTCATAATTTGCTATATGTATGTAAACACCTCTTAAAATGCCTTCACTGATCTAAGAGGTTAACTCTGCCCTGCAGAGGCAAATGTGTGTGCAGCCCCATCAGAAATGATGGTGGTTCTGAGAGTGGCATCCAAGGGCTAAATTTGGCCTGACATGTAATAACTGACATAACTACACCTGGGATAAAAGTGTTAGGAATAAATGCATCACTCTAGTAATTCCATTTTGCTTTTTCTGCTTCCCTACTGTCAGAGTACCTGCTGGAGTGGGAATCTCCTTGACACAGAGCAGATAAATAACGTTGTTCTCTTAAATGAGCTATTTAGAGTGCCTTATTATGTGTTTGGGGTTCTTTTGTTTGTTGTTTTGTTTGTTGAGAAATGCAGGACCAAATGATCCCAGACGACCCTTACAACCTGGTATTCTATGATTCTGTGACTGTGGTGTTAGGTAGTCATGTTCCATCCCTATATCACTCACCACGTTGTTTCTTAGTTTGCTGTAATCTCCAATTTTAAATGTATTTATTTTCCAGATCTTTAATTAGGGAACTGCTTATTGCAGCTCTACAATTAGGGAGCTCTGTATTGTCTGAGTAGGAATACAGGTGAAAAATGTGGAAGGAATGTTTCCTAATTTTATCAGTCTGCATTACTATATATTTTTTCTATTAAATTGTAATTTTGAGAACAGTAGTTTTTCATTTTTCCTATAAGTCAGGAAGTATGGTAATTTTCACAAAAGCATTTGAAGTTAAACAGATTATTACAAATAAGTAACAGTAACTGTTATCTGCTGGTTTTAATCATAGTATAATGCCAGGAAGGTTAAAAAAAAATAACCTCAAACCCTGATACAGGCAAGCAAAGATATGCAACAAATGAGCATAACATGTTTCTGTTTTGTGTCAGATCAGTTACTGTACAGAACTGGTGTTTTAACTCTCATTTGTACTGCTGATAAGTGAATATCTTAGATTAAGCATTTTGCACGTGGCAGCTGCCGTCAAGGACAAACACAAAGGCTTGTCGCAGGTCTCAGCACGTTGATGTAATGCTGCAAAAAACATCAGGAAATTGTGAAGAAATAAATAACTTGAGCCCCATCATTATGATAGTTAATGGCTTTAGGGATGGCACTAAAGCAGACAATATGGTCAGAATGAAGTCTCCATCTGTGTCGCTGCTGTCAAGGGAAATAGTTTTACATCATTTCTTATCTCTCTACTTGTCCCTGTGACAAGTAGTCCGTGAGGTGTTCAGACCCTGCACTGAACTAACTAATGAAAGATGATAGGATGGGAATTGATAAGTGAATTTACCTTGACTGTAAACCCTGCAACGTCAGATGGCAACTCCTCCTCTTATCCTTTTTATAATCTTTCTTTTAGTATGGTGGCCCTGAAAACCTTCACACACAATTCTGAAATGTCGCTTTCACAGTGATTCAGAAGTGATCAGAAAGGCAACCAAAATGACATAGAGAGCAGGGATAAATTAATGGGCTGTCAAAAAAGTATTCTCACTTGGAAGGATTTCAGGCTTCTCTCAGATCTGATGTTAACCTAGAAAAAGTCTTGACAAAACTGAATTCTATTAATTTTCGATAGTAAAGTTGGAGTTCCTTGTTGAAAGTTTTGCAATATACTTTTAGCTCATAACTAGAGTGTTTTTGTTTATTCCCCATTCTGGTGACAAGCAAACCCTAACACAGTTCTGATGGCTGATCCCAGAGAGAGGTCAAGAGGGTTACTCATGTGAGTGAAGTAATATACAAGCTTAAATGTGAGCACAGTGGGAGACAGAGTTTAATGATCTGGTTCACTTTGAGTAAGAACTTTAAATGATCATTTGAAATAGTCCAAGCTGTCTGAAACAAAAAACACAGCTAATTAAACAAACATCCCTTGACAAGCAACCCTCACCTCCCAGCCGCAACAGGGGTGTATTGCAAGGTTGCTCATATATCTGAAAATTACTGCCTAAAAGATATTTTGGGAGTAAGTTGTTATAATAGTTGTAGGCCTCAATTACCAAACAGAGAAGCAAAACAGTCTCATCAAGAAGACAAAACAATGTTTTAAAATCAGGTTTCATTTTTAAAAACTTTCAGGCAGTCTAACTTGGTGCATTTTGTTTCAATCTCACTTTTGTGGTTTGGGAATATAATTCATGATTATTCCATTTTACAAGACCACCCTCATGAGTATATAAAGGTAATAGAGCCTGATTGTGTTTTTGAACTGACTTGACTGCATCAAGAAGAGGTGACTCAATCCTTCCTCTTCTGGAATCTGTGCTTTGAATTCCTATATTACTAACTCGAATCACTTTATTTTCTTAAATTTCATGCTGTCTAATGTCGTGTCCTACATGCTATGCAGTATTCAGGCTCAGAGCCAATGTCATTGCAGTATAGCAAAGAGCTCACGTCCTTCTAAATCCTTAAGCCTGGTTGGTTGGGTAAACTCTGACCGGGTGTTTAACAGTTTGAAAATTGGGTGTGATACCTAAGCCCTGAATTGTACCTTGACTCTGAACTCCAGGCACCAGAAGGAGAACCAGCTTGAACGCATGTGGGTTGTGAATGGGATAAGTTCCTGTCTTGAGTGACTCTGGAGAGAACAGAGAAAACTAGCTGAGACTTGACAGATGCATAGCATTTTATAACACAAAGTGACATGAGTCCTATCAAATATGATCAAACAAGTATCAGTTTCTAGAGGTTCATAAATATAGACATGAAACTGTTCACCTTGATCTAGGTCACCTAATTGAACCTAATATAAAAAGGTGGCTCGTTTGCCTTTTTTTCAACAAAGAAAATTCTAAATGTGAGGAGGGCCAAATGCTGAGGAAATGTCTAAGGTTCTCTTACTTGTTTGATGTTGGTGTGGAGGAGACGAACTGAGACCAGAAAAAAGGTAGTTGTAAACTTGAATGCTTAAACAGCCTCATTTAACATTTGTTGTGATTCAGGGCATATTAGCTAAGGTTTTTCAGGTAAAGACCCAGAGCTAGATCTTTGTGATACATGTTATTTTATTATTATTATTATTTTTAATTTTCAATAGTGAAAGTGAAAATTAGGAGAAGTAAAAGTTGTCCTGAAATTACTTTGCTGAAAAAAAAAAAAAGAAAGAAATTAATATTTATTATATTGGGGCAGCAAAAAAAGCAGTACTTTGGAAAATGTTCAGCTAGAATCATTCAGATTCACAGAGATTTTTCCCATTTTTGGGGCTAGGAGAGCTGGGGATGTGCATATATTCTGAACTCCTGGACTAGAGTTTGTGAGAAGTTACTAGCTCCCTGTAAATGAAAATCAGCTCCCCCCTTGGCTCCACGAATAGAACAAGGGAGTAGGAGTTTATAGTCTCCCAAACCTTGTATTTTTTAGGAGAATGAGTCAGTCCTCCTACAGATGTCAAAACAATTAGCTATGAGGGGTTTACAGGAAATTTTCTGGAAAATAAAGACTGTATGTTTTGTATAGGCATGGAGAATTAGTTTGCACACTTACACATATGGTTTGACTGACCGCAACAGTGCACTGAAATAATTAAAGAATATAGGTAGGGGTTATTTCTATCTCTGAAATGAATGAGGCTGTAAGTTGTTCCTCAGCTGAGTCTATTACATGTTCTATTCAAAGAAAGCAATGCTGAAGTAAGACCTGACAAATTTAAAGCAACTTCTTTGTGCTGCTTCTAGATCATCTCTTGCAATATGTTTAAATGTGGGCTTTGTCTCAGTTTAAAATGTATTCCTTCCATAATGACCATTCTGGAAGGCAGCAAATAATGAATCATGTAAACATGGAAGTTTACAGCCAGATTGGGACACCACTACCATGACTAGAAAGCTGCTACACAACCTCCTTGGTCTGTCAATTCCAATGTTTAATCACCCTTTTTGTGAAGAAATTCCTCTTAATGTCCAACCTGAACCTCTCCCAGTGCAGCTTGAGACTATGTCCTCTCATCCTGTCACTGGTTCTCTGGGAGAAGACACCGAACCTCACCTGGCTACAGGTGGTTGTAGAGAGTGATAAGGTTTCCCCTGATCCTCCTCTTCTCCAGGCTGAACACCCCTAACTCCCTCAGCCACTCTGATAGGACTTGTCCTCCAGACCCTTCACCAGATTCATTGCCCTTCTCTGGACTTACTTCAGCACCTTAGTGTCCTTCCTGAATTGAGGGGATAATAAGCATAGCCTATATGCATTTTTTTTTCAGCTACTCTGTGTTGATTGGAATATTTTCTGTCGTATTGGGTAATAAAAAACAACAGTATTTTTAGATAGACAAAAAAAGGGAAAAAAATTTCACATAGTGATATTGGAAATGATTAACACAGAAGATTACGGTGAGATCTAAAGCTTCTCAGGGGGAAACAAAAGAAAACAAAACAGAAACCAAAGGAGTATATATTAAAAGAGGAAACAATTGATTTTCTATAAGGTTGGGTTTTCATCATGATGAAAAATTGTCTTTAAAAGAGACCAGAAAAAGAAGGGATCTAAATGCATTTCATGGATTATGTTTTTCTGACAGAAAATGGAATGGTTCTGGTTTAGGTTTGTCGAAGTAAATATAAAGATTTCATTTTATTTTCTGCTACTTAATGTTACTCTAGTGCTTTCTTAAAAAGGTATTTTCTGTTGTTGGATATACAAGTAGAAACACAGTGGTGACATATTTGACTTTTTCAAGAAAATAATAAACACCTGGTGAGCTACTTTTTTCTATATCCTTTTTGGTATCTGTGAAAGAGATTAAAGATGTTGTCTTTAATTTATAAAGCCTTCGGGCACTGAAATATAGCATAATTAATTTTAATTCTTTAACTCAATACGGAAATAAAACAGCTTTAATAGAATGGTTAGAAGATCTTACAACTCACATGGGTTTGTACCTTCTGACTGAAATGTGATTTTTTTTTTCAGTGATTTGCTTAAATTTGATCTGGTTTCCAATATCTGTTATTCAACTTAGATACACAAAAATAAAATGCTCTACCAAAAAAATTCCTCACATACATTTTGACTTCCTCATTCCTGTAATGTATTCATTTTGAAAGCCAACTTCTCTCAAGGTCGGGGATTTAAAAACAACCCCCCAAATAAAAGTTCCCAGCAACAACAAAAAAGCCCCACAACAAAACCAGCAAGAACCAGACAATAGCTGGCTCAGGTTTGTTTTTATTGAGTTACGCAGTAAGTCTTGTATAGGCTTTATTTGTTTTAAATTTCGTGCCTAACAATTTCTTAGCCAAACAACCTTGACAGTGTCCCTTTAACTTATTCATAGCAACACACAGAGACATCATAGGGAATTTATTTACATCTCTAAGTGTTTCAGAGGCCTGCAGCTTCTCCACAAAAATCTTCTGTGATGAACTTCAGAGTCAGCTTTACTGTCCGTTTGGATTGATTGATTGATGGGCTTGTGAGCCCAGCTACTCTTCTGACAAGCTGCACTCGAAGGAGCAAATAAACTGGTCAGTGAAGTGAGAAGTATGTAGCTTTGTAGCATGCTTTCTGCAAGCAGACTATTGTTTCACCACAAGATTACCTAGAGTACATCAAATTGGCTCTTGTTGGGACTGGGCATCACTTAACCTTGCACAATGGAACAGAGAGAACAGTTTCTGATGGCTTTGAAATGAGCTTGCACTAACCAAACTCTTAAATGATAGTTAATACAAGACTGAGAAATAATTTGAATTCATGAATTCATGAGGCATTATTTAGATGTAAGTTTTTTCATTAGCATTTATATTTGCCAAGTATCTCTTTTTGCTTTTCATGTGTACTACAGACAGGTTCCATTTCTTTTTGTGTCAGCAGTCATTGGCATCATGGTTAGTACTAATCTTGGACTCGTAATGACTCTTTCCATCTTTAGGTCCTCTATGAGCAGTCTGGAATCTTTGACTAGAATGATCTGTGAGCTCCTTTTAGGCGGTGCCATAAAAATGTAAAAGTCCTGCTGTGCTTAATTAAAAAAGAAGCATCAGTATCTCTTATGTACAACTAATGGCATTTTCTTTTAAATTGGGAGGGAGATATAGCAAGTCTGGTCCAGATCCTCAACTGATAATTTACATTTATTAACGGTCTGGCATAGGGAGTCTGACTATGGAATTATGATTGCATTTATTTTTTAGTTAATGCACACAGTTTGAATTAGGTACTTCAGTCATTGCACTGTGTTTCAGTAATGAACATCATCATTGATAACTACAAATTACAACTCCAAATAAAAGATGGGCACATTCATATCCTTCTTCAGGCTTTATTAAATTTTTCTGATGTTTAGAAAATGCAGTTTGCTTTCCTACTGTTATGGATTAGAGTTTTAGGAGAACTTAAATGGAATATATTTGCACTTTGCATAATCATGGTTTGGGGAGCAATTTATTCAGGGAATTGCTATAGAAGTCATTCTTCTGAATGACATCCTTCAAATGAGGGTGTGCCTGCACTGTGCATGTCAAAGATACAGCTTCACTTTTTCTTCTGTCATTGCCAGAATTAGTTTTCTCTTTTCCTAAAGCATGCAGCATGCTGAATTTGCCATGGCATTTGCCTTCTCTGCTCAGGGCTCATTTCATTTCAGTGAGAGGTCCTCATAGCATAATGAAGCACTTTGGGAGACAAGATGCTGTAGAAATGTAAACAAGTAGGGGAATTTCTAAGCACATTATTTGGGGTGTGCAGAGGACTCTGATTCTGGCTAAGGTAAGCAATAGGAGACCCTTGTGGCATGGAAGATGGAGTTTAAAGTTGATTATCACTGATAAAGGAGAATAACTGAAGTTAAAACATAATTTGCTGAACTTTTACAATTCCTTTTGGCTAAAAGGCTTTTAGAGGGGTGGTGTGATCACAACTAGAAAAAGTCTAGGTGTTACTTGAGATTGTTTTAAGGCTGCCACCTGGTCATAAGCTCAAGAAATTAGAAGATCACCAGGCTATATTTTCTGTTCTTTTTTGAACCAGAGAATCTGTATCAATGAAAAGATTGTTATGTGGAAAATAGTGAATTAAACCATTTACATACACAAAAGAGAACTGTATGAATCTTGAGAAGTTATCTGATTTACTGCCTCTGCTTCAGAATAATGTCAGATGTGTGTCAGATACTGGCAGATGCTTGTCCTACATTTTATTTGAAATGCATGATAATGGAGGCTCTGTATCTTTTTTGGATCAGCTCTTCTATTGATTCACCATCTTTGTGTATAGAAAGCTTTCCTGAAAATGTCCTTGTGTCTTCTTTTCTGAAATTCAAGTCCATTTTGCACTGTGTTCTGTCCTTCATAATATCTAGAGCGATCCATTTCCTTTTGTTTTTTGCAACAGTCCTGTGCAGTCTATTAATTAATATTCTTCCTTTCATGCTTCGCTTTTCTGGACTAAAAGGCAGTTGCTTCAGCTCTTCCTTGTGGGTTCACATTCTCCAGGCCTTTGTATATCTTGTTTACCCCTCTCTAAATCACCCTCTGTGCATGTGCATCCTTCTTGTAGAGTGTGCCCAAAGCAAGGCACAGTGCTTAAATTTAGCACTACTTGTGCTGTATGGTGCAATAAGTCTCTTCAAGTTTCTTGCAGCTTTTTGCATTCACACAGCCAGTGATGGTGTTTGTCTCACATCATGGACTGACAGTGTTGATGTAGGTTCAGCTTGTACCCCACTATGTTGCTGCATTGTTTGTCCCCCTCAGCTGATAATTTCTGCCCAAACATATGCCCAAATGGTCCCATTTGGACTGAATTCTGTTCTTTCCCTAAACCATTTATTTAGTTTCTCAGCACATCCTGTCCTGCAGAATGTGCATTGTTTCTTAATGTGGCGCTATGTGTGAGCTCAATATTCCACCATTATGTTATTTAAAGAGAAAATGAGAAAAATCTATTTGGCAGCAATAGATTGAGCAGGTGAGGCTGACTGTTGAACACCAGCGGTAGCTCAGACTGCCAGTCTATTTAAACAACTGAGTAAATCAGCTGCTGCTGAGCTTGGGGAGAAGGGAAGCAGCCAAGTGTGCAAGCCCAGTCTGCTGTTGCAACTTCAGTCTGATGGTATAGAAAATAAAATGTACAAGAGAAGGCAAAGAGATATTTATGGCTTTTCATTAGAATCAAAGTGATTACCAATTTAGTCTTATTAGGGTGATAATAATGAAAATAGATAATATTTTACACTCATTTGGACATGAAATTAATTAACCCACTGAAAAATATGTGAATAAGAGGATCGTAGAGAGATGCTGAACTGTAAGGAAAGATCATAAATTCCAACTGAAGTAAATTTTACTTACTGAAAATAAAGGATTGGGATACTTATTTTTCAAGGCAGTGGTCTTAGTTATAACGGCAGTTAGCTTGTTAATTAAAATACCCTTGAGAAAAATTTATATTATTACAGTTTAAACAGGTTTTTTCCTAGTTTCTTAAGTATTTCTCTGCATTTGCATTAGGAAAGGAATCTGCTGATATTTTATTTGCTCATTGTAGGGACAATAAATACAGCAACTTGTCAAACAGTAAAAATATCACTTAGTGAAGAAGAGATTGTTAATATACAAATCAACAAACATTATTAACAGTGTGTTATGGAATAAATCATAATTTTGAAAAGCTGCTCCCACTCATTAGAATTAAAAGGATTTTTTCGCTTGTCTCATGAAGTGCATACAAGGTTTGCTACGGGGTTTTGCCATCTGCCCTCAGAGAGTGGCATCATTTAGTTGTTCTGGCCAACCTCAGCCATTTTTCTCCTACTCTCTACCAGAACTCCTACTCCTTTCTGTTGGAGGAGGAGGGGAGGAACCCCACAGCAGTGCTGGCTGCTTGGCATGCTGGCACATCAGTGCAGCCCAGGCTGTGGTGATCTTTTTCCTTGTGAGAATAGGGGCCACTGGTGCAGACCCAAGGTCTGTTCAGTCCGGTTAGTGATCTCTAACAGTAGCCATAAGCAGGCAATGATAGAAAAGTAATCATTGGGCAATCATGTACACTTTTCTGATTCTCTTTGAATCTCTATCTGTGTTCAGCTGAGAAATTTCCTGGCCTTTTTGTTGCTCAATTTGTAGTCTGCTCTGAATCTTTCTTCTTTTTACTTCTGCAGTCTTCCCCTGACCTCTGAAAATTGCACCTGCACTGTCCTGTCGTAGAGATCTACTGCCTGATGCATGAAACCATCTCCTTCTGTTTGTTTTGAGTCTGTTCCTCCTGCCTTTTTAGGCAGCCTGTATTTTATCCAAAACTTTATAGATTTCTATATCCCCAAAACATCATATTGTTTCCTGACAGAACGTTCATCATTCATGCCTTGTATGGAAGCTGTTCATTACATTTGACATTAGCTTTAGAGTAGAGCATTTCACTTGGATCGGTCTTGTCCATATGGTTGTAAATCTGTTCAAAAACCCTGAAGAGGTTTTTAAGGTGGGATTTTTGTTTAGAGAATCCATATCTGATCTTTCCAAGTTTACTGCATTTATCCAAATGCCATCAGATCTGTAACAGAAACAAAACACTCAAATAAAGCTATACGGTAGCTCAGTCTCTATACTATAAATATCCTCTACTTATTTGCCTTAGGTACTCGCAAGACTTACAGTCCAGCAGCTCATGATGTTCCTCCTCCACACTACCCCAAACCCCTATTTTAAGACTGCAGATACATTTAACATCTTGAGATTAACTTGGTTAGAGCATGGTGCTAATAAAAGCTAGGTTGTGAGTTTGATACCTATATGGGCCATTTGCTTAAAAGTTGGACTTAATGGGCCTTGTGGGTCCGTTCCAACTCAGAGTATTCTGCAAAATTTTATGAAAGTTTTAGTCTTCATGTACCAAAAAATTTTTCCCCATATGTTCTCTGATGGAGGTTCTCTAGTGGAGGTTTGCTCAAGAAGTACTAGAAAAAGGGGTGGATGCTTCATTGGGGGGCAGTTATTGATCTATAAGTTCTTTTACCTCATCTCAGAGTCCTACGCAAAGTATTTATGTGACGTTTGCCTTGAGTACAGAAGATTGCTGAAGTAACCCAAACAACTGTGTTTTCTGTCCTTACATTTGGCCTTTCACTGGGGATGGTCAGTAACACAAACACATTATTATGTTATTTAGTTCTGGAATTTAAATCTATGCTAATTATTGGGTATTTTTTGAGATGGTTAGCTCACTGATGAGACTTACTTCTATACTGTTATAAACATGGTGATCTATTCTGACAGCAGCATGGTTTACTATTTCTTCACTGAATACTTTGTCATGGCATTACGGTACTCCAGGGATTGTTTTCCTGTCACCAGAGCTCTGAAATGCTTGGTAAAAAGTCTTTATTTAGAAATAGACATTCCACTTCCCCAGTTTATTTTTAGCCTCCTAGCATTTGTATAGATGTGTTTAACTTTGTGTTCTTTGCCTGGTTCTCCTTAAGGGTCACTCCATTTGTGTTTTACTTCCTCTTTATTCCCAACTTTTGACCTAGGGATGAAGAATTTTTGCATCTTCTTTCTTATAAGTGTCGTACCTAATCATAAGCTCATATGGCAGTCTTTCTTTATTGCTTACTTTACTTCACTGACACCCTTCCTGGTTTCAAGTGAGAGTATTTCTTTACTATTTTAATGTCTGTATCTCCTGTTTGGAGTCTTTTTTTACCCCACATTTTTGTCCCCACTGTGCAGAGAGCAGGTAAGAGGTGAAAAGAAGCCTGAATACTGTAGAAACCAGGTAACATAAATAAAAGGAAATGCAATATTAACTGCACATTTTTTTAAATTGAACATAATGAAGGTGAAAAATGAGCAGAAGTAATACCATGGGTGTCATGATTTCTGCCAGCTCCAGAATATTTATCTCAGTCAGATAAAAGCCTGAAGGAAAAGAAAACAAGCAAACCACAAAGTTTCTGTTTGTGAAACTGTAGTTATCTCAGCATCTGTTAAGGCACGTACACCCTAATTCAAGAAGGTTCTTAAGCTCCTGCTGAATTTAGAACGACTAGCTGATTTCAAGAGTATTCTGCTAGACACTTAAGTTTAATGCATATTTAAGCATTTAGGTGAACCAGGATCCTTCTGAAACAAGCTAGATAGAGAAATGAATTTGTAAAATTTAAAATAATATGGTCAAGGAGCTTATAGAGATAACCCACTTGACTGAACAAAAACCATGAAGGGAAAAACCTGTAGAATATAAATTACTACAAAGAAACTATTATGACAAACAAAAGGTATTTTAACTTGTTAATTAGTAGATGGAAAATATGTAAACAGCTAATTAGTTTGTATAGTACCTATTTATGCCCAGGAAAGGAGTAGACATACAGAATGAAATTTACAGGGTTTGGAAGTCAGTGTAGTAGTAAATAACTTACATATCTAATTAAAAATTAATAACCAAGGACTTTATAGCATATACACAATGTGAAATATATACTGAATTTTTTATTAATTGTACTTTCCTACAAGGTGTATGAAATTTTTATTGTATAATATATTACATATTTTCTCACTGTAGAAACTTATTCTTCTTGCATATTTTGTTCTATGAAGTCCAGCAGATATTGCCTTCATTTTGATTATAGTCATGTGTATCCTACTCCAGAATTAGTACTGTAAAGGGTTTAAATGAACACAATGGAATCATTACCTTTGACAACATGAGGATTAAAGAAGTTACCCCAAATAATGATCAGAGATCACTTAAATAATCGCAATTAGAGACATTCTCTCACACAGATAACTAAATAAATAGAATCAATGTCATGTTCCTTATTTTAAAAGTAATTCTTGCATTACAGGAAATTCGCATTAGTGAGTACTAATTTTGCGTCTTTCATAAGCTTTTTTTGATCTACAGGTAGATGGGACCATACATTCATGGCTCTCTTGTCACATGGGAATGTTTTCTGGTAGAACTACCGGAAAAACATGGAGCAAACCAATGTGAGCTTTGCATAAGTCAGGTAAATGCTTGCATTAGAGGACAGCAATAGTATTAGAGCCTTACTAGACAAGGAGACTGTTGGAGCTGGTCCTGACCTTTTATGTGCTTTTGTCACTTAATCTTCTTCCCATCAAAAAGGCTTTCCCTTAAAAATACTGAAAATTGTGTAAACTGTTTGTTTCTGCACATCTTTGAAGGGTCCAACTTTGTCTTCAGAGATAAGACATGACTTCCCACAAATGTTTGTCTCTCCCTGAAGAGTAAATCCTCATAGATAGAAAAGAAACACCAGCCTTCAATAGAGGATTGTTCTCTGCTGGTGATTATAGATGAAAACCTGACCAGAAAATCCTCTATCATCTTTCTGAGTAGAGAATTACTGAATTACCTTGTGCAGTTTGGTTTTGTGCTTGTTTTAGCTCACAGATCTATTAGTGGTCTTTGAAATGCACTCCCTATCTCTTCGATTATAAGATCAGGAGGAGAGGGATCTTGTTTTAAAAAACTCAAAATGACACACAAACAGGCAAACAAAACCCCCAAGCCATTATTTGCTTCAACTATGTAACCAAACTCGTGGTTTAAAGATTTTGTTAGTAATTACAGTAATGAGCAAAATATGCTGTCACCTCAGTGGGACTCTGATGGAAAGCAGACAAGTTTGGAATGATTTCTGAACTCCTCATTGATTTTGCATCAGTTCTTTTACACAACTTTCATAAAAGATACAGTGGCAAGATAGTAAAAAGCTCAGGAAACTTCAGATAATGTGCTTTCAGCATAATACATATCTGTTTGTTGGGCTGTTTTTATTGCACACTAGTTCGGTCTATTAAATCCTGCAACTCTTGATGCAGCACTCTGAACAGAAATCATCCATACTTGTTATGTGTTTTTCTTATGATCTAATGTGTAAAATTGAGGTATTTAAGTTTTAGATTAAAATTATTTGCTTTTTTTACTTTTTAGTAACTGTACATGTGTAACACCTTAGGAATTTTGGATGTGCATTTACGTATCTTTGGAGCCAGACTATAGGTTGGAGAGTCTATTTCTGACCTTTTTTAACTGTAATGTTAACATTCAGCATGAGGATAAAAAAGATTGGAAGTAATTGTTGTTGTCATTATGGATATATAGTAACAGTGGCTACTGCAGTTAACTGAAAATGCATTCTGCTCCTGCAGCAGTTGAACTCTAATTCTTATCTGTCACTGTGTTTTTGAAAGATGGAAAAGATGTCCTATTATATATTTACATAAAGAAAGCACAGCACAGATGAATCAACTCAGTGAGTTTTATTGAGTGATGCCCAATTATAGATGAGAGAAGTGTAAAAGAGAGTGGAGTAAAAGATGTCTGGTAGATGTGTGCGCTTGTCTGGCCATCTCTGGGTATAAAATAATTTCAAGGGATGTAAGGGAAAATAATTTCAAGGGATCTAAGCCTCAATAGTAGAAAACTTTTGCTGTGACAAATTTGGACATGAAAATGAATCTACCACTGTCAGGAGGGTATTGTGACTGACTGGGGGTGTATCTCTGTGTCAGGGAGTGAGACTGCACTGTCATGGGCATGTTTGCAAGACAGATGGATCAGGCTGGTTGCAAACTTCAGAGCACCCTTTTACTTCACTGACATTCATTACCAATTTGTGCTAATGGTTAAGTCTTACTCATTATCAATCACTATCACTAAATATTCAGACAGATGGTCCTTAAGGAGCTTATCCCACATTAGCTGTGCAGGTACAGCCCCGTGGAGTGGATGTTGCACCATTATTGCTGGTGGCTGTGCTCTGCACTGCTCTCAGCTGCTGAGGCCGAGGGGCCAGGCTCCAGCCCTGAGAGGGGAGCTGAAGTTGAAGAATGACCTCTTCCTTCCCCATTTTAAATCCTCAACATTGTAGTTTTATGCTCCTCATCCCCTTCTTGAAAGAAAAAAGAGACAGTTCCTGGTCTGACTCCACTGTACATCTTTCCTGCCAGTACTACATCTTCTTCCCTTGCTGATTTTACTACTTAGATGTGTTTACCTGGACCTTTCTGAGTAGTTAAACTACAGGTTTCCCTTTAACCCTTTGCAGTTATGTATTATGCGTATACATGTCTATATGTATAAAAATCTTAGCCACAGTACAAAATGCTCATACGCTGTCTCTGATTATGCTGTTAGTAATGTTGCAGTGTCCCGCAGTAGTAACCTCTCATGCAATTTTAGAGTCCTTACTTTCTGCTTGCAAAGCAAGTAAATACTACTTTTATGTTGTGTACTGTACTATTACTTTATGATTAGAACAGGACTTTGCTTTGCCTACAAGTGAACTTATGGTTCAATATTATAACCCAAAATGGAACAGTACAGCCTATGTATCTATATATAAATCTATTTTATGAGTAGTTTCACTATCAACTCTATAATTTATTATATTGAATAAGACATATCATACGAAGGCTGTGTTACTGCTTGCTTTAATAAATGAAAGGAAATTTCATGTTTTTATTTTCAATACAATTTAGCTAAAAATCAACGTAGACCAACTTTGGTCTAGGTGAGGGAAAGACATGAAACATGAATGAAATACAGTACTCCTGTGCTATATTATTTATTATTTGGTTTTGCTTTAAAATCAGATGTCCAGTCTTCTTTTTGATATAGTAATAGTTGTTTTTTGGTTATTGACATTACTAATTTTTTTCAAAATTTCTGATTGTGGGAAAACAGCAGATAACTGTGAATTGTGGTTCTCTGATTTCACTTCAGAGTCAGGTGACATAAAACTACCATAGTGTTTAATAAGCAACCAGAACCCTGGTGAGGTTAAATTATAGGCTCAAAACTCAGAGTTTTCTCGTTTGTTGTTTGTTTGGTTTGTTTTTTTTAATCTAATGTCATATGTAGGTCCAAATCCAATACCTTGTGAAGCACAGTCTCCAGCTCCTGCACTTCTCCAACTGTAATCCCACTTCTGCTCCTATTGCATCAGTTCCATGCTTGTATCCTTTCAGCTTTTGGCATGACTGTATGGAGGTCATCTCCATTCACTGATCTTTCAGCTGCAGAAAGGGCAAGGGGTGAGATGCAGAGTAAGATCTGTTCAGGTGCCACTTGAATTTAGTCACATATAATTTCAAGGGAACTTAATAGCCTTTTGCTGAGATTAGAGCAGCAGCACTCTGGGCTTCAGATTGAAGCTCTGAAGGTGTGTACTGCAGCAGCATTAAGCACTTCTACCATCTAATTCATCCAGGTCCTCATTTCCATAGTCCAGCCAAAGGTCTGGCTCACTTCTCCCCACAGTCTCTCTCCCTAGACTGGTCTTCCTCTTTTGGTGAGACAACGACCTGCATATGCATCTCTATTGCTCTGTTCCTCTTTTCTGTGCTCCTTTTGGTTATATATTTATCAGCTATTTCCTCTCTTAATACCCAGAGTTTAAAGAAAACCAAGATCAATTAAAAGGGAGGCAGACTTGGGCAGGGATTCAGTGTAGTGATTTCAGCTTACTAACCAAGGTTGGAGAAACATCTGTGGAAGAAGAAACAAATATATCTGTTCCAATTGTAGTGAGAAGTAGACCAAAAAGTATAGCTCTGTTACTGTAAAAAATATGAAGCATGTAGAGATGGTTGAGAAAAGTATTTTTGATTTATAGAAGAAGGAAAATGAGAAAAATAGGAATATGGCAAAGAATACTATGTCACTGAGAAAATGGACTGACGAGAATAAATAATTGATACTATGTATGAGAAAAAAGAAGCAGGCTTTCAAATCAATGAGCCTACATGTACTGAACCTGGTTAAAGCCCTCTGTTTCCCCAGAAAGAAATTACTGGAAAGATTGTATGGGAGTACTTGACAGCTGGGTGAGGAAATTCAGAAACTGAAGCACTTTTTAGAGGACCTGGAAGAGAGGCTGAGAAGTAACAAAAGGTTATTCTGGCTCTTCATAAGCTCAGCTGTTCACACAGCTTCTGGTAGGTGTGAGCAGGCTGCTCCCTAGATTTAGAGGACAGTGAGCACACTGAACTTCTGTCAACTCTCCAGGAGAAGATAGGGGCAAAACTAGAATTAAAACAGTGCTGGAAAAGTTTGTTACAGTGATAATAATTGACATAGTACCCTTAAAGCTTCAGGGAATAGTACCTGATGATCCAAAAGATCCCTCCTGGTTCCCAAGTTCCCTTCCAAAGCCTTAACAGTACTTTATGAAATTGGTGTGTGCTGGCAAAGGGTACTGAGTAAGCTTTTAATACAGCCTAGCAAGCTCTCTAAAAAAAATAGTTGGCTGTGGTTTAATAGATGGAACTGAGGGCATTTTATCTTGTTGCTATGTAATATGGCTTTTGTGGATACAGAAAAGGTTTTCATTGTTTTTAGGAAACACAATACATCTGAAAAAATGAATTCCTGGTTGGGTTTTGTAACATTTTCAGAAATGGATAAGGTTTAAAGTGATAAGGTTTAAAGATAAGGTTTAAAATATTTCTACCCTGCTCTTTTATGAGAAATCCTTTTTGAAATTACAAAGAAGGGGAAATACAATCTCTATAGATTGAGGAGAGTGCATCTTAATGGAAATTAAGAGTAACCTGATATTCAAGGATGAGAAGCAACCTTTGACTTAATGCTCATGAAGCCAAATGATTTATAATCTCAACAGAAATGCTCTAAAAAAAAAATCAAGCTATTAAGTTGGTAATACAAAGGCATTCATTTTACTCAAAAATATGTTTTTTCCCATCCTATTGACTCACTGCTAAAAAAAAGAATCAATATATTTTTATAAAAAAGATTGCTCTTTTGATATCACTTACAGACTATTATCGTGTGCATTAAAGATTTTCCTAAGATTCCATGGACTTTACTGGATTTTAACACAGGTGTTTACCCAAATGTAAGTCAGAAGTACCTTCCTAAAAATTACTGTTATTATGCTAGCATGAAGCAAATGATAAGATGAGGTTGGTTTACGATGGAAGCTAGATCTTGCTACTCTAACTTTTCTAACTCTCCTACTTCTACTGAACAGCTAGTGCAGGTGGTGGGCTAACCCATATGTGGGGAAAGTACACCAGGAGAGCTTATTTCACCTTTTGAAAATCAGACCTAGATCCCTAGTGGCTTTAAAAAAACCATTTTGCAGCCAGATGAGTATGGAGGTTGCAAGACAAGTTGCCCCTGAATGTGATGGCTGCAGTTATCATGAACCTGGGAACTCTACTCCTAAAGTTTAAGCAGAGCTTCCAAAGAAATTCTGCATTTTCAGAACTAGCTTCTCCCTGTAGTGACCACTCTTTCATGGTTGAGTGCAGTGCTGGTAGCTAGGGCACATGTGTCTTATGCTTGGCATATATTACATGGGTAATCTGCTGTACTCCTTTACACAGGTGTCATTTTTGGTCCATTCCTATAGACAGAATCATAAAAATTTTAAAAGAAATGAATGCATTTTGATAATTGTAAGAATTAATAAAAAAGTGAAAGAATTATTCATTTACAGGAGGATTGTGGAACAGGATACTATGAGAAGAACTATTCTATGTATATTGTTATTTTTCATTCATAGTATTGTCCAAGGCTTATATTCTGCAGGAATTCTTACCCCTTTCAGTTAAATGTCTGCAGAAGCAGAGAGGTTTCAATGTTCCTGAATTACTTGAGATGCTTTCTGTAATTATGTGGGGTCTGGTTTGTCAGTGCAGAGTGTTTTGACACTACATTTTTGCCCAACTGCCTTCCTTGTCTGTATCTGCCACTACACAGTCTGCCTATTTATTCTCTTTGCTCAATATCTGTGCCATGTGCAATGGAGTTTTAATCCAGAACAGGGAATCATTTCCTCTGTCACTATATATCACACTGGTTAATGAATAACACCTTTTTACAAAGAATATCAGACAACAGAACTTTTTAATATTGCCTTTTTATAAGAGTTACAAGACTGAAAAAAAGGAGGTAAGAAGTCTTTCCTCACTTTATTTCAGTATAAATGAATTTCAGAATAAATTGATCCATAGGCTTATATTATTATGAGAATATATTTGAAAAAGTTATCTTAAAAAGATTACATAAAGGGGTGGTTAATTTGGATGCATCCTTTATTCCTGTGCTGTGGTGAGATGTTTTAGGAAAATATTTCTGGTCTCTGAGTTTGAGGAGGACACTGACAATTTTTAATTAATGGTGACCTTTGTTTCTTTGGGAGTATTTTGGGAGTTTTCTAAAGGTAGAATATATTACTTTAGGTATTCTGCTTATCTCTTCTATAAACCAGTTTGTTCCTAAGGCTTTGTAAATATACAGTTTTCCAAAAGACAACACGAATGTATCAGTGGCTTGGAAAAGAGGTGTAGTGACAAAATACATATACACAGAATTGAAAGAAGAGCAAAAGAAATCTCTTCCTTAGTGGTTCTAACTGAAACACAGCCTTGTACCTGAATACAAGTTTGGGATGTTTTTACATTACCAAGAATTTAGTTCAGGACAATGTAATATCCTAAACTGTCCCAAACATGGGAGAAGAGAGAAAATGCCCCCTTGGATATTACTTCACATTTAAATCCTCTGTTGAACTGCAGTTACTTTGTGCAGAGAAAGTGATGCAATTCTAAATCTGGCATAGCTGCGTAAAGGCAGACTAACTCTCACAGGGATCTTCATGCCATGGAACCAAGTTAAATCTTTCCTTGCCCTTCCTCTAGGTTGTCTTCATAGAGTAGATGGAAAAAGATATAAAGCCAATTTTGCCTTCACCCTGCTGGCTGTTAGAGGCTTATTAATTTATAGTAGTCCCTGACTGCTGTGGTATACACCCGAGGACTGGTGGTCACAATAAGATTGAGATGAGTAATGGCACAGGTAAGTTAGGTAACATGCAGACACCGGGTGCTGAACTAATCCAGTCCAATATGTTTTATATTCTCAGTTTCTGCCGATGGCTCTTCTATTAGACTTTAATCGATTTAAGATTCATATTCATTTTTTTTTGTCACTGAAAACCAAAATGCCATAAAGGAACTGCTGTGAGATTCCATCCTATTGCTTTCTTTTGAATGAATGGCCCCTTACATTTCAACAGAGGGCTTGCAAAAAATAGAGACCTTTTCTAAGGCAAAGAGGCGTTTTAAAAACGTGGAAAGTGAATGAGCTGCCTGCTAGTACAGGCAATATGATTGCTTTGTGCTGTCACCTACGTTTTGTGAAAACTGAATGGGCCAGCATTGTTTAAAAACAGCTTCTGACAGAACAACTTTTACATACTCAGCAGAGTGTTTGTTTAGAAAAAAGTACATTCAGATTGAACAGAATGAGCATCTTTGTCTGATGTGAACAGATAGAAGGAAGATGATTGTAAAAAATTGAAGAATTTCTCCTAAAGAAATTGGCTTCATCTCTGAAAACAACAGGCTTCTTGTGAAGTGCAGTCAAGGCTTACAAACACGTTGCCGTGGTACACTGAGTTTGAAATCCTAGCTGACATTTCAAATGGTATTTAGAGTTATGACAAATCTGATTTATTTAGGTCTCTCTCCAAAGCTGCCATAAAAGAAGTGTTGATTTGGTGACTTATTAGTCACAGCACCTTCAGACAGCTTCTTTTTCTCATTGTGGAGATTGCTATCAGTTCTGTATGTTCTTTCCTGTACTATAATTTAATAATTTTTGTAAAGATACTGTTCTGGACTAGACTCTTAGTTTTCCAGTGAAGTTTTCACCAGAATATATGTTTCCTTAGAAGAATATTCTGACCAACAACATTGTAGGTAACTGAGTATAACGCCTTGCAAAACGCTGATTTGAGTGATTTAAAAGAAACTTACTTCAGCTCTGCAATGAAAAAATGATCTTTGTGGTTTTATGATTTAAGTAAAATGCAATTGAAATATATCATTAAGTATAATTGCCCAAGCAGCATTTATAAAATTTCTTTCCAGAAGTGAAACAAAATCATTAATTATAACAATCATACTCTCAATAGTGAGGGCCATTTTAACAAACATTTGCATTTAAGGCAGTATTTTAATATAAAATTTTATTCCAGTTGTGATCTGAGGGTTTGACCCAAAGCTTAAGTTACTAAGGATTATGCATGGGTAAAGATGTCCATTAAAATATTTTTCCCCAGATGTCTGCATTGATTTCAGTTAAATGAAACACACTTCTGTTTCCTGTTTTAGTATACAGTTTATTACACTGAAAAGGTGCTCTAAAGTCGGGAAATCTGGTGTACTGATTAAATCCTGTGCAAGGCCAGGAGTTGGACTCCATGATCCTTGTGGATTCCTTCCAACTCAGAATATTCTGTGATTCTATGATAAATATTTTTTTTTTTTGGTATGGAGGGAAATAAGGGACCTACTGTGTTTTAAATGCAAACATGTTTGTGGATTGTTTCCAAACTTCTACTTGAGGATGCAATACATTTCTTAATTTTTATGGTTTGGGTTTTTTTTGTCATTTTCAGTCCTAATATCCTAATAGTGAATTTTGAATGTCCCAATTTTTCATGCAAACAACAGTAGTTACTGGCCATGATCCTGAACATTTCATGAAAACTTAAGAGGCTGAAGTACTGAATTAAGTTCTTATGTCTTAATGTTCCTTCTGCTTTATTAAGTCCTGATAATGTTTAAATCCTTATTACAGGATTTGCCTTTAAGTAGTCATTTTTTCATTTTCATGTGTTTGTACATAGTAAAACTACACCTTCCCAATGCAAGCAAAATAGCAAGCTCAATTCAGCTCACGTTTTCTTTTCCCCATGGTCACTGAAGGTGAAGCTTCAGGTGTGCTCTCTACAGAGGAGTTTGCTTGATATAGATAGATTGCTTTCTCTTCCTTTCTCACTTGGGTGGCTGTTGACTGTCTACAACAGCTGTAATTCTCTTATTCTTGTGGAAGTGCTTTCTATAATGAGATCCAAAGCTACAGAAGGAGGTTTTTGTCCCTTAATGTACTATTTCTTCTTTCATAAATACATTTCTTAAGGTTGTCCAATTCTTTCTGCCTGTTATTTCTATTTCTTACATATAGAATGCCTTTTCAATGTTGGGAATTTTTTTGTGGCATCTTGGGTCATGTCCTGCCCCCGGCCTTGTCATCAAAATGTTTAATTATCACAGCCTTTTTTCTTAGGCTGAGACCATTGTTGAAGCACTAAATGAAATCACGTTGAAGACTGGTCCTTGAAAGACTCGACTCTTGTCACTGTTCTGTTCCTGGCACTACATATTGTACAGCCTTTCATTTTTGCCCCTTGAGGAAAATTTACCTTAGCACTAGAAAAAAAAAAAATAAATTTTTCTGTCTTAGCCGGAATCCTAGGGGACAGCTGGCTGCACTGTAAAGCAATCACAGAGTTAGTTCTAATATAATGAAACAAATTAAATTTGTTAATGTTTAGCAGTACCAATGCTCCCAGTTTAGATATGAGACCGATGAGTAAGGACTTAAGAAATGACTCACCATTTTATGGAGTCCTGTAGAAATGCTTATTTCTTTTTGAAATTACTCTACATAGCTATTCTTTGTCCTTTGCGTCTCCAGTACGAGTAACACTTAATAAAAGGCATTGTCTGGATAAGCTGTGGGATGGACAATGCCAGCGAAGCCAAGATTTTTGCCTTCTCCACTGATGTTATGCATGTTGTCTCTGTAATGCATTGTGTGCATTGTTTCACTACTGTATTTTAAGCAGATTCCCGAAAACAGCAACACAAGAGTCCAGAGATAGTTGGTCAGTCTAGAGCTGGTTGCTTGGTCAATCTGTCTCTCTAGCCATTCTAATCTGTTCTGATCCCCTTCATCACTGCTGAGGCAAGAATGCAAAGACTAATGTAGATAAACAAGAACTTCTGGCTTTTTGAAAGGTTTCCAGGCTTGTGTCTCTTAATGGATGTGCTTAGAGTACTCCTGCTGTATTTTCCAAATGCTTCTAACCCTGTTCTCTACCATCAAAAACTGCAAACAGCAAAACCTCTATAGATTTTTCAGTTGAGAGAAATTTAAATGTTAAAAAAATAAAATCTGGAGACTTCTTCCTCGTGCTATTATATATGTTAATTCTATCAATAATTCTGCATGTTGGTTCAACGGATAAGCTATTGCTTAGTGTCTTAAAAATGCAGACAACAGAGATTAGTGATTGCTGCAAATTGATACGTTTAGCATGTCCTTCACAGCTCTTGACCTGACCTAGGTCTGATCCTCATTTATACAGCATAACAAAAATCTGCTTAACAGATGCTCAGAGGATGCATTTTCATAGATTCTGAGTCTCACTGGCGTTAATTTGCTGATGCTGCTGAAAGCAGAGGGGAATATGTCTGAAATGAACCATGTGCAACTAAAAAGAAAAAAAAAAGAGTGAAACAATGTGTTCATTTTGAGTTAATGAATCGATGAGCTGGTGGGCCTGTTAATTGTAATACTCAATGGAAAATCACCACTTCTGCACTCACTGAGTAGCTCATCAGTACAGCACACCAGTTTGTGAGACAGCAAAGTTATTTTAAAAGTCAAGAAAGTGAGGGTAAAAAGTCACAAAGTCCTTGTCTTTCTCATTTCCACTGGCATGAAAAGTGTGCAACTTCCCCATTGCCCTGGTCAGCCAGGCTTGTGCGTGTTAAGCACTGGGTTGGTACAGGAAATACATGTTCTAAATCTTATAATAAGATCTAGTCACTTGATGAGAAAGTCATCATCATCATCATCACCCAGCACCTCTATCATTAACTAACAAAAAAATTAGAGCCAGTTGTTGATCTCAGCCTTACTGAGTTTGTTCTAAAGCTAAGAAAACCATAATTGAATGTATTTTTTAGTTTTGTAGACCTGCTTGTTGAATATAGCATAGAAAACACAGAATAAGGGGATTCCTTCAGATATTCCTCAGCATGGTTGTGACATCCCATAGACTGATCATGTAGATCTTCTTTCCCCATCTCTTGATGCTGCCAGTTCTGCTGTGAGAGTTAAGGTTCTTGCTGCATTAGTTCAAAGATGGAATAGCTACAGCAGGGACAGACCATCCACTGGTGTAAATCGATACAGCTTCACTGAAGGCCACAGGGCTAAGCCATGTCGTGTCTGCTGAAGATCTGTTCCCTAAAGCGTCCTGGGAGTTGCTTTTTCAGTGTTTTATAAATTAGGAGAACACTGCTGTAGGAGGAAAAGTATCTAGTAAGACAATACAGTATTCTGCTTTTGATGAAGTGTTAAGAAAACAAAAGTAAAATGAAGTGCCAACAAACACATGTGGCAAGATATAATAGGTGGCAGATTCTAAGGTCAAAGCATTTTTTAAAAAATATTCAGAGCAGACACATAGGGGGAAAACAAAACAATTGATATAGAGAACAGCATATGGACAGTATGTACTGTGTGGGACTCCAGCAGCTATCAAGTGAAATCAATCTGACTTTTGTTAGGTTCATGGCTGTTCAGCACTGAATAGAGGGGACAGAGGTGCAAAGATTATGACCGCCATATGTTTTAATCCAGAACAGAGACATTTCCTTATGTCCAGCTTCTAGGACCAGATGACCTGTGAAGATCCCTGCCTTGGTAGCTGCTTTCACCAGACTGCAGCATGGAGGCAGTCCAATAGACAGCTGTCCCACAAGCCTGAAAGCCTCATTTTTATGAGTCCTTAAGATGAAGTAGCCTTGCAGGTTCAGATATCGAATTTACTTGCTACTGTGGTACACAATAGACCCTTCAAGAGTCTGTAATTTCTTCTTTGATTTCTAAGAATTCCCCTTCCAGCATCCCTTTTGCCAGTGAGTTAGTGCAGGGCCAAATCCTCTGCAGCTGAGGTGCAGCACTCAGGTATTTTTTCTCCTGTTTAACCTTTTACTGAATGCCAGTGTGTCCTGATCTTTGCAGACACTGAATTATGGTTTAATGGAGTGCTGTAACATGAGAGTATTTTTTCCCACACACACAGAGATGTGTGAGGAATCACTTCACTCAAACCAACAAACCTACTCCTGATTTATGTTGCTATAAAGAAGAAGATTCTCTTTTATCAGAATGACAACTACAATGATGGAAAGAAGCTGTAGAATCAGCATGAAGGGAACCAAGAAACAATATGAAAGAAATCCGGTATGGTTGATAAACAGTGGTCTAATGGAAGCTGACTAAACAGAAGGGAGGATTTAAGACAATACTGCCATATGTGAAATGCTTGGATTGTTTCAACATTTAGCACCAGAGGGAAAAAAAGTATTTCTGAAATGTTGATTTAGTACCAGACAAGACAAACTTGGCTCCGCTGCTACTCATTCAACTGTTCTTCATAATCCTGAAACTGTTATCTGAAGAGCTTATAATATATTGAGATCACTGCTTTGGCACTCTTAAAACAAACTAAAAGGAAGAAAGAAATAATACCAGAGGAAATTGTCCAAGAAAGTTGGCACTCACGGACCAAGGAGGATTTGTTATTTGGAGGCTTAGATCCCAGTCATGCATCTGACTCCTTTCAGTTGCATCTGACTCCTTTCAGTTGCTCTAGTGACATCAGGCAAGTAGAAAACTGGCCCAACTGGCCAGTTTAGAACAATCCCTGGAAACACAGCTGCCTCAATGTGGTCTTTGTCCAAGCACTATGGGTAGACGGGTGGCAAAGCTTTTTATTTTGCTTCTTTTAGAAAAGCTTTGCTGAAGTCAGAGGTTGGTAGAAATGCAGTCCGGGATGCCTGAAATGAAATGCGAGTTCTATGCATCATTAAATGTGTTTTAACAGACTGGATGACAGCTCTGATTGTTAGTTTACACTTGCAACAGTAATACTTACTGTTTACTTGTCTCTGACAAATGAATTCTCAGGCACTGGCTATTCCAAAACAAGTGCTATCTTCTTGTGTTTTGACCAAGTGTTGCAACATGGAGTAGTTACATCAAGGGGAAATAGGCTCTGACTAAATTTCAGGTATTAAGAATTAAGAATTGTAATGATCACAATTCTCTTGATGGGTGGAAAAATGTAATACAGCATACTTTTGTCTGTTGCATTGGCAACAGGACCCTGTATAGCTAGGTCTCTCTCTATAAATGAGGAAAGGATTAAACAGTGCCTAGTTTACCTATGGCATCTATGGTGGTTTTTAACATGTGACTTACCAACCAGAAACTAACTTTTTCTTCTACTTTTATTCCAAGCAAGCTGTAACAGTTAAAGGCCTGACCTTAAACTGTCTATTTCTGGCAGTATCCTACTTTGGAGTCCCAGGAAAATATGGACTCTCAGGAATAGCTGCTGTACCATTAAACATGCTTGGAAAAACAAACACAGGTCATATCCTATTTCCTCTTCAACATTACATGTTGCAGCACAGCAAAGAACAAGGAAGATAGAGCATTTCTTTCACTATGTGCAGAACTTCTGTAATATGTACACACAGCTTGTATTTTGTTTGACAGCAAGATCTAGGACACCATCTCAACCTTCAAACCGCTGCCAGGTCATTCCAATTTATCACTTTTTCTTTTTTTCTGCAACTCCATAATACAACAAAATGAAGTCTGATCTACTACCACTCATTGCAGCAGGCAGTTCAGAAGTTACAACAAGTCTCAAAAATGTCAAACGTAATGAAAAATAAAGGAAACATACAGAGAGTTGTTCCTGCATTCCACACAATGTGCACCATTCTTTTGCTCATCAGTGACTGCAGTGTAAAGGTTCTCATCCTATTTTCTCTGGTACTCTTGTAGCAACAGTGACCTACAGTCCTTTAAAATAACATCTTTTGCAGAAATAGCAGGACTTACCACATCCCAATAACTAAAGCAAATTCAGCTTCCTACTTTTACAGATTTCTACTGTAAATTTCAGATTTTTTACAGGTAAACCAAATGCCTAAAAGGTGTAATGTCCAATTTACAGACATCATCTACTACTTAGTAGTATTTTTTGGTTTACTTTGTGGATCTCTATAAAATATTAAAGAGTTTTTCACTGCAATGTATACTTATTTCTCTACACTGAAACCTGTGTCCCTTAAAAATTGATAATAGTAATAGTAGCAACAATAACACCATCGACTCATTGAGGCCCTGGTTTATTCTATATTTGAAAGATACTTGATCTCATCCAGCTTCATGGAATGAACTTTATGTTTTAAATAATAACTTTTAGAGTTAAAACAATTATTTGTTTACCATCATAGGCCAGCTTGAAGAACTGAGTAACAAACCAATATTTTCTTTAGAAGGCTACCATTCATATAGTTGAAATTCTGCCTCAAAAGCTCTTAGAGACTTTTGGTGTAATGTCAAAGATCCATGGGTATGACTTGGGCTATCAATATTAAGTTTTGGGTGTTATCTGGCAAAAATAGCATGTAACTCCTCATATCACTTGTGTATTCCACTTAAGATGTAGAAGAGAGTTTGCAGGTTAAATCTTGCTAGATGTTTAGGGGGCTTTACAATGTTTTAGGAAGGCTCCTTTTCATTATCTATTTTTAAAACTTGTTTCCCTTATTACAATAAGTCTAGCTTTCAAGGTAGCAGGGAGAGACAGAAAGGTACAGAAGACTTAGAATTTTAAAATGTATTATTATATGTGAGAAAGCAGCCAGTTTGTGATTTTTTGGATTATGTTTCAGATCTAGAAGTAGGTTCTGTATGTCACTGGAAGATGAGAATCACTGTTATCTCTTGAATATACCATTCATTTCTAGCCTGGTTGTCTTGTGAAATAATGGCATTCAAACTTGTCAGTGATGGAGTGTTGATTATTGCCTATCTTTGGTCCCAGGCCACTGTGATTTCATAGGGAAAGTCCTCATTTGTGATGAGGAGATGAAACATTTTGGCAATTTTAATTTTTATACTGTAGTCATTGGCAGCACTCTAAAGTTTGGAATATTGTGGGTATTATAGTAATCCTAGGATTGATGAATTACTGAGCAGCACAAAAGCGAGATATTTGAAGCTGTGTGATAACTGCAGTTTATTGAGCAAAATCTGTGCATGTGTTCTGAATAGTACATTAGTGACAACTGACATGGAAGGCATTTAACAGGATCCTTCAATGTATAGGGACTTCATCATGAGGAATATAATTCCCTAAAGCCCTGGTGTGTGTGCAGGTCTTTAGAAAATATTTTTGGATCCCTTGAACTAGAAGGACAAAAAATTGCTCTAAGCAGCCTCCTTCTACTGGTGCAGCTTTAGAATAGCCTCATGCTTTCCTGCACAGCCTTTCTGAGGCGTGGGTTTGGAAGTCAGGTATCGACTGTGCAGATCAGAAGCACAGCTTCTGGTTCTGTGCACTGCTTGTAATTTGGAAGTACACCTTTCTGAGAGAACAGAGAGGTATTTTTGAAGCATACGTTGTTTAATACTAATTTTTTTCAGTGTGGAAAATCCATTGATGGCTAAATGTCAACAGAGAATGAAAGATATGACTTGTGAAGATAAAAAGGGATGGAAAAATTGATTCTGTAAATATCTCATCTGAATAGAAGTCTCATTCAGTGACAGGTGTCACTTAGCTAAAATGTAAACTCCACAGAGGAAGTTATGACTTATTTCATTCTCTTTGTATCCCTTATTAAAAGAAAATAAAAATAACATGCAGATGTCCATAATGATTAGAGTGAGCAGATGCAGTGCTAAGGAAGTAAGTAGTCTTAGCTGTATCCAGTGCTATCACATTTTCATATGTATACAGCATAGGCTATACAATATATCTAAGATCATTATGTCATCTGCTGCATAAATTGCACATCTAAGGAAGATGGAGGAATAGCAGTTGTGTCACTGGGAAATGCTAATCGGATAATTGTTTATGCAGCATTATTAGTGTTCTTCCCAGAGGACCCAACAACCTTATTAGCTAGCTTTGTAAGTTTATGAGTTATTCTAGAAATGAAACACAGCTGGTTGTGGGTAAGGTTTACAAAGAGTTGTTCTGAAGTTCAGAACAACAAACAAAAGAAAAGGTAGAATTTCTTTTTTGTCATCTGAAAGGGGAATTGTGGGAAGTAGAATACAATTACTGTAATCAAATGGCTGAGCACAAAGAGCTATGTGCTTTCAACATTTGTGGGTTTTATTTTAACCTAAAGCTGAAATTAGGTGGGGGGAGAAGGTGCAGCCTTTAAAAAGAAGCACTCTGTGTGTCTGTACAGCATGCCCCCCTTGTTGTTCCAAATGCAGATATTTTTAAAACATATTATTTTGTATGAGGTGAGACGCAGCAACATTACAAACACAAGCATACAGTACATTTGTTCAATATACTTCAGCTAAAACTGGTCAAACATAAAGGGATGTTTAGAATTCCTTTATAAATCCTTCAAAGGGAAGGAAAACACTAAATGAACCACTGCTTCATATTATGTTTTATAAAATAGCGATGACTGGAAAACTGTAAATACAAAAAAGACTGAGAAGATTGAAATGTAGGAATATCTAATGCAGATGATGAGGTTTGGTGGCAATATAATGCAGGATTAGATTAGGATTCTTTTGCTACAGATGAGATGACTGGTCAGACTAATGGCATATAACTTGCTTGCTTGCTTGGATGTTCGAGGATAGATGGAGGTTAGATTTGCCTGTGGTGTTGTGATAGGACTATTGCTGACAGAAAGGGATCTAATCTTCCCCAAAGCAACAGGATTAGCAACTCTAGTGGAAGGAACAGTCAACAATTTACAAGACTTGCATGTAGAATCAATGCGGAGAACACAAAACCAGTTGAAAGCAATCAAGCTCAGAAAAGGTACTTTTGAAATAAAGGAAATTATTTTGTGCTTGTTTGTAAACTTAAAGTTGTCCAGAATTATAACTGCCATAGCTCAAAGAAGCAAGGGCAGTTATCAAGTTTCATCCAAAATCCATGATGTGAGTCCCTAAAACACCGGAAAAAAGGGAAAATAAAGCAGCTCTTTTATAAATTATATATGTAAAAATAAAATACACTTACTATTGTTCTGCATAAACTGCTGTACTTTAGACCTGGCTCTTATATGGGCCTCTCCCTAGCACCAGCTAAAAGGGTCCTTGAGCCTCTCTAATTACTAGGAAACTTCAAGAAAGGCTGCAGGTACCCTGAGCCAAGGGCATCTGGCCAAGCTTGTTAGAAATTGCTAGATCTTCCTCTAGTGTACACGGTTGGGCCTTCCCTTATCTTGTCCTCACCTCTTGGTAGGAGGCACTCTCATGTTCCTCAGAGAGGTCCTAGGAGTTCTCTGATGATTCTGGCCCCTGTGCTCAGAAGATCTAGAACCTTCCAAAATAGTACCACAGGGTGCTGTGCAAACTGCTGTGCCTGTTCGCTGCCTCAGTTTGCTGTACTCTTGTGCCCTTTGTATTCTCACAAAATGAAACATGCCTCAGATCTGAGTGCATAAACTAAGAGTTAGTGGAATTAGAAATTAATTCTCAGATTATAACCTTGTGAAGAAAGGCAACCTTTTGGAAAAACTTTGGGTATAGCCACTGTCTTGAAAGAGAAATTACTTAGGAGGGACAAGGGTTGCAATTTGTGTCCAGGTTGAGGTCCAGTCAAATTCCTTAGAGCAGGAGCAGTTCTCTGTGCTTCCTGAATAAAGATCAAGAGTTGAGGGTATTGTGTCACCTGTGCAATTTCCTGAATAAGCTATGCTTTCACTGCCTTTAGTTAGAAAAAAATATCTATGGTGCTGATGATTATTCTCACCCCAGTGTAGGGTCAAAATTAAGTGCAGCAAGTTGTAAACTGTCAGCACAGAGACCGGAGGGAGACAGGAAGACATTTACCTCTCAAAAACTCTGAAAGGGCTACTTGAGATGTAACGGCTTGCCATATGAAATCTTGTCACCACCTGTATGTTCCTAGAGAGCAAGAGAAAATCTGTTGAAGGTTATCTTTCAACACTATTATAGAGAGAATTGACAGTGTTCCCAGAAGAGGCAGAAGTAATGCTGAACATCTGTCCACTCTGGAAAAGATATTTCCAAGGCTGGAGATAGTGGGACTTAGAGAAACTTTGTATTTGTGAAATCGTGTATTTGATTGTAACAGTAGATAGAGAATATAACCTGTAGGAAGGGTCACAGCAATTGAATGGTCCTCAGCTCCCTCTTACCTTATGGAACAATGGGTATACTGAAGTTTTATATCATGGTTACACAAAAGAATGGGCCTTTTTATCAGTCTTTGAAGAATGACACTGCAGAGTTTTGAAGAAAGAGATAAGGCAGAATTTTCCAAGAGTCTTTAACAGTGCCTTAAGGTTTTTAAAATCTGCAGTTGCATCAGCCTAAGCAAAGAAATTCATCCTGTCACAGAGGGTGGTGATATACAGCATGAGGAAGTCTTATCATATACTCTAAGAAATTTTGTAGAGAAGTCAAATGCATGAATCTTCAGATTAAAAATTTCTGGGAATGGGATTACTCCTAGATGATGGAACAAAGATAGTATTCCATCAAGCATTGGATGAGAATTTTACTTATATAATAGATAAGAATTTCAGTTGTATCATTGGGTGTTACTTTTAAACACAGGTGTTTATGATATATGCAAAGTTTAGTATCAGTGTTTCAGTGCAGCTGCATTCAGCTCATTGCCAGTATAGGAATAATTAAAATAATACAAACAAAATAATACTGTGGCATTTCCAGGAGAAAGTGTCTCTTGTGAAACACATTCACCTGTTGGTAGTAATACCCCTCAGGCAGCAATTAATTCAATGGTTCTGAATACAGCAGAGGAGACTGTGTACGGAGAAGAATACATGGAATGCATCTCTGTGTAAGGATTAGAGAAAATCTTTGCTGAACAGCATAAGACTCATATCTCACCCCGATATTTTTTGCACAAACTGTTTGTCTCAGAGGTATGACTAAAAGGGAAGAAGGACCTGGAAGCAGTAGAACAAGAAGTACACTGGAAAGAGATCTGGCAACCTTCCTGTTTGCCTAGCATACCAATAGACTTTGAAACCTCTTGAACCCAATTCAGAAGCTCATGTATTGCTGGGAGGAATTTAACAGCATTGATTTTAATCCTTTGAGAATGAAAGGGAAAATGCTAGAAGACCTTGTTTTCTGAAATCTAAACTGTAGTTATGTGAAAGCTAGAGTTGGGCCTGAAGGTTCTTCCAGAAGTATCAATATCCTTCCATTCACTTACGTTGATTTTACCTTGAATTGATTCCATGTGAAGTAAAATACATTTCTTCTTGGCCAGTCAATTCGTAAGATCGCTCCAAAGAGTTAATTCAAAGGGACAATGAGATACCTAAATCCAGAGTGGCCTTGGCTGGATCTGGCAGTCTGAGGAAGTAAAGCTGATGAGGGACGGGAGGAAAGTCAGAAAAGAACATATTTATAAGATGTCTGCTATGAAACTAGGGAGGGGCAAGCTTTTCCTTTACTGCTGCTGCAGAGAGGCTCTGTCAATTTATAGACCCTATGCAAGTTATTTAGTTAAATGTTGGTATTAAAACTGAAAATTAAGAGAGAGATGTGCAATAGCATGGAGTTAAAGAGGTTACTTACAATATTGCCCATATGGTCACCACCTGTTTATTTTCAATTCCTTTCCATGGGAGGTTTTTCCCCTCTGCAGCTTATGGTACAATTAAAATAGAACAACACTTTCCTGCGTGACTCTGAGTACAGTTTGTTTTTGTTGAAGGCTCAATCCATTCACACAACCATGGTTCTGTTTCGTATGTATCTGTACTGTTGATTCTGGCTTGTATAGATTAAAACTGTTTGCATTACATAGAATCATATTCTCTTCCATGCTTATCCCATGGAAAAATATCTTAGTCTTGCCCACTTGCTTAGGATTAAGTTTATCTTTAGATTTGAGGTCAAGCTGAATTTTTCCCCCTCAAGTGAACTTGGCAGGAATATCAACTGGTGCCATTGTTATTTTTTGACTGTAATATGAGGACCAGTCTTGTCCTAGGATCATTTTGAAGTTTAATATAACAAGTTCTCTGCTTTTCAGGAACCTTAAGCATTGTTTGTGTGGCCTGTGATCTTGATTTGCATTGTTTTTGAAAGTTTTCTGTGGAGTGGGGAGAACTATTTTCTACAGAGCAGGATAAGAAGCAGCTATCCTTCAGACCTACCTGAACAAAGCACTTATTGCCCAGACCTTTGTCATTGTGGACTACTAGATTTGATGACTGATTTGCTTTCAGCCTCTGTTTCTTACATGAAAGACAATAGAGTAATTTTGGTAGTAAATTTTGTGTTGCAAGGTGCTACTCAGTGTAAACAGAAGTGGTATTATCATGACTCAGTATTTTCAGATACACTGGGGAAATGAATACCTGGATATAAGGGTGCCACTGATTTTTATGGATGTTCTGTTAAAATGCCAGCTTCCTACAATAAGAAGCTTTTTTTTTTTTTTTTAGCTGTTCTAAAGAAAAAGAGAAAAAATTATGGGTGGATGTTTACTATTCACTCCTTATACTGAAATGTTTAAAAATCTCCTCTGTAAGGCATGAAATACCACTTGACTAATCAAAACTCCTTGGGGAAGATTCTTATAGATTTTGCCATTCTCTAGGCTGTCTTAGTTGACTAGTGCCTTCCACAGAGGATTTTATTTTCTGCTTATTTGTTCAGACTATTATTGAACAGTGAAGGTAGCCTAAAATTCATCAGAATATTATTAGTTGATTATAAATTATTTTTTTCTGTGCTGACAATCTGGTGCCTATTCGATTATCCTCTAGCTGAATGGAATCAAGTGGCCCTCACTCACTGCACATTTTAAATAAAGTGTACTTACATGTTATTTTTTTTTTGGTTCTGACTACTTCTGCCTATTGCTGCACCCTTTGCTCTGTGCTGAGTTTGAACATGGAAACTTTCCAGTAAATACAGCTTAGTATTAGCTGACTATTGAGAAGACATGAGTGGCTTGTGATTGAGGAGTGCAACTGCATTTAAAAAAAAAAAATCACTTTTAAGACTTTGATGTGGAGACCATTAGAATCAATGGAAAGTACTTCCCTGAAATCGAATGGAATTCAAACAAGTATCTGTAACGATTTTTCTATCTAGGGTGCTTCCATTCCAGAAACTTAGTCAAGCACTTAAAAAAAAAAATATTTGATGATCATGTAGCTAGTGTTCCTTCTTGCAACGTCTTGATAAAAATTAGTCTCCGGTTTTCTAAGTTGTTGCACTCCAAGTAATATATTATCCGATGGTACCATGATTGATACCTGCTCCCTCTTGGGCATGAAGATACATCTAACCCCTTTCATGTAAACAGCATGGGAGAAAGAGCCTTGCTGAAAATTCTTGAATGCGACCAGGAGCCATAAATCATGTCCATGTGCCTTTCCGACTTAAAAATCTGCAAGAAGTCTTCATCACCTCCTTGCAAATTTCAGGACAAAATCAGAGACTTCTCGATTCATGCTGTGATCTGGCTTCTTTCCCTGCTGAAAAAATTCAGTTGTGAGCATTAGTGGCCTAGTTTAAATTGTTTAATCCCTCCCTGTGCATGCCCACAATGACCACACATATTGTGAGCAAAGCCAAGAAGCAAGAGGTAACGCATCTCCAGTCAGCATTTACATCAACAGATTTTCTGGTGGATTATTGACTAGTTTGCCATGGAACAATGCCTCCAAGAGTTACTTCTGCCTGGCTTCATTTCGTCCTGGTTAGACATATCCCCTGAAATTATGTAAAGCCCTGGACCATGCTGTGTTCATCCAAAAGAGAATCCACAAGCTCAGAGGGAAGAAGATTATTATGATGTGAAGGCTCCACTCTTCATCTGTGCTTGTTGGACACATTTGGCAAGGATTATCACCAAATGACCTCCCTCATGCTGAGCAGCTGGAGGAGTGATGTCAACCCATTTTGTAAATGAGAAGATGAGTCAGTCTGTTCTTAGCTGTAATACTTAATGCTGTTTACATTTTCTTTTCTGAAGAACAGATAGTACCAAATAGGTTCTGGAAAAGCCCTAAGCAAGCGAGTGTATCCTTACTTAGTTGGAAAATAGAAACTCTTACAGCATTGGTGGTTTAATTCCCCTTAGATCTCCATAAAATTACTGAATTATGTCCCCTTCTGTGGCTAACATGCTGTCATGACTTCCATTTTCATAGCAATTGTATACATTCCCTTTGCTTCTTTTAATTCTGTGTTTGACCAATAGTGATGAACAAACTATTGTATGCTATTAGGTATTTAGTCTTTCATTCTTTCATCTTTTGTAAAGATGGTCAATACTGTAAAGTACAAGTTCTTGAAAAATGTAAACAAAAAAAAACTAACAAATACTGAGATACTAACTGGAATTAGATCTGGCAATAACATAAACTGTTCTAAGCTGGATAATGCTGCAGTATATTTGCTGTAGCAAAGCTATTGTCCAATCTGAATTCCATCCCCTCAATAAGACGAATTGCTGAGTCAGAATTGTTGCAGATTCTACTGTTACTATCTGAATTCTAAATTAATCACTACTGTAAACAAGTGCTGAACATACTACAAAGTTTACTAAAGCCCCCTGCCCTGTAACCTACAATGCTAAGGGTAAGTACCCACCCATATTAATAATAAAGTTGTAGACTGCTCCCAATTTGTAGTTGTGACAGGTGATTATGCTGGGAACATTGCTGGGTTTGAGAGGTAGTTACCAGATTATTTGTTTAATACTTTTAGAACCTACATGATTCTTTTTTTAAGTGATATGAGGAGTAAGATCTTTGCATGCCATTACACTTCTTTATCTTGCCGCTTTTAAGGAGGAGATTAGGACTCATTTACTTTTCTTTTTCTCTCCAAAGTTCTCACCAAATACAAATGTACAAATTTGGAAGCCTAAAATCCAAAGTGAAAACAGAAATGCAAATATATAGGAGTAGTGACTTTCTTTGCTCTCCCTTGTACCCCCCAGAATCTATGATTGTTTGGAAGATGAAGTTTCATTACTCTTAGAAAACTAAAGAGCAGTTTTGGCCATGTGATGCTTATTTCACACTTCAGAGCTGGCATTAGAAATGTTGTGATTGCAATACTGAATGTTGTGCTAGGGAATAAAGACATATGCTAATTTATTTATTTTTAAATAAATGGGGTTGGAAAGAAATAGTGATATGTCTGTAATAAGCCATGACAAAAGTGCAGATAGATAGCTGAATGATGGAATAGTAAGATAATAATCAGCAAATGGTTGCAATAATCCTGCTTTAATTTTTCCTTCCTCTGACCCCCATGCCCAAGTTGTTAATTAAAAAAAAGTAGTATCAAATTAATAAATTTTCTTCAGAAAACTACGTGTTTTGGGCATTAGTGACAAAAACATCTTTATCTAGTATTTATCTTTAACATTAATTTTCTGAATTTGTCTGCCAAAATACCACTGCGCACGAAAATAAATTTGTTATTCTTTTCTGTTGGTGTTGCCTCCCAGAAAATGAAATGCCTTTTTGCTGATGCCTGTTTCCAAATACTGTACTTTTAATGGGGGGGTAGTAAAGGGTAGTAGCAGAATTTTTGTGTAAACCATAACAAATTGGACAGCTCATTTTAGAGAGATCTGTTGCTGTGTTAAGAATGTGTGTTTCTCAAATCTCCTGTGTGCATCACCATCTGTTTCTAAAGAATAATATACCTGTCTAGCCTCAAGCTATTTTGCCAATGACTCAAGCAATCGAATGAAGCATCCAACAGCTTGATAAAGATAGCACTGCTGTCTACTTTAACCAGAGGAAAAATTTAAGCTTCCAAATCTCAGGAAAGCATGAATTTCTGCATGGAAGGTATACAGTAACACCACAGTCTTTTGTTGGGTTGGTACCTATGAGGCTTGAAAATGAGAACAGCTTCTGGACTGTAAAGCCAGTGGTCAGTGGTCTGGTAATGTCATTAGATGCTGGAGAAAATATTTGTCTTGGAGGTCCAAAATCTTTGTTTTATATAAACATTCTTGGTTAAATTAATGTATCATAATTAGGGATCAATAGATATAAAAATGTGATATGCTATCTCTTCTAGGAGGCTGTTACAACAGATTACTTTGGAGGTAAAATTTACCCCAGCACAGGGTTTACAGAGGTCACCTATTAAACCCTGACCCTAAAAACCACATCTTAGACCTTATGAGGTCTAAAGTTTTGTGACTGAGCTTTTCATTAGCACGATTTCATACATGGCATATTTAAATCCATGAAAATGTCACTGAATTAAATGTAGTAATCCAAACTAAATGAAAGAACAGAATTTGGCCTTGTTTAACTGATTATATAGTCGCTGGCATGTTTGAATTCTCTGTACTGTGTTGTATGTGAAGTAGCCAAGAAAACATGTTGTTTCTTTGTCAATGTGTGAACTGCATTCAGTTCCTAATTCTGTCAAGAAGTATTGGTGAATCCATGAACAAATAATTTATACAAAAATGCTTATTACTCAAAGAAGCAGAGATCTCAGATGTTGCCCATAAACATTTCTGGTCTTGTTTTCACACTTATTTGAAATACAGTGTTGTCACATTTATACAGTATTTCTCTACTTTTTATTCCTAGCTGAGATGCTGCATGCACAGTCCTCTCGACAGTGGAGGTATTGTAAATGCATCCACAAAGATTAACTCCACAGCATCCACAACAGTAGATGCTCTCTGTTGCCCACTGTACACTCTATCATTCTTTGGTGTCTCTGCATGCTGTTTCCCAAAGGCATAGTACTCTCTGAAAAGTTAGATCCTTCAACCTATTTTGACAATAGTTGGCTTTTGCTTGATTACAAAAGTACAGTTTAGTTTTTCTCCCAAGGAATCCAGTCATCTGTTATATTTAGGTTAAGAGTTAAAACATCCACCAAATCTTCAAAACTGAAAATCATTCCGTAAATGAACACTTGGATTTTTAACTGTGTATCTGCTATTTGACAACTCTGAAATTTATTACATCTTTGTGCTTCAATAAACTAAAGGGAAGATTATAATATGTTTGCATCAGATAGAACTGGTATGATTACTTCTGCTACTTGTACCACAACTCCTCTACTATCAGTATTTATGATGCTATTCACAGAATCAAAACTTTTTGCATCACAACATATATTAATGCTTGGCCTAAACAATGAACTGTCTATGTAGCAGGTGGACAGCAGCTGAATACCATGTGATGTTGAAAGACAGCACAAGTTATAGTCAGGAGGTCCTGAGCAGTGTGATGAGAGCAGTAACCAAACTGCTTACTCACTCGTGTTTAAAATAGACATCATGAAAGGCAATAGTCACAAGCAGAATTTTAAAGGAGGAAAATAAATTTTCTTTGCTTATGTTTATGAGGAACTTGCACCATGCATAAAAAGTGCATGAAAAGGCAGACCAGAAAATGTGATATAAAGCCCTAGTTGCTACCATAATTGGCATAGTGCATATCTGTTTATTTTCAAGTGTGAGGTATTGAGATATTATTGAAGTAAAGGCTGAGAGAATTCTTAGAGGAAAAAAATGCTTTTCCTTCCAAACTTGATATGAATTATTTTGAACTGCATTATTAGAAGCAGTAGGTCCAGTCAGATAGTCTTTGTAAATGGAAGATTGATAAAGTACGCAACAGAATACACATTTGTGGATTCATTGGTGTTCAGGAGCAATTATCAATCTTAAACAGTCAAGAAGTCAAAACCATATTTATGGACCTGTGCTCTGTGTGGAGTGATTGGCATGGTTTATAATGTTGTTGGATGACAGAACTAATATTTATTTTATTCTGTACTGACTGAATTGTATTTTCTTTTTATATTCAGATGCTGGGTTTCTTTGCTCCTAATGCAGTCTCATAATGCAGTACTGAACATAAAATCAATAGCCCCTATCTCAAAGCAGTGTAGATCTTCTCTCCTGTACTTTGCTCTCCAGATTGAAGTATCAACAAATTATCCTATAAGCATGTCATAAAATCTGTGCCCCTTGCACAGCTATCAGATAGTTTGGTGACTCAGGACAACCATTTAAATCTTGTGTACCTCTTTCACTGATCTTGCTCAAGGGAGCCTTGAAGACCATTGAGTATCTGAGAAAGGTTTTCTTCTCCAAAGGATGAGGATGCTTGTTAAAGCAGGAATAATATTATGTGCTAAGGCACTATTAGGGCCTCACCATCTGTAGTGCTTCACAGCTGCAGAGAAGCAATATGATGCTTGAGGTGGGGGCAAGCTCCCTTTGCCATGGCATGTGCTCCTCCCCAGGAGTTCTAGGTGACCCTGCCCAGCACAAGTGTGGGTGGAGGAAGTGAGGGCCAAACCACATGAATTCTCACTAGCCCCTTTGCCAGCAGCCAGCTCTCTGCCTCAAGAGGAATATCCCATGTGCACTGACAAAAGAATGTAGTTTATCTGAAATAAGAATCAACTGTGGGACTTGTATTTCTTTTTCTTCGCCACTGGTCAGGTTGTGGGAACAAGATTTGGGTCTTGAGATCTTAGTGTATTCCATATAAATTAGTAGAAGCTTTAAAATTGGCTTTAGTATAAAAATGACCTAAATAGTCATGCTCTATTTGTACATTATTGAGCTGAAACCATGAACTTATGACTGAAATCAACTGAAAGAAAGTCTGCACTGCATTTCAGTAGGATTTGAGTCTAAAATTTTATGGGTCAAAAGGTAAAAGCCAAAAAAATCAAATACCAATAAGCCCCCAATGAACAGACAGAGGCTTTTTTAAAGCATCATAATAAATATAACACATTATACAAATCATTTTAGAAGCATTTCAGAGGCCTTGACGATGATAATACACATCTTGGCAAAAGGCAAGAGGAGAATTACAACTTCATGAAGTCATTTTACTAAAGCTCTATAGAGTCAAAGCTTTGATTTAGAGCTTATGATATATAGGGCTTAAGTAAGCTTGTTGGGAACATCTATACTGGAGGATAAGCTGTTTTATAAATCCATGCACCATACAAGTATACTGTAATGCAAATCAAAGCAATATCGACACAAAGTACATTGATTGTCCCTGAGCCACTACCAGTTTTAATAATAGAATTGCTGCAGATGCATGTTTGAAGTGGCTTTGTTTAAAGCTCCTGTTTTATTTACAGCACAGATGAAAACTGCTCTGCAGTAATAAACTTTACCTTCTCAACAGTGTGTATGAGTTTGTTGATGTTGGTTACCCCCAGGTTCCTGATTTGGAAAGAGACTTTGGCTTGATTCATTGAGCAATTTATGCACCATTTACATGCAGTTCCCCAAGTGTTATTTGAAGTAATTGAGTACATATTTTTATGATCTATAAAATAGTCCTTTAAATTTGTACACATGAGGAAACTCTTTATGATGAACCAAAGAGTAACCATCTAAGTATGAATAGCATCTAAAAATCAGGGGCAGAATTTTCCCACAGCACTTCAAGTGCTTAAAACTTCATAGTAATTCTTTCTTTATTGCAGTTACTTACTGTGCATGTGATACTTCTCATGTGTAACATTCTAAGTGTTTTATCAGCAAAAGTGGCTATTATTTTCCCTTCCCACCCACTCCTTTTCACTGTGTAGAAAGCAGAAGTATAAAGACTAGTCAATTTTCTGGAGTAATGTAGAACTTCTGCCACGAAGATGGGAATAAAACTGTGAGACAGCAGTGCTGAGCCCACCTCTCCAGTCACAAGACTCTAGCAAGAAGCTTACATACTGTGAAGGGGCAGTGTGGAGTGGTGCCACTGGGAAGGATTGTTGGGAGTATCAAAGAAGCAATTTTGATGGCTGCACATGTTTCTTGAAAGGGAAAACATAACCAGGTAGCTTTATGAAATATTTTGAGAGTATACGATCTGGTCATATTAAAGGTCTACCTATGGCAAGGAAACAAGAGTAATTCTGTTTAAAAAAAAAAATTAAACCCATACTCATTATTTTTTCCAGTTCAAAATCACAGCATTAGAAGTTGCTGTCAACGGATTTCATTAAGTATCAGAGTGAATCTCTGCACTGCCATTTTCTGTTCTTGTTTGACCCTTCTGATGAATTTCCACCGCTATATAACTCTCGTGGTTTCTTTGTGAATCATACTGATAAGCTTTTATGTGCTAGTTTTTCTCTTTGCCAATTTTATTATTGTTTTAAATTGCTATCTTTGCACTTATTTTGTTAGGAAATACACGTATAATATATTTTGGGAAGCAACTAATTATAAATTTACACCTCTTTGCCACTAAAATTTCATGCAAATAAAGTTGTATAGATGCATAAAGGAAAATGTGGATGTGAATCCATATCAGTAAGGAAAGGAAATGTGTTCTATTATTGATTATTATTTTTTTACTGCCCTCTGTTTCCTCAGAAATATGGCTACTGGATGTTATAATATAAAGAAACTCTTTCTAAAGTCTGTCTTCTTTTTTTTCCCCCTCAGAAGCTCACTTTAATAACCTATCAATATTTTATGATACTTGCTCACTTGTGCTTCTTGACAAAAAACATCATCTCTCCAATCTGTTTTATTAACGTTGCCTTTTCCAAGGAAACCTGGGAAGCTAATGTTGCATATATAGTCAAGTACTGTTTTAGGACCCTCTGTCTTTCTTACAAGTGGATTGAAATGACAGAGCTTTAAAAAGAAGAAATTAACCTGCTTCTAGAAAGCCCTTTGTTTGAAGAAACCCAGCTGGCACTGTGAAAGAAAGAAATTCATAGCAGGTTTTTACATTTTCAGTTATCTATCCGTCTGCTTTCTGTGCCAAATGTGGATAACTTTATGAATAAAAACAGTGAATACAAACTATGTGAAGACCTGTTAGTATGGTTCCTACTGGGATATTCAGGGACTAGAAGCATGGTGCAGAAGCTTAGAAGAGGACTGCATCGATTAGTAATCTTGTTGCCTTCAGGTGATCTGACATGGATAGTTAGGATGATATCACGTGACCAGTGTGCTTAAGGCCAAATATTTATGCAGTTCATCAATATCCTTTTTCTTCACTGATCTGCTACACTATTGTCTTCTTATTTCTGCTACTTCTACTACAACTCCTCTATCAGTATTTATGAGGGTATTCACAGAACCCAAAGTTTTTGCATCACAACATTTACTAGCTGCATGGAAGAACAACTCTGAGAAATCCTTGCATCTTAGTAAGCATGTATATTTTGCATTTTTATTTTTATGGTGAAATTTTAACACATGTTAATTTAAAATGTTATTTTTAAATGTTTCAGATCTCCATATGAAAAGAAAGAAAAATTTTCCACACTGAGAAGATATAGGAATTAGAGCCCAACTACACATACAACATCAAATGAAAGGACAATAACTAAACTGAAGTTCCATGCCAAATTAGAATTTCATGTTTGAAGTGTGTGAAAGGTTTATTACCAATTTGCAAATTCAATAAATTACTCAAGACCACAAAAAATTACTTAAATCCATCATGGAGGGGAATAATGTTTTGGAATCCCTAATGAGTTGCTTCCCTTACATTAATTAGGCAAGACACATTTTCCTCATTATTAAAAGCATATGCAAATTACAAAGCTAACATGAAATATCAACATGTACTTTTGTGCACTTATCTGTGTCATATATACATGGGGGAATAACTGCAGCATTAAGAGGAACTGTATTGCTCCATCCTGTGGCATGTTCCGCATTTGGCTTCATGTGTATATCCAGTGCTAGCAAATAGGGCTGCAGACAGAAAAATACAAAGAAAAGCTCCTTCAGTAAGAAATAGATCTATTACTTTAACCCTGAGGTCATCAGTAAGGAAAGAACATATTAGGAACATATTAGAAATTGTTAAATCCTGATCTTGATAAACCAGATGATGAAATCTCCGAAATCGCCAAGATAACTATTTTTGAAGTTTGTGGGGTGGATGAGATCATGGACAATTAGAATAGAGCACATGCACTATTAAGAGAAAAAAATTTAAAAAAGGCAAAGCCCCAAGTGTCTGTAGTTGCCTAGAATATAAGAAGGAGAAGATTAACACCCAACATTTGCAAGAATGAATAGCACCCTAATTATTATATTTATGCTACAGGATGCTGACAGGGCTTGTGTGCAAAAAAAGCATCAGATAAAAAAAAAAAATTAAATTCCTTAGGGGTTTTGTCTCCGTAACATTACCTTCTATAAGACATTTGAGAATTCGAACCTTTTTTAATCTTCTCTAAGGTCCCTGTGTAAAACTGGCTGGAAAACTGTTCCCAGGTAGCACTTATCAACCTTGCACCATCAAAATGGGTGGCAGCTCTGTAGGATCTCTTGAGATTCCAGTGCTATTCAATATTTTTCTTAGTGGCACGAGTGATGAAATAAGGTATGCTTCCCACAGATGCAGCTTACACAGTTCTAGGAAATCTGTCAAAATTCTCTAAAGGGTTTACTTCCAAAATCCTTTAAAAATAAGACACATGATCTAAAAACACAATTATGCTATTTCAGTACGTGCATGATATTGCATTTAAGTAGAAATAGCCAGCTGAACATGAATGGTATGGCAAAGATACAAATGTTACAGTAATATTCTTATATCTTTACTTGATCACAGATTAAATATGAATTGTCAATGTTATCCTGTTATAAATATGATAAACAGCATGCAGTATAAAAGAAAAACTTGTGAATTAGTAACTCTGATCAAATCTGGTGTAAGTCATGAAGTTCTACAGTCAGTAATGTGCAGTCTCATACTTCATACCTGCATTTACATGAGGAGCTAAGACTAGATGGGCTTGCTTTTTGATATAACAGAGCATGTCAAGGCTGTTGACATACCTCCTCTCACAGACACATGCATAATTAGATTTTTTTTCTTATTTGCAATGTTATCATGGCATGAAATTGCTTTATTTATTGAACTGCCTCATTTCTTTCAGTTTCAAAAGAATATTAAGCACGTTTGCTAATCAATAACAGTAGTTAGTTCAGACAAGGGTGAACTAGGAGAATTATTTTAAAAGACTGATGTAAAGTTATTGAGAATGGGCTGGATTATAAATTTCCCACTTGCAGGGCTACATAGAAATTCTCATTCCATGTCCAGAAAAGTTGTCTCGTGCAATTCAGTGGCCACAGATCGAGCTGTAAAGCTCAGATTAACTCCCTGAAATAACCAGAAGGAGTAGTATTCAAGTAGTGCAGTTTCAAACAAACAGAATTTGTGAGCGGACAAGGCTGATAAACTCAATTTCTTTTTAAAAAGTGTTGATGTGTTCAAGTTCAATATTGTGATTAAATAGTGTCATATTTGGTGAATATTTTGTCTAATGAGAACAAGAACAGAGTGGATTGTTTTGCTTTACCTCATCATTACAAATTAGTTCCATTTTAAATGTCCAGATTAATTTTGGCTTTGTCTCTTTGGCTTGATTTAATGGTGGAAAATTTTGTTATCAGATGTGTTTATTCCTTACTGTAGCCATGTTGTTTTCCACTTGGCTAAGCTCAGCCATTTGTAGGTGTATTTTAACTTCTCCAGGTTTGACTGCTGATACAGTGCTTATTCATATAGAACCAGTGCCAGATCCAGGAGGAGAGTATATTGCAACTTTCATGGACGAAACAGAGGATTATAGCTCTTGAACTTCTGTCTCCATCTGCCAGGAGATGCACAGGAGTCCTTCTGTGCTGTCAGATCTGTGCCATTGTTGTTTTAAGAGATAACCATCAAGCCTTGAATTTAACTCAGCACCACAAAGCCTTGGTTTGTTCCCCAACATCTAAGTGGACTGGAAAACATGGTTCTTAAAAGTTTATATATATATATATATATATATATATATATATATATAAAGAACTCCATCTTAAACAGTTATTCTACTTCAAGTGCCAATATCTCTGACTTAAAACTGAGATCTGAGAATTGAATTAGTTGTACTGGGAGATCACAGCAGATGGTTGCTCATAAGCCTGTTCTTTTTAAGGACCATTTTAGAAAAAGAAAAAGAAGCAGGTTTCTTTCTTCCGGAAGCTTATTCAACAAGGGAACTATTGTGGAAATTCTTCAAAATGAACCCTAGTAACAGAAAAATGTGAATTTTCTATAAGCAAATAATTAGTCTGAAAAAGATCACAAAACGCAATTGAGTATTTCAGGTTCAGGAAGTAATGATACCTGTGGAGGAAGAAGAGTTTTAGGGCATCTTCCTATATTGCAACCGTACATACAGTAGCTGCAAGCTACTGTCCAGATACAAAAGTTACTAAGGGGTTGTGCTTGATTATTTTTAGATCTGGAGACTATGTAATTATCAATCCCTATTCACAAATAGTGATAAAAAAGTTAGTCACTTCACCTCTGCTGGACTTGATTTGGCCACATAAACTGGGGGGAGATTAAGCAGTGACCCAACCTGTTATGCTGTTCATTAGCAACTCTCTTCATGCCAGGCAGGTTTCCTGATGGTAGGGACAGATAGACATTCTCCTGGATTTTGGACCCTTTCCACTGCAGAGTTACAAGCCTTGCAATACTTTTGTCATCTTCACAGGTACAGAAAACCAACCCAGATTGGTGATGATATTGAGTCCTTGAAAACATCAAGAAAACAGCCACGGAGAAAACGTGCTATAAAGAAGTTAGCTCATGAGAGAAGCAGGCAGGCAGAAAGTTCAGTAGAGAGTTAATCTTCCCATTAACACTGCTCTCCATTATTTCATTAGCTTAGTTCAAAAACTTTGCTTTTCACACTTTTTCACTTTTTTCAGATCAGGCATAAGTAGGAGTCATAAAAGCCCACAACTGTACATATATTTATTGGATGTATGAAGAAGTACGTGTTGACATGAGCCATTTCTCTGTGTGGAAGACTTCACTTTCTGTACAGCTACTCCCTACTCCACATAATTTAGTTACTCCCAGCCAACAGATCCACTACCATACCTCTTTCACTAAAATGCAGTAGGCAGTCTTCTGCTCTGGGAGGAGCTGCCGCCACACTGAGCTTGCATGTATGTAGTGTGTGAGAACCAAGGACCAGGTAACCCATGATGTGTGAGTTATGAGAGCTGGATCAACAGCAGAAGACTTGAGTGCAGCACTGGCAGTGGCAGCAGTACATGGCTCTTTACAGCTGTCTGTTTGAGAAATAGCACAGCTTCAGTAAATCCTCAGCAAACTTAATTTTATCCTCCTGCATTTAGAGCAGCTTCTTTGCTAAAGGAAGAACCAAGACATACCTCAGCTAGTAACTGCATGACACTACTGAGACAATCCTGATGCAAATCATGCAACCTGCTGTCTACACAGTCCCTGAAGCATCTCGCGCTAGACATGCTGGCATACATAAACCTCAGAGGTAGGAGTACCAGGCTTTTATCAGAACAGAAATAATTCTGTTGACCTGAAGCTGAACCCATTATCTTTGCTGGTTTGAGACAGCATCTGTACTTAAAGGCAGCACCACCTAAAAATACCATGGATGCTGTCAAGATAGACCCAGTAAGTCATCTTCCCTTTTGGGCTAGAGGGAGATCTGTCATCTTGGACTGTGATCTCTTAAGAAGTAGCAGTCATTACTGTTGCAAAGTGCAACAGATAATAAGTTTTTCTAAAAGAGGATGCTAATTTTTACCGATTCCCATCCTTTTGCAGTTAAAGCAGGGTGTTTAGCCAGCCCTACATTGGCTGGTGCTCATCCATCTCTCTTGCTTATGGCTCGGTATATATTTGGACAGTCTCTTCAGTGAAGCTGGGGCCATTACTCATTTATCATGAGTATCATTCAGGTGTTTTTCATGAGCCAGAGCAAATAATTCCCACAAAATATTAAAGTTGACAACTCTTGATGTAAACAAAAATTAATTAGGTCATTGCAGGTTGCTAATTTCTGGTTTATGAGTGAGATAACAGTGGGATAAATAGCCTTTATCTTTGTTTAAGACCCTTTAAAGTTGGTCTGTTGATTTTCTGACCATAGCACAAGGTTCGATGTAGATTCTTCTGTTTCCAAGGGCTTAACAACTCCTAAAATATACTGATCAGCATTTAGTGAGTCTTGAAAACAATTTCTCTCTTTCCCTTTTCTGAAACAGGGTCTCTAAGCACCCTAGGTCAGTGTGATATGTGTGTATAAAATAATCATTGCACTGCAAAAAGAGGAATGTTGTATTTGCTGGCCTTTTGAAACAAGTAAATAGATTTATCTGACTGTGCACTGAGACTTAGTAGCAAAATTATATGCTTTACACAATATAGCTGCATTTATTATTTACATGATTAATTAGGAGTAGTCAGGATTTGAAAGTAAGTTTCTTTTCATGCTATCTCAAAAAAATATTCCTTGATATGACGCTTGTTTACTGCAGTTGTCTTGGCCTTGATTAAAAAATTGATGTCTGAACTAAGAATGGAACATGTATTTGCTACATGTGACCTGCAAAAATAATTTTAAAATCGTATACACTCCTTATATTTAAACCAATCTAATCTTTTCTGACTTCTAGTTGTGTGAAATAGTTTTATAGTTAAAAGAGAATTTGCATAATGCTTTTAAAAGTCTTAATAGCTATAATAATTTTAAACTACTATGGAGTGTTTATAATATATAGTAAGCTGAAGCATTTAATTGTGTAAAAAGAAACATTAAGGCACATCTAATCAAAAGAGTAATGGCAATATTAAGTATGATGGTTTTTGTTATTTTTTCCTAATTGCATCCAATTTTATTACTTCTTTCAAAGCCCAAATGACCATGAAAAATGAGGTTAAATCTTCACTATCAGAGATAAGCTGAAATAAGCTGTATGCAGGTGTTTTATTTAGTATCCTTTCTGGGGTTGTACCAGTTGGCTCTGCTGAGATCTGATTCTTCCCCCAGTCGATCGATTAATGTCTTCTCATTCACTTTATTTCGGTGAGGTTCAGGGCTTCAGTTATGATTGGTGGGTTTTATTTATTTACTGAAATATGAAAGACAAAAAATATGAGCCATTATCTTCAATGTGCTATTTAGTCAAGGATCAATCTCATCAAGAGGTGCAGCAGATCTGACATAAAGGACCTGCAGCTGTCCCAGAACAAAACACACATAGCACATAATAACAGCTCCACACAGCTTTCCCCTGTCAAGTGTCCAGGCAAGATACCATAGCATACAATCAATGCAAATCTCCAAGCATAATGTAATATGGCCATTTTTCAAGGATTTGATGCAATTCATCCTTTCAAACAGACAATTTTATTTTTCTTTTTCTAATGATGATTTGAAGTGGCAAAGTTATTTCTTTGGAAACTGTATAGAATTTTGTGACATCTTTGTCAGGAAAGCATCACTTTGGTTCAATCTTTCCATTTTTGCAAGATTAGGTAAATTCTTGTAGTCATACAATGAAGCCAGCAAGATGGTAAGGAAGAACAAGAAGATTTCTTCCATACCATATGTTTGTAGTGAGTAAGCTTAGGAAGATTCTACTGTACTGGCTTTGTTTTTAAGTACTGTAAATTGAGAATAGAGTTTCCATTTTATCAAACATTCTCACATGTAAATAATATATTCTACATTGGAACAGAAAATTGAAATTTGGCATTTTTCATAAAACAAAAAGTTCTGAGATTGTCTGGTGGGTTTTTTCCTTAACTTAAGGGTCAAATTATCCATGTTAGTGTGATTATTTTTATTATTTTTCCTTAATATTTTTACCATATTGAGGTTTCCTTTATTTATAGAAGACTGTGAAAATAACTTCGACATTTTTGACATGAAGCTTTTGGTTTTAAACAAATAGTTTATCTTTATTGAACAACTTTGCATCTTGCTCCATGTCATTGTGCTGATTAATTTTCTCCATGTTTTAGTATAAATCAATACATATCGTTGAACTTTTCTATTAATCCTTTGTATAAATTCCGAATCTACATCTCCATGATGTTTTCTGCTGCCTCTGTTCATAAGGAAAGATCAATACACACAAATGGATTTTTTTTTTTTAAATTATGTGTTCTTCAATGTGAGAATAATGTGATCTGTGTTCTGAAGCTAAAATCTGGTAGGATTCACCTGGGAAATAACTTATGTAATTACAGCACGGTAGTCTTGTCTTTTATCACTGAAGGCAAGGCAGGAGTTTTTCTTAGAGACAATGATGATGTGTTTTATAGCACTTAGTATCAGTAGACCCCTTAAGGGCTGAGTATAAATGCAAATAAATTAGGGGCTTCATTGCATATTTGCAATTTATTGTCTAGTCCAGTTTTACTTACCAGCAGGAATATCATAAGGAAAGTAGTTCTCTATTAGATCCCTGACTCTTGCTTTGGGACTGTAGGAAATGAAAAAATACCCAGGTATAACAGAGTTCCCGCTTGCTCCAGACACTTGAAATTTTTACTGTTTATGAATGTCAAGTCTGAGTACCATTCCAAGTTTGTTCCATCTACTCCTCTCTTGCCATTCAGATTACAGGTTTCTGGAAGTAGAGGTGGTGGGTACCTGAATACATACATGCCACAGAACTTCTATTTAAAAAGCTCTTTATTGTAACATTCCTTTATCTAATTTATAAAAAATAAATTGGCTCACATAGCTGATAGTATACTGTAGCTTACAGCCCAAGGTGGATTGTTTTAGTAATAATTTTATCTTCTGTAGTGACTCAAACGGTTTGCTCAGGGGTGTAAAAAGGATGTTTCTCCATGCCTTCACAGTATAAACAGTCTTGCATAAGCTTTGCAGTGGCATTGATGCAAGTGAACACATTCAGTCATGTTCTTCTGTTCATATGGCATTCAGTTCCCTGATTGCATGTTGCAGCTTTGTCTTTGTAGACAGAGTCAGCTGAACTTGCAAATCTTTTCATCATTTTTTATGGCACTGATGTCGTTGTTCAGCAAAGAAAATTGCATCTTGGAACACAGAGAAGCTGGGGCACAAGGGAGGATTCCTAAAGTCAAACTGAATGTGCTTGTGTGGAAGAAATTAAAACAGCAGCCACCTCTGCTGGGAATGGCATTATAAAATCAGGTCTTGTAGTGTGCATGCTTGAAATTTGAGTGTTTTATTGAGGTTATGACAGAGAAGTTTTGGAGACATCTCTGATAATTTTCTGCCTTCACTAAATTTCTACTGCATGAGACCACTTATTTGTTCATTTATTTACAGGAGCTGTTTTCCTGTGTGCCCATCTGTTTGGCCTTTGAAATGCTTATACCTGTAAGTAGTCAACCTGCAACAAGCTGCAGTTCTTTTGGTTTTCCTACCGTTCTCCTTTGTTTCTTCTCCCTCTTCTATTTTTTTTAAGACAAGTACATTCTTGTAGAAATCTCCACCTGAAAATATTCATGGTTAGTGTTACATTTAATGGTTGGATATTCTGAAGGATTTTAATAAACATACTTCTGCTTTAAGAATAGCCATATCTAGACAGAGAGATGTTTTCAGGTTATAAGACCTTTTTAAATTGTTCGTTTGAATGGGTGACTCAGAAGTAGTTTATTTTTATTTCTTCATCCTGCAACAAGAACAAAAGTGCCTTTGTGTTTCCTTAAGACATAACGTAGTTTGAAGTGTTTGAAAACTACATGCTGAAAATCCTCCATTTCTGGCTTTCCATTGAATCCAAACAGTGTGCCAGTGCCTGGTGCTCCAGATACATGCAAATATATGTGCACCTGTCTGCAGTGGAGCTCTTCACATTGATAGAAATGTTGCTGTTTACTGCAGTGATTGCCCATTGAAATAATGATAGTACATTTATATTTAGATAGTAGCATCTATTTCAAATGATCCTGAAGAATGTTATTATCGTTAAAGACTTTCTGTCAGTCATGAGGAATCCCTAGGGATTTCAGTGCATCATGTTGTTTGGATTTTATCACATGAGTGGGGATATGGAGATTTGGGGATTTGGGGAACGATCTCTTGTTTCAATTTGCAATCTTCATCCTTATAAATGGAGAAATCTTTGCCAGTTGTTGAATTTGAACATATTTTTGTTAATGAAGCAAATTCCAACCAAAGTAGATGACAAGATGGGTGGAAAATGGACTGGACCAGAGGGCTGAAAGAGCAGTGATCACTACGAAGTCCACCTGGAAGGTGGTTATCGATGTCATGCCTCAGGGCCTGACACTGGGGCCAGGACTAGGTCATATCTTTATTAACAACCTAGAAATTCCTGCAGATTTTCAGGTGATATCAGGTTGTGAGAAGTCTGTACAATAGAAAGCAGATACTCAGAAGTAGCTAAATAGGATGAGAAGGTGGGCTGACAGGAACTTCCTGGAGTATGACAGATCCAAGTGCAAAGTCCCATAAATGGGATGAAGAACCCCATATTCAAACCAGGTGGAGGGCCAAACAGCTAGAAAGCTGTTTGGCAGGAAAAAAACAACAGGGGGGATCCTTGTGAAAAGCAACATAAAGGAGAATCATCAGTGTGCCCTTGGAGCAGAGAAAGTCGGTGACATTCTGAGCTGTATTAATTAGGCTGAGGGAGAGGATCCTTCCTCTCTGCTCAATGCTGGATCCAGTGGTGGGCTCGCTGGTACAAGATAAACCAAGATATACTAGACTGAGGCTTGTGTAGAGCCACTGAGATAGTGGGAGACTGAAGCATGAGGTGTATGAAGAGAGCTATGAGCTGGGGTTGTTCAGTCTGGAGAAGAGAAAGAGGGATTTTATTTCTATCTACAGCTGCTTAATGGGATTGTGTGGAGGAGCTGGAGCCTGACTTTTCTCAGAGGAAATCAGTAGAAGGATTACAGGCAATGGGCAATATTTCAGATCATTGCGACGAATTCTACAAAACAATCATATACACATAAACTTTAAATCCACAAATGCCTTCCAAAAGTTCTATTTTGAAGGAATTTGGGATTGTATATATCCAAGGAAACTACTGCTTTCTCATCAAGTATAGTTGAAACTGCATTAATATCACATACATTATTAAGTATGCCAAATTAAAGTTTTTAGAAATATTTTATATATGTACATGTAAACTGTATGATTTTACTTAAATACCTTAAGTACAATTATTCTACATTTAGAAATTACTATGTTCTTTTTGTGTATTAAATGTTCTTATATTTTAATTTAAAGCTTGCTAGTCTAAACTATGAGAATTCTTTTCAACGTAAAGTAATAATTTCTAAATATTTTGTCTAGAATGTAGGAGATGATTTCTTTTTTTAACAAACCAAATTCTAAGCTCATCTAGCTACATTTGTTCATGTAACAAATGAGGGGAGAAGAAGATATAAAATTATGTTTTTAAAGAAAATTCAGATTTTTACCTTCTTCGTGTAAATGGAAATCTTGGTGGAAAGGCATGCATAAGATTTTTAGAGAGGGGAAAAGTCTGGCATTACAGCTGTTATGTAATGACTAGCGATTATTAAAGGGCTTTCCAGAGCATTGCCTTTTTAACATTGAAAAAAAGTATTTTAGCAGATCCAAATAATATTCTTTTAGTCCCATGTGCTTTTTAAAAGGGATTCAAACTTGAAATAAATAGTCTTTAAGCCATTAATAGCTATGGTTATTAGCAGTGTTAGAGCCACAAGGCAGTTACTGCACATGATAGAGGTTTGCCCTGACTCACAAGTACCACTACAGGGAACAGTGAGCTTCCACACTGTTGTTGGGGGTTTAGATGTGTTGTACTGATGGAGAAGGAAATCCATAATCACAGGTTGTGGTTCTGCTTTGGAGATGCTCTGTCCTTTCACAGCCAGGCCTCATGGCTTTGTGCCATACGTAACTGAGTCCATCCTGCCTCAGAGACAAAAGGGACTGTAGAAAGCAAGGTTGGGATACATAAGGCACGTTCATTTCTGGACATCCTAACCCTGCCTCTTCCATGCTAGGCAGAAGAGCACAGGGTATGTAAGTTAATAAAGTGGTGTTAAAATCTCACAGTGAATTTCACATAAGATTACTGGGTGATTTGTGGTACTCTGCTTCAAATAATTTGCAGAGGAAAAATGCCATTTCACTATACTTCAAAGATTGGTTTCCTTTTGATGCTTTAACTCTTAGTACTTTTTTGGCCTTTTGTATTTAACTACAGCAGTCCTTTTTCAGGCTACTTTTTCCTTATCTTAGACCTTCTTTTGGAAATGGCAATACTTCTAGAGAAAATGCCTGTTTTATTACTGCACCAGCTTCCAAACTTCAAGGAATAGAGTGCATCTATTTTGCTATAGGACAATAAATATTGTCCTATATAGGACAAAGTAATGATTTCTTAGACACTTATTAACAGAGTTGTGTAAAAACTGCAAAATATATCAGTAACCTGTTGATAAATGTAAAAAATGAGTGGTTTAGTTGCACCTTTACCCTTCTTACCATGGCAAGCAATCTTACCATTACCATTAACTCTGCAAAAAAGGCAGAAATATGCTTAGTACTCAATGACATTATATTCTCCTCTAATCAATTCCTCTGAAGGACTATTTTAAATTCACAGATTTGAATCCTTATACCATAAGTAGTTTGGATAGGACACCACTGTAGGGGAAGTGTTGGGTTCCTTAAAACATGTGTAAGATTTCTGAAAGGGAACCCCTTAAAAAACCTACAACAATCATCTCTCTGCTATCTTTGCACCTTGGACTGTGATATTATGAAGCACATAAACAATACTGAAAGAAAATAAAATTTAATATAATTAATATTACAGTAGCTTATTAAAAAAAAAAAAAAAGGCTCCATAAAAGCCTGTAGGTGCCCAGGAAAAAAACAAACAAACAAAGAAAAACAAACCAAAAAAACTAAAACCAAAAACCACACACACACACACATACAAAAAAAGAAAACCACACAAAAAACCCAAACCACAAAACCCCTCACACAATACTCATGACTTTTCCTTACTATGTTTAGATAGATTTTTTAAGTAGCTTCCTCTTCATAGCAAACCCAGAGATTTGTCGGCTTATTTCAGGTCTCTCTTATTAATACGTTCATTTGCTCACAGAACAAAAACGCCTCAGTGATTCTCACACCACTCAGATACCACTAAAATTGTGTTAAGATGCCTCTAAAATTTGTCCTGCTCCTGTAGATTTGTGAGAAAACAGTGAGGAAGCCACTAACATGTAGTGGCACAAAAGGCACCAATTACATGTTTATGCCTTCAGCATTTGTCTGGCAAAGCCATTTCCAAGAGCAAGGAGGTTCCTTGAATAGATTTCAATTTTCTGGTGTGGAAGCAGCATGCTGGCATTTCCAGAGGGATTTTCAATGTCTTTTCATTCCACCAAGAGACTGGGCAGTCTTTTCCTACTGTGTTCAACTTGTAGTGGAAAAACATCATGCTAACTGTTAAGGAGCCAAATTGACTCTTCAGGAGTGTATTGCTTTTGTAGCTAAGAAAGGCTGTACCACAGCATACAGCCTTAAATGATAAATGAACCCCTGAGATCTCATAAGTGATGAGAATGGGCTTTGACCAGTGTAGGAGATGATAAGCCTTGAAGAAGAAACTGTGTACCAAAGGAAAGGGTTAATAAAAGTGACACTTTTTGCATAAATATCCAATTCTAAATGTGTTCCTTAATGTGTGTTAAAAATGAGCCATATCATTCATTTTGCAGCAGTCCTCACCACTAGTGCCAAGTGAATCCCTCCCATGTATTTTTGTCTTTCTCTTATAAGTGCTTTTCAAGCATTTTGTCATGGCTGAACACAAATACTTTAATATTCAGTGTTTCTGTACTCCCTTCCAAAAGTATATGACACCATCCATATATCTAAGTCTTAAGCCTTGCACAGTCTAATTAAATAAGACCTTTATTGGTCTTTATAATCCACAGTAAGGATCTACTGTATACAACCATTATTATGGGCGAGTATTTAGTTGAGTCAGAGAACTTCAGTCACAAACGAAAGTTTCCCTGCTTAAGAAGAGTGGAGAGCAGCAGTCTTTAAGGCTGGATATCTAAGTCACTGCTGTATTGAATAGGGACCTAAATTTGCTGTAATTTCCTTGTGTGATGTCATCACATTCCATCAAAAGCTATAAATGCTCACAGGAAACTAGCAAAGTATCTATTATATGCACAGGCTGCCAGTGTACTGAGAGATAATTTGGGGAAGGCTAAGCCTGAGAAGAAACACAACATAAAAGCTGGGCCACCTGTTGGGGAAAGTTGCCGAGCATTCAGAGGTCTTTCCAGGGCTTTCAATGTTATCATGCAGTCAACATTTACATTGCTATTAGAAGAAGCCTTTTGTAGACTCCTTCAGCTTTTCTGTAGAGTTAAACTGTGTTGGGTAGGTGAGGGGTTTTTTCAATTTGAGAGTGTGAGAATGTACACGCCTGATGAAATAAATTTGGTACGCCAGTTCTAGGGTGCCTATTCATTAGTGTCCTCCTGCTGTTCACATTTTATTAATGAAGCAAACCATCACCCCCCTACCAGCAGACACTTAATTCCTTCCCAGAATCCATCTGCTTTTCATGGTCCTTTGAAACCAGTGTTTTATGGAATCAGCTTTAACAAAGTCTTATTTCCATGGGTCAATTAAATACCAAATATTGTTATTTCACAGTTACAGCTCCTTTAAAGTGTCTCTTAGCTGTGATTAATTCTAAGATGATTTCTGGGGAGGGGATTGGACTACCAAGACCTATTTTAAAAGAAATTGATTCTTACAGAAGATCATGGAATAAAGGTGGAATATGAACTCGAAATGGGAAAATTAAGAGTGTGATCATGGAACTTTGCCTTACTCAGGCCCTGCTTAGACAAATAATCATACTGGCTGCTTATTATAGGGTACATGATATTTTAAAGATAGATTTTAATTCTCACAATGCATATTTCAAATGTAATCAGAGAATGCGTATATGCAGCTATGATTCTATGATCTGCTACAAACTTAATGAAGAATTACTATACTCAAACAATTACTTTAGGTGCAATACAGAGTAAGAGTATTTACAGTAATGTTTTCAGGATATCCATTACTCTTTCAAGTACTGAAATTATGTTTATAGTCATTATCTCTTCCAATTACATTCTGTCAGCTATAAAAATACATATTTTAAAAACTCTGAATCTTCAACTGTAAGAAGTTTTTGAAAAGTTTAAACATTACTTTTTATATCTTCAATCGACAAGTTTAAAAATCACTTTTTATGTCGATATTATGAATGTATAAGAATATATTCTAAGCCTTTATTAAATTTTAAAAGCTGCCACTTGCATGACCTCTCTACTTCTAAAGGTCACTTTTATACTTCATGTTGGTATCACTACTGAGGTAATAATAACACTTTAATGTATAGTGGGGCATCACTGAAGAACTGGTGGCAGAAAGTTTAACAGAATGGATGTGGTGGGACCTAAGAAACAGTAGGGTTTGCATTTCATTTGTGCTGAATGCCCAACTTTATCTTCCAGCTCAACATCTGCTGCTGAAGTTCAGGGAATATGTAAAAAGATTTGCAGTTCACCTCTAACTTTGTTATATAAATTATTGATTTAACCACTGACATTCAGTTTATTGCTCTCCTGTGTTTGCATCGTCTGGGATTTTTTTAAGGTAAGACAACCCAATTCCTGGTATTTTACATAGGGGGTGATAAATTGTGAACTGTCTCTAAACTGAGATGAGGTGACCCATAACTAAAGACGAAAAAAATTCTGTATTCAGTAACACCTGCATGTGTGTAACTAATACTTGGATAGAGACTGCTGCATCTTCCTGTTTAATCTGAGAGTCATGGCACTTGATATCCATGAAACACTTACTTAGTGCAGATGTGACTTACTGTTCGCAATTTAGGGTGAAGATGTTTGAGTGGTGGAGTTGAATGTATAACTGTGTTATTGCCAGTGGATTATGTAAAATTCTCATCCCTGGACTAGTTTCTATGTTTGTACCTGTACCAGACAGTGGCGGTGGTTGTGGGGATTGCTCTGGGTTTTGTTCCCAAAGTCACTTCTGACACCTGTCTCACAAACCATAGTGGATGTCTACCAGTCTCAGCAAGGAACTGCAGTTTGGAAATAATTCTGTCAGATAGAGTGAATGTTTATCAATTGGATAAAAGGCAAAAATGTTAATTGCTTCTGGTTTTATTTTAAGAAACCATACTTGGCCGATCAATTTTGTGTGTTAAGTTTATGCTACACATGCACATGGACATACCTGTATGTTTTTTTATAAATAAGAAACAAACCACTCTTTTTTTTTTAACATCAAGTATCAGTCAGGACTCTCTGCTCACAGTAAAAACATACTGTGTCCTTCAGCCATCCACATGGATTTATCTTTCAAGTGGCTTTTTTGATAGCATATGGCTAGACATTCTTTTTGTTAACATGTAATTTTTTAAAGCTATGGCTAGAATGCTAGAGAGGAGAACGTATTAATTATATGTCAAGATGCATAAGCAGTATTGGAAAGTCACCATATCCCATCCTGGTCTAGGTAATTCCTGTGTTTGTCTAAGCCATTAAGTTTAAAACTGCTTGAGAACAGAGTATGAGCCTCGACATCTGGTACAAATATTTATATTCTGTTATTACACTCTATAAATGCAGGATGTGGTAAGTAGCAAATATGTAACCAACATCTTGAGGTAAGATGAAGGATTTATCACCATGGGAAAAAATAATCTCCATAAACATTTACATACAAATCCTGAATGAAGATAAGGAAGTAATGAATAGATAATCTTACACAAAGGAAAGATAGGACTTGGAAACAGAGGGAGATGTTTTGATATGTGCCCAATGTCTAACATAAACACATTTCACTGTACTTTAAGTAGTTCCTGATTAATTATGCACTGTGAATCTCTAAAAAAGTAATACCAGGCTGCTTATTATCATAATAAAATTGAGGATTGGTCATTTTTGGATCCAGTGACCATAAAAGCTAGAACTCTAGATATTTTTTCCTCCTTCTATTATTTTTTGTTCAACACATTCCTAAGAACATGCTGTTTCTTAAAACAGCCTGAGTGCCCAGCTGCACTGTATGTCCATATTTTCTTTCAAAACCAAGTATGTTTATTAATCAGCTGCTAACTAATAAAAACTGAAAAAGAAATTTCTAGTCTCCAGGTCTTATGCTGGATTGAAATAAAAAGAAGGAATCTGAACATTTTGCATTGTTTGAAAAAGTTCAGTTTTTACACAATGAGTTATGTGATTTTAATGTCACATTTCAATTTAGTAAGGAAAAAATTTCTTTTTAATAGGAGACAATATACTAGAATATAAAATAGCAAATATGTTATAAGCAATATTTGGATGTGAATGTTGCAAGATTAGTCATAACAATGACATTCTCAAAATTATGGGTTTATGCATTACAAGTCTCATATAGTGTAGTCCCCTCAACAACTTCAACAAGACTTTTAAACAGTTTTTATATTAACAGACTGCATTTTTGACAAGTTGTATTGATATGGTTTAGTGGTGAAATACAAAACCATTTTAGCCTCTAAGTACTGATTCATCCTCCAATGAATCCATTGCTCCAATGGGAAGTAACTGAAAACTGTGGCTTTGCTGATAGTCTTTGGCTATTGCTACCTCATTGTCTTTTGAGATATTGTTAATTTTCCCCAGTTTCCCACCTTTCTTCTAAGAAGACCCTTCTGTACACCTATGGGAATGAATGTGATATTTATTTTACAGGTATTTTACAGAGAGCTATCAGGCAGATAGTAATTTTTGTGAGGGCTTCTATTCCTGTTTGCGCTGTTAAAGTATGAAAATAATCTTTCTTTAAAAAACCCAGAGATTTTTTTTTTTATGGTTCCAATCACATTAAGGCTATTTACTTTGTAACAAAGTGTTCTACAAAAGCTCTAGCTTCAAATGTAAACATGACTCCCAGTACCCCCTGCCACAGACACAAACAAGGCACCTAATCATCAACTTGAAATTACATTTTAACCATAGCAACCTGAACACTTAGCTTGTGAAATGCTTAATTAATAAAAATATCAGGTGAATTGTTTGTATGTAGAAAATTAGAGTAATTTAGAAATATTTAGTTTTTCATTTGCAAGCTTCTAACCTGTAGGGAGTCATTCAGTTTGGTCATTCAGGTTGTTTTATTTTATTTTTTTTATTCTATATATTTCTGCATTAAGTTTGCCCTTATAATCTCTGGGCAGAACCTAGATCTGAACAATTTTAAAGGGATTCTTCTAAATTTTCTATTCTTTGGGGAATTTGTTTGTTTGTGGGGGCTTATGTCTACAACTAGATGAAATATAAATCTAAAATAAAATAAAATACAACAGTATAAAATGAAAAACAGCGAAAATGTTATTTTCGTGTAGTTATTTATTAGTCTTTCTTGCTAAAGGAAAAGATTAACTCTAGATTCTTCTCTTTTGCCTTCCCACATGCCTATGCTTGAAAACTGGGGCCTCATGATATGCCGAGAGGATGGATTTAGTAGTGTAAAGCATTTGGCAGCAGTTCCAGTTTTATCATCTCCCACATCCCGTGCTTTATTCTTACCTCTTGCATCAGCAGCATTAAAAGAAAAAAAGTAATCTGCTGTCCCCTCTCCCTCCAAATCCCCAAAGCAGTAAGTAACACAACAATTCAGCTTAGCTACTTGACAACCAGTCATTGCAGATGGTTCAGCTGTGTTCTGAAGACAATATTATAGAATCACAGAATCATTTAAGTTGGAAAGGACTTCTAAGACCATTGATTCCAGCTGTAAACCTCACACTGCCGAGTCCACCACTAGATCATGTCCCTAAGTGCTACATCTGTATGGCTTTTAAACATCTTCAGGGATGGTGTCTCAGCTTCTTCCCTGGGCAGACAGTTCAAATGCCTGACCACCCTTTCTGTGAAGCTCAAGCCTTTCCTTATTTGAAAATGAGAATAAGAAATGTGTATTAGTAGTTAGAAAAAGGTTAATCAAGTAGTGACAGAACAAGAAGTCAGGTCATAGATTCCGCTGTTATTCTACTGGTAGTGTTCCTGACGCTGCAAGTGCTTGAAGAGATCATGATGTTCCTATTTCCTTGTTTTAGGGAGAATTTAGTTCCTGCTCTGTATGAAATATATTTTCTTTGAGAAGGTTTACAGTCTTGCAGGGCCAAATTTTCTAGCTCTTCAGTGTTATGTCTTAATATTACTTTTGATAATAGTGAGTATAAAAATAGTACAAAATGCTTTTTTATCCTATGAGTGTATATCAGAGGGGAAACAACTATACATGTATATATGTATGATGCAAAAAGAAGCTCTTGACTGAAAGAAGCTAGAAATGGAAAATATTTGTTCATGTTTCCTATGAAGTACAGGATTAAGAAATCCCAAATTTCCTTCACAAGCCTTTGTTTGGACTTTTGGCACTGAACAGAGACATTTCCTTCCTTCAGTTTAGCCTTTCAAACCACAAGAACCTTAAGTGGAGTAGATGATAAGTACTTCAAACATTTTTAGGAGTTCTTTTTGTTGACAAGAGGGGTGAACTACTACATTTATGCTGAACTCTGTAGAGAGGAACTGCTGATATTGAAAATCATCAGTCCAACAGTCTCTATTGAACTGTCTCATCTGGATGAAAAGCAGTCAAGGAGAAGCCAGGTTAGTGAGCCCAGGGTAGTGCAGAGCTTGTTGCTGACTGTGTGATGTGACCAGCTCATGTTGATCTCAGTGGTGTGTGCTCCCCTGAACAAGGCATGAATAAAGCTGTGAAGACAATGAATTGCTTTGTAGCCTTCTTATGAGAGATGAAATAGATAGCAGCTAAAACGTGAAGAGAGTCTAATCGGAGCGGAATGATGTCTCAGGGCAAACAACAAGAAACATTTGAAGAAAGGAAATGAAAGTTACATTTAGATGGTGAAGAAATGTGAGAAGATGATACTTAGGCAGCATTTCTATGAATTTTTCATCACATCCTGAGAAAGAAAGCAGTGCCACAGCTGTTTGGGTTTGAAACTAAGAATCTTGTGACATCTGTGATGCCATGGACTATGCTTGGATTGGATGGAGGCTCTGTGCTTGGCAATGATGGTAATTTGGCCTATTTTATATATCTTATACTGTAACCTCTGCTTTTCATGATTCTAAAAGCAACTCCATTGCTCACAAAAGAAAATGAAACAAGAATGAAAATGCACAGGCCTTTTTCTCTGCAGTGTATAAAGCTATATGTTATGCTGGTGTTATGCAAGCATCTGCATATGACTGGAGAAGCCAGCAGACTCTGGTGAGTACCAAAGTAGGTGAAAAGCTTTCCCAGCTGAGTGGCAGTACAGAGGCTTTTACACAGCTCAGGAAGAAGCTCAAAGCTTCTCTTGGAGAAAAATCCAATTTAATGTCAGAGCTTTGCTTGCATTCATATGCATGGCTTATTCATGGAGCACCTGCCAAAGCCAAAATAAGTATCCCATCACACCTTCTTAGAACCTGGAAATTATACAGAGATGTACAATATTAGAAAGTAAAAGATTAGTCTGGTTTAATGCTGGCCACAATAAGAGATGTCTCAATATGCCTTCAAAATATAACCATTTTCTATAGCCAGAGGCATTCTTTCTGTTATGTTTTAACATATACTTTTATCACATGAAATTTAAAAGATTTAATATAAAAATATTTGAAAAGCATTATACAAGTATTAATGATTCCCCTGAATTTTTCAACTTATTCCTTGTTAGAGGGAATTATGATGTATAATGCTTGATAATCTCTGAGAGGGCTATAGCTGTGTCATTTTATTCTAAGAAACTGCTTATTAGTTGTAGCAGTAGAGCTTTGAAAGCTTCATGCATTATAAAAACCAAAAAATCTTAGCTGCTGTCCAGGCTCATAGTAGTGCCTGACATAACAAAAAAGTAAGTTATAAGGCCATGAAAGCCAGTACCCATCAAATCAACAGGAAAAACACAGCTGCAACTGCTCAAAACACTAATTCCTTATCTCCCCAATCTGTAGCTAATTTGCACTGCATAAAAATCAACTAAGTCAAATATGAGCCTTGCAGATTATCATAGTTTAAACGCGTGAGAAGAACTCCCGGTTTCCTGAGGAAACCTTGATCCTAATAAGCCGAAAAATTTTATCATAAATCTCAGTTTTTCTTCTTACCTGCACTCCTGCACACATATCCAAACTGAACTCTGATGAAGAGCGTGGAGTTTTGCTGGTGCAAATGGGAGACAAGTGTTGCCTGACGCATTTAATCAGAAAACTGTTGGCTTTCAAATTCACCCAGGGGTGATATGTGTTACTTTCCTGGACAGTGTGACATTGCACATATTTTTGCATGCCAAATTGCATCAGGCTGCCATGGAGAGCAAACAAGTGAAATAACAAGTCCCCCTGGCATACTACAGTATAAAATCTGTGACCCAGATTCTCCTAGTTCTGCACATAGCGTAGTTCAGAGCTGGAGTGGTGAAAAGACAGCCTTATGCTGCTGGAACCTGGTCTGCTTAAGACAGGTCCTCAGAGAAGATATTGGAAGCTCACTTGTACTGGGCTACAGCAGCTAGCAACCACCAGATCGTTGCAAACTACTGGCCAGTCCTTTTTAAAGTGACCAAGGCCACTTCCCCAACTGTGTACCTCTGTGAAAGGGTGACATAGGAAGTTCTTTAAGGGAACACCTCTGAGAACAGCTGTACTGTCTTTGAGGCTGTGGGGACACATAGTGTAAAGTACAGTTTCTAAATTCTAGAAAAACATGGAGTAAAAAAGAACACGTGGCGTTGCCCTTCTCCAGTGGAGTACCAGGATACAGGGAATGTGTTGGAGAAAAGTAGTTATATTCTTTCCAATAAGACAGTAGTTTTTTTAAACAGACATTTTTTTACCTAATTTCTCATCAAATAGTCTCTACAATTCATCCCAAAGTAAAACCTAAGGGCAGACAGATTCACCTATCTTGAGGTTACCAACAGAGACGCTGTATTTATACATTATCATTTATTTCAGGGAAAAATACAAGAATCCCAGAGAGGCCAAACTAGCCTTTGGAATGTCCTTGGCAGAAAGTATTGATGTCCTTTGTGTAGTGGGTGTTTGTGCATTTTCATCATTATTAAGGTAGGGAAGGTAGGGAAACCTTTTCATAACTTTCAGCACAAGGGGGTGCCTGATTTTGCAGTGAATGACCTCAAATAGAATACCCCTCTGAAGTACTGGAGAACATCTGCTACTTCTTTGTATTCCCAGATGGAATAATCTCTAACACCCAAAGTGATGTTTCTGCTTAAAGTGCTTGGCAGTCTAGCAAAGTCAGCTGTACTTTAACCTTCAGATTTGGTACAGTCTGTGTGACTCACTTATAATGGATTTTTTTATATACACAACATATTCAGAGAGTTTTGGGAAGCAAGGATACAGGCTCTGCCAACATAGCCAAGGTGTTATCACAGGAAGGAGGAGATGTGAGAGCATATCAGTATAAGTGCATTATAGCTAAACCTTCTGGACTGTGGTGGTGGACAATCAGCTTTAAGATTCTCAATGTAAATATAACGTACTCTTTTTGTCTAAGTTTTCAAATAGCTGAACGTAAGGGTGATTTCAGTTACAATATAAGGAAAAGAAATGCTGTACCTTACAGGTCATTCTATACCTCTACATACTGGATTTAAGAAAAAAAGCCTGCCTCTAAAATAAGTTATTCTGAATTGTCCTTGACAATTGTCAGAGACTAATTATTCTGCTAATGTTGTGTGACTTACTCAAAGGCTATTTTTACCATGAAATTTTCCTCACAATGAGAATGCTTCATTCTGCTTCAGTAGTTAGTGATATGTCCTTGAAACACAGGTCCTAGGTTTTGAAATTATCAAGGGCTTTTGAAAGTGCAGACCAGTTTACTTTGTAACTGAGCTGATTCTCTTTCTGTCTCATTGCATTTAACAGAAGCAAGTTTTCATAAGCAAACACTAACAATCACCACAGTGCCTGGATTTGAAACCTTATGCACTTATACATACATGAACATATGTGAAATAGTAACATTGTATGAATTTAAAAATATCTAGATCCTCTGTACAAGATATCAGAACATAACAGTTCCTTAGTAGATCTAAGTATAACTATACTAGATCACATTGTCCTTTTCTTCTCTTTTTATTTAGTGCAAGTGTTTGTTTATAAAAGTAGTAGTTTCATGTCTCAATGTCAACAAACTGCTTGAATGGTGCAATCAGGCATGGCTATGTTGATTTCATGCAAAACATGTAGACTCTCATCACCAGAAGACAATTTATAATATATATTTTCTAGTGTGAATATCTTGTAAGATGCAGAAATCTTTCTGGATGATAGTGAATATTCATATATTTAGAGTATGTATTAAAAATTTTAGGAATGATTTGGGTGCAATTTCTGAACAATGACCATGATTGCTCTTACCAAGTAAGTACACTCTGTTGCATTGGTTTGGGTAGACCTTACAGTATTGGAGAAAAGCAGATCCATAATGCATGTAACAAAAACTTGTTTGCTGTTCTCTAATGGTGGGCAAGGATTCCTAGATGAGCCTCTTCACCTAAATCTGTTGAACTCCCATGAGTGTCTCGGACTTTTTTTCTCTTACACTCAAAATCTTATGTATGTTTCTTTGTTTAAGTGGGGTGGGGGGTTGAGGGATTTTGGAAGAGTGCATGGTTTACCTCTATCTAATAATTTTTCAAGAAAGAACTATTTTCAACTGGGAAATTGTTGTTGATCCAAAAATTCTGAGTCAGATTAATTTATTTCTTTGGTGCATTCAGGCAGTATTTTTCTTCGGGTTTACTGCTTTATACCCATATTCAGTTAGGAAAAAAGTTTCTAAAACACTTAAATCCACAGGATAGAAAGAGTATAGTGGAGAAAGGTGACACTGGCATTGATGTTATTGTGCTAATACAAGATCTCTTGATTAAGAGTTTGTCAAGTCCCTTTTGGAGCTGTACAATAAATCAACCTCTCTCTGGAGATGTTTGAAAGGGTGTAAGCAAGGATGCTGTACACAAATACCTGAGGTATATTTACTAACCTCTTCTCTCCAGTCATCAGTCACTTCAGCTGGGCCAAAGTGAGGGTATCTGGAGGTCCCTTGTTAAATTAGACATCGTTAACCCTTTCCAGCATTATGTTATACCTTCCAGTCATTAACACCCATATCAGATTCCCAACTACCCATTCTGATCTTTAGGAAAACATCCTTATGGACTTGTACATCATCATGAAAGTAGAAATTATAAGTGGGTGGATTGAAAGTTTGGAATTAAGGGGAACGATGAATCACTGTTGTTTGACATATTTGGTTGCAATTGAAGCAGAAATTAGAATATTATAACAATATTTTTATTGTAATATAATTACAATTATATACCAAGTAGATAGAGGTGAGCAAATGTTAGATGTAAGAGGTAACTTTGTTCATATTAGACCTGTTTTGAAAGCCTGAGGATAGTTTTTGCAGGAGGCCATGAGTGAATTAAGACACCCAAGTGGGGAAGTTGCAATATGAGTATTGACATATAAAACAGTGGATTTATGGGTCTGAAGTTAAGATAAGCAATATTAAACACCCCACATTCTGCAGTTCAGATAAATAGAGCAATTCTTGTCTTATCTGTTTCAGATAAGAAGGTCTCAGAGAAATGTATCATTGCAATCATCTGTACTCAATAGCTCACAGCTATAACTATCCATTTGGCACTGAGCCATGTAGTGTAGTCTGTGGATCTAGAGGACGTGTAAAACTGAGTTTCAGTTCTAAAATCTTTCCCACATTGTCTTACATGGGTCAGGATTTCATTTAACACATCAGTTTGGTCAAAATGTTCATCTCTTGGTGGTATTAGCTCTGTCAGGGTTAATGTCTTTGTTTTTAAAGGCTTTTATTCCGAGGTTAACTGTAGATTAATTTCATGATTTCTTACTTTTCAAATTATTTTTTCAACAACATGATCTTTAAAGGTAATGATTTTCAATTGAACTCTTATTTTACCAAAATGCTTGTAAGGGAATTTTCTCTTTTACTATAAGGAGGATCCTTACAGACATCATAAGATTCTCAGAAGACTGTAGCTTTGCTTTTCTTGCCAATCATATTCTCTAAGCCAGTCTCTGCTCTAGCCTCTGAGAGAGGTACATTTCATACCTACACATCCTGTTATGCCTGGAAAAAGTCAAAAATTTGTATTTAAAATAGAAGGAGTTCTTTAAATGTTTTAAGCAGCATAGAAAGACAGAGCTTAAAGTAAAAAAGCAAACACCTGTACTTGAGCTCAAATGTTTGGGGAGCACCTGTGCTTCCTTTACAAATACCACAAGTATCTAGATGTCTAGTTAAAACTAGCCCTAGTAAAAATAAAAGCTGGCTTTATGCTAAAAGCTCCGTCCTACCTTGTTTCTGCCCAACTTGCAATGCATTGATACGGATGAAAATTCTGTCACAGACTTAAATAGCAAGCTTTAAAAATGAGCCATTATTAATTCGTGGCATTCTAGAAGTAAAATAAATAAAAAACAAGTAAAAATGTTAAAAATATTCTTTAAGTTGCTGTAAATGTTTTATCAGCTAGGTGACATCTGTAAAGAAGAATTAAATTTGTTTTTCTGTTAATTTACTTTGTTCATTTCTTAATCTCTAATCAACTTCAGTCTTCCACAATTTCTTTCAATTGAAGCCTAGCCACGGATTTCCAAAATGAGTTCTGATTTGCTGTTGTGTTCACATTGACTAGCTTGAAGCTTTATTGTATTTTATTCAAAATGCAAGTTTGGTTGAAAGAGTGGAAATAGTTATAAGTCTTGCTTTTACAACACATAGACCACCAGCTTCCTTTCCAGTGGATGAGAACTCACTCAAGATTTCTAGAGTATGGATAGTCATCTTTATCAATAAACTATTTGCTGACAATTGGCATGTGGAAGGCATTGGCATTTCTAAACAGTAATTAAATTTTACTTTCCTTAGTCTACACAAGGCTAAAGAGATTTATTCTCTCTTACTCAGGTAGCAGGGAAGGCTGGAGATGGTGAGTAGTATTGACCAAAATGCCTACACATCTCTTCTGAGAGCTGTTACTTATTTATTGTGATGAACCTGGATATGAAGAAGCCATATGGAGTGTGCTGAGGGTGCTGATGAAAAATGGTCAAATAGTTGGGATGATCAGCAGTGTTTATATTTGCAACAAAGATATGCATTTCTTAATTGCAGCCTAAATATTACAGACTTTATGTGGGATTAATATGCCAAAAATGAGACTTCTGTAAAGTTCTGGAAGTTCAACTCTTAAATTTCACACCATATCTCCATTTCCTCAAATACAGAAAAAGGCATCTATTCAAAGGAAACCAATGTAGTTTCACTGTTCAATGACGTGTTTCAATTTATACTCAGACTTATTAATATAGAAATAAAAAAGGATAGTTAAAGAAGCACAAATTGAGTATATTTATAAAAAAAAAGACAAACCACAAAGATGATGTTATATGTTTTAATTAGTTAATTTGAAAGCAAAGCTGTGTGTTATGGGTTTTACTGATAGAAATTGATTGAAGTAAATGAAACTACGGTTGTCTGAAGGAGGCCATTTTTCATCTCAATAAACTGTTTCTACATATGATACAAGAAGGAATACAGTTTGGTATCCAAATAGAATAAAAACTCTGTAGAGATCAAGTTAGCAATCTCTTTACTGGAGAGCTCAGGACTTTCTACCCTATTGATACAGGTTCAAAGCAGATCTCAGCACTGGTGATGCTTATGCAACTTTGTTCTAAGTTTGCTATACATCCTGTCACAAGGTTTCTCCTCTACTTTGAAGTTTCAGTCTTGTCTCTTAATTCAATTTTGCAGCCTTTAGCAGAAAAAGTGCTCCAGACTTGGTGGATAAGCTGTATCACTATGCAAAATAGATGTTAGCATTGGTTTTGATATTGTTTAGTCATATATAACTCTGCAAACTGACAAAAATCCTGGAAATTATCCTGATTTTTCCCTATTCTGACCTACCACTCCTTGAAATACATTGTGTGAAATGTGTTGATTTGAACTTTCCTGTGCTAGCTTACCAAATTGCATAAGCTAATTTAGAAATGCTATTCAGAAACCAAGGTGTACATTAAGGTTTTACTCCTGCAACTTTGAATTGTCCTCAAGTCACTCGGCTAGAATATTCAAAACAAAGTGGTAGTTGCTGTAGGAACCCACAGAAAATAATGGGCCAGTGTTCCTCAAGAAAGGTAGACCTGAATCAGCTTTTCTTGAAATCATTTGAAGTTTTGCAATTATTTAACAAAAACATGGTTGAGGCTGTGTGTGAATAACTCAGAACAGACTTCAAAATACTGTAGTGGTGTAATATTGGTAACTGGTAATCTTCCCCGTTCCTCACAGCATTCTGATTATTTCTGTATCTGATTTTGATTTTTTGCTCCATTTTTAGTGTAGCAGGAGCATCACATTTCAGACAATTACAACAGTATGTATTTTGTTTCTTTCTAATGGTTTCTCATATCTTTCCAATGCACAGTAGCTATATGATATCTCTTAATTGCTCGAGGTCATAGACATACAATACCAAGACAGACAGGCAGAACTTCACATTAAAATCTGAATTGCATACAGCCACATGAAAGAGACAAGAAAAGGGAGATCTTATTTCTAAGCTGCATAAGGGTTGTCCTCTACCTCCTCTTTGTTCTGTTAAGACTTTTGTACATAGCTTAATGAAGAGATGGTGGAAAAACAGGATGAGATCAAATCATTTCATAGTTGCAATTCACCACATCTTTCAAACTTTCATATTCTGCAAATATAAAAATGGGGTTTACTCCTGTTTTACATATAAGGTCATGTTTAACATTCAGTGAAATGAATAAGGGGCTTTCTATTAGTTTCAACATACATTGGATCAGATTATTAGACATTTGACACATGACATTCAAAATGACCTATGTGTGATTGCCCGTTAGAATGAAATTATGAAAATTATCATACCTTCTGCCAGAAACATCAGTGAGAACAAGCACAGAAATAGGCATGCTTTTGTAATGGACGTACAATTTTAAATGCTACAAATTACAACAAACTTGAAGGTTGTTGGTTTGGAGATAATTAATATGTTCAAGGAAATGCTAACCTTCAAAAGCAGTATATTTTCCTGTATTCAGACAAAATAATTAGTATGTATATACCACACATAGTATAGTATTGTCTTAGACAACCAGAATATCTCAAAACACTAAATGAATAACTTTTACAAGAAATGAAACATTCCAATTATTGGAATTTTGAGTTACACTGAGTGAAGTTCTTTTTATATTTGCATATGTCTTATGGAGAGGTCAGGGTCTTATAAGGAGAAGAAAATTTTGAATCGTAAGTTATCGCTACTAGAAATATGTATTTATTCCTCTGGTATTTAAAAACATCGAAGATTTTCTTTTGCAGTAACATCCTGTAACAATGTCAAGATCTTAAAAAAGATCATGACATTAACAGGGCAGAAGATTGCTTTAATGGAAGAGCCATTGGTAAAATGCTATTCTCACATAGCAAGTAATTGTTCTTAAGATATTAGGAGACACTAATGCCTCAGGTATTTGCTCATGTAGGCATAACTTAAAATCTGAAATACTGCAAGTTTTTTATTGCTAATCTGTTAAACATGAGAAGTGACTAGCTGATTAATTGTTGCATTTCACTGGCTGCAGTGAAATTATGACAGGCTTTTAGATTTAAAAATATTTTGAGTAAATTACAACTTGATGTATTAAAATCCTTTAAAATGAACAATTTTGTACAAAAAGATATCACAGATAGTTTTATCACTTTGATGGACATAGTATTGCAAATAATTCGTTATCCAGCACTGTCTAAAGGGATTTACTTTTAGAAGCAGCCCAGAGTTGAAGAAAGTTGGCAAACGAATGAAGTCTGAAATAGTTGTGATGATTTGTAGTTTGATCTCCACTAACATTCACAGAGGCAAGGAATCCCTTTAGAGATGGTGAAGGGAGAAACGTGAATAGGTGATTTAGAAGCAGGTTTGGTCTGAGGCAGATGTATGTGCAAAGACTAATTTGAGGGAGTGGAGAGGTTTGATTAGATGTTCCTTTGGAATTCCCAGTATTTTCCTTATTTACTGCCTGCTGGAAATACTACAGGATGGGGGCTCTTGCATGCTCTCCGGATTCTGACCTAATATCCCCTCTGTAACCTCTGAGTTGTTTTCCTCTTACACTAAACAAGGATGGCAGGGACTCATATACTGGCACCATGTCCAGCACCACTCCACACAGGAGATGGAAGTACAGGTGCCTTTGTAGTAGCCCTCAGCAAACAGGGATTCCCAGCAGCTAAAAAGTATTTGAGCTGGCACTGTTAAAAAAGTAGCCCTATCACTGTATTTTTTCAGTTTCTGACCTAGTTTAAAGTCTAAAACAAACCCTTGTTTTAGGCTGGTAGGCAGAAAAAAGAAGTTATTCAAGTGGTTTAGAACCTAAAATAAGAAGAGATCAAAATGAATTAAAAAAACATCTGGGATCTGAGACAAAAAGAGATTTCAATTTTATTTAAACTTTATTTGCCTTAGAAAAGATTAAAATTCCTATTCTACTGCAGGCAAGTGGGCTGTTCTTCTCCATTCTCATTTATCTCAAATACCAGAAAGGGTAGCATCACCAAAAGGGAAAAATATCTATTGAAATGAAAAGAATACAAATGCTGAAAAATTATATAAGGAAACATAAAATTTAGTCCAAAAAGTATTGTGAAAATGTTGCTTCTGTACAGTACATTGTTGAAAAATTTTGTCATTCATTTGTGAGGAAACACAAATTTTGCAGTCCTCATTTGAGGAATTTGTTGTTAATACTGAGTCCTTTAAGAACCTGTATAGCACATTTATAACTTAATCTCTTTGAGGTGCTACAAAGCTTAGTTATTAATTTTTGGGGTAATAATGCATTTTTAAGAAAATTTTTGACATCTCTGTAGGGTGTTTTACTCTAATCATAAACATGTACCTTTGTCCCACCTTTCACTTTAGCAGCTGTTTTTGGGGAGTTTCTTTGGTTCTCCCTAGCTGAAAAATGGTGTTCCTAAGCACAAAAGAATATGGAAAACCAAACACAGAGTGACCACTGATAATTTCAATGATTTCAAATAAAAAGTATCTTTCACAAACTTTTTAGCATTGTTTGATTCAACAGTGCATTCTAATTCCATTTTCACTGCACAAAGCTGCCAGTGCAAGCTATCTCTTTTAACTGGATTGAGATCCTGCATTTTGCCAGGCTAGTTTTTCACTTCCTTCTGTATTTTAAAAGCTTCTGGCTTTTGTTCTTTATGGCTTTCTGTAATTCGTATGCCTGAACATATACCTGTGCCTTCATATCTCCACAAATACACAGTTTCCTGCATCCCTGTTTCTTGCCTCCTGTACAAGCACTCTTGCTTCTCTCACTTGCTTCCTTCATTTTTGCAAGTATGTGTACATTGTCCTCTCCTCCTCCCCCACCTCAGATGTGATAATAAGGTTCAGTGGTTAGGCATTCAGAAATCACAGATTGGAAATGAATGGTCCATTTTTGCAGTTATCATCTCAAAAAATGCTTCTTTGCACAAAAAAGGGACTCCTTTCAGAGTGATCAATCAGCAGTGTCTTGGGTTGTCCAAATCTGTATCTGTGCTGTTCAGTGGAGCACAGGCCAAGACCAATCTAAAGCAATGGTGTGGTGTATAAACGACATGCTGTGCATCCACGTACCTTACCCCAGCATTTGATGAGCATGACACTCTACCTACAGCAGAGTACGTTGCTGCACGCAGCTCCAGGCCCTTCCAAGAAAGAAATCACGATTTGATATGCTGCCTGCTTTCCACAACATGGCACTATGAAGCAGCTTAAGATGTATGTTGTACTTTCAGGCTAAGGGATTGCACCTGTAGGTGTGTCCAGCATGTTCAGAAGTGGAGGTAACTAGGAGACACGTTATTTATACCTTGTAAGTTTTTTTCTGTGCAGTGTTGGGTTTTAAGTTGGGTGTGATGCTGAGCTACAAGCACAGTGTGAATTTAGTCCTAATTGAGATAGATACAGGGAACACAGTGGTCTCCTGAACTGTGAGGCTGCCATCCAGTCTTTCTCGGAGTGGCCAAAAGTGGAGCTCAGCTCTAGTTTCAGTCCCACTGGGGAAGAATAAGAGATGATAGTCGCTTCAGAAGAGACTGTTCTTCACAGTATGATTTAGAGTTGAATATTTATCCTTTAGAGTGCAGTAAATAAATTGCTTTTTGTTACAATGAATAAAATAATGGAAGTAAAAATGATCTTTGAAAAATTGTAACATAGCCTGTCTAAATATTTATATCTTTTAATTGTATCAGAGGCCTGAAGCTTCAATCGTACTGTTGTTAAGATTAGTCTGGCATTGAGTGTTACCTATCTTAATTTAGTAAATTTTAATTCATTGTAATTCCTAAAAGAATTAGGAGATTTTGGATTCGTTCTGTATAAAGTCACCTCCAATGAATCAGTGTGGTAATTTTGGGAAGGATACATTATAATTTTCATGGGTATCAAAATATAGAGACACTTTTAACTGCAGCACTGAAACCAGTTAATTATAGTGCTATCCACAACCTTCCTGTAGTCTGTGTGTGTTTATAGAGAGATTATAAATTCATGAGTCTATGCTTACTGCTATTTTTTTAACTGTTATTATTTGAAGAAAATTTTCTAATATACCTGGTATAAAAATGAGAATTTTCATATTTTTCTGGGGTTGCCAGATGCTTGCCCCTAACTTCCCAAGATACATATAGCCCTTTTATTTCCCTGTAAATTCATATGTACCTGGATAAAAGCTGTTTTCTAGCTCTATATGCATTGTCCATATGGCTAAAAACCTGTTAAATGTCTGGAAGATTATCCAGAGCAGCAGTGCAGTTAAGCTTTATGTTCAGTGAAGTGTCGTTATTTTTTTCAGGATAGTAAAAATCAAGGAATATTAAATGGAAACAGATAAAAAGGTGTTATTACAACAGCCCCTTAATTAGCCAGTTTGATTTCCCTTTTGATCTTTTCAATTAGCTCATAAACTGTCCTTTAAGTTATGCTATTGGGCAAGTACATCATGGAAAATCAGTTATTTTAAAGGATTTTAACAAACTCTCATCCATTTTTACAAATGTAAATGTACTGTAACCCTTAGCCAACTGACTAAGTAGCCATCTGCTGTATAGATGATCACTCTGATTATGTGCTAAGACAGCAGGTCTCTGCTGTAGACTTTATTTTATTTATAAGGCTATATACATTGGCTTCCATTCTAATTAGATTTCGCACAGCTATAGCAATGTAGGAGGTACTTTAATAAATGCTCAACAGTATCTATGACTCTGCCAACTTGGCTTAATATAATGAGATGTCCTTCACAGAAATGTTCCAGAAGGGATTTTAAAGGGATTGTTTACCACTTGGTCTTACAAGGAGTTAACCAGGGTTCTGTAGCAGCAGAGGATTGTAGATGAAAACCATGGGCTGATTTTTGACTTGCATTATAAAACTCACCTAAAACAAATCTGTGGTGATACACGACTTTACATACTAATCATCCTGGGACAGAACTTCTTTTTCTCAGATAGCACCATCCAGATTATTTGCAATAGGACCCTAAAAAATATTTTTGAATGTCGAACCAATAGCTGCACGATTGTTTCGTCTCTTACCACTGGAGGTATGTGATTCAGCTCTCCCAAAAGCACTACTGCAAGAGATAGTTGCAGGGAGAACAGTTTTGATGAATATACAGTGAAATTGTACTGATTGTTCTGTGTCAAAGCCAATAAGCCTAGACTTCATGTTTCTGTTTAGCTGGCTTTCATGCTAGAATTTCTGATTCTTAATGAGGACAATTCATCCATTAACTAGTGTAATTATGCAATTTTGAGACCCTCTATGAAAGAGATTAGTTTTTAAGGAGACCGTGTCAAGAGGCTGAAGACCTACATATCAGTTTTGTTAGACAGAAATTTTTCCAGAATGTTTGTTATTCCATGGAAAGCCATGTTTATACTTTTTTCTAAATGTCATCAAAAATTTCAGTGAGGGCAACACTGTGCTTCTGAATGTGAGGAAGAAAATGCAGTTGCACATAAAAGTGGGTAACTGACCAGACAGAGTGAAAGATCCAAAAGAAGCAGTGTGCTGTAGTAATTAAATTTTTATGTACTATTTGTTTTAGTAAGTAAAGTGAAATTTTCTAGTGTGCTAAAGAAAGGCAGTGCCATTCCCCAGTGAGACTTACAAGTGAATACCTTATAATAGCTTGCCACAAAGATGGTATTAACAATAATAAAACCCTTTCACATAATTAAAGGTGTTATTTTCCCTTTAATTACAGAAACAAACAAAAAAGGGTCATAGGAAAATATGTGCAAGCCTAGCAATAAGAGGTAGCTAATAAACATAACAATCAAACCTTCAGTCTGAATAATACTATTCAAGTTGAACATGTCTAAGTATTAGGTAATAGCTATAATTTGCATTAAAATAGGTTTAAAAACTGCGTTACAGAACTATTACATGATAACATCATGTAGATTGTCAAACACGGGATAAAAGGTTTAGGAAGTTTACTACTTATTTGTAACTTGCTAAATGGCAACATCTTCAGCTTGCCGAGGGGGAAGCAACACCACACACGTGTGATACAGTGTAATGTGATAGAGTGTAATCATAGCGGAGGCAAAATGTAAGCCTCTTAAAGTAACAAATACCTGATTGGTTTAGCACTGCTGCCAAAAATGAAGACAGCACAGGCTGCTGGGTAACCTGGATGTGCAAGCAGTGGAAAAAGGAATGAAAACTGTGGCTCGACTGTTTGTGGTGCCAGATTATTAAATTTTAAATTATATTGACTCAAATAATTTTTCCCTGCACTTTTCATTGTCTTGCCTTTCAAAACTATAATTTTGTGATAATCTTCCACATCAAATTACTTCTTTGTGTAATAATGCCTTTTCCACTGTCAGAGCTTGACAGTCTCTCTCTGAAGTGATACATTGCATTGGAGAGACACAGAAGGAGAGAGCGTGCTGAACTCTTCCACACAGTGACAGATTCAGTGTGGCAGCATGGCAGCATGCAGTCTGCAGTCCATGGCCTTAGAAACACACAACCTGCTCAAAGACAAGCACTAAATTTTATAGCTCTATTAGTTTAATGGGCAGGTTGAGTCTGGGCAAGGAAAGAGCTGGGAATATAAGAGCAGTCCTTTATGCTCAAACAGCTTTCCAGGAGAGAAGTGTTTCCCTAGAGATATTTTTCTTTACATTTTTTAGTTTAATTGTTTCTGTAAGGTGCCAACAGGTGGATTCAATTTATACAGATCATCTCTGTGTTCTCTTGTTTTTCCCCCACTCTGCATACTCACTTTCTAACTGAGACACCTTTTCAGCTGTCCTATAAATAGTACCGTGCATTGCAATGAGGCAGTTGAAAGTAACATCTAATATTTAACTGCTTTCTGGAAATAGGAAGAAAATTACACAGGTTGAGTGAGTATGCTTCAAAGAACAAAAGTGGAAAATGGCGTTTTCGAAATCCCAGAAGCTGAATGCAAATGTTTATATTATTGCAGCTGAATAGGGGTGTGGGGGGGGTGGTGTGGGGAGTGGTGTGTGTGTTTGTGGGTGTAATTGCATCACTGTTAAGTGCTTGTGATTAATTTTTTCTGTTTACTGATTTATCTCCAAACCTAGCATAATTAGCTCCACCTCTGACATGAAACTCAAAAACTCCTTGGAAGGATAGATTCAAATGTGGGCAGCATGCTCTCACCTTTCAGAGACAGGAAATATAATAAACAGATTTCATCTGCGAATCCTTTGGCTGACACCATAAAATTAGAGAATTTGCATGAGCATTAAAAAAAACTGTGTATATTTAGTAAGGAGCAAGAACCATTGTGCTACAGGCCTGGTTTTTAGATGTGCTCAAAACAGAATTGTAACTGAAGTTGGTGGGGGTTGTAAGTGTTTAGACCTTCTGAAAACTGGCCCCGGGGTTTTATTCATGGGAAGTAATAGGAAAACTGAGAAAAAATGAAGTTCCTCATATAACAGAAAGACAGGTGGTTTTTTTTTTCAGAACAGAATATGTTACTCATTTGTGCAATATCAATGAAAATCCAACACGAGTCAAAAAGTCCAAAACTTTCCCTTTCCTAGGAAAACATTACTGTGAGTGACAGTAGATATTAAGTGTTTAAGTGGCAATTTCTGTCTCTGCATAATGACTTCAAAATACCATTTCTAGTTTGCTCATTAATTATGTTTCATAATGTTCATTATACATTATTATACACATATGAGGTTTGCATACATGCATTTAAGCCAGTGTGTTCAGTTATAAAAGCTGTCCACTGACATTGAGATGTTCCATTCTTGTTGTAAGTACAGTCCTTGGCAAACATCCTGGGTAGATTCTGGGAAGATGTGATTTCACTTCACAAAGTCAAATATGCATGCAAAGAACATTAATAACTAAATATTTTGGGAATATTCTGAAAAACCTATTGGTTTAAGTTCATTCTCAATTCTGAGGAGATGTTAAAAATGTCAATTTGTACCTATTCATGGATTATATAAAAAAGAAAACTATACCACAACAAAACAAAATGCGATACTTCTCAGCTACTGGCTTTTTTGAGTCAATACTGAGAAAACAGATAATGATCTCTGTCTCCAAGGTGCAGAATCACTGATTTGTCCACAAGAAAAGGAACACATTTACATATTTATCTGTAAAACAGCAAAATAACAGTGTCTAACTACACAGTGATCTGTGCATTTAGCTGATAGATTTGCACATTTAAATAATAGGTATTTTTGTTTCTCCTTCCTGATCTTGGTTTGACAATAAGTATATCTGAACTGATACATTTCAGTTATAATGATGACACCTCATGGTTTCCTTACTTTGTCCTGAATGTCATTCAGCAAAAGATTCTCCCAGCCATGCTGAACACAGTTGCTTTTCAGTAAAACATGCTTCCACTAATTAAGTAGGAAAAAAATGGGAAAAAGTTGTCATAAAAATAATCTGTGATTTAATCTCTCAGCTCTGTATTTTTTCTTGAGTTTCATGTTGGTTTTTTTCTTCTAACAAATCATTTTGCTTGCCAAACACATCAACCATAAGCATCTTACAGCAGCTTAATAATGGAATGGATGTCTCACTTTCTGTAAAGGTAGTTCTAGTTAAAAGGAAACTTAAATTTGCAGAAATTATAGGCTTGACCCTCACCTTCATCTCACGTAGATCATTAACATAGAGTTTGATTTAGTGGCATCAATAGTCTTTCTACTGTCCTTCCAGTGTTGAGGGAATTAAGTTCCCAAATCAGTAATTTCTTTTGGACAGCGTACCAAGCTTTTCTCATCTATGTAACATTTTATATTATCTCTTTAAGATCATCTATTAAGGGAAAGCAGCTGGCACAGTGATGCATCCGATATAACAAGACTAATAGCTATTACTTTACATCTTCTTCTTTAAAGCATTTTTACCTTTTGGCACAGCAGTCAGGTGATTTTCGAGTGAAGATGTGATGGGTTGGTGGAAGTTCTACCTGATGTAGCAGATATAATTTACAGTTTTCTCTAATAAAGTAGATCATCCACCGTGACTTAAATAGAAATAAAAAAAAGCCATGAGTTTTCATTTTCTTTCTTGTATAAGTATTTCATTTTGGAGAATGTATAGCCTTGCGTTACCATTGTTACACAAATAAATGATAAGTCACAAGTAATAAACTTCAATTATTTAAGCTTTAGTAAAACCCTTACCAAAGTACTTCCAGATGACTCATATCGTATGAAATTCTCTCAGTAGTTGTTCATCTGTTACTGATAAGGAAGGCACAAAATAAATCATAGCAATATGATTTGGGTAAAACTCTCTAATGCATCTAAATGGTAGAAGATCTAATTTTTAGGGCTCAGAGCTATGCAACTATGCAGTCAGACATTAACTAGAATGTAAATGCAGATTCAAGTAGGATTTAGCACTTTATCTTTTTACAAGAAATTGAAAATTCTGTGATCATTTCACTGCAATTTTTAAACTTCTAAATACTTTTGTAAGTCTTGGATTGTAGAAGTCGAAGTGTAAAGAAAGTTAAAGATCTGCAGTACTGAAGAGTAAGGGGTTTGATTCAAGAAAACTGAGGGAGCAAGATTTATGATTAAAATATTTCAGATATCTAAACCCCCTAAAACATTAGGGCTAGGATTTCCCCAGTTTCCTAGTGTTCAGTTGTTCTGCATCCAGATCATCTCAATCTTATGCTGAGCAGCTAAGATCTTATCTTTTTCTTAAGCAACCTTATTTCTTTATCTACATGGTATCAAGAAACCTAAATCCATTCATTCTCTTGGGTTTTAGTTCAGGCTGTATCTTCCCTGGTTGTTTACAGTCTCCTTTCATAGTAAAGCTATCACAGATCCTGATTACAAGAGTTGTTTTGTTTATTTATAAGCTTTCAAAAACTGCTCATCATTATTTTTCTCATCTCGTTTTGGCATTAATGAGCACTTCTTTAATGTGCTTCGGAAAGGGAGTAGAAAAATATTCTCTCAGTTCTGAAGATGAAATGAGGTACTGAGGGGTGGAAGAATTTGTTCTAGTCACACAGCCAGGCACCACATCAACAGGATTGTGAGCCAGATGTTTACATGACCCTCACCTATGCAGCCCCTGAGCACCTAACCACCTTCAGTGCCCTTGCCCTTCATAACGCTCCCTTGAGATAAGGAAGTACTATAATACTCAGTGTACAAGTGAAGAATTCAGTTACAGGAAAATTGTGTCCGATGCTAAAGGTACTTAGAGGTATATTATGTTGAAATTTTTCCAGAAACATTACAGGAAGGAAATAGCTGTATCAGGGAATTAAACCTCAGGCTCTTAAGCCTTGAGCTTAAAGCTCAAACTGCTGAGCAACCTTCCTCCCTTTTTCTTGGGAAACTCCTGCTACTCCATATCATACACAATCTCGACCACATCCCAACTAATCTTATTTTTTTTCTCTATTGGCATGCTGCACAGATACCCAGACACAGATACCCAGGCACAGACTGTTAACTAAAGAAACTGATTTATTGGGATCATCTGCAAAGGTTAATACTTATACAGGGAATGCCATTAACAGGTTGGTCATTCACTGTCTAGGTGGTCATGAGGATTTCCATAGCAGACATTTTGTGACACCTTCTTCACCTCTGTCAGCTGAGACTCCCTGAAATGTTGGCCCGTGAATTACTGTAATTCAACTAACCACAGTCTACACGACCAGTCTGTGGTCTATTGACTATCTCAAGCTGTGTACAAAACATGTCTTATGAAAACATGTTATGTCACAAATCGATATCTTAAGCATCTAAGAAAAATAATAAATGTGTCTGAGCATAATAGAGCACTGGAAACAGTTTTCCATCAGGGAGTTTCTGTCAGTCAGCTCCTGCTGATGCCTCTGGGAAGCTAGAATAGCCTTGCAGGTGTCTTTTGTTTATCCATAACAAATCTCACCTAGGCAGAAATGGGCTGGGGAGCAATTGTGACTGCCCTACCAGGGATTGTGTGTGTGTGTGTAGGCACAGCTCTTACACTCAGCTGCATTGTTGTTAAAACTAAGTTATAACATTTAAATCCATGGGTTTCACCACAGTCTGCCCCAGCATATGTATTTTTACCTTTCTATCCTTTAAAAATATCCATGTTTATAACCCTGGGTTTGGAGGGCTTCCTGTCAGACAGCCATTTTCTTACTCAAGGCTCAGCTGGTCCTTTCTGGGAAGCACTATTTCTGCAGAGCCCAGGTTTTAAGTGGCATCCAGGAGAGCAGCAGCACCTGTTCTTTTGGCAGAAGGGATATATGGAGAGAATGAGCAGAAAGAAACCATTGTTTTGTACCAAGTTTTCCCTTATGTTATTGTTTCCAGATGAGTCAAATTAACAGAAAAGATTATTGAATAACTGAGTGACTTCTATGTGATTTTGCATATGTCTTAATATATACTGGTGGAGAGAAGAATCAAGTTTCGTGCCAGCCTTCTACAATGCAACCTTTTGTTGCTCTTGTTTTTCTGTTCAGCATATTCTATTAAAAAAAAAAAAAAAAAAAAAAAGGTGCTGAATTGAACTCATTACTCCTCAGACCTCAAAAATTGCTGGTTTTTGACTGGAAACCAAATAAGAACTTCAGAACTGGGCCTAATGGTTCTGTAATTATAATGTCATATTATCAGTATGTTCTTTAAAATGTCAACATGAAGAGGAAAAAAGCTATGGGATATTATTTTCTCGTTATTGTGCTGTTCCTTTGAATACTGTAAAAAACATCAAACACATATTAGAAAACAACGGCGGACCAAGTAAATGAGATCATGCTGAGGTCTTTGTTGCTCTAGCTAGATTGTTTTTGATGTCTGAACGAGCTCAGTAGCTGGTTTTATCTTTATCTGGGACCTCAATGCAGCCTGCAGCATCAACACACCCGGCCAGACAGCCAATAATTGTGGCTGAGGTTCTGACCTTTTCAGATTTCCTCACAACTAATAAGCATTAAAGTGAGGACCTTTTTTTTTTTTCCTCTCTGGAAGAGACTTCTCATACAAAGCAAAATACTAGAAGTGTTATGTTTATGCAAAATTCACCTACAGTTTTGTTTGACTTTTCTTCTTCAGAAATTGTAGGGAAAGCACCTAAGCACATGAAGAAGCACTTCTTGTTCATCTGCTTTTCACAAACCATAGGCATGGTTGTCTCACTCCTCTAAGTTACAGACTGGCCTTTGCAAACAAAATACAAAGATTTCCGAAAGATTTTAGTAAATTTCCAGTGTAGAATTGGTGTCCAGTAGTGTTGTATCCACTGAGAAGTACCTGAATTTAACCACAAGAATTAATTTATAGTACTTTTAAGGCCAACTGATGTGCAAACTGGTTAACCTGTTTCCTCTGCTTGCTGCATTCCTGACGAATAGTTGTCACTTATTTGCTATGGCTTTCAAGGATATCATCTGTCAGCAATTTGGTCTCTCTGATGGCTTTTAGGTAGGAGAACATCTGTCTTTGATTCTTAGGGATCCCTCCTTGAGTCCTGCATCCTTAAACATTTGAAAATACATTCTCAGTACTATTAGGCCTCCAGGGTTCTTGCTTTACTAACTGATAAGGCCCACTTCAGTGTCTTGTAAAGTATGACTACAGACATAATAGCCTGGTCAAAGCTAACATTTTTCACTGGATGTTGTAGGATGTCTCGAGTGCTATAGGCCTAGAGATAACAAAGGCAAAAGCTGGTATGTTTGATTTCAACACGAGAACGGAGAAAATGCATTCAAAATCTTTAAGAAAGGAGACTTGTCCAATTGCACAAGGAAACACTTCTCATGTATTTAATTTTCAGATAACAACTTGCAAGTTTGCAATGACGTCATGATCAAAACTACCTATGCTTTATAGGAAATCTAAAATGTCTTAACTAAAATCTCAGTATCCCTTTCCGACATTGTTAACAATAATCACCCCACAAGACAGCAAAAAAAAAGCTGTAGTACTGAATTCCAGTGACTTCAGCTGGACCTGAATGTGAGAATTATGCATAAGAAATAAGAGATTTGCTTTGAAGCGTTGTATCATCTGGGATTGTTTGTGACATGGATAAGTGACTGAAATACATAAAACAGTCTTCTGCCAACCCCATGTATTTTCAAATACTTAAACGTATTTTGTAAATACTTGTCTTTTCCAAATTTAAAATTATTTTAATTTTTTTCAAAGAATTATTTCTTGATAATGCAGATATTTTTCCTCTGCTTCCATTGCTTGCTGATGTAGTGTAGATGTGCATAGGTTCTAGATGCGTTGAAACGTTGTTTAGCATAAAAGAACTCTAATTTTGCATAGAGTGTCTTCAGTTGTAGACTGAGTGTTGAGGTGAAGAGGAGATTGTGTAATCTTTCTTGCATCCAGGCTGTTGACTTTGAATGACTGTAGAGACTGGGACAGTCACTTTGGGGTAGCAGTTAAGGTACAAAGTTGAAAGAGTAACAGACTTACTCTTTTTTCCTGTGTTCATCATTTGAATTCACTTCTTCTCTCTCACTTCACGGTAAATCTGCAGAGACTACATTGAAGCAACAGTTGTTGGCCAAAGCAACAGAACTGAGGTCAGGAGTTGAGCATCCATTACTAACACTTCTACGTTCTCCTTCCTTCATTTTGTCCAGGAAGACCTATGGCAGTTTTCATCCAAAATTGCTTCTCTCCTTCCTAAAAATTGTAATTAAGGGGAACAGAGTGGAAGAGGGGATAAAAAGAGAAGGAAGGGCCTACTTCTGCACTCTTTTTAAGAAATATTTTTCCTTCTGATTGTCATTAATGGGGTTGTGATAATTCAGAATTATCAATAAAACTTTCATAGAGAATTCCTTTTTTTTTTCCCCCCTGTTCTCCCTCACTTTTTTGAGAACCTATCTTCTAACTTGAGTACCAGGCAGGGCTAAAACTATCCATTCTCAACCATGGCAATTCTACGTGATCACTGTTGTACCCAGTACCTGCAGCCACCTGTGAAGTCTGTGGCTAGCCTCTCTTGATGCCAGAAATTTAGGGAGGGGAGTAGGGAACCTTTCCAAAAGTCCCAGAATAATTTTGCAGCTACTGTGATCAAATACTCTTTTGTTCGCTCTGGGGATATTTGCCCATACTTCGAAGCTTGGGGTACAGGTTGAGCTGAAATCACAAATGCACTTTGTATGCATCTTTCCAGAGTTCATTTGTGCAAACAGTTATTTGATGAAAATGTTGTTTGCCCCCGTGCTGTGCAGGACAGTTTGTAGTTGCACACAGTTTATCACAAATATCACAGCGTCTCTTTGCATTAAACATATATGCTTGCAAGGTAAGGAACATGTCTGGTAGAAGCAACTTGCCTATTCTGAATTTGTGGATTGCTAACAATGGGTACATGTAAAAGGTGTGTATTTGTTATTGGACCAGGATGAAGTATAACAGTTACAGAAAGATAGCTATTATATAATATACATAATTCTATAGTGTGCCTAGGTATATAAATATTTTATATTATGATTGTATTGCATATTTTGATTATACAATGAGGATATACTTGGGGATACAAGTGCTAACATTGCTAAGAGAATATCTCTTTTAATACAATCCAGCCAAGTTATAGGAGTTGCCTGTGTGACAATGAACAAGCTTTTGAATGATACAGTATTGCAAGTCATTTTATGCACAGAATAAAGCACTGAAAGAGGGTAATGTATTATTATCATGAAAGATTTTGTATAGCTGCTCCAGGGGAATTACTTTCTTGCGGTACAATCATTACAAAGGTGGAGCTGAGTGTTCAAAACTGTGTTGCCATAAAGCCAGGCTGTTGTTTTCTGTAGTGGGTTTCACGACTATCCAAGAATGATGAAGATTTTTCCTTCCTGGTTTGTGCCTCCAATTTTGATCAGGCCTGTTTTTCTACGTGGGAAGAGTCATTGCTGACTATTTGTTGAGTGAACCTCAGCAAGGAAGTACTCAAATTTGCTGTACACTGAGAACTCAGCTGTACAGTGTGCTAATTCCAACTCTAGACCCACTTTCAGGCACCACAGACTATGTATCTCCTCTATGGCCATGTTATCGAGCGCTCCCATTTCTTCTGCAAAGGGTTAGGGTTAGGGTTATTGCCTTGTCAATGTTATTGCCTTGAGCAAATGATGCCATAGACAAATGTAATGGTGTTTGCAGATTATAGTTATATTTCAAAGTTTGGTGAAATTCAGTTTTTATGTCCATTCCAGCAGATCATGTAATCTCTTTCACAAGAAAAAAATCATTTGCATCTCCTAAAGATTGCCCTCCTGTGTTTTTTTTGAAAGATGGAAAGATTAAATATTTAATTGCTTTTTATGGTTTAATGCAAAGATAAGGAGACAGCTTTTTCAATTCTGTTTTCTCTCACAACTCCTCTCACTCATCTGATGTGTCTCTGCAGTGCAAAATGCCAGTTGTTTTAACCTTGTGTAATAAGACACTTCCGATAACAGTGCTAAAGACACAGAAATATTTTCCTTGGAAGTGTAATTTTCTTTTTGAACAAAAATTAACACTACAGAAGACATGTTTCCTGGCTAGCTGGCAGCAATTAATCAGAAACACCTGAGTACTAATTCACTGGAATCAGTTTGGAGTGTATTATCTGATGTATTTTTAATTGAGTGATCAGACTTAATTTCTTTGCACTGATAAAGTTACTAATGTTTCCTGTTATTTTTATTTTGTTTGAAGGGGAACATTTTTATCATTGGTGGGATTTTTTGTGTTTTGGGTTGTTTTGATTTTTTATGTATTAATTATACCATTGAGGTTCAGGCAGTACTGCAGCTAGAAGGGAGAAATAGCCTCTTTTACTATTTGCAGCATTCCAGGCCAGGCAGCTACACCCTGAGTCTAATTCTGTTCCCTCGCCAATCCCTGCTAACATGAACAGGAGGAATCACTTTCTGCCTCCTTTGGCTCTGTCTTTATCAGCACTGATGCTTTGAGGGCAGTAATAAAGAAGCACTATCATAATGACATCAGGAATGACCTTAATGGATGTGGAGATTGTTAGGAGTAACTGTGATTAGTTTTGGACTAAAAGTAGGGGATCTCATGCACACAGCAGAGAATAAGCCAGGGAACTAGTAACTCCCTAGATGAGGGAGCAAAGGGAACAGAGACTGAAAGGATTCGGTAGAGCCTTAGGGAAAACAGCTTTCTTGAATGAATCAAAATGAGTTAATTTTCTTGAAACTTCAGGCTTTTTTGCAGGTACTACATGTGCAAGTTTGAGAATAAAGACAAATATTATAGGAGATCTTGATTTCACTAATAGTAATTAATTCTGTTAGTATTATTTTAGTTTGCATAGCAGAAGATTCTTTTTTTCCTTTCACCCAGTAATTGCTTTACTTGGGTTCTCAAGTTCCTTTATGGCATCTTTTACCCAGTACACGTACAGGAATTTTTAGGTTTTCTGACTAAACCTCTTCTAACCATGCAGATCCTGTGCTGATAACTGAAGGTGAATTCCTTAGGTCATATGAATATGCAAGAATAATATCCAGTCTAGCAATAGATCCAGCTCTCTCTGAGTTCATATGTCCACTTTTTTCTTATAATTGAAGAGGTTTGTTGTCATCACTTCAATTATCCCTCAGCTTACAAATAGGCATAGGTCTAATAGGCCTAATTATTTTGCATCTGGTATGTGATTATTAGAACTCCTGACGTGATGACAAGATTTAAATAATTTTTTTAAAAAGAGGTAATGCCCAAGCCATTTACTTTATTCTTTTCCTGCCCGAGCTGCTTTGGAGGTATTGTGCTGCCACAAAGTAGAAAATAGATCAAGGAGAGGAAATACAGCATTTTAGAATCCATAGTTTCCCTTTTTAAAAAATAAATAATTACAGACAAATAAAAATGTGTTATTCGGTATAAAGTTGGGTGGCTTAGGCATTTTGAAGTGCAGACATTTATTTTGGTTTTACCAGTCTAAATCTGGCCGAGTGTGGCAGCACCTGAAGATAAGCCTTGGGCTGGCTTGTATGAAACAAATTAGTGCTGTCAGCTTTGTTAAGGCTGAACTGCTTTTAATCAAGAGCCACAATCACAAGTGCTCTTGTTCACCAGAACATCTGAAAGGGCCACTGTCAATTGTGAATTGCAGATGAACTATGTTCTCCCTCTTGGAAGAAGCCTCTTGGCCACAACTGAGGAGACAAATGAGTGGGTCTTCGTGAGGGGATGGCTGCATAAGCTCTTGCTGTCTGAGGGTGAGGAAAAGGCGTAAATCTCCAAAGATCCTGTCTGGCACCTGGCCTAGTCATTCCATCCTCTTGATAATAAAAGCTATCTGTGGGTTTCAAAATCAAATATCTTCTCTTTACCAAAGCATTGTAACCTGTCTATATTGCTCACTGAAATAGTTACAGTGGGCTGAGAGAGGTCGTGAGTAAGAATATACTTGACGATCTAACTTATTGCTAGTTCTGAAAAATCCTGGGAATTTTCCTGTTGACCTACTTGTCTGTAAATTTAGATATATTCATTTAGGATAACCCTGCACTACAGAATGGTGTGGTCTGGGAGAGCTACCACATGATCTCTTTTCAGTCTATCACAGGGATACACAGTCTTATTCACTTGAATATATAGTCCTGCAACTGCTTTTTCCCTGACCTATGTACCTTTGCATATCACCTTGAAATGTGGCCAGCAGACTTGTGTGTAATCTAGAAAAGAGGTTGCATCCTAAATTAATCCTCAGTTAAAGCATGACAGTTGTTACATCATCTTGCACACTGCCATGAGGAGCTCCTGCAGCTGCATTGTGGTGAGAATTCGAACACTTAGGCAATAGGTGAACAAGGAAAGCTGTTACAGTTCAGTAAATGACTTAGCATTACAGATTCTGAGACTAAAAATGGTCTACTAGATTTAATCTTCCCTTCTCCCCTCTGAAAGTCAGACTCTGACTCCTCTATTTGCCTCTGTTTTTCCTTTTGTCAAAACTGGGTTTTCAGATGTGACAAGTATAAGCCATAACCCCCAGTGTTGTAAGTAGGTCTAGAACATATTCCATCTCTCTGAAAACAAGATTTTACTAAGTATAGCATGTAGGTCTACAATAACCTTTCATCAGTAGAAAAAAATTGATCTGAAAAAAAAGGTGGGTTTTTTTTGCTAGATCATCTCCTTACCACACTGACTGTTTTGAAGCTAGCGTTTATTTCACAGTGAATCTGGTTCAAACAGAAAGACATTCATTATTATCCAGCAACATTATAATTGTCATCTAAACCTGGAGAACCATAATTTTTCTTTGACATCAAATAATCCACATTCAGAATTAAAACCCTTGATCGGGTTTTTTGTTGGATTTTTTCCCCCTATAACCTTGTTATTTGCTTTTGAAGCAAGAACAGTTACATGTGTAAGAAAATGGACATATATTTTGCACATGTTTAGTATCCTTTGGATTCGTTGGATGAAATTCCAATCACAAGAAATTTTGACAGGATTTTCAGTGGGGCCAGGACTTTTAATCCTCAATGAAAGCCAGATTGGTTTTGTTCTGAGGCAAGTGTATAAAGGCAACAATTGGATACAAAAGAAATTAAACTATGATCAAATTGTTCAGCTCCTTCCTTACCTTGGCTGAGACTTATCAAACTTTAATTATTCCCTAGAGTCCAAAACCTTGTTCTCATAAGTGTTAACAGTTTGCACTTTTGAGCCCGAGATGCTGTCCCTCATACTAAGCAGCTGTAGAGGTCAGGCCTTTTTTCAGGATTACTCCATGGAGTAAAAGAACACTGCATGAACAAGATGCTTTGAGGAGACTGGAATCAATAACACCTAGTTTTACTTTGTGGGTATGGTTTATAATATAGTAAACTTAGTGTAGTAGTGGGCTTCAGCATGTACCAACTTTTTCTACTGTTCTGAAATCCTTAGCGGCCACTGAGCTTGAGGTCACGTTGTTTTTCCCCCTGACAGAGCACTGACCATCTATTTCCACACAGCTGCCTATGGTATTTAAACTTGTACAACTTCATTTATCTTCATTTGGCTGAAATTGGTCTGTGAGTTAGAAACACACACATCCAAATGCAGACAGGCATGCACATGCATAGACAACACATATGATCACATCAGCCTGCTGAAGTGGGAAATGGGTAACAAGAGGACAGTATGGGCAGAGAAAATATTATAGTTGAGACGTTCTGGGATAACTGCAATTCCTATCTTTTTTAAGGTGTTGGACAGAACAGTCTAAACGTATTTCAGTCCTGCTCATCAGTATGTTACTATGATTTTATTTACTATGATTTTATATACACTTTCTGTGTCTGTTCTGGGTAGGACTGACCACCTAATATAGTGATATCTCCCTTCTGATCCCCATTGTGATTTTACCTGTTTTGGCAAAGGTTTTTCTTTTTCCAATGAAATTGCTCTCTGAACAGCGTGTTCCCCAGCATGTGCACAGATTTCTGGATTTTGTCTTCAGTGTTTTCTTATTACTGATGTCATTGCTTTAATTTTCATTTTTATTTGGGAAAGTGCCTCACAAGATGGTCTCAGGAACTGCCCTAAAAGTTAGTAGGAAAAACACTTCTCCTGGGTAACATTAAAGAGAAGAACACACACATCCAGTTCTGTGTGGCTTAACATCAAAGACCTGGGAAATCATCAAAAGCCTTTTCCACCTTCTCTAGCCCTAGGGACTCTTCCTGGGCTGCTTGTGAGCTTTGGCAGAAGTTGTTAGCATTTTCCTGAATGGTCTTCCTCATACTTGCCAAATTCTTTCGAGTTCAGTAATATAATATCACTGTTGGCTATATGTAAAATTTGTTGCTGTCATCTCAGGGCTAAAGTTACAGGAAGCAGGGGCTATAGCATTGCTTAAACAGAATAGCTCCTGCTGTTTTCAGGGTTGTTGTTTCTGAACATTGTCAGTTCCTGGGTTTTTTTATTTTATTTTTTGTGCCTTAGATCTGTTTAGCTCTGGAAAAAATAAAACAATTTAAATTTAATTCACAAAAGCTTTAATTCCATATTGGTTTGATATCCAATTTAAGATAGTGTTCTGCTGTAGGTACAGAAAGGGTTCCAGGGGTCAGATGTGATAACAGCTGTAACTGAAACCAATAAAAGAAGAATTATTCACTGATAAGTCACTTTTCTTCAAAATAAAATTATCCAAAATCTTTATCTGTTGAAACAAGGAATTTATTTCATAGGCCAGAGATTCATAAATGTTTTGTTATACTGTGAACAGTTTTGTGTCTCGGTATTTTTGCTATAAGTTTATACAAATCTGCTTGTGGATCACTACTCAGAATTCAGGGATGCTGTGTAACATTCAGTAACTAAACAGATATAAGTGACATTGCAATTCACCAGATGTCCTATGATTTTCATCTGACTTTAACTGTTTCATTCCACTTAATACCTAAAATAACACATTCCATTCCTATAAAAACAGATATGAAGAGATTAAGCTTTAACCTTTGTCCAGAATTTTTCCCAACATGATAACAGGATGGATGGATAGGCAATTACAGAAATACCAGTTTCAACTATTTGAAGGCATTATCATGTCTTTTTTTTCCCCTTCATTGTTGCATTTATTATAACCTTCACCACTGTGTTGTACTTTTTGCCATCTCCGCAGTAGACATCCAGCTGGTAACTCACTCTGTGCAAATGAAGCAATTGTGAGCTGAGCTATGGTATGTGAGGAGTGGAAGACATGAAGAAGTAATACACATATGCCACCTCTAGTAGAATATTTACATATTTACAAATACTTCCCGCTGCCTCTCTTTATTCAGTTCACTACTCCTTGCATTCATCTGGGCATCAGCCCAGACCTATTCAAATCACTGGTCTAAACGTGCATGAGTCCTCTGAAGAAAAAGACTTCAATCCTGATCAGAGATCAGAAATGAGGTATATGCATGGTTAAGCAGTATTTTCAGACTAGCTGAGCTCCAATGCTGCCACTGAACTTGAATTATTTGAGGTGTAGGAACCTGCTCGGCAGGAGTTTTGAAGTCATCCTAAAAGAAAGGAAATCTAATATCAGACAGTCTCCTACGAAAGAAAGAGGAGATGAAAGGAAGCAAGGAGAGTGAACACATTTCTGCTTAAATGAGCAGTGCTAAAATGGGGTGATGACAATGACATGACCTATAGCTCTTTAGTAATGAGAACATCCTTCATGTGCAGTGTGTGTTTTGCCTGTGCTGGGCTGAAGTCAAGCATTGCCTCAGTAGGCTTTTAATGCCCTGGCTGTCGTACAGGATAGAGAGGCTGGGTAATGTGCAAAGTGTTAGGTTTCTGAAGTGATTAGGCTTAGGTAAGGACCACAGGATGATAAAACATGGGATTACCAAACAGAGCTATTGATTATTTTCTTTTTACATTCCTGCGTAATTTTTATTGCTGATGTTTGGTCTACAAGAAGTTTCACATATAGGCTAGAAATTCCATTTAAGAAATTTGGGAATGTTGCAACAAGACTTATTTATCAAAACAACTGGCAGCTCTTTTCTATTTGAAGGGACCTCATATCCTATTATTCCTGCTCGTGAGTTGCAATAGGAAAGCTCTCATCTGTGGGTCATTAGGCATCTGTGTTAAGCAAGGATGGAGAAGCCCACTGCACTTTTATTTTTTAATTTCTGGGAAAGAAGTCCTGTTCAGAACTTGCAGTGGGTCACAAAAAGCTCCTTGTGCTGCTTCCCCTTGTTGCTTCACTGTGTAGCAAAGACATAGGTATGGTTTTTACGAAGTGACCAAAATTTAGAAGACACAACAGACTTAATCATCCTACTGCTGTGTCACCATGGTGATTTCCATTTACAACCAAAAATTATTAGTCTGATTTATTAATGTTTGGTTGGCTTTTTTTTTTCCACAAAACGAGCCCTTGGGCTACACATTAATGTTACTTACCACTTATCAGACTATTTCTAGTTATTTAAGGTAACTGAGCAGCAGGAGTAGTTTATGTCAAGTAAACTATCTTAGCCTGCAACACAGAGTGGCTTTGTGCAAATTCCCTGCTGCAATGGGCCCCTGGAACAAATCTACCTGCAAGTCAGGGCTCAGGACCCCTCTAAGAGAGTGCTAATTAGAGCTGGCTAAATATGTGTTGGGGTATATCATCCACAGTTTGCTAACAGAGAGGGTCATATGCCAGTGCAGGTCTGAGGTGCACAAAAGGGAAGCTGAGAAACATCTCAGCTAGTTGACTGATTATCTGCTGTATTTGCTCTGTTTGTCACTGTCTGTGAGGTACCTGTGTGTTTCATACTCTGGGTGTCAGACGTGAACCTGAATGAACAAAACTGATTCTTAAATTTGGGACAAACCCACTTCATTCACAGCAAATAGAATTCAAACAGTACAGTTACAGACACTTTTGCCAATTGGATTTATTTTTAAGAAGCTTTGTTCTTTTGCATAGTAATGTTGTCACCTTGCTTCTTGCCTGTATTTGCTATTGCTGTTGTTGCCGGTTTTATGCAGTGGTGTGGTTTGAACCTGATATTTGGAAGGAGTGAATGATCTGAGTCTGTGTTTTAAAATGAAAACCAGTCTTTCCAATAGAAGAGGAGAGAAGGCAGACAAGAAATGACAGGCATCCACAGAAAGGCCCAAGGTCCTTCAGAGCTATTTGCAGTACATACATACAGTACATACAGCTTGCTCCATAGCACTTACAAAACACAGCTGTTAAAATAAATCATCCCTTGGGTTGTTCTTTTGCCCATTATTCAGCTTCCAGTCTCCCATTTAGTCTCTTTTCTGTATTTAACTTACGACTTTCATGACTTGTTACAGTTTTTCTCCATGCATATGGACATTGCCAAATGCATCTCTAGAGACAGTAATTGCATTTTAGTAATCATTTTAGTAATGCCACTTATCTTTGGAAACCCTTGTGCAGATCCCACACACTGGCTTTTCTCTGAACAGAAGGCCTATTTGTTTTACACATGCATTATGTGGAAGAATATGACACAGCGCATGATGGTTTTAGATCTTAATAGTCAGAGATGTCTATAAATAAAAAGCCCCTGCAAGTAATGTTGAAGCTCATTGCTTATCCTGCCAAGTAAAAGGCCACACTATGATAAACACTGTTTACAGGACAATAAGATCAGGAGGCAGGTCTGTATCAAAGCCTCAGCTAACAGCTTTTTCAGGCTTTTATCAGATCTTTCTCATTGATTATGATGTAGGCTACAGCAGCTTTCACATGAAAAGGATTTTTGACCTTTCCATGCGTTAAATAGTAAAGACAGAATATTTTATTGTAATTAAATTGTACTATTAATTCATGACAATTCAAACACTGACGCTCCCTGCTAACACTTTTTAAAGCAGTTTCTTCCCCTGTGTCTACATCATACATGTAAAAAATTTGACTCTCCTATAAAAAGCTGCCCTAAGCCCGCTCAGTACTTCACAAGCACAACAGAGGCAGATTTTGAGAGTGTTGCTTTAAGCGAGGTGCTTCTTTAACTGAAGTTTGTGCCATGCAGATTTCTAACAAGTCTCTGGACACCAGAGCAAAGTGTTCCTGCATGTGTTCCTGACATATAGGGAGTAAGATCTGAAATAACTTTATTCTATTTTTTCTGTACCATTAGTACAAAAAACTAATTACAGAAAAGTAATAGAAAACATCAGTCTTCAGTTTGGTCTTATGTGTGAGATGTGAGTAAGGGTATTGCTGCCTAGAAGAGAAAGTTTGATAGTAATTTATTCATTTTACAAATCTAGCTAGAGGTGGAACAAAAGCATTCATTTAACTACCTGTCGAACCACTAGCACACACTCTCTGAAACAGATCCAAAAAATGTTCTTTCCAACAAGCACCATTAGACAGATATTCCTCCTCAAGTGATTCACTGTACCAGAAACACAAACACATTTTGTGTGCTATTTTCTAAAGCACCATTCTGTGAATGTTAACTGGGATATGATGCCATTCTTAGCATCTTGTAGAAATGCACTCATTAGAAACATCCAGCCATGAAAACGTGAATGAAGGGTATGAGAAAGGATAATGCGTGATTTCAGCATTGATTAAAAATTTTAAAGCTCTGTTTAGCTTGGACATAGGTCTCATAATAAGTAAGGGCCTGTAACTGTTGGAAATGCTATTATTCATTCTAGCTTGCAATTTTCTTCTCTGCCCTATTGCAGTCTTTTCGAGAATATATTTCCAAACCCATTTCACAGAAGGCTATATATGTAACTGCCAGACATATATATCAAGAAAGAACCAAAATGTAGGCAAAATCTCAAACAATGAGTTAGATAAAGAGCCCAGAAAACCTTTGGCTCCCTAGATTCAGTCTTGGATTCTTCTACAGTGATTTTGAGTGTCTGCCGGTGAAAGCCAGCATAGTGTGCAGGTGTGATTTACTGTGTTCTCTAATGACATTCACTCTCTCTTGGGCCTCTTTTCTTTCCTCCACTGGAAGCAGAGAAATGCAACAAGACTGGGAGATCTTCAGGACTGAGCTAGCAACTGGAGAGAGCTGAAACTGAATTTGTGGTACTATCCTACCACTTCCTTATTCTATTTAGGCCAGAACTATTGATGCAGTAGCCTGTCTTGAGGTCCTTTTGAACTACCATTTCCTGATGAAATAAATCAGGAAGTATGATACCAAATAAAAGTAGCAATAAGAAAGAAACCAACAACTCTTAGTTCACAAAAGGATAGCAAGACTTCCATGTAACAGAGAACTGGAGAAAAACAGTAAGTTGAACTTAAATTTTTCAAGAGCTTTGAAACAGCCCGAAGTTAATATATTGTGCAGACCAATTTCTGAAGTGGAGTAAATGCACACAGTCCTTATGTTCTCAGTCGAGCTGTAGCAGTGTGTCACTCTATTTTGACATGGTTTATTCTCACAGTACTGTTTCTCATGCTAGATATCCATATACACTGTTGTAGAGTTCATTAAAAAACAAAGATCTGCTACTTTGGTTTCCTAGTGATTTGCATCCTCTTCGTATGCATAGAAAAACTGCAAAGCAGGTTACTGTCAGGTCTGTATCGTATAGGAGGATGTGCTTTTTGTTAGGTTGCACTGGGACACGTGCTTGAAGGAGCCACACTTGTTTTTTTCCAACTTATAGTTGGAAAAAAATAGTCTATAGTTAATGAACCTTGTGTATGAACTAGTTCAACACATGAGTTTGAGGCAGTCCTCTAATTCACTACATTGAAAATCAGCTAAGTTGTATGCACTTTTGTAAGGACTTGGTAGGTGTTGAGAGGTTTTAGATATTTTTTTAAAGTACAAATTAAAATTTTACATTTTAGACATCTTGGGTACTAATTAAATTGTACTGCTGCTTGATGAGCTCCATACATTTGTACTGTGAAAGTTCTTTTTATTACCTGTCAAAACATAATCCATTAATCTTTCCAGTGCAAATGTATTCATTAGTAAAAAAAACAAAAAACAAAAAAACCAAACAACAACACAGAGAATCTGAGGAGCAAAGACTTCCTTTCATCTTCAGATAAGCAGGTGTTGTCTAAAAATTCTGATTGCTCAATTAACTTGTCACTGCCACCACTTCCTTTTGACAGAGGAACTTGACCCTTTTGGTTAAAGAGGAAGTAGACAAAAAGGGTGCCATTTTTCTGCTTTTAGTCTTGTCAATCATTAAAAAAAAAAAGAATGATCAAATGAGGGATCCTTTGGTGGTCACCAGTCAAGCAACAAGTAATAAATTCTCAAGAAAGTCATCGTGAGGAAGTCAATGTTTGGGAGTACTTTGTCCAGCATCAAGGGTAAATCAATGTTAATACAAATCCTGGCGCTGAATAGTGGATGACATAATTTTTTACAGATAGGCTCTCTAAGAGAGGCTCATCAAATCATGGCAGTCTGCCTGGGCCTAATGTTGAGATAATTCCATGTATCTGTACTACCTCATCTTCCCAACCAATCCAGGTCTCACTGGGAGGAGAAATTAATTAAGATTGTATTTTCTTCTGTCCTAAAAGGAAATAACTGTTTTGCCTTTTATATGAATTACTGATTTAGGTTTTCTGAGTATATTTGACTTCCCATAACCTAACAACTCACATAGATAATTTGCCAGGAAACTTGACAGACCTGGAGAAGTATCTGCAAAACGCCTTCTTTTAATTATTTTATTTTTAAGAAAGTTGTTCATAGCAACTTTGGCACACTTCTGCCAAGAACTTCAAGTATTAAAAACATGCTGTGTTTTTGAGAATATCATTGATATTCACTGATATAATTTGACATATCAAAGGGTACTGTAAAGTTTGCTTCATATCAAGAGCATATTTTCTTCTAGCAGACTCCTTTTGAAATGCTGCACTAGATATGCATGCAGGAGAGCTTTCCAACAGAAAACAAAAAAAGCCTGAAAAGATTTGACCTAAAAAAGAAACACCTGCCCTACTGAGATCTGCCTGGCCTTCAGCCAGCAGTGCAGTGCACTTGTGAGGAAACGGGCTCTTTTCCACCTCCCGGGTACCATGTGCGTAAGCGGGGTCAGGGGTGCCTGACGCCTGAAGAGCTGGGGATGGGCTTCCTCACCCTCCCACTGTACACAGGGATATGGAGGCCTTCTGAGAGAAAAAACAAGGAATATGCATGACACAGTGTTTCGAGTTTGCTGCTTGCATCTCATGGTATGGCATCCAGCAAGCTGCTTGGCTGTGCGGGGGAATGGGAAAGGAGAAGATGAATGTGTCCTGACAAAGGAGTGTTGTTTTGGCAGTGTGCAGCCTGTAGGCTCCCAGATGCTCAGAAGCCACTTCCTGCACCCCTGCTGAAGGGCTGTGTTTCTCAGCTGCTCTGAAATGACTTATAGCTGCAGAATGCCATCTTCCCTTAGATCCCAAATTGTAGGAGTCCTGACTTTCAAATTGGAACTCATGCTAATTAACTTACCAATAAAACTTTTTTAAATGCAACTGTGAGTCAGGCATGTGATCTTTTCTTCCATTTATTTTTCTTTTTTTGTTGTTATTGTTTAAAAAAGCACCTGTGTGAGAATACATGTTTAGCTGCTAATTGGATACCCAGTGGCTAATATTGTTACAAACTGCTAAATACCAGATGGAAATGACAGTGGTATAACAATATTCTGATAATAGAATATCAGTGACCAGCAAAAATATAGGGAATTTTTAGTGTACAAGGGACATGGAGTTGCTTTGAAAAACACCTTAGTTTCCAGGTTTGAGAATAGGTGGAAGACTAGACAGAGTCAATCTTTTTTTAATTTCCCTTTGATTGGGAGTGCACTGACTTCAGTGGCAGCTGCACAGATGCAACAACAAGTAGAGTGGGTTAATTTAAAAATTCAAATTAACAGAAAATGTATACATTATTCACTTGGCCTTAGTTATTACCCAGTTCTACACAGGAGGCAGAGCCCTGGAAGTAGGTTTTGGCAGGTACATAAATCTTGGTCTTTTTTTCATGTTTATCTGTTTATTGAGTACACAAAAGGATACTGACAGTGTGCTGGTGTTCCGTGTAGGCACAGCCCAGCCCAGGCAGAGCTCTCTTCTCTAAAAAACAGGAAGAAGGCTGTAGGCAGAGGAAACTAAGTCTAAGGTGATCCCTATCTGGGGCATGGCTTGAATTGCAGAGACTAGGCGTTGGTATGAGTCTGGTGGGGCTGAGGAGGTTCCTTTACACAGATCTTCTTGTGTCTGATTTCATTTTGCACACCATTCCATTCTGTGGCCTGAACCTGGATGTAGAATAATTTTAAAACTTTTTTTTTTTAAATATAAATATTGCACTGGATGAAAGCAGTAGATTCCTATCTCCACTCTAGGTGGAGGTGATAAAATGCTTGTGCACCATGCAAGATACTGAGCAGCATAGAATAGAGCTTTTAGGCAATTGCCCTACACTTTGTTGGTTGCAGTGATGAAATTTTTTTTTTTTGCCAATTTATCAGCAATATGCCTGATCATGAATTGCTAAATCATGTGGCACAGTAACTAGTGACTCCCACCACAGAATGGCAGGAAAAATACAAATATTGAAGTTGGTCACTGAGTTTTATTATTGTTTGATAATCACAAAATTACTTGAGCATAACTATGACGACATTTAGAATGTCTGGTTATAACAATCGGTAATTTAAGAGCAGACACGTGCTTACTGCTGTATTATACAAGGCTACACCATGACTTCAGGCTCCAGAATACTCCATACAGTATTCTAGACTTCATTAATCCCTTTCAGCCAGGGGATCTCTCCTAGACTTCAGTGACCATGGGGTCAGGACTTACGTGACTAGAAAGAAACCTTTACTTAATGTGTTATGGTTAAAAAACACAATGAGCCTTACCAATATGGCACAAGTCTGTAAATACATTTCTAAGTAACACCTATTTAGTAATACAGAGTCTTTTAGAAATGTTAAGGTTTGCTTTTTGGTCTTTTTCCTGTAGCACACTGTGGGATATCAACAAAGACATTAAAGGTGTCACAGATTCCTGTAAGCTGAAAATATAAATGTTTCATTTAGGCCATTGCAAATAATTTAATTTTACTTTCAAGCTTTTTCCTTCTCATTTTAGTCTCTCTCAGGAAGGTTTACATCTAACTAATTATCCTTCCAAGTTTTAATCTTGAAAATGTAAAAGCAGGATGCTTTACCTGTTTACAGCTCCTTCTCCAGAGAAACAGAAGTTTAAAGTAATTTAAAGCAATGAAATTTATCAAAAGAGCTGAGATCTGCAAACTTCTCAGTTCCAAAATAATTGATTTTTTTTTTCAGTGCAAAAAAGTTTAAACAGCTTTTAACCAAGACTCATACTGTTTCTTGCATGCTCCAAATTCTGTTGGTATGAATTTGGGTTGTTATCATTAAAATCAGATTCAAACTGGAGGGAAAGAATCCTATGTCTTTAGAACTGTTGCAGTTTCACAGGTACTTTACATACCTGCCCCTTTTTGAGTTCATGCTTTTTATGTTAGGGTGTTTGAAGGCCTGTCCTTTTTCTAGCAATACCTGTTCACTGTAGCACAGCAGCAATACCAAATAAGGTCCTGAAAAAGCTACAATTTAGTAGCTAGAATCAGCAGTAAAAAAGAAAGCATTCTTTAGATTTGTTGTGCTGTAGTGATGCTCTCCTGTGCCTAAATGATATTGACTGTTGTTCTTATTGAAGAGGAAATAAGTATGTGCTCAGAGCTACTCAGACAACTATTCATCATTCTCTCTGGCAACAGAAAGAATCCTCATGCCAGAATGCAAAATCCAGCAGCAGCTACAGTTGCAGAATATCAGAAGCCTGTATTAGAAAACTCACAGGCTAATCAGAACCCAATTTCCAGGCATGATGCACTTCTTCAGAAGCATTGCTTTAGGACATAACTCAATTCTCAGAACACCACAGTCTGCAACTTAATTCAAGCATTTAGGGGAAAATGAGGGTCTTTAAAATATACGTTTTGTTCTTTATTGCTTTCTAGTGAAGCTTTGGTGGAGTACTGGAGTGAATAATGATAACGTTCATTCTCAAAATCTGATGCTGGCTCAGTCATTATGGCAAATTAAGATGAGGAACCCTGCTGTGAAAGGCGATGAAAACATCATTTTTTATAAGATAATAGTGAATATTGTTGCTTGGTAAACCCACTATTAATATCTGTAAAGGTAAATGACTATTGCTTGGTTACTTTAATTTGTTGAGAATCGTGTTGGTTCATAACCACTGACTTAAATCTGACTGCTGGTACGAAACAACAGGTTAAAACCTATGGCACCGAATTTGTTGCACTATTTGGAGCCAATTGGAAAAACTGACTATAGGAAACAAAGAAAATAGGTACAGACCTAATCAGGCAAATTGAGTCTCAAGGGTGTCTAGACTTGCAAGGCTTACGCTGTAAGCTCAGAGAATCACAACAGGCTCCCATGGTGCAGAGAAGATAGAAATCATCCTAAACCATATTCTGGCTATTCCTAGATTTATATCTTCTTGGCAGCATAAGGAACATGCTTTCTCTTATCTTAAGCTAACATATCTATAATTACCCCCAAATAGAGACAAATACAGACAAATACAGCAAAGGGTAAATAAATACAACTCTTGGACAAGTGCCTTCTTCCTTGACCATGAAATGTAGAGATTAGCACCTATGTTATGGAGCACACCTTCTGTCATGGTGACTCAACCTTTCATTCTTTTTTCACAGACTTTTATTATTTGAATTTTCTGATGGGAAACACTGTTTCTGTAAGATAGTGCCAGAATTAAAACGATAAAACAAAGTAATCATTAAACTATTTTATTCCTAACTGGATTTGAAAAAAACCTGCAAAATACTTGTCATTGCTGGTTTTCACATATTATTAAAAGCTTCCTATTCTTATTGTAAGGACTAAAGGAAATGTGGAACCTAACCTGAGTTCAATAGAACCTTGGAAAAAGAAAAGTTTTATCAAGGAAAATGAAAGCACTGTTTGGAAACAAAAGCTAATTAAAAAATTCTTAAAAATGCCCTAGAGAGAGACAAATGTACAGATAGTAGTCACAGTCTGTTCCATATTGGCAAGTATGTCTAACGTGACAGTACATTCAAACCAACCTTTGCCTGTGCAATCCAGCATCTGGCATAGTTATAATGATTAAACTTCATAACATTTATTAGAAATCTTATGCCTATTAAACTAAATATAAAACCATATCATCTTGAAGTACTACCGTTACTTCCATTTATTGATCTATGTCTCACAAATTTTCAAATTGTTTCATGTGTTTAATCTCTCATTAATTTAAGAGAGTATTTAAGTGATACAGAATTAATGCAGTATAATTCTGTAAAGAAACATAGGAAATTTCTTGGTCCTCCTTGAAAAAATAGTTGAAATTAACTGGGTTAGTGTGAATGGTTAACATTGCTGAAACTGAAAGAAAAATTATTTTTTTATTCAAGTTTTAGGGCTTCTCTAATAATATTTCGTAGTAGTAATATACAAAATTACTTTATAGATCCGTATGAAATGTATGATGGCTTAGTGTCTCCGTGATTTTATATTCAAATGTGGAATAATACTGTTAATACATTTTTCCATCTCTAGCCTCCATTGTTGAGTGGGTAGATGTAACAGTGTGCCATATTTTGAGTCTCTAACAAAACATGTTTTCCTTTGCCAAAATACCACCTACAAGTTATCTGCAGTCACCATGGCAAAAATCGAGCGTGTACACTTCTTCTAATTCCCCTTCTGCAGAAAAATAAGTCCTTTTTAGAAAAGGAGTAACACATCCTATAGTTTATGTGAGGCCTGCCCCCAAATAATATAGCACATGAAATGACATTGTGTCCTACTTTGTGTCAGTGTAACACTGGTAAGACCAGTACTCAAAAGGCAGAAAGCTTTTCTACCCAATGAGGCACTGAGTGCACTAATAAGCCTCATTGACCCTGATCAGCCTCACCTGGACCTCCCCACATTCACAGCCCCCTGAGCTTTCTTTAAGCTCAGCCTGGGGCTGTTGTCCCTTTCCTGAGCTGTGCTCTGTTGGTGCTGGTGCACTCCTGGAGTCAGGGCTCATCCTGTGGGCTGGCTTTCTATTTTGACTGCAACCTTGCCTCGTCACCATGATCCTGCCTAATGATCTGGACTCCTGGTTGGACTTGGCCACCGTCTCCAGGACTGCACTGCTTACCTCTCTTGGGTAGCAGGGAATTCCCCCCTGGCTGAAGCAGGCATGGTGAGCCCTCAGACCCAGGCTCCCCCCTGCTTAGGGAGCAGTGCTGCACTGGCTGCTCCCTGACACGCTAAACTGGAACCGTTTCCCCTGACATGGAAGGTGGGACAGGCATCAGGATTGAGCATGCTGTCAGGGAGGTACAAGAGGTAATTTTATGTTCTTTTAATCTCTGTGTTCTCAAAAATGCATTAACAATTAAGCTGGCAGCGTCTTCTACAAAGCACAGCTGAGAAACCCATTTATCTATGTGTATGCCTTGAAAACACACAACTAATTATTCTAGCTCTAGTAGCCATTTTTGAATATTAGGAGACAAAATTTTCTACCCCTCATCATGTATCTGATTGCAATCCCACAATCTGACTGTTCTGCTCTAGAGACTGTTATTTTTACTTTGGAGTACACCTACCTATCTGCTTACCCAGTGATAGATGGATGAGGGGATGGATCTCTACCTGTCCCCCTATTTCTAGATATCTTTGCATTTTTACATCTAACAAAGCTTTTTCTTAACTAACTGTACAGAATTAATTTCTTTATTGTTTAATATCACTTTGTGTTAGAGATCTGGTAAGGAAATTGTATCTGACTTGGACATTAAATTTTTTTTCTAAGATTAAGGCTGATAAACACACATGTAATGACATATTTATTTGGGACTTCTCTCTACTGTTAATTATTGAAAACCATAAAATATATTATTGGTGATTTCTTATGACATTTGTTTGGTTTTCAAGATTTCCATGAGCTAAAATTGCTGTAATTATGCAACTGGTTAGCGATGGAAGCTAAAACAAACACTGAAGTCACTTCAGACTTCTGAAACTGCAGTGCTTTGATACTTGTGGTATAGCATGCTGTCCACTCTTGGTGGTAGAGAAAAAGACTCATCTGTCCAGACCATCAAAGTCTCCTCTGAGAGCAATGCAGATCTAATTTTAATCTTTTTTAATTTCCTTTTTGTTGAAGTGATTAAAAAACAATAGAGCAAAATGAAAGCTTTTGACTTCAGAGCCAGTTATAATGCAGCAAAGAAGGGAAATGGAAAAACTGCAATTACTACGAAGAACTTAATTGTAGTCATGGGCTCTGGAGTTTTACCCGCAGAGCAGGATAGGGAAAAGGGAACTGGAAAAAGAAAAACTATACTTTTCAAGGTAAAAACCTGTTTTCAAATTCTGTGTTTAATCCATAATTCCTATATTTGAGAAAGCAGCTCAGCTATAAAAGTATTGTTCTAGTACAATAGTGTTGCAGAGAGCTATCTATACATACTTCATGTCACTTAGCAATGCTGTGTACAGACACTGCTACTAACCAGTGTTGCACAGATGCCACTGTCAGTCATTTTGCTGTATCTTTGGAGTGATGGAGCTAATTATCCCATGCTAGCTATGAATGGGATAGCTAATGCTGCTGTGTGCATGCAATGCTGGAGTGCTCACTGGAGATCCAAGCCAATTCTGGTTTTTGCTTGGTTTTAGTACAAGTGTAATACCATATGTATTATACTTAGTGTTTGGAAATAAATCCTCTGTGCTTTTTCCAGTCCCTCTCCTTTTTAATGAGACAAGGTGAAATTCACTCCCAAACTTCCCCTTTCCTGGGTTTTATGTGTGAAATTTCTCTCTGAATATTAAGCTTAGGATTTTACTGAGGATCATGCCTACATTGCTAGCAGCTGAAGCTGAGTGCAGGAAACAGAAAGGCTCAGATTCCAAACTGTAGCCTTTCTTATTTGTAGTTCTCAAGTGGGAACGGAAAATGGATCGAGCAATAACAAGTCACACATTCAAAGCAGATTGCAGTGATCTCTACTCTTTATTCTCAGAGCAACATGTGAACTATACATAATAAAAAGAAAAGAATAGTATTCATAAATCAAAGGAGTTTATTTCATGTTTTATCAAACATGAAAATAGACTTTTTTGTATCAGCATCACAAATGTTATGTTGTCACTCTAATAAGGAATTCTTTCACAATATCAAATAGGCAGAGACTAGGAACAGCCTTTTTCCTTCAAGATATAAAAGTGAAAGGAAAATCCACACCAGTATAGCTATGAACAGCTTGATCCTGAAGTTAACTTTGGAATCGCATGCACATCAGAAGCATGTTGTCCAATACTTGCCCTTGTTTGTGCTGAGTACTTCCTTTCTGTGTGTTGTAGAAATGTGGTTGTAAATCATCAGCACCTTTAAGCACATACCTCTGCTATGGAATGTCCCTCTTGTGGTTATGAATAGTCTGTGACTAGGCAGGCTACTCTGTGTAGTACCTAAGGTCCAGCAAAATCATTTCAACTTTGAGTTCAACACTGAATGGTCAAGTTTGTAATTAACCTTATGCAAAACCGTTGGCAAAGCACTTCACTGGTCTGTTATTCTAGGTCTGTTCACGTTTTTATTTCCAAGATTGCCTGTATTTGAAGGCTTCTAGAGTAAACTTTGACAATAGGTATGTGCCATGCATCACAAAGTGAGTACAAATGCACTTTGAAGCCCTAATACTGGGGGCTTAAGCAATATCTATTTATCCACAGGGGTTATTCTTCATGAATATCAGAAACAAACAGCTGTGTCCCTCTTCTGCACTCATTTAAGAAAAAGAGAGAAATACTGCAGAAAGAAGATCTTCCCTCCCCCTTTCCCACTCTTGTTTCTGTGACTAATAGTCATTAAAACGTCAGATTTCCTCTGCAGGTAGAATAGTATGGTAATGTTCACAGGGAAACAGGGAAAAATATATGTTGAAATGCAGTGGATACATTTAAGTGCTGACAAGAAGCTGGATGTTGTCAATGCTTAAAATAGCCTTCCAACCTTACAATGGCAAGCTACCACTGCCATTCATATTCACTACTTCAGTTGCTTGTAAAACTAAACAGCAACAAACCATTTCAGGCAAAATGAGCCTTACACAGAGGAAGTGCTTGTGTCCCTCATCATTAGTAATTACTAGAAGAAAGAGAAAAGCAAGCAGTGATAATTGCAGAAGAGAAAAAATAATCCAATCAAACAACACTTTCTTGTTATTTCTGTTTGTTTGTATGTAACTTATAGGATTTCCTATAGGCCCAACCATATTTTGCTGATCTTAGAGTTTACAATCCCAAATATGAGACAAAAGGCCCCTGAAGGGCAAGGTAGAGGATGCTTATAGCAATGCTGGCTATAAGCTTGACTCATTCAACAATTAGTGATCAAAGAGTTATTTTACCCCAGGAAAACAAACCAAGAACTAGTTTTTGTTAGCAGTCAAGGAACACCTAAAAATGTATAGCACTTGTTTTCCTTACTGGTATTACTTTTGGTGAGGTACTTGACAAGGAAAAAGGCCAGTAGTTTTATTTTGGTACCTTCTGGTTTTGCTCTAGGAATGGCTCTGGCAAGTAACTGGTGTGGATGACATGGATGCACTCTGAAAAAGGAGGTGAGCATTTATGCTTTGTTTTTAAAGGACATAAAATATTCTTTAGGGAAGTTTACCGGATTGCTGCTTTTGGAAGCTGGATGTGATTCAGTATGCAATGTGATGGGTATCCTTTTAAGCCTGCTTGTAAGCATAGTAGTCCTTATGCTGAATTATATTATTCTTTAACTTCTTGAATAGTTGGGGCTTTTACCTCCAGTATTTATTGCTAATTTTTTACATTTACATTAATATTTCTAAGGCTAAATTATTAAAAATATTAAACATTAATATAATTCTATAGAATTTTTAACATTTTTCAGTGATAACCCATGATATTTTGAAAAGGCTTCTACATATAAAGCCTTTGATAGCATGCACACAGATGAGATTTATAAAGCAAGCCACCCATTTGTAGAAAAAATAGAAAATGAAAATCCTTTATTAAAGATGCCTCTGTAGATACTTCACAGGAGAGGAAGAAAAAGCTCAAAAGATAAAAGCAGAGAGATTAATTCCACAGATTGGTACCGAAAAATATAACCTGTATTTTCTGCATGGATTTACAAACTGCAATGGAACCCTGGGATTTAATGCTGCATGTTCTTAATGGCATTAGCTCTTTATGAATCAGGAAGCCAGATAACAGACTGTGCAATAGTTTTATCAAGTCTGAGAGTTTCACAATAAGAATGCTTGATTATATTTGTGAAATAATTTACTCATCAAACAGTGCTATTAAATGTAGGATACCTTTACAGCACTGTTTCTATTGTTGTTTTCACATTCTATTTTGCTGGCAATAAATCATTCTGAAGCAATTCATTTTTTACACATTGAGAGATAGACAGCAGATCCTGAACTCAGCAGGTGACACATTAAATTCAGAGACATGTCAGTCACATTTAAAGCATACAGCTAACTCCTACAGCAGATCACTCCAGCGGAAAAAACAGTGTCTATGCAGTTCTCCATCCTTGTCAAACTGAAATAGAATTTTATTTTTCTTCACCTTGATAAAGAACTTTTTATGAATATTCTGTACTTTGTTACAAAGTAGTAATAAAAGAGTAACCACTGTCTGTATCAAAGGTAGAGTTCATACTTTTAAAGACCAGACTCGAGCTTTTGATCAACACCACCTTGATTATCCAGTATGTTACAATAAGAAGATATATTTGACTAATAAAAATCAAGAATGTTATTTCTTATTACCATAAAGAAACATAATACTTCAGATATTGGCCTCCACCTTTGGCTATCAACTAGGATGTTAAGAATAAACTTCTGAAGCCTTCAGTCTGAGAAAATGCAGCCAAACTTGACCTTGCCTGGAGCTCTGCTCACCTGCAAACTGTAACACTCAGTGGTGACCAGCACAGAAACCTCCAGCACTGTTCCTCAGGGCCAGATTTTCTTGTAGGAATTTGTTTGTTTTGATAAAACATACATAAGTAAGACTAATGAACCAGGAAAATCCCATCAAAGATTCGCTTTCACTGACAAACTATGATGTTTGCTGTTCCTGGCACACAAGAAAGTTAGCTGTGTCTTCATTTTATCATACTTAAGGAACTACTCCTGCACTCTAGTGTGCAAGCCTGACTTACTTGGACTGTTCAGAATCTTTTTGTCTTATGCAGCCAAAGTTAGGCTGAGCCATGCAGTTGCACTGGATTTTAGCTTTGAACTGTCCAAACCAATCAAAGTTACGTGTTAATTTTGCACCTTGGCCTGCAAGGGATGACAAGCACTGTCTGCAGTAATTGTGTATATTTCTGCTGTCTCTGTTATTTAGTGTTAAAGTTTGGACTGCAGAGGACTGTGCAACTCTGCAAATTTTCTCTGGATCTTTTGCATCTCTTATTTCAGCTGATAGTTTTAAAGGGAAACCTTAGGTTATCAAGTTTCAGGGCATTGCTATTGGAGTTTTTATGGATGTTAGGCAAAACTTTCAAACATTGATGAGAAGCAGTGTGTTGTGAAGATCAGTTGCTGTTTGCTATACATCAAGGGTGTCCAGACTTTAATAGGTGATGTCTTGAATATTTCCTTTATTGTAATTATGATTCTAGTGGGAATGTGCTGGTTTTCTCTAGTGCAGCCTTTCTCTGCTGGAAAATTTGTGATGCATGTATTTCCTTTCTTTGATGGCAGTCATTAAATTTAACTATAAATGGCAGTAAAAAATGGACACAAATGTGACAGATATGACTTTCTAAATGACATTTGTGATGGAAGCTCTTTGTACATTTTCATAACAGGACACCACCAGTATTTCCCTTAAGTAACACGATAGCTTTTGTCAAACGCTTACGCAAAAGGTCAGTCACGTAGTCTGTAGCTCTTGTTCTCCCTTGTTCCTCCTGCTGCACATTCCATCACCAGGTGACATTAGAGAGAAAGCAAGTACTAAAGCCAGGAGACCTCCACTTCACCATTAAATGGATCCCTTTAAGAGAGTCGGGGTGGGACTTCCCATGTGTGGTGTGCAGTGTGCTCAAAGAAAAGTGGTATAGCAGCCCTGTTACTGCTCTGTCTGTCGGGTGGGCATTTTGGCATATGAGAAAACCCCCACAGTGCTTTCCTTTATACAGAAAATTAGTCTATCTCTCTTTACAATCCCTGCAAAGTGCAACATGTACTCTTTAGCCAAGTGTGATAATCAAGGCATTGTCACATGCTGATACTGTGTGTTTCCTAGAATGCGTTTCTAATGATTTTAGTTAAAGCACATTGAACATTAAGCATAAATCAGAAAAATAGGAGTCTCTCTCTGTAATAATTATACATTTGATTTTATTACATGTTATTTAAATGTTATATATACCAAACCTCTGCATTAATTTCTGCATCCATCTTTTCCCATTCCTCCATTAGTTAAAACTGTGCAGGACCTGGGGAAAAATGGGAAGAGAAAGTAAGAAAGTTTTTTGTCATTAAGCTGTATGCATATTATATTATGAGGGAGGCTTAATGTCTCTGTTTTGAAACATAGTTCACTTATGGACCTGAATAAAAACTTTCTTAATTCCATTAGAGAGATGTAAGAGATTCTGCAGAAGAACAGAATTTTATAATCTTTGGTCAAATGTTCAGAGAGCAAGTAAAGCTAATGCAGTCAAGCAAGAGGATCAAGGACATTTTTTAAGCTGTGGAAGTAGAGTATGGTACTTGCAAAGATTTTTAGCTACAGACTTGAGAAGTGCAGGTGGATGCATCTATATCCAGTTTTTGTGATTTATGTTGACAGGGCATATGCTACCAATGGTGGGAATTATTTTCCCCTGACATAAAGGTCTCTCAGTAATTGAAATTTGACCTGAATGTGAGGGATTGGTTGGGGTAGCTTAGTATTATCAAATTTTCCATAAATTTCTTGAATGGATTGACCTTTAGCATCTTTTTACAACTCTAATGTTTCCCACTACATCTCTGTGATGGCCTAAATTTATATCTCTATCCCTATGTAACAGGAGATGGGAATTGAATGTGTGCTCATGCTTTTCTTCTCTTCCTCTCTACCCTTCCATCAAATTCTGGAAACACTGGTCATAGGTGGGGAGATTTCAGCTCCTTTTATCAAAAGATTTGGTGAGATGAGTTCCATCTAATGCATTGACATTTTCTGATGAATAAATCTTAATTTACTCTCTGAATCAGTAAATCCTTGAGCTTTCTTTTTGTTGAAGTTATCGATCTCCCCCCTTCCTTTTTTTCATTATTGTTGTTGCAAAGTATTGAAGTGTTTTTCCTTTTAATTGTCACAAATCTGTTCCATGCATGCAACCAATTTCAGTACTCCATTTCTGGAGTTTGTGGCATTTTCTTGTGGTAAAAATATTTGGTAGATGTTCCTATATGGATCAGGAATTTTTCCCTCTGATTCCTGGTTTTTCCATGAATGTGTACATGGACATCCCACATTTGTCCTTGTGATTTTTTAGTGAAGTTCTCAGTGGACTCGATATATGAGTTTACTTTTGTGGAAGTGGTAGATTAACTGAGTGTCTTCTCCTTAAACTTTGATCATTGCTGGCTGCTACTGAAAAATCTTTCATTTTAGCTGTATTTCTAAAGCATGAAGATTTGTGCTTTTGAAAAATTTTCAGGAAGTTTGTACTGGTTCAGATTCACAGGAGTCTTCAGTATGGTCACTTCCTTGCAGTTTTCCAAATTCTTGAGATGTATCTGTGGGCACACGTTCTCTGTTGGTTACTTTCATGTTGTTGACCTCCACAGCTACCTTCTGACTTCAGTTATTCTTGCAATCTATGACTCTCGTGATATCAGGGCAGTAGGAATGGTATGTCAACATTGTTTGGTACAATATATAAATATAGCTGTTTATATACAGCTACTTTACAGATACTCAGGATGCTCAATAGGCAATAGGCACAAAACCAGTATGAAGCTAAGCCCAGAAACTAAGCACACCACTTTAAATACAAATATATTCTTTTAGAGTAGCCAGTTTTAGAAGGCTGAAAACAGCAATGAACCACATCATCTGGGAAAGATAATTTATCAGAAAAAACAAAATGAAATGGAAAACCCTTTAAAACAACTTTCTGCAGGTAATGATGTGTCCTTTAAAGCCTTAACAAAAGAGTAGTATACGTTCATATACTTCACATAAACAAGTTCATGGTAATTGTTTCTGGGAACGTTCAGTGCAGTTCTTACAGATTTACATATTCATAATCTGGATAATGAAATATATTTTTTAATCTTTTTTTAAATGACATCTTTTTTAACAAACATACGGTAATATAGTTTTGCATAAGTGTATGTAAAAGGTGGGTTTATCATCTTCGAATATATCTATTGGAGTGGGTTTTAGTAATTCTTTGGTAAAAATATTTGTGGACAATAATGACTGCATTGGAGTTGTATATCTGGACTTCTGTAAGGCCTTAGACTGTAAGGACTTGAGAGTGCTGCTGTATGAGAGGCTGGACATGAGCCACCACTGTGCGCTTGCAGTCCAGAAAGCCAATTTTATCCTGGGCTGCATTGAAAACAGTGTGGCCAGCACGTCAAGGGAGGTGATTCTGCCCCTCTACTCTGCTCTGGTGAGACCTACCTGGAGTGTTGAATCCACTTTTGGAGTTTCCAGGGCACAGGAAAGACGTGGACCTGTTACAGCGGGTCCAGAGAAGGCCATGAAGATGCTCAGGGAGCTGGAGCACCTCTCTTCTGCAGACAATTTAGACAGCTGGGGTTGTTCAGCCTGCAGAAGAGAAGGCAGGGCTCTGGGGAGACCTTATTGCAACCTTTAGGGTAAATACATACAGATAATTTTATACTAGAATGACCTAATCTGCTCTAAGATGAAGTAAAACTTTGTTGAAAGCAAGTGGCATTGAAGCATGCCATTATACATGATAATTCTCAATACCTGAAATAATTTTAAAGCCTTTCTGGAGAATTCAATAAGGCCATTAAAACTAAATAGAGAATATATAGTTTTGTATATATACACACAAACACACACACATATATATAGGGGAATTGCATCTTATAAGTCTTTTATTTGCAAGCCAGTAAACTAACAGTCTGTCTCAAGCATCATTCATAGTTGCCATAAATCTCTTATTTTCATTAGTAGCACATAAAAAAAAATATTTGACTGTTTTAAAATTCTGTAGCTTTACTTCAATTGTTTGTACGATTGCTAAAAATTTAATACATCTTTGTTGTAGCAAGTTGCTCTAAGGGTTGTGAAGTGTTTGGTAGTTGCCTTATTTGTCAAACACTGATTGATAGCAAATATTTTTTATTTCACTTTCCCTTTTTGGAGGGGGATTGGGGAAGAATGTTCTCTGAAAGAAAGGTAAATCTGATTTGTTTTACAGTGTTACTAATTAGAACATAGAGGTTATTATTGTTCCTTAAACAATTTTGTTAAGTATATGGCAGGACACATCCATTGTGGACATTCCTAAATGTATCAGTGGTTTGTCCAAAACGTTTTTCAGCAACCTATTTTGGTGTAATTCTACTTGGTAAATCTCTTTTATAACTGCTGTTGTGTGCTATTTATAAACTACAATACAATTCCAGTGGAACACAGTTTTATTAACTATAAATGTTAGTTGCACATGATCCTCTCCTGGAGAAATAGGGTTTTTGGCAAATTTAGGTTGGTTTTTTCTCATGTTCTTTTAGGAACTCATATGTCAGTGACCAAATGTCCATGTAGGGGATTTAGATCTTCTTTATTTTATTTCATCCTCTCTCAAGAATTGAATTAGGGAAAAAGTTGAAAGAAAATAAGACAATCTGACAGTTTTCTTCCTGTTGGTTATTATACAGCATAAGCACCCACTCTTTTACTAGTTTCAGATCAGTGTATTTCATTTGATATTTTCCACATATTACTGGCAAATTATCAAAATGAATATGAAAAGTTGGTCAGATTACCTTCCCCAAATTCCACCCCTCTCTGAGAATTTGGCAAGCATTATTTAAGGTTTAAACACTTGTAAACAAATTACTATTTAGACAAGCCATTCATTTGCTGAAAGCATTTTTATATTAAACAAATACACAATTACTGTATTCTTGATTTTTTTATACATTTCATCTGACATTGTGTATTTCTGTACAAACAAAAATACTTTTTTCAAAGCAGTAAAGACTATTAAAATTAGTTTTTAACTGTAATCCACACTAGCTTTCTTTTCTCTATTGACTTTTTTTAATACAGTGTAGTTGTTTTCACTGGTTTTTTTTTGTTATTTGTACTCTTGCTTTTATAATCCTTCTATATAGGGCACTTGTATTTACCTTGGAACTGTGTGTCATATGTACTCTCTCTTATCTGTTCTGTGCATTAGAGCCTCCATTTGTTCTGTACAGCAAAATGTTTTTTTCAGCTTGCATATTCTGTCTTTGTCCCAGGCACCTTTTATCCTATTAAAAAAAAAAAAAAAAAAAAAGAGAGAGAGAAAGAAAGAGAGAGAGAGAGAAAGAGAGAGAGGGAGGAGAGAGAAAGAAGGAGAGAGAGAGAGAGAGAGAAGGAGAGAGAAAGAGAGAGAGAAGGAGAGAGAAAGAGAGAGAGAAGGAGAGAGAAAGAGAGAGAGAAGGAGAGAGAAAGAGAGAGAGAAGGAGAGAGAAAGAGAGAGAGAAGGAGAGAGAAAGAGAGAGAGAAGGAGAGAGAAAGAGAGAGAGAAGGAGAGAGAAAGAGAGAGAGAAGGAGAGAGAAAGAGAGAGAGAAGGAGAGAGAAAGAGAGAGAGAAGGAGAGAGAAAGAGAGAGAGAAGGAGAGAGAAAGAGAGAGAGAAGGAGAGAGAAAGAGAGAGAGAAGGAGAGAGAAAGAGAGAGAGAAGGAGAGAGAAAGAGAGAGAGAAGGAGAGAGAAAGAGAGAGAGAAGGAGAGAGAAAGAGAGAGAGAAGGAGAGAGAAAGAGAGAGAGAAGGAGAGAGAAAGAGAGAGAGAAGGAGAGAGAAAGAGAGAGAGAAGGAGAGAGAAAGAGAGAGAGAAGGAGAGAGAAAGAGAGAGAGAAGGAGAGAGAAAGAGAGAGAGAAGGAGAGAGAAAGAGAGAGAGAAGGAGAGAGAAAGAGAGAGAGAAGGAGAGAGAAAGAGAGAGAGAAGGAGAGAGAAAGAGAGAGAGAAGGAGAGAGAAAGAGAGAGAGAAGGAGAGAGAAAGAGAGAGAGAAGGAGAGAGAAAGAGAGAGAGAAGGAGAGAGAAAGAGAGAGAGAAGGAGAGAGAAAGAGAGAGAAGGAGAGAGAAAGAGAGAGAGAAGGAGAGAGAGAAGGAGAGAGAAGGAGAGAGAAGGAGAGAGAAGGAGAGAGAAGGAGAGAGAAGGAGAGAGAAGGAGAGAGAAGGAGAGAGAAGGAGAGAGAAGGAGAGAGAAGGAGAGAGAAGGAGAGAGAAGGAGAGAGAAGGAGAGAGAAGGAGAGAGAAGGAGAGAGAAGGAGAGAGAAGGAGAGAGAAGGAGAGAGAAGGAGAGAGAAGGAGAGAGAAGGAGAGAGAAGGAGAGAGAAGGAGAGAGAGGAGAGAAAGAGAGAGAGAAGGAGAGAGAGAGAGAGAGAGAGAGAGAGAGGGAGAGAATGAGAGAATATGAGAGAATGCGATAATATGAGAGAGAGAGAATCAGAGAATATTAGAGGGAGAGAGAGAGAAAGAGAGAGGGAGAAGGAGAGAGACCTGTATTACGTTAGTATGCTGTGGCATAAGTTTTTTGTGATATGGTCAAAATGACTCCATGGCAAGGACTGCAACTAAATCTTTTCTCCCTGCTCTAATAAATTGCTCTAATGTACACAAAAGAACAATGGCATCAGAACTTCTAGGTTCAACTCAGAGCAAGACTTCTTGCTAAAATTGAAATGAACTTCACAATATCACTTCTCCATCACAGCCTTTAAAGTAGGAGTTTATCTATGTCTGGTAGACCTGAAAAAATACTCCTTCCTGCTTTGCATCGTAAAATGTTATTTTACCAATAATTTTTTTGAGGAAAAAGTGCAAAAAAGAAAAGCAAACACTATCATCAATACATTTTTAGTTTCCATCTTGTTTGTTGAATGTGTATTTTATAAATCTGATAGATTGTGGGAAATGTCAATATCGGAGAAGGTATACACTGCCTTATTACATAAAAGTAGTTTTAAGAAGGGGACTTGGTTTCTTGTTAATTAAACATAGCCAAGCAGAGATTTGTTCCTTAACTGGAAAAGGAAATCAAAATATCAAGCAGAACTCTCATGAGAAACGTACATTTAATTGAATTGCAAGTCTTCAGAGAAAGAGACCATTTTGTTCGTGTTTGAAACCTGTTCTTAGCCCACCTGGATCATAAACAAAGATCCTACTTTGCTACTGCAATACCTTTCATGATGCATTTTGTCATAAATGAAGTATTTCTGTCACTGTGTGTGCAAGTGTCCCAAATGTCTGAAACTGGGAAGAACAGAGGGCAGCAATACCTATTTTTCAGCGTCTTTGTAGAAACCAAAACCTCATTCTGACTGCCCAGTTTGTCATTTAACTCCATTTAACTTCTGCTCTGAATGTAATTGCAAGCGTGGACAAGCTTAAAGGTGTGTAAGTGAGGATATAAATATGGACATATATACATTGGAGCACTGCTTCATTGCTATGACAGATGACTTCTCAGAATCAAACAGGACTTTCTAGTCTCCTTGTTAGAAAAACACATTTTGGTTTTGCTGCAGTAGGCTGGTTACTGGTCCATGTCCCCCTCCCAAAGGGGTAGGAGAAGGGCATCTTCTTAGTCTTCCCCTCTAACTGAGAGGCAGAGTGTCTTCAACATCACTTGCTTTGAGCATTAGACTATTATTGCAGCCACTTTGAAAGGACTGTGTCCCTGTGCTGAAATAGGTGGGTTTAGCATCAGATCTGCAGCAGTTTTACACAAGAACATCTGGCCAAAATGCTGCCTTGCTGAAAGGTATTTTTTCTCCTTATGAGGTTATTCCCTCTCTCTCCGAACCACATCACCTTTTTATACCCGAAATATTTCACACCAAAATCCTGCTTGTGATCCTGTGGCTGTGTTGCACCATGTCAACATGTTTTTTTGACGGAAAGCATTCTGTACACTAATGAGGAAAGGTCTTTGAATTTATATTCTTCCGAAGAATTGATAGTAAATTAAAGGCAGGTAGCTTAACCAATTCTTTACGTAATTTAAAGTAAGAAAACATTCTCCTTTCCATGGCCTTGTTGTGAGTGTTTAGTTCTATACTTCAGAGTTTATTGAATTTTCAGAGATATATTGAAAAATATAAATAATTGATATTTGAAATTATTACTCTTTTTCAAGTGAAGTTGTTTTTACCAGGACTTTTCACAATCCGAAAAGAAATAAGTTATATTTTTTATATAGCACTTCTGAAATGGATTTTCCTATGCCAAATGCATTTTAGAAGTTTAAGCCAGAATGTCACCTTATCTAGTCTTCTGTGATCCTCTGACATGTGCTAATTTGAATTTATTTCTATGATCTCATGATTTTCCTAGTCTATAAAAGCAAATTATTATCACTGTACACATTCAGAATAATAGCATTTAGTCTTATATAATGATTTATCATTTATTTTTCTCCACCTTACACATGGTAATTCACAAGGTCTCAGTGTGTGCAAAAGAACAGTGTTATTAAAACCCAATATATAGTTAGGTAAACTGGGGCACACAGTTTGAGGACTTTGCCAGCCAGCTGACAGCAAGTCAGCTTTAATGAGGGATAGATAGGCTCAGACTGTCTGGCTTACTTATATTATCCTATCAGTTGAATGTAGTTCACATGAATTTGAAGTCATGTAGCTAAACAAAACTCTTCCATGCTGCTCTGTGTGTGTGAAAAAATCATTTCTTCCGGAAATAGAAAGTTTTTTCACTGTGGTAAAGAAAGTCAGGGCTTAACTGTGTGAGGTACTCCATTGAAAATTTGGAAAGTTTTACTCAGATTTGTTGCGAGACTAATCTGTGTTATAGACGTAACCCACTATTCAGTACTCTTTGGTCTTAATGGTAGTGAGTTTCCTGTCTTCTCAGTTAAGGCAAGTAATCTTTCACTAATCTTGGTCATGCTCCATTTAGAGCATTGCTGGTATACTGGTAAATTGTGTTGGCTTGCTTTTTATAAAGGTGTCCCTCGTCATCTCCACACAACCCAATTTTCTAGGTCACTGGAATTTTCTTGTGAAAAAATAATTAATTCAAAACTTGTAAATGCATAATATTTTAGAGCAACACAGGTGCTTACAGTCTTACTGGAAGTCTTGACAACAGGTTTCTGGTTTGCTGCTGTTGACAAGTAAGAACAGCTCTGAGTAACGCTGCAAACTTTTCCCCTATTATCTGCCAATCCCACTTTGTTCGCTGTCTCAAAATCAACAACTATAAAGCAGTAATTTAAAACAGCTTTTGCTCATGATGAATTGTTATGTACCCCTAGTTCCCTGAATACCAGTGTTGTAGCTCTGCTGTACCCAAGATCTGCTGTAGTAAAGTCGGGCAGGCGCATTAGAAATTGAGACAGGTGAAATATTCCATTTATGGTATCATATATCTCACAGTTCCCTGCATACTGCGTTTTGTCCTCAATTACCATTTCCCCTGCCAATATCCACTACTAAAAGTGATAATTATGGGTGAGAGAAGAGAAGGAATACACTCCAATTCTAACAGCTGAATTTAGCTACAGCTAAAGCAACTGTCAGTTAAATTTGTTCTTTGCTCTGTTACAGAAAAGGAAACAGATAAATTTGAGCTTTCTAAGGAGCATTTGACCAGTAGGTGTATTGGACTAACTATGTACTTAATTTACTAAAGGAGAAATATTTGTCAAGTGGACTATTATTTTGGGAGGATTGTAAAACACACATTAAAGTATCATATGCAGCAGACTTCTTATATACTTTTGTTTAAAAAAACCCCATAGAATTGCAGGATGAGATGCAAGTTTTAGCTCCAATCTTCCATAAAGTATAACAGTTTTTAGCACAGTTTCTTAGGGAAAGAAACATATTGCACTCTTTTCCTCTGAGAATGATGCTAAGGAACAACACTGTTTGGCCATTAAGTAGAAATGCTTCTGAGCTTTGTAAAAGGAGTATACTAATCACTTCTCTACTATAAAATATCTGAGTGTCTGTTCTTGAACGATTTGTAGTTTGAAACAGTCGACAAAACACTGTCCAGGTTTCCTTGGTGTACTGTCCATAGGTCAAAAGCCAAAGGAAATGCCTGTTGTTAATGTTAGTGGGTTTTTTCAATAAGATATTTTATGGTCAATTCCCTAACACCTATGATTTGCCTTAGGTGCCTTGAACTGACCTCTTCAACCAAAAACCTGATTCTTGCTGCAGTAACTATTACAGAAGCGAAGCAGATAATGTTTACATTCCTCTGGGTCAATGAATGCCACCTCAGGTCTGCCTCACTTGGAGCTGGTGCTGCAATCAAGGGCTATTCAGAAATTCTGTTTTCATCTGCCTGAAATTTATTTAGAATTTGACAGACGTATTATGAATGTTAATTGTTCAAGGCTCCTTAAAAAAGTATTTCTGGAGAAAGAGCTCCATCTTTGCCTAGAGATACTCTCTTTATTCATTTGGCTGTGTGATTCCAGGATGCTTTTTCTAACACCTCTGAGTTGAGAAAAATATATTTATAATAGACCTCTCTTATGACTTGCACATTTCTACCAGGAAACTCAGTGCTTGTGAAAGGCATTATGTATGGCGCTTTGCTCTTGCCTTTGGAGAATATTGTCTTTGCTACTTATGTTTTTGGTTTTTGTTGTTTGATTTGGGTTTTTTACTGTTGTTTTGCGGTTTTTCTGGAGGGATGGTTTATTTCTGTGGGAGGCTTTTTTCCTTATTTTTGGGGGGTTTTCTTTGTGGGTTTTTTTTCCCCCTACTCATTTCCTATGTCAGTTATAGCCTCCCTTTTTCTTAGCTCAGTCATTAACCGTGATTTCTGGACTAACTTTCAGTCAGAATCAGTTGTATGTCCCTTTAGCTTCTAAAAATGTTGTGTTCCTCCTTTCTGATGGCAAAATCAAACCGTGAGGGTTTTTTAGTAATATCTCTTATCCAGGATTTCCCTCTTCTACTACCTCTGAACCCCACCATGGTTATGCATTTCTGTAGTGCATTATTTTTATTTTGAATCTTCACTGAGTTTAAGAATCATTTCCCAGAATCCTCTTTTTGGATTAAGGTAAATGGGGAGGCAAGTATTACATCTCTCTCCTTTTCATTGTTTGAATTAATGATTAATGACTGACCTGCTACTATCCATCTTTATTTTCAGTATTCTGACTCCAGTGAAGCATTCTTTTTTTTTTCCTTTTTTCTTCTTTTTCCTCCCATGCTGGTGTGTTATCCAGGTGTTTTCCTTTCTTTCTAGTGAGAAAGAATGTATGACCATTCAAATTTCTGACAAAAGAATAACTGTTGAAATGGACCTCAAACTGTGGCTGAATCCTAGAGGAAGTTAAAGGTTTGGAGTGGACAGTTTTGTATATTGTATGAAAAACACATGAACCATATTGGCCAGCATCAGCTGGAATACACCATTTTTCAAGAAAGAGTTAGCTAACTAGCTACTACCTGTTTTTTTTTCTATGGAAAGGAACTAAATTCTCATTTTCTTATGGTGCATTCTCCGTATCATAGAATCAACCGGGTTGGAAAAGACCTCGGAGATCATCAAGTCCAACCCTTGATCCAACACCGCTGTGGTTACTAGACCATGGCACTGAGTGCCACATTCAGTCTCATCTTAATAACCTCCAGGGATGGTGAATCTACCACCTCCCTGGGCAGTCCATTCCAATGTCCAATTACTTTATCTGTAAAGAATTTCTTCCTAACATCCAACCTAAACCTGCCCTGGCAGAGCTTAAGACCATACCCTCTTATCCTGCTGCTGGTTGCCTGGGAGAAGAGACCAACCCCCACCTGGCTAAAGCCTCCTTTCAAGTAGTTGTAGAGAGCAATGAGGTCTCCCCTGAGCCTCCTCTTTTCCAGGCTGAACAACCCCAGCTCCCTCAGCCTCTCCTCATAGGACTTGTGCTCGAGTCCCTTCACCATACGAGTCCCTTGTGCTCTTCTCTGGACCTGCTCCAGCACCTCAATATCCTTCCTGAACTGAGGGGCCCAGAACTGGACACAGTACTCCAGGTGTGGCTTCACCAGCGCTGAGTACAGGGGAAGAATCACTGCCCTGGTCCTGCTGGCCACACTGTTCCTGATCCAGACCAGGATGCCATTGGCCTTCTTGGCCACCTGGGTACACTGCTGGTGTGTTCATGTTCAGCCTCCTGTCAATCAGCACTCCCAGGTCCCTCTCTGCCTGGCTACTCTCCAGCCACTCTGTCCCCAGCCTGTAGCACTGCAGGGGGTTGTTGTGACCAAAGTGCAGAACCTGGCACTTGGCCTCGTTGAACCTCATCCTGTTGGAATCAGTTTGTTCAGGTCCCTCTGAAGAGCCTTCCTGCCTTCCAGCAGATTTGTGTCTTTTCTCTTCGCCTCTTAATTACAGGGTCATCCTGTAAACTGAATTCAGATAGATAAGGTCCTTCTGACCTTGAAGTCATCATTCATACAGTTCAATTCCTGTGGTTAATTCACTTACCTGTAGGTCTGCCATGAGAGCACAGAGAAAGCAGGTCTATGAGCTTTCCCTCTGCAGATGCATTCTACATCTTTTTGGTGATACAGAGAAGAAAAAAAAAAACCTTGGAATTAAATTATGGGTGTGCAAATCTGAAGAAAGTTTTGTATGCCCTCCATGCCCCTAAATTTGTAGATGGTGATAACTGTGATGGAGGTGCTGTTGTTCTAATTGGTATTTCTACTACTGTCCATCAAGGTAGACAAAGTACATTATTTTTGTGCTGCTGACACACAAAGGTCATTTGCAAGGGTCACTGTCTCAAGAAGTAGTGTCATTACTAATGGAAAGAATAAAGAAGCTGATACTTGGGCATATTTTTAATAGCTTTCCTCAAATTCTGTAGGCAGCTGCAATTTCATTACTTATTCTAGACTTCTGAATCTCCAATATTGTTTATAGAGGCAGACAAGGATTTTTGAAAACAAAGCTTGAGGCAGGGTAGGCACATTTGCAGATGCTGATTTCTCTGACAAAGTGCCATTTGAACTCTTCAGGCAAGTTTCAGTATTTGGTAATAGTAAGACCCTATAAAGAACAAAACACGAGTTAATGAGGTCTGTGTTTCATTTCTCTGTCTTTATATGGCACCCCACGAATCTAAACATTTTGATATATTATTAAACATATAAAATTGATGGTAGAATTCAAGCTTAGTAATTATAAAACACTCCCTTATCTCCACACAGCTCTGTCTGTAGTAGGATAAACACTTAAGAGAATGTTTCATCTTTACCAGAACAGACAATTTAATTTTAGTCTTGTATGATATATTTTACTACCCATGGACTACCAAAATGTGTTACAAAACAGTCAAGTGAATAGCAAAGTGAATGTATGAACAAACAGCAATTTGTATCGTGCTCAGCAAAGCTAAATCACAGTTTCACTCCAAAAAGTGGGTGAAATCCTTCTTGCTCAGTGAAGACTTCAGTTCTGTTTGGTTGACTTTGAGCTATTTCTTCTTACTACAGCACAGAACAATCTGGGGTTTTTTGCATAGAGTTTGAAACAAAGATGCAGGGAACATAAATCAAAATGCTAATAACTTGATAGCTGGCTATGTTGCAATACAGTGCTAGACTTATTTACAGCATTTTTAAGTGTAGCAGTTTAAAATATAGAATAAATGAAATAATAGGAACCTTTGCCACATTTACCAATTAAAGAAAAAAATTGCCTTTATGAAGCATAGTGTCCACTGTTATTTACTCTCAGTTCTTTCTTCAGAAGCTGGGAGGGTGTAAGTTTTAATGCCTTTAAAGCATAAATGGATATTCACTTTCCTTCTAATCAGCTGCAAAGAGAAAGGAAAAGAGAAGCGTGGTACTTGAAACAGTACAAGTAGGAGTACTGTTGACTGAGATGCTGGTATGATCATGAACCCTCATGATTAGAAAAGAGACTGGTAATACTGAAATACACTGGAAAGGAGGTGAGACCAACCTCCAATGTATTTGTGCCATTAGTTGGAGGGAAAGTCATAAATTTCTAAAATCTACAGCCTATAAACTCTAGATTTGCTTAACACGAGTGTAACTTCAGAAGCTTGTTACCTTTATATAAGAATGTGCCAGAAGGAAACTGTACCAGAAGGAAAAAACCTGCTTCTAGCAGATTATTTCATTGGACATTGAGAACTCACAAATGCAGCTCTGCAAATGGATCACTTGCAGATGGGCAGCACAGTGCAGTCTGTGGGTTGTGTTATTGCTGTGGTGCAGTTGCTGCTATGAAATACAAGACACATAAACCTATCTTCAAAACTAAGACTCTGCAAATGACCTGGCATGAGAATCCTTAATTAAAAAAAATGTTATTCTCAGTGTGCCATTCTCAGGGGAAAATATTCTATTTGTTAAATTAACAGAACAATCAAATTGGCATACTTACCACATAAATATTTTTTACCAATATTTTTTGCAAGGCTCTGTGGTCTGAAGGGACTCAGATCAGTTAAGAACCTAGTTCACTGTGACTTTCAGGTTCAGGTGGCACCCAAAATAGAGAGTTTGATTATTACCCAACTGTTATACCTATGTAACTAATGAAATGGATTTTTTGGTAGCTTAGTTAAGCCAAGCCTTACATTGAAGTTATTGAATTTCATATTGTTTTTCTTTGAAACCACACAAATCACAACACTGTTTTATTTGGTTGTGTTGTGAAATCTTAAACTACCTCCTCTGTTGGCCAGGCATGAGCAGCATGCCGTAGGAAAGAAAAAAGAAAAAAAAAAAGGAAAAAACAAACAGAGTATATTGCTGATTTGTGATTTGTATCTGTATTTCAAATACAGATTGCCACTCTCCTTTTGAAATACAGCACACATGTGAAATAAGAAACTGCTAACACTATTTTGCTTTGTTTTGGCACTGACCTTAGTGTAACACCCCATATACTAGATCTGTAGTCATCTGCACTGTAGTGTTTTCATTGCTATTCAGCATCTGATGGGCAATTGTATAGCAGTCCTAAAACTGAGATGGAAAAATGATGTAAGCTTCATATAAAATTACAAATGGTGTCACTCTTCTGTGTCTGAGGCTGCCTGATTTTTTGGTATTATTTGTTTAGAAGCCGTTGTGAACATTTTTACAAAGGCTTACTGGACATGAATAAATAAAAATTGACCTGAGGGATTAAAGATTAAAACTAATGGAAAATTATTAATTAAGTAATTTTATTGGGGAGCTTTTATCCAATCAGTAGTATTTGAAAGTTCTTTTCATATAATGAGCAAATTGCATGCACTTTTAAAACAGATAAAAGGGAAAAGTTGGAGCCTTTACAAGGAAACATAGTATCTCACCTGGTAACTCAGAAATGTGCCATGTCATGCTCCTAACTTCATCAAGTAGAATTGCTTACTCTGCTTGTCATTTTTTTTAAAAGCTACTACTGTTCACACAGAGAATAGGGATATGAAAATATAGTTAATTATGAACCACCATTTGATCCATGCTGGCACCAGGAAAAGTGCCCTGCTTCTAGGACAGGTCTTGTAAATTTATATAGCTTGGCTTTAAATTTCAAGATCTCAATTTATGATTTTAGATGTCCAGCTAAGATACCCAGAGATGGATGCTGAGGTGTCTCATGTCTTTCACAATGCCCACTCTGTTATTCTGTAACATCACCACTCATTTTGACATCTTAAACCCTACTGAGTCAATAAAAACTGCACTCCACTGTCCAGTGCTATAAATATTTGTAACAACTTTCTCTCTTCCAGAGATGTTTTTCTCCTATACAGAATTTCTAAGCTGATATATGCTTTTATGATTCCTGTGAATGCCTACAGTGACATAAACTGTGGTCACATTACCTGTTTCTATTTCATGCTAAATTGTATGTGTACACAAACTGTTGTTTAAGGCAAAACAGAAATTGATTCATTCATTTTAGTAACTAAACTTGTATTATTTCTTTGGACACTGCTTGCTGTCAATACTGAGAGTTTTCTAACAAATTCTCAGTGTCCACAGATTGACTTTTCCTAATGGGCATCAGCTAGACAGCATTGCACAGTATGAGGAACTAAACAGCAACTTGAAGTTGTAGGAATAAAATATGAGGTAACATGCAATCATGTCAGTGATATACTGAATGATGGTGCTGACAGAATGTGCCATTTTTTAACCACTCTTCGAGGAAGAAAAAGCTGCATTTTTTTTTTTCCTCTTTACACTACATCCCATGTTCGTGGTAATATGAACTTCTCTGCAGGATAAATTACCAGAAACCCAGTTTCACTACATTAATTTTTAAAATGTTTATTGTTCCTTTTTGAAATGAAATATATGTCTTAGGTTACATCTCAGCCTTTCTGTACTGGCATTCAGATCCTGACATATAGCTTTTATAGCATTACTGTTGAATCTATTAATCAATGATGTATTTTTAAAAGCATTTAATACATTAATTCTTTATTTCTCATCAAGATCTCCTTCAGTAATTTCCTGGAGTGGTAATTGTGTAAGCACCTCAGCAATAACAGTAACACTAAACAGTAATTAATACTGCATAAGAGGCCAGATTAGCTGGTATTATTTCTTCTTGATTCTGAGTTTTCTAAATATTTTATGATTTACAACTTTACAATGTTTGAATTAATCTCTCTCCAATATTCTATATTGCATCCTGTGTGAAACTGTACTTTTCTTCCAAGAAGTTCAGTGATTTTTAAGTAGGTAGGAAATATATTGTTTTCATCTATTAAATTAAGGTTGAGAGAAAAGTTTGTGCTGGTTTTGTGTTGCAGTTGTTTTAAATCCTAAAAATAAGATAAATCAGCATTTTTTAAATATATGGATTTAGGATGAAAAGTCCTGAATTATTGAACGTGACCCTTCCTGACATCCCTAGATTTGTACATGGAGCCATGCCACCCTTGGCTTTTGTGGAGTCTCTCAATAATGTGTTTTCTAATAAAAGCAAGTATAGAAGTTAGAAGGGAACTTCCTGTTGTCTTATCGAAGGAACAAAGCTGGTGGCAGATAAAATCTGTGCAAATGCAAGCCCTCCCCTTCAATAATTAAATAGGAGGAGTAGTTTAAAAACAGCTTCACAAGAAATAGGATCCCTGCAGAGTTTCTACCTGTTCCTACTTTGAATTTTGTTTAGGAAAGTTGTTTCCAGTATAATGTAGGAGTGACTTTTCAGCACAACCAGTACTGTAATTTGAAGTGAAACCATCACTAAAATATAGGAGAAGACATACATATTTAAAGCTTCTAGCCAGTATGAGGGGAAGCGTATGTCAATAGGAATTGAAAATGGATGCTAACTAGCAAACATAGCAATAAAAAATATGCTACAAAAGCCAAGGGTTGAGATTGGGTTTTTTTTAGTACAGAAAGAAATCACATTGGTTCAAAATCAATACTTATTGCTGCTGGATTCAAATGACTGATTTCTTGCAATGAACTGTACGTTCTTAATCATGAGTCTAAATGCCCCTCTGCCAAAAGTATGCACATGATGGGCACTGTGCAGCTTGACAGGAGTTGCATTTTAAGATTTGCAAATGACTGTACATTTAAGAGAAAAGGTGACCTCTTGCAATTATTCTAATTACTCTTCCTGATTATAAAAGCACTGTCTGCCAGGTAGAGACCAGAATTTTGCTTCTACTTGCTGGCCTGTTATTTCCATAAACTATTCACTGCTTGCCATTATATTGACATGGGTTTAGGGTTCAATGGAGTCAAAGAAGGGTGCCACTTTAATCTGAATTTTTTAGTTTATACCCTGTCACCTGGGTTAGAAAGCAAGTGCATATTCTGTTTTGAAGTTCCTGTTAGAATACACAAATATGACAGTCTCAAATTACTGGCCTTAACTCATGACGTTCTCATTAGTTTTTTGGTGTATGTAACTCATGACATCACTGGGGAATATGTTTGTTGAGTGGTATCTCTTATCTAACTTTTTAAAATGGATTATTTTGGTGATTGTATTTTTTCCCCTAAATTTATAGAATTAATAAAAAACTGAGCTAGCTATTTAATGTTCTAATTAAGTTCTCTGAATATTCAATTTTAAAAAGTTGTATCCTGGTAAGGTTTCCTATTAAATTCTCAAGGGATTCCTGTTTTCTGTGAAGTAATTCTTACCGTGGTAAGGAAAGCACAGAAGACATGTGGTCTTCAGTTAGTATACACAACTGTGCCTTGTTATTCGAAGAAGGGTGTTAGTTTACCAGAGCTGCAGATGTGCTCTAGTGTCATACAAAATGCTTTGCACTAAACTGCCACTGCCTTGCAGGGAGCAAAGTAAAGCCATCAAAATATTCAGACAAGTATTGGCAACTGGCTGCATAAACTGTCACTATAAGTAAAACCTTATACTGTTTCCTGACAGAATTTTTTTAACCTCATACACATGATGCTACCTGCTCAACTGCTTATTGCTTTTTCTGGGTAGCTGTGAGGAGTGAAGGGGACTGGAGCTCTTTAACTCATTTTTTTCCCTCTCAGATATGTAGTAGGATACATGTACATATATTTACATATACATGCATGCCTAAACCAACAGCATTACCACAAGGATCTAATGCTTTTTGTTGAAAGCAAACCATAAATCAAATAATTTTACCAGTTTATGTTTTTGGATGATACTATTTGCAGCATATCATCCTGCAGACTTTTAGCCCACCAACTCACAGAAGTTTTGACCAAGGCAGTTTCTTTTCCACCTGGTATTTTTGCCAATGTGAAGGCTTTTAAATCTCTTCTAAATTACTTGTATGTTCGTAGTTATGAATAAGATGCTGTAAGACAAAGGGAACGTGAAAGGCAAAAGCTAAAATAAAAAATCAGGACCAGCAGAAATCTTGACTCTGTTGTTAGCAGTCTGCAAACACTTTGGTTGAGCATAATTATGCTACTGAAAAACTGTTCTACTATAGTTCATAGGTCACAAGACAATTACCGAGAAAACTCAGTCAAAAAAAAATGAGTTGAATTTTTTTTTTCAGTTATCTAATCTGTTTGTGGATTGTGCTTATACTTTTGGATGCTTTACACTTACAAGAGCTGAAAGATCATTGTATTCAAATGTCACATGATGCATTTCCAAGAGCAATATAGCAGTGGCAAAATGCTGGTGTGCAACGTGCTAAAGCAATGCATCATACCCCCTTCTATTGGGTAAAATGCCAGGCATGTTTCGTTAAATTGCTTACTCTTTGTGCTGTAGTGGGGATCTCAAAACTGGACAACAATGTAGTCTTATGACAGGAGCTCTGAGATGATGAAATAATTTCTTTTAATCTGCTCTCTTTCCTGTGTGCTTCTACTGTAGCCTTTACTCTGTTTCTCAAACCTTTTTGCTGGAGTTTTTTTCAGAAAGTAAACAGTACTTCTCCCTCCTAATGTAGTGCTTTGGGTAGAATAGCCAAAATTATTCTCTGATCTATCATTATGCAATTCAAATATATAGACCATTAAAGACTTGCTGCTAATGAAACAGTCTTGTTACTCTCTTTTCATGAGTCTAGGGTCAGCTTTTGCTGCATGTGCAAGAGCCAAGGTTTCTACATCCTCTAGCATAGTCCTCTGAAAATGATATTTATTAGCATTTTGCTCTGGCTCTACAGACTCCCTATTGTTATTTCTTTGTGCATGTGTCCAGACGCTGTGGCATTCTGTGCCATCACCTGCCCTCCAATTGTATGCCCTTTCTGTGCACCAGCACAGCCCATACTCATGTCTCCAGCAACTCACAGTATCTTTTGTCCTTCAGCTTTCATTTTGTTGCACCTACACCCATGCTTTGATCTTTTATGATTTTTTTCGCATTTGTCACCCTAGGAACCTAACTGTCAAATGTCCACTTCCTTCCTACTGCATGATTCTGGCTCCACATCCCACCAGCCCTCCATGTCTGCTGGCCTGTGTGCAAGCCCTGGCTCTAACTCAGGTGCCCAACAAGTGATGGTTTGACTGGGGCCATGCCAGTCTGGGAAACACTTACTTTAGTGAGGGGAGGAAACAACTTGGGCCAATTTATCACAGGACAGCAAGTTGCTAAGCATCCCTTCTACCATGGTGATCACCCCAGGGCAGGCTTCTGCTCTTTGTAGTAAGTGCTAAGTAGCCAGTGATTGTCAATTTGATTCTTATTTCATAGAGGTAAGAGGGAGTGACAAACAGTTAACAGGAGGCAGCTGAGGAGTGGCGGGTCATTGAAAGGCTGCCCATTCAGGCTGTCTTCTGCACTCAATGGCTCAGGCAGCTACACCTGCTGTAGGCAGGAGGCATCTGAACTGCACTGCTCCTCTGCTGCAGGAAAAACCATCGTTTGAGCAGTGACTGAACTGGTACCAGCCTGCTGGGCCTCTGCTCCTGACTCCTGTCCTTGGCCTGACAGGTGACTTTGGCTAAATCTCTTAATCTTGTTGCTTTCCCTCTCTGTGAAATATGGGTAATATTATCAAATTGCTTGGAAAGCACTCTTAAGATCTAGTCATAAGTAGACAATATAACAGTTGAGTCTTATTACTTCATCATTAATTTCCTTTCTTGTCAGTCATTACATCTGACTTTGGGGCTCACTTTCTTTGCTGTTACTCTGAATGAATTGCTTTACTGGTGTCTTGCGTTTGCGTAGCAATAACTTTGGATGTTAGTGCATACCCAGTGTCTAAATGTAAAGTTGTGCCTACTGCCTTTGACTTTTAGAATAATCTTTCTTCAAGAATTTGTTATCTGCCTAAGGACTTTTTTTAGTTACTAGAGTTGCTAATTTTCATTATGAAATAGAGCAAGAGAACACAGAAATATTTTGTTGTTGAGCGTCTGCATGAATCTTAGAGTATGTCTTTATTTTGTTTTCTTCTCAACTTGCCCTGCAAGGTGATGAGCAATCTTGTCTTGATGGTTTCAAATTAACTGTTCATGTATTTAGGTGGTAATGAGATAAATATGTGCTTATTGGATTGGCTTCTGCTGGACAAAACCCATTAAAATTTAGATCTGACACCTACAAAAGCATTTAACTTGTATCTATCCAACTTTTTGTAACATTGGTGATATTGTATCAGGGTTTTTTTGGTTTTTTTTTTTTGGTGAGGTGTAGGGTGTGGTTTTGGGATTTTTTTGAAAGTCTGTTATATCTGCAATTACCAAAGGACATGCCTAGGATTTTTTTTTTTTTCTGAGAACTGATATGAATCTAGGCACCTAGCTTATATGCATAATTTTAGCCTAAAAGTAGTTTTCACATCTCATGGAAAAATAGAGGTCTGTAGCACGGCTGCTGACACATCCTTAACTATAGCATTGCTACCAGGCACTGCTATAATACAGTACATATTTCTTTGTGAAAGAACTGAAAGCTGCAATAATAAAGCTTAACTTTATGGTATCGAAATTCGCTGTGTTTGTACCTCCAGGGAGAAAAACAATTAGAGAAGACAATCTACCTAAATAGGCTGGGAAACAGAATTGCTCTGTCTATGCTTCATTACCCTCCCTCTTTCTCATCTCACACTTTCCACAAATAGCATGATTATGTTTACCTGACATCTTCATGCTTCCCTGCTGAGCAGGCTGTGGAAGCCTTGCAGCTGAGATCAGCAGCACTTTCTATGGGGAACGACTTAGATTTTTTATTTAAAGGATCCAATTCTTGAGCCATTTCAGCAAAGAACTTCAGAGCGTCCCTGAACTCTGGTAGGGAGCAGAATATATGAATTAAAAAAATTACCCTTGGCAATAACAAGTACTATCTTGACAGACTTTATGTCGATACATCCTTAGTTGCTCGATAGAAAGGCATGGTCTGAGATGCTAAATGTGAACTTGATGACCTTCATAAGTGGCAGAAAGCCTGACAAATTTTTCTTGAAGATGCCTCTGAACACCAAAACAAGAGTCAACCCTAAGGGTGGCACTGAAATAAAATGTCCTTTTATGGATAAAAGCCTTAATACAAAGGACAAAGATCTGGAATAAGGCGTGCTGTGAATGTTACCAAAGGGCTTTTCATTGTCTCCTTTCATGATCTGAATCATAAAAGCAGAACAGCAAAAAGACTTGGGAAATGTACAGGTTGTAAGGAACAGATTATAAGGAACAGGTATTTTATTCTTCAGACTTCTCAGGTAATGGAGATGAATTCAGCGCTTTCTTGTTCTGAGTTGCCAAGCTATAAATCTGAATAACTAAACTACAGATAATTGGACACAATTCCTCAAATTAGAAACCAATATTACATGTGAGAATTAATGACATTTCATTATGCATTACTGTCTACATTAATAAACTATGACTATATTAGTCTTAGTAGCAGCATACAAGTCTCTTTTTCTTGTAGCCTCTGGGATCTTTCTCTAAATCTAACTTTAATCTAATGTTGTATGAGCTGCAGAATAACTGAACTTGAATTCATTTGCTTTTTAGTTTGAAGCGCTCGAGTACTCAGTCAAAACAGTATTGTGAAATATCTAAATACCTGAGTATCTAGATTTTAACATGTCTATATAATACAGGCTTAGTATCAGTAGCCTAAATTCCTGCTACTACACATGATTTCCAAACATTTGGAAAGACGCTGACTGGAACAAGGTTTTGGTGTTTCTGCTTTTCTGTCCTTCCGTTTTACGATGCACATGAAATGAACCTGCTCTTCAGGTGCCAAAATCTTCTTCTGGTCTCAGAGTCCCAAATAACTAGAATTAAAGCTTTGTTCCACATTTTACAAGATGTCATCAAGTCGAAAGGGGGGAATTAATAGGCACCCTGGCTTTTCTGCCCTTTCACTTGTACTGCTCTTGCTTATTGCAGTAAAATGACTAGGCAGCTGTCCTGAACTTTCCTTAAAACATGGACTGTTAAATTTTTCTTTTTTTTTGGTTGTGAAGTTTTTTTTTGACAAGCAGTAATGTCATGTATCCCACCGTCACAGTAGGGAAAAAACTATGCCAGACTAGTTCGGGTCAGAATTATTAACTTAGATTAAAGCAGGATTCCCTTTCTGACTGCCTCTGAACTCATACTCCCTCATCTTAAAGCTAAAACCTTCTGCAAAGTCACAATACATTGCTGATATTACTGACCAATAAACCTGGATATGTTAGCAGTCCCGCATTAATCATTTTAGGAAAAGTGTGCATAGACAGGCAGATACCTTAAAAATTCATATCTTAAAGAACCCTGGAACTGATGTTCCTTGTTTGTTTTAGGATAAATGCTGCAGGACCTAGGCAGCAGTCGTGGTCTTTTTTGACCTCAGACAACAGTGGTTCCCACCTCCAAAAACTCATAAGGAAAGATGTCTCAATGGACCTGGAAATATCAGCAAGATAGTTATGATTCATTTCATGTGCAATGACCAAAGTCAGGCTATTGACCCGCTGTGTGTGTTACAGCGAGGGAGTGAAGGGTAACTATGGCAATACAATAAACTAATGTCACACAACTTGATCTCATTCAGTAAAAATACCTGGAGGTCTGTGCCTTTTATATTACACTGATCTAGGCTCAGATCCTTCAGTCTCTAATTCAAGTAAAGGATTTAACAGAAAAGAGTATTATTGCGTGTGTAACTTATACAAATAGTCTATAATACATTTCTATAAACAACACAGAGCAATTTAAGAGACCAGACTGTCAGCTGTGATTTGTATGTCTGTGGCTTCTCTATTCTTAGTGCTGCTAAAAACAATAATAGCCTGTTATAGTTTCAAGGGTTTTTCATGCCAGCTAGCATTACCTGGAACACAGTGACTCTTTGGACTTATGCCCTGTCTCCTGTCCACAGATTTTGCCTCTTAGTGCCAGGGAAGTATTGATAGGAGCCGGCATTGCCTTTCACAGATTACCCTAGACCTTCGGAACAAGCCACTTAAATAGTTGTTAGCCTTTCCCCTGGTTCATTTCCTGTGCAGTGCAGGTTTACAGGGGGGAGTGTGGACTTACATTTTTTGTTTTCTGGTGGGGGTTATTTCAAAGACATCACTATCATGGGATTTGACAGTATTGAAGCTTCTCATTATCCAGTGAAAAATATGATTGCAAAGATGTTTTTATGTAAATGGAGTCAACTTGTGAGACTTAACTCTCAACTATACCTGGAGAGCTGAGGATCTAGACCTTAAGGTGGGAGGGTGAGCACTGTGCAGAGGTATGACCTAGCTCTGAAACAACGACCTCTAGAACTAGAAACCACATGGCCACCTTCGGGGAGTGCTTTGCTGACCCAGTTAGTCCTGGCAGAAGGCAGCACTGATGTAACTTCACTGATTTTAGAAACCACACTTCTGTGTAGTGAAGTGCTCTGCCAAGTGGCTATATCAGGTCATTCAGAAGTAGCTTGAAGATTTCTATGTTCCAGCACTTTTCACAGTGCTTGGTCTACCTGAAGAATCATTCCCAAAGGCAGGTACTGTGTGTTAAGCTAGGAATTGGTTAGATGCACTGAACATTTTTTTGTTTTTTAAATGCTATTAAAAAGAAATGAGAGGGTAAGAAAAGAAGGGGGGAGGAGAGGGAAGAAGTACACCTTGCCAACCCTGTTGTTTGAGAAATAGTAATAATAGTCCATTATTAATAACCCAGTAAAAAACTTCTGCACTAAATATATTGGGTCAGCTTTGTGATGGGTGTCAGTTTACCTAGTTCCACTGACTAAAGTAAAAGTGCAGTGATTTACACCTATGTTGACTCAGCACACTTGCCCTTGTAAGTAGCCTGTGATAAAATAGACAAATAAATAAAATGAAAGCACAAATCCTGTACTCTATAGATATTTCTTAAATAATTCATTCTAGCTGCAGGGATAGAAGTAAATACAAAGAAAACTGCTTGTCTTTTGAAATACTAGCTAGAGAAAAGTTTTAGGGTTTTTTTTTCAGGTTGTGGTAGCTCATATTTTCTTGCTATATATTCTTCAAGAACTTATAGAAGTGCAAAACTCTTTAGGGTCTCACTTATTTATGCAGTAAAGCTGACATAATCCCATAGACCTAAACACTGTTCGCATCTTGGAGCACTGAAACAAACGTGGCCCTGCACTATGTTAAACTGCAGTTCATTCATTAAGTCAGACAACAGCTCTGTGCAGTTAAACCCCTGTCTGGCTTTTTAATGATGGCTCACTGTTATCAGGTTGCTCAGCTTGCTTTAGTGCTGTGATTGAACTGCACTTCAGCTGCATCACAAACGTGGCCCTTGCACCTGAATTATGCCGTGTGGCTGTTCAGTGCTATGTAGAGTTACTGTTAAATGGTTAGTGTTAATTGAATAGTGAAATAGAGAGGGGGCTTAGATAAAAAAATTACCAGACTGTGTTTACGTGCACCCCATTTTTTAGAGACAAATAACTAAGCTAAATAGAAACTGATCATCTGCATGGTGCTGCGAGGTGAGAAAAGCCATCCGCTGAGAAAACACATATTAATTTACGTCTTTGTAAAAACAGTGGGAAAGATTTGTATAATATCACTTCAGCAATTTGAGGTTCTGGGGTGTGGGTTTTTTGTTTGTTTTTTTTTTTTTTGCATCCTTTGCATGCCTGAAACGTTGGGTTAATTTATTTGTAGTGGTTTTTTTTTCATGAAATGCCTATTTTCGTGTTGAAATCTACAGTACTTGATATATTATTGCTGTAGAACTGAGAAAAAAAAATCACTCTAAGATCCCACTCTGAATAAGCCAACTCATTGGTCCTACAATGTAAAGCAAAGTGAGAAAAAAAAAGAGCAAAAAACCTTTATTGATGGTATGCTCAAATTATTTTTGAGGTATTTAGAAGGACTCTGCTTAAGTTTATGGATCTCATTGATTACTCTATGGTTCTACAAGAGTCAAGCATAGACAACATCAGATTGTACTAAAGTCATTAGAAATAAATGTACAGTAGGATTTTTGGTTATATCATCTTCGAAACCATATGCAGCTTTGGACCTGAACAAGTGAATTGGGACACTGATGTTGACCAAGAGCCTTTTTTTCTGCTTTGCATTGAAGGGAAAGAATTCAGATGCTGTGAGTTCTAATGGATGAATAGATCCTGCCACACCCTTTCAAACAGTTACAGAAGTGATGGGATAAAAGACACCTTAGTCCTGCCACTAAGGGCAGAAAAGATGCTATGTGTCAGTAACATCACACATTACCAGAAATTAAGTTCATGGCAAGATGTTGTCATTTCTTTGTATTTGTTTACGATTGTATTTTCTGCCAACAGTTCTTGTATAGGTGTGTGCTTTTTAAGAAATAAAAGGTTTAAAATGGAAATTTAAGCCTGTATTTAAAGGTTTAAGTATGTGCAGAATAGCAATGTGTAAAGAAGTTCAAACTGGTAAAATTTATTTATCAAAGTATAAAAAAGAGGATGTGAAAATGTGTAGTTTAAGAGCTGCCACGTTGTTTTAGACCAACATTTTGTCTCTTAAAGTGTCAGAAGTAGATGCTTAGAGAAGTAGATGCTTAGTAGCATGGAGGAGGTAATGGAGCTTCCCTTGTGTGTTTTCTGAGTTCCTGAGCCAGAGGTTACATTTGAAAGACCATGACTGAAGAACACTAATCTGTTTATAATAACTACTAATCTATTTGCCATCATGAATTTTTCTCATGGCTTTTTGGCCGCTGAAATATGCTGTGGCAGTGGAGTCTACAGTTTAACTATGGACTGTGTGAGAAAACGTTGCTTTAAATTTGTGTGAACATCCTCTGCTTGTCACATCATGAACAAACGAAGACCCCCTCTATCTATTATTCACAAATCTGCAGAGTTCTGTCATCCTGGTCCTGGTTGAAATGTTTTGGTCTGGTTTGATTTCTTTCTCTGGAGATGGGTGAATACTTCTGATCATCTGTATGGTCTTTCTTGTGCCTTTTCTGACTAAAGAATTTAAAATGTGCAAATTAAGTAAGGCAGGGGTACCTTCACAGCGTGATTGTACTCTGCCAAATTTCCAAGGTGAGCAAAAGCAATGCAGCCAGGGTGCTGAGCTGAGCTTGGCTAAGCAGCTGAGTCTTAGTGCCTTGCTAACATCATCACACAGCCATTGGGTCTGGGGTCGGTTTTAATGACTGGGTGGCATGTTGTCAGAACTGCTCTCACCTTTGTAGCTGCCTGCAGTACCCTTTGTTGCTGTAGGTTGATGTTATCTGCCATCAGATAAGTTATGAGGACACAATGCAGGGGCAGTATCCTATGTGAAAGTCGTTTAAATGCAGTGAGATAAGAGTCCTTAAACTCAGGAAGCTATTAGGCCTCTGAACCAGGACTGTTGAGTCTGATAGGAAAGTATTCCAAGCACCATCTTTTCATCTCCCTCCTTTTCTTTCTTTACTGTTGTAAGGGCAGTACACTTAAATAATGGATGTGAAATCTCACTCATGTTTGAATAAAAGAAAGAGTATCTCACAGACTTGACTTTGGCTTGGACTTACCTTTATTAACTTTTGCCATATTCCCATTTATAAAAGAACAGCATTATACTGCACAACAAGGTCGCAGTAGCTGCAAGATGTATATTTTTCCTAAATCAAATACATGTTACCTGGAAATAATTACAGAAAATTTGCATCTTGTTCTAGGATATCTGCCCTTTCCTCCTCAGGTAGTGTTGCTGCCAGCATCTTCATTTTTGTTTCTCTAACTTGCTCTCTAATAGGATTGCACTAAAGCAGCTGGGGAAAGTGGTCCTGGTTAGCTGGTCTGGTAACCACTGGAGGAATGAAGATTTGGATGCAGGAGTCCTATAGTCTTCACTGTAAACATTGTTTCATTTTAAAATGGTGCACTATCCACAACATAGAACACATTTTCTTCCTGCCAGGTGGCAGTGATATTTCCATGTGCATAACATTCAGTAGAAGCCTTCCAGTCCTCAGAAAAGGAAGGCAAAGGCCAGGCATGACAACAAAGATGAACAGATGGCTCAAGGATAAATGCTGTGAGGAAAGTCTGAGGATGGCTGACCATCAGGAAGCATTTATGGAACAAGAGTTCCTCCAGACTGATGGATTCCAGTGGAGTAGCTGGGCTAAAAGCCTTCTGGGGATGAGCTGGGCATGCCTGTTAAAAATACTTCTTAAATAAACAGAGGTGACAAAATAAAAAGGACATAACTAAGAGTGAAAGATACTGGAGAGTAAAAGCATGAGCTTCAGGGAAAAAACAGTAGTTCTTGTGTGTCATGACACAGTGAAGGAAAAAATTAAGAGCTGTTTCCTTACTGAGTTTCAAAAACAACTGAAATACTTTTTTAATATTGCAAGAAGAATGGGCAAGAAAGTGGAAGAAAGAGAATTGCTGGTGGAAAATGTGAAATTCACTGTCACAGAGTAACAGAAATACAGTACATGTACTGGGGGATACAATTTTTAAGAGAGAAAAATAAAGTTAGAGGTCCTGGTGTATCTTAATACAGGAATAGATTGTTAGCAACACCACCCACCTGGGCCAAAATCACTTGCAGCAGGAAGGAGATGAGGGCATTAAGGAAGTTTGACTCTAGCAATTGTAGATACATAAGTGATGTAGGTGACAAAGACAAATCAACTGAATTTAGTGTGACTTTGAGAAGAGTTGATATTTCCTGAAGTCTGTAAAGTCTGTTGCAAACAAAGAGGCTCTAGTCTTCATGACAACTTATAGAGATATTAAATGAAAACAGAAAGCTTACAAAAAGCAAATAATAGAAAAGAAGTCTATGGTTTGTTTAAGTGTGCAGATCTAATGAGATCTTCTCTAGATGTAACTTGTGGAGGAAATTAAAACAGGCAGTGAAAGACACCCGTGTGGAAAAGAAGGGCTGATGACAGGAGGTAAAAGTTTGATATGACTCCAAAACTAAGTGAACTAGTTGCCTAGGATATCTATGAGATTTATTAATGAGAATGTTGCAGCACATGAATGGATGGATTGGGAAATTCACCCTACTAAGTCAAAAGCAAAATTGCAAAAGCTGACTCCATCTAGTTGGTGGGAAACCTACATAATCTTCATTCTAGGACTAGGGATGGAAGGATTACATGAAACCACAAACACTGTTCCATTTCTTCCCAGCCTTCCTCTTTGGATTTGCTTCTGTGTAACACTTTGCCACTGGGGTTTTCACTGGAGTTTTCTTTCACCAGTTGATCTATTTTCCTTTAACTGAAAAGGAGAAAAACTTGTGGGTTATGCCTTTCTTCTTAGCACCCCGTGGATTACACCTCAAGAAAACCAACACAAAAAATAGCCAACTTTCCTGAAGTTTTCCTTGAAACCATATCTGATTTTGAAGCACCATCTAACAGCAGGATTTGTAGAATTTAAGAGAAACTTTATAAACACAATGCCTGTTTCAATATAATTTTGTCATTAGAGATACTATTTTAACATAAATTCAGAGTTATGCAGCTATTATCTCTCCTCTCTCATTCTCAGTAATATCCTGATCAATCTAAGCAAGGCTGACTTATTTAAATCTCTGGTCTGTCCTTTCTCCAAGGTCTGTAATGATACATTGTGATTTGCTGTTCCCAAATGACTGCAGTCATACCAGTAGCAAACATTTCCTTACCAAAAGTATCCCCTTTCTCAGAGTTAACAAGACCACCCTCAGGCCAGTGGAGTGGCAGAAGTACTATTTTATGAGAGTCACTCATTTGGACTGAAATCTATTCTTCTACAAAAGGCAAGCTTAAGCCTCTGGGCTTATGTAACCTACTTGCAATGTATTAGTTTTGGGCTGGCCCTCTGGAATATTTCTCTCTCTCAAATAGTGACTGTATTTTTTTTCTGCATATGTACTGCAGGTTTCATACATATCTCCCGGTACTGGTTGCTGTTACTGGAATATAAAATATCACAGTGTCCTGGTTCCAGCCAGGACAGGGTTAATTTTTGCAGTAGCCAGCAGGGGCAAGGCTAGGATGAGGAGGTTATTCTATACCCCCTGACCTCATTGCCAGGGGGCGAGGTAAGGGAGGGGGTCCCTTCTAGTCATATAGTGTGGTGAAGGAGGCAGTCAGGTAGTGCTCTCCTGTGAATCCTTCGCCTCACTTGTATCCTTTGTTATCAATACAGTAGCTGTTACTGTTCATTTTCTTATTCCATTGCTGTTTCCAGTAAATTGTTCTTATCTTAACCTGTAATCTTTACCCTTTTTGCCTCCAGTTCTTCTCCCCAGCCTGCTGCAGGGGAGTGGGGTGAGGGGCAGGGGAGTGAGTGAGCAGCTCATGGCTTTGAGAGTTTCAGTGGGAACGCTAAATTGGAGAACATAATATTGCAGCACTTCATGCGTAGTGGATCTTCTCAGTCTTTGGGGAAGTGGACCACATTTTGGCGAAAAAAGACCTCTGAGACTTCAAAGATGTGGGTCTACAAAATGAAAGTATCAACTTTGCTCATGCCGACAAGACTATGACATAGTCAGGTCGTGGAGTAAGCTAGGTTAGTGTCTCTCATGGTAATGCATATGTGTTCCTGGATTTAGTTTAGTAAATATTTTCTTGCACTCTGTCAGCTTCCTCATGTTCTGGTGCACTCTTGTAAACCTTTGTCAAAACACTTTCATTTTGTGGTTGAAGAATTCAAAGTTACACAATAGTTTTTACAATTTGTGGTGTCATTTGCATAGTGAGCTACATAAAAGTTCATCAGCAGTTTATGTCACTTAACTGGAGATAACTGGTTGTGTGGTACTTGTAAAAAAAATACTTGGCTGATGCCATGATACAGAGTTGTCAGGCTGTTCTGCAGCCTCTACCTCTTCTCAGTCAATAGCATGTGCACATATGTCTGCATACAAGTGGGAGAAAGAGATACTTTCTTTGTATTTTGACTGAAATACAATGTCTTATCCCCAAATAATGTAGACCAGAAAAAAAGAGTTTTTCCCAACAGCTAAAAGACAAAATATGAATTTTTATTTTCAATTTTTTAGTCTAAAAATAAATCTCTTTCTGGGCCCTATAGACTGTGCACATTTTCTCACATTCATCCCCACCTCTCACTGATCTGTTTGCGGAATTGTGTTTTGTAGAAATAATGTGGAAATGCCTGAGAGCTCTGCTGGGTCAGGAGCTGTCACAGCTATGGAGGGAGGGAATCAAGCAGGCAAATTTATGACAGTTTGACATTTCAGATAATAGAGGTCAGTCCTTCAAGTCGCAGTCCCCCTGAGATGAGTGAGTTTCTGCTGGTGAACGTGGGAAGAGCTGGTACCGTTAAATTGTCCCTTTGCTGCAAGCGAAGCATGTGGCGATAGGCTGGAAGAAAAGAATTCTTTTCATTATTGCGAGGCAAATTCTGCTCCCTTTCTGATGTGGATGAATGATGAATGATCCCATTCATTTCAGTCACCTTACCTGCTGCTGGAAGAGGAATAGGATTTGAATATCTAGAATAAAGCTTTAAGTTGTGAATGAGCTGGAATGTGATGTATTAGTGCATCGATATGCAAGACTTCTCTTGCTTTTGCTCTCGCAACTAGGATCTTGAAGGACTGTTTATTGTGAATACTTTTTATGACATCTGAGACCAAATAAATTTAGTCCACTTAATAGCTGGTTTTATGCACTTTTCAAACGATTCAATACTAGTAAGTCTTCAGTAGTACTGATGAGCCCTGTCCCACTAAGTTGTTGCATCTCTGCTTCAGGCACTTTTCCTAGCGGTTGCAGGAGCTAATGGTATGCAGCGTGATAACAGTATTGGTGTGAGGTTTGTAGTGTAATATTTGCTAAGTGTTTTGAAACTGGGATTTGGGAAATGCTCTGGAAGAGGAAATAAATTAGTATTTGTGTAGTCATTTTCATTAAATGTTATGAGAACCTTTTTATACCAAATATTTTTATATAACCTTTTTATGACAAATAAACTATATTGGCTTTTTTCAGAATTGGGGATAAAGCCCCCAAATAAACAAACTAATCACAGTTCCCAAATTAGAAATATGGCTTTATTTTTTGTTTGCTTTTAATTAAATGTAGATTTTTTTTTTTCAGTTCAGTTTGTTCTTGGAACTTCTTCCACTAAAAGTATTCTAATTAAAATGTCAACAGCTACTCAACTTACTGCTGTTTAAGTGTGAACTGCCATATTTCTTAAATATCTGTTTTTGAATTAACAGTGGAGAAAGTGAAAAATTAAAAGTCTAACTTCTGTAGAAAAAAAAGTGAAAATAAAGTCTATATTCACTTTACCTTTTTGATATCTGGACTGAAATCTTTTTTCCACAGAGAGTTAAGAAACAATTTAACATAAAAGCTTGACTGTGATGTAACCCAGTGTAACTTGCTATAAAGAAGCAAGAAACCAAGGGGGGAAAATATGATTTATGTTAAGCTCAACTGTAGCATCAGCTGCAATAGCTTCTGCAAAAATATGGGGTAACTGATTGCCATGGTCTTTGAATTTCTACAGAGGGTAATCAGAAGATTTAAACAGGTCAGGATTGAATCTGGAGGGAATGATCAACCTCTTTTCTAATTGAAGACAAAATGTTTAATAAATCTTGTAAGCTTCTCTTCCTAAAAATGAAACTTCCATGTGCAAGCCTCGGTTTCATGTGCCACTTCCTTTATGTTTCCTTATGAGAAGCAGTCTTGTGCTTAGCTAGATTATATGCCTGGGAGCCAAGAATGTGCCAGTAGCTAAAAAATGTGCCTGCAAGCTAAAAGTGAGAGACTCCACTCTTGCCTAATTTCTTCTGGGGAGAAGTGGTACGTGAAAAGAAGCAGCATGTGTGTGTGCAGTAAATATACAATACTTACCTTGTATGTGTGTTTATGCATTGTATATTGCTGTGCAGCAACTCATTCTTGAAGGGTAAATTAAAGTCTCCAAACATGTTTGCAAACATAGTGATTCTACTGGTGGAAAAAGGATAGCGAGTTGTCTTTCCACAGCTGAACAGTGAATCCTCAAGGTCAGATAGCCAAATCAAAATTCTGCAATTTTCTAAGTCTTTAGACATCCTCACTTACTTAGGGCAAAATTGACTCTTACCGAGGTGTGGATTTCTCTCCGAGATGGAAGGAAAAGTATAGAGTTGCTCTCTGAACCCCCAAATCTCATATGTATTTTTATTTTGTAGATTAGTTTGTTAGGTTACAACCTACTTGTACATGTACTTTTTTACTTGTGAGATCTCTCTAAAAATTATTTTCTTTCTCCTTTTGGGCTTGAAAAAAGGGAAAGAAGAACTCTGATATTCAGGTGATAAAATTGAAGAGGTAGGGAAAGAATAGCATTCATTTCAAAGAGCTCCCTTCTTTCCCTATCATCCTCTGGGACCAGCATCCCAGTTGAGAGTCTTGCACAACAGCCTTGTCACCCAGCCCTCACAGCCAGGCCAGCTCCTGAAGAATGCAGTTCCTTTGAACAATGGGATACCATGAACAACATTCATGTCAGTGTTTCACTCAGTTATTTTGTTGGATCATTATTGTCTTCAAGACAAATTAAAATTTTCAGGAGTTCTCGGCATTTTCTAGAAGGAAGAGGCAAGGGCAGAAAAAGTAAAGTAAAACCAGGAATTAGGGAAACTAGAGTTCTTGCATTTTGTAAAGACCTTCAGATGACATACCACACTATAACTACATGTGTCAGGAATATCCTATGGGGTTAATTGTGGCAAAATTATAAACTCTTCAAAATTCAGAAAGTGTTGAAAAATTAGGAAACTACTTAGGATGAGAAAGAGCAAAGATTAAAAGAACATAATGTTTCTTATGGAAGGCTGTGTTCTTCCAAAGTAAATCTACAAAAATCCCTTTAGATTAGCTGCCATCTATGGGTTGCTGATGTCTGTCCATCTGTTTAACATTCGTTGTCTTTTATCCAGTTCAGTGTAGGGTTGAGGTTTGTTTTTCTTATTGTACCCTCACAGCAATTATTCATTGAAGGTATTCTTTACTATAAATATTGTTCCCAGAGCTTTACTGCTTTTATAGGCAAGTTTTTGTGATGGACAATCAGAATTACAGTGCTGGACTCTTTTTCTTTTGCATTTCTTGAGAATTCTTTTTCTTGTTACTTGTCTGTGCCTGATCTTTTCTGTGATTTATACCCATTCTTGTTAAAAGTTTATTAGCAGAATACTCTCATATATTACAGACACAGTTGTGTTCTGTTGCATAGTCCTTCAATTTCCTTTTATTTTTTAAAATGGGACATAGAAGACATTCTTTGTGTGCTTACTCTGAAAAAAGATTTCAACAAGAAGAGAGAAAAAATCTTTGCTTTGATTCGTTACAGTGGAACTACAATTAAAAAAGTGAACGAATAAGTGTAACTTTGTATATGAATTTTGTTAAATCTCAGAAAAACATTGCTATATCATCTGTGTGTTTGCACAGTAGGGAATTAAATTAATCTGACATAAATTTCTTTTGCTCAAAGAATCCACTACTCTTGAGGTCAAAAGTTTAAAATTCAGGCCTGAACCACAGCCCAGCTGAGTTTTCCTAGTGGCCATAGTACTGGCTGGATTAGGCTCAATCAGGCATTTTTTTTATTGTAATTGATTTCTACCTTTTTCAGCCAAAAAAAGGGAACTTAATTGTTTTTGTAAATAAATATTACCTTATTGATTTGAATCAGTAAACTGTGTCTGCAGGAAATTGATATTCTAGAAATCTGTATAATTAATCTGGGGAACTGGAAGTGAGAGCTGCTCTGTAGTTCAAAACACCAGGCTCTGATGCCGTACTATGCAACATCAAAGGCTGATGATTAGCATCTCCTGTTCTGTGATAATACTGATTACACTAACAGATTCCTTTATTCATTAAATATTTTTATTTATTTTCTTTAACCCAACTACAAATTCTCACATAGTCATATAACCTTTGTACTTGTTGCTGTCAAGTACATCTCCTTGCTGTCCCGGCTCTCTGTTGCCATATTGCCATCATTTTATGATTGTTATTTAATATTTGGATTTAGTGCACACAGACTACATCTATTTCTAAGATGAGACTGGATGTGGCACTTAATGCATGGCAGTGCTGGATCAAGGGTTGGACTTGATGATCTCCGAGGTCTTTTCCAACCCGGCTGATTCTATGATTCTATTCTATGATGCTATGATTTTAGCACATACTGCAGCCTGTATGAGCAGATTTGATTAGCAGAAAGGTACTTAGGGTACTTATTTCAAGGGATTTACTTTGCACTGCTTCTAGCCCCAGTCCCACAGTGCCCTTTGGAGACTGGAGCATATCAAATGAAGCCCTGGGGCAAATAGTCTAGTTTAGCTGGAATCAGAATAAATCCAGTTTGTGCTGAGGCCACCCTGTGATATGAACTGAAACAGGAACAGTTGACAGAGGTGCTTCAAAATGTCCTGCTGAATGCTGAGCAGTAATGTAGATATGCCCAGAGATGAGTGAAATGGGAAGAGCTTGCCATAAAGAGATGCACAGAGACCTTGTTCAATTTTTACCTGGTACATTATTGGTTTTATTCAGTTCATTATTCAGTTCATTGGCATGAGATGTGAGGTGTAGAATTTTTTTGGTAGGACAGCAAATGCAAAGGTATTTCAGCACCATTTCCTCAGTATACTTGGTTTCCCATAAGGCCAGATTTAATATAAATATGTAAATATTTATATATATTTATATATATTTATGGTATAAATTAGCAAAAGCCTTATAATTCAAATAGGTAGAATTATTTACATTAACTGACAATCTGGTTGTTAATTTCAAAATATTATGTTGTCCATAATATTTAGTGTGGTTTCCTGCTTAGGAAACCATCGTAAAAAGAAGATCCCTTATCCAGTGTCTATTTAGGTATGGATTGCACTGGTTTAGTGTCACTATTCACTTCAAAAAAGTAGTAATAGTCAAACTGATTGAAAACAACAGGTTTCAAAGCAGTTCAAGGTATGGGAATGACAGGTTGTATCTTAGATATGTTGTTCTGACTTTAGTGTGTATGAGAAATCTTGAGATTCCCATGTGAAGTTCATGAAAAAGATCTTCAGTGAAATATGGCAATTAGAGTATGTAAAAAGATACAATGGAGATAAAAATATAACAGCAGGTGCTTAATTTAGCCATCTGAAATCTCGAATAACTCATTTCCTATCTTTTGGCTGGGCTACTAAATGAGGCATGCTCAGTAATTACTGAATTATCCCTTTCAGCAGGGGGAGAGCAACATGGGTGTTAGGCTTTTGTTATTTTACATTCACCCCCAGTAGTGTTACTTGCTGCACCTAATAGGCTGATAAATGGGGTATTGCTACTGTCAGTGACTAAATGGCACTTAATATTCCATTTTGAAGTTCAGCAAATCAGAAGTAGGAGGAGAGGCTTTTGATGGCCGTTTGCTCAGTGACACAGACTTATAATCAAGTAAATTGATGTTGAAGGTTCAATTACGTGGATCTTACCACAAAATGGAGCTGTAAAATTGTACAGTTGATGCAATGGACTTTGACAATATAACCCTTCACCTTATTAGGAATGCCTCCAAAAATAATATTAAAAATTAGAAGTAGACCCCAGTCTCTCATTCCTGTAACATCACTTCAGTATAGGTAATGAAAAGAAGAGCATTTGGAGCAGAGTGCTGCATTTTATTGCAGAATATAACAGGCCACTGAAGAAGGTTTAAGGTGACAATTCCTGCCTTGAGGTGCTCAAAGGCTGTGAGCAGGCATCTTAGCTCAGGAGAGGGCTAGGATAGCATCTTAAAACATTCACACCTGTGGGTTCTGTGGACTGCGCTTGGACAACTAATCTGCAGTAGTTGAAGCTAATACATATTTGATAAATCCTTTGTAACGTAGCAATTGTTATCCCTAGGCATAGTTTTCTCCTTGTGGCAGTCTAGAGAACACACTAGACCACATTAACCTATGTGTATTGTTTACATTTAAACGCATATGTAGTTCTGCCAGCACAGAACAAGAAACAGCACAAGTCTGGGAAATTTGCCGTTTGGCAAGAAGAAAAAGCCACTCTGAAGAAAAGGGATTCAGATCCAGGCAAGGAGAGCTTGCACAGCTGGATCTGGATGCAAGCCTCGGTTTTAAATGTTCCCATTATTCAGAGTTGTATTTGGAGAGCTGGCCTTTTCTGATTCTCCCGCACAGGGAGATATTGCCCATTGATTCATGAGGAAAAAGTGGTATAGCAAGCAGCTTGCCCATAGACAGAGACTGACTAGTGTAATGTATATGCTGAGATTTTGTAGCCTGAGAGAAGCAGCTTGGCCTCTGCCGAGTTGCTGAAGTTCTCCTCTTGGGCTGTGACCTCTTTTCTGGCCCAAACATTATCACAGGATTAGGCAGATTCAAAATCTCCATGCCCTCCTTGCCACTGGACCCCTCTCTTGGTCTGAATTTCTCAAGTGTTTTGAGAGCTGCTTTCTTCGCAGCCTCTACCATCTGGAATAGCTTCACTGTGGCTCTCTGCCTCATTGACTCTCTTCTTCATTTCAAATCTCAGTTGACCATTTATCTTTTCTACCTTGCCAATTTCTTTTAATTTCCCTGTCCATCTGCTTCTTCTATTTAACTCCGTGAAAGCTTTTAGATTACATATTTTATAGCAGATGCATGGGGAAATGGTACTGTGTTATATATGAACAACTTCTCTAGCTTGAGGAAGCATGCTGTTAGCATCCACTGAAAACTCCTACATCTCCCCTATGTGCTCAGTGTTACACTGCACAAAGTTAGAGGAGAATGTTGAGATTGTGTTGACAGCCAAAAAAATATACCTACTTTCCTAGAGCTGCAGCAAGTAGAGCAGATGGTATTTCCCCCGACTTCACATCACTCTCTGTCCTTTCCTTCCTCATGCCCCATTGTTCATTTTTCACACTTCTCTGTTGGCTTGGTTCGAATTCAACACCCGCTGAAGTCAATGGAGTATCTCCCACTGACTTTATTTGGCTTTGCATCATGCTTCCTGTGATCTCTCCTCCCTTCAGCTATGCTTGGACCCAAATTCCTGCCCTGACCTCTCAGCAGTTTGGATCCTGTCTGTGCACCATCTCTCTTCTCACTTTCTGCACTTTGCCAAGAGCCTCAGCAGAGCAGTGACAGGGAAAGCTGTGTGGAATGGATACTGCTTGGGTCAGTAGCTTAAAAGAAAACCTGTAAAATTTTTTGGTTTGGATTACTCTGAAACAACATTTTCTCTAGCTTTTTCCATCACTGAACCACAGAAGGGAAACAGGAACATAATCTTGATTTAAATATTATGGGAATGAAAGTTAAATGTTTTGTTTCACTTGGGTTTTTATTTTTAATTAAATCGAAAAATCATGTCAAACCAGAAATTAAACTTGTCTGGTTTGGAAATGTCACAGTGAAATATTTTGCCTTCATGAAATAATGCAGACAGTTTCCATAAATCATTTTTTCCCCAAATAATTGGTTATATTATTAACCTCAAAACAAACTTTTCTTTTGTGGAGAATTAGTTACTCCATTACTTGATACTATTTCTTCTCATGGTTTTTCTCTGTATTCCAAAACACTAGTTATCCCTTTCTTGCTGAGATCCTTCCCAAACATCCATTTCTTTCATTGGTGTAGAAACGGAAGATAAAAAAAAAAAGACAAACAAACAAAAAAAAAAGACAGGGTTGCTGTTGCTCTACTAAAGACCTTTGTTTTATTTTTTAGGCCAGATATTGATTCCCTTGATATTTCAGTATAGTACAAGACTGGAATAATTGTTATTGCATTCTTCAAATAATGCTGCCTGCAGCCCCATCAAGCTTGAGAACACCATCTTTTGATCTCCTATACAGTGTCACACTTTAGTAATGACTTTCACTAGAGTTTCTGTGATTTTCTTCCATAACAAGAAAGCCAAAGGCTTTACTCTTTCTCTGAGTATTCAGTTTCTAAGGACAAAATCATCACCCTCTTGAAGTCAAATTAAAATTTCCATCAACTTCATGTAGTCACAACAGCTTCTTGTACATCCAACAACCTCTGTGTTACTTGACACTTGAGTCACTCCAGAAACAAAAGATTCTTTTTACAGTAACATTATAGTTGTCATAAGCAGTACCTCAGAAGCAACTCTCTGTACTTTTCTAGACCTGGGAAATGGTGTGGGTTTTAATTGACAACCTTAGGAGTTGTGAGAATTCTCAGCAACTTGCAGGATTTAGCCCTAATAGTATTTACAGTAATTAAGCACTCTAATTAAATAACAAAACAACTAATGACAAATTGATTCAATGCCAAATAAAGGAGTCAAATAGATGTTTAATTAAAGATGCTAATAAAATGCTCCTCAGCCTTTACAGTCCACTCCCTAGGGCTAAAGATGACTTTCTACCTCAAAAATCTTTACAGCCCTTTGAAACCCCGTCTCTAGGGTTGCTGCCTTTTTTAACCTCTGGATTAAATGCTTGTTAGCTAAGCACTGTATAAACCCATTTAAAACACCATCAAAATAATTAAGTTGGATCCAGAATGCTCTGTGTCCTTCAGATATGGTACACTGTGATATTCCCATGTGCATGGATGTTTCCTTTCACTAGAGTATGCAAGGTTGTGTCAACTGAGCACCTGGGCAGAAGGACTTATGCCTAATCATCAGACCTCCTAAGCCAATGGCACAAATCATGTGCTTAAATTTAGGCTAAGTACCTTGTAGAATTGAAGCCAAAACGAGAAAGAGCATAGCCATAAAGCAGTCCAGTTTAAGTAGAGTGAGACAGCTGTTTTGTAATTCATTATTGATCCCTTTAAGCTTTCTTATTTATCACCTAAGTAGAACCTAGCAATAAAAATATATTTTTTAAAATAAATATGTTGGAGAATGGAGTTGCCATAAAAAAATGCCTATTAAGCAGCACTTGGAGAGAAGAAAGTTTTTTAGGTTACTGTTCAATATTTCTTTCTGTGCCAGGAAGAATCTCTCTCTTGTCCTGGCAGATAACCTCATTAGATATTTTTCTCCTTATCTGGACATATAGCTTTTTACATTTTGTGTCAATAATGATAAAACAAATGCTTATAAAGGTATAAAATGAAGAGTAATTTCCTAGCCTTTCATAGAAGGTTTGCAGAAGAACATTCGAGCAGGCAGGCTGCTGTGATCACCAGGTACACAATATATAGTTCACAGCAGCTCTTTCCACTTTTATCTGTAATGTTGTTTTGTGGTGGGGTTGTTGTCTTTGGGGTTGTCAGCAGGTAGTCGATCGCAAAATTTTCCTTTCTGCCTCTGATGTGTTACATCATTTCCCATTATCTCATCTAACAAGCCAGTGTGATTTCAGATAACACTGTATGTATTTAACTTCAGAAGAAGCTCTGAGTTCAGCTTGGGTATCTCTTATCAGCTTTGGTACTATCCAGCTCTGAATCAGCTCTGAAGATAGAACTAAATGAGATGTCAGTGAGAAGGAACGAATTCCTTATGCTTGTATAAGATGCCTCTATCTCTGTGCTATTTGCTTATAAAAGAAAGCAGGTTCTGCAGCCTATTGGGAAATTATTACACTGATCTGAGTCATGTAATTTGGATTCTGTTGGAAATATTAACAAAATGTATCCAATATGCCACCTTTAGTTGTGGGGAAGGTGAGGAGTGGAAATGAAGAATGTTAATTCGCATGAAGATGCTGCTTGCAGTGTGCTAAATTACCTGTTGGATACCTGAGTACTTGCAAATATTGCAGATAACTTGTACTTATCCCTCTGGAAACTCAGGAGAAAGAGATTACGCAGCTAGCAAGTGAAGAAGTATGAAAACAAATGAACATGAAAGAGGCTTAAGGAAAAAAAGCCCCAAAACAAAACACAAAGCCCTGGTGTGTGAAAAGAATAGAATGAGAATTAACAGCCTTAACAGAAACAGTTGCTCCAACCACTGATCTTTCTAAACTGCACCGCTCTACATCTTCCAATTATGTCCGCATGCTGCTTTCCATCAAGAATAAAGAAAAAATCCAATCCTCCAGGCAATGGTATTTTAAATGATTCATCACATCATGTAACTATGTATTATAGTGTCAAATAAGTGTTATGCTAAGTCACGTTCTGACGCATCAAGGATTCTTCTATTTTCTCCTTCTCATTTGCTCACGGCCTTTAAAATATCCAGTCTTACTTTGTTTATATCTTCAGTAACTTTAATTAGCTCTTACTTTTTGTCATATTGGCATTTGTGTTTCCCACTGTTATCCTTCAGCACATATTACAGGGTTTGGATTGAGGTTTTCTTTAGTCACTGTAGTGTATTTTTCAGCTTTAAGAAGGGCCCAAAATCTTCTCCAGTGTTTTTTAAACTCTTAGCAACTGTTCAGAGAAAATAGACTACTTATACCTATAGCCTTTTGTTGTTTATGTCCTTAGACTGTCATGACTAGAGCAGTAGCACTGTAGAGCATTTTAAACCCCTGCTACTATAGTTAAAGCCCCTGTGAAAGATGGAGAACAAAAATAGAGCTCTAGGTCATGGCTTGTATCTGTTAGAAAAAGTATTTAACTTAATTTCCCTCAGAGATTGTAAAGCAAAAGAACAACAGCAGCACATCTCTGCTATGAATTTGTTTTGCCAGAGAAGAAACAGGAGGGGATCATTGAAAAGCTCAAAAGCAAGGGATACTTCTGGAGTGCTGTGTTCATATCTGTAGGAGTTTAGTCCTTGGTTGTTTGAGATACTATTCTGCAAAGTGAAAAGGAGAGTTCAAAGAAAAGCAGAGACAAAACTGATGAAGACAAAGGATCTCCAAGCCTTCCTTATGATACTTCCTAATATTTATCTGTGTCTCTCACTCTGTGTCCTTTGTTATTGCTGTTGATGAAAATAGTCATGTCTCTTGAGGTAAATGTATACGAGCATCTTCACATCCCTGGAGTGAAGGGGACTTCTATTCTTTACATAGCCTCGGGAGAAGTTGAAATACAATTCCAAATCCTAAGTCTTTGAGCAATTATTTGAATTGTTCTCAATATCATGCAGTATTTCCACAGCTAACTTAAAAAACTGTTCTGTTATCACCCTGGGAAGTAGCCTAGAAGGGAAATGCTACTCTGTAATAAGCAAGATGCTGTCTGGCATGACTGTACTGAGATGAAGAAGGGAAAAAAAATCACCATACAGTTCAGCAGTACTTAAAAGAAGCAAAATGATTCCAATCTGAGCAAAATGTCACAGTTGTTCCCAAAAGTGTCACAACACAGTAACATGGGAGTACAAGATAAAGCTCTGCTGAAAATTGTTATGTCTCTTGATAGCTTTAGTCAGCTGTGGCAGGGAAAACAAAGGCGTTTCTTGCTGTGTTGCAGAAATGTACACTGGGCAGTAATAAAGGAATAAAATTAGGAAGTCACACTGACATAATAATACAATGCAAATTTCATTTGTTTCAGTAAAAGCATAACAAATTCTTTCTATCCTACAATAATTTCAGTTATTCTTTTAATGGCAGTAATTCAAGATACTTCCATTGAAGAGCAAGTTGCAGTAGTTTGAAAGGTGCAAATTTCATCATTGCCGCATAAGAATATGAAGATTAACTTAAGCTCTGTCAATAAAAGAAAAAAAAGTAATGTCTTTAGTTTCAAACCCCTTGATTTTAATTAATGACATAGAATAGCTAAATATTTTACTGGAAAAAAAGGAGAAATAAGAGGTTGAGAAGGACATATTTTTACAAAAGTGGTTGTGCAGCAATTATTTTCATAATGGAAGTAATTTTGATTTCCAAAATGCAGAACATCTGTGAGGTCTCACCTGTTCAAATTATGTGGAACAATTAAGACTTGGAAAACACTACTTAAACCAGAGCAGATATGGATTACTGCTAATAATCTAAATTGAATACATCTACAAAGAAAATGGTTAAAATGACAAGAAATCCTGCTGTAGGGGGCCAGGGAAAAATCATAACAGTGGAGTTCCAGATTATCCTTCTAACAAAAGATGAGAAAGAAGCACAATTAAAATTGTTAAGGTGAAGCTCCAATAGTTTATAAATGGGTTAGAACCAGCAGCAGGGTGCTTGTCCTGGATGGAAATTGAGGGTGCATCGATTGTAACATTTTAGTTAGCATCAGAAGTGCACTTTTTGAAGCTGTCTCCACAGCTGTGCTTTGTTTCGCAGTGGAGAGGTCTCACACTGCGCTGTTTCCTTTCAACTGAAGCTGATCTGGAAGATGCAGTCCAAAAGCAGGATTGGTGCTGCATCTGCTGATGGCTTCTCAGTTGACAGGACCAGGCTAGAGCTGCTAGGAATTAAAATCCTGAGAAATGCATATGCTATGGATGTCAGGCTTTTAGCACAACTCTGTCACTGTCCCTGTCTGCTACTGTTCCTGTAACCTGATTGAAAAGGAAAAATACTCAATCTATTAAATTTCTGTTAGATTTCTTACTCATAGCTTAGAAAGCTAAAAAAAGCTATCTTAATGCCAAGGAAAGGCATTTGGCATTTATATATGTGTGTGTGTGTGCGTGGTTTTACTGGTGTTCAAAAAGTGGAAGGAATTTAATGCTTTCTAGGAAGAACCATCTTTATACATATTTATGCACACACACTGCACGTACATATATGTATCCTTCTATGTGCAGTATCTTGCAAAGCAGAGTCCTATATCACATTGCAAATGCCATAGAAGAACGGACCATTCATATGGTCTTATTTATAGCTCTTGGTTTAGCTTATGGTGTTTATTGCATGTACTATATTAATTACAAGGACTTAGTCCTCATTTGTTACATTAAAAGATCACAATTAGTACAGTCTCAGAGCCCAGCTAGCTTACTGACTTCCAGAATAAAATAATTTGTCTGATGTTGTAAGATAATTAGTGCAAAATTTAGCTGTCTGTGGCTTGTTGTGGAGCTAGATAAAGAAAGAAAATCATCTTACCCATATGTACAGCAGGAATGGTTGGTGTTTAGAGAGTGCCTGGTCACGAGATCTGCACTTAAACATCTCACAGCTTTAATTTTCAAATATACACTCAGTAACTGTAAAAATAGTGATTTATTTAGCTAGTTAAGTACGGGAAAAAAAGAAGCCTACTGTCAGAACCTTTTAAAAAACCATCTGAGTTATTTTCTAGAGAGAGTGTGTGCATGTCTCGTGTGCACGGGGTACATTTGCTATGAGGTTGCTAATGTTCAGTAAGTGTTTTACTGTTCATTCACAGGAATGCTGGGCAGCTGCAAAATATGAGGGGCAGGTATATATGTCCAGTAAAACTTCATTCTTCCAGAATTTAACTGCCATGTCATACTTCTTCAACCATTTGTAAATGAGAAGCACGGTGCAAGCATTCCCACTCTTAGGTCGGTGCCATTAGCAGTGGGCTGGTACAACAGGGGTGCCCAGAGCACAGGGAGAACAGTTGTGGGCCTCTGCTTTGGGCCAAGCCATTAAAGAGCTTCTGCTCCTCCAGCTCTCACCCTGAGCTCACTTTTTGCAAATTCCCCAGGCTGACTGGATCCCCAAACCAGGGGTCATCTTCGTTTCCATTGAACAAACAGCTTCTTGCAACTGAGATCTTGCTGGATAATGTAGCTGAATACACAAGTGATTTTGGTGGCCCAAAATGTTTCTGATGAGGTTTTGTTCAATACAGGTAGACGAGTAAATCGAAGCACTTGGGCAGCTAGGCAATTTATACCTTAAAATGTCTATAATTCCTTCTAAGAGGAGCCTTGTGTTTCTGTCAACAATTGATTTTAGGCATTATTTTTGTCTCGAAGAGAAATTATCAAACTCCACCCTTCTTCTGGGAAAAGGTCAGTAACACAGACAACCACAGATGACTGATTTTTCGTAAAAGTTTCCTGGCTCATCCAGGTACTGCTCAGTTGTGTTAATTTTTTTGTTATTGTTGCTTTTGGTTTTTTTTTCAAAGAGTTAAGAGTGCATTTCATTCCCTCACTTTCAACTCTGATGCGTTAGAAGTGCTCTGGGTTTGACAGTGATGTGTTGTGCTATTTCTAATTCTTCTGTTTCTATTTAGTCTTTTTTACATTTTACAAGTAGGAAGCTTTGAGTCCAAAATCATCCCTCACCTACCTTTGACTTAGAAATAGAGTGACAGGTCTATACTGCCAGGATCCTCCTGGTGGTTGTTAACTCCAGGGTCTAATGTTTCTCTTTCCTGCATTGATGCTGTTCATAGTTGCTGAAGTATGTAGATGGATGTAGAGAAGTGCTGAAGATCTTAGGTCATCCTCTGTATTCATCCTGAATATCAGATTAAACCTCTTTTAGACAGCTTGTCTTTGAACAAAGAATCAGTAGTGGGAGGAATATTGCTCTTCCTTACCTCCCAGCAGTATGGACATGTCCTCCTATCGTCAGAGATCTGAGCACATTTTCTCCTTGTCCAGTTCGAGAACAATTTGAACCAGTAAACCACCTCCCAATCTAATCTTCATTGACTTTAGAAGTTTCACAATACTTTATTTTAATTTGGTGGATTCCACTAAATCACTTCAAGTGCACTAATTTTAGAACATCTAAAGACTACACCTAAAAAGTGACATGTACTGTTATGATTGTGCTTATAATTTCTGAGAATAATTAAAACCAAACATGTGCGTTTCAAATGCTACTCAAGCACATTTTGTAACTGCTGAGATTTACTGAAACAGTAAGAAATAAGTCTTTTCATATCTGTATTTCCAACACACTCTTGAAAAAGCTTCTATACAACATAAAATAGAGCTCTGTCTATATTATGTCTGTAGGAGGCAGGCTAGAATTGTTTTAGTTCTTTGTTGCTTGAACAGCCTTCCCCCAAGCCTAGTCCCTGTGCAAACCTGCAAGAGAGCATCCCTAACATGGTAAACTTCAAGTGTAAATGCACAACCTCAACTTGTGCATACAGAAAGGAGACTTCTCCAGGTATGAGAAGAACTTTAACAGAGAGGCCAAGGGAAATCAGGAAGGTAAAGCCTGGAAACAGGGAAAGAGGTTGAGCCATTTTATTTATTTACTTACTTGCTTACAGGGATAGAGATTTGCGTAAAATAGCCTGGTGCTGGGAGAGCTAAAACTGCACTTGAAGCACTGCTGAGGTAACAGAGATACAGAAGCACTTACAACCTTCAAACTTTCAATGAGTCCTCTAACTGCATAGCACAGGTGTACTGGATTTTTTTCTTCTAACCAGTGACACAACTGACTGTGTCAGTGAAAACATTTTGGTCCATTTCTGTTAAGATAACACAATAATAGGTTTCTGGTTTATTGCTTGATATTCTTTCATCTGTTATATAAACAAGTAGTCAAAGACAAAGCAAGCTGTGACATCCTCTCTTACAAGGATAAACAAGGATAAATATTTTCTGACATTTTGCCTAATAAAAAAGCTGCAAACAAGTCAGAGAAAGAAAGCAAAGAAAAATTTTTTCAAAGAGAGAAAATGAAAAATAGGGAACTACTGTCTTGAAAGATATATGCTCCTCATAAAAACAAACACAGCAAACAAAAAAAATGCAAACAACAAAAAATTGGCTGAAACTGACAGTTCTGTTTGACAGATATTAAAAATATTTATTTTCTTGTGAATTTCAACATATATTGTCCTAATTTTCACCCCCTCTGTTTAGTTGCCTGCTTCTGAAACCAAAAATCATCTCAGTACCAGCATTGTTAATTAAACCAGATGAATTCACAGATGACTCTTTTTTTAAGTGAAAAAGAGCTGAAAAAGTTAGCACTTCTTTCTCAAGTGTTTTAAAATCAGCTTTTCATTTCCTAGGTTTTTTTATATATCTTGATAAATGTATGTTGAAATAGGACTAAAAATAACTTGTGAATATTAATTGTAGAATTAAATTCCCATTCTGAAAAACTTTTAAAATTTGGGAGAAAATGGTTATTTGATTTAAAACTACCCTAGGTACTTTCGTGATGTCTAACAAGAGCTCATTTCATGAATTAGTTTGACCTTGTGAGAATTAAAATAATGTAGGTAATAATCTTTTATAAAAGCATTGCTCAGTAAATGTTGAAATTAATCTGTCTGCATAGTACTCCTCATTCTCCTGTTTTTCTCTGTTAATATTCTCTTTCCTTTTGGTGGTGAATAGCTCATTTTCTACCTATTCTTGGGTCGTGTCCCAGTGATGAACTCATTTTTAAAAAGTTAAGTAGTACTACACTGCATTATTAAAATTATCATCCTTTTGAGGTAATCACCTAACATATTTAATCAGTAAAGGTACTGCATTGCATAATGGGAATTATGCAAACTAATATTTCATGTGGCAAACACTGAAGCACGTACATGGTTTTTTCTCACCTAAGTAAATATATGTACATATTTGAGGGTTTGCAAAACCTGGCACTGCATCATGGATCATATCTTGGATTTCTGCAGATCTTGGAGGAGTTAGAATATAGGAATCCACATACAGGTTTAATGGCTGTTCCTTTTAGAGCATAATCAAAGCATTGCTAATTTGACTAAGCTTGGGAGATGGGTAGTGATACCCAACCCAGGACAAAGAAGGAATTAAATAAATTCTGTCATATATGGTTGCCAAGGTTTCCACTGGAATGATTATTGTAGTACTGGTGAAATTTAATTTTATAATGAAGCTTCTAAAGCAGCATTTTTTTCTGTTTGTTTTTGTACTTTTTTTTAAAATTTAAATTTTAATAAATAAACTAGAAAGGGATGAATTATGGAGAACTTTTCCCATCTGCTTTTGTCAGTTGTTGTTATAATGAGTATTACTTTCTTACAAAAAATAATTTTAGCATCATAAAATTCCAATCTGGGAAAATATTTTTGTCAATTTCCACTTTTAAAATGAGAAAAGTATCTTTTGAGAAGTCCATGAAAATAAAACCTCATCATATCATGAAAGATACTGTCTTGATTCGTTATAAAAGACCTACCTAATTCTCAAAAGGGCCTAGAATGCCATTGAATTTGGAGATAAAAGGTAAAATAATGATAAAAGAAAGTAATATTGACTCTAGATAAACATACTGACTCCTTTGAACCAGAATTTAATGCAAATTTATCTTGATCTTGATCTCCAAGTTACACAACAAATAAATTTGCCAAGTATGCTTTTTTCCATATTTCATGTAACAAGTTTATATTTTAGCTAGATTTTTCAATAGAACATAGAAAAAGGACTCTGTCATGGAATGGGATGAAATAAAGCTTTAGTTATTGAAACATATAAAATTGGAAGATTGTACAAGGTCCTTTTCCTAAATTTTGTACTGGGCAATTCAGTTATATTTTGTGTCTTGGAGTTGAACATTAGCCCTTTAGTAGTATGGAAAGACTATGCAAATACAGATTCTCAATTAATGTAGTGCTTAAGCGAATACTAAACTTTGTATACGTGAATAATGCCATTGAACATATGAATATATATTAATGAGTATGTGGAAGACAGCTGCAAGCTGTTGCCTTCTTTTTGAACCACAAATTAGACAAAACCCAATCACATATGTATGAGTCTGCATTGTATCCTTGGTTTCCCATCCTGGAGCAGGAAATTCCAGAAGAGAAAAGGAAACCCATTCTTATGCTCGTCCAGTTCCTAAATCCAGAAGTTTTAGAACAATTAGTGTGATACATGATGACAAGAAGTAGTTTTATGTTACCTTATTCCATTTTCTTCAGAAACACCAATAAGTTAAGAGAAAGTGTGTTAATTATGCTCTAAAAGGAATTCAGTCAAAACCCTATGACAAAATATGTAGCAAGCACTAGAAGAAAGAGGGAAGAACTAGATTTCGTGCACAGTCTACACTTAAAACTGTCATTACTGAGATAATGATGTCAAGATTATTTAAAAGAACCTTTCAAAGGAAAAAGATGCCTGAAGTCTGTGAGCTTTTAATAGGAACTGGACAACTAACTCTTCTTTCTGACTTGGAGAAATTCTTGCAATTAAAAAATGCTATGAAGCATTTTTCAAGTATATCTTTGAGATTTCTCTACTGTATTTTTATTCATATCTGTGTAGTAGTTTTAAGCTACCATAAAATATTTTTAAAATGTCTGGTTAATAGGAAATGACATTACTGCCACAAGCAGCATCTGAATTGGGAAGTCTCTGAACACCATTACTGCTGTAAGCAAATCAATAAAGGTAGTATTTACTGTATAAACTTTATATGATCTCTACTCTGGCAGTGTTTTAAGCTACAGTATTGGTTTAAGATTTTTAAAAGCCCTCTGATTTCACTAATGTATTTGCAAATTCATAACTAAACTAATTACAGGTTGCAGCAGTGCAGCTGTGGTCTCATTTCACAACTGGTGTGTAGTGAAAATGAGTCAATGACTTTACCCTTTCTTCTTCGGGAATAAAGTGTTACAATCCTAATGTGTTCAAGTCAAAGGAAGTAGGTGATAATTTCTCTAGCTTGTTATTACAGATGTGATCTTTACTAAAGTGAAGCAGTTAAGTAGGGAGTGTCTTACAAAGGTTGTGCACTGGCTAAATAGAGCATGACAAATGGCACACACATTTGACTGTAGTCAGCTTTCCCAGCTAGGAAGACATCTGAAGATTTGTTTGGTTGCCTGATCTGTCCTTAAAGCTTCAAGCTATGTTTTCTCTCTTCAGAAATTGTATTTGGGAAGTATGCAGGAAAAAAAAGATTCTTTAGTAGTTGGGGACCCACTGAGTTTTCCTTTCCCTAGTTGAGTTGAGACTTTCAAGAATCAAATTCCTGTTTAAGATGAGGTGTGCAAGAGGTAGAGGAAGAACAAATGTCCCTTTGTACAAGCATTAGTCAAAATTTCATGTCTGTCAAGTCCCCTGAAAGTTGTATCTGCCCCCTCTGTCCAGTATTGCTGCTCAGATGTTTTTGATTATGTCTAGTCTCTGTTGAAAATTTGTAATGATCTGAAGGCATAATTTCCCTGTTTCTATGAACTGCACTTTGTATGGTTGGAGATAGTATGTTTTTTTTCACAGCAGAGAGTTTCAGTCTCATATTTCAGCCAGTTAGCTGGGTTGTCTACTCATTTACCTCTTAATGGGGACACAAAAAACCAGTCCTTTATGGTTGTACCCTTGGACTCAAGCGAACTCAGTAGTGAATTTTCCTTTATTTCTGAATGGTAGACAATTTTATCTATCCAAATTCGAGGAATATCAGTGGATCTAATATTGGGGAAAATCAGAATTAAAAATGGAAAGAAAATAAGTGTCTTGGGAGAAGCATTACAACTTGATATTTTGATTAAGTTTCAAGTTCGCAAGTCAGAGAAAATCCTGGAAGAATGAGTGAAATAAGGTTCTGACTTTAATCTCAGGCAGAAATTGGCACATGCTATACCCAAGTAGAAAAAGCATCACCCAGGGTGTCTTGCATGAAGACTGCATTCCATTTATAATGTCTGGTAACTTTGTATTTGGAAGACACAGAGAAATCCCATGGAGATGAATTAATATTTAGTTGCCTGTAAGTGGCATTTTTCTTTGCATGTCTTTACATCTCTTTCTAAGAATAGCAGTAGTAGTCTTTCTATTTTAATTTAAGTAAAGTAGTTATCTGCATTTGCCTAGTGTGAAGAGGAATTACCTGCTAGGTGATCCATCCCAGATATGCCCTCTTCAAGCCAGGGATATATAGAAGTACTTGATCTTGTCTTCCCTTGCTCAAACACAGGTTCAGGACATTTTTTGTTGCTAAAGCGTTTTGTGTAGTGTTTGAAAGTGAGAATGCTGACTTAAGAGTGTTGTATTTCAGGGATCAGTATTACTTAAACTTGTTATGAAGCTGGACAATGAAAGTACCAAAATCTGGAGCTTTCTGGTGAGTTTGTGGCCATATTATTTTAAACATTTGTGAGAATAACATTTGTGAGAATATTTTTGCATATATTCCCTGTAGAATTGTTGTTTTTCTAAACTACCTCTTTAATTACATTACACATGAAATATCCTGGATGAAATCCTGGTTCCAATAAAAGCATTTATGTTCTTGATAACAAAATAACCCAGCCAATTTCTATGCGACCTGAAAGCCTAAAGCTAGAAATTGATCTTAAGTAACACAGTGTGATGGAGAAGGCAAAATATGAAAGAATTTGAGCATCAAATTGGAGACTAACTTTAATGTTCTTTGGGGACATCCAAAATTCTGTTCTCATGGAATATTTTTCACTAGCTGCTTGGCACACTGTTTCTAGCATAAAATGCTGTTATAGATGGCCTTCCTAGACTTGCATCTTTAGAAAATTGCATCTGTAGGATAATTGTGCTGTGTTTCCTAGTCAAAACTAGAATGAAAATTTATAATTTACAGGGTTTTTTTAATTTTAGAAAATTAACGTTTTTTTGCAAAATACTTTAGCTTCCATGAAATCCAGCAAGGAACACTGTGTACTTCAGATCCGTGCTTTAAAGAAAGATAATGGTATTGTTATTGGTAACTGGTATTGATAGATGCTATATGTATTCTTTTGCATTACGCAAACTTAAATCTATACTATCAAAAGGAAGGTAATTAATAAGTTGCTTAGATCATGCAAAAACAGGCAGTGGAAGAGGAAAATGTAAGTTTCCAGCTTGTGTTTCCATTATTCATTTGGTATTTGGTGTTAATAATACATTGCAATGCAGAACAAGGTAACACAACTCATACAGTGCCTTATTATCAAGTATCCTCAAGGCACTTCAAAATAACATCAAAAAGAAGACCAAAAGACAATAGCTCACCTGTAAGAGAGGCTTAAAGCTTTTATTTAAAATGTAATGAGTTGGGGTCCCATCAACTTCAAAAGAATTTTGTTTAGGCCTGTATCTCTTCCTTTCTTTTTTTGGTTTGTGTTTGCATTGTTTACTGTACTTCACAGGAGGAATATTTTCAGAAATGGGGGGGAAATAGCTCTTCTAGTGGTAATCTGCCTGGCAGTGTTTGCAGACTTGTGGGACAAGATGTTTAGTGGGAGTTCCTTGGCACTGCACTGCTGCCTTCATGTTTGGTGTGGAAAGGAGGCCTAGGCTGTCAATTACTCCACGTATTTTGTAGATAGTACATTCCAGAGCTGCAATAGATGGTATAAAACTTCATGAGCGGATACAGTTTTAGGGAGTTGCCAAATACAGCAATTCTCTGATAGAGGCAAGGCAGTCACAGGTTAGTGCTCCAGGTCCAAGCAGTAGTGAGGCTGAGCGTGTAATCCCGACAAGTTCCTGTGCCAAGACAAGTGTAAGATACCCATACACACAGTGGGCCACACAGATGAACACAGGCAGAAGCATGCAGTAACCACAGAGAACTGAACTCTCCTAACTCTCCTCCCATTCCCCATTCCGGCCGATCAGGATGAAGAGCTGTTAGTGAGAAATCCACACATATTTAACACATGGAGCTCTCCAGAAGCTGAGCTTATAAACACATGTATCCTACTTGCTGGCTAGTCTAGCTTGGTCTTCACTAGCAGTTACACACTGAACTTTAGTGGCTGCCAGCTCAGACACAGGGTCCTCCGTCCAGCTGCTGGGACTTAGACCTCCATGCACATGCATGTTCATAGATTAGGGATGTCCTTCACCCCAGAAAATAAAGTTTATTAAGAAGACAGGACTGACTGTGCTGATCAGGTGCAAGGCATGGCCAAACAAATATGCTGACCAGCACCCTACTTATAAGTAACTGCCCCCTTTTATCCCCTTATCCCTCATTTCCTGCACTTGTTCTGTAATAAGTGCAATCCCCAAATGGTCTTTCCTGCATCCCGTAATGTGCACCATACCCCTCAGATCATGAGCTGCCCCAGGCAGCCACTCCCACAGACCCATGGTGCTGGGGCACCCCTGGGGTTGCTTGGGCAGGGGTTCATTCCTCTGCGTGTCCTACTGAGGTTTCCACAACATATCTGCCAGTGTGCCTCATTGTATGGGCTGATGGTCTCCTGTGATGGGCCTGGGTGGTGCTAGGGCAGGGTGATATATGGGTTCCACATGTCCTGTTGTGCCTCTACTCCTTTCCACTTCTGCAGATGAGCTATTTATTGCACAGCCTAACATTAAGGAACTTGTATTTTAGAGATTTATTGGCCCTGAATAGGAACACAAATAAGGAGGCAGGAGAGCAGACTCAAGGTGCCACCCTATTTCATACCTCTATATTAGCTCTACACAGTACAAAATTGCAGTCAAAGCTATTCTGCATGTTAAAGCTCCAGGATTAATGATGATGAGTCAGTCTATGCTGCAACTGCTGTCATCACTGCAGCTCAGTTAAAATACACATAAACCCTGTTTAAATTAGCTGCGATCTTGCAAAAGTTGCTCATGACGGTGGATAAATTCATAACTACTTAACTAATGCTGCTGGTGACCTTGAGTAGAGATGCCATACAGACATAGCAAGGCTGCTAAAATTATCTTTGAAGATCGTGCTGTTTTGTGACATCTCCACTGAGTCAACTGGGAACAACTTCACTAGCTAGTGCAATCATTTAGACACAAATGACATGAAGTGATTTGTGGGTTACCAAGGGCTTAGACCTCGTTTTTCATCACTCAGGAAAGCTAATATAGAGGCTTTGGCCAACTAATATTGCAGAAAGGAAACATCACTGGAATAATTTTAAACATATTTTCACGGAACAGAAAGCGTGGATAGATTTTCAATAGACTTAGGTCCAGATTGCCAGTGTAATAAATTCTTTACAGTTAACCAAAGCACAGTGAGGATATAAACCACATTTTACTAGACACAGGCATATTTAGTTAAAGTATTGTTTACAGGGGTATTGTAGTGATTGGATGAATGAGATCAAATGTATAACCACTTTCTATTTAATTAATGTCCACAAGAAGACAGAAGATTTTGCACCCCTTATATCAATCTTAATTACTCTGTTTTAGACAGAATATTAAGCTGGACACTGCATTAGATGTCTCATAGAAATCTAATGATAAATGTGGAGGCTGACACTGTCATATGGTTTGGACAGGGGTAAAATGCCTGACTGCTTTGTATGCTATTTATTAGCAGAATTTCAAGTGCCAATGAGATCAACTGAGGGTACACAGCATAAGTGAGTGTAAAATGTACCAATGAATTAGTTAGAATGCACAGACCAGAGAATTTTGCTAATGCCTTTAGCTAAGAGCCTGTCAGAAATTTTTTATTGCAAATTCCATTCCAGAACCTTATTATGTAAAAGAAAATCTCTTGGGTAATTTTTAAAATTTGATATAATCTTCTTGACAATATACTTTACATGAGTACAAAAATAAAAGAAAAATTTTGAGGTCACTTTGGTGCATGTGCAAACTTAAGTTTACTTCATTATGTTTTCCATGACCAGCAGACAACAGTGTGGATGAGACATGTCTGAAACTTAATGAAAAAGCTGCTTTGATTTGCTCTGGGACATAAGGGACAGACCACATTTTGTCAGTTGAAGCCAAGGGATGAAAGTGAATATGACTCAGTTTTACAGTCATAGCTTCTCTGTCCTTCAATTTACCCACCCATAAAATGGAAATAATGGAGAGTGGCAAAAATATTGGTTTGTGAAGATATAAGCAGTGTTTAAATAACTGTACTTTTAAAGTTTGTTGGAATGAAAATGGCAAGGATTTCCATTAATGCAGAAGTACTGCCAGTAGTGGTGCTTGCTAAGAACTTCAGTGGCAGTCGACAATATTGTGTTCCCATAGGAGGGCTAGAGAAAAGGTATCTTTTTGAAAGTCCGTAAATCAGCTCAGAGCAGCCTATTTAGTCCTGAGTTTATCTATGCATTTACTGGTCCCATCTTATCTTTAACAAATTTCAACACCATTTCTAAAAATAGGTATGGAGCCCATTAAGAAATCTCTCATAAACCTAGATACTTATGATGGGTATCTCATCAGATGTGACTACTAATGCATACTTTACTGTGAAACTCGTGATGTCATTTTGCATTAAGGTACTGTATCACTTGGACATTCGCTTTCCAAGGTTTTCCTCTGATTAGTGTATTCAGTCAGACCTCTCGTAAGCTCATAATGAAGCTGAATTAGTTGAAGATAATAATGACTTTGTGTGCAGTTTTGTAAAATATTACTTGGGAAATACTTTTGAATTTAACTAGATTATGCAAGGCTGAAACAGGCCAGTACCACGAAGCAAAACGCAGTGCTTTGATAAGGTAACATTATGAATCAGCTGTCACCTTGTTTAGGAGATAGATGGGCAGTAGAGAAAGCAAAGAATGAATTGTATTTATAAGGCATACTGCAGGGCAATTTCCTCAAATAATGCAGGACTTGATACATGTTCTCAGAGTCAACATTAAAAATAAGAGAAAAATTCAGTTCTGAGCATTGCTGGTAATATGCCCAAACTCTAATCAAATCTTTATTCTCTTCTATCAGTCCTTTTCATAATGTCCAATTAAAGAAGTCTCTTTGTAACCATCTCTTATTTTCCACCTTTCTTGCCAATTAAGGAATTTTCCAATAAAGCCTGCTTTTATTTTGGACAAGCTGAATGAAGGTTTTCTGGAGCCTGCAGGGTAGAACGCATTGTTCTTAGATAAGAAAGAAGCTGATCTCTTGCCTTGACATTATCTGATTCAGGTACAAAGTAATAATCTCAATAAAGCAAAGGGTAGTGTTTACTCTCCAATACAAAAAAAAATACCTTGGAAGAGACCAACTTGAGAACAGATGTGCTCAAATGACATGGAGGATTTTAGATTAATGCCAGTGAAATTTATCTTCTTGTTACTTAAAAATGTGTTTTCTTCTGAAGATGAGAGTGACTGATGTGTGGTGCCTAATGAAGAATATTGTTCAATATTTACATCTGCATCTAACCTTTCCCAGGCAGTGCTAGAAAGATGAGTTATATGAATACCTCTGTATTCTCAATAGAAAAAGCAACGTTATGTGTGAATGTGAACATTTAAAATTTTCATTTAGTTTCTATATTTATTTTTTTGACTTTGTGCTTAAGCAGGAGAGTTTTCTATTGAGGAAAGAGCCAGTTATTTCTACTCGAAATGGTGGTGCTTTTCTTCTGTAGCCCTGTGTTAGGTACACTTAACTCCATAGCTAGGTCGATGGAGGACTGACAAGTATTTTAGAATTCTTTATAACTAATGCACATCCTAGCCTTGCTCAGGTTAGTTTCTATTTATAAGCCTCAGATTTTCAAACTTTATCAGAGTTATCAGTCCCCTGAAGGGCAAGAAATTGTCCCTGTCAGCTCCTTTCATGAATTCAAGCCATCCCCTTCTCCTGACTCACACATCTCCTTCTGCTGTGTTCAGGTGGGGTTCTCCTTTGAAGTGTTTATTTTTGCACCACATTTTCAATTCTTTCAGGCCCCAAGGTTCATGTTTTGGATCAGTCAGAAATGAAAAACTTTATATTATCACTTCACTGTAGGTGTGTTTTATAGCTCACTGTGCCACAAGCAAAAATTAAAACCCTTGCTCAACTTTAACTTCACAGCATTATGGATTCTACAAATATGAAGTTACTCAAATCCCCAAAGCGCACTGTGAACTAAATTAGTTCTCCCATTTAATGCTAAGTATCTTTTGAATTTTGAAGGTGCCAGCTGAATGCACTCAGTAATAGCTTTTTGAGCCCTGTTCTTAATTTCTGCATATTATGAAGTTTTCACCACATTTTTATCAATTGCTCCTTTTCTTTAGCTCAGCAATATAATAGAGTAATTGAAATAATTCACTAGCATGTAACCACTTTGCATTAAAAGATACTAATGATAACACTTCTGACTTATTAAGGAACCTTTTTTTTCCCCTTCATAGTCACAGGGTTGCGCATATCAGATTTAGAGCCTGTTCCAAGTGGGCAGTTGTTTCACTTTGAGTCCTTAAGTTGCAGAACTTAATATGAATAACTTTACATGCAATTTCTCAATATAACTCCATTTAAATGATTGTGTAATTCAGTGTAACTACATAAAAATGACAATATAGCTGCTTCCCAATTACATAATAGTTACCAAGTAGTCAGTGTTTCAGTGTAAAATGTAATTGATTCTTAATTGTTCTATCTTGGAAGAAAGGACACTGATTATAATTTCATTAGGGTGGTACAAGTGACTCTGCAAAGGGAAAGAATCAGCCACATGAATACATGGTTATTTTCTGTTTGCCAAAAGTACTGCTGATTTATCTGTTTTCCAGGTGATGTTTGTAGAACCGTACTGTTAAGAACAGAAGTACAGAAAAGAAGTTTCAGGGATATTTCCTTGTGGTTTTGTTTGGTTGGTTGGTTGGTTTTGTTTGGTTTTGGTTTTTTGTGTTGTTTTTTTTTTTAATTTGATGTGTACTGGTTTGCTATTGAGAATGAAACTGAAGATAAAGTAGCTTGTTAGGCAAGTTATTTCAGGACAAATGACAATGCATGGTACCAACGAATAGGCAGCTTTTCTAGACAGAGTTGAACCTTATCAATTAGAAACTCATTCAGCAAGCAGAAGTGGGCCACCCATACTCCTGCAAATCAAATAGTTAGGTTTTCTTCTTGGCCCCCAAGGCTCTTCCTCTTCTCTGTCCAGTGAGGCCTTGTGCAGCCCTCTTGTTTCCATCTCCCACGGGACCACGCAGGGCACACAGAGCAGCTGTGGCCCCAAGGGCACAGCTACAGCCGCAGTGTTGGGGTGGTTTGGCCACTGCACAAGTCAGGGATTTTGCATTATTTGGCTTTTCATAGAAGTGAAGAGTCAAGCATTGCGTAACTGGCCTGTCTGGTACTAGATGGAGAGCTCCCTGCAGAAAGGTAGTTTTCCCATGATCTTCACCATCACTCTGGGGGTGTTTCATTCCACTGACATGGTAAATGGGAGCCTTTCGCCCAAGGAGTACAATTATTCTCCATGGTGGAAGTTAGGTAAAGTGTCAGGATATCTTTTACGGTGGTTAGGGTGGCATAAAAAATATTTTCTCTGTTATTGGTCTTCACTTCCTGTGACAATATGGCCATGCTGCACACCTTAACTGTAATCAATAGGATTATTCAGCTATGTACATTGTTCAGATTACAGGGCATTTATTCAAATGGAAAATTTCATTCTGACTGTGCAGTCAGGTTTCTGTCTTTTTCTTACTTCCATATCAGCAAAAAATTCTAAAGACCACCATCAGGAGGCTAACGAAAGAGAGTTGTCAGGTGAAACAACAATCAGCTCTTCCAAGGAATACGTTTAAACAATAAGTGAACATCCTCAAGGAGAAATGGCCTTTATGGATGGTTGCCTAGTGATGAGATCATCCAGTGCAAGGCTGACTGACTGGCAGCTCAGATGTAGAAGACTGTAAAAAGTCAAGGTTTTTTTTCCAATTTGGAACAGGGAGATGCACAGGGAGTGCTTTCATTAGCTCAGAGCGAGAGAAAACTTTTGAGTGGTATGGGAACCCATCCCATTACTTCTGTAAGAACTCAATGAAGCTGGCCAAGGCAACAGTGGAGGGGACCACTACACCTAGAACAGTTTGTCCTCATTTTTCTAGCTTTTTGATTTACATAAATTCAGAGATTTACTGCAAAATTAGTTCCAGGCCATAGTTAAGCCCTCACTGTAGCTTATGTATAAATTGTGCTGCTGCTGCTTAAACATATGATTTCCGATTGTCACCCCACACACAAACACGTGCATGAAAAAGAGAGCAAGATTAAGTAGAAGGGAGAGGTTTGAAGTTATTTTTATTGGAGAAGGGCAGGATTTGGAGTTGGAGGGCCTATTGTAGGTGGAAGTGACTGTGTAATTAAGGTTGTGCTCACATGTACATTGTTACCTCAAAAAGGAAAAGCATAAACCCCTGTACAGCCAGGTGAGTCATGTTCAGAGAAATGTATGTGTGTATGTGTTTTGTAGGGAATGGGAATTTGGCTATGGTCTCAGATCATAAAATAAACTAGAAGGTCTTCTGCATCTACTGATCCTGGTGGTCACCAGTGTTTAAACTACTCGGAGGGAAAATGCTTTTATTTTCCCTTGAAGGAGCTTCAAAGTCAAACAAAAAGAAGTTAAAACACCTGGAAGTTATTACATGATATTTTATTGTTGGTTGAACAAAATTTTTTAGGTTGACCATAGGCTAACATTTTTTTCTTTTTTTTTTTTTCTCCTAAAAATAGAACAGCCTTACTCCCATATCTAAGCATGCCTTTCGAAATAGGGTCTACAACTATATTTTGATGATCTGGAATTATACTTACTACGATATTCAGCATTGTAGAATCACAGAATGGTTTGGGTTGGAAAGGACCTTAAATACCATCTAGTTCCAACACTGTGCCATGGGCAGGAACACCTTCCACTAGACCAGGTTGCTCAAAGCCCCATCCAGCCTGACAGTGAACACCGATGATGAGGCATCCATGATTTCTCTGGGCAACCCTCATTGTGGAAAACAAATTTTTCCTTATATCTAATCTAAATCTAAGCTTTTAAATTTAAAACCATTACCTCTTGTTCTGTCACTACAGACCCTAGCAAAAATCCTCTGTCCATCTTTCTTATAGACCCACTTTATATATCAGAAGGCCACAATAAGGTCTCCTTGGAGTCTTCTTCTTCTTTCTGAACAACTCCAGCCCTCTCAGCCTATCTTCTTAGGAAAGGTGTTCCACTGTCTGATCATTGTCATGGTCCTCCTCTGAGCCCACTGTAACACATCCACGTCCTTGTGCTCTTTAGCCTCAGAGCTGCATGTAGAACGCTGGGTGATGTACTGGGGGAGTTTGATAAAATATTTTAAGAACAAAGGTGCGCCTGCCTTGCTTTGTTATTATAGGTATTAAGTGTTCCTTTGGCAGAGCAATCTTCGAAAACTGGCAGTGACTCTGTATTTCAGTCAAATAAGTGCAGACTGTTAGACAAGTTTCACGGATGCTTTGTTATCTCATGTACATTTCCTTTTTTACTCATTGATACTTTAGCACCTTGAGTCAAAAAGCTTTCACTTATTCAGAACGTATCTGTACTTTCTTTGCATGTAATAAGAATCACAGAATTAAGCAAAAACAGCTGTTCCACATGTCCATGAAATTTTTTTGGTTGCACAAAAGCTTTATAAATTGTACTGCCAGATTTAAAAAAAAAAAAAAAAAAAAGAAAAACACAAAAAACCCCCCAAACCGAAACAAAAAACAAACAAACAAACTCAAAGAGGGAGGGAAAATGCCTCCATTCACCTGAGATGTAAAAATCTGATGTGTTGGCATGTGAGATATGACTTTATTACTCTATTAACCCATGTGAAATCTGGTGGAGTTGTAGAATCTGAATATCCAATGAAATTTCTGCTTAGCATCTTATAGAAGAAAACTACACTGGTAAACTTACTTTCATCCTGCAATGACTTAGCTTGCCCTCTTTCCTGTCCCAGTTCAGTCTTCAGATAAGGGTTGTTGCCCTCACATCATGTCTACTCCTCTCCTGAGTCTTTTATCATGTTTTTGATTCCTGATGAAGAATTCTTCAAGATACCTTGAGTCACTTCTAGATCTGATCTGACCTGTCTGCAGATACGTGGTGATGCTATTAAGTAGAATGCCTGACATGTAGTTGCTGATAACACATATTTATTATTGCTACTTCACCGACATGCCTAAGGCTGGCAGAAGTTTTCCAGGGAGTAGGCAAATCATGCTGTCTCGCCACACCAAGTTGCAAGTCACTCACTAGAGTGACAAATCCTGCCAATAAGCATCCCCTGCCAGCAGCTCTCAAAAGAAGGGTGGGTCTCTAGAGGGAAATGAGCTGAGGACATTGTTTGACACAGAATATCCACAGATACAATAAGTCTGTAGTGATTTGTGTTTATCATTCCTGTTGCATTAGCTTTAGATCTGGAGAAAAAAAGCTCTGGCTATCCTGAGGTATAAAGTTCTGTTACTTTGAGGACCAGTATATTTTTAAATTGTTGTCTAAAGAATAGAAGGACAAGAGTTTTTTGTAGTTTCAAATTTCTTATGCAATTTCTTCCTGACAGTGCAACTAAGCCAGCTGATGGACAGTAGCGTGCTGAGTTAGGCTTTTTGCCACATACTGCTTGATATCCCTGAGTGGCAGAGAGTACTGTGTAAGGCAGAAAATGGGCTTAGAGCAACTCAGAGGTGGGACTATTGATGGACAGGTGTTAAAACCACCATTACTGCAATTAGAACTAACTGTGGCTGTTTTCATTGGCAAACTGAGCAGGGGATCAAGAACTGTGGTAGGTCTTGTGCCTGCATTACTGGTGGCACCCCAAGGGCAGTGCTACCATGTTATACCTGCGCTGTGAGGAGAGGTGGAGGAGGAATTGGGTTTTTGTTCTGTTTTGTTAACATGGAAGTTGTCAGACAAACTGAAGGAATAAATGTCCCTTCATCCCAGAAAACTCGAAAAGGTATAAACACTATAAAATCTTGTCTTAGAAGAGTCATGATTTTTCAAACACAAATTCAAGAGTGGTCCTTTTGTTTAGGGTGTGTGCATGTGTTCATTTTTGGGTAGGTGTCCAGGTGACTTAAAATAATTTTGTCCTTTATTGGCATTTTTGTACAATTTATTTCTTTTCAAAACATTTTCTTATTCAGCTAAAAACAGAGGATAAAAATCTGCACCTAAAATGAAGGAAGTCATACTTGCTGACTGTAATTGTATTTTCTGGTTTAAACATTTATGAATCATACATAATAATTTATCCAGGACATAATCAGTGCAGAGCAGATATCTATCACAACCTTTCAGATTCAATAATTTTTTACAGCTGCTTTGCACTCATGATCACATATTTCAGTGCTTGTCTACTCCATACACCATGCCAAATGAGCACATAGGCAAACAAATCAGTGTTTGGATATTAAAATGCAGATGAGTTTACTTGAAAATTGTTCATGAATTTCAGGCCCATGTTTCTTTTAAAAATAACCCTGTTAAAGTACCTTGTGTAGTGAGGAACTTGTGCAGTCTAAAGCAGTAATGAGCTTTTCTTACTCACTGTCTGCTGCTGCACAACCCGAGTTCCCATCTGAGTGACAGCTAAAAGCCACCTGAGAAACCCTTGTACATAAGGTACACATAGTGCTATGTGAGCGTCAGGTACCACATAAGATGCAGAGCAGTCAGCAAGTGGGTTTAAGTGTTTTTACATTCACTTCTTCCTCAGGTGAGACTGGAAGGGTTTTGTGAGCTCTTGGCACAGGAGAGAGAGGTCTTGCTGCAAAGCATTGCTCCTGTGCACGGAAGGAGGAAGCTGGTGGGGTTCAGTCAGCTGTCTGAAAAGCCCAAACAGTTTATTGCCAATCATTTCAGCTGCCGTGTAGGGAAAGGGTGACCACAAAGCAAGATGAGTGCTGTGCAATGGAAATAGTTTTAATTGTTATGATTATATTAGTTTCTTAAGTCATTGTGTTTAACCCCAGCTGGCAACTAAGTACCACCCACCAACTGCTTGCTCACTTTTCCCTCACTGCTAAGGAGAAGAATCAAAAAGGAAAGGTAAACCTTATGGGTTGACATAAGAGTTTAATTATTGAAACAAAATAAAAAGATAATAATAAGATACTAATAATACTAATAATATTCATATTACAACTACTACTAGTAATGAAAAGGAGAGAGAGAGAGAACTAAAACCCAGGAGAAACAAGTGATACACAATACTATTACTCACCAGCCATAATATCCATCTCATACCACAGCAGCGATGGGTCGCCTTCCAGGTACCTCCCCCAGTTTATATTCAGAGCATGACGCTCTGTGGTGGGCAATATCCCTTTAGCCAGTTCAGTTCAGCTGCCCTGGCCATACTCCCTCCCAGCTTCTGTACCTGCTCACTGCCAGAGCACAGGAAACTGAGAAGTCCTTGACTTACCATAAGCTCTACTCAGCAACAACCAAAATATTGGTGTGTTATCAACATTATTCCCACACTGAATCCAAACCCAAGCACTGTGCCATCTACTAGAAAGAACTAGCTGAAACCAAGAGAGTCATATAACTTTGTATAGTAGAAGTTAGTTCAGAGAGGGTAAGGACAGTTCAGAAGGAAATCTTTGAGTTGTGCTGCTTTTTGCTCTGTTCTGTTGTGGATGCTATTTATTTCCCTTTTTTAAATATATTTTAGCAGGAGAAATTCAAACATGTCAGCAAGTCTACAAGAGCAAGCAGAGACTCTGTCCTCTGATGGTATTTGTATAAGTTTAACTAATTCAGCTGTAGCATACTGTACATATCTGTAAGATAAACAGGGACTTCACTATCACAAGCTGCCAATTCTGGCTGTCATGTAATTCACAGTTTTTGTGCTTTATCTCAATTACATTCCATCTCTAGGGCACACTGCTGCATATTACTGCTCTGCTAATGAAGCGAGAGCTATATGGCATTTCTTTCTGATTCCAGCAAACACAGAATAAGCACAAGTCAAACATTCCCTTGACAAATTGTGTGAGCTAGGCTCTCACTTCTATCCAAAAAAGAACTTGTTTAGCTAAGATGAGAGAATATCTGAGTTACTATACATCTAAGCTCTGAGACTCTTGGTCTTGGCTGGTTTGGTGGTGGAATTATTCCAAATGCCAAAGGAACAGAGGATCTCTTCTGGCAGGTGGGACCCTCTAGAACCCATGAGAGACCAGAAGGTCTAGGGATGGTACCTGCCAGGACAGCTCTTCCCAGGCCCTATGGAGAGCCAGAGTGTGGCTTCCTGCAGGTAGTGCAGCTGTTGTCCAGAGCAGGAGGAAGGTGAGAAGAACGGTGATCTGCTGGTAGTACACACTCTGGCATTGGACGTTGAGCTTAGGTCTGGTTGGAAGAAAGGTGATAGCATTAGAAATTAAGTTTCTAATAGAGTTTTCCTTTTTCTGTTCTCTGCTTCCAGCTCCTGATTCAAGTCAATATTGTTCTCCTTCACTCTAGTCTCTTCCAATGGTGCTGAATGCTGATGAGCTAATACTTGGCTCAACACCAGCAAGTAATTTCTTGGTAATTAATTTGCATTCTCTATACCTGACCTGAATTTTTTTCAGGTAATTTGCAGGTTGGGTAACCCATCAGAATCAAACAATTTTAGGGGGTACCCAGGAGTACAATGAGTAACGATTATTTTGAGTCTGTCTTCTCTCAGACTCTTTCTCTTTCAGCATTAGGGTTTCATTGCTATTATAGCACTTTGCATATAATTACCAACAGCTTTAGGTTATAATTATATTGTCATTTAGTACATTTGTAATGGGGAAAGAATGAACAAAGCAGTGAATTAAATATGTGATGACTGTTGATGTTGTGTGCCTTTTGCTTTCTTAACAACTTCATTAATATTTTGCAATGTTTATGAGGAGCTACCTGGAAAAACAGCCATTGCATGCATTTGAACATGTCACAACTCTAGGACCTGAAAGGAAAAATAAACAGGATGAGCGGATACCCTTTAGGATTTAGTTTTTTTAATATGGACTTAAAAAATTACTGCAATCATTTGCATATTTATTGCACACAGTGTTTTCAAAAGACAGCAGCAGTGGGCTAATGCTGCAATAAGTGGTAGAACTGTTGACCTCAGTAAGAGCAGATGCAAGTAGGTACCATTCACTCAAGAAAATGCTACAGAGTGGTTACTGTTTGTAAAAAAAATTCAAAAGTTAAAGCCTAACAAGTCTCTGCTTTTGGTCTTGAGATATCGTCCATATACACTGTCTGTTTGGTATTTTCTCTACAGGTGAACAACATGAAATATAGTTGAACAAGTACATTTTACCACCATATATGTGGAATAAACTTACAGTTGTCTCTAGGAAATCTATAATGGCTCCAGTTTACAAACACATATGAGTCAAAGCATTATATACGCTTGATTATGTCTGCGTGTATATGGACATAAAAGAGTACTCAGTTGTACGTGTATGCATAAATATAAATACACAGTTACAAATTGAAGAGTCTAAATTACATGGCACACTAATGACAGAGAGAGCAATGGGGCCCAGCTGCCTGACTCAAGCAGGTGATCATGGGCTTTGAGGATGTCAAAGGGTGTTTCATACCCTTGTCCTTCCTCCAGTTATACCACCTTACGTCTGCAATGCTGACAGTGGTTGCAGCACAGATCATGAAGATGAATTAACACAGCTACAAGTTTAGCAGCAGGCTGGGGTGGAATTTATTAGAGTTGATGTCTGCATGGGTAGCACTACTGCCTCACTCACAGCCTGATTTGGGTCCTCTTCAGGAACTTAGTACTGCAGATTTCTGGTTACTGTGGGTGAGTAACTTTAGACAACACAGCTAGTTTTCAAATGTTGTTGGTTCTTTTTGTTTGGTTGGTTTTTTTGGGGTTTTTTGTGGTTTTTGTTTGTTTTTTTTTAATATCACCTGAATATGTTAATGCCATTTGTGCAGGGCACAAAATCACTGTTCAATATGCTGGTTAGTTTTTACATTCCTATGAACTCTAGAAAAGTAAGTGTGAAAGAAACAATGTCTTGGAATATCTAAACAATTCCGTGTTACTGTGTGGTCTCAAGAGAGCTATCAAATTTAAATCCTTTAGACACAGGTAACTGCACAAATCTAAAATAAGGCAAACATAATGGATATGTTTTTTTAATTAATAATGCCACACTACCAGACTTATCTGTCTCTCTCTCTGGTCTCAAGCTAAAGAATGCTGGCCATAAAATATTGCTGAATATATGAGATAGGATCATAAAGCATAAAATATACCAGAGCCATTGAGAACATCTGCTATAAACTCTCAATGCCACATAAGCTTGGGTAAAACACAGTTTTCCTGATTAAACTCATTGAGCTTGTAGTTATCAATAAAGATGATAGGTATTTAGTAAAATGACTGGTGCTTGTAACATATGTCGAGTCGGTATAAGAGGTTAGAATCTGACAGCATGGATGAAGATATTTCTAAAGATTGATCTTTCTAGTGATTTTATTTCTAGACAGGATCTCTGTATAGTGCAAACAGGGGTTTTACAGGTGAAATTTGAATGTTGATCCGTAAACAAAAAACAATTTACAGAGAAGGAGAGTTTGTTTAGTTTAGAATTTCTTTCATTTAGAGAATTTGTTTAGTTTAGAAAAAAGATAAGTGAATCAACTAAAAATAATTGGTGATTGAGAGATATTCTTCATATTCAAATGATTACTATTAAATACTTCACAATGTAACTCTTCATATCTTTGCGTAGTGCAAAAGAAATGTGAAGGTCACAGCAGTAAAACAAGTGGAAACACTTCTTAACATTTCTCAAATGCAAAATATTAATGAGTTTCTTCTCAAATGCTTCACATGTTAAAAGGAAAATATATCTTCTGTTTTTTCCTGGTCAGCTAGAGAAACTAGGAGTCAAGATCAGTATGGCTACATAGGAATCATACTACTTTGTTCTATGTAGAAGTCATAATACTGTGTTGGAAAAAAGTATACTTGCAAAAAGTTGGAATAAAACCATATTTGAATTGATACCGTAAAAGCTAAGGAAGCAGCCTGCAAATCATAGAGACAATTTCAGGTCAGTACATTGCAATTTGTCAAAGTCCTAGGTGCAAATGAAATTCCGTAATAAGAGGATCTTGCTCCTTTTGTAGTGCTTACCTGTCTTAAAGGATCTGGCCCAGGGACTTTGGCCTTAAATTTCTAAAGTTATATAGCCATCAGTAAAATTACAGTGGTACTTGTCCCTGAGGTAGCAAACATCCTGCATAAGCACTGGTAAATGCCAGACTGCTCAGTGCTGGCCCCGATGCCTTAACCCTAGCAGGATTTCAACACTGAGATTGCTTTATGAATCTTTTCTGTGAAACCTGATGAAGAAGGGTTTTCTGAGTGCAGGACATCCCTATGAATGCTAATGAGCCACCAAGTAACGTATTGTTTAGGATGGTAACAGTGTGATGGTCTCCAATTCAAAACTTTCTATCTCTACCCAAATTTGAAAGGTGGCTCTAGGTGTGAATCTGAATACAAAATTAGCACCTAGAGCAAGGCTGAAAAATGGACCCATCAGTTTCTTCTGCTGACAATCAAGTTTTAAAATTGTTCACACTCTTTGTCCTCTTTTTGGATCAATGAATATTTTAATGCAACAGAAGTTATTCTAAGTTTCAATATTAGTGTTATTAATTAGCTAATCAAAGCTTTGTTGGCTGGGATTTTTTTTAAAACAGGAAGGGGAATAAATCCAGAGTTTGTGAACTATGTTCTTCTCATGAACTGAGATTAGAAAAGCTATTAGCTTATGACCATTGTGTACCAACTAAGAGGCACATGATATGGGTTTTCATTTTTCAAATTTTATGTATAAGGCATAAAATTCATTGAGAGCAGCAATATTCTGTATGATCTCAGTAAACAAGCTTTCAGAAAAACTGTGATAAATAAAGTATGTTTGATAGGTAAATGAATGCCATGAAAGCTAATGCTCTGCTTAATGGATGAACAATTTCACCAGCATCCATTAATTTGTATATGAATAACCTGTAAGCATAGGTGGTCTTCAAGTCAATTATACTTCAGCTAACCATGACAATGAAGAGCATACAATGAAATGGCCTCCTTGAAGATGCGGTAATGGTGAACAACAGAACAGATAACAATGAAGGATTATTTTACTGACTCATAAATCCAGACCAATGCTGACAAAGCTCAGCTCTGGGGATGACAAACTTCCTCTTTCTCTTGTGATGTTGACTTGAAGATGCCAGGCTAACGATCTTATTCCATTAAGGTTTTCCTAGTGCCATCATTTGATGATGTCTTCTTTGAATGTATATATTCATCTTCTTTTAAGTTACCAGATGACTTTTTAGGCCTTGGTACATCTGACAGAAGTAATTCTGCAAACTTTTTTTTCTAGTGAGAAATTTTAATCCAAGCATTTACTTCTGTTTCCAACATATTGTGCTAATCAATGGATAGTCATTCCACTCTCTTCAGAGGCAAAACTTGTGTATTTAATTAAGAATATTTAAAATACAATAACAAATCAAAATGGAACCCCCCTCCCAAATGTTACTGAAATTTCAGAAAGTTAGTGAATATTTTATTTAATTCATCTGCCTGATCACTTTTTAGATTGGTAGGAGTTCAAAATTAAACTACTAAGAGCTGTTTTTCTTGTGCTTTCCTTTTGATGGATTATTAACAGAAGTTTGGTCTAATAATCAGATAATTGTAAAATATTTCAGAAGAGATTTTCAGTCTTTCTATGCATAAAATCTATATCTCTGATCATTCCATGTCCTTCTCTTACTGATCCATGCATATTGCATCTGTTTAAAGAGACAGTGTTATTAAACATAGTATTCAAGATAGAGGAACACTGCCATGTCTTGTTATGAATAAATTTACAGATCCTTCATATCATATTAAAGTGACTAGATTGTCTGCATTTTCTCACTTATTCTCTGCTACCCTTCAGTTTCTCAACAGTGGATTTAATTTGTCCTTGTGCTGCCCAGCTGCCTATCTTTGATAGGTCCTTCAGCAGTACCTTCCTGACATCTGTTTTGCCTACATATTCAACTTTATAATATGTACTAGTCTGTTGATCAACAAACTAATAACAGGAAGGTTTTCTGTAGTCCCTTTTCTTCTAAACTGGCTTCTTTTTTGGAGCTGTATATGTACATAAATAACACCTAACTGGTGTTATACAGATATTGTATTACTGTTCACTGTAAGTCAGTGGATATTTGTGACTGATCCAGTGGCTAAAAGCTTCGCTAATGTAGCTAATAGTTAAGTGTCTACCTTCTAGAAACAAATCAATATGACATTAGGGACCCATTTTTTTTCCTCCCTCAGTTTTACCTGCCCTCATCTATTTACATTGCCTGCCTCCATTATGTCTATATTAATACAAGGTCTCAGGAGTGAAACTGAGTTATAAATGAGTCCTTGTGTCCTGTGTTTTAAAAAAATCATATGAATCACAGAATTATATGAACCTTCTGTCAAGAATTAAATCCTGAAGTATTGTGCTGGTTTGGCTGTGATAGCTTTAATTTTCTTCACAGTAGCTAATATGGGTTATGTTTTGGATGTATGCTGGAAACAGTGTTGGTAATACAGAGATGTTTTTGTTATTGCTGAGCAAAGCCTTTTCTGCTCCTCTGCCCACCCCACTCCACCAGCGAGGAGCTGGGGTTTCACATGGAGCTGGGAGGAGACAAAGCCAGGACAGCTGACCCCAACTGACCCAAGGGATATCCCACACCAGATATTGTCATGGTCAGCATATAAAGCTGGGGGAAGAAGGAAAAAGGGGGAGACATTCGAAGTGATGGTGTTTGTGTTCCCAGAACACCATTACATGTGTTGGAGCCCTGCTTCCCTGGGGCTGACTGACTACCTGCCTGCCCATTTGAAGTGGTGAATGAATTCTGTGGTTTGCTTTGCTTGCACATGCAGCTTTTGCTTTACTTCTTAAACTGTCTATCTCAAGCCATGAGTTTTCCCACTTTTCTGATTCTCTCCCCCATTCCAAAATGAGGGGACTGAGAGAGCAGCTGTGTGGGGCTTAGTTGCTGGCTGGGGTTAAACCATGACAATGGTCTTACTGATGTCTGTATATCTTCATTTTATTTATTTGCATGCTATTTGAAAGTAACAGTGAAAATAATACATTCCAGGAAAAGGGACATTTTTCTATTGTCGTTATAAAATGTAACAGGACGGGTTCTGAATTTTTAAATCTTCTGTTATTAATTACGCAAACATTGGCTTCTTCTGCAGTGTGAGATTTGGTTCAAATTGGATAGTGAATTAGCAAAAATGGGGTTTGACCTTTTGGTTTACATAATTGAAAAATATGATCAAAAAAACTTGCTTACTTGTTCCACTGACTGTATTATTTTAGTTTTCCCTTTGTAGTTTTCAAGTTTCTGAAAAGAAGAACAGCCTACACACTGCCAAGGGCAGACTATTTGTGAAAAGTCTTGGACAAGTCTGGCTTAGAAAGCTGCTGTGAGACTAGCATGTGAAGTATTCTGTTCTGGGATCTTGAGAAACTGACAGTTGAAAGAGGGCACATTTCTTCTTCTGCCCATTCATTACTCAGTTTTGCCTACAGGAAGATGAAATGAGGTAAGGAAGAGTCTAGAAAGGTGGATAGCTTGTGCTTACAGCACAATTCCTTTTCTGTTAAATTTGCATGCAAATTGATCTAGAAATCCATCAGCTGACTCTGTTAATGAGGTCAAGAAAAACATGCAGAGTTAATCAAACCCAGATATAGTTTTTATTGGTTAACTATCTCCAGGGATGGAAACTCAGGACCACAATTTTTCTTCTGTGCTTTCAGAAACATCTTACCATAAGTGGTATTGGAATTTAATTTCATTGAAGAGCTGCCTCTCTTTTCCCTTTTGCACAAAAGTTACCCATGCATGTCAGTCTTGTCATTTTAATTGAACTTATAGGCATGAATGGCATGTGGTGGAATTTAATCTGTCAGTATAACAATAATAAATTATTGCAGTAGTTTTGATAAAGAAACCTGGGACTTTGTGGAGAATAGTAAAGAATTGGGGGTTGGAAGGAAGAAGTTTCATACACCTTTGCCTGACAGTCAAGTTCTCTGTTTTATCCATTTCTTCTTGTCATTTACTGCCTGTTGTTGCCTAATTATTCCAGACACTACACCCATCATATTCTGCATTACAGCTATTAGTCAAATGGTTCAATCTTTTTGAGTCTACCTTACAGACAGGATAATGTTTCTAGTTACTTTTACAACCTGTCTTCTTTTTCATCCATTTTGCTTGTACTTTGAAATGAATTGTAGAAATAAGATTTATCTTCTTGAATCCACGAAGCATATTAGGAGGAAATTAATTTTAGCTTTGAATCTGATTGCCCCTAAAAGATTATAAAACATTAGTAGTTGTGATCATGTGGCCTGAATAAAAAATATCATGGGAAATGCTTGGATTCATAAGTATTTGTGAGAACTGTATCCATAGAGGCCTCTGAGCTTTCAGTAACAGATAGGGGAACACAGTAGGGTGCTCATTAAAACACTTGTGTAACTGAAATTGGTACCAAGAATTTATGACTTATATGATGGGATTGCACAATGAGAGGCCATGCAACTAAGCAGATAATGCCTGATGTGTTGGAGAAGAAAGAGTTGGAATGTCTGGAAGAATAACACTGTTTAACAACTGTTGGCCATCTTATGTAGTTTTATAGTTTAAGCACTAAGGCCCCTGTCCTGGCCCCAGACTGTGATATAATAGGACATGGTAGTTATTTTTTTCAAAAGTGTATATACCTGTTCTAAAAATTGAGTATCAAAAATAATCTAAAAATACTTAATTCTAAATAAAAAATAAAAAGATATATGAATGTCACTCCACTAGCAACTGTCAGAACCTATAGAAGCCTAAATGGAGGTTTCCACGTGTATGTAGAAACATCTTAAGCACTTTAGATGCCCCTTTGCTGCATGCCAGGTGTGAAGCAAAACAGCACCAAAAAAGCAGGCACTTGAGAAACCTGGCTTTATCTGCTAGGTGTGTCCAGAGCAAATCTACTCCACAGCAACAACTCCCTGAGCAAATCCCAGCATCGCCCCTCATTGTACTTTTCAGTAGAGCCACTGGATGGAATGGTGATAGTGAATTCTGCCTCAACAGTTTGTGCATTTTCTGTTATACAAAAAGAGGCATGAAATGGATTTGGCCTCAGCAGAGACCAGACTAACAGGTTGTCCCTCCCCAAGGTGAATATTCTAACTGCTTGGATACTAAGCCGTACTTCTTGATTACTGTTGTGAATTTTGTCAAGTTTAAAAGTATTATTTAGGTATTTCAGTGAGTAAATGACTTCACGGGGGGGTTCTCCAATTGTAGAGGTATCACCAAGAATGCACAAGGATACCAGCTTGAGTAAGTGAGCTGCTGAGATTAGCCTGAGTTAATAGGCAAGTGAAGGTCTCAGAGATTAGCAGAGTATGAAGAATGAGAGATAGCGGGATTATTTGGATTAAAGTGGCACTCAAGATAGACACTGGGCAGTGAGGACTGCATTTCTGCTGGAGTGATTGGTAGTTCAGTACTCAAGACACAAAACCTAAAGTTCTCAGGAAATAATTTTCTCTGCATGAATGTGTAAGGGAGGCACAACTTTAGCAATATTACTCATAAAGAATGTACAAATTTAGGGAAAGGTCCAGACCAAAAATGACATCCATACAAGTGTGATAGTAATAGGCATTGCACTGTTCACTCTGACGGAGGGTATAAATGCAAATCTTGAAAGGCAGAACAGTATTTCTCTTTTAGCCATAGTGCCTAAATTAACAGCTGCACGGCTGCCAGAGATGTCAGAGACTGAGTGTGATTTTAGTTTAGGTGGAGAGAGAAAGTTTTGGAATAGCAAAATAGATCCATGAATTTTCAGAATAGAGAAGGTACTTAAATATGTGCTTCATGACGAGAAATTGAAGTCTTTAAGGTCTGGGTCTGCCACATTCGTTGAATAGATTTTGAAAAAGCTGTATTTTAAACATAAATTGAGTAATAAGATATAATTTAAGGTCCCTGTAGTTATTAGGAAGAATAGGAAAGGCTGTGTTTTCCTCTCACAGAGTTATAAAGCAAAAATAGTTCCTCTTTCATCATTAACCTTGGTGTTAATTTTTTGCATAAAGAAATAATCAGTCTCTCAGAATCCTTCTAACAGGTATATATTTGAGTGATACACATGCAAAGCTAAGGTTTTTGTTTCATATTTCATAATTAGAAACTAAAGCCTTTGATAATGTGATAAGTGGTCCAAATGGGGGCTGCAAATAATCATGTCTAACTAATTATCTACTATATAATCAAAAAACACAAGAGAAACAGACACCTGCATAATGCAAGCCTTTGGAACAGATGTGCCCTTATTAATAGACATGAGTTGCCTATTAAAACTCTGCGGTGACAAAGAATGTTTTCCACCTTATGAAGGATCCCTGCCTAACCTTCAATTTCTGTGTAATTATAAGCACAAAAAAAATGTAGAAGTAGTGAGGCTTTCCTCTTTTCCCTATTATGTTACAACATGAACTCTTAGCCCTTCAAGGTTTCAAAGGTACTGTACTACTTATCCGGTTGTCTTTGGGTAATTTTGAGGGCTATGTATTGTCTGAAGACATGAAAAGAAATATCATTCAATGGGAATATTTTGCCACTAAAGAAATTCAAAGTCCATTGCAAACATCTGACTGATGTGTTGCGTGGATGATTATGGAGGTAACAAACAATGTAGTGTGTGACAGTTTTCCTAAAGATACTAAAATAACAGCTTCAGAACTGTCTGACAAAAAAGAAAAGGTTGAGCTACTTAAAAATATACTACAGGGAACTGAAAACTCATACATTTATTCATTAGGATAATATTTTAGATATTAATAACTGTTTCCTGACCCTAACAGATTTCAGTGGAGATGAGTTTGAGTTTCGCTCTTTGTAGGTGCAGGTATACATATAACATTATACATGTGGCTTGTCCTACAGATTTCAATGGTATTATTTAAATGCTTAAGACTATGTACGTGCATATGCATTTACAAAATAGAGGTTTTAATTATTAGAGATGTTGTCCATTAAATCCCCTGATACAAGCAGCTAAAATTAACCAGATGTAAAATTTTTTTTTTGATGCTAGTGGTCATGAGCTAATCTGATTTGAAATATTACTCAGAGAATTATTTGAAAAATCTCAAAAATTAAAATAATTTTTTGAAGAATAGGCAAGGTGGGGGACATTAAGCACAGGAATCTGGTATGTGGTCACTTTTTTTTTTTTTGGTGGTGCTCATGAACAATAAAACTAAGATGTTATGAAAAAGCATCAAACCATTGCCATTCAGGCTACCTAATTCTTCATATTTACACCTTTTTCCTTTTTGTATTTTCTAGAAATAGGTGCTTTGAGAGAGAGAATACTTTAGAATAATCTCCTAGTTTTTGTATTTCAGACTCAAAAACACTAGTATCAGAGAGCAATTATCTGAAGTGAAAGTTATCCTTTTTTCACAACCTTGCAGGTGGGAGAGAAGTGTAGTATTGGGACATTTGCACCCATGGTCTCTCTTTTGGATTCAGCTCTAATGAGATGAAGAAATAAATGAAGGCAAAGGATTTCAATATCCTTTTTTTTACAACCCATTTCAGAGAGCTGACTGAATCCTGTGAACCACACAGTGTTCAGTGTACCTGGACACTGTAAATGTGTGTGAAGATTTTAGGTGCTTCCCAGCAGAGGACCAAGTATGCTGCTCCCCTACTTTGTAATTCCCATTTTTCCAGAGCAGGGTTAGAGCAGAGGGACTGAACTCCTGGCAGAGGGCCCCAACACCTATGGTCATGAAATATTAGTTGATTTTTTTTTTAAGAGTAAATATTTCATATTCACGGGTGGAATAAAAAACTCTGAACTGTGACTAGTACTGAGATAATCTGCCTGAGTTTGCAGAGAGAGGGAAGCAAAAGCTGTGATGAATGTGAGTTGTCCCCTATGTCCTGAAGCAGAGCTATCTGAGCTGTGGGGGTTTTCCCCATCCCTGTCCAGAACAGGACTGGGCTGACTGCTGGAAAGTGTGCAGATTCCAGCTTGCACCTCTATTACCACCTTCAAGGTTTCTCTGCTGCTGGTTTATTGGGAATACAGGAGACAAAGAGTGGTTTCTTGTGCTGAGAGAGAAAATCCTGATTAGAGAAGCACGGAGAAGCCTGGATTGTACTGGCCCAAGATTATGTGATTAATATGTTGTTTACCTTACAGCCCCATAGGTATTACCCATCCTTTCCCTCTTCTTAAACACCATGTGAAACTTCTAACAGTCAGTAAAGCAAACCCCTTGCAAAGTTTTCTTTTTAAAAAATATTTTACTTTTTTCTCTCTAAAATTTAGGGTAAGCTGATTTCAGTTACAAGACACAATGATCAGTTTAGAATATGTAAGTGGAAAATCTTGGCCACAGATGTATCCATTCAGGATAACAGAAGCCTTCCTTTTGAAATGATGTGTTATGACTTCCTAAATTATGTTTGACAGCACCAGGGCACTATAGTGAAGCCAAAAGACAGCCGAGATTTAGATATTTTCTGTGTCTATCCTTTTTTTTGACGAGTAAAGATTAGCTTGAAAGGTCAAACTGAATGTTATATCACGTACTGTAGTAAGAGTAGAAGGACATTAAAAATATATTCATAGAGAAAAAGAGCATGTGTACATTCATTCAGTGAGAACAAATATATTCAAATATATACAGGAAATCTACTCCATCCATCTAAGTCTCAAAACTGAAGTACTCACCATTAAAAAGTCAGCAGTTGTTAATGTTTATCACATGGTGGGAATGAGATTACCTCAGTTTTCTTTCCATTTAGGATAAAAGATATTCTGTAATAACTGTAATTTTATATATTTTTTAATGGATTCATGGACTTAGCAGCTCTCACAAGTTGCTGTAGCTACTTGCACTTTGGGATTTTAAAGGCTGGTAGTGTTGAATTGTGTCTGTATGAAGCTAATGTGGTAGCCATTGCTTAGGGATCAGAGAGCCATTCCTCTCCTTCTTACTGTTCATTCTGGTAGTAGCTTTACTGCTGACCTACACCATATTTGACGTTTTTAGGGCTGAATTCGCTGCTCCACATAAGGCATCTAATGATTTTTGAGATCCCCCTAGTGTATCAGGAACAATCATACGGAGCTGACAGATAAAGAAATAGGATGTGCAAGAGACCTGTGTCTTCTGAAGTGACAGCCAGAATCCAGGTGAAGTATCTTACAGCAGCACCAGTGGCACTATGTCAAAGTGGCGCTTTGGTATCTACTCAAGTGAGCATCAACTGAGCCCTTAGTGACATTTTTTTGTGTAGTGAGAGGTAGCTAAGTCTCTGCCTGCTTTCTTTGTTTCCCCTCTCCCTGCTTTTGTAGGCAGAAATAACCTGCTTATGTTCAGGTCAGCATAACCCATAGCACAGGAATATTTCCAGCTGGATATATTTTTGTGGGGGTTATTGGCAGCAGTCTTAACTCCTAGCATTCAGAAACATGCATTTATGTATTTTCTTTTCTGTGGCCTGTTCACTCTGTTCATTGTTGCCCCCAGGGAAACATTCACTCACAAAGATTTGTCATCTGTCACCCAGAATTCATCATAATTTTGTTGCACATTAGATTTGACACAACTATGATGAATACTCAGGGTACTGCTTTCCCATTCTGTGAGTGCCACTTAAATTTGTACAGTCTGTGTTATCCTGGTGACTCATTTCACTTTGATACCATTTTTTAATCTAGAAGGCTGAACAGCATGTCCTGCCTTTGGTCTTTTGCCAGCTGCAGTGAGCTTTGCTTTCTTGCATCAGAGAAGATCCTTGCCAAAAAGAAAATATATGCAGCTAAGAACTCAACTGATCAGAGCAGCCCTGTCCTTTCCCATAGAGGTGGGAATAGGCCATTGAACACTGGAGAAGGGCATTTAATTAATTCATATTAGCCTTTCTTCTTCAGCCTTCTCGAAGAATTTCTTTCATCCAAATAATTTCTAGTTGTATTTTGCTTAAATCAATATGTGAAGGAGATAGTACCTTCTTTTTCAAGTTTTCTCCTGGTCCACCATGAGTGATTTCAGAGAGTTAATTCACTTCCCTGTGATTCTGTTTCCTTATCTGTAAATGGGAACGACTTCCTCTATAAGGTGTATCAAGACCTTCAGAAAAAAATGAGCACCTTTCTGAAAACTCTAAGATACTGTGATGTTCTTTGGCATACCACATATTCTCCACATAGTTACATGAACAAAAAGGTTTTGTATGCCACCAGAACTGGTTATTTATCTTCACAGCGTGTGACAGCCTGCCCGAGTTGCTTTTATACAAACCAAAATGATTTCTGAATTAGCGACGCTATGCTCTGAGGTGCCAGCAATTGCCAAATAGGTATACTATTTAACCACAATTGCCCATATGATGCACAAAACAGAAGGTGAATCCACATTATGCCAACTGCAGAGTGATCCCACGGGCTTGGTACTTCCATGATCGTGAGGGAATATACATTGACACTGTTGACTGTCAGGTCATCCACACTCACAGCCAAAACTGGGGGTGGTCTTCTCTTTAAGAGAAGCATATCAGGTAGCCAGCCTGTGAATGTAAGGAGAATGGGAACTCCTCAGTAAGCCTTCTAGAGAAGGAGGGGAATATCCCAGTTTCTGCAGAGATGATGAAGAAGTTTTTATTTGGGATGATATTTTCTTTCCCTCTTCTCCTCATCCATTACACAGACAAGAAACAGAAGAGGGGCCAAGTGTGGATTCAAGGTTAATTTATATCCCACCCATGCAGAGCAGTCTTGTGTGCATTTACTGCAGTCATCTACACAGAAAAAACCTTCATTCATCCTGGGACACTGAGCACTTTGTCACAGCCCAGTTTGTCCATGCTTATACAAAACCCTGAAAACAGTTTCAAACTTGTAATTTCTATGGTGAGCTCACACTACTGTTTTTGTTATTATTCATTTATAATAACACAATGAAAAGCCTAAGGAATTTGGAGAGCAGGACTGCAGGTCTGTGTTCACATTAGGAAGATTTGTGACAGTGCTGTTTGAACCCAGTGACTCAAAATACTCAGGGGCTTGCTATTTTCTGTGACAAAATAGCATCAGAAGCTCTCTAGCTGCAAACATGCAGAAACGCTCCAGTCTGAGACTTCTGTTCCTTAGTAAGTGTAGACTGAAATGATACACAAAAGATAAACAGCATGTAACAAAAGCTTTAAAGGACAGAAGAGCGCATATCAAAATTGAAAAACCAAATAAGATACATGAGGCATTTAAGATGACCTCTGAGAGCCAGATATGAGCCCATCTTTAAAACACACAAAAATTGGTATAAAAAGAAAGTTGGAACAGATTGATATGGCAGAGGAAGTTGAATAAATTAATGAAATACACGTTTTATATGCTCTGACTCATGACATATATGCAAGTATAAAATAAATTATGGACAAACATGCATCCAGTGCACCAAGTTTACGTTACTATGAATGTCTGTCACATTGTCACCTTCCGTAGGTAATAAGAGCTAAGTGTTACATATTTTTGAAATCAAGATTAGAACCACTCCTGACATTTGTTGAGCACATTTATTAATTTGTTTTTATTTGTTATAATCTAAATAGATATTTCATTCTTACAGTATGTTTTTTGAACTATGGAGTGCAGTACAAAATTGTTCTTACCTGTGTCTAGTATAAGGAATGTGTTATTAGTTGCAAATCTTCCTCTGTTTGTAAAGATGATTTGTAAAAATGCAAGATTAAGCATTGCCATAGTTGATTACACTGAAGACATTGGTCAAAATCAAAGCAACAGAGTGAAAAGGCTGCTTTCTGCTTGAGGGCACCATTGTTTGTACTGAATATATAGCTCTAACATCTTACCCTTAGGGTCAAAGCAATTAAGGCAATTCTCCATGGCACTATTGCTTTTCTGTGTTTTATATTTTTCAGTACAAGGTGTTAAAAACTCTGCAGTATCATCACCTGAATACACAAAAAGCGCTTTTCTCCCTGAAGGTTTAAAATTAATTTATTGCATGCATTTTTTATGATATTGTTAATGTTAACATTCTGACATGTATTTTTTAGACCTTCAGAGTCATCATCAGATACACCTTATGATCTCTTATCTTTAAAGAAAGGTAGAACATAAGAGCCAAACCTAATGCTAAATCCTGTGTTTTACAGCAATAATAGACTGGTTATACTGGTAATAGCCATTCCAACCAAATGGGAGGATAATGTCTACTGACATGTCATCATAATGAATTAATATGAAATCTACTTAATTAGATATCTGTATCCAGATGATATTCCAAATGAAAGCCATTCTATATTTTGTATGACTTGCATTCTGTAACTGAAAACTGGATACATCGCTGTTGCATAACAGATATGTGATTAAATATCATTGGAACAGGAATTTTGCAACTAATAAGCCTGATCCTTTACTCACATCTCAGAAAAAAATTGCAGTTGAGTTGGTGGGCAGTGTAGTTTTTTATATTTTTCAGTGGTAGAAAGAAGATAGTTGACATTTCACTTACAGAAGAAAATCACACAGTGAAATGATGGATGTTTCAACAGAACCTGTAAATTTGGTGGAATGAATAGATGTGGTTTTCCTTGTCAATATTCTGCCCCCATTAAAATAGTCTGAGAATACTATAGAAGCAATAAAAATTTGCAAATCAAATGTAGTACCATTTAACCCATTGTGAACTGAAGGTGTGATATAAATTGTGCCTTAGTATTTCACTGGAGTCCTGATTTCCCTGTTCTGTAACAGAACAATAGGTTCTATTTTATTTTTGAAGCCAGTCTTTCTAAGCAGTGACCACAGCATAGGCACATATTTGACATGTGGAAAAGTGATGCCTGCTGTATGAAGGAATAATAAACTCGATAGTCTCACCTTAAAGGCCAGATTGTCAACCCTGTGCACTCTCCAGCTAGGCATGCTGAGCCCTGAAGGTACGATGTGGGAGAAGGGAGGAAGACTTCTCTCCAATACTTAGCAAAACACTGGCAGGTTGGGGCTGTGACCTCTGCACCCTGGGGGCAGCAATAACTCCTGTTGCTTAAGAGACCCTGATTCTGTGTCAGAACTGACTGCTACTTTAGCAGCAGGGTAACAATAAGTCCTGTGGCACTTGAGACCCCAAATCCCATGAAAGATGAATGGGTTGTTGTAGCCATAGGCAGCCATTCAGAAAACATGCCCTTCCACCTGTCTGCACTCTCAAGACAGAACTCTTGCTGCTGGGCCCTCAGCATCAGTGCCTTAAATCCTGCCCCTGTGCCATGTGCAAGTGTAATCAGACATTGTGCACTTGTGTGTGACTGTGTCTGTGAATGCGTACACATATGAGAAATCATCTAAAAGGAGTGTTGATAAAGACAGAATTTAAATACAGCATCACTAGCTACAGAGGGTTTACTAGCTTGAATTTTAATTTTACCATTAACTACTTGGAAAGCTACTTGGACAGGATTCCTCACCACTGAAACAATTCAGCAGCCAGACACTCAGTTAAGACTCCCTTAACTAAATCCTGGTGTCCAAGGTAGAAGGGAATTCAACCCAACCTTCAAGTGTGTGGCCAGCAGGATGAAATGCAGAGTGTGGTTTTTTATTTTTAGGATTTAAGAATATGGCTTCAGGAAGGCATAGACTTGAATTGCAAACAGCTTATTGAGTAATAAAGGGGAATTTTAGATAATAAGTTTTAAAACCATAAGCCAAATTAATTTTAATGTAGGGCTTCTGATGCAGAAGTGCCCTTTGTAGCTGTCTTGTAACATTGCATGTTGGATGAGTAACAGAAAAAAGTAGGTGGTGGATATGAGAGCCACAGTGGAAGTCACTGCCATGCATCTTTGACTGAGAGGCTCTGAAAAACATATCTCTTCCCCATACCAAAATCCTGAAAAAAGAAGATAACACTGTTACTCCCTCCTATTATGCAAGAATCCCATAATAAACTAGACTCACTGAGATGTAGTAATCTGTACTTTTTTATAATGGAAAGATTCAATCTCTTCCTCTAATAAGAAGTTCATTCAGACAGTCTTTCTAGCAATATTAAACCTCCATTCTCTCTCATACACTGGTGCTTTTTTTGATCTTCTTTATGTCAGACAAATATGTCTTGGTTCATTGTGGAGATTGTGTTGTGGGATATCACATTTACAGGCTCCGTCCAAAAAAACCTCTTTAAACTAATGAGTAGCAAATCACATTGCTGCATAGATACTTGAGTATTTGCAACAATCTTGCAGACAAACTCAATTCCTCTACTAGAAATGTTGTCAGCAAAATCTGTGGTGCTGCAGTTTGCTTTGTTTTTAAATATTTCAGACTTTCAAAACCAAGAACCTTTCTGCTCTGCCTAAGGCAGCATTAGCATGAGCTTGCCTCCTCAGCAGAAATGTTTCCCTTTCCTAGTTGCAAAAGTTGTGATATTTAATTGATTCTAGTTGAATATCTGTACTTAGCTGGTGTAAATCAGCACCGCTACTCTGTTTTTGATAAAGCAGTGCCAGTTTACATCTGACACTAAACGTTGGTGAAAGAAGGCAGGTCTTTCAGGGAAGAATTATACATGTGAATCATTGTGAAGAAGTTATGTTGTTCTGCATTTGATTTTTGAGTAAAAAATATCATGGATAAAAAGTGCTTAGCACATCCAGAATTACAATAAGTTACAGTACTTGGTAAAAAAAAAAGTATTGTACCTTTGTACCTCCTACAATTTGCTCTAACTTTAAATATATATTTATATTCTTACAACTTAAATACAAGTTCTAGCACGGAACTCTTTCCCATGTCAGAGACCATTAAGGCACTGTTTTATCGTTGTGACCTCTAGTTAGAGAGCAGTATTCAATTTGGCTTTCCTTCATCTTTATTTTTGTTGTGGAATATATTTAGAACTGACTGGAGAGGGGAAAGGATAAATGTCATAAAACTGGCCAACATCACAGGATATTCTACATCGAGATACTTTCCTGGATGATTTGTACTGCTAGAGAAGAGTAATGTAATTACTAAGGTTGTCCACCTACATGGCCTGGTGTCACATCATGGTCTAGTGAGCGTCTGACAATGCATTGTTGCCATTGTATGTAGCTTCCTGTGTAGTTTTTACTTAATTTAGTGGAAGTATATTGAATACCAGCTAAATCCTAGGCTTATATATAGTTTCAGAAGGCAAGTGAAACGAGTTCAGGTTACTGAAAGAGTGAATAACCCAAAGTTTTACATTTGAAGCAGTATAAGCAGGTGTCCTGTATCAAGCACAGTGCCTATTGCAGTGTAATTTTGCATTGCATTCCAGCTGATGCTTGGAATTCTATAGGAAAAGTAACACTGCAACATATTTTCTCTGTTTGTGTTTATGTTCTGGTGTGACATCTCCTTTTGTAATTCATCAGATTTGTAGCAAAACTGAAATCTATATCTGTGTAACATTCATGAAATATGAACTTAGTAATGTGAGCTATGAGCTTTAAGATGCTGCTAGACCAGAACTATCTTACCTCCAAAATATGAAATTATTGGATTGTTTCTAAATCTGGCAACATGCCACATATTGCTGGATATATATTCCCAGTGTTTCTGAATTTCTTAACAGCACAGTTTTAGTGAGAATGTACTAAAATATAATTTGTCTGTAAATCTCCCCTGTCATACGCAAACACTGTAAGATCTTCAAGGGAATTGCTTTTTCTTTTAACTACAAAAAGACACACTTTGCATAGATTGTGAGTGCAAAACCCTGTGTGTAAAATACAAAGTAGAGAAAGCATGCCCCAAAATAATTGAAATAACTTTGTCTATTAGCAGTGTAAGAATCATAATGTAAGTATTGACAATAGAAGGCACAGGGCCATCAGATAACAGAAGGCACAGACTCAGGGTCTTCCATCAGTGGTTCCACTGACATCAGCGATGCAAGTAGGTAGAGCCAGATAATTGTCACCATAAGTGAGGGTCTGACAAAATCTGGATAGCAGTGGGCAAGCACTCATCACTGAGCACTTTGTGTGAAGTTGCAAATAAGGGTTTTCAGTGCTAAATGGCAGCTTAGCAGAAGGGAAGACAAGTCCCTTTCCCTATCTAGTACCTTGCTCCTGTGAAAGGCAGTTTCTTACTTGTTCTCTGCTGTTACAACCCACCCCTGAAGGCAAGGGTGACTGATGTTCTTGTTAATAATAGATCCCTTTGTGTGGAATAGAGTGAAATGACACTGACTGACTGGTGTTTATATATATAGGGTTTATTTTAGAACAATTTGGTTGCAAAGGAAAGCAGGTATGTGGCCGTTTTTGTTATTATCTATAGTAATATGGCAATATAAAAGCATAAAAATAACACTTAAGAAAATGTATAAGGAAAAGAAAGAAGAAAAAAATGGTAAGAGTAGAAAGATATCACCACCCATGGATCCAGCAATGAGACTTGATTGTTGCAATTTCCATGTCCCTTGGTCGAAGTGATGGTTGCCGTCTTGATCCATCAGGGGTGGGGTAAGCCATGAAACACAAAGCTCTGTGGGTTAATATACACTTAGCTTTATGTGAGAGTGCCCAGGTACCTCCCCTGGAAGGGTGAAGCAATTTTACACTGTCTGTTGCACCACTATGGATCTGGTGGAGTCCTCTGGTGGGAGGTCCCAGAAATGAGTCTGTGAGCACTTTGGGGGTCTTCGATGGTTTATGACAGCTGCCTCTCACATCAGTGTAGATGAGCCAGTTATGCCCCATCAGAAAGGATGAGTACCTTCAGGACTATGTGCTAATGTCCCAATATCTCCCATGGGGAGAAGGAGGAAGTTTTACTACTGAGTCAGTTCTGTGAGGAAGGACATTGGCATGATAAACACTATCCCACCTCCGCAGGGCCTGCTTCTTATCAGCCTTCTCCCCTATCTGGTTCAAAACCCACCTTGTAGCCTCTGGTGGTGGGTGCACACCCCTCTGCACCTGGTCTGTTACTTTTCATATTGTCAGCAAAGTGCCCACTGCTTTTGCAAATGGCTGCTTGTTTGAGTCATTAACCCTTAAAATTTCAGTCTCTCACATCTGCAGAGTTCTGAAGGAGGAGAAGTTATGCAGGTTTTTACCAGTATTTAGTTTCAGTGATATAACTGTATTCACTGCAGTACAATTCTTGATTTTTAAACATGGCTGATTGGATATTTTAATGAAACTGAACTCGAATCTCTTTTCTGAACAACACATTTGAGAAGGAAAAGCACAGATATATTCCTGTTAAGAACTTGTTATTCCCTGTATTAACATGCGGCGAGTCAGATTTATGGGCTCAGGCATCCTCTGTCCGTATATTTGTATGCATGTGCACTTGTTTAAACCTGAGAGAATATGAATAATTGAGAACAGCAGTTTTTAAGGAGAAGGTACATGGAGTAACTGCTGTTGGCTCCCCTAGGAGTCCATTTGGGAACATGGTGTTCCATTTGCAACTCCAGGAGGAAACCATTGGTAAAAGCTATCCAGAGGACATTTTCAAAAGCTGGGGGAACAGTGACTGCTAGGGACACACAGTCTGGACTTCAGGGTCTTGCATAAGCCCTGCTAAAGGGGTATGATCTGATAATGACTTGAGAGAGAGATGGAACTGCTTAATGTTCAGGTATGACAGTGCTTTGGAGTGAGTATATGAGTGCCTGGCATTCAAAACTACTCACATTCATGTCTTGCAGAGGTTCTTCCTTAGAGTATCTCTGGTAACATGCAGAAAAACAAACCTGCAAGTCATGATGCAGAGACAACAGGTTGCCCTGTTCATTGGCTTCCCCTGCACATTGCCCTCCTCTGGAAGAGACTGATCCCTGTTAAAAGGTTTGTCATTCACCTCTGACCAACTCTGCTCTGTTGAGTAGACTTAAGAGGGAAATGTTCCAGCAAAACAAGAACCAGCTTGTAATCAGGAAAAACAACCATGCAACTCTGCCCTCTTTCAGTCACTTTTCATTTCTCTCCTGTCTGGGCTTTCACACCAGGCCAGATGGGTCACACCTCCTTTTCACACTAAGGTCTCAGAAGCAGGGAAGCATGTTTTTGTCAGTGACATTTCTGTCCATTTGAGAGATCACTTCTGTCCCTTGGGATGCTGTCCCAGGTGGAGTCACCTCCATGGCTTGCCAAGGGAGGAAGGAAGCTGACCTCAAGGCTTGTCAGTGGCAGCTGCTGCATTTCCAAAAGAGGAGCTCTGTGTCTCAGAGCTGATGATTTTGGGTGTCATTGCATTATTCTGGTATTCCCCCAGTTTTCACCTGAGACTTGAAGGGGTTGGGATTTGGCTGAGGAGATGTGACAGATATCATGTTAGCCAAGACTTTTAAGAAGTACATGCACAGATAGATTTAAATTTAGTTGTTGCAATCATGTTGGTTCACTTTGTACTTACCTTTTTTCTATTATCTGTAGTTGTAGTTTAAGGAAGGATTATTTGAAATTCAAATGGGTCATTGCAACCAGACCTGTCTATCTATCTCGTATTGGCCCTTTTAGCCACCAACACGCTTGCAACAAACGTGGATAGTGCCCTTCCCAAATCTTCGTTCACGAAGCCCAGCCATGATGATGATGATTTGAAATTCAAATGGGTCAAAATAACAAGAAAACAGACATGACAGATCTCACAACAGAAGTAGTAAAAGCTGATCTATGGCCAAGGACACTCTATGTGAAAAAACAAGTGGCCTCCAGCCATTCTTACTGAGGTCACAGGCCAGCACAGTGAGAAGAAACTGAGGACTTGCTGGGTAGTACCACACTGTCCACTCTGAAACTTCAGAGAAGGCAGCAAGCTGAGAGGTGGTGTGGTGTGGTATTGCCCAGCTGGGCTAAATGGAACCGGACTGCTCTGTACAACTGTGCCTGTGATGCCTGGCTCCACATATGTGCTGCTGCTGGGAGCACTCTTCCATAGATCATAAATAATAGCTACATGGCTGTTGACAAATTTCTGCATATTCTTTTCACCATCCATCTAAACTACTTAACCTTGACGTGTGAAGCTAATGGGGAATATACCTTGTAACTCTTTCATTCTAAAGAATTCCTTTTGATGGCTAATTGAGGCTGGGTTATAAATTTCTTAACCTTATTATAAAGTAGAATAGCTTCAGTTCTTAAAAAAAACAAACAAAAACCTGCCCATAGTAGTAAGGTCAGTATTTTAAAATCATCAGACTGTTGATATTTTCTGAAAGTGGAACCTATATTTTTGCAAGGACCAAGACTTATAAAAGCCATTCTTTTTGACACAAAAAGTTACTTTGTCAACTGATTTATAATCCTGGCTCCCATTTCCAGCCACTCGCACTGTATTAGTTCATTAAAATAGCTTTTAAAAGCTGGCTATGGAATGATACCTTATCGTGGCTAGGCTTCGCGAACTAAGATTTGAGAATACCTTATAACGATACCTTATAACGGTCACGGAATGGGTCAGTTTGGAAGACACCAAAATCTCAAGGGAATTCTACTAAACTTCTAAAGTAATAAAATAACAGAGTACAATCATGAGGTGGAGGAGAGTAGCTGCACGTGTCTGTGTCTTAGTCTAGACACAGAGCATTTGCGTGTGTGTGTGTGTCTTTGCATATTATTAATGAGGTGTAAAAACTTGGATACTGAAGAGGGAAAGGCAGAAAGTTTGGAAACTAAATTTCCCTGATAAATTAAATTATGTGTGTGGGAAGTCTTTTTTTTTCCATTTTAAAACTCAAAGTCATACTGTGTGCATGGTGAAAAATAGGAGCAATTGGAGCCAGGATATTAATAAGGTTTGATCTTTAAAAAGAAGAATGAGCGAGCCAGAGAGGGAGAAATATAATAATGTTTTGAATTTGAATAAGATGTTAGCTAACAGCAATGGAAAGAAACATCAATTCAGGGGGAAGGAAAGTGGCCAAAATTGCATTATGGAATATGAATCATAGAGTAGCTAGAAAGCAAAATATGTAAGGAAGCAGCAGCAACAACCAAAAGACTGGACACCTTACAAGGATTCTGCTGTTGAACAAATTATCTATTCCTAGATTTTTTTTTTACCAACAAAATATAATTCAGATCTTACAGGAAAGAATAAATAAGTATATAGAAACTATTACATTCAAGAAACAAATGATTTTTAAAAGTCATCAACTTTGGCTGCATACACTGATGCTAACTTGTACTGTGCTTCCCTTTCCTGGAAGATCATCTATCATGTCAAAAAAGGTGTCAGATTAGTATGAGACTACCTTTAGTAAATACATATTCTATTTAACTACTTTTCAGTTTTTCCCTCATAAGTGGTTCTTCAGCTTTGCAAAATTTTGAAAAGTTAACTTTGGCCAACAAAGTTGGTTATTTTCTTTCTTTCTTTTCTGAAATAATGGCTCTTTCTTTGTTATCTAAGCAAGGTAATATTATCCTTGTTTTGGCAGGGCTTCACAATTCAGAGTCACCCTGAATTGGCTCTAGTAGACTGTGTCACTGTCATTTTAGAAAACTGAGGTGAGATGTTTAAGTCTGTTTTTTTTCATTCATGGCTGCACTATCCTTAATTTCTACTCTATATCTCATTACACAAGAACCCACTTTTCCTCCCTAATTTTTAGCGTGTGTCTGAAGGACATTTTGAGGGTACTTTTAATCTACTTGATTACCTCAGTTCAGCCTGCATTTTTGTAATTCTCACTAAATTCTTCAGCATTTTGTCCCTAAAGAAGCAGTTTCTTTTTGCCAATCACTTCTTTTTTTTTTTTTTTCATTCTCATCTTTAGATACTCTGTTGACTCCCAGTGTCTTATTTCATGTAATTATTCATCCAGTTATGTGTGGAGCCTTTCCCTGCAAATTCTTTCCTTCCTTTTAGCAACAGATTCTAGCCAGTTTTATACCTTTCACGCTGTTTGTTTTCATGGTAAAATCATAAATTAGTTCTCCCAAACCAACAACCATGGAAGAATTAAGGCTTAATATTATCACATTATTTCCCTATTCTAAGTCCACTGGCAAAAGGAATTGAAAGTTTTTGCTGGAACTTTCAAAATGTAAATCAGACTGCAGTCAAAAAAGACTGGCTTTTACTAATTTTTTAAGTCCTGGGACTTACCATTTTATTCCAGGCTTTTTATTCACAAGGTTCTTAAGCTGAATACAAATTGTTGTTCGTATACCCACCTGAATACAAATTATTATTCATATAGCTATCTGATAAACTTTTAAACCCAAAAATGGCTCTCAAAGACCATCTGCCAGTGGTTACACCAGAGACTCGGGCAAGCTTCTTCGAAAGGAGTCACGTTAAGCCAGGTGGTTGCTAAAGGCATCTCTCCTGTTGAATGCCCCTGTGTACAGGGCAGAGGTTCAGAGCTATCCACCTAATGCTGTCTATCCATGGGAGTGAATTAAGCAGGGCCAGGTAATGTTCTCAGGTGCTGGACCTGAATTATCTGGACTATTGTGTTATTAGAGCCATCTTCAGCATGAGTTTGGACTACACTCAGTAGGCAGTTTGCATGAAGCCACACTGTAATTTTAGTAATAAAATAATAATATAATATAACCATAATGTAATAAGAAATATAATAATTATTATAATGATGACAATAGAAATAATAATGTTAGTAATTGCTGTTCACACTGAGCATCTTCCTCAGGTCTCTCCCAGCACCCTTATAACTTTAAGAGAATTTTGTCAAACGGTTTTTAAATTCACAGTATCTAAAATGATGCAAGTATTGTGCTGTATTACACTAGAGTGATGCCTTTCTGTTATTGCATCAGGTACAGAATTGCATATGCATTTACCTGAAAGATAACTAACTGGTTGGCTCATTTCAAAAGAGAGCTGGGAAGAAAACTAATGTAGATGTAGCATGGCCAGTCAGGGGACTGAGGAGCAAACTGGGGAACCAAATTACCTGTCCAAGCAGCTGTAGACACACACTTTTCAGGCCTCGTGTCCACTCTCTTGCCCACATGGTCATGCCGAACCTTGCTAGCATAAGAAGCTTAATTAACAGGGAGGAAAACCTGCCTTAGTAGAAGGAGCATTTAAGTGACCAGAAACCAGGGCAAGCAGCTCGTCTGTTTATGCTTTCCCTTTGATTTGTTTAGGAAGTCCAGATGGAATGCTCTGAAACTACGTCAGCCTGCATAATGCCTGTGCAAACAATCCAGGTACTTGCACAAGTGTCTAGCGTTAGGTGCATGAACAATCTTGTTGGCTTGAAGGGCACTTCTCATGCATTGGCAATAAGGCACATTCTTGTGCCTGTGGGTGTAGGGAGCCAGAAGCCTACTTCTGCAGTCACACCATGTTACTTCTGTCTTTGATGCCTACCGTGATTTCCAGAGGAAGAGTTTGCAAACACTGAGCCAAGATCAAATATGTTTGCTTATGCTGAGTATCATTACCTCACTCTGTTGTCATTTCCTTTCACATCTGTGGGGCCCTTTGCAAAGCTGTGCTACTTGACCAGTAAAAACATCGGTCTAGGTAGTGATGTCTGTGTGATGGCACAAACCTCAGACCGAGCCATTCCATTCTGGTGGTGCTAAAACAGACCTAGAATCAATCTCCCTGTCAGTAAGTGCAGTGCCTAATAACACTCATATTACAAGCCACGCAATATTACTTTTCAGCTTCACACTGTTACGAGTAATTAAGGGATAATATTAACCACTTGCTGGTTTATGGGACAATAATCTTGTTCCCAAAGGGACAAGCCACAGAACCAAAAGGAACCAAATTCCTGACAGAAAAAACGGGGATGGCATTGTTCTTAGAGCTATGTGAAGAAACACTCATCCCAGGCATTTCTGAGAGCTGCTCTGTAGGTTTTAAGATAACAAACCACCTACTAGGAAGAAATATGTCCATCTTTAAGTTGATTTACTTTTATCCTACTGCGCTTTCAGGGCTGAATTAATAAATTGTTTACCTCTGAAGCCTAGCATCCTCTTTATTAAGGACTTTATTTTATAAAAAATTGCAGTTGTCTCTGAGAATAAGATGGTGTTTCAGCTTCAGAAACTGGAGCTACTGGAACAAAATCAACAACAAAACTACTTCACGCTGATGTAGGCATGGCTTTTACAACCCACAGACTTCATCCTCAGTTTTCAAATTGCTTTTAGTTACTTTGTTGTAGATAATAACATAATGTGGAAAGTAATGGCTTATAGGTAGTTATGAGGGAATATATCAAAGTGCTTTGATGTTGTTACTACTCACAACTAAGTGCTGTCTATCCAGAAGAGACACAAAAAATCCAGAAACTGGTAGCAGTCCAAAACTTGGAGCATTATTTAACACCAAAATTAAAAGGCAAATGAAAGAGGTCCTAAACAGAGGCTAAGCAAAATATAAATTACTATCTTCCCAAAGCCTATCTTACTGAAATGAGAAAAGTTAAGGTAATGTACAGTGATGGAAATCAGACTCATTCAATAAAAAAGACGAAGGAACATATTTCCTTACAGATGGGCAAGCCAAAGTGAAAATGAAGGTCACAAACTCAACTGTGCATTACTAATTAGGTCAGACTCACTCACTGCAATATTCTTTCACCCATCCTAGTAGAACAACCAGTAATCTTAGGCTGACAATTGCAAGGATACATGAAAAAAAACAAAAGCCCTGCAACAAAATCCCATTAAGAGCTTTGGCCTAAAAAGGCATAGAGAGGTATTAAAAGTAATCCCTGCTTGTGTAGTCAAATGAGTTTGCCTAAGGTCCTGCTGCACATTTTCATCTGTGTGCTCAACAGATTCAGGCATTACTTTCTCTTATATTTGCATGTTGAAATACTCTCTTGGGCATATGAACTCTTGTTCATATGTACACATTGTAAACATTGTATCTACTACCCCTAAGAAATAAGGTGTATGAAACAAAATGGCACCAATAACAAATGCTCAGGTAGGTGTTCAGGACTTGTTTTGATAACCAACAGCATTTTGAGGCATTACCTGTAAACCAGGGAAGAGTCTGCAAACTCAGGGGGAGCTTTTTGTGAGAGAGAAACAGGGTGGTCAGAATGGCTCTTTATGCTGCATCTGCCCCAAGCCATCACCTGCTCTCATACAGTGTTGTTAGAAGGAAAAAGCAGTGGGTTTTGTTTGGGATGGAAGAGGCATGGGGGTGAAACGGACAGAGTTTCTTCCATTTTGGCCTTCTGAGGTGTTCAAACTGAAAGAAGTTTGGGTTCTTAACAGATAAAAAACCTGAAGCGGAAAAACCTCGGTTCACATGGCCAGAGCTAACTATGAGAAAAACAGTGTAAAAGCATCAGTGTAGCTACCAATTTATTTGCTTACAATAAATCACTAAACTTTAAACTTCTATAGTCATTAGCCAACATCATTCAAAGCCATATTACCTTGATAGAAAAGTAATCTGCATTCAAAATGATTGGGGAATCCCTTGGGCATCTGTGAGGTTTAACAACTCAGACTCCTTCAATAACATCATCCTAGCACCTGCAGAAGCACTGCAGAATTTAGGCTAAGCAGGTAGCTTCTCAGTGACCCCATTCTGTTTCCCAAAGACAACAAATGTTTCCTATCTTTTTATGTCACACTAATCCATCTGTAAAATTCTGGCTGTGTGCAAGGAACAGGGCTGGGCCCCAGATGTGCAACTGTGGGCACTGTTTTCTAACAGGATGTGTGAATGCAGCTAGGATTTGACTGCCTGTACACTTTAATTGTGAGATCTAACTATTGACAGTCTTCTTACTGATCGTTTTCTAATTGTTGTCTTCTGAATATTTGCAACATCAGGACAGACGGCCATAGAAAATTCAGTTTCATGTAATCTACCCCCTTATTCATTTTGTGCTGTAGTAAATACTCAGACAGAGTCAATTATAGAAGTAGAAGGAGAAGAATTAAAACCTAATGAAAGTTAATCAAAGAGAAGAACTTCTTTCAGACTGGCCATGCGTGTCTGTAGTTTGTCTGTCATTTATAATGCTGCAGCCTCTGGTTCATAGTCAAGCTGTAATTCTGCCAGTTAATGTATCCAATTAACCCCACTAATGAGCTAATCAACAGTGTAAAATCTGTGTAAAATCACTGAGGGTGTATGATGAATGGGAAATGCACTGAACTCTCACAGTATAAAAAGTGCTTTATTGCACTTGTTAAAGTGGCACAGTCTTCTCCCTCTCGGAAGGATAATTTATCACTAGGGTCTGTAACAGTGCCATGCCCTGATAAGGGAGAGGTGGCAATAAACCCATCATAAAATGATTACTCAGGAATGCAGAGCAATTAAAGTGTCTCTGCACATCAGAGTCATAGGATAGAGAGCAAAAATGGTATTTTTTGGTGTAGGGTGCTAATAAAAGGTAGGCAGTTGTTTGAAGGTGATCCACAATTTGGGAAGCAAATACCTATTTAATATAAATATTTGAGTTTAGAAGTAAATAATCTACTGAACCACTGTGGGTTATGATATATGAAAATCATTCAAAACTGGATTCTGCCACCTTTTTCAGTATCAGAATGTTTGCTGCAGTGATAATCCTGCTAATTTCAATGACATTGTGAGAAGAAGAAAATAATAGTCCACGAAAATAAGCATAACAGAATCTGGCTGAGAGAAAAGAATCAGATGAAACTATACTTTCTTTCCTACAGTCATGACTAATGCAAAGCATTGATAACAGTAATTAACTTCAATTATTTTTTTGTTATTTTATTCAGTATCCATGCTCCCTTTCTTTCAGCATCTCTTTTTGTAAGATACAGTTTAGTGAAAAGTAACACATGATAAGAAAGAAAGAGAACAGTGAAATACTGTGGAATACAAAAAAAACCCTATAGTTAAATAAAGGACAATAAAGAGAAGAAAAGAGTTGTCTTCATAACTTTTGAAGTAAAAAAAAAAAACCAAAATCAATTTGTGCTGAGTAGAGGGGTGAGGCAAATTATCACAGGACTTTGGGAAAAAGAAAGTTAGATCCAGCTATCAGAAACTCTTATAGATAATTAAATTTGTGTTTACCTGGTGCATTTTAATTATCTATAAGAGCAGGGGGACATGGGTTACATGACCTGTTAGAGATCTAAACCATTCTGTGACTGAATGTGAAACTATTTTATTTTCCATGTAAAAAGAAAACCTTTAAAAAAAATGCAAAAAGCAAAAATGATTTCAGTAGAAAGAAAAAGAATGTCAAGGGTTGTCTGGGATATTGAGAGATCCATACAACTTTAGCTCTACAGTTCATACTACAGCAAAAAAAAACTAGATTGCAATAGGCACTGCTAAAATATAGCCTCTGCAGTTGGTTTTGGTTTATTTTTTTGAATGCTGAGACAAAATGAGTCATTTTCAAAAGAATTATAGGCAATACATGTTAGACAAGGTTTATAAAAAGCAACATTTGTCAAAGCATTCTGCAAAGAGATAAACTGCAGGACATTTTTTCTTGTGGTCTGTGTGCTGAGTCTTCCCAAAAGAGTTAGTGTTTTGTCTCTTTTTGATCTTCCTTGCCACTCCTGCACTGACAAAAAATAGGAGGTTTGAAATATTTCGTGTAGAGTGTAGATATTCTTGGTTGGAGTGATTATATTACAGGATGTGAGTACATGTCCCAGGCTGAGCTCTGTCAGGTACTTATGTCTTCCTACCACCTTCTCTCTGCACTTTTTCACCTTGAAGTCTTACCCTTGGAAGAGGGAAAGACAACTAAGCGAGCAGAAAGGAGATCACCCAGGCAGCCTTGGGCACTTTCCATCATCACCTTGATGGAGCAGTGCATTGGGGTGCAATGGGGAAGGAGCTCAGGAGATTAAGAGACACGAGGATTTAAGAAATTGTAGGGGGGAACACCGATTAACTTCAACTGCTAAAAAAAAAAAACTAAGAAAAGGAGACAAACTAAAGTTAAGTGACACATTCTGGGGATGGGAGCTCACAGAGGGCCTGCGAGGACCCTGGGAGGAAAGTAGATCGCTATTTAGTGCACAAGCTGCAGGAGGCATAGAAGTGTCTGGAGAACAGGAGGAGGAGGCTGGCTTTGTAGAGGGATTGGCACAGAACAAGTATAAGAGAGTGAAAGGGAGAATTTGAAAGGAGAGCAATCATATTTATCAAGAAAAATCATAGAATCTTTTACTACAGAGACATTTACAGAACAACAGACATCTATACCTTACCTCTACGTTATCTGTGCCCCAAAATTTGCTGGCAGAATTGTCTAATTTTCCTTAATTCTTATAATTTGTGTTAATAATGCTATTGCTGTGTTGTGAATTAGCAGGAAAATCAAGATTGTGATTATATTGTTTGGATTGTCCCTATGTGTGTTCGGCTACCCAACTGACACACAGAATTGGGATAAATGTACAAGTTACTTCTGAACAGGTCTGTCTCAGTCTGGAGAGACTAGACTGTTTGCTAAAGAGGGTGAGTTGTGAGGTAGACCAAACTCCTCTCTCTCTGCAATTGTAATGTCAAATTAAGGGGCTTTACTCGAGGAAAATGTGGAAAAACAGAAGAAATAACAACCCTTTATTAAGAAATATATGAATGTTGGCAAAAAAAAAAAAAAAAAAAAAAAAGAAAAAAAAACAGTAACACCAAACAAAACAACACCAGCAACAACAACCACAACAACAAGTCTAAAAGAATACTCCTCTGTCCTTTAACACAGTCCTAATTGCGGTCTGCAGGGGGCGCTGTTGGGCCGCTGGAGCTGCAGGGCCTGCAGTACCTGGTCACGGTCGGCAGGGGGGCGCTGTAGGACTGATGGAGCTGTAGGACCTGCAGTACCTGGTCACGGTCGGCAGGGGGCGCTGTGGGCTCCGTCAGTCACCCGCGGGAAGAGGGGACCGGAGAGAGAGGTCCCGGACCACGAGGGGAAGCCGAGAAGGAGATGAGGGGGGTCCTCGCCTCCGTGGGGGCGACAAGGAAGGCAGGCAGCACACTCCCACGGGAACTCACCGCTGTCTCAAGTGGCGAAGACTCACTGCAGTCTCAGGTGGTAGTGTCTCCAAAAACTCCTCCTCCTCTCCCGCGGGCAAGCAAAAAACTCTCCGATGAAACACAGCGGCTCCGGCGGGCGGGACAGTCAGACAGGTTGAAGCCAGCAGGATGGGAGGGCGAGCCCCCCCAGGATTAACAGCCAAAACAAGCTAGACCTCCGGTCCCCCTCCCCAACGAAAATGCCTGTCTGCACCCCAGAGAGCCAGCCACACACCCACACTGCCTCTCCCCTCCCAGCCAGAGTCTCCACCAGCCCCGCCTCCGTGCCTCTTCCTTATCTTTCTCCAAGATCGGTCGTTAACCCAACCCGGCTACATCTTTGGTAATGCTAATAACCTCCCTCCCCCCACTCACTCCGTTTCTTCTCCCTTGGAGTGGGGCAGGGGGAAGGAAAATTCCCCTGATTTCCTAATCTATAACATTATCCACCCCTAATTTTTCTTCCCCATGCTGCCACACTTATTAGGTTAAATCTTTGATCCTCATACGTACATGCAGTATTCCAACTATATACTCATCCACTAGTAGGTAGATACACATACAGATACAGGTGCAGGGTTACATACAGATACAGTTACAGCCAGCTCACCCCAGAGTAAGGTTTCCCTGAGGTATGCACCGAGTTTCTCCATCTTCCTGCATCACCCACCAGGTGCAGCCGGGCCCTTGGGCAAAAACAATCCCACGAATGGGTTTGTCTTTGCTCGAGGTAGGGTCAACCCAAACCTTTTTTCCTAACACACCCCTCGCGTGAATCACGGGGACCTTATCTCCATCCACGGTGTGGAGGGACTCTGACTGGGCAGGGCCGGCTCGGTTGATGGAACCTCTGGTGTTAACTAGCCATGTAGCCTTTGCTAGATGCTGGTCCCAGTTCTTGTCTGTCCCTCCACCCAACGCCTTCAGGGTGGTTTTCAACAGTCCATTATGTCGTTCAACTTTCCCTGCGGCTGCTGCGTGGTATGGGATGTGGTACACCCACTTGATGCCATGCTCCCCTGCCCAGGTGGCAACTAAGCTGTTTTTAAAATGAGTTCCGTTATCTGATTCAATGCGCTCTGGGGTACCATGTCGCCACAGGACTTGCTTTTCAAGGCCCAGGATGGTATTTCGGGCAGTAGCGTGAGGCACCGGGTACGTCTCCAGCCATCCAGTGGTGGCTTCCACCATAGTAAGCACATAGCGCTTACCTTGGCGGGTTCGTGACAGTGTGATGTAATCGACTTGCCAGGCCTCCCCATACCTGTACTTACTCCAACGTCCACCATACCATAGGGGCTTGAGTCTCTTAGCCTGTTTAATGGCAGCACAGGTCTCACAGTCATGGATAACCTGGGAAATAATGTCCTTGGTTAAGTCCACCCCTCGGTCTCGTGCCCATATATGGGTGGCATCTCTGCCCTGATGGCCTGAGGCATCATGAGCCCACCGTGCTAGGAACAACTCTCCTTTGTGCTGCCAGTCCAAGTCCACCTGTGACACCTTGACTCGTGCGGCTCGGTCTGCCTGTTCATTGTTGCGATGCTCCTCATTGGCTCGGCCTTTGCGCACATGGGCATCTACGTGGCGGACCCTCACAGTGAGCTTCTCTGTTCGGGTAGCGATGTCTTGCCACGTATCAGCAGCCCAGATGTGTTTTCCCCCGCGTTTCCAATTGGCCTTCTTCCATCTGTCCAGCCATCCCCACAGAGCATTGGCTACCATCCACGAGTCAGTGTAGATGTACAGCTTTGGCCACTTCTCCCGTTCTGCAATGTCCAATGCCAGCTGGACTGCTTTGAGCTCTGCGAATTGACTCGATTCTCCTTCTCCTTCAGTAGCTTCTGAAACTTGTCGGGCGGGGCTCCATACAGCTGCTTTCCATTTGCGCTTCGTTCCTACAAGGCGACAGGAACCGTCAGTGAAGAGGGCGTAGCGTGCTTCTTCTTTCGGTAGTTTATCAAATTCTGGAGCTTCTTCAGCCCGTACCGCCTGCTCTTCTGCTTCCTCATCTGCTAGACCAAAACTCTCGCCTTCCGGCCAATTTGTGATGACTTCTAGGATCCCAGGGCGATTCAGATTTCCAATACGGGCACGCTGTGTGAGCAGAGCGATCCACTTACTCCATGTAGCATCAGTGGCATGATGTGTGGTGGGGGCCTTTCCTTTAAACATCCAGTTCAGCACTGGTAGTCGAGGTGCCAAGAGCAGCTGTTCTTCTGTGCCAATCACCTCAGAGGCAGCTTGTACTCCTTCATAAGCCGCTAGGATCTCCTTCTCTGTTGGGGTGTAATTGGCTTCAGATCCCCTGTAGCTTCGGCTCCAGAACCCAAGTGGGCGACCTCGAGTCTCACCAGACACCTTTTGCCAGAGGCTCCAGGAGAGACCTTTATTCCCAGCTGCAGAATAGAGTACATTTTTCACATCTGTCCCCGTCCTGACTGGCCCAAGGGCTACAGCATGTGCAATCTCTCGTTTAATCTGTTCGAATGCCTGTTGCTGTTCAGGGCCCCACTGGAAATCATTCTTTTTTCGGGTAACCAGATAGAGAGGGCTTACGATTTGACTGTACTCCGGGATATGCATCCTCCAGAAACCTATGGCACCCAGAAAAGCTTGCGTTTCCTTCTTGCTGGTTGGTGGGGCCATGGCTGTGATCTTATCGATGACTTCCGTCGGGATCTGACGACGCCCATCTTGCCATTTCACCCCCAGGAACTGGATTTCTCGGGTAGGTCCCTTAACTTTACTCTTCTTTATGGCAAAACCAGCTCCCAGGAGGATCTGGATGATTTTCTTCCCTTTCTCGGAAACCTCCTCTGCTGTGTCCCCCCATATGATGATGTCGTCAATGTATTGCAGGTGTTCTGGAGCCTCACCCTTCTCTAATGTGGCTTGGATCAGCCCATGGCAGATGGTGGGGCTGTGTTTCCACCCCTGGGGCAGTCGGTTCCAAGTGTACTGCACGCCCCTCCAGGTGAAAGCGAACTGCGGCCTACACTCTGCTGCTAAGGGAATGGAGAAGAATGCGTTTGCGATGTCAATAGTAGCATACCACTTCGCTGTCTTGGACTCCAGTTCATACTGGAGTTCCAACATGTCTGGAACAGCAGCACTCAGCGGTGGGGTGACTTCATTCAGGCCACGGTAGTCCACAGTCAGTCTCCATTCTCCGTTAGACTTACGCACAGGCCAGATAGGACTGTTGAAAGGTGAATGGGTCTTGCTGATCACCCCTTGGCTCTCCAGCTCACGGATCATCTTATGGATGGGGATCACAGAGTCTCGGTTTGTCCGGTACTGCCGGCGATGCACTATTGTAGTGGCGATTGGCACTTGCTGTTCCTCGACTTTCAGCAACCCTACGGCCGAAGGGCTCTCCGAGAGGCCGGGCAGCGAGTTCAACTGTTTAGCCTCCTCGGTCTCCACAGCAGCTATTCCAAAAGCCCATCTATGTCCCTTGGGGTCCTTGAAGTACCCGTTCTTGAGATAGTCAATGCCCAGGATACATGGGGCATCTGGACCAGTCACAATGGGGTGTTTCTGCCAGTCTTTCCCGGTCAAGCTCACTTCAGCTTCAACTATGGTCAACTCTTGAGATCCTCCAGTCACCCCCGAAATGGAAATAGTCTCTGGTCCCACATGTCCTGAGGGCATTAACGTACATTGAGCGCCAGTATCAACCAAAGCCTGATATTTCTGTGGGTCTGACGTGCCAGGCCATCTGATCCACACAGTCCAATAGACACGGTTGTCCCGTGCCTCTACCTGGCTAGAGGCAGGGCCCCTCTAACACTCGTCTTCATTCTGCCAGTCATCGTTTTCCTCTTGTGAACGTCGACGGGAGGTGCCCTCTACCGAGTCAGATCCCTGCCCGCAGGATACTGGTACGGCACTCACTTTCGCAGACTTCCCCTTTTCTTTCTCTTTCAACTCTTGTACTCGGGCTGCTAGGGCCCGGGTAGGTTTCCTGTCCCATCGTCTCATGTCTTCTCCATGGTCACTTAGGAAGTACCACAACTCAGTTCGTGAAGTCTGTCTGTTCTCTCTAGCTGAGGGGCGTCTGGTTCTCACTGGGGCCGTATGGAGATTGTTTCTCTCAATCTTCTCTTTCAACCCTGTAGTTAATTCCTTGAGCTCATTAACTATTGTCTCTACAGAGGAGATACGGGCCTGTATCGGTCCTCCGATCATACTGTCGTACAACCGAAGTTTATTTATTACAGACATCACTGGCTCCCGCTTCTCCCCAGCCTCCAGTGATGTCAGGTAACCTTTATGTATGGACGGCCCCATACGTGTAAAGCTCCACCACATCTGTGGTGTACACTTAACCTTGTCAGGATCGTTGGTAGGTTGCCCATCCCCCCCAAACAGTACTTCTAGCAATGCCATTTCTCTCAGCCGTAGGATTCCTTCTTCGATGGTCTTCCAGCTCTTGGTGTAATGATCTGCCTGCAAGGAATCTCTGTAAATGAACCTCTCTCTCACACCATCCACGAGCCGTGCCCAGAGAGACAGGGGCTTCGATTCCCTCACAAACACCTCCTCAATACCCACATCTTGGGCAATGGACCTCAGGAACCTCGCTTCACCACCATCAAGGTTTACTGCATCACCTGTAGAGTCCCAAACTCGGATCATCCAGGCCAGAACGGGCTCACTCGGACGACGAGCAACATCTGCCCGTAGATTCCGGAGGTTATTATACGATAAAGACTCAGTGATGATTTCTGTCTCTGGAGCAGCTGCTTGTGAGGACCCTGCCTCTCCATCATCGTCAACTAGGCGAACTGATTTGGCTTTACATTTCTTCCTGTGGATAGTGGCAACCTCCGTTGGTTTAGTCTGCCCCTTAGTTTTTTCCTTATCCTGAGTCACCTTGATATTAGGCATCTTGTCCTCGTCTTTTCCTTTCCCCTGGGAATGCTGCACCATACCAAGCAACTTCCTGTAGGCAATGGCCAAGACCCCGCATGCAGCTGTCACCTGCTTCTCCATGGATCCATCACGACCCCTCTCCCTCACAGCTTTCATTATTTTTATAGGGTTCAGGAGTTGTTCAAGGGTAAGTTTCCATGTCATGGGAGCTGAGCAACTTTCTAGGAATTTACCCATGTCCTCCCATAACCCACGCCACTCGAGGTTTTCCACCCCTGGGTCAGGCTCCTGAACGCCTTCTCGGTAATTCTTGGCCTTGGCTTGGTATATCAGGTATGCTATAGTGGCACAATTTAGGATGAAAAGCCCAACAATTGAAATGTCTCGGACATCTAAAAATGATTTAAACTTCCCAGAGGCCATTGTATCGTATCCAAAAGGGAACTGAATAAAAGGTTGGGCGCGTGCATTCCCCTGTGTGTCTCCATAAGAATGGGTACTATTATCCTTAAAACCCCAGAGGAAGCAGCTTAGGCTAGAGCAGTAGTGTATCCTTGAGGATATGTTCCGGATGAAAATCACAGGTGCTGAATTTGCCGTGTCATATACCCAATGCACAAACTCAAAAGTACTTATTGCAATGTAAGTACTAGTATGTGAACTGAAACACGTTGACAGGTGGGACAGGTATCTTGGCATGGTCATATGCCAGAGGAGAGCAACAACCCCTAACATCATGGTGCCTACAAATTCAAAAACGCGTGTCAATCACACAAAGGGTAGTTATTCTTTTTCCACCTTTCCTCTTTCGAGCCCCACGTTGGGCGCCAAAAATGTCTCAGTCTGGAGAGACTAGACTGTTTGCTAAAGAGGGTGAGTTGTGAGGTAGACCAAACTCCTCTCTCTCTGCAATTGTAATGTCAAATTAAGGGGCTTTACTCGAGGAAAATGTGGAAAAACAGAAGAAATAACAACCCTTTATTAAGAAATATATGAATGTTGGCAAAAAAAAAAAAAAAAAAAAAAAAGAAAAAAAAACAGTAACACCAAACAAAACAACACCAGCAACAACAACCACAACAACAAGTCTAAAAGAATACTCCTCTGTCCTTTAACACAGTCCTAATTGCGGTCTGCAGGGGGCGCTGTTGGGCCGCTGGAGCTGCAGGGCCTGCAGTACCTGGTCACGGTCGGCAGGGGGGCGCTGTAGGACTGATGGAGCTGTAGGACCTGCAGTACCTGGTCACGGTCGGCAGGGGGCGCTGTGGGCTCCGTCAGTCACCCGCGGGAAGAGGGGACCGGAGAGAGAGGTCCCGGACCACGAGGGGAAGCCGAGAAGGAGATGAGGGGGGTCCTCGCCTCCGTGGGGGCGACAAGGAAGGCAGGCAGCACACTCCCACGGGAACTCACCGCTGTCTCAAGTGGCGAAGACTCACTGCAGTCTCAGGTGGTAGTGTCTCCAAAAACTCCTCCTCCTCTCCCGCGGGCAAGCAAAAAACTCTCCGATGAAACACAGCGGCTCCGGCGGGCGGGACAGTCAGACAGGTTGAAGCCAGCAGGATGGGAGGGCGAGCCCCCCCAGGATTAACAGCCAAAACAAGCTAGACCTCCGGTCCCCCTCCCCAACGAAAATGCCTGTCTGCACCCCAGAGAGCCAGCCACACACCCACACTGCCTCTCCCCTCCCAGCCAGAGTCTCCACCAGCCCCGCCTCCGTGCCTCTTCCTTATCTTTCTCCAAGATCGGTCGTTAACCCAACCCGGCTACATCTTTGGTAATGCTAATAACCTCCCTCCCCCCACTCACTCCGTTTCTTCTCCCTTGGAGTGGGGCAGGGGGAAGGAAAATTCCCCTGATTTCCTAATCTATAACAAGGTCTTATAAGCTATCGTTATCATTATTATTGTCTTGTTGGGTTTCAAGCAGTACATCACTATGGTGACTAGAAACAGTTCAGATTTCATCGCTGTTTTCTGCTTTTCAGACTCAAAAAGATCATTACATGTCTTGAATTACTCAGTTCCCCTTTGGAAGTTTTTGATGCAGTCACGAGGGATGGAAATAGAAAGTGGAAATGTCTTCTGCTGATGCTGGGACGAGTCATGGACATGCACTTTGAGTCACCAGACACCAGCACAGTCACTGAACCTGTGTCTGGTGTTGCTCCCCTCTTCCTCTACATGGACAAACTCCTGAGCCTTTGTTGTGAATTAAGCTGAAAAGCTGCTCTGGATTAAGACTATTTTTTGTCATTTTCTGAGTTAGTTTTAACCCAAGCCAGCTGCTCACGTTGGTTCTTTGCATGGCACAAGAAATAGGGAGGAAGAGGCAGAGGAGTAATTGGCCCAGGCGAGGTGAAAGCAGGATGCTGCCTTTCAGCATCAGTGCCAGCTTGTGCTGCCATAGCATGCTAATGCCAAACAGCCTATATGCATGCCTGAAGCAAGCTACATCCTTAACATGAAAACATAATGCTAAAAATTGCAGTTTTCTGCTAGTCACATAAGGATCGATTCACAGATACTACAGTATGGTATTCTTAATATCTAAATTAAAAAATATCACTGCATTGCACCTACTCACTTTTCTGGGATAATGTTTGCTTTTTGAAAAGAAACCCTGAAGCAGGGGTTTCATCTCAGGCTAACAAAATAATCCAGAATTACTTTTTTTTTTTCAATGAACTTCATAGGTGGAAGGTGCAGGAAAATTGTGTATCAAAATCATGTATCTAGAGTCTAGTAAAACTGATCAATGATCCAGCCCGAATTTATGTCTATAGTGTAAATAAATCACTTCTTTGCAAAGTTGTCTCAGGCATCAGACAATCATAAACTTAAAAATATTCTCTTCAAGTTCTCTTTTGCCGAAAGTTACAGGCAGAATCACATGCAAATGCCTGAGGATAAGAAATGTCATATTGATGGATCCTTTTCCTGGATTGGGCACTGGGGGCCCAATTCTGCTCTCTGTTCCCCTCTGCTGAATTGAATGGCATTGCATTGACATAAATGAGAGCAGAAAGGCAGCTTGGGTGTGCCTTTCACAATCAATAACAATAATTTCATATGAAGATGAATTTTCCAAGCATATCAGAATCAATTAATGTGCTACTGCTACTGAAAGTACATTTGCCTATATACAGAGTCTGTATTCATTCTTCTTTCCAGGAAATTTGAATTTTTGCCAGAACATTAATATGAATTGTGTTCTACTAAGTGGAAATAGAACTCCTATTCACATTTTATGAGGTAGAAGATATTCTGTATTTTCTATGAGTTTTGAGTATATTCTCCTCTATGCATTAAACTCATCTTCTTTATCACCACAAACCTTAGATAATACTTTCCTGTGAGTATTGCTAGTAACAACACAGCAAAATACCTGCTGGACCAATTGTTTCTGTTAGAGCTCATCCACATTTCAGGCTCAGTAAAGATATACACTGACTAGTCTAAATGTTACCTACTGTCCTTTCCTGTATCTTTGTGTCCATCTGCTTTGTATCTGAACAGTAATGTACAGTCAATGCCATCCAAGAGGTCAGAATCTCGGTACTCTTGTCCCACGACAAGGAAAAGCTACACAACTGATAAACTGTTGCCCAGCAGTGCCAGCCCCTTAGCCATACATCTCAACTTTCTGTCCCTGCTAGAGAAAAAAACCCAAAACTGCCATTCCAGCATTTCTAAATTTTAAGGATCAAGACCCAGACCCAACCTAATTTTCTTCAACGTTCAGATTTTTTGAGTCAAGCATTTGGTGGAATTAGTGCAATATGAAACAAGTTTTAGGCAGGAAAGATATTCTGAAAACCTACTTACTACTGCGTTATTTCTGAATGCCATTTAAGGCATATTCTAAAACTGAGTGTACTTTATTGGCAATTCTGACTGGGAATAAAAATTTAACATTCAGCTACTGTCTAGCTCCTCCTTTCAAGCCATTTATAATTTGGAGGTAGTAAAACTTAGAGGTGTGGCTTTCCAAAGCAATCCTTAGAGCCTGTAACTAGGAAGTGTATTAAAATAAAAACAAACCAAAATTTGACTATTACACAACTTTATTCCTCTTTAACCATATCCCTGGATTTAACTCTAAGTGCACAGATGCCTGAGGCTCTTTTTTAATGCAGCCCACTATAGGACTACATTATTTTTTATACAGTCCACTCCAGACCCTACGTTATATTCTAGATGTACCTACATGGTTAAAGTTAAACTTACTTGATACCTCTTGATATTAAAGTGTATTTTTCAGCATAGGGGTCTAATTAGAATATATTCACTCTGTAAACAAGTCGCTGTATATTTGAAGGAAATTTATTTTTCCATTCAACAGTGTAAGGATTTTAGTTAGCAGCTGATATGCAGATCAGCCAACCTTGTAGAAGAGGTAAGCAGTGTGAAATTATATGTGAGTTATTAATAATTCCTAATAGGAGGAAAAGACCTGACAGAAAGGGTGAATTAAAAGACTGTAATAATCACAGAGATGCATTAATTGGGATTCATTTCAGCACATTTTTGATACTCTGTAATGGGAGAGTCAACTTTTAACTCAGCAAGAAAACATGTTCTTCCTCATTAACAATATTTTCTCTTGACTTTAAATTCTTTTGCTTTACATTCGTACAGTGATGCCAGTACTACACTTGTATGATGGCTTTTTATTATAAAAATGCTTGTATTATAAAAATACATCAATTGAACTACAGTTCCCAAAGTACAGAAAAGATTGTTTATGTCTATTCTCAGACCTTTACCTATTTATCTCCTTTTCCACTGAATTCTAAGAAGGCAGTAAAGAACTATTTGTTAAATACTGCATAATAGCTAAAGGGTTGCTGCAAGGGGAAAAAAGAAAAGAAAAGAAAAAAAAGGAAAGGAAAGGAAAGGAAAGGAAAGGAAAGGAAAGGAAAGGAAAGGAAAGGAAAGGAAAGGAAAGGAAAGGAAAGGAAAGGAAAGGAAAGGAAAGGAAAGGAAAGGAAAGGAAAGGAAAGGAAAGGAAAGGAAAGGAAAGGAAAGGAAAGGACATGCTATACTTCAGGTAAAAAGGTGGGAAACTATTTGGTGATTTTATTATGCTAGCCTTATCTGTCAGAAATTTTAATCCCGCTTTGATCCAGTTGTCTTTCTTACAACTGACTTTCAGATTATAGCATCTCTTTCTATGTGCACATATTTTCAGCACAGGGCTATCTATATGCTGTTAGACAAAACAAGATCATCTGGATAACACTGACAACAGATTGAAATATTTTAAAGAAAACACTTTTATTATATGTCCTTATGTCCCTAACCTTTTCTCAAACCCCTATATATATTTCTAAAAAGGCTGTGTGAGTCAGACAAGCATGTGTGCATACATACACCACCAGACACCCACTGCACACACCCAAACCCAAACTAAAGGAAATACTTTTCTATAATGTGGAGGATGCATAAATATCAACTAGAGGGGTAAATAATGGACATTATTTTGAATAAGGAGATGAGAGCTCAGTGGGAAATCAAGATGAATAGCTGTGGAAGAAGGCTTGATAAAAGAGAATTGAGGAGGAACAATTGAACCAGGCTGAACACGTACATGATTATGGAGAGCCAATGACAGAACCTCCATGAAAGAGGAAGTATGCAATGTATCTGCACTACTGTGTATCAAATTTCATCATAATCCATCTTTGATTTAAATACAAGTATGAAGTACCATACTAGTTTACAAAGAAACTGGGACAAAACATAGAAAACAAGATTCTATCACACAGTGGATGTAGTAGAGTTCTTCTTCTTCTGTTCCATAACTTACACAGAAGATGAGTAGGATGTTCATTGCAAATGTACATACAGTGTTACACAAGTTTTTAAAGTACAAAATTGCTATGTGAAAATTACTCTTCCTGTTTAAATTATAACACCTACTTTCAATGAATTGGAAAATACCAGCATGTGTGTGGGAATTTTGAGGTGGAAGGAAAGGGAGTTAATTATTTACTGATTTTTTGGGGTGTGGATTTTCTTATGTTTGGGTTTTTTATGCTTAAAAATTTTGCACTTAAAAATTTTGCACTGTATAAATTAATATTAGATAATTCCTATTTCTTTATATTCCTTAGCTGGTTAGTATATCCTTCTATTAAATTGACAGTATGTTCTCCTCTTAAGGTTGTGCTTATCTTCTGAGAATTTTTGAGAAGTTTTGATCAAAACACGAACATCAGAAGAACATCTTTGCATCCAGTGATCGGTTTTGCTGAGTTTTTAGATCTTCAGAAACTGAAAATAAATTTACCATTCCTATGCATTTGAGAACAGGTTAGTTTTTTCATCTGCCATGATCTACAGATGCTGGTAAGAAAAACATTAATTTGCATTCTCATCCATTCAGTAGACTATCTCAGGTCTTTAAGGGCTTTTTCTGAGTTGGTAAAAAACCAAAAACAAATCAACAAAAAACCCCAAACAACCCAGTCATTGTTGGATCTTTTCTTTTGGAAAAATTGCATTTTAAACATTGCTTACATGATCTGTTTGGTATGATGAAACAGTAGTTACATATTCCTCTATTGGAATTTCTTTTTATTTCTGTATATTCTCTCTTAATATTAAGAGCTTTTGTCTAGACCAAACCCCATTGGGATTATTGTGCACAATTCATTTCTGTTAGGTTGGCAAACAAAATACCTCCCACCACAAATTCTTAGAGCTCGTGTTCTACTTCAAAGATATTTTCCTCAGTGCAAACAGGAAGGCTGAAAATGCATATGATCTGTTCCTCATCATTTGAGATCAAGCATGTACTCCAAAAATTACATATTTGTAAAGGGAACAGGTCTCATGCTACTCCTTGAGTGGCAGCAGACCATGCACTCTGAAGATATTCCTTGGTTCAGTAATCTCAGTTATTTCAGCAGATTACTAACATTACGGGTTGTACCATTAAACTACGGATTTGCTTTACAGCAAAGACAAGGCTGTTGAATGAACAGAAAAGAGAAGACTTTATAAATTGTGCCTTGTCTTACTAAGTACCACGTGGGGTCTTTTATTTAAGGCTATCCAACATCATGTACTGTAGGATAACATTCTCAGTTGCTCTTAAGTTTTAATTTTTATGCAATATGGAGATTTTTTATGTTACTTTTATTTCTCTTTGAATATATCGGGCAAAGCACACAATCAGACAAACAGTTCTGTTTCAGAGCCTTCAGTGATATGGTTTAACATGTAGCTTAATGAAGAATTGTGTCAGTACAACTTAGGACATGGAGAACTAAGGTACAGGATGAGCTGCCAAGGTCATAAGCTTTTGAAAGCTTGCATATCAGAAAAATCTGTTCTAACTTCAGGGTGGAGATCTTTTTAAGAACAAAGTAGAAAAAAGGAATCAGCTATTGGATTCAAGGAAAAGGAGGTAGGAAGAGAAACTACTGTAGACTGGGACAGGTGTTTTTTTGATCAAAATTTGATCAAGACAGGAATTAGCTGAATGGGGAAAACGCACATGAGAATACAGGTATGAGAAAATGAACAGGAATCATACAGGGTATCAAGGGCATGCTGAGACTGGGAAAACAGAAAGATGAAAATGAACACAAAAAGAAAAGGAGATGGACAACTAAGCAAAAAGAAAGCCAAAAGCCAGTGGTAAGTGGGCATGGCAATGTCAGCGTGATTGATTTGTGTCTGGCCGTAAGGAAGGTCAGAGTATACTAAGAGCAAGGAAGCAGCAAATGGAAAGAGAACATGAGAAAATGAAGGAGATGAGAAAATGAGACTGGATGCAAGAATCTGAGGGACTGTGAAAGGTTGGGTATAGATTGTAGATTTTCAAGGGATAAATTATGTAAACCTAAAGGAGACAGATCAAAGTCTGGGGGAATGAGCAGAAGTGCCTGTATTCACTAGACTCCCCTCTACTGAGCAGCAGCAATAGAACCAATTCCTGTTTCTCTGCATTCATTTGCTATCATAAAATATTTATGGTTCACATTTCCTAACAGTGTTGATCCACATATAAGATTACAACTGTATTACGGAGTTGTTGGTTGTGGCATTAGCCCAATGGTAAGCACTCATGTGGCAAGTTTCTATCCTCAGAGATATTCAAAGGCTGTCTGGATGTGGTCCTTGGCAGCTGTCTCTAGGTGACCCTGCTTCAGCAGAGGAGTTGGACTGGATGACCTCTAGAGGTCCTTTCCAACCTCAACCTGCCTGTGACCTTGTGAAGTCACAGCCTAGTGTCAGGCAGTGTGAAGGAGGAGCAGATCCAGGGGAATGGCTAGGTTCTTCTGAGTTCTGTGGTAAATGAAATGCCACTTACCCTTCAGTTTCTCTCTCCAGCCCATACACAGCGGTTTCTCAAAATTAAACAGGTGTCAGAATTAAAAATTTCTTCTGGGGCATTATTTCCGCTCCTGTAGATTAATGGTTGGACTCAATGAATTTAAGGTCTTTTCCAACCTTGACAATGCCATAATGTTTTTAGTTGCAAAATTGCATGCTATTTTTTCACTGCCCCTTAAGACCTGGGAAATCATGACTGATTTAACAAAGCCTGATTGCCACAATGCAAGAAAAGGATTTGTAAACACAATGATTCCTGCCAATAAGGAAATACTAGGAAAACTAATCTTCAAACAAATTTGGAAAGAATCCCAAAAATCATACAATATTTATATTATTTTCTTAGGAGCATACTATTTACCCTGACTTATCATCCTTCCTGAGAACTGTTATTTTTGCAGTTTAGGGAGACCCACTGACATTTCTCTGCAGTCCCCAATGAAGACCTTAAAAACCAGATGCTAATAACGCTGCATTTTCTGTATAATGGTGAATATAAAAATGAGCCTTCACAATTTGATCATGTACCTGTTGAGAAATTATGGAGACAAGTGACTTTAATCTGTAGAAGAGCAAGAAACATTTATATATCTATGTGAGAGCTAACAATGCAATGCGAGTTGTACTGACATACAGACAGGGATTTGGTTTTGCCTGCTTGTTTTTGCCCATGAGCCACCAGCCCTTTGGGTGTAACTTCTTCTGGTTTTGGCACAGCTTCTACTTTCCTCTATGTTCTCTTTTCTCACAGTCCTGAAGCTGTTTCACAAATACCCACAGAAGAGAAATACACTGGCCACTACTGGGAATTTTTGGAGGCCTTTCAGTAATTGTCTATAAGAACAGTTCAGTGAGGCAAGGCATCTCCTTACAAGCAATTTAATTCCTAATCACTAGGGCTTTGAGTAGGAAGAAGCTAAATGTTATCATGGGAAAATGCCAAAGAAATATGGATTAGTTCTAGGGAGATGTAGGGACTCATTCTCTGTCATCTGTTGTGGTGATTTTCATGTGCAGCACAACAGCCTTAAGTAGTGGTATACAGGAGTAAATGATGACAAGTTTCAGCAGAGCTATAGGGTAAAACAGCTGTTTGTAGATCTTAACTCCATGAAATGAAAGGTGAAAAAAGGCATGAATTCTATCCATACAGAGTGAGAACAAGCAAAGCAAAATTTTAGATTGGTTTCTTTTTAACTTTCGATAGTTCTTCACTTTTGCATTAGAACTACTTTTTCCTCTGCTGTGCTCTACTTTCCTACTCCCTTTTAAGCCTGAAGCAGAATCTTTTCTCACAAACACTGACTCTGCATTCCTTGAGTCTAGTTGCATAAGTGTCCCATGGGCTTGCAAAAAATGTGGTGCTGTGTACTCATGGCTTTGACTCCTGAGTGTATGAACAAGAATCAGTGTGATCTGCCAAGTCAAATTCCTAGGTGCATAACCCCATGTACAGTATGACAGTGATGGTTCTAGAAGCACATGTGGTCTCACATTTTTAAATGTGTAATAGTGTTAGGAAGCCCCAGAATAATTTTTGGTATGTATATTTACAATTCTAAATACATATATATGTATGTAGGTGTGTGTATACTTCTCAAAAAGCCTGAACTATGCACTTGGAATGTTCTTTAAAATTTGCTTTCTGAGAAAATACACAGCAACTGATGGCACTATTGACATAATTCATAAAGGGAATAGTTGATTACCTGTTTTGTAACTGAGCCAGTGAATATTCATAGATCCCTTGGTATGGAGCTGGCATATTTCAGTTAATTAAGTCTTCTGCTTAGTTGTTGCATATGCATACTTTCTATATGAGACCAAAGTATGTTTAATTGAGGTTTGGCAGATAATACCTAAGAGAGTTTGCAAACAAAGCAGACTCTGCTGTCATTTCCATAAATGGAATGATATGATTTTACAGACACATGTACAGAAATGTCACCCCATTTCAGAAGGGTCTAAAACTCACAATCTTAGGGCATGTTTCATTTAGAAATTGGCAGGGGAAACACTTCTTTTGAGGTAATGCACTTATTTCAGAAGTATATACAAATTTCTACTCAGAGTGTTTCTAAATGTTGTTGGTATTGACATTATCCTCTTTACTGAATGCCTTTGAGAATACTATACAGCCTTTGAATTAAAGTTTGAAGATTTCATTTTTCCTTTGAGAGTCTTGGATGCAACAGAAGGTAAACTAAAGATCAGAAGTTGAGCTGCTATCTCTGTTTCTTTTTTAATTTCCTGCTGTCTTTTGCTAGAAACACACACAGTGGCTGTCAAGGAGCACAGCGTGCCATAGGGTGCTCATCACCACCTTGTCCAAAATAAGTTGCCTAATAAGATGCCCTGAGGCTTGTTTTGGGGTGTGTACCCAGGTACCCTTTCAATGGCTTTGCCACCTAACTGTAGTGGAAGGACAGTCGGATTCATGTCTTGATGGAATGCAGAGTCCAGACACAGTTGAGGTGTGTCCCCAAGCCAAGAACTCAGAGCTTTTGTGCCCTGAGAGCCTAGAGGTACCCCAAAATCCAACCACAAGAAAATGATACAAGTGATGCACTCTGCTACTCTGCTTCCATGGAGCCCTTGCCCTTCATCCCTCCCACAGCCGAAGGACTAAAACTTCACTTTGGTGCCACAGTGTTCTTGTGTTAACGGGCACATCAATCCAGCCACTGATCTTGACTTATTCTCTTCTACCTATCAAAATGACAGCTCACTAATTTTTAGTGTTAAATTATATTTCCCTCTTTTGCTAGTCTTTCCTGCATTCTATAACCTTTTCCACCCCAATGGCACTTTCCCATGCTTTTCTGTGATATCTGTTATTGAACAGAAGACTTATGTGAGTCCACCATCTGCAACACCATCTTTATGTCTAATTGACTCATGACTCTTTTTGAATCCCATCTTTTTCTCTGACCCATGACTGCTAACACCTTCTGTAATACAAATATCTAATTCTGGAGTGTGGGTGATTAAAGACTTGGTTATGAAACAGAGCTTTTTAATCAGTCATTGCTTCAGACCTAATTCTTGTTACAGGCTGTAGTCCATCTGGAGGAATTATACTGTCACAGGTTTGAGGGAATAAACAGACTCTCTCTTTCTGTAGCTGGTGGGAAAATGTTTGCATGTATACGAGCTCTAAGGCATCCACAGCAATATTTGTATCAGATTAGATGTGTTGCTGAAAAAAAAAAGCAAATCAAGCCACTCTGAAAAAATTTCCCACACTCTGCATCAGCTTAATATACAGCGGCACCAGAGTTAGACTTCATGTTAGGGTACATGGTTCTCTTTTAATGCAAATAAATCTGCTTCCTACCTAACTCAAGTTTACTTAAGCAGTCATCAGAAATTCATCTAGACTTGTCCCTAAGGAAGGTATGGCTTTACTTCTATACCAAATTATGAAATTCTGATACATATTGTATTTCACTTATAAACTCATTCATTAAAATTCTATTCAACTCAATGAAAATCAATTCTACTTTTAATCTTTTGAAATTGTATCATTTCTGTGTATACTCTCTAATCTGCTTGGAAGCGCCATAACACTTTTCTGTGTATGAAGCTATAAAAAATGTAATCTCTTATAATCATGACCAGTACAGTTTTCATGTTCTGGATACAATATATCAAAGCAGGAGTAGAAGACAGAACATGATCTTTTTGAAAAGGAAGGTCTGAACTACATTTTCATTATTTTTTTCATGAAACTAGCAACAGGCTGGTTCATGTTCCGCTTCAGTAACTTCTCATGAAGAAAATACATTTAAAAAGTGATGAGTCTTTTTCCTTTTCATATTTGGTTTTTCTGCCTGTGAAGCTTTAAAAAATGAATTCCATAATGAAATTATTTATTCCGTAAAGCTAAGAATTTGAAGCTAATTTTATCTTACTTACATATTTATTTCATCATAAATATCTAGCTATTACGGCCGATCAGATTTAGTATATAAATCTTAATTCAGGATAAACTCTAGTAGATTTTTAGATAGCAGTATGTCAAAAGAATTTGGAAAATAACTATTTTTACAAATGTTAAAGCTATATAAGAGTTGGAGTTTTCTTATAGTTAACTATGTTGCAAGGAGCAAAAGTAATTTTGCATTCTAAAAGAGGCACATCATTTGGTTTAGTGTGAACTGCTTTATTTCCTTTTGGTAGCAAAAGCAGACAGTGGCACCTTGGAGAACCTTATAATGGCTTTTAACATGTGTTAGCATTTTTTCCCCATTTTACCCCAGTGCTAGTGGAAAAAAACATTAGGAGAAAAAAAGAAAACTCTGTTTCTGGGGGGTAAATCAAGTCACACAGTGCCTAAAAGTGTTTCAAGTAAGTATTGAAGATCATCCAAATTGGTCACAGCAAAGTTAGTTGTTTTGAAGTGGTCCACAGGGTTTTACCAGTGACTACCAAGGCAGAGATGGCAGAAATCAAGAAATAGGTGGCTTTTCTAAAGACTGTCCTTCCCCTGAAAAAGTAAACACCAAATATTTAGTTGTCCGTATTTCTGTATTGCCTGGGACACCAGCTCCTACAAATATGTTTATACTTGCACCTAGGCGACTTTCTGGGTGACTGGGAGGATCTCTGCCCTCAGGCTTATGCTGCTGGCATGACAGCAAGGGTAGTCCTGCTCAGGGAGATGACAGGGAGCGTGCAGCGAGGGGACTGTAATTCATCCCAAAAGCTTTCCATGAGCAGCCTGGAATGCCCAGTTTGGATCTGAGCCTTTGAGCCTCACAAGATGAGTTTCTTCTTTTATATTGCCATAATTTTAATTAGTGTAAGAACTGAAATTATCTGATAGCAGTATTGTAATGACCTCAGCTAATGCACTGGTTTTAGCACTGCATTTTAAAATGGGATGATGAATCTCGATGTGGCATGAAAATATTCCAATAGGCATTTTATAGTATTTCTGTGGAGATGAAATTACAGATTTATAGTGCTTAAAATGTTCTTATAAGCCAGCAACATTTCAGTTTTTCTACCCCTTATAAGACTTACTTTGACTAGTGTTAGCTTTTACCACCATGATTTTTATCCAGACCAGAGCAGGATCCACTTTTGTCTACTTTAATCAGTCTCACAGGAGACCCCCTGACCTGCTTGCCTAGAAAACTGAGAAAACAGAAATTCACTTGATAGTCTTGTGACCTGGAGTCAGAAATCAAATTGCAGTACCTCTCAGGAGCACTAAAATTCACTTTCAAGAAGCCATGTATTTAGAGGCACCATCCTAAGTTCCTATTAGAAGGTGAGACCTGAGACTAGGAACTCGTAAATAAAACAAATAAGGTTACTTGTATGCTGCCACTCCAAATTAATTGGCTTCAACAGATGAAGGTATTTAATGGAGTGGTTTCGATTTTAGGTTTCCCTTATGTAATCTGGCAGCAACTTCACAGAATTTGTTGGAATTGAGGGAAGTGGGCAGAATTGTACAGGCTACTTGTTGAGCACTGTGCTTTCTGTTTGTGTTACAGATGATCTGTGAATAGAGTAGCTAGTTGCAGGTAGGTTGCAATGCTCTCCTTTGATTTTCACATCTCCCGAATAGCAGAAAAGGCATATGACTTTTTAGCTTGCTAATAAAATATTTCTTTTATCGTAAATTATATATGTTCAAAGATAATTCTTCACTGACAGTGTGTCCACTCATCTAATCAGCTATGTATCTAAAGAGACATATGCTAACCAAAGGAAGAATTAGAAATATTTTGTCTTGTTCCCTGTGGGACAGCAAACATCAATCAGTAGATCTGATCCCGAATAAACTGCAGTGATTTTTTTCCTGCAGATTTTAAACATCAAATACCCATCCTTTTGATTTTATGGAGGCAAAGACACACTACTGTTGAAATTAGTTAAGGTATTTATTGAGTGAGGCAATAATGTCAAAAAGTGTCAGAATCTAACCATTGTACACTAAATAATTAAAAGTGAGATCATAATGTAATACTTTTCTGCCGTCAGGTGGCTATTTTTTTCTGTAACCTTTTTGTTACATGCTAGGAATAAGATGTAAATAAAACAGGCAAAGGCATTAAGTTGCATTACAACTGCTTTTAACTTTAATGGCATTCCCTGGATCTGAAATAACTACTGTTACTTACAACTTGACCTCTTTGATCTGCTAATAACTTAGCCCCTGAAATTGGAGGGTAACACCGTCAATTATACTTCATCACTCTTCTCACGGGAGACTTGGCCTTCCTAGTGAAATTGGTAATGTTTGCCTTAATTTTGCTTTTGCATATGTAGAGTGGCAAGTGATTTCATTTATGCTTTTAAAATCAAAGATGAAATAAGAATCTGCTTTCTGATCCATTGACTAAACTTCTTGGACATTGTTTCAACTCTTCTTCTCTTATTCCAGTGTTACTTATATGCCTACTCTCTTTGCTAAATATTACTAGTTCATGTCTCAGTTTTGATTTGGCTCCCTGCCAAGTCCCCAAGACCCAGCACAAAACCTCCAGCAAAGAGTGAAAGAGAAAAAAAACTCTGAAAAAATCCAGAATAGCCAAATTGTATTAAAATATATGTATATTTACCTATAATACAGTTATATACAGTTAAAATATTATGTACATATAAAAAAAGAACCCCAAACAACCCCTAAAAAGGGAAAGGGAAAGGGGAAGGGAAAAAGGGACAAAAAGGGACAAAAACCAAGACAGATATGCACAATTGAAACCCCAGGAACTAGCAAAATAAAGACCTAGCAAAATGAAATCTCAGTATTTCTCTTGAGAAGGCAAAATCACGCCACGCCACCAGATCGCTTCCCAGATCGGAAGGAGAAACAACAGGCCACAGCAGGCCTCAGTCCACACGAGCAAAGACCAGCTGCAGGAAACCTGCAGACCTCACAGAAAGAGAAGAGAGCGTCACTCCCTCCTCTCCTCGTATTTATAGGTCTGATTACATAAAGGAATAGGTGGAATACTTCCTTCCTTCCTTTCTGCTTGCCAGGAAGGAAGGCCTAGACTCAAAACCATTACAGTTCAGTATATGATGATACTTAATCTGGGAGTGTTAAAGTCCTTTTTCTAGCATGTTCTAGAAAAAAAAATTGAACATTTGTATGTATTTGTGTTAAATGTCCATTAAGAAAGAATTCTTGATCTTAACTCAGGATCAAAATATTGTTAATTACAGCTTCTAAAATCTGAAATATTTTACTTCCCTTAGAGCAATATAAAAGTCTGTGCAGCAGATGAGCTCAGTACTGAGAAGATCAATCTCTTTTGTGTTTGCTCCTAAATGCCAGGCATTTTAGTGTGTGGATACATGTGAGCAAGAGTAACATCTTAGGAGCAGTTAAAGGTAATTATTAAGCATTAGATCCGAACAAAGGGCTTGAAATGAGCAGATTAATGACGCTTTATTTTTATCACAGATATGCACAGCTACTTCATAATGGGCAGATTGCATTATTTGTACTCGAAGTATTTTATAGATTTATTCTTGACTAGATTTTTTTAATTATTATTTGCTTAATTTTGATGTTAAAACGGGAAGCATAAGTAATACCCAGCACAGTTCCCTGCATCAAATTCAGTGCTCCACCATCACAGCGCTGAACAAAATGTGGGAATATGAGTTAAAGTCTTTTCTGCACAGCAGCATACCTTTGAAATGGCAGTGGTCTCTCGGACTGCCTCACCCCAGCCTCTGACAGGGAGACTTAGACCTTCTTGTATCCCTTACTGAAAAAGTCCCTTTTGGTGTGGTCACTGAACATCAGGTTTTAAAACTGCAAGGGAAATGCCCAGCAACCAAAATGAACACTGATGCAGAAAGTAAGGACCTTGCAGGTCACTTGATACTCAGAGATTATGTATGGGCGGGCTGGCAGCTGGGAAGACACGGCTCCCTTCTGGGAGCAGAGAGCCATCAGAAAGGATCACTTCTTTCCTAGCAAGAACCAAAATCAATATCAGCTGTATTCATGCAAAAGTTTACAATAGTATATACAGGCACAGCGTACTGGTATTTACAACGTGCTTTGCCTCTCCTGTACGTGCAAAATATGCAGAAAATAACCTACACCATGAATTCAAATATTGCCAGGGGCATGTTGAAATGTGTGAGTGGTGCATTTATGTTGCGATAAGTACAGATAAGTCCTTGTGATTTGAGTCCCACAGCAGATTTTTCCTTGCAGCCTGATGTGGTTATTTGAATTATGACAAGAAATCTTCCAGAAACTCAATCTTTCCATCACATTTCCTACCTCTTTCTTCCTGTCTGGGATTTTCCTTTATCTCTCACTTCTCACCAAATGAAGCATGAGATATGATTCCTCTAAGCTAGTGCCTGTAAAAGAGCCAAGAGATCTCCTTCCACTTTCTGTCCTGTATCTCAGCTTCAGGAAAGTTTCTCTCTCAAGACTGTGTAAGCTACCAGGTAGCTATTTCTCAGTTTTTGCTTTGTTAAAAAGCTGTCAAACAGGGCCACCGAGCACCTTCTTTCTCCACACCCTGTTAAAAGTCTGTGTCCCTTGACACAGAGCAGAAGAGGCTTATTATACACATACAAAGTAGTGCTAGAAGATGCCTTTTTTTCATCCACCTTCTACTATGAGAAAACATAGGTGTGGATGAAGATCCTCAAAACTACATGTGGTAGCAAGGGCACCTTAGCAACCTTACCTTTATGAAGTATGATCCTCTAGTTTCTAAGTATCACTGAACAATTTTAGTTGCCTATAGGCTTGATACTGCAGATGGGGACAGGAATGTTCACTCTGCCAGTCCTCTGTGACACACAGATGGAGCCCACAAAATAGGAAGGAAACCCTCCTGTCTTTCAGATCATGTCTATGGAGGCACAATGTGTGTGGGAAGCATGCAGGGCTCATTAAAGACAGCAAGGTAGTTTGCCGCTAAGAGCAGGAGAGAATTTTCTGGCGGCAGAAGAGAGAATTTTTGTGAGAAAAGGGGAAAAAACTCACCGTGGGAAGAAGGTGAGAGTCCAAGCATGTCTGTTTTTTGCAATTCTTGTTTTAGTTTGTGGAAGACACTAGGCTTCAAATAGAGATTAAAGGAGGGGAAGAACCGGTAGCATCCATAGTTCAAGAAATAACGGAACATTTTCAGAAAGCTGCTTCCTTCAGAAAGATGAAGCAACTATTAGTCTTCAAATGTAGAGACTTCTTTTTTCTAAGGACAGTAATTTTCAATGCTATTAAACACTGGCCAGATCCCAGGACTTCGAAATTAAATAGAGGGGTTTGACACTTTCAAAAGTTGGTTTGTTTATAAAAGGAACCTGTATTTTGTCTCCTACTCTTGAAGAGGATGGAAAGGCTTTGATAAACTATTGTGACCAGCCAAGCTTTAGAAAAAAATGTGCAATCTACCTCAGAGTTGGACTGCTTCTCCATGTCTGTCTTCAGAGTGATTTCAACTGTGATTAAGATTTCCAATTATATTACAGCTGGAAGGATAAAACACATCAATGAAAGCAGAACAAAACTGCAGAACAACCTGAGGACGATAAAATAGACAAGCCACAGGGAATGAGAAAGAGATTCACTAATAAAAATGTAAGCTGTTATGAAATGCCTTTCAGTCCAGCTTCTCAGAGCAAAATGCACATTTCTATTTTGATTTTAATCTGGAAGGAACTGAGGCACTAAGCGCTGAAATGACATAGAAAAAGGGCAAATGCAGAGAAAAGTGTTGTAAACATGGAACATAAAGAAATGTCATTTGCCATAGGAAACTATCAGAGGCATGTTAGAAGGCAATTTTCAGTGGTCAAGCTATACAATATTTCTTTGTTTTCATTTCTGATTGGAAAAAACCTACATTTTTCTGTATTTCTCTAGGAAGTACAATTCAAGAGGGAAGAATGGTAAATTTGGGTTATTGAAAATATTTAACATTTATTTTGATTTCTGCTTCAGAATGTAGTATAGAAATAGGATAAATAAAAATGTCATTAAAAAAGTGAAATTCTTTATTCAGAGAAGACTCCAATATGGCACTTTGACATTAGAATTCCTCTACTTTATTTTTTCTTTTTACAGTAATATTCACCAAAATCCACACAGTTCACCAAAGTATTTTTAGTTCTGTCAGAACTGTATTTTGTGATGGAAAATGGTTCCCTTAAAATTTTTTCTGACTGGCTCAATTTCAGAGTCATATATCTATACTATCCTTCTGCTAATGCAGAATTGTCCCCTGCAGTATATTTTATCAATTCTTTGTCCAGTGTTGCTATAAATGTCTCAGACAATGAGACTCCCACTGAAAGATTACTCCGTAGTCTAATAGATCTGTCAGAAAGATTTTCCTGAAACTCAGACTGTATTTTCCTTGTCTTAATTTGGGATGTTGCAGAGCAGCTCATGAAATGCAAGCCTAGTAAATCACTTGAACCAGATGGTATTCATTGGGGGGGTTCTGAAAGAAATAAAGTGCGAAAGAGGGAAGATACTGGCAATAAATCATTAAAAATAGCAGCTGTTCCTTTTAAAAAGGAAAATCCAGACTGTACTTAGAATAAAAATTATTATTCTTTTTTAACTGAATAAAAGATCAATTTCAAGAATTGCAGCCTGATGAGCTTAATCTCAGCTTCAAGGAAATCTATGAACAATCTAACTACAGGCCAAGTATTAGATGATTGTAATTTTAGACCAAACCGTGGCATCTCCCACAGGGGTAAATAATGGCTCTCTGGTGTGAGAGAAATCTTTGGAAGAAAAACATCCATAATTGTGTAGGAGAGTTCATTCTACAAAAATGTATAACTGAATGGCTCTAACATTCCTGGATTTTTAAAAAAGCTTCTGAAAAAGAATCTCTGGAAAAGTGGCTCATTGGAAAGGCAGTTTGCTATTACTAAGCTGGATGATGTAACTGAGGGCTCCCAATGCTAATAGGACCTAACATCTTGGGAGGCAGCAGGGAAGGAGTATTTATCACACCAGGTGTCCAAACCTGCAGCAATAATGTCTGTCATGATAAGGTATTTATTTAACTTTAAAATGCAGTGTGCTTAAATTAAAATAGACAGAGAGAAGCAAATACACCTAGCAAATGGAGCATGAGTGAGTTAAGATTTGTGATGGCCCCTAGATCTGATGGCAACCTTTTCTTCTCCATGGCTTCTAAAAGAAATCTTTATCCTAGCCAGTAACCATACGAAATTCAATACATCCTGCTCTACCTTGGATAAATATTCGATCAGTTGAATTTAAATAACAAACAAATCTCTCCCTGGGAAGTTTGTGTGAATTATCTCATAGGTAACTCAAAATGTGGCACAGGAAGGGCATATTTCTGTTTTCTTAAGAAGCACGTGTTTGTATTACAAAGCAGGAGCAAGACAAATTGGTATTTCCATATAGAGATGAAGAATTACACTTATTATTATTCAGATTTTATCTCAAATTATGTCAGAAATTTAACAGGTATTCCTGGGGCTTGAACCACCTGTTGAGAAAATCTCCCCGATTAGTGTTGCATGAGCAAGTTATAGGAACAGAATTGTGAGCAGAGATAGCAAGAGCAGTCAAAGAAAGAAGCACACACAAAGAGAAGCACACACAGCAAAAAGCTGCTGGGAGTCATGTAAAAAGCCAAAGAACACTGACAGCTTTAAAAGAATTATTCGTTCATCTGAATGCTTTGGGCAAGGAAAGGTAAATTTGTTTCTTTTTCTGCTGTGTCATTGTGGTGCCTACTTGGTTTGTTTGGATTTCCTCACTTTAGCTCTCATTCATGGTGACTCCATACATTCTGTCCTGCTAGATCCACGTCAGGAAGACCAGCCATCAAGGGTATCTGCAAAACTTCCTACCATTCCTCTTGTCTTCTGTAAGCATCACGCATTCAGTCCTGGCTCTGGCTGCTTACATATCCAATCTGCATTTGCACTAGATAAAGCCCCCAGAGACTATACACAGGAATCCCTGTGTGGAAAGATTGAGCTATAGTCTACAGATGATCCAGGGGGATATAGCTGAAGGCCTGCTTTATTCCTGCTGAAAGGACTTGGGTAAAAAGGGATTCTTGCAAATACTCACCCCACCAAAACTTTTCCTCAAGCAAACCTGGAAGACTGCTGCAGAGACAGTACTGGCGCTGTTCCTATAGCACAAATTGTAACTGTGGTTATGGTGACTTCAAAACTGTCAGCAGAAGGAGCGGAGGACTCCATCCAAACACATAATGATTGCTACTGAAGACTTTGGAAAAAAAATGATATCTGCTTATCTAGAATTGTATCCACAGGTTTCTCTCACTACAAACTCTGTATTGTACAAGAGTATTTTTTACTATTCAAAATGCTCATTGAAAGACAGATTCTTACATCTCTCCTCTGGCTGAAGAAGCCCTTATTTCACAAAAACTTTGGCATAGCACTGCAATATTTACAACTCCTGTCCTTCCACAAAGTGATACGGTTGCAAGGTCTCAACCAGAAGCATAGTTGAGACCCTGTCCTTGTATTACTTTGGTTTAGGATTCCTCCACAAAGGAGCAATCTTAGGCAGCTGACTGAGGCACTCTTCCCACTACTAGATGATGCCCAAATGCAAATCTCTTTAATTAAGAAATCCAAATTCTGGGCTGTTTCCCACATAAATGTGAGCATATTCTGCCTGGATGTAGTAGTATTTGCACTGAAAATCCATATGTGAGAACTGGACATAGTAAAGAAGTGAATATGTTCCATTTTTGTGATTTCTCAACAAGATTTTAAACAAAATCTTAAGAACAAACAAAACAAAACAAGCAATGACAGTTTCTTTTGCCAAGTGGAACAATTCATGTGAGTCACCTGAGACAGGTGTGCTCTGTGGTCTCCATGCAGTCCTAGTGCCCTGATTATTGCTGTGATTATCCCAAGTGAGAGATGCACTGGAGTGCCCCTTATGCTGCTCACACCTAGCTTTCTCTCCGGTCTGCAAGGGGATGCAGCCCCTACAAGGTCAGGAGGCAGCTGTGGTTTACTCCTGTTGTCAAGACTGAAAAGTGCACTACAAACCAAAGATGCGACCATCGCGATCCAGTTTGATTCTTACATTTTTTGTCATGTTATCCTTCCAGTATTATAATTTTGTGGCCTTCAGCAGAATTTGTTTGATATGTAGTGGGCTCCCAAAGCATCACCAAAGTCTGAAGTAGCCTCTCTGACCGAAAGCTATTTTTGGAAGGCTATTAAGCCACTCACCCAAAAACTTTGAGCTCAACTTAGAAATCATGTTTTCTCAAACTATAAGACGTTACTTTTGCTTTGCATTCCTCTCCCCCTGAGGTTTGCATTTTTACAGAGTAATCCCTATACTGTAAGTGCTGTGGAAGCCTCTCCTAAGTAGGAGCTCAGGTTATAAGAACTGCTGTAGATGTTAAGAATTTATCGTAAAATGGCTTTTGTTCCCTCTATGATTTTTGGCAATAATTATGCTCTGCTTTTCAGAGGTGCTATCTGGAATTTCTACCAAGCTATCATATAAAGTGGTAGACATATAATCATTTGGGGGGGGCGTAAAATGAGTTCTTGGTGTCTAGATCCATTGTAGACCCATGAAGATGATATACAGTCATGCTGCCAAATTTGATTTAGAACTAAATAGTTCATATTGAGTTGTGTTGCTGCCTTAATAATTAGCATAATTTTAATCTGCTACTTTGCCAGCATTTTACTACCATGATACAAAGCCTTGTTGGTTCATGTATCTTTGAAGATTGCCCCCAGAGTTGCCCTATCGTTTCCTGCCAGGAAAGGAAGTATTGTCTTGCTATAGCTGGCTTGGAGTACTGTGGCAATGAGGTCCCATCAGGATATGGTTCACCTCCACGTAATTTCAAGCAGGGTCTCAGACCCAAAATTCTCCCGAGTTAAACATACAATGCACAAATATGGTGAAGACATCACCACTTTCAAAGACACAGAAAAAAATCTTTGGTTAGAAAAAAAAGATAAAGACTTCCAATATAGGAATTATATCATGTGAAAGGACAACATTGTGCTTTTTCTCCCCCTTTTTATAGATAAAACATTAGTGGATAAAATAGGGGATCATATTCCTCTTTTGAAAACTTACTACTTAGAGATTTGAAGAAAAATCAATGTGACATTTGAATACACTTTGAAGTTCTTTCACAGCTTGAAACTTCACAACTTTTGTCTCTCCCTCTTTTTATCAACTGTATTCATTACATTTCCATATAAAGCAGCCTCCTTGTTAAATACCATCTCTCTTCCTCTTGCTCTTTTCCTCTTCCTCCGCTCTCTCTTTTCCCATTTTCCCCCTCCTGCCACTTTGCTCTCCAGGAGTACTGAACACTTTCTCTCAAAGGTAGCAACACACCATTCAATTAAAGCTCCAGCCTTTGTAAGGACAGATAATAACTTTGATCGCTGCATTTGTATAATTAAGGGACAGGCCTCTGGTTTAAAGGGGCTCCTCTTTTGCCTTTGAAACAGCGAGAGCGTGATGAGTTTTCTGCGGCACCAGCACGGTAGGAAAGTCCCAGTTTCCTTTGGTGTCACATCTATCTGCGTCCCCCAGCCTGCTCGTCCCTGTCCCTGGGACGGCGATTAGGCAGCCCTCCCGCTGGCTGCAGATGGAGTGAAGCAGAGCGATAAGGCAAGCTGCCTTTCTCCCCTGCCTCAGATCGGCGGAGGCAGAGCTCTTCTTCACAGGCAGCCCAAGTGTAAGCCGTTTAAACAAGCGTGCAGGAAATATTGGGGTAATTACCAAGCGCGGGGAGGGGGTCTCCGGCTGTCAGCGGCATTGAGAATGGATTCGAAAACCCGCTCAGCAGATTAATTGATCCTTTTTCTGCAGCCCGTCTTTTGAATAATTCTCGCAGCAGCACACAGCCAAAAGTTGGGAGAGTGCAGTGTGCTGAGGAGAGGCATCCTCACCCACAGACGTGCATATTTACTATTGTCTGCATCAGACTTTCTTCTCTGCCAGAGCATTAAGAATTTTAGCGATAATTCATGCTTGGTAAATTTGTTTTCTGTAATAAGATCAAGCCTACAAAGGGAGAATAAAAAGCAGTGCTGCCTGTGCCTCCTTATCAGTGGTGATGCCAGCTAAGTGCTCTGATCACAGGAAGCTTCTCTGAGGTGCTCTCGCCTGCTACTTAATTCAGTTTATTTAGAAAAGAGTTTGCTGGGATTTTAATTTTCGGTTTCACACCAGCAAAGTGGGCTGCCAGTTCAGTGGAACAATGGTGACCAGCAGGCCCCCATGGAGAGTGGACAGGCTCCTCTCTGTCCCGGCAGGCCACTCAAGTGGAACATCAGCCAAGTGGCAGGCTTGTTGCTGGAGAGATGCAGACCAGCCTCTCAGTCCCGTCTGCCCCTGCCCTCACTCTTCCCAGCTGGTGGAGGAGGGAAACTGGCAGAGAAGACCTTGATGCTGCATCCGCTTCTCACATTTGCCTGGCAGAGGATGCGCCAGCAGGAGGGAAATGGTGTGCGGCACATTTGTAGAGGTGCACGTGCTTCTCCTCTAGAGCTGCATTAGTACATTAGCGTGCATTTTGTGCCTAAAGCAGAGACGTATGGGAGAGGAAGGAGAACTTGCAAGAGCTATGATGTGTTGCTCTCCTGGGTCACTAATATTAATTGCTCATTTAAGGAAACTAAAATAATGTTCTGTGATTTAGATGCAGTGCTGCAAAGAGGATTTCAAAACTCTTTATTAGCACTGTCCTAGCTGCTTGAGATAAAGCAAGTGTCAAAAATGTCCTGAACTAATTTTGAATACCTATATTTGCACAGAATGATCTAGTACCGTGGCAGTTTCTGTCACGGCACCTTTCAATTCAGACTCCATTTAGTTGGCACACAAAGTAAATTGCTATCCTACTAAAATACAGTGAACAGAGCAATTAAAATTTCTATGATGCTTGTCAGCTCCTTCACACAGGACTAGAAAGATATTGTAGAAGGTCTCTTAGAGCCAAAAACTTAGTAGTCACTGAGTGTTTTCCCTGTCTTCATTTTTTCCGCTTTCACCAATATTATTGGTACATCTGTGACTGTCTTATCCCTCACTCACAAAATACCAAGGGACAGACTTTTGCAATTAAATTGCAAACATTTGTGCAAAGGAAGTTGTGTGCTGACATTATGGGGGTTTGAAAGACCAAAGATTCACGATTCATAGCTAGGCAGATGTCTGATCTCCCACTAATGTGTACACTTCTCTTTTGCAGGCACATGCACAGATATCCACATTGAAAGTCTGCAAGCGCTGGCATACTCAGGGTCACGCTGCAAGGCCCTATATTCTACATAATGTTCTCAGTAACCCTTATGTCTTTTCTGGTGCTAAGAAGTTTTCAAATGGAAAATTCCATTTAGTATAGGCAGATGGATTTAAAAAAATTTCTGGGACTACTGTGACTACGTTCCTGTACACTTCTATCTTTCTATCCTATAAAATGGTGAGAAACATGTCTGGCTGATTTCACAGGGTCTCCCTCAAGTATTCTTACATGTTTTGATCCTCAGGTCTTATATTCCTTCAACCTTGGATGTCATGACAGAGTAGAAAGAATCACAAATCTCATTTGGCACTACTGTGTTTGCACTACAGTGCAGAACAGAGGGGTCCAGCTTCACCCCATTCAACTGCGCCCCATTTTACATCCAGGTTTACCTTATATCTCAGGGACTGAGGTGCCTACAGAACTAGAAACAGCAGGTTATCTTTTTTCCTACCTGTCTTTGGCCGTAGTTTGGTTGGTGATGAATAGTAAAAGTAGTTGTCTGCTTAGGACGTCTCAGCCACTCAAGCTAGCTCAGGGGGTAGTGACAGTCAGAGGACTTGGCTTCCTAAGACTGCCACAGACCAGGAAAGCACAGAGAAGTACCCTCAAATGAACTAACCACTAGTCTTATAGAGACACTTACAACAGGTCAATGGGAAAATTACTTTAGTTGTTCGTTGTTTAAAATCCACTTCTCTGTGTCTGTGCAAATGACTGTTTGCAAGTTCCTACACCCCAAAAGGTGGTGGTGGTATTGGTATGCTGAGTGCTTTGGATGCACCTCTACTGATGGCATTGCACACATGGGAGCCTGTTTTGTTTTGAAAAGAATGATGTATCTGCAGCTTGCACTCTGTCATAACATATGTGAAAATAATATTCTACTGCAAGTGGTATAAAGGAAATCTTTGGTACAGTGCACATTCTTGAAATTAATCTATAGCTCCTGAAATGTACTCATTCTGTGGAGAAGAAACAAGGTTTGAAAGCACTCCAAAGAACCATGTTGACACCACAGCTGCTGTTTTTAATACCCCACTGTGCAGGGTAGCATCCTGAAAGAGACGAAAAGCCTCTGTCCATCTACTCATGCCAGATCCAAAGCAGGTGGCTGTTAGAGCTGTCTTTTTCCTGTTGCCAGGCTTTCTTTTGGGGATCCATCATAGAGCCAAGGGCAGTCTCCAGTGGGGCTTGCACCAATTGTTTACTCTATTTATATTTAGCTAATTAAGTGATAATCCTAAAGTATCAGGACACATGTGAAATAATAATTATTACTCACAAAGCACAAACTGAGCAAATTATTTGTTTCTTTTGTTTGTGCCCAAAGGCTGTAAAACTGCTGATTGAAAGTTGTTCAGTTCACCTTGAAATGTAATTTTGCTATCAAAACTAGAGTAATAGACAGAATGAGTTTGGTTGACGGAAAAAGACAGAGTTTTAGTCTCAGGGAAGCTAAATATATTGAAATATATATATATATTTGATATATATCATATATCAAAAAATCTGTGGACTGGACTCAGCTGTGATGTCAATAATGTTTTTTAATTCCCTATCAATGTTAAATGCTAGAAGGGCCACACTTGGTCACAGGAGAGGTTCAGAGATTAGTGGTTCAGTTTTAATGACACAGCATCTCTGGAGATATGTGACTGTCTCCTGGTGTGGCTGCTTCAGAGGTAATTTCAGAAACCAGGAGGATGTGCTCCACCATGGACTTTTCTCCAAACTATTCTATGATGAGAGAGGAGTACTGAACTGAACTCCTGCACATAAACATGTTATGTTGTGATGGTGTTTGTATTCAGGCCTTTCATATTGTCATAAAATGAGGTTTTTAGTACTCCTTGAGTAAGCAAATAATATAAAAATGTGGTAGGATACACCTAACTTACTTTCTCAAAATTTTTTGTATAATCGGCAAGGTTGTAAAGGTGCTGCTTTTAAATTTTTAGGAACACTTTGATACCTCTCAGGTCCATTCCCAGGGTTAAAGTACAAGATTCTCAACAGTGACAGTAATGGGACCACCAGCTGGAAGTGGCACAAAAGGCTCTTTGAAAGGTGGTCATTTGCAACCTCTTTGCATGGAAATAACATTGCATTTCTTCTTCTTTTTTTCTTCTGTGCTCTCTTCATAGTCTTGGAAGAAGGAGGACCGAGGAAAGATGTCTCAGAGGTTTATTAAATCGTATAGGGTATACAGAGGATAAATAAGGATCAGCTGGTCACTGATCCCTTCCAGTAGAAGACACAAGCCTGTGTGGTCAGAGGGCAAAATCAAAACAAAATTTTAAATCAGTCCAAGGGACAACTGTGCAAGTTCGAGGGGCTAACTGTGCAAGTTCTTTGTAGAGAGATTTGTCAAGGACTATTAAATACAAAGACTCTGACCTGCAGAGAAAGTAGTCTATCACTGCATGTTTCCCTGTCCTTATACTATTCCTTGGACACCTAATGTTGGATGGTACCTGAGATGGGATCCTGTACTAGATAAACTTTGTCTTGGACCCAACAAGGGTTCTCATGTTGAGCCTTTTTGTTTTAATTGCTTTCTTGTGTTTTGCTTTAGAGTACTCTATGATGGGAGTTAGGAAGTTTTGGTTGTATGAGAGTGGTCTTGCAGGAAGACCAGCTTCTGCAGTGATACAAATGTGTTGGGTTTTAGTTTTAAATTATGAATTATGGCAATTTCTTTCATCTATATTATATATTTTTATGTAAAAAAATAAGAAATGTTCTTTCTGTATTTGACCTTGTGTTATAAATTCAAATTAGAGGAGTTATATTTTTTAAAATAGAGGAAATATGACCAAAAAGCCATTTAATTGCATTGTTTTCCATATTTCTTTTCTCTTTTATTTCTAAATAATTTATCAGTTGTGTGAGGACTAGAGGCACCCTTTTCCAAGCCAATGAGAGCAACCATCTATGATTGTTATTGCTTTAGATAAACTGCCATAGAAAATAACCAATCCTATGTGCATGGCAACTGTTTTAGAGACATCTTAATAAAAAGTATATATAGAAGTATATATAAGACAGATGGGTGAACTGAGCAGTCTTTTTACAGGGGATGTTTAGCTCACTGACAGTTCGAGCTATATTGTGAAAATGAGTTTGCAGTATTGAGACCTTGGCTAACAAGATGTGCAGAAATAAAAAATTAGGCTTCATTCTGATACAATCAGATTAAAGAAAAATATGGAACTGAGTTTTAATGGCATCAAGGGTTTCAAAATAAAAAGGGAAAAAAAAGAAAAAGATGAGGGAAGAAAATAGCTGAAGAAAAAAAGCAGAATAAATCAATTTAGCAATAAGAAAAGAAACCCATAATTTAGCAAGGAGATGCTATTTATTTTAAGTTAGCTTAAAAAGACTGATGTATATCTTTTAAATCTGTAGTTGGTAATTTTTTCCATTATCGTAGTCTCTGTCTCTTTAATCATGCAGTGCAAACCTGTTACTTGAGATTCAGTGGCTGATTTAAAAGGACACTCTCGGTTTTGTGGGCTTTTTACAGTGTCTCTGCAAAAACGTTGACTTTTTGACAGGTCCCTGAAACAGAAGGTGTGATTCTTTAGTGTAATGGATAGTCCTTTTGCCCTCGTTTGTGTTTGAATGCTGCTGCCCATCCAGTTCCTCTCTGCCCTCACCCCTGCCTTTCTTGGTTCATCTCCAGTTTCAATTTCAAGTCTCTGTGACAGCTATTTCAGGTAAGCACTGCCTTCCAGTGTACTGCTGGCTCACTGCAGACAAAAATACAGGGGAAAAAAAAGATAAGGGAAAGGGCAAGACTGTTTGAAAGGAGTTTTACCATTACTTTTAGGTGTACTTGCCTTGAGGGTTAATTAGTATATATAACATTTTTAGGACATGTTAAGTCATCAGCAATGTCTTTAAATTTTATCACACAACTCAGTGTGGAAACCCTGTTCATGTGTTTTACATGCTTGTAAACTGCAAACCGTCTTGCTGCAAAAAAAGAGGGATATAGGTAGGACAACCGCCACATAAAAATCTGACAGAGTACCTCTAGTCAAGTCCCAAGTCCTGGCTGGGTACCATTTTACTTTTGGAGAAGTCTCACTGAAGTTTTCTATTGGCAGGAATGGCCAGTAGGTTTCAACATGTTTCCTGCAGGAAGATTTCACAAAGGTGGAATCAGAGACATGACAGCATTTAAATGCTGTTTTATCACTCCAGAAGACCACTTAATTGGAATAGAGATTTTCAGAAACTGGTTGTTGTTTTGTTTTTGCTTTTTTTTTTGCTTGGCTCACAGACACTGAGTTCCTACTTCTACTTGGTTTAAATAACCAAAATAATGAGTGAAAGCTGTTTAGGGACAGGGGACAGCAATGGGGGCAAGCACAGGAAGCTATCCAATTTCATCCTCAAATCTTCTGGTCTTGTATTTGATCGTTATGAAGCTGGACCTTTCAGTCTGTGTCATTATTCCATATCTCACACAAAATAATCCAAAATAAGTAAAAACAAGTCAAGTTTCCTTTACCTGCAGCACTAAAACCTAAAGATGCCTCATCCTAGACATGCCCAGAGACAATATCCCTCTGCTTTATAAAACCTACCTCCCAGTGAATGGTGTTACGAGGAGGCTCTGCAGTCCCTGCACCTCTGCTTTTTATTTAGCAGAGCCAGACATCCCACAATGTCTGCTTTGGGACAAATAGTAGGGGGATCAAGCTTGAAAGGTACGCATTTAGGGCCTAGAAGATTATCTAGGTAAACACTAGCAATCTATCTCCTCATGTAAAAGTAAGATAACGATAATTAGACAGGAGAGTACATCCTTTCCCCTCCACCAGCACCACCAAGTACTTAAATCAGTTGGGGTCTTGACATGCTGCTAAAGAGCTTAGTCTGCCCAGTTTATGCTTTTTATTCATAACTTGCACCTTTATGCAGAGGTGATAATTTCCTAATAAATAGTGAATTCAACCACATTATACCTGTCAGACAGTTGCAAATACCTAGAGACACTATTATATGAGAATGATTGTGTATTCTCTATTTTGGGAAAAAAATAGTGTGTGCCAGATTAATGAGGTTATGAGCAAGTGAGCAGAATAAACCAGTAAAATGTAATTAAGCCATTTAGCACTCCATAAAAACAGGAACACATAAAAAAGTAATGCAAACCACAGGGTGCAGTTACTTAGAAGCCCTAGTATGTCAGTAGGACTTAAAGGGACACTCTTTTTTTTCACTTTCAAGGCAAAAAAAAGTTCAAATCACTTTGAGCTTTTAAAGTTGTCCATCCATGTCCCATCCCCATTCTATGTTATGTTTCCCCCCCACACCTATTTCCCCCCTTTAATGTCTTCAGCAGGAAGATGATTTTTTTATAAAATCATTTGAAGTTTTTTCATTCTTTCCAGCTGCTGACACTCTCACTTCTTCAGCAGTTGTTATCACATTCTACCTTAGGTAGCAGGAGATGTAAACTCATCAGGATGGAAACACACCAAGCAAAATTGCTAGTCTGTGATATATTTTGATTTTTGCTTTTGCATAAGTCACTTCAGTAGAAATGCCTGGACAACTGAACCCTAGGAAGCGCAAAACTGCATCTAGAGACTGAGAGGGAGTTAGTATGTGTTCATTTTAGGACTGAAATAGACTCTCAGAGATAACCCACAGCAGCTGCAGTTCAGCAAGGATATTTTCATTGCAGAGAACAGACATTTCAAATAGTTGGTGTCTATCAAAGGTGGCAAAAGTAGATTTTCATTATGCATAAAACCATTCTAAATGCTACTATGTAAGAGGAAAGGGATCAAAGGGAGAGAGCTTAACATGCTTGCAGATTGTTAGATTCCCTCTAGTGGCTGTTCTTTGTGAATTTAATAAATTACTGTTGCCAGGAGCTAATACAAATATAGTCCCTCACTTAGCTGAAGTGGTAGGTGTTCAGATCATGCAGATGATACCTGTGGGGAATCACGGTAAAACACAGGAAGAGAAGGGGTGAGAGGGAACAACTAATGCGTTACCAGAGAACTGCATCCAGAAAGGGAACTTCTGGAAGAGAGAGAGGATATGATGTGCCAGCAGTGGCTTGATGTGGCAGATCAATGCCTCACGTCCTACAGTAGAGTAGATGCAGGGATGGCCTGAGGATTTACATACATCATGATAACACGCAGATAAAGCAGAGAACTTCAGTAAACCCAGAAAAAATTTTGGCAAGTTCTCACAGATAGAAATACAAACATAAGGAGGAGAGTTGGAAGTTTCTAGGGGAGAAAGCACAAAAACCCAACCAGGAAACTATATATTCTGATATGAATAAAATAGAGTGGTTGTAGTAAAACACCAACATGGAACACCAGGAGCTGTTGAATGACCTGAAAATCAAAGAGAAAACATAAGCAGAAACAAGGTTCTGGAGGCTGAGTGTAAAATAATACATGGCCATGCATAGACAAGATCAGAAAAACTAATGAACAAATGGAATTACAACTGGTGATGGACATAAGAACAATATATTTCTGTAAATACAGTTCCTTTATGGGAGACAGAGGGAAATACAATCTCTTGCTTAATGGAGATAGGAGCAGAAACATCCAGGTTTTTTCTTTTTTTTAATCTTAAAACATAATGATATTGTAATTGCATCTCTGATAAGATTAACAGCAGGACCAGAGAGGACCAGAACTCTGGCCCGATAGTCAAAGATCAGGTCAAATAACAGATACAGCTAGTGTGCTGCAGTCATTAGGCTGGCTGAAATGTACCCTTGGAGTATTTAAGGGATTAAGATGAGCCACTTCTGGGTAGTGATTAACATTCTGAAAGGAAGGATGAATTCCAGAAGACTGCAAGAGGATGGACATAATTCTTACTTTTCAAAAAAAGGGAATGAGGAATAGTGGAAAAAGGGAATTAGATTTTCTGTGCCTTAAGGGAGTGTAAAGAACTTTCCAGTGCTGAGAGATTGCAGTGATAAGATACAGCAAGTGTGGGTTTATTAAGAATAAATCATATTGAAAAAAGGTCCTGTTGAACAGCATTGCACCTCCAGTGGGTACTGAGATGTGATTTCAAGGCTTTTGGCCCATTCTCACATGTTGTTCGTGTAAGCAGCCTAACAAACTATGGCCCAGGTGAAACTACCATCAGGGTGATGCACAACTGAAATCAATAACATGGTGTTCAAAGTGAAAAGTGCTGTTTTTAGGACTGAGAACTCCCTGCACAAATGGGAACTGGGGACCAACAGGCTGCTCAAGTACATGGCAGAGGTATGACTTGGAGCTTGCATCCTGCATTCTGGGGAATACACTCTGAATGTGAGTCATAAAGGCAATACTGCTAGGCTCCCAGGAAATTTGTGCTTTCTGTGAGGCTGGCTGTTTTTAAAGTCTTATTGCTCAGTTTTAAAGAAATGTGCGGGTCAGTAGGAGTTGAGAGTCAGTTGTGCAGAGAAAGAGGATAGCAAGGAGCATGGTTGTCCTCTAAAGTTTCAAATCCTTAGTTAAGGAGCAGAAATGTTCCAAATTATAGATTATGATGGCTTTTTGAATGTGTGGTTTCCCTTGGCTTCAACTTCTTACTCATAACTTAGTTTTAGACTGTGATGATTGAAAAGACCATTTTTTAATCAAGTAGCCTGACCTCGTACTCACACAGACCTTTCCTGAGTTAATTCCTGTCTTAGTTAAATAAAGTAACTCTTTTAGAGTAACTTGCAAGCCTATTGCTAACATTTCAAAATTGAGTCTACACAGATCATTTTAAAATTGTTTCAATAATTAATAGAAATGTCAACTTCAATTCTACTCCATTTCTGACTTTTACTTCTGGTTATTGTTATATTATTAATAAAGTTTTCTTTCCTATTGCATGAAGAGTCAGATCAAGTTATCCCTTAACCTCTTTGATGAACTAAATACATGGCCATCCTGGAGTTTAAAGGCTTACTTCCCAATCCTGTAATGATTCTCACTGATTTTCTCTGAACCCTCTCCAATTTATCAACATCCCTTATGAATCACGAACGTCATATTTCGGCATAAACTCACAAACGTGAAGCTCTAGTGCCAAATCCAGACTTTATATAATTCCCTTCTGCTTGCCCGCAGACTGGTTGCCTACAGAAATCCTCCTGTTTATTCTTCCAGGGACTGTATTGACTCTTTTGGATGCAGCATCACACGAAGCACTCATGAACCAGTAGTTATCACTCCTAAATGCTTTTAGAGTCTCTGAAGTAAACTACCCTGTTCCTGTAAGTGTGTCCTACATATTTTATTCCTGGATGTATTCCTTTACATGTAACTGTGTTACACTACTAAGGGTTTGCTCATTTGTCTAATCCAGTGGGTAATTTTCTGCTGCATCAGCCATTTCTGTGGTTTAGAACTTCTGCATCATCAACAGTAAAGATTATGATTTTCTGTGGTACTCGAGATCATTGTTAAAACTGCTGAACACATAAGGGCCAAAACCTGACCACTGCAGAGCTCTAATAAAAACTCAGTCTATCATTGGTGATCCTCTGATTTGAGTCCATTAAAAATGTACTGTACTGGTTTTCAATTGTTCAAAATTATTGATCAAAATCCCATACCAGCTATCAAGTCATCTTGACTAGATTCTGTATATTGTTTGTGGCTTACTGAGAGGGTGAATGCCAGTCTTCAAATTACACTGCTGTGTGACTGAGTGAAATTATGCTAAAGACTTGGGATTCAAAAGCAAAAATTGTACCACACGTGAGAAATGCTGTCTGTTGGGGGAGGGTTCAATAATTGCATTTTAGTGTTGCAGTGCAGCAGCATGTACTTCATCTTTGACTAGTTTCTGTGAAGATCAATGTGAGATTTGAGTGAATTAGTGTGGGTAAGTGTTTGCAACTCAATAGCTGTAAAATTATGATGGATAAATTAATATTACTATATTGGCTTTCTAGAACATCCTGCAGAGGTTTGGTGGGTTTTGGTTTTTGGTGGTTTGATGGGTTTTTATTTGAGATATTTTTGTTTGTTGGTTTGGGTGAGGTTGTCGGTATTTTTGGTGGGTTTGTTTTGGTTTGATTTTTTGTTTGTTTGTTTTTTGGTTTTGCTTACATTCACAACCCAGTTCTGGGTCAGGGTATGAATTTTCCTGATGTATTTCTTGTGCCTTTTTGTCTGCTGGAACTTCAGGCATTATCCTTAATAGTAAATTTATTTAAATAAGGTCATCAAAACCCCACTAATATTTGTGTAGTTTTCTGAAGAAATATTATATTGTTTTCCTTGATCTCTTTTTAGAACTTGAAAATGAAAATATTTAGTTACACTGCATTAGTTTACATACCCTAATTTTTTATTATATATATATAGAATATCATTATGGACTGATCTAACTGAACTCTGAAAAGGGAAGAATTGCTGATATTCTCACTTTGCAGACTGACCCATTTTTTACTGATATTTGAAGAGTTAAGGGCCACTTACTTAACATATTTTTTCTACTTAGAGTGTCAAAATGTAGACAATTGCATCTTTACTTGACTTGTGCATTAAGTTCTGAGTTTTGGAAAAGTGCTGAGCATTTTCAGTTTCTTCTGAGTGCTGGCAAGTGCCTACAGAATTGCCTGCTGTCTTCCTAAGACACTGATAGGGACAATAAGGAGAGCATCAGCAGCATTCCTTTTTTATTCTATCATATATAACACGCTTGTCAAACGAAATACAGTATGGTGAGGTAATGACTGCACTGAGCGAGCAAGTTTCCAAGCAGGAGGCAGTGCCCCGGCTGCTCTGTGACTGAAGCAGTTACGCTGTTTCTAGGGCCTGAGCCAGCAGTTCTCTGTGGTTCTGCTTGTGCTGTGCTGTGAGTAGCCGGCGTGGGGTTCTGAAACCACCCCTGCACTCACAGCCCACGGACAACATTTGCAAATTATTCGTGGGCTGCTCGTTCGTTGTTCTGTCTCTCTGCCAAACCAAGGCCCCCTGAGGCCCCATGCAGGATGAGAGTACCTTTATCAGGTGCCATATGAGCAGGGAGACAGGAGTTTGGTACCCCCTGCCTCGCGGCGGTCTGCGTTTGTCTCTGGCCAGGCGCAGGCACATAATGGCACAGTTCATGTTCCGGATGGAGGCGGTGAGAGAGCATGCTGAGAAAAATAATTGAAAACGAAGCTGCATTTAAAAGTAATCAAATTACTCCTTGGGATTAAATTTTTAGAGCCAAATTTTAGCCCTCCTTATTCTACGGGAATGCCTTGCCAGGACTGCATAGCTTGGCCCAGCTCCATGCCTGGAGAGAGTTTACTACTTTTCTGAGTAAATAGAACATAAGAAGCCAGATTCTCATTGCTTTTATGCTTAAGTAAATGCACCACTTTTTCAATTGAGTTCTCCCTGATTTATACGTATGTCCATGAAAGAAAACAGAAAGAGAATGGCTCCACAGCTGCTAAACCCTTACTGCTGTTCCTGACTCTGCTCCCAGAGAGCTTAGGGAAGGCACTGGTAATGAAAGATAAGAGGGCATGATTACTTGGAGTCTGATTACTTCTTCAGTGATCCTGGACCAGCTCTGTCAGCTACAAAGTGGCCATTAGGATGAAGAGTGTAATTCCACTGTGACATCTAAGAAATGTAAAATTCCACTGTTCAAGGACTCTACCTTTAAGAGCTCTGGGGGATTTATCCTAGACTATTTGTCTTACTGCCTTTTGACGTCTTATCAATGTTACTGAAACACAAGAGTAGAAGGAAGCTTTATTGTTCCTGTAAAGGAGAAGCAAAAAGAGGATGTTCAGAGGCCATGTCATGTTTCCCGTCTTCCAGACCACTGCAATTCCTAAGAGTCTAGTCATGGAGCTGCCAGGTTTTGTTATTCAGAAAAATTAAATCTGTCGCTGAGTAGCACTGCCTAGGAGCAAAATCAAAAAGAAACAAAATTCTGCAGTTACCAACCACGAATATGATTTTTTGGTGCTTATGTCTCTAACAGGCTCTTCACTGTGCCTGGACTCTTTCCTCTCTCCCTGGGGTGTGCACACATCTGCAACATGCACAGGTATGTAGAAGTGGGGCCTTCCTCCTTTGAGTGAGGGAACCTGATTTCCAGCTAACATCATGAGGAAGCACCTTGATTGTACTCCGTGCACCATAAGCACCCTGGCTTCAGTTTCTAAGCAAGAGCTAATAACATGGTATAGGCTATTGCAATGAGATGTCTCAATGTGGAAGCTTAGATGTCTTACACAGTCTTGGGGAGCTGCTCTTAGAGAAAATGTGCTTTATTTGTATATATATACACATACATGTATAGGTGTATTTCTGTGAATATTTAAGCTAAATTCAAATTAGGACTTTGAGTTAAACAAAGAGAAGGAAAACTGTTGGGGACAGTATATATATATACACACATATATATATATACATATATATACATACATATCTGCTATAACTAACTGTGACAAATACTGTTGCACTGAGGTGTTGCATTAAAACATATGTGTCTGTCTTACCCATTTCTTACGCTGAGCCCATCAGCATGTTATTTGAAGATTTTTGTGTCATATATCCTACGCTGTGCTCTGACAGTATCTAAGGTCTACAGAGTGAGTTAAGAGTGGACTGACGCTTCGAAGACTGTCCCTTGCTGTTAGTTTAGCACGGTTTCATGTGAAAAATATCTTCAGATGGCTGTTTCTTTCTCAAATAACAGACCTGTCTCCACTGCAAGTGACAGCTCCGTCCCTTCCACTTCAGAAAACAGAGGGTATCATTAAAATGTTGACATTCAACAAACATTTGTTAAATTTATCATAGTATTTATCATAGTATATTTCACAAAGAAAACAATAAATGAATATACCAAGATGTGGTATATGTCAAGATTTTAATGGAACCCACACTGTCGAAGATCTCAGAACCAACCATTTACTCAAGAAAAATGAAATCACTTCTTTACTATTCTGGTCCTTGAAAATTGGTAGACAGGTTTTACTAAAATTAGATTTGTAGTGCCCCAAGGTGAGAGTCATCACATCTGTGGTCTCATTAGAAGACTTTTCTTCCTCCACAAATGCATCCATCAAAAGTAGTATGAAAGAATTCATGTAATGAAATTGGATGTGCTGGCCTCTTAGGAAACTTGGTTCAATATTCACTGAAATCAATGGAATTATTTAATTGGGACCTTCTGTTCATTTTTGGTTTTGCAACCCAGGTTCATAAGTGACAAGGCTAAACTGTTTTTTCAAGTCATTTCCAGAACACAAAAGAACTTTGAAGTAATAACATGTCACTTTCAGATTGCACTAAATCCATGGGTGATTTATGACTAAATGTAAGCATTTAGGGGCATAAAGATATCAAAATTGCTCAGTTAGATCAGATCCATTCAGACTCAGAAAATGGCCTCATGAATGAAAAGACATTATAGGAAATCATGTACTAGAAGGGTGTAACCATAGAATAATTTTGTTCCTGTCTTCTTGTTGTATTCAAAGAGCTCTTTACTTGAAGTATACTTGTTTATTTCCTCCTATGTTGTGTTAGTCTTCTAATATAACAGTGAAAGGTCTTATTGTCCACAAAAGAATAAAATACCTGGTGCCAAATGCTGGCTTTTTCCCAAAAAGCAAATACAAAGCCGATACAGGGCTCAACCTTTCTCTCATTAGTCTGATGGCAAAATTCCCATTATGTCTCCTACCATTGGAAGAACTTTTTCTATTGAAACTTAATTCACAAAATATGTCACAGAGTCAACCAAAAGGATTTTTGAAACCCTTATTTAATTTGTAAAATTATATCAGGCAGAAATCAGGAAAATCTATTAAAGTATGGAAAATTAAAAAAAAACTCCATGGTTTTTATTGTCTTTTAAAAAATTGTCTTCCTATATCTTCATTAACTTATTTTTTACACTGTTAAAAATAATCAAAAATCTACTTCATTATGACCTAACTGAAGTATGCTCACTAGAAAACAAATCTCTAACACTTTCTTTTCTTTTGCATTGAGATCGTATTTCTGGTCAATCCAAGTTTTCCTTTATACCAGCTTTTTGTTTTGGCTGATAAAGGAAAATAGCACCCATCCAAGTGTGCCTTTCGTCTTTAGCTGTAAAGGACTGAGATTAAGACTGCAACATCCAAAACACCAAAAATGCTATCACTGATCTCTAATTAAGTAGTCCCTTATCAAAGGACATCCATACACAGACAAAAGAAAAACCCATCATTTAAAGGGCCAGTAGTTATTAAATATATATGAGAAGATAACAGTAAGGCTATGTTCTCTTAGCATGCATCATATCCCACGGTGATTTTTTACTTATAAAACATTGAACTGATTGCATACTGTTTTGCTCTGTATCACTCACAAGGACTCCTCTTGGGTAATGAAGTGTAATTAAGAGGAATTGCATCTATCTCTTCATTCAAAGCCAATGATTTCCTTTCCCATTAGTTACACTCTGGAAATACAATGCTTTACAGAAGAAATCTTTACCATTGATTTAATTGACTCAGCTGTTTTCAAATGTTAGAACTTAGTACCAATGGCTGTATCGTTTTGGTGCTTCTGCTTATTTCAGAAGTTAAACAAATATAAACAATATTCCTTACCACTCATCAGGACAGATTATTAGACACAATGTAAAGCAGCCATTCCTGCCTTTGAAGAATAAAAGGTATGTGTAGGTTTTTTCTTTTTTTTTTTTTTTTGTTTTGTTTTGTTTTGTTTTGTTTTGTTTTGTTTTCCCCTTCCAGGAAGTTTATTTGAATTTGAAATTGCCAAATCAGGTAATTTTCTTTACATTTTCTTTTTCTTTCTTGCATTTAACTACTATGCTTTAGAAGATAATGAAATACTAGCAGGAGCTGGGGATATGTAACACCTAAGTGCCTGTTTTCTAACTACTGAAAATCTGCACTACCAGTCTGTGATGTTGAGGTGAAGAGCATAGAGACTGAAGGAAGGTTGGTGCCCCCTCAGAACTGTAGCACCTTACATAGATGTGCTATTCCTTGTGGCTGACTACTGACATCTCACTAAGGGTAATAGTGGCATCCTTTAGATCTCACTGGAAATTCACAGTCATTTACTGAGAAATTCTGAAGCCCAGTAATGATATATAGATGAGACTCAATATAGACATGCTAACAGGAGAATAACTTAAAATTTTTAGAATATGAGCTTATGAAATTGGACATGCTGCGATTTCATAAAATTATAGAACAGCTTGAGTTGGAAGAGACCTTAAAGATAATCTAGTTCCCCCTGCCATGGGCAGGAACAACTTTCCCTAGACCAAGTCTAGGTCTTCCATTTATATTTAACAATCCTTTATCTTGGTCTTCGATTATGGAAGTACCTTTGAGTGAAAGAGTTAATTCAACTACTCTCAAAAACTAATATGGAGAAAATAAGTGACTGTCTCTAAAATAACTCAATTACTGAACAGCATTGGTTCAGTTTCTTCAAAATTTTTTACCAACAGTTATTTGCAATGCATTTCATCAGCAATACTGATACCTGCCTACAAGAAAGCACAAAAGGGATCACAGAGACTAAGAAAACTGTTCTGAATTAGAAGGTGCTCTAGTTAGAAACGGGTGAAATCAGAGAGATTGTTAGTTGTATAAGTGCTTTCTGGACTACTACTGGCTTTTCACAATGGATTAAAGCAAGTCATCTACTTTCCTAAATGAATGGATTAGGTTCATGAGATAATTCATTCTTTTCTCTTTCCAGAGTATCACCTAGTCTGAAATCACCATGTCCTTGCTCCATCTCTGCTCTGATCAACAGAGTGAGGCCAGGTTAGTGATAGAGAAGAGGTGGCATTAAGGGTGCAATTGTCCCACTCTTTGTCCACACACAGTTGTCCAAAGAGAGGTTTCTTCCCATGGAAGGCTGTGTTTTTGCACCACACCATGCTCAGGCTTCAGGCAAGTGCCTTCTTTGTGTCTGGAAGTAAGTCCTGATTGTGTCCTTTGTCTGGGGTAAATGGAGGACTTCACAAAAAAATTAGGTTCAAAGGCTTCCATAATTTTCACTGTGCCAAACCACAGGCTAAACAGCATTTGATCAGTGAGAGTAATAGGGTAAATCTACCTTTTTAATGCTTTTAGCTTTATAGAATAAACCAAGACTACTGCAAACCTCAGGCCTCTAGTTTCCTGCTAGTCAGCAGTGCCACCACTGTGTTAATGGTCACCAAATGTCAAGAATCATTTTCACCTTGGAAAAAAGCCTGGAACAAGAGAATAATGACTAAATAAATCTTGAATCTTAGGGATAAATATGTAATTTATGATACACCACGGAAGGAAGGTTACCTGTATAGCACTTCCTCGGTATACATATACATGCATAGAGAGGAGAATCCTTTCTCCTTCAGTCATGGTGCACATTTGTATATGTTAAAGACAGGGAACAGATGACTGTTTAATATAGCAAAGAACTATAAAAGCATTTAATAAATAAATATATAAAAGTAATGTAAAAAGTTTTTTAATGAAGTATTGCAAACTAGCTTCTGAAGAGTCTTATGGTATTTTAAATACCTACCAATGAAAGAGATTACTTTTAAATATTTTATTTTAGAGTTCATAGGAGACCTCAGACAGTTTGTTATTCATTTCAACCTAATTCAAGTAATAACAAGCTTGCTGGATAAGGTGTCTCCTTTCTGAAATGCTTTGACTCTCTAATGTTCATTATTAATTGTTTTAATATATAATTCATTGCAATTTGTAGTACATGTCTGAACATTCTTTAGGAAATCAGGCTAATAGTGTCTCTGGACATTAAAAATGCTCTGGACAATGCATTTTATTACTTCTCTGTTATCGTCTGTTTTGAAAATACAAATTCAAGGAACTCTTAAAAAGGAGAGATTATTAAGAGGGCAAAAAATATCCAAGTGGCAAAACAATAACATTCTTCAGCTGCTAATAATCTCCGAACTGCTAGAAATGCTTCCTGCAGTCTACGTTTTAGAAACAAAGGCTAATGATGTTTTGTATCCTCGGGATCCTCAATGGTGTCATTAGTACAAACTCATCTCAGGAAAAATTCTCTGTGTAGCTGAAGGAGCAGTTTGGGACCTGGCTTTTGCAGTATCCCCCCACCCTGTGCAGTGTGGGTACTCACTGGGAGCAGCAAGTTGGACACCCCAGTACAAGTACTGAGGGATGGAGCACAGGGCAAGCGTCACAGTGGTGACAAGCCTTACCCTGGCACGTGGCACAGCCTGCTTCATGGCACACCAACCCCAGTGGCGGTAGGTGGGAAGAGTCAAAGTCAGTCTTGTAGCTTAAGTATGCCCACTATTTTACACTGCCAGAGAGGTGGCCTTCTAGCTGCAGGTACTGGTAATGCTGGCTAGATTTACCTATTGCATTAAGTAAAGAGCAGCAAATCATTCCAGAGCCATTTTCTGTCCCATTCTGTCCTGTTTGTTCGTACAGTGTCACCTCCTGAAGCTACACAAAGGCCTTACTAGGTGCATCAGGTTTGACTGGGAAACAAGGTTTGTAGAAGATATGAACCATTTTACCGATGAAATTTCTTCCTAATTGTGGCAAATCAGAAAAGCACTTGATTTTGTTAACCATGGTACCTTGTGTCCAGGAGCTCTGTTTTTTATTATGTCTTAACAAATCCTAGGGCAGCACAATGATGGTTCAGCACTTGAGCTCTCACAAGCTACAGTGACAGAAGTAGAAATAAATAATAAATGTAGTAGGGCTCACAACTCCCAAAATATTGATGTTTGCTGATTTTGGAAGCCACCAAAAACCCCAATATCTCACATTTCAAGCACAATAAAATATGTAAATTTTGTAAAACTTAGGGAGATGTAAGGTCCCTTTTCGACCTTTGTCCTTCTGGCACTGCTGAATTTAGTAAGCCTAATCTTGAGGCATCTGACTGGCTTAACCCTATCCTGTTTTATTTTTTTTAACACCACTGATTTACATGATAGTTCGCCTTAGACAGGGTAGTCAGCCTTTGATATTTGATCTCCATGGGACTGTTGATTAATAGAGGCTGAGAGGAAAAGTTATAACTGCAGAAAATGAGAGCAAATGGGAATCCTTTGTAAATGAGTGTCCTGGGATCAACAATGATTTCAAATTACAGTTTTGTGTATATGTGTAGTCAGTGCTTTAGCATGGCAATAGCTTTTAGTGTACTTTAGGAAAAATGCTCTGAACATTAATAATCTGTAGAGCTGAGCTATCTTAGTTCAGATAATTGTATAAAAATAGCACCATCACTGTGTTAGAAATGAAACGAGAAAAAAATTCAACCTGCAAAAGAGGCATCATAAAAGCAGGAGACTAAAGAAACAAAAGTGCTAGATATTATAGCTGAGAACTGTGCAGTTTCCTCCTGAAGGCACAATAGGAAAAAAATAATTCCTTTACAAAGAAAGATCCAAATTTGGGGCATCAAAGAAATATGAGAAGTAAGCTGTAGGCCTGTAGGCTTGACACTGGGCTGGACAGCTGACCTCATTGCTTTGGGCTGTTTGGGAGCAAACAGAAGTTTCTGCATTTTCTATATTCCAATTTTGAAAGGGTGACTGTGTGGTCTAATAGCCCTGGCTACACAAAGCATCTGACACTTTTACATATGACCACACATGACCTTTCCTAATGTGGAAAAAAGCTATGAATCCACCCATTCCCACTGAAAACTAACAATCAGTCGTGTTACATGCATGTAATAAAACCTCCACTAAAATTGGTTGATCAGTGTTTGGGACACATACAATCACATTTTTAAAAAATGTCTTTGGAAAGTGTAATTGCAGTATTCTCAAATTTTGTTGGTGACCTTCACTGAATTGATTGTAATTAGGAAATACGGTGAAATCCATAAAAGCTACATTTTGTAACCAGCCAAATGTTGAATGTGGGTTATGATTTTCAAGGAATGTGAATAACTTAATATTTTTATTTTATTTTACCTGTGATTAGTTGTATATGGAATATTAAAGTTGGCTTTTTACAGTCATATAGCTAGGGGTATTTAAATCAGACCATAGATCTCTCTTCTAAGTACAAATCAGAAGGGCAGAAACCTAACAGTTTTGAAACATATGGTTAATAGGCCTATATTTTTAATTTATAGCTCTATGATTACATTTTATTTTTCAGTTTGTAGTTATTGGGAAATGAATCTTCAGATGGTCCTTAATTATTTTGATTTTAGCTAATGAGATATGTTGCTGCAGTCCAAACTCTAGGTGCATAATAAACAAAAGCTAATAGAAGGAATTACTGTCATTCTTTCATTCTTGTTTTCTTACTGAATGTTATTTAGAAATTATTTTTTTTTAACTTTCTAACTGCTGAGAGGTTTGTTTGTTTTTTTTAATGATTGTTCTATATCTCTAAATTTCATTGCTGCGCTCTGTATTGGGTTTTTGAGAGACCTCAGCTCTTATTTCCATCAGAGCAATTGGTATAATTTGGGGACAAAAAAACATAAAAGGTGAAATAGGTCAGTGTAGTAAGAAAAGGCTGATCAGATGCAAGCAGCTGTCGAGGCCAGTGGGAGCCAGAGCGCTCACACAGCCCCTCTGACCAGACACTCAGCACCTGTGTGGTGCTTCCCCTCACTATCCAGCAAAGCAGGGAAACAGGTCCATCTCATTTTTCAGACTGGGAGCTGAGGGAAGGAGAGGTTGTGCTTCAGATTGAGCACCCTTACACAGTAGGAGCAGCCCCTTTTCCATTAAATAAGCTATGGGTTGGATCTGCAGTGGCCCTGGGACAAGGTGCTACCATGGCAGACTCTAGGAGGAAGATGCAATACATCAGTGCAGCCAGGGTCACCTCCAGTGCCACCACTGTGACTGGGGAACAGGGTATGGGACCATGAGAGACAGATGATTTGGAGGAGAGCAGGGATGATCAGTGTTCCACTCCTGCTCCCAGGAAATGCCTACTCTGCAGATAAACTAAGTATCTTGCCCACTCTGCAGGTGAAGGCTTACAGAAACATAAGGTGACACAATACTATTTAACCTCCCACCACTAGTGCTCCCTGTCCCCAAGCACTCTACTTCTATGTGCATGAGCCCTTTCCTTAATGCCCCAGGACCTTCTGAATCCTTCAGCAGATACAGGTAAGATGCATGATTTTGTTTGTCTAAATGGCAACCATCTACCAGAGTGAGACCTTCAAGTTTTTGGTAACTGGCTCATTTGCTCTTGCACCTGACTTTTACAGGAGTCATCACACTCCCTCTGGGTTGCAAGCATGGGTAGTTCTCATCCAGGCAGGTAATATGAGTAATTCCTGGTGATGGGCCTATTCAAGGATTTTGAATTAAACTGTGTTTCCTTTCAACCTCCTAAATTATAGAAAAGCAGGGTAATATATTGTTATGTATAAATTATCTTAGAAATACGTATTTTTTGACCTTGATTTAAATACGCTCTACTAGTAATATGGGAATAAGGAGAATGGGGTCTGACATGATTTCCAGTGAGGTATTTATAGAACTGTTTGAACAGATTTTACAATAATTAAAACAGAGTATAGGTTATGTTAAAGTAAATGAAGTCAATTTAATTCATCATCATTTTTACACTGTTGCAAATTAACATAACAATGACAACTGTAGTTGTCACTGACTTGAGCAGCAGTAGTTAATCATTGCAATTAATCATTATTAATACATAATTCACAATAATCAATCATGCTTGACTCTAGGATCATAGTGGGCTTATATTAAATACTATATAAATATATAACAGCATTAATAACTGTCCAAAACCTAGGAAAATCAGGCCCCCATTTCCCATTTTGATGTAGTGTTGTGAGCTATAGCTGCCATGTGTCTGCGTTTGTTAGGACTTGTTTAATTTGAATTCATCTTGACAGGAATTAAGATTTCTGCATGTATATGCAAATTGCATAAATGCCCCATATTTCTCTAAGATAGTTGTTGTATGCCTCACAGATCTGGTAAGTCAATCTGGCAAAACTCTTTTGCTCTGAATTGAACTGGTTTTTGCCTGACAATTCTCCTCTAACTCTCTACCCGTGGTGAAAAGTAGCCTTTGCTTTTGAGATTAGCTCTCAGTTCCTCCTCAGCTTTTGTGCTCAAAATTTGTTGAGGAAAGGCTGCTTCTGGGGTGGACACTGTGCTGTGGTTTATACCTGTTGCAATACTGATGGCCAGGAGCACAAGAACGTTTGAAAAGTAGTTTTGCAGGCTGCCTAGATGGCTTTACAGGCTGCAAGTCACCTGTATTCTAGAAGTCCATCCTCCAGACCATGTTTTGGTTTGGTTCTTTTTAAAAATTTCTGTTTATGGGCTCATCTACCTCTCTGTGAAGCAGAAGAGCAATGACATAAATTAAATACTTTTTCAGAAAGCTTCAGAGTACTACTTTTCAAGTTCAATCTGCCTAGACATTGTAATGAGTCTTCTTTGCATGAAAATTAACTGGAGTGATGGGGTTTGTCTTCCCAAGTCACCATTATACATGATGAAGCCCTACTTTTCTGGGGGTGGCTGAACACCTGCCTGCCCATAAGAAGTGATGAGTGAACTCCTTGTTCTGTTTGGCTTGTGTGTGTGGCTTTTGCTGTACTTGTCAAGCTGTCTTTATCCCAATCCATGAGTTTTTTCACTTTTTCGATTCTCTCCCCCATCTCACTGTGGAGGGAGTGAGTGAGCTTAGTTGCCAGCTGGGGTTATCACAGAATCATAGAATATCCTGAGTTGGAAGGGACCCACAAACATCATCAAAGTCCAACTCCTAGCCCTGCACAGGATCATCCCCCAAAAGTCACACCATGTACCTAAGAATGTTGTCCAAACACTTCTTGAGCTCTGGCAGGCTTGGTGCTGTGACAACTTCCTTAGGGAGCCTTTTCCAGTGCCTGACTGCCCTCAAGGTGAAAAACCTTTTCCTAATATTCAACCTAAACCTTCCCTGATGCAGTTTAATGCCACTCCATCAGGTTAAACCATGACACCATGATTCAGACACATATTGCACCACAAAATAAATTAATTTATTGTAAATGGAAGGCTATCATAGAGCTATATTTTTTTCCCTTGAAGAGTGAAAAGAAAATACATATTTCAATTGGAATGAAATATTTTAATTTGCTTTAAAGAAAACAGGAGAGAACACTGTATATATATGTAATGAACTGCAGTAATACTTAGTTCAAAATGACTGTTGTTACAGCATACAACAGTGCTCAGTGTAAGCCAAAAATTCAATACAAACAAAACAAAAACATTAAAGTTTGATAGCTATATGATTTCTGGACAGAGGGTAAAGACCCACTGGAAAAGCTGCTAAGTGTCCTGGTACTGCAAAGCATGTTTAAAAGCAAGTGCTTTTTTCTTAACCAAACAAAATATTTCAAAAGCAGCAAACCCCTTTTAAATTCCTCCGTGAAATGAAAGTCTCTTCAAGGGCAGTTTGGCAGAATTAAACTGTTAATTCATTGGATTTCAGCAATGTCTGATCTCTGAATAGCATGCATACTGTTTGCTGCCTGAAGGACAAGCAGAGCCACTTGACTCTTGCAAGTGGGTAGATGTCATCAGAGCGAGCTTAGAACAGCAGGTAAAACAGTGCTCTATTTGCTTCAAAACAGGCCAGGCCACAGGGCACCATCCACTGTCATGTAATGAATTCAAAATTAGTCCTCTTACCACAGGTATAATTTCAATATTGTTTCCATCTTTTTTTTTGTCTTGCCAATAATTTTTTTCCTGAGTTTAAGGATCCCTCATGAAACTGTTATTTTTATTATGCTGCAGTACCTGTCCTCTGGGAAATCACTCCGTGCCCAGCCAAGGACACAAGTTCGCTTTTCAGCTTCAGTCCAGTCCTTGGACATATGTCTCTCCTGTCTTATCGATGACACTCTTACTTCTGTAACTGCTGCACTCAGGGAAGATGCTACTAGAGCAAATAATTTCTCTGTGTACTGTAACCATGCACAAACTCTGAAATATGAGACTACCAGTAGCATGGAAGACATGGGAACAAGACTCTGATGTTCACCTTGTTTCTGAGCCCTGGCAGGAACTCAAAAATAGGACTTTTATTTTATTAAAATACGACTGTACTGCCTTCTCACCCTGCATGTTCTCACTGTTTAACTGTGATAAAATGATTTATTACCTAAATTAAATCAAGAATGGATTCCATCTTTGTCCTTGTATTTTTTGCTCAGAACAACACGTAAAGCTGGATGGAGGTGAGCAGAAAATTCTTGAAAAATAATGTTGCTGTTAAAAAAATATTTTAAGCATCTCTCTTACTAAAAACTAACCATTCCCAAGGTTTTCAGCAAAAAAAGCAGGCTTAAAATGACCTGAGATAAAAGAAGGTCATATTATGAAGAAGATACTAATAAAAAATCTTATTAGGAATTTGGAAATTGCATCCAACGTGGGGTTTTGTTTTAAGGATTAAAAAACGCCCTTGACTTCAACATTTTCAGGTCTTGATTCTGAGGGAAGAATCATACGCTGAGTGCCTTGACTTCCTGAAGAAAGTGTGAGAGGAGTGGGGCAACTCAGAGTTGAATCCTAACCAGCTAAACTGTAAACAGGGAGATCTGCTATGGAGGGGGTGAGGAAAAACCCCATCAGTGGTGGATAAGTACTCTGTTGGTTTGGAGATCCACCTGGGATTGCAGAGGCACCTTTGTCCAGCTGGGGTCCACAGCCTGAAGGATACCACCAAAATCTTTTTTTTGTTTCCTCTTTTGGTAATGAAGGACTGAGCAGGGTTCACTACTCTGTTTGAGGAGAGCAGCAGCAGCAGATGCACACTGGTGTGAGCCTCGATGCTTAGGGGATTCAAGGTTCAGGACAGCATAGGGACCTTCAGGTTGAAGTGGTAGCTGGTGCCTGGTTTTGAATTGCAGTTTTGGACTGAGAGACAAGTGCCCTTTGTAACCTGTCCTTGCAATGCTAGATCTTTAGTTGTGTCCACCTCTCTATCACTCAGTTCTCACAGATTCAAGACTGAGAGAATGGACCCTCTTTTTAGGCACATTTTTTTCTGTCTTATTTATTTATATCAGTCACTCTTCTGTTGATGAACTATTACTACCCAGATAGGAAGTGCAGACTGAAGGACTCATCAAGATTGAGACTCTCAAGAATACTGGATTGTAAATAGTAATAATGTGTTTACCTTGTCTGATGTGGTTGGTTAGAAAACTAGTTGGTTTCTGAAATACAGTGAACCTGTAAATTTTTCAGTAAGGTCTTGTGAAGAAGAGTTAAGTAGAGCTTTAAAAAGACAACCAAATTACTTTCTTCTAAAGAATTTCTTTTTGTGTGACGTCCTGAATATAAATAATCAATTTATTTCTCTTCTGTTGTATTTTCCATTGCAACCCTGTGAGTCTCATATGTAGAACAACTGTGATTCTTTTAGTGGCAGACTAAAAATACAAAGTTTAATTTTTTTTTTTTAAATTAACATAATAAAACTCTGTAACATATGATGGGAGAGTGTCCTAAAAATAGAGATAATAAAAATAATAAACAAATATACAAATTAAAATTCTAGTTAGATATGAAAGTAGTTAACTTAGGAATATACAAACCAATTACTGTGTATGTGAATGAGTGACATTGTCACATTGACATGTTGTTGCAGGCATGAGAAATGTGTTATGCTATATTCTTCTATTCCTCACACCATTTAGTGCAAAGAAATTATTGTAAATCCAAACAATGGCAAATTAATTTGCATATTACTTGCATAACAAGCTGAAGGCATCTGTGTCAGTAAAATGGATATATCTAAACACACAACAGAATATAAATAATTGGTTTTCAGTCTTTGTTAAAGTTTTGGCAAAAATCCTAACTATTCAAAACTGAGAAGTCTTGACAGCCTAAGTTGTAAATGAGGACTCTGAAAATCTGTACTACTCTGAAAATCTGTGTATTTCCTGTGTGTCCCTTTGCTTGAGTTACCAAAAGATAATTTTTCCCAGATGCCAGTTTGCTGTGGGTTTTTTCATACCTTAGACCTCCTGAGTACCAGGGTACTCTCAACATTCATTGCTCTTACACAAAGATTGAATGATATGAAAATGTACTCCAAGGGTTGGTCTTCAAAAATACAAGTGCTTCTTACTTAGAGCCACTTATCAGTCAATACTGATAAATATTTGCTTGATAAGGTTCAGGTGCTTGAAGGGAAAACAGTGTGAGCAATATGTGAGTAGCATCAAGAGGAAAACATTGTGTTTCAGTATTCATGTTGTATGCAAATTACCTTGGTCCTGAGGACCTCTCTCCCTTCTCTTACCCGCAACTATAATTCAGTTACAACTCTCATGATATCCACTCTCACACACATCAGTATTGGTTTTTTGGTTGTTTGATTTTTTTTTTAGGGAGATATAGTGGTAGCCAGCGACCTTCCTTTTGCATCCTATTTTTCATTTTAGTCCTATTTCCAACCCCTGACAGTTTTTGAGCAAGAGGGATTTGCAATGCCTATATGAAATCTGCAGTACAGCTTGATCTAGATTTTATTATTATTGTTATTAATTATGCAAACATCCTTTGTTACTGTTTAGTCTCTGCTTTGACAATGTGAGCTGAAAAACATCCATGGATGTAGAGCAAGAATGCTAAATTTTTCATGTTATTGCAATAAAGGGGAAGGCTGAAGGAAGCATAGATAGCATCTTTATTATTGAACCGAGGTGTAAAAGTCATGGTTTTCTTTGTTGTTATGTTCCTGTCAGGATACCCTGCTGGGGTATCCCAGTGTCAATGTGAATTTGTGTCTGCAGCCACCTGAGAAATGCCACAGCTGTGACCTGGTGAGGCTCAATGAGGGCACCCAGAAAACAGGCAGCAGAACTCCTCAAGAGTTTCCCTCCATACTCCTGCAACCCTATTTGGCTGATACTTGGAGATTGCTGCTTAGACTTTGGATTCAGAGGTATGAACACACTCATTTGTTCCCTATCTATGCCCACAAAGACTGTTGCTGTGCCTGGAGCTCTTTCCGCTCCCAAGCCCAGTTTAAATTGCCATTTTATGAGGTTATTTGAAGAGCAAGGCACTATCACAGCTCAAGACCTTACAAGTAATTATACCTTGGACACAGTTAGAGATAATCTCAGTTATCAGTCACCTGGATTGATGAGAGTTAGTGAAGAATGATGAATTCTAAATACTTCTTTATTTCAAGGGAGCTGGCTGTTATTTGTTTATAGATGAATAGCAATAATGAAGTTTTTTTATCATCTGCCATAGCTGCAGCATATGTTTCCAAGAACAACTTGCTATACATATTGTGAGTACAATTTGTTATGACTTGTTATGACAAAATGTATTTCCTCCATTCAAAAGAAATTTGAGGGTACTTATTAATTTAATTGAATTCTTCTTGCTATAAAAAGTCAAACAACATATAATTTACCTTCGCAAACCACACTCCATTTAAATTCCCTTATGGACTACCAGCATATGAGTCATTTTTCCATTTAAGTCTTGTGATACATTTTTGTTACAGTGAGGAACAGGTTTAAAAACTGAAAGATCAGGTTCACATACTATCCATTAATTGATTCAATGAAGTTTTCAGCAAAATGTCAGGGGTTTAAGGTTGGTTTATTTTACACGCCTAAATTTATGCACATTTATAGTTATATTTTGTCACATAATTTATCATTGTCCATTACCACATTTCGCTTTTAGCCTAATTTACCATTTCTACTTTTAACACTGGGTGTTACTTTGTGTGAAAGTGGGCTCACCCAGGCCTTACTGAACACTTTTTTCCCTCTGGTTCTCACGCTCCCTGGAGAGTAGGGTTAGACAATTTGGTTCAGAAAATCTTTTACAGATAAAAGAAGTTAAAAACATTTTGCTCAATTTCTGCTCAAGTAGGCTTCTAATTTTTAAAGAATTTTGGACCTGGCAGAGCTTGACAGGGTCTGAGGCTGCAGTCATCACCTACACAAGCAAAGGTGCACAAGGCAGCAGAACAAATTTTGAGTGAAGGTTTGTCAGCTCCTATTTCATCTGAATGTGTCATGCAGTCTTATTAAAAATATAAATATGGGCCAGAATCTGCACCTTTTTTCACACTACTATGACTGTTCTAAGTTATACTCTTTATTCTGATAATTCTCTCTACTTCCAAAATATATGAAGTGCTACCCAGCACAGGAAAGAGTGACAGAGTTTAGTTGCTTCATGCAAAAGACTAGATTTCTTAAATATGTTTATTACCAAAGGATTCAGACCACTAAAACCTAAGGACTTGGGCCTGTTTCTGAGTCCAGATACATTCAAAAAATCTGCCCTAAGGCAGACCCATCACTAGTCTTACTGAACTGCATGACCACTCCTCTAAGTGTGTTACCCCCCACATTTTTTTTCCTACGATAATCTGAGGATGCAGGCACAGATCTTCAGCTCCCTTTCCTTTTCTAGAACTTTTCAGTGATAGTGAAATGAACTAAATTAATTACAAGGAAAATGATACTGCAAATTCTGTATTCTTCATTCTAAACATATTTATCCTTGTATTTTCTCCTACATGAGAAAGTTACCAGAGTAACTTTATATAAACAAATAAAAAATATAATATTTTTCTTCATGCTGTAGTGAATTTGGTAATGGGAAATTTTTGCTATTCTTATCCTTATTCCAAACTTTCGTTTTTCTAATCTCTTGTGTATGTTGCTATACTACAGAAAACATTAAGTAAATTTAAATAATAAAAAACTAATATGATCCATTATGAGTCAAATAGTAGGTTTAGATGTTCTTTTTATGCTCTTCATTGTTCTTTCCAAATTATGTTATGAAAAGACAAAGAAGAATACTTGCAACAGAGAGTTCAGTAAGATAGACTAAAAGCACATTTTTTTCCTTTTAGATAATTTATATACATATTTCTTGGCAAAAAATATACATATATTTTAATATATATATATGTATCACATTTTAATATATTACAGCTCAATATTTTTTATATTTGGAGTTTTTTTGGAACCTAATCCCATATACCTGCCATAGACAGACTTAAATGTTAATTGAAAATAATATGAAGAATAGGCCTTATTTTTAGATCCAAAGCAACCAAATCCTGATAGACATCATTTCACATTGCATGCAATTGTAAGACTCTCCAGGCTCACAGGTGCTAAATAACAACTTGACAAGGCTTCACTTCATGCTATAGATACTGAATCATTATGAAAATCAAGTTCTTAAATTTATTCTTCAGTTTTCTTTCTTTTTTTTTTTTAGTAACATAATTTTGTTGGCTTTGTTTCTAAATGCTCATTCTGGTGTTAGATAGAGCTCATTTTGCATTTCATTGTTTGGAAAGTCTTATGCTTTATTTTTTTTCCATAAAGATTGATCTAAGAGGAGAAAATGCTACTCTCTCCAGTACCCTATACATGTTAACAGATTATATAGTTGAACTCTATGACCTATTTATCTTCCTGAAAGAAACAGAAATGACTTTGTCACAAGCTGCAGAATATATGCAGGACTGCAGAATGCTCAGTCCCTACTGCATTCAGAACAGTGATATATTTTAGCATCTAATATTTATGTTCATTTCAACTTGTATTCTCATTTTTCATCTGCAGTGCCCTTGGTGATGATAGAAATTAGTTTTATTACAGCTTCCTTTAAAGGACATACATGCTTGGAGGAAAAACAGGGAGGGAAAAAGTCATCTGGAGGCATTGGTTCCAAATTGATATGTCAGGAAAGTATATCCATGAATTTCCTGTTGAAGTATGGTGATCCATAATCCTCTCTTGTATTACACACTTATAAATTACCTTCTTTTATGGTGTGTCATTTAACTATACAGGTCTTTGTATCAAAACTATGGTTTCAAGCCTAGGCTGGAACCATCTGTGCTGTGGAGGTCACCCTGGAAAAACAAAATGGATAGCAGGCTTGATAAGCAAAAACTTCCATCAGACATGGGCATGGCTGTGGCTGCTGCAAGTCCATGGAAAGTCCTCGTGGCAATATTTGTTCCTGTTATGTGGGACTAGGCTGACAATGCTATCTGTCACTCACTGCCTTGCACAGGTTTTGTGTTTGTGCTGTGTCTCACTTTTTTCCCTGAGATGGCCTCTCTCTAGGCTCCTGCAGCCTAAATCTTAGCAGTCAGGTGCTATTTTTCCTCTGTCTAGCTTGTCAGCCTGGATCTTTATAAAACCTCCAGCAGACCCTTTTCTCCTCCCCACTTCTAGAAGAGAGACATTTTAAGTAAGTCAAGGTTCAGTATGTGACAGGAAACAGATAATAAAGCATCCTTCTAATGCCATATAAAGTTGTGATAAAGCTGTAGTGAAGGAAAGGGTAATTACAGGGAAAAAATGTTCTACATTGCCTAATCTTCTACATTCAACTTGCTAAAAAAATCACCAACATTCTTCTATAGCTGCAACATTTTTTGTATCACTGGTCCTAATTATCTGACACTTGGTCAAATTGCCAAAATCTATTAAGTATATATGAAAACATTTTGCAATATACTGATAACAGGCTTGCCCTTGAGACCTCTGTTTCCAGAGAGAATGATTTGGCACTTGCTAAACATTTCACAAATGTTTCAAATTTCTGCAAGCTGTTTTTCTTATGAGAAGGAGCTTGAAAGTTTCAGTAGTGTCTCTATATCTCATTACAGAGCAGGAAAACAGGCAGGTAGGCCCAAAGTGTATAATCTGAAGCTATCTAAGGAGAAGGTGAACGGGGGAGTGAGCTGAGTGACTGACAGAAATTCCAGGACTTCCAAATAAATTGACAGAAATGCAGGCTTGTGGTGTGAAGACAAATGTGACATTCAGTGTGTTCTGGAGTTCAAAACTTAAGGCCAACACAGCTTCCTACTGTTATGTTCAGAGACTTTCCTAATTACCTCTTTTTCCCTGTGTGCATATGGGGAAATGCACTGTAAATAGGAATACCTATTTACAGTAGTCATGCAACTCTCAAGTCATTTACAAAAACCTGTCTGCACAGAATTTAAGTCTCAACAATAATCTTTAACAAGCAGAATCCTTAAATAATAACAAGAATTGCATGTCATAATCCCCTAGAAAGAGAGGATACTAAATGAAAAAAGTCACTAAATGAAATTTTTGCACTAGTTTTCTTGATGCCTTCTCCACCTCAAGCCCACTTCCCATTGCAAAGGTTTTTCTAATCTGAATTATTTCAGACCATGCCCCTTAAAGTTGCATTAATTCAGTGAGGAGGAGGCAGTCTAGGTGAAATACAGATGCAGGACCAAGCTGCAAGGGTGATAAAACCAACAGTATTTTAAGGCAGATTTGCTGCTAAAGGACACTTTACACTGGAAGCTGTGTGCTAAATCTCCAGAGCCTTTTTTCAATCTGTGTTGCAAGTTATTTTCTCTCCTTTTCACTCAGCTGTGCTGGATACGTAAAGGTCATTTTGAAAGACAAAATTATTGGTATGTGTAATGTAACTACTTTATTTGGAGAAAACTGGGACAAAATTCTTGCATTTCAGTATATCAAAAGTAAGTTGTTTGCCTCTTCCAGTGCTGACTATATATATATATATATAGTAGGAAAGTTCAGAGCTAACCCTGTCTGGTGCCCAGGACTGTATGGTTTATTGTTGAGTCTTTCAGCTCTGTCTAGGCTTTCTAAATCACAATACGCAGAGAGAACTGATGTGAGGTCTGTCAGTGGTGTTTCTCGCAAACTGACTGCTTGCGAAAGCACCACAATAGAAAATCAAAGATCAAGAAGTAGGTAAGAAACTAGAACAATAGTATTTGTAGCAATTCCCTGTGAGGGACTGGGGAGGAGTAGCATTGGGAGGAAACCACACAGCCAGGTGCTTCATGCAGTGCTTGAATAGGCAACGTTTTCTCTGTTGTAGGGAAAAGTTCAGACCTGTGCTGTCAGGTTGTCTGGCAGAAGCTGTGTAAGGGCAAGGGGGCTCTTTGTGGGAGCAGCATGGGTTTTGGGGTGCTGGTGAATTATTGATGTATGGAAGGAAATTGGGAATACTGCTGGGAGGCCAGTGAGTGTTCCAGGCAGTTGCTTTGTTACAGGCAGGACATGATTGACTGCAAGCTTATTTTTCCAACTTCACAGCACACTGTGAAATACTTAGTGTATACCTCAGCTGTCCCTGCTTCTGAAAATCCCAGGCAGAAAGCAGGATTTCAGTGCTTTGTGACCACCATAGCATCTTCTGTTGCTACCCAGCTGCTGCAGGGAGGAGAAAAAGCTCTCAGGAGCTGCCCTGCCCTGCAGGCAGAGGCTCTGAGGAGGGGTGAGTTCAGCCAGGTGCCAGTGCAAAGGTCAAGCCTCAAAATTTCTGCACATACAGTAAAATCCTATCAACAGCAGACCCTCCTTGTGTATTGCAAATGGTTCAGCTGGAAGGAGTGCCTCCCAAGCCCACTGGGAAGACTGGAGGGAAAGATGCTGTCTTCTGTGAAGGTGTGCGGTAGTGTAGGATGCAAGCCAGACCTGAAAATATGAACTGCAGTGTTTTAGGGCATGCCCTTCAGTAAAATGAAAATGAGATGTTCAAGAGATGCAAAGCACCTGTCTCTTCAGTGAGTGCTGTGATAACATGCATTGCATCTCGGATGGAAGACAATGGCAGTCCAGGTGACATATCTGATGATCTTCGTCTTTAAATAATTCTTAATTTTTTTTGATTGTATTTTATCTCTGCATAATAGGGCTAACTAATTGTCTTCTCTAAATTCAGTCAAACAAATTCTTGCCCCTTATGAAATCCTCATGAGAGGGAAGTTTAAGTTATGGTTATTATGCATGTGTTTGAAATAAGTAATCTAAATGAAATACAGGAAAACCTTGCGTAGGAAGGACCCAAACATGTGAAGTCAGCTCTCAGCTCTGAAATAACATATTATGTTTGCTTTTCCCTATCAGTGCAATTTTCCCCCCAATATGCCATCTTTTTGTAGCTGTGCCCTTCTGTTTGACAGAACCAGAAAGTTTACCTTCAAAGTGAAAATTCTGGGACTTATTACTGCTTCCTCTCTTTTGCATTGTGAAAATAAGCATTGATGAATATTCCTCTTACAACACTTCCTAAAGTGATGGCATATTTTCCAAATAAATCAAACTGTTTACATAATATCTGCAGTGGCTTTTAACAGAAAGGTTAAACTCAATAAAGTTCTCCTGGAACTTTCACAAGGAAGCCTAATTTGTGTAAAAGTAAGCAAAAAATTTTGCACTGATTTAGTATGAGAACTTGGATGGCCTTCAGTAACAGAAAAATACTACGTGCTTGTACTGGCATGTAGTGAAGCAGTCACAGCAATGCCAAATGCAGTGTAACCTTGTTAATCTTGTAGAAAATATGTTTGGTTTTGCACCTGGATCTCAATCTGTATTCTACTTAAATATCAGTATAAATTATTTTGCTTAGCACAAAGGTCTAATAATAATAATAGAGTTAGTAAATTATCATAGGTTGAACAAATCAATAAGGAAAAGACATTTGGAGCAAAAAGAGCTAGGAGTAGAATGAAGGCTGGGAAGAGAAATGCAAAGGAAGAAAAACAGATAAGCAGGCACTAGAAGGAAGCAAGAATCATACATCTTTAGAGGGACGTGCAGCAAGGCAGAAGCAGAAAAAAACAAGATGTTGAAAGAATAAAGAACAGGAAAGGGATGAGAAAACTAATAACGTTAATATGGCATGGGAAGGAGAAACTTAAGTCTGAAACAAAATAAGGCCTAGAAGAAAGCCAGATATCTAAGTGAATCAAAGTCATAACAAAGAATAATAAGAGAAACGAAATATTGAAGAGAGCTGTTGAAAGTAAGAGAATAAACAAACTGTAGAAACACTATAGGGATTTGAAAGATTTTTTTATGTTTCCCTCCTTATTAAGCCTCACTGTTAACAGGAATAGTGTTTGATCTTATTTATGGCATCAATAAACTTGTACTGTAAAATCTTCTCCAATACAGTATCATCAGCAGCAACTGCAAGTAAATTTAAAGGCTTCAGCAGAGTAGTGCAAGGCAATGTCACAATCAGCCATTGCTGATCCCTTGGACTTCAGCAGATCAGTGCTCCTCTGCTGAGGGCTCTTGAGACTCTCCAGCACCTTCTTTGGAAAAATATGCAAAGTTGGCAATCAGAACAACAAGAAGCCTGTTTATGATTATGACTAATTAGAAGGAGGACAGGAAAGCAGACAGCTAGAGAGCCCACATTTATGGTTCAGTGCTGAAAATAATGGGATTGATACTATAAATTAAAAAATAATAATGAAAAAGGGCTATGGCTAATAAAGGAAAGAAGAAAGGATAAAATGCGGGCGGTGGGTGAGAACATTGCAAATAGTGGGAATAAGGTATAAATGCAGATAATAGATGCTATATTTAAATGAACCTTCTGGAACAAGAACCAGGAGTAAGATAAATACTACCATGTCAGTTTTGACAGTAATAGTGATTAGTGTGAGTTGATAATTGATGATAAGGAGCTACAGCCAGAGCAGAAACTGTCTGCACTGAAGTCCTGTGACACTATTACTTAACTCAATTAGTTCAAATTACAGAGGTGTAGCTGAATAAGCAATATTATGAACTCCGGCTCACATAAGCATTTCACTCTGGGAAGGTAATTCAGAGTCTACTAACTAGAAGCTAATAGCCAGCAGGAGCACATGCACAATTTATGGCTTTCATTTAAATGGGACTGCTTACCACAAAATACCTACTTTAAAAATGAGAACACTTAGGACTGTTTTAACACCTTTCTAGACACTAGTGAAAAATCTGTGTTAAATCAAAATCATCTTTAAAAGCTGGAAAGCTTTCATGTTTACCTATTAATATTGACAAAAATAGATGCAGCATCACTGACATAGATACTTCCTTATGTCAGAAAGGTGTCATTAGCTTTACTTCAAACGTCAGCTAAGCTGTGGTTCAAAAGAGGTACTATCAGTACCATAAAAAGTGTTTCTGAGTACATGTAGTTTCATCCAACACCTCACATTGACTACCAGGTTCAACTTTCCTACTACATTGATTCAGGACATGTTTCTTCTGACTCTCACAGCTGCTGCCCCAAGTCAAGTCAACTCAATTGAATCTAATGGTGTACATATTAATGTGGTGGTGAAAGCTTTCTCTCAAAATCTCTTCAAACTTACACCAGAAGAAAAAAACCTTCACTACTTATAATTGCCGGCTCATGTTCACCATCTATACCAATCACGTTTCTTAAAACAGGATGCATTTGTCTCATTACCACATCACCTGTCATGTATATCCAACCTAAGAAATGCATCACTTCTACGGTCGTCAAGGAACATGCAACCTTATTTTCTCTTCAGATTCTTTCCTCTGTATTGCCAGGGCTTGGGAGATTTTGACTGTTGTTGATTTGTAGGGTTTCTGCTTTGAGCTCTTTCCTCATTGATTATTTCCTAAGCTTTCTCTCACAGTGTTTTGTGCATGCCACATGTAAGAAGATATTTTGGGGTTTAATAATGTAATAAACTGAGCCTTGAGCTTTCATAAGCAGATCTGTGGAGCCATACACAATACTGAGAGAGAATCAGATTGTCCTCAGAACACCCACCAGATGTGGCATGCCCCAGGGCACACTGTCACATTGATCCCATTAACTGACAGCACGGCTTGCTGTACTGCAGTAAGTCCAAGGAGATGGCATTAGAGCACATAGTATTTCCTGCAACCCACTTTCTCCTTGGTTTTGACTTATTCTGCTTAAAAATGTAATCCCTGCTTTGAACACACGCTTGAAATGATGACAGCATAACCTGTCCAAAGACCAAAAAACCCCAAACCTAACACAAAAGCCCTAATGTCACAGGTGTGCTTCTTCTCAGTTAATAACTTCTCCCCAAAGTCTCTTTCTTACAGCAATTGCAGCCGACATGGCATTATCTCATTTTGAAGTACCTGCTCAGAAACTATTCTCATGTAGGCTTTCTGCCATACTGTTAGCTTAGCAACAAAAAAACAGGTTAAAAGTGCTTAGAATATGTAGTTCTAAGAATAGGTTGAGTTTAGAAAAAATTTCCAGAGCTGGGCATCTAAACATATGTAATGATTCAGGTCTAAACTACTAATAATTTCCATTGTCAAAAAAAAACCAAAAAATGGATTTTGAAACCTATGTCTTAATTGTTATCCTGAGGTCTGTTTGCTCAGTTGGCGTCTGGAGCATTTGGGCATCTGAGGAGGGACTTGGTTTTGCACTTTGCAGTTCCTTGTGTGCCTGAGTTTGCTTCTAGGCATTGTCTCAGCAATCTAGGCCAGACTCTCACTTGCAGCACCAATGGTGTGTGCAAATGAGCTGGTTTGCAGACTTTAGTCCCTGTGGAGCTCATCCTAGTAGGAAGGGCCCAAGTGTGCCTGTGGATTGATTGACTCAGTTGAGTGAGTAGCCTTCAAAGGCTTCTGAGGGGAGACTGGAACTAGGAATTACCAAATCAGGAAGATGGTGATCCTAGTCCAGTGTATTTCCTGCACAATGATTATAAACACCTCCATGTGTCACCTTTCAAGCTACTGACCTGGACATTAAAATACTGTAAATAGGTTCCATTAAGATTGCTGGGAAAACTTTGCTATTGCGTGAAGGATTCAGAAAGGATGCAGAGTCTCTGCAGAGAAAGAGTTCTGCTCACAGCCTGGTTCTGCTAACCTGGGAGAAAGGGAAGAGAGCTGGGATGCATGCTGCTGTGATCTGCTACTCCAGTGGCTCAAAAACTCAGAAAAGTTCATGCATTTTTCAGTGTTGACTACCCTTGTTTTGCAGGTGATGAATTACAGACCCTTTGGCAGCTCTGACACTCTCTCTAATCGTGTTTTCTCAAATTAGCTCAGAGCTCTGAGAAACTCTGGCGTGCGGTGAGACAGTGCAGTGGAGTGTGGGATTTTCCTGCCCTTACATAGTGTATGAATTAAGACTCTTTTCTACAATGCTTGTGAACAGATAGCCTTGCCCAAAGCCAATCAGAATAGACTGACTGACTTCAATGAGACTATCCATGTCCACATCAGCTGAGGATCTGGCCTGAAGTATTATTAAATTACGTATTTCAGTTTAATAAACAACCGTGCCCTGCTGAGATGATGTGCCTGATTCATGGGGCCTGTTTTGCTGTGGAGGGCAGTTGATGGGCAAGACAACTACTCGTCAAATCATTAAAACACAATTAGGCAGAAGGAAACCAGAAATTCACCTACAATTCTCCCTCTCCCTTTTGTGCTCCACCATACATTGGTGATTCCTGTGGACAGCTGCAGACACACAAGGAGGTCACCTCACAGCCACCATGCCATACCTCCTCCAAGGAGAGCAGCAGTGGAAAAGCAGATTGCCTTCCTGCAAATGGGGCATCCTGTCAGCAGGAAAAGAGAAATGGAACAAAAGGTCTGTGTGAAAATAATGCAGTCATCCTCCAACACAAGGGAGATTCAGACCAATTTTTCATTAATTTTTTTTTAATAACTGGTCCAAGTAAAAGCAAGCAGTTAGTGATGCAGCAGGATATATGTGCATATTTATGGAGTTCTGTTCATTCCTAAACCAAGGCTTTTCTTTTTGGTACTGTGATTGTTTCTACTGTTCTCAGCAGAAACACTCAAGATGTATTGGAAAAGACGTAAGGTAAAACATACCAGAATCTGAAAAGTTTAGCATCTCTGTTAGGTCCTGGAAAAAGAAAAACAAAGAAAGAAAAAAAAAAGGATTTTATTTATTTTGGAATAGTGCCTGAGGTCACAGGGCCCTGCACCATAGGACCACAGAAGTATCTCCTTCCTCTCTGTCCTTTCCAATAAAAGAGGAAGGCCCCAAGTCTAGTATTTTTAGGCACATCTCTCTCTTTAGCTTTTCATTGAAGTTTCTTAGGTACTCAGTAAAGGGGAAAAAATAATAATGATTTGGGAACAAAATATGTTTTTTATCATTTCAAATATAGGTGCCCCTAATCTTGGTATGTGTTAGCTTGTGAAAAGACCTTGCAGGGCTGTAGTTAATGATCCATTTTCAATAGACTACTGGGCCTGAACTGAAGTGTTTTGCCTCAGCATGCAGTCTGTGCTTTGCGCTGTTATGATAACCACATTCACAGTGGAGGGATTTCTGTTTGTGACTTCTTTCGCAGGGCTGTACAGAGTAGGAAATGTGCTGCAGGTTGCCTTGGGGCTTACAGGAGTTACGTGCCCCAATGAGGAGGTGCGAGCCCTGGCAATTCAGGCTGCCCCTTCTAGGTGGCTCTTTGGGAACATACCCAGCAGTAGGGGCTTTCTTTGCAGCCTTAGAGGGAACACAGCTGGACAGGAGGCAGTCCTTGTGCTTCAGCAGCTCCCAGTTGTGACCTCTGTGGGTTGCAGCAACACCCAGAACCACTGTGGCCTAGTGTGACCCACTCTGACCCAAAGGAGCAGCCCCTACACAGTGCATTAGAGGCAGGAGGTGCAAACCAGGATGTCCTTGGGGCTCTTTGCTGCAGCTCCTCACCCCCCTGCTGGGACAGGTCAGTGGGGAAATGGGCCCACTTGCATCCCCAGCTTTCCCTTTCTAACAGCTTGCCTCTCTCAGCCCTGCTTGTGGCAACCCAAGCAGAATAACATGTGCCAGTAAGTGACGATTCACACGACAAGGGTAGATGGTGTGGGTCCTTTTTTCCTCCCACTAGAGGACTCCCTGATATTCATGACCTGTGTCCCTAAATTCCCTGCTAAGTCAATCATTCCCATTTCCTCCAGATTGTCCAGGAGCAACCCTTTGTGGTATTTCTCCTCTTTTCCTCAAAGTGAGGCAGTGCCGTCAAGGCAACTCTGATGTCACCCTGGCATCTGGGTTGGGGCAAACCAGGGCATGCAGGTGCTGCTGCACCATAAACATCCACACACACGTACTTGCCCCATTAAACATGCATAAGCAATTCAGCAAGACACATATGCAGCTCAGGACTCCCTCAACCAGAAGTTAGTATTTTTCTATAACATCCCTCAATGGACCTTCTTATTATTACTCTTTAAACCAATGTGTGTGACGGACTGTGGGAATGCACGCCACTGCCTGGTTATGTGGCATGTGAAGCAGCATCCCCTGCCGTCTGCTTACCTGCTAAATAATTTTGGTGCCACCAGTCGCTGTATTAAATTTATTCCTGAATCTCTGTTCCTCATGTATGCAGCTAATGACTCTCAGCAGTTTTTACACTTTTATCATGAAACAACATCTCAACCTTGGCCATATTGATCACCATAACTGGTCTACTCTGGCCTCAAATCGGGAGGCCTGGAGACACGCCATCTATAATGCAGCTGTCTCCTTCGAGAACACCCACAGGATCACTCTCGAGGAAAAAAGGCAACGCAGAAAGAACCGTGTATTGCAGAATACACCATCTAAGGAGTCTTTCTGCTGTGCCTTATGTAATGGGATATATCTGTCACGTATTGGCCTCATAAGCCACTAGCGTGCCTGTAGCAAATGTGGATAGAGCCTTCCCAAATCTTCGTTCGTGAAGCCTAGCCATGATGATCGTGATCTCCAGAATTGAATTTTTCTAGGCTGAGGGGTTCTATTAGATTCTTATACAGATCCATGTCTCTTAGCATCCTTATTGCTCTTTTGGTTTGGTTCATTTCCTCTGTGTGTTTCAGTGGAGGAGGTAGTCAGCACCAGTGGCAAAGCTGTCAGGAGTCAGGTGAGCTAAAGCTGGTATCAGGGCATGCAGTGTTCTCTGGTCCTTTTTCGTCTTGTAGCAGCTTATTTTTGTCCCTCAAGTGGTATGTCCTAGAACTATCTAATGGCAACATCTCTTTCCTAGACAGTGAGCTGTTAGGACCAAGCTCATTTTTTTTATCTATGGAATTGTTTTCCCTCATGTATGGTACTACCTTTATCTACATTCAGTGTCTCCAGTCCTTTCATCTCCAGTCAGTGCCAGAGGTCTTTCTGCACTTTTATAAATCTGCTTTCCTTTTTTACTACTTTGGGCAAATGAGCATCAGCAGTGCTGTCACCTCAGTGTTTGTGCTGTTTTTCAAATTGCCTGTGAGCAGTTGTCTAGCATAACTAACTAAATTGTGCTAAAAAAGAATTTAATGCGCTGGGTGAAACCCTTCTGCTCTGCTGTCAGTAGAGATTTGGTTCTGACTTAAATGGAATTAGGGCTGGACGCATCAGGCTTAGGTTTTTCCAGAACTTCCTTTATTTGATTTTTAGAAAGAGAGAAATTAACATAAATTTTAGTTCTTTTTCCTCTTTATTTTTTGTTTTTCCCATGGCTAAAAAGCCTTAAAAAGCATGAATTGTGTTTAAGAGAATGTAACACAATTAGAGCCCTTATCATGATTATTAGGTATTAATATTTTCTTGGGCTGTTCTGCCTTGTGATACATTATTATTGATAGTTTGCAAAATATCATCAACTTCCTACCTTTAGGATAGCTAAGGTTTTATTTGTTGCAGGTAAATGATGGCAAACACTGGTAAAAGTACTGGAGAATTATTTAGCAGAACTATGAAGTCATTTCTACTATGTAAACTGAACTTACCAAGACCTGAAAATTCGTCTTTGTAGTAATGCTTAACACATATACAGTGTCCTATATCTTCAATGAAGAGTGCAAACATTCACTAATTAATCTTCAGACATCATAGGTAACCTGATGTTACTATTCTTATTTTACATGTGACATGCTAATTTGATATCCCATGTTATATCAGCTAAGAACTCTTTCCATTTCTCCAAGGGAAAAGCTACCTGCTTTCAAAAGCCTAAATTCTGTCACTTCTTCTCACTTCATCACAAGCTGTGAGTAAAGACTTTATATGTTTGCCAATTTTTGGAAACTCTCTTTTTACAAAATAGGAAGTATGAAGCTGCAGAAGGTGTAGAAGCTTCAGCTATATGGTATGTAACAGTCTGAAAATGTTACTTTTAATTTTTAATTCAGAAAATGCATAATGACCCACTTTGAAAGACAGCTACATGGAGCTGATCACTTGATCCTCCCTTTATGCCCTTTTTGGCAAGAACCAGAATTTCCCAAATTTGCCGTTCCTTTGTAATAATTAATAACTTTGATTAAAATGGATTTCCAAGCTTTGTCAGATAAATTTCCAAATCTTACTACCATTAATCTAATATTAACTGGTTTTATACACCTTTTCTGCTCATTTATAAGTTAAAGTGCCCAAAGTCTACAAGTAGCTCTTCAATATGCTGGAAGCCTTCTTAATAGCAATCAATGTTGTATATGTTTTAAAGCTGCAATTTAAATGCTTCCTTAGGCATTTCTAGATTCATATTTTCTGATGACAAAATGGCTTGTATTAGTGTGATGAAGAGGAAGACAGAGTAAGAATAGTTGATAATAATATTTATTATTAATAATTATTGCCAATGGACTCTAAATCTGAGAAGAGTGTAGAAGCAGTAGTCATTTGTAATGTGAGGTTTTTCTTTTTCAAATGGAAAAGTGGTGCACCGTACATTGTTTAAGGGCAAACAAAATTATTTTACTAGGAGCAATAAACAGCATATATGCAACTTTACTCACAAAATGTGCACATGGGCTCAGATTTCCAGAAGTGTTTTCTCAGTCAGGGAAGCTGCTCAGAGAGTCCATATCCTTAGCCTTCAGGACTAGTTGGTAGACTGTGTTGATGCAGGCTACTTTTGTTATTATGCACTGCTTCAGACACCTGATATGTGAAGGACAAGCATAGGTGTCCAAATGCCTCACTGTCCCATCTGTCCTGTCTGTTCTGCATCCCACCTAAGACCTCGCTTTCCATTTCTTTACAAAACTGCAACATGTAGTTGTCAAAATTGTCACCTTTTACACAAAATGCATCATGTCTGATACTTAATTTTGTCTATACATGTGTTTCCAGGCGTTTTTTTCTGTGTTTTATTTCTTGGCATCCATTAGACCATGATGATTATGGATAGCTGTGTATTCCTCGTGGTGCTGCTACCAATGGTAGAGAGGTGATCTGACATCCTATAGTCCAGCCTTCTCATCCCAACAGGTGCCACATTTGTCTCTCATTCAGTGGCTGGTATTTGCCTTGTGGTGTTCAGCATTTTCCTTGCAATCTTTAAGTGAACCAGTGAGCTCTTCTTTGGTGCCCAGCCACTTCTGATGAAATGAGCGTGTTTTTGATGGCTGGCAATGGCAGATAAAATTGCTGTCTTTGTCCTGTGAGTGCTTCTCAGACGCTTCTGGGTTGTAATTGTTGTATGATGCAAGAGCTGTCAGGAGGGGAATGCTGGGTAGCAATGAGGGAGACATTTCTAATCAGTCAAACAGTTTAAAAATTTCACAAACTTATACTTCAGTTTGTGTTGCCATGGTCACAGACACACATACACTTCATGTATTTCATGTTACCGTCATCTTAAACTAGTCCTTGCCAAAGGCATCATAGAAATATATATGCTTCAAATTTTGTATGGTTGGTGATCTTGGTATCCTGAATATTTACAAACATTTCAAAGTAATCTCATTTTAAAAATTGTAATTTAAATTTGCTACTTTTTACGTAGTTGAGGGAAAGACTGCAACTAAAGAAGGATTGCCCACAACATTTTCCATATGGCTTTCATGTTGTTGACTGTTGTAGCACTGACATTGTTGTGAGTTGTAGGTTGTGAGAGTAGAATGTCACTTAAGGTTAGGCAATCTTTTAGAAACTGTTGCGGTTCCAGACAAACCAAGTCACTGTTCAGTGCTGCTGGACTGCTGCAGGTTGAGTAGTCTTTAATACTCAGGTCAAATGTGCAGCTTAGGTAAAGGAAAATGCCTTTAGTTGCAGTTGAAGAGACACAATACCAGCTTGCTGGTAGACGGTTGGGCTGTGATCTGAGACCTGCTAATGCAGTTTCACTGAGAAGATACTTGAGGTGTAAATGAAGTGATACTTAGATATGTAAATGCTATTGAGATTGTTTGTAAATAAGACTTTATATATCATGGGCAATCAGGGGCTGAATACCTAAGCTGGGTGATGGACTTGAGTATTTGGGCACCTTCCTTCAAGGAAGGTGTATATGTTCTGTAAATAGCATCTAACTACTTATGGCCAAATGTATAGAAGTCAATCATCCTTAGGTGTCTAGTTTGTGCCTGGCATAAAGCCAGGACTGACAGCTTACATGGAAAGGGAAAACATTATAATAGGAAGTGAAAGATGGAGGAGCTGTTAAGCCACTAGGCTGCTGGGATCTTACATTCTTTGCAAGACCTTCTTAGAATTTGTGAGTTACAAAGAAGGAGCTAATTTTAGGTCTCTTTAAAGTTTTCTGAAAGTCAAGTCCTTTCACAGTACAGCTATTCTACCTTTAGGACCAGTGTTATATTTCTTACCACTCTTCATTGCAGACATATGAAACACTGAGTTGGAAACCATGTTTTGTAAAAGGTTGTCTATCCTACATCTTTCATATAGTTTGACTGGATTTTTGGTTGAGCCTGTGTGCACTAATTTTCTAAATTACTACTCAAAAAACATATACAACCTGATAAAAAGTGGGCTGGGAATGGAAAAAAAAAGAACCTTTTTTTTTTTTCCAGTCCATGGACCTCTATTAAAAAATATTAAATTAATGCAGCACAGACTTTTTAGTGTCTGACAAGAGATCAGCTGTAAATACTTCAATAAAGTTTTAGTGATGAATTGTGCTATTGAAAAAAAACAATATTTAAAATCAGAAGACCAGGTATGCATTATTTGAATGTGAAAACTACTTTTTTTGATGTGCAAGTACTACCATCTGGAACTTCTGCAATTTTTTTAGAGACATTAATAAAATGGCTAAATATCTTTAAAATCGGGTCACATGCTTAGAAAATGAATATGGGTTCAGAATTTTCTTCTAATAATTTAGATTCGTTGATGCATAATATAGAGTTTTAATGTTCAGAGGACAGTTTTTAATGTGTCTTGCTTGCATGAAGAAACGCTTTTTCCTCCTTGTCTTCTGAAATCTATTTCACATTTATAAAACAAACTGATGTACTTTTTGTTCCTGAAATTCTTTTTATTCATGTGAATTCTTTTTATTCACAGACACCAGAAATTTAACAATGTCTTTTCTGGCAAGACAGGAGCGTATCAGTCAGAACAAGAGTTTAAAACCTCCAACCTATAGCTTTCAACCTTCAACCTAACAGCTCTCTTTCGGTGCAAGACCAGGGCATTTGATTCCCTCCTAGCTACCGTGAGAGTTGAAAGGTTGGCCCTGCTTTCTTTGTGTGGCTTTGGATCCGTGTCAGACTTCAAATCAAGCTTCACAGCCAGTACAGCCGAAGAGGCTTTTCATCACAACACTGGAGAGAAAAATAGTTCTCCAAAGAGATCAAAACTTTAAAAAGCCTCCCTGTGTGGTCTGGGCACACTAGCCAAGCAATCCTGACCAGATCTCCAGCATCACAGTCCATTATTCTCAGCAAATGATTTCCTGCTGACAAGACGCCCCTTTGCTTCTCTGTGTGTTGTAAACAATTGCTAGTTAATGTAGAGATTAATTACCTCTCCTTTATTTTTGGTCACCCATGGGCATAAAAGAACTACTGCATACTTGCAGAAGATACTCTCATTAGTGTCACCTTCATACTATTGATCGTTCTGCCATCAGTCTTCTGTAACCTTTGATCCCACATGTCTGGTCTATAACAGATTGACAAACCTAAACTGAAGGCACCACCAGCACACAGTTTTCCAGACAAGATTTTCAAAAACTTGTGAGTGAAAAGTTCCTCATTCTCCCTAGTCTTCTGCAAGACTGGGTCCCAAGTCTTGCTTGACATTCACAAATGCAGATTCACATATTCAAACATAACATGAACCTTGTAAAAGATGGCTAAGTATTGGAAATAATTAAAAATTTCTCATGCAGTAGTGGCATCATTACCTTTTATTTCCATTGAAATTTTTTAACAGATAGGAATCGAGATTGGCTGGCTGACAGAGACAGCAGTCTGTTACTGTAATACATCAGCAGTCTCACTCTTGCCACTTGCATGCATTATTTAAGTATTTGCACTAGAATTATTTTAGTAGAACTGTAATCTGAGGCTGATGAGTATATAAGCTTTGGGTGGCTGTAGACTAAAATTTTTTCCTAGGTTAACTGTGCTAAGCAGTGCACCTGATCACTTTTTGTTATTTGGCATGGACTTTCTACAAAAAAGAAACAATACTAAAAATTGAGTAGTTAAGTGGCCAGTCCCTGTTTGTTTGCAGAAAGGTAGAATGGTCTGCAAGGAAAAAAGAAATAATGGCCTCATAAAAATGGTGGGTACATTACATGAGCCACACATGTTCGCTGGCTTACATATTCTCTGAAAACTCGACAGCTAGTGTTGGCACTATGGCTGTAAAGTAGCATAAGTTTCATTTATCTGAAAAATTTTAAATCCAAAATTTGGACTTGTGTCCTGTAATTTGCATTAGACTTTTCTGTTATGTTTGTTATAGGGGGATGATCCTGCCACTCTGCTCAGTCCCAGTGAGGTCATATCTGGAGTGCTGTGTGCAGTTCTGGGCTCCTCAGTGCAAGAGAGACATGGAGCTCCTGGAGTGGGTCTAGTGGAGGACAAAAAAATTTATTAAGGGACTGGAGCATCTCTTACAAGGACAGGCTGAGAGAGTTGGTTCTGTTCAGCCTCCAGAAGGGACAAGTAAGAGGAGATCTCATCAGTATGTGTAAGTTTCTGAAGGGAGGGTGTCAAGAGCATGGAGCCAGGCTCTTCTCAATGGTGCCAAGCAATAGGATAAGAGGCAAAGAAAGTTCCACCTAAGTATAAGGAAGAACTTCTTTACTGTGTAGGTGACTGAGCACTGAACAGATTGCCCAGAGAGGTTGTGGAGTCTGCCTCACTGGGGATATTCAAGAACTGTCTGAATGCAATCCTGTACCATGTGCTCTAGGATGACCCTGCTTGACCAGGGAGGTTGGACTGTGGTCCCTTCCAACCTTCCAATTTGGAGAGTGTCAATGACTCAGGCTGTATGGTATTCCCAGCAAGAGCAAAGCTCTTTTCTATAGGGACTGGTCCTTTGTTCATCAGCATCTGACTTAATGAACAGCAGGACTAGGGATGGGGGAGGGCAATTTATGGAAAACTCAATTTGTAAGGAAAAAGGCAGTTTAAAAAGTCTTGTAAATCACAAGCTGGATCATTTTTACCCTGGTTTCCTCAGAACTTTGAAGCTCTGGATAACCCCACTCTGCTTTTGATCTGCTCCTCTGCCACCCCAGTGTGATGACTCTGCTTTCTCAGAAGCAGATCCCCAGCTGTGTACAACGACAAAATACGTGAGAGCATAAACCAATTGGAGAATTCTCCAAAAGTAAAATATGTCTCAAATACCTCCTTCCTCCTGCATAGCTTTAGGGAACTCATGATGCCCCAGGTAGCCATGCAGGCATACAGATGTGTTCTAGTTATAGAGCTAATTAACAATTATATATATGTGTGTATTTCCATTTTATAACCACTGCCATTTGGATGACTGCCTGTTTGTGCATTGTATCTTAGCAGTAAGGGGGAAAAAATAAAGGAGTGGAAAGGGGAATGAGGGACTTGAGGGTCCTGTATGTCGAATATTGCACTAGTAAAGTAACATCAATAAGTGGTGGGTTCTCTAGCAGTCCCTCAATATCCAGTACAGCAGAAATTTCATTGTTTATAAGTTCTTAATTAATTTCTTAGCATTTTTTTTACTTGTAAATTCTTATTGGTGATTTTGAATTTAAAGTACACCTACAGTCAGCATCCTAGATGTTGTGGTATTATTTAATCCTTTTTTCTACATAGAGTTTATCTGTTTGAATCATGTTTTTATATTTTTCTAGTTGCAAAATCAATATAGGTATGGCAGAGCAAGCTATATTCCTTTGTTTAGTGCATAATAGAGATGGCTGGAGGACTGCAGTCCCTATTCAAAACAGCCCTTGAGATTTTAAATTTTTTTTCCTTTTTTTCTCCTCATTTTTTAAACAGAAATTACTTTTGAAGTTTTAGAGAAAAAAACTAATTACTTTAAAGGTCAGTTTGTATGCCTTTCTAATAGGTTTGAAAGTTATATGCAGGGGAAAAAAAAAAAGAGAGAAAATAAGTCAGCCTATGATTGATTTACTCCTGCAATACTGAACCAGTGGTAAGCAACTCTTCTCAGATCATAGGCTATGGTTCAGCCAATATATTTTATGACTCAAAGGTCTGTAAGGACTCAATAGACTTAATCTGTAAACCTTTTCTACAACATTCCATAATATTCCTCCAGTGAATTTCAACTCATTTCGCACAAAATAACTCAAGGAAACTTTTATGATTTTCAGTGTTAATACATGATTGAGTAAAAACATACACTGTTTCCAAAAGATAAAACTTCTTAATAAAAAAGGAAGAAAACAGCCAACCTGGCTAGGAGTCATAATCAGATACCATTTGATTAAGAAGATATTTTAAGCTTTTCATTTCACCATTTGCAGTTTGGTTTGATTTTTTTTTTTTTTTAAATATTGTATTCTCAATTATGGCAAGTGGTCCACTTGAAGACAAAAGTATTTTGACTTTTAAAAAATTTTTTTACTGACTTTCAAATAGATTTTTAGTGAAGGAGAAAATAGTAACTGTATCCTACCACCCCTCACTTGGGCCATTCAGTTCCTCTGCCATAGTGATTTTTTGGGTAAGAATTCGCAGAGCAGCAGGTTGACTGGCCTTATCTCTGACTACCCACTGTCATCTTCTGTTGTTGCATTGGCTTTCACGCTTGATGTCACAACATGGGGAAGCAAAGCTTACTGTGCCACACGCAGGCAACCCTTTTGCAGTCACCACTGCTGACATGGAACATGTGAGCTCCCAGTATGCAACTGAGATCTATGGCTCTGGCACAACAGCACAGCTGTACACAATTCTGTACATACACACAACTTTTCAAAGGAGTCCAAAAGTTGTGATATGTTGATGTATTTTTATTACTATTTTGTGTGAATTTGCGATGTTAACACCTCTGCTGTTTCTTCTCATTCTTTGCAAAGGAAGAAAATAAGAGAGTTGCTGGTTCCTGAGGGTGGAGGAGGAGGGCTGATGGGTGGCTGCACAGGTCTGTGCATCCAGCATGAATTATCCCACAGGTTATTGAAAGTGTCTTATTCAGAAATCATTGTCAGCAATTTGCTGATAGACTTTTGTGACAAGTCATGAGTGAATTCAATGCCATGCTGAGACCTCCTTGGTGCAAAACCATGAAAATCATTCCCTTGGCTCATCACAAGTGACTTATTTGCAGTAGCTGCACAGTGACAACAATACTACCTGTTTCTGAACACAAGAAAAGCCTCCACTGAGCTCCTGCTTCTCCTTGCCTTCTCACCTCTGCAAAGCAGAGATAGTTCACGAGTAAAATCCATCAGCATATATTATCTGAGGAATGAAGGACACAAGCCTTGTATGTTTAACATTAGAGAAAAAAAGAGCCTCTTGGGTTTCTACCTCAGCCTTCAGGCTTTATAAGTGAGCCCTTAAATGCTGTACATTTTTTAAATCTCTGAGCCTTCATCAGTCTGATGCTGTAGAATGCAGAGAGATTTTGATTTGTTTTTTAAAATTTTGTTCATAATGCTTAATTGGAAGAGCACAGTATAAAGAAACATGTCTAAACACCTAACAGAATCACAGAATCATACAATGGGTTGGGTTGAAAGGGACTTTAGAGATCATCTAGTTTCACCCCCCCAGCCACAGGCAGAGATACCTTCCGCTAAACCATGTTGCTCAAAACCCCATCCAATGGGGCCTTGAACACTCCCTGGAGTGAGGCATCCACAACTTCTGTGGACAACCAGTTACAGTGTCTCACCACCCTCACAGTGCAGATTTCCTTCCTAATATCTAGTCTAAATCTACCCTTTTTCAGTTTGAAGCCATTTGTTATAGGATGCTTTGTGTCTTCTGAGAGGAAAAGTATAGACAGTGGAGTGTTTACAGGAAGGTTTAAGGGCATTTGTTGTTTTTTTTTTTAATTCTTTGTGGGAGTTATATGAATGAAATGTTATTATATATTGATTTCAGATAAAGATCAAGATATAGTGATTCAAAATTTTATAGAGAAGAAAAGCTTGATGTGCTTGAAGCAGTTTGTGTGCTAAGGGTATATTGTATGGTTCTAATCCAACTTGAGTGATGATCAAGGAAGAAATAACTGAAGCCATGTTGTTATTGATCAGATAGGAGTCCTGTGCCAACCAGAGATAGAAATCATCATTCACAAAGGTTACCGTGTGACAATTTAGCTTCGAAATAGGCACAAACCAAATTAATAAGTGGTTGGTGTTCACTATGAAGAGGAACCTTGAATCCAAATTCTTTGAAATATTTTCTTATACCCAGGAATACGATCTTTTTCTTCTCTGGGGTGAATTTTATCTGCTCCCTATTGTCCACCTTTCAGCTCAGTTGTGATTATTATGGATTTGAAGCTTTGTATTGAAAAATAACAGAAACTTGAGTTCTATGACAAAAGCTAAGATAAAAGCACTCAAATAAAAAACTGGTTTATTTCAAGTTCAGAAAGTTTTATATGGCTGACTTTCATCTGTCTTGCCATTAGACACCAAACTAGTGCCCTAAGACCCTGGTGGCTTCTGATCCCTTCATAGCTAGGAGAGAGGGGTAAGGGAGTTATCTCCACAAAGTTACTGAGAGTTTGGGTAAGGCAAATGGCCACAAAGATCTCTACATCTCTTGCTCTCTTTCTCCCATCTCAGATACCTCAGAGGATATTGAAGCAAGAAGGATAGAAAGGGCTGTGGTTACTGCTCTGACCAAGTCTTGTATGTCACCAATGGCTAAGGAAGCAAGCCATAGTACTACATATTACTCTTTCTTAAAAAAGTGATGCTCTGCTTTCAGGTTTAATAAATCCTTTCATATTTTCTTCTTCAATGTTCTCTGGGGACTTAAGACAAAGAAAGGCATCTGCTACTAGCTGTAGGTATGTTGTGTACCCAGGGCTAAATTGCATTTTTAGTAGCTCCTTGAGTGGAAAGGCCAAAGGTTGAGAGCAGTAGAGAGAACACAACTCAAAATATCGAGGAAAAGGAAATGACAGAACAGGCATATTTTAGGATTTGCCTTTTCTAACCAGTATACTTTGTGTAGACTAAACAAGGTTATGCTGGTGAGGTCATTTGGTGCTTTAGAGAAACTAATCAGGACAAGCCTATCAACAAGCCAGTGATGAGTTCAGCTCATTCTGTGGTTTTATCTTGCTTTTCTGAATGCCAATAAGGAAAAAAAAAAAAAACAACAAAAAACCCAAGCACTGTAAGTAAGGCAGACCTGCAACTCTGTAGTTGCATGTCTTTGCAGCAGTCTAGTGTAGATATTGAAGCAGGTTTGCTTCTTTGAGCACCTGCTATTCTTGCCAGCCTTGTGCTGGGGACAACATGAACAGCTGGAAGCCCAGGGATGTGGCTTCCTCCCTTCAGTCTGTTGTACTGATTCCTAAACCACTTAAACCACCCTCTGCTGCTGGGTCTGACACTTTGTGGCTGTGTATCTTTTGTAATTACTTACCGTGAATATTAACTGTGAATGCTAACTTCTTGTTTATAATGTGTGTGTAAGGGACTTTTAAATAAATAAGCATCAATTGTTTTAGTCTTTCTGCAAGTACAGGTTCTCCTGTTGTCTTGCACTTTGCCTCCTGTTGATCAAGACTAAGAAGAGACATAGGTACACCTCACTTGCTCTCACACTGTACCAAGCACTCATAGTATCTCTGGGACATTTATACTTTTTGTGACTTTACTAAATCCAAAGTGGCATTGAAAGTCAACTAATTCTGGTTAGTTTAGTAATTTTCTTTCGAAGTGAAAACAGATTGTGGAATTATGTTCTCCAGACCCTCCCAAATATTGATTTGTTTCTTTCTTTTTGCCACTGTGGCTGAGCAGACAAGGATAACTTACTTGTAAGAGAGTTATAGAAGATCTCTATTTTAGACTAGGGGATTTTTTTCAATTCATCTGAATAAACTTACTAAGGATAGCCAGGTCTCTTTTACCACTGTGTGTCTATGGGACTAAATGCTTTGAATAAGCAGACTTCCATCAAGGATGAGTTTGGTCCCGCTGATTTCCTCCGCTGTGTAAATGTGCATATGTGAGAGAATATATATTTATGATTATGCTTGTATCTGTAATAAAAACACTTGTTTAAATAAGAGAAAGGGGAATGAGTGACAGTAGGTGTTAAGTGTGTAGAGTGAGTGACTAGACAAAGGCAAGTGGCTCAGAAGCCCTGCTGAGCCAGCGCCTGCAGGGCGCGTGCTGCCAAGCAGTGCCGGCTGCGGCTGCTTGCTGTGGACCACTGATCCATTGGATGAACAAGGCTCAAATCAAAGACTAGGAGACAAGCCATGTCCTATTCCTTTCCACTCCTTTGCTATCCATTAACCTCCACACACTTTCCTCTAACATACATGCAGACGTACACGCACACAACCATCTGTCCTTCTGACTGCATTTCATTTCCAAGAAAACTTATGAGGGAAAGAAACCTCTTCCAAGATGTTCAATGCTAATGTATCAGATGTTCATAGAGAAACAAAACAAAAATAATTCAACCGTATATATTTCAGGATTTATTTTTTCTCTAATGGTTAGGTGGTCTTTCTTATCCTGAATTGCAATAACAAAGAAATAGTCAATTATCTCTTTAACTGCAATGCTGTGAGTGACTTTCAGTGCAAGAACATTTTGGAACTTAAAATGGCAATTTTGGAACTTGAAATAGTAATTATTGCTTCAGAGGTAGGTAACTCATGGATTATGGCATAACAGAGCTATGTAACACTTTGAACACAGGTCTAAGTGAGGTTGTGTGCATATCTTGGCCTCTGTTTGCTCAATGATAAAGAAAATGTACTGCTCATACCTAATATTCTTTTCAGCCATTTGAAGTGTTAACAAAGAAACCCATTGTGTAAATAATCTAATGGCATCTCTGTTTAGGTTTAGACCTGCATGGCACTTCTGATAAGAAATATTAACCTCAGTGCTGCTTATGAGATGGAATGCCTAGATCCAATGCAGCTCCATGTTTCCTCAAATTTTTGGAGGTGTTTGAACTTCTGTCTTTTAAAATCAAATTTAAATGTTACTAGATTTTTTTTCTGATCAGGACTATGAGTAACACTAAACACAGAGTGAGGATAAGGAACTTGACTTTTCTGTAATCACATCAGTTGGAGTGGACTGTGCTACAGTGTGTTATTAATCCCTGATTCAAAAAAAAAACCCAAATGAATTGTTGTTTTAAAAAATTTTACTCATAGGACAGAATTTCAGCACGTATAAGATTGCACTGACTGTTTACATTGTAATCCTGTGAAGGAGAACAATGCAAATTAGTACAGGCAAGCAATTAAATTAAGGTTAATGATTTTTCAGAATATGCTGGTTTTGTTGGCCTTGAATTTCAATGACACAAATACGATGAAAGTTTAGGTTTCGGGGTCAGAGCCGATAACATTTCTCCAGAGAGTTTTATCATATTCATACTGTGACTCAAAGCCAGACTCCTCTTGCCACAGGCTTGATTTAGAAACCCCAGGCTGAATTTGTTTGCATGGGTGAGAGGGGCTTGCATCTGTGCTTCAGTTTTGCAGAGCTCAATCTTTCATACTGGGGAGAAAAAGGGGGAAAAAAACCTGAAGTGTCCTTTATCAGCAAAGATGCAAGTACTGTGTACATATGGTTCTGTGGGAGACAGTTTCTTAATAACAATCCACATTTCAAAATTGATATTTGCTTCTGGCGAAAAGTTCACTTTAGTGAACTAGTGAACTCTAGTGTTTCTAGGTTACTTGTAACACTGGCTTTGGCCTTGACTTTCAAGGGCTTTGATGGACTTTCTAAGCTGTATTGGGATACCAAAAAAAAAATAAAATTATTTCATAACCTTCAAACTAAGCTACTTCCTTACATTCCAAGATTTCCTTCAGCTTGGAAGACTGTGATCATGGGGAAGCTGATATCTAGGTTTCTCAGACTTTTGCTAACTAAAGAAAGGAATCTTTGCCTTCCATGTTAAAGTGCTTTGAAATAGTTAAACAAAAAATCATGGGAAACTTACTTTTGGTAAACATCTACAGTTTCTAGAAAATTTGAATCAGTGATTGAATTGATCTGAAGAGAAATGCAAATTATATTTCCTTTCTACACTGCTTATCTTCTTTGAAACATTTCATGGTAATATACGTATAAAATGCAATGATGTCCAATAGAAAAGAAAATTGATCCAAGGAATACCAATGGTATCGACTTCAATCAACTGTTAAATACTAATGGAATGTGCCATATTAAGGAGCCACTTGCTCGATATGCCCCATCCCCACACAGGCTTCTCCTAATTCTCTGACATGACCTTGGAAGCACATCAAATGGTCTGTCAGCTCATATCCCCTGTGTTACTAAGAACAAAAAGGTAATTGTACCTTGCTTTGTGAAGTGTTTGTGTCCACCTCTAGTAGCACTACTGGGGAGGAATCACAGAATCACAGAATATACCGAGTTGAAAGGGACCCACAAGGATCACTGAGTTCAGCTTCTGGCCCTCCACAGGACCATACCCAAGAGTCACACCATGTGCCTGAGATTATCATCCAAACACTCCTTGAACTCTGTCAGGCTTGGTGCTGTGACCACTTCCCTGGGGAGCCTGTTCCATGTGCCCAACTGCCCTCTGGGTGAAGAATCTTTTTCTAATATCTAACCTAAATCTGTTCTGATACAACTTCAGGCCATTCCCTCTGGTGCTGTCTCTGGTCACCACAGAGAAGAGATCAGTGCCTGCCCCTCCTCTTCCCCTCAGGAGAAAGTTGTATATTGCAATATCTCTCCTCAGCTGGTTTCCAAAGATGCACTGGAGCAGCAGGATGCATTTTAATTTTTAGGACACTGTTACTTAAGCATTATTTGCATAACAAATTGGCTTAACTCAATTGCCATTAATGAGTTCCAGTGCATATAGGTCATACATGCATGGAAAAAAGAACACAAAACTCAATAGTTCTCTAGTTGTGACAGCAGAAAAAAGATTGATTTCTTTTTCATATCCAGTGGCCTTTTGGCCTTTTACTTTTCTCTTTCTCAATAACACTTCTTGACTAGGCAGCTGTGATGGAGAAGCTTACATGCAATAGCCCAGGACTGGAAGAGCACCCTCCTCTCTGAGGTTCAGCCCCTGGTTAGTTGATGAACCTGAACAAATCATTACCTATGGGTAGTTTCTCCCTACAGATAAGAGATAATAATGCTTTTCTACACTGGCTGCTAGACAACTAATTTGTATTTCATTACCAACAAATGCTTAAGGGCTTGTTTCATGCAGAAAAGGGGATACATCTGCATACAGTGGAGGGCATTCTCCTGTCGGTGTCCAGCCGTGGCTCTTCTCTGTCTCTTTTTTTTCCAGAACTGGACAGACAATTCTACAATGGTTTAGACTGAAAAAAAATAAAGTTCATAACAACTGTACTGTTCAGTAAAGGTGTATCCTTGTTACCTCTGTCAGAGAAGAGAGGCACTTCTTTACATCATTCATGTCTCTTTAATATGTATACAGATTATATTATAGGTTTTACTTTTTCACTTCATCCTTGTACACTTCAGAAGTTAGTTTGAAGTGCTTTTCTTGTTTGATAAAAATAAAAATTCATTTCACTAGATGGATACGTCCCATTATTGGCAGGTATCAAAAGTGCAATTCACCTATTTACCAAATAGGATCCTACATATCTCTAGGGAATACTTCTTACAATTGTCTGGCTTGTATCCTTTTGTCCACTACATTGGGATGGAGATGATAATAGATTTAGTGTGTAAAGCCTTGGTTTTCCACCTCTGGGATAATGGCTCACATCCAACTCAACCCTCTTAAGTGCAATCACTGAAGCAGATGGAGATGAGGCTTGGGTGGGCATAAATCTGAACAGTTATGAGGATGGTTTGTAGCAATTTGAACTCACTAGATATAGAAGACAAAATATACATCAGTAATAGAAACCACATTGAGCACATTTTTCAGGGGGACACCAGTATGCGTACAAGAAAGAAGAAGAAATAAGCAGGTTTTCAGAAAACTCACCAATTGGGCTGGCACATATTTTCAGAGGAACATGGAGCAGTGGGTAGGTACAGGGCTTCCTGTCCCACATTGCAACATCTGAAGTCAAAGGGGATTGTACTGACCCTACACATTCTTTTCTCTGTGTTGCTTCTGAGGATCACAGTGTGGATTCTGATTAATTTAAATTAAAGGTACTTCAAAAGAGAAAAAGGAGTTCAGAACTGAGATGGAGGGAGCAAAAAAGGAGATCTTTGATATACTTGGGGCTCTTGGGACAGCTGCAGGTTTTCACCCTGAAAATTTATGGGGAATGTTCAAAGCACGAACACTAATGGCTGTGATAAACAGGGTTTCCTTGGACATGTAGAATTATTGCTGTTTACTCCACAACTCATCTACCAGTTCTTTATGATCTTTCATGGGTTTTAGCAAAAAGTAAAGTGGTCCAATCCAAGTACTTTAGGGTTTTTTTCTAGTACCTTTATGTAGGTCCAGTTGAGACACTTCTGGAAGTCATTTTGAAAACTAAGTTCATGTTCTGTGAACTTAAAGAAGTGCAGTTGAACATATAAAGGGAGAGGGGGGTGATATTTTTCTGCTTTAAATATCTTCAAATACTTGCTACCTGCCCGAGGTAGCATTTTAGCTTTCATTTAGAGGTTTTTTCTTTTTTTTTTTCTTTTTCTTTTGTTTTTTTCCACAGAGAGTTTTTATTTCCCACTCTAACACCCTGAATTACCACAACTGGCATACTTGGGTTTCAGCTTTTCAGACTTTAATTGCTGGTGTTAGCAATTCACTCTCACTTTTTTTTTTGATCCCACATCTGCCCTTTTCTCCTAATCTTTAAATTGTGTTTTGAATGCTGTCATAATTAGATCAGTAGCTACCAGGTGAGGAAAGTTGAAACAAGCCATTTAATCAAGATGAAAAAAACCTAGCTGAGGGGGTTGTATGATGTGTTGGGTTTTTTCTTTCCCTTTTTTTTCCACAAAGATACTTTTCAGGTGTACCCTAAGGGTAGTGCTGTTTTTTTTTTTAATGGTAGAAAAAAATATTGTTTATTCTATTTATTTGTGTATAAATATATTTTGTTGTCTGTTGTTTTACATAGCTTTACATCTGTAGGCCCATTTTGAGAAATTTATAAGCACTATCCCAAAGAACACTAGTTTGATCATTAAAATTAATAGTCTACAATTTGAAGTCTTTTAAGACGGTTTTGTTTCCCTCTAACCCCACCTGTATCTGAAAGGAAGTAAAGTTTTCTGAAAGTCATTCTTAGCTAAGAATAAACAAACAAACAAATGAGCACACTGCAGGCAATCTGGTGCAATTAATATGAGAGCTGTCAGGGGGGTATATTAGATGAACTGACAATACTGTTCAAAGGCTAAACCTAAAGTTTCTAGTCCAGGGAGAAAAATTATATTTATGCTGCTTTTCAATGACAAGCTTCTTTTATGAAAGATAAATTTATTTTGTTTCCTGGGAAGATAAGGAAAAAACCCTGTTCTTTTCCTTGAAGGAGCTGGCTTAGGACTTTAAATTACAGTGGCTGAAACATTAGGGAAAAATAGAAAGCTCACAACAAACACCAACCAGCTGCTTCTGCTGTATATTTAATATGTACAGCTCTATTAGATGGGTTTATTAATACATCTGCAGGTATCCTGCAACAGGGGCCAGATGGCTCAGGAGATGAATAATGGCATAAAAAGGGTTGTAAATAGCAGGTCTGAAATAGCCAAATGATGTTGCCTTCTGATGTCTATTCAGTAACCAGCACGAATGACTCTGGAGAGAGGGTCTCATTCCTGCACCTCATCCTATACCACCAAAACTGCTGCAATTACTTCTCCTGTATGAGCAGAAAAAACAAAATATGTAGAAAACAGGCAATTAGGCAAGCGCTGTCTACACGTTAGTGATGATGCTCCTTGGTAGCATATTGCAGGACGTTTTATTTGGGGGAGTAACAAGACATAAGGCCCAGCAGGTGACTCCTAGGTGGGAGTGGATCTGCGTCCACAGCTGGCTCCTGCACTCTCAAACACGCATACAGCACGTTTCCAAAAAGTGGCATCAAGGTCTGCATTGGAAACGTGCCAAGGGATTGCATGTTTTGTACACACTGTAATGTACAGATTTGTGCAGACAGTAATATAGTAGGCTCCATTTTTAAACTTACAGGATAGACTCTGGTGTTGATTTGTAAATTCAAGTGCATTCTTAAGGAAACCTTTTAGTCAGGTTTTCTGAAAACATAGGCAAATAATATTGGGAAAAAAATAAGTGCCAGGCTTTATGCCTGCTTCTCTGCTTTTATCTTCTAAAAGTTTTTAAGTAGTTTGTTGGTTTGAATTTATGATTATGGAAACTGGTACTGTTAGGTGACAGCAGGCAAAAAAAAAAAGAGAAGATATGGTAGCATAGTCTTAATAAAGTTGGTATAAAATGAGCTATACAGATGCAATACAAACATGATCCTGCTTTGCCTATTTGATGGGGCCATAAAGAATCATGGTAAGATTCATCATATGACCAAACCTACAAAACTCAGTTTCGTGGTCAGAGTATGCTGCAGGTGTATGTGTACAGAAATGCTACCTGTGTGTGGATATTGTCACTCAGGGTAATATGACACAGTCATACTTGTATCAGATTGCTTGCGTCAGTTCTGTTTTCAGACATCAAAAGTAAAATTAATTGGTCCTGTCTCTTGGGCCCCGGGAAGGTAATCCTTTGCCTTTACCCTTGAACTGCATTTGGAATTAAAGGAGTGATTTTTCCTGAATTGTAGGCTTGCACTGGAAGACCTGTTCTGATGTTAGCTAGGCCAGGTGTGCCACATAATTTGGGGGACCAATACAGACTATGTAGCACAAATACAGACTATGAACAACTTTGCACTCAGATGAAGAGAGGTGTCACTGCCTGACACTGACCCGTTTTAGGTCTGGAGGTGTACTTAGAAGGGCCATTGAGGGTGGTAGAAGAAGATGTCCGTGACACGGAGGTGTTTCTCTGATATCTGTCTCTCATAACACTTGAAAGTTGTTTGTGCCTTGCAGCTCACTTTGTAATAAGTTACCTTGATGGCTATTTAGTACAACCGCATCCTGTTGCTGTACTTTAAATTCAAATAATATCTTGGTCTCCCTGCTTTTCAGGGCATCTGTTGAAATTTGAACTCCTCATCCCCAAATGCTAGTGGATATGGCTGTCAAAATAGACACAGAGTCCCTTTAAATTAATTATTCTTTTGGTATTTGTGCACATGCTGGTTCTTGGTGTGGTTTTTAATTGTTTGTTTGTTAAGCTCTTCCTCATGCTTTGTTGTCACTAGTCCTGTAGGTTATACCAAAGATAAAAAATCCTGAGATTTCAAACAGGAGCAGGGACAGGGCTGGATTTGAGCCACAGTTACATGTGTGTAATTCTTAAGAATTATTCTGTTAGAGCACATCAGCCTTGCACTGTGAACACACACGAAGTATTTGTTTGTGTGTGTGTCTGTGTGTGTGTGTGTGTTAGCTGATGTATGCTAGTGAAGCCAATTATGTTAAAACACAGAAATAAAGGCCAGATTCTTAAGTGGTTTAAATTCATTCATCCCTGTAGCTTCCCTGGACCCATAGCAGCCTACATTTACTGAGGATTTGACTCAAGTATAAATCCAAATATCTATAAAAATAAAACCTGTAGAAACAGTAAAAAATTAAGACCCATGTTACATAAGTAATTGTAAATCTTAATTCCTTGATGAAATAAGGTAATTTGACATGAAAATGCAACTTTGATACTATAGATGAAAAGGATGGTTATTAAAATTATTGTCAATATGACTAGACAGTAAGAACTATTCAGTGAAACAAGAGCTGGAGGACTTGGGAATGTAAAAGCAGTTAGTTCAAGTCCAAAATTACATTCTGTAAGAATTCAGGTGGAAGAATCAGACTTGAAGTGTTAAATGTGAACCCAACAAGAATTTGTTTCTACTATCTAGTGAATTCTAACTTGATCTACTCAAGCAGACAAGTAATTACAGTATCTGAAAAAAATAACTCTTTTATTTATTTAGCATGCTTTCGGGCTGTCTCTACCTTAGATAATATAAGAGAAAGTAGAGAAGAATGTCCTTGGCTAAAATTGAGTATATTTACCTTTACAAGATAAGGATCTAATCAAAAGCTTTACTCACAGCTACATATATACAACTTCATAAATCAATAATAAATTCATATTATAATTGCTGCAGCCGTCCTTCATTCATCCTAGGTGTCCTGCCTACAGGGATTTCTGTAGCTGCCTGTTTGGTGTTCCGTTGATGGTTGCAGATGGTCATTTTTTTCTCATCTGTTAGCTCCTTTAGGCATGTACTTCAGTTTCCATTGAGTGTTTTTTGTAGAGATTCTATTATGTCCTTTAACTTTCCACCTCTGTTCTCTCTTGACACTACTTATCTTGATCACATCTCTCTTTCAATCTGTCCCAAAATTCACTCTTGCTTTTTGCTGTATATCTCCTCACTGTTTACACACGGTAATGCTTCATTCTTCCAATCATGTGTTACTCACTCAGTCACTTTTAATGCATGGGAATAAAAAAGGCTTTTCTCGCTGCCTGCTGTCAAATGCATTTGAGGGACTGTATTCATGGCAGAGAGTAAAAACTATGTCTGGGGGCAATTAAATGCACTAGTGAAGCAGAGGAGTTTCCTGAATGCAGGGTCCACATGAGCATAATCCTTCTGAGAGCTGAGAAATTCTCATCCTTCGCTGAGGCTACAGGAAGCTGAAAGGCTCTGAATGCTCTGCAGGAGCACATAATGAAATTTATGGAGAAGCCAAAGAGTATTTCATAAGAATGACTTTATGAAACGTTACTCTTGCCTCGTAGGGGCCCCCAGGTTTTATGATGCTGCCTTGTTCAAGGCAAAACCATTGTAAACATAGGAAGAACCTTGGCAACACAGCAGTTAAGAGATAAAAATGGAAAATTCTCTAGAGAGACCTAGATTTTGCTAGTTTCTCTGATGCCATGCTACAGCAATGGAAATGCTCTCTTGTTCAGTCATAAATAAAACTAAATTACACATAACCATGGCAGTAGAAGCACTACAAATGTACACAGATGTGCCAATAATCTTGCCCCTTTCTTCAGCACATGGGTTGAGGTGATTAGTTGTTATGCAAATAGCTGGAATTGCATCTCAAAGTGTGATTCCTAGTCTGAATTTGCTAATAAGCTAATTGGTGTGCATATTAAAAAGGATTCCTAAGGTATTTACACACGTACAATAGAAGATTTTCAATCTTTTATCTACTTGGCTGCAATAAAGAAAATCAATTAAATGAAATAAAATGCCATCTACCAAGGATTAGTGCTTGCAGAGATTTCATTGCAGTAAAGATTTTCCGAGAAGAAAATCTGATAGACTAGGGGGATTTTGTATATTTTTTTGTCTTGACTGGCTTACATATTTTTAGATGTGTTTCAGTTAATCTAAGTGTTCCACTTGTGTGTTCCTCTCCCCACCTACTTCTGCATTCACCAAATGAGAAATTCATGTGCTAATGCAGAGGGAAATTGTAATCCTTTAAATTACATTAAAATCTTGAAAATGTAGAGAGGGAAATATAGGAGAGGTTTCAAGGACATGCAGCATGCTTCTAGTAAATGTGGATCAAGTGCAATAGAATTCTTTCAAAACTAACCAGCTTCAAAATAAGAAAATCCTACTCTATCTTCCTTCCAAAAACTTGCTTAGATTACTTCATGCAAATGAAATGAAGCCTTATCAAAAAAAAATTCCATTCTGTTTTTTTCATCCATCTCCCTCAATATGCCTTGCTAACCAACACTGGACAGATATAGTGTCCAGTGTATTTCTGCATTCAAAATGTTAAATCTCATTATAAACTTAATGATATCTCATGATACAGTTAAGGATATTGTGATGATTGTTCCCTTCTGGGCAGGTAGGAGGTGGAGGAGCCCAGATGTACTGAGCTACTGTATTTCTTCTGGTGGTCAGAACAGCAGTTTCTGACATAGTTGCTCTATTCCCACTCATTTGGCCTTCCACACCGATTGGAGGGGTATCCCACATTGGTATCCTTCCTGCATACAGAGAGGATTCACACTTACCATGCACAAACACAGATTTCGGAGCTGCCTTCTGACTCAAGCACTGAGACCGCTAACTGCAAAAACTGTTTGAACGAGGTGGTCCTCAAAAAAAGAGTTAATACAATACAGGAGGATAAATATGCTGCTGGTCTAACAAATGACTGCAAAAGTTTTGCAGAATGGGAACAGGAAGGCAGCTGATACTCAAAAGGAGTGTTTTGGTTACTAAATTTGCTGCTAAATGTTCCAGATGACCTTACACACCGATTTACTTCCCCAGTCCGTCTTCACTGAAGTTCGTATCAGTGTTTCTATTGCCTGCAACAGACTTTCCATAAGTGTATGCATGTGTATGTATGGATTTGCATGACCACATTCACTGAATGTGATTTTTTTTCATTAGTGAAATGGGGCGGGAGCTTGAAGGAAAGAGCAGGTACAGGTCCATGCTGGAGTAGCCTACTGATAATATCCTCTTGATAAGTTTGCCTCAACAGTTTCTTACTGCTCTATTGGCTTAGTATGCAAAATCTTGTCTGTGTTAAAATATTCAGCCAAGGTAGGGTGATAGTAATATTCAGCTCTCAAAAGAGTCAGCATTCTTTCATTCTTGTAAAATGTCTTGGGGGCATAAGAGCCAATGTTCACTGAAGGAAATAGGAGTTTTACACTGATTTCTGTGGATTTGGGACTAAAACACATATATGTTATTTTATTATAGTAAATTAGATTAAAACACATACACACACATATGTATGTGTATACACACACGCACATTCAGTATCTTCAAAATGAGGCTGCATTAACCATCCTAGTCAACCAAAGAGTTGCATTTCTAAGAGATGATTCCATGCCTGATGAATTCCTATTCAGTGCAGTTTATGTATACAATATTCAGATCAGAGTTATACTAGAGGAAATAGTAGTGAAACATCATGATTGTACTGAGGTTGAACAATTATAATACAACTAACTACATTGTTTAAATATTAATTTTTATGAAAGACATTCATTTATGAAGAGCATTCTATGCTCTTCATCTGGTAAGTTGCTCTCACTTAAGACTCATTCCAGTGTTCAATCTCTGATAGAACATTGGAAAAAATCATAAAATATTTAAATGCTCTCATTATGTTTTGTACAGCTTGTATTGACAGTGTATCCCACGTTTCATTTACAACCAAGCTTACCATTTTTGCCACTTAGTAGTTGCAGATCCTCTGAGGCAGAATGTATTTGCTACTAAGAGTAAAAATGAGAACTGCTGTGAGACAACAGACTGCAAAATAAAAGGCCCTTGATTAGCCTACCATTTTTGAGACTAACACTGAACCATTATTTTAAGTTATAGGGTAGATAACAACAGTTAGACACACTGCATGGCATCCAGCATGACATACAACACCATCCAGCATAATATGTAACACCAGCATAAAAATGGCATGAAGTGGGATCTTTGTACATTACGGCATTTTAATCTCTTAGCTTGTGCTTTGTTCTGTCTTGTTCAGTGCAGCTTCTGCGAATTACAGTAAAAAAACCTAACAGGGACATCTAATTTCATGCAATTGTTAAACCACCTATTGTTGAATGTGTGACTATCTTAAGACTGAATTGCAGTGCTTGCAATATTTTGCTATGTACCTGTCTTAGACGTCCACCTCCCTAGCAAAAAAGCTTTCATTTGGAAGGGAGAGTATCAGGCTGTGATACCTTGATCTCTTTTGTCTTTGTGCTGAAATCCTCTCTGTAAGAACAACACATTCTTTGAAGACAAACTGAAAAAAATACATGTATATTATTGGACAGAAGCTAGTCAGAGAAACTCTGAGGCTTCTCTTCAGATAACCTTTTCAAAACTGAATTCTTACCTGAATATTTTGAGGAAGGCTGAGTTTTTTCAGGCTACATCTGCCTTTGCCTTCTCTGTAAAGTCTTCCAGGAATATTCTGAAAGCAGAGGACAACCACAATCACCAGCCACCTTACAGATATATCCTCAGACCCTGTCTAATAGCTTAAGGCACAGATGGCGAGTTTCAACACTTTTTCTGTGAATTTATAGCGTGCAGAAAAGTTTTAAATTAGTATAACATGTATAATGACTTTGACTTCAGCCTTGTCTTCCCTCCTTCTCTATGTCACACGTCCTGGGCTATAGTTTTTTCAGGGTGGGGCATTGTATTTGCCTAATGCTTTGGCCAATAGTGCCTTATTGACCTGAGGGTCTAGATAAGGCTGTAATGTAAATAAGAATAATAACATAAGACTCTGAGAAGGTAAGAAGTTGTTTGATCCTTCCTAAGGTAACGAGAGCAAGGAATGGTCACAGCTTCTTTAGCTGCATGCATGAAATAGTTACAGATAAATGGAGATGAAGGAGCCACTCAGGTGTTAGGGGCCATGGGGAATTTAGTGATAGAAAAAACTTAATTGGCGGAAGCTTTCTATTTAGAATTTCTCAATGATGCTTTAGGACCAAACTTAACGTATGTGAACTTAAAATTCTCTCTGCCATGAACGAAATGGCAGCCAGGGGAAGGATACTTATTCTGTAATAAAGAAAATACTCAAGGGATGTTTGTGGAGACCCTTTCTGGGGCTCGAAAGAGCTATGGCAATACAAATAACAGGAATACTATGCTGTGAACTTCACTGTGTGAGGTGATATTGACAGAGTATTTCCCAGAAAAAAGCCATTGCAGATAACCTTGCATCATGGAAGATAAGCAGAATAAAATATGATGGGACCTTACTACCTAAAATACCTATAGCAGAATGAGCAAACAGATGGGACCAGGTGCTGAAGGGATGCCTCCATTATGGGGTCATGCTGTCCACTGAAACTGAAACATGGAAGGATTTTCTGAAAGGGAGGAAGGATCAGGACAGTGGTGATGGAACATTTGGATATTTGCACTGTGTTGAAACATTAGTTTGTCCTGAAACAGAGGGTTGTTTTTTTCCTTTCACAGATATATTGTCAAGTGTTTTTATAAGCTGTCCTTGAGTATTTTTTCCTTTACTGAGGTTTTTTCTGTCTTTATACATATCACTCATAAATGGGAATGTATTGCTTATTAAGAGCACCCCAAATGCTGACTAGTTAATCCCCCCAATTTCTAGATCAATGCACATGGTATAATTTTAAAAGGGAGTCTTAGTTGTTTCTAGCCAGCCTTTGTGGCAACAACTGCATCTGACAAAATGGTTATTATAATAATAATAATCCATTCCCGGTTTGATGCTCTAAAAACATTGACTTATTCAGTAGCAATCATGAAGGATTATTCAAAGCACAGACCAATGGGTAGCATCAAGAACAATGCCTTCACAAATGCAGGGTAATCAGTGATGTCTATTTTCCGAACAAGAATACTTTCAATTGTACTGCAGACAGAATTCCCTCTGGTTGAATAAGTTGCTGAAGTGGAAAATTTTATTTAACAGCATTTGGTAAGAGTCTTGCAAGTCTCCACTGAGTCATTAGGAGTGTAAAGAGTCCGCTTTAACTGAGAGTTGACTTTTGATTCCTTCTTGGGTGAATATTGTTGTGAGAGGTTGCATTAACCCTGCTGTGTTCTCTAACACCCTTCTTCTCCAACCACACAGAGCAGCCATGTGAGTACCTGGTCAAGGACTCCTGGGCAAAATTGCCCAACTTTCTAAAATTCTCCAGCTTTATCTACAAACTAAAATAGCTGGATACTTAAATATGACAGAATTTTGTTTTATTCTGTTAAATCAGTGTTTACCAGAAGCCCCTAAACTTGCTTCACTGATTATCAGTGAGGTCAAATGTGTGCCTTAAACATTGTTTGGTACAGGCCAGTTTGACCAGCAATCCAGGAAGCTACAGAGGGCTAATGTCAATTTTACCTATGCTTCTTCATTTATTTCTCCAGTGGTGTGCACATTACTTATGTATATCAAGAGTAAAAGGTTACTGGATGATGTTTTGTCATGCTTCCTATAGCTTCACTGAGGTATTTCCAAACATGTCAGTGTGCTGGTTTCAGCTGGGATTGAGTTAATTTTCTTCCCAGTGGCTGGTATGGGAGTGTGTTTAGGATTTGTGCTGAACACAGGGTTGATAATATAGAGATGTTTTTGTTATTGCTCAGCAGAACTTACACAGAGCCAAACCTTTTCATACTGCCACACTGGCAAGGAAGTTGGGGATGCATGGGAAGTTGGGAGGACACACAGCTGGGACAGGTGGCCTAAACTGACCAAAGGGATATTCCACACCATATGACACTATGCTAAGTACATAAAGTGGGGTGAAGAAGGAAGAAGGGGCACGATGTTTGAAGTGATGGTGTTTGTCTTCCCAAGTAACTGTTATGCGTGATGAGGCCCTGCTCTCCTGGAGATGGCTGAGCACCTGCCTGCCCGTGGGGAACTGAATTAATTCCTTGCTTTGCCTGTGCATGCAGTTTTTGCTTTCCCCATTAAACTGTCTCTATCTCAATCCATGAGTTTTCTGGCTTTTCCCCTCTGATTCACTTCCCATTCTCTCTGGTGGGTGAGTGAGTGGCTGTGTGGGACTTGATTGCTGGCTGGGGTTAAACCATGACCGTCAGTCATTGCCAGAAAATGCCAGCTGATCAGCTGAAACACATGCACAGGATGAGCATTTTCTTGAGAAATGGGAAACAAATTTTCAAGTTCTCCTACTATTGGACTGAGCCTAAGCTTTCAAAGCCAGACTCCTGTCTGACTGCCTATGAAGGGAACAGGTCTCTCCTTTTGGGGATGTTCTGCCCTGTATAAAGTAGCTGTTATTTATCTGCCTTGGTGCAAATTTGTGCTGATCCAAACCACTGGCTGAATTTACTGGAGTTCCTAGGCAGTCTGTCCTTCTTTCTGATTCTTTTTTGACTCATATTTGGGAGGAGGAGGGAGTAAGAGAAGATATCACTGTGAAATCTTTTGATTGTGTCTTGACATTGGATATGACAAAATATATAATAAAGTACAGATGGGAAGGGAAAACAATTTCTGAGAAACTGTATTTCCAGTTCAAATTTCACTTGGTTGTCTTAGAGTTATCTAGGTGAATTAATAAATGATGACTAACCTGTTGCTTACATTTTTATAACATTTCTGGAGATACAGCATCATTGAAAAGATGAGCAAATGCTCATGAGCATCATACGGCTTTTACATCAACTCAACTCGATGGTCCCTTTCTGAGTCCAGCTGTAGTCTGGCACAGAGAGAGAGGGCAGCAAAAAAACTCTGCCCTTTCTCCTCTTACCTCAATGTCATGCTCTGCATTAGCTGACACAGGCTGGGTCCACAGCCCCCAGCCTGAGCTCCCCTGAGACAGCACTGCACTCGCACTAGCCCCCAGGGCCAGAAGACAAATGAGAGCATCTTGAGAGGAACCTGACTGAGTGATAGCAGAGTGAGCTGGAAAGGTGAAAGGCCACCCACCATTTGTAACACAGTAGGTTAACACCACTGGTCTCCCTTAGAGCACAGTCCCCCTCAAAAAAGCAAAACTTGTCACTTTTAGCCTATTATTTTGAGTTACCTGAATACTTTAACTGAAACAGAGCAGGCAAGCCTATTCAAAATGGTATTAACTGTTTGTCTGCATGAGTGGCATCCAGACAGCACACTATCCTCTTGTGAAGGGATACCTGAGCTAGCTCTCTCTGAGCTAGTTCAGCTACTGCAAGTAATATAACCAGACCAGTGTGGCACTCTGCCCAGACTAATTTATCTGTCTTTTCAAAGGCAGGACGTCTGACAGGTCTGCTTTATTCAGTGCCTTAGTTGTCACTAATGAGTGCTATGTAACTAGAGCCTCTGAACAGCAAAATAATCAATTTAAAACAGCTCTCTCAAGAACTCCTTGAAGTTGAGTTCTCAGCCCTGTTAATCATGCAAGATGAGAATCCATCTATGTAGACTGGCTGTCTAAAGTAAGCTTGCCTGAAAACTACAGAAGCACAACATGAGGTAGAAAACACATCTTTGTGGCTTGAACATACATCCAGCTTCAGCTTCTGAGAGTCAGTTCAGAAATACAAGGGTCGGCCCACCTGTGCACCTACTAAAAACCAAAGCTAAAACATCAAGGACTTGAGAGAGTGCTCAACTTGTGCTTGAAAAATCCCACCCACTGTCTGTAATGACCCTGTTTCAGCTATTACTGCATTTTAAATTCTTCAGCATGCTGTTAAGTCAGGCCATCATTGAGAGGGCAGCAGAGATGTTAAGCCACACTGTCTGGCCTTGGTTCTTTGCTTTGACAGTTTTATCAGTTTTTTCTTCTTTTGTCTATTTAATCTATTTCATTTTCTAAAACCATCTACTAAAGTTATATTCTTTCCAGGTGTTATTACTTCTTTTTTTTTCATTTGACATGTTATTGACAAATATGATGTGGGCAAACTGATATCTAATGCAATAATAAATCAGATACAGCTGAATCCCAGCTTCCTGATATAATCATATTAGAAGAAAGTATTTTGTTATACGCACGAGACCCTAATGAAGTCAACACAGCTGCACATGTGTAAAACCATCAGAATTTGATCCACTGAGTTCAGCTGGATCTGGCAGCTCTCCAGATTTTCTGAGCTTTACTATTCTAGTTTCAGACATCATGGTCACCAGTAGGAGCCAGTAACATTCAACATCAGAGCAGCACTTCCCAGAGATAGTCCTCTCTAGAGCTGATTAAAATAACATAACCTCTGGAAATATAATACCAACAACTGTATTTACATTTGTTGCTTGAGGGGATATTAGTTTACTGTGCATTCTATTGTAACATTCAAAATAATATTTATCATAGCCTGAACCAATTCTTTGCTCAGAGCCATTTGTAAAAGTCAATGAAAGCATGAATTAATCTACTAACTCTATTCTAAATATTCATAAATCTGTATCTCCTTTTTTGAGCTATCTTTCCTCTAAATTGCAATTTCAATTTGTGCCACTGACCTCACTTTTTTATAGTTTTCATATAAAAGTCAGAAAGAACAAATTGGATTATCTAATCTTCTTCTTCAAACTCTGCTATGCCCTTTCCAGGAGATGGTGACTGATACCTCTCTCCTTCCTCTCATGAACTTTTCCACTCTGGCATCTCCATGCATGGCATCCAGGCTATGTCTGCTTCAGAGAAGGGTTTAGGATTTTTTTTGTCCCTAAACCACAATAGCAGCTCTAAAATAAGATGTTTGTTGCTTCCCTAAATGGCTCACCTGCTCTGATCATTTCACATCTCAAGAGTTACAACATTCTTTTCGCTGGATTTGATAAAGGATATCTTACATAAACAGCATCTTCCTGAAAGGCTACTTCCTGAAAGGCATCTTGCTAAGGCTACTTCATTAATTCTTTCACATCTATTCTCAGAGGTGTAAATATACGCTCATTTTGCCATGATGCTACAAAATTGTTTAGTCTGTTAATGTGGTATGATTTTCATACAAATTTTGGCCACGTATTCTTTGCAGATTCCTACATGTTTATATTATTTGTAAATTGTGTCTTGAAATTAATTTTGACTCAATTCAATAGGATAGAGTGATACGCCCATAAAGTCCCTAACCTGAAGGTTTTCTAATAAAAAGGATTTATAAGCACTGCATAAGTATAAATTACAATGTCAACAGTATCTTTAATTTACAAAGAAGGAATAGCAACTATCTTTTCAGTGAGTTTTTTTACTGCATATGTATTTTCATGTTTGCCCCTGCTACAATAGGTATCTAGAGCTTAGGGCTTCTGAATAGTGTGAGTTACTGGAAATTCAGGAAATTATTTTAAAACAAACACACAAATAAAACCAAAGCAAAGAATAATCAATATACAAAGACATAAGCAAAAGCAACAAAAAACAAATTACTAATGATATCAGATGCTTCCACTATTTTCTTCCTTATTTCCATAATACTCGAATGGATGAAACCAGTGAAAATTCCACTGAAGTTAGATATTTTGTCCTGTGATACACCAGGGAATGTGGGAAAGTGGTTTTGTCCAAGGTATGTATTGAGTCTTAATTATACGGTAAATACAGCACTAGTATAAGATGGAAAAGCGTGTCACCACTACTACTACTTGCCAAAACACACATGGATTTGGTACTTCAAAACATGTAACACATTCCCACTAGCTTGGAAGGACATGCCACCAGAGAGCTGATTTTGGAACTAATACTGTGGCCTTAGAGAAGACCATATTAACACATACTTTATTTCGTAGGTCTTTCTCATAATCCCTTTCCTGCCAGTATGTAAATAGGATGCTAATCGAGAGGTGTGCAGGGAAAACATATTCTGACACGTTGGCACATAGCATTTTCAAGCAATACGCAGCACATTTATCATTATGTTAATGTGAGATCCCAAAGGCAGCATTGCCTTTAAGGCATACTTGAGCATGCCAAAGTTTTCCCTTTTGTAGGAGGCAAAATAGAAGATAGATTTTTTTCGTTCAGGAGAATGTGAAGATTCCCTGAGTTATGCACAGCAGTCAGAAACCCTAAAATAAAATAGTGTTTTGCATTACTGTGGTGATGTTTTTTCAAACCATGAGCAGTTTATTATCCACCTTATTTTTCCACTTTCAGAGATGGCATAACTGAGGCACAGAATTTAATGCAACACTTTTAAAATAATGCTGGTTGGAGTACCATGCCTTTTGGCTGCCAATGATGTTAAACTCCAATGGTTTCCTTGTCCTTTCCTTTTGTAACTTAGACCTGAAAAGCAAATTTTCTAAATAAACCAGTGAACAAATACCAGTCAGAGAACATAAAATCTGAGAGAACTCCTAAAGTGTTTGCCTGAGCCACTTGCTCAAGGTCATACAACAAGTCAGTGCAAGGGCAGGGAAAAGATTCGTGACTCCTATTTCTCAGCTCATTCCAACCCTCATGTCAGATAATACTCCAAAAGCTTAAAAGATGTTCCAAATGTCGTATGAATTTTCTTTGAGAAGAGATGCAAATCTGAAGGATATGGCTTATGTTAAGGTTCTGAGAATAGTTTTTTCCTGTGAGCTTTAGGTGGTGAGATTTAGCTATATTCCTGCATCAGTAAATGTCCTGAACTTTCAGGTATCCGTACTTTAATTTGAAATTGTAATTGATAACAACTTAGCCTGTATGTCCTTATGTTCCTCCTTCTACTTCTTATCAAAAAGTACGGCAGAGAAATAACAGTGAAAATATACAAAATTTATGGTCAAGGAAACAATTTCAATACAAAAACTCAACAATTTTCTGCTTGAACCCAGGTCTCTCCTAACACAACTAGATATATATAACATGCATAAATGCATCAAGAATCATTTTAACACTCACTACGTCTTAGCTTTCTTCTCTCGTCACTAGAAGGCTGCTCCACAAAATTAGTTGTCACTCCTAAAACCTAGATCCCACATGTTTGCAAACTATTAGCTATCCTCAAACCATTCAGCAAAAGGCAATAAAAAGCCCTCCAAAAAAGAACAAGCACTTTATTCCTTCTCCTCCAGGGAGAAATTGCACGACAGGTTCAGAGGACATACTGGACCAAAGAGTGAGTTCTGTTTCTAACCAAACCACCTCTTCAGTATGAGGATGCAGTTTGCCACTGTTATGAGTCACTGCTCTGCCTTCTATCATGTTGTTTAGTGATAATGGGCTCAAGTATCAGAAATACATTCTGGATTGTCATGGATAATTACATATCCATCTGGACCTGCTTATACATTTCTGCCATTTTGCTGAGAATATGAATAGTGGCAAAAACCTTCCCATTAAGGGTTTCAGATGCCCTAAAAGACAATCAAATTCAAGGTCAGTAAAAACAGAAAAAGTGTAAGAGCAGCCACATCTTTGTGGCTGTCCATCCCTTTAATGCCTTAACCTCAATGTGAATGTCTAAGGTAGGCTTAATGATGATAATTTATATGCTCAGGGTTCAAGTAGGCAACTTTCCCCACAGTGCAGTAAAACCTCACAAAACCAAAATGATTCTGTTAAGCAGTGCTAAAATTTGTCAATGTTGCAAACTTTTTTACTTTATCTTACATTATTTTACTTTGTTTTAATCTTGCCTATTGTGCATTAAGGTAGAGAGCAATAGCTTAGCATGGCAAATTTGTCACAGTTAACCAAGCAAAATCTGCATCTGAGGAATGCAACATTCACTAAAGACTTTGGCTTGAGTTTCTCTTTTTTGCCAGGAACCTTCAATAAAATGGGATGTATTTATGAAACAGAGGAAAAACTAAATTGACATTCAACCTTGTTAAAAGTCAAACAGAAAAGGGCACTCTGTTTTAAGAACTTTATGAGAAATAATGTAAGCATTTATCAGTGGGAGTCCTTAGAACACTACAAATACAGGAATATCTATTAAAAAAAAGGAAAACGCAAGTTCACAATGTAACTGAAAGCAGAAAATAAATGAAGAATTGTAAATGAAGAATTGTAAATGAATTGTAAATGAAGAAAGCTCACTAACAAAACAACAGTAACCATGGCTAACTTTCATTAGTTGTGCTCTTTACTAATATGAGGTAATTTGTATTATTAGCATTGCTGCCCCAGAGCAAGTTCTAAGCCTTCACTTGTTGTTGGCATTAATGGGCACGAGATGAAAAATCAGAGTCAGTATTCCAGGTACTTCATAGTCTGCATTCAGTTTATTTACCTTCATGGTAATCAGGTGAAAAAGCAATTATTTTCCCATTATCTGTAATCTTCTTATTTACCAACCTTTAAGCCAGTGAGCTCTTATAAAAATAATTAAATAATAACATAAAATCTAACTATAACAAATCAAAGTAAGGTTCTTGGGAAGGCAAAACATTAGGAATAGTTCTCTGAGACAGTACTTTCTTTGGAAGCACTGCAGCAGGCATATTACAGGACTGAATGAGGCTTTGCCATGCACATCAGTAAGCAGAGAAGGCTGAACATCTGCTGCTGTCTCTGACCACGCTCAAGTTGCTGTTGTGACAACAGAGAAACCTTGCCTAATTGTCCCTAGACCTCGCTACAACATTCAAATTGAGCTTGAGTATGTGTTGAGTACATGTCCTTCACAAATCCTTAGTTGCAGATTCTTTAAATGCTTGCTTCCCAAGTTGTGAAACTAACAAGCAAACACTTTTCACGAATTAATGAACAACATACCTCTCCTTGTCTAACTACCCAGGGAAGTGCCCAACTGCACCAGCACTAGCTGGAAGGTGCTAGCTGCCCAGCCTGGAGAACAACCAAGCTTCAGGTATCAGTGAACAATTCACTTCTTTCTTCTTTATTGCATTGTATTCTAGATGTTCCTCTATTTACAGATGTATAACTAAATTTAAATAATTCAGAAGATGAAAGTAGAGCTCAGAAAAGGGTGTCATGACTTCTTTCTTCATGTTGCATTACCAGCTGCAGGTCCTGACAAGGAAGGAGGATAGGAGGATAGTGTAGTAGTATAGTAGAGTGCCTACCTGCTGATACAGCAAGATGAGTGTGTCCATGAACAAACCAGCTGTCATGGACAAGGCAGACACAAGTGGGAAAGGTGAGGGCAGTACAGGAAGCAGAACCATCATATTACAGGTTAACAACAGAGCCAGGATCCTGAGCCCTGACCATCACGATGTTCAGACCCCAGTCTTTGGCAGAAGTAGCTTTAGGGCTGGCAGCAATGTCTCTGTTACCCACTGTGACACTTTGTCTCAGGGCACAGAGGTTAATTGCTGGGGATGTCAAATGAGAAGGGCTAATGATGAGGTGAAAGAAATTTCAGTATTGCTACTGAACTATCTGATTACTTGGGTAACACTGTGAGAGCAAAAAACTCTAATATTATTTTCTTCCAGGGAGTTAATTCTTTTATATATATTTATATATTTTTCTGTATAAACAGATGTACACAGATAAATTTTCTCATTCTAGCAATGCTGGGACATGAAATAAGAAACCTAATATTTCTTGTCAATGCAAACCTGCCAAGATGACACATCAGCAGCACTAGGAGAAGTGAAGGGCCCCCTGAATATGTTTTACATCTTTGTTAGGGCTGACTCAACAGTCAAATCTCCCATCGTATTATCCAAAACTTACATACATTTGTAACATGGCTGATACTTCTAGGTCATATATGTCTAGAAGTTTTCTGAATTTTCAGCACTTTTAAGGATTACTTTGTGACATGTTCTTATAAATAATAATTTTTGTTCTTGTTGTAGCTCCAGTGCCTCCTCTTCATCTGGAACTGTTATCTGACTGCTAATGAGATAACTGGGTTTATCAGCTATTCCTACAGACATTTTTGTGCAAGTAGTGATTCACTCTTTTAACAATATTGCTTTAAAAATAGCTAAAGAAATAAAACATTTTTCAAGGAAATTTCTAGAACTATGAATAATATCACAAAGGTGTCTTTCTGTGTCCACTACAAAAACCTAACTGTAGATTCTTATCATCTGCTTCAAAATCCATTATTTTTCTCTCATATTAAACACCATGAATTTTTTGCTGCACAGTGCAAAAATTCCCTTTTGCTTTACCTGTTCTACTTCGGTGAAAAAATTGTATTTTTTTTCATTTTAGCATTACTTCATTTCTCAGATTTAACTTATTGCTATGTAATTGCCCAACATTTAAAAATAGAATGGCATTCAATCCAGAACATATCACAGAGGAGTCTTAGCCAGCAGGAGATGTATGTTTAATCACTACTTTGCATTGTTACAGCTACAACAGGAGAACTACAGAGAGAATTGCCTTAAAAATTAAACCATGGAGGATGTTAGGACTGTCAAAGAAGAGATTTCTAAAGAAAAAAAAAGAAAATTCTGACATTCACAAATAAATCTGTGAATCTATTATGTGTGTTTGTAATGAATAATGCTTTACTATAATCGTACAAAGAAGATTTAAGTATTTCATTAAAATCATGATACCCTGATAATGGATAATTTGCTTTAGATAGATGTTCAGCTTATATACAGTGCACTTGGAATGCAGCACGGTGTTGAAATGCCCCAAACATATACTGTCCCCTCAGTCATGACCCACCTCATGCAGTCACTAATGTATCGTTCCTAGTCTAGCAGCAGTTCTAAATGTTTGGCTCACATGATAAAAACACCAGTATTTTAAAACAGAATTAATATTATTCAGTAGCCTGCAGTGGCTACCCTCTGTCTTAACTAGTATGTATTCCTAAAGCTGCCCAGATGCTCTAAGCATCTAAAGAAGGGACCCCAATCACTCTGAAAAAGCCACAAATAGTCTGCTTGCTGCCAGACTTCATTTTTCTGTGATTTCTGCAAATACTTTTTATCTGAAGGACCTTAGGTACAGCAAAGACTCTTTTTCTTCTGTGCTATACACACATCAGAACTGTGATAACTGTTGGCTTCCTGATTGGAGAAAGAGACCTTTCAAAAGCCTAAACAAGCTTGTCGGGATTTACCAGGAGTGCTTTGTGTAGTTTCTCAAAGTTCCAACAGAGCATGCAGGATAAAGCTCATTTTCCTGGGAAAGGTAGTAAATAGCTTCTTGCTCTGCGCTGCATTCTGGTTTTGTCATTTTTTCTTTGTTAAACTGGCATTAATATAGTTGCCAAAAAGTCATCAAGGGGCACATCTATCATTTACACTGTTTACTAGCACAAGTGTTATCTCTGAGTGAACCTACGTGTGACTGTAAGAGTTACTACTCCGAAACTCCATAATCAAGTAGAGCAGAGAGCATGGCTGTCAACATAAACCAGCATCTCTGCCTCAGTGCTTGCACACTACAAGTACCAGAAGTGATTATTTCCAATAGCAAAATTTAAGATACATGGTGTGCTGGACATTTGCTTATAAGAGGACTACACATCAATCCTTACACCCTCATTAACCACCAGGGAATTGTAGTTTTGTCCATGTGATGGGTATCCCTGCACATCAATAAAGATATTAAACAGGACTGGTTACAATACTGAGCCTGGGGAACCCCACTGATGACCAGCTACCAACTGGATGTAGCACCATTCACCGCCAATAACAAAATCTATGGTATTTCTGCATGACATTACATTACATTACCTAGCCAAGAATTCACAGCATTGCTATAACTGCACCTTCCAATCTGCATAAAGGTGATGATCTGATGCTGTACTACCATTTCATTCTCTTCTGAAAATTATGCATCTATCATATATATATATATATATTTTTTATATAAAATCTGTAGGTTTTTTGATTTAGTCCTGAAGCTGGTATTGTCTTTCCTACACACACACACCATCCCCTTCACCTAGTAGAAAACTTTGCAAATAAAAAGGTACTGTGGTTTATAGGTGATGATCTTTTGCTCTGACAGCATTATTTAAAGAAAGGTTTTCTTGCTTTAATGTTAATTCCACTGGTTAATTGGAGGAGTCGCCCTTTTATTTAAGAATTCACCTATTCTTTGCAGTGACTGGGAAATTTTTATTAAAAAAATTTTTTGTGATAAATGCCATTGAATGAAAATAATTTTCTTAAATATATAATACCTTTTTTACACCATTGTTTTATGTGGAAAAAAAGTATTTTTAACACTTCCAGACATTCATTTGTTCAGCTCCTTTGGAGTATGAATTTTAAACAATTAGGACTAGGGCTCCATTATGTAAAATGGGAGGATAGAGTGAAAGAAAAAGGTTTACTAGAATTTTTACCACTGGCAGTAAATGGACTGTGGCTGTGACACTTTATTTCAGAAGTTCTTGCCTTTATGAGGAAATAATAAATCTATGTGCTCCCTTTGGTTTTAGGAAGCGTGATTGATGGATCCCTTATAATGGATGTGAAAAAGTATGCAACAATGCACAGATTTAATTCCTATCTGCTGGTATTCAGGAGAGTTTTCTGCAGCATGTGTTGCTTCTTAGAAATCTCCTGTAGCATATCCATGCATTCAAGTCACCAAAGGCTTGGCGTGGATCTCAGTTTTGCTGTAAAATCCCCAGTGTACACCATGACTTTTAAGTCTTTGAGACTATGCCTGCAAAACAGCTGGGCAGTCTTAAGGAGGTTTAAGGGCTTTAGATTTAATACTGGGCTATATGCCCCGGTGGACTTCGGAACGACAAATGCCGATCACAGGCAGTCCCATGGAGCCTTCTGCTGGCACTTACTCTGAAGCCCCACACTCCAGGCTTTCTCTTATCTCCCACTCTGTGGCCAGTAAGGCAGATGAGAAAGGGAATTTCTGGCACTGAAAAAAACTTGGAAATATCGTTTTACCTCCTCTGACACCTTCTGGAAAAAAAAAAAAAAAGAATAAGTCTTTCCTAAATTTGACACAAAGCCAAAGCCTTAGCCTTCTTGGTGCTGTCAGTGAGTAGAGAAGCAGGGAAAAAGCTTGTATTGATTACAGAAGGTTAACCCCAAAGGGACTGTGAAAATGCAGGTTTTCACACAGCTTTAAGAAAAATTGTGTGTGCTTCAGAGATGTTAAAATGTTGGTTTGAAGTTGTAAGCCATGTCTAATGGCTTTAGTAACATTGCTGTGTAAATTTGGAGCTGCAGAAGTTATTCAATGTGTATGATCTAGATGTACACAGCAAAGTATGCTGAGTGTCTGAAGTGTGCTCTACGCTATTCATAAGACTGTCTGCTTTTTTCAGTTGATCAGATACAAGTAATCAAAAAAAAAATCCTCTTAAATATATGTGGGCAATCTCCCTGTGAAAACAAAGTGGTTTGATATATTGAGTTTGTTTACACACACACACTTTTTATCTATGATATGATTGCAGTATATATTTTGCCTCCTATAGTGTGGGCACACAACTTTTTATCTAGTAGTGTGTGAAAAAGCTACATTAAAAGTACCACAGGCTTCTGAAGATCTTTTCAATGTTTTCCAATATCATGTGTAAAAAATGTTATTGTCTGATACTGGAAGTGATCCCTATCAGTTCTACTTCATAAAATTCCTATATTTCGTTTTCACACACCTTCACATTCTTCACTACTAGTGGTATTGATATACCATATAACCACCTATCTCTAGGATGACTGCAGTAAATAAGTACTACTAAATACATCACATAGATTGATCCCTTTTTTCTGCCAAGTTGTCTATGTTCAAATGATTAGATAGTTCCCCTGGGCATAAACATGAATAGCAAAAAAACCTTTGAGAAGCAGCATAGAACACTATGTATGAGCACCAAATTCTGCAGGGAGTTAGACAAATCTTAACCAAAATTTATACCTATTAAATCACTCTCTCCTATGTGAAAAGAGTGCAAGATCATAACACCTATGGTCATCTAGTCTACCCAGGGTTTTCCCTAGCCAGTTTGTGATGAAGTTGGTTTACTGCTTTCTGAGCAGACAGGAGGTGGATTCTGACACAGACCCCAGTGGCACCACTATGAATGTATTTGCAACCTTATCCTTCAAGGCAACACAGTTTCATTACACTTCAGATGAGCTGTTCTAATCTGTAATAACAGATCAATAATCCTACGTGCAGTAGCCTTGATGTGGCAGTTTATGTGAGCTGGTGTACCTCTGTGCACTGGTGTGCTCCGTGTGTCTGACACTCTTTTCTTACTGCCCATGCATGCAAATAATTCCAAGAAGCATCCAGAATTTTTAAACGGCTAGTTACAAGTCCCCAGTGCCCAGTAAGGGATAAAGAATACCTTCAGCAGCAATGCCATTACTCCTGTTGAGTGTAGCCTGCTGTTCGAAAAGAAAAGACATTAAGTCTTGGTGTGTAGATTTCAAGTGACTGCGTGAACAGTATGGACATGGTGGTATCACTTACCAGACATGAACACTTACATTATCATAGAATCACATAATGGTTTGATTTGGAAGACACCTTAAAGGTCACCTAGTTCCAACTAACCCTCACCACAGGCAGGAACATCTTCCAGCAGACCAGGCTGGTCAGGGTCCCATCCAACTTGGCTTTAAACACTTTCAGGGATGGGGTATCCACAGTGTCTCTGGGCAACCTGTTCCAGTGTCTCACCACCCTCACAGTAAGGAATTTCTTCCCAATATCCAATCTAAACCTGCCCTCTTTCAGTTTTAAGCCATTCCTCCTTGTTCTATCACTGTACACTCTTGTAAACAGTCCCTCTCCAGCTTTCTTTTAGGCTTCCTTCAGGCACTGGAAGGCTGCAGTTAGGTCACTCCAAAGCCTTCTCTTCTCCAGGCTGAACAACCTCAACACTTTCAGCCTTTTCTCATAGAAAAGGTGTTCCATCCTTCTAATCATTGTCTACATATATATGTATAAACATCTGCAGGAACAGAGAGAAAAATAAAATACATGCGCCCCTGCTTTCTAGTGTGTTGACTTTTAGAAGTTTGGGACTGAACTAAGAGAATTATGAGCATTTCTATTTCATCCTCTTGATTGGGCTTTTGAGATGTGCAGAGAAATGGCTAAGCTATTTATTACCCCATGTCTGAAAAATGGAAGAGGAGAAGAGAAATATCCTGGAGAGGAGCTCAGAGGTGAGTTACTTCCAGCAATCCTTCCGCAATGTTGAATACTACCTTGTTTCTAACAGCAGCTTTACTCACTCACATGCACCAACAATAGATACCACCTCCTCTAAAAGCAAAAAGATCACACTGGGTACCTGACTTCTACTCTCCAAGAAGGACTTGCTCTTTCCATTCAATCAAATGCCCCCAAGTCTAAGGCAACTTAATGCCTTTTTTCTGAAGCAGAGACCACCATGCCATGCCATGCCCTTCTTCAATAAGAGAATGAATTTTCATTAGAAACTTGAGTTGGAGGTGCAGGATCTGGGGGAGTTTTGGGTCTAGAGGATCAGGCTGCAGAGGCCAGGGGAACAGGGAGGTGAGCAGTTTCCCAGGAAGCAGCATGGGGGTTCTGGAATTTTTTCTCTGAAGATGGTGGATACAGCAGCATTGTTTTGAGGAAAGCAGAGCATAGGATTAGTGGATTTAGAGTAAACCAACAGAAGCAAAAACTGCAGAGATGCACCTTTGCTTAAAATATCGACAGCACCTTGCTTTGGCTTGAGTCCCTTTATTAAGTATTTGCTTTCAGAAAGGAGATGCGGCAGCTTGATAACTTTGGTTCAGTAATAGATCATACAGCACCAATAAAAAGATAGTGGTGGGAGAAGCCCATTCCTCCAAAAGCTAAAGCATTCCCAGCTAATGAAAACTGTGACAGAGTCATTACCACCATAGGGGTTCTGATTACATCTGTTGATACAAGATTGATTTTTCTTGGCCCACATTCAACTGCCATCTCTGCAAACAGCTCACAGCAACACAACCCATGGGGGGGTTATTTTAGAGCCGCTGACTTAGGTGGCACTGTTTGGTTTACTGTTTTCTCGTGAATGCTCCCAGACATTTTGGTGCCTGTGTAAGTACAGGGCTCGCCACCAGCAGCCAATACAGGTCATAAAACACTGTAATTTCCATTTCAGCTGTGACTCTGTCCTGGATTCAGGGTGGCTGCGTCTGAAGCACTACACTTAAGGGTGTTTACAATTCAGAAGAAATTTCCAGCCCATACAGTAGTTGCAGCTTTTATCTCTTTGGCTTTGATCTCCTCTGTATTCTCTTAAATATAATTAATCCTGTCACATCATTTCCCATCTTCTCATTTTCTCTCTGAAACAAAACATTTATGCACATATTAGAAACTTTAAACAAAGACAGTTTCAAAGAGTAATAAAATATATTTGGGACATTTCAACTCTGCCTCATATATAATTTACTGACAAATGTGGTGCATTCCATCCTGGCTAAATCCTGAACCAGAACATTTTATTTCACTTTTCCTAGTACAGGATATTTTACTGCAATTTCTTTTAATGTCTGCCATTGCTAATCTGGAACCTTCTTATAACATGAATTTGACAATTCTGCCATACAACCAGGCACAAGTCTCACTGACGTACTGCACAAACTGCATTTGTGATTTGATCTATTGATTTAACTAATGAAAAATTTAGTAAAGAAACAAATTCATTGAAACTTTCAACAAATCTGTGCATTATTCAAAATTTTAACATAGGCTAAAGCTGTGCTTGCTGCCTTAAACTGCCTTGTCCAAGCTCAGTGTCTAAAGAGATAGAAGTGCACAACATTGCTATGACCCATTCATTCCTTACAGTGTATGCAGTTTTTCACAGCAGAAAGAAACAAAAAAACATGCTACTTTTCAAAGCTGTTATGCATTGTCCTGTTAAAATCTGAATTCAGACCTTCTAATTTTTGCATCTCCAGCAAGAATTCTACACTTTCTTACCATTTCTAATTGCAATATCCCTTTACATTCCAAGTACTTATGGGTTTATCCTCACAGTGCTCCCTCCCATCCCGTAGCAGCAAAATTATTACCATCTTACAGATGAAGACCTAAGGCACAAAATGATTACATGATTACCCACTGTTGCAACAGAATTTTGAAGCATAGCAAAATTTTATCCCATGCTGAAAGAATGCTTTCACACTGAAACTAGAATCCTGTGCAAGACACCTGGTATGATAAATTCAACTGAACCTAATGGATTACATGAAAGACTGATGAATTACATGAAAGACTACTAAAACTACTGAATGTACTGTGCTGGGTTTCATTAAAAGTGTACTTACTTTACAGGAAGTGATGGCTCCCTCAGCAAGAAAGGAGCTAGGCTGCTTGTGGTTAACACCCATAACAGATGAATCATAAAATGGGCTGCTCATTGGGCTGTACTTTATCTTGCCAGATCATGTGAAGAGTTTCTCTAAAATCTGTCGAAACAGGGTGTTGCCAAGTTACTAGCCCTGTCCAAGTGACCTGAGGCAGGTGAGGGCAGCCAGGAAGTGTTGAGTTCCTGTGCCCGTGCAGTTTGGGTGTCATTGCATTTGTCCTTGTGTTTCCTGGGACTGCTGGGGCAATTGCACACACACAAGAGCTTTACAGTGATTCTGAATGCAGCTACTGCTTAATACCAGCCAAGTGACAAGTCTAGAAATCAGAGATCCTGGATTTAGTTAGTTTATCCAAAGAAGATTACAAAATGATTCATTCGGTTTTAAGAATACTTAGAGGGAGGAAAAAAAAATGAACACCAGGCGTTTCGTCAAGCTAACAAAAGAAGACACTGCAAGATGTTACCAGTGTATGGGAACAGAAGCTACATAAATTTCAGTGACTTTAATTGATGTGATTATTTTCACCTTTAATGTCTCATGATTTAGGGATTTTTTATAAAGCCTCCAACTGCTGTAATTATTTCATTCCTAGCATCAATGTTTCCACTAAAAAAAATAAAATTGATTTCTATCCCTCAGTGGCTGCACACAAAACACATTTAAACTATGAACACTGAAGTCTAAAGTATAGAATAAGAATGAAAATATATCCACACCTTGTTTATGCATGATGTTGGCAATGGGGATATTAAACTGGGAATTAAATGCACAATAGTTTTAAATGAATATGAGAGGTACATAGGAATAGAGTGTATAGATGTGTTGCTCCATTACTTGGAGTCTTTAAGTTGCACAAATATTTACAATGGAAAAAAAAGTTTATTCAGACTTTTGGATATGAAAATATTAAAGGTGTTTTGAATTGTGTTGTGCAAACAGTGGAATTAGATGCCTGTCATTGTTCTTCCCCAACTTTAAAAAATCCCCACAGAATATGAGTGCCAGCCCTATGTGCCATTCACAATGCATGCTGGAGAGATACTCTGTCAGCTTCACGCTGCAAATACCTTACAATAGCTGTCTCGTACATTCTCAGAGGATTTGTCATCTTTCAGCCATAGGTCTTTGATACTGCTACTTAATAAAAGCTTTAAAAAGAAAAAAAAGAAAAGAAAACAAGAGTAGATGCTCAAAATGAAAGGATAAATAAACAAAACAGAAGGCCAGCATCCTTGAGAATGTGTGACTACTCTGAGTCAGTGTTTTACAGATAAATGAAGGCTAGGCAAGTAAGCACACAGCAGTCTTGAAGACCGCACATTCTTTTTGGGGAAAAAAAAAAAAAAAAGAAAAGAAAAAACCCTCTGAATCCATTTCTGTTAGCATATGTCATGTAAGGTTGTTTTTCAGTCATATCAGATGTTATTTGATGTAACAAGTTTTGTCAGTAGCTTGATGTGACAGTACAACATGACTCAAGAGAACCTCAAAAGAGGTGATTGTTTCAGGTGTGTTTTGTTTAGAAGCACAATCTTTTCCCAGGTTCCAGTCTTTGAAATACTGCCAGGCCGAGCAGGCTCATATGCTGGAAGACGCAGATACTTTTGCTGAGCTGACATGCTCTGTAAAGCATGTGGGACTGTTACACGTGTTTCATTAAATGAACTGAAATGCTGAGGTAGAGACATAGGTTATTATTTATAGAGCCCTACTATTTCAGGTATATACAGAGGAGATAGATAGATAGATAGATAGATAGATAGATAGATAGATAGATAGATAGATAGATAAAGTTACTTTTCAAGTTGGACACTGAATATATTTATTTTGGAGAAAGAACTGAAAGGGTGAAGTATAATGAATGGAGAAAAAAGGATGTGAACCATCTGTGGATGCCACCTTAAGGCTCTATTTGCAGAGCACTGTCCATTCATTACATCTATAAATTTTCCTGTTTATCCCATCTAAACTGAAATCTTCTTGCTCTGTGATCCCAGCACTTGGTCCATTGCTACCATCTTGCACTATGCCAGCAAAACCCTGGCACACCAGTCATTACAAGTAATTACCAAGGACTCATCTGAAAAGAAGAAGCAAGAGCCATGCGTTGTTCCTAATTCTCACAGAGAAGCCTTCAGGGCAGCTGCAGAAAGAGAGGATAAAGTAAAATGGATACACAGAAATATTATTAATTATTACCTGTGATTTATTTGGTTAAAGGTAATGCCAATTCTTCAGTTGTCCAATGTTGGCCACTTACTGTACAAAAAAAGAGAGATATCATATAGGAGGTAGGTGGGAGAATATGATTTTCAACTTGATGTAGTTCTTGAAGGTTTATTGTAATTTATTAGGCTAGGAAGAATTAAAGTAATTTATATTTATCCCTTCAGTCAATTAAGATCTAAACATAGCCCTTCTTCTCCAGCAGGTCAGTATGACTTAGGAGGGCAAAAGTCCTCTGCAGGGGCTGAGGCATAATGTAGGCCTACACATTGACAGAAATATCAAATAAGTTTCACAACCTACCTCAGATCACACAAAAATGAGTTGAAATGCTGTCTTCACAGAACTAGGTTCAAAAGTTATATAGGTTGACCATTTTTTAGTTGACTTACAGATACAAAACACCTTCAAAAAATTGTAAGCAACAGAGAATATGGCGTGAAAAATAAACAGTGAAAGCCATGAAGTAAGGGAAAGAAGAAAATTGAAGAAAAATTGCAAAATTTTTTGGGACTCTGTCATTAGAGCACCAGGGAACAAATGAGCATTTCTCAAAGACTACTGATATTCTGATCTACAAGGCAGACACATTCAGGATATTTTCATCCAGAAAAGTTTATTCTCCCTGAATCTTGCATGTAAACCTATCAAGATCTTGGTATGTCCCACTATATGTAATGTCCTTGGGAACCATGAAGAGCTACTCAGCAGCAGGCTGGTTTTAGGTGTCCCTTCATCATTTCTGAGAAAGGATCACTTCAATGCATTTGTAGTAGCATAAAAAGATTGAGAACCTCTTGAAACCACCTCCATTACACAGTACATCACAGCTACTGACAAGGCACATTACCTACGTGATATCCATCTGATCTTTCACTGCAGTGATTGCACTTTGGTGAGCTGTTAAGGTAGGAATTTCTCTTTTCATCTGCCATAGTCCAGCAGTTCTACAGAAATATTTGGTCTTAATAAAACGATATGATGGTCAAATAGGTTTTATTTTTAATCACTGTTTGGATGATTTATTTTGTATACATTCAATCTAATGGGCAAGTACTTCCAAAAGTAAACATATTAAGCAGCTCTTGAAAAACCTATACAAAATAAGATTCTAAATCTGCTTGCAATGCATTAATCAAGTGGCAGAGTAAGAAAATATTGATATGTAATTTAATCTTACAAACTGTCTACAAATAAAGATATATGGCTTCATAGAGAGGGTTTCCATATCTGGCCCTTTGTCCGTAAGCAAGTATAAACACCGCTGCCTTGTAAGGGAAACGTGAGTTTAGGAATATGCTACTTAATCATCTGAACTACAGAGTTCAAAAGTACATCAATAATTGCTTTTAATTAAAGATGGCATCACTGAGGATGAAGGAGTACTTTGGGGTAAAGTGACTTAAGAGGACATGAAAAAGGAAGAGGAAAAAAACAGACACTAATGCCAAAAGCAGCCTTTTGACCAGCACAATGGATTTGTGCATGAGGGCTGAACACATTTTTAGACAGGCTGGTAATGTTTGCAATGAGCTTTAAGGCAAGGCTGTTTATGGTAGGGTGTCCAACATAGCCCCACAAGCCAATCTGAAAACAGCTCAGCAGCAGTAGCAAAATTAACTTGAACAAGTAACTGGAAAGAATGTGCTGTAGGCAGAGAAACATCAACCTCTACTGAGGCAGGAGTGATCCTGAAATACATCCTTATGCACCTGAGCTCCCACGGCTCTGCCATGACGATCCCTGAAAAGGTACAGTGACTCCTTCCACGTCTCCTGTGAAACCCTGTGTAAAAGTGCAGCTCCCAATAACATAAATCTCTGCATCAGAGATTCCCTTGCAACCGCAGCAGAAACCATACTGGAGCAGATATCCACACTGCTGACCAAGGAGTACCCAGGTGAGTATTCCCTGAAAAGAAAAAGCCCATGCTGGAGCAGGTTTATCCTGAAGGATCGCTGCCCATTGAGGACCCAAGCCAGAGAAGAGGAACAGTGTGACGAGGAAGCATCAGCGAAAAGGAACTATCCGGGGCTGACCACAACTGCCCATTGTACATCTCACTGTGCTGTTGGCTAGGGGAAGGTAGAAAAGTGGGAACAAAGAAGTGAAACTGGGCCTAAAAGAAGCCAGAATTTGTGAAGAATCCTAATTTTTGCTAACCCTAACTGTAAGACATAGCACAGGTATGCTCTTCTCCTACTTGGTCAGGGGATTTGTCTGATGCTCACATAGGTGAACTGCTCATATGTACAATTTACAACCCTTGAACTCTTGCCTTTTCTGACTCACAATCGATAAATGGCACATAGTGACTGCTATTGTTTACTTAAAATAATTTTATTTAAATACCTATTAAACTACTGTGAAGGTCAAGACCAAAGTGCATAAATCTTTTAGGGACAGAGAGTGCATGTGCAGAACACTAAGAAGCAATGGAGCTATAGGAAATAAATTCACAATGCAATAATGAGAGATTAAACAGTTGATACCAGTATGATTGATGAGCTTTATCACAGAAAAATTGCAAAAGCTCTCCGATTTCTTCTAGAAAAGGATTGTGGGTATTAAAACCTCAGAATTTATTATTCTGATAGACATCACATGTGAAGTATTTCAAGCATCCTTTAGCATAGTTACAAGAGCCTTCATATCAGGGCAACATGCATTTCAAAGAGTCAATATATATTTAGTTTCCTTCATTAGAAGAAAACTGCATATACACAAATATGAAATATTGAAACAGCAGTATTAGATACGAGTTCAAATTAAAAACACTCTCTCTTTTCATATCCCCATCCAGATGAGAACAAAAACCCTTCACTCAAACTGGTTTTGATATTTCTATACAAGGAAGTCCCAAATCTAGTAATGTTTTCTCATAGAAGTCCTAGTTTTTGCAGGAAACACTGTATATTGTTGCCTTGCTAGACAAGGCATTTTCTATCAAGTGTACCCACTGGCCCATAACAGGAATTGCCTCTTTAGTCCATGCCAGAAGAATGCTTTTCTCTGCCAGACTCCACTGCAAACTAAAACCTTCCTGTGCCTTGCTTCAGAGCTGTTGCATTCCCTCATTGCTGCGATTTTTGCTGGCACATGCTCTGTCTCATAGAGCTGCTCACCAGTGCTGCTTTGGCAATTCTGGGCAGGTGCAAGGCCAAAGAGTCACCTTCCACATACAGAGACTTTAATCATTTCGGGAACTGTGGGTTCCTGAGTGTGTGGAAGGGGCACAAGAAGGCAGAGCTAGCAGCACAGAGCCTTGAATAAATTAGAAGAGCCTTAGGGCACCTAGAGGCAGTTCAAGCAGCAAGAGCTACCCGCACTCTGCCCCTTGCACTGATGCCCTGTAAAAGTCAGAGCTTGGAGTGCTGTACTTTCTGGAAAGAACTGCTCGCAACACAAGACACACGTTTCAAAAATGTTCTCTAATTGCACCATGTCTGAATCCTGCCTTATGCTTTGCAAACAGTAATTTACTCTGAAGAAGTGTGCAAAAGGCAAGCCTCATTAGAGGCTGAGTTCTGCAACGTGCTCAGGGATTCAGTGGCTCAGAGCAGGCACTCGGCTGCCTGTAGAACGGTGCTCTGTGACGCCATGTGCCAGCCAAAGCTGATGGTGTCATTACGCACTGTACAGAGTGTTTTTGTTGTAAGGCAATATGAACCAAAGTTCTGTGCTGAAAAATGGTGATGTTTTCACCTGCAAATTGTAAACAGAGGCTGTACAAGATGTGAGCCACAGATGAAGGCTTCCGGAAATCCTTCGGAAAAAAAAAAAATAAACCCAAAGACCTCGCTGCAAAATAACAGAAGATACAAAGCAGCTGTGGCAGAAATAAAGAGAGCAAAAATTATATCAGGTTCCTGAGAATGTCAAGGCATCTTCCCCATCAGTTCTGAATTTGTGTGTTTTTACAGTGTTGAAATTCACAGTGAATAGCTGAATTTTCTGATCCTCCTTCATGGTATATTTCTAATCAGGCACTATGGTAAGGATTTCTGATCATCAATTTGCCCTGTTGGTTTCATTTGAAGTTAATAAGGTATTTGGTGTGGCAACTTTACATATCCAACCTACTATGATTCTTTAGCCTGTGAGATACAATACACTGGATTATTACCTGTTGAAAGATATAACCATACAGTGACAGAGGAAATGGCAAAGCAGCAGAAATCAAGAAAGGATTTAAAGTAGGTAGATCAGAAGGGTGAAAGGTTGCACCTGGTGTCCAGTATTTCCAGACAGCTGCTTTAAAATGTGTGTAATTGTTCATAACTGGAAGTTTGAGATGTCAGTTTTGATTCTTTCTTGTTTTGATGATTTCCAACTATACCAAATATGTTTTTAGATGGAAAACAAAAGAGAATGATCATTACTGGCTCATACCCTGTCACTGGATGTCATTAAATAATTAGCATTTTCCACTCTGCAGAACTATAGCATTGACATCTTTGTTATTCTAGGTACAGTAACAGAATCTCAGCAATTTATAGTTTGTATCATATGTAATGAGTTTGTAGCAAAGCATTTTCTAGATCCGCTCTACTGATAACATGCACCTTAGATGATAAAACTCCATCAGTTCATTAACTGTCAGTACCTTTCAAACGCATCAAATCTTCCTTTACAGGTTGTTTAAAACTTTTGTAACAAAAGTAAGCTCAAATCAAATAAAAATTGAGGTACATTTTTCCAAGACCTGAATCAATGTTTTTCTTGGTTTTTACAGAAAGATTCTAATGAATGTTTTAATTTTGTTTTTCTGATATTATTATAGATTATTATTCTGTGATCTTTACATTATTCGAGTATGACCTAACAATACATTCATAATTTAGGGCCCTATTCTGCATGTATTTCTATCTAAAGCAAGTCTGACATGATTCCTAATGAACAGTGTTGTCATTTTCACCATATTAAGAAATGAAACTGAAATTTCTAAAAGAAACTGATGGTATTTAGTATCTACATCCTACAGATGTTAATTGGAAATCAGCCTATGTTAGATTTTTTGGTTGCTTTTTGCTTTTTTTTTTCCCTCAGCATCTAGGACTTAATGGCAAGGTTGTTAACTGCCTTTAATTAGCAAATTGACTTTACATTCTCTGACATTTGCTTCGCTTATTTGTTCTACACTGAATTCAGTGGAAATTAATATGAAAGCAACAGAAGGTAAGGTATAATTTTCCAGTTGCATCTGACTGTGACTTTCTCTTTTTAAAGAAGGAAATATTAATGGTCTGTCTTTGCAGATGCACCTCTTATCTTGACATGGTTCTATGATCTGCCATTGCCCCCCCCAGTGCCCCCACTCCACAGCTTCCTGGTCACCTCTCCAAGCAGGTTTGTGGTAGAGGAGCACTCCCCTTCCTGTACTGTACAGGGAAGCCCTCAGCAGTACTCACCAGATGCATTAGGCTGACAAACAGCACAAGCATTAATTGCTGTCTACATCCATTTGTGTGCTAAATCTAGCTGCTTTCTGTCTTTGGAGAAAATTGCATACAAAATCAATAAGCTCGGGGAAAATGGCTATAAAAACACAATTCTTTAAGTGGAAGGAAAGTAAATTGCCTATGCTGCTCAGGTAGTTTTGGATTTGTTGCCTGTTTCCATATGAGAGATTTCCTTCCCAATAACTTTAGTCTCAGAAATTATTGTTAGTCAGTGTAGGCCTAAAAGTCTGATGCATTAATCTTTATATATGTTCCCTACTATTGCCTCTTGCTGTATTTATGGAAATCATTTTGCTGAAGTAATACCCTAAGCTATACAACTTGTTTTCATGAGGAACTGAAGTTTTAAAAAATAACTCAAAATAAAACTAGACATGAAATATCATTTGAAAAGCACCACATAACAATTACAAATATTTATTACTTGCAGTAAATATTGCTCCAGTTCCTATGTAGGTGAAGCTTTTTAATACTACTACAAGCCACTATTTATACATCTTCTTTATCATCTAGGAGTTTAAAACCTCTCAAGTGCCTCCTCCCTACTTGGAGGATTCATGGGCCACCTAGTATCTTTTAACACATCACCCATCTAAACCATAGATTTACAACTCTGAAAATAAACTCAGACTACATGCAAGAGCTTTGCCCACAGCATAGATAGCAGCTTTGGTTTTGGACAGAAAAGAAAAAACTCGTTTTGTTGCAAAAGTAAACTAATTAAATCTCACCTCAATGGCAGCAAAATATCATATGAAAGGTTGTTATTTGCCTCCAGTATCTCATCAGCAGTTCTCGAACTGGTTTGATTCTTTTGGAATTTCATTGTGCTCCAATCACATGTACCAGGGAGACAGACATTCAGCTTGGAAGAAACCACCAGAGGAGTGAGTACTGTAGATGTCATAGTGTTTACAGAGCCTGGTCCATGAACTGAAGGAGGATAATGAAATAAGGAAGATAATTGAATGTGTGCAAATAAATTGAGCTTAATTTGCATCTGTATCTCTGGAGCTGGGTATGCAAATAGCCATCTTTATGCACTAATGTTGCACCTGCAGGTATAATCAGAAACACTGTTTCAGGTGTGCAATACCTTTGCCTATGTATGAATGTGTTATTTTAATTAAAAACAGACAAACAAACAAACAAAAAACCCCCGTGAAAAAAACTCTAAAAAAAGCTTGACCCTGGGGTACAGAGAAGGGGGAGGAAGTTAAGGAATTGTGATTTAGTTATCATCCAGAAACTTCCCTCTAAACTTTTCTCATTATATGTCATCCTATGAAGCATCTCCAAGCCTGTTATTCTGTTCCCATCCATGTTACCAGCAATCCCACAAGGTAACTAGTACTGTAACAGTGCAGTGCCAGCACCATTTGTATCTCACAGTGGTGTTGTATGCACATGATGTATGATATCAAAAATGTATCATGGTATTCTGCAGATATTTCAGGATTGAAATACTCTAATAGAGAATATTTTGATCCATTAGATTTACAGATGTTGAAAGATTTGTACACCTGCTTGACTTAAGCATTTGACATCACCATCAGCCATCTTTCATGCTCACAGTAAGGACCATGTGATCTCTAGAAAGATCTGTGCTGTAAACAGTACTCCCTTATCCCTCAAACCTACCTATCCACACTAAAAGGGCAGATGCTAGCCCCAGAATCAGTTCACTAGACTGCTAATTAAAATACCATTTCTACTAGAGAAACTGCGAAACTGGAATTTTCTGATAATAATGCAAAAAAGTGCATAATATATAAGGTACATAAGTTGTTGTAAAAGTGACTTAAATCTGATCCATACCTAGCATTTATGAATAAAAATTATAAACAGCCTCAATTCGTCTTTTTCACAAACAAGTTTAAGCTTTGTTGTGTTTTGTAAATTAATTAAGTTGAATGTTGATGCTCCTGTGGATCATACTGAAAGGAGAATGTTTAGATAGGGATTTGGGCCAGTGAAATACGACTGATCAATCACAACAAAGCTTAAACATGTGGTAAACAGCTCAGAATACTTTTAAACCTCTTTTCAAATTGGTTTATAATTTCATAATACTGATAAAATAACAGTGCTTTTCACTCCTCAGTAACCTTGCCAAATATTTTCATAGAATCAGAGAATATCCCAAGTTGGAAGGGACCCACAAGGATCATCAAAGTCCAACTCCTGGCCCTGCATGGGACCCCTCCAAGAGTCACACTATGTACCTGGGAGTGTTGTCCAAATGCTTCTTGAACTCTGGTGATGTGACCACTTCCCCAGGGAGCCTGTTACTGTGCCCAACCACCCTCTGGTGGTTACAATAGTTTGGTTTTTGTTCAGCATTTACATAAGCCTACTATCCTCAGTTTATGGCAGTAGCTAAATACCAGACAGGTCCCCCAGAGAAGATGTGGAAGGTCTGTTTTTGCAGGATTTTAAGACCAGACAAAGACCAGGCAGGGATGGCTGACATGCTGCCTTTGCAAGAGCTGAACTGAACTTGGTATTGCTCCCTTGTTACCCTGCAGACTGCTAACAGCCTGTGATTGCTGGAAGCTGCTTATAAAATAATCAGAATAATAAAAAGATACAACCAATTCAATGAAATATTTCTACTTTCACGAGCAACAAATAATTTAAGTGAATGAAAACACAAGTAAGAAATGTATGTTCTCAGGCGAGTTAGTTTTCCAGATGAGCTTGTAGAAGATCTCCAGATGAAAGTGTGGCAAGTCTGAGGTTAAACCAGCAGTTCCCACAACCCCACATGAGCATTAAGCACACCAGTCCAGCTGGTATGATGAAAAATCTTTCAAAGACCCCTGCTGGAGCACACATTGGAGCTGTAGGGATAGTGCATGTGGCTGCTCACAGATCCTCATCATTGCCAGAGGCACCTGAAAAAACACAACACAGAGATCACTTGTTCTGGATAAAGGCATATTTTTTATGCAAAGCATTTAAATGTAAAACTCCCAACAAGGAACACAATCCTGCATCTGGGTTAATCCTCTCCTGTATCTTATTCACTACAAACCATGATGCCCCCAAATCTGGACATGCTCTCATTCCAGACTCACCACCTCTGCTCCCTTTCTCTCTGCCTAGTATTCAGCAGACCCTGTCTACCACTTCAATGTCCAGTGAAGGAAACCAATGTGTTTCCCCCAAATGCTTTGTGCATGAGGCCAGAAATACAATGTACAACAGCTTCTAAATTACCTAGCAGTCACTGAGTGTATGCAAGTCTTCATATGATTCTAAACAGGCAGCATTTTAACACAGTAGTCCCATAAAAATACAAATAGAGTATTTAACATTTAAAATTATTTACTGAATATTTGGGTTTTTTTCATTTTTCAGTACTGCCTGCTATTAAACTTGTAAAAATTTTGTTTTGGTTTGTACAGCTTCCTGCATGATAGGGCTCTGTTGCATGACAACTATCAATTCCTACACGCTACATTCATGTAAATGGTAATTAATGACTTGAAGAGTTTGTGCTCATCTTTCCAGTGCATTTGGGCCATACAAACATTTTTACAAATGCTGGCAGCTGGGAAAACACTGGTAAATAATGAATAATACAACTTCGTTAATAACAGAAAAGCAAGTACATTGATTTTATTACAAATCAGCTGTTGGTACTTGCAGAAAACAGTATCTTTCCCCATATTGCTAATTACTTCGAAACATCAAAACCTTGAGCACTCTAAATTACTTAATTACTCAAATGGAGAGAGATTTGCATTTCAGGTACACAGACCCACTGGAATTAGACTGCTGTTATCATTTTATTTTGACACCTAATTACAAAAAAGTACTTTAGGTCAGATGACTGGTTACACCCCAGATCTGCTGACACAGTAGAAGGGCAGTAAAATAAGGAAAAAGTCAGCTTAAAGTAATCTTTGAGAGCTCCCACATCTCGGCATAATTTAAAGTTTTAGATATGTCTGCAACAGCCTTCAGAAAACAATTACTCTAAGCAAAGATTTTGCCATTTCAGCAGCACTCAAGCCACTCCATCTTCTCACCATGTACTTTTACACTTTCTGAATTAGGGCTTTCTATTTGGTTTGTGTGGCAAATCAAAACTTCTGGTAGTGGGAGGGCTACAGGGCTGACTTCTGTGAGAAGCTGGTAGGAGCTTCCTCATGTCCATTAGAGGCAATGCTAGCTGGTTCCAAGACAGACCTGTCACTGGCCAAGGCCAAGCCCATCAGCAATGGTGGCAGTTCCTCTGGGATAATGTACTTAAGAAGAAAAAAATGATAGTATTGCACAGAAGCAAATTGCAGCCAGAGAAGTGAGGAGTGAGAATATGTGAGAGGAAAAACACTGCAGACACCAAGGTCAGTGGAGAGGGAGGGAGAAGAGGTGCTCCAGGTGCCAGAGCAGAGATTTCCCTGCTGTCTGTGGTGAAGATGATGGTGAGGCAAGCTATACCCCTGCAGTCCATAGAGGTCCATGGTGGAGGACCTTCATAGACGTCCTGAAGGAGGCTGTGACTACGTGGGAAGCCCATGCTGGAGCAGGGTCCCAGCAGGACATGTGGATCCATGGGAGAGGAGCCCATGCTGGAACAGGTTTGCTTCCAGGCCTTGTGACCCCATGGGGACTCACACTGGAGCAATCTGTTCCTGAAGGACTGCACCCTGGGAAAGGGACCCGTGCTGGAGCAGTTTGTGAAGAGCTGTAGCTCATGGGAAGGACTCACATTAGAGAAGTTCATAGAGGATTTTATCCCATGGGAGGAACATCATGTTGAAAAAGGGGAAGGACTTCTCTCCCTTAGGAGGAAGCAGAGGCAGAAACAACATGTAATGAGCTGACTGTAACCTCCAATCCCTGTCTTCCTGTGCCAGTGGGGGAGAGGAGGTAGAGAACTAGGAATTAAGTAAAGCTCAGGAAGGAGGGAGAGGTGGGAAGAAGGTGTTTTTAAGATTTGGGTTTACTTCCTATTATCCTACTCCAATTTGATTGACAATATACTCATTCAATTTTCCCCAGGTCAAGTTTATTTTGCTCATGACAGTAACTGGTGAGTGATCCCTCCCTGTCCTCACCTCAACCCGAGGTCAACCCACCACAGTCTTGTTGCACGGCCAAACTGCCCTGGCCAGCTGCAGGCATGTGTAAGAGCAATGCAAGTGCAGGGCTCTATCTGGTAATAAGGAAACAGTATGGGCAAAGAAATGTATTATTTCTGGGGCAGTTATATCAAGAAATCACAGTACAACAGTGAGCTGTGTTAAAGTATATATCCCCCCTTATGTTTTTTGTTTTTAGCATGCGAAGTTGGTATAATATCCTATGCAGCCAAATTGCATTTAAAAATTGAGCCCACCCATTGTGTTTAGAGGCACTGCCTTTTAGGGATTAGCTACAATTTCATTTGCATGCTGAACATTTACAGCCGGCATCCACAGCATGTGAAGTTGCTTCATCTTCCTCTTTAGATGGCAATAACTAGAGCCAGTGGTTAAGCAATGGAAGCTCATTCAAAAGAAACATCTGTTTGTACTTCAGATTTCAAATCACATTGTTGTGTTTGCATTTCATCAACACTTCAGCAAAGATGAGCAGTGGCATTTTGCATAATATCCAAGAATTTGCTTATGTAAAACACAGAATAATTACTTGTAAGATTTTGAAGAAAAATCTCATATGAAGTCACATTTCCTACATACTCATCTGGATATAAAATGTATAAATCTAATATTCTTCCACTCCTTGTCTCTGTCTGAGCTTTTATTAGACAACATGTGCTACTTTGCATATGAAAAGCATTATTTCTGCAAAACTAGCCTTCTTCATTTCTTTTGGTTTGTGCTGATCTTTGGTACACTGGTTTTATTGACTGCTACTACATAGCACCATGGCATTGATCAAATGATCTGCACTCACATAATAATTAGCTCCTATACATTAGTGACTAAAAGACAACTTGTGAGAGTGTCACTGGATAACTTGCTCACAAGCCCTTATGGCCCAAACAACATATAATGGCAATGAGTTTAAAGGACTTATGAAAATTATATCACTTGGGGGTCAAGACAGCATGGATTCACCAGGGCTACTGAGATTAGAGCAATGGAGGAGCCCAAAGGGCAGGTGAAGGTGGTTCAGAAAAAATTTATACCTGTAACCTGCAGGGGTGATTTGCATGATTCCCCACGCATCTTTTCTCATGTTCTTTGAAGTACTTCTTAAGGGAAATACTAACATAAGGAAGGACAGAACTATAAAAGAAGAAAATAAATTTCAAGTTATAACCCTTTTTAAAAGTTCTTCAGGTTTCAACCACGATTTCCAAAGGTGACCAATGAATTTATGTTTCTCATCAGCAACACAGCATAAGGCCCCGAACTTCAGAAAAGTGCTGAACCACTCAGAATATTTAATATACCTCTGTGCAGCCTTAGAAAGCCAGGTCACTCTTTGCACAAAAGTGAAAAACTTAAAATATCAATTTCATTTGAATTGTACAGTTTTCTTTCCCAGTTGAGATTTTTTTTGTTTGTTTATTTCATGAAACACTGACAGGCTGCAGAGAAGGTGGGTGGTGTGGAGCTTCCTTTGTTCACAACTGGAACGTGGGGATGTTCCAGGTGCCTGTAGGACTGTGGCATGGTACAGAGTGGGGCTATGTGTGTTTTCTTATCCTTAGGTCAATATCCCTGTAGAAAGCTGCGACACTCTCTGGCTGAGTGGTGGAGATGGGTGAGAACAGGAGCATGCCATGATCTGGTTGTGTCCTTGTCCAGAGCTGAGGCTGACAAAACCGGGGGAAACAAAACTCTCCTAGCCTCAGATCAAGGATGTCCATCCCACATCTCCCTGACAGCCAGGAGACATTCATCCTGGGCCAAGGACATCCATCCTGCCACCAGCCTCCTGTGACATAGCCAACAACATGATCAGAGCTAGTACTAGAAACTGTCAGCAGCCCTCTCTAACACATCATAAGGGCTGTCAGTGCTGCACTGGTGTGACACAGCTGTTATCTTCTGCTGCCCGAATGAGAAGAAACAAACAAAAAAATTTAAAAAAAATAAGAAGAAGAAAGAGAAAAAGAGGAAAAAAAAAGTTAAAAGGGGAGAATAACACCCAGTAACTGATAATACTGAGCCTGCAAGTTAAATAGTCGGAGCAGCAATTTAAAGAACAGCAGCTCAGCAGTGGTTAAAAGGGAATTAAAAGCAACAGATCCTACTCACTGCCTAGTTTTAAATATTTGCATGGTACTTGCTGTTGAGATTTGTGGGCTTGAAGGCTAAATTCAGGAAGAAAAATGCTTTTTGAGTTGACTGAAGGTAATATTTCACATCTTTGGAATAAGAGACATGTCCAGTGCCAAACTCTCTATCCACAAGTGGCTACCAGTGCTGAAGATGTTTCAACATGGACTGCCAGACTCACATCTGGTTTTCTCAGAATTGAACCAAAGATATTCCCAGGGACAGTCTCATGCTACAAACTTCTGTTTGTCACTAGAACAAAATGCATACACTAATTTTCATTTGCTTTGTTCACTGTAGACTATGACACCCTTTTGAATTGACAGGACAAGGGGCAGTGGGCTCAAACTGAAACACAGGATGTTTAAATGTTTCCAGGAGTTGAGCATCTACCACCTCTCAGAGGTTCCCTCTGAACATCATGAAACTCTTTTTCACTTTCAGGGTGACCTGAGACAGGTTGCCCGGAGAGGTTCTAGAATCTCCCTTTCTGGGGATATTCAAAAGCTGCTTAGACATGGTCCCATTAAAAAACAAACAAACAAAACCATCAGAAACAAAACCAAAAACAAATGAAGAAAAAAAGTTGTGTATTTTACCCTGTAGACCCATGTTTAGAGTGATTTAGAGAGTGCAGGTATTCTCTATTTTCTTTTTTATATTGAGGTGTGGCTTTGAGGTATTAGGGATTTTTTAGTTTTCTTTGCAAGACCACATCATCAAGAACTGGCTAATGAGAGCTTAGGAACTATGGAAAATACCTCTTCCCTCAGAGAATTATACAAGTTTCATTAAATTTTCCTTTCATATTGAAAATCTTGGATCAAACTCTCCTCTGCTCAGAAGAATTCAGGGAAAGATAAACTAGATAAACTGCAGTGTCTCCTTTCCTCTTCCTAAGTGGAAAAAAAAAAAAAGATAAATTTATTTTTGAAAAAAATTAAAAAATCAAGATTACTGTCCATACTCACTGAAATTTAAAACGAAGCCCAAAACTGTACTAATGTTGTTGAATACACCTGTTAGGGAAGCAAGCAGAAGCCACAGAAGGGCATCAAAAAAGTTTCAAATAAAGGGCTTATCATACCTTTCTCTTCTGTCTGTCCCATATTGCCTCTTCAGAGGAAGAGCTCAGCAGAGAAACCAGTGCTTAATTAGGTTTAATTTTTGTTTTGCTCTTGCAGTTCACCTCTAAAAGTCGAGAGCCATTGCTTTTCATCAGGTATGCCAGAAGGTGCCAGAAACAATGCTCTGTGCAGTCTGTTGCAGATCTTACCTCAGAGTCAGCAATCGCACAGCTCTCTCTCCACTTCCATGTCCCCAGGGATTTCTCAAGGACGGGCGGTCTATTTTTCTCTTTACAGTGTCCATATCCATCCTAATTAGTTTGAACCAGGCTATTAGGATTAACGAGATCCCCTCAGTAAGAGGCTTTGCAAAAAGGGTGACCTCCCACCCTCCCAAGTTGTATGTGTGTGAGCTCAGTTGTGGATATTTGGAGCAGTGCACATGCTAGACCTGCATTTAGAAATGGCACAGGAGACTACTGTATAGTATATTTCCTTTAATCTCTAGAAACCAGACACTGAATATTTCCCTTACACAATTTTATACCAGTATAAATGCCACCAAAGTTGACGTTAAAAAAATTCCGATATCTACAGGCCTGACTGGAGCTAACAGGTCCCTGAATGTAACCTCTCTGGACTTCACTGTTTTGATGTGCTGTTTCTAATGCTCAAATTATCTGCCTTCTTACTCCCCTATCTAGGTTACCATATTTCACATGGTGCTATTAATCACATAAACACTATTGAATTCTTTTCTGTTGTAATCATTGATTTCAGCCTATCTTCTGGAACTTTTGACTGCTTTTCTAAAAGGGCTATGTTGCTGTGACAGAAACTAGATTTGTTTTAATAGGGTAACAAAACATGGATGCAGAGAACTTGGAAGATATAGGTCTTCAAAGATTTCCAGTGACAACGTTTTGGGAAAATTGATAAAGCCACACGTGAAGCAGGGTTGTTGGAAGCTGGAAGCTGATAAGGACTAAATGCGAAGACAAAATAAGCACAAAGTGGGATTGTTAAACAGAACATACACACGGTTAAAAAAAAAGGTGAGATTTGAGAGGACATCAAAACCTTGGCCCTGAAGTGAGTTCAGACTTGTATTCCACTGTGATTTCTGCTTAGTGCTAAGATCAATGGGATTTTACCTTGGCTGTTTTAAAAGTTTCCCATAACAAAACTGCTGAGTTTTCACTATGCATCTGATATTACTATCCTGTCTATTCTGCAGAATAAATTTCCTGAGGACAGATTTTGCTTCCCATTACCAGTCAGGGTAACTCCAGGCTTCAGCAAAATGAACCTGGATTGACACTAGTGCCCATGAGATCACGGTATCCTGCCTGAAGGGCACTGCCTTCAGAAAATTTTCCTGTTTGTAACAATTTCTACTTTGAATAGCCATTCAGTTTTACCAATTAATAAAAGAAATAAAAAATATCTTTCCTATTCCCTTTATTGTTCTTGAAGCTTCTACTCCTAATTCTGCCACCATTATTAAACAAGTCCTTCTTTTGTTTTTTAGTAAAGGTACTTATGTTACAGGGATATGCTTCCTACCTACTTTTGACCAAGTAATGCTCAAGTCAAAGCCTACTGAAGACAGAAAAGCTCTCTCTGACAAAGTGTATAAAACTCTAATTGCTACAAAATACTGCACATATTCTATAAGTTTCCACTGCATTTCCCAGCGCTCTTCTTTTACCCCCACCACAGTAGGCTGTAACCACATTTGTCTTTAAAACCAGACATAATTGCATGTTAGTTTACCTGCATTTTAGCTGTGCTCTCCTGAATCTCATCTAATCTTTTAATTTCAGTTTTGTGATGAGAAGCCCCAAACTGCATATGTTTCTGACTGCACTCTTACCAAGGCTGTCAGAAAGCTGTTACTCAGAATGAAGCAAAAGTTACTTATATCAGTCACTCATTCTTATCCTTAGCCAGGCTAAGCTGCACTAGGGACATTTATTTGTGTAGAAGGCTTAGCCAAATGTGGAAACTCATATACCATATTACATCTGTATCATTGATATTGCTCCCTAATACACTAAGGATGGCAGAGTTAGCAAAATGCTATTTCTTTATAAGACAACTCATTCTTTTTTATATCTATCTTTGTGTTATTTTCCCAACAAACTTGTAGAGTCTTTTAACCCTTTCATGCAGTATACCTCCTACTAAATACCCCACACTGCCAACATCCACTGGTATTTCTTCCAAACCAACAAAGCTGAAGGAGTAAATGCCACAGATAACTCAATTTTTGAATGTTAATTTTCTTTAACCAGCCTAAGCCAGTCACTCAGCCACGGTCACTTCTAAAAGGTGACACCAATCTGATGCTGTACCCCACACTCGTCACCTCTTTTTTGGTTGTTAAACAATCACCCCAGCTTGAAGGTGATCAAGCTATATTTGCCCTATTTTACAAAGAGAGCATTAAGAAAGCAGGAAGCAGTCCTGATTGACTACCCCATCAAGAATCAATACTGGGGTTCATGGGACAAACAGCAGCTAAATTTTGCCATATGTGAGGGGGAAAACACTCTGAAGCAAATAAAAATATTGTAATAATATCTGGTTTGGGCGATATGATGTCTTTCATCCAACTGATTCATAGCATTTTACAAGATAGGTACAAGTACTACTTCACTAAATGACTGCAACACTTAAGCCATTTAAGAGTGTAAATTAATATTGTCAGTAGTTCCTGACAGGAGGTTTTGGGGTGTAACTTAAACTGCCTGTAGAAATGGTATGCAATTAGGATAAAAATAAATCAAGAGATATTTAACCAGAACCAAAGCAAAAACAACCTTAATTTTAAAGAACTGAAAACTAATATCCTCTCTGCTGTCCTAGATCTTATTTTACAATGCAGGACAAGAACTTCAAGTGACACATCCATGACAGCAGGCTACAACATTGAAGGGAAGATGATACACAAAATAGTGTGAAATCTCAGTAACACACTTTTTTCCTTCTTCAGAAATACTACCTCTTTCAGAAGCCAGAAAAAAATGCCTTCTTGAAATGATGCTTGTCACAGAATGTCATAGGAACCGTGCCTGGAGGGTTAAAGGGGGGGGTATTAAGGAACATATGCTCTCGATTTCATATTATCAAGACACTATTAAAACATTAAAAAATATATAATTGCTATGCACTTGACAACAACATCAACAAGAAAAGAAAAGGTCATTTCTTTGAGAAAGTCATTGTAAATGCCTTCTTTGAGCTGCTTCTTGCACTTGACCCAGACTGCCCCAAACAGTGAGTCTGGGAATAGGCAGCAAAATCTCCACTGAGAGCTCTGGCACAAGTGCCTGACAGCATGAGAATTCTTCAACAACTCCTACTGCTACTTAAAAATATATAGTTATGTCCTGGCAGCTTCTTACATACTGTAAGAAGCTTCTATGTTTTGTACCTTAGGTACTACAACAAATTCACAGGAGCTTTGCAGTTACCTCTGTCATGATATGCTGCCACTGCATGTCATCTTCAGGACAAGATAACAATGAAAGATTGTATGAAGATCTTCAAAATTCTGGTGAAAATGGGTGATGCTATCCCTGAGGAAAAGCTACCCAGGAGTTAATAAAGCTGTATTTAACCTTTAGCTAAAAAATAATATATATATATATGTATAAATAAATTAATAACTCTTTCATTCCCGTTGCTTGATTTTATATATTTTATGTATACAGCTATAATTTGTAATCTAACTATAAACTACCATATTGCATATATACTTATTTATGCTGCAATGTAATACAGAGCTGTTGTGTGACACAGCTGATTGAAATCAAATACACCATAAATTTAAAATGTCTGCATTTACTGTTACAGTAAAGCTGTTTGAATTATGCAGAAGAAATAACAGAAAGCATAAGATGCATTTTAAAAGCCACGATAGTCTTAACCCATGGAAACTGTCTAATCCATAAGAGAATAAAATTCCTCTATTTAAACATGAAATCCATATTGTTTTATTTCTTAAAAATCTGCTATTGGTTTCAATGAAGTCAAATGTCTATTTTCTTTAATGTCTCTTTAACTAAGGACTTCCTTTGGTATTTCAAAAAAAAAAAAAAATATAAACACAACCACTACAAAGGCTGAAAAACAGGTCAAGTCCCCCCAATTATTTTCTACTGTATGTCATGCCAACATAATTTTTTCCAATTAATATAGAAAATGTATCAAATATACATCCAGCAATTATGAGATACACACATTTCACAATGCAAACTGTATTCCATCTTATGTCATACTTAATGATAAATTAATATCAGTGAAAAAAATCAACAAAAACAACAATAACAAATCTAAAATAAATACCACAAGAAAGCTTACTAGTCCTGATATTTGGTATAACTTTCTGTGTTAAAAGATTTCTTGAGAAGATGCTGTACACATAAGATTATGAAACAACACAAATCTAATTCTAAAGTTAATTTCAATCCATAGGTCACCAAAGGGGAAAGACAAGACTACATCTCTGTAAACAGCCACACACTCCAAGTCATGTGAAATTCAGCAAACATCTATATTCCTAAAGTTATGGAGTTGTTCAAGCTAATCCTGACCTTTCAGATACCTAGGCAACTATACCAAAACCTGAGAAAACATGTTCTTCTCTTCTGATACTAGGCTTTGCTGCAGGTTCAAGGGTCTGAACAACTCAGTCTGACTTTGTGCTCTTGAAGCTTTTGGGTTCCTCCATATAAGGAATGCCTAGATCTGACTCTGAAGACCCAGGAAAATCCCCCAGTGCTCTGGCTTCTAGGGTACTTATGCCTATCAGTGCTAAGCACAAATACATTCTTAAACTCTAAACCAGGATTGGAGATCAGGGCCCCTAAGAGTCAGAAATCACATGCGGGATCTTATTCTCACATTTTAATGAAATAAATGAAGTAACAAATTTAGAAACTATTTTGTATTTCCCTGTGTAAGCCTAATTCTCATTCACCTATAAAATTGTATAGTAACCAAAATGACCTTCTAAACTCCAATGAGAGAGACATGCATCCCAGCAGAAGTCTCCTTTCCGTAACATTTCCAGAAATCAATCTTAATAAGACCAAACATTTTCAGCTGACTAGCACACTCATTGCAAGAATTAAACAAGACTAGCATCCTACACAGGTGAAAATGTTGATGCAGGCTTGTAGAAGTAGTGAAAAGTGAAGCCATGGGAAGAAACATCTATTCTTTTTTAATTAGGTGAAAATCAAAGATATAAAACAATCTGGTGCATTTCCAGAGCTTTGGCAGTTTGATTGGAAGGCCACCCACTCGTGCTCTAATTGCTTGAAAAGGAGTTTCCTCCTAATTCATTTGCATCTCTTTCTTGTCCAATTTTTTTCAGTGAGATGATTTAGCACCAGTGTCCACTGAATAAGAAAAAGCGTGATTAATGTGCAGCAGCTGACATTATAGCATATACATTCATGTTAGTGATGGAAGAGCCTCATGTAATTGGATCAGAAATTGGTTAAAATATTGAAAAATTTAACACAGCCTTTGTCTTTATATGTTTCAGTGGGATGGCTGGGAGGTCAGGAAGTGGGAAACAACAAGGGGAGTTTTATACGCTTTTTCTGCTAAAAATTTGTTTAACGCATGCCGATGATTAAAAAGAATGTGGTATCTCACTGCGACACAGAGGTACAAGAGAGGGAATAATAAATTGGTGGCATTGACAAGGTGTCATTTGTTATCTGCTTTAAAATGTCAGGTCATGTCATTGCACTGAAATATTTTCTCCCTTGATGTATGTCTTACAGAGCAAGTTCAATGTTTGGCACTTTTCGATTTCAATAAAAGAAAACAGCTTTTAATCTGGAAAGCATAGTAACCATCAGGAAAATAAGGTCAATTCAAGGCTCCTATTTGAACACTTTTTCACAAGCCTCTCAACAAAGCTTACTCTAAGTGGCCTGGTTCATCATGGAGCCCTGTTCTTCCTCACAGAGCCCTGGCTGGCTCTCTACTTTTTTTTTTCCTTCTTTTTTTAAAAAAAAATCAGTGTGTTTCTGTGATTTCAGTATCAAAAAGTAAACAAGAGAGAAATGTTAATTTCTGTAGAACTCAGGTGATAAATAAATCAGCTTTTTGATCATGGAAACTATTAAGGGAACGTTTCCCAGGCTAACATTAACTACATGCTGGAAACACAGGTGGAGAATTAAAATAAGTTATGAAATTATATCAATGACAAAATCCATAAAATAAACCAGACATCTTATAGGAGAAGAGAGCATTTATGTTTGTATTTTTTGCGTTAGAGGAGAATAAACAGAGATGAATTAAATCCTCAATGCAAAAGCCTTTTTCCCCCTTAAGTCTATCAGAATCATGGAAGCTGGAAAAGCGGGGGAATGGACTGATAATGATAGAACACAATGCAGCTTCAAATTAAGTCACAAATTTAACTCACGGGATGTATTTGTGCTGGTCAGGTGTTATGGGAAAAACTGACGCTTTTTGCTACAAAGTGCTCACAACCACAATTCCTGATGAACCTGAGCATTAGTTATTTCTTGAACCTACTCTCCAAGGAGTACTTTATGTTATTGTTTGGGAAACACACCGCGAATAAAAGCAATATGACAGGGATGAGAGTCAGCAGCAGCAGATTAAAACCTAACTCATAGTCATTTTTATGGGTAGGTGTAGACCAGAGCACCTTGGCTCCTAACCTGCCTAGTTCTTGAGTCACAGAAAAGCTGAGGGTAGGAGAGGTAAAGGTGAGAACACAGGGTGCGCACTTAGGGGCAGATTTGGGGAAGTAGATGGCTTTGTTTTGATGAGGGTGCTGGAGGGCTGGCCAGAGCACTACTAACTAAATAAGCATCTAGAAATGGCTGTTGCTTTTGAGTTAATATGCAAGTCTGCCTTTTTCAGTGTTTTTTTCACCTCCCCTCAAACTCAGGGCACAGAGCTTTCAACCTGCCTTCATGGACTCGGCATAGTTTGCACTGGTATAGGGTGTAAAAAGGGACAGCACAAGCATGCAACAGCATGAAAAAACAAAGGGTGAAAAGGTTTTTTTAGTTCATTATCCCAGACAGTTTTTACTGGATCCTAATTCTCTAAACTATTTTTGATTTTTTTTTCCTCCATCAGTGTGATACATCAGTTCTCTGGTGAATTCTAAAACCGGTTTCTTCCAAATGAAGTTACTTAATTCTCTGGTCCGCTTTATCTCCACCAGTTATCGTATATTAATCCAGAGGCGAATTTGGAAATACAGGAAGTAGGGCCATATGAATGAAAATCCTACTGTTGTGATTTGCCTTTATTCTACTTCCGGCATACATCAGTAGAAGCACGGAACAGCTTCACTGAAGTCAGGAGATGCTCTTATTTCCTGTTATTCTAACAAAGATCAGATCCTGGTCCAGCAAACCTCTGCTTCTCCAGTTCAACCGTATCTCAGCATCAGTAATATTCAGGCAGTCTTTCCTTAACACAATCCCTCTGGATCTATCCCCAGAATTTTGGGAGTTAACACAGTGGTGGGAGGGAAGGAAAAACAAATTTTTAAGGAACAGTATGAAATTGCATACCAAAAAAATAATCTATACCAGGTGTGTGTTAAAAATTAATATAAATTAATTCGGCCTTATTTCTTGGGCACTAAATGATTTCACTGTTAATGACTAGTTTGTACAACACAATACTGTAAAGTCTAATTTCTGATCAGCACCTCACAGAGCACACAGCAAGTTCCCTTACATTTTTCATGTTTCAGTAGTACAGCTAGGAAGTTTTACATCACCTTGAACTGAAAACCTTGAAGACACTGGAAAAATCAAGCACCTTTGGTTATGTGGCAATGTTTCACTTCAGCTATTGTTTAGACTAGTGGAGTAATAAATGGCCCAATTGTTCGCAAGGGATTAGGGATTGTCAGGCAGGGGGGATTATTGTTGTTGTCTGTGGTTTAGTAGCTAGCATTTTGATTCAATGCCTGATACAGATTCATAATTAAAATTTAATTTGTGTGTGAGCTTGCAAAAGAGAGACAGAGCAAATATTTATGCATTGTACAGGTGATAGGGAGAGATATTTTTTTATCTGCATACGGACTGGTCCTGGTGAGAGATTTTGGAATTTTCTAGTGGGGTGGTACAGCAGAGAAACTCAAGACTGAAAAACACCCTGATCTCTAGGGTTAGGAATCTATTATAGTGCATGAAAGATCATTGAAAATATGTGCATAGAGGGCAGTCGGTTACCTAGAATTAGCTACTAGGAAATACTAACTATACAGTGCCCAAGAAATCTCACTCCTTCGTAACTTAGGTACCTGATTTAAGGATATCAGAGAAATTACTTCATTCCCTTTAGGACACCAATCTGTGAATCCTTTCATAAAAGTATTAATCTACTCTTTGAACAATTCCACTCCTGGGGGATAGGATTTGCTTCTATCACTCAGTTATTATTGTAATAATCTGAAATTATGGGTACATAATTTTTCGTTTTAAATGCCTCAGTGTATTTACATAAAATCTCTGTCATTTAAGTGATGGGATGCTAGTACTAAGTTTTACCACAGGATATATTTCAACAGTCTTATCCCACTTATTGAAACAAGTGCAGGTTTTACCATGGGCAGTGTTAGCAAGGTCTTACGATTCCTAAACTCAGTGCACCAGAAACATATTTTACACTAAGCAAACCAACAGTAGGATAGTTTGTTTTACATTTCAGTCTAGGAATATTTTACATTATTATTGGAACAATGAATGTCACATAAATTTAGAGGACCTGATCTCATTTTAGCAGCAGGAAATAAGTTTTTGGCATCTATTGTCTGAGAGGAAGCTGTGATGGAGAGAGTTGTCACCATAGATGTGCATGTTCCACAACTTCAAAACACACAGATACACACTCAGACTATCACTGCTAACAGCTCCTTTGACATTAGAAGCTGTTAAGATCCTGCTTGTCCACTGCTGTAATCATCTGTTGCGTGCCCATAAACTTTTTACTTCATAAGAGTTCACTTATAAATTAGAGATCATTCAGACTTTCCTGGAGCATTTTCTGACAGACAAATCATAAAAACTAAACCAATTACAATTTACTGATATGCAGCTATAGCACTGGACATTATTACCTTCTCTTAGATTTATTAGGAGACGAATAATAGGAATGCTAGGCTGCAAACTGAATTGTACAGGCTTCACATTCATTGATGTAATAAGGAGGCTTAGGTGTGGTTTTAATTATAATGGTGATATACAAAATCTTTTCTCCCCCAACTGATTTCAGCTGAATAACACATTTCTAACATCTCAAACACCTTTCTTTTATTTTCTTTTTTTTAATTTTAGCAAGCTTTCTAGGACTGAGAGTTAAACAGTGGTCTATGCATCTAGTGGATGCTAATTGACTGCTACCATTTCCTAGGATACTTTTTTTTAAATTATTAATAAGAATGAAAGCAAATAATTATGATTATTGGCAACAACAAATTAAAAGGAGTTGGAAAGTTGAACAATGTCCAAAATTAAAAGGGATATATTTTTTTTTGCTTGCAAGACTAAACACATTTCTTTTATATGGAATTCCATTGAATACTTTTTTTGAGTGCAAACCCAAGTATTTAATTTCATATTTGGGCTCTTAACACTATTGAAGTTACATTTTAGTATATAAAAAGTAGTTTTGAAACATTTTAGGCATTTTATTTGAAATTGGCCAAAATTAAGTACTTTGCCTTTTCCTAAATTTATGTTTTCTAAAAAGGTCATTTGCAAATCTAGGTGAAAGTCCCCACAAAATTCCAATCTCTTGGAATCCTAATACTAAACACATAAAACTATGCCTTATTGATGCAAATATTTTTTATAGCTTTTCTTTAGTTCTAACAATAAGATATTTAAATATTATTGAAAAACTAGGAGGAAAACATGGATTTGGAAACAAATACATCTAATTTCATGATCTTACTAGCATAGCTTCAAAAAGCAACCAAGAAAACAGTATTTGAACAAATCTGAGATATCTGCTTTCTGAAACTCCTACTGTCTTTTACAAGAAGACACCGAATCTTTGTACATGATAATCATATACACAACATTCTAAGTGTTTTAAGAAGCTTTTTTTATACAAATAGTTATTTACTGATATAGAAAAATCAAGCTAAAACACACACAGGAGGAAAGTTTTGTAATAGGCTTCTAGTATCATACTTGATGTATTCTGCATATTTGATGTCTTAAAGTATGCAGAAGGTACATTAGCTGTATCAACAATGCTGAAACATTTTTATTTTGAAGCACCATCAGTTTCAGTTACTGATTATCAAGACCAAAAGCAGTATATTTCATAATTTCATTTTTTAAAAGAGAAGCCTACTCTTGAGAAACTTGGGTGTTTTCCAAGAATAAAACTCACTTCTGTCAGGGTACTGTAAGTCAAACCTCTTTTTTAGAAATAATGATAAATGTCATAAACAGGTCTTGAACTGTACAGCATTGGAACTCTTCTTAGTTATATGTTCATTTTTTTAAGTTGTTTTTTTTCTTTGCAGTTACATTTTTTGTTAAAACAAACTAGAGGGGTTGGGATTAGGTTTGGTCTTTGGTTTGGGTTGGTTTTTTTTTCATGCCAAAAGAAATGACAGAGCTGCCTCCAACTAGGGCAGAATCTCACTTACTGCAAGATCACAGCCTAAATTAAAAAGAAAAAAAAAATCATATTTTTGGAACAGATCCAGAACTACACTGAAGTGAATTCTTCTGTCTTTCATAAGAGTCTGACTGAAAGGCACAGATTTTAACTGCCAAGCTTTTTACAGGGATACGAAGGACTAACTTTGATTTCATATTAAAATAAGTATTCATGAATAATAGGGCTGAATCAAGTGAAGAGGAACTTGGTCCCAATAACACTCTTGGAAATCCAGAACCACTCTATTAATATCAATAAAGTTTTTGCAGTTTAACATTAACACCAAAAAAGCTGAGAACTGGGACCACTGGAACATACCTGCTTGAAAAGTGCCTCACAGATCAGTGATTAAAATCTTGCAAACACTGATTTTCCTTCAGGATAATTCCACAGGGTGACATTAAAAAAAAATAATCTTATTTTGTACCAGTCTTTGTGTTAAAGGAAAGCAGATCACAGCAGGAGGATGGTAATTTAAAGGGAAATGCACAGGATTGCCAGCAAAAGTGGCTGCACTTCAGCAGATCTCCAAGTGGCTATTGCTGTTGTATAAATAGCACAAAGGTAATGTAGAATGAATTTGCTGGTGAAGGACAAGTACACTAAAGACTCAAGAAACAGAACAAAATGGTAGCAGAATCTTTTTCCTTACACACCAAACAGTGCACCCCAGCAGCTGCCCTGCTGAGCAGGCATCCCTAACCAAAAGCAGTGTGTTTCAGCAGAACTCTCAGCCCACAGTCTCAACGAGCACTACCCTGTTGGAAAAAGCAGTGAAAACCCAACCAACATTCACTGCAGCTCGACTGGGTAACAAGTACCAGCAGCTATTAAGGAAGGTCAATGAGATGGAAACCCTTGCAACTAGAACTGGGGCATGCTGAAAAGTGCCTGTGAAAGAACTGAAGCAGCGAACAGCAATTCCAGGAAGCACAACGCAGGGGATGAAAGCCATTCTGGGTAGTGTTAAAAGGCTGGAGAACAATATCCGAGGGGGATAAGCATTAATGAATTTTCAGACGTGGAGCAGTCCAACCCAAAGCCAACTGAATTAATGCTCCCTGCTGACAGCAATATCCTACAGACCATCATGAGGAAAACTGTTATGTGATGCCTAAAGAAAATTTTCTGCTTAAAGCAGTAGAGTCTTAAGTACAGCTGTTTGAGTCCCCAAATTGATAATAAGGTCTAACTGTACCAAAACCATTTCCAGAAAACACTGGAGGACATCTTCTCTGTACTGCTGAATGGGTAGTACCCCACGCAGGTCCACGATGCATCTGGTTGTGAATATCCTTACTCCTTGCCTTTTAGTGACATGTATAAAAACACATATAAAATACCACAAAGTAATATGACTATGCAATCTACCACTTTAAATAAAAGTTAACAATCCTGGGGCAATTTCTATTTCTAGTGAGCAAGAATAAGGAAGAATGGTACTTTAGAGTGGTCCACAGCTCCAACCATCATTCCAAAACTCACCAGTGGTCATGTTCAAACAGGCCAGACCCAAGTGTAAGAAGAAGTGAACTGAAACTGATTCTTGAGCAAAGGGACAGGTCAAGACAGATGCAACATCACTGTGTCCTATTGCCCAAGGATTTGTGCTAGTCTGACATAGGCAGCTACAATTTAAGCTGAGTGCTTAAATTGTCCATTCACATGGACACCACACAATTTTGTTACTCAGATAACACGAGGAACCCAGAAACTGATTTTCCCATGCAACATACGGCAGGTGGTACATGTATGTATGTAGTTCCTGAGCCAAACATCACAAAAAAATACAAACTAAAAAAAAAACAGGAAGGGTATCGGTCAGCTCATTTCAAATTTAGCACGCTCACTTTTCTGCAAGTGGCTTATTTTTCTCTTTTAAAAATACTTAAAAATTCAAGTTAGTTGTACCTAGTAATTCAAGACAGAGTTGACTTCTTACATGGATAGCATGAAGACTATTCACAATTTTGCAAGCTTATCTTGCAAGCTTCATGTTTCAGTTTATAAACCAAACCTGAACTATCTGGGATTGGAAATAAAAGTGTGACAGGAAGAGGATCTCTATGAATGATCCCTATTAGGGAAGACTGCCCTCTGAAAAATATGAGAAATTATTCACCTGCAATTTCAATCCTATATTTTCAGTTTGCTTCACAAAGTTACTCAGTCAGGCAAGATATAGCAGCAACAGCAGTACTTCTTATTTTCTGACAACCATCTGTATGGGTCTTTCCATTCAAGTTTTATAATATTTTGATTTTAGATATCTGTACATAAATTTTTTACTGGCTATGTGGAATAGAACTTTAGAATGGTTTGGGCAACATTGGCTTCCCTCACACCCTTTTTTCTTAACAGTTTCTGAGTTTCTGATCTTTTTTTCATCCCATATAGTAATGAAAACTAAACCATTACAATATTCAGAAATCAGAACCACAGCTTCTCATCTGTTTCTATTCAATGTCAGAAGCCTTTAGTTCAGGGCTTCCCTCTTCCACTTTTTGACCCACACAAAGCAAAAAAAATGTGACAACAAAGTCTAGGTGAGATATTGTCCATATTTCCATGACAAAGCACTAAATAATGCCTGCAAAGTGGAAAGCCAAACAAACTGCAACTGCTTTCATGCAGGGATATGTACTGTTTGATTTATTATTACCTAACATCTGTTTCTGAGAAAAAAATTAGACTTCATAAACTGTTTACTTTCATAGGTAACTTAGAGCAAAACAAATGAGGAAAGTAATGGTAATATCAGTGCAGTTGTAACCAATAGAACAAACTAAAGGATACTAAAGGGAGAAAATGACAATGAAAGTTTCATGTAATTTTACTGAATGGATAAGAACAATGGCATTTCCTACTTAATGTTTTCCTGTGAAAGACAAATTGTGCAATCCAGGCCTAGTTTTTTTTGCCTGAGTATCCTTAACTTCAATATCTATGTAAAGAACATAGAGTTTTATTTAGGCTGCAGCCTAGTTTTTCCAGTCTGTTTTTACTTTACTTTAATGTAACAGTTAATAGAAAAATATTTAGCATTTACAGGTTGTGCCTATACATCAAATCCACGATCAAATTCCAACTAGGAATTACAGATCCTGAGACAGAAACCAACAAAGCTTTACTGAAAGTCCCTGACACGGAGCATTCTGGTATATACCAGCATTTCTAAGCTATGACAGGGTTTTTTGCCATTTTGTCCAAAACCCATGAAATCAGAGAGAAGTTCTAGTGTCTGCATGCAGTAAAATTTATTTTATTTCAGTGGAAGGGGTGGGGCAGGAACAGTTTATTTGAAACTAGAATTCAGAGGAAAAATTGCAAATTAGCTTCTGGCTGTCAGAATGCTGCACTCTTTAAAGATGAAATAAGTAAACAGTTTCAGAGGAAAAAAAAGATCATAAGAAAATTTGCCATTTTACTTTCTTATTTTTGTCCCCTGTTCAGTCATTCATACGTACAGTTCTGCTTATAATCTTCTTTTTCAGCAAGGACAGGTTGTCCTATTAAAAAGGACAGAAGACACTTTTCTGTGGACTCATCCTGAAAGGAAGAAGGCCTTTTTAGAAGCTCAAAATAAACCAGAGAGATGGGAGAAAAAAAAAAAAGTAACTTTGGTTTCATTCAGTTTTTCTTTGATTTTGCTTTTTTAATTAATGTCTTAAAGTTTTTCTTTTTTCCTTTTTTTTTAAATTTTTTTTTAATTTTTCACTGCAAGCAGAAGCTCAAAGATGAAGCAAAACCAAGCAGATTTCTCTAACGTCAAGAGAGAGTCAAATAAAGGACACTGCACCTTTTCAGAGGCACCTGTGCTCAGCAGCCCGAACATGAAATGAGCCAACATCACTTGGCAAATGATTTCTTACCAGATTTGGCTGAAATCCTTTGGCTTTTGCTGCTGCCTTAGGTGTTGTGAATCAGCAATAATGCTGTACTTCTTTTTCTGCAAATTTTAGTTCTTTATATTTTCTTCCTTCATAGTGAATGAGGAGCTTTTGAAACAAAAGACACGATTTCTCATCATGTGTTTGCTGCAGCATTATGGAAAAGGTTAACAAATTCTAAGCAAAGTGGTTACAATTTCGAAAAGATTTTTTTTTTTTTGTTAAAAACAAAACAAAACCACACACACACACAAAACCAAAACCAAAAACAAAACCAAAACACCCACACATCTGAACAGGGAAAAAACCTAAAATAGGAATTTGTCATCAATGTCTCAATCTCCTAGTCATCTGAATCAAATCAAAGAAAACATAATGTGATTTATTTTCCTTAGATAAACCCACCTTTGCACTTCTAAAAACACTTAAGTTGGTAGAAAAAAAACTGTTCCACTGTATCATCATGTCCCTGCTGACTGGGTGAATCTTTGCACACTTAGACATACAAGCATGCATATTCTATGAATCCCTCCCTTCTTCCTTCTTAGTATAACCTAGTGAAACTTAAGCAGTGTCATCCAACAAACTGCAGGCCAGCACAACAGCTGGCTACACTTACACAACTGTTTCGATTTGGCACCTCAGAGCAGGCAGAGTCTCTGCATTAATAATGTAACACAATCTTGCAAAGGCTGGACCAGCTTTTTTCCTCATTGTTTTCTGGCATCTCGAATTCTCCTTGTTTCAGATGTCTCTAGTGCTTATACTTGAACTTCACTCTGTTTTTTTTTTTGTAGGGCACCATCAAAATGTACCTCCAAAACAAAGCCTATAGCTGTTTTTTAACGTATATACAATAATGATTTCTTTCCCACCAGGGGAGGTTAACTCATCTAACCTACAATTCCTTGTATTGGTTCAGCAAAATAGGAAAAATCAGTAAAACCAAATATTCTCTATTAACCAAACCTGAAAATTGCTGCCATAAATGCTGCCATAAATACTACCATTTCCTCAGGCTACTTTGTGATATCCTTTAAAGATGCTTGTGAAGCTACTGCAATCAAAGGTGCACTTCAGAGCAGCTCCCACTCTGCTCCAGGATCCCAAGTGCTCTCAGCTCCCATCTTTCAGAGGTGATATGAACAGAGAACACTTCTGCAGACGGCAGAGGTAGGAGTCTCTGTCCAAGGTCCTAATGCCCATTAAGAAGCTTTTAATCAAGAGGGGAAATGGTGGAATCCATGAAGCTTCCCTTCCTTCATGCTCATGTGACATAGTTGCAGTGCTGGTAAGTTTATGCAGATAAAGGAAAATTACTGAGTTTATATAAAACAAAGAGAAAGTGAGGTCTCCAGATTTAAGAAAAGGATCAAATTCCATCCAGCTGGCAGGTGATTGCTGAAAAAGGAAAATTTTTTAAAGCAGCTGCAAGCCTAAGCAGGATTTAACTTGTAATACAAATGTATCAGGGCTTATTCAGAAAACCAAGGGTTTTCTGTATTCTGCTAAGACTATTATCACCTCCACAGTATGTCAGCCATACTTGCTATCCACAGACCGGCAGTTTCTTTCCTCTTTTTTTTCTCAGCACTCATTTTTTAAAATCCCACGTCAAGGTTAACACACTTTTCTTTTTCATCCAAGTATGAGGATGAAGTTTACTAATAGCTGCACACCAAGATCTTGAATTAGGACATACTTTTAAGGGGGAATAACTCCTAAATATTATTTCTTCATCCTTTGTAGCAGGTGCTGCTATGCTATGTATTTTCAATTTAGAATATGAAACCCTGTCTTGATTTCTGGGTCTTTAAATTAGTCAATAAAATTTTAGATTAATGTCACTATTGCTTTCAGTAAGAGCTGAATTTATACCCTCACATTTATATACAGGAGCATCTCACAGATTCTCGCGGAATGGTTGGAGTTGGAAGGGACCTGTGGAGATCCTCTAGTTCAACCCTGACACTAAAGTAGGTTCATCTACAGCAGCTAACACAGGGTCACATCCAGGTGGTTCTAATATTTCCAGAGAATCAGACTTCACAACCTCTCTGGGCAGACTGTTGAAGTGCTCTGTCACCCTTGAAGTAAAGAAATTTTTTTTTATATTCAGATGGACCTTCGTGTGCTTCAGTTTGTGCCTGTTGTCCCTTGTCCTGTCACTGGGTACCACTGAAAAGAGTTTGGCCCCATCCTCCTGACATTCACCCTTGAGATATTTGTATGCATTGATAAGAACCCCTCTGTCTTCTCTTCTACAGGGTGAACAGGTCCAGGTCCCTCATTCATTCATTGTAAGAGAGATGCTCCAGTCCTCTAATCACCTTTGTGGCCCTCTGCTGGACCAGCTCCAGTAGTTCCTTATCTCTCTTGTACTGGAGAGTCCAGAACTAGACAGAGTACTCCAGATGCTGCTCCATCAGGGCTGAGTAGAGGGGGAGGATCACCTCCCTCAACATGCTGGCCACACTATTCCTCATGCAGACCAGGATACCATTGGCCTTCTTGGCCACAAAGTCACAATGCTGGCTCATGGACAGCTTGTTGTCCACCAGGATCCCCAGGTCCTTCTCCACAGAGCTGCTTTCCAGCAAGTCAGCCCCCAGCCTGTGCTGGTGCAGGGGCTTATGCTTCCCAAGGTGCAGGACCCTGCATTTGCCTTTGTTGAACTCCATTAAGTTCCTCAGCTACCACAGAATCACAGAAATTTTCTTCCTTTTTCTTTTTTTTTCTTTTTCTTTTTTTTTTTTTTTTAAACCCTTTTCATTAGCCTACTTTATCATAAAACAGAGACCACTGACATAACAAAGATCATCTATAACAGAGTTATTTCAACCAGGACTGTAAGAAGGACTGTAAGAGTGCCAAAAGGCAGCAAGCCACCCAGTGATCAAAAACTGCAGCATGACCTATAGGCAGAAAGGTCATTGTTTTGAGCTATCCTCTCCCCTTATAAAACTTGAATTCCCAGCTTCCCAGCTAGATGCCTGCTCTTCTACTCTGGTTAGGTTTCTTCTATTATAAAATTCAATTGAACTGAGTCAGCTTCCATCATTCTCAAGGCATAATTCAGACACCCCCCTCCTGTTCTGGCACTGAGACCCTGTAGATATCCATTTTCACTGTGTAGACTTCTCTGACTGAGAACCCAAGAAATAAAGTTTTGTAAAAGTTCAAAATATTTTTATTACTTTGTGGACTATGTCATAAGTGCTTGGAAGAAAACTTACAACATATTATACTGCTTCATATTTACCACTTTTCCAGTCAAAATTATTAAATTCTGCATTGAAATACATAAAAGTTTCTTCACAGAAACTCCCCAGATAAAAATGATATAATGAGGAAAAAAACACTGCCCACTTTTTCCCATTTCTAGAAGATTCTGAAGAAACACATCACTAAATATTTTTAATAATATTTTTCACTTAAAGTGAGACACATAGCAGTACATTGGAAAACCAGAATAATAGAAGGTCAATATTTGCATCCAATGTTTTCTGCTCCAACTGAAGAAATCATTTGGTGTTGTCTCTGATACTTTGTGTAGAATCCAAATTAGACAACTCTGTTTATTGACCACTTGACTGTTTGAATGAAGCCAGAAAGCAATCTGCAGGCAATAACACTCATTTTCCTGCATGTGTGGTTTAATCATCATTGAAATATCTGAATTACTTTTAACATTATGTTTGCTTACTGAATTTATCTACTGGAAATATCATTTTCCTCTATTATACACTCCATCCATTCTAAATCAAGAATACTCGTGTGTTTTATCCTAATGTTATTTCAATTTACACCAGTAAAACAACTGCAGAATTTAGTTAACTAATGACTGCACGGGTCTACTACTGCATTTCAATATTACTGAAGGCTTGGTAATAAAGCGTCTTCCTAATGAAAATGATATAAGTTATGCTTTGCACAGAGTGCAAAGGAAGTGTCTTTCACACACGGATGCTGACACTTCCTCAGGTCTGCTTCCAGTGTGAATTGTCTGCTCTTTGTAGCTGCTGGACAACCACAGGTCATCAGCAGAGGCCATTTACTGTGGCATAAGTTTACTCAGCATAAGAACAGAGAGCTTGACCTTCGACTATGCTCTCTGTGATATTTTATTAGATTTATGCAAAAACCTTAGCAATTTCACTACTGGTCTGAAAAATATAAATACAAATTGTAATACTCAGGAGGTTTACACATCCAAGTAGCGAGAGTAAGCTGCTAGTTTCACTACCCATATATTAACATTGTTTCATTTTTAGAAACTTTGTATCTCTTATTTCCCAGAACCCTCATTATTCCTTGTATTGGATGGCAGCTACTCACTGTTGCTATTTACTGATTAAGATTGAATGTGTCATATTACAAGTGTTCAACTGAAACAAGTTGAAATAAGATCTCTGGGCTGCCAAATCCTCTTGAGGCCACAAATTAGTGAAATGCACATCCCATGAAGCTATCTAGTAAGTCAGCTTTAAAGTAAATAAAAGCAAATACAGTAGAAGAAATAATAGTAAAAGAGACAAAGTAGATGGCTCTTAAAGAGCTTACTATTTCCATAAATACTACGGCAAATCCTATCCACATAAAGTCTTGCATAATCTATTCAGGTCATCTTCAGAATGTTTTTAAAGATTCTGCTTTTTAGAAGGTCACCAATTCAATAATAAATACATGCACACATACACACGCATATATATAAGTATACACAGTTTTAGAAGATTGTTGGGATCTGTAAAACCTGGTTAGTTTCCTTCACCTCTCCATCAAACTGAAGGTAGGAAGTAATTCTTTAAATTCTTTAAATTCAGATATTTTCAATCTGATTTCTCTTAAATTTAGGACAAAGCAAGCATCATAAGCAGCCCCATGAAATTTAAAGCTTCCATGTTTACACATGATTCTTCTTTGTATGCATTGCAAAGAAGTACTGGCATGATTTTAACCAACCTATCCATTTTGTAGGACTTGTCACCTACCACCTGTAATCTACATAACAGAGCACGTAATTTGAGATGTGCACTTGCTCCTCCCCACATTCATTTTCAGTATGCCACAGTTCACCTGTTAAGTAATAGCAATTCATCATACTCTGACAAATAGCACAGTAAAACTGCTCTCTGTGTCTTGTGATGGGAGTCAAATCAAACCAAAAGAAAAAGTCTTACTCTTACATTTTGGACTAGACGCAGACCCATGTAATACCATCACAAATTCAATTACTCTGCACTGTGATTATTAATGATATGATGTGATATTAATGACATATATATAATGTAATGAGTCTGAATGAAGATAAAATTCCTGTGGTTAAGTGAGTCCTTGATGCTGAAATTTCTTTACCAAATTAAAGCACTTTTCCTCCAGGCATTTGAGAGTCTCATTAAAAGCCAATTTAAGCCAATGAGAATCTTCCCATTGACAGACATAAGTCTGAATGGGGTTCTGACTGCATTAAAATTGAAACATATGGGGGTCCATTTTTAGGAAAAACAATATCCTAGTGCTAGTCTGGTATTGTTTTGTATCTGTTCATGCATCCAGCACAGATCTGTATGTTCGTATCAAACAACTATACACAAAAATTTAAAGAAAGCATATAAAGAAATCTCACTACACATGTATATGTAGTAATCCAGTCTGCAGATAAAAATTGTGACAGTAGATAATTTTAAATGAGCCTCAGAGTTCTTTCAAAGACTCTTAGTTCATAGGTATATCCCGAAGCATATGCCTTATTCTTTCCTCTGATTTATTACTGAGAATCACAGGAATTTTTCACTTAAATTTCCCACCCATGGCTATATAATTTTATCCATAAAGAGTCTACAACTACATTAAGGAGAAGGTTGTCTAAATCCAACCTAATTCCCACTGTGATGCCCTAATATCAAACCTGCATCTCAAATTCCACTGTCACTTATCACCTAGGCCTGTATAGTCCTGGTTTTGGCATTGAAACTTTACAGGTGCAGAAGAGTTGTGGCTTCCCCAACGAATATTTCTCATTTCCCAGAAGGCTGGAAAGGATGCAGCCACCTCCTCTCCATGAAACTACTAAACTTTTTCTGAAAAACACATATATAAGTGTGTGCTTGAGTACATATCTATTATATGTGTATATACATATATATATATATATATGTAAAATAAAATTGAGTTTTAAGACAGCATGCAAGACTGCATAGGACTATGCAGTCTAAATTAAACCCTTATTTGGAGACTCCAGACCCTCTTCAAACAGTTATACATTATATATTATTATTACACAGCTTGGAACGAAAAAAAAAAAAAATAAAAATCATTCAGATACTAGAATAGGAATAAAAATCCTTTTCTCTCAAGCCTTGATGGGTACAGACCATGGTTATCCAGTAGATTGTAGGTTTTGTCCATCTTTGTCCTAATTATTTCAAACAGAGCAGTTTCAAATCAAAATCAGAGTCATTTCTACTCCTAACCCCATCCCAGTAACCTACTGCAAATTATGCACAGGCTTTTAAAGTGAGAGGATCAATCAATGCAAAAAATTCAGCAGAGGAAGCGATGACAAATTCAGATCAAGATCTAATACCTTTCTGGAAAACAACCTCCAGCAAGAAAAGCCAATAGATTTTAGACAGACTCAAGGTAGCTGCATGAAAAATACAACTGGCAATCTGAAAGTCAAACTGACCCACATGACCCCAGGAGTCCCTTTTGCTTTTAAGTTCATGACCTTCAGCATATTGCATGTGTGTTTAGTTAGATGCAGTCAAATATATGTTGTTTCTAAAACCACTTTCTATCTTTATTGCAAAACTGTTTCAAAAATCCAAATAAGTGGATGAGTTTTTCTGGAATATATCATGCAGATCATCAAATCAGGCGACCTCATAGGTCCACTTTGGTTTAAAATTTCATGCACTGGCTCTTACATTTATCTGCCAAAGACATTTTTTATTCTCTGAGCATTTATCTAAAGATAGATGAAAACTGAACATTTGTAATCTAGCTGTTTCTTTACAAATGGCATGACCAACGCTTCCATGCGTGACATTGAAAATGGAAATATCAAGTGATCAGAGAAAGGCATCTGAAAAAAGCGAAGTGTTTTCAATATTCTGAGATTATTTTCAGAAGTGTATTTAAACTGGAGGTGCTTTTAGTTTAGCTACACATCTCATCCTAACGGCAAGTGAACAGCTAAAACCTCTTGCCTCAAGCTGACAATATGCTCTTGCTTTCTCAGATATAACATCACTATTTAACTGGAGCTAGTAGACTGTAGTCTGCTATTGAAGCTACAGTCAAAGACAGATCAGCACCAGCTTTGTCTCATAAGAGAGGTTTTCACAGCTCCCTTGGAGCCAAGTCCATTACATATAATTCACATTTGCACTAAAATTCATAGCCCTTGGAAGAGTTTGGATTCAGTTGCTGTCCTAAGCATTTGGATCTGACTTGGAATAGCTGAAAGAGAATATGTTGGCACTCTGGTGCTGTGAATAAAAATTCAAGCATAAAAGCACCTTTTCCTCTTTTTCTTTTCTTTCTGAAATTATTCTCTAACCTCACAGTACAATGCATAGCCTACTTGAATATTACTATATTTATAACTAAAACTTGAGAAATGTTGGTAAATTCTATTCAAGGTACGCATAAATCTTCAGAAAAATTAAAAAAATATTCATAGACATAACTAGTTGATTCATTTAGTCTAGCAGTTACAGAAAGCAAAAAATAGGGAAGAAACAGGTAGAAACTTCAGTCTGCCAAATCACTTCAACCAGGAGACCGAGATGATCCAAAGTTCTGTTACTCAAGGCTGGTTAAATTCTGCCTGCTTAGAAAAGTTAACCACATTTTAATATTCCACCTTTTTTCCAGTGCACTTGCATTATGAAAAAAAAAAAAAATCCAATATAATCTAAATAACTTAAGTCTTAGGTTATAATCTTGCCCAAAACAAGATCCACCTGGATCAGAAATTTTTCTGCATTACAATAAGGGTTGAACAATTTTCCTATCTCCATCAATGTATGTGTATGATCAAATGCACAACTTTCTGGTTTGGGTTAGGGCTTCAGAAACACCATGAATCCAGAACCTTTTGAATCTAAATGCTACAGTTTAAAGTATAGTTTTGGAAGTCAAAGTTATATTGTTTTACCTCAGGATTTGGTGCCACATTAGCTTTCTTTATCTGAACAGAAACAGAAAAGCTTCAGATTTACAAAAAGTTCCCCCAGCCTGTTCTACAAAGTTTTCTAACCCAATTTTGTAGCTCTAACACAGCAGAAGATTATACCCAACTCTGCATGGCAGATGAGAGGAAACCTGCGGTCAATGTAAGACCTTGAATGACTTCAAAGATGGAGAAGGATGTCCTGGTAACACTAAACTATGTATTTTCTGGATCCTAGAAGTATTTGAAAGGCAAGAAAAAGACTCCTAAATCTAGATAAATATTAGATAGTTTTCCAAACACTCAAATTCTTATAAAAGAAACAAACTAGCATGATAGCCATTGCTAGACATTTCTTTTCTTCTTTGAAGGATTTATATACTAATGGAGTCTAAACTAATACAAACATTTAAGAACAAACACGTTTAACTCCAATCTACAAGGCTGTGTTGCTTTACTTATGACTGTTCGAATAAACCAGTTCAAAAACAGCATATAGACTACACACAGAAAAGCAGTTTGACTTAGTTGCTACTCACCCTCTATAATGTGCACCTATAATAAAAAAGTTAAAAAGGTATAATAGTAAAAGCACAGTGCTAGCAAATACCTAACAGTGTCAGAAGTGACATGTACCTTACTGACATAGATGCCACAGAACAACACAGAGGGTGGGTGAGCAGAAGAAAACCCAAACCAGAGACACCAAAGACACGGGAGCTTTCTGTTTCTGCTTATAGGGTCTGATGTGTCTGCTAGGACTGCAAAGGCCATGGTACCTCTTCTGTCCCGTAGCTTCCCAGTTCAGTGTTGCCCTTCTCCACTGGTCCTTGGACATCACACGTGAAAATACTGTGAGGAGTGCTATAGAACACCCTGAACATCTCTCTCCCTCATTACTTCTGTGCCTCTTGAGACTCTCACAGTAAATACAGAGCTTTGATTTCCAAACATCTTCAAAACTCAGAAATGCAGCCTGCCTCTTACATTAATGAGGCAAATAAACTAGAAAAAAGGCACTCACAGTGTTATAAAAAAATGTGGACCTTTTCAAATAAGTCCTTATTAAACAATTAACAAATATTTAACAATTAATTGTACTTTTTAAAAGGAATTTAAGAGGAAAGTTACAGAAATTATAATGGTCTACCTAGGAGCAAGAATGTGTTAATTTTCTTAGCAGGTATATTCTGCTAATGGAATATTTTCACAGCATTACCATATCAGAATGTTAATACCATTTGCAGAATTCAATAAGAGTTAATGAGAACAATAATTATTTGAGAGTGAATTTTGCTTTGGGTTTTATTATTCCTTTCTTATAATTGTGAGTTCTTTGTTTTGGACTCTGTATAATGGTAAACTGACTACCTCACCCAGTAATTGAATTTCTCTTATTACACACACACACAGCCCCCATAAAGAACATGTAATGCAGCCAGGACATATACAATGCTTTTCTCCTCCTTGCTGGATCATTCAAACTCTTTTTGTTGGAATGAGTCAGATTCTAATTACTAGTACACTACTGAAACTCAGTGCTATGTCCACAAAATGTTGGTAGATATTTTTTCATTTTTCAAAGGGGTCCTGTAATCAAGATAATTTGCCCCATTGACTGCATATTCAAGGAGATTGAAGGTTTATAGTAGACTTGAATTAATTAGTAAAAATAATCACATTAAGGCTTGAACTTAATAATAAACTGGTACAGCATTACATTTTGGTCATTAAACCTATTTAATTAAATTTAATCGAGCTCTCACATTATTATGGCTACAGTAAACTAACTAACCGCATTGCCTTGTCCCTCCCTCTTTCCATTCGCATCCAGGAGAAAAGAGAAAGAAGTAGAAGACAAGAAAGAAGAAAAAAAATTTAAATAGACAAAAGAAAAAAAGTCAGTCAGATTTTGTGAAAGGTAGACTGATTCAAAAAGTGGTCCAGAAGCACCTCATATTAGATCTGAGTTTCATGAAATCAGAGAATGAAATCTTTACAACGAAAGAAGGAAAACATATTAGGACAATTTCCCTAACCTCTCAAATGCTCTGCGAGTGTTAAATCATAACTTCCATTATATGTTTTTTTGTCACTAATATGGAATTATTTGTGTTTGGGGCACTTTTACACTCCTAGTAGCAAGCAAATAATTTATTATTAAATCATAGGAAACAGTAAAGAAATACTTTTTGGACAAGTGTATAAAATATAACTCAGTTTATTTTTTTTAAAAGACTTTCCCTGCTATTTATTTGAAATATGCCTAACCTTATATTTTGAAAAATCTGCAACACACTAAGTTAAAAATTGTAATTAAAAGTGGAAAAGTCCATCCTTTCTGAAATAAAATTTCATTATAAAGTATTACTAAGTCAATATTCACTTTTGCCAACACTGTATAGATTTCCTAATGAAACTACATTTAAGGGCAGAGAGTTTATGTATCATACTGCTGAGTTATGACTCTCAATTTTAGTGGCATTTCCACTGAACTAAGTAGACAAGGAAAATTCTATATCTAAGTAGTTTCACTTCTATTCCACCAGGAAGAAAACCTGGGCTTCATTTCCTTCCTAGGTTAATTCTTCACACACAAAAAAAAGATTATTTACTATTACTTGATGTGCACTCTTTTTCCAACCCAGGAGCTTAGCAGTGACCTTGCCAGCTGCAGCCCCTACATGCTTTTCCACAGAAAAAAAGCTGTTTCACAGGAAAGAGCCAGTGCAACTAAATTTAAGTGTCTGATTCACACATTTTCCATAAAAAAATATCTGGTAACTAAAAAAAAATTGATTTAGACCTGTCACTTCAGTGTTTCACAACATTATTCCATACCTTCAGTCTTTTAAGGAAAGATCATGACATCTCCTGGAACATGTAAATTGGCTTGGGGGGTACAAACAATATAGATAAATGAAGGCATGAGATACTAAAATAAGAACCCTCAGAGATATCATGACAGCAATCCCAAATATAAATACTAATGATAAATACCAAAAAATTAGGGTTTGATTTTCCACCAGAAGTCCAGACATTTCCAAAATGGAGAGAAAAGCCCAACAGTTCAAATCATCAAGATTTACAATGCTTAGAATGGATCCCAGCAGATCTCTGTGCAACAAGCTCTACTAGACTTTTCACCTTGCCCAAGTGTTTTAAGGATCACTGGAGATATCTCTCAAAGGCTTTGTACTAAAATGCTCATTCAATCCTCAGTTATGTTCTTGTGGTTCATTTGTAGTCCATAAATACTACAACTTCTGCTACATCCAACTTTACTGAACCATTTCAATGTTTTAAAAGTATTTTAAGTTTTAGAATAAAAATAGTCCAGTTGTAAATTCTTTGTATAAAATAAAAATGTGCCTACAATTTCTACCAAAAGGTTAATATTTTCTGTTAATTTCAAGATATTATGAAATACCAGAGCCTAAATAGTAAGAGCTATTTAGCAATTAAAAAAGATTTAAAGTTGTAGGAATTAAAGCTTGAATCTCCCATTTGGATCAGAAAAGTTACCATAACATTTTGTTGACTGCTAAGTATCATTGTCAAAAATGTCAGAGAGGTGTGGATTGAAAGGTTGTCACCCTAATGAAAATAACTTGACTGAATGACTGAAAGCCTTGTCATTCTAGTGAAAAGATAAAGCAAGACTATAATCTGTGCAATCAGTAAATCAAATTTATACAGAAAAGGGGACAAAGACTTATGTTGTTAATCTACTGCATCCCTTGAGAAACGCAGAACCATTAATTGTCAACAACTAATTCAAACGTTTCAATTACCTGTAGAAAACTGCACCATCACAAAACAACCTAGAATCTAGAATCTGTAGATACATCATCACATTTAATGACATTCATTATTTTCATAACTGTAGCAAAAAACTTGTATTACAAGTAAGAAAGTCTTGGTTTCAAACTGCTAAATACCCTGTTCTATTACAAAAGCAAGTGTAAGTCTTTTCCTAACTGCAATGAGCTTTTATGTTTGATATTTATGTGATTGACTCCTTTACACCCTACCTTTCCCTTTGGTGTGCCAGTATGACTAACACAGGAAAAAACAATGGAGAATCTCCGAAGTGCTACTTGAAATCAATGCATACAGTGAACCAAAATGCCATGCTCATAAATATTTATGAGTGGATTTCACATTATATGTTCAGCATTGAATGGTGAATGTTATTCTTATTAATGTTTCATAAACGTTTGTACAGAAAACAATATGCTTTACTTTTCTTATAAGTATTAAGTAGAATTATAGCAGCATCTGCTTTCAACAGTTGAGTGCACAAGCTATTCATGCCCTGTCGTAAATTCCATGATGCATTAAGATGCCATTAAATGTACCTTCTGTGGTTGTCTCCTCATTTACATACCTTGTAAATCATCCTGTAAAAATCAAGTGAACTAGCGAGTAATCTCCTACATTCTTCCCTTCTGCCACAGAATCCAGTGCCATTCACATCTTCCTCCATCAGGATCATCGCCACCAAAACATTAGGTCAATCATTGCAATAAGAAACCTAATTGTTAAAGGCAATTCGAGCTCTATTATTTTAACAAGTCCATTTTCTTTAAAAAGCAAAATTTGGAAGCCAAGAAGTAGAGGCGAGTCAGAAGACATGAGCATAACTGGTGAGCCCTTTTCTCTTCAAGGATCCTCATTTGGGAGTATAATGAACAAAAATAAAGAAATAAAGAAATAAAAACCCTAGAGGAATGGAAATAAGTTAAAACAAAAGCCTCTCTCTTTGTGGGGTTTCCTCCTCACACACAGAGTCTCTATTACTCACACATCTTCATGCTTTCTATACTGCCTCTGTATCTGATAAAAATAATAATGAAGAATATCTCATATTCTGCAGAACTGAACATACCTGGGGGAACGTCTCTTTTTTTTCTTGATTTCAGTAGTGTTCCCTTACTGTTTTTTCCTTGTACCTACTGATTTAGTTTCTTTGATCCAGCTTTAAGGAGATACCTGGAAAAGATTTACTTTCCTGAAAATATCCAAGCAGTTTCCTGCATTGGCTGGCAGGATGGTTTTGTCAGTGTTGCAGCTGCAGCTCCACTGTCTGCAGACTACATCTCTCACCAGTCTGGTAATTCAGCCTCTAATGGTCAGGAACTTGGAAACGGGCATCTGCACCTGGGTACCAGAGTTGGCAAAGTAATGTACTGCTGGCAGAATATCTGGTACATTTCATTGTTTCCCCTCCAACATTTAAACATTTCAGTCCCTGCAAATTAGTCAGATCAGCTTTCTCTGAATTTAACAATTACTTCCATGCATTTCTTATGAGCTTGATTTTCCTAAGAAATCAGACAAAAGTGTTTATTCTATAGAAGCATTGCCCAATATCTTTATTGTGTCACATTGACCTTGAAGGGGAACAAGCTTGGTGAACTGCAAGGCCTGAAGTCAGCAACAAAGGAAGGCTGGAGAGGAGTTCTGGAGGGAGGGAGAAAGGGAAAGAGAGAGAATGGTAAATGCTACTGAGTGCACATATGCATCCAAGGTGAACTGCAAGACTGTCAGAGGTAACTCATTTATTTCATTTTGAATCTGTTGACTGCCATTGGAAAAATATTTTTTAAACTTAATAAAATGAAATAACCCTTGATTTTAGGGTCAGGCTTTCACCTAGCACACTCAATTCCCTTGCTATGAGAATGCAGCCCATGGGACTTCTTAGCATCCTTTTCAAAAGCAACAGCTTCTTAAAATTATCAGATCACAGTTTTTTCCCTCTGAAGGAGAATAAAAAAAGGGAGAAGAGTAACTAATAAATAATATGAAGTTTCTTACATTTAGTGACAAAAATTATGAAAAAATGCACAGCCCTTTGTAACTGATGCCTTCTCCTTGCCTGTCATCTGTGTTTATACCATATCTATCAGTCTTTGCAACTCTCAGTCCTTGAACTCCTTCTGCAAGGAAAAAAGAGAAGCATCTACCATGTGCTTTATTACCAAACACTGAGACTCTTCTCTTTTTTTAACCTTTCATGAAAGGGGGAGGAGGGGGCCGTTAGGAACAGAAATCTGACAATCAGAGGAATCAGATCCTGATTTTGGAGTGATAGGTCTGCTGTAAACCTGTGGGTACAGAGAAGAGTTCTCATCGGTGAAGTAGGAACAGCTCTGCAAACTGAGCACACCCATGTCAAACACAGCTTCCGGAGGAGGGCCCCTTTCAAGCCAGCTCTTCAAACAGGAGGAGAACAGATTTGAGTGGATCAGGCACCCTAAAAGTCCCAGGTAGACAATGGAAACTTCACTTTCACAGATATCTCTTGGAATATCAGTCATTTAGAGATGATAATTATTCAGCATTATTAGTAAAAATATTAATGATGGAGACTTTGTCAGTCTTGCACAAGAACAGTGTGATCACAGGTGATCCCAGTGACAAGCCAACAGCTTTGGGTGCCACCACAGTTGCAACAATAGAAACTCCTATTCCCCCTGAGCTGCCACTTCTGGGTGAACGAGCCTGATGGAGAAGCTTGTTCTTCCACAGATTATGACGGATCACTGTCTCCATGAAGGAAAATCCTACACTGGCCAGCTGGCTGTCTCTGTACTGCTGCTAACCCACATTCCCTATGTACTTACCATCTAGAAGCAGAGGCTGTGTTTGTGCTACTGAGAATATAGCTTGGGAAAAGCTGAAGTGATTATAAATACTTAAACCCTTTTCGCATCTTATTCCATTTTTACCAACCTCTCTAAACAGTTTACAGATCAGCCAGCACTGACAAAGCTTTCCTGCTATTTTATTCAGCCATTGCTGTTACTGCCACCTTTTTATTTACCCATTTAGGAAAACAGTGAGGTTGTCTGTTGACCCCTTTCTTTTTTAACTCTGGAAGAAGTGTTTGCCTTGGGACAAACTCTTTGTGATGCTGACTGAAAGCAGAGCACCGAGGGCACTGAAATGTTAGAGGATACATTTGCTATTTAGAGGCTGTGTGGTCACTTCAGTCCCTCCTGTCATTACAGCATCTCCCTTCTCTTAGCGTTACAGGCTCTTACTGCAGTCACACAGCTCAGAGTGTTTAAAAATAAATTTGCACCGTAGCCTAAATTCCAAGAACTAGTGTATCTCCATTAAGAAAGTCTTCGGTCTTACTTTCTATGAAACAACTCTCCCTTTCTAATGCTATAAGCATCTCTAAATATTCATTCATAAGAAGGTCAACAATAATCTCTATATCAGTCCGACGATGTTTTTAGTCCTAACTGAAAAACCTAGGCCTGCAATTGATTACAGCTGTGCAGAGTTCAGTCCTTTTCAGTCAAAGGTTACAAAGATACAGCAATCTGCTCATGTGGCTTCATTTCAAGCAAACCGATGCCAGAAATCACATTAGATTTCTGACTCCTAAGAAAACTACCGAAGTGCATAAATAGTTTTAATATCTGTCTAAGCAAAGCACTTGAGTCATCTTTTTTCTGCCTATATTTCATTGAGCACAGTTTGTCCATGGTCCGTGATTCATGCTTCCATGCACTACCACTGCATAAATAAGGTATGGGTCCTCTAAACAGCTGGAAAATGTGAGTGCAGAAGCACAGCCTAACATTTAACACCTAAAAATCTACTTCATAAATTCATGTATATATATACATATCTACAAATATTCAACTGTATCTCTTTTGTTCTTTCTAGTTTCAGAGATTCTTTCTGTTGCTGCATGGGTAGTCTGTCCTACATGGTTAATTAAAGATATAAGGGTTCCTTACTTCTGTTTTTGTCATTCAAGAACATTAATACTTAACTTTGTGGCAGGTATACTCTGTCCAGTAAGAGTAAAAAAAAATTTGCTATCACTTTTTTTTTTCCTAGACAAGAGGGCTGAAAAAAATTACTCAAAGGAGAACTGGAACAAACTACTTTAAATTTGGAACCAAAACAAAACTTCATTTCACTCATATTTTTCCCAGGAGGATTTTGAGTAAACTAATAATTTCAGTTGCTTTTGTATTTGTAAAGTTTTTTTCTTACTCAGTCAGCTTGATTCTCAAATAAGAAAGGGGAAAAACTCCAAGAAACAAGAGAGATTCTGTGTGCTTGTAAAGTTATATCCTTGAGGGAAATGGAACTTTCTCATGTACATTTTCACCTCTTCAAAAGGAAAAATGTTTTGTCAAGAAAAAAAAAAGAGGGAGGCAAGTGTTATAACGGGTACTTTAAGCATATCTCAGTCATATTTATGACTCTGAAATGTGCTATTTCAGTGCTTCCTACTCTGTTACATTATTCAGCTGCCAACTGTCCTGAATTTCATATCTTTTACAGACATTTAACATAAAGTACCCTTCATTCTGGCATTAAATCTTACTTTTTTTTCCTTCAGATTCACATATCATCTCTATTTCTTCCTGATTCATCTAGGTATTTGACTAACACAAGTTACTATGTTTAGGACTGAAGCTTTATGCATCTACTAATTTACTTAGCCCATCATTGGATTCACTGAATACCACAGTTTTGCTACACATTTTCCAAAGTCCCTACTAGACATTATGTAGAATCAGTAGATATTTCATATAATGCTTCTCTTCAACTGTTTCATGTTCTTATTTTTAAAATTTGGTTTCCTTTATTTTCCTCTATTGCTTTTAAGCCTCTTCCTACCATTTCCAGCCCTCTCCTTCATGGCACTTACAGTCTTCATGCTAACATGGCTTGACAGGACTGACATGTGAACCCTGGGAGCTGCTGTCCACTTCTACAGGTAGACAAAGACAAGCAGGTTGCATTCAAAAAAATCTGTCTTGCTCTGTCTCAGTATCTTAGAGTGACTTTCTGTTCCTCTGTCCTTTCCTTTTATACCACCAGTCTGTAACCCAAACCAGAAATGATCCTTGTTACAGAATATGCAGAAATGCTCTCACCATAAGTTAAACTGCAAAGAAGCTGTCTTTTTGTTTGACTAGACAAATACTCTTTCCCACATCAGACTTGCTTCATTTATGGCATAAACACAGAAGGTCAAATCTGTCATTTTGATATGGAAAGCCATTTTGCACAGCACACAGACACACGAATACTTACAGTACAAAATAAATGTTCAAGCTACATGCAGTTTTACTCTCAAAGCAAAATCATCTCCCCAAAGCCCATATTCTCAAGTAGTACACTGTTGTGATTTGAAATAAAACAGTGTACATCTTGTTTAATACAAGCATTGTAGCATTCACTTCAGAAGTAACTAATGTTGGAATAATAATTATTATTATTATTTGCAAAGTGCTGGCTTCTATTCAAAACTCTCCTGAAACCACTCAAACTGCTTGACTGAATAAACTAAAAAATTGTTGATTTCTTCCCTCTGCTTCCCTTTCTCTGCCAAAACCATAAACCAGATAAACACAGCATGCCTCATGTCAGAATTTCTAATTGATGTAATTCGGACACAGTCATTTGAATTTTACCAAGTTTAGGGCCTGTTTCAGAAAATCTAAATTTTCTATTAAAGGAAATACTATTTATTATGGTATGGTTTGTGCTAAACTCTTCTACTGCTAGAACCTGAGCTAAACATTAATAACAGATTCTTATTGTAATCTGGACATGAGTAATATAGTTTATTATTCCTCTAGAAATTCAAAGTTGATAAAACCTTGTTTGAAGGTATAATTTTTGTTGATTTCAAATACAATTCTTGACAAATGTTTAGCTGCCTTTCTGCACCTGCTCCAAAATATTTTAGGAAAATTCTGGTGTTAAACTCTATATTACTGCCCTGTTAGTGATGAAAACAAACCTTAAAAGGTCAGGAGAGAGAACATGGAAATAATAAATGGACCAAAAGAAAGTTCATTTTCACTCAATTAGAGTACAAACCTTGGGTTGGTGGCTACTGGGACAGTGAGCAACCACAGCATAGTCTGAAATCTACCAGGAAAATACCTTTAACTATAACTAGTCCTAAATCCTGTAAGTTAAAAAAAAAAAAAAAAGCAGATGAAAAACAGCTGCAAACTCTATTGGGAATGAATGCATCTGCTACTTGCTATATTTTCAAAATACATATGTTTCTATTTTTCAGTTTCTATCTCTAACACAGTGCTGGCTTCCACCTCCTGTCAGCAACTGTTTACTTTATTTTAAATTGGGAGGCAGCATGTGTGAGAGAGAATGACATTTTATGGAGAATCAAGGTTCTAAAGCTCTAATTAAGTTTAGACCACCTCTGTTTTTTTCAGTCCTAACTGACCAGATAGCTCTGGTCCTAATAGAAATCTATTAAAATACTACTAGCTTGGCCACAAAGTTAATCTTGGCTTCATTTATCCACATACAAACAACAAAGACTCAATAAATTAGAAAATTCCGTGTTGCTTCAGCCAAATGTTTTCAAAAGGCCTGCTTAGGACAACTTACCTCTGTTAAGATCCTGCTTTTTAATCGATGTATTCTCAGCTTATGTCTACATATGATTATTTACCAGACTACTGATGTGTGCAATTTTAATAGGTATAACAGTGACAGTTTGGTCCATTCCATGCAAATATTCCTGTAAGCATTCATGTCTAGAAATATGATGCTCAGCTGCTGCGAGTGAAACTTTAGTCCATGAGATGTCCCCACCAGTACACCAATAATCTTGCTCCCCTCTATGCCCCACAGAGATTCAACAAGTTCAAAGAAGTTTAAAAGTGGACTTAAAAATTCTGGTCTGTTCTTCACAAACTTTTAAAAAAATATCTGGCTTTTGTAATAACAAAACAGAAATTGTCCAGGGATAAGGGAAAAAAATGTCGATGACCTAGGGCTTATGTTAGGTTTGTTTTGTGTGCAGACATTCAGACTTCTCCCAATTAAATGCTGACTTTAATCATGCTATCCATCCCCATTTGACAGGCAATAGTAGTTTATCAAGATATTTCAATAGATGATGTATTCTACAGGATATCATAGTCACCTACATATTCAATTGATGTAAATTACAGACATTAATGATTTTGAAAGAAATTTAATTTAATATAAATTTGATATTAAAAAAAATCCCTATTTTTAAAATGTGCTGCTCCTTTTCCCCTCTTTAGTAACCTAAATTAGACTCTAAGCTGCATCTTAGGTTTATTACATTACACCATATTCTTCTCTGTTTCATTTTGGAGGAACTTAAAAAGAAAGCCAAAAGAATCTCCACTTACACGTTAGAGATGGAGTGAAATTTAGTATTTTTCAACATTTGAAAGTCTAGCAAAAGGCCATCTGGTTTAGAAGAAAAAAGGAAAACACCCCAGCCACAAGAAGAATTTGTGAGTAGTTATACAGGCTATTCCCTATTGCAATCAGAACAAAATAGTGTTTCCTAAACTGTATATTCAGATATAGCAATTAAGGATGTAATGGTACCTCCCAAAGAAAACAAAAATACTAAATTTTTTACAAATTCTTACACTTCAGAGTCCTGAGCTCTGATTTATTCACATTCTGGATGAAGTGTGTAACAGCTCTGGAGACGGATTTCATTAATCTTGATTGATCTTCATTGCTTCACTTCTCCTTCTAAGTCCTCCCTGCTCATTACCTCTGAGAGAGACAGTGCTTGCTAGTGGTACAGCCATCATTGGTAGATCAATAACCTAATTAGGGCAAAACTTTAAGCACAGGGAGAGAGCAGAGAAACAAGGAGAAAAATATTTCAAAATTAACATTTGTTCCTCCCCTGGTGATAGATTTGTATCGAGGTCTACCAATGTGAACTGGGAGCCCTGGATCACATGCTAAAGCCTACACAAAAATCCAGTTGGATTAAATAGTTATTTCAGTTCTAAGTCCTGATGTTCGTTTTCACCCTGCTCAGCAGCTGGCAGCAATAACAGTAGTTTCTAAGTTTGAATAAATGCAAGCTCCTGTAAAAATCTGATTTAAGGCCATGATCAAACATGAAGGGTTGTGTAATACAAGACCCTAGTTTAGTACCAACTGTTTTCACAATGAACCTGTTGAGGAACTTGGATAAAAGGTGGTTTGTTTTTTTTTTCTATTTCAGTGGGAATTAGACGCCCAGATGATCTGACAGCCTGCATCACAGTGTCTTCTAAGCTGCATGATAATGCTACAGATATGCTGATAATGGTCCACAACAGAGTACACAAGCATATTTTTGTGATCTAATAGGCATCCAACAAGCAGTTTTCAGTCAGGAAAATGGTGGAAGGTTAATTCCTTAAGTACCTCTTAGGTCAAGAATCTCTGTCTTTCCTGCAGCACAAAATACATACTGCATGCAACCAGCCTCATGGAAATGAATGCAACACTAGCACGTTAACGATGTCTTTCACCTCCCTGGGTTAGGCAATGTAAGTGTGATTTAGGCACATTTGTTATATTTGTTGTCCTTTTCAGCCAGAAAAATCAGAAGCTGTATCAGAAGAAACCCTGTGAGCGTCTAAGTAAATGCAGGGAGCTCTCCTGCAGCAGCCAGCTTTAATGAGGTATTGCAACACTAGTCTGTGCATTTCAAAGGCAAAAAATCCAGCAGCTTTTTGGAAAACAACACACCCTCACCCTGTTCTCACCCGTGCTACAGCCTGACATGTATTGTTTGGCTTTTAAGTTTTTGTGGAAGGATACCATTTGACCTAACCCAACAGAGGTAAATCATTATATGATTTAATAGGCACAGATGCTTGTGAAAAGCTTTGCCTGAGCAGCCAGTTTTACATCCACAGCAAACACTTCCTGTGCTACTCTAAATACTCATTTTTCCAGGTATTGCTTACTACAAGTTCCCTGTTGGTTTTCACTTAATTACCTTTCTGTGAGCATCATGCAGTTTTGAAAAAAAGACATTAGAATTAGATGACCCTCCTGGTGCAGGATTTTTCCCCATCATATGGTTTACTACAGCTTTACTGTATCCAGCACCTAGGGTGGTGGGCTTCCCGTTGGGCCTCTCTGTGTAGAGAGGCTGCTCCTGTCAAAGGAAACTTTTCTTTCTTAATCCACATAATTCTGTTCTCTTCAGCTTCCTCCTCTGAACTTCACTTTATTACACTTACAAATTCACCTAAGGGCAGCAGTTCATGCTCTGCTTTAGTGATTTATTTTTCTTCCAACAGATCTAGATTTTCATGGGATTGTTAAAGCCAGATTGGTTTTAATCAGGACTAATAACCTTCAAGTATCATTTTCTAAAAAATGTATCTACTGAATCTGTAAAACCATGTATAATTAGGAACACCTCTACTTTCAATATACATAGAGGTTTTTTATTATTCTCTTATTCCTGGAGGAAATGTGCATTAATTCATAACTTTAAAATAAATTTAAGATTTTTCTGCTACAAATAGCTTCGAATAACTCTTGGGTTCTTATTTATGAAATATGTCTTTACTATAGATATTGTATTTATTTTCCTGGCTTGGTGGCAGTCAGATGTATGCAGATGATAAAAACGTATTCTGTTTTTAATATCCACATAATTTTGCACTTTATTTTGAATTTATTACTCATTGATGAACCCAAGTATATAAAGTAATAAAGCATTCCATAAAACAAGACAAAATCTAACTGCACAGAAAAGGAAGTGGTAACACAAACCAATAAGAAATCATTCAAATTATACTAATACTATGAATGATTTAAAAAAATTAATACCACAGGGCTATTCTACACTGTGTGCTTCCATTCAAAGACATTACTTTCCAGAGAACAGAGTAACATTGCAATGAATGAGCACCTCTGTGTTTTGGGACAAAGGCACTGACTTTGTGCTTTGTTTTGAAGAGCCTCTAGAAATCTACTTCTAAAAAATCATATCCTCTATAATTCCCAGTTAGAATGGTTAACCTCCCATATGAAGCTCAGGCATCCAAAAAAAAAAATGATCCTCATAAGAACCACTTAATTCCCTTTGCTGTTTTCCTCTAACTTCAAGTCAGTGTAGAATAGTTGCACATTATGTGGATCAGACCATTTAAAAATAACATTGTGCTTTTTGCTGGACTGATATGGAGTTTTCCAAGACTCACGTTCCACTGAGCACCTAACTTCTCTCGTCTATAAAACTGGCATGTTAAAAATTGAAAGAAATACTGAAATCTGAGATGAGCGAAGACCTGTAAATTGGCAAACAGAATTGTCATATGAACCAGAGAAGGTCATTTATTATCTCTCTTCCACAGCTGACCCACCTGCACAATGAGGACACCAAACTACCTCAGCACGGCACTGCCAGGCTTTCAATTTATAAGGTTTTTCAAGGTCCCTAAGTATACACTGATGTGGAAAACTTCACTACCAAGTCTTATTAGAGGCCAGCCTCTGAACACACTAAGCAATAACGAAGCAATTGTGAATACTGCTATGTTTTTTAATAAAGAAAGAAAGCTTTCTTCAAAGTGTGACTGTTTATGATTTATCACTAATCTTGAGAAACTCCTCGTATGTCAAGGAATTCAATTTATGAAGCAATACTTTAAAAGGTAGCGATGGGAGAAGTAAAGGGGCTTTAAACTGACAAAACATCTATTTTCTTGGAAGTCATTAGAGCTAGATGTTTATCTTCCTTTCACATGTCTATCTGAAAATTCTATTTGTTATTTTCCCAAGAAGCATTGTTCAGTTACAATGTTTTTAAAAGAACTGGATCATAAGAGTGGATGGGGAATTGCAGGGTGTGGTCTGTCCTGTTGGCCCAGAAGGCAAGTGCTATGGGCTGGCAGGCACAGTCTAGGATTAAGGAAAGTAGTGGTTGAAGTAAAAGGGAGTAAGATCAGCTTATGCAGGACTCCTCCTTAGCTGGGTTCCTTTCAGGAAAGGAAGCCATTTAAAAAGCTGGAGAATACACAAGTGATACAGGTGGCCAAATAAATTTAAAATTTGTCCAAAAGTTAAATGAATGTAGACTTAAAAATTATTAGTGCTTGCCTTAAGTCAGTCTTTGTCCTTTAAATCTGACCTTGGCTCAAGTTAAACATATTTAATTTGCCACCTCCCAAAATCCCTCCTCAAAAGTGTTCTGATAACTCTCAGAGTAACCTCAGATGGCACACACTGCAGGAGAGAATGTGCAATTCACCAGTGAAGTACAGGCACACACTTTTCTGTGTACTGCAAAATAGAAGAAGCAAGAGGAGGAGAATAAAAAAGCAGAATTAGGTTTGCATTCTCTTCTTTCATCTTGCTCTTACTGAATGAAAATTTGAAGAAAAGAGCTTCATCTAGATCTTCTATAAATACCTTTATCCCTCCAGAGAGGGCATCTGAAAGCTCTTTAATGACAGAACTGTTTCCCAAAATTACTGTCTCTTTGCAAACAAAGCACCTAAATAGTGGGTTTGGTTTTTTAATACATTGTTCTTAGTGTAAATTTAAAAAAAAAAAAAAACAAACATCCAACCAACTAAACCAAACAATTACTAAAACTCAAACTAAATCCTCTTATAAATACATATGATTTGTTTAATTGTGGAGACAGAGGGAATGGTGATAGAAGATGAAATAAGAAGGGAAATGAAAATATGAGAGATGAGACGTTAGCTAACTTTCAGAAACCAAGCTTATTAAAACCCTGGACAAAACACTATATTTAGAATTTGCCACTTTTGCCCTTATTCAGGGGCAGCAGAGTTATGCCCATGCTTCAAGAGGCTTCAGAAGATCATTTTGTTTAATAAGCTCAAAGATCCAAGCAAAACATTTGCTGGGAAAAATACCAGAGGAGCTTGGCTTTCAAAGTGATTCAAACACAGCTTTTTACTACAAAGTGTCTTTTCAATTAGGATGTAGGAATCAGAGGAGGATAAGATGTAAGGTAATGAAGGCAGGCATGACATGGCAGCCTTAGGGCTCCGTGGGATTTTCCTTCAGCATTTGATTCAGCCCCTTCGAGAAACCTGCAGTGAATCTGATAGCAAGCACTTCCTTCTCTTTCCTCAGCTTCCAGGTCTTGTGAGCTTTGTCATATCTTTGCATCTATTGTGCACACACCAGCATAATTATAAAGCTTTTGTTTCCAGGAGTTCTCCATTTTATTATTAAAAAAAAAAAAAAAAGAAAGAAACAATTTTAATAGCATGAGGCCAGGCCTGTTTCTAGTCACTAGGAGATTAAATGAGGGAGGGAGGGATCATCTGAAAGCCTGTGTGTTGGAAACATCAAGTAATGACCTTTATTACTAATGACCTAGGCCCTCCAGCAATGAACCTAGACAACACTGATTAGGAGAGAAGCCTGCTGCTTTTTACAGGCATATAAAATAAAAGGAGTCTTTGTGTTAATAGAAAGGAGTACGACACAGAAGGAAATGTAAAAATGAATGAGCTATAAAAAGAAGGGATTTTTCTTCCTCTGTGGAAGACAATAAGAAATTAATCCAGAGATATAAAAGCTTGAGTCATAGTTTCATACAGAAGCAGATCTTTACAAGGTAATGTTAACAAAATCCCTTGCTGCAGAGTTACAGAAAAAAGACAATAACTTTCACATATGGTATAGAATAGCAACCTATTCTTAAAAAAAATATCAACTGCCTCCCTAAGAGTGAATAACTCATCCTAAAGGGGTTTTTGCATCATATGACCATTTAGAAAAAATTCTAACGGAAATCTTCCCTATTTCTGCTAGTACTGTAACTAAAGCTTCCAAAAGGTCCATCTTGCTTTCCTTATGTGAATAGCAAGTTCTTAGGCTGGAACAAAGTCATGAAGAGTCACAGGACATGACTAGCTGTTACAAGACAACTGTTCTGGGAATATATCTTCCATAGAGCATTTTGTCACCTAATCCATGCCATTCCCAGCTCCACATAGGAGCACTAATAACACATAAAGCTTTTTATTGTTAAACAATAACAGCTCAATGCCATCATTAAGAGCCTGAGCATTCACATTTACCTTTATGACAGGCAGTAGGTGCAGCAAGGGAAATGTGAAGAGCATGTTACGGAAAAAATTTTGTGGAAAAAAATGACAGAAGAAAATAAAAGCTGCAAACAGCAGGGAAGTTTCAGAAAGATAAAGTGGATAACGAATGACAGGTAACAGCAGAAGGCAAGAGTACCTGCTTCTTGTCCACTGTGAGACAGTTTTGGGCTTACCAGCTGATGAGGAAGAACAACACAAACTCTCAGTGGTATCATCTGACAATTTCTAACGATATGGCTGTATGAGACTTGGTAGAGCTCAGGTGATGGTAAATTATGACAGCCTTCTTCTCTGCTGTATTTGCAATGTAAACAAAATATTTGTTTTTCCTGTTGAACAAAGAGGAGAACCCCACTCTTACCACAAGCAAAGGAAATTCAGCCTGGAAGTTCAGCTTAAATTATCACAAACTGGCTCCCAGCTCTACAGCTAGTCAGAGATCTTTCATGAATGAGTTTTTTAAGTCTAAAATTGCTATTCATGAAAACTGAGTTCATGAGTGTGGGATGACTTGCATTATATACTATTTTTGACTTATATGTTCATTTTTTAAAATTTGTTTATATTCATAACAAATTATTACTTGGATATTTAAACTATCTACAGTTTATAAAATGTTGATAATTCGAAAAAAATATTTCACATCAATTTTGAAATAATATTTTTAGATTTGTCTGTGCAGAATACCTTATGTAGTCTGCTACTCCAGAAACTTCAGCACTTGTTAGCTTTCCTATCCATTATGCCACAACCTTCAGAATAGCATGTAGAGCAGCCAAGTGCCAGCCTGCATGCAGAGCTCTGACAAAAGGGGCCAGGAAATCTCAAGGAGCTCACAGTGGCTGTGGCAGAAAACACCTGAGTGCCAAAGGGAGGAAAGAATTCAAGTGCAAAGTCCATGCAAGTTTAAACTCTCAAGAGAGAATATAAAGTATTAAGAGCAGAACAAGTTGTCTGCTGAAATGCTCAACCTTTCCTTGTCAGGCTGCTGTTCTGAACAAACACCATCCGGGTTAGAAACCAGTGTTATCACTCAGCTCTTATTACCATTCCAAGTCCAGTTGTGTCTCTGAATTTTCTGTATGGAATCATCTTTGTCAAATACAGTGATGCTACCTGACAGATGGGCAAGGTAAAACCAGTAGTTTCCAGGCTCCTGTAAGTTTTGTTTCCATTAGAGTCCATCCAGTCTCTCATTCAGCTGTAAATATTCTACTCCTTTCAACCACCTCCTCAACAACCACCTGCTGAGCTTAATGGTAATCCAAACTCAGGAAGTCTGTTTCAGCTGGATGTATAGGACAGGGCTTGGGGTACACATGCACTCAGCTGATAACCTATTCACTTTCAAAGGTATTCATAGTAGTCTTCCAGTGGCTTCCCATATTTCTGCTGAATATCCAGGACAGATAATTTTTTTAAAAATACACAGTTTCTTGCAAAACAAAATAGGTTAAGATGTGCCCAACTAACTGGACAAATCCCCATCAGAGGGGATACTCCAGACAGTATGCACAAATTTGGGCTAATCTAATTTTTGCGGTCAAACCAGTTTGCTTTTTGTCTGTGATAATTCTTACAAGCTGGAAAATAACTTGTAAAGAAAAAAAAAATTAGAGAGCTTAAACGTTTAATTTCCACGGAAAACAATTATTTGAACTGATGGCCTAGTGAAATCAATGTCATTTGCTGATAATCACTAGCACTTATAGTTGTAAAAGTCTAATTACATGGTTGTTTTAAAAGATTGTTTTTCAAACTATTAAGGCAGATTGATGTACATGAACCACAAATTTGACTGTAAAAGCCTTTATTTCAAACAATGGCATCCAAGGCTGGATCAAAATGTAGAAATTCCTAGAGCAATAAAATATTATAATACAATGTAAATAAGGTTTCTACTCAGCTTTTACCCATGCCAACAAAATGCTGGAACAGTACACATTTTCTTCCTTATTTTGCAGCTGCAAGTTCAATGTATGTCTGAGTTGTGTTAATATCTATCTTTGCAAAAGCATTAGGAATGGGAACAATTCTATTTTTTGTATACATTAAGAAAGTAGAAGTATGCATGGCTGGTTACATAGATGTATTTGTAACTGAAAAATACAGAAAAATGTAAACAGATGCCAAGAATCAAAGTACAGGAATCAAACTCCTAAAAATCTCATCTTCTGTACTAAAGTAATACATGATAATTTCTAACAAAAATGTAAGAATTCCAGTACAGGACACCATCTTGGCTGCACTAATAGCAATTACCAACAAACCCTACATCTTGCTCAAAAAAACACCTCAAAAACAGAGGATGTGATTCATTCTCCCCACAGCTTCTGTGCCATTTCACAGCTGTGTCTATTTCAAGACATTCTGCTAGTACGAAAAAAAAGAAAAGCAATTCCCTAATTTTATTAACAAAGAATTTTAAAAGAACTACTGGAAGAGTAATATAATCTAGAACTTATTTCTGCTATTGTATCCTAAGGAATATTTCTCATAAAACCAAAAGGACCCCATTGGTTTCCTCTGGGATAAATCATAAGACCTCTGCACAGTTCACCAGTTTTTTCCTATGCTTACTGCAGCAATGCTTTTGGGTGCAACTCCCATTAATCATTTGAAATTTGCTGGTTTCTGATGCCTGCGATTTCGGGATGAACTACTATATATTCTTCTGTAGATGTGTGCAGTTTACTGTAAGACTATTTGTGACTAGCAGCCTTACTAAAAAACATCTGTTAAGTTTAATTAAAAGTAATTTTAGCCTAATTTTTACTACAGGTACGAGGGAAGCATGTTTCACAAAAACTATTGCTTTACAACCGCAATTCAACAGAGATAACACTACTCAAATTATAGATAATAACCAAAAAATTCTAGCACTGGACCAGTACCCCCTGCAAGATATATCACAGGCATACAGAAATGATGGTGCTTGTCCCAAGCAGTTTACAGTGCAAGAAATTAGACCCAAGAAGAGTATAACAAGTAAGACAGCATGGGAAAACAGATCATAACAACAGAAAGCACAGCAGAACAGCTACCTAACCTCGGTTTAACTGAATTGCAACTTTTATTCAATGGACAAAGCTTTTCAAATGCTACTGCTAGTAAAAATGAAATCCTTTCCTAGATACAGCTTTCATAAGGAATGTTTTGCTGATTTTCAGCGTTGAGGTATTGAAGCATTTTATTCATTTTGCTTTGTTTCTTGCAAAATGCCCAATTTTGCCAAACATATCATAGCAGCAAGTATATCAGTGTATAAGTACATGGTAAGAAAAAAGCATCCTGTTATAGCTATTTTCTCTTTGTTGTCTTTGTTACATTTCATAATCACCAACAACCCCCCAAATCAATAGTATGCAAAATTAATGATAACACCCCCAAATTACTAATCTGGCTGCTGGCAGGATCTTTTGTTTTTTTCCAGTGAAGTGGAAGAATCATGTCTCCTGTTTCTAAAAAGACAAAGTTCACTTTCACTGTATGGGTGAAAAAGGTAGGGATGGTTTTAGCAATGGTTTAATATGAAATCATAATTTCATTTCTTTTATAATAATATGAGTAATCCCTTATTGACACCTATCATTTTTCTCCACCTATTGCCTTTCTAAAGGCTGTCAGTTTAAAAAGTACTTTAAATCAAAGTCAATAACAATGCTCAATATTTAACCTCACAGTTGAATGCAAGGTAGTCAAGTACTACTATCACAGGTTAAGAACTCTTGCTGTAATTCTAATTGGGAGTGACTAAATCCAGCTGTGCTTTGTTCTTGAGGCATAAATACAAGGTTTGATGGCTGCAGGCATTATTAGCAAGCTTTTGCCTCAGTGATGTTGCATGACTAGTGGTTACCACACACTGACAGAAGAGACCAGGGGATGCCACAGGCAGAGATAGAAGCCCCTAGGGTGGACAAACTGAGCTTCTGCAAATCTGCTCCAAGCACAGATATTTGGTTGAATGTAAGATTCCCAGCTGTGCTACCAGGTTTCCAGGGAGGCTACATCCTTCCTCAAGGATGTAAAATATTCCACAATATTTCACAACCCTTCCTCATCCTCCTCTAAGCGCTGGTATGGCTTTGTGAAGGAAGATGGGGGTTGTTTTTTTTTTTTTTTGGGGGGTGTGGTTGTTAGTGATGATAACTATCTACATGGCAAATCTTCTGCCTGTATTGGAGTAGAAGGCAGGAGCCCCTGACAATTTCATAATTAGTGTGAAAGCACTAATAATCTTCTATCAGAGCAGTCCAGGAGAAGCCTGGTAATGTTGAGAAAACGTCATGTTGCATCAGAAAAAGCTTTTGAGTTGAAAAATTCCCTGCTCCCACCCAACAAGACCCTATCCAAGGTGCACAGTCTTCAAATCAACTAATCAAATCTGCAGTTTTTCTCCTGAGTACAGATTAGCAAGACTCTGCTCTGCCATATTATTAATTTATTTGGGAGATGTAAGAGTGCCTAGGAAACAAGAACTACTGAATTTGATTTTTTTTTTTCCATAGACTGTGCTGTGTGCTGTATACAATACTGCATAAATCCTCCAAGGAAAACACTAAAATAATATACAAATTGATTTTATTTCTGAGTGAAATCATATTAACCAAGAAGAATATACAGCAGGACGCAAAAACTTCCAAAAACTGTAGAAGCTTAGTGGAAAGTCCTGTAAGAATCAGAGCATGCAGGTAACAGGTTGTGCATCTGACAGTGCTAGTGATTCAGGGTTCAGACCTACTGAAATATAAATAAACACCACGCTCCTTTTACTAAAGATCTTCAAGGATGCAACTAATTTATATTTAAAATTATGGCTTCGCATGTCAGAACAGGTCATTTGGGAGCAAGTTCTTTCCTCTGCTAGTAAAAATTCATATTGCTTTCACCAGTTCAGAGGTTATACTTTAGGCTACACCCCTCGTTACTGGCAAGGGATCTTGGCCCTGTGCCCTGCCTTACAGTCATGTCAGATTCCTAGAGAAGTCAATAACAGCGGATGGAACTAAAAGTACTATTTATTGGACAGAGCACTCCAAAATATTTGGGATCTCTTCTTTCCATTGAAAATGTTCTCTTCCTCTCATATCTCCATCAGTGGTCTCACCAGGCATTAGTTTCCTGAGAACAATTTACCACTCCTTAGAGCTGCAAAACTGGATGGGAATTGTAAGGAAAAGCACCATATGCTATTGTACTATTAACACTTCTTAATCAAATCCCAGTAGAAACAACAAGTATAACATCAACTACGAAAAGTCTGTTTTCAGTGGAGAGTCAGGAATAGCCTGTCCTTAGGACTTCAAGTTTTTTTCAACTGCTTCACATATCATTATCCAAACATCTTATTTGAACTGCTTGGTAATTTTCTTCTGAAACATTATCTTTTCATGAGATTGATAAACCAAATGCTATCAGTCAAAGTCTGCTTTGTTTCCTCATTTTGCTCATTAGAAAAATGAAAGGCAGCATTTCAGATTTTTTAGACTTTTTTTTGCTTTGTATGCAAAATAATTGACTTTCCATTACTGAAAACGCATAGAGAATTTGACGTTCTCTTTTCTGATGAAAAGAGAACATTTCAAAAGAAATGTTTGCTTTGCCATAAGTATCTGAGAAATATAAACAATGTCATTACTTTCTGGTGCAGTTCACTCCCTGTTCTTCAGAAGGAACTAATCTATTTCTATAAACAATCTTGAATAACTGGCAGAGATGCTTCCTCAGTCTACTCTTACCAAGTTTTTTAGGTAAAATAGGCCTAACGCAACTATATTCTCAGTATATTTTTTGTTAATGCTATTCCCTCATAGACTTCATTTTATTGAACATAAACCCTGCTACAGTGAGTGCTTCCATTTCTATTCTGATGTATAAATGAGGAAACAATGAATATTCATGTTTATTTCACCTAATGACCAATCCAAACATGGACTAGATCATACTTTTTTAATCTTTGTGCCAAGCTGAAACAAAGTGAATCACTATTTGATTGAAGAGTAATAAGGAATGGGAGAGGAATATGACATCTATTTCATGCCCTGGATTTAAGAGCATACATATCATAATATAGCCCATTAACAACAACACTATAGTTTTAGATCCAGATTTTGCAGTTTTCATTCACAGACACATATTCATATCATTCTCTCTTCCAAGTACCAAATATTATTTTATAGAGATGAAACAAGACAGCCCCAAACTTGCATATAAGAAGCCATCAGAAGTTTTAAAATGCTTCAAGTTATATAAAGAAAAAAAAAAACAGAATAAGTACATCTTAGAAGGACAAGTAAAATGCACCTACAAAACATTTGAGCATCTTCCTGTTAAAAGCTTTTCAAGTAAGATAAACTTACAGGTACGAATCCCACTAAAACTAACTCTAAAAAAATGACCACACTGATGTATCCAGAATATTCCTTCATGATGGGAAATATCTTGGCACTACCTATCAACTAAAGTACAAATCCATCATTTACCATGAACAGCAATGGACTTTGAAGGTACTAAAAGGCCATGGACAAAGTGTTCTCATCTACATAGAACAAGGATGCTAACTGATCTCCATTCTTCAGAATTGAAGAAAAGGTGATATGAGAATTACATCCGTAGATGTCTCTCACTGACTTCTCCACATCTTTGCTTTTCCCCATTGCCTCATTCACAAACATTTTTTCTTCTGCCCTGTAGCTGTTTGCCAGGTTAATTTTGTAAAATCTTCATGAAAAAATTGCGGATAATTGACCAGCATTCATCACCACCTTCATAAATTCCCTTTTGTCTCTTCATCATATGTGTCTTCTACTCCCAGCACAAGAATCTGAAACAAGGCTGGGTCAGTATTTCTAATCTTTCAAATATACTTTGCTCTTTTCTTTTCCCTATCTTTACTACAGAACTAAAAGCTGAAGTGATTTCATCCTATAAGAGACTTTACCCAGTGTTGTGCAGATGGAGGAAACAGACTGAAGCATTCTAGCTCATGCTTCTGTACTGTCTTATCTCTTCACAGGTGGAATTTTTGCATCAGAAGTAGGCTGCCCTGCTGGATACTTATGTAATATGTAGTCAAAGCCAGCAAAGTGCAACAAGGTTCAATTAAATAGGAAAAAACCCCCCTGCAATTCTATCTAGCACTCTGCAACTAGAAACAAAAACATCAATGAAAAGTTGGAGCTAGGAAATTATAATTTACATTTTGCACATATGTATAGCACTTCCGTCTGTAAATACCCAAAACACTATGGCAACAGACTCAACCCTTCACTTGGAAAAACCAAGAGAAAAAGAAACATGTTAAAGCACAAAACACAAGGATATAGCTTTATTCTACCTACCAGATTAGAGCAGGCTTTAAATGAACAGGCAGCTGTAAAGCAATACTGTTTTTTCTATGGAAGCATTTTAGTATTAGCAAGAAATACAGTATACAGTACTTTAATTGCAGAAATATTGCCAATGTGCAAAGAATTTGTCTCCATAATAAATACGGCCACCTGTCTACTGTCTCTTTTTCTAAACTATGAGACAGTTCGAAAAGAGGAATTAATTGACAAAAACTTTTTGAGATGTTAAATATTTGGTTTGTGTGAAACCAGTGCTATCTAAGCCGGAGAGAACCCCCTCTCTCCTCCAGTTCCATAGCTACAAGTCACCTACCTTTACTGTCTTGGTACAGTTAGTCATTATAACATTTATGATGCAAGAAAATAGACCATAAAGTGCAGTAACTTGTTGGGAACAAGACATTTCTGTGGAATTAGAGTGGTTTGGATTGGAAGGTTCCAACCTCTCTGCCATGGGCAGGGACATCTTCCACTACACTAGGTTGCTCAGAGCTTCATCCAACCTGGCCTTGAACACTTCCAGGGATGGGGCATCCACAGCTTCTCTGGGCAACCTGTTCCAGTGCCTCACCACCCTCAAGAAACCAAAAAGAAAAAGAAAAAAGGAGGCCAAGGTTCATCACAAAGACCCAGTAGGCAACTACAGAACTCTCAGCTATGGAGCCAACCATGCTGCACTTTCTTCTTACAGGCCCTGTCTGAAAAGGCCCATTCATGTGCCTAATTCTACCTGCTAGGATTATATTTGCTAATTTCACTGGGAAAAGTCACAGCATAGGAAATTAAATATTCATAAGCATGTTTCATTGCTATCAGGAACACTGTAGAGTTCATAATAATTACCTTGCAGTATCCCATTAAACACGTGTTTGTACTATACTAATGCAAATAAGCATATCTTCCTGTAGAGTGACAGATCAGTCATGTCGATACTAGTCCCATCTTTTCCCTTATATGAGATCATTTTCAAACCCCTACAGAAAGAGAATCAGCACTTGGCTGTAAAACTACTTTCCAACACTGAGATTTAAAAACCATACAGACCTGAGACACAAAAATATTAAGTTAATTCTTATCATTTTCCCAAAAAAACAAGTGAAATAAACAGTTTCTTTTTTTATATCATTATCTTAATTTAACGTTACATTCTAGTCCTGCCTATGTTGTCCAATTACACTGTACTAGTGTCAAATTACTGCACTTTTAAAATTCCTCACCTTTGAGAAATGCAACTCCAATCTCTTGTTTAACAAGGGACACAAGGAAATCAACAGAGGTTTCCTTAAGATGAGGTTGTCATTGCTTTATAGTACTTTGCCTGATGGCTGTTAATTTTCATCATGATAGTCCTGCAAAAGAAGGGACATTTAAACAATATCTTTCTTTGCAGGTTTTAATTACTGCAAGTATATGCAAAGTACAGTGATGGTATCTCTGACATGCAATACACAATAACTGCCAACACTAATTAGTACTCCATTGACTTTGTTTTGCAAATAAAGCAAGAGAGTATTATACATTTCCCACTTTCTTGTCCCTCTTTTTCCTCCTTTCCCCAGGGCTGTGGAATTATCTCCCTGACTAATCAAAATTCATTCAGTGTACCTATAGGCAGATAATCTACCTTAGGCTAAAGCCTTTCCTGCTGCCTATCTAGGGTATTTTTAATGTTTTTTTATTGACACAAGTGGGTTTGTTATCCTGGTTGTATAGATGAAGAAAGAGTTGCACAGAAGAACAAGGGAAGGAAAATAAAACACATAGTAGGTTAATTTCCAGCCCCTCTACCACCAAAACTATTTGTCACATTGGACAAGGGAATTTAAACTGAGCATAGAGGGATTTGGACTGGTTATAAAGAAAAACATTTTCTTTGTGAGAACACTCAAGCAGTGGCACAGGTTCCCGGGCAGGTTGTACCATCCTTGTAGGTTTCAAAACCTAGGAGGATAAATCTCTAAGCAACCTGGACTGACCCCACAGCTGACCCTGCTTTTAGCAGGAGGTTAGACTGGAGATCTCCTGAGGTCTTTTCCAACCTAAGCTATGCTCTGATCCCTGTGGTCAGAGGACAGCCATAAAAGCCTACTACGGTGAAGATGAAGATTAAAGAATCTTTAAGACAGTTATTTTATATTTTCTAACACTGGAGCGAACTGTTGTGCTCTGCCCAAATCTCCTCTTTTTGCTGGTGATATTTGGGGAAGTATTTGCACATTTTTATGTGTGAATTACTGCTAATTTGTGAGGCAGTACTCTCAAGCACTCTAAGAAACAATACTTGCTCTGAAGAAGCAGTGGCAACTAATTTAAAGCCAAAGCAACCAACAAACCCCAAAAAAACCTATTCAAAGGATCCATAGGAAAACTAGAAGACAGTTCTTCACTCTGATTAAAATGATTAGTGTGCTTCCTAGAGCAAAAGAAAAGGAAAAAAGAATAGTATACTCTACTTGAAAATGCTGAATGACACTTTTACTTTTCCTGTCTCTTTTCTTAATATATTCAACATTCATATTTTCTACCCACTCTTAAATAGCATTCTGTATGAAATAACAGATAAGATATTTTCAAATAATGGAAGTTTCTTTTTGTGGTAATTCTAAGAAATACAATGAAATGTATAATTAAGGGAAAACTACCAAAGAATAGAGATGCAATTAAATTTCCTCTCTCTGCTGAAACTCGTAGATCACTGAAAAGAGAGAATTTTCATGTTTATTCTTCCTTTTAAAAATAAAATATTCTACTCTCTTCAAATATTCTGCCTTCAAACTCCTGCAAAGGAGTTGCCATCAGTACCACTGCTCTTATTTCTAGCATATTACAATTATTTCAGAGATGCAGAGAAACAATATCTCAGCTGATATGCCAGGACTAAAACCTCCAATGAGAGCATTCACATCAAATTACCTCCATCTCTCTATAGATAGTGTGCCTGTAAAAGGAGAGGGCAAGGGGACTCTTATTTCCTTTCATTCACCATGTGTCTGCCTTGTCTCTTAAACTAAGCTGTTTAGATCAGGGACTTTCTTATACCATGCAGTAACATAGAGCACAGCACACTAGGACTTGAATCCCGTTTGGTACATATACCTGCCACAGCTAGACAGAAAAAAAAATCAGCTGTAGAGAAAATATAGGCAGATGAAATAAAAGCTTTCTCACCATAGAGGTGATTTTGCAATGGTAAGCAAAGAAATAATCATAAATTTGGTTAGACTGCATAAACAGAGGGTTTCCTGCACTTTGTCATTTTTAGATACTCTACTCAGGACCTCACAGAAGAAATGCCTCACAAGTACTGTAGCCAAACTGTGCTTCAGTGAAACAAGATGAACCACATAAGAAACTCAGGCTCAGGAGTGCTATGGCAAAGATTATGATGGCTTTAGATGCTATATACTGAGGCTACTTATTACAAGGCTTGGGAGGAGAAATGGGAAAAGGGAGAAATGCATGAGAGGGATTCAGGTATTTGGTGAATTGTTTTACACTAACATTAGAAAACGTGGAAGAGAGATGCCTCACTCAGATTTTGGGTTTACTTCCATAAGAAGTTCCTAGCTATGTGCCCTCTTGCAGAGCTCAGCCCTTTGCATCAAAAGTGATTTTAATTCAGCCAAAAAGTGTTAGTGTCTCTTCCTACACATCCTTGCAGGGAATGCTTCCACATTCTTTGGAAAGGAAAGATCCTGTTTTCATCCAGATGAGTGCTCTAAACAGCTGCACTGTGGGGTGATTCCCTCTCTTTTCTCTGGCCTAATTAATATACAGCCAACTCACCTTTACCCAAGACCTCTCCGTCCAGGTTATTAAGCATGTAATGAATGCAGAGAGGATGGGCACAGTTTCACTACAGCCAGCCTGGATCTGCAGACTTGTTAGCTGACACAGGCACTGTGTGAGCATGGCTGAACTGCTCGCAGGCGTTGACCCAAGTCAACAAGAGCTCTGGACCTAATTTGAGGCACTCCAGTTCATTTACATTGTGTTCCAGGAACTAGATCATCATCATACACAGGACAAAGTAGAGAAATTACACATAGAGCAGACCCAGATCTGGTCTGTTTACCCTTCAGATGAAGCTAAAAATTCTTGCTGACCTGTGCCATCCATTGCAGAGTCAGCTTGGCAGAATAAAGCACCAGTACATTAATCAGTGCCTGAAATACTTATGACTTCCTAGGTTATTTTCCCTTCCATTTTTCCAGATGCTAGAGATATTTTCCTATGTTAGATATCATAAACAGTGAAAGAGCTTCTCCAGAAGAAATTAAGAAAACCCTTCCTAAAATTTTTTTTTTATTAGGAGCTAGGATTTTCTTATGATTGGGAGAACTGGGTTTAAACTAACTCTGTAAGACTGGGTGACAAATACTTTTATAGCCAGTCTTTCACATCCTAAATGAGTACCTGTGAAGGGCTAAAAAACAGTTATTAGAAAGTTAGCAATGCTTCAAAACAACCCTGAGGGCAAGGGGTAGGGTAAATTCTGCCAAAGTAGGATGGTGCACTGCCCCATTCTCCTCACTTCCATCCCTAGAGCCTCTAGTCCAGCTCAGAATGGTTATTAACCATTGGCACACCTGAAACCACACACCACACCCCTTGGAACCCTAACCCATGCCCATATGGCTGGCAGACAAGAAGCCCCACCGGGTGTGGCATTGCCACAGGAGTCCAGAGCAAATAAAATCAATACCACGTGGCCACCGTGTGTTCACAGCCCTACCTGGACTCCTGGTAGCTGGATCTACACTGGATCTAAGGCAGTAGCTATAATTTTCTCTTTCTCTCTTTCTTTCTTTACTTTTTCCTCTTCTCCCAATTTCCTTTTCTTGATATTTGGGTGACTTAAACCTGGATGGGTTGGAATTTGTTAAGTCAATGCTTTGTGAAATGCTTTATGTTGATTGAATGTTTGTTTTAAACTTTTGCCAAGTTCTCTTGTTTTCCAAAGTTTGCCAGTAAAAGTGTGTTACTTTGAACTGAAAAGCATCGTAGCATTTCTCCCATGTGTGGCCTCAAGGTATAAAAGAAGACCCTTTTAATAAATCCATTGTGTGGGTTTTGGGAGCTTTGTATCTTTTTGGTGTAAAACCCCTTCAATGAGCTCATGAGAAGAGCCAGGGGTTTTACAGTGCCCCAGTTGTGCTCCAGCAGTTGTCCCAGTGGTTAGATGGTCCATACTCCTCAACACACAAGTATGCTGCTTGACAGGCACAGCTAGATAATATCTCCTAGAGTACACCATGGATGATGCAGTAAAGAGAAAAACTGTTTTTTGAGACCCTTCAGATACAAGTACAGAGCTGCCTGTCACCAGGAGAACAGGAGCAAATGGATAGGAAATTGCACGTCTTCAGGATTTACTGGCAATATAGCAAGGGAAAAAAAATCAAAGTAGCAAAATTGTGGGTACAAGGCATAGACACACACACACACACTCCATTCTTTAGACATGAAATTCTACTGTATAGTTAGGCTTCAGAAATTAGGACTGCTCCGAATGTGTAACAAACTAACTTTTAAGAGAAAGAAGTCTATAAGTATGGTTGCAGGAGTAGGGTTCAAGCTCTTCCTTCAGCTCTGATTCAAACTGCCTCTGCAGATACATCTTATTTATCATTTATCTGCATCCAGCTTCTTCATCTGTAAAGGGAAGGTAGTACTTGTTTAATAGAGGTGCAGAAAAATCATTACTCAGTTAGTACTTGTAAAGTTTTTGGTGAAAACAGACGACTTGCTTTTTCCCCAAACTATACACCAGTGTGGGCCTGATCTGAGGTTGTGCCAACAATGTATGTGCAAAAATCGAGTAGCTGTGAAGAACTAGTGTGGCTTTATTTACATGGTGATCATCTGAGCTCTGTACAGTTCTGTACAGATCTGTACACCCTTAACTGCACACAGGAGAACACTCCATGTTGTGGAGATCTTCACCAGGTTTCCAGAAGATAGTGAATTTACAACTGGAATATGTTCAGCAGAATATTGGCAAAATGTTCCCGGGGTTGAAGCACTTGCTCTGTGACAAAGGCCTGAGGAAAGCATCTTGTCCAGGTTGGAGAAGGAAAGGCTTTGGTGGGATATAACAGCAGCCTTCCAACACCTGAATTGCACCATGACAGCTTTTACTAACCTCCTTTCTAATCCTGTCAGCTAAGACTCACTGCTCGTCTAATGTCCAGAGGCAACATTTCACGGAGGAGTAGTGGGATTTTGCTGGTCCACATGAGCCTCCCTCACTATTTAATAGGAAAAGATATCATGTCTTCAGGTGCAATGGGGAGAGCTGGAGATGCCTACCTTGATCAGCAGCTTCACAGTATCAGAGAGAAATGTAAGCAGAGAATAAAACAGGGCCTCTCATCAAACTTCAGTCTCACCCCCGTAACACTGCTGAGCACCAAAGACTCTCTTCTAAAGGAGCTCTGTGTGTGTGTGTGTGTGTATGTGTCTTGTCATATTCCTCCTTGTATCATATAGACATGAAAAGAAATGAATTCTTATGCTTTCATACAGAGATTTTACTTCATAGACTCCTGGCAAATGTCTCCTCGGTTGGAGGGGAAAAAAATGAAAACCAAAAAGTCATCAGCTTTGCACACATCTTATTATAGCAGCCTCTGCACTGAAATTCATGCATGCTGCTGACAACGCTGGTACACACACATGTCATCTGAGCTGTTTATAGCCATTCTTTCATTTAATGCATCTCATCTGCCACATTTTCTTGCAGGTTTTGTCTGCTTTACCATGTTATCATTTAAGCCTTTATCTATAAATCAAACTGAACTATAAACCACTTTGTCATCTTTTGTTTTGAAACAGATGTACAGCAAGCAGAGACTGCTTCTGAATAGGAAAAAATGTGAACACAAACACAGGCAGACATATGTACAGAAACTCAAAAAAATCAAGGTGGGTTTTCTTACTCATAACCAATGGTACAGAAGGATGATTATGAAAATAATGAGAGGTGGTAACAGTCTTTCGATGCAAATGTGATTTCTTCCTCTTTATAACAGGTCAACAATAACAATCTGAGGGAGTGTCAGGGAGAAGATTTAGAGCTGAGCTATTTTCAGGAGGCTCCTAGGACACAGACACTGATGTGACAATTCAGTTGCATGAAAGAATAACCTAAGATAGATTTCTGCTATGTTAAAAAGCTTTCATTGGCAAGATCTGATATTCATCAACATACTTAACTACTCCAACACCCTATCCTGACTCCCATGAAACAATTACTACTGAAAGACCCTAAATTGTAGCTACATAGCTTTGTTCTCCAATCAGCAACAGAAAATACACGACTTAACCACTGTCCAGTTCAAAAGGCTTCAGAAGATCTGACTTAGTGCTGATGGAAAAGATTTTCTCTGCAGTACAGGCCACCATTTTCCCAGGTTTGCTTGCATTCTTGATGTTACTGATTTCATTTATTATTAGAACTCTTCTTCAGGAGGTATCTTTCATCCTGGAGAGTTGAGATGATCCAAAACACAACACAGATTTCTCCCTGCAAATGGGCAGATGCTAAGGTGCAGTAGACAAAGAGCAGTCTGTCTGGCTTTGGCACAGACAAAATTCAAAGCAAAGACATGCCACAGAAGTCAGATATCTCAGTAGATGGTTTGCATGAGCCAATGTATCCCATAAAATCTTTTCTCTCAATAAGGAAAAAAAAGCAAAGGGAAGAACAGGAAGAATAAAAGATATGTCTATAGAAAAATATATATTACAAAAGCAAATAGAAGCTATAATTATCAATTTTCAGCAGTAACTCCAGCAATGTCCCTGATGATAGATAGTATAGTCAGCAAAAATCAGAAGTGTTAAATCAGAAGTGTTAATTAATTATATCTCCTTTCTTAACTCCAGCAAATTTCTTAAGAAAGTAGCATATGCATTGTTATTTGTACTTTCATGCCTCATCCCAGTTCTAGTCTTCTCTAAGACTATGTACCAACCATTGAAAATTTCCAAAATGCTCCTAGAGAAAAAAAAAGGCATCGTGACAGAAGATTTGGGCCAGATAAGAAATAATCACAAATACATAAATATCCCACACAATCAGATTTCCAGTCTTCATAAGCAAATCCATGAATTATTGTTCCCATATGCATAAATTTGTACTGACACTATAAGATTGCGAGAAAAAAAAAAGGCCAAATGTGTTATCTTCCATCTCCATATGATGTTTACCACTGTAACTCTTCAAGATCTAATTTAGAGACCTAATTCATCTGCTGACACCTTTTCCTCCTCTCTACAGGAAACAATTTAGCTAGAGATTTTTGAAAGAATGTAAGACACTTTGAAGTTTTCCACAAAGCAAATCAAAACAAACAAAAGCCCACATCTACTTCTCTAAGCAAGGTTCTATAACCTCCTTTAGCTTCAGACACTTGACTTACTTATAAGAAACATATATTCACATTCATGTTCCCTTTCAGGCCAGGAACTGCTATGTATTTTACTTCTAAAATAAAATCCAGTTATTAAGCTTAACAATTCCAGGGAAAGGGGGGCTGGAGGGAGGAGTGTGTGGGGGAAGAATGCCCGTATTTGACGGAAGAAAATTAGTCTTGGATCCAAAATGGCATCTAAAAATGCCATTCCAAAATAAAATTTAATCAGTTGAAATGGTTCCACCAAAAGTCTTATCTTTGACTTCATATTTCCTTTAAATTAAATAATTGTGGTTTTTATAGGCAGAGCATTCTGAGGTTTTTCTGGTCTAGCTCTGTATCAGTCTAACCAGAAGCAAAAGCATTTATTTAGGGCACTTTGCCTCTTCCCTAATTAATTTTAAAATCATTAGTGTGTGAGGGGGAAAAACCCCTAATATATAAGTATTTTTGATCACTTAAGTCACTGTATGTAAAAGATATTCCAGTCCTGAATACTGAGGGTATTTTAATTTATGTACAGCTATTCATGACCACAGAAGACAGAAGCTATTTTTGACCTATGGTACTGCAACTGGGGATGAAAATCTGATTCTGAAATAAGCAATATTTCATAATGGTATTTTTAACACCTCTAGTACCGTAGACAAAACAGTATTTATTATAAATTTATTTCTCTAGCGAAAGTATTATTTATGCTAAAACAAACCTCAACATCACGCAAAATTTTGTAGTCCAACTCATGATACGTTTTTTATAGGACAAAAAGCTAATTATTCTAGTCTTATATTCAGACCAATTTCTGAACAACAATCAACAGGTTTGGGGGCTTGCATGTATTACTATTGACACAACAGTTCTAACACCATTTGATGCTTGCCTCCTATTAATCATGCTCTCAGGTAATATTTACAGACACTCTAGACATGATTCTGATTTTGAATAAAAGCATCTGTCTCTGAGAGGCCAATTCAATAGATGAATCATGCTTATAATTTTGCCCCAGGTATTAATTTGTGTGCTCCTGAGTGCTCTAAGCGTGCACTGCTTTCCAAAATGGAGGTCAAGTTGAATATTCAGGGCTAGGGACATGTTTCAGGTCTTGCTAGAGACCTATGTGCTCACAGCTAGAGCTGTGAGCACAAGGCAAGAAGACACAGATGGGAGAAATAGCCAGCACGGTAGGAAATCAGAAGTCTTGTGCCTGCAGCTATTCAATCCTGGTATGCAGCAGCAGTCACTGCCATACCAACCACCAGCACTTATCTGAGTGAGCAAATGGAGCACTCGGGAACAAAGGAGGAAATGAGAGAAAAAGAGAGAGATAACAACCAGCCTAATAATCATTTAGTTATAGAAAGCAAAAATACCACTTAAGAAACAACATATCTTCACAGAACTGAGAAACAGAAGTTACTGGTCTCTGAAGGATTCAATTAAAATGCTTCAAGCTTTGCTTTCAGACACTCTGAAACTGCCTGCTGGTAACAGGATCTTGCTGAACTTCACTACCTCTGGAAATTCTGCAACAAGCCATGACAAGACATGATGCTTTTTCTGAGAAGAATGTTTTCTTTTATTTTATTTTCTCAAATCTCCAGAGCACAAGTCAATTAGGACACAACAGAAGTTTCTCAAACTGAGAGGTCATACTGTAGGGCAACTTACTCCGAAGTAGAAGAGATAATCATCTTAACTACTTTACAAAGCCTCAAAACAGGCTTCTCTGGCTATCCAAAGATCAATACTGATGCATCAACCCTCCAGCCTAGCTAAGCACTGTAATGTTTTTATTGTGCAAAAAGGAAAGGAAAAGTTTATTAGGCTGAAGGCTTTCATTTAGGAATGCAGCTTTCACAACACTACAGCATGCAGAAATACTACCTCATTGTCCTGGATTCAGCTAGGATAAAGTTAATTTTCTTCCCAGTAGTTGTATAGTGCTGTGGTTTGGATTTAGGATGAGAATAATGTTTATAACACACTGATGTTGTAGTTGTTGCTAAGAAGTGCGTAAGGACTGTTCAGCTTCTCGTACTGCCCCGCCAGCAAATAGGCTGGGGGGCACAAGTTGGGAGGCAACACAATCAGGATAACTGACCCTGATCAAAGGGATATTCCATGCAATATCATACCATGCTCACCATATAAACTAGGAGGAAAGCTGGCTGGAGGGTGGTGCTCAGGAACTGGTTGGATATCAGTTGGTGGGTTATGAATAATTGCATTGTGCATTACTTGTTTGCTATATTTTAATTCTTTTATTCTTGTTATTATTACTCTTGTTTACCCTTCTTCTTCTGTCCTATTATATTGTTTATACCTCAACCCACAAATTCTACTTTTTATTTCAATTCTCTTTTCCATTCCATTAGGAGGTGGGAGGATTGAGCAAACAGCTGAGGTGTGCAGCTGCCTGACAGAGACACTTGTATACATCTCATTCTATGCAGTTAGCATCATTGGAAGCTGTATATATTGGTGCTTTTAATAAAAGACTCACAGAAGAACATCAGACTGAGGTGTCTAATTCCCCATCTCCCCACCCCCAGGTCTGTCTCAATTCTATAAGTTTTGTACCAATTTTGCCCTGGATTACTTATGCATAACTCTCATTGAAATCAATCAACAGATTTTGCATATACATATATATATGGCCAAAGGCAAGAGGAAAGACATTAGTGTTGAATTTTCAGAAGTATACAGTACAGAATCCTTTTGTCCCATTGAAGTCAAAGGGAGCTTTAGCACTCACTTCCAGAAAGGAACACAAATAAATTAGATGTGAATGCTTAGAAAAATCTCATCCCTAATTTTCATGTATTGCTGGTAGCATAATATCAACATCACAGTAGGGCAAACAAATAAAATTCTTGGGCCTGTTGCCTGCCCAAGATGCAACTTCTGCATAAAACTACTGCACCAGTAAAGACTGCCAGCAGTTGAACATAAGCATCCAATGTGCAGAAAAACCTTAGTTCACACCAATTTTCCAATGCATTGTGGATGACAATACGTGTAATCTTTCAGAGGAATACTAATCTGCACCATATTTTTCAATATCCTCTATTTTTCTCAGACAAGAAGTTCTGCACTAACCCATGCAGACACAAACACCTCACACCTTTCCAAGAGCGGCAAGCAGTGCCCAGCAACAAGCCTCCATATACACTAAGGGAATCACAAAATAAAGCAATGACTCAATTTCACACTTCATGTTTTTCAGTACTTCAGTATTTCCTGGAGCTCAGGAATCCAAATGCTCTGCAACCTTTCAAATCTGCTCTTAATATTTCAAGGTGCATAATCATTAACACCTGTTGTGCACTGGGATTGAAAACCTCTAATATTCCAGCAACTACGTTATCTTCTTTTAACATAACTTTCAGATGCAGCATGACTTGTAACTTGCATTAATTTAAATAAAATCCTTTTTATTTTTCTTTTTTTTTTAACATCAAATTTCCATTAGGTTATAATACAATACATTAGCAAAAGACGCCACCTTTTAATTAAGTTTAATTTAGTCAGGGCCCTTTCTCTCACTGATGAGAATTGTCTAGGCCAAGAGTATTGTTTACTACAAGTGTTAATGCTTCAATGTCTGTTCTGCTCTCTTCTCTCTTGTGCTGAAAGCTGACCCAGTCTGAACACCAGTTCTGCAATTGTTCATTCATCACTTCTTGTTAACCAGTGAATAGTGATTTGCTGCTCATTGAAATCCAAGCTCCCAAGCCCTTTTCTATCCAGTGACTAATTCCACCATCAATCCCATACTGTCTAATGAAATATACTTGCCTTTTTGGTGCTACTGTGTCACAAAGCCTTCCTGAAGTCATAATACTTTATATCTTTTTCTTTACCCCTGTCAAGTCTCATTGACCATCTCTCCTCAGAGAAGTTAATTGGATATGTGAAGCATGACCTCCCTTTCATTAACCTGCAGTGACTCCCTGTATCTGTTCAGCTTTCCCCTAACTTTATTTTAATTAGTGGCTTGAATCTTTCCTAATTCAAAGGTTACATGTGCACATATGCCATTTTCTCATTTATCCTTTAATTCTTTGCTAGCTATAAGCTTGACATCATGGTGAATTCACATTCAACTGATAACTGATCCAGACTTGAGGAATCTCTCTTTTTCTACTTCTCCACATAAACACACACACTCTCCAAACAAAACAGAAAAAAAGAAAAAACGCCTTTCCCTTAAATTCCAATATCATCACTGATACTCAAAGAAATCTTATCTTGAACTAGCAGATAATCAATCTATTATTCTCATCAGATCAACATTACAATTACAATGCTGGCACTTAAATTACCTGCTTGGCCAATATCTCTCCCAAGTATTGAAGGTTTTCAAGAGTTCAAATTCTATTGCAAATTAGCAGTCTGTCACAGGAGAGGGTCAAACCTTTAGGGATTAAAGAGAAATCTGTAAGAACCAAGTAGGTATATTTTGATTAAACCACACTTTACGGAAGTCTGTTATTACATTTGCCTAGAATTTGACTTCTGTATCTATATTAAGGCAATTTAATAATGCAGCTTTAATTAATTAATTAATACGTTAATGTTGTACAACTAGCAAGTTTAATTAGCTCCTGGATCTTGTACTGTACATAAATCTGGAATTTTATCATCTTCAGTGCTGAAATTACCAACTTAGATATTTAATTTTAAGTGTCTAGCTTCAGCTTCCTGAATGCAAGAGTATATAGGCTGGTACCACACTTAAACCACATCTAAATTCCACAGTGTCATCTGTTTTTTACTGTCCTTTAATATCTTGAGACCCAGTTGATATTTGCACAAGATTTACTGAGGTCTTATCTATTCTATAGGATTATTAAGAAGACATCTATAATTCTGGGCTACTATGGTTGTAAGAGAAACATTGCAAGTACTGACATTGTTGATCTAAGACTCGGAGCACATCTCTCCTTATCCTCAAAGCCAGTATTCCACAGACCCAGTATTCCTCCATCCCACCTCCAAAACTGTTTTTAAAATGAAATCTATATTACAAAAAAAAAAAAAAAAAATCAACTTGTCCTAAATTGTGCATTTGAATCCAAATTATAATACCCCTACGTGGCTCTCCACCAGGATTTTAGATCCTCCTGAAGTAAAGAGGTTTCCCAGAACTGAAGTTTTGCTCATTACTATTTCTACTTCAAAGCAAGATAAACCCAAAATTTTTCATTAAGTTTTACAAAGTCCTCTGTTTTCATCAGTTGATACTACTTGAAAGTTTAAAGCTCTGTGGAAAAAAGCTATCTTCCCAGCTACCCAGCAAGCCACATAACAGCACAGAATCACAGAATCACAGAAAGGTCTGGGTTGTAAGGGGCCTTAAAAATCACCTCTTTTCAAAACCCCTGTCATGGACAGCAATGTCACTCACTAGATCAGGTTGCTCAGGGCCCCATCTAACCTGACCTTGAACACTTTCAGGGATGGGACATCTATATCATGTTAAAAATAAAATTATGTTTCTGATTCAAATCATCAAACCTCCAAGCCTCCTTGCCAATCTGCTTTGCGAACATTGATTTTAAGTCATTCTGTTTCATAGAAATATCCACATCTTCTGTAATAAGTTTCCTTTTGGTATTCCCCCACAGGGCCTGCAGTCTCTCTCGTCAACCTCTTGCTCCTTATACTTTACATTTGTATAACCATTTATTATTCATATTTACATCCTATGTAATTTTCCTTTCATTTTTGATCTCAGCTTTCTTGATCATTTCCTTAACTTTTTTCTTTTGCCTCCTATACCTTCTCTTTCAGACCTAACACTTCTAATTTATCCTCAGGGATTTCTTGGAAATGAGATGTTAGCTCTCAGTGGGATTTTCTTGGCAAAACTTTTTTTTTTTTAAATTATAAATGTCTTGTCCGCATTTCTCCTGGTCTTCATTCCTTCCTGTAGTTCCCTGGTCATCTATACTGATCATTTCTGCCCCTTCTTGAATATTTATGTCTTCACTGGATACATATTGTATTTGCTGAGCTCCTGGTAATCTGCCTTTGGTACTTTGTACTTATTTCGCTTCCCTCTGTGTTTTGCTCAGAGGTGTATGCACAACTGCATTGCTGCAGAGATACGTATCACTATGTTTGCTTACATAAGTAGAATAGACTATAGGTTATCTATCATAGAGCAACTGAAAGTACTAAGTTTTGTGCCTGGAATGTCTTGCTCCCTCTGACAAGATAGCAAGAGGTCATAATTCCTTGACATGAAACTATGTCAGAATATCAATTTCCCATTTGTCAATCTATTCTAGTACACTGTAGCAACATATGTTGCAGTTGATAATGCACTCTGCATACTCGCCCCTTCTGTGTATTATCAAATTTTAGCATCCTATACAGTGAGTTTTTACCATAGTCACACTTCCTAAAGAATCATTTTCTCCAGAAAAGACCAAAAAAAAAAAAAAAAAAAAAGAAAGGAAAAGCCAAAATTATCCTTAGTGCAGTTCATCTGACTACTACACAGTATTTTTACATGACATATTTATACTCTTACTTTGTGGGAGAGTTATTATTTGACCTTCACCTCCTCAAAGGGAGGAAATGTCACTATAACTTTACATTCCTCAATTCTCCCAGCTGTAAAACTATTGTGAAGAACCTCCTTGGTATTTCAGTGCTGGAATATGGTATCATTGCAATACGGACCGTGCATTTCACTGTTACGTTCAACTCTCTCTCATCCAGGAAAAGAGTATCAAACTCTCTTCTGAATTTAAGTTCTTAATCTAAGACAACAACCCAGATTATTAAGCAGAGTTCTTCACCCCCCACTCACCCAGCTACAGCATTTGCATTTGGGCAGCAGGGAGTACTACAAACTTTGTACTTATAACTTATGTTATGTATAACTCATCCTGACAGATGAGAAGAAAATATTGAAAATACATGAAAAATTCCTATACTCTGAAGTAGTGTTGGATGCCTAAAATATCTCTGCTCTTCATATGATTTTTTTCTACTTTTCTTATTAGTTGTGTGGTGGGCTAAAAAGAGCACTGAATGAACAGAATGATGTGTAAATGGGAAATGTGAGTGCAGGAGAACCATGTATATCTAGATGGATGACTAGGGAGGTGGAGAGAACAGAAGCACTTGAGTTTGTAAAGAAGGGAGACAAAATTGATGCTGAAATTTTCTTCAATACTTCTTACAAGCACTAAAACAGGGAAACTAACATTTTCAGGTTTCCCAGGGAGATAAAAAAGCATCTGTATTGCAGTCATTTCTATTATTTAGGTTCTTTTATTACTTCACTGCTTTTGAAAGCCTGCTGTTTGTTCTTTTTCTGACTGCTGACCAGTACAGCGGATTTCTTTACAGAGGGCAGATAGACAGCGGAGTTTGCAGCCTCGTGCCTGTCACATAATAAGGCCATCAGGTTCTCATTGTAGACAGCAGTGAACATACCCACATTTGGTCCCTGATGCTGCAAAATGATGTTGTAGGAAGTTGCAAGAGTTCAGCATCACTCAGTCTTTGACTTTTTGGCCCTAGGATGCATTTTGGCCACCCCTGATTTTCTCCCAAATGACACAATGCTATCAGCAGGAAAGGAAGTAAGTCAGAGATCTTCAGGTTCTGCAGTCTGCAAGTCAAGGACACTTGACTCTGGGATTTGATTTTGTGCTTCTGAATCCTTTCAGCAGATATTGGCGAAACAATGATTATAAGCAACCAATAAATAATCACAATCAGTTAGAATATGAAGTGTGCTCATGCCCATTACCAAAGCAGAATCACTGAAAAAGCATGTTGGACTTCAGAGATGTTTTGTTTGGGGTTTTCCCTCCTCTTTTTCTTTTTTTTTTACTTATTTTTTCCCCATTTGCAGTCACATTACCCAAGAGGAAGGTATATCTGGTCCTTGGAAAAGTAAGCAGAGCAGCTAGTGCTGTACACAGAAGTGATAACACCACATTGAGAGACTCAGGGTTTTCATAGTGTAATAGTAATATATGTCCTTAAAGTGAAATACACTGTCAATTTTACATCAGAAATGTTCTGCATCATCACTATCAAATGAGGTAGTGTTAAACATCTTTTGAATTGAATAATTTGGAAGAATACAATGTGAGTAATGTAACACTATTAAGGATTTTACTGTTTAAAGAATACCACAAAGGCAACTAAACTAGACCTCTCATTTAGACTCAGTGTTGTACTGGATCCTCATCACTTACACTGAGAATATTTGCCTGTGCAAATGACATAGTCAAAGCCTGTTCCCTAGCTAAGTTACCCAAACAGGACTTCAGCACATAATAACTGGTTTACCCTTTTTGCCTAAAGAAGAATTCGATTTCATATTCTTACTTCCAGGACTGTTCATTTTTATAGATTGAAAGAAAAAAAACCCTCATTTGGCATGCAGTGAGTAGTAGGAGACAGCAAAAAGATATTTACAAGGAGATCAAGAACATTTCAGGAATATAAAGGGATTCAAACATACATTCATTTTTATCCTTACCTGGAATTCCTTGGTATTCTTTACTGTAGCCAAAGATGCTTTCCATGTTGCAGTTCCATTGGGAGTAAAGGGCTAAAAGAAAACCTGATCCCCAAGTCTGACAGAGTTCAAGAAGTGTTTGGACAATGCTTTCAGGCACATGGTGTGATTCTGGGGGCTACCTTGTGCAAGGCCAGGAGTTGGACTTTGGTGATCCTCGTGGGTCCCTTCCAATGGGGCATATTTTGTGAATCTGTGATTCTGTGAAATATATATCCAAGCCAGTTAAATTTTCTGAATTTTCCTTTTGGAGAATAGCTCCCCATATTTTATCATATACAATTTTCCAATAAGAGTTTATTCTAAAGAAGGATTACTACTCTTGTTGTTCACTGTACATACACGGGAAATTGCAAGTTCATTTAATTAAAAATCATTAATACAATAAATTCTGCTGAACATTGGCTGAGTATTGAAGAACTGCCCCTTTGTGGACATTTTTTATGTGATTGACCAGGTACTGTGCAGCTTTTTAAAATGCTTCAAAAAGGGTTTCATTTGTGGCTCTCAGAAAGCTTTATAGCATAATAATCAAAGCTAAGAATATTCTAAAATGAGGTGAAGACAATAAAATATGCACATTTGATAGGCAGGTGCTACAATGCTCCGTTCCACTAATAACGTTGATATTGGCAAGCTACTGGCACAGGTTAGACATCTGAAATACAATCTAAATCTCAGTTGCCACCTCTAGGAATAAATTGCAGTGTGTTCATTTTACCTTCCCAGCAGTGACCACAGATATAATTACAAATCATCTATTACCAAAAAAAAAAAAAAAAGGAAAAAAACCACTGCACATCTCTTTATTAATGGAAATGCCCCTGTTCTTTCTGTTAGATTCAGAAAGCAGTACCTTTTATTTTGTTTTTACATATTTGGGGGGTTTTGTGGGTTTTGTTGGTTTTTTGTTTATGTTGCTTTGGGGTTTTGTTTTGGTTTAGTTTTTTTTGCAGATTTGAAAAACAAAAAAAAAACAAAACCAAAAACAAAACAAAAAAAAACCCACAAAACCCCCCCCCAAAAAAACCAACCAACCAACCAAATAAACAAAAAAAAAAAGAAGCCAACTTTCCATGATTTTCCTGAATTTAATCTGATGAATGTGCCATGTAACACTAATAGGTGTCATGGCACTCATCCCAGTCAACCCAATGACTTGAAGTATATAGCCAAAAATACACATCTTAACCCCATTTTCAACTCTTCAGAGCTTAAAAAACTAAGAAACTTCTTCTTATCAACAATTCTGTCATCCTGTGAATGTTTACTATCAGGTTTTTTTCTGCTCTTTTCACTTCTTATGACAAACTTTTAAAGAATTACTCATGTGTCTATTTCTGATCTAAAATTCAGTTTGTTGACAAACTAATTTCTCAAATAACTGTCACATTCACCCCATCTAAGTCATCATAATGTCCCCTAACTTGACACGGTGTTAACCAGTCACTTTCAAATTTTCTACACCAATCTGAAACAATAATCACAGGAGAGAGCTCAGTTCACAAGTGTTAGCCCACTGTGTGTATCAGCAGGAGGCATTTTGGCTCACACGGCCACTTTCTGAGATGAGTTTTGAGTAAGTGAGATCTAATTGGCAGGGAAAAGAAAAAGGAAAACAAAATAACAAAAACAACGACAAGAAACAAGAAACGATAAGCAGAAAAGCTGAAAGGTTCAGGAAGGGCAGGTCCTGTCTGAGGACACACACATACTGTCCTCAACGAATGGTTTTCTGCACAAGAACCAATTTTAGACAAGTCCTCAGGCTGTCGCACCCGCTCCTAAAGCCGTGCCTGGCTGTGCAACAGTGCTAGGTGTCTGTCACATGCTGTAACCAGGAGAGTGGAAAATGACATCTGCCGGCCTGTCAAGGCAGTCGTAGCTCGCTGCCACCCCAACTGCAACCAGGCTGGCACCACCTGCCCCCCACGCTCCGGCCAGCTGCCAGCCCCGCCACAGCCACCCCTCGCCGCGCTGCCATACGCCACCCTGGCAAAGGGATGGGGCACGGAGCCACCCTGGGATGGGAAACGTGTTTGGGCCACCTGACAGCAGGGTCAGCCCTGAGGTTGCTCTCTGCTGAGTGATGAGATCAGACAGGGCACTGTGGGCCCCCTGAGTGCCTCATCTGTGTCCTTCTAATTGAATGTGGCACTGACAAGGGACTTGAACTTGCGCCACAGTGTTTGGTGCAAGTGAAACAATCATTTTAAAATAATTGCTGTGGCAGAGGGCTCATGGCCACCAAGGGTGACCTGCCACGTGCTATCTGAGGAGGAGGTAGGAAAGGCTGCAGCTGGGTGTACACAGCCCCTTCGTTCTCCACACCTCTCCCACCAGTTTCACCAAGAGCACAAACTCCTGTGCAGCTCTAGTTTGCTTTTCTCATTACATTGAATGATTCTAAGGATGAATTTTGCAGTGCTTTGTATTTAGTGGAAGGGATATCCTTTTTGTTCTTAAAGAGCTTTTGAGATGAAGCCAAAGTGATTCATAACTTGAGGAATTCAGTGCAAGTGTAGAAATCCAGGACCACATCCTCAGTGTTTCTCCAGAGCACAATACTCACACCCAAACCACAACCCACAGAAAATTGTGAAGTGGCTATAGGCAAGCATAGGTACAACATAAGCTTTTCTACCTTCACAAGATTTCCACTGGGCTGACTGCCTTCTTTGCTTTTTCCTTCTGAACTTTGGAAAAGATTGGACTGTTCAATATGTCCTTGCCAGTGTGACAGAAGAGTCAACAGCACATGTGTTCAAGGAGTTACTCCTTCACAATAAACAACTGTTAAAAGCTAGAAACAACCATGGCTAACAGCACAGAATGGACAATATTATCAGAAACTCAGAGATTAATGTTAGAGACTGGTAAGGAGAAATTAATGTCAGGGGGAAAGAGCCCCTCATGCAACTTTGAAAAATTAAAATATATACACAGGTATATATATCTATATAATCATACAGAATTTGACTGTGAGATGTGAGTCATCTAAGAGGTGATGGCACCCTCACTGGAGGAAGCTTACAAGGAGCCAAGAGAACATATCCCCAAGCAGCTGGGAGCTTGATGAGAAAGACTAGATACTCTCTTACAGAAAAGGATCCATTTTGGCAGAGTACAAGACAGTAGACTCCTGCACATTCTGCCTCCCTCCTCTGTAAGGCAGGAGTCTGAAACTATGCTTTCAATTTCTTTTCCCTTGTCTTTAGCACTGATTTTTTTCTAAATAATACACATAATGCATGCACTTTTAAAGGAGGAAGCTGACCCTGTAAAAGACATGTTTTCAAGCCCTAGGGCCAAATTCTCAAATTTTCTTCAGATGTTGCTTCAAAAAAGATACAGTGTTAATCAACACAGAAGTGTATCTGAAGATTTTTAATGAGTTTTTATCAATAATTTAAACTTTATTATTATTGCTGTTGTTTGGCTTTCCTTGTTTCAATTACTTCTCCTTGTAGTATGATGTTTTAAGTGACTCTAATGTTTGCCTAATGTCAAGGCTCAAAACAAAATAAAGACATCAATTAAAAATATTGGAACTACCAAAATTACACATTTTTATGTTGGAAAAGTACCCAAATACTAGAAGCTTTCCATATTACAACTTCTAATACATTTCCTGGTGCTCCAGAACATCTGATTTGGTTGAGATTATTAGAATTACTTTAGTTCAACAAGCTCTCAATACAGTAAAGTATATGTTCATTTCCCTAACCTGGAACAGAGCCAAGTACCCTCACCAGAAACAACAGACAACACTCAGACAATAACTGATAAAGCAGGGCTCTTTTTGAAGTAAGTTATGTTCATCTTACAGACACCAAACTTGATCCTGGTCCAACATAACAAACAATGAAGGACAAGATTTTGAATCAACAGGAGTACATATTTTGGTGAGTAGGATATGAGTTGCAGAACTTTACAGTGCAGAGTGATTATATTCACACACAGTACACCACAGACATAGCTTTTTGCTGAAGATGTTAGTTTACACTGTGAAAGCAGAAGACAACAAAATTGCTTTTCTTTGTTCTTGTGCAGTTTCTGACCAAGTGATATCCATCAGGAATGATGTATGCCCACAAAAAGCAGACCAGAAGAAAATCTGTTCTGAATTCAAGTTCAACTCATCTGGTGGATTTGGGGTCTTATCTGTGAGTAGACTGAAAAGTCTACAAAAGAGAAACAAGGTGGAAGTTGCTTGTGGTTTCTGCATGAGAGTGAAAAAAAAATGTGGAAAAAGCTCTGAAAAATTTTCTCACTGTACCTTCTTACAAGATTAGGCTTGAGGTGGGCGACTCAGCCCCAGAGGTTTCTTCATGCAGGTTTGAATAATAGCAGAGGTTGATGCTCTACACCTCAGGTCCCCTCTCTATGGACTAAAGACCATCAGAACCCAGAAGTGGTTATACAGGGGGTTGTTTTGTTTCCTTAAGACTGTGATTTCACAAGGAGATTTTAGCTCATGCCTTGGCATAAATGTTTTGTGCACCCTTTTGCACCATCACCCATTACACTGAAGGTTTAACAGGAGATTTCTCAAAAAGGAATCCTATGGCAGCCCTTTTCTACCTCCTCGTCAGTGATAGCACTGCACTTATTCTCCACTTTTACTGAGCTCCTCATCAGAGGACCTTGTACTGATCATAGAAGACACTGCACTGTTGTATTCTAAAAAAAAAAAAAAAAAAGTCATTACCTTGTCTTCCTTTCATATTATTTTTTTCCTAGGCTTTTTTCATCGGCCTCTGGTCAGACTGTCATGACACATTCCAATTAAAGTTATATATTATCACAGGTATCCTTTCACTAGTGCCAATGCTCCCACTGGACAGAAGATGTTTCTGATAGCACTTTGATGTCCACTATTCAGCACTTTAATTTCCTGACAAATTCATCACGTGTAATTTATCATCAGGGGTGTTCAATCTTACAATAATAAAAGGCAGAGCTTGATGTTTTCCATACCATTTAATGTATAGACTGTTTGATTTTTATTTAAATTTGTATTAAAACTGCAGTTTCCTCTAACATATTCCTTTCCTGAAATGCACACATCTTGGCATTTGGTGGTATTCAGATGTTATTGGTCTATTTAACTAAACAAATCTAAGAAAATATTTCATTATTGTTTCAGTGCCAAAAATCTAACTTGTATCTAATACCCAAGGACTGCATCAAGAAATTCAAAGAAAATGCCCATTTTAAAAGCTTGTAGCCCATAAGAGGTATGTAAGTGTCATATGAGTAACTTTTCCCCCATTTTACAGTGTGATAACAGAAGCAGGTAGAGATTAATAAAGGAGAAAAAAATAGATTAAAACCATTTATAAAGTTCCCCTGGAAGTTTGCAGGAGAGCCAAAAACTTGGAATACTAAAGTACGGTTCTGTAGTTTCACCACAAAGCTCATTTGTCCTTTCATAAATGTCAAATAGTGTTAGAAAAAGCAGGTGACTTTTATAGCACTTCTATTTCTTCCTGACAATCATCTACAGCCAAAATCCTAAATTCTATTCCAGTGAATATTTTAGACAATTTAAAGAATTTCCATTCTCCAGAACTTTTTCAGAACCGTTACCTGAACCTTAAAATATATTTTCTTGAGTTCTATCAGCAGCAATTCTTCTTCTCTTTTAACTGAGAATGATGCTTAGCATGTGGGATAATGCACATTTTGAAACTAGACAGAGGCAAAAGACAAAAATGAATACAAAAGGATGACTGTGCACTGCTGGGATGGTGATTCACAAAGGAAGATGGGAGTTGGTAACTGCAGTTCTGGGTATTGTTCATCTCCCAGCATGTTTAAGTTTAATTTAAAGGCTCTTTCGCATGAAATTTCCAAACTTACACAAACTACCTGTGGTCCAAGAGAATCTTCCCTTACAGCTTCTGAGTAGTAAGCTTCATGTAAAACAAAATGGCAACATGCCCAAGATCAGCTCAAAAAAACCCTGGGTTTTCCTTGTCTACAGAGAAATATACTGACACGTGCCCACGCATATCTTTATATTAACAGGAAGAAACATCTGCATAATAATTATGTTCCAAGGAATGAATCTAAAGAGGTCAGCACATTATATTGATGCATTTCATTCATGATTAAAGATTTTACAGCCTGATTTGAGAAAAATTTGCTCCACAGCACTCAGCTTTCCTCTGTTTAAGAAGCTATTTTAAACTTCAGTGTCCAAAACTGCATGCAACTGCTACTAAATTTTGTTTGAAATGAGAGGGTAAAGAATACATAAACCCTTAACTGAAATTCTTAGTATTCACTTCTCTATTCCTCAGTTATCCTGATCTCAACCTAGAGATACATGAGGGTTCTACATGCCTAGCAAATCCCCACAGAAACATGTTTTCTCTCTTTTATGCAAATAATCTTGCAAACAAGGTAAAAACCAGTTCTAAGTATTTTTACTGATTTTCCATTATAATTTTATGATGCTTATAAATTTATAATTCCATAAACAAGCTTGTTAGGGTTGAAAGCCCGTAGGAGATTCTTTTTATGAACAATAACTTTTTCTAAGCCTTGACTGGAATGATTATGAAAGATCCCAAGACATTTAATTCCTACATAGTAGCAGCTGAGGCTATCTGCAAATCCTTATTTTGGACAGCATTGTAATGATAAAAAGCATTACTTCTGGGGGCACCTATCACTGGGTGCTGACACAAAAATTCCCACTGATGAATCCATGGATTTCCTTTTCCCAACTCAGTCAGTTCAAGGTCTGATTCTTCTTTCCCAGCTGTGCACCTTATTTATACCAGGATACAGAGTTCAGAGTTACACAGTCTGCATATAATGGTGGTTACTTTTAACAATTTATGTATCAGCCTGGACACTGGAGTCCCTATTTGAATATATGTTGTCAGATCAACGGGGTCAGCTCAAAAGCACAGCCTGGGCCACTGTGTGCTTTGCCTGAAGTTTACCTATGGCTGTACCTGCAAATAGCCTTGTGTTGCTCATAGGTACAAGTAGAGGAAATTCTGAGGCTCTGCTCCCTGGCACAGAAACATTGACTGATTCATTGCACCCACCCCTGCCCATGTCAACTGCAAGTAGCCCGAAGCCCACTTGCCCTCACGCTCCTGTTATCCTGTCAGCCCCAAGACAAGCAACCTGCTTCCAGACCTTCCCAAGTCACAGGCGTCACTCTCTAGGACAGAAAACAATACAAGCCAAAAAACAGGGCAAGTACCTCTGGGTCATGGCAAGTGCAGCCAACTCACAGAAACAGCACTTTAAAGGGGCAGAGGTGCAGGTACCCACTGCCCGACCACAATTCGCTTTCTCACAGCAAACAGCAAAAGCCAAAAGGTACCTGATGAGACATGTGGGAGTGACATGGTCAGAGACAAGGGAATTAAAAAAGGGAATAAGTGTAAATAAATGAAATGTAAGCCACAGAGAAGGCTCTTTTACACTGAGAAGTGTGTCAACAAGAGCGATTTCCAGACCTCCCAGAAGCTGCTGGAGACAAAAGTCAAAGTGCAGGTGGCTGTAATCCAAGTTGGGAAGTGTTTTTCAAAAGAGGAAAACTGCTAGTGGTCAAGAGATCTCAGACCTGTGGCAGAACCAAAACTGATGATGAAGTGGAGGAAACTGAAGAAAAATAGCAACAAGTGTTTTTAAAAAAGACTTTTTGAAAGGTAATTTGGGAACTACCATTTCTTTACCTTCCCCGAAGCTCCTACTGCACCAGTTTGATGTTTTATGTTTTATTTACAAGTACACCTTTATAGTATTCAGATTTTCTTATCCTCATTTTGTTTCTAGCACTCCACTCATCTCTTCTACTATAATTTGTTCTTTGCAGTCAGCCATGAGAGAAATAAATGTAAACCAAAGCCGAATAACAACATACCTTTCGTAATTCATTACCTTCATTCAATTTGTTCTATTCCTGTTCCTTTGTCTCTCCTTTGTTCCCCATACAGATTAACATATCCTTCCCTCCCTATTTTTTTTCTTTATTAGCTACTACTTTAATTCTAATGCCTTTTTGCCTTTTTCCTTGCCTTTTTCAATAGCCAGAGCCTGTCTCTTGATTTTTGGTCACTCTACCCCTCTTTCTCTTTGCATTTTGCAATACACACACACACATACACCCGCTACCTTCTCTCCTGCCCATATATTGCTGTCTCTCCACTAGCATACAGCCACCCTCTCCATTCTCTCTGCCTCATATCCATTCAACTCCCCTTCTTGTGTGAATCCAGGCACCCTTCCACCGAAGAGCCAGGTCCTCTGCTTTGGCCTGAGCATCTCCCCTGACTGTCTTGAAGTTACATTGAAAAAAAAGACAAGTTGAAAGAGGAAGGAGTAGCTGGAAACTCGCTAGCCTCCTGAGTGTATCTTGATCTTGCCCTTTCAAGTACAGAATAAACGGAATGAACAGCCAAGAACTGCAGAAGGAGTTTATATTTTCAGAAGGCAAGAACAGCTAAATAGTAAATACGACTTTAGCTCAGAGGAAAAAGTTTTTAGGTTTTATTGAGAAGGGGAGAAGAACCATTATCAATCTAGATAAGTTGTGACGTGTTCAGGACAACTCCTTTAGGTATCCAAAAATTTTCCTTTTTGTTAATGTACACTGTAGGGACTAGGTTATACATCAGGTGTACTGAAGACAACTACACATGCATTGAGATATAATCTCTTCAACATGCAGGCTGACAACAGCTGAAACCTAATATTCACAAATTGACTTGTGAAACATGGGAAAAGAGACAACTAAAGAAACAGCATAATTTTCTCTTGACAACATCCCAACAGATTTCTTCAGTTATGGACAGAGTAATTTATAGAAAAAAAATATGTAGTAATTAGCATTTCACTTTTCTTCAGCATTGTCAGGAATTTAAACATACCCAAGACTAAAATAATAACGAGAAACAGCTAATTCCTCTATTACAGGCAATTTTCCAGAGGCTCACAGGAGTAATTTATTGCCTATTGTGAAAAATATATGGTGGTGGTGACAGCTAGTTGCTTTCCCACCTTCTTCTTCATCTACACACAATTTTCCTTCTACTTTCAGTTTGGTGTTGCACATAATTCATGTGGCATTCACATCAGTTATGTAAGAAAAAATAGTGTAATAAGCCCAGCTATCTTGACCTCCTGTGAGATTTCCCCAGTACTGCCCCCAGTTCCCTCAAAACTGGCAGATAACCTCCCTCCCTTCTCAGTGTGCCAGACCTTGCATCAGTGCGTAATTTGTGGCAGGAATTACAGTCAGGGAAAAGATTTCATATTAATGAAGGTGGCTTGAACTGATTTTGTCCTCCTTCCCAATGTAAGATTTTAGCCCCTTTGAACTTCTGGCTGCTAAAATGCCATGTTATTAATTTCTTCTTTCACAATTTTGGAAGACAAAATATGTAGTAGGACAGAAAAGAAATATGAGGCCATAACCATGATGTCCTTACTCTACTATTACACATAGGTATATTTTCTTCTGCCCTGGTCGTTCTTAAAACCACGTGCATTAGGCAAAATCTACTTGTGGGAGTTAGAAAGCAAGCACCCTTCTGCTTGCAGAAAGCTTTACTAAAATTCAGCCAGAGTACCAGGTGGGAGGTATGGAGAGGGAAGATGGGGAGATTACTTAGGAATTAATTTATTTTTCTTGGAGAGTACTTTTATTTTTAACATCTAGAAATCTTACTTCTCATCCTCTTTTTATCTTTGTAGTATTTCTTTTGGTTATAATATATTGGTTTTGTTTAATTAAATGACACATTGCACTGAATTCCTGATTATCACAGACTCCTTTTACAGGGCCATGCTACCTCTTAGATCATCTGTGAACACACTATACGAATCATATTGCATAGCACCACCACGTAATCACAAACGATGAGATGCCCACACAAATGTGATTGACTTGGGCCACTGGAAGCTCAGCGTATGCCCAAATCTCCTGCAACATTCTGAAAATGTCTGCAAACCATTCTAAAGCCCAGCTATAACTTAAATATGTAAACTGCCACATATATTTTGGATACATATAATTAGATGCTCCTATATACATAGGTGGGTAGTGAATCAATTCTGCTTAGGAATAATAAGCAAAGACAAAGTAATGGAGCAGAATGTCTTATAGCTCCACCGGGAGCTGCCCAGGAACATGATGCACTTAGTACTGGCACTAGACAGAGACAAAATAAAATTTTTCTATTTAGCACCAGTATCCTTCACCTGGATAAGAAGGCAAAAAAGTGCAAATAAAAAAAGACATCAGAATAACAAATAACTGCAGACAGCCACTCCGGACCTATTCTGAAACAACAGAATACACTTTAAAAAGCAGTAAAACCAATAAAAATCCAGTCATCTTGAAAAAGGAGAGTCTTCGATGCAATAAAGGCAGTCAATAAAGAAGCTCTCTCATTTAAACATCAAATGCACATTGTTTTGCAACACCTGTTATTCAGCCATAATAGCTTTCTTAACCTGTCAAAGTGTTTAAGCTGAGGAAAAGAAATGGGCCTCCAGCTGTGCACTTCGGTGGAGAAAGTCTGCGCGAAGCGATATTAGTTTAATGAAATGTGTACAGATTGTAATTGTGGTAATAAGAGGGCAATTCCCAGAGGGGCAGTAGGAAGGCGGAGAGTGCAGTCGAGCAGAAAACAGAAGTTGGAGACTGGAGAGAGAGACTGATATCCTGTGTATGGACCCTTGCTGTCCAACCTCCTTGCCTACTGCACAGCGCTACCAGATCTGCTCCCCGGCAAGCCTCAGGACTGCCCCGTGTCCCACCCTTGCCCATCTTCCTGGTATATTTCCCAGAGAAGAGACCAAAGACAAGCCACGTCTCAACAGTGGAGCCTGGCAGTATCTGTAATACAGGCTCATGGATATGTTGGGATACAGAAAATTGGGACAAAATAAAAAAATCAGCACTTGAATACTCTGGTATGTTTTCCATTGCTCCATCCAGTAAACCCTGAGACTCTGCAGTGCCCAGGAAGCTACAAAGCATGTTTTCCTGGGAAAAGAAATTGTCAAAGTCCTGGAAAAACGAGAAACAACACTTGGAGAGGAGATGAGGAAAGAGCAACATCAAAAAACATATAGACCTTTCCCTTCATTTTCTTAAAAGATGGACAAACACCCTTGCTTCAGTTTGCTTGCCCATGCGAGTACAGCAAACCCATTCATATCAGGTAGATTCCTACATGAAAACTCTCAATGCCAAAGTGCATCCCAGGGTTAGTCTAAGAGAAAATGTCAAAATCAGCAACACTCATCACAGCAAGTACTGTTTAGAAGAGCTCCTGAGCTATGAAGTCTTTATCAGCTGAGCCTATTGTAATAATTTGACAGTGTAATTCAGTAAATCCATCCTCATGACAGTTAAACCAGCCTAGTGGGTATCAGAGATCCACCAGCTTCTGTGAGTCTTTTCGTAAGGAAACACCTCTCTCTGACTCTCTGTCCTGTGCATAGTTCAGTAGCCAGTAAGAGCTAAGGCAGAAGCAAAGACTGACTTTCTTTTGCAAAAATGGGGAGGTATTTGGAAAATACGGGCCAAAAAAAAAAGACAGCTTGACTCCTTCCAAAATACAAACAAAAACTAGTGAGGGCTGAAGAAAGATGGGGCAGGAGAGGTAAAGGAGCAGAGTTGGAGACAGAAAAAGTTAGCAACGATATCAAGGAAGAATATAATGCTCATAAGAGAGGAAGAACCTATTTCAAGAAGGTTAAACAAAAAGGTATGAGAGAAGAGTAAAAAAAATTGAGACATTTTAGATTGAAAAAACATGGCCCAGAAAAGCATCAAAACAAAGAAAGAGGGAGAAAATGAGAAGTATTTTCCTTCATAGGCATAAATGAAGGAGCTGAAAAGAAAGGAAAAAATAGATGTCAGGTTAAAGGAAAATCCAAGTTAAAAGCTGTGTTTGAAGTTGAGGGTGGTAAGAATTTTCAGCCAGGGTCAAGATTCAGGAATAGATAACTAGTGATTCATCCAGTTTCTCCTAGGAGTAACAAGTATTATGCTGCCTTCCTATTCTCAAAATTGTCTTATTTGCCAATCATATGTCAGGAAAAAAAAATTCACAGCTTTATTACATGATTTGCAGAATAATGTTTTTTTCAACATAGGCAACTCACCAATGAACACTGTATTGCTGTCCATCAGCTGAAAAACATAGTTTGGAAAGCAACCACTCATCTGAAAAGGTGAAACTCATTTAAGTGGTGAAACCCATCTTGCCTAGCCTTGCTCAGAGTCCTACTGACACTCTTTTATAGAAAATGTATCTGTGATATGCTGTAGCAAGAGCACTTCCTACAGCTGCTGCAAGGGAGCACAAAGAGATATTGCAGACAGCGAGGGAATCTCAGCTATTTGTTTTAGCTATAACTGGAAAGTTAACAAGGGCTATCACTGTTTCAGACCTTCACTTTTCCAGCTCTGCAACACATACTTCTGCTCCGTTAATACAGGAAGGAGACGGAACTGCCTGTTGTTATTTAGTGACATTAGCGAGCTGCGGACCTCTGACAGTGCCCGAGGGAAGCTTGTGAGCTTTTTAATTCATCTCCCTGATTTTAAGGCATAGCTCACAACATGATGGCTGTAATTAGTTAGGACAATGCTGAGGGCATGGCGACAAGGTTCATCAGACTCAGGGCAACTACAGTTGCCCACAGATTTATGCCACCAGTACAGATGTCATAAAGCTCCTTTCCACACGCCTTCAAAACTTGTTCAGTTACAACTCTTGATCCAGGCTAACAGAGGTGACCCAGTTAGCAAAATATGCTGTGTGAAAGGGACTGGAGAGCAAGGAAGGGACGCAAGGCAGAGTTCAGCTTCTCAATCCCATGTCCCTTTTAATGATGGTTGAGAAAATTGCTCAGACTTCTCCAGCTGAGGCCTCAGTTGTGATGTGACACTATCACCTCTCATCAGTCACATCTCCTTCTGAGCCAGGATGTCACCGAAGACAACATGACTGATGCAACCTGACACATCATGTCACCATGCCAGGTCTGCCAGCTGGGAAACTGGGAGGAGGGAGAAATAAATAAATAAATAAAAACCACAAAGCAAAAGAAAACAGGCTCATCTGAGCTGCTATGTTGAGGGGGGGGGGGGGGGGTGTGTCTTGTTTTCAAGAAAGGTCATGTTGTCCACAAAAACCAAAAACCCAAAGACATGTAAAAGAAAAAAAAAAACAACAACACCCAAACAACAGACTGGGGACAAATCAGTGACTAAATTGTCTACTGAAAGTCTACTAAAAGTTTAGACAGACCTTCTATACTTAATGAAGGGGCACAGCAAGGCCAACAGGTCTCTTTCTCTCTTTTACTCTACTGAAAACTGTGCAAGCAAACCAAGCCTTTCCTCAAAGGGAAGATTCATGTTCCTAAGGACTGGTCCAAGACATTTCTATCAGATGTGTTCTCATTTTCCAAAGCAGGAAAGCAGAGAAAGAGACAGTTGCTTACCTTTCCCTTAAAAACAGTAAAATAATTTTAGTTCACAACAATGCATAACTATGAAAATAAGTATACACATAAATTTCTGCAATACGTACATTAATACTGGCAGGGAGAGCAGAGACTATTTGGGATGCAGCACTGTTGGAGACATCCTCATTGCTTCTTCACTCCAAACTAGTGAAGAAGCTATTCAAAGCAAGATGATCTACCTTGTAAAAAGTGCCCTCCTACATTCATACACTGTGACTCAGATCTCAGGAGTCACGGGAGCTTCAGTCAGTGGTATCTCAGCCAATGCCACTTCTGCCATAGTGCATGATTTAACAAATCTGAGATGGCTGTGTAAACAATTTAGCAAAGAAAAGGCACAAACACTTTGAGCTAGCAGTGCCAAATCAATTTAGAACAACTTACTGCTTTTATTTTCCTGTTATTATTTCCATCTATCCCATAATACAAATAGCAACAGCCGGGCGCATATAAAATGTTGCAGCACCCTGCAAACACACAAACGAGAAATCAAATAGTGAAACGTTCATGTCAGCTAAGCTATATTTTACATGTTGACCCAGATTTTACTAAATTTAGTTCCTGTTTTTGAACAAGAAGCTTTTTGACACAGAAAATGCTGTCACTGGGATGCCAGAGTAATTGTCTGCAGACACAATGTGGTACATATATTTGCAGTTTAACAAGAATCATGCTTGCCAATAACCACAAATAGAAAAAGTTTTAGTTACATTAAGATCAGCCTGAAGTTCTGGCACATTACATGTTGTAGTATTTGCTGCTATTTTCATAGCTAAATGCAAATTTGAATTTGCAAGAAATACTGTGTGTGTCATACCTATTCTTCAAATTCCTAATGTATCAAGTACCAGTCTCAAGAATGGGGGTTTCCTGATCTTCTAATGCCTTAATTACCAACATTAATTTTTTTCATTAAAAAAAATAGGCAAAAGTTAATCATCAGCATCAGCACATGTCTCTTCTCTTATCCTCCCTAGATAGTGCTGGAACATGCAGTCAGCCTGAATTGCCCTGACCAGGCAGTCTTGTACTGGCAGGCAGGCATTGCTATCTAGTCCTTCTCACTTATCAATTGGCTTTGGGCAGTTTAGCTGCTGATGCCAATCACTGAGCGAGAGGTTTTATAGTGACATCTGCCTGTCAGTGAGCCTGACTGCTTGTGACTACCTTACAGGGCAATTTTTCTTCTCCTTAAATGTCAGTTTGTTTAACCACAGTCCAGTCACAGCTGCCAACTACATGCCATGAGAGCATTTCTAGTAGAAAATAAGGAAAAAGAAAATCTATTAAACATGAAAACATTTAATTCTGGCTTAGCCTCAGGCTGCACTATCCTCAGGGACTGGCCAAGCTCATTGCTGATATCAAGAAATTCTTTTTATTGCCTTGTTGTTCTTTTGCTTTAATTGATTTTTTTGTTAATATCACACTGACCATAATTTGCTGATGACTCACAACCAGCCAGGGTGGGCTAGAGAGCCCACTATTTCAGTTATGGTGCAGTGCCCTTCTCTTCACTCAGATTCCTGTTCAGGAATTGTTCACCAGCTTACTTCAAAAACAAGGTTTTGATTCAATTTCATGGAAGTTACACAGCTCTCTTCTAGGTAGACCAAAAGCCTATTTTATTTGCTTTACTTCCTACCACAGGTGAAGTACTTAAAAGCTTAATTATCTGAACAGCACTGATGATTTCAGTATTACCTGCACACTACTTTAAAATTAAATTTATATTTATACTTAATCATTTGATTTCTTACCTTTGTGTTAGGGATGAAATGTTAGCTCCCAAAAGGTACTACATTATTAGTAGAATTATTGAAGGGAAAAAAACTCTCAGGACCCTAGGGCGATGTGCACTGCCACAGTTAGCGACAGCATCATGTGTTGTGACACAGAGGAAAAATCACTTATATGCACTGTTACACTCCTATCTCTTATACAGGTGAGGGAGGGATCACATGTGGCCACAGCTTTCACTCGAAAGCTGAGCAACAGGATAAAGATAAAAATATCCATCAGGATCTTTTTTTAAAAGTACAAATACAAATTTGCACATTCAATTTCAGCTCTTCATTAATTTTAAGTTATTTTTAACAAATATTTATTTTTGCAAATAAGTTTTTTAACAAGAGCAATCACCAAAACTCAGCCTGTAGCTGCGATATTTTAAAATAATCCAACAAATCATATTTACAAGCTAATGGTAACCAGAATTTGCCATTTGGAGAGAAAACATAAAGAGTCATAATAGAATGTATTAAAAATACTGAGTGTTCACAATATCAGTAAATACAGGGAAAACAGTTAAAATGTAGAGACCAAAGGAAAAATTTTCCTTGTGTCTATAAAGTTCAAATATACTTCCCCTGGTTCACCGTGAGACACATGAAACATACCAAAAATACATGACAGAGATTAAGTCTCTAAGCAGTTTGTTAAAAGAAGCTGAAATTCAGGTCAGGTCCCAATGTCCAGATATCAAGTCCATCAACCCTATCATCTTACTCCTTTATCTTTATCACTGCCTTTGAAGGAGACCAGAGTTAGCAGCCTATATATGAAATGCTGCCTCTACACAGTCACACAGATTTGTGCTTCAGATTCATTTTCTCCTCTTTCTTTTCTGTTTATGCTTCCCTTATTTTTAATTTCCTCCTTTGTAAAAACCTATACTTTATCTCAAGCTTCTAGCCAGTCAGCTGATTTTTCTATCTTTCTGTGTATTTAGAACTAGACTGAAATGAAAATTAATAATCCCTTTGGAAAATGTACATGCACCTGTATGTTCTTCTGAGGCCAGCAGATCCTATTAAGAGAATGGTTTACTAATATTATGCAATTACAAAACTATTCCCCTCAAGTAGCACTACTTGTTTTTAGCCCAACTCTTCAGAAGACTCAATCTGAGCAAGCCAAAATCCTGAACTAGTACCTAGGGCAAAACAATAAGTGAAGCCCTAAAGGGAGGGCTGATTGCCAGCAGACCTGCCTCTTTACTTTCTCTCTTTCGTTACTCTACGTTCTCTTCTTTCAATCCACTTTTTAAGTCAATTCCCAGATTTACTTCACTTTTTCCTTCTGGCACTTGGCTGTTTTAGTCTTCCTTTCCTCATGCTCCACTTTTTTTTTTTTTATATTTTCTCCCTTATTCCAACAAATGCTCCATAGCAGACAGATTCATTCATCTCTAGCACCTTATCTGGTGGAGCATATGTTTCTTGTCTTTGAGGTCAGATTAACTATTCCTTATAAATGTTACAAAGAAAAAATATGTGTTGGCAGCAAGTTCTGCTACTCTTAGCCATCATTTTTGTCCACTGCATTAAGCTCATTTAGCATGCTTAAACATGCCTTTTGTCAACAGCAACAAAAGGAAAAAGCAGTCGAACTCTAGTTAATAAATCATTTTCTGGAAGTAGAAACTGCTTGAGAAATATGATGCCAAGAAGTTAATGCATGTTACTCTTACAAGAGAGGAAAAATGAGGAGAAAATGTTTAACCATCTTTTGTGATTATAAAAGGTTCTTTCTATATATATGTCTGTGTGTATACCCATTGAACTATTTAAAAAAAAAAAGGGTTTATACTGAAGCGCAGTACATCATTTTAGACATGGATTCACCCATCTTTAGTTGGTCTTATTTCCTAATTAGAAAACCAATTCATTATTACCTAAATTTGAAATAAGTCTATCCCATTAGGCCAACTTCTAGAAGTTTTACATATATATACATATATATCTCTGTATACCTTAAAACAATAAGCAAAACACTATACAGTATGAATCATATAACAGGGAACCACAGCAACCCTGATATTAGCTCAGCTGGTTAGAGCCTGGTGCTAATAACACCAAGGTTGTGAATTAGGTCCCTGTATGGGCCATTCACTTAAGAGTTGGACTCAGTGATCCTTGTGGGTCCCTTCCAAACCAGAATGTTTTGTGATTCTGAAAGCATTTCCCACTAGCTCATAGCTTTCCCCGTCCAGAGGGAAGATCCAACAACCATAATAACCAAGAAGCAGCTAAAAAGAGTTGAAGATGTCTGAGAATTTACTATTTTAAAATCAGACAAATCAATATTTAAATGGATGAGATGGACCAAATTTAAGTGAAAAGCAAACGTAAACAATAAAATCTGACTAAGCACCATATTACAGTCTGCCATTAGTCTGCACAGGTTTTCTAAAAAGATCTGGAAGAACAGACAGGGAGGATGAGGGAGTGTTTCTTTCTTTGTCTTATCTATCTACTCTATCCTTGTTTCCAGTGGTCAGTTTAAGCAATAATATACAAAATTTAGATTTCATAGCAGGACTACTGTGCTACACCCTGTGCAGGCAAATATTGTAGGAATAGACTAGCACCTCAGCAAGCCTGACCAGACAGACATTACAAACTCTTGTAAGCTAGGACCATAGAAGGGCCCTAAACATAAGCAGCAAACAGAATTTTTAATCAATTTATCTGTCTTATCTACCACCTCCTGCCAAAAATACTGCCCAGCTGTCCTGTCTTTTGAGATGGCTCCTGGCTTCTTTCTATCCTCAGAGTGCATCTCACTCACTGAGGAAAAGTAAGGGGGTTGTTCCTGAACATACAAGTCTCCGTTCCATTCTTCAAAACCAGCACCTCATCCTCTTGCTGAAGAGAAGGAAATAACTCTTGACTATTTGTTATTGTATTGCATACATGTACCAAGCAAAAGACACAAGGAAATTAGCCTAGAAGTCCAAGATACCATTAATTTAGTGCCAATTGTATATCTGCTGGGGACTGGTATCAAGAAGTGGGGAATATTGATAAAGAGAAGAAATACCCAGAGTTGTTCTGGCTGTGCTGCATTTCTAGCACAGGAAGCTTTGCTGGTTCCCAGGAAACTTTGAAAGACTAGAATGTTCACACCCAGGGCTGTAACAGCATCATCTAAACACCATTTTTATGTTACTATATCCCCTACTGGGGAATTTTTTTTCTATTTATTTTGTTCTAGTGCTAACCCTTCTTTCCTCCTGATATTACAATCATCCAAAAGCAATTAGAAGGGAAATTGGAACTACATGTATATTCACCATTTGAATTCTGCAAAAACAGGAAAGTAGGGACCATCATGAAGTTTTTGTAAGTGTTGAATTAAATATATATTAAAAAGTTACTAGTTTATGAAGTCGCATGGGGAAGTCTATATAAGAAGTTGTTCTAGAAAATTGGGGGAAAAAAGTCATCAATGGAAAACAAGAATTTGGCTTTTTGCATGTGCAAAGTAATTTGTTTTCATTGTGTTTCCCCACACACACAGTGGCTGGTCTCTTCAGAGTTTGACACAAAGTTAATGAAAAAAAAAGTAACCATTGATTAAAAAAAAAAATTTACACAGTAAATTTCAAGCATGAGGCTCTTTCATTAACCATGTCTCCTGTAATATCTCCAGTGATCTTACCTGTATTTGCCAAGGAAGAAGAGCAGAGAGCACTATTTCCTACAGTTTAACAGGTCCTTTCCAACCAGGAGTGTCTTGCAGCTTCCAAGCAAAGCCATTATTTGCTGCCTGTTTTCTGTACCTCAAGGAATATCAACTCACTCCCAGGAAAGAAAAACACAAACAAACCCCTAGTATTTCCACAGATGGATTGGAAATTTCTGCCACCAAGGAATTTTGATTTATAGTGGGGATTTCCCCTGGCAATGCAAAGAAGATAAGTTTGCATATACTAAAAATGAGAAAAATGAGCTGGAAAAGACAGCTTGGTCCGGATCACAAGAAGTGCTTACAGTATTTGGAATGACTATGAAATGAAAAGTGGCATAAAAGTAGTCTCAGAATATTTGAGCACTTCTCCCAGCTCTGAGACCATTCAGTATCAGGTAGGTCAAGTAATGAATTTGAGAAGTGCTAGGTTTACAGAGGAAGACCTAGTACAGAGGTGCAAAAGTGCCCACATAAAGCTCCTCTGTTTTCCCTCTTCTATAGCCAGAAGTTGAAGATGGGGCAATGTGTGCTGCTTCTGCTCCCAAAATAAAGTTCAAAAGAATTTTGAGTCTCTGAAACACTAACTGAGAATAGCATATCATGCCAGACACCATGAGTTTGCACAGAAACCCACAAACTCATTATTAGGCTTGCACAAGATAGCAAAGTTTAGTCTTTCTAACTTTCCCCCCCACAGGATCTGAATGCCTGCTTACACTTCTATGAAATTTGGGCTTAATTTTCCGTACCGACCCAGGTTTAAGCCAAAGGACAAGTAGCTATTCCATCCAGCATGATCTGCTTTGAGTAAGAATAGATAATTAACACTTTGCTGTTCTCACCTCCAAACACTGCTTTTTGTGCCCACTCTTACTAGAATCACTCAAACCAGAAAGCTGCCTGCCTAGAATAAAGGTAACTTATTGAGATTGCAGGCTTTTGTTTTTTCCCACCCTTTCTCTGCAGAGGAGACAGGTTTAGACAGACAGTACCACATTTATTGGTAGTTTTCTTGCAGTAGTTGTCTCACTAGTATAGAGCACTAACACAGCACATTCTCCTCAGGTTTCCCCATACCTCTGAGTGGATGAATGCTAGGGTGAAACCATCCCAAGCCTTCGCATCTGCCACCTGCAGCAGTTTTGACTGCAGGAAGCAGAAGGCAAACCCAGCTCCACGTCACAACATTGACAGAAGGAGAAAGCAACAGACACAGTCATGACAGACTGGTGTATTTGCAAGTGGGTTTGCATTTAAGGAACAGTTGTACATTTGGGGAGACCTGTGGCACTTAATTAAAGCCTGATCCCCACACACGCTGTCAGCAGGAGGGAAAGAGTAGGGAATGACAAATGCCCCCTCCCTTCATGCTGTCCAACTTCCAGAAAGCATGGGCAAAGGCCAAAGTAAGGAGGACTGCTTTTCCCTCGAGCCACAGTCAAGTGATCAATGCAAGCTTATCACTGTCATGTCACTACCCCTGGGATTCAGAGACTCTTGATGGAGCTCTGAGGGGCATCCACAGAAAACTTATGTAAAGACTGATAGACTTCAATGCTTGTCTCTTGTGCCTAGGCAGATTTTGGCTTCTCATAGAGTGCACCCAGAAAACACATCACCAACCCACGAGCAGAAGCACAGGAAAAGCTAACATCCAGTCACCTCATAGTGCAAGTTTGCAGTAGTATTCTCCCCAAATACTTTTAGAGTTCTCATATGGCAGGTAACTTCTACTGGAAAGACATGTACTTTCAGTTGATGTCATTCTGTAAACATTCTTACCGACTGCAAATGAAAGAAGCACTGGGGATTTTTGTGCCTTTTATTGTTTGCTCTCTATGAAATAATTTTAAGTTTAATCTCTCTTTCCAATCAGCTCGTGTTGTCCCTCATCCCACTGTGCTAATCATAGATTCATAGGATAGTTTAGGTTGGAAGGAACTTGAAAGATCATCTAGTTCCAACCCCCCTGCCATGGACAGGGACACCTTTCACTAGACCAGGTTACTCAGAGCTCTGTCCAACCTGGTCTTAAACACTTAGAGGAAAGGAACATCCACAACTTCCCTGGGCAACTTTTTCCAGAGCCTCACCACCCTCATAGTCAGGAATTTTTCCCTAATTTCTAACCTAAACCTACTCTCAATTTGAAGCCATTTTCCCTTGTCCTGCCACTACATGCTCTTATAAAATGTCTATCTTTCTTGTAAGGTCCCTTCAGGTACTGGAAGGTTGTAATTACGTCATTTTGAAGCCTCTTTTCCAGGTTGAACAAACCCGATTTTCTTAGCTTTTCCTCGTTGGAGAGGTGCTTCATCCCTCTAATCATCTTGGTGGTCTCCTCTGGACTTTCTCCAACAGAGCCACGTCCTTCCTGTGCTGAGGACCCCAAAGCTGGATGCAGCACTCCAGGTGGGGTCTCATCAGAGAGGAGTAGAGGGGCAAGATCACCTCCCTCATCCTCCTACCCCTGCTGCTTTTGATGCAGCCCAGGACATGATTGGCTTTCTGGGCTGTGAGAGAACATTGCTGGGTCATGTCCAGCCTCTCATCGACCAGCCCCTCCAAGTCCTTCTCAGCAGGACTGCTCTAGGTCTGTTCATCCCCCAGCCTGTATTGGTATTGGGGGTTGCCCAGATCCAGGTGCAGTAACTTGCATTTGGTTTTGTTAAACTTCTTGTTAAACGTGGTTACCATGGGCCCACTTCTAGAGCTTGTCCAGGGCCCTCTGGATGGTACCCCATCCTTCAGGTGTGGCAACCACACCAGTCAGCTTGGTGTCATCTGCAAATTGGCTGTGCATGCACTGGAACCCTTCACCTACATCATCACTGAAGACTTTAAATAACACGTGTGTGCATGTTTGTAAAGAATAGAATCATGGAATCAACTGGGTTGGAAAAGACCTCCAAGATCATCAAGTCCAACCCTTGATCCAACACCGTGGTTACTAGACCATGGCACTAAGTGCCACATCCAGTCTCAACTTAAAAACCTCCAGGGATGGTGAATCCACCACCTCCCTGGGCAGCCCATTCCAGTGTCTGATTGTTCTCTCCGTAAAAAATTTCTTCCTAAAGAATAATGATGGTAAATACAATTATACTCTACTTTTCACTCAAATGAGAATTTTAAAATATAAAAATCTTGGAATCATGGTTAACAGATTCAGCAACAGTTCATTTGATCCATATCTGACAGAGACAAATGTAACTACATAATTTATTTCAAGAAAAGAAAAAAAAAGCCTCTTTTGACAATTTGACAAAGTTTTCTTTGGGTCTAACTGGCAATCTTATTTAAAATCCTCAAAGGAAAGTCCAAATTTAGAACAACTGCAGAATATCAAACATTGGGATATGGAAAAAAACCCCTGCTTCATCTTTCTATACCAAGCCAAATAAGCCTCCTTATTCACTGTATCTCCATACAATAGCATACCATTTGACCATGTAGAAAACGTCATAACCATTGTGCCATACTGTTTACTTCCAGTGTTATATGTTTGATAATAAAACATGTTATGTTAATAGCTGTTTATAGTATCACAGAACTCCTTAGTCATTAATTTTCAAATCCAAGTAGAAATTTTAAAGTGCATTTTTTTCAGGGGTTTTTGGGGTTAGTTTGTGGTAGAGTTTTCTAATGATGCAGTCAGTATTAATAATCTTACTCCTCTGGTATAAATCATAATCAACATGGTGCATTTTCCCAGCATGGCACTCTTGTCTGAGTGTAAATCAGCAAATGTACCAAACGTGCAAACAGCATTTTTTGATCACTTCCACTTACTAAAAATAAATAAATAAATAAATAAAATAGTACATTTATAGTAATATTCATGCCAAGTAGCCCATTTTTAAAAATAACCAGCATGCAGTTACTCTATTTGTATTAATTCTCAAAATATAGCTAAAGAAATAAGACAGATCTTGCTGTTTCTTTTTGACATGGCAATCTGTGATATGCTACAATCAAAAGATTATTTTCCCTGCTGTGTGCACTGCTAAAAACAGACAGTGTCAAATGCTGTACAAAACAAACTAGTGCACAATATTCCACACTATGTTTATCAAACTATTTAAAAAGCTGAAATGCAGTTGTAGGCCCAGAGTTCACAACATGCACTTTCCCCCCCCATTTTGAATTAAACTATTACCAGGGACTCTCAAAAGGAGATGAGAACAAAGCTTCAAGAACCAGGATTAGACTGACTGTGTGAGTAGCCTTTTTATCTCAAATAATGTTTTTTCCCCTCTTTTTACAGCAACACCAACATAATTTCTAATACTAGATTTGAAATCTCTCTTTACCAATCACACCCATGTATCTGTAAACTTAATCCCACCCTCTACACAAGTATTAAAACATATGGTCACACCTCCTTAAATTTAGCACTTCTTGCTTTTTTTCCTTTCCTTCTGATGACCCTCTGTGAATCACAGCTGTTAAACTAAATCACAGTATTTAAACTGCTTTTGAGCCATAAACAACACTCCCTTGAGCTTTCCATGGCTCTGACCTTTACCAGATATTATAATTTTAATTTATATACCTGACCACAAACTCTCTCATCTTTGTGAAACCTAATTGGTAAAGGATTACTGCCTCTGAACAGACTCTGGACTACCAGCAAATCAGAACAGTTGATGTGCAGCCAACACACTTTCAAAATGATGGAGCATCAGATTTCTATTCTCTACTTCCCCCTGTTTTTATGGAAGCATCCAGCAGCCATAAAAAATACAAAGAATTCCTTTGAATTTTAAGTGCAAAATTTTTCAGGAGAAAACCAATAAACAAACAAACCCCCACTCAGTTCCTTGTTCGGGAGACAATACTTAGATACTGAAAACACCTTTGAAGTAACAACCTCTCAAATTCCTACCATGAAATTCCACAGAAATTTTCGATTGGAATCTGGAAAAAGAAGACTTGACTTGTAGTTGAGACTGGAAAAGCCTTCTGTCACAAAGGGAAGTGCTGCCAGCTCACTCAAAACAATCAGAGAAATCAGTCCCTTACTAAAAGGCTAATGTAGGACATAGGATTGAAGACATGACCACAGCTATGTTTGGGGATGAACCATCAAACTAAATCTCTTGATTGATCAGTTAATCAGAGAGGGAAAGTAGAAGTCTTAAGAGTTTCAGCAAGGTCCAATAGACTTTGGTTGCCTTCAAAAAACAAGGATTTTTTTCTAAGACATTTCTAAGACAAATTGTTTCCTTTTTAGTATTAAAGGAAAATATCCCAAAAGTCAGTTAGAAATAAGATGACTATCCCAGGTTGGTCCAAGCCTTCTGTAGCTTTTCACATATCTAAAGCATTCCATCCAGAAATTTAAATGTAGAGTTCTGTGCAGCATCAGTATCAGATGTGTATAGTCAGGGGGAAAAAATAGGATATAAAAGCTTTGTTTATGAAATTTATTTTTTAATCAATACATAAGCAGTTACTTATAATATTTTTACATAATTTCTACATTAAAAAATACCTATTATAGACTTAATGTAAATATATTTGCAGTGAAACCATGTACAATGTTTCAAAGCCTACAACAAATAATTTTCCTCCTGAGCATTCAACTGTCTCTAAAATATTTGCAGGGGAAAAGCGAGTAAGATAAAAATAGAGATCCATTTAAAAAAATACTTCCATACAAATGGAAAAAATAACCTAATTTTTTTTAGTTTCTCATGTTACAAACCTGCTGATCTGACACAGCTCAGATTTATTTAAATTACTTTCCTTTACCAGTGTAAAATATGTGAGACATCTTAGGTATATTCAGAAGGCTTTTATTGGAGATGAATTTGGCACTCAGCTTTTGAAATTGTTTGCATTGTAGCAGGGTTCACTTTGTGATTCCCAAGGCTGTAGCAGAGTTTTCATTTACATTTTTACTGCATTTTGGTGCAATTCAATTTGAACTCTGGGCAAGACCTTCCACGTGGTGAAAAATCCAGAACTGACTCTGAAGAGAGCATACAAATTTAAATGACACTACCTTTCTTTTATTCTCAAATTTCCTTTATTTTAAGACAAACAAACTCATATGTAACACTCTTCTTTGCATAGAGCATTGGTAAAACACGCTTTTCATTGGAAAATAGATTTGTGCATGCCAGACACACTCCAGAGGTACGGGACACGTACGAGTGGAGACAGCTGACTGAAAAACCCATTCTAGTCTCAATAAAGCCACTGAAAATTCTGCTAAGCTCTTTAAAAACTAGTCTGTGTATGAAGGGACAATAACTGTAATATTTAAGCACTGAATATTCTTCTGCTTCCTGAGGGTCACACCTACTCAATGGTGCCACTAATCAATGACAGTATCTAGTTGATACAATGCAGTGATACCACAGAAAATCCAAAATATTGTTCTCAGGGAGCAATTAGTAGTTTATACCTACTATACCAAGGGGTTCCTTTACCCCACATGGGAATTTTTTCATGAGGAGGGAAGCTGTTTATGAAATAGAAGCAAGTGGGAGTTTGAGACATTCGGCATCTGCGATTTTGAAAACTCATGCACAGACTGACATAAATAGTTTATCCTGAAACTTGATGTTACCAAAAGTCTTATAATACTAATGAGAAGCTGCTAATGTTTAATTTTGATTATAAAGCACAGGTGAACAGGTGTGCTTTAAACCATGAAATGGACTATTAGAGGTAAAGTATTTCTTATTTATTATCATAAGGTTTACCAGACTTAAAAGATTTCAGCTCCACATGAGTGCATATCTTTGTCACTCTCCCTAAAGAACTGGTAACATTTAGCCAGGCTCTAGGAGTAACCTTTAAGATGCTGCTTACAAGGGTGCCAAGAGGGATACTTATAATACACAGGCTGCAAACTTTTCCTTGCTAACAGCAGGAGGAAGGAAAGGGGGAGGGAGAACAGAGCATCCAAAAAGTACTGTTCTTCATTTGTAGTGTATTACATACAAAAGACTTGTTAATCTAAAGCAAGACATACTGTAACGAAACATTTTAATTATGTCTCTTAGGAATGTCACTTCAGGCTCTCACAACCCAATATTAAAAAAAAAAAAAAGCATCACCTTTAGGAACAGGAATAATCATTAACTAGATGAAGCTAGATAGACAAGATAAAGATTCTATTCAAAGAATTTGCAGCCTAGTAAGAAACATGGGAGATTATAGAGAACATCTGTATCTGCAAATCAGATGTGCACAGGGAAGAAATATCCATCAATCAACATTTATATGGGGTATAGCATATTTGTTGTCACATTTTAGAGGTGGAACCACTACTAGATAATCCAGTTGTTTTACCTTACTTCAAATGAAAAAAATCTGTCCCTAAAAATGTAATTTTAAAGGTTTACTTTCACCTAGAAACTGTATGTTTTCCCACACGAAAATATTTGGTTGCTGATGAGTAGCTATTAATTAAGCTATTGACCTACCCCTCAGGGCTGGTGGCAGATGTGGCACTATCATGTGACAATTTACAGGGTCAGCATGGCTTACTTTTGAATAGGCTACTTTAATAAAAGTTAAACCTTTAACTCTCACCAGCCTACAGAAAAAATATGCAAGTGTTTGAATGTCATTAATTGCCTGATAATCATTAGGCTATTTACTTGATCTTGAGGTTTCAACAGCAAGGCGCTTCCTCTCACCAGATGTGACCTTATCAAGAAAAATTCAAAAAAAAAGGCAATGCCAATAACATCCTGAGAATCCTGTAAACAGAAAGCAGTACAGGCTTTAAGATACCATCATGCAGCAGGCCTCTGAATAACCTGATCACAAGGACAATACAAATCATGAGTTACAACTGCTGGACCAAACTCAGTCACATGCTGGATTTTTTTTTAAAGTCTACCTTAAGTTGTCTTTATTTGGTATTGATATGTTGCATTTAACATGTCAAAATAAAACTTGGCTAATTTTGCATAAGCCAATTCACTTGCTATCTTTGCTACCAATGCCTGCAGACCCTTGTGAACTTGTCCTCTGAAAGTCTGTAACATTTTTATTGACACCAGAAATTGCAGAAAGAGCATTCAAATATTCAAACTATTCCACAGGTTCCAAAAATCACAGATGCTTCTCATAGTTCAAAACTGCACTAGAGTTCAGATATTGGGATGAGAGACAGAAAACAACAAGATGAATGTACTGGGAACGAAGCAAAGAGTAGCAGAACTGCTACATGAATGTGAGTTGTTCTTTCTCACTTTGGTGTCATTTATGAAACCTCCAAAGTCCACAAATGTTGATTGTTGAGAGTTAGGGCTAGGGAGGTACAAAGTATCTGAGCAATCATCATGTCTTGCACATGAGCATCCATCACAGTGACCATAAATGCAGTTACAGGCTTCTCTGGACTCTTCTAAAAATCTCATTCTAAGTCTTTCCAGGAATAAGGAAATAAATGAGGAATCCACTTCAGAACAACCCACTGTCTTCTGTCAGCCCCAGTGCCCTCCATGTACCTCAGTTTTTCCACGCTTGGTGTTACCTGCTTCAGACTGAGAAAAATGACATCACACTTTTGTCATCAATTTGTGCTCTGTGATTGTCACTCTGCATAGATCATCAAATGCCTTTTCATTGACTTTTGGCAGAAGAGCACAGAAGATTTTAGTTAAAGGAAATATTTCCTAAAAGATCTTTACAAATAGATGTGGAGATCAAATGTGATCAGAAGAACTTCTGCTTTACAGTAGTACGTAGACATACATTTGTTCATATGTCACTGTTGTCAAATATCATCTGGCCTACAGATACTACAGTATTTCAAGTACAAAGCAGTTATTGTCATTATCACTGTCCCTTTTTAAACATTGATGTATGATACTAGTATTTCACTTATTTCTCCTGAGCAGAGTTATCCACACCATTTTATAAATGTTTTCTATTGGGCTCCAATGCTGTTCTTTCCAAGACACAGTCAGGTGAGAGAGAAGACATGCCTGGTCTTCTCTGTAAAGGACAACTTCTTAGGTTGCTTTCTCATGAAGGATATAGTCTTAATTGTGTTTTTTTTTCCTTAAAACACAATTTTTTTCTTAGGCCTTCCTGGTAGGGATTGCAGATAGCTTGGATCTATAAATCCCCCCTTTTTCCTATGGCCTATTTGCTGGATGATGTCTCAAAAGGTATTTTAAAATGCAAACTCTACATACCAGTAGGATGCCTTGAGTTACATCAGCCATTGCAGTAACAAGACACAGCAAAGAATAAGTCAGTGACATGGGAAGGAGCAGTTTTGGAAGGCTAGCCACAGAGCTGCAAGCAAATAATTACTGTCCTCTCCCACTAGCTTTAACACCATTTCTCTCTCCCTATGATTAACACACTATTTCTGCATCAGGTCTTCTGGATCACCTTCACTGAGAAAGCCCAGAAAAACAACACAGACCTCAGCACCACATCCCAGCAACAGAAATCCTATCCTGGGGCTGATTAGTGCATGAAAGTTGGTTGAGGACTCCAACCAGTGTTTGGAAGGTATCGAGTTTCCTACCATAGACCTTGTAAAGTGGCCCTGAGCAACGTCAATCATTTTGTGAACCCCTTGCACAGGGATCTGTCTAGGCTTCACCTTATCACATTTTGCTCTGCAATAATATCTAATCAGTTTGCAAGTCACGTTTTAAAAAAAAAAAAAAAAAGAGAAAAGCAATCCCATGCTTTCAGCCTCCACAGGGGATAGGAATTGTTTGAGCGCAGAAAAGAAAGCTGACAATACCATTTAGGAAATTAAGAGTTCTGAATATGTTTCTCAAACTGCTTTTAACATCTTTAATGTTCAAAAAGTCAATATAGGCTAGACAGACAGGAAACAAAAAGAGCAAGCATAACCCTGGAGAATATAGTAGTAAATAAGTGATCAAAAAACAGCAGGGAGGAAAACAAAAGATGTTTTCATGAAGGAATGCCACTCACTCAGGGGAACAATGAGAGAGAAGCCAGGGACAACATACTGGGACAGGACACAGAACAGGGTAAGAGAGGAAGCAAAGCATATCTATGTGGAAAGCTTTATGAAAAGAGAAGTTGCCATGACTGGGGAATCAATCAAAAGGCTGCATGCTGATACAACATGCTTGGTCTGAACAGTACTTTACACAGAAAATAAAATATACTAAATGTAAAACAACCCGGGGAGGTGAACAGTGAAATGGGTCTTATTCCAAACTGGGAAGAGCCCACCATATCAGAGATGTGCTCCAAACAGGAACAAGAGATTAGTAGTAAGTAGGTATATTACTTTAAGAAACATGTGATGCAGATCAGTTATTCAGCAGCAATGCAGAGAGATATGCAGCTTTTTTAAGCTAGGCAACTGGAATGTTCTGTCCCATTCTGTAAGGTTTTGCACACTACCAGTTTGAAATTGAGCATACAAGATAGTATATTTTTGTTTTCATTACCTTCTGTGGTGCTAAGTTCTATGCCCCAGTCTATTTGATCTAATATACTAAATATGAAGGCATCCCTACTGCTCCCTGTTAAATGCTTTCATAGAATGAAATATCACAATGCAGCTGTATATTTTAAGTTAGACCCTCAGCTGGCATAAATAGCTACAGCCTCACTGAAAACTGTAATTTTGAAGTACTCCCCCTTTCTCCCACCTCCTTTGGAAGGAGGCAGCTGAATTGCAGTTTGTGTTGAGCACCTCATCCAAAATCTCCTGGTCAACTTGGCCTAGATATGTACTTTCTTTTTCTTGTAGCATGTTAGGTATCTTCTTTTACAGACAACTTACTTCATCTGTATCTGACTCTGAACCTGGTCAGCCTTTTATATTAAAAATCTTGTAGCTCCCCTGCACACACACACTGTAATGACTCAATGTTATAAAACATCAGCTGCTTGGAAAGTGACAAAGCAAACAGAACTGACTCATCCATCCGCTGACTTTTCTATTCAATACGATTAACTGGTTGAGTCAAACTTCTTTATCTTCTTCGAAGGCTCGATAACAAGGGTTATCACTAAAACACTCCAGAAATTATTAAGCGTTTATTATTGCTTCCTAAACCCAAATCAACTCTTCCACCACACATCCAACCAACACATACACATATGCTATCATCCTTGCTGGGCTGAGGCTACCTTATGCCTTTGCATTATAGCAACTACCTTCTGACTTCTAATTATCAGGCAAGAGCGACACACAAAGGCATAGTGGCTTTAAAGCATTGACAAAGTATCAGCAAAGAAAAACTCCAAAATCATTATTCCCATAAGTAGCTGACAGTAGCTTCTGTGAAACTAATGACATCTTTATGTCTCTCCAACCAGTTAATTTTGGACCGAGTTAGACTGTCTGGTTTTTTTTTTTTTTCCCAGTACAGTGGTTCATCACTTCAATTAGAAACAAAAATGAGCCATAGAAATGGAATAGATTAATCTTTTTACAGAAAGCTTCTAAATTGGTTTGTATATGCATTGTGTATACTGAGGGCCCTAAGAAAAACAAAGGGGAAAAAATAAATAGAGTATTTCTACATGAAAACCAGCAATTCATTATCAAGCAATTAGCTTAGTAATAAGTTCCTATTTCTCACTTTGGGAAATTTCCACGAATATTGGTAATATAATTATGATAAAGGTTGAAGGCACACTACAGTACTCAACTGCTAACAGTCCACAATTTGTCTTGTCATGACAGACAGGAGAAGTTCTAATTACACTGAACATTTCAAGGAAAGATTGAATGTTTGCCAGACAACTCTCCATTGATTGCTTTTAAAGCGTAGTACTGGACTGCTGAAGGGAAAATACCAATTCTTGCCTCCAGGTAATTAATTTTCATGCTGTTCTCTCCTTAAACCCTAATGAAGCTCCCTTGAAGTCTTCATTACCAAAGGGTATTTGTTAATAAAAAAGCAGAGAGCCGGACAAAGGTCCTATTTCCCTCTCCTTCTCTATAAATTTCTGTCTATTATACATTTCTCAGGACTTAGTAATGTCTTTGAAGTGAGTAATGATGGTCTGAAAAGTGCAGAGGGTGAGGGATACCTAATGAGAGGGCAAAGCAGAAATGTGGAAAAAGCTGGGACCTGAAGAGAGACTTGAAAGAGAGAGTCCAGATGTTTGACAGAGAATAGAGCTGAAGGAAAAGGAAGGCAGAGATATATCAATATTTGGTGAAATGGCATTACCATGAAGTTAAACTGATGAAGGTAAAAAGCAAAACTTTAGAAAATGCAGCAACTCAGTAGCTTAATCTCAGGGAGATAAGTTTCTCAGAGTTAGTAAATAAACCAAGTCTAGGTTTCATAAGGTAAGCAATAAAATTGCCTACTGACACTGATGGCAGTGCTTCCCTCCAGAAGGCATCTGCTCAGTTATTTAAAGTGCTTAGTGTATCTGGCAGGGCTCTACACAACAAAAACTCCAATCCAAGGACAGTGAATCCCCTTGTTCCAGCCACAAATAAATACTGTTGAGCCAGCTGAGATATATTTGCTACCTAAGGGAATGCGATCTCTTCTGTTGGCTCTTCTGAAGAGAAAGTCTTTGGTTTGCACTGGCTGGGTGGTGATATTTCAGTGTATCCTAGTGTTATCCAACAAAGCACCAGAGTGCTTTAATACAAGTTTCCCATGAAGTCACTGAATTTTGGATTACTCTTAATTGCCAAGACAAACACACAGGAATTTGCATTTAAAAATGTCCACAATATTACAGTTGGAGACTTTGTTGATCAGTACATGAGTGCTGGAGGAAAGTCAAGATGTCCAGTTTGTTTCCTCTTTCATTTTCCAGTTGCCTGAATCTAAGCCAGGAGCCACTAAGAGAAAGGAATAAACGTTTCTTTTGTGATTTCTTTTTCTTCTATTTTTTATGTCAATATGTCTTTTCAATATATTAATCGACATCCTTCCCTATGCCTAAAACCTACATTAAAAACAGGAGCTAATCTCTATCCCTTCTTCGTGCATTGGCAAGAGAATTTGGCATATGAAGTACCTTAGCACTATTCATTAAACAGTCTGTGCCCACGCAGGAGATTTCCCTCGAATTTTTGAGTTTGCACAATGCATTTCTGCTGGCTTAACACAATTCCCACTCCATGACCCTATGGCAAATTTGGAGGAGCAGTTATGACATTATAATCAGATCATATAAATTGTAAATAACACATACAAAAGCACATCCTAGCAATTTACAAAGGGATTCAAACAGTAATATTCAATAGTCACTATTTGCAATTATTAAAATGACCTTTTTGGGACACTAAGCATCTGAGGAGATGAGAATGGTTCCAAGTCCGTGAATGATTTCCATTTCTCAAAACAGACAGTATTGCTGCTAAAAGTACTTGAGGGTTTTTTGGTTTAAAAAATTAAAAAACCCATACAAAACAGCCTGTACTTTTGATGACCTAAAAATGGTTCTTACTCAAGTTATTTATTCAGTTTTTGGGAGCACATCGGAATTTGACAGCGCTAAGTGTCTTACATTTCCACATGTTATTGAGATATAGAAAAGAATGCCACTAGTGATTTCCTGTGTAAAGCTTATGTCTATGGTTTCTGTATCTTGCTGTACTAGTTAAGTCTCTCTAAAGCTGGGATTTATCTTTCTAATTTCAGGATTACTTTTTTCAGTTGAGGCTGTAGCTGTCTTTAATCAGTACCTGCAAGAGATATTCATTTACAAGAAAGGGCGTTTTGGAGCAGGTAGGGACTAGTATAATCTCTTGCTTTTAAAAGTACCTATCAAAAATATAGTCAGAATGCTGCATTAAACAGCATAGAAGCTAAAGCTCCGTGAGACATAACTTAGCTGAAATGTGATAACAGAAGTGCAAGTAAATGCAAACAATTAACAGTGGCATACACACTAAAAACATTTCCACAAAGGTATCAAACGTGAGCAAATACCCTATCAATACAGACAAGGAGCTTGCACTTGGATTTTTCAGTTCAGGAGTATTTGTAGCAGCTCATATGTATTACAAATTATCACAGAACTAGCCTTTTGCATCCAAAGCCCATTATTACTTTGCACCACTTCATTTGGCAGAGGAAATTGAGTTCTGTTTAGAACTGCCTAACCACCAGTGATAAGCCAAAGTATCCATTCTAGATCTTTGACATTACAGATATCAGAGAAGAAACTGATCTTCTGATTGTAGCCTAAGGAGCAAAATGTTCTGTAGTTCCCTGTTAAGCTGAACAGGAACAAGTTACTGATTCAGGAACAAACAAATAATTTTGGATCAGCCCGAAACTACATTTTTCAAAGTTTTCACTTGAAGAAAAATACTTTAAGTTTTACTTCTTTTTTCACTTACCACTAGCTCCAAGATAAAACGATGTAGTAATTTCATGATAATGCTGATCACCTATGCCACATGGTCTCTTTCTTCTCAATTTTTCACAAGCACACAAGCCAGTGTTACTTCCACACTTTCATTAGACAGCCAGTGAAAAATCCTCTCTAGCAGGAGAGGCCTTTATATTCCTGCACCTAAAGTCCCAAGTCGTAATACCCTTCCTCACATTGCACTCTAAATGCAGGCTCTTATGAGCTTAGAGGATTCAGGTGTGAAAACGAACTAGTTTCACATGCATCCTGGTGGGGCACATCAACAGGATTATGCAAGCTGATAGGAGACATGTTATCTTCATAATCACACTTCCCAGTGGATGCATCTATGACAAAATTCATTGCAGCAGGGACAGTAACAAGCAAATGTTCAGTTCTAGGAAGTGAGTGGAAAATGCTTTTGTCGTGCTGTTGCTCGATGGTTTGTGCCTTTCCTCAGGAGTGTACTTTCATGGGGTATGTATATTTTAGGCCAGAAATAGTGAGAATGGCCATCAATTTTCTATCCCATTCTCTTCCATTAAGGTCTCATGTCCACATCATCACTGGAGCAACTGAGTGCTTTCCAGTAGTTCATGAAGTGATGTGACTGGTATCTGTCATGTGTTCTTTCCCTCGTCCACTTCCCAGGGGTAGGAGTATGCGCAGTAGCGTTTTGTAGTTTTTGCCCTTTTTTTTTTAATAGGCATATACACAGACTTGTATATGTTGTGTTAGGAGAAACAAGGTAAAACACGCACTTTTTACTTAACATGGGAGTTGCTTTAGTTTGTATTGATCCTAGTTCTTGTGGGAGTTCAATCCACAGTCTTAAACCACGTTCAAGAAAGTCTTTATGCTGTTTCATACCTTGCTGGAGTGCCTGGTCACAGTAGCCACCTACAGGTCTACCAGTAAATTCTTTCTTTTCTTGTAGTAAAGGGACATAAGGCCTCTGGTGTTATGTTACCATGGGAAAATATGGAGGGGAAACTGTCAGGAGAGAGCTGGAATGAGAAAAGATCACAATCTTCCTACTAACTTCAGCATTTGGCTACACTCAGCAAAATCAAACTGGTCATACTCTCCCGAATAGATCTTTATTTTTTAAGGCATTGTTGCAAGACTTGATCCTAGCATACTTCATTACAAAACAAGGAAAATATCCGGCCTTTTCCTAAGGGTTTATTATCAACACAAAAAACACGGTGAGATTTAAAAACAAAGGCAAATGAAGCTGACCCATTTTTGGATGTTAAAACAAAGCACCAGCACCCTCTATCAGGATATTTCAAACACTGGCAACAGAACAGTGATTTATCCTGAATAGAAAATATGCCTTTAGTAGATATTTAGTACGCACTGCAATCTTCGTAAGTCTGCTTTAATTAAAAGTTCTATTTCTGTTTTAAAATTGACATGAACTACTACCATCCAGAGCTCTGCTTTGCACAGATATTTCTTCAGAGCTGTAGAGCAAATTGTTATGCAGTATCACTCAGATAAAGGTCTGCAATAAGAGAAGTGATAATGAAGACAGCAGCTGTTACTAAATTACAAAAACAAGACAGATTTGTTGGCAAACACTAACAAACTGGGAAACTTTTTTGCAAGTTCAACACTTCTGCAAACAGTCCCTTTTTGGGTTCCCTCAGTGGTGTGAGAAGACATCAGAAAAGTTGCTGCACAGGAGACTCATGACCTTTCTAACACAACCTGCTGCTTCTCACCCTGATCCCCTTCATGGGGCAGGTGATCAACATTCATCTTGACCCCTTGCAACTCCAGGCAACCCCTTTTCTATGGGAAGCACTAGAGTATACAGAAGAGGTTCAGAAAGAAAACCTAGATGTTCAATGCACGCCCTCTCCTAATAGGTGCCACACAGTCAGCAGCAGAACACATTTCCCTATTATGCCTCACCAAAACCCTCAGCCACTAGAGAAGCAAACCTTCTTCAGTAGAGCGTTTCATCAGTTCCTTCCATCGGAACAATTTAATAACATCAATACATAATCGTGCCAGGTGTCAAGAGGAAATCTCAAGGACAAAGATTTTGTAGACATTCCTCCAGCTTGTGGCAACTACGCTATTGCCACTGGCTTCTTTAGTGCATTGGCAATTTAAACAACTAGACACATACAAGATTTTTCCAGAATCCTCTGGTTATGTGCACTTTATCTTTCACAACGACTTTGCATAGTCAAAGAATGCCCATCTGAAAATTATCAACTCATGTTTTTTCCCAATGCACTGAACGAAAGGGCACATAGTAGCACAGCTACTCATCCATGAGGATTATCAATCACTTGAGGCTTATCATGTGTGCGCAGGTGTACAACCTGGATTTTGAAAACTATTCTCTTCTTTCTCCCCCTTGAAGTCTCCCCAGTAGGCAACCAAGTACATCCTTCTGTCCTGAAGAGAGTCTCAAGAGCTGCATATTTTTCTTTTACTGTTATCATCATTAAATTGACATTTCTCAAAATTCTGCTTGGTGTCATGCAGGTTCAAGAGACCTTGCTGAAATAAATTGCAGTTGCATCTTCAGTGACACACTGGGGGCAAGGTTACCAGGACTACTGAAAGGGACAGTGCTGCCGTATGCTTTGAGTAAAAAGGCTAGGAAAAACTCGCCCCAAAAGATTTTATTACTGTTGCATCTCATCTCAATTGAGACTCAGTAAAAAAGCAACATAAAGGAGATATGGAAAACTTTGGCATGTATGTCTTCAAATATATAGATTGATATAGGATGCAAAGTCCATGAAAGATGCATTCTGAACTGAAGCATGCAAACTAGAGTTTTGTTCCACATTAAAATAAATCCATACTTCCTTGAAGTTTCTAGCTCAAAAGAGAGGACAAAATTTGCACGTCTACATAGAAGAATAAGTTTTAAACTAGGGAGAGTGGTCAATCTCTTTGGAGAAGATATAAACCATGCATTTTGGAAGAAAACTTTTAATCTATTTTCAATTCTAAAGACATTTCATAGGGGAGGCTGCTGTAACAACTATCATAATTACCTATGAGTGCTCTTTGCCCTCCTGCAGTATTTTTGAAGGCTTTGATATGCAAAATAATACTACATGGAAACAATTTGCTTTGTCTCAGTTGCTTTGTGGTAACTTCCCAAATGCATGCAACCACCCCATGTCAAAGGGAGTTCATGTCAAAGGCAGCTTAGCTCTTTCTCATTAAAGGAACTCAGAGCTTCCATGGCACACTAAACAACACAAATACAGGTTCTGTGAAGCATGGTAACAGTTTTCTCTCAAAATCCCCAGCCTCTGTGGCTATTTGCCAAAGCAACAGTCTTCTAATGCATACACTGAACCTCAAAAGCGATGAAAGGATACGGTGGTGGAGTAATGGCACTAGTTTGAGACAACCGCCTATCCTGAAACAATAGATTTATTGGTAAGGCTTATTGGACTCTTCTCTATAAAATCATGGGGAAAAAAGGAAAAGAACAAACCAGGACAGGTCACAGATTCAAATGACAATCACATTGATGAAGAAGATATGCTCACTCTTAGGTTTCTTCACAGAGCAGATACTCAAAGGTGGAAATAGACTTCACATGTTACAGTGTACAGCATAGTTACTCTCCTCCACAATAACCAAAAAAGGGACTCTTACTAAGTTGTTCTGCTGTATGTTAGATTTTGTATCAAGTAGCACTTCTTGGACAAGAAAGTTCTTTTTTTCAGAAAAAAAAACTTTAGAAAAAATAGTTTTGTAACAAAAAAGAGGGAAGTGTAAAGCAGATAAGGACAGACAAAGCATTTAAATACAGCAAGTATAAAAACGTAGAAGATAAACAAAGAAACTTTCTCAGGTTGGTAATAAGATGATATTGACCAGGGAGAAATGGATCGACACTGACATAATGTTTCATTTTTTCAAATATTAGCTTAAATGCTTTTTTTAAATATACATCAGCTTCAAAATGATCATACTCAATAAACAGATGGTTATCTGGAGTTTGCCAACATGGAAATGATCTCTACCTCTGCCAAAACTTTTGATATAAAACACACACTTAGTCATTTTCTTCATTTTCTTCATTCATGTCAACTTCATTTAGCAGTTGCTTCCTATCCAAAACAAAGTCAGGCAAGTTAAGATTAGTATTGCATACATTGCAAGCTTTTCCACCAAATCCATTTTAATCTATAGAGAGTCCACACTGTCTAAGCACAGTCTAGATTCAAACAGCTCCAATGGAAGCATTGTTTCTGCTGGATATATAACACAGACTTGCCCAGCCACACACTTGCCTGATGGACTCCTTTTAATTTCTTTGTGAAAGTAAGTTTCTTACTAAAAATTGTAAAGGACAACTGACATTCATTCAGGCCTAACAAAGTTGAGAAGACCCATACAGTTTCAGCAAAAGAGTAGTGGGGAAGGACACTAGGATTTGATCCTCCAAACAGGGGCAATGTACTGAGATCAGATTAAATAAATGCATGTTTTTCTAAATGCCTTACCCAAATAAAGCACAAAGAAGTTAAGCAGCTGGAGGAACAGTCTGAAGAGTAAAGATGAAAAATTCTGGTCCCAGTTCTTCTACAGACACTGCATAAATCGAGATTTGCTCCATGAACATGTTGCAATTCAGTTTTCCCAAAAGCAACATGAAGAGTGATGAGATCTTCAGTACTGACTTCACAGGAGAGATATACATGTTTGTATATCTGAGTCCTGGAAACTGTAATCAGATGTGACTCTCATGATAATGCAACACTCAGCTGATATCAATGGAACTTTTGATGAAGATCTTCCCAAATAAATTATATAGCTGCAAAGAATACATATAAAATTAGTGAAAGCTTGCTAAATCCTTAGTTTCCAGGATAACAAGTGATATATAAAAGCAAACAATTATTGCTACAGAATATCCATTCTGAAAGAACAGAGTGATGTTTCTGGAGCTGTTCTGGGAGCTGAGGTGAATAATAGACACTTCATAATTTACCATAAAATATTAATTTATCTTTAAAAAACAGCAACAGGAAATTGGAATGCTAAAACAAAGAAAAAAATAGATAAAGGAAAAGTACATCGTATTTTCCTGTGAACTTGAGAAAACTGTTAAATAGTCCCAACCAAATCAGCTAGCAACTGGAGGTGGCAACTGAACAGCAGGATTTTATGAAGTAACAGTGCTGGTAATAGGGTAGTAGGCAGAAGTAGGATTTAAAAAAAGAATGTAAGATAATTATACAATTATTGTCCAGACAGGTAAAGCTGAATTCCTTCATTCAGTCCTACACTCAGGCCTTCAGAGAACTTCAAGGTGGTTTGTCACTAGTGGTAACCTTAACAAAATACCTCAGGGAATCTGACTGATGGTGACTTGCCTTTGAGGAAGGCGTGATCTCCTGCCTCTGAGCTTCCCTTGAGCTGAAATATCCCAGCAGGTATATAGGCAAGAGCTTGTGTTTTGTGAGACCACTGCTCCTCCCCTTCAGCTTCCAGTTCAGACCTGACACAAACACTTCACCTCCCCAGGCACCATCCTCCACAAAGGCAGTAAACTGACTCTGTGTCTGAAGGGCAGAGAACCCGTCTCTCACTGAGGTATTAGGGTTTGTGAGAGGAAACTGGTCTTTTCTAGCACTGGGTAGAATTGAACTTCACAAACCCTAAGCTTGGGGGATTTCTGAACAGCTAACAAGTTTTTTTGTCATTTTTGTAAGAAGCAGTGTTTCCTGGCTGTAGCTGGAGAAAGACCTATCCTCCCAAAACACTTCCCCCTCACTGCAAGCACTGAAATCAGCTGTGCAAACTGCCCATCCACCTGCTCACAGGGTAGATTTCAAAGCCCTTTTCTTTCTGTGGGAGCCTTTGGCAAGAGTGGGGGTTTATTTGGTCACCTCCTGAAGGCCTCTGAGAACTGTATTCTGGAGGGAGCAAGTGAAAGACACATTTCTCCCCCTCAAATGGTCTTTATAAATAGTCAGGTTCTGTGTTCAGCCAGAGAAAAGTATTATTTTAGGCATTTCTAGCTGAAATAGAGCAATGGAGACGCTGCCAGGGGCTCGGATGGGGCACTACCCCAGGCAGGAGTGAGATCACTCTCTCCACCACAGCAGCTGTAGGGGCATGGGAGCAGCCCACATCTCACCACCTCGTTTTGTTGGAGGGAGCAGTTCATGGCTTCAGCCTGGCTAGTTCCTGCCATCCCCCAAGAGGCACCCTATTCTGTACAGTCCCATCTTCCTCTCAGAGACCACTGTCCTGTTCAGGTGTGTTCAGTCCCCCTGCTCTTCAGGGGGACTGCTCCCACCCTCCCAGCTGCTCCACATGCACAAAGACCCACTGAAAACGAAGCTGTGACAGCTCTCACTAGGCAAAAGCCCTGGGTTATGGCCTGTGCAGAAGTATTTATAACCCCTCAGGACTGCACTTGGCCCCATTCTCCAGGTGCTTAAACAGGGACAGCAGCCCTCACTGCCCTGCATGCTCTAGCCCCGCAACTTGCCTGGCTTCTGCCTGCTCCTGCAGGCAGCTCAGGTCTCAGTCTCTTCACTCAGTTCCTGCTTCAAAGGCCATTGCTGGCATGCAAAGGGTAGGGGTTATTTCTTGTAAATAAAACAAGTTCTTGCTACAGTGCCATCGTGTGTTTCCACCCAGAGCTGACTTGCTAACAGTTTCCCTTGTGCGGCTTCTCTGGTTTTTGATGTCCGTGAGCATGGCGAACTCCTGTTCCAGCCCCTCAAACACACACACACACAGACACACATACGCTGCTCCCAGCATCAACCCATTTGGAAATAAGTCTGGATCACATATACATACATCACAACAATGGCCAGACCAGTCTGTATAAGCTGCAGACTGAATTTTGCCCCATGAGTTGTCAACACAGCTGCCATCCTCTGGGACAAGGCAGGTGACAGTGCTGCAGTGGCAGTGGAGCGGGGAGCCAAGTGTTGCCAGCTGCAGGGATGCTACAGCCACAGCCCCAGAGGAGACTTGGAGCACGTCGACTCTGCCTTCAGAAAACCCTGCAAAACCTTCTTCTGTCATACTGCCTTCCCAGCATAACAAGGATGACATTCACCCTCTGGTATCCCAGTGGTATTAATCACAGCAAAAAAACCACTTAGTGAAGTAAACGAATGCCCAGAAAAAATAAACAGATCTCCCAAACTACTGTATAAGAGACCCAAACATTGCTGTAGTCCAAGACCAGGATTTTTAACCTTTAGAAGTCCAGAGTCTTTATGAAGTCCAGTTGGTGTTTTATACCAGACACTAAACTCTATATAAAATTTATTCATGTCCTGCAATACAAGATTCATGGAGGCTGAAAGACATACTGCTCTAAATATTATGGTCTGAGAGAATAAGCAACGGTGCTACCAGGTAGCAGAGTTTATTCTCACTGTATGAAAAGTGTTCATGCAAGTACTCTGAAAACCAGTAGGGTTACTTTCCCCTCCTCTAGCACCCAGCACACTGTCAGTGTAAGACTAAGTCCCAAGGCTGAATATTTATTCTGTAAGAGTGTCTGGCAATCATAGATGTATGCTGGCTCCTGTGGTTATGGACATAATACAGTGATGGGACTCTTGCTTTAGGAAAAGGGGCAAGAAGTTGGCATTCCTCTCCAAGCTCATTTTAAGACACCATTTTCCATCTGGGATAATTTTCATCAGCTTGTCTTTTCCCTCCATTTTCCCATTAGAAGGAACCGGGAATGAACAAGAAATTTGTTTAATCGTCTTCTGTGAGATCAGCTGAATTCTAATGCTGTTTGATTACAGCTAGTCACAAAAATGTCAAGTGCATTTCCATTTAGAGTGCTTGCTTAAACAGCCATGCAAATGGGGACCACCCGAAAATCAGCATACATCATGAGAGATTTGAGCTTCCTTATGGTGTATACTTGTTTCAATCTACTCTCTTGCTCTTTAAAATTATGCATTTTCACAGCACATCATTTCCCTAAATGAGGATGATACATCACTGCTGCAGATTGACTCATGAGGCCCATTAATAAAGGCCAGGGTTTTTCAGCAGCTTTTCTCATTGGGAAGGTGTTATCTTACCATCTAAATTTGTAATGAATATGATGCTCTTAGCCTATGCCCAGCCCGCTGTTTCAGCTCCCCTTGTCAATTTGGTTGGAGGTTTTCATTCCACAGGCAGTGGCATCATGTTAGAGAATAAATAATGTATTGTTCCTTTCCCTAAGTAAGTAGCTATTCATTTTAAATGCAGCAAAAATGCTTAAAGTGAAATTGTTACCCTTGTCATATGAGATTCACCTCTTATAAAACATCTCTGCCCTGAGATTCAAACCTATTACATAATTTCTAGTACTATACTGCTGCATGATGAACTATCAGTATTAAACAAGAAATACTAATATTCAGTCTCTGATTCTATGTTTGTAGTTTTCCCACATTCTTTTGCTTTCCAAAATAAGTAGGGCTGATCAGAAAATTGGACTGGAGACTACAATAAGATATGCAAAAAAAAACCCCTAAAATCTCTGTATGATTACATGTTGCCTATAAAAATGCTTTGGGGTATCATTTTTTCCAATTAAAAAAATCTGCAGCTTATAATGAAATGCTAATGAAAAGAAAAATATTTTGTTTAAAAATGTAGGGATTGTAGCATTTTGTACAGGAACAAAATACTTCTGACACAGTCTGGAAGAGTAATATGTTAGATATTAATTATCTGATTGGGACTGAGAATTTCAGAAGTCCCTATAGGGATCAAAAAATCATATAGACATTCTCTGAGTACTGGACACCTGATTCCCTAATTGTTTAAACTGAATTACTAAATTTAAGCATACTCACTTGAATTGATTAGGCTCCCATAACAAAAGGTTTTGCAGAGGACACAAAATTATTAGCTTTCATGAACTTCTTTAATTATTAGTTTTTTCAGTCTTCTTTCCTCTTTCAATTTGGATCAATTTGTGTATGATTGACAATAGTATATAAGAAATTATCCCTGCTTTGGAGCCTAGAAAGACTTTCTGCATAAAGTTGCACTAAATTTTAGGGGTGTAGAGTTGCACAACAATCTGCACTGTACTATCAGCTGAAAACTGTTGTAGGAATGCTATTTCACACGATGGTACTTCCACTTCCTCTTCTGGTCAAAATTAGGAAGTGCACAGATATTTTCCAATCCTTTCAAATTTAACACAGCACTTTTGAATCCTCAAATAATTCAACAGGCTTGAGCTGTGTTCATTCACCACAGCATGTTTGTGCAAACTAATTCTTGTTAGTACATGAAGTATATATGAACCATCAGACCTACACAGCGTACCTGTTCCCACACATAATATTAGGCCTCCAAGGAATACACTGTACAAGTATAAAACTGGAGAGATATTTGGAAATGTCATTTCCCCATTCATTTGATTCAGTATAAAGAGCTGCATCTCAAACCTAATCTCCACACTTGGGCTCCTGTTAGGGAGGGATGAATTTTTAATAGTTTCAGTTGGTTTAAATGCAGCTACTGTATTTATCACTGAGAGGCAGTAAATAGGGACAGTGTAGAGCTGTTAGTTTTGCAGCAAGTTTTGTTGTTCATTTGCTTTTTAAAGAAAACTCTAAAAGAACAAGAGAATAAAAGCCAAACATACTGAGAGACTCCTTACAGCTACACAACATTGCTATAACAGGATTAACAAAGCAGCAGGTTCTCTTTTGTATATTGAAACCACAGAAACAGTTAAAACAGATAATTCAGAGTAAGATTGTCCAGATATTTTGAAAAAGCCCAAAAAACTACAATTTACCTAGTTAATCAGACACACTCTTTCTAGGTCTACATAAGATTCTCTAGCCTTGCTCTCACAATTCCCTATAGTCTGCTAAAGTTTCAGATCTAGCCTTGTCTGATGAAGTTCAAATTAATAACAGTGTCTTGAAGACACAAGAGGTTTGACCAACTCTGCAAAAGGCCAGTCTAATAAATGGAAGGTAGACTAGGTCAGTCAGACCTGCTAACCACATTACTGTGCACACCTGCAGGCTATATTGGACCCAGGAGAGGAGTAACCAGATAATTAGGTAGACTGACATTTTACTGCAGGTTGAAGTAATTAGGGAACTGGCAAAACCCAGGAATGACTTTCTAAAGCTTACATTGTTACATATATTGCCTAGGGTTTAAAATTAATAGCATAAAGAAGAAAACTTGATACCTTCTGATGCAGGCAAGATTACCAGATACAGGCAGGACCAACCTGTAACATTTCAATCCAGCTCTGAAATTTTTTAAATGTATAAGGGCCAGAGTTGGTGTCCTGGTTTGAACCTGCACACAAAAGAGTGGCAAAAATGTTCAGAACAGCCAACAAAATAAGACTTTAATGCCTTTTCAAATATTGAATATATAGTAATGCATTATGGTAACTCCCAGTGTATCACCTGAGCTATAATACAAGAACACACCTGACAACAGTTGTTACTCTGCTACACAATTCATTCTATGCACTTTGTCCATGTAGACGAAGGAAAACAGGACAAAACCCCAATTTGATCTTCATTATTATGCTTCCTAGCCCTTTTCCATAATGTTTTATAAGCATGCATCAGCCACAAGTGGTAACCATATTTCCAATCTGCTGGGGCTAAATGTGCTGTGATCAGTACCAGCAAGGAGAGACAGAGAGACATGGAGACTCTGTCCAACTAGACTGAAATCTGGAAAGCTATGTTATCAAAGGGATGTATAAAAGATGATTAATTGTTTGGTAAGTACTGCTATTTCATAGAAATGGTGTTAGCTGAACAGCACTCCACTTATCTTCACACAAAACCCTCTTTGTAGAATTTGGATAAAATACAGTTGCCTCAATATACAATATACTGTGATAAATAAGAGAGGCTGAAGTACAGATAACAACTCTTCTCCTGGTAAAATTACAGTCCAGAATTGATCAAATTCAGTATGGATGGACAGGTGTGGAGTTTTTGGTCTCCTAGCAATTTTCTTTACTTTGTTCTACTTTAAACTCCTTAGGGATAAGCTACTCTCCTGTGCTCATGGCCAAAATACTGAGTCAGACGGTATCACAGGTACTTCAAAGGGGCAGCTCATTTCCTGTAACTTTTCTGTGCTTTTGGCTTTGGAAAGAGCCTGAAAGCCCACCTTCATATGAAGGACACCTGCCTGGAAGGAGAAAGCAAGAGCAGGACCCCCTGTCGTGCAATCGGTTACCCTCGATTTGTAATGCAAAGATCTGTAATAAGAGCCATCTGTCTTGCACAAAGCCTCTCTGCACTGAACACTTTTACCAGGGCCCCCAAACCACAACCAACTGAGACTTATCCCGAGGCAGTTTGCAGATGAGAAGAAAAGACTTGGATTAAAGAGGCACTTCCCAGGGATGCCTGCTGAATCGTTTTAGGAAACCGGCCAAGGCGCTGAAGTCATTACTCACCAAAGACAAAAATCAGCCCAGCTCAGAAATATTTTCAAGAACCAAGGCTTACTGTCCAAGCTATGTCCATTCCTCTTCTGCATTAGAGTCCTCCGCTCATTATACTCACACCATCATATTCTGCAGTAACAGGAGGAATCCCTCCATGGCAGTGTATATTAAATAATCATGCTTTCACGTATGTATCTGTCATAGCAAAATTTCGCCGTTCCTGAGATTCTACATTTAAAACACAATAATTACAAGGACTAAGAACAGTATCTTGCTTTTTTATAATATCCCCTTAAAGTGTCCTTAAAAGAAGTCTTTCATAAATCTGGTCAGTGCTATATGTTTTCCTCTAAAGAAAATGCAGCGTCTTAAAACGCTTTAGATTAGATGCAGGAAAGCAAAGTAGATTTTTCACTTCAGCTGAATGATCAAAATCTGTACTAGCTCAGGATTCCACCCATTAATCCTACAAAATTTATCAAGCTCTTGTTAGATAATCCAAGGTATTACACAGATTTTATGGGGGAAAAAAAGAAAAGAAAGGTGTATTGTAAGAAGATGTGAGTCAGCCTCTTTTCCCAGGCAACTAGCGACGCGACAAGAGGACATAATCTAAAGCTGTGCCAGAGGACATTCAGGTTGGACATCAGGAATAATTTTTTCACTGAAAGGGTGGTTAAGCATTGGAACAGGCTGCCCAGGGAGCACCACCATCCCTGGAAGTGGTTAAGAAATGACTGAACATGGCACAGTGCTATGGTTTACTTGGCACGATGGTGTTTGTTCAAAGGTTAGACTCGATGACCTAGAAGGTCTTTTCCAACCTTAATGATTATATGTTTCTATGATTCTGTGATTAATACAGAACATGAGCAATGCTAGGTTTTTGGTTACAAATGAAACTCTGGCAAGTTTACATGATTACATGGGATGTGCTGTTTGTGTCACATGCCATACTGCATCACATCTCATCATCCACTTAGCTAGCACAACATGTGATGTTGCCCTCTGTGCACTGAGGGGATGTTTGTAGGCAGCTTCTTGGCAACAACATCTGTGGACCAGCCTTGTATTGTCAGTGGCAGCTTGGAAGAAACTTCAGAAAACTCACGTAAAACACCGCTGGAATAGTATTTGTGTATTGGTACTGCAAGGGTTGTTCGTCTCTCGTCTGTGTGTGTATGCATGTGTGTACCCACATCCTGAGTGACTTGTGAGCAAACTGCACTAAGAACCAGCATAGGCTGGAGCCTGGCAGTGGTCCCACAAGCAAGAATGCAGCTGCATATGTTTCCTGAAGTGGAAAACTTGTTTCCTGTTGTTTCCAGAGCAGTGGATATGCCTCCAAAAGCAGTGAAGGAGCTATAACTTATTGCAGCTGGTGCTATTGCTAGTTATCATCTGTGATAACAAAGATGTCATAGTTTAGGCTCATGCTGTGACAGCAGTAATGACTGGCAGCAGAGAAATGACTGGCAGTTATGAAACATAGAGGGCAAATTTCAAGGGAATGGCGGCAGGGATCACTTTGATAAACCTTTGGTAAGGAAGATGATGACTATGTGCATGCCACTGTGTCTTAAGAGGCCAGAAGACTGCAATGTTTGTGTACCTACATATTCCAGGAAAGAAGGCAAACCTATGACTGGGAGTGCCTGGCCCATCCTCTGGTGCTGAGGAACAAGAAACCATGGTAGAGTAAAAAGAAAGACTGCAGAGGGATGATTAGAGCAGACAGTCAGTGAAATGGTGGTCAACCATGCCAGTCCTTATGTAGGACGGTGTGATTCTGATTCACATCACACACCATCAGTAAAAGCATTTCTTCATAGTAGCCAAGTGAAGCCGTGCCAAGGGTGCCCTGATGCCCTTACTGCAGGAGACACACTCAAAGCACAGGCAGGAAGAGCAATCTGTGCAAGTCTGGCCGGGAGGCCTGCCAAGCTGGTGGATGACAGAGGATTGCTATTTTTATCTGAGAGATACAGTTCAGTATTTCAGGCCCTAATGCATAGGCTGAGAATCAGTGAGTGACTGAGGATATCTTGAAACTGGAGTTGGGGGAATAAAGGAGCTAGGGACTGACAACTGCCTGAATGTACTTTATGGCATGAATTCAATTCAAGATAAAAACCTAGCAGCTGAAAATTGTTCAACATTTCAAAAGACTGGAGGTACAGTGCAAAGCATGACCAACATGATCTGTTTCCTCTTTGGTAGTTTGTCCAGAAAAGACCACTCAACTGAATTAAAAATAATCTGAGTCTCAAAGTAGGCTTTTTTTATGTGACAGCCTAGTTGTTTTCTGCATTATGGGCATCTTCCTCAGCACTAGCTGAAACCTGGGATTAGTTCAGTCTTGTGCTGTTCAGCTACTCCATAGCCAGGGCTGAGTTCTGTTAAGATCCCCTGCATAACTCATCTTTACTCTAAGTAGCTGTTGAGTAGTTGCTATTGCACTAACATGTAGGTAAGAGAGCATGTGTAAGAGTAACTTGCAAGAGTAACTCAAATTAAAATTACCATCTTTACAAAATATAAAACCCTGAGGAAAAAGAAAAGAAGTCAGAAAGTAACAACTCAACACATGAGAGGATCACAGCCACTACATTTCAACTCATTAATCTGAGCTTTGGATCAGAATCCATCATGCTTACAGTTGTGGGAATTTATATGGAACAAAAACAGCGCCTTCACTCCACGCTTTACAACTCAGTTACCATTTACATAGGGAAAAAAATAAATCCCAATCACTTCTATATTTTGGGAAGTCTGTAAATAATAATACAGATCTATTCCCTTATAACAGCCAGGTATCCCCAGGAACTGACACAAAATTGACTCACAGGGACTCAGGGAAAATAAATATAGCAAATTCTTGCAATTCCCAAAGAACAGCTGATCACTGACATTTGGCTTCAGGGTATTCTGTGATTTTCACAAAATATTATTGCACCATGTTTTATCAAATTCATGTATTCATAATAGCATAAACTCAAACAAATATAAATATAGCATGACCTTTTATTTCTAAGGCACAAATGACAGTTTTGTCATAGTTTGCCTGTTCATCATCATGGCTAGGCTTCACTATACTTGTATGGAAACTAGTCCATAAATCTTTGAATATAACACTTTAACCAAGTTTCAAAGAATGAACAGCTGGATAGAACTGTAATAATATATAATACAGGAGCATAAAAATTGAAGCCTTACACTTACCTAGTAAAATTTTTCAATTTTATATTTACGTTCTCATCTATAATATTTATGATATATATGATTTACTTTTGTACTAAGTTTCCTTCTTCTTAAGTATACCCATATAGAGGACATCCACATCTACAAGTATGGTAAGTCTCAATTGATTTGTAGACACAAATTTCATGCTTGAACACATGATTAACAGATTTCCTTCTTCTCTATTTCGGTCTTATTTTATTACCTAATCCAAAGTCTGCTGAAATTTCTGGGCCAGGAAAATGAGTTTTGCTCTGAAATTCTCATGAATGATGAAATCATCCATTCTTTTTTTTTTTAAGGAGTTGTGGGGTGATTTTCTTAAACACTTTATAGACACAAAGGGAGCATTTCAGGGTGTAGGATCTCAAGCTCTGGCACTTCACAGAAGTTAAGATCATGCAGGCCTGATAGTCTTCTATCAGTAACACCCTTAGAGGTTCAGTTAGGATGGAGAATTTGTCCACTGGCCCATCTCTGACTCCAGTCATCTCAGCATGACTTAATTATATTTCATGGAGGGCATTTGAGCAAGAGTCATTTCAGCCAAATTTTGACACTTAAAGAGACACATCTAAGTCATGACTCATCTCATTCAAGGTTAATCTGTCATGTGAATCCCTGGCTGGAAGTGTCCGTTTCTGCCCACTGACTATAAAGGCAATTAACTAAAGCGAGGATGTTTGTTATTTAGACATGTAAAGTTATGTGAGACATATTGCACCTTGAATCTTCACCTAAAACAAAGAAAGAGAATGCCTCATTTATGCAGTCAGTAGACTACTCCTTTAGTAGATTGTGCCACTCTCACTGCAAGAGATAGGTACTACCTTTCAATCAAACTAGCTCGCCTGCAATTTCCAGCTTATTATGAACTTCCTCTGGTAAATGGAACACCAATAATTTTCACAATGAAAACGACTTTATATCTGTCAATCATAGAATCACTCTGTCTTCTATTCAATCTTTCACTCAATTTAAATGTTGATTTCATATTTACCTATGCAGATGAAGTTTCCTTAGAAAACACACATGGACTACAGACTGATGTGCTCTGAAGTGTAGTTATCCCACTGAAAAGTTGGCAGCTGGGCTTCTTTTTCTCCCACTGAAAGGTATTATTAATGTTTACTATTTGCAGGAGGGCCTTCTGCAGCAGAAGTGTATGAGTATGATGTAATAGGGACAAAACTACCCTACAGGCAAATTAATCAGCTTTAAAAGAGAAACAGAAATTTATTTCAGATGTATTTCAAAGTATTTATAAGTATTTATACGGTATTTATAAGTTTAATTGTAAAATAGTACAGTAAATATTTTTCTATTTAATTGACCTAGTAAAAAAAAATTTCATTTTGAAAAGCTAGATTTTGCAGAGAGATGTCTTATTACCCTCTCTAATTAGTGTGAAACACGTGACTCGAGTTTTCTGCTCTGAGCATAATGGTATAATATACACTTTACTGAGGAAAGCAACAAATATAAATTACCTATGACAAGTGTCTTCCTTGCAGAAGCTTAATAACTAGGGACAAGAGAGTTAGTACAGAGCACAGCATCAAAAAATAATACAAACCTCTACCTAAAACACTAGTGGTTCTGTTAAAATTTTTAATTCAAAAATAAAACACCCCACAACTCCTTAAAAAAAAAAAAAGAATGGATGATTTCATCATTCATGAGAATTTCAGAGCAAAACTCATTTTCCTGGCCCAGAAATTTCAGCAGACTTTGGATTAGGTAATAAAATAAGACCGAAATAGAGAAGAAGGAAATCTGTTAATCATGTGTTCAAGCATGAAATAAAGTCACCAAAGACAAAGCCTATTATCTGAGAACATTTGACATTATTATAAGATTTGGCTTATTTAGACAAAGATAATAAAATGTGTTTAGACTTTGATACCTGAACTAACAGCAACTTTCAAATCCTTTCAGAGGTCGCTTATCCATATAAATTGTATGCTACAAAAATTTCTGTCGAAAATATTACTGATTATTATGCTTCTGTCGTACTCTGTCTTACACCGCATGCAACACAAATAATTTGCCATCCAGGTTTAGACATTCACAACAGATGTCTGTACCTGTACTGAACTAAACCATTTCACCAACTGGTATGACCAAGGTCTTCAAATCAGTTCAGACTTGGATCTAAGCTTAACAATTCATTTATCTTTCTGCCATATGACAAAGCAAACATTGCCCGTGGGAGCTTATGATTATGAAAAATTTTGAATGTTATCTCTGATTTTGCAAAACAGACCAGCATAACATTGGTTAAGTCATAAACACACATCAACTTTTTTCTAAAGTCTTGCTAGAAATTGACTTTGAAAAGGGAAAAATTTCTGATAGAAATTAAGGATGTGAATTTTGCTTCACTTTTAAGGCATGATAACATTATTTGTTTCTGTATAAAAGAAGTAGTCCTGCTATTCTAGAAGTTGTGAAGTTTTTCAGAAAAAAAAAATGTAAGAGGCAAATTATCTTCATGCAGTTGTATCCTGGTTTCGGCTGGGATAGAGTTAATTTTATTCCCAGTAGCTGGTACAGTGTTGTGCTTTACATTTAATATGAGCATAATGTTGAAAACAGACTGATGTTTTAGTTGTTGCTTTAGTGGTGCTTAGTCTAAGTCAAGGACTTTTTCAGTTTCCCATGTTTTGGCACTGAGAAGGTGCACAAGAAGCTGGGAGGGAGCATGGCCAGGACAGCTGACCCAAACTTGCCAAAGGGATATTCTGTATCACAGCCCATCATGCTCAGGATATAAACTGAGGGGAGCTGGCCAGGAGCTGCTGATCGCTACTTGGGGACATGCTGCAAATTGGTCAGCAGGTAGTGAGTAATTTCACTGTGCATCACTTGTTTTTTCTTGTGTTTTCATCCTCTCTCTCTTTTTCATTACTATTACTACTATTATTATATTTTACTTTATTTCAACTATTAAACTCTTCTTATTTTAACTCATGGGTTTTACATTCTGATTTTCCTCCCCATCCCACTGGGGCAGGAGGGAAGTTGGGAGGTAGTGAGTGAGGGGCTGTGTGCTACTCAGTTGTCAGCTAGGGTTAAAACACAAGTTGTTTAGATGCAGACAGTGCATATGCACCTGCATATTATCTTGAGAAATGACAATTTCATGAAATGGCATTAATGTTTCTTCTTAATCAGACAGACATCTCTATGACTCCAGGTAGGTACTATCTCATCCATGGATTTCCTTAGTGTTTTTGCAATTGAGGGAAGGTTTTAAATAACACTGTTCCCCGATTCAACAAGACTTGTTTCAAAGATTCATTGGCAAGGAAGACTCTTAGCCAAATGAGACTGTTTTGCCTAGGAAAATAATCTTGAATCCTTTGAAACTGAGTTTGGTTTTTTTAGACCATCATGGAAAGCAAAATATAAAACACTGATCTGAGGACACAATCTGACAATGGGAAAAAGTAAGTTGTGTAATACATGGCAAAAATATTCTCGAAATTTTCAGCCACCTACCTGTATGTTGTTGGGTTGATGATACGCCTTATCAAAGATAATTGCTCTCTCACACTTGTCAAAATATTTCTTGCTAAACTCTGTTCTCCAAGAGGACTCTCTGAAGACAGCTCAGCTGAAGATTTTCAAGCCCTTAGTCTCACAGTCCAGTCAGGAATTCCTTCACATATTCACTCCCCAAAAGATTTAGCGTAGGATTCTCAAAGTGGTTCAGAAACTCATAAGGAAAAAATATTTTAAGTAAGTCCTCGTAGCCGTATAATGTTTTTTGAAATTTGTTACTCCATCTTTCCAGCCTTCCCAGTCTCACCATTCAGCTCCTCTTTCCAAGAAATCTGCCCACATTTTATTCCTAGGGCCTGAAGTTTATATAAGTCAATTAAGATAGTTAACTACTTGCTATAATTATTCTTTAAAACAACCAGAAGCTTGGTACATCTGATTCCTATTCAATAAAATTAGGAAAAACAGCTGACAGATGTTTGTGTCTAAAATTAGTAAACTTTTCATTCTATTAATTTGAAGACCAAGAACACTGACTGTTTTAATAAATTCACTTTAGGTCAAGAAAGACCATTCCTTGAATTTAAAATATTTTGGCATTTAGATCAGATATGCCTGTCACAAGAAATTGTATAAAGCTTCTTTTTATGATTATTTTTGTTTTCAATGGCCTTTAATGAATAATGACTGGGAAAAAGACACAAGAAAGGGAATGAAATAAAACAGATGGAAGAGTCTCTGGTGGAATAACACCAGTATAGACTTGCTGCAGGTAATTTAGTTTAGGCACACTTGCATGGTTTGCTTAGCTGAGCAGAACAAACAATCAGATAAGCTGGCTGGAGCTTATTCACGTGCTTTCATTGAAACAAAATAAAAAAAAGCTGGTTCCACTGAAAGTGCTGAACACTGACCCCAAGATATGGAACAAACAGAAAGTATGATTTATTACAGCATTTATATTACAGAGAAGAGTATATCAAGGAGCAGCAGTGGGAAAATGCTTTTTGATCATCTTGTAGTTCATCTTTTTCTCTCTTCCATCATTGGAAAAGAAATAAAACAGTGCCATTGACCTACAGGTTTCCAGTAGAACAACATAAGCTGTAAAACATGCTCTAATCTGCTGGTTCTGTTTGTGTGCATACTCAAGTTGATCAGTTTTTCACATTAAGTAGGCTAATCCAGAAGAAAAGAAAACAAGAGAATACAGTTACTGGCAGACAATTGCCCCAAATGGATCACATGCACTTCTAATGGATATGCTGGATATGCTGAGATAATAGCCCAGACAGATAAATTATGTATGAATAAAATTCTGTGATGTCTGTTTCTCAGAAACTACATACATACTTTTTTTACTTTTACATGTGTGTATATACCAGGTATCTGAAGGCAACAATATAATTTCTTATAGTGGAAAAGGTGTAATGCAGGGCTACAAATGAATTGTTACACCAAGTTACATATCCTCTCTTATATACACATGCATACAAAAAGCATGTCTATATCTACACCATATATTCTCCAGTCATGGAGTCTGCCAAAGCTATAGGACTTCTACAATTGCTATAGAAGAGCTCAGCAGTTCCAGAAGTGAGAGATATCAAGTCCTTCTGGAATATACTCAATAGATGTGTTACATTCAGTGTAACAAATTAGTAGCATTAACTACAGGCCAGCAGGTATCTCTTTAAAATCTCCACCTGTTCGTACCTTTCCAAGTGTTCTCAGCAATTGTACTTTCATCTTCACCTTTTAGATAATGTTCCTTCCACAGTCAAACAGTCTGTTCCTTCCATAGTTAAGACTATTTTTGTACAACAGAACTGATATTGTTTCTCATGATTAAAGAAATGCAGAATCTAACTAATTCATATAATATGAATCATCTACTATAAATTTTGCTTTATCTTCCAGCATTAGAGCTAGCCAATATAAACTCCTCAGGAATGCAAGTGAACAGAGCTATCTCTAGCTAAAATCTTCCCTTGAAAAACAAAATTTTGTCCAGGCTACAGCTATTCGCCAAAGTCATCTATGACCTACATTTATTTTAAGTAGTTTGTCTAGGATTAAAAACCACACAATGATTGTTAAACACATTCCAGAAACTATTATTAACCCTAAAAATGTTTTCTGTGGATTAATAATTTTAAAAGTTACATATAGTAAACAAAGGCCTAAAGAAAATCTAAATGCACTCTCTCTCTTAAATCTCAAGTTTTCCTTCACTCTCCGTGACAGGGTATAAACATATTTCTTTATCCTAGTCCTGTCTCCTCTTTTCTCACCTTGGCCCAATTGTCATCATTTCATGCAACTAAAGGAATGTTGATAGTAGAAGGGACCAGAAGGCTTATGAGAAGAACACTCACATGGTGTTTGTGAAACAAAACACTCACATGGTGTTTGTGAACATGAACACATGTTCACAGATGTACATGTGTGTATATATATATATATATATATAAAACCAGTAGCTGCTGCAAACAGGAAATGTTTGCTGAGTTTTGTAGGTCCAATTCAATCAATGCATGCACTCTGCAAAACAAAAGGAAAGCTCAAGAAGTTTCGGAAGGAAAACGCCAAGCCAAGTCAGATGTGGCTCTATTCAGTCTTCAAAATCATAGCTTTATTTTTTTCCTGCAAAACTAAACATGTCCAAGTGGGTACATGCATGTCTGTGAACATCTTTGTCCTGCCTTCACTACCTGTCACATATCAGACTTCTGAAAAACTCCACTGTCAAAATCATCTTCTTTGTCAACTTTTTTGACCTTACCACTGGCCATCATGAGCTGCTTCTTGACTGCTTCTTGTCCATTTTAGCAACTTAAAGTCCCTGCCCCCAAGTCCATTTCCCAATTCATCTTTCAGCACTCAATTCCCACAAAAGTATCAGCATTCACATTCCCACCATTTTTTTGTCTTTTACCGGTCACTAAACATTTGATGAGCAACACAGAGGCTTTCTAAAGCAATCATTCCCACTGACTTTACAGCGAAAGACAGTACAAAATCAACTTCATAAGAGGAATTAATGCTGAGCACATTGAAATACCCACAACCAGGATTCTGAACATTTCCTTTGGCAGTTCTGATTTTTTATATGTGCAAAAAAGTCACATATGCCAATAGAGGAAATCCAAAAAGCATTTTCTTCCACATTTTTGCCACTTTACATGACCCAAGAACTTTGTCTGACACTAATTCTGTTACAATGCTTAATATTCATTTCCCATTGGTTGAAATAAATATTTATTGCACCACCAAGTTTTTTTGTTTTGCATCATTGAGTGCTGGTTTGCTTCTCTTTCCCCCATAATTTTATTTCTGGTCAATATTGGCCTACTCTGCAAAATTCTCTCATTCTCTCCCTCAGCAGGCATGGGAGTACTACCTTATACTATTCTATTTAGTAATGACAGATGCTGCTTAGGTTAGCATCCAGCAATACCATCAAAGGGTTTGTGCCAGGTAACACACATGGATCACTAATAATCCTGTGGTAAGCAGTTGTACAGTTCTCCTTACCTAAGCCGACTTGAATGCCTCTGCAAAGCATTTCTAGGTGGAGAGGAACATTTATTTATCAAGGGGAAGGACAGATCTGAACAGCTTTACAACAGGAAAGACTTTCTAGGAACATATATGGCAGTTGGTGGCATTTCTAGCACATGCCTGGGGTACTGAGATCTTTCTAGGAAAAAATGCATCACTGCAGTTACTATTATTATATCCTGACAAAAAGCTACAATAAATTTTCTTTTTACATTCTTATTTGGTGTGACATTGATGACTACTGCTTAATTATATATGTAAATAAAGTAGTGGCCATCACTGTTCTATGATGATGTTGCTCTGAGTTAATGATGAAGAGGGACATGGGGAGGATGTGGGACATGTCAGTGTTAATGAAGATTTATTCAGTAGTGACATTTGATCAAATCTACTTGGCGAAGTCTTAGGTTTCATTAGTTAAAGACATAAAGCAGTCTGTCTGATTAAAGAGAGAAAAAGCTGTGGGGAGCTCACATAAATTACTACAGCTCAATTAGGTGCAGACAGTTTAGTGAGTGTTTATTACCAGTAGAAAGGAAGATTTTCCAATTAGATTAAAAGGTTTTGAAAACAACTCTTATAGTGCACAGTGATTTAGACCCATTGCTGGAATAATACATTGTGAGAAGCTGCATTGATTAAAAGTAAGCTGGTAAGTTATCTGCATTGCTTCATTGTTTATCAATGGAGCCCCTGCTGCCTAGGTACAATTTACCTCACAAGATCAATGTCTGGGCTTGGCTAATTTTCTCCTTGCTGAAGATTTATATGGATGTAAAGGGCATCTACATCATGGCTGAAAATGCCGAAGAGATTTATTCAGGATGATCATCAAGGAAGTGAAGTTGTATCAATCACTAGAAGTACACCCTGGCCATGCTGCGCCCTTCAGGCTGGCGTCCCTGCTGCAAAGTTGAGTTTAAAGACAAGACATTTTAATCAGAAAGGAACTTCATTCCGGTGAGGTTCCACAGGCTCATTGTGAAAACTGAAAAGGCACTAAAACAAAAGTGGAAGTATATAGAGTGCTCAGGCAGTGGTCAGGCAATGTTTCTGACAAATGATTGAAGGTACTCGGTACACAGTGCAAGCCTGTGATTCATGAATCCAGTGTCCGACAGTGCAGAATGTGACTTCCAGCAGTGCTGAGCTAGCTGGAGTCCAGGTCTGCTTTGCCAAAGGATTTTTGGATATGGGTTGTGAAAGGTAGGGGGTCATTGTCCATGGCTCTGAATGACTGATTGTTTCCCATGCAGAATGGCATGGGGAAGGCGGGGGGAAAAGGAGCAAAGGAAAATAAAATGAATGATATTTAAATTCCTTATACTCCTACTGTGCCCTTCAGATCACAGGAAGGCCTGCAGCTGCTTCTAATCCTTGTATCTCAGAATTGTCTATTGTGAAGACTGGAGGAACTGAGAAAAATAAGCGGAGAAACAAATAAAATAATTCTAATTTTACAAGTTTAATAATGAACCACACTGAAGTCCACACTGAAGTGGTCCACACTGAAGTCTTTCTTCTACCTTGTGTGTAAACAGGAGCCAAAGAATCCAAATGTTACAATATAAAACTTTCATATCTTTCTTTCTTTTCCCTGCACACTTGCACATGCAGCATTTTTCCTCTGTTAATGTAGGTCTCCAAAGTCTAAATTTAAATCAATGTTATCAGAGATGCTGACACTGTTCTGACCAACTACTATGAAAGTAGAAATGAGCCCTCTCTTTTGGCTGTAACATTAAGCCCTTTGGGCTTCATAAAAGTGTATGTGCATAGGACTGGTGGTGAAAGGGAAGAAACTATGGCTTAGTATCTGCCACAGAAAAAAAAAAAAAAAGGGTATGCAGGGGTTCTTCATTTCACAGACTACAGCAGTGCCCCAGTATATACTACATGTTCTCCAAACACACAGAAAAGTACATTCTCCCTCTAAAGGCTTCCTCACATTTACAGGTAGGACAGTTCTTCTGTAGAAGCATTTTGATGTATCCAAACCCCTGATTTAAAAGCGGGTGTGTAAGCACGGACTGTTGAAAAAGTGGTCCACAATGAAACGTTGGTTCCTTTTTAAAATACGGTTGAATGAAGCCACAACTAGCATAGTGCTTATTCATCTGAATAATCCCATAGTCTTACATTCATGTGCTCACTGCATGCTTCTAAATTACACATTTGAACCCTAAAAGTCCTAGTTCTTAACTCATAATGACCAGAGTTCACATAGTCCATGTTCAAACAGCTTTGCTCTATACAATTAAGCCACAAAGTTTTCTCTGGGAATTCTTCTCTACATTTTACTGTATCACTACCCTAACTATAACTACACTTCATCAAAAGAACAAGTAACCATTTTTCAAAAATATAAGGCATAGTTAAATCCCTCCAGGTACCCCAGATATTAACACTTTATTACATTAAATAATTGCTCATGAGTAAAATAATTATATTCTTTGTAATGTAAACATTACATTGGTTTTGGTTAACAAATCTAGGCTTTTGGTTTGTTTTCTTTATAATTGCAAGGGCTTTTCATTTAAGGAAACAATTAACATTTGTTACAAGTACCAAGATTGAGAATGACTCCTACTATTACAGTAAATGAAATCAATTATGATTTATTGGCACATAGCAATCTCTTGTAACATTGTAGGCCAACCTGCATTTTCTATTAATTAAACTCATTATAACAACACTTTGCTACATAGAGGGGAAAAGAACCCAAACCAAACCAAAACCCCAAAATAGATACCACCAAAAATTCTATAATTAACTGTTGAAAATTAAGGTCATAGGATAATTATGCAGCAGCTTTCCTAGTATTAAACTGCTGCTCTTACTAATACGAAAAATAACTGGCAAAGATGTAGATGTAAGAAGAGGACTCAGGCTTTTGGTCTTAGCTGTAGAATTGAAACACTCTTGAAGCTGAAAGTCCTGTCTTGGGACAAAGGCATCGACATCCTGCATTGCTCAGATTGTTTACTGACTTTTCAGTAGTACAATTTCCTGTGTTGTTTTAATTGCTCTTTTCCAAAAGCAAAAAGAAGAAAAAAAAAATTCCTTTTTATTAGAGGCTAAATATATAGCAACAGTAGCACTGTATTTGCCCCCACAACTGGTGACAAGCCATTTTACTACATTTTTTTTAATTCATGGTAAGGAAGGTTAAATATGGGAGGAAGGATTTGAATTATTAATCTCCAATAAACCCAGATCCTTCTAAAATTGTACCTAAGCAATGTTAAAGTAGAAATAAAATCTCTGAACCCAGTTTTTTTCTGAAATGTAGGTGACACATTATTTTGTTTTAAATTTACCAGCATTGTGGTTTGACATAATTCACATAAAGTATTTAATAGGGACATGGACAAAATTATGTGTGAAACCCATGCACTCAGATCCTTTTCTTTCTAATAGGATTTACTCGTGCAACTCCTGGGTGGAGATTAAAACTTCACCCCGCACACAAACCCTTCCCATTCTACTGTTAATCATGAGGTCAGAGCTAAACTGCAGCCTGTCAGTACTCCTAATGAATATGGTTTACACATCATAGCTAGTTGCTTGCTCAGCAGCAGCCTGTGCTATCTGGAGGCCAAAGATAAGTGCTCATGGATTACCTTTAAAACAATCCCCCCAGCTCTTTTGTCACTAAGAGCAGAAAGTCAGAACAAAAATGGAACTTTAATCCTTGCTTTTGTGGACTGGCCAATTTTTAACAATTGAAGGTTCAGAAAAAAGCCCTTGAAAATCAGTATCAAAGCTCAACCAAAGTGCTGTGGCTGTTACAAGGTCAGGATGTCTAGTTCAACTCCCTCCCCTCTTCCTCAACCTTTTTGGCTGTTTTGCTTGGGTTCAGACTGTAAGAGTTTGTACAGTGGGTATAGTTTTTGGGGTTTGGGTTTTTTTTCAATAAATAAAGAAATCCATCACAAACACCTTCAGTCCTGACTGTTGCCACCACGTGCAGCTAGAATCTTGGAATCAAAGCACCATTAAGGTTGGAAAAGAGCTCTGAGATCATCAAGTCCAACCATTAAACCAGTACTGCCAAGCTCACCAACAAATCATGTCCATAAGCACCACATCTACATATCTTTCAAATACCTGCAGGAATGGTGACTCCACCACTTCCCTGGACAGCCTGTTGCAATGCCTGGTCAGCCTTTCTGTAAAGAAATTTTTCCTAATATCCAAACTAAACCTCCCCTGGCTCAACTTGAGACCACTTTGTGTTGTCCTATTGCTTTTAACTGGGAGAAGAGACCAATCCCCACCTCACTACAACTTCCTTTCAGGTAGTTGTAGAGAGTGATAAGGTCTCCCCTGAGCTTCCCTTGCGCTGTTGGCCCATAACTTGCATGGACCAATGGAGAACAGACAGCTGAGAATTGAAACTGCTCTGTATGGCAGAGCCCACCTGGGCTCCTGGAGAACCAGGCAGCCCTCCAGACCAACTGGTTATTACTTCATCCACATCTACAGGAGTGCATGGTGTTGAGGTTCAGACTCCTGAGCCCCTGCTACCTACAGGTCCTGTCACTGTCCCAAACTTAAAGTATCATTGCTGAACAAAAACTGCTGGAAGGGCAGTGTTTTTCCTTGTCAAAGGGGAAGACTCAGCAATGGTCTGATTTGGTTTTGCCCCTTCAAAAAATGAAGCACTTGTCTTTTTTTAAGGAATTCATAAGATAAACGGGGGGATACAAGTATGACTGTAGCATCATCACATCCACTAGTCAGAGCTGGTTTCCATAGAACTTAATTTTTCCACAATGTGCCAGTATCTTTCAAGGGCCCAAAAACACAGTGCAGTACCCTATTCTCTTCGGTGCCTTCAAAATGCAGAAACAGAAGAATATGGATCTCTCCACACTCAAAGGATTAGGAATTTAATTTATCAAGCAAATTAATTATTGCTTTACCTTGCAATTTTTTTCCAAGGTATTTGTAAATGTTAGCTATAACTTGTACTTGCTTTTCATTTTAAAACTTAAGGGAGAAAAAAAGGAAAAAATAATACTGTATTAAGTCCAGATGACAAAAAATACAGAACGAACAGAAATTTTTCCTCTTCTTCTGTTGGACTCCCTGAAAAATCTTCAAACAAATTCATATTCATGATAGGAACCCAACTGTGTACTTGAAGCATCAAAGAGGAAGTGAGAAGAACAAAACAAAAAAAAAAAGGCAACCACAAAGGAATTAAAAGGACAGCATCAGTCACACACAACAGTATCCAGTGCTGGATACAGAGTGAGAAACAGGAAACTCCTTGGAATCTTTTAATGATATAAAAAGTTATACTTGCTTATAAACTTAATTGAAAAGAGCTGCGTCTGCTGAGGTAACAACCAGCCCACCATGGGCTTCAGCTCTGAACCCACACACACTAAATTCAAAGTTTTGTCCACAGCATATACTATATCTTTTTCATATGTACAATCATAGCTTGCACAAATTTCCCCTGCAGACTTAAAACTGCAGGGAGAAGGCACAGACTGACCATGTGCCCGTTCTGCAAACAAAATCAAACTTTGATTTACCACCTTGAAGGGACTGCAAGGTCTGCTAAATGCCCTGTTGTATTTCTTACCCTGGAAGAATTCTCTAGGTTAATGAGCAAAGACCAACCCACCTTAAATGTCACCTCAAACTGGGAAGTGCTTACTCAGTTCTGTCACAGGGGAATGATGAGTTTGTTGTGGACCAGTGCATACTGTGATTCCTGCGATGGCTGTATCTGCAATACATGCATGAAAATGTCACGGGCTGTTCTGCATATATATATATAAGTATATATATATATATATATATATATATATATATATATATATACACACACCCAGCACTCACATGCCCTTTTTATCGCTTAAGCCACAAAAGACAAATGTGCAAGCAAATGGGTAATGGAAAATGTAATTTTTATATTTTTTTACCTGATCTTTTGCAATGTGTTTCCTGAACTGCTCCATTCTCAGCTTTCAAACACAGTCACCACAGCAAGAGAGAAGACTCGCTGACAGGAAACACATCTTGTTTTGAGTATTGCCAGTCAGGATACTTTTCAGCAAATAAAAAGAGAGTAAACATCTGAGATATTTAAATTTTACATGGAGTTATTAATTTTGTGTGGCACTTAATTATTCTGATATTTTATATTATTTTACCAGCTCTTATTAAAATAAAAAGGGTGATCATACAAGTCCCTTAAGTCTTAGCACAGATTTTATGAGAAAATACCTTCTCTTTCAACCTGACACCAGAATCTATTATTAACATCAATGTGAGCTGTTGTACTAAGAAATTTGGGTATTGGTTCTTTTCTGTGGTGCTTAATAAAAAAGAAGTCTTTACAATCAAGTCAGGTATGCTCAGAACTTCAAAGAAACATGTTCCAGATTAGTGAAGCAGGACAAACCCAAAATGAGTTATTCCAAACCAATGCATGATTGGAATATTTTTCACCCTTAAGAGCTATCCAGTAGACTATGATGACTGTGCCATGCATTGTTTAGTTACCTTATAAATACAGCACTTATCTTCATACAGCTCTTTTTTTTTAATTTGAGACAAAAGATCAATGGTTTTCAGCAGTGTTCTGCTTTCAAAAATGTTTCAAAACATGTTTTAACGGCTGCAGAGCTTTGTTACCAGCTTGAGTTTGCTGATTAAATGGAGTTCATGAGTCTTTTGAACTATGAATTTTGCAGAGCTATGGTTGTTGAGAATGATTTTGTAGTAGGAAGAGCCATAGTAGCTAAGTACTGACCTTATTAGGTTGTAATAAAAAGAAGTTACCATTGACTACAATGAATTTAAGACTGATTAAATGCTGAGCATTGCAGTGATACATCGCAGAATGCTTTTAATTGGTAGTTAGCTTTCAGTGTTTTGCTTAGACCTGCAGCTTACATCTATTCAGCACCCACACAAAGTAAGTTTTATATCTGCTCTCAAAATCATTAAACAGAATTAACAGACAAACATGTTTTCCATTTTCAAAAGTTCTTATTTATTAAAGGTTCCATCCCACATCAAATAGTAGTATGAAAAGTTACGGAACAATCGTTTATGTATTACACATAAACACTTACCATTTATCTCGTGGGTGTGCCTCATTCCAGGAGACTCAGGAGTTTTTTCCATGGTTAAGTGGTTAAGCTTTTTTACTCTTCAATTGTTCATACCAATGTCTCAAGCACTTCTACGGAGTGGCACCAGTGAAAATAAAGATGGAGAAAAGTTAGTAAGCTACATTATATAGGTCATCTTCTCTGTGTATTCCATGAAAAATATTCTCCATTACTTTTAAGGGGTGTGAGTTATAGAATACTGTTTTCAGCATAAATAATTAGTGATAAGAGTTAGAGATATGTGTAATATAGCTTTGGCAGTCAGACAGTTCTCTTACTCCAGCAACACAATTTTGATATTTTTCCAATAGCAGAAATTTGTGAGATAAAAAATCCTGAAAAGACACTGCCTAAATTTCCAAATTATTGTGGTTGATTTTGTTTGTTTATTTTTAAATTATTTAAATTCCAATATTTGAATTTTTATTCGAAGTATCCTGAGGATTGCATAAATGAAAGCCATCTAAAGCCAGACGCTTTTTTTTCCCCTTGGTACACAATGTAACACAATGCCATATTTTAAGTTTAGTTTTTTGTAAAACACAAGGAAAACTATGAGGAAAATTAAGAGGAATACTTAAGAGGAAAATAAGAGCAATAGTATGCCCTTATTTGGAATAGCACAATAGTACTGGCTGTCCCTGTCATTATCCACCGTCAAAATCAATAGTTTTCTGTTATTTCTACTTTTTGCTCTCTTTAAGAAATTGGATGAAAAAAAATGAGTATTGGTAAGTAATGACTCCACCATTCTCCCCATTGTCTAAGTTTACCCTGTTGTCCTAGTTTAGGAGGATGATGACCACAGATCTCTTTAAAGATACCTTTCCCTTCACCTGAGTTGTATTTGTCACCAAGGATTAACATGTTTTTAATAGCAAGGAAGTCTTTGCCTGTGGCCAAGTAAAGGTACTTGTAGGTCACACCTTCCAACTGTGATGCTACGTATGAGTGTGGTTGTCAACGCTATTTCAATGAAAGGGGGGCAGGTGAGTGGCTGAATAAATTCCAGAAGTACAGAATCAGATATGAAAAGCTGTCTACCTTGCTCTGCTGCATTCGTTATGCCCCATCCCTGTAGGTGTTCAATGCCAGGTTAGTAATCTGGTCTAGTGAATGGCATCCCTGCCCATGGCAGGGAAGTTGGAACTAGATGATCTTTAAGGTCTCTTCCAACCCAAACCATTCTATGATTCTGTGATTCTGTTCTCCAAGATTTGAGCCTCTCACAAGGGCTCTAGGGATGCTGGGGAACACCCTTAAAAGGGGAGGGACAAAGGAAGTATTTCCTCTGCTTAAAGGCTGTAGAGATTTCAACATGGAAAGAACAGTACAGGCTTTCCTTTCTTTATTTCTATGTTTATGACAGGTTTTCAGATCTGTTGGGTCAGTCTGGATGTAAATTAATTCCCCATACTGAAGATAGCAAATGCTTCCACATTTTGCACAACTATAAAGTTACACAATTTATGGGTTACTTAAAAAAGAATTAGAAGAAAAATTGAATGCTTGTAGTTTTGTTTGTACTGTCAGAATAGAGGAGTATGGCATCCAAAAGGAAGAATAGGCATCTGATAGGAAGGAAAAAGTCTACAGAAAAATTCTTACAAGAACATTCTTCCTTTATTAGGAAGCTATAAGGACAGCTATATTTGAGCAGCTGGGAAAGATCACCATGAAAGGAATTTCTCCTTTGGAAGGAGCTTTCAGCTTGTCTCTATCAGTAATGTACTAATGCTGCATTAAATTCTGTGTCAAAAAGAAAAAGATGATTCACTAAATGTAACTTAACCTGAATTGACAAAATCCTTTCAGATCCTCTCTAGCTCATGATAAAGAAAATTCTTTAATGTCGAATTGCATCCAAGAGATTTATCCAGCTACTGTAGGTAATTAGTGAGCCATATCAAAATCTATGTGTATTAGGCTTCACTGTAAATCTTTACTTGCAATTACTAGCCACCCTGAAATTAGCAGAATGTATCTGGTGGACCAAAAAATAGAGATGTTAACTTGAATATGTCTGTGGCCAATAGTTTTGAGCAAAACTACTACTGCTGAAGGAACTGTGAGATTTCAGAGAAGAAATTTAAAACAAAATTTTTATTGTGATTTAAAAGGTTAAAGGTTAATCAATCAATTGGATGTGTTCGCAATGTACCTTCCAATTCCTGGTCATCTTCTCCAATTCACACCCAATTTGCATCATTTAACAAAACTCAGGTGCTCACTGTCTTTACTTGTGGTCCCTTAGTATGCAGATTTGCATAAATTTGGTGCCAGGAAAACTAGTTGCATCAATATGAGGTTCAGCTGACAGGCCAATGATGCTGAATGCATCTCATAGCCACTGAAATCTGCAAGTATTAGATGAAAAATTACATGAACAATTCAATTCTTCTGTTAGTTAGAATGCAATGTGGAATTCTACAAATAATAAAGACAGGATGGGATAATCAAGGTACCTTAAAAAAGAAAAAGTTTGTAAATTGGAAAGTTAGTAAGGAAATATTCTAATTAATTTAGGTGGAGAGGAGATATAAGTGGTATCAATATATCCAAACCTTTTTAAAAAAAAAAAAAAAAGAAAGGAAAACCATCCCACAAGATTCTAATAGAACAGAAGATACATTTAAGTCTAAAACAGGTCAAAAAACAATATGCTGCATAAGTGACAGTATTATGAGAAATGTTTGTTGTTTGGGAAGCAAGTTTTAAAATCAGCATGGAGAAACCTGCCACCTCTATTTTATTTTAAATAATGTTTCAGTTCCTCTGCACATCCACATAAAGAAAACATATATCTGAAATTAAATAGATGTTTCTACCCATCCCTGCAACAACTATAATTTTTTAGGTAAAAGCCAAGAGTTCTACTTCAAAAATAATTTTAAAATGTATTTAATCAAATATCATTCCTTTTGTATGATTGCACAGGTGGGGAATTCTGAATATGTCACTTGCTTCTGCACCATACAGAATAAAAGTACTCCCAATCTAGTCAGACAACCAAATTCAGAGCGACTATATTTCTATTTTGGATAGTATGCTAGTAAATACAATAATCTATTTTGAATTTCTTAAGTTTCTAGCAATATAGTAATACTCAGCATCACGATTTCCTAAACAGACACAGAAAGGATCATGACAGACTGTCTCATTTTTTTGCAAAAGTACTCTTTCTCTGAGGGTCACCAGGATTCTGGAAATTAACATTAAAGGTTCTCTTGTTGAGCAATAGGCTTAGCTGTAAATATACAAATGTTAAAGTACCATATTATAAATACAGCAGCTGGATCAGGATTTGGAACACGCAATAGAAGACTCTAGAATAATCTTGATTTTATCATTTCTTAGCAAACTGCTGGAGAGAAGGGAACATCTATATCCATTGTACACACACACACACATTTTGAATGCTTCTGTAGGGAGAAACATTAAAAATTGCTCACTATAGTTTTATTACAAGCTGCTCTGGATTTTAAATTATCAGTTTTTAAACAATGCTGGAAAATGCAGAAGTTTGGTATTTCTGAAAGTCAGATACCATATTTCCGTGTACCTAGATAAGTATTCAGGATCCTATCACATGGATCCTACTTGTATACAATGAATGGTAGAGGTGGTGCTTCAGGCATGAGCTAGTGGATATATGAGTTAGAATGAATGATAAAGCAGAATGGTGGTTTTTTTCAAAGGAAAAGTGAAAAAGACACAGAAAAAGTAGTACCTTATTACAAACTCTGTAACCCACCTTCAGAAAGGTGCTAGTCTCATGGTGACTTTCCCCCTGAGAATGGAATGAAAAATATCGTCTGCCAGTAAAATTCTGCTGAAGAAGAGTGAAAAATTACATGTGATACTTTCCTACCCAACAGAGGAAAGACCACTGCTTTTGCAGCATCCTTAAAGCCCCCCATGGTCCTGCTGTATCCAGACTTGCCTGTGAAATGAACTCAGACCTGAGTACACCAGTGTGTACTGTACAGCCTTGCTGTCTCTGTATAGCTTATCAGCTTTTTCCCTACCATAACTGTGTCCTTTTATATACATATTGTAATTAAAAGTAGGAATAGGTAATTCAGCTGCAAATGGCAGAGATGCTACCTTCAGTAAATCACTTTTAAATTTTACAGTTGGGAAGGGAAAGGGAGAGAAATTAAGAAAAGGAGAGAGCTCCCATTGAACAAGCTTTAGGAGAATACTCAAATGGTAAATATTTCTGAAGGAAATGTGAGAAAACATGAAAAAAACTGAGAATATTTGTGTATTTTTTGTCAGAAAACTGCAGAGAGAAGAAAAAAAAGAGTGAGAAAGAAATTAGGGAAAGCCCTGAATTAGTCATTGTAGGATTGTGTAGGAGCACAGAGGACATGGAAAATATGAAGTAGCAAAGTCCTGCAAGATTAGGGCCTAACCATCTTCCTACCTCCCTAAGGAATTTCTTTAAAGGCTGATAGCTGTAAGTGTACTTTCATTTTTTTCTATTGTTGAAGTAGCCAAGACAGTAACAGCATGGCCCAGAGGTCCAAGTTACACTCATCAACAGAAGCTGCAACTTGAGAGATAAGAAACAGCCAATCTAGAGATAATGAAAGGACTCAATGAAGAACTGGAGGAGCCTAGACCCTAATATTACTACTCATCTGGACCCCTGCACAAGGGATGAGGAACTCAGATCATAAGGGTATAATTGCCCAGGGATTTCTTTGTTCAAGGTCCCAGTTTGAGCTGCAGGACTTATAGAAGAATCTCTTTTCAGTTCATGGATTCAGCACAAACAGAGTCAAACCCTGCTATGGTGGCTGGCCTGCATAATTTCCATAATATACAGAGGATCAACCACAACAGACATACAATATGAAATAGCATTCAGTGGTCAATCATCATGCATTTGGGTCAGGTTTACTTAGCACTTGCCACTGATTATATTAAATGCAATAATTCTTTGAAGAAACTGAACCGCCTTGCTCACTAAAGCATTATTAGAAATGTTTATTTCCTGCTATATAAAAATTCTTCTGCAGGGAAAATGTTTATGACAAGAAGAATTTATAATAAAGTAAAATGGCTGTAATAAATGAAAAATGAAAAATAGAAGGAAAAAAAGAACGAATTCAACTACATTTTTGAATCTCCAAAGGTAAGAGATAAAAAAATCTCAGGAATATGAGGGAAAGATTTTACTAAATGTTGTGTTACAGACTCCTGTTAAAAAAAAAAACACACTACTTTTTGCTGGATAGATGACAGTAGCATTTTTTTTGTATTTCTGAGCCACATAAAATATATAGCAGTCTCTTAGAGTTTTTAATTTATTTGAAGATATTTTCCTTAACTATCCTTTTTTTAAAGATATTTCACTGCTTTAGCTGTTACCATTTTGCCATTTTCAAGCTTAGTTGCTAGCAAGCAGTTTCACAGATTTAATTTCTTCATGTTCAAGTGTCTTTTGTAATCACACTTCCATTTTTATGACTGGGCCTCTTAAAAAAAAAAAAATCACAGAAAACAGGGCTTTTCCTCTACCTGTTACTTATAGCAAAGTAATACAACTGTGAGTATTGACAACCATGCATGACACTTATTATTCTCTTTCCCTCTAGCCCCTCTAACTGGTTATCCTCATAGGATGTTGATGGTCCTCCAAGGTTTTATACTGGTAGACTGATGGTCCTTTTAATGAAAGAATTGGTGGACATGCCAAATCTCTTCTTTAATTGAAGGTAGCATAGAAGCAAATCCAGGACAAAAATAATATTGCAAATAACACATCCACTGAATTATCAATCTTTTAATACAAACATATTTAATACACACGTGGATGCATGCAGCTTACTACATACTTACACCTTTACTGATAAGTAAGTAGAGGCATATATAAACATAGTTTCTAAATACACACAGGTTTCAGACCCTGTAAGCAGATCTCCATCACTCCATCAATTAGTGCTTAAACAGTCAGTTTAATGGCCAGGTAAGAGAAGTGAACTAAAAGAGATAAATACGTGACTACAGGCAAATCAAATGACACTATTTCATTATATATGTAAGATATGCAGAGGAGGCATAAAAGAAACCTTGAGTCTTTTTTACTCTTAAATGCTTTAACTCTTTTTTTTTTCCTTTTAAACCTCTTTATACTACTTTTGCAGGAGAAAGCCCCTTGAAAGCTTTCCAGAACATAGATAAGAATTCTAAAGTGAAGTGAACACATCTTTACAGATTACTTAAAATTTTTTAAGTTTTGGAGAAATTTAAAATAGCTCACAAATCAAAAGTCAGAAATATAGTCTGCAGAATGCATTTGTGAAGAATCATTAACATTTATGGGTCTTCTTTCTGTCAGTGAATTACCCATGATGTGACTCACTGTTATTTGTACTTGTCCTATTTGTGAAAACACATTTCAGCATCAATGTCATTTGCAAATATTTCTTTATACTGATGACTTCAGGCATTTCATGCTCTCTATTCAATGACTGCATTCCTAAACCAAGTTTTAAGGAATCTTCTGTTTCCTGCATAAATACTGAAGTAAGGGAGAGAGAGAAAGAGCAAGTGCTGTCCCAAAAGTACATGAGGAACACAGGATGCTTCCTGGAGAAGCATCAGGAAGTCACGGTACAGCAAAGGGCTGATAGCATGTATTTCTGAGGACTCTGATTATGCCATTAAAAGATAGCTAGGAAGAGGAAAGAATGGAGATCAGAAAGCAGAACAGAAAAAAGAAATGTAGACAACAATAAAAAAGGGGGAAAGTCAGTGGGAAAGAAGGAAACTTTAAACGACCAAAAGCTGTGCACTGATGGTTATTTTTTCACAGGAAGGAGTCTGTAAACCTGTATGAAAAACCACATGATTTGGAAAGGAAAGATAATCAGTGACGGTATCCAAAAAGACAGCACTAATGAAGAAAACATTAAAGGAAAACTGCACAAAAACCCAAACAAACTATCAAAGATAATAAATTGAAGAAAAGAACAAAGGGGAAAGATTCCTTCACATAACCAAGCAGTCATACATAAGCGACTCAGCGTTCATATCATCATCTGTGAATATTAATTGAATAGCAAGAGGAAATCAGAATTACACTATAATCTGCTGAATAAACAGTGACGAAATGACTGGTCTGGAAACACCTGTAATTTCCACATGTTCATTGGGAAGACTTTAAGCTCTGAACTCCTGCAACCTGTCTATCAGCAACATTTTACCCAATTTTCCTTCACAGTCATATTGATAAATATGGGTTGAGCTGTGTAACTGCATGTTTATCACTTATCAACTGCAACTGTATTGAATATGAGATTTCTTTTTTGTGTTGATTTGCATTGGAATCATGTACAAACTGCATGGTTTGTGAATACAAAATCAGTAGAAACGGCAATGTTTCTGTAGAGAACCATGGCCTAGCAAATGTTACACCTCACTTAAAACTTCAGAGATAAAACATAGCCCAATGAAAATTCATGGAGGTATTCTCATTTTCAGTATTTTCTAGAACTTTCAGTGAAAATACAGGCTAACTGTACTTTTATGTACAAAACAAATCCTACTTTACTGAAATGGCATTTGTTATGCATTAAGTATATCTTGAAAAAGATCTTGCCTGCTTCTTTATACTACTTTTTTTTTTATTTCCAATTGGATCCAACCATTATAGAAGTACTGTGTACACACGCACACATACTTTTTTCCTCCTGAGATTTAAATATATCACTCCAGCCATTGAAAGATGTTCTTTACTAACTCTCCTTTGTAGCTGCACAGCCTGGCGATCAACATTCATTCTTAATACTGTATTCAAACTTCTAGTTATAGGTGAACTTGGTTCAGGAAAATTACCTCATCACAGACTCTAAAAACAACCAATTTTCTTTGGTTTAAAGAGTCCAATTCTTTTTATGACACTAAATGGATAGACTGTGCAGCTGGTTAGATTATAAAGTGTTCTTGAGTATTTAGAGATAGTTTTACAATTCTTTGCACACAGTGGAGTTCAGCAGCTTTAAGAGTGAACATAAAAAAGCATTCAGTTGACAGAAAGACAAACGTGCTGTCATGGCTCGTCAAAAATGTGGGATTTTATGGTTGGGTTGAAATATAAATAGAAATAATAGGCATAGGACTAAATTTTAATGTGATTTTCTACTTACATTCAGCATACACAACAAAAAAACCCAACAATATAGCAACAGGTCAATAAGTAGTATAAAGAGTCCAGTAAATAAAAACATTAGATGCTTTATACTGTATCTATCCTTGTAATAGGTTATAAAATCACAGAATTGCAGAATCACATAATCAATTAGTTTGGAAAATACCTCTGAGATCATGAAGTTCAACCTATGACCAAGTGCCATGTCCAGTCTTTCCTTAAACATCTTCAGGGAGGGTGACTCCACCACCTCCCAGGGCAGCCCATTCCAATGTCTAATCACCTTTTCTGTGAAGAAATTCTTCCTTATATCTAACCTAAACCTCCCCTGGCACAGTTTAAGACTGTGTCCTCTTGTCCTATTGCTGGTTGCCTCAGAGAACAGGCTGACCCCCACCTGGCTACAACCTACTTTCAGATAGTTGTAGATACTGATGAGGTCTCCCCTGAGCCTTCTCTTCTCCAGGCTAAACAACCCCAGCTCCCTCAGCTGCTCCTCATAGGACTCATGCTCCAGACCCTTCACCAGTTTCGTTGCCCTTCTCTGGACCTGCTCCAACACCTCAATGTTCTTCACAGAATCACAGAATCATCAAAATGGGATGGCTCAGAATAATTTTGAACTTATACAACATAATTCAAAATCCTAGTGAACATTGCAATCAAGAATCTGCAGAATATTTTGAAAACTGGGCAAGTATTCCTACACTATATTACAGGTGGTACAAGATGATTATATTAGCAAGGCAGGACACATGCTTTGTTTATACCTGCATAAAATCAGTTTGGAGTATAATTAAACTCAAAGACAACAAATTCTATTAATTCTGAGTCTGACTGAGAAATCTGGGACAAACTCTTGGGAAAGTAGGGAAAGTTTACATGGAAAAGTGATTACAAGTGTTGTCTCTGATCAAAGCCTCACATGAGGTGCCGTGGATTGAGAAGTTGAGTGTACAAACTCCTGATGATGTCCCTAACTTTGAAATTTGATTATAAACATTGATCCAGTGCAGAAAACAAGGAATAGAAACTTACAACTGAAATTTACTGATGCAATTTTATTAAAGTGTTTCAATAATCAGAGCCAGGATTTTTATGCATTTTTTAAATCTCCACATAGTCTCTATAATAGACTACATACAGGAAAGTGCTTTGTCTAACCTGAACTGAACTACCATAAGCTCAATAAGTTAATATTACAGACTGTCAGTGAACTATAAATCTACAATAAGATCTTTCTTTGGTCCTTCAGAATTTTTTTCTATATTCTTGTTAAAACGAGTCAAATGAAAAATCAGTCCATGAAAATTTTGAAATATGCAACCACTTACTTCTCTGAAATTAAGCCCTAGAGCTTGCAGTTTTGAAGGGAAAAAAAAAAAAAGTTGTACAATCCTTTGGTATTTGACATTAAAATCGTGAAATTGTGTAAAACATTTTCCTCTGTGAAAATTTTAACATTTCAAGCAAAGGCTGTGTTTCATTAATATTTATTACCCCACCACCTTTGTAGTTAAAAGCAATCTGAATCTGACCTTCAGGTAAAGGTGAGTCCCTTCCTCACTAGTCTCCTTTTATATAAATGGAAAGTTAAATTTGAGCTTAATATCTTTCTCATGTTGCAGTGACCAAAACTGCACATGATATTCAAGGTGAGGCTGCACCAGTGCAGAGTAGGTGGACAATCAATGCCATAGGAGATAGGAGGGATTGGAAGGACAATTATAAAAATTCAAAGTATGAAGAGCCAAAATTCTGCAGATGCAACATGTTCACAGAACAGGAGCCAGAAAATAACTGTATTCTCTCCTTCAAGGTACAAACTTAGCAGATTCTCTTGAGAAGACTAACAAGACTCCCGGTTTCAAAAGGAAGGCTGAAGAGCATTAATTAAAAGAAACAGAAACTTCATTCTCCTGAAATGAACATCTGGTCTGGATTTAGTACTGAGAGGATTATTGTGCTAAAAATATGTAAACTGAAATCCATTCAAATCTTTCGAATTTCACAAGGAGATATCTTGAAAAGCTGTTTCCCATCCTCATTCACAACTTACCTTTCTTCCTCATAATCAAGAGAATGAATGGTTCCTAAGCACATCCATTTCTAAACCATTTCTAAAGCCATCCATTTCTCTCCAAAGTGTAAAACTTGTCTTTTTCAATTCATGATAGTTCTTAGCATTATCATTTGGGAGAACATAGATACCAGCTTTGATTTTCTGCAAATATGTTGGAAGCAGATAAGCGCACACCTGCCATTTTGGTTGAGAAGTCTCTCAGCCGAAAAGTCAGAACAGCAGAATGACTTCTCTGGAAATAGTCACATTGTCCTAGTATGTATGGAGATAGCTTCAGGCTGGATATGGATAGTCATGTGTTGACAGCAGCATCCTGCAGAGCAAAACTCTGCTGTTTACTTTCAAAAAGGACCACACTTCTGAGACACCAAGTATCTTTCCAGCACACACACTACAGTTTTGGGGAGCCAAGAACTTCTAGTTTCTAACCAAGAAGGCAGACAGAAACATAAGTGTTTACAAAATTTGTATAAACAGACTTTGCTCTCTTCTGAATAAAAATCACCTCTCAGCACTGGAGGTGAAAAAGTTCTGGGAAGACTGGGCTTTACACTTTCAAAGACTGAGCTCTACAAGAAGACATGCAACTACAGTTAATTAGCAGCAATCCCTGGTAGGAGTGCTGGATTTTTCACTGCTCATAAATCTTCACACAAGTAGCATCTCATCTCATGTCAATTAGACAAAACATAAGTATTTCAGCAATGTGACATCTCTACAGATGAGGACAATATTTTTTAGGACCCTTCAAAGACCACAGCTTGTAATGTATTCTTGGTTTTTAACTTCAGGACAGTCAGAACCTAGGTTCTGCATGTCAGAAATGGTACCTGAAATTACACAACCCTTAAGACTCAGCATGTCATTTTCTCCAAGATAAAAGTCCTGTGGACAAAAAAAAAAAGTGCTCACCTGGTCCAAAAATATGAAAAAAAAATGCACATGAATGAAGAAGCATTGTAAAGCTCACTAATTCCCAGCTGAAGAGCTATCTGGGTGTGCTTCTTGAAATTGCTGTTTCTAAAACACATTTGCAGAAAAGAAAAATCACAGTTTTTAATTCTCCAGAGAAATAATAAGAGACTGCCATAAGCAGTGTTAGACGTTAGACAAAAAACACTCTGTTACGGGATGTTTCTTAACTTGTTTTGTCTGGTATTCCAGCTGTGCCAGTTTCACAAAACATACTGAGGACATTTACTTCATATTTTCCCCCTTCTAGAAAAAGTTAAATGATATCCAGGTTGCACATCTATAAAATTACTAATGAACACATTTTTAAAATATCCTGGATTACAAAAGCAACCATCATCAGTGTGTATAATGAAAAGTTCTAGATGGTACCATATTTAAATAGAAAAATGAGAGGATCATCTGTAACAAGTACCGTAAAAGCATTACATCGCTAGAAGGAAGAAGCTGTCTGTAGATTCCAGGGACATCTACTAAACTCAGCTGGAGGCTGAGTATGATGACAGCAAGGGGACTCATTACAGTTCACTTCAACGACTGATAATGCGTGCCTGTGATCACACATAATCTTCACACAAAATCAGCATTTCTCACCCCACAGCTACCGGTGATGGTCTGACCATACCTGGCCTGGGCACTGATTTAGTTTCCTCTGGCACTTTAAAATGACCACTGGAATGGAAACGCTATTTTCGCAACTGACTGTACTCTGCTTGTAAGATAAGAAGGTAGAGAAGATATTTGAATTGTCGTATCCTGGCAACAAGGGTCCAGTCAAATTTTCATTTCATAAGAGTGTTGAGGTCTCTGATAAACTGGAGTTGGAAATGCCTTTTGAGTAGCAAGGAAGCCAAAACCTTCAGTGTTCATTACAACACGAAGACAATTTCTTTTCAGTAGTAACAGCTTAACTGTAACACAGTAGGGTCTCAGGTACTACTTGGAGTAAAGTTAGTAGGAAGAAGACTGACAGCATAATCCCTGAACAACCACAAGTAATCAATAAAGGGACAATGACCCACACTGCATGATTAATTTCTGAGCAGTGTTCCTAGACAAGTTAATGATGTTGCAGTGAAATTAAACCCCATCGTCCAAATTTCTTCCTACAGAAACAAGAAGACAAGCAAGATGTTATTAAATAGGGAAAGTAATTAAAGTTGTAATGCTTTTAAATGATTCAGTTATAGTTTCCAGGAAACACTTACTATGGATATTAAGGAAAATATTTTTTAAAATTCCTAACTAGTGAAAACCTGGTGCTCTAAGGTAACAATCCACCTTAGGAATCTGCCTCAAGAAAAAATAAATTGAATCATAGCAATTGTTCCACTTTGAAAAAGAAGTATCTCTAATTTCTATAAATTTCAGCTCAAACTGTTATCTCCTATTTAATCTCAAAATACTTACATTCATGAAAAAATATGCTAGCCTTGAAGACGTCTCAGACTGGACATAAGTGCATGGTATTTTAGCATAAATAGGACGGAAAGAGCTTAAGTGAAAGTATTCTATACTATGGAACTTGGTTTGCTGTATGACTTGAAAATCATTGACCATTTTCATGCAGTAATTGCTGATCATAACTGATAAGTAACACCACAGTAAAAAGCTAGAAAGGGAATCCTCACTAATATGTTCTTATTAAATCCATAAAATTTTAAAATTTATTTTGTCCTCTACAACAACAAGCAGTTTTAATAGTTAATTTCTGTATTTATATTATCTTTCAGAAACTTGCTTTGTTTTTCCAGCTGATGCCAAGCAACTAGCTTAATTTTAATGCCTTAACTCATTGAACAGATTAAAACACACAAACAAACAAAAGAAACAGCTTTCTCTTCAGTAATAGGAACATGCAAAAATTTTCATGGAGTAATTTGGTAATAAACCAACTCTTCTAACAGCTATGCTTTGCATATTACATCCAAAGAAAGGAAAAAAGAAAAAAAGCCAAACATGAAATGCATCATTCTACTGCCACAAAGCTCACACTACTTCCCCTGCAAATATTCCCTGCAGATAAACACTCAGTGCAAAAAGTATTTTTCCACTTTCCTTGGAAAAACAAGACTTTTGCTACCAACATCTCTCTAACATCAGTGTTTAAATCCAGCTGCAGAACATTACTCCAACACAAAAAAACTCTTAGGGCATGCAAAATCTACAAGGTTAGAGTCTCAAAGTTATGGTATCACAAAATATTTATTCCCACAGGAATTACGACAATGATGGATGTCCTCCTATTTTGCTGTAAAATATTTCAAAAGATCCTTGCTCTGAGAATTAATATATGGTTAATGTTAATATACCATTAATATACGAGCCAGGCACAGACCCCTTAGTTCAGAAAGGTATAACTGCTCATGTATAAATCACGTCCAGTCGTAAGTTTATCTTCCAAGACAGCAGTGAGTATAAGCAAGTTACTGTTATTATTAGGCAAGCAAACTGTTATCGTCAATCAGACACAGAAATATGATCAAAAATAAATTACTTGAAAACAACCAATTTAATTTATATGTAAGCTGGATCAAGGCCAAATGCACAGCAGAACAAAAGAGTGAAATATATTTTCAGGTAGTTCTCTCTTGCTGCATTTTAAATAAGATTTACTTTCATGGAAGAGCAGCTCATGTGTGTACAGCTCCGTAACTCACTATATTGAAACAGTCCCAGTAAAGAAGAGTAATTGCCTCTTGTACACAAATGGTTCTCTGTATGCTTGCATAGTCTTTTAGCGTTCTGGGACAAACTAGTTGAAGTGTCATAAAAAACCCTCCATGATATTATAAATGTTGAATAGGTAAAATGAATAGATGCATAGTGCATAGAATGGTACAATTCATAAGGGTTATCATGTCATCCCTTTACAATTTTTACTGAATAGATAGTACATGATGCATTCAGTATAACAGTCAATTAGGGGCTGAGTGAGCTGCAGAGATATGGACCTACAACCCATCAGAATGTGTTTTAAATATAATGATTACATTTCTCTTTCCCTCATTAATAGCTTAATTTTCCATTTGTATTTCACTCTCACAGTTTTTAAAAGTTAGTAAAAACATTGAAGTAACATCTCCACTTTGATTACCGTGATGCAAACTTTTCAATCAGCATGGGCTACCAGGAGAGCAGTAGAAAAATTATTAGCTTTTTTTATTTGATTTTAACAATTGAGTTCTGTGCATTTGAAGTTTAGCAGTTGAACAAAGTGCCTGCTGTAACTCCAGGCAGCAGAAAATAAACTGCCTCTGGGAAGAAATTTATTAAACTTGTCCGTCCCTACCGAGACCCACACAGAACTCAGAATTACACAGCATGCACGCCATCTCCAGAAGATCATGATTTGCCTTTCAGTCAGATGCTTCCTGCTGCTGGTGAAACTTAAGCTGTATTCCCTGAAAAGTTTCAGCTTGAGAATTATTGCACTGCCATGGTTACAAGGTAAAATATATGGTAGGCTCAGAGGGCTACCAAAAAAATTGATGGTCTGTGAAGAAAAAATACCTTTCTATTTGGAATTTTATATATACATGAGACCTTTTGCACTTAGGCATGCTACATATCTCTAAAGTTTAACTGAGTATCTCAAAAATGCCATACTAGTGACCTACTTCATTTACAGTACACTGAATGTGGCCCAACAGTTTGTAACACATTAGTGTTATCTGCCAAAGACATTACAAGAATTTTGTTTCAAACATCAGTTCACTAGCTGAGAAACTCTCTTAAAATAATAATTAAAAAAAAAAAAACCAAAACAAACCCAAAATAAACAAACAAAACCAAACCAAAACAAACAAAAAACCAAAAGAAATTGTGGTTTTCTCAAGAGAAACCATGCAAATTTAAATGCCTGACAGAAAACATTCATTCATTATAACTCCTGTAATTGCATGCTGTTAACAGCATCCTGAGGCACTGTCAGTGTCTCCAATGTAATGGAAAAGCTGGCAGCTATTTTAAAACCTAGAACTGAAGCAAGTCCCCTCCTGGATTTTCTTCAAATGTAAGCACAAGGATAGAGGGTTAACTCCTGAATAGAATCCGAGGTATTCCTTCTAATGAGAGAATTGAAAGCTCTCCACTCCTGTACTGTATAACAAGGTACATGCTGTACATGGCAGGACCTGGGCAATTGTGTCAGGTTTAGGAATAGGCTAACGTTACTTAAGGAGTGATGGACAGAAAGGGTATGAAGTTGTTACTGTAAACATCACATATCCCCTCCCTGCATATCTATGGAGGGAATTACTCAGAATATCAAGCAATATCCTCAGCAATAAGAATTTATGTGATTGAGAATCCAAAAGAGCAGACAGCCTTTACCCAGTGCCTACAAATGTAACATTCAGAAAACAGCTACTAAAATGAAAAATAAGACAGAAGGATATTCCTTGAGGAGATAATGGCTCACACATAGGCACTCACATGTCTGGGAGTTTCCAGTTACACATAAAGGGATCTAAAGAAATCAACAAGAATTTTTGCAGACTATCCCAATCAAAAATCTCAAAAATCATCTCTTTATAGGTTACAGAATGTCTAACCATTTTTTAAATGCATGTATATATAGTCATAGAAAATCACTATGATGTATTTAATACATAGTTTCTGTTCAGTCTTCAGGTATTGTGCTAAATAGAGCAGTGATAGATACACTTTGTGTGTCTAGTATCCTTTTTGAAAGATCCTCCCAGACACTTACCTGTTCACATTCTGCAATTACACTTATTCTTCTCCTCCACCATATCTCAAATTCCTTATGCTATTTCCCAGAACTATTATCAGCATCAGTCATTTACTGTTTTTGCCAAACACTTTCCTGCTTGACTTCATTTTTTCATTCTCTCTTTTTATATTCTCTTGCTTTATTATTTAAAGTACAAAGTGAGTATTACAAAAGATTGAGGCAAAATATGAGCCAAGGCAAAATGTACTAGAATGGTTTTCAACCCTAGTGATAGCTGTGAGACGCTTCATTAAAGGTCTCTATTTTTGTGTATTGCAGTCTGCTAGAATTTGTAGGTATAAGATAGAGAAATTCCAAGAGAAACCCAGAAATGAAAAACATATTGGTTCGGCTTTTTTTTTTAAATTTTCTCAGATGTTTTCTCATATTTGGAGAAGAAAAGTTATAAAAAAAACAGAATACATTTTAGCATACAATCACAACTTTCTTATTGATTTAGAAAATAGTTTAATGAATTTATGCTGTATTATGCAAAATGTTAAAAATTTTTAAAATGTTAAGAAATAATAATGAGCTTTGAAATGTCTTTTAAAGAGTGCTTCTCTTCAACGGAAAATTGCAAATCTAGGGCTATAACTGAAAAAATAATCATATTCTCCCTTGTTGATAAAAAGTTTTGATGGCTTCAACAGTTTCAGAGACAAATTCTATAAACTGATTAGACAATAGAGATGTTGTCATTGCCATTCCTTCTAAGATTGAAGTATATTATAGAAAGCTTAAGATGTTCATTATAGCTAAAAACAATTTTATACACATTTATATACTGATTTATACAACAGATAAAGGTTTTATGCAGAGCAAAAGTTCTTGTACTTTTACAACACAAATCATTTAGCCAATATGATCACATGTTTACAAAGCAGGTTAATACACAACCTGTAATTCAGTGTATAGCATCACTTCAAGATGTCTTTAATTAGCAAGAGTATGGAAAGCTAAGATAAATTAGTTTCAAATGCAGAAATCTGAATCCATTGTAAATACAGCATAACTTTTTTCCTGTTCATATATATGTTCAATAGAAGATCTAGTGAGGGGAAAAAGCACTCCTGGAAGTCTGTAATAAGCCAAACTAGAAGTCTGAGCAGTAAATAAAAAGCAGTTGAAAAAAAATTTAGTCTGAACAATGCTAGGAACATTTCACTGGAGTACTGTGTTTCCACCAAAAGTAATTGCAACTGGTATGCCCAAAGATCTAGTACAACTTCTGCAAAGGTAAGACACCGGATGACTTCCAAGAATGACCAGCTCAGCATATTCCATATGCCAACCGGAGAGCCTGCACGCTCTGTAGCAGAAGCTGCTTTCAAATAATGTCTGTTGAGTGAAGCCAAATAGCCTGATCTTACATTAAGCTGAGGGACAAAGAACATTTCAGCTAATGGCACCTTCATGGCATAAGCATTTCTCCCATACATAGGACTACCCTACTGTCCAGGTAGACCATTCCAGTGCTCAGCCACTACACACAGCATCTTGGACTTCGGCAAAACACGGCACCACTATGCTTGTAAGGAAGCAAAAGGACTGGGGCAGTTACAGAACAGAGCCATTCATTTCTTAGTACTATACGAAGGGAGGGTGTCAAGAGAATGGAGCCAGGCTTTTCTCAGTGGTGCCACCAAGTCATAGGACAAGAGGCAATGGACAGAAACTGATGCACAGGAAGTTCCACTTGAACATGAGGAAGAACTTCTTTGTTGTGTGTGTGACTGAGCACAGGAGCAGATTGCCCAGAGAGGTTGTGGAGTCTCCCTCACTGGGGATATTCAAGAATGGTCTGGACACAATCCTGTTTGATGTCCTCTAGGATGACCCTGCTTGAGCAGGGAGGTTGGACCAGATGACCCACTGTGGTCCCTTCCAACCTGATCCATTCTGTGATTTCATAAAAAGACAGGAAGAAAAAGATGAAGTAAGCAAAACAGTTGGTTAGTTTCTATATTAGGCACACCAGATATGTACAGAACTTCTTATCTTCCAAAAAATTTCAGAAAGCATCTATATAGAAAAGTGATTTTAAAAAGATTTTTGGCATGTCACCATTCTTAAAAGAACAAAAGTATTTTGGGTGATGACAATGCGTTCCAATGCATTGCAGTTAAGCTCATTTTTTTATTCTCTCATATTAAAGTTACTGGACTACTTCAAAGCACTTGTTCACAATGTACAAAAAAATACATTTATGTATTACATTTATGGCACTACAGTATTTCTACAATATGATGCTACTTCTTTGAGTGACACACATATTAGACAAGGAAGGAATTTAAGCAAATGGAGGGATATGTATATTACATGTAGTGTGTAGCTAGTGCCTCACCTGCCTTTCTGAAATGGAAGGATTAAAGCAGTAAACTATAATTAATTTCATTCATAATAAAAACTGCATAGAAGAAAACATTATGTCCCAACTGATTATAAGAGGCTATTTAAGGGAATGCATGTTTTTGAAGACTCAGAGGTACTGTAACATTTGTGCTATTATTTAAGAACCATTAAGTACAATTGTGACAGTAACTATATTAAACATTTTATAGTCTTCTCAGTGCAGGTTTATTTTCCACATCAACTTTTGCTCTTTTACAATATTGTTCTAATAATTCAGTATCTAAGCAATGCCTCACTTCCACAGATTAAGGTTAGCAGGACATTTTTCTGTAAAAGGATAAAAAACAGTTTTCTGGCAAAAAGCCTACCTCATCTACATGAATTATAAGTCGTTTAAAATAATTTGCTGTCTCTAGGTCTCTCTAACCTTGCAAGGAAAATTTTAAGTGTTTCAGAGGCAAATTTACATAAAAGCAATAAAAGTTTTAAATCTTGGATTTGTACTTCCCAAAGTACCTTTTTGCCATTAACTTTCAGGTTTAATGGATAAAAGAAATGAAGCTTTTGTTCTAGCTATTTGAAATAACAGCATCTCCTTGCAGTTCTTTGAATGAAAATATTCATTAGTTAAGTGAAGTCAGAATATGAAGGTGATTTAAAGGCAAGAAGAAGCAAGTCTAATATTGATCGGTTCATAGGAAGCACCCCCATGGTGGCCCCTGGTCAGGACAGGTGCTGATGCAGAATTTGTAGCTAACTGTACTGTGAGGGTAACACACAGTTGTTACTCCTTGAAGCTGAGGACAGATGATGGCGGATGCACTTTTGACCTCAGGCAAGTGTATGGCTATCAGAGATCCAGAACCTACTTCAACAGCTAGAAGCATGCTGTTATGAATTTTGGATAAATGAATTGCCTCCATAAACTCTGTAAATCGTATCACATTCCCGAGACTGCAGCTAGTCATAAAGTTTAGATCTAGATTTTTGACCTTTGATGTCTGTCTTTCTCAAACCTCTCTGACAAAAATGGCCTTCAAATACAGTTAGGATCTAAATCTTCCCAGAGTTTGAGGTTGTTCAGTTATGCCAGTCAATAAAAGTACTTTCCGTTTAAAACCAAAATCATTTTTGGCTATATGTTGTGTCATGACATAAGGCCAGAAAAATAAAAAAAAACACAAGTACCTGTACATCAGTGTCTACACTAATTCTGGTGCAGGAAGTATTAAACAAAATATATTTCCCACTGTAAAGGAATGGACTTCTGTACAAAGCTAAACGTTTTCATTTGACATATCTACCTACTATGACAGTAAATATTATCAAGTGTACCAAAGACAGAGTGGAAAGAATGGGATCATTTTTGCTGAAAAAGGAATTATGGCCAAAAAAAAAAAAACCAAAACAAAACCAAAACTCAATTATTAAGCAAGTAAACATTGATTTAAGGCAACAGCAATGCATTAGTAAGAGCAATTAACATCTTTGGGATAGCTACCACACAGCATTTCTATACATAAAGACCCCAGATGACAACATGTTCTTGATTCATGTTAAAAGCTTGATTCACGTTACATGCTAAGTTCCTAAATATTGATAATTCTTGCATCCATCTCAAGGTAATCCATATTAATCACATTACAATCATTAATGTTCCACACATAATAAAAAAGAGAGTCATTTCTGTTAGGATAACCTAGCATTACCTAATTATCCTCTCAAGAGTTCATTTCACTCACCTTATCCTTGCAAATCCAAAAGATTATTTAAGATTTCTTTCCGCTATTTTAAAACATGTCTATTGTGCATTCCTGCTCTAGCATGGCACTCAGTGTATTTTTGAAAATCAATCCTATGAAATAGCATTATCCTGTGTAAGAAAGTTTTAGGACATGAAAAATAGTTAAAAAAAAAATATGAGTCTTGAAAGGCTGAAAAAGAAGTTTGCTAGATCTTAGATTGAAGATTTTTCCATGATGCTCATAAGAGTAACTTAAATTATCTTCTTTTTTTTCCCTCTCTCTCAAAAAATCTAAGACTTTAGCTAAAGCAACCCTGGATTCAAAGACAAAATTTGTAATTTTTTAGAAGACAAAAAACTTAACACTAATATATTGTGCACTTAACTGAAAGGATCCAGAAAAATCCAGAATCTACAGGGTGGGTGTACCATATGGGAGAGGTTAAATTTGAACTTACGAATTATAAACAGTTCTGGCTTTGATGTTCAGTGGTTATCATTAAGAGTAATATAACAGTAGTTTGCTAAACATAGCACGGATGACTACTGAAGTATCTTGTGCTTAATAACACAACTTTTAACCAAGTTTATTTATATTTTACTTTCTACAAATGTTCCTACTCGTTCTTACTTTAAAACTGTGGATATTAACAAAACAGAGGAGAAACCTCACTTTATAGAGAGTTCTATTAAGCATCTCATAAAATAATAACAACAAAAAACTTCCTGGACATTAAAATGCAGTTTGTGTATCTTGCTGGTCATTATCAGTCTTTGCTGAGATGCAGATCAGTTCTGGCACTAAAAATTCACAGTGAATAGGAAGGAAAGATGAAACATTGGGACTTTCCCCCCGCCATATCCCCATAAAAAGTAGGTAAGGGAAAGAGGACATCAAGTTTCAAAACATAGAATGGACACTTTCAAGACAAAATATTAGACAAGTTTCTGCATACATAAGGACACTTTTTTCCCTAGGGTATGTAAAAATTTATCTCTTTTCTCCTGAACACTAATCACTCTAATAAACTGTGCCTATAAAGAACCTCCTATGCCCTCAGGCCACAACTACAATAAAAATATGTGAAGAGCAAAGAAAGGAATACAAAGACTGAATTTATTTATTTTCCAACTCTCAGCAACTAGTTCTTTCCCCTTCTTTTCACTAATTAAAAATTATTATATGTTTTTCACTTGGCAGTTAGCACTTCAATGAAGTAGTGGAAAATAGTTCTGGCTTCCCAGAGTGATTTCCCAGCTGTTGTGGGGAGGCAGGTGAATATCGTATTCGGAGTCACAAAGAAATGGTTTCTCAGCATGCTCCTCAGTCTGCTCTTACACACACATGTACCTCCAATTCGAACTGCACATTTCATTAAATGGGAGAGCTCTAAAAGTAACTCCAGGTTAGTGGTTACGTCTGCCATGCTTTGTTGATAGTCTGACACTGAAGAAAAAGAACACTTAACCATGTTGATCAAAAATCCTAAACTTTTCAACTATTATGAATATTATTAATTTCTTTCATAATTCTCTTTTTTATTCCTTCTTCTCATCTCAGCATTCCTTTGCCTAATCTCATTTCTATTCTTTTTTCTTATTTCTTTGCCTTTTCATTTACAATAACCTGGCCTTTCATCACCTGCCCTTTTCTGCTTTTTATTTTTCATTTCTAGCAATTTATCTTCCTGCCTTCCAACCCTCAGTTCTGCAGGGAGATAAGATACGAATATATAGAGAAAAATTTTGGTTTCATTGAAGTTGATAACACAGTTCTCACTGACATCAGCAGAGACAGGGTTTTAGTTCTGTACTGACATTTGAAATGAAACTTCCAAATAGTTTTCCCCTTCGTTTGTTTTGCACATGGATTTTTGATAAATAAATCACTTCAGAAAAGTTAAACTGCACGCCCTATTCATGATGGTAAAAATTAACTCATATCCACACATAGTATGTGGGTGTAGGAGTCACAAGACATGTTTCTGAATGCACTATCCTTTAGAGATTATATTCTTCACTTTTGCAGCTGCAACTGCTTTTGAACTTGATGATCCTTGAGGGTCCCCTTCTAACTCAGAATATTCTGTAATTCTGTGAAAGGGACCTCCTCTCTCATGTGCTCTCTTCTATCCCTGCATCCAGTTAGATAACAGAAAACTATCCCTAATTCTGGGCTGCTGAAGTCAGTCCTACATAGAGAGGTCATAACCCAAGAGCCATTAGAAAACAGTTTTCCCTGTACCTGTGTAATCAGGTATTTTTGTTGTTTTTTCTTTACCCTCTTACTATTCTAGTTACTAAATCTTTTCTTTACTAGTACATAAATATATTTCACATTAGAGGTCCAACCTCACTCATTAAAATTTAACTCAAGATGTACTCCCCTCATCTTTTGACTACTCTAGATTTTTGCTGGTGGAACAGTGCAGTATTTTGGGTTTTCTTTTGCAATATCTGTAAGGACAAGCATTTCATGCCATTCATGGTAGAGTATTACTGCCAGAAGAAAGGTAGCAGAATCACAGAATGTTGCTTTATTCAAACAGCTGTTCCTCATGCACTAACTGTAAGGTGGATGATAGAAAAAGACTTGGTGAAGCCATATATCAGGATGAAGGTTTTATAGCTTCTGTGTTGCTTACAAATCAATTCCTCTGAGTTGGGCTACCATTAGTAGCTTTTAAGATTGCCTAGAGCTGTGTCATTCACTGCTGTTTTGACACATTAATGCATTAATGGTATGTGCAGGCTGACATAACTTCTTTGAAGTACTATTACAGTAATTACTAGGAGTCTTTGATATGACATGCAAAGTTAAGAAAGGTGACAAAACAGTATGTAGATACTCATACACTCTTGAAGCATTCATTCAACACTGACAGCGCATAATTAAGAAGCTACAAAAACATTGAGATGAGGATTGTCTGCTACATACACTGACAGAGAAAACAAGCTTGAATGAAAAAGGCAATTATGTGAAAATGACGGCTGGTACTATCAAACAATGCCACTTCGGTAAAAAGAGGTTAAGAGAATCAGGGTAAAAAGTGCTCAGTTTGCTCACTTCACTTCTTTCACAGAGAAAAATGCTAAAATCTCATTAGCGATTTGTAAAATGGTGCAAATTTGTGAAGCCATTTAGGAGGCAGCAGATGGTAGTAATGAAACCTGAGTCTGTGTTTAGAACCTTTGAAATTTGGAGCAAAATGCATTTCTGGATTTCTTCAATTATCACAGATGTCTCCTAAAGTAAATTAGTGAGATCATGGAACATTATCTGGAAAAGAGATCTTTGCCATTACAAATCATTTTACTTTATTCTTTCCCAATCAGGTTTATTTTTCCTAAGACAAGAATTACTCTGAAATGCAAATTAAGAATGCAGAACATTTCTTCCTCCTTTAATCTAAAAAACACTCTTTCATCCCCCACATGTATTGTTTCATAAACTGGTTCAATAGATCAAGTACCACTGTCTCATGGTCTGTTGACTAAAGTGCTCTATAGGAGTAATTCCTAGGAAATATCTTTGTGATGTTGTACAACAGCTGGGATTACTTTGAGCAAACAGGTGCTTCTGGCTTGAGGCTACACGCAGGGATTTTGGGGATTCTGGAGGCTTTATTGAACATTTAAACATCATGCCTCAGATGAGAAAATCACCATTAGAGATAGCATAGCTTCATAACATTTTTGTAGGTCTTTCATTCTTGATAGAACATGTGAAAAGAAATATACAACTACATGATATGAAATCAAAAAATTAAACCCTCTAATTAAACCCTCATTCAATACATTCAAAGCTACTCAAGAGGACTGATTTTTTTTTTTGCTTGCATATAAAGCAAAGAGGTGGAAAGTAGTCTTAAGCTTTTCACAAGGTATATTTTATGTTATTTAACACTTGCCTTCCTGCCAAAAACCCAGCTGGAAGAGACTGTTACTTCCTCCACATCCTAGTCTGCAAATGCCAGGCAAGAAATAGCCTTCCTTAAACTCATATTTGATACTTGTAGCATAATCATTTTCAGCATGTAAATTGTTAACTCTTTTAGGAAAACATACTTTCAAATCACCATACCTAAAGCTAAATTTTTGTTTTGCAAGAACAAGAGCTGATTAAGGACATCAACACTTGGATTGTAATTGTCTACAGCCATAAATTATTTCTATATTTAGCCAAAGACACATTTTAAATCACTGCAGTTTATTTTATAATCTGATATGAACAGCAAAAATATGGGTGATATTTTAAGTGATTCATAAATATTTAAAAGTCGACTGATTTTCAATCATATCTTTCTGCAATCTTGTTTTCATAAATACTGAATTTAGAAACAGGTTATTGTCAGTAAAATAGCACAATTACCATTCTACTAAAAAAAATATACTTCTTGGAAAAAAAAAATCCCAGGGGGCCTTTAGTGAGAAAAAAAATTTAAAAAAAATTTCTCTTTTCTCTCTACAGCATAGAGAAATTTCAGGTTTAAACGTTAACTAATTCCATAGACAAGTTTTTACCTGTTAGGAACAATCAGTCAGATTTAGCCAAATCAATGTTACACATCAGCTATGATATGCTGGAACATTCAAACACTACATATGAATACAGAAATACATACATCTATAAATATAGATGTTTTGTTAGCCATTCCGTCCTCCCACCATAACTGGAGGCTTTTGAATAGTCAGATATTTGAAGCAGAAGATGACAGGCATTGATATTTCTCTACCAATAAAATGTTTTGTAGCTATACGCAATGCACTCAGTTCTCTGGTAACATAGAAATGGATTCTAATGTAACGCACTGTTACAGCACAGTATTGACTATTGCACTTCACTGCCTGAATATGCTAGCCTAACCTTTGTGGCATGACCAATTTGTAATCCCAGCATTAGTTCCATAAACAAAGCTGCTTTCAAGAAAGATTTAACATTTGGATGTCGCAAACACACTCCATTTGCAGGCCTACTGTTCCCTAGAACTAAATCAGCAAAAGAAAAAGTCTGGAAAGTGCTCTTGCCAACACCATTAAAAGCACTTAGAAGAAAATTCTTCTGATGACATCATGCTTCTCTAGATAGAAAAAGTATTTTCAGGACAAGTGAAAAACAAGTGGCCAAAACACGAAAACATTTGGTCACCTCAAATTAAGTTGCATTCTTATGAGACACAGGTGAAGGAGATACTAAAGTTACTTAATTACATCAGAGTATTTAGAAATCATAACAACTTTCTTCTGTACAAAAAATGAAAGACATAAAATAAAAATTGTGTATTACTCAGTACAATATGCAGAAGAATTAGCTAATTTCTTAACATGGATCCCTTTAATGTGAAGATTTAGGTTAAAGTAAATCCAGTTGATGGGAGGAAAGATAGCCATGTGTCATGCTAACATGTTTTGATTTTCTTTAGTTAGGCAAGACAAGAAAATGCATCAAAAATATGGAAGTTGTATCTAAGTTCGCTTGAAGTTTGAAAATCCAAAATGAAAGAAAACTTTTGAATTATACAACACTGAAATACATCAAAATGAACTGAAATGTTGCTCACCTGGAAATGTACACACATTGTGTTCAATTAGAAACACAGAATGCAATGCCAGTACATGTCAGATGAGAATAAACAAGTATAGAAACAGAGATTAAAGATTTACATATGCATTTTATACTGTAGTTTATGATCAAAGAGTGCAATGTTAGGGAACAGATGACCCCAAACATTTACTACTGTAGTGAGGTTTTTCAAGTTTGTTTAAGGATAACAAACAACATTGCATAGAGTGGGATAACATTGAAAACAAGTTTAGAAAACCTAATGTAAAAGCATTAATAGATGAATTAACCCGTTCTGCATGAATGAAAAACAGAGTTTCAGCTCTACAAATCTAAGGATTCAGATGTATCACTTCTGGAGCTAGTACAAGCCCTGTTGCTTGGTTTTCTCTCTTTTGACAATAGCAATTTCTTTTTAACACAATTTTAAGAACTGTATTGTAATGCACTCTTTTCTATAGCAGATAATAAATCTTCACAGCAGCCAGCATGTGGGTCAAGCTCTAGCCTACTCAATCTGTGAAGCCTAAGATTTATGAACTACACACAGATAAACATGTTTTTTAATTTTCAAATTATGAATTCTGACATCACAGAACATAAACCTTTGACACAAAAATCTGTCTATCAGATGCTAATCCAAAATTGGACCCAAGGCAGTAGAAGGAATGGTTCATTCCATGTCTAGCAATCCTTCGTTTCACAGGAATATATCTCAAATCAGTACAAACTGTTGGGAGAACCTAAACCCACTAGTAAAGAATCCTCATGAAAAGAAGAAAGGAGGGTAGGGGGAAGGAAAGAATAGACTACAGAGTTTCTTTGCCTGTATAAACACAAGAACTTTGAGCAATACGTTGTCTCTCTGGAAAGCATCTTTGCAGGAGCAAGACATTTATATAATGCCTATTGTACTGCATTCCTCTTTCATAAAGATTTCATAAGTATGTAACAAAATAAACAGAATGACTGAAGCAATGGCCTAGGGGAAACAAGTAAAATAGCTCATTTCATATGCAAAAACAATAATGAGGAAAGATCAGTTACTGCAGTTCTAATAACAAACAACAGATGGTTCATAACAGAAACTTAAATAACACTGTGTTTCAGGTGAGTAATCCACACCAGGGACTGTAATATTTCCTCCCACTCCCCAAAATTTTCATTTCACTCTGGAAGTATAAAGAAAGTGCAAAAGCATCCCAGTCTTCCCCATAGTTTCTCGGTGCACGCAGGCATGCTGTGATACAGAATAACAACCAGTTCTCAAGGCTCCCCCATTTCTTAGCCAACACATATCAGGTGCTGATAGTAGCATCTTTGCAACAAAACAGGATCTTGGCACCAAAAGCTAATGAAAATAACTTTGAAATGGTCTGTGCCGGTCTAAATGTATAGTTAACAAAATTCACATATCAGATTTCTGGCAAAAGCAAAATGGTTTGTTGCTGTGGAAATCTAAGTTATATACATAGATTTTCTGCCACACTCCCTCTCCTGCCTAGATTTTACCCCATACCTACAAGGAAGACAATGGTATCTCTCTCAGCCCTTATATTTGATTATGGTTGATCCCATGCAAATTTAATGTTCAGAACAATAGCTACGGTAGCAAATAGTTTTTCATATTAGAAAATGAGGAAGAAGAGGTTACATGCTCAAGGAGTTTTGCCTTGTTATCTCTAAAAGCAGTTGAACAAATTGATTGACTATATGCTTAGAAAAAGCAAGTCTATGTAAGATTTTAAAAAATGTATCTTTGAGGTTTCAAGTACCAAAGCCTTGATTCAATTTGAAACAAATCTAAAAGTAGCCAGAGAAACAAAAGACATCATTTGGACTAACAGACAAGCACCATTTCTTTCAAAGGTATTGGTTTAAAATCATATTATTAAGCACATGGTATTATTTTTTTAGTGGATTTATAAAGCAAGTGCAAGAGTCATAATCCTAATACATGCACCCTTTAGCAGAAGTGACACGACAGAAATAGTGTTGTTTGTCTGACTACGGTATAACAGCAATAGAGACAGCCACTGAAAGAACTCAGACTTGGCAGTCTGCTTACATGTTTGTGACCACTCACTTTTTCTCCTTTATCTATACCTATCCATGCGGTGGCCGTAGTAACCTAGCCCTGATTTCTGAGAATCCTGAGTCTCAAGTAGAATTAGTGGAAGCTTTTCCTGTGGAATCAGTTGGTACTAAAATATCCAAAGTCATCAGTAGTTTAGCTTCTGCATTAGCTTCAGTAGCTTATTCTTTAAAGTAAATAAAATGGGGCAACAGGTAATTTTAGACACTCAAATTCATCTGATTTTGCAAAACAGCTTGTACAGCTATGTTGGTCTTTACTGAACTACGATATCAACCACTATCATTATAACCCAATAGATGGAATAAAATTAAACAAAGATTCCTAAACAAAGGCTCCAGAATACCCAGAGCATACATTTAATTTCAGACATTTAATAACATTTTCTTACTTTTATCTTTGCACATCCTTGATTACGAAATCATCTTTTCCATCTCTGTGTGACATATCAGCTTATATGAAAGCCATATTTGCTTAAGAATAGAAAATACATCCAAAATGACGAATAAACGCAAAGATATTTTGTGCATTAAACAGCACAAAATAGCTTCCTAGCTATTTAATGCACAAAGATATTTTGTGCATTAAACAGCACAAAATAGCTTCCTAGTTGTAGTTTGTAATTCATCTGTATCATTAGAAGAACAGACAAAACTGTGCTCAAATCAACCTGTTTGTGATTTCAAATATGAAATACTAGCATGCAAATCTCAGTAAGTTACAGATATGGGATTATTATACAAAACATAAAACAAGTATCTATATATATGAATGAAACATCAGATATTGAACGTTTTTAAAAACAACTAAAGACATACACACACACACATATATTTGTTTTATCATGCACCCCAATACAACTATTGGGACAGACATTAACTGGTGTGTGTCTACTGCTAATAGAAACCATGAAGCTAACTAAAATCCAGCACAGATGCAAATTACTTCTTCGTGACCAAAACAATCCCCCTGTCTGTTAAAAAAACCCAAAACACTATGAATGGTACTTCTTTAGGTCCCAAAAAATGGTGCTATGTAAATAAGCACAGACAAAATAACTCAAGAATGCATTTGAGATATGGGAAATTTCAAATATTTCATATAATTGCATTCCAAGAGATCCTGAAAAATACATGAAAACAATAACCACGTGAATGATTGTGCTGAGCAATTTTTTTCTGTCTACATTTTTAAAGGACAGAAATACAATGACTTCTTTCTTTTGGAGGAAAGCAACCACTAAGAGTTGTAAATTAAATGAAAGTTACTGTCACTTTACATGTCAAATGTATATGTTAATTGGCCCATAGTCAAGCATTTCCAGCAGACCCTAAATATTTGATGATTTTCTAGGCCTCCTTGCAATGTTGAAGTTGCATTAGGCCACAGGTTGCACATGTTTCTACATAAGAGTAAGACTCCTGCATAGTAGGGAAGATAATTCATAAACCTTGCATGCATATAACTGGGTCTTTCTGGAGATCAGGATGGAGAAGTGACAATTCTGTGACAGCAGCCAGGCTACATTAAGTGCTGAGCTACACAGCATGAGCAGCTCAGGGCACATGGAGGAGCCATGGTACATGTAAAACTGCCACTCACACAGAGAAGCAGCTCACAGTGAATTTAGGAACATTCAGAGTTAAGCAGTGACATCTGAGCAAATATTTTGCAGGACTGCAATTTTGACATTAGTTGCTTTCGTTTCAGACAAACCAGCTGTAGATGCCTCAATCCTACAGTGGACACAGCTCTTAGAGGTGCATGTGAAGTCTTCTATGATTATCCTACCCTTCATTAAAAGAAAGAGACTAAGTAACTCTAGTCCTTTTTAGGGTTTTTTGGGGGAATCTTTTCAAAGATCATTAAAACACTTCTTCAGTATTGGACATGACAATTAGACAGACTATTTCAATAGTTAATCAAGCAGAGTAAAATAGTAATGAATAAAATTCACATATAAATCCACTTAGACTCTCATAACAGAATTTAATTGAGATTTAAATGACTTGAAACACTTCAGTTGGTTCCTTTCATAAAAGTAAATTTCACCCATTCTGAATTCTTATGAAAGTGTGCTTCTTAAAAATGCCACATTTAAAAAATATTATTTCTACTAACGATTGTTTACAATTTTATATGAAATCAGAGCATTTTTTATTCTGTAGTATTTCAAAAGGTCTTTGTATTCTTTTGGGAGGTTTTCCTAACAAAATATTAACAGAAATGTAAGATGAAAGTTGTAACTTCATACCCTGAATATATGCAAAATAAAATGTCTCTTCTGGTATACATCGATTTTAGTTTGTTGTTCTACCTACTAGAAAAGTTTTTCTGTATGTTCATAAAAGACCAAGGTTTGAACTTTTCAAGAAAAAGATACTTTATTTGGAGAAGTCCAAAAGCTTCAGATAAAAACAGTAGAGTTTTGACATTTCTTACCTCTAATCAGATAAAAATCTCTTTAATATAATGGGAACTTCTGAGTAAACATTGCAAGAAGTGGTTCTTTATTAAAAAGTATATTATATGATTAATGAGATTTCTTAATGTGGAATTAAGAAATTATAGGTGTAAGAAAATGTCTTTGGACTTATTGAAACTGAAGCTTCTTCAATTTTCTATTCTACACATTGCGTGAAAATTCCATATATTCATGTTACAGTAATATTATTACTAAAAGTGTGCTTTTGTTCAGACCTGGGGAGCAAAAAAACCTAGTTTGTGATTCAAAAAGATGAGTAAGTATATCTAGGAAAATATTTTAATCACGGTTTTAGGCTACAAATAAACGACACTATATTCAGGATAGAAAATTCTCCCATTGGATTATGTGCTTTGTTAAATAAATAACATAGATAACTACTTTAATTTCCTCCCTGAAACATATTCCAATACCTTTTTCCTGTAACACCCAAACTTAGCTGAGTATTAATGATTCTCGTATCTGTGGAACAGAGTACAGTAACACAAAACATCTTTAAAAATGTATAGGCCTCTTCTACAGGCATATACAAATGTATAGGCCAGCATGTAAAGAATGTAACAATCAGATGGTCTGCATTTCTCAGTTGCTGAAAATTGCCTAACAAATTTCAGGAGTCTTTATAAAATACCAAAGTAATCTGTAAAAGAACCTCTTTTACCTCCTAGGAGGTATTTAAAGAAAAGTTTTATGTTCTATCATCAAGACCATTTTGTACTGTGTATAATAGTCAACTGACTGCCAAACATAGATTAAGAATGCATGCCTCTCTGCATGTGGATGTGTACAATGACATGGGCATGCACAGAACCTCAACACTAACTCTCAAGGAGATTCACATGTCACTCCCTATTTACCATTTACAGGAACCTAATTACCAGTTCTGATATTGAAGAAATCATCAGGCATATGGTGAATTGAAGGTATGACAGCATTATTATATAGAAGTGCAAATTTGGCTAAAATCTGTATTACTAGCTTTAAAGAAGCAAAGCATTATTTATAACCCTGAAAAAAAATGTTAATATCTATGACATTATAAATTTCCAGGAAATCCGGTGCCTGCTTAGAGAGATAAAAGAAATATAGGTTGTTAAGAAGTCTAATTGTTTCACAAAAATCTGCAAAATCCCATGGAAAGCATATTGCAGTGCCTAAGTCATTAAGCCTAATCTTCATCAGTATATCATAAGTGCCACTATGTAATCTATGTTTTACAGAATGCCATGTCATATTAAGTTTTCTATGTAAGAGAAATATTTTGTGAGGAATATATGAATGGACTGAAATATATATTGTTTCACACTCATTTAAAAGGTTCTGCTAATTTTTAAGAACTTCAAATGATGCTACTGCTCACAGCTGTTTAGAAATTTGGTAGAAAAAATATCTGATGAATAGAAAAGTGCATTTTCTCTATCAGATTAAATACCAGTCAAGTACAGCTATTATAAAACACCACCCTCTTCATTTATTTGTATTTTTCAATTACAGTTTTGACCACTCTGTCAAGCTGCCTCATGAATATAATAATTCTTACAAGGATTCCTCTGAGCACTGAGTAGAAATAGTATAACACCTACAGACACTGCCCAAAAAAGTCAAACAAATTGTGGTATTTAGAGACCAAATGTATCTGTGAAAGTTGATGGTTCAATGCTCTGTGTGTGCCCCTCACAGTACAAAAAAGTAAAACAGTACCTCACGCTAATTTCTAAAGAAGATTCAGATGTCAACCTCTATTTGCCAGACTACTTGTCCTCTGACATGTGATGACAATTGATGTATTACTACCTAATAGAGATGCTATCCAAAAAGTCACTTCCCTCATACTGTAGGTGGTACTGTTACTTAATTAAATTATAGAAAACAAATTTAAAATTACAATTTATTTGTCCTATTTCATTAGAGTTTAATCAAGATGCCCATTGTATACAGATTCTCAACATGTGCAGTCAATCTCTTCATCATCTGCAAAGAAATGCTTCAGATTTGAAACAGAAACACAAACGTGTAAGTGGAGTACCACAACAATGACCCAGATTAGAAGTTATCTGTCAGGGACAGAAAATAATAAATCTGATGGTTTAGAAAAACACCTAGAACTCCGACAAAGAGAGATTTGAATCCGATGACTATGCTTTTTAAGTATTTGCTTGAAAATTATACATATAAAGCACACACCATTCTGCTAAAACTGAGGATAAAAAACTTGTAAAATCAAAATACAGCTAAGGAAAAAAAAAACAAACATACTCATATTATTTACTCTCATTAATTACATTTCTTATAATAAGCTGGCTACCATTACAAGTGCTTCATGTAACAATGACACAAATCTCAAGCAGGTTGAACCATAAGAACATCCAGGAGATTAAAAAAAGAACAAATATGACTATTTATTCTATTATAATAATTAATACATGTTAGAGGAAATTAATTAGAAGTATTTTTAAAAGTTATTCAAAACCCGAAAATGAAGAACTAGTTACAACTAATAGCTGATATTTGCACAAATAACTATGACTTCAAAATGACATCCTGATAAACAATATCAGACTTGTTACCAATCTGGTCAAATTTCATATTGAAAATCATCTATAGATAATAAGCACAAAATGTGAAGACCTATTACAGACTTGCTTTTCAGAATTTAATCTTACTCTCCAGGAAAAATTTGTTCTGCACTAACAAAGAGTAAAAGTTAGTAAGCCAGTAAAGTAAAAGAACTAAACTTAATAGCTTTTATCAAATGGATAGGTATTTTTGAATAAATGGAAACTGGAGACTGTAACTGCCATAATAAAGCACATCAGTGGTCCGTCTAGTTCAGCATTTTGTCTACAGAAACATGTATAAAAAATGTTTAATGAAGCAAACTGGACATGCATAAATCCTCAGCTGCCTTCAGCAAATCTTCACGAACTCAGAGCAGACTTTACAATGATAGTATTTAAAAAGGGCATACATAGATCAATCTCGAACTACTTTTAGAGAGAAAAAAGTGTGTTCAAATCTGCAATTATATTTTCTGCAAATTTTATATTGTAGTTTGGGGGAGGGGTTAAAGGGGGTGGGGGGACAGGGACAGAAGTGCATTCCCTACCACTCCTTGGTATTCAGGTTATATCCATTGATGTATAACAATAAATTTTGTTAGACTATTTGGTAAAACCTTTTTCTGATAACTTAGAAATATAATGAATTACAGACGTAAGGATACTGCAGCATCATATGAATTGCTTGTTCTTGAAGATTCTGGTTACTTTCTGCCTTCTTATGAATATTTCTTATTTCTATACCAATAATTCAACTACTCCTCTGTTTGTTCCAGTTCCTTATGAACACACACTTCCCTACTTTATAAAACAGAGGGAATAACTTATGAATTAACATGCAGTTAATTAATCATAATAAAAATTTTATTATAGAAAATGACTAAATGCAAAGATACCCAAAAGACACAAGATCCAATTAAATTACTGGTTTCCAGTGGCAGAAAAGCCAGAGGAAGGGAAAACTGTAGGATTACAGTGATGGAAAGTTCACTCTCAGTCTGAAACCAGTCTATCAGGTCAAAGGGACAGAACAGCATCATGATTTATCAGAACCTCATTTGAAAATGGTGATACTCAACAAATGTGTGCAAGAGATGGTTGGATAAAGGGCACATACCCTGTCCTTCCTAATCCTCACATCCCCAGAGGTCTGGCACTGAAAGTTGCACTGAACCTTTCAAATTTGCCACTTTCTAAGCATTATCTGATGTGTATTCACAGAGTCACTTCTGATTTGGGGATGTTCTTCACTTTGTGAATAATGGTTCAATTGTTCAATTATTTTACACAATCATTTTGAGTAGGAGCATCTACTTTGGATTCAGTGCCAAAGAGTGGATAAGGAAGAATTCCAGTTATTTGAGTGACAGAAATCTAAATGTTATGCCATGCACTTAATGACAGTCATCCTTCCTCAGATATATACCCTGACCATTTAGCAGTATCCCCTCTATTATGATTGTCACTCAGTTGATCTAGCATTATGTTATCGTGGCCATTCAGTTGCACAAGTAGCTCATAAAAGGAGGCCATGGGCCTCTTCAGGCCTATTATAAACTGTGTCTGATGAATGATTTGTCCCAGCTGGGGGTACTGCCCTGCTGTATGGGAAGGCAGCATCTTTAACACATGGACGGATGAATTTTGATATGACATTATTAGATGGACTAAATGGGTTCTTTGTTGAGATATCAGGAAGTCAAGAAGGAAAACGGATCTGTTTTTTCAAACAGATACTTCTCTTGCTAGACAATGCTTGTACAGCACCTTCTCTGAACAAACAGGATTCATCCCCAGAACAAAAAACCTAGGGTTCTACAGCAAGTAGTATCCAGTAGGTCTCATATGCCTACTGGGTGAAAATATATGAAAAATACAAGATCCATAGCTTAAAAAGTTTGCAATTTCCTTTTATTCAGGCCTAAGTTCAACTTTATACTTCTATGACAAAAGTCTGTGTTTGAAGTTAGAGTGAAATGCCACTGTTCATATGCTACTACAGAATTCTCCTATAAAAGACTTTTTGTATTACAGTTTTCCAGTCCAGCCCTAAAAAAAAAAAAAAAAAAAGCTTTCACTTATGTCATGTATGCCTGAGTTGTTTGGGGTTTTTTTAGGATTTTTTTTTTCCCCTCTCCTCTCTGGATGTTCCACTTACAGAAAGATCAAAAAATTAAAGTCAGAAACTTAGTGTTTGTTACTCCAATTGCAGTTACCAATTAACAAGCAGTGCTGGGCTTCAAAGAGTTCTCAAGTGCAGTAAATCATGTGATCTGCCTCGTTCTAATACTTCTATATTCTCATTAAATGCCGGCAATCCTTTATTGTAAGGATCACACAAAGAGAACAGAATTTTCTGTAAATGAACCACTGCTTTGGTAACAGTAGGAATACCAAATTTCAAGTTCATTATTAAAGGAAACTCATCACTATTAACAGTTTCTATGTATGTTCTCAGTGTACTTAACATCTACCGAATCCACTCAGAATGGTTAAGGAATAAGAAAGGATGTTAAATTAAACATTTTAAAAGCCAAAATTTAAACATTTTCTTCCCCTTCTGTGCCTTCAGATGTTGTAAGTGTAAGAACTGGTAATGCCTGCACCCAATTTAGGCCACAAATTAATTGTGGTTCCACTATCATTTACTGTTCAGGAGGACTGGTAAAAGGAAAAGTACTTGTTCTTTCTTACTCAGCATGGGCAAAAGGTGGACACGATCTGCATTTCAGACCTCATGACAAGTTTAGTGCCCAGGACCATTAATGCAGAAATCACAAAGCCCATGTATGTTTTTCTTTATCGTCTTGCTCTCTGGTCTCTCTCATTTTTCAAAACTACAAAATGTGCAAAACTGTCATTACACTCATGGGAAAACCATCACTGGCTAATGATAACAATTTGGTGAGGTTCAAGGAATAAACATGTTAGATGATGTTTATATGACTGAGGAAATTTCCTTAAATGCATAGACAAGCAAAGCCAGTCTTACAAGGAATGGTGAAGTTACATGGCTTAGTTCCACTAGTATAAAAAATTAACCATATTAAATGTGATTTTGTTCATCATAATGAGCTTCATCTAATTCCAGTCTTCAGAAATCTCCATTTATCTAACTTACAAAGAATACGTTAAACAAAAGCACTTCACAATATTAGTGCAATTTACATCAAATGCACTAGAGAAAATTACCTAATACAATTTTCTAAAACATTTAGTATTATGAACTAGGAACTAAATGAGAAAATTACGTTTTATGATTTGTAGGCTATTGAAAACACTCTACACCTGAATTCACACAATCTGCATTACTTTGATGCTCTCAGAGGTAAAAGGCCTTGGTAAACCAGAGAACCAGAAATAATAGTCTATGAATTAAACAGAAAAATGTTAAGACCCTCTGAATCTGCATGAGCTTTTGGTCTCTCCTCAGACTTTGGCACCTGAGCCAGGGGACTCACTTCTTGCTTTGGCTTGGTTTATTTCCAAAGCAAACAGAAGACAGAAGTGATGAAACAAGGTTTAATTTTTTTAAAAGTAGAACATACATGAGGAATAACATCTGGAGATATAATTAGTATTTTTGTTATTTGTCTGATATTTGCAGAAAAACTGCACAAATGTGATTGAGTCAACTCCCATCCACCCCAAAATTTTAATAAAATAAAAAATTAAAAAAAAAATCTGGAAAACTGCTAGTAAAGGAAAAAGGTTTAAATCTAGAAATACTGGCTAATTTACAGGCCTATTCTATGGAAAATTATAGTCCTAGAAACTTTCCCAAGGATTCTCTAGCTTCTGTTACTCAGTAGCTATTAACGAAAAATTCACTCCAAAGTTTACAAAATAAAACTTTGTGAGTGCTAAGGACTCAAAATTCTCACTACAGTACATAGATTTTGTATGTAGTCAGACAGAGATTAAAATCGGGAATTTTTCTTGAGGAAGAATGGAGGTGCATTTTAAATTGCAAACAATGGAATATGTTAACATTTTCTGCAAAATCAGCTCCAAAATATTGAGATTAATAGTTTTGCATCACACTTTTCAGAAATTCAAGCAGATGCAGTAAAAAGAACTGTAAAATCTTCAAATTACAAACTTTTTTTTCACAGAAGGTAGTCTTTGTAGATGTACTAAAAAACCTTTTACTAATAGATCTTTTTATTCTGTGGAAAAGTAATTATTTAATTTTAAAAAGAACATTTATTACCTATAAAACTCATAGTGAACATTTTTATACTATCCAAGCAGTCTTTAAAATATTTAAGCTACTAAAGAGAAAACTTTATTCTAAGGTCAAGAAATGAGAAATTCAGAGTGCATATAATTTATATTTTCACATAAATCTGTAATCCGTAGTGTCTAATATGCAGGCTGTCTACTTTAATATAATATTCTGTTCCTTTAGGGCAGGAAAGAGTTTTTGGTCAATAATCAAAAAGGAGCAAATGATATTTCCAGGAACTGAAGAATTGTATGAATACCAAAATGAACAGCATTCTTCTATTAACTGCTTTAGCAAAAAGAATAAGTTTCTATTACGAATAATAGAAATATTAGAAATATTTTCTTTTTTTTTTCTCTTCCCTTGTCTTCTTTGCTGCTTTTGCAGCATAAAATTACTGGGTGTTAATTTGTTAAATGAGATGATGGACAAGTTTAACTATAAAACTTCAAATAAGTGGTTAATTCAGAATCCACTCTATAGATCAACAAGAACTAAGGTCAAATCAACATAGCCTACTGTGCTAACAACAATCCATTACAGTCATCAAAAATTTTTAATTGTTGAAGGTTTATGAATTTGTGTGGGTTTAGTTTCTGACATTATTTGATCAAATACAGTGGAGCCAAATTGCTGATTGATATCTCAGACTATGAACCTGATATGTGCTACAGAGATTCTTATGACATTCACTTACGCAGCAATGACTATTTTCCCTCTTCCCATGCCCCATAAAGGTCTTTAAAACATTTAGGATATCAGAAAAATTGAGAAATGCTAAAGTAGCAGTATCTCAGCTAAAGAAGACTGATCTGGTAGTTTAGGGATTTACAGAACTCTCTAGGAAGAGAGAGGTACTGAAAAGTGGTACTGAAGAGAGTGGTACTAAAAAGAACAAGGCAAAATTGCCTAACATTATTCTATATATCAGGTCAAGAGAAAATACAGGCCACCGAACTTCTTTTTTTCCTAAAATAAGACCTATTGAGAGAAAACCAGTTACTAAATCATGTTGGGCAACAAAGATAACAAAGAAATACTGCAGACTTCACCTTTTTCCCAGATAGGAAGATTAACAGTTCCACAGTTAGATTTTCTCTCTCTTTATAGGATCTGGATCCAATAAAAATGTTAAATCTCTCCAGGGATTTGAAGAACTTGTATATAAATTGTGGAATGAAAATAAAGTGCCCTTAGCATGAAGCTATAACAAATACATCACTGATTATCCATGGCAGGCATTCTAGCAGACCTATACAGCAGAAAACATACACATCGAAGTCATATGGGACTATATGTGGGGGTTTTGTCAACATACAGTGGAACTGCAGAGAGCATCTTAGTCATTCTAAGCTTCAAGTAGCATCTTCATAGAAATACAAGACAGTAATGAGAAAAATATTCTGTGGTTATAGCAATTAGTAATATCCATAGCAACCCATTAAACATTTGCTGTAAAATCTTTATACAAAAAAACAAATCAAATTACTTCATTGTTCCTCTCTATCTTAAACTCCTAAGTACTGAAGGTGCAAAAATAAAGTAGCTGTCAGCAGAGGTTTTATCCAATAAATCTGATACAACAGATATTAAACTTGATTTTTAAATTAAAACTTAAAAATCCTAGAGTTTAAAAAGGCAGTCAAAGGTTAAAGTAAACTATACTACTTAATATTTTTGGTTGTGTATGAATAAGAGAACAAATTTTATGATACCAACATATTTAGTAAGGTAGTAGTAGCAAGGGAAGCATGAGTGCAAAATTTGGAGGTACAAACATATTGAACAAGAAAATAGCAAGGAAAGCAACTCTGTGAAAATGAGTTTAACATTGCAAGTTATTTTAAAATACTCTAGATAAAATTGGCATGCAATTTTCTGTGTATCTGCATGCATTTTTCCCTGAAATATTTAACTTTTACTTTGGTCCTTACTTTTGCACTGATTTTTTTAAAACTCTTTAAAGTATGTATTTAAACACTTTCCTTTACATTTTAAACATCTAAAGATTGCCACATTAATCACTCTGAGTTTTAAAAGGGAATTAACAAGGTAGCTAAAACACTAATTATGGTTATTTCCCTCTAATAAAAAATAATATTTCCCACATGTGCAATATATTCCATCCAAGAGTCTCAATACTTTAAGATGCCTGAGGGTCAAACTCTGCAGAGATGTTAAAGTTGGGGTACATTACATCATATAAAATATATATTAAAAAATCTGGCATCTACTGCATGCCCAAGTGTAAAACAGTATGGGCTGCAGTAAAAAGCAACAAATAGGATTCTTAAAAGATGATGGATGTCTCAAGTCTGCTGTGCCATAAATTCCTTTCCTATGGTGTTCTCAGAAGGTTGCCTGGGTTCAGAACTCTTAAAGTCTATCTACAGATTTCTCAGACCACAGACTGGAAAACCTCAGATATTTGTATTGAACTCAGGAATGCCTTGGACAGCTTGTAAACTGTACAGACTGAACAACTTTTCCTGAAGAAATCTGGAGAGCAGAAGGAGGATATCAAAATTTTCATCCTTCAACCCTTGCAAGACCTTTATATATCAATGGTATACAAATACCAATATCAAATACATGACCAAATATCAATTATATGCCAGTTGTATACTGTGAACTTCATAAGTAATGTATCTCTCAAAATTAATGAAGCAGTCTGGCCTTCTAAATATTTTTGAGGTGTAGACTACTTGGTATTTAAACTTCAAAACTGTATCAGCATTAGGTGTTTCCCTTACTAGTAACTCTGTTTAAGCACAGAATTTAAACAATCTTATTCTTCTATTATGTAACTATATCTAATTTGAATCTATGTCCCTGTGATCTAGAAGTGACTGGGAAAAGTCTTTTCTTGAATGTAAAAGCTAAAGTTTTTCTCTGTTTCAGGCAGATTGTGCTAAGAAAGCAGCAGGTCCTTTTGTAGTTCAAGCCACATTATTATAATCTCATTTTTACTCGGTTCTTTGTTATGCTCTATCTCTATATAAAATTCTTGGACTACCCATATGGATTACCATAATTTCAAAATCCTTTCATCTGCAACATTAATATCAATGCAAGCAGTTTAAACATACATATGCTAAAATGCTTTCAGTGCAATTCTGGAGGGAAATTTTTAAGGTGATTGGAATGTCTCTAAAAGGAAAAATGCATGAAGAAATACCCAGTTAAGGAGAAAAAAAAATTCTATTCTTTCCTATACCTTTCTTCTTTAAATTTCCAGAAATTAAATAGCAGATCAAAAAGTAGCTCAATCTGGAATGCAGTAAAAGAGCCTTCAGGCCATTGTGTTGAGCTAAAATGAGTATCATCACAAATATCATCACAAATATAATTCTAAAACACAAATTCAATGCCATAGTGATCTTTGCAAAAGAGAGTATCTAAAGCACAACATACAGTTTTAGTTCCAGTCAAAACCTCATCAAGCCTAGCTAAATTGAATCTGACTAAAAATTGGAAATCACACAAAACCAGCCCCATTTTTAACTTCTCAGAAGAAATTCCACTGGTGTGTAAGAAATGGGTGTCCATGTTTTTTGCAATATATAAAACACTCATCTATTATGAATTTTTAGTTCATAATTATGTAGCAATGAATGAAAAGTAGATGTCCACATTGATTTTATGTGATCAAACAACAGTATTAGACACTCATATATTCACATAATGTCACTGAATTCAGAAGTGACTTTCTCAGATGAAAACAGCATGCATAAGGGATGACTGGAGCAAATTACAGGTTGCAGAAGTATCAGCTAACCAGGATTGCCACTAGCAATAAATAAATCTGTGTGCAAGAGGCAAGCAGATTTCTACCATTATAGTAGTAAAAAAATTTTGCACAATTTTAAATATATGGTAGAAAAATAACTGTGTTTAAATCAGAAATATAGTAAATGATCCAAATAAAAATGAGATATATATGGAAATTTTGTTTGTGTTATACTGCTTTTACCAAAATCCCAAATGAAATGTATTAGTGCCATAGCAGAAGTATCAAACCCTATTTAGAATCATGACTGGAACAAAAGCTGCACATGAAATGGAAAATCCTCATTATGAAACTGCAAGCGTATGTGAACAATGTGATCTATGACTACACTTGAGGAACCATGACAGGTTCTCTGTCCCCTTTTGTGCTGGGTGGTTCATTGGAAGATCATGATTGTGAGCTTTGGAAATCCACGTTATTCCCAGTCTGATTTTTAGCATGGTTTTGAGGAACCCTTTTACACTTTCCCAAGCTGCAAATCTAGCTCTGTACTTTGACAGAAGGACAGGGGTAAGGAAGCATCTCAGTTCTATGCAAATAGTATGGCCAACATTGTTGCCTGGAAAAGCAGACAACCTCTCACTAGGAGATTTAACAATTAACATATTCTCCAAGTGTATTATTGGTCCTGGAAGTGCCATATGAGGCAGATCACCTCTGCTGTCAGTGTAGTAGGACACTTCTACAGCTGCCTGACTTCTGACCGCACATCAGTAGGACAAATGAGCTCATAAGTCTTACAAATCCTTTGATTTCCTGTTATTTCTGTAATCTTCCCAGTTATTAATTGATTTATTATCCTTTAAATGCTAGTATAAAATAGCACACATATAATATAAAACTGTGTTACACTGTACACTAGAATTCATATATATATACTCATTGCTTTTTTGCTTTTTGAATCAGTCTGAATAATTTGCTATAGTCTGTTATGCTGAAGTATAGATCACAGTGGAAATTATCACTCAAAAATCTAAGCATCCTGAAGCTTAGCCTCCTTGAATAGCTCTTACTGCTGATCCAGATATCCGAATTTCCAAAGAAGTGTCTGATGCCAATACATTCCACAGTAATAGAACAACAGTCGCTCGTGTCTGCAGTCCTAGCTCTTTAAAAAAATTTCTTTCAGTAGTAAAATTAATTGAAAATAATCCCTTATGATCAAATTCATGAAGTATTTTCAAGCCTAAAACACCAATTTCTTTGTGTTTGGGTTTTTCATTGGAATCATGGCTGGGCTTCACGAATGAAGATTTGGGAAGCGCTTTACCCATGTTTATTACAAACGCGCTGGTGGCTAAAAAGGCCAATATGAGATAGACATGTCCGGTTGCCAAAGGCACAGCAGAAAGACTCCTTAGGTGGTATATAACTCATCGGAATGTTCCAAACCAAATACTCAAATTCTTACAGAAAAGGAACACTTTTTTTTTTTTATCAAAGTGGTACAAACCAAGATAAACAGTACTTTTCGGTTCAGCAGAGTTCAGCAGAGTATAAGCTCAATTTCCTTATATTGATTCCTATTATATTTCCAATACTGAGCATTCATTTACTTCTGTATCAGAATAAGGAACTAATTCTGTGGGATGTTAACCCAGGCTAAATGCCAAGACTTTCATTACATATGCAGAAAACATTAATCTGTCTTCCAGTTGTGTGGTACTTCACCAAGACCCCTGAATACTTCACTACACTTGTCACCAAAGACTTAACATCAAAATGAAATGTTATTATAGGATAATATTATGACTTCATTGCTTTTACAGAACATAAATACAATAACATTTATATACTGAAGAGACGTCGTGATAAATTCTAAGCACATAAATGTATATTGGGCACATATATCAAGTGTCATATAAATTATATAAAACTACTTTAATTAAAACTTGTCAAATGAGTGACTTAAACAAATTTTGTAATTAAGACTAGAGTATTTGCAAGAATTTAGCTTCTTTATTTTTCAAAATCCAAATAAAACAAAGTGCTCCAAGGAAAAAATGGGGTCTAGCAGTGAAACTACTATTGATTTCCTCAAAACTATTCACATGTTTAAAGATAAGCATGTGCTTAAGTGTTTTGCTGGGTCATAGCCCAACTGGCCAAATGTGCCACCATTAATCATGCTATGAAAGCAATTACTACAGGTTTAGCTTCATTAACTTGGAATCTGAGAAAAGTCAAGATTCTATAGAAGACATTCAGTAGCCATCCCAAGGACATCCTACACTATGCACTTTCTCCTCTTTCTATACATCCACCTAATCTAGCAAGAAACACAATTATTTTAGGTTTGCAATGTAAGTACAATAATTATCATCAGAGAAACAAAACTGTAAGTCAGACTTGAAGTAGCAGTACATTACCTCAGTGGTTACCTGATTTCATGGACAATACTGAAAGAGACACATATAAAAAACCAATATTCTTCTGGATCACCCAGTGGGTAGTTTTATTTCCAGTTTAATAAAAACATCAAAATTTGTTAATACTATTCCTTAGTCTTCATGGCTCCCATATGTAAAAATCATTATTTGTATATACAACAATTGATTAGAAAAAATCAAGCTGTCTTGCTCTTAGTTAGATAATTTCACAATTTATTTCACATCCTAAAAATATCTTTAGATAGTACACATTTTTTAAGGAGACATTTTTCAAGTTTTTAAAATGACATCATTCAAGTCTGAGTGGAATTTTAATTTCTTCTAAAAATAACACAAAAATCTGTTGAATATACTTTAAAAAACATCCCAACACACACACACAAACACTGGAAAGAAGTAATTTCTATAGAGAAAAATTAGACTTTTTCACAGCTGTGTAAAGGATTCAAATAGAACAGAAAGTTGTTCAACCAGTAATATGACTGCAGAATTTCATATATTTATGTCCATACTTCATTCCCTTGACTAATCATAGCTTCTGACATTGAGTCCACTCATTGAAATTATGTTTTAGCACACATGTTTTTGGAGGGGAAAAAAAATGTTATTAGACAATCACTGTACTGTTATACCTAAGGGTATAACTGTGAACATTTTTTTTAACTCATATATATTCATTAGCTGTAAATTACAACAATTATTCAGCATTGACAATGGGATATTTGATCATAATCAATAACAATAATGGTCTCTCGTGCAACATTACAAAGACATGAACTTTGCTGATGTTAACGCTCCTATCACATTCAATTAACACTAAGTGCCACCACATCTAGATTCTCAGTGCAAGGAGGAGGTCTAGAATGAGATGCACAGACACAGACTTGACAATTGCTCTGTCAGTGCATTAAATGAGGAAAAGTGGACATTTTAAAATGTGATTCAGCACAGGCCACTGGCAGGGAAGAAGGCATTAAGTCAGCTGATAGGAAGCTAAAAGCCACAAATCAGGTACACACAGAGGAGGGCAACAGTATTCCCTGCAATTTAGTGCCTCAAGCATGCCTTTGCAGTAAAAAAGCTCCAGTGATGAGAGAAGAAGCAAGAGGTGCTGAAAAGCAGTGGTAAGCTTGCTCACAAGTATGTAAAAGCATTTAAATAAACAAGTTGACCAGAAATTGGTAATACTGGATTCCTGTTCCTGCCTCAAGAGTGTTTGTGGTTTAGAAACTGGGTTAAAAACAAACAAAATCCCAAACAAAAATTCTGCAAATAATTTTGAAGCAGGGATCACAAACCCAGGATTTCCTTCTACCGGGCAGTGCTCTTGTACAATGTCCTGACCCCTTACTTAGTCTGTATCTCATTAATTTTAGAGATTTTAATTTTACCTCTGGTATTCTTAGAACAGTGGCTTATTTTAACAGAGTCTCCCTTCCCCTTCTCATCTCTCTTGGGTGCTAGAAATCTGAGGTATTTGCTTCTGGGTGGGTTCTCTCTCTAACCTTCACACTATCACACGAAAGAAAACCTACATCCTCCCTGCACCTACTTCCCACCTGTCTAGCAAGACTGTGGGCAGCCCTCTGGACATCTCAGTTTGCTAGAAACTTCTATTCCAGCTCTAGGTATCCAAATATAGGTTTTCAAGTTTTTTTCATTAAGTTAAAAAGACAACAGTTTTCTGTTCCTTGGTCTTATCTGACAAATGAACAGAGGAAGAGTTAGCAAATTGAACTGATAGCAATTTAAATACATGTCGCTAGACTATTCTACTGACTGAAAAATAATGCACCATACTGTTGTTATGCCCAGGACTTTCTGATACAGAGTTGGGAATCAAACCAACCTCATTAAACACTGAGTAGGAGCCACTGTTGGTTCCCACAAAGGGCATAAATGTTCCCTTTTAATAGCCCTGGACATATTTGGCACACCAAGATGAATGGAAAAGTACAGAAACAAGATAACTGCACATTAGCTGTCCTCTCAGAACATGCCCACAACAGCCCCAAAGGTCATCCCGTTTTTCCTAGGAAAGACTATTTCTTTCCTTCCCTGCCAGTATTACTAATGTGGTGCTGTAAAAGCTTGCAGCAACATTGTTACGAGAACCGCAGCTTGCTCAAGATGAATGTGGATATGCTTACTAATGAAGCACTTTGAAATAAATGCAATGTGAAAAACACTGAAATGGGATTCTGACCAGTGAAAAGGTCACTTACCTCTCACACTTTTCCTAAACCAGAATTTCTCAAATCAACTTTGATAAAACCAGGTATAGTTTTTCATGTAGTCAGTGACTGAACAGAGCTTTTAAAAATCAGTGGTATTGTAAGAGTTTGCCTTTCTTAAAACCATGTTTTTGAGGGTTGTCAAAAACTTCCTCTGGATACTCATATGTCAACAATAGCATTTTTTCCTTTCCTAATCCCCATAGTACCTGTAATCAAAACTAACCTGTGAAATATTAGGCATGCTCTCTTATCCTCCAGGTGCCTGTGAGTAACAGTCTGAGGAGCTGGTCCTTGTTACAGTGTTCTGGTAGCTTCATCAGTTATGTGTGGAACACACTGATGTCACGATGGTGCACTGAAATCACCTAATCTAAAATCAGATTAAAATTAAAATATTTACTTTCAACATCCAAAATAGTTTAAAATACTTTATAAAAGAGAGAAGTGAAGAAATTGATGAAAAATCAGGGTTAGTTGATTTACACTGAGATCAGAAATGGAAGTCTGGTTAGAAATATCTGCCTGTATTCAGATGTTTCGATCTTTTTTCTTCCCTGCATCCCCTAACTAAGAACAATCTCTCCCTGCATGTGCTACATCTTCAGTTCATACCACAGAGGAAACCCTAATCTAGTGAACAAGATTTTATAGTTGTATATAGGGGAGATTATAGCTATTTTTGGGGGGATTCTCCAGAAATCCTAGTAGGACTCAATTCTTCCTCTCCACAAACCTACTTACCTCAAACACATTCATTAAAAGATTCTGACCTCCTTCCTCTCCCTCACCCTTCTAGCAGCTGCAATAGTTACATTAGCTGACCAGCTGTTACCATCTATGCTTGACTGACCTTCACTCAGCAACCCCTCCCCAGCTGGGTAACGCACCCATGTGAACACCTCCATTCACCTACACCTTGCAAGAATTTATACTTGCATACATTAATAAACTGATTTGCTATAAATATCTACTAGAGACTTCTATTACTATGTCATGATGGATGACTGGCTCAGTTGATTAAGACCAGACACAATAGCAACATCAATCACTTTGGATGGCAATGGGCCTGGGTGGACTGACCTGCAAAACATATCTTCAAGGGACACTTAAGAATGGCACAATAGCAAACAGGGGAGCTCAAATATGTAGTTTCTTTTGCTTTCACAGTGTAAGTTTAGTTTCCCTCTGCTTCTCAGAGTAAGATGAAGTGTAGAGTAGCATGGTACTGAGCTTTAAATGTAGAGCCCAAATACTAGTAAAAAATGCTTATTTGTGACATGATAACAAAAGCTCAATTCTATGAAAGATAAAAACACAAGGGAAATTTCTATGAAGATTTATATTCTGAAATGATAGATTTATGATCAGCAGGATAGTGAGAAACATAAGGGGGAAAAAAGAGTTCTGTAATAGAATGACTTAGCATACAAACAATCAAACTCACTCACTATACAGGGGAAAAATAATAAAAATATCCTTGAAAATTTGATCTTGTGTTGCCAAAAAAGATTAATATAAACTGCACTTCACTTCAGAAATATTCCTTTTACTCAGTTAGTACCAAACTGACTCTTCTATGCAGCGTTTATATGCTGGGACTATTACAATAAATGAATTAAAACACTTGAAGTACTTTGAAAGAGAAGCACATCTGATTTTTCTGAGAGGTCAGATATAAGGGTTCTTTCCAGGAATAGACATGTTTATTCAATTTTCTTGGCTAAATTCCAGCTTTCAGTGATAGTGTTCTCATCCACAGTTCTAAAATTCTTCTGTAATGTCTAAGATAATCTGTCCTACCACTGAGTGAGAAATGTTTGCATTTTAATACCTGAAATCTCCTTCCTCTGCTATACGTATTATGTAGAGAAATTAATCAGGTTCTGTAAAACTGTTACATAGAGCAATTAGTCAATGCAGCATTTCTGAAAGGACCATAGATCTACCTCACACCTACTGTCCTTCACTCCTTTCCCGAGATACTTTGCCCTTTAAAGTGTGTTCCCATTGCAGAATAAATCCACAAAGACTGGAGCCTAGGGAAGAAACTGTGGTGACTTCAAGACATACAAGACAAACCAAAAGCCAACAAAATTCAATGAGCAAATAAATTCCTAAGTCTGAGAAGGAATACATAATTCTGGAGAATGCTTCCTTTGTCAAAGAAGAAAAACAGGACATTTGATGCACTTCTCTTAGTGACACTTTTTTTGAAGAAAGCAGATAGAACTACACAAGGACCTTGGTTTTATTTATGCTGTGCCACTGGCCTGCCACATAGCTGTGGGCATAGTCTCAGTCTTGCTGAAGTAAACCTATAACAGCTCAGTAGTGTAGGTACATTTGTATCAGGCTAAAACCAGACCCACTATTTTCGTATTTGGTATATATTAAACAGCCCATTTCACATCTGTAAGAAATCACAGAATGGTTGAGGCTGGAAGGAACTTCTGGAGGTCAGCTGGTCCAACCCACCTTTTCAAGCAGGGCCACCTAAAGCCAGCTGCCCAGAACCACGTCCAGATGACTTTTGGATATCTCCAAAAATAGAGGCTCTACAACATGTCTGGGCAACTTGTGCCAGTGCTCAGTCACACCCACAGGTAAAAAGTCCATATTCAAATGGACTCTGCTGCATTTCAGAGCATGCTCATAGCCTCTGGTCCTGACACTACGCATGACGGAAAAGAGCCTGGCTCTGTCCTCTTTGCATCCTTCCTTCAGGTGTTTATACATATAGATGGGATCCCCCAAGCCTTCTGATCTCCAGGCTGAACAGTCCCAGCCTTCTCAGCCTTTCCTTACATAAGAGATGCTGCTGTCATGAGTCATCTCTGTGGCCCTTAGCTGGACTCTCTCTATAACCTTCATGTCTCTCTTCCAGTAGAGAGATCAGAACTAGACACAGTACTCCTGGAGTGGCCTCACAAGTGCTGAGGCAAATGAAACCCTCCCTGCCATCAAAATCCTTCAAAATTACAAAGGTCGAAATCACCTAAAATGGCAAAGGGATTTTCATGTTAAAGTAATCAGTAAATTATTGCAATGATTATTCAAAAGTGTCAGACTTCTGCCTGTCAGGGTTCAAGGAGCATCTGAAAAATGCTCTTTAGTTTTAGGTAGCCCTATGAGGAGCAGGGAGTTGAACTCCACAATTCTTTTAGGTTCCTTCCAACATGAGATATTCTATGATTCTATGATACACAATGGATTCATTTATACATTAATAGCTTTAACAATTTCCTGATTAACTGTTTTAAAAGTAATTTCCTTCAGATCTTATTTTCATGGTTATTATATACTGGTTTGTGTCAGATACTATTAAATCAACATCTGAATGAAAGCCCATCATTAAAATAATCAATAATACTTAAACTATTTACATACCAGTAACATTTGGATAGCAATGTAGTTAAGCTCCTTCTGATTCTAAATTATAAGAGTCTACCTGAGGCTTCTTGACACTGTCAGAGCATAAAAACTCACTATGGAAGGAATCTACTTGCAAAGCTTGACAGTCAGTTGCAGGTAATGTCATTCAAGCAATTAAAAGAAAAAAGTTAATGTTCACAATATGATGTTAATAGACGGTTATGTGATTAGAATAGAAAAGGAAAAAAAAAATTGAGAAGGGAAAAAAAAATCCATGAATGCTACTGAAAAACGTATTACTGCATAAACTCATTAATTTTAATGCTAATTTTGTCTAGTCATTTTATAAAAATATACTCTGTTAACACTTGTGGTCAGTGTGAATTTTACTCTAATTATTCTTGTATTAACTATAGTTGACAGGACATCATAATCCAAAAAATAGCATAAAGTAATAATTATTTTTACATTCTAAAATAAAGATTTAAGTGACCAAAGAATAAAATTTTAGAGCATGAGTTTCAGTCTATACAAAATATCTTCACAGTAACTTTCAGTGAAAGATGATACAGCACCACTATTTGTAACAGATACATTTATGTAAAATGCAAGAACTCAAACTGCCTATTTGATTTATTAACATCTTAGAACTACTATTAATGCTGAAATAAAATAATTTTTGTTATTATTACCATATGTCAATCTGCTACAATATTGCACTTGAAAAAATTCGAGTTATTGTCAGAAAACTTCTATTATGCTAGAAATTTATTAGCAATTATTGACTGAAGTGGCTTATTTTTTAGCAAACAACATAATGTACTTTAAAAATAGATTGAAAATATGACATCACCTTGAAGACTAGTGTTATATTCCTTCGTCTGTCGTAGTTGATTATAGGGAATAAACTCCAGCCAAGCAAAACTAGTGGTTTTATATATGCATATACATACATTGCTATTATGTATTTTTTTTAACTCTTCTCATCAGAAAATGGATTAGCAGACTCTGGGAAAACCAGAAACTAACATTTCCTGACTTCTGATATATAATCTGGATTCCATTTCCTCTCTTTCTCAGATTATTCTTAGTTCCTTTCTGTTTGGCAGAAAAAGCATACCCTTTTAAAGGTAATCAGTCTGATTATCAAGCCCACAAGTAATGGCCTCTGATAATCTTTTCCCAAACTTCTTTTGCTGTGTCTTAGGAAAAAAAACAGTTGAACTTGCTCAAATTCTAATCTTGGATACTTTGTAGCCTTTATCTGAAAGACCGAGAAACACACAGCAGCCTGTCACTGGGTGAACACGGGTAAAAGGACACCATCCAGCTCTCATACAGTATCAGCACTGCTTATGCCAGTTTGGGGGTTTCTGTTAAAGCCACTATACCTCTAGCTGTCTATCAGACCACATAGTGGGATATCAGACTATTCTTCCTTAAGAGTCACAGAATCTGTTTTTCACAAATTTCTGAATTATGTCGTTATCCTCTGGATCCATCCCAATATGCTTTTATCCTTCTTGAAATGCAACACCAAACTTGCACCCAATATTAAGCTGATTAATGTTTGATCTCAAGTTTGTTAATGTTGCATGAATAAAAAGGATCAAATTCCCATGTCAACTTTTAGACATAACAGCTTTTTAGTTACAAAAACACTTACATCAAACAACCAAAACACTCCCTCTTCTCACCCCCATTAGCCTTTTTAGCCATAGTATTTCTGTAAAAGTTCAAAATGAACCTTAAGGACGAGGTCTTGGTTGGTTGGCTGGTTTTTGGGGAGAGATGGATGAAGTGCTATGTAGTGACGGGCCATGGTTTTATTTTTCTCTCCAGTGAACCATATTTCTGAAGACAGCATCCCTTACTTTCATTCTTTTCTCCTTGATGCTTAAATTAGCTGTGCTGAAATATGTATGCACCTTATCAAATGTAAATAATTTCCTGAGATTTAAAAATTACGAAGAAATGTCATTAATTTTACTCTTTCTACAAAATAATAATGAAAAATTACGAAATAATGTGAAAACACAAAGAAAAAATATTGTAAAATAATGGTAAATACTTTGAATAAAAATTTATTGATTTAGAAGACATCATACAGCACTTGGTCAAGGTATTGTAAAAATGAGGAGGAAAACATTCTTATTGTTATAAAATAGTCTTGGAATGATCATAGATTCTGCTTTTTTAAAAATATGGTGAGAAGAAAAAAGAAATATATAACCATATAGGCCTTTTTTGAGAAGTTTTCAGATATTTCACAAAGGAAATAGCTATTTCAAATCTCTGAATTAAAAATTTAACTTTTAAGAAGGGAATGGACTTGCCAAAAAACCAGAAGCATCCAGAACTCCTGTCCAGGCATGCTCAAAAGACTACAGTCTTTAAGTTGGACTAGATGATCACTGTAAGTCTCTTCCAACTGAAATATTTTATTCTGTTCCATTCTCCACAGAATTCAATAAAGTTGCACTGTGCCTAGACCATAAAAGACAAATATCTCTCTTTGTATCAAACACTCAATTTATTTAAACTAAGAAGAAAACATTTGAAACACCACTTGATTTCAATTGCTCCTTCTTCTAAGCCAAGGGTAAAATTCCCAGCTTTTTCTGCCATCCAAGTTAAAATTACATCTAAATCTATTGAATTTATTTTAATCAAGCATCTTTGAAAATGTGACAAGTTTGGGAGGGCTTTCAGTTTGCTTTCATATAGCTGTTCCTATAAAGACACAATAGTCAGTTTTAACATGGGGAGAATTAATGAAACAATCTAATTTTTTTTAACAGGGAATATTCATATTTTAATTAGCTCTGGTTTTATAAAACTCATTTCAGCAAAAAATTTTTGATACATTTTGTAAGTCATCAATAAGTAACCACTGGTTAGGACTCATACTTTTTTTGAGGATAAAATTAAGTTGCTGTCTACCACATGTTGGCCTTTTTTAGCTTCCATAAATAATTAAATAAGTGTAATAGAAAGGTTGTAAAATTAAAAATACATACCATCATTTTTCACAAGATCCATTCCTATAATTTCAGATTTCTAAGGTAAGACTTTAATTTTCAAGAGTGTATTAATTATTCTATGGAACTAAATTAGCCTAAAATCTTCACTGTAATTCCATATAATAAGAAGCAATGTATTACAAACTCAGTTTAGAATTACTGTAAATCCTTTTAATAGGCCCATATGAAAAGAACAAAGGCTAAAAATGTCACTCACTTTAGGAGAGATGCTGTTGCTAGATGTACGACGTTGGAAAAGCTGTCAGAATAAGATAAATGGAGCTCAGTTGTACCATTAACCTGTGACATTTTTGACAGTGCAAGGCTGTGCACTGTGAGAAAAGTAGAATATGTATCTTTTGACTTCTTTGTCTCAGTTAGTAATAGAAAGAGGGAAAAAGATGTAACGGTCTAACATTAGAAAAAAAAAAAAAGACAAACCACCTCTTTTTCCAGTTCTCAAAAATGTAAGAGCTCAAATAAAGACACCCATGTCATAAGGATATATATACAGATATATTCCAGTGTAATATATAAAAAAGGAAATTATACTAAGTAAATTAAGTCGTATTAAAATTTTGAATATCATAATTAATTTTTCATAAATCTTGACATTTTAAGAACAAAAAATTATAACTTTCATGCTGCCAATTTGATTTATACTTCTGTCAAACTAACTTTAAGTAACGGGAAAAAGGAATGAAGCATTAAAAAATGGCAATCAGTGTGCATAAGGCAACACTCAATCATGATAGGCTCTGGTTTTAACATTATAAATTCCAGCAGGTTTTCCTTAAGAATATATGGTCTTACTGAACATACAGTACACCTCAATTCAGTGGACAAAAAAGCAATCTTAGAAAGGAGAGTAGCAGTTAATCTGAATATTAAATACCTTTGATGGAGTAACTAGAGTAACATTGTACAGCAATAAGAGGGTGCTTAAACTAATTATTTGAGCTACCAGCCCTTTGAAAAACAAGGGTTCTCCTGATACTTTCGAACAAATTGATTTGGTGGTGGTCAGGAGAAATACAAAGTCCATGAAAGAACAGAGGGTCAAAACTTTTGTGTGTCCAGTATAACTTCAGAATATAAGATTTGTGTTTTGCATTTGGAGTTCAGTTGTCCCAGAAAAGCTATCTTTTCATCAGTCAGATGGATACCATAGCTCTGATGAAGGCCACACCATCTCATCCAACTTCTGAGCTTCAAGAGCTTAGAAGGCCTTCAAGAAATGTTTTGGGATGGAGAACTGAGAGAGGGCAAGAAGCTCTCGTGTTAACAAAGTCAGTCCTTAAAATCAACAAAACCGACAAGGAGGGATGTTTCAGGAACAGCCCCTGCTCTCTACCTTGTCAAAGCAGGACGGGGTAGCTACATCCAGAGTACAAGCTGGTACTCTCCAAAACAGACCTGAAGAGCTTGTATGCTTTGAAGTTTCGAAGACTGCATGAATGACCCTGGGGCCTTTGACCTTGGCCTTCCCACACAGATATACCCTGGAAATAAGTATGAAACTGAGCTTCCTCTCACAGACAGAGCAAATCCAGGGATACAGGATTTCTTTAGGCTCTTGCTCATGATGCCTTGATTACAAGAGACAAGTATTTCAACAGGTTGTAAGGCAGTTTTGAAAGTCAACAGACTTCCAGATCAAAACAGTATCTAGTGATAATTTGCCAAAACTCCAAAGAAATACAGGTTTCCCAAATTTAGACAATAAGAAATTACATTTTGCATGAGACAAAAGTTAAGTACAGCTGTTGGACTTCACTCCCCAAAGCACTAATAATAATCTCGTGGTTGTTGGGCAAAGACTCAGGACTCAAGCGGATAGCTACACACTTGCACCAGCAGTGGAATGGGCATATGGGCAATCATTTGAATGAAAGTCTGCACAGTTCACTGAGGACACTGGAAAGCATAAATGTGTGAAACTAAGTTTACTTAAGACAGAACCTCATTCTAGCAAGCAATCAAGATTTTCACAGCTCACCTGCTTTCCCTAAGTGTACGAGTCTGCAACTACATTCTCTGCCTCAAATATACTACTGTGTAAAAGCATAAAGTGCTCAAAGTGCTTTATAGAAATCATTAATTCAACCTTGCATCCTTCAAAACTACCATATCTCTTGTGGAATAAATCTGGAGGCTATCTGGCACTGAAACGCATGTCATGAGACTTCTTTATTTAATTTTAGCACCAGAAGGTTTAAAAATACATTTAATTTTTGTTTTATCCTTAAAAATAATAATCCTGTCTAGGTCCAAAAAGATATGGAGAATTCTTCAGATTTTTTCTGTATCTGAATCAGAACATCTTCCAAAACAGCATCAGAGGTTACTATGGGAGTCAGATACCAGTATTTTATGGCTGATGTGGGTCTTACTAACTACTCTAATATTCTCCATCACCTGAGTATTATTGTAGGGATAAGCAAGTAAAAGCATTTTATAAATAAAAGAAAAAAAAATTTTTTGAAAAAAAACCCTTCTGAACCCCAGTCCAGACTTTGAATAGTAATATCTTCCCTGTCTCTCTACTGTATAGTGGGAAAAAAAAAAAACCTGCCCAGAAAAATGTACCAAAACACTGCCTAGTTATTCTCTTCGCTGTAGACAGAACATTAAACATTGCTCCCTTTTTGAGTAATACAGAAGTCCACAATCTTGTATTTTAGGAATCTCATATTGTCTACATTGACATAATGAATAACTTGGTCTCATTTAAATCCTGAAAAACAAGATAGTGAGCATCTGATAAAGAACCATGTTAATGCCAAAGATGAGCCTGACTATCCAAGACTAATCCTGACAAACAGAACACTGACTTATCCATAAGACTATCTACATGATCCTGTCTAGAAAGTGTAGCTGCCTCAAAAATTATCCAAAGTTGAAAACAAATCTGTACTAGAACACCATCTTTTTAAAACCCTAGAATTAAAAATAGCAGTTAAATTTAAATTAATCCATGATTATTGCAAAGAGGAATTACCAGACATTAATAAGAATGTCCCAAAACTTTTTTTGTAAAATATAACATAGCTGACTTTTCCACAAGCAACCATCAAATACTAAAATAAGAGAGATTTTCTTTTTCACTGAGAAATTCAGCAGTTAGCAATTTTTTCTGGCCTCGCTGTTTCTCTAAAGGCTGTATTTAATCTGCTTGTTTATTACACTATACCATCTATTTTTGGTTTTGTCTCTATGACAACAGGAACTTATTTTTTCAAGAAATGTTCTTGGATTGACTGACTACAAAAGAAGCTTATATCCCTCTAAATGGCAGAAAAGTCACAAACCCTCTGAAACAAAATTCACATTAGTCTTCTTACTTCAGAAACACAATTTAGAGCACTACTGTATTACCACACACAAAGTAATAAATTCTAGCAAAGATTTCATGGGCAATCTCTTGCAGAATCATGACTCCTAAAAGAAACAAATCACGTGGGTTATGTAGAAGGAACAGGACAAACCTATGACTTAAAATGATCTACATGTTTTATGAAAAGAGCAAGCAGGGCAACATAAATAAAACTTTGCACTGAAAGCTTGAGATCTAGAAAAGTCCTTTTTTTGAGTCAAATTGTGATTGTAAATTATTTTATCTTCAAATCGATGGCTTTCTGGTGGAAAACGGAGGACATAGGAATTCAAAAAGTATTTTTGAGAACACAAGCAAGTGTGGAGGAGAAATTTAACAGTACTTTCTTATGAATACATCTGTCCAGACGTCTCTCTCAAATTAATCCAATGTCCTTTCTTTCGAAGTTACAAATCATTGTTAGGAAAATTAAAATGGTATTGTTTTAAAAATACAAAATGGTATCATACAGTCAAATATCTTCAGACAGGACTGAGTTGCAGAATCTAAAAAAAAAAAAATATGCTTTGTATTAAAAAAATAAGGGAAATTTAAAAATTAATAAGAGCATCAACACAGACTAGAGTGAAAGAGTTTCTAGACCTCATGGAATTTTTGAAAAGGCTCTTATTACCATGAGGTGAAAATAGACCTAACTGCAAAATCACTTTCTGAATTTTATTGTTTCATATTCACCCACCAAAACAGCAAATATAAAGGGAAAATACTACATCAATGTTATCACACTGTTTTCCTCCTTACAGTCATGATTTTTACCCAAGTGCCCTATATCTTCCTTGTAAGGAAAGAGTTTAAGGCATTCTTATCTTTTTCCACCTTATTATCTCTTTGACTACATGAGCTTTTGTATTTTGGTATGTAACTGATCATAGGAAAAGTCAGTAGATTAATATTGCAAACAAATGAAAATCAGCTTTCAAGAGATAACATATCCTTCAACAAGGCATCCTAAAATGAGGCACAAAAGCAAAAGATATTTTCCTGAATTTTCCTTTGTACATAATGCTGGATTGTGTCAAAGAGGTAAAAATCTCTGAACTCTTTCAATCTGAAAGCAATTACCGTTTTCTTCTAAATTTTCTTCTATACTTTAATGGGGGTGGAAAAAAATATTGGTAAAGAAACAAGTCATGAATATTGAATACACCTATTCTTTATCCTTTTGTTTCATGGTTCACTTTCATCAAAATGTGAAAGCAGACATGGTACTGAGAAGTTGCAGACTCCCCTTCTTTAAAAGAAATTATTAAGTTCACTGGTTGTTGCACCATTTCTTCCCTCATGGATTTTTTCCTGGTTTGGGTCAGGTATAACCAATGAAACACATCCACTTCTTCCATCCTCAAAAATTAAAATAATGAAAGTGATGTGACTTTATCTTCCAGTACAAAGCAGCATGAACACATACCAAAAGAAAACCATTTGTTTCCCGTTTTTAAGATTTTTTTTATTTAAAAAGTAATATAATATTTTTTTAATTACATTAAGGAAAAAGAAAATCTATTTTCTTATCCATCAATTTCGTTTAGACTCAGCTATTTTCTAGTCACAAATCTGGGTACAGAAGGAAAAATTAAGGAGGCATTACATGTGTATGAAAATATTGTATCTGTCTTTGGCATTTTAGTCTAGGGAAAACTCATTTGCTAAAAAAGAAAGAGTTCAGCTGTACAGCAAAACATCCAAAACACCTGAAAATCTTTCATGAAACAATCTAATTGAGAAAAATCAGGAACAGGTTGTCTAAATATTTTCATTTGTCTACCATACATATTAAACCTACACAACTTATTCTGAAGTTAATGAAGAACGAGGGCTGTTGGCAGTCCCCAAGTCTGGCTCATTTTGAGTGTGTACCCCAAGGATTACAGCACTGAGAGCCCAATGAGATACTTTGTCTACATAAGACAGAGCAATTCTGCGTAGAAAGTGGTGCAGCAATATTAGCATGACACTCCATCTGAATTAAGTTTATCTCCCAGCAGTGGTTACACCAGTATCCTAGGAAGGAAAACTGCTACCAACTCCAACAAGTCTTTCCTATTTCATTGATGAGCATAGACAGAGGTTTAATAAGCTGTGGATATATCTCATTTGCAAAATACAATGCTGTATCAATGTAACATCATGGCTAATTCAAAATAAACCATGTCAGGGACTGCTGGCAGCACAGCTTAGCAGTTGCTTCTGTTCTTTACATTAACCAGTCACAGGGTGAAACTCATTAACAATCCTGAGACCAGGAAATTAATTGCAGGACTCTTCTTTTCTAGGTAAGTGCTCTGATCACAGAATCATGTTCCTCTTTTCATAATTTCTTTTCTGGCATAGCTCTTGATTTTTAACTTCGCAGCTTTAGTAGAATACATAAGGACATGCAAAGTTACCACTCATTTGGAGATTGCTCAGAGAGAGTTGAATCAGATCTTTCACTTCATGGGCAAATACTGCAATTACTCAGCCATTACAGAAGAGACAAGCAGCACGTCAACCCTGCTTCACAAAATCCTGTAGAGTCTATTACTGGACTGAGATAGAAAAATGTAATTTAAAGGTTAAGCCTCAGTAAAGAGCTTTATGTACAGATGAGCCAACCTGAAGAAAGGCAAGTTTTCTAGCACTACCACTCAAACAACTTGAATTTATAAGCATTAATGTTGAAAGGACCTCTGAGTAAGAACCAGGTCTATACCACACAGCTACCATAGCAGGCATTAGCATGAGTTCAACAACAACAAATTACTATTTCTACTTTTAGCAGGCCTGGTTGTTTTTTAAAAAAAAAAATAAATTAATTTTACTGCCTCTTAGAAGAAAAAAAAAATCAATGAAAATAGTCTACAGCACTATGTTACACTCTTCTTACTTAGCAAAGTACTACAAAAAAAAGGGGGACACACTTACTGCTATAAACCCAGAACTTTTGTATATAACTGGTAAGAAAGATTACACACACAATTGTGCAACTCCAGCATTATGTGCATAAAAATTGGTGTTTACCATTGTTTAAATTCTGCTTGCATGGTGCAATACATTTTCTCTGTGCACAGCTTCACAAGGCCAAGGGCACACAAATCCAAACACTTGAGTCAGTCCTGCTGCATTTATACCACCCTCTAAAGACATTAGATGAACAGCTCACAGAACTCCTCACTGAGTGATACAGTTCTGCATCAGCCCTATCTCTACAGAATCACAAATGTTAAGTAAACTGACACCTTTGTGCTACAGAAAATGCCTAGTTTTGCTCAACAGTGATACCTCTTGGATTTTTTAATCTTTCTGGATCTTTGACAAAAGCTCTTCATCCACTTTAAATTCGCTATAATCCACCCCCTACATACCAGGGGTGTGTTTGGGTTTCCCTAGGGCAGACTGTTTTCACTGAAAACTTTTAACACAAGCACACGCATTAAGAGAAAATTATTGTGCATTCTGCCAGGTGTTTTTACTGTGATTTATTTCAATTCCTAGTAATTCCATGCTAGAAGATCCCACAGTGCAGAGGAGTCACAGAAGCCTCCACCAAATGTAAATAAGAAGCAAAGTTAGAAAATAAATCACTTACTTCACCAAATTGATTAAATAAATGTCTGTAGATGGAAAGTCTGTATATTACTTGAGCTGTAACTTTAACAATCAAGAATCTTTTATCTTAGTTAATATGATCTTTCAAGTAAAAACAGATGGAGAAATTCAGACCACTTATCCAGTGTTAAATATCAGCTCAGTTTAATTTAGGTTTCACTTCAGAAAACTTTTGCTGCAGTCTTTCATATTGGCATAGATCAAGGCAGTCTAAATGAAAGCCTGGAGCGTTTACCTGTAAAAGGAAGACTTTGAGAAGTGTACTTCAGTTGTGCAGACTCAGTGATAATCCTTTCATAAAGGAACTGCATTGGCTGTAGCTGTAATCTACTCATTTGGATAAAAATACTTTTTGTCTCTAGGAAGTAGTCAAAGTGAGATATGATCAGTCACCTGCTGAAGCTCCATATGAATAGTTTTTAAGTAACTATTAGCTACAAGTTGATCCAAAAGCTTCACAGTATTGCTTCAGGATGAACAAAGCTAAATCAAAATGTTGCTTGTTGAGCCATCATGCCACCATCTAAATATTGGAACAAGGCTGCTTGTCTTCAGGGATAGGGCTGTCAGTGAGAATACAAACACATCCAGAATAAAATTCATACATACATATATGAATAGCCTGTACCATTAAATCTTTAGTTCCCTTTAGGGAAACTGAAACCCTTAACTAGGTGAATTCCAAACCAACATCAATAGGGTAATGACTAAAGCCTAAGAAGAATAAACAGTGAGGATGATGAACTTTTCCTCCTTAAAAGTTGAGTAGATCTGAGTATAGCTCATTTTTCACTCTGATCAAGTCTCTTTGGCAAGCCAGATATACTGTTTTGTTTCACCATACTTAGAAGATGGAGGTTTCTGGAATCAGTCAAAGTCTAAGATACAAATGGATGTTGACTACTGCACAGCATTATGTTCAAAATCTTGTTTATAGGGAGATTAAAAAAAGCCAAGAATTTGTCATTAGTACAATAATCCAATTTAGTACAATAATCCAATTTGTCTTTACTATTGAAATCTTGAGCCTAATCCAAAATTCATTACGAGTACACATGTAATTATGAGGAAAAGGCAAAACTGCTTATATATTCAAGAAACTTTTAACAATAATACAGTTAAAATTATTCCAAACAGAATTCTTAGTTTCTTTTCTTGATATTAAGCTCGTACTTCATATGTGACCAAAGTGGTGTCATTCTGATGTTGGCAATGGGGGATGCTATAGTTACTTATCATCTCTCAATGGCTTCTTATGTCTAAATCTCACTTGATGTAATTTTTATATATTAGGTAACATACTTCTACACCTTGCTTTGTCTTCACTGACCTGCAGCAATACAGGTGAGATATATTTTATTTGTTTTCTTTACTACCCCTAAACCCAGTTTCGTCTAGTTCCAGGTGTTCTTATCTTTAACTGACAACCAGTGATTCATTTATAAGTGAGAGATCTGCAGTGTCTGTCTTTGTCCCATCTCTAATCATCCCACAGCAGTACTCCTCTACAATTCATTCTGTACACGTCCAGTTTAACAGACATTTGCTACCAGGAATGTACTCCTCTACACTGCAGATAAGAAATTAGATATTGTGTTAGATAAGAAATTATCTTAGATAAGAAATATGTCATTTTGCATAAACATGTTCTTGTTCCAGATATCTATAAGAACTATTGTCATACTGTACAAAAAAATTTTTCAAGCAAAGCAAATTTGCTGCAGACACACACAATTAGAGAAGTTGCTGCTACATCTAAACCAAGTATAGCAAAGGTGTAAGGAGGCCAAGAAAAGTTCAGAGAGCAAGCCTGATGTGCCCCAGTCCTGCAAACTCAGTGCAAAATTTGGGGCCAGTTGCTAACAATTACAGAAGAGTATGACAGGCTTGCACAGTTACAAGAGATATCTTCTGGCAGCTATGCTAGCAGCAGCTTCAGATGATGACTACATTAGTCAAGGTAAAAGTTGATCTAGAGAGCTCATTGGAGGTTATCTGTATATATTTGTGCCAAAAAGGCATTGAAACAACCACTGCATAATGCAGTACGCACAAGCTCATATAATGAAAAAATAATTTTTGCTTAAATGATTAAACTTATTAGATGTAAGGCCTTTTCTTACACAAGTAATGAACTGTGAGGCTTAAAGCAAACAAGTAGTTCTAGAAGTCAGTGAGGAAGGGATTCCAGAAATTTAGTGAGAGAGCATTTATTATTAAAGACCCTTTAATGCAATAGTTCTGTTTTAGAAGATGAACTGAATAGAACATGAACAGCCTTCATTGGAAAAAAAAATCTAGAAGTGGTAAAAGCAGACTAATATAGAGATGAAGATCATTTGAACATATGTCATTTCAAATGATAATAGTTTTATAATGATTTCTGTTCTTTTAAAAGCTGAAATATTACTGAAGGTTGAAGGTAAAAGAAGTTGAAAGAAACGTTTCAGAATGTGAGACAAAGTGGTTAATTTCTTTTTCAGATACCATGGCAGGTAGAAAACAGCTATATTCTAATTTCCATGATGCAAAAAAAGAAAAAAGTTTAAAAAAAAAGTGCAAAAATGAAAGCATTTCAAGTTAGTTATATCAGATTCTGCTGCAGTGAGGGAAGAAAAAAGACAGTCCAGGGAAGTCTGGCATGTATCACTCCATTTCACATGACAGCTCTTTTTACAAAGATGATGAAGCAGAAATTACAGACAAGAAATTTTTAGTTCCCTTAATTACAGAGACAAACACCAAACTGTCTTTCCACCGTGAAAAGGATGACATAAACATTTTATCTTTTAAATGTGCTCTCTGTTTATTGAAGCTCATACTCTACTGGGTATAAAACTGGCTGGACAGCCACTCCCAGAGAGTGGTGGTGAATGGAACTAAATCCAGCCAGCAGTAGGTCCCTATGGGGACTGTGGGAAGCAGCAGGGAACACTGTGGTATTCTCCAGGGGTCAGTATTGGGGCCAGTTGATCTGCTGGAGGGTGGGAAGGATCTGCAGAGGGATCTGGACAGGCAGGGTCTATGGGCTAAGGCCAGTGGTATGAATTTCAACAAGGTCAAGTCAGGTCCTTCCTTTTGGTCAAAACAACCCCAATGCAGCGCTGCAGTCTGGGGGGAAGAGTGGTTGGAAAGCTGGCCAGTGGAAAAGGACTTGGAGGTGCTGGTCAACAGGCAGCTGAACACAAGCCGACAATGTGCCCAGGTGGCCAATAAAGGCCAATGCCATCCTGGCTTGTATCAGGAATAGTGTGTTCAGCAGGATCAGGGCAGTGATCATCCCTCTATACTCAGCAGTGGTGAGGCCACATCTTGAGTCCTGTGTCCATTTCTGGATCTCTCACTACAAGAAAGACATTGAGGTGCTGGAGTGAGTCCAGAGAAGAGCAAAGGAGCTGGTGAAGGGTCTGGAGCACAAGTCTTGTGAGGAGCAGCTGAGGGAGCTGGGATCATTTAGCCTGGAGAAAAGGATCTCAGGGGAGAACTTAGCACTCTCTACAACTACCTGAAAGGAGGTTGTAGTGAGGTGAGGATCAGCCTCTTCTCACAGGTAAACAAATGATAGGACAAGGAAATGGTCTCAAGTTGCACCAGGGTGGGCTTAGACTGGATATTAGGAAACATTTCTTCAGTGAAAATGTTGTGAAGTGTTGAAACAGGCTGCCCATGGAAGTGGTTGAGTCATCAACATTGGAGGTATTTAAAAGACACGTAGATATGGTACTTAGGGACATGGCTTAGTGGTGGACTTGGCAGTGCTGGGTTAACAGTTGGACTGAATGATCTTAGAGGTCTTTTCCAATTTAAACGATCCTATGATTCTATCTGTTTCTTCTATTGACAAAAATAAGCTGTTCTCACTTTTTAATACTGCTAGACCAGCATAGGGTCAAAATCAAGACTAAGTAGATTGTATTCTACCTCATTTTGTGCATCGACAGACTTGTATACTGTTGCTACCAGTAGTGAAAATCTTGCAAACCTTACTTTGCAGGCTTTAAAGAAGAAACACAAAAGTTACCTCAAATTCTGAGGAGGAGTTGCAAGTTTCATTTTGCAACAGAAACCTTTTCTTAGGTGCAAGTGTTTTCCTCAAGGGAACAGCAACTGCCTCAATATTAGTGGAGAAGGTTAAGGTCTTACAAGAAAATAAGCTGCCATTTTCTCTGAAGAATACCTAGGTATGATACTGCCTACTGAGCTATTCAACTAGAACTATGATCAGGTTGTTTCTCATGTTCTATTTTCTCCTTTTCATACATCACTTATTTGCATTTCTTAACATATTAATGTTTGAAGCGGAGCTTTTTGAGGCTCAAATTGTACTTTTTCTGTTCAGTAGCTTCCAGCATATATGGATGACGCCTACACGAAATGCATTACATTAAAACATGTGTATTAAGAAATAGCTTTTGTCTTTGTAAATGAAATTTTCTAGACTTGTTATTTGCATGAATTGCACTTTGAAGACAAAAAGAGGTCATAGCAGGAAATAGCAGAGGCTTTTTTACTTATATGATAAATAAAAGAAGAGAATATTGCCTACTCCACTAAAAACAAAACACTAGTAACAGAGTCCCGACACATAAATTCAAATGAAACTTGCACATGCACAGCTATTTCAGCAGGATATCTACAGGTGTGAAAACTGACAAAAGATGTTACAGCTATACAGATGTGTGTATTTTTAAAATTTGGATTACTTTAAGCGTTACAAGGTATCTGTAAAAATATCTCATTTTTTTCTTAAGATCTAAGAGAAATTCCTTTGCCTTTCTCATTTAATAAAATGAATGGGTCATAGCACAAACAAAACAGGTTGTTTTGGTAAAATTAAGTAAATTTTATTTAGTCATATTTGGCCTCTGAGATTCTTGACTCAGGTAGTGATTTCAAATGAAATTTATATTTACTGAATTTGTGGAGAAAGCTATCCCTTTCCTGGGACACAGATAAAATTTTAAGGCTCATTATTGGAAATTACTGCAGCCACTGCCTGACCAGGGCTTTCATCCTATGATATATCAAATTTTATAAGTCACTAAGAGGTGGATTTATTCAATGTTTAAAATGACGATCAAAATCCTCCTCCCTGAAGAAAGAAATGTTGCTAACTCAAATAAAATCCAATGTGAATTAGTGTTGGATGTATCTTTTAAGTGACTTTAGGAGCTCGGGAAAAAAAGCTATTGTTGTAGGAAGACAGAAATATTACATTAATTTTGGATGATTAAAGTTCCTAGCAGCTCTTACCAGAAAAACTGCAATCTGAGCCTCTGCCTACTGCCAATTTTATGTCTGAGTACTTGTGTCCCATCCAGGAGGACTGCCAAGTATGTTTTTGTAAGCGTACTGCAATTGAACAGCTTTTGTAGGTCTCAGTTTCCACATTAGACCTTATTGGAGTGAAAGGAGATGAAAGAATCAAAAAATAAATATACTGAAGCAAATTATTTCAGTAAGCCATTCAAGGAGATGTTCTTTTTGTGTTGTTTTGTGTTGCCTTTTTTTTTTTTTTGCTTAATTTGTAATCTGAAAAGTGATTATAACCTCAAGCTGCTGTCACCTACACCCAGCTTCCTGGTCATCCCTACTACTGCCGTAGAGCTCAGCTCCATGCCTCTCTTCACATTCCATCTTAAGGGTATATATCTCTCAATGGGAAACTTTGCAAATTCCATTTCAATCATCAAAGGACAGACTGAGAAGTGATTTGGTTAGGATGTAAAAGTACTTTAGTAGGGGAACCAGATTTCTGATTCAAGTAGGTGAAGACGTGATAAGGTCTAAAGGCCAGAAATAAACTAAACAAATTAGACTGAAAATGAATTAACACTGATAATAATGAACAATGAGAACAGTTTATCTAAAGGTGTACGTGAACTGTTAATCACCACAGACTTCAAATGGAGAGGCTCATTTTCCTTGGCTAGAAGTTAAGAGCAGGATGTGAGAATTATTGCAAAGCTCTGTGGCCTGGGTTGTATAAGAGGTCAATGAGCACCATTATGTTGGTTTCTCCAGAAAACAATTAATCTCTCTACACTTTAATTAAAGCTAAAGAATATGCCTTCCAGGAACATGCCTTGATAGCTGTGCTACTGAAACACATTAAGTGTCCTCATTCCTCAGAAAGCATGAAAATTATAACTCTCCTAGAAGATCAGTGGGTGGGAAAGGTAAGAGTTCAAAAGTAGTAAATTCCCCTGGTTCCAGATCCACGTTGAAATTTTTAACCCCCACAATACTCCAGTACTTTCTTCCAAAACCAGTACTCATTATTTACTAATATAAGAAAGCACAAGACCTCCACAGAAAAAGGAGTGTCAGAAGTGGCAACCATTTTCTAAGATTTAATAGGAAAAAAGCAAGAATGTGCTGTACATACCAATAAATTTTAAAGGTTGTACACACCAAGAAGGTTGTGGCTCAGTGGGACTCATCAGTCTGTGACCATTTCCATGCAGGCTGAACAACACAGCTAAAAACTTGAAGAAAAATCTCTTATTGATCCACCTTTTCTCTCTCTAACTTGAGAGACGTCTGTTTAAATATTAAAAATTTTCAACACTTGCAAAAGTCAAAGCCTCTTAAATTGTTTGTATGTTCTTTTGTTTCTGCACATGACCTTTCAAATATTTTTGCTGTGATTACACGATGGCAACATTTTTTCCATCAGTTAAAAGGTTTTAATGGATAGCACTTCAAGAAGCTGTTGAGATGCACTTCTTAAATATTAGACTTTTGAGCTATTTATGTTCCTGCGAATTTCAATAGCAAATACAAATAGCAAATACAAAATAAATCTCACTTAATTTCACTTAATGAAGTAAGTGCGTATGGGAAAGTATTTACTAAAATCCTCTTCATGTAACTGTCTTTTCCATCAACTGAATAGCTTTGGTAATGCATCAGCAACATGATCCTCAAAGGTAGCTGGGGGGTGTTGGTTTAATGACTAATATTGATTTTATTTCTAATCTATTACTCTGCAAATGCACAAGCCCATTGTTCAAGAGCATTCTCTTACTGGCCCAGAAAAAGCGTAGAGGGTCACACATGAGCATACACGGCATTTGAATTTACTCTTCTACGTGGTGACAATGCCACATGCTTGCACCTGTTTGAAATGCCAGGTGCAGTTTTGGCTGAAGTCAATAGAAACTCTTTTAGGGCATGAATATAACACATACTATATTGTTGCTTAGTGAAATACAGAGGAATAGAATAGAATGGACTATTTCAGCTGGAAGGGTCCTGCAGTGATGGTCTAGTCCAACTGCCTTACCATTCAGGGCTGACCAAAAGTTAAAGCATACTATTAAGGGCACTATCCAAATGCTGCTTAAACCCCCACAGGCTTGGGCCATCGACCACCTCTCTAGGAATCCTGTTTCAGTGTTTGGCCACCTTCTCCATAAAGAAATGTTTCCTAATGTCCAGTCTAGACCTCTGCCGGTGAAGCTTGGAGCCATCCCCATGCATCCTGCCACTGGGCACCAGGGAGACCAGTTCAGCACCTCCCTCTCCAGTCCCCCTCCTCAGGAAGCTGTAGACAGAAACGAGGTCACCCCTCTCTGCCCTAGACAAACCCAGAGTCCTCATCTGCTCCTCACAGGACATACCTTCCAGCTCTTTCACCAGCTCAGCTGTCCTCCTCTAGATGCATTAAAGAGCCATCATTTCCTTCTTAAACTGAGGGCCCAGAACGGCACACAGCACTCACCAACACTGAATACAGTGGGATAATCACCTCTTTTGACTGGTTGGCGATGCTGTAGCTGATGCACACCAGGATGCAGTTTCCCCTGTTGGCTACAAGAATACACTGATGACCCATAGTGAGCTGGATGCAACTTCCCCCCATAATGTCTCAGGAATTAAGCCTTTTCAGTATCTCCCCTATAACATCATGACGATCTCATCTGACATGTTTGTGGTTAAGTATATAAAAAAATTACAGCTTATAAACACTGGCATGGGAATTGTTTTTATCAATGCCATTAACATCTTCGCTCATTCTAGACAGATTTTGATATGGTTGTTTACACTCTAGGCATCATATAACTACTGTAAGCATGCCACAGATTTTTATCAATAATACAAAATCCTACACAATCATAAGGAGCTTTGGTGGAAAAAAACAATAAAAATGTTTGTATTTTTTAAAAAAATTAAAATATTAATCTGAGGATATAAAGATATGTTCATAAGTTATACATAATCCAAAAATATCATCATATTGAATATCTACTGATGTTATAAAGTCTCACTGTCCTATTTATGTATAGACAGGCCTTCCATGGAAATATATTTTTGCTGACTTTATCCTTATATTAAATCCAAATTCATTTTTCACTGATTCATTCAATTACACAATTAGTTTCAAATTTGTTCATCATTTGAGCTTACTTTGCACACCTAAATAGTTCTAAGGTACATAACAAAAGCAAGAGATTCATATATAATGTTCTTTTCCTTTAGTATCAAGAAATTTGCATCAATTTAAATTGGTTTTAATAATAAAAGGTATCTTAATATTATTTTGAAATTTTAGACAATTATAATAGTAATTTTCAAAAGTAAATGTCTGGTTACCTCCCACTGAACATTAAAAAAAAATAAAGTCAAGTCACTTGAGCCAGCATCTTTGACTTCTGAGAACAAAAGAGTCAGTCAGGATCTGAAATAAAATGTGATTATTACTTATGAACAGTGATTATAATATTCAAAATCAGAATTGTAACTGCGAAAGTCACAACCATGTGCTTTTGAGGTGGGAAAGCAGGCAAGCGGCACACATTTGTGCCTTATACCACATTTTTACTACTCATAAAGAATAGTATTCCATTGCATTAAACACCACGGCACTCAGCTCAGATTCAACAAGTAATTACACACAGTTTTAGTTTTCAGATGACGATCTCAAACACATACTACATGTTTTCCTCAGTGAAATTCTTAGTAGCTAACATGTTTTGGGTTTTCCCATTCATTTATTATTGACTAAATAGCTTAATTTTACTCGGTGCAAAAATACAAGAAAATAAAAGAGTCTCTATAAAAGTCTTCTGTGTGGCTCTTGAGTTCAAAGCAAATTTTCCAGCTGAGTTATAAAGTCCTGGAATGAATTTCCAATGAAAATGCTAACAGGCCTTTAGCTACAGTGGTGCTAGCGGGTGTTGCTAAAACAAATAGAAAACTCTGTCAGTGCCAGAAAAGCAGCCCATCATTAGAGGCACTTTTCTAGAAGCTTTTTATTATGTATCTGGGTGATGATAATCTTCCCACCAGTGGGCATGCTGGGTTTTGGCACATATCAAGCTTGTCAGAATCATTTTACACATTCCAAACAGCAGGCAGAATAGACAATAACAAAAGAGAAAAGAAACTTTCTCAACATGGTGCGTATCTTTGTTCTCAGGAGTTGCTATTGCCTTTTTATCGAGCAAACAAAGCAACCATTTAACCAAACCACCATGCATATTAGAGCCATTGACTCAAGTTACAGCAGGTATACCAGAGCTTCTGGTCCTCCCTCAGCTCTGACAGAAGAGGGAAGAAATAAGTCTCCGTGTGACAGTTGAAAACAGTTCTAAGACACTTTTCTTCCCAACCACATTCCCAGTATGGTTTTAGCGCTTAGCAGACCCTAAAACAGCCAGCCACAGCTCTTTGTGTTCCCCAAAAGCTATTAGAGAAGACCAGGTTCATCATAACCATAAGTTAGCTAACCTCTCCTAGCACTGGCCTTTTCAAATTCAGTCTTGCAGAGGAAGACAGCACAGGACACAGTTACTCTGAAGTCACACACAGAAATTATGCTTTTCAGCAAAATCAGAAGTTGCCATGTGTGCCGTTTCAGTGTCAAAATAAGGAGAATTGCTACATAGTTTCCCCAGAGCAGCCAAAACCTTAGTTTTTAAAACACTTCCACATCATATCACAGCTGAAAGAGACAAGAGAATAACACAAAGCAGTCATGGGAACTGTGACCTAATCCTGCAAACACCAAAAAAGGCTGCTCATAGTAAAATGTATGAACCTTGTATGAACCAAAGAGATATTGGAAGGTTGGATCATACTGGAAGAAAAATCAGGAGTGACACTGGACTTTACTGACCATATTTATAGTTGATGCACACTGCCATGTTACCTCACTTTATGGGTGATGTTAAGAACAAAACATCAGACTACAAGCAATTATAAGATTGTGCAGCCATAGAATGAGAGGAGAGAAAGCCAGGGTGAAATCTGGCCTGCAGAACTTCCATCACTGGCAACTTTTCACTGAAGATGCAAAGAAGGTAAGTTGTCTCTCATGCAAGAGATAATTTGGAGGAATAGCAAATTAAAAACCAGCCAACCTGTTCTTATACCAAGTTTAGCACAGTCACTCTGGAAACAAACAATATAGGCCCTCACAGTGCCATTGTCAATCACTTTCGATCTTCAAAATGTAACAAATCATCAGATAGTTGGAATAAAATAACATAGGTGTCACATCCATGAAAAGAGTTTCTCGCATCTGGAAACTATGCAGAGCTGTCCTTTATTTTGCTAAATGATCCCTAACTTACTGATTTCCCCACACTAAAATGTACATTATTCATAAATGGCTGATTAATGCAAAAGATACTATCAACTGTGAATCTGATTCCAAAAATTACACATGCGATTTCACAAAGTTACACATATAAGTGAAATATGTGAATTCATTCACTGTGTTTCCTGAACTAATGTCCCCTGAGATACGCAACATGTTTCAGGATTTAACTATAATAAAGCGCAACACTTGACAGAATTGGATATTTTCTCATTTCTTTATCTTATAAAACTCAAGATTATGTATTATTTCTGCCAAATGTGGCATCACGTTACAGTTTTTGTACTGTTCTTTATTCACACACATTTCTTCCCACAGCTGTCCTTAAGAGCTCTGCCCAGACACTGAACCTTTTGAACGCCAAGACACCATCATGCCTTCAGATTCAGTTTTTAGATGGCAGTTACATGGATGAAGCTTAAATTCCACAACCCTGAACCTGCCTGCCATGACCTTTTTTGAATGACATCAAATGTATAACACACCACTTGGCATTATCTGCCTCAACACATCAATGAAAACTAATATTACAAAGGACTAAATTAAGGATTTACATTGAGATAATATTCCCTCCTTTCAAAGCAGAATACCATTTTCTCAGCTCCATATGTACAAGCATACTTCTGTTGGCACTTTTCTTCTAGGCTTTCTGCTTATCTTTCAGAAATAACAGGTGAAAAAAATCTAGGAAAAAAACCCTAGATTAAGTCTTCTGAAACTTTTCCAAACTGTAAACATGCTTCGTGCTTTATATATCAAGATTTAGCTTGGAGCAAGTTTTTAATGTTAATTTATAAATCCTTGAAATGCAGGTTTTAGAACAGAATGCTAATATAACTAACTATAGATATACTTGCAGGCACTGCTATAATGAAAGAAATAATTATATCAATAAAATTATATTAGTTTGACATTAACAGTTTGCCCAAACAAACAATTCTGAATGACTAACAAGCACTATAAATATGACTGTTGTCATAAATCAAAGCTATCCATGACCAGAGTACATGCAGCTCCTTAGAATAATATAAAAAAGAAAGTATCATTAACAATATTAGGAAATTCATTAAGCACACAATTATGAACTTTGTCTTCCTCTGACAATTCCTTTAACTATCATGCTTGTGAGTAAATGCAACATAAAAAGCTTAACATCTCTTTGATTGTAGTTATTTTTTAATATAGGAAATTATCATAGCATTATTAGCTTTGTGGTAAAATTTAATCTAAACATTACATCATCCATTTTCTCACATCAATGATGACAGGTTTTTTTGATAGCAGTTTTCTGTTTCTTAAAGATATTTTTCTCTCCATATTCCTTGAGGGATAGTAAAAATAGTTGAAAAACCTTGAAAATTTTAGCATATGAACATTCTCATAAATTCAGAAATACAGACCCAAAATATGAGAGTCCACAAATTCTTCTGTCCACACTCATTAAAATGCCTGCCTTCTGCTTTGGTGTAGGATTTTCTTTTGTTTATCAGGTTTAAACTAGAAACAAACCACTTAGAGCTAAATCCATCCTATGCCATCTCTAAATTTGCTGGAGTATGTCTCGGGAATGGGAATATACAAAATTCCTTACATATTTAGAAACTGATTTGCTGAGTATAAGCTTGTGAACAAATCTAAATATGGGTTAAATGGTCACCTTTCCCTATAAAACACATGGCTACCAATAACCTAGTGAGCTAAGAACATTTCTTCTCCGGCTTGACTTAAAGTAAGCACCACATTAAAAAAAGTTATCTCAAATTAAAAGTCAAATACATTTTCACAAACACTTGTAACTGCCAGTAACACCCACTAAGGTAAAAGAATACCTTATTGAGTGAAAAGGAGAGTTTGTACTGGAAATATGGCAACATTTTGTGGACACTACCAAACAATTTACAATATTTCTCTTGGTGTATTCCCAAATGTGTTGTATTGATGAGATTATGAGCTGCTATAAAGTAAAGCCTAAAAACATAATTAAATTTAAAAATATTCCCCAATAGTTTCTGAACGAGTCAATATTTTTCAGGCAGTTTTTAGAATGGAAGCACAATGAGTTTTTCATAATCTGGCCATTCTGTTATGGATTGCTCTCTATTTCCATGCACTTAATTTGTGTAATGCATAGTGATGATCTATGATACGTAGCATTGTCTCAAGCAGAACTAGTGAACTCTTTCTTTTTTCATTTTGAATAATGCATCCAGAGGGACACATATAAGTAAAATAAAGAGATTTAGCATACAAAGTATGTTGCTATGGTAAATTGATATGTTAAATTATATTGACGATTCTCACTCTGATAAGTATCTTCCTGACCTGCACTATTAACTACATAACAGACCATTGCCATGCACAGCCAATAACACAGCTATCAAATCTAAATATTACCTTCTTTTGTTATAAGTACATAAAATTTTCTGCCACTGCAAGGATTGTAGATCTTGAACTAGAAAGACAGTACACAACCATACACTATTAAAAAGCTCAAAGGACAGCTTCAAGAAAGAGAAAAATTTCAAAACAGGTCTTATGTCAGGTAATCATTTACTGCACTGTCATACTAATGGCTACGGAAAAGCAAGGGAGCAGTGACAATAGGTGCATTCATCTTACTACAGTGCTGGAAAAGCTCCACCTGTATCCCCCTGCACTCTGTCTCCTGCTGTCCCCTGACAAGAGCATCCTGTGACAGTGGATCTGATAGTGGGGACGTTACCTATCTGTCATCCCTTCTTCCTGAAAGGCACCTTGACTACACCTAATGACTAAAGGAGAGTAAGCAACTACCTCTGGCCTCCAGCCACACACAGGTTTCTTTATTATGATGCTGAATTCACAGTAAAGTACTGAATAGTTCTAAGGAAAAGATAAAATATCTTAAAACTAATTTTCGCCAGCTATGTAGATATGTATGTGTATATATATATACATGTATATACATATGTGTGTATAAAATATGTTTGCACTTCCACAATAGTGTTATAAATATTTGCAATCTTAAACTCTTGTACTAAATCATAATAGCAGGACAGATCTTGTTGCTAACGACACCCATAATAAATACAGTCAAAAATTACTGTGGCAAAAGGGATTTTCCCCACATCCTTTTGAACTTCCTGGTATTTGTGGGACTATTACAGTTAAAGGGTCATTACACCCATCTGCTGTCAAAGTCAGCAAACAGATTTTCAGGATTATGCCCTGTTTCACTTTGTCTGTACCCGAAATGCAGGGGAACCACAAAAGCCTTGCATTCTAGTATGGCTTCACAGTCTGAAAAATACTGAAGCAAAACAGAAACCAGACTTGCCTTGGGCCAAAAACACTGAAAAGAATCACAATCAGTTGAAGAATCTGGGTCTTAAACTTTTTACTTTGATAAGAAAGGAGGCAATACCTCCACCTGTATTCTTTTTTTTTAAAGGCCATTGCTAAGTTTTCCTGTAATTTTGACATGTCTTTGTAGTAATTATTGCAATGTGTATGATATGATGAATTTTGACAAGAATTAGGAAATTACTCCTCCCATCTTTGTGATTTTTTTTCTAAGTAATAGATCTTTTGTTGTGCTTTTGCAATCCCATAAAATTTTACTGACAAGTTATTTATTACAACGAAGTTTATCTTGGGGATTTCTGTTGGTATGTTTACAAATGGAGATGAGATGAGATGAGAGAGAATGTTCATTGTCATGATAGTGTCTTTTCCCCATAATGATGATAATAATTTGTCCCATCTGTCTAAATCTAACACTGTTTATGAGTAGTTGAAGGCATATTTTAATTAAGTCTGGTAGTTGCACTGGTATGTATTTTAGTCCCTCCAGGGATCATTTAAATTTCCAATTTTCAAAATAGGGTATGTAACTACTACATCATGTGGGAAGTAACCTGGGCTTGAAGCAGTTAATTTTGTATCTGAATATATAAGCCAATTAAACCAAACATTTCTGGAAGGACAGAGGTTCACCACATTCATATCCCAGAAGCTCTTTTAATCTGTCAAGAGTTAAATATCCAAGGTAAAACGTGAACAAATAGTATATTTTTATACTGTTTCCCTTCTAACAGTGAAATTACAGAGCCCTATTTTGTAAAAATGGATTTTTAAGCAGATCTTTTTCCAAATCCATTGAAGGTCTTTACTGTCATAATATTTCTCATAGTCCTTCCAAACTTCAGCTATAATCCTAACAGGATAGGCTGCATTCTAACAATACAGATCAAGTAGACTGGATTACACTACATGAAAGCAAGGCAGTTAGCTTAAAAGTTTTAGCTTTTGAAGGAAATTCAGTGTATAGGTATAAAGCACACCATTGCTGAGGGCACCCTTAACACTGATATGATATTTCTATTGTCCAACCTGCTCACTCAAGTTTACTCAATCTCTACCTTCATCAATGACAACAATTTAAAAACTGCTGATTCTTTTGGCCACATTTTACCTCCGTAAGGACATATGTACTGGTTGTTCAACTTTCACATTTTAAAAATTACAGTGATTACAGATGTAAAGAATTTAGGCTTAGACCTTGAATTTGTACTCAGGTAAATCTCTACTGAAGTGACCTAAGTTTTATTCACATGCAGGCACTCCATACATTCCAGACAAAATCATAAACTTATAGTTTGGGCATACATTTTTGTCATTCCAAATATTTAGGTGGAGGTTTATATACATATACACAAATATATTTACAAATACAATAAATGTATGTGCGTTATTTAATTTTAATAATATTGGAGATGCCACAGCCTATGGAGACAGGAATAGCTTGAAATTTTATGTTAAAAATCATTTTCTACTGAAATTACTCAGGAAGACTGAGTTTGATTATCTAATCTAACCTTATCAGAAAGAAATTGGATATCTAGTCCAAACCAGTCACCTACACTGGTTCTGCAGTCAGTAGAGACACTTGTTACACTGCAAAGGGTGTCTCATCCCAGTTGATATAAATGCATATCTGGGATAGATTGGCCTCTTAAATACTTCTACATCTCTGATAACTTTATAGAAAGTCTCTGAAGTCACATTAGATGGGGAAGTCAAGTCAGATGGGAGAGTCAAGTTGAACTAGGTTTGGCTGCCTTTGGAAGGAAGAGTGATCCTGATGGATGTATGGAAATGGTAATACATTACTCCTTTTGAAATCCATAGGAACTTTGCAACTAACCTGAGCAAGAGTCAGATACCTCCCTTCCACTGTTACTATATTCCTTAACGTCCTTTCATATGCCTGTTTACCTATGGAGGCTGTCATACCCTTTGCGAACATACAAAACACGGAAAATTGGCACTATATATTCAGTCAAATAAAGTACTTAAGCATAATTTTAATGACAACTAAATCCATTCTTTTAAGCTTTCTTCATTTGCTTATTTTGCTGCCTTCACTTTAATGCATAGGAAATACCATCAAAGAACATTTCTAGCTAGTGCACAAGTACAAAAATTATTCAAAAATGAAACAGTTTTGCTTCTAGTCCCTAGTTCTACCAGAGAAATAGATGGATCTCTTTCTTTCATGCTTTCATGTTTTGTTTTGTGTTTTTTTAAGGCACTAAAAGTAACCTGAGAATAAGAGACTAAATGCTGACTACTTCGGCATTAGGTATACTGGTTCAGAAGGGTTAAATGGAATTTAAAAATTCACAGAGAAAAAAAGATAAAACAGGGACAGAGCAACATAAGTTCTGTAATTGTACAGCGTGCTGTTTTCTACCACTAGAATATTTTGAGGATGCCAAACAAAGCATGGACTAAGGGGACAGTGGACACATTTTATCTAGATCTTTCAAAAGCTTTTAATAGAATGCCTTTTATGAGATTATTAGGGAAATCAGTACTCATGGGTAAGTAAAGTGTTATCATGGAGTGAACTGGGTATAACCCCCAAACACTGTTAAAAAGTACTCAGAATTATTAACAGTCTTTATTAATTTTTGAGGGCCCTCAAAACTTTCATACAAGGATTGTTGTAAATACTTGCACTTGTAACCACTAACCATGTGGTCACAAGACCAGAAAAAAGTCAGTGGATCAAAGTTTTGACAATAAAAAACATGGGAAAGTCAAAGACTATAGTAATTGCTAAATATTATTATAGTTTCAAGTAATTTTATATGCAGCAGACTGATCATTTCCTTTCAGAATACAGACCTCTATATATGCAAAAATTTACTACAACAGAAGAGGAAAAAAAAGTTCAATAATTAAATATAAAGACAGCATATTTATTATGTTACTATGTAAGGCATCCCCCACTCCACTACAAATCCAGGGGGAGTTGCCTATTTTTCAAAGGAATGCTTTCCATTTTGACTATATATGTTGTCTAAATAACTAGTCTCTGGAGGTTACTTTAAAGAAAATAAAAGGATCTGAAGAATACGAATGCCTACCAAGATAGTTTAAAACATAAATAGTTAAATGTGTTAAAATATTGGACAAAGTGACAAGACTCTTATTGTTTTTTAATAACTCTACTGTTTTCGTAGGAGATGATGTAGAACCAATTATAGTTATGAGAGCAATTTAATTACAGGAATCAACAAATGATGATTTGAGTATAATACTATTGTGGTTGATTTTGTCTCATTTATAAGTCACAGTATAATTTCAACAATGTAGTCCTTCAGTACTTGCTACATGCAGTTCTTTTGCAGCAGAAAGATAGTGGAAAAACATGATCATTATCTCAAAACCAAAACAAAACCAAACAAAAAACCCCAACTGCATTCTGTAAACATTTCTCCATGCCCCTGATCACACTGTTTCTCTTTTGTGTTGTTATATTCTGGGGTAGAAACCAAGTGAATTTTGTATAAAAGTTTCCTTATCACATCACCAACAGCAACTGTTGCATGCCCCATGCCAACACATGGAAAGACCACAAATTTCCAAAGCAGTCCTCTCCGCTGCTTTTGCAGCTGAAAATTACACTCAACTGTCTGAGACTAGTGCTGAAACAGGTTAGTACTGCAGAGTCAGATGTCAGAAAAACTCCCAAGCCTAACTTGCCAACAGCAATAACACATGGCCTAAAACACTAGATAAAATCTATGAGCACACTCTGCAACAGGTAAAATTTTGGACCATTTTATTTCCCATTATTTTTAAGTATTACTGAGTCACAGATCTGGAAGAATTTCAGAGAAAGGCAGCAAGGGTGACCAAAGGCATGTAACAACCACCACTAAGCATGCTAGGACTTTTCTGCATAAAGAGTGGGAAGGAAGGAAAGGAAGAAGGGAGAAAAAATAATCAACTGAGAAGCACTGCTATAGGAGACGTCTGTAAAATCATGAGAGGCGTGGGGATATTTGCTAAGGAGCAGAAGCTTATTGCTTCTTCCAATAAAGGACCTAAGGAGCAGCCACTGGAGATAATGAATTTTAAAGTGATTAAAGAAAGAAATTGTTCATATAACATCATTATGCTGCAGAACTCCCTTCAGCCAGATTGTGGTAGCTGCAAGAAGTTTGCACAGGTTCAAAACAAGCTTAGACAGCCTAATGAAGGAGAAACCCCTTACCCAAAAGTAGTACACAGAAATATGCATTGAATCTTCTTGAGATGCAAATTATTAGAGAGAGTAGGAGAGTTATTCATAGAAGTATTGCTCTTTACTTGTGCCAAGTTTATTTGCTTCCTTAGATTACCTGCTTTTAAAAACTGCTGGAGAAGGGATTCTTAGCTACAAACCTTTGGTCTAATCCAGTACAACTATTCTTACAGGGCATATAAAACTGCAGTATATTAGTAAAACATATAAGTAAAAGCATATTAATAAAACATCATTGTAGTTTTAGTTTCATGATAACAACGAGCAGCACCACTCACCATGTGTAAATTACAGCCTTCCATAGCACATCCAGTATAACACTGAATAACATTACATATTACTCACTTGCACAACACGTGGACTTCTCAGGTGGTTTGTATGATCTGCCAATTCTGTTATTTTCCTGACTCTAAGCAACTTATTCTTTTGTTATTCTGCAATACAAAGGCAAAAATACAAAGGCATGTACAAGCAACAGGAGCAAGTATTTAAATTACTAAAAATTATGAGTTACCAAGGAAATGAAAGACAACAGAGTAAAAGGCTCTAAGAAATCTAATTTTTCAAGTATTTAAGCATTTAAAGTAATGTTCAATGACAAATAAGTAATTTGAAGGAATATTATAAATAATTAGTAATTTAAAGTCATAATATAAATTAAAGTAACATAAAGTAATATTCAACAACAAATAATATCATTAGTCAAATATATTGCTACATGGCTCAACTAAAATTTTTCTGTCTTTTCAAACAGGTCTGCCTACTACAGGTTTCTTTCGATGTCCATCCTTTCAGTGCTTCCTTTGATTCTCTCCAAATGATTTTGTCCCAGGTAACTCCCATGTCTGACAATAAATCAAAGTTATAGATAAACAGAGAAAGCTGAGGAGCTCACCCTCTGCTCTAAGACTGTGTCAAATGCCTCTGTGTATTTTTTTATCATCACAGGAGGGATAACTGGCTGCATGGACCACTTGTCTCAACCAGTATGTCCCTTTTTATAGTCTCTGCTGGCTGAAATGTCTTGCACCTAACCTATATTTTAATAATCACTGAAAAGCAAGGTACAGAGATTATTCTACTGCGAAACTCCTCAATTTTTAAGTTTTTGTATAACATTATTGATCAAATCTTCTAGGTACTTCCTTTGCTTTCTTTTCTGTGCTCTTTCACAGCAGTCACCAAGCTATTATTTCTTTTCTCTCTGTTTTCTGTGACATTCTATCTGTGCTCACTTCTATAAGTCTTTCCTATGTGAGTTGATCAATCAACCCTAAGCCTCTAACAACACATATCTCAATATCCTCCAGCCCAAATCTCAGCTTGTGTCTTAAAAACTTGCTACATATAGTAGTATTAATCTTCACCAAGTTTTTAAATTAAAAATAAATTTGGAAAAAAAATATTCTCAACTTTTGGCTCATCAAATGGCTATAACCGCTACAACTACTACAGTCATACTTCTTTAAAAAATAATGCTTTCCTTCAAATTACATGTAAAATTCAGTTATTCTCTGTCCAAATTATGAAATATATTTCAAATATATCAGCCATGCTGTATTTTTCCCTAAAATTCCCATGACCCAATTTTTTGTTTTGCCTATTAACCCATTTTCTAGTCATAATACAAAATTCAATCAGACAACATTAATTTTGAGCACCATAATGCCTATACTTATATTAATACATTTTAAACAAAATTTAAAAAAAAAGAAATTTGCCATGAATCATTTCAGTGTATCCATCCCTCTGAATTTTGTAGGAAACTGCCTACTATTTAATCAAATTGCATGCATTTGGAAAGAAACTTATTGCTCTCCAGAAGTATTTTTATGAGCTAGTACCAAAGGCTATCCCAATATCAGTCATCACTAGAGTAATTAAGACTAGGCTTGTCAAGCAAATTCAATTGTACTCTTTACAAATATTACGTAAAATAGTTAATAAAGGGAAAAGAGTGCGTGCAATACAGTTTTGCTATTTCAGGGGGAGGGGAATTTGTGTTTGCTTTCTTTAAATACAGTTTGATAAATTTAAATACCTAAGTAAATATATTTTCTTTCAGAAGTGGCATAGAAACACAAACTTATTAATTAAGGATGCTATACAAACATGTACATTTGTTTCTTAGAACAGGATAAAAGTCTTGTGTACACTGAGAATCAAATTTTCCCTTTCCAAATCAAAGGAAAATTCTAATTTCATTAAAGTAAAATTCCAAAGAACCCCCCCCAACCCTCTGTAAACTTACTCAATGCTTTTCTCCCCTTAAAGGAGGGAAAACTCACATTGATTTTTTTTTTCTGCTTAAATAAAAGGAAAGCACTCTTTGTTCTCGAAATACAAACAGATGCAAAGTGATTGAATTACTCTTGCTGGTTAGCTCCCTAAATGTTATGAATGTTGCTGTAAAAGTTTAAGAGTCCTCTGATTTGCACATTTTGCATTAATGGTTTGTATGGTACATAATTAGACCAAATATGTGCTTGCCTCAGGTCAGCAAAAATAAATATCAAATTTCCAAGTGGAACTGCCCTTTTAAAAAAATAGATACTTCTACTTTATTTGCTTACTTTGTCAAATAGTATCATCTTCTTGTGAAAAGGCCTCTGTTACAGTTACAGAAAATCAGTAAGAAAATCCTTCTTTTTCCATAGTACTTACCATGTTCCTCTGCCTCAAATTGTTGACTTAAAAGTCAACATGACAAGGGGAAATAATAGGAAATTATTAATCAAAATTCAAAGAGAAACTTGAATTCTGCTTCATTCTTTATGCTCTCTTACACCTTAATCATGAGCAACATCATATCTATGATATTCACAAGTAATAAAAAATATAGACTTATACTGAACTCTCACTATATACATAAGCTCCTTTGGCTTTCTTCAGTCACAGAACTCAGAACTGGCTTGCATGGGATGTCTCTCATCTTTCAATGCTTTTTCTCTTAACAGTTATCTCAAAGAATCACAGAGCCAATGAAGCTTTTAGATTATAATAAATTCTAGCACAGAGTTTTAAATAAGAAGCCTCTTGCACTTAAAACTGAGCAATGGCTAGCAATTTCACAATAATAACACAATAAAGACTGTTATATTCTAGGGATATTTAATTCTGCTTTGCAATTACTACAGCTACCACTTTATTAATTGTCTTTAGTGACTGAAAAAAATTAGGAACAGAGAATATAAGCTGTCTACTTTGGTTTACACCACTACATATCACTACATTTCCTCCAAGTCAGTGATCTTAACCAATCAATCAGAAGAATCAATCAGAACATCTTGATGAGCTCCACTAGGCTGGTAATTAAGATGAATTCACTAAGGACAATCATTGGGTAACTTAGTCAGATGGAGGCAGCAAACTATTCCATTCAAATTGCCATAAACTCTTATGAATGCTATTTCTATTGAAAGATAAAATGCTTACAAATTGGGATAAAAATTGTTGAAATCTGCATGTATTCTGTAAACATTAATTTATTTTTTTTTTACATGGCAAGGGGAGGAGCACTCAGATCAAAAAATAATATCAGAACCAATGTTTAGTTATCTTCAGAAAATTTTAAAACAGAAACATAACATCAGGCATCCAGCTGGAATAAAACAAGATAACTTTGCTGAAGTCAGCAGCACTACAGGATTGATTTGAGTTCAAAAGCCACTCAATAAATTCTGTCCAGCATTCTTCAAAGTAAACACAAATTTGTGTTTTCCTGATGATGTTTTTTCCCATCAGCAAACCTCTGAGGTATCTGAAAAAATAGTGTTTATTCATTGTGAACTAGGAAAACCCTGGAACACACAAAGTGCATGTCCTGCCAGGAATACAGCATGATAAAACACATTAAACGGATCACCAGATTCAACATTGAAACTGTCATTCAGCCCACAATTCATGCTTTAGATGCTTATTACTGCACTGCATAAACCAATTAATCTCTTTTCCTTAAGTAGACTAAAACATTCTGCTTCTCTTAGCAGGTTACACAAGTTTTCCCTCTCAAATATCCTCACTCAAGGAGCTTTTACAGTGACCCTCATGACAATCAGTCTGTCTTAAATACCACTTTTGCAAAATCTGAGCAAGAAACTAGGAGTACAGATACACAGGACAATGTAATGCCCTGCACAGATAACGTACAAGCTGGGAAAGGAGAAGGGTACAAAGGTAAGCACCTTGGACTTTCAAGCCCAAGCATCAGCGAACATATACAAAAAATATATGTGGGAACCCACACTAAAAATCAGCTCTGCCTTTTGGAACCAGAAATCTTCTGCTTATTAAACCCACAAGCCAAGGAGTAGTTACAGTATACCTGAACTGCAAAGACTGTGTCAGTGAGATTAACTGGCAACCCACTAATTCTTTCTCTTATAAGGTAAATAAACTCCACTTTCTAGATGATCTTCACATTTATATTTTACCCATGATAAACTATAGCATATGAACTATGTTAAAAAACTCAAACTCTTACCCACAGTACTGAGTTGTAAAAATATTTCTTAGCTTCTCATTATCTGGTAGCTAAATAATAGCTTTTTTACAGGTCCTTTTTCTCTTCAGATTTATTTTATTGCATGTATTCCACTGCCTTTCAACTTCTGAGAAATATTAAATATGTTTATGACTACACATGGATAGATATTGAGTCATACAATCCTTTTCTTATTCAAATACTGTTACCTGCCATAAATGCAAAACCCTTCATGCTACATTTCCAAGTGACTGTTTCTACTTTTACTATGGAATTGGTATTTTTCTCACAGTTAATACTTGATGAAGGACAGGAACTTCATGATTAATTTAATTTTAACCGTAAATGTAGGAAATGGCTACAGAAGGATCACTAGATAGGAAATCGTCCTTTTATAATTTTCAATTTGCCAGTATCAGTTTGGAATTTCATTGTGAATTTCTGTTCTCTTTTACTCTCTGATTTCTACCCAAGCCCAGACATGTAATGTTTGTCTTCTCAGTGATATCTACTTTGTGTATCTGTATAGCCATGTGCACAGCAGAGCCTTGACCAGGGCTCCCAGGCACTGCTGTGATAAAAAATAAGTGACTGTTTTTCCTAGACGGTGCCCAGGAAATGACTGCATGTAGGGCTGCATCAAATAACAAAGTCTATTAGAACAGGATCAAAATATCACTTTTTAAGAATTGTGTGTCAGGGTCATGGTTAATCTGAATAGAAAGGAAAATACACACCATCTTATGATCAAGATCTGATTAAGTTCATAGAACATGAACACATTTTCTAGTGAACTAGTTTTGAAAGTTATCCATCCATAATTTGATATCCAACAAGTATTCTGCTCTTGGCATTTGCTGGGAGTTTACTTTAAAAATCCAAACCAAACAAACAAATTAAAAAAAAAAAAAAAAAAAAAACAAACACAAAACCCAACAATCAACCACCTTTTCCAAAGCATGCATGTAAGTTTTAATACTGTGAAACAATTTTTATTAATTTTTTAATTCATCAACTTTATTATTTTTTAAACCACTCTCACTGTTTGGGTAATAAAAAAAGAGAATTTGACACGCTGCTTGATGTAATGTTTTTTCTCTTCCTATATTATACCTGTTTTAAAACATTAAGCATTTTCTGTATTATACAGTTTTTATCTAAGAACATATTCTAAATTATGCTGCGACTCACATGACACGGGTCAAAGACCTGCGTAGCCTATCAAGCATAACTTCAGAGCTGAATTATGTCAAAAGTATCTTCCATTTATTTACTAAAATGCCACACTTTAATCACAGGTCAATGAAGAATAAAACCTTCTCATTAGAAATCGAATACCTATGAAAGGTATGTCTGCATTCCGATTGGTATATAATGGGAAAAATCAGAAAAGTGGGTGATCCTTATAATTATATAATTTACCACCTTATGGTAGCTGACTCTCTATCAAATGTCAACCAATGCTACAGGGCAAAAAAACCCACAGAGAACATGAGGAATGGGTAATTTAAAATGAAATTCTATGTTTCTGGTTTCACACTCTGAGAATTCTACTAAGTTAGAAGATGTCTAGAGAATTATTACTTTTGCAAATAAGAGATTTAAAATCCAGACTAGCTCAGAAGCATTAATATGTCCTTGCAATAAAGAAAGAATTTGTTATACACGTATTATTCACTTGTTTCTCTGCATTGCTGGTAGTTACCTTTGCAATATTTTACACAAGCTAGAAAAATCTACTGTGAATGAATTCTGAGGCATAAAAAGGTATATTAAAGCACATACACTAAAGTGCAATTTCATAGGGGAGTATTGAGAAGTCGTGTTTCTGACATATTCTGATCTTCCTTTCCCCAAACTCTGATGCAGCAGCAAGAAGTGGGAAAATGGATGTGTAATGGAGATAATACATTTCCATCTAAGAAGCAGGAGGTTTATTCTTTCAATACTTTTGTCAGTGATGTATTGGATTAAAAAAAGACAAAATAACAAAGACTTATTACTAACTAATCTGTATTTTAATAAAACATGAAGTATGCAAAGTAAAACACTGCACAGGAACATACACAGAAGAGACTGTATCAGACCTTACTGGACTTGAGTGATCTGATTTTTGTTTACAATAATAGTTTCAGGGCTATAAAGTATAATGGGAAAAAGTACTGAATATTTTAAGTAAAATGAACATCAAACAACTCCAAAACCTTTAAAAAAAAATCTCGACATTTTATCTTACAAGAAAAACTAAGCACACAAATCCTTTTAAATACTTAACCTGAAGCCTTTTGTTAGGATGCAATTGGTGCTACATTAGTTCCTTCAACGAGGTAGACAATTTGTTCAAAAAACATTACTAGATGATAACAATATGAATTGCCTCACTCAAGTAGATGTTAGGAATTCGGGCAGACCCTCTCTTCTCAGAGTTGCCTTAGTCCCTACATCTGTACATATCATCTACATCTTTTCCAATGTGTAATTCAGTAAGTTCCTGCTGTGCTATGTGTGATAAATCCTTTCTTTAAAGACATATATAGCAAAGTTGTCTTCTTTCCCAGTGTCTCCTCCCTCGGTTTCCTATCAGTGACACTGTTCTGCATGTTGCTGGTTCAGTCCACCCTTGTGTGATAAGGGTTGGATGTCCAACAGCAGCAAAGAGGGTCCCTTCCTTTTCCATACATGTGAGATTATGAGATGCTCAGGGAAAAGATGAAGGCAGGGGGACTTTATCTACCAATGAATATGGATAGGTATGGTACCCAGAAAATGAATGAATGTTTTCCAGTTCGGACAAGGATTTTACAGCAATTATTTGCATGTTGGTCATGTCAAGATTAACTTCTTTTTAAAAATTTTCTACTATTGAGAAGTTTAAGGCAGTAAATGAGCTGTTGTGTTTTACAAAGGATAATTCTGTAATTTGTGACCATACCAGTAAGCTTTCTCATTTCTAGGTTAAAGCTTTATACACTTATCTAATGGATCCCTTTACACCTTATGAGTTACTCCAGGTTAGGAAGGTCTGAGGCATACAACAAGAACAAGATGCTGAAGAACCATCTTTGACTAGAGCCTTGACTTGTTAATCCTCTAAGCACACTGTAAAGCTTATCTTTTACAATTCTCTGTTTAGGCTGTGAAAGTAAATATACATTTGGGCTCTGGTTACTCCAACTATATTTTAATTATAAATGCATAGGAGAGGCATGCTTTAGATGAATACAGAAACAAATACTGCGGAAAGGTAGAGATAAAAGTATATTTTTATGGTTTAGGCTTCTAAACAGCAGGGAGCAAGAAGTTTTTTGCCCTGTTTTCTAGAAACATAGCAGCAAGACCATTTTTCCACATAGTACAGTTTTGCAAGCAGTGGAAGAAAGATTCCAGAAGCTGAAAGGCAATATCCTCTAAAGCCCAATATCATTTCTGTAAACCAGTTAAGCTCATTGACTACTTAAGCCCTGGAACAGTTAGGGGTGCCATTACAGTCTCTCTGTATCCAGAGAGAGAAATGTTAGAGAGGAATAAAAAACAGACTTATAAACTTAAGAGGTTGTTGAATCCCTGGTGGGAAACATTTAGAGAAAGTCAAATACTTCGCTGTCTTTAGTGTCTGGAGCATGTAAAAGCACTGTATAGCACTACTTCTTTCAGTGTACGGAAATGTAGCCAAATAAAATTAAATATATACATCAATCAAAATAATTTTATGAGCCTAGTCTGACTCAAACATCGCTATTTTGTCTTTTTAATGTAAATTATTTGCATGTTTCTGATTCACATTATTAGGGCACCAACAACAAAAAACTGCAAAAAGGATATGATACTCTTAGTGTACCATTCAGATGCAAGTTCACCAGTAACCGCAGTATTATATGTATGAATATATCCCTAGCCCATAACCTTCTTTTAACTTTTAAATCTTTCAATCCTTTTCTTTTAACTGTTCTCTAGAGTGCCTAAACTGCTGTTATCATACAATACACATGCATATATTTGTGTTTGTCTAGTTTCAAAAAGGAATTAAATTCAATATTTCCAAATGAATTACTTGAGAACTAAACCACTTCTCTTCCTTTGAATATCAGATACATTCACCAGATACAGAGGAGTACAAAGATCTATTGTTTTGATTCTTAAAATTTTATCCTTTACAATTGCCTGCAAATTTAGGAATTTTGAACTCTATAACTAAGACATGCAAGCACAAAAGGCAATAGGACAAAGAAAAGGGAAAACCTGTTCTCTCACCTGTAGTAAGCTCTTTCACAGGTATCTTTTGGCTTTTCCTGAAAGCTTAAGTGAAATAGAAAGTAACTGTAATGCCAGATACTTCTTTTAATTTTCAGAAGATGATTACCATGCGTAAAGATACAAGTTATAGAAAAACACCAGACATACATATAAATAAAAGCTTATTAGCCATCTTCCTTATCTCCTTAGTTTTTCAACTTAGTTGTTTATCAGCTTAAAATCTGTGAACTCCTGTGAATGTCCCAAAGGAAACACAAGCTTATGGATTTAAAGAAAACACAAAAAGTAGCATTAATAACATTAAAATAATTAATTTTTTTTATTTTTCGCATAGATATGCAATATTCTGATGTCCAATGGTTTGACAAACCCCTTTCAGAATGACTTAAACAACTGTCTAACCAGTCATACTGTTATATTAAAAACCCTATATATTTTCTTCAGACAGGTGGGGTTTTTGTGGGTGCACTGAGAACTGGACATATTTTCTATTTGGTATCCAGGAAAGACATGCCATATTTAAAACAATTTCATTCATGACAACTGAAATATACTGTAACTTTTGATCCTTCATTTTTATTTTTATTTTGATGATGGCTTCAAAGGAAGTTCTATTTAGAAAAGTGAATGCAACAGCAATATCAGTATCTACTTTTATCACCTTTCAACCACTTCTGTTCAGTTCACAAACATCTGTGAGTTCCTGAGCTCTGACAGCATGATGGGCATTTTCTGCTTACTCATCACTATCAAATAAATAAAGATCCTGCTGTGTAGCCTTTCGTCACAGCAGGTTACAGTATATTCTCAGTTACACCACACAACTCACTGTATTCATATTACAGGGGAATATATCCTCCTTCTTCTCAAAAAATTGCCTTAAAACAACAATGACAGGAATAAAATCTATTTTAAAAAATATTTTATAACTAAAAGTGTTAGATACAATTAGATATATGCAACAAGAAAATCTGTTCAGAGAACAGCATTTACAAAGTCACCAGGCAGAGGGGGATTAAAAAAAAGTAAGCACTATGGTAACCATTACTACATACCAGTCTTTAAAATAACTATTAATTAATGGTGATTAATCAGACTTTGTTCAAGAAATGAGGTAAACACGAAAGCTACCTATTTGTGGTAAAGTAATATGTGGAATAAACTTTACATATTTATTGTGTTGGTTTCTAAAGCACAGTAAAAAATACCTACCCTTACAGCCCAATATTCTGCTGACTGCACTCTGGTAGGCATCACTGTAAGCCTACAAGTTTTTAATATGTTTGATCTTTTATTCTTAAGAATAAAAGTTACATGAAGTAACAAAGATAGATTTGAAGGCAAGGAATAGCAGGTGCAGGTTGCTTGTGTGCACTTTTGAAGATGTGTGCTTTACAGTATGCATCTCACAGCCTGTAATGAAGTTCATGTCTTCCTTAAAAGATGAAGCAATTGTTCACTTTACCCTGAGTGACCTCTGCTGGCAAAAATAACTTACAGACACTCAGGTTAAAACCTCACTAAAAGCACCTTCGCAGTTACGTCATGTACATGCACTCACGTACAGAAGCACATTCTCATTCATTTTTCTTCATATCAAGTAGATGTATACAAAAAATTAAAATGTTTGCATGCTCAGAATGTTGATGGTCAAGAAGCATTGACTAGTTTTGTAGAGTCATCAGTTTATCTTTCTCCTAGAGTCTTTTAAAGAACTATTCAGCTAGAACCTGGTTTATAGGCAGCATATTTGAGGTAGCAGCTATGGAACAACTAGTGGTATATGAAGTATAAATCTGGAGTTTACTCTTACATGTAGGTTTGTGGTAATACTACGATACAGAATAGTTTCTTCCAGTCATTTTTCTGGAAGACACATCTGAATCTGGAATTCAGCCTTGTATATTTTGAAAGAGGGGTTTAGAGTTCATAAACTTATCAAATCTTACTTGACCATTATTTTTAGTAAATAAAAACCAGTCTTAAGAGTTATCTCTGCTTTCACGTATCCTAATGGAGTATAATTAAAATTTATTTATTTTGAGATATATCAGAATGATACCACCATCCTGTTCAATGTACCTCTCTAATTTAAAGAAAACTGGTTGGAACCATGAGATCATTATAATCAAGAAAAACAAATGACAACTACATTATATTCATTTGCAGTGTGATGTTTGCATTATAAAAATATCCACGTATTACTAGATTAGAAATAGTAAGAAAACACAAAGTACTAATAAAGAAGAGGTACCCAAAGAGCCACCAGTTTCGGTATCTATTGGCAAATATTTCTCAGATAGCATGAAAAGCACCTTTTTATAAGCAACAAAAGTATCATGGGTTTGATAGTGTGATATCTCAACTCTGAGATCTTCACAAAAGTGAAGCACTCTAAAGAGTTTTGACCAAGAAAATTATTACAATTCGTGACTGTTGATCACTACAATATTCTATCTTATTTAACAATGTCCATGAAAAAAAGGGAAACATATTAAGTCTCTGCCTCAGCAAATAGTGAAATCTATTTATATGCAAATAAGCTATCCATTATTAGTATGAGGAGAGACATAGGCATAAATGAAAAAATAAATTATCACTGGAAAGCCTTAAAGAAATCTATTTCAAAACATAACATTTTACAAGAGCCCTCATTCATGTAATATTTGTTCAAGTCTAGAAGAGAATTGGTGTGTTTTGAACTTAGATGAGAACTGATACCACACTATTTCCCATGCCAATTTATTATATAAAATGCATTTATCCTTGCTTAGAAACAACTTGATAATTGTAAAGCTACTGGTTCCTTATAAATAAGTGTATTCTCATGCTACAAAGTAATTTTATGCACATTTGACTACTAACAATTTTATATTATTTCCTTTTATTTTTAAATTATGAACACAAGAATGTGTGAAAATATCAAGATCACACACTGTTATTCTAAGAGTACAAATCTTCAAAGAATAAGGCAGCCTCTGAGAAAACCTGATTTCATGGCTGAAACTCCCAACTTGGATATAGTGCCTGATTTTTGTGGGGGGAAAAAAAACAACCCACAATAAAAACCAAAACAAACAAAAAAACCCCAAACACAAATAACCACAAATAATTAAAACCAAACAAACAAACACCCTTCCTGCCTATAAGTAAGATGTCAATACTCTAAAATCTCGGCATGGAAAGTCTGACAGTGTACTGTGATCTCTTTGGAAAGACAAATTAAAATTTTTTGTTATTCCAGATTTTCAGCCAACTACCCCAAAATCCATTCTCTAAATATATAATTTTAAATAAATCCTATTTCAGAGGAATTCTCTTGAGTACCTTGCAAAGCTCATTCAGCGGAGCCAGAAAACTCTCCCCTCCACTACTTTTAGCCCCAGTTCCAAGATAAAAATACCTCAGCATGCTGTAGCCAAAGGAGAGGCATGTTGCATCTATGAGACGAAATTAAACTAAGCAGAATTTTAATATTTGCTTGAGTTGAATCACAGCACAAGCACACTAAACTAACAAATGACAGCATGTAAGTATTCTGTAGCATTGCTAACTAATAACCAGTAACAACACATGAGCATGTTCTACTATAGCTGAGCAAAGGTATACAAAGAACATGGTCAGATGGAGATCTGTGGTGTCGTTGCAAAACAGGGAACAGGAAAACCTGTGCAAGCACTAAAACTTGCGAGAAATTATTTTTAACAGGCAGGGTGTGCATGTGATGGCACCAAAACAAGCCCTAGTCCCAAAATTAAGATGAGGTGAACTGATTGGAGCAGATTAAATCCTCTCCCTTTTCTTTTGAAGAGCAGGTGAGGACCATAAAATAACAATGATTAGTGTTGAACAATGGGGAAGGAAGAGGTCGCTCCTTGGCTTCAGCTCCCCTCTGAGGGCTGGAGCCTGGCCCCTCGGCCTCGGCAGCTGAGAGCAGTGCAGAGCACAGCCACCAGCAAATACGGTGCAGCATCCGCTCCACGGGGCTGTACCTGCACAGCTCATGTGGGATGTGATCGTTAAGGACCATCTGTTGGAATACTTAGTGATAATGATTGATAACGAGTAAGAGCTGACCATTAGCACAAATTGCCTGCTAATGAACATCAGCCAAGCAAATGGGGTGCTCTGAAATTTGAAACTGGCCTGATTTATCCATCTCCTAAAGATGCCCAAGCACAGCGACTTCACACTCCTTAACTTACATACAGACATTCGCTTGCTCAGTTGCAACAGTGCACTCAATTATGTGGAATGGTAGCTAAAATATTAAATTACTGAAAATTACTAGTCACACTGAAACTAGAAGATCTGAATGTCAATGTTATTTCTTCTGAAACTACAAAACCTGTTTTTTTTTTAATGCAGGCTACACAAAGAATCTTTAATTTCGTCATGTTATTTAAGCATATATTTTTCTCTATTTCAATCCTTTACTTCCTAAGTAAAATTGGATGTTTAACAAGTGTTATTATGGAGACTCTTCTGGATCTTGCTGAATCAGCAACTCCACACATGATTTTATCCCAAATTACAGATTAGTTCTAGCAAAAGACAGGTAACTCTATAGCTACTCTATTTTAAGAAGGACTGTAAGAAACATGGTTTCACTTTCAAGTCCTATAAAGTCATGCTTTCATTCAAATTTTGAACTATCTCGACCTCTGGTTCCAGTTTCAGTGGTACAAAAAGAATATGAAGAACAGAAGAACAAGAATATTTCCTTAATGGGTATAATAAATCAAAATTACACCAGTAAGAAGCAATTATAGCCTATTTAACTTCATAGCACTCTTAACACTCAAGTCAATCCCTAAAATTATGTGTTAATTTTCATTCAAGTGATATTAAAAAAAAGCCTAAAATTTTCCCCCAATGCACCTCTTCCTTGACCTTTTCATTGATCAAATTATCTCATATTCCCTCAAAACCTTTTGACTACAGTGACACTATTAGAAAGGCCATAGCTATTTAACTTGCTGCTGTCGAAATCTGCCAACGATAGCATTCATAACATTACTAAAAGGATGCATTTTTCAAAGATTGCAGTCTTTTCATGCCTCAGACTAATGCCATACCTCTCAGTTCCTTAGAACCTACAGACTGCTCAATACCAATTAATTTTTCAACACAAATTTTAAGCTTTTAATATAAGGTGAAGGGGTTGGGTGAAACAAAGCATTATTTCTGACCACTTCAGTATTTCTTGAAAGAAAGGATGACTCTTACTTCAGATTCACGTTGATATACGTCAGGACTACTGCTTTTTATCTTAGCATCTAAGATAAATTGTCATGTTAAAAAAAATGCATATTTTAAATTCTCAACATAGGAAAAATTACTGGATGGTGCAGAATTACTGACTTTCATACAATAGGATTCACTCAGTTTTTTAGCAGACAATCTAGGCAACATAATATACTTTATAAGTTCAATTTCTAGATAAAATGATGATGTGGAACCATGATGACAACTGACAGTGTCAACTTCACAATTTTCATATACAGAAAATCCACAAACACAACTTATTCCATTGAACTAGTCACCAAGTCAGTCTCAAACAATCTTCAACATTCAGCTAGGTGCTCTCATTTGCTACAAATTTGCTCTCATTTGCTACAAAAAAACCACATATGAGATCCACCTAAATGGACCTTTATTCGAAAATTGTAAGAAATATATTTTTTCTAAGCTACCAAATAAAATTATTTTTATTTAATGCAAAACCAAAATACAAATAATGTAATTCCAGTTGTCACATTTTACCCTACCAAGACATTTATACAATAAATCATTAAACCATTATGATCCGCACTGGCAAAGAAAAATCATATCAGAATGATGCCTCCTAGCCTTCAAGTGCTACCAAGTTTAACTCAACATTAGATGCAAATTCCCAAATGTCTGGAAAGCATCAAATTAATCTAATTGTAACTGAGTGAAAAATGTAAATCTGCTAATACACTTTCAAAATCTCATGATAAATACTTCCAAAACTGACATTTTACTCTCACATTTCCTGAAAAGCAGTAGATTTAATGCTGTGCTAAGCAAACAAACAAAAATCAAATTCCACAAACCAGAATAAACTAATTCAATTAATCAATAAAACCTATAAAACATTTAGTAACACAGGGGAGGATATTTTTATAGACCAATTACTCTCTCTCAAATCCTCTAAGAGATTCAAATTCCTTCCAAAAATGAAGATAGAAAAAAAAATTATAACCTTATTGTATAGCAAACACCAAAGACTCCATAGAGGTACTCCTGTTAGGGCAGAACTCAGCTTTCACCTTCCTCTTCTCCATTAGCTTTCTTATAATCTGTCTTCTTTTTCCCTAGTAAATAACACTCATATCTCTTCTTTCTGTCTCTTCCTCTCATCAAAATTGTCTCCCTTCCAAAGGTGACAGCTGTCTTTCCTTTGAGATGATCTGATGCAGTCAATTACATCCAAAGCAATTGTTTACACTTTGTATTTTGCATTTAAATTTGGTGCTTCTCTCAGACCTGAGGAAGGGCCTGTGTTTATCTTACACTTGCATGTCGGAACCACAGAACTTGTGTCAGACCTGGTATTTGAAAAACCTGAAATTTCTGATATTTTCTCAAATTGAGCCCAGATTAGAAGCACTATCCTCAAACTTGATGGTACTTTTCAGGTCTTTTTTTCCATTTGCTTTTGCAAGTGCTGTTCTATTTTCGAGATTAGTAATACTTTTCAAAGTGAAAAAAAGAAACAAAATTACATCTTTACCTTAGGGCAAAATATCTAGTCACACTTCTATAATTTTAGTGGGACTGCTATATGAAAGCAAAAGAAAATTAAAAATTGTGCAAGACAACTCTAGTTTATATGAAAGAAAATTAACAGCTAAAATTTCACTTTGGTGTATAATAAGTGGATAACTGGCACTCTGGAGACCTCTACTATCTATAAAAACACACTTCTTAATAGAAAGAAAATTAAACACTACACCTTTTTAAATGGTCCCAAAATATTAGCAATCTTCATAAAACTAAAAAGCTGGTGGAAAAAAAAGAAGATTAACAGTGTACCCAGAAAGGTAAAAATTGTATTTTATGTATATAACCCATAGTTCAGAAAATCTACATGCCTCTGAAATTATAAAACGTCCTTGAATAGGTTTACTTGAAGCATAAGATAACCAGTTCAAAAATTAATGAAAAAAAATTAAATATTTCCTAAGTGATTATCACATAGAACCAGTATTACAGAACATTTTAAATATTCTATAATTCTTTTTAAATTATAGAATAATACAGAATTCAAGCAGTCACTACATCACACACAGCACCAACACATGTACTGATAGCGAAACCTGCATTGCTTTCATCATGTGCCTTGAATTCATAGACATAGTTGGAGATGGAAATAGATCCTGTCTATTTTCTTTCCTGAGAAGCAATCTATTAGAGCTTGAGTTTGGCATGTATACCTCAATGGTAAATTTATTTCATAAACTGTTGTGGATAGACTGCTCAAACATTTCAGAAAAACTTGTGTTATTTCATCTGTTCACTGTGTGTAAATACTCAGTTCTTTAGGTCAAACACTATTCTTACAGAGCTATAACTTCCCTTTCAAATTACAGTAATCCTACCAGTTCTTATTGAGTAATGACTCTTTCCATTCCAGTTATACCTTTCTCCAATGACATCTTTGATACCACTGTGTATAGAACCAAATACACACACCAAGTAAAAACATCCTTCTTGCCACCCACACTAACAATTTTTCACGCAGTTTGTTATAACTCCTTCATTCAATACCAGCACTTGAAATGCAGCATAAAGAAGTCTCCATTAATTATGCATTTCTGGATGAAGCTATGTACCACCTTTTCCTATATCATATAGATGCCTTTAATATCAGTTTCATTGACTTCTTTTGTCATTCTCTTGGTCAAAACCATAGACATTTAATCAAAATTTCACGGACCATTGTGGTTTCACAAACCACTATCTAAAAAAAAAAAAAAAAAGTGGGTTTTTTCTTTAAACAACAATTTACTACTTGCAGATTAAGATTTTACAAAAACATAAAATGACTTTATATCCTTTTAGCACCAATTTGGGTCACTGCTTCTGTGTTCAGTTCATTCCACATCTTCATCTTAATCACTGCTACTAAAGACTCAGTTGATTTGCTTTCACCTTTTAAGCAAAGGTGTTTAATAATATCTTTTAACAAGGACATCTCTTGCATGTTGGTAGTTGAAACCATTTAGCTGCTATCACTAAGGAACACAGCTGACCCATTACAGCTATCTAGACACAGATGTCTAGGAGGACAAAAGAGGTAAGCTTGCAGGTAAAGAGAAAGGACATGGTTGCAAGAGAAGCAGAGATAACTTAGTCCAAATCCACTTTAAAATATTAAAACAATAATTCCTCAAGCAGGTAGCATTATTTTGTCTGTAGGAAAAAATGTTGCTGTACTTATAAAGTAAATACAGACAGTTAAACATCTATAATTTATAATATGAAATATGATACCATTTAAGGCACTGTGATAGAGCTTTTATTACAGCACAACCATTAACATGCATGCTGATTTAAGAACAGTACTTTAGCAAGGTAGTAAACTTTACTGCACTGAAGAATGAAACCATAATATTCCCTCTGCTACCAACAAAGGCTAAATTCATTCCAGGAAATATTACAAGAAAAAAATCATCAGGAGAAATAAATGGCTTCAACAGGGCAGATCTTTAATAGTTTATCCTTAAATGTATCAGTTTATCTTTTCAGCACTAATTTGATGACTGTATCCATTTTCAAGGCAAATTCTTTCATTCCTGCTTTAGTGGGCCTTTTTAAGCATTTTCTTTATTTTTTTCCTATTATATATTTCTTCACTAGTTACAAAACAGTTGAATTCTCTTTTTGCAGTGGTCACTGTGTTTTATTCCTTCTTTCTTATGTTTTTTGTACTTTCATAGAATAAGGATATTTTTCCTTTTTAGTCTGTGAAATGCAGCAGATTTAAAAAACATAAAAGCAATAACATCTTATTACTCTAATAGTGCTTTGTGTACCTCTAGTTTCCAAGAAGCAAATGACAATAAATGACTCCAAGCACAATTTAAAAAAAAAAAAAAAGAAAGAAAGAAAGAAAGAAAAAAACACACGAAAAAACCAAAAGGCAACAAAAGCCAAACTAAACTTAATTTTAAACTTTCAGAGTCAGGTAAATGAATATTGTGTTAACATCATCAAATTTGATGAATATACGAACAGGAGAATTATGTATATTAATCCCAAATTCATGCAAAAAAAAGTAAGAGATTTCAGCACCTAACAGCTGACAAACTAAATTCCAGTCCATTATCCCTCAGATAGCAAGTGTTTTCTCTGTTGAAAGCAATAGGCCTCAATGATTTTTGATAAGATGTACATTTTTACATGGTAGAACATTATGCAATAATATATAAAAAACCACCCCCATACAGCTATGTTGTATATATGTGTGATATAAGTACCCATGTGGTAACTCCATCCCTGGTTTGTAAGTCTCCCATTTCTAAATTAGTCCATAATGCCAAAGTGAGCTTCATTTAAGGCTGACACACCAAGAACATGATCTCATCCATTACCACATCTAATAAATTACAAAGTCATATTTTCCTTAAGGAATAGAAAGCAAAACACTAGATCAATCTTTAAAGCAGAAAAATAACATGCTGGGCTGGATTCAGCACTGCAAAAAAAAATGACATATAATACTATTAAATTACTTCAGAAGAAATCAATTATGACTGGAATAATCTCTAATGAAGGCATCTCAAGGCTCACTTTCATATTTGGGAAAGAGTTAACACCATCCAACTGTTGCATAAGGACCTTAGAATAACATATTTCTGTACTACAAATTTCTCCACAGGAGTCTACTGCTTTTGTCTTTCTTGTCTGTCTCTGTATACCTTAGCTTCAGGTATTATCATCTATTAATGCAAACTCAGTTTCTATGTCTATCCAATTAATAAAGAACTTCCCCTCTACACCAGATAGAGATCCTCCTAAAGAAAACGAAATTTTGGTCTCTCCCTAATGTATTGTTATTGATTAATTTTGTCACCTAATGAAGGTGACAGCTTTTAGTCAAACCCAGCTTTTAGACTCTGGAACAATTTTCAAAAAACAGAGATAATTCCTTCATCTTACTTGTCCCTAAGGGTAATAAACTCATTCTCTGATGCTCATTTCTTTCTAATTCTCTAGTTAGAACTGTAAGTCTTGTAGATTCCTTCTTAAAGTAAGTTGTTGCCTATTCACAAAGCAGCTCTTTCTCAGCTTATCAATCAATCTCCACTACTGCAAGTTTGACAAAGTTAATAATATATCTTAGCAAACAAACTGCTTTAAAGGAGCAAAATCTTAGTAGAAGCTGAAGGAAAAGAAGGCCAGCATACAGCATAGTTTATCTGTGTTTCAAAATACTATTTAAGCAGTTAAAAGAAAACAAGTCAAAGAGGTAATAATGCCAGATTTTAGCTTCCTGTGGATGAACTCAGGTGAGTATGACATTTTGAGAGCAGACTGTCAGGGAGAAGAGCAACAGGGAGAATATATATGCATGCTCAGAGACATGGTAGAGGCACGTAAGGCTATCCAAAACTGAATTTTCGAGGTGGAATCCAATGAGGTTTAAATCAAACATAAAGACTAAGCAATTGCAAGAAGGCTGGGAGACACCAAGTGAATTAGTACCACACCAATTATTCCAATGACAATCTGCAGCTGAATTGATACAACCTCAGTCAAAACCCACTTAAATAATCCTTCTACAAGCTTTAAATCAGACTGTCTGGAGACAGAGAGGTTGAAAGAAAGATTAGGAAGAACCAGTAAAGTCAACACAGTTTTCATCTTTTACTATCTGAAAATCTCAGATTTTTCAAATGTGTACAAATTAAGAAATATTTAACTTGTATCTGCACACTTTCATAGTACAAACTTTAAAGTATCTTAATTGTAAAACACTCTGCAATAATGAGGAACAAAAAAAAAATAAAATCCTTATTGTTATTGTGTGAAGAAATTTTAAATCCCAAAGCTATCCAGAAAATCTTTAGAGTACTAGGAAAATATAAAACTGCCTTAACAACAACTTTATCCCATCAGCAGTTTAGTTATTATGTAAAGTCAGACTGGAGCTTTAACTATGAAAAAAAATGCAAATTACTTTGCATATAGACAGACAGGAGGCTTATTAACCTAGATGGTATGATTCCGTATACTTGTATATGGTAATTAAAATAAATTATATAGAAGATAATAAATTTGATCAAAATATGGCCAGCTGCCATCTCGATTTGGTCCAGTGGGTGGGGCTTGGGAAGTTTCTCCTCAGTTTTAATCAGTATTGTTATTAGCACTCTTCTTGGTAAAGAGTTACTTTTTCACTTATGTCTGGACATATTTGGTCTCTCTCTTTGTATTGGAGAAACCCCAGGTATCATTAAGTCCAAGGGACGAGACTTCTATCTAAGGTCTCCACCTCTCCAAACTGTCTCAAATCGACACACGTTTTTAAAAACTCCTTGGTGCTCTTGTTTTAGAGATTAGTAGGTGAAGGAAAAGCAAAACTATGTGTCTAAAGAGCAAAACTACAACTCCCCTACAAAAATAATAGTTTTGAGCTGCTTTGATTTTCTGCCTTTTTAAGATTTGAGTAGACCAAATACCCTCATGCTCTTACTGGTTCTTACACAGGTAACTTTCTTCAGGCTACTACTTGACACAGGTGGTTTTCCTCTTTTATAAATAAAGCAAAGAAAAATAGCAGAAGGAAATAAAGCAGGTTCTGAGAGGTTTCCAAGACAATAATCTTCTATCAGTAAGAGATTACCAGACTACTTAAAAAGCAATTTAGAGATTCAGAAAGGTTATCTTCTCCTTTGGACATGAAACACAATGTTTATTTTATGTTTGCTATAACATGATTCACACACAGAAAAAAATGTAGCACTTTCTTATTTGTTATTCTCTGTTATTAAGTCAGTATCTTTTTCCCCCACTCACTACCACAAATCTCAGCCTCAGGTTTGTATGTTACATAATTTTCATACACACACACATATATATATATACACACACAAATATGAAAAAATTCCAAGGTAGCATCCAATTTTCATATTACTTTTACTTTTGTCAATCTTAAAGAATCATTAGTGGAACAAAACTTACAGTACCTCCACTTACAGTAAGCTTCTTTCAGCAGCAAAATTAGAACATATTAAAAAAAGTATGTTCTTGCTCATTATGTTGTAAATGAAGACCAGAATTTAAATTTGAGATGTTTAAGACAGTGCCATCTTCATTCCACAATTCTGCCCTTAATAACAATTTAGTTCTATTCAAAGTAAAAGTGTTTATTATTAAAGGAAGGTTCCATAAAAGAAAATTAAACTCTGAATGAGGCTTTCAAAATGAAAGTAGAATCAGTGGTCACATTTTCTTGACACTTTTACCGCTCTCTGACTATATTTTGAAATTATACCCTCCCACCTTTCTGGTTTACCTGCTAACACCTCAGATGTATGGAATCCCACTAATAAGTTAATAGAGCTTGGATTTTCCTTGCAGATTTTAAAGAGTATATGCAAGTGCTCTGTAATTTTACATATTTGATAACCTGAGAGTTACACTGAAGACCCACAGATATATCTAGCAGACAAAGATGAAGCGAGGGTACAGAAGCCCTGTTATATCAGACATAGGAATTCTCCCTAGCTAGACTCTGTCACATTCTGGACTCCAGAATTCAACAAATAAGTTGATAGCTTGGAGAAGACTCAGGGAACAGGCTGGAGAGCAGTTGAAGGACTGAAAAAACTAATACGCCAAAACCTAAAGGACCTACTATATGAAAGAGAGAGTTAAATTATGACAGGATGACATACTGTGAACTTTACTAGCTTCCTTAGACTTGTAAGTTAGTAGAGACTACTATACTTTAGCAGGTAAAGATGCAAGCACAGAAAGCAGTACGGACGGGGTAAAGAAAAAACACAAAAAGTGGAAAAAAACCACTAAAGCAAGACATATTCAGACCAAAGAAATAAGATCATTGTGACAATAAATACAAAGGATCCCTGAAACTTATTGAAACCAAGACAAACCACTCAAAATTTTTCAACATACGGGATGTTTTTCCTAAGAAGAGGATCTGCCTTAACACGGGTACTGGAAGTTAAAATGGAAGAACAATGGAAACTGTTGTCAGTGACACTGTCACATGAACTCTCCTAGTCCTGAAATCAATCACAATTAAGAAAAAAAATGGTAATGATTTTCTAAAGTTGGTAAAATCTTTCTTCTATTGATCCTACTATATTCCACATGAATAAAATAATAAGAGTTTTAAAGTGATACTATGTCTCTTGCAACACTGGCAGATATTTTCTATTGTTATTTTATTTAGTAACTTTGGAATGAAATCACAATGGGCCACTCTAACCCTTTTAAACAAAGTTTCTGCTAGATTCTAAATGATCCTTATCAATTAGAAGAAACATATGTATAGAATTTATTTTTCTGTATAGTGAAATCTCAAACAGTCTGATAAATAAGCTTTAAAACATAGGAAAATACCCTTAAAGAACTTCTTTCAAGTTTTCTTTATTTTTTGAAATTAAAGCTTCTTAGACTTCTTTTAATGCCACATAAGAAATATCTTTCTGATCTTATATGATGTAAACATTTCTCTCCATTCAGAAGGTCTAAGTATCCTTTCAATACAACATGGAAACATATGTGGGTAACTCTTACTTTTCTTTTCAATGTATTAAATAACCCCAGAGTTATTTTCATGTAAAGAAAATAAAAATCACTTATATGTATTCTTTGTTTCTCAGCTTTGATCTCACATTTAAATTCATCTTAAATAGTGTCATCTTGCTTTTCTCAGACCACAGAGAGCATTGAGCCTTGCTGCAGTAGCCATTTGATTACAGGAAGAAAGGCTGCATGTTTAATGAACTCTTTATTGGATCTGCCAATGCAAATGGATTTTGACGTCATTTCTATCATTGACTTCGAAATGCTTTCACCATTAGTCTAAGCAAAGATGGAAAACAGAATGTGAAAGCTAAATACCCACAGACACTATCTTATCTATATGTAGCAGTGCAGAATTTTCCAGGCAAAGGCTTCTATGCTAAATATGCTGATTAGCACAGGACACATAAATAAACATAATATTTTCTTTGGCACAGCGTTTTTAACTCAGAAAAGCTTATCAGAGTTATTTTAAGTGACACAAAGTTAAATAAGTAACAACAGACAGATAAAATAAGAAAAAGTGAAAAATTTGCATTTTAGCTCTTCATAAAATTTCTGAGCAGCTGAAATTCAGCTGGAGAGAAAACTTATTCTGTATGATAGGAAGTGCAGTGAAGAACAATCCAGAAATCAGTGACAGAGTGTAGATATACAAGGGCAAAACCAAATCAGACTTTGGAAGAAGGAAAATTCCAGGAAAGGTCTAAGATCCAATCCACATTGCTATAAACCTACAGAATCTGCATGTTTGGGGGGGAAAGAAAGAATAAAATAAAATTAAAAGCTGAATTTTTCAAAGCTGGGAATTGAGAAAGCTTGTAGGGAAACCCTACAATTTTTAAGTAATGTACACTTCTAGATTCCAATACAAGTAGATTGAAGATATTAAAGTGTCATATGTGGGAAGAATTCCAGAATGAGTGAATAACAGGGAACATCAATAGAGTCAGAAAGCTGTGAGAGATTTTTCTATTGTGATTTCCTAGTCAGGAGCTGATTATGGAAAATAATGAATGACCAAGAATAGGAATTTTTGTATTTAATTGCTCATTGATTGTGTCTGTTGCATGGGAAACTTAAGACTGTGTATGACAGAACAATGAAAAATTCAGAGAAATGCTAAAAAATAAATTTTGTTTTCATTTGAAAATATGAAACCATATTACAGATATTAGAGCTTTGACATGAGTGTTTCCAGACTTATTCCTAAGTAGTTACTCAAAGACAATCAAAAAAGGCTTCTGAATTCTTTTTTTGTCCCCAAACCTACCCCCCTCCAAGTTTCATATGCATAAAAAGTACAAAAAAATTATTACATAAAGCTCAAAGCAGCTAGATAGATAAACTAAAAGATGTATACAAAATTGTTTTCTGGTCCACTGTCTTTGTCTGTGTGGATTCTTGCTTTTACAGATTATAGTTTAAATTAGACACTTTTAAAAACAAAGTCCTCCTTCATTGAGTTTTATGAAATGTTTCTTCTATGCATTCTTTAGTTCATGTTTGTAATGTGAGAATTGTTAACATAACTATAAATATAATAGACTAACCCTACACACACTTCTTCCTATGACATGTTTTTGAAGATAGGTAATTTCCTATACAAAATCCTTCCAGGATTCCTCTTCCACCTCCTCCAAAGTAACAAGTATCTGTCACTGACCTAAATAGAAGTTGACAGTAGCCATAAATATGCAGATATTGCTGAGTATTTCATGCTCAGGTCTTCAAAATGAAGGCTACTACAAATAAATACAGCCCGGGCTAAAAAAAGCTTTCCTTACACAAGACCCTAAATCTCAAAATATGCTTATTTCCTGACTCATCTCCCTTTCAAAATATTCACATTAAACTACTAATATTTTCAAAATATAAACATTAAACTACCAATATTTTCAAAGTAAAATATTTGGTAAAGTAGATAAATCCACTTGAGGTTAATGGCAACAAAGCTGATCATGAAAAGCTCTTCCTGCAAATGAAAATACAATTTTCTACAGTAAAATGTTTTGCATTTCACTCTGACATAGGTGGGAATAATGATCTTTTGAAAGGAATCAGTAACTCCACTATAAAGATGTATCAGACTGGGTATCTGAATAGCAGACTTACTAGTTTATCAGCAAATTTGCAGAACACAGTGTTCACAACCGAAAAGTTTATGTTACTATCTTGAAAATATAACCACTCATATTTTTTATTTATTAGAAATGATACAGATATTGGGCATTGCCTTGCACGTAAATTAAGCACACATTTTTCTCCCTGCTTAATTAGCCTAATTTACTAAGAAAAATCATTAAAAACATACTTTCAGAAAAAGTACATCAACGACTGACTTCTGTTGGGGTATTTTATCATCAGCTGATTGGAAGCCATTCACTGATGTAATTTTTTCTCCGAATTAAATATGGAATTATCTTTCATAGATGCTCATAGTTTTGTTTTGCTTCTATACCCTTCTGAAAGAACCTTTAATTACTTAGCTGATAGCATATCTGTCATTAATGTTGTTAAAAAAAAAAAAGAGTTCCTTAGGGTAGGGAAATTGTGCTCTTTATTCTGCCATTTCATGTAATCAGCCATGAGTACATCACCAAAGAAGCAAAAATAACCTTTTTGATTGCTTTTGTTCTTATTGTTGTAAATAGCATCGCTAACTAACAAAAGGAAAATATATCAGAAGTCTTCCATGCATAACATTTGCAAGTTTGGAATGTATTTTTTTCCTAATTCATTTTTTCTTTTGTTCCCTTCATAAAGGGAAAGGCTTCTTTGAATTATGTTTTTGTAAATATACAGTCATGCTTTTCAACAATTCAGAGGCTGCTATGAGCTTCCTGATGTTACATTAAAAGATGTTTTTCAAAAGAAGAAATAGATGAGCATTATAAAGTTACATCAATGTATAATAAACTTTTCTCTAAGGAAAAAAAGTCCTGTTTCCACTGGCATAAAAATGTGCAACATTGTTTAAAGAGAATAATTATCACAGGTTTTTGTTTAATTATATAGAATTAGAAAAAATAAATGACCATGGGCTTTAGAATTTTAGCATTTAAATGCTAAAGTCATATAAGAAACAAAAACTGAGAATGACCAAATGCTCCTGCAGTATTACAAAGTAACATTGAATTGTCATAGGATTGGTATTAGAAGAGCTATTTAATATTGGCATCATTTAAATATTTTCTTAAGATTCATATTTTATTGTGATGCAAAAGTTTTTATGATTTCTCTAATTAAATGCATTTACAAGAAATTCCAGGTATAATGATATAATCTGGATGCATAAAAAAGAGTGATAAAATTAACCTTTGGATACATACAATACTAATTAGTAAAAAACATTAGAAGAAGTTTCTTATATAGACTAAGAATTCCAAAAGAAGAGTTCTGACCTAATAATGGCCTTTAAGGTGTCTTTTATTTTATAGTTGCAGGTATTTAGAGCCCTTTGGCTACTCCTGTGAATTAAAAGTAGATCTAAAGGAACTACAAAATTTGTTAAGTGATAGTCATTCAGTGCTTGACCATTAAGATGACTGAAGTCTCTAGAGAAATTACAACAAAAAATTATTTACGGACATGACTGAATGCAGAAGGAGACGAAGAAAACATTCCATGGTGTGAAAAGAAGTCATCAACGCTGAGCTGCAATGGCAAAGAAATTTGAGGCAATAATCTGATCTGGAACTGAAGCTGATGACTTTTCAGCCCTCCTATAGCCAAGCCAGTCTAAAAAGCTGAAGCCATAGTCACACATTGCTTTCTACAAGGTTTCACACAGATTCTATATATGATAAGCTATATTTCCCCAGGAGAATCAACAGGTCACCTGAAGAATGAGATTGGTTCGGTTTGGTGGCAAATTTTTAAGCCAACTTAAAAATTGCTTTATATATGAGGAAAAAGAGATTAATTCTGAAACTAGAATTTTTCCAAGACATAGATAGGTGCAATGGCTTTTGAGAATATCTAATGTAGGGTAAGGGATACATGCAAGAAAAACAGACTATGAGACCGAGACAAACACTTTAGACCTCACAGATCACTTATTTGAAAGGAAATAATGTGCAATAGCATATAACCAACTATTTTTAGTTCTAAATTTTATTATATTTATAGGCAAAGGGGAAAAAGGAAAAGAGGAAAGAAAGAAGAGAAGGGAGGCTTAACTGGTACAACACTACTAGCACACTCCTCAAACCAGGTGGTAAATAACATATATAAAAAAAAAAAAAGGTGTACTCACTGGGTATTAAAGGTTTGGTGCTCTCCACAGACACATTTTAGGGCCTAGGAGATGTTAGCTTTGTATGTTAACATTAACAAACTTTTTAACAGAAACAAAAAAGTTCTGCTGAACCCCAGATAACATTATTTGCTACTGCTTCTTACATTTGTATCCATTGTAGGAAAAAGGAAATCTATTACATAAGTTTGCTAGAAATTACTTGCCAGATTAAAGTCAATCTTCAGAGTAGCATTGAAATCCACAGAGAATTAAAGACGAGGAAAGCCTGTCATCATGCAGCCACTTCATCTCCACTTTTCAAAAAACTAGGTAACATTTGGCTGAACCTGAAGAGAATTACACAATCATATCAATTTTTGTGAAACTATTCTGAGGAGTGAAGAGTCATCTCACAGTAAAGAAGGACAGACCTCAAAATTTAAAAAAAACATATCAGATAGTATGTTAACTCTGTGCTTTTCCAGGAATAAAATGTGTTCCTTTGGTCATCTCTAGGAATAGAGAGCTAGGCATTTGCACCTTCCCAAAACTTCCCATTTTCCTGTGAAAGGTCAGATTGTCACATTTGAATTTGCTACTTCAGAAGCAGATAAAACTCATACAGTGGAAAAGATTTATGTAGAGGAAGTACTATGCATTCATACTACTTTAAATACGGATATTACTCAAATCTCACAAGCCTTCTGCCTGAGCTCTGAGTAATCACAGTGGTACAACATTTACCCCCACTTGCAAAGAGCAAAGCACAGCACCACTATCTGATTTTGCTATTTCCATTCTGACACAGGTTCACTTCAATTTGTATTCAATGAAATCCTGCAGCTGAAGTACGAGTACTTTTATGAAAAGAAGCAATGAAGTGGAAAACTGTCTTTTGAACTTTTTCCTTCATTGTTAAGAAAGTCATGGTATATTTCAAACAACCAAGAACTGTTACAGTCTCTGAAAGCATGTACCCTGGAATGAATTTAATTTAATCCTTACAAAATAACTTGAGGGGAAAACACAGTTCAGAAAGCAATATTGTACTGTTAATTTCATTTGCAAAGAAACAAAATTACTTACTGTATAACTATAATCTCTCCTCATCCTCTACTGTGATTTTATGATTTTATATAGGTCCATTTCTCTCCCTGCAGCGAGTACAGTTTTTGAGTTGTCAAAAATTACTTAGATTAACTGAAACAGATATAAACCCATGACAAATATTCTACATGTTATTAAATAAACCCAAGTTTTGAGTTTGCCTGGCTTCCTTAGTGGGGAAAATGTTCATCTTATCATGTAGTAAACAAAGAAAGATTCAGAAAAATGGATAACAGCAGCAAATAAAGACTTCTTGAATCACATATGATGCAATGAAAGATCAAAAATTATCTGCTCTAAAAAGCTTATTTCACTAGTGGTTTAGCTCCCATTAAATTTACCTCAAACTTTATTACTCTACTGAAAATTAATTCAAAAATTTGCCCCTTAGTTAAAGGTTTCAAGGCATAGTAGCCCAGTGAAACACACGTGCAGCTCTATGCAACAGGATGAACAGTGAAATCCACTGAACACATTGCTGGCTTTCCAGAATATCCACCTATTTTTAAATTATATTGTGTTGAAAACCTTGCTTGTCACGTAAGAAAATTAAAGGGTTTTTACAAAACAATCTATTACGAAATCCACATTTGTGATCTCTTACTTAAAAAACAAACACACAAAGGACTACTAGTCCCCACTGGAAGTCCCACAAACAACCCGCTGATTACGCTTCTTTCTGAATTGAAGAATGTGAAATGAACACAAAATGAAGAAAGCTATTTCTGAGAATAACAGTCTTAGTTGTAAGCTTTAGGCATACTCCAAAAGCCAGATACTGTGGCTGAAGTAATTCTCTACTTTCTGATTAGATCTAGCAGATTATATTTTTTTCAGTGTTAGAAAGAGAAGTAATACTAGAATCTAGATAAGTGCTATTCAGCACACCTCTGTAAACAAACTCCATACTACACAAATATCCCCTGAGCATTGTGCCAGCAGTGAAAAACATACTACAGCAACATCCTCTGATAAAAACAAGTAAACAAAAACAAACCACAGCAATCAAAAAACCAAAATCCCACAAACACACACCACCAAAAACTTGGTGGTCCACAGTAGATCTGAATTATATACACCTTCAACCAAATAAAGACTAAATGTACCATTTTATCTCTTAAAGTGATATGGAAGAACAATGCTAAAATTGTGCAGGATTTTTTCTCTATACACATAAATAAGCATAGTAGGGAGTTCCACTTTGTCACAAAAGATAATGCTAATGTTGAAATGAAGAAAGGCAAGGACAGGTGTGCCTCCTGACTTACTGCTGGCAGCTTCAAAGAACTCATGCAATGACTTAGGAGCTGAATAAAAAAAAGGAACTTACAATAGATGTGACTGATTGGAAGAGACATGGGTTTGTTTGGGTTTTTTTCCAGTTTCATCTTCTCTTCCTCCTACCACTAGCCAATGAATTGCACAGCCTAAGAAGGCACAAATATGAGGTAGCTCGAACCAATCTGAAAAGACGATGCGTCGTCAACTTCATAGGCAAACATTTGCAGACACAATCTGACAATGCCAGCTAAGAACATCCTCACATTATTTCAGTGATTAAAATTTACCAAGGACTCACATGTTCTTCTGCACCTAAGTCAGAAAAACCACAAAGTAAACATTAACAGAGTTCCGAGCCACCGGTCTATGCATACATCAATGGAAATGCATTTCAACACAGGAGTACTTGATAACCCACCTAACAAAGGTTTGGAGACATCCAGATCCCAGAAGCCTGGAGAAAAATGAAGCGTTGACATTGAGAGCTTCTTTCAAAGTGTCAAACTGACTGCAGAGATCCCCACAGAGCAATCCTGTACTCACAAATATGATGGAGAAATACTAGGATTTGTCTGCCACAAACACAGACATAAGAGAATTATTGTCTCATAAATTCAGTAATATTTTACATACATGCCTCCTTAAGGGAATTAAAAAAGTAAAGAACATCCTTTTGAGTAACTGAATGCAGTACAGCTTTAAATATACATATATTTATATGTAAACATATATTGAATTTATATTTACACATATATTGAATAACATTGATTAAAACCAAGGACCTGGAAATACAACTATAAAAAAAAAAAGATTATGTAGGGTCACAAGCTTCCAGCTTTAATCATAACTTGGAACAAACTTCACCATGAATAACTCCAATTACACCACTTACAGGAATTACTGCAGATGATAGTGCATCACTAGAAGCATCAGGACAAAACTTTTCCAGTCTTAACATTTACAACACACATATTACCTAAATTTCCATTTGAAATGCAGCTACTTAGTCACTGCAGATGGTTTTTCCCCAGGTCTAAAATGAGAAAGAATTAAAGAATTATCACCATTCATGCTTTGATTTTCCCACAAATTTCAGAACATAGAATTAGGACTTTTCATAAGCCTGAAAGTATCCTAAAAGAGATGGAAAGAAACTGCAGGCACTGTCAAAACACATGGAGGTAATGAGTCCAGCAAAGCTCATCATCAATGTCACAGTAATTCAACCACTGAGAAAGAGAGTAAGCATAACAGTTTTCCAAAAGAACATACGGAGTCAATCATTGTTTCAAAGTCATATAGAAAAATATTTTAACACAGTACAGTACAGAGGTAATACAAGTACACTAATAACTAGAGAAAAGTTTTACAAGGAAAACTAATTTCTTACTTGGTAGAAGAAAACTTGTTCCACTATATATTAAAATAAAGGGAAATTAAATTTTAATTCAGCAGTAACATAAAAACCTATAAAAATAATTTGCAATGTTGTATCAGAATTTCTCACAAGACTGTGGAAAAAGATATTTTCATCATATATGAAGACAGCAATCCAAGAAAAGGATGTTTTAATGGAATGTAAAGAAGGGCCCTACTAACTTGAGGAAACTATAAGGTAATCTCAGAATAGAAAAGGTTGCAAGTAGTCTGCTGTGGTGAAGTAATACCAGAAAGAAAAAGAAACAAAGTCTATGCATAAAAGGCAGGACCAGTAAGTGTTTTTCAACTTCTATTTTACCCTGGAAACATCTTAATTCAGTCCTGGGACATGTTTTAGGATGATACACCATGACCCACTTCACTGGTTTTCAAAACCTCAGACACTTGCAGACAGAAGTAGACCAAGACACTCTGGAAAGATTTGTTTCCCTGTGAAACATTCATGAAGTTTCATCATAGTTCAAATAGTACATGGAACTAAGAAAATAAACATATATTCATTAATTATTAATAATCATTAATAATATATGGTTAATTATTAACAATATCTTGATACATAAATGAAATAGGACGAACTAACAGACGAACTATCTTCTGAACTGGAGGACATCAGTGCTGTAAACAACAGGTTCAGTTCTTCTAAAATCCCTTAAAGACAAAGCTTTGTGAAAGCACATCTATGGCTGAGTTCACACAGCTAGTTTTCTGCCTTTAAGAAGTACATCCAGCCATAGCACTCACGACTGGAAGTTTTCACATTTAGCATTGTCTCAGACCTTAGCATCAATGTATGCCTGTTCTCCTAAAAGTGAAACTTCCACAAAAAGAGGAACTCAACCACGGACCAGAAAATAATCTCTGGTTTACATAAGTGGTTTGAAAGTTTCACACTCAGATGGTGTTTTAAAATAACTACACTTTTAGCATAACAGATTTCAGTAAACTGTCTAAAGGATCTTCATTAAGATAATAAAGGAATGCACATAAAGAGAGGTTTTTATGTGGGCTGTTAAATCCTTTGCAGTTAATAATGTTGTGTACAGGTACATCCACAAGGATATAAGCATATGCTACAAAAAGAAATAACATAGCTCTCCAGCTATTGAAGCTGACATATATGCTTCACTGCATCTAGCTAAATTAGTTTCTCTCATCATCAGAGACACCACACAGCTAGATAATAATAGAAGTATGAAAATAATCAAAATTATATTTACAATCTCCTTTTAAGGTGTTCCCAGTATCTTCCTACAATAAGGGAAGAAAAGAAGGAAGAATACCCACATCAGTTACAGACCGAGGTTCCACTTCTCATCAATGAGAACTATTTTCTTCATTCACCAAATACCAGATGTTACTGATTAGGAATCTGGATCAAATTTTAAATGCCGGTTAAGTACCATTTTAGAAACTTGTATTCACTTAGAAATGCATCAGAATCAACAGAAGTAGTTCACAACTTAAATGGGACTCCCAGGAGCTAAAAACAGTGCTCCTTACAATATACATGGTTTGTTGGGTTTTTCCCCCCCCGGTATTTGTTACATGTCTTTGGTCTTTTTACAGCTGAAAGTATCTAACAACACATATTAAAACAATAGAAGGATGTTCCTTTGAAATAGTGCAGTTCACACCATTTTTTTCAGGTATTTTACTATTTTGTACCTATTTTCTCCTAAATTTTAGGAAAGATGAAAAGGTGGGGCATTTCATTTTGCTACTACCTAGTCTGATCATTTTTCAGCTCATTTAAAGCTTCATTTTGCATAAATTGTATCAAGATATTTCTATCAGCTTTTATTCTGAAGCAATACAAAATATAGCAAGAAGTAGCGATACACAGAATATTCAGTTTATGTTGCCCTTTACTAGTATAAACCCTTGAACAACATCTTTGAACATTAGCAATTAGTTGGCCTTCCTATGGCCAAGCTGATTGCAATATGAGCTTCAGAACTGATCTCATATCTGTTCAATAATTATAAGACCAGGAAAAAGCATTACATTTTTTCCTACCAGTTTTATTGGCTTTTGTTTCCTTGAGCAGATTATTTAACATTTGCTTTCATGAATGGTGAACAGCATTACATGAAAAAGGTTATGAAAAGTATCTGAGTTATTATATAAGATCAAATCTGTTGATCATCAATGCTGTCAATGTTGCATAGAGCAAACCTTTACATAGCGATGTTTTCTTGCAATTTCAAGGTTACTAAAGAAGTGAAATTTCTAGGACTTAAAAACCAGTGCGGAATACACTAACTTTCAGTAATGTTTATTATACTTATAGTATCTACACTAATCGGCTTTTGAATGCAAATTAGGAGGAATTAGGATAAAAATTTAATCTTTGCAGTACAAACAATTGCAAAGTGCTTTCTAACAATGGAAATGCTTGTTAAAGAAGCAAAAAAATAACTAACATGTTTTCACTGTAAAATAATGGTAAAAATACATAATTACATTTTACTAACAGATAGATGTGAATGATTATCCTAATCACTTTATTTCTATATTCTGATTCCTTGATCTGTCCTCCCAATGTTTATAATTTTTAGATTGCACTGTCTATAAATTGAGATGGCACATTCAAAAACTCTGGCTCATTTATTGAAAAGTATTCATTCCTATTCAGATGTTGGTCAAATAGTTTCATTTGCAGAACAGACTCTTTCTCTTATAGAACTACAGATGCCGCCGTCCACCAAGATTACAGATTTATACTTTAAAATTCATTGGGGTTCAGAAATCATTGAAATTAGAAAGGTTCTGGATGAAAGTCAGAACAGCAGCATCGTATTTTTAAAAAACGGATACGGAATACTTGTGAAGTTTATGCTCCAAATCAACCAATTTTTCTCAGTTCACTTCTACAGTATTTTAATTTTATTTTTTTTTAATACCCAACATTAAGGAAAAAAATAGAAGTTAAGCTATCCACTTTTTATAAGATGGCTCTAGTAGAGGTGCCAGAAAACATATTTGGAAATGTTTGAGTAACTATTAGTAAGACGTAAACTTAAGAAAACCCTTCACCACAACCATCTACAATTGCATCGAGAGGTAAGACTTCTATGGTCTTTTAGCATGAATGTATCCTGCTTAGCTTAACTGCAAAACACTGTGAAAACTCTGATTGGCAAACTGTTAGTAATGCACATTTTGAATTTTCTTATTTCATAAAGAACATGCTGGAATAGAAAAGCAAATTAAAATTAAGCATATGCATATGTCCATTACTAATACATGAACCTGCATACCTATATTTCACATCGCCTTGTAATATGTTGGAGAAAAACTAATTTTTTAAGCCACTGGAGCTGGATAATGTCTTTTAATAGTTGTTTTGCCTCATTACTTTTAATTTGAATAAAAAAAAGAAATAGCAGTCTTTTGTTAGAATTGTATCAGAAATAAAACACAGTGCAAATAAATAGCTAATATTCAATGTACTAACCAATACTTGTAAAATGTAGGAAAAGCATTAGATGGTGTCACTGGTTGCTGATCAGGGAAGGAGGTAAGAGCAAGATCATTACCTGCAACTCCATTTTTTCTGAAAATACAGAAAAACTTACTGGTTTTCCTCACTTGTTTTAAATCCTTTCTTTGGAAAAACTTAGAAAATAACACATGAAGTAACAAAGGTCTATATAAAAAATAAACTGAGCTGGTGTGTTTAATTCTCCTGCCTGGCATGCCACTAGGCTGTGATCAGCCTGAAGAGCCAGGCTGTGGATACACAAGCTCTTCTACACACACCTTCCCTCTCAGTGCAGCAAGTAGCTCAAACTGGGAAAACGTGAGTACTGTTTTCTGGAATAAAAGTATTTAAATCTCTAGATCTACTGGTATAGCTTACAATCACAATATACAATACTCAGTATAGTTAATTTCATAGACAGACAATAAGTCTGCTTTTAGAACACTAAATAACAGTGCTGTAATTCAGAACGCATATTAATGAATGAGATTATTCCTTCCAATACAGCCATGAGGAGAAAGGAAATACACATGATAAAATGCCTCCAGAACTTGAACAACACTTGTGACTTTCTCCTTAGCTTTTGTTTCTTTGTAACACGTTTATAAAACATCAATAAACAACAGTTGATCAACATTGGTTTTATTGTTTAGGTCTCCACATACCATTTGTGGAGAATTTACCATTTTGAGAGGTGCATAAAAAATTTGGTAGGAAGTATCATACAGAATAGGCTCTTCACTGTTCATTTTCTGTTTAATTCGAATGTGGCATCTATTGCAAGTTACAATTTTTCAATCTGGAATGTTATTTAAAATTTCTTAATGCACTTGAAGTGTCTGGAAAACTTCCAAGTTGGTGGAAAACAATGGTTGGCCTCATATTAATCCAGGGTAGCCATTCACCAAACTTCAAAAAAATTATTGGTATCAGAATAAACCTAAGGAACATCCTACGAAAGTATAAATGTTTATGCCACTTGAAAATAGGAACATTTTTAGTTTGGACAACTATTATGAAAACAGTAATGCTGTCCAGATATTTTAGTATGAAGGCCTTTGTGCTAAGAGTTACCACTGAAAGAAACTGTGATTTTGTCCTTGATTTCAACAATGTTAATATTTTAATATTTTAGTATTCATGAGGCAGCTCTTGAATTGAATTCATCCCCATCCCGCCAGAAGTGAAACAAGAGTATTTTTGGCAAAGAAAGCATTGAAAGGAAAATATCTGAGGAAATGGAGGATAGGGGAAAACCTGAGCTGTAAATTTTAGCAGATTATTCCACAACTAATCTCAGTCCTTCATATGTGGCAAAAAAACAAGAGCAATACTATTTGTCTATTTTAGAAATTTATGTTTCTAATTTGGATTAGGCACATCTAATCTACATTTCGGCAGTGGCACTCTGGGAACTCTGTTAGAACTATTTTAATATCTTACCGAAGTCAGGATAAGCCATGGAAATCTTTTCCATTTTCTACCTTTTAAAAATTAAATTAAATCAAAGTACACCATTCAAATATTGATCTTTACCATATACAAGAAACGAACACTTCTGCTCAGTTCCACCTGCTGAATATGAGGTGGGCCATAAATACTGCAGCTACTAATTGCAGGTAAACATCAGTATTTTAATGCCAGGCACAGTAACTTGGAACGATTTCCTCTTGTTTAACCCTCATTATTAATACATTAACATATATTTTTATGTTCTTAAAAATGACTGCCCTATTACTTTAGGAATATTTGAGAAGGTATTAAAATTATACCTACTAATGAATAATACTCTGAAGACTCCTTTTGGGAAAACATTCGTACTATGCTAGTGTTCCATGGTCTGTCCCATTCTGATACTATTTTTTAAAATATTTTCAACAATTTTAAAACCATCCCATGATCATTTTAAGTTGATTGAATCAAATTAATTGAGCCCCCCAAACCTGCTCTTTAATATCTATTATTTGGCTTCCGTTCTGTGAAATGGAAGATCTTCATTTCCTTTCCTGGACTCCTTAATTATCTCCTTCTCTGTTCCTTTTAATTTAAAAAATAAATTGTTTCCACTGACATGTTCAAAGCCTTAAGGAAAACGTTTCCAACTTCAGTATAGCATAAAAGCTATTACAGATGAAATCTAATCTTTAGGCTTTATGGTGTCTTTTTAATACACTTAATGACAACTGTTATGATCATTGTTATCCAACCATATAAAAAAACCCTAAACAAGAATACTTCCCAAGTATTACTACTTCAGTTCCTATATTTCAGACAAATGTGGGGTTTTTTAATTTCCTTTCATATGAATTACTTTTGATAGGAGCTACTTTTGAAAGAAATACAGAAGTACGGAAAGAGCTTGGAGATTTAACACAGAAATTAATCACATGATTTTACATTATATGAATACAACTTTTGTTACTTATTTGGGTCTCTGTTGTTGACTACATTTCAAATTTATATTTTCACAATTATGACTACCATTACAACTGGAAAACAATCTTTACATTCCAGATGGAATTCTCACAAATACCACAGTTGCTAACTGAAATCTCTGAAAATAGAATAATTAGTAACCCCCCATCAGTGAGATTTTTCATAGGCAATGGGCCCACCTTCTTTTTAGTGGTACTCAGCTCAGAATGACTCTGGTCTAGATTTTAGAAACTCAAAGGATTTGTCATATCTATTCCCATTATAGCATTACACACTCAAAAAGTGAAATTAGTCCTTCACTTAAGCTAGACCCACATACTTAATGCCATGAACTATCTTCCTCTGGGAAACACAGAGGGAAATCATTGCCAACAAATGTGCCCAGTTATCATTACTGGTGGTAGCAGAGTTCAACAGTACTTTGGCAGAGGTCACAGCAGTAACTGTACATACCACTAGTTGCCCTGGGACAAGGTATTTCCTTACTCCCTGGATCTCCTATTGCATATCCTTAACTCCTCCCCTTCATGCTTACCAAAACTGAAACTTAGGTTCGCTTCTCCTTGCAGAGTGTCATTTTTCAAAGGTACCTGCCTCTGGGAAAGCTTTTAGCTCAGTCATGGATTATCAGTAATTTACAAATCAACCAAAGATATCCTCTGAGCAATCACTGTGAATCCTATTATGAAGAAATGGTTCCTGCATCATTATACACAGCACTCCATGTCAATATTTAAATTGACAATGGAAAAAATTTTGCTGTAAACATAAAGGTAAACATTGTCTTGCTAGTGCAATTTCTTGACTACAACATTTGAAAAATGGAATTATGTCATTAACAGGTATAGGTATTTTTATCATAAAAACAATTCACTTGAAGCACTACCCAAAGCTTTTCTCTTTTCCCCAGCCCCATCCAAAGAAAAACAATTTTTATACTTACATTGCCTTATTGATTTCAGATGTTAAAAAACATATTAAATTCAAGTGAGAAATTAAAATAATCTCAAAACAAACAGGTTTTTTCACCTTAACAGTTATTCACACTATGTAGGTTGAGAACAACATACTCTATGATCCTTGTGGGTCCCTCCCAAATGAGAATATTCTGTCATTCTGGGATACTCCAACTAAACAAGCTACATACTACATTTAATAGTTAATTTGGTGGGGTCAGTTTTATTTTATTTTTATCTTTGTGGTTTGTCTTTAAAAACCCCTATTAAATCCTTCAACAAAATAAAAAGTAATTCTTTGAACTGACGGATGAGGTTAGCAAAAGACTGTAATGTGCAAGTTCCAAAGCAAAGTTTGCAATTTGCTTAATAACACCTCCATGTAGAAAATTAACATTATCAACATAAAATAAAAATACCCACTTAAAATTGATATGACTAAAATTAGTATCTAGATGTCAATAGAGCTGCAGATCAACATCAGTCTTAAAGCTGTTCAGACATGCTGAGACTGTCTTCTATCACATTCTGGAGTATTACATTTCCCATTCCAATTTCTCCCTAGAGTCCTTTCTCCTATAAGCATATCCTGTTTACTGAGCAGTATTTATAAATAATGGAACAGTTCTTACTGAGACTTTGGTCTTCATGTGAGATATAAAGTATTTGCTTAAATGTAAGTTTTGTTCAATAAATATACATACTTTATCCCTAATAAAATGAAGACTACCTACAAGAAATAAAAAAATACACCACTTAGGAGAAAACATTAGCTTTCTAGCCTCTTAAACAAGCAACTGCTTGATGGGCTTCAGATATAAGCAGAGAGTGTCTGCTGTTTGCAGTATTAAAAACAACTGTTTAGAGGGCATAAGGGTCCTTACAGAAGTGGCCATGCAGTGGGTTCTGTTCCCTAATGAATGCAGATCCCACCCAGCAGACCCAAGTGTGATCCAACTCAGAAATGGCAGAGGCAACTAGACCTTTGCTTGCTGGTGGCTGCAGCAGCAAAGACAGCAAGAGCAGCAACACCAAGCACCAGCTTTAAAAAAAAAAAAAAAACACCCCAGGTACAAAAGAATCACCCTCAGTTAGTAGAAGCAGCAGTCATCTTTTGATACATTGCTCTTTTCCATTTCTTTGTCTTTCAAATAAAGTCAGAGTAGACATTAAAAAAAACAAACAGCTGTGGCATTTGACATATAGGGGTGATAGAGCACAGTGCTAATAATGTCAAGATTACTGGTTTGATCCCTGTAGGGGCCATTCACTTCAGAGTTGGACTTGATGATCCTTGTGGGTCCCTTCCAATTCAGAATATTCTATAAACTCTGTGATAAACTCAAGACCAACCTAAAAGAAAAATAATAAGTCATACTTATCCAGCATAAGATCACTGCAGAGTATGCAAAAGGCAAAAACAAACAAACAAACAAAAAAGGATTCAAATATAAAGAAAGAAAAGGAAGGGGGAAAAAAAAAGAAAAAACCCACATAATAACCACACTGAGGAAATTGTCAGTGCCTTATGTAAGAGAGGTAAGAACAAGGGACACCAAAATATTGTTGTGCTGAGTGTGTGTTAACTTTTTCCTGCTATGAACAATCTTTGAATTTGTGATGCTACTCTTTCCATTTCTCATATCGCAGATTTAGGTAGGATTAGCAGATCATGCACCAGATTTAAAATTTAAAACTTCCAGCAATTAAATACAGATTTACCATCTCTGTTATTTCTGCAGAACACATGGAAAAGCAAATGGCACACAATGCATCTTTCTTAGATGACTTTTAAAGTCATATCACCTGTATGATTCACGGCATGTGTATGAATTGCTAAAACGTGGACTCACTCTAGCAGTGGATTTGGCAAGGTGGCTAGAAGATAAAGTACTTTTTGTCAAGAGTGCACTCTTACAGCAATGAAGGTTAACTGTACATTCAGCTGCACCAGGAAAAAGACCGATTTTCAGAATCCAACGCAGTCCTGTGCAATTCAATCCAACTGTGAAGGCAACTATGGTTTGGAGTCAGAGGGGGATTAGATGACTCTTAGAAGGTCCCTTCCGCCTTAATTTTTCCATGATATTATCATTTTCAAAATCATAAAAAAAAGGCAGACTTAGTTGTTTCTACAGGCTTTTGTGGTAGATCTTCAGTCATTCTTTGCATATTTGCTCATACATGCCTTGGAAAAACCTTGAACCATAGTAGTTCTTCTCAGAACTACTATGATGCATAAGGAACAAGATGGCAGCAAGGTCTTTAGAGCAGTGTGAGTGAAGCTTTGCTCCATTACATTTCCACCAGCACCAACGGTCAAGAACAACCCTTTCTAAGCACTGCTTAGTTTCACAAAAAAGGGACAGTCAGCTACATTTTTAGGTCCTTCAAGCTGATAACCAGTGAAAGGAGTTGAAGAAAAATCCAAGAATCCGGAAAAATGTATTTTCTAAAACTCAAGACAACAGCTTGTAAGACTCAATATAACAGCTTACGATCTGAAAATTGTGATTTCTGTAATACCATAGAGACAAAAGCAATGCTTTCACAACCTCAAATGTGTTCAGTATGCATCATAAGTAAATAACACTGCCTTGCCACTTCCATAATATTGGAAAAATTCAAGATTTTTAAGTGGATTGTTGACATTGCAGTTATTTTAGAAGTTCTAATGCACTTTGAAGAGCTTAAGTGAGCACTGAATTATCTTCATAAATATTAGACAGTTGACTACAATAATAATCTTGTTATGAATCTTCAGCTTTATTCGTCCTGTTGGATTGGTTCATTCTATAATACATTGCTGGCACTTTGCTCTAACAGCCAGAGATTCATAGAATTCCTGATTATATGATTACACTCAAAAGCCTCATTATTTCAAAATGTTTTAGCATCAACTGATTGCTTTTATATTGCTTTAGGGACAACTCCATAAGCATGTTCTTCCAAGATTAGTATCACTCTCCTTAACCATGTTTTGTTTACTTAACTCTGTAGACGCCTAAAAACTCAAAATTTGGGACAGGTAGATAAAAGCTTCCTCATTCGAAAGAAACGGGTGAGTTGTTTATATTCATTCATCTGACAAAGTATTTTCCCAAATGTAAAGATTTATTTTACATCTCATTCTTAATTTACCACTTAACTGAGGTTTAAACAATGTACAAACAAAGAATAGAATACACTACAGCTGTATCACTCCATACTGTGTTCCAATTAGACTTCATCAAGTAAATAGAAAAGGACTGAGTCAATATTTGAATTAAGGGTATCTGATAAACAAGACCATCTGAAGTGACAGTTCTGTCATGTTTTACATGCAAATCTGCCTTCTCAGCCACTGTCAATAATCTAACCTAGTGTTAACAGTGCAAGAATATTTCTATACTCTTTGGTTATTGATAATTCAGTAGCTTATATCTTCTTAGTCATCAGCTGAGAGACAGAGCATTGGGCTGAGTTTACAACTGCCTTTTTCTTCACTGCAGTTTGTTGCAGCAGTGGAATTGCATGTGTAGATCCTAAAATGCAGCTGTGGCCTGGGACTCAGCAGAGAAAACAGTACTTGTCCCTGACTCATGCAGCACAGCTGATGAGCTGAGAATTAGATCCTCCTTCAATTGTACTGGTATTCCACTGTTTCTTTCTCATCCCTATCTTCTCAAAGCTTAAGGAGCCCAACAATTTGCTGACACAGACCCTCAATCTTCTACAGCCCCATTCCTCTTCAGGTAACTTCACAGCAATTCACTGCCTTTCCTATAGCCCACACTCAGGCTGTCCTTGACCCACTCAGACTACATCCTCAGCTCCAGAAAACCAGCCACCAACACCTTCTCTACACAGCCAAGGCTCTGTGTATCAGCCTGGATCAACACAGGAAAGTCATGGCTTCCTGGAGTATCCTTTAGTCAAGGAACTTTCAAAGTCATTTCTCTGTGTTGAGTTCAAATAACTTTTACCAAGCAGACTCCTACAGTCATGAGTAAAAAGCCATTGCTCTTGTTAAAAGCAGCAAAACTTGGAACCTGTCCACGTGTTCACAGAGAAAGCCCATCACATTTTTCCAAGTTATAAAAGCACTAATTCCTCTGTCCACTCATTTCTCTCTCTACTTTCAATGCCCTGCTGGGAAAAACATCAAATCAACTTTCCTCTATCATCTATTGGACCATGAAACAACGTAAAATTACCTTCTACTGTTTTTTACAGCCTCAGAAAAAATAGCTCTGTAACTTTTCTTATACAAACACCCAATGACAGTGAAAATGACAGACCTATCTAGATGCTTACTTAGGAATGCAGAAACCTTTCAGACACCTTTGTAATAGGAAAAAAAAAATTGCTGAAGCGCCACAAACAAGGACCTTCTTTTTAAGACTTGTCACAATTATAATTGCTTTCTAACCCAGGACTGTGAACAGACTGTTCTTTTGTTACCTGGAGAATACTTGCAAATTTAGGGTTTCCTTCAGAAAGTATGCAAGGTATTCAAATACTCTGATCATACACTATGCTCTGAACCAAAGTGAAGAAACTAGGGATGATCAGCAGACTTACCTCAAAATTTTGTGCTTTTGAAGTATTCCAAACTACAGTGCAACAGCAAGTATTCAGGATATTCAGCAGATGTAATGGGAGTAGATTATCATGATATATCAACATGAAACGTTGGGAATACTTTAATATACAAAACTTTGAATGCAATATTTATGACCTCTTGCTCTTGGAGAACAGGTCCATAACCTGAGATCCATTTTCATTACAATATTTTTATACTGAAAGTTAGGAATAAGTAATAATTCAAAAACAAATAAAACTTTTTGAAAGTAAACATAATTCTTACATATATGTTCCATTTGCACATGATTTTGAATAATTTTCCTTCTCTTCAGTTTTTCCTTCTAATTTATATTCTTCAATTTCATATTTTAGTACTTCATGGACAAATTATTTCAATACATTACAAAGATAAATTGTTCCATAAGCAACAGAATTAATGATACTCTGTTTTCTATCGCTTCATGTTTCATGGTTGACTTATTTGATGTCTAATAAGTGAACACTCCAATTGAAGTTATTTCTGTAGCTAGGAATTCATTAAACCTCTCTGCTGTGTTGATTTTTCTCTAGTAAGGAGAGAATTTGCACTGTATTCTTTACTACAGTGAGGGACTAGAAGCCTTTGACTCTATCTGACTACCAACATTCATGATCACAATAGAAATGTATGTTGAGACACTTGTGTTTAAATTGAACATATGGAGGAAGCAGACGTAGCATGTTGACACAGAACAAACACAAACTTAGTCAAAGACCTTAAACTCTGTTAAAGGAAAAATATTTTACCAGAAAGGGTGTTACTATTTCTAGCAATTTTTTCTACAGTATTTTAGAGTAAGTGCAAATTATAGATGTAAAGTTTTTCGGTTAACACCTGCAGTCTTTTGCAATTGACAGCACAGATTTTTCCAGAGTTTCATTTCATGTAAAAAATATCACAATCTGAATGATAAAATAATTTTTCTCTCTGACTTCTTTTTGTATGATTGATTCAGAATAAATAAGTGCAATAAATCTTGAGCTAATTTTTAAAAAGTAATTTTTAAAATATTAAAATTTTTTAAAATATTTAGATGCAGCTTACTTTTACATTGGTTTCTCTCTCTCTTAGCATGGACCCTACAAAAATATAAAAGCAACAGACATTACAAGTGGGTTTTTAGTTACAGGGAACCTAACAGTTCTTGTATATAGAAATATCCTAAGGATATAAACATATTATAAGCAAGAATGCTTTAATTCGTGGGCAAAAAATAAGATGGCAGATCAAGGTCTTTCTTCTGCTAGTTCTACTAATGCATGAAAAATGGAAGAACCAAACCTAAAAAGGAATCAAGGTAATTTTGGGCTATTGTACTATAACATCAAAGTCTGTGAGTATATTACATTAATCTTTATTTTAATACTGAAAGTAGTTTTGAAGGTGTTTTAGACACACTGAGTCAAATTGAACTGATGTCCTGGTTTCAGCTGGGACAGAGATAATTTTCCTCTTAATAGCTGGTGGCGTGACATGGTTTTTGAAGTGAGAATTATGAGAATAATGTTGAAAACACACTGATGTTTAGGCTTCTGATAAGTAGGGTTTACCTAAGTCAAGGACTTTTCAGTATCTTCTGCTCTGCTAGCAAGAAGCTGCACAAAAAGCCAGAAGAGAGAATGCCCAGGACAGGTGACCCAAACTTGCCAGAGGGACATTCCATACCACAGAAGGTCATGATCAGCATATAAAGAGGGGGGAAGAAGCAATGGGGCACATTCAGAGAAATGGCTTTTGTCTTCCCAAATAACCATCACAGACAATGGAGCCCTGCTTTCCTGGGGATGGTTGAACAACTGCCTGCTCATGAGAAGTGGTGAATGAATTCCTTGGTTTGCTTTGCTTGTGCATGCAGCTTTTGCTTTACCTATCAAACTAGCTTTATCTCAACCCATAAGTTTTTCCACTTTACTTTTCCAATTCACTCCCCCATCCCACTGTAGGGGAGCAAGAGAGTGGCTACATGGTACTTGCTGGCTGGGGTTAAACCACCCCAACTGATTTTTTTTTTTCCAGTACTGTAAATACAGAATACCAGAAGGGGGGAACCAATATGATTTAAAATAAGACTACACTTTAGTACAAAAGAAATTTTCCCTAACAAAAAGCCAATTCTAATTAGCTTACCATAAGCACTAGTAAAAACTTCTGGATGCACACAATAAAATAATCAAAGAACAGAACTGTTTAAAAAACTTTTCAGTGTTTCTAGATGCACACTATTACAATCCAACAAGTAAAATGGAAAAATAATTAGTTTTCACAGAATACTGACTTTTATATCAAAGCTACTCCTTGTAGTCATTGAAAACAGTGAAAAAAATACCTCTGTGTGATATGTTCAATTAATTTTAAACATAAATTCTATTTGTTACCTACACTAATTTATTCTAGGACTGTCTCTAGAAATATATTTTGCTGAAGATTCAATATAGTTTTCTCTGTAACAAAGAGAGACTTTGTTGTAGCACAGTACTTCTTTTTGTCCGTCCCACTCAGTATCTGCCACACATTCTGTGCTGTACAAGACACACATAGAACAAAAGATGAAGTACTTCTCAGAATATATTGCTAATGAAATGATTTTCAAGTCAATAATGTAAAATCATTTGTGAAGCTATGAAGGAAAATTCACTAGACTTACTTGATATCACTTTTCATGATGAAACATGCTAATTGCACACTCCCATTTTCCTAAACAATTACCAGAACAAGCATAACAAGGAAGACCTTCCCAGAGAAGGAGACAAATACAAAACACACATTATCCTGGACTAAACTTGACCTAATTAGGATCAATAAACTGACAGTAGAAGACCTGTCATCAAAGAATAAGAAGTTCCTATTTTTTGTGGTACCAGGAAAGGTGAGATCAAAACTAACACTCTGGATCTATATTTGGTTCTTACCATCTATTTCCTAGCTGTAAATCCTATGAACTAAATCAACATTTGGTTCATTTAAGCTTGTCAAAACATTTTTCAAATATTAACTGGCAAGATAAGAGGAAGAGCATGAAGGACCATTTTCAAGGATGACTCTAGAGAGCCACTGACTTCCATTTAAGGGAGGGTCTCAGGGAATTGATATGACCGAATAACGGAGAAAAGCCAGTAGTTTTTTATAGGTAGCTCTCTAGTCTCAGTTATTTTATTTTAGGTGTGTGGTCAAACAGACTGCAACACTAAGAGATGAGGCAATTCGGTAAATTTCTCCCTTGGGGCAGAGTTCAAAGTAATTATTACAGGCAAAGGGAAATCCCTAGGAACAGAATAGAATAGAACTGTGCATCTTCAACTATGGTGAAGGACAAGCCCTTGACAGAAAATATATTTTGCAGTGGCCTAGAAGAAAATAAGGTTTGACAAATGAGACAAAGATCATAGGTCTGACCAGTAAGCATCTCTCTTTTCCCCTTAGGCCTAATAAAGTACCTAACAAAGTACCTAACCTGGGACCCAGAATGAGTTAACATTGTTAGATCTGCACATATAGACTAGTACCAAAACAAAGTTTATGCCTTGATATACACAGTTGAATTAAAGAAAGCAGGAAAACAAGTTTGATCATCCTTACTTTTCTAAGTCTGATGTTTTTAAAAGCTGTAAAATATATACACAATAAGGAAGTAAATATACTTTCTCTATTGATTTCATAGTATTTAACTGAACAGTTCATTTCATTCTTGTTTGGGAGTTGTATTTATTTTAAAGGATGAACCCACTTAATTCAGATTCAATAATTTCAGTGAAGCAAAAGCACTTACTCTTTCATCATTTTAAATTCTTAGTGCTGTGCTTCTCTATTAATAATTTAATCAACATAAAAGCAACATAAGTATGAATAATTATGACAATAAATCTAGACCGATATTTGAAGTTTTATACACCAAAATCTAACAGTTTAAAATTCCTGTGGACAATAAAATTTGCATTTAACTGCAACTTTTTTTACTTCACATTTTTGTTTCCTTTTATTGTACTTGTATAATGAAATTTTTATTTTTACAGATTTTTCTAAGGAAATCTTCCCCTTTAATTTTATATTGGCCCATACTCTACACAAAGGCTTAATTCCATGTTTCTGACATTACAGCTTCCACAGTAACCACTGCTATGATCCAGAAGATTACACTTTTGAGCAACAAACAAAGGGAAGGAACAAACCCATTAAACAAATATCATCTGGACTCTTCAGCTTCAGAACCTCTTTACAGCTTTAAGGAAGAAAAACTATCTTTCTCTGTACGCCACTGGTGCTTTGACACAGTTATCAACTACAACTTAATGTGCATTCACGTGTATTTTTACTAAATCTACAGGAATAAGTTAGAAATTTATGTTGCATGTACAATAATTCTCTGTCTATATATATGCTTTCTGAGAGCAGATGTTCTCTGAAATGACACAATCTTTCTCTGACTAGATGACAGTTGTCTCACAGTTCAGATATTTCAGCATCTGAGCACTTAATGACAGAGATCAATCAGAGAAATAATAAAAGAATTCAAAATCTAAAGGGCACACCAATAACACAACTCCTCAACAAACCTCCAAGGCAAAATAAACTCCCATTAGTATTTTCACATGAAACATGTATAATGTTCATATCAGTAAATGGATTCTAGTGAGGCACTTGCCAAATGTCTTTGTACACCTGTGAACTGGCAGGCTTCCTTTTTTTACATTAAGGCAGTAAGTAGTGCTTTCACATCTATGAATACATTGGCCGTCAAAGATTGAAAATTGGCTGGACTGCCAGGCTCAAAAGGTTGTGATGAGCATCCCAAAGTCCAGCGGGAGGACAGTCTCTTGTGGGGTTCCCCAGTAGCAATACAGGACCAACAGTGTTTAACATCTTCCATTAAGAACATGGAAGATGGGACAGAGTGCACCTTCAGCAAGCCTGCAGGTAACACATAATCAGGAGGAGAGGTTGATACACCCTGACAGCCATGCTGCCATTCAGAAGGACCTGGACAGGATGGCGAAAAGTGCTGACAGGAACCAACTGAACTTCAACAAAGAGAATGCAAAGTCCTGCACATGGGGAGGAGCAACCTCATGCACCAGTACAGACTGGGGACTAAATGTCTGAAAAGCAGTTTGACAGAAAGAAGTGTTGCCATAAAGATGATTAAGGGAGTGGGGCACCTGTCATATAAGAAGAGGCTGAGAGTTGGGGTTGTTCAGCCAGGAGAATAAAAGACTCAAGGGGATCTTAATCACAGTATATAAATATGTGATATGGGGAAGTAAAAAAGATAGTGCCAGACTCTTCCCAGTGGTATAAAGTGACAAAAAGAAGCAACAGGCATATATTAAAATACAGGAAATTTCATTTAAATATAAGAAATGGCAGGGAGGATACTTTGGTTTATGGTTTTTTGGGGGGAAGTGATTGATTGTTGGAGGTTTTTTTGACTTTGGGCTGTTTTTGTCTTATTGTGAGAGTAGCCAAACACAGGCTGCCCAAAGTAGTTGCAAAGTCTCCATCCTCAGATATATTCAACTCACAAATGTATATGGCTCTGCACAACCTGATGTAGTTGACCCACGTTTGCACAGAAGGGGACTGGGCTGGATAATCTCCAGAGGTGTCTTCTATCCTCAGTGTTTCTGCAAAAAATAATTAGCAGCTGCATAAAGCATTCTTTCATGAGAACAGTAGCAGTAATCACATTCTAGACTGAACAATTTCTTGAGCATTACCAGTGGTGGAGGTTGTCTACATCACTGGTAAGTAAAGCTACTCTTTCTTCCACATTACTCCCTGATCGTATTTGTTTCTATCTCTTCCCTTCACTAGTGTTTGCAATCATGCAGCCATAGAGAGTCTAATATATGGGAAATGAAACAGGTAGAAACAAAATCATGAAATAAACTGAATTTCAGCTAATGAAGCCAACTACATAACACACTGTCTCTAGCAGAACTAAAACACCATTGCCACTGTAAACCCTCTCAGACCAACTTACAAAGTACACTCTCAAAAGCAGAACGAAGTACAAGAGCCAAATCAAAAAGACTAGTAGAGAAAAATCAAGTGTTGGCAGAACAGAAGAAATAAGGAGAACTCTCAGCTAAAAAGAAGACAGCAACAAAAGGAAATATTCTCTTTTTCAGATTAAAAAAATTATATGGGAAGAAAAGCCTCTAAGGAGACCAAAGAACACTCAGAAGTAAGGAAAACTACATATTAAAAAATGCTCACACTTTTAACATCCAGATTCATATTGTTTAAAGCAAAACATAATGGATTTGCCAGCTTTTACAAAGTGTGTATATATATATGTGTGTGTGTGTGTGTGTGTGTGTGTGTGTGTGTTCTAAGCTGCAACTATTGCTTGTTTCTAGAGAGATAAATGGCAATTTCCTATATCACTTTAGAGGAAAGGTAATTCACTGCCTGGTCTGACACACTTGGTACCAGGACTCTTAGCAGGTGACATTAAGAGTGCCTCTTAATGGTACTCCTAACTCCAATGTGTTAACTGCTCAACACAATTTCACTCTCCACAAAGTATGACCTCTTTTCCTTTGAAGAAGTGCAATATGCACCAAGCAGTGGAGGATAGTAAACAGATTCCCAGTTGGATGCCATATAATATAATCCCTGACCTAGAGTCAGTTTAGTCACATCTGGACACAATATAATGAAAATTTGTAATAATCAAGACTCTTGGAGCCAGAGTCAGATTCTCTGAATAGTGTTGACCTTTTCTGTGCAGTTTGCCTAGAGCTGAAGACATCTAATACCACACTGCATTACGCCAGGAATGCCTGAGCCACATTTAATATAAGCCAAAGGTACATTCATTAACCAAGGCCTGCAACACAGAACACAGATGTTTAGCAAAGCAATAAGCATAGAACCCCTGCTTTAGGAAATACTATTTCCCTATAAAATAAACACCTATTGCAGCATGGTAATGAAATGAGGGAGATCATTATTTATATACTAAATATTCTGTAAATGGATAGACAAAAATATTTTCACCTTATGAGCATCTTCTCTAAAATTCCATGAAAAATGTTAAGCTCCATGCATGAGCATTTAAAATTTCTTAGTTCAGAATACACTGGTCAGCAACATAACATAAAATTACTTGCTGTACTTCAGTGTGATTTTTCACCATTATTATTTCAGATGAAACTGCGGAGTTTTTTCTAATTTTTTGGTTTTTTGCTACCATTTACATTTCTCAAAATGCTATAACCTCAAGACAGTTTAAAAAATATTAATCACTATTATCATTAACCAGCATATGATTTTTGGATAAGAATAAGATGGTTTTCTTCTATTACAAGGTAGAATTTTAGTATTTAAAAGAATCTGTTTTGCACTTGTGATTTTTTTCCTGCTTAGGAATTTTTCTAGTAGAGGGTATGAGTATTGTCAAGGCTAAAAAAAAAAAAAACAATAAACAAAAAACAAAAACCAGAAATACCAAAAGGAAACCCTGGAAACTCTCTTATCTTGAAGTTTGGTTTTTTTTTTTTACCATTGTTATTCTAGATTGTATATGGTTTGAAGGAAGTAAAGTGAGGGAAAATACATCTTGGCTAACTACAGGTATACATGAGAGCATGTATACAGGTATACATGAATAATACTTCCTTCTTAACAAACTTAGCTAACAATGGGACAAAAGCAATCACTTGATTGAAAGGCATTAATGATCTCAACTGCAACTGATTTACTGTAACTTTTCTTTACCAACTCTCCCTGGCTTATAGGAGATATGAACTGAAAATTCCTTTTCTACAGAGAACTATAATGAAAGGATTTTGTTAGGCCAGGCATTTCACTTAAACAGCCAGTCAGTTAGCTAACAATCACTTGGAATCTCATGGAGACATTCAGATCCAACTACAAAGCACAATACATAAATGCCTACTATATAAAGCATGTAACAGTTTAATAATTTTTTAGAAGGTCTTTAAAATTCTATTTATGAGCTAATTACAGAGGTGCATAACAAAAGGTGCATAACAGAAATAGCAAACAGGCCAGCCTTTTTTATTTCAAGTAAAAGTACTTCTGCCTTTTCAAAGTAATGGCACATAATTCTTTGTATTAGAAGATCTACTGGGTTTCAGCAGAAGGGATTTTTATCTCCTCAAACAAGTATAAATGCTTCTGTCCCAGAAAAAAAGACCTCAAATATTACCAGATAAAAGAATATCTGTGAATGTGCCATCTGGATGTTCTGTTAATATAAAAGCTCCTGACTTAGAATGAACAGAGCTAGAAGCACTTAGATCTTCTCTTCCTGTGTGATGTTGCCAATGTAATTATAGTCACTTTGAGTTTATACTACCTATGCTCTCTCTCCACAAGCTGTGGAAGAAAATGGTGGCCTGAAAAAATCCTCAGGGGCAAAAGAAAGGCAACTGGTGCAAACTGGGGATCCATTCTTCAGTAGAATTTCAGACATTCATTCAAGTTTTCTTCAGGGAAACAAGTAAAAGAAAAAAAAACTCCCCAATGTCGTGACAAGCATCTAATAATCCATAGAGAACACTTAGAAACCACCCTCTCCACTAATTTCAATTTAAGAATTGGGGTTTGTGTTTTTCTATCAAGTACAAATCAGTCTTGGACTCAAATATAGTACTCGGGAAGACATTCCTGTGTTCCAAAAGAAGTAATAGAGCAATTCCTTCTCTTCTGAATTCATATACAGAAAGTTTGGTAGAGTCTGTACCAGAGTAAAGCTTCTAGGAAAGTGTTTTATCCTATTTCATCTGTTATGTTTTGTCTTCAAAAAGTTTTACCGAAAGATTAGGAAACCAAGAGGTAGACTCATGCAACCATCACTGTCTACCTCCTTTCCTTTTTACTCAACATTCTGTGCTTAGGACTGCATTTTCTTGCAAGAAATAAGCTATAAACTATTCTGGTAAGAAGCTGATCTCAGTTGCATCTCTTAACGCCATTCCAGTGTTCCAAATATAGTTTTTAGTAACTACTGAGATATAAGGCACAGTTGATTTAGTTTTTATCCAAAAATCCCAATCCAATCCCTACCTCCCTGCACACCTAACACAGTCTTCTTACTTGAGTCCCAAGTAATCTGTTGACCAAACTGTCCTTTGGAATTTGAGGGGTTTTTAAGGCAAATGGTGTCTTCCAGCTCTAACTCAGACAAATTCCACTGTTGGTCTCAAACATTGCCTTTTTATAGCTTTAGAGAAGCAATGCTGTCTGTTGGGACTTTCTGGGCCATAGACTTCTGCTTTTCATAACTACACAGCTTGCCTTGAGTCTCTTGCACTCATTTTTCCTAACTGATGAAGAAGAACTGCAAAGTTTATCTCAGTTCATCTTAATGGATCCACATTAAGCCTGGCAGTTACAGCACTGACTTTGGAGACAGGGACACATAGGCTCCAATCCCCACTCCAATGAATAGGCTTGTTTGCTTTCCATAAAAAGCAAAGCTATTCCTTGGGAAAAGAGTTGATGGTTGTAAATTTTTGAAACAGCATACTGAATGTGACATCAAAGCCAATATAAAAAAATAATATTGACACTATAAATAAATAAATGGTTATAAATAAATACAAGTGAAACGTGACCTCATATAAAGCAGTTGATTTCTTTCACTGTAGTGGAACTGGGACTAAGATTACATAAACTAAGACAGTTTTAATGCTTTTACACCTGAAAGTTTCAGAGGTGCACCTTTACAATTACTGTACATAGTCAAACCATACTTTGTAAAATGAGGCTAACCGTTGCTGATTTGTATTTCAAGTTCTAAGACTTCATTTCAGAAACACACTTTCCACAGACTCTGCCATTTTTGAAACCTTCAAAATCCTTAGATAAAGATTATGCACTAACAAAATACTTCCCATTTCTCCAGGACTTGACAAGCAAGATAACTGTAACAATTTTTGACAATAGACATGGAATGCTCCTCACTGAGGACTCGCTACATATCCCATACAGATGATTTGACAAGCTTTTAAGTGACTACATTACAATAAAAAATGAAGTATCTTTAGTCCCTATGCCATGCCTTTTGGTGTACTGGTTTTGAAACATCTGTAAACACACCACATGCCAGGAGGACCAAGACAAGAAAGCATCAAAGCACATAAGTTAAATGGCTTTTTCTGTCTTAGACTCATATGTTTCTGTATTTTATTCTCATTTTTTTGCTCAATACACAGCAGAGCTGGAAGCTGACAAATCCTTATTCATCTGAACACCAAGCATCTCGCATTTCATTATTTGTATAACCAAAAAGAGATTTTTTGTTCATATTGTAGATTGCTGATGGTTCCTAGTTACTTTCCATATTTTGATTTTGCTGTCTATTTCCACTGGGCAACAGACATAATAGATTGACTGGAATATTCATGATGGGTAATAATTATTAAGGAACAGAAATTCTTCAGTGAAATATCCTTTAAAAATATAATTATATGCCCATGTAGTTTTCAAATCAATTTCAAATATCTAAATGCATAAGGACTGTCATATAATTGTAATTCAATTTGATTCAGAAGATAATGCAATTTTACTAATCTCTATATAAGACATAAAAAGATGAGGCACCTGATACAGGACCATATCATTCATTAATATTATCGAGGAACTGTCATACTAAAAAGTTACTTATGAATTTCACCACGTCTTTTGAAGGATTAAACTAAATTGTCTTTTGCATTATTTATTGCATAATTTTTAATGTCTCTATCACAGTCATTTTGAATCTATAGCTTAATACATCAAAAAGAAACAGAAAAAAATTGGGTATAACATTTAGAACATGTAAGTAAAAAGCACAAATACTGTCAATTCCATCAACCATTCAGATTCATCAAACAATGGTTAGTTAATTTCAAAATCTATATAAGTAATATTTTATTATTTGGAAGGCGCAAGAAAATGTTATATGTCAGTGGCTCAATTCCTATCTAAGTTACAAAACCATAACATGGTTTAATAGAACTCTGAATGTCATTATTCAGATTAAAGTACTGATGCACGTGGGTAGGCAGCTGATATATGCACTTCTATAAAATGTGAAAGTTCTCAGTACTGTTTGGTTCTTTAGTTTAATAACTATCATATGCTAGTCTTGGAAAAGTCTTTATGTAAGTCATATATCATCAAAATACACATGTACTCTAATTCTTCTTATAGGTACTCTGTTTACTATTGTCAAATATCATATCATGATTAATTTACAGTTTGCTATTTATGTTGTAATGTTTTAAGAACATTTCTTAAAGGAAAGAAATATTTTCTTTAGATAGATAAAACGTTATTCCCTGCTTTGTCATTACTTTAGGTCATTAGATACACACCAGGTATCTCTATTTTCAGAAGGAGTCAGCACCAATATCTGGGCATGGGGACATGAACAGGGAGATGTTCTTCAATTATCACAGAGTCTTTGTAAATTTTACTCTTCAAAATGCATTGAATTGAGACAAAGAAATAAAAATTTAATTAACTACATTTTTCACCGTAAAAAATGCAAACCATGAAAAGTAGTTGTGAAAAATATACTCAAAAGGAAGCTACTTTAGAATATTTTGTTTGATTCATAGCATATACTGTGAAAATGCAAAGGCCAAAAGTAAACATATTAAAAAGACTCAATCTTTTTCATGTAAGTAAATAACTGTAAGCTTATTATATAACAGGAAGTTGTTATTTGCCTTTGAATGGTCCTATAAAAGCAATTTTATGGTATTTTTACAGTGCAGCATGCCCTTTTATTCAAATGTTATGACTTTTATTCAAATGTTATGTATCGAAAAACTGACATTACTGATTCAAATACATAATCTTATTTCAAAGACAATTATCTCAAAAAAAAAATCTTTTTTAATACCTACTTTATCCTTTTTTTTTTAGTTACCTAAGTGCAAAGATTTGCTTTGTATTTATCTTGTATTGATAGTACATAGTGTTAACCCTTTCAGTTATTCTTTTCTTTTGCAGCAAACCAAACCACAGAAGTGAAACAATTTCTCACGTGCAATGAGAACTATTAAAGTGAAGCATATATCATAGTATTATACTCTTTTCCTTCTGTTCCTTAGACAAGAAATATTACAAAGTGAATTGGTAATCAGTCAAAAATCAGGATTTAGATGCAGGCTCATGCAAGTGGAAATCCAGCTGGTTTATACATGTATAATAATATATAAATGAACAGATACAGATATTAGAAGGTTTAAGATACTTAAAAACCTCGGTTTCTAAATTCAATTTGCAAGTAAAACATCAATTTCTGTAAAAATGTAATAAACTATAATGGTGGTGGAGATTGTTATTATTATTGTTGTTATGTTATTATCAATCACGAATAAGTAGTCATAATTAATAAACTACTAACTGTACAATTATGTTTGTCAAACAACCAAAAATCTTTTACAAATATATATTAATTACTTAGAGAATTGTAGCAAATATTTTTTTCAAAAAAAGAAGTCATGAAAGTTTCTTATGCAACATCAAGGAAACATCTCAGACTCTGACATAAATCTGATTTGAATCAATGTCATGATTTCCACAGATTTTAAAAGGTTTTAAAACACACTTTTAAGCCAAATGAGATCAGAACTATTCACAATCCAGCATTTTGACATTTAAAAAACGTTAAAGCTAAGTATACAGTTAGCATTAACTAGTTTGCAGGCTTTTCAGACACTATAAAGACAACCATGGAAGAATTGATAATACAGTATTTTAAGATTTGACTATTTGATGAGCTACTAGCCATCTTAAGTTTAAAGACAACAGAACGAAGCTCTCCACAGGTAAGGATTACTTTCAGTGATAACTTCCTGCAGAGGGTTGACTTTGGCCAGCTGCCAGACACCCATCTAGCTGCTCTGGCACTTCCCCTCCTCAACAGGACAGGGGGAGAAAATAACATGGAAAAAACAAAACAAAAAACCAAAAAAACAATAACAACAACAAAAACCCAAACAAAAAAAAAACACTATGAGAAAAAAATCATTAAGTCAGGGAGAGATCATTTGCCAATTACTGCCACAAGCAAAGTAGACTTGACCTGTGGAAAACTAATTTAATTTGATGCTAATTACAATAGACCTTAGTGGTGAGAAACAAAGACCAAATTAAAACAATGCTTTCTCTCAGTCCCCAGTTTTTCCTAGGCTCAATCTTACCCCATTCCCATCTTCTCTACTGCCTCCCATCCCAAATGGTGTAGGGTGATGGGGACTGACGGCTGCAGTCAGTCCACAGCAGCTTCCCTCTGCAGCTCACCTGTGCCCTGTGGTGGGTCCCTAGCAGAGACAGCTAGAACCAGCTGTGCCTGGCATGGGACAGCCCCTGCTCAGTCCTCACAGAGGACACCCCTGCAGCCCTCCTGCTGCAAAAAATTGAACATGGGCACTCAAGATATCTTAGACGGGAAGAAAAGGTTTTAGTATCACCATTGCTTCGTCAAGAAATAATCAAAACACAGAACATCTGAATCTAATGTGCTCATGCCTGACCAAGTCACACATCTACATCTTGATAGTTGCTAAGTATCTAACAAAACAGAATATTTAAATTGTTACTCACTTAAAGAGAAATTAATTATGAAGTGTTCTTTGAATTTGTGTTATATAAATATCAACTTCAGAGTAAATCTGCAATGTTTCAAAGATATCTATGTTATGAAATAAATGTACTTTTCCCATGGATGTAGAAACAGGACCAAAGCTGTTCTTTGAAGTCATACAGCCTGGCCTGCGTTATCATCTGATAAGAAATGGGGGGCAAGGAGGTAGGAGGGAAACAACACAGAGAGAAATGTACAGAAGACATGTCTTGATTAAAGCTAATTTCAAATTATTTGTGATGCAAAATATTCAAGTTTCAAAAATCTTTGCAATGCACAACAACAGTCTCTCTAGATTCAGACGATTCGTTCATAGTTGCTCAAGTTCTGAAGCTTTAATGACATCTGTCCCAGTTGATTTATGTTCCCCTGCATCTGGTGTGAAACAAAGATTCCTTCTGATGACAACCAACATTCAGTAAATCAGACCAAGAAATCAGTGTATCAAATCCATCAATATCAAAAACCAGCTTCAAAATCAATTGCTTACTAATGGTGAAGATGCAATATATATTGCACCCAAGAGATATACCACTAGGCCAGTACTCTAGGGTTGCAATGATCTGCCTTCTTTTAAACAAAAATAATAATAAATGAAACAGACAGTATATACCTAGCATGCACTGGAAAATTAGGTCTAAAAAAAAAATCCCTGATATTTCTTTATTTCAATGAGTATATGAAGTAAAACCAGAAAGGATTCTGAAATCTTTCTACTACAAAAAGAGTAAAAAGTAGCTTCTATTGATTTGGTCACTGGATGCCCTTCAGACCTTCCATTTCCAACCATTTTCACTGCTTGCTTAAAAATTAAAGAAATTAGAAGTCAACTGTCCAGCTAGTGAATGTTCAGTTGGACTTGCCTTGCTATCATTCTAATTTGTGGTTACATGAAGATTGAGCAGTTATAGTCTGACATACACCTGGGTAAATTATTTTTTTGGGCAGAACACTTAATTGCTGTCCTTATATAAACCTTTTCATTTCCAAACCACTCATAAACCTTGAAGTCTGGGTTTGATTTCACACTTACTGCCACTACTAAGAAAAGACTTAAAACTACTATGAGGAATATTCTTCAAATAACATGGCAATACACATCCTACTTCCCAAAGAGGTTTTATTTTAACATAAAATAAATCAGTACTATTTTTCCCTGCATCTTTCTGAAACTACCATCCAACAGCACAACCACACTTACATTCTATGCTGCTGGTACTCCACATACAGTTAAGCTTTCATTTCTTCCACAATACAACCCTCAGCAAGGTTCATAGTCTTATTTCTCTTGACTCTCTCTGTGAGTAGCAAGACAGTCCCTATTTTATCAGATTAGAAAGAAGTGTAAAATCTTCAGAAAGGTTCATAATATTTTAATTGGTTTTTTAACAAAACCCATGGCCTACTGAAGCCAATGGAAGTTTCAGCATTACCCTCATGCAAAAGATAATTGACAATTACAGCTGCCAATAAAGTTTCTGTCATTAGCATCACCATCTTTGCCTTTTTGTTTTGTTCAGTTTTAGGTTGGTAACCATTAAATCACATCAGTTGTGACACAAAGGCTGCCAAACTCATTCTTACTTGAACTAAAAACTACATCTGGTTTCAGCAGTGGATATGCAAACTCTAAGTTCAGGAAAAAAAGAGAAGACAAGATTGTATTTGAAAGCAAACCATCCGCATCTTCTGAAAAAGCAAAGACACCTATGGTGTGCTGAATTTCTTTTCAAGTGGCTTTTAAAAGTCTTTATAATCCCCCAAATCTCTTTCTTATTCTCTATAATTTTTCAGGTGCGGGGGGAGAGGGGGCAGAGGCTGGTTTATTTTGTTTGCAAGAACAAATATTCTTCATAAAATATTCTATACTTTACAGTTTTGTGCCTAGTTTAATACAATTTCATATTCATTTCACAAGAATTACTCAATACAGTATTTCTCAAATATGCAACCAGCATATTTCTTAAGTATTAATCATTTTCTCTAGTCTTTAAGGGACAAAATAATTAAAGGCAATTTTCTCATGAACAAAGCTTCTGTGTTGATTGTGTATTAGTGAAAAATCATATAGAAGTAGTGCCCTTTAATGGATTGTTACTTCAGTAGATGTCTTCACACATGCTGCACTATAGCACCCACTTAGAGGAATTTATTTCACTGAATTCACAATTTTTTAAAAACATATATCTTTTGCAGAGCAGCATCAGACTCCAAAAATCTGTGTTTTATCAAAGTACCTGGAATTAACAAGCAGATTAAAAACAAAAAAAATTCAAAAATGTCCAGTCTTTCCCACAGCCCCTCATTCTTGCAACAATCAATGAAAACTACACCACAGATGAGAAAGTCAGAGGTCTGTGCTGGGGCTGGGGAGAAGACAAGGGAACTGGAGGCTGGTATCATGTAGAAAACTGAAGGAAATATCATTGATTAATGTTATTTTATGTACATGTTGTGGTAAGAAAAACCTCCAGATGGATTAATTTTACATCCAAAGATTCTGTAAAGACCCATTGGTTGCAAGAGAGTACCACAAAACATCTGTTCTAGTTCAGCCCCACAAACTCAGCAAAATTAACAGACCAGTTAATGCCAAGGCCTGTAGGACTTGAGACCATTTTGGAGACCTGGCTGAAAGCGCAGAAGAGGATTTTGGAGAAATCAGTCTCAGTGTGGAAATCCAGAGGAACAGGAAAGCTTTGAGACTATACCTTCAGGAACACATGACCATACTATTGCTGAAAAGGAATCATGAACTGAAATGCAAAATAAAATCAAGAAATAAGACTTCCTGTACTTAGGAAGTAAACAGTACAGAATTATTTTTAAAATTGCCTGTATTGCTGTTGGAAAGCAGCAAGTCCATGGACCTCCCAGACATCTCTCTTGGTCAAGCCTGAGGCATATAAGTTTCGGGTTAGTTTATAATTTTATTATTTGCTAGAGAAGGAGCATCTAATTTAAAAATATATTGTCTATATATTTTATATCCAGATAGTTTAAATATCCAACTAAAACCCCTTCCACCATAGCTAACTTTTTCTTTTTTATGTTTAAACAGCAACAGGACTTCCCAAACTTAAAAAAGCTGAGAACATTAGAGCACTCTATAGACACTGAGTCTTGAATCCAAGAAGAATTGAAATCTCTCCTGCTGGTCCAGCAGTAGGATTGTGAAGCATTTTCTTCCTTCACAAGAAAACACAAACACTATTTTTAAAATAGTTCCTAAAAAAATGCAGTTGCCATTCTTTGTGCCTTGTTATACTGTACTCTGCAAACTAACTGGAAACCACAAAGTGTAAAAATAATTAAATTTTTAGAAAGTTCCCAGCAACTGAACCCTGTATTGAACTCCCTCAAATCTTCCTCAAGCATTGTAATAAACACACAATTTGATTCTTGATCATAAACGCAAAAGAAAAATACAAGAGAAAAAATACTTTTACGTGATTCATATTTGGATAAGAATGTTTTCTAAGCTTACAGTATTGCTCTGCCTTATATCTATGGAAACCAATAGATAACAGCATTCATACAGGCATCTGTTCATAGAGTAGAATTTCAGAAAGGTCCATTCAGATTAATAAATTTTCACAGTAGGCTGCATATCAAATCATTACTTCCTGCTCAGAATGCCTCAGAGTAGCTCTACTCTGTCAACCATAATGAATAGGGAATAAAGCCACAAAATTGCTATTTAGGAATTTTTAGTTTCTAGGCATGGTAACAATGAACTGAAAAACAGGGGCACCCTCCAGAGGAGGAGGAATTGTATGCAATTGGGCCTCAGATAAGAAAGGTAGAACTGCTAATGTAGTTTATTAGATGCTATTTTAATCTCTCACACCATGAAACACAAGAAGATGGTAAAAGAATCCAATAGTAACTGCCACAACATCATGCTGATTTTCATTAAATTTGTTGAAAGGGGGCTCAGCATGGAATTATTAAACTGCTTTCAAAGGCAAATGACTAAAATGGCTCGTCTATTTATAGCCATCATTCTCAATCACTATTTTTTTTATAGTGACACCTGCTAGCTCCTACCATAGTTAAGGTTCCATCAGCCTTTCCCCAAAACCATGATTTTTTCAGTCTTCTGCCTTGGTCATAAAATAAACCAGTCTTCTTTTATTGGCGGTAAAGCTACTTAGGAATGTTTAAAAAAAAAAAAAAAGAAATATACAGAAACCTAGTAATACTTGTCATCTGATTATATCGAGAGATCTAAAAATATCATTGGCCCTTATAAGTTTCAAAATTATTTTTGCATTTTAATGACCCAGATACAAACCTGGTTTTTCAATGTATAGAACAGTAGCTTACATATAAACTAGATACATCCTTTGTATACACACACACAAATACATATAACAGAAATGTACTTATATGCACATTGAAATAGAACTATGTCCTTCTTAAATATATTTTTAAAGAAAATGTTTATTTTTCAGTGAACTTAATGGTGAAAAAAAAATCTAGATGTCATCATTTTTATTACAAAAATCTCAGCACACATGCAGTTAAGTGATAGGGAAGATGTCTGTGATAAGGGCACTAACTGGAAAAAGGATTAAGTGTTGCTGTAACAAGTAAAATCATCACAGCACTATATACACCTCTAATGGTCTACTGTCATAGCATCTGTATTGTAAAAATAGTTTTGAAGATACCCAAAGTTTGTTAAGTACTTTCTATATTAATATAGCAAATTTCATCCCTATTCACAATCTTTTTCAGCATGATGCTCCAAAGGACCACGGCAGACCTCGATGATCAGGACGGTATCTACATCCAATACAGTACTGATGGAAGTCTATTCAACCTAAGGCGACTGAAGGCCCACACCAAGACCTTAAACCATCTTGTCTGGGAGCTGCTTTATGCTGATGACGTTGCCCTTGTCACCCACATAGAAGCAGCTCTGCAGCGTTTAACATCCTGCTTTGCAGACGCTGCTGAGCTCTTTGGGCTGGAAGTCAGCTCAAAGAAGACAGAAGTTCTCTATCAACTGGCACCTCAGGAAGACTTCCAACATCCCCATATCACCATTGGTGAATCAGAGCTCAAATCAGTCCAGCAGTTTAATTACCTCGGGTGGTAAGATTGACAGAGAGATAGACAACAGGTTAGCAAAGGCATATAGTGCTTTTGGAAAACTACACAAAAGAGTTTGGCAAAATAAACACTTGAAGAAAAGTACAAAGATCAGTGTTTACAGAGCCACAGTGCTGTCTACTCTCTTATATGGATCCAAATCATGGGTCATCTACCGCCACCACCTGCGTCTCCTAGAGCGGTTCCATCAACGTACAATCCTAAACATCCACTGGTCAGATTATGTGACTAATAGGTCTGTTCTAGAACAAGCAGCAGTCACAAGTATTGAGGCCATGTTGCTGAGAACACAGTTGTGCTGGGCAGGGCACGTCTCCAGGATGAAGGACCACCGCCTCCCTAAGATCCTGCTTTATGGTGAACTTGCCACCGGCTACTGCAAGAGAGGAGCCCCAAAGAGAAGATACAAGGGCTACCTGAAACAACATCTCAACCTTGGCCATATTGATCAACATAACTGTTCTACTCTGGCCTCCAATCAGGAGGTCTGGAGACATACTATCTATAAAGCTGCTGCTTCCTTTAAGAATGCACGCAGGATCACTCTCGAGGAGAAAAGACAATGCAGAAAGAATCGTGTCTTGCAGAATTTATCATATAAGGAGTCCTTCTGCTGTGCCTTTTGCAGTCAGACGTGTCTATCTCATATTGGCCTTTTTAGCCACCAGTGTGCTTGTAATAAATGTGGGTAGAGCCCTTCCCAAATCTTTGTTCGCGAAGCCCAGTCATGATGAATATAGCAAATTTCATCTTCTTATTGCAACATACAGTTGCAATTTACCTCATTCAAGGCATTATTGACATACTTCAGAACAACAAGTTACTTTTATATAGCCTTTAAGCTACAAAGAAGTCAACTACAAAGAAGAAGCTAAATCATCAGCATTTTATTCCCTTTTCTTTCATCACCCACACATTCAAAATGTGTCCTCACCTTATTAAAAAATTTCCTACTTGAAATGGTTAAAATTTCATTCATGCTTATAAAGAAAATTTGACTTATCTGTTTGCCCTACAGAATCATCTGAGCTACTTCAGATCTTGAGATACATCACACTATAAAGAGAAGGAAAACGATTCAGGAGACCCCTGCTCTTTATGAGACGGGTGTTTAAGGTCCAAGATCTCCAAGATCATTAAAAAACTGGTAGAGGATGGAAGCATATAGAGAACAGACAGCTACAAATCACTTTCAGAGCATGAAAGTATCCAAAGAATGACTTTATTCCAAAACAAATTCTTTCATAATTTCACAGTAGAAACATATTTGAATACTCAGCATTGTTCATCTAATCTGCTGAAATGCATTTTAGTAATTAAAAAAAAAAAACACTACAATTTTGTGTGATGAACCTTTCATTAGATTTTGATTTTAACTAGACAAGAGCAGCCATTTTGACCTTCTAACATCCTGCTCAGGACACTGAACCTTGCCTGAGTAAAGCTGTGCACATGCAGTATCTAGACAATTTTGTCATTGCTCATCATCCCTCCTTTTAGCTCAATTCAACTTCTTAAAGCCATTTGAACATGAATAGAGTTTCATTCATTTGAGAAACTGTTGTCTTTTGATGTTTGGACATCATACTGGGGTTTCTGAGATTTCAGGTTAAAAACAAAATACCAAAATTTGATTAAAAAAAAAAAAAGAAATGGTAGCTATAAAAAAAAAAAAATTAAATTGAAGCCCTTGCTGCAAAGTAGTTGCTAAATAGAAACTTTGCAAATTCAAACAATAACAAAACAATTTTATGGTAAGTTTTAGGAGATGCATTGTTTAGAAGTTTTTTGAAAATAATGGAAATAAGGCCTACTTGCATAATTCATCACAGCATATCTTAACAAGGGAGAATTAAGTAACATATTTCTCTCAAGATGTAACTTGAAAACAACAAACAAAATTACAGGAGGCTTGTGGAGATACTAGTTAGATTTGCATCTACAGAAGACAATGGAAATACATCAGTTTACCCTCACTGTGGACCCAGTTCACCTAAAATTAAATGAATAAGAATAAATTGATTAAATTGGAAAGTTATATGCAACCACCTGGAACATAATTGTAACTAAGTTGTTTTGAATTAACAGAGAATGTTAGCTCAGAAAAACCTGGTATACAAGTTTTCCCATTATTCACTGTCTATTCCTTTACCATACCCATTCTTCTGCTCAGATATTTTCCTGCCACTACATTTTAATGTATAATTTCTAGTTTCTTACATATCAAAATGAGTTCATACGCAGCACACAAAGTAATTAGTACCATAAATTCGAAACCGGAACTCTACTGAATCACCTCCCTCAACCTGCTGGCCATACTTTGGTTTGATGCAGACCAGAATACTTTTGGCTTTCTGGGCTTTGAGATCACATTGCCTGGTCATGTCCAGCTTTTCATCCACAGTACACCCTCAAATAATTCTCAGCAGGGTTGCTCTCAATCCCTTCATCTCCCATATTGTATCAACACCCAGGGTTGCCCCACCCAAGTGAAGCACCTTGCACTTGGCTTTGTTGAACTTCAGAAGATTTACACAGAACTATTCCTTCAGCTTCAGCACGACACTGAACTAAACGGACTCACCCATGTTCACATGCAGGCTGAGGAGAAAGGAATTAGGCTTTTAAACTATACAAACAAAAGGCAGAAAGCATTCCACATGGATTTAGATCTTTTACATTAAGGAATATTTTGCCAAGGATTTGCTTTTGAAGATTTTCCCTCCTTTTTCCTTCAAACCTATTTAGATGCCAAAAACAAAACCACGGAAGTTGTGGTTGAAGATATGACACAATGTTTTAAGGAAGAGGTAATGTCTTACCTCTTGCCAGACCACGTGATATAATCAAGAGAAAAGATAGTCAAGAGACAAAAGCATTTCTTCGAGGAAAAGTTTGGTTAGGTCTCAAACAGAAACAATCTGAAAAATTCAACTTACTCCTAGTGATGTAACTGCAGCATACCTGCTGATACCATCCATTTGTTCTGAATCCTAGCTCTATACCTATCTGCTGTTGAGTGGCAATAGATATCAATGTATAAATGCCTGACTGATTATAGACTCATGGTGCTCGGTTTTTTTATGAAATTAATTAAATTTCTTTGATCAAATTAAAAAGCTTGAGTTCATCTGAAATTGCACTTTTCACTATAATTTTTCAGAGGATAAGGTAACAACTTTTCTCAGATTGACTCTCTGAAAAGACCTTATGCTTACACTACAATGCTTTTACCTTGGCAACATCTCATTACTATTTGTTAACTGTCTGCATGGAATCACCAAAATCTGTCCAGACACTGTTGCAGGCATCATCAAGTAGTTTCTGAAATCAATCACTGGTTCGATAACTGATAAAACTGCTTCATTTTGAATTTGAATTATTTGAATTATTCATGTTTCTACCTTCTATTTTGTTATAAAAGATGAACATATTGTGCATTTAAAATCTAAACATAAGAAGAAATTAATTGCAGTTCACACAGTTTTTGTTTGGATCCAGTATCCTGATGCCTTTTGAAACCTTCTGAAGCAAATTTCACTGGCCTTGTTTACAGTGTCCTTCTGGACAAAACAAGGAAAGTCAGACTTTATGATCTGAACACTATATAAATTTGACATTTAAGTCTTAATAGTAATAGATACAATACATATACATATATAGACACACATACACATACATATATATATATATAAAGTTGATAATAGGTAATATTTTACCTTGATAATGGGCAATTAGAGAGTTGGGGCAAGTTGCTTTCCATTTATCATGTTTTCTGAAATTCTTTCTTTGTGCTAACAAAATGCACAAATTTCCCATAAACTAATTCCAGAATAAGTGTTAACTACAACTTATATGAGGATGTCACAGTGACATTTCCAAATATGAGATTATATAGGTAGGAACTGTACGGGTTTTCTGTGAATAATGTTAGCACAAAGCAAGAACTCAGAGAGCCAGAGAATCTATCATTATTATCAGATAAGGTTATCAAAGCATAAACATAAATCAAAACAGATTGAAGACCATGTTTTGGTCGAATTACCTCATTTTAATACAATTTATTGCTCTATACTCCGTATTAAATATACACACTATCTGCAAATCCAGAAATATCTTCCTGGTCAGCTTTCAAAGACACAATAATGAGCCTGTGTTGAGGGGAAAGCTTTAAAGAATTGTAAGATGCCTACCTGGGCAGGAATGCAAATTCTTATTGCCACATACAGAGTTCAAAACTTTTTTCCATATTAAAAATATCTTTAACATTTTATGAATCAGAGCTATCATGAGCTTTGCATCTAAATGTGTCTAAATGGCAATTAATAGCAGGCAACTGCTGAGTTTAAATTGATTACTATGTCTCATTCTGCGATAGTCTCAAATTTATCTGTATAAGAACATAAGTTCTGTAAAAAATAAATTGACTTCTCAAACAGCAAGATGCAAGGAACTTAAGCAGCTGGATGCTACAGGCACATGCCAAATTCTCAAGGCTACAATGTTGCAGCAGATTTTTTCAGAAAGACTGGCATGTGCTTAAGTACAGAAAAAGACCATTATTTTTCACTTTCTTTTCATGTACTGATGTTCAGAATACAGAGTTCTTTATAAAGATATAGAAAGCAAAATCAGATCTCAGAGCAAGTACTGTCCAAAAATAAAAATATGATGCTGAAACATTTTAAAAACACTGGAAAAAGGGGTTATATAGTTGATTACTAATTTTTCCATCATACTCCATTTTTAAAGAATTACCCCAATTTTCACAGCTATCACTTTTAGAGTCACATGTTTATTCTCTCTCTGCTTACCTCATTAGTGATGAAAGTCGCAAAGAACAGCTCAACTAGACTAAAATAAGCAGTACCTTTTATTGCACCTTTTATTTTATTCTCTCATAACTAATTCGTATGTCTCAAAATGATTAGTACTTACCAGAAAAACCATCTTTAGATAAGCAGCAGAGAAAAGTTTCATACAGAAAAAAGTTTGTTTCTTGTTCCATGACAAGTTCGTTCAGATGTCTTGCAACTACTGGAAACTAGGAATGTGAATCTCTTACTGTTTTGATCAAGATCCAGCACATAAGAGCAGTAGTCAGTAAGGAACATTTCTTCCATATAGCTCTTCGTGAGTCCATATTGCCAGGACTTGGTTTTTCAGCTTGATATGAAAAAAAGATGGTTTAGAGTTAACAGTTGACACACTCACATTGACTGAAATGAGCATAAAACACATTGTGGATTTTTTTTAGTGTTATTATTTCAATAATGATAATTGCTTTTTTATTTTCTCATGTATCTAATTAGATTGCAACCACCTAAATATAAATTTAGATTCTGCTTATGATGCTCTGATCCCTTTGAAGGCTTAAATTGGATTAAACATATCCGTTTTTCCTTCCCCGATTTTTGATGCATACAGCTTGCTTAAGTTTTTCATACATAGTTATACTACATTCCATAATAAAATGTCACAAATTAAATCCAAAACTGCTACTGTCAATGGTTTCTAATTATAACTTGCTTGGTAAGAATAGGATGACATAAAAAAAAAGGAGAAGCGCTAAACGAAGAATAGTTTCTATTTTTTTTTAAAATTTTTTTAAATGACCAATAGGTGGTTGGAAGAGACTGGTGAAATTTTATTTTTAATACACTTCTCTTCCTTTTTAAAAATACTCATATATAAACAATTTATTTTTCACAGAATATTAAATTCAGAATATTTAAATATTTAAAACAAGACAATACATTGCAAAGAAAAACTACATAAAGAATGAATATTTCTCTGCTCGCATAACACGATGCTATCTCAGTTTTCATCAAAATGAAGCATAAAAATAGGTACTGGAACAAAAATGTAAACATCATTAGCATTGCAACTGACCAAGATAAGCAATGATAATTATCAAGATGCCTCACAAACTTTTCAGCTAAAACAAAAACTGGGAAGTCAAGTATTTGGCAACACTGAAAGAAACTATCATATTATTACATTGCTTTAAAAGAAAGATTATTGTTCTTCTTTAGTTGTGGCCAATGGCAGTAGTTACAGAGTTCTGTGTTCTATTAAAATGACTATGAATTAAACATTCCTGCTTCTGTAATGTAACTTTATGTGTCAAAACAAACATAACCAAGAATACATGTATCGTTGCTACTGCTTTATGAATAAATAGTTTTCATAATCCACTGGAACAGAAGACTATACCTAAACTTGCTTTTACTTCATTTTTTACTAAACTAGGAAATTTTTCTTCCCTCGACACTTTCTCACTTTGCTCAGGTAAGCAGTAATTCAGACATGTCACAAAACCTGTTTATTCACAGTTTCCCAAGCATACAGATTGTATCAATGTCATGGTAAGGCAAAGATCTATTCTTACAGAAGATGTAACAGTATTAAATCAATCTGTAGTTAAAAGCCTAGAAGTTCTTTATTTCTACATGACTTGTGCTTCTGATGAAGAATTAGCTCTTAGCATGCTCATTTTATCAGAAAATCTATCCAATCTGTTTGTACATACAAGATGGTCAGTAGAAAGCTGTGGTATTACATTATTTCTTAAGAATTTATTGTCAAGCAGTACAGAAGGTATGGAATTTCTGACTTCAGTGTAGTGACTTAATCAGTTGCTATCTTTAATGAATCAGCATGAATCAACATAAAACGAAATGTTTTATGTTACTAAACTTAACCTTTACACAGCAGGTATGTATGAGAGTCATAAAGTTGGCATTCACGGTTGGCCATCAACACAGCAGGTTAATTTTTTGGGGTTTGCACTGCAAAGACAGCAAGGGGCTTTTGGGACACTGTTGATGCAATGTGTCAGTTACAATAAACTATATTTGTTACTAACATAATATAGAAGCTACCAAAAAAAAAGAATTTTAAAAAGTCATATTTAAATAAGAATTATCCCTTTGAGGACAAAAAAAATCTCATTCCAAATCTGACAAGTTAACTTCTACAACTCATAAGTCAACTTTAGAAAACCAAATTCATCCCAAATACAAATTTAAACTAAAAAGGACTTTGGACGTGAATTAACAGTTCATAGAAACACTCAAATCCAGAACTGGCCTTTTTTTAATCCTCAGCGCATATAAAAACTGCATTCTTGCAGAAGACCATCACCAAAGATGCTACTGTAAGAAGGAAGACAAAAAATAAAATGCACTTTTTTCTCTTTTCTATCATAAAGCTCACATATATTAAAAAAATGAAATCATCAATAGCCCTGACCTAGGACATTCCTTGTTCAACAAAAACCACTGACTGTCTGGAAGAACAGACACTATTTTTGCATAACAGGGTTAAAACACAAAATTGCCCAAACACAAACTGAGACAGATTTTTTAAAAACTCATTTGGAAAGTAATGACGGTATCTAAATATGATCATAGTAGCTCTATAAAAGGTGGTACTTCCCAGAAATACAATTTACTACAAAATGACAGAAATAAATGTAAGGCAGTTAGAGGCTTACAGATCTCCACTGCCATATGGTATCACAGCATTAGATGAGCATAAAATAATAGCAACCTATTGTAAAATTAATGGAGTAATTTATCTCATAAAATGAATTTTAAAATCCCACATGAAATAATGCAAAAATTTCCAGGAGCTAAATACCTTAGTAAGCAGAAAGCCTCCATTGTACTTGATTTTACTGTTGGCTTAGTTTTTATACACCATGGGTTTTCAAAGCACTGTAGTCTCAAGAAATTACTGGTATCATAAATGCCAGACAATGGAAATTTTTATTAACCCTACCTAACAAAATTTTAAGTCCCAAACAGCCAGTTTAAATGTCATGTTAGTGGGACTGCTCATCTTGAATGGGGCAGGAATATAGCTTTAATACAAAATACCAGAGGTAAAATAGATAATGAAGTTGAACCATGCACTCCTATGACTGAAAAGTGAGGCAGTGAATCTACGACACTCCCCAAGGCAAAACACACCAGCCTGATGGTAAACATGGAGTACTTGCTCTCAAGTGAAAAGTAATAGTTAAGAACAGTGGAAGAAAATAAAAAAAAAAAATTAACCTACATGCATAATTCAGCCTGGAACATAGATGTTTGTTTCCTGGAAACATGTCTTTTTCCACAGAAGCACAGGGAATGGAAACTGAGGAAAATACCTCAAAGGAATGGCCTGTCTTTCACTTGACAAAGATGCTGCTTTTCAGTCCCTGCTGCATGTTTTGTAGTAAACACACCAGTTTTAGCACATCTCATGATGTAGTTGTTTTAGTTCTGTATTTACACTGAACACACCCACTGTTACAGCCCTAGAGTACTAATACTTCAGTTAGGAAGTTTCTTTTCCATTCTAGCTCTACCTGCACCTGCTTCAACAGTAGACATTTGTATTAAACTGTTCTGAATGAATTGACACCTCCAAGGAAATTTTCTCATCTGTTGACCCCAAGTTGCTGTCCAACTTCAACTTTGTTGTCATTAAGTAACAGGTATTTCATTCAGCATCTCTAGTTTCTCTTCACCTGTGATCTTTGGAGGAAACCAGATGACTGCTCTTTCTTATCAGGTGCTTCTTTGATTTCCCTAATTTACTACACAACAAATTTCCTACAGATGTCTCTGTACCAGGGAGAAAAGTCACTCCACTTTTGTATATTCCAGAAACAAGACTAACATCAGCATACCATGCCATATATAGGGTATGATACCTGAACTATTCCTTATGCTAAGTCCATTTTAGCTACAAATAAGCTAGTTGCCTGAAAATAATTTTTCTTAGCTACTCTGCCTACTTTTCTCCTAATAATCACCCTTCATATATTAAATCCTTACTAATAAATTGATAGCAAGTATGCACACAGTAAATAAAAGATTTATTCTGCATATTGATTTTGAAACACACACCATAATTGCTGCTTTTCAAACCAGTACTTTAATAATCATAAATTCATTGACTTTATTTTCTTATGTATTAGGTCAAAGTGTTGTGTTGTATCTTTTTCAATTAAAAAATTGTTGTACAAAAACAGGAAACAGTCTAAACATTCAATATACACTAAGAAAATGCTTAAAGAGATGCAAAAGTTGGGAAACTTGTCACTACCAATGTAACAAACTTTTCACTGTTCATAGTATAACTGTCTAGTACTTTAAGTAATTAAAACATCCATAACCTATTTGGAGACAGAGAATTCATACAAAAGACTGAGTTGGATCTCTGTATTGTATATCCACAATCTAAATTAACAATTTTGGTCAGCAATCCAGAATTACACAAAATAACTCGGCAAGTCTTAGCTCTGCAATTAACTGGGGCACATGGTGTGCACTGGTTTTAATATGGCTCCAATCTATTAGTGATTCAGTATGAAGACCATAATTCTGACAATCTACTAAAAATGTTTTAGCCTTTATATAGAAGCCATTTACCTGCATATGCAAGATATGTTTAGAGAGAGAACAGAGCTAGAAGCAATATAGTTACTAATCACTCAAAACACTGTATATATTCTATTCTCTTTGGGTACCATATTTAACTTTTCAAACATATTAACAACTTAATAATGAGATAATTTTCAAGTTACAAGACAGTTATTTTTAATAACACAAGAATTTTACTAATATGAAAAAGAAAAATAGTAGCAACACTAAAAACCTCAGTGTTTTCAGAACTGTATCTAATCTCATTTTGTACATTTCACAATCAGAATGGTTATAATCTCCCCTTATTTGTGTAAGAAAATAAATAAATAAAAAACACGCAGTGTTCGGCATTCTATTTCTCCATCAGTAAAAATGCTGAAATTCCAAATGACAAAAAATCCAACAATCTTTTAGATTCTACCTAATGACAGAGAATACCACAATTAGTACCATTCCTACACTTGTCCTCTTTCACATTCATGATTTAATGTAAAACTGCTACTAAATCACATAAGTTTTTGTTTGTTTTTTCATCACTCTCTTTTTTACTGTTTTTCAGTAAATCAAATCCAATTTTTTCCTGACTTCTTTTTGTGTATTTTTCTCCAATCTTTGTTTCCTCCCCTCTGTCCCTCTAAGACAGTCTCGTACTAAACTAGTCTACAAGTCTAGAATATTTTCTCACAAGACAATCCTCTCTTTATCCTTTAAAACATTTATAAGCCTTTGCTTCCTTTGTGATAATTTCTTTTTTTTTTTTAATCCCTTATTTATTTGTAAAAGGTTAGAGTGCTTGATTAAATCAAGAAGCATGCTAAAATCAGAGTTCTGCAAAACTAAGAGGTTCTGTATTTTCATGGACTTTAACTTCACTAGTAATTCAGACCACATTCTTTAGAGCACTTCTGTTCCTACTATTACTTAATTAAATCTGTTTGCTAGCTCCATGAAGTGGTATCTAGAAAGCTGTTTTTCCACTACTTTAAAAACAAAAAGTGTTGACAAGATTTTCAAATATTGATTAAAGTTTTTGTTACATAGCTCACTGTGATAACTAAAGTTATCTTGTTGGGTTTTCTAACTAAAGTAATTCTAAGATAAAGTTGTCATAAATCTTACAAGAGGATTGCTCAGAAAGAAAAAAACAAAGCTTCAAGACATTTCTGAGCAGCTGGGAGCCCAATTTCAAATTATCTGGATTTATAGTTGGCTCTCTCTGGAGAAGATCTTAGCATTAAAAAAAGGTTTTTTTAGGATTGATGTACGTCCTTAATCATGATCAGTCCTGCCATACCCCTTAGAGTTAGATAATTCATAAGTTTATTTCAGGGTCTGGAGGCAGACGTCCAGCACTAAGAGATGCAACACTTGAATACAATAAGATAAAGTTTTCAGTTGTGATGAAAATATAAAAATGTGTAATCCAAACAAGAACACCATAAAAGACATTTATACATACATACATAGAGCAGAATTTATCATTCAGGGCCTTCTAAAAGTAAAGAAATAAGAAAATAGTTTTTAATTAGGTATAACACCTTGTAAATGCTTTTAATGTTTACTATCTAAAGCTTATATGGAAAGTCACTACTGAGTTCTTTCAATTTATTTCCCTTTCCTGTAAGTTCCAGACTATCAAGGATAGAGGAGGAGGAGGATTTAAGCTGGAATCTTTTGTTGGTTTTTTTTTCTATTTCACAGAAAAGGAATCATGGAGAATATTATAAAAGACAAGCGAGAGGCATATTCTCTACCTCCTAGAAATATGAATATCTCCTAAGTACTTATAAAACACAAAAAATGTAAATACAGACCTTCAAACTACAAATACTGTGTTATGTAGACTTGACAGACATTTAGACATCTAAACAATAAAACATATCCATGTCATTGGAACAAAAATAACTCTATGGATTTAAATCTTTAAACATTTTCTAAAGAATTTATTTTACTTTTTTTTTCTTCAATCCAAGCAATTTTTGTTAATCAACCTCCATACATTTCAGATTCATGGAAATTTAAAGATCAGGTAAAGGGCAGAATCAGTAGTACACTATACTTGTGTATTAGTGGTCATAAAAGACTACATCTAATTAAGTCCTCTTCAGGAGTACTGCATACTATCAGTAGCCTAATGGCAGTCTAGCAGCAGTTTACATGATTACAGCTTCATAGGGGATTAAACCTGCCAACTTCGTTTTATAGTTCATACTTAACAGAGACTTTATTCTTATCCATGGTAGATTTCAATAACTGGATTAATTTTTAGTTTGCTGAAAGCATTGCAAAGGGAACTGTCCTTTCTAAATAGCTCGAAAATAGAAAAAAAAGGAATAAGCAGGCATGTTGCCATAGACACAGGTGTTATGCATTAAACAGTCACAAAACTATTCTCTTTCTACAGGTTACCTCCAGTCATAAGCTAGACTATAATTATCTAACTTGCTCTGTCAGCCAGTGGATGCAAGTATGCCCATGACATAACCAGGAAGGACACGATTCGGTTTCACAAGGCAACATGATTAACTAAAAAAAATTGCAACTGATGAAGGTTAGAAGTAGAGTACTGACAAAGACTAACATGCAGATTCTGAAGTCCTATCCAAAAGAGGCCTTCCATGTGCTTCACTTTATGAGTAACCCCATTCATTTCAGTGGCCTATGCACTCAGCTGGCTTAGCATTTCTGTTGGGGCACAAAATTTACACACAGTGCTCCTCTTACTAGGAGGAGCATAAAATTCCAATTTAATTCCCTTAAATTGGAAAACTGAGGTGAGTTTACAGGTACAAAATCCCCTTATGTAACCATCCTGCAGAAATATTTCTTTAAACATCACCTGAAGAAGGGCTCAAGCTCTCAAAATCATTTGTTCCCTCTCTCATATCTCCTCACATACATACATATGCTATATCCATCGTTCTAACAAAAATAATTTTCCTCTTCCAACAAACACAGTCCCATGTATAAATTTAGACAAGCATAACTACTCTAATGCAGATACTATTTACTGAGTAAAGGCCCTGCAGCACAAATCCTAAACCTTTAAGACTCATCCCTTCAATTTGCAATATTTGGTTGAAAACAAGAAATAACATCCATGTGTCATCCTCAAAGGCTATCAGCATATGCAGGGTTAAATATTTTCATAACTTATAAGAATATGTAATCTAGGAGATAGCTTGTGTTTTTTCTTTTAGCATAACACAAAATTTGTTCAAATGAGCTAAGATGTACAAAAAATTGGCTGAACCCACTCTTTTTCATTCACTAATTTAAAACCAATAAATTAACGTGGGAAGTTTTCTTACCATGGCAACTGCTCTTCTTTCTGCTGTTGACAAGACAAATAGTGGGTTTTGTAGCTTTTCAGTGTTTTCTTTGACCTGAAAATTGTAGAGAACAAAGAAGTGTTAGTCTTTTTAAAAATACCTCCTTTAAAATTGTCTTCTGGAGTTTTAATTCATATGAACCCTGTTAACATGAAAACTAATGATCTGAAGTGAATTCATTCATATCAGACAAGTTTTACATTATTCTAAAACAAAGAGTACAAGTTATATTAATAAATCATTAAATATTAAAACTTGGAGAATAAAAAAACATGGTTATTGCAAAAGCAGCAGCTTTGCATTATTTCTCAACTTATATATTTATAATTATATAATCATAATGGTATAATTATATTATATAAGTAATATTATATAGTAGTAGTATTATATAATTATAACATTCTAATGCTTATATTATTACATTTGTGTAATAGATGCAAAAGTAAACACCAACTACAAGAATCAGAAAACCCTCCAAGTTTCATTTTGACATTTGTAGCTTCACTCTTAAAATTATTTAATGCTATACTAACAATACAAGAACAATTTATTTGAATTTCCCTGAAAGAATACACTTCATGCAGGTTATAATATGCATCCATCATACTTTGTAGCAATGCACAATACAAGCATTTTAAATCATGCACCCAGACAGTAATATCCTCTGAGTCTAACATCAAAATTATTTTATTCCAGTTTCCTTCATCCAATTTAATCAAACACATAAGAACATGTACAAGTCTCAGTGACTTAAACTGTATTTGTGTTATTATAATGTGAGCTCCAATTCCAAAAGGAAAAAGTTACCAGAGATCCATGCACTAAGATGCCAGCACATCATCATTATTCAGGAAAAGAAGCAGACAGATAGAGTTGAACTCAAGTTGAACTGGATGAATTCCTGAATGAGGCACCTTTAAATGTCTACTTCTAGATCTACATGACAACAGCAATACTGCAGGGCTTCCAATATCCAGTGCCACATACACAGGGTTTGTCACAAGAATTGGGTATGGCATAAAAGGTTGCTCTTAAAAACAAACTAAACAAAAATATCAAAGAATAAAAACCCATGACAAAAAGAAGGCCTATGATCAGGAGAGACAAGTCTAAGCAATTGGTTAGAGACCTGAGTCTAAAAACTCAGAAGTTCTTTTCAAAAAAATTAGAATCCATGGTGTTAGCAGAGAAAAGAAGTACTACTGTGAGTGGTGAACCGACCACAGATATACAACAGCTGGAGGGAAGGGTAGAATTGATTTAGAAGTATCTTTTTGTATTTATATTCTTCTACTACTCACAATTTTCATGCAACTTTTTTTTCCTTACAAGAAGTTTGTACACAATGTCTTATGAAGAAAGAAAAAAAGACAATAATCCTGAGATTACTCTATTTTCTTGCAAAAAATGCTTCAAAATTTTGAAATATTTTTATAATATTGAATAACATTTCTCAATATTGACATTTTAAAATTCAGACATTTTGGTAATTTTAATTCTTTAGGCATATTTTTGGCTTAAAGATGTTTTCTCACTAAGGTTTGGAACTTCTTCGCAGTCTACTTAAATCAATCAGTAGAATATGATATCTATGTGTATGCACACGTTATGTAAATGTGCCTGCTTTATTGTCCAAAAAGGCTGAGTAAAAACATTTCAAAATGAGGACAGGAATCACCAATTTTTGCTAGGAACTGGTTTTATTATACAGACCTGAAAACATGAATTATCTTCAGTCTTCTATCTACTCTTTATTAAAGAAGTGTCATGTCTAAATATATCTGCAATTAACTGCCATGACAATACAAAGAATAACTCATTTAAAAATTGTTTACACTGTGGGATATGTGTGTTCCTACACTCTGAGGTGAAAGCACATTGCTTACCTGCACAGTGATTCCTCATCCAGATGTGACTGGGTACTAACCATCATCCCAGTTTCTGGAGATGGGAAAACTAGGTATGAAAGAGAGTGATGATCATATTTTCAATAATCAGAGCATGAGAATCCCTTCAAACATGAGCAATGTAGCCCAAATTTAGCCTCTAAACAGTATAACATTTACTGACTAAGTGTGGCAAATGGAAAGGAACAAAACACACTCCAATCTACAGATTAATCTTTGTAGGAAACAGATCCTTATATTGAATATTTACAAACATTTATGCTAGTTTTAAGGGTCTTCTTACTGCTAAAGAGGATACAGGGGCTATTGTAAATACATATGATGCCCTAGCTTTTTTAAAATTGTTAATTATCCAATTACTGTGATCTTTATCTTACTTTCCCAACTTACTTTCTAATCACATTTCTTACATTCTGGCCTGTTAAACTATGTCTTGCCACTCTGGATTTGTATCAAATTAGATTTAAATGTTAAAATAGCAAAAATGATGAATGAGCATGATTCTCTTAGGAGATAGGGCAGAAGAGCTAAAAATTTAGGTTTATATATCTAAAAAACTATAGGCTATCCATCTCTGAACATAGACAGATGATAATTTGCTTTCAGCAACATAAACATGGAACTCTGGCAATGAAACATTACAATGCTTAGAATTAATCATGTTCTTAAACACTTCCCTTCAGTAGGTAATGGTTTAGACAGAATCAGGTTGCAATATGTTATAAAACTCTATGACACATTAAGCAATTAGGGAAAAACATATTTTAAAAGTATTATTATTTTGAAGTAGAGACAGGGAAGTTGTGACAAAGAACAGAAAGAGTATGCGACAAAAATATAAAACTAGGAAAGCTGAAGAGCCTAAGAACATGTTATTCAAAAAAGAGCAAGTAACATGTCTCATTCATCACCACCTTTTTTTTTGTTATTTCTTCTAACATTGCATAACTTCTTAATTATAAGTTGTCCTTTTAACTGCACAGAAAAGCCTAGATTTCATACCACTGTGAGTAAAATATGTTCTGCTTTACATGTCAAGAAGTGTCAAAACTGATTGGTTTTGCCTTTAAACTCATTATTTTTACAAAAGAGCAAAAATATACATTCAGGAACAAAAGCGCAGAAAGGAACAAAATGTAATCAGCACCTAGTTCTCCTTTCATTGACTAGTTCTCTTTTTTCACTGAGTACCAATAATTCTTAAAAATATGCTATTCATTCGGGAAAAAAAACACCTTCTAAAATTCACAGACATTTTGTGTCTTTACCTTCTTTTTAAAGACATATTTTTTAAAGTTACTTGATAATCAGCAGGGTCAAAGTACAAAAGTACAAAAATCTTGCTTTTCCAAAAAGAAGATAAACATTGAGGAGCTGAAGATACAAATACTGCTATCCTTACATATTCCAAACACTTCTTTTAAACTTCCATTTTCAATACTGTGGGGACTTGACCATTACAATAATGTCACAAGTAAATGATTGGGCTGAGTAAACAATTACTGTCAAAGGTAATGGTAAAAAAGCAGGTTTTAATATGAATTAGTGAAAATTTATATTAAAGCATAAGTCTTACAGGTGTACTTTAAAGGCTTGCTAGTAAGGAGTTGACAGGTGAGCTGAAAAGCTATTTCAAATTAACATGTGTCAACAGCATAGGAGAGAGGAGTCAAAACTATATTCCCCAGCAGCATTGAGAATGAGTAGAATATAGAAAGAATGAGTATCACCTCCTGAGTAAAGCCTATAACATTATTCAGAAGAGTCAGATAAGGCTTTATGTCAAAATGTTAAATACATGGCAATGTGGTATCTTGAATCTCTGTAATTACTATCAGCACACACTCCCCCCAAGGTGACTCAGAACATTCACCTCGAACTATGATGATGTATGAAAAATAATCTCCTGACCATTCTCTTCAGTTAATGGCTACAGGTTGTTCATGCAGCCCAGCACAGAAATCATAAAAGTTGCTGAGGGCAGTTAACTCTGATTCTAACTGATCAGGGTCTGAGATCAGACATTTATTACTTTGTGATGTCATTGAGAAGGTATTTCTGAATATTTCCCTTTCCAGTGCAGGGTCTAAATGGTAGATAAAATAATGGTAGAGTGACGCAGAGTGAAAAGTGAGCTTCAAGAGAACCACTGAGTTGTAGATGACTTGCGTGACATATGAGCACTCAACTACAAAACAAAGAGAAGCAAATGAAAAAAAAGTACAGAGGGTACCAAGACTGTTAAAGAAAGTCACTGGTCAAAAGAGAAGACCAAAAAGAATTAGTACACAACCAAGTACCAGTGACTTTACATAATCAGGCACCAAACAACAAGAGAGCAAGCTGTGTGGATGTGTCTCTTAGAGAGACATTCTCCTACTTGCCCTCCCAGCCACATACCATTATTAAGCTGATGCAAGATGCAAACTTGCCAGTGGAGTGAAAGCATAATTCATTGTTCATGTATTTACTTACGTAAAATCATGCTTTTCCATATTACGATTACATCTTTGGTATTTCGTTGATAATTAGCTAAAGAACTTGTATTTTAGAGAAACAGCCTTATTTACCAATAGCCCTAAATAGGGGAAAAGAAGAAATCATTCACTTGAAGAAATCATTCACTGATGCTATTTATAGTGCTTCTTCATTAGTTAGCAATCCTATAAATTACTTAAAATAAACATACTATTATAAATCAGTTTGCATAAATAAATAATGCCAAATTAGAAACCATATTCACATTCCTTTGACCAACAACTGTATGTATATTACAGTATTTAAACTTCAAATTAATTTCATATTTACTGTATTTTGAATTACAAGATTAATTACTAATGTCCTAGAATATTGGTCTTACCAATATTAGGTTATATACTCTGAATACCAGCAGATCGCAAACACACATATTTGGTCCACAAATACTTTTATGTCTGAGTTCTATATTCATATAGATCTCATAAACATCAACAGTTAACTAAAAAATGCAAAACTACACAGAAACAATTAATTTAGCAGTCACAGACCGCTACAATTATTATTTCTTGACAGTAACCTTACTGTTGTATTATTCACATTATTACAATACCTATCCTGAAGGAAGAAAAACACATATGGCTTACTTTACACTGCTCTTTTGAAACAGAATTCTCATTTCGTATTGCCCAAATCTCAGAAAACCCTGAAAAAACATAACTCATGCCACAGCTGTCTACACACGAAAGTAAACCAGCAATTGCTTAATGTACGCATAAGTTTTGTGTGAAGTTAAAAGTGAACACTTAGATACATTTCAAGGCAAATATAGATCAACTACTAACCAGCCAATTGGAGGATGTGTGGGCATATGAAGTCTTGAGATCTCTCCAGCTTCTTATAAAAGAGCATTCTGTGACTTTGTAATTCTCTAAAGGAGTTTAATACCTTTGCCACAGGCAATAACTACCTTCACAACACACTAAAACTTTTAAGTATGTTACCAAATAATCAACTTTTCCACATTTTCTCCATAGTTTGAAGCACTCTAATGAAGACATTGCTGTTATCATCACTGTTTTTTTCAGTTTACTCAGTGAGACCATAAGCACATTTCCACCTCAGAAGCGTTTCCTCTCATACAAAAAGTACAATCAATTTTATTTAAGTACAATTTTAGGAAAATGTTCGTTATTTAAAGATTTTCTGGTATGAATCTTATACCAACTCAGCATTTTCCTAAATTACTAGAGTAATATATGTTTAATAACAAGAGAGATTGCTATTAGAATACAACACTCTGGGTTTTTGTGAACTGTAACTGGTGATTGAGTGCCTAATTCATAGTATGTTCTTTTCAACTTACACAACTGCAGGGATTTTACATCTACAGAACTTTTTCATGCAATTGCAACATAAATTACATTAATCTGAGTTATCATGACTTCTGTTTTTCAGAAAAGAAATCTGTCCCACATGATCAAAACAAGGCATTTTTTAAAAATCAAACAGGTTTAGATCAAGTAAGCCTAGTACAAACAGATCACGTGGTTAAAGAAGATAGAAAAACAACTTTGGAATTGATCTGGGATAGTGAAATGAAAGATGCTGTCCTTAAAATTATGTACCTGGAATAAAAACTTTAAATAAAACCCTACATAATAGTTGTGATTTAGTTCTGCTCTGAAAATTGCAGTGGCACATGACAATTTTTTTTTTTAAATCTAAGAAAAGATAACATTCAAGCAAATGTTTATGCACACAGCTGTGTTAATGTGTCTCCTCCTTAGACTGAATGGATTGCAACAGTTCTGAATTTGAATAGCAGCAAAAGAATAATGAGTTCTGTATATGTATACCTGGCAGCCTGGCAGCCTAACCAAGCTACTCCCCTCCATTATAAATGTCAGCACTTACATCTGGCATTCAAAGCCACTTCCAGCAACTCAGGAGAAAATATATTTTGAAAATGCCAGAATAATAACAGTTCAACTGAGACTATTTCACTTACAGTCCTAACACATCCATTACTTAAAATACTTCACACAGGGGAGAGCTGAAATATTTTAACTCTGGTTAAGTTATACAGACTTTGGTTAGTAATACATAGGCAGCTTTTCTGCTCCATCTACAAACTCTAGGATGCATCAGGTTCCCAACTAAATGTGAAAATCTATGAGAAAGCATCCCAGAAATTGTAACACTTATTGTATAATGATTTGCCTTTCCTTTAATTGAGAAAAAAATTACTATTATTTGTAGTGAATGTTAAAAAGACCTATTGACTCCTTCTGATGAAGCAGCGTTCTTACAGTGATCTCTCCCACACTGCAACCCAGACATGGGATATGAAATTATGCCCAGTGTCAGAGACAGAAAGTTAACTTACAAGGTTAAAGTAAAAAAATGGATACGTTTTTCTTCATTTTATAATTTGACAAGTTCACTAACTTTACAGACAGCAAAGCCTTCATAAGTGTGTAAAACGAAGTGTTATATTCGACACTTAATGGGATCTCAATCTTCTCAGAAAAAAATATAATTATTTCAATCAATAATAGACACAATGTTGTAAATTAATTTAGATATATTGCTTACAATAAAATTTAGTAATATTAACTATATTTTCCTAAATTTTAAAGATCAGCATGTTCTATTTTACTAAGTTTTTACCCAACCTATTAAGATCTATTTATATTACAAAAAAAAAGCTTTTTTATACAGCAAAACTGCTGTATGCAAGTTAACCACCACACTAGGAAAGATTTTTGTTCTGAGCAACTCTGCTATAAAAAGCTACTAGAATTAATTTTTATTATTAAAATCACTAATTCCCATGTTTACCCTTTCATCAAACTGATATTACAGGACAAGTTGTCCTATTGAATGATTTATGATAAAACAGAATATTTATACTAGCATCAGAGTATTTTGTAGTCTAGACCGAGTGGGAACACATATCAAACAAACAAATTTAAAACTATTTAAGCACACAATTACACTTGCAATCAGCTACAGACTTTAAGAGTTCAGAATCTGTAGGACAAGCAAAACGTGACAGAAACTACAAATTTTGCTTGTGATTCACAGATACCTATGAATATAATTACAATCAGTGGTGGAAACAAGCCAAAATCATACTAGTGCTTTCAACTGAAAGATTATTTTTTTTCCCTTACAAAAAGTGCCATTGTATATTTTGGAAGTATAGGAACACTGAACCACTTCAATCATGAATTAAGATACATTTATTTTGTATAGTAGAAAACTCTATTGGATATTTATGCTATCTTGAATCTAAAATTTTTGAATGCTGCACATGGATTATTGAAATAAATTCTTAATAAATTCACTTATACTTGAAAGCATTTTCATCCCTACTTTACTGAGGAAACAGGAACCCTAACACAGATTTTAGTCCTAAATTTAAGCAAAATCGGTCACCAAAACTGATTTAGAATTTATCCACAAAATCTGTATTTCCTCACCAAGTATTTAAAGAAATACCTCAACAAAACACCAGTCCAGTACATTGAAGGCAAATATATACATAAATCCTTACAGTCTGTTTGACCTAAATAGTCCATTGACTAACCCAGATCTTCCAGGACTCCCATCTCCTCCAAGTCTGGTGGGGACAGAGGAAGCCTTTGTGCATATCTCTCCTAGAAGATCCAACCAAGCTGGGATCATCTGTGATAACTTACTTTCAGTCTTGTGAGGAAGTCCCTAGTCCTCAGCATGGCCTCACCTTGCCTGGGAGGCTAAGGAGGGAACAAGAGTTCTGCTGACAGCCTGCAAGCTCCAAGCCCACAGCTCAGGGAAGCTACTATCAGATCCGGCAAGCAACAAAGCCACCAACTGCTGTGTAGGGTCAGGAATGACAGACAAAGGACACATATGATATAGCTACATCCCAAGAAAGACAATATATTGACCATTTTTATCTTATTTTACTTACAATATCCTGAACTTCAGTCTATTTGTCAGTAACAATGTACAGAGAACACAGGAAAAGTTCCACTGAGGATCACATGGAAAAACAACTATTGGGCAGGAAATAGAAAGCACAGAATTAATTATGCTTTCCATAAACTCAATTTTCTGGTTCAGCATTCCCTACACAGATAATTTTAAACTAAACCAAGAAAACTACTAATTTTCACATGCCAAACCTCTACTTTTGTTTAAAGGGACAGGAGGAAAAAACAGAAAGAGAAACCTTGTAGATCAAGATAAAACAAGGGAGATTACTTAGCAATTACCATTATGGTCAAACTAGACTCAGCTTAGGGAAAGTTGACTTCCCTTTATTGCCAGTTAAAATAGATTCAGAGAGCAAGAAACAAAAAGACAAACATTAAAACAACACCTTTCCTCCCCACATTTCCCAGGCTCAACTTCACCCCTTCATTCCAGACTCCTCTAACGATCCCAAGGTGGCATTAGGGGATGGGAGTTGCAGACAGTACATACTGATTTCTCTCCTCCACTGCTTCCTTCTCACAGTTCAACTCCACTCCAGCATGGATTCCCAACTGGCTGCAGTCCTTCAGAAAATTTTCCGCAGCATGGGCTCTCAAGAGATCACAGTTCCTGTCAAGAAAAATCTGCTCCAGCATGGACTCTCTACAGGCTGCAGGGCAAAATGTGCTCTGATGCCTGGAGCACCTTCGCTTCCGTCTCTCTATTTCCCACTCTTTTTGTTCCCTCTTCCTTTGCCTGTTTGATATTTTCTGCATTTCCTTGAAAACGTTTTTTCTGAGGCACCAAGTTGGCTGATGGGCTCAGGTATTCTGTGTGTGGGGTCCGTTGCAGAGCTGTCTGGAAATGGCTGTGTCAGGCAGGAGACATTTCCTATCCTCTTCCCACAGAGGACACACCTGCAGTCTCCCCATCCTGGTACTAAAACCTTGCCTCACATATTCAATTCCATATGAATTAATGGAACTACAAGGACGTAAAAAAGTCTCCCTCAGGAGTTTACCTACTGGATAAAAATCAACTGACAACCTGAGTAAGACAGAAGAATATACTTAAAAATACTGGATGGGCTAAATAAGGGGGACTAAAAATATATGTACCTTTGTATAGTTATACTTCATAATAGTTATACTGACCTAAATTTAACTTGCAGTCAGACTCTAGTTCTGGGAAAAAAATTGAATTCTGAAAAGACATTTATTCTTGTCAACTTGTAACAATTTCCTTTATTTAAAGTGTGTTTAAATCCCACTGTACCATTGTCCTTGGCATTGTCTGTTTGTAGTCGGTATATATGATTATCTGAAATCTATTTTTCTCATTAATTTCATATATTATCTATCTTATAAGAAAAAAACAAACCAACATTTACATATAACAGACTTTATTTTGAAGAATGCCAGCTATATTAGATACTTCTACCTTGTTCAGGCATTGCTCTTCTGCTTTAGCAGGTTATACCTTGATAAATCTTTTCCTTGTTAAATATACGTTAACTAAGTAACCTGCATGAGAAAGCAAAGCATAGTCAGTTAATATTAATGAAAAGGAAATAAGATCTTCAAGTTATGTTACTCATTTGTACCCTTTTTTGACAGAGCATCTGATATGCAAGACAGATGCACAGAATTCCCCAGCCAGAGCTGTCAGTGAAGGCTTTCAACACAAGATTGCAAGCCAACCATTTCTTGTGAAAGTATCTACAGTGCTCCTTCACCTCTTTTTTCCTCATATTCAGGCTTTTAGAGTGCACTAGATGATATCAGTTATACAAAATTTGACAGAGTACAGGTATGAGCTGGGAGTCTACAATCATTTATAGCATTTCTTAGTGAAACTAGTTATCTCAATGAAATCTTTTCCATTGTCACATAGTTTAGAAAATTGCTGCCAATAAACTTATTCCTGACTAACAATCTTGGACTTATCAATGCTTAAAAACCCATCCTCTGGGCCAGGAAAGATGTTGATGGATCCCTCAGATGTAAATATTTACCAGTGGAGATAATTAAACATGCAGTGCTCCCATGCATAAAGTGGTAGGTCCCCTGAGCTCCTCAGTAAAAAGTTTAGTAAATGAGATGTAATCCTATGTCTTATCTCCTGTGCTCATAAATCACTCATTCATTTTAGACAGTTTCTGGTTAAAAAAAAAAAATCACCAACAATTAGAATACTGGACTAGAGTTAGTCAAGCAATTAACAAGAGTTACATCTATTTAACCAGCTCATTTTAAAGAGAAAACATTCATCTATTTTTAAAGTTATGAGCATGTCAAAAAGTATCTTATAATTTCTTTAAAACAAATAATCAGCAATGTACTTCACTTTGACACAAAAAAAGCCAAAATACCAAACAACCAAATAAAAGAACAGCAAAAAAAAAAAAAAAAAATCACAAAAAACCAAAACCAACCACACAACACACCATGACAGTTTTTTTTCACATTCCTCAAAAACATTATTTCAGCTGTGGGCAGAAATTAAGAATGGAAAAATTCAGCCAAGTGATAAGTTATTATGAAAGTAAAAAAAAAATATTTCCAATTATTTAAAAACTGCAGCCTCACAATTCCAAAAGCTAACCTGCAAGATATTGAAATTGAAATAATCAAATCATTTTATAATGCTAGTGGATCAGATTAGATATAACTGAAAATTTTCAAGATAATAAATCACTTTATCAGTATAAACATTTACTGTTTATAGGTCAAGCAGTCCATATAATATTACAGCAGGAAGCTGTATAGTTAACTGGATGGTATTTCCTGAAGTGCTTGTTACAGGGAACATGGAACAACAGTTTTTCAAGAACTAGATGGAAAAAAAAGTGTTACAGGTAAAGATGGAATGATCAGACTGGATGTGGCACTTAGTGCCATGGTCTAGTAACCACGGCAGTGTTGGATCAAGGGTTGGACTTGATGATCTCAGAGGCCCCTTCTGACCCAGCTGATTCTATGATTCTATGACTTTCAAAGCTATAAAAGCACATATTGAGGTTTCTGGGGGAAAAAAAAAAATCTCACCAGCCATTGAGATTTCAATATGTTATTTTTGTTTCTAAGACATGGAAGTCTTTATTGTGGCAATTAAAGCACCTATTTTTCACATCTGCATGCTTAACAAGAGGTCATCATTTAAACAAGCACATCTCTCAATAAGTATTACAAATTTCACTCTATTTTGCGAACATTACTTTTCCCTAATGTGTAAATACCACCCAGTATAAAAATCCTGTTCCACACTATGATGATGTTAATTTCTATATTTTTTGTACATCTGTACCATTTTGTTGCCCTGTAACTTATAAATTTTCTCTTCAAAGTGATAGTTCCCAAAATGCATTACATACAGACAGAACTAGAAATTGAAATTCTGTTTCTTTTTGCTGTAAGACCTGCCAGATGTCAGTTTTGGTATTAATGGCTTTTACAGTACTCCCTGAGCCATTAATAGTTTCTAAACTAAGAAATGTAAATCAGCTCAAGACAATGTCACTGCCACATACAGCTGAAGTGTAGCTGAAAAGGGTATAAATGCAAACATAGACAAACTACATTAAGCTTACTTCAAAAAGTCTGTTGGAGCTCTGCTGACTGAAGAAGTGTTTTTAAAGGTCTAAAGTACTATCAAATTAATTGTCCTTAAGTATTAGGAAATACACTAAAACAAAATCCTGATCCAAAAATCACTTAGGCTTTGTGAACTACTATATATACACAACGCATCCGTTTGTACTGGCTAAAATAAGACTCACTGTGCACAGTGAGTTGTGAGCATACAACTATCTTACACATAGATTGTAAGCCTATATCACAGTCTACTTTTTTTTTCCATTTACTGCCTGGTACATCGAAGCACAGAACCTGAAAGTGGTAGCATTATTATATTTAAAAGTCTGTCACTTTCTGGCTCCTGGATACTTCACACAACGCAGACAAGCAACAGGCTTTTCGCAGATCCTTTTCCCCTTACATTTATTTTATGCATTGAATAAAGAACAGCTCAAGTTCAAACTGTCTGCATTCAACGCATTTTCAAAACCTGAAAACAGGGGATTCTCCCATAGCTTTCTCTCATTCAACCCATATTTCTCTTTGAACAAGGCAGATTATTTCTAATTTTTTTTCAGGTATACTAATTTCTATAGACCATATGCTTACAAATGCATTTTGCAAATCTTATGCTATTAGAGTAGTCAAATGATTTGTTCTATTTGCAGTTAAGACACACGTTATTATCAGATAAAGACAAAGTAGTCCAAATTCCATTCAGTAAGGAAACTTTTCCTACTGATTCAATAAGGATTGGATAAAGTATTTAGATTGCCTAAATGAAGTCCAAGACATCATGAAACATCCAGACAGCTTCTCAGGACCTTAACCCAAGTTAAACTGTCAAACCTTACTCTCTTGAGAACTTCCCATGCTTCTGCCATATTAATGTAAGCACAATCATTGTAACTGTAAATTACTACTAAAAGTGACTCCAGTAGCTGCCAAGTGTTAAGATATAATACTTAAAGACAAATTGGTCAAAACCTCCATACCTCTCAAATCAGGTTAAAAGTTTAGAAGTGACAAAAATTTGCTATATTAGCATTACATATCACTGATTTTTCTTGACCTCTGATATTTCAGTTTTTTGAGAAGCATTGACACAAATTACTACATAGCTACAGATATCAAAAGCTAATTCTGTTAAGATTTCCTTATAGAATAAACAATTTCTTCTTGAGAAATAACATAAAATAATATTACAGCAGTATTACCCTGTATCAATACTGCCTCCATCAAATTAATTTAATCTCCAAAAAGCTCAACTAACTTGCATATTCTAATTAATATCATGCTGAAAATAGTTAATGATGCTAAATTGCAGTAATCTTTTTAAAAGGGTCAAATTTGTTGATCTGCATTTAAGCTATAAACACCAGGCATGAAAATGAATTGGTTTTGAAGTAACACTAATTCTGAAAGGTCCCACTTAAGAAAATTATTTCCTTCCATAATTTTTTAATGTTTAATCAAGCCACCCAGTAAAGGATTATAACTGATAGAGAATTGCACTGTTCTATCTCTCTTCCTATTGCTCTGAGCAGAACTCCCTATTTTCTTCCCTGAAGTTTTCAGAGAAGATCCTGCATCAGGTAGTCTTCACCAGGATGTATGCAGGTACATAATAGAGTGCAGCTTTAACACTATGTTAACATAAGATTGCTTCCTTGCTGTTAAGAGATATTTTTGTTGATGTGTCATTTTATGCCACGATATTTATATTCCCACAATAACTTCACACTATACAGATCGGCAACAGTAATTGCCAAGCACTAATTCTCATAAATTCTAGAGTATGTTAGTTCATTAGGAGTGCTAGTTCATATGCCCCCACTTGTAATGAATAAATAGCTGTCTTAAAAAGTCACTCCAGCACCTGTTGATATTCAAAGAGATAACCCACTGAAGAAAAGATCAAGTAGCTATAATGAATGATCTGCAAAGTAGCATTATTTTATCAGCAAAAATCACACTTTTGCTGATGGTCTTCAGTTCACACTTATAAGGTCATATTTTAAATGGAGAAAAAGTGTGTTGACAGCTACATTAATACTTGTATTGTATCTTTCACATTTTATCTGGGCACAAAATTAACAAAATGTTCCTGTGAAGAAAACATAGTTATATTTGTTTGGTCGTAAACCTGATGGATTATCTACTCTGCTTGCTGTCACACACAATACATGGCAGAGGTTTCTACACAAAAAAAGGTCAAAGTTTTTTTATTTTGCATGGTGGTTTCTTTAAGATCCTACTGTCAAAATGTCACACTTCAAAAAAAAAAAAAAAATTCTAACACACGCTGCTACACTCATATGAAGTTCATTTCCCTTGACAGTATTTGTTCAGCACATGGGTTTTTCAATCTGAAAGAGTATCTGTGAAAACTGGCAGAAGATAATTTAAAAACTGGGTTGTGAATAAGGAAGTCAAATATATTAAAAGACAAAGCAGTTTGTAACAAGACAAGGTTACAGGCCAGAACATGAATTCCACAAGAGGGTCTCATTAGAACAGCACAAACAATAGGTAGCCTTGATAGGGGACGGTAGGGGGTTCCACAGTGGGATGACTGAACGAGACCAGCCAGTTCAATCATCAGCAGGCGATTTAATCTAAACTACCAAATATCTTCAGAATAGCACATCACAAATCTAATACACATGGAACCTGAACAGAAACAGAATCGTCCCTCTGCAGATTCATTTTTTGTCAGGAGTATTTAAATACAAAATATAAAAATTCTTACATCTGCAGAAAACTTTTTCAGGAAGCTGGAACATCATTTTTCCTCATTTAAAGAAAAAAAAGAATAAAAAAGAATAAAGAAAAAAAAGAATAAGATCAAAACACAACATAAAATGGTAAAAATAGGTGGAGCGCAACTCATAACAACGATACAAGCGTTTCAAGAATAGGAACATCTAGAGCATATTTCTTGAACAAAAAAGTAACATGCAATAAAAAAAATTGCATAAACAAGAATATATGATATCCAGATACACCACAGATTAAACATATAACTGTGACAGTGGTAGTTCATCTGAACATGCAAGTGCCGGTATCTAACACAGGATGTCACCCTATCAAACCTGAATGAGAACCTGATTAAACAATGATGGAAGTAATTAAATCACAGCAAATAGTATTCACATGACGATACCTTTTCCAGGAGGCCTTAAGAGCACGTACTTAAATGAACTGACAAATATCAGTGTATAAGATAACTAAAAGTCATCAGACATCTCACTTTCAGATAATCACCATCTGAAAATTACTAGGGTCTACTATTTACAAGGCAATAGAAAGTTCATTAATACATAATTATTAGTTTTAGTAACTAAATTCATTACAGTTTTACTGTTAATACTGAGGCATTTCAAGTCCTATCAAGGGTCATTACAAAGCCTTTAGTTGGTTTCCACATTCCCATACCTATTTTTCAAATAGTCATTAGATAAAAAGGCAAAATGTAGAATTAAAAAAAAAAAATTTAAATTACTGTTTGTACTTTTACAGTCTGTAAAAAAATGTTCTGGAGATATAAACAATGATTAACAGAACTACAGCAAACCAGTTATTTAAAACTAATGTATGTCTGTCAAAAACAGATAGCTATACAACTATCTGTGATTCTTCAATTTCTTAAACACTGAAAGTTAACTCTGCATTTCTATGTGCCATTATGAAGCCACTGAAAAGTATTTATCATTCCACTACCCTTAACTACGAATTATCATGGTAAATGTAAGCATGTTGTCAACAAAGTAGTAAAACACTGCCATTCTTTCTATTGATATTAACACATCATAACACAGACAGAATCAGTGGTTTTAATAAATGTAGAGAAGTTCAAAAGAATATATCCCTTTTCACATATCTTAAGAGCAGAATGAAAATGACTTGTAATTTTCACCTGCATCAGGAAAGCTGACTGTTGTAAGGGTGAAAAAAAAAAAAAAAGTGTTTAATGAGGAAACAGAGAATCAGAGATGTACAAAGAATGGGTTTAAGAATGAAAGGTCTAATGCTAGTTACCAAAAAAAGAGCAGAGGACTGCAGCAGTGAAAATTAACATGACTAGGAGTCACAGAAAGATGGTACATTTTATGCTTGTAAAAAGGTTAAAAAACCTCTACAACAAGCAGCAGAGGAACACTAGAAAGGAAATTAATCACCTACATTTCAGAACATGGTAAAGAGGATGTGCCACATATAGCATAGAGTTCATGCAGAACAGGAAGATAAAAAAGAAATAAAGAAAAAGCACTTCGCTCAGTGAACACTATCTATTCTGTATACCCTAAGGCAAGATTCTCTGGAAAACATAGTGTCATCATATAATTAAAGATCATATCATAAACTACAGATACAACACAGTTGTATTGAGGTTACCTGCACCATCTTAAATCAGAGCCTCTCAGATCATTTTAGTGGCTTTTGCAAACAATGTAAATACATGCAAATATTCCAGATGGACCCTGAATGTCATCTTTACTGCTAGGTAATCAGAGATTGTAAATACATAGAACATGCTAACACAGGATGCTATTTCTCAAAAACTGAAAAGATGAATAAATTTCAGTATTTTTCTTAAGATACAGCAATGAGCTTTTGCCAGCTCTTTATCATGCACAACAAACACATGAAAAAAAATCAGTAGAACACAGCTACAGCAGCAAGATACTGCACTTCTCACAAGAAATTATTAATGCTCCTTTCCATGCACCAAGCAGAATTAATCACTTCTACTGCAAGTAGAAAGTATGTTTTTTGTTTGCTGTCCAATTCGTCTGTTACAAATAAAACTCCAAACGTTACAGTTTTTTCATTCAAGTGAATGAAAAACTTCAGTAATAGTATTTTTCACTAAATATGTAACATCTATTTTAATTTAAAATTTATTAAACAAAAGTTGTTCCTAATTTTTAACTAAAGAAGATGACCGTATTATTTTAAATTTTTTATACATAAACAATGCAGGCAATTCTTATTCTTACATGAGATGTAACTATGGAACAAGATCATACCTTCCTAAAGAGAATGTGCTTGTTGTTGTAACAGAGACCAAAGTCCAGAAATACTTTTGCCTTTAAAATCTACTTTGAGTGCCACCAAAAAAAAGCATATAGTCACACTCACCTACACAGAATAGAAAAAGAACTGGACAAAATTAGTATCTATTCTAAACTACGAAGAGAGAAACAGTATACTTATTTAAAAACATGAAACAACTTCCCAGTGAGTAGTAGCTTACTACAAAAAGCTAAAGAAAAAAAATCTTTTGATAATAATTGAAGTCCTCCTATAGAAAATATGCCTAAGTCGAGGGTAAGGTTGGTCCAGTAAAGGAGAGAACACATTGGGTGGGGATTTTTTAATGCAGCAACACTTTCTTAAAGTGTTAATGGGAGCCTTTTTTCACTGGTAAAGGTAGTTCTTGTTTCGTTTTGGAGAGCATTCCAGGGAAGAAGCTGTTGGCATAATCAGGCTTTCTGGCTGTAATCAGTTTGCCTCACATTTAAGAGTGCTATTCTTAAACACAGTGATGAAAGGAATTTTCTCAAAAAAACACTAAAGTGGAATATCAATTATAATGCTGCTAACACTGAAAATACATGTTTAACTGCTCCAAAATTTTGAAAAAAGGCAACCCATAGTGAATAATTGACAGATAGGGTGGGTTTTTATTCAAAAATGTTTTTAACCATGGTGGTAGAATAGGATTTAAATTCATGCAGTGTAAAGAGCATGAAGAAATAAGGAAACCAGGCTTTTACTTTCCTCTCCTGACAATAGGATTATGAATGCATTTTACCTTCAGCCTTACCTCATAGAAGTCTTTCAAAAAAAAAAATCTTAATTTTTACAGAAAATATCTCAGTTCTAGAAAAAGAAAATGAGATGCTGAAATTGGCACCTAAAGCTCAAATGAAAATACTAACAGTTCAGCATTGCTATATGCTATATTCCATAATATTTTTTTTAAGAAATAGTCACACATAATTCAAGTCTGTTTTAGCCATACTTTCATGTTCTCAAAGCTGGCATCAGACAAAATAAATAATAATAAAAATAAAATTCCTAAGTATAAGTTAGCCAGTCTGATGAAAAAACCTGATGTTATTAGACTTATCCTAAATATGTTGTCCCATTTCTATGAAGCAAATACACATCTGTGTCCTGCACCGGACGACTTTGCCCGTCCTCCAGGTATGCCCAGAGGGCAGTGTAGGCTATAATGACCCATCTGTTCACTACTGGCAAGTAGCAAACTTCTAATGAAGACAGATGTGGGTCACCCCGTACAAGAAGGCTGCAGGGTGCTAATGAATCCACCTAATGGTCACTACCTGCCACTGCTGACTGATGGATGAGCAAAAGGGTTAAGCTTCAAAAGCACAGACAAGTATTTCAGGTAATCATTAGTCTTACTAGGATATCTCACACACACACACTTACTTTAATGTTGTCTTCTCACACTTAAAAAAAAAAAAAAATCAAAAAAAAACCCCAGAACTGCTAGCTTCTCTTTTACTTTAGCCATGAGATAACCTGAAAGGCTGAAACAAAGATCTCATGAAAGACTCACTACTGTTATTACCCCAAAAAACATATTCATTGTAATTTACAAAAACACATGACCTCTGACACTAACAGTAAAACCAAAAATCTTAAAGGAAATAGCTACTAGTTGCAAAACCCTACAGGTATTCACACTTCCTAAATGCTACAATCTGACAGCAGTATATGAAAGAACTTTAAAGAGTGAACTCCATTCACACAGACCTCAAGTTAATGGATTTTTTTTGTAATAATGGTTACCGCAAAAGCCAGTGAGGATTTGACTCATTCTGTCAATTCCTACATGAATGTGATGGCACCACAAAAGCCAGCTACTTGTGACAAAATATTGATTAAAATCCAACCATTCATCAATTCAAGTAGAGAGCAAATGTCAGGAAGAGTTACAATGGGGAAACTCCAGAGTGAAGTTCTCTAAGGGGAAAAAAAAAAACAAACTACAAAACAAAACCAACAAAAACAAACACACAAACAAAAAACACACACCACACCAAAACCATCCTATAGTGAGAAATGTTATGACTTTGAGCTGGTGTGGGGTGAAACCTGCAGAGAATATTACCATCTGCCAGGGTTCACCAGGATTTTTTAATAAACAGCTGCAACAAAGCAAAGTCACAGCACTATCCAAAAGTACAGAGAAGTAAGAAAATTATTCATTATGTTAAAACCAGAAAGAAGTATTTTTATGTAACAGCTTTTGAGAACTGGCTCTCTTGCTTTTAGAATCAACTAATATCTTTTCAAAACACCATACAAGAATCTACCAACTTCATTTCTGATGTAACTCTAACAGTAGATAGGAAACCCAAATATACCAAGCGCTACAAAAGATTCTTTACCAAATATATCATATAATACAATAAATATACAATAAAAAACAATCCTGTAGTAATATTAAACCAATACTATGGTGTATCAATGGTTGATCTTATAAAAATGCAAAAGACATCCTTACTAGAAGTCAACATTTTATTCCTTGTCATGCTCATCTGTTGAATAATCCTTAATACACCCTGTAACCTCGTTAGGCCCTTATATTCTTAACTGTAAATTGAACATCGGGATCTCAGCACATTCATTTTGCAAGGCTCAGTACATTCATACAGGGGAGGATGACAGGGTGGGGAGGCCCTGGCATTTTACAGTAAGATGTATTTTAGAAGTAAAGAATATTATAACATCCTTATCCTAAGCTAAAAAATAAAAGGGAAGTTTTGCTTGATAGAAGTCATGTAATTTTTATCTAAGCCATAACCTAGTAAAAATTCTCAAAGTTTTGATAAACAAAGGCTAACACTGAACAGCTTTTAACTCTCAGTATTATAAGATGAAAACTAGCCCTTTCAACTTCTGCCACAATACAGTTTTTTTAACAGAATTTGGCATAGTTGTAAATCTCATCTCTGTGTTGAACCTGCTTTTTCATTCATATAAAACTAATGAGTTGGTGACACTTGGAAGCTTACCTTGCAGATAAGCAATGATTTCTAGTAAATATAAGGAAATTTATGCCTACTCTTTGAGGGTATAAATTGCAGTTTTGCCTAATATATGCCAAGAGAGACTCCAGTGTAAGTTACCTTTTCAAACAGATTTAAATTCACAGATGATTTACTGTTGTTCCCAGAAGAGAAATGATTAAGCAGCCTCAGAATTTTGCCTGAGGCAACAGAAGCTCTTCAAGATCCAGTTACTCCATCATATATGAATCTGAGAATTTCCTTTTGCAAGAAGCTACTAACATTACATACAAGATGAAACTAACTACATATAGTCAATTCACTTATTCATTTACAGGTGATTTCACTGATTTATCCTATGAGAGAAGACTAAAAGCAGCAGGGGGAAAAAAAACAAAACAAAAGAAACCTTTGGGAGTGAGAGGCATCAAATACAGGTGAAGTGTTGCAAAAATACGGTAATTGTGCATTCCTGGGATTAGTCACAATTTCACTGGCGAACAAAAGCTACCATAGTCTAGGAATAGGTCCTTTAATATTTAAAAAGAAACTCAAGTGTTAATATCATCATAATAGTATGTGTGCAGAACATTTTGTAGGGGACTGCTTTGTTTTCCATTTAACTCACTTGCCATTTGAGGACCTGCAATTTTTCAATGAGAAAAACTTACAATTCCAGTCAAATCTGGTTGTTAGACACACATTGACCTGTGTTCTGTTTTTATGCATAATATCCCACTTTCCTTTAAATATATGATTACAAGTGAGAAAGTATAGGATAGTTTAAAAAATTTACAGTCCGTATAGAGAAGACGTTCCTACCTTCTTGAGATAAAAATGACAGTAACACAGAAATCTAATAGTATCTACCAATTAAGTCCTCCCATCATCACACTTTTTTTTTAAAGTCCTCTGGCCAGAATCTCATTTTCCTATACATGCATCCTTCACCCATGAAGAAAAGAGACTCCCAAGTAAGAAAAAAAAAATGCTGCTGTATACATAAATAGTGCAGCACAGCCATTAAACAAGCACTGATGGTTACGAGCGCTTAGGGAAAACTGATGTTAGTATTCACAGGTTCACTTGCAAACTGATTTACATATATAATTCTAAGGTAAAACAAGTAAATATCATAGAAAGGAAGACTGATAAAAGAGTACCATAAACAAAAACTTCTGAAACATGTGGTCACACATCATCTGAAAACAAGTGATGGTTCAAAGGACACAGCTAATGATCAGCTAATTACACATATGATGGGGGAGGAGAAAATGTTCTTTCCAAATCTTACTTCATTTCCTTACATTCCATCTTCGACTCATATAGAGAAAGCTGTTACACATTTCCTGCCATCCTTTCACAAAGATGCCTATCTTTGCAGATCCAGAGGAATATAGCAGATTATTAACTCATGTCACAAATAGTAACATCGTAGTACACAAGGTACTACTTTTTTTCCAACTATTTCAATTTGAGAAAATGAATCAGATATTTACCAGACTGGCAAAGGATATGTCTCCAACACAGAGTCAGTTGTGTTTGAAGAAAAGTTGAGTTGGAAAAGAGTGTTGTTTTACTCAGTATGGTGAGTATATTTTTAACCTCAGGATCTCCTGAATTTCATAGGATTATATATATGTTGCAAGTTCAATACATACATATGCATAAACCCAGTAATGAAATGAGAACTAAACTGACAAGCTTCAAGTTTTTGAATCATTTTCCATTAAGGCACTAGAGCTAATCAAATGCAAAATCAGAATTTGCTTTTGTTTTTGCTAGCGACAAAGTATAACCCTCCTCATCTGAAATGTCTTTGTTCTCAAAAAATAAAGGAATCTATACTACTGAAACCTTTCAGAAACCTCAGTCTCAAAAAATCCAGACAAAATCTGCATAGAGAATGCAAGTTGATCAAATTTACAAGCCTCTGGTAAGAACTCTTTTGAAAGAAGCACAAATCTGTGTTAGGCCAAAGCTTTTCTTTTCTCATCTTGATTGTAGGTGGATTTAGAAATCCCATTATTTTTTGTCTCTATTCAGCAAGCTTTTGCATATTTGAAGATTACTACATTAAGTCCTCCTTTATTCTTTACTCATTCATTTTTTCTGTCTAGGAACATTCTCTAAATGTCTCATTACTTCTGTTATTTTACTCTAAACTGGCTCTGATTGGCCTCCACATTTTATACTTGAAATATGGTAGAAATGACACCATACTGCAGATAAAGTTTGCTCTCTGTAGCACAGTTCACAAGAATTATTTCACATTCATTGCAAGTAAAACTTCTATGTACACGTCCTAACAGAGCATCTGGCCATATTCCCTTTTTCACAACAATGCCACAATGTTGACACATATACAGCTTAGAGATTGCTGTTCCTTGGCATTCTTCAAGGTATTTAGAACAAAGTTACCTAAATGTCATCAATATTAAGGAAGAAATGAGAAACTGCCAGCACTGCTGCACTGCTGTACACATTTTTCTTTATACTGTATAAGTAGCACTACCAACTGAAAGCTGGGTCTCCAGTCCCTTTTCTGAAATTATTCAAGAAAACATTATTTTGCACTTGCTTAGTGAAAGTTATTACAAGAAGTGTCTTTAAAAGCCTAATTTCCTTAAGATAAAGTGTCATAGTGATAATATAAGTGAAAAAATGGTTTTATGGACTTTTCAATAAAGAATGGGAAGGTAGTAAGTTTTAAAAAGCATCCAGGTGAATGCTTCACATCTTTTAATCAACTCCTCCTTTTTTTCTGAGATGGTATGAACACCTTGCTTCATTTCCTACTTCCTGGTAGAGGAACAGCCTACACATGCTTTTTAATTTATAAGCTATTTCATTAATTCAAAGGTCATAGCACTTTATATAAGCACATATTTAATGAAACAAAAAATTGGCTATAAATACATTAGGATCAACAAACTATTTACAAACTGATTTAAGTAATCACAACAAACAGGTACATACCTTTCTTCCTGCATAACGATTACTTTCTTGTAATGCAAAGAAATAAATTATACCTCATAAAATTCCAAAATTAGCTCTCTATCAAATTTTGGTTTACATTTATATATGTACATATATATATATTAAAAAAAATATATTAACATTTATTTTGCCAAACTCTACATGGAAGTTCTCTGGCATAGCCGGTTTGGGTGTCTCTGCTCTCAACCCTGCACATGGTTTTAGTGACCAAAGCCTGCAACAACCACTTATTTCTCTAACTAGGGCACTAACTCTGTTTATGGGTAAGGGCTCTGTGGAACCAGAGTGTCTTCAGTGAAATACTGAAGTGAACAAGTGGAGTGTTCAAAAATTTCTGCAGCAGCCTACTGACAAACCCTAACCTTGTATTTTAAAACACCACTTCTCAAATGTTTTTAATTCAGACACATCAGAATTTGCTTTTGTTTTTGCTAAAGCCAAAGTATATCCCTCCTCACAAAGTATATCCCTCCCTTTGCTAACACAACACATTCTCTACCAAGCTCAGCTCTAGGCTTTGAAACATGGTAGTGCTTTAAAAGAAAAATTATTTAACAAAAGTAAACTACATCTATCTTACTTAATTCTTCAGAAATACTCAGCCTATTTTTACTGAAGCTTAAACAAAGTCAAGGCAATACATTTGCAACCATTTCACCTTAAGGCACTGAAGTCAGATGTTGCTGCCCGTGAGCAATCTAAGATGCTACCAATTCCATCATACACTGTGATGGAATGGAGCCTTTTTTCACTTAAATTTCAATTGTTTTTTCTATACTATGTCATAAGATCCTGTTTTGTAGTATTATGCATGTTTAATCATGAAATCATGATGCACAACTGCAATTAACTTTTGATCAAGTACCATAATTACAAATCTGCAGAAACATAGCAGAGAAATATTTTGCATGCAAGAGTTGTACATATTCTTAGAACTGCAAAATACATTAAAGCACATTCATAAAACATTTTAAAAAAATTTAAATCCTATTTAGTTTTTTTAAGAAAATCTTTTCTTGTATAGTGGATGTATTAAAGAAAATATCTGTTGTCTGCTTTTTTAAAATACATCTCCTCTTCAGGACGTTATTAGGAGCACAGAGAGCCAGTCAAAATAAGAAGATGAATGGATAGAAGATACTGTAAAGCATTCTATAGTTTGCATTTACCTGTTTTTGTTATCCTTTCACTTTAAATATAAGCAAAATGAACTTTACAAGTCCCTCCATACTTTGAGAAACTCTTTCCCAGTACTTTCAGCAAGGCTGTTACAACTTTACCTGTTGATAAATTTCTCACCCCAGCAGTCCTGCTTTATTTTTAATCTGCTTTAGCTAAAAGATCCAGTTCCTTATAAAATTTGATCATTTTTTTTCCCTTAAGAAAGCTGAGGGGGAGAGGAGCAGTTCATCATGAAACAAGGTTATCATACATAAGTTCGCAGCAATCACATTCTAAAATCAGAGACCCATCCCAAAAACCTCACTGCCTCCTTTTATTTATTATGCATTAAGATATCTATATGAATTTATTCATCAAAAAAAAAGGAGGTAGGGGAAATAATTATTGACCTTCAAAAAAAAAAAAAATTACAATGCATCACACAGGCATTGCACCAAAACCAAGCATTTTAACCTCTGGAAATCCTAATCAAAGTGTAGCTTAAGAAAAAAATAATGCAAATTTTTTAAGACATCAAAACTCTCAATAAGGTAATTTAGGAAATCATTGTCTGTTTTAGAAGGGACATTATGTCAGCTAGATAGTTACCACTGCACATTTTAACATTTGTGAATCTAAATTAGAATGAACTGATGATTTCAATTTGCAGCCTGGTCTTTAGAGGAAAAAATGGACATGCTTTTAGGTATAAAAGTCAAGTCATCCTTTCTGGGTAATTTTGAACCTATTAGTCAGCCTTAACCAAATTTGATTAAGAACTTGCAGACTCTTTGACATAAAATTCTCACCAACTTTGAGAAAAACGAGGAATCTGTGGAAACAGATTGCTCTGATTAATAAAGTGCACTGTAAACTCAAGTTTTATCAGAAATCTGTGAGTCCACAGGAAAGTAATTACTATGAATGTCTTTACAGAAAAAAACATAAATTAGCATGTAATCTTTCCTTGACACCAGCAAATCTAACCCCAAAGCTCAGGGTTAAGTTTGGTTCCAAAAGTAAGGTTTCTGGTTACTGCATTCAGTCCCAAAGCACAGGGTTGAGTTCAGGTAAGTGTTCACGTGAATACTTCCCACACGCCTGCTCTAACTACATTTATCATCCTAGCTAAGGACAAAAGTTGGTTTTTACACATCTTTTTTACCCAGCTGTGTTTCCCAAACCACGAAGAATTGAGATCTCTTTAAGGTAATTACAACACGCTGTCCATCAGCTTCAAATTCTGGGATATACTCTCAGTTTTAATTCTCACTTAACATATCTTTTCTCTGATAATTATTTATTTATTTCCACAATAAATTTGCGTACATTAGCACTTAACAGAAACCTGAAAAAGAATAGTGCCATCAGACATTTCATGTAATTCAAAAATAGGCACCATTCATTCATCAATTCTTTTCTGAAATTTATAACCAGATAGGGACAAAAAACCAAAACAAAACCAAAAGCAACACATTCTCTGTCTCTACCAACATGCAAAAAAAAAAAAAAAAAAAAAAAGAAAAACCAAACCTCCTTTTTTTATCACTTCCTGCCTAGAAACACCAGGTTCCCCCTTCCTCCTGAATCTTTGTACATTGCTTCTTCCTTAGTAAAAGGAGTGCTAGGTCATCTCAACTCCTCTTTTTTATCTTCCTTCTTGTGTACCCCTTTACATCATTGCTTCTGTTTTCCTCTTATGTCAAATGTAGCTTTACACACCCAAGGAAGACTAAACTACTTTATTAGGAGTTAAAAAACGAAGCATAAAGGAGCATAGCTTGGATCACTCAGCATAGCATGTTTGATCATATGCCAAGAAAAAAGCTGCCTCCCACTAATGCAGTTCCCTCCATTCATGTCACTGTTCAGTCCTTCAGTCTTTAAATGAGATAAGGTAGTAACTTCCTCATTAATTTCACCTGAAAGTATTCTAAATAAGAAACCTAGGTTCACAGTGTATATTTGAAAAGACATCCTTAACATTTCAAAAAATCTCAGCGGACAGCTTTTGCAAGTTTATGCCATCCTAATACAAGTAGTTTCGGGATACTCTGTATGGTGGTACAACAGTCCCGGTTAGAATAGCTTTCAGTTGCAAGGTTGTGTGCCAAAAATAGCGATTTTTCTCAGTTTTGCACCTACATACAAAAGTTTTCAAAATTCACAAGTCCCATAGCTATACTTAAGTTCCTTGAATTTTAAGAAAACTTTTCACATGCACAGAATTAATTATTTGCAGCTTTTTCTCAATACTATAAATGTTTCCGTCCTTAGAACCAGCAATATCAGTTACTTGTTTAATGAAACTCTATTAGTTACTTCTAATGCTCAAATTTCAAAAATGATGCTTGGTGTCCTATCATTTGATCTGGTAGTATCTATCCAATTTACCTTACAATTCTTTATAGTGACACTGAATGAAAGTAGAAAAACTAAGAAAATCTAAGAAAAACAATGACAAGAAGTTTTATACCTAAAACACATTTTTCTGGAGACATGGTAAAATCAGTAAAAAGAGAAAATATAGTTGGATGTGGTGAAGTATTGATTTTTTCAGGTTTTTAACTGCAATCTCTAAAAATATAAATATATCAAGCAAACTTTAAAATAAAGCATTTTTACATAGGAAAAAAAACATGAAGCTAAAGCAGTTGTCTGTAGCTGAAGACATCTCTCCCCACACATGCCTAAAGGCTCCAAAATTCTGCCATGTTACCTAAATGGTCTGAAATATTTCATTCATTGAGTTTAAAACATAAACCAAAACAACAGCACTGTTCATTTACAATAAATATATTTTTATGTATATTTATTGAATCTTGACAAATTCTGAGAGGAGTTACTAGTCATTTGATTACAATTTTGACATATCATTCCAAAAGTTGTGAAAATACAGAATTACAGAATGGGTCAGGTTGGAAGGGACCACAGTGGGTCATCTAGTCCAACCTCCCTGCTCAAGCTAGTCCATTCCAGAGCATATTGCACAGGATTGTGTCCAGACAGTTCTTGAATATCTTGGAGATTCCACCACCTCTCTGGGCAATCTGTTCCAGCTTCACAATTTCTACAAAGTGTAAAGAGCTTATGCTCTTAAATTATTTCACAGGATTTACACTGAAGTAGAAGAGGAAAAATAAAAAAGCTCGTGAATTTTCATTCTTAACTAGTGGGGGTTTTTTTATTTTCAATATAAATTGCAGTCTTTTTTTCACTCTATTATGAAAGCCTTACACCTGAAGTCTGGGTATAAATTAGTTTTCAAATAGGAGGAAAAAGTTGAAGTGCCATTACCTCCTTTTCTTCTGTAATTCTATTACTGTGGGAAGAAGAGGTCATATTTTTTCTTGCCTCATTTTTTTTTCTTGCTGTTGACTTTTTCATAATGCAGTGCAGTTTCCCTTTAGAAAGTTAAAGGAAAGATTTATGAGTCTTCACTTTTAAATGCTTATCTAAATACATTTAGTGAAAGTCTATTCTATTACAAACAGCTGCTACTTGCAATAACTAATGAAAGCCAAAATTACTTACAAATAGGAAGGGTCCCACAATATCATACAATTATGCAGTAAACCCAAAGAAGCAACACAAGGCTTATTTCACAAATGGCAAAATCATATATTTATTAACACAGGATGACTACAGCAACTATTCAATGGAGAAAAAATAAAAAGCTTAGAGAAAAGACAGTGTACAATTTTTGAGATGATACCCCATGTCAAACAAAGCTTCAAGTGAGTTATGATTCTCTAATTCTAATTATGAGACTTAACACTGTAATTCACCAAAACAGGTCTAGCTATATCACAAATTTTTAAAACTCTCTTGGTGAAGCAACTCTCTAGAGAGCCCTTTCATTACTAATTTTAGGGGAAAAAAAACTTCAAAGGAAATCACTAAAAATACTCATGTAGCTTTTATGACCACTTCAAATGTCATTCCAATAAGTCTGACCAAGACACTGGAAAGGATTTAAACCACAGCAAACTGCTCACACAGTAAATTAAGACCAACCAACTAGCATGCTGAAGTTTATTTTAAAAATTTCTTTTTCCAACTTCTAATGAATTTACAGCTGTAGACTGAAAAATTAGGCCAAATCAGTTGCTTGGTTAAGTATACAGATAGAATTCATCCATATTTTTAATTTTATCCAAAAGTTCTATGGGTCTAAGCTTCTGCAATACATGTAGGAACTGCTCAGGCACAAAACATTAACACTTAATTAACATTACACTTAAAAAAGTACTTACAAGGCTTAAGACCCTATAACTGGAGTAGGCAATTTAAGCATCAAAGGTGGGAATCACAAAGATGCAAACTGGCAAAGCTCTGTAGTCATAGGCTTGGAATTTATGCTTAAGTGCCATTTATAACAAACACAAGAGCACTACTTACCTACAAACATAAGCAACCAAGGTGAGGCAGCATATTGATCATTTTGCTGCTTAAACCAATCAGCAGAGTCACTGAATGAGATTTTAGAATCTTGTTTTTCCCAAACTTTTCATACTAACTTCCTTTTTCACTTTTAGCTTGATAGTAGGATGCACAATCTGAAACTAGAAGCCTTTTTTTGTTGTTATTTTTAAAAGAAATTTGAGCTGGTCATTTATACTTGTAAGTCACACAGAGGAGGAAACAATGGTCATACACACGTTTCCTAGTATCTTAATGACCACTCATACAGCAGTAGAAATATATAGTCTAGAGTATCTTAATGAGCACGTCCGCAGGAAGTTACAGACATAAATGAGCTGCCTTCCTCTTTACACAAGGCTACAAGTTCAACTAGGAGAAATACTTCCTTACATCCTTTTTAACAATGAACCATTTGGAATTCAAGAGAAGGGGCTAAATTAAGGATTAGTGAAATAAGGATTAATTTTACTATTTGCCTTACATGCTTTTCTCGGGATCTTAAATTCTACCATCACTTAGACCTTCAGAGCCCTAAGGAATTCCTCCTTTTTCATCAGTAACAAGCCCAGCAGGACACCTATCCTAGCTCTGACTCACTCAGGGATCTGTTTGACTATCCCATAGGGCTGAATGGCCAAGGGGCTCAGGAGAGCTGAGCTGATTGATATTCAAGAACATTCTTTTCAAAACACATTCTAATGTGCAAAAAAGCTATCAAGTGTGGCAGAAGACCAGCCTGGATGAATCAAAAGCTCAACTATTTTACTGAAAGTAGATCATAATTTTTACAAGCCATCAAGTATAAAGTAAATTGGCTTTCAGTGAAGGAAACCTTTAAAAACGTGTTCACTGCTCTGAAACCACAGCAAAATTAATAACTGTAAGGATTACATTTCCAGTGAAACAAGCAGAAATGTCTGTGCATATGAAAGGAAAGATTCCATGAAGTATAAGAGTTCAGGAACAGCAAATGAGCCTGACTGCTGCAAACCAAATGGCTAAAAACATAAGACAATCAATATATATTAACAAAATGGAAATAAAAACAAAAAATATAACAAATCAATTCTAAATAATAAATACAGCAATTTTTTAATAAACAGATAAAAAAATTAAATATCCTGGTATATTGTTATTTACTGAGTTATATCATATTGCCCAGTCCTGCACCCTCTTAAAATCACAGCTTTTTCCATTTAAATCAGTAAAAGGTATTCCTTTATATTTCAAGGCAGAATAAGTAATGGAAAAAAAAAACAAAAGAGAAAAAATAAATTTAAGTCAAAGAATTCTGTAATTTCTTAACCACAGTTTTACCCTATCTACAAAGTACAGCTAAAATATAAAATAATTAATTACCAGCCAAAATCATTGTATAAAAATCACTTTGATGCTTGTAGTGAATCTTATCCATAGAGATGTTTGTTTTGGGGTTTTTTTACTAGTTACACCATAATTACAATATGAACCACACAGCAGTTTAATTCTATTACACTGCGAAGGCCTTCAAGCAGGTTTTCTCCTTCCTATTTCACTCACATATCTCCACCCCCAACCCCTTCAGTGTCACTGTTCTCTGCAAACAAATAGCGCTTGTGAAACTAATACTATCAGTTTGTTTCTCTAACAACATTGTGAGGGGTAATGCTGAACTACAGAAAACAGTAACTTCACGTATCAGCTAAGGGAGCTTTGAGGATTCACAAGTAAAGAGCTGTCTAGCAGGGAAGCAGCTTGTGATTCTAGACAGCTTATTTCACTGTAGAAACAAAACCTTTTTTAAATTTTTTTTTTCAGTTACTCAAGTTAAATTTTTCTTTATAATCCTTATCCAGAGCTGCTTCCTAAGTCATACACAACACAGCACAGATGTCTCTCCCAGAGATGCAGTGATGATTGTCATAGAAAAGAAAGTACTGGTTAACGATTTAGCTTCAGACTGCATAGATCAGAATGCATAAAAACAACAAATATAGTAAAAATCAGGTTATCATTGTCCACACCTAGCAGTTAGACCTCGATGTACCCCTCATCTTTCCAATTACACTTTCCACACACATCTTCATAGTCATCTTTTGAGCTGTCAAACACACATCTAGCTATGGTCTATTCAATAGATGTTATGGAAGTTGAGAAGCAGAAACAGTTTCATTTAATGTGAGGTATATAAAAAGATTTACAAATTTCATGTTCATGTTCTGTCATTTAGTTCTCCTATGCCCTTATGTCACCTTTCCCCCCTCCCAAAATTGGGGCCTAAAGTGCTGGTCCAACATGAATACATTTATATAAAGCCATGAGTTGTAAATGGCTGAATTAAATGTACTAAACTGGATAGAACACATCTACCTTGACTCATAAAGGTCTGTACAAATATGTCCTTTCCCTTCATTACTAACTTTTCAGCTCCATGTTCAACTCTACATATATAGATGAAATTCAGTGGCCTGTAGACAGAATGTCTTTAAACATCAGAAAATAACTAGTTCAGCAAATACATTATATATCTAAAGTTTCACTCACTGATTCTAAATCCATCAAAATTATTCACAGCAAGTTTTACATGATTTCTAACAAACCTGATACATGGACCGCTGAGAGAACATTCTCAGAGTCACATACTGGGAATAAGACTGGCTATCAAAGAGTATCATCTTTGTAGTACTTTGAAGAAAGGAAAAAAAAATCCCAAACCAAAAGAACCCACGTTTTGCTATCAGTAATACAATGTACATCCAGGATCAGCATGCACATTTCTATGATTCAATAATTTTAACATTGAAGTCAGTCACATCTCAGAAAAACTACTCAGTCATCTTCATTATGCAGAAATAACCAGGATCCTGGAAATATCAGCTAGCGTCTTCCTCAGATTAGATTCCTTTTTTACAGATATGTATATTCTCTATATCCAGTATATGCCTTCTCACAAGCTCACATTAAAAAAAAAAAATCACAGGCTTACATATTTCTTTCTTAAAGTGTTGTACCTTTCCCTAGTAACAAATAATAAAAAAATAAATAATATCCTTGCTTATACAATTTCTCCTCCTTCACTATTTAAAGAAGTTTAGGATGATCATTTTTATAAAGGAAGCATGAGAGCTAAACTGAATTGTCAGAGTAAAAGGGTGATAGCACCATCAAGTGGTTCTGTAAGGCACTATTTACTACTGGTTTACTACACATTAGAAAAATATTATTGTTCAGATATGTACTGAATGGACTTCTTAAAAGTAGTTTTGATCTTGACAGATTATGATCCTGCAGAAATCTAATTTATTTTGAAGTCTATAATAAGGATTAATCATATTGAATTTTTATATGGGTAATTTTGTGGAATTACTTACATATGATTACAACACTAATAAAGGAAGAGCACGATGATATTAATATTATTATTAATGGAACAGAACCTTGTCATGACAGGAAAAGTCTTGTACATTCTAACCACGCTGGCGGAGGTCTTCAAGAGTTGAATGGCCTTGTTCTCTAACACGTCCTCTACGATCTAGGAAAATGTTGAGCTGACAGGAGACTCACATCAGTTAAACTTAATTTCTCTGGCAGCTAAAAATGTGAAATGAACACCAAAATGAATCCCACCCAGAGGGCATCAGCTCTAAAAAAAGAGAAGGGACTTATGCATGTAGAGAAATTATGTTAAATTACTAACAATAAACTGCAAAAATATAAAGCCCTGCTATGAAGAATAAAATGTGCAGACTGTCATCTTATTTTATATATATATATAAAAAAATAAATATAAATAATCTCATAGTATCTGTACTTTTTTGCTTCTTTTCTGGGGGCAACACTTGATAAGTAAATGAACTTTACTCAGAACAAGACTATTACATTTAGAAACATATCTTAAACAAATGAAACATTTTCAATACCATTAGTTTCTGTAATAATGAAAAATATATATTTCACAAGGTATAAAGTGTTCCATGTTTTGCAAATCTAAATAAAAAAACAAAACCAAAGTCAAGCGCAGTCATTCTCTCATTTTATGCAGATGTTGCTTTTTTGCAGATGTTGCTTTTTTGCATATATACCCTATTACAGAGCAGTAAGCCTTCCATGACTGAAAAAAAACATTTTGAAATTACGAGCAATTTCAAATATCACAGTTGACTGCACAGAAGAAAACGGATTTTCTGACATAAAAACTGAAATACTGGACAAAACATTAGAAGTCATCTCTGCTTTTAAAACACAAGTCATGCTCTATAGTCTTAAGGAAAATCATTTATTTTAATCCCTTCCTAATTCAAATGAGCATATGTTTCCAAATAAAAATAATATGAACGAAAACTTTGCTATGTAAATATGTCATCCAATCAGATGAGAGGCAATTCTAGCCATATTCTAACACCTACAGAAGAATGCTCAGCACATTGTTACTCTGCACTCACTCTACTTATTTAAAATAATTTTTCAATTATAAGAAGTCATTTTTAACAGAAAGAGATAATAATAATTTCTATACTTAAATTTATGGATGTGATTGAGTAACTCGACCTGAAACGTGTGCTTGTTAAACCCTAGCAAGCTATGTACATACACGCTATTAATGAACATTTCAATATTCAAAAGATCCTAGGCACCTCACAATCTCTAGATTGAACAGCCCAAAGCCTGTATAGTATTTTATTAGGCGTGATACAGAGACTGAGAAGAGAGATTTAGAGTGAGGAAATAAACAGGTTACAGTAATTAGATCATAAGATTTCTTAGTTGCAGTTTTGCACATAGTGATGACTCCATTAAAGTAAAATTTCATGGCACAGTAACTCAATTCTTGAAGATAAAACAAAAGAAGTATATTCTTAAAAGATCTGCTCAAATTGGTAGTTTGATCACTTTTTTTTTAAATGGCACTCAGTAAGTCATATTTTTAGTATATGGAACTATACTCTTAACAAGTAAAATGTAATACAATTTAAGTGCATCAAATCAGAACATGAAATTTATCACAGAGTATTTTTCAAATCTACTTCCTTTTAAACTCACTAAGGTTCATTTTTTTATCTCTTGAAGACAGGTATGATGTTATATAAAAACATGAAGAAAAAGGAACTAACGATAGTTCCCAGCAAATAATGTGCGTGAATTGGTAGTGTGATTATGTATGCATCTGGATTAACAGAACATGCAACATCAGCTTCCAAAAAGACAAAGATGATAAAAAACCAACAAACTGAGAAGTTCAGGGATACTTCTAGTGACAAAAGAGATTTCATTACTGCACTCATTTGTATTAAATACAGTGTTGGATCTAAAATGTTCAAACTAGTCCACTGTAAGTTATATCTAAAAGCACAGGTGTTTCATGTTATTATGAAATTGTAACTATGAGGCTCTAAACATTTCTAAACTATATAAGTGTAATTTTATTATTCACCTTCATTTTAAATTACCAAGAAGCATTAATATCTTATTCTATTCAATGATACTAGCAGTGAAATAGTAGTGAATGATACAGTACAAGTGATGTTAGTACTACTACAATGATGCTACAGTGAAGTAAATTTAACCACAATAAAGTGTAACTTCTGAAAAAGTGAAATTCATTATAGTAAATATTTATAAATTTATTTATATAAGTGACTTACAGGCAGCAGCAATGTTACAGTAGTAAATTGCATTTCTAGTTATTAAAGCTACTCAATTGTAAAGATGATCCATTATTCCAGCACATTTTTGCAAACTCAAAAACAGTGAAAGTGTTGTCTTATATATAAATCTTTAAACTCTGCAGAAAAAATAATATAAATTGACTGTTACTTAACTTACTAACCTCTACGTTATTCAGGTAAAGTATCCCATCTGTAATGGAATTAAAAATCTTTTTAAAAATACTGACAAAGACTGAAGAATATATGGATGCACTCTTAATAACTCTAAATCATCTAGCTCTTTATGTCAAGAAGTGTTGACAATACCAACTTCAAGGTCATTGTCAACTTGGTAAGTCATTAGCAAATAAAATATGGCTTAATTGGAGCAAACTCAGCAAGGAGCTGCATTATTTTAAGTGAACACTGCAATATAACTTGAAGAAGAATTACTAATCGCCACTCCCGTTGACAATGAAATGGATGAAGAAGGTGCTTTGTAACTTTTTTCTATGACTTTCCCGTAATTAAATATGGAAATAGATTCCGTGAAGAATTAAAAGTCCCTGAGTGCATTAATTCAAGCACTAATGGACTGCCTTCCAGTGTTACAGCACACAGGTAGTTCCCAGCATGTTACCAACATTAGCTAATGTATCAGCGTCAGACTCCAGCAGTACCCTTTAGTTTGAATACCCAGCCTTGTAAAGTAGATTTAGGTTGATTACACACGCTGTTTCAAAAGGATGTATTTTTCATGTTATGAAATACTACCTGAAACTTTAAGTTAATTGATGCAACACATTGAGTAAGACCTGATATACAATTTGCCTGAAGATGTACGCACCTGTATTACCTACATACAGGGATTATGTAGCTTTTATAGTCACCTCACTAAGCTCTAGCATAACAATTGTCACAGGTTTGGGTTTTAATACTTTTTTTTTTAATATAACACTCTTCAAAAATAACCTTATTTGCATATTCTTCATCTTTCCCAGCATGAACTCACACAGTCATACCATCGAGGGTTATAATATTTAAACTAAGGCAGTGCCTCTCAGCAGAGACCTTTTAATAATGCTGCTTTTTTCACACACTATTTTCTCACATTATGTCACAGAATTATTTGCTTTCTCCAGCTCTCCTTTCAACTCATATTTTATGGGCAAGCAGACCTAAATTTGCAGAGCTCCCTGGGTCCCCGCCTGATACACCAGTCCTTACACATTTTTAAGGCAACTGCCAATCTTATCAAAGTACGGTAATAACTCCCATAAGAGTAAGAGAAAATGATCAGCTGGGGTTTTTTTAAATTAATTCTGTGATATTTATAGAATACATATGTTATAACGCAAATATTTTAGCTATTTAAAAATAGGATTTGAATTTTTTTTTTTAATTGAGGACTTTGCAGATCTATCTCTGTACCAGAGGATCAAACTCAGTAACATCATGCAAATTTGTTTCTCTTCCTTGGCATTGCATGTGGGCACTAATCCACTAAAGCACTTCCATATGTCCGTAGCTTAAAATATGTAAGCAGTCCTACTCCAGTCAAATGCAACAGCTAACTATGTATTTAACTATTAACATCTAAGTGCTTTGCTGGACTGAGGCCTACATTTGTTTCACAGTGAAAGTGTGCTTTGGGAATTCATGACTTATCCAATATATGTACCCACAGTAAGAAAAAAGCAGAAACTTGGGGAATCTTAGATGAGTGGCTTAAGCTTTAAAGGAGCTCTGACCTAAAAATAGTGGTCGTCTAAAATAAAATAAGGGCTTCAATCCAACAACTTGTACACATACTGTCACTTCTCTAGAGAAAGAATAAGGCCAAAACAGCTGCAGCAAGTGCTAAAAGAACACTCAAAATAGTTCACTATCCACTTAAGGGCTTATTTATTGTATCTGCTTTTCATGTTGCCTCTTGTTGTGCTATTATAACTGTGAAAACTCACTAAATTATTAAAGTTTATGCACTGCTTTTATTTAAGCAAATTTATATTAAATAAAAATATATAATAAGGTACATTTTGCTAACAAGAAAGCACTTCAAAACCCTCCAAAGACAAAATTGTTTTCAGAAGGTTCTTTCTCTCCTGAGAAACGCTTTAGTTGTGTGTTGTTGGTGCGTGCTTCTGACACCCTTGATGGCTATTATTACAAATTACTTTATATTTTCATACAAAGTATTAACTGATGCCATTGATTCTGTAATAAGTATTAAGAGAAACATGCATCTGCAGAAGGTTTTCTGTGAAGTATAACCTTGCAAACAAGTCCTTAGAAATAATAAAAAATTGGCCATTTCTAAGAGAAACAGGAAGATGAAAAGACTCAGCCATGATTATCTTTGCCCACAGTAGAATTAGAAACATATCAAGAAAAATAAAACATTTTATTACATCCAACACATAAGTACAGAACAAGTTCAACAGACTCCAATGAATCACTTAAATGTTTTCCATTCTAAGCCTAAGTTATTAGTACTTTAAAACTAAGATCTTAAACTAGACCATGATTTCTACACTGTATCCAGCTCTGAAGGCTGATTAAAAAAAATGGGGCAATGAAACTGAAGTGTCAAAGAAAATTATGAAATCTACAAAGAGAAACCAAGAGGAACTAGACAAGAAACGTGGGCAAATAAAAAATACACAGGGCCATGCTACAACATTTCTATAACCTATTGATAAGAAAAAACAGTAGTTAAAGAAAGGGCAATGACTGCTAAGATAATCTACAGTAAGGACCTGTCTTAGAAATGTACTGACCCACTTAAACACTTTGGTCTGGTTATAGGTCAGCTCCATTAATAGAAAGTAATAATTAGACACTTGAAAGATGCCCACCTTTTCCCATGAAGGTGTTCATTATTTCCCCTAAGAGACAGAGACAAAAATCCTCTTTGTACTCGAGTCTTACAAAAAAAAAAATCAATATATAAATATTGTAGGTAAATTAAAATTAAAATACTTAGCTTTGCTTTTTTTATTTTTATTTTGTTTTATCCTTTTATGTAGGATAACTACTTCAGAAGTAGTCAAAATTCCTTAAACACCACCATTCTAGAAAATAAATCTAAAGAAAGCTGTCATGGTAAAAGATAGAGATACCTTACAGTCTCTAGGACCCCAGATCCAACAGAAGTTTTCTGCTCTTTTTACACAGTTTTTTTAAGTTCCATTGTGCCAGTATTGGGCAACATCTCTTCTATAACAACATTAATGGTAACAAAGGAATTTTGCATCAAAGAATTATGTAATTCTTGTACACTCAAATACACCAGAATACAGAACAAAATACTCCAGTTCTTAGATTTTTAACAGCGATGAAATGGTCAACATTCCTTAAAATACAGTGTTTTAAATTCTTTTAACATCACCGGGTAAATCTAGCTTTCAAAAATTATTTCTGAATAGATTATTTAAAAGAAACACAGATTTGGAATAAAAACTCCAGTTGCGCATTCTGGGACTTCCCTTAACCCTTTGTCTCTCCTTTGCTAAAAGCTAAAGCACACAGGTAGCTAAAATACTACCTGAAATCATCCAGATCTAGAGATCAAAAGCTTACTTCAGATTGAAATTCTCACATTCCCAATCACCTTTTCAGTATACCATTTTTGTGGTTTAAACCTCAGCTGGCAACTAAGTACTACAGAGCTGCTCACTGACTCCCCCAGCAGCAGGACCAGGGAGACAATTGGAAAAGTGAGAAAACTCCTGAGTCGACATAAAGACAGTTTAATAGGGAAAGCAAAAACCATGCATACAAACAAAGCAAAACATGGAATTAATTCACTGCTTTCCACAGGCAGGCAGGTGTGCAGCCAGCTCCAGAAGAGCAGGGCACCATCACACGTAGCAGTTAGTTGGGAAGACAAAACACCATCACTCCAAATGTGGTAGCTGCATATGCAGAGCATGACGCCATACAGCATGGAATATCCCTTTGGTTAGTCTGGGTCAGCATCCCAGCTGTGTTCCTTCCCAACTTCCTGCGTGCAGCCCCAGCCTCCTCACTGGCAGGACAATAAGAGAAGCAGTAAAGGCCTTGACTATGTACACGTGCTGCCCAGCAATAAACAAAAACATCCCTGTGTTATCAATACTTTCCAGCACAAATCCAAAACACAGCCTCACACCAGCTACTATGAAGAAAATTAACTCTTTCCCAGCCCAAACCAGCACAACCATTTAATCTCCTTGTGTTAGTTCTCTATTTGTATAACTACAATAATTACAGATCACTTCCCAGATTCTATATTTGATTACATAGAGACTATGCATTTTGTTTGTTCAATGTTGAGAAAACATGATGACTTGTAATTGCGCAACAGCACTCACAGAAAATATGATTCCTAACAACAATGTGGAATACTAAAGCTTTGGCATCGAATACTTAGAAATGCTTGTGATCTGGGTCTCCACGTGGCTCTGCTGCCCCCTAATGCATTTCTTGGAAAATTAATCATAGGGGGAAAGAGTAACCAAAAAGGAATTCATTATTCCCTTCTTTACTTTGGTTAATTATGAACTATAATGCAGTCCATGCAATTAGTACTACTCAAGCATCCCCTTTGTTATAAATGCTATCTATAGCTGATGTCACTACTTCAGAATCATCTCTAATAAGGAACAGTGAACAGTAGCTGTGAGGCCTTTCAAAGGGAAGACACATTTAATCTGCGATTTGTTTGAGGAGATGTGACAGAGATATTAAAGAACACAGTTTACTAAAATATTGCAAAAATACACATCTTGCAACACAAGACGTATAACCCAGAGTTTACAGAATTTCAATCTATCATGTCTCAGAATGGTTTTAAAGTAGAGCTGCTAATTTATAAAAGTTTGCTTAATTATGAGAACATTTTTCTTTTTCAGTGTAGATTTGATATCAGATTTACAGCATTTCAGCTTCAAAAGTGATTTAATAGTCTAAAAAAAAATATTGAAAACATGATAAATTTCTTCGAGAAAGCAGTAAGTTGACCTAGAACTAAAAAAATACAGACAGTACAAAAAGACTTTGGAGCAAAAATAATGTGGCAATCTACAGACTTTGAAAAATAGCATTTTTTGTCACAGACTGATAGAGATCTGTCAAGTGCTTTACTAGCAGGAATCATACAGTCAAATCCCAGTACCTTTTGAAAAAGATATTAATACTTTACTGTCCTGACCTATAATGATACACTTTTAATTAAAGATGAAAATGTCAAGAACTACGAGGAGATAAAAGGTTATAAACAGGAAAGTAATCACTTAAAGATTTTTGGCTGTGGTATTAACAACTCTGCAGGCAGATTCCTTTGCAAGATGCTTTAGATGTGGAATGAGTATTTTTAATATTATTAAATTGCACTATTTGTAAGTATTCTCAAAAGTGTCAGACATTACAGTAAAATATGGCAACTTAAAGATATTGAAAATATAGAAGAATTAAAGCTCATTGCTTTTAGTCTTACTTCCCTAAAATTACAAAATTCTGAAAAAATTTTTTAAATAATTCAAGAAAGTCTGTGATTCAACAGGTCTCGCATACTGTGCTCTTACATGAAATCCTAGAACTTCAAGACTTTTCTGCAAGAGTCCTCCTGTAGCTTAGAAAGCATATCAAAGAACTGCATGACTTTAAAAGAGATTTTATGTTTCACATGTGTAATACATATATATTTCTTCATATATTAGTCCCCTTCTTATGAAGGGATTAAAGGGAGAAAAATATATCTATACATTGAAATTTTTTTTGATGTATAGTTAAGAAAAATATTGTCAAAAAATGGGAAATTTCTCTCAAATATTTGCAAATAAAACAGAGACAAATATGTATTTATAAGGTAGCAACCAGAACACATTCAATATTAGAATTGCATTCTTACAATTCAGTTTTATTTTAGAATTCATAGGCATACTGGAATTCTTTGAATCAATTTTCTCATGGCTTTGTTATTTTAAGAAATTAATAACTGCAAAAAAAGCATAAGCAGGTTTCTTGCAGCCTTTACACCCTAAGGCTCTCTCTTATCACTTGCAGAATTATTGCATGCCCTTTTTTATATCACCTTTCTACTCAAGATGAAAAGGGAATGATTACTCTCTTTCAGAGGTGCAAGGGTTTTTTCCAAGTCTACAGAAACATCTTTAGATGTAGTAAAGCAGGTACTACTTCACTACAGTACTAACAAGACTTCATTACATTTGCATGCATAACCTCCAGAAACATCCTGCATAGTGTCAGAAATCCAGTGGCAGCTATTTGATTTTTGTTATTCTAGGAGAAAAGAGAACAGGACAGTCTTTTTTTGGGGGGGTGGGGGGTTGGAGGGGAGGGGAAGGAGCAGAAATGGTTTAGTTTGTGTTATTTAGTAAAAAAGTAAAAATACAGCACACTGTTTATGGTTTTCTCTTTAGTGATGTGCAAGTCATTAAAAGTTACTTACAAATAATATCTGATAGCGAGCTGGACCCTGAGGTGGGTACTGTTTTATAAAAGTGTCATACTCAGCTTCTTCATATCCAGAAGCCAGATCAGGAGAAGGAATAGAGGGGCCATTCTCCTTTCAGTAGATTTTTATAGAGGTCACTCTCTCTCAGAAATTAAAAAAATTAAAAACATATAAATATAAATACATAAACAGAGAAAAACCTTAGAAGATTTCCAAGCTACTAATCGTTAGTGCTGCTACTATAACTGTCAACCATTGAAAATGCATTTTCTGAATACTTTTAAAATAAGCATCCTTACTAAATGTAAATTTTCAGAAATAGCTTTTTTTGACCAACAATACCTCACAGCGTAAAGCATTATTTATGCAATTTTACTGTAGATGGGATGAAAAACAGTGTAGCACAAGAATAAATTAACAGAAGCACATAACATGTTGTATCTCAGTTGCAACATGAAGATGCCATTCCACAAGGCCTGTCATCTGTAAACTTTTGTAGCATATTGTCCTCATCACTACACTCTCATAAAACACTGTGATGATTCCCAGCTTCCACTTTGAAGAACCAATAATTCAATAGAAGTACCAAAGATAAATGTAGGTTATATTTACATCCCCAATTTCAAACTATTATGTCTAAAAACAGAGTAAAGGTTTTCATAAACTTCATTACTTAAAGAGTTATTTGTTTTCTTTTGCCATCATAATTTAAGGCTGAGGAAGACTCAGGAAAAAAGAAAAAATATCTTCATTGTTCATCACTGTTTATGATACAGTATGACTGATTTTACCATTCTAGTACAAAATTTAATACAAACAGTTTTATCACCTTTTCCCACTTGGGAATGTATATAGCTGTCAACTTGTCTTAAATGATTGTACAGCAAGGAAATACATGACATGCATAACTATAATATGGATTTTTTTTCATTATCAGTTAGTCTCATGCTTTAGACAGTCTAATTCTTTCTGTAGTTTTATGTATTCTGTAGCTGTGGGCACTGACACTACTGCAGTCATGCTATGCTCTTGTTTTATAAGGTTTGCCCTACATATTAAAGTTCAAAAAGCTGAATTTACAATTTTCTTCTTGTCATAAGGACTTAATTATACATCTAAAGATATGTTCCATTTTAAGTTCTAAGCATCATTCTTCTCTGAGAGTAATAAGAAATACTGCCTCAGGCAAACAGCATCCCTGCTCAGCTTCCAGCAGCAAGAGACACTGTTCCCACACATTTATCTTTACTAACAGATAGGAAAAAAAAGTGTCAAAGAATCTCCTACAATGCCTAGAAGTGCACAAGAAAGCATGAGGAAGATCAGACTTCTGCACCATCCCTGGGGGTATTTAAAAGATATGCAGATGTGGCACAGGAAGACATGTTTTAGTGGTGGACCTCGTAGATTTAGGTTAGCAGTTGGACTCAGTGACATTAAAGGTCTTTTACAACCTAAATGATTCTGTGATTCCAAAAACAGGACTGCAACTGCAGCACTTTGTGGTGCAAGGATGTAGAAGTGAGCAGAACTTAAAGTCCAGCTCCTTCCACAGATTACACAAGAGTCACATGCAGTTCTGATTTTTTCACGTGATCCCCATTTCATGCTCTCTACCCAAAATACCCACAGTCTGTGTGGCACCAACCTAAAATCATAGCCATCCTTCAGCTTTGAGACCTCACATAACTGCCATGGGCAGGTCAGGATCCAAAGCAGGAGAGGGGACACACCGCGCAGCAGCCACGGTGGAAGCTCCCCTACTGCATGTTGAGCAGTTGTACAGGAAGGCATACAAGTATCTTCTGCAGTCTCTGACACATGTTGTTCCTATCACATAGAAACACAAGATTGGATTGTGTTTCTGGATCAACTCAAAAGTCCATGTTGCCCTATATTAGTCTTCCCTGATGATCTGCTGTACAAGGGTAAGCATGCAGTAATATTTCTCCTAATACTCACTGCTAGATTCTTGAAATCCGCAACAAAAGCACTTTTTACTAAGGTACATTTAATACCTCTTCAGAATTTCTGCTTTCGCCAACTTGTCTAATCTTTGATCACATAACTGTGTACCCTTTTGTTGTAAACATTTCACTGGATAATTTCATATGATACTCCTCATTTTTTGCCTCAGAAAGAAAAAATAAATCATGAACATCGCTTTCATTTATCTATTCTATGGAAATCAACACTACATAGACTTCCATCATTTTTTTGTAACTTTGCCAGGATGAAAAACCTTAATCTATCTAATGGCAACTTAAGAAAATGTCCTTTTATATTTATGATCATCCTTGTTATCCTTCCCTGTACATATTTTATTTTAAAATACACTTTCAGAAGAGGGGTAACCAGAACTTCAGGTAACAATGAATCTGCAAGCAAACTATGACACTTATACAAGGGCATAATAAGGTTTTATGGTTTGTTTTCCATCCCTTTTCTAACAGTATAATTGCACTAATAGTCTAGTTACCTGCCCCCCTTTTGTTTGACAGATACTGCGCTTTGAGTTAATATTTGCTTAGAATGAACTGTTATACTTTTAAGGTCTCTCTCAAGCAAAATGTGTCATTGGTTTTAATGTGGAAAATTAAGATTGATTTTCTCAAGTGTTTTTATCTGCACTGGATCTCACATGCCATTTATATCACTCCATCATGCATTATCTTGAACTCTCTCTACAGTTCTTTGTAACAAGATTTCATTTTTGTTACTTTGAATAAAACAGTGCATTGTGCAAACTTTACCATCTCTTTCATCTCCTTATTCCAGATCACTTATGGGGATATTAGACAGCAGAGAACCTAGAATAAATTCTTTGATTCTCCCTTATATAGGAAAGTCAGCAACTGTTTCTCATTGTGTTTTCTATTTTCTTGACAATCATTAAATCTTGATCTGTGGAAGTTCAATGTCTTTAAACTCATTTGGTGACACCAAAGTTTTTCTGTAAATGCTTTTAGAATACATCAATTAAATCAAAATTACTTCTTGTTTCTGCAAAAACTCTTCAAAAATACATCATGCACATCATCATCTGTTCTCCTGGTACTAACCAAATTGTAGTAATTTGCACACCACAATTACTCAAAGCAGTGGTTTCATACATGAGTTTCATAAGAACAATTAAGTTACAAATTCTCTGCTTTGTTGGTTTTTGGGGGTCTGATTTTTTTTTTTTTTAAAGTATGCTTAAAATATATATAAATATATATTTATACTAAATATATATTTATTTAGATTAAAACTAATGCACAATTCCCATTTCTTTAGAAATTGTTCTCTTGTTAGTTCATTAGGCTACAAAAACATTTTTAGCTACAGCATAATCTGTGACTTCAAATAAGTAGTGAAAAAAACATTTAGAAAATATGACAGCCATGAAAAAGGTAAAGCTGGGATTTTTAAACATCAGATAGCATTCACCTTCAGGGGTTACATTATAAGAATCTTACTACAGAAAAAAAAAAGAAGAAGAAGAAACTAGAAGAAGTTAAAAGAACACGTGAGACTAATAATTGTAACAAATGGTATTTGCTATTTTTTTCTGTAGTTGGCCAACTTACTTGAAAGAAAAGGTTACTCTAACCAAACCTTTTATGAAACAACTGCTGATTGTTGCCATCCCAAGAACAAGGTTTCAAACTTCACATCTCCAAGTCCACTCTCCCCTATTGTTTACCTCTAAAATTTCAATGGAACTTAAACACGTTGAACTGCAGCAGAGCTGTAGTTCACTTTCATCCTGTAATCGTGGCTGCCACCATTCACCCTCCATTCACAGTAAACCAGAAACAAGTACGGTGATGGTGCTTGGCAACAGTCTCACAGTGCTTGTTTTAATAGGTCTTACCTGGTTCTGTGACCTGTTAGCAACAGAGTAGTGGCAGTAGTGGAAATCGCTCAGCTGAAATACCCATGACCTCCAGAAGTTGCAAGAAGTGTGAGGAGACAACACTGACTTTTGGGAGACAGGTAGCATGCCTGGAAAATGCAGCAAAGTTTTCCTCCAGCAAGCCTCAAAAGAGGTTAAATTAGCCCTTGGAATGATTATTGCTAATAATTATAATGATTATTATTACATATTGTACTCTTTCCATCTTTTTTTCCCAAGAAAAACCCCAAATGACAAATGCTGATCACATAATTTTTTTGCTCCCACACCACAGTGCCTGAACTACATGGACAGTTTCTAGTCCTGCACAGCACTGATTCCAAACTGCTGATAACTGGCCTCAGTGTTTCCTCTCAAAATGCATTCTCCTTTCCTCCATTCAAATATGCCCTCTTTCTGCTGGGATCCCAGGAGCAGCTGGATAAGTTGTTTATTTACACTAGGTTTACCATTAAAGAGTATAGATTATTTCCTAAAGACACTTGATACCGCATCTTGGTACATCCTTTCAAACTATGGAAAAATGTGGGAAGAGAAACAAAGGAGCAGATGCGAAATGACACATCAAGTGTTTCCCACTGCTGAAAAACAGCAAGCATACATAAAGCAGTTACCTCCAAGCAAGTAATCATTTACATCCTATTTCCATCAACCTACACCTTCTAGTGAAATTGTATCTCTGGAGGGCATGGTTCCAAGTTGCCTATTTAAACACATCTCAGCCTATCCAGGAGCATCTTTCTTACATTCACACAGAGCATTTGTTAAAAAATGGTGCCAATTCCTAGAGACTGCAGCTGGCTATGCAGGCAGTGAATTTAGCCCCCATCCTAAAAACCTAAAAATACAGTATTAAAATTTAAACTCAGGGATTTAACTCTAAATAGAATTATTTTTCCTTACCATTAGGCCAGCATAGGTGAAAAAAAAAAGGCAATATACACAAGGTTAAAAATATTCACTCCCCTTCATTAGTACTAACAGGTAAAATTTCTTGATAGGGTTTTCAACAAGAGGTTTGTAAAAAAGACTAAAAAAGCAGCCCACAATCACAGGAAAAGGAATACTACAGAGGTAGCTGTAGATGGCGTATCTCCCCTATTTTTATCAGACTACATGCATGTAGCTGAACTCTGCCCACTTCACCATTGCAAACGTGATGCAGCAGAAAGCTTTGCCATTTCCAGCGCTTTCACAAAAAATACCAAAAAAACAAAACAAAAACAAACAAACAAACAAAAAACCCCAAAAAAACCAACAAAAAACCAAAACAAAACAAAAAGTATTTATAAACAGTATCTTCAAGCTACTGCAGCTCCAAGATTAAACATATCCATACCATATTATCTACTCACATGAAAATATCATGCTCCATTTACATGTTACAGAATAACATGCAGTAAGGATAAATTTTAAAAGCTCCTACAAGTGGAAATCAATAATAGAACTCTTCTATCATAAGTGATATTCTTCCTGCTTAGGTAAAGTATTCATTATTTTTATTCAGGTTACATATGGGAAATGCTATGGAGCTCTCACATAAACAAAGTGTTAAATATGCATGACAAGGATCAGAGTTCACCCAAGAATGGACCTCTGATTCAGGACTGACAGTGACCTCTGTGCTGGTAACTGTGTTCAATATGTGGAAATCTCTGCTTCTCTAATCATTTCTGGAGCAGGCTTCATGCAGCAAAAACTGCAGGCTTCTGCTCCTCTCTTCTTCTGGTATCATCCTTATTTGAATTGTGTGTAGCCATATATGCCCATCTGAAGCTGGAAAAGAATTTCTGTAGGATAAAAATCTTGTAGGGAGAGTAAGCCAATAAAAATAAATGCACTTTTTGTCTCCAGTGAAAATTTAGAAAACTCACACAGACATCCCCGTAGAAAAGCAATTGCACAGCGTGAAACTAACAGATAAGAAGTTTGCCAAAATACCAGAAGAAAGAAAAAAAAATAGCTGTATTTTGGGGTGTGTACATGAAAAAAAAGATGCTTTAATAATGCTGTATTACTATTTCTGATGCACCTACTATCATTTAGACTCTAAATTTAACCTACTCTGAATTCCACTATACAAAGATGCTGATTAAGTACAGCAGTAATAAAGAAGTACATTTTAACTGAAAGAAAAAAAAAAAACAAACAGAGGGGGAAGACAGAAAAAATGGGCTTATTATAAAAGAAACAGTGATCAGGGAAGCTGGAGATCATCAAATCACCAACAGAATAAATCATAAATATTTTATGATAATTCAGATGAAATAGTCCAGATTTCTAATCTTAGGTCAGATGTTTTTTCTGTTGAGAATATTCCCGAGAGATGATTCTCCTTACTCTAGCATTTCTTTCTACATCCTTCTGCAAATTCTGCATCTGTTTCATTTTTCAAGCCTGTCATGTGAAAATATCTAACCATAGCTTTCCACCAGCATTCTTTCTGCAGCTCAGACCTCACTCTGCTTGCATTATCTTCTTTGAGTCTGCCTTGAGATTTTTTGATTAATTTCCTTTTCCCATTTCCAAATAGCTATACAGGCAGCTGAAACTATTTTTACCAATTGGGTTACTGAATGGACAAACTGTATGTATGATGTTTGTCTGGAGAAATGGAGATGCTGGTCTGAAGACAGGTCTTGTATAAAGACATGCTTGTTGCAATTGGTTTCCTTAGTTCCAGTATTGTCCTCTAATTTTTCATGGACATTTTCTATTTATCATTATTTATATGTATTCCAGTTTCATCCAAACAACCTAATTCAGGATTAAGTTTTCCATGCAGTAAGTACAGTTCATATGTACTAATATATATCAAGATTTTGCAGAAAGAGAAATGCCAGTGCCATCACCAGAAAAATTTTAAAAATAAGCAAGTTGCTTTGATAAACATGATCCCGGATCTGCAACTCATATTGCCACAATACATTAGTAACAACTGCACAACACCTAAGACATGCTTGAGAAAGGTAGCATATTGCGTTACTGAAGCTGAATATTGAATTTCTAAAGAGTGGGAAAAAAGGCTGAAGAAGCAAGGTTTGTGTTTTCACTGTTTGCTTACTTTAAAGATTGTTTTTTCTAACCATAATGATCCTCTGAAAAAAGAGGATATTATAAACAAAAGCATTACATTACAGCTGTGATTCAGGAGATGTTCTCCGCTTTCACACCATGTAATATAAACACATTACATTTTGTAATTCTCCTCTCCAAAGGGGTGATTATTACAGATTAAATGGTTTGGAAGTTGCCTTTATCTGCTTAGTATTTTTGACTAACATATGTAGTGTGTGCATCTACGTATCTTTGCTATCAGATGAAACATCCCTTGAGAGGAGCTGATTAAAAGCTGGCTTTGTGAAGAATAGCCATTTTCTGCTATGGAACATCATTATAGCTGGCTTGGTCCTTTGGAAACAAATTACATCAGCTATCTCAAGAAGCAGAACAGTGAACACTATCAGCCATGGATATATTTTTATTAGTTTAAAGTTTCTAATTATACCTCTTATATTCAACCACGCATATGAAAAAGAATTGCAGGGGATTTTGCTATTCTGTTATCACACGAGCATTACCAGAAATAACAATCTGTGACTATAAACCATGGAGTCTCTGATAAGTAGTAATGAATCTGGATTCATATTTAGTAAAAAAATAAAAAATATGGTTAGTGGCATACAAGACTCACAAGTACACCCTTCTCAAAAGAAACTGCTTGAACAGCATAATCTACACAGCCAGCTAAATTTATTATGTTCTATCTGTTGTTTTCATTAGGAACTGGATAAGCAAACATATACTGTTGATATAAATGTGGCACCAGAGTAATCTCATTTGTAACATATTTTAATTTGTTCTTAAACTGGTGGCATTTTTTCACTTGACAGCTGAAAAATTTCTTTTTCAAGTTAAGCTTCATATTCTTACAAATAAGATAAAAGATTAAAAAGGTACATTTTAAATATCACTGTATTTAGTACATCGGAATTTTTCCTTATTATGTTAAAACTATAGTAATTTAAAAAGAAAAAAAAAATCAATCTATTCTTGCAAATACAACTATTACTGAGTTTTATTAGGCACAAAGAGGTTGAGTAAGACCCACTGAAGTATAACATGGAGACCACACAAATAAAGTACTGAAGACTTTAGTAAGGTTGAACAGTTATAGAGGGGAGTGGGAAAGTCAGTCTTGTCTCATTCATAATGCAATTAAAGTGAAAAGCAAGCATGGTGAAATCAAAGCACAATTCCATATTCATAGTTATAAATGAGACCAGGATCTAGCACCAGCAGTTGCAAAGTACAGGTAATGGGATTCAAAGTCATTTCCAATCACATATAGCCAGGAGAAGTCTTAATAGAAGTCAGCTTCCCCTTGACAACTTTTTAGCAGCTTGTGGGAACTGAGAGCACAGTGTTCTTACTCCAGTTGCCAATGAACAGCTGTCTGGCTTGGAAAAAAGCAGCATCACAAACTGTCAGCAAGACAAATCAGCAGATTCAGCAGTTCTGTCCATATTTTACCCTGGACAAAGCCATGTGGTTGCAGCGTCACACCAGCCCTGAACTGACAAGCCCTCCTGAAATTTCAGCAGTACCCTTAGCTTAGGACCTTAGTGGTACAGTCACATAACTTCAGGTTGGCTTTAAGAGCAAGTTGTGCTTGCTCATGTTTGCCTTCAACACACCTGTATATACAGTGCATGTGCCATTCTTGCCCTTCATCACCTGCCATCAAGAAATCAGTGAAGTATATAGAGCATTCTGTTCATTAACCCTTCTGCTAAATGGGCGCCCACAAAGATCTGGACAACTAAATCTATCTCCTGTTAAATCTTGAAGTTACCAAACTGAGCCTTTAGTAAATCCAAAGTGTGGCTTTTTCTAGTAAATTCTTAACACTGGAGAAACATAAACCTGAGAGCAAGACAGAAGACAGGAAAATGACTCAACCTTCCAGCTCTTCAGTGTTCTGGGCATGCAGAGTTATCGCTTCAATGCCACCCAAGATCTCACCCACGTTCAGAAGCAGAATGGATTGCTGAGCCTGATCTTGGATGTCTGAGTTTCTGTTACATTCACCAGCTGCAGCTTTGCCAGGCTGCAGCTTTTGCCAGCCTTCAATTTGCACTTTATGGGATCAATTTGCACACCACCTCTATAAATGGCCATCAGTGCAGAAAACCTGTGCTCAATGTTCATGTTGCCCAGCTGAAAACAATCACTCAAACTCCAAAGCTGCTGAATACTTAGGATCACCTGCTTTCAATGGAAAAACTGGATTTTGCCTTAGAACTGAAGCAAGCCGAATTCAATCTTGTTCACCAGGCCAAAAAAGCCTCTTGTACAAGCCTGTGCAAATGAAAAAGAGACCAAGACTTTCCTCTAACAAAATACCATCAAACCCAACCTTACAGCACTACCAGAATTCATCCTTTGCTGGGTATGTGTCCTGGACAATTAGAGTGAGATTTGCTCTCAGTCATACACTTATCATTCTATTTTAGGAACTAAAAGGCTTATCTCTTCTTCCTTGTCTCATCAGTGGCTTTATGCAGCCTGTGGCAGGTTTCCATGGTAACTATAAAGACAGGTGGAAGCATACAGATGCCACACAGAACTGCACTTCCAGCAGCAGACAGAAAGGGGTCAAGGTGAAAGGACTTCATAGATATATATTTCTCAAAGCTTTTAGAAGTTAGATCATCACTTCAAGGGTGAAGGGAAAAGGCAGGGTCCAAAGCTAAACAAAATGTGATTACAAGAGGGAAAAGAAGACAAAAAATTTTGAAAACTCAGACCACAAAAGTGAAAACCTAATTAGAGTATAAGGTGGAAAGCTGTGAACCATTTCTAGGAACAACATTTGCATCAGCAAAGCCCAGTATTTGTTCTTTGCTCCACAAAGACATGTACATACTGAAATAAGATTTCCACAATCGGAGTTTTGTTAGGTTCTTCCCCTCTATTTATTGTTGGACAAGTTTTTATTTTTAAAAAAGCACAGAGAGGCTTTTACTAAAGTCCCACAGCTAATACCCTTTGGGATATTTGATAGCACGCCAGCTGTATTGTGAGCTCAGGGGCAAGCAATGTAGGCAATTTACACAGCAGGCACTATAGGCTCTACAGCTGCATTCCCTAAATTCCCCCTCCTTCCCCCCTAATATGCAAACAGCACTTTAGGAGACTCCTTTTCTTCTGGGTAGGCCCCCATCCACCTCATTTGTAAATGTTGAGCTTCTTATTCACTTTGTGAATGTATAGCACCATTTGGTAGTTCAGCCCTTAAGTAGAGGCAAAAGTTATATTAGAAATTACTCTTCTGGAAAAGTAACACCAAAGAAACAGCAAGTCAGCACAACTTGCCTGTTCACTGTGGGCTTGAGAGTCTCAAAAACCTTTCAGTGTGTTCCAGCTAATGGCAAAGGAGTCTCTATTAGAGCTGGAATGAAAGTGGAAATAGAGTTAGGGTGAATCCAGTGAAATGCCAAAAGGCTGGTATTGTTCCCCTGAGCTCCTAATTTTTGCCCTGCCTACACTTACTTCCATCCTTTCCTTCCCTGGAAAATAAATTATAAATTCTCTTTTTGTCTTTCAGTTTAACTCAGATCTCTCCCAGCCAAATCCCAGTTCAATATTAATTAATATAGAAATAAAACTCTTAATACACTGTAGATGTAACAGAACATTTACCAAATAATGTACTCTGTTATTCTACTAATCTATGTACAAAAAATACATAGGAAGAAGGATGTACCATATTAACACCTCTAGAAACCTAAATTCTTCAGGGAATGGAAGACCTTAGCTAAGATCTCTATATGCTGCTAAAATAGGTGCTGTGTAAGCAAAAATAAAGACACAGCAGTGACACAGAATTTAAGATCCAGTCTACATGCCTGCAGGTTGCTGATGAAATGGGAAAGGAATATTTCTTTTGCTTTAAACACACTGTTATAAAGACAGTTCAAATGTAAAACCTGAGTAGTGACTGATAACTCCAATCAGCACTTTCCTGAAGATTGTTTCCAAAATGCTAAGGAACATTGTGCACTTCCAGTGTTATGCTTGGAAAAATATATTATGTAAATATTTCCTCTGACATGAGATCAAACTTTTACAAATATTTTCTGAATTATTGATGTTTTCTACAAGACACATATGTTTTGCAAGGTGATTGACTTAATATGATAAAAGCTTTCCTGGATTCTTCCAATTTTGGACTCAAATCATACCTACAGCTGTTAGATTTGTTTCACTTATTGAGTTTTCAGTAAAATGAGTGGATTTCTAAAGACATCTTCAGAAACATATCCAACTTAGTTCTGCTTCACTATACATTAAAAAAAAAAAAACAAAAACAAAAACAAAATCTTTTCAAATTCAAGCATAAAAAGAGAGCAATTTTAAATACTGTAAGGAGACGAATGTCCCAGTGATTCAATATGCATTCGTGTTCATGATTTCTTCTCTACTTCTTGCTTACTTTTTCTGACTTCTAGTTACCTTCTGTGTCTAACTTACCATGGACAACCACAGCTGCAACTAGCCTGTCCTGGAGTCTGTTTTCTTCTTCTCAAACTGAGTTTCCCTTCCTCCCATGCATGCATTCATGGTATGGGAACCCAGGCAAACACTTTGGAGTTTTAGCCATCTTATTAAATAATGTAATTTCAGTATCTCTTCCATTTAGTTTTTAGGAAGGATGTCAGTGTACTGGAATTCATCTTGAATGAAGTCCACAAATTCTTCCTAGTGCCTGTTCCATGGAATGCAGTTCCCTCCCCTGCTTTGCAATTCTAGCTCATAATTACTAAATCAGTGAGAAAAGTACCTACTGCTTAGATTCATTTGACCTTTTGCAAGACCTCTGGAAATGGAAAGGATAGTGTACAAACCATGCATATTGTGTCACAACTCATTAAATGTTACTTGCTGCTTGCCTTGAAAACACAGAAGCCAGCTGACAGGCATCCTATCAACAGTGTACAATACCTGTGTTAATAATCTCAATACAGAACTTGCACGGGCAGTTTTAGCTTCTGAATTATCTCACATGCCCAAAGGCTACTTCAGCTTTGACATTATACACAATGAATCAGGGAGTCCTCAAAACTTGCAAAGCCTTCCAACTGCCTCCCCCATATGGCCCCTTCCTTCTCCAAATCACAAGAACAGACCAAGCTTCCAGCACTTCTTTGTGCAACGCAACATTACCATCTCATCAGAGAACTGAAAGCAGTCTTCAGCCTGTTCCCAAATAGAAACTGAACTCTAGAGAAGGTGCTTTTCTGGGTTGGCATGAATTCAGCAGAACAATTATCGAATGAGAGCTCATAAGTCTGGGTCTTTCCAAGCTAATTTCCTGTGATGAGCCCAAGTGGCATGTTCCTTGGGGCTCTATGCTGTATAAAAGGCTTTACACATGAGGCATAGTACAGTGCAAAAGCCTACAGTCACCTTAGACCCATCGCTGCAACCAAGCTAACAAGGTCTTTTCAAAAATCTGATTAATAGGGAAGTCTGATATTTGTGCACCTGAGCTGCCTGGTAAGAGAGCAGAGGAAACCTGGGCAAGGCTTCAAGCTTTGGCTTTTTGCCAACTCTGCCACATTCTTCACTTTCTGTATTTCAACCTTCAATACCCCAATAAGCCAATTTTTTTTCATTTGCAAAGTTATACTGGTTCTTTACTATTATCAGAGGTTCAGAGCAGTCTCTGTAAGAGATTATAGTCTGGTACACTGTTGACAGTTTAGCATGCCATCAATAGAAACAGCAGTGAACAGATGCACATCCTTTTATTTCTCTGTTGACTTGAGAAAAGCACTAGAATGGCTGACATTTTAAACCTTTTTTTTTTTACTTACTTAGAATTAAATATTTGTAATTCAGAACTCCAGGTGCAATGAAGAATTTAATCAACAGAACACCTTAGGTACTGTTACAGGATTTTGGATTCCTTACATTAGGATTTCTAACTATTTTATAAATTACTAGCCCAGGTATTAAAGAACACTGACTTTCAGACTCTCTTGAGCAAGGCCATACTACATTAGTATTCATACAGACAAAACACTCTCCCTTTAATACTCTCACTAGCCGTTGCTCTGTCTTATGTTGGCACTTTTTATCTTCAGTCTTAAATTCCAACGAACAAGAAATTGGCATGCTACCAATTTACTCCAGAATGCCTTGAGTGGTTTTAGCTATGTAAGGAAGAAATGTCATACCTTTAACGCTTGAAATAAAATTTCTTTTTTCTTTCTTTCTAGTTCTCAAGTGTCTCTTGGTGAACTGAGATGGATGAGTAGCTCTGAGGTGCATATTACAGACTTGTTTAAGCTTCAGATGATGAGATTTCTTTTCCTGCACATAAATTCTGAGGCACCCTGAGATGTGGGTCACCTAAGCTGTCTACCAAAGTGCCTCTTTTTGTCCATTACAGTAAAATAATGGTCACAGGAGTTTTCTCTTCAAAGATAATGTCGTTTAAACTGAGGCAATCCAATTTCTTGCCTCTGCTTTCCACAGATTATAAATAGGGTATAAAATAGGAGCAGGCTAGGAAAATACCCTTTCTTACCTAAGCCTGTTGGATGTTCAGCATATCTTATGCAGAAAGCTAGCTCCTACTACAGTCTAAAATCCTTTTCTTTCTTTACAAGCTAATTATTTAGTTCCTGCACTACTTACAGTATCTTATCTCAGCATTTTTCAAGTTGACCAGTAGTTTCCATGTCTCCTTCATTTCCTGGAAAACTTTCTGGGTCATGACAGCCAGGTCACTGAGCACCTCATCAATCTGTCTTGCTCTTACAGACTGAGAGCTCTGTAATTTGGCTTCCACATCACTCAGACACTTTAAACTGCATGGTTTACAGAGTTTTTATCTCCCCTGACAAAGCATTGGAGGTCTCCCAGAAGAGACTGGGAAATAATATCTTAATTTTTCAAAATCTCTAGTTCTTTTGTCCCATTTCTTGGACTTCTTTTAGCATCTTTTGTTTGCCTTTCAATGCCCTCAGCATCTCTATAACAGTTCTGTTTTGGACTTACTGGAAATATCACCTCACTAACTTTCTTCCTGGAAACTCTGATTTTGACACTACTACACCAAAGTTTAGCCTCCATCCAACAGAGAAAATTATAGGATGTCTATATAGGTTGAATGCCTTGGATAGCACTTTTATTGTCTCACACGTATGACCCCTAAAGGTTACTGAAGAACAAAGACAGGGGTAGCAAGGTCCATTATTGTCCAAGTGTACATACATCTGTCCAAATACCTGTCTTCTGTCTGTCATTAACAAGGCACCTGAGCAGCAGCTAGCTGTGGAGGCTGTCAGCAGGTAAAGCCAGTAGTCCAAAGTTACTATGATACATCCACACCTTCTTTACCTGCCAGTACCCTCTGTGCTGGTAGCTGGGGAACACAGAAGTCATTACACAAGCTCTGCACCATGCCTAGACTGGGATGCTACTGTTAAGGGCTGCTTTGTGCCTCCTGTATGGCATAAAGCAGTGGCTGCTCATCTGCAGGGCACCATTTCTGTTTAGTGTCAGATAAACAAACAACAACAACAAAAAAAACCCCACACACTACAACCACACAACACTGAACTGTCAGCATGCCTAGAAAAATTGTACTAGTCTAAGGACTAGCTCTTGTCCCAATGAGCCTGGATCAGTGCCACAAGATATTAAATGTTGGAAGAAATTAATTGAATTCTAGTAGCTTACCATTCCTGTAACACCACAAACTCCAAAGCACTCAAACATGGAGTACCTCACCTTTCTGATGTTGATAACAGATATGTTGTCGGCTAATTGCCATCTATACGCAACGATGCAGGTTATACTCCACTTTTAATATAGATACTCCATTTTCCTGTAAAGCAAATTTGAATTTGCCTTTCCTGAACATGGGTAGTTATAATTACATAGAGATCCTAAATAAGATCTAACCACTAAGAGGCATCTTACAGTTTGAATTTCCATGTTGGAAACAGATCAAGACATCTATAAGATGCTAAAGAGGAGGTATTATTAAGGATCTGTATATTTACCAACCTAAGAGGAGATAAAGCCCTGGATTAATGTACTTGTCTCTCTTAATTGAAGTCTCTTAAGCCCAATGTTATTTATTGCAAAAGAAAAAAGCAGATCCTTGATTAGAGGCTAGACTGAAAGAAGTGCAAGCCCATATTTACTCCCTTGTTTCGCTAAAATAGCAAGACTGGTAGGAAGGCTAAAGTAGTCGTTCTTTGTCACTTCCTTCTTATTTAACCCTTTGCTGCTAATGGATTTTGAAATAATTTTTTTTTTGTGACGTTTATTTATACTGATTTTTCATTTCTGGCTTGTCCACACAGATTTTTGTGCTGCTTTAACTGAGGACCAACTGCAACAAAAGAGATACAAAACCACATATATGGGAGGATTCTACCTATGCTGGGGGACCATCGAGCTCTAATGCCCCTAATCAAAATTAATGTTGTCAGAAAATTCACACTGAACCAGTAAATAATAAACTGTACTTAGTACTGACACAATTCTTTAGTTTACAAACACTGCTCCTACCAAGACAAATACTCAATTTCAGCAATCACCTTCCAAGTATCATGAAAATTGTCTTCATTATCATCAGTACCAGAGTGTTTGACATCTTTTAGATCATTTTTCTTCTCAGTCCTAGATGTAGTATTCAAAGCATCTCCTCAGTACTGTCTGAGGGCCATAATTACGCTCTCCCTGTGCCTAAAACCTCATGTCCAGTCCATTTAATTTCTCTGACAATCTCTCATGAGCCGTAACTCTGTTTCCCTCACTGAGCTCATTAGTATCTATTCCTGCTCCAGCAGGTAGATTTCAGACTTCCAGAGTCTTTTACATGAGAGACTATTTTATTGGCAACTGTACACAAAGAAAAGGATTATTATGAATAAAAGATTAAAGGAAATCAGTGGTTATCGACTATTCAGTAAAAGCAACAACATCTATGCCAGCAAAACTTTGTAATGCAGATCTGACCAAAACGACTACTTCAACCAAATTTGAGAAAGAAAATTGGTTTATGTACTAAGATGCAATTGATATAGTTAAACAATACCTATTTTACTGACACACTGATAAGCACATAAAGGTGATGGCTACAGCTAGTTATATATGCTTAAAGTACATATTCCCTATAAAATTGCTTCCACACTAGGGATTTTATCAGTATGCCAGTTTTATATTTAAAGAAAAAAAAGATCATGTATTTATTTACTAGACCAGAGTAACTACTCATAGCACCACACAGTTTTAGGATTTGTTCTTTAAAGGTTTGGGTAAGATATAACTTAAATGAAACACGTAGAAAGATGAGGAAAAACACCCTTTCCCTCAGCTACAGAACCCTTAATATTTTTCCAAGATTTAGTCATGCTTTTGTAGTTATTCTGTATCTGCCCAGAAAAATAACAAAATTTCTGACAAGAGATATATTTGCATCTCAATATATGTCCCTGATAACACTTGGTAAGCCTTTAGTGAGTTTTTCTAATTGAGTTAAAATTCTATCTATGTCTCAAAAGTATGACACACTCTTGCATTTAAGTGTTTGTTAAGTAGTATAATATATGTACACGTCTGTCTCTGAATTGTAAAGCATTTTAAAAAAAGTCTCAGAGAGGAATGGAAAATTCAGACTCTGGGAACAGTTCTAATTCATACAGGAAGAGGAATTACTCATCTTTTGTGAAAAGTTATCTGAATGCACTCAGCCAATACCAGCTTCATATCTGTCAGGCTTAGAGAATTTCTGGGAATCTAAAGAGCCTGACATTCTTGTCAGGTCCAACAATGTGTACCCTTAATTAAGATATGCATACATACATTGATGAGACATCATTCCTGTCAACGGATCTGAGGGTTTGTCTGCAGAGAGAAGCTATTCTGGAACACACAACAGTATGAATATAACCTGTCCACACCAGAAGCTTGCATTGAACTGGTATCCTGTGGTAGCTGTTTTATCCTCTTCCCCCTTTAGCCAAGGAAAATATGAAACAATTGGTATTTTGCTGGGTTTTGTAAACTTGCAGTCATATTTCATGTCTTGTTTATGTGCAGCTCTTGATTTTAATAGGATACTTTACGTAGTACAGAGGGGAAGAATACAGCACTCAAACAAAAAAGGCAAAAAAAAAATCATTTGTTCAGATTAATTAAGACAATAGATTTAGAACACTAATAGAAGAAGAAGAATACAAACAGATATGTTTAATGGCAAACATATATTACCTGTGGTATTAACTTAAAGACACTTGCAGCAATACAGAAATCAGTAAATCAGTTATTGAAATCAAAGACTGGAAAGTTTTACTAGGGAATACATCCAAAAAGTTTGCTGAATCTGTTCCTGGATATGTAGGAGAGCTCACAAGCTCCAAATATTTGAAAGGAGGCCATCCTTGGAACAGCTTGTAGACTAGCCTCCTATATATCTTTTGCAACCATTTATTTTGGATCATTCCAAAAATAAATCTTCTACAGAAAAAAAAATTATCCTGTGTTTGTTTCCTAAAGTATTTCTTATTCATTGAACTCTGATAACTGGAACATGAAAGATAGTAATTCAATAACCTGAACCTATAGGTCTGGATTTTCTTCCTCCAAAGAAAATTAAAATGATACAGTGTATTGTGTACATCCCTCCAGTCTGGGTACTTCTACCTGTGGTGCATGTTCACTCTAAAATAGAAGCAGACAGCCTAAAATGCCTGGAATGCAGTCTGTCTGTTCTTTTTTCTTCATAATTATTTTCTTGCACTCTCTGTCATGTGATGCAAGTGACAGTCTTGGTTTCAATCTGGAATTTCTCCTGAGAAAGTCCAAGCATGACAAGTGAATTTTATTACGCAGAACTTCTGCTGAACAGTTTGCAAAACTATGCTAATTGCTCAAAAATATCTTTGATGTGTGCCTTAGCATGGCAACCAGGCAGTAGTCTCCCATAGCAAGGAGATTATATTCAAGACCACCAAGAGCACTACAACTGACCAAACACATACAACAGGCATTACTTTGAGTTTTAGAAGGAGAAACGTAGAATGATAAACATTGGTCATCCCTCTCATCTTATTAATTTAGCTCTATACTACACAGTGAAAGGCATAAGGTCCCTACATATTTCAGGAGTTAAGAATCACCTCTTTTCCTCAGACTTGTTCATCACCATTTTGTTCATTTTTTTTCCATATCTAATGTGCCTTAGAGAAATTTAAGCCTACGTGATGAAAAATGATCACAGCTCTTACCAAACAGGATGAAAGGACCATAATTCAGCAATGGCACTGAAGAATAGAAAGAAAGATTAACTATTATTTTCAATAAAAAAATACAAACTCAAAGGCATAGTAATCACAAAGAGCAAATATGCCATAATGCATGTAGCCACCTGTGTCATTACAAGGATCCTGTCATGTAGCAATTACAAGTTTCAGTCTTCAGTAATGAGTTTAAAGCACTGCTATGTGAGATCTAATAGCAAATCTGTGTCCACTCTTCCCTGAGTACATTGTTTAAAACACATAGGATCATACAGACCAGCTACACCTGAAGATTATTTAAAACCAAAACCACAAAAAAACACACAAACTAACCACAAAACAAAACAAACAAACGAAAAAACCCCACCAAACCAAAAAATTCCAAAACAAACCACACAACCAAGCTTATTTCTTGTACATGGCTTAAATTAAGAGCTGAGAAGGGGGGGGAAGAAAAAGAAAAGTAGGACCTGATGATTCTGAACAGCATGGAAGCTGAGTAAATTGCCATTTTTTCCTCATAATGCCAAGATAACACCCTCCCACCTACAAGGTAGAGACAAGTTCCTTTTATATAGGACTAAAAGGAGATATGCAACCTCTAGTTGCAGGGCTTGGCAACTGAACAAAGTAAAATGTTACAGGTGAGGATTCTGCAGAGGGACAAGACAAAAGAGATGGCTGGAAAACTCTAAGTGTCGATAAAGTTGATAGAAGAAACAGTGATAGTTTAATGTATTTATAATTTCAGTATAAAATGCCAAATTTAATGTATACACTTTTATTTCCCCCTAACATTCTAATAAATCAAGAAGTAATTTTAAGATGTCATGAATGCTAATAAAAAAATCTTAATAGAGCATATTCTTTTTTAAGACCAGTCATACAGCTTTTATAGACTTCAGGTTGGATTCTTGCATTCAGGCTTTTCAAAGGATAATTTTTTTTTCTTGTCCAAAAACAGCCTATAAAATTTAACCTCTGTGTAAATAAAAGGTAATCTCTCCAAAATTACAATATAAACAGCATGTAATCAAATGTAAAAAAAACAAACTCCATTTTACTCTTAGGCACATCATATCTATTGTGATTATTTCCTTTGATTTAATTGGAATTGTATCATTTTCACTGAAATTAGAACACTGGAGAGTGTGGCTAATTATCTTTCAATTTTTCTATATTTTTATTGTGATGCCTTGTAAATCCAAAAATCAATGTCTGCAAATTTGGAAAAGATTAGAAATGTTCATTCTCCTTCCAGACAAGATAAATCTGACTCAGTAAAAATGCATGGAAAGTTACAGTAGGTTATAAGGACTGCATGAAAGGGTTATTTGAGCTCATTTTCAATATAGAAAGTGATCATTTTTCACATCACTGCCCAATTAAATGAGTTCAAACAAACCTCTCATATCCTGGGGCAATGCAAATTTGCAAGAAAAAAAAAAAAAAGCACTCAATCTTAGAAATCCAAAGTAGGAGATCAAAGGAAAACACATAACAATACCACAATGCAAATGAAGTTTTGCCTGGGAAATAAAAAGCTCTGCAAAAGAGTCCACGACAGCAGAATTCTTAGAGCTGAGGGTTTTATAAAGCCAGTTAGCAAGGTTTGACTCATCTTCTTTGAGAACAGAAGTCTGACCCTGAGGAAAATATCTGTGCTGTCAGAGAGGCAGTTTCAGCTCCCCAAAGTTTGAAGCTTTGGAAATGCTTAATTTCTGCTAAATATTATGTTGAATTAATTTTGAAGTCATTATATCCTATCTCCCCTGCACAACAAAAGAATTTCCATTAAAATAAGCAACCTAAGGGCAGTAGAATTCTTCAATCTGAGAGTAAACACCTAGGGGTCCAAAAGCCTACAAGGAACCACAGTACAGCATTCCCTTATTTTAGACTCCCTCTCTGACAACCATCTCAATAAATAATGCTTCTAATTTAGTAGAGCAAGACATAAGAGGAAAGTGGATCAAATATTCCATTGAAACTCTGAGGCAGAAGTTAGAGTTATTGAAGGCTCCATTTATTTATGTTTGCTCCCTCCTGTAAAATTACCCAAGGACTTTTTATTTTCAAGCATTTCAATTTATCAGGGTAATATGCTATCACTGTGCCTTTCACTGGTTCCTGTTTGCTCTCCCTTCCAGATATTTTATGTAGATAAGCCATTTGTAATTCTGAATTTTGATAAGCCATGGATCCCATAGGAATCTGTGCATGAGCCCATATGGGGCCTAGGAGGCTCAGCTTAGACTTTGGTGCGCATTGATGTTGTCAGAACACACAGCTGCTTCGACTGAGCCATGGGTCTCATTGTTTTCCTAGAGGAGACACAGAGGTCACCTGGAGTTAGACAAGCACAAAGAGAAGAGGCTTCCCTACAAAATGCACAGCCCTACAGAATCTCTGTGGAGAAGGTGAACTAAGAAAATTACAATATATATGAGACAGTACAAGGGGCTGGGAGGGCAGGTGCTGGAGAAGAAAAGGGAATAATAAGATGAAGCTGTCTCTCTACACAGTGACATAGGCACAGATCTCTAACTACGCAGTTTTAAGCAAGTTTTGCAATAGAGGAGTTTTCATTTTTTCAGCCCTGCATCTCCGTGTACGTTTCTTACCTGCAAATTACAGATTTTATTTGCACATACTTCATAGTCCATATGAATTACACTTCCAAGTCTACTATTTTCACAATATTAGCATGAACACACAGGTGTGCCCATAGGCCCAGCTCCAACTAATCCCTGAACTATTCTTGGCACATCATCAGGCAGCAGTGACTATAATGAATGACAACAGCAAAGACACGATAGCCTTATCTTTCTGGCAAGAGCACTGAAAGCTCCAGAAACTCATCATCACTAATGCAAACCCAAGAAAGGAGAGAAATATGCTTTCGCTAAGCAGCAATCTCACGGGGGCTTCCACTTAGGATAACATTCACAGGAGCTTAGAAAACTTCCTTTATTAAAACAGGCAGCAAAGATTCATGCAGGACAAATGTATCAAAGCAAACAGAGAAGCAAATAACCATTTTAACTACACTGGTTCATAACTTTTAATTATTTTTTTCCCCGCTAATATTTCATTTATTAATTAAGATTGTGAAAATAAAACAGTTTTGGGGCCTGTTAATTAAGAATACCAGAGATCTTAAGCTGATTTAAAATTCAAAGCTTGGGTAGTTACCAGTTTCATACACAAAGAAAAATAAGACATAACCTCAAATGCAACATCCAAAAAAAAAAAAAAATCAAAATTCAGCAACATAAAGCAACACGAGATTATTTGAAACCCCTTTTTTCTATAAACATTCCTGCAGTTCCTGCCATCAGGAAGTGCAAGAAGTGCAGCTGTGGTGAGCCCCGCAGCAAGAAGTTTAAGACTTCAAAGCTAATTTTTCAAAGGCCTCTCAGTTTGTTGTTGACAACAGTGTTTGTTTCAATTCCAGAGGTCCTTAATGACTAAAAGTACTGAGATATGGGTACATATATGAGTGTCCCTGAATGCAGACTGACATCAAGAGACATTTTTTTTTATACAGTAACTATTAACAGGCAAACCACAGCATCATTTGGGGTGATGGGGAGGTCAGAGCTGTAATGTATATCTAGAAAACGCAATAGTACAGCATAATGGAAAACTGCCATCTAAATGAGAAACGTTTTTGTAAGGCTTTATAAAATATAATATACCTCTCATAAAACTTTTCTTTTAAAATTGCCTTCTTCATATGCTCTCCCTCCCACCACCTCTCTTCCAGCTCCAGTTTGTACCCCACTCCTTGCTGAGGGGCTGTATTTCCTCTTACACATTGCCGGTCCTGTGCTGCTGCAGCTCTTCTCACCATGCCAAAAACCATTCAGAGAGCACCCAGTGAGCACTGCAGGCTCTGACTCCTACCTTCCGCTTTTCCCCAAGGGAAATCACTCCAAACCACGATCTCCATTGCCTGAAGATCGAGATACGTGGTAATTACCTTTGTTGCGATTTCCACCCCCACCTGCACTGTTAGGGATGAAGTTTTCAGACATGACAAGTACCTGCATGGTCCTGTAGTGTGTCACAATGCCTGACAGGCTAAATTAGCAGTAGTGTTGGGAAAAATATGCTAACAGAGGCATGCAGCACTAAAACAGGGCAACTTCAAATCAGCTCTAAGCTTTAAAATTAGAAAGCCTGATGAGTAAAACCAGTATATTAATACCCACTATTAGAAAAAGCGTGCACCTAGCAGTTTTTAGAAAATAAAGCTGTGACTGTGAACACAAGTGTTTGTGCAACTTGTACAATACACAGCCTTCATCTACACTGTTAAATGGTCATGCTCAGCATGCCTGTGAGTGGTCCCAAGCATTAGAGGCACACTTGCACAGTTGCTGGAAAATGAGGTCCAAGTTTCAACACATGGACTCAGAATGTGAATCTGTCACAGTCTCACATCTATCCAACAGTATTCTTCTCCATAAGGACAAGAACAATGAAACTTTCCACTCTTGCACCTTCTTGCGTTATGCCAATTTTGAGGCTTCTATACAATGAATAACCCAGACTTTGGCCTACGATACTGATGGAAATAATCTTTAAATAATTCAACAGCCTAGATTTGATTTTTCTTTAATTTACCTTTTATTTTCTTTTTTGGTTTGGTAGCTTGTTCAATAGATAATGAAGACACGGAAATATTAAATAATCTCTGCATTTCTAATTGCACTGGCATTCAATTCTGTCTATGATCTGATCCTCTCTTATTGCTGCTATAGCCCAGATGTCTTCTAGCTTAGCAGCTTTCCCTCCACGTCAGAACACTACAGCTGACCACAAATCCTTTTTCATTATGCAAGGTAAATGTCAGATTTTTTGTCTCTCTATTTAATTCGTTTCTCCTGATACATCAGATCAGCTTTCTCTCACTACCTGGAATATAACAAATAATACTCTTTTTTCCTGATCTCAAGTGTAATTTTACATTACAACTGTAAACTCTTTCTGTCTGGTCTGTCTTACTCCTTAATCCTTTCTAGTCTGACTGTTGCATCAGCTATCAGGCCACTGTCATATACCTGGAATCTTCATCCATCAAGTCCAATCATCCTCACAGCCCTTTCAAGTATCATCTTAAAGATTCTAGACTAAGCACCACCTCTTGTCTTTCACATTCATCAACAATCCTGATGCCCGGTATTATTCATCTGCTTATTGTGAAATTTAAATCTTTCTCAAGGAAGACACAAGTCATATGTACAACCTGAGGAACTTAGAGGCAACTGAACATGTTCCCAAAGGCATGATTTTTAACAACAATATTTTTGTATTTCCAGTCCCATTAGGCAAACTAAAAAAAAAATTTGAGCCTGCAATATCATTATGTTTACTTTTTTGCATGGACCAAACCTTACAAAGGCAAACAATAACTGGGAAACCTGGCTCAATGAATTTGGTTTAGTAATGTTTTGTGGGAGACATAAAATTGGTACATTTGACAACTTCCAAGAAGTCCTGCTACTGTATTTAGATTAATGCCTTTTTTGAGGAAAAGGGCATTAAGGAAGAAGAAACTGACATCAACATTTTGAGGTATCGAGCAAATTCCAAGAAATCTGGAGAACAGAATATCTAGGTTTAACTTATCAAGTAGTTACAGACAGACTTAAATGCTTCAACAGCCTGAGAGTCTCTCTTGTGGGCATTTGAACACCTCAGAATTGTCTTTCTGAAATTCTCAGCCTCAGCGAACAGGAAAGGTTACTAAGCACCTGCTAAAATATTCTGAGGAGATAATTGCCTTACTGCTGGTGCCTAGGTGCAGAATTTCCCTAATTCTAGTTTTGGAAGGCACTGTCTTTCTATAGAATTGCTACAGTTTATTCTTGATGCTTACAATGGTTGTGGTTTTTACTGGCAATATCATTGTTGGCATCTAGATTTCAACATTAAAAAAAAAATTAAAAAAGAATGTAAAATTCACAGCTTACAAATCTGAGAGACATTTGCCAATCCCTTCATGAACACCAGCATCTTCATTGCCTAAAGCAGCACTTACACTTATTGTTCCATTATGCACCTTTTATACACACACAGCCCCATCCCCTGCCTTTGCTGTTATGCATTAATCACTTTCACAGCATAAGTTGCTATTCTAACCCAACTTCCTGAGCTGTATGGTAGAGGGAAATAAAAGAAAAGAAGCTTGAGAGCAAGCAGATCAGAACTCAACATCTATCTGAAAATTCAGTATTCTTCTCGGGTTTGCTGAACCTCATGATTTCAGCTACAGACATCACAGATGCTATGGCAGGCTAAGTTTCTTGCAGAATCTCAAATACACTATGAATTTTGAGAGCTTGCCCAGGAAAAATGACAACTCGAAGAGTCACTTCAAATCACCAGGTTGCAGCTGGAGCTGCCTGGTTGCAAAGTGAGTTCTACCTCTAAGACCCAGGAAAACGGGGTGCAACTAATTATTTGTGTCATGGAATGCAGTCAGAGAGAAGTTGCAGTAGCTCAAGAGTAGAAATGAAATTAGGAAAAAAAAGTCACAAAATGCAAGGTGGGAGGGAAGGTATGCAGCTGCAGCAAAATGCTGTATTCAACAGTAATGTGAAGACTGTAACTTACTTGAGAAAATTACTAATTCTGCAGCATTGAAAAATTAAACCCTAAGGATTTTGTCTGTGGTATTCAGACTTATTACTTCACATTTGCACAAATGCAAAAAAGACCTTCTTTCAGTTCATACACAATTTATATTTTTAAGATGTCCCAGAAATAGCTATGCACGTATACATATTTGTGTGCAAATATAGACACATACGTTAAATATATGTGAAGATATAGACATACATACATTTAGTGAAAGTTGTGTTTCTGAAATTCAGTGAAAACCATAGCCAGCTTTACAGCTGAGGAACCACAAAGCATAGAGGGTTCTGCATATATTAATGTACCAAACAATTTTTGTTACCTTAAGATATAGCCTGAATCTGTGTACTAAGGAATCAAAAATTAAATAAACCACAGAGTTCATATTTCATCTGCTTCAACTAAAGACAGGCTTTAAAAGGACACAGTCCAGGCAGCTGGATATTCCTTTCTCCAGAGTAACACTAGCATCTTGTGGGCAATAATGAGGCAAGACATTGCCTCAGAGTTGCAAGTTCCTCTGAAGAGAGTCATCTGGCTAATACTATATCCCATTTCTAACTTCAGTCAGAATTAGTTCAGTTGTCACATGTGGCAAAATTATTTCCTGACAGGGACTAAGCAAATGGAGTCAAAATAAAGAAAGAGCTAAAGAGCACTGGGGAAGCCCAAGCTCAAAAAATTGTAAGGTTGTAAAAGGGCAGAAAGATTTAAATAAGAAATATTTAAATTTCTTTAAATTTCTGGCATACACATCTCTGAAAGCTTACTGATATTATTAAAGCACTGCTGTATTTCATGTGGCACTGAGGAATACTATGTGCTAGAGCATAGTGGGGTTTTTCTTGGACTTTTTTTTTTGGCTATTTGATTCTAGCAGAACACATACAGTGAACAATAGACCAATTGTTACCCCTCAGTTGTAGAATAGCCATTCTCATAATCATACAATCACAGACTAAAGTAACTTGCCTATAGCACCTGGGAAATATAAAAGGTGAGATTTCAAATCGGGTCTTTTTTTGTAACTCCACCCTAAAAATGTGCTTTTTCTTGTGCTTTCTTTTGGTTGAGGCACCACTAATGGTTGACACAGTGGCATTACTTAGTTACAGTTTTGCTCTTGCAATTATCATTGCTCAGGTAGAATTCAAATTATCTCCATTAGTATTATCAGGTCAGGAGCTGTTTTTACAAATGAGAAGTTACTTCAGAGCTTACTTTTATTTGCACTAAGGTAGAGAAATTGATGGAAGCAGAGAAATAAATAGGACATAATTATCCCACTAGAGCAGTAACATTATTTATGTAGTAATAAAAAACATTTAAATATAAAATGCTCCATAATGCCAAAATAAAGCACACCATAGCAAACGCTGCTGCAGATGTGTGCCCTTCACTAGATTAAGTCCAAAAACATGTGATTTACACAAATTAAGATGTACTAAAAGCATACAATTAAAAATAAAGAGCAGCATATAATTGCTTTGTACATCTAACTCCCCCAAAATAAACCTTTACACAAGAATGTGATCACATATTAGCACTATCTCAGAAACATCGTGAATCAATAAAAGTTTTTTTTCCAGTTTTTTCACATTCCTTTAACTTAAGTAAGAAAATTACTAAAAATAAGAGATGATAGTTGGTCAACATTGGGAAGAATATACTTACAGAACAGCTGGAAATGTCTGCAGACAAACTCTCTTTGAGTGAATATTTTAACTTCTTTCATTTTATGATATTTACATTTGCTGAAGGAAGTTGACTTCTCCCTTGCCTCGATATAAACCAGAAAGCTAGTTCACCCTTTTCAACTTTTTTTCTCCCAGCCCTCTCAGCTGCCTCAAATTACTTCTCTAAGCAGAGGCCATTAGGTCACCTGCGTATCACAGGCCAATAAATTTAACCAAGATATTCCATAATTAGTCTGACTTTACTCACCTGAGCCCTAATAGGATTTAGTCAAATTTGGCTGTGTAACATGATTGAGGAACAGCAACCACCAAGTTCTCCTACTCAAGACAGCTGTATAACTGGATGCTGGTTAGGTGAGATTTACAGAGAGTTCAGCTGGCAAACCATCTCCCATAGTGAAGGGAAAGGCAAATAGAAGCAAGGCTCCTACCAATCTCACCTGGAAGCAAAGTTTTTCCTAAGCCCAGATCTTATGACTAGGTCATCCGAACAGATTTGGTACAGACAAAATAGCTTTAGAGCAATTTTACCCTCCAGTTTCTCTCCTATTTCTTCTTGAGGTCTGTAGAAAAGCTATAATAAATACAAAACACTAGCAAAAAAAAACCAACAAACAAACAAAAAATAAACTACCCAGTTAAATTTGAGGGCAAGGAGGAAGAAATTCCCTTCTGACTGTGCAGGAAAACTCCTTCAGCTCTAAAGTGTAAGTCAAGCATACAACTACTGTCTTCATATGTTACGAATGTACCAAATACAATAGGCTATTTTTATTCTCCCTATGGAGAAAGCAGGAGATACCGGTCATTAAAAAGCCCCAAATTTTCAGGCCAGAAGGGGCAACTGTATGAGTCTTATAGCATGACACTGCATACAAACTCACATACAGGTTGGTTTTTTTTTCAGCCAGATAAAAGCTTTGTTTTTTGAAAGTTTGGGATTAAAAAACACAAGAAACTCATGAGTTTCTCAGATTTTACTTTCCCAGGTCAGCCATTTTTGTATTTAAACTGTATTTAAACTCACAGATAGAAAGTTGTACCTTAGCTTGACGTTTCCTAATTTCAACTTCCAGCACTTACCAGAAAGGTTTTATCATGAATACTTACACAGCAGGTATGGGAACATGAATGAATTATAATAGAAGAAGGTCAGGTGTTCACTTCTGTATCAATAACTCCTCTTATCCCATGGAAAATCTGAGGTAGCTTACCTTCAGGGAGAAGAATATCGAGTCATCCCTGGCAACACTTCCCTCTGCACACATAACAGAGGAAGGTCTCAAGAAGAAGCTTGTCCTATTTTCCATGTGCAAGTTCACAGATAGTTCTGCACTATTTCCACCTCTAGTTTTACAAGAACTGAGATTTCTCAAGGTGCCAGGATTCAAAAGGTTTCCTGTGCCTCTAATAGGAGTAAAGCACTACCCACACTTTTGCTTTCTTTGCCCTTCATTACTGACAGAACAAGTTGTGACAGCCCATTCCCATCAGATTATCTGAATTCCACTAAATTATGGTCCTGTATCATATTTCCTTATGTATTCAAGCATCCCAGCATGCTCCTGTTGCTCATGTAAATTTCTAACATCAGTACAGAGGCAATTAAAAATATATTCCTTACATGTGCCTTAGCGCCAAATTAAATGACATAATGTATGTGAGAAGCTTTTTGAGGAGTTGCTATGTCAGGGGTGAGGAGGTGTGCTGAGAATTTGAAGTGCAAGATCTGAGAAAGAAAATTCATAAAATAGTAAGCATTGGAAGGTCAAAGAAAATTGTCCATTTTCTTGCAAGACATTAGAGAGTCAATGTTTGGGAGTGCAGAGATAGCAGTTGTTAATAACTTCCTAATTTCTGTAGTCTACAACTCAATTTCCACAGCTGCACTAGAAGTACATTAAAAAAGCAGTCATAAGCTGTCCTAAAGGATATTTTTATGAACTGATCTTTTAGTCTTTTCCCCACTGCTAAAATTAAACATCTACTGAAACCCATAGAATACACTTGTACAGGTTTCTACCCGATTTCTATTGCAAACCTCACCAATAACTCAGTATAATGCTCCTAGTTGCCAGTTTTTCTCAAAAACTTGCTTTTTAATTATTTTTTTCCTTTATGAATACATCAGGGAAAATTGAGATGAGTGATCTGGATCTGGAACATCCTAAATTCATTGGTTTTAATGAGATATTCTCACAGGTATCATTGGACCACACTTCGGAGGTGCTGATCGCTTTAAAAAAATTCAGCACCGCTGACTTTGTGTATTATCTTGTACACATATGATATCTATGCCTAATGGCCCAAAGCTCTTCTGTATAGTCTTTTGGAGATGGACGTTCCTCTCGTGAAGACCCCTCTCTCTTTTGCACTGTTCCATGAGTAGCCATACATACAGGATCTTGCATTCAACTGCAGGAATGGCAGGACTTTTATTTGGATTTTTTTTTTTCACAACACCTCTTTGTTCTCTTGTAAACTTATACCTAATTAAGAGATTGACAAAAATCAAGTCCTCAGCTTGTCTGGAGCTTTCTCTTTCTCTCCTAGAATTAATAAGTATTCAGTCAAAAGAACAAAAGCTCTCCCTAGTTTTGCATGGTTCTTTTGGATCCACGAAAACCAATTATAATCAAAGATGTTCTGAAGTGCCAGACTTCTTTCTGGCAGTGTTTTTGAAAGCAGAACTCTTTAGAAGTTACCATCCTCAAAATTCTTTCTTGGAGCAGGTAACAGTCTTACTTTTCTAGGTCTTGCAAAGATATACGTGTGCATTTCAGTTAGGGCATGCAAGTAAACTTGAGACGCCTGTGTATTTCACAGGTTGCTCTGATTTATCCCAGGTGGGACTTATCCCATATGGAATACCATGTGGAATATCTCTTCCATGATCCCTCAACAACAGATCAGTAAGAAGAGAATTTCACTGCCTTTTTTTTCCCAGACAAGTAGAAGAATGATTTGGGACACAGCTATAAAGCCAACTCAAAATTTATTGCTGAGTGAAAGAAATGAGGAGGCAAAAACATAGGACGAAGATGAATTTCAGACAAGAGTTAGAGATAGAAGAAAGCAGAAAAAATACAACTTTTTACCACTCAGATTCATTTAAGAATCCTGTGTTTTACCAACTACTGAGTTGGACAAAACCTGCAGTTAAAACCCCAACGTGTTCTGGTTTGAATTTTCTGCAGCCTCAGTGCAATGAAAACAGTAACAAAAGTGTTTTAGTTGTCTAGCCAGTGTAAAAGCATACTGATTTGCAGTATCAGTTGATCATAAAATTACATATCTTCAGTGCCAAGTTCTGCATACTGTGGTTAACCCCACTGAAGTCAACTGCAAAATTCTGCAATGTCCTCAGGAAGGAAGAGTTGGTGAATCAGGGCTATGCCAAAGTAAATGGATAAACCCCAACATGTTCAGTCTGTAGTCTGTAGGACTGATGAATTATTCTTTGCTTGTCACATCACACTGCCCTTTTATAGGCATGAAAGCTCCTGGGACCTGTTCCAGAGAGGAAACCCCTGGCAGCTGCTGACTTCTGGTGAAAGGGACTACTGGTATCACTTGTGAAGGCACTGTGGAGGATGATTCAACTGAAAGTTCTTTTTGCATCACTCCTCTGAATTGTCCCTGGCCGATCCATTTCTACAGAGCAAGCAAACCCCTCTATCACACTGTTCCTACTCTATTTAACCACACTTCAGGATTTACTCAGGTAAACTCGTGAATGCACAATGGAAAGAACCGAAAAATGTGAAAATGCCACAAAAAGGTACTCAATTAATTTCACCACTGCCCTCCGCCCCACATGGTTCCCAGTGAAAGCGCTATAAGGAGAGAGCTGCGACAGCAAGCAGTTCCTTATTGTTCCCTGCTAGACAGAGACTGAGCACCCCAGGGCAGAAAGGAAGAGGCACCACTGAACATGGAGATTTATTTTCTTGTTAAAAACGCCTTCCACACAGAACTACCTCGTGTCTTTCAGTTTCGAGTGTAAAACCTGTAACGTTGGTTCAGCAAAACACGCAGCACTCGGACTTTACGTGCAGTTTCCTCCACGGATCCTTCTCCCCACACAGCACACATAAAAACCCACTAACCCATCCAGCATAATCCCCTCCTTCTTGCAGGACGCTCCTCCTTGAGTCCGTATCATTAAATATTAATTTAAGCACCGCGCTCGCCGTGTTTAAAGCACCCCACCTGCCTCCCGGACCGAGGAACGGCGCGGCGCGATATGGGTGTGGGGATGCGGTGGGATGTGCGGACGGCACCAACCACAGCCGCGGGCGTGGGGATGCGCTGGGTGTGGGAATGTGTTGGGGACATCACGCCGGACGGGCGCTCCGCACTCCCTCCCTCTCTCCCTGCCCGCCAGCCGCCCCACAGCCCGGCTGGCGGCCCCACCCCAGCCCCTCTAACAAAGGAGGCCCGAGGCCGCGGTGAGGGGTGGCAGCCACCGCTCCCAGCGCGGACCCGCCCCTCAGCCGCCTCCTTCCCCCCGGCCCTGCACCGCCTCCTCCCTGCGCGGCTGCCCGCCCTTCCCCGGCGGCGGCGGCACGGTGCTGCCCGGCGGTCGGGCGGGGTGTCTCCCCGGCCGTGCCCGGATGTGCTGCCCTGACTCATAGCCCGCCGCACGCAGGCTCCGCGCCGCTGCCGCGCCCCGCTCCGCGCCCCCGCCTCCCGCGCCTCCCTCCGCGCCGGCGGAGAGGCGGCGGCTGCAGGAGCAGCAGCAGCAGTAGCAGCAGCAGCAGGAGGAGCAGGAGGAAGAGGCCGCGGCGGCACCATGGGTAAGTCGCCCCAGCCCCGCGCCGTGCAGCCCTTGCCGCCGCCCCTCTGCCCCCGGGAGGCCGCCGCCCGCTCGGCTCCGGCGGGCGGAGAGAGGTGACTGCTGCAACTTTCGCGTTGGCCGCCGCCCGGGAGGAGCCCCCCGAGTGCCCCCGGCGCTGCCGCGGCCGCTGCACGGCCCCTGCGGCGCAAAGTTTGCGCGGGTGCTGCGCCGGTGCCGCCCGCCCGCCGTGCCCAGCCCAGCCCAGCCCGCGGGGCTCCCGCACGGCCCCGGGTGGGCATTCAGGTTAGAGGAAGCACAAATTCCCCCGGTGCCAGGGGGGGACTCAGAGCAAGGAGTTATATAAGGCACCCCCAGGACTCTCTCCCAGTTACTGTTTGCATAATGGAGACAAGTTGGGGTAGTACGTTTAGGTTGTTTTGTAATCTCTTGCTCATTGTTTGTGGGAGACGAGGATCCTTGTATTTCTTTAGCTCTTAGGGCATTAATCATGCCTAGAAATGCAGCCATGTTACCTCTTCCTTTTTTATCATGAGATTGTTAATTAAGTAGTTTCACGCTGATTGACACTTGTATGAAGTGTCCAACGAATGCCATATGAGTCTAGGAAGTATGGTGTTTGGTTTTGCTTTACAAAGCTGTTGGTTAATTTGTGTTGCCTTCTCCACCTCATCCTCTTGCACAAAGCTGCAGCTGTCCCGGTCTGAAACAGCCATCATAAAACAGATTTTCCGGAAATCTGGCAGTAGTGTAGATCCCAGGGATTCGTAGGGGTTGCCCACATGGAGCTGCCAAAGACCCAGCCAGTCTACCAGATGTGATGGTGGGATCAAGGTTGCAGGTCCAGAGCGCAAGGAACTTTGGTTCTCTACCAGCATAAGGAGGTGGCAGTTCCTGAATTTGCCTCGGGGGTTTGACATCAGCACTTCCTGTGGCCTTAGGTATATCAGTAGTTTCTTTGCAGATCACATGTATCTTTCACTTTTAACTAGAAGTTTCCATGGAAAGAAGCAGTTGCAGTGCCTCAGTTTTTCTGGTTGTGAAATGGGGTTAAATACTTATTTAACTCCTTTAAAGCAATGGAGAACCTTTGGAGAACGATTCAAGCTAGAAGCTGCCAGGGTCAGGCATAAGGAATAACTGTCAGATTTCATCAGAATTAGGTAAAACTGTAACAATGTAGTGAAGATCTCTTCTCCATGAGCGTTGAAAAGACAAGACACCAAGATACAGTTGGCATGTGTTTCCTATCTACATTCACCAAGTAAGACTGGTAATCTCTTCATTCTGGTCAAAGTCTAGTTATAGCTCTTTTGGCTTGCAAAAATAATAACTTCAGGGCATCAGCTAAAACCTGTTCAGAAAAGCTGGTGCAGAATGAGCGCAGCACTCCTTTTTAGATGAGACTACGCTTCACTTGCAGGCAAGTTTGAAAACAGCTTGAGAATCTTGAGAATCTGCTACAGCTTGCTGCAAAAGTAAGAGTAGTTATAATTATTTTCGGGAAGACTGAAATAATTTTCCTGTAGAATCTGTCAGCACCCGTCCATAACTGCCCAGAGATACAGCTTGTGAAAATACTGAGGAACCTTTTTTTTCCCCTTCTTCACATATCAGGGTCTGATTCCACTGTCTTTAAAATCAGAGCAAACTTTAGCCTCTGCAGCAACTCTTGTGAGTGGCAAAGACTGAAATCAGTTTCACCTTGGCTAGCAACTGTAATGACTTTTCATTTTTAAGATCTGTGTTTAAACTTACACAGTCAATGTACTCGATTCCCCCATTCAGCTTACAGCTTTCTTTTTGGTAACACATTGCATAAAAGCTGAAAATCCTTAGAGTTAAATCAAGGATGAATTTGTTTTTCCAACAGCTTTTATATCTCTTCTGAAATGATGCTCAACAAACAAGTGTTTGTGGCAGAGAGTGCAGTAATGTCTTATGGTAAAAGATATGGTCTATTCTGTGTTTGTGAATGTTGGTGTAGTATTAACTGGTTTCTATACTGGAGATGTAACATGGAAGCCCAAGCAGGTATATTCTAACTCCAATCAAAAGACTTCTGTAGTTAAAAATGTTTGTTATGTATACATGGATCTGCATTATCTTTACAGTATAGAAATATCTCTTCTGCTACACTGTTTCCAAGTGTGTGTTCCTCTGAAGACATTATCATGGCAGTTGTTTCCTCCTAGAGGATAGCTATTTTTTTCTCACTAATACCGGTTCTATCCAAAATTGTAACTTTTGTTTCTTGCATTTATAGTTTTTAGAGCTGTGTCTGAGTACAGTTTAAACAGTATTCAACTTCTGGCTTAGAGAGGCAAGTTGCCTTGAGTACTGCTCTCAGTAGAGAACTTTGAATACTTCAGATGACGTGCACCACCACTACTTTTGTTCTGTTTTTACAAAAACAATTACAGACTTTTACTTTTCATTTATTAATGTAATGCTTCAGTTTCACAATGAATGGTCCATTTCCTCAGTCAATTCTTGCTTGTAACCTCGAAAAACACAACTGGTATACTCATGCAAACACACTGTATCCAAGAAAATCTTTCTATTTTAGAGTAGTGGCCCATGGAGTGTATTGTAAGAAGGCTGCAATTATTCCACGGACATAAATTAATAAAATAAAAATTAGGAACTCAGTTGCAAATTGACCACTCATCAGTAGTCCATTGAACCCCAAAGAGGAGAAACCCCATATTAAAGTGTTTGTATGCAGAATACAAATACAGGACACAATGTTTTTCTGTGGCAGTTATCATTTTGTTTGAAGTTTCAGTTACAGTCTGTAGTAGTGAAAGCTTATAAAAGTATTCTTCCATTTTAAGAGTACTAGTTTTGTTAGCAGGAAATGGAAGGCAGCCTCTGCTCTAACTTAAGTGCCTAGTTGGGCAACAAACTGCGAAAGCAGCTTGCTAGACTCTCTTTACAATACCTAGCATTAAGAGCACAATGATGAGATATGTCAGATTTCCAGTCTATAGCGTAGATGGGTTTATTTAAGTACTGTCCATTTAGCTGTGCTGTTGTCAGAACAAGGATTTATATTGCCCCTCTCCTCCAAATATACTCAATTTCCTCTCCCAGTTTCCCATAAGAATTAGCATATGCAACCAGCTGTGAACCACAGAGCAGGGTGTAACAAACCACGGCCTGTCTTCAGGTTCATGAAATAGAGGAGGTGGGAGGGTGTGAAGCTTCAGGCATGGCTGTGTACACTAATGCTTTTGGGAAGATAGGGATAAACTAGCATGTTTGTGATTAAAAAATTGTAATCAGTAGCCTTAGATGAGAGAAATGACAGCTAATGAAAAAAGTCTTCCATCGTCAGAGCTCTTTTGCTAGTTTTCTTACAAGAAATGCAAGTCCGACTAATAAACTGCTTAGAGAAGAGATATATCAATTGCACAAAAAGATAATTTGTAATTCTTTTAAAGGTTTTGCTAAAACAATGAGGCTTCTAAAACCACCAACATATTAGTTCTGGACAGCCAGAATACACCAGTTTAAGCCACTATAACATTTTGCATTAGCATTTCTGAAAAAAACAAGGCTGATTTTGGCAAAAGTCTTCTCTTTTAAAACATAAACATGAAGGAAACTGCTTTTAGAGTGCATCTCTTTTGCTTCACTGATGCTCCTTGAAGTGTACTTCTGAAGCAGAAAGGTTAGGTTACTTCTGATTGACCTTCCCCAGTGAATAAGTTCCTGCGTTCAGGCCAGTGTTTGTGATCTTCTGTTATTATGTGAGACTGAAACCAACCAATTTTGTCTTTGGCTTTAGGTATGTTTCCTGAGAACAGAATATTCAGAGGTAGTTTCAGAAGTCTATGAGGAACATCCTTAGCATCAAACTAAAAGTGGAAAGAGAAAGGGCAAAAGAACAGCTGAAACATGAAGGAAACAAAGCAGTAATAATGGAAATGAGAAAGCTAACAAGACAAGAATGGAAGAGAACAAAAATCCCTGAAGGGAAATGCGTGAAGGGAGAGAAATACTAGAAGTAGAGGAAAGATGGATGAACAGAATAACAGAAGACAGAAATAGGAGGAAGAAAGGAGGAGTTCTACTCTATGCCCCTCCCCCCAATGTTAAGAAAATAGCTGGGGTAATATAAATAATCAGATAATTTTTACTCTTTTTTGTTGTTGTAACAGTTGTTTGCTGTTGACAGTCCTTGAGAAGACTCAATGTAATTTTCCATCTGCCTCAAGTAAAGCTGAATTATTTTTGAAAGTTGTCAGAATTTAATTATTAATAAATATGTAAAACAAAAAGAAGAGATTAGCATAAACTAGCATTTGCTCAATAAAGGAGAAAATAATGTCATTACCATTTGACAGGAGAGAAAGCTATGGAGATTCATCTGTGGCATCTGTCAAGGAGGTTGGTCATTATCCCTTCTTAACTGTATCACAGGATGAAGTTCATGTTTTACCATAACAAAGGGACATTAGACGGTGACCCACTTACTTACATAAGAGAAAACCCACTTTCCACTGTTGATTAGTTCACCTGGGTCTGTTCACATGATGTGTTTGAGAAAATGAGCATTCATGCTGTCTTGATACTGTCGAAGGCATTACATTTCAGATTCTAACTTGTTTCCAGATTAAAATAGATTAGAAACTCCATCTAAGCTTCTGGAAATTAGGTGTCTTAAAATGTTAATATGTGTTCTCCAGCTAATGGAGAATTTTTTTTTAATGGCAGTTTTATTTTAATTAGACAAGGAGCTTTTCCTAATAAGGGATTTTAAAAGTAGCAGCTTTCACTGAAAGGACAATCTCCCAGGGCCTCTTTTTGTTAAATATGGTATAGAAAATTGTTTCTATTTACAAATTTTATTATAATGGTAACTAAATGAAATTTGTTTTGGTAGAGTAAAATGACAGTTAAAAGCCCTGCATTTCTGAATGTTGAAGTTTCTTTTAGTGCAAAAAAATAGATGATGTATATTAGAATTTACGTGCGCTCCAGATATGCCTAATAGAATCTGTAAACCCTCTGAAACAAATGGCTGTGGTTCAAGGAGCCTCAAAGCTGTGCACATAGCCTGGCGACGTTTATTCAGCCTGAGAACTGCACAGCTCTAGCTTAGAGAGCTTTGAAGTTGTGCAGAAACCCTGGTGATCTCACACTGTTCTTAAGCTATAGTTCAAGTAGATTATAAAGCTGGCAGATATCCAGAAGAATTTGTCAAATCTATAAACCAGATAACTGCTGTTCATTTGACTCGAGATAAAGGACAGAATTTAGTGCATGATGCTCTGGGACTTGCAAATAAATACAGCATGCCTGAACTGTTACAAGTGTGTGTGCGGGCAGGGCACGTGTCTTAGAAATATCTCTGACTTGAAACACTTTCAGATATATCTTCACAAATTATGATAAGAAATGTCAGGGAATAAATGTGTATACATCTGAGGTAGATGAAATTAACCATACACATGAATTGAGACAATGTAGATGCATGTATAAAGTTGTGTTAAACTTTAAAATAAATTAAATGCTTGCATGATTTTCATTTATAGGTCAGACAGAAACCTCTAACAGAAATCACATTTACACACTGAAAAGTCAGGGAAAACAAACAAAAAAAATCACACTTGTGTGAAGGAAATATCTTCAGTGATCCATTTCAATATTAGGTCCCATTTTCCTAATATTTAACATCTCTTACAAGCTTACTGCTACGTAGTCATGTATTATAGTAACATCTGAGGCATAAGCCAATTCTGAGCTTCTATTAAAACATTGAGCTATTAATTCATGTTAGTGATAACTCAGGGAGGTTCATGAAAGTTAATCGGTGTTTGAATTTGTCAGTTGGTTCCATCCACTGATACTTACCAGCCTGACGGACACAATGATTTTGGAGACATATGCAAAACTTGTGTATAATTTAATTTTTTTGTTGACCCTTCCTATCAGTTGGCTCAGTTTTGACAAGTTATTTCTGATTAAACCCAGTTAAACAGGTCATTAAACTCACATGGTGAATAGCAGCCTTTTTTTCAGGCTTACTGACTGTGTTCTGCAAATGTATTTGGGAGAAAGGCTGGACTGAGAGATGGAGACTGAGTGAGAAGACTGTGATTCATGGAGGAGAGCAGCTAAGCGGTATAGGATGGATGACATGAAGAGAAAGAACAAAACCTTTTAGAAATTTGTCAAGGCTGTCGGTGAGCCTGTGGGGAACAGGCCTGTGTTTGGGAGACATGGGGATGTGACAGCTTAGCATCTCCTGATAGTCTTGAGTTCTCATATCCACTGTCAGCTGCCTGTGCATGTATGGCCTTCCTGATGTACTAATGTAGAGCAACCGGGCACAAAACCTGCAGTTGAAAACCTCATCCTTATTACATTCTTTACCTTTCAGTAATTGTCTTTACCTCTAGAATACATCATTCCAAAAAGAACGGCAGATACAACAGAACACTCATCTTTCTCTCATCCCGTCTTCTATACAGTAGAGGTCTGCAGTTGGGAAAGAACTCTTGTAACCAGCACTTCACAAACTCTGTTCTACCCCTTTTTACCCTTATTATACCCAGACTGGAAATAAAATGGCATTATACCACATGGATTAATTCTATGACAGTGCTTTGTGAATTGAAGATGAAAATGCTGCAAGCCTAGCTCTTTTTCATAAATATCAGAAACACACCACGTGAACATCTGCAAACCTTTATAATCTCTAGGGTTGGGGGAATGTTTGGCTGGGGAGGTCTGCCTCTTGCTGATGGTGGCCTGCTCTCTGGCAGCTAGGAGGTCCTCTTGGGGGCATATTTAGAAATGCTGCCTGTCTTTGATGTTGGATATGACAGTCCAGTGACTTAAATTAATTGGACTATTTTAACTCTTCTAGCCTTGAATGCTACCTTACAGTACATGCCACTAGTATACCACCAGTAGCATACCTTTTCCTTTCTCCAGCCTTGCTAAGTTCATTCCTGTATCCCTTCTCTGTGGAGAAATCCCATCGTGCTCACTGTCAACAGCACCCAGTACCCCGCAGGCAAAACTTAAGTTCAGTACTGCCAAAAAACTCCTTGTGCTACATGAAGGCTTTGGAACAATTTCCTTAAATCAAAACACTATTTTATCTTGACAGCAGGAACAAAGCATGGGAAGAGAAAAGGGTTTTGAAACTGAAGCAGGATCGTACACATCTTTCTTGTCTAAATCTTCCCTGTCCACAGAATGTTTAACTTACCCCTCTTGGGCCTCTGGAGGAACTGACTGAAGTCAGTTTACTGAGTCCACTGTACTTGGTAATAGCATCTTATATATATGACCACTGTTCCTTCAGCAGTCTTTCACTGTGCACGCTGGATGTCACTGGATTGCTGGCAATTTTAGAACCCTGTTGTACAAATACCTAAGACACCCTACCTGAACTTCAGTGAGCAAATTAAAGGGAGTGAACAGTGAGTGAACATGACCATCAAGAGGAGCAGTAGTGAACAGTTACGAGGCATTTTCACATTTATCGTTCTCTCTCTCTTTTTTCCCCTCTCTCCTAAGTAACTAGTAGCCATTATTTTTCCTCCTTCTTCTCCCTTGTTTATGCGTCAGTCTGATTTTAGGATCAGGATGTTGATCTCTGGGAGGGGGAAAAAAAAGGACAACCACAAGAGAAAACTGGTCTGTGAACATATTCCTTGAAAAAATATCTGGTATGATCAAATAATTTAGAAGTCCATTACTACACTTTATACAGATATAATTGCTCTCATCCTGCAAAAACTGACAGGCTTTCTTACCCAGTTCTCTGCAAAACTCAGCGAGAATGTATAGACGTGCTGGCTTCTGCCATATGGAATTGGGGAAGAGCAGGGAAACATTGGTGATTGAGAGAAAGAGAAGGAACACGTTCATAAGGGATTGTTCACAGGAACCAAGCAGGCTCATGGGGGGGTTTTGGCCTTTTTTAATTTTTTTTTTAAGCTTTTGCAATAAAAATCCCATTACCTGTTTGTTTATAGGACAATGGTGCTTCAGTCCAGTTAAAGATAGTAATCAATACAGTAGTGCCTGAAATACAGTACGTGCTTTCCAGGCAAAACCCGCACTTCTGTATCTGATGTTACAATGTACTTACTTTCTTACAGTCTTTTCTATTTTGCCTAATAATCCTTTCTTACTCTTTGCACTGTCTTTCACAGCTGTCCTATTTCTTCAGGCTTCTTTATTTCTTTACCCAGTTTTCTATAACAGCTTTCTTCCATTACCTGTTCTTTTCCATCTTTCTTCCCATCTCATACTCTCTCTTCTCCTCAGGTTCTGTCTTTATTAGTTAAATATATAACAGCTTCTTTTATCATCTACCCTTTTCACCATCATTGTTAGGGAAAGAATTGAAAAACTGATGCGCAACTTTCTAATTTCAAGAGGTGAAGCAATTTTCTATAGCCAGCTTAAAATCTTACTTCAGTTTTGCCTAATGTACAATAAGTGAGAATATATGAAAGAATGTATCTTGGAGGAAAGAAATTGTACGGAATTGGGCCCTATTTGTATAAATGCTATTTATACAGCATTCTTGTGCCCACACAAAGCCCACACTGAGTGCCACTGAAGTCATTGGGCTCCTGCTTTTCTGACTCGGCTGTAGTGCAGCTTAAACTGTCTTGTTTTGATGAAACCATGTAAAACGGTGTGTCACCCCATCCTTTCAAGGTGTAGTAATATTGGCTCTCCAGTTTATACAGCTGGAGAAAGAATAGCAGACATTGGACCAATTTTTACTATCAGAAGCACTGTTTACAAGTCTTTTATTCCTAGGTATGATGCTATACTAATACATAGCATCTGAAGGAACTTACTAAATGAAGAAAGAGCCATGTTCTGTGGTAAAGAAAATGATTTGGTGAACTTGATTTTTTTCTTTAAAACTGGTGGAATTATGTAGTTTGTGTATGTAGTTTGTATAATTTGTTATATCAAAGGAGAAACCAATTTAACATGGAGATCATCATGTTAGAACATCCTCCTGTAAAAGGAATAATAAGCACGGTGCCATAAGCTATTAATATACATACAGTGACCTTTGTTCTATCTTGTAGCAGCATAGGGAAAAAGGAGAAATTAAGGTTTCAAAACTCTGTTTCAAAAACTTGCTTTGTTGTAGCCATTAGATGATGGCTTTTGATGCTTTCTGATATTCCTGGAAAATGTTAGGAACTTCTTTTTGCAAGACTTTTTACACATTATGCTTCTAATCAGATATATACTAGTGTGGACACTTAGTTCTCTGAAGGCAGGAATGGTGGAAAGAAACAAAAAGCAGTTCAATACACTTCTTCGTAATGCAACTTCATTCCAGAAATTATCTGAAGTGCTTGCATATCTTTATGAAGGCCAGAACTTCTCCCTTTACGAGGTATCACCATTCTTTTTTTTGGGCTGTTGAGAACAAGATAGAATTTAAGACTTCTCATACAGTCTCTGGAAGAGATGGGTAGGGTTCTTCTGTGAACATAAAATTTGAGTTCTGTGCATGTGCCCAGCTCAAAACAGATGGCTGGAGAGAGAAATGCCCTAGATAATACAGCACTTCAGGTTAGCAAGGGGTGGCCTGTTTTACATTTTCTTTTTTTCTTTAAATTGATATTAAGTAGGCTTTCTGATAAAAAGCAACAGCTGTGGGATACTGGATTGGTTTTAGCCTGCTTTTAGCTGTTCCAGTTCTGAACAGTTTTCTGTACTTTAGTGGTCACAACAGAGAGGTATCTCTTGGAAGTGAGCATACTTAGCTAAACTAAACTGCTTTATTTCTAAAATCATAAGTGGTCATCAACAAAATAGCATCTTTGGCTGTACACAAAGAACTTTCTGGATTTTTTTGAAAGCTGGTCAATGGGCACATTTAAAAAATGACTTAATCTTTGACAGGTTTTTGAAACACAGGCTTTTCTGTTTGACCCTTTTTATTTCTTAAAAAATAAATAGATGAGTCTATTAATTTTTTTTCCCATTACCAGAAATTTATTTTTTACAATTGAAAATATGCTGAGGAGCCTGCTTGCAGTTTAAGATTGAACTGTCTTTGGGCAGAGATGTAAATCTGATATCAAGGAGTAGATATCAAACTTGAAAACTCAGGAATTCTTGCAAGCTCCTCATTTTTTCTTTCTTTTTGCTTCCTGACTTCTTGAAAAAGCAGCTTTAATAAAAAAGGCTTCTTCTAAGTTTGATCACAAATCGGAATTAAAATATTTATATTTTAACAATTTTTGTTTCAACACTTACTTGCTGGAATCTCAAAGAATAATCAGAATAGGGTTTTGATTTCCACTGTGGTTATTGTGTTTACATAACAGATTCTTTACTGCTTAGGCTTTGATCTTGTAGCCTATGTTGGACTTTCCAAGGCTTAGTTGTTTAGAAGCCCAATTCTGCTTGTTAAGATGAGCATGCTATTCTGCTCTGTATTTGAAGAATTACTTTGTCCCCAGAATTCAGCATATCATCTGAATCTTTTAATTTTAGATGTTTCTGCTGCTTCATCTAATGTAATCTAACGTAAAACCATCAGACAAGAAAGTCTAGTTGCTTTGACATGAAAGATCTGCATGTTCAACACAGCTTATAAAGAGGCATTGAGGCATTAATTTAATGAAAGTAAAACTTTTTATTCAGTGCTGAGACATGACTTCTTTAAATTGAGTACAGAAAACTCTAACAAATGACAGGTTTAAGCGTGTGTTGTAGATTTAAATGACACTGTAGTGCAGTGCTTTAAGTGACCTCGTTGCAGAGCATTTAGAAAAGGTAATCTGTTGAAACCAGCTTTGCTGCTGAAGCCTCTGTGTAGTCAGATTGTAGCCTCAGTTCCCCTTTGCCCTGCATTCTGCGTAAAGAGACTGCAGATTTGATTTAAGATGGTAATTGGGCCCAAACTGTAGCTTTTATATTCTGCCTGGACATAAATGACCATAGGATAATGGGTAATAAAGTGATGTGCAATAAAATGATGCCCACAGTGCCTTCATATTTGAGATGACTTGACAAAGCCTCATGTTTAAATAGTCATCATGGTTTAGTACAATTAACAGCTTTAAGATCTGCATACAGGGGTTTTTTTGCAGTGAGTCACATCTGTGGAAGCCACAAAAAGTTGCACATGATTAGTACACTGGAGCATTTGTGGCACAAGGGAATTAGGAGTTGTATTCTCAAAAGACTAGTCAGTTCAGTGTATCATGATGTCAGATAAAGATGAGAAAATATGACTTCCCATGCATTAGAGAGAAAAGGTAGATGTGCTAGCAACGGGTGACAAACAGACAGTTACTGATAAAATAAGAGCACTGAACTCTGTCATTAAAAAAAAAAATCCTCTTCAAAGGTGTCTATAAACACTAATTCATCTAAATAGCCTTTTAAGTGCAAGAGTGAAGATAATATTTATCAACAATTTTATCTACACAAAAAGTAAAGCAGATAAATAAAACCAAGCTCAAATTTAGCCCCCTCCCATCTGTTTCTTTAAAAAAGTGAAAACAAGAAGACCAAGATAGTGGCTTGTAAAAAGTTTCCTTCCTCTCTACTCCCACCTTCATTCAGGATGTAAAGTTAATGTATTGCAGACGGTTATTATTGACCCAGATGGGGCAATAGAAATTAGGTGAAAACTAGGTTTTTACCTTGAACTCTGAAATGTGAAGGTAAACAAGTAGCATAACAGATGAAAAGCATGCTGTGCAAAAAAATATTGGTTTGGTATATGTGAAAACATTTGCTCCTAAATGTGGTGTTCTAGTGTGATATTACATCACTTAAAGAGGTGTCAAGGTGCAAAATGCATTATAGTAACACCAGCATTTTCAAAGTCCTATGTTCAGACCAAAACTCCTTGTTCACTTTAAAATGTAAAGTTTATAGGTATTTTGATAATTACTTCCTTATATATGTATCACCTCCTGACAATTAATAGTCTGAGAAGTTCATAATTGCTTGCTTTAATAGGAATATGGACAGTTAATATACTTTTGCAGCTCTACTAGTAAACAGTTCACAAAATCACCTCTGTGGTGCTTGTGTTCCATTTGTGTCATATATACTGTCATCTCATGTATTTTGAGATTTTTTTTTTAAGCAGAAGTCACATTTTTAATGCTTTCTTTTTTTCTTTAGAGATAGAAATAATTGATCTTTCCTCAGTATTAAGATACTGTTACAGAAGGCAAGTCTCAGTCAAGCTCCTTTTATTTTGCCTTTTCAACTGATGACCACAGTGAAAGGGGGTCCATCTTTTCTGTTCTCCAGAGTTGTGCTCAAATCCTTCTGGAGTAGCGTGAAGGACTTACCAAGTCAAGATAATTTTACAGCATACTTAGCAAGTTGTTTTTTCTCAATAGTAAGACTTAGCTTCCATGGTATTTTACAATAAATTTTGTCTTCATATATGTGGGAATTAAAGCAGTACCAAAAATACACTCACTGTTGAGTAAATGCAATACAGGAATCTCATAATAAAAATTAGTTCTATTGGCAAGTGAAATGGAATAATTTTAGATGTAAAAGGAGTACTTTCTACTTGTGTTTGAGACTTTTCCTTCTTGAGCCCCAAACCATTTCCTGTTTTGTAGAACAAAAAGGTACTTAACCTGTTTGGAAAGAAAGGGAAAAGATTTTGTTGTTTGAGAGGTAGATAGCAGGAATAGTCAGGTCAGGAATTTTCCAGTCTGTGCTCTGCTAATTTTTAGTTGGACCAAGCAAGTCATACAGAAAGACTTGGCTGTACCTGTAATAAGGTCCTACTTATTACCACTGTAATAAGTCCTGTGGTAGAAAGAGTGAAATTGTTTTGAGCTGAAATTTGAACAGATTCATAGAAGAAATGCAGAATCATCATTTGGAAGGATTTTGAAGCAGGGCTGTTGGCAACACTTGAACCAGGTCGGCTATGACTTTGCATAGCTGCTACTTGAAGCCTCTGTAGTTTTTGTAACATCCCTTCAGGTAGCTTGAGGCCCCCCCTTAGCCTCCTCTTTGCCAGATTAAAGAAACCCTCAGCCTCCTCTTACTTCTTGTGGGAACATGCCCATCTTGATAGCTCTGTCCTAGACTGTCTCTGGTTTTTAGTATCCTCCTTGATCTGGGACATACAGAACCAAACAGAGAAAGAATTGTGGGAGACACAAATCCTTGCAGGTATGAAGCAGAGCCTCGATCTCTGGTCACGTTCCTAATATAAGCAATATACAGTTTGCTTTATTTACTTTGGGAGCATGCTGCTGCCTCATGTTTTACTTGGCATCCTCTGTAACCCCTGTGTCTTTGCAACAGTTTGTTCCCAGCCTGCATAGACACTTGGGGTTATTCTACCTTAGCTGCAGAACTCACACCTTACCCTTGTTGAACTTCAGGAGACTTCTGTTGATCCAGCCCCCAGGTTTCTGAATGGTGCCTCTGAATTCCTATTTGGTATGCCAGCTGTCCCCCCAAATTTAGTGTTGTCTGCAAGGATTCCAAATGTATATCTACCTTCAGACTATACTGATTTTAAGCACAAACTGCATACTCAAAATCTGTGGTTTTACCTTTCTGAATAGAGGTGGACTTATATTTGACTTCTTGATAATAAGTAAAGCAATGATAAACCCTTCATAACTGTGACTCTAGGAAAATTAAACTTTATTTACTTATTTTATATATAAAATATAATAACTATTAATTTTTGTTTATTTATAAAGGAAAATTAAAGTCTGTACACTTGAAAAATTGCCTGGGGGATTTCGTTAGCCTGTAACTTACAGTAGCTGCAGTTACAAGTAACCATGAGTTACTGTAAGTTAATGGAAGTGAATAGAAGATGTCAAACCTTACTTCGTACACACCCAACAGGCTTAATTATGCAGAATCACACTGGGAATGAAAGATGGATTATCAGGTGTAGCCTAAATAGAATTTCAGCTCTTTCTGTGCTACATTACTTATTTAGCTGTTGAGAAATGCATTGAGATTGACTTGCAGCAGCAGGTGATTTTATGATACGTTTGTATTCCTTTCCAGCTAAGCAGGGGAGAGTGCATACCTTGAGCTTTCTGATGAGCCAGAACCCATACTTGGAAGCTCTCTTGAGTCCTGCAGTTTAGTTATATCCAAAGTCTGTCTGTTATGGCCCATATCTATATTAACTGTAGAGGTAAAAGCCTCTACCTAAATTAGGTGAATTTATCCCAACACATTGTATTTTACTTGTGTATTATTATTAATTTTTTTTCATCTTCGGTAATAAATTTTTGTCAACCTGGAGCAGAAGGAAGCTTTTCCAAGATAGATCCTAACAGAGTTATTTGGTAGCATCTTCCACAGTTTTTATCCTTCTAGACACCCATGGTGTAGACTTGTAGGACAATGAAAACTTCAGCTCAACTAGATCAGAGAATAATTCCTTTTGACAGAGGCATATAATGCTTCCATAGTAGAACATAACCACACTGTTTTTCAAGAGGTTATCACAGTGGATCCTACTCAAAGGGAAGACAAACTTCAGTACAAAAGGGTGGTGAGGAACAGAGATGTATTTCCTGGGGTATTTTAGATTCTTCAGTGTAGAGTAGAGTTTTTAGTTCTTTCCCTCTGGGCCTTCCTGTAATCTTTTGCATAGAGGAGTCTGGCTCTTACTACACATAGAAGTGCTGATGTAGAGTAGGGGATTGCTTAGTCTGAGAAGGCCTGATATCTAGATGAGTTATAGAAGGAACTATGTGTGTCCTGTCATCTGTTGCATTTATAGCAGATTTGAAATTACCAGCAGGGACCAAACTACTATTCGTTGTGCCTAACTGCCTGTTCCAATGGACCTGAAGAAGGAGAAAGACTTTTTTTTTATCTTGTGCTTATAGCTGAACAATTAACAGTTTTCCTGATAAATAATACTTTATGGATCAATTGCTGACTGCATTAATATTACCTCAGTAACATTCCATATGAGGCTTTTGTGTGTTTTTTAAAATGGAGAGGAAGAATATTAAACCTGATAATGCTCTTTTAAATTTTTATTCTTATGTGCAGCTTCTAAGAGTAAATGAAATGTGGTCAGCAACAAAGCTGTACTGTTTGATGCTTGCTGATCCAGAAGAATCCTGGTCTTATTCATTTCATTAAAACCTCAGCGTATGAACAGTGGTTAAAAATGACAGCAGCTTTTGGCTGCCACACGTTTACTCCATGGAGTGTCTCTAAGCTTTACCCCTGTAACATGTGACAATTTTTGAGCTATTCTTTTATCCACTTCCCCTTTCTTCCACTTTCAAGAGACCAATTATAATTGAGAAAATAAAGTTTCAGGAAAAAAACCCCAGCATAATCAGAAAACTTAATAGGAGAGAGATTCTTTCCTCAACTGTGGTCCCTTTGTGGCTGGCATCTGTGGGAGTTACATATGCTGACCGAGAGGAATTTCCTTGGCCTAAACACTATAAACATATGATATAGAGAGGACCAGACTGTTCCTTAATGTTGGTGCAAGATGCCTAGTGGAGGATGGGCTAGGGCACATTATTGAAATTTTTCAGACTGTGACAGACCATTGTGAAGATTCTTAGTGTCTCTTGGCTGTTAAGCAGTCCATGAATAACTCCTCAGTGCACTCAGTTATGCTGAAGGCTGCAGCGTCATTGTTACATGCAGGAGCTGGTCAGGAATCATCCCAGGAAATCATGCTGAGTTTTGACTTCTGTTCTCTGCATCTCTGCCTTCTGAAGTATCACTGCTTCTTTCATCCCTAATGGCAAAAAGACTGGCAGTTGATCAGAAGCTCAGTCCTTTTAAGAGTCTGTGTAAAATAAATAACATGAATATCCTGAAATACTTACTGACTTACTGCAGTGGTAGTTTCTTTGTAGAGGCATGGTTAGGGACAGACTACATTACAGATATGCTCTGGTATTGAGGTGCTGATTTCCAGCATGGCATTCAGAAACCTGAGCCAGGAGTTTTGGCTGTCTAAATAAAAAATGCCTGGAGAGTTGAGAGTAGGCTCAGCTACTGAGCTCAGCAGGAAACCACCCGTAATTAATATGCATATTATTTTCTGATCAGCATGATTTCTGCCTTAAGCCCAGGGCCTGAAATTATTTCTTAAAGGTGGATATTTCTAAGAAAACTTCAAGCCTTCTTTTCAAACATGAATGGAGGAAGAGGCACAACTGAGCTACCACCTTCACCTTCCTTGTATAAGGTACATGTTTATGCAGGAAAGAGCTCTAAATACCTCTAAAAGTCTAAGCTTTTTCTCTGCCTGAAATTAAAGCTATACCCTCAAACAGACCAGTATATCAGGCCTAATAGTGGTGTGTGTTAAAGCCTATTTTTTAAGGCATATTTTTTAAAAGATGGAGATTTTTTGTTCCAGCAACTTTTCCTGTGACTTCTTATTTTTTTATGCATCGATTGCTTAACACAGAACCATAGAATGGTTTGGGTTGGAAGGTACATTAAAGATCATCTAGTTTCAACCCTCCTGCCGTGGGCAGGGACACCTTCCACTAGAACAGGTTGCTCAAAGCCCCATCCAATATGAAATATATCTTAACAGAAGAGGTAAGAGGTGTTTCAGTCCTCACATGAAAAATCGGATTCAAGTATGTTTCTGAGAAGTTGTGTTTAAATCCTTTGAGGTAGAGGATAGCATTTGCTTTATTGTCATGTTCAGACTGATGTGCAAAAGGCACTTTGACATTTTTACCATGCACTTCCTGTTAGATGCTGGTGCCTTTCTCCAAGAATTCCTGTTGCCTGTGTGTACGGGGCACATTCAAAGAAGGGCATAGAAGAGACACACCCTCAGAGATCTCAGTAAGACTAACATATAAATTTGGTTATGAAGCTACCTGAGAGAACTAGGAGAGTTCTGCATTTGGGCTTTAGGTGAATGCATGTAGAACTTCAAAGGAAAAAAAGTTAAATTTCTCCAGAATTTGGTGTCCGGTGAATGGGAGCATGGGAGGTAGGCTTCCTACAGTCATCTCTGCATATAAACCTGATTTTTTTCCTCCCCTGTGATTTAAGGGTCAGTCGAGATCTGCTTGGCCATCAGAGGGACACATGTCTTTGAGAGTATGGCGGCCATTCTTAATTTGGGGGTATAATGTGTGCAACTGTATCCAAGTGTCACACAGTCTTGCATCCCTTGTGAAACACGAGGATTTGTTTGTCCTCCCCATCTGCTATTAGCTCTGCCCTTCATCCTTAAGACCTGCAGATTGTATGCAGAGCCTGACCCCTTTCAGTTTCTGTCAATATGACTCTTTACTTAGTCTGAGAGATGGTTATTAAGCAGTGAAAGCAAATCACTCCTCCACTTTGCAGCACACTCAGATCCTGCTTGTGGGGGAAGCAAATGACTCGCAGTTCAATGTAGCAAGTGGCATTTTGCAGAAAACTTTTGTCTTTAAAGATATATTTCTTTTTGAAAAGAAAAAAAGTCCTGGTTGCCTTTTTTATTGAGCTTCCTGTAAATATGTGTCTCTTGGGAGCATTTCACTTGTTTTTGGGATGCTGTCCAAACACAGCTGAGTGAATGGAGGATTAACAGTTTAATTAAGAGTCCTGAGATTTAAGACATATAAAGTAGCCTTTTCTTTTGAAGATTTTTTTCCCCCTTATTTGTACTGTCAGATTTTCTCTCTCCTAAAACGTATTTTTAGTGGATACATATTGTCCTGTCTCACTCATTCCAATGTTCATCATAGTGATTTGAAGTAATACTTGAGGACTGCAACATTCGGATTACGATTTACCCAGCTGTGCATATGTACTGTAATGTGCTGCCTCAGAACATCAGTATCACGTTTACTGCATTGTCACTGTTGTATAATTTTTACTAAATAAAACTCTTAAATGCTGTGCAGAGGTTAATGATCACTTGTAACTGCAGCAGTCATGCAGAATAGTAATGGGGTTTGTGGAAATCTTTTTTTAAAATAGGGTTATATTGAGCAGTTTGTACCCCATCTTAATTTTGCCATCCAATTCTGCAGTTTTATGTCTGTCTTACATGAAAACTCAGTTGAATCCTTCAGAGAGGATCTGAGCTGATCCTATCACTGCAGTGTTTTTGTTGCTGTTCTACATCCTGTGCATTCATAAGTGAAAACAAATAACTGCGTTAATAGGTAAATATTTATCACTAGAGGGATTAACCACAGATGTCTACTAATCTTAGTAACACCAGGTTTAAAGCCATACATGATACCTATAAAACCAGACTAACTCTAGAGTATGTTTTGGCCCTAAAAGCTTATAGAGGAATGATGCTGACAGCCTAGTCTTCAGTTTGTGATATGTGGGCACCACATATCAGCCTACAAAATGCATGTTGTTGATTTCGGGCCATTTTAGTAATTTTTGCTAAACTGCTAAATTAAAGGACCAGTGGCATCAGACAGTCTCACCAGCCTAGAAGCAGTGCTTTCCAGAACTGACTTAATTTCCTTTGTATCCTTCATTGGCATTAGAGAATATTAAAAGCCTTTTTCTCCGTGGCATGAGGAAGCTGCCACACTTCTATTAGCCCTTCTGTGATTAAAGGAAATTTTTTAATTACAGGTTTAACAGTTGTGTCTTCAGCTGGAAAGGTGCATTTTTATGTGATAGTCTTTCCCTCTCTTCCCTCCTTGGGACAAAAATGATGAAAGTGATGTTAGTAGGAGAATACACGCAAACAATTACTTAGAACCATATGAGTTTTTAATTGTAAAACATTTGTTAAAAAGGGGGTTCAGAGTCTCTCATTAGAATTGCAACCAACCTGTTTCTAAGAAACTTTTACTGGAAACCAAACAATAACAAATGGCAGGTCATCACTTCCATTATGAACTTGTTTGCACACACTCATCAAATTCAAACAATGTATTTTCAGGGCTGAAAGCTTTCATGCATGGTTTGTAATTATCTTGTAGCTTGCAATTAAAAGTAGGGACATTTTTTTGTCATTTCTGGGAAAAATAAATAAAAACAAAAGCAAATTTTAAAGTCCTCTGGAGAGCAAAATAAACCACCATTAAGACTTCATATCTAAGCAATATGTGTGCTTTGAAGCATCATTGTGAAGTCCCCCAGTCTGACAAGATGCAGAGGCTGCAACTCTCAGCCTTCTGCTGGGATAGAGAACTGGGGAAAAACTGTATGTTTCCATAAAAAGATAACTGCAGGGATGAGTGTAGTAGATCAGCTGGTTTAGGATATGTATCTTGTCAAGAAGGAAAATGGAACTTGCATGAGTGTTGTTGCATAACAGAATGCCTTTATGTCTTTTTAATTAGGAACTGCTAAGCTTATTTACTTATTACCTTTTTTATTTGTTTTATTTTATATTAATATTAAATGTAAAAGAATAGAATACAAAATTACCTTTATAATTATATCAGGGTAGATATTTACTTTTCCTTGCTGAAGTTTCATTGAAGTGTGTTGCATGAGCCCTCAGCCTTTCAATGCCTGTTATTTATTTGTTCTGTGTCAGGTGTCAGAGGTTTCTTGTAGAGAATACGTGCTGAGGGAACTATTTCTGCACAGGACAGTGGTAGCAAGTGCCATGGAGAAACTTAAGTCAGTATCTGGACCAGGAGAAAATGGGTTGCTAGAGTGCTCTGATCAATCTTGAGTTTAAAATTATCTGCTTGAAGATCCAACAAACAAAACAATTTCTTCGCTTAGAAAAGGACTGGGACATACAAGTCTCCCTAATTTAAGAGCTTTTAAAAGGGCTTACCGTTCAGAAAGATGTTCAAGGTCCAAACTTCCTTCTAGAGTGGTATGCATTTGCAGGCAGGTACAACACTTTTTTTCTCATAATCACATGCAAAAAAACCGAATAGCAAACCAAAGAGTTATTAATTGATAAAAGTGTAAGATTTTGGAACAGGAGTTACACATCTTCATTTAAGGTGCCAAGATACCTTTAAAAATATAGCACTGAGTAACTACAGAACATGCGTAGAAACACTGTTATGTTCTGTAATTTTAGATCTTTTATAGTCTTTCCTTAAATCTTCACAGTTTTTTCTAGGTTAGTCTCTATTTTCCACTACTCAGACCCATTTTATTTTCTGTAGTAGGTTGGTCTTTGGACCTCCCAGAGTTTATGCAGACGTGTAAGACTGCTTACAAAATACTCCAGTAAGAATGAAAGAGTTACACACTGATAAATAGTGACAGAATTGGACCCTTATCTGTATACTGAGTGCATATTTTACGGAGATTTAAGATATAAATTAATTCCATCAATTTACAGGATTTATTCTTGATTCAGTTAAAAGGTGTTGAGGGACAGGAATGAGGAGGGAGTGTTACCAAACCACTTCTTGTAACTGAAATAGCATTTTTCTCTCGCTATGTATTTCTCACATCCCAGACAATTGATCTTCTAGCTGAGAGTCTGATGGACCATTCAGGGTTGTTTTACCTGTCTGTTTTGGCTCAGTATAGTGCAGAGGTGGATGACCTAAATTACCTCTGCCAGTCTTGCAACATTTTGAATCCTCTCTGATACTTTAGAGGCTATTAGAATGATTATTGAAGGCAACAGACCAGGCCAGGCAAATTCAGTGCTATGTGTTTATGATGTATACAACCTCATCACATGGAATAATAGCTTTACACAGAAAATGAAGTCACTGGGGACATCACCTAATACAGCCTCCTCTGCCAAGCTGGGTAACTCTGAAGCTAGATCACCCAGAACGTTTTTTTTAAATGAGGGGTGGGGGTTTTTTGGGCAAATCAATTTTGCTTTTCAAGTTTGAATATAAATTACAGTGTGAAATTTATTTTTCTGTATTAAGTACACATCTTGTATCACCGTGACTAGAGAATAAATTTAGAACTGCTTTTGGCACTAAAAGATATATACTTAGTATACACTGAGCTTATTATCCATCTGCTGCTGAAATCTCTCTCATTGCCCAGAGCAGTTCTTGGGATTTGTTTCCCCTGTGAAGGTTTTTATCAGTGAACATTCCTTTAACTTGCTGTCTACTGAGACTTCATGTACCTACTCCCATTCTGTTGACTCTGAGCAGGCTGAGCAGATTCTTACTATGTTTGCAGTTTTAGGAAAACTAGGCACCAAGTTTTCACTTTCGCTTTGTATTTGCCTAATAAGGAACTTGGAGTAGCAGTAAACTGAACAATCTTAAATGTTAGAAGAAAAACGTATAACCCAAGCAACAACCCAAAGCAAAACCTCAGCAGTTTACTTTCAAGGTTAGTTTCGTGTTTACATACAAGTAAACTTGTTAAAACCTAGCCATCTGTACACTATTAGGTGCATATTTGACAAAAAAAAAGGTAAATAAAAAAGCTGTCAAATGACTCTTGAACATTCAAACAGCTTAAAGGCTCTTTGTGTGGTAATGTTGGCACAGCTCCTAAGTGACCAGATGGAATTTTATTAACACCCAACAGGACAAGGGCTGAGATTTTGTTTCTTAACTTACTATATTTGAAACGCTTGTAGAGGATGTGTCAGAAAGCTTGATATATTTTCCTACTACGCAAAATTACACATATACCTTCCCTTAATGCAAAGATGATGACTGCTTCAGAGGTTGTCATTTTTGTAAGGTGGGTAAGAAAAGAGTTATGAGATGTGTGGTAATTTAAGTATCACAGCCTTTTAGTGAATTTTAAAAAAGTGGTTTTATATACACAGTTGGTGATCATATTAAAAGGAGAATTTAGAAACAGGCTTTTTAATAAACAGACTTAAAGAAGTATTTTATAAGAAAGAATAAATAGTACCTAAGTATTAAAATAAACTTGATTTCAGACATCAGTAACCACTGATAGTAGTGATGTCAGATTTCCATTTAAGGATTCTGGGGAACATATAAGACCATGCAGATTTATGTGACTCCTCCCATTCTGTCATCATCATGGGTTTATTTATTGTCAGTAAGAAATACCTGAAAACTGGAAGTCTCTGTTGTCTCCGATAAATTGCAGGATGACAGTTAGTCCTGCAGGGAGCAGTGGAGGGAGCTGTGTTGTTCAGTCCAGAGAAGGAGCACTCAGAGGAGCCCTCATCACTCTCAACAGCTGCCTGAAAGGAGGTTGTAGCAAGGTGGGGGTCAGCCTCTTCTCTCAGTTAACTAGTGACAGGACAAGGGGAAATGGCCTCAAGTTGTGTTAGAGGAGGTTCAGTTTGGATGTTAGGAAAAATGTCTTCACTAAAAACAGGAACAGGGTCCCCAGAGGAGTGGTAAAGTCACCCTGTAAGTTTTCAAAAACTGAGTGGACGTGGCACTTCGTGATACTGTTTAGTGGACATGGTGGTGTTTGATCAAAGGTTGGACTCAATGATCTTAGAGGTCTCTTCCAGCCTTAATGATTCCATTATCCTATATCTTCAAACCAGACAGTTCAAACCAAAGAAACAAAATCTGTAACACACTGTGGACTCACGGTTAGCCCTATTCCTTTCAAGTACTTCCTTTCTATATTTAAGGTTTTTGGGGAACTCATGATAGCTGGAAGAGTGCTGTGTTACAGATCAGTATTTCATATCATCTGACAGAAGAACACTGATGTGACATACAATTAGAACTAACAGTACCAATTTTGAGCCTGGGTGTTTTATTCAGGCAAAATTCCTACTGTTGCTGGTTGAAATGTGCCTGAGGGCTTTGTACAGAATCAGATCCTATATTTGTTCAGTAACTCAAGCTGGTACCGTAAGTATAGTTATACAGACATTGTACTGCATACATATATTGTACAATTTATATGTACTTACTTGCATAGTTTAGGCCAGAGGCCAGAATCAAAGCTTGTTGAAGTCTGAAGTCTCAGCTTCTTCTTCAATACTGGCAGTTCCGGAACTTTGTATCCTCAGCTTTGTGTTGCTTATTTGAATTTATTTATGTATTTTATTTTTAGCCCAAGTAAGAGGAAAAAGTAATTTTAACTTGTTTATTGAAAAGGCTATCAGTAAAATAGTGTTAGATTGATTAGGAACGTATACTTCAAGTCTAAATTGTTATCCCACATTTTAACATCCTACAAATGCCCATTCAGACTAACTTCTAGCTTTACATATGTATTATTTTGTTGCTAAGAAGCCATATTTTGTTTGTTCTAATATAACATGTATCTATAAAAATCAATGTTTGTTCTAATAGAGTAAGGGAAATAATTTAATGAAAAATTAAAAATATCTCTAGGAAAGTGTTTTCCTCTTATTTGTTTGTGTAATGTCTAGATTGGCATTTGTAGTCCGCTGAATTGAATCACATTAGAATTAAGACTTTTAGAGTAGGTACAGTCAGAAAAGGTTAGACACAGTAGCACAGGCAAAGATCATCCCAGAGAAAAGGTAAAGCTTAAAGAGCTCTCAGTTTCACATATGCTGTTTCTAGACTGTACCGTTTCTGTAGTTTAATTTTCTTTGTGTGTGTTTTCTATTACCTCTTCTCTGTTCTTCCTGTCTTGACTTGACAAAGTGACTCTTGCTTGCTAGATTAAAAGTGCTTCAGGCAGAAATCATCTGGAGGAGCAGAGGACAAAGACAAAAGAACATCATAAAACACCTAAGATGAATGAAAAAAAGATCTAGTAGAGAGATGCAAGCCTTGCTAGTTGCATGTGTGTGTGTGTGCATAGACTCATGCACACATGCAGCTTGTCTTTTCTATACTGCTCCATATGGTTGCCTATTTATATGTAATATAGCATTGTAGGGAATGATAGATTTGATTATTATTAAGGTTACCCTTTTATTTACAAGATCCTGTTTCAGTCATATACTGACTCTTCTGGAAGAGCTATGTGCTATACCAAGTGTCTGCCTTAGGCTGTCCATTTTAATTTGCTTGGTGGGCTTTTGTTTTAGCATGAGCAAGAAACAGGTTTGGACTATTGTTTGAAGTATTAGTAGTCACTTGAGAGACTGTTTTGGTCCTGTTGTTTTTCCCCTCTAAATTTTTTACGTTCTCTGCATAGGGTGGGCAGTAATCCAGAATAATCTGGTGGTGGAGACCTTCTGTCACTTTTTACGTTGCAGTACTTTGAAGCCGTGTCACAAATTAAGGGGGGGTGGGCACGTGTAAAGAAGCATTCATCTGAGAGTTTATAGTTGAACGTTCCCACAAAGAACTAGATCCACTTCCGCCCCATGGCACATAATTCCTGTAGGAATTCCTGTAGGAAAGTATGGTAGGCAACTTTTTAAAATATATCCCTGGTAATCTGTTATCATATCTCATGCTTTCTTGATATCTATGCATGATGCGTCATGGTCTGCTTTATAGAAGTGCTGAGAGTAATCTGTATCTTCATCTGAAGACTCTGAAAAAATCCAGAATGTGCAGTGATTCTGGAACCTGAAAATCGGGAGCTATCTTGTGTTGGAAACCCCAAATTCCCACAGAGATACTTTTGACCTTAAATTTTTCAAGTTTCAGTTCTCTCATTCACTCACACAGTATATTGATTCTCTCTTACCTTATAAATACCCTGTGAAAGCAAGCACATTAATATCTTTGAAACATGATGACATAATGTAATGATACTAACTTTATAACTGTCAGCGAGAAAGGAAGCGATCCTTCAGAATACAATTTTTTTGTAATATCTGGGAAATAAAACTAGAACCACTTGCGAAGAAGGAGGATACGAGAAGATATTAGGTAACTGTTCTTTGACAGAACATTTTTCCTGAAAGAGATAGGTGTCCCTTGGATAAAACAGTATTCTTCATGTGTACATCTTGACATGCACTGTGTTGTCTCGTAAATATTTTACGTGGTGAAATATATATGGGTTGATTTAATTCCGGAACTTTTTTTGTTTTTAAAACCTGAGTATGCAACCTGATATCACTTTAGCAATTCTTTTGTTTGTGGTAGTGTATGTATATACTATATGTATTTGTATATGCATACCTGTGTCTAAGATAAAGGAAATCTGGAGATCTTATAATATGGAAGTCATGCAACTTTTGCACAGATACATATTTTACTTATTTGGGGAATTATATTAGTAAGTAATAGTGTTTGTGTAAATCTAACCAACTTAATGCAACAGTGCCAAGTATGTGTATAATTGGGAAAAAGCCACAGTGAAGCTTGAAAAGCACAAATGATGAGCAACGTGAAAAAAGTAATTGAGATTGGCTTAAAAAGGTATTATTTTGTAAAGGGTAAGCCTTTGGGTTGTTTCTGTTTACTCTTGTAATATCTAGTTTATATTTTTAAGTTCTTGGGTTTTTCCCAGATATGAAAGCTAAAAAATGTATATTGAGAAATGTAACCTGATATTCTCAGGTATTTGAGACTCAGAGTCATCCCTTTGGAGGAAAATACCAGCTAGTACATGATAATATAGTGACAATTGATTGCTTGGGAATTGCATAATTTTAGCGGTTCTTGAGAGCTGGTGTGGTAGGCCACCAAACCAAACAATTCATTCCCGTAGTTTGGGTTAAAAAGACAGAATCTGGTTGAAAATAGAAAGAGAAAACTGAGTACTGTGGCTACATATGGTGGCAAACTGGTTGGCTCATTCATAAAGTCAGTTCATTGTATCCTATAGTAGCTTAGATCCCAGAAGAAACCTCTCTACTTCCTGGTGGTCATTCTCTTGTCCTTCAGCAAGGACTGGTAAGGAGACAAGCAGTACTGAAAGCAAGGTGACCTGCAGCCTGCCCTCCCTTCTGGCAAGCATTCATCATGTGAGCCGTCACATATTGCATTGCTGCAGGTCAGAGGCGGGAGGAGGAGGGAGCGTAACACCCACCGCACCCAGCAAGCAGAGGTGCACAGTGGTGCTCTTAGACAGAGTGCTTTCAAATTCTTAATTGGATGTTTATTTTCTTTTTTTCCAAACAACCTGTTCAGTGCATTTGTCTAGAGACAGCAAAGCCCCTGACCCTAGTGCTTTTCCACGGCTTGGCCAGTAGCGTAGGCTTTGACACAATCCATCAGTGTGAGAACATTTTATCTATTAAATAACATGTTTTTGTTAGCCAGTTACACAGAGTAAGGAAAATCCATATGCACCATGATGCACAGGTATTTGTTGCCTGCATTAGATGTATTCTCAGGATATTTAAAAAATGAGCCCTAACAGAACTTGGTATTTAAAGGCTTAGGTTGTGATATACGTTTTATAACTTTCTTTTGGTTTTGACATAAATCTATGCCTGAGCTCTTATTTCTGATGATGGCGTGTTCACATAAAGATTGTCTTTATAGAACTTTCTATAAAGTAAGGGAAAAAGGTCAGATCTATTCTGTAGGTTGACTCTGAAGAAATTAATGGTGATATGCATTACTTTGTGAAATATATTTATAAGAGTCATACGAACATATGAGAATTAAAAAAAATACACAGAGGAAAATCATATATTACTTAGAGTGGAGACAGTAAGAGATTTTTCTTCCATTCAGCACCCAGACCACTTGAGATTTGGCTAATCGTGACACAGCACATCACTTAGGATAAAACAGGCATCTATCTACCTTCTTTATTATCAGTTTTATAACGGAGCATTGAATAAAGCCACTGAAGTGGATTCAGTTTTGATTACAGATGATGTTGTGTGTTTCTTGCTCACTAAGGCCCCAGTGAGAATTTAAAGGCTTGTGTCTATCGAAAGTCCCAATTAGTATTTTCTGTTATGCCCTGCATGTCTCCTGGGTTTTCAGAATGTGACTCAGTGAAGATCAGGCACTTGGAGAAAACAGACTATATGAACATAAAATGTGCAGTTATCTGTCAGTTAAGTGTAATTCTTCTTTTAAGACTGATTTTAAGCAAGATCTCTTAGGGCTTTTTATAAACCAGTACAAGTTGTTACGTTGATTTCACTGAATTTTGATCAGTTTCTTTGGACCTTAAGATAATTCCAGATCTTCAGTGTTTAATTATGAAATATAAAGATACCTAAATCTGTACCACATTTTCCTAGGAAAGAGACAAAAATCCTCTAAGATTCTGTAAAATATTCTGAAATGTCATTCTTACAGTCTGGTCTTTGCAACCTATGATTTAAATAGTAGGAAAAGGATCATTAGTGTTCAGAAACCAATTACAGCAGCTACAGGTCAATATACTTTGTTGTAGTGTAAATATGTTTATACTAGCGTCTGTTGTTTATCTGTGACTACAGTAATAATAATACATGAAATTATTTTCAAATATCTTCCAAATTTCCTCCAAGGCAAAAAAAACCCACCAGAAAACAAGCAATAAAAGTAATTTTAGCTAATCTCTGTTACTGAGAGAGTAACAATTGATCGTTTTAATTTTACTCATGAACATGTTATTGAGGGAGTTCAGAAGTAGTAAAAAGACTCCAGCAACACACCACTCTTTTTGTTTAAAAATAACCAGAATTCAACAACAAAATGAAAATTTTGCGTTGGCAAGAGATTCCAAATGAACTGAATGGTGGCTGATGTCACTTTTTTCAGGTTTCTATCCTGATTTTGAATACAACTTACTAAGTAGTTATTAGTGTTTATAGGCTCAGCTGATAATTACAAAAAATAATTAGGTAGCTTAGTGCTCAGGTGGCAATGAATCATTGCATGTCAGTATTTTCAGGTAATAAAAATGAAGTCCCGTGTCAGAAGAACAGATGCAGAAACAAGTGGATAAATGAAAGAGTAACAAGTCTCTAAGGCCAGATGGTATATATCTAAGATTCAGAAAGTGTTTAAGAATGAAGCAGCTGAACTGTTGACAAAAATAGGCACTCTCATTAAAATTAGTTACTATGCTAGAAAAGTAGAGCAAATGTACCTAAGTAAAGACAGGTTGCAGCAGGAGCCCTGCAGTTAAAGATCTATCAGTATATCCCTAGAACTAGAAAATTTGTTGGAAAAAAAACATTAACCCACCTCAATGGACAGGGTAGGACAGAAACAAATAAACAGGATTTCTGTTTTTAAAAAAAAAGTTCCTTCCTGATTAAGATGTTTGGATTCATGGATTTAAATGTTAATCTGGTTTAGGGCCAGGATCAGCCTCAGCACAAAGGGGCAACTGATAAACATGGGAATTACCTCACTGGCTGTAGAGAAACTACAGAATCCAAAATCTTTTTCAGCTTACTGGATCCAGGCAGATGGCCCAGTAAAGTCCAAACATATCTGGGTAGGTGTGTTTGGCCAGCTTCTTCTCTCGGTGAACCAGGGCACTGAGGCACAGTGTGACAACAAATGCCATGTCACCCACCCGTAGCCAAAAGTCAGTGCACCCAATTATTCTGTTTCTGACAGTGAATGACCAGTAGCTCGTGTCTGGGAAAACAGTGGGCAGGGCAGGGACAGGAGTAGCACAAGTACAGGGAGGTATTCTCCCAGTTTCCAGTAATCTGGCATGTAGGAACTTCCTAATCCAGAATTGTTACACATATCATAGTATTAGTAGCCATGTATGGAGTGAATCTGTTTATGGTTCCAGCTTCTTAACAGTTCCATGTTTCCATTATGTGTGGTGTGAAGATATACTTTGTCGTTTTTAAGTTTGTTGCTTGATAATTTAATGTTGGCATTTTAGTTGCTGTGTTAAAAGAAACAGTAATTATTAGCTTTCTTTTAGTTACCTTAGTCCTATTTCTGATTCCACAAATCTACACCTTTTTTTTTACAGAACGAAGAGTCCTTGTCTATTTAACTTCTTGGGGAGCAGTTGTTCCTTACCTTTGCTCAGCCATGCCTGTGCCTCTTCTGCAGCATGTCATTTGCAGCATGAGGTGCCAGGAGATGTATGCAGTATTAAAAGTGTGGGTTTTGGGTGTATAGTTAATAATTTAACAGTGGCAAAATCATTTTCTGTTTCCTGTTTGTTTCCCAACAAAGCCGTTGACCTCTGCATTGTCAAAGACCATTTGGTCTTGTCTGTCCTTGCCAGGTCTCCAGGCATTACTTACCAAAATTTAATTCTTTACCCCTGTCGCTGCCCTCTGACAGCATATAGGTACCCCCTGATTAGATGCCAATTTTAGAAATTTCCCAGATGGACTAAGAACAAAGAGTTTTTCTAATGATGGATTCGTGTGATTTGACAGAAACCACTGTACACTTGGGAGCACCTGAGGGCAGCTGTCTACAAAGACAGCTGAAGATGGAGTATTTTTTGGCAATAGACTAAGTATGAGAACAAAATTCTTTTGTCCTCAATAAACTCTGCATTTGAGGTATTTTGCATGTCTAGGTGGATGAACACTTGTATGGGACTAGATATCTTCTCATAAATTATCCAAGAAGTGTCTTAGTTTTTCCTTATACATATTCAAAAAGGACTTATCGTGTACATTTCTGACAGCTTATTCAATGTCTTGGGAACTAAGGAAGGGGCTCTCCTAATTTTGGGCCAGTCTTCTGTTTCCTATGGAAAAGAAGGAGAGGTGGCATCTGGGCTCATTAAAAACCAAAGGCATGCTAGAGATCTCACCAGTTGTTGGGCTTTCTGCTCCAAAAAATAATTCAGGCCAAATGTGCCTGCTCTTCAGGATCAACAAACCACCACCACCCTGTGGGAGGTTATCAAGGTCAGATACTTGTTATACACCACAGGGCACCTCAGGCACCACTGAATATGGTTTAGCATGGTTTAGTGCTCTGCTGGTGGTGTAGGGTCTGCATTAGAGTAGAAACACTGATGGTATCAGAAGGGAAGAGCTTGGGGTAATGATGGCTTGGGAGCTGGATGCTCCCCTAAATGGATTATGAGTCTGATCTTCGTGTCAGTTCCTAGGTTTTCAAATAATATAACCTCAAAATACACTTTTTGTCAAAAACAACTGTGGTGAGTCTGTGGTGGATTGCCTATATAGGTTAGTTTGTACTGAAATTCTAATAAGTTAAAGTCCATACAAGAAAGTGAAGTAGTTTCTTAAGTCTAGTCATATGCACTTAAATTTGTAAGAGATTTATGCCATTATTACAAGGAGACCCATAAAATGGCACATTCCTTCTGCTCAGTTTGATGTGTCATTGTTTCCTGAGAGGCAGTGAAACAGAATCAAAAGGCTCTGGCGTTAATACAGCCACCATCCCTAAAATAGCAGAACTGCTTGAACTTCTTATCTGATCAGCCTGTTTCAGTATGTCCCATTTCAATATCTATTAATTTTGAATTCCTTATCTGTTAAGTAGGATGTATAATGTAATAGTCTCTTTAATAACAACAGCAGACTAAGTGTCAATCAAAAGATATAGGCAACCTTAATATGTTCAAAGTGTTCATTTTCAGAGAAAATATCCATACTCAAAAAATAATACAAATATATGAAAAACAAACAGTCCAGACAAAAGATGCCTATTTAAATACTCAACTAAGACATTCTAAATAATTTTTTTAACATCAGTCTTGGAAGAGGGCATTTTCTGTGATTTGGGTGAAGATGATGTGAATTCACAGCAAAATGTTGGTTCTTGCCCACAGAAGCTGCCTGCTGGGTACCTTATCAGACTTTTTGTGGTCTAACCAGCACTCCTGTGGTCTTGACCCTGAACAAGGTTGATTAACTACCCAGTTTTCACAAGATAAAAGAATAGTCTTCTGCATAAAACAAGTTTGTGATTGAAAATAGGAATGAGTCGCAGAAAAGTTCTCAGAAAAATAGTCTGGTGAAATGAAATTAAATATTAAAACATTCACTTATGTTAGTTTCTGACTAATTTTTTTCTGTAAAAATGTCTGCACAAGAGATAGAAATAGTTTGCAAGAGATAATAGTAATACTGTGACTCCAAAAGCAATGTGGGCAACCATAGTATTTAAGCCGTATTATTTTTTAGGTGTGTTTGTGCAGGAGTAGTTATGAGGAAAAAAAATGCAACAGTAGGTGGAATGGGCAGACAGGTCTGACAGCTCTTGGCAGACTCCCCTTCCTCACTTACCAGTTTGTATCATTAGGTTATATAGGATTATGGTGTGGGATTCTGAGCTTTTTGTCCAGATAAGATAACTAATTCTTCTGAAAGCAGTACAGTAAGCCAGCAAGTGTGAGAGACATCCTGTGCTTGGGGTCATCAACAAAATAGTTGATACTTCTGTTAAACTTCAGACTTGATGCCTCACAATTTCACAATCTGATACCAGATTGTTGAGCAACTGTGCCATAGGGAACATTAGTAGTCTATTTTTACCTTTACCATCCTAATCTTGCCCACAAAATCTACTTATTCAGATTTCTGTGATACTCAGCGAAAAAGATTCTTTATATTGTTTTTCTCCAATGAGGTTTTATTGCTGAGAATCTGATCAGCCTATGCAGTAACAAGCCTACTGAAAGCAGCTTCTCTAGAAGGAGAGAAAGAGACATTAAAGTAAGCAGGAGATGATCACAAGAAAACAACAGGGGTTTTGTACCTGGAAGACAAGCATCTGCAGCTTCTTCCCTAAATGACAGGTTTAGGGCAATTGTGAAACTGCAGAAGTCGGGAAGCCTTGTGTGATTATATGTTAAGAGCCATCTAGAACATGACAGCCCTTTCTCTCTGAATATCCCTGTCAGTGTCATCTCAGACTGTAAGGGTTTGTGCTTTTCAGAACAACAACAGAAACAAAAATTAAATAATAACAAAACTCCTGAATCTGTTTAAGGTGTATTTGCATTTGTCCAAGATTCTCGGGTTTTGACAGTAACTGTATCTTTCAAGGTGTTGACTTTTTAGAAAGGAGACCAGCTATGACAAAAGTGAGCAAATAAATTCTTTCTCGAAGGATGTTCTCTTTCCCTCTGTGCTCTTGGCCTTCTGACATTGTATCAAAAGATTTGTTGTTTCTGCAGTATTCCTACTTATGTTTTCTTCTGTAGCACAGAGTGAGTAAATCCCAAGCTGCAAGAAGCTTGGAGTTGTAGGCTTATTGAAAAATCAAGGATTAGTGGAATTTATTTTAGAAACACACTTAATGCATATGCTTTATTAATTGTTTTCTATTATTATTTTTTAAGTACTTATAGCATCCAAGTATACCTAGTAAAGTGGCAGTTTGGCACATAGTGCATCATGGTTTCATAAGATATTTTAAAGGTAATATGGTATACCGTTGCTACAAGTGTCCATTGATAGTTCAAGTGTGTCTTAATTTGCAGTTTAATGTTTATGTATGTCAGTGGGACATGCACATGCTCAGTACCATGAAAAAATGAATTGTTTGTCCTAGGGAATTAAACATTTGGACAGTCACATTTGACAATTTTGCCCTAAATGCATCACTCCGCATGTCATATGCAATTGTATAGTATTAAAATAGTGGCCTTCACCCAGAGGAGCTTAACATGGCACTGAGCAGAATGGGGAGGTAGGAAGAACAGCTGGAGGGACTTTCCTAACTCTATTGCAGGTTCTGATGTGGCGTGGAGTGAAAGAAATTACAGGTATTTGAGATAAAGCACCCATCTCTGCACACAAAAATGAAATAAGTGGGATCTATTGAGCGTGTGAGGTAGAAGAGGCTGCAAGAGAAAAATAAAGTCTGTGTGTGCTCTCTGATTACAATAACCTCTCCTCATAGCCTGCAAAATCTGATGTGAAGGTGGATTTCTTACCTATGCATTTTCTTCTTCCCCAGATTGTAGGAGCCCCTGGTTTTTATCTGTATAGTAGATTTAGTCCTCTTACTGTAAATGTTGCTACAGTTTAAAAGTTAAGTGTGTGAATATATGGGGAGATGAGATGCCTGTAAGGGGGGAAGAGAATTAGGGCTATATTAGCAGAAAACTGAAGGTAAGAATATGAGATGGAGGCAGGTGAAGAAAATATAAGAGGAGATGGAGTGCACAGTTGTAGTACTGAGACTGGTCACTGAGTACTCTACACCTGTGTCTCTTGACAAATTCCAATGTTATTTCCTGAATAATGTATTTAACCAGTGATACTTTGCAGTGCATGGTCAATTTTACTGTTAGTTAAATGTCATTCAAGAAAGGTGCTGCAGTAAGCTGCTACAGAGTAACGTGAGTATGAAGGAAAATAAATTTAGGGCTTTTTTCCCTTCTAGCTTGTTCGTGGAGTTGGGAGTTCAGCATAGCAAGGAGAGATGGTAGGGAGGCAGGTTTAAGATCTCAAGGAGAACAACTAAGTGCAGTTGCCCCAAAGGCTTTTATAGAGTTGCCAGTATGCTGCTGGCTCTCTGCATTTAGGAGTAATGGGAATCCTGGCTATAGTGTTGCTAAGAACACGTTTATTAATGAACAGATTGGTCATAGAAACATATAAACAATTTCGTGTATAAAAACTGAGCACTTTAAAAATTAAGTACCTTACCTTTATCTGTATGGGATATTGAACTGCAAAAGCATGTGCTAATAAAAAATGGACGTGGAACAAAGCCACAGCTTTGGCTGAGAAGCAGAGCAGTTCCAGGAGTGAGATTCCACCCTCTTCACGGGATGCCTGCTATGTTTCCATTCCTTTCCTTTGCACCATCCCATATGTAGGCAGGTGAAGAGGAGGCAAAGCACAGTAGGTGCCAACCTATGAAAGGGGCTTCCTATGTTGGTGTGAAACTTTAAGGCAGCGCTGGCTGCCATTCAGCCTCAGAAGATCCCGGTGATGCATTGCAAAGAAACTGCACCTAGAGTTCAGTTGGGTTTGGGTCAAGGTTCTTGGATTAGCCACTGGGAAACAAGGGACAGCTAGACATTATTTAACATTATTTGTTTTGAGTAACACTTTCTGCTTACTGTCAGAGTTGGCATGGAAACTGAATCAGCACTCCTTTTTAAAGAATAGTCCATGCAGAGTGAGGTTAGTCATCAGCAGCCTTACCAAGGAGACTCAGGCTGCAGCTGCCAGCACTTAAACCTTGCTCGTGAATAGACAGAATTTTCAAAATGGTAATGGTCCTACTACCCTGACCTTTATGGGGAAAAATGTGCATCTTTTGAGAATGATACTATGTCATTTGCATTGGGCAGTGTTTTTTTTTTAAAGAGGGAAAGGGTTAATTATCTAAAGTCCACAACAGAACTTTCTTATTTCAAGAAAATGCCATCTGTTTCTACAGATCAGTTGAATTTAAAGAGTTAACACAGTAAAACATATATAAATATAAGCAATGATGCTTGTAACATTCTTTTTGGAAAATGGAAAAATACTTAAAGGGCTGTAAGCTTAGCACTAGGAATCTGTGAATGTATAACCAAGATGAAAGCCTACACAGCATGCAGAAATGGGCATTTTCAATTATTTTCCCTTTATTGATGAAAAAAATCAAGATATGCTTATTTTCATTCTATGTTATTCTTGCACACAAAGATAGATGCAAAGAAATGGCTGCTGGTTTTCTGCACCAGTTAGGATGAGAAAATACTGATGGCTAGATTACTATTCGGTGACATTTCATGAAGTACCTGCTGACATCTTTTCTCAAATGCAGAATGATAAATGTACATATAAATTTGACAAGTTTAATTTCATCTATAACCTTTGACTCTTGGCTTTTTGTATCCTCAGAACACAGACCATACATGCCTTCTTCACTGATACAGAAATTCTTTATTTTACACTAAGTATTTACATTCAAGGCTTTAGGGCTATTACCAAATTGATGAGAACACTGATTTCTCTTTTCTTTGTATTTACCAAGCAGATAATTTAAGTGATGCCCTGAAAAAGCTGAAGATAACAACCACTGAGAGCACAGCAGATAGCTTGGAGGGATGCTTGGACTGTCTGCTTCAAGCTCTGGCACAAAACAGTAAGTTGTATGGACCTTTCAAATTTTAAATCATATGCAGAAATCAAAGTTCCCTGGTCTCTAACAATGCAGTGACAATTATAGTTCCATTTACTTTGCATACAGTGTTTTAAATTTTCATTATGTTAAAACATTACTTTTTTCTTATAATGTTTCCTGTATAGAAAGAGATGGCAAAGTTATGATGAATATTGGAACTTTTCATTTCTTTCTATGTAATCTGATGCTTTTTCTTTTGTTTTTCATGCTCTTTCTCAAAGCTGATGTTTTGATAATCCTAGACAGGTGGTGCCCTGGAACGTGATAGCTCCTGTCTGACTTTACAAGATATTATGCTATTTGTCACACCAGTCACATTAAGGTGTATGCACACACACAAGGATGAGTCAAATAGCTGAATGTGGTAACTGTTGGTAAATATTTGGCAAACCAAATTCAAATTGTTTTAGCTACTATTTGTCTAGGGAGATAGTTGTGTAGCCCTTCACATCTTAGAGCCAGGTCTGAAAAAGCTGCAGATGGTTTCCTTAGGAGACATTGTTTGGAAATATGTATATTCCTATTTATGCAAGTGTTTTAGTTCTCAATTTTAGTTCTGGCTGAGGCCAGTCATATATGGCCTAGCTTCTGGCACTAGGTAAAACTGAGGAGTTCAAGATGAAAGAGGCAACAATAACAGAAGAGTAGAAATTAGAAACTAGAAATTATTCAGGATAGTAAGAACATACCTCATTTTGTGTGGAGTTCCTTCATTCCCAGTGAAGTTAACTGACATATCTGGGGACTTTGCAGCCAAAAGGCTGCAGTAACATTAGTCCAGATTCCCAGGTAATGTGAGTTGGCACAGCTCTTTGCACCTCTGTGGATCTACCTCATTCACATAAGCTGAGATTCTGTCCACCTTGTTTCTGAAAGAAAAACAGGAATGCTTGGTCTTTCTCCACCTGCCAACGTTCACCCTCTCTAGATTGCTAAACTTTCCCTAATTCAGATTTTTAAGAGAAGGCTGGGGTACATGATCCATAAGCAATATTAGGAGCAAAAAAACAGTCAACCTTGCATCAAATGAAATACTGGCTTCTACTGAATCAAGAAGTGAAATTCATATGTTGCATGTGTTTTCTTTTAACAACTGTGTATTAACACAAGCTACTCCATTGTCTGCTCCACAGAATTTGGATTCTTTCTATACAGACATGGTTTGATGTGTTATTGTAAAGAAAGAATTTTGCTGATCTGGAAGCAGACTGTTTACAGTGATATGGAGTGTAAAGTGATATAAATGCTTTATTTTGTATCTCACACCCAAAGAAAAATATGGGTATGTACTATCAGATATTGAGAACAATTGGTTGTCTTGTATAAGGAAATGCAACAGAAAACAATATTGCTCATAATTTTATATCAACAAATATATATACAAATTTTTACCTATTAAGAGTAATTTCATAAATACCGTGTCTATCAAAAAAATACTGTTAAGCTAAGATCCCCAAATAGAGGTCTGCAGGAGAGGACTGCCTGAGAAAAAGAAAATAAAAAGGAAATAGAGATTTCTTTTTAAACCACAGACTTTCTGGGACATAATTATTGCAATAACAAAAAAAAAAAAAAGAAGTTATTGCTAGTCCAGACATACTGTGATTCAGATACAAGAAGTTATAGCAGACATAAGTAACCCAGTTTTGATAAATGAGAAATCTGAAAAATCTGCTGAGAATTATATTTTTGGCTCTGATGTACTCAATGTAAGAGGCTGAAAATGCCCACTAATCCCAGCCTTCAGCACTTGGCTATGAAAATGTCTGACATGTAATTGAAGTGCAAAGACTGGCACATGCATTTGAAACATTTTTCTAACTCATACGTTTTGGGAGACTAAGAGTATGAGTCTACATGTTACATGTAAAAATAGTTAAGCAAAATCAGACCAGCAAAAAAAATCTTAAGTGAGAGGGCAGGGCCCCAGTTTTGAGAGGGATTTAGAAATGTTGGAAAGCTTTGAAATAATACACTTTACCTTAAAGATGTGGTTGCTAAAATGCCCTATTTTCTGTTCGTTGAGCTATGCTGATACCTGGTAACACAAGGAACCATCACATGACCAGTGAAAATTGTGAATCTATGTTTGAAACTGGAAATCTCAGCATTTTTCAAAGGCTACTTTAGTATGTCATTCTTCTCTACATAATGAACACAGTTTCTTAGTGATATTTTGTTTTGCCTCCAAATGTATTTTGGCTATATGCGGCAGCCATGTTTTGTTTTGAATATACTCATTTTGTTGTATCAGAGAAAATATCATTCTTACAAATTCTGTAAGTAACTGCTAGTAAGCCTTTGCCATCAATCACTTCCTGCTGTTCCAGCTTTATGGTGTTGAAATCATGGGCTCAGCCCTCCTACCTTAACCACCTTGTTCAGGTTTTCTCTTGAAAGTCACCAGTGGGTTTTCTGAAATGCGTCCGTTCCTATTTGAAGGCATCACAGAAGAGGATGTGTTAGCATCTGGAATGCTTAAGAAAGTGTTGGATTTCTGCAGAGACTGCAGATTTTTCACATTCCTTCATCAGCGATTAAATTTTACATCCAATGCCCTGAATCCTCTGCAGGCACTTGCTTTGAAAGACATCTAGTCTTTAATGTTATGGTGGATTTCCAGTTCTCACAACCATATGTTAACAGTGAGGTTATATTTGAGTTGGAAATTCTTCATTTTCCTCTGATCTTTATAGCTATGGCTTCCCTATGTTGTTGAATTTAGTTAGTACTCATGTGCTTTCTGTACCTGATGTTCCTTTTTCTGATCTTCACTGGCCATAGAAGATGACAGAATTACAGATTCTATCATCTTCTATAGCCAGTGATGATTGTTGCAAGATGGAACAATTCCTCTAGTGGAGCAGAAAAATCATGGAGAATTTAGGGATAATGTTTTGTAATTCTTTAATTCAGGACTCAACTAAAAAAAAATAAAAAATTGAAATTTTAATATTATTGTTACTTTTAATGCCTTTGATTTGTAGAAGACAAAAGTGAGCTTTACCTATTTTTATCTATGTCCTTTTTGGACATTCATTATAGTTCTTATTTATTTATTGAAGAGTCAGGCAGCTATCTGTTTAACTTGTAACACAGGACTGCCATCTGACTTCAGTGAAACCCTGTATGTCTTTAGTACACAGAGGATTAAGCAATAGTCACTTCATCATTTGTTTCCACAATCCTTTTACATGTTAGCATGAAAGTAAAAGACATGCTTTTTCCCGCCCTAAACATAAGAAAAATTAAGTTGTAGAAACTTTTGTCCTAGCAGAGTTATTCTAAGTCACAAACATTCCTGAAATCACTTTCATTTTTTCCCATTGGCCAGGCATTTTAAGCTTTCTCCATTCCCTTTCATAGCATGGAGGTGGAACTCCACATTTCACAGCTTGCTCAAACAAAGATATCCTTAAACATCACCAGACTAACATTTTTCTGTTTTGAACAGAATAAGAGTAAAAGCAGGTGACCATAATTTCATGCATATTGTGGCCAAATAACAATGCTTTCATGATTGTGAGTGCTTGCATAGCATTATAGCTTAAAATAAAATCTCTTAGGTTCTATTTTGACCCTCATACATAGAATTAACTTTTGGATACAGTTGTTTCATGTGAATGAAAAATGAGCTTTCAGCATCCCCATAGCTTTACTACACTTTACTAATACGTAAGCTGTGGCAACACAAACCAGTGCAAAAGCACCTCAAGATATCTTAACACAAGCGAGTGGGTAGAAAATGCTACTAATTGGATTAGTTGCGTATTAGAACAACTGATAGCAAGTAGAACTAAATTAATTGACAAATAGCATTTCCCTGCTTTCTTATTCCTCTTTGATCTTCAGCATCTGCCTTTGTTCTTAACAGCAGTCTCTCATCCAGGTGGATTTTTGATCCTCCTTGGGTCTGCCCTCCAATGATCACTATTATATGCCACCTACCTGTGATCTTAGAAGGAGGAGGCCACCCATAGATGTATACTTAGACACAGCAGACACATGCCTGAATGTTAGTCCTGACACCTAAGCATCCCAGCTTGAATGTTCCAACAAGCAGCAGACACCTATGGTGTATATCCACAAAATGGAAATATGCAGATGAAAGTTAGAATATCCTCCTCCAGAAAGATAAAACAACAACAGGCTTATTGCTGGCTGCTAAAATTTATAGTTATCTGCTGAAATTAAAGTATTCTTTAGGAAGACAGTGGCCTTAGCCCACAACAAAGATTTTACTACTGTAGTATTCCTAGTTTGTCTTGGAAACTACAAAAATATTAATAGCAGCACTGAGCTACCCATGGTACCCTGTACGATTTGTTTTCTTTGCATATTGGAGACATGAACTGGTGTCTATTTAGCTTCTATAAATCTTGATCCAGTTTCTTTGGACTTCAGTGGTGTGGGGATAATGCATTTAATGTCTATTCAGACCAAGGGAGGGAGAGGGAATAGAAATGAAAAAGAAATGAAACTAAGGGGATGAGTAACAAGGATCAAAGTAGTGCATAAGATTTTTTTTAGAGGAACGAGAAAAATGGGAGAAAGGAGAAAAAGATTGAGATAACATTTTTGAAAGAAAAAAAACAAGCTAAATGTGGGTACTTAAGTGGTGATGGATGCCATCCCTCTGTGATTCCCACTGCCTTTTACAACAGCTGCTTACACTCAGATTTTTGGTGAGAAAGTGAAGATAGTACACAAAACGCTGATGAAAGTTCTATATTCTGCTGTTAGGGAAGGCTTAGGCCTGTTTTTGCACTAGCAAGAATGGAAACCATCTTAGTACAGTGACAGTTTCTACGGTACCTTACACCGTGTCCCTCAGAAAGAACATTACCAACAAAACAGACTTCTATTATCTTTGTAGTTTTTGGCAATATAGCTGCATCAGCAGTAAGGGTTTGCTGGTAGGAAACTATCAAACCAAAACCCCACATCTTAGACCAGTCTACTCGTACAAGCAAGAATTTCTAGTCTGCCTCTGACGCAGATAATCTCTTGTAGCAGAGCCAGGGGTTCGAATTGAATTGGGCCAGCTCAGCCCATCAAGCTCATTGCAGGTCGTTAAGCTTACCTGAGAAGACTTCTAGTCAAATGTCCAGCTAAAAGTTGGGGATCCTGATGGATATTTTATAAGAGGGAGTTTTGGTTCAAATACTGTGTTATAAAGTGTTCTTTCTTTTTGCTGAAGAAGGATGCTTCTTGCATCTTAGCTCATGGAGCTGTTGCCTTGTCATGGCACTGTATACAAATAATCCAGAAATGTTTCATCATAAATTCTGTATGTAGTATGTTATTACAATGTAACTATACTAAATCAAGGTGACTGCTTTTTATTGGACTGTCTCCCAGTAAACTGGCTTACCCTAATGATACTGAATGGTAATCATCGCCACTTAGTGGGATTATATTTTACATAAAGTCCCTCTAATAGTGATGTATTTAGTTAGTGCCAGATAGTTAAATGTTTATCCAAGTGTTAAATTTCAAGTGCTATTCATTAAATACACAATGTGCCAAATAAAGATTAACTATTACATATTTTTTCTTTGGGGAAGACGTCAGTGAATAGCAGTTCCAGATAATAGAACTGACACATCTTTTTTTTTCAGTTTGCATTTTTGAAATGCAATACAGAAGCAAAGGAAAATGCCTACCTTTTGAAAATGCAATACAGAGGCAAAGGAAGCTGTCTACTTTTTTTTTTTTAAAAAAAAGTTATATTTAAACATCATGTAATTCACAATTTCAGGTTTGAAATTTCATTCTTAGTTTTGCTTCAGTCACTTATATCTTATAAATGTGATCTTTTATAGATTAAGCTTTCCTTCAGCTACTTTGACAGCAGAACTTATTAAAAATATCAGTAGGTAAAAGATTCCTTTGAATGTATACCTACTTTTTCAGTGAGCAGAGGATGGAATTTTACAGCAGGCATTTCAGCTCACTTAAGAGCACTCTTAAGAGATTGCTTAAAAGGACCATGAAACATTTCCTGCATATATAATGGTCAGCTTTCAAGTTTGATTTGATGTTTAAACTAAATCGAGTTTGGAAAAAGGATTTTACACTATAGGCCTAGCATTTCAGTTACAAAGTTTGAAAACCTAAAGCATGATGGTAACCTTTACCCTGGGTCCTTGTAACAATTCCAATTAGTATGAGTACCAAAGGAGGCAGATGAAAATGGCCACACAGGCTGAGTATAGAACATGAAGATGCTGAGGCAGAAATGTCAAACTCTTCTGTCAACTTTGCTACTGAAGTGGTTACATCCTGGAGAGGGTGAGTCAGAAAGTGGGAGCAGGGGAACAGCTTAAATAAATCCACCAAGCTATGTGTCAGGGTTCTAAACTGGATCCAGTTCTGAAACTCGAGGCTTCCAAGCTGCCTAACTTTAATATTCTGCCTTGTGCTGTGAAGTATTTGTGGAAGTATTGATATGCATATTTCTTCATTGAAGGTAAAGGTGACAAGTATTTTTATTAACTTACTTCATTGGTACCTGCAACAGGCTATTCAAGGGGTGGAATCTCATCCTGAAATTCACTTTTTTACTTTGGATGTAGCTTTTTGAGAATTTAATCAGTGGGAATCCTGCAGCTAGTTGATTGATGAATCTGTCTCTCCATCTGTCCTTCCTTCCATGTTAGAACTGAGATTTTAATTACAAACATCTGTGTACTGTCTCTGTTTCTTCATTAAAAATAGGAATTGAAGTTGCCCTGTAGCTGCTGACAGAGACAGAACAGAGCAAACACCATGATGGAAACATTTGCACAGCTAAGGGAGAATCCTCCCTCCCTGCCTCAAAGGTGTCTAATTTGAAGGATAAGTGAGCAAGCCGATTGTATTTTTGGGTATTTCCCCATGTGAGGAGGAGTGTGCCAAAAAGAAATTAAATTTATACAGTTATTTTTATTTATAACTTATTATTAAAGGATTTTTTTTCCTGTAAAACTAACTCTTGATGACTGGAACAACCTTTTTGGCTAAGGTATGCTAAGCAAAAGCCTCCTTATCAGTGGTACTTTCTTTGTTGCATGAGACCACATAATTTTACTGAGGTTCTTTACAACTCACTTTTTGTGCTCTTGTAGTCAGACTAAAATCTTCATTATGTGGTTTGAAAAATACAGTAGGAGGCTGTGGAGAGAGACGATATTGCTTGAGGGAGGCTGTATATGGAGAGAACATCAGTACTTACTCTTGGTCTTGTGAACCTTTTTACTGTGGTGGTTAGGAAGATGTGCCAGTTTGAAAGATATCCCTTGTTCCCTTCATTCTCTTCCCTTCTGCCTCCTGAAAGTGCAGATGGAAGGTTCCTTTCATGATATATGTGGCTCATCATTTATTCATGTGTTCATCTTTCTGATGAGAGTACCTGCAGGAGGAACATTTTAAAGCCAAGGTAATTTTCTGCAGTAGTTTCAGTCGGTTTATAAAACATCTTTGCAGCTAGAAAGACATATGTTTTTCAAAAGAGTACATGGCAAACATGGTTTGTTTAAGAAAGAGGACACTCACAAAGCTGTTTATCTACAATTCTTTGGTGAGCCTCATTTGTGGTGTGAAGCTCCACAACATGGGAATTATTGCAATGCTAGTCATCACTACTGTTGAGTTACTAACAACAGTGTAACTTAAACTTGTTGTTTATAGTTATGGTGAACCTATAGCTTTCTTCTGCTAGCGAGGGCATAGTATAGCACTTCTGACAGATGCACCTTTCCTTTCCCTTCTGTTCCCCGTTTCTGCTTTTTCTTTCACTTGAAGTTAGACAAAATGATACAGAGAGGAGAAAAGAGTGAATAGAGGGAAGTGAAATTTCAGAGGACTTGAGAGGGGAGAAAGTGTAGGATTTAATTTGGGGCACTCACTGAATTTTTTTCCTATACTGATTTCTGCTACTTAATTAAGCAGCCACGGTGCTCAGCTCTCTGGGTCTGATCTATGGCATTAAAAAAACTTCCTGCCCACACGTTTTATTATTCTGACTTCAGGCACTGCAAAAACCACGAAAAGCAAGGATATTGACATTTTAATCACCCAGCTATGACATTAATAAGATTTTGACACTATGTGATCTAACATACCTTTTGTCTTGATATCTAGTGATATAAAGAGACATCTAAAGCTGCAGGTTTAACCTTAGAGGGTTATTCCCCCAATTTTGCTTCTGTGTCACATCACTATTATATTGTGTGCAAACGGGCTGTTTCTAAAGCAACATTATTACAGTCCTACAGTTTCACTGCTTTAAGATCGGAGACAGTGGGTGCTCCACAGGTGGGCTGGTGCAAGCAGACTGAAAATCAGGCTTTAAAAGAAAGCATTTGAAATCTGGACATCGCATGTAGCAAAAGGATCCTGAGGTCTAGAACCCTAATGTCAGGCTACCTAGATTTCTATGTTTCTTTCAGACACAAAACTAACAGATTTGAAAGGGGGTGCAATTCTGCTAAAGGAAATGTTGGCTATAATTTCCTTTTTGGCCAGTATAGAAAGCACAAAAGAAGAATATGTGGCAGAGATTTTGCCTAGATCTTTCTTGCTCCTAGAGAAATATTTTGGTTTTGCTTGCTCTAACTACAGTGGGCAATACATTGAAAGAGCAATTCAAAAGATGACAGCTGAAATGAGTTTTCAAAATAATTTAACCTCTAATAATTTACTAGGAAGCCCAGAATGAAACTAGCATGCAGAAGCATATTCTTAATAACTAATACCTCTTTCATGCATACACACACACAGACAGGGAGCCAGTCAGGCCTTCTCCAGCCTCTGAAGAGAAGAAATAAAAACAAGAATTGAGGGTTGCCTATGCTAAAGCCACTAGCAATTTATAATTCTCTCAGCAAACCCTACAGTATTTCTGCCAGGGCCAGGCAGTGGTATGAGCACCAGCCCTTTGGCAAGCATTGGTGTGTGGTCTTTCAGTCTCAGGTTCTGCAGAACGCTAACTCATGGTTTTTACAATCACAGTGAAAATACTGCTGTATGAACATGACCCTTCATTGTCCACTCCAAAGAATAACACCACACACACTTTCCTTCATTTATGTCCCTGTGTATGTCCCTTTATATTTTACGTATTTTTACAGGACTTGTGTTATATGAAGCTGAGCAAAAAGGAGACAGAGGTGCATGGGCCTTAATGAGTGGGCAGCTCCTGCAATAGCAATGCCACTCTACAGTTGCAAGTGGAAAAAAACCCAAAGGAGTAGAAAGGCTTAGTTTGATTAAGGGAAGTTATTTGCTTTACAGTGCGTCTGCAGCTGTAGTCCCCTCCTGGCACAGTTATGCCTCAGGTGCATCCCACAGAACAGAGCTGAGAACTGCACACACGTGTGTGCACGGAGTCACTCACAGGACTGCTAGCTCATGTTTTGCAAATAGCCATGAAGTAACTGTCCCATTTGGGCACTTTTAAGAAATACTTACATACCTATAGCTGTGCTGAAATCAACCTCAAGACCTTCAACTTGGTATTTTCTTCTACATGCATTTTAACACTTAGTACATGAACTGAGTGTACAGTTGACTTCTCAGACAGTTGAAGAGTAGTTGAAGATCTTTGTCTGGACTTTGCAGGGTAGCTGCAAAGGTAGCCTGTGCATAATTTGCCTGTAAAGTCTTCCTCCTTTAAAAGAACATAAAAAAGTAACAAGCAAAGATGCTATATTTAACAAGGCAATTAACAATTTAAATAAAAATTTAACAATGTTTATATATAAGACATCTTGTTCCAATTAAAATACCCTTTCATGTGTAAGCATTTCAAAGCTCCAGAAAGATTGGTTTACTATAACTAAAATATCTACTAATTACATGTGACTTAAGAAATTAATTTGCATATTTCAGCACAGTCTTTTTTTTTTTCCCACCTTCTTTAATAGAACTTTCATGTGATGAACACAGAATCCCTGGAGGGAAAAAAAAGGATTTATTCTGCAGATACAAAACAGAGTAATGTGCCTGAAGATGTAACAGTAATTTTCTTGGCACATTCCCTTAAGATGCCTTATATGGAGGTTCTACTAGAAACTGCTTTCAAAGATTTAATGTCATACTGTCACCTCTCTATTTTGAAACTGGATTAATTTCAGTATATTACACCAAGTGTAAATTGTATGTGTTCTGCAGAGGAAGAACTTAGTTAGGGGTTAGGTGGACTTGGAGTAGACAAGCTGAAGCACCCTGTGGCATTTTTTATACCTAAGGCAGTTCCTGGCAAAAAAACACCTCAGAGAGCACTGTGGGCTGCATAGTTAGTAGCAATTCTTCTGCCTGATGCCAGGGTAATGTGCTTTTTCCCCAAAATAATTATGCGTGAACAGACACCAGGGGTAGAGCAGAGGTAAGAGTGTCCCTGCCCAGTGACAGGTATACTCACTCACTGCTGGTCAAATTAATCAGTCTTCTCTCCTTTATGACTAGCAAAAGTTTGACATTGATACTCAATCTGGGTAACAAGAAGGATTCAGATATTGGTTCGAAGGGAAGAGTTTATGCAGGTGTGCCTCCTCTACTGTTTAAGATTAAGTAAAGATTCACTGGTTTGTTTTCATTTGTGTGATCGCACCTAGCTGATCTCCCAATTTCTGACAGGCCTGTTGAGGTCTGTGCTTTTGTTGGTGCTCACTTGCTTATCTTAAGAAAATAAATCAGGGTGTATCTGCTACACACAACTTGCCTGGAGAAGCATTTAATTTTATTTTCCCTCTTCTTGCAGGATATATTTAGTTCTACTTATGTAATTTATGCTTTGCACAGTAATGAGTCCATCAAACTAGAGATTATAAAAATAAGACTGGATACTGTATATCTCAGCAGCATGACAGGAGAAAGTGCAGTAATGTTTCCTGCCTACTGATACTGGTTCACAGATACCTACATTTTGAATTTTGAATTCTGTACTTTGAGTTTTGAACTTAAGGGAGAAGGAGGAACTCCTCCTTAGCAGACAGCTAAGATGTCTGGACCAGTCTTTAGTCCTGATATGATTTTCTCCGAATTCAAACTTTTCTTTCTTCTGTATATATCCACAGGAGAATACAGCTCCTAAATATATGCTATATGTTAGAACTTATAAAAGCTTCCAAATAAGCCATATGCTTCTTTACGTTATATCTTTTGAGAGGCTTTCTCAGTGTATTTCCAAAATTGCAGTTAAGTAAATTGTAAACAGGTTAATAATAATTAGTAATAATAATTAGTATTTACATTATGCATGAGATGTTGGAATTAGCCTTTATTGATACCTAAGCTGTTTGTAATCAAATGTCATCAATGGCATACTGTAGATGAGTGGTTCTAGCTAAACACCAACATCCCAAATTGGAATTGAATACAGAAATAGGAGGCATAACTGCAATCCAGACTTGAAATTCTCTCTTTTAATCTATTTTCTGTTATCTAGACATAACCAGCTCCCAGCCACTGAAGCATATACATACTGTATGTGAGCCACAAAACCCATGTGAGTCACCTCTGCCAGGCTTGTCCTGGCTTCTTTTCGGAGTCAGCTTGAGTGGATCTCACCCATGCTGGGAGGCAGCAGGATGGTCCTGGGGCTGCTACAAGTCAAAAATCAATGGCAGCCCTGAGAGTGGGGAAAGGGAGGAGGTGGAGAGTGAGTGGTGAGCCCAGGGACATGTTGTTACCAGTTTACAGGTGAAGCACAGCTAAAGAGTGGTTGCAAACTGCTGCTCTATAAGACCAGCTGGTTGTGGTGCACAAAATATGCGTTGACTTGTTTAGGGGGAAAACAGAGGATGTTGACTTGAAAAAACTGTTGGATTAGTTTAAGGCTCCTCCTTTGCTATTCAAGAGTATGGAGTATCCCTCACTTTTCTCACAGACTTGAAAGATACTTTATAAAACCAAATTCCATTGATTTCTAGTATAGCTGCCCGCCCTGCCTGTCTTGATGGCTCTTAGGCCAGACTAAGGGTGCTTCTAAGAAACTGCAGAGAGTGGTGCTCAGAGGACTGTCTGTTCAACCCTAAAAGGTCTACATTTGTTTCTCACCAGTACTGGCAAGCTGTAGCATTATTTTAAATTTTAACTTACACTTACGCCTTTAATTAAAAGTGATGTCAGGGGGGTTGTGCATGTTGTACTGCTTAAAAATGGCCCTGTGAGACAGGGTTTTCAAACAGCAGACTTCCATTCAGGTGGATTTGTTTTGCTTTGTGAAAGACATCAATTGGAGCTTCTCAGAGTCATTTTTGAAGAAGGGAAGCAACTTCTATTATAAATGGCTTAAGGAGCCATGCTGCTTTCTGAAATGATAGCTGCCATCCAATCATGCTGTATGTCACACTAGTATTCCTCTCAAATATGCCATTATTTAAAGCATTAGCAAAATATGTTATAGCATCCATAGTATCTTGTCTTTAATTGCAGTTGAATCAGTGTTAATTTTCAGTTTGTTACAGAGCTGTTGGCCAAAAATATTAGGGGGGGCCTTGTTACAGAGCAGCTGCATGCTGAGAGAGGAAAGGTTTAGTCACAAATATTTGATCTCTACTACAGGAAACTCGGTGTTCTTTTCCCCTTTTCCTTCTACTGATTCTACATTGGAGCTACTGTAGCTTAGCAGAGTAACATAAAAAATATTTGAGTATAAGAGAAGTCTAGACCAGGATCATCTTAGCTCTCCCTCTTCTCCAGTTCCTGATTCCTACACTGCATTAAGCTGTACCTTCAGCTGTAAGGACTTCCCCCATAATTCCTTGAACATTTCCAATAGTTCATCCTTTCAGAGTATCATTCCTTGACTTTTCATAGTACCTTAGTCTGCTACTTATCTCTCCATGACCTTTAGTCTTTCTACCAGTCTCTCCAGTACTTTCCCTATGTATGCATAAGTTTATATCATATTTACTTATATAGCAGTCACCTTATAAAGATCAATTGACTGGGAATGGCAAAGTATTAAGTTCTACAAGCACATCAGATAAAATAAATATGGTTACTAAAATAACAGTTGCCTTCTTATATGGGAAAATAATGACTTTAATCATTACTTTTGAGAAGACTTAACTTCCCTTCTGCTTTTCTTTCTTTTCTTCCCCAAAGCAAGTTGATGCACAAGTCATTTTTGTGTGATGTGTTTTTCAGATATGGAGACAAGTGAAAAAATCCAGAAAAGCGGAGTTCTTCAGGTGTTCGCGAATCTGTTGACGCCACAATCTTCCTGCACAGCAAAAGTAGCTAACATCATAGCAGAAGTAGCCAGAAATGGTGAGGTTTTCTACAAGAACTTTTCTGCTGGAACATCTTCAGTTTTTCACCTCACTTGTCAGTATGTTTTACTTCATTTATGTTTTCATTTTATAGATTAGACACCTTTCATGTCTCTCCCTTTCACTCCTTTAGTTTTGTCAATTTTTTTTTCTCTACTTTTTAATGCAGTTGGCCTGCTGGGATTTTTTTTAGCTCTTACTTTCAGCTCTTACTTGCACTTTTTAAGACAATAGTGCAATTTATTGGGCAGAAATAGTACACCACTGATGAAATGCATTTCTATATGAAATACATGTAGAAAAAGACATGCACCATTTGTGCAGCCAGTTTTGCATAGTGCCTTTAGTTACAGCAGTAGCATGTATACAGGTAGTTAAGGGATAGCAGATCATTTCTTTGGTCTGAGGTTTGTGATAAGGTTATTACCTTTATGAGGCCTTTGATACCACAACAAAACCAGTTACTTCTACCTAAAGAGCATTATACGTGTTAGAGTCCAGGGTCCCAAATGAGAATTAGGCATGCATCTTTGTATGTATTATATACATATAGTGTATGATATAACATAGGAGATAATAAAAGACTATTTAAATTTTTCTTTATAAAGAATTATATTAAACTCACCCAATACCCTGCATACCTTGAGGTCAGAAGAATGGCCTCATATCTGCAGGAGGGCACTACGGGCAGACCCTGTGATGAGGGTAGAGGCTGACTTTTCTCACCCCTGGACTTGCTGCTGTCCCAGCAAAAGAGGCAGAGATTGCATTTTGGACTTCCCTTCCCCAGAGGCCAGGTAGAGATGCCTCTTAACTGCTGTCCTGGCAGCCTCATCCCTCTCCCTTTGTAAACTCTTATGCTGATGCCTCTTCAGAGAAAGGGTTACATTACTGCTGACTATTTCCACATTCCATTTCCACCTTTTCTTTGGAATCACAATAATACAGCTTCTTACTGATAGCCCCATGGTGACCTTCTCCACCCATTTTACTGAATTTGAGACAATGCTATATATGGACATTCAGAAACTACATTAACAAAAAAAGGATATATATGTTTATTTTTTAAGTGTTAAAATTATTTAGATAAATAGCCAGTAAAAAATGTAAACATAGAAACTTCAACTTAGAAATGTTTCAGCATGATAGAGATTTATGAAACAGTATTACGTGTTTTTTCTGTAATTAATGAATTCATAAGTGTATTTAGAATATCAAAGTCAGCTGTGTATCCTCCCAGGCAGTCCTTGTAGCTCCTACCTGAGGAAAGTTAAAAATAAAATCGGTGTTCACAGTGGCTAAACTGATTACTGTGTATTGTTTCATGAAAGATTCTCTTACAGAGCATTTTAGCCAGTACCTTTCAAATCTGAAATAATACATGAAATGTCTGAATAGTTTCTAATGTATCATTTTTCCTGACAGCTTTTAAACTGGTGTTATATGTACAAACTTCAAAAAAGCTGGCATTTTACCTGGTTCATCATACAAAATAGCTTTTGTCTTTCTTTTAGTCATTAGCAGGTGTAACTGGGACCTCTGTCAGCCAAGGTTAAAGTGACAGTATTCAGAAATTATTTAAGGTACCCAGTGCTTTCAAGACTGAGATCATCTGGGTATTTCTCATTGGATTCTAACTCTGTTGAAATAGTTGCTTAGGCAGGATAGCAAGGAATACCTCATTTGAATTCTGCTGTTTTCTTTGTTTTATTACATAAAAATACAAGAGTTTAATGCTTATACTGCACCTGTTTTCAACAAGCTTCAGGGCACTTAGAGCGATTTGTGTTATCAACATCCTACGGATAGTAGGCATTAAAGCCAGGCACTTGAGCTCATTTCCCTATGGTCACGCCATGCAACACTGCCAGAGCTGGGAGTAGAGACTGACTTTGGATGTTACTGATAAAAGAGCATCTTTTCCTTCCTCACTTCTTGTTTTCCTTTTGCATTCCCCTTGTCTGGTCTTACACACACACACGTTCACGCATCCGGTCACATCAAATTCCTCTACTTGCTTTAGTGGTTTTGTCATGTTTCATCTCTTTCTTTCAACCTCTTGGTGCTCTTGCTGCTTCACCTCTTCAGCCCTCATGACTCTTCTTCCTCCCAGCATGACCTCATGTTAGTCTCTCCTGTTTTGAATATCCAAACACACAAAACTCCTGTTAGTCATTCTTGTTTTTCCGGCTATGGCTATTTCCCTTCCAGTTGTGAGCAATCTGAAGGCTCAGATGCACTTTTTACATGGAGTTTCTCTCCCCACTGTGTACCTTTTAAACCCTCTTCCAAGGTCTTTAGCTTCATCTTCTTTGCCAAAGTGTAAGAATGAGAATATCATCTTCACAGTCTGTAATACTAGATCACAATCACATTTCTCTTTCAAAATCTTGTCCTTTGGTTTATGTTACTCTCTCCTTGGTGGTTCTCCTCCTAACTTCTTAAGTGATTCTTCACTCTTTGCTTCACAGGATCTGCTTCATTTCTCTGCCACGTAAGTGGGAACTTTGTGAGTCTGCTCTCGATTACTTCCTCTTTCTTCTATTACTTCTGTGTAGTGTCAACTGCAAATGTGGTTGCAGTTATCACATTTTTGTTCCTGTTTCAGAAATCTATTTTGCTATATACGGCACCATTTCTTTTACTTCTTGCATGAAGTTCTTTTACTTCTTACATGACCTACATAAATACGAGTTTGCTTTCATATTGCCTGGTTGTTTTGTTGCTGAATGAGAGCCTGAAAGCTTCTGTGCACTCCAAATGGAGTGAGGGTGGAAAAAGGGTTTCTTACTCTTTTTCACCACGTGAGGAAGAACCTAAACAAACAGCGGAACAGACTGAGACCTCTCAATGTTTTAGAAGAGAAAAGGTTTCATTTCCCGTTACAGACTAGGAGAAAAACATAAATCTGTCTTTGGTGATGTAGAGACTATGGTAAATTAGTAAGTGTAAAAGAAAGTGCTTCAGAAGCTGAGGACCAGAGAAAAGCTTTTGCAGGCAATTGAGAGGAAGAGGCTGAGGAGACAGAGAAGACAGGAAGAAAATACATTTAGCAAACAAATGTTGCAATGAAGATGAAATTGGGTGATAAAGAAATAGATTGAACATTACAAGGACATGGCAAGACCAATTTTAAAGAAGAGATGTTTCTGATATTTGTTACGTTCATTACGATGGATATCATCACTGTTTGTCACACTATAGCATCTGGCCACAGTTTTAAAATGTTGCAGTAACCTAAGAAGGCATGTTCATTGCACTCACAACTATATTCCGTTGTACCTGTGCAAGTGTTTAGATATTGCTGATTCTTCTTAATCTACTGTTGATATATTGAAGTTTATCATCACAGGACTATTGCTTACCTCTATGACAATTCTTTAGCTAAAATAACACTGCGAGATTAACTACAAAAGAGACTAGATTTTGGAGCTACAGAAATTTCAAAGAACATTGTAATGGATGCAACAAAGGGAGTATTTAAGAAGATGTAGTTGTACTTCAGGCATGGTGTGAAATCTTTGAATTATTGGCATGAGGAATTTTGTTCATCCGGAATCAGAAAAACTTTTTCATCTGTTTTTAGGGGGATTGTGCACCCTGGTTGAGTCTGTTTTATAAATGACTAAGTAACACAAAGGCAAACTGATTTTGAAAGATCCAACATTGTCTAGGATCAGGAAGAGACATAATTTGCCCCTCCATTCAGCCCTGGCAAGGGTACATCTTGATTACTGTGTCCATTTCTGGACTCCTCAGTGCAAGAGAGATGTGGAGCTCCTGGAGGGAGTCCAGCAGAGGGCAACAAAAATGGTTAAGGGACTGGAGCATCTTTCTTCTGAGGGCAGGCTGAGAGAGGTGGGCCTGTTCAGCCTCGAGAAGAGATGACTAAGAGGGACCTTACCAATGTATGAAGAAGGACTTCTTTACTGTGTGGAACAGCTTGCCCAGAGAGGTTGTGGAATCTCCCCCACTGGAGATATTCAAGATCTGTCTGGATTCAGTCCCATGCAATGTGCTCTGGGAAAACCCTGATTGAGCAGGGATTTTGGACCAGATGACCTGACCCACTGTAGTCCCTTCCAACCTTACCAGTCTGTGATAATTTGCCATTCACAACAAATCAAAAACATATTTGCCATTTGCCTATTATAGTACTACATCCCTAAAGGTGCACTGTAGTAAACTATGAAGTAACACTTACTGATGTATCAGGTGGTTCCTTCTATAAACTTTGTTTTTAAAATGTGCAGCACAGTGCCTGCCTAACTATAGCTCCTTCTGGAGTTCAGCCCTTTATCTGTCTGACAGCAGGATCATACTCTGTGACTTGTATGAGTGTGAAGTAATACTTTGGTTCTCTGTGACACAGCAGCCAGAAGGGACAGAAGGGGTTAGAGCTTCCCAAGGGATGGATCCTCTACCTTTCCTCCCATGGTGGGCGTTCATTAGACTGTGGAAAGATACAGGCCTTTGGGCTCACATAATCTCTTGTATTTCTTGTTCTTTCTTTTTCTGTTCCTTTCCTTACCTTCTAAATAAATAGCCTCTTACTGAGCTTTAATTTTATTTTTTTTTATTGTTTTAAAGCAAAAGCTTTTCAGGAATTCTGATTAAGAGAATAGAGAGTGAAAAATGTTGCTCTAGAATACTACTTTTAAGTACTAAAATATCACCTTTTGTGTTATTTAGTAGTTTTAATTTATGTTGAATTTATTGTGAATTCACTGTTCTTTTGACCACTTCTTTGTGATGCTAAAAATATTCACAGTCTGAACTATGTTAAATTAGTTTCCATGGAAGTCAATTAAATACTCTGAATTCCTTCTAAATTAGCAAATAATGGAAAGAACTAAGCCCTAATCCCGATTTGGGCTTATTCTCTAGAAACTTTCATGAGAACTTACACTGTTTATCTATGCATGTGTTTAGTCACACAAAAGGCCCAGTTGCCACGCCAGTGTAACTAGAATTGATGAACTGAAAACAGCTGGCTCGCTTTAACAGGCTTTGTGTTACTCGCAGAATTTATGCGGAACCCATGTGTGGATGCTGGCTTGATCCCTCCTTTGGTGCAGCTGTTAAACTGCAAAGACCAGGAAGTATTGCTTCAAACAGGACGTGCCCTGGGCAATATATGCTACGATAGCCGTGAGTGTTGAAATATGCCCTATTTTGTAGATGCTCTTGTAGAAGGGAGGGGAGTGTTTTGGTGTTCTGTACTTTGTGTACTGGGGGGTTATTTCCTTGATTTTTTTTGTTTACCACATAGCTCTTCTGATTGTATGGGAAAATTGAATGTCACACTTGGATTATGCTTTTGCGACAGAAAGATTAAAAAACCTGTTTCAATATTGTGATACAACTGGATATAAGAATAGAAAAGATTCATGATTCTGGGTTTGGGATTTTTTAAACACAATGAACTAGGTTTTCAGGGAGCAGGTGCTACATATGCAGAGGCCTGAACAGTTAATTTTTCCTCAAACAGAATGTCTTGGAAGGGACCAGAGTCAGAAGGGAATATTTGTATTCTGCCAGTCACAAAGCTATGAAGAGCTGCATATGTGGCTGAAATGATGTTTGAGCTATGTTGCTAATTCTCAACGTTTTTGCATGGCCAGTCAATCACCCTAAGATTAGATATTGGTATTTTTGGTAGTCATAGGTGATGGAGGGGGGAGGTTGGTGAGGTTTTTTAGCTTTGTATGGGCACAATAAATTTTTACGCTGAGAAGCAATTGAGTTTTGAAATGCAGTTGTAACTCCGTGTGCTGATTACGTGCGTAGATATGTCATCTGGAAAACCAAGTCAGTGGCTGCAGTGTTTTGAAAATGTGCCCTCATTATCCCTTACTTTAAATATTTTGATAAAAGCCTCTGCAGAAGCAGAGACAACAGGAACATTTTTTCAAGCACATGAAGGATTTAGAAAGCTATGGATGTCTGCAGATGGGAAGTGAGATGAAATTGTAAAAGCATTTTGTTATCTTGAGATTTAGTGCCTTATTTCATATGACAAGAAATTTTCTGTGTACTGTGTTGTAGTTACTAAAAAATTTGCTGTTCTGAATACCACCTGTTAAACAAAAAATGAATTATTTGTAGCCTTTCTCCTTGCTCCTTTTTTTCATCCAAGTTTGAAAATTTACATTTTATATTGTTTTAAATTACCTTGCCTTTGACCTCAGGAAAGTTAATCATATTTTCCATGCTGGCATTTCCATTTACAGATAACTACTCTTAAGGATGTTAATGTATAATTCTTTCATTTAGGATTTTCTTTAAGGTGACCAGTCACTGAACAACTGCTTCCCCGTGGAAAATTCCAAGTAGAAGCTGTTGAGCTTTTCTATAACGTAATTACTATATTTTATTTCAGGATCATGTGTGACAGAAAGGTCACTTTCAAGTGCACTGGTTTATTTCATATAAGTAAAATCTATTGTAATTATTCATGTCATTGTTGTCCACCTCACATCTCTTCATGAAATACAATAAGGGCACACATAAACGGTTTTGCAGTATTAGGTGTTGTGGACTACTGCTGACTTCTACAGTGCAGGATTTATCCTCTGCAGAAAAGCTGTGTTATTCACCTTCTGTGCAGCAAAGCTGGCACTGATAAAATCTACAGTAGGGCAGTGATGTGTTCTGTGTGCCATGTGTTACTGTGCTCCTGTGGGAGGACAGTCACTACCTTCCCTGTGTATTTGAATAAGATTAATGAATAAAATGTCACAAAAATTAAGATTAGCATATTGGATTTGAGTGGAAGAGGCTATTTACAGTGCCTAGTTATCACAGCCACGCTATCTGGCATTATTTTATATGTTAGCTTAATGTTTATATTAAGCTTAATTGTTATGTACCCTATCCAGAATTCTTATTTAGGACAAATACTTTCACTATGCTTATTACTAGAAAATTTAATATATTTCAATTTATTCCTATTGTTTTTTCTAACAAGAAACCATAAAGTATAACAAAGACAACATGTGGAGGCCAGTAGTTTTAATTAAAATGCTGCCTATTGATAGTATTTTTCTTTTCAGTTGAGACAAATGCAGCTGTTACCCTTCTGAAAACTGGGACTTGTATAAGAACCTGAAATACATCAGCGACTATTTTAGCATATACATGAGCATTTCTTCACTTACACTGTTCATGTAATTATACTGTGCAATAACGAGGAATGTTTTTAAGTCCTAAATCAATGTTAGAATGAAACTGTGAAATTAAGCCCATACTGGATGGCTCATAGCAACTTTTCTATTTACTGAAAGCCGCAGTTGTCCTGTATTTCATCCCAACAAGCATGCATCACTTGGTTTAGTGACAGTTTGTATAAAAATGAGTTAATAGGGTCTCTATTTTTGAGAGAAGTTTGCGTGGTGCAGAAGGAAAGTTGTGGGACAAATGGCTTTTTCTGCAGGGAAGGCCTCTTAAAAGTGACATTGAAGAAGAGAATTGCCTGAAATTTTTTTCTTGATTAAAGGAAAAGGGCAGTAGTTTTTTCGTGTTGACAGATCCCAGAGTTGCTGACATGAAGGCAAGGCCATTTCCACATAAGTTCAAGAGAGACTACTCCTGGAACACAGCTGCTGTGGAACGGTAATTCATAGCTCAGTCCCAATGCTGAAAGAAGTTTAGTACCTTCCACAAGGTAAAAGGGGAATTACACACTTGCTGGCCAAGGACCTCACTGAACAGATTCATCTCCTCACAAAAAAACATGAAATGAAAACCTGTTGACTTACTGACAGATTTTCTTCTTTATTAAGTTTGAGGTACACATGGCAGAGTGTTGTCGTCTGGGTGCTCATCAGTGTTGGCCCTCTAAAATAACACTGCATCACCTATTTGAGCATGGAAGAAAATACAGAGAATTAAATGCATTTCATAAACAATTAAAGAGGAAAAAATAGGTCAAATTTATACCAAGCAGCCTTGAGAACATCCTTTTTAGAGTATTTGTATTGTGAAGAAATGTGCATTATGTGAATCTCTGAACATCAAGAATACAGGCAAATACAATTGCAAAGCAGAGTAGAAGGCAGATTTTTAGTAATGATGAGTCTTCTAGTCACCCAGCCTTACTTTTGTATGCAGAAATGAAAGAAACAATTGAGGCAGACTAAAAGATCTTAAGTCAGAAGTAATGAATTGCAGACTGTCAGAAGCAACAGCATGCAGACTGTTCAGTGCAGTCGTACAATTTAAGAAGGTACATTACTGCATGTTCTTGTACAGCCTGTAATTGTTCTACCTGCTTTATCTAGTAAATGGCACATACACCTCAGCCCTCAAATTTTTGTCAAAGCAGAAAGTGCAAAGTAAAGAAATGGAGACATGATCTCTCCTCCTCTCTCCTGCTTTCTCCCCCACTGTCTCTACAGCCTGTACCAAGTACAGCTGCTTGTACTTCCGTATCCCCAGACAACGGGTTCCACAACCTTACTGGGGGACAGAATTGTATCTGAACTATAGTACTAGATGCAAAGCTTCTAGCCTACTCTTTCCTTTTAGCCACCAGTTATGGTTTTTTGCTTATAGTCCAAGCTAAATTCTTAGGTGTTGTCCAGTCAGAGCACAAGAGTTGTTCTTCTACCTGCTTCATCACTCTTTATACATGAGTCAAACTATAGCTGCCTTCCTACTGTATGTCTTTCCAACCCCTCCTGTCATTCTCCCCAGTGCTATTTCTTCAGTAAGTTTGTTAGTACACACCTCTGCTCTCTCTGTTGGCTTCTGTCCCAGTAGACTGGGCAGACTCTGGTGACTTGACTCGTGTGGCTGATTGAATGCTTGGGGGACGGGGAGACTGAGACACAGTTTTCAAGTTAGGCCTACCTTCTTGCAAGACCTACGTGACAATGTGGGAGAAAGACAAAACCTGTCTGTAGCCAGATCTCTGTCCTACTCTGACACCCCCCCCAGCAGTGCAGTTTGTATAGATGAAAGATCAGGCCAACCAAATAAATTTTATCAAGAATTTTAATGGAAAATGATGCTGTATTAAATTAGTATTATTTTCTTAGCTGGTAGTAGCCTCACAATATTTTTTTATCATTAAGTTTGTGATGCACATGCTATCTTAATCTCTCATCTTTCCACAGGTAATTTGTTACACACGTCAGTTCTGAACTGATTGACAAACTACTTTCCTGTGTTTTTATATAGCATTGTGCATATGATAGAGGCTACCATAATTATACTACAAAAGTGATAATTCTAAGAGGAATTGAAAGGCTGGGATATTTAGAGCCTGGTTCAGGAGCCATACAGACTAGAGGGAGTGGTTCTGATTGACTCAGCTGAGAATAGATTAGACTCTTACCCAGTAGAAAACAAGTCCTTCTTGCTGTTTAGAGCATACACATATTCTGAAAGCTGGCAAAGGGAAGTAAGCTCTCCGTGTATCTTGTAACAGAAGTGAAAAATTTCCCATTCTGCCCTTCCACAATATTCATATTAATAGTAGTGCATAAAGACCTTGTTGGGGAATCTCAAAGCTATTTCTTTTTGCTCCACAACCTTGTTTCTTCATGAAACCACCAGCCTGGGTACATGTTCTCAGCAACCATACATCATGATATAAACAGCTACAGAGTTAGGAAGAGGCTAGAAATGCCAACTCATTCTATAAAGGCTCTCCTCTGACAGCTGCTTATCTACCTTTCTCAGCAGGAAATTTATTGGATCATTTTCTCATTTCCCAAGCTGTATATTTTTCAGTTATCTATGCAGTCTTACTTGTATTGATGGCAAGACTCCTAGCTGAATGTTGACTGTGGGGCCTTTCTCACCCTCAACACTGGAACATGAACATTAAAAAGATCTTACACATGCTATAAATTCTCAGCTGCCCATCCTATAAGGATATACAGACCTCTTGCAGAGATCTGCTAAGGAAGGCTAAGCACAAAAATAAGAAACTACTCAATTGCAGTTATGCCCATCTCAGGAGATAAGATTAATTTCAGGATCTAAAGCAGAAAGCCAGTCACTTAAGAAATTAAGCATACTGGAAAGCAGTCAAATTCAGTTTTCTTTAGAAAATGACATAACTTTTTTCATTACCATATGGAAAACCAGCAGAGTCCTAGAACACAACTGGTGTTGATAAAGCACACTACTGGCTGATCATTTTTATGAAGGTCACCCTGATTCATGCAGCTAGGCAGCATCTTACCATGATTTTTCACTTATCATTGTACTAGATCCTACCAAATGCAAATGCCACCTACTAAGCTGTTTCCCAAGAAATACCATGAAATCAAGACCAGAGTCCTTAAATTGTTGCTTGAAAATTGTTTTGCTTGCAGAGAATTAAAATTCTAGGGATGCAATCCTTGTGTGCATCAGCTAGAAACTAAGCATACCATATGTATGCCAACACATACTTTCTCAGTAATATTTAGTACTTAACAGCAATTAATCATGAATGTTCTTAAGAAGCTATTAAATAATATTATTCTCATTTATTTATGTTATAGCTGGCCTAAATGGAATCAGAATGATGATGAAGTCTTCCTAGAACATCACAAAAAAACCATTTGAGAGGTGATACAAAACCCATGAATTCTCATTCTCAGGCTAATACTCTTTTTAAAATTTACACTGAATATTAACTCTACTGAAACAAATGGCAAAATTCTCATTACTTAAGCCAAAACTTCACAGAAGCCCACATTGGAGAGTTTGTTTGCGTGTGTGCGTGTGAAAACCCAAACCAAATTGCCATAGATTTGGAACTTTTCCTTCCTTTAAGATGAAGCTGTGAGGCCTAATTTTCTGTTTGTTTTAAAGTCCATAGGTATTACAGGTCCTGTTTATTTTCTGCAGGGCAAATACTTTTCCTCTTCCTGTTTTTTTCCAGGAAGATTATTTGAATAAGCAGAATAAGTCGATAGCTGTTCTGTCAGCACAGGTACAAAGAAAATAATATCTAGGAAACCAAGCAGATTTTTTCTGATTCCTTCCTTTCTTCCTCTCCAGCATTTAATCCATAGTCTGTAAAGTCTGTGTATTGCTCGTATTACAACAAGCTCAGAGACATGTGCTTAATTAACAGCCAAAATAGAAGCCACAGGCAACAAGAAAAAAAGGAAAAAAAATATATGGAAGATGTTTCCAGGGTCATGAGCAGACTTAGAAAGAAACCCTTATTCGCTAGATCTTGTTGCCACCTTAAAAGGAAATCTAAGATTCAAATTTCAGTTAAAAACTGACCTATTTCTTCATGCTTCAAAGTTAAACACAATAGGAAAGCAAAAACTTGGAATTCCCCTAATATTTATGATGACAGAAAAAATTCTCATCGGGAGGAAAAGCATTTAGAATTTCAGTATCTCTAAGTGAACAACCCAAAATGGGTAGCTCCCTCTTCTCTTTTCAATTCAACCTCCCTTTTCATGTCGTTTTTCACTTTGCTGTTAAGGATATGTGAAATTTTTCATATTTAAAGATAACTGCCCAGTCAGCTTGTTGATTTCTCGCCCCTCAGAAAACAAAGCTTGTTAGTTGAGTGTCTCAACATGGGCAAAGTGTCTAGCTTACTCTATTTAGAAAAGTAGGCATTATGTGACTAGAAATATCAACTGTCACTAAGTCAGCAATGGTGGAAAGCGCCAACTGATTACTATGGAAGACAGAAGAAAGAATCTGTTAGTATCTTGCTAAGCATTGCTTATATAAAATTGGGATGTGTTTATTAATTTATTGTCTTTTTTAAAGTTTTCAGCCATTGTTTTTCTCCTTTTAACTTGGTGTTTTAATACAGTCTAATTATGTAATGATAGCTTCGTAAATAATACCGAAGAATATAATTTTGTTGTACTCTCAGATCCACTTCTGCAGATCTTTGCAACACTGTGCACCATGCATGTATTGCATTGACCAAACCTTTTAGTTGTTCATATGATAGCTGCACAGGCATCTGGTTTTATACAGCATTTCCTACAGTGTAATAACAGCATAGAGATAACATACTACATGCAAACCACTTAAATTGCATCACATTTGCTGTGTTCCTATCTAAGGAATACTGTGTAACTCTCAGAAACAGAAAGTGGACGTTATTGTGGAGGAACTGTGTTAGTAAAATCTGTCCTTTAATGCAGTGGAGCCCTTAAATGCCTCAGCCAGGGGACCAGACTCTGTTTAGTTAGAGAGTTCTAATAATGCTGTTTGTACAGTAGTACAGTTAGGAGGCAGTGCCCACCAGAGGAAGTTGCAGCTTAAGTATATGGCAAAAAATGGTGAGGAAAGAGTTAGTTCACACTACACATACTAGCAAAGTGGTTTGTGTTAGAAATACAGTGCGTATGAGCAAAGTTGGTCTTTAAGCCTCCTTGATCCTGAGACTGCTGTATGTCTGGCTAGTTGTCCAGCCAGCAGGATGGCCTGAGGAATCACGGTAGATGCCTTGAATACCCTGTCTACAACAGCATTCAGATTCCCCTTAGAAAAGTGTCACTTACCTAAGACAGTGTCCAGTTTACCAATCCTATCTTGGTATCGCTTGGCCTCTTGAGCTCAGGCTGTTCTGCAGTTGTATTGCATTGCCAGTTGCCCTCCGGTCAAATCAGTGGGTTGCCTTCTGCTAAGGAAGTAAAAGGCTTCCTAAAACAAGATGTTTGCTGGTCTTTCTCAGGCTGTATCCTCCAGCCTTTCAGATACAAGAGTCTTCTACAAGTCAGCTCCTCTGTGCAGGCTGCACAAGGAGAGTACAACAAGCATCAGTTCATATGCTGCTGCTTGGATTTACTTTGTAGGGCCAGGTCCTCTCAGTTGCCTCTAGGCTTCATGATTTGGGGCAAGTAGCACTGACCCTAAATGCAAGACTTGCCCCAGCTTTTCCTAGATTCCAGGTCTGTTTATTAATTTTCAGTTCTTTAAATAATTTTCTTTCTTCCCAGGACCTAGTAGGATCCACAGATGTGCTTGACGGTGGATTCTTTTGGCTTTGTTTTGCTTTTTCCTTCTTGGACTTTTCCTAATCTACTCCAAATCCCCATGGGTCACACACTTTCTGTGACTGCTCCTTTGGCTGCCTTGGTGGAGACCCAGCTCCTTTTAGCTCCTTCAGAGGGTGGAACCACTGTCACACAACACCAATCTAAGCCTCTTGCCAAGCTCCTTTCAGCAGCGTGACCCTATTCTGCACCAGACTGTGACCATGCCACGCTCACTTCTCACCCTTGTTCTTGGATAGTTTGAAACTAGAAGACAGCATTTCACTGCAGGCCTGGGAGTAAGAATTCTAAATTAATTGTGCTGTGCAAGTTTATTCTGTTAATAGCATGAGATGCTATAAATGCCTATTTACCAGTATAGAAAAACTGCCTGCTGTTTTAGTGTATAATTGGATTCCATGATTTATTTCATGCTGTATGAAATAATAAGCATAGGCTGGCTCTGACTTAGGCAGGCTTCAGCTCTGACTTATGCTCTCATAAACCTAGAGTAATTTGTTTGACTGCAATGGAATTACTGTGGAGTTTCATAGAGTTATAAAATCACCTGAAGAGTCTGTTGTAAGTATATTGCACATGAAAAGGAAGGCAAAGGGAACTGCTAAATTCGATTCTGAGGGCCTTTACCTGAGTTTTGTATATCTAAGTAGAACATTCTCATACTAGTTGGCTTCTTTAATTTCAGATAAATTCAGTAGGGGTAATTACTACATTTAAATTACATTCTGAAGTATCCTTGGAATCCAGAACAAATAATTTGCCGATACTCAGACTAGTAGTATTGGATGCCTCATTGTTGATAAAAACATTTCTTCTGCTATATTGAAATCTCAGGTCCACTAGTAGAATTTGACTGGAAATGAAGTATTGAAGTCTTAAACAGTAAACTCATCACTGTTCTTTTGTCTGAAATCAGAAACATATGATTTTTCTTGTATTTATCTGACATAAGAGGAATATGACAAATAAGCACATTTTACTGAAATTAAATTGTAGAGTAGAATCTGGCTTGCATTTGACTGCTGCCTCAGCATAACATTAGGGAGATTGTGGTCCTGGCACATTTACCTTTCCCTTCAAATGTTCTGCCAAACTCCTGACTCTGTAGACAAAAGAAATCATGAAAGAGGTTAGGGCTTGTTGGCATTGATATCCTGTGGTCCACACATTGAACATACTATGAGGAGTCAACCAAAACCACCCCTACATCTCTGTTTGAATACAACATTTAAAATTTGTTTGTTAGAATGAACTAGTTGCATAAGAGGGCCAGTATGCTGCTGCATGAGCTGTCATTACCCAACAAAATTGCTGGCAACAGTTTTATCCAAAAAGATCAACACTACCTATTTCCAATCCTTGAAGAGACTGTATTAAGAGACAACATTCTACTATAGCATTTCTAGTTTACTGATTACATATTTATTATTTTAGGAATTATTCTAAAGGAATAGCTTATGAGACAGTACCCTCAGTGCTTACCCTTAGGGTTAAGGATAGCTGCCAGCATTTTAAGATAAACTTACTACAGGACTAAGCAATATTTTGGTCAAAAAAAAAATGCAGGATTGTAGCCAAATGCAATAAAGATGTAGTAATTAAAATAAAATGGCAGTATGTCACTTAAATGATGAGCCAATTGCAGAGTAAAAAGAATTTTAAAATAAATACTGTTTTTACCACGTCACCAAAAGTTGCTGTCTTGGCAGCTTGGAATATACAAATCAGGGACCTTGATCATACAAATGATCCTTTTCCTCTCTGAGATGCACCATTTATACTATGCAGCTGTTTACACCAGTAAACTTTTGCAGAACATGAATTGAGGAAAGAAGAATTCAGGTTTCCAGTTGCAAGACAAAATCAGAACATTTCAAATTGTATACTTCAAGCCCAAAAGATCATTTTTAAGAAATGCTGTCAAATAGTTTTCTAGCTGATTATTTGAGAAATGGGTGGGGTTTTTTAAGCCTAAATATTTTCCAATATCTGCCTATACTGTGGCACAGCCCTTTTTCCTGATTTAGCTGTATGTCCAGAAATAATAAGCTTTTGGTGAGGACAAAAATCAAAGTATTGGTGCATGTGGTTTAGAAATAACTCACTGGCAGTATATAGCTTATGCTTTACATAATTTTCATTCTTTAAGCTGTCAGTTTAATTATTTTTTCTTGTTTACATTTTATGACTGATTTGTTTTAGGGCTTAGTGAACTACGGACAAAAACTCAAGCGAAAATCATGCAAATACATCTTGGGAAAAGCAAATTGAAATTACCTTAAGTGCTGCATTTTAAAGTTCTAGCAATCATACACAATAAAAAAAGTTTGGTTCTTGACTTGGGCATCCATTGGAGCAGGCATGGCTGAGCTATGGGAAAATTTGACAAGACTGTTCATAGAAGGAATGTGAGCAGTTGCAGTAATTTGATAATCCACATTAAAACCCCTTTTTGCATAAAACTCCTTCCAGCAACTCAGGATAGAGAAAAGAGACTGTACTAATTCTTAGAGACGATTGTATTGAATTGGGCTAAAGAACATTGTGGAAGTAATAGCTCATTCTGTAATAAATCTTACTGTACATTTTACAGGGAAAAAAAATATCTGGTCTCTTGGGTTGTTGTCATTCTGGCATCTTTAGACAGTGTTACACGTACTTTAAAAGAAAAGCTATACAACAACATTGCCCTTTGTGGGCTGTAGTAAAGCATTTTTAAGCAGAAATGTGAATGCTCTCATTAAACTGTTCAATCAGTGTTCTCTTAGGAATAGCAAATGTTTATTTAAAAAGGTCACAGGAAAAAAATTCAACACAGCTTCTGGGAGGCTGGAAGCACGTTAAGTGTGGGAGTTCATAGAGCTGCTGAACTGCAAGGTAATAGTTGGATTGAGAACAAGACACGGCAACATGCTGTGGGCTTGTTTTGACTGTAAATGATTTAGACTTTGATGAGTATTCTTGTGTGCAAGATCTGTTTCTTAGCGACGGAGTAGTGAGAAGTAAGTTGGCAATACCTACACGAAGCATTCTGAGTCAGAAGTAGCTTTTTGCCTGTGGATGCAGCGGGGTGTCATAGCAGTGCTTGCAGTGGGTAGTCAGGACCTTCAGAATGTTCCTCCTACATATGGTACAGGATTCTTTGTGGCCCTGCACTAATGAGCTGAGTTAATCCTCTTGGGCAAAGAAGGCAGCACCAGGACATCCTAATTATAGCCCTAGCCCAGGTCTGTTCTTCACTCAGCTGCTTAGGGCAAAGAAGCAGCCATGCAAGGTGAGCTCTAGCATGGGAAAGAGATAGAGCAACAAACTCAGTTAAGGCATCTCTTTTACAAGTCTGCCAGCCTATGTAGTCCTGTCAAAGTCTGGCACTTACAGCCTGCCACCTTCTTGGGAGGGATCCTGAAGTTCATTTGTGCTTAACTTTTTGAGTATACCATAGAGACAGAGACATTTCTTGGAGTGAGATTTGTTTCTGTTTCTTTCTGCTTTATTTTTGCTGACTCTACAGTGGAAGCTGACTATCTATTTACCTAACAAAAATATTGTGTTGATACAAATTTTGTCATATATTTGAATTGAGAGACTTAACACCAGTTTTTAATATATAACTTCTTTCACAAACCAGAGAAAATGGAAGTTAAAGGATATATGACTTAGATTTTAATTTGTTTTGAAGTATTGCCACACAATTATTTTCAGTGGAGTTCTGCCAAATTCCATCCAGGTAAGGAACTTGGCTTGTAACCTTTTTTTGTTTTTTTAACCCTTGCTTCCAAACCCTCACCTCACTCTACTTTTACATTATTCTTCACTTACACATTTTACATGTAGTTCTGTATCATGACACAGGAACAAGCTTGAGATATGATCCTTATCTGAAGTTAATCTTTATTATGGTTTTAGTTTGTTGATTTTAATTGCATTATAATAATTTGAGGACCACATTCAGCCTTTCTGATCCAGAATCAGTGATTCAGTTTCATTTTGCTTACTTGTTTTGACTCACAAAACAGGTGAGTCAAATACAAAATCATGTATTTGCATTACTTTTGTAATAAAAAATACCAGAAGAGGTATACATAAAGCAGAATGCTGTAATATTCCAACCGAATTTGATTTTATTCTCTGCAGATTTGGTAAATGTAAACACCAAATCTGAACACCTAACTATATCATTCCACTATATTTTGATGTAGGGCTTCCTTTCATTTCAGCAGTATGGCTATGTTTGTTATAACATCAAATATGTGAGAGGTTTATTTTGTATTTATCCTTTTTTTTATAGTCTTTCCTTGACACAGAATCTTACCTTGAATTTGTTTGAGTGTAAATAGATGACTATCTCCTTTTTCAAAATGGAGTATTCATGCTTGCAGCAAAACACAGTCTTCTGATACCCTGATCCTGTCCAAGGTGGAAACAGTCGTGGCAGTGATGTTTTTCTCTGTTGCATGTATCTCAGTTATTCTGCAAAACACTTATCACTTTGGTAATAATCCTAATAGTTAAGATCCACCAAGAATTAATGTTCCAACTCCACTCAGCAAATTATCTGCAGTTCCTATATACAATACTTATAATCCTGGGTTTTATATCTAGTATAAGGGGTATGTATGCCTCATAAATAATATTAACAAGAACTGGAAGATTTAAAAACTTCTTTTTGCAGAGTTCTGGAACATTTTATAGTGGAAGATCATATTATAGATGTGTGCAGCCTTGGTTTTCATGCTGAGTACCTTGCAGAATGTTGAAAATTTGGTAGCTTGGCCTCCACGTATGATGGGGGGGAGAGAGGACTGATGGTAGAGTGGTGAATAACAAGGAAAAGAGGAGATTTGCTTTGGGGCCATTAAGAAATTGGGGAGAGGGTTGGTTTTTTTTCTTATTACACAAAAACTTTTGCTTTATTGCTTTTTCCGAACAAGGTTTTGTTTTCATCCAGATTTTCCAGTTGATTCCAACTGTAGCTCACATGGAGATATCTTTTCTTTTGAAAGCCCTGGAATTTAGGTTATTGACTGTTGAGTATTGCTGATTGCCTGCTGGGAAAGAAAGCAGTATTGATGATTAATGTAATAGAAGGCAATTGTTACATCAAATTCTGATTTTTTTATATAGGAAGATTTCCATACAAAGATTATAATGTGTTATTTACAACACTTCAGAACATTGTAGCCTTTTACAGATGTAGAGCAAATCTTTCTTTTAGCCACACAAAAAGAATCTGATAGTGTTATTAAATTTCAGCTATAGAAGTACAAAGAACATGCTGTGTGGCAGAGTGAGTGCATGAACAGAGCTCGTCACTGTGAATTAGTACCTCTGTCTGCTTTGTCCTTTTTGTTCCCCATTTTGTTTTTAAGTAACTCAAGCAATTTATTTTCTGTATTTCAATTTCTCAAGTTGCATAATGGTAAGAGTAATTTACCTGTATATGGACTAGGCTTTGTAAAGTGCCCAGAACCTCCCTCTGGCTAAACTGAATGTATCTTCAGAATTTTATTTATCAGCTCCAGCAGCTCTGCCTCAAACACTGAACTTCTTTACAAAGGTATTAGTGCCAGGTGGTTAATCCCTTTTGTTGTAGGTGTTTTCACTTTCCTAGCTCTGTTGCACTAAAAGCTGGCCCTCAAGCATCTCTCTAGATGAATTTGACAACACTGGAAGAATGACTTCACTCTGTTTAAAAACTTCATTTTGTATGATTACTGTTATGTTTGGGATTCGACGGCTTTGATTTCATTTTTTTTTAATGTAACTCTTTGTTTTACAGATGAGGGCAGGAACGCAGTTGACCATGCAGGTGGTGCACATATTGTAGTAGACCATTTAAGGTCACTGTGCAGTAAAACAGATCCAGCCAGTGAGAAGCTCTTGACTGTCTTTTGTGGCATGCTGATGAACTATAGCAATGAGAATGGTAAACAACACCGAAAATTTGCTTTCTGTCTACCAGGAGAACAACCCCAACAAAAAAAAAGATAAAAAGTTGAAGTCATCTGTAGGTTTACATTGTGGATACTAACACTAAGCTGTTCTGAAAAGATGAAGGACCTCAGGTCACATATACAGTTTTCTGTGTCAGTAAAATTATGTTCCCCAAAAATACTAGATATATTCCTGACACAATTCCATATAGTATATTGTATAAAGTTTTAAGATCAACATCTGGAATTTACTTCTTTTAAAAGCACTGCATGAAGATGTATCGTACACCTTAGGAAAAAAACAGATTACAGAAGTTAATTAGAAGGCTACATTCAGTCTTCTATTTTTCATTTAGTATCAAATAAGACTAATTTGGTGCAGACATGCAGCGTCGTTAATGATTTGGGGGTATGTATGCCAAACAGTTAATAATTTTTCTCCTTGTGAAATGTAAATAAAACAACATGTTATGTTCTTCTAAGTTAAATGGGGAATCATTTATGGGTATGGTCAACATTGTTCTGTGTCTACAGATTTTTATGTTCTTTGTCCCATTAATTGGAGGTGTTTAGGGGCTGGGGCAAAAACCAAGATAGTATCTTAAGTGAGAAACCCTTGACCACTGAGAGTAACAAAATAGCATTCAACATTAATTGTAGAAACTAGTACCTCGTTTGCTTCTGCACACAAGTATGTTAATATGCCGAAGCATATTTATAGTGTTCACACAGTTTCAAGCTTTCAAAATTTGAAGAAATTTGGGATAAGTGAGGAAGGCTAAATAGGGGCTGCTCTCTTGACTTGCAATGGCACAGATTGCAGATGTAGTTAGTAATCACTTTGTTCCTTCAGTCATGCCCATTTCATGAATTGCAGTGTTTTATCTTAGGAAGAAATATCTTCTTTATTAGCTACTCACCGTTTCCAGAAAGATAAAATTTGCTGTAACTTCCTGTTACTCACTTTCCGATCCTGTGTTCCTAACTCTTCTAGTTTTCAGAATGGTTTTACTGTATACATTTTTAATCTGCTTTATCATCTCTTCTAGCATAATTTCCATGTGTGTTTTCTGTGCCATCTCTGTGGAGATCTCATCTCTTGGTGTTACTCATTCAGCTCCAAATACAACTGTTGTATGTGTCTCATCTCTTTCTCTTGTTCTTTTTTTTTCCTCCTCTTTTCTTTGTATTATCTAAGAATTCTTGTTTCCAGTACTTCTTCCATCTTCTCTAAAGAGCAACTTTCTAGTTCCTTTATTTCATACAGTCTTCAGGAGCTATTTTGCTTGATGTCTGCATGAGTGTCACATTTATTACATTTCATAGTGTTAACTCCATGTTTTCTTTGTTAAAATATTTGGGAAAAAAAGATATTCTCACCTCTAAGCTACTGGAATCCTGTGTATTAATTAAGACTAATGAGCATACAGTATACTTGGTAGCTCAAGACAGACGAGTCCAAAAGCCATGTGTAGAGATACTGTTATCAGTTTTGCTTCAGTGACCAAGCTCCCAGCAGATCTTCCCTAGGAAAACTAATTATGAGATAAATCTCCCAAACAAGCAGCTTCTGAACAGCTTAACTGTTATGAACACTGAATAAATGACTCATTCCATCTAGTTAGATAGCTTATTCTGATGCAATCAGTAAAGCAGTTGTGTAGTTCAGTGACAACTAGGAGGATTCACTGGCTGCTCTCCTCTCTGCTAAAGAACATCTTTCATCTCACACGCTGACACAATATTCACAAGAGCTGCTGAAGCCAATGTCAGAAGTGATAAATGCAGGAGTGTTCCCAGCTCTTGGATTTGGGTGCACACCACCACCCTGTTCTGCCGCCACATCAGGGAGGAGTGCTGGGGGCTTACCAAACCTTCCCCCTACCCCACATACTTGGTGGTCTCCATGAGGAAGGGTTCCTTTTGGTGGGAACCCAGCTCGTGTTTGGCCCAGCACCCATGGGTATGCTGTGTAAAATTTGCTCATTGACTTGGGCAACCATTGAACTGAACCCCAAATAATATTAAAAACCCCAAAACAATATTAAAAAAAAAATAAGAAAAAAGGAGAAAAAGGATTTAGAGGACTAAATTTTTAGAAGAAAATTCAGTGACCGTACCTGTAGCATGTGAATGGAGAAATGCATAGTTGACCTGTCTTTCCAATTTTGTTTTAAGAACCACAAGTACAATTGGACCATAGTTATGAATGGATCAAAAATATCACTTGTGGGCCATCATAAATTTTCAGGACAGCAGTCAATGTCAGCCTGAGATAACCACTTAACTTCCATGCATTGCAGCATCAGGTGGATAATATTCTGACTAAATGCAGTTCTTTGCTGACCTGTTAAACATCAAAAGTGAGATTGTCCTGACAGTTAATTGTGGTCACAGATTAGTGAATATCATTTTCAGGATTTACTTACAAAGGTTTGGTCCCAGTTACTTACGAAGAAGATAAACACTGCATTGGTTTTGCTGAAGGATGAGCAGTATGGGATTGCAGCCTAGAATCACGTTCTTTGTAGTTATGGAAACCAATTGGACAAAAATAAAAGGAAAAATATTAGGTAAGGAGGAGGTGTTCCAGTCTTTGAAATAGCACTTCTACCTTCTTTTTTCATGTTTCTGTAATCTTTTCCAGCTTAGCATGCTGTGTTACAAAATCACAGGTGGGGACTTTGAAGATTTCTTTACTGCTCTTAATGACTTGCACTCTTTTAAGTTGCACTAGCTATCTAGACAAGGACCATTACAGCAGAGTTGGCTCTTAGTTGCATCTAATTATCTGTGAACACCCTAATATTTTCCAATTATTAGCATTTTATGAGCAAAGAGTATATGAATTGTTTTATTTGATTCTAAACAGTTTGTCATTCCCAGTCAACCAATTGCCTTTTTCCAATAGCTACTACTTTATTAGTAGTAACTATCAACTACCTCATTTTTTTTTTAACGTGAGGAGACTCATTCTTGAGTACTTTCAGGGATTTATTACGCTGAGTTATGTAAAAAAGGCAACTGAAGAGCATCTACAAATAAGGTTTCCTTTTTCTAAACAGAGCAAATTAATGGAGCATACTTGTATCTCATCCTGATTCTGGACACTCAGCTTGCAGTTGTAACTCCATTTATAACACTGTTATCTAAGCTTTGAAACTAAGATTCCTTTTACAAGGTTCTTGTGTCATCTGCTTGTGTTCAGGAATTACTTTTGCCTACTGTCTCTCAATTCTTTCTTTGCTTCCTTAGTATCTTATTTTATTAGTAACTACAGAGTTAAGAGGACAAACTCAGCTTTGGCATCTCTTGCAGTTCTTTCAAGCTGAAAAGAAAGTGTTGATATTTAATTGCATTGCAGAAATCAGAGGGTTTTTTTCTTATGGAAAACATCCCTTTGCCTTCAGCTCAGGTTATCTTGACCCTCTTGTCATAATCGTATTTTACTACACAAATTCAATCACAAATAGTTCATTCCTGCTTTCCATTATTAGTCTCTGTGTAGCTATGAATCTGCTTAAAAGCAAGAAGCAAAGCAGGCTTGGATAAAGAGGGAAAAACTAATAACTAATCTAATAAAACTAATAATCATATGCAAACACTCTTTTACTTGAGTTAGAAACATGAGTAGTTATTCTGCAGATCTCGTAATCCTGTAAGCCAAGACTATTTGCAAGTTAATGGGATCAGTCTGTAAGGTAACTAATTGTCTCTTGAGATCTCTAAAACAAACCATGAAAGCCTTTTTAAAGAAATACAGAAGTTATGCAAGAACTAGGCCAATTGGCTTATTAGGTAGTCAAATTAGAGATTGGAAGTTAGCTGGATACAGTATGCATGTGTGAAAGTATACATACATTTATATATATGGGCATATAGTAGATAAAAATAATTATGTTTATAGATTCCTTCATCATTTCATTTCATATTAAACTTCAGTCTGTCAAGGTTCTCTTTCCTTCAGTACCTTTGTAAAAGGTGACATCTCGATGTTAAATCATACAACTGCCAAGCCTTTCTTATTCTCACAAAACTCTTAGCAACTGGAATGAATGTTGGGGACTGATGTGCACTGTTGACCATCTGCAGAAGTTATGTAAATACACAAGAAATGGAAGGGAGATTTATGACACCATTATTATGGTCTAAAAGCAATATTTCAATAATGCTTCCTCCTAAGATTTACCTTTGCTAATTTTCATGCTTGCCGTGGTTTTTGTTTCATTTACATCACAGCTAAAGATGTCTAGCATGCTTTCAAGACTTAAATATATTTAAATGCAAAGTAACCTAAAGTATGTAAAAGCAGATAAAAAGTATGTTCCTTATGATAGTGAGATAATCAATACAATCACTTTTATGTTATGTGATGATTTAATATAGCTGTGGGGATTGCAAGCAGGTTTCTCTAGGGTATGAAATCATGCCACCAATTTGTACAAATTCCTTCAGCATTATAATCACAGTTGCTTATGGGACACAAATGATGAGTTGTTTTCTGGAATTCTTTTCAAAATCATGAACTAGCCTAAATCAGAGTTTTAAACAAAAATGCCCCCGATAAAGTTCTCCATTTGGGATATTCTCCCCAGATCTTACTCTTTTGGAGTTTCCATGTGTGTCACCGAAGGACATGGAGCCATTGAAATTCAAGTTTTAGGTAGGTAATTCTTTGTGCTGGCGCATGTATTGATTGCCTTTTATATACCTGTATATGCATCTGTACAGCATCACTGTCAGTGCTTTTCACCCCAAAAGAACACAGAGGCATTTTACTAGTGCAACATGTGATAGCAGTGTAAAATGTGGCTTTGAGTCATAAATTCAGAAGAGGCATTCAGTTTTTCATGCTTCCTGCTCACTGTGCATAAAGTTCTGCTTAGGAAGCTGTTTCATCCTGAGACACGATGTTGCCTGGCTTCATGGCTTGCTTTAGTCCTGTGTCAGGCAACTGCTTGTAGGATGGATGCATGTGTCCCCTGAATTTGTCTCTTGCTCTAGTAGGGCATTAACACTTCCTGCAGTGAAAGGCCAAGATACGCAGTTAATCCAAGTTACCCAGTCCGAGGTCTTTCCTCGGACAGATACAGAACTGCTGGCAGTCTTTTCAGCTAAGACTGAACCACTTAGATGCTTTTAATTTCTCTGAACTAAAAAGTGCTGTAGGTCTCAATACCACTGAGATGCCTAATGCTTTTCTCTTGAACTGCTTAATAGACTTTGCTAGAGAAAGAACCTCCTATTGGTGGTAATGACAGATGTAAATGTCAAGTCCAGAATTTGTATGGCAAGCCCAAGCTTAAGTATAAACATTGCAAATAGCTGCTGGCAGCCTTTTATTTTCAAAGATCTCACCTCCTATGCAGCTTTGTGACTCATGGGGTTGTCCTGTCTTCATCAAAAGAGAAAATTTATCCTTTCGCTTACTGCTGTTAAGGCAATGGTTACCCTACTGACAATTCTTGTAATGCCATTCTTACCACTGGAGACAATTCCTGTACTCAGGTGTCATCCTTCTACTCCAGGGAAATGAGACTGGTATGAAGTCTGGTATAATACCTGACTTTTGACCCAGTACAATTGTCCTTTCTTAGTATATGGGGGTGTTTTCCTTTTTTTCTTACTTGGAAATTCTAGAGGCCCTTTAGTCAGTGCACTCCATGCTCTCTTGACCAACAATATATCTTTCTGTTTGGCTCTAAAGATTCCTATTTCCTTTCAAAGATGGATGTGGTTTCCCTTTTTCCACTCATCTTCTCCTCCATGCTTTTTATATATTTTGTATTAAGAGAGCGACAGCAGATTAGAAAAACCCTCCTCAAAATTGAGAGTTTATGCTTCTGATGTCAGAATGAAGTCCATAGAGATTGTCTCTTTGTCCATTACAGTTGGATAAAGTGGTTTTTAGAGTGACTAAAGGTATAGTCTAGTAACAAAGCAATTTCTTTCCACATAATGTTCTATGGCATTTGTGGTTTGTGTCTTTGTTCTCCCACTCTCCATGACTACCAGTTTTCCTTCAGAATTTTTAAGTGTCTGCAGGGGACAATCACAAAACAAGGACAAAAACAGATTATTTACCAGTAACTTGAGTTCTCCTACACAATAATTTTCTCCACAGAACCATCTCCCCCTGCTCCAATTTTCCTATTCAGAGACAGATTTTTACAGTCAGTTTGGATTGAAGTAGGAGGGTGTAGTAGTGACTCACACATCTGCCAGAGGTAAAATGGCATTCAATGCATGCGCTAGTACAATTTGTACTTACCTGAAATTTGACAACTTCAACAGCTCTTTGGTGTCTGACATGGCGTTCTCATAAATTTCACTAAAGATCATGAATCTGTGGAAGAGATAATCCCTCTCCCCAAAAAAGGAAATTCAGTTACTGGTAAGTAATACAGTTTTATTAAAGATGTCAAGCCATAAGGATTCCTGCTCATCCCCACTAACCTGTAATAACCAAGGCTTTTACTTACTTAGTGTACCAAATTGATAATTATTATGAAAGTCTTTTATGCTTAATAAAAATGAGCTAAATATTCTGGAATATTTTCATATTTTTTATTATATGAAAATTTCAAACACATTTGGCAGAATTTTGAGGGCAAAGAGCTTTTTGAGAGCATGAGATGGTACTAAATTTGCTAAACTTAAGATGTAATATGTTTTTATCTCCCTGTAAAAATCTGCAATTTTTTATGGCTCTGATCCCACAGATATAAAACCTCCAACTGATTTCAGTTGCCTAGAATGAATTCCTTAAAAAGGAAAACAACAAAAAAAACCCCAAACGCAAAAAAACCCCCAGAATTCTCCTGTAGGGCTTGACCCAAAGCTAAATGAAGTAATGCAGTTCTCTTGACTTCACTGGGCTTTGGATCCTTGTCTTTTGGGTCTGTAACATTTAAACATAGTCAAAGTGCTTGGAAACAAAGGAAAAAAGATGCTTAGGAAAATTACTAAACAACATCTGGTGTGTTTATTTAAGTCTGCTTCATTCTATTCAACTGTAAAACAATGTTTTTCTTCTTTGCTATGTTATAGGTAAAATGTGTAAGAGAAAATATCGTTATAAATAATCTTTCAAAACAATCATGTTTCTGCCTAACCATCAAAGCATCTTTCTATTTGCAGACATCTAGGAGCAATAACTTTCTTACTTGTAAATACTATAAACCTTCATCCTATGCAAGAAATTATCAGAATGGCTTCTAAGGACTTTTCTTAAACCTTCCATTTTTTGTCTTTATTAAACTTTCTTTTTTCTCAAGCTCCTCATAATCTACATTGTGACTTCCTGTGTTTATAAAACTTTTCGTGTTTATTTCAGTGCCAGTTTATATTCATCCTAATTTTAATTTTCCGGTTTTGCTCTTTAGTAATAAAAGAGTATGTAGAAAAAGCTCTCAGATAATAACTATTTCACTGACCCAGTTTAGGTTGATTTCAGCCGGCTCATCTCAGTGAGCCCAGAATCAAACCCGACATGTATTAAGAAGCTGATAACCACAAAATTGTCAGTAGCTGCATAACTCATTATACCCTATGACCATATCAGGAAGGAATATTTCTGGGAATACATTCCATTGCCAGGGACAAGGAGAATTATGAGTCCATATCTCTCAACTCTGGACCTGATAGTGTAGCAGAGTAGAGGAGACAGACATTTAAATGCTGCTTAGCCTAGAAGTTGCTTTGTGTGCAAAATGCTTTTTTGGTTAAAGGAATGGTACTATGAACAGAAATGCTAACTCACTGTTGTACTCTCTTTTTATGTAGATACGTTGCAGTCACAGCTTATCAATATGGGTGTTATTCCTACGTTAGTGAAATTGTTGGGTATTCATTGCCAAAATGCAGCTCTGACAGAAATGTGCCTTGTTGCATTTGGCAATTTAGCAGAACTCGGTAAGTCCATGATATTAATCTCAAATTCACATTCAGTTAAGTCTTAGTTAAAGACTAACAAAAGCTTTGCACTGATGCTTGTTCCATTCCTTTTGGTACATTCTATAATAATAGACAAGCAGTTTCTGCCTATTTTCCATAGAATCTATAATTGTCTTTTTTTTTGCCTTCAGTAATTGAAATTTATTTGGGTGCTTAATACAATCTTATGTTTTATGTTAATGTTCTTCAGTGCAACACGTTTTAAATCATCCAAACAGTATTTCCATAGCACTGCTACTTACTGTGAATTGTTTATTAATAATATAAATATTGTATCCTGGTGTAGGTCCACAAAGTTTTATCAGGATTAACTTTGACTCATGAAAATATCTGAATGAAACTGAGACAGGCACAGTTCATTAATCTGCCTATACAATATTTTTTTAGGTGAAGAGTTTTAACATGTTCTAGTCTAAATGCTTGCATGTATAAGTCATGAATAGATGTTATCTTTAGCAATTTTAGTTACAACCTCATTTAAATTGAAGTTTGTAGCCCTGCTTTGATCCAATGTCTTTGCAACTGGATTAGTTTTCATTGGAATTCAATCAAGTGTAAATCAACAGGTTGTTACAGCCTATGTTTTATTATCACTTGTGTTTTACATTGCTGTTCTTTTGCTAACCTATTCAATGAAATTTTAGTCTTATGAGTTTTTTTGCACTGCAGTAGAATAATACAGCAGTTATGATATCATCCTGTTTTTCTGAGAACATTCAGCAGTTCAAAACATGAAAAATATATCTCTGAGTTTGGTTTGTAGTGTTTGGTGGCCTGAGTTCATAGCTTCCAAGGCCAGAAAGAACATCACATCTAGCGGTCTGATCGTACACAATACCTTCACTTACAGTAGACAACTCCTCTTAACAACTCAACAACAGAAAGAGCCATCAAAGTAGCACTAAAGAAGTTAATAGATGACAGGTCTTCAAGATGGGCACTGTATACTGTGTCTGCACAACAGAAAGTATAATAAGAGTCATACTCTGAAAATTCTAGCGCTTAGATGCAACTAAAACCATAAGGATATTAAATACAAGAAATGGTAGCCTCATGGAGAACTACATCACCTTTCCCTCTTTGGAAAGATCCAGCTCTGTCCTGTTGAGGAACAAGAACCATGGGAAAGAAGCTTAACAGTAGCTGCTTCCTTTCCTGTTATATGATGAAAAGGTCCTCATTCTTTAAGATTGGCACAAAATTGATTTAGTTTGTAATACTTTATTCTCCCTTAAGCAATAGTTTAGTCAATCACATTGAAACTGTATTATTTTATTTTTGCCTTGTAACTTCAGGGAATTTTTTGGTGGAGTTACCATTTTGCATCACTTAAGAGACAACTGCATTGCACAGATCCCTTGGAAAGCATTATATGACTCTTATTCTCTGCCAAAGCAGAGCACAAACCAATAAAGAGAGTGATGAATCTCCTTTTAAAAATACTGGAAAAATCGAAAATCCACTTAGAATATGCTGTGCAACTGTGCAGAGTGAGAGAAAACAATAATGGAATGTGCACAAAAGAGTCTAGGTCTTCAGTTCATGCTTTTCCCAAGTCCTTGGGGTCAGTTCTAGATTAAAATAATCCCTAACCATCCATCAGAGCAATAGCAAAGGTGCTGGAAGATTTTCTGACTACAGATGGCCCTCAGGAGGTGGCAACTGGAGAATGCAGAACACCAGCCCTACCACTTGCATCCCTTGTAATACTGCCAGGGAGGAGGAATATGATACAGGCAGTGGAATAAGAGATGCTTTTGTTGAATGTACATTTGAAGATCTGCTGGCTAATCTGCTGGTAGGAAGCCCACCCATCTCTAAAAGCTGCTTTATGCTCTCTGAGCAGGGTGAGATGGCCCAGCAACAGCCACACACAGATTTCAAAAGAAATGTCAACATCGTGAAACCATGTAAATATTAAAGCATTGAGTGCAAATCTTCATCTTTCCCATAGAAAGTGTGGTATATAACCTGCTCTTCTTCCTGTTAAGATGAGGGAAATCAAAGACTTAATATATATTTTTGTACTGTTACTGTTTCTATAGCTACCTTTACATTTTGTTGGGCAAAACCAGCCCCAACAGCCTTGATCGTATATTTATATAGTTTTTACAGCCTTAATCATAATAAATTCAGGTCAGCACATTTATCTGAAAGTGTGAGACGTATCTTTTCATTTTGTGACAAGCACAAGTCTATTGTTCTTGTCTGTCAAGAGCACTCTTAGTCATCTTACTGTGAATAAACATCTTACCAGTGAATAAACCTGGTAACAAAGAGAAAAGAAATAGTCCTACCTTTTGATGTGGTTTGTTTACTTCATACTGAATTTTTCCTTTTGCTTCACAGAGTCAAGTAAGGAGCAGTTTGCCTACACAAACATTGCTGAAGAGCTTGTGAAACTGTTCAAGAAGCAAATAGAGCATGATAAAAAAGAGATGATTTTTGAAGTTTTGGCTCCCCTGGCAGAAAATGGTGAGAATTTTTTCTTGCACTATATTTTACTCATTCCCTTATGTGTATTTTGGTATATTGGTGTCTCTTTCAGGGACTAAATGCAGAGTAACTGGCTGCTTTGTTCAGAAGCCACTATGACTGACCCTTGTGATGGTAGTTTCGTGCACGGCGAATAGGTCTTCATTTTTTTGTCGAGTGTATGACAGGAGCCAACAAATTGTTGATGCTAATTCCATCTATGATTCACTCTACGATTATGTTATATTTTATTTCCCTGTGCCCTCAGTGGGAATATCAAAAAGTGCTTTTTAGAGGGCTTTACAACATTTGTCTGCAAAAGCTGGCTCAAGCATGCATAGACCATTGCAGCACCAGGACATCATTTCCTGGAATCGCAGAGCCACTAGCAGTTCCATTTCCTACGGACATTATTTTTGCTAGGGACGTGTTAATTGCAGAGCTAAGAGATGGACACTCCATTTAATGTTTGTTAAGAGATCATAGGAATTTAATTTGGGTGTTTGGTGGCATATACTGTGGTAGCCCCAGGTGGCCCCTGGGAGTTTCATTCACTGCTCAAGCCAGAGCAGGAAGTGACGTACACCTGATGACCCCTCTGGGATGTTCCTCCCGAAGGAACAAAGGGTTGTACAAAGGTAGTTTGTACAATCTGTCATCTGCCCTTAGTGGAAATGGAGCTGGACTGCAGTGGGAGACAGTTCTAAGTATGGAAGACATCACCATATTTGATGGCTCTATAACTTTGTTTTAACCATTTCAGCATTAAAGCTTGTTTAAGTTGAATAAATTATTAGATAGAATTGCAAACTCTAAAGATTTAGGTTTCATTCTACCCTGTGTACATACACACTCTCTGTGTGTCTGTCTTACATTGTATAAATTAAGATAAGCTTTAATTTAAAAAGTTATTTTGACTTTTAAGTGGTATGGGAAATAAATTCCTTTTTTCAGTTCTAAAGCTGCACATTTTTTCCAAAATATATTAATTTATTATATAATAACTAGCAAGTTGCTCTGAGTTATTCCATTCTCAGGGACTGATGTGGAATAGGGTTGAACATTTTGTGTATTTGACGTATTTCAGTTTAAATGCCTAATTTTTCTTAGACTATGTTTTTTAGTTCCAGGTAGATTTGAGAAGTTCACTGCTGCTGACCGTAACTCAGGTGCTTGCATGTACGAGGTAGTCAGCTGAACATTTCCACTGTGAATTCAAGGCATACTTCAATGAGTTCACTGTGCTGGTACTATTTAGGTGCTTTTGACTGCAGACAATTAGTAATAGGTCAGAAGGAAAAAACATCTAAATTAAGTATTTGCAGAGTCTAGATTTTGGTGCTTGGGGTGTTTTAAGCTTGTTTCTTATTTAATTGTTGATTAAGCACATTGGTGTAGCAATTTCAGTTTCAAATCACAAGACATCTGCAACCCGATATTCTGGAACTAAGGGAATTCTCTATTTTTTAAAGCACCTCAGTGCAAAAGTGCCTATCTTAAAAAAATCCCAACGGGATATTTTACATTCCCTAACAAAGTTCATGAGAAGGTCAGTTGCTCTTAGAGGAACAATGAATTTCACTCAGGCCAGAAGCCTACTGACACCAGGAAACTGAGAGTCAGACACATCCTTCACTGGAGGTAGAATACACTTCCTCTCCCATCTGTGGCTTGTAAACTATAAGAAAAAATATTTTCAGAGCTTTGGCCTTTACAAGTATTTTAACTTGGGTTAAACAGCTTATTGTTAAAACACCATTTCATGTGGAAAGGTGAGAGAAATCTATTTCTTTGCACACTTCTGCAGAGCTTTGTGACTGTGTTTTCCAAAACCAGCATTCGAAAACTACCAGAATCACTTTCATGTGTGAAAAGACTTAATAACAGCATCAGACGACCTGCCATCCCATCTTAACAGAAAGGGAGTTTAGGCATGTGAGGAGATTCCCAGCTCCAAGTTCACAGGGAAGTATCTGTTAAAGATTTTGTTGTTGTGGAAACAGGAGATAAAACACTGTTCCCAGGTTCTATGTCACCACCTGAAAAACTTATTTATTGCCTTCTTGAGCCTTGTTTCTAGTAATAACTAAGAAATGTGTTTGCCTCATCAATTTCCAGTTTTTCTTGAATAACAACAAACTTCCCTCCAGACCCAGCCTTTTGGATTTGGCCTTACTGTACTCCTGCTGCAGCCCTTTCAATGAATGGCAAAAATATTGTCTCAACTAAAAGAAATTGCTTGGTCTAAGATTTCATCAAAAAGTTCTGTATTTTATACTTATTTGTGTCAGTGAAGTCACAAATGTACACATTCTGTACATGAAACAGAATAAGAAACCCTAAGTTTGTTCTGCAGCATAGTCCGAAGTCTGTGGAAAGCATGAACACAGCACAGTCCTTATAAGTCCGCTGTGTCATGACTGAGATGCCAGAAGTTTGCTGTAGAGAAATATCCTCATTTTTGAGAAGTGAAGGACTCCATAGAGCTTCAGTGTATGGTTGTGCTCTAAAGGCCATCCAGGGAGCGCCTGCTAGAGGAGTAATAACAGAAGTTGGCCCTAAGAATTTCAAATAAAGGAGTTGCAGGTTTATGTACACAAGCCATCAGTGAAACCAGTGACTTCTTCACTACTTCTTCTCACAGTCTGTCCTGCATGTGTGTGCGATAGGTGTATTTAAAATCCTGATTCTGACTCCCATTATCCATGCTGTTCTTCAGATGTCATTAAACTGCAGCTGGTTGAAGCAGGCTTGGTGGAGTGCTTACTTGAGATCGTCCAGAAGACTGTGGACAGTGACAAAGAGGATGATATTGCAGAGCTGAAAACAGCTTCTGATCTTATGGTTCTGTTATTGCTTGGAGGTAAGTACGGGCTGTCACTGTCTTCTGCAAAGCAACAGCAGATATTTGTAATGCTGTTTGGCTGCCGAATTTCACTATTCATTAATTTTCTAAATAACTTAGAGGACCTGCTACCCACCAGCAAACGTTTAACAGGTCAGATTTTGTCCTGATCCCACTGCAAGACTGTATTAATTGTAGTGCAACCAGCATAGCTTCACAAATATAAAGAGAAGTTTCCCTAACAAACACTTTTTTGGTTTGCTGACTGTCTGTGCTTTTTACCCCAGATGAATCCATGCAGAAGTTATTTGAAGGAGGAAAAGGCAGTGTGTTCCAAAGAGTGCTTTCATGGATTCCTTCCAATAGTCATCAGCTACAGCTTGCAGGAGCACTGGCTATTGCAAATTTTGCCAGAAATGGTAAGAACATGCCATAATAGCTTATGTAAATTTATGTGTGCCCTTCTATCATGCTCTATCTGTACAGCTACAAACAAAACCTGTGTCACAGTAAAGCTGGTGTTTATACAGCAACATCAGTAGTTTTATACTTTACAATCCTGAAAAGCATTAAACCTACTTTAAAAATACTGTTTCGCATTTTTAGAGGGGTATAGGGGATTTCTGCCTTCTTCAGTGTTTCTTCGATCACTCTTCTAAGTTTGTCACGAGCACTGCAGCTCTCATTGATGATGGTGGTCAAATTCTAAACGATGAAATCTAGAAAGGAAGAAGGAAATAACCCTTCCATTCGTTAGACATTATTGTAAAAATCTTAGTAATGATCTTCCATTCACAAGTGACTTGTCTCATCTCGCACAGACGGAAACTGCATCCATATGGTGGATAATGGCATAGTTCAAAAGCTGATGGATCTGCTAGACAGACATGTGGAGGATGGAAATGTAACTGTGCAGCATGCTGCACTGAGCGCGCTCAGAAACCTGGCTATTCCTGGTGAGCCTCTCTTTGCATTGCTAACTACCCAAAGGTGACATTCTGCTCTCCCACTGCACCCCCCAGGGAATGAGGGTGGGAGAACTGACTGACAGTCCTAGAGGGAGATCACACTGCTGCTTTTCATTCTGCCCATCATTGCTTTTGTGTCTGTTGCACAGCAGTTGTGACAAGCAGTTCAAAATCCAACACAGGCCTAGTGACCGTCCTTTGCCCCTCTGATCCCACAGTATCTCCCACCAACAAAAGAGCAGCTTTGTAAAAGGCAAGGAGGTGAGGAGGCCTTGGATGTGATTTCTCAAACCTTTTTGCCCAGAGCACTGCATTATGAGTTTTTTTGGTTGCTTCCTTTGGGATCTCTCTCACAGCTGAGGATCCCCACCAGAGAACAGTGCCCACTTTGTTGAAACAATGCACCTTACTGTAACTTCCTGAGACTTTGAACATTGCCAAATTAGATTTGGAGGTAGACTGTTAGAATAGCCAGCCTATTGCAATTAGTTACTGTTTGTAGGCAGTGAGTTGAATGCCAATTTTGTCATTTTTAATAACTTAATTTTTATGAGTTTTGATTACCCAAGCATAAAAGGTAGAGCACATGGACATAAAAAACAAAGCAAATCTGTAATACTTGTGGTATGCTTTCTTGTGCCAAGCCAAAAATAAGTCTTTTATCCATTTAACCTTATTTTACTATTTTCAGTTTTGACAAACCATAACTTTTTAGAAATGATCATGCATACATAACTAAACCCACTCTGCTTTAGTGGTATGCAGTTTGCTTACCTTTCTCAGGTGAGTCATTCTTCTCGCTTCCATCAGTCAGCTTCCCTATAGCCTGTGCTCAAGGGTGTCTGCCAGAGACCTAAATAAGCTCCCCTGAACATTGTTAAAGAAAAATGAGCAAGTAATGACTGACCTCAGTGATAAGCTGCTTGTTAAAACACTATTTTGAGTATCAAATAAGTGCTTTTTTCTAAGTACGCTGTTGGGCAGGATTTGCACCTTAAATACATTTCAGAGAGCTCTGCAAAAGCGGAGAGCGTAGACTAGCGGAGGGCATAAAAGAGAGGTTGAGGGAGGGTAGGGGGCAATAAAAGGACTACAGACTCCAGACATGTCAGGCCAGTGTTGTTCTTATAAAGTAATGGAACTGGGTAAGAGGTTATTCTGCTAATTAGATGCTTTAGTTTCTTTGCCTGAGGAATAGAAGAGAATTGTTGGGACTCAGGGAAGTTACCTCATAATTTGGGGTGCAAGTATTAGCCTGGGCTTCTACCTGATGCATTTTGTGGAAGATGCCATTCCTAGACCAAGTGGAGAAGTCTAGCCCAAGTTTGTGTTCAGGCTGAACACTGAAAATTAGATGTGCATGCTAGGAAAAAGCACTTAATTTCACAGCTGTGCCTTAGGAGCCGTGACATTTTTCCATAATGCGGTAGCACCAGCGCACGCTCATGTTCCTGAAGTCTGTGCTCACAACCTATTTTTCAAACCACATCTGAAGATTTGCTTCAAGACCATCTTGGAAATAAATTATCTTCCACAAACGTTCTTGAGATCAATCCCTGTTCTTTATTCATGCAGTTGTAAATAAGGCTAAGATGCTATCAGCTGGCGTTGCAGAAGCTGTATTGAAATTTCTCAGATCGGAGATGCCCCCTGTTCAGTTCAAGCTGCTGGGAACATTAAGAATGTTAATAGATGCACAAGGTAAAAATAAACTGTTCTCTGTGTTAAGTGATTCTCTTTGGTTCAGTCTGTGACATGCTGCCAAGATTCTTAAAAGAGAGAAGCAGGGAATTTTTTTAAATTTTATTCCTGAAGTCTTGGAATAAATCTAATGCATATGCAAAGGGAGAGGAATGTGGGTTGATTTTTTCTTTCAGAACTCCTAAGCTGACTACTAAGGACCCTCCAAATAAGTGTCAAATACTTATTTACTTTTGAATTTCTTTACACTGTCACATCACAAGTATGTATTGAGGCGTGAGTGCTTGAAGCAACCACTCCTGTTTTGCTGTTCACTTACCGCATTTCCTGGCTGTACCTCACTCTTTGGAACGGGCTAATACTCTATTAATTAATAGACTGTAATTTCAAAAAGAACAAGCATCTTTGAGTTAACAGCTCATTCCAGGATGAGGATTTATAAAATCAGAAGTCTGCTAAAAAACACAAGTAGTTAATGAGGTAAATTAGCTGCATATGTATTTTTGACCCAGTCCTGCAGAGTTTTTCAAAAGATCCGTTATAGTTCTAGTAAAGCTATTAGATGTGAAACAGAAATTCATTGAAGAAACTTACATGACTTAGTCTATCAAACCTAATCTAACTGACAACAGAGCTCCCTTGTGGCAGCGGTCCCTCCTGGTTTTAAATTTTTGAGCTAGCTCACAGCTAACCTGGGGGTCTGACATCACCTGTATTTTCCCTGCTCTTAATCAATGCATAAGCTTCATTAACTGGGCTGATAAGGTGTTTCCATTTTGACTGGCTTTACTTGCTTCAATGCAGCCTAGACTTCTGCTGTTGTAGTGCAAGCTAGTGAAGTTCTACTAACGCCTTCTAGTTAGTAACTTTCAGCTTGTTTTTCTAGCACTTGCTTAAAAAAAGTGACAACTTTTTTGTTGTGTTGTTGGCTCCGGCATCGTGTAGCAGAAGCAGCTGAACAGCTGGGCAAAAATGTAAAACTGGTGGAACGATTGGTGGAGTGGTGTGAAGCCAAGGATCACGCAGGTGTGATGGGAGAGTCCAACAGACTACTTTCTGCACTTATACGACACAGCAAATCAAAAGTAAGTTAGTGGTGAAAAAGTGTAACTCTTAGTGTAACAACTAAGAGTTACTCTGCACTTGCTGTCGGTAGCCGACCCTTCAGCACGCAATCCTTCTAGAGAGCCAGGTTGGGTATTCATGTGTTACATCTCCCCTGCCCAAGTCTTGACTCATTTTTGTTTTTAATGTATCCTGCAGCAGTTCAGCATGCCATATTTTCCATGTTTTAGTGATGCTATATGTGAAGAATCATTGAGCTCAGTTGTTATGAACTTGCTATATATATTTATATAAAAATGAGATCCAGAAACAGTCTGTCCCCCTGCTTTTCATATAGCATATTTCAGAGTTACAAGATTCTGACGGATCATTAGACATCATAATTTATCCCAAATTCTAACAAAAGCTAGCTTGCACGTGGCTAAAGGTATGATGTTAAGAGAAACTCATTTGTCTATCTCATCACCTTCAATACCTTTCAATCAAATACCTTTACCTAAACAGTCCAAGCCTGCTGTCCTTGTAGGAGAGTATTAGGCAGAACGTAGCCTTAGAAGGGACAAATGCATCTCCTCTGGAGACAAGCTATTTCAGGCTCAGACTTCCTTCAGCGTGTTCACTGATATGAACACAGGCTGCATTACTGAGCTTAAATAGCAAGTGTGATTTGGAGAACTCAGACTGTAACAGTGACCTCTTCATTCATGCATGGCATTTACAAAGTCAAAAACATAGTGTGGGCCTGATCTATACTGAGCCTCTCCAAGAACAAGTCAACAGGCCTTATAGAGATTTAAATCTTTCCTGGTTTCTAATATTACCTCTCTCTAATACCCATTCTCCATTTTATGTTCAGCCTCTCAAACTGATCAGGTTTCATTTCTCTGAGTTCTCATTTTTTCTACACCCACCCCACACAATCCCCAGCATGCGTGGAATGGCAAATGCCACCACAGATGCAAGATTTTATCAATATTCTCTACAGGAAAACAGAATTCAGTTCTAAATATGGAGACACTACTGATAGCATGAAATAGATATTAATGCAGAAGTTAACAGAATTGTCACAGGTGAATTTTTGTGTGGTTTATGTACTCATAGACGAAACTTGACTGGAAGAAGAAAACAGCTGAGGGGGTGGGTTTTTTTAAGCTTTTGCTGCCCTCTAGGTTTGAATATGAGTACAACTGTATGGTTCTTTACAGCATATCAGATTTTAATTTGGCTTTTAACTTTAAAGGATTTGGAGTAATATTTACAAAGGCAACAGTAGTTTAGTTTTAGTCATTCTAAAAAAATGGAGTAGATACTTTTGATTTTAGCCACACTAGCACCAAGCCATAAAAAATTTTGATGTCAATGAGGCTGACTGATTCTTAAGGCTTATACAGCCAAAATTCCACACCAATTCAAATAGGTCTTAGCAGTTTCTAGATTGTCTCAAAACTACTTTGGAGTTCCACCAGAAAATCACAAATAATAAAACACATCATTGCAAATACACTCTATAAATAATATATATATAATTACTTTATATATATATATATAAATACTTAAATGCTTGCATACATTATGTCATTTAGGGGAAAAAAGGGTTTTAAATGTGTTACTCTTGAGTTATTAGGCTGCAATTTTTGGGACATAAAATGGTGAAAACATTAGGTGCAAAATCAATTTTAAAATTATAACCGACAAGTACCTGCAGAGACTAGAAATCCTTATTCATGCTTGTCACATAAGTAAGTTGGATCAAATTTTGGACTTGAAAACAGAATCTCAGCTGTGTATTTTTGAACTGATTTAGGGGATATGTAACCCAGTCAGCGTTTTAATTTCTTATATACTGGGCTCCAGTATTGGCCAACAATTCATTTTAATGGTTGGCATTAGAACAGAAACCAACACATTGGTATCCCACACCTACCTTTTCCTTTCCTTTGTATTTGAAGGAAAATTCCACAATATTTAAGACACTGCTGCTCATTTTCCTGCCTATGTCTAAATATATTTTTTAAAGTACACCATTTCTGTTACATAGTAAGGTGTAATAGTTGTGATCTCACCTCTCTGAACATTTTGAAGAAACTCTGAAAATGTTCTTGTGTTTCCTTATCCCAAATATGTGGCTCACTGGGTACTTTGAACACCTCACTGTTTGGTGATTGATGGCACATCGTGGGAAGCTGAGTTACACGATATGACCTGGAAAAGAGTTAGTTATGTGTGTCTTAACTTAGTCATGGGGTTACCTGGCTTGGTTTAACACATTGTATCTTACAGTTGCAAAGTAGTAACAGATAACTTGTAGGCCTGTGTGTGTGTACATTTATGTATGAAGTGATTCTATGTGCATAAAGCCAGTGCGCGGATCCTTACCTGAAGATAACATAGCCTTCATGACAGTTTCCTTATTTAATGCAGTTTGTATGCAATACAGATTTTTTTTATCTTTGTGTTATTTATTTTAGGATGTAATTAGGACCATTGTTCAGAGTGGTGGCATCAAGCATTTAGTAACCATGGCGACCAGCGAACACGTAATAATGCAGAACGAAGCCCTCGTTGCACTGGCATTAATAGCGGCATTAGAGTTAGGTGAGTATCCCAGCAGTTCACCTGTTGCCTTTCCAGTCTGTGCCCAAGAGGAGCCATAGAGGGAGTTGTGTGAGTTTCTTTGGCAGTGCAGAACAGCCTCCTCCTTCCACCTGCCTTTGGGTAGCACAGCAATACGTGACGGTTCATGAAGACACTTGCAGGCTGTCATGTTGTGCAGAAAACTGGAGACTGCTGGTTCTACAGTATCTGCTCCATCCTTCTGGTAGATGTTGACATGATTTAGAAGGGCCCTTCAATTTAACCTTCAGATTTTGGGCAAAACCCAAAAGAAGGCGAATGTACTTTACAGTGGAGACTATATGACCTGACCCTGTTCCTACACTGGAATGCTCACAGAATCACAGAATGTTCTGAGTTGGAAGGGACCCACAAGGATTGAGTTCAACTCTTCAGTGAATGGCCCATACAAAGATTGCACCCACAACCTTGGCGTTATTAGGACCATGCTCTAACCAACTGGCAGAATGAAAATAAAGCTTTCACTTACCTAATTAGTAAGGGCTACAGAACACACACAGATGGATAATGCCCCCAAAATGTCTTCATTAAGTTCCACAGAAATAGGTGTAAGAGTTGCCATATGAAGGCAGAGATGATTACACGGCTTGACTTGCATTTGTAGTACCTCAGATTTCCAAACAGAAAGGTAAATGGCCAACTGAGGTTCTGTTTATCCTTGCTTATTAACTAAGATAAGGAACTAAACAAATAGCATTACTTATTTTTGCTCTTGATTTCATCTCTTGTCATCAAGTGCGTACTACAGGAATGCTCTGTTCAACTTCCAAATCACTGCCAATACATCAGGGAATTGTTTTAAATAAAAGGAAAGATGTTCCTAGTCACATGAATCGTCTAACTCTCTTGTCTTCAGGCCCTTAAAGGCTAAGCCCCAGTTCAATACCTAATGTTTCTTAGAAAGCTACAGAGGTAGTAACTCACACTGTGATCTTGAAAAGTTTTTCACAGCCTTTATAATGGACTCTGAGCTCCCTCTACCATGGAATCAAGAACTTCACAATCTGTATTTACTCAGACAGAATTTCCAAAAGCAAATTCAGGCAATGGAAGTCTTGAAAATTGAAATATTGCAAGTGTTGGCCTAAATAGCTAGAAAGCCTGGTGGCTTTTCCATCAGCTCACTGCACATTTAAGACTGGATTTTGTCATTAAACTCCGTGGCTGTCCTTTCAAGCAGTTAGGCAACTTCACATTTCTATAGCAAGAGCTGTGATTCCTGTCATCATACCATCAATTATGTGCTTCAGTTTCATACCAGTGAGTTATGTACCACAGCACCCCTTTCACTCCAGTGAGAGATCCATGTTTCAGTAAATAGCTACACATGGAAGCATCAAAGCAAGTGGCACTTACAGACTTAAAAATTTTCACTTTATTTCAGTCACTGCTGAAAAGGATCTTGAAAATGCTCAGCTTGTTCAGATTCTACACAGACTGCTCTCAGACGACAGGAGTGCTCCAGAAATAAAATACAATTCCATGGTGCTGATCTGTGCTCTTATAGGATCTGGTGAGTATTCAGGAGAGGCTGTTTCCTGAGATTTATGGATGTAAACTTAGTTCCCTCCTACAGCCTGAACATAGAGCAAATGCAAACACACTGAGACTGGTTTTCTGTTTGCAATGGATGTACACAGAAAGGTTCAATTTACTATGACACTTTCTTGATAGCGTTTATAGTGTCAAGGAAGGGGAAGGGGCTGTTAAATCAGTTTGGGATATTAACTGCAGAAATCAGACTCTGGTTTCTGCAGGGTGCAGCTAGCTCAAACTTTGACAGGAAAGAAATTACAGTATCAGGTTGTCTTTGCAAATATGAAGGCTAACAAGAACTTTATTTTCATCTTAAGCTGCAAGTTCCCTATAACTGATGGTGGTTTAGGAAGGATCCTTACACTTACCTCACTAGGAAGAGTCCTTCCCTCAGCAGCCCTCATGTGCTCAGCCCACCAGCCACAACTGTTTAGGTTGCTTTGAAAGATGAGCAGGACATGCATTAACACATGTCAGTGCTGGACGCTGCAAACTCTCATCTCTCTGAGCTCACCCTCTGCTAAAGGTCAAGCTGTTTTCAGGGTGGTGTAGCAGGCTGTGGTTTGATACTGCAACTTCCCACCTGTGTGTGGGCAAACAAACAAACAAAACAAACCACAAAACAAAAAAGAGCAAGGTGTCATTGAGGGGAAAATTTGATTCCCAGCTGAGGTTTCAAGAAGTTGCTACATTTCTTTAATTTGGTTTTTTAAGAAGTATTTAGTCTGTGGAAGGAGAACTAATTTCATTCCATAAAGGTTTCAGGCATTTACAGACAACTAAGATGACAACTGGATTAAGTACAGAAAGGTGTAAACACACTGTAAGCTCTGCCTAGACATGAGGCTCCTTACCCTGCTCCCAGCGAACAGACAGCACATTACTGAATTATGCAGCTGTGAAGTTTAGGCCTAACACTTGACTGACCCGGTGTTCTGCCCTGCTTCCTGACGAACAGACCTCTGTAAAATCAGTGAGAACACAAGAGTAGCAACTGAGCAAATTAACTTTTAACTTTTTTTTTTTTTTTTACTATTTTAACCAAGGAGGGGAGGATCAAAGAGCCAAATGTCCTTTACATGGGAAAATACTAAAGTACACCTCTCTCCCAGTTCTGTTGACTCTAAACTGTTTTCATCACTGTCTCCACGCAGTGAGCATTTACATGTTCTGTATTCTACTGTAAACAGACCTGGGTAGTCATTTTAAAGTAATAGACACCAGTATAGTTTCATAAAGACTGTAAGCAGTTCCACTGGTTTAATTATTGGTAAGTTTAATTCTCCAGTGACTGCTGTTGTTACTGTGCTTTGTTACAGGATATCTGGCATCACATTTAACTTGATATTGCCAACAACTGTATTCACAGGATCACAGAATGGGTCAGGTTGGAAGGGACCACAGTGGGTCATCTGGTCCAACCTCCCTGCTCAAGCAGGGTCACCCTAGAGCACATGGCACAGCATTGCATCCAGACCGTTCTTGAATATCTCCAGTGAGGGAGACTCCACAACCTCTCTGGGCAACCTGTTCCGGTGCTCGGTCACCCACACAGTAAAGTTCTTCCCCATATTCAGGTGGAACTTCCTGTGCATCAGTTTCTGCCCATTGCCTCTTGTCCTATTGCTTGGCACCATCAGGAAGTGCCTGGCTCCATCCTCTTGCCACTGTCTCTTCAGATAATTATATATATATTCAGGAGGTCCTCTCTCAGTCGCCTCTTCCCAGCTCCCTCAGCCTTTTCTCATAAGAGAGACGCTCCCATCCCTTAAGCATCTTCGTTGCCCTCTCCTGGACCTGCACCAGGAACTCCTTGTCCCCCTTGTACTGAGGAGCCCAGAACTGGACACAGCATTCCAGATGTGGCCTCACCAGGGCTGAGTAGAGGGGCAGCATCACGTCCCTTGACCTGCTGGTAATGCTCTTCCTAATGCATCCCAGGATACCACTGACCTTCTTGCCCACCAGGGCACACAGCTGGCTCGTGGACAGCTTGTTACCCATGACCCACAGGTCGTTCTCCACAGAGCTGCTTTCCAGCAGGTCAGCTCCCAGCAGGGGGCAGGGGGTAATTCTTCCCCAGGTGCAGGACCCTGCTTTTGCCTTTGTTGAACTTCATTCAGTGTTAAGCAGTAAATAGATATCAATTTATATGTGATTCTTGCCATCTGGAAGTTTCTCTTGCAACTGAGTGAATGGTTAGAGAAAGAAAAATGAGGATAATGGAAAACGGAAGAATCATCAAAAGCAGAGCATTTGTAGCTAGCACAGTCACTTCTGTGTGCGAGAGCCTCTGGGAACCTGGATGTTATCAGCTGCTGTAAAGCACAGTAAAATGCCTGCATAAACATGTTGATATCTCAGGAGAAAGAAGAAAGTGCTTACATGGCATAATCACCCCAACAGCTTCACTGACATCACTCTGATGACATCACATACAGGTTCCCAGGTGCGCAGCAGCATGAGAGTTCCCAGCTCTGACATGGTGGGGGTTAAACTGTGTGAAAACTAAAAATATGTGAACAAGAAAGAAGGTAGGGATGGGAACAAATGCAAAGTCTGCTATTTAAAAAGAAAAAAAGAAGTAAATAGCACAGCTACAGCGTAGCTATCTCAAGCAGGTTTGGTTTGGTTTTCTCCTGGGAAATTCAGAGATCAGGACCACAGCAGCATGTGGAAAGCAAAAATACATGTAGGCATTTGTTGCTGAGTGGGATTTCACTGGAGTTGCCTGAACAGAGCATGAAACAAAACCAACTGCTTTGGATCAAAATTGTGAGATTTTTAGAGTATGGGTCTTTGATTTTATGAGTTGCTCACAACCTCTCCTTATTGAAGTACCATGCAATCCAGGATCAGACTTATCAGAGTGTCTCTTAGTTTTGAGTAAAACATGAGCAGTGTATCCATATGCACTGCATTGGGCAATGCTCCGTGCGTTGTGTTTGCATTAACTTCAGAGCTGAGCTGTGAATGGACAGCAAACAGTGACCAGGTCATGACACATCCATTAAAGACATCAATCCCCACACAACCAGTAAGAGCTGGTACACACAAACAATGCAGTGAGCCTGTCAAGGCTGAGACCTCACTTGGTCAGGCTGGTTTAAGGAATAAAGTGAAAAAATGTTTTCAGTGAAAATACTTCCAAAGCCTCTGTTTTAGAAGGCAGTGCAGGTGGATGTTATGAACTGCTGTTCAGCAGTTTCATCACTGATAATTACCTGAAATCCATGGAGTTTGTGCATGCCCCAGGCCCTGAAGAGTTTTCTCTTTCCTCAAAAGCAATTCAAAAAAGTAAATAACCAGATTATGTGTACACACAGAGCTGTGTGCTTACGTGCGTACAGGGTTCAGTAGAAAAGTTGCTCACAGTTTTCTGTTCTTCTTTCCGTCTCATACAAAGCACTGTTTAATATTTCCTTTTCCAGAGCCTCTTCAAAAGGAAGTGCAGAGCATGGCGTTTCTAGAAGTCATATCAAAACTCCGCAGCCATGAGAACAAAACTGTTGCCCAGCAGGCCTCGCTAACAGAGCAGAGACTTGCTGTAGAAAGCTGAGGAAGGTCTTGTTTCCAGTGCATCCCATCACAGATTCCTCCTTTGTCCTCCGTCCTGCTGCCACTCCTGCTATGTTTTCCACTGTATCACTCGTGCATGCGTGTAACGTTCCCACACAAATTGATGAACTGCTGTAGGTACCCGTCCAAAAAGGTTTCTACAAATTCATAGGTGGTGTTAACATGAACCTGTCTCCACCCGTAACTGTTCTACTTGTATTCTTGTTGCTTGGGCCACACAGTAGAATGTGCATGTTGTAGTCCTATGATGATGTAGAAGTGGTACTACACAACTGACTCTTTCCTCATGCCCCTTAACTGCATAACAATGTACTACTAAATTAGGGACAATACGAGATGCAGCAAGTCCAGACTAGTGTGCTGACTATAGGATTAAGAAGTAAATCTAGCTCAAATTTTGGTGCTTTGGAGATTCAGGTTTGAATGCAATGTACTGCTGCTCATTCACTGGTCTTGCCTATTAATGTCAAACTCGTGGTACCTAGAGGTAACAAATAAAAATTTCAGTGCTCTCACTTTACTCTGTGGTTTATCCTCTTTTGTAATCTCACGCAGAAGCTGCGACTGCACTACCGTGCACTGGCAAGGAGTTGGTTTTGTTCCTGGCTCTGGCCCGAAGCATTCACTGCCTTGCAGCTGAGCGGATACAAAAGAAACTATTCCAACCACTTTTGCTGTGTGTGCTCACACAGAGGCACTGTGTGGTGTAACAATCATGCATTTGAGCAGCAGTGCGTGATACAATCCTTATCCTATAAAGCCATGTGCGTACAAGTGCTCTTGGGCTTGCTTGGGATTGCTTTTTTGTTTACTAGGGGGTTTTTTTGTAGATGGAATTTTAAGGGCATATCTTGCAGCAGTTTCTCAACAGAAGTCCATCGAGTGAGAAATGGAGGATGCAAAACACTTCGTTTTTCTCCTTTCCTAGGTAAGGGAGATGGAAACTGCCAGTCTGAGCATCGTATCTCACAGCTGCTCCTTTGTAGGTTTGTAACATGCCTGTGAGCAAATCAGCAGACACCACTTTGGCAAAACAACGAGCAGTTGCGAGTTTCCAGCAAGCCAACAGATGTTATTTTGGACTATGCGATACCATTACCTAGCTTGATCAAGCCCACCATGCACGAAGGTCATAAGATCTATAACATTTTAAAGTGAATTCAGCATTTCCAGAGCTGAAGTGCCAGCCTTGGAAGTTTCAGGCTCCTTTTTTATCATCAGAGGCAGCAAACCCAAAGTTCAAGCACCCATGAGATCCCTGTGCCAGGTAATTGAAAAAACGCAGCAGATGCTACAGGAGTTTTCACACTGCAGAGATTCCACATCCATTTAATCATTTAATCCAGTGCCAGAAACATCCAGAAAAAGCCTCTAATACCAAGCTGTACAACAACAGAAAAAACAAACCCACATAGTCAAAAAGGCATTTGCTAGCAATAGTGCAGTAAAGCCACTGACAGAGTGCAGAGCTGTGAACAGAGTGCAGGACCCTGTGACATCAGGCTTCAAACAACACAGAACCTCTGCACTGCTGCTGAACATAACCAGTATGTTTACAGTCACAGGTCATAGGCCCTCACAAGCCCAAGTTTTGTCAGGCACAGAAACTGATTTAAACAGATCCCAAAATATATTTGAAAGGCCAGTTATCAATGACCTACCTGGTTCTAGAAAGAGACCATTCTTTTGACATTGGCATAAACTGCAAGTGCTCATACGAGCTGTAGCGGACAAAGTTGTGACACTGACAAAATTCCCATTTGCCTGATTGTCTAATGGTAGCTGTGGTTAAGCATTAGCCATATTCTGATCATCAAAGCAAGGATACCACTGTCATAGCAAGCATAAGCACAGGCCAGTGGTGACACCCTACTTTCAGATGGTTTCCCTGGATGGAACATCAAATGACTTACATTCCTAGATAAAATCTGTGCTAAGTCTAAGAAGGAAAGGCTGCATAAGGACGAAGATGGGTATATGTCACAGTAGAAGGAGGTAATTGAGAAGACTGTATCTGGCCACACAAACACTGCACTGTCCTGAGGCATGCTGCAGCCTGCAGGTCATTTCTATGTAGCTGGTAAATCATTTATCCTCTGAGCACCTTCAAAACCAGAAATGGGATTTAAGGATGTTACTATCGCATGTATTTTGCTACTCACTTGACTGGAGGCAAGTTAAGTGAAACTGCTGACAATAATTCCAATTAGACGTTTACTAGATAGATTACATCTCAGCAAAGCTTGACATCTGCTGCTCAGACTGTTTTTAGGATGGCAATGCTGGACATGGGGCCTTTTCTTCTGTCTTACTACCACCGTATACCAAGCTAAAGTATCTCTGTGGCCACACGACACAGGGCAGGCAGTGCCTGCCTTGTGTATTACACCTGTCTGCATCTCTAAGAAGTTTGCAAGACCTAGCATCACACCAGCCAGGAAGATAAAAAAACATCTGTATGTTTTTACATTTCACAATGTCCTTATTACAAGGAGAATTTTCACTTTGGGTAAGACACAAATCCCAACAATACGGATCCTTGGATCCAGAGCACCCACTTCAATCTGGATGTAGAGACCTGCTTTCAAATTGGTCATGGTGGTGTTCTGTGTACAAAACCTACAGTTTTTGAAATACTTTAAAAAAAAAAAAAGGGCTGCTTCCTTCTTTGTCCAAAGAAGCATAAGATATCATTACCCATTTTTACCTGCACAAAAAAAAATAAGCCAGCTCTCACTACTTCTGTTTAAGGACATGTTGCATGTAGACAAATAAAATTCCCACCTCCCTTTCAAAAGTTTGTGACAAATCCACTCTGTGCTGTTTCCTGCAAAGCAGCAACTTATGAACACTTCAGGGTCACCAAAATGATTCTGGGGAGAGAGCAGTCACTGCAGCTTGAGGAACACCAACGACCTGTTGGAAAGAAGCAGGGCATGTTCATTAGCCAGAGACTTTAACAAGAGCTGACAGCAGATACGGGATCTCTTCAAGTGAGGACATGCTCTTCACGTATTAGCTTATCATTAATTTAAAGAGCAGCCACTTGTGGTGTGATAATGTGTTTTGTGACTTAATTAGAATACAGTATTCTACACCGTAGATGAGAGACTTGGGGATTTATTTCCACTGTTACTTTGGAGGACGGAGGTAGGGGGTCTTTTCCTGGAGGGATTTTGCATGAATGTATTGTATTAAGTGCTACATCAAGAGTACACATTCACAACACCATATTTCACACAGTTTTATTTATAAAATTGTAATTATCTAACAAATTGCATATAAAATGATTTACTTCAAGTAAATACAGAATACTGCACGACTATTAAAACTATTGTATTGTCCATCATAAGTGTATTAAAACATTCCTAAAAAATGCCTCTATTAAAAAACAAAAACCCAAGAACACAAGTAGCATGACCAAGACCACTTTCAATAGCTTAAAATGAATTACCAGGAAGTTGCATTAACTTCCTAAGTAGACTCCAGTTACATCCATTGAGATCAGCATGTGATACAATACCACAGTCTAATGCTAAAGATGACAAGTAATACATTATGCACCTGATCTATGCTTTTCTCCTAGACTGAAGGGAACCAATCCAAAATCAGAAAACTAAAGCTCAAGTCAAACTCTACTGGGCATGCAGTTCTGTTATAGCAATACTTTCAATCGGTAAGTGTAGTTGGCTTTTACAATCAATTTTACAACTGATAAAAAAAGGAACACAAGAGAGTACATTCATATAAAAAGGAATGATACACAAAGGGTAAATATCAACACCTTGCTGTACACCTTAGGATGAACCAGAAAAAGAGATTCAGCCGGAACTAAACTGGAACATACGTATCAGAAATGGGTCTGAGTCACAAAACCCAAATCCCAATCTCCCCAGAGCTCAAGGTGGTATTCAGGTCCATCTCTACTATGTACACAGCATGAACATGAACACATGTAGGCATAGAGCTTTTTATTAACACACTTATATTGCCAAAACACAAAAGACAGCTAGCAGTGCTGCCTGGTGCACGCTAGTAGTCACAAACACTTCTTTGTATCCTGCATGTTAAGGGAGACTGATTTTTTTATTTCTTCAAGTGGCAAAATTTGGTAGCTAATGGATCAGGGTAGTATTGTTTTGTTTGCTTTAGACAGTTTCATCACCTATTATAGGTATCTGAAAAAGATTCAGAAAGAAAACAAAAATTGGAGGGAGGAACTTGAATCTTCAGGAGTACTTGACACCTCTTAAAGTCTAATTTCCTTCCTAGGTATTTGCAGAACTGCCATTTCAATGCACCAAAAGGCACACACAGCAAGAAAGGAAACGGAATCAAAAACTCACACAATAGTTTCTCTTGTTACCAACCATATTAATCAGAACCAATTTTACCAAGGGCAACTCTAAAGTAGTAAAAACACAGATTGACGTCCAGGACAGTTCTTATAGCACCATGTTTAGTCCCGCCACAAAGGGATGGCAACCTCCCATAACTGGAGGTGCTGACACCAACCCTCCACTTTACAGTCTAATGCTGTTCTAATGCCAAGCAGCAAAGGGAAAAGGCAAAGGAGGTCCTGCCATTGCCCAGAGCCCGAAAGGGTGGCCAGGGCTCCACCTTTCTGAGGTGCTGCCACCCACCTGCCCGCTGGGCAGACACGCAAGTGCAGGCAGCTGAGGTGCTCAGGCCGCATCCCTGGTGTGAGGGACAGCCTAGACCACCACACAGGACTCACCAGCAAACTCTCACGGTGGACACCTTTCCTATCCACAATAAACACTTTCAGGGTGAAAAGCAGTCATGTGCAAGAATCATTTAATCTGCATGCTACTATTTACATTTCAAACACTATTTACACACCAGAACTACAATAAGCATCTCTCTCAAAGGGGAGAGAAGAAGGCTTTCAGGACAGAGCACACTTGAGCAAGCATCCCCACAGCTTCAAACTCTAAGGGGCACAATCAAAATTATGGATTTTGAAACAAAGAGATTCTACTGCTACCAAAAGAGTCACACAGAGATGAATCAAACATTTGACAATTAGGCTATTAATTAACAAAAAAGGAAAAAAATCAAACAACAGAAAGGCCTGTGAACACAGAGTATTTAGAAAGCAGAGGAGCAAGGACTGTGATGCCCTTTGGCAGGGCTCAGTGGGGTATATGGAAATGACTTTAAAGCCAGTGCTGCTGCTGAAGCTACCAGGCTCCTCACTAGCAATGCCACCATCCCACAGGAATCACACAGCAAACAGAGCTGTTTCACAGTCTAAAGGGCCATAAGCCTGACAACAATTCTCTGAACAACTACTGCACATTAAAGATAATTACACTGACCTCTGACCTCACATCCACCCCACCACCACACCAGGCAGGCTAGAAATTGCCAAGGAGTCCTCACGCCTACTGTATCTTATTGCTTTAGACACTGAGCCCATGTAGCAGCAGTTGTGCTTTAGTTGCAGCTCACCTGAACTTTTCAGTTTTCTGGAAGAAAGCTTGCTTGTATTCAGCAGGCTCTAACAATAATACATTGATTTCCAAGGCCTCCCCACAAGCTATGCAAACTGGACACTTAAGCTGCTGAGTAGCCCAGCTGCTGATGGGGCATTATTAGGACATCTTACCTGATCTTTAGACAAGAAAATGTGGGATTTAAATATGCAATATAGACGGCTAATCCTGAACATTCAGTACACATACATCAAACAACTGTGAACACAAGGAAAATAAGTATCTCTTGGGAGTGGGGAAGGGAGGAAGATCAACATTTGCAGCAATAAAGACAAGCTCTAGAAAAATAAGTTATTTAGTGGTTTTTGTAAGAACAGTCAGTCATTCCGGGATTCAGCAGAAGTGTTGCACATCTGTATGTACACATGCAAGTAGTGAGAACAAGATTTGCTCACCTCAGAGCATCTACCCTCCTATCAGTTTGACACTGCCAACAGCACATTCAGCAGACTGGAACTGAGAGAACAGCGTGACAAGACAAAAGGCCAATACAGTACAACTGCAGAAATTCAAGTAGAAGAACGAAGCTGTCTTCAGAAGCCCAGAGCAGCAACAGCAGTATTCAAGATCAGTGGCAACAAGGAATGTTTCTGTAATTGGGCTTTTTTTTCCTCCAAACCAAAGCCCTGGGTCACAATCAAGGCTCTTTGGTGGAAGGGTTACTTCCTGCTTCCCTGCATCATTTTGTTTCAGTGCAGCAATACCTGTCCTGCCGCTATCAGGCAAAATGGTGTGTCCCTTTTGGGGCAAAACAAACATTAGTAACTCCTCAAGTTGAGGAGTGGCTAAGAAAAACATAACACTGTGGTGAGGTGGAACCAATTTTATTAAGGACAGTGAATTATAATTGCTTTCAAAGGCTTTAAAAAAATACTCTGAGTCATGGCTGGCCTTTAACAGCAGATAGCAAGGGATATGGAGGCTGCCTGATTCAGAGCCAGTCAGTGGGAGTTAACCAGAAGAGGATGAGGTAATGCTCAAAGACAGGAGGACAACAGGTCTGTCTGAGGCATCTGTGAAGTGCTGGTGTGCCTATCACCAGCCTTCAGAAGGGAAAAAACCATGGCCAGCTAAAGCACAGAAAGGCAAAACGTGCAAGGGTATGTATACTCATTTGTTTAAGAGTCACAGGACCAGAAAGGGCCTTAACAGGTCATCAGATCAGCCTTCTATCCATCCCCCAGAACAGAAAAGCTTTGAAAGCAATGCATTCACCTCTTCTACTCCACATACCTCATGTTTTAGGAAACTCAACTCAGAAAGATGTTAAGTTCTTACAAAGAGGTGCTGCACACCCTTTGTCACTGTCTGACCAAAGCAGGAGCTGAGAACCTACAGCTTTCAGGACTAGTTCTGCAGATAGTGAGAAAGGTCATAAAACAAGCTAAATTTATACAAAGTGCAATAAAACTACCCAAGCCATGGTCAGGTCTGTAAGTTCACTACTGTTAGTGAAGAAGGAAAAATCAAAAAGCCTAAGCTGGATGGAACCTGATGTAAGCCTTCTTCCACTAGTTGTGCTTTATGCCAAATTCTACTCTCTTTTGTCCAATTCAAAAGAGTCTGTCTTGGCTGATCCTAATAAACACTTCTCTTTTAAAACTTTTATTCCATTGCTTCAAGAAAGCTTTTTGTTGCCTTTAGAGCAAGAAAGGGAGACATCTCCATAGCAAGGATTTGTTCACTGGAGGTATGTATTTACTCTGGCAAAAACTGTTCTCTCCAACTTCCAAGAGAATGGGATATGATCTTTCCATAATCACATGCATTTACCAATAAATAAGATTGGATTAGACTGTATGAAAACATATGCACGTATTTAAAGCACTGGAGTGTCACAGATGCTTACTCCACAGCTCATGCAAGTGAAAAGAAAAAGAAAAAAAGAAAGACCAAAGCCTCAGCTAGGAACAGACGAAAAAAGGAATTTTTGCAGGAGTATGTCAAAGCATTAATATCAGCAAGATCCCTAAAAACATTAGGTTACACTAAATTTCAGAGAAACAGAAGATTTTGCCATATCAGATACATATGTTTTGATTTTTTTTAAGTTAATATATAAATCATTCTTTGAATATTATTCTTCACTTGGACCCAACATCCACACTGCTTTCATACATTTATACAGTTATATCCCATCCTTGCCTTAAAAGACTGATGTCCAAAGGTATGGCAGCAACCAAAGGCTCTACAACCCTTGTTTGTCAAATATAAAACTCCTTTCCCATCATACAAGGGTGGAGAAGGAAGAAAGATCTTGATAAAATTAGGCAATTCTCCCTGTGAGCTTGCTGATTCCAACCTCAAGGTACTACAGGGAGATGGTTGGAAGCTTACATAAAAAAAAAATTTCCCTTGTTTTAAAAACAATTTCTTTTACTGTACAATAGATGCATAGAAAGTTGCTTCCTGCTTCATGGGTTTATGCCTGTAGCTACGTTTAGCTGTGAAAACAAGAAGATTGCTCCTTTATGGAGTGGTGATGAGACAGACTATCTCAGGAATATTTGGCAGCTACCAAAGAGCTCATGACATGAAGAATAAACAGCATATCCACAGACTACAACGATGCAACTCTGTCTCACTGAATACACCAATTTAAAAAAGTGTCCACTTGTTACTCAAAATCAAGAATACAGTAGAGATTCACGGCTCAACAGCTTTCAAAGTGGTGGTTTAAAAGAAAAAAAAATTGTCAGTGAGCAGCAGATTTTCAATAGCCCACTCTTCTCTCCCCCATCCCAAAGAAACACAAGTTCACTGCAATATCAGGAACTTAAGACTTGAGACTGCTCTGGAGAGAAGGCTTCCCTGTCACCCATGTCCATACAGCTTGGTGTCGGAGTGACACACTGGAGGTTTCAGAGGGTTTCGGTTGTCCAGTGTCTTGTTGTGGTTACTTCAGCAGTTTTACCAGCTGGCTCTGACAGCCTCAATGTCACTAACCAAATTCTGGGCTAAGCATATCCCAAATATCTGGAAGAGACGACAGTTTATTCATTTAGAGCATAAGATAACTCTTCACAAAGTTCAGCTCCTTGGGTTATATAGAACTTAGGTATGAAAACAAGCAACAGACAGTTAGAAATCAAATTAACAGTAAATTGCAAGAAGGAATAACATTGCAAAACTCCTGTAATGCCAGTATTTTTATAGTGCCGCTGGCTTTCAGGAAACTGAACAGTTCTAGTCTTGCTTCAACAAAAGCAATTCTAAAGGCTTTCTGCTGCTCATTTAAACACCATCAGAAACAGTAAGTCTGTAGGGACTAAAAACCTCTACCTAAGCTTTATCTAAGAGAGTGTTTGTTTTGACAGAGTTGAAAAGAAAAAAATGCATCCCTATAGATAGAAATTAAATACTCCTTAACACAAAGAAAGCCTCATACATTTAGTTCCCCTCACTAAACCCAGCACATTATATTTCTATGGGCACCTGACACTGTATTTCCAGTTCTCATATACAGTTTCCCCCCTCATATATTCACTTTATTCGTTATTCCTTTGCGTGACTCATTACAGGGAGCGTGATGTGATGTTTACCTGCAGCAATGCTATCCCAATGAATATACCAGCAACTATGGTAAGGTTGTCCTGCAACCATTTCTCAAACTGAGGGACACAGCCTTTAGTGTAGATAACAATCTGCTGATCAACTTCCTGCCAAGGAGAAGAGGGAAGAAAACAGAGATAATTATATTCAACTATCCCATCAGTAGAATAATCTGCTCTTGCAACAGGGATTCAGATCCTTAACATACCACATTAAGAAGAAAGAAAAAAAAAGCTTACTGGTTTTTGCCTTGCATCGTAGCCACACTGAGTATTAATAACATCTTCCTAGAGGGGGGGGAGAGAGAGAGAGACAATTAGTGAAATGCCTCCCAAACACCTCTCCCAGGCTCCCCAGAGTTGGTCCTGTATGTAAATAAGACAATCACCTTAACTTTGATTAGCATATTGCTTTAAAACAAAGCCTTCCTCTTCCACTCAGTGCTATTAATTATTTGCAACAAACAAAAGCACATGGCCAAAAAACTTTTTCATGATTTAGTCAGCAAGCTGGGAAGACCAGCCCTCCACCAGGGTGAACTTCATGTTCCAGATACAAGCATTCAGAAGTCAAAGCAAAGGGAATAGGGAACATCTATTTTAAATGGAAGAACCTTCTGCTGAAAAGGTTTTGTCTATACTAAAAAATATATGCCAAGAATACTGTTAACATTTTCAGGGTTCAGTCTGTGCAGAGTGAAGAGGTGACAAGGGGCAGTTCTGTTGCAGAAATTGCAAGTTCTTTCTGGGAATGTCCCTAGAAATATATACAGTATCTAGTTCCTTTCCAAAAACCAGAAAGAAAAAAGAACAGAACGTGTTCTTACTGCCTGTTCATTCTTACAGGAGTTCAATACCAATGGGAAAGGAGGGGGGTTTTTTTCCTACTTCCTTTCCTTTAGTGCTCCCAAAGCACAGGTAATAAAATAGGCTCTGGAAGACTTTCCCTAGTGAACAAGTGCTATCCACTGACAGCTGAAGATGCATTATTATTTTGTATACAATTATTTCATGGCAACAAAATGAAGCAAGTACTTTCAGTGTCATCCACAAAGGGAGCAAAATATTAAGTTACTGGTTTATCATATAATAACAATGAGCAGAAGAAGGAACTACTCAAGAAAGTGAGAAAATCAGCCAATCTTAGCTAGGTGTACAAAACACCACAACATAATCAAATTGTGGGAAGTGAGAAAGGCAGGCAGTGGAGAAATGGATTTTAAAAAGCAGACATATGGAAAAAAATATCTCCTGTCGGCACTAAAGCTCCTCTGTTTCCTCACTCTGCAGGAAGTACAACAGATTGCATTCTGTCAGTTGCCCAAACTGGATTCCCTTAATGAACCTTTAAGATTTGAGCAACTTGTATCTTTCAATGCCGGGATATAAGTGCCAAGTTCTTCAGGGCTGTAAAAGTACCTAAGATTCTGACAGAGGGATTTTAAGCTTTCTTCCTTGTACTGTATGCCTCATCATTAATGTCTTCTGCCTTGGAATTTGTTAACGGAAAGAAGGTATGAAGAATGCAATTGAAATAAACAAACGTGACTACACTTGTCTGTACAGGAACCTGCTAAACTATAGCAAAGTGAACTACAGGAGTCAAAATTTGTTTTAAGATACTTATTTTAGTCTACCTTAAACTTACCACTTCCTGATTCAAGCTAAACTAAAAGCAAGTTCTGTTCAATAAAGCATCCACATAACTCTTTGCATCAGTCCAACACTGAATCCTAATTCCAAAAGGGACAACTTTGCTTTTCCACAGAATAAACCTACACTTAATCACTGCAATTGAACCAGTCACAGCTTGTTTACAATTATATCCATTATATACATGACTTCTAATATTTTTAGTCTTTATTTTAAAGGCAATTAAGTGTGTTGTTTCCTTACAATGAATCAGGTTAATCTTTAAATTTCTGGTTGCTCCATCACACTCTAAGAAAGTGCATAGCCATATACACAACAAAGAGAGAGAGAACTAGAGGATTTATAGGATTACCTTGTACTGCTGTCACTGGTTTGGTTTTATAACAACCATATTTTTAAAACTGGGTTGTGATGACCTCTGTGTGGATGGGTGGGGAGACAGGCAAACAGCAGAGGGAATCCAAAGCATAACGTAATGCTTGAGCCTAATCTACATTTTGTTTTAATATCCCATTGAAACATTTTCAGCTATGTTTGTGAGAAAGATTCAAACTACTGCAAAGACACATTAACTGCAGAGGAACCAGAACCAGCTTATGCAAGTGGCAGTGCCTTATCAGGAGAGGAGGAGTGCAGCAGCAGTGACTGGATGCTGGGAGCAGTGACTGCATTGCATTAGAGAGGCAGGAAGCACCTGAGGTGCCTGTTGGAAACTTGCCTAACTTCAGTCAGTGCTAGACTCATACATTCAAGGAAATCTAAGTCATTCCAGGTGGAGAAAAAGCCACAGTTGAACTGCTAGATAATGCAAACACTCAAAGCCAGCTTCTTTCAAGCCATATGAAAGTCAAATGTATACACTGTTAGGCGCATAACACTCTCTGTGTACACAGCCATCCCTGTTCCAAGTCTTTCACTGTTAGTGAACGCTTTCCTACACTTTACTCTTCATTCTTGATCATGTCCATATTAGCAATACATGGCTCCAACACTTTCTGCTTGATCCAGAACTATAACTATTTTAAAAGACATGAAAATTTACCAAAAAGCTGCTCCCTCAAACAATTTCTGACTTCTCAAGTCTGATTTCAGGTGACCATAGGACAGGCAGTAATTTTACAGGGGAGAAAAAGAGCGTGTAAAGGTGTCTATACCCAACTCCAGATTCTAATGCAAACACGTCAGTTCTTCAGGGCACAGACCAACATTCATTACTGTACCTGGAACAAACTGAGTCAAACTGGCTGCAGCCTCAGGACACTGCATTAAATAATGAATAATATCTCCTTCAGAGTGTCTGATCTTAAGAGGTGCTGTTCTGATGATTTTCAATTGAAAGCTCATATCCTTCAACTCATTAAGAGCTTCTGCTTTTTATACTTGCTAAAATTAATATTTACATTCAGCCAAGCCCATGGTTCTCTCATTCTAATGAAAAGTAACAGAAAACAAACAATGAAGACTTAAGTTAGCTTAGGATTTTTGCTGTCTGCAGAAAAGTTAGTGGTAAGCTGAGCTTCAAGAACAGAAAGAATACAGGTGGGTGAGAAGGTAATGATTATGCATGATTTCCAGACCAAAAAAAAAAAAAAATCTTGAAGAGTGATTTACAATTGGAATGGCAGACCCATCTACCCTCTTGACTGTCACTTACAGCAGGGTCTTTAGTACAGCAAGAGAATGGCACACCACAGCGCTCTCGACTTGCATTGGAATCTGTGCAATTGAAGTAAATATTAAGGTTCCAGTCATCAGCTCCAAAAGCCCCACAGCACTGCCACTAGAACAAAGAAAGGAGAGCTTCTTAACTTTCAGAACAAAAATCTCAGCATTAGTAACACGCATCACTGCTACCAGTTTCCCTCTAGCTTTCAAAACAAAATCTGACGCTCCCACTGGCTTCTTTTGTTTGGTTGGTTTTTTGGGGGGTTTTTTGGGGGGGTTGTTTTGTTTGGGTTTTTTGTTGTTGTTGTTGTTGGGTTTATTTGGGTTTTTTATTTGTTTTTTTTTTGTTGTTGGTTTTGTTTGTTTGTTTTTTGTTGTTGTTTCTTTAAAGACCATTCCAAACCTGTAAGTTGTTCTAAAGTTATTATGTGATTAAAGTTATGTTCACACCCTGCTATGCTGCTCCCTGGAGAGAAACCCATGGAGTGAGCTGATAAGCCCAAACACCACCACAGAATTGCACAAGCCTACAAGCTCAGCCCAAGGGACAGTAGAGCCAAGAGTGTGACATTCAGTCCAGTCTAACTGTGTCCTGGATTCTCAACAAAACTAATCAGCTCTGAGGGCTACACTGGTACTTTAGCCAGTTTGGGAGAACTTTGCCTGTCTGTGCATCAGACTGTATGAACATACTGTTTCTTGAGCATCACACACTGCACAAATAACATCTTTACTGACTTCTTTAAAGAGTATATTTGCCAAAAGGCAGGCTTAGTCTCTGGCAAAACATGTTGAACACACAAAGAACTGGTGTGTTTTGCTGAACTGCAAAGAATGGACTGGAGATCAGTGGAGCACTGATGGTTACAGCATTTAAGAAGCTAGCCCAATGAACCCATCTGTGTCAACTTAAAAAAAGTTTTAAAATGTAAAACCCCACAAACAAACCACATTTTTAAAAGCATTGGAATAGCAATTCTCTCTTTCTAGATGTAGCACAGTTCTCTTTGCAATACCTGAATATGTCTTCAAGCACTATCTTTACTGGCTGAAAAAGTAGCTTGCTCTTCAGACTTGTGCTGTCCCTGGCTTATCTGCTAAGAGTGCTAATCCAGTAAGGAGAGAAAGCTTTATACAGTGACTGCAAAGTTGGACTGTAGGCTTTTGTTTGCATACAAATGGACCACTGCTTTCAGATGTAGTGACCTCTGATCTTCTCCCAACTGGACAAGATTCAAACCAGTGCAAGGATCCACATCCTGTTACTTGCCATTTTCCCCCCAGGCACATAGAGGCAAATCAAATGTTGAAACTATCTTAATTGTAGAATGTACAAAAATTAGTAAACATGAATTCAAACAACACTTAACCATCTTAGCCACACAGGGCCAAATTCAAAGAAAGTTCATCAACACAGGCCAGAACCGAGTACTGGAGCAAGAAGGTACTGATAGAATAACCTGTGTGCAAAACTCAGTGCAATTTTCCTTTACACACACTGTTAAGTTACAGAGCTTAACCCTCACAAGTGGGTACATCTCTGGCTTCACCACTCCCTCCTAAGTGCAGATGTAGTGTCCCTTAGAGAACAAGAGTCACAGAGTTTAGAGTCACAAGAACTCTATGAATGGCCCAATTCCACTAAGTCTACTTCAGCAGAAACAACATTGTAGTTTCATTTGGACCAACCAAATATCTCTGCCACTCTACAGTGTGGTGTAGCAACTCTAACACTGCTAAAACTACACCAACGTTCATCTTAGAACCAAATTAAGCTTAGAAAATGAATAATTTTTTAAACAGATGTGACATCTCCTACAATAAAATATTTCAACTTAATGCATTTGACACACTAAGTCTTCCAGCATAAGTCACCCCAACTCTCCACCTTGTTTTACTCAGTCATACATCAACAAATAAACCACTTTTCACAGGTACTGTTTGTAGAAGTTCTGTAAAGACAAATATACATACATATATACATTCGAAAGTATTATATGCTAAAATATTTCTTTAAAGTAAGCTTTACAAAAAATAAACATAGGCCAACTTACATATTCCTGCGTGAAGTCTATGAGGTTTTGCAAATCAATGTCATCTCGGTATGCTCTGATGTTGTTGTTTATAAAGAAATACAGCTGGTCCTTTATCCAGTCTTTGAAAACAAATGCTAGAACACCAGCAGTCAGCTCCAAGAAGAAAATAATTCCAAGAAATACAGAAAACTATGAAGAAAATAAAAAAAGGTTAAAATTATTTTCCTTTATGATCAAAAACTATTTCAAGGCTCATAATTATATCCAGTGATAAGGCTTTATTTGTTTCAGTGCAAGTTCAAGCCATTCTAGCACACAGGAAATTTTAAATTAAAAATATACCATTTCTTATTAGGGCTGTAGTACAGAAATCTTAATTATAGTCTAACAAATAATAAAAACAACAACAAATTCAAACCTTGGCCATTTCACTAGGATTTTCAAAGAGATCCAAAAGAATTCACTGTAAGTTTCAAGAAATGGCTAGTCACCACATGTAAGGCCCTTGAAAACCCATCTTAATTTCCGCATAGGCACTTATATTTTCAAAGGCATAAACAACCAGTAGTGCCAGTAAAATGTTTCCTACATGACTTCTTCTTTAGCTACTCTCACTGGTAAAGTTTCGCCTAAGCAGACAAAGCAAAAATTGGTAACAGCAGAACTTAATTAATGACTAAGTCAGAGCGGAATGTCTATGAAATGACTCACATCCACATTAAAACCAAATGAGGCTGCTATGATTAATGCAAATGCAATGGATGCCAAAGGCATTACTAATGATCTGCCACTTTCTCTAAGCATTTCCACTGAGTCTACACTGTTTTAGAACACACAGGGGGGCCTGGTATACTGGAACTCCATCCCTTTTGCAACTGCGCCTTTGAATTTCATTTTAATATGCTCTCTGTGTGTGTTCAGATGCATTTTTAATTTCTCCTGCAGCTGCTGTATGGGGAGCTATTTCTGGTACAGCAGATGGGTTCATTTTAGGCAAGCTAAGAGAAGCAAGGAAGAAGAGGAAAAAAAAGTGTTACAAGCTGCTTTATAAATGCCTCAAGAACTGTAACTCTCAGTTGCCTCCTCCCCATATACAACATGTCTGTGGGAGCCAAATGTGTCACTCGGAGGCAGTTATTTCCCTGAAAGCCTTTTCATGTATATATTAAACGCTAATGGAGACACAGCTATTACCCAGGCTGTGCCCACCTCTGGAAGTGGGAGTGGTGGAGGAAAGAATCTTACATTTTTATTATAAATCTTCAATTTATCTAAAATGGAACTGTCATCCTCATCTTCAAAGTTCACAGGAGGAAGGCTTTAAAAAAAACAGAACCAAGCTACTTAGCTAAAGGAGTTCTGCACACTGAGGTATGACTGCATATCAGCAACTCCTTTCCTAACCAACGCTCCAGCCCAGAGTACAAGAAGACAAGCTGCATTTTCTTTACACGTCCTGGGCACATTCTTCTCCCTTCCTCCTTCTCAGGCCCCAGCACTGAAAGTAAGCATTGAAGCCTTTCCAAATTAGTTAAACAGCACAGACTGAGGATATCAGCAAGCAACCCCTCATAACAGTCCAATCTCCTCTGTACCATGGGGAGCACTTGCACAGCAGAAGCCGCATGGGTCACATTCAGGGGTGTATGTACATCCCTTGTATTTCACAGGCAGCTTATTATGGCCTCCAAGTTAAACACACAGATTCTCTGCAGAAATTTCTCTCTTTTTGTGACAGGAAAGCAAAATGTTAGGCTATATCCATATGAAAAGCAGTAATTCCATGTTATGATTCTTACCACCAATAGTTTTCAACCTTAAGAAAACACAACTAGTAATCACTAGAGACTGAAGAGCTGTAAAGTGTTAAAAGTTAAGTGCTTTTGTGGTACTCTCACACAGGATAACACCTTCCTCCCCAAAATACATTTTAAAAGCTTCACACAGTTAAGCAGAACAGATAACATGACACACTGTGTAACTGATGAATGCCAGAGCTGCAAAGGCTACTTACAAATTTGAGGAGAAAAGTATTTTCTCGTAAAGCTCCAATGCATCCTGCAAATCCCAAAATGAACATTACTCCTCCCACCACTAGGAAGAGCCAAACAGGATCAAAGCCTCCCAGGTCGGTGATGGAGGAGATATTGGACAGCACTCCCTGGGAAAGAGACAATGCCAAGAATTAGTTAACATGTTCAGCTTTCAGTTGTACAAATTCTGCTTGCATTTTTCTTTTTAAAAAGGTAGAAGACTATAGCAAAATAAATGTTCTGCAGTACAGCAAGAAAACACAATTAAGAAAATCTTTGCATTCCAGAAGAGATAAAAAGTGCAATTATGTACAACATTTCTGAATCAACATGTGAATGAACAACAAAATGTGCTTCTAGAGTCTTCTGTGAGAAACCCACAGGGCATTTCCTGCTTCTGCAGCAATACGAAGTAGTCTGCCAGAAAGTCAGAGGAGATATCTGAACAAAACTTAACTCAATCTTATTACCCACGATGAGGTGCGTTTTACATATCATATACACCATTTATGTAAGCACACAGTTACACATGCTATGACAGAAAAAGCAGTCAACAGTAATAAAACCAACTTGAATTTAGTCCTAGGTTGCAGCACCTTGCAAAAAAAATTTTACACTCAATTCTGACAAACTACATACCTGGCCAATTCAGATTCAGGCATCTCCAGTGCCAAAACCTCGTTCTAGAAATAAAGTGGCTACTGACTAATTAGTTAGCAGCAAAAATTTGAAAATAATGTAAAGTCTCTTAGTGGGACATAAGACAGTCTAAGGACTTGTCTTGGGATATGGTTTACACTAACTTAGGTTAGACCTATCATATGTTAAATCACATATGCTGTGTTTTAGATATGGCAGTCAGCACAGTCTGCTTGTAGTGCCATTTTCGCCTTAGAAGCAGAGCTTGGGTTGTGATGCCAGTAATCCCTTGGCTGATGCTGAACAGATGGGTCATATCAAGAAGCAAGTACAAAGTCTCCCTTATTCCAGTGTGTTTGCACAGCAACAGTTACAGCAGAAAAAAAATGCTGAAGTGTTACTATTTCTTCATTCCCCTCCCTGGTGCTGTAGGTCAATGCAAAGCACACTGCTGCATTTCCTCAAAGAACTCAGAACCCAGGCTGAGCGCTTTGGCTACTGCTTCCTACTAACTCCTGAATATTGCTGTGGCTTGAAAAAGCAGCAATATAGACCTTTACATCTACAGCTCCTTATTTGCAGAATTATTAGGTTCTTCATCCTTTTCCTTTTTCCTGTTCATATCCCCTTTGTTTCTTTGAAATAGTCCCAAACCAGCAATAATTTAGAAGGAAATTATTACAACCTTATTTCCAGAAGTTGATATTAACATTTTTAATGGATGACTGTTCACAACCGTAGCTTTAGACCTGTGATTATTTTATATATATAAATCTATTTTGGGCCACTCAAAACATACCAATTATCATGCTACCATTATTTCTAACACATTACTTCATGTAGTCTGCAACCACTTTCATAGAGTTTCCCAAGCAAAACTGACATTGAACAAGTAGTAGACAAAGACAGTACTCAAAGTTTTTTAATTCTGCAGACAAGGACAGACTAGATAAAAATGTACACATGAATTTCTCCAATCAAGGAGCCTTAGAAAAGTCCAGTATGCTAAAAGCAAAAGAAAAACCTGACTATGACCCAATCCTAAAGTACGAACAATAATCCAACAGCATGAATGACATTCTCAAAGCAGATTCTTCTCCCTCCTACTACAACAGGCTATTGCCTGACAGAGAGGGATGAAAAAAAAATTTAAAACAAATCAGATTCATCACTTTCCTCCTACATTACATATAGTACTAGCCTTACTGTCATTCATTAAAAACGCAAAAATAGATGTAAGGAATGACATAACACAACTCAAAGCCAGCACTACTATCAAAGCAAACCAGTTGGCCCATCCCCTCTTCTGGGACCATCTCAGTGAATAGATGGTACACACCAGCATGAAATGAACACTTACCTGTCATTAACACTTATATCAGCTTTTGCAAAAGTTTCCCACTACTTTCGTTTCATTACATTTGTCATAGAAAAGAAATCCAAGACAACTTTCTGGCTAACAAGCCAGAATATAAACAGTACAATCCAATAACACAGAAACCTTTGAAAAAATCGGGGCCTTTGGCTATGGCCATACACAAGACAGGAAGCATGACCTCTGCCTCAAGGGAAAAAAAAAAGCTACTGAAATGATGTCTTCACAAAGTTTAAAGTCCTTTCTTCGGTGCCTATGTAGTTACCACAAGATGAGAATAAATTCTACCTTAAAGCAAGTACTACTACTCTTTTCTTTTAATATTAGCTGATTTTGAAGTTGATGGACCATAGAATAGTAGAGGGGGAAAAACAATCACTGGATAAAGGAGGTTGCCTTTGTATTATTTGTCTTTACTTTAAAAAAATCCAAGATGGATGAACAGCCATTTAAGTCTCCTTTTGTATGACACTTAGTCTTTCTTTAAAAACACACAAAACAAAACGAAAAAAAACCAACAAAAACTCCAAAGAAAATTACTACGCTAAATCAACCTCTTTCCATATGAAAGTAGTAAAATTCAAATGAAAAGAAATCCAGGTGAAATTCAGCTCACATCTGTGGATTCTTAGAGAAGCTAGTCATAATATAAAGTGTAGTAAGAAACGCATCCCTTTGCATTTTGCCACACAGTCATGAAAGTCGATGGCAGTAAAATTTATTGAACCAGTTTTATACTGTTTTTCTGATCATGCCCTTTCCCACTTTACTTGATTTTCTAGCACAGCTGGGCTCTTAGCACCCTAGCATGTAACATGTTGGCCAGTCACCTGGTACAAGTAACTTATCCCATCTCTCATCTCTTCCAGGTTCCAGTTTCTCAGGGTAGCAATGATTTGACATGTACTGAAATTAAACAACACAAGCTTTATCTGCCATTGTTTGCTGTCCTTAGAAAGCATCTTATGTGCATCTGTTGCTAATGCATACATGGCTATCATAAGCCTAGCTTGGCTAAATCCCAAATCATACATCCCAACAATGCAAAGCACATACTGTGTAATTCTTGTTTGTACTGCATATGCTCTCTGCATATGAACCCCAAGTTATCAGTATTCTGAAGGGACATCTCAGGACATACAATCTTCAGAGAGGCTTTGGCAATAAAACAATAGCCAGCAGTGGGAATGAGAAACACAGACAATGCTCTGTGGTTACAGCTAGAGATGCACAGGGGTAGTCTGATAGAAGATTACTGCTTGAAATACAGTTTTCTGGACACTTAAAGATAAGCTCTCTGAAGATACAGTGGTGCAATACCCTGAAGAAAAGCATATTTTGCTTCAATCAGCAGGGCAACAACTGGGGAATATTATCTCACTTTATACTGTTAAGAAGAACTAAACGTACAGTCCTCTAGGCACATACTCTTCCTATCCACCACAGGTTTCTGTAATGCCTACTGTACCTACTACCACAGTATTCAGTATTGTTTGGCTGCAATGGCTACTGCTAGGGAAAGTTTGACAGAAATATAAAAACAGCTGGTAGTGATCAATTCTGTCTTCATCCCATCTTTAGCCAAAAGCAGAAGGGAATGTTTACAGAGGTGCTTGAGCAGAGGATCAAGAATCTTATATCCTAACACTGCATCCTCCAGTGATCTGCTCTGAATCCTCAGGCTGAGCAGTCAGTCATGGTGACTGTCCACTTCCCTCTTGCATCAATGCAACATCTAAACAAACCACCTCTAAATAGTTTAGCATCAGGCTTTCTACAAATGCAAGGTATTTTTCCTCAGCAATGCTACTGCAGTTGCCCAGTAGCAGTTCAACCTTTATTGTTAAATAGTTGCAGATACTCTGATACTTCAACTTCTAAAAGGAGGAACTCTTTTTTTCCTCTAAACACACATTCTCATTTTGGAAGCATGGTTATTTTTGAGGTACATGCACATCACGTTCTTAGTAGTTTAGGCACATGTATAATCTGTATTTGGCAGGAAACACTTTGTTTGTAAAAACCTACATACTCAAATATTTTACTTCTCGCCATGGTGTCAACTTAGGGCTCTGCTGTAGTCCCACAACGAGAGCCAGTAGAACATGTTCCCTGGCTGAGCTCCAGATCATCTGTTTGCTCTGTTCCTCCATCCTCCATATCTTGCTGTACATAACAGTGCATGAGTTGTTAATTAATCTTTTAATCCAACACAAGTCAAAATTTGTTTGGGGTAGTGAAACAACAAAAGCATCATCCATATGTGAACTAAAATACATAACAGTGAAGTTATTAGAAAAGTTCCTTTATTTGTGAAATGTATTTTACTTCAATCACTAGGATGCAATGATGCACAGATGGAACAGGAAAGACTGATCTCATATTTCTACCCCACCCCATCTCCATTTTGTACTTTTTAAGATCATCAGAACAACTTGTACTACTTTCCAGAGACAGGTCCCTGACTCCAGCTCCTGCCTTTGGTGCACATCTGAATTAATATTTCAGGTCAGATCCAGCAGTTCATTTGACGTGATCACACACTAGCTGTGCTTCAGTCCACATCAGTCCCAGAGCACACACACTAGATTACTTATAAATGAAGACGTGCCCCTGGAACATAATTCATGCTCCAACCACTAGCAGGTATTCAGTTCATGAGATCACCCTAGAACTAAGCTGAAGAGAATTCAAACCCTTTCAAAACCTGTAGAGTTTGCAAGCTGGATCTTCAACACCATTTCCTGTTCTATTGGTCCACACTGTCTGCATTTAGCAGGCACAGCCTCTGCACGCTGAACCCAAAGCAAGACAGTCATCTTGGCTGGAACAGTGCCTCAGTGTTGTCACACCTGTACAGTCTGATGCGATCCTGGGTTCCTGATGAGGCCAAAGAGAAGGAAGTCACAAGTGCACTAACAAGCTAGTGAGATTTCCAGATGGTCTGTTGTTGTGAACAGCTGCTGATTTAGCAGGCCCAGTACCACACTGCAGGGCAAGAGAACAGCACCCACTGAAACACCAGGCAGCAGCAATTTTGAAAAGCTGATAGTGTAATGAAAATTCAAGGCATACTGAGTCAGAGACACCTTAGGAGAATCATCATCCTAGGGAACAATGGGGTAATACACTGTGAGAGTAGGATGGGAGAAATCAGCTACTTTTTATTTTCTATTTCCTCCAAGATGGGGAAAAAAAAACTTCTCTGTTGCAGAATTCCATTACTGGGAGGAAAAAAAAAAAGAAAAAAAACAACCAACCCAGAAGATCAAAAAAAGATTTCTTCTTTGCAAACTGAGGTTTAGCCTTTTCACAGGCTTGTCTGTGGGACTTAGAATCACCGGTAAACAGGAACATGTGGGGGTGATGGCAAATAAAAGTATTTCCAAATGCATGATTTTAAAATGGAAAAATGTCTCTCTGCTTTGTTAGTCATAAAATCCATGCAGTTTCTCCATGCTGTGCATCTGAATGAGAATGGGGAACAGAACAATAGTCATTGAAACATGCCAAATTAATTCTACTTCGGAATTTTGTCTCCCCAAGCAAGAAACTAGTTGGGAGATGTTTACAAATCTTATTTCCTTGATTTGTGTTGGTTTTGTATATCCCACAGCAAACAGTAAAAGCAGCAGTGTCTAATAAAGGAGAACGACTAGTTTAATTTTCTTGCCCTGACAAAGAAGAGTTCAATAGGTGAAATATTGAACAATACATTACAAGATACAAATTTTTAGATTTTTCAGGATTAAGGGCTATAAAGTGTTGGAACACTAGTAAACTATTTAGAAGTCTGTTTAGATTACTCATCTTTATGTACTGAAATTTAAACAAAATGTAACAGTGAATATTAGTATCCCTCACTCTCTTCCTCAATCATGTAAAATCCACACACAGTCCTGACTTAGAGGCAAGATATATGCTTTGGGTATCCTTCAGCCCATAAGGAACCACAGGATACGTGCACAGTTTCCTTGCTGGCAATAATTTTTAGAAGAACTGTATGATAGGCATGTATGCATAACAATTATAGAGTGACTAGTGTATCACTCCTTCTTGATGTCTGTCACTCACTGGGACAGTAAGAGAAGTGAGAATTTTTTCCTGAAAACAACTGTGGTTTTCACTTCAGGGCAAAGAGAGACAGACTTGGTCTGACAAATTGTGACTGTTTCTATGTAGGGAGTTTAGCCTTTCCCAGAACACCAAAGCGGGCCCAAATCACCTTATATTAGCAAGTAAAAGTGTACCTTAAAACTTGAGATCCAGATTTAGAGCTCCTGCTCACTAAGAATACTATGCTGGCATACAGAGGTACCATACTGGTACTCCAAACTGCACACAACTTGTTCTGAGCTGGAGTGTCTTACAGTTATGCTGATTTAACAGGAAAAGCCTAGAAACCAAACTTATGCACATAATCAACTTCTTCCACTTCTCCCTCTTCATTTCAGTAAACTTAATACACAAACCGAGTTTAATCAACAAAATTTGCAAGGATCTGCAGATTTCTTCCCTACTTTAGTATCTCTACTTTTGCTACCTTCTAAAGAGTTTACCCCAAAACCACAGTTCTTTCCTTCTAAGAAGTCTGTCCCCATAGACAGTCTTGTAAGGTTTCAGAAGACGTAACAGCAATTCATCATCAGGTTCACTACTCTTGAATATAAATCTCCTGGAGGAAGCCAGGAAGCTTATTTTCCAAAGCACCTACTGGCATCATACCATGAACAGCCCTAGAGATCACAAAATCTAATATATACAACAGAGGAGGGAAATAGACATTTTTGTACAAGTCTAGTTTATTTTTAAAGAGTCAACAGAAGGCATGACTTGAAGTGGTTAAAAAAAACCAGTGAAATATAAACTTTTTCCCCTGCTGCTGAGCAAAGGTAGTATAGGTTGCTGGAGCTTAGTATAGACTCTTTATATGTTAAAAATGTTCATAGCTGCCATGGATGAACTATTTTACGGTACAAGCCCGAGTCTAGCATGCCTGAAAACACTGCGAGACTGTGAGCTATACAGTACATCCATGTATAGATCGCTTTATTCGTCCTCGGAGTTTACTGCCCCCACCCACCCCAGCTCTCTTTCAGGTTCATGACTCAGAATGCTAATTGCCCAGTTTTTGTTTAGGGTTGGCTGACTGGCTGTCAAGTCAATTCTTTTGCCTATTTGACAAATGAGCTCTTTTGCCTCCCTGCAAAGGCTGTAAGGAAGGTCACGAGACTGTATATTGTGCTTTTCTTCTTTACAAGAAAGTTTAAAGGGGAGAATTCAAGACAACTTAGCAAAAAAAGAGAAACTAGCCACCAAGTTCACAAATCTACCATAAACTGGTTTTAGCCAGCAGCAAATGTGACTTCTGAAAAGTGTGGATTTCTTTTTGTCCTGTAGTTTTAATGTGGCCTGGAATGCTATCTTTTTACTTTAAAAAGATTCTGTGAAGTAGCAAAAGTTTATACAAGTTGATGGTCAGGCTGTAAAACCACACAGCTGGATATAAAGTCACACGATTCAAAACAGAAGTAAATCAAAATCCTCGACAGCACCAAATTAAGTAGGAGTCCTTCTGAAGACCCACTCCTGCAAAAAAACCTTACAAATTTATGTTTATACATTATACAATAACAGCATCAAGTTCAACTTTGATAAAGACTTAGTTCATTGGGCAGCAGCAAGTCTCCGCAGAATGGCTGACGTCATCCGGTCATCTAGATGTGGCTGCCTTGGACCATGTCCTGACTCCTTTTGAAAAATCTCCAAAGAGGGACACTCCAAATCATCTTCGGGCAAACTGTGCCAGTGCTCAGTCACTCTCACAGTAAAAACATATGTGTTCCCTGATGTTCAGAGAGAGTACCTGCTGTGTTTCAGTTTGTGCCCGCTGCCCCCGTCACTGGGCACCACTGAAAACAGCCTGGCTCCACCCTCTTTGCACTCTTGCTTCAGGTATTTACATACATTACGAGTCCCCTGAGTCTATTCTTCTCTGGGCTGAACAGTTCTATCTCTCTTAGTTTTTCCTTGTAAAAGAGATGCTCCAGTGCCTTAATCATCTAGGCAGTCCTTTGCTGGACCCTCCAGTATGTCCCTCTTGTACCGGGGAGCCCAGAACTGGCCCAGGTGTGGCCTCACCAGCGCTGAGTAGAGGGGAATAATTCCCTCCCTCAACTTGCTGGTAACACTCTAGTACAGCCCAGGACACCACTGGCCTTCTTTGTCGCAAAGACACACCGCTGGCTCAAGTTCAACTTTGTGAACACCAGGACTCCTGTGTCCTTCTCTGACAAGCTGCTTTGTTGTCTTACAACAGCCCACAGAGCCTAAGGGATATCCAGTCCAGCCTTAGGCAAGAATCAGTCTAACTAGAGAAGTGCTTTTCAGTTAAGATACAGATCTCTCAAACCTTGGGCGTCACCTACTTGGTTTTCATCTCCAAATCCTCATCTGCAGTAAGAACAACTCTGCCTGGGATCTAACGCATCTGCCCCCCACTAAGTTACATAGGGTCTATGTATCTGGAACCTGATCCTGCTGACTGCAGCTTTTGGCCATTGCCTGTCCTCTGGAGAGCTGAGTGAAATAAAGACCTCAAATTAGCTTGACACAAGTCCATTTTTCCATAGCTCTTGCTACAAAACTGTAGCAAGAACTCAAATCTGTCTATGCTCAGGAGCTGTGTGGTTCAGCTACACCTACATGGCATTTTGTTTGTTACAACCATGAACTGGCAGAGTCCACACTAAGCACTGCAAGACACAACAGCTAAAAAAGCCGGGAAAAGATGCTCATTTTCAAGGAAAAACCCGTGCTTTATACCAATAAAGAGTATTTTATTTATTAATTTCTAAAGGAAAACCTACTACATATGGAGCCTGAGTTAACACATATTAAACTGCTGTAGGTGGTTTTATTTGCTTGTCTTAAAAACAACGTGGCATTTTCTTCCACTTTCAGAATCTGATTAAAAATGGTTTAAGATGACTTGGTAACAGATGTCCAAACCTCAAGTAAAAACATGACCTATGACTTCTGGTTATTAGCAACTATGAATTGAATACATTTTTCCTAGGAAAGGGTGCATGCATTCCCATATAGAAAATATGTAAACCCTAAAAAAAACACTACTCTGCCAGAACACCTTCTAACTGTAGGACTGGCATACTTTAGACTTCAAACACTAGACTACAGCTGATTTTCCTATGGCTGCTCATTCATTCTGAAGAGGAATCACTTCTATTACCTACTGCAATGAAACAAAAATGTCTAAATCTCTTCCAGAAAACCACTCCAAAATAATGCTGTTCTCTTTGGCTTAGACACAGGTACAAAGCTCTGAGATTATGCTCAGAGTATTAAAAAAGACATGTTTTTACACCCTTGCTGAATGAAAATAGACATAGTTATTGAACCTACCCAACATCAGTATTATATGGTATATAAATATATATAAGTGTATATAGTGTGAGTTAATTAACATCCCATTAGTATTCGTATTACTTACATTCAAGGCATACGCAGAGAGCAATTAGAATCTAAGTTAACAACTCACTTCTGAACCAGAAAAATTTGTTGTGAATTTTTAAGTGGTAAAACTTCAGAGCTCCCAATGTGTTATTTGTTCTGCTGCAAGTGCCAGTTATAATGCATTAAGTGAACATCAATTCATAACTTACTCAGTGTTTTCCATTAAATGAAGAAAAAACTACTATGTAACTGAACTTCATAGCACCATTGTTATCGGCCAGGTTTTGTTATTTTCAATTTTTTAAACAAAGAAGAAAAGGAAACTCTGGCTTTAATTTTAGCTGATGTCTTTTAGCGAGCCAACTCTTCATCCAGTAACCCCAGATATACTGACTTGTTTTGTATAGCATGTCTTGATATTTCATCTTCTCAACTTCAGCAGCAAGCAAACTAAAAATTGGGCTCTGGTTCACAATTGTTTTCTCTTTCCCTGCCTGCTCCCCACACACATACACACTTCCCATTTTGAAGATGATTTTACAGTCTTGCAACAGAGAGTGTTCCCTAAAGGTTTGTCTTGATTTTCAGGGCTCATTTTGTTTCTCTTTTTTTGTTTTTGTTGTTTTAATAGGAACAGCAAGTAACATGCTATGTTAGGGCAAAGCCAAGCAGGCCTATTTTCAGGAAGCTGGTTTATAAGACATGTAGGCTCCCTCTCCATTTCCTGGGGACACACAGAGTGGAAACACACTGCCAATACTGCCTCAGTAAAGGGTTCTGGTATCTGAGCTGCAGTTTGAGTGTGTAAGGCCTGAAATGGTTATTTTATGTGTGAGTGTCGGACATGATGTCTTGCCAAGGTATTCTTGGGAAAAATGCCAATGATGTTCCTCTAGGTGACCCAAGCCAAGGTTTTATTTGACAGAGCGGCTTGATTTTGTTTCAGTAGAAAATGTGTGTGGACCCAAAATACACAGCATATTACTATTTTAACATTTCATCAGAAAAAGAGAGATTAAGAAGAAAAACAAAATTTGGTGCTATATTCAGCTTACCTTCTCATTCCATGCCCACAATCCAATCCCAAGAAATGCTATGCCAAGGAACTAAAGGAAAAGGAAAAAAAATATCAGAGCAGGAACTAGAAATTTATGGTGGGTTTTGTACAGGGTTTTGGGGGGGTTTCTTTGCTTATTTTTTTTTAACATACACACTGATTCATCTTCTCTGTTGGAGAATCAATTTTATCAGGACTGAGAGACACTTATAATACGTATCTCGTTGTTTATTTCACAACTCAACCATTGTAACTTGAAGAATTTAAAAATTGCACAACTCAGGGATGTTCCACACAGGAATAGTAAGTGCAGTAAGTGTCATTTTACCAGCATTGAACAAGTTAAGTTCTTTTTGAGTTTGCCAGATTCAAAGCAGACTCCACCATCAAGCAACACATTATTTTACTACTGTATTACCACCACCTGCACAAAGCATCTGTCCTCACAATGCTCTCCCAGTGAGAGAAAGTGACTAAAAGAAAGTCCTAGACACACATGTATTATCAATTTTAGCAATGTTGTCCACAGAAAATAACCTATGACGGGGGAGGGAATAATAAAAACAATACTGGTTTGAAAGACTAAGAACTTTTTAAAGCCCTGAAATCAACACTTTACAACTTTTCTGATACTGAGCGTTTCTGTATTTAATAAAGGAAGTTAACATTCCCTTTCTCCTCCAAGGGACTCAAAAGCTCCAAACTCAAAAGTTCCCTTTCCTCCACTAAGGAAAAGGGAACAGTGTCCCGGATTTTGTTACATCCCTGTATTTCTCCATTCCACTGAATAATTTAGAGGGCATCACCTCCCTCCAAATCTACAGGGTTTCCATACAAAATCTACACTAAAGATCAGTGAGACAAGCAAAGCAGGCAGAACAAGCATTCCATCTCCCAACATCATTACTGCATATTTGGCATGATACAGTAGCTATCATGTAAAATGTTTAAAAAACACACAGCAAATGTATGAGCACATCTCCAAATGTCCATCTGTCCAACTTGCATATCTGGTTTTTAAAACCTAAGCGCTAACTAAAAAGAAAACTATATTCACATTAGTATTAGAGTACATAATGGATTGTTGCTCAGACATAAAACTCTGGTCTTCTTTGTGGTTTCTCCACACTGCATTGGCGTGAACTTACTCTGGCACACAAGTACTTTTTCTCTTAAGATCTGTGTAAACAGTTAAGTATCCTAATGATTTTTCCTTTGCAGAACAGGACAAAAGTGGGTTTCTGCTGAAAAGTGGGAGGAGGCAGGAACATAAACTTTAAAAGCTTTCCCAGAAGTGATTTCAATGTTTTCAAAGAAAGATTCCTTCTTCCTTACATGCACTTTTTTTTTTTTGAAGGGGCACTTTCAGCTTTGTACCACAACAATATATGTAAAGCATAACCCAATATCAAGCAGAATATGCTCACTGCAATGCCCTGGAGTTCCCTAACGCCCATTTCATTTCTGTGACTTTCTCCTCCAAGTGTGCTTTTCCAGCTACCCAAAGGACCATGCATACTGGGAATGAGACTTTTTTTTTGACTTGAAGAGTCATGACTGTAAATTTAAACAATACTACAAGTTAGCATTCTTCAAAGGAAACCGTTGCAGGTTTGGCCACATTTTAACACAAGATAAATGGAAATTTTTCCTAGATGGAAAAAGATAACTGTTGGTCAAGAAAGTCTTACTTCAACAGCCTTAATTTTCATAAAGTATGAAAGGTGGATTTGAGAAAGTCGGTACAGCCTCTTGTGATACACTACCTGAGCCAAAAAAGGTCATCTTACCTGTATCATGACTGCTTTTTTTATTATGGTTATAAAGCTTGCCAGAAGAGCGTGTGTAATCCTCCTGACTGCAGTGATTATTTGAAATTTGAGATAAAGCTGTTCAAGTTTCCAAATCTCTCAGACAAAGATCTTTTTTGCAGCAACAGTCTCCTTTCCTTCTTTCTTACACAGTCAAAGGCACAATAGTTGAAGGAACAGGAGTCAAGAGGGGGGGAAATAGCTATAGTATTATAAAAATCCATAAGTTGCATTTGGAAGTGGTAAATTGTTATTGGTAAGAGGTATAAAAAATTATGTTTTGCAAAAAGCTTAATATGGCTTTGTACAGAACAAGTGTGGAAAACCAGAATGAAAGAATTTTATCAGTGCATACGAGTGTAACTTTAAAGCCATACACATCAGCTGCAAGTCTGGCTCAGATCTACTCGTTTACATACTTAATCTAGTCAAGTGTCCTGATCCTTCACCAGAAGTTGAGACTTAAGGATAAGATTACCTCATGGGTTGTAAAAGGTGCCTTAGACTACAGGGTCTCAAGCCAGGCCTCCATTTACAGACTGGGTAATCAGACTGTACTATACTAAATTGAAGCACCTAAAAAACTGAGATGTCAAGCTTCTGTCAAGAAAAAAAAAAAAATCTCAAAGTTTTCAAGAGGCTCAAAAAATTGCATGCTGCTCAGTCCTCTCCATACCCTAAACCAGAAATGCTCTTTTGAGCAGATAAGAAACAGGAACAATGAACAAGATCCATTAGGTGAAAAAGGTTCAGAATGAAATCATGAACTCTCATATGATACTACGGAAACCAAAAGCTTAATGGCGTTCAGAAAAAAGAGATCAGATAAATTAATGGAGGATCCATAGCTATTGAAATGTGATTCTGATGCAGCTCCTGGCTCAAAGTTTTTATGCTGTTGCTCATTGGGAGATTACAATCAGGGAAAGATCTCTGTGTGCATGCTTTTTGTTTAAATGTCTCTCGCCTTGGAGAAACTCCACTTGCATTACTTGAGATAAAATATAGAGGTAGACAGACCACTGACCTAAGCCCTTACAGTCACACCCTAAAAAGGCCCACCTTCACAGAAACACAGCCTGCTATGGTAACAAAGCACATAGGAAGGCTATCAGTAATCCCCACCGGAAGAAGACAGCTGTTCATGAGAAGACTTACACCTCTCACCAGGATTAACTCTGGATTTTCTTGACAATTATGAAATAAACTCCTGCATAGCCTAAAAATATCTGGAAGTGCTTAGCAAAAATCCCTCTATTTGCTCTTAGAACCAGAAGTAAAACTGGATGCATATCCTGATTATCTTGCAGCCCTTCTGCAGATGTCTCAAAGACAGTCTTGTTCTGCTTGCTTGTAACCATAAAGAAAATCTCTTTGCATCTGAAGCACATGGGAAGATGGTGAGATGGCACACACATAATCTCAGTTAAGTCTGGAAAATTTAATTTATATCCACTAAATTATTCCAATGAGCAATAAAAAGGTGGAAGTTTGCCTCATTATCTACAAAACACTTAACAGAGAAAAAGTCTCAATTCTCCACAGACATCAAGTAAGACCATTTGGCCTAACTATAAATGGTCACTGGATCTGGTGCAGAGCTTGTAAAATCGTGATACTTTTCCTTTCTATAAAATAATTTGCAGGAGAATATTAAAACATTCCTCTGGAATATTAGCCTTACAAAAAAACAGGCATAGTAGTACTTTCTCAGCCATAGGTTTTCTATTCATAAACATAAACCAAATGTGTTCCAATTTCTTCTTCTATAAAGCCTATATGTATTTAAAAATAGAACATGTAGCAGTACTTTTACTGTTACCCTGCTTGTAAAACTCACATGCGGTTTTCAGAACTGAATTGATCAATAAGTGTTTCAAGCTGCACATACCTTACTCTCGGTCTTGCCTAGGTGGAGGAAAATGATTCTTTGTTGCTAGGGATGCAGCACCATACAGCACAGCAGTGCATTTAAAGGCTACTGGGGCAAATACTAACAGAAACACTAGAAAAACTTTGAGAGGAGCTTAATTGTAGAGGGATCAGACATGACTTCACATACTGAATTTTTCATCTCAGCTGACATTCTTAAATAACTTGGCACCAGTTTTCAACCAAAAGGATGACAGCAGCAGGCCAAGCAGTAAAAGGCTGGTTAATGTGCCACGTGTATAAACCAGTGTATGTACAAGTGTGGTTACATTAAAGACTTGTGAGAGACAGAACCCTAAGCTCAGCCACCTAATTTCACCTTCCCCATAACAACACAAACACGCTATCAGAAGCCTGCCAAAATTGTCAGAGTTCAGAACTAGAGCTTACTTGCAAGAGCTTTTTTGGTGTTTAGCCTCATATTTTGGCAGCGTGAAAACCTTCCACCTGCCCTTCCCTGAAGGTGACTGTTAGCAAGGACTGTTAGCAAGAGATCTATAAGGATTCCTATGGGCACTTCGGTGTTTCTTCCATGGCAATATGCTGTAGGTTATTCACAGAGCAAGACTTCTTTCTGTGTGAGTTAAGTCAGCACAGCACAGAAATACAAGGTACAGTATTTTACTGACAAGCACAGCAGTGATCAGGACAACATGAAGTGTAGTATTTCACATCCTGAAATACAATCAAGAAAACACAGGACTTCTGAGCTTTGTATATATATAAAGCAGTGCTGACAAGCTCCTGACTGACTCCAAAACCCCAGATGAACAATTTTTCCCTAAGCACTTCCTCTGCAGCATTCTGTGCTCAGACTCACTCGGAGATATTTCAGCCAGAATACTCACTGCTTTCTTTAAAGTACTTTATGCCAAATCAGTCATTTTGCTTTTGAAGCCAGGGCAAAAAGGAGCTCTGTCTGCCAGAGCACAAAGGATTTTGTTGTTGGTTTTGTTGCTTGTTTGTTTTTAAGTAGCTCTGACAGAAAAAGCACCAAGCCAGAAATTAAAATAAGGTTTCACGCAGTTTTTTTCTCCCCTTCATGCCATTGATGTGTACTCTGCTTAAAATATGTCAGCTAGCGTTCCTGCAAAAAGATCTTCTCAACCCTACAGCTTTTGCCTGAACCAATATCACATGGAAGGAAGGTATCAGAAGTCTGCCCTTGTTTCTTTTTCCATACACCCCAGTTTCAAGAACTTTTCCATTCTCAACACAAATTGTTACAGCATCTCATTTTCATGTGGCTAAACAAACATGCTGACGAAAGGAGAGGCAAACTGCTCAAAGCATACATATACATTTACACGTTATGCTAATGCTTACAAAGAATGCATTCTCCTAAAGCCTATTTCTTGTTTGCCTTGAGACACTACCAGCAGAAAAGCTCCATGTATGACAGTCAGTGAATGAAGATGCTGTGTAGGTGACTAATTACCATTTTAGTTCACGGTGACATTCAGATATAGACTACAAGATGTCAAATATATTTCCATTTTATGTGCAGCCTCTAAAAAAACATTAAACTATATTTCACAGATAACTGTCTCAGTAACACCTTTTCCCTCCTGATACAAAACACACATATGGAAGAAAAAAAAGAGAGATCCCAGTTTCCACACATCTTGCTCAGCTAAATCAGAGACTTGACTGGTTTTACAGAATTATCCAAAGTAGAAAAGCAGACACGAGAACACAATGAGAAAAGCTGTCTGCTCCATCTTGCAGGACTCTTAGCATGATGCTCTCTAATGAAAAATTAAGCACATTTGACCCAAATTTTCAAAGCAAGATACTATGGCTGTTAAAGTATGTTTCATTTTCACCAGTTTTCTGTTTTGACAAGTAACCAAGATAGATACACTCTGTCCTAACGCATAGTCAATTGCCATTGTTTTCTTACTGCCTTCTCCAGTTCTTTAATTGCAAAAGCAAGGCATCTGCTTTCTGTTACTGTTGTTCTCTGTATTTATTTTATTGCTTTCTGGTGGTGCAATTGTAAGCACTGCCAATTGGCTTGGAGTAAGAGTCCCTAAAGACTGAAGTCCCTCTCCTCTTGTCCATAGAAATTGATATATAAGAAAACAGAAAAAGGAGGATGAATTGGACCCTATTTCCCCTGCTTCAACTTTCAAACAACTCCTCTCAAGCCTAGATAAAATAAATTTAACTCTTTTCAAATGCACACAGACTCTTCAAACTCAGGTCCTGATGTCTAAAGAAAATACTTCATTTGGAGCAGATTTATTTTAAAGCACATAAAATTTATTCATGACAGTCACTTGTTAAATTCTTCTATTAAAGCTTTTGAGAGTTTAATATTTTTGTTTCTATGGGATATTGCTCATTTCTTAAAACCAGTACCTTTTTTCCCCATACAAAAATCAAAGACCATTAAGGTCTTTGGTAGACCACCACTACCACACAAACATTTAAAAAGCCTACAGAGTTGAAGTAACAAGACATCTCCATTAACTGTCACTTTGGTACACACATCTGGCACAGCTCCTATCCCTTCTCTTCTACGCTTCTTTACACTCTCAATTCGTCTTTGTTTCACAGTACTCTTTTTCTCTGCTCTTCCTGAGCCCAAAAGACTTTGTGGAAAGACTGAGAAATTCTGCTGCACACACCTCTTCAAGGATCTCTTCCCCACATTCAGTTCTGAACTACATTAAGTGCTCCATGTCCCTCTACTTTTCCTGTCCAGTCTTGTTCTCCTCATCAATACCGTTCCATCCCTGGATCAGTCCTCCACTGCAGCTTCTGTGCCCAAAGTCAGTTTCTATTTTTAAAACAGCCCAAAATTATGTAAGTGGTGGTGTAGCAGTGTATGAAAACAGAATGGGTTTAAAACACAAATACAAGCAGCAGAAAAGTATAAAATAAGATAATCGGGGGAAAAAACTAAACCTGAATTCCACATCCTCTAGCAGTACACTCATTACTTCTTTTCGGCAATTTCACAGTGCAAGGACATAAGTCTTCTCATTCTGGCCTGTAAGCTAAGAAAAAGTTTAAAGGCAAAGAAAGCATGTTCTGTTTCAAGCTAAGGTGAAGGAAAAGGTCTGGAAGCAGTATTGTAAATGGGTCATTTTCCAGGTCTGTTGTGCTGCCCAGGACTAGCAGTTTCCAGCCCCAGAGGACAGCAAGACCTCCTCCGGCTGTCCTCTTCCTGCCACTGGGCCAATCTCATTCATCCCAAACCACCCTTCCTGAGCTGCAGACTATTTAGGTGCAGCCCCACTATGATTCTTCTTCATGTTCTTTTCCTGAAGCTGCTGTTCTACTAGAAGCAGTTTAAAAAAAAACACAAACAAAAAACCCAACCAGAACAAAACATGGTATACATTAAAGTCTCACTAGGAAACTGATACACAAATATTCACTTATTTCAGCTACAAGCAGTAAAGTTGTAACGCCTAATTCAAGCATTTGATACAGCAAACTGAAACAATCTGAGCTAGTCTTTTTCCTTAGTAACAAATTGGCAATTGAGTTGCGTACACAATTGATTGAAGTGGCGACTACCTCAGAGTGCAGAGCCAGGAAACACAAACAGGTAGGTTTGTCAACACAGCACGATATTCTGAATGTTCAGCATTTCCTTTTGAGAAAGCAGTCTCAGCTTCTAGCTGTGCTCACAGCTGAGACAGGGACGAGAGAGAGTCCCAAGATCTTCTATCCCAGCTACAGAAGCTACCGCATCCCAGGCTGTTTCAATGGACTATACTCAGAGATTCATTTCCTTCACTTTCCAGAGAAGCAAGTGCATATGGAGGATGGGAAGTATGAGAACACTGAACAAGTCTGAACAGAGAGGCAAGTGAACCCCACCAGCTTTACAGACAAATCTGGGCCAAACAATGTAAGCTGGCTCTCCTACTTAAAACAAAAGAAAACAAACAACAACAGCAACAACGAAACAAAAAAAAACAACAAAAAAACCCCAAAGAAACAAACAAAAAAACAACCAAAAGAACCCCGAAACAAACAAAAACACACACACACACAAAACCAAAACAAAAAAAACAACCAGTGTGTAAAAGAGTGAGCATCAAGCAAATGGTGAACACACCCTCAATCTGCACATAGAACTTTTCCTAGCAAATTCCTTAATAGCTTATTGCCTCTTCCCTTCACCGAATGCTCACTCCTGGTTCTTTTTTAGGGTCCCCCACAGTAATATGTTTAAAACCATTTACAAAGAAATCGGTATCACATATATGAAGAAATCATAGCTTGAAAAGGTATGAAGTGCACTGCAATTTAACAACATGCCAGAAGCCAAGTTCAAGTATCCTAAGTTCCGACCCTGATATGATGTAACTGTATAGCCTATCACACCTCTCCCCTGAACAAATCTGTCTCAGAACTATACACTCTACAATGGTAAACACACACATATATGGCATATGTTAATATACAAACTAAATCAATTTCCAATAGTCATAGCACCCAGTGCTGGAGGATGCAGGATAGAAGCAGACACCAGAAGGTCTGTGGTAGGTTTATTAAGAGTTATTTGACAGCCTAGCAACTCTTCACTATACAAAGATGCAGCCAAGAGTGTACAGAAACCAGCACTATTTTGTCAACACAAACAAAAGCACAACCTCAAAAGTCAGACCAGCTGTGTGTATACCTATGCATACCTTGGGTTTTGAGAGAAATGTGGGGAAAACAAATAAAGCTCAATGCCAATTAGACACATATAAAAAATTATTTTCCAATACCCACACACAGTTACTACTGGCAATCCAGACATACAAAGCCAAATTACAAGACAGCTGTTCTGTAAATATTGGCCAAAATTCTTTATCGCTCATATTATTTGCAGGGGGCAAAGTAAACAAAAGTGATTTCAGTTGCTTTTCAAACAAAGTGACATGGAACAAACAAGAGGCAACAAATGGCCACAATGCCACTTACCTGAAGGCTTTATTTCTAGGCAAAAGTTCCACAGTTTGGCAGTGGAAAAAAAAAAAGTTATAAACAGCTGCTTGTCTAAATGAAACAGACTGCTGTCCCTTTTATCTAGTTTCCAGGTAGTATCAAAAGCACCTCTGTTATTTGTCATTCTCAAAAGAGGCATCAGGGGCTTGACTATGTAGACAAAACATGTAGACAAAATCCTCTCCACTTCTCTACAGGTGCCTCTTGAGATCACATATGGCAGCCTGGGGTGGTTTTGCTGCTGACACCTTTGCTGAATTTGTGCTGAAGATATCTACAACGCTATCACTGCAATTTAATTTGAGGGTATTAAACTTGCTTTAAGGATAAATGCATTGAATAAACAGAACCATACTGGAAGATTTCCAGTTCACTACAACAGAGCCTACTCTTATATAATTTCAGTTTAAACAACAGTATCATCTATATCATATAAAATGCTCATTTGTAAGTGCAAACTTTTATTCCCAATTTTTTGCCACTTTGAACTACATTATTGCCATAAACTATAGTTCCTGATGAATCCACTACCTTTGTCTACTGTTTGCACAAACCTTCGCTGCTTTGTACAAACACCAATAGCTCATCCCTCTGTCGACACCTAGTAGAAAAGCAAGGATTAGAAAATGTCTCTGAAGGATGTGGAAATGTAGTTGTAGTACATATGGAGGCTTCCTAAGAGAAAAGTTATGAAAAGCACATGATGCTGTACCATTAAGACCCTTGTGTTGCATAGCTGTGCTCTTGCGGTCAGTCAGTCTTTGCCCACCACTCTTTCTGGATGAAGGTGATGTTCTGGTACTGCAAAGATAACTTGCAGCAGAGAGTGTACGTGCCAACCAGATAATCTAATTTTCTCCCTTATCTGTAAAAGCAGAGCAGCTGTTTTTAAGATCCCACCTTACATACTTGTAGATAGTCATTACCAAGTAGGACAGTACCTCAAGACCATTTTTAAGAAAGCCTTGGAAACACTAGTATGATCTTCAAAGTAAAGTCTTCATGTCACACCTCAGTATCCAAACAGGGATTAAAAAGAAAACAAAAATCACACGAAATAACACCTCAAGAACAAATGCCACCAAAAAACCCCCCAACAATCGTGCACAGAGAACTGGATTTGGTTTGACTTTATGCATTCACCCGTCACTTTAACTTGGTCCAAGAACTGCAACTCCTCATTTGCAGGAAAAGTATTTTTTTTCTTTCTGCTCAGCCCCAGAAGGGTTTCAAGGTACAAGGTATATGAGCAGTACAAAGCAGCCATTTAATCATAAAAATATGAATACTGGATAAGTTTCCACGCCCAGCTGGACATTGTTATAGTAGAGAATAAAAGAAAGCATTTATTTTTTACTATTGATTGCCAGCAGTAAAACTCATTTAAACAACTTTAGCTGTTTCCCCATGGAAACCCTGCACAGAATCTCAAAAGGGACATCTGCAATCCACAGACTCCCAACTCCAGCCTTACAGGCAAATCTACTACAATTGGCTTGATCAACTGCAAGATAATACAACTGTCTAGAACTCTGCCTTTAAGAGTTCCACGGGATCTCGTTGGAATTGTGATGCTTTGTACACATTACACAATACTAATGTGTTAGGGCAAGCAGACCTCTGTCAGACTGAGAGCCTCAGAGAGGCTCACAACTACCCCTGACAGCAGATTTCTCAGCATAAATATTAAAGTCAAGGATAGGAAGAGATCAAGAAATGTGTGTTTTAACAAATGTGTCACAGAAACAAAAGGGCAAAAGCACAAAACAGGACATTTTCTCAACTTTGCTTAAAAGGCTTCATCTTCTAAAGGAGTATAACTCCATACTACAGATAACAGATAATTATACATTATACAGCAAAGAAGGTGTATCTCCGTTGCTAACCAGAGACAGTTAATTCCTGCTAAAAATACCAATGTCAAGAAGGCATCCTAGTAGAGCAAGGGTAAAAACTTGAACATAAGTATAAAGGAGAACATGCACAGCATCAAACTGCTAAATCAATTTTGACACCTCCCTGCCTGTGCTGCAATTTGAATCCATGCTAGAAGAGAAAAATAAACATTTTGCAGCACAAAAGTGCAAGCATAACAACTTATTTGAAGGTTTTCCCTCATCTGAAAAACACTGCTGAAGTCTTACCCAAAGACAATAGTGTCGGTTTCACTTTCCAGCCACTAATCGTGACAAACACAGAGACAACAGGAGAGGAGACAACTCGAAAGGCAACGGCATGCTTTCCCAGAGGAAGGTTTGGAAAGGAAAGCACTCTTAACATAGTTTGTCCAGTTTTCAGTCCTGCTTTTGTTTAAGAACAAGTGTAATTGGAAGTCAAATTTTAGAGAAGTAAATGCAAACTAACCAAAAAAATTTAATTGAGCAAGGAAAAGGAATATCAAACATATTTTTACTGTTTTTCAATAATTTCATCTACTGACCTCTTTGAAACAACTGAAACTATTTGTTATCTTGACCAACACGCCCAGGGAAATCCAGATTGCTCTTCTTACCTTCTCTTCCATTTCCAGCCTAGGAGATTTCCCCATTAACCTGTGCTGTAGTACATCCACTACAACCATATTCATATACTTTTAGGTATTTCTTTATTTGAGCTGAAACATCAGGAGACAGAAAGAGACTTTTAACTTTGATCCTCCCCTGCTGCACAAAAACTGCAATTAACCCCACACTGAGCTACCCAGAGACAGAGTAAGAGGTCAGCAGAATGCAGCTGTACAGGCCATCAACATGACTGTGGAGCCATCAGCAAGAATCCTTCCCTTAGTACCTCATGTCCTTTTCTTAACTTAGTGAAGAAATGTGACCACAAACAAACTGGAACAGTAGGAGGGCTGAACATATGGGACACACAGATGGAATGAAATTTAACCATCCAAACACAGTATCATATACTTAAGGACTAAGAAAATACCTGCTATAAGCTGAAAATTTATTCATTGGGAACACAACAGAAGACAGCTTTGAAATTGCATGCATCAATCTGTGAGCTAGTAAGTTGATGGAATATAGAAAGGCAAAATAAATTTCATGACATTTAAGAAAACATTCTCAGAAAGAAACTAATTGCTCTCTAAGTTTCCCTCAATTCTATTATCTCTGCAAAGGTCTAGTACAGCACCACTAGTACAGCTGTAGCCTGCTAAATGATTGTGGGCTCTTCTTTTAAATGTCACCGCCACTGGCAGTGCCCAACTCTAAGAGTTAAAGCATATGAATTACAACTCCTGTATGAGACCCCACTGCACCCCATCAACACTCAGCAATGAAATTGAGTTCTCAGGATTTTTGTACATGGACCATCACACTTCATAAGTAGTTGGGCATGTCAGCATAAAACTGCACATTCATTAACCACACTTCAACCTCAACGATGCTAGGGAGACAAGGCATCCCAGCAAGGGTACATTGAAGTACAAACACATGAACAGAAACATACAAGATTACACCCCCTAAAACTTTGGGGGGGGCAGGTGTTTTTATTAGGGAACATGTCTTCAGCAGATCCTTGTGTGACTGCTAGACTCTGGTCTCCATGGTAGATCATCTAGCTTGTGTCATACAAAAAGCAGGTAAACGGGTTTTCTAGGATCAGCCCCCTAATTGCTTTACTCCAAAGTCATTCCCATTTTCATTTGAACCTTCATTCAACAGTCCATGGTCAGCTCTTCCCATCTGCCCTGAAAGCATAACATGCTGTTTGCAGCACGGGGTGGGGTTCCTCAGTGCATGCCATTTAGATGTGTCTGCATAAAAATCACCAATTAATTCCATGACATTTGTTCAGCACTGACCCCTATTCAGACAGAAGGCATGAAAGGAGCCCAGTGTAATGCGACTGCGTTCCCGGCACTGCCACGCTATTCTGGCTGCACTCACATGACCTCGCCTTGGTTTCTGTCACTGCCAAATGGGCAGAGAACAAACAAGAGTAGGGTGGCGTGTCAGATTCTCTCTCTCTCCCTCGATGCACCAAATCAAACAATTATACTCTACAGCAGTCCCCCTCAGGGCACTAAAAAGAGAGAGCAAGGGGAACTGTGTGTATGAAGACAAGAGACACCACCAATAGCTTTTTGTCTCTCCTTCACTTAATACAGTAATTAGCACTACCAGATCTTGCCTTGGGTGGAGCAGAAGGAAAAACCATGTATGCTCCAAATTAAGGAACAGAGTTGTTGTCCTGCCCTGCCATTACAGTAAAGACATATGATTTTTATATAACAGTGCAGGACAACAAATCTATCTCATAGATTTCTACATTGTCAGTGTGGTCTATCACTGACTTGTTCAGTGCTCCTACTCTTGCCTCTCCTACACAATTCCTACAAGACACGGATGTCTGAGGCTGTGCTACAAGAACTTACAAGCCCCATTTTGTAAAATGAGTTCCTGCACTCTCAACTAACATAATCACATATACATACAAAAAAGAGCTTCTGATCATCTATGGGGTCGTGTGGAGGCTGAAGCTGTGAAAGAAGCAGCAGAAGGAGAAAGCCCACATCCCACAACGTTCCAGTGACTAGGGGATTAGTTTTGGCTGCTGGCTGAGTTGACTGTCTGTCCCCATAAGACACTGCATCTATTTATCCAAAAGTATGAAACACAACCAAAAAAAATTTTTTTAATGTTTGAAAAAATTAGGCAAAATATGCACAACAATCAAGATATACAAACATACTTCATTGAGGCACAATTCCCTCTAATTTTCCTTTTGACTTTAACAGTAGCCAAGAACTATTAGAAGCTTTTGAAAATTCTCCCTGTAATTATTGCTAATGTCCACAGTACTTGACTTCAGAGAAACAATTTATTACCATACCTGTAGACAAAACTAAGTGGACAAAAGAAAAACATGAGAAACCAGCAAGCTTTCCTTAATTCAGTTACCATTAATTCACATCACAGAATCAGAAGACTACAAATAGTACCACTGCATTTGATGCCAACTGCTCCATCTCCTCTTTAAAAATAATTTTTATTTTAGAAAGACATGAGAATGCCCACCAGCCTTACCATATCTTCTGTTACTTAAAACTGCAAGCAGTCAGTTTTACAAATGAAACTGTTTTATATCTCCATCTGAGAATAACTACCTGCGTTTTTGTATTCTCTCAGTTTACTTTTTTAAATGGTTACCCCCTTGCAAAATTAAGGCATCTTACAGATCACAGATTCCCTGGAGAAAAAAAGATGCGTCATGAATACAGATTCTCCTCTTTGCATCAGTTGAGGGATTTCCTCAGTTCTTGGCTCCCAGTAAATACAAAATAATTTCATCCAGTTTGAGTCATAAGATACTCATATATGCTTATTAAATACATCCATTTCTTTCTCAACAACCTCACTGATCAATGCAACACAGACAGACATCCTGGTGCTCTTCCTATTTCTGCCATATGAATCAGCAATAACTGTGGGAGCGAAACCAAAGACCCTAAGCTGCCCGATAGCGTGTCCTATGCACTGCAGTAAACCACAGAAGAGTCTTTTTTTGCTATATTTTTTCACTATATTTCCATGTAGCTTTTCCATAAGTCAGGACTGAAAACACTGGAGGTTTGCACAATGCCAGGGGAAGGTTACTCTGTGGGTCAATCTCACCTGACAGGAGCAATACAATTAAGAGCTCAGCTTAAGCTCTGACATACACTTTCTACTTAATTCACTCTTCCAAATCCCGTCACCAAGGGCTTTCTGAGTAATCCAGCCATTCCTTTTCTCCTGGTATATGCAGGAAAGGCAATAACACAGCTGATAAAATCACGAGGAATACATGTATGTATACACTGGCCATAAGCACACATTTAGAACTTTTTACAAAAGTTCTCCTCCCCAATACACAGTCTTCTAGGGTAATGAGAGATATTAGTGAATGCAAAACCAGAACTTTGATACATTTTTATAATAATATTTTTCATATTGATCAGAGTATTTTTCTAGCTTTAAAAGATAAAATATGATCAGACATTAATAAAAATAGTACCTGGATCTCAGGCTCTTCTTCCTTTCCCTTTTTTTTCTCTCTTTATTCTTTAGATTGTGTAGCTCTGAGTCCTTCCTAATAAGTGCACTGCAGCTAATCTTACAAATTGAGAATTTTATTCCTGTGTTCAGTGATGTTGAAAATTGCCTACTTGTAGAAGTCCCCTAGGAATTATACCAAAAATAATGTTTATTCTTGGCACATACAATGCACAGTATGGTAAGCTGCATGGTAAGCATCCAGGTAAGTTTTCTTTAGCAAGATAGCTCATTTCATAATGAAAGTTAACATATCACCCTGCCTTAACCTGCAAAATAAAATTTAAAAAAGAAAACAAATACCAAAACCAAAATCCAGTAACCTGAAAAATGCAATACCTGTCTATAAAAGCTGAGGAGGTAAGCTGTGCTCAATTATCTGCCCCAAGTGCTGCATGACATCTGCCAGTCTCAAAGCAGTATCCTGGATGCGCTTCATTTTCCAAGATGGTGCACTTTAGTAGTCTGCATAAGCAATCAATGCAGCACAGTCCAACTCATGATTTAGAAATAACAAGTTCTTAGTTTTTTTTTAAATGCATCCTTGTACCACAATTTTCACTTTAGATTTTTTACCCTGAATGTGTACCTTCAAATCTTCCGTGATTCACTGTTAAAAGAATAACAATCCAAAACACTGACATGTTATCAAGGGTGATACAGTTTAACCACTGGTCCCTCATCTATTCCTTTCATGCCTTCAAGAAAAGGCACTGAGTAATGCCTTCTAGCAAAACTATGTACATTTTTATCATTCAAAGTGTAGACAGACTGCTATTTTTAATACTTTTGAATAAGGTCACCACTAATGATTTTGCATAGGAAAAAAATTCCTTATGGAAGCAAAATTTCTTTCACTCCAACAGTTGTCATCATTTGTATTTTTCTACTGAAAAAGAGCTGCCAAAAAATGTTTATACAGAAACAACCTCATGTCCCCGTTACCTCTCTATTTACACAAGAGCAAGAACTTTGCTATAGAAGCATGTGTATGAGCTCAAAGCCACCAAAGTTTTTACATGAGACAAATTATCCCTGATCTACTTTTCAGTGACTATTCTTTGAACAAGCTGCATGTCCCGCAGCACAGACAAACTAATTTCCATTGACCTTTCCTATCAATTGTTCAATTTCATTCCACAAAAGGAAGGCTGCAACTTGGACAATGAGAAGGATCAAGAAGCGTTAATTGAATTAACAAGGGGAATTCTTCACTGAACTATTACTCAGTGAATACTGAACATACATCAAATTACAAAAAATAGAGCACATTTCAGTGAAATTGTATAGTGTGTTTTTTTAATCCCATAGATTTTCCATAAAGAGGGATTAGGAGCAACAGACTGATGCCATTACAGTGGAGATAAATTTAAAAAAAAACCAAACCCCAAGTTATGGCAATCTAACTACATTTTAGAAGTCAGAAAAACACCTAACAAGTGTAGTATTTCTCTTGAACAGTCTAACATCTAATACTTACTATATATTTCATTATATTTCATTACTTTATTCTATCACTGAAATTAGTAACTCAAGCCTTCTGTCTTGGTTTAATGACAATACATTCAGGAGGGGAGACTGAAGAAGTCCTGTGCTGCTGGTGTGGGTTCCAGCATAGCAAACCACGTGTGTGTGGTGGCAGAGCTGGGGCTGACCCGGCACGGGGCTGGGGCTGGCGGGGCCAAGCGGGTTCAGACCCCTTGGCAGTGGCGCTTTGTGCGGGTGAGAGTGTGAAATGGTTCAAGATGAGACTGCAGTGACTCCGGAAAGGGAAATTCCTGGGCTGGCGGTGCCTCCCGGGCTACTGAAAAATAGTTCCAAAAGTGCTTCAAAAAGCAGCGCTATGGTGGTTCCCCAGTCTGAGCTCAGCCGAACAGCAGAGGAAGGCTGAGCACTCCGGCAAAAGACTCAGAGTCCGCCGTCCTCCAGCGGGCAAAACCCAGGTACCGAGAGAGCAGTTCCGGCCTGTGCCCGCTTTTGATCTCCTGTCTCCCAAGTTCCTTCTGATGCTCCACACCAGGGACCCACCTTTCCATCGGGTCTCAAGACCCCCAGGGACAGACTTTCCCCTGATCCAGCTTGGAGAGAGGTAGCCCTCCGAAATTACGTGGTGGTATGAAATATTCATCACTGAAAAATCCTTCCCATTTAACTAAAACTACAGCACCTTCTTACAGAGTTTCAGTTAAGGTTCTTGTAAAACTGGTATGAAAGACAAAACAACTATAAGACAAGAAGTACACTATCTAATTGATTTACACTTGGCTGAATGAACAACTAAAAATAAGCCTTTTTTGTATTCCCATGTTCCATTTAACATTTAGAATGCTTTACGCAATATTCAAAAGTATTAGCTATTTGTATTAATTTGTAATCCTTTTCATTATTAAAATTTTGTCTATCTACCAAATTCAGCTAACTAGGGTTAGGCCAATTAACTGTAAGCACATTTCCCTTCAAAATAAGAGTAGCACAGGCAGTAGCACTGGCAACAAGTCTAAACAATATGAGAAAAATAAAATGTCAGCTATTATTAATTTCTTCTGTAAATCCTAAGTAAGAGAATTTATTTACCGCAAAGGCTTATTGTCAGTTCTGTTGGTTTTATTAACTTTTTATTGTCAATTACAGACGCCAAGGACTAAGGCTGTAGCTTCTTCCTGAGAACTGTTGTTTTCAAACATTAGTTTTCATTTTCACTGTGGTATGAAACACGGAAAATGGCAACTGCATAAGGACAAGAGATTGCAGTGGGAATTCTGGGGGAGCTAAACTAACTGTGGCCATCTGTACTTGTATTCTGCACCAAAGCTACTACACTTCACACACAGTCCAGGAGCTCCTTTCAGTTCTGGTTTGCAGTTCACAACCTACTTTGGTCCCAGAGCACTGAGCTTGGGGCGGGGGAGACAACATGGCTGTTTTTAGAGAAGGGCTCTGAAATTTCTCTACTTTAGATGCTCTCACACCTTTAATTGGGAGAGGGCTGATAAGCAAAATGCATTTTGTCTTGATGTACAGAGAAGGATTCTGTTTTTTAAGACCATCTAAAACATTACAAAGCAACAGCTAATCAGTTTTACATGTTCGAAGACGCAGTTAAACTGCAACTTCTGCACAGTGCTTATACTCTACATAAAAAATGTGTATGAGTTTACTACCACTAAATAAACAAATCCCTAAAACTACACGCATACTGTTTAAATCCTTATTATGTCAAAGGAACTTGAAACAACTTTGACAAAAATATTACCAAAAAGAGGATTACAGCACAACATATGGAAACTGTTGCAGGCTTGACAAAATTGAACATTAGCAGCAGTGCAATGCTACAGTTGCTGATAAAAAGCCTTGAGCCTGAACTACAAGGCATTGCTTTCTTCACCTCTCACTGACCTTACAATAAAAACAACTGCAAAAATATACATAAACCTTTCTTCTTTTTTAGCAGCAGTAACCTGAATCAGGAACTTTTATTAGCAATTCCTAAGGTCATGAACTTTCATTTCCATATCAGACTGTTTGCCATGTAGTGTCAATAATCTGCTGATTAAAGGTCTCTCAAGTCCCACAGACACGACAGACCATGACAGCTTAATGACCCGCTTATTATAATCTGGTGTAAGATACTTCTACAAATTAACATTTTCTCATTCCAGATTAGTCTTCGGATTTATGAAGAAGTTTAGAAACAAACTGAGAGACCCAAAGCTATATATTAGACAATGAACTGAAAGAACAGATATGACAGCACCACCCACAGAGTCACTGAGAAGCTTGACCTTCAGTGCATGTTGCAAGTTGATTATCAGGAGTGCCTGGGAAGCGGCAGCTCACAGCGAGCGCTGGCTGACCCAGCAATGAGACAACAGCTACAGCACACGAGTTCTCACCATGGTTTTGCCACTGACCTGCAACAAGACCCCGCACAGGTCATGTCCCTCCTGTGCCTCAGTTTTCCCTATCATCTATTGTCTTGTCTAAATAGAGTGAATTCTTCAGGACAAGGCCTCTCTCAAAGCTGACGGTTGAGTACAATACTATTCCTATTGTACAGGCAAAACACCCAGTAGTTTCTCAGGCTCAGGAAGGGTAAAGTGTTGATGAAACACTGGTTTTTATTGTTCAATTAAACAAGGCTGGATTTGGGGGTTTATGACAGATTATTGCTGGTTCGCTTCCACTCAAACATACTGAATATACAGGAAAGAACACACCATGTGAAAAAAGCATTTAGCAAAGGTTTCATTTTAGCAATGCTAAATTGAACACTCATTGGTTTCGGTCATACATTGTTACAGTGGGTTACAAATTTGACAGATTTTAAGAAGTCTAAAAGGAAAGGAAGGGAGAGAATAGAGAGATAAATGCAGGTGTAAAGGAGTAGCACTACTGTTGTATGATAAAAGTATCTAGGAAAAACCCAGAGGAGACACAAGAGAAATGCAGAGGCCCATCTTTTCTAGTGGCCTGTCTTAAATGTCACTAGAAAACAAACCTAACAGCAGCCTTATCAACCATTCACACCTGACAAACTTTCATCAGTATCAGGACATTAATGGCTGTTTTGGTACCTTTTAGTCACAGCAGACAGCTATACTTTAAAAGATGCAATTACCTTGTCTGACAAAGCCAGACACTTCTTTTCCCCCCCCCCCCCCCAATAAAAGTCTGAGTATCAAACGAGGGAGAAAAATAAAGCAAAGAACGTAAAAAGCAGGATAGAGGGGATTCATGTGATTTGTGCTGTCCAGTTCATTTTCTCCTTGCCTGTCCTAATTAAAGTGCATTTGGGATCAACACAATTAAGTCTAGTAATGCCATTGAGAATCCTAAGAGAGCAAGGGCACTAAGCTTGTTTGCTACAAGCTGCATGTCCTTGTCCTTGCCAGAGTAATCTGAAGTGCTGACTAGATCGAAAACTGCTCCTTGTGATATTTTTTGCCACTCTCAGACATCACAAATATAATTCAGGGAACTCCAAGCTGGTAGGGACCAAGACCACAGATGGAACCCAGACAAGACAATGAAGAAATACTAACAACAATGTGAAAAAAAAAGAAATTCCAAAAGTGTGTTAACATTTTTCTCTGTGGCAGTACTTGTTACCCGCTATCTTGTCTGTTCCAGATTTCCTCATCTGTTTTGCATGTCCACCCAGTTCTCAGAAGAGAAATTCCCCTATGAAATAAGGCTTGGAGCAAAATCCTTGTTTTGCTTGAAATCTGCTTGAAGCAGATTTCTTTCATTTAGATCCCATACAGATTGCATTAGTTGCATTAGATTATCTTAAAAACAAAGAGAAAACCCAAAAAACAAGAACAGAAGCTTTTTCCAATGTGCTTTTAGGCAGCGACCAGCTTTAATCAGCTCCTCCAGAGAAACAAAAATTAAAAAGCACTTAATGACCATCCCATGCACTGCAATATAAATTTACTACTCAGTGACAAAATGTTCATTCTTTAATGTTCTCTGACAATGTTATTAGCAATGAAGACAGCAAAACAGATCTAGAGTTTTCCATATGAATTACCAGTTTCAAGCGACTAATTCATGTAATTTCAACTGAATACTTACTGTGCAGTCCCAGTGGTGTTTAAAGGACAATTTCCAATTAGAATGTTCATGGTCTCTTTATGTTGCAGGCTGGATTGTTTTGGGGTTTTTTCTTTGGATAGGGTTTTTGTTTTATTTAATAAGAAAAAAGTTACACTTACAAATAGAAGGATTTCTAAAAGATTCACCTTTCCATCCAAAATGGTGACTCTGTTCATTCAGATACTTTTACTACTTCCCACAGACTGTCAGTAATGACAGGACAAAGTAAATTTTACATCAGAATTGGCAGAGTTGTTAAAGTAAGCGAGTGGTTGTGTGGCGCTTAGTTGCCAGCTAAGGTTAAACCACAACAGCATATCAAAGACATGAAACAACTCTAAATTTTTTAAAGCTTGAAAGCTTCAGAAGGTAGCATCTCCTTAAATCACAAAAACAGTGCCAGTGTTTTACTACACTCATTGCAAAAAACTTCTTCCTTATGTCTAATCTAAATCGATCCTCCTTGGTTTGAACCTGTTAACCTTCGTTCTATTGGAACAGAATCTCCTAAAACATTTGTCCCCACCTTTCTTATAGGTACCCCTTAGGTGCTGGAACGTGCTATAATCTTCCCCTGGAGCCTTCTCTTCTCCAGGCAGAACAGCCCCAGCTTTCAGCTTGTCTGCACAGGAGGTGTTCCATTCCTCTGATCATCATCATGGCCTCCTCTGGACCCACTCCAACAGGTCCACGTCCTTCCTGTGCCAAGGACCTGAGAGCTCAAAACAGTATTCCACATAGGGTCTCATGAGAGCATCTTTTAAAACATTTTTTGGAATCAGTGGAAAAAGGATCATAAGTTGATGTTACTGGTTTTCAGCTTACAGAATCAAAACACAGGCTCCTGATGAGAAGTTTTATCATGTTTGCCACGTACCAGGGCAAACCTCTGCCAAGCCCGGCTCCACTTGAAAAAGCAACAGAGTAACCATTAACTCAGATATTTATCAAATTTCCAAAACCAATAATGGCTCTGAAGCAAATCAAATAATGAATAGAAGCTTCTTTTCCTCCATTCAAAGGAGGACAAACGTAATCTACAAATACAAAAAAAAAAAAAAAAAAAAAGTCTGGCAACTGTCTTTGTATTCTTTATAAAATAAAACATGACAGATGGTGCTCCTGCCCATGGCAGGAGAGTTGGAATAGATGATCTCTAAGGTCCCTTCCAATCCAAACCATTCTGAGATTATTTCATGCCACAAGACTGCACTTCCCCTGTGCACTTTAAGTGCTCTCAATGACACCCACTGCATTTAGATCAAAAAGGTTTCCCTGAGGACACTGACACTGCAGTTGTGCACTGTGCTGAAATTATTTTGATTAATGTCAACATAAAAAGTGAAAACCTCGTTTTTACAGCAATATCCACCCACATCTTGTGCCTCTCCTGGGCCCCATTACCTCCAGCAAGACTAACTAGTCCTGGGCATTTTGAAGGAATTTCAATTAAGAGGCTCTTATTGTCAAGTTTGGGTAAGTAGTCTTAGTGAATCTACTAGGATGACAGTAAGAATGACAAGAATAAGCTAAGTGGGTAATTACCAATACCCCCCTGCCAAAATGGAAGGACATGACAAGGTGCCTGTCCTAAGTCTAGTGCCATTAAATATTTTTCTTAAAAACAGGATAAAAGAAGACAGCACATTTAATAGGTTTTGCTACAGAAGTCAGAATGAGACCTCAAGTTTATTTTAACAGAGTAGAGATCAAAACAGAATGAAATCATCCATTCATCAGGGACAATGTACAAGGAGCTACTCAAAAGTTGACACAGTCAAGTGCAGAAGTGCAGTGCAGAGAACAGCACGTGGCAGTTCTTCACAGAAAAAGATCTAATGCAGGATTATTCAAATGGCTGACGCTTGTTAAGACTCTCAGCGCAAGTAAATTCTGCCCAGACTCAAAGGTCTCAGCTATTTATACATATATACACATATGCACACATATAGCACGTAGACTTCTCAGGAGAATCCCCCACTTCCCATCCTTTTTCTCATTCCAGGACAGCAACACCAAGGCATTGCTGCAGTTTCAGCCACAATAACGATGTGCCTCTCTGGCAAAACCAGAGTCATACACTGCTTCCTTACTGAGAAGGTATGATTAAAAAAAATTAAAGATTAAAAATAAGTGTTTTAAAGACCTAAGGTAAATTGTAAGTTAAGTCAACAATAAAAAGCTACTATACAAACCCCACAAACTTCATACAGGAGCTTAAAAATGAAGCAATATATCCTGCAAAATATAGACAGTAATCCTTACGTTCTACTTAGTCCCTGTAAAGCTTAGCTGGATGTTACATCTAGTTTTAGGCACTTAACTTTTACAAAGACATGGGCAGCTTATAGTATCTAAGAAAGCAAAGAAATGACTGTTGGCCTCAAAAGAACAGGCTTATGATCTTTATTTACAAGGCAAAGGGCAGCAAACTGGTAATAGCGTTTATTGCATAAGGAAAAAAGAATAACCTGTACTCTGCGTTCAAACAGAAACAACAACAGGCTGTTATTTAATCAAAGAGGATTCAGACGAGACATCAAATAAAGCTTTCTCATAGCACAACACTAGAACACTTCAGCTTCTCTGGGAGGTCTCTGTCCTATTGCTTTTCTGAGGCCAAAAACACTGAATACTTCGGCCTTCCCTGTATGATCCATTATTAAGTTGCCTCCGTATTCAATAACAGACCTGTATTTTCAAAGAACTTTCTTTTTGCTACTGGTATACTTGTAGAGGTCCTTCTTGACAATTTTTTATGTCCCAAGCTAGTCTGAACTGCAACTAGGCTTTGGCCTTTTTGGTAGAATCCCTAGGGCCCATAGGATGCTTGCAGGCACCTCTGCCTTTCCTGTCCTTTCTTGTATTTCTTCTACGCTCTCTTAATACATTTGAGTTCATTAAAACTCCTTGCTTAGCTAAACATCCCTTCTTCTGACATTCTTAGCACTCCTGCACACTGGAATGATTTGTTCCTTAAAGACCTCAATCAAATCAAACTATTAGCAGTTTTCTGTTATCAAGTATCAATAAGGGAAACTGATTTGGATTCAAAATCTTTTTTTCACATTTCTGAAATTCAAGTGACAAGTTACAAGGTAGGGTTAAAAATTCCAGAAAGGCGAGCACTTCAAAAAAAAGAAAAACTTGTAGAAGTAAGTTATCACTGAAGCTGGTACAGACCAACTTACAGGCTGTCATTATAATTATTTTGCTTTGTCTCACCCACATCTTCAATGAATACACATTCTTTGCTTTTGAAAGCTTTTTTTTCTTGTAGCAAGAACAAGTTGAATGCATTAAAAGGTTTTCTGAGTGAAACAAAAAAATGCAAACTGAAGAGACTACTGTAAGACTCCCAGACTTAGCAGTATACACACTAAGGATAATAAACCTTTACACCTCAACACTCTCAGTGTTATCATTTAAGATTGCATATTTTTTATTTCCTCACTATAAAAGACTTAATATCATGCTGCAAATGATCACTTTAGGGAAATCTGACAATCCTACTTTTAACCCCAGGCTGGAAAGAGAGCTAGTTCACTCCTCCAAACCAGCATCTTCCCGAGGATGTAAGTGCCTCTGTCCTCCAACTTTGACAGGCAATAGATCCACTCAAGAATCACAGGCTCTAAAGGCCTAAAATAGTTAAATAGATTTTCATGGTGTGTAAATCACATACCAACTAACTGCTGCTTATAAGTTTATTCCCATGAACCTTGTACCTTCCACACAATACAATGGTCTAGAATAGATGAAATATTAATGCAGTTTGCCTTATAGTAGCAGAGATTTTTTTTTCTTAAATTATCTGACTCCTACTGCTAAAAAGAGGTAAAGAAGCTGCACCAATTGGAGAAATCTGAAAGAATATTCTTTTGCAAACTGCTGGCAACTGTCACTTCACCAACATAATGTCAACATCATAAACTCTAACTCTCTTTAGCCATTCCCCACAAAAGAATGAACAGAATATACTCTTAATTTTAAGGATCACATAAGAAACACAAATATTAGCTATAAACTTTACTTGCAACATTTCACTGCTTTATGACCTAATGCCTTTCTTTTGCATGCAGTCCCCACCTCCATCAGCATGCTGGCTTTGGCTGGGATAGAGTTAATTGTTTTCACAGTAGTTAGTAGGGACTATGTTTTGGATTTGTGCTGGAAAGAGTGTTGATAAGGCAGGGATGTTTTTGTTACTGCTGAGCAGAGCTTGCACAGTCAAGGCTTTTTCTACTTCTCATCTCATCCCACCAGCAAGGAGGCTGAGGGTGCATAAGGAGTTGACAGGGGGCACAGCTGGGACAGCTGACCCCAACTGACCCAAGGGATATCCCACAGCAAATGGTGCCATGTTCAGTACATAAAGAGGGGAGAAGAGGGAGGAAGGGGAGGACGTTCAGAGCGATGACGTTTGCCTTCCCAAGTACCTGTTCAATGTGATTGAGCCCTGCTTTCAGACTGGCTGAACACCACTCTGCCCATGGGAAGTGGGGGATGAATCTCTTGTTTTGCTTTGCTTGTGCCTGTGGCTTCTGCTTTATCTATTGGATTGACTTTATCTCAATCCATGAGTTTTCTCACTTTTCCTATTCTCTCCCCCATCCTGATGTGGGGGGACTGAGTGAGCAGCTGTACGGAGCTTTGTTGCCAGTTGGGGTTAAAAGCATGAAAATTAGAAAAGTTATATTACAAAAAATGACATTTAAATTACCAGAAAGTAATAAAAGAACTTGCAAATATGGCAGATGTCTGCTAGTTATATTTATAACAGAACAATTGGGATTTTTCCCTCACTTGAATGAAAAAAAAATGTATAAAGAAAAAAAATATAATATTTCCTGATTGAAGGACAAAGCAAACCAAGTTGAAAAAAAATGCAAGAACTGTTAAGCAATTTCTGTGATACAAAGCAATTAAAAAAATCAGTGTGTTTATGTATGTATATATAAATACACTTATCTATACACGCATTATTCTAGCATAGCTTAGGTTATTTCAACATTAATCAATGAGAATTTGCAACAGTCTCTGAATAAAGGGACAATAATAGCACCTTTCCAGGCAGGATTTAATGCTCAAGAACCTTTTAAGAGAAAGGGGAATTACATCCTCTCAGACTATTCCAGAAAACAAAACAGAAACTTCTGTTTCTGTTTTCTAACAAAACAGAATAAAGTTTACACTTTTCTGACTCCTATTCCTCACTCAAAAAACCAACACATATCCACCTGCTTAGCAGGAACATCAGTGGGGTTTCCTACCTATTGAGAAAGACACTGGCATTCTACTCCTTCCGGTCACCACCGTGCAACTCCTTTGATTAACAAGGAGCAATACTTCTTAGGCTTAGAGCCTTTCTTTAATTCTCAGTACTAGAAAATTAAAATCCTCAAAATAGGGAGGCATCAACTCTTCCAAGTGTTTTATGGACCTCTTAGTAATTAAGTTTTTCCACAAAACTCTAACTACTCGTTACTGTTAGCTTCAGTTAACTAGTTATTTGTTACTTGAGATTCTCTGTTTTGCTTGGCTCATTAGTCTTCACAGGCAAATAAAAATATAAAAATCAGTAGTCCAAAATTCCCACTATATTAGTTTAAATTATTACTAAAAATCAAGTCTCATATCTTGGAGCCTTGATATTTTTCAAGGCTTGCACTGGCAATGTTAGAAATCACCTAACTGTGACTGTATTTTATCACTTCATCTTACTGGAGAGCTGATGCTTTTATTAACAGATAAGAAAGCAATCCTGTTACGTCTGAGGTCAACCTTCTCTTGAACTCCTATAGCCCATCTTAAGAAGGGCAAACAATTGTCAGCATAGGTAATGCCTGTCTCAGCATCTCAAAGCTCTTTATAGGACATGCATGATAATTAAATATTTAATAAGCATGTAATTAGTATGTGTAACATGTTAAGCAACAAGGGAAGATGTGCAAATTTCCACTTAGTGTTAGAAAAAGTCATGACATAAAAGCTGTAACAATAAATGGGTCATGTCTAGAAGTTCTGGGAAAAGATTTCTGGATCCCTAGTGATCCTATTGCACTCCCAGGTCTTGCAGTATGGGACTCAAAAGAAGAAAGATTTCTGCTGATCAGGGGTGTCTTACTCCCAGCCACAGGTCTCTCAGAGCAAATAATACAAATTACCATATGTGACAGTAAGACACTGAATATGCAAATAATCCAACATTAAATTCTGTAATTCTATAGGTTGAAAAAACAAGAACAAATGTTTTAACTGTCCACCAAACGGGTCAACAAGCATTTCTGTAGACTCACAAATAAAAACTATGTGTCTTTTCAACCTGATTTATATACAAACAGTAATTAAGCAAGTTACAGAATGACCAACTGATTAAACACAGAACAAAATACATCTCATTCCTAAATGGGTTTCATGTAAGATGCACACACATACACAAAAAAAAAAAAAGACTATGAAGAAGTCTGATGTGCAAGATTTGTGTATTCATTTGTCCAAGCACCAACCTGATCTCCATATAAGAGAAGGACAAGACTGAGAACAGTGGAGTCATTTTAACAGGCTGAAGTGAAGCAGGACATGGAAAAATATGAGGAGCAGCTCTCCATGATAAAGGGAATGCAGGCACCTATACCACTGGTTTAGAAATACTAATTTCAATCATCTTGGAATACCACAGAATAAATCTGAACAAATGTTCAGTTAAAAAAAAAAATCAATCCTGACAATAAACTGGGGAGGGAAAAAAACCCTAAAAAAAAAAAAAGATATAAAAAAGGCATATAAAATAATTCAGGCCTGAGATGGCAATCTCACTGCCTTTCCACAGAATTCAGTCTTTAATCCTTGAGTATGTATATTAGACAGCCACTATCAGTCATATTGCTTTTAGTAGATGCAAATAAAAACAAGCAAGACAACAAACCACACTGAGCACTGTGAGCAAGCAAAGTCAGGGGGCTGATGAACAGAGAAGCTGAGACCTATCATGAGAAACTGCAATTTTATGACGAGGAGCAAGAAGGAACTCCATGCCAACTAGCATTCACAGGGCTTCAAGGGTAATCCACTGGTCAACTGCATTAAAAGCAGGTATGCTGTTTTACCCAAGTGAGCAAAGACAGCACCCTGCTCTCTCACAGCCAGCTGACTTTGCTGAATCTTGTGCACTACAAGAGAAGGACTGTTTAGGAATGAGCTAAAAATTCAAACAGACAATGTGAAAGATGATCCTGAAGTTGTAAAGCAAAAATCACACTAGACTTGGAAAATAAGAAATTTAAGTGTCCTGCAAGGGTCCTAACAACATCCAGATCAAGAAATCAACACATCTCTTTGATGGATGACCATGGAAGTTATCACAGAGTAATCAAGAGTCTAGTTGCTCAGAAACTTCTTTAGGATGCTAGAGACATCTGTTTAATTTCTCAGTTTGTCTGAGCCAGGGACTGAATCCGATTTGAATTTCTTCTGCAGACAGAGTGACAAAATTAACTGTATTACCAGACTGTGAGCAAGTTGGTTGACTTAGAAATCTCCTTAGAAAGGGAGATTTTCCTTAATTTATTGTTACTGAAACGCTTTAATTTGGTAACTTACAAAGGTTACAAATACCCTTTTTTCGCACCCCCCAAACTCCAGAATATTTCCCCCATCTGTGCTTTTGCAGGTGAATGCCCAGTTTCCAGGATCCTTGCCTAGACAGATACAGCCCCAGCAACCAGAAGTCTTTGATCAGCTTCCAACTGACTGCTGGAGAGAATTTGTTTGGGGTTGATGCTCTCATAAAACAGCATGGAAGTAAGTTATGCTGTGCACAGGGTCACAAAAGAAACATTCATTTTCAGAGTAATGACCTGGCTAACACAAGCAGCCTCTACAACTTTGCAGTCCTGAGTTGCTCTTGCTATGAGGAACTTTCTTGTAACTTACTCAAGTAGAATTGTCAAGGACCACACTCATATCTACCACTGAGAATAAGTGTGGTGTCCCAAAGGAAATCAACATTAGTACTTCTCCAGATGAGAAACCGTGGCATTTACTGAAGTACTTTTGCTGCTGTACTTCCTATAATTACTTCTTCAAACCCTCATCTGTTTTGATTGGTACAGGTCCATGACTAGCAAGGAAGCTATCAATGTTCCTTTGGGGAAAGCAGGGACACAGCTTCAGACAGAGGCCTTTAAGTAAGAAGCACACTTTGCAGACAAACTGGCCAGTGCTTAATATATGCTTCTACTTTTGGTTAGCACTACTTGAAATGTTGTGTTAGCAGAATTCTGTCCCTCCCAAATGTAACATGTCCCTAATTTTGGCCAGTCTATTTAACATCATATATATCTGAATCCCTGCCCTATATTACCTTCCATAGAAAAAGTAGAAATCAGCATGGACGTGATATAGGCAACAAGTTAGGAAAAAACCTTTATCTGTAACTTCCCCTAAAATGATGTCAGTCAAGGAGCAACCTGTGGCTTGTATGGAGTTGGCAAACTGCCCTTTGGATACAGAAAGCAGATGGGTTATGAGCTACTGGATACTAAAGGGCTTAGACTTAGAGAGGGAAGAAAGGACTTTGTTAAATCCAATCCTTAAAATTCTCAACAAAAGACAACTGTCCTTTGCTAGCAGACAGTTCATCTTGATGTCAGATCAATCAGGGCCACTGATGCTTCAAAGGCTGCTACACTGATGCCTCAGAAGTAATTGTCCAGATCATTCCCAGTTTTAAAAGCCCTCTTCCAGCAATCTGCACAAATTCCCAGCCCACTCAAGAGTCATGCAAGAAATAGTCAAGATAACAGCTGAAGAAATGGGTGTAAAATCTTGAGCAAAAGCCAGCAGTTCCCAGAAAACAGATCTTAATTCTATACTCCATTCCTCTCAGGCAGACTGCAGGGCAACGTGCAATAGCCAACTTCTTAGGGGAACATTAATGCCTTTGGACAGAGACTGGGAGGAGTAAAACACGGCAGTCCATGAAGGCAAAGAAAATAGTCCTAAAGAGGCAGAGGTAAGAGAGAGGTGACATTTTCAGCTTTATCTCACTTGATTGGACAGAAGCGCACATCACTTGGGCCTTTTGTCAAAAACAAGGGAAGACTAGAAATGACAAGGCAAGTGAAAAAAAATAACCTAGACTAAAGAACAAATTCACCCAAGTGTTTAAGTGGGGCTAAACTAGATCCCTGTACTATTTATGTAACAGAAAAATATTGCGATGATTGGCAATTTATGAGTAATTATCACACCTATTATATAAAGATTTTTTAAGGGAATTTTGGCTGTTATATAATTATTCTATGGGACACCATCTGTCCTTAAGTCTTCACAAAACTACACGTATGTTGTTTTCACCAACTGCTGTAGTAGACTCACATTCTCATCCTGCTTACGTGCTGCAACATAAGAAATCTATTCATATCATCGTGAATATGTCAGAGCCAAATATCAAGCAGTGCTCTGCCAGCAGCTTCTTTCGAAAGCCAGGCCACGTCCTCCTATGTTAACTAGTAACTCAAGGGTGCAGACCTTGAGCTAACTCATCGTTAATTCTTGCTTTGCTGAGGCTTTCCTTTGGCAACAGAGTTAGGATCTGAATAATAAGGGACGCTTCAGTTATTCTTAGCTCTTTTCTTTTTCCCCTCTTGTCCCTCTTTTTCAAGTTCTGGAAACGACAACTCAGAACTTTAACTGTTCAAAGAGTTCCTGTCTATAAAACAGGATCCTCTGCAGAAGGTTCCTACTCCATCCCTTTGGATAAGGTGTTTGGATAAGATCAAAGGCATATATTCATTTTCTCTCCAATAAATATTGCAGCTGTGGGCCAAAGGATTTTAGAATTATTAGAGAGGAAGGGGGAGACGGTAACACATTTAGGTCCTTACTTCCTCTGTATTCTTGTCAACATGTCAGCAAAAGTTTGAAGAGTGGTGGTACCAGAATTGTCACAGCCCACTGGTACAGGACCAAGATTTTGCACAATTCAATATATTCCTCCTCTCCCTCAAAAAAAGATAGGTAGTTACAAATTATCATGGTTATTTACATATGCCTTGCTATTTTGGGATATCAGCATAACAAACAATAACAAAAAAAACCAAACAAGACAAAACACAATTACTGGTTGAATTGAGAAACTGCATGGAAGAGCCAACTGAATTCTCCAGGTGCAGGATCACACACAATGTAAAACACGAAACCAAATTCTTTACCTATACCTCCATGTAGTTTTCAACTCAAGGGCCCTCAGAAACAGACTATGCATCAACATATCAAGCAGTGCTGCTGAAAACAAGTGAAAGTTCAAATTAAAATATATTTTATCAAATAAAGCCAGATCTTCACATGAAGTCTATATTTCCTTTTTTTCCCATAAGTACAGAAGAGTTCATACAATTTCTCATAGCCACTAGGACAGTTACAACACAATCAGCTGAAGTGGACTGTTCCTCTTTGCAAGTGCTCACAGAAGGAACAATAATCTGAGAAACTGGACAGCCAAAGTAACCTGATTTCTTTCTTTTAAAAATTGCAGAATGATCACTTTTTTTAAAGTGATGACTGGCAATTAAAAAACTGCCAGATATAAAATAATCAATTAAAAATTGAATAAACTGTTGATTTGGCACTATATTTGAGCCATTAACATTTTAGAACTGATAATAAGTCTTCCAAATGTAAGCTTTGCACAGAAATTGGCTACAAAGCTTTAAACAAATTTTGCGCAATGCAATGCAAAATGTTATAAATGAGATGAAACAACAGTCAAACGTTGGACCCTTTAGGTAAGACTTACAAAAGGTGTCATACAGATTCGCACATGTTAACCAGTACTGGGGAACATTACCATCATGAGCCACTGGCTTCAGGTCTGAGAATACGGCACTTATTTTGTGTAGCTACGTATGTGATTCGTAAGTATTTTTAAAACTAGCGTTCCACTCAACTGAGAAGGAAAGACACAGTATGTGTGGCAACAGCACTCAACCCATTTTTTGTTCTGCAGGAACAAAAGGAAATTACAAGGGCATAACCCAAGGATGGAGCAAGAGCTGTCCGGGTGCTAAGCCTGCCGCAGGTGGGTGAGCAAGGCCCCTTCAGGCTACCTGTAGTGCTTTCCATCCAAACCTGACCAACTCAAAACACTGTAGCTTCTGTTACTGGCACCACATGGTATAAGCCCATACAGTGCTCACTTCACACTTTCTGCACAGTCCAGCAAGTCCTGTTGTGTCAAATACAGAGCTGGGTGGCAAATAGACCTACAGCATGGCTCTTTTACCCTTCCCCAACTCCAGGTGTTCCCTCATGGCAATCCCCAGATGTGAGCTCAACTGAATCAGCGTGGGCTCAACACTGAGACACTTGGCCCCATGAGACCCTTTACTTCATTTGAAAATGTTTTTAAACTAATGAATGAACATCATAAACTTGCTGAACTTCAGTTTTTCAAAACGCATTCCTTGTAGGCTTCATTCTCAGTTACAATCACACTGAATTCCCATAAAGCAAAGCCTTTGGAACAGAAACTGCTCTGTGAGGAAGGGAATTCAGGAAAGCCCATTTCTCTGCCTTCTGCTGCTGCCTCTCCTCAGTCACAGTGTTGTCACAGTACAGCAAAGCAGCTGCAGATCAGTCTGAGGACTGCCAGCTTGGGGCAGCTCCACTCAAGACAATAAGGAAATGGATACTGCATGTCTTTTGTATTAAAAGCTCCATCTTCAGTGCTGATACATACACTCAAACCTGAACAATAAGCATAGGACTAGAGCACAGCAATACTTCTAGTATATGAACAAAATCAGCTCAGGTAATCAAATACCTGGGAACAATACTTAGATTTAGCAACAAATCCATTGTTAGAAAAAGATTATTTATCACTAGCTGCTAAAAATGTATTTTGAGGAGCTCCTGTTTGTTGATCTAAATTGCTTTGCTTCCCTACAGATTATTCAAAGAAGGTAGAAAACAATTTCTTTGAAACACAATCTAAGAAAAAATTATAGTGTTAAATCTCAGCTCTTGTGAAAGGTTTTTAAAAGCATTCAACTAAATTTACTATTATGCTGTCATGTAAAATAGGCTTTCAATAGTATCTGTGCCAGTACATCTCCCACAATAAAGCAACTTCTAGCAGACTCAAAAGTATCTTAATATTTTCCTCCAGAAGCTTTAAAGTCTCACTTCAGCTGATAAGAACAACATATTCACTATAAAAGCCTTTTCACATGAAGGTAGCTCTGCTGCTCTTGTATATGATAAACAAGTTCCACCACATCACTGTTCCCAGCAGTGCTGCTTCTTTCCTTGAGGGTCTGCTGAAAGCATGAGCAGCTGAGTAGTTAGTGAGGGTGACAGGAGTACACCTAACCCTACTTGAAGAGAAACTCAAATTCATGGATCAGCTAGCAACAAAAGAACGTTGGCAACAAAAAGTTTTCCATCTGCTGCTTCAGGAGCATAGGGTTGTATTTCAAGTCCTTGCAGGAAGAGCTTACGTATAAGAACAGAGCAGGAATGCAGTGCTTGAAGCTAATCAAGGAAGCACTGTAAGGGAGTGACTCACGAGTGGGCACAGAGAAACATTAACCACTCCAGGCTCAAAGTGCAGGCAGAACACAAAGATAGTAGATATTACCACCAGTAGGTTTGGGTGTCACTGTCTCATGCAAAGAGCTAATAGAAGTGAAAGGGCAGCACAACAGCTACATAGCACTTCTCTTGGCATTGTTCATGCACCTAATTCATGATCGTGGCTACACTGCAGCAAATCAAAATACCAATTCTCTCTTTACTGCAATGCTGCTAAGAATAACCCTCTAAAAGTAGAACCTTTCTGTCCCATTCTGTGCAGTATACATGCACTAGTCATTGTGCTAGCAAAACAAAATGAAAAATCAAGCAGTAATGCAGTCCTAAAAAAAATACCCCAGAAATTTCAGGTCAAAATAACCCAAACCACATTCTTACTTTGCAGGTCAATGACTTAACTCTATTTCTAAGGTATACAGTAAAAATACAAGTTTCATTTGAAAAAAGTTTAAAGCAGGTTGCAAAACAATGCTGAAATGCAGAGATTTACATGGCCTAGAGAACTGCTGATCTACTGCAATGAGGCAAGGAACAAAATAAAGCTTGTTGTATAATTATACTAATATGCAGCAATTTATTCGAGAGAAAAAAAGGATTATGTAGTTCTGCAGCAAGTAACTTGCATTAAATGGAGAGAAAAAAAAACAGTGAGGAAAAGCAGGAACTACAGGTAGCTAAAAAGCAACCAAATCATAAGGATTTGGTACTCCCATTAAAAACCACAATCTTCAACAAAATCAGTTGAATCTTCTTAAGGTTCTACCATTTCAAATTCACTGCACCACTGCATTTACCTAGCAAGTAGAAAATTGACAACACCACAGAGCAGCTCTACTACATTCTCTTACAGTTGATCCTGATTTCCTTTCAAAGGTCATATGTGACACATATTGACTGGCTCTCTGGCCAGGGTTTCATCTGAGGTTATGCAAATAATCTTTCATCAGCAACAGATCTTAAGCCTGAGATCTTCCCTCCAATGCCCATTTCTCCTCCACCCTGAGACAGAGGTTGCTTCTTCTTCAAGGCACTAACACTACTTTGTTTAGCTGGAACTATGAATTATGTCATTTTTACAAGAAACAAAATAAGGCATAAAAACAAAGGAGGTTTTCTGTATGTTTGCAACCTGTATCATTTCACCATTTCAGTTTAGAGAGCTGTCAAACCAACAATCATGCTAGTACAATTAACAGTGTCACCTACCAGCAGATGGTGAATCTGCCACCAAGACAGTCATTTCATATTACATCTAGCTGAAACTCACCAGAATTTTTCTGAAAGTAATGATGCTCTTCAAAACAAACTAAGCATCATTAAAGGGGACAGGATTTTCTATTTTCCTCTGCAAGGAGTTACTGAATGCAACTGAAAGCACCAGGAAAAAACAGTATTACTATATGAATATTTGCAACTTTGCACCCCTAATGACCAAGCACTTTGAATTAAAGCAAGACATGTCATTTTGCACCTCACTGCTCTCCTGCTGATTTATTCTGCGAGGCCTAGAACATACTTGACAATTATCTAGACACCATATTTAAGGGGGTTTTTTTTGCACACAGAGCACTTTAAAGTTTTGACCAACATATCACAGTCATCAGTGGTGTAGAAAACAGAGAACCAGCACAGTTGAGAATAGTCCTTGTTTACTGCTTCTCATATCACCATCGTGTCCTTCAACACCCTAGAGAGAGCCCCAGGGAGGAAAATAATCTTTGCCAGTAGGTACTGCCACATGCAATTCACCCCACACCAAGGGACCCCACTAACACTGCAGCTATTGTGAGAATACACTCCCACATCATCGGTGCCAGTTTACATCAACCTGGGACAGCTGTAGCCACTGCTTGATATTGCTCTTTTATCTGGCCACCAGTTTCATTTCCTCAGAGCACCTGAGGTTTTCCAAAACCTCAGGCAACAGCTATTTTTAGCACTGGTAAGTAATCTTAACAGATTTAAGAAACTCTGTGATTCTGTTACAAATCAAAGCTGAACTTCTTTACTTGAAGGGGAAAAAAAAGGATGACATTTCCTATGCCCGTGTCATTAAATATATGATGAAAAGCATAGTAAAACTAAATGAAATTGTAACTTTGCTGTAAGAGAGAACCACCCTACTGCTGTTTCAGAGTTGCTTTGAGATTTACACTGTACTGGAACAGCTAGGATGACACTAACATACAAGGACAACTCCTCTACAAGTTTTTGGCTTTTATTATGAGAAGTGATTTGAATAACAATAATCAGATGCCCCAGTTATGTAATGAACTCTTAAAACATTTCCACTTGTATTTTCTACAACAGCTGAGATCTTGCCCTAAATGACACATTTAGTTGTTCCACAGAAGAGAATGCCTGTACTTTGCAATCACGTACACAATCAAATACTGCTTTACACAATCACCCCAAATGCACTACACTTCAGAGTTTTACATTTGCATACAAATGCTCTGAGAGCAGCAATGGATGTGCTTGGCATGTACTATTAAGAGAAAAAAAACCACTAAGTAAGTGAAAGAAAAGAACTATTAAAGATCCAACAGATGGGAATGCTTAATGCAAAGACAGAAGTTACAGTCCTATTTGCAATTGTCAATTTGGACATCTCAACCTCCTTTCACCTTGTCTCAAAAGGTGACCAGAAGAAAGGCAACAGAGGCAAGCACTGGGTTTGGGGAGGGGAAGGCGTTCAGCATTTTCAAAGAGAGCAGCTTGTAACAGTGTTAACTAATGTATCCACAGAACGGGGACTCTTATGGTTAAATTAATATGGCATGCTGCAAAATTTGCCATGGTCACCGCACACAGGCTTTAACTTAATCCCAGCTGGAATTAAAAGAAAGATTTTCCCTCCCAAACGCTTGGCCTCTCCATGTTTTGCAGTTTTAGTTGCTGTATCCATGGATGTTAATAACTGAGTAGTCAGGGCACAGAGTTCTCCCCTAGATTCTTCCACCATCAGTAGTGGAAGAGCAAGCTAACCAGCAGCTTCTCATTATTTCATTCACATGCTGAGTATTTATTATGCAAAGGGACAGTTCAGCAATAGTTAATTGGTTCAAGTCATATAATCTAGATATTTTACTGCTGCAAGAGATCTGTGGCACCTAGATCTACTTTTGCTCCCCACTCCAGCCCTTATGCTGACAAACAACTTTAGATGCTCTGTGTGAGAACTAGCGATTTTTATGCTTTGTGTTGAAACCTGAAGTTGTTTGCCTGTGTCTATGTGTTGAGAAAGTCTTATTTTACGTGCACTAAGTTAGACAAGATCAACGGTTTTACTGGCACATACCTCTTACAAGAGGCGCAGATCACATCGAGTACAGCTGCTTTTAAAAGAACTTGAAGCAGTTACTTGGAGAGACTGTTAAATAATGCTTGTGTCTTCAAATTTTGTTTCAATTTGAGGAGATTCCCTGGTAAGCAGTGAAGAGGTGCAGTGACATAATGTACTCCCAAACCACAAAAGCTGGCATGTGAAGAGTTCAGAGACTTGTAAAATCTTTCATTACTAGCAGTCAGTCATCTTTTTGACCAAGCACAAGTAGGAACAGGTACTCGTGAACAGCAGCTGATGCTGGTATCGAACATCCAGAACAATGTCAGTCATCTACTTTCTTTCCACAAGGTAAAACCACTTGATAAATCACATGACAACCACCTGGGGAGCTCACCATCTGATTCATTTGCATTTCTTTCCCTATATGAAACATGCTCTGTTGTTTGAAAGTTGTAACCCCTAGAGAATGCAGGAAGTACACATTATATCCCTACTACTGGCAAATATGGACAAAGAATTAGCTCTGTTGGATTTCAAACCCAAAAGCAATTCTACACAAACAAGCTCCATTCCCCAGCACATCCCCTTATTTTGCTCAGGATCACACACTCACTGTTAGCAATCTGTCCTTCCCTCAGGAAGGCGCTGAATAAAGGGGCACTAAATAAAGCTCTGGTGAGAAATTAAGGAGCTACATGGACGGATTTCTCTCATCCTGTCACTATTCCCTTCTCAACATATGGTGGGCTACAGGAAAACTACAGAATTAAAGTAAATTATCAGAACAACAACTATCAAGACCTTGCAGCACATAACTCAGGTTACAGTGACATGTATTTGAGACTTACACCACATTCTACACGCTCAGTTCAAGCAGTTCAGAAACAGCAGAACAAGCCACAAATTACAAGAGATATGGTTGTAAGTTACCTGTCCCATTGATCACTGGTCATTATGTGAGTTTTTGAAGCCTGTGTAAAAAGACCAAAGGGGAACTGTGCAGCACTTTCAACCCATAGAACTCATTCCCTATTTGTCACACATTACCAAAAGCTCAGATTCCCTTTTATTCTTTCTCCCCCAGTTTGCTCAGTATTTTTAAACTCAACAACACTCTCCCCACCATTCTTGTAATTTAACCAGACAATTCAACCAGTGACCTAGTTTGTTTTCTTTTGTCACTTAGTAAGATTCAGCATTACCAATCCCAAAACTGTCACAGCTTCAAATTTAACATTGCAAAAATCACAACTATTTTTTTTAACATCATAACAATAAACATTGGGCTAAAAATAAAAATAAGAAATTAAAAACCCACAGCAGCATAACAAACTGCAGACAATTTTTACATCTAAAAGGTTTCTCGCTCCCCTCTTGATCTACTGCACTAATGCAAATATTACTTCCTGAAGTCTACTCGACCCCTATATTCTGCATTATTGTTTCCATTCCACATAATTCAAAATAAAACACTTTTAGAAATATGCATCTACATGGTGCTCAGCAAGGATGACAAAACCAACCATTTATTAGTTACTCATTCAGTTTATTTTGGTATGCCTTCCATAGGAACATATATAGCAGTTTTACTAGATAAGCCATTATAACATAGATACTCCTACTAAAAAAAAAAAAAAAGAAATACATTGAGGGGTTGCAGAGCAGCGTGAAACACATCCTTGTGCTATTCTGGTTAAGAAAGATGTTTTTGAAAACTCCAGCTCTTTCCCCTTTAAAGCCTTCCACCTACAAAAGAACAATGCTCAGAAGGGCAGCATTCTCCATACAATAGCTGTTCTCTAGTATACCAGGGCATTTGTTTCCTAGGAAACAAGCTAAAAAAAAAACAAACAAAAACGACAGAAAGTATCCAATATGTTAAATATGCAAATAAAGTAGGTCACACCAGTTATATTTCACTCAATGAAGTGAAGAATCCACAACTCATTATATTCTGGAGTGCAGGATTAGTTCTTCAGTAACTGCTCAAAACTAAATGATCTCTATTTTTCCACAGGCACCTCTGAAGTACTCTGCTTTTTAGGAACAAATGCAAGATCAGCAAGAAAGGGCTTTACTTTCAGTATGAAAATACATGTTGTTTTAATGCCAAAATATTCTTAATGCAAGTGTATTCCAGCTATCTGCACAGCCTACAAAATTCTGAGCAAAGCATTGACAACAGCAAGTCACACCAAACCAAAGTCTGTTATTCCAGTCTAAGACATCACCAAATTTTAGGCAAGTTCTCACCGTCTTTGTCTATAGCCCTTAAGAGAGCTTCAGTCAGAGTAACTGGCTTCTTAACACACAAGCCAGGCCAAGCTTTACTGCAGTGGGAAGTAGAGGAAACAGAACAGAACAAACTACCCTTTTGAACAATACTTGTCAATGTCCTGAAGGTAATGTATCAGCAGTTGTTTCCCAAGCTCCCACGAAAAAATGAAGAAGGTCCTGGGAAGGTTGAGCAGGTCAGTCTCAAAAAAGAAAACAACCCAACAGCTGCATTCCCCACTTGTTCTTATTAACATGCTCTCCATTATTACATTTGAAATGACATTTCAAGAATATGCTTGGTCAGAACAAAAAGCACAGTTATTTATATTATTACAGCACTCACAGGAAACACAGGCTAGTGCAGTCAACCCAAAACAAGTGTCAAAAAACTCAAAATCTCATGATCAGCCTGTTTGAAATCATGGCAATCACCTAGCACAATACTAAATGAACAAAGCATCTTATGTTGTGAAAAGGTCATGCCAGCAAGCGTAAAAACCGTCAGCTGAATCATGGCAGTGTCAGTTCAGAGCATAATGAATCCTACACTGTAGCTACACACACCCTCTCTGACACTGAGCTACCACTATAAGTCTCTTCACTCATATGAGGGAGCTGTAACTAAAGTGCACTGGTCATAACTGAGGGTGGAAGGAACATTGCCTGGGGAAAAAAAAACCCTCCACCAATGCTATTTGTATTGCTTCTACAGTCTTTGTAAATCACAGTGTGATAGTAGGCAATTACAGTCTACCATGTACTTCAGGTACTGTTCCTATTTTCTTATCTTCTAGCCTGTAGAAGAGACCAGCATGAACATCAAAGGTGCCCTCATGATTCACGTGGGTTTTGTAAGTTTTGGTATTAAATAGAAGAGGATGCAGATATGCTTCTCAGTCCTCTTCTTCACCTTTAAAAGATAACACAAACACAAAGGTATGCCAAGAATTCAGGAAAGTGTTATTTATTTAATCAGCCAGGAAAGGACAGGGAAGAGCTTTACACAAAAGTCAATCTTCTAAACCCACAAGCAAGTCAAGTGACAGTGATTCACAAAAACGCATTCAAGAATGATACAATTTCAGAACTAAAAAAGAAGTGAGCACCATCAACTGACAGGAATGGTAAAATTCCTACAATTAATTTTATGAGTCCTTTGCAACCTTTTTGGGTAATCTCACCACACCCTGGTCTCTTTCTACCAAAATATTTTTGGACTGACCAGAATTTAACAGAAATTTATACTCCTTCACATCACCACAAACAGCAAATCAGTGCACAAAATATTTGTCATTCTCTCCAAGGAGGTTTACTGTTTAAAAGAGAAAAAAGGAGAAAAAAAAGATAGGAAGAGTCAACATGCTGTTACAACTGCAGCCCTCCAGAAGAGCAGCTAACAAAGGAAGACCAGCTTACTCAATTCAAGCACTAGCTGGCAAGTTCACACCAAAGAGCCACTATTGTTTGTACTAGCTGGGGTGCAGTTACCAGGAAAGAGCTACCAACAGCTACAGAAGTACCTGGCACTGCACCTCAGCATGGATGCTGTACAGACACTTGCTTTCCCATTCATCCTGCTGTATGTGACATGGAAATACAGAATGCCATCTTACAGGACTACTCATCTGGCACCTGGTACTAGCACTAAACTTATCGAAGGTTTGAAAAACACACATGCACTTTTCCACATGTGTGTTTTTTGCTTTCATATAACAGTTTAATTGCACAATATTGTCTCTAACCCCACCACTAAGGTAGCTTTCAGTTGCCTAATCAGCATGATAAAATGAACAGCATGAGCAAGCCCTGATACTTCCCTACCTCCAAATCCATAAAATCAATTACATAAATCAAGACATTTTAATGTAATGTAGATTAAAAGGTTCTAAGCTTAGGCATGCTTTGCTTTTAGGCTTTCACAATGTGGAATATTATTTAGTATGACAAAATGGGATAGCCTGTTTATTCATTCAGGAGAGGTATTTGAATTACCACTGACATTTGTTCATTGCTTCCAGATTTGGGAAATCAGACAAAGAAACACAGTAAACAGCTTGATCCTGAACACCATTCAGATCCTTTTAGTGAATCCTCCCACTCTCCCTGTGAGCAAGGAGTCACCAGTCCCATTACAGTCCTCCTCACCTAACCTAACAGCAGGATAATTCTATTCTGATCGATGGGTACTGAATGCAAATTTCAATTACCGTATAAGTAAAACCTGCTGTAAGAGTTATTGATTCATGCAAAGAAGTTCACCCAAGGAGGGGTGGGGATGGGTGGAGAGGAACATTTTTCTCACCGGTCTTGGAAGAATGTTTACTCGCCTTCAAGTTTAAAGAAGGAGAACTTTTCATCCGGCCTGTCTGCCATTATAAGCATGAAAACTGTGATTAAAGATACAGGGACATCAACCCTGCTCCTCTTGAATCTCATTACTGCATGCATATGCATTAGGCATTACTGAAGATGGTCCAGACACTAAATATACAGGGAGGAAAAGAACAAGCACTCCATTAGCAGGCAGTCTGGCAAGGCCATGGTTTCATTAAGCAGCAACAAAGCAGTTAAAGCACTCAGTAGTTGATTTCAGAGGTATTTTATTCAAAGACATTAAAATAAATCTAATTACAAAGGTAGTAATGGCATTTTGCTCTTGTTAAGTCCAATTGGTAGGCAGAACAGCAATTCCACTGTTAGTCCCATGATTATTTCCAAACATTACCATATGCTTATACAATTTCCATAATATCTATGACATTTATAAGGAATAATTTTAAAACAGGGCGAGTTTTCAAAAAGCACTTAGATGACCTATTAACATTTAACATGGACTCCAGTCTGCTGTATTATCAATGAGAGATTCTTATCAGCCTCCATCAGCCTGAAGCCACTTGTGAAGATGGCCACAGCTTACACTACTTTGGAAAGCTTTATCAAATTCTTACTTCAGAGAAAAGAGTCTTTGCAAATTAAGACCCTTTTCCACAGTAAACAAAAGGCAGTGCCATTGATTTCAGGTAAGACTCTCTAAGTGCTTGAAGCCTATTTTTGTTCAGTTAAGGCCTAAATAACTCTTAACAAAAAAATTAACTTGACAGCTACACTTAGCTTCATCAAAAACCCCTGGAAAAATGTTGTTGAGACTGTTCCCTCCAGAACTGTTTCTCCACTCAGAAGACGCAGATAATCAGAGCAATGCTTTGATGAAATGCCCCAACTGCCCAGTCAGAACTTAAAGCTCACAATGACATGTTAGAAGAGGATTGAGGGGGGAGTGTCCACCTAACTTGAAAACACTGCAGTTTTTAACAAAATGAACCATCTGGAAAAGTGTTTGTGGCTTAACGTGCTCTCCGAAAGTTAAAAGAGGATATGAAATTCACACACAATGTATCAATACATTTTCACTCAAGTGCCCAATAAGCCAAACCAGTTTGTGGAATCCAGAGCAGGGAAAAGCAGAGAAGGTGGGCATAGTTCCTTTAACAAAAAGACTAAAAATAATCATCATCCTCATCACTTATCACCTCTGCAAGGAAGGGTCCTCACATTTAAGTACATTGAGCCAAAGAACATCTATGGCAGACACATATAGGGTAAATACAAAACAACCTCCTCACAAAAAGAATACAGTTGGGTCAGAAACTCTACATAGCCAATTTTGAGGCATAGCATTCCATCCCACCACTAAGCAGCTCCCTCTCTGCCCTCTGGGAGTTAAGAACCCCTTTACAAACACCAGGCTTCAAAACAATAAAGACTCGTCTGAGAAAACACTCCACTTACTGCTGTGCCCTAAGTCACACACACACACACACAATGGCAACGCAATGGTTCTCATGTTTCTAACTCTCCGACTGACTTTGTGGGGAGAAGAGAACAGGAATTAGCCCTGTATCTTCAGCAGCCATGAAAAGCACAAAAATAGCCTGCCTTCTTCAGGCAGTATAAAAAGCAGAAAGAAAGACTTGAGCTTTTGGTGAATTGCTGATTCTTTTCTCTGCAAACAGCTCCAATCACTCAAGTACATAAAACATTTAGAGTTACTGGATTGCTGCTGCTATTCAGCCCAGTGGTAAAAGACTGTGACTGATACAAATGCAGAGGAAATTCTTGAGAAAAAGAAGAAAGTCAAGTGAAGATGATGTAGGAAGGTCTGTTCTGCCATTGCACTGTCAGCCAAGAGTGGCCACAGGAGACTTTTGTATTTTAATTTATGCTCTCTCAGTCAGGCTGAGGAGCAGCTGCTGCTGCAGTAAGAGCAGAGAACGTACGGCTGTCAGCAGGGCAGACAGGAGGGCAGCCCTGATGCCTGATACCCTGCAGAGAGAAGAAAGATAGCAGAAAAAGAAAGACTTCCCCAGCAGGGACCCCTCACTGCAAAAACAGATTCTGGCTGGCAAGAGCAAAAGCTGTTCTCTTCAATGAGCTTCAGCAGTACTGGTATGGAGAAGAAGTGGAAAAACAGAACCAGGGAAAAACATTAAAAAAGTATATATATACACACATAAACATATCTTTATATAAAAGTAAACATCCTAGTAAACATGGATTTTATTAACACTAGTAGAAACCATAGTTTTGTAGCAATTACACCTTTGAAAGTATACCTAGCCCACAGCATGAAATTCAGTTTGCAGGATGGGTTTATTTCTTCTTCAGTAGAATCTATCATATCAAAGATCAGGGTATGATGCAAAACACAGTTATACAGCAAACACCAAGGATGGAGGTAAGAGAGGGAACCACTCTTTGTTGCTGCCAAGAAAACACTAATTAATCCAAGTAGTTCACATATATATAAAAAAAACCAAAAATAAAACCCACACACCCCCCCAAAAACCCCCACAAAATCACACACCTAAAAACTTAAGAAAACCAAAACTATCAACCAAACAAAATAACATACCTTTAAATGCAAAGCCTCAAAGCACTTTGTTCTATTGTGCAAGTTTTCATTGAAGTACTTCTAAAATAGATCCCCGTGCAGCAAATAAAACAGATTTCAGGATGAACACCTACCAAACTGTTTTCTCAGGTCTTCTTCCTTTTTTTTTTTTTCATTTCCTATAACAACAGGAATTTAGATTAAGTTGTTTATCTGGAAATCCCATTCCCAATGGGATCAGATCATGGACCTGGGCCCTGGGAATAAGGACTTACAAAGGCATTCAGAAGCATTCATTTATTATTTCTTAGTAAAACAAAAAGTCTTAGAACTCTGTCAGCTTTTTTTTTTCCCCAAGCCTAGTAAACTAACTTAAATCTAAAGTCAGCCTCTGCGTGGTCAGCTAGCTTTAAAGGATCTGGTATTTTTCGGTGAGAACCTTATCACCAGCTTATGTGGCTCTCTTGCCTATCTCTTGTCTTCTCTCAGTCAGCCAGTAAATACAAGTAGTCACCCATGACACTTATGTTCTTCCTCCCTTCTCAAGACTATTATGCAAATAAACAAGAAAAGTCTCACATTGCATTTACCAGGTGTCAAATGCCATGGTATGACGTAAGGTGACTTCTATAAACTTGTCTTAACAAATTTGCTTGGGCTACAACACAACCTTAGGGATGTCATGCTTATACAGCACCGATGACTCCACTGTACTGTCTGGCCACTGATTTACCTGATGCAAACCCTCAAAGTCGTACTCCTAGCACATTGGTCTCTGCTTCAGAGACAGCCTAGGCAGCAGGTAGCACTGCCCAAAAGCCACAGACTTGCTCGTGGACTTTCTCAGGGCCCAGACAAGAAAGGAATTTCCCACCTTTCCTTCCAAAATAATAGGTAAGTGCTACATTTGAGCTCTTATGTTAAAGCTAATTTCTAGAACCTACCAAAATAGTAATCAAAGGAAGGAACAGTCTGGCAGCTGCCTGAGAACACTCTTCAGATTCACCTGCCTATCGCAAAACTCTCAGCCCTAGTATACCATTGTTACTTAATAAGGATCCACCATAACCAATGTCAGAATTAAATAAGAACTCTGGGAGTGCAGACTTGCTCATTTCTTCCTTTTGGGAGGCAAGGGAGAGAGAGGATGAGAAAGGACAAGCAATTGGAATCCTACATAAAAACTGCCATCTATATACCTTGCTGTTAAACACAGCCTGGGCTGAAAATGGTTAATTCATTGTAACTGGAGGAGCTGTGTAAAGATCCAAGTAGGTCACCATCTGGAAACTTAAAGCTCCTCTTCCCAGCAGAAAGCTTTTTCATCTGTGACATCCAGCTGTAGTTGCCTTGGACTGCTACACTTACTTGACTTTACACGCCTCCTACATTTGTAATTCAACCATTCGAACCACTGAAAAGGAAGGTATCCAAAATTTGTTTCTTAATGGTATTGTGTGGAAAAGCCAGGGGCAGGGTACAGAGGGAGCAGATAAAAGGTGTTTCAAACTACATTCTTTAGATGCAGGATTTTCATTGTGGTTTCACAGAAACTAAGCAGATGAACATGAAAGTTAATTGACTCCAAGCTGCAGAATGCTTTATTAGATGCCTGTTGGAACTCCACCTCTTGCAAAAGTAAGCCAATACTAATAGGGAAAATGTACAGCTAACAACTGGATGTCACACACTTCAGAAAGGCAGAGATTCAAGGACCAACCAGATAAATTCACAAAGAAAAATCCATATAGGGATTCCAAGCACAAAGATACTGATTCTAGATCTGAAAGGCTGGGGATTCAGAGCATACTCCCTAACATTTATCACTACCTGCCTTGTTTCTCATACTTCTTACCAGCTGGCCGCTGTTCTAAGAATATTTACCTTAAACAAACCTATTGTCTGGTCCAGTATGATCACTGGTATGGTCTCTGCTGCACTTCTAAAAAGGTTGAGGACTACCTTAACAGTGATGCCTTATTTTATTCTGCATCAGGAATTCTATACCTTATTTATTCTATATCAGAAAATGCTTCAATCCAAACATAATGCTAGATGTCAGAGAGGAAAGACTAGAACAGCTCACAGCATTTCACCATAAAAGCTTCAAAACAACTTTCTGCCCAACCCTCCACAAGTTTTCATCTTGCATCCTATCCAAATCTAAGAACATTCCCATATTAAAAGGAAGACACTGATTTAACAGTTTATCTGAATTTAAACAAACGTTTCAATTCTATATATTCTCATTAAAGTAACAATTTCTTGAAAATTTCAGAGCTACCTTTAATAACACTCACAAAATTACTTCCAATACTACCTTTGAAACCTAAGATTATTTACTCCTTTTGCTTTCGGTTCCTTTACTGATGATTTTAGTTTGTTGAGAACATTTCACGAACAGCAAATATATAACTCATCCTGAACACTGAGAATTCATTTTGAAATTTTGTTACAGTTTACAGATCATGCAGTCCAAACTGCTGGCATTACCTCAGCTTAAGCCTGAAAGAAGAATTTTCACTAGACACATTTATCCCAAAGCTCAAGGGAGAAAGAAAAGAGCACACCTTTACCACCCTTAAGTAAAGTACAGCAGAAAAACCATTCCAAACTCCTGCTGGGTCATACCAGACCAGTATTGATGGTTTAGTTTCCATAACTTCTGTAGTAACTCTAGCTCTGCAGATTTCAACATGCCTTTCACAACTCAGGCTTTCTTAACTCAGCCTGGCGTCAATCAAAGGTATCAGACCTTGAAAACAACAGGGAAATGACAACTTGTCCACAGACTTCAAAGTTAATTAAGATTAATATTTTCAAGGGACATTGCTCGGTCTACAGTGGGGTTTTTTTTCCAGATTGGGTCTGTCCATAAAAATTACTAATTATGCCAAATATTAATTGCAGTGGTGGTGTTTGACATGGACAACACTCATAAAAACAAAACCTACATGACTTTAACTCAAGGCAGTTAAACCAGATAGGTTTTTCAGTAGCAAAATGGTCTGTTTAGTTCCCCTGGTCACATCCTCACCTGAGTGGAGCTGTCTTCCTCTTATGCCACTCTTCACCAGCCTCTCAGTTGGTTTATGAAGCTATACCTTACACTGGCCCAACTGTTCTAAGTTAGTTTAGCTGGCAAGGATACCATCTTGAAATGTCCTCTGGGAAAAAAACCCATCAAACCTCCAAACTACTTTTGATCTGTATGGGACCCCATCTGGAAATTAAAGATTATTCAAAAATGCCTTTTTAACCACATCTTTCACACCGTACAAAACAGAGCCAAATATATCTTAAAATAAACAAACACCTGTTCTAGGTATTTAAAAGTTGTCAATCCACACAAAAGTAACAGAAATTCAGACTACAGGATCTTCAAACTTTTAAACTTGAAACCATTAAAATTTTGACGTTTTTAATAAGAGCTGTAGGTACATTAATATATTGTTTCTTCACATACTAGTGAGAAATAAAAGAGCAAGATTCTTTCCCTTGGGGAACTCCCTTGCATCGAATCTAGTCAAAAGGGAAGGCTCTGCACATCTCCAAAACTGTGGAGCAACTTTTGGCTCTGGAGGCTAATGTTTCATTTGAAGGTACATGACAATTTAGCTGATTAAGGATTCAGTGCAATAGCTCAAAGTTCTTCATCTCCCTTGGTGGTACAATGAATCTAAAAGCAGGGATTGTTAACTTTGACCCTTTTTTTTTTCCTGAGCCATCAATAAGAATCAGTTGCACAGTTCTCTAAAGCCTTCCTCGAAGGCAAAAAGAAAGGTGGCTCTTACTGTTTACTTTTAATAGTATTGAAATCATTGGTATTAGCACAGACTATAACTACCTACTCATATTGCTTTTCCACAAAGTGCTGAAACAATCCAATAGTAGAAAATAAATGCAATATGCATCAAGTTCTACATTTGGACTGTTTTTACTTCTTCTTTATCAATCACCAAAGTATAAACAAAACTAGACCGAGATGTTCAGTTCCCATTCAGCTATAAATTGATTTTCAGGCTTGATTTATATACATGGCTTCTTTTATGCTTTGTTTACAGAAATTATCAAGTAAGCTAGTGTATCAGATAAAATAAGACACCATTAGCAGTAATGGAACATATTTCATGCAGAAGCCATTATCTTTAGCCCAAGATGCTGTCGAAGTTCAGATGCCATAAACAAAATGTGGAGATTTCTTATGTGGTTAATGGTAGACCACATAAGTAGTGGTATTTTAGAGCTGAGCATTAGCAGCTCCATTGGACAAAGATTTATCATGAAGTTGCTGCTGTTATGTACATGCCTGGCAAAAGCAGGACTCAGTGCTCAATGAAGTACTATGAATTGCTAGTTATAAAAAAATTACACCAGTGACCAGCTCGCTGCCCAGACTAGTGGCAAGGCACATAGCCTGCAGAAACCACTGTTAAGTGGTATTTCAGCACATGTAAAGCTATTTCATCCAATCACACCACTGCTCTACAACTAGAGAGAATACAGTCACAATTGCTTGCTGAGGACAAACTCCATGTGCTTCATTGGCTGAGTTCTCCCAGTGCTACAAGTATTAGAGTCACATATAGCTCCTGCTACTGAGGGGAAGTTATCATCTAAAGGATGGTCAGACAGGATGCTTATTCTAAAACACAAATGAGTGGGAACGCTGCCTGATAGGCTCCACTGTTCTCTGCCAGAGTTTCTGGTTAGACTACTGTAACACCCTTTTTGCCAGCTCTTAGCTACTTAGGCAACTGAGGTAATTGCTCTAGCTCTTATGAAAGACTTTTCAGTGTTTTGTTTCGGGTACCTCTTTGAGCTGTCCCACACATCCTCCCTTTTTTGTTTGTTTTTTTGTTTGTTTTTTTTTTTTTTGCAAAAAACTACATTGTTTGAAAAACAATTATGCAGCTGCCAACAAGTGATTCCCACTGAAGTCAACAGGATCTGCTCTTACGCAGAGGGTTGTAACAAGTGCCCAATCATTTACAGTGCTGAAAGCCTTTGTGCTCTATACCCTAAGTAGATGAAGGGCAATGCGGGGGGCTCATGTAAAATTAATACCACATCAGGAAGTGCATGAGGGAGAGGGAAGGTACTTAATAATTGATCCATAGTTTGTTTCTCGGAATTCTGAGACATCTTTATGGACGTTTGTTTTGGTTTGTCTTTGCGGGGTTTTTTTCCACGGTAGAAAGTTTTTAAACTAAAGTTCTACTAACAAAACAAAGTGAAACAATAACAAGGGAGCTCCCAGAATGGCGCTTTGACAACAATAACTGCAGAAAAGTATCTTTGCAGAAAGCAACATGGATACAATAAAAAATAAGGCAGTGTTTTTCAGACAAAATATGACTATCCTCTCACTTTTAAAAGACTACATTCTTAAATTTTAACACCTTCTGCTTTATGAACAAGTGGTGTATTCCATTCCTGTTCTTTTTGTGAAAAGTTACAGGTTTCTCTTCTCACCATCATTTACACAGAAGTCCAATCACATCCCGCAATGCAAAGTCCATCCTTCCAACTTATAAAGTCCTTTGAATTCCTCAAGCTAGGTGTCTAATACTGCTCACTTGAACAATTTTAACAACACAGCTACACCAGAAGTGTAGCTCTCATCATCTGCAGTCATTTTAAGGACATGTTACAGTGGCAGATTGGAGCAAGATAGCCTTTTAAAGTAAATGAAAATCTGACCTTGGTACACTACGGAGATTTAAACAAACAGCAATACCCACTGGAGTTCTTATCATCTCCAAAGACACAAAAAAGGAATCCCACCAACTCTCAACCCTGTGGACATGTAGCTGAATTCCAGTAACAAAGCCAGCAAACTGCGCCTCTTGGAGCACGGCAATGACCATGCAGAGGCTCTTGTGGGCTAACAGCACAGACCCAGCTGAGCTTTCAACTCCAGGTGACAAGAGCAAGAACAGACACATATAGGACACAAAAAGGGCTTTCTTGGAGAATGGAACAGTCTCTGCAAGTTGGAGTACAGCACAAACTGAAAGGAGGGCGAAAACAACAAGAATCAGGTAACAAGAGGCAGGAACAGTGATTTATCCAGGCAGTAGTAAGCTGCTATTGACAAGAAAGCCACAAGTAACAGTGGAGTACATCATCACTGTCATTTATTAAGTATGACATTTAAAATAATATATGAAATACTGGATGATAGAGAGTTCACTGGAAATCACACACACACACACACACACACATACACATACAGAGAAATTTCTGGGATGGAAAAAGTTGAAGACACAAGCTACCGTTGCCCGCTGTTGCTGTCCTTTTGCCTTTGTCAGAGGTCAGCCCCTCTGCAGAACAGCTGATAGGGTCATGAAACTATGGGGCAGAGAAGAGTACTCAGAACAAAAAAAATGGCCAGATGGGAGCTACAACTCATTCACCTCTTACAGTGGCACAAACTCTTCAGTGTCAGTCTCATCAGGACTGGCAGTGGTTTTCTTTAATATGCAAAGTTATTAACTGCATCTGTTCAGGAGCTACTTTCTCTCCCACAAGCATGAGAATGGTTTAGGAAAAATGAGGGAAAGCAGAGGTCAACAAGGATGTAAACCATGTAAAACTTTAACAGGTTTATGTTCTTGAGTCAAACACAAACTTACTTGCATGGAAAAGTTTCTGCAAAATAAAACATTGATTCAAATACCACAAACCACTAGAGTTACCCAGGAAGTGGTTTTGCCTATCTTCAAAATGAAGAAAACAAAACAAAACAAAAAGCAACGTTTTCAAACCACACCCAGCCCACAGAGCTGAAGCAGGAACACAACTGGTGACCATGCCAGAGCTCCCAGCAGGAACAGAACAGTACAATAGTCAGAGGAAGCAAAAAGTCCTTTGCCCGTAACAGCAATTAGATGGGTTTCCAGTCCCTTCAAGTGCTCCTTTTAGATACACAACAATAGATAAATACATAAGTTAATAATAAACTTCTGCTCTAGCAAGAAAAAAAAATTTTTTAGTACTGCGTTATTTTATGTACATGTTTTATATATATATATACATATATATATATATATATGCATGCATAGTATTATATATATATATAAATGTATCTCCAACATTAAATGCATACTAACCTTTTGTTTGTAACAAAGCCACCAGAAAGGATACTACTTGGGAAGGGACAATCATGACAAATTCTCTTCAGAGAGATCATTTGCCACCCCATCTAGCAGGCCACTCCAATGAAGGATTTGCATTATTACAGGGAGTGGCATGGTGTTTAGAATGACATTTATGGGAAGGAGAAGAAACTAGAGAGGTAAATGATGGAGTTGTCCACTTAACCTTAAGTTCAAATTAAGTTCACATTACAATAAACTTGGTAGACAAACATTGCTCTTTGTTTCTCCACTTCACTGAGCACTAAGGAGAAAACAGATAACCACCACAACTCTTACAAAAACAGAGATCAAAGTGCACCAGAGGGGTATTCCCAAGTAGCCCATGTCTACATAACAGTCCTCACTGGAGTGAGTTATCTATTAACACAGCAGCATGTCTTACACCTCTGTGTACTCTTGAGTCCAAAACCACTTTACCTAGAGTTGAGACAGGCCATGCTTGTACAATCACTTAAAGTTGATCTGTGCAGGGAAAGGAGAAGATGGTCCTATCATTTTCCCATACTTCACTCTTGCAGCTAAACAGCAAGTCAATAGAAATTGTTCCAGATGAGAGAGTTCTCAGTCAGATCTGGTAACTGACTGCTATCAGTCCACTGAAGCTGTATTAACACATGTGGTTCTGCAGCCTTGTGCCAGCCTCAGCCACTTGCAGCCCCCTGCTTTCATTTTGACACCAGAATTTGCAAGACAGCACACCAAAACCAGCCACGAAACTACTGCCAACCAAGGTGGGGAAGTGGTCCTGCTACAGAAATAGGTCTTCCTAGGTATTCAGAGAGGAAAAAAATTTGAATTAGGCAACACCTCATATGACCCCTTAATGCTTACAGAAAGAAAAAGAAACAAGAGAATGTTCATGATATCAAGCAATATTGATTAGAAACTGGACCTAGTAATTTTTTAAGTACAATTATACATATTTCATATTTATATATACACATTTTTATAGTCTTCACAAGCCAAATGGCTGAATTTTCATCTAGGAATTAATTAGATATCTCCTTGGAAAAGAGGGATTCTAATTGTGCAAGTTTTACCTCTTCTTTTTAAATTATTTTAATTTTATATTTCATTATTGTTGGACTGACTGAATTCACACATATTCCTTTTGACATACACCCACATAAACTGGCAGTCAGGAAGACAACTTCTATGAAATGCTATCTTATACCCACAGGGAACCTTTCTAGTTTTATATTTAGGTGGTAAAAATTAAAACATCTGAAACCCTTGCTCTGTGCATAGTAGAACACCTCTGTATACTCCCAGCTGAGAATAGCCCCAGATACTTGCCAACCCTCCTCTTCATTACCTAGTAGGACTCGATGTTTTAAACTGTCACCATTTCGAAATTCTGTTCTCCAGCCTGAAACACTCTAACCTCATGGCATTGCAAAGACAAACTTGAGAGTGATCTTCCACAAGGTGACACAGTTAACCGAAGCATTGCATGAAGTAGCAAAACCTTTGCTAAATATTATCTGTAAATGTTTTTCCTCAGTGTCTCCATTTTTATATATAAAGCATTTACAGCATGTAGAGGGAACTCCCATCAAGCTCTTTTTAAATCACAGCTGGTTGGAACACAGAATGCAGCAGAAGAGATGCAGTTCAGTGCGAGGGAAGCACAGAGAACCTAGCCTCAAAAGGGTAAATATATGCATATGTGAAGCTTAGATGGGTACATAAAGCAAAGGTGTCCAACAGGCAGAACCTGTGATGCAGGCTCTGACAAAATAACAGATACCAGGTGGATCTGCTTGGGGTGACACCCCACACAAAGTGCTACCGCATCTTTGCTTAGGGCACCAGAGCTCAGCTGAGAGAGTCTGCCCTCTTGACACAGAGAAAATCCTGACATAAAACAGTGTTCCACATCATAGAAGTTTTGCCCCTAAATCAAAGTAAATTAAGCTGGGCTCTCATCAAATGTAAGGTACTAACACTAGGAAACACCCCGTAGGCTGACTTATTTCAAGCATCCTTGCAGTATCATTTCTATCACACTCATTACCCTCTAACAGTAGCTTACTGGAGCTAGGACCAGAGACATACTCAGGTTTTAACTCATTAACACTATGTTCAAGAAAACAAAACAGAAGCCTCTATGAACCCAAAGTATTGCATGTATCTAAAGATACCTAGTCTCCTTTTAATGCTTTCTTTGAATTTAATACCACAAAGAAGGATCAAACACTTTCAGAAATAATGTTACTTGCTTATTGAGGAGAAAAAGAACCTATTTAAGCAAAATACAATTTTACAATTCTTTTTTTTTTCCATAAGAAGTTATGTTGTTAGGAAAACCAGGTGACGAAAGGTACAGAACAGATATACAAAGTGTCTTCATAATATGTATTTGCTTTGCTGCAAAAAGAAAAAAGCTCTTCCATCACAATACATCAGGAACTTTGCTTGAAATGATTTTCAATATTATTTGATGTAATGGAGTCTTCACTAAGAGCACAGGGATTTTCAAGGCCTGGAAGAGGCATATTGATTTTTCCCAGTTCTGTGGGAAATTGACAGTTCATTCATAAGATCCTCTGTGTGTGCTGAAATACTTATTCTAAATGTGTCCAGAGGAAAGTGGCTGGGAAGTTGAAACATTAGCAGAAGAATCTGATGTGGAGACTGATGTGCATTAAAATAAATACCTGTACTGCCATTTGGTTCATTTATTTTATAAAGCTAAAGGAGTAGGATCTGACTGTTTTTAGCATCTCCGCAAGTTAGGCCATCTGGAGGTTATATGAGATCACACTGAGTCAGAGTTTGATACCAAATCAAGCACCCCTGACTGCAAGCCTCAGTGTGTTAGTGACATTTTTAAATGCCAGCATAAGAAGGCGGCTGAACTGCTCTAGATCTCTGTGTACGTTACAGAAGTAGCTACACCGAGCACTGTGCCAAGAGTGACATCCACCCACAACAACCCTTAACACCTGTACAAAATACTGCTGAAATCAGTGAAAATCTATATCCACAGTGATCCGTGAGATAGGATATTTTGTGGCAGGAGCAGCAGAACAATCACAAAAAATGGGATGTTTTCCAAACTCACACAACAGTACAATGAAAAAGAAACAGATTATTCTTTACTGATTTGAGGTCTAATGTTTTCCTAGATTTTGCACTGTAAATGTGTCATTAAATGCAATTCAGTACATTCATTAAAATGGATAAGCTTTTTCTGTTTTACTTCTTTACTGCATTGCAACAATACTTGCTAACTTTTATGAGAAACAAAGACAGAAACTGGTACAAGAGTACAAAGTCACTATGAAATGCTAGCTAATGGAAAAGTCAGATATTAAGAAGAGTTTAAAATATTACCATACTGGAAGGCACTTTTAGGGCTAATGCTAACAGTGACTTCTGGGTCATCTCTAACAGAGCTGGGTTACTTCACAAGCTATTTAGCTTCTCGCTCCTGTCCATATCAATAAAACAATGACAGTCCTGTTGACAGACTACTAGCCATGTACTTGAGAAACGTGCTGCATATTTTGGGTAAAGCCAAGTCTGAAGGCTGGTTCTCTCCTACAGCACTACGCTTTAAGATCAGAATCCCCTAACTGGCAGAATTAGGTCAAGCGATTTCTTTGGGTCAAAAGATATTCTCTCCCACCTCCAGTTTTAATTGAAAGTAAAACATTATAGTCTAAATGTTCACAGCAAATCTTCACAGCTTACTGCTTTTGGTTAATGGAGTATAAACTGTTGAAGTACTTAGCCTGAATACTTAACAACACATCAGCTTCTTGCTCCAAATTTATTACTTGTAGTAGTCCAGGTGCCAAAACCAGTTTCTAATTTGTTTTCAACATAGACATCATAAAGTCTATTTGTAGGAATGGAAATCAAAAGAAAAGGAAGCAATGTAAGCCCAAGTTTCTCATCCTCTACTAATCATTAACTTGCATCTTACAGAGTTTAAGGAACAAAGAATAAATTAAAAGTTCACTAAGAAGTACATCACGATTGTTGTAATCTATAGAACTAGGTTTTAGAGAGCATTCTTAAATGGCAGATTACATACATATTTTCAAACTCCTGTCCACTGGAGAGGATAGAGAAGTTCCTTACATTTTTCTTCTTTCTACTCTCCACACAAAAACAACAACAAAAACACCCAAACCCTTCCTTCTCCCTTGCCCCCAAAAAAACTTTCTCCCCCACATTTTCCATCTGAAAATTATCCTACATCTATTGCACCTGGTAAGTAATTTTTTTGTTTGTTTACAAGAATATGTTTTCTGGGTTCCCATCTGGGAAAAAAGCCTTTCTTCCCCAGGATAGCTGATGCTTGCCTTCCCTATATGCTTATTATATCATACACTGCAGTTGAATATGTACATATTCATACACATAATCCATACACCAAAAAGTTTACAATTACAAGACTGCCTTACAGAATTAAGGTAGCACGTCCACCCTGATATTCAGTGTTACAGAACATGGATTTCTTGCCTTTATTAAGGAAGTATTATCAACATGCAACAAAGGGGATGACATTAGGACCAAAGACAACCTCTTTTTACACATACACATATCAGTAAGATGTTTCACTTGCAGAAGTATTCTGTTGGGACTGACTGTACTCTGCGTGCCATTCACATTTTTCTCTGACTGGAACATTAAAGATTCAAAATTGACTCTTCGTACTTTGAGACAGATGTGCAACCAGAAAAAACTTACTCTGACAATTCAATCAAGGTGAGAGACTGGTAAATATATTTACCAAATTCATCTTTAACAGAGAAGAAAAGTATGTAAGCTGCTTATGATAGTTTCTATAATATTCTCTTGAAGTACATTGACATCAAACAGGAGGAGTCACACAATCAACCACAATGAGTTTTCTCTAGCTCTTGTGCCCTTACACTTCTTCAGTCTTTCAGAAACTAGAGACATCAAAGAGCTTAAAACAGTAACATATTTACAAACATCTAGTTTGGGAAAACAAATATTTATGAGAAAGGAAACAGTTTCATCCATGTTCCTTACCTATTTCTTTTTGTATGACCAATGACACAGTCTATCACCAAGCTATAAGGGAATGCAAGGCAAGGAAAAATTCTATGCCATGAACAATCTCTACAAATCTGAAGCAAGTCTCTTGGAGCCAGGAGCTACTAAATTTTTATATGCATTTGAAATACTGGGGCTACACCTGCTGAAAGAGACACTGAGGAGTTCAAGAATCACAAACTCACAACAACGCATCTCTTTCATCAATATATATACCACTTCCCTTCACTGTTACAAAACAGCAGGATACTTGCCCAAAACAAGCATTGTTTTGCTTCTGGCAAGACCACTTGTGGAATGTTTAGCTATCTGTGCTATTAAGAAATGCAAAATAAAAAATAAGAATCATTTGATCATAAAAGGGGGAAGGGAGGGAAATGAACAGAATGCTTCCACTTCCACTGCAAGGACATCTTCTCAATGCAAATTTTTAAAGATCAAATGCAGCAGAATGCATTAGAAAATTGCACGGAACAAACATTGATTTGTTTTGGCAAGGGAAAATTACATAATCCAAACTTCCTTGTGGATATCTGAAAACCAGCTGACATCAAAAATTATTTTTTCCCCTTCTGAAAACAAACTATCAACAATGTACAAAATTTAAAAAGCAATCTATTGGTTGTCCTTTAAAGGTCACTGCACTTTTCCAACACTTTTCCCATAACACACTTACATAACCTTATTTTCTTTCTGCTATCTCTCTGTAATTCGGAAGACTAGACTCCCATATGGTTGCCATCAAAACCATCAGATGCCAAGTAAATTAAAACACAAGTTATGACTTGTAATATGCTGATGTATCATAACTGCAGCATATCTCACAACTTACAGTGAATCATCAGATAAAGCAAAAGTTTCTGAGTTGTCAGTGCTTTTTATATCTTTCCAATTAGACAAGGTTCAGTGGAATCAAGTGTGGATTGAAATTCAGAGTTAAGCAATAGTATATATATGCAGTTTCCATCAAATATAATAAAACACAGAGAACAATTAAAAACAGCTCTTGGAACTAAAGTCAGCCTAAAACTGTCTTGCAAAAGTAGAGGGGGAAAGAGGGAAAAATGGTTCTTGGCCTTTGGGAAGCTGGCTGGCCTACTTTGACCTTTTGCACTCTATCTTTGACAACATTGTACATGGAAGCCTAAGGGGCTTTCTTTAACTATAGAAAAATGCTTTCTCTTACCTTATATTACAGCTTATGGTTTACCTAGACAAAACCAGAGAGGTTCATAAAAAAGCACTGTCTATTCCACCAGCTGCCAGCCTAGAAAGGTAGCAAGCCATGTGATGCTTTGCACAGGCATTATGCTAATCAAGTTAAAGCAGAGGTGTGTGCCCCCTGAACAACCTGCAGAAGGACAGCAGCTGAGCAATGTGAAGGGAGGGAGGCATAATATTGAGTTCTAAATTTTGATTTAGATGTATTTGTGCCTATTAGTTCTCCGTTCCTAAATCTTACTTTGACCACCACAAAATGAGCTTTCCTTTTCCACAGCAGCATAGTAGTCTCATAAAATAAGTTTTTCTGACCAAACACTTTCAGGATATTTACCAACATTAATACCGAATTTCCAAAAGAAATTAAGCTTGCAAATATAACTAAAACATTAATTATGCATAGACTCAGCAGATAATATTGTCTTCTACAACAGTATGAAGCACATATTTAGGCAAGAACATGTTACCTGGTGTGATGCAAGTCTGAGAACTATCTTCAAAAAGCATACTGTCACCTTTAGTCACAACTACATACAGAGCATTAGAGTGCAACTTTCCCATAGTTGTTGCTCTAATAAGTCAGTTGTGGTTTTTAAAGAAAGAAATATCTAACCAGCACAAAACCAAAAAGACAAAAAAGGCCTGGTAATTTATTTTGCCCATATTCTGTGGCATTTAAAGCCTCGGATTTTTTGTAATAATTTCAGTTTAAGTAGCATGTACAATCACTCTCCCAATCATTTCAGCAGATCTATAACATTCCTCTATTCAAGGCATTGACAATTTTCTTGTCAAAATCATTACTCTTCCAACTCATTCTCTTTTAGTCCATTGGTTTATGATGCAGAATAAAGCGTATTTCCCACTTGTTTACATTAAAATTTTTAAAGGTTGTGTTGAAACAACTATATAACAATGCTCAGGTAAAAGGTCTAACAAAGGTGTGCTACGTATCTCCACGTTTGCAAGATCCTGGAGAGTGTCATGGCATTAATATGACGACTTCTTAATCATTTTTACCTATATAAAATTACTACATTAGTGGCTAATTACTTTCTGTAAACAGCCAACTGAATTTGCAATTTTCATTTACAGCTTTTCTGGCCCAGTTTCATCATAGACTATTGAAGGATTTGCTATTAATTCAGTAAAAACAATATTAAAATGTATTCTACGAGAGTAACTGCCTATATTTTCACTCCAAATCATGAAAGATGTGGTAATAAATGCAAGTTTTCTTGTAAAGAGATTACAATATTCTAAAGAAATTACTAAACTCTTATAAAGTGCTTGGTATCCGTGAATTTCAAGAAGTTTTGCCAGGAACACAAATGAGATGATTACCATTTACAAAAGAGGAAATTTGCAAGCAAGGGCCACACATCAAGCAAGTGGCTGAGTGGGTGATATACAATTATATTTTTTCAGGTTTTCAGATTAGCATTCCAATAGTATAAAGCCTCTGGCCTAGTGGAATATCCTTTGGCCCATTCAGTTACAAGAGAGGCACACCTGCAGAAGTTGTGCTGCACCAGCCTCAAGAACACAGGACTAGAAAACGAGTAGCTACAGAAAACATACCACTTTCCAACTTGCACCCTGCACACATTAACCTTCAGAAAACAAAATGAAGGCAATTATAGGGTGTATAGCCTCTGATATACTGACAGTGCCTGAAACAGCATGTTAACATAGATTTCACCATAATCTCCCTTTCTTAGTCCAAGGACACTGCACTCAAATGTTCCTCACAGCACTTGTTTCCTGCTGCAAAATATTCATGCTCACAGCAACATATGCCTAGAAGAATCCAAATAAAGAAACAGACAAGTGAAAAGAACCATGGCAAACTCAACCACTAAAAACTGAACGTAAGAGTACAATCAAAACAGCTCTGTCGGGTCAGAATACTACAAAGCTTGCTACCACTCATCTCCAGGGGTCAGCCTGGGGCCAAGTAAACACCACATAAAGCTAGTCAGGTTCACTCTTGCAGCATACCTTCTTGATTAAGGAAAGGTATTTCAGTATAAAAATGTAATTAATCAAAACTCCCATCCTTTCAAACATCCTCTTCAGGTATCTTTATTTTCCAGGAAAACAGACTTGAGATTAGCTATAGATACCTGCTGCCCATGTAACCACTCTCTGTTCTCACCAAGGGGACAATCAGAAGCTCAGTACTGCTTAGGTTTTTTCTCTTCTATTCTTCCCCCTTTTCATCCATAAAACTTCAAAGTGGTGTGGGGTTTTTTCCTCAATTCTCCTTTCTAGTCCAAACAAGTCACTATACTGGATATATATTCTACTTGCCTTCAAAGCCCCTCAAAAACACATTCACCCTACCTGGGTTTGTGCATGTTTCTCATTGTTATGTGCAACATCTCATGACAAGAGGGGGACTGTACATGTAAGAGCCTTCACTTGACTTGAACATTCTATGCAGTAAGACCTCATCATTTACACGTGTGTGAGAATGCTCACATCCTTCCCCTCTGTGGTTCCGAAATTTGGCATGTACATCCAAAACCAGCTGCTTCTCTTTCAAATCTAACACATGGAGAAGATGCTAGAAGTACTAGTATATGAAGGTTACATTTCACTATACAGTTCTGCCTACTCTACAGCCAGAATGGTGCAACAAGATACTGTGCAGGCAGATCACAGCCAGAATCCCAACAAATGCCCAAGCGAGCCTCCCATGGGCTTGAACTTTAGGGATGGGTGGAAATACTGTTTCCCTCCTCCTCCATTCTATGCTTGCTACTACTAGTATGTGTTAACAGCTAATCATAACAAACCCTTGCCATACTCAGCTTCACCATTGTGCAATCATTAAACATCACTGTTAAGAGAATCTGAGCTGCGATGTTTTTTTTTTATTATTATTTGCATCTAACAGGGATGTCAGCGTGAAAACACGCTGATCAATTTGTTCTCCAGGCCCGGGTGTCTGGCTGCTCCCTCCCTCCCCCACCACAAAGCAGAGGAGGGGAAAGGAAGGAGGAAACAGGAAAAAAGGAGGGGGAAAAAAAAAGGCACGAAATCCTCTTCGCACCTACAACAAAAGCAATTAGGAGGGCCGGAAGGGAAGAGGAGCCGGCATCCCCGGGAGGTGGAGGAATGCAGCACCACAACTTGCCCGGGGAAGGGCTGTCCGGGGCCGGGGGGGTGTCGGAGGCGGCGGCACCCCCGGCCTCGCACCCGCACCCCATCCAAAATCCCCCGCGGCCTCGCGCCCGGCTGTCACACGTCCCTGTCGCTCCCGGCCGTGCCCAGACCGGGGGCGCCGGCGGCCGGGATGGAAGCGGAGGAGGATGAGGAGGAGGTGGCAGAGGAGGACACGAAGCGCCGCGCAACCGGCTCCGCTTACCCAGAAAATGACATTGAAGCCGAAGATGAAATATTTGATGCAACAACTGACTTCAGGCCCCTTGTAGTGCTTCCCGGACATCCTCTGCGCTCATGAAGACGCTTTGCTCGCGGCCAGGGTGAGAACCAAATGGGGGCGCGGGGGGGCGGGAGGGGGATAAAAAAAAAAAAGGAGGGGGAAGACTAGGAGGAGGGGGCTGGGAAGACTGGAAGGAGGGTAGGGGTAAGACTACGAGGCGGGGTGCGGGTGCGGCGCGGCGGGCAGGGCTCAGCGCCGGCTCCGCGCCGCGGGGAGATGCGGCAGCAGCGGCGCGGCGGCGGGTCGGCTCCGACGTGCCGGGCGCCGGGGATGGCCGGCGAGCAGCTCCCACCTCCTCCTCCTCCTCCTCTTCTCCCGCATGGAGGACGCCCTCGGCTGCTCGCGGCGGGAGGGAGGAGAGAAGGAGCGGGAGAGGCGCCGGCGGGGCAGGATCTGCCCGGGCAGAGGCCGGAGCCGCGCGCTGCCCCGAGCGCGCTCCCGCAGCGCCAACGGCCGCCGCGCGCGCCCGGCCCCGCCCCCGCCCCGTGATTGGCGCCGCTCCCCGCCAATCAGACCGCGCGGCCGCCGCCCGCCCCGTGTGGGCGGGGAGTGGGCGGAGCTGCGGCCCCGCTCCCTCCGCAGCCGCTCCCGGGAGTTCCGTCTCCCTGTCCGGCTGCCATTCCTTCCTCCCTCTCCTCCGGGGTGACACAGGCCCGGGAATGCCGAGACGGCGAGGAATAGCCCCGCCTGGCACGGACGACAGCCCCGGTTCCAGGCTGGCTGCGGTAACGAGGAGGAGACAGACCGTAATTACACCGTGTGTGTTGTTCTGAATGGGCGCCCTCGGATCGCCTCCCACGGGACCTCGTGTGCGCAGGAACGCGTGAAGAACTGTTTTACAATGATTGCTAGAATTTATATTTTAACATACTCTGAGTTTATATTGAACCTGACAGCTACAAAATTATTGGTAAATGAGAAATTAATGCAACACATCTATACACTAACTATGACAGTACCGTTCATCACATGAGCCTTATCCCTGTGTCTGTTGTTAACACTATCTTTACAAGACCATCCATGGCAAGAGGGTAGAAAAAGGTGAATCATCAGTAATGCATATGTTCCATACCAGTGGATAAAGGCACAACAGGTGCCTTACAGTAGGGTATGGTAATAATGTGGTATATTAAGGTGCGCTTCTTACAAGTGGCTTCAAATATTGGTGACAACCTGTAATACTTATTAAATTATTAATATTAAACATTTATAATATTCCTGTCATAACACACTCCTAATATCATGTGTTGGCACCCCTTAATAGTTTAATGCTTCACAAGCAGGAAGAAAATATTGTAAAGTAATATTTATTACAATAAATTCAGTAACAACCTCAGATGTTTTACCTATTAATCCATTCATTCCCAATCAACAACTCAAACTGAAACACAACCTACATCATTTCTAGCATCATATTACATGATTTCACTTGCTTTCTCAATCAAGCATAATATTATCATTGCCAAGTGTCTTTTTAAAGCGAAAAGCATTTCACTTTGTCCCATCATCTCATCAGCTTAAGGGGAACTTGGGATGTCTGGTGTTAAGGGTCAGACCGCTCACTCAAAGAGGGTATTGAATGCAGAACCCTGCTCTTTTTAATTCACTTTGTGTGTACGGTTCCTGTGCAGCCTCAGAAATAAGCAAGCAGACAGCAAAGGCAGCAGAACAGCTTTGATGTAGGTAATTGATCTTTCAGAATGCCAGCTGTAACAAAGTCCTCTACACCTGCAGCAGCCTCTCTGGTTTACAAACACATTTTGTTTCCTCTCCTAAACAAACAGGGATTAAAACAATCCCCATCCTTTAGCTTTGTGCCATCTCTTGTGGATTGTTTCTTACGTGTTTTGGCCACCTAGGGAAGCTGAGCACAATCAGTGTGACAGCACTTTAAATTCACTGTTAGTTACCAGTCAACATTGAATTCTAGTGTGCTCTTCTGGCACAAAAGCCTGAGGCAATACTAAGCAGGAGCAATATTACCTTTCCTTGCAGTAGGGCAAGACAATTACTCAAATTCAGTTAGTTCATAATTCATCTGACGAGTCACGAGTACCAATGGATGGTATTTCAATGACAGAGCAATGTTTCTAGTAGCACACTGCTTCATAACACTGGGCAATGCCTTGATTTCCTACTGACGTTGGAGAAAAAGTCCCCACCAAATGACAACCTACTTCCCATCTCTAAGATGTAGATATCAATGGACTTCTTCTGACTAAAGACCTGCCAATTCTAATGCTAATAAGTGCGGCAAGTTTAAGAAGTTCACATCTTAAAAGAGGTAGAGTTGCGGACTGTAAAATTCTTACTTTCCACCAAGAACTCTCATCTCAGTTCCTCAATCACTTCTTAGATCCAGCACCTCTGTCTGTGCATCAGCTCCCAGTTTTTGATCTATGAATTCTTTGACATTTTCCAGGGAAAAAGAAATGCAAGCCTGAGCGACTTGAGAAATGGCAGAGCAGCACATTGAAGACTGTAGTTCTGGGACTTATCACATTGCCAATCTCACCTCATGCCACACGTATTGAGATAAAGAGTTGTGGTCTAAGAGAAGTTCAGTGTCTGTGTCCATAAGTCTAGGTATTTCCTAGACACTTAATTTTAGTAGAAATTCATAGGAGAGCAATCTTTTTCTGTAGGGAAGCCATAGAGCTTTCTGACATAAAACAAGATTTGTAGAGTCAGAGGTATTACCTACCTCAAAATATTTTTCAATCTAAATACCATACTAGCTTGTAACGCCATTTGTGTTCATTTGATAATTTTGCAGCCATGCTTTCCACTTAGCAACTGAGTGAACAGTGATGAGGGGACTTTTTGTAGGTTTAAAAGGAATTCTGAGCTAAGAATTTCATAGGTCTAAACTCAAGTAGTGATACAAGTTGTATTGGCCTTGGTGGAATCACATGCTGTGTCCCAGTTGTGAACATGACTGCAGCTTCTCTTAGGAATAACACAAATATATTTCATTAATTTACAAGTGCAAGTACTGCTTAATTACTTTTATGGGTAACACTGGTGAGTAGTGAGCTGCTTTTTCATATGAAACTTAGCTCTCGATACTGGATAATGATATCATCTTGCAGGACCAACCCAACATCATTAGAATGTGATAACAACAACATTGTTATGATGATTCACAAAGCATTAAACATGTTTATACATCTACAGGATTCCAGGCCAGAATCTGAAGCTAAGGAGTACCAAATAACAACCAATAACCAATCACATTAAGTCTGATTTTATTTTCTCATGAGAATGTGCATCTGAGTCTTTATTATCTTTCTCAAAATGCTGTACATTTTGTGTCAGGCACTTCGAGGCTGCTACCTCTGTTGCTTGTGGGAGGAAGGAGTGGGAGTGGTGGCACACTTCCTCCCCACACTGTGCACTCAGAAGCGAAGGAACAGCCAGGGCTGCGTCTGCACCTTGGTGTTGCTTGGGGCAAACACGCTGACACACAGCTCTGTTTCTGTAGTGCTGTGCCTCAGCAAGCTCCTCTTCTGAAGTGTTTTACAGAGCTCTTTCTTATCAGAAATTTATCAGGAATTATCCTCTGATGAGTCTATACAACGGTGAAGTAGGAATAATATGACATACTTGGTCCATAGCTCACTGCCGCACAGTGACTGCAGGTGTGGTTACAAGCACTCTTACAACCAAACTGGCTCCAAAGTGCATTAATTATGAGGTACTTATTACCACCATTTTGTGCACAGGATAGTGAGAGGGCTTAATGAGATAAAACATATGCATTATTTTACAAAAAGAGACACAGATTTACAGTTCTAAATGAGAGGTGACTGCAATCAGAATATGGGTAGTGACCTCCCCTTTCATTACTGGTGCTACGGGACCATGGTCGTTAATATGGATATAAACTTAGACTCCCGTGTAAAATTTATCCTTCTAACTTTGTATTGCTAAAAGCACTGGACAAACTTCAAATTTGGAAACTGTTCACTTCCCAAACACAGACTACTGCCTGTGTATACCTGGGGGTTCAGGTATAATTCTTGACGATGGTCTGTTCAAAAGGGCAACCAATGTTTATCCTATAAATGGAACACCATATGATTTTCTTAAGATCCATGAGGTTTTTCAAGGCCCTCCGAGTTGCTTTCAGGGATTCTTCATCATATAACACAGGACATCCTCCCTCAGACACCTACAACTCAGAGGTTTAACAGCTATTTCCTCTGTAATACCACTCAGAAGAACAAGTGTGAGAACAAGTTCCTCTGAGTGTGTTTGTAATGGTGATAAGATTTTCCGCAAGTCCACCATTATAAGTAATCTTTGAGTATGGTTCCCTTCAAGGGTTTCCTTTAAGTCAGGCCTAAACCACCTGAGCTTCTCTCATCCCTCCTCCTGTGCAGATTTTTGTTTTTCCTGGGAGCCTGGATCAGAGTTTTCCACATGAACAGTCCCTCAGGAATCATTCTGGTATCTCTTGCCAGGAATATCTGTAAACCTGACAGAAGGTCATGGAGTGGAAGCAGGAAGTAGAATGAGAGAGTGCACGCCTGCAAATTTGGTTGTTGTAGGCTTTAACTGTAAGTTGCTGCCAAAGCGGTAGGAGGGGAGGCTGAGAGAACAATTAATCTCAGAGCTCAGCTTTTAGAACAATTTGCTACCATGACCTGACCAATAATTGAGCAACAAGGCATTGGAGTATATGTTTGGCCATCTTGGTCAGGAGTTCAGCCCCCAGACCTCTGTGAAGTCCTTAAATCATCTTGCTGCAAGAGCAGCAGACAAAAGGGATGCCATCTTTGCTGTGACATCGTTGTCTCCTGTCTGTCAGTCTACATAACAGGGTGTATCCTGGGCCTCCACCAGTTTTTTAGGACTGTACAAGAGTTCTGCAAGTGAGCTGATAATCCCAAAGGAAGGTGGTTGAAATGCTTAGGCTGATTTCCTCACAATTTTTTGTCTGGTTCTTCATATATGCCTTTTTTATTCACCTCTAATGACAGTTACCACATAGTTAGATCAAAGATACCTATTTCCTTTACCTTGGCATTGACACTTTAAATTTCTCAAATGTTATGCAGAGTTGCCACAGCAAACATAGCACTTGTAATATCACCAATGAACAGGTATTTTACAGCAGTATTCTGTAGACTTTTTAATCACTGGACCTGCTTAGGAACAAGGTAAATAAAGTTTTTTTAAACATTCCCAATAGCAGTACTAGAGTGATTACAAAGCCATGCTGTGTTGTCAGGGCTTTATACTTCCTATAACTTCATAGGAGGAATACACAATGCCTGTGATAACGCTACATCTTGGGCAGACAATCTTCTGTGCTCAGCAATAACATGTTGTTTGTGACAGGATCAAGTACCAGAACTAAGATTGAAGCTAGCCATGTGATTTCTCTATCTACTTTGGAACTTCAGTATTTAAGAGTTCAAAGAGCAAGTAAACTGGGTCCAGACTACTTCCAAGCATGAAGTTGTACTTCATATATAACCTGCACATTACCCTTCAAGCACCTTTAAAAAGAAGCACTTCAGAAAAATATATAATTTACTTGTTTGCAAGTCCAGTAAGTGTAAATTTCCAAGCCTTTCTTACTCTCACCTTTTGCATTAACATAACCAGAAACCTTCCTGCAGATGAGAACAGAGTAGCAACCCATATTCTTGTTGGGTTGAACAATTACTTTTGAAGTCTGTTTTTTCAGAGGCTTGTCACTTGCTGTATGCTTCACTACCTATGTTTTTCTGTGAGTCTGGATGGGTGGAGTTCATTTTAATTTCCTGTTCTTCTAACACACTAATTATACTATCAGCTTTTTTTTTTTTACTGTCATAGTGCTTTAAGAAAATTGAACTGTGAAAGACTGATACTGATATTCAAAAAAATAAAAGAAAACCCACCCCAAATCTATTTCTAGATTCATCTCTATCTTACCATTCCATGTATCACCTTCTTAGGCACATCTTCAGGCTCTCACAAAGTTGTTAACGTGCCCTAAGATTTCCAGGTTTGATATTTTAGTTTATACTACCTTGGAGGCAGGGACTATGACTCCTCTGTGTTCCTGCAAATGGCAAATATAAAATGCTACTGTTGTGACAGCAAAGCAACTAAAGTAATTTTAATTTAAAAATATCCCTCTCTGTTGTTTGCAACCCAAGGATACAAATACATCTATAGACATACAACGTGAACCCAGTAAATACAAGTAACAGAGCTGAAAATGTGAAGAGACCTGATAAGGGGAAAAAAGTGATATCTTTAAGAAACAGATGTTTACTTTGTCTATTCCTCTTGTCTGCTTTCAGGCAGGAGAAATCTTCCTTTTGAAGTAGGCTTTCTTGCTCTGTATAATGTATCAGTCTGCAATCATCAGCAAAGTTGACATTTTTCACTCAGAGGTATTAAACTTTTTGAAGAGATTGACTGAGAGTAAAATAATTTTTCTTAAAGGAAAGACATTTCTGCCTCAAATTACAGTGACATATATGTCAGTGTCTAAAAGTTTTACAGATTTTACATCACCAAATTCACCAGATCAAACTATGTGGCTGTGATTACTCAGGACATCATGATGTTATATCCCAGCCTGAGTGACAAACTGTTAAATGCGTCCCACTTGTGTTTGCACGTACAAAATAAAAGACTCAGTGAATGCTGTATTACACATATAATGGAATGGAAAAAAAATAGAATAGGACTAGGGAGCTTTTCCTTTTCACCTTGCAAAATAGCTATAATTTTCTTAGATATTACCACAGCTCTTTCAGTACGTTTCAAAAGTTTGAACTATTCATCACGAAGGCAAATCTGCTAAAAGCATCAGCTGTTTAAAAATGTTAAGCTATAAAGTGGGTGGGCAGAGAGCTTACAACGAGTCCATTGTTCTGTACTAAGCATGGTCACGCTGAGCCGGGAACAAAACCGAGAGCTGGACAATAAGGAGGTCCAGCCATCTAGTGGTAAATTACCCCGCTGTGCAGCCTGTTGGCGTCAGCCTTCCATGGGGATACTCACAGGGCCTCCATGTGCTCCGGAGAGGGAGAAAGGGACAGTGCCCAGATTTTAATAGGTGCAGGATGTGGCAGCAGTGAGACGTCTAGGGAGTTAGCTAAGGTGCACAGGACCCTGCAGCCAAACTGGAAGACAGACAGGAGCAGTAACCGTGTCAAACACAAGGTCAGCTTTGGCTGGGTGGGCAAGGAGGAGCCTGCAGTCAGTGTTCTACACTGTAGAGGTACAACTGCTTACAGGTGCCTGCTTACAGTGCTTAGTCAGTCCTTCTTTCAGAATACATCTTTGTCCCAATGAGTTTACGCTTGCCACCCTGCCTGCACCTGTATAGCAGCATTCAGAGAAAAATTTGGGCATTTTTCCATAGTTCCATAGCAGAGAACAGCATGTCCAGTGGGTATGCACAACAGAATGGTGCAGTGCACTCAGATCTCACTTCACACAAGAAGAGAAAGGTGTAAGCCAAATTGTCACAACTGAAACAAGAATGATGGAATCAAACAACTAACCACAGAAAGCCATATGCATAGTCCTAGCTGGAATAAAAAGCTTTTTGAGAGTGAACTGTTTTATATCTTCTATATGGTTACAAAGTAATAGAAAAAGTTTAATCTTGGCAAAGCCTGAAGTGACATCAAAATAGTAAACCATGAAATACTTCAAGGACAGTTTAAAAACCAAACAATTTGTATGCCTGAATACCTCTTAGTATTCAGTGCAGTATGCCAGACCTCCCATTCCAAAAGCAATCTCAGTGCTTAGAAGCCCACTTAAAAGCAGTCAGATGCAAGTCCTGCAGGGCCTAGTCTGCAACTTGCTTGGGCACTGAGAAGAGGTATCCAGTGGGATGGCATAAGCAATTTGGACATTAAATGACCATTGGTTTCAACGTGAATTGAGCCCCAGCAAAAACATAAAGCAAATAATCTGTTTATTTAACTGTAAATTTAAGTACTTTACTTAAAACAGCCAATATTAGAGATACAGCCCCTTATATAGTGACAAGCAATTGATTTCCATCTCTGTTTAACCTGTAGAGTAACAGCATGATATTAAATTCCCTGTTGCTACATTTTACTCCAAGCTAATTTGACTGCTACTCAACTCTTTTGAAATATCAGATTCTGTCCAAAGCACATCCCTTTATTGGTTTACATACATATGAAAATGCATTGCAGGTTTCACTCAGCTACCGAACACTGGCCAAAGTGCAGCTGGGGTTATACCATGCATAGCCAGGTAAATATGGAATAATTCTGCAAAACTCCAAATAGTTAGCTTTGTGCTGTAAGGGAGAATTTTTATAACTGAAAACAAAGATTTGCTCCAACTGGTTACTGCAGCATGAACTGATTTTAGCAGACACATTTGTTCTTTATCAGAAAACACAGTACTGGAGGGAGTACAGAGGATAACGCTTCCCTTGAGGTAGGGGATATCCGAAGTCAGCTCAGTGTTACTTGCTGACAGCCACTAGTGCAGAAAAGAAATACAGCTGTTTCCTACCAGATTGATATCAGCTACTATATATCAAACTCTCACTTCTATTTGTCAAATGTTTCTGTTATCCACAATGGGTAGCTAAAAAAGCAGGAGGGAAACATCTGGTTGCTACTTTGAAGTGGTATTTGCCATTGATTCTCCCATGAAAAACTAGAAAATACATAGGGATGACAATTCTTTATGAATGTTTTGTCAAAGTTCTGTTTTAAGGAGAGGTTGAATCTCCCAATGCACAATTATGCTCATTGTTCATCTGGTCTTTATCAAACATGCTCTCTTACCTGGCTAACACAAGAAATTAACTGCCTGGTGCCTGAAACATTGTGTTCCCCAGTGGGATGCCTCCTGCCATCTGGCTTTACCCCTTCTCATTTCACTAATGGATCACACCTGATACTTGCATTGAATCCTACACCATAGCACTTTCAGAGCTGTCTGAAACCACAGACTTCAGGAAGAAGACAAGCACAAGAGTTGTGCTTTTCACTTCTGTTTTACCCATCGGGAAGCTGAAACAACAGGTAAGCTGTAATGAACTTCCTCACAGCATCTCAGTAAATCAGTGGCCAGGTTTGCTGCCTGTTCCTGTACTCAGCAGTCAGTAAGAGGCTAGGGTAGAATGCTGGATATGAGCATCCTGCTTCAAAATCTCTCAGCCTGCTTTTCCTTTTTTTCCAGGCAAGTAAGGCCTCATCTTTGGGATGGAGTAGTATTCAAATCTGTATTCCTCTCCCATACATTTTGGATATTCATTGAAACAGGGTTATTTCTTAAAGGCTTGAAACTGGAATTTAGAAGCTGCTGACTTAAGAAAAAGGGGTCAAGAAGGAGAGCAACAGAAAAGGGATCAATGTTCTCATGCAGAAAACATGGAAACAGCACCTCCTTCCATTTGTAAAACACCCACAGAGGTCAGGGTGGGATGGTTCAGCAGCAAGTATAAATGTACACAATCCTGTAAACATTTGGGGCTGTCTGTACTCAGAGCACCACTGCTGTCTTACTTTTCACTGCTCTGCAGGTTGCCTGCTGCACTTTGCAAACACACTCCTCTCCTGTGGTTATTTTTGAAGCAGCTTCTTAAAACAGATGTCCTCATATGTGTGTCTTCCCCAGTATATGAATAACACTTTGCATCATGCTCCTGCCATCCTGTTGAATTAAATTAAAAAAAAAAAAAAAAAAGAGGAAAGAAGAGTATCCTTTCCCACTGGTGATTTCTATTGTAACTTTCATGGCACTGTCCCTCTGGAGCATGTGTTATCTTTGTACCCTTCACAGAATGACCTACAAATGTTTTTTCTTTCTGGTTTTCTTCCTTGCCTTTCCCCAGATTCTTCCTCCCTCTTTAGTACCTTTCAACTCTCTCCCACTTCTCCTTCTCTGACTTCTGGAAGCACTACAAATATCACACGTATCATAGGAACTTCTCCTCGAGTAATACTACTAAGGAGAGATCCACATGTACCAGTTACAATTTTTCCTCCTTGCACAGTATTCTTGCAGGTAGCAGTACTATTGTTTGGCACCCAGGCATGCCTCTTTTGGGCATCTCAAACTTTACCCTTGGAAGGAATAATTCTTCTTAAATACTTTGTCCTTCATTTCTCCTCACAATACTAACTTTGGTATATTCCTAAAGAAGCAAATTGAACATGTGCTAGAATGGACTAGTTGAGATGCATGGATGCTGACATGTTCCTGTGAACCTGACAGAACCAAATCAGTAACACCACTAAGAGCCAGCTGATCACACCAGTGGAAAGAGCAGAATCAAACTACAATGCTCTCTCTTGACCTTTCTTTACAAACCAAGTCTGGTACACTGTCTGCTCTCAGAGGATCCTCTCTGCTCTCCCAAAGCACAGGCCCTAACTTGGACTTCTCACTTCCAAAGAATATGCAGACAGCAGCCTTAACTCCAAGATTATGTAACTTTTAAACATTTATTTTTAGGTGCTGAGTGCAGAGGAATCAGCCAAGCAATCAATCAGCCTGTCCATTCCAATGATTAAAGCGTGTGCTGAGTTGAGGAAAAATATATGAAGTAAAATATCCCTGATAGAATATTTGGCCTAAATGTCATTATCTGGTACCTTTTATGCACACAGGGACTGATTCTGCTAGCCTTGCTCATTGAGTAGCCAGGAAGTATCCTTATGGTTTTAAAGAGATCTGATCAATCAAGTATTTTCACAAGCAGAGGAAGCAAGCACAAAGCCAGTAGAGGTAGAAGCAGAGGAATTACATAGGCCTATGAACTTTGAGCCCACATGTGAAATCCTAGCTCTGAGAAAATCATTAAGAGTTTGGGGATTTTATGGGTAGAGAGGCCTTACCACACAGCTTACTGGGCAATGTTCCTACCAAAGTGCAAAACAAAATCAATTTGCAGAGTCAAGGGCTTGGAACAAGAGAAGAATATTTTCCCCTGTAGCCAAGGCTTTATGTACAATCATCAATGACACCACTGGAAGCTAAAACAAGAAATTACAGTCTATAAATTCTCAAAGACAGCCCTGGTGGTATAACAGCATTCCTGAATAGCTGTTGTAACATTGTCAACATGACTTCTGGAACACCAAGAAAGCTTAAAACAGTTGTTAATGTCACTCAGTTTTATTTGCTTCTTTCTAGGGGACTGAAAAATTAGCAGGCTGTCCATTTCTATTCCTCCTCTTTGCCTGACATCTCTGGTAGCAAGGTCCTACAGTCCTGGGTGCCTGCAGACACTTTGTTACTGGTGGCACAGGGATTATAAACAGACCATTGTGTAAGGACAGGGTTTAAATGGACTCATAAGGTTCAGAACTTTTTTCCAGTTTGTATCTTTTTTCTTTTTCTTTTTTTTTTTTTTTTACCATGTAGTATCTTTCTCTTAACAGCTGTGCTCCCCCTAATGCTAGAAAAGGAAAATAGCCTTCTACTATTCAGTGCCATCTAAAAGGAGACGCAAAGATGCTTGACACACAGACAGGCCTTCCACACCCTGTGGAGGGTTTTTAGCCTTAAGTTACAACTCCCAGTATGACTTGGCAAACAGAAGAAACTTGGCAAACAGAAGAAATTGTGAGTGTTGCCTCCTAGGCACTGGTCTGTGCTATGCTGTGCACTATTGCATCATTGCTGCTTTAACAGAGAAAATGGATTGCAGTTGTGATTTCAGGAGGAGGCCATTGGCTCAACTGCTCAGTAGTGGAAAGGGGAAAACTTTAGCTGCTACTCAGCCAAAATAAAACAAAACCAAACTCAGCTTGAGCTATCAGAAACATCCTCTGTCATTGAAGCTCTTAGCATGTTATCAGGGGAGCAAAGGAAGAGAAGGTAGCAAAGGCATCTCAGTGTCCTTACCCCTGAAATGGGCAGGGGCTTAAAATCCCCAACATGCCTGTTTCAATTACAACTCAAACAAACAGCTCAACTATCAGCGCAGGGGAGGAGAGGAGAGTGCCCAGAGAAATTCTCTTTAGGGTAACAGGTGGAGGATGGTGGACAGCAAAGGACACCTGCTGTTGCTGGCACGCCACCAGCCCCAGGACATGCAGTCCCATCCCATCAGAACAACACCTCTCCCTCCCCCTCCCTAATAGTGCAGTCTTCACCTCTCCAGTACAGCCATTCTGGCAGCTGGGAAGATAGGCCAGGAAAACTCATCCAGGATGGACAAAGCACCATGCCTCTGGCAATGGACAGAGCTTGCTGCAGGTCACATCTCTCTTCACACTGCGACAAAAGCCTGAGCCACCTCCTCCAGACATCTTCTGTCCCCCACTGCCACCAGCTGAGAGAAAAAAAGACTAGTGCTGTTTTAGTTAATTTTAAACCAGTGAAAGCTGATTATTGCTTAGTAAGCCTAATCCGTGCCCGCTTTCTAAATACAAAGGGAAGAGTTTATATGTTTTCCTTTATATAGCACATAGGAGTAGACTAGGACAAGAATCTCTTCAGGAACTATGAATCAGAGGACTTGATGAGAGCTATCCAGTTTGATTCTCTTTGTTTCTAACTACCCTTGCAGCCAGGAGTTGAAATGCTGCTGCACTAAAGCTCTCAGCACAGTGTGGTCAGCCATGTACTACCAACACACCCATCCTGCAGGCTCACTCACACTTTGAAAAAAAATTTTCCTGTATGTCAGAAGCACTAAATTTCAAAAGCAGCAGCCAATGAAAAATCACATAAACTTAGGTGCCTATGACAGCTGGAACAAAGGTTTAGCAATACGTCACGCTGACTGCATCAAACCACAGGCAACAGATGTACTTTGACACCAAATCCTCTTTTCTTCACATTTAGGTGTATTAACTGTTTGAGTAAGGGCTTCCTCCCACATACCTATTTTCCATCACCCTTAATGCATGGCATTCTGCCATCTTCTTCGGGTCACAGAACAATTCCAGCCATGCTTGAAGCTAAGCAGTCTCCCAGCTGCCACCACTTGAGTCTCACATCAGTTGAAGCTGATTTAAAAGCAGCAGACATCAAGCAAAATTGATCCATTTCTCCTGCAAAAATTACACAGGGAAAGGCAAGGGCAGGCAGTAGCAGTCTATAGATCTTCTAAAAGAATTTGGTGTAAGGAGCAGAGTTGCACTGAAATGAAAGCAATGCAAGGAGTCTGATAGGTTTGCCCACATACCCTGGAGACAGCTGCAACCATCACCTGTCTTGGCCCTCTGGCAATAGAACCAGAGGAAAAAAAGCTAATACCTGCTCTCTGGTTCCCCTTCTCTCTTTCTGCAGATGGTAAATACTCAGATTTTCAGACTGCTTTTAAGGCTTCCCATGCTTCAACACAGCAAGTATTTGCAGGACACGCAGTGCTTCTGTTTGAGCCATCTTCTCCTTAGACCCCAGATTCTTCTTTCAGCCTCTTCTGCTTTGTAGTCTTTGCTTTTCTATTTGCCAGTTTGCTGGAAGGATGAAGGTGTTGCTCTCCTTACCCTGCCTGCAGTGGTGAAACCTGACAGGTTTAACCTAAAGCCATCACTTCTCTGTTGCTGCCATTATAACGAGAAAACAGATCTCCACTCTTCTTCTCAGGGTTTTCATTATACATGCCCACCAGATAAATTTGGTCCACCTGTACAAGGTTGAATGACAGTTTTAAAATACTTGAGTCCCTTAGAATCTAATCTACAACACAATTTTTAACAAGCAAAATGTCACTGGCATGACCTCATAGGTCTACGTAATCCCTAACTGCAAAATCTTACATTAATCCTGCAAGGTTTAAAATCAATTTCAGATAAAGATTGAACAGTTAGTGGAACCAGCAGCTCCATGGATCCAGCTGCCTCATTCTAGGGGTATATACCTTTTCCAGTACAGGCAAGATCTATATGAGTAACCCTTTGATAAACATCACCCAGATTGGTCTGGAGGGAGTTTGTTTATCATTTAGTTTGTTGCAAAGAGCCACAGAGAGTTTCTTGTGGGCCTGCAAACCAATGTAGGGATTCTGATCAGAACAAAATAACAAGCATCTGGGGCTTGATGGCATACACTGACAGCAGAAAAACTGCAGATCAGTGCCATCACCAGTAACAAGATGTTATAAATGTTCATAAGTTTGTAAGTGCTTTTCTTCAAGGGTAGTCATATGCTAGAGCAGTACTAGTCTGCTCCCCTACAGATATCAGCATCTTCTAATCATCTTCAGTGCAGTTGCTTTATCCTTATCAGCAGAGCCCACAAAATTGTTTACAGAGGAGCAGGCTGGTCAGGTTATCTGGAAGCCTTAAAGCAGTCTCCTTCTGACAAATACCACACATTCTGCACTAGGAAGCGGCTAGCCCTTACTTGGAACAGTAAAACAAGCCTAGTGGTAAATAAAGCTAAAGTCACATCCAATGAATATATCCAAAGGGAAACCTTGTAGTGTCAGGCAGACAGGTGAGTTTGAAACCTGAACTTTCACAAAATAATAACTGACAGGGGCTGCAGACCAGAGCTGTCAGAGCTAGCAGGAGTCATGCAGACTTGAAAAGTGGGCTTTATATTTGGTTGTGAGAAAAGGAGTGATCTTAGTTTATGTGCAAGGCCAGATTACTAATGCAAGGCAGGTGAGAGAGCAAGAAACTTTATTTTTCACAAGAACTAACAGGATGAAACAAGTGATTGGCATCATGCAGTGCTTAGTCCAGCGTGACTCATACCGAAAGGGCAAACAGCTCTATCCTTGGTAGGGTATGAACTACCACACACTAATAGCATCTTTTTTCCCCAGCCAAATGCGTGCCCACAAAGTCAGAAAACAGGAAGCACATCCTTTGCACCTTGAGTAAACCCACCTGAAGACAAACAACATCTGTTGCTATACAACTTTTTCATTAAGCCATTTTCTATGGCGGACACACATTTGCAAAAGGACATCCTGTGACAGATACCACAAAGGATTGATTTAGGGAGAAAATACTTTTGCCTTGAGGTTCCATGTCCCTTTTCCACTGGCTTTCCAGGGCACGATGGAGTTCTAACCTAACTGGTTATCAAAAGAAAGTTCATCCATTCGTAGTTTACTCACATGTAAATTGTATTTTATATGTGTTCCCAGAATCCCTTGGCAGCAATGGCAGCCTTCACTGCAAGAGTGTCTAATCACATTTAAGAAAAATTATAAAGTAAAACTTTGGGCACCATCGTTGAAGTCAATGAAAATTTGTTTACACCCCAGTGATATCTGACAGCAAAGGAACTGTTCAGATTGCTTTAAGATGCTGCTCTGCAGAGTCAAAAAGCCAAAGCCCTAATTACAGCACCAGAAACCCGAGAATCAGAAGCCAAATTCTTTCCCTTGCTGTCAGCTCAGAGGCACAGCAGGTTCAGCAGGAATCAGACTGAGCACCGGTACTGCCTGCAGGACTTCTTCGGTCTTACCTCATTACTCAAGAAGATGCCCTGTTCCACTTTGAACCTTCATTAAAGCTAACCAGGCTGAGCTGTCAGCATGACTCAGCAACAACCACCAGCATCCAGTTTTCACCTTTAGCTTTTGAATCTTGTGGGCAGAGTTTACTGCTGCATTACAGGTCTCTCCAGAAACTTTATCTAAAGTAAAGACACCAAACAGAGCCTATGCATTACAATACAGGTCCATAACACAGATACAGTTATTTCAACTAAATCCGAGGACTGAAATAAAATGCAAACTTGGCATATTTATAAAATCTTACATTTTTCCTCCCTTTTTTTTTTCTCCAAAGGAAAGTAGGTTATAGCTGGAATTTTCTGTTATTTGAGCCTGTCTTCTATCAGTTGTTGTAAGATTTATATCCTCTTACTCTTGGAATGTAAAAAATTTATCTTGAAGTAGTTATTATGTGGAATGGCTGGTATTTTTGTAAGCTTATGAACTAAGAAATTTTTTATTAATAAATTACAGTACAGATGTATGAAAGTTAATTTTATGGAGGCAAGGTGAGGGATATTTATTAAACTTCCCTTACTGGCAAAATTTGTGCACAAATGAAGCACAATGGGTTTTGGAAGTATTTTTATCTTCAACTGAATTTGTCTAAAAAGGAGTTAAGTTTTTCAGGAGGCAACATAATACATCAAATAAGATGTTTCTTTGGCAGAGAAAAACTAACAGTTCTATAAAGAAGAATTGTAGCAATTTCAGCAAGGTCTCTCGATAGGGAAAGTCCATGCACCTGAAATTCAGGCTCCAGCAATAGGTCAGATACCCTAAAAATAAAACTTATACCTATGAGAGTGAGGGTCTTATATACATTACTATTTATCAGGAACAGTAGCTCCTTCCTTTTTGCAAGCTTCACCATGAATTAATTATTCTAGAACAATCAAAGGGGGAAAAAAAAAAAAAAAAAAGACCCTTACCCTCAAGCAGATCCAAGTTTTGCTCTTGTGAATTCACACTTCTGTTACATTTCCAGATCTGCCACTCTGTCATCCAGGACAGACAAGATCTTAATCAGTGACATAAAGAACAAGCAGAAAAGAAAGAAAAAGTAATCAGGACCTCCTCAAACATGCTGACAGCATTTATTCCTTTGAAGGTCAGCTTTAAAAGAGCAAGCTACTGTAGCTACCTCAAAATCCTGTGAAGCATTTTTTTATGGAGGATGGAGTCTGAACTCTGGAAGGAGGCAACCTGAAGACACAGGCACGTAAGGAGATGCTGCTCCATGGAAATACACCTCATACTGCAGAGTTGCAAACAGGGTCCTGCTGGTCGAGTTGGTGTGGTTCCTGGTCTGCAGAGCCCAGAGAGAGGGCAATGTATAAAGCTCTCTCACCATGACAGAGAAAGATGAGTTTACATGATGGGTCATCTCTCTCTCTCAGTACCTCTTCAATTTGACAGAGTTGAGCCAGCTAACAATGACTTCCCATGGCAAAATGCCTGAGGAGATTAAGCTGGCTTTGTTTATGGCTGTTTCATTTATTAGAGCACAAGGTTCCTGAAGTAATTGGGAACCCATGGAGCTGTTTGAAAATAGTTAACACAAGAGGATGGAGTACAGGAGAGAGGGTTCCCCTACAAATATACACCATTTGTATTTGCTTACTTTTAAATGAAAGAGGATTTACAGCAGCAGCAAAGCGAAAAGCCCACAGTACCTACAGATAGCTTTGCCAAGTGACATCTGGGCTTAATGATCTAACTATTACTAGGGTCAAAAAATAAAGCTTGCATTTGAAACACCCCTGGTCTGCTTTATAAGGTGAGGTAGACTTGGAGGAAGGCAGACAGAACTACTTTGGAAAAGTTGTGCTAATTATCAGGAGTTGCCCCTTTCTTTTTTTAATTTGAAAAACAGATTTTCTGCTTCTGTAATTCCATCCTTTCTACAACATAGTCTGCTAAATTGCAATACTTTTATTTACATACTGTAACTGTGCTGTTTGCATTGCCCCAGGTGGAAGAAATGAAGTTGTTAACCAGGTTTCCAGTATTCAACAACTGAAAACCCAACAAAATATGCAAGCTAAACTGTAAATGGGATTGGTAGAGAGCATAGTTTTTTTTAAAAAAAAACAAAACCTAAAGCAAAGACAAGTATCTCCACCTCCTCTGTTAAGTGGTAGTTTTGACATGTCTGACACCAGACTGAATTGAAAGGGGAGGTTCAATCCAAGACAGGTTTGTTTGTGGGAAGGTGCTACAGAGGATGACACAGGCGGAACTGCCTCCTCACAAGGCATCGCTGTGCTGGAAATTCAACTGCTGTGACAACTTTGAAGAACAATACTATAAATTCATTCATAAAGGGACTCACCAAATTAATGGAGACAGATCAATCAGGAGCTATTATATAAGATGGTCAAGGTACTTCTGCCACAAGTTAACAAGGTGTCCCAGCGCAAAGATTACACTACAGATCTTCCAATTCTTAAGCTGTTTCCTAATCATCTGTCATGAGCTACTGTTGGAAACAGGACACAAAGTTCAGTCAATATTTTAACCAAGTCAGTAGATAGGAGGACATCTTTGCTGTCAGCCCCAAGATTCAGATAAGCATGGTCAAGAATACAGTATGTGCCAAAGGAAGGCAAACAGCAGAGCTCCTGCCTCCCAAGTGAGCTAGAAAACTAATTTTCTGCATGGAATGCTCCAAGTAATAAAGTATCTTTAAAGCTCTACTAGCAGTAATGAAACACCTACATTTGGGGGATTTTTTTTGCTTTTAAATTGCCTCCAAAGAATAAACAGGTCCTGGATTTCACCACATGTTGCAAAGTAAAGAATATTCCCTTTTTAGTGACATTTTAGTCTATAGAACATAAGTTCCTGTCAGCCCAGTTCAGTATTATAGTTACACATAATCTAATTTTCCTGTTTGTACCACAACTCATAGTGATAACAACTAACTATATGAACAAAAAATGTTCACATTTTTGTCCTCCTGCCCTGAAGGGAGAGCAACAATCACATCAAACTGCATGCTGGAAACCGCTTTCAACAAGTTCAAAAACATCTACCATGGTTTAAGAGTTACCTTTCTAATCCAGGCAACTACACAGAACTGCTGTAATTATGGCATTTCCTGCTTTGGACTCTGGCAAGGCACAAGAATCATGTAACAGTTATTTTCCTCTTGCACATCTCATGCCACTAGATAAATAAGGTCTCTAAAGGGCTCAGTGCAAAAGCCAGCCCATGCCCCATCCCCCTGCAGCTGAAGTCTATTGATTTTTCCAAATGTGTTAAGTCCCTCTTGCTGGGGCAGATATGAACAGCTGTACAGGAAAACATGCTGAAAGTTTTTTTAGGTGATCCTAATCACAACAAACACAATACCAACTGTTGTGAAAAGGGAAGGCACTGCTGGTTTCTGTCTCACTTTTTACTGGAGTTCTGTTTGGGACATGCTTGCCTACTGCTGTGCAAAATGTCTCCCTCCACGTGTGTTTACTGCTTGAAATTTTTTATGCTACCATCTTATTACTGCATGAGGGCAGATGATAGCTGGAGGCCAGCACCTGGTAAGTGTGTGCTTGCAAGTATTTGAGTTAGCATCCAATCATCTCAGCCAGGAAGGAGGTGGGAACAGGCCCAGCTGTTAAGCCTTTCCAGAGCATATCTGGAAACAATACACACACCTGGTGAAGCTCTCAAACACTCCTTTGTGTGCCATCCACAGCCTGCTGCAGGGAAATACAAGGCCACATTCCCTCAGCAGTGCAGCCACACACAAAGCAGAGAAGGGAGGATGCCTAAAAGCCAGGGACAGCACTGGAGTCAGAGAGGGAGCTTGCTGCCCAGCTGGACTGGAGCTGTTCTAAGCTGTGCCTCCAGCATACCATCTCCCTAAGAGAGCATATCATCCTGCTCTATCTTCCTAGTATCTTCCAGTTCTGTGCCACTGAGAAGCTTTTTCCAGGGCGAAATTCTTAATCCACACATTCCTATCCCCACCCGTTTCTATAGCCCCTGCAGCAAAATCTAAACCACAGAAAATTGCCCCATGGTGCTTAATGACAAAGCACAAAAGGAACTTCACTGAAAGGAAAAAAAACTCCAACAAGCTAAGTTTTTTAAGCTGTCAACTACTGTTTTCTCCATGGGTAACCATGCGGCCAGAACAGAACAGATCAAACACCACAGGCCTGAAGTCACTGGAAAACAAGAACTCAGTGACTTTTTTTTTAATTTTTTGTTTTATTTTGGAAACATCTAAGTCTCACTAAATGACTGAAACAAAAGATTTAAGTAGCACCTTATCTGAATTTTTTCCCTTTCTACAAGATCTCAAACTCAATTGAATTCTTCCTCTGTAAAATATCACATGGACAGAGATGGGAAACAGGTAGAGAAGTCTGTGGATTGAATTTTCTACCCCAGCACTCCCCACACAGATATGAAGACCGGGATGGACTCTGGCAAACTATCAGGAAGTGACAAAAACTTGTTTTTCTCTCCCTAATTTACTACTTTCATGTCGCCCCAGAGCCTTCTGCTAACCGCTGAGGTGAACATTGGACTAATGCTGCAGAAAACTGTCCACACAGCAAAAGCCTTTTCTTGTCAGGTTGAGGACTGATGTTTATATGGGGACTTTGCTGAACAGAACTGCAAACTTATTTTCTACTCCCATTTAGACTTCTGCAGTTAAAAGGCCTTTTAAAGTCAATTGTCTCAAGACTCAAGGGACAGCTTAGACTACAAACTGGAAAATATGAACTGCCCTGTCCAACAATACCATTTCGGAAACTCCAGTTTCTGTCTGCTGTAGTAAAGGAGCTGCACGGGGTAAACTGGAAATCCCAAAAACATAGCATTAAGGTAAGCAATAAAATTGATAAAACTGTCACATGCACAGTACTGACCTCACAGAGCAGCTGCTGCATCAAAAGCATTTGATGCTGATTGAGGATGAGTTGTAAAACTTGTTCAATCTCTTATTATATCTGATTTCAGATTCAGCATCTGCCTAGGGCCTAGGGAAGTGCTTTGGCTCAGATGCCTTCAATTTGTCTTTATCACCATCAATAATACTTGTTTTCTCACTGGAATTAACGCTGAGATGGCACTTGCTGAATATACTGGCACAAAAACTGCAGCACAAGTCACCCATCCCCTAATGCCATTACCAGGTATGGAACAGCTCACACATGCTGTGCCTCTGAGCTGTGCTGAAACTTCATGTCCAGTAAAGGACTTTTGACTGCTTACAGCCCAGCAGCTGTAGCTTAACCAAGCAAAAGATTACCTGAAGAGGAAGAGCACAAAGGCAGTTGGAAAAAGCTCAGTGCTTGAGGCACTCTGGCTGGTGTAAACATGCTCTACACGCAGCTCCTCTTGTGCGGATCAGCACTGTGCTTCTGCCCCTCTCACACAGCTTTTATCTACTTCAGCAAAGTGGCATCAATTGTATGAGCACAGCTTATACTGGCCCCTGAAACATGCAGAGCAAAGTGTGAAATGTTTTCTTGAAGACGTTCTGAAGTATTTAGGCTCAGACCTATGGAAAGAAGGAACTATAATGCTTAGGACAAAACCTACGAATTTTAATAGTATTTTGGGTTGACTTCTTCAGATCCAGAACAAGCTGTTTCACCGACCCAGTAGCTCAGTCACTTTTGAGTAACAGCTTCACTGCCCTTTGGCATGTTCCTGTGAGGCTGTTCCTCTACCTTTTGCTGGCCATCCCCTCTACAGGAAGATATTAAAGGGCACAACTGAAAGGCTACCATAGCTATGTGCACTCTCCACTTTATTAGCACAGGTCAGCTTTGGAAAAAAAACCCAACCAACCAAAAAATTAAATAGATGCACCAGGCAGCTAGGCATCTCTTCTTTGCTTTTCCAAGTGAGCCAAGTCCAGCTGCAGCCAGCATGCAGGTGCATTAACCAACATACAGTTCCAGAGATGTTAAAAAACCTTGGCATATCTCAACAATACCAGGGAAATTCTCAGAAACTGTTATAAAATAGGCAGAAATAAAGCCTCTCAAAACTGACACAATGCAGGGAAGACACAGTGATTTCAAGGCAGAAGTATTATCAAGCATAGTTGTGCACCTGTACAAACCTCCTTACAAACTCCAGGCTCAGCACTGCAAGGTACAGCAGTTGGCAACAGGATAGCCAGCTGGCAAGGTGTTTTATTCCCTTCCTGACACATGTCAAGTCTGCTGCAAATTCCAGTAACTGCTTCTTTTAGGTGACAGGAAGGTAGACCTAGGCGGCAGTTGAAGCTTACCTGTATTGCAACAAAGGTATATACAGTCCAGCATTTCCAAAAAGCTGAGTCTCTCTTGCTAAAACCTAGAAAAATTTTAAAATTAGACAAGGAGTAGGACCGAGTCACCTCAAGCTAATTTAACTAGAGATTAAATAACTAGAGATTAAACCATACCATTTCCAGTGCAATTAAGATGTACCCTCAAGAGCATAAAAGACTGTTTGGGCTGTATTCAAACCAGAATTAATCCTATTCAGGCAGACCACCTAGAATTTCACATAAATATTCATCCTGGATTACAATCTCAACCTTGAAAACCATACAGCTGAGAGGGTTAGTGCAACAACATCAAGTGCACAGAACCAGGACTATGTTTCTACACTATAATACAAGTATAGTTGGAGAAGATTATGTCAGAGGGTAGAAGTGTCTCAGTCCTGGGGCTTCCTGAAGGTAACCAATAGCAGCCACGATAAGAGCTTACAGGAGAACCAGCTCCCACCGCTGAGAGCTCTCTGTTTGGGTATGCCCTCAGCACTGCTCACTGCTCCCACTGCGGTGACACCCTGCTGCACAGTGCAGAGGGATGGCTGGACAGCACCACATCTACCAAGAAATGACGCACAAGGAAAGGCCACAAATCTGTTAGAAAAAATCCAATTCCCCCCTTTGCATCATTTTCACATTTCACACAAATGTGAAAGAACCACCTATTGCTTAAGAAGCCATCCATATCCAAACAGTTTTAAATTTTTTTTTGCAGTACGTTGCCCTAACAGTTACTGCTGTTACAGCTTAGTACTAGTCTGCACCACTTCACAACCCATCACGGCCTGACAAAAATCAGACTTCAGTTCTGCCCTTGATTCTCACCTCACCCACAACCTCCAGTTGGTGTGTAAAAGGAAAACACAACTCTACTGATGAAGCAATAAACACTTAAGAGATCTTTTCAAGTTTTTTTTTACCCAACCACTCTGGAGCACATCTGCAGGCTGCTGTCTGGGGACAGATATTTCTTCCTTGCTTTTAGGGAATGAACTCGAGGATGGATTTTCCAGGGAAACTCTCAACAGCATCTCCAACTCTGGACACTGATAGGCACCATTTTGTCACTACACAGGAGGCACTCTCACTTCAAACACGAGAGATGAACTGAGGCCAAGTAGTGAAATCAGTTTACGGCAGTCAAACATCTATTCTTGAATCAAAAAAAAAAAAATAAAATAAAAAATCTCAAGCATTAAGTGCACAGCTATGCAATGACACACCTACAGAGACAAGTTCTTTTTTCTTTTTTGCCACAATGGACAGCACAAACAGACCAAAACCCCTCCAAGTTCAAGACACTATCTTCAGTCGTTAAACATCACCATGGTGGCACAACAGGAGCTCCTATTAGGAGTTCACCTGCAGTTTCCGGCTAGCTAGTGCCACTACACCAACACATTTAGACTACTCCTTCCTACTGGACAAACTATGGCAAACAAGGAGAGAGCAGTCAGTAGTGTTTTTGCAATCATGTCACTCCAGTTCTGTTCAGAACAAGGCTCATCTGTGGGTGAGCTGAAGGAGCCCCAGCTACGCAAAAGCTCCAAACTGTAGAGTGAACACACATTTCCAAGTAGCCCCACACTCATTCATCTTTGATCTGTGTTTCTCTACATCCCAGACAGAGTCAAGAAGCTGAGACATTAGTTCCTCAGAAACTTTATTTTCATTCAAGCTACAGAAATAAAGTAGTACCTTCCAATTTCCCATCATATTTTCTGTGTATTTGTACGGCTCAGGGTGAGATGCACTAGGATAAACTACCCTGTACATACGGAGGAATATAAGGCTCAAAAACTAGCTTTACTTCAAAGAATGCCAAACCTTACCTATGAGGTTGGCTCCAACTCTTTGATAACATTAATAGGCACAACATAGGAAAAAAGATTATCTAAACTACCTATTGTAAGCAAAATCCAATAATTCATTACAGAAAGTCAAAGAAACCTTTTAGAAATAAAAAAACCAGTTTTCTACTTTGAAAAAATAGATGAGTCATTTTTGCTTTATATATGATATATTCACACACACACTTTCAAGTATCATTTTCACTATTATCATACTTACATGGCTAGAGATAAAAAAATGAAATCCCATAAGCAGATTATTATGCCAAAGAAGTCACACAGTCTTTATCTGGGTTTAGCAACACCTGGAATTCTCCATGGTATCACAGTGACTAAAAAAGCAGTGACTAGACTCAGTGTAATTTTTCCCTTTATTAAACATGTTTTAATAAGGCTTGAAAAGTATCAGGATTTAGAAAAATGGAGATAAGAAAAGAAGGGGCAGCCATAAACCCCACAAATTCTCAGCTAAGCTTGTCACACACTCAATACTAGCGGGGAGTAACAAAAAAATAAAACTGAGTTATGTTTGGTTAGCAGGCAAACTGATACCAACAGACAGACTTCAGCTAGGATGTTTTTACATTTAAGGCATCACACAGAACAAGTTAATACTGGGAAACATAACAGTCATCATGTGCACAGCCACAGTTCACATTTATCTCTGGACATCAGAACCTGCTTTATTTCAAAATAGAAAGGCTAGAAGGGAATCCCATAGTCTTTTGGGAAAGTGCCAGGCAGCCAACAGGCAAGAGCAGGAGTGACCATGGTTTTTATCACAGGGAAAGGAATTTAAGTGCTTATTAAGGGCTTTGCTGCAGTGCCAGAGCCAGATGCCTGAAAACAAATTCTGGTGGAATACAAAACTAAGGGCTAAAAGGCAGAAAATCTGTTCTAGCAGCTAAAGTAAATGGGTGCCCCACAGAGATCAAAATGGCAAACCTTCAAGATTTAACAGCCTCTGGAGCTTGGAAGTGATGGAGAGGTTCAGCAGGTGCATTCAATAGGTCTGGTTCCACGCTGCTTGTTAATATGCTCTGCACTTCTCTCTAATTTGGATAGACAGGTATGAAATGTCTCAAAGTGAACCAGGTATAACTATTTCCTTACTGGTCATGTCATTTTCATTTGTCTGTTTCTTGCCCAATGTGGAAAGGCACAAATTCTGCATTAAAAAAAAGTTTATTGTAAGACCTAACCAAAACCTAGTTACAAAAAAATTTTGTAGAAACCATTGACTGTTCTTAAGAGGGCAAAAGTCATATAAAAGTGAAGTGCCAGTCTGAAAGCTTTATGGGTTTAACTATCAAGCTCAACTATTTGATTGAGTACTTCAGTGGAGGATGTTCTTAAAATCTAGTTTTAAAACCATCAGGCCTAGACTCAAAAATAAAGCCTCTCGGAAACAGGGAAGGTCATATATCGAAGGGAAGACATATGTGACTTTTACAGACTGAAATGCAACAAATTTATTTTTTCTTTTAGTAAGGGCCCCATGGAGTCCAGAACATTTTTTTCCAAGCATTTCAGTAGGAAAAGATTCCATTAGGTAGGATGGAAGTTTTGAGCTCAGTCCAAGCTTGGCTAAAAGCTACTGTTCCAAGTTTCCAGAATTTGGCTAACATTAAAATTAAGTTTCCTGAGCTAGAGACAGCCTGAAACACAAAACAGCGACAAGCAAGACAAACAGAAAGTGACAATGAAAAGCATTGCACAGCCCAAGACTTCCAGTACACCCAGAAGCTGACAATTCACACATACTCCTCATCTGTTACCCATCTTCCCAGGCTGTATTTCGGCACATTCTTACACCTCTTCAAACGCAGCAAGTTTCTGCTTTCCTTGCTCTGTTGGTTTTGTATCACAGAAAACCGCTTCTGAATGAAGATGCTTTGGACTCTTTAGTCTTCCCATGCTTACTAAAACCACACGCTGACAATGGCTACTAACCCTTCAGAGTTTAACAACACTGAATATTTTGCACCAACATTAGATACTTAAACATTTACTGCTTTTTCCCTCTCTTGAGCCTGTGGCTGTTTTATTGATACACAGAATGGAAAGCTTTCAGTTTTCTCCTGTAGCACAAATACAAACTACACCATTATAATCAGAAGAACATTAGAATGCAGCACAAAGTGATTTGCAAGCTGGAGAAAACCAGGTTCATGGTTATTTACTTCTTCTAACAGTGAATTAGAGGCATAGGTTATATATTTGATAAAGCAACTATGCCAGCTAATTTTCTCTCAAGTCTTCTAGAAATATCACAATTGTTACAGGAGCAGCAAAGAGCCTCAAATCAACCTACCTGCAGTTTCATATTACAGTGCAAGTCAGTTGGCTGCTTAAAGAGGTTCAGGCTCAAAAACCTGAGACCATACCAAAAGAAATCAATCACTTCTCTAGATGAACAAAATGCTGCTGCCCTAAACAATATTCTGCTCAGACTTGCAGTGAAATGAAACAAAACCAATACTATGTACTTCTCATAACAGCATTCCAGTTAATCTCAGCACTCTTTACAAAATGGCAGCACTATTAACGTTTCTGAATGACACTTCTTTCTAAGTGAGCCTGGTCACAGTGCTCCCAAATTACACACACAAAGACAACCTAATGTCACCACTCAGGAAGCAAATTCGTCTTCACATTCCCATGCATGCAAGCATTACTGATGAGTAGCTGAAGCTGTAAGCTGGAAAACAGGCAGGAGTTGCTCTATTCTATTATCTGTGGTCTTATTAAACTAACCTGACTTGCTTTGCACACCTGCAGAATCGGGACAGGCAACCAGTTTCACCAGAATCCACAAAAACCTGCCTTAATAGCTCTCTCCACATCCAACACCTATCCTGGTTAATGACCAATACTGAAGGCATAGTACCATTAGATATAGATACCTACTCTAAGTGTTCCTATTAAACAGCCATAATAATGATCCAGACATTACTGTAATTAATGATCTAGACCTTTTTGGTATAGTCTGATATGCTCTTTATGACACACGTTTCTGATAAAACACGCAAAAAAAGTGTTCAAGTCTATTTTAGCACACAACAGATACTTCAGTGCCTTAATCGGGCAGATTCAACTGAAGCTTTACTGCCACAGTAACTAAACTTCCTTTAAGGAGTTATCAAAGATCAAAACCCCAATAAGCACCTGCCTTAACATTTCACTGAAGAAAGGCTACATAGCCCTGGCAAGACCTTTACTCACAAAGTAAGAAAATATGAAAAGCAATAAAGCACTGACTTTCCTGCATACTCTGCTTTAAATGAGTGGAAAGAAAAAGTATCTCATCTTTTGCTCAAAACAAGTTAACTCAGTGACCCTCAATTTCCCCCCATCCTGCAAGTCAAGCAAACTTACAGCTCCCACAGCAACTTTCAAATGGGGAAATGAAACTTCGGTTAGCAACACTATCTAGGCCCTCGCATACTTTCGCTTTGTAGCCATGTCTTTAGTGCACTTTACTTGTACTTTGTATACGAATTACATGCTCAGAGCAGAATCACTCACTAAAGCACTTTCAGTGTAGCTCCTATCTGAAACTAAACAGCTTTCTATGTACCCTTGAAACTCCTGGTTGGCACAAAACAAAGCCAAAAGAGAAACAATGCAAACCGTTATCAATTAGACCAACCACTAAGAAAAAACAGTAGCCACATCAATATAATTTCACTTTGATATAGAGTGCTATCTAATAGATTTATTAAAAGTTTCAACAGACTATAGCTCCAGACTTTACCTTTCTTGGAAGACACTACTACAAAAGAAGCCACAGTAGAGACTGCCTTGTCACAAGAGGTACAAATACTTGCTGTATAGATGGAGAAATAAAAGGACAAATCTAGTTGTCTAAAAGACAATTCACTGTACACATTTTATTTACAGTTTTGTACACTGTCTTAATATGAATGGGACCGCTTTTCTACTTGAGCCATTTTAACCAAAGCAAAATAACCTAAGTAATACAAAGTGTTAAAATACAGCATAAGATACAAAAACAGACATACTATTTCTAGTAAGGAATGTAAATTACGGTGTTACATAAAAAAAAAATCCACATTAATGTTTAGGAAATCACACAAACAGATCACTGATTTGACTGAAATGCATAAGTTCATAGCAAAGCTTTGATGTTACAAAAAAACCAAAAAATTACCAAAGAATGCACAAAATTAATGTTTATTCCACCTTTGTCATATTCCCAGATTCTTCACCAAGTGTTACATGAGCAAAAACAACTGAAATCAAAATATCACTAATGTTATCAAATAGGGAAAACAAATAAATTAATCTAGCAGCCATCAGCATAGGTTACAGCAAAGATGATGCTGTATAAAAAAATTGCTAGAAAACTGTATGCACCATACTCTTTTCCAAACCAGTAAAATGTTACTGCATACAATGCAAATGTAGAACAGAGTAATTTCCTGCAGGTACAGAAATGCAACTTCTTTTCTGAATACTGTGGATAAACAATTTTTTTGTAATAGTAATGTTTCTACCAAGCTAATACAGAGTGGGTCAGAAACACATTTATGGATTTGGGGGGTGAAGTGTACTAAAATTCTGATTGGTAATGGTTACTTCAGCCAAAATAGAAGAATTGAACACAGAAGTACAAGACAAAGGCGAATGAGACTTCTCACAAATCTTAGCAACATTTAGATGGAAATCAAATTTAAATGTAGTCCACTCTGCTTTTGAAGAGGCTTTGGTTCAGCTCCCAATCTCGATTGCTTGACGCAGTCTCCTATGAAAGAATACTCAGAAGGTGTCGTCTTAAACAACAAACCTATTTTTAGTGGTGGAGCCGCTCTTAGTAGCTGTGTCTGCATGGGACTGATAACCAATCACTATCTTTGGAGGAAGTCCTAATCTTTCCTTGTATACCCTCCTGGAGGAAAAAAAACAAACAAACAAAACAAAACAACAGAACAACAGTTTAAGCAAAGTCCGTAGGAAGGAATCAGTATCAGGACACCTGCTTTTAACATATGCTGACACCAGCAAAAAGAGTTGCCTGCTTAGAAACAGTTTCTCAGACGTGAATAAAGGACTTGAAATATGATTTTTCTAGCTTATTGCATCTAAAACCCCCTTACAGTTTTGTAAAATGACTTACCATATGTAATAGGATAAGGCCTTGCAAAAAATTAACAGGCTTACGTAAATGTAGAATGCAAGGATTCTACTGCACTCATATAAGTATCATTATTATCAGCAAGCTGTATTCCCACATACAGAATCAAAATAGCCATGCATAAGCCATGGTCCAGGATTCCAGAACTGAGATGATAAAGTCACCTGAGTCAAACAAAACAGCAATTCCCTGGAACAGTCAGTTTTAATCAACAATCACAACTCCATTGCAGAGAGTGGCTGTCTTTGCTTTAACTACTGATAGAAAGCAGCCCCCCCATGGTACTGGCCATGATCAGCTACTCAACAGAAGCTTTAAGAAATCAACAGCAGCTTTAAGAAAAATCAGCTTGGACCTTATGTCTTAAGAGAAGGAAGCAGCAGTACCTCCCTTAGACACACACACTGTTCCTTAGCATAGAGTGAGTGAGGTACAAGACACTAAGGGCCACTCCTGTCCTGAGTCATGGCAATGACAGCTGATGATCAACACAACTTACCTTGCTCTACTGTTACTTACTTCCCACCTTTACAAACTGGCACACTGCAACAGAACCCACATTATCTACAGGCATTAAGTGCAACAAATGAGAACTTCTGCCAAGATTTGTGTTGAATTGTTCATTATTTCTAATCTACAATGAAGGCAGTGCAGCAGTACAAAGTAGTTACTAGCACATGCCCATATAAAAAACTACACCATACCACAGATTTGGCACAGAACTACTCAAACTTGGGATACAGTTCTGCACAGGCTACATTCTCCTGAAGTGCATTCTCTATTAAGTTAGCTGGCTTTAAATGAATGGTTACACTTCATATATTCAAGACACCAATCACATTACTTACCCTATATGTGTAACTGCATCCCTGTTTTCACATTCAGTTGTCCATATTGCTATTTTATCACCCTTAGTTCTAACATTAACAACAGCACCGCATACATCATCACTGTAGTCATCAAACGACTCCCCAATAAGGCACAGCAGCTAGAAAACAAAGCAGTAGTTCAGAGTCAGAATCCTGCTCCACAGGCAAACACTCAGTGTACACAACAAGAACTGAGGAATGCTACACTTTACTGCCTACAGTCACTTGCCGTATAGCAATCATTTTCTGTTTATTGCAGTATCTTCTTGAAGTTCCAAATGTTACAAGTGAACATCAACTCAGGTGTAGTAGGACATCTTCCACTGATTCTGAATTTTCCATTCCTCCTCCTGTCCCACTAGCTACGAGTTCTGACACAACTGATCATTTACACAGTGCTGCCTCCCTCCTCATACTCCCAATCCAAAACAAGGTAAGAATTAAAGGAATATATTCTTTCTACAGTACATTTAACATAGGTAGACAAATCTGAAATTTTGTTTCCATCCATTACCTAGGAAGTACCTGTGAAGAACTATTTGCATAATATCAGCCATGTAAGGTTTAACTTCAATGCTGAAGTCTATCAATGCAGAGGTAAATCACACTGCAGTCAGATGAGAAGCACTATTCAATGAAGTGCTACTTCCAGCAACACAGCCAGGAAGCTTCAGTGTTTCCATAAACTCTACAGTGGGCATCAGTGCTCCTGAACAGTGTGCAATGCAAGTGCACCAATACAAGTGTACAAGTAACACAAGATTCTTCCCAACAGGCTTCTAATGGTGAAGCTTGGAACTGGCAGAGGTATTTTACTTCAGGAACATCATACTGAGGGGGGTCACATCCCCACGCAATATGGTAATTGTCAAAGTGATATTTAAAATCTTCAACTTGCAACCTATAAAACAAGCAATACAGATAATCAAAACTTATAGTTTCTTGTCTTTGAGACAGATTCATCTAGTCTATGCTGAATTAAAAATCCTTCTACACACTGAAGTACTAATCTCCAAATGAACACTTGTTTAATTCACTTGCACAGTACATTAAATACAGTGCTATTACATCAGTTTTCCAGAATCACTTATAACATTTGGAAATTCAACACATTTGCAACTTTTCAAACAAAGCAGGTCTTCCAGTACCCATGAGACCTACAAGGGTTGGCCTCATTGAGGAAATACAAAAAGGACAAAGTGTGCTAATGAATAAATCAGGTATAACTACTTGTGCTTTAAATGTTACACCCAACCGCAGGCTGCACACACTCGATGAGTAATGCAAGCCATAAATGGCTAAGATTAAACCACACACAAACATGCAAAATATTGATCAACAGCCTTAGTACACACATAAGCAAAGATGACTACTATGCTCAATAAACACTAGTCAGGTACACTCTTCATGAATGTTGCACAACAGGGGAAAAAAGTCTTCTCAACTCAAGTTTAATTTACAGTTAAGATCATTGTATTACAAAAAAAAATTTGTTCCAAATGAGAGTTATAAAGGCTTTGGTTTTTATTGGAGAAAATTGGTTACATATAATTACTGGAATTAAAAGTGACACGGTTGCTTTAGAGCACATATCAGTCACCTGGGTATTCAGGCTCTGTGCCATTGCTTGCTGCTAAACAAAAATCAGAGCCCTCTAACCCTAAGTCTACACAGACTACCTGCATGTTTCCAAGCCACATGTAATGGCTGGCAGGAATCAGGACTCATACACGTGTGTAGGCCAAATGCACACTGTAAGATGTTAATTTACTCATGTGCAGTCACTCAGCCTAGTAGCGTAATGCTCCCAATCCTCTCTGCAAATCACAACTACAGTGACTACAAAGATCCTGAAAGTTCAGGTGGTTTTGATACCTCTGCTTTCATTCTGAAAGCCATTTCTCCCTTTTGAAGGGACACAATACTTCTTGCCTCTCACACAAGCAAGGAAAAAAGATCAGAGATTTGCTAAGACTGCTTTTGTTGTCCTGTCTACAATCCATGATTCTAAACCTAGATCACACTAGACTGTTTTAGGCTCTTCTGAGTCAGTTCCTAAACAATACAGTCATATCCTTTTCTACAACACATTTAATGCAACCCACATAATCTCTAGAAATATATTTACCATTCAGTTAAATCTATTCCTAAGAGAGAATAGCAATAGAAAACGTATTTATAGGGTACATACAGGATGAACATGCTATTACTTGCCTGCCCTGGTGTTAAGATAAAAACAGGAAGAAAAAAAATAAATCAAAGTCCCTTGTTTCAGCAAGGCCAAAACCTGAGAACTATTCATATTTCCAGAAGTATTTGTAAAGCAAATTTTTATATTCCAGCAGTTGAATCTGCAAGTTACACTCAGAACAACGTAGTATTTTCACAGTAGCTCAACAGCTGCTCTGTACATTCCACAGGAAAAGATTAATCTGCCCTGCAGAGATCTCTCTGCCTGTTACAATGAAGTATTGAACAGAATACAACTACATTAAGGATCACTATTGAAAAATCATGTTTCAAATACAGCCTGTCAATCAAAACTTACAGGACACTGCTGACAAGAAGTTTAGAAGATTAGTGTGGCACACAAAGATCAAACCAGTTAAAAATATTTTAATGCAAACACAAGACTCCTCAGCTGCAACTAGTCAGGCCATAGTGCTTACTGTCTCTAGCCAGAAGCGATCAAGGTCACTTCGTCTCTGCTGTTTGTTTAGTGTAATTAGCCATCGTCCTCCTCGCTTGTTTTTTTCATCTTCCCACATGGGTTCAATCCCATCCTGCAAAAAATGGCCAGAAGTTACATTAGACTCAGTCTGTATTTTTCCTATAGAATAACCAAAAGGCCAATGACAGCTGAAATACTAAGTTAAGAAAAAAAATGTATAGATTAAGATCATTAAACACTGTCTCACAACAATACCAAAGTTCCAAAACAGCTCAACAAGTACACTTTCTCTAATTAATCTTTATTTCTACAGAAGACTCACAGCCCAGGCAAGTCTTAGCTACATATTACATTAAAAAAACCTGAGGCAACAGGTAAAGTCAACCACCCACTTTGCCCTGCATGAAACTAGAATGTAGCTGCTAATTTTATCTGGAGTCCTTATTTTATGCTTTGGACTCAGTGCAATGTCAGCCAAGCGCTTCACTTATGCATACAGACTATTTCACTGAAACAGACACCTTTGGCAGTCTACCTCACTGACTTTCTTCACACACAAGGTGAGAAAAAGGGGTTTCATTGTCAGGACAAAAAAAAAAAAAAGAAAAAAATCAACACAGCATTTCAAAGTAAGTTCTGATTCACATTTTACCAATGGCCCTGCACTGAATTAAATGACTGGATGTGCTGATCCACCAGCTATGTTGCACTTCAGAAGGTCATTCAAAAACTAAGTAATTGTCTAGACAAAGGAATTTGGTTAAGAACTGTCCATTAAGAGAACTGCACTACAGAACTTAGGCTGAAAACAAAAAGTGTTAAACGTGCAGGATGTGGAGTGGTGCCAGCTCACTTTAAATATAACACCCTCACTGGCAGCTGCAGATCTTAAACTACTTCATCACCTTTAAGAGCCACTCTTAGGAGGTCACAGCTGAAGGACAACAGTAAGAGATGGCTCATGAGCCTGCAACAGTTGCCAAGTTATACCTGTTTCAGTTATATATTTAAGTTTTTACTGCTTGATGATAAGCAAACACAGGATAGATACATGTACTTAAAACATAAATTTAAGATTCATGTGAAAAATACAAGTATGATCCATAGATATCCTACCCTCTGAAGGGCCTACAGCTTCTAAAAATTCTAGTAAGGAATTTCAGTCACTTAGAATATCATTACCTTCCCAAACCCAATCAGCAGCACCTCTTCACTATCTAAAGCTGCTGGGGTTTACAAATAATGTACAGTTTGCTGAGGAGTCCCAGCCCATTGCTGGGCTTTATGAGCAAAGGAGGAACCAGGCACCAGTACTTCAGGGACTATTTAGATATTTGAATCCAGAAAGGAAGCTGTATGTTAGAAGCACTTCTAAGAGGTAAGGATTTAATTTAGAGCTCCAATTCAGATCTCCACTCCAGCTGAGGCATGATTTCATGTGCCCTTTCCCATAAGCATTTTCTATTCACCAGTCTGGGCACTTCCTCAGCATGCTTTATGTGTCCGTGTTGAGCACAATTTTCTATTTCATACACAAGTAATACATCATTTAATTGGCAGCATGAAAATTAATAGGAGCGTTGTCCACTTGGCTAGTAGAATCCGTAAAGAATACTGGAAAACATTGCTGCCTCCCACAGACATTTTAACTCATTTCACATCAAGTGACAGAGCTGGAAAACCTTTCATATTATAAAAATTTACACAATTATTTGCACAAATCTCAAATGTAGAACGGAGACAAACAGTAACAGATTAAAATGTACTGTCTGAGTGTTAAAGCAAGTACTTGCATTTTCAGAAGTTAGTGACAGCCTGATTTTCAGACAGCACATAATTGGGACTTTCTAAAAAAATTTAACACCTTTAGAATACTCCCAACCATGTTCCTAAATGTCTTAAGTAAAATATCTGGACAGTATCTTGCTTTGTCAGGAAATCATCCATAAACATCCATAACTGAAAAAAAAAAAAAAAGGTTAGCAAGCATACCTTAAAGAGCGAGTAGTCACAGCCAGGCATTAAATTACTAGAGAGCTGGATATGGTTGTATAAACTATTGGAGGGAAAAAAGTGGGATTAAAAACTAAGCATCATTTTACAGTACAAAATTCTTAAAGAATCTAAGACATATGACCAAACAAGACCCAAAAATTAAAGAGTAATTAAGTTATTTCAAAAGCAATCCTACTTCTTAAGTACTTTTCAACAGTATAAAAGCACTTGCTTTAAAGATGCTCTGGTCTTAAAGCAGCAGAATGGAAGTCAGTTAATGAACACTTGTAGGGTTCCTATACCAATGCCTCTTCTAAACCTAACTCTAACAAAGTTATTAGGAATGTAACTCACTGAGTTTCCATGGCAACAAGTCCTGCATACATGTGTATATGTGTATTCTGGACATATACATACATGGAATAATTGTTCATATTTCTAAAGCTAATCTCACTGCAGAGAAAGTTTTTAAAGAGAAGTAATCGACTTTGTATTTAATACAGTCATCATCATGGCTAGGCTTTGTGAATGAAGATTTAGGAATTTAATACAGTACTCTAGGTTTAAATGTTCTAGGCCTGATAGTTTGAATTAAGGACTCAAAAGGCAAGAACAGATGATTGACAACAAAACAAAATTTATATTCAGAATTAAATTTACAACTGTGCAATTCAGAGAAAAACATTCAAAGGAGTACATACTGTCTCCTCCTCTAGCAAGGAGAGAGATTACTTTTGTTCCCTTCTGCCTGCACATCTTACAGCAACCTGCAGCCCAAGACTAACATTAGGCACAGTTCAGCATCAAAAAGAAAATTAATTAGTGTGATGTCCTAACAATGAGAAATCAGGTACAGGAATTTACAATGCCATTAAACTTAAAAGAAGCAAGCTGGTAAATGTGTATCTTGACCATAACATTTTCTTCCCAGAAGAACACACCTATTCCTCACTCCAACCATAAAGGAGGTTTAACTTCTCAGTTGCTTCTGACTGATTTTATACCCTCACTGCAGACATCTCCATTAAGCACTTCTTTTCATTACCCAAACAATCTTGGTTATAGGAGTTCAAAAATTTACCCTTAAACAACTTTAATAGGGCAGCGAAATTTGTTTAAAGCTCACATCACATACCACAAGTCTGCAAACTACGGTTCACTCAACTATTAATCACTCCCAGAGTAGGAATGGGAAAGCTGGTTACGAGCCCAGAATCTCATTCCCCTCCCTGTGACAACTGCACTGATGAAGTTCCTGAAAATGTAAAAGCATTTTTCCTCTCTATTTGTGCTAATTAGTCATCTTATTCTGCTAAGGCACCATGTCTCTTCCTTGCTGATCACATTCAAAAAAAGTATGCAACAAAAACTTTAAAAACCCTACCACTCAATGTAGCATAAAACACTAAGAAAGCAACAGTGCTTTTTTTCACCCTCAATTTCATGCCACTTGCATTTTCTCTACATTTTCATCATTATGGCAGGCAAAATCTTTCAAGCCAACCACCCAAATCTGACTGAAGCCACTGTTCGGAAAGTACGGGTCTACCTTCAAAAGCTTTGGAAGCCTAAATTCTTTCACAGACCTTCAAATTAGAATGAAGGTAATTTCTTCTGTAACCTCTAACACACTTCTTTTAGGGGTGCCATTAATCTGCATGAATCTCAAGTACTCTGCTCAAGATTCAGGTACCCTTGAACATGTGCAGCGAGACAGCAGCCCAAGAATTTAGTCAAGAGGGAAAATGTAGGGGCAAGGAAGTGACAATCAGAATTTACAAGTCCATGCTTCTATGAGATAGCTACTGCACAAATAAGATTTTCTACATGTGTCATGTACATATGAATATAAGCAGTGTTGCAGTGTTACAGCAAGACAACGTGCATTTGAACTGTGAACAACTTTTCCATTGACGTTCTCTTCAAAGGTGACATTCTACCACAAGGCATAGACTTCACCTTCAATTTTGCAAATATTTCAGATTACACCCAAAAAACTTGGGGTTAATGGAGTACTTAACAGGTTTTTTGACTTTGACATAAGCTTTGCCAACAAATCCCAGAATTACCATGCAGATTGAAAAATTTTTACTTACGCCCAAAAGTCTTCAACAGTATCAAACTTTGAGATAAGACGAAGATTTGCTTGCCAAGTTTTGCTCTTGTCATTTTTAAAAAACCAGAGTGCCCATCTAAAGGAAAATAAAGTGCATAAAAAAATATAATAATTAGTATTGTTATATCCAAAGTAATTGCAAACCTTAAGATATTAATCAGCACAGAGGTCAGTTTTCATCAATAAGCTACATGATATATTCTGTTCTCAAATACTTCACAGATAACGATATTTGTGTTCCCATTACAAGAATCATGGCAGATTTGATCAATCCCTTTAGGTAAACATTTTAAATATTTTTGGAACTTTACTAAGACTCTACACTTCATATGTGCCATTTCTCCTTGCAGTCACTACTAAACTGCAGTCCCCTACCACAAATAACTGATTATGGTCTAAACCAACAACTAATAAAACCAGCAGCACAGCTCCCTGTCCAGTAATTTCCTTGTAGAGGTTACATAAGCTAGTTATATCACTCCAAAGCTATACATGCACATAAAAGAAAGCATACATTTTAAAAGGGAAGCTGCCTTAAGCTTACTAATAGCAACATTCTTAAACTCCCACAAGTTCATTGTTTCAAGTTCTAAAATCGGCAGAAATAAAGACAAGACTAAATGAAAAAAATCATCTCTACTGAATACAAATCTCAACACATTATAAATCAAACCTTTCACATAAAGATTCTCTTTCTGGATCTAAAATGCAACATTTAAAAAGCTGGAACAGAATACCCAATGAGGCATTTAATTAACAGGTTTATTTTTCACTCCAATCGTTTCAGTAGTGTTGAAATCACTCAGGTTTGCACTAGAGTAGATTTATCTTCTCACAGAAAAGAACTTTAAGTTACCAGATATGAATCTATTGATCAATCAACTGACCCTTCCTGATGTTCCAAATCTTGTTTTACAAGTTTACTCCTTTCCAGTAATAGCCTCACTACCACTTGTAAAGGAGTGTCAGCACCAATTTATTCAAGGCGTTTTGAGGAAATAGTGGAAGGATGGAAGCTGAAAGACAACAAGGAAAATGGGATGCAGCATAGCACTACAGGGTAGCATGGTTTTCCACACTTACTCAAAACTCAGGAAAAGAGTAAGGTGTCACTTGGCAAAAGGTTCACTTTGGAGCAGTGCCTACCTACTAACACAAAGTACTGAACATCCCACATTAACTCTTCAGCTGATTTGGAGAAAATTACTTCCTAGCTGGTCTCTTTGAAGCTGTAGGAAGGCTTGGATTTTTCACTAAGTTTAAGTATAATTTTAACTACAAGTTTTTACCACTGGCACCTTAATTTACCCAAGTATAAGGCAAGGCTTTCCAGTTCTGCTGGACAGCACCTTCAGCTCAGTGTCAGCCTATTAAAACACACCAGACAAAAGCAACAAAAGCTCTGCTCATCTCCAACTAAAAGCAAAGCCATGCTCTTTCCAAGTACCTGGCTGCATATTTAAAATTTGCAAAGACTTTCACCTTCTGTAACTGCACTATCTGAAAAGACTCTGAATATTAACAGTTGGATCAGATTCTATTTAATCTGCAACCCCATTGCAAAAATCCTCAAAAAAACTCCTCAAGAACTGTCAAAATACTGCTAGAAAATGCAAGGTAAACAAGAACTGCAAAGCCACAGGCATTTTTCTGTCTTTAGCAAAACTACAATCATGCTTCTGTACTATTTACCTGTTTTGTAGTGGATGTTTAATATACTGTTCAGGGCTGGCAACCTCCTGACTAGGTGCTGGCTCGGTTTTCTCCTCTTCTGCAGGTTGAGGGGGGTTGGGAGTGGTTTCCTGTTTGAAGAAAGGAGTTATTAATACATTCCTTCTCAATTTTTATTGAGGTGATTTTGTTCTTTGAAGTAACTTTAAGAAGGCTGAAGCCAAGAGTTCCTACAATTAATTCTGATTAGAGGGCCTAAATCACATCATGGAAGCACAATTTGTATCCCTTTATTCTTCAACATCTGAATAGGCCCTACAATAAATACTAACTGCAGGAATTCACATTTTGCTGTTCGGTGATTTGCTTCCTATGTCATTTGTTTTCAGAATGGTTCACTTTACATACTGGTGTCATTTTGAAACAGTTTTGAGAGTTACTTCAGAAATATACAATATACTATGTTATCTGGAATATGCACATCTAAAATAAATTTAGAGAGTAATAATTTCAGAAGGAAAATTATTTTTAATTAGTTTCTGACAAAGCATTATTGGAAACAGGTGTACAGTCCCTGTTATTTAGAAAAATCTAAGACAAGTAGAAGAGCGACCTGCTTTTCTGAGGTCTGAAATCCACTACTGCAAGTAGATAGAAGCCAAGCCAGTTAGTAGTTATCTTTGTATTTGCAACATCATCACCAACCAAACAGCAGAATTTAAACATGCATATGTTCTCAAATTTCAAACTGAAATAAATGTAATTACTGATTTAGTACAGATTAGACTGATTCCAAGTGTTATTTTTTCAACTGTCTAGAAATAGTGATAGAAATGTTTAAGATTCTTAAACACAAAATAGTAAAATATATTCTCTTTGCATGCAAACTCTCTCAGGCTCATCATTCAGTTCAAGAAGCCACTGTGTCAGGTTTGAAATTCTAATGCCATTCCTTCAAATCAGGGAATACAAAGGTTTATTGTGAGGCCAAGTGTCCCTGCCAGTTACCACCGTCTCTCCCTAATCTGGCAGTCCATGCTAGAAAAATCACAGAAACATGGAATGATGACTATAGCTCATTCCCTACAGCTAACACAAAAATGCCTATACAGCTGTCCCCATGAAAGAAAAATCACTTCAGTAATACAAACAAAAGCTAACTACAGACTCAAAGACTCCAGACATTTCTAAATGCGGCAATGCAAAAGTAGTATTTAAGAAGTAATTTAAACTCTGTGGTCTTAAGAGAACAAATTAACATGGGGTGGATTAAGTAATGGTAAGTCATTTAATTAATGGAACAGTTTACTCCAGGCTTCCACACAACTCAGTTTATCATCACACCAAAACTGCTGAAAAAAGTGGAATGGATTGGAAGTGATAACACTGTTCAATCTTCACAGACCCAGTTGGCAAGCTCTTCTGATAACACTTAAAGATCTGGCTTAACAGGGATTTTCTTTTCATTATCAATATATTTAGCATTATTAACCACGATACGTTTTACATCAGAGAAGCTACTCCTTTATGGTTGAAAATAATCAAGTATGCTTTAGTTTAACAGCTCACCTAGAAAAACACCTCAGTTCAAAAGCTAGTTTACATTACATTTCAAATACTTTCACATGCACCCCTGTCCACAGCAAAGAGACTGAAGTGTGAAGGCCTAACAGGAGCACTAGGCCAGTGCTTTGATTTATACAGTACAAGGGGCAAATTCCTGCCTCCTAATAAAACTAAATGCTTTCTGAAGATTATCCAAAGGGATCATCACTAACAAACCCATGGAAAAACAGTATTGAACAATCTGTCATATCTCCTCCAGTGTAATACTATAAAAAGCTAAACAGATCTTCAAAAAACTTACTATGTTCTTCAAATTCTACCTAGAATAAAATTTCTAGTGTTACCCCCATTCATGTTTAACTTGATGGTATCAAACATACATCTTCAACTACACACAACCAGCTGTAGAATACATCAAGGAGGCACTGCAATATTTCCTCATTCAATTTATCATCTATGTTGAATTACAAAAAGCCAAGTACAGACAACTAAAATTTGTTGCCCCTTTAAGGACTTCTAACTAGAAGATGTAGAAAAATTACATGTGCAAATACAGTGACCATACAAGAAAAATCTTGTTGATATTTTGGAATAGCACTAGGTTTTGTGCTAAAGTTTGCTTTCATTCACAATACTCTGCAGTTGTGATATCTAATATTTACAACTCATTTACAAGTGCTATTATACTAAAATTTTTACAAATAGTCTGCATTCAGCAAGAGTGAGTCTATCTTCCAAAAATAATTTCAGTTGAGAATCTCATTCACGTTTGCTCAGCAACTAGCTTTCAATATACAAAGAACTAACACCAAAGTCTACCTGTCACTCTTCCAGAAGTGTCATAACTATAAACTGAAACAATCAATACAAAGCCATTGAGGACATGAGCTATGCTGTTTCATAACTTCCAATACAAGACAATATCCAAACGGATTAAGGTAGCACGTCCAGTTAAAAAAAAGAAAACCACCAAAACAAACAAACCAATGAGCCTCCATACCTGCCTAGTACACCAACAGTCCCCCTCTGCACAATTACAAATGAAAGATATCTGACTCAGCACATTTTAGTTAAGCCACAACAATAACAAGTCCCTTTAGAAAGCTACAAAGCATTAATGAAACTCGGACTAACCATTATTTCAAGCTCCTGTCCAAAAACAGAACGTGACAGCTTACCTCCAAGGTCTAGCTAACTATGACCTTGACTCAGGACTGTGCCACTCCCCTCAAAAACTAACCCAGCCAGAATAAACTATTTTTTTTAAACACCAGGCTGCCCCATCAAGGATAGGTACAGCTCTATGTGCCAGGTATGAAGTTGGAAGTAGAGCTTTTCATCACAAAACAGTTTTGTGGCTGGTCTCAGACAGAAGCCTAAAGCAGGTGGTTTTCACTTCCTTATATTTCCCACAGCCATCAAGGAAAACAAAAAGAAACATTTTAATTTTTGGCTGGTTAATTGTTATCAGCTCCTATTTTTTCATCTTACATTTATCTCACTCTTCTGACTATGAAACTGAAGTGTTTGTATATGAAAGCACTTTTCATTATTAGTCAAATAGGAAGTATGTAAGTTTACTAATTGTCATTCAAAGCCCACCCCTGGTATCCAAGAAATTCTACAGGAAATTATCTAGAATTCTATTCTATAAATACTACATGAATTAATGTTACACTGTCCACATTTTACCAATTCACACCTTGAAACCTTAATATTGCAACACTATTAACCTGAAGTCAGATTGACTCCACCAGTAGTTTCTGGTCTACTAAATCTAAAATCCTTCTTAATACTTGACTATTGCTCACAACTAATGCATTCTTTAACCTAAAATCGACTTCACATCTAGAACTAAACTAAGTAACCATTTGGTTTGCTGCTTTTAAAATGTATGTCATAAAATAAAGTAGTATTACCAGATAAACAGGAAAGCTTCATATGGCCAATCCCACTTCTCATACACAGGACAGCACATAATTAAAAGTGACATTTATTCACTACCCACATGGTTTTTGATGTAGGAATCAGCTTGCAAAAGTCCACGAAACATCTGCCTACTCAGCATTTAATGACTGTATCTGCACATTACTTGGATTTTGACACTTACAGATTTAATTGGTGCTATTTACTCTTTCTCCACAGCACATAATGACCAACATATCAAAGGAAGGTGTGCGTGTCACCAGGACAGGAAACAAATAGCATTTACAGTAAAAACTGCCTCATCAGGTTTGTCTATTGAAGAGAACAACAAGCTTGACTGGGTTTTACCAAGGGTTTTTCAGATGCTGCCCAGACCACGTTTGTGTCATTAATTGTCTACGGAAGTTGTTCGGCAAGACCAGTTGAGGGAGTGCAACATTTATTGCCTAAAAGGATGTAACTCAGCACTATTATGCACTTTTGGTGAAGGCTAAGAGAATTAATTAGTGGAAAAGGCTTCCAAAGGTTTCTTGCACTAAACCAAAATAAGTCACATTCCAGAGTTTTCACCTTCTCATTTAGGGTTTACAGCAGAATGAGAAACCTGTATGTGCCAGTTATCTGATATATAGGGAAAAACATGTTGACTGTCTCCTGGTTCTTCTGCTTCTTGCACATGACTGCTGCTATGCTACAGTCGGGATAACAATTCGCAAGACCCAAAATCAAGAGCTATTTATTTAAAAATATTCTGGACAGAACAAAAAGGATTAAAGCCCACCCAAGAAGCAAGTATTGTGTTCTGTAAGAAAACAAGCCAAGCGACAATCTGATATGCAACTCTGAGGAATGAGCATACAGCGGTAAACACCACAGGTAGTGTAAGAGCAACTGGAAAAGTGGTACTAACAGGCACCTGTTACCAATTTAACAGTGTGAAGTAGACTTCCAGACACCAGGACAGAGAAAAGATTCCTAGATGTGACATAACAAGGCCTAATACAGAGCGACTATCCTAACTGCATATAGCATCATTTAGAACACCACAGATTTTTAGGAAGAACACAAATGTTAGAACCTGATTTTAACTGAGTGACATCCTCTCAAATTACAACTGAAGTGCAACACGTGTACACGAGGACAGGAACAAAAGGCTTAAGAGAAAAAGTCAGAGGTTTTATACTAATCATCACCTCAGCTTTAAAAGATGCAAAGGATATTTATAGCCCTTTTGACTTCTGAAAAATGGGTTACATACACTTGAATGTATCCATTTAACTCACAACCTTCCAACTAGCATTATCAAACAAGTTACAAGGAACATCAAAACACTTCAATATCTTTGTGATTCTGTAGCTGCCCAAGCAAGTTGCCCTTGTGCTAACACCCCTCACACCAGTCAGCACTCTGCTGCTGCCTTTGCTACTAGAACATAAAAATCTATCCATGGGATGACTTTCCACATCTAACATTTTGTTAGTTCTAAGGCACTCTAACAAGGAAACAAAAACTTCCCAAAACACTGAGGAGAACAGTTCAGATGACTCAAAGGACAAAAAACCTCTGATCTCCCCACACACCTCTACACAAAACCACCACTCCAAATTTCCATGAGTATACTGAGTCACTGGTACAACTAAGCATAGAATTCTCTATCAGATGAAAAATTAGAACACATTCAATCTTCAGAAAAGAACTTAAAACAACATATAATGTCAATGGTCAAGAGGTCAGTCTTCAAACACAAAGTGCTGGACACACTACTGGTATGCCTGATGCTTGTAAAGGATGCAATACACACAAGCTACTTTGATAAACAGCACTGAGCTCGAGACAGACAGACTACTGTTTAAAAGATCATTCATTTAAACAACTGCTCTGTGCATTTAGGGAAAAAAAAAGACTTTTAAAAAGTTAAAATTTTTCTGCCTTGCATCCACTATACAGAATCAAGTTGCCACTTTCAGGTAGCTAACAAGACATTTATATTACACAGTACCCTTAAATCTGTAGATCACACACTTGCTACCTTCATAACGTGAACATTTTATAGAGCAAGAGGCTTTCGAACTTCAAGAAATGAGGACTGTTGTAAGCTAAAAACAGTTTCTAAACTCAGGTTTAGCCTTGACTTTAGAATATTTCAAAAGTGAAAGAAAAATTTAAGGAGAAAGTCGCATTAATTCACTTTTAAAGTGTGCACTTTTCTTCCTCAATGCCGGCTCTCTACCAAATCCCTTATTTGATTCTCCCCTCTGTCCCCTCAAAATTCAAACTAACCTTTACTTTACAGAGCACATTTTCTCAAAGTTTCCCATGTATCTCCACACCTGCAGGCAGTACTGGTAAATGAAACACAGCTCAGTCTCATATGCTATTTTTATGCATTACCTTGAAATAAGCTTGGTATTTTATATGCTGTGTGAAATGTAATTTTTCAAAATTGCTTTTAAAAAATATTTATCTCAAAAGATTTAAGTTGTCCGACATACTCCTCCTCTTAGAGGAAGCTTTGTATTCAGACAGAAATTTACAAGAACTTGTAACAGATATTCTCAATTATTAAACAGCATGACAGACATATCTGTCCTGTATCTTTTCAGAAAATGCAATGAGCAAGCAACTGTGTTCACAATCCTGCAGCTCAATGCTGCACTGACTTCAACCGCAGCAGGTCATCAACTATTACAGCAGAAACACCCAGCAAAAGAGTAAGTCTGAAGCTGAACACTCATCTTACATGCTATCTGTCCGCAAATAACACAAAAGAAATACCTTTCAGCCTACCTTGAATTTTAGGAGCTATTTTGAACTTTCCAGAATTTCAAGGCCTTACACCACTATGTAAGCCCTTAAGATAATAGTTTCATTTAAAATAAGTTTTGAGTCCCACCTACTGATAATTAGCTGCTTAAACAAGCATTTTTTCAAATTCTAGGTAATTGAAATTTCACCCTTGTATCCTCAAGTGCAGAGTTAAATTCCTAAGAATTGCACTTACAACAATAACTGCCATTACACAAAAATATAATAAAAGAACCATGACACCCATTTCCAATTTGAATGATGAGGGATCAGATTCATATGCACTGAAAAGTTACAGGCAGTTACAATTTAAAGTCACCTTTGGCAAACTACTATTTACTAAAGCATTACTACTGGTTTTGTTGTTGACTTTGTTGACTTTTACACAGTGTTATCTGATCACATTTAATCCTCAAAGGCTACAGTGAGAACACTTGAACAGGACACACTCCTGCATATTCCCACAAATTAACCTAGAATATTCTTAAGAGAAAAAAATCTGGTTCACATGAGAAAAAAAATGAGTTTTAACCTGTCAGTGTTGCAAAGGGTTAAGTCTTCCCTGCAGTGGAGAAGTAAACCCCTGTGCAGTAGGTCTGCATTTACTTAGAATAATCATCTTTTTCTTAGCAGCTTCCATGGGACTCTCTACACAACTTTAAATTTAAGTTTTTATATTTGTGAAGAGTTTGAAGCATTTTTCAAGCTTCTTAATCTGAAAGCATGGAAGTAAGAAGCAATGATTTTAGTAGGAGCCTACTTTAAAAAAAAACCAAACCAAACAAACCCACGCTCAGTCATATTTTGCATTTCCCAAAAAACACATTTTCACACCAGGGAAGCATCACAGATGACATTTCTAGAAACTCATGTCCAGATTTTGAAGGTCAGGAACAGAAAGGCTTCCCTATGATCAAGAGGTAATCCTAACCACACACGCAATTTAATTGTTCGAGTGGAAAGCAACAGCATTTCCGTGACATTGCGCATCTTCTGACCTCGGTCACTACACACGTCTAACCTTAAGCTTAGGCAGGAGAAGTGAGCCACCTAAGAGGACAAACAAAAACTTTATTATTTACTTCAATTTGAAAGTAAGCAAGCACAGCCAATATCTGACTCCCCAAGTCAAACATACTTCAGCTACAGCAGAACACCGAACAACTGCATTACTTGAACAGTTGTGTTGCCGCATCTTCGACTTCTACTGGCTTAGCATGACTGCTCGTGGTGAGCTGGATCTGGCAAATCAATCCTGCTAGGAAATAGTGTGGCAAGATCAATTGTTTGCTTTTGGCTAAATTAGGGCCCTGATCTACCTCCATGTCCAGCTTAACACTGATGTATAAACAGTGGAGAAAACGCTGCAAAGACAGGCTTGTGCCAGCAGCATGGTGCAGACAGCCTCACACAGCCTGGCCTTCAGAGTAATTTCAATTTTTAGAGGCTATGAATATTAAAAATTATTTATCACAATTCCTGCCAAGTTCCACAGCCATAACAGAGCACTGCACTGACAGTAAGCTCTCGTCTTCAGATACATGGGCTACAGCTCAGAAAGACTGGCCTTTGGATGGCAAAACAAGTGTAACACTGTGGCTGGAGAACATGGGAAGGGTGCTGCTGGTGGTCTGTCTTCCTGTATTAATAACTGACATTCTTCCTGTTCAGAACTGTTGCCAAGGAATTTATAAATGCTGACTAACCTAAATCTCTTCCTTGTGGGTAGAAATTTTTTCTTTTGTTCACTGATGAAAACCATTAGGAGAAGGACCAATGTCCCTTACACAGAAAGGTAAGGTTAATCTTTATTTAAACCCAGTGATTTTCAAACTGAAGTAGTTTTTGCCTAAATGTTACAAAGCATCTCCAAAGAGCAGACTGGCTATTTAACCACAGCTGGTAAGTGCAGCAGCAAGAGACCAGCCTTCCCTAGCTGTGTTTTCTTGAAACACTAACACCCAGCTTTCTGCTGTCTACTCCTCATGATACACAATCATGTGGGATTAGAATAACAACTGCACTTGGATCACTTCCAGATGCTTCAGCTCATTATGGAAGCGCAGGCTGGGGGCAACATTTATAAGACGGAGCATAGTACCATGACCATAATTTAACACCTGGAAAAAGAAAGAATTACTTAATTATCATGAAAGGTGGAGATATATATATATAAAAACTTGAATAAAATTATAACTTTTATCCAGAACGATGACACAGCCTGTAAAGGGTAATTCCGTCTACCCAGTCTCAGCAGCCACGCTGTCGCTCCGGCTGCCCCAGAAGCGCCTCTGGGACACACCGACCGCTCGCCCCCTCCCCGTGGGGCCCCTCGGGCCCTGTGAGTGCGGCGCACCCGGCCCTTCCCGCTCTGGCAGGAGCCGCCCCGCGGTTCCCGGACGGCCGCGGCGGCGGGAACCAACATGGCCACCCCCACCGCGCCACATGCGCCGGCCGGGCCGGGCGGCCGCCGGGCCGACACACAATGGGCGCCGCCGGGCCGCCAAACCCGCTCCCGCCGGGCCCTCCCGGAGCCGCGCCCGCGCCCCCCGCACCAGGGCGGCGGTGCCGGCACAGCCACGGCCCCGGCCCCGCGGCCCCCTCCCCCGCCGAGCCCCGGCGAGCGTGCGCTCCTCGCCGGCCTCCCCGGCCACCCGCCCGCTCCGCCAGGCGCCCGCCGCGGCCGGCGGCTCGAGAATGAGAGGAGGAGGAGGAGGAAGAGAAGGAGAAGAAGAAAGAGGAGGATGCCGCGGGAGAAAGGCGAGGATGAGGCGGGCGGGAGAAGGGAGCGCGGCACTCACCGGCTCCACCGCCGCCATCTTACAGCGCTCGGATCGCCGACGCGCCGCGAGGCGGGGCGGGGGCGGGTAAAGGCCGCGGACCACACACGATTGGCCACCCGGAGGTCACGTGGAGCCGGCGGCCGTTTGTGGCGCGGTGCCCGCCGGGAGGTGTAGTCCTCTGGCGCGGGGGACGCCGGGAAGCCCTCCCGCTCCCGCCCGGGCAGGAAGGGGCGGGCGGCCGAGGGGTGGCGCCCCCTGGCGGCAGTGGTGGCACCGCCCGCCCTCGGGAAGCGCCGGAGCCGCCGGGGCGCTCGGGAGTCGCCGGGATTCACATCCCCTGGTCCCCCGGCCACACCGGGAACGGGCACGTTGGGATTGGCCATGCAGGAGGGGGTGGCTCGTGAGAAGTGGTTTTAGCTGCCCGGTGCTCCCCAGGGAAAAGCTACCGGCATAGTAGAACTTTCACTCTCCGCAGACGGGCACGGTGTTTCGGGTCACGCGCTTTGTTTGTTTCATTGAATTTGATCTTTTGCCGATTCCACACTTAATTGACTTGTCACTCCGGGGACACGGCCGGTGACCTTGGCTCACCAGGCAGAAAAAGGCAGCAAACATGAAATTCCGCTTCTTCCCGAACCTGATGGACAGGAGGTACCTGCATTTTGGTGTCGGGAATGCCATCGCATCCAAGGAGCGAGATTGCCCGTGTCTGAGCGCGCTCACGCTTCTGGCAGGGAAGTACGGGACAGCAATGAATGAAGCCAGGAGGTGGGATGCCTTCCACACATGGAGAAAGAGAAGTTTGTAGGATAAGGGAAAAGTGAGAGGCACTTCCCAGAATCACAGAATCAATTAGGTTGGAAAAGACTTCTGAGATCATCAAGTTCAACCTATGACTAAACACCACCCTGTCACCTAGACCATGGCACCAAGTGCCACATCCAGTCTTTTCTTAAAACACCTCCAGGACGATGACTCCACCACCTCCCTGGGTAGCCCATTCCAATGTCTAATCACCCTTTCTGTGAAGAAATTCCTCCTGATCTCCAACTAGAACCACCCCTGGTGTAGCTTGAGGCAATGTTCTCTTGTCCTGTCTCTTATTGCCTGGAAGAAGAGACTGATCCCCATCTGGCTACAGTCTCTTTTCAAGTTGTTGTAGAGAGCAACAAGGCCTGCTCTGAGCCTCCAGGCTAAACAACCCCAGCTCCCACAGCCACTCCTCATAGGACTTACCCTCCAAACCCTTCACCAGCTTCATTGCCCTTCTCTGGAGTGGCTCCAGCACCTCAATGTCCTTCTTGTAGTGAGAGGTCCAGAACTGGACACAGGACTTGAGGTGCGGCCTCACCAGTGCTGAGTACAGAGGTCCTGCTGGCCACACTTATTCCTGATCCAAGCCAGGATGCCATTCGCCTTCTCGGCCACCTGGGCACACTGCTGGCTCATGCTCAGCTGCTGTTGACCAGCAGCCCCAGGTCCTTTTCCACTGGGTTGCTTTCCAGGCACTCTGCCCCCAGCCTGCAGCGCTGCAGAGGGTGGTTGTGACCCAAGAGCAGCACCCAGCACTTGGCCTTGTTGGACTGCATTCCATTGATCTCAGCCCATTGATGCAGCCTTCCCATCTCTTCCCCTCACTTCCCCAACTCCGTGGGAAGCCGTATGTCGGCAGAGGTAAAATCACATAATGGTTTATGTTGGAAAAGAACTCTAGGATCGAGTCCAACAGTTAACACAGCACCACCAAGCCCACTCCTAAACCATATCCATAAGCACCACATCCACATGTTTTCTGGTGATTCCACCACTCCCCTGGGCAGCCTGTTAAACCAGGTAATCCCAGCCACGGAATTCAGTTCAGTGTTATGATTTGATTTTTGTTTGACAAAGGCAGAGGGTTCAATAAAGTGATATTTCATCTGCCACCTCACATCTCTAAAGAAAAACACAACAAAAATATATTTAAGTTCTTAACCTTTTATAATAATAAATACCATAACAGTTTTCAAAGTAAAAGAACTAGGACATATCTTTATCCCAGCAATAAAACAGAAATTGAGAAAGAAAATATTTCTCCCTAAACTGGATAATGTTAAATCATGTTATGACAGCAAAATAAGAACATAATCTATTACATTTGTACATTCAGAAAGTACACCAAGACATGCAGCAGCTTTGTTTTTTGTCCAGTGACATACTGTCCATTTAACCCATTTTATACAATTTGGTTTCTGCTAATTCTTTATAGGCTTTTTAATGTGAATAGAGTAATTAATAGGTCTTCCTATTTATTTCCCAGAATGGGGAATGCCAGATGGATCTGATATTCCATTTTACTTGTTTGGCAGCCGTGCACATTCTTTGACTGCCTGTTTTAATCCTGTCTTTAAGTGTCTTAACATAAATAAAGATAATCCACCCAGAATCGTCTTCCTCCCTGATAATTTTTTCTTCAGCTTCTTCTGTGTTTAACTTTCTATTTATATTCTCAATGAACCAAGTGCACAGACCTAAATTTTATAGCTGTGAAAGTCATTTTACTGAGAAGAACTATAAATGAGTGATAACAACCAAATCAATGAATGTCATATAGCATTTGGCTATTTCATGTTTCTTATGCAACACAGGGCTAACAGCATGAAGTCCCTTACCAGACAGCTATGCTTATTAACAATGTTTAATTAGATAGATGAATATAGTACCACTGAGTTCAGAACATGGCCCACCTTATTGCCATGCAAATAGGAAGTAAGTATGTGTTGTGATTTGGTATGTTTGTCTTTGATTTCTTGAGTTATGGAGGCACAAAGCCTCTAAAGATGACATCGGAAGTTATCCAACAACTTATAGTAGCAATGAGAGGATTATGAGCTACCATAATCTTTTCTTCAAGTCACTAACACACATAATAAAGAAGATGCTCAGAAGTGATGTGGCTGCCTTGCAAGTGATATCGTCTTCAAACTAAAATGAAATTTATGATAGAAGGCAAAGAGGTATCATCAATACAACCAGAAAATCTCACCCCTTGAAGTTATAGTGGAAAAAAAGAAGGGGCTGAAGTAAAGAAATGCTGCTAAAGTAACTTCACTCTATGACTTTTATTGTGTTTCCATAGTAAAGAATAAAATTTTTCACCACTTCAAGACACATTCATGGATTCTTTCAACTATTACAAGCAGTGGAGTTTCTCTCTTTAAAGCTTGCAACTTATTGGTTAAATAGGAAAGCTTTTTATAAAACACCATTTTGTTTAAAAAGATGTGGCTTGTTTTCCTTGGATCTTGTCACATTATAAAACAACCGGTTTCATATGCATATATTAGAAAATGCCAAGATTCTTGGATAGCAGAATAGTGTTCTTGAATGCAGAGAGAACCATTCTTAAATCACAGCGGTAATTTTGATATGCTATATTAATACAGATGCTGCAAGAGGCAGTGCCACTTGAACAATCAAAACAAAACAAAAGAATGTGCAGGATCTTCCTTTTCACCACAGCTAAAGCATGCTTGGAATTAGCTTTAAGTAAGCCTGCTACAGACTGGACTGTGGCTAGAGTGGGCCTTTCAGTAGTTTAGTTTGCATCTGCACCAATTGAAAGGAAAAAGAATGATGCAGGGGCTTAAAATTAACCTGAAATCCTTAAAGAGGAAAAATGGAGACAGGTATTTCTTCAATCCAACTCTGTTCATTTACAAGGATGTTTACAAAGAATTTTTTTTCCCCCCTCTGGTCATAGTAAGACTGTTTTGCCTTGACCTCAGGTTTGTCTTTTGCTCTGGGTAATGTTTCCTACGGGGCTGTCTTACTTTTTAAGATCATGCTACATATATTTATGTGGCCATCTTTGAGACATTTGTCTTTGCGTTTGTGATGGTTTTGCAGTTTCTCTTTTTTTACATGCCCATCCATACAGACATACACAACCTAGTAACTGTTGCATTTGGTATGAGAATCTCAGTAAGTGCCAAGCCACATCAGTGCACATTTGCATGTGATCTGGCTCCTGGGTGGTATTTTTGCATTGTTTCAGCTATCGATGAACAAAGAGGCATTTAATTGTGTCTTCAATGAGCCTGAACAGAAGACAGCTATGATACCCAGGAGTTTCATTGGGAAAGTGGGATTGCCCAGCCCCCACTACTGCACTGTAGAGAAGCAAAGGGGGGAACCTGAGCTAAGGCACTCTCTTAATTAAGTAATGTCAAATTCAGTGGCCATTTTCTTCCTAAGCAGCAGCTGTCTCAGCTGCCAGCTGCTCTGGCTTTTTTGCAGCAGCCATCTGACCCATGAGACATTGCTGACCTCTCCTTCTGCCCTTGTTTGCTTGCCTTACGCACTCCCAGCCTTGCATCACTTTGGAGAAGTTGGGAGGACAGCATGGACATAAATCAAGGATCATGAATGGGCTATAAAATTTCTGACTCATGTGCCTCTCTGTGCGTTTGTCTGTGACACAGAGGGACAGGCAGCTAGAAAGTGACATGAAAAGCCTGACAGAGAAAAAAGAGCTCTACTCAGGGAAGGTCACAGCAAAGATCAGTGAACTTCCCCAGTGAGAATGAGTGTGCCACCAGATAATGGGAAGTGTCAGTGGATGGACCTCCAGGAGGTATTAGTCGGTTCACTTAGTAAATCAGAAAATCAAGGCCAAATTGGAAAACAAAAGCACTGAAACAGCATAGAAACCACATAATTTTTACAATGGGAATGATGATACAGGGCCGTTTAAAAACGATCTCAACAACAAATCTTAGGTCAAATCTGCCAGAGTTTGTTATTCTAGGTTGACCAGCAATTGCACTCTGTGTTCTTTCCAAAGACTGAGGAGAACAAGCATGCAAGTTTGCTAATCCCTCAATTAGGGTGCTCACAGTTCTTTAAATTACATATATTTTTAAACTGTTTCATTAATATAGGCATCCTCGGCTTTTCTAAGGAAGTGGGAAAACAGCTTGCTTTGAATTTGCAGAAATAGAACAAATAAATGAAACCGAGTAACAGGAGGAACCTCATCTACTAGTTAGAGCAGGAGTCCTCTTTTTTCCTAACCTGCATCATTGTCGACCACTGCAAAATGAGCACAAACATCTACTGACATTGTCCAAGCAAGGATACTGAAAGACAAAAATAGGAATATATTGTGAGGTTATACTCAGATATGAATTTAAATGTGAATTAGATGCTCATAAAATTTAGTAAAGTATCCTAAATTATTAATATTGGTTATACTGAAATCTCATCGAGACGCAAGTGATGACATTTAAGCAGAAGACATTGAACTAGATCAACCAGTATGCTTCAGGGTTTTTATACCATGTCAGTGTCACCAAGTACTTGCAAACCCTGCTTAACCAGGTAAACAATGTCTGCAACTCCTTAGGGTTCTTCAAATGGCACAGAGGCAACTAAAGTGCACAAAGGTACCTGTCCTGCATTGCTTGATAGCTTTGTTTGTTGGTTACTTGGAAAAGGAGCACTGATTTTTCACAGTAAAATACCTGCTAGCAACATGGGTCATTTAACAGTGATTCTGCCAGTTCAGTAACATTGTGCTTTAAGAAGATTAAACTAAGAACTTAATAATGTGCCCTTTAAAGATATTTGATGATGTTGGTTGGCAGCTGGTTGCGTGTCTTCAGAATTTGGACATAAATGCTCTCATGGCATGAGCTGCATGACTCAGTACGTAGCTATTTTCACTCGGTGAAGAAAATAATAGTTGTAATCTTTACATTTTTCAAGCATCCTAGAAACATTTCCTAATTCACTCCTTCTACAAATGGTAGTCTGACACAAGTATTATCAATACTAGAGAAATGAAGGTGAGAAATGTCAGAAACACAAGGAGCAACTACGGTTCAGTAATAGCATGGCATCAAATTCCTTCGGTTATTTGACCGTGCTAGTGAAAGCGCTTATCACACAGCAAAACAGGGTCAGATCCTTTATCTCTTCCTGTGGTCCTGTAGTCAGCAGGGCTACTTAGCCACTTTTTGCCAATTAACACTGTCATAAGGTATCAAGTATATTTATATGAATACATTTATTCTGACAAAAGAATAAGACGTAGACTTTTCTGTTCTGGAAAAGTAGAATTTTTCACTTAACATCTAAGCCTAGGAGATAAAGAGCTTTTTTTATTATTTGTTAAAGATTGGGCCAGAAGACCACAGGGAATAAAACAATTGCAGGAAATACTGAGATTATAGTTTGGACTTTGAAACGCACTTTCTGGGGATTTATCTGGATTCCAAGAAATCAAGAGAATATTTTGCGTATTAAGATCAGAAAAAGGATTGGAGTAGTTTCATTGAAGTCAATGGCATTGAAGCAGGAAAAATTTCTTCATGAAAAGGGTTGTAAAGCATTGAAACAGTGCCTAGGGAAGTGGTGGAGTCACCATCCCTGGAAGTGTTTAAAAAACAAGTGGATATGGCACTTGAGGACATGGTTTAGTGGTGAATTTGATGGTGGTGCTACATTTACAGTTGGGCTTGATGATATTAAAGGTCTTTTCTATATTGACACTAAGTTTGACAACAATCCTCAGAGAACATAAGCACAGTCAGCTTCACAGGCACAGGTAGTATCTTTTTTCACAACCAACCCATGTAAATAGGAGAAATGTAATGTGTGTATTAATCAGACTTAGTTCTATGACAGATCACTGGTATCTAATCTTTCTCTTTCCAGGAAGAAAATCAGTGTCCTTCCTGTGACAATGCCACTATGACTCTGCAGCTTATTTTTCTAATTTTAGTTACTGCCTCATTGAATGTTGAATTTGTGATGGTTTTACCTGGGCTAAAAATAGAGTGGAAGAATTGTTATAAACCATAGAGACAGCCCTACATACCAACACTCCATAATAAAGAAGATATGCTTGAAAAACTTCTGGTATAACCTCACTGATGAAAACCACAAGTTTTTCACAGAATCAGAGAATTCTTAGGGTTAGGAGGGACCTCTGGAGATCCTCTAGTCCAAACCCCTGCCACGGCAGGGTTACCTAGAGCAGGTGACAAGGGAACTCATCCAGGTGGGTTTTGAATGTCTGCAGAGAGGGAGACTCCACAGCCTCCCTGGGCAGCCTGTTCCAGTGCTCTGCCACCCTCAATGGAAAGAAGTTCTTCCTCGTGTTGAGGTGGAACTTCTTGTGTTTTAGTTTACAGCCACCGCTCCTCGTCGTGTCGTAGGGCACCACCGAAAAGAGTCTGGCGCCATCCTCTTGGCACCCCCACCTTTGAGATACTTACACGCATTAATGAGATCCGCTCTCAGTCTTTTCTTCTCCACACACTAAACATCCTCTAAACACCCTCTTCACTGCGAGGGGTGGTGAGGTGCTGGCGCAGAGAAGCTGTGGATGCCCCACGACCGGGAGCGTCCAAAGCTCAGGTTGGCCGGGCTCTGAGTCCTCACGGCCTCCTCCCTGCCCTCCCTCGCTGCTCTCCCGCCCGCCCCAGCCGGCGGCAGCTCCGGGCGGCGGCTCCTCCCCCGTGGCCGCCCGGCAGCATGGCGGCGGCGGTGGAGACCCGCAGAGTGTGCGAGACCGCCGGCTGCAGCAGCGAGGCCAAGCTCCAGTGCCCCACCTGCCTCAAGCTGGGCATCCAGGGCTCCTACTTCTGCTCCCAGGTGAGGTTCCCCCGGCCCCAGCGCCGCGCTGCCGCGCTCCGGGCGTGCGGCGGGGCGCAGGATCCAGCTCCCCGCGCCGGCTCCCGGCCGCCCGGGCCCGGCCCGGCGTGCCCGGCTCTGCCTCCCTGCCCGCCCGGGCCCGGCCAGCGCCGGGCAGGAGGGTCCGGGCAGGGACGCCGCACGAAGTTCCCCCTCGGTTCCCCGGTTGTTGGTGCCGGGGGTGCCGGGCCGGCGGCCCCGGGCGGGGCGGGAGCCCCGTCGCACCTCGTGGCCGCGGGCGATGCGGGACTTGAGCGGGCTAAAGAGCAGCCGAGGCGTTCGTGAGAGGGGGCACGTGGGTTCCTCTGCCTGGAGGTGTCTGTGGTCCCTGTGCCCCCCTTAAAAATAATGGCTTAGTGGGACAAAATGAGACGTGCTCATCAAATTCCAGCGGGTGCGCGTCTGTGTCTGCAGCAGCTCTGGCTCTGGAGTTGCTCGGTTTTGATACAGACACTGGGAGACTTGTTGCTCCGAAAACAGATTTTCTTTAAATTATGAGGGTTTTTTGAAAATTATTTTATACTCTTCCTTTTTTTCTTTAATTCCGTTTTCTTTCCTCTTTTTTTTTTTTTTTTTTTTTTTTAATATGTATCTTTTGATGTTTTACTTTAAAGGTGCCTAACAAGGAGGTTCAGGTTAGGCCACTTGTCATACAGCCATCAGCTCCTCCGTGTAAATTAGAGAATTAAATGTATTTTGTAGGCCTCGGCCATCCTCACCTATTACCACAGTGGTAATGGAGTGTGGTCCTTAAATAGAAAGAACTGTCTTATGACTGTTGAGTGGGGTTTTTGGTTTGTGGGTGGTATTTTCGGGTTTTTTTATTAACTTTGCAATGCACAGTAAGATACATGATCCAATCCTTTGAACTTTATGTATGTGTAATTTCTGTCAAAATCAGGGAGGACACATGTTTAATTCAGAGATTACAGCTGACCTTCCTTGTCACAATTATAACCCAGGGTAAAATCATTGAAGTTTTGTAGATTAACATAAGAAAATCATACAGTCACATCAGCTAGATTTACTTATTTATTTGGCAGGGTTTTCTTTTGAGTTAGGGTGTAAACTGATAGTTATAGTTTGCATAGAACTAGGGGAAAACTTCCCACGTGCATGTGACACACCCACTGCACAGTTTCTGGTACTTTCCCCATAAGTCTCTCTGCCATATGCTGGAAATCAATGCCAAGTTACATCGACTGCAACTCAAAATTTTTCTGACGATTCTATATCTCTAGTTCCCATGTAGAGCTTGTAGTTGGCTCGGAGGATTTGCTCTACATTTTACTACCCGTTTTGACATGTCTCATATAAAACTCATCATAATGCATCTTCAGCATATACAAATATTAGTTGGTGATGACAAAACTATTTTTTAACAGACCAAACAGGGCAATATGAAGAGCTCTAGTTACATCTTTACTTCCTTCTTTCCCGTCCCCAAATCAGCTAATGTCATATAGGATGCAGAGATTTTTGTTATCTATATATTAGGGTTTAATTCTTTTGAAATATCTGCTACTGTTGTAAGCTAAAAGGGGAATTACCTGAAATATTTATTGGCTTGTTAAAATAGGCTGCTGGATAACTGACTACATGATTATAAAGCTGTCCTGCCTAGAAACTAAAATATTGAACTGGGAATCCCACTTCTGAGTGACCTTGGGTGTGTTATTCCTCCTAATTGTGCCTCGATCAGTAAAGTAGGTAAGCACATGGAAGGTACTTTGAAGGTTTTGGGGCGATGTGTTACCGAAGAGAGAAGGAAATTAACAGCAGCCTGTTTAAAGACAGGAAAGAAGCGTCATGCAGTGCCCATGTTCCATAGCAAGTACCCTCAGCACCTCCTTAGTACCTTCTGTGGGGCCCAGTACGGGACTGCCCCGAGGTTCCAGCTCTCCTCATCTATCATCTGGTGTGTGTGCCATGGAGGAGCCTTGGACAGTCCTCCACTGGTGTCTGGCGAGCACAGGCAGGAGGGGTAGGTGAGGTGCTGCTGACGACCTGGCTGCCTGCTCAGATAAGCACATGACAGGTGAAGGAGATTAAAAGCCAGGAAATTTTCTCTGAACTTCCAGCAAGTTTCAACTGACAGCAGTGGACTGGTTATCATCTGTGAAACTTTTCCTAAGTTCTCTCTTTGGTGGTTTTCTTTCCACTGTGGTCTTACACGCATAAATAACTGTTAGATAAGTTAATGAGTGGACAGACCTAGGATATTATTCCACCTCACAGCACATGCTGTTATGTAGCACCCAACGATGCACACTTCTACTATTTCTCTTAAGCTGAACCACCTCTGGGGTTTTCAGGGTTTTCTTTTAATGAAGGACAAGCACTTGCATTAATTCTTTTGCTGGTTTAGCTCTCCAAAGCTGTGCACTGCAGGGTCATAAAACAGTTGGGGAACATGCTGCTGAAGAGTGTTGTGGCCCAGTTTGGCCCAGCTGTAAAGTCAACCCGTCCTTATGGAATGCAGTGGTGTTAGTTGGGTGTGCAGGCACTTATTCTGGGCTGAGGGCGGGGTGGGAGCAAGAAGCTACCGGTGTCTCCTTGAGGGGTAAAAGCATCTGTATGGACACAGGCTCTATTAATTAACTACTTGGAAGCCTACAAGGACTTTTTCATACAGCCAAAACTCCAGTCAGAGCTAAGCCCAAATTTGTAGGAGTTTTTATTCTCCAGTGCTAAGAATAAACAGTAGGAAAGTGTGTACTGATGTAGAAAGGTAACGAACATGAAGCAATGTGGATTATAAGTTAGTAACATATAAGTTTGCTAAGAAAATGCAGGAAGTATAGGACTGAGAATCTCAGTGAAGTGTGGAGATTGATTAAGCATTATTTTTCATTATTGCACATAAAGAATTGAACTTTTCAAGTAGATTGCATCAAGACAATGATTTCCCCAGTGGATTTATCATTTGTGTTTCTCCTTTCCTTGAGAAAGGCTATTATTCTGGTAATTTATTTTTTCCCACCTCTCTGCATCAAAACATATGCCTCACTAATGTGCCCTGAAAATGCTCATGCTGAAGTACTTCAGCATTCTCTGAGATTTCTTTGAGCCAACACTGTTTCTTGTCTGGCTATGGGGTACCTCGGAAACTGAGCACAGCTGTTGAATAATAGTTGTGCTTGTGCTCATACATGGAAAGGGGGCCAAGGCAGCCAGGTTCTGGCCTAACAGAGAGGTTTTGAACTGGTAGTGGAGACAGGGTAGGGATGGCATTTAGCAGTGGAGGAGCTCTGAGGTGATGTGTTGAACCTTGGCATAATTTTTTTTTCTTTTGCTTCAAGATATAACATGAGGGACTGTTCTGCTTTGGGATTCTGTCTGCTGTTAACCCTTAATAATATTTTAGGCTAGTAAATCACTACTGGCTACCTTCTTTCACTGTCTTGCTTTCTTTTAGAGAGCTACTGCAATGTTGTATGTGTTCATCATCTTAGATAGAGTAATTCAGGCTAGCTTCTGAATGTGGAAATAACACAGATGTGCAGCATCGCGTCTCAGGCATATTGTTTCTCTTGCTAAGATGAATTTGCTATTGTGAAATCTACCTTATAGACACAGTCACTTGTGTGTAAATTGTATGTAGTATACATAAACAGTTTGTATTTAAATGGACAATTTACATTTCTTCCATGTCTCCTCCAGAAGAGGCTTAATGATAAAGAAGGGGAAAGTAGTGACTGTTCTTGAGATCTCCAGTTACCATTTTTATGCAAACCTTTTAATGGTAAATGGATCTCTTGTTAAAGATTTTGTGTTGCTTTCCTGAAAACTTCCTCTCTCATACTACTTATATCTGTGTAAGTGTCTTGAACAAAGCAGTAGGTTTTCTGTGGTGTGGACTGGATGCTCGTGTGACTCAAGGTCACAGTAATTTGTGAAAAATTGTGGTCCTGAAGAGAAGACTGGTGTTGTCCCATCTCCCACTTTGCTGTTTCCTTTCACCATCAGTGTGTTGGGGGTGGGAGGTGGGGAGCAGTGGACCTGGATGGAACTATTTTTTGTCCTCTGTCATATAAGTGCCATATTTCATTCTTGGTTCACTGTTCTTTGATGTGCAGAAAACAGGCTAAAACCTGCTGCTCATATCCAACTGCAACACATAGGGATTACTTCAGGTATAAATGGCACTCAGCAGATACTATCTTCTAGAAAATCTTTTGACAGATTTCCTTCATCAGGAAGTTGACATTTTTAATTGCCTATAAACCACCATGAATACCTGTGTCTGAGCTAAATGCCTGATTATTGTTGAGGCACAAAACCTGAGCCCTCATAACCTTCTGAGAGTAAAACTTCAGACTCCTGTAGGCAGGGTTTCTGAGCTAGTGTTGAATATACTGAAAAGATAGTCCAGTTTGTATTTCTTTGTTCTGTTGTTCCTTCACTACTCCCAAAAATCACTTGTATATCTTTGTAAATCTGAAGAGCTGCAAAATGCAGTCCCTTCCTCAAAGGAAGGGCTCAGTTGTGTGGGATCTAGGAGTCTCAGATTAAGATCAGGCTTTAGATGAAGGAGAAAGCTGATCTGATACCAACATGCTGCGTATAACTGCTTCCATTGGACTTGAATCTGAAAACACATATTTGACTTTTCTGGAAAACTGACTATTCATGTATGCTGCTTAGGCTAGTTTGGGAATTTTGTACAGAGTTTTCAGGCCAGAGGCTGTTTCTGCGGGCTTGTACCGCCCTAGAAGGATTTCAGCATGCTGAAAAGAAGCAACTGTTTTATTTTAACATCAGATGCATTACCTATTGCATTCCTCGACATATTTGTATTTATGGATAAAATGTACAGTTAATTTGTATTGTGTGTTTTTTATATCTATCTATCTATCTATCACTGGTAGCCTTACATTTTTCTTCAGATAAATGCTGTACTTAAGTGGGGGTTTTTTGTCTTCTGTTTTGCATACCTTCAAGGTATTTGGTTAGAAATTCTCATTAAGCAAAACGGCATGATGTCAGATTAAGCCCAAGACAATTTTACATTCTAAAGGACATGTGTAAATTCAATTAAAATGATTGCTCAAAATATTTTTAAATACAGTGTACTGCTTGGCACTGTTTCCTAGATGTTTGTCTATTACAATTCAGGGTGTAATGGCATGCAAAGAGACAGACAGTCTGTCCCCACAGTCTTGGTTCCAACTGTCTTTTCTTTCGTTTGTTTTTTTTTTTATTTTTTTTGCTATAAAATAGGTATTTTTGGAAATTCATCACAGTGGCTCTAAAATGATGAGCACAGAGGATGGAGGCAGTAATTTTGTGACAGTTGGACACAAGTTCTCTCTAACTGTACAGTGGGGTGGTTTTTGTATACCTGCTAATAGGTGTATTGACAGTGTCGAATGCCGGGTTGCGTAAAGAAACCATATCCAAAGGGGAAGGGGAGCCTGAAGAGGAGTGCCAGCCTTAAGGCTGGAAAGTGCTGATAGAGGGTTTCCAGAGCTAACTTTAAATGAACTACTCCCATGCAAAGGCAGTTCAGAAACACCATTTATGAGTATGCCTTGAATTCTGTGCTGTGGTGCCTTCATAGCTTCCTGTGCTTGGGTATCATAGAATGGACTGGTTTGGAAGGGACCTTAAAGATCACCTAGTTCCAACTCCCCTGCCATGGGCAGGGACACCCTCAGGGTGCTCAGAGCTCCGTCCAGCCTGGCCTTGAACACTTCCAGGAATGGGGTGTCCACAACTTCTCTGGTGGCTTATTTAAATATAGTTTGGTTATGTCTGTGCTATACAGAGGTTTGCAGTGTAGTAGTCTCCTAATCTTGGTTGATTTAGCATCCTTTTCTCCTCTGGAATTTGCAGTTGGCTGTACTTTTTCACCTCTTAATCAGGTTGCATGGATACATGAACTGAAAGAATAAGAAACTCTCTGTTATTACTGTAAGGATGACGATAAACATAGCACGGAATTTTTTTTCCTAATTAGTTCAGTAACTCTTTTAAAGGGTTTTGTTTTGTTCTTTCAATGGCTGATTTAAAGAAAAAAGAAAGCTTAAGTTATTTAGTAGTGATCATTGTGTTAATAATGAAAATGCACTGTACTGTAAAACAAATTCTGCTATGCTGAATGATTCTGTCAATATTTCAACCAGTAAATAGATTTTGGGCTGAGTCCTTAAGGTAAAAATCATTTACAGCAATAACATGGCTTGCACAAGTTGATCCAGCAGGAATCTTTCCAGATGGTAATACTGGTTGTGCCTTTGGTTACCTTTTCATATATGCACAGGTTCTGATGAACGCTGTGTTGAGCTTGTTTGTAAACACAGAACTGGTGGGATTGACTTAAGAACGGCTTGAAGCCAGAAATGTTGTTAAAGGTTTCTTACTAATAGAATAGTTGTACTCAGGATTGCTCTAAACAAATCAAGGATTACCCCTCTACCTTCATTTTTGTCGTACATTTAGCCTCTCTTCTTGTACAGTCCTCTCCAGTGTTTCCAAGTCTGTCCTGTTCGCTATATAAAAGCCACATTCCATAAAAAGAAAAATGCTTCAGGTAAGAAGGGTGGGGGTATTAATATCAGGCATACTGATGGATAATGTAGTTTTTGAAATTAAATCCAGAAAGTCTTCCAAGAAACTTGAAGCCAAATTCATATTATTCCTGCGTACTTCCCCCATGAAGCTATTTAATATTTTAAAATATAGCCATGCCGTCTTACATGTTCCTTTTTTCACCATATCAGGAAAAAAAAAATCTTCATTTTCTTAATTTTAATATTAAAAATCACCCTGGATATTTTTTTTCTAGGTTTGTTTTATTTAGTCATTGAAAATTTTCTATCCTGACCTGTATAGGGGCATAGGAACATGGAAGAATCGTTAGGAGACAGGAATGGTAATAGGAAGATTGAAGTAGATGTCTCAGGAGAAGGCTCCGTGAAAAGCATCATTTTTTCAAAAAAATTTTCAGAAGGTGGCCCAGGTGGAGAGAAAGAGCAGCTTTCTTCCATAGCTTGTCAGGAAGTCTGAGGTATAGAAGGTGAGGGTGCTTGCAATGTGCAGTGGTACCTTGGTAGTGCTTTGTTGCCAGGGCTGTGATTCTCCAACCCGTGAGATGACAGCTGCCATAGTTTTATCTGGAATTGCCAAGGCAGAGCTCTGCAGTCATGTGCAACGTGGTGCTTGTGCAGTAAGCTGTTGAATATAAATAATTTGTGTGTACCCGGCAAGTCCGGTGCTTACAGGAAGCGTATGACTGATCTTACACAAAATAGATGGGTTGTAGGTGGATGTTCAGCATATCCTTTGAGCGACTTCCAAAGGTGTCAGACCAAGGCAGAGATACTCGTTAATTGTACACTCGTTAATTGTACACTGCACATGTAATAGGCTGTGCTCACAAAAATGCTTCAGACTTACTGCTTCGCTGGGCTTGTTGCAGTTGATGGATGTCCACATCTCCCTGTGTCTGGGACGTCCCACTGTACAGCAGCTCCTGTGGAGCTGTGCTCTAGGAGTTCTGACGGAGCTGCCGCTCCTCTAGAAATAGAGGGCAAGTAGAATCTGGGAAACGTGTTTGGGAAAATTCAGGCTTACGGCAGCCTTATGCAGGATCCTCTTAGGCTGTTTGCAGCTGCAGGGGATAAAAAGCCAAAACGGAGCCTGTTGTCAGGTTATGGTACTGTCAGTGGTGCCGTGTTTGCCTGGTGTTTTCTGGCTATAGGCCATCAAAGAGGAAAAGACTGTTGGTATAGGACAAAGGAACAACATTGGAGAGTATATCCCAAAATTCCATAGGGAAGGAGAGAATGAACTACAGCCAGGAATTACCACAGCTTATGTACATCTTCATTCACCAAATGCTCTTTTATATTCAAATAAGTGGATTCTAGGTTTGCATACCTGGTAGCTGCTCTAAGTCCTTAGTTTTGTAATCCTTCTGCTTCAGAACAGAGACCTCATGTTTGAAAGGGGATTAAAACCATACTGGTGCTTCCGGTGTCCTTGAAAATAGCGTTTTTAGCTTTTTAATTTCTTTTTTTTAAATAGGCCTCAGTTAAAACCTGCTCCTTTTCTCCCAGCTCTCCAACAGAAAACAGAAATTAGTGCATTGCAAAGGTCTGTATGCAGTGGGTTGTACAGGAAAACCTTCTGCTGCTCATTCAAAGTGACATTCTCTCTGGTCATCCAAAGTGTTGGTTTCAGAGCATCTTGTTGCACAGACAGACCATTTCGTAGCACCACAGCACGTTTTGTGCTGGTCCAGAGAGTGTGGTGACTCCTGGTATGTGGCGTAGGAAGCAGAAGACAGCAAGCAACTGGTTTTGGTAATGAGGGAAACAGCACACAGCAGGGTCTTTTTGGACGTGGGTGTACTTGTGCACCACTTTACTGTGTTTTTGTGGAGGCATTTTGGTAACTACTGGTTGCGAGAACTAAAGAGGAAAAGGGGAGAAGATGGCTCGACAGGAGCAGACAGCTAAGACCACTCAGTAGCAACTGTGAAGCAGGGGTAGAATGTTATACACTGGGTTTAGTTTACAGATTTGTTGTCTTGGACTGCTTGAGTGTTGTATACATTAGGTTGAATCAGTTGTTGGCTCTGGATGGTAGTTCTACAATGATGATTCAGCATTAGTATTGTCTTTCCTTATAAAGGAAAACAGTTTGCTTCCTGCCTCTTTATTGTAAATTATTGGAATTAGCTGTTTCCTAATGGTTGTTTTGAGTGCATGTAGCCATTCAATTAGAATTTCTGCTACAAACTCGAGTAATTTACTAATTAGCACCTTAAAGGATCACCTTTAATGCTGCCTTCTGCAGCTTTTCTGCTTAAATCTCTCTCTTTTTTCATGTCTTTCCTTCCTCTTAGTCTTTCTTTATTCTTCTCCAGCTGCCAGCCATTTCCATCTGCCCCGTTGCTGATTCATTGTCTGTGACACTGCTCTTTTATTGCTTGGAAAAAAGAGAAAAAGCCAGACTCCTCCACAGTCACTCTTTTCTTGATTTCCATTTCACATTTCTCTTTTTTTTTTCTTTCCATTTCCTATTTTTGTTCAGCAACCTTTATTTCCCACCCTTCAATCTACTTCATTAGTTCCCCTGTGATTGTGCTGATTGATCTCTGTTGCTTTCCTGTGCTGGAGAAGGAGGCAGAAGGGATGCAGTTAGCAGGAGGGGATGGCTGGTTGTAGGAGCCAAGGGAGGACCATCCTGCCTGCTGCAATGCTGTAAGATCATGTACAGAGATAGACTCTGTGCTTCAGCCAACCCAGAGCAACCATGGTGCTTAGTTACTCATTAAAATGATAAAGGGACAGTATTTAGTATATAAGATTAGGTCAATGTATTTCACTACCACGTGTTTGGCTGCTCTTTCTGCCTATTCTGGTTAATAAACTTTTGAATGTAGTATTTTCTATTGTTAAGACTAGCAGTTTCATGCATGTTGCTACAAGGGTTAATAAAAACACTCTTCTAGTTTTCTTTTAAAATACAGTTGCTTCTCTATTTTGTGAGGATGACCACGTTAATGCTACTTAAAACACGTATTTATATATTTTGTTTGCAATTCTAGGAGTGCTTTAAGGGAAGCTGGGCCACTCACAAGTTATTACACAAGAAAGCAAGTAAGTTCACTCTTTTTTTAATCCGCTTTAATATTGTTTTGAGTTGGTTTTGTCCTGTGCAGTGAGCTCTGGGTGGCCCTGCTTGAGCAGGGGACTGGACCAGATGACCTCCAGAAGTCCCTTCCAACCTCAGCTGTTCTGTGCTTCTCTGTCTAAGAATGGTGTTGGGTTTTTTCCAAGGTATGGGGCACTGGGTTCTGCATGGCTGAAGTTTTGACCAGTTTGCAGTAATCTAAAGTGTTGTGTAAAATTTCAGAGACAGAAGTGCACAGAAGTCTCTCTTTCTGTACACTTTTCTATTTGTATGAATTATTGCTTGAGCTACATTGGCAGGTGTATGAACAGAGAAAGAAGGATGCTGAAATAAAGGGCAAGGAGAATAATAAATCATTATTTCAGACTTGTTCCTTCATAGCATTTTGGCGTCTATTGCAGTAAAAGACAATAAAGTGGGAAACGTCTGTGCGAAGTCTTTGTGATCAGACACTTGGTGTGTTTCAAGCAAGTCAGAGTGCAGCTGCTCTGTACAATTTGGAGTGTACCCCTTTGGAAAAAAAAGGGAAAATGCTTGTGTGCATGGTGCAGCCATTGATAGGAGGATGTGTCATAACTAGGATTTTCCTGTGTTTAAAGGTAATAAGAGTATCTGTATGCCTTAGTTACAGCCGGTAGCTCTGGCACACAAATACGAGTAGACTGGTAGATTCTGCCTTACCTGAGTAGTGAAAATACCCCATGAGTTTAAAACCAAAAAGAGAGCAGTCCTCAGTTCTGCCCCCCTTGCCTCCTCTCCCCCATCACCCTGCCTGTCTTCATTAAGCCCTGCTTTAAAGGGTGGTAGGACGTCAGAAATTCAAATCCTCGAATAATTTACCTCCTTTTCTAAAACCCAGTAAAGCTCCTTTTTCCATAATAAATATCGAATGATAGGTTTGAGTAGTACAGACAATTACAAATGTATTCCTTTGTTCTGCCTTCCCAGTGTAGGGATCTCATAGTTCACACTTGCATTTTGTATCCTATTACTTTGCATCTGCATGGATATGAAAAAGTTTGGATTTTTAAATTATTATTTCTCAGTGGTTCATCTAAACTGAATATCATGTGAGCAGATGGCTCAGATGTAAGCCACAGAGACTGAGGAATTCACGTTAGGGCTTGGTATGGCAGACCTTTTGCCATCTCTTCATCCTGGTGAGATATAAAAAGAGAAAACAAACAAGTTATCATGTTACGAGTTAAAGATTAATACTACCATGCTCTTTCTTAACCCTTACCTCCTCTTTCTGAGTCAATATTTCTCCTTTTGGTAATGCTTGCAATCTACTTGCCTTTAAATAAACATCTTCAATCTGCCCTCTTAGGACTGTGTTATTTGTGAATGAAGTCAGTCACTGGACCACATCAGGCATGAATTTCACAAGGTCAAGAGAGCTGGGAACCTCCAGCAGTTTGGGACCATCTTATAAGGTGTGCACAGTGCTTGTCCAGAAATGCAGAAGTGGCAGCACCTGCACTCCCTTCATCAGATCTGGAGAGGTAGCAGGCTCCATGTATTGAATCTGACAGCTGGGTGGTCTCTTTCCCACCTCAGGTCATTTCTGTCACTGGATGCCAAGAGAGATCACAGAAAAGGATGTGCAAGAGTGTTAATTGAAGGGATAGTGAGTGTCTCTGTAGAAATATGCTTTTTCCCAGGAATGAAAACAAGCACTAGATTATAAAACTACAAATGAAGAACAACTTAATTGCTACACTTCATTTGTGCATTAAGTCCTGACGTTCCCCAGTTTGTGATTGAGTTGGAAAATTGTGAATTTCAAATGCGAAGAACATAAGGGCAATACAAAATGATAACTGCTAGTTACGCTTTCATGTATCAATGTCTAAAATGCCAGAACGAGTCAGATCTAGACTTACATACCTCTAAGTCATTTTCTAGACCCCACAGTTCTTATTCTTAAGTAGGACTCATCTTGCTGCTGCAATTTTTTTCCCACTTTTTCTTGTATTTTCAGAAGATGAAAAAGCCAAGCGTGAAGTGTCTTCATGGACCCTGGAGGGTGACATTAACACAAATCCCTGGTCTGGGTATCGATATACTGGTAAACTCAGGCCACACTATCCACTGGTAAGCATTAGGTGCCACTCCTTACTCCAGCACTGCTACATTCCTACATAGAACTGCTACATTGCTACACAGAACAGAAGTCCTGTGAGGAGAGGCTGAGGGAGCTGGGGTTTTTTAGCCTGGAAAAGAGGAGGCTGGGGGGAGACCTCATCACTCTCTACAACTACCTGAAAGGAGGTTGTAGCCAGGTGAGGGTTGGTCTCTTCTCCCAGGCAGCTATCAGTAAGACAAGAGGGCATGGTCTTAAGCTCTGCCAGGGCAGGTTTAGGTTAGATATTAGGAAAAAATTCTTTACAGAAAGAGTAATCAGACATTGGAATGGACTGTCCATGGAAGTGGTGGATTCTCCGTCCCTGGAGGTTTTTAAGATGAGACTGGATGTGGCACTCAGTGCCATGGTCTAGTAACCACGGCAGTGTTGGATCAAGGGTTGGACTTGATGATCTCAGAGGTCTTTTCCAACCCAGTTGATTCTATGATTCTGTAGCAACTAATGGACCACTCCTGACCTGATTACCTCCCACATTTTAGCTGAGAGAGGCAAGCTTCTTAAGCACTCTGAACCTGATGGCAGGGACATATATGACTGTCCTTACTGTGGTTCATTTTGATTTAACTTGTTCTGTCTCTTGGTATATTTCAAATTAAAGAAGTGAGGTAACACGCATCAGTAACAGGCTTAAGCTCATACCTTTTAGCTGCATCTTTTGGCATTTATTTTGCAAGAAAGCTACTGCTAGTTCAGATGATGTCTCCTAGCTGTTTAGTGTCCTCGCCAATTATGAAGCAGTCTATTTTCAGAAAAACTCAGGTGAATTAATTTAAAGTTTAAATAAATGGCTTTATATTATTTTACATTAGTGGTTTGAAATAACCTGGTGACTGAACTGGTGAACAGCTCTTTTGAAGGAACAGAGGTTATAGTAATCTCCAGCACTAGAATGTTGAAGAATAACAAGAGGTCAGTAAGATCTTTGTCTATGAAAGGTGGGTTTAGAAGATGATGACCTCAGTATAGGTGTGTTTTTGAATTGGTACAAGTTTGTATATGGAATAAGCCGAAGCTTTTTTACAGGAGTAGTGGTGTTTTGCTTACATTTGTCTTTTCTAATTGGCCTGTGCTGGAAATGCTGCCTCAGTGGCATCCCCTCTATAGTCTTCTCCATCTGTTACAGGCTTATCAGAGAACAGATTAACAGAGCCTGAGCCCACGTGAGTTTGTTAGTGTTGTTGGAGAAAAGGGTGTTTTGGATATTTCACCGGTCAAGTAATACTGATGTTATTGCTGAACATTGGCTTTTTTGTCTTCTGACTGCTGCAGGACTGATGCAAACGAAACTAGTGCTAATGAATACAGCAATGATTAGAAATAGCAATCTTGCTAGAGAGAGGAAGGATGTATTTGGAACCAGTGCACTTGTACTCTGGAAAGTAGCAGAAAAAACACTGCAGTGTAACAGGGATAATATGTTATAAAACCAATTTAGTTTAAACATAAAAGTTTGATTTTTACAAAGGCGTGGAGTTGGATACTAGAAGTTGTATAATATGAAGGCAACAAAGAGTAACAGGAGAGTGTTTGAGAAATAAAAATTTGAACTGTTCTGCAGTGTTTGCATACTTCACAACCTTTTCTAAGTGGACTTAGCCATATTTTACTGTATTTAATTTTGCTGCATGAGTTTTTGTGACTATAGTAAGTGTTCTTGCAACCTAACCAGCTTTGCCTGTGATTTATTTAGACGCCAACAAGACCTGTGCCAAGTTATATTCAGAGACCAGACTATGCTGATCATCCACTAGGTAACTTGAAACAAATCACAATTATGGAGTTTGCTTTCTCTTCTTCTATTTTCCTTTTAATCAAAAAAGCCTATAAAGCACGAAGGAGATACTGGAGAAGGGAACCTCTTCTATCTGTTTTTCTCACTTTACTTCTTCCTCTTGTTAACTTACTGATTTTTCAAAAATAATGGTTACAAGTATTTTTTGGAAGTCCAGAGTTTGTGTTATCTTTGAGAGGTGTTCAGGGAATTTAAAAAACCCTAAACATACAAGTCCCAGTCCTGTTGTTGACTTCATAACAAATAACAATTAGTTGACTGTCACAGGTGAATTCTAAGCCATTCTCAGTGGCATCAGTGTAACTGTAGAAAATGTGTTATGAAATAACAAAAGAAAAACCTGCAGTAAGCAACCCCCAGAAGAAAACTCATGTATGAGTTCCAGCTATTTTTGGACACAGAGGGAATGCATTACTTGCTTATTGGTTTGTTTTGATATTTTCCCCTTTTGATATCGGTATTTGTACTTTGTATTTCCCCAAAGAGCAGCTATAAAGTATGTTAGCATTATTTTTTAATCTTATGCTGTTCTTTAGTTATTCTTTACAGAATGTAAGTATTTAAACAACACAAAATACTGTATTTTAGGGTGTCGTTCATCTATAAAGCTGAGCTTGCACGGAATTTGCTAGGAAGAATTTACATGTTTTTATCAGATGATTAGTGCAGTAGTATAACCAGATATATTCACAAGCTCATATAATCTTTTATGGCTCTTTCAGAATATTATTTATTACTATTTATTTTCTAAAAGCAGCTAAAAATAATTTTCTATGAATAAAATAATTTCCGTGTAAATCTGATTTTTAAGATTGTGTTTATGCAGTAAGTGAATGGGCCTTCTGAGCACATGTGGGCATTACAATATTGTGGAAGGTTTATGAATTCAAATTAATCTGAATAATGATGATAATGCTATTGTTTGGTAGGCTTGTTACTTTAGTCTGTGGTGAGAAAGTCTGTACTTCATTGCCATTGGCACACTAAGGAAGTTGCTTGATTGGACGTACTTAGTGATTAATCACTCCTCTGTGTATAACGTGGGTTTTTTCTTTCTTTTTTTTTTTTTTTCCTCCCCCCTCCCCCTTTTCAGGAATGTCTGAATCAGAACAGGCTTTAAAAGGAACCTCTCAAATAAAAATACTGTCATCTGAGGATATAGAAGGGATGCGAGTAGTGTGTAGGGTAAGGGGGTTTTGATTTTCGTTTCAAAGTGCCTTTGTTCTCTAAAAATCTGTAGTGATTTTACCAGTTTGTGACAGCACGTTTGAGAGTACCAGCTTTCAAACCACTGTAGAGCACTGAAAAATAGTTCAGGAAACTTGATGTTTTCTTGCTTTTTCTCTCCTTGCGGCTCCTTATTCACAGTATGCTGTTTTACAAGCAGAAAGATGACTTTTATCTGTTTCCTGGCTTTGTTATTACTAGTGAGACAATCTGTGGCTGAGACATCGTTGCTGTTAAGAATATGTTTGATAGTGCATAAATGAGAACAGAACTTTTTCCTCTCTTGGAGTACTGTGTAAAAACTAAAAAACAACAGCAAAACAAAGCCCAGTCCCTAACAATTTTTGAAAAAGAGCTGTTCAGTTGTAATCACTTCCTTGTGCATGAAGTCAAATTTTGAAATATATTTAGGTAGTCTGATTTAAGATTATGGTATTCAAGGAAATTGTGGCCAAAGTCTTAAATGGGGTATTTTCAAATCTCACAGACGTGGTTTAGTAATATAACCTGGAGACGTCTCAAAGTCTTTCTAGAGCCCAACTACACACAGCTTTCCTAGCAATCTCAGTGTAGCTGTCAAAATGAGTTGCTAATCTTCTGGAGAGTAGTCCTGGCCTATTTTAAATAATTAAAAGTAGGCCAATAGATCAATTTTAACTCTATTTTAAATTGTTTAATTTGCAGCTTGCTAGAGAAGTATTGGATGTTGCTGCCATGATGGTGAAACCAGGAGTAACTACTGAAGAAATTGATCATGCTGTCCATTTAGTAAGATTATTTTATTTTTCTTCTGGTGTTTCCAAGTGCTTTCTGCTGTCTCTGTTCTTGAATGATTGTCGTGTGGTTTTCTTTGTTGCATGAATTCCTTTTCTTTATTTTGAACTGTTTCCCAGTTTGAAGCTAGTGGGTAGTGCAGATGGTAGAAGTGTGCTCCAGCACAATGGTAGATTCAAAATGAGTTAGGAACTCGTGGGCCTCTCTCTGTATCAGCAGCTTCCATGATTTCTGGCTTCAGGTTTCTTCTAAGTTTCTTCACCTGCTTTCTCAGTTAGCATCATAATTTTCTTTCTTCTAAACCCTTTTTGCTCCACAGATATCATTATATATAATTTGTAAACCATGGATTTCCTGTGCTCTCTGTTGTTGGCTAAAATGTACAGAGGAGAAGGTTTAGTTATTTATGATTGGAATCAAAACTGAGGTGCCTCAGAGAGAATTGAAACAAGATTTTTGGTACAGTCAGACAAATTAAAGCCACAGTCCAGTGAAGTGTTTGAAATACATGTCCAAGAATCTTCCTGGCTTAACTGTTCATAGATATTTGAATTGTGTGATTTCTTTTTCTTTGCTGTCTTTTCTATGAATCAAGTAGTCCGATAATTGAGGATGCTTCTGTCCACTGTGGGGAAGGCAACGATTCTGTCAGGGTTAAGTTTGTTAGAGAGCTTTGTGGTTCTTTTTATCTGCATTTGCAGCTCTTGAGCCAAGATTGTAAGGAACTTACTCTGGTTTCATTAGGCTGGAGATTTCTGTTGAACTGCATTAAAAACCAAATTATTTGCTTAGCCATAATGTCTGATATGAAGAACTAGTAGTTAAAATGATGTTACCCCTCCTCAGCAGTTTCTGGAAACTTTTGTGTGGCAGATTGTTGATACTGACTGATATCCTGAATTGATACTTTGCAGTTTTAAAACAGTATTATTTTTTTAAATTAAAAAAAAAAGTTAACACGATATTTTTTTCCAGTATTTTGCTCAGTACGTCACAAAGTGTATGTATGTATGTATGTATATGTAAGTATATATAAAATGTGTCCATTTTGCAAAAATACCAAAAGTGTTATTAGAGTGCCAGGGAAGCAGCTTAAGGTTTTAAAGCTAGGGGTGAAAGAGTGGTGCTAAATGTTACTTTGCTTGTGTGTCTTGCAAAAATACTTAAGAGTTTTAGACCAGGTGCTTAAAAACAGTAATTGAAAATGACTGGTTTTTTAACTGAATAAATATTGCCGTGCATTGTTTTAAACCTGAATATTTCAGCATCTGTAGTTGAACATAAAAATGAGCAGAAACAAAATTGAAGTAGTTTTACTTTCGTCCTGGTAAGAAATGCAAAACATAACAAAATACTGTAATACCAAGAAATGCTTGAAGAGTCTTATTTTCAAGAGTCACTGCTTTTCAGCCTATCATTCTTACTGTAAAGCTGTTTTTTATGGTTTTTCTACCTTTTTTCTTTGTACAGAACTTACTAATGTAAAGTGTAAATTGTATTTTCTCTATTTAGGCTTGTATTGCAAGGAATTGCTATCCTTCCCCTCTGAATTATTATAATTTCCCTAAGTCGTGTTGTACGTCAGTGAATGAAGTGATCTGTCATGGAATTCCCGACAGGAGGCCGTTGCAGGAAGGAGATATTGTTAATGGTAAGTGCTGTGAAAATTGACCTTTAACATTTCTACCTTCTGTTCAGTTAAAACCATGCAGTGAGGTGAGTTTTCACTCGCAGGCAACGTAATTGAAATAGCTTCTTAAGAGAACCTTTTTTTTCTTATTTACCAATTTAATTTGTGAGTTTATTTAATTAAATAACTTGCAAAGTTTGATCCACCTTTAGGGCTTCATAATTCTTCTGCCCAGTTGTTCCAGACTATATATATATATATAGTGAATAAAATGTGTACTGAATTATTCAGCTGGATTAGTTCTATGTGAATTCTTAATTAGATGGCTCTAGATCCTTATGGTTTTGCTATGGACATGATGATTATGATGACTGTAAAGGATCCTAATGGTGAGGCATGGTATAGGTGTGTATTGAAAAACATATCCTTTTTTTTGAGCATCCTAACAGTACCAGTTGCTTTTTGCTCATGGTACTTAAGGTACTTACACCTTCTTAGGTGGTGAGGGATACTTCTATAAATTACTTAACCATTTTTTGTTTTCATTTTCATCCTGGTTTGGCAGCAAAAATTAATGATAATTGTTTCGTACAAACACTTGCACCTTTTTTTATTGCATTGGTTTGTTTTTCTCTTATCCATAAATAAATATCTAGCAGGTCCCAGGCTTTGGCCTACCTCTAGAAGCAGGTTGGAATCATTTTAGATGATCAGATATTTGATATATATTAGCATGTAATAATAGCTACTAAGTCTACATCTCAGTGCTGTGGGTACCAGCCTTTTCAGGAAAAGTCTCATGATTGCTGCCCCTTTCTAGGGGAGGTTTGGTCTGGCTGATGGCTCTGAGCTGTAGTGTACATGTAACAATGTGTGCCAAGCTCCTTTTATCTTTCTTTAATTTCAAAGATGACATGCTTTTGCACAGCTCTCTACTGTTGCCAGCTTTTCTGGCGTTGCTGGAGTCCAAACTAAGAGGCTCAGTTCATAGAACCATAGAATGGTTTGTGTGGGAAGTGACCTTAAAGACCATCTAGTTCCAAGCCTCGTGCTGTGGGCAGGGACACTGTCCACTAGACCAGGTTGCTCAAAGCTCCATCCAACCTGGCCTTGAACACCTGCAGGGATGGGGCATCCACACCTTCTCTGGGCAATGTGTTCCAGTGCCTCACTGCTCTCACAGTGAAGAATTTCTTCCTAATACCTAATCTAAACCTACTCATTTCATTTTGAAACCATTCCCCCTTGTCCTGTCCCTACATGCTCTTGTAAAAAGTCCCTCTCCATCTTTGTTATTGCCTCCCTTCAAGTACTGGAAGGTTGCAATTAGGTCACCCCGAAACCTCTTTTCCAGACTGAACAATCCAAATTCTCTCAGCCTTTCCTCATAGGAGAGGTTCATTCATCCCTCTAATCAACTTGATTGGCTTCATCTACACAGTGCCTTATGTCTCTGCTATTTGCTTGCCAAGGCTGTACCTCAGCCTTAGAGAACACCTTCTATAAGGGGGTTTAGTCATTTTTATTACATCAGATGTTTGACCAGTGAAACACTATCTTATTAATTAATTCCATAGAATCTACAAGATAAGCATGACAGATTGATTCTGCTGGAAGAGTTTACACCTGTGAAGTAATCTTGACTTCACAATTAGAATACCCCATTTTCATGTGTTTGTGTTTGTCCCTTCACAAATCAAGAAGTGAGGAATAGGGTGCTGATAGTCCAACATGTCTTGTGTTCTTTGCAGTGGATATTACTGTCTATCGCAATGGCTACCACGGAGATCTGAACGAGACGTTTTATGTTGGAGAAGTTGACGAGGGTGCAAGGAGACTTGTCCAGACAACTTACGAGTGCCTAATGCAAGCTATCGATGCAGGTAAACCCTCTGACCAGAGCCCAAAGCATTAAGGTTTTGGTTCTCAAATGTGATTGCTCATATTTGCCACTGCCCAGAGTGACTTCTCTTGCCAGACGCAGAAGCACTGGTGTGTTGTCACCAGCAGATATTGTATAATACAGTGATCCTTCAGATGACACAGTTCTGTGGGCAGCAGTTGCAACTCCTGTTTGGAATGTGAATTGATGAGAAAAATGTACTCAATGCTGACCTGACCCACAGATGATTATATTTACATGGAAACAGCCTTTTTTGACTGTTAGTTAGATGAATAATACATCCTTGATGTGAGCAGGTTAGAGAATATGACAAGCAAAAGTGTGTTTTGGAAGACCTTACTTTTATAATTTGTATGGTGTTGCACAGTCAACCAGTAAGGTAAAACACCTTTTGAACACTTAAACATATCTCTTTACCCCAGCCAAACATGATGGTTATTTCATAAAGCAAGTTAGAACTCTTGATTTTCAGCTGTGGGAATGTGCCAGAGAAGACAGATCCATATCTGTACACACAGAACTTCAACTATATTGCTTAGTTATAACTCAGGACAGCTGTATTGAGACATACAATGAGATAACTCAGTCATGTTCAACTTCTGAAAATAAAAACAAAAATCTCCAAAGTCCCTGGAAATACTTGTATCATCTGTATCTTTTATACCCTGTAGCTTCTTAAAATTCCCAATATAATTTACTCCCTTTAAGGCCTCTAGAGACTGAAGTTTAAGGTGTTGTATAGGAAGGCTTTAAACTTGCATTTAATCAAAAGTAAATGAAAAAAAGTTATAGTGAATATAAATTTGGTTAATAATTTGGAGATGGCCAGCCAAGCTGAAAAGACAGAAAGCCATAGGAATGATGTCTTGTGTATCCGTTGTATGATCCAAACAAAAATACTGCAGAGTTGAGCTGTGAAGAATGTAGATTGTCCGTTTATGTGGGATTATTGTTCTGAAATGACTGCTTTGTTTTTCAGAGCTAAACCAGAACAATGTTTATCTTTGCTCCTGTACTTTTATTTTTATTTTTATAGCAAATGTTACATGTGTTGTCTCTTATCTTTTTATTTCCTGGCTTTGATGTATAAACTATGACAGAAATTCCCCTTTGTGTTCATTATAATGAGATTTAAATTCTCACTGTAAGTTTTCTTTACCATCTTTTTAGATGCTGTAACAGGTTTTAATGGATTTTAGACATTGCCTGCGAGTAGGGATTCTGGCAGCGAGTGTCTCAGCTGTTAAAAAGGGTCACCTCTCCCCTCTTTAAATCATCTTAATTTCTTGGCATTGGACCAGCAGAGCTCTAACTAGGAGAGCTGAATGAGAGAGAAGCAGAGGGCTCCTTGCTGCATTGAAATGAGTTGCTTGTGCTGTCAGGCCCAAGGGAGATGGTACAAAACCAACAGATTAATCTCTTCCCCAGACTTTTTTAATTTTGGGAAAAGCATGCACACTTCAGTAATCTGATTTTCTTGTTATTTTCTGTAAATTTAACATGGAGATTTCAGTTGTAGTTGCTTACATTAGCAGAGAACTGAACTAAATGGTTTCTTAATGTAAAGTTTTAGCTTTATGTGAACCCTGATTAAGGTGGCTTCACACAACCACATGACATCTGGCTCCTGAAGGAACAGCATATACTCAGGGAGTTGCAAATGCTCTTGAAAAAGCATTTACATGATTTTTTTATTTTTAGTGGCTCAAGGTTGCATTTGGTATGAATCTTCATTAGCTGATGGATGAAACATTGTTGCTTTTATGGTATTATTACTCCTTTGTCCAAGTGCTCAAAGTGAATTTCTCACACCATTTTCAGGTATTTCACACTCTTTAAGGCTTCTCAAAGGGCTTGTCAAAAAAGTTAGCCCTGAATACGAACACACTTATTTGCTGTAGCGTTGTCATTGAGAATCTTGTCTTAAGAGTAGAGATACCCATTTTTCTTTTTTTTTTTTTTAATACATTCTTAGTCCTTTGTGTACATTTTCCACATAGTAGTAGAGGGGTAAGTGTGTATTAAAATATAGTTCATACATTCATTGCAAGAAGCACTGCAGCTCAGGGTGTGAGAGCTTAACAAGTACTTTAAAAGTTGTTGTTAATTTGATACCCTTTGAATGTAAGCATTTGCATCCATGAAAGGAAAAAAATAGTGTTCTTGTGGAAGAGGAGTTTTCTTCTTTCTCTCTTGTTTTTTTCTTTTATATGAGACCATTTCCTCCCTCTCTCATGTTATTGCACTCATTTATGTACTTAGTGGATTAAGTGATCATAGGAAGTTACATATTAGAACAGAAGGACATACAAGCCATGAGTGCTACAGAGATGGTGTTTGATGATTAGTTATGTTGAAGGGAAGCTCTTTAAATTTCCATCTATATCTCCTTAATTTTGCAGTAAAACCTGGTGTTCGGTACAGAGAACTGGGAAACATCATTCAGAAACATGCTCAAGCAAATGGATTTTCAGTGGTTCGGAGCTACTGTGGGCATGGAATCCATAAACTTTTCCATACGGCCCCTAACGTGCCACATTATGCCAGTGAGTATTCATTCCCTTTGTGCTGTCCTGTAGACAAGAGGGGGTTTGCAGTGAATGCACTCGATTTATTTCTTGGTTATATTCTGTTAAAGTAGCATGTTGCCTGACAATGATCAAGTTAGCATTTTGGCCCTTGGGAGTTCTTTGTTTTTTAACTCTGTACAATAACATCCTCTATGAACCTAAGTAAGGTGAATATATTATATAATAAAACAGTCTATACCTACACCAGAGGTAAGTGTCAGCTCTCATCTGTACTGGTTAAGTGCTCAAAGTTTTTGCCTGAATTCTTAACTCAATTCCCTTAGACATTCGTGTGTGACATGAACAGGCAAATGTTTCTCTCCTTAGAAAGGCCAAGCAAAAACTTACTGCCATTTACAGATGTAAATAAAAGGCATTTTGGATAGTATAGATGGGTGTTGTGTCTGAATCCAGATCCTGTTTCTTTATGTTTCCTCATTTGAGTGTTGTGATCTGGTACTCCTGGAAACAACTTAATATTGTTTGGCAGAGGAGGAATGATGCCAGCAGTGCTGGTTTCTGGAAATACCCATGGCCCCGTAACAGTTTTTCCAGCAGGACTAAGAACAGCATCCACAGAGGCAAAGGAGGGAAACTTAAATGCCAGTGGATAACTAAGGATAGAGTAAATATCATGAAGCTGTGATGAACAGTTCACACTCACTTGAGCTGTAAAGCTTCCTCGACAGGTCACTTATTTCCTCAGACCTGACAGGTGCCTCCATCTTCTCATCTCCTAATGAGCTTTAACACATTATGGTTATAGACTACTGATTCCTGACTTTTCAAGTCATCATTTCCCTAAGTTATTTTTTCAGAGAACATCTGAAAAAATCTGTTAATTGTGGGGTAAAAGGGTATCAAGATTCCTGTTGTGTACTTTTTGTTGTGTAGAATGAAGAAAATCTGGATTCTTCAGAGATGGAGAGCATTTTATACCAATTAAAATTCAGTCTGAGAAAAATAAAATTCCTCTCTTTCCTGGCTATTTAGAACTTTGAACTTTTTTTTTCCTCTTCATTGAGCAAATATGCCTGTTACTAAAAAGAAAGGTGTAGGATTTTTTTTTTCTGGTATTTTTAAATACAGATTCACAACAAAAACAAAGTGGAAAGATCTGAGGGACTTAAAGGCTCATGAGAAAATGAGATAAAAAGAATGCTGCTGCTTATTTCTGGCTTACTGTGAAAGGAGTTTGAAAAGCGAAAAGCTCATTTTATAAGCCTTTAAATTATTTAATAAAACCATAAAAACTACAGGGAATAAAGGACAAAATTTATTCAGATGCAGAAGACCAGGAACTTAAATGTAAGTGTTGAGACAAGAAATACCAGATGATGATTGAGACAGAGACAAGACCATTTAAGTAAAAGAAAAATATTCTGGTTGCTGTTGTGGCAGCTTGATGTCTGAGATTTTTAAAGGGTCTACGTGGTTGAGGCAGTTTAATAAATTTACACAATTAAGAGTTAGGGGGATGAGGAATCTGTGTGTAAAAATTGATGCAAATTGTCTACAGCAGCAAAGTAGCTTGGAGCTGACGGTTCCTGTGCAGTCCTGCAGCCCTCAGGCTGAGTCACATCTAAGCTGCACTGCCATTCTAGGTGAAACAGGGCAGTGGAAAAGGGCTGAATCCTTTCTTCAGTCAAACTACACTCCTAGAGTCATGCTGTGCTTCAGTTCATGTGCCTCCACGTAAATATTTTTGGTGCATATAACATCAAAAAGCTCCTGTCTTCTTGTCTTGGGTGCCTTGAAATTCTTTGCTATTTTATGTTAGCTAAAGAACACAGCATTGTCACCCTGACACTATTATGACCCCATTACCCAGAGTAATGAGGGGGGCATAAATGGAGTCATGGGATTACTTAACTGCTGTCATATTTTGACCATATTGGAGCTAATGGCTTGGTGGAAACAAATAAGGAGGTTTCAAGCCTTCTCTAGGTATCTTAAGTGCTTCTTTTTATTGGTTTTTTTAAGTAATGCTTTTCATTATAGAAGTGTGCAGAAATTCCTGTATTACATTTGTTCAGTGTTTTTATAGAGCTAGAGTTGAAATTCTTGTTGTTGGAGAGAAAGACAGCAATTAATTTTAAGCTCCTTGAGTAAATATTTTAGGAGGATGGGTGGAAAAGGAAAGAATTAAAGGAAATTTTAATGTAGAAGTAAAAATGGACAAGTGAACAGGTCATCTTGGAAGGGCTTTTCTGACTCTACAGTATTATTCTAGGACAAGGATTCATTCATTTACTAAGATGGTATCCCTTTTTCTAACTTGTGTTTATTTTATTGCAGAAAATAAGGCAGTTGGAGTCATGAAGCCAGGTCATGTATTTACAATTGAACCAATGATCTGTGAAGGTGAGCAATTTAGCAATAAAATGGTTACTCTTGCTTACTCTTCAGTAGTGATGGAATAGGATGCTGGTTCTGTTCTGTATAGTTGGCAGATTTTTCCAGTTCTCTTTGGGGAACTGTTACCTGTTACTTGAAGACTGGCAGAAAGTCACCATTTCTGTTTTTAGGTGGTTGGCAAGATGAGACATGGCCTGATGGTTGGACTGCGGTGACGAGAGACGGAAAGCGATCGGCCCAGTTTGAACACACACTCCTGGTCACCGACACAGGCTGTGAGATCCTGACCCGGCGGCTGGATAGCATTCGTCCCCATTTCATGTCCCAGTGAGACCCCAGGCTGAGCAGGGAGATCGGAACGATGCATACTTTTTATTGTCTCTGTACTATGCATTTTTTTAAGAGTACAGAATAGAAAGATTTCATCCTTTACTTTGTTCTCAGTGATTGTAGATAAGAGGAATATCTTGAAGAACCTGACCCAATGTCTGGAAAAGCAGAGAAGAATGGAAAGAATCTTCTTCTTTCCTCCTACCTACAACATTCACACTTATATTTTTGTTTTTTCTTTAATTATCTCTTTAGCACCTTTCTTCCAATTAGACCCACAATTGCTTCTGTTGCTGCCATGATATTAGCTAGAAAAGTGTGGGTAACCTTTCCCACTGGGACTTGATATTTTGGGATCCAGGTTTTTTTCACCACTTCAGTGTGCCCTGTTGCTCTTGGCATATGAGTGGCACCTGAGATTTTAAGCATTTCTAGTTCCAAAGACTTGCTCCTGCTTCTGCAGATACTGTTCTAATAGGCTGGGCCTTGTTTGTTTATCAGTTGAGAAGGGGGCAGAAGGGAGAAAGACACACACTTCTGAGAGCAGGCTACCTTACTTCTGTCCCCATCTCTCTGCTGATGGCTTCTGTGGTGATTCCAGCTGTAGGTGACACACTGTGTTAATGGCAGGACTTGTTTCTCTTGATGGAGATTGGATAGTATGGGCTTCCTACAGAGAAAATTAATAAATTCTGTTCTATATGCAGCTCCCTGGAATAAGCTGCTTCTTGGCGAAGCGGTACTTACAGGCAGCCTCCCGCTCCAAAAGCTTGGTGAAGCTGATGTATCAGACTTGCCTAGGTAAAGGAATGAAACAAGAACCAAAAAGATCCCATGATTCATGGGATCCCTACGTGTGTTAGCTGTGGGGCGTTTTTTAAAGGTACATCCACAGTAGCTGTGGGGGAGTGGATTTGCAAGACTTACAGTGAAATGAGTATATATCTCAAAACCAGTCTGAGTGTGTGAAAATGAAATGTGTTCAATGCTGTATTTGTTTTCTTTTGGTAATTTTTAAACGGGTCATTTCCCCCCCCTCAGTTGAGTGAGTTTCATGCTTTTGGAAAGTCTTAGGGGGGCAGCTATGAAAACTGATCTTTTTTCCTCAAACTGGGTATAGAGTGGGCAGTGTTAGTATATATACCCCTTTATTTTTTTTAATGGGTCATGATGAGCTGGAAACTGTTATGTTAAGGAGAGTGGATTGATTAGACCTCTCTTCTCTCCACCCTTTTTTTCCCCATGCTCATTTCCCTTCCATAATCTTTAGTTTCTCTGCTGAGGGGATTTGTTTTTTCTTCTGAATTGTAATTAAAAATTTTTCAGACCCCATTGCAGACTTAGTCTTACACCACTGTAATGCAAGAAATAAACCAATGCAGACATTAAATCATACAATCATGGGGCACAAAATACACCTTTTACAAGGGGTACTGTGGATTTGTTGCCACAGACCCAAGAACATGAAGTACTGCATACCCTTGGCTCCCCGTGGCACTGCAGAATTTAGGTAATTAGGGAAAAGGGGTTAATTAGTGCTTCACAGAACGGGACTCGTGTACTCCCAAATTTGCCAGAAAATGTCTTCTCTGCCCTGAGTGCCTCAGACCTCTGTTGCTGTAAGAGTATCATTGCGGTCTTTTCATTACCTTTATTATTATTTTTAATTATGCAGTAAAGTGACCTGAAATGATGCATATAGAGCGTGTGTGTGTGCATATGCGTGTGTGTGTATAGATTTTTAACAAAACAGACTGTAGTACTTGAGTGGAATTACCTGTGTTGAATGAGATGTACTGGGGAGATGACTGTCCTGGAGGTTTGCCCACCATATCATTCACTTGAATGGCTACAACGGTCTTGCCTTTTCTATGTGTGTGTGTATGATGGGGGGGGGCTTCATTTTTGGTCTATAAAATAAAAGTTGCAGCTGCTTTTAACAGAAAGAACCTTTTTTTTTTTCTTTTCTTTTTTTTTCTTTTCTCTTGGTAATCCAAAACCAGACACAGAATTCTCAGTTATATCCAGGTTTGCTTGCAGTAGTGCAAGCTGCACTGGCAGGTGCATGCAACCATTTAAAACTCACCCTTAAACCCACACATGTGCCACTTGAATACCTCTTTGTTGTTGCACCAATACAACCAAATTTAGCTCTGCACATTTTTAATACAGGCAATCTATGATGCTATGCATTTCTGCCTATAAATGGAAATCACAGCATGATAACTGCTTATACTGATTCCATACTACTACAGTATTTTTAAAAGAGTGGAAAGCTTAGTTAGCATCTATACCAGTTCTTTCAACAGGAGATGGCACATCACAGAACAAAACTTACTAAATAAAAACATTGTGAAAAGCTATTTTTCACCCATCTGTGTCTTTGCTTGAACATGACATATTAGACTTGTGCTGACTGGACTGGGGAAATTAAATATTTTTGATTCTTATGTAAGTTGCTATCCACTTAAATACAAACCCCAACTTAAATCTGGTTTCTAATGCCATTTTTAGAAATTATATACAATTTTGCCAGAAACATGATCCTACAATTAGTTCAATCTCTTAAAATATTTTCCCTTTGCTATCATGTAAGAGACTGTGGAAATTCTTCATGCTGTTTCTGCAATTTGACATGAATATTTAAGGACAGAAGATTTGACAGTGTTGAATAAAAGTAACAGCATGAGGAGAGGGGAAAAACTGCGTATTTTACGTGACAGCCAGCAGAGTACATGCACGTTTCACATACAGTCATTTGGTGGAAAATTTTTGTCCACCAAAGTTCTTACCATTGTCTAGATGGTGCAGTTCATTACAGTACCTTGACCATCAAACATGCAATATGAGCTCTTGTGTTTGAGTCCTTTTGTTTGATCAACAACTTCAGAAAAACTATTTCAAACATGCTCCATTCAATCCAGTGCTTTGCAGGACAGAGTAGTCTGGAAGCTCAGCTACACCGTGGACAGGACATCAGTTCTTCAAGCTGGGAAGAAGCTGCACGTCTTTGACCCAAGTGCTCTGGTATTACTAAATGTCTTTGTTGTTCACTTACCATCACCACAAACACTCTGAGATGCAGATTCTCTGAAGTAATAATGTAATGCAGACATGGTTGTGTGGCCTTGATCTAGTCTGTGCAGCATAGAGGAACAACTGTTCCAGTATAAGTATTTTAAATCTGTTAGATCTAGCGGGCAGTAGTTTGCCAAGATGTTGGGCTAATATTGTATTGATCCCATCTTGTATTTATAGAGTACTCCTGCAGGAACAGCTTAACAGCAAGTAGCCTACTGAATTTTCTGATGTTCAGCCAGCCTTTCTAGAGCTACAAGGTACTGAGAATCAGTTCACTGCTGTGTTGGAGGGCTCACTTTCCTGGTACAAATCCACTTTTTATTTCTTCCTGATGTTCAAAATTGAATTCTTATGACATTCACATTTGTTCTTTGCAGTCTGAAATGAAGTTAGAAATGCAGCTACCTCAACTATTTTCAGAATGCTCTAGGGATATCTTTTTAATGACAGATGGAAAAGATGTAATTTTCCCTGTTGTAGAGCAGTGTCTTGTAGTTGTAAGTGGTGAGAGGAATTTCTTCTAATAAGATTATGGTTTGCATTCAGCATTCTGTGTAGCAGTTGTTCTCACCAGGCTTCTTAAAACATGAAACTTCTCTCTTAATCAGTGTCCTCGGTTCACTGAAAAACACTGAGGTTTTATGTATCTGACTTTTCTTTAACTGGCTGGTCTTTCTGCCTCTGCTTTGCAATCTGTTTTCTGCTGTTCCTCTATGTTTTTCTGGCTATAAGGCACTGCTTCCACATTTCAATACAAAGAAATTTATCCAGTCAGATCACTTCAACTAGAGTTAAGAAAACCTGCAACTCCAAAATTGAGCCTTAACTCCTACCGTCCAACAAACAAAAAAATCCCACAAAACCCTGAAGCCTTCATCACACAATGTTCTATACTGTTGTTCCCCTGCACCCATTAAGAGCAGACTCTTGCTCTAACAGTAATATTTCCTGCTTCAGTGGCATGGATCCTGTTTCTCACTGGAGGTGACAATTCCACACTGTTTGTTTTTGCAGTGTTGGCTGCAATGTTTGCATCATTTGCCAGTAACTTTAAGGAAATGGCAAAACTGCCCTACTGCAGTCTTGGAGGACACTACTAGAGCAAGTGACTAGAGTAGTCTATGCTATGATCTTTACAAGAGGCTTGCCAATGAGACAAATGGGAAATAAGGCAAAATATGGACCTCCCAAGTGAACATGGGTACACCTGGACACTGAAGTCACACATCCAACCACACTCTGCTCTACGGTTGGCTTCAAGGTTGAGCTGGATGCTGCAATCTATTGCAGTCCTAGAATAGCCTCAGAAGCTTGAGAACTGCTGAAGTTCTGGCCACTTTCAGCACAGGTGCAGCAAAACAATGCTGCTTCTCACCCCAGCTGTGCTCAGCAAACTGCCTTGTGCAGTGAATCCCACATCATTTGCTGTTGACTATGAAGAATGCTCTTCCTCTGTCATGTACATACACTGTAAAATCACTAGAGGAAAACAAGTAAGACACAACAATCATAGTCATACTGTTAATGCTCAATAATTCCAACACTGTGTTTAGAAATAAGCTTTTATTAAGTAGATTGAGTTAGCCACTATTGAATTTGAAGGAGTACAGAAATAGAAGTTCCACAGCCAAGACTGATTCTGTAATGCTATTCAGTGGTTAACAATTATTTATTATTTAATACTCAGAATGCTCACCCTAAAATACGTAGTCTTCCTAGTCCCAGTGAATTTTCATTTGCTTGATTCCTCCTCTATCAAAAATTCCATTTTAAAAAGGCAGTTACCATGGTGCTGGCCAACTACATCCATGTTTGGCTCTAAAGTTTTAAGACAGTTCGAATGCTTGAAATGGAAAAGAAAAAGAAAAAAGTTACCAATAAGTCCATTTTCTCCCTATCTCTGCCCTCCCCTTCATTGCTGACACATTTTAACTTCTGTCTTTTGTAAGAATGAAGTTATGCTTATGCTTATAATATTTATTAAAAATCCTGGTTAAAAATGGGTCTGTAATGCTTGTTATCAAAATGGATGCTTTTTCAAACTACGGGTCAGTTTTCAGTAGCTAGCCAAGAAGACTGATCAGGAACAGTAATATGTACAAGCATTCTCTCTTGGCTCCTTGGAAAATGTTAAATAACTTTCATTATTAATTTCCTAGGACATGCTCATGGAAGAATAAAGCACTGCAATGTCACAGAAGTTTGTAGTAGGGAAAGGGGAGCGACTGCTTGTGAAATTTGTGTAAAGGCAGCATTTGCAATTGTAACAAATGCAGTTATGTTAACTGATTTACCAAAAATAGGAATCATGAAATTAAGCAGATAAAATTACTATTTTTGAGAGAGTGATACACAATACATAAATATAGATTGAGATCAAGTACAAAGACCATGTTGGTTTCTGGAGATAATGCTCATAAACTATTTATCCATCTGCAGATGAACCTAAATATGGATAAACGTAGTTGCCTGCATTAGTGCAAACATACCCTCTGATCAGAATACCCTACTTTGCACTGCTTTTGCAGTTGATCAGTACTTGCACCATACACTGCTTTAAGTGCAGCAAGACTCATCACACGTCCAGCAGGTTTTTTAACCAGCAATAAGGTCACTCCAATATGTAATGGAGTTGGGCCTCACTAGGAAGGTTTATACAGCTATGGCCTAGGTCTGCAGTATGAACAGTCCAAATTGCCATTTATCTTAATAAAGGCAGGAACTCCTGTATGTGAAGTACAAACCTATCATATTAACCTTCTACCCCAGTTCAGACTAGAGGAAAAAAAATTTACAATGTAGCATATTAAAAGATCATTTCAAGTGACTGACTGTGCTGGTAATCTACCCTAAGTAATTTGAAAAATATACTGAAATCTGCTACTTAATTAAAATAGACTAATAGCTTAATGACTAATAAAAATGTATTAATGTGAAGCCTCCTTTACTCTCTTTACATTTCTTTTCATGAGGGAGAATGTTCTAGGGATGTTGAAAGCGTGAGACTGACTTGTCCCCTTTATCAGCTTTACACAGGTGTGTATTTCCCTTATACACTGTTGCTTGCTTTCTGCTCTCTGTCTGTGTTTGCCACGTGCCTGGAAGCTCAGAGAAAGTGTCCTTATCTGAGAATGAATGTGCATGGCGTATGCCTCACTTTAGCCTCGCTGTTTAAAACATGACAGTGGGCAGGGAACCTGTATTTTGACAGTGTCTCATCAAGAAATGTCTTCTACACCTTTCAATATTAGGAACATTACCTCTTTCCTGAATGCATCAGCTCAAAAGCCTCGTTAATTTTGTCAAAAGGCAGGGTGTGTGTCACAAACTCATCAACCTTGATCTTTTTGGACATGTAGTCAGTCACCAGTTTTGGCACATTGTCTACGCTCTTCCAGCCTGAAAGAAAGCAAGCATGCCTTGTTTTTTCCCCTTTCCATCCATCTCAGAAAATTAAAAATACAGCCCTTACACAGGCATTTGTGTGATCAGTATAAAAAGAAACACAGATGAGTGACATGTTAGTCTGTCCTGCCCCAGGAATGCAAGAGGTCTGGCAAAAGCATACCTTAGCCATATACAAGTGCACAGATCTTTCACCAGCTATTTCAGCATTCAACAGAACAGCAGCCCTCACTTAGGAAAGCATACACTTGGCATCTCTATCAGCCCCCCTGTATCTTTATAACTCAAGTTTTGTATTACTTGAACAAAGACCAGTGTAATAATTCCAAATTTGAATACTTTCATGAACTTCAGCAATTACTGAATCCCCAAGTTAGCAGCAGCTGTAAAAATCTCAATGTGGTTTTGGGTTGATAGCAGAAAATATGTATCAAGCACTTCTTGCTTTTTATTTTAAAGATCTTTATAGCACATTCTCATGTTATCCCCACAATTTGCTTAGTGGTTAAGCAACACAGACATACTGATGCAAGTTGCCATCTCCTCAAAGACTAGGTCCTTTCACTGGACTAAACTGAACCAAATCTTCACTTGGTGATAAAGCAGTCTCTGTATACCCCTCCTTTAATACTGAATAGCATATAGATATATTCTCTCTTTAGAATATGTGAGATATCATCAATGTGTTAATTTGTGCCCTGTCTGTAGGAATAACAGATTTTAAAAGTCTTTATCTCAGAAGTCAATACATCATTTATGAATAGCCTGTCAGTAGTACATTTCTTGCACAAGCAAAAATGAGGTGGTGTGTTCTTCCCAGCTTTAACCCATAGAAGATTATTTTTATCCCCACACCAAAAGAGAGTTACCTCCAAACGCGGTCCCTTTCCATGTCCGCCCAGTTACCAGCTGGAATGGCCGTGTGGAGATCTCCTGGCCAGCAGCAGCTACTCCAACAATCACACTGACTCCCCAGCCTTTGTGGCAGGCTTCCAAGGCAGCCCTCTTCAAGAGGAGACAGGACAAAGCAGAGCATTTATTGCTAATGTCTGTGCTGCCTTGACAGGTTGCGCTTCCCTTCCGCCAGTTAATTAATCACACCAGTATTTAAGGAACAATAAATACACTGAAAATTACATTAAATTTTCCATTGGTTCAGATTCCTTATACTGTTAAAGGTATGCTTTGCACTTTTTATATCCCATCTGGCTTCCAAAGAAGTCACTCTGAACTCCCACTGAGAGTTGGGATGAACTGTAATCACAGACCACGTTACTGCAGTTGGAAATGCTGTTGCAATTCCTGAAAACACAGCCTTACATTCAGTAATACTTCTGCATTTCCAAAGGTGAAATTAAATCCTTGAGGAATGACAGAAATACTGAGCGGTCCCTGAGATTTTACTGTTCATTGTACAATATATTTTATGTGAGTTTTGTTAATTTTTCAACTGTCAACATACAAAAATTCAGAATTTCAAAGAAGTCCCATTAAGGAAAAAAGTTTGTAAGTTATGCCATTTTCAACCCAAGAAGTAGCAGCTGCTTTCATTACATAATTAGGATTGAACATAAGTTGTCCTTTTTAGTCACAGCAGTTATCATTACTACTTAAAAAAAATGTAATGTGTATGGCATGTTATCTGTAAGAAGAAAGCAGCTCATTTTGCTATTTAGCTGAGCAGCCCAGTGCCAGCTGCCTAGTCCCTCCCTCTAGGCACTCCTGTCAGGCAGCACTCACCATGACTCCAACGTTGCCGATGCACTCAAACGAATAGTCCACACCACCATCAGTCATCTCAACCAGCACCTCCTGTATGGGCTTCTTGGAGTCCTGAGGGCTGATGCACTCAGTAGCTCCAAACTCCTTGGCTTTGGCGTACTTATCCTTGTTAATGTCGATGCCAATGATCCGGGATGCTCCTGCTATTTTACAGCCCATAATAACTGCCAGCCCAACTCCTCCTAAACCAAAGACAGCGCATGTAGAGCCAGGCTCCACCTAGAATAAGAACAGAGTCATGAGCAGCAGAAAAAAAATCCATCCTTCCACATGAGTGGGAAAGACAGGTTAAGAAGCCTGTGATAAAGAAAAAAATGGAAGCAAATATATATGGCTATGAGACTTTACCACTTAGATAAGGAAAACTATATAGAAATTACATCCAAAAAGCTCTTTAGGTACTAAGCTTTTCTTTGTCCTCAAAGACTTGGCTCCCGTAACCTGCCCTAGACTCAAGTACACTCACCTACCAGCTTTGTCTCACCCTGACCTTCAAACTAGCATAATGACTTGCAGCAAGAGGAAGATGAATTGGAAAAGTAATTTATATATACATGGTGTCAAAAGGGATGCAAAATTCTCTACCTGTATTTCGTCAAAAGGGCATCAAGGATCTTTTAACCTGAGCTGGCCTCTATGGAGAAGTTAAAAATTCTTAGCTCAACTTCATCAGTTGAAGAGGAAGAAGAAACATAGATTTGGTACCTGATGTTTACAGTCCTAATCTAGTCCCTAAGCTATGTAACAACAACCACAGCCTTTACCTTAGCAGTGTTAACAGCAGCCCCGTAGCCAGTGGAGATGCCACAACCCAGCAGGCACACTTTATCCAGAGGTGCTGCAGCATCTATCTTGGCTACTGAGATATCAGCCACCACAGTATACTCCGAGAAGGTGCTGGTCCCCATGAAGTGGTAAATCTGCTTTCCTTTGCAGGTGAATCTGCTGGTGCCATCAGGCATGACTCCTTTCCCTTGAGTAATTCTTAAGGCAAAGACAGCAAAGTGCAGTCAGAGTTTTAAGCAGTAAATACTCTCACCAGACAGTATCCACTAAGCAGCAGAGAGGCAGATGCATACTTGCACCTTTATATTTTAACCATTTCAATAAACCTAGGAGTTCACAGAAATTAGATGCTAAACTCCTAAAACTTCATGTTGTTAATTCCTCCATGGAAGCAGTGGAAGAAATGGAGTTTACTAAAGTGCTGACCTTGTTAGCTACCAATGCTAACTGCTTGTGCCACAGTACCACACTGCCATCTTCCCCTACTTCAGTACCCTCCCCTTGAGTAGCACCTGTCAGTGATGTCACTAGGGCCTTTGTTTGGGTTTGTGAGACTTTTTCTTCAGAATAAGAGCTGGAAAACTATCTGGGAAGCAAGTGTTAAAAGCATTGTCTATATAATTTTGTACCGCTTGAAAGCTTTGGTGTTCACTACCAAGAGCTAAATTCCCTGAAGAGCTTCCCTTAAATATGGATTAAATATGGAGTCACAGCAGTTATGTTTTCAAAACTGTGGACAAAAGCTAGCGGTTTGCACCTTCACATACATGAAAACAGAGAAACAGATTTATGTAAGGGGAAGAAAAGAAAAAAAAATTAAGGAAGAATGAAAATAGTGCATAACTGACTCCAAAAAGACGTACTTTCCAAGTCATTAAATGATGCATCAACAGAATTATTCTTCAAAGAAAACTCCTGTCAATTACTATCAATAACTAAAACAAGTATACATTGAACAAATTGTGTGTCAAAAAAATAAAAAAAGCCATACAGACCTTATCTTCTGGCACAGGTTTGTTTTAGGATTTTTACAGAACTTGCACTCTCCACACTGGGGGATATATAGAGGGATGACAGTGTCCCCTGATAAAAAATATCATGTGAGTAGTTATTGAGTCAAGTAAGGCATTCTGAAAAAAATGAAGTTACTTGATGGTCATTATGTTTTTATGTGACTTTCTATTCACTTAAAACCTTTGTGTATTAAAAACTGTTTATAGTACACAATGATATCATTTATAGACTGTTAGATAAACCACTTCAATCATGTCTGAGCAGACAGCCTATCAGAAATTCATCATTCCAGAACAAATAGAAGTGTTACAATAAATCAAAACAACCCCAAATCAACGTGAAAAACATGAATAAACACTTTAAGCCTTTTATTAAACCAACAGGTAAGAACTATCATTTGAAAAAAAAAAAACAACAGCCTTCTAACTACATATTGATATGATTTTGAGCAAGAAATTGATATGCTGGGCTCTTTCAAGCATTAAACCAAGAGCACATTGAATAGATTAGTGTTGTATCTCACAGACAAAGGAATCCACACAGGCATACACTGCAGAATAAAACATTAACTCCTGCAAGACAGCATTTCAGTGGCCCAATTTGACAGTTGGCCTTGAAATAAAGTAACTTTTAAGAAAGGCAGAAAACTTGTAAGATATTTTCTTACCCTTCTTTACTTTTATTACTCCTTCTCCAACACTCTCTACAATTCCTGCTCCTTCATGTCCCAAGATGACAGGGAAACATCCTTCAGGATCAGCACCACTCAGAGTATAGGCATCAGTGTGACAGACAGCAGTGGCAACTATCTGTGAAGAAATTTATAATCTTGAAGAACAGAACAGTAGCACAGATCTAAGTAATTCCACTTGGTCAGAAATTCAGAACAACAGCCAAGTCAAATTTACCAGTTCTGGCAGCACTGGTAATATGGCCAACATAGCTTCAACTCTTGGCAAGGCACTTTTTCTTACTTTTAAGAAGACATGAGAGTACATTTTTATAATTTCCATCAATTAAAGTCTGACATTGAAAGGGGTCAAAAGATGACAAGTGGTTCCTTAACTCAGTACTCCATGTCATCTCAAAGTAGGTTAGCATCTCAGATTTGAATTAAGTTAGTCTCTTAAAGGTAAGATTACCAGGGAGACCACACAGAACTCTCAGTACTGCATTAATCCACTTTAAATAAAATAAATAAATCCATGGTCTTAAGGACCATGCATAGACCCTTTCCACAGAAATAAGTTTCCTCTTAATGTATACTTTTTGGCAGATATAGGCTACTGGAAAATCCTGATGAAATCATAGACTTGGGTATTGGGAATCCAAGAGACTAATCACAGCTCAGCAGCCATAACTTATGGCCTGACTGAAGTAAAATCCAGCACGTTACACAGCTGTAACAACTCACAAGCTGCCGCCCTTCAAACAAGATCAAAGATGTTCCCAGTTCAGATGTTTGAGGGAGCTTGGTCTGTAACAACTGGGACTGATCCCCAAGGTTAGCCATTATCTTTAGACCAGACTGTGAAGTGAGACCAGCAGAAATTAAAAGTGTTTTTCACAAACAGAAGATCTAAATACTATAATTTTGTTATTTGTAAGGCCAGCTGAGATACTAATGAACTAATGCTATCCAACATTTCTTCTGTTGGCAAACAAATTGTTCAGCTTTAATACTTAGTCTCCCAAAATACAATACATATAGATAACAAATGATTTAATTACCTTGATACGAACTTCATGAGCTTTTGGTGGAGCAACCTCCACCTCCTCGATAGAGAGAGGTTTACCTGCCCCCCAGGCAACAGCAGCCTTGCATTTAATAACCTAAAAGACAAAAACAACAACAGAAAATAGGACATCTGTTGTATGGTTCATTTAAAATAATTCTTGTTCAGCCAAGTGAGAAAATGAGAGAGACACTACTGACTTTTGGAAAGAGTCCCAGATCTGAAATTCATAATTTCAACACAATGGTTTAATTGCCCCACATTTGCTTTCAGGAAGCTAAATAATAATGAGCAAACCAAGATCTGAAATTTGGATGTCATTCTCTTACTGAGCAAAAAATATAATAAGCCCGGGAGTGCTTAGGAGACGCTCAAATACTGCAGTGAAGTGAGCAGTAGGAATGCAAAGATTATGCATAATAAATATATAATGCATAATAAATGTAATAATGCATAATAAAAACGTTGATTTAAAGTAAGAGACTGGCATTCATTTCATGTATATTCCTTAAGCACAGAGTGTTCGAAGTTAAGAAAGTTCATAAAGGAAACTGGAAGACACATAATGGTCCAACACACACATCAAGAGTGAATTTCTTATGGTTTTCAAGTAGGATTTTGGCAAGGAGATGTGTGTGCATGCAGCAGAGCCCTGCAATAATCCATAGGGACCAGAGAAACTTTGCTATAAGGCTCCTGTGAGCGAGTTACTGTGCACCAACAACTCTGCATGGATTTACTGTTAGCAAGTCTTCATCTGCTGCTCTTGGCACTTGCTGTGACAAATCCTGCTCTGCAACCATACCAAACACCTCAGGAAGCTTCTGAAGCCCAATGGTGCAGAGCCTGGATGAAAGAGCAGAGCTTCTGGATTTGTAAACCCTGTTGACAGGTACATATGCACAACTGACTGAGAAAATCAGCAGGCATTACAGATTCAGGTGCTAAAAGGATAAGCATCTGGAGTCCCCTTAGAGGTCAGTTTTACAAAGATGACTCCGGGTCTGTCCTTCAGGATGAAGTGGGCAGTGTATCAAATACTCTGAATTGTGCTTTCTGACAGGAACATCTTTCAGCAAATACGGTATTGAATAGCTTCTTAAATGACACACAGATGAGTTGTGACATCAAATTCAAGACCTTATCTACACAAAACCTGATGAGGAATGCTGTCACAGACTAGACTGCTTTGGAATGCAATCTACTCCAGAATGGTGTGCACGTATTTTGGAATAATTCAGTTACAGCAGAGACTTGCACTGATTTTCTTCCAGTTAAACAAGGTCTAGGCCATTGCTCTTGGAAATATGAAGTGTTTCATAACATGCTCTATAAACCAATAGAAGAAAATGACATTTTGTGCATTCAAAATAGCTGTGGTGTTCCCATGGAATCACTGAAAGGAGATTAATGCAAATTCCCAAGACCAAATATACAGTCACCCAGCCTTTTTGAAATTTCACTGTCTGGAAGAAATAACAGTGCCAAGACCACCTGTTGCACTTGGCAGGTCTGATTCAGCACCTGTGATCAGGAGAAAATAATGGCTAGTCTATGACTTTCTGTTGTACTTTTGTCGTACAACAAACAATATGAGACTTTGCCAGAACCAGTTAAAATCCTCAGTGTACCTGTAACAGCAGAATTGCAGATGTTTACTTGGCTTAAACTTGGTAAAATAAATACTGCAGGCCCTAAAAGCTTTGTAACAGAAAACAGGTATCCATTCCTACAGCCAGCAGGATCTAGATTAGACACAAACACCCTTAACCTAGAAACATGAAATCTCCTTCTCCTGCTTTTTATTACCAGGGTAAATATTACAAAAATGCACAGATTGTGCCAAAGTAATGTGAGCAATCGGTCATAATCTCTAAATCTACCAAAGATTTTGCCAGAAAATCTAAATTCAAAGCACAAAGTGCAAGAGGAGCCATCATTCGGTAAATCATTTACTGGTTTTCAATCTATCCCTCATCTTTCCCTCGTTAAGTCATCACTTGTTCTTGCACAGGAGACTGCGCATTCCTAAAACTGTTATTTCCACAAGCTTAGTTAAACGCGAAATTAAAGAGGGAAGGAAAAACAGTCTCCTTACGGGATAAATTCTGATCCTCCTAAACCCAAGAGTACACATCTGGAAGCACATTTTCAAACAGTAACTTCTGGTTCAGAAACTTTTAAAGAAGCTGGGTTTTGAAACTGCAGTCAGTTCACACAGCCACAAAGGCCCCTGGACTATTCAGAGTGGATATCAGGAAAGCCCCATCTTCTGCCCCCTCATTATTCGAATCTCTCTGCTTTTGCTTTGCTGAAAATCTCGAAGCCAACGACTGGAAAAAAACCCCAAAGCACCAACTTTTAGCAGTTCTTCATCTTCTCTATTAACACACTAGTCCAGGAGCACAGCTCTTGAGTTGCCTGTAGCTACACACAGGATCAGCTCTCTCAGACGAAACCGAGCTGCCCTATCTGCTCCGAAACCACCGGGAGCGTCCGGCCAAGCGAGGTCACCCATCCCGCTCGGGCCCAGGGCAGCTGCAGGAATTAGGCGCAGGATTAGCAGTAGGTCTGGACTACCGCGCTGTTCGCAGAGCAATGCAGCGAACCTGCCAGGCAATGGCTTTCTGAGCAAGCACCCCCTCCTCCGACACAAGTCGGTCACATCTGCCCAAAGCCCACAAGAAACCACGCCAAGCTCAAGGTCTTCTGCTTGTCCTTCCATCGCCGCGACCCTCACATCCACAAAACAGGCGGGGGCGGGAGCGCGGAGACACTGGGACACCTCCCGTGTCCCGGCTCCCGCTGGCGGCAGCGCCAGGGCGGGCAGAGCGGGCAGGGCGGGCAGGGCCCGCACCCCCGGCCGAGGGCAGCCCCCCGGCACGGCCGGGCACCGGCAGGGAGGGCAGGGCAGGGCTCGCCCGCCTCATCCTGCCCTGCGCGGGAACCCCCGCGGGACCCCGGGCGACATTCCCACCACGGAACGCAGACCCGCGCAAGCCTCCTTACCCCGCTCGCCATCGCGCACGGCTCGGCCTCCCGCCGGAAGGGGAAAGGGAGCCCGCCTCCCTCTCTCCCGCCTCTCCCCCTGGGGCGGTCGAAGGAACTGGCCCCTCCCTCCCTCAGTTCGCTTCTTTCCTTCCTTCACTTCCTTTTCCTTTTCCTTTTCCTTTTCCTTTTCCTTTTCCTTTTCCTTTTCCTTTTCCTTTTCCTTTTCCTTTTCCTTTTCCTTTTCCTTTTCCTCCCTCCGTCCCTCGCAGGGCTGGAGCGCCCGCGGCCGGTCACATTCCCGTTGCAGTGCTTTTCTTCCCGCAGACCCCGGGATGATCCGTGTGTTTCCTGACGGTGGCCGCAGTGTTGCATTGCGATGTGGCTGCTTTTGTGGCTTCTGGCGGCTGCACCAGCGTCTCACATCCTGGTCCCTTCAGTCTCACGGGCATGTTGTTCTGCCTGTGAGGGAAGAGGCCCGTTGTCCTGGCTAATGAGCCTTGTCTGCAGATCCTGCCGGCACCAGGTTGCCCAGATTCTTCCCGAGTAACGGAAGGTCATGGACCCCTCCTGCACCATTCCCTGAGGAACTCAGCCCTGCGTGCATGTGCCTGCCTTGCCTCTGCGGGACAGTCCCACTCTGGAGATGCTTGGTACCTCCTGTATCTCACCTGGACACAGGTGGGAGCTGACTATATCTCCAGTGCAGGTCCTTTGCACCTAAATCTATTCTCAGCTGGCTAAACTGCAGAGGTGGAGGCTTTACTGGGCAGCAGTGTGTTTCCAACTGTGTGAAGACAGCCCCTTTCCAGGCCAGGCTAAGGGATCTGCAGTGAGATGGAAGTTTTGGCTGGGCCTCTTGATATTGCATCCACCAACCTTTGAAGCAAAGGGGCTATTTATACAAGATGGGATTGGTAAACTCCTCACGCTGTTGTTTAATTTTCTGAAGAACCTTCTTTCTCCTGGTACGGTAGGAAAGGCTTCTTGTGAGGCCTGCAGACATGGCCGTGTAAGATCAGGGGAATGGTTCTGCAATGGGCTCTTGGGATTTTACATGAGAGGTGCTGGTGCTTGAGGAATTGCAAAGTGTAACTAAGTACCCCTCAGTAAGAAATGGAATTTTTATTTTCCAGTGACACACTAACAAAGCTTAGCAAATACCACAGTTAGGCAATAGCAACAGCTTGGGAGAAATTAAACTTTAATAACATGACATAACTATAGCATTTAATAAATAACATAAAAATAACATAATGTTTAATAACATAACTAAAATTACAAACTAAATCTGTAGGCTCAGGAAAGCTGACACTTAGGTGGAATGTAATTTGGGCAATGAGAGTATTATATAGGTTTCGCATACGGTGAAAGATGTTGAGAAGGAATGAAAGGATGTGTGATCAGGCTATCTGTCCAATGGCCTTCTTAAGGCTTCCAGTGGCTTCTTTAGTTTGTGTTCATGAGCTACCACCAAATCCTTGTTGCTGAAATCATAGCAGGCCTTGTCCATGTCCTTGGTTAAATACAGTTCTGCCAACCTCTCCTGTGAATTTTGTGCTCTTGGCCACACCTGGTTTGACAGTGCTTCCAAAAAGTCTCCAAGCATTTTACATTTAGCTGAACTCTGCAGGTGCTCTGCTTTTGTTAGTATCTTTGACATTCTGGAAATTGCAGGCACTGATTTTGGTAGGCATAGGGACAGATACATAAATCATAACTCCTTAATGCTCACTGTCCAATTTCAGCAATTAAAGGGGTTGCTTTTCATTTTTCTTTCCTTTGCAGTTTTGTAATGCTGCCTCCAGTGTTGCTGTGTACTACTGGAAGCCCCTGGACACAGGAAGTGGTTTTGCAAGTTTCTTTCTGTTCTCAGCACCATTCACTTAAATCAAGTTACCATTCTGTGCTCTTGACTGAACTATTTATGCTTTGTCATGTGTGTTTCAGGTTTATGTACATAAGTTCGGTAGGTGAGGGCTCCCAGTGCTGCTCTGGATTTTACACTGGGTTGGTTTTGGTGTTGTTCTAGCAGATGTTAGGTGCTAATTTGGAATATCAATTTGAATTGAGGAAAAAGGAGGGCTTAGAAGCACTGTGAGACCACATGTAGGAGAGAGTCCTGGCAATCATGTTCTTGCTTGGTGGATGTTGTCTGTTTCTCAAAACCAGCATTTTGAATTCTGATTTACGTTTCCTAGATTTTCCTGTGAAGTATCAGAGGATAATACTTGCATAGCATAAAAAAAATAATTAGAAATTCTTTTCATTCTTCAAGTCAGCATAAATTTATTTTTGTAAAGTATAAATATAGCTGGTTGAAAAAAGGAAACATTTAAAAAATCAAAATTATTTTAATTTAGAATTACAGAATAAATTAGATTGGAAAAGACCTCTGAGATCGTTGAGACCAACCTATGACTAAACACCACCCTGTCAACTAGACCCTGGCACTACATGCCATGTCCAATCTTTTCTTAAACACCTCCAGGGCTGGTGACTCCACTGCCTCCCTGGGCAGCCATTTAAATGTTTAATCACCATTTCTGTAAAGAAATTGATCCCAAAGTCCAACCTAAACCTCCCTTGATGCAGTGGGAGACTAAGTCCAAAAATGCTCAAAGTTGGTTGATATTTTCTTGGATAATTCTTAGGTAATTAAAATACTCTGGTTTTGTAAACACAAATATAAATTTAAAATATTATCTGGTAATTCAAGAAATGATTGGTTCCAAGGGAAAAACTTTAGGAATAATGTCGCTAATTAACCCTAGTATCATTCTGTATAATAGAGTAAAATAACATTTCAAAACAAAGGCCTATATTAATTAGACGAATTCAAAATAAGTGTGAAAATGACCATGACAGTTTTGCAGTAAACACATGAAGCTGGGATACTGAAAGATTTTTAATATTTTAGATACGGACATAAGTAATTTGAGGGGTTTTGTGATTAAATATTCTCATTGAAAATCAAATAAAACTCAAAAAAAGGTGATCTAATATATGCTGATTCTCATATGTTAGTATTATACTAATGCAAGGAAAATTTGAAAGATAAAAAGGGGGAAAGGGTTATGCAGTAACACATCTGCTGGCTCGAGGCAAGGGCAGCTGAACAGCTTCCTTGTGGCACCCGTTGTGTGGCAGCTGGGAGCAGAGCTTAGGAATGAGGGTGGCAGGGCGGCGTGCGGGGCTGGAAGCTGGATAAACCTCGGCCACGGGCGTGTGCTACAGGAGGGGGCTTCAGCCGTGCAGAAATCCAGGTCTTCCAGCATGTTCAGAAGCCGGTGGGACAGCATAGCCAGACAGCCGGGACAGGTGGCCACCAGGTGGCCCTGCTATAGCGACAGAGCTCATGTAGCAACAGTGCAAAGTAAGTGATAAAAGTGCAAGTTACAGTTGTCGTAAGGCAGAGTTATTTTATAGCGATCGAATTTTGTATCATCTAGTTTTAGCATTTTTTTCAAAAAAGGATTTTTGGTTTTGGTGCCGATGCTGCACAGATCTATTTATATGTGTTTATATTTATTACACAAACACTCGGCTAATTGATTACTTTTTTCGAGACTTTGTCACTCATAAAATTAAGACTCTGAAGATGCACGTGCAGTGTTAGGGAAACATTGCTTATTGGAAGAAACTTCTTGTAGTGTTTTCTCAGTAGGTAAGTACTAGAACTCAATTAATTAACATTGATTGATTTATTTTGGTGTTATCTCCTTACCTGCAGTCTTATAGTTTTATGTTTAAAAAGTAGTTAAGAGAATTATGGGTAGCTTATGTAATGGCAAAGCGATATGTGCAGTTATTATAATTTGGCAGACAGCATGGGATTTGTTAACCTTTGAACGCTTGTTTGTGCGTTTATGATATGCTGTGTAATTGCTGATTGTGCTGAGGGGTTTCCAAAAGTTCAAAGGGCTATGGGCTGGGATAGGAGTTGCCTAAAAGAGGTCAAAAGGCATTATAGTTTTATGGGTCCAATATTCAGCACCGAAAGAAGGGTCCATTTGGCAGAATGACCGGCTTGGAGTGATAATCTTGTTCTCTGGGGAAGATTTTGCATAGTTGTACTGTAATATTCTATAGAAGTTGGTCCTGGAAATATATTAAAAGTACAACAGCATTTTCCAAAATGAAACCACATCTGTTTATGCATGTATAAGAGTTAAACAATAATAAGAAAGTTATCTCCTGCTTTATATAATATGCTTCAAATAGTATAGTGCTAGTTACTGTCCCTTATTTCTTTTCAATGCTAACCATCCCATATTTGTGTGAGCTGCACTTTGTTAAATACACATTCATTCTTAATACAAATTTATTAAATATTAAATAATTTTGTTAAATAGTAAGACCAGCCAAAAATAAGGTTTAAGTTCAAGTGAGAATCTTCAAAAATTGAGATCAATCCTTAAAAAACAAGGACAGTTTGATTGCTGCAACAAAGAATATCAACCATGTGAAAGTTTGTTTTAGAGAAAAGAAAAAAGCCCAACCCACAAACACAAACCAGCGGTGATAAGGAACCTGGATATATGTAGTATTCACTTATAGTCTTTAGATGTTCCTGTTCCATTAGGGCTTTGGGCAATCCTATCGCTGTGGGCTGTTTATCAGCTTAGTGGCACTGCTCTCCTTTGGCAGGCCTTGAAAGTGTTAGTTTAATTGGTTGGCTCTGTAGCTTTTTTGGAATCCCCATAGAAACTGACCTCATGCGGAAGAGAAATTTGGGAAAGTTTTCTTCCCTTGCTTTTTGCTAAACTGCCCCTCACAGAGATAAAGTCATATTAAAGGAGAGTATGACAAGAACATTTGTCCAGCAAAGGGCCATAAAGATGATTAGTGGCCTGGAGTATCTCTCCTATTAGAAAAGCCTGAAAGGTACTGGAGTGACAGGTTTGGTGTGGGGATCACTTCAAGTAGCAGAACACACTGGGGTCCTGTGAGCGAGACCAGAGAGTGGCAGCAGCAGCAGCAGCAGCAGCAGGAGCGGTGATTTACCTGCTGGACTTTGGTTGAGGCTGCAGCATTCACCCAGCTGAGATGGGGACAGAGAGGTGCCAGAGCTGGGGACAGAGCTGTCTGAGGTGGGTGAAGGTGGGAGGCAGTGGCAGTGGAGGGGCAAAGGCAGCTGCTCACTGCTGAGACCAGGGGTGTGGTGGAAGGGCCTGCGGGATGAGGAGGAGCTCCTCGTGCCCCGTGGGACCTCTGTTGATTGAGTGCACTGCGTGGGACGAGTTTGACTGAAACCCTTTATTGGTAAAAGCATTTTGTCAGAAGAGGTCTGGGTCTTGTCAGCTTCTGGGTCTTGCCTGGGCACAGGAGGACCAGCAGCAACACCAGCATAAGCGAGTTCCTTATTCTCATCTCCTTGTGCCCCACTCGGTGAGGGGCTGGTTGAGAAGGGGCTGGGCCAGGAGAGCATCTGCTGGGCTGGTGCCTCCTCTCAGCTTTCCATGGCTGTGTCCCTCAGAAGAGCAGGACGCTGCGAATACTGAAAAGTGGAAGGGAAGGGAGGGTTTACTGGTGCTGCGGTTCAGGAGCAGGCAGCGGGGTCGGCAGGTGTGCCTGGGGACCAGCTGCCTTCTTTCCCTCCAGCCTCTTCCTCACTCAGCTGCATGAGACGTGCAGCAGTGGGGGAGCCTTCAAATCTCTGCTGAAGGGAACCCCTCAGGTGATAAGGCCACAGGATCTCAGTTGAGCTGAACCATGAGCTGCAGGGTTCCCTGTGCTGAACGTAGGCTCTTCCCTCTGAGTTATGGCAGATTGTCCCCCCACTGGGCTCTGGGCCCTGCTTCCTCAAAAGACTCAGGTGCTTTTTGAGAAGACAGTGTTGTGTGCTCTGCCTGCCAGAGCATTTGGGCTGTTTGACTTTTAGGAGCAGGTGCTGTTTGCTGTGCCTCACTCCTGCGAGTCAGGGTCTCACCTTTTTCCTGCCCGTAACAACTCAAATCCCTTGTTCACTTCAGCGAAGGGCAGCGTGTGCGTGATCAGCAAGTCTGAATTGAATTTCTTCTCCAAATAGCTGGAAACTAGTTTGGGCATACAATCTCTCGTCTTCCAGCCTAGAAAGAAGAGCAAGCAGCTACAGTGAATGATGAGAGAAATGCAGTTTTGGGAAGGGAGTGTCACTGTGAGGGTCAGGACTGAGGGACCAGTACTGGTGCCACTCTCTTGTGTGGTAATTTCCCCTCTTTGGAATGGGTGGGATAGCAGAGACAGTTTTATGTGTTATACTGTATGAACTATACACGTTTATTAGCATTTTTATTAGCATTTTTAGTGCTACTCTTTAATGCAGTGCTCCTCTTAAGTTCACTTCTTCATGAAAATCCTCTTTTAGTAGGATTTGTAAGCTACCATGAAAGGAAAAGCTGAAATTTCTAAAATGTTTTCTTAACTTTCATACCTCCAAGCAGTGACCCCTTGCATGTACGCCCAGTCAGCAGAAGCATAGGATCAAGGGAAATCTCTGAAGCCATATCCGGTACCCCAATCATCACACAGATGCCAGTGCTCATATTGCAGGAGGCCAGGGCAGCAATCTGATGGGACAGGGACATGAGTTAGAGAAAGCACTGTCGAGTTGGTCAGGAAAGTGTTCTTTCTGAGCTGTCATCTGCTCATCTGAAAACACATCCTCCCTTGTGCAGGAGACACTGAGAGTTCAAGGCCTCTTTTAGGACCTGTACACAGCTTTCTCTCACAAAGGTGTGCCCAGCAGTGCAGGCAGCAGGCAAGGAATTTCCCACCTGTGTGAATTTTTCCGTGATGGCAGCCTGTGACTGATCTGGGAGGGAAGACACGTGCCAAAATGCCACCTACCATGGTTTCTTGGAGGCCAATGGCCTCAAAGGAGTAGTCCACACCCTGTCCTGTCATCTCAGTGAGCACCTCCTGGATGGGCTTCTGGCAGTCTCGAGGGTTGATGCAGTCGGTGGCTCCCAGCTGCTTGGCCTTGGCAAACTTGTCCTTGTTGATATCCACGGCAATGATGCGGGAAGCTCCAGCTGCCTTGCAGCCCATGACAACAGAGAGGCCAACTCCTCCGAGGCCGAAGATGGCACAGGTGGAGCCTGGCTTTACCTGCACAGCACAGGGCCCTGTGAGTCTCCAGCGTGAGGAGGAGGAGGAGGAGGAGGAGAGGGGTTGGTGAGGGTGTGAGGGCAGCCTTGGGGTGCTCGACACGCCTGAACACCAACCTTGGCAGTGTTGATGGCAGCCCCATAGCCTGTGGAAAACCCACAGCCGAGCAAGCAGACTTTGTCCAGAGGTGCTGCAGGATCTATCTTGGCAACGGCGTACTCTGGGACCACGGTGTATTCTGCAAAGGTGCTGACCCACATGTAGTGGTGGATCTGCTTCCCTTTGCAAGTGAACCGGGTGGTTTTGTCAGGCATCAGGTTTTGTGGTTCAGAGAGACTGAGGAGAGGAGAAATCATTTGTATTTCATTGACTAAAGCACTGATGGGGGGGTGTCAGACTTGTTGTCACCCATGTAGGTGTAGGGGAATGTGAAGCAAACTCACTGGGATTTCAGGCAGTGATTGGATTCAGGATTCAGGCAGAAGCTGCATTCCCCACACTGAGGGACGCAAAGGGGAATGACTTTGTCTCCTGCAACAAAGTGGATCCCTTTTTGATACCTCTTGCTAAGCAGGCCCTGAGGGTGCTGGAGCACCTCTGCTGAGCTTTCCAATTGCAGCAACCCACCACAAACCCTTCCCTTCCTCTGTCAGGATGAATTACTCCAAGCCCCACTCATGTACATGAGGAACAGACCAGGAAAGTGTATGTGACAGTCCAGTGCAATGAGTGTGCACTCAGATGTTGAGCCACTGACTCAGGAACGGAGAGAAGTTTCTGAGCTGTTGTTAGCCTCACCCACTTTGAGGGCTGACTTGTGTGCATGTGTTTGGGTGTGCATTGATTACCTGGTTTCACAGAGGTCACTCCTTCTCCAACACTTTCCACAATCCCAGCTCCTTCATGGCCTAGGATAACTGGGAATTCCACAGTAGGAATGCAACCTTTCAAAACGTGTTCATCTGTGTGACAGATGCCGGTGGCCACAATCTGTTTTGAGGGGAAAGAGTAGACGATGAACTTTAGAAATAACCCAGCCTTTGTTTAACTGAATTTGTGGAATGATTTTCCACAGGACTTTTCTGGACAGTTAAGGCCTATGGGCAGACCCCAGGCCTTATTACATGGGTTATAGTCTTGTGGCTATCATTTGGTTATATCCAAATTATAGCCACAAGAAGTGCAATTCCTGCAAGGACGAAAAAAATTATTGAAATGTCTTTTTACCTTGATCCGGACTTCACCTGCCTTTGGAGGCGCAACCTCCACCTCCTCGACAGAGAGTTCTTTGCCCACGGCCCAGGCAACAGCAGCTCTGCATCTGATAACCTGGAAGCAACCCAGGATTAGGCTGTATGGGAATGTTCACCTTTGGCAAACGGCTGGGGATGGTTGTCCTACAATCACCAAAACTACAGCTGCCCAAGACGTGTCTCTGCACACTGCAATGCACTCATGGAGCTACACAACTGTCCTGTGCTGTTTCCTGGGGGACTTGCTGGGTGAGTGGGATGTGGTGGGAGAGCAGGAACACGTGAGTGCTCAGCTGTCCATGAAACCAAGTGATGTTCAGTAAACACTGGCATTGTGTGAAGAGTGAAATGCAAAGACAAAGTGACCAGTCCATAGAGAGTAAGGGTTGTGTTTTCCCTGGAAACTGAAAAGAATCCACCTGCCTTGTGTCTGCAGGACAGGGCTCTGTGGATGACAGCAGGGCAGCAGGGCTGAGCTGCTGTGGCACAAGAGAGGCTGTGGGCCCTTCCAACAGCACTGAGTGCTGATATCTGCCTGGCCTTGGACTGGTCTGAGCTAAGGAGAAGCTGAGGATAGCTCTGGCCCCTCTCATGTTTGCCATGAACACAAGTGAGTTCCAAACTGGCTTTTGGTAGGCGACATGGAGAAGATCCCTGAAGGGAAAAGACTCTGGTGTACTAGACAGATGTGACAGCAACACAGGCGCTTCTGCAGCTTAAGCACGAAGAACAGTACTTTGAGTTTCAGTGGGCTGAAGGTAACTAAGAGGGATTGGGAAACGGTCCATGTCTGGCTGGCAATTGGATAATTGCTTGCCTTACCAAAGCGATGCTTTGTGTGTGACATCACACAAATCCTACCCCAATCAACCCAAAACTGCTCTGACATCAGCAAAATGGAGCTTGAAGCTTGAAAAATGTATCGCCGTGGACAAGGCTGAATGCAGGAGATGAGTGGCTGCAAGATGGAAGAGCTCTATTTCCTGCCAAAGCAGGAGCAGAGAGTGGGATTGAGCAGGAGGGTGTTTTTCAGAGCAGTACAATTCAGTATCTCATTGCTGAGCTGGTGGGCTGGACAGAGGAGAAAGGCACTACCTAGTGCAGGTACTGACAGGTGCAGTTGTAGGAAAGCAGAAGCTCATGGAATTCAAAGGGGTTTGGAAGAGCTGGGGGAGTAAGGTGGGAGGAGAGAGGGCATGCAGTAGCAGTGCACAGGCTGAGCCATTTGCAGAGTATTTCCCCAAGAGCAGGGCAGCTCGGAAAGGAAGATGGAAAAGGCATTGTCCTTACTTTTCCCGAAGTGGCCATGTGGTCTTAGCAGAGGCGTTCCCGTTGCTTTATTGGTGTGGAGGGAAGCTGCTGCCTGTCTGGCCGAAGCTCTGTGTTGTAAAGTCCCCCAGTTGTGGAACTGGAGCACTCCTGGCGTGGCACTGTCGCTGGAGAGCAGAGAGCTGTGGTTAATCTGTGTCGGATGCTGGACACTGAGGAGCACAGGGAGTGATGAGGGGAGGAGCCGGATAGCTGGATGGGGTCAGAAGTCCTCCAGGGTGGATTTTATCAGTGACTCTGCCCTTGGGCCATTCCCTACTCCCCCTGCCTGAAAAGCATGAAGAGCACAGGAAGATTTTTTATTCCCTGCAATTGTTTTTTGGCAGGTGTGGAGGGAGGAGATTTGCAGCACTGCTGGGGCTTCCTGGGAGTCCCCTTGTTGCCAAGGCAGAGCATTTGAGCTGGTGGCCATTCACACCAAGGTATTTGCTAAAGGATTAAAAATTTAAAAAAAAGGTGAAACAAAAGGTAGTGAAAACATGATGTGACGTACAAATACACGTGACCTTCTGGATTGAAGCTCTGGATTGAAACTCTACTGTCTGTGCTGTTGCCACTGTTTTCACCGGAGTAGTAGGGGAGAATGTGTAAGGAAGGGATTTTTTCCCAAGGACACATTTGTTTCACTGATATGGAACCAGGTCCGTGAGTGGGTTCCGTCACTCCAGGCTCTCTGGGCTCCCACAGAGCTGTTTTCTGCTGAGGCACTGGACAAGGTGATTCATAGGGAGGATTGGATCAATAAGAGCTTGTTGGAGAACCTGGCCAAGATGAGCACCCTGAGGGTGACATAACCCCCATGGTTAGAAAGGAATCCTCCTCTGTGCCTTGAAAGGGTGCATTTGTACACCTAGGGAATGGGACAATTTCCTAGAAGACTACCACTAATGAAATAAAAATCCTTCTTGGATCAGGAAATGTTTAGAATGCTGTAATGAGTGGAACTTAACTCTTAGCTGTTGAACAAGATTATAGATATATTGATTTTATTTTTTTTTAAATCAAAAGATTCCTGTTGATGTTAGGATGCAAAAAAGATTAGACATGATCTTAAAAAAATGCAGCATTCATGAATTAGGAAGGCATTACTCTGTAGAGTCATGCTTAGGACACCCTGCTCTACAATTGATTCTGATGTCCTCCATAGAATCACAGAATCTCAGAATGCTTTGGATTGGAAGGGACCTTAAAGATCAGCTAGTTTCAACCTCTTTGCCACAGGCAGGAACACCTTTCACTAGACCAGATTGCTCAGAGCTCCATCCAACTGCCCTTGAACACTTCCAGGTACAGGGCATCCACAACTTCTCTACAACCTGTTCCAGTGTCTGACCACTGGAATATAATAAAAGAATTTCTCACTAAAATCTAATCTAAACTACTCTTTTTCATGCCTGTTTTCCTATCAGTTCAACCAACAGATTTGGTGGAGCAAAGATATGGTTCTTCTCCAGGACTTTCATGTGTTTTCATGTGTTTTGCAATCCTCATTTCACTCTGAAAGTGGACCAATTTAACTGGTTAGCCAAAACCTAAAAATACTCTTTAGGAGGTTCAGGCAGGCCCACTTTACACAGCTTTTGGGCCATAGTTTGGTTGGCTTTGATTGCCAATCCATTTTCTACATTGCACCAGAGTTGGAAAGCAATTCCAGGTGACAAATGCTCTATGGCTGATATCCTGTGTGATTGGAAGTGTTCAAAGTTTAAACCAACAAATTTTAAAAGAGCTGTAACAGATACTGAAATCATTCAACTGCTTCCTAGATAACATTCCATACATTGGCCTATGTTTTCATCTCACACATAAGGACATAAATGTGAACAGTGCTACCTGCATTTCACACCTGTTAAGACATGTCTAGTATCTGCTGTCGAGTTTATAACCTAAAAACTGCTTGTAGAAAGGTCTTTCAAAGGTGTAATATTATCTTCCCTTAAAACATCTGTGTGATGCTCTAGTCCACCAAACTTGCAAACCCAACATTGATGGGAAGACAACACAGAGCTGCTGTCTGCCGTGCTTGCAGTTGTGAAGTGCCATGGGAGACTGGCATTTCTGCAAAGGATTTGACATGTGTATTATTATGGCAGGGCGTTGCTAGTGAGATCCTGCTGCTGTGCAGCAACCTCTTACTTAAGATGAGAGGTTGTTTTTTTCTTATCTAATTAACAGAGGGAAAATCAAATCAAACTTGTATGTCAGCAGACACGGATTTAATGATTAACTTTTTAATGGTAGATGCTGTGTATCTCCATTCCACAGTATTTCCTATCCTGACTTGCTGCATGTATTCATGTATTAGACAAGTCTTAAGAATTGATCGGGGAGGTCAGATGTTTGTACAGATAGGCCCAGGCCTCAAGGTGTTTGTCTTCATCTTGGTAGTCAGGGCTCTGGCCCCCTGTGTGCATTAAGTTTGTTTACTGTCTGTATCAAAGCAGTGGAAAATTGGAAGAATCTTTGTCAGAAATCTCTGTGGAAAAGACCCTGAAATGCACTTGTGAGGGTTAAGTACAAATCTTGCCTTTTCCCCTGCCTGCGGCAGTTTCAAGTCCCCAGTAACGTTTAGTTAAAAGACAAAGGCAGATATTATTGCCTTTATTACTGACTCAGCATTAAATTTTTGTCTTCAGTGTACCATTTTTACATGCTACTGTGAAGGACAAACTGAATCATATCCTGCATTTGTTTGCAGGATTGATAATTCACTATTCTCTACCATGCCCTGTTGCTTTCATCTCCATTAGGACCAAAAATACTGTATACCTGATACAAAACAAACAGGGGACGAGTCAAATGAGGTAAGGAATGCGAGAGTTGCATCCACCCTGACGAATTTTACATTGAAGAGATATAAGAAAACCATTGATCAAAGTCTATTAAAAAATCAGTTGATTCCGTTCACTCTAGTGAAGGAGAATGGTGGAGGGGAAAATATGTTAAATAAAGAGCAGGACTCTTACAGCCATTGCTGATTGTGAGTCCATTCTATCACAGAATGATAAAATCCTAGAATATCTCAAATTGGAAGGGACCCATTTTGTGCACAGAACAAATTTAGCTGCCAGACTGGTTGTGATCCTGCTAGCTCCTACAGAATTTAATTCTGCCATGTAAGGAGCAATTTTGCTTTATAGTTTCTGAAAGGCTAGGTAGAGTACCTCTAGCACCCACATTTACATAAGGCAGGACATAAATGCACCTGTAATTTCTCTTCCTTATTCCAGTCTGTAAATTTCTCTGAAGTTGTTACCCAGAACAAAGCTAGGTCAGGAGAAAAGCCTGAGATCAGGAGGCAAAAGGGTCTAAAGAGGACAAATATGAATGGAGGAAGGAAAAATGAGGAGAGACTAGTACAAAGTAAAGTGATAAGAAAACCTGATGTTTAAATGAAAGGTGCTGGAGTGACAGGTTTGGTGTGGGGATCACTTCAAGTAGCAGAACACATTGTGGTCCTGTGAGTGAGACCAGAGAGCGGCAGCAGCAGCAGCAGGAGCGGTGATTTACCTGCTGGACTTTGGTTGAGGCTGCAGCATTCACCCAGCTGAGATGGGGACAGAGAGGTGTGCCAGAGCTGGGGACAGAGCTGTCTGAGGTGGGTGAAGGTGGGAGGCAGTGGCAGTGGAGGGGCAAAGGCAGCTGCTCACTGCAGAGACCAGGGGTGTGGTGGAAGGGCCTGCGGGATGAGGAGGAGCTTCTCGTGCCCCGTGGGACCTCTGTTGATTGAGTGCACTGCGTGGGACGAGTTTGACTGAAACCCTTTATTGGTAAAAGCATTTTGTCAGAAGAGGTCTGGGTCTTGTCAGCTTCTGGGTCTTGTCTGGGCACAGGAGGACCAGCAGCAACATCAGCATAGGCGAATTCCTTATTGTCGTCTCCTTGTGCCCCACCAGGTGAGGGGCTGGTTGAGAAGGGGCTGGGCCAGGAGAGCATCTGCTGGGCTGGTGCCTCCTCTCAGCTTTCCATGGCTGTGTCCCTCAGAAGAGCAGGACGCTGCGAATACTGAAAAGTGGAAGGGAAGGGAGGGTTTACTGGTGCTGCGGTTCAGGAGCAGGCAGCGGGGTCGGCAGGTGTGCCTGGGGACCAGCTGCCTTCTTTCCCTCCAGCCTCTTCCTCACTCAGCTGCATGAGACGTGCAGCAGTGGGGGAGCCTTCAAATCTCTGCTGAAGGGAACCCCTCAGGTGATAAGGCCACAGGATCTCAGTTGAGCTGAACCATGAGCTGCAGGGTTCCCTGTGCTGAACGTGGGCTCTTCCCTCTGAGTTATGGCAGATTGTCCCCCCACTGGGCTCTGGGCCCTGCTTCCTCAAAAGACTCAGGTGCTTTTTGAGAAGACAGTGTTGTGTGCTCTGCCTGCCAGAGCATTTGGGCTGTTTGACTTTTAGGAGGAGGTGCTGTTTGCTGTGCCTCGCTCCTGCTAGTCAGGGTCTCACCTTTTTCCTGCCCGTAACAACTCAAATCCCTCGTTCACTTCAGCGAAGGGCAGCGTGTGCGTGATCAGCAAGTCTGAATTGAATTTCTTCTCCAAATAGCTGGAAACTAGTTTGGGCATACAATCTCTCATCTTCCAGCCTAGAAAGAAGAGCAAGCAGCTACAGTGAATGATGGGAGAAATGCAGTTTTGGGAAGGGAGTGTTACTGTGAGGGTCAGGACTGAGGGACCAGTACTTGTGCTACTTTCTTGTGTGGTAATTTCCCTTTTTGGGATGGGTGGGATAGCAGAGACAGTTGTATGTTTTATATTATATGAACCACATAGGTTTATTAGCATTTTTGTTAGCATTTTAATGCTACTCTTTAATGCAGTGCTCCTCTTTAGTTCACTTCTTCATGAAAATCCTCTTTTAGTAGGATTTGTAAGCTACCATGAAAGGAAAAGCTGAAATTTCTAAAATGTTTTCTTAACTTTCATACCTCCAACCAGGGTCCCCTTCCATGCACGCCCAGTCAGCAGAAGCATAGGATCCAGGGAAATCTCTGAACCAGCATCCAGTTCCCCAATCATCACACAGATGCCAGTGTTCATATTGCAGGAGGCCAGGGCAGCAATCTGGTGGGACAGAGAGGTGAGTTAGAGAAAGCACTGGCAGGCTGGTCAGGAAAGTGTTCTTTCTGAGCTGTCATCTGGCCCTCCCTGCTCATCTGAAAACACATCCTCCCTTGTGCAGGAGACATGGATAGTTCATGGCCACTTTTAAGAGCCATACATTGTTTTCTCCCCAAACCAACAGGCTGCCTTTGTCTCACAAAGGTGTGCCCAGCAGTGCAGGCAGCAGGCAAGGAATTTCCCACCTGTGTGAATTTTTCCCTGGAAAATTTCCCAGGAGCCTGTGAATGATGTGAGAGGGAAGACACATGCCAAAATGCCACCTACCATGGTTTCTTTGAGGCCAATGGCCTCAAAGGAGTAGTCCACACCCTGTCCTGTCATCTCAGTGAGCACCTCCTGGATGGGCTTCTGGCAGTCTCGAGGGTTGATGCAGTCGGTGGCTCCCAGCTGCTTGGCCTTGGCAAACTTGTCCTTGTTGATATCCACGGCAATGATGCGGGAAGCTCCAGCTGCCTTGCAGCCCATGACAACAGAGAGGCCAACTCCTCCGAGGCCGAAGATGGCACAGGTGGAGCCTGGCTTTACCTGCACAGCACAGGGCCCTGTGAGTCTCCAGCGTGAGGAGGAGGAGGAGGAGGAGGAGAGGGGTTGGTGAGGGTGTGAGGGCAGCCTTGGGGTGCTCGACACGCCTGAACACCAACCTTGGCAGTGTTGATGGCAGCCCCATAGCCTGTGGAAAACCCACAGCCAAGCAAGCAGACTTTGTCCAGAGGTGCTGCAGGATCTATCTTGGCAACGGCGTACTCTGGGACCACGGTGTATTCTGCAAAGGTGCTGACCCACAGGAAGTGGTGGATCTGCTTCCCTTTGCAAGTGAACCGGGTGGTTTTGTCAGGCAGCAGGTTTTGTGGTTCAGAGGTACTATAGGGAGGTGCAAACATTTGTATTTCATTGACTAAAGCACTGATGGTGGGGTGTCAGACTTGTCAGAGAGTAGGTGTAGGTGTAGGGGAAGGTGAAGCAAACTCACTGGGATTTCAAGCAATAATTGGATTCGGGATTCAAACAGAAGCTGCATTCCCCACACTGAGGGACGCAAACGGGAATGACTTTGTCACCTGGAAGAACACATATCCCTTGTTAGGTGCCCCTCTGCGGGCAGACCCTGAGGGTGCTACCTGTTGGAGAGCTGAATCCTAGGCATGTGTTTTTGTGTGTGCCAGTTACCTGGTTTCACAGTGGTCACTCCTTCTCCAATGCTTTCCACGATTCCAGCTCCTTCATGGCCTGGGATAACTGGGAATTCTGCATTGGGAAAGCAGCCTTGCAAGAGGTGTTCATCCGTGCGACAGATGCCTGCCGCCACAAGCTGTTTGGAGAGGAAAGTGTTGGTGATCTGGCCTCTGACTTACTCAGTTTGTGGAAGTAATTTTCCCAGGGGTGCTATGGTGCCCCCACAATCAGTGCTGACACTCCATGGCAGCAGGCTATGCCTGGGCTGGGCTTTCCCCTTCTCCTCATGCTGAATGCTCCATGTGGCTTTCCTCCCGACTGAGCTGGAGGTGGGACTGGAGAGGAGGCCACAGTGAGGATCACAGGGGTCAGTCCAGCAGAGCACGGGCTGGAGATGCCAATTCCTATGAGACAGCTTAGGCAAGGACTAGTCTGAAACAGAGGCCCTGGCAGATGGTGTCTTTGAGCTAAGGCAGCTCTGGACACTTAAAGCCTACTGGCAGACAGAGATCTCTGAGTTATATCCAAGGTATAGCCACAAGAAGAGCAATTCCCACAAGGGTGAAGAAGAAGTAATTGAAATGTGTTTTTACCTTGATCCGGACTTCACCTGCCTTTGGAGGTGCAACCTCCACCTCCTCAATGGAGAGTGGGTGTCCTGCAGCCCAGGCAACAGCAGCTCTGCATCTGATAACCTTGAAGCAACCAAGAGGATTACTCTGCATGGGAACATTTTCCTTTAGCACACGCTTGGGGACAGTTATCCTGCAAGCATCTAAACCAGAGATGGACAAACTTGGTAGTGCTCAGCTTCCCCTGAAGTCAAGTGATACTCAGTAAACACTGGCCTAGTTTAGGGTCTGAGGAAACACCATTTGTGCTTTGTCATGCAAAGAGTATCAGGTATAACTTTGGAAAATGATTGGGGTTTTATGGCTTCAGGGGATTTTTCCTAACACTGTCATATGTTAATGGACAGATTGTGCTCCCATGGCAACTGTGGACCCTACCTAGTGCCAATGCCACAAAGAGCTTTGATGTCAGCCTTGTAAGACACTGGGCTGAAGGTAACTGAGAGGGGTTAGGGAACGGTCCCCATCTGGTTGACAACTGGACCGTTTTTCCCTTGCCAAAAGGATGATTTGTGTGTGATGTTGCTCAAACCCTGCTCAACTGATAAACCCAAAGCTGGTTTGACATCAGCAAAATGGAGCTTGCAGATTGAAAGGGTATTGCCATGGACAAGCTGAATGCAGGAGATGAGTGGCTGCAAGATGGAACCACTGAAGAGCTACATTTCCTGCCAAAGCAAGGGCACAGAGTGGGATTGAGCAGGAGGGTTTTTCCAGAGCAGTACAATTCTGTATTTTCATTCCTGAGCTGGTGGGCGGGACAGAGGAGAAAGGCACTACCTAGTGCAGGTACTGACAGGTGCAGTTGTAGGAAAGCAGAAGCTCATGGAATTCAAAGGGGTTTGGAAGAGCTGGGGGAGTAAGGTGGGAGGAGAGAGGGCATGCAGTAGCAGTGCACAGGCTGAGCCATTTGCAGAGTATTTCCCCAAGAGCAGGGCAGCTCGGAAAGGAAGATGGAAAAGGCATTGTCCTTACTTTTCCCGAAGTGGCCATGTGGTCTTAGCAGAGGCGTTCCCGTTGCTTTATTGGTGTGGAGGGAAGCTGCTGCCTGTCTGGCCGAAGCTCTGTGTTCTAAAGTCCCCTAGCTGTGGAACTGGAGCACTCCTGGCGTGGCACTGTCACTGGAGAGCAGAGAGCTGTGGTTAATCTGTGTCGGATGCTGGACGAGGACAGAAACTGCTGAGGGGAGGAGTCTGATAGTGGCTGGGAGATGGAGGAGGGCAGAAGTCCTCCAGGGTGGCTTTTATCAGTGACTCTGCCTTCGGGCCATTCCCTACTCCCCCTGCCTGAAAGGCACAGGAAGCTCAGGAAGGTTTTTTTTTTTCCCTCCATTTGTTTTTTGGCAGGTGTGGAGGGAGGAGATTTGCAGCACTGCTGGGGCTTCCTCGGAGTCCCCTTGTTGCCAAGGCAGAGCATTTGAGCTGGTGGCCATTCACACCAAGGTATTTGCTAAAGGATTAAAAATTTAAAAAAAAAGGTAAAACAGAAGGTAGTGAAAACATGATGTGACGTACAAATACACGTGACCTTCTGGATTGAAACTCTACTGTCTGTGCTGTTGCCGCTGTTTTCACCTGAGGAGTAGGGGAGAATGTGTAAGGAAGGGATTTTTTCCCGAGGACACATTTGTTTCACTGATATGGAACCAGGTCCGTGAGTGGGTTCCGTCACTCCAGGCTCTCTGGGCTCCCACAGAGCTGTTTTCTGCTGAGGCACTGGACAAGGTGATTTATAGGGAGGATTAGATCAATAAGAGCTTGTTGGAGAACCTGGCCAAGATGAGCACCCTGAGGGTGATGCAACCCCCATGGTTAGAAAGGAATCCTCCTCTGTGCCTTGAAAGGGTGCATTTGTACACCTAGGGAATGGGACAATTTCCTAGAAGACTGCCACTAATGAAATAAAAATCCTTCTTGGATCAGGAAATGTTTAGAATGCTGTAATGAGTGGAACTTAACTCTTAGCTGTTGAACAAGATTATAGATATATTGATTTGATTTTTTTTTAAATCAAAAGATTCCTGTTGACGTTAGGATGCAAAAAAGATTAGACGTGATCTTAAAAAAATGCAGCATTCATGAATTAGGAAGGCATTACTCTGTAGAGTCATGCTTAGGACACCCTGCTCTACAATTGATTCTGATGTCCTCCATAGAATCACAGAATCTCAGAATGCTTTGGATTGGAAGGGACCTTAAAGATCAGCTAGTTTCAACCTCTTTGCCACAGGCAGGAACACCTTTCACTAGACCAGATTGCTCAGAGCTCCATCCAACTGCCCTTGAAAACTTCCAGGTACAGGGCATCCACAACTTCTCTACAACCTGTTCCAGTGTCTGACCACTGGAATATAATAAAAGAATTTCTCACTAAAATCTAATCTAAACTACTCTTTTTCATGCCTGTTTTCCTATCAGTTCAACCAACAGATTTGGTGGAGCAAAGATATGGTTCTTCTCCAGGACTTTCATGTGTTTTCATGTGTTTTGCAATCCTCATTTCACTCTGAAAGTGGACCAATTTAACTGGTTAGCCAAAACCTAAAAATACTCTTTAGGAGGTTCAGGCAGGCCCACTTTACACAGCTTTTGGGCCATAGTTTGGTTGGCTTTGATTGCCAATCCATTTTCTACATTGCACCAGAGTTGGAAAGCAATTCCAGGTGACAAATGCTCTATGGCTGATATCCTGTGTGATTGGAAGTGTTCAAAGTTTAAACCAACAAATTTTAAAAGAGCTGTAACAGATACTGAAATCATTCAACTGCTTCCTAGATAACATTCCATACATTGGCCTATGTTTTCATCTCACACATAAGGACATAAATGTGAACAGTGCTACCTGCATTTCACACCTGTTAAAACATGTCTAGTATCTGCTGTTGAGTTTATAACCTAAAAACTGCTTGTAGAAAGGTCTTTCAATGGTGTAATATTATCTTTCCTTAAAACATCTGTGTGATGCTCTAGTCCACCAAACTTGCAAACCCGACATTGATGGGAAGACAACACAGAGCTGCTGTCTGCCGTGCTTGCAGTTGTGAAGTGCCATGGGTGGCTGGCATCTCTGCAAAGGATTTGACATGTGTGTGATTATGGCAGGGAGTTGCTAGTGAGATCCTGCTGCTGTGCAGCAACCTCTTACTTAAGACGAGAGGTTGTTTTTTTCTTATCTAATTAACAGAGGGAAAATCAAATCAAACTTGTATGTCAGCAGACACGGATTTAATGATTAACTTTTTAATGGTAGATGCTGTGTATCTCCATTCCACAGTATTTCCTATCCTGACTTGCTGCATGTATTCATGTATTAGACAAGTCTTAAGAATTGATCGGGGAGGTCAGATGTTTGTACAGATAGGCCCAGGCCTCACAAGGTGTTTGTCTTCATCTTGGTAGTCAGGGCTCTGGCCCCCTGTGTGCATTAAGTTTGTTTACTGTCTGTATCAAAGCAGTGGAAAATTGGAAGAATCTTTGTCAGAAATCTCTGTGGAAAAGACCCTGAAATGCACTTGTGAGGGTTAAGTACAAATCTTGCCTTTTCCCCTGCTTGCAGCAGTTTCAAGTCCCCAGAAACGTTTAGTTAAAAGACAAAGGCAGATATTATTGCCTTTATTACTGACTCAGCATTAAATTTTTGTCTTCAGTGTACCATTTTTACATGCCACCATGAAGGACAAACTGAATCATATCCTGCATTTGTTTGCAGGATTGATAATTCACTATTCTCTACCATGCCCTGTTGCTTTCATCTCCATTAGAACCAAAAATACTGTATACCTGATACAAAACAAAAGGGGGACGAGTCAAATGAGGTAAGGAATGCGAGAGTTGCATCCACCCTGACGAATTTTACATTGAAGAGATATAAGAAAACTATTGATCAAAGTCTATTAAAAAATCAGTTGATTCCGTTCACTCTAGTGAAGGAGAAAGGTGGAGGGGAAAAATATGTTAAATAAAGAGCAGGAGTCTTACAGCCATTGCTGATTGTGAGTCCATTCTATCACAGAATGATAAAATCCTAGAATATCTCAAATTGGAAGGGACCCATTTTGTGCACAGAACAAATTTAGCTGCCAGACTGGTTGTGATCCTGCTAGCTCCTACAGAATTTAATTCTGCCATGTAAGGAGGAATTTTGCTTTATAGTTTCTGAAAGGCTGGGTAGAGTACCTTTAGCACCCACATTTACATAAGGCAGGACATAAATGCACCTGTAATTTCTCTTCCTTATTCCAGTCTGTAAATTTTTCTGAAGTTGTTATCCAGAACAAAGCTAGGTCAGGAGAAAAGCCTGAGATCAGGAGGCAAAAGGGTCTAAAGAGGACAAATATGAATGGAGGAAGGAAAAATGAGGAGAGACTAGTACAAAGTAAAGTGATAAGAAAACCTGATGTTTAAATGAAAGGTGCTGGAGTGACAGGTTTGGTGTGGGGATCACTTCAAGTAGCAGAACACATTGTGGTCCTGTGAGTGAGACCAGAGAGCAGCAGCAGCAGCAGCAGCAGCAGCAGGAGCGGTGATTTACCTGCTGGACTTTGGTTGAGGCTGCAGCATTCACCCAGCTGAGATGGGGACAGAGAGGTGTGCCAGAGCTGGGGACAGAGCTGTCTGAGGTGGGTGAAGGTGGGAGGCAGTGGCAGTGGAGGGGCAAAGGCAGCTGCTCACTGCAGAGACCAGGGGTGTGGTGGAAGGGCCTGCGGGATGAGGAGGAGCTCCTCATGCCCCGTGAGACCTCTGTTGATTGAGTGCACTGCGTGGGACGAGTTTGACTGAAACCTTTTATTGGTAAAAGCATTTTGTCAGAAGAGGGATGCTTCTGGGTCTTGTCTGGGCACAGGAGGACCAGCAGCAACATCAGCATAGGCGAATTCCTTATTGTCGTCTCCTTGTGCCCCACCAGGTGAGGGGCTGGTTGAGAAGGGGCTGGGCCAGGAGAGCATCTGCTGGGCTGGTGCCTCCTCTCAGCTTTCCATGGCTGTGTCCCTCAGAAGAGCAGGACACTGCGAATACTGAAAAGTGGAAGGGAAGGGAGGGTTTACTGGTGCTGCGGTTCAGGAGCAGGCAGCGGGGTCGGCAGGTGTGCCTGGGGACCAGCTGCCTTCTTTCCCTCCAGCCTCTTCCTCACTCAGCTGCATGAGACGTGCAGCAGTGGGGGAGCCTTCAAATCTCTGCTGAAGGGAACCCCTCAGGTGATAAGGCCACAGGATCTCAGTTGAGCTGAACCATGAGCTGCAGGGTTCCCTGTGCTGAACGTAGGCTCTTCCCTCTGAGTTATGGCAGATTGTCCCCCCACTGGGCTCTGGGCCCTGCTTCCTCAAAAGACTCAGGTGCTTTTTGAGAAGACAGTGTTGTGTGCTCTGCCTGCCAGAGCATTTGGGCTGTTTGACTTTTAGGAGCAGGTGCTGTTTGCTGTGCCTCACTCCTGCTAGTCAGGGTCTCACCTTTTTCCTGCCCGTAACAACTCAAATCCCTCGTTCACTTTAGCAAAGGGCAGCGTGTGCGTGATCAGCAAGTCTGAATTGAATTTCTTCTCCAAATAGCTGGAAACTAGTTTGGGTATACAATCTCTTGACTTCCAGCCTAGAATGAAGAGCAAGCAGCTACAGTGAATGATGGGAGAAATGCAGTTTTGGGAAGGGAGTGTTACTGTGAGGGTCAGGACTGAGGGACCAGTACTGGTGCCACTCTCTTGTGTGGTAATTTCCCCTCTTTGGAATGGGTGGGATAGCAGAGACAGTTGTATGTGTTATACTGTATGAACTATACACATTTATTAGCATTTTTATTAGCATTTTTAGTGCTACTCTTTAATGTAGTGCTCCTTTTTAGTTCACTTCTTCATGAAAATCCTCTTTTAATAGGATTTGTAAACTGCCATGAAAGGAAAAGCTGAAATTTCTAAAATGTTTTCTTAACTTTCATACCTCCAAACGCTGACCCCTTCCATGTACGCCCAGTCAGCAGAAGCATAGGGTCAAGGGAAATGCCTGAAGGCGAATCCGGTACCCCAATCATCACACAGATGCCAGTGCTCATATTACAGGAGGCCAGGGCAGCAATCTGATGGGACAGAGAGGTGAGTTAGAGAAAGCACTGGCAGGCTGGTCAGGAAAGTGTTCTTTCTGAGCTGTCATCTGGCCCTCCCTGCTCATCTGAAAACACATCCTCCCTTGTGCAGGAGACACTGAGAGTTCAAGGCCTCTTTTAGGTCCTGTACACAGCTTTCTCTCACAAAGGTGTGCCCAGCAGTGCAGGCAGCAGGCGAGGAACTTCCCACCTGTGTGAATTTTTCCGTGATGGCAACCTGTGACTGATCTGGGAGGGAAGACACGTGCCAAAATGCCACCTACCATGGTTTCTTTGAGGCCAATGGCCTCAAAGGAGTAGTCCACACCCTGTCCTGTCATCTCAGTGAGCACCTCCTGGATGGGCTTCTGGCAGTCTCGAGGGTTGATGCAGTCGGTGGCTCCCAGCTGCTTGGCCTTGGCAAACTTGTCCTTGTTGATATCCACGGCAATGATGCGGGAAGCTCCAGCTGCCTTGCAGCCCATGACAACAGAGAGGCCAACTCCTCCGAGGCCGAAGACGGCACAGGTGGAGCCTGGCTTTACCTGCACAGCACAGGGCCCTGTGAGTCTCCAGCGTGAGGAGGAGGAGGAGGAGGAGGAGAGGGGTTGGTGAGGGTGTGAGGGCAGCCTTGGGGTGCTCGACACGCCTGAACACCAACCTTGGCAGTGTTGATGGCAGCCCCATAGCCTGTGGAAAACCCACAGCCGAGCAAGCAGACTTTGTCCAGAGGTGCTGCAGGATCTATCTTGGCAACGGCGTACTCTGGGACCACGGTGTATTCTGCAAAGGTGCTGACCCACATGTAGTGGTGGATCTGCTTCCCTTTGCAAGTGAACCGGGTGGTTTTGTCAGGCAGCAGGTTTTGTGGTTCAGAGAGACTGTGGAGAGGAGAAATCTTTTGTATTTCATTGACTAAAGCACTGATGGTGTTGTCAGACTTGTTGTCAGACAGCCAACCCCATGTAGGTGTAGGGGATGGTGAAGCAAACTCACTGGCATTTCAGGCAGTAATTGGATTCAGGATTCAGGCAGAAGCTGCATTCCCCACACTGAGGGAGGCAAAGGGGAATGACTTTGTCTCCTGCAACAAAGTGGATCCCTTTTTGATACCTCTTGCTAAGCAGGCCCTGAGGGTGCTGGAGCACCTCTGCTGAGCTTTCCAATTGCAGCAACCCACCACAAACCCTTCCCTTCCTCTGTCAGGATGAATTACTCCAAGCCCCACTCATGTACATGAGGAACAGACCAGGAAAGTGTATGTGACAGTCCAGTGCAATGAGTGTGCACTCAGATGTTGAGCCACTGACTCAGGAACGGAGAGAAGTTTCTGAGCTGTTGTTAGCCTCACCCACTTTGAGGGCTGACTTGTGTGCATGTGTTTGGGTGTGCATTGATTACCTGGTTTCACAGAGGTCACTCCTTCTCCAACACTTTCCACAATCCCAGCTCCTTCATGGCCTAGGATAACTGGGAATTCCACATTAGGAAAGCAACCTTTCAAAACGTGTTCATCTGTGTGACAGATGCCGGTGGCCACAATCTGTTTGGAGGGGAAAGAGTAGACGATGAACTATAGAAATAGCCCAGCCTTTGTTTAACTGAATTTGTGGAATGATTTTCCACAGGACTCCTCTGGACAGTTAAGGCCTATGGGCAGACCCCAGGCCTTATTATATGGGTTATAGTCTTGTGGCTATCATTTGGTTATATCCAAATTATAGCCACAAGAAGTGCAATTCCTGCAAGGGAGAAAAAACTTATTGAAATGTCTTTTTACCTTGATCCGGACTTCACCTGCCTTTGGAGGCGCAACCTCCACCTCCTCAACAGAGAGTTCTTTGCCCACGGCCCAGGCAACAGCAGCTCTGCATCTGATAACCTGGAAGCAACCCAGGATTAGGCTGTATGGGAATGTTCACCTTTGGCAAACGGCTGGGGATGGTTGTCCTACAATCACCAAAACTACAGCTGCCCAACACGTGTCTCTGCACACTGCAATGCACTCATGGAGCTACACAACTGTCCTGTGCTGTTTCCTGGGGGACTTGCTGGGTGAGTGGGATGTGGTGGGAGAGCAGGAACACGTGAGTGCTCAGCTGTCCATGAAACCAAGTGATGTTCAGTAAACACTGGCATTGTGTGAAGAGTGAAATGCAAAGACAAAGTGACCAGTCCATAGAGAGTAAGGGTTGTGTTTTCCCTGGAAACTGAATAGAATCCACCTGCCTTGTGTCTGCAGGACAGGGCTCTGTGGATGACAGCAGGGCAGCAGGGCTGAGCTGCTGTGGCACAAGAGAGGCTGTGGACCCTTCCAACAGCACTGAGTGCTGATATCTGCCTGGCCTTGGACTGGTCTGAGCTAAGGAGAAGCTGAGGATAGCTCTGGCCCCTCTCATATTTGCCATGTAAACATGAAGTGAGTTCCAAACTGTCTTTTGGTAGGCGACATGGAGAAGATCCCTGAAGGGAAAAGACTCTGGTGTACTAGACAGATGTGACAGCAACACAAGCGCTTCTGCAGCTTCAGCACAAAGAACAGTACTTTGAGTTTCAGTGGGCTGAAGGTAACTAAGAGGGATTAGGAAACGGTCCATGTCTGGGTGGTAATTAGATAATTGCTTGCCTTACCAAAGCGATGCTTTGTGTGTGACATCACACAAAAATTCTGCACTGATCAACCCAAAACTGCTCTGACATCAGCAAAATGGAGCTTGAAGCTTGAAAATAACATCGCCGTGGACAAGGCTGAATGCAGGAGATGAGTGGCTGCAAGATGGAAGAGCTCTATTTCCTGCCAAAGCAGGAGCAGAGAGTGGGATTGAGCCGGAGGGTGTTTTTCAGAGCAGTACAATTCAGTATCTCATTGCTGAGCTGGTGGGCTGGACAGAGGAGAAAGGCACTACCTAGTGCAGGTACTGACAGGTGCAGTTGTAGGAAAGCAGAAGCTCATGGAATTCAAAGGGGTTTGGAAGAACTGGGGGAGTAAGGGAGTAAGCTGGGAGGAGAGAGGGCATGCAGTAGCAGTGCACAGGCTGAGCCATTTGCAGAGTATTTCCCCAAGAGCAGGGCAGCTCGGAAAGGAAGATGGAAAAGGCATTGTCCTTACTTTTCCCGAAGTGGCCATGTGGTCTTAGCAGAGGCGTTCCCGTTGCTTTATTGGTGTGGAGGGAAGCTGCTGCCTGTCTGGCCGAAGCTCTGTGTTGTAAAGTCCCCCAGTTGTGGAACTGGAGCACTCCTGGCGTGGCACTGTCGCTGGAGAGCAGAGAGCTGTGGTTAATCTGTGTTGGATGTTGGACACTGAGGAGCACAGGGAGTGCTGAGGGGAGGAGCCGGATAGCTGGATGGGGTCAGAAGTCCTCCAGGGTGGCTTTTATCAGTGACTCTGCCCTTAGGCCTTTCCCTGCTTCCCCTGCCTGAAAGGCATGGAGAGCACAGGAAGATTTTTTTTCCTCCAGTTGTTTTCTGGCAGGTGTATAGGGAGGAGATTTGTAGCACTGCTGGGGCTTCCTCAGTGTCTCTGGGTTGCCAAGGCAGAGCATTTGACCTGGTGGACGTTCACACCAAGGTATTTACTAAAGGATTAAAAATTCAAAGAAAAAAAAAGAAAAAAGAAAAGGTAGTGAAAACATGATGTGATGTACAGATACACATGTCCTTCTGGATTGAAGCTTTACTATCTGTGGTATTGCAGCTGTTTTCACCTGAGTAGTAAGGTGACAGTGTCTCAGGAAGGGACTTTTTCCAAGGATACATTTCCTTCACTGATGTGTAACCCAGTCTGTTAGTGGGCTCACTCTCCCCAAGCTCTCTGGGTTCCCACAGAGCTGTTTTCTGCTGAGGCATTGGACAACGTGATTTATAGGAGAATGGATGAATAAGAGCTTGTTGGAGACCTAGGCTGAGAGGAGCAGCATGTGTGTTTGGGAACTGCTTCTGCATTTTGGAAGATGTCAGTCCCACATTTCTGTGTTCAGGGTACTTCACACAGAGGTTTGTGTTGGTGCTTGCTACCGTGTGTCCCAGCCCTGCTCCATGGGCCGAGGGGGAAGGTCAGCAGCAGTTGCGGCACTTGGTGTTGGCAGGTTGAGCCTCCAAGTCTCAAGTTCCCTGAACCCATCTCCAGCTTCACCGGTGCAGCCCAGCAGCACTACTGTGCCCCAGCAGCTGGCTGAGCTCTTGCACAGAGCATGGCGGCCCTGTGGTGTGACAGTGGTTCAAGCCACATGGAATTGCCTCTTGGCACTGCTGGTCAAGCCCAACCTCTAGGTGGTGATGGCCAGGTGCTACCATGCTCCTGTCTTGGAGATGAGCAGTTGGCACTGGAGCCAACATGCACTTGTGGATCATTTGTATCTGTATTTCAGGTGAACAGGGACATCTACCAGTTTTTCCCATTAAATTTCTATGTTTTCATACATTGCACACCTTTTGTAGCCTCTATCAGACCATGAACGCTGGTGATGTATAATTTCCCAGGAATAAAGAGTTTTAGAATGAAGTTTTTAAGATGCTCAATATTCAGCCTGGTCTGCCTGCTGCATTAAAAAATAAATAAATCTGTCATGACTTATGATTTATGTATCTGTAAGAGAAAAATTTTTTTCATTTGTCCAAAGATGTGACAACCCTTGAACAAAACACAGGCTTGTTGTCTCCCAGGTATCTGCGTAGCACAGATATTTTTATTACTGGGATCGGTGCTCTCCATCTGATAACCTGGAAGCAGCGAAGGGGATTATGCTGTGTGGAAATGATCATTCGGCCGTGATGCACTGTCAGGGAGGGTGGTCTCACAAACATGTAAAAATAGAGCTGCATAGTGCATGTCTCTGCACGCTGCAGCATGTGCTGCTGGAGTTGCACAACTGTCCTGTGCTGTTTCCAGGGGGAGTGGCTGGGTGGGTGGGATGTGGTGGGAGAGCAGAAACATGAGAGTGCTCAGCTGTGTGCGAAGCCGAGTGATGTTCAGTAAACACCTGGCATAGTTTAAGGTTTGAGGAAACACCATTTGTGCTTTGTCAGATGGAGAGTTTGTTTCTTGGGAAATTACTGAGTTTGTCATGTTCTTTTGTGGATTTTTTGTAGTGTCATCATGTGCTAGTGGACATCTGGTGCTCTGATGGGGAGTGTGGTCTCTACTTGCTCCCAGGAAAGCTCCTAAATGGAGGCTCACACAGAGTTGCTGTATGTTGCCCTGAACCCACCTGGAGTACCTCAGAGCCAGAGAGCCATTAGGAAGGTCTGCCAGAAACCTTCTGTCCACGCTGTACAATCACACAGACAAACTGATCTTCAGCTGAGTGTTGATGAGGATCTCCAGGGTATAATACTCTAGTGAAGTAACTATGAACTTTTTGTTTTTCTCCAATCAGAAGACACTTCATTCCTCCATGTGGAGACAGAACTAGACGGCTGCCTCATAAAATGTCCCTAGGAGAATGGTTTATTGTTTTGGACACTAGCAACTATCCTAGTAAAGATACTAACAGTAGGTGTTTACTATGCTTGGCAGAATATAACAACAAAAATGGGCTTTGCATCATCCTGAAGAGCATAGAAATGAGGTTCGTTGTAATTTATTCTCTAGCTCTATTTTTTTCCTCTTCTACTCTAAAGACTGAAGTTCAGGTCTTAATTGTGTAAATTTAGTTTATACACATGTTTAAGGATCTTCTTCTGTTAAAGTGTAATCTCTTGGTAAACTTGTCCTCAAATCATTAAACCAGCCGGGCAGCTCAAAGAATCTTTCTGCTGACACAAAAAAGTAACTCATCAGTAGCAGAGCCCCCTTACTTCACAGACTCTCCTATCCAGCTGCCATGCATGTGAATGAGTGCCTGCAAGCTCTGATTAGTCCTTTCAAAAGAAAAGTCAATGTTGACCATATTTGCCAAGATAGAAATAGCCTCTATTCCTGTTTCCACACTGCAAATGAAGAAAGCAGCAAGATGCCTTATGTTTTGAGTTGTTGCAAACTGTTACCAGTCACCTGCTTTTTCCCCTTTACTCTGTATTCACACTTAAGAGGTTAAGAAACCTCCCCTTTATGTAATGGAAACAAAAATCAATATTTGATGCACGTTCATATTTCTTCACATTGTTTCCCAAACATCAGATGCACTTGTATAAACTGGCCAAAGATCTAAAACCATACTGATCAACAACTAAAACAACCCCAAGAAAGAGGTACAAAGGTAAAGGAAAAAAAACAACAAAACCCACCAAAGACAAACCACAATACAGAACACCACCACAGCAGTTTTACATAAGATGTCTGGAAGTGTTAATTTGCTAAAATATCCAGTGGTGAGACATTCTTCAGTACCTAAGTCTGTGATTTACTTAAATATCATTTACTGAAATTATTAACTCGAACACATGGTCAACATAAATTTTAATTTCTGCAATAATTTCCTTTTCCTTGCCTATCAGGCACTGGAATGCTAAAGTCATTCAGGATGGATACATAGTTCTAACTGTTTTACTTTACTGAACTGCATGCACAAGTCTCTTAAGCTTGCAGTGTTACGAAGCCCTGTTTTCTTAATTTTTATTTTATTAAAAGATTGCATATTATAAGTAATTTAAAAAATTCAAAATTTTTATAACACCTGTGGCAGCAGTAAGTTCTGTAACTCATAACTGGCTATTAAAAAATTACAGCACAATGTAGAAGATTTAAAACAAGAATGAAGAGAAGGAGGTAGAAAGAAAAACATTATTTCATTTATAAATGTTGTGCTTGAAGTGTGGAGTTCGAGCCTGATCCTTTTATTCAAGGATGGTGGTGGTAGACCTTTCAGGAATGTCTTGGTTTGTATTTCATATCAGTTGTATTGGAGGATGGTAAAGTTTGTACTGGTGCTGAACCATCTGCTGCTTAACATTGGAGAATCCTAAAACGTCAGGACACTGCGAATACTGCAATATAAAATGACAAGTTAGTGACTGTAGAAAAGCCCTGGGCTAACATCAGCAGAACACTGCTGTTTTCTCTGATAATCTAGGCTACTGCTGTCAACCAGGGTATTCCCTCCCTGCCTACCCCCATCCCAACTTGCAGCAAAATGACAGAGCAGATGTGCAAACCTGGTTGCAGCTGCAGAGAACAAAATTCACATAAAACTGCAAAGGCTTCACTGGTGAGGCCCAGGGCTCCTGGTATTTAATTACCAACTATAGCCTGGCAACTTCTTGGGAGGGGGGGCTTAGATTCATTTTTCCAATGACAAATGGCTGTAAGGGTAACCTCTGACTGGTACAACTTATTCTGTGCTGAAACACTGAAGTATTTCACTCAGTAAAAATGATCAGCTGCAATGTGCCTCTGTCTTCAGGTTGACTATCAGTATTCTAGCAAAGCTGATGACATCTCTGTCCTCACCGATTTCCCATTTGTTACACTAAAAACTAAAACTAACATTTATAATACGTCTAAAATAAGGACAATCATAAAATGAAGTGTGTGCTGCATCGTTAGAGCCTGAGAACAAACCTCAGGGGGTTAAATTCTTCTGTTACATGCTTTTTCTATTCAGAGCAAGTAACACCTAAAATAACTGCTAGAAAATGACAATTAAAAGAAAACATGAAGGTAATTCTCCAGACTGTGTAAGTTACTAACACCTAGAACTTGAAAAAAGGGTAGTCCCCGCACACTAAGATATACAAAAGTATTTCCTACTTCTACCAAGGACAATTTTGAATTTCCATGATGAACCTTTTCAAATGTCTTTGGCAAAAAATATTTCCAATTTCAATACCCTATGAAAGCAGAGCCTGAGCTGAACTTTCACAATATTTGAGGAATGCACAAGAGCCAAATTATGAGTTTGTAATGTATATATACAGCAAATACTTTCCTTTTTGAAAAGCTCTGAAGTTCAAGGTAGAGTACCCAGAGACTTCCGAACCAATTGCACTGGGACTGTTACATAACTCACAAGAGGAATGGTAAGTTGCTCTTACAGTAAACATAGGCTTTTACTGTGTTCCTGCTCCTCATCCTCAAGTGTTCCTTGGAATGCGATGTAGCTAACCCCTAGCACTCTGCAGCTTAGCATTCCCATGCTCCCTTGGCTGTGTGCTCTTTTCCAATGAGTAGTGGGCAAAGACTTCCTCATTTGCATTGTCTTTTCTCACTCTCACCCCTGAAAGGAAGGCCAGGGCCCACAGCATTTCAAAAGCTGAAGGTTTGCTGACTTTTTTGTCATGGCTGCAACCCATGGGCACACACTGGGAGAGATTAAGGGGCATAGTTGGCTGCCTTCCCCATTCTCTGCCATGAAGTCAGGCTCTGTCCTACTGTACAGATCCTTTAAGCTATTTATACAGAATCTTTACTGTGCTGAACTGCATGCACACTTACAATGAAACAATGTTTACCTCTTCCCTGTCCTCAGCAAATCAAATCCTTCATTGATTTTTGTGAAAGGAAGTTTGTGGGTTATTAATGGATCCAGAACAAATTTTTTATTCATGTAGTCAGCAACCAGTTTAGGGACCGAATCTTTACTCTTCCAGCCTGAAAAAAAACCCAGAGACAATGGATAATGCAACATTAATGCTTGTGAAAATAGATAAAACCCACAGCAGCTTAAATGTTAGATAAACTTGCTATAACAGAATAACAGGACGAAATATTGCAGCGTGTCTTTACCTTTGTAACAGGGTGCCAGCAGGAAACATAGGATGAAGTGCAGCTATTCCACGTGTGGCAAACCCAGTAAGTGCTTTACTGGTAGAAGACCAGTAAATATTTGAATCTTTACAGAATCCAAACTTTCCCCCACATCAAATACTGTTTCAACTTAATCCCATTTCATACAAAAGCCAGAATGCTGACACCCATTGGTAATCTGCTAAGTGGAAACTTGATTGTCTGGTCAGAATTGGGGGTGGGTGGTGGATGTGTATCTTTTTTCTTACAAGCACTATTAGATAAAGATAAAGCTGCCACAAACTGTAGGATGCCCTTCCAGAGGCATCTAATTTGTCTCTGCTATTTTATTCAGGTGCCTGTTGAATACATCAGAGAACTGGCTGTGAGTGAGAAAACCTGTTGTTGGAAACAAGTTTTCTGTGGCCTTCAGCTTTGTGTTGAGTGAACTAGGACTTGCTGCATGTGAGACTGCTGGGAGAGCTCCAAAAAGAGAAAGAACTGGAAGGAACTGACAGCAGCTGTCCAGGGGCTGAGCTGGGATCTGACATGTGTGGAAATCAGCTGGTATGACCTCTGATGTCCTTTATGGTCCTGACTCTCGATTTCTCCCACTGTCTCTCTTTCTCTCCCTCTCTTTCTCTCCCTCTTGTTCTCTTTTTTTTTTTTTTTTGCTATGGCTCTTTTTCTCCCACTCCCTCTCTCCTCTCTTCCTCCACTTTATCTTTTTATCATTTTCTCTTTTTTCTCCCTTTGTCCTTCTCCTGTCTTTCCCTTTATCTCATTTCCTCTGCTTTATTTTTATCTCTTCTCCTCCCTTCCCTCCCCACCTTTTCTTTGTTCTACCTTTCTCTCTCCCTTTCTTTTTTCTCATTTCCTCCTCTTATTTTCTTTCTTACTTCCTCTTTCTTTTTCTCTATTTTCTGTCATTTTATCTCCTCCTTTCTCTCTCTCTTCTTCTCTCCCCTTTCTTCCTCCTTTTTGTTTTTCTCCCTCCTTCTCTTGGTGTAAACTAACAATTCCCATAATTAATTCCTTATGTACTTCTTTGTCAGCAGAATAGCTATCAATATTACTTTCTTTAAGAAAATTTAAGCAGTGAATTTGACATATCCTATTTCATCCAAGATGATTTACAAGTTTCCCAAGCCAATTAAACCACAACTTTCCAAGTCATTACCTCCAAAGACAGAGCCTTTCCAGCTGCGACCAGTGAAGAGAAGCATGGGATCAAAAGTGATCTTTTGTGCTGCAGGGGGCACTCCCACAATCACACTGACTCCGTAGTTATACTGGCAACAGGCCAAGGCTGCGGTCTGTATTTGAAACAGAGGGACACTCAGAGTCTTAAAAGATTTGCCACTGGGGCACAAAAGTTTGAACTCCTCCTCCTCCCAGGGTTCTACTTGCAATTTGTTTTCTGTAACTGGGACCACATAAAAAAATTTCCATTGTATCTGCTCACACCACTGAATCTGCTGTTAGGTATTCCTAGCTTTGTTCTCCTTCCCTCCCCATTTTGTCTCAGTCATTAGTGATAAGGCACAGTTGGAAAGCAGATAATGGGCTATGCGAAATTTAGCCACTCTGATTAGGCCAGGGCACTACAATGAAGTTCCCTTTCCTGAGTTTCTGAGCATGCTTCTGTCCCTGCATCTCAGTGGCAGACTTGACAGGTTAGCTTGCTGCTTTGCAGTGGCTCTCAGCTCCTCATCCTTGGTGCTCAGTGGGTTAGTGAAGAGAGTGCTAACAAGCTAGTGCCTCATTTGGCCACACGCTGTGGTTGCATTACCATGGTATCCGTGCGGCCGATGACCTCGAAGGAGTAATCCACACCCTGGCCGGTCATTTCCATCAACACTTCATGAATGGGCTTCTGGAAATCTTTAGGGTTGACGCAGTCGGTGGCTCCCAGCTGCTTGGCCTTGGCAAACTTGTCACTATTGATATCCACGGCAATGATGCGGGAAGCTCCAGCCACCTTGCAGCCTATGATAACGGAGAGGCCAACTCCTCCAAGGCCAAAGACAGCACAGGTGGAGCCTGGTTCCACCTGTAATAACCATGTAGACTGTTACAGTCTAGGAAAAGTACAATGCTTTTTCTCATTATTAACATGATTTCACTTAAGACATTTTTTTAGTCTAGAGATTAGAGGAGGAATTTGCAAATGCATACCTACTAGTGCAGTAGCCAGCTATACTGTTACAAACCTACATGTGGCTAAGAGAAATTATCCCTCAAATACATTTCTGAGACCAAGTTTTCATTATATGTCTCAGCTTCAAGTTTAGACGCACCCTTTTTTTTTTTTAATGATGCTTTATATTCCAGTGGTGTTAAGATCTGTAGTGTCACTCCACTGGAGTCAGTGCCAGCTGCCATTCATGTATTGCTATGAATTATGAGTGTTACATATACAACCTGTGAATTCCTAGACTTCAGTTACAATAAAACAAAAATGCTCTGTTGTAACATTTTATAGGGGTGATAAAGCTATGAGGGAAAACCTAAGAAATGGTAATAAGTATTTTTACTGAATTTTGAATTGAAGACTTCTGAGTACCTTAGAGAAAGAGAATCTGAAGTAAGCAAAGAACTAGTGTCTTCTTTCCACCCTGATGTGATGTAAGCAGAGCCTATACCTCCCGGCTGCCATGCTGATGACCCCCTTGCAGGCCACACAATCCTGAACAGACCCCATGAGACGTCAGAAACACCCACCACGATACTTACCTTGGCAGTCTGCAGAGCAGCCCCATAACCAGTTGAAAATCCACAGCCAATTAGACAAACTTTTTCCAGAGGAGCAGCGGAATCGATTTTGGCTACAGCAGATTCATGCACTACTGTGTACTCAGTGAAGGTACTTGTACCAAGAAAATGGTGAATTGCTTTTCCTTTGCAGGTGAATCTAGTGGTGCCATCAGGCATTAATCCACCACCCAAAGCAAGGCTGTTTGAAAGATGACCAGAAATAATGGCAAATGAAATCTGTTGTGTGTAATCAGTTTTGTATCAAGAAAAATCAAATTAGGGTTGTAAGTAACCAAGGAAAACTCACTCATTTTTATTGCACAGGTTACCCTTGGTGCCTAAGCAACTCTTGCACTCCCCGCACTGTGGAATAAAGAGTGGAATAACCTTGTCTCCTAGAAATAAAACAGTAATGACAGAGGATTAGAAAAGGCAAATGAGAAGCATACAAGTAAAAACGTGAAGCAAGTGTATTTAATTGCCAGGCAAATGTTTATTAGGAGTACAGTGATGGTTTTATTTCTGCTGCCCTTGGAAGATAAACCGTCTCTCTGTGTTTTATATAAAGGACATCATTAGGGCAAAGTTATGACAACTAATTTTTATATGCAAAATTCCTAGTGTCTTTCCATAGAACTGAGTCTATGTCATAAACCCATGTTTGCTACTGATATTCCTGAACTACTTATTCAGCAGTTTATTGCATCTTCTGTGTAAAAGGAAAATAGTAATACACAAATAAAGAAACTGAAATAAAAATTGACATCACCTAGACTGCAGTGCCAAGATAACAGGGCTGTAAGCTGTGCATACAAAGAATGAGGAATTAAGCATTAACTCTCAGTCCTCTTGAGCCTCTTTGCTACTAGCAGTCCTATTACTGTTGCGTTGGAGTAAAGGTAGGCAAAATATTTGTCAGAGAAGCAGTAATACAGACAAACTAAGCCAACATCTCTACTTCTCTTGCACAATTATATGATTAGCAAAGTAGAACATAGCTCCCCAGTGCAATTTTTTTCTCCTGTGCAATTTCCACAGCAATGATGTATGGTAAATCCCTAATAATCTCTAAACAGGCATTTCCTAATACAGATCAATTTATGATTTGTCAGTTTTAAAATTTGGCTAATCCTTGACACATTGAAAGTCCAGGGAATTTTTTGATTTTCACTAAAAATGGAAAATGCCTACAGAACATGAAATGCTGCCACTACCCCAACCCTCAGTTAACTTAGAAATATGACATGGGCTTAGTAATCATTCTCCTAAAGAAACTTTGCACATCATGGAGCCTTTTTTAGAACTTGAAGGTGTAAATTAAGCAACATCTGAGAAATGTGATTTGGTGCACATGTGTGTTCAGGCATGCTGCTTCATCTCACCTGGAAACATGAGGCAGCAAGAATGAGACAACAGAGTGATTTATGAACCCAGACATAAGAGAAAAAGCAGTTAGAGCTACTACTGAAATTTGCAATATGTGTATTTGTTCGGCATTAAAGCAAAAATCTGTAATAAAATTTTTTCTTATACACACCAGCCTGCTTTGGACAGACTTCTTACTCATCGGTATGGACAAAGACACAGGAAGTACGGAGCATTAAAAGTGAATTACTCAGGTATCATAACCAAGCTGCCTCGAAATTGAGCATTTCTATGCAGATTTTTTTCACTGCATATTTTTCTCTTTATAATTTACCCCTTGTTATAATTTGTTCAGTCCTATAAAAGCATACCGAAATCCCATCTCATCTTGCAGCAGCTGGAGGAAAACCAGCATCTTTCACTGACCATCTACGCATTGTTGCTCAAGGAGAAGGTAGTGAAAGGAGCAGCTGGTCCAGAGGAGTGTCCTCAGAGCAATGCAGCCCTGAGGGAGCAGTGCTGGCTCACCTGCACTGGTGCTGCCCGCACGCAGAGCCTGCAGTAGGATGGGTGCTCCAGTTGTGCCCTGATATTTTTAAAGTGAAGCAATTGAACACACAGACCTAAGTTCTGGTTTACTGAAGTCAATGTATTATTTAGCTGTTAGGAGAATTAAAAGAAGGTACTTTGACATGTTGTCTACTGCATTGCTTTGCCTTATTCTTGAGAGAGATTAGTTGTATAAACTGTGTTCAAAGAATCTGCAGCTAATACCTGATTTCCTATGACCAACAGCAAAGAATCTATTTTCTTAGTCCCATGACAGGAAAAGTGCTCTGTAGGTGGAAAGCAAGCTGCAGGTGTTTTTCCCAAAACCAAAAGAAACTGAATAGAAAATCAGAAAATTAATCAAGATTGGGAATTCAGAAAGACCTAAGCACAGGTAGTGTCTTCTAAGGTATCCTTGAAAAGAATCGAAGTTGGAATATTTTCCTCAACAATACAAATACTCACAAATGTAATAATGTTTGACTCAAAGAGGAGTCAGGAAACTCAGTACAGGGTTTGTGTTCAGTTGCTGCTCCATACCTGGTTTGAATGAAGTCACTCCCTGCCCAACACTCTCCACAACACCAGCTGCTTCATGCCCAAGAATTATTGGAAAAGGCATAACCAGTGCACCAGTTATCACGTGGTCATCAGAGCGACAGATCCCTGTGGCCATGATCTGATTTACAGCAAAGACAACAATATTTCAGCATTTAACTATGTCACATCATATGTGGAAGTGAAATGATATCTCACATTTGGAGAAGTCATTTGCTTTCCTCCAAAATCCAATATGTATACAATAAATCTACAGGGAGCACAGTTTTGGTTGTGTGATTCAAAATTTTCATGATTTGTATTAGTCTTTAATCTACAGAGCAAGGGTCCTTTGTGAATGTTTTTTCTGCAGTACTGAGCTGTATAGGTAGTCACATTGACTATCTGGCAGAACCAATGTTCTAGTAATACAATTATATAGGAAGAACAGAATACATTAAATTATTCCTAATGTTTATATATAAATACATAAAAAGAAAAGTTTATAATATTACAAAAATATTACAAAATTATGTAAATTAACCACTACATATTTATAAACATAGAAATGTTGTGCATATTTTATATTTATTATATTTAGATTATATGACAATATATAATAAATTATGTATTATAAAATGATATAGAGAATTACATAATAATTATTACTTATTATTTATATATTTTAAATATTTGTATATGCTACATATACAAAACTTTAGGCTACACATAGTATTTTATATCATGTTTTGCCTTTTCTTGCAGTTAAAACAGCAGTATTTCTTTTGAAACATTCAGGTATGTATTTACAACTTTTATTCTGACAAATGGAGTTGTTAACCCCAGGAGAGGGTTTTCTCACTTCTGTAACACTTGAAACTGCTCTAAAATGAAAACTTAAAACTGCTGCTGAATTCCACTGAGATCAGTATCTTGGCAAAAAAAGAAAGCCCTACTGGGCTGTTTCCTAGCACAGATTCAAACAAAGTAAAAGAAAATTTCTTGCTCCACTCTATAGGAGATTCTGATTTTTTTCCTTGTACTGTAATTTTTTCAGCTTATTTGAAAAACAACTGGCTGTAAACAAAAAAGCCAACCATGAAAACGTTTTTTTTTAAGAAACTCATTATCAAATTTAGGACTTTAAACATATTCTGTAGGAGCTCACTGATAAGTAACTGCTCTCTAGTAGAATGTTTTCTGACTGGATCTTAAAAATCTATAAAAATAATTCTGATAAAAAGCAAGATTGAATGCAAGTCATAAGAGTTGTTTTAAATTTTATTTTTAGTACCTTTATGCGAACTTCATGTTCTTTTGGTGGGGCCACTTCAACTTCCTCAATACTAAATGGTTTATTGGCTTCCCACATTACTGCTGCTTTGCATTTAATAACCTGCAAACAGAACAAAGAAAACAGGAATGGCACTTGCATTTTCAAGTCACCACAGAGATTCTTACATTTCTGCATGTGAAATTGCTGCTCATATCTGTGGAGAAGAGAGGGAAAACTACAGGAAAAACCCCAAACAATACATAGCAAAAGAGCCAACACCAAAGGACAGTGTAAGCCCATGTTTTTCCTCCACCAAGATTGTGTTTGACTTTGCTCGTATTTCTGTCACATCAAGTTTTCGGCAGCATGTATAATAGTCTCCAGGATAACTGGATACCTTGTTCATACTCATTGGTCCTTCTCTAACTTCCTTGGAGGATTTTTTTTTTTGCCATGTTGCCGATTATTTGTTTATATTTGTGTCTTCTGGGAGATGGCACACTAAATGATGCCATGTATGAGGTGGTGATAAAGTCTGTGTTGCCTAGAACTGCCTGTGTTGAGAACTGACAAAATTGCTAAAAATGGAATTTGGAGCCTAATACAGGTTTATAAATGTTTTAGTAGAGCCCAAATTGAGCCATGAGGTGATGGCTGAAAGGACACCTATGCTAAATGGTGCAGCAGCACGCAGAGGTAATCTTGAATAGAACTTTCAGCACAATATTATCCATGCTTAGGTACCTTCCTTCTCAGAAGAGACATTTAGCTCAGATGGGGTTACTACCCAAAACAGTGGTTTTTTTCCCTTGTCTGTTAGGTTAAAGTTTGTCCATTAGTTCTTCAGGTTTTGTCCAGGTACTGACAGCTCTTAGGGTTCCTCTGACCATCTGCCACTGAGAGAAAAATACACTCAGAAGAGAGAGGAGCATTGTTCTCTCCCAGGCTCTCAAACAGAAGGTTTCCTCCCTGCAGTCTCAATCCTAGTGTATTCAAAAGCAGCATGGCCTCTCTGTCCCTATATCTATTCCTGTCCTTCCTTGTTGGTCTCAGCCCATCCCAGGCCCTGGAATATGACTTTCTATGACAACCTTATGAGTGCCACAGTACCCTCAGTCACTCTATTAAGTCTACTGACTGCAAGTGTTCGGGTGGCATTATCTTGAGCGGGAAATGGAGGGGAATTGAGTCCATGATGAAGAAAGTTTAGCACATGCATGAGCATCCTGCATCACTGGGCCAACTTATCTCCAGTGTGCTGCAAAATTCACAGGGGAAAACAAACAAACAAATTTTTCGTATCAAAGCTTTTGAAGTAGAAGTAGAAATAATGTCTAGTTCTCCATGAACTGTAAACTGGTAACAAAGGAAATAATTACAAGGAAATACTACACATATAAAATAAAGTAGCACACTATCAGCAGCTAGACACAAAGTGGGATGGGCCCAATGCTTTGAAAAAAACTGCCTTAGGAGACATTAACACTAAATGTAACATTTCATGTGTCAAATGCGTGATTAATAAAATATTCACAAGTTAGACCAAAGATCACATTCTAAAGGGCCACATTTTCCAGGAAACTTATTTAAAGAAAAAAAACAAAAAACAAAAAAAAGGTGATTTATGTATTTCTATTGTATCACACATAGTACAATGATGATTTTATGACTTGCACATGCAAAGAACATGTAGTGTTTCCTAGAACAAAGGTAGCCAGCAACTGTGGATTGCTGAGAACAAACAAATCTCTCCTATAAGACATTGGTTAACTGTGTATTGTTCTGGTGGTTTTGTCCCTGAGAACGTTTACGGATTACGACAGAATCCCACAGATGCACCACCAGCACACTATCACCCACTTCATCTGTCAAGACAAGGACTGGCTGGAGTCAGGTTTTTTCTGTGTGTTCTACCAGCCCTGCAAGTTACTGTGGTGGGAGAGGGGGAGGGTAGGTGCAGAAACACACCCTTTTACAGGGCATGAGGATTATGCTGCTTGGTTACATAAAATGCATGGTAGCTCCCACATCATTCCAAGATAAACATGGTGAAATCAAGGCACTTAAGTTACATTACAACACTTCACTTACTATGCTTAGCCCAAGGTTGGGTAGAGAACTGAACTTGGTGAATCTATGTACAAGTGAGCTACAATTAATTTTGCAGTTGCAGTAATTCAGAGTTAAAGAGAGCATTTATTTTTTTGCCTTTCTCTTGTTTTAGTTGGTTTTAGAATCGAGAAGACAGCCAGCAGTAACAGCAAACGATCCTGGTGCTTTCTTGAGGCACATTACAGCAAGGTACATCCTTTCAGTTGTTTTCTATTTCTAGGTTCCTTGTCCATCAACCTCTCTTGCAGGTCCCTGGGTGTATGTGAGCACCTCGGCAGTAGTGCAAGAAGCAACAGGTATTGGTATTAACCTACATATCTTGTCACTTATTTTCTAGCAAAAATGTACCTACTCATTTTAGTCCCAGCTCAGCACTGCATTGTATATGAAACTTACTTTTGGTCTTCATTAACTTAAGTTTGAGACTTGTTATATACATATTCAAATTTAATGACTGTCCTAATGTCAGCACAATTACACCCCAAAATTTAACACATATTAGCTAGGTCCTTGTTTTAGAAAACAAGCTGATATGAATCATAAATAAGATAAAAATAGTTTAAACCACTGGGGGATCTCCTAATGGAAACTGATAGAGCAGATAAATACATTGATCTGAACACTTCCTACATTCTATCCTATTTTAAACTATCCAATCAAAGATTTAAAATAGTTTGCTAACCCAGAGAGGAAGTTATTCTTGTTCTGGTGCTGTTACCTCATGTTGCCTCAAATAAACTATTGCCTTGAAGAGTTAACAACCATCTTCTAGGAGAGTACAGTGGCCTACAAATAAAGACAGTTCTCCTGTACCAGCTTCATCCTAAACTCCCATCTGGTGCTGTACCACCAGGACTCACGGTGTCCCTGGAAAGAATTTGCATTTAAAAATGCATTACTCAGCTGCAGCAAAGAATCAATTCTAATACGAACTTTTGCTTACTTTTCCTGCTGTGCTCATGTTGACTGGTGTGTCTGTTTCAAATCTTGCCACCAAGACTTCACTGAGCCTCAAAGCAGTCGGGTTGCTGGCACCACAAGTCCTCTCCAACACACTGGAAGCTGGTCTTACAAAGTGCTCCTGAAAGTGGAGCTCTGAGCTTTTAGCCAAGCCTCCCAGCTCAGAGTCCCACCCCTTAAACAGGAAAAATGCTAGAATGAAAATAAACCACTTATCTGATGAAACCTCACTCTCTACATTGCTTCCGTCTTCCTGATTCCTTTGTCCCACACTTCCCTACCCTTTCTTGCATCCCTCTTATGGTTTCTCTCAGCATCACAGGAAGAAAGCAAAAGCCCTGGCTGAAAGCTTTTCCCCTCTTTCCACCTCTCTGGGAAGTGCTCTCCAAACCCACTACTCTCAGTAGCACTGTACATGCAAAGAGAAAAGGGAGGAGTGGCTCTTGAATTCACAGTGACAGAGACACAGTGAGAACATGAAGGCTTTGCTGATGAACTTTGGTGACACTCATAAGAGTCCAGCTGACATATTAAAACATGTGATTGTGCAAGCTTCTTAAGAAACATACACTCACTGTCTGGCTGCAGCTGTACCAGCTCCTAAATTCTTAGTTTTCCAGTCCGGCTACTGATTAATCTGTTGGAATGGTTTTCACTTCATAGTGTCCAAAGGCAACGTGCCAGTTGTGCTGATTGGAAAACAAAAATCGGTAAGTCAGCAAGAACAGCTGGGACAGAATGCATGTATCTGACCAGACACAAGACCCTGCTCAATTTGCCAGTGCCTGACCCATCGGTTCCATCAACACCCACAAGCACAGGCCCCATCACTGCTCATATGCCCACACAGCCTCTCCTGGCACAACGTGCTGGTGCAAGGGATTGGGTGGAGGTCAGCACTGCATGCCTTTGCTGTGGGCTTCTTTTCAAATTATGCCCAGCATTTTGAAATCAAGCTTTTTCCTTCAGAAACAAGAAAAAAGAGATAAAATGCTGCATATAATCTGACCAGTCCTGCTGGCGGCACTGTTCCTGATACAGGCCAGGATGCCATTGGCCTTCTTGCCCACTTGGGCACACTGCTGGCTCATGTTCAGCCAGTTGTCAAACAGCACCCCAGGTCCCTTTCCTTCAGGCTGCTTTCCAGCCACTCTGCCCCCAGCCTGTAGCGCTGCATGGGGTGGTTGTGACCAAAGAGCAGGACCCAGCACTTGGCCTTGTTGAACCTCTGGGCTTGTTTTGGCTGGGGTAGGGTTAATTTTCTTCCCAGTGCCTGGTATGGGACTGTGTTTTGGAGTTGTGCTGAACACAGTGTTGATAATATAGAGGTGATTTTGTTATTGCTGAGCAGGGCTTACACAGAGCCAAGGCCTTTTCTGTTTTTCATACTGCCAAGGTGGCGAGGAAGTTGGAGGTGCATTGGAGGTTGGGAAGAGACACAGCCAGGACAGGTGACCCAAACTGACCAAAGGGATATTCCAGACCATATGGCATCATGTTCAGTATATAAACAGGGGGAAGAAGGAGGAAGGTGGGGACATTTGGAGTGATGGCATTTGTCTTCCCAAGTCACTGTTACACATGATGGGGCTCTACTCCTGTTAATGTATTTATAGAAACATTTTTTATTGTTGTGTATGGCAGCGGCCAGATGAAGTTCTATTTGGGCTTTAGCCCTTCTAATTTTCTCCCTGTAAAAGCTCACAACACCCTTGTAATCCTTCTGAGTTCCCCTCAAAATTTTCCTCATCTCTTTAGCTATATGCATATCAAAGCCATGACTTTTTTTTTCAGGGAGTGGAGATGAGGCCATCTGGAAACGATGTCCTTCGGCCAGAGTGAGTGCCTTCAAGTGAGAACACTGGACAGTGGATCCTGTCTGCAGCCTGCACAGAGGTAGGTGGCAAGGTCTGTAGGAAAAAAGGACTGCACACGGTGCCAGAGAAGCGTGAGTCGACTTACGTAACTGTATTGCAAAAGCTGCTTTATTTGCCTTGCTCTGCCCAACTCCTAAAAACAGTGAGGGTGAGGCTGCAGCTTGAAGTGTACAATGACCCTTACATGCAGATAACCTACAGTGCTGCCCCTTAGTGACTTGCTGGCCTAGGCCCACTGGCTCAACCCTTTGCGCTAATACTTTCCAAATGATACTTAACTGATCCCTAGACCCATCCTCTCCCCTTTTAGGGCAGGTTCCTATGAAGGGAACTTTTCTTTATGCTTATCTACATGTTGTATTCCTTCTTATGCAATTAAAATCCCTTCTTTCTGGTGAGCACTGACAGGACCTGAGGGAATGGCATGAAGCTGTGTCAGGGGAGGTTTAGGATGAATATTAGGAAAAGGTTTTTCACCCAGAGGGTGGTTGGGCACTGGAACAGGGTCTCCAGGGAAGTGGTCACAGCACCAAGCCTGAGAGAGTTCAAGAAGCATTTGGAGAACACTCTCAGGCACATGGTGGGACTCTGGGGCTGTCCTGTGCAGGGCCAGGAGTTGGACTTTGATGCAGGTCCATTCCAACTCAAAATATCCTATGTTTCTCTGGATATATGATTCAAAATTCCTTTATCAGCTTTTTATCTCACTTTATCCAACTGAACATGATGGACTAATAACTCTCCCTCCAGTGGTTTACTAACCTCAGCAGAATCCAGTGAAATGTTGTGCCAGAGGCAGAAGAGAAAGAACATTTTGGAGGTGTTCATGGCTGGTGAGCTTGCACACAAAAGTTAGAAGCAGTGGACAAAGGCCTGTTCATGCAACTCCAGGCCGTCTTTACTTGGGGACTGTAACCTGGGCAAATGACACGAAGCATTGGCCATGCTCAGCAGATCGTAGCCAGAGCTGCAGTTTCTGACTACAAGGTGCTTGTAGTGGAAGGTGGTTCTTGTTTACTGACACTTCACAGGCACTACAACCTGCTTCCCACTCCTCACTCCTACCAGGGCTGAGCAGCCTTGCACTGCTTGCTTTCCTGAAGCAATGCATGATGTTGACTCTAGGTAAGAGAGCGAGGGGTTTCAGAAACAGCTTTCTTTTAACATAAAATTAATTCTTCTGCACCAAACCTGACTCAGTTTAACAGGAGAATACTTGAACCACAGCTCAAGTGACTTAACTCTTTAGAGAAAAGAAGCTTTAAGGGCAGTTATGCATCATAGATTTTAGTGGCAACTATACACTCTGCCCTACAGATTATAAAATACATATTAGCTTTAGCTAAAACTTAAGCAGTTTTAAAACCAGGTTACTTTCTCCTTATCTACATTGCTAATTTTTAAGCTTACCAAGGTAGATGCATGTTTCTTTTCAGACAGCGATTCTGTTGAAATTGAAAATTCAGCATTTTTTCCTACTGTGTGATAGCAATTTTCACGTTACTCTTTATGAGTCTCTTGTTCAGAGCTTGGTAACACAAAGGATTCAGCTCTGGGATCCACATGGCAGTAGTAGGTAGGAAAAAAACCAACAACATCTCTGAAGTCTCACTCTACATAGTACAGAAGCTGTGACTGCTCCAACCCTTCTGTATTCTTCCACCTGCACATTTAAGGTTGTCCAGAAGATTAGGTACGCAAAACACTGCAGGTGCTCATTTGTATTGAAGAGCAGAGATAAAACTGAGCAGCAGGTAGGATTCAGAGCTTGCAGGCAAGGCAGGTTAAGCTCTTCAAAAAGCTTAGGGGTCATATCTGACATTATACAAATATGCATGTCAAGGCAATGGAGTTGAATTAAACACATATGGGATGATGGCATCCAGTTTTGTGAGAATGTAAACAAAGACATCCAGATATGAACACCTTTCCAGAACACACAGAAATTAAGTCATATGCTCATGGGACAATGTCTTATTCATTTTAATAAGCTGAAGAACAAAAGCCAAAGGTGGAAGCTGCAAATTAGCTAAACAATGGTTCTGAAAGTGTGAGTTTAGAGCAAGTATTATTTTGAAGAAAAAAATAATATCTACTGAATCAAGTATGAACACCCCTTTTAAAAATAATGCCTTTTCTTCCTTTTAGGTTTCTGAAAATAGCCAGACAAGGCAAACAAGAAGAAAAAAACCCACATCTTACACTACTTGAAGTAAAAATGGAGCAAAAGGAAATGAATATGAATCAAACATTTTATTATTTGGCTTTAGGATTGTCAGTAGTAGATGCTGTTGTCTCAGCTAACACAGCCACCTTCTTGGAGAGAGACAATTAAGCTACACATTTCAAAGATGGGCCAAAGTTTATTCAGCTTTAGATGTGGAAGTCACATGGAACTCCATCTCTGCTTTTCAGAGTAACTTATGACAAGAAGAATATGGGCTTACTCAAACCTTATTTTAAAACCTCCTGCAGAGTAAATGGATACTTTACCATAATATGAACCAGCACCATGTGCTACAACTAATTCAACTGTTCTCATCAGTAACTTTATACTGAACTTATTGCAAGAATGAGGTTTTAGGGCGTCTTGAGCCATCACTTCTCCACAGAAGACTTCTGCACAGCTGCAGCCTGCTGACTGAAAGCAAATCACCACTGTAGTATGGTCGTGTCTAATGCTGCTGATTCCACCAGTGAACAATTGAGCACCTACAGCATTTAGGAAAGGGTTAGAAACTTCTTCAGTGTGAGTCCAGGTCTGCCAAGAACAGCCTTTTCTAGACAGCTGAAAAACTGTAGGATATGGAAGGTTGAGGATGGCAGTGGTAGTCAGAGGGCCATGCCCATCGAAATCCCACTCTACTCATTTACTGCTCCATCTCACCAGGGAACACATCCCACGGACAGCATCCAGTTTGTGACAAGAGGCATGAACTTCAGCCTCATATGACCTGATTAGGTTAGCACAGACAGAGAACAGGTAAACAGCATCAACACCAACTACGGGCTGAGGCACCAGTGAGCAACATACCAGACCAGTTAGGATGCCATGTCCTCCCGCTCTTCAGCCAACCGGTGTGAAAGCTGCACTTATTCAGGCACTGCAGCTACCTGGCTAGTCCCTGGAGAAAAAAGGGATGGGGCAGGCTCATGGGGCTGAAGTGAAGCCCCACTTCCAAGGTGTCCACTTCACTACTTTGCAGAAGCACTTAAGTTAGTTAGAAATAAACTGAATCAGAACACCCAGCCAAGACTAAGCAGCGGGGGGGGGGGGGGGGGGGGGGCGATGTAGAGCTTGCCGCGAGGGGAGGCACAGCTAGCAGTGGCTTCCCTGGCGTCCTGCCCTTTGGAATTCTCCGGGGCTAAGGATGAACCGCTGCTGGGGCCGCTGGCTGACGGTCGGGCAGAAGCCTGCACTTCGAATTCGCCGGCAGCACGATCGTTGACATAATGAATAAAAGCTGATAAGACGACTCGCTCTCTTTGCTTTCAGTTTCGCTGCTCGCTAATGCAGCATAGGCTAAAGCTGTAACTTGCCTCTCAGTCCTTAGAAATTGCTCTGTTTCAGTCAGCAGCTGCCACAATGTAGAATAGTGAGCTGCTTCGTCATATCTTTTTGTGAATTCTTCCCCTAACTGTTCCTTTATAGCACCCCGTATGGATACTTCAAAGGCAGCTTGAGCTGTGGGGATTAGTAACCCTTTAAGGGCTTTTTCGTCATAATTAGAATCTCTCTCAGAGAGAATTATAGAAAGGAGCTTCTGCACTGCCTCTTCTTTTGAAAGAGCAGACCTCAGTCTCCTTTCTTCAGCCGACTCACCTGATCAGGGCAAGATTTCTCTTTGTACTGCATGCAGCTTTTTTCTCGTAGCTCTGGGAGACACGCCACCTCTAGCGGCTGCTTCTCCCACTTCTTTCTGTTCGCCTTTACGTCCCTCAGAACTCGATGAAGTCCCTGTGTTTTGGGCACCAGATATCGATGAGGAGGAAGAGACATAGCAGAACGATCAATGTGATCAAAGCAATGTCCCATTTATTATTTAAATCAGTTAACTTTTATACAGTTTAGTTTGCTCAGGGTACATGCTCACAACAAGGTGATTGGATAGCTCAGTCTGTGCACGCCTCATATCTCCAGCTCATTGGACCTGATGTTCTGTCCATGCGACCTGAAATCATTCTTGGCTTGCAAAGCCTTTCCTAATTAATCTGCCTTTAAGGGCTTTCCGAAATCTGCAGGTGTTTCATTATCTCCAGTTTCTCAAGGCTTTCTTACTATAAACATATTATGTTCTCAAACCTTATAATTAGACACACAGTTAACAAGTATAAACATTGCATATTTTCACACAGTCTATAAGTATAAACAATACACCACTTGTCACTTCTAAAATCATGCCAAGCAAGGCCTACAGAGTGCAGGAAAAATTGTTCAGAGAAATCTCTCTGTACCGGCGACAGACGAGTCAAATGAGGTAAGGAATGCGAGAGTTGGATCCACCCTGACGAATTTTACATTGAAGAGATATAAGAAAACCATTGATCCAAGTCTATTAAAAAAATCAGTTGATTCCATTCACTCTAGTGAAGGAGAATGGTAGAGGGGGAAAATATGTTAAATAAAGAGCAGGACTCTTACAGCCATTGCTGATTGTGAGTCCATTCTATCACAGAATGATAAAATCCTAGAATATCTCAAATTGGAAGGGACCCATTTTGTGCATAGAAGAAATTCAGTTGCCAGACTGGTTGTGATCCTGCTAGCTCCTACAGAATTTAATTCTGCCATGTAAGGAGCAATTTTGCTTTATAGTTTCTGAAAGGCTAGGTAGAGTACCTCTAGCACCCACATTTACATAAGGTGGGACATAAATGCATCTGTAATTTCTCTTCCTTATTCCAGTCTGTAAATTTCTCTGAAGTTGTTATCCAGAACAAAGCTAGGTCAGGAGAAAAGCCTGAGATCAGGAGGCAAAAGGGTCTACAGAGGACAAATATGAATTGAGGAAGGAAAAATGAGGAGAGACTAGTACAAAGTAAAGTGATAAGAAAACCTGATGTTTAAATGAAAGGTGCTGGAGTGACAGGTTTGGTGTGGGGATAACTTCAAGTAGCAGAACACATTGTGGTCCTGTGAATGAGACCAGAGAGCAGCAGCAGCAGCCCCAGGAGCGGTGATTTACCTGCTGGACTTTGGTTGAGACTGCAGCATTCACCCAGCTGAGATGGGGACAGAGAGGTGTGCCAGAGCTGGGGACAGAGCTGTCTGAGGTGGGTGAAGGTGGGAGGCAGTGGCAGTGGAGGGGCAAAGGCAGCTGCTCACTGCAGCTGTGAGGTGTGGTGGAAGGGCCTGCGGGATGAGGAGGAGCTCCTCGTGCCCCGTGGGACCTCTGTTGATTGAGTGCACTGTGTGGGACGAGTTTGACTGAACCCCTTTATTCGTAAAAGCATTTTGTCAGAAGAGGGATGCTTCTGGGTCTTGCCTGGGCACAGGAGGACCAGCAGCAACACCAGCATAGGCGATTCCTTAATCTCATCTCCCTGTGCCCCACCAGGTGAGGGGCTGGTTGAGAAGGGGCTGGGCCAGGAGAGCATCTGCTGGGCTGGTGCCTCCTCTCAGCTTTCCATGGCTGTGTCCCTCAGAAGAGCAGGACGCTGCGAATACTGAAAAGTGGAAGGGAAGGGAGGGTTTACTGGTGCTGCGGTTCAGGAGCAGGCAGCGGGGTCGGCAGGTGTGCCTGGGGACCAGCTGCCTTCTTTCCCTCCAGCCTCTTCCTCACTCAGCTGCATGAGACGTGCAGCAGTGGGGGAGCCTTCAAATCTCTGCTGAAGGGAACCCCTCAGGTGATAAGGCCACAGGATCTCAGTTGAGCTGAACCATGAGCTGCAGGGTTCCCTGTGCTGAACGTGGGCTCTTCCCTCTGCGTTATGGCAGATTGTCCCCCCACTGGGCTCTGGGCCCTGCTTCCTCAAAAGACTCAGGTGCTTTTTGAGAAGACAGTGTTGTGTGCTCTGCCTGCCAGAGCATTTGGGCTGTTTGACTTTTAGGAGGAGGTGCTGTTTGCTGTGCCTCGCTCCTGCTAGTCAGGGTCTCACCTTTTTCCTGCCCGTAACAACTCAAATCCCTCGTTCACTTTAGCGAAGGGCAGCGTGTGCGTGATCAGCAAGTCTGAATTGAATTTCTTCTCCAAATAGCTGGAAACTAGTTTGGGCATACAATCTCTCGTCTTCCAGCCTAGAAAGAAGAGCAAGCAGCTACAGTGAATGATGGGAGAAATGCAGTTCTGGGAAGGGAGTGTTACTGTGAGGGTCAGGACTGAGGGACCAGTACTGGTGCCACTCTCTTGTGTGGTAATTTCCCCTCTTTGGAATGGGTGGGATAGCAGAGACAGTTGTATGTGTTATACTGTATGAACTATACACATTTATTAGCATTTTTATTAGCATTTTTAATGCTACTCTTTAATGCAGTGCTCCTCTTAAGTTCACTTCTTGAAAATCCTCTTTTACTAGGATTTGTAAGCTGCCATGAAAGGAAAAGCTGAAATTTCTAAAATGTTTTCTTAACTTTCATACCTCCAAACGCTGACCCCTTCCATGTACGCCCAGTCAGCAAAAGCATAGGATCAAGGGAAATCCCTGAAGGCGAATCCAGTACCCCAATCATCACACAGATGCCAGTGCTCATATTGCAGGAGGCCAGGGCAGCAATCTGATGGGACAGAGAGGTGAGTTAGAGAAAGCACTGGCAGGCTGGTAAGGAAAGTGTTCTTTCTGAGCTGTCATCTGCTCATCTGAAAACACATCCTCCCTTGTGCAGGAGACACTGAGAGTTCAAGGCCTCTTTTAGGACCTGTACACAGCTTTCTCTCACAAAGGTGTGCCCAGCAGTGCAGGCAGCAGGTGAGGAACTTCCCACCTGTGTGAATTTTTCCCTGATGGCAGCCTGTGACTGATCTGGGAGGGAAGACACATGCCAAAATGCCACCTACCATGGTTTCTTGGAGGCCAATGGCCTCAAAGGAGTAGTCCACACCCTGTCCTGTCATCTCAGTGAGCACCTCCTGGATGGGCTTCTGGCAGTCTCGAGGGTTGATGCAGTCGGTGGCTCCCAGCTGCTTGGCCTTGGCAAACTTGTCCTTGTTGATATCCACGGCAATGATGCGGGAAGCTCCAGCTGCCTTGCAGCCCATGACAACAGAGAGGCCAACTCCTCCGAGGCCGAAGACGGCACAGGTGGAGCCTGGCTTTACCTGCACAGCACAGGGCCCTATGAGTCTCCAGCGGGAGGAGGAGGAGGAGGAGGAGAGGGGTTGGTGAGGGTGTGAGGGCAGCCTTGGGGTGCTCGACACGCCTGAACACCAACCTTGGCAGTGTTGATGGTAGCCCCATAGCCTGTGGAAAACCCACAGCCAAGCAAGCAGACTTTGTCCAGAGGTGCTGCAGGATCTATCTTGGCAACGGCGTACTCTGGAACCACGGTGTATTCTGCAAAGGTGCTGACCCACAGGAAGTGGTGGATCTGCTTCCCTTTGCAAGTGAACCGGGTGGTTTTGTCAGGCAGCAGGTTTTGTGGTTCAGAGAGACTGTGGAGAGGAGAAATCTTTTGTATTTCATTGACTAAAGCACTGATGGGGGTGTCAGACTTGTTGTCAGACAGCCAACCCCATGTAGGTGTAGGGGATGGTGAAGCAAACTCACTGGCATTTCAGGCAGTAATTGGATTCAGGATTCAGGCAGAAGCTGCATTCCCCACACTGAGGGACGCAAAGGGGAATGACTTTGTCTCCTGCAACAAAGTGGATCCCTTTTTGGTACCTCTTGCTAAGCAGGCCCTGAGGGTGCTGGAGCACCTCTGCTGAGCTTTCCAATTGCAGCAACCCACCACAAACCCTTCCCTTCCTCTGTCAGGATGAAATGTTCCAAGCCCCACTCATGTACATGAGGAACAGACCAGGAAAGTGTATGTGACAGTGCAATGAGTGTGCACTCAGATGTTGAGCCACTGACTCAGGAACGGGGAGAAGTTTCTGAGCTGTTGTTAGCCTCACCCATTTTGAGGGCTGACTTGTGCGCATGTGTTTGGGTGTGCATTGATTACCTGGTTTCACAGAGGTCACTCCTTCTCCAACACTTTCCACAATCCCAGCTCCTTCATGGCCTAGGATAACTGGGAATTCCACATTAGGAAAGCAACCTTTCAAAACGTGTTCATCTGTGTGACAGATGCCGGTGGCCACAATCTGTTTGGAGGGGAAAGAGTAGATGATGAACTATAGAAATAGCCCAGCCTTTGTTTAACTGAATTTGTGGAATGATTTTCCACAGGACTTCTCTGGACAGTTAAGGCCTATGGGCAGACCCCAAGCCTTATTATATGGGTTATAGTCTTGTGGCTATCATTTGGTTATATCCAAATTATAGCCACAAGAAGTGCAGTACCTGCAATGGAGAAAAAAATTATTGAAATGTCTTTTTACCTTGATCCGGACTTCACCTGCCTTTGGAGGCGCAACCTCCACCTCCTCGACAGAGAGTTCTTTGCCCACGGCCCAGGCAACAGCAGCTCTGCATCTGATAACCTGGAAGCAACCAAGGATTAGGCTGTATGGGAATGTTCACCTTTGGCAAACGGCTGGGGACAGTTGTCCTACAATCACCAAAACTACAGCTGCCCATCACGTGTCTCTGCACACTGCAGTGCACTCATGGAGCTACACAACTGTCCTGTGCTGTTTCCTGGGGGACTTGCTGGGTGAGTGGGATGTGGTGGGAGAGCAGGAACATGTGAGTGCTCAGCTGTCCATGAAACCAAGTGATGTTCAGTAAACACTGGCATAGTGTGAAGAGTGAAATGCAAAGACAAAGTGACCAGTCCATAGAGAGTAAGGGTTGTGTTTTCCCTGGAAACTGAATAGAATCCACCTGCCTTGTGTCTGCAGGACAGGGCTCTGTGGATGACAGCAGGGCAGCAGGGCTGAGCTGCTGTGGCACCAGAGAGGCTGTGGACCCTTCCAACAGCACTGAGTGCTGATATCTGCCTGGCCTTGGACTGGTCTGAGCTAAGGAGAAGCTGAGGATAGCTCTGGCCCCTCTCATGTTTGCCATGTAAACATCAAGTGAGTTCCAAACTGGCTTTTGGTAGGCGACATGGAGAAGATCCCTGAAGGGAAAAGACTCTGGTGTACTAGACAGATGTGACAGCAACACAGGCGCTTCTGCAGCTTAAGCACGAAGAACAGTACTTTGAGTTTCAGTGGGCTGAAGGTAACTAAGAGGGATTGGGAAACGGTCCATGTCTGGCTGGCAATCCTGCCCCAATCAACCCCAAACTGCTCTGACATCAGCAAAATGGAGATTGAAGCTTGAAAATAATATCGCTGTGGACAAGGCTGAATGCAGGAGATGAGTGGCTGCAAGATGGAAGAGCTCTATTTCCTGCCAAAGCAGGAGCAGAGAGTGGGATTGAGCAGGAGGGTGTTTTTCAGAGCAGTACAATTCAGTATCTCATTCCTGAGCTGGTGGGATGGACAGAGGAGAAAGGCATTACCTACTGCCGGTACTGACAGGTGCAGTTGTAGGAAAGCAGAAACTCGTGTAATTTGCTCATATTTCTGTCACATCATGTTTTTGGCAGCATGTATAATAGTCTCCAGGACAACTGGATACCTTGTTCATACTCATTGGTCCTTCTCTAACTTCCTTGGAGGATTTTTTTTTTTGCCATGTTGCTGATTATTTGTGTATAACTGTGTCTTCTGGGAGATGGCACACTAAATGATGCCATGTATCAGTGGTGATAAAGTCTGTGTTGCCTAGAACTGCCTGTGTTGAGAACTGACAAAATTGCTAAAAATGGAATTCGGAGCCTAATACAGGTTTATAAATGTTTTAGTAGAGCCCAAATTGAGCCATGAGGTGATGGCTGAAAGGACACCTATGCTAAATGGTGCAGCAGCACGCAGAGGTAATCCTGAATAGAACTTTCAGCACAATATTATCCATGCTTAGGTACCTTCCTTCTCAGAAGGGACATTTAGCTCAGATGGGGTTACTACCCAAAACAGTGGTTTTTTTCCCTTGTCTGTTAGGTTAAAGTTTGTCCATTAGTTCTTCAGGTTTTGTCCAGGTACTGACAGCTCTTAGGGTTCCTCTGACCATCTGCCACTGAGAGAATAATACACTCAGAAGAGAGAGGAGCATTGTTCTCTCCCAGGCTCTCAAACAGAAGGTTTCCTCCCTGCAGTCTCAATCCTAGTGTATTCAAAAGCAGCACAGCCTCTCTGTCCCTATATCTATTCCTGTCCTTCCTTGTTGGTCTCAGCCCATCCTAGTTCCTGGAATATGACTTTCTATGACAACCTTATGAGTGCCACAGTACCCTCAGTCACTCTATTAAGTCTACTGACTGCAAGTGTTCGGGTGGTATTATCTTGAGCGGGAAATGGAGGGGAATTGAGTCCATGATGAAGAAAGTTTAGCACATGCATGAGCATCCTGCATCACTGGGCCAACTTATCTCCAGTGTGCTGCAAAATTCACAGGGGAAAACAAACAAATTTTTCGTATCAAAGCTTTTGAAGTAGAAGTAGAAATAATGTCTAGTTCTCCATGAACTGTAAACTGGTAACAAAGGAAATAATTACAAGGAAATACTAAACATATAAAATAAAGTAGCACACTATCAGCTAGACACAAAGTGGGATGGGCCCAATGCTTTGAAAAAAACTGCCTCAGGAGACATTAACACTAAATGTAACATTTCATGTGTCAAATGCGTGATTAATAAAATATTCACAAGTGAGACCAAAGATCACATTCTAAAGGGCTATATTTTCCAGGAAACCTATTTAAAAAACGACAAAAAATGGTGATTTATGTATTTCTATTGTATCACACATAGCACAATGATGATTTTATGACTTGCACATGCAAAGAACATGTAGTGTTTCCTAGAACAAAGGTAGCCAGCAACTGTGGATTGCTGAGAACAAACAAATCTCTCCTATAAGACATTGGTTAACTGTGTATTGTTCTGGTGGTTTTGTCCCTGAGAACGTTTACGGATTACGACAGAATCCCACAGATGCACCACCAGCACACTATCACCCACTTCATCTGTCAAGACAAGGACTGGCTGGAGTCAGGTTTTTTCTGTGTGTTCTACCAGCCCTGCAAGTTACTGTGGTGGGAGAGGGGGAGGGTAGGTGCAGAAACACACCCTTTTACAGGGCATGAGGATTATGCTGCTTGGTTACATAAAATGCATGGTAGCTCCCACATCATTCCAAGATAAACATGGTGAAATCAAGGCACTTAAGTTACATTACAACACTTCACTTACTATGCTTAGCCCAAGGCTGGGTAGAGAACTGAACTTGGTGAATCTATCCACAAGTGAGCTACAATTAATTTTGCAGTTGCAGTAATTCAGAGTTAAAGAGAGCATTTATTTTTTTTTGCCTTTCTCTTGTTTTAGTTGGTTTTAGAATCAAGAAGACAGCCAGCAGTAACAGCAAACGATCCTGGTGCTTTCTTGAGGCACATTACAGCAAGGTACATCCTTTCAGTTGTTTTCTATTTCTAGGTTCCTTGTCCATCAACCTTTCTTGCAGGTCCCTGGGTGTATGTGAGCACCTCGGCAGTAGTGCAAGAAGCAACGGGTATTGGTATTAACCTCCATTTCTCATCACTTATTTTCTAGCAAAAATGTACCTACTCATTTTAGTCCCAGCTCAGCACTGCATTGCATATGAAACTTACTTTTGGTCTTCATTAACTTAAGTTTGAGACTTGTTATATACATATTCAAATTTAATGACTGTCCTAATGTCAGCACAATTACACCCCAAAATTTAACACATATTAGCTAGGTCCTTGTTTTAGAAAACAAGCTGATATGATCCATAAATAAGATAAAAATAGTTTAAACCACTGGGGGATCTCCTAATGGAAACTGATAGAGCAGATAAATACATTGATCTGAACACTTCCTACATTCTATCCTATTTTAAACTATCCAATCAAAGATTAAAAAAAGTTTGCTAACCCAGAGAGGAAGTTATTCTTGTTCTGGTGCTGTTACCTCATGTTGCCTCAAATAAACTATTGCCTTGAAGAGTTAACAACCATCTTCTAGGAGAGTACAGTGGCCTGCAAATAAAGACAGTTCTCCTGTACCAGCTTCATTCTAAAATCTCATCTGGTGCTGTACCACCAGGACTCACGGTGTCCCTGGAAAGAATTTGCATTTAAAAATGCATTACTCAGCTGCAGCAAAGAATCAATTCTAATACAAACTTTTGCTTACTTTTCCTGCTGTGCTCATGTTGACTGGTGTGTCTGTTTCAAATCTTGCCACTAAGACTTCACTGAGCCTCAAAGCAGTCGGGTTGCTGGCACCACAAGTCCTCTCCAACACACTGGAAGCTGGTCTTACAAAGTGCTCCTGAAAGTGGAGCTCCGAGCTTTTAGCCAAGCCTCCCAGCTCAGAGTCCCACCCCTTAAACAGGAAAAATGCTAGAATGAAAATAAACCACTTATCTGATGAAACCTCACTCTCTACATTGCTTCCGTCTTCCTGATTTCTTTGTCCCACACTTCCCTACCCTTTCTTGCATCCCTCTTCTGGTTTCTCTCAGCATCACGGGAAGAAAGCAAAAGCCCTGGCTGAAAGCTTTTCCCCTCTTTCCACCTCTCTGGGAAGTGCTCTCCAAACCCACAACTCTCAGTAGCACTGTATATGCAAAGAGAAAAGGGGGGAGTGGCTCTTGAATTCACAGTGACAGAGACACAGTGAGAACATGAAGGCTTTGCTGATGAACTTTGGTGACACTCATAAGAGTCCAACTGACATATTAAAACATGTGATTGTGCAAGCTTCTTAAGAAACATACACTCACTGTCTGGCTGCAGCTGTACCAGCTCCTAAATTCTTAGTTTTCCAGTCCGGCTACTGATTAATCTGTTGGAATGGTTTTCACTTCATAGTGTCCAAAGGCAACGTGCCAGTTGTGCTGATTGGAAAACAAAAATCGGTAAGTCAGCAAGAACAGCTGGGACAGAATGCATGTATCTGACCAGACACAAGACCCTGCTCAATTTGCCAGTGCCTGACCCATCGGTTCCATCAACACCCACAAGCACAGGCCCCATCACTGCTCATATGCCCACACAGCCTCTCCTGGCACAACGTGCTGGTGCAAGGGATTGGGTGGAGGTCAGCACTGCATGCCTTTGCTGTGGGCTTCTTTTCAAATTATGCCCAGCATTTTGAAATCAAGCTTTTTCCTTCAGAAACAAGAAAAAAGAGATAAAATGCTGCATATAATCTGACCAGTCCTGCTGGCGGCACTGTTCCTGATACAGGCCAGGATGCCATTGGCCTTCTTGCCCACTTGGGCACACTGCTGGCTCATGTTCAGCCAGTTGTCAAACAGCACCCCCAGGTCCTTTTCCTTCAGGCCGCTTTCCAGTCACTCTGCCCCCAGCCTGTAGCGCTGCATGGGGTGGTTGTGACCAAAGAGCAGGACCCAGCACTTGGCCTTGTTGAACCTCTGGGCTTGTTTTGGCTGGGGTAGGGTTAATTTTCTTCCCAGTGCCTGGTATGGGACTGTGTTTTGGAGTTGTGCTGAACACAGTGTTGATAATATAGAGGTGATTTTGTTATTGCTGAGCAGGGCTTACACAGAGCCAAGGCCTTTTCTGTTTTTCATACTGCCAAGGTGGCGAGGAAGTTGGAGGTGCATTGGAGGTTGGGAAGAGACACAGCCAGGACAGGTGACCCAAACTGACCAATGGGGTATTCCAGACCATATGGCATCATGTTCAGTATATAAACTGGGGGAAGAAGGAGGAAGGTGGGGACATTTGGAGTGATGGCATTTGTCTTCCTAAGTCACTGTTACACATGATGGGGCTCTACTTCTGTTAATGCATTTATAGAAACATTTTTTATTGTTGTGTATGGCAGCGGCCAGATGAAGTTCTATTTGGGCTTTAGCCCTTCTAATTTTCTCCCTGTAAAAGCTCACAACACCCTTGTAATCCTTCTGAGTTCCCCTCAAAATTTTCCTCATCTCTTTAGCTATATGCATATCAAAGCCATGACTTTTTTTTTCAGGGAGTGGAGATGAGGCCATCTGGAAACGATGTCCTTTGGCCAGAGTGAGTGCCTTCAACTGAGAACGCTGGACAGTGGATCCTGTCTGCAGCCTGCCCAAAGGTAGGTGGCAAGGTCTGTAGGAAAAAAGGACTGCACACGGTGCCAGAGAAGCGTGAGTCGACTTACGTAACTGTATTGCAAAAGCTGCTTTATTTGCCTTGCTCTGCCCAACTCCTAAAAACAGGGTGAGGCTGCAGCTTGAAGTGTACAATGACCCTTACATGCAGATAACCTACAGTGCCGCCCCTTTGTGACTTGCTGGCCTAGGCCCACTGGCTCAACCCTTTGCGCTAATACTTTCCAAATGATACTTAACTGATCCCTAGACCCATCCTCTCCCCTTTTAGGGCAGGTTCCTATGAAGGGAACTTTTCTTTATGCTTATCTACATCCTTCTTATGCAATTAAAATCCCTTCTTTCTGGTGAGCACTGACAGGACCTGAGGGAATGGCATGAAGCTGTGTCAGGGGAGGTTTAGGATGAATATTAGGAAAAGGTTTTTCACCCAGAGGGTGGTTGGGCACTGGAACAGGGTCTCCAGGGAAGTGGTCACAGCACCAAGCCTGAGAGAGTTCAAGAAGCATTTGGAGAACACTCTCAGGCACATGGTGGGACTCTGGGGCTGTCCTGTGCAGGGCCAGGAGTTGGACTTTGATGCAGGTCCATTCCAACTCAAAATATCCTATGTTTCTCTGGATATATGATTCAAAATTCCTTTATCAGCTTTTTATCTCACTTTATCCAACTGAACATGATGGACTAATACTCTCCCTCCAGTGGTTTACTAACCTCAGCAGAATCCAGTGAAATGTTGTGCCAGAGGCAGAAGAGAAAGAACATTTTGGAGGTGTTCATGGCTGGTGAGCTTGCACACAAAAGTTAGAAGCAGTGGACAAAGACCTGTTCATGCAACTCCAGGCCGTCTTTACTTGGGGACTGTAACCTGGGCAAATGACACGAAGCATTGGCCATGCTCAGCAGATCGTAGCCAGAGCTGCAGTTTCTGACTACAAGGTGCTTGTAGTGGAAGGTGGTTCTTGTTTACTGACACTTCACAGGCACTACAACCTGCTTCCCACTCCTCACTCCTACCAGGGCTGAGCAGCCTTGCACTGCTTGCTTTCCTGAAGCAATGCATGATGTTGACTCTAGGTAAGAGAGCGAGGGGTTTCAGAAACAGCCTCCTTTTAACATAAAATTAATTCTTCTGCACCAAACCTGACTCAGTTTAACAGGAGAATACTTGAACCACAGCTCAAGTGACTTAACTCTTTAGAGAAAAGAAGCTTTAAGGGCAGTTATGCATCATAGATTTTAGTGGCAACTATACACTCTGCCCTACAGATTATAAAATACATATTAGCTTTAGCTAAAACTTAAGCAGTTTTAAAACTAGGTTACTTTCTCCTTATCTACATTGCTAATTTTTAAGCTTACCAAGGTAGATGCATGTTTCTTTTCAGACAGCGATTCTGTTGAAATTGAAAATTCAGCATTTTTTCCTACTGTGTGATAGCAATTTTCACGTTACTCTTTATGAGTCTCTTGTTCAGAGCTTGGTAACACAAAGGATTCAGCTCTGGGATCCACATGGCAGTAGTAGGTAGGAAAAAAACCAACAACATCTCTGAAGTCTCACTCTACATAGTACAGAAGCTGTGACTGCTCCAACCCTTCTGTATTCTTCCACCTGCACATTTAAGGTTGTCCAGAAGATTAGGTACGCAAAACACTGCAGGTGCTCATTTGTATTGAAGAGCAGAGATAAAACTGAGCAGCAGGTAGGATTCAGAGCTTGCAGGCAAGGCAGGTTAAGCTCTTCAAAAAGCTTAGGGGTCATATCTGACATTATACAAATATGCATGTCAAGGCAATGGAGTTAAATTAAACACATATGGGATGATGGCATCCAGTTTTGTGAGAATGTAAACAAAGACATCCAGATATGAACACCTTTCCAGAACACACAGAAATTAAGTCATATGCTCATGGGACAATGTCTTATTCATTTTAATAAGCTGAAGAACAAAAGCCAAAGGTGGAAGCTGCAAATTAGCTAAACAATGGTTCTGAAAGTGTGAGTTTAGAGCAAGTATTATTTTGAAGAAAAAAATAATATCTACTGAATCAAGTATGAACACCCCTTTTAAAAATAATGCCTTTTCTTCCTTTTAGGTTTCTGAAAATAGCCAGACAAGGCAAACAAGAAGAAAAAAACCCACATCTTACACTACTTGAAGTAAAAATGGAGCAAAAGGGAATGAATATGAATCAAACATTTTATTATTTGGCTTTAGGATTGTCAGTAGTAGATGCTGTTGTCTCAGCTAATACAGCCACCTTCTTGGAGAGAGACAATTAAGCTACACATTTCAAAGATGGGCCAAAGTTTATTCAGCTTTAGATTTGGAAGTTACATGGAACTCCATCTCTGCTTTTCAGAGTAACTTATGACAAGAAGAATATGGGCTTACTCAAACCTTATTTTAAAACCTCCTGCAGAGTAAATGGATACTTTACCATAATATGAACCAGCACCAATAACTGTGTGGTGAACCCATGATCTTCAGTGTGATCTACAACACAGCCCAAGCAATCTAAAGTTCTGTTTAAGTCAAAGAAACGCTGGAACTCTTCAAATGTCCTTGAGCTTATCCTCAAGCTCTAAGGACTTTAGGAATGCCACTCCTGCAGCTACCCTGAGCCCAGGTGATGATACGGTTTTTCAGAATAACTGGTCACTGTGGATCCCCTCAGCAGCTGCACCCCTGTGCAGTATGCCAGCTTGCACTGCAAAAAGCACCGTCAGTGGTCAACTTCTTGACCAAAACCTCTAAGATGGGGGCATTCAGAGAGGCTTTTTTCCACTCAAAACATTCAGGTGCCCTCCTGCAGAGTCGTGTCTAGAATCAAACACTACTGCTCCATAAGCAAGCAAGGAGTCAACGAGCATGTACAACATGGGACATGTGGAAACCAAATCACAGACAAATTCACCTGAATCCAGGAAAAGGACAAGCAGGGGGACAGTACACTAACCTGCAGTAATGCAGTGTTTGGGAAATTGCCACAACACAGATGCAGATGAATGCTGCACGACTTCAGAAATCTGTTCTCTCTGTCATATCCCACCATAACCAGGGGCGTTGAGGCTCAGTGGAACAAGACAACAGGCTTTCTTATGGCATCTTCTTGTGACCTCCCCACTGCATGCCACTAAAAGAAGTTTGCCCGTTTGTGCCTGAACGTTTGACTTTCTGCCATACCCCTTTCATATTTTCCGACATTTTCTTTTCAGATTCATTGAACCATACCTTCTTTATTGCCTTTCTAATGTTTCACTAGACAGGTATAAAGATCTCCGGCTGTATTCTGCTGTTCAGAAGCTGCTCAGGATTGTTAAGCAATAGTCCAGGCAATACTGGAACTTCACAAAGCTTAGTGATGAAAACCAGAGCTTTCCTAAGCACAGCAATGACACCTGGTGGGAAAACACAGGGATCACGTTCTTCTAGAGCTTCTGTGCAGCTTCTTTTGTCATGTCCTATTCCTCAAATCCATCATGGCCAGGGAACAAATCTACCTAAGCTGAAACAAAGCAGATTCAAATTACACTTCAAAAAAAAATTTCTCTGGGCACAGAGAGCAAAAATTGCTTGGAGATGGTGTGGCACCATCACCTCAGAGGTCTGAGAGGCCTGGTTAGACAAGCATGTCAGAGCTGATCTTCCTTGAGGAGAGCACAGTGAAGCAGAGAACTTCCCTCCATGTTTTTCTACACTTTTGTTAACTGTGCAGCTGAAGCTGGTTCAAAGAAGGACATTTCTTTAAGAGATGTCTGAGAGCATTCCATGTAAATATTTATTCCTGTTATCAAAAACTAATTCCTTGTCTTTTCGTACTATAAAACAGTATAGTGATTTGTCTCTGTTTATTGTGTATGCGTTAGTTGGCCTAAAATATGTGCCAACCAAGGCACATGACTGGCATCTGTGCTGACACCCATCCCACTCAAGCTCAAGTGTAAGCACTGCCTTAACCCCACACTCATATTTCATCTATTGACCCCACCTAACTAAACACAATATACAAACTGGGCAGTTCAGTTGATTGCAACTGTGTGTTGAGAAGTTCAAGAAAATTACAATGTTTGTTTGTTTGTTTGTTTTGAGTGTTCGTGCACACTTTGCAACAGGCACTAGTGGTGCAGGTTTTGGGGTCACAGGAACGCTTGTCATTAATTGCTTTTAAGCAAATTTAGAGTAGAAATGGAGAAGAATGCATACATTAAAATAGTAACTACTAATGCTCTTGGCTATTACACCCAAATTTGTATGTATAAAAAAGTAATATTAAAAAATTAAATTAAACAGCTCCCTTGGGAAAAAGAAATGCTACATTTGCCATTCATTTCTTTTTTTTTCTTAAAGCTAACAATATTGAAGTTTCAGGGTAAAAAACTGCATTTAACTTTACCCTTCATGTACACAAACAGCTTTAGGCAAACTATGGAACTACCGAGCACTGAGACAATTCAGTATTACAAAGACAGCAGATGGTCTTTGGAGTGTAACTCCTTCACGTCCCAGATTTATCCCATGAATTGTGTGTTGCATCTTTCCCATTATCTCCTTCTAAAGCCTAGTCACTGTCCGAGTCATTGTCTTCATCTTCTTTTCCAGACAGAGCATGTTTGGATGAATCATTGGCTTCTCCCAGAGGAACAGCCCCTTTCCTCTGTGGTAGGACACTGAAAAAGGCCTCCTTCCAGTCTCTCTTCTCCAGGTAGGCAAGGATGATCTCAAACACTGCAACATCAAGAAAACCCATCAGCTCTCTTACAGGGAGATAAATGAACTGCTGATAGGAACACACCCCCAAATCCATCCCATCCAGAGGCTCAGGTGCATCCTGTTGTGGCATCTTCCCAGTGGAGCTGATGAAGTGCAGCCAGGGGCAGACAAGGCAATTCTGCTACTGCTGCAGCCTAAAGCCAAGTGCGATCTGAGTCTCCAGTTGTGTGACAGTACCCACAGCACTGCTTTTCTGCAGTAGCTCCAATTTTCAAGCCATTTCTTTCAGAGACAGAGAAATGCTCCCCCTCAATACTTCAGGTCTCACCAGTGCCTTGTATACAGGCACCAATGCTTCCCCATGTTTGACAGGAATACTGCTGTGGATACACTTTAAGAAAGATTTTGACCCCTCCCTAACACACAGACAGCCCAAAGTCTTCCTAAAAACTCCTATCATTAGCTTTTTTCTTTCTATATAAAGCAACAGTTTAAGATCAAGTTTTAGAAACATGTAAAATCTTACAAATATATGGGGTTTGGTAATTTTTAAGTCCAGTGACATACTATAGTCTCCTCTATGTTTAAGTACTCTTTATTATCATGGAAAAATACACCTCACCAATCAACAGCACTTTAAGAAAACAAAGGTATCATTGAGCAATGTGTTACATAAAAAAAATACAACTTGGAAAAAAGCAAGGTAAGATAAAATAAAATAATGTGCAGTGGGACACAAAAAAGCCTTTGACACCATGTCAAAAATTTCCATAAAGATCTGAGCAGGTTCCATTTTACATGTATTTTTGTTTATTGACACTGAAAAATGATCTAGTAATAAAACTGGAAGTTTAAAAGGAGTGGAATTCAAGACTTGGTTAAGCAATCGAATGCTTCAATCAGAACCAGCAAATCAGGTAAAAATAAGTTATGAAAGCTCAGCAGACTGAGTACCAGTGATACCAGCTGTGGTGAGTCTACAGGTACCGAGGCAGTTGCTGCTGAACAAAGCTGTCTAAGGAGGTGAAAACATTACAAACATGTATTCTCCCCTGACATGAAATACATGGAATAATTTCCAACACTTATACATTAAGCCTGGAAACAAGACCAGGATGATAAGAATGCCACAAGTATTCATGAGAAAAGCCAACAGGATAGGAGGTGCACTCCTGAGTGGCTAAGACACCATCATTTACATTTAACTATTTCTATAATATAGTTAAATTAAGGTCAGGGCAATTATTGTATCCCAAAGGCAATATCAACATAATAAAACAAGGTTGAGGTACCTGCACTGCAGTGCACAGTTTAAGGGTTCAAACTGTAAATATCACAGGTATATTCTACAACAATGTCATTATTTTATGATTTAAAACTTACCATGATTGACGGCTAACACTTTCCGACTGTTCATCTTGACAAAGTTTCTGAGTGGGAGCTGTGCATGACCAATGCCTTGCTCTACAGCTTTTTTGTAAGTTATTCCCTGTGGGAAAGACACCTAAATGAGTGCATTCAGAATCACCATTCTGGATCAGCCCATGCAGATTTATTACAAGTATAATTTTCTGACAAGAGTTTTACTGGTGCTGCCATGATCTTGCTTTAGAAGACAGTTGCAAAAAGAAATTTACCTGGTTATCTGCCTCAAAAGGGCTACCTTTTGGAAAACTCACTACTTTCTGCATACGTCACACTGTGACCAATGGTCTAAAGGATTGTAAATAAAACTTCATGCAGCTGCAGCTCTAGAACAAGTCAGCCACGGACTGTTTTAAAGGTGAGCTTATGCTTAAGTACAACGTTACTCACATTGCAGTCACTGTGTATTTTTGCAGAGGAAGAGTAAAGGATAAAGAAATTTTGCTTGCTTTCTTATACCTGAAAACTCCTGTGCCCAAGGTGGGCAAAAAAAGTCTTTAGAATTGTGTAAACACTCTATATCACAAAGTCTATGTAAAGGATCTGCTTCAGCTCCCTCCCAGCCTTTCACTGGACTAAGCGCTGTCGAAGAGACATCCCTTTTTTTAGCACCCCACCAAAATATTAAAGTAGTAACAGCAGTTTCCCAGCTGCATTCTCTATGATATTCCAGGTCCCCACAGCACGATCCCATGTACAGGTATGGAACTAGATCTCTGAGGCATGTGTATTACTCAGCCAAGTTCTCCTGAGAAGCAAACTTATTAAAAAAAGACACCCAAGATGCAAGTGCTGCTGTTCATCTATATTTGGGCATGTGGGCATCCAAGCATGCACGTACACTTGCAAGTGCATTAATGGAAACCAAACCCTTCTGTCTGAAACTATGGCTCTCAGTAAGCTGAGCAGTGTTATTAATTCCATTCCTATATTTAAAATGAAAAGATAAAGTCCAAAAAAGCCCAGCATGCCTGCATTCTGGAACACAAGCCACTGCTACCACAAAAGCTTTTTTTCAAATTTCTTCTAAAATTTTTTTAAGTCTTTTTTTCAAGAAGTTTTCTTATTATTTATTTTGTTAGTGTAGAAACAACAGTGTTTATGTCCAACAAGGTGCTAAAACAGAAAAAAGCTATAAAGAAACAGATCCACGGTTTACCTTGTGGTGATTGTGATCCACCAGTCCTCCAATCACATAGGCTTTCTTCTCATCAAGCTCTTTGAGAACATCTGGGGAATCTGAGGTAAGATATACTAGGTCTTCTTTCTTTATTAGCTCACTGTAGTGCTCTGTTCTAATTTGGATGTCCTCAAAAAAAGGTAGTTAAAAGAAGTTACATTCAACAGATAAACTGCTGGCCAAGCTTTACAGACCTAAATGGGACCAGCAAAAATAAATCCAATAGAATTGTGGTCATTCCACGTCCCTCATTCATGTTTAAGGGTGTATCACACTGCACATTGATTTCTGCAAAAACAATCCAGTCCCTATGGCACTGACTTGTGAAAATCAACAGGAAATTTTCTGAAACCTCCAAAGAACCTTACAAATCCTTAAAGTTCCTGCGATTCCCTTCAAATGTGAGCATATTTCTCCTAAGGATCCAAGTAATTTTCCAGTTCACCTTTCCAAAAAAAGTGAAATCAGAAGTAAATCCTTAGTTCACGTTAACTGTTCGCTAAGAGAGGTTTATGCTATGCTGCTGCAAAGCAGCTATTGCACAAGAAATGCTGAAAATAGGTCTGGTTTTATTTATGCAGAGTGCTCTTCCTTTGATGTTGTTGAAGCAGTGGTTTAACAGGGAATTACAAGGAAAACCAACGTGAGTTTGACCATTAGACAAGCTTCCTCTCTAAAGAACACTTCAATACTGAGAGGCAATGTGATGAAAGCATCCTGATATTCAAAGTATTATTTTGGCCAAGAAAAAAAGAGCACTGTCAAGACAGATGACTGTCAGAACTGCCTAAATCAAGCAGCCTTGCTTTGTCTATCAGGGAATGAAATTTGTTCAATAAAAGCAGGTGAAAACAGATATGTGTGTAGTTTTCCAAGCAAAAATCAAATATAGAGTCAAGATAAGCAGTCTTTGGCTTATGCAAGTTAAATCAATTAAAAAGCAGAAAGAGCTACACTATTTCCAATATGCCATTGCTCTTATGTGTTAGAAAAACCCACATGGAAAAAGCAAACGCTCTTCACAACTAACAATCTAGTTAGCAACTACAATCAAGATTTTGTTTTCCTTTTTTACAGAAATACTCAATTATTCACCTTCCAGTTCACCCATCCTTTGTCATTTTCATTCATGTTGCTCTTCAGCTGTCCACCATGGCTGGTCAAGTAAAACTTCAAACAGAACAAAAAAGAGGTACAAAATACAAAAATGTTAATATGCCACAATCTATGTCTCTCTGTCTACCCTTAACTATATAAGACTTTTTCTACCCTTAACTATTAGCTAAATCTTTTAATATTTTTTAGATGGAATTGATACTAGGACCATATTCATACAGTTAGTGATACATTTAAAAGACAAGTATGCATTTGAACTCACTTTTTTTTTTTAATCTGACACAGATAAAACTGAGTATCAACAAGACCTTAGAGGCACACTCCAGTATCTTCACCTGCACACACATACTTATTCATATATATGGGGATTTTTATTTACATGGGTTGGAATTTAATCTGTTAAAATAGAAGTAATTTTCTTATTAAAAAGAGGCAGCTCAAATATTTTTTTTCTACTACAGTTCTCACCCCTTCTCATATGTTTGGTAAATGGCAGCAGTCAGTTTGTTTAAACATACCTGCACAGGATGAAATGCCTTGCGGTTTTCTGCATAACATCTCTGAATCTGCTTGTGAAGCTTCTTAACATCCTGTACACAACATAATTTGTTTTTACTTAGTCCTTCATACAGACCATCACAAAATGCTTTACCATGAGCCAGTCAGAAGCTAAAGAGAGAAAAAGGAAGCTTTTAACTGGCAAAAGTGACTACTGAGAGAGTGCGGACATCAAATCCTGACAGAAGAAACAGTCACTGTGCAGGGATTATGTTGGCAAGAAAACACACACATCTTCCCATACAAGTGTACTTAGACACCTCTGTATATGTGATTTGCATTATTCTAGGAAAAAAGCCCAAAACAAACATTACAGATATTTAATTATATGTTATAACAGACAAAATTAATCTGAGGAATCAAACAGATCTATCGCTGTGACAATACTCAGTCTTTAACCCATGGGAAAATCTTGAGAACATACAGTTTATATTTAAGAAAATTAATTATGCATAATTAACCTGAAGAACCCCAGAACAATACAAATAACCTAGTGTCTGGTTCCAGTATTTTGACTGACAAATTGGATGTCCTAGGACAACAGCTAAACTATTACTATTTAAAATGCAGCAGACTTATTTTTGAGCCAATTATGGCTTTTGTAAGGTACATTACACAGTTTTATTCTCAGTGTCTCAAAAGTAGCGTTTTATAAATATAATCAATTCCTATTTTAGAAAGAAACATCATTATAATGCTTTGATATTTTTTATCTTCAAAGGATTTCAAATAAACTAGACCTGTGAAAATATTGCAACATAAGTTTTACAGACACTAGAGAAAGCCTCTAATTTACCTTACTGATAAAGACCACAACCATTGTCACCTACAGTGCACTTCACCCTTCCTTAACATCTGCAGAGGTGCCAGTTTTTATATCAGGCCTAATGGAGCTCTGCCTAAGGAAGGAAATGTGTTTCACAAAGGATGAAGTCAGCAGGAAACATCTGGTCAGCATCTCTGAAACTATCAAGGGGGTCCTCTGCTCTCTTCTGGGGCACTGCTGAAAGGCTCCTCAGGGAACAAAGTTCCAAAAAGCCAACTGGAGCTTCCCCAAAATTCTGTGGTGAGTGGCACTAGGCTCCATTAGTGCTACACATGCTCTGCATTACACTCCCCAAGCAGCCAGACAGGCTGTGCAAAAGCTGGAATTCAAGCTCTTACAGGGCAGTGAAGTCCTGGCGGCAGCAGAAGGGCTCGGGCACAGGGAGTCATGATGTCTGCCTCAGACACCAAAGGCTGCACTCTTACAGGAGGCTGCAGGTTAACTTTCCTAGTATAGTTAGAGGTGCTTTCTTCTCAAAACACCACACCAAGCATCTTGACCTGTGGCTGGGTATCCCACTGATCTTCCCCATATTTATCTATCCTGCTGATCATTGCACCTGTTCTTTCATCCTTATCTAAGATAACTTTAGAGATGGGCTGAAGAGTGTCCTCCTGTCCCAATTACCTCTTGTGTGACTGTGAGAACAAGCCCACTATCGTCACAATAGTCAAAATCTTAATTTCCACAGACACTTACTAAGAGGGTTGGGATCCTCATGACCACTTTGAAAGAGAAAGCAACTGCATGTGGCATTTGCAGTCCCTTTTAGCAAAACCATTTTGAGGTAGAAGCGCATCCAATGTCATGGTGAACACCTGGCATAAACTCTTTCTATATTTCTGCTTTTGGAATCAAATCAATTTACTGCATCCCCATGTAGGCAAACAGAATCTCTGGCAAACTTACATAAAGTATGGCCCAAAGCCTAAAAAATTCTGCAACTGACATAAGCAGGTCTGGGAGCCACCACAATGTGAAGCCTGCTAACTGTGCCCTGCAAGCAGCTCTCCAGTTTTTGCGCTCTGACATTGCATCAGAACTGTCACTGGAGAACCTCTCAGTGATGGGTAAGTTCCTTTTACCTTTAACACCATCAGGTCATCAAAGCTGCAGTCCACAATGAGGCGAAGTGTGCTAGGAACAACTTCCCTGCGCATGCACTTTCTGTCATTCCCTTCATTACTGGAATCCAATTTTGACTGACGTTCCAGTTTTCTCTTCTGGCGTTTTTCTTTTCGTTTCTGCCTAAATAAACAAACAAACAAATCAATCCTCAAAAAGTGCTGCCAAATGTGCTGAGGTGCATGTTATGCACACAAATGCAGACTTCTAAGACCAAGGTGGTTGTCCTGTGACTGCAGTAGTTTAAACTTGTTAAATGTTGCCTGCGTTTGTATTAGGCTGAGACCAGCACGAAACACACCCCCATCTTTGTGAAGTTCTGTATGTACCTACAAAGACAGGCATCTGACACAAATTCAATGAACTCACTACTGGGAGTCTCATGGATTTAAGGAGTCCATGCTCTGAGTCAAGTCTCATAAAAGAATTAACAAAAAGATTGACAAAAATCACAGTATCGGAATCAGAATGTGGAAGGCAATTTACATCCTCTTTCACTGAACAGTTTTCCAAAAAGCTTCTGAAGCAATTGTTCCTTCCCAGTCTCCTGATGGGAGTGGGCAGTTGGGAGATCACATTTCAAAGACAGCAACAGCCGCTGCCTTGGGAAGGAACACCTTGCAGTCAGCAGGACAAGGATAAACCACCATCAGCTCATTGGCAGATACACTTTCTCTCAACACAACAGAACAGCAGATCATCTTTCGAAACTATTCTAACAGACTGTAAATCAACATAACTTACAGGACTGCATTTCACATGTCAAAAGTATTTGCTTTTGTTCACTGTCTTAGTAAGATTCACCAAGTGTGACACCACCTGGGAAAGAGGGTGCAGCCCACGCAGAAGGGAACAAGGGCACAGGTTATCTCTCCCCTCTGACAAATCAAAACCGTGCATGTTTGAATACCTCCTGACATCTCCAAGCTGAGGAACACTTCTAATAAGAAGAGGGGATGCTTACCTTTACAGCCTCTTCAAGTGTTGATGGAGTAGCCTGCGGCTACTGCTTTAAACCTGGTGTGGGAGAAAACTGGTTCAACTGCCTTGATTTGCTAAAGCCATTTACCAGAAAATTCTGATGACACATCATTATTATTAGCACTAAACATTACATGTGAACCTAGGAAAGCTATTTTGCAAACCATACCTCCGTAGATCTTTTTGTTCCTCCCACTGTTTCTGCTTCAATAACTTCTTCCTTTGTCTTTTGGACATGGGCTCAGAGCACTCTTCCTTTTCTAAGCCTGCCTCCTGTCTCTCTACTGGACTGTCATTTGACTTCACCTTTCCTTCCACATCAGGAACTTCAGGGAAAAGGGTATTTTCCATTGGCACCTCTGGACTGTGTGTTGGTGTTTCGGATGACATTAGCTTTTGGCCGGGTTTTCTGACTTGTTTCTCAGCATGAGCTAAATATTTCACTAAAAGAAAGCTTTCTGCTCACCAATTCTCTAGGAAACAAAACAATTGTATGAGTGTTATTAACGAGGTCAATTAGAACAAGTATCATTCAACACCTACCATAAACCTGAATAAAGAAAAATAATAAGAGGCCTTTTTTGTTTGTTTAAAGCTATGTTAGTTCCTCTGCAAACAGCAACATAGAAAATACTACAGAGATTATGACCTGCATTCAGATAGTCTAAAACTCTGCCTGCCACATCTGCAACTAGTCAATAGTTTCCAAGTAAAAATTTTGTGAAAACACAACTGCATAAAAGTAGGGAATCAAACTGAATCTAATGTAAAAGAAAAAAAAATAGCAGTACCAGTACGTGTACACAAACTGTTCTCAAATTCACAAACAGAAAAAAATTAAAGAGGTATCTTACGATGTAACTATGGCAGCATCTTAGAGAAATGTAATTTTTAAGGCACCGAAGCCATTCTTTTTGGGGAAAAAAGTGTGAACGTGCTGTACTCCTTCAAAATTAATTTTTATTTCTTTTGAAAACCGAAGACACTGCACAGTGACAGAGGCTTGCCACTGTCACTGGACAAACACAGCAAGGGGACAGACTGTTACTCAGCAAAACATTCTGTGATCAAACCAATTACAATTACAATGGCAAGCATTACTTTTCCATCCTAGCAGCTCCCCTGCGCTCGACACCCACATAACTCTCCAAAGGTAACCACTTCGCCGCAGAACGCCGCACCTACATCCGGCAGAAAACAGCAACCCTCCGGCTCCTGCAGGGACAGCAGAGCCAGGAGACACACAAAGCACCACAGAACCAGCGGCGTTTCCGCTGACACACTCCGACTTCCCCGTCTGAGGGCGTGCGGACGCCGAGCGCTGCGCGTACACCTGTGTGCGCGTACACAGGCGCACAGACACAGGCATATGCACACACGTGTATCTGTATCTAGACACGCAGTAAGTCCCTCATAGCTGCACAGGGCCGGCCACAGCGCCCGGGAGGGCCGTGTCCCCCCCCGACAGGCGGCGGTGAGCCGTACCCGCGCCGCGCCGCGCGGGCCCCTGGGGGCCGCCATGTTCCCTGCTCCCCCCGCGCTCCCCCGAGGGGCCGCAACGTACCCGCGAGCCGCCCCGCGCACGCCCGGGCGCGGGGAGGGGGCGGAGCCGCAGCCCCCTCACGCGCAGGCGCGTGCGCGCCCGCCACGCCTCCGGGTCCCGGCGGGCGCCGGGCGGCGGTCACGTGAGCGCGGCGGGCGGGGCGCCCCTGGCGGCGGGGGCTGGCGCTGCTGCTGCGTGCGTCCGTGAGGGGATGCTCCGAGGGGATCCGGGCAGCGAAAAGCAGGAAAACCTCGGTTTTGTCCGATGGTTTTGATGGTCACGCTGAGTTCACGCAGGGGCCAGCCGAGTATTTTTAACCGGTGGCATTCCTCAGGGCGGATTTCGAGCCCCAGGGGTCCCCCCGGCAGTGCCGCGTTCTCCCAGGCCCCTGAAAAAGGGTGCTCGCTTCCGGGCTTCCTGTTTTTAAAGGCCACCGACAATGAGCTTTTTAAACTCCAGTGTCAATACCCAGCGAAGGGCAGCGTGCTTTTGCCTCCACATAACTCCATGGAAGAATGCTGCCCTATTAGAGGAGTCAGTTCTGGAGACTGGGATTGTGTTCTATGAGAACAATATATTTTGGGCAGCCCAAGTATGTGGATATCTGTTTGCCCCTGGTTAACGAGGCACACAAAGTTAGCAAACACACGAGTGTGCACTACCATAATACCCTTTTCATCTGCATCAGTGTTTGTCTCAGGTTTCATTGGTTCCAGATATACACACTCTTACAGTTTTAGTGCTGGTTTCAGGTTTACTACAGCTGTGTTGAAGTCACAAAATTGTACGGTGTCACTATAGTAAGACACTGACCTTTTAACTGCTGTTGGAATGCAGTATTTGCTGTAATACTTGATTTAATTTGTGATTCCTATTCTGTACATGACTTTAAAAATAGCTAGATTTGCATTTGCTAGGGTCTATTTAAAACCTCACTCGTGTTACTATTAATATCTATCTTGACACGCCAGCATCACACAAGTCCAAATGCTCCACTGTCATGGATAATCCTTCATTCTCTTCTGGTCGTTGAAAGGCTGCATATGAGTTACCAATATAAACTCATTTGCTTGCTTGCTTTTTTAAAAAAAAGCTAAAGACATCTGACAAATTCACATAATAAGTGTGCTTTTTCTTAGAATGAAGAAACTGCTTACGCATTTTGCTTTTCTCATACTGCACTTTGCAAAGCGTCAGTGCCGCTAATCCAGACCCCAATGCCCTCAGACACTGACACAGGGTAATGCAATGTTTTCTGAAGTCTGCCAAGTGCCAAGTGGTGACAAAGCCAAATGAAGACCTGAGCAGTTGCAAATATTGAGAAAGAGCTGTCTGTCTGAATTTCATTACTTTGATAGAGCCTTAACATGACTTTTTCAGGATGCTCATCGAAATGGTGAGTCACTGTCCCCCCCAGCAACAGAAAGAACTGAACACCCCAAAGCTTAAAACTGCAGGTCAAGGGGCAGAGAATGGAGAGAAGAAAAAAGATACTCAGGAGGCTCAGGTGTGGACACAGACATTATTCTCTGTGGGCCAGGTCTGACTGCCGCACTCTTGAGGAGGGGCTTAGGGTGCAAGTGACAGTCATAACCCACCTTTGGCCAGTGACATGGCTGGGCATCTCCAACCCCACATTATAGCAGAAATGGGGCAGTCTTATTCAGCCAAACACTGGGAGCTGGGGCACACAGGCACCAGCTGAAGGGTGAAGATGAACACGGGTACTTTGGTGCACATATCCGAAGGTTTGAGTTGAAAACCAAGATCTTGATGCTGTCGCTTGTGAAGAGAAGACAGAAACATTTTGTTGGCCTCAGAACTTGGGAGGAAACCTCATTAGTTTTATTAGGTTGTATAAAGATATAGTTTGGACTCTGGAAAATGTGCAGCAAAAGAAACACTTTGACCCCAGCACATATGCCAGCATGGCGTGAAACGTACATTGGGGGCTGATCCTGCAACCTCTGCGTGGTGTGGACTTTGGTGGGCGCAACACTTGTTTCACTGGTGTAATCTCACTTAAAGGAAGTCACTGCTGATTAACTCCAGCCGTAACTGAGGCGAGGCTCAGTTAAATGTCTTTTCTTAAGACATTTGAAGAACATTCCAAGTCTGTGTTGTGGAAATGCATATGGGTGTATAAACATTTATGCGTGTGACAATGTATGTACTCTATTTCTCTATATGATGCTTGTATCCTTAGTTCTGTAATTGGCACCACTACAGTGGTGTCCAAAAAGATATGGCGATTTACATCAGCAGGGGATCTGTCTCTGATATTCTAGTGTCTAAGAGAGCCTTTTTTAAAAATTACTTTCTTTCAAGGAAGAAATAAATTTCCTGTGTTCCGAGAGCATAAGAAGAGGACAGTTTCTCTTGTCCAGATTTCAGACCAACATCAACTCCTCCTTTGGAGAAGTGTCAATGCTGCATTTCCAAATCTGGATCCATACCTTTAGTCTCCCTCTAACCAGAGCTGGTTTTGCAGTAAGATTGGGTCCTTATTTTTTTCAAGAAAGCACTGAAAGTGTGGCAAGCTCATTGTTTACTAAATGCAACAAAAGGATTAGCTGAAGTCCTCTGCCTCAGTCCTTTGAATTCAGGAGTGTGTCACAGCCTGCGCTGGGGAAGCAGCGTAAATAACCACAAATGGTGAATAAGCAGTAGCAGACCCTAGGGTTTCCTAATCTCCTTCTCATGTGCACACGCACACACAAAACACAGGAATATTTCCAGGGGGAACTTCCACAAGGTGCAGAGAGATGAACACGAGGGAGAAGCATTGGCATGGACCAGTTGTTTCCCACTGCTGGGCGATGATTGACATACATGGTGTTCAACTTCTCTTTTACCATGATCCCTTATTAATACAGAGGATCTGGTGGCAGAAGTGGCCCATTGGGAGCAGCTAAATGCAGCCTGGGGTGGCACTTTTCCATTTGGAGTGTTTGTAGATTGAAGTCTTGCTAAAGTAGCCTGTGGAAGTGGAGTGGAAGGGTGTGGTGATGGCTCTATAAGTAGGAGCAGATCCTCCCTTCTCGCAGAGCTGAGGAGGCTTCATATGCTGGGAGAGAGGCGTGCCCCCCTCACAGGATGTGACACCCATGCTGTGCCAAGAAACATGGGGGTTTGGCCCATGGGACACTTGCCCCAGTGACACCTAAAAGAGATCCTTTAGTGAGCCCTGTGGCCATGGGGCTTAGTGCAAGATGGCATGGGATTTACCCTCAGAGGAAGCAGGGAAGCAATGTGGGTTAGTCAGCCAGAGGCATATCAGGGGAGGTGGTGAAGTGAGCATAAGAAAAGAGGAAAATAGGGGTGTGAAGCATGGCTTGGTTTGCCCTGCTCTCAGACCCTGCCAAGCGAGTACTCATCACTGAGAAGTGACAAAATGCCCTTTCGTTCAGGGAGAGGAGTGGTGGCAGAATCTGCTGGTTCTTCCAGGACTGGAGGTGGGCTCCCCTACTTAGAAGTGTGTCTGTGTCGGCTCAGTATCCAAAAATGAAAGCCGAGGTGATCGATAAAATGGGGTAGAAACCGCCAGTTACCTTAGTTCTTAATAATTAACTGGAAGTCCTTTCATGAACTTAGTACCTGAGTGTGGAATTTGGAATCTGACCTTTACTACATCTAGATAAACAGTGTGGCCGAGTTGGTGGCTCTCTCTGCAAGCTCCCCTCCACTCAGCAGCTCAGTTCCTGGAGGCTCTCACACTTCATGCTGCAGTCAGGAGCTCGGCAGAGTCCAGCATGATTCTTCTTACTGTGCTATTCCTTTGCATCATTTCCACCTACTCAGCCTCTGTTAAAGGTAGGTCTGTACTGGGCTTGATTCAGCTTTTGCCTCAGCAAAGTGTGTGTATGCAGGTCTGTTTTGCATCAAAAATTATCAACTTTACTCAGCCATCCTTGAGTGATGTGAAATGCATTTAGTAGTTAGGTTTAAGCACTTGTGGCATTCATCTCAGCAGAAGTGATGAAGGAGACAATGTATTCAGGTGCACGGGGCCAGCAGTGTGAGCCAGGAGACCAGGGATCTTAACCTTGCTTAATCAGGACATGTTGTGGGGGCACCAACTTGAAAGGGACTGTTCACACGCTCAAAAGTTAAACACACAGAGTGCTCTGGTGGCGCAGAGCCAGGAAGTGCTCAGGGCTCTCCTGGTTTCAGCTTCTGGGCAGTTGATTCAGCTACCACTGAAAGTCAGTAACAAGCATCCTGTTAATTTCATGAGAAGCTTGCTCTGTGGTAAGTCTTGAAAATCTGGATGTTTGCAGAACCCCTGTGAGCAAGGCTTTATTCAAGTGTCCTGTCAAAGTCAAGGGTATGGAATCTTAGACTGCTCACTTCAGCAATGCCAGGCAAGGAAAGGTGTCTATAGTAGTGATTCTTCATGTACAACCTCACATTAAATTTAGAGGAACAGCAACCTTAAAACATGAGCTGAGTTTTTACTTTTTAGATGTCCTCATCCTGATGAGGAGCAGGGGGGACATCCTAGGTTAAGCTGTTGAAAAGGCTGTAGAGGTGCTCTCAGCGGTGCCACCTCCTGCTCCCTGCAGGGGATCCAGGACCCTGTATCTGTGTAAGCATGGAGCAGCAACCTTCCTCCCTGCCTCTATACCCTCTTTCAACAGGAGTTATGAAGTGGAGAGATTTGCAGGCAGTGCCTCTACCTGTGAGTCTGTTTCATGAGACTGCCAAGTACCATTTATGGCTAGATATCAGTGTGCCACATTTCTGGTGTTTGGTGTTTCCAGCTTCTCCTTCATGTCAATTAAGCAAAGCTTCTTGATGTGAAGTAGTATTTGGTTTACATCCCCAGGGTACTAAGCAAGCATTTTCTCTTTAATTAGTTATCACCCTTCAGCTCTGCCAGGTCTCTTCTCTCTCTATGCGGAGAGATTGAGAGCTAAATTACTGGCCCAAAGGCCACTTAGGGTCTCAGTAACAGAGCTGGTATTTGGATGTGTTCTCCCTTTCAACCAGACAATGCTGCCTTTTGGAAATACTGAAGCATTATTCTTTTCAAGTCAGGTAGATCAGCACACATGAAACCTTCCTACTGCAGTTCCACTTGCAAAGCGTTTTCAAAGAAGCAGATGGGGTTTGCTTTTTAAAGCTATCCAGTATCAGAGACAGTGGCAAATATGATTTATGAGGGTAGAGCTAGCAAGTAGTTAGAGACACACATGCTGTGCATGCCATATGTATTAATAAAAGGCACAGGACTTGACAGCTGTCTCTACTCATGCAGTATAACCTTCTGTATTATACAGTATCATGATTTAATTATAGACTTGGCATGTTACCCTTAATGACAGACACTTAACATTACTAGTCAAACTATGTGTTATGCACTCCACCTTGAAAGCAAGCACTTCTGACCCCAAGAGACCATGGCCGATTGCAATCTGTATGTCCGTCTCTCCTCCCCTCTCAGCTGGTGGGACACTTGGCATCAGCTGAAATGTCAATGGCTGTACAGGCAGCAAGGATTCCAGTGCTGTGCTGAATACAAAGGGAAGATCTTCTAAAGGGGGGGTTTTTTACTAAGAAAAGTTTCAATCAGAAATGTGTAGGAATATTCCTCTTAAAATAGTACCTGTGTTTTCTTTGTGACAGATGGCATGAAAATTTACTTACACTGTTTTGAATACTGGTTCTGGTCAGTGAAGCTGTGTCTCTGTCTCTCATCTACCATTGCCTCTCAACCTGACCATGCTATTCAGTTATCTCTCTTGGCTTCCCCATTTCTACTGGAGTAAGTGCTAACTCCTTGGGGCTGCTTTCAATACTGCCTCATCCTTGCTGCTTCTCTTATCAGTATCCACTGCTGGCTTACCTTTTCCCATCAGTGACACCAGTCTTGCAACTAAAGGTGTCTTCTGTGCTGGCTCTTGCAATGTTTTCCGTGTACAAAATGGTGAAAGCTTTCAGAAACTAATATTCTTCTAGCTCCCAGCAATACTTTGCGATTATTAATTTCTTCCATGACACTGGCAAGAAGCTGCTGCACCATTTTCCTGTCTGTTTCCTTTAGGAGGGAACAGCTCATTTGTATGTGGGGACAAGCAAATGCTAAAAGGGAGGAAGAGCAAAGGAACTCTTGCAAAAGAAAAGAAAAAAAGATTTATGGGTTCAGTTGTGGGGAAAGGAAGAGAACAGGTGAAAGGTGCTTTTAACTGAAAACAGAGAGCAAGTAAATCCACAACACCCACCTTAACTTAATAAGACACTTGTTTCTCAGCACCCAGATAATTTTTCTTCCCTCACTTTTTATCTGTAGATGGGACTGTGTCACCCTCTGTGTTTAAAGTGCACCTAGTGGGCAGTGTTCATAAAATCTCAGCCAATACTAGGTCATTTACACTGCTGTTTCTGCTGCAAATGAAGGGCATTTTGAACCAGGAAGCAACTAGCTCCAAGGTACTGCAAGGAACCAGGGTTGTCCATGAAAGGCACAGCTATCTCTGGGCAGGCACTGAGTACCCTCTGCTCTCGAGGGCAAGGTAGCTTCAGAGTTGGTAGGAGTGAGTGGAATTGGGGAAGTGGCTAGGAAATTCACAGTAAACCTGAAGGAAGGGTTGTATGCCCCTTGATCATTTTGTTTTGAACCAGACACACCAGACATGCAAAACCAGAAGAGCCCCATTGTGCCAACATTAATCCTTTAGCCTCCATGAAAAAAAAAATCGATACTTACAGCTTTGGCCTCTCACAAACAGGCTGCTCCCCCTCCGATTACCAAATTTACTGCACCACATCTTTAGCTGGCGTAAAGTATAAGTCAGTTTAGTTCTGTGTATCTTTGCCGATTTACACAACTTGGAGACCGAACTTGGTGGAGTGGATGTTTTGCTCAGGGAAAGCTCTTTGAAGCTGACCTCAAGCTGCTGCTATGGCATCTAAGTGAGCAGTGGAAGGAAGTAAGAAAAATCTTAACAAAATGGGGGTTTTGGACTGTTTGAGGACTGCAGAATATATCCATCTAGCCATGATGGAACTATGCTGTGCACCTAAATTGGGATTTAAAATATGAGTGAAACAAGACTGTTTTTCCTTTTTGCCAGTACTGTGATTTGACATTTATTCAGGTGAGTCACATAAAACAGAGGGACATAACACAAATCAAGATAGCCTGGTGATTCTCTGCAAGGGACTTTGAACACACTGATTGCATTACAGCATACTTAAGAATTTGTCTGAGATGTTTTGATAGATTTTTCTTCTTCCCCCCCCCCCCCGCACTTGTTTTAAGACTGAGATGCACGTCCCTGAGGACAGCACTTTGTTTTGCTTAGATTAACTGTGTTGTGAACTTTTTGTCTCTCCTCTGTACTCGCTGAACTCCATGAAGAAATTCCCAGTGGATTCAGTGGTGCAGTATTTGGGTCTGAGAGGCTTGGGCGGGGCTGCTTACAGATAGCACCTGAGGTCACTGAATTTGTATTTGCTGTATGAATCTTAAGAGCCCTTTGTGTAAGCTTTTCCCTTCCCTTCCCTTCCCTTCCCTTCCCTTCCCTTCCCTTCCCTTCCCTTCCCTTCCCTTCCCTTCCCTTCCCTTCCCTTCCCTTCCCTTCCCTTCCCTTCCCTTCCCTTCCCTTCCCTTCCCTTCCCTTCCCTTCCCTTCCCTTCCCTTCCCTTCCCTTCCCTTCCCTTCCCTTCCCTTCCCTTCCCTTCCCTTCCCTTCCCTTCCCTTCCCTTCCCTTCCCTTCATCAGTGTTTCTTGTGCAGATGAGAACTTTGTAGTGATCCATACCAGAAGAGGAAAGCCCTTGAAAGCAATGAAAAGGGATATTATGTATAACCTGTGCAACAAAATGTTTGAAGGGTATTCAGAAAGAGATTTATTTTCCTTGATCACAGATTTTAGGGGCACAATTGGATTCCTGAGGCTGGGTAGAGAGTTGAGACTCTGCTGCCACACATTCCCTACCTGGCCATACATGACAGAAGAGAAGGAGAAGATAGGAAAGGGTGTGGTATTAAGTAGTTTTATAAAAGAAAAATAAAAGTAATTTATATAGTACAGATTCAGTTTACACAAACAAGAGTGCAACTGAATCCATAGGGAAAGTCCACCAGAGTTATTAATGCAGATGGAAATGGCACCATAAATTGGGCATGCATGTTGCATTTATACTAGAAATTGGCTTTTATATCCCTTAAAATACATCAGTTAACAGCGGAGACACGGCTATGGTGACAATTATTTAGTTTAAAGAACAAGAGCTTAATTATTTAATCTAAAAAATATGTTCTTAATGTTTTCATTACAGTCACGTCACCCTTGGGCCAGACTCTAAATGGAAAGATTCACAAATGTGCAAGAGATCCAGAGAACAATTTCTGTTGGCTTCAACAAATTTCATCAGCACATTTCACATTACTAAGCACACAAATTCCATGATTAATTACAGTATTTTGAGTTGAAAATAATTTTGGAATAATTTGTGCTGCTAACATATCCAAAGAAAAGAATATGGCGGTCTTTTATTTATATAAGTGTAGAGCTAGAACAAAGGATTTTGTGACCATTCTTGTGTTAAATATGTAAAATCAATGTCAACTTAATCACAAAGCCCCCCCAGCTGCTCCAGTGGGACAGCCTCTGTAATCAAGGGTAGTGGGATCAGTCCCATATATCTCTTGTTGGTAATTAAATTTTTAATTTTTCTATAGATGTTTTTTAGAGAAAATGATAGATTATGTGATTTAGTCAATTCAAAACACTGTTTTTGCTTTCCAAACAGGGCACACTACTGGACCAAGCCTAAATAATGACAAGCTATATAAGTTTGCTTACTCAGCTGAAGTGTATGTTGATCGCGTGAAAGCATCACTGCAAAAAAGTGCAGGATATCGGATTTCTTCTGATGTGGATGTCAACCTCTTATGGAGAAATCCTGACAATGATGATGACCAGTTGATCAAAGTTATGGTAATTAATGCCATCAGACAACTTAAAACATGCACAATCTTACCTGCATTGATCTAGCTGCTAATGTAGCATCAGGGAACTCACTTTCAGGACATAAGCTAAATCTTTTCTCTAGTCTGATCAACTAAACCCAGCTTCTTTGATAAACTGATTCCTATAGAGTGAGATATCACAAGTATGTACCTAACATCATAAACCAGAACTTCAGAGTATCTCCTATATTTTGAAATTACTTCATACAGCTTCTATAGCTTCAAACAACTGGTGTACAAGCACATACCCAAGGGGCGACAGGTTGTCTGAAGTTCTCAGTTCTAGCTACAAATCATGACATTTGCTAAATACAAATTGGGTTTGGTACTTAGCTTTATGGTGAGTTTTTCTGCCACTTATTTCCCCAGTGGAGAAAACTGGTTTCTTTTGTAAACATAGACATAGACATAGACATGGAGGAATAATGATCAGAACCAGAAATGAAGAAATAAAAAATATTTATTATGTGACTTAGTCTATCCAGCCTATCCCAGGCCAATGCTAGACTGCTCTCTACCTGAATTTTCTCTGCTTTTACTTTACTAGATAAAAGATGTTCAGGTTGAAAATGTGAATGAACGTCCAGCTGCTAAAAACATCTTCAAAGGAAAAAGCGCAGAGAAGATCCTCGGGAAAGAATATCTGGAAGCTTTACAGAGGCCCATAGTGCTTGAGCTAGTCCGTGGAAAAGTAAGACCCTTTATTTTAAAATTCAATCGCTCAGGAAACCCGAGACAAATCTTTTCATAGGGACTTGGAGAATTTACCAATTCACTATCATATCAGTGTTTTTAATAAGCCATCATGTTCTGTCTTTCTATATGGAATACAATAGTTTAGAAGAGACTGTAACTTACCTGTACAAGGGGACCTTCTAGCCCAAGCCTATTGTGCATTGAGAACACCAGACAGTGTGAAAGTATAGAGCAGATTGGCCACAAATATATAGGTACACGTGGATTTATGCACTGCTGCTGTGTAAGATTTGTGCTATTGACTTCAGTGAAGCCAGGACTGTGTCCAAGGTCTGAAGGCAGTAAAGGAGATACAGTTTGTCATGACGGATGTTATACCAAGTCTGTGAGGAACAGTGTTAATCACTTTAAACCCTTATCAAATATTTTAGCATGATTGCTTTTTCCAGGTCTCTATATTGCTTATTTATACTTCTGTCTCACCTGCAGTTTCAATGGTCTTAAGTTAATGAGCTTGATGCTGAAAGACCTACAGGCTTACATGTTTTTCCCCCACTGGGAAACTCTCTCCAAAAATCAGAAGAGAAGGGTCAAGGAGTGGGTGTATCAGCATGTGCCTGGGTTTTATAACCTGCCTTGAGAGAGCACCAAAGCGCTGTCCCATGGCAGGAGCACCAATGTCCATTTGCAGCTTTGAGAGTCACAGTTCTGCTGAGAAGGGGATCCAAGTACATCTGTCTCACCCTCTTTTTTCCTGCAGAGCTGCTCATGTGTCCCCTTGCACTCAGCTTACTGTTCTGACCAGGGAGTGGCAAGGCTTGAGCCACGGCTGCTCCTGCCTCCTGTCCATGGTCCTCCCTCCAGTTGCTTGTTGCATTAGGCCAAGAGCCCCCCTCTCCCCTCTGCAGCTCGAGCAATGCTCAGCAGTGGGGGCATGGGCAGAGGGGCTGTGAGAAAGGAGGAAGGTTGAAGGTCACACTCCCTTTTCTCTTCTGCAGAGTAGAGTGAGGGCTGTGACACTCTATCCCAGCAGGATCTTTACCTCCTGCTTTAAATAGGCACTGAGCACATACCCTGGCCGCCAGCTCAGCCTGCTGAATTGCAGCTGCTATCAGACCTGCTCAGTAACTTTCAGACTCAGCCTTGTCATCAGTTTTACACAACATAAAAAGAAACAGGGTGGCACTGGCTTTGAACTGTACACATCCCTAAATGAGAACAGAGGTATCAGAAGAGTACAGTCAGAATGTGTCTGCTCCTAATACATTATGCACTTTCACATGCTCAGGCTGAGATGTAGTATTAAAAACTTGGGCTTTTTCTCAGGTAGTAGGCTCCTTTTATAATTTCTTTGTGGTGTCATACTTTCACCCCTGGCACAGTGATTTCGCTTTCCAGGATTGCCCCGAGATAACACACTGATTGTACTTACAGTTCCTGAAGAAAAGTGCACTTTTAACGCACCTTGAATGCAAAGTGGAAGTGCAAAGTCTTGTTACCAGAGGAGAGGCTCAAGCACAACAGTTGACCCATGAAGTGCAAAGGTTCTGATACATTTGACACGTAGTTTAAGTCATTCTATCTGTGATTTATCTATGATTCATTCTGGGTTTTTGTAACCTGTGATTAAAGTGCAAGAGGTATTATGCCCCTATGGGGAGAGATTGTCTGAAGATTGTGTAGAAAAATTAGTTGCTTGTGAAATTATGTGCAACGTCCCATTTCCCTTCTAAATTCTACTTACAGGAGGAAAGATGCTCCACTGAAACTGTAGTTAGGTTTAGCTGAAGACCAAAACATGCTTATACTGTTCTTATCAGGCCCTGCCGCCCCTGTAGTTTGCTTAAATAAGGGAAATAGATCCCAATTCAGCTTCCTAATCAGAAAAAAGTAAAGATAGACCTAGAGCAGATCCTCACTATTCCTTTCTCATTTAACTAGATTTGTTATACTCTTTTGAATGCTTTTTTATATACTTTTTTTTTTATTCCTACAGGTCAAAACCTTTTACTCGTATCAAAATGAACCTGCTTTTACTCAAAACATCAAGAGAGGTCTGGCTAGCCTTTTCCAGCTACAGCTGCACTCTGGTTCTACCCGTGAGGTATGGTGCTGTATCAGGCAAGATGATTATCATCAGAGAAACAGGCAGAGTCTGATCTGCTGTGGAAGGCAGACCTGTGGCTCCTGCTGAAGAAGTTCACTTCAGAAGGAGTGAACTGTGACAGAAATCTGCCTTTTGATCACGTTTGAGGTTGGGGACATTGGTGACACAAGTCAAGTTGCTGCAAGTAATGTAAAGAAGTGGTGAAATCCATTTGATTTAAAATGCCTTTATCGATTTAGATTTAGCTGAATTTGGTAATAAACCAACTTAAACCACATCACTATAAAAGAGATTATACTGATGTTTAAAGTTGGTTGATTACTAAATTTAATTCAGTGGATGAGGCCACTTTAAATCAGAGTATCCACACAAAATTTGCAGTGGTTTACCTGCATCCATTTCAGTTGTGTTCCATTGTTAAATTTCTACAACTGTCCACTTAAGCAAAACTGGAATTTAACTCAAATTTCTGAGTATAGTGTAAGCTGCCAAGTGCTTCCTACATTTTTTTTTTAAACAAACATTGTTACTTTTCTTCTCAGCCATCTATTGAATAGTACCCCTGCCAATCCAAAGGAGATAGTTAGAAACACGGATATCCTTAAAACTGGTATATTAACCCAAAGAGTGCAGCATCTCAGGTACAGAATTCCAGCAGTGGAGAAAATGCTTCATCTTTGGAAGGTGCTCTGGGGTCCCAAATTAAAATTCAAGAAACTGTGCCAATATAACTCTTTTTTTCAAGGTGGATGTTTCTGGGAAATGTAATACTACTTATCATGTGCGGCAAGATCAAGTGACTAAAATAAAAGACCTGGACTCCTGTGAAATAACAAAGCAAGGATTTACCAGCCACAACCCGGTATGATTTCTTTAACAAAATAAAATCTATTCTTCCTATTTAAAATATATTTCCAGCAGCTATTAGTCAACTTCTCAAAAATCCTTCTTGCGTTAGAGAAAGCAAAGTCTACATGTAAATTTTCTACATGTAGTTTTACTAACCTGAGCTTCATATGTAGTTTCTCTGGGGAGAACAGGGAATGGATTCTCCTCTTGTATAAACCACCTTGACTCAGCTGGCATTGAATACAGCATACTAATTTGCATAGTTTTTTAATCTCATTATAACATATTTTAATTTCTATACAGATTTACAGCACTTTTGTCCTGGCTGTACTGAAGTTTTAAATGATGTGAGACTTCTTTTTTTTTTTTGAAGGAAAATCCTAGATACAGACACAGTCATAGTGATAACAGTAACCTTTTCCACACCTGCTGTAGATTCCAGGCAAGATGGTGATTCCTGAATGGAGCCTGGTCAAGCTTCCCTAATGCATAGGTGTAATACAGGAGATGTGCCTCAGAGATAACTGAAGCCCTACTACGGCCCTAATGGTCCTCCACTACTAGTAAAGGTCTTTCTAAGTAGTTACTACTAAGGGCACACGCTGAAGACAATGGGATTCTCCACATCAGAAACTGACTTTTTGCAGCTCAGAGAAGTACAAAAGCACCACACACTCTCTTAATAATTGGCCTTAACCCTATGACTGAATTCCCGATTTTCACACTTACCGCAAAGACTTCATCTTGTTTACGAAACAGGTCAAGCCAGGTATCTGACTTTGCTTCCTGAGTGTGAACATGACAATCTCGTTTACAAGACATTTCTCTGGAAACGCTTCTCATCTTATTTAAAGAGTATTTTAAATTAAATGTAGTACTGGGCATTTTCTCAATTGCCACCTGCTCCATAACTTCCTCCCATGCTCCCTCTGTTTTTTCCCCGTAGTATGTACTGAATTTGAAACACATGGTGCAGAAGTGCATGGCTTCTTATTGCAGAGAGTCTTCTTGAGAACCTGGTTTATAGGCTTAGCTTGAGATGTCAGCCCACATGCACCTTCCTCATATGACCCTATTTCATTACAAGTCTTGCCCTGATTTGGAACTCTGAGCTTTTTTCCTATTTTGTTGTTTATTGAATAGCCCTCTTTCTGTTCTATTTTTTTGTTATTTTCAGATTTTAGATGTCAGTAAAAAAGTCACATCTGCCACAATCTATGTGCTGGAAGACAGTTTCATAAAATCCATTAAGGCAGAAGAAAATTATGTTTTCCTTCTGAATTTCCGACGAAAAACAGGTGCCAAAATAGTTTCAAAGTAAGTTGGGCAATTTGACTGTCATTGACAGGACTAGTGGTTCAAGTCAGGTTATAGGTGTATGTCTTATAGAATCGAGATCTAAGGCTGTAAACTCTCCAGGTAAGGAGTTAGGTGTCTTTTGTATCCATATGGTGCCTAGTCCAACTTTGATTAATCATGCTACAAATAATAAATAATGGCATTCATAAAAAATTATCTGAAAACAATGGAATTATCCAAAACATTTTAAGCTCCCCATTAGTGCTATAGGTATTCTGTTCCTGTGCCTTCTCATTTCTTAAGAAATACTTCTGATGGATCTCCATTTCTAGTATGTGAAAGTATAGAAAACAAAATCTACTGCATAGAAAGGAAATACCAGTGAAACTAGATCAGTGTTAGACTCCAGACTCCAAAGCACTGCAAGTCTGGAGATACTCATGCAAGATAAACGATTTGGGCATCTCAGTAGTATTAGATATTAAAAGAAAAAAAAAAAAGAACATTCAAAATCTCACTTTCCAGATCCTCGTAAGAATAAATATATGAAACATTTCAGAATGCATATGGTTACTGAATGTTGTTTATCAGGAGCAATAAATCCATGCTTTAGAGAGTCCCTTATTTCAGTATTTTATTCCACATAACTCTAGTGGTAATTCTGCTGGTATAAGATATTTCTGTTACCTTAAAAAACCCATAGGCTAGCCATGTTCTGAACATTTTAAAAGAAGACTTCAATAAGCCTGTGTTCTATATTTTTTGCCTGTGGAGGGGTTTTTTTTGTTTTTTCTTGCTGTGATTTCTGCATTTCTGCACTACCTGTTGAGCTCTAATGGTTCACTGTATGGATACACAGGCAGAGACTGGAACTGAAGTCAGTGCAGGCTGGCCCTGGGCTGATCGCTGGGAAGCAAGTCGCTGGTGTGATCAAGACCTTGGACTCCAGCTATGTTGCCGTCCCACTAGAAGCGGAGCCAGTGAAATCCGAATGCAAGAAGTGTCCTTCAGTAAGTAAACACGGGTTCATTGGACGTCAGGTCGGTTGGCTGAGCAGAACAAGTGCGAGAAGAAGTTTCTTTCCAAGCAGCCCACTAGGAGAGGTGTAACGCAGCGATATAAAACACTCCCTGGAGTGGGGAGTACAGAAGTGATGCAATTGAGTGCTCCACTCCACAAGAGTGTTTTAAGATTTACCACTGAAAGTACCAATGTTTTTGCTCTCCTTCAAAGATTGAGTGCAATACTTCTCAAGACCACTAGAAAATACAACAACCTTTTGGTTTTAACTCACTTTTGCCGACCATAAGTTGGCAGAGGCTTACTTCCTCTGGGTAATGGAGTGGGAAATGACTTTTAAGATGGTTGGCTGGTGTTTATAAATAATTCTACCATGGAGGAACTGAACTGTTCCTAAAAATTAAAGTTCATTAGCCATTCCTTAGGCAGGCTAAACATTTGTTGACAGTATATTAAGCTTCTTCTTATTGCCTGACCCTGAGGAATTCTTTTACTTAAAAGACTCTATAGGTATTTTATCAGTATAAAATGGGGCTCTGGTATTCTTGGGAAGTCCAATACTGTTCTCATTTTTCTCTGGGAAAAAAATGTCCTTGTTTTTTTGTATTTAAGATATTTGAAGACTACTGGGTACTGTAAGTGCATCATAAACTAATGTAAGTTACTACAGTGACTGTTAGCAAACAGTATTCCAGCTATTGCCATTGTGGAATAAATTTAGCAGTGAATGTGAACATTAATGTAAAGATCATTTATCTCTTGTTTTTTAAAAACAAAATACAGCTTCTACGCAGCACACATAATTTTAATTCTCTAAAGATACTCCTTATGAGCACAAATACTTTCCTATATTGGAATTTGTGCTTATTATTTGGAAGCAGCATTACACTATAATAACTTATCTTGTTTAGTACTTGTTGAACCACAAAGGAGACGAAAAAAATATGTTTGGGGAAGTGATATAGAAATGATGCTGCTTGTGTGCTGGAGCAGTTCTGAACAGGGAACATCAAGGGATCTTAAACAGAGCAGGGACAGGTGTTTTTTCCCTGATTCTGCCCATCGGGGTTTGTGTTGACCAATTTGTCACTTGCAACTGAGTTTGTCATAACAGTTAAAATTTCCAGACCAAGATAACAAACACGGGGTATAATTCCAGTGCACTGCCTGGGGACTGAGCCAAGTCATTATAAACTTAGTGGCACGATGAGAATGAACTCCTGCTTTCTCACTGTATTTTTCAGTAACTGCTATGAAAAGATGTGGTCTATAAACAGAACACTGTATCCAAAGCAGCAACATAACATATGGTACTTATATATCATAGTATACATTAATGCCCTGCTGACATGCTGTGCCTTGGAGTTTTCATTTTCAAAGCCCTTTATAAATCATAACAGGTCTCTCTACCTTTATGAATTTGGTATAATAACCACTACTATCCTCATTTCATAGATGTCAGCACTAGCTTCTCTGAGGTTATGGCAGTTGTTTACATTTAAATTCAGGCCTAGATTTCTGTGTTTAGACACCAGAAAGCATGTTCTTTGCAGAAGAGCTCATGCATCTTACACTTTTTTATGCTCATGGTTCCTACAAGAATAGATTCTTGCCCCTTTTGAAACTGAGGTGGATTTGTTCTGTCTCGTGCAGCCAGCCTTTGTGGGTTGGTAAACAGCTGTCAGGCACTGACATTCAAAACCAGCTCTTCAGTTTAGAACCTCTTGGTTTGGCTGGAGTTTTCCTAGGGTGCCCACAAGACTTCTGGTCTGATCTTCCTGTTAGGGAAGCTTGACTAAGCTTGCTAAGTTGCCGTGTGGAAGTGCGTGCATCTTGTGCCTGACTCTTTGGGTTATTCAATCCAAACTGCCTGACATTCACATCAGGAGAATGAGAGCCCCTGCAAAAGCCAATATTGAACGATGTTTTTAATGCCATGGTGACTGCAGCAGTTGAATGGTTAGAGCACCCTACAAAGAGGAAGACTTGGTCTCCACTCTCTTTTGCTTGAGATTGCTCCAGCTTTCATCTCCCACCTTGCTCTTCTCCAGGGTGTGGGCTAAACTGGCTAAGAGCAGTCCACACCACTGGGCTCTGCACAGGAGAAAATATGAGATTAATGAGGTTAGAGATTTTTGCTGGACTATGGTGCAATTTCAACAGGGGGAATAGAAAGTGCCCCATATGATTACTCAATTTCAGCTTATAATAGCAACACTGACCTTGGTGCTAAGCACTAATCACCACTTGAGGCTAAAAGACCCATCTGTGCCTCAGAACATGAGTTCCTCCCAGCTGGTCATTAATTCTCAGGAAATATCCGATGTCTCAATCATTGTTGCCTAATTATTGTTTGTTACAGTCGATAGAAGTTGCACTCTGTACTGATGAATGATACTTCTAATTGCCAGCAGGTTCAAGTGCTATTGCCCAATACAAAATCCACAAAGAAGGGAAGTATTTTAGTAAAGTTCAAATGGGTGCTAGCATTATTTCCCACTCGGGAAAACGGCAGTAAACACTGCTGCAAAGAACAGCTGAGTTTTCACCAAGGAATGTTCTCAATAATTTGAGATAACAGAGGCGAAGGCAAGTGTGAGAGGAAAGGTCAAAATACCAGCACCAGTTTCTTGTGGGAGTGTATCTCTGGAAGGACAGATATGGGTGCTTTGGTACCATGTTGGCTCATTCGGGTAAAACGTGATGTGGGAATAAATACAGCAGCAATGTATCAAGAAGCCAATACCTGTTCTAATACCATATTACCTGTCATTTTGTACTATATCTATAAATCCATCTGTATGCAGGTTTATGAATGAAAAATGGGAATTACTTATTGAACATTTACTCCTGCCCTACACTAACCACTTAAAAATTACCATCTCCTTAGAAAATATGATTAATTTGTGAATTGGGGATTTTGCACCTCCCACTTAAAAAATAATTACTTAGGAGAAAATGGGAACAGAGAGAAAACAGCAGATTCACCAGAAAGCACAGTAAATTTCCAAGAGAAGAGAATTCACTTTATTCCATTTACCATATAAATAAACTTGTTTTGTTCCAAAATAGATTGCAGGGAAATACTGAAGTGTTAGAAAAGAGACAACTATAGGAATGTTTCAAAGATATTTGTTCTGGGATATCATAAATTAAGTAATACTTAGCTAAAAGATCATCAGTCTATTGGATTTCAGCTAATTGGAGCAATAGGTGGCCCACATACTTGCATTTTCTAAGTCTGATTTTGAGAATTGAAGCTATAATCTGAGAGATTTGACATAATGTGAATTGGTTTGCAGCTTTCTGAACACTGGAAGAGCATCAGAGAACATATGCATCCTGAAAAACTTTCCAAAGCTGAAGCTGCAAAAAGCTTTTTGTCCTTCATTAAGAGCATCAGAAAAGCCACGAAAGAGGAGATACTGCAAGTTGTTAGAAGTGAAAATAAAGAACTTCTGTAAGTTATCATGAACGAGCTTTCAAAAGGTTTAAGTTACTTGAAACTGCAGAAGGGCAAATTACATGCAAAGGGATTGAGTTCTACTGGTGATGTCCTAGCAATGCAAACCCAGTGGTCAGTACTGACTACAGGAAGAGGATTTTTTTTAAAGCAGCTGTGTTTATTCTTGTAGTATAATATATTTTCAGCACACCGTTCAGCCAACAGGATCATATCTACAGTGCAAGGCTAACATGGTTTGTAGTTTAGCCAAAGGTTCTTATCCCACCTGCTTGTCCTGAAACATTCTATAACTTGTTCTTGACTTGCCCATTTGTTTCCTTCAATCAGAAATAGAGCAAAAAGGGAAAGGTTCATGCCTGGATATTGTCCTAATATTAGAGTTTGATTGTATACAGTATGTGCACCAAGACTTGAGAGTTGAAAAGGATTTCTGAGTCATATGGTCAGGCTCTTTCAAACAAATCGTAGCAGTTGTTAGCAGTAGAGATAACTTGAGAGTAACTCAGGTAGCATAGAAGCCTTTTCTTTACATGCCATTGGGCGTGCAGTACTAAACCACTTTTCTACATTTACAACTTTGTCCTGTAAACTTTAATACCTTCGGGATAGTTTAGTTTTTTAATACTTACTTTGGTCCCCTATTTGCATAAATTCAAATATTACCCATGGATATGATTAATTTCTGGAGTTCATGAAGCAATTGAGGGACACATTTTTTTCCAACAAGAGTAAAAGATTCTTTTACTTGCAATGAAGAGATCTTTCAGTACATTATGTTCTTTCTTTCAGTATGCAGAAAAGCCTTTTTGGTATTGTCTAGCTGGTTACAATGATAAGTTCATTTAATTTCCACTTTTTTATAGTCCACAGGTCGTGGATGCCGTAACCTCTGCTCAGACACCAGAATCACTGGAGGCCATGCTGGAATTTCTTGACTTTAAGGACGCAAGCACTTCTGTCCTGCAGGAACGATTCCTGTATGCCTGTGGATTCGCTTCTCACCCCAGTGAAACGCTCCTGAAATCTTTAACTGTAAGTCAAGGGACAAAATAAATACAACAGAGTTAATATTCTTAAGCTTCATCCCAGTCAAAGGGAAAGGGAAGTAGAAATGACTGTTGCTTTTTCCACTTTTCCTTTCCTTATGCCTTCCAGGGTTTCCTTTAAGCGTGCCAGTAACATAAGAGCCTGCAAACAACAAACATTTGTAGGTCCAGGATGAAATTTTGTAAAATGTTATCAATATCTACTACTTGGAAAAGAAACATAATACTGAATGTTTGGAAAACAATTTGAGCATTGTTTGATTGTTGCCTTATCACAGTCCTGTGACCATTTAAATACTCTCTTCTTTTTTTTTTTTAACATAGCTCCAAAATGAATATACTATTTGAGACACTGAATGTAACACAAGGGGAAAATGGCAGTCAGTTATTCTATGTAGTGATAGAGCTGTGCTCTGCTAAGCCTGAGCCCAGGCCATTGTGGTAACCACTGCCTTTGCACTGCACTAATGCTTGCAGGAAATGAGGGAGTGTATTCAACACACTACAGACTGTGGTTCATCATATTTAGACCAAGAGACTAACAGCATTGCTTTTGCATAACAGGATAAGTTCAAGGGTGATATCGCAAATGAAGAAATAAGAGAAACTCTGGTCATTGTCATGGGAGCACTCATCAGGAAGCTGTGTGACAGAGGAGGCTGCAAGCTCCCAGTGAGTATCTGCTGTGCACTGCTGGCTAAATTCTGGTCTGCAACACACATGAATGATCCCTGCTGACATTACTGGGAGAGCATGAGAGACATGGGAATCATATTCTCCCACTTTAAAATAAGCTCATAAAGTCCTATGTTTGATAGAGAGAGGAATACTTTTTTAAATAATGACATCTACTTTGTCAGATTTAGGCTTTAATCTGGTCTCTTCCCATTTCTTTTGATTTCTCTAGTTGTCCTTTGTCTGACAGAACTTTTTTCTCACTGCCTAGTCTGTCAGTAGAAGCAGTCCTTGTGCTCCCTTGTCCAAAAGCTTTGCATGTCATCAGAGAAACACTGGCAAACTCAAGGTCTATTTAATGTTTGCAATCACCTTAACTAATTTCACCTCTGTGAAGAAAATTCATTGATTCAAATACTCAACTGTATACCAAACATGCATAGAACAACCCAGGAGGAAGACCCTTGAGCATGGACTGAATAGATGTTGATGTTAGAGGATGAAGATGATCAGATAAGGCATTGCTGCCTGCTGGATCTGTGCTATTGAGGACTGCAGCACACTGCCAAAATGACACAGAGCACCTGAACAGGCCCTAGGAATACCTCTTAATTTCCCTTGTTAACTGCCAAGCACTCTTATAACATATTTTGAGGCACTAAAGAACGCTTCCCTTGTCTTTTTTTGTGGGGAGATGCTGGCCCCACAAGGAAGACCTGTGAAGCCCCTGAATCGGGGCAGGAGCAGCTAGCAAGTGATAAAACTACCAGGTTTACCTGGACTACAGGACCAGGTATCACTGTATGTACAGTCACTTTGGTTATGCTTGAAGGAAGCCATCAACATAGAGTTTACAAATGATACCTCTGGTAACCCTGTGCAATGATACTTTCAAACAAAAACATGCTAGAACCCAGCCCTGCCCCTCATACTTCTGCAGAGGGAAAGAAATAGGTTTATGATCACCATTTAAATGTGCTGTTGATTTTCTTTAGTTTGTTGTGGAGGCCAAAAGGCTGATTCTAAATAGATTGGAGAAGGCTAAGAAAGATGACAATGTGAGGATGTACCTGCTGGCACTGAAGAATGCACTCCTTCCCGAAGCAATTCCACTGCTCCTGAAGTACGCTGAGTCAGAAGAAGGGCACATTAGCAGTCTTGCTGCCACTGCCTTGCAGAGATATGATCCTTCTTTTCTCACCAAAGAGGTAAGAAAATATCCTGCCCAAGGAAAGAAGTGCAAGAGACTGTATTAAACAGTGGGATTGAGTGCAATCTCAGTAAGTTTGCTGATGACACCAAGCTGTGTGGTGCAGTCAACATGCTGAAGGGCAGGGATGGTCTTGTGGACATGTGCTACTCAGCCTTTGGCTCCAGAGTCCCACAAAGGTGGGGGCTGTCAAAGATGGCATGCAGTTTGCAGGGAAAACTGGGCTCCCTTCCCAAGATGGAACACTTGGACACCTGTGCAACCCCTGTTCTTTCTTGTGCTTTCACAAAGCCAGGAAGAATACACAAAGTAAGACAAGGATAAAATAGCTGCATCTTACCCTGCAGCCTCCAAGAGTAAGAGAAGACATACAAAATAGCAGAATATAAGGTCCTGCCTCTGCTGCTTTACCCTGCATCTCATTTCATACCTACTGCTGGCCACCAGAACCAAGGTTGTCAGGGTGCTGTTCTGCAATTAACATGCTGGAGGGCATTCTGTCAATGAGGCTACATGGCTTTCCGTGGATTTACCTGTAAAAAAGATGTGTCACAATCTTCTCAGGGACATGAAGCCATCACAGGCGCTATCTATAAAATTAAACCACAAGATTCTTTATTTTTTAAAAGTATTTCCTTAACTGTCAAGGAAATCTCTCTTGATCTTACCACTGCCACATTAATTTGATCTTAGTCCTGCTGCTTATTTACAGCCCCACTGTGAAAACCAGTGTGGAAGGCTGTATTTGGTCTGTGGCTTGAGAGAACATAACAGATGTCCCACTTGTCCTTGTGGTCACTGAGCTATACATGTCTCGTACATTCCAAAAGGACCATGAAAAACAGGGTGCTGAAAATATATCCTTATGTATTAGCCTTAGCTATGGAGCTAACTTAAGCTAACTTAAGCTGATATTATAAACGAGATTCCAACCTGTGCTTTGCCCAGTCATCTGCATGAGCATTGAGTGAATAATGTGTTTCCTGACCAGGTGAAGGAAACAATGAACAGGATATACCACCAGAATCGCAAAGTCCATGAAAAGACGGTGCGAACCACTGCAGCTGCTATCATCTTAAACAGTAACCCATCCTACATGGAAGTGAAAAACATCCTGCTCTCCATTGGTGAACTGCCTATGGAAATGAACAAGTACATGCTCTCCATGATCCAAGACATAATTCACTTTGAAATGCCTTCAAGGTACATTAAGTTCAGTATAAGTAAACACAGCCCTTCCTTATTTCTTTGCAGAGACCCTAAGAACACACAGATTCTAATGAATTACTAAAATTTGAGGAAAGTATAAAAGGATGCCTGATTTTCATATCAGTTTTAGGTATTGTTAATTCAGAATAAATTTAATTGGCATTCTTTTAATACTCACATTTTCACAGGTACAAATAAGAATTAGGCATCTAGCTTGCATTACTGTGAAAAATGTCATCTGTTGGTCTTAACTCTCTCAGTGGGTCACTTGTTTTTATATTTTAAGAACCAATGAACTTTAAAAAAAATTTTAAACATCTCAGCATGAGAAGGAAAATAATAAAAATCTCTCTTTTTTTTCAAAATCATTAATTTTCAAGCAAGAACTTTGCTTGCCTTTCTTCCTATGACTGCAGGGAGTACCTGAAATTGGAAAAGAGACTCTGGGTTAGGGCAGATTTTTAATAGGAAAAGGTAATGGTTTTGAAGACCCTCTTTCATACTGGGAAATTCACCCTCTCTGAAATTTGATGTTTCTACAGAAAAATAATATATTTGGTACTGTAAAATTTTTGTATCTCAGTGGTTTTGATTGTTTGTTCTGATTGTTCTGTTTGTTCTGATTGTTTTGATTGTTTGTCCTACAGCAAAACAGTTCGAAAAGTTCTGAAGGACATGCGTACTCATAACTATGACCGCTTCTCCAAGATGGGCTCTTCCTCTGCCTACTCTGGCTATATTACACGTATGTAACCATGAAATTGCCTTTTGACCCTGTTTGTATTCCCAAACATTTGATTCATCCACTAGTTTAGTCACAGGTACCTTCTTTCTTTTTTAATTAAGGTGGTCCTGATATATCATCCACATACAGCCTTGACATCCTCTATTCAGGCTCTGGCATTTTAAGGAGAAGTAACATGAACATCCATATTTTTGATAGAAACGCTGAACTTCATGCCAGCCAGGTAACTGCCACACTGTATACAAAAACTAAGCCAGTATGTGGTCCTTTTCTTACAGCTTCTAAATCAGTTCAGCTAATGCCTAAGACCATAAGGTTTGCTGCACTGGGCAGAGAGCAAGCCAACAATGGGAAAAACCCCAAAGTGTTTGCCCTGAACAAAAAGACAGGTGTTTCGTTCTGGATCAAATTCTGTGTCTGTTTAAAGCCTATGCTGTTTATTTGATGTAATCAGTAAAAGCTTTGTGAGTTTGTAAAACTAAGTCCTATTTCTAGTATGTCATAGAATGGAAAAACAAGGAGCAGATCAAATGTACAAATCAAACAGATTTTAATGATATGCCTGTGTTTTAGATTTCTCTTAAAGTTGGCAAGAACTTTCAATATTATAATGCTATTAAATCTATGCAGGACAAAAATTGTGCAGTGGGACATCTCTGGGTTTTCCTCCAGACTGTCCAAAGAAAATAGTCATATGATTGAAGGGAAATTTGTTTGAAAGAGAAGTAGTCTCAGGATTGTGATCTGCATATGGGAAAATCCTGCCTGCACCTAAAAGCATGCCATGAAATTATTTTATTTTCTGTTTTTCTTGCTGCTCAACCTCATTCCATTAAGTCTTCACCTCATACTTTTTCATCTGCAGCTACACAAATTAGAGTTAGGCTCTTAGACATTAAGAAAATATGTAGGGTTGTTAATAGTTTGAGTCAGGTAGAATTTTTTTCACTTATTCTGTATCATTGTTGCATTGTAGGTGGTGCTCGAAGCTCAGGGTCTGGAGTCCATAATAGCTGCAACTCCTGATGAAGGCGAGGAAAACCTGGACTCCTTTGCTGGCATGTCAGCCATTCTGTTTGATGTCCAGCTCAGGCCAGTTACGTTTTTCCAAGGGTATGGTGATTTAATGTCTAAAATGCTCTCAGCAACTGGAGATCCCATGAACGTGGTGAAAGGACTTATCCTGCTGACAGATTACTCACAGGTACTAAAAGTACACTATTTGCTTCTTTTTCTGTCTTTTAAGTGCAGATGCTCCCTCTCTCACATTATTATTGTAGGACATCTTATTTTCTTCCTTTCAATGCTGATAAACCTGACCAATGTTACACAGGCTGCTCTTACTGTGGGAGCTATAGGAAAGTCATGGGTATTAAAGAACAGAATTAAATTACATTAAAAGCAATTTAGAACAAAGGTGAGAACACATATTCTAGAAAACAAAGTAACACTGAATAAAAGCAGATCCAACTGAGTTTCCTGTTGAAAACTCATATGCTATTAGCTATGACCTCCCCTCCCACAGTTTCTTGTAATACAGTATTGTCCCATGTGACCACCTAAGTTTTCCTTTTCACAAGTTGTCCAGGGACCTTATGTCCACTTAGTCAATAACTGTCAGGTCAATGAATCACTGGTACTCAAACTTTCCCAAATAACTAACATTCAAAGAACAGTGCTAAGAGGTCCAAATTTCAAATATTTATTACTAAGAAAAATAAGGAAACAAAATGAGGGTTACACAGTTTTTATGCAATCGTCACCCCAAAAGGTCTGCTAATTTTATGCTTAAATAGATTGACACAAAAATATAACTGGCTACATAATGTATTATTGGAGGACAAGAATTTAGACATCTCTATCAAAGTGCAGCACTTGGTTTGATATTTTTGCTCTTCCCAACCAGGGATCTCTTTAGAACCCTGGATTTAACAACTGTACTCAGCTTATGAAACATCTGCAGTCTCGAACTTTACTTTTTACTTTTCCCCTTTAATTTTTGTCAAAAGAAAATGCCAAAAGCAGATGATGAGACAATCCACTCTGATCAAAATTACACAGAAACACCCTCTGCACATGACAGCTTTCCCCATCTGGAACCCAGCTCAGGCCCTTTATAATGATATTATAAGTCCAGAGGGCTTCCCAGGTAGGGCACAGATTGACTAACTAAGCTCATTCCAACAATGCTTTACAGTTCACACACAGATTATGGGCAAAAACTTTGCTGTGACCTATTTAGCAAACAGACCACAGAGGTGAGAAAGATAATCATGTCCAGTCCTGAGCACAGGAGCATTTAGAGAACTAAATATTTCCAACTGCTGTGCATGCACCAAGCTCCATACATACTCTGGCTGAATCAGTTGGCCGGGCACCCCTAGAGCTGGGGCAGCCAGCAAATTCTCCACTCCTTGCCTTTGGAGAACCTCACAAAAGTCTGGGGCACAGGTCAACAGCACATCAGCATGGTTTCAGGACTTCCACATGGCCAAGTTAAGCCTCATTAGAAACACTTTCACCTGCAAATTCTCTAACAGTGTTACATCTGTACCAGAAAACACTGTCAGAATGGAAGTGCGAATGGCCTAACACTGAAACTGGGGAAAAGACAGTGCAAGAGAGCCATAATTAATATAGCTTCTTGATAGTTAAGTACTACCTCCACTTTCCCTGGCCAGCACGAACAGGCCTTGCCCAGAACATAAGCCCCTTTACAAATTCATACTGTAGACAACCAAGTCAAACGTGGGTTTATCTTCTTTCAGCGAAGAAAACTAGGCATGGGAAACAGTGCTCATTCTATGATACCAAAACTCAGTGTGCCACAGCTGGCCACACTGATTTCAGAACAGGTGAAAACTAAACCAAAATGTTAGACACAGACAGCACAGATGAAATCAAATATCAAAAGGACAGCTTGGAAGTCAAGACTGGAGCTTAAAAATGGGGCAATTGAATTGTCATAAAAGAAATAATGTAATATTTGGGTTCCAGTTTGTGCATTGGTACAGCCTGATTTTGAGAGAAATTATTTTTAAATACTAGAAAAGTTCTGCTCCCCTATTGCTGCTTATAAGGATCATTTTGCATAGAAAGATCAAAACTGTGTTGTATTCAAAGTGCTGTAAAATCTACCAAATAAGACCACCTACCCCCCAAAAATAGCTTCCTTTCATTGACCTTATAACAAGCAGTAATCACAATAGGCTCATTTAGGAAAGGTAATTTCCAAGTTAATAATATTGCTTCTAAAGCTTACACTCCTGCCCATCATCTGTGACATATTTACTCACATGACTGCACAAACTGAAATCAGAGTGTATTTTCCAGCCATTGCTGTGTTGTTTGAGGTCTAAGAATAACTGTCCAGAAGTTATACTCTCTCTATGAAATAAACAGCTCTCATAAAACTGTTTTTGAGACTCCTAAGTCACCTGCATTAAAGTTCAGTAGTGTTAATAGTTCTCCTAGGCAACAGATCTGCCAGAAGCACAGAGAAATTAAATACTATATTAATAGGTCAGAGAAACCGTTTGAAAGCTAGACCCCAGTGGAAGATAGCCAGTTCCCAAAGAAGTGCCTGTTTCAGCTGTCTCTGTGTTGCATTACAGTGCAGTACATAAAGCATTTTTTTTAGTTGAAACATAGCATGTTTGATCATTTTAAACAGTAACAGACGACCAATTCTGATCTTTTGGATCACATTTTCCGCTGCAAATGAGACACAAAGCTTAAAATAGGAAGGGAAAGGAAAATACTTCTCCTGAGGAGGCTGGGTCTCTGTGATTTACACCTCCCATCAGTCTGGATTGGATTTGCACATGAGACGAAGGACAGGCCTGAACTCTAAATAAGGAAATAGGTGAGCTAGTAAAACATAAGACAAGCACTCCTTGGCTTCTCTGCTGGTTTCAGTGACAAATACGACTTAATTCGAGGTAGCATTTAAGCCTTAAACTGTGCAGCCTACTTTAATGTTATTGGGTGCAATTTGACAATACATCTAAAAATATCTGCTCCTCTGGTTGTGTGTATATGTCTCTGCCAGCATGTATAGTGTTACCTCCTCACTCACTAGCAGCTATCCACCAATTCAGTCCCAATTAAAAGCAAAGTAAAATAAAGTAAAACAAACTTTATTTCCACACCTAAACTGACCGAAAAGGGAAGTATTTTATGCTCCATTGCAGTCAGTAGAAAAATTCCCTTTGATTTCAGCAATCAAATGATTGTTATTTGGGTGAATGTAAGAAATCAGACCATCATATGACCACGCTTGCTGAGGGCGTGCTGGATTTATAAGCCATAGCCAGCCCACTGCATTCTTTAAATCTCAAGCCCACTTTAGCAGCAACTGACGGACAAATTGGTTCTGCCAAGTTGATTCTTTCAAGGAAATAATTTTAAAGATATTTAATTTACCCTAAAAGGTTAGGTAAACATGCAGAGCCACTGTAATTATCCAAGTCCTTGATTACAGCAGGAAAACTCTAATGCTCTGAATAAAAACCTTCCCCAGTGTTGCTCCTTGCTATTGAGTATTCACATGTCCTACAAATGCCTGCAGCATTACAGGTGCTGAGAATACCACAGGCACAGAAACCTGGGAGGAGGGAGAAAACTAGCTGTGAGACAGGAGGAGGTGCCCTGTAAATGAGGCACATGATCAAAATAAACTTTCCCAAGTTAATGTTTCTTTTAAAATGGTGAGTTAATACACTAGTTCTTAGGGAAGCAGAACAACTGTATAAAGTGAGTTAGATTGCCAAGCTGAGTGAACCTTAAAATCTTGGCTGTATGTCAAAACTTAAAAGTAATGAACTGACATAACCCTGAGCTATATTATCACTTCCGAAATGGACTTCCATGTGATGTGTTTCTAGTCCATCTGCAGAGGTTTCGTGAAGCCATGAGCACACTTGATGGTTGATGGAAAATGCATTAAATGCAAATTCACAATGGTGATTAAGGTGCATTAGCTTATGGATTTGGCCACCCAGCCACTGAAGGCATAATTACTGTCGTGTGGTGGATTTGGAGCCACTGCACATGGCACAATTGGTGACAGCACTTTGCATTCTACTGCCAATACAGGGCTGCCTTCAGGTGAGCTCAAGAAATCACACTGCACCGCATTGTTACTGGGGTTCTAGTGAGGAGTTCAATCTGATTAAGCTGGGCTGCCATCAGAGCCTCTGTGAGGCTTGTGTGGTAGCTCTTGGAGACATGATACTCCTTTCAGTGATACTCCTTGCAGAAATTATGCCAGTTGGCACACAGGGGAGCAGGAAAGGATGCAAAACACCTTGCCGTAACTTCATCCCATTTTGAGGGAGTGAGGTACATCAGGATGTTTTGTCCACCCTTATAGAAAAGCCCTCTATTCCTTTCTGTTCCTGAAAAATGACAAGTGGTGTGATTGCAGACCTCTGAGGTCTGCAGTCAGTAACCTGTGCTTTCTGATGGCTCCAGGAGATTCAGCTGCAGGCTGGGCCGACAGCCAGTGCAGAGTTCCTGGGTGGACTGGCCATTGACATCTCAGGAGGGATGGAGTTCAGCCTGTGGTACAGGGAATCCAAAACCAACGTCAAGAACCGGTGAGACACTCCCAGCATGTGCTATAGTTGTAGACAGCTCAGGCTCCTGAGACTTGGTAGTCCCAGTGAAAAAGATTTAAATATAAAAGACCTTGCAGATGAATTAGAATTAAATAATTAAATAAATAGAATTAAATAGCTATGTGCATGGGAGAACATTTGATCTTCTTTTTTTCTTTCAACCTGGATAATACCAGTTCCCACTGATCTGATGTGAATTTATATATCTTTACCTGAAGAACAGGCTCCTTTGAGGGCACTTTTTATATAAGTATTGTAGCACTGTTTGTAATTTAATTTCCTCTTTCTTTTTGTGTTTTGAAATAATTGTAATGCCTGAATTTATTTGTAGGGTAGCCGTGTTTCTAGCTGGTAACACCGAGGTGGATTCCTTCTTTGTAAAAACTGGCATGGAAACCACTTTGGAAGTAGAAACAGCATTAGACTTCATCTCCACGGTGCAGTTTTCACAGTACCCATTTTTAGTCTGCATGCAGATGGACAGAATCGAGTCTCCATTCAGGTAAGAACTAAGAGCACATAATTTCTGAGGTGTCCTTCCAGTCAGCTGCTGAACCAGGACATTTTGGTTTTCACAGCAATAAGAGATTAACAACTGTGGCCAAATTTCAGCCTAACATGACCAGGTGCAGTGTAGGCTGTTACACACACCAACCTTTCTGCTAACCCATTCTTCCCTGTCCCTCACCCCTGAGATTCAGAGAGAACCTTTTTGAAGATCACAATTTGCTCTGAATGTGCACTTTAGTAAATTTTTTAATCTGGCTTTGCGAGTGAAGTAACTGAAGTGGAAGGACACTGGTTCTCTCATGTACAATCAGTTCTGATGGTGACCTGAAACTTTGCCAGCAGTATTTCTCTATTCCACTGTTGAGATAGAAAGTGCATAGCTATAAACTAGCTGAAGTGGAAAGTTTTCTTCATCATCTGCTGTTTACTAGTGTCAACAAAAGTACTTGGCGTGTTAAGCTCTTGCATCCATTGTGTTCTATCATATTTTATTAAGGCACCAGTTTTCCTGAAAACTAAACAACTGTGCAATAAGTTTCAAAAGATACTTTCCAGTAGCCAAAGAATAGTAATGGAATTGGGTTTAGGGGGTTTACTACTCCCTCCTGATTCCTATTTACTGAGACCTCAGGAGGGTAACATTTTTCGCAGAGCCTGTACCAGATATCAATTCAGGCTTTTCTCATCCAAAACATGTTAAAAACCAGAAAAAAATTAAGAAACTTGAGGATCTTCAGGAAATCTTGAGAACACAGTATCTGTTATTTTGCAGATACTAAAACCCCTTCTGATTATATCTACACATTGTGGAAGTGTAATCTCATCTGTATGTAAAGTGTTTGGAACAGGGTGCAAATTTGGCATGAATTTGCTAATGCCAGACCGCTGTGTTGTGTCTTTACAGGAGTCATGTGACTAAGTATGAAAGTCTGCCATCTGGCAGGCGGTACACTGCAAGGAGAGGGAAAGCAGTAATGCTGGCAGGTAACGAGCACCCGCTCCATCAAGAAAACTCCAACATGTGCAGGAAGGTTTTCGGCGCAAAGTCTGATTCCTCCGGTGGCTGGTTTTGAAAAGAAGAACCTGAGCTTTTGCTTTCCTGAATCCATGGCCCCCTCAATGACTTAGGCTTGTACGTACCATACTAACGTGGAGCTTGATCTTGCACTACTGCAGTTAATGGGAAATCTGCCATTGATTTCAATGGGCCAGGATCAAGCTCTCAGTGCGTGCACAGTGTTTACATGTTAACCTATATTTAAAATTTTGTAAAAAAAAAACCATAAGACAAATAAAGCCCAATTTGGTAGCATTCCATGCACTTCCTTAAGGGGGGTGCTTTTTCTTTATTTTTACTTTTTTTGGTGCCAAAAGCAAAAATAATCCTTCATTTTTCTTTCTTGGGGAATACAGAAGTCCATGTTTTTGACATTCAGTAAGAACAATTATGATGTATAAAGAATGATTATTTATGAATATATTTTAAAGTATTTAGGTGTTTTAGGCCTATGACCAATGCCCATTCAAATATTCAAGTACAATTAACATCTAAATGGGACCACGAACTCCTGCTTACTCAGTATTGCCTGTTTTCAAAAAAAGCAGGTTTTATTTTACATGATTTTAAAGGATTTTGCATTTTTTTAAGCAGTCAGAGTTTGATTATTATTATTTATCTTTTGGAGTTTTTTTATTAACTGCTGTAGTTAAATACAATTGATTAATGATGTGGGGTAATGTTTTCAGAAGTACTTACAGTTGCCTTAATTCTGTTCCCACTGAAATCAATGGTATCGTTTCTGTAGTTATCACCAGGAGCAGAGTTAAGCCAACATTGGTTGCTCTTCAAGGTTACCTCCTAAAAAGTTGTGTCCCTCTGTGTAATCAAGGCAGATGTTTTTCCAAAAAAATGAGCACCCACTAAGGCAATTCTGAACTATGATGAAGGAAATGTCTTGAAAGAAGTACATTTTGAATGCACAGTCTAGCAAAGCCTGTGCCGAGCCAAAACATTTTCTTCTAGGTATGTTGTATTTCAATGCAAAAAAGTAATCACTACTCATACAAGTCCTCTGATTAAAATTACTTAGACGCTTCAAGTTGTGTCTTCACAGGAACTGTGAAAAAAAAGTTTTATATTTACATCAGCCTTGCAGATTAAGAAAGAATATACCTCATCCCGGCTCAGCTGATCTCTGACATGATCTATCTGATTTAATTTTTATAGGACAAGGCGGGCGAGTGCTGGTCACAAAAAAGTAAACTAAAAAGCCAGGAACAATTGTTTTAAAAAAAACCCCAAAACCAAACGAAAAGCAGACAGGAAAAATTCACAGATTGTCACAAAAAAAAAATTTATTACAAGATTAAGAAAAAAATCCAAATTTTTTTGTGTTGTAAAAAAAAAAAGAGTGCAGAAATCTGCAAAAATCAAACTGTCAATGGGATGAAACAGTCTGCATGTTGTCTTTCCTGAAAATGCTGATACATTTCTAGTCAAAGCATAAATAAAACAGGTAAAAATACAGTGTGACAAAGCTGTTTTCGGTCTTGTTTCTTGTCTGTTACTTTCTGGGTTGGGAAAGCCTCTCATTGGGGAAGGAACGGTGTTGACAGGGGCAAGAGGAACCATTTTACTCACTTTCACATATGAAGCAATAACATAAGTAGGACACCTACTTGTCCTGGGCTCCCTCTCTAATCAGGAGACAGAAGTATCTCCCGAGAGTGGTATAGAGCCCAAGCAGGATGCATCACATGCTGGAGGTGCCTGTCCAAGTCCTCTGCCCAGAGGAGAGGTAAGACCTAGGAACCCCCTACAGTGTCAATACTTACCTCAGTATCCACTCTCAAAGTCTGCACACTGCATGTTGCAGACAGTCTTTGATACCTCCACTACTGTTTTAGGAACAAAAGGGAGACAAGCTTTTATATTTGTAATTACTAGTTGCTATTTGTGTCATATAAAACAAAAATAAGACCAGAGCTAAGTATTCACACACCTTGAAAGAGGCAGTCTTCTCCTGCAGTGATCTGACACTCTAAATATAGGAGGACAAAGAGTGGCACAAAGAAATATTTCTATTCATCACTATTTCGCTTGTAGAGAATTGAGATATCAACAAGGTGACAACCTCAACTTTGCAGCCTAATTTGCTTCAACAGTCTGCCACACCTGCCCATGACTTTACAACCCAAAATCAGAATAAAAAGGTTCTAGATAATGCAATTTGTACCTGTAAGATCTGTGTCTGATGTCAGCAATCCCCCTGCAAGGCTTACCGCCTCTCAATTTCATCAAATCCAAGAATCTTCTGAATGGGTGCCTGCAAAACAGGGCCCTTTGGCATATGAAAATAGTGATCACTTTTAAAAAAGCGTAACACAAAATAGTTTCCAATTGAAAAAGATAATCTGGCTACTGCCAAATATCTGGCCAACACCACCAGGTGTGCTTCTCTTTCAAGTAAAATGTTTAACATAAATCCATCATGTCTCACAGAGACGCTGATTCGTGTCTTTTGCTTTATTTATTCAAGCGCTGGCACAGCTTATTGAGGAAAATCATGTGCCCATCCTCACTACTGAAATCTGGTTTTTCAGAGTGGGACAACCAACCTGTAAGGGCAATGGTGGGGCGTCCACAGCTTTGACAACATCCCTTGAAACTTAAATCAAACAGAGCCTCTGAGACCCACATTGCTCCTTCAGAAGTGATATGTGTCTTCATGGATACCCCCTGGCATGGCAGCAAGACACTTGCTTCTGAAATTATCTGACCCTAACAGCTGGACATAATGGGGATTCCAGGAGAGGTTTAATCCAACAGCTGGGTAATGGAAGGCCATGGCTTCCTTACTTAGGCTCCATAGCTACGGAAACAACAAAACTAACAAACTTCTAAAAATAAGGTGAAATCAATACATTGCTCCAGACTGCATTTGAAATGAAAACACACTTAGGGTTACAACCAAAGCAAACTTTGTGTTTGCCAAATCAGCGGGGGTTAATCACAAAGATGTAACATACATCTTTGATAATGGCATTATACATACTTTTAAATAATCAGCAATGGTAGCAATTAAACAATAATTCATATGTGAAGTTCAGAGAAGCAAACAAATGCTCAGTCCTTTTTAACTGGAAGCCCCAGAAGGAATGATACTCCAGCTAAATCGAAAAAGCAACGCACTTGAAAAAGAAACTTTGAAACTTTCCTCTTAAAGTTTCACGGAGTGCTAATTTTTAAAGATTATTTTTTATATACTCTTAAAAAAAAAGTGTTCAAATTCCAGGATTCAGGTTTTCACTCCATTCCTCAATGTATTTTGATGTGGAAAGCACAGGAGAATACAAAGGATAAAGGTTCTTCATGAGGTTATGAATGAAGCCATTTGTGCAGTACAGGTTAGGAGACAAGGGGATCAAGTCATTATTTTTATAACATTTGACCAAAAATAAGTGCTGGTAAAATGCTTTTTTTCCTACCAATAATGGATAAGAATCAGAACTGCATGGGTGTAAATCAGCATAATCTCACATAATCTTTGCCTTTGTTAGGGGAAATAGGATCATCAATTATTTTACTTTTAATAAAAATTGATACTTGGTGAAAGGTACTAGGGTTAATACACAGGTAACAAATTGTAAAATACTTAACCCAGATTTCCAATGAGTACATGTTAGTTATAAAGCCAATTCTGGCTCTATTGAGAGCATCTGGTAGAGAATTTGTCTGGCTGGACATCATAGGAGGAACTGCAGTCCTTAACTATGAATATGTTTTATGAGTTACAAGCCCATATAATGCATGCTGCAATGCTACCTTAGAATACAGGAGAATTTGTTAAAAATAGCAAAGTAAACAGAAACCCTGGTTAAGCAAGCTTTTTAAGCACATTTTTAACTTGAACTGTATGCCTTGTCCAACAAAGGTCAATGGAAAGCCAGGCAGTGGCAGAGCTGGGCTGGCAGGAACTATTCTGCAGCATCAGATTCAAATATGGTAAATAAGTGACAGGTACCTCAAAAATAAAGCAGATGGATAGACTAAGAATACAGTTTGGGGTTTGGCAAACAGATTACATATTCTCAATAGTGACAAGCCAAGGAGATAGCAATTCTAAAATAGGTGCTTTTTCTCTCTCTCTCTCTTTTCTTTTTTTTTCCCCCCAAGTGCTATGTTTTATCCTGGATAGCTTGCTTAGATCTGACATAGGGAATTACCCTCTTCTCATTTTAATTTGTTCCCACTCCTTTCACAAAAGAGTTGCATTTTTACCTTTTTGGTCTTGTCATTCCTACCAGTGATGTTTTAAAGAATATTTAGAAACTGGTAAGATTTACTCCAACAATCATTGAAAATCCCAGACATATTCCACCTGTCAGTTTATTTAAGGTATCATAGTAAATCCTCTTTAATTTCAGTGGATTCTTGTGGCATGAGGCACATTGCAGCTGGACAAACATTGGTTGCAAGACCAGGCCCCTCCTAGGGAAAGGTTAAAGTTCATGTCTCCCAATTTATTTACTTTTGACCTCTCTTTTGTAGAGGTTTCAGCTTAAATTTTCAATCTATTGTGCTAACCAGCAGTGCTATCAAGATCTACTTAGAGAAGTCTACTGAAATCAGACTCTAGGAGCTCTCTCTGGAGAAAAGTAAAAGAGAGTTCCCAAATTTTCCTGTTGACAAACACAGGTCCCTTTGCAATTTCAGACTTCTCTAATTTCAACAAAGTGATCCAAGGCCTTTCTCTCCACTCTACACACCCACTATTAATTTGTTTCTGTTTTGGTCATTCTTTGATCTCCTGCAGTCACCCAGCTTGCTGCTGTTGAGCTAAGCCTGTGTGCTGTGCTCTTCCCAGTTCATCCTCCCCTTTCCCCATTCTTTCTTTCAACATCTATTCTCATTTCAATCTTAAGTGTTTTGGGTCTGCCATGTGTATCTCTGTATGGGAATCACTATTTAGATGCTGGCAGTGAAGTCACTGATGATGTCTATCCTAAAGGCAATGCCTAGGTACAAATTTCAAAGAATCTGGAAAGAAAGAGAAAGTCACAAAAAGTAAACCACTCTTTTACCAGCAAACCTGTGCTTCCAGCAAGGTAGGAGGACCATGTAGCCATGCCTTGGAGTGATAAAGCAAATTCACAGCAGATGTCTTCATACTGTATTACTTGCAGATAAATAATGAGACGGGAACCTGTTTTCCTTTAAGAATCTAGGGCACACGATTAAAAGGAAGATCATTATTGTGTGCCCCTTACACACTGAAAACTGAGAAGTGAAAGTGTTCTTTCATATGGCAAAAGTAATCTTTCAGTTTTCAAGTCTATTTGGGGATTTTTCAGAGTTTGACACATATGTTTTTAAACACTTGTTCTTAACAACAGAAGGCTGCTCAATCTCCATGAGGGTAGAAGGAACACACGAAAGCAGCACAAGATTTTTGCTAGCAATAATTCAAGCAATACTGCTGTCCACTAATAAAGTCATCTTATCTTTGCTCTTATAGCAATATTAGACAACGAAAATAACATAGAGAATGAGCAGAAAAAAAGTTTTTCACTCCACCAATTGCTGTCTCTGAACATATTGCAACAGACAAAGAAGCAGTTCTTTGCATAACCAAACTCATATACCGGTCAAAGTTAGGCCACTGAAAGTGGGGAGTTCTTTTTTCATTTAAGTTATACCTGGGGAAAAAAAATAATCAGAAAATCAAATGAAGCAATGGCCCCAACTTCCCTTTGTTCTAAGAGGGAAGAATAAATGGTGAGATCAGGTCAGAAAGAGACTCACAACACTGGGACAAACTTGGGGAGACTCCGAGTGGGAGGGTTTTGATCTTTTCTTCTGTTACCGTTTACATGTTGAAACAAGTAATGCCTCTATTATCACTTCTTCTGCACAGTAGCCAAGGTAACTTTGCAAACATTCAACCAAGCAAAGAACTGCAGGCTTACTTGCATTGTGTCTTTTACTGAAAAATACATTTTATTTATCATAACATTCAAAAAAAAGGAAAAAAAAACCAAAACAAACCCCAAAAACCCCAACATAATACAAATGCTAACTCATTCAGTTACAAACTTTGGTACTTGGTGGTTTCAGGCAGTTTGTTCTCCCATGGCTATGATGTACTGAAGTGTTCCCAATGTGCAACACGCTCCTAGTACAATTCTGAGAGTGATTCCGCTGTCCTTCAATCCCAGGCTCAAGGCATCCCACAGCAGGATCACTTCTTGTTTTGTCTAAGCACTTGCCACAGTGTCGTCTACATTGAGAGCAGCTCAGAGAGTCCATTTTTCTCCAGTTATGTATCTTCTTTTTCTTATTTTTTCCTCCACAGGCAACAACCATCAACACATCACGTTCATGGCATTTTCCCCTTTGCCTTATAGCCCACCGCTCTCTCATCAGACATACCACCCACATCCTCTTAACAATCATTATCCTTACTTCACATTTGCACTTTTAAATATCTTTACACTGATAACTAACCCACTCCCTTAAAAATGGGAGGAAAAAGAAAGGGAGGGAAAATAAAGAAGAAATAAAAAAAGAAGTAGGAAGGAAAAAAGCACAAGCATTTTTAAAGTATGTGTTCTCAGGTAGCCACAAGTTAATGGTAATTTATAAGCATAAGGAATGACACTTTAGCCATCAACACTAGAGAATAAAAGTAGCTCCGAATGCAGACAAGGGGGAAAAACACCCCACACAATCCATAAATACATGTTAAATCATTCACCAATTGATTCACCAAGGGTTAAATTTGACTAAGTGAAAACAACCCTGCTGCAAAAGACCAGAGCAACATTCTGGTGCATCACTCCAGTCCTGGCTCAAACTTTTAACTGGATGCTGACCTAAAACATGTGGATAATTGGTTGTTGCAGCCCTTGAACTCTGACAGCAGGGCCAGGAGGGAACTCGAGTGGTGCACAGGATTTTGCCCTGCTTTGCACATGGGGTGAATTTCAGCTGTAACATACTATGACTGCACCGTGAAACACATAATACTAGCAGCTTGTGAACCCTGACATGGAGGGCTCGACTCTAATCCAAGATATGTGGTTACACACCACCCCATCAACTGGAGAAATTCACCACTGGGTACACATGGAGGAGCACCATATTACCAGATTTTTTTCTGGTGACCTTTTGTGATGTTATCTGCTGGGTCCAGCTAGACTCAAGCCCAGAGCTCTGGTTTTATATGTAGAAAGTGAGGAACCCAGTTCTTGGGTCTGCAAGGCACTCAGCACTCCGGGCCGAGTTCAGCAAAGCATTGCATTGGTGGGAGAAGGGAAAAAAAAGGTTTGCGCTTCCACTGAAGTCCCCAGCAATCTGCTCAGATATTTCAAGTTAGAGATGCACATGAAGGCTTTGCTGGACTGGGTCTGCAAAGCGAAGCACCTTCCAAAACTGACCCCTTGATGCAAACACAAAGTCGCTTTAGTAACAGACAAAATTAAGTAAACACGGTTTGACATTATGACTGACACATTCAATCGAATCTCCCCTGAGAAAAAAAATAGCTGTTGGTATTCCCTCATTTCATTGCTTTCGTCTCTACGGGTAGTAAAAGAAAAATGCTGCAAAATTTTCCTCCAACAAATACATGTTGAAATCCTGGGCACTTGTTTTCTACGCATTTATTTTTTTCCCCTTTCAAGTACACCGGGTGAAACTGTAAACCTGAGTTTGTGTGTGCAAACCTATATCTTGTAAACCGCAATGTGAAACTTCACTCCGAGCACCGATATAGGAAAAGATAGGACAGAAACACTTTTAAACACGGATGCTAGTATTATAGTGTGCGTACTGTACACGTGTGTGTCACAGTCGACGACCTACGCTGGTACCTGCACTGTCCTGCAGTCCCAAGTACTGTTTCATTTAACACTGATAACCTAGTCACAACAGACTTATCAGTCATGAAAACGGGGAGGAGGCATTCATTTCCTTTAAGAGGCACTCAGCTTGCATCCCAATAGGAAGTTAAAGCTTGTAACTGCAGACTGTACAACTGAGGAGCACAGGGATTAAGCCTACACGTTATATGCTCTAGCTGGGCACACCAAGCTCTTTAAAAAGGGTTAGAATAGTATTTTTCATTGGATTTCCACAATTATGAAGATACATATGAGAAGACATATGAGAAATCACTCACTATCTGTATACTTGCAGTGCATTTCATCCTGAGGGCAATTTCAATTTGTGCCCGTAAATCAGTAAATCGCATTGAAATACAATCTTACACATGTGGTCAAAGACAGATCTAGCTGAGTTTTCTGTATCTTGAGAGTTACTCAAGAAAATGAAAATTTGGGGCTTATTTTAAAAATGGAAAACACTGAAGCATCCTTAGCTTCAAGAAACCTCAAAAACAGGCGTGGGAAAATTCTGCCTTCTGCCTTCTGCAAATGCTTAAGTATAGACTTTTGGGGTTTGCATTTAGACTTTAAAATTACAATCTGTTACCTCAGGGAAGCTTTATGCTAAATAATTTAGGCTTGCTCATACATTTATTTGCTTCCCAAAGTGCTTCACTGAACTGACATTTTGGACAGGGAGCAGACTGCTGTAGTTTAGTTTTAATGTCATGATAACAATTGTCTTTTGCTGAGATAGATCAGTTGCCAGTAACAAAACAATCTCTTTAAGTAGAGTTCAACATAAATGTCACTGCATTTTGAGTAATCTTATTTTATATTTTCTAGTTCAAAAGATAAATATTTTCTTAGCAAGTACAGATAGTGTAATTGTAGGCCTCAGATAAACCTGTCAAACAACAGCTAAAGAAACAACTGTGCCGTATTGGGGCTGTAACATTAAAAAATTCCTTTCCCAGGGAAATGACTAGGATTATGTTTTTAGCAATGTTGCAAATTAAGGAAGAATGGGCTGCAGTCTTAAAGAAAAATAAATGCTGTCCTCTCCTTTAGAACCAGGATTTTAAAATATTACATTCAATTTCTGGTTTCCCAGCATTTAAACACTGTCATAATTAAGGCAACTTGTGATGTTCAACACAGTACAGAGGAGCAAACAAAAAACAAAACCAATCAAATGTCTTTTCTGACATTTACACAATTTGTTTTGAACCATGCCAAAAAATAAACACTAAAGATATTTTTACCACTACAGCTCTCTCGGTTTGCAATTCCAAGTAAGAAGTACAGAGTACAAAACCCCATTTGATCACAAATTGTCACCAAAACCTATAGGGAAGACCCTCATTACTGCAATGGGAGAGAGCTGAGGGCTTTGTTTTTTTTCTTTTAAAGAGCTGCAGGGCTGCACTGGATCATCACAACACAATTGAGGGACCTGAATGAATCTGTGTGTCGATCCACACTGAAACACTGCTACTTTACACCCTGCATTTCATAAACCAGTAGCTACCAGCACAGAGGCAATGCTTAAAGCCTGCAGATTGGCTTCAATACAAAACCAACTTTGCACAAAATAATGCAGTAATTTAGCATTGCTCACATAATTAAATGCAGGCATACTCCAAAACTGAGGGGCACTTAGGAGAAAACAAGAAACTTACACACTTGGTTCATATGATGAAGCAAAAAAATTGAGAAAACTGTAGAAGCAGTTTTTAGGATGAATGTTTAAGAGTTACCAACTGTATTTCAAATTAAAGAAGCGTAATTCTTCTTCCTTATCCCTGTGAAAAAACCCAAAGAAAAACAGAAAAGCATCATTAATATAAAGTAGATTGTTAGAGAGATGCCACAACCATCTGAACAATCTTTACTATTCTAAAGAAGTGAATAATACCTTCTTTGTTTTCAATAATATTCTTGCTACTCATTCCTCATTCTTGGCTACTGCCAAGAATCAGACAATAGCACCCAACTTTTTAAACTGAGCCAGTGGTCAGGCACTCTTATTTTTCGAGCAGAACCCATCCTTGCTGCCCAAGGTGTGCAAACATGCGGTGCCTCACAAACCCCGGTTCCCCATGGACCGGTACTGAGGAACCCCACATAGAGCATAGGTAGAAAAAGGGCAATGTGATCTATCCAGGATTTAAATGATCCATCCACTCAGTTAAAGACATGGGCACTTTACTTACCAGCACAGCACCCAGCATGGCATACATAAGCAAAAGGGCAACAACCCACAACCATGTGCTCCAAGATTTGTGGAGTTAAGACTTAAATGCTGGCTCAGGAAATCAGACTGTTCGAGAAGAGTCATTAAGCTCACCATTAACTTTTACTGGTGTCAAGGTTAAGCACTATTTAAACCATTCCTAAGGAGCTATGGTTTTGAACACAAGCTCATGCTTATTTCCATTCATAGAGTGATTTACTAAATCAAATGTTGGAGCCTTTTTGGTTCTTGGAATATTCCTGTACTTCCCACTAAAATTAGGTAAATGCTTTACTGAATGCTCAGCAAAGGCCTCAGCATAAGTAAATCCTATGTACTGCATATTTCACTGTAAGTTGACATCTTGATAATGTAGAACATACATTCTGCTGAATGGGGAACAACTAAAACAAAGTTTAAAATATCAATTTATGAGCCTTTAAAAATCATTCACATATGCTATCCAAACAAAATTAATTTTTAAAGGCAGGCATAGATTTTCTGATGGTAGTTAGGAAGAAAACACAACTAATAAGTATAATTGCATACATATTCCTGTAACTGTAAGGTGGTTATGCATGTTTGAACGGAACAGTGGAAAATATCCTTCTAATATTGGCACTACAATTTACTACAGTTGCTTTCTACTTTGTTACCTGTTATTTTCTCATTTATTTACCTAACACAAGGCAGTAACTCTACAGAGTATAATGTGAGGATAGATACTAAAATTCAAACTACATTTTCAGTTATTCAGGCTGGGAATGAGTAAGGCAGTCTGCACACTGCAGGATGGTGCTGTCTAAGTTTGGATGCGAGCAGATTGGCAAGTTTACTTGAACTGAAAATTAGCAAAATTTTTCCCCCAGATGAAGAAAGAAGCAAGTACTGTGTTGCTACAGCAAGCAAGTACTATGTTGCTAAAGGTCCCCACCTACTGTGAGTGAAGAAGAGGGGGAAGAAAAATGGTCTTACAATATCTCTAAGAAACGCTCACATATTCTCTAATATTTGCCATATAAAAACTATTTAAGAATAGTTCAGAAATGGCACCTTGGATTTTGCCAGAATACAAATTGATGGGATCCATTTTATCCCATTGATTATGCAGAAAAGAGCACCATATAAAGAAAGTCTTGGAAGTGAAGCAGGTGTGCAGATGACTCGGTGACAATATGGCCACAGGCCACAGGCATCACACTACCACCAAAGCCACAAGTCACACTGGTCTTCAAAAGGTGACAGAGATCAAGATGGAGCAGTCCTTGACCCAGTGGTACAGTTTGTGAATGAAGATGTGAAAAAAATAGGGCAAAGACGGGAAGAAGATATTATGTGCAGTGCAGAAAGGAACACAAGAGTGAAAAGAAAGCATTCATTCTGCTTATTTTGGCTAGTAAAGAAAAGGGACCTGAAAGGACAGTACTTTATTCAACCTCCACACTCACTGATGAAATCTGGCTGGTCTAAAATCTATTTTAGGATCTGCACAGCATTGTTGCAATCAAAAAAACCTGTTCTGATGTGAAAGCATCTAGAATGAAAAAATTATCAACAGTTCACCCTCTGATTCATACAAAATTACACTGTTCTTCTCGTTAGGGGAAAAATATTACCCCAAGCAAACAAATGGTTTTAATTAGGAAGGGAACAACAAAAGAGAGAGAGGAAAATAATGGAAAACAAAAGAAAGAGTAGATAATAAAGGAGAGAAGAGGAAAAATTATCCACAGGGACACAAAAGTTATGTAGGTGAATGAAAATAATGGGAAGAAGGTATAGATGCAATTCCCCTCTGGCATATACCCTATTTTCCGCTGAGAGTTATATGAATAACCAAAGTCTAATGCCAAGCTAGATGTGTCTTGCAGCACACAGGTAAAATTATTTCTTTTACTGACTTTCAGAACAGGTCAAGAAATAAAACCTGTACACCTTATCCGTCACACACTAGCAGGACACCTACCTCAGGAGGTCTGAGACAGCCTGGAGGGGGCATCCCTCTCTGTATTAGACAACATGCACCTTGGCATGTTAAAAGATTAAAAAAATGGTAAAATCAACTTAAAGTCTTCATACTGCTGAATGACTTTCTGTAATGAGTATGAAAAGATTTTGCATCACCAGTCTTTTGGGGCAGCTTTCACACTTGTGTTGCAATGGTAGAGCTCTGAGGTAACACAATTAAGCAGAGTATCGATGCAGTTATTAACTTCACCACTGAGAAACAGCAATTTGCCAAGAGCATCACCCACCTCACCAGGTACGGTAGGCAAGCTTGCTACATGACATGGCAGGATAACCCCTGGGAATCGAGGGGTGGGTCACACTGGGAAATATATTGGGTTTCACTTTCAAAGAGTGATATAAGAAAAGCTAGAGGTTTTTGTTTAAATGGGTGCTGTTAGAAATATGGGTGCTATATACCACACCTTTTCAAAAACGTCAAGCCTCTAAACTGAAATCTAACAAATTCCTTCTGCTAGCAGTCTCAATTCAGCCAGTAGATCAAATGGAAAAAAAAATCAATTACTTTTTGCCATTTTTTCTAGATATGCTATGGAGACTTTACTGACAAGATGAAGCTGAGTAGAACAGTAGAGTTCAAGTTAAATTGGCACTTTGACTATCCCGAGTGACTCATAAGGGCAATGAAAACAACTTAACTTATAGCCAGGATAAATGAATGGAACTTTCAAGATAAAATATTTAGAAGCAGAGAAAAAATAAGTGTATAAATCACATCAGTAAGGTTTCATTCAACAAATAATCTACAATGCAGTAGTAGATGATGCAAACTAAAAGAACTGTTAAAACAAAAAAGATAACCCAGGTGCTGGAAGAAACCCTCAAGCATCCAACTGGACAAAGCTCAACATAAACTGGTGACAAATCCAAACCTCTGACTGTCTGTTGCTGCTCTTTTTCTTTACCTTTTCATATACAACAAAAACCAGCTCTGTGAGTTTTTTGATAAACCACAGAAGATTTTGGTAGCTCTGCCCAATACTGCATTTGATAAAGATGAGCCATACATTCTAATGCAAGAGACAAAAGGTCCTGAAGGCAGTTATGTAATTTTTTCAGATCTTTTAAAATGAAATGTCACTGTTCCTTGGGTATGTTGTACAAGACATCCTGCACCATCCTGAGCCCTGGTTTCAATGCATGCTGTATGCCCAGTCCAATGCTCCTTGCTCCAGGACAGGTATTCAATGCCCTTGCACATGCATCCCTGAATTTGGAGGCTGGCCCTGGGTTACAGCCTAGGTAACTGGACACTGTTAGCACTGTGGTAGGCCAAGCTCCAAGTAGCTATGCAAAACTGTGCTTAGCAACGGTGCCTGTGGGCTCTTCTGGAGCTCTCCTGCACCACAGGCCCCTGCCAGCAGCTCCATGGCACTGGGAGAGCACACCAGGGTCCACCCCATGCATCCTGCTCCCTCATCCCACTAATGAGAAGGACATGAAATAAGGGTTTGCTTCCATGAGACCCCTCTCCCGCTCTTCTTGAGGCTAGGGAGAAACAGGGGCTCAAGGGCAAAGCGAGAGGTGCTCAACTCCTTGGGAGGAAGAGGCAAGAGGTGAGAAAAGGGGAGGATGTGTTGCCAAGGCGAAGGGACTCTTTCGTGGCTTGGAAGATGATTCCAGAGGAGATGCCCAAACACACTTCCATCCCCAGGAGCAAAGGGAGGTGCCTCAGCCCCAAGGCTGCAAAAATGCAGGCTGTGTGACAAGCAGCTCCGGTGTGCTTCTCCTGAAACTGCCTCCGGTCTGAAGAAAGACAACATTTACTGCTGCAAGGGATACTGAACTGCACCAGTGGGTGTGTGTAACCTTTGTGTTTCTATCTTATGCCTACATTTTAAGCCCTGGTAAGAGCCCGTCTGCGGACCCTCTCCTCCTTGAGAAGCTGTGGCACAGCTGTCACTTGGAATTAACCAGGTCTGCCCTTAACCATCACTGGTGACTGTCGTGCCTGACAGCCAGCACTCTCACCTGCGCCCTTCACCGGTGCTCTACCACAAAGCGCATGGTGGTGCCGTCGAAGGAGGGCGGCGCGACGATCCTCGGGCCGGTGGCTGGCGCTGTTATGCTGATGACCGGCTTCGCCTCGGCTGCCCCGTGCCGTGGCGGCGGCGGGCCTTTGCTGGTAGCCACGTAGTAGGGACTCTCGGCAAAAGCTGCCTCTGCTGCTGCTGGGCTGCCAGGCTCTGCCGGAGCACTGGCATCGCTTCCCGAGTGAGACAGCGGGCGCTGCAGAGCGCCGGCGGGCAGCACGGTGGCGGTGGGCAAGAGCCCGGGGTAAAGCATGTACGTGGCGCCGTAGGCACCGGCATTGAGGGCCAGGGGCGAGAGGGGCAGCGGGACGGGGGCGACGGCCGGCTGCTGGGGCACCGGCACCTCCACGTACTGCCCGGTCTCGGGGTCGAAGAGGCGCCGCTTGAGGGGCTGCTGCACCGGCGTGTCCACCAGGTAGTACTGCCCGGTGCTCACGTCCAGCAGCACCTTGCGCTGCGTCTGTGGGAAGGGCTCGGTCGCTGCGGCCGCGGCGGGCACGGAGGGCGAGAAGCAGAGCAGCGGCGGGGCGGCGCCGGGCAGCGCGGCGAAGGGCAGCGGCGGGCGGTACAGGGTGGCGGGAGTGCCCTCGGCGGGCGGTGGGGCGGCGGTGGGGGGCTCCTCGGCGGCCGGGGGTCCGGGCGGGGGTCTGGGGCTGCCGGGGGGCTTGGCGGTGCCGAAGGGCTGCAGGCTGCACAGCGTCGCCGCCGCCGCCGCCGATGACACCGGGCTGGGGCGGACGCCGCCGCCCGCCCCTGACACCGGCACCGGGGAGGGCGGGGAGCCGGGCTCGGCGGGCGCCTTCAGCGGCAGGGCCAGGTAGTTCCCGCAGTCCGGGCCGCGCTCCGCATCGCCGGCGCCCCCGCTCCCGGGCAGGCGGGGCGAGCGCGGCGGTGCCTGGCTTGCCGCGGAGGAGGGCTTGCCCGGCCCGGGGGCTCCCGCTCCTCCGGCTCCGCGGAGGGTGAGGAGGGCGCGGGGAGGGGCAGGGGGCTCTGCGCGGGGGGGCGGCGGGCCGCGCTGCCGCTGCCGGGCTAGACTCTCGAAGGCGGCCGCCTTGGCCGAGACCTTATCGGCCGTGTTGTTGGAGGGCCGGCGGGGCAGCCGCTCGCTGCCTGGCCCCTTGCTCGACGGCTCCTCCGCCTTATCCGCCGGCGGCGGCGGGGGGGGAGCGGCAGCGGCGGCGGCGGGCCGGGACCCGGCGCCCCGCTCCTGGCTGGCGATAAGGGAGAGGACGTGGCTGTCGGTGATGGGCAGAGGGTCGCTTTTGCGCTTCCACTCGCGCTTGTTGAAGCTGTACAGCTCCTCCATGCTCCTCACCGCCGCCGTCAGCTTCTCCAGCGCGTTTTGCACGGGCGCCGCCTTGCTCTCCTCCCGAGGGTCCTCCTCCGACCCCCGGCCCCTCTCGGCGGGCGGCGGCGGGGGCTGGTGCCGCCAGGGCGCGGAGGATTTAGAGACGATCTTCAGCACGGCCGGCTGGCGAGCATCGCTCTTGTTGGGGGCGATGGTGGCCACCGGCAGCCTGCCCGAGGTGCGGTGCACCAGGACGGTGCCTTCCGGGGGACAGGCCGGCGCCTTGCTCGTCGCCTTGGCCCCCGCCTCAGTGGGCTTGGTTCCAGCGTGGCCGACTGCCTGACAGGTGATAACCACGGGGGAGAGGGACCGGGGGACACCGGCGATGACCAGTTGCTGCCGGGACTTCTGCTCAGGGCCGCCTTGCTCGGAGGCGCCGCTGCCCTTGTCGCTGCTGTTATCCCCCGAGTCAGCGCTGTAGGAGCTTTTGATGAGCTTCCGCACGTCCCGCACCTGGTGGAGGATCCCCTGGGCTCTGTACTTGCTGTCCCTCACGTCGCGCACCAGGAACTGCGGCACCTTGTCGTGGCCGTCGCCGGCCTTGAGCGGCTTGATGTGCTGCCCCCTGCCCTCCTCCAGCGGCCGGCCTGCAATCTGCGGCGTCAGCAGCTGGGCGATGCTGAAGGCGGCGTCCCGGGGCTGCTGCACGCTGCCCAGGCTGATCTTGATCTCGGGTGCTTTGGGCTTGGCGGCGGGGGACGAGGTGGTGGTGGCGGTGGGCGAAGTGGTGGCGGCGGCGGGCGAAGAGGTGGCGGCGGCGGCGGAGCACTTGGTTGCCCGCTTGCCGGGCTCCTTCTCCCGGGGGGTGTGCTGAATTGCGGGGACGAACAGACGGGACATCTTGGTGGACTTGCCGGCGGAGATCTCGCCCAAGTCGGCTCGCCAGTCCTGCTTGTGCGGGAGTTTCAGCTTGCCGACGGGCGCCCTCTCCTCCTTCCTTTCTGCCTCCCGCTCCTTCCAGGACCTGAATGCGCTGTTCTGGCTGCGGAGGAAGGTGGCCTTGATGGCCTCCGAGGCGCTGCGCTTCACCTCGCACAGCTCATCCGACAGTGCCCTATCCAGGCTGCGGTTCCCCTCGCGGGGCGTTGATGCCTTGGAGGCCGGCGATCGACCACCGCCGCCCTCGCCCGCATCCTCCGCCGCCGCCGCGGTGCAGTCCGAGCCGCCCTCAGAGTGCCGGGAGCTCTGTCGCTGCACGCCAACCTCCCGCTGCCGCTCCCGGCCGGCGCCACCGGCGGGGTCCGGCTCCCGGCCGGCGCCCGGCCCGGTGTAGGAGGTGTCGGTGATTTCACCCCGCTCCATCTTGAACTCGTGCTCCAGCTGCATCTTCTTGGAGATGACGTTTTTGAGGAGGCTGGAGGCGAACTTGGACTTCTTGCTGGATCCCTTCCCGCCGCTCTCTGCCGCTGGCGGCTCCCCGGCCTCGGCGGCATCGCCGAGGTCCAGTAGGGTCACCACCCGGGAGCCCGCCCGCAGCCGCCGCGGCGACTCGACGTGGGCGATCTCCCCGTCGAGCTTGCTGACCACGAACTCGAGGGCTTTGGTCTGCGAGCGGCCGGAGCGCAGCAAGCTGGGTTCGGCTCTCGGTCCCAGACTGCCACACTTGAGGTCCAGGTAGGTGGACCAGCGGTTGATGCCCAGGGCATTGTCGGGCAGGGAGGCAGAGGAGGCGCGGGAGCCGGGGCGCAGGGTGTCGAAATAGGGGTACGCCAGGCTGCGGAAAGCCCTGGCTGTAAGGTTTCGCACCTCTTTGTCGGCATCGTCCAGCTCGCTGACGGCGCTGGAGGCGCCGCTCGAGTGCTCCCCTGCCCTGGCGGCCCCGCACCGGGTCTGCAGCCGCGCGGGGACCGCGATGAACTTTTTCGTGTGGTCGCGGACCGCGTCCTGTTTTAAACTCGCATTGCGGTCGGGAGCCGCGGCGACACGGAGGCTCATGTCGCCTTCATGCTTGGCAGCGTAAACAGTGTTTTGCTTTCCACGCACGTTGCTAGACTCATTTATAGCCCGGGAAGCGGCTTTGATTGATAGGAGAAGCTGGGCGGCCGGGCTCCCGCCGGGGCGGCCGGACTGCTTGGACCGGCTTTCCCCCGAGCTGGCGCGCTTGTCCCCACCGGGGGTGTCGTGTTCGGAGGTAAGGCTGACGATCTCGGTGCTGCTGGTGTTGTCGATGCTGTCCGTCTGGTTGTTGGGGTCGCTGGTGGTCGTGCTTAGGTAGCAGCTATTCTCCTCCTCCTCCGTCAGCGTGTCCCCCGGGGTCTCGTCGCTCCCGAAGGAGGCGTAGTCCACGAAGGAGTAAATCACGTTGTTATCCTCGAAGTCCCAGCGGGCGGCCAGCCCCGCGTCGAAGTCCATGTCGTGGTCCACCTCGCTCAGCTGGATCTCCTGTGTGCTGATATAGTGCGCCTCGTCGCGGCCGCCGCCGGGGGGGGTGCCCGGGGGAGGTCCGGGGGGGGTCGCCTTGCGCCCCGCGACCTCGTCCTCCTCCTCGCTTTCGTATCCGAAGGAGGACGAGGAGGTTTTGCCCTCCGTTGACACTGGGTCGCCCATTGCGGGAAAGCCGTCCGCCTTAGTCACCGGCGAAGGGCAGGAGGAGGAGGAGGACTCCGGGCAGCCCCCCAGCTCCGGCGGCCCGCCGCTGCCTGACGCTCCCCCGGAGCCGGGGCCGGGGCCGGTGTCAGCTCCGCATCCCGCCGCCGCCGCCACCTCCGCCGGGGAAGGCGGTCGATCCCTCCCGCTGTCCGAGGATGCTGGCCCCGTCGCCTCCCCCGGGGATCCACCTTTCGCCGAGCCGCCATCCTCAGTGCCGCCGTCTCCGCTGTCCCGTGCGGGACCGGCCGCTCGCTCCACGCCGCCGGCCGGGGCCAGCTCGGGGTTCTGGTGGCTCTCCTCTGGCCCCCGCGGCGAGCCGCGGATCTCCACATACGCCGTCTCCTCCTCCTCCTCGATGGCCGACTCCGGCCTGGGCTTCGGGCTCGGGCTCGGCTTTGGGCTTGGGCTTGGGCTCGGGTTCGGAGCCCGTCCCGCCGCCGCGACCTCAGGGCCCGCTCGGGGGCTGGCGGGCTGCTGGCCGGGCGCGTCCATGCCGGGGCCGTCGGGGCGCGGCAGTGGCCCGAGGGGGCGGGCAGGCACGTGCCGGCGGGGACGGGGGGGCAGCGGGCCGCCCACCCCCTGCCCTCCCCTCCCCTTTCCTCCCCTCCTCCGCCCGGCGCGTCGGCTCCCGGGCCGGGCGGACATCGCCGCCGGGGGGCGGAGGGGTCGGGCCGGGCCGGCCGGGCTCGGCTCCCCCCGCAGCTCCGAGGGACAGGGGTGGGCCTCTTGGTCACCGCAGGAGGGTGGCCCTGCGGATCCCGGGACGGGCCCAGGTCGCTCCCGGTTTTTCGAGATGGACTTCTCTTGCTCGGCCCCAGGCACCGAATATACATAGAGCCAGCGTCGTTAGGATGGATGAACAAAATCTTATTTTAAACGTCTGTGTTTGCCGGAATCAAGGAGCCCGGACACCCTTTGGAAGGGAAGAGCTGCCCGTGCCTCCAAAGATGCTGCCGCTGCCCGGCTCCCCCGGGAGCCGGCGGTACCGGCTGGAAGAGACAGCTCCCAGGACACCGGCTTGCAGTAGGCTCGTCTACAGCAAGTGCACCCTCGTCCCACACGCAGCAGTGACTAAACAGCTTTTATCTTCCTTTAACTACCCCCTTGCACCCTGTGTCCCCACTCGCAGGAGGTGTGTTTCAGAGGGACACCCCACGGATGCTGGTCTGGCCTTTCACCTTCACAATAGTCGAGAGAGCCATCGGTCAGGGGACCCAAGCTACCTTTTTCCAAGAAATTCAGGTTTAGACATAACCAGCACTAAAGACCTATTAATAGTCATTTCTATGGCATGCCTGACCTTTCGTGGCTGAGAGCTTTACTGAGCAGTCCCCAAGATGACACACCAAAAATCACTCCAGCTCCACGGAAGGAAAAGGCAAGCTGTTAAACACCGAGGAGAAATGAAGGAAAGCAAGCAACTGAGGAGCAGCCCTCAGGTATACAACGAAGATAATGTCCTAAATTTACAGCTTAAAAAACGAATAAGCACCTGAATGCTTGGGTGAGCAAGTTGTCATTTTGCTAGTAACACTGAACTGAGTTAGGGGAGGGTTGTGGAAATCCCTAAAGCAAGTACCAGGATCTATGACCCTATTGCTGCATGCACTGGCGTGGTGTGCAGCTCTGCCAGGGATGCCACAGGGATACAGGGACCAAGAGGCAAAGCAGATGCCATCCCAGACCTTTTCCTGGAACTGTCTATGTTGGAACAAGGTTTTCCCAGTGCTTCCAGCTCCTCATTCTACCCCATAGCCAGGGTGCTCTGCTGCCATCCTCCCCATGGGGCGCCGGGGTTCTCCAAATTCAGAAAGTTTGGAGCAAGTCAGGTGACGTGCAGTGAGGCTCTTCACATGCAGCAGGAATAACTGATTGCCATCCTTGCTGACGCTGTCCTGCCTCCAGTGTTCTGTTAATGAGAAGCTGGGCACCAGCTGTCAGGAGCACTAGGCTTACCCAGCCTTAGTCTTAGCCCAGATTTATGTAGCTTCAACTCCCCTTGTACACACAACTGCAGTTCTCCACAGAGCTGTGGTAAATGGCATCATCATCCCTAAACACAACTTCACTGGGTTTCGTGTCCCATCCACACACATTTTAGACTTGCTGCTCTGTCCCAAGCACCCATAATAAAAACATGGCATAACTAGAGAAAGACAGTATTTTAGCACATTATTAGAGAGACATCTTGGTTTTAATTGATGATGGGACAAAAGTAGATCCTTGAATTCAGTCCTTTCCACATGCTTGGGGTGCAGAGGAACATTGTGTTTTAAACCCTAGTCATTCACTGTACTTGGGTGAGCCCTGGCAGCTGTAGCAGCCCAGCCTTCTGCTCTGCCTCTGCCTTCTACCAGATGCCTCCTCTCAAGCAAGGTCTCTACCCCGTGTTCTCAGTGCCCCCACCCTCTGATCCCCCAAACCAAGGTCTCAGGTGTCAGTCTCTCACACCTTACTCTCCTCTCCTGCGTTAAGAATACATAGTGAATCAGATCTGTGCTCCCACAACCTGCACAATTAAAAGTGGTGGTGTTTTTTTGAGTTGTAACAGTTGTTCATATTCTCCTGCCAAGATCTCCAGACAAAATCCCCACCAAAATGAGCATTGAAACTTGACTCTTTATTTATCTATTTTTACAGTCTACTTTCCAACTATGATTCAGAGATGGGGTTTTTTTTGCTATTTCCTTTGGTAATATCTTGAACTTAACCTACCCAATCTTACAAAACCAGGCAATGACTCTCCCAACTGAGGCTGAGACCGTGACGGAGCACTCATACGTGTATGTTTATAACATATTTGTGTCTCCAGCACAGGGAATTCATGCCACTAATGACAAAAATACATACATAAAATCCACACCTGTTCTTCTCCACTTTCAGTTATGGCTAGCCCTGGAGGCCTGCATGCCTTAGGCAGTCAGATCAGGGTATTTCCCGTGGCACTAAGACAGTGCTACAGTGTACAGAGCCACACAAATCCAAATGCCCTTTGTAAAAAGTGAATCGGTAACATCCAGCTTAAGTGCTCTGATCACTGTATGGTGTTAGGGGAGGGAGAGAAAATGAGAAGGATTTCCTCCTCACTTTTTTGTATCAGAAATTACTGCACTGACATGGCGCCAGCTCCTGAGAGATACTTTGCGTTGAGTCTGGCCCCGAGCAAAGTGTAACATTCCATGGGAGTTTAGGCTTAATTCCTTCTCCTCAGCCTTTCCTCTTAGCTACCTTAGTGTCGGCTTTTGTAAAGCCTGTTTTGGAGGTGTCTAATGGCCTCCACGCATCGTTTCCAAAGCTTGGGTGCACAGCTTGAACCCGGGGCCTGACTGCACGACTGATCCCCTGTAGCGGTGCCATACAAAGGGTTTGCAAAGGTGTGAATGGTTTTGTTTTCAGTTTTTTTCTATACCTATTACTGTTGCCAGAAAAATCCTACAGCAAGGAAAGTAAAGCAATAGACATGTTTGGTCCCAGTGGAAAGTACACAGGAAAACTCTGGCTCCATCACACCTTCTCGCAAATAGCAATTTCTCGCTCTGTGCTGGCAAGGTTTCTCCACTGATTAGTAATCAGATCAATGTGATTTGATTAATAATATTCTATATCAGTAACTAACGTCATCCTTATGATCCTAACAGCACTCAGTTGAGGCATTCATTAGCACCAATTACTCTCTTGTGGTTTCCACCTGTAAATCTCATTCACTAGAGCTACCAATGTCTAAGATTTCCATGTCTAAATCTGTCATGATTTTACTGGAGCTGTCCTCACAATCACAGAAAATCTGTATGTTTAATCCTTTCATAATGTGGTAGGTACTCTACTTTTAAGCTCTTTCTGGTAAAAATAACAGAACACCCTGTTTAGCCACATTCTTCACTTTGGGGATGTAGGTTAGGTCAGGTACAGGTGATGGGAAAAATGCAAATAGGCTGAATTATCTGTGCACCTTAAAATACATCACTTGTGAAAGTAACATGGAAGTGGGATTTAAAAGGGATTTGAGAAGAGGCACTTAAAAGCAGAATCAAGACATTAAGGATGAGGTTAGAGAGCCTGTAAATATACCCTGCATGGGAGACCATGCAGAAGGCAGCATAGGGGTTTTTTCCCTCTGTGACAGACAGAAAGGTGAACAACTGAAGAAGAAGGATTTAGTTGAGCTTTCTCTGACTAGGGAAAGGTAAAATATTATCCTCTTAATTTAACCTTAGGAAATGTTGATACGATGTTACGTATTTTAGTTCTTACAGTGTTGAGCCACAGATTTTAAAAACTGAAGTAGGAATAAAAATCACAAAGGAGTTATTAAGATCGGGCTCATACAGAAGGAAAATCAAAATATTATTTTCATGAAGAAGACAAACACATCCAGCAACTAGGATGGTCTGCAGGAGAGGTTAAGCTTCTCACATGGAAAGAAATGATGGCTTTCACAGAAAATAAGGAAACCACACAAGGATTCTGATGTATTCTGTGCACACAGCAAAACGTGTTTGCTGTAGGTTCAGAGGGAGGGGAAGAATGATAGCCATAGGAAGAAGCTTTAATTTTGGCTGATTATTCTCTTCAGTGGTATTTGAATACTGCTGGATTCAATTTTTCTCTCAGTAGTTTTCTGACAATGTTGCACATTGTCAAAATGAGCTCTGTGGTAGATATCATCTTTGAAATCAAAGCAAATAAATACTTGACCGGAGCTTAGATGTGTGTGTGTGTTAAGGAGAAGGGAAAATTGAGAGCAGCACCTTGATATTCTCTCAGAAGTACCTGGGAAGGAGGGAGAAGAAAGAAGTGTACTTGTAGTTTAGCAATAAACAGTGAAGCCCAGCACACATTATAAATCTCCAAGTGCTACCAGATATACTGAAGGGAAATACAATACTGACACACACATGTGTAATTATGGAAGATTTCTAGCAAATCCCAGTGGAAATAAAATGAGATTTTTTTAGCTTGCACTAAAATGGTGTCTCTTCTGGGATTTAGGAAGGGACTGCTGAAAAAGTACTGAGTCCTGAGAGAAAACTAACACCTGGACAGCTCAATTATCTCACAGAGACCAGTCAAAGGGATCTTTCCTTTTCCATCCTGAGCCTTCTGGAGAGACTGGGGAGCTCTTCTAAACACTCAACCAGCAAATGTAAACCATATGTGGGCTCCTTCCTGGCAGACCTCTCCTTTTCAGTGAAAGTCAGACCTTTCAAAAGAAATAGACTCCAGAGCTGGGCGGATTTCTAGACCCCAACCTGAATGTTTGAGCTTGCCGGATTTGAAGACCTTGGCATGGCCCTGCAAACGGGGGGCCACTTTTCCTTCCAGCATGAGATGGGATTGGGTTCTGGCTGTGGCCTTACACTCCACAGTGCATTCCCATGTAACTGAGCCCCTGTGAGAACCAGTGGCTGCAGTGCTTGCTGAACGACAACCCCACCGCCCTCCCTGCAGCCCTCACTGGCCCTTGCTATAAGCAGCTCCTGATGGACGCCTTACAAGGTCTGAAAAAGATACATATGTTTTTCAAACAGATCCTCCCCCTTGCTACCCATCCTTCTTTTCCAGACCCCAAAATCTCATGCCAAAATAAACAGGCAGGAACATAATCGCAGAACGAGCTTATATTTCTTCTGTACTTCTCTGTCATGCTGCAAATACAGTCTAAATATGAGTTCGTGTATTTATATGGGGAGTTGGCTACTCAGACGAAATAAATTAAATACTTGCTGGATTTTGCACATGTCAGGTTAAACCGTGTCTACAATGTCATTGATACAAGAGAATATTCTGGTGGCTGTTACACGTAGACAGCAATAGCACATGCAAACTGCAGGAACATATTGAATAAGACTAATTATAAACACTTTATTGCCTTCCTGAATATCCTGGCATGTGCCTGTCCAGCCTGTCCTGAGAAATTTCTGCTTGCAGAGACTTCATGGCTTCCCCAGGCCATCTCCCCTAGTGCCTAATTATCCATATACAATCAGAAAGACAGTTCTTATGTGTATCTGGCTTCTTGATGTAAAGCCATTATTTCTGCCACTCTACGTTGCAGCTTTTTTCATAAGCTGGGGTGACCGGTGTGTTTCCTTCAATCTTCATCTTTCACTAGGCTTAACAGCCCTAATTCAGCTACCCTTTACTTATGGGTCACACCAGCTAGATCTCCCATCGCTGCTCTTTGGATGTTCTTTAGCCAGTCTCTGCATGCAGTGTGAAGAAGTGCCCACAGGATGCCAGGTGGAGCCTTCCCCCTGGTGAGAAGAGGGAAGGGATAACTTTGTGTCCCTCTCCTCATACACCTCAGAGTAACATCCATTGTTTTCACATTGGCACTACTGTGTCCTTCAGCTCAGGCCCTACTGTAAGCACATTTTCCATTCTTCCTCCACTTACAAATGAAAATACTGAACATGCAATTGTGTTGAGCCCCATAAGTTCACTACTAACACAAATAGTGCAGTATTTGTCACTGACCTTCAAAAGCATGATCCAGACAGTCATTTCTCATCTCTTAATTTCACCTGCACAGTGCTTCCCTAGCTGGCTAATAGAAGAGTGTCATGTCATATGAAAGGTAAATGCCATTTCTGCTGTCTCTGCAAAGCCCATTGCTGTGTTTTAGGACATTAGAGGGACTCATAAAAAGCAAATCCTATCAAACTCGCACTAGCTGTTATTTATCTTTTCTCTGTCTTTTAAGGGCCTACAGATTGCAAGTTTATGCCAATATTTCTCCAGGAACTGAAGTTAAACTGACTGATTTAAACTTTACTGCTCCTTTCCCCAGGTGTCTCAAAGTCCCTCTTCTGCAGGACCACCTCTTCCAGGTGGCTGGGTCTGCTCAAGTCTCCCACCATGGACTTGCCTTTGGAAATGAACTTTCTGCAGTGAATGTGTTATTTGTACAGTATTATTGGGTAACCTGAGAACTGCAGATGTATCTGATTATTGGAACTGTGGAGACCATTGCCACAAAATCCCAAACTGTGACCTTTCCTTGAGCTGTTATCAGCCAAGCTGGTGGGGGGAAAGAGAGCTGATTTATGACCATTCATTAAAACGACACAAAACTTGTTGTAAGAGTAGACTTCAGCTGAAAAGTTCAGGCTTAAAACCTGTCTTCTTCATAATTCAGGGTGTTTGGACATGGGAAAACAACGAATGATCTCTTGAAGCAATGTGAGTGTATCTGGATTATATTTTATTATATTTTTATTATATTTTGTATTATATTTTAAAATATATCTCTTTATAGTCAAGATTTTTATTAATTTTTCTCACAGCTTTTTCATTTATTATTTTATTAATACATTTTGTTAAATCTAGTTTTATTATTTTAATTTCTTTAATGAATTTTTAACTGGCCAGGGGCCATCACATGAAAACATAAAGCGGTACCATTTTTTTCCCCCCACTTACTTTAGAATTCAAAATGCAAGCAGTCAGTCTGGGTTTTATATAGAATAGCACCATCCCTTTATGCAATCAACTGCTTTGCAGAAGGGTTTTGAATTCTGGCAACAAGTCGTTCGCATAGAAGAGCTCCTAGAGATGAATGTGCACTCCAGCAGTACCTCGTGAATCTGGTATGAGAGTGTAACATGAAATTGCCATGCTTTGGAGAGTAGCCAGCGTTGGATTTGGATTAATTTGCTCACAGCGTTCAATAAATAATGTTGGGAGGGCCACGTGAAAAGCGATCCCTGTTGGCTATGCACACCTCCCTGCCACAGGGCCTATCTTTGGTCACCCAGCCGAGATTCGTGCAGCCAATGTCTTGGAGGTATTTCTCACTGGGCTTACAGTAAAAGCCAGATAAAGTGCCTCCCACCACCTGGCAATGGAAAAGGAGGATCAAGCAGCCCTTGGACTGAAGCCTCTCTTGGGATGGAGTTTCTATATATAGGGGAGCTCAATAAACACCATTATGAACCCCATGCGATCCGCCTGTCCGGAATTAAGGTCACATACAGACTTTTGTGTACGTTTCACCCCTGGCTCACTTAGCTTACAAATAAAAGAATTACAAGTGAGAAGCTGGCTACATAATAAGGAGTTATAAATCCAGCCAGTTTCCATGTGAAAAAAACCTTCAGTCAGTACATGAGGCAGCTGCAAGGGAAAGTAAGAATAAGATTTTTAAATCCATGTGTAAAATCCATTGTAAAGGTCAGGTTTATAAGAAGACTGTCCCAAAACGCTAATGACATGACAGTTTTATGAGGCTGGAAAGTGATAGCTTGGCAGAAGCTGAGTAATACTAGAGCAAGGGATTTATTTAAATTGGACTACCTTTTTTTTTTATTTTATTTTTTATTTTGTCCTTGATCCTTCCAGATCTCACTGAGATGAAAAATGTGTAAGTAGTTCTCCATGTTCGGCTGACAAGTGAGGTAAAGAAAAGGTTATTTATGTAAGTGAGGCATTATTCTGTAATTTTATCTTCCAAAGGTTTTACATATTTTTCTGCAGAATATATACTATTGGAAGTTATAAAATTTTTAATGCCTATATTTTGCAAAAAATACATAAAAATCAACTCTTAACAGCCAGTCTCACAAACAAAAATAGTAAGAGTTTTTACACAAACTTTAACACAGTTTTAAATTAGAGAAGCTGCATTTCTCTGTAGTAGTACAGGAGGACAATCTGTCCAAAAGAGTTTGTAGTCAAATGTATATATTTAACAGAGTTGCATGTGTATCCTAAGAATAGGCCCTTGTGTATCTAACCAGAGTAAAAGTACTTTTTCATTTGCAATCTAAAAATCTCTCTCATCTTAATACTGTTTCTTCAAAAAGCAGTGTCAACACCAAGTCTGGGTTTGGTTTTCTGGGTTTTTTTTTGACTGTGTCCTAATCCTTATGCAATGAGTTAATTCATCCTCTAGAGCGTAAAGCCTTGGACACATCCTTTGTCAACTGAGCAGTTCTTGTTATGCTGAAGCTTAATGCAATTTTCATTAAACTGCAATTTCAAGTTTGGCCTCAAAACATACAATATCTGTCTATTAAATCATAGCTATATATATGCTATAACAGATTATCTATCTATAGTTATACAAAACATACAATATCTATCTGTAGCTATGCTAGATTATTGCTTATATACTTCTATGTTTCCCACAATTCCTTTAATCAACAGTGATTTGGGAAAAATAGGAGTATTTTAAACATAAAAATTGTCTATTCTCTTTTCTCCAAGCAGGCCAAGGTTCTCTGACTCCCTTTACCACAGCATTTTGAAAACGCGGCTGATGTCTCAGCACCAGGGGGTGAGGGGTTTAGTAGGGTGCTCTGCACCCAGCATGCAGGCCTGATCCTGGGAGGTGTTGAGTGCTTCCCAGGAAGCGATGAGCTCTCTGAAATCCCTGTGATTCAGATCCCCAGGCCAGGCAGACACTGACCACATCTCCCCCGACACCCTCCTTAGAACTCTTTGCCCTGCAGCACACACCAACCTTGTCCTCAAGGGATGCCTTGTGGAAGTTCTCAGTTAATAAATTGCTCATCCTGGTAATGAGGCGGGGGGAGTTTTGGGCAAATGCTGACTACTGTGGAGATCACTCTGCCAAAATACTGAAGTATTTGTCCTCTTGGTGTCTGGAGTACCTTTGGATGTAGCTTCTCAGCAACGAGGGCTGGTGTGCAAACCCTCTGGGGTGGTCGGCTGTCTGTACATCCCAGCTGGACACTGCAGGTTGCTTCCCTTCTCTCAGCCTCAGAGCTCAAGGTCAAACAAAACCCATGAGGCAACACGCTTCCTCCAAACATGTCTCTTCTGCTCAGAGGCTCTTGCAATTGCCGGGTGGCTTCCTATCCCTCCACCCACACCGGCACACCATGGCTGGGGAATCATGCAACTGAGCATGGATCATATTCAGCTTTGGATAACTCTCAGAGTTGAGAGAAATAAGAGGAAAAGCCTTCCCCTCCTGTCTATGAGTGGTTTCCAAACCTCTGGGTGAACTGAAATTGGGAAAAGAAAACAAAATACCCCTCTCTGTTTCATAAAATTTAAACGCTAACAACCCTTTCTCCTCCTCTTATGAATTATTTGCTGAACTTAACACAAATTAACAAATAGGTCTGAAGTGTTCAGTAAATAAGTGATCAGCGGGGAATTTTATTTGACCACACTCTAGTAATTGTTTTCTATTACTATTAGTACCAGCCCAGACGACACAAAAGATTGCTACTCAGTGACACAAGTAACAACTATATTAGCTTCTGGTTGCAGGGCAGTATGTAGCCAAGAGATACTTGAAATAGCTTTCAATCAGCTAGCTGATGTGCTAGCCATTTGTTCACCTGCAAAAGCAGAGAAGTTGAGTTGGGATATCCCACCTTTTGGTATCTTCATATGAGTATTTTTTGTCTCATCTTCACATCACAGTCCCTTCTGCAACAGTAAAAACCTCAAGAGCCAATGTGAGAATGTGCTCCTTGACAGAGTTTGTTTCTTTGTTTTAGCATGTGTGATGTGAAAGAGATTTAAAAAAAAAAAAAAAAAGCCTAGATTTCTTGGGGTTTTTTCCACAAAAGCTGTTTCACACCTGCTATTCTGTGCTTTAGGAGAGTGAAAAATTGAAACTGTATCTGAGTTTTATCCCTTTACTTTACATATTTCCATTCCTGTTTCCTGAACCTGTCAGGACTAGGCCCAGAAGGAAGAAAATTCTCCTAGAGTATGACTTTTCCCCAAACCTTAAAGAACAGAAAACAAACCCAAAACCAACAGCAACCTCTCCACCACATAAATCCAAAATAATCTGATCCAAAGGAAACAGGAAACATGCTTCTAGAAATCTCCCAGCCTGAAGCTGAAAAGACTCCAGGGAGACTCTTTCACTTTAATGCCTCCTCTCAGGCCAAACATTGAGGTTCACCAATCTGTATTTCATCCCATTTTACACCAGAAACTTGGCTGGGCAGCTCAGACTGGCAGCACAGGCTCCTTATTTAGCCAGCAAAGGGGGATTTCAACCCACCTGAAGTCGCAGAGCTGGTCTGTCTTTAGCAGAAAGTAATTAGCTTCTTACTTTAGACAAGTCACTTTGGTGCATAAAGGCATGTATGTTATGCATGTGTATATGCATATATGTAAAGGTAAACTTCCCCATCTGGCCATAACATAACTGCTTTGCTTCCCTTTTATGTGGAAAAGCAAATGTTGTTTCCAGAGGCACTGCTGCCCTGAGTAATTTTTTGGGTCTCAGAGAGATATATGCTGTACTAGAAACCCACTGCTGTGCTTCAATAAAAACATCTGCCAGATGGGTAGCTCCACCTGAACTAGGATCAGTGGTCTTTTTGAGCCTGTATAGTTAAAGGGAAAGCAAATAAAAATTAGTTTGCACTTTGGGTTGTTTTCTTTAATCTTATTAAACCATTCAAGTGTGTTTGTATGGAAAAAAAAACAAGTAGTTATATATAAGCCTGATACCTTAGTGCCTGAACAGCACTGCAATGATATATTTAGCTTGAATGAACTCCTGAGCCTCGGTTCAAATGCTGTTCAAACTAGTGTATGTTCATCTCCATGCTGGAAAAAGATGAGTCCATGGAGGTCTTATTCTGTTGCACCAGCAGTCCAAGACAGTTAACTTTCCACGCAGCAAGTCACATGAATTGAATATATAAAGCAAGCAGAGAGCACAGAGTAATGATTTTCCATCCCTGGCTCATAAAAGGAATCACATGCTGATCTTTTTGGACAAATGACTGCTCTCAGCTGAAACCTCCATACCTCCTACTGTGAATGTGTTGAAGAGGATAGGCACTTAAAGTGATCAGACAAAAGTCCAGCATCACTTGATGATAAAGCCCCAGTTAACACATATCCTCTTGGGGCTGTACAGTTGTTTTAGTGACCAGAGACAGCAAAAAGAAGTTACAGGAATATGACGGCGACCTGAGAAGATCTGTGCAGTGATGGAGAGAGTATAGCCCATAGTTTGAGCCAACCAGACCAAAGCTGATCTCTACTGTACGTGGCCAGGCTCTTAAGTTACACAGTTTAGTCCGTTGCTTACCAGGAGGGATAGAACTAATCACGTATGTTTAGGGGGAAGGCACGGTTTATCAGATCCTAACCCAGAGGTTCATGTTCTCTCTCTTTACCTAGAAACGATGGTCATTCAAGGTTACAGGAGAAGTAGCTGAGAGATCAGCATACAACAGCTTTCATGGCAGCTGCCTTCATCTGTTAGGCAGCCTTTTCTACCCCAGAGCAGATGGCTTTGCACTTGGCACAAAAGCCAAATGGATAAAACAGAGATACATGTACAAAACCTTTTTTGCCCCCACATGCACTAATGCTTGCTGAAGACAAGTTACACTGGGCTTTCAAAGAGAGGTCTCTGGGTATCTGTGTAGAGGAAGGTCATTACATTCTTGTTTTTAACAAATTAGTTTGGTTCCCAAGCTTTGCTACTCAGGAAATGGTTGGGGAGCTCGAAATTCAACATTGTCACAGTATGCTGCTGGAAGACATGAAGACATGCTTGAACTTTACTGCATTCTGCACAGATTTTATTTTCAGATATCATGTTTATAAATTTAAGTACTAGAAGTAGTGAACAAATACCTAGTAAGAACACATCAAAAATACACCTCTGTTAACAAAGCATCCTCAAAAGCAAAACACTAAAAATTCAAGAAATAGCTTTTTCTTCTGTGCTTATCAGAGGATGATACAGCATATGACTGAAGCTGAATATTGTGGCTTTGTTTTGGGGGGACACCCCCCCCTTCTCCTTTAGCAATAGGGTACACTCCCCCTTCTCCTTTAGCAATAAGAGAAGTCAGCAGAGCTATTAGTATTCCTGATAATGCCCTGATTCAAGATTCACAGAATATTCTGGGTTGGAAGGGTCCCACAAGGATCATCAAGTCCAAAGTTTTCTGCAATTGTATAACCTTGCTGTTCTTCTTGTGCAGAGTGTTTCCCTGCTTATGAATATCAATAACTCCTGAGAAAATAAAGCCAGAATTTCCTGAGTGATCAGCTGACCTACTAGAATACAGGTTATCTGATCTTCTTAAAGGCAAAGTGGTTGTGAGTATTTTATGGCTATAATGGCTGACCAGTGAGGCAGAACGAAAGAACAGACTTGTTAAAAAATTAACACTTAAAATAATAGAAAATTGGCTGCATATAGAGAAGTAAAGCACGGCGAGACAAGGCAATGCCCTTTTAACAATAGGTTTGTCTGATTTCCTTATTTGCAAACTAGAGAAATAAAACTAGGTCCTGGGCTCATATCTGAGAACTTCACATTGATCAGATGCCCCTGAAGGGCAGCTGTCCTGTTGGTTTTAAAGCATATTTCCAGATTTACACCACCATGAAAGCAGAATCAAACACTCTTTCCACTTGCTGATTAATCTGCAGCGCTGCTTCAGCATTTTCACCAGGCACAAGATGGAGATTTCCACCCAGCTGGACATTATCTGACCTCCTTAGAGCAGAGGAAGATTTCAAGTTTCTAAACAAAATAGCATGGCAGTGTACCATGTTGGATTTGTATTGATCAGGCAGCATTTTAACAGCTCTCCTCAGCCTAATTTTAAATGCAGTGTACCACAGAAATAATCCCCATCATGTCTTGTGTGCTGAACAGGACCAAAATATGTCTCAGTAGAAGATAGGAAGGATAAATGAGACACAAGAAATTTTTTCCCTGAAGCACCTGGTATTGTCCACAGAAAATTATTTTCTTGGCCACATTAATGTGGTTTTGTCACATAAGTGCTAAGACGGGGATGCAATAGCTGCACTGGTTATTTATAGAGGCACTGTATAAAGATTGACAGATGTTTTCAGCACAGACATGTACTTTAATGGTTATTTGCAATACATTTCCATTAGAGAAGTCGAAGCGTTAGAAGAAACTGTAATTCAGAAACTCAAAAATAAATGCCCTAAATTACTGAGGATTTTTGGAGGATCCACCTGTTATCCGTTAGGCTAATTGCTGTTCTAGTCCGACTGTTGCAGGCTGCTTCCATCTTTGATCAATATCGATTTAAAACATGGAAGTGTGGAAAAAGGAAGCCAAAGGTTGTGATGCTGTCAATAAGTCACAGCAACACTTCAGGCAGGGTACGTGTTAAACTCTTGGCACTCGATTAGAAGTTAATCATATTGTCAATCCCAAACATTTAAAATTCAAAATTAATCAGATTTTTTAAAACAGTGTAGATAGGCAGGTTTGGAGCCTCCATTGGTCACCCTCAAATTCTATTATTAAATCACAGGTAATTTTTTAATAAATACTGACACTAAAAACCAACCTACATTCCAAAACACAATGCTGATTCTACCACTGTCATGGCAAAGTTGCAGTGCAGCTGTGGGTTTTGGCTAAAAAAAAAAAATACAGCAAGTCCAAAATATCCATTTCAAAACAAGACACCTTTTGGTGCCAGTCTGACTGCAAAATTCTCCCAAGGTAAGTTTCAACTAAGTCAGTACAAATGAATAATTATTTGTTTTATCTTTGAAGTTTGGTTTATTTACCCGGTCTTGTTTAGTGCTTACAGGTGCTAAAGACACTTGCCTAATTTTCAGGGTGAACTGTCTAAGCAGTAAGTTATTTCAGAGTGCTTTAATCTGCAGGGTAAGTATATGCTCCATGTTTGCACAAAAACATAAGTAGTGCAGGCTGAGCAGTCATCAGGCATCTCTACATGGTCAAGGCTTTTTTGTAGGGACTGGGAGCTAGGAGTGAAAATCAACATCATTATCACTGTTAGTGAAGGATGAAGAGCTCAAGCTAACCATGTGGTAGAGCCATCAGGAAGGATGTCAAAAATTGGCTAATAAAATTTAGTAAGTGTGAAGTTCATTTGACCTTTCTGTATGGAAAGCGAGCCCTCTATACAGAGCTCATGCTCAGAGCTGCCAGATGGGAGGAAATATCTGGTACAATACCTTCCCTGCGCTCAGTTTAGCACGTGGAGCAGAACAGAGTCTGTGCTCTTAATGAGAACCCGTGCTTTCATTAATCTCTCATTACATCTGATGAGCAGCATGGATAACCATCAGAGAATATTCTGACCTTCATTAGACATTCATAGAGCCCTGAGCCAGAAGTGGCTAACTTTACCAGCATCCTGACAAAATTCACCTCCTGCCCTTGAAGGCAGCCTAGAACAAGACACAGTTTCAGAATTTCAAGATTTAGTTTGAGGCACCTCCTAGGACCCAGGTCAGGAGTGGAATCTGAGAAGAGTTTTACTGTCAAACTGAATGAACACAACTGTAATCCTGGCTCCAAATAGTTCCAAGTTTTGTGATGCCTGAAATGCAGAGTTGGTATTTTGCAAAACATCAGATAGGACATTCTGTTCCTTTTTGTCCACACCTTTTTGTTCCACACCTATTGCGGGTTATTAACCTAAATGGCAGTACATCAGACTCATGTAGTACCTCTGCACATCGGATGAGCAATTGCCAAGTTAGCAGAACTCTGAAATTAAGCATCTTAGCTGTTTGAAGCAGAACAGGTGTCCTGCTGTCAATTGTCCTTGCCCATACTGTGGTCCCTGCCAAAGTGTCCATTCAGGACAGGGTCCCAGATGGTCTAGGTGCTGTAAAATCAGAGTCTAAACCTCACAGAAGAGCTCCAGCAAAAGCTCTGAGGGGCTGGAGATAGCCAGAAGAGAAAGTGAAGTGATCAGAGTAAACCTACACATGTCCTGCAGACTACAGGCATCAAACAGGCAGCTCTGACCACATTAAATTTTAAACTTGGCTTTGATCTATCTGACCCAGTTCCTCCCTTTGTAATTTTCAATTAAGCCTATAAGAAAAAAGAAACACAATTTTCTTTAAACCAGTCAAAGAAAATAAGCCTTTTCTGCTGCTTTGAGCAGCAGACCACAATAGTGTATGTTGTGTTCAGGAAAAATAGAATTTTCTCAGATTCTGAAGCTTCCTGTACATTTCCATCATGTTTCCATGATCAAGAAAAACCCATATTCATCTATAAACAGTATCAGGACCTGGTTCAGTATGAACACTATCAGACACAGAAGGAGGGGAGTTGCCTGTGCACCCTGGGCAGTGGGGCATTAGCACAATTATCCCCAGTTCTGGATTTCAGTGAACTCTGTGAGTGTGGCTGGTCTTGTTCTCTCACCTGAATGTGGCCAGGCTCTGCTTGGGTCCTTCATGTGGTCTATTTGTGCAGTGGCACATAGAAGAGGCAAAGGAAATGTTTCTAGCTAGAAGGTCCCATTGAGGCTTCAGTAGCCTTCATCAGCTGGTCGCTATCCTTCTGCTGTGCTGGTCCTAAACTACAGCCCTTGGTGCTTTAAAATTTTCCATACGCTACAAAGAGACAGAAGGCACAGTTTCCCACTGAGGGATTAGAAGTGACCTCTGCCCAAAAGCCTTGACTACTTTTGCCTAGGCTTTTGGCAAAGCTGAGCTGCCAATGAGGCAAAGCTGAGCTGCCTTTGCTTTTGAGGGGTAAGAATGGCAACTTGCTTTATTTGAACTTTTTCATACTGATTTGATAGCCCCACAGGAAGTCAGAGAGGAAATCAGGTTGTTGCAGATTTCTCCAATACCACCTTGTCTCCCACCTGTAATTTATGGCTTGCATTCAGTTTAGGTGTTTGCCTCTTACAGGCAAATTAGCACAATACTCATGATGAATGATGTAACCATGTGTTAAAAAAGCTATACGCTTGGCATTATCCAAAATGGGGCCAGTGTCTGCAGGGACCTTGCAGAGTCCCTTGTTAAATAGCAACAAGGGAGATGCACTTAGGGGCACCTAAGGGGCAGATTGGCACCTGTGGGACAGAAGAGACATCTGTTGTGCCCATATTTTAGCAGCGCTAATCCGTGTCAGGAAGAGCAGGTTTGAAGCCCTCAGGGTTTAAGTCAATCATATTGAAATGCTGCACACAAGAGGATCGGGGGCGGTAGATGGTCTAATCAAGGTCTGGATGGGTCATGTTCATTCAAGGCAGAAGACATCTGGGAATTTTAAGGAAAGCTAAACCCTTGCCAGCCGTGCCTCGCTGCCGTAGGTGGCAAAGGGAAAGAGAGATGAGGTGCAGCTGTCTTGTCTTAGTGCAGGAGCACAGGGTGCACGTACAGCTCTCAGGGAGCTATTGGAGAGGCTCCAGCTTTGGGAGCAGCGTGTATGATGAAAGGTATACAAGGACACCCAGAACTCGCCCATGCTGTGCAAGACAGTGCAGGATAGTGCCCCCCCCCATCCTTACAGATACCCCATGATCTGGATGTGCAGCAGCACAGACCCCAGAAGCAAGACTGTATTGCACTGTAACTACATGCATCTCAGCCAAGGCACCCTCCTGCACAGTGCTTTGGGGTGGTGTCTGCATTTCTTCTGATTTACCTCTTCACTCACAGGAAACTCTGAATTTATTGCCAATGCAAACAGCCACAGACAGGCACACAAACACATGGAGTTTATGCAGCTTTTCTCCCTACATCCTGAGAAACTATGTCACATCATGACTTGCCTTCCACTTCCTTTCCTAAGGAACTCATAGTACCAATATATTTCTTAACATGCCTGTCAGTGTTCAACAGGCCAGCCTAGTTGAGTAAATGCTACTATAATAACACTTAGTGTCCACTGTACAGCTTTGCTCATATCCAAGGGCATTTAAAAGTCTTGAGTTTCTGCAGTTCTGAGGTAGAGACATTTATGATTCTTATAGCTCTGTGTTGTAAATAATATTTGAATATGAGGAAATATATGCAGAAAGAATTAGATTATGACTGCAAAGTCACTGGCAGTTTAAGGAAGAATGTGACACGTACAAGTTCTCTGAAAGTAACAGACCAGCTTTCACCACATTTTTGATGAGAAAATTTTATATGTCTTTGTACAGAAATATCTTTTTCACTGCTCTTATAGTTCAGGGATGTGATCACATTTCATTAATTTCCTTTACAGACCACAGGGTGACAAAGATTGTTTAGTGCTTGGCTTCTGCACAGCAAGATGACAAGCTGGAAACCGAGGTCCTCAGCACCTGGATTGGCAGAGCAGTACGGAGCACCCACTGCCCTTGAGTGAACAGAAACTGCGACAGCAGCAACATGCGCTCCATTGTTTGGATATGCAGGTTAGAGTCCCTTCCCATGGGAGGAACACAGAAGACGAGGAACAAAAAAAAGATTCAGATCCTACAGCAGAAGATGGGCTTCCAGGTGGAGTCCATAAAAGGCCAAGTCTTTATGCGTTCCAGGTCTTCAGAGCCTAAAATGGACAGATGGCACTTCAAGGCCCCACTGATGATTCACGCTGCAAATAAACTTTAGAAGGCAGCAGGTGCCAGCACTCATCAGAGGATGAAGTGCAATTGTTTTCCAGTGAACTGAGTAATATGAAAAGTATTTGTGCCATCTTGCCAAAAACACAAACTGTGTCACGTTTATTTTTAGATGCAGATATCCATCCAGGAAGAAATCACAACCAGTTATGTCACACATAAATCAGAGCTACCTGCTGATACCGTCACAGAACTTACTACAGTGCTTTTATAAATGGTTAGCTACCCAGATCCAAAGCTACATCTTTCCTTGTCGTATGGCAAGGTATCCAAACTTTAACTTACATCTCAAACTGTCTGCTTTATCACAGAATAAAATACTCAATGGAGTGGAGGGAAGTGGAGGGCAGGGAAGACAGACAATGGGGAGCAGGGTTGTAGCTCTCTCCATCTTGACACCTTTCTATCCTGCACTTCTGTCTCCCCAAGAAATACTTTGTACTCCCTCTAGAGTTTGTTTTTTTTAAACATTTCTCCTGTTGGATGAATAGCACTGCGCAGAAGGAAAGGGAATTGATGTGTTTGCCTCAGGGCTATTGAAGCATGTAGTGTAGGGGTCATATTAGAGATTTGGGGGGATGGATGGTCAGTCTGGCTCTGGTGGATCTGGATAGTCATGTAGCAAACAAACAGGCAGCTCTCATTAGCCTCTGTAGTGGATTAGCCACTGCAGGGGGACAAAGGTCTGCACTGGGCTTATCTGAATTACCTCTTAGTTGTTGCTCAGGCTATTTTTTCTGAGGCTTTTTTTTTTTTTTTACAATCTGCTTTCAGCACCACTCTATGCTGAGCCCTCTTCTACTCCAGCTGCCAGGCTCTGGCTCCTCACTGCACTAATGTCTGCATTAAACCCTGAGACGTTATCCACCTCTGGATCCCCCACAGCCTTGTTGCTCTACACACAAAGGCAACATGCTCCTTCAGGGATCAGCATTCCAGTGAGATTAATAGGACTCATGATAGACAACAGAGTAAAAAATCATAAAAAGCCCCCAAACAATTCCTGTATCAGCAACAAAGCTTGTACTACACAGCAGACACAGGAGTCTTAGAAAAGGATGTGTGAGTATACTTGTATACAGGTGAGAAGGATTATGTCAAAAGAAAGAACTTTCTGGAAGGCTTCTTTAATATTTTCGTCTTCTTCTTGTGTCATATGCTATGGATAATACTGGTTGTCCGTTGTCTCACACTTCCTGTCTTAAAAGACAGTTTGACCCTTTCCCAAAAAAAACGTATCAGTCATGGTGCAAGTTTCTGCAATTATGTTTTCTCTTTTGTAAAAAAAAATAACATTTTTCCACACCCTCTTCACTATTTGGAAAATAAGGTCTGCAAATCCAGTGTTAATAAGAACTATTTGACTCATTAAGGCAGTATGCTTTCCGACTACATAAATAATTTTGAATATATAACATATTTTGAGTATTTAACCAGAAGACCAGATACAAGCCCACACATATCAGTGGGTAACATTAGGGATTCATAGTTCTGGTTTAACTCAAATGTTAATGCTGGGGATTAAGAGTTAAGAGCTCTGATGTCATTTTGTCTTCTGGAACCTCTGTTAAAAGTGACTGTTCCCCCCAGACAGGCCCTTCTGCAGCATGGCATGGAGAATGATGGGCACTATTTTCACATCATGTTAAGCTAATGCCATCCCTGTCCTGCTTCCCAAGAGTGCAAGAAATAAAGTTTTGTATTTTCCAATGTACAGCCCATCTTTGACATGTAAACTCCAAAAATAGCAAATTCTCATGTTTCAAATATCCACCAAGCTTATTGACTGACCAGCACCCAGGCAGCACTTTAGAGGTAGGCTGGTATGCCTGTACCTTCCTCAGAGAGCTTTCCACAACTCGTGCCTACAGGTGTAGGCACCTTCTCCTGGGTACATGCACATGAATGCACCCACTTCTTTGTTATACTTACACTTTATAAACTATAGATTGCACTGGAAGCCCAGTTTCTCTACCACAGATTACGTGATGCTCCAGAGACACTTAGTGTTAAGATTAAAGAGCTATATCATTTTAGTTAAGCCTAAGATTAAGATTTCAGCTCTCATTCTAATGGAAATACGTATTCCCTACCGCCATTCTGGAAATGATAATGCTGCTGCTTACTTCAAACCAGGAGCAAATCCTTTAGATATTCTTAACATATAGGTTGCACTAGGATCCCCCAGATTGACATGTGTTTACAAATTCCCTTTTTTTTTTTTTCCTCCTCGATGACATTATCTTTGAGGAGGACGAGCTGTTTATACCATGACCCACTGATACTGAAAGCTGCTTAAATAAATTCTGGAAAAAGTGCTTTCTAGGACTACAACTAGGCTCTGGGCTTACTCTTTTGCTATCTGCCTCTCAGCTCTCCACTCTAGGTTTTTAATTTCTTTCATCATTTTTTCTTCAGTACTTCTAGTTCTTGTCTACCCTGTAATTACACTTTTGATATCTTGTCAGGCTCCTGACCATTTACTTGCAATTTGATGGTGCATGTTCTATGCTGCAAGAAGACATCTGAGCCTTCCTTTGCCCTCATGGTCCCCACCAGTTCACAAACTGCTTCCAGCACCCAAGCCCCCCAAGTGAACTGGTGTGCTGCTTCAGGACCTGGGGTGGCTCTCATCCATCTTTGCTTTGCTGGCATTATGGAAACTCTTGTCCAGAACATCATTTCCACCCCTCACCTCAGAAAGCTTCAGTAATTTAAAGTCTCTTTCTTCATGGAGTATCTCAAAGGATTTTTTTTCCCCGGTGGTATCTCAAAGCATAAATCAAGTGCACATAATTTTCCTACTTAGCAGTTCCAGAATTAGATATATTTTATCTACTCTAAAGTAACAAAGGACAAAATACTATTCTGATGCTTAGTTTAAAAAAAGTATGCCATTGCCTGCATTTCTCTTTTGGTAGTAATTTTTTCTCCTTCACTACTGCTTCAGTGCAAGTGGTTAAAGCATTTAAAATACAGTGAAATTGTTGGGTGAGAAGTTAAAAAGGTAAGAAAAAGGAGTGTGTTTGTAGACTATTTTCTGCCCTCATAATTTCTGCCCTCCTTCACTTTCTCTCATCATATTATTCTTTTCTTACTGCCACAGAAATGCTCAAAGCCTTTGGTTTGGCTGGTTTATGCTGTGTGTTCACACAAGCCAGGGAGGACACCTTACTCTTGGTTTCAAAAGGCCTGGACTCTGCTAACAGTTCAAAATGCAGTTCTCCTTTAAAGTAGTGACACCACCTGCAAGCCAGCAAGGCTGCAAGTGTTTGCAAATTCTTGACAAAATGTGAGCCCACAGGGCAAGCCCAAGAACCAGTGAGAAGACATTGAGAAAATATTTTAATGCTAGAGGAATGTCTCAATTTTTCAGCTAGGGGAAAAGACTGATTATTTTAAAGCTAAAATTAGAAGCTATAAGAGGTAAAAATGTTACCACGTTCTTTTTTTTTTAATTAAAATATGTATTCTACTGTAAAACTGTGACTGAGCTGAAAGATCCTTTTGATTCCAGTGCCTCCTGTTCTTTCGTTTCAAACACGAGCCCCTTCAGCCAACTCAGCTCCACCAGACTAGGTGATGTGAAAAACTGGGAAATCCGTATCTGTCAGACAAAGCCCAGACAAATTGCCCAAGAAGGACAATTCCATTTTTCCACTCCTCTGGCTTCAGACATCATGTGCTAACCCCAACTGTAGGAATTTAAATCTGGTCTTTAAATTTAGGTGACAGGCCACCTGGACAGCTGCAAGGCTATCCCAAGTGAAAGGGAAGGGATTCAGAGAAATCGCTTAGTAAATGAACCTTTTGGTAGTGCCTTGAAGAGTTTCAAGACTTTCATACCCTTCACAGAAGTTACAAACTGTCATTGCTATCTCTACTCTTTGTCTGCTCCCTTTAGACTTAGTTTATTTCATATGACTATATTAAAATCATATTCAAGATCACTAGCAAAATAGCAAGGGCCTTCATTTGTGCATAACAGTATTTGCCTTTCTGATTAATGCTCCCCAAAAAGGAGCTCAGAGAGCTCCTGACCATTACCACAACCACCACCATCACACATCCAGAAGCCTATAACCACTCTCCTGGACTGACTGTCACTGTTCCCTGCTCAACCCCAGGTGTCCAATTGCAAAAACAGAGGCAGATGAAGCATGAATGCCTCAAGCCTACACTCTGCACAACCCACAGGGAGAGCAGTTCTGGACCGAGACTAAACAGCTATGTAAGCAGGCCCACAAAGCCCTGTGCTCTCCTTCAATGTAAAGATGCTATAGGAGCAGCAAGCCTTACAGTTCACACCTATCATGGCACAGCTCAAAACAATGCTGTCATTAACAAAAGAGGTTTGTCCCATGGTTTGTCCCAACTTCCCCCAATGTACATGCAGGCACTAAGTCCCAAGGTGAGAGTTCAGCAGTGGAAGAAGTCATGATGTCAGAAAGCAGCTCAAAATTCTCCCACCACAGAAACCCATTGCTAAATCATATTTGTGCCATACTGGGAGCTCTCAGTGACAGGAATGATATATAGCTGTCTAGCAGTATTTATACCACAGTGGGCGCTGCAGTATCTGGGGAGCGCGGTATAAATACAGACCGAGCAATAGCCAGGAAAGCCCAAAGAGTGGGCGAAGAGGGTGAGTGGCCAAAGCAGCTGAGAGACGTGCTGATTCAGTGCATCTCCTTCAGCTGTCCTCAGCAGCAGGTTGCCATGGATTAGAAGTTGGGAAGATTAAAGAACTGATTTTTCTTTTTTGCCCTCCCCTTTGACAGCTTGTTTCTCGCCCTTTGCTTGAGCTCATGAGGTCCTTTGACTTTCCAACTACTGCACTCTGTGTTACTACATAAAGTATAGTAAACACATAACAATTTCTTCTAAAGAGATGATCTGGCTCATGCCTGCCAGCCTGTAACACTCAGCAGATGAGCTTACAATTGTCATGCCTGCCTTACAAATGGGGAAATCCATGCAAGGGGAAATTACCTTGCTCCAGATCCCCTTGGCTGTTCCCAAAGCAGAGAGGTTCATGTTCTCACAAAAATTCAGTCACAGGGTTTTTAAGACACCAGGTTGAAACAGGTTTAAATGCAAGGGAAAAGGAAATGGTTGTTCAAGAAAAACTCCTGGATGTGCATCCCTCAGTCACATGTTTAATTTCTTCCCAACATGCATTAAAGGCAAGTATTTTCAACTATTTGAACAGCTGACTTTCAGCAGTAAAATCAGTGAGAATTTGAAATATGAGCTTTGCGTGTTGACTTCTTTCTTCTTGATAAATAAATCACAATTCTCTATTCCCAAATAAAACCTTTGAAATGAAATACATGCAAGGAAGAATCCATCACAATAAAAGGGGACTTGCAACAAGGTTTTGCAAGCACGTCAAGGGCTTAGGGGAGCTTCTTCCCATCTCTTCTGACAATGTTTGAGGATGCCTCCTCACTAGAGAAGGAAGGGCACTTTGCTCTACTTTTTCTATTCAGGATACCATATTTTTTTCTGAAGCAATATGACTGCTGCAGCAGCATACCTACTTGCTCCATTTCCCACAAACATGGTTTCTTTTTGAACTCTGCTGCTCTGCAGGGAGCTGGACTTCTCAGCAGCACCCCAGCTCACAGATTAAATACTTAGCAACTACCTTTCGTCACACCTTCAGAGCCTCTTGCACAGCTGGAAAGGATGGAGTGAACTGTTTTTGAGGGTAAGATTGGATTTGGGACAGTAAGATCGGATTTGGGAGCCCCTTTTTGCCTGCAGCAGTGGAAATAGAGGAGTGCATGGGATTGCACTTACAGAGCAAATCTTACCTAAAGTTTATGAAATTATTACCATCTGACTAATTTGAGCTATTTCTGCTCAAAAGAAATATTCTACTAATTATAGAGTAATGGTGCTGGAAAGCACTATAATTCCTACTCATCTCTTTGCATTCAGAAGGCCATATGGATATTACCTCTGGTGAACAGCATTTTTTCATCTGTCCTGGCTTGATTCACTTAACAGCCTGGCTAAGGACCCTCTCTCCCTGGTAATCTGGCAGTTCAAACTCTTTATTAGAAGATCACCAAGACAGTCAAAACCAAGTCCAGCTTTATGTGACATCCTTGCTTCTCAGTGTACAATCAGTGGGAGAGCTCTTTGGAGGAGCTCTCCGATAGATAGCTTCTTAGTCCACTTCTCTAAGATACCACAACACCAGCTTGCTTTGCCTTGGTTTGATTGCAAGGCATGCTCAATAATATTCTGCAAGTACAGGATAGCTTTCCAAAATATCTCAGTCCCAGCCATCTACTGCCTGTTTTTGCAGCAGGCATCAGAGGCAATTTTCACAGCGACTTTGCTGTGAAAGTCTGTGGATGCTACTTTTTTTGCAAGGAAAAAATCTTTGATATGAAAAATCTATTTATCAGCCTGGCAACACAAGGGCTCCCTGAAGCCATCGGGTTTGATAATGAAAGGTCTGATGCAGCCTTTATTTTCTTCACAGTGTACGCTCCTGTAGGTAACAATCCGCTCTGAATCACTCTGAAGGACCTGACAGACTCACAGTACTCATAACAGGAATGTTCCAGCTCCTCCTGGATAAGATTTACTCTTTCCTCCCCTGCTGCTGTTACTCACCAGGAGTGTACGTGTTTATGCTTGGACATCTCTGAGACAGCTCTGCTTTGATGTATTGTATTTCTATACATTTTTAATGTTTAAAAAAAAATGGAGCTTAAAAACAGGACAAAAAAATAAAGGGTTTTTTAGTGTCTGGCTGTTTAACTTGCAAGGAGGATAGTTTACATTCTCTGTCTTTAGATCCTAAAGGAATCTTTCAATACTTAACTACATGCTGGTAGCACAGAGCAGCCAGTCAAACCTTTCCGCAATGCGAAGCAGCCCAAAAATGTGAGCAGAACATACTGCTTATAAATCCCAAACCAGTTTTTACCTTGAATCCTAAACAAGCAGAAGCTTGTTTTTCAAAGTGTTAACAGAAGCTGCTGCTGCCTGGGTTATTTTGTGTAACCATGATAGCAGAGGAAGAATCAAAGTGACATTTTCCTTCTTGGCACCAACTAAACTACCCCCACCTTCACCCTCACATCTGACTCCACAGGTTTTTTTTTCTGGAGATGCTGAGTGAGATCCCTATTTGTGCACTGGTGAGACATCTCCAAGGTATGCTGGATGTGCATCTCTCCTTTGATGAACATGATTATGAGTGTGCAACTGTTATTAAAGCAGATTTTTATCACTTGCAAAATGTGCCACAGACTAACTGCTGTTCAGCTTCTTGGACCTTTGCTGCATCCAGCCGAATTGCTATAAATTCCTTGTCTGCAGCTTTTCCAGGAACACTCTGATATGACCTGCAACAAATACAAAAATCAAAATAATGTTCACTAACTCAAGCAGATAAGCATTTTGCCCTATTCTGAGATCTCTACATTGATTCTGCATTTTTTGTTCAGTGTTGTTTCGTTCAATGGACTTTTCTTTTACAGAGTTTCAGTTTATTTCTGTCACCTCAGGACTGCTATTAAACCTGCACTAACCTAACTGTGAATTTCAGCAGCATTTCCTAAACAACTGAACTTCATTTTAGCAGTTTAAAAATAGTTTTGACCTCATCAGTACTTTTCTTTGCAATACCATTTCCTTCCCTCAAATCAAAGACTGTCAAACTTTCATTAGTGATACAGAAAGGGATTTGATTGTAAAAGCACCTGGATTCTGCTCCCAGCTGTGGTAGGGGTTGCTTGGCCTTACCAAACCATGCAGATCATCTTCTGACTATGCACAGTTTCGAACTGTGCCACAAGTATAAAAACTCACAGATCTCTGTCTGGCCCTGTGAAACCATCAGTTGGCATATTTCTGGATCCAATAAGTAAAACAGCAACATGTATGTGGTGCATACATTTACTCTGCCATAAAGCCTCTTCACTTCAGTGTATGTTTATTGATTATATTAGAGTGTGACTTTCATCTTGTTCTCAAGACTGTGAGGATGATTCCCATGGGCAGAATCCTATAACACAGAAATACGGTTTTCTATATGAATGTCTTATGGTTTTTATAGTAACTTAAATGTGTGCAATATATAATTTTTACACCAGTCAGTAAAATGCTTTCTGTGGGTATAGCATGTTTACTTTGGCTGGCACCAGCTGAAGTGACAATCTACGTTTTTTTTTAGGGCTGCAAAGATCTGGGTTATTATAGACAAGAACTGTAGTTTAAATAACTAAAATTTCCTGGATATAAGTGGGGATTTTTTTGCCTTTGTGCACAATTCCATTTCTCAATAGATTTCAGACCAAAGGGGTTTTTTTTTATCCCATGTCTGGCAAACAGACTCCCAGACCATCAAATCCTTTCAAAGCACGGAAGAAGTTAATTCAATTTTAACATTCATAAAATAATTATGTAGAAGCTAGCATCTTATGAATTTCTTGTCTCAAACTTAGGATTTCCTGGGAGCTCACACATAGCTCACTCCCCCTCCAACCCATGTCATGACCTAAATGTAAAAATTGGAGAAATGCTAGGAAATGAAGGTGGCCAACAAGAGGTCCAAATTCTGGTTCCAGGTATTACAATTTACAGTCTGTCAGAACTGAGAAAGAAAGCAGACTCCTTGAGTGAATAAACATGCAAATTGAATTTCTGAGTTCAAAGAGGAGATTCTTAATTTCCTGAAACCAAATCAGGTCATAATAACAATAAACCACTCATGTTTCTAAGAATCTCCTCCATTTTCTTTTCAGCATTAAGGCTGTGTCTCAAATCTCAATTTCCTTAATTCTTCCTCTTTAACCAGGAAAAATCCTCACTGGTTCATTCTTGGGTCATACACAAATTGTCTCTTTGTTCAATTACAGCTTGTGTTTCAAGCACCTGTATGACAGGATACAACTGTCTTTTGATTAGTTTTGCCTATCTGCAATGAAATTAGATCAGTGGCAGTACTTGGAGCACATCCACAGCGTTGACAAGGTCTGAGCTATATCAGCTTTGCAGAGGTTAAACATGATTGAACCCTGCTCTGCTTTAAGGTAATACAACCAAAGAGCACTGCCTGAAAGCTGTATTTCATTCAAACCAGAGCCGGCCCACTGTGCCAAAGTCACAGTGACAAGGACACATCAAAACGAAACTCTCCAGCCCCTCACTACATTACTTGTTTGTGTCAGTCAGTTTGGAGATTTTTAACATTTGAGTTATGTTTATCTGCACTGGTTTTCAAGGTCTAATTATAACATGTGAAGTGGGGTGAGATTGCTGCTATGAAAGTCGCAGTATAAATAAGAGGACCTGACGGGCTGATATGTTGGCACAGACCAGACATGTATGTCACGTGGAAGCCCAGTGCAGCTGTTGTAGTCCGTGGTACAATAAATAGCTATAGGGAAGTGGTGCGGTCAGGCACGATTTTTTAATACCACCTACTGTGCTACTTGGACAAATGCACTCGCCCAGAAAAAAAAAAAACAAACAACAAAAAAGTCAGTTTAATCGCAGAAAAATGACTGTCCTGGTGCGTGCCAAAGGCTCTGTAGGAAAGCATGGCATGGTTGCCTGCCTGCTCTCCCCTCTCCTCTTTTCACACAATCCTTTCCACTAATCAAAACCAGCAGGGCACATGCTCTCGCCCTTCGAGCCAGGAGAGCGTGCCATGCACAATAACTTGCACAACCTCTGCCCTCCATTGCAGGAGAGATCCTCTGCAATCACCCTGTAATGCACATGCAAGGATCACGCCTGGCAGCACCAGCAGATGGATGTCTCAGGTAAGACCAGGCTTCTAGAGAGGATCTCTATTTATAACCTGGGCCCCGACAGGAGACTAGTCTTGGGTGTTAATGTGACAGAGTGCTGGTTTTTAAAGTCGCTGAAATACCTGAACATGGAATGGAAGATGAAACTGCTGCTGGCTTGCAGATGGTCATTCATGCCATGGGCTGGTAAGAGAAGAAGCCATCCACACTGGGCATTGGCAGCACACTGAACGCAATTAAACCAATTAGGGTCCACAAAATGTTAATTGTAAAGCACCTGCACCCTTTCTAAGGTTAGGTTCTTATTTATTTTAGAAAAAAAATTGACCTGACACAGGGCATATACATCTTTAAATTAGCAACTGGCAGTAAACTGTGCTTTTGAAAAGGCACTGGAAAATGCCCACCATAATTCCAGTAAGATGCCTTCTGATGTGAGCATAACATATTATGCTCACATTATGATAGCATATTAACCCATGCTTCCCCAGCAAGGAAAAAGCACTGTAATTTCAATCATTGTTGTCAAAAAGTAATTTGTATCCTCTTTTTGACCCAGATTCTCAATATCCTACTTATGCATCAGCAGTGCCATAAAATGCAAAATGATGCAACATTCAAATGTTTTCAGAGCTACTGATGCAACATAATTTTTTTTGGGTAAAATAATTTTTCTCCTTAGCTCCCTTCAACTCAGCTGTCAGTGTTACTCTTAAAGTTTCTCCCTGTATCCGCAAACAGTTGCATAAAGTGACAGGGCTATCAAGTTTGATAGTGCACGGATACATTTCATATGTCATTTGAATGCAAACTTTGAAGCTGCAAAAAGCCAAAATGAAATAAATAAAAAACTTACGAGACTCAGTAAGAAACAGTTTTACGAAACAGCAAGTAAAACTATTCCCAGCTTTTTTTCCCTAACCTCCTTTCTAGTTTAAACAGTTTCATTCTGTATTTTAAGACACTTTTACCTAAGCCTAAAAGCATGTGTTGTGCCTCCACCAGTTTTGTCATATATGGTTGGACACAGGTATTTGTGGTCAGTTATGCCTCTGGATGCACTGGCAGTCTCTAGCCAAGCTCATCAGATGGGTACTGTAATCCCACGTGCTGCAGGACAGAGTTATGGGCTGGCTTCACATGCAAGCAGGAGAGGAGCAGAAATCCCTGGAGGAACTCTGGATGTGAAGACATTCAGGTCTCCAATCCTGAAGCTGCTCCCCACCCCAGATCATTACAGCACAGATCCAGATTTGAGGGAGTCTGGAGAGGCCCTTCCTCTCTACAGCTTTGATTACTGGATAGTCACAGTGCACAGACATGCCAACCAGGTCTGATTCCTCTTGGCCACAGGCTTAACTGCCAGCAGGTCACTTGGCTCAAGGCTCTGCCTGGCCCACAAGAGGAGCTGCCTGTCTCCAACCATGCCTCTCACCCTGACCTTTGGCAACAAGACCTGCTCTCCTCCACCTCCCCATGTGTGCTGCCAGTAACAGCCTCTGAAACTCACATTTCCTAATTTAAAGATAATTTCTAGATGTTTGGGTTTATTTCTTGAGATTATCTCGGGGTTTGGCTGGACAGAAAAAGCATTTGCAACACACATAATCTACTCAGAGAGAACAACATTGCTCTAAAGGGAGGAGTTTTAAAGAGACTTTGTGTCTGAGGAGACCTGATAAACATGTTGAAGGCTTCAAGCACACATGTACGTTAAACAGAGTTCCTAGAAAGTTTTCCTCGTAGAATTGAAACTGGAAACAGATAATCTTCACATCATTATCCACATTATTGAAACTGTGAAAACCAAACCACGTGCAATAACACAGCTGTTCTAGCTAGAGGCATTTAATCTCCCACTATCTTCTCAAAATATACATGTTCCAGCTCCTGGTTATGCACACAGCAAGCAAGGACTAGGAAAAAACTTAACAAGCATTAAGAAAAACTTCCTGTACTTATTCCTGTGTCCCCATGTAAGTTCACAAATCAGGAAAAAAAATCCTCCTTTGCTTAGCTCTAGAGTGGGAGCTGAATTTTCTAGAGCAAACAAGAGGGGAAAGTGCATTTGGTTAGAAATGCTAACTATGTCACATCATTAAGAGTATGGAGGGTGCTAGCATTTTTACTAAGGACAGAGTTAAGAGATTTAAAAAGCTGAATTATTAAATAAATATCTCTGGGATCCTATATGTAATCATATTCATATGTGACATGGCTGTGCCCATCCTACTTGGCAGGAAACTCTACAAAGGCTTGGGAGGGCATGGCTGTTGCATCTCTTGCTGTGCCTAGGTGGAGACATGTTCCTAATCCACTTCTGGGGAATAAACCTTCACAGCAACACAATATGATCTTAGGTATAGAAGTGCTGGCCAGCCCAAACTATAGGAGAAAATGGGGCATGAACAGCCCTTCCTTTTGCACAATTGGTCTTCAAGCCATTTTCCCCTAGGAACCCAGGTGATTTTAAATCCCTTTTCTCACCTCTGTTCTGTGTTTCCTACCTGAATAGATTGCAGACAACATGAGGCTAGCTGGCATGTTTCAAAAATTTGTTGACCATGGAAATTAGAAACACATTAAATAAATGTGCCTAAAGTGCCTCAAACTCCACAAAGTAAACTTATCACTATGCTGATATCCAGTATATAAAATGTTCTCCAACAAAAAGATTGTTTTCAATAAACACTCCAAGACAATCTGTGACACATTCAGAAGGGAAGAATGAGATTAATTTCAGAAGATGATATTAGTGTGCATCCTGTGTGTGAACACAGTGGAAAGATTTCTGTAGTTGCTTCAGTGGATTTCACAGTATTCACAGTATGGGATCGTACCTGAGCATAATAGGGATTAGATGTCTTGGATGCTGCAACATTTCCAGATGCAATTACCTTAAAAGGAATAAATTAATTGGCATCTCAGTGTTGTATAGGAAACCTGTGCTCTGCAGGTGCCCGCTCTGCTCCATCCCAACCTGTCCCTCATCTCAATAGTGTTAATGATGGCTTTGTGATATTTCCATTCCTTTTAGTTTCACTTGGATGAAGCCATTTCCTTTAGGTTAAGGTTTGGATGGTTCACAGCTATCTATAATCTATTCAGGTTATCGGAAAGTGGAATGGTAAAAGGAAAGAACTTAAATTTTCAACTCTTTCCTGCCAAATTCCGTCAATTAACTGGAGTTGCTTATTATGCTTTGCAACGATCATGTCTATTTATTAGTCACATGGCTGTCTAAGCCTAATTCTCCTTTATCAATTTAATATATCTTAAAACTTAAGTACAAAATTACAGCCACCTGAAAAAATTTAAAACTTTCAAACACTTTTAATTAATTACTGCATAAAAAGTTGAAAATCTGCAAGAACTGTCATGATCCTGGGACCCGACCACTTGCAGGACACGTGATACAACCTAGCAAGCCTAGCAATCCCACAATTTCTGCCCAAACAGAACACATAATCTCCAAAACCACTATCATAAAAGCAAGCACCTGCTGCCCCGAGAGACCTGGTGGCTGCAATGTAAAGCATTTATTGGATTTTAAAATCTGATGGTAAATATGTCGTTCTGGAATAACCTAGTGTGGCACATAAGACAAGGAATAATGGCATATGTATCAATCATTATTGGCCTTCCCCTTTCCATTTTGATGGCCATAGTTTTCCTTCTGTTTCTTCATGATCTGAAATAAAAATGATTGGGTTTGGGGTGTGTGTGTTTGCTTGTTTTGTTTCCCATGAGATTCAATTACTCAAGCAAGACTTCAAGAGATCGTTTTTTTTAAATTAAATCGCACTGCCATGATAACTGACAGCTGTGAGGGGATGAGTAGAAAGCCCAAGTGCCCACTGATTTTCAAAAAGGCACCTTATCCTGCCATTTCTGTTGGGGGTGTTTTGTGCTCAGCAGCGCTCCGGGCTGAGCAGCAAGCACTAGAGCACTGCTGCTGCCTACAGGTCAGCTCGGCGCAGCGCTCAAATCGCATACGGAACCAAGTCTTCCGGCGGGGATGCTCCTGCTTGGGAAAGGGACCGAAACCCTGACACTAAAGTGCGTTGGCTCTGCCGAAATGCAAGCTGGTAATCTGTAGCCTCTCTTGCCCTGTGGCTAACCTGTGTTAAAGACCCCAAATAAGGCGGACTTCTTAAAGGGAAAGTTGCTCTGTGCTGCACAAGACTACAATTTCTGCTTTTTTTAAATTTTTTTTTTTTTTTCTGCAATGAAGGGGAAACGTTGCACTCTCAGGTGCAGAGTAAGAGGAAGCATCTGCTCCCAGATGGGAACCCCCTCCCTCCACAATGCACTGGTGCACAAAACATGATGGTGTACAGAAGGGTTGGAAACCACCTTTGAGCCTGCACTGGTGAACTTTTAGACCATTTATGGTGTAATTAGAATTTACTAAAATTTAGTCAGGGCTCTTAATTGCTTGGAATTTAATTAATTTTAATTTCTCTGCTTTTTCCTCTGTAACTCAGAAATTTTGATAACTGCTTTTCTGCCTCTATCAATAACACAGATAAGATAACCTTCAAGATAACCAAGTTCATCACTGCTGAAATCAAACACAGCAGCTTCCAGAACAGGAGAGCAACAAGAAATAAATTTATCCACCAAATAGGAGCAAACAGTGGAGACCTCCAAAGCATCTATTTAATCAAACGTTGTGGATTTCAGTGTCAGGTTACCAAAGACTTTTTCAAATCACAAGCTTTCAATAAACAATAGAGGAAGGAGCAAATTCAGAAAGAGGAAAAAATATTTTTCCCCATAAAAAAAATTTTTTTCCTAAGAAGGAAAAGTCTGCTTATTTGCAAACTCTTTATCTAAAAATGAATGTTTGGTTCTCAGGATGAACAATCAAATACAGGAGCACAGCACCTTGCAGCCACGATCAGAAGCTCAAACAACAGGATAGTCTGATCTGACACATGGAATCTCTCTGAAGCTTTTCCCATTTAAGAGGCAGCACGCCTGTTCCACGACTCTTGGCTCCACACTGAGTGTATGAGAGAAAATAAGTAGCTGTTTCATCCTCTTTAAATACCAGTTTTTCTGGAAAAACCATATTTTCTGTACTGGATACCTAGTGAAAACTTCAGTGTGACCGGAAAACAGTATTCTATTTTTTTTTTGGAGACTGTCCTTCTGTCAAAGAAATTCGTAAAAGAATTTGCCACACCTATAATAATTACTGCCCATGAAGTATTGGGGAATACAAATAACCTCTAGTATTGTGGGAAATCATTTTAATCATTGGAAAGGGCGGATGGCAGACAACACTCAGAAATATCCTTTTGATGCAACCTCATTCCCTCTTCAGAGGTATCTTTTCAGCAGTTGATGTTCCTATCACTGTTTCTGAGAGGCAGCATGACCTCTTCAAAGCCTGCACGGAGAGGGGTGACGATCAAAGAAATCAAGGTGCGCAGGGCAGGAAGAATCCCCCTTCCCAGGCAAGCCAGCGGCAGTACCACACCGCGGGAGCTGCTCTCGGCGGGGCAAGCTACAAACCCACCGGGATTCCGGGGGCTGGGTTGAACACCTGACACTTGCAGAATAAATACCGAGTGCACCTCCACAGGTTTCCTCGCTGATTGCTTTGTCGGACACAACAAGAGGTGAGGGGCAATCACTGATTGCAGGAAAAGGAACGTACAACGAAACACTTTGGAATATGCGTTTAGGGGTGGACAGATTAAGGCAGTTGCGAATACGAATTATCGTAGGGATAAAACAAAGCCTTAGCAGGATGGGAGGGCCATGGCGCACACCAGGCACCGCGGATGAGGCCGGGGGGGTCCGCAAAGCCTCGGGCGGGGGTCATTTCCTTGGGGACGGGGCTTCACGCGGCGGCGGGGCGGGACGGGACGGGACGAGACGGGACGGGACGGGACGGGACCGGACCCGCCCGGGGAGGTGCCACCTCGCACTTCCTCGGCGTCCCGCGGGGGCGGTCGCGGGCAGGAGTCGTTCCCCGGCGGGGCGGAGGCGGCGGAGAAGCGGCCGTGGGACGATGACCCAGCGCCGGGAGCCGCGCCCCGCCGCGCCGCTGGACCAGGAGCTGGCGGCGCTCGGGTAAGCGGCGCTCGTGGGGGGTCCCCGCACGAAGGACGCCCTAAATGACCGTCCTGGGGTGGTGTCGGGTGACCCGACGGGAGCCGAGGGAGTGGGAACTGCTGGTTCTTTGCTGCTGGGTTTTGGTGGTGCCGCGCCACCCGATGGGAGCTGACAAGGTGGGAGCTGCTGGTTCTTGCTGCTGGGTTTTGGTAATGAAGTGAGTGATAAGACAACATGGGGTCTGTCTCAACGAGCCCGCCAAAGGGCTCCGGGCGTGGTGTGCGGTCCCTCGGGGAAGCCTAGTGCCTCGTCCCTGCGGCAGGTGTGAAAGGTTGGAAGGCCACAGGTGAGTAGGAGGAACAAAAATAGTCAGGAAAGACTAGAGCGCAGGCAGGAGTTTCGAATGTAGTGGAGAGTTTGCGGCAGTTTCCCTCAGAGAATCTCTGTGATGTTGAAACCTCCTCTGCTGGGAAGAACCCAGATTTTGCCGTGCCGCTTTCCCTCATTTCAAGGGAGCGCCAAACCCAGAGCTTGGAATCAGAGCTGCTGTCCTCCCCGTGCCCTCCCTTTGGCTGCCTCTCTGTAGTTTGGTTTGGGCCCTGGAGCAGAGGGCTGCTATCCCAGCCACCATGCCGGCTGCTCCTCGCTGAGCCCTGGGAGGCAGCAGGCTTCCCAAAGGTGCTGTAATTCGCAGCCATTAGGAGGACATCACACTCATTGAAAAGCAAAAATCCCGGGAGCAAAAAGGAAGGCTGAAGGATGCCACAGACCTTCCCTGTCTGATGCGACACACCCATTTTGCAACAAAATTACTTGGAATTACTATCTAAACACTGCTGATATTTTCTCATATTTAGAAGAACCCTTAAAAGAAATGCCTGATAATGTAAGCATCTAACAGGTATGATATTAAGTCACTTTCAAGTGGTACCCGGCGTGGCCGTTATATACATTTTCTTTGCATCTGTAAGGTTATGCTCATCCTAAAATAATATCTTCAGGGAAGAAAGAAAAAAAAATAGTTGCAGCTGTTGTGGGTAGCATTATTCCCAATTACCAGACTTTTATTCATTTACACTATATGGTCTGAGCTGATATGTGCCAGTAACACCTGCCTAGTAACAGCCTCACTCGCTGGTGAGGAGTTCATCCTCATAGATGATCTTGTGGTACTGCAGCTTCATGTGGTACCTGATGTGGTGTCCATAAGAAGGAGAGAGTACAAATGAGAGTGATACAAATATGCATTTTTAAAGCTGTAGTTTCTTTATTTTATTTCCACTTCAATGGAAAACCTAAACTTTTCACCCTATCACAGAATACTAAACACCTCCTTCAGGGGAGCCTGTTGAGTTAAATGCACTAAAGGTGCACTGCCAGGCAAAGAATCCCTTCAAGTTATGAAACAAGGCCTTTTCTTTTCAGCTAGTACTAAGGTCGCTTTTTTTTTTGTCTTTTTATAAAGAGGAAAAAGAAGTCCTCACACAGCAAGCATTCTTGTAGCATAGTCTAAAAGGTCTCTTAATGCAAATACTTTTACAGCTGTGAGAAGTGGGTGTGTCACTTTCCAGACCATAAAATTAAGTTTTCAGTCATCACAAGGGTTTTCCGACCTAAACTTAGTTCCTGATACTATCACAATGCTGAGTTTCCCTGGCACCCAACATAGTATCTAGCACAACTGAGACACAGTTCTGGTGAGGAACGTGTGTCATTGCCATAGTAAAGATCAGCAGAGACAGCAGTCATTCAAATGAGGAGCAGCTTTGAAATTCAGGTGCCTTTGGGGGGGAATTTGAAGGATGTTATTTTAGAGCTTCTGCTTTATGGTGCAAAAATCAAAGAAGTTGGATAAGGTTTGAAGAAGTGTGAAATGAGAAGGACTTTTCCTTTCCTTTTACAAGAAAGGAGGCTGAGCACCGGAATATGCTCATAGTCTACCAGGTTAGCTGCTCATCAAAATGGAAAGTTGTCAGCAGTGTAGTGAAAATTCCGCTTACGTGCAGGTTCATTGTGAGGATGTGCATATAGGTGGACCTAATGGCTAATGAAAAGGGAGATCAAAATCAAAACACATTATTAAGAACTTGTTGTCTCATTCATTAACTTTGTCCCTAAATATACTAAAATGTTTAAAAGGGAACACTGAAGTTTGTCAAAAGAGACATAAACATCTTGGCTTAAAGGAAAGGGAAACTGACATTGGGATTCTTCTTTGAAGGTCTCCGGTTATTCCTGGAGTCAACCCTTTCTTCACTTGCAGTTATTGCTGTTCCAGCTGAAAGGACAGCCCATATACTGCAGTGTGAAGCTCCTGTAACTGGTCACGTCCTATGTGAGTCTGGGGAATTCCACATTGCAGTTCACGTTATTTGCGCAAGAGATGAGAATGTGGAATATCTTGTCATCCAAGTAATTCCAGGCTGATCTGGTAGTGCAGTTTCTGTCCCAGCACAGCATAGTTTGGGCGACACTGTTTGCCTGTTGGAGGTGAAAGGAACAGGGCAAGAGGAAACAAGTTTTTGTAGCCTTTTTCCTTTTGTAGTCTGAGCTTTCTTTGTCACCCCTTGCAGCACAGCTTTTATGCTTCTCCAGGTTTGACAGTCCCATGACAGATGGTATTTATAAGTCTGAACAATACACCTCATGCTTAGTTTTCAGAAGAGAAATTGGGCCTCAGGCCTAGATCAGGTGATAATAAAATTGGGGAATTGAGGAGCACGTATGACTGGAACAGGGTATATGGTCATAAGAATTTTTTTCTTCATCTATATTTCAAATTTTAACAAAGAAAAAATTAAAACAGCTAGAAAGTGGGTTGAAAGACCAGGTGAAAATCAGAATGAAGGCAGCTGAAAGAAGGGGGAGAGAAAATGGAAGTGAAAAACAGAAGCTGAACTAGTGAAAGTCTACAGTTAGAAGACAGGAGCTTTAAGGCTGGATACACTGATGTTATTTCCTTTTATTTCTATTTTAAAATTATTTTTCCCATGTAATGGCATCCTTGTATTTGAACAAAGTGCCTTACATAGGTGTGTGATTAAATGTTTTGGTGTGACACATTGAAAGGATGTCTAATAAATACCAGTTTTGGTTGCATGCCACCTATAACTTCTGTCTTAGCATCCTTGCGCCTTTGTAGGTTCTCTAGAGCTCTGTCAACTCATGTGCCATTAAAAACCTTGCCAAAATTTTACTTTTAGTGACATGAGGTACCCTTTTGCAACTTTCAGATGGCAGGCAATGCTTCTAGAGTTTGATATTAGGAAAATAAATTTAAAAAAAAACCAAAACAACTTGACAGATAAGATCTGGAAGTTGCTGAAATCCAGAATGCCAAAAATAGAGAACTAGTGAGTCAGTTTTCTAGAGTCATTTTTGGACTACAGGTATGTGAAGAGCATTGAATCCAGTCAGAGGAGATAAGTCAGTGCACTCCATCAAGCAGTACTGTGTACCACTCCTTTAACCTAAGAATGGGAATACATTTTGAACCTAGTGTATAGTTATAAAATGTAAGCAAATTCAGCTTCTTGCTGAAGAAGATATTTTTTAATACAAAAATAAGGTGCAAAACTTGTCATCATCTACCACCACAAAAAACCCCCCACCCCGAACAAACAACAAGAAACCCCAACCAACCAACTCAGGGTGAATAACTGCTATGAATAATACTGGAGTGAGGTCCTACTGCAAGCACATCTGGACCATCTTCCCACTAATGGGGATTCTTGTTACTCTTCAGAAGTGTCTGAGAGATGAATTCGATTTGCAGTGTTTCTGCTTGGGTCCTACAAGGTGCTTTCCTCAGGGATGGTCACCCACTGAGGAGCATCACCTGCAGTATGGGAGGGAGCTTCTGGGAAGGGAGCAGAGAATTCACTCAGCTGAATACCCAGAATCTCCTTCTTGCTTCAGAGAAGGAACTTTGAATTGCCTGACTTTTTACGACAGCAAGCCTAACATGCACACACTTTCTAACTCTATCCAGGCTGTAACCATCTGAGAACATAATCTGATAAGGACACAAAAACTAAGTGTGACCTCTGCCTACTGCATTTATCTGATAGCTGGGCATACCTCAGAGTTATCACTCCAGGTACTAAAACCAAATCGCAGTCAGAACTTCTGGCTGTTCTTTCTTCTGGTGCTACTGTCTTTCATTTTTATGAGGAAGAAAAGCAAGTGTTTGTACTGGGTGTTACTCAGTTTGCACATAGAAATGGCTGAGAAGAGAGTTACCCAAGTCACTCAACATTCATTCTTGCATGAATGAGTGTTTGTGCTCCTTGTGTATTATGTTACTGTTAAAAAGTTAATCCACCTAATGCCAGCTACAAGTTTATTCACTAGCCCCTATTTACACAGGCAGTAATGTTTTGCAAGATATCTGTATGGTTTCTTCAAAAACAGCATTACCAGAAACAGCAGATGCCATACCTAGAGGGCTCTCTGATCTGCGGGGACATAGGAATAAAGTTTCATTAACATTTTTCATTGAAACAACTTGGGTTGTTAAAGAACAAATGAACATTTTGAAGATGATGTTCTAACCTAAAGAGGGAGTTTCCCACCTCAAACATTGCTGTAACATATTTGTGATCATCACCTCAGTGTAGGTACCTCTAGTCTCTGCATTAACTACACAGAGATCTTAATGCAAGAGGAGATTTTAACATGAATGCATCCTATTCTGGAGCTGTGAGGACCAGCATAGCTGCAGTGATATGGCTGCCAGCATAGACATGGCTTGCACTGCAGCAGCCACCAGCTCACTCCGTAGCTCCACAGGGGAACCCCACTGCTGACTGGGTGGGCAGATCTTTGGGGCAAGGCTGTGTGCTCTGATGAGTTTGGGCTCTCTGGAGCACTGAGTGTCTCATTTCTTTCTCCTTCTCTTATCAGCCATCTTGGTAAGGTCCTTTCTATGCTGTCACCAATGCGCTTGGAACTAAAGAATAGTCTAATTTTTGAAAAAAATTTTTTCCCAAAGATTAACAAAGGTAATCTCAACTAGGTGTGCATGCCCATCCTAAGATGTGCTTTCATTGGCCTAGCAGACTCTTCTGTTTCGAAGAGCAGGAAGAATAGTATGGTCATTCAACAACATACACTGATAACACAAACATGCTTACGTGTATGGGTTTAAGAGATTTAACGTCATTTGGGACAAAGTTAAAGCAACCAGAATGGATAAATGACAGCAGTTATAAACTCTGAGACTGAGACTGCTAGTCAAATCATGGAGAAGTAACCCCAAAAAGGTGAGGATGTAGATTTTTTTAATAGGAGAAATGAAATTATTAGAAAGAAAAACCTCTATATATCGGACAGGATGGTGTGCAAGGCCAAGGGTAGCCAGCAGAAGTGGCTTTAAAGCAGGGAAGGACTTTCATCTATCTTTCTTCTTGTGTTTCTTCTGAGAAATCTGAATCAGGAACCCCACACAGTTGTTACACTACTGATGATTTTCAGTCTGAGTGTCCAAGTACAGAGCTTATTTCTGAAATTTTTTTGTAGTGAATACAGGAATTTATAAAAAAGACTTTTGGAAAGAGCTTCAGAAATAGCCCAGTATGCAGGATACGCACCATCAAAGACCGAAGCCAAGCTTTTTGAAGGTCTTTCTAGGGGCTTCAAAGAGATGGGTGTTTATAAAGTGTTTTAATTTCCTTAATGTCTCATTTTAAGAAGGCAAGAAGGTAGATTTAGTATTGTGTTTTCTATCCAACAGTTTCCTGTCCCAGGTATCACTCGGAAAACAACCAAAATTTAAGCTAAATGTGACTGCCTCTTACAGTGTTTTGCCAAATGATCCATGTCTCCCATCTTGATTTGCCTGCAAATTTCAAAGAACTGTTTAAATGATTTTTTCTGAAACAGATAAAAAGAAGGATTCCCCTCTGACAAATACTTAAATTTACCTCAAGTATACCTAGTAGTGTTTCACCACAGAACTGTTTGGATTTATTTTTAGTCTCGTTTATTTCTATTTGTTTCATCAGGCAGGCTTGATTGGGAGAGCAGACTATTTGCACAGGTGTGTATTTGTTTACCTTCCTAGTTGTCTGTGGTGCAAATTCTAAATTTTCCACAGCATTTTAAAATATTACCTATGCTTGTGCAAGTGCACAAGTGCATTACCTATGCTTGCAACAAGTTTTGTGTGACCATTTTCACAGTGGAATATCCAAGTAACCCAATTGAACCATCTGTGACAAAATATGTATAACATATTAGTGTCCCTTTGATACTAAGATCTGCAGTACTGCCTCATATCCACTTCTACTTTTTAAGATGAGCAAGAGGAACACAGTAACATTTGAGGGATTTTTGTCTGAGACAGCATATTTAGGCAAGATGACTGGTGCAACCTTGTTAGCAAAACTGCACTTTCAAACAAAATTATATTCCCATTTAAGTGGGTGGGGTTTCGTTGTTGGCTTTTGGTTAGTTTATTTATTTTTTTTTTGCATAGTGGTAAAATTTTGTTAGTCACTGACCTTTTATGTTTAAAGAGAGCATGGATTTAAACATAGCACTTTTTAAACCCTAATTAAAATCTTAGAAAAGGGCATTTCTGGAAATAAGGGAACAGCACACTTATGAGAAATGTCAAACTAAATTCACCTCCTTCATGCAAATGACCGGTTACAGATTTTGTCAACGTATGCTTCTTTTGCACAGAAGTAGGAGAAGTGGTGTTATGAAATCCCACCCAAAACACAGTGTTACCTTCCCAGCTGCAGGTCCAGCCAAATGTGCATGCTGATATAATCCTCTTCACATCAGGACAGATCTGACCTTTGACTGTTACTTACTTGGGCAGTTAATACCAAAGTGGATTTTGGCTGACAGGTGTTTCAGAAGATGACACTTTGATCTTTAAATATTCATTATATTATTCCACTGTGTAGATGCCCCACAAACCACAAACTAGAGCCAAAGCAGCAATACCCTGTCGGTATTGAGTTTCACATGGATCTTGTCTTCCGCTGGGTTAACAGTCTGGAGTCTCTTATAAAGCAATTTATCAGCCAGCTGGCTTTTCAACTGGGCAGCTGTCCAAATTCAGAGTTAGAGCTTTGTGTGAGATGACAAGTTTAGTGGCAACTTGTGAACAACAGCTAAGGAGAAAGAGTATACAATTGCACCTGGGTTCAGTTTAAAGACTGCCATGATACAAATTCTGGAAAGTGCTATGATGACACTTCTGCTTTCAGTGAAACTGTATTTCTCTGTCTGAAACAGTGATAGACTTTGAGCCCAGGGCTACAGGCGCACACAATTTAAAGGAAGGGAAAGGAGACCTGTCACCACTTCACTCACAGACATAGGAAGCTTGTTCCCTGCAGAACCGTGCTTTGGATGTAGTATCCCTCCCTCCTGCACCAGAGGCTCTAGTGGGTGTATATAGCTATTGTTAATATCTGCACACACGTCTTACAGGATTGGAACTCCAACATTTTATAGCTGCAGCGTTTTTTGTGTTCAGTCTCAGGTTCATTGCTAAGGAGATCCTTGACTGTTGAAAGAAGTTGGGTGTTTCTACCGTGGAACGTTAAGATGAAATGGAATGGAAATGATTGGAAAGAAAGCTATAAACTACATTTCCTGGACTTCTTTGTAGGACTTTTTTTTCCCTCTGAATTCCTTGCAAAATTTTTCACATAGAAAAATGAAGTTAATTTTCACTGAAGTTAAATTGAAGCAGGTGTTTAGATGTTTTCCTCCATTTCTCAGACCTTGTGTGGCCAAGTGGCAACAACGATGAGATTTCTTAATTTTCACTGAAATTTCGTCAGTTAATTTTGATCCCTGTAATTCTAAGCTTAGGCAAGCATGTTTAATTGCAGATCTTAGTACTGTAGATTTGTTGTGGGAAATACAGAGTTTGTGAGGAGTTCAAGTGCTGCCTGTTTGCCCCAGAAGAGGAAGTGTACCAAAGCATATACATATGTCAGGAAGTACAGATTCTGAAAATAGACAGAGGATTCTGTATACCCCCCAAAATTGCTTTCACCTTATCAGCACAGACCTGGGTAACTTGTTGCTCAGACAAGTAGAATTTGCAGGGTTCTTTAGGTTCAGACCTAAAGCTGTTTGTACACAACTTTGCATTGACAAAAAATGGTTTTCTGAGCATGTCAAAAGGTGGCTGCTGAAAGGGGCATGGATCTGTGCAACCTGTGAGTAGGATGGTAACTCAAAATTGTAGCAGTGTTGTTGCAGTCCTTCCTCTTTCTGTAACCCTGCTCCAAAAAGAAGCAGCAGCAGCTGTCAATTAAGAGCTGAGAGAATGATGCTTTAACCCTTTGTGTCTTCCCAGGTGGTACCATGATAATCTCACCCGACATGCAGCAGAAGCGCTGCTGCTTTCCAACGGGCGGGATGGCAGCTATCTTTTGAGGAAGAGTAATGAAAGGGAAGATTTGTACTCCCTCTCTGTAAGGTAGGGTATGGGCAGAGTGAATTAATATAATGCTGCACTTACTCACATGTTTGTTTGTATGTCTCATGCGTTGAGATGACCTACTGATTTTTTCCTAGGGTTTGGACTATTTTGAAGTATATTCCTAATGGTGTAATCCCATTGAACGACATTTTGTTAGAGGAAAAAAAAATTCATTGGATTTGACAGTTGCTCTCATTTTTCCAAATTATAAATTAATTTTATTGGTAGAAAACATCATTCTATGGATTGGCTGTAGATTTTCAGTCTGCATGATAAAAATCTGTATGGCAATTACAAGAGCTTAAGAAGCAGCTGATGGGAGTAGAGAGGTTTTATGATGAGGATAGTGGCAAACATACAATTTAATAGGTGCTAGCTTCACTAGTTTCTGAATTGCTGAATAGGAACCACCATCTCTGAAGGATGTTCCAGTGTTTGACTTGATGGTTTTACTCCTCTGTTGTGGGCTAGGGTTCAGCCTCAGCCAGTTATGCATGACTGATTTAGACAGTATTTTGCAGGTGACAGATGTCAGGCCCTTGAAGTCAACTACAGCAGTTTATGTGAGTTTAGGACACAACCAATACAGAGCACAGGTAGCCTGGCCTGGGTACTTCACTACGAATCACATTTAAAGACTCTCCCAAGAAGTAGAGAAGCCACAGTATTTTAGCAAGACAACATAAAGGACATGTGCATTAGACACAGAAGATGGTCCCTGCATGTCAGCTGAGAGAGGTAACCAACCCTAAATACATTCTTAGGCTTTGGCAATTGTATAAGCAGCCTTAGAGTGAAATTTTAAGCTACTGCATTCAAGCTCATTTCTGCCTCAGACTGAGCCTCTGAACAATTGGTGGCCCCAGCTCAGCTGAATCGCAGTAACTTTTTGAACTAAAGTCACTTTGAACATTGTAATAATGCTGATTATTTACAACTTGGACAGGAACACAGCATATGCCCTTGAGATTGTGACTTTCTGCATATGCAGTACCACGAGCTGTTACAATTTGGAAGTGCAATTTGCACATACCCTGTTCCCCGGAAAAGGCAACTATGAGCTGTTTCACCCTTTTCTGACAGAAGGTCAGGAGCAAGTGTGCCTATACATACACTGTTAAAATTATTACCACTATAGACAGCTATTTATACAAAGAGCTTTGGGGGCGCCCAACACATCTGGAGGTGATGTTACAAAACGAGTGTTCAGAGTAGCAACGACTGAATTGAGTGCAAGTGTTAGGAAAAAAAATAGTGGCATTTGTAAGTAATAGCTTTCCTTAAAAAAAGTAATTTTAAATGAATCATTGTTTCTCTTGTTAATATTTTTTGACTTTAAAATGTAACTAAGCATTATTTGAGATAGTCTACCTCAGACAATTAAAAATACACATTTCAGCTAGTTTTAAAGGGCACTCAGGAATCAACTTATTGTAATAAAAGGAAATTTAAATAGTTGCTCTTTTAATAGGAAACAAAAGTGTTAGTTGATGAAAATAAATTTGCTGCTTTAAGAAATTCTAGCCTCAGAAGACCTAGAAAAGTCTACTTCAGGCCTATTCCAATCTCTTGTTCAGCTCTTCTTGTAGTTTCAAGAATTACTTGTTGCATTACCATGTGAACTGAATAGCCTAATCTGGAGTTTGATCTTTTATTGTGTTACATCAGTTTTTGGTGGTACTGTTCCCTTAATACTGATTTTGATTTTAAAATGTTTATTTTCTATGTTTGTTTAATTTTACATTTTCCTTTCAATTTTTTGACTAATATTAAAACTTAATTTTAGAATAAGTAAGTCAGTTTTGTTCTGATACATTTTTGTGGAAAGGATAAATTTAGCAATTCTGGCTGTCATTTTCTTTCTCTCCTAAAATGTCTTCTGTAGCTTTTACTTTACTTTTTGCCTCTGCCTCACAAGGAACTTCAGTCATTATTATAGTTTTGGATTTTCTTAAAGGAAAAACTGCTTAGACATCCCTTGAGGGTTTTATTGACAGCTGTAGGAAGAGAGATCACGTATTGCCTGCTCCCCCACTGAAATTAGCCAATTTGAAAAGGAAGTAGGAAACAGAGTAGAAGTTGCTCTCATTGCAACATTATATTTCTTATGAAATTAGAGGAATAGACGGAAAATCCTGTCATTGCAGCAGAGTTACAGCAGCTCTGCGCTAGTGAGGAACATTTGCACTTGGCTTGTTGCAGGCATTGTGCCCCAGCTGACTGTAGCATAAAAATGTTGGAGGCCAATAGAGGCACGTTCTACAATATCACAAATACTGTTCAGAGATGAACATTTAAGTACCTACTGATTGAAATCATAATCTTCAGTGGAAGTGTCAGTAAACAATGGAAAAGATGCTATAAATCCCTTTCTTCACTCTATTTTCAATATATTTCCTATATAAGTTTTGGCTCAAACAAAGTTTACTCTGAACTATTTTAAGTGCCAGTAACATTTACAAAAGTAACTTTTTCACTGGATAAATACTTTCATTAAGTGCGTCACTTTCTTTTGAGTCAAAATAATTGCCCATCAAGGAAGTGAGGCCTTGCACACTTCTCTAATACCATCAGGTTTCACAAATAAATGCTGTTACTTCCCCTACAGGACCCTGGTTCATTTTTAGTAGTGCCCATCACAGAGGAACCATTCATCCAAATAGAGACAAAGCAGACAAATTGTAAAGCCTTAGGTATTTAAAAGTAGGTTATTAAACCCCTGTTTGGGTGCAAAAAGAAGGAGCTTATTTTTGAAAGAGAAATAGAAGACATTTTAAATGAGATTATGATGCTTTCTGAAAAGTAAGACACGTCCCAAGCAATATCAAGACTAAAGCCAGTAAGTGAAGGGATATCATCGTTTTTAGGCAGAAGGCTTGAAATCTCTTTTATGAGTATTTTTACTGATGCAAGAGTTAAATTAAGGGTTAAGTCACTTGGCCTTTCTAGGCTTTCATCACCTCATATCTGTAAAGCAGCAATTCAAATCCAATTCTTGGATGTGTTGAATATTAGTGGGGACAGTAATGGCAGTGGTATTACTGCTAGGACAGCGAATGTCAGCCTGTGCTCTGGGCCAGATTTCCTGTAGTGAAAGCTGCTATTTAAGGATTGTATATCCCAAAAGCCTCTGGCGTTTATGCCTTGACAAATTTTCCTTTTTTATTTTAGGGGAAAAGATTCTGTGAAACACTTCCATGTTGAATACACAGGAACTTCATTTAAATTTGGGTTTAATGAATTTTCTAGCTTGAAGGAATTGGTCATGCATTTTGCCAATCAGCCTTTAATTGGAAGTGAAACAGGTAAGGAGAGCCATATGTTTGTATGAATACATTTGTAGTGATGCTTCAAACAGATTTAAGTAAAAGGAGCTTCCAATGTGTTAGCAAGTAGATCTACTGCTGAAGTGTTCCTCTTCATAAATTAACATTCTTATTACCCTCAGGTATCTAAAAAGTTCCACTTCAAAAAAATCTTTCAAGTACTCTGAAGATAAACCACATGTAAGTTTACTGAGTTTTTGCTAACCAGGGACATGAGCTCCTTTTGATTTCTCAGAGGATGATTGTTTCAAAATGTGCCTGTAGTGGAAGGAATGGAACATTCTCAAAAAGGGCATTTAGTGAGCATATAAATATTCATCTATGAAGTTGAAATTCTCCTATAAGAATAAATGGAAAAGGGACTTGAAATTGTTTACCTTCACTACTCTTCATCTAAGGAAAGAGTCTGCAGTGTTATGTTCCTCTTTCCTGTAGGGAATGTGGTCTGAACCATCTCTCCTGTTCTGTCTACAGTGCATCAGCCTGCTGATGCCATCTGCCATCACAGTGATTTGTCTTGCTTTTAAGAGAGAAAAAGCATAGGCTTCTTTAACAGACAATGTGCTGCCTAAATTAAAGCTCAAAAGATTAAACTTGATTCCTACAAGTGAGTTGAACATGACCAGACTAGAACCCCTGGAGAAACAGACTCGTAATATCATAATAATGCCAGTTTTAGGGTTTTTTTTAAACGTAAGAGATGAAGATGTGTCAGTACAAGATAGTACCAAAAACTCCGGTATCCTCTGTAGAAAGTGTATGCAAATAACTCAGAGTAGTACTAGTTATATATGCAAGAGACCAGTTAAATGGTAGTTGGCACATGCCATTAACTGTAATATGTCACCAGTGCTCTTTTAATGCAAACATTAAATTCAAGGGTTGCTTTGCAAATTTCTTCCCCCCAAGAAAAATGCAGTTGTACACTCAATGTGGCACTAGTATCTTTCAAAGCATTGTCTTTTTAAATTGCTTTGAAGAGTGGTTTGAACACAGAGTTCCTACTTGTGTAGCTATTTTTCCTGTGCAATCAGATGTGCATCAACAGGCCTAACTCTGTAAAGATTTCAGATGACATACAGAACTTGTATTGACCCATTCTTCATTCCTTCACTGCACGTTACACACATTAGTAAGCAAGGCGTTGGTGATATGTGATCTCTGTGGATGGGATCAACACTGCTCACTTATCACTTCAAGGCTTCCTGCTCAGATTCTGCTGGCTCTGTGAAACCTCCATGTTGGATGTGCTACAGAATAAAAAAAAAACAGATAAACTTGAACATCACATTAAGAAACATTCCACTTTACCTTACCATGGATAACAGTAGAGAAGAAGAGAGTGTTAGCACTCAGGCAATGTTCCTTCAGATATGGGTGTCAGAGTTCTCCTGGATGGTAACCAATTTCTGTCAAAAATGGGGTAGGGGCTCATCGGTGTCAACTCTAAGCCATGTGTCAGTGTGGCAGAATGTCTGTCCCAACACAGGGTCACACAGCAGGTTGGCAGAAGGGCCAGGAAGAGAGTCTGATTTCGTAGGGAACACTTTCTTTCAGTGAAAAGCAGCAAGTGACCTTTAGCTCAGACATTAGTAGAAAGTAGTTGGACCAGTTTTTCTTATTCCCTGTTGTACTTGCAAACAATTTTCTATAGAAACACTTTGAGATCAGGAATGAAGGAGTAAAGAAAGACAGCATTTTTCTTCTCCTTGCTTTTGAACAGGATTTTATAAGACAGACACATGAAATAGGATGTGTGATGGTTTCTACTATCTTCCACTTAAGTTTGTCTCACAGGAGCTAGTTTTGTGTCTGAAGAGGCTCACCAGACTCTCTTTGATCAATACTTAAACACAGAGGCCTACACCCATGCAAACTGATCCATGGAGTGCTGTGGTTCTTTTGTACTGGGACAGCTGCAGGTTTGTGCTTCAAGCCCAACCAATCTTGTCTGTATTACAGCTTAATTTGCCATCATCTACTCTGAAGTGCAATGTGTAGACTTTGTTCTAAACTACAGATAACTGTAAGGAATGTGGGGCTACTGTGTTTTTTGAGATGGTTTATTGAACAGGCAAGATGGATCTTCTTTCAAAGTAACAAGGTCAACATGTTATTCTTACCTGTTTGCTTTGTTTATCAGTTTTTAACTAAATGATTTTGGAAACATGTAAAAATTAGCCAGACCAAAAAGCCAGTCATTTAAAGCTAGCATTTCTAACAATGGGACTAATTTCATTCTTCTGTAGAAACAGACACCATACACAAACACGAAAGAGGAATCTTGCTCCAGTGCAGCTTTTACTAGTTCTTGTGTATAGTCATTTGATGATTCTGTACAAGTATCTTTTGTGGAGAAAAAAAAAGCCACAGAGAACTTACTAAAAAATAAATACTGTATAAAATGTTAAATTAGACCTTCCAGTTCTGCAATGGGGCTCTTTATCCATGGTGTACTGATGATGGTACTCTGATTCTATGCAACAGCTTAAGAGTAGTTTCTGTTGAATGGTGATGGGTGTGTTCTCAATTTCATTTTAAATGATAAAGCATTATTTTTCTGCAAGACCAGAGAGACATAAACTAATTTTGACTTTTCACTTATGGCAAGTTGCATATATCACATTTGCATACACCCCCTGTGCCTCTGAATAGATTTCAGTTGGTTACTTCAAATACAAGTTTTCCACTTCACTTTTTAGCCTTTCCCATTACAAAATTACTAAATTACTCATTCACTCGTAGGTTTCAAGTCCAAGTTCTTACCAATTCTAGCATCTTTCCTCTTTAAGACCTGCAATATCAGCATAAATGCAAATGGAGTAGCACTTGGTATGCTGCAACATTATTTTTAAAGAATGAAGTGAGATCGCATAGCAGTTACTATTTTAAGCAAGTTCTTCACTATTTTGAATAGTGTATTATTGTATTAAATTCACTATTGAGAATGCAGCTTTTTTTTTTTTTCAGGGAAAGTGCAATAAATGTGACCTTATTTGGAGAACTAAGACTGGCCATAATCAAAACATTTAACTGGAAAGAGTTACAGTAAAAACAGTTAAAGGCAATGGTAACATGGGCTTCTTGGTAGGAAGTCTGTATTTGAAGCTCTGACAGATTAAGTGGTTTAACCAGCAAGTAGTGGGTTGTTTGGCAAAACCAATGACTGTTATGGCCTCCTATCCTGTTTAGCATCCTTCCTACCCAGCCAGCCAGCCTCCTTTGCAGGAAGGGAATTTAATGGGTCAAGTGATCCCTGCAAGCATTAGTAAGTTCAAAAGTTTTGAAAAGGGACCATATATTTACAGTTTTCACAGTTGCATTTATAATTTTAGGAAAAGGTAAAGTTAATCATTCCACAAACAGGTAGCTACTGACAATTATTTTTTGGAATGGTCCCGCCAGAGGAATTACTCCTGCTCTTTTTCTCTCCAGGAACCTTAATTGTATTAAAGCATCCCTACCCACGGCAAGTGGAAGAACCTTCCATTTATGAGTCCGTCCGAGTTCACACTGCAATGCAGACGGGAAGGACAGAAAGTGATCTTGTTCCAAATGCTCCCTCAGTAAGTTGTGTTCTGGTAGGAGGGGTGCTTCTGGCCTGAGTGTAGCATGATTGCTGGAGGGAGCTGTGGAGTAAGACAAGTAATTAATCCCTTTATGGGTTTGTAGATGCAGGAAGTCTTTGCCAACCAAGGCAAAACAAACACAGACTTGCTAAGTAAGGTCCCATGACAAATAAACCCTTTTATAATGTTGTCACTGAAACCTTCAATGTCACTGGGAAAACATTATCTGCAGCTGACCTAACCGAGTCTGACCATCCAAACAAAGAATATGTGAAAAATTGTCATTGTCCTGTTATCTTCCTTTTAGAATGCCATCTTAGCAGTAACATCATCATGAATTAAAAAACACAAAAAATATCATCATATCCATTTGGGCCACCCATTCTGACATCTGAGACTCACTTGGCCAGTAATTAGAGGTTCTAAATCCTCTGTAACTCATATCTAAGTGAGACAGGTGGTTTCTTGAGAACAGTTTCCTCAGAAGAGAGAGGAAGGTATTTTAATTATATACTATATTGTTTGAGAAAAAGTTGATAGAAGAACCACTTCTGATGTGTCTCACAACTAACCCTTCACGGCCAAGTTACACTTTAATCTCCAAAGAAGCTTGACTTCCACATACCACAAATAAAAAGACAATATTTTTTCAAGAACAAGTAGTGACTTGGCAAGAATTTGATTTTCAGAGGTCTGCAGTCTCGCAGGTCCCTACACAGAGTTTCAGGATCTGAGAAGCCATAAGGTCCAAGTGCTACTCATGATACCAGAGAAACAGCTCAAAAATCAATTTTTCAAAAAGCACATTGAACATAACAGGTTTTTCCTCTCAAGCATGTGGTTGTTTGAGAGAAGAGAATGCCACAGTAAAACAGTACTTTCCCCTGTTTGCATTTGAGGAGCAATTTCTGTGGATAATTTCACTGTCAGTTAAACCCTATGTGCTTTGGGTTACAACATGTACTGACTCAGAAACATCTAACTTTACTACATAAACTATAAGTGCAACTATTTTGCTGTGCTTGGTTCAGAAGATGCAGGCTAGTGTGTCACTGAGAGAGGCACGGTCTGGTTGCCTTCTGGTTGCCTCCTGGTTGCCTTCAGAGCCAGCACAGGTCCATGTTTACCCTAGTGGTGTCCAGCTGTCTGAGTGGAGCATTGAAGTGAGGACAAGGCAAGTGGCTACAGGGAGTTTCCCTAAGAACAGGCTGCTCTTCCTTCTTCTGGATGTAGGCAAAGAGGGGAATGTGGGAAATAGAAGCAGAGCTCAATCTCTAACCCTGATCCCTTTCCTTATTACTTCACAGCTTGGTACAAAAGAAGGATATTTGGTAAAACAAGGCAAAATAGTTAAGGTAAGGAAAACTCTTACTGCTGTCTTCCACTCTGATTACCAACAGAATCTACAGACAACGTGGAGCTGAAATAGCTCTACCTGCATTGCCTTGCAGAGAGGAACAATTTGTGTTTTGACCAACAACAGAGCATGACTGTAAAACAGAGCAAGTCAACAGCTTTAAAATGTTTTTCTTTCCTAAGAAACATTAGACTAAATTCACCCAAGACAGTTACCATCCATTCTTGATCTTTCAGAACTGGAAGACAAGGTGGTTTACACTTCATAGGAATGAACTTAAGTATTTCAAAGACCAGACAGTAAGTAGCAAACACCAATTTTGCTCTTTAAACCTCTACAGATGCAGCTGCAGCCTCCTTGTATCTCTTGCTTCTTGCATCTGTATCACAGCTTCCCAGGCTAAAGATTCTCATACTGTCAGAGGGGTCAAACTTTTCAAGTAAAGTCAGAGTTTTGTTGATGACTTCAACAAGAGAAAATAAGTTTTATGGCTGGAAAACATTTATTGTGTTCTGTCAGTCTTAGCTACTAGATAGGGTTGTTGTTCACAGTGGTTTTTTCCATAGAATCACAGAATGGTTTGGCTCAGAAGAGACCTCAAAGATCATCTCCTTCCAGCCCCTCACCGTAGGCAGGGACACCTTCCACTAGACTAAGTTGCTCAGAGCCCCATCCAGCCTGGCCTTGAACATATTGTTGAGTTGCTTTCTTAAGAGGATTTTAAGTTACCAGCACTACACAGCTTTTATTGGTAGCTTAGACATGCAACCTAACAGATAGCGTGCTATCCAAATAGTTCTAAAAATACTAGTAGTATATTTTGCATTTTTTTTATTTCGTCCTATTATTTCAAGTGGTCTTACGTAGAAAAAGTATACATAGAAAACCATTCATTAAAAAATTTCATCTGACAAAGATTAACCTGCAGCATCTGGGAAAAGCGTCCTGTCCTTACAGTTGCTGCTCCCTTTCTATCTTAATCTGAGTAAAGATAAGAAACACCTCTAGAGTTTCTTTGCCCTTACAGTGCCTCCAGTTCAGGTTCCTTCATTAACACAGCCAAACTGTTTACCTCTGCACCTCAGCCAAGACTTGTTTCAAGTCTCTTAACAGATTTTTATGCAAAAGCAGACACAACTGCCTTCTCTCACCAAGCATTACAATTTATAAACAGTTATGTTTTTGCTTTGCTTTCCATCAGTTTTCATTACAGTTCAAGCCAACTTGAATTAAGTTTACAGGATAACGTTTCAAGAGGCAGCACTCTATTAGTGACTTAGCAGGCAAGAAGGTGTCTTTGTCAGGAATATGGCCTCCTTCCCGGCAGCAGGTCTGGTGTCTCCTGGCACTCCTGTTGTTGCTGTGGAGTTGCAGATATCTACAGGTGAGCAGCTTGCAGCTAGTCCTAGGATAACATTTGGTAGCACACCATAGCACAAGTGGCTTCCCTCTAGTGAAGCTTATAACTACTAGCCACTGAGCCAACAAAAAATGTAAGGAAAGAAGAGAAAGGAACGGACACCTCCGTACACCTGATGAAGGACCATGGGAACAGCTAAGGGTGTTTAGGCAGAAAGCAAGATGGTTTTCTGCTTAAGCTGCCTCTTCCAAGGTCTTAACACTGTGAGGCTGAAACAAATCAAGGAAGAACTCTCACACCTAGGGAGAATGAAACTCTTAAGGGAGATGGATTGCAGTTAGACAGTCTGTGTCCCTGCATCTGTACACTCCTGGTCTTGCCCAAAGAAACTAATGTGTGTGTATATATATATATATATATATGTATATATGTGTATACACACACACCGCTCAGGCAGCCAGACTCATCACTTCTGTTGCAAACACTACTTTAGCTCTGCTTCTGCATTTTTCCTTACCCAGCTACATCCTTTTAAGGCACTTAGGAATTAATTAAATCTCCAACAGCTGGCTAGGTCTGGTAAGACCTATACCCATCCCTTTGTCTCTGTAAACCTCAGTTGGAAGTGATACCAGATTTGCTGCTGTGTCAGTTGCATTATAAGGCATCAGCCAAATCTTCAGCAGTCTGCATCTAGCTCAAGCATTCCTGAACTAGAGATCTCCTCTAGTTTTTTGTCCAGATCTGAACTGTCCTGGATTTTTTATATTTAGATCAATTCATATGATAATACTGATGTTACATTTGCTAGTTTGGATTTATGGTGTTACAACTATTGTATCTATGCCTGGAAAAATCTAGTAAAGGTCTAAATGCACTGAAGATGAACTGAGATAGCCTTATCTTCTGTTTTCATGTGTTCCCATTTTAAAAACATTTTATTTTCAAGGCCACAGAACCGATTCGGGCACTTGACTTAACTGAATGCTCAGCTGTGCAATTTGACTATTCCCAGGAAAGAGTCAATTGTTTCTGGTAAGCAGCAGTACTTTGTTCATCTTGCTGGGAAGGTCAAAATAGAAAGGGAAGTTAGAAATGTAAACACTGAGTGCTTCTGAAAGGTCCCTTGTTGGTTGTGACCCTGCTGATCCTCTACATCATGAGTCTCTTTCTGGCAGCCAACCTCAGTCCTGCATGGTTTGCCAAATTACTGCTGGCAAAAGGTGGGCCTACGTGTAGTGGGTATTTCTTTTTCTAATTCTGTAAGCCTGTATAACCATCTCCTAGACCCATGGATCTTGGGTTCAGACATTACTACAGGTCACATGGTAATCACTTTGTGCCCAGACAAGGGTCTTTTATCCCCATGGACCTGGGACAGCATCTCCCTGAGCTGTAAATGACTGTCTGCCATTCCTGGTTAACCTCCCTCCTGATGACTAAGTGGGAGCGCAGCCTTCCTGCCCGGCTCTGTCTGACCAACTGTTGGTGCAGGCCAGCTGGGCTCAGTTTTAGGAAAAACTCCCAGTTGTTCTAGCAATCTAAGAAAGTTCTGTTTACTTACAGTTTAGTGTTCCCACTAAGGACATACTACCTGTGTGCAAAAACTGGAATAGAAGCTGATGAGTGGATTAAAATACTGCGATGGAAACTGGTAAGGGATGTGCAGTTACATGGCAGGACAGCTCAGGCAGCAGCACCCTTGGTACTGCCAATCATAAACCCCCCCAGTACTGTAGCACCCAAATATTACAGTTCTCAGCACCTGCAAGAGGGGAATATTTGTTCTGGCTTCCAGGCCAGCTAGGCTGGAATACATAGTTTTCACATAATCACAAAATCAATTAGGTTGGAAAAGATCTCTGAGATCATTGAGTCCAACCTTTGACAGATGGCCACCTTGTCAGCTAGACCTTGGCAGCGAGTACCACATCCAGTCTCTTCTTAAATACCTCCAGGGATGGTGCCTCCACCACCTCCTTGGGCAGCCCATTCCAATATCTTATCAACCTTTCTGTGAATTCCTCCTAATGTCCAACCTAAACCTCCTCTGGTGCAGCTTGAGGCCATTTCTTCTTGTCCATCACTAGTTGCCTGGGAGAAGAGGCCGACCCCCACCTTTCTACAACCTCCTTTCAGGTATTTATTTAGAGAGCAGTAAGGTCTCCCCTGAGCCTCTTCTTCTCCAGGCTGAACACGCCCAGCTCCCTCAGCAGCTCCTCATAAGCCTTGTGCTCCAGACCCTTCACGAGCTCCGTTGCCCTTCTCTGATGGACTCACTCCAGCACCTCAATGATCTCCCTGAATAGAGGGGCCCAGAACAGGACACAGCACTTGAGGTGTGGCCTCACCAGTGCTGAGTACAGGGGGAAGCACCAAGTACAGGGGCACAATGTATATGCTTGCAAACCCAGGGTCACATTTTTGGGATGCAACTTTTAATATGCATGCTCATTAGGAAGAAAAAATTACTTCCATCTTTAAGGATTGTCATGATGTGGTTGGTAAACATTATGGATCATCAGCACAGACCACACATGTTGGGTCATGAGAAGAAAATGTAAAGGCTTGAAAGCACTACTTCCTAAGAAATATCAGTAATCGTGTTGGTCATACTGACCCACATCCGCACGCGTGCCGACAAACAGTAATGGATTGTCTTTCTGTTCCAGTCACAAATACGGAAGCAGCTGGAGGAACGCAACGCCACCCTCAGTTCCTAGCTGTGCCGCCAGCACTGCTCCGTTGGCAGGAATTGCCTCTCTGCCAAGGGAAGGCAGTGCTTGCTAGAAGACAGTTTCACATCTCAGTGTGCCTGCCTGTGCACCGCACACAGACCTTTACCCAGCTCTGCACACAAAGGATCCCCACAGCCGAGTGCTCCCCGGAATCACGCATGGAGACTGCTGCAAAACCAGGGTTGGTTTGATATGGTGTATGCCTGTAATGCACTTAATTCAAACACCTGTTAACTCATCACAGAAGTAGTCGCTGTTGACAACTTTTGTGGTTATTCAGAGCACTCTTGATAATTTATTGCAAGCTCCATCACAACTAACCATCAGTATCACATTCTGTAAACTTGAGCCTGTTATTTATAACGAGTCATTCCTGGAAACATTAAATATCTCTTTTTATTACCTATTTAGGCTTTAAGCCAAAAGAAAAATGACAGAGGTAATTACATTTTTGTGAATAGTATCTATGTTGTAATCCAGAGAATATTTCACGGCCCTTTTCAAAGTGATGGATGACTTAGTTCTGGTCAGATATGTTTTTATATGGTTTAGATTTATACCACAGTGATGGCTACAAGTGAATGCTTTTTTCAAATAGGTAATGGTGAGCAGCATCATGTAGGCACGCTTGTTTACAAACCAGGGTTACAAGAAACAGGAAGCTGTTTCCAGGCAGTCACAGGACAGAGGTGCCACAGGACCCCAAGGCTGGGTGACAGGGCTCTGCAGAAGAGCTTTGCCTGTAGCAGCCACCAGCGTTGTTAGCAGCATTACGAGTCAGGTTCATTACAGTCCCCCTTGAAAATGCACCAGGCTTTGTATTTTTTTCATCACAACAAAATGCACCAGATTTTGTTGGTTTTTTTCCTCACACAGAGAACTCAAAACACGATTTTGACCATAACTGTGTTTAGAATTAAGCACTGCTTGCTTTATATTGAACAAGGAGCACCATGTATGCTAAAAATACAAATTTAACAGAATACATCTTCTACATAACCTGATATAAATTTACATCTGTATTGTGCAAGACTCATATGCATTTAACAGTGTGGCTCACTACAGGGACAAAAAGTGGAAGCCCAGGACTTTGGTGCTGTAGTCAAAATAGATGTTACATTTTTGAAGAAAAGCTTGACACACTGGAGAGGCCCAAGACCACTTGGCCTGACCTCACTGGCTGACCCACCTGCAAGATACCCTGAGCAATCCTGAGTCTCCTGGAGGGGTAGGGAAAGAGCAGGGAGGCCCTGTCTCCCTGCATAACAGTCAAATTTATGCTGAAACAGCACACACAAACCTCCCACTGTGCAAACACTGCAGTCTGTGTTGAGCATTGCTCACACAGCAGGTCAGTGTTACGTAACTGCCTTTACTGTGAGAAGACTGCAGAAGAGGAAGATTAAAACACACTGGAAGAAAGAAAATCTAGATTTGGACATAGGAATAGCATTTTATTGCAACTTAGAAATTCAAAATACTTGTAAATATTTTTATACAGACTGTTTTCTGAATAAAATGTCATTATAAAACTAGCACGGGTATTTGTCTTCCTGTACTGTATTGTTAAAGCTTTGTCCTCCTTTTTCCTTTAAAGAAGTGGTTTAACAATCTGGCACCTTCCATTTAGCTTGAAAACCTTTGCTGAGTCTGTGTGAGAGAGAGGCAGCGTAAGGGGAAGAGAGAGATGATTTTCTCCAGCAGCATCACTGTTCTGGGAAAATGGCTTGGAAATGGAGTTTGACGTGTAACCACGAAACCAACCTTCCCTTTTTCACACGGACAGCTGCTTTACAAAACATTAGAAACACGTTCAGCACATGGGTGTCACAAACTGAAGCCAGTAAAAGAAACAGCACTCAGCTGGCCTTGGAAGCCATCACAGGCAGACAAACAGCAGGAGAAGGCCTTCAATGGAACACAAATGCACTTTGCCAGAAATACAGAGACACCCTGGGGCTCAATTTCCAGCTGCTGGCAAAGGGTTGACTGACAATCTGTAGTCTCTGGGAGAGCTTCTGAGCCAAGAGTTCCCAGTGCTCATTTCCAGCTCCACCATTTCCCCCTATCATGCCTGATGCTGCAGGTCCACAAGGTGTAAACAAGGGGCTGTGGCACCCCCTGTTCCCAGCCTGAGGCAGAGACTTGTCCAGAGCTCTCCCTCAGACCTGCAGTGCTTGGCAGTTATCACAAGGGGAATGGGGGAGGGAACAAGGGGGTGGCAAAGAGCACAGGATTGATCCCCACCAACAGGATCTCTGCACTGGCACAGGACTGTGTATCCTTGCTGCCCAAGTGAGAGACACACGGGTTAGTTTTCAACCTGTAAACTTCTAGATTTTGTGCATTTACAATCAAGAGACCTGTTCTCAGCACAGGAAAGCTGATGTGCTGTGGGCTATTATGGTGCAACAGAAGAGTGGACCAGGCTCTGTCATTTAAAAATACTGTATTTTATTTATATTTATTTACTTATGAAAACCTAAGAGTAAATGAGCTGAGAGTGTCACCAGTGATGAAGCCACACAAAGACTGAGACATGAGATCTTCACAACCATATTACACAAAAAACCCCTATGAAGAAGTGAGACATGGTTTGGGTGCTTTCAGCTGGGCATCAGGAAACCTCCTAAAGCGACAGCTTCCATAGAAACAACTTTCTTCTTAGTGGAAGCAGGATGCAGTTAGCATCCAGATTAGTAGCACACCCTTGCCAAAGCATCACCCATGTAAGAAAGCCGGGATATTTATTGATTGTACCGACACATCACTGCTAATAAACCTTCTCTCCCAATATGCTTTCAACCATGTCCTTGATCACACTACACAACTGATCTGCTCTCCACCATGTAGCAGTGGCCGGCCTGAGGATACACCCTGCTGTGTGCCTGGTTCCCTGTATAGCAAAGGATCTGTGGGTTGCTCGTCTGAGCCAGCAGCGTTGTGCCGATCTGGCTCAGCTAAACTCCATGGGAGCTATTTTGGTGGTCTCTCCAGTACTGCACAATACAAGAAGCACGGCCTAAAGTAACATCCACCTACAACACACTAGTAGATCATTTCAGATTCAGTACTATGTACAATTTACTCTTACTTAGTATACTAAGGAGCTGTGATATTTCTTCTGAGACATGTTATTTGACTGACGATTATTGAATCCTTCTGTCCACTGGGCTGCAGAGGAATGCTGCACTCTGGCTACACCATCAAGTTAAGAAACTTCAACAACCTGCCTCAGTTCTTCAAACAGGGGTGTGAGCTCCTTCTCTAAACTTACAATCAGCCCTGGAAAGAGAAAAGAGACAGAACATTCCATCAGACAACATCACTGAGAAGCCTCTCTCTAAAGCCTGCAGCTCCCTCCCCCTCCCAAGTCAAGGCAGCATTTTTCAAAACATGAAATGTTTTACTTGAGCTGCTCACTCTCCATGGGAACAGTGTGCAGCACCCCCAGGCAGCAGGCCTGCAGCCCCCACCACTAGCAGAGGCACACCCCACACAGTGCAGCTCTCCCCCACTATCGCCTTGCTGCTTCCCACAGCTACCGGGGCCCAAACAGCTGTGCCAAAATCCAGTGCCTTCTGCTCATATTCATCAGCCATCATGAGCAAGGCCAGGTGCCTGGCTGAAGGAATTCCCCACCCCACAGAGCTGAGAAGACACAGCTGCACATTACTGCAAAATGTTAACCTGGAACTGACAGAAAGAGACCGAACAACTGGTTTGTACAGCACAGTAATTGCCAGGATAGCAAACACTCTCAGGTAGCAAGAGTAAGGTTAGTCACAGGAGAAACATGCTTCTAGAAGAATAACTTCAGCAAGTCACCTAAAATCTCTGAATTTTTACTCACACCTTTCCCTTCTCACCTTTACAATATGCCGACAAAATTCACAGCAGGAGCAAAGTTAATACAGTTAGAAGTGAATTCAGGTAATTTATTTTCAATTACTTAAATACCTGGGCCTTAAAAGACTGCAGTATTTAAAATGCATGTGAAGACATACCGGTATTGGCATTGCTGCTAGCAATGAAACTCACTACCAAAGGCAAGCGATTGAACTGCACCACCTGCAAGGAGAGAGAACAGTGCTCAGACAGAAGCTAATGCATGTTGGACGTTGGAGCTCTGACACAAATTCTTTTGGAAAAAAGCAGCCTTCTCAGTTTAAAGGACAAGCAGGAGCAAGAGCCACAGGGATGACTTTTCAGTTTATCCGTTTCTCAAGATTAATGGTTAAAAATGCCAACAGAACTTACACCACAGTACAAGGAGCTGCATGGGAAAAGCCTGGTACTTCCCTCCCCCTCCATGTTCTACAGTGTGTTGTCCACCAGAAACCCAATTCAGCTGCAAATGCTGAAGAGTACACCATGGAGGCCACACTCTCCAGAGGAAACAAGAGGGCAGGCAGGTTTATAATTTTAAAATACTGTTCCCTACACAGAAGTATCTCTTCTTCCATTAATAGGGAACTGGAACTTTGGGCATAACAATAAGCTACAGCATCAAGAGAATCAAAGCATGTACTCCATGTGTGTAAAATAACTCACTGACCCATTTATTATCCAAACAAAGCTTGATACACTGTAGGCTAAACTGTTTGTCAGTTTACTGCAGTCATAACAAAAAGCTCTCGGGACCACTAGAATTTGAGAAGGAGCAGAAACAAAGCAGGTGATGGATTACACAAATATCAGTTTGTGAACAATGTGAGTGGTATTTCAAAACTTTCTCACCTCAAGGTCACACTACGTGAAGTAGGCTGCATGTGCTTAATTAACTTTAGATGTCACTAACTATAAACAAATATTGTTTATAAAAGAGAACATAAACCCTTCATAGCAGATTCTGAAGGCCATATGAGCAGTATCTGTTGCAAATTCATGATTACTACCTGTACAGAAAACCTTCCCAATTTCAGTGAGTAAATCTCAGTTTTGAGACATATAAGGGAAGTTTAATAAACAATGTGAAAGTTTGGCTTAGCCATTTAAGCAAAATAAGAAATAAACCACAATTACTTCAACAGCAGCCAAGTGGATACGAAAGTTTAAACCACTCTCTCTCTCTTGCTCAATGTAATACAGAAACAGCTCAGGTCACTGAAGACAAAGCACACTCAGGTTACTCACCTGGTATGTATTGTAGTAGCAGATGATACTTTTGTTTTTAGAAAGTCCTAATTTACTGCCCTGATCTGTGGCAAGGGCAAAGGTGGACAGGAAGCCAGGTCGCAGTGCATGTTCTGGAGCATTATCATTGGCAACTGGAACAAAACGAGAAAATTCTTATCTTTACATGGCATCTCTGACTGCATCCCAAGCCCTTATCCAGTGTAGTGCTCTGCCAAAAGCAGATCTGCTGTTGGGGAACACACAGCACATCCTAGGTGCTTCCACAATTAGCACAAGACAATCTTCATGAGCAATACATCCTTTAATGCTCTGTATGTGATGAAAGCTCATTATACCAAGCGTCCTTCCTGGCGTACCTAAGAAACAGTCTTTTCTTTTAGGATGTAGAGCCTGTGCTGATGCCCCTTGGGTTCCATATCCCTCACTGTCTGCAACCATTCCAGCCTTTGAATTGATTACTGCAACACAGTCACTTGACTGTGAACAGGTGAAGATGTGCGAGTTCTGCTGGGTGTTTCACTGCTTTTCCGGATTAAAAAAAATAAATCTGCAGTATTTGAACCTCTGTATCTTTAAACTAGCGTACTCACAACATTAAAGCATCTTGAACAAGAAATGCAGAAGATAAAAACTACAGTACCAAAAAGCAAACTAAACATATGGAACAGCTGGATGCAACTGTTTCTGAGCACAGACCAGCCCAGTCAACAAAATACTGCTAAGCTCTCTCTAGTACTCAGTATCAATCAGCCTGTGAGTGACTTGAAGATATAAGGACCTTACAGCACTGAAACCCCTTTCACCAAGGAAAACTTCCATGGACTGCAATTACTGAGGACACAAACGAACAGATGCATTTAAAGGGGTACATAATCAATTACTGAACTTGAAATAAAAGTCCATTTGGTATATTCAGGTATTTGGCATAACCAGAGAAGATTTTGCTGTATTTCTCCACCCCCTGCTGTTCAATCACGATTTCAGCTGTAGGGTACAGCAAGAAGCTGAAGTTACCTTTGATAACAGGCACACCGTCTCTGTCTGAGACAACAATAGCATGAAGACCTTCAACACTGCAAAAAAAAGAGAAGAAGGATGACGAAGAGACACCATTTTAAAACCACAGTAATTAGTAGCAAAGATTTTTTTTTCTGAACAAATGTGCAAGGAAGGGGGAAAACATGTTAAAAATTGATGCCTTCAGTAATTTAATACTTGTTCTGTGTAGTTCAGACAGTACAGTTCTGGTGCCTCCCAATAATATGCAGGACATATAACTGCTGGAGCAAGCCCAGAGGAAGGCCACAAAGTTGATAAGGGGACTGAAGGAAGTTGGGGCTGTTCAGCCTGGAAAAGATAAGGTTGCGTGGAGACCTCACAGCAGCCCTCCAGTGTCTGAAGGGGGCCTACAGGGAAGCCAGAGAGCGACTTTTTGTCAAGAACTGTAGTGACAAGACAAGGAGTAATGGGTACAACTTGGAAGAGGGAAGATTTTGGTTAGATATTAGTAAGAAATTCTTTACTGGGAAGGTGGTGAGGCACTGGAACAGGTTGCTCAAGGAGGTTGTGGATGCCCCAGCCCTGGCAGTGTTCAAGGCTAGGTTGGATGAGGCTTTGAGCAGCCTGGTCTGGTGGGAGGTGTCCCTGCCCATAGCAGGGGGGGTTGAGATTAGATGGCCTTGGTCCCTCGCCCCGCAGAGACCCAGAGTTACCTCGGCAGCTTCTTGTACAGGAACCGCTTCAAGTCCTGCGGGCAGAGACGGGCACCGCGTTACTCACCCGCTCGGAGAGGGCGGGGGAGCCCCCGAGCTGCCTCCCCGCCCGGCCCCAACACCCCTTCTCCCCGGCGCTGCCTCCCCGCCCGGACCCGGCCCGCACCCGCCCCGGACGGACCCGGCCCGATCCCCCCGACTCCCGGCCCCCGCTAAAAGCCGCCGCCCGCGTCCCGCCCGCCCCGAGGAGCCACACTCACGTCGGCCATGGCTGGGGCCCGCCCGGCGCTGCTGCCGCCGCCACCTCTGCGGGCCTGAGAGACGAGACGAGAGGGCGCCCGGTCAGCAGAGGCGCGGCCGCCGCCCCGAAGGAGGGGAACGGCGAGAGAGAGGGAGGGCGCGCTCCCTCCCCGAGGCCTGGTCGGCCGCTCCCCCCGCCCCGCCGCCGTGGTACAGGCCGCTCCCACCCGCCCCAGGAGGGGAGCGCGGTTGGGCCGAGACCACCGCGCACCGGGGAAGGGTGTGTATGCGGGGGGGGGGCAGGGGGGAGAGGCGCGGCGCGGCGCGGCGCGGCGCGGCGCGGCGCTGCGCTGCGCTGCCCTGCCCTGCCCTGCCTTGCCTTGCCTTGCCTTGCCTTGCCCTGTCCTGTCCTGCCCTGCCCGCCCGGCCATACCTGTCGGCGCCCCCGGCGCGCCCCGCACGGCCCCGCCGCCGCTTCCCCTCGGAGCCGCTGTCACATGATGGGCGGTGCCGCCCTCCCAACCCCGGAACCGCTTCCCCGCCGCCTCCGCCCCGCCCCGGCAGCAAAACAAACGAAACCAAAATCAAACCCTAGGACTGCAGTTAAAGGAAAACAACAAAAAAGAAAAGTCCATTTCTGCCGAGTAGAGCCACTCCCAGTTTTACTCTTCATTTCCCCTACTTTTGGATCTAGTCTATCAAGCCTAGTCTTCTATCTGATCTTCAAAACCTGAAGGCTGATAATTTTAACAGCTAATGTGAAGAATTAAAATAGATGAATCCAGTAGATGCCCACAGTGTATCAATAGTAATGGCATATTTGTTTTTAAAGTCTTGTATCAGAATCCAGGACCCTTTGTGGTATGTCAAAAAAAAAAAAAACCCAACCCTGCTCAGCCTGTAACAATGCTTTTTCTCTAAACAAAGAGCTGCTACAGGCCAAGCACAGTCACAGAATCAATTAGGTTGGAAAAGACCTGTGAGATCACTGAGTCCAACCTATGACCCAACACCACCCTGTCAACTAGACCATGGCACTGAGTGCCAGATCCAGTCTTCCCTTAGAACACCTCCAGGGATGGTGACTCCACCACCACCTTGGGCAGCTCATTCCAATGTTTAATCATCCTTTCTAAGAGGAAAATCCTCCTAATACCGAAACTAAATCTTCCCTGATGCAGCTTGAGCCTGTGTCCTCTTGTCCTGTCACTAGTTACCTGGGAGAAGAGGCTGACCCCACCTGGCTACAACCCCCTTTCAGGCAGCTGTAGAGAGTGATAAGGTCACCCCTGCACTTCCTTTTCCCAGCTCCCTCAGCCGCTCCTCATAGGACTTGTGCTCCAGATCCTTCACCAGTTTCATTGCCCTTCTCTGGACTCGCTCCAGCACCTCAATGTCCTTTCTGAATTGAGGGGCTCAGAACTGGATACAGTACTTGACGTGTGGCCTCACCAGCGCTGAGTCCAGAGGGACAATCACTTCCCTGGTCCTGCTGGCCACACTATTTCCTATATGAACCAGGATGCCATTGGCCTTCTTGGCCACCTGGGCACACTGCTGGCTCATGTTCAGCTGCTGTTGCCCAGCACTCCCAGGTCCTTTTCTGCTGGGCAGCTTTCCAGGCACTCTGCCCCCAGCCTGCAGCACTGCATAGGGTTGTCGTTACCCAAGAGCAGCACCCAGCACTTGGCCTTGTAGAACCTCATCTGTTTGGCCCTGGCCCAGCAGTCCAGCCTGTCCAGATCCCTCTGCAGAGCCCTCCTATCCTCCAGCAGACTGACACACCCAACCAATTTGGTGTCATCTGTGAATCTACTGAGGGTACACTCAATCCCCTCATCCAGATCATCAGTGAAGACATTGGACAGGATGGGCCCAATACTGAGCCATGGGGGACACCACTAGTGACTAGAGCACTTAACTGAAGATTTTGTTTAGATGCCAGTACTGAAGCATGAAACAAAATGAAAAAAAAGGTGCTCACATGGGAATTGCTGATGTTTCCTAAGGTACAGGTCCAGTGAAGTTTTTAAATCTCTTTTTAAGAAGCCCAAAACAGATAAGCCACTTTTTCATAAGTAAGAGAGGAAAAGCTCATTCAAAAAGACAAATTTATTTGAATACTGAGAATCCATACCTCCTTCTTAATCCAAGCCATGCAGACACAGCAATTTGATAAGGACTTGGTCATATTAGAGAGATACTTAAAAGAGAACCCCATAAAATTATCTTGTGTGAGCTTCTGGTAGTATTTTGAAAATGCTACCTGGGACAACCTTGGTCCCCTTGTTTATTAAAATATGCCCTACTATACACTAAAAATGTCTAAAAATGCAACTGGCTTTCTATGATTTGTAAGTATCATGCTCAGTGATGAATTTTACTTGGTTCTCTGTCACATTATGAATAAAAGCTATGCAAAAGCATCTGCGAGGTGGCTCCTGTATTGCTATTAATGGGAATTCAGTCTCCCATCCCAATGACAGCTTTTCTATACATGGAACAAACAAGTACTTAAGGAAAATGTATATTCGGCATGAAGGATAACATTGTAACTAAACACTGCATTTTAATATTATTTCTAAAAATGGGGAGATATCCAATACTCAAACCTAATTCCTGCTAGACTGAGAAGTCTCACAATTATCCTGGAGAAGTATGCATTACTATCTATTATTGATATTTTATTTCAAGTATTAAACCGATCTCATCTCAACCCACAGGTTTTACCTTCTTTCTGATTCTCCTCCCTGTCCCACTCTGGGGGGTGTGAGCCGGTGGCTATGTGGTGCTTATTTGATGGCTGAGGCCAAACCACAACAAATGGCCTATTTCTTTCCTATATGTATTGCATTATATTACATGTTAAGTTATAGCTTCATGAATTCATATGTTACCTGTTTCTTTAAAACCCAAATGTCTGCTTTTACAATTACACTTTCCTTCTGGTTTCTTTGACAGAGCTACAAGAGAGAATAACAATTTCTTAAGGAATTACTGAAACTTATGGAACATACAACCTTAAAAAAATGTTCCTGCCCTCTCATTTTAATCTTTTTACAGCATTCATTACAAAATTATATTGAAAATTTTTATCATTTAAAGTTGTCTCTGCTATGTATTTAAATGCATCTGTTGCGTTTTAGTGCTGTAATGTTCTATGTTTTCTTGGAAACTTATTAAAGAATCAAGACTCTTTTTAAAAAAGTAAAAAATTCCAATTTAGACTTCTTATACCTAAACAGGGAACTTGTAGGGAAATGTTGATCCGATGTGAACACTGAACTCGCTTGTGACTCATGATGCTCCATAAATAGAACACGTACTGATGTTATATTTCAGCAGAAGCAAATCATCTCCCTTTCTCATTGTGCTGTGTCAAAGATTCATGCCAAGATTTTTCACTTTTTGCAGGACTTTCCTGCTTGCCCTTTTAAAAGAAAAAGTCAAGAACCCATGCTCGTGTTATCTTTAATAAAGAGTAAGGAATCGGTAGCTAAAAAAGTTGAGGGATTTTTAGCCAGGCTGTTCAAATACAGTTTTGTTTTTTCTGAAGAAAGGTCATCAGAAAAGATTCGAGTACTCCGCCCTCTTCAATTTCAACCATGAGAAAATTAGTTCTGAACTTTTCAGCAGATTCCTTTAACAAAACCAGGGAAGATAATGACATTTCCGAAGAAAAAAAACCTTCAGACTTGAGGAAAAAAGTAACAATCAAGAGAAAAACACCACTTGGAATATTAAAAGAACGTCTGCAGGTCATATTTAGAGCAGCTTAATCTTTATATTATCATAGCATCCTTTTGCACATTAGTGCATATTTCAAAGTGTGCAGCTATTCGGTATGTTCGATACTGAGTAGCATTTTCCTACCAGTGTAAACATATCGTTTCCTTCTTTGAAAATGCCAACTGCAATAGACAGTCAAATGAAATGTAGCACTTTTAAACTACTGGGATGTCTGTGTTGCCATAGGACACAGCCACTGCATTATTGCAGTTTGCTGAGGTACCGACAGCAATCTAACCAACCTCACACAGCTCAGCGTCTGTCCATTTACCTACTTCTCACCTGCAGCAGAAGAGGCTGCAGGGCAGACATAGCCCATAGTATTATTAGAGGCAGCTTTGCTAAGACCATCTCTTCACTCTGACTTCACTGTTCTGATATTTGACAAGTGTGTTATATATCCATTTTCCTATTAACTAAAATATCAACTGCAAGCTCAGACTCATTTGTGAATGGGAAGGCCCAAGTACTCGTTAAAGCCTTCCGAACAATTTTCTTCTATTAAGAAGACACAGGAGTACCAGTATGTACTTTGATAGTTTGTTTTCATTAGTATAATTACAATACATTCTGGACAGTTACAAAATCCAGGGAATCATGTTTTCTCCATAAATTTCTATTGCATATTTCAAACATTTGGATGCCTTTGCATTACTTCTGCACCCTTTTACTATAGTCTTAGAAAGGGCATCCAGTACAGCAACTTTTCTTTTTTTTTGTTGTTGTTTCTGCAACTTTTAGTTCTGCTTTGTGCCTCAAGCTATGATGTCCACCTTGAATGCTGGTTTAGCTGCTTAGTTAAAAGCCTGCAGCTAGTCTCATGTTATACCAACTCAATAGAAGACATTTCTGCTGGGACAGTTTAGAAAAGGGATATATGCAAAATGATTTCTGGGTCCCTTAGAGCAATCACATTTAGCATATCTGCAAAGTCATATCATGCTCTAGATCAGGAGGAGTTGCAATGAAATCAGTCAAAGTATTTAAACTTCCAGTTTTGGAGGAAAATTTGGCTCCACGTAAATTTACAGCATTGTTCAAAGATAGCAGTTTTCTCAAACAAAAAACACTGCCCATATTATGAGCTATCTGGCATTCTCAAATACAAGAAACATTCCCCTGCATAACACTGTTAAAATGTAAAAAACATCAGCTACTGAACCTAAAAACATTTTCAACACGCTTTGATAAACTTTAAGTACATTGTACTCAGCTGCTTCAGAACACCTCTTTGCATCAGCAGGTGTGGCAACATGTAGTTTCCACTTACACGCCACTGAGTTACATGATCTTGTGTGTAGGAGCCAAACAGTAGGTTTGCTCATTTCTAGGAAGTCAGTCCAGCAACATTCTGGTCCCAAAAAATGCATTCCCTGGTAGGCCTCTTCTGCCTCGGGACCAGTGACAGAGCTCTGGCCATAGGGGCACACTGCAAAGCAGCAAAGCATTTAAATAGTTGGCAAAAGGGTTGAAAGGCACATACCTTGTCCTTAGCAAAATTTCCCTGTTCCACTTGCAGTGCCCATTGAGGAATTAGTGCTGGGACCTAGCTTGAAATAAAAATGCAGTAAAAAAATGGAAGCCTGCCAGGAAAAAAAAATAGGTTTTTTTTAATATAGTTTTAACTGTTGCATGTTTTTCTCTGCCTTTCCAGTGAAAATTAAGGAAGCTACGGATGCATGTTAACCATACGTATGGATTTACTACTACTGGAATACCAAATGGTAGAGCAGCTGTAAACTGTTGCAAGTACTAAAAGCAATGTTTACAATGGTCTGTACAGCATTTGCAAATATTTACTTTGAAAAGAGATTAGTGTCATTCTGAAGTTTTCTCAGCATTGCTTAGAAATGCTAAAAAACTACAACAGCTAGACTGCTACTCTACACCAGATCAATATACCCCAACAGATATTTAGGAATATATGCCGTTATATTTAAAAATACCAAGTTCCTCTAAGCTGGCAAACCTAGAAGATTTTACATAGAGTTAGAGATAAAATATTAAAAATTATTGTTTCAACTCCACACACTTGACATCTGAATAGGAGTAATGTAATCATACTATTTATTCCATCAGTGAGACAAAATGTAGTATGGAACTAAATTTCTGAGATTTTAAATAGAAAGTCATTTAACTCGTATATACACAAAGTGTTCTTTCCACAGATATTTACATGGCAAATATGTTAGAGGAGAACCACTATGACTAAGTCTCTACAAGTACAGCATCCTTTCTGAGCTATTCTCTCTGCTGAAAGAATTCACAGAAGCTTTGAAGTAAAATCTAGACAATTAAAGTTACCTATATTTCACAGTAGGTAAAGAAGCCATTAAATAATATTTCAGCATAAGGTTTCTGGAAACAGCTACACAGTAGAGTTTTACATCCACCCTTCTTTTCCAGCAGCATTCATGGTGAAACTAAATCTCTTCTTAATTTACAAGAGAGATAACAGCATACGTAAAGATGTAGTGTACAACTGTAGCTCATCCTCCTCGATAGAGGCTGGTCAGCCGTTCTAGTTCTTTGCAGTTCTCCATGGACATGGACTCCGCCTTCTTCCGGAGACGGTCGTCTCGATATACTTTTGCTGCATAAAGTAAGTCTGTTTCTTTAAGGGAAAAAAGAGAAAAGATTTTTTTGGTTAAAAACTGGACACTTGGCACATGACATATTCCTGCTTAGAGTTGTACAAAACACCTCAGGTTTAATCCTTGCCCTTTTTTCTTTCTGTCTATTCTAACTTCTCTCAGACATCACGTAAACAGCACTGCTACACTTTGCTGGATCTTGATAAGCATTGCATCTTTTTGAGCAGATAAAGCCATAACAGCCTTTGAGCTCCCTCACAGTTCATACAGAAGCATCTGATTAAATGAAAAACCCAAACCAGAAAAACCCAACAAGAACAAAGCAACAAAAAGTCCCCTACACCTACTGTCAGACCTAATTAAACAATAAAAATATAGGCCACACTCAGTGATCTTGTATATTATTGACAGCTGTAACATCTTGTCTATGCCCAAAAAAATCCATTCTGAATGTTAAGCCCTTTACTTCAACTGATACTGCTTCAGTGATTCAGAGGTATTAATAATTAAGAACTCTCTGTATTATACTGGTGTTCAGCAGCTTGACATTGTCAAGCATTTTAATTCTGTAAAATCTTTTTCATCACTTCAAACAAAAATCGATTAGCAAAGCATTCTTAAATGTCAATCAGTGCTGGATAGATTTTTAATGTCAAGGAGATCCAACGCACAACAGGTATTTTAAATCCATAAGCCCACAAAATCAGCTATTTTCTATCAATAGAGAAAATCCATTAGGGGCCTCTTACACAAAATCAATTTTATCAAGTTGTTTTCACAACTTGATAAATTACAAGACAGTCACCACCTTCAGACTATTTTTGTTCTTTTTACTGGGGTCAGATGTCTCTGTAGCAATCACATTTTTCCCAGTAAATATGTACATACAGAAGCATAAGCCTCCTTGCATTGTCCAGGACTCAGATCATGCTTAAAAAAGTAAGCACGTCAAGAATAACTGCTGAAATATGAGAAAGGTAATCTTTCTCCTTCTTTCCTCCTCAGGCGGAACTGCCTATCAATGAAGCCTTTTCAAAGATATTTATATAGTAAATATATTACAGAAGACACAAATGTAACATGCTACTAAATTTAAGTGTAATGACTAGGTCAATAAAAGCAAATTATCCTTCCAGATCTATATACTCTGATGAAAAAAATGTATAAATAATAAATCTTCTTTTTATTGTGCTGGATTATATCTTGTCTTTAATTTTCGTTAAAAAGCACCTCTCATTTTTGTAAACTATTTTTTACAGCTGGCAAAAACTGAGTGGCCATCTCAGCTGAAAGGCCTGGCAGCACTGGACTGCAGAGAGTAAAGCTGTGCAGGAACATGTGATTTCATGTGATTTTACACAGCAAAGAGCATTCTGTTTGCCTCTGGTCAGTTCACTGATAGTTCATGAATTAATTATTCTTCCAGTAAGCCATTACTGAAGTTTACCACCTGAAAAGTTAAAACCATCTGGTTTCAACACTGATGTCTTTTTAGCAGCACTGTTCTCATAGAGCATGAAAGGCTCACAAAATGGTCACAAATAATAGAATAACAGGCTAAAATTGATGTTGATTTGGAGATGGCTGATGCTATTCAGTATTCTAATGCTTTAAAACTGAATTCTAGGCTTTTGAAAGAAAATAGCTCATTGTATAATATGGGATTGGAGAAACAGATGGTAAACTGAAAACACCCTTGTTTATAGGGTCTGATATAGCCATGGTACCAAGTCCAGGGAGAAAAATAATTCAGCGCTGGCAAAAGATGAAGCACTGATTTAGAGCTTATGATATTTTACAGGACATGCTGCCTGTCCTTGGTTGCCTGGAAGAGCAGTGTTTGTATGTACTGTGGTCCAAGGCAGATTATTTTTTTCCCCTCTCTGGAAACACCTATGCAAGCTTTCGGTTTATTTATTTATAGGAAAATGAGATATTGCCATGATGAAATAATGTGGAAGACATCAGAATTCTTAGAAACTGCCGTAAGTTAAGGACAAAAGCTTTGTCATTATCAATTCAGTGTAGTCTTTAATTTTCTGAGAAATGGTCACAGATAATAAAGCAACAGGTTGAAATTGCTGATGATTTGCAGATGGTTGTTAGGGCACGGCGTAAAACTCAGAAATTAAGTGACACTGGAGACACCTTTGAAGTGAGAAACAGTAGAGAACCTTACACCTGCTTTTGCATTGAGACATTTTAGTAATACAAGCATTTCATTCTTGCCTACGGTAATGTATTTTTAAAGTAATGCATGATTTCATGGAATTACATATATTACCAAACTTACTTTGTTGTCTCTCCTTCCAACAGTTATTACGAATGTTGGACACATAATCCTCTTCCACACTTTTTTCCACTTTCTGTAATGACACTCCTTTGTATTCATTTCTGAAGTCCTTGTTGACATAGTAAATGACACCCAAGTTTTCTGTCTGCATTTTTATGACCTGCCCTGTACTTCTGCAAGAAAGGAGGCAGGGGGAAGAGAGAGACTAAATATTAATTTGATTTTTTTTTTACACCAAAAAGAGACTTTTAAGAGATATTGCTATTATATAATAATACCAACATATTACTGAATTTGCCATTTCAAGACAAGTAATGAAAGGAATGGCCACATAATCTGTTATGGAATAGAATTACTGCATTCACCTGAACTTCTGCTGCTTTAACACTTGAACTCAAAAAACCCCCCACTTCACTAAGACATTTGTTTCATACCTCTTTAGCCAAATGTAAGCTTTGGTAATAGAAAATGACATTCAAACTCAACAGAAAGGAAATCAGGTCACTTTTCTGTAGCAACCCAGTATATACAGGCATCTCCATTCTAAAGTGTTTGCTGCCAGCCCTGATAAATCCATTCTCCTGCTGGCATTCTGCAGATTAAAAACCAAAGATTGGATGCAAACATTCTGGCAGAGAAGCGTTTCTAAGCATCACAACAGCTTAACTGCAGAAGGGAAAAACACCACAGTCCAGAAGTGAAGAACTATGAAAATCAGGAGAAAAGAAACCTTTCTGTTGTGGGGCTGAGAGCTCTGCAAGGAAGTAAGGACCTTTAAAACCATTGTGGCGAGTGGGTTAAGTCTACTAGCTAGCTGCAAGCTTGATTCAAGTTATTTATTTTTTGCAAGGAAAAAAGGCTTATATACCCTACTGTACAAAACAGGTAAGTCCCACTAGTGGAATTCTTCACAAGAAGATGAAGATAAACTACTTTGCCATCACCTAAAATGAAGTAAAAGAACAGACAGTTTTCCCAGCCCTCATCTAGTTTAGCACTTAAGTAAGGCTGAGAAAGTTGCTTTCAAGTACTTCGCTTGCTGCAAACACAGATCACCCCTAAAAGAACAATGAGCCTTAGCAGGTTTCAGTATTTGATTAAATGTGTTGGAGATGCAACCACCTTTGCAACATGCCATGTTGCATGGACCCACTGCCTTGTATTGGACCTCCCAAACTCCAGGTGTTGATGACCTCTGTTCTCCATTGTGTTCTCAGCATGTTCTTAGTACCTAAATTTTAAGTTTTGTTCTGCTCTGTCTACATGTTCTCTCCTTTTCCTCACAGTGGGAAATCAAGGACAAACTAATGGTAGGCTCATTAAAATGCTTCTAAGTGGGAGAGGGTGATTACATCACCTTCCCCTCTGTTTTAAGGTAATGTAATTAAGCACTACTTACGATCTTGGGTATAAGGCGTAAGGAGGGTTAGATACCATCAACTGGCTCAACAAGGAGACAAAGATCAACACAATAATAGGCATCAGCTGGATGACCATAGAGAAACCTCCCTAAGGAACAAAACAGTGCAGGTATTTCATAAATAAGCATCAAGTAAGCAGATAAATTTGACAAGATTTAATGCTAAGTGTGACTTTCTGCTTTAAGCCTCAAAGGCTGCTAGAAAAACTGTAATTGCAATCACTGTGGTATTATCTGAACTTTCTAATGAATACACAATATTCACAGAGTGCGAGAGAGAGTTCATGGGTTAGCAGGTACCCATGAGCAACTACCAAATAAAAGCTGGATTCAGTTACATTGTATGCCATGATTTGGTCTCATCTATACAGTGATATGTAATTATACAGGACTATAGATAATTCATGTAGGTGAATATTGAGTTCAATTCTTACCTCAGCCCAAATACATTTTTAAATGCAGCAAGGGTTAGTGGCCAGAATTAGTGGCATATTTAGGCTAATAACACCAGTCACCAGAAAGACAGTGACATTCAACAACAGATTTACAAAAGCTTCTCAAATTTGCAGGTCTATTTGCCAATCAGTAAGATTACCACCCAGTGAAGTTTTAAAATACCTAATTGGCAAGTACAAACCCTCCTCTACAGTACAGAGCTCCTGTACAATCACATCACTGACAGTGACTACCAGCAAATTTCACAATCCAAAGTTTAAAGCCAATAATGATTAAACATACATCACCCCTCTCTTCCTCCCTCTCATGTCCACTCTGACGGTGCTGATTAGGATGACTGTAGCCAGCACGACCATTAGAAAATGAATGTACACTACCTGAGGAAAGAAATATCCACATTTAAATAATGGAAAAAAAGTACTATTTAGAGGTCAGGACCAAAGTACTTAACATTACTGCACAATGGCACATAAAATAACATTAAGTATCTTACAAAGTCGAAGTTGTTTAAAATAAACATTTTAAGCTCTAAGATAGTAACCCCAAAGAAGTGAACTGACATTTTTGGGATTTAGCAACACTTGGGGGAAAAATAAACTGTGATGCAGATTGAAAAGCTAGGGTTGGAGGTAGGTTGGAATAATTCTACTGTTTTATAATGTCACAAACTCTAATGCCACTCTGTGCAGTACATACCAAAAATTATACTGATGTATACAAATACCTGTTGGAAAGGCCCCTCCAAAAAACATGTTGAACAGATCCTCTGGAGTAATATCTGCCTCACAGCCTCTATGGAAGTTGAATCTACCGTTGCTAGGGTGATTGCATGTTTGCTCCTCACTTCCTGTAAAGTCATACTGCTTTCGTTTTTCTGGATTACTCAGCACAGCATATGCATTTCCGATTTCTGAAGCAAGGAATAAAAGACAACTCCCATAAATTAATGATAAAAGTTATTCCAGCATGAGAATTGCAATTTCAAAGTCAAAAAACAGGCAGCAAACGATGTCCTTTATTGCATGTTACAAAACAACTGCAGTAGAAGAAGGTCCAGAAACATCTCTACTGTTCTCAGAATAGTTTCCACAAGGTTTCCCACCAACGCTATTCAAAGGCCTTTTATCCTGTTGAAGGAGGCAGAAGGCAGGAGAGCTTTGTTTCTTTTTCTAGGGGAACACCTACACCTGTGGAAATGTTCTCTCACTGCAATTACAAAAAAAGCATCAGGCATTTCAATGAAAGCTCTGCAGCTGGGTACTTGCAAAGTGCAGTTTTCCCTAGCAGCCTAGCTTTAAAAAAAAAATCATAGACTAGGTTTTCTTTAGTTTCATTTCATAAATGGTCAGTTCTTTGAATGCATCAAATTCGTTGTCTACAAGAGTGTGAGTGTATTTTTCTCAATGCTTCTGAAGATATTTTATGAATTAGATTAATAACAGAGGTTTGTATGACATAAGATGAAGAATAGAACATGTGAGCACAAGAGGAACACATGTGTTCCTAAGGCTGTCAGTATGACCTCAATGTTTGGAGTGCCTGGCCTGGATGCTTGTCCTCATTTATGCTAAGTTATCACAAATGAACAACTTCAATTCTGACAGTAGAAAGAAAAAAAAAACTGAGTTAGGTGACCACGGAAAAAATCAGCGAGAAACCCCACATATTCTGCTGACTTTACAACCTTTTTTCTTGCTGTGCACAGACATACAGCTCTTGCAGACTGAAGAAAAAATTTCTGTTGCCACTGGGTGAACCATCTTCACTCAGTCATTACTTCATTAAACCCTTTCTGCCTTCCTTTCTTCTCTCTCCTCCAAGCCTCTCCAACAAAAGGTTTCTTTTGCAGCCAACCAACCCAAGACACAGGGATTATGTTTTTTCAGTGTTGAAAAGCCATCAGTCATCAAAAGTTCATAAAAGGTGCAACATTATAATCTCAACACAGGAAAGTAAGACTACAGCTTATAATTAATATTTTAAACATTATCCAATCTAGGAAAAAGTTAATGAGTTTTAGCTATGTGTCTTTTAAGATGCCCTTAGGAAAAAATCATTAGTAATTCCTTTAAGTGGAGAAAACCCAAAGAAATGAAGCCTGGTAATTTGCACTGAGATCACAATATACACTGATACCAAGTATTGCTCTGTTGCTCAGTACAAGGATAAAATTGGTCGTAAAAATTTAGATTTTCTCAAGAATTAAGAATCTGGGGAGACCAATCAGGTGACTACACATAAAGTGAAGACACCATACTGTCACCACACTGTATGCCTATTTGTTAATTGCTTTTCATTATCTGATCCTAATTCACAACAGATTTGATTCTAATATGATTTTCTTTAATAAAAGGACATAAAAAGCACTACTCAGAAGTTTCAAAGAAAGATTTCTGATGAAGTGTGTAAAAGAGATGCCAAGAGAATAAAAGTCATTATATTTGCACAAACGTTTTAATCTAAAATTCAACCTCAGTGAGACTGCTCAATACAACAGAAGAGCAGTAGGCAGCTCAAGATCTAAGTACCTTGCCTATCATGAAACTCAATTCTGTTTTCTAATGTGACCTTTCCTTAAAATAAAGCATCATTATGAAATAAAAACTATTATTATTAATTCCCTTTCTCAGACAGATGTCAGAAATTCATCAGACACCCTTAAAGGAAAACTAAACCATAAATTTACTCAGCCATACAAAAAAATCACAATAATTTCAAGGCAAGAAAATGCTAGTTTTCAATAAATAACTTTTAGTCAACAAGATTTCCCTACAAAATTTTCTGTTCATTTATTTATCTAGTTAAGAACCAGAAAATGAAATTAAACTGAAGAAATCAGACTTGTACGAAGTGCTAATGTTAAATAAAATATTAAATATTAAGAAACTGATTTTTAACATTTTAAAGATTATTTAAAATGCTATTAACAAGGAAGAACTTTTATTCCTAGGGCCTGAGACAATTTTATAAGAATAATACCTCTTTTTAAGATAAAGACATGACATACCTGTATTAAATTAATCATTAGCAATCAACTTTCCTGTTAAGCTGTATCTACTTTTTCATTTGGAATTGTTAATATATTATTATAATTACCTCTTCAAGTCTGTATCAGAAGTCTTGCTCAGGACTTTTTTTTTTCTTTTTTTCCCTCCCCAATTTAAGTGTTTTATCCGAATGATTTTTTCAAATGTCTGCATGTAAACCTCACACAAGAAAAAAATAAAAAAGATGTACCACAATCAGACTGTTTATTTATGCATGATCATTTCCTATAGATTCACATTTTTCTTCATCTGAGATGAAGGTGTAGTTTTCTTTAGAAAGCTTTTCCTCAACAATTTCCCTTATGGAGGGCTAAGCTTGACAGCCTTAGATAAGACCAAGTCAGACTAAATTTTACCTAAAAAATAGTCCAAGGTAACTATTAATAAGGCCATATTTGAACTCATGAGTTTTTGTGTGGAAAACATAGTAAAACTACACTAATACAAGAAATTTTAAGGAAAAGGTAACAGTGTGGCACATGACTCACTAAAAACTGCTTTTTCCTATCAAGAATAGCTTTGGTTTTTTTTGAAGCTCCAGTACAGCAAAAATTCAAGGTAGTAGAATTCAATTGACTACATTAAGTCAACAACAGTAAAAAAGTGCAATTGGGTTTCACAGATCAAGTATTTGCTCCCTGTACCTGAACATTACAGTCAGTCCTCTGAAACAGAACTCTACTGCAAAAGTCCACACTTATCTAAACTTCTAATATAATAAAGGTCAAATATTTTCTTGAATAAAAATGCCAGTCTAATATTAGCTACTAAACACATGGACAATTTTGTAGAAGACAAGTGACTAATGCAGATAAATTTCTTTTAATTGGACAAAGTTTAATAATTTTAAAAAAATTAATTAAAAATGGTATTTTACTTTTAAAAGCCTCTGTTGCTCCAGGTGCATGGTTTTTGTCTGGGTGGAATTTCAAAGCAAGTTTTCTATAAGCCTTCTTTAGGTCTTCTTCACCTGCATCCTTTGACACCCCAAGGACTTCATAGTAATTTTTACATTTCTTTATACTGCAAAAGAAAATGAAGCAAAATGTTGCAAACAAAAAGATGTAAAAGCAGTATGTTAGAACACAGATGCAAATGAGGTAATACATTGCACTTTTGCATTACATTACATCTCTCGCTTTCAATTTAAAATATTTTGAAGTATCTACTCTAGAAACAAAGAATGCCATTTTTCATAATAGACTCATTACTAAGCAAAATAAACTACTGTACTCAAAATTACTTACTATATACATTTCTTTTACCTATTCTGCTGTAGAACTACCACAGCTGTAAGAAAGGATTTCAGTCTGCAATTCCTGTAGCACTCCTCATCTCCAATTATATTAATATTGGTGTTAATAATGCATAAAAAGAAGATTCTAAATTTTCCTTGCAGAGCTAGCAGGTAGGAAGGTCTGTTTCGACTGTAAACAGCAAACGCACTTCAGTACACACATAAAACAAACCAAACAATACCTCCCTTTCTCCAAACAAAAGTCAAGTCATAACACCATTCAAGCATTCACTTTTCAGGGAAATAAGACGTGAAAATACTTCTGCTGCTGGGAATGCACCTAGATTTTTAACAATCTTTCTGTAAGTGTTTATGTAAATTCAAAGAAACATTTATACATTTGGCTCATCCCACACATTCAAGTGTAGCTTTTTTTTAAAACTCTGAAAACTTGGAAATATTCTTGTAGGCTGTCTCACCCAGACAGGAAAAGCAAAATCTGGAAATGATGTAATCATTTGGTATACTTTACAATACCCAGAAGAAAGAAAAAACAGTTACGGGGGAAGGGAGAACATTGATTCTATGTGGGCAGGAAGAACTGACCAAACCAGTAAATACACCTTAAAAATCAAACCAAGTTACTTGGGTAAGAATTCAGAAACCTAGAAAAATAAGGCTGAATCATAAACTTGCACTGCAGAAATGAGGCATGCTGACATTGGGTGCATACCAAAAAAATAAGGGGCTGATTTGAGCAAGAAATAGAAATTACATCCATAAATATTTTAAAAGCTTCATGTGAGTGTCTTCACATGGCTGTAACTGTACCTGTATTCTTTTAAACACATAAATTTCTACAAAAATATGGATTTAATGTTGCCAAGACTACACACAGGGTAGCCAAGTGGAAAAAAAGGTGGCAAGCAAGCCTTTGGCATTCTCATGAAAGAAGTATGGGTAGCCTGTAATTAAGGGAATGAGAGCATCAGAAGTACAACCACGCCGTCATGTGTGGTCCTTCCTAGTTCACAAATTGATCAAATCAAGTTTCATATGAGGGATCCTGTTTCCTGTGTTCAAATAATACAAGCTTTTATGGAAGTCTCGGTGTAATGCTCGCAAGAGCACTGAATTGAATGTACGCAAGCATCTGCCAACACTAACATCCTGTGAAATAAATATAGCTCATTATATTGAAGTAACATTTAATAAGCTCCAGTTAGGAAGCCGATAAAACTAACTAAAAAGAACACAGTGAATCCATCAAGAAAGAATGGAAAGAAAATACATTAAATTATACTCTGAGTACTGGTAACTTTTGTTTCGTAATTTGTACAAGCAGAAAAAAATGTGGTAGTATACAAATCCCTTAATCCTTAGCCTCCGTACCTGGATGACTTATGAACTCTGTCAAGAACAGGTAGCTTTACTTAAGCATGCAACAGTATCAAATTAAGCTTTTATTTAATGAAATTGCTATCTCGGCATCAAATCTAAGTTCTCTTCAGTAACTCAGTTTCTGAACTACTTGTTTATGGACCAGACTCTTCAGAACTTCAGTTGATATAAAATTACATAGCAAGTCACCAGGGCATCCTTGACAACTTTCTCCCTCAAGAGCATATAGGAATTTCTCATGAAAGGAACAGACATGAAAAAATAAACCCATGAAAGTTTACTTATTTGCAGACTTGATATGCATTATTTCACAACTCTAGGAAGCCAAGAGGAGAAAAAACCCAAAACAAGAGATGCTAACTTGTTCTTCTAACCCCCCCAAAATTCACTTGAGAGTTCCCTCCCATTTACAACCAATGAAAGATCCACAGTGGGCAATCCTCAAGGGAGAAGCAGGAATGGTATCAAACAGAGGATGTTTAGGTCAGCATGTGACCCACCAGCTTCAGACACCATGATCTGCTCAGAGCCAGCGCATCAAACCAGAACTGCTCCCTGATGAGAAAGTGCAGGGAGAAACCTGTGTTGTGGGTCGTATCCAAAGGATTAATACAATCTCCTCCATACAACAACTATCCTGAACCTGGTCCACAAATGTGGTATTTTTATTATCAAGAAACAAGTGTGCAGCCAAGGTATATCACATTTCTATTTTCTCTTTGCAAGTCTTTCCTAATGATCGCTTTGTTAAATGAAAAATTCTGCACACATAGATGTGGAACATGCATATCCACACGGCAATTTTTCAGAATTTAGCATGACTTTGCATTAGGCAGGTCAAGCTTTAAAGATAAAAAACATTACATGACTGTACAAATGCACAAGGGCCAAAAACCGTATCTAAGCCTGGAAATCTCAGCGATGACCTTATGCTATGAAGCCCTTGCTATATTAGCCAACAGTTTTATACCACTGCTTGGCCACTTCAAGGCAAAAAGCATCTGGACTGCAAGTAGCTAGCACCTAGTTAATGCAGTTTTGTACTGGAAGGGAGTCAGTGACTTCAGCCAGGAGGTCCCTGACAGAGCATCATTCAAGGCAATCATTACAGGATAAGACTTCAGTTTTCTCCCCCTCAGCAAAATCTATGAGAGCTTTAGACCAAAACTTGTACTGCAGCTGCTTTGTATGAAGGATGTTGGGAAAAGCAAAGATGATTAAAAGGTGTTTTCCAATTAAACAAAGTTATCAGTGTTTGTGATGCTCTCCTGAGAGGGAAAACTTCAGTGCATCCCTAACTCAACCTGGTAAGGCAGTTTATCAGAGGACAAACTGTAGGGGATCACCAGGACAACTCACCAGATCCTCAGGTCACACATGTGCTGTGCAGTCATGAGGCTTCTCAAACACTGGAGCCCCACCAGGGCCTGGCACACCCATCCCTCCCCATCCTTAAAGAGATGTTGTTCACAGGCTTTGCACAGATTCACCAAGTCTTCTTCCCCCATACTCCACTATCCCAATGAAAAATTTTTCTCCATCTGCTGGAAGCTGTTGAAGGCCATGGTCAATTTGACCTTTGTCCTTCAGCAAATGCAGACCTTTTTGGACATATTCCTCATCCCGTCTCTCTAGTAGGCTGACGACTGATGATGCTCAGTCAGCCAGAATCCCTCACCTGCACCACTGAACTGTCCTGTGGAGATTTGTCACAGGAGGGCAGATGGATGGTAGGATCCATCCTTTTCCCACTTCTCTATTATTGCAGGGCACACAACATCAGCCAGCAGACGCAGGTTAAAATAAAGAGTAAAATCAGGGGAGATCTTGGAAAAGCCCAATCACAGATGTTACTTCTGGTTTTTAACTGCACCTGAAATACCTATCCTGCAACACTCTCAGTATGAACAACTAACTTCCTGAATGCTGTATTTCAAATTGTTGTTTGTCTTGCTGCCCCTTAAGGCACTGTAGTTCCTACTGCTAATTTTCTTGCATATGTAAGTTCGACACGGAGGTTTCTTTTTAAAATTCTGGTGGACACATCACTTGTTCATTGCCTGCTCATTTCGCATTGAATGGTGTTTTTACTCATACTTTGTTTGGGGTTTTGTTTTTTGTGAAGTGCTTATCTTGTGCTTTTCATTCCTGGTTGGATCATTTTTGTATCTAAATGACTATAAAATTATTTCTGTCGTTTTGCTAATTTCTGTCTTTGTTGAATTGTTAGTCCCCTGCCAACACCTTGGCACTGTCCTTCTGGTTAACAGATTTGCTGACTGTTTTAAGAGGACACATTGCTGGATGTTCCTGAAATAATACCTGACTTTTAGAGAATAGATTTCTCAAACAGCATGAGAGCAAGCAATGGCCTACATACATGCCCAGTCTGGTGACAGAGGTAACTTGCCATGACTTGCAAAGCTCCACTATCCCAGCACCTACAGCAGAACTCGTCAGCCAGCTTGAAACTGGAGTAACTACCAATTCTGCTTGATACTGGGCTCCTCTCCATGCTCTGATAGCCGGCAGTAGAGGAAGCCCCTCAGGTCCTGAAAAGTCTGTTCTCACCTGCAGAAATTCTGGGGTTACTACCACTGGTTCTCCTGTGACTACAGAATGACATGATCCTACAGCTGTGCTTCTTGGTTCACTTTTCAAATCTACAATTCAGATTAGGTCAGCATTGACAGCTTTTATCAGATTAACAAAACCTACTGGAGACATTTGCATTTCTGTATCAAATAGCCACAGTAATCCACAATCACGAAGTTTTGAGCATCACTAGGTATTCCAAAGGGCATTCCAAAGCCTCTGTCTACATATACAGGGACAGCCCTAAAGACAAATACTTTGACCACAATCTCCAACAGTTGTGAGGGCAGTCACAATTATTTCTCCCAATGATAAACTGAACTGAGCAGCACAGTGAGCAGCAGTGTGAATGGTATGACAAAGAACTGAGCAAGAGGAGGCTACACTTACTTCCAATCCTAGAGCTGAGCAGAAAAACACAGTAAAATGCAGACCAATTTCTATACAGGTCAAATTTCCAGTGATGCCAGAGGGCCTGATACAAATTCCCTTGCAGCTGAATTAGGAATGTGCCAGTCACAGTTTGGGTGACATAAGCGTGGTCTGCAAAAAATGCTCTAGATTGGGAAGAGAAGGTTGCAGCATTGTTGAGGAACTCAAGCTGGTACCAGCATATCCCTAGTTTCTGGAACAAATGCACCAGAAATTTCAGATCTCTGTTGTACTAGTAGATTCAATACCATATCTGGGTGCTTGTCTTAGTACCTTGCTCTGGCATGTACCTGATCAGTTTGTTTCTACTGTGTGAATTATATGAAATACTCAAGGCTGTGTTTACATCAGCATACTTTCCTCTAGATTTGATTTAAGCTTTTAGTCATAAAAAGTGTAAATTAAAGGCAGGAGCTTTCTGACAAAGTCCATCATATCTTCTGTGCCACTTTTCCATGACAGGCTCTCTGAATATGATTTTCACCTTAATTTCGCAACCATTCAACCAGTTATTTCAACAGTTCATAGTAGTTCTACAGCCTAATTAAAGGCATGCCCTGATTTCTTTGCTCTGATGGTTTGGGTTTTTTTTTTCCATTTCAGCAGATGTTGATTGCTTTTATTAATCCACTTTCAGTGAATTATCTTCTTGACCCCATGTTAGAAAAGAACCAATATATCTCTTTTTGCTGAATTTGCAGAAGCCTCAGTAGAATGCCTGGAAAGTCAGTCACACAACTTACACTCCTTCTAGTCTGATTCATGAAATGTGTAGAGGCAATTTTTTGGTTTACTACGCGAATTCAAAATCAAACTACTGACTATTCTTAACCACTACTGGATGACACTTAATCTTGCCTTGCAAGGTTTCTATAGAACTCATGCCTCTTTTGATTTGTTTTGGTTCTATCTCAAAGATATAGATACAAAATTTCATTCTTGTATTTTCTTCCAAGAAGCAGGCACTGGCAAGGGTAGAAAAAGCAGTATTCCACCACAGTTTTCATAACACAGAAACCCAACTCTAGCATACTACTTATCATGGCAGTTATCTTTCAGATGTGAAAAAGGTAATATGGAATGTATGCTATGGCTTATTCACTAAAAAGAGACCAAAGAGATCAAACACCATATGAATTTTAAGGTCATTTAAAGAGAGCCTGTACGTATCATAGAACGTGTCAGAAACTATTTTTTTAAATCATGTAGTAGACAACAGATAATACACACTTTGAAGCATAAAAAGAAATGGAAAAGATTAATACACAGCAGGCAAATGATCCTTTTTTATTTAATTTCATGCTAGTCCACAAAAGGGGTCTGCACACTTGGTACATGTGGGCAGATATTATGAACAGAATTTTTTTTAGAGTAATTAAGAACTTCAATAACTAATCCCAATCAGTACTTCTTCAGTTAAGTGAACTACAAGAAAAGGAAAAGTTTAAATTTTCTTTTTTTTACAAAAATGTTTCATTTCTTTATCTCAGCAAAAAATGCTCCATGAAAGAGTGAAGGAATTGCTTTAAAGCAAAGATCACAAAATCCAAAAGCAAATTAAATTCTCCCTTTTTTTTGTTGTGCACACGATTCTCACACATTTGTCTTAAGATGACATTGCTCGGGTAGCTTTTAATTGCCAAGAGACTTCTAGGGCACTTGCTCTAACAAGATGTTAAGTCTGCTGTGGGTCCTAAGATATTTCTGTCAGTCTCTTGTCAACATCTCCGACATGCAGATCACCTAAAGGTGTTAAGGCAACTTCATCCAGTTCTCAGTGACAAAATAAGAATCATTAAGAGAAAGATGCATGCACTACAGATGGTATTTTCAAAGCATTTCAATTTAAAAGCAACAAAGTGCTTTGGTACATCTCAGGCTTCAAACCATCACACAAACAGTGAGCAAGGTTCCCACAAGGAACAAAGCATTTCCCAGCACTTATGCAATCAGTGGAAATATATTACATCTTACGCTTCTCCCTGTTGAGCAACTTGCAAGCTCATGTAACACTCCACAGAACTGTTATGGTAGCTTGCTAGTGAGCAGTGTCCCCTGTGTATGTGGAAAAAATAAAACCAACACAGAGGTCCTTGTCTGTACTTATACCTACTCACATTAGTAGAGTAACCCTGATGAAAATTATTACAGTTAAATGAGTTATACTGCTCTCAGCATGTCTTCACTGTGCTTCTTAAATCACAGTGAATTGTCACAAGCAAATTCAAGATAGCTGGACAACACCAGGAACTCTAACCAGTGATCCAAGCCAGAGAGCCCAGTCAGTCCCCCCATCCAACTGCTCACTGAAGTTTACAACAAAAGTGTTGGAAATGGCATGTGTAGTTAAAGCAGGAATGCTTTCTCTCCACCTACATTCAATTACTTATAAGAACCAAAAACTCCTAGAGGGAAGAATACTTGAGGATAATCACCATCTTTCAAATCATACAAATGCAAACCAACTTTGTCAAGAGTCAAATTCATGGTGGGAGTCAGAATTTATTAAAGTTTGAAGATTTTGCTACCCTGCTATCTAAAAATTTCTTTTCTTACAGGAAGAAAAGACAAAAATCAGACTTGAAAAACTATTTAAAGCCACCTCTTTTCACACAGTATTTCTTTAACCAATTCAAAAGTCTGAAAACCATTCCACTGTGGTATGGCAGAAACATATGGTGGTGACAAGCTCTACTCTCTGAAGAATACCCTCCCCTGAGGGGCAAATTTCATTTAACTGGAAAAGTCTGGGGCCTGATTGAAGCAATAGCATATGCAGCCTGTCATGTTTCCAGCTAGGAACCTTGTTCTCACTGTGGTTTAAACATGAACTTTCTCTCAGCTATCACCACTGAATGTGTTATATTTTTCCATTAAGTTTTAGCCCATTTAGTCATACTTAACTCTGTTCTCATTAGCAAGGAACATATGCTTTTTAATTCCTAACCACAAATATTTTAAGTGGTTTGTTGATGTCCCCAAATGAAAACACGACAAACTTTTCAAAACTTGCAGTGTGAACTGGAGACTTGTTCTGTTGATCGTTGCACATCTAAATCAAAATTCAGTCTCTCTCCAGAGGTTTATAAACTGCTATATAACTCCATGATTTTAAGTGTTATGTAAAATACAAACAAACAGGGGTTGTTTTGTAAGCTATTACAATTTCTTATTTTGTAAAGATATTGGTAGGTTTTAAAAACCCGTATTTAATATTTAATATTCTTGAGGCGATGTTGCATCAAGATTATCCTCAATGTGCAACTTGTGTGAATACCCTTAACTCTGGTTCTGATCTTAACAAACTGGATTAAGTTTATCTGGCATCTAGGGAATCCCTTCAAGGAAGCAATACTGAATTACGCAAAAGCCTACCAGAGAGAAAAACTGGCTCTACTTCATCATTTCAGTCAAGACAAAGTAGGCAACATACCTTCTGGTAAAAACAAAAAGGCAGATCTTGCAGAGAGCCTGATGTCAAAGCAGACTGCAGCTCAGAATGGCACGTCACAGGTGAGTGAATACTGGCAGTAACAGAGCCCTCCTTGTAGCAGCTTTCTAGAAGTATGTTACATGTCTTAATTTGATCTAAGCCTCACTTTACAGAGGACTTCTGGGTATTTTGTCTCCCACACGTGTGTACACACACATTCTACACTCATTTTAACAGGTTGTACAAGGTGGCTAAAGATGTACATCCTTATTTGTGTTTCACTTCAGATGCATTATGAAGGGCAATAATATTAATTAAGCAGAGAATGATGGCAAATGAAAAGCTATAGTAAATAACAACACCATGTCAGAGATGCTGCTGTCAACCTGTCTGAATGCAAACCTTCTGTATCAACAAATAAAAGCTACTTTCTCCTCACTGTTAGCACAGCTGAACAGATTATTGAACTTCAGGAAAAGATCCCAAGATAATATCAACAGCAACATGTATTTCACACATGCACACACAAAAAAATCCCTCACAAATTTCTGTTTTGCATGACAGTTCATCCAATCTACACAAACTAGGAGATGGGCACCTCTTGATTTCCCTTCAAGCTCCCTTGAAAATATTTGGGCTAGGCTTATCTGAAAATACAGGTGGGTTTTGAGGTGTGCAATTTTAGAATGGTTACATCCATACTCCTTTACCAGAAATCAGGGCACATATCAAACAATATTTTTCTTGCTCCTACAGCCAGCAAGTATATAGTGATGACTTAACAGTTCCTTGCCTCAAAAGGACATTTTCATTGACTTCTGTTTCTTTTTGCACATCCTCCTTTTGTGATGCCACCCCATCTTAATACTATCAAACTGCACTCAAGCACAGAGTTTATGATGAAGCTCAGACTCTGTGCTTCAGTGCTTCTCAGACTCCTTTACTTTCAGAACAAAATCATTTTAATGCTTATCTAAGACAAGCCTGTACAAGAAGATTAGCTTGAAAATAAACTTCAGGAGCGAGCATGTATCTTCAGTATAAAAATATTTATTAGAAACACCGTCCTGCAAGTTGTACTACAGAATTTTCATCACTTCTTCCATTTACCATGAGATCTACTTCATAACTATTTTAAGTATAATCATTACATAAAGTAACACTGACGGTTTAAAGAAAGGAGTATCATCTTTCTTGCAGACAGTGACAGCATCTCATACAGTGTTTAAAAACAGCAAAACTCTCCTATTCCTTTCAACTACCCTTCAGTAGAAGTAACTCTTTTAACTGACCTTATTTTTTCCGTGGCTTCTTTAGATGCTAAGTACATAATACACAAAATGAAAAGCAGTGACATATTTAAGCAAGGCCATACCTTAAAACTCCTTCCATTTGGTCTTTGGTGTAGCCTTTTCCACTTTCACCTGTAGCAGATGCATTGCTCTCCTTCGTGCTATTGGGCTTACTTTGATCACTGCTACTGGCTGGTTTTCGGCAGTAAGCGCCTCCCCCAGCAGTACTTCCATTCTTCATAATAGCTTCCAACAAAACTATAAAAACAACAGTATATCATGGTATCATTACAGGTATTAGTGATGAAGTCAGGGCTCTCAAGTATCTTACGTGAGAGCACCACATTATTAAAGACCAGCTGCTACATCCTCCTTTCTTGTTGATCATCACTTTGCACCACAAATGTTTCTGAAGCTGGTCTAGCAATGCCTTTTCATGGCAAAACTATGGAAAAGTGTTTCACAATTACTGACCAGACTCCCCTCCTTCTCTGCCAAGGTACTGTAATACTGGAGAGATAATTTGTCCAGGTCCTTCATTCCTAGATTTTTTTTTTAGAGGTACTGAACCTGTGCCTTGGGATGAAAACATCAGAATACCTGACTAAGCCACTGTAAATCGAAGAGGAACTAACCTAATACTAAAGAAACCGCCAATGATTCAACACAGAGACCAAGTTCCTCTCCAGCACATTTCAGTTGCTATAGTATGTACCTACTTGTAACCTGAGCCATTACTGGCCACAAACCGATGCTCCACTCCTTCCAGGCAATACTAGCTGAAATTCAAACCACTGTTAAAATGCCACAAATAACTCAGGACCAGCCAACCACACCCAACTCAAGCCATAAATCTTGAAAACCAGTAAGCTTTTGCTAGATCTTGAAATCCTCTTTCCTTCCACGTTCCAAGAGATGTCAAATTCAGCAGTTTTAATAAAAATACACTGTCTGCTTTTTCTTCCAGGATATAAGCCCGTATTTTGGGGGTAATCTGTCTTACCTATGAATCAGAAACAATACCATTCTAACACAAGGGACTGCACACAAAGCATAATATAGATTGAAGATTATTAAATAGTCCAGCTTTCCTGAAAAGAGATCCCTTCAGAGCAAGATGGCAAACTACATAGGCCACATTTGTTTCATAAAAAATGAGAGTTACTATCTGCATAGAAAAATGCTCTAATAAAAACTGCAAAGGAAAAATGTCCCATTCACTGTGAAAGCATATTACAGTTTTACTGCTAAAACCAATTTTTTCTAGAAACTAGTGGAAGATTCCTGAAGAATTTTCTCCTAAATTAAAAAAAAATTCTCTTCTACCTAGCATGTCTCTCTTAGAGCAGCAGAAAACTGGGATCCTACACACCATAGCTTGTTATCTCACCGAAGCACAGGAAAGAAAAGAAAGTGGTGCATTGTTTAAAAGGAGAATCATCACTTTCCTAAGATGTGCTTCTTAAATACTCCCCCATATTTACTTTTAAATTCACTTATTATCCAGTCCTCGCAGCAGACTGAAGCCCTGAATAGTTACACTCAGCCTGAACAAAAAAGTCAGCTGACTTCAGTGCTGGTCCTGCACTCGTGCCTGCCTCAGCAAGACTCATCAATTGATCAGACTGGGCTTTTTACTGCAGAAATGAAGAAACAACTACGATTTAGATGTATAGTTGTAACTGAGGCCATGTTTTCGCTACAAATGAAATCAAGTTCTTGAAAACAGGAGAGCTATAGTTGCATTGTGGATTATAACTGGAGTAGATATTCGGTATTTGCAATACTTGGTTCTAATATCATCCATTGTGACGTTTGAAGTTCTGAGGCAATAACAACTCCAACGAGGTGACCAGGTCTGCAGGTTAAGAACTAATGAAGAACACAGTTTTGAACAGACAGTGCGCTCAGAATTAAGCATTTTCAGTCCTAATGCACTCCAAACAAGTGCTAACAGGAAAAAAAAAAAGTCTTCTATCCAGTGAGTATGACATTTAGTAACAGAATTGTGCGGAATCCTACTGAACATGTAACCCGGACTTCTCCTCTCAAACTAATGCTCAAAGTTTTGCAATTCCTGCTTTTATATTGGCACTGCTCTAGAAATTTCCCATCCCTGCACCAATGCTTGTGCAGAATCAGTGCGAGCAATAATGGCAGAAACGCAGGCACAGGCGATGGTTTGCATTTTTAACATCCAGTGTCTCTTCACGGCGAGTGTAGCTTTAAGTCTCTTAATGAACTGGTTTGGCTGCAGTATACTTTCTTTCAACATTGCTATTTCACCTTTTAATACCTCGCAATGGAGCTGCATTGCTGAGAAGACAATGCAGGGTGGTTAAAAAAAATAAAATTCAAATACATAAGTGTGAACTTCTTAAAATAGCAGGACAGCATAAACAAACACGCTATTGTTTTATGTTGAAAAAGAAAACCGTACAAAGGGTACGGGGCCATTGTTTTCTTCACAGAAGAGATACGGTTCAGATATTCAGAAACAACTTTGACTTTTCCGTGAACTGCCAGTGATAAAACCAGCTGTTAGAACTGTAGAACTAACAGCGTATTAAAGACAGCTTTCACTATGCATCTAGGTATTTTAAAATAGGACATACAAAGAACCAAAGACTTATTTTGTTAGCAGGTAAGACAACGAATCTTATCTCTGAATGTGTCTGAAGCCTCTCTTGTGTGTACTATTACCTGCTGTTGAATGAAAGATCCTTGAACTGCATTTGGTTCCATTATGCATTGAACATGACCCCCCCCTCCCTTTCACTAATGGAAGAATTGTTTAATTCAGAATTTGTCCTATTGCAACAGCCTAAAAACTAAGGTGACATGCTCCTGAAAAATTTGTTTTTAAGGGCAACATCAGAAATAGGGCAAGAAAATCTTAAGAAGCACTGAAAAATAAAGTTTCCCTTAACGTCATTTTGTCTTCAACTCCAAACTGAATGGTACCTATGTTTGGAAAGGACATCTTGACCTTTATTATCTGTAAATCCACTCTTACAAATCTTTTCCAGACAAGCAATTAGTTTCCGCTCAGTTGTAAGATGAAACATTACCAAAAATCAAAATCAAACAATTTTTTGAACAGCTGAACTGTAAAACAGTTTTCTAACAAAGAGTGACGTCAACATGAAAACTGCTACTATGAACTCATTAGCTAAGTATCAGTAAATAAGCACTGACCTTACATTTCAGACTAGTAAAGCCTTAAAATAGCACTGCTGCAGTCAGCGTATTTCAGGCAGAGGCTTTGTTTAGCAAAACTAAACTTCACTGATGACTGAACTAGTGCTGAACACCCTTTAAATGCAAATGTTGCCAAAAGCAAATCACACATAGTATTGTTTTAGAGACAATAGTTAAAACCTATTCTCTGTCCTTTTATAATCCACTACAACATCGGGAGGAGGAAGTTCCCACCAGTAAAAGATTCAGCACTACCATTCTCGTTGGTTTTATGACTGACAGGACATCATTTGTGAAATGGTGGGCAATTGTTCTCAGAATGATACTGAAGATACAACATATGAAGGATCTGTGACTTCAGTGAGAAATTGGTACAAACCACCTTCTAATTCATACCCCAAAGAGAAAGTAAGTGAGCACAGAGACAACTGGGGCTGCACCATATTGTCCTATCACTGTATGAACCCAACACACTTTGACTGTAAAATAAGAGTTTGTGTTCAAACTAAGTGGGCTCACAAAAACCGTATCTGTTCTTTCTCTCTGGTATGGGCTATGGCATATTTTTAATTACCTGAATTATGAATTACAGGGTTTTTTTCTTCAAGTGGTCCCTCCACTTAATTTATCTAGATGTCAATCAGAATAATTTCATTTGTTTTTAGTCATTGTAAAATGCCAGTTCTAATGTATTGCACACCTTCCAGTTCCTGTCCTGAAAAAAAGGACATTCTGTGTCCTTGCAGCTTACTACACTTTTAGCAGGGCCATTCAAGTGCCTCAAAAACTTTAAAACCAAAATAAATTCAATGAGTTGGTACTGTTTTGGGAGGAAATCAGATGAGTGTAAAAGAATTAACAACCTCCATGGCTAGAAAACTGAAGCACAGAGATATTACAAGTTTACAGAGTTCCCTAATTTCTAAGTACCTAGTTCAAATCAGGCCTAGGGTACCACTGAATATTTTGTTATTAGGGCATCTACAATTCTCATTATCTTCAGATGAAGCTTTAACTGCCCACCAGTTCCACAAATCAGGCCCTTGTTTCAAGCCAAATACCTGAAAAATGAAGCACAAACAACTAACCAGTCACTAAAGGAAATGGAGTGACTTATTTAACATCACAGACAAATTCTGTGAAGCATTTAGTTTCAGGACACAATTTCCCAGATTACAGTCCACTATCATAACCACAAAACTATCTTCTTTCCTCCAGGTCTGTACTCCATTTGTGACTCACTTTGCTAATTTCCACAGTGAATAAAACAAGTGTCCTACAGACAATAGCCTAATTAGCCATCTATTTCTTGCACTGAATACTTTTTAATGGTGGTTATGTAGCGGCAGTCCTACTTAAAAAAAACCCAAATGCTCAAAACAAACCAGATGGAGACTTTCTTCCCTGAAAGCTACTGTAACCAGTATCTGGGAGATACAAGAGGGTAATGAGCTATATGAAGCAGACAAGCTTTCTCCTTGGTGAAAGCTGAATTGAAACCCTCTGCCTTCCTGCCTCCTGACCCACACAGCTTCCAAAAAGCTGAAAGTATGTTCACACACGTCATCTTCTCAAGCCACAGACATTTAGGGGAGTATGGCAACATCTATGCTGTCTTGTAGGAGAAAAAAACAAACACTTGAAAAATTAAACATTGTTAAAAAAAAAAAAAAAAAAGCACCAGTGAGACCTTCACTTATTGTTTGCATATACAAAGTAGCCAGGAGAAAAAAGAGGCCCAAAAATGTTCACTGAATCTGCTCACCTGACTTAAAAGGCTTCACTACAGAATAAAATGCAGCAAAGAACACTTCCAGTCAGGATTTTGCCCCAAAGTTGTGTTCCAGAAATGGCAAATGCTGAGGCCTTTAAGTCAGTACAGAGAACTGGAGTTGTTCCTACTAATTCCAGAGCACAGACCACATAAGTGAGAACCAGAGGAACGCAACAAGTCACTGCTACGTCCAACGGTGTTTCCAGCTGACTTCTGGCACAGTGTAACAGAAACACTCCAAGACGGGTGACAGTTCCAACACACACTGAAACCTCATTATTGTTCCTTTAAAAAAAATATTTCCAAACACCTTTTTCTAGAAAGATGCTATTTTTTTTTTCAGTTTTTAGTACAGAATCAATTGTCAGATGAGTCAATGAAGTCCTAGGGGGAGCCACCTATCCCATTTTCTCTAGGAAAGGTAAACCCATGTGCAATTCTTACGTAGCTATACACAACCAAAAGGGAACCGAGAAAACCCAAACTGCAATTAGAGAATGAAGACAGGGTCCACTCCGGAGCTGCAGCTCTTACTGCAAGCTGTTATCGAGGGGTAATTCACATTGACAGAAGAAAGGCCAACCCAGCCTGTCTCGGCCTGGGGCCTGAAATGTCCTGCTGTTAATCGGGGCTAAGCCTAGTCTGTATGGCTGCGTTTATACTGACGGCTGAAGGGAGGAGGGGAAATGCAGGCAAGGCGCTGGGCTGGCCCTGGGGGATACCCTCTGGCGCGGGGGGAACCAAGCCCACTCCTCCGCACCGCCTGACGCCGGAGGCAGGCACTGGCGGTGGGAATCCACCTGCCCTGAGCGCTGCTCCGGGGCACATCCTTTGGCCTCCTTTCCCCGCCAGAGCCCAGACGGGCTGGCTTTGGGGGCCAGGTCGCGCTCGCCTCGGCCTGCGGGGCCCCCCCGTGGTGCGGGGCCCCCCCTCGCCGCCCGCCCTCCTGCGGGCCCCGCGGTCGCTCCGGGCTCGTCCCGACAGCGCCGGGTTGCGGGGAGGGTGCCGGGCTTCACCTCGGGCCGTCTCGGTCGGGTAGAGTTTCTGCGCCTTGCCGAGGAAGCGGAGGGCGCGGTCGCGGTTCCCGGCCTCCAGCGCCTCCCGCGCGATCCCGATGCACTTCTCGGCCTCGTCCCGGTTCCCCTCCATGGGCTTTTCCTTCCGCCGCCTCCGCCCGCCGCAGCGCAGAGAGAAGGGGCCCGAAGCCAGAGCGGAGGCGGGCGGGGCGGAGGGCCCGCGAGCGGAGCGGGGCGTCGGGCGGGGCTGCCTCACTCCGCGGGGCTCCCTGGCTCCGCAGGGCTCATCCCGCCGCTGCCGCAGCCCCGGCGCCGCTCGCACCGGCACCACCGCGGGCCGCTTCCGGGCCCCGCCGCGCATGCGCCGCCCCGCCCGCCCGGGGCGCCGCCGCTCACCCGCCGGGAGGGGCGGGGACGGGACGGGAGCATCGGGATCGTCCCGGACGGGAGGGGCGGGAAGGGGGACGGGAGCGCCCCCGCCGGGAGCGCCGCTGTCCGCCCGCACGGCCTCGGGAAGGAGTCGTCACGATGGAAAAGTACCATGCACGCTCCTGCACCGATGTGAGAGCAGCCCGAGCGCTGTCGGTGCTTACAGGGCCTGAGGGTACTTGTTAGCACCTCGTAACTGCTCCCTATAGTGACATCAATTACATCCCGGCAAGGACGGCGTCGCCGCGAAGGAAGCGCTCGGGCGCTGCTCCAGGGAAGCACCGCAGCGCCAGGAGGAACGCAGTTAATACAGGTCTAGCCAGCATCTCCGATCTAGGTCACCGCCTCCCAGCTACAGTGCTGCGGCAGATTATTGCCTGGAAGAGCTTATAGAAACAGAAGAGCCTGGTCACAGCAAAAGCATCTCCATTTGAAGTGTTTCACTGCTGGATGCAGTTCTGGGAGGCCACTGCCCCCAGCCACACACACAACCATCCCCCTTTTGCTTCATCACAAGGTTTCCCTGACCGCAGCAATAAGCAGGGCTTTGCTGTGAAAAATGAACTTGCAGAGAGCTGGAGAAGAACAGCTGACGACGTGACCAGAACCCCCTGTAATCCACTATTCAGGATGCTGCTGCATGGCAGGAGTTAAGGGCTTCTGCAGTACAGCCCCTGCTCACACACAGCTCTCCCCAGAGCTTCTTTTACAAGCTGAAACAGTAGAGGGGCCAGAGGCTAACCAAAAAAAAAAAAAAAAAAAAAAAAAAAAAAAAAAAAAAAAAAATCAAGTGAAGCACAGTTTCAACATCCCTTCACCTTATCTTACCACCTCCTCTTCCCTGCCCCTTTCCCCCTATGAAGAGACAAATCAGTCTTGCCATAACATTTATTGAGTATTTCCACTCTAGTGGATGAAACGTCTGTACAAAACCAAACATTTCCTTAACTTACTCAAACCAATCTAGAAACAGTCAACTCAATTAAAACCCACTACAAACACAATAGCTTCTTTGAAGCCATGGTAACACTTAAATACAGTTAAGACTTCAATGCAGAAATTTGGTTTGTTAGAAAGCTCAAGGGAGCTTTAGCTTCTCAAAGTTAAAAAAAGGCAAAATTGTGTTTCACAGATACAGTCCACTGGAATCACCAACACTGGACAAGTTAAGTACTTCGAGTCCTGAGATAACAAGGAATCCTGGTATCCTTTAGACAGTCTTCTGTTGTCCTTTCTTGCCAATGAGAGACTTGTGGATGTGCGGTATTACACCTAAGAAAGAGTAACAATTAAGACCACATGATTTCTCAACAGTTTTCCTAAACTTTGTACTTCAAATGAAAGTGACAGCACTAAGCAACCTGTAGTCTGAGACAGTTCCTCCACCCAACCAACCACAAACAGCAAACAACTGACATACCACCACCAGCAATTGTTGCCTTGATCAGAGAATCCAACTCTTCATCTCCTCTAATGGCAAGCTGCAAGTGACGGGGAGTGATACGTTTCACCTTCAAGTCTTTGGATGCATTTCCTGCCAGCTCAAGGACCTGGGACAAGACCATTTTTGAACAGTTACACAGTCAAGTGAGACCAACAGCACAGTCTCAGCTGTTTCAAATACTGTGTCACCGTTAGTGACACTGAGATAGCAAACAATGCCTCTTCCAAAAGGGTTCCTCCTTTGGAGCTCTACGTTTAGTTTTCCCAATAAGAAGAGTATTTACAGGAGATATGACATGCTGTAATGGCCCGTTTTATAAGTTACTTCACACTTGCATTTTTGCTGCAAGTCACAGCACCAAATTTGTGTGAAATGCAGAGCACGCGTATTTCACAGTCTTCTGATAATGTACGCACTTGAAAATGGCTCAAAGCAAGTGAAGAGCTCATAACCCAGTCCAAACTGGCAAAATACAGCAGGCTCTGGTCATTATGGCATTTGGGAGTTGACCACCCCCTGCAGGTTTTACCTCAGCTGTCAAGTACTCCAGGATTGCAGCACTATACACAGCAGCTGTGGCTCCCACACGTCCATGGCTGGTTGTCCTAGACTTCAGGTGCCTGTGGATGCGGCCAACAGGGAACTGGAAAAAAAACCAGAACCATGAACAGGCTGTGACAGCAGAAAGCCACTGCACAAAACCACATCCTGGGCTGCAAAGTTCCAGTGGCAGATGCACAGGCTGTATTTCACTTCAGAAACCAGTTAAGGACACCACGTTTCACACTCACATCAGCAACTTCACAATTTGCAGCACAAGCAGCAGCAACAGCCACATGGTTATTATTTTGCCTCCTGCACGGATATGCAAAAAGGTCTAAAGCCATGTCTGGCTAAAGATCCTTACACCACTTGGGACAACTGGCAGACACAGAGTGCAAAGGTTCCACGAAGTGCAATCAATCAACAGATGGAAGACCTGCCTGACTTCACCCACGCCCCAGCCCCTGTTCACCTGCAATCCAGCCCGCTGGGAACGGGACACTGCTTTGGTCTTGGTCTTCCCGGAGTCCTTGCCAGCTTTCCCGCCAGCCTGGCAATGCCAAGAGAAGATCAGGAGTTGATGTCACCACCAAACCCCGCCCTCCGCGCATGCGCCCCGCTTCCCCCCCCCTCACGCGCAGAGGGGCACGCGCGGCGCCGGGGCGCGTGCGCGTCGGCCACTGCACAGGCCGCTCCCCGCGCGCATGCGCGGCGGCTGCTCCCCGTCCTGTCCCCTTCGGCACCAGTGCGCGTGCGAACGCCCCCCCCCACCCCCTGCTCCCGCCGCGCGCCGCCCGCGCCCTCATCCGCCGCTCCGGCCCGCCCGCGCTCCCCCGCCACCCACAGCGGCGGCAGCGCCTCAGCCCCGATAACCCCCGGCGGCAGCGCCACCGCCACCCACCCGAGCGGCCCCCGCGGCTCCTCACCATGGCGAACTGGAGCGCAGCGCCGCGAAGGTGGGTGGCAGACTGAGGCAGAGAGCGTCCCGCACGCAATGAGCTCGGGCGACAGCACCAACCTACCCCGACCCGCCGCGATTCAAACTGCAGCCGCTCCCGCCTTCCCCCGGCCCTTTATAACCGCCGAGCGCGCCCGCATCCGGGAACCCCGGCCCAGCCGCCAGCCAATGGCCGCGCGCGGGACGGCCGCTCTGCCCCAGCGACAACCAATGGCGGAGCGGGGCGGGGCCGGCCCGCGGCGCGGGGCAAGGCAGAGGCCCCGCCCCCCTTTAAAGCGACAGGCGCGGGTCGGGGGAGGGGTGGAGGGGGTTGTCTGATCCCGCCGGACCCCGTCTGTGCTGGGGATGGGGCCCGGGGAGATCCCCGGCAGGAGGGGCGCTGCCCAGACTCATCCCGCTCCGTTACCCGGGGTTCTTTATCATCAGGTCCCGTGCCTGCACCGAGTCGCGCTCCGGAGCCGCCGCAGTGCCGTCGAAGCCTCCCTCCCACAGGGGGAGTTAATTGGTTTAGTGTGCTAAGCGCCTCAGGAGCAACCTGAGGGAGATTAGGTCCCGGGTTTGGGATGAGGGGCTGTTAGCGGGGAACACGAGGCTGCCCAGTGGCGTCGAATACAGACGAAGTCACACCAGCTCCTCAGGATTCCAGGGGTGGGGGAATGCCGGCAAGGCTGACAGCTCTGCACACGTGCACTGGTTTTCATTTCTACCTCCATCACAAAGGACCATCCTGCCTCAGACCCATTTGTCTCACTGGGTGTTTCACAAACTATGGCTGAAATTCATCATGAGTTCTGTTCCAAGTCTAACGTTTAATTAATGCAGTGTTTCCTCAGCTTTGGCACTTCAAATCCCTGCCTGTATTTTCCTGAAATGAAGCTTTAACCCTTATTTTCTTTTTTTTTTTGGTGCCATTTTCAGTAAATTATCAGTCAAACCTCGGAGCTCAGTGAGGGTATTCTCTGTTAATCCAATTCTTTCAGCTTCAAAAAAGTAACAATTCCTTGTGCTCTTCCAGAACACTGTAAGTCTCTGTTGAGAGAGATGCCACTCATCTGTGAGCATGCAGTGAGCTCAGGGGGAAACCCTGGCCTTTCCCCGGCCAATTAGCTCTTTAGGCGGAAGACTGGCAGGATCTGTCATACACTTTACCAATCTAATCACTAAACCACCACACATTAACACAAGTATTTCCTCTGCCTTGATATCAAAGGGTCCCAAGCATGATGAATACTCTTACAGACAGACCTGTAATGGGAGGTAGAGCTAAGGGCATAACGTTCTCATGAGGATACTCTGCTTGCCATAACTTTTCCACTTTCTTCAGGTCTTCAACAGTTGAAATACTCAGAACACTAAGACAGGAGGATATGTGCTGATCTGTAGAGCTTCACTTCAAGATCTTTCGAGCTGTTCACTGGAATAGTAAAGATATAAAACTTTGTACCTCTCCTGCTCAAACGTCTGACCCCAAATACTTGGTCCCCTGGTTACAAAGGACCCTTTAGTTGGACCTCCAGACAGCCTGAGGCCACATCATCAGTGCCTTCAACACTTTCAGTTTGGGCATCTAGTTTCAGTTTGGGCATCTAGTCCTAGCTGCTACCACCTCAGGATGGGGAGACCTACTTCCAAGCACATGCACAGAGAGGCAGGACTGAATTGAGAGCAGATAACGCCTACATGCAGGGATCTGGCAGTTTGTTTTTATGTAACTGTCTGGTGCTTCTGTCTATTTGAAGCTTCATTTGTTTATATTCTCCTTCAGCAAGAAAGAAGATAAGAGGGTTTGAAGGGGGTTAGAATTTTTTTTTAAGTTTAAAAACAAGCCTCAAGGTTTTACAGAAGCCTGCAGAAGTTTTCACTCAACAAGCACAACCTGAACTCCCCCCTCTGCTATTTAAAGACATAAATGGAAACTAGTTTAGGTACACTAGGAACAATGGGAACAATTCCAAAGCAACTTCAGACCCAGTTGTGAGCACAAATAACCTCAATCCCACATGAACAAAGGGAGCACTTACCACCTGCGTCTTCCTGATGATATTTGTACCCCAAGCCTGGCCCCAGGTGTCTTATCCAGTGGGAAGAAGGAAGATATGCTTCAAGGGGGACAAAGCAGAATAATAGGCTTTTATTGACCTAATTAACATTAAGAAAGTGGAAAATCTCTCTAAAAGGATATATTATGGGGAACCTGGTGAGAAAAGATGCAGTCCGCCTGGTGTGTACCTTGTGTAATGGTGTTCAATATGCCTTAGGAGAACTGGGATGTAGTGCTGCTTTCTTTTCTACTCTACTACTTAGTATGATTTCCTTGGAGAAAAACGATTATTTTTACTTGCCTCCAAAATATGAACACACTGTACAAAGCAGGTACCAATTCTCACCCTCACTAAGTACTGGACTATGATCATGGTATTATTTGGACTATCTTGAATTAATTTCTTTCAGGATTTTAGTTTCTGCAGAAGTGGTGGAGATCATCTTCATTAGCAGACTGATGAAGCATTCCCAGAAAGCTCTTTGTATCACATCCCTCAGAACTTTACAGTTTCTGAATCCTGAACAAGTTTAAGTAGGAGATACATACCTAGGTGCTCAGCTTTGCCATGGCATTGCTGGGATACAATATCTGTGGAACTTCAAAAGCCAGGTGTCAGAAAGCATTTGAGAAATTATTTTTTAGGTGACAGCTAAGCCGAGTCAGCTCATTTTTCAGTATACAGGTTTTAGTCAGAGGTTTTAGTATGCTGTACTTTGACCTAACTCCCCTTAAGTGAGTAATATAGTTTGTCAGGGTTTTTTTTAGCCTGTAGCCACTGCTTACTTTCATTTAGGCTGTAGTTTTTTGTGGTGAGATCAATTACAGTATGACTTGTATTTGCCCCTGGAGCCATTCCCCCTTGCAGAGGGCTTCCCTGCTGCCCTTTTGCAGGATCTCTAGCAAATGAAAGGGTTCTGCTGAGCTGGGTCTCTCTATTGGCTGCTGTATTTGGGTTCAGGAAATTCACATCCTCTCCTGTTGCACGGTTGTGTTGTGCATAGTGATGAATAGATTCAACTGTTCGGTTTAACAGATACATTTATTAATCTGGTATCTCTAAACAGCTCCACACATTGAAAGAATGAGATAGCTGTGAGATATGTGGTGAAGGGATTACTGTGGGTGTGGTGGCCTGCTGATGGGGTGATAAGCTATCTATCTAGGTTGTAGATGATCCTCATCACTGCAATTCATGTGGAAGAGGGAGTGATCTAGGGTGTCACAGTTCTATTCTGCCCTTGGCCATTACACACAGCCTTTATAATCACTGTATTTGTAACTTTTCATATTCTTCATTTACATATAAAATGTCTGCCCCCCCATCAATGACGGCAGCTAACAGAATATTTGACAACATTCTCACCTCCACTTCTCCATAAGAGTATAATTTGGCATTTGAAATCCTCCATGGCAGAAGATGAGAATACAACCACCTTGCAGACAAGTCTTGCTCTCCTTCCCCAAAGTATGGATGCCTCTTTGGTAAGAACTGTGCCTCTGGAGCATACTTGGAAACACTTGTACATGGTGGTATACATTTATATTTTGCAGGTCTAGTGAATCACCACCAATCTAAAAGAATCTAAAATCTGTTACTGCACTGTACTGTTTGTGAGTCTGTGTTCATGCAAGTTCTTTTAAACTTGACCAGACTGTTGCATTGATAAACTGCACTCTTTGTGAATATCTAATCATGAATGAGACCAGACTTACAGTGTAACCCGCTGTATTGGTGCATCTGGGATCTTACTGAATGCAACCAAACTTACAGTGCTGAATTGCTTATAATAAAAAATTAAGCCTAGTTGCACCCAGCCTCCCTGAGGGCTAGCTGGAAAGCAGGAGGGTTTATTTTCTGCCAAATTTCTATTCTCTTAACTCAATACAGGGCTCTGTAATAGCTCTGCAGATAACGCTTGCATACTGATTTCAGAGAGACTTGAACTACCCTTATATCTACACTGTTCATTATACTCCTTTGTATCAGCTATTAATAGTCATAATGACTAGCCTGAATAGATTTTTATCTCGTTCTTGTTTAGCCAGCTCTGAAAGGAAGCTACAGCTAGTTAGGCAAAGTGAAATGACAGTCTGTTAGAGACAGTGGCAGCCAGAACTCCTTACCCTCATCCTTCCATTGTCTTACACAGAAACTTGTCCCTCAAAATTCTCTTGTTGCTGCGTGCCTTGGTCCTCACCCTTACCCATATTTGAGCTCCATTCAAAATAATTATATTTACATGATCTTTTGTGCTGGCTACAAAGCCATATGCAAGGACCTACTCCAACTGTGTTCAAGTTAGGCAACTCTCAAGTGGCTCTAATTTGCCACGTGATACCTGTGCCCAGAGGACATTGCAATTAAATAGGCTTTTACCAGACATAACAATTTGGTTATACCAATTTCTTTTCCTAAGAAAGCAACCTGGAAAAATGTGAAAAAGAATGTGTTTTCCTGAAGGTGCCTTGTTCCAGAATTTCAATCAAAATGTTCCTTTGCAGGAGCTGGAAATGGTTCTTCAAAACTTGTTCTGTGAAAATGAAAGGGAAAAAGAAGAAATGCCACCTGCCCTTTGGAAGAGCAGAGAGAAAATTCATGGCAGACTTGCCCTTTCCTTGCCAAAGTCATTGCAAGTAGAGGGGATCCAATTCTTCTTTATTGGTAGGAGACAGCTAGTACAGCCATCTTTTGTTTCTAGTGTGACAACCTGGTTTATTTCTTCCTCATGGTGTAGATTGGATTTTGTAGAGAAGTAACTGAAGCTCACAACTGGAATGAGATCCTGTACTGCACCTGGCTTGTGACACAGACAGCATGGCTCTCACTGAACAATGCATAATTAATAATATGTTCTCATTTTTAGTCATCTGCAACAAAGAACTGCAAGCCCCAGGGTCTGTTTTATACCGAGAAAAGTACTGATTTCCCAGAGCTAGCTGAGGTGTCAGTACAAATATAACTGTTACCCATACACCTTTACAAATAGTAATAAGATTAACTCTGGAGTTCACTTCTGCCAAAGTTGGAAATTGTAGCTAAGGCTGTATCATTCCTAGGAAGGATAACTCCCAGAGGGGTGTTATGTTTTTGGTTTTGTTTTTTTTTCTTCATCTTTAAATTCTAGCAATTGAAGCTGAGAAAAGAAAAAAAGGTTAAGTAGGTATTACCTTCTTTCGTCTCTTCTTTGCTGCAGTGAAGGGCCTTCTGCTCTGGTCTTGTTTTGGAAATTTCTGAGTTTCCTTAATGCAGAGGTTTGCACTTGGGAACAGTTGATCTTGCACTATGACTATTACTGTCCAGTTAAATTTGATATACTGTGAAACTGGTTCACACTTTGATCAGGAACATAAAGATGAATCTCTTCAACTGTAGTGGGGCTGTGACTGACCAAATGAAATTGTCCCAATGGTGGCAGCATAACACAAGAAATAAAATATGAAACTATGAAGGGTTTCCTCTTCAGTAAGGTTTTTAGGCTGAGTCATCACAACCAAAGAGATATCCTTGTTCTTTGGGGGTGGGGTTTTCTTTAAAACCAAAGCACAGCACTTATCTTACTGTAAAACTGGAAAGGAAAATATTTTTTATGGTCAGACAGCCAGACAAGGTCAGCATTTCACATGAGATGGACCTTGTCTGCCAGGCATCTGGTTAAAATCCTCTGCTAGGACTTCATAATAGGAAGGTAACATGCATTAGGGATCTTGCATTAAAAAGAGGTGTTTTTTAGATGCAAAAGCAAAACAAAATTTATCATCTGAAATTTACTAGGTGTAGTTACTGCAAATGAATAGAGGCATAATTATGCAGCTATAAAATATCTGACTTTAACAAGTAAGCTCTTTTCTAGCTTAAAAAAATAAAAATCCTATCCTGTCAAATTTTGTGTGGGGATTTGTACGTTCTGATAATTTCCTAATTATATATCATTGCACGTTTTCTAATTTTCTCACCTGGGGCTAGGCCTGCATGTTCTTGCATTTGTCCAAAATCCATACATGTAAAAAGCAGAAAAAAAAAATGTAATCAAATTTGTCAAATATAACAATTTACTGGTGAGGGCTTGCAACACCTGGGACCAGTCTGAAGAAACAGAAATATTCGGCACAGGGAGAGTTAAACATTGGTGATTTGCAAGGTTTTCGTCAGAAGCATCTTCCTTTTCTATGACTCTTCAAGGGGATGTGTACCCATCCCTCTTATCTTAGTGAAGCAGCTGGGCTACTGCTGCCATAAATCAGGAGTGAAACCGAGGGATGGTGATGGGTAAGACTTATGGCAGGGCGGTGGTGGTGCCTGGTGAGAGGGAGCAGACCAGGTTAAAATGAGGTGCTCGGACTCCCTGCGGGAAGGAGAGATGGGGGACATGAAGCCTGCAGTGCGGCTCCGACGGAAGGGATGGGGCAGTGCTGATCCCTGTGGGGCAAATCCTTGTCCTGGGGGTGGGAACCCTCACCCCAACAGCTCAACATGGAGCAGCTGGGAGGTAAGTGTGGGGATGAGTTCAGGGTGGGAATGCTGGCACTGGGTGTTATGTTACACTCTGCCCCTGAAAGCCACTGGTGCTAGAGCGGGTCAAAGCCACAGGAGCTGCTTGCACACAACAGCCTCTCAAATGCAAGTCTTGGGATGCCTTTCTCTGCCACTCTTGGAGTGGAGGCTTTTGCTAGCACACAGTAAGGTGGCATCTTCAAGTGCAGTCATTATAGGCGGAGTTTTTAGGCGTTTCTCTTGATCATATTTTCGATCCTGTACAGTGGGCTTGGGCACATGGGTGATGGCACAGGCAAGATGCTTGATTTGTGTCCCTCACTGCCTGTTTCCCCGGCATAGCCCCACCAACACTACTGGGCTTCCCCCATGCAGCCCCAACTATGCAAGGTTTGAAAAATGCAAAGTAGTTTCTAATGAGTCACCACAGAAGAAAAGGGTGGGATGAGCAACTGAGAGCTCCCCCCAAGCCTACAAAGGTGGTTTCAGGCCAGTGATCTGCTTCACACCCCTGCATGGGGCAATGCAACAAGCTCCCCATGTTCCTTCCTGCGTTTGAGGTAGACTAGCACTTGTTGCCTGGCTGAGGTCCCTGAGGAGCTCTCATTTCAGTGACTATTGGTACACTGTGCCTTTAGTCCCCCGTGCTGACTGTGAGGGTGAGGGCTACAGACAACCAACGTGGAAGAAGCCCGTGGGACTTACACCTCACTGATTCATCCCTTCTATAAGGAGATCTCACTTCAGGTGCCCCCCTCCATCAGCAGCTGCTTTTTGAGAAAGGTCACTCAGCTTCCCTCTCTTTTGGTCTTGGAGACACTTAAAATAGCAGATGTAGCCACAGCCACAGCAGAGGGCAAAGGAGTATTTTTGCTCATGTCTCTGCTTGTGTGGGACTAGCTGTGTGCTTGTAGGTGCATTTTCAAGCTGGTAGGCAGCCAAGGAACCAGTGTTGGTGTTGCCATCTTCCAGAGCTGGGATCAGTGTGCTCCAGCACCTCGTGCACCTGCCTTTTGTCATGCATAGGTCTTGGTTTTTCTCACCCTTTAGGAAGGTTTAGGAAAAGAAAATAGAAAAAAAACCCAACCCACCACCAAAAAAAAAAAAATCAGATTAGGGATGCTCAGTGGGCCATTTCTAAAGGAACTGCCTGTGACATGTCTTGCTTGCCATACCTGACAGTGCCTACACAACTGCAAAAAGTTGAAAGCCTCCCCTTAAAAAACAGCTTGGGACAAAAAGTGGACATCCAGTGGTTCCTGAGCTATCTGCCTCAAAGGAGCCAGGCACAGTGTCTCTGCAATAGTGAGATGGAAGCTGCCAGCAGTGGATGGCTGATCATCATGGACATTGTCATGGAGAGGTGGTGTCCTGCAGGGAGCATTCACTCAAGGATGTACCCCAATGGCAGTGGTGCATGATCACAGAGGTTTCCGCTGTGATCCGCAGCACCTTGCCCTCCACATCCTTTTCCCTTTAGTTTACTAGGCTGGTTGTTTGCTGTTACATATATTGGATATACCAGACTTGCAATAGAAGCAGCTCCTCTCAAATGCCACATTTCCCACTCTTTGCATTTCCTTTTGGACTTGCCTTGGCTTTCAGGGACCTACATACCCTTCAGCACATACACAGTGCTGCATAGTTCACACAGCATCACACAGGCTGAATGGGTATGATGGTGTGTGTGTGTATCAAAATTTCCTACGTCCCTAAGTTTATCAGTCAGAAAATCAAATGTTGGGGCATTTGCGTGTCATTATCGCTTACCTATTTTATTTGCTTAGCTTTATTAGCTAACTAGGCTCATTTAATCCTCAGCATTCACTAATCCAAATTAGAGATGGGCCCAAACTCGGATCTGGGTGCCAATTAGGAGCCACCAGGTTCTTACCAACATGCTACCTCCAGCAGTCACCACAGCTGATCATGGTGCATGGGAGTGCAGGAGCCCCCATGAAACATCGAGGAAGTGCCACACCCACATCACCTCTGTCCTTATGCCCTACAGGCAACTGAGAAGCAGATCAGTATCTAAATGCATCATTTGCTTTGCAATGGTCTACGTATACCTGAAGTGCTATACCGTGCCCCCCCAAAAAAGAGAGGGAGTTGTTTTTTGCATCTTTCTCTGGGGGTTGCGTCAAACCATCCATAATGGCCAGAAGAGCCCCTGACAATTACAGCTCTTGCATCTTGTCGTCCTTTGCAGCTGCTTCTTGTCCCTTTGGCTCATTCTGAACATGGCGTGGTGACAAACCCACATGCTGTAGCCATTAATCACAAGTACTTGTAGCAAGAAATTATGCCCAGATGAAAAAGTGAGCTTGTTCTGCAACAGCCGTGGTCAGGCCCTGGACAGGCCCTCGTACTTGTTTCTGACTTGGCTGTTAAAATGGGCTTCTCGTATCTGTTCTGCTTCCGCATCCACGGGAGAGGAACAGTGGTATGCAGAGAGTCTGCAGGTGCTTTGGCATGTCCCCAGGAACATCAGGTCCAAGAATCCATTGTTGCTTTCACCAAAGCTACAGGGCTGAAGGCTGAGGTATTAGTGGTCTCCTCTGGATCCCATACCATCAGTGTTGCATCTCAGCACAGGGTTGCACTGAGGGACCTGATCAGCACTTGCCTCCTTGTTGTTCTCAAAGACACGTCTTCCACTCAGGACTCTACCTGGTCTCCATCTTCCCATGTAGTAGGAAAGGGTTTTACCTTCTACAGGGCTGACACCATTGGCGAGACATCCTGCACTCCCCTGCAGGGAGGCAATGGGCTCCTGGTAACCTGTGCAGGCAGGAGGCTCCACATGGGCCTCCTATAGCGGTTTCCTAATCCTGCTTTTCTGTTCCTAGCCAGGCATCCCTGACTCTGCCAAGATGTGGATGCTTAAGGTGCCAGCTCCTCTCACTGGAAGCTAATAGCTAGCTCCCTGAACAAAGAAAATCCAATTTGGCATCAAAAAGGAAACAGCCTAATTCTAGTCTCTCATCTTTTTCCCTGCTGATTCAGTTCATCAGACTTTTTGCTGATTTATACCTTGGATGAAAGAAGAGTTTCAGACCAAAGGTCATTCTCCTGTCAGGTGTGGATGTAGGCATGTCCTTACTGTAACACAGAATGAAAGGCTTTATGAGCCAAGGATGTTCACAAAGGGAGGGAGACGTGGAACTCCTGGAGCAGGTCCAGCAAAGGGTAACAAGGATGATTAAGGGATAAGGATAGGCTGAAGGAGCCAGGCCTGTTCAGCCTTGAGAGGAGGCAACTGATAGGGGACTTCGTCAGTGTCTATCAGTATCTAAAGGGAGGGTGTCAAGTGGAAGGATCCAGGCTCTTCTCAGTCGTGCCAAGCAACAGGACAAGAGGCAGAAACTGATGCACAGGCAGTTTCATCTGAATGTGAGGAAGAACTTTACTGTGTGGGTGACTGAGCACTGGAACAGATTGCCCAGGGAGGTTGTGGAGTCTCCCTCACTGGAGATATTCAAGATCTGTCTGGACACAATCCTGTTTGATGTGCTCTAGGATGACCCTGCTTGAGCAGGGAGGTTAGACCAGATGACCCACTGTGGTACCTTCCAACCTGATCCATTCTGTGATTTTGTGAGTGCTCACATCCATATGCAATGCTGTGGGCAGTGGTGGGCCAAGGACCTAGCTGCCTGGGGAATGAGACTACTTCTGGCAAGCCTCTTTGATAGAATGTTTGTAAAAGCCTGATGGCACCTTATGATTTTTTTCCCCTTTTTCTTCAATAGGACCACTAGAAAATAAAAGTATTGTAGTTTCCTTTGCTGTAGCAGACCTTAAAGGGGAAATTAACTCAGGAGCTGATGCACTGCTCACTGAATTCAGTGGGGCTTTTTCTGCCAGCTTCAGTGGAAACTCTGGAACTGGCTCTCTATCGAAGGTGACTTTGGTTTTCTGTGGTTATGTGAGACTTTCCTCCCATTTATCTGTGGGGAATAGCTTTGGGAGGCTTCAGAGCTCAGATGAAATATTTGCTGTAGCTGGTCCTCAGTTTATTTTCTTCCTTGCATCATGACTGTTCCTCTTTTACAGTTGGCAGCTGTAATCATCGCTGGCCTCCTCCTGCTCTACATCCCACTGTGCTATGAGAATTTCCATTTCCACGTGGCTCATTTGTATGCTCGCCTGGGGTACCCCAATGCCCAGCACATCCTGGGACAGAGGTATTTACAAGGTAATGTTTCTCCAATCCATGGCTAACTTGCTGCCAGAGTAGGTATGCTCATAAGCCAGAACTACAAACATGGCTCTGTGGTATGTGGTACCACCACACTGCTGGATTTTGGATGCTGTATTCTATAACCTATCTGTGACTTTGATACCTTGTCTCACACCCAGGAACCGGAGTGGAAAAAAATGAGGACATGGCTACGCACTGGTTCAGGTGAGGCACGATTCTTGCCGTCGGAAATTGGCTTCTTCTGGCAAAAGGCTACTGTGGCATGGGAGAAGGAAGAAGAGCTGGCAGTGCTTTGGGGGACAGCTGCACTGAGCTGTCCTGTGGCAGTGGGAGGGAGGTTCACAGGTGGCAGCAGGGAGATCTGGAGCTCCCAACTTCTCCCTGTGGGTCATACGCTTTGCTCCACTTTCTTCACCTACTATTGCTATTTTTTTAAATCAGTGAAAGAAAGAAAGTGTCTCAGCATCAAGAGTGCAGAGAATGCTGGTTTTGCTGAATAGCCTTTTGGGAAGGTTTGAGCTGCAGGTGGGCAGCAGGGAAAATGCACAGGCACAGGAGGGTAGTGAGCCAGGAACTGCTGAGGCAATGGAAAATCAAGGTACAGCAACGTATTAATTTCCTGCTCTCAGCACACCCTCCCAAGAGGTTTCTGCCACATAAGTGAGGCAGCCATGCCTGTGTGTGCATTTGCTGTGGTACCCACAGTGGTCACACCTGTGGTAGGAGCCTGAGCTGCATCCCCTGAAATCCTAACACTCTTGGTGAGAAATGGAAAGAATGAGAGATGGGGGAAGTTACTGTGCTACCCAAAAAGTGAGGGGAGAGGAGGGAGGCACGTTAGATGTTTCCTCTGTGTCTGCTCAGGACATAGAACAGCATCAAGCTACAGGAAGGGCTGAAATAACTATGCCTGTAACAGCAGGAGTTGTAATCAAAGAAGGCATCATTAAGGATATCCCTACCTAGAGAAATGCTGAAGCCTTTGTGCCTTTCTGAATAAAGATGTTTTCCAAATCAGGGCCTGAACATTTCAAAGGAGTCACATTTCAGAACAGTGAATTATACATACCTTCTTCCTTATTTGCTCTGTCGTGGTTTAACCTCATCTAAGCAACTAAGTACCACACCACCGCTCACTGATTTCCCCACTCCCCTCCCAGCCCTGTGGGATGGGGAGGAGAATTGGAAAAAGGTAGAACGTGTGGGTTGAGAAAAGAGCAGTTTAATAATTGAAATAAAGTATAACAATAATAATAATAATAAAAGAGAGGAATAAACCCCAAGAAACACAAGTGATGCCCAATACAGTTGCTTACCACTCACTGACCAATGCCCAGCCTGTCCCCAACAAGTGATGGGCAGCTCCTGGCCAACTCCCCCCCAGTTTACATATTGAGCATGACACTATGGTGTGGAATATCCCTTTGGCCAGTTCGAGTCAGTTGTCCTGGCCATGCTCCCTCCCAGCTTCTTGTACACCTCCCCACTGCCAGAACATGGAAAACTGAAAAATCATGGATTTAGGGTAAGCTCTGCTCAGCAACAATCAATGTGTTGTCTACATTAATGTCTCTTACCATTGACTTTGCTTGTCTCTTCCCCCCTGTAGGCAGGCTGCGGGGCAGGGCCATCCCCACTCCTCCTTCAACCTGGCAGTGGGGGCACTCAGAAACATGACCATGGCACTTGAAGAAGGGTAACCTGAGTTAATCCTCTTCCTTCCCATTACAGCTGCATTCCCAGCTCCTCCTGGGGAGGTGGGGGGGAAACTGGTGCTGTAAGTACTCCACGCATGAAGCTACTCCAGCATTTCTAATGCCCTCTTCTTGTAATGTCAGTAATGCAGCCCCACCTGCAGAGGAAAACCAAAAACTCCAGTTAGTCCAATGAGATTTTAAAAATTAAGTGCCACAGTACACAAAATTCCTGTGGTCTGAATGCATATGTATTTCCATCATGATTTCCCAATCAAGGCAAGGGACAAGACCCATACTGGTATAGAAAGAGCTATTGAAGTGACATGTGAATTTTCTGCTATAAAGACCTGTCTTTCTTTTTGGGGGAACTCCCTTTTTGCTCTTATTCCCATCCAGTGAAGTCAATGAGAAGTTTCTTGTTGCCTGCCTGGGGGTTGGGTTGAAACCACTCAGGACACATTTTTCTCCCTAATGTGCCTGTGCACACTTCACACCAGTGTTCCCAGCAAGGCCCACAGCCAAAGAAAACTTGCCTTGTGCTTTGTACATTTGCTGTGGCGACTAGTCCTGGGGCTAAGTGAAGCTAAAATGACCGATGAGTTCCCAAAACAGTGATTGATAGATTTTGTGTATTGTTTAGTTTTGATTTTTTTGCGTTTACTCCAAGTCTGAAAATTGAAACTGAGGTTGGAGAGAGCAGTTTTGAACTAAATGAAGCTAAAATAGCATTGTTTGGGCAAACCTTGTGACCAGCACGTTTTGTTTCAATTTTCACTGCATGTCGCATGATGAGGCAGATTCATGTTTTGAATGGGATTTCAAGACCTCCAAATCCATCTCTACTTCAACTAAGATGAGAAAATCACCAAACCCAAAACACATGTGCTCAGACCACAGGGAAAAGCAGAAGGAAAATCAGATAATTTTCTGAATAGTGGAGAGTAAACTTTGCAGACATTTTCAGTAGCTGTGTTCCACTTATAAAAGCCTGGGTAATTGAAATTTAGCTATGAATGAATCAAACATCCTCCTAAATTTTCTTGATGAAAGTTTCATGTCCTTCAGGGAAGTGGAGAAACTTCTCAGTGTGGCAGCAGCCCATGGGCTCCAGGAAGCTCAGCAACTTTTGGAAAACATCCTCAAGAGCAGAAACCTTCCCTGATTGACTGCTGCAATACCAGCGCTCGTCCAACCTTGCCAACTTAGCAACCCCACTTTCTCCTTGCTGAGTGTCTTTAGGCATTTGAGTCATTCATTGGACATTGCACTTGCTTTGTACTGGATCTCCATGGTCAGATCTATGGCAGTCATGTGTTGCTGCACCTTCTCTTTTTGCTTCCTGGCTCGCCACTTCTGAAGAGCGTGGAAAAGGTGGGGTGGAGGAGACAAATAGCCTTCAGGGTTACACTGGCAATGGGCATATGAATGTTTTCGAAAAAACACCACTATGTTTGTACCAACTTATCTGCTAATACTAAGTTCAGTTTAGATCCCAGCGTTCACCTGGACTTGGTGTGAGGTTGCTGCACATTTGTGCTACCTGTATTTCATGCTCTGCTTAGGCATTGTGATAACTAATCATGACTAAGCCTTTATCACTTTAAATCAGCATGGCATGCATGCATGATGCCATTTGTAATAGAAATGACAGTGATTTAATAGAAAATATAAATGATGCTCTCACTTAATGCTATCATTCCTTATTGGCATTACCATTGTCATGCCAGTTTTGGGGAAAAGTAATTCAGTTTAATGGAAACTGCCTTCATTTTCAGGTTTAAAACCACAGTGAGCAATTGCATTTCATGGGAAGTGCACTCACTAAACAAAGACCCGCAGCATTTTGCTGGCAATAAAATTGTTTCCCAGGGCTGCCTTTGTTGGTGTGCAATCTTTCCCTTCTTGCTACCGTAATTATCCAGCTCACTTGTTGCACACATGAGGTCCTGCGCTCCCCTTGGGTGCCTGAGGCCTCGCTGGTGGGCCTGAGACCCAGGGGTTGCCACTGAGGGAGCAAATGGGACAGCAAGCCCGTGGTGGGGGGCCAGGCTTTGGTTTCTGAGAACTGCGTTTGTGCTATGACTTCTAGGCAAAGATGTGAAGTACTTTGGGCAGGCTCCTATTTCCCTGTCCCATCTTGGGTGTCAGCCTCAATATCTTTCTAGAGTGATGCTGGCAACAACTGGGGTGTGTCCCACAGGCACAACGTGCCAACACTCAGCGCAGTGGAGGGAGGCAGGGGCTGATGGCCACACATTAAGCAAGGGATAGCCAGACTTTGTCTCTTCACCTGACTGTCCCCAGTCTGGGCTCCTCAGGGCCAGTTCTGCATCTTGCTCCCAAGAGGAGAGCACAGAGGGGAGGAGACCTGGGGCCTGGCTATCCTTCTGCCTCCCTCAGCCCTGGCACCATGTGCTGCAGACCAGTGCTCTCTGATGCAGTGCAGCTGCCTGCTCCCCCTGCTTGTCTCCTTTCTCTTTCCCTTCTGTGCTCCCTCCCACGCATCCCTTTATTAAATCTGGTACTACAAACTGCACGGCAGAGCAGAGCACCAGGAGATTTTCTCTCTTCCTCAAGTAGAAAAGCAAGACACCATTTTCCAAATATTAAAGGAGCTCATATATGTAGTGGCTGTGGACTGGTGCCCCGAGACAGGACCCTTTATAGACAGGGGAATATTTCCCTTGGCATGAGGCTTGTGCTGCATTACGTCTCAGACCTGCTTTTTTTTTTTTCTCATGAACGCGCATGAGCTGTAGCTCCTGATTTGGAAACTAGACCTATGCTATACATCTCATATAGAGAGAGACACACCAGTTAAGTGTACTAGGCATCCTACCCAGGCCTGTGCTACCCTCCTTTTTGTGCCTGTGAGCAGAAAAATGCAGGTTTTTTCCCCATAATGCAGCATCCACTGAGAAAATAATGTGAAGAGCTGTCTCAAAATCCCCACTGAAACTCAAACCATAGTGTCTTCTGCCACTCCTCCACCCCCGAAATCATCCTCGTTTTCTTCATCCTCCCTAACCACAGCAGCCAATATCAGAGGGACATTCAAGCATGGCTGGGGAGAGCCATATCCCGTAGTACACCTCCACCAACCAGTGATGCCCAATTCACCCCCCTTTCTTATTGCCACTGGGTTCAGGATGAAGCTGTAAGTGGCCCAGATATGACATAAGGCACTGCCTCGGTGAGCTAAGGTGTACTGACCTGGGTATTTGAGGAGCAAATATGTTGAGAGCCTGGTGGGCAGGGTCATTGTATTTTGCAGTGTGAGTTGACCCTGGTTGGGTGCCAGGTACCTACCAAAGCTGCTCTCTTACTCCCCTCTGCAACTGGACTGGAGAGAGAAAATAGAACGAAAGCCTCATGAGTTGAGATAAGGAGTGGGAGAGATCACTCACTGATTACAGGCAAAACAGACTGAACTTGGGCATATTAAGTGAATTTATTACTAAGAAAATCAGAGCAAGAAAATGAGAAACAAAATGAATCTTAAAAACACCTACCCCCCAGCAGTGCAGGTAGACAGGGATGGGTGCTGAGGTCAGTTCATCACAGGTTGTTTCTGATGCTGCTTCCTCCTCAGGGAAAGGAGTCCTTCTCCTGCTCCAGTGTGAGGTCCATCCCATAGGAGACAGTTCTTCACAAACTTCTCCAACATGAGTCCTTCCCACAGGCTGCAGTTCTTCACAAACTGCTCCAACATGAGTCACTTTTTGCAGGGTGTAGTCCTTCAGACACAGGCTGCTCCAGTGCAAGTCTCCCATGAGGACAAATCCTACCGGGAAAACTACTCTAGTGTAGGCTCCTCTCTCCATGGGCCTGCAGGTGCCTGCCAGGACCCTACTCCAGCATGGATTTTCCATGAGTTCGCTGTCTCTTTCAGGCATCCACCTGCTACAGCATGGGTCTCCTCCACAGGCTGCAGATGGATCTCTGCATCCCTGTTGACCTCCATGGGCTACAGAGGCACAGCTGCTTCACCATGGTCTGCACCAGAGGCTGCAGGGGAATCTCCACTCCAGCGTCTGGAGCATCTCCTCCCCCTCCTTCTCCACTGACCTTGCTTTTGTGTAGTTTTTCCTATCAGATATTCTCACTCCTTTCTTCTCTAGCTGCAATTAGATCTGCACAATAACTTTTTTCCTTCTTAAATATGTCATCACAGAGGCATTACGACCATCTCTGTTTGGCTCAGCCTTGACCAGCAGCAGGTCTGTCCTGGAGCCAGCTGGAACTGGCTTCTTGAGGAAGCTTCTAGCAGTTTCTCAAGAAGCCAACCCCATAGCCCCCTCACTATCAAAACCTGACCATGCAAACCCAATACACATGGAACTTAAGAAATCACCATTTTCTGTCCCTGAGTCAAAATGAGTGAGTAGGCTTTTGTATGCTGATCAGTTTTCCTACCTGGAGTGTCACTGCCCAGCACTAAAATGGGCATTAACACTGACCATGAGATTCTGCAGCTACCAGGCAACAAGTTAGCCTCAAGGTTCATGCTGCCTTCACTTCAGTGACAAGCTGTAATTACTATGTTCATTATCTCAAAAAGAGCTGTTTTGGAATATAACATTTTTCCTTTATCTCAGCTGTAGCTTCCTTGCTGATATACATAGTCTTGTACAACAGGCAAGTGACCTGTCATCCAGTGCTGTCCAGGTGGCCTGTTTTTTAATAAAGAGTAGTAAGAGCTTGACAATAAATCACGAGCAACCTCGCCATGTTCCAGCAGAAAAAAATTACTGTTGGTTTAGTAAAGCCAGTTATCAAACAGCTGGAAGAAAAGGCCATTGCAACTCAGTATAGTGCCGAGAATTCACCAGAAAAAGATGTTCACTGGTTTCCTGCAATTTGCAGGTTTAACACTTGTACTTTTACCTTCACACCATCTCCCCTGAGACACGTGTGTTTTCCACCCTAATTGCTGCCCCTACAATTTCACCCTGGATTTTCTTTCAGTTTTGAGTTTTGCAGTCGATGGCTGAGAGTCTGCACCCTCACATTCCTCCTGCTTTTTCCTTTTTTCTCCACAGATCTGCCTCGCTCTGGCTGTGCTGGCTGCTGGTAGGTGTGGGCACCCTATCCCCCCTGCAGGGAATAGTCCCTGGTTGTGGAGTGCTTGTCCCGCACAGGACCTCCCTGGCAGCTGCCAGCCCTCTTCTCCTTGGCACTGCCTGTACTCAGGCAATTAGAAGGATTTTCTTTCCCAAAACACAGCTCTAATTATAATCTAATTCAGCTTATTTGAAGTACAGTTTGGTAGTATTTCCATTATGCAAATATCAATTTATTATCGTCACATTATGTTTTGACTACAGTTGTGTTCCTAATTAGAGGCAATTTAACTGCTTTTAAAAACCCCATCCTTTCCTCTCCATGAACCCTTACTTCCTTGCAAACCACACAGTACAGACATTTAGCATGGAGTCAGTGATGAAAACCTGCAGTTATCAGCTCCGTTTGCATCACTCTAATTGACTTTCATTATGTTAGAAGCCACTCAAAAAGCATGATTTTTTCTGATTTACTTGGGATTGGAGGCATGAAAGAGAGCAGGGAACTTACTCCAGCTGCATTTCTAACATTTTTCTGCCCAAACTTTCAGGTGGATTTGGTGTGGCTACCCACTCCCAGTAACTGACCACTCTGTTGCCTTTGGCTGGGGGGGGAAGTTATAATGATATTAATGCTGGTCTGTGAAACACAACAGATTTCTACCATAAGAGAGAGAAAAGCTGATCTCATGAATTCGACATAAAAAAACCCTAAACCAGGCTGCAATGGATGTATTTGTCTGTCCTGCTTGGTCCCATCGGAAGAGGCACTAGGAAACCAGGACAAAAGGCTATGATAACAGTAATTCCCATCTGCCCTGGTTGAGGGCAATGAGGGGACTGTAGGTTTTGGTCATGGAGGCTGCCCAGCTCGGTGCAGGCCTTAGAATGTGGGCAGAGGAGATTTTCTATGGAGAGAAGTGAGGCAGCCATGGGGACATGTGTGGGTTTAGGGACTAGGCAGTAGGAGTTTATGGAGAGCTGAGCATCTGCCAATTTGTCACCGACATCCTTAGAAATCCCCAGAGTTATTCCTCCCAATGCCTTTTGCAATAACTGTGACTTCTAAGCACTTTTCTGCTGCCACGGCTCAGGGCAGGAAAGGGTCCTACCTGCTATGCAGGTGGCACGAGGGTTTCTGCCTCTCAAAGCATCTCCAGGGCCTACCCTGTTTAATATGGCTGGCATGTTTTATGACAACAGAAATGTTGTTTTACCAAACATTTTGAGGAGCTCTCAGAACTTTCCAGAAAGATGACTTTTAGCAGGGGAAAGGGAGCATTACTGCCTGCAATGAAAACCCACCAGAACGATCAAACCCATAGGTGGCTAAAGAAGTGTGCAGTTCTGGCTTTGAAGTGTGTGCTTCAGCAGCAGCTGAACGTTAGGGGTCCCCAGTGGACTTTCAAAAGCTTTGTAAGGGGTGGGGGGGGAGGAAGAAAAAAGAAAAAAGACTGAAGTGTTCCTGAATTTGTCTACACATAAATCCCAATACCCCACCCACCTACCAGGCAAGCTCTGTTGATACCAGGGGCAAAACCACAGCATTAATGCTCTCAGAGAGGGCCTTCTCTTTCTGCCCAAAGTCAAGCTTCAGAGCTTTCTGCTCCATTTTGTTCTTAATTGCAAGTGCTATTGAAGTGGGAAGGGTTGTTTTTGTTTTGCCAATCCCCCGACCCCCTTTCAGTTTATTTTCCTCAGGAGACATTATCTTTCATTTGTGGATTTAATTCTGTGTCTGGTAATGGAGATTTACTGTTTGTGGGCAGGTGTGAGAGAAGCTCTGCCATGGCACTGCCACATTGCACCTAACCTCCTCCAGCTGGCAAGGAGCTGGGCTTTCTCCCCATCACACAAGGAGCTGACCAGCTTTCTCCCCATCACACTCTCCCACCCTATGAAACTCTGTGGGTCCCTCACTATCACTTTGATGAGAGCACGGGTCAGCTTCCTCATGAAGGAGGTATGGGGAGAAGGAGAAACCAAACATTGGTGCTCGTGTCCAGATGGGAGCAGCAAGGCTCTTCCCAGCCCAGCTCAGCACTGGTGCCCCTCTTTCCTTATCACTCAAATGAATATTCCAGGCCAGCACATTGCCAAACTCAAGGAGATCTCACTGCTGCATTATGCTGTTCAGCTGAGGGAAGTTTTCTTCTACCCTCTGTAACAGCAGGTTACCTGCTATTCCTCAGGATGATTGATGACTTCACATATAGCCTCACACACAGCATAGAGTCTGCTAGCTCCAAGAGTCAAATTGTCTTTATATTGAATTAGGCTATAGTCATGCCTCACCAGAAGAAAGATATGGACCTACACCTAAGGGAGCAGAGTTTATCACTGGACAGTAAAATATATGATGAATATTAGTGCTAAATGCAATTATCCTTAGGGTATTCCCAAAGGCAGTAAAGCATCTGTGGTTCTCTAGCTCAGTGAACTTTACCACTATTGGGTATGTCAATACCCAATAGTGGTAAATACTGTGTCAATACTCCTGAGCAAAAACCTGTTTGGGAAAAGACTTAAGTGCAGGCAGAATAAGCACCTTTCCATGCTGCACATCTTAACTATGACTTACTGAAAATACAGCATCATCAAGCTGGATGTTTTGAACCAGGCACCACCACCCTTTCAAACCCATTCCTGAGTGGCTGCTTCCCTTGGTCACAAGCTGGACAAAAGGGCACCCTCGCTAGCTGTGAGCTTTGCCTCATCCCAGTAAACAAGGATTCACTACCTTTTTTTCACACTTGAGGCATTGAGAAGAAAAGGTACCACACTGTCTCACTCGAGCCTTCCTTAGTGCTGCAGATAATTGCCATCTGCTTTCCAGTTTGAAGCTCACTTTGGGCACATGCTGTGGCCAGGGAACACCGGGGAAAATGGACAGCTGTGGCTGTAAAATATTGGAGATAGCCTCAGCTTGGAAGGAATGCAGTGGTGATCAGTGCAGCAGTTTGTACAGGCAGAAGCCCCTTAAAAATAGGCAATGCTAGTGCTTATTTTGCCATTAGCTGCCAACCAAATACCCATACATCCCTGCCCAGAAATGGTGATCCAGCCTCAAGGCTGCCAAGAAGGTGGGATAGACAGGAGGGAATAGGAAGAAGTGGAAGGATCCCTGGCAGGATCCATACAGTAGAGAGGCAGAACTGCAGCCCCAGCCTCTGTGTGGCACCACAGCCCTTTACCTGTCTATCTCTGTGGAAGAGCTCGGCATGACTCAGGCAGAAGAACCCGGGGGAAAGCTTTGTCAGGCCACAAAGGTGGGATGCAAGCAAGTTACTAGATGTGGGAGCAAGGCACAAATTAGATGCTGAGAAAGGTGATGGGTTGCAGTCATAGCAGTGACTTCTTGAGAGTGTCATGCCATTGAGTCTTTCTCCAGTTTTATAAGCATAAAAGATCTGAATGTTGTAATGACACAATCAGAATAAAGCTAGAACCCTAAATTTCTGGCTGTTTTCATCAGTGTTAATTTTCCATACTTCAGTCAATTTGAACTTACTATGTAAAACAGGGTACTGTACTGGCTTCTAATTCTTGTGAAAATGTCCCCAATTATCCAAAACCATAATCAGGAAAATATTCCATGCACACACAGCTCATTACCCAAATACATCTGCTCTTGGTCCTCCACTGAAATGTAGTCAAAACTCCACTGATTTCACTGATCAGGGAAGAACCAAGGAGATGCAACATGCACTGTATTAAGAAGTGACCTACAACATGGGAAGTGCATCATAGATTGATCCAAACATATCTCAAACCTGCTTTTCATGGAATAAAAATGTAAATCCTTACAGAAAGCTACATTCCTTATAAATTTTCTTAAGCCTACCTAAGAAAAGAGGTGGGAACAGCTATGAAAATAAGAGACCCTATGAGATCCATATAGCAGCAAGGCGTGACCATAAAAGCAAGACCATGCTGCATCCTGCAGCTGGAGCCTCTGTTCTGTTGTGTGAGACTCCAGGGAGTTGGAACAGAGGTGAAACAAGCATGGAAAATAAGAGCGATATAAAGCACACAACAGCCATAAGAAGTGAGCTGCTTCCTGCACCGTATCAATCATTGCTTTGGAAGGATGAAGCACCTTTGGAAGCAAGAGCACCTTTTATTATCAGTAACAGCACAGAAGGTGAATGATATTTGCAATATCTCATTGCACCAAGGGTTAACAACACAGTGAAACATCAATGCACCATTATTACCTCCTAGACATAAGCATGTGTCATGTTGCGTGGCACCTGCTGAGGATTAAGCATCTCAATAAAGTCCTTCCCAGACACCAATTTGCTACAGCAGCCAGTACTGCCAGTGCCATCTCAAAGCAGAATGAAATACAGCATTGCTAATGCAGCAGCACTGCGGCCGGCCCGGGGCAGAAGGATTTCCCCACCAGCAGCACCAGGCTCCTCGCTGCAAGGATCTTTTGCTTTATTTGAGCTGTCCCAACAGCTCAAGATCAGAGTCTGCAGTACTTTATAAACCCCCAAGACAACCCTGATAAATCAGACAGTGCTATGTATGGGGTGAGGGCCAGCAGTGCTAGTCTTAAGCAGTAAGGTGGCAGCTAGCAGGGAAGGACTTGGTGGTATTTGAGGTGCTTGAAGCCAGTCACCCTCTTGCAGATCAGCCATCAGCACTGGCTGGAAAGAAGTCTCTCCAAACCAACCAAAAAAAAAAAAAGAGAGCCAACTGTGCAGGGGTCAATAACAAACAAAGAGATAATACTTTATTCATCTTGCTGCATGCAGTACCTGCCACATATTACATCAGGTATTCTGGTCCACAGTGATGTGCGCCATGGAGCTAGGGCTGAGGAGATCCCATTTAGAAAAACCACAAATCTCCTCTGCTGGCCCTGGATAACTTGGCTGAGGGCAGATGATGCTTTAGCTCAGAGGCCTTAGAAATAACAAGTCCAGTTCTTCCAGTCTCGGACAATTTTTCTTTCCCTGCCCACAGTGTGCTGAACAAAACAAGCTGTGTACAAGGAACACAGGTTGTCCTGAGGAACATTGTGACTGAGCCATCCTTGGCCAAGTGCCAGTCACGATGAAAAGATATTTAATTTATTTTAAGACAGAAGCCAAATGTGATATCCTGAATAGCTCTGAGTGCTGTCTGTGTATTCACATGTTGCTGCCAGCCCACCAATTTCACAGGTACCCTCATGGCTCCAGCACTGGCTAGATTTGCCACAGACCTTGAAAATCTGGTTTTTCTTCCCCGAAAATCACTGTCCATCATCCAGACATCAATGATAGGCACCAATTATGCACATCAGTGATCACATCAGCCACGGTGACAGGGCAAACTGCTGAATTCACTGCCTGCATGTCTATCACACATATGCAGGTGGATGCACACACTTAGTGTTTGAAGTTTCACCTGGTTGCAGATGCTTTTTCCTGGTGAGGGATGATGTGCATGAGAAGCCTTAGGTTCCCATCAGTGCCCTGCATGAGCTGATCAAAACCCTGTACTAGGAATCTGAAAAATCCAAACTGTGCAGGAAACCACCTCTGCTGCCAGCAACTCTGTGCTTGCTGTATGTCATTAAGGAGGTCAGCTTCAAGGTTTTCCAGTTTACCATTTTGCCTGAAAACCCCATCTGTAGGGGAAATCCTAGTCCTGCCTGGTCAATCGTATTTTCACTGCCAACCATAGAGATGACTTTCCAAAACTTTGCCTTTAAGTTATGTAGACCCAACACTACATCTTAGCAATGCAAAGACACAACCAACCATATTTCTTGTATAGCTGAGGTTTATATCAATCCTTTTAGAAGAGAACTGTGAGATGGAGGGGCTGCTGGGTTGAGACCCAGAGAAAGTCCTGGGCATGGGGAGAGGGAAACAAGACCTTAAGCAAGGAAAAAAAATAAACTGTAGTTCTTTTCCCCCATCTTTATTATGCTTGCCTTCAATATTGGGTTAATAAGAGGCATGGAACTACAGTCACATTATAACCCAAAATGAGTTCACAAGAGGAATTAAATTGTCCCTTAGGAAAAGACAAATGCTTGTGTGCTGTTTGGAAACTGAAATCAAAATTGTCCTCTATAGCTGGAGTACAGCAGCAAATGGCTACAGGAAAAAGAACGGGCCACCCCTCCACACACAGCTTTTGTCTTGTCTACTCAGGGAGGGGTTGGTAGATTTTGGGAGAAGAACCTCTCAGAGGTGGAAAATGTTTTCTCGGCATTAAGAAAAAATAAGTGAATTCAGATGACAGCCTCCACCTGTCACTAGTGCACATCCAATACTTCTCCAACTCTCCATAAAGTAACTGTTTAATTAAGGAGTCAGCTTGACAGAATTAGAATAAATGCTGCTGGAGCTTAATGATGACCAGATTCCTTTTACCGCCAGTTTTCCACTGAAATGAATAGCAGGCCATCATGGACTCCACCATGGCTGACTTTCACTTGGCTCTCCTCTGTTGACCACTCACATCAACATGGCTGACTGCCTTAAAAATAGCAAAATCAGCCAATTTCCTGCCTTTCCTGTATGACTTATCCAGAACAACACTGGTTGAGACTCATCTGTTTCCCAAAATGCCTCTGTGATTGTGAATAAGTTATCACCAACAGCATCTTTATGAAATACTTTTAACAAAATGTCAGTGGCTTTGTCCAAACTCTGATGAATATCTGCTCAAGATGAACTGAATCCAGCAGGGACTTTACCCAAAAGTCTCAATTCAGCAATGTGATTAAGTCCACTCTTACACTATTTTCTACTAAATTATTTTATAAATTGGGATGAACAATTGAGTCAGAGCCTTGGGTTTCTGACATGCTCAGTTTTTCCCAGGCTGTTTGCCCAAAGCTTGTTCACAAAACAGCAGTAACAACTGTAATAGAACTCACTTTTTCAGAGATGTGGTAAAACACAGTTACACACATATTCCTTCTTACATGAGGTGGGAACCAGACTGGTAAGTAGTTTCCTGTAGCCACCGGCAAGATATGATTTAGGATAACTTTTTTCCCTATATAATGGCTGAAAATCTGTAAAATGAAAAGCCTCTTGTGGATGCTCCAACATTCAGAAAAAGCCAACTAAAATGTATTCACATGATCCAAAGGTTGAGTGCTTGGTTTAGGGAAGGTGCAGAGGGAAGAAGACAGGCTCCACTGCCACTGAGGACCAGCACAGCATTTCCAATGCCAGCAGAGTCAGCCCAGCTGGTCCATTCCTGACTGCCTTTACACCTGGCTGTACAAGGGGAACAAGTTTTGTAAACAAAACCCATTACAACCTGTCAGATGTGCAGTCTGATAGTCCATAAGTCCCATTTAATAGCTAGTAAAATTCAAATCAAAGAACAGACTGCTGTTGGATAAGTAAATGCAAAGCTGCTGTGACGTGTTTCCTTGCAAACTTTGCTGGAGTGGTGACAAGTTGTTGCTCAGACATGAGTAAAAAGATCCTGAAAATCCCTTGGTTTCTTACCCATATATAATGATAGCACCTGCCTTTGCTGTCCTCATATTCAAATATAGAAATAGCCTGCCTGGAAGATGGCAAGTACTCAACCACACAGCAATATCAGCCTATCACTCACCTTATAAATGGGCAGCTGAGATTGTGCATAATTTCTTTTCAGATATTTCTTCTTCATTCATCTTGGCTCCTGAGGATGAACATTTTTATATGTTTCTCTGTCTGTCTCACCATCACTGCTGTAGTACCCAGGTCACCTGGCCAAATAAGAGGAGCACGCGGCAGCAGATAAGCAGAGCTAAATCCATCACCCACTGTAGCATTTGGCCTATTGCTTGCTAGAAACTCCTCTCAAAGCTTTCTCTATCTAACTTGATGAGTCAAAACAACCAAGGCAACCCCCCCCTCCCCGCAACACCAACTGAGCTGGGCCAGTCCTTACAGGCAGGAGGCCTGAGCAGTGACTCTGCCCCATTTAACCAGACAAAATCAAGTAGCTGTGATGGGCTTTAAATGCCTTGAAAACAGCACCGACACTGTGCTCACCAAAAAGCAAAGCTCACCGAAACATCCACTGTTTCCTCCTCCTAGATAAGAGAAAGGGCAATTTTCAACATAAAGGGAGCACAGCGTGAATCAGGGGTGGCAATCTGTGAGTGAGACACACACCCTACACCATATTACAGGAACTACTATTGTATTTCCTAATTCCCAGCTGCATACAGCCTTGTGCTCCAGGAGACCAGGTGGGCTAAACATCAGCCACTGGTGCAACAGCCCTTGCAATAGCTGACACACAATTTTCTGGTTTGCTCTGATTACCGTTTGCATCCCCAGGGCAACAGGTTTGTTTTGTTGTTGTTGTTTGGGGTTTTTTTGGTTTTTTTGCTGGGTGCCGCAAAACACACTCCTGAAGAAACCCTTCAGGGTTCCATTTCCTGTTGCATTTGTTCAGCAGAGAGGCAGAGGATACTTGTGTTGGTGAGAGCAGGGGAAAGTAGATTTGGGCAGAGGTAAAGACAGCAAGAGTCCATAAATTTTTTAAGCCTCAGCAGAAGCATCACTAAGGTGATTACAATGATTATTTCCCTCACTAAAAGCAAGTGGGAAAAGACTTTTGACTGTGTGCATTTGAATAAAGATGCTGCAAGAGGCCTGTACGTGTGACTGATCTCTAAATAAACCGACCTGAATGTGTCATTTACATTACAGGGTCACAGAGAATGGGCTTTCCCAGATGAGAGAACTATATCAGCTAAAGAAATGCAATGAGACCAACTGGTGATCCATCCAGGATTTCTGGTGCAAATCCTCCATTTGAAAATGAGCAAGTTACAGGTGCATTAATGACCACAGCCATAGAGACAGTACCCAGCTGCCCATGGCCTAGACTTTCTGGCACCAGAAATCCGGGATTTGTCTGTAAAGCTGATACAGTGATGGATGAAACTGCAAACAGGCTTTGAGCATAGACAGAGGAGAGGGTACCAAAACGTGTCCCACCCGAAAACTAAACTTGCAAAGGGAACCATAAATGGTTGTTCTGGTCATTCAGAAGTGCAACTTTCAGTGCAAGAAATCTGTTTGCACATAACAGCTATTGGAGGCATCAGGAACTGACACATCCATACCTCCTTTCTCACCCATGAGTACATCTGGTTGAAGGACCTCTGCTAGGAGGTGCTGACCTTACTGATGTTGCACTTCATTACTTAGATCTCCTGGTCACCTCTTTCAGCCTGGTTTTCTTCTCCTCCAACCCCCTTAACCAGCCCGCTGGCACGTCCAGGGGAAGTCTCCAAAGAGTCACACCGTGGCAGGATGCTGCTTCGAGAAGAAAAAGCAGCGTGAAGGCGCAGTCCCTTGAGGTGCTCCATCAGCAAGTTGCAGAATAGGAGCTTCTGCACAGGGAAGTCCTTTAAAAACATTATCTCAGCTTTAGAGTGATGAGTAGAGGATGAGTGCAGTTAGACTGAATGTTAGACTTTCAGAAGAGTTTTTGTCTGCTTGATGTTTTGTTTGCTGGAAGAGAGATCATGGGCTGGTCCTACCTTGGCAAGGTGCTATTTGTGTCTTGTGAGCAAATGTCTCTGCTTTCCTTCTTTCTGATACCCCGTGGGCAATGACCATCATGTCCTACTCTCTGCAAAGGATGAGGAAATGAATTCAGGCTGAGGAAGTAGATGGAGGGCCGCTTCATCCTGGTAGCCAGCTTGAACAGCAGGATTTGTTTCTCACTTCATGGCATGAGGGTGTGTCATGCTGGTTTCTGCTCTCCAGTACTGGGCATGCGAACGCACTTCAGACTGAAGTAGGCTCCTCCAAGCTTAGCATGGCTCTGATTGCATAGCCTCCACTATCTTGAGTAATTATGATTGCCAAGAGCTCCTCAGAGTTCAGCATGAGGACTGCCAAAGCTGCACTGCTACAGAGCAGTCCTCCTCCCCCAAATCTCCTTCTGATGGGCTCTTGTGTTTCTGATCCCAAGTGCTGCTGGGAGAGTGGGGAAGGGGAGGTTGGCTCTCAGTAAGTTGGAAGGGTAAAGAGCTTCGGCCTCCTTTTTTTCTGTTTTGAGGCTGCAGCACTAAGACACCATTTTGTCCTGCTCATCACAGCATATCTCAACTCTACTGTCCATGGAGCAGCTTGTTAAGGGAGGAGTTGTGGTCCTTCCTGGCTATGAAGCACATCCTTGGTGGTAAGCAGGATTTCACACTGCAAACACCCAGCTTTGAAAACTAAAAATGTAGACCTGAGTCTCAACACAGATAAGCTCATTTCTTGAATCTAAGGGTAGGGCTATGCCAGCAAGAAACTGCCTTCATGAAACTAGAAAGATAAGGGTGGTGGAGGAGGCTAACAATTCATGGCAGTGCAGGAGATCCAGCCTCTGCAAGTGATATCCCACTTGAAGGCACTGCTTGACATTAAAACCATCATGAATGCAAACCCTGCTTGCACTGGGAGATGGGATGGCATGCTGGGAGTAGGATATTTTCCCATAGCTTGAGCCACAGCTCAGCTGGGACACTTTCACAGCAGCTCTAAAGAAAAGGGGAATTGCTGCATACTTTAAAAACTGAAGAGAGAAGAAAAAAAAGCATCCACCAGCCTGGGTTTTGGAGACAAAGCCATTAGTGTGAGCTGCCAAAGAAGAATAAAGAAACCAGAAGGGATGCTCTGGGAAAAGCCTACAGAGGAAAGGCCAAATTACTGCTGCTACCCAATGGAGCTAAGGGATTGATGCCCAGGCCAAAGCCACAGACATGCCTCAAGGCCAGAATGCTTAGTTCCCCTGCTACAGGAGCTGCCTTTCACTTAGTCCTGTCCCTGAGCTGTTCCAGGGCAAGCTGGAACAGGGGGTCAGGAAACCCCCACTCTCCGAGGGCATTCCTCTGATGCTATCCCCCACCAAGGACATCTCTCTGATGCTTCCCCTCCAGCACTCTATCCCTCCATGCCTGGGAAGCACCACAGCAGGGGTCCTCAGAGCCCTCCCACTGTCAGCACCCTCCCTTGCCCTCAGCATGGCATGCTAGAGCTGACTCATCCCTGAACTGCACTTTGTTGAGCTGTGCTTCAGCTAATTAAGCTATTTATTAGCCCAGGCTTAACGAAGTCATTCACCACTCGGCTTTATTAATAGCCATTATTAAGTATTTAGCTTATCAAGGTGGCAACAGATTCACCTGGAAAGCCCACAGTGTTAGCCAGTGTGGTGGGAAGGCTGAGATGCTGAGAATATCCCTGTGCCAGAACCAAAATGAGGGCAGCAGCTGTGCCGCTGCAGGCAGGACTGCCCGTGTCCTGGGTGCAGTGCTCAGGCTCCAACGATGTATTTGGGCTCTTCTAGGGGACTGTGGTTTGGGGTTTTTACAGGGTCCTTTCCCAAAAGTCTTCAGGCAACTTGATGATTTGTATCTCTTCCTCCGCTGAGAGCTCTGGGGTGGATGGGTGGCCAGAAAGCTCTGAAAGTATAAAAATTATTAGTTCATGGCTCAGTAAGCTAACATTACTGCTCATCTGGAGTGCAGGAGTCTGCTTCTCCAGACCAGGAAGGGCAAACTTCTCATTTTAGTCACCAAAAAGGCTTTCTATATGTCGTGATATAATAACTGCAGTCACTGAGCAGTAAATCCACTTCCAGGAGAAAACCCTCAAGAGTCCACAGGGATTCACAACTGTACTATGGAGAAACAAGTGCCTCAAAAATTTAGAGGAAAATAAATGTTTGTCCTGCCTTCCTCTTGGAAAGAGAGAATAAAAAGAGAAATATTTAGGCAAACAGTTCTCTTACTATTTACATAGAACATAGGTGAATATTTACTCCAAAAAGAACAAACAAACTCCAGGTCTCCCCCAAAAAGAATTATTGGGGTGAGTGCCAAAAAATCCTACTAAAAGTCTCCTGACCTGGTGCAGACCCTGGACAATGAGAAAGGAATGGGACCACCCTTCTGCTACCCCTTTGGAAATGGTTCCTATTAGCACTGGGAGCTTCTCTCCTTCCTGTGGACAACTCCCATCAGAGCCAGCTACTGCAGCTCACCTAATCACAAGGATGGGTTTGCTCCCCTTGATTTGAAAATCAACTTTTGTCTTGATTGAGGCCATGTGGAGCATTATACTCCTGTTACTCATGTTATAGTTTTTAAAGGCAGTCACAGTGATTTACCTATAAATGTTGACAGTATCTCAGCAGTCTACCAAAATTTCCATGAATGACCTTGGTCCTGGGAACAGAAGTGATATGCAAAAGTACCCAAGGAAGGTACTTCTTCTTCTTCTTTTTTTTTTTTTTTTTAATTTCTTCATTTTTTCTTCTTTTTTTTTTCTTTTTTTTTTTTTTCTAAATAAAGCTTCTCCTTAAGCCAAAGGAAAATCTGAATTTGTGGCCCACCCACCTGCATACAGCAGCAAACCTGGGCCCCTCTCTGTGCACCACTGGGCTCAGGATACATGTCTAGCTGTGACAAAATGCAAGTTTCAGAAGACCTTGTTTATCTTCTACTTTCCACAAAAAATGTTACTGATGTTTTGCTGGAGTCTGTTGAACTATTTAAGAGACTGAAGTCAAAAGTCATTGACTGCAATTTCTGGTAGTAGATTCAACGTAGGTTATAGTCTCTATAAAGTTTTGCATTGCTGAATTATAACAAATCCTGATGCCTTTGGGGGCAATAAAAATAACTCCAGCATGTGACAGAAAATGAATTATAATTCAGAATTATTCTTCATAGAAATCATATATTGTTTAATTACAACTATAGCGGCTATTTGATTCTGAGATAAGAACGGTTACCATAGTGACCCAATCCTTAAAGGTAATTTTTGCCTAACATTATATAAAACACTATATGATACCTACCTTCACAGAAAGCAGTTTACAAAGATGAGTTTTCCAAGTGTTAGGTCTTGAGTATGAAAAAGCAATAGAAGCTATATGGAAAAACGTTATCCATTCAGTTACTGCCTGAAGAGCCTTATATGCACATTTTCCTTCAAGCACACTCATAGATGTTGTCTCAGATTCAAAGCAAGGTATAAATCTTACTCAGCTTTCCAGCCCATGTAGACTCTACAGAAGAATTTCAAACATCTGTGGAGAATTAGAAAAAACTGAGAGAAGGAAATCAGAGACATGTTTGTTCTGTAGAACAAGCCACCCACTAATGCCTACCATCAGAGGAGTTAAAGAATGTATTTACTTACTTTGAACAGTCTTAATAGGTATTTCTCTAATAGACCTGCACCCCCCTGTGAAGATTTTGGGAAACATATTCTGAAGTCATAGCCATTGCTAGAGTCAAGCAAAGGCACATTTTGACACATGAAGTGAAATGCAATCCTCAGTGAGACTAGTACAAATTATTATTTGTCAATAATAACATCTTTCTGGGGGTTCTTTTGGTAATTCTTGCCTATTTCCCTGCATCCCTATAGTGGATTTAGAGGGACTGGTCTGCCGAGTTGCTCTGGGGAGTGCAACTCTGTTCCTGTGCTGAGCCGTGTGGAGAGCTGGGTGTCTCGCACCCCCCATCAATAACCAGCCACACATCCTTGGTGGCCCATGAGGACAATCAGAACCTCTTTCACTTGTGTGGGTCCCTATGGTAGAGAAACCAACTTGCTTGTTGGTAGGAGCCCTGTGGGCAACCATGGCCATGGTGATGGGGCTGAAGGACTGGTCTGGTTACTGGACCTCTGCTACCTTGTGGAGTGCAGTTGTTTGTCTACCCACAGCTCAAAACCATTATGGTTATTAAAGATAGTCAGTCAGAGAGAGAGGCAGCACCGACCCAACTAGGGTGACAAGTTGGTTTTCTCATGTCATTGTAGATTTTCTTGTGATTGCCATGCAGCAGGTTACTTTGGTAATGACATCCTATACTACAGCCACTCTTCTTAAATTACTTTATGGTCCTTGCTCTGACACCCAGGGTAGCCCTGATCTGGGAGAGTACAGAGCTGACAACCCCTGTCCAGGGAACTGTGGGTTTCTCACTTCCTGAGGTGACTTTTCCTTCTGAACATTCCTGGCAAACTGTAGCCAATCACGTGAAAATGCTGATGCTGTACCTCCAGGTGATTAATACACCAAGCCAGCTGAATGTGGGCTTAGTTTAGGCTGTTTGCCATAATTAACCTTTTATTTTTGAAAGTTGAAAGATGTAAACTTCTTCCTTCCCACAATGGAAAGGCAGGGGTTGTTTCAGTGGTCTTACACCTTGCTTCAAAGCTGGCCCGCATGGGACGAGATAAAACAGGTATGTGGCCTTTACAGCTTCCCTAGGATGTGCAGAGAAGGGATGAAAGTTTCTCTCTGTCCCACCATTGAGTGATGAATATTTTCAATAGCAGGTTTAATTAAAAAATGTTGGACCTTACAGTAAAGGCCTACCAGCCTCCTGCTGCAATTGTCTAGCAACGATGAGGGAGATCAAGCCTAATAGCCTTCAAATGTTTGACTTACTAAAATGTGCCCCTCCTTTTCCTCAGTGTTCCCTCTTGCCTTACCCCGAAGACACATTCCTGCTAAAAGCCATCCAGTCCTTCCCTGAAACACAAGTGGTGCCGAGTCCACTCAGCCAACCTCAGCTGTGCCTGGAGCGTGAGTGGACAGGCTCCTTGTTTTAACATGTGGGATGTGTCATATCCACTTGTGCTTCATCTCAACTTAAACATTTTTGCTTTCCAAAAATGTTGGGTCCAAAGGGCAGAGGTTTAGATAAAAGAAATCATAAAGGAGATTTAATGCTTGATAAAAAAATTACTAGGGTGCTAGAGCAATTCCAAATGTATATTTTATAGATGAATTATTAAGTACCTCGTGTCAGTTTCCAGGCACTGAATATGAGAAATGAAGGATGCAAATACGGTGACAGAAACAAGCCTATGTGTTATTTCCCAGACACAGGACTGAGAAAAATGGAAGGTCATCCTCACCCATCCTTAAACAATCAGCACTTTGCCAATTACCTAAAAGCAACAGTTGTAATAACAGAGAAATTTTTGTAAGAAATTATCCTCCTCATGTAGAGCATAAGCTAAAAATATCCTTATGCTATCCGCAGCATTGGATGACTTTCCACCATCCTCCCCACACCTGAGAACACCCATGGGACCAGAGGCTGAGGAGCATTCCTGTATCCAGCAGGGCTGAGAGAGGCCTGCTGCCTTAGCTGATCCCTCTGAATGCAGGTCCAGTGGCAGACTGGCTAGAAGGCAAACGGAATTTTAATTTGACTTTTTTTCAAAGCAGAGCAGGGTCTTGGGAGGAAGATGCTGTCCCCAGGAGCAGAACAAACCTTCTCCCAGCCCTGTTGTGAAATGCTGGCAGAGGAATAGTTGAACACCTGAAAACATCAAGACTTCAAAGACTTTAAATAAGGATCTAAATTGTTAGATTTTCAGCAGTTTGAAAAAAAATCTTTTGATTTAATTTTAATTGCTATTTACTAGGGTTAAATTTAAAACAGTCTCATAAGAGTTTTCAGTAACAGAAGAATAAACATGGAGGACGAAGGCTAAGGAAGGGTTTAAGTTTCTTTTTTTTTGCAGGGCATTTGGTGGGGTTTCTTTAGCCATGGAAAGGCTACAGTGTTACTCAGGCTGGAGGTGGAGGGAGGTGAATGTTTCCTTCTGATCTGCCCTCGGAAGGCCCCATCTGGAGTGCTGCATCCAGGCAGGATGTGGATGTTAGAGCGGGGCTGGAGGAGGCCGCAGAGATGCTCAGAGGGCTGGAGCAGCTCTCCTCTGCAGCCAGGCTGGGAGAGCCGGGGCTGTCCAGCCTGGAGAGGAGCAGGCTTTGGGGAGGCCTCATTGCAACCTTCCAGTGTCTAAAGGAGTCAGAGAGTCATAGGAGAAAGGGGAACGGGTTTCAACTGGAAGAGGGGAGATTTGGGTCGGGTGTTAGGAAGAACTGTGAGGGTGGTGAAACACTGGAACAGGCTGCCCAGAGAAGCTGTGGATGTCCCGTCCTTGGAAGGCCCCATTCCAGGCCAAGGTGGACAGGGCCCTGAGCACCCTGATCCAGCCGGTGTCATCCCTGCCCATGGCAGGGTTGGAACTAGGTGATCTTCAAGGTGCCTTCCAAGGCAGGGCATTCTGGGACTCTATGAGGGTGCAAAGTGGATTCCTGCTGCCTGGGCATGGAATGTTACCAAGCGGTTGACATGGAGAGTCCTGCTTCGAGGACTCCGGTTACCAGGAGTCTGTTAAGTCAGTTGATGGATTCTCTGCTGGGCATCAGATGCAGAGCATCTGTCTTCTCCATCCCAGGTGGGATCAGAAGGCGATTTGCTGACATTTGTGAGAAAAACTCTGGACTGAGTGTACAGGTGAGAGCAGATGATTTTTGAAGAGATTTCTGAGGCTGAGGGACTATTCTGGGCTTCAGGTCCAGCTGCAGGTGGGATCAAGTACCAAACTCATGGACTTCCCCTCTAGCTTTGGGCAGAACCCGGTGACTTGGGAATGGGAATCTTGGAGCAGGAGAGTGTCCCAGAGAACAGGCATTCTAGATAGATAATCTCTCTGCTTTTCTGGTAGGTTTGGAAGAACATCATTCTCTGACCCTGAGAAATCAGAGCTTTGTAGCAGTGTGCTACCTAAAGGAACCCAAGGGATTGATTGCTGTAGCTTCCCTGACATTCTTTTTTCGGTGTCTGCTTGCTTTTCCAGTGGTTTTAGATCACGAAACACCATGAGCACAGTAAGTATTTCACTGCTGAATGCAAATCTGATTCTTGAAACATGTTTTCCAGGGTACTTCTAGAAGGGATTTCAAGAGTTTGTAGCAAATGCATGGGAACAGAAGCCTATTAAAACTTCATGTAACTTCAGGTTCTGGGATATAGAAGATTTTGAATCTCTCTGGGTGCTTGTAATAGTTCAGAAATGCTTACAGTGTGAGCAACAGTCTGATATAATTGTGAACTACTCTCCTCATTTGCAAGCTATCAGGACAGGCTTTTTCTTTTTGAGGCAACTGGTAAGAGATCGGGGGAATGCCCTTTCCTTGATGTCACGTGCTCTGGTTGGAATGGCCCACAGCACCATTTGATGCATATTCCAACCCTTGTGGGAGTGTTTTCTGTGTCCTCACATGCTTTCACTGTTGTTGCAAAAATGAGGGCCATGTTAATAGTACTCCCACAGAAAATGCTAAGGCTTTGTTCTCTCTCAGAGGAAGCAGAAGTGCTGTGGGGAACCAGTTGATTCCAGACAAGCTCGGAAACGAAGAAGGCTGGTGGCTTCTAACACAGGTAGAGCCTCAGAAGCAGAACCAGTAGACCCCAGAGAAAGTGATACACTTTCTTCTGAGCTTTGTAAGAACAAAAACTGTTTCTGAAGGGTTGGGGTCCAGTTGAATGTGAGCTGTTGCCCATTTCTAGGCCCTTTACTGGGAAAGAAGGGAAATTTGGATTTTAGGAAGTGCTTAGTATGACATCTCTGAACAACAAGCCTTCTGACAACTGTTTTGGTTTGTTACTGAGCTGTAATACATTCACCACTAGTGGGAGATGAGCTGTGTAGCAAAGGTCCTCAAATGCTGCTCAGTCTGAATGTCTACTCTGAGATACTGCAGCTGCCACTACAGAGGGTGGCAAATTGAATCTGGGATCTCCCAAGTTGGAAGAAGATAAGAAAAAGTGTCATTAGCTGTGCCCCATCCCTGAAGGGAACATGTACAGAATGGCACTGTAAAATTAGGGTACCCTCCATGATTACAGTTTTGGTGTGGGTCTTTTTTTCTGTATGCTAAACATTAAAATATGTTAGATGAATCATCTTTTGGTGTGTACCTCCTGTGAGCTGTTGTCATCCAACAGAACTGTGTGAGGAGCTCAGCTTGCACTGCCCCTTGCAGGAAACAGAGCTGATGATGCTCTCTGTGGACTCTTGAGGGCAAAGCTTTGAATGAAATGTTGGACACATTCCTGAAAAGACCCAGGGAAAAGTTGAATCCAACCTCAGCCTGTTCCACAGTGGCAACTCATTTCATTCTGCTGCAGTCTCTGATCTTGATTTTAACATTCCGTTTTTCAGCTGTTGAAGAAGTCACAGATCTCACAGATAGATCTTCTGAGCCTGAGGTCAGTGACCTAACTGATGATAATTCAGTTGTGGAAAGCAGTGAATGACACACTTCTCTCCATCTTGCACTGAAATTAGTTTTTTATTGTGCTCCTGGGCCTGTCTTCTGGCATCTAACTGGGTATCTCTCTGAGCATCACTTCGACTTGAGTTGAAGAGTAATCTAAAAGAGCTTGTTGCTCCAGTGATTTAAAGAAAAAGCAAAGGAAAGGACAAGAAGTCTCTGACTTCCCAAATAAGAAGCATTTAGCTGCAACATCAGTTAAAGGTACTCCTGTCACTGAGGTGCCAAGTGCACGTGCAGCTGACTGGGGTACGAACTGGTCCTGTTTATTACTCCATGAAGTCTTTAAAAAAGTCACTTATTTTTCTTTTCAATTTTCTTGCGATTTGAAAGAATAGTCTTTGATCCAGCCCACAGTGTAGTTTATTTCCTTGGTTTTGGGATGCCACTGCTGCCACGAAAAGAACATGCAGCAGGCATAGCACGAAGGTATCTCCTGATAGGACTATTCCTGAGCCTTTGCAAAGAAAAGGCCTCAAACTTTATGACAGAATCTGCATGACTCAGCTCCAGCTACACCAAAAGCATGTTTGAGTTTGGGGTTTCCTTTCTTCAGCAGCTGTTAACCCAACACAAAGTGTTTGTGGATATAACAACTGAATTTACCCGTTTAGGGGAAAAAGAGGGAAAGAAAGATCTCCAGCACAAAACCAATCAGGGAACTTAAACGGGAGCAGGGAGGAGAGTGTTCAGGTGGTTCCTAAGCTGCCTCCATTTCTACCCCATTGCAGCAGTGGCAGCAGAGCCAGCAATACCCACGTTTTTTCAGAGCAGCAGATAATTCAGCAGTGCTACTGATGAGTGACAATGAAGAGGAACAAGGAGATTACGATGAGTATGTGAGAAAGTCTCTCTCTAAAGTCCAATTTCTGCTCTACAGTAGAAACCTGTTTCTCCCAAGCTTTTGGGGTCTACTTGATCCTGTGTGAAAAAATCTGACTTGAAATATAGTGGCCTGTCTGGAAGAGAACTAATTTAAAAAAAATCAACCAGCAAAATACATCAGAAAACTTTTTCTCCTCTATTCATGACATCCTTATTGAGTGTTTCTTACAGAATGACTTGAGCTACACTACAGTACATAAAAATTCTTCAAATGATTGTGTTACTGGGCTGGGATGTTGCTAAATCAGAACAGCAGATGTTTAATTTTCTGAGATTTTATTTATCAGTAACCCTGGATGCATGGTAAAATTAATGTCTGCCTGTTCTTTCTGATTCTGTTCTCTCTAGCATATGGCCAGCAGGCCCTGCAAGTTCTCTGTTTTGGGTGGATGAGGACTTAGAGGTAAGGATCCACATGTTGTCATCCTTTCTGCTTTGTGGGAGGGGGAACGAGGCCAAGGGGGAGCTGTGCAACTCTTATGTGGGATGCTATGGTGCTGGCTGGAAGCACAGACCTTGCTGCGATGGTCCAACTTGCATGACCCTCCAAGTCATTTCTTGGTGGTGTACATAGAGGGAGAAACCCTTTCCACGATGGCAGTGTCAGATCTGTGGATTCCTTATAGTTCTAGCAGTGACTGACAGATTGCAGATACTCCAAATTGCAGATCTTGTTTGCCTGGTGCCAACGGAGCAGCCAACAGGAATTCTTTCGTCCCAGTCCCTGTTGTGGTTTCCTTTCTTCAGCAGCTGTTCATCTTACACAAAGTGTTTGTGGCTATCACAACTGAATTTGCCTATCTGGGGAGAAAGTAGGAAAGAAATACTTCCAGCCTAAATCCAATTAGAGAACTGAAACAGGGGAACAGAGTAAAGGGTGTTCTGGTAGTTCCTAAGATTCTCCTCCATTTAGTAACTTAGGAAGTTCCTAAGCCTCCATTTCTACCCTATTGCAGGAGCAGAGCCAGCAATACCCACGTTTTCTCAGAGCAGCAGATAATTCAGCAGTGCTACTGATGAGTGATGACGAAGAGGAACTAAGAGACAATAATGGGTATGTGACAGATAAAGTGACTGTCTAAAGTCTAATTTCTGATATACAGTACAAACAGATTATTCTCAAGCTTTTGGATTCTGTTTGATTCTGTGCAAAACCTTCAACCTGGAATATAATGGCATGTCTGGAAGAGATGTAATTAAAGAAAATCCTGCAGAAACATTTCTTCCCTGTTCATGACATCATTGTTTCTTACGGAATGGCTTGCTATATGCTGAAATTCTTGCAGTACATAAAAGCTCTGGGAATTAGTGTGTTGCTGGGCAGGGATGTTACTAAATTACAGTTGGGGTTGTTTTAATTTCTGACCAGTTATGTATCTGTAACCCTTCATGGATGGTGAAATTAATGTCTGCATGTTCCTTCTGGTTCTATTCTCTCTAGCACGTGGCCAGCAAGTCTATTTAGTTCTCTGGTTTGGGTGGATGAGGACTCACAGGTAAGGATCCACATGTTGTCATCCTTTCTGCTTTGTGGCAGAGGGGGAGCTGTGCAACTCAGTTGTCTTTTGTGGGATGCTGTGGGGAGCTGGCTGGAAGCACAGACCTTGCTTCAGAGCTCATACTACCATGTCTCCCCACGTCACTTCTTGAAGGTGTGCGTAGAGAGAGAAACCCTTTCCCCTGGGGCACTGGAAAATCTGTGTTCCTTACAGTTCTAGCAGTGACTGACAGATTGCAGATACTCCAAGTCCTGTCTGCCTCGTGCCAGCAGAACAGCAAAGTAGAATTCTTTCCTCCCAGTTCCTGTTGTGATTTCCTTTCTTCAGCAGCTGTTCATTTAACACAAAGTATTTATGGCTACCACGGCCAAATTTGCCTGTTTAGGGGAAAAAGAGGGAAAGAAAGATCTCCAGCACAAAACCAATCAGGGAACTTAAACGGGAGCAGGGAAGAGGGTGTTCAGGTGGTTCCTAAGCTGCCTCCATTTCTACCCCATTGCAGCAGTGGCAGCAGAGCCAGCAATACCCACGTTTTTTCAGAGCAGCAGATAATTCAGCAGTGCTACTGATGAGTGACAATGAAGAGGAACAAGGAGATTACGATGAGTATGTGAGAAAGTCTCTCTCTAAAGTCCAATTTCTGCTCTACAGTAGAAACCTGTTTTTCCCAAGCTTTTGGGGTCTGCTTGATCCTGTGTGAAAAAATCTGACTTGAAATATAGTGGCCTGTCTGGAAGAGAACTAATTAAAAAAAAACTAACCAGCAAAATACATCAGAAAACTTTTTCTCCTCTATTCATGACATCCTTATTGAGTGTTTCTTACAGAATGACTTGAGCTACACTACAGTACATAAAAATTCTTCAAATGATTGTGTTGCTGGGCTGGGATGTTGCTAAATCAGAACAGCAGATGTTTTAATTTTCTGAGATTTTATTTATCAGTAACCCTGGATGCAATTAATTAACCCTGGTGAAATTAATGTCTGCCTGTTCTTTCTGATTCTGTTCTCTCTAGCATATGGCCAACAGGCCCTGCAAGTTCTCTGTTTTGGGTGAATGAGGACTCAGAGGTAAGGATCCACATGTTGTCATCCTTTCTGCTTTGTGGGAGGGGGAACGAGGCATAGGGAGACTTGTGCAACTCTTGTCTTATGTGGGATGCTATGGTGTACATAGAGGGAGAAACCCTTTCCACGATGGCAGTGGATTCCTTATAGTTCTAGCAGTGACTGACAGATTGCAGATACTCCAAATTGCAGATCTTGTTTGCCTGGTGCCAACGGAGCAGCCAACAGGAATTCTTTCGTCCCAGTCCCTGTTGTGGTTTCCTTTCTTCAGCAGCTGTTCATCTTACACAAAGTGTTTGTGGCTATCACAGCTGAATTTGCCTATTTGGGCAAGAAAGAAGGAAACAAACACCTCCAGCCTAAATCCAGCTAGGGAACTGAAGCAGGGGAGCAGGGAGAGGAGTGTTCAGGTTCTTCCTATATTGCCTTTATTTCTACCCCACTGCAGCAGTGGAAGGAGAACCAACAGGACCCACTTATTTATTTGTTTTCAGCACAGCAGCTAATTGACTCCTGTTTTGAACATTCTTACCCAAAACAAGAGGGCAATAACCATTTATTCCTCACTGTAAATGCATTGCTGAACTGCTGTTTGCATGCAACATCAGGAGTTCACAACAACATCTAATTGTATTTTCTTTTCTCTCCCTTCACACATGTATTGATGAAGCTTCTTGAAGGTGAGTTAATGTTTTACAGTTGATAATGGAATTGTCTTAAATTTAATCATTATTTTTTGTTTGTCTTTTCCAAGAAACTCTAGCAGCAGGGATTGAAACTGTTAGCGAAAGGCAAAGGACAGTGCTAAAGCCTCTGGCCAGTGTCTTAAAGAAAGCATCCAATCTTTGTCTGGAAGCCACTATCAGACACAGTGGAAAGTCCTTGCAATAAAAGTTGTAGCTGAATACTTATGCAGGAAGAAATTTTAATTTGGTGAAACTTTCTGTAATTGTAATTGGTTAGTACTTGATTATTGTTACATGGACACTGGAGTAGCAGAGATCATTGTTACCTGCAGTTTCTGAGAGTTAAAAATCAAACAGCAGTTCTTAACCCTCTGGATTTTACAGACCAGGCCATTAAAAATTGATTTCCCTTGAAACTGGGCAATATAACTCCATTTTCAAGTTACCTTAACTCAGGAGGGAAATGATTACAATTTCTAAGGAAACACTGCTTCAAGTCTTTTTATAATTTCCAAGGATTGTCCTTAACAAGACACATTGGATAGAAACTTCCTTTGAGTGGTGAGGTCTGGTTTAATGCAGACGAAAAGAGTGCAACGGTTTAGCATCATACAGCAATGAGGAAGCACAGCACCTCTAGAATGAACAGTTTTAGATTTAAGCATCTCTTCCATCCCTTATGAAACTTTCTGAACAAAGCACTCTGTTTTTCCAGGTTTTTTTGTTGTGTATGTGCTAAGTTGCTGTGCTCCTTCGAAACTTGACTGCAGACCTCTCTCTTCCCCATCAGACAGCAATTGTTGCCCTTCCTCACCACAGGATCGCAGCAGACCCTGTTAGTAAAAACTGGGGAAGGAGTTGCCCTTTATAGGGCAAATTTATTTACAGGTAGTGCAACTCTATGGAACTTAAGACACTGAGAATCTCTCAGGTCATATTTTTAGCTATCTGTAGAGTGAACACAGCAAATGTTTTGTGTCAGTCTGTAGCAGAAGAGTCACAATGTCTGGAAGGGTTTAGCCTTAATATTTAAGAAACTAATTTGTTTAAGATTGCTTTTAACCCAGCTGAATAGGAACCATTATAGACTATTTATAATAATACATTTCAAGCATAGTTTCAGGGAGAGAATAATAGATCTAACTTATCAAAATTAAATTACAGAATATGAACAACAAAGGAGAAACGTTACACTAAGAAGCCAGCGACAGTCAGACAGCTCTGTACTGGGTAGCAATGATGAAGATGAAGCGATAGATAATGATGTGTATGTGACTGAATTTTTTGCCTTTTTTTTTTTTTTTTTTTTTTTTTTAACAGGGGCAGGATGAAGTTATACTGCTATGGCCTGGCTTATCTTTGAAGCCTTCACTTACTCTACTTATTTCCCTCTTTCTCCTGTGTTGCATGATGATCAAATGATACCATTTGCACTTCAGGAGAAAAAGGCAGCCCAAGGCAGATGCACAACTTTGCATAGAACCTTAAAGACAAGTATGGGGGTATGGCAAGAAAGGGGGATTAATGACAGGCCATAGCTCAAAAAGTATTGCGTTTGCTTTTCCTACCAAGCTCTAGTAGTGATGTCAGATATGGAAATTGGTGTTGATGAGGCTTGGCATCATGGGATCGGAAGCAGCAGCTGGGCAAATTCCATGCAGGTTTTAATATTTGAACCTTTTGGATTGATAAAAGGCAATGTAGGAGAGAACTTGAGTATGGTACTTTTGGGTGTCAGGCCTTAAATGCACCACCTAAAGGGCTTCTACTCTTCTAAACCATAATGCATTTTGCCATTGGATTTGTAAATCTTTAAGTGTTGGTTGCTTAAGTATGTCAGTGAACAAATCCCACCGCTTGGTTAATATAAAAAAAGGAATATTTTGTTCCTTGAGTCTCAAGCTTCTCTGCTACTGAGTGCACTTTCCTGCTTTGTTTAGCCCAGGCTGAAAGAGCTTGGTGCTGCTGCATTTAACATTGACCAAAGGGTCCTTCCTGGTGCTGGACTTGTCAAGGCTGTCTGCAGTGTTACTCTGTAGCATCAGGCCCTGTTTTCTTCTGCAATTAATAGTTCCCAGAGGACAGCTCTATGCTTTAGTTACAAAACTGTTATTGATGACCTGTTGGAGATTAATGCTGCCATACACTGACTGCCCAGCGCTAGAGGTTGCTGTTACTTCAAGTCCTAGAGCAGGGTGACTGACTGCACCTTTTTCCTCATGAAAACCAAGATGCTGTTTCCTTTAGATCAGGGAGATCCAAACTCCTCATTACATGCAGCAAACAGAGAGCTAAAGATTTGCAGGGTTCTTCAAATCAAATGGACTATGGCCAGTCAGTGCAGTCAGATGATTATATGACATTTTATATATTGGTAACCCTCGATGCGCAGTGATATTAATGGGTGCATGTTCTTTGTGGTTCTGTTCTCTCTAGGGCATGGCCAGAGGGTACCATTAGGTGTCCGATTTGCATGGATTTTTACTCAGAGGTAAGGATTCACGTGTTGTCATCCTTTCTGCTTTGTTGGAGAGAGGAGGGGGCAGAGGGGGAGCTGTGCAATTCAGTTGTCTTATGTGACCTGCTATGGGCAGCTGCCTTGAAGCACAAGCCTTGCTGTGAAGCTCCACAAGGCACTTCTTGGTGCTGTACACAGAGAGAGAAACCCCTACCAAGATGGCACTGGCAGCTCTCTGGGTCCCTCATCATTCTAGCAGTAATGGACTGATTCCAAATATTCCAAGTCTCCTTTCTCTGCTGCCAACAGAGCAGCAAGTTGGAATTCTTTCCTCCCAATACATGCTGTGGTTTTCTTTCCTTCAGATTCTGCAAAGTGAACGACTGTTTCTGTCAACCCAGTGTGGCCATGTCTTCTGCAGTCAGTGCCTCCCTGTTGCCCTTGAGACTGCCAACACATGTCCAATCTGCAGGACAGAACTCACTCATGAACAGTATCATTCCATTTATATATGAGCACTTCTATTTCTCAGGACAGACTCAGATGGATCTTGGGGGATAGGCCATGTAAAGACCTTTTCCTTCATGTATATAGTTATTCTTGTATATAGTTCCATTTTTCCTGAATTTAATTATAAATAAAGTGTTGATTAACCTAAAGTTAGTCAAGTGTGTCTGCTCATCTATGTTGGACTTTGCTGGTGGATAGAGACATCTTTCAGTAGGTGGAAATAACACTCTTGGTTTGACCAGTCAGAAGTGCTCATTCTTTTCACCATAGTGTAGTCATTGACTTTGGTGGAAAGGTGCTAAAGGCATAAACCTGGTAGTTCTTGTGACCAGTGTGTGTTGTATGGGAGAAAAGAAACAGGCAGTGCTTGGGATGAGAGGCCTTCTATTTCTCAGCAGGCACTCAGGTGGATGTTGTAATTTCTGTGCTCTGTAGATTGAAAGAGCAGCAGGTTGCACACACATCCAAAGAAAACTATTTTCTTTGAGAGTAACTGGTAGGTATCTAGAGAGCTTGTTTATGGTCCAAGCTGCTCCTTGCTATGTTTATATATGGTTACAATGGTTATAATGTTCCACTGTCAGCTGATGACAGCAGCACTGTCAGCTTATGTGAAGCTCTTCCTCTTCTGAAAAGCCTGTAAGCTTCAAGGCAATCGCAAGAATGTAGCGCTGTGAACTGCTGTAGCACTGTGAACTGCTGCATTTGTCCTGCAGAACAGAAGAGAGCAGTGAGCAAAAGCAGTGAAGCAAAGACCTAAAGCAACCGCCGGGGAGTGCATCGCCACCATGGCCATTACCATCACTATCATCATCATCATCACCATCATCACCATTTACCTTTCCTACTGCAAAAGCAAATTGTCTCCAGAGGGAGTGAGGAGCCAGCAGTGGTTCCTAGATCCAGAGTGCTGATGTGAACCCAGAGTGCTGGGTGGCAGCAAATATCCCCATTAGTCACAGGGAGATACACAGGACATGGTCAGCAAGTGCTGACAGCATGTACCTGTCCATATTTTTGGGACTAAAAGGTGTTGAAAGGTGGACTTTTCTGTAACTGCAGGGTTAAGCGGAACCTACATTTCCAAATCAGCCAAAGCAAAGTAGCCCCAGCAATAAGAAACATGCCTGGGTTTTTGTTCTGCAGAACAAGCCACTCACTACTGCCTACCATCAGAGGGGTTCAAAAGTGCATTTACTTACTCTGAACAGTCTTAATATGTATTTCTTTAATAGACTATCTACCTGCACTTCCCTGTGAAGATTTTGGGAAAAATATCTGAAGCCATAACCTTTGCTCGAGTCAAGTAAAGGCACATTTTGACATAAGAAATGAAATGCAATCCTCAGTGAGACTAGTACAAATTATCGTTAGTCAAGAATATAATCTTTTGGGGGCTTCTTTTGGTAATCTTTTAGAGATTTCTGTAGCTCACCCTTGGGATTTGACTTGCAAGGCCAATCATCCCTGATGGTCAGCAAAGCAGCTGCAGACACCTGCAATCACCTCCTCTTTGCCCTTTGCATTGGGTGCGTCCTCTACTGAGGTCAGCTGCTAAATCCCAGGGGAAAAGTCTCCCTCCTCTTACTTTGTTTCTAGTAGCAGCTCTTTGCTGAGCTTCACAGCACTGAGTCTTCTTTGGAAATATGCATGTGGAATTAATGAAAACAGGACTGAAAGGGTCTGAGTGTGATCAAACTGGATGGCATGGGGCACCTGTGGCCGCATCCTGCACTTGCCATAATCTGAGGCCTGAGGGTAAGAGATGGTATTCTCTCTCATGTGGGTTTTTCTTAGGACGATGTGAGCAACCAAATTCAGCTCTGGGCTTCATTTGACAAACTCTTCCTCATCCTTCCTCCCTCACTTTGCCAGCTAAATTCAGACAAGGCACTCTTATGCCTAAAAGCTGTCAAAGGAATAACTTACAACTACAGGAGCTTGAAATTCTTGAAGTGTAAAGCTGGCACCCCTGAAGAACTGCAGGGACTATTCAATCCATCTGGTGCTCTCGGCTGCAGAGCAAACAGGCTTTTGACTAGTTCATAACTGTGGCATATGCAAGAGGCTCAATTATTGCTTCTTAAAAAGCCCAAATTATCTCCTGGAGTTGGAGACTGACAGGCACACCGTCTCTGCAGCATTATGCCCGGCTGAATTTTTGCTGGCTTATTCTCTGCTACTCTGCACTGCCTGTAATTGCATTGCATTTTAACTGTTTAGCATCGTCAGAACTCCAGCCCCAGGGGCAGCGGAGGTGGTGAGAGCTCAACACACCAAATTACTACCCAAAGAGCAAGCAGACAAAAAGCAGAGTGGAGAGGGAGGGAGACAGACAAATGAGCCATGTTCATTAGAGAAACAGCAGCCCTGACCGAGGAAGTGTCCTACTGATGTAATGAGAAAGGTGAAAGTTGTTAATAATAAAAAAGAACACAACAACAGAGTTGCCTTTCTATCAGAAAGCCACAAATCTAGAGAAAATAAATGCACAGTGGAAAGCAGAGATGAAAACTAGCAAAATGCTCTTTGCCCACATAGCTCTTTCTTCCCTACCAGTTTTATTTAGTAGTTTTTTTGGTTTGTTTTTTTTTTTGTGGGAGTGAGTTCTGTAGTTGTGCTATTTAGTGCTGTTCCCTTGTGTGCTGTGATGTGGCCCTGTCAGATGGAAATTAAGCACCATGCAGCCGCTTGCTCAGTTCCTCCCCTCTCCTCCCTCTTCCCCACACCCCTGGTGGAATGGGGAGGAGAATTGAAAAAAACTTGTATGTTGAGATAAGAACAGTTTAATAATTGAAAATATAATAATAATAATGGTAAATAATAATAAGGATATTTTAAAAAACCAAACAAGTAGTGCACAATACCATTGCTCATTGTCCGCTGACTGACGCCAGACTCTCCGAACACAGCTCAGTCCCCCTTCTGGGTAACTGCTCCTGGTTTATATACCAGGCATGATGTTCTATGGTGTGGAATATCCCTTTGGTCAGTTCAGGTGGCCTGTCCCAGCTATGCTCCCTCCCACTGGCAGAGCATGAGACAAGGGGAAGAAAACTGCCCTTGAGTTAGGATAAGCAAGACTTAGCAAAAACCAAGTGTGTTCTCAATGGCATTCTCATTTTGAATTCAAAACACAGCACTGTAACAGCTACTGAGAAGAAATTAACTCCACCCTAGCTAAAACCAGGATAGGCCCCAAAAGCCGGCATCTCTGCTGCAGAAGCCCTGCCATGTGAGGCAGTGAGACACACTTTTCCACAGGCAAGTTTCTGTTTCACCTTTGGCCAGCCAGAGGTCCTGATTGCTGATTCTTTCTTTTCCCCAAAAGATGCTGCAGGTTCAAATCCCTGGGGCAGGTTTTGAAGGACAGGACCATTTGAAGTCTGTCCCACAGCACAGGGAACAACAGCAGTGGTGGAGCAAAGGCAGAAACCAAGGGAGTGGGATGGGTGTGACACAACCCCCCAAGTTTGCACGAGCTGTGCAGAAAGTGCATTTGGTTTTTTTTTTTCTCCTCTGGAAGGTCTTCCTGTGGGGACAAAAAGGAGAGGATAAAAAGTCTGGATCATGTGCTGCTGACGAAAAAAATGAATTCTGCCACCCGTGAGAGTGTGGAAGTGCATCAGAGCTTGTGATGGGGCTGCCCTGCTTAGGCACCTCAGTAGCTTTTACCTCAAGTAACTGCCTAAACTCTATGCAGCAAAGCCTTAAATTACAGGAGGCTGTTGCAGGGAACAGGCCCAGCACAATGCAGCAGCCACAATGTGACAGTCAGAGAATGAAAGGTTCCTTGTGAGTCTTTGTCCTGCCTACCTGCAAAGCCATGGGAGAACAAGAGTGACTTGGGTTGGAAGGGACCTTCAAAGGTCTAGTCCAATCCTCTAGATGAAGGCAAACAGACAGGCATGTCAGCAGGCATAGCCAACACTGGCAGCAATAGATGCTTGTGGTAGCAGAGGTTTCTGTCCCTGTTGCAGGGTAGCCCAATAGGGAAGTGCCTCTGCTGTGGCTCTTCACCCAGGGGAATGTGCAGGGTGGATATGAGGGAGCTGAGAAGATCCTTCAACTGTCTGTGCTGAATATTTTGAGGGTATTGACATTTCACATCAGCTGTATTCACCAGGGTTAATTAAAGCCTGTGTTTTATAGATTGCCCTTGTCCATAAACGGAAAAGCTGCCTCAATTGGAAATCAATAAAGTAATCTTTAAGTTCTTTTATTTTATTAGATATAGAGTCCTAATTTGAATAAATTGAGGAGCCATAATTAATGGTGCCAGAGAGGTCCTGAGATGTAAGTTTAAAGCTTCCTGAGGAGTGTGCTTTGCTGCAGGCAGTGTGCTGGAGGGGCCCAGCACAACCAGGGTGTAGCATTGAAGCCAGGGATGCTCCGCTGAGCAAGTTCCTAGGAGTGCTCTGGTGCTGCAGAAATCCAACAGCAATTCAATAGCCAGCACCCTCTACTGACCTCTTGCCCAAAAAATTGAAGGGAAGGCTGTGAATGGCAGTATTGTCACCACAGGGAACAGCAGGAAAGCCAGATCCTGGGGTCAGCAGAGGGCTGCTGGCAGCTGAAGAGTCCCAGAGATGCTCTGGGATAGCCTCCCTGTTCCGAGCCAGTGAGACTGATGTGCTTTATGCCTCTCTCTGCTGTGCACAGGTGTGAAGTTAAATGGTTCACTCCTCTTCAATGGGTTGGAGTCATTCCAAAACCACAAAAACCTTTGGGGGTTTTGGAAAGGGAAGTATCCTGATGGTGCTGCTGCTTCCCCTTCCTCCTGATTCTTAACAAGAATGGAAGGTCATACATTTCCCTTTATGACAAGTTTTGTCATTTCAGGGGTTAAGAGGATCTCAGGTTTGCTTCATTTCTACCCTCCACCAAACTCTCCTCTTTTACTTCATACACACTCACACAAGCCAGTTCCTTTGAGAGACTTTTCCCAGCCTTCTGATGAGAACTTGGTGCTCTGCCATGCCCCTTATCATGAAAAGTCTGAACACCTTCCAGTTTTGGTGATTTTCACTTTTCCAGTACCAAGATTTGCAGAGAGCCTCGCTCTCTCCCCATCACTGACTGTAATGAGGATGTTTCCACTTGCCACTCCCAGCATGCCTTCTGCAAGGTTTCGTGGTGTCCCTGCCACCATTATGCCCAGATTATCTAATGTCTGCTCTCTAGGCTCATTGTAAAGAGTTCAACTCTGTGCTTTAGGAGTGCAGAATAATGGACAACAGTTGCACTAGGTATGGGTAATGGATTGCATTTCTGCAAAGACAAAAAGAATAGCCACTTAATAAAGATAATAACTTTTAATAGGCAGAAATAATTTTTTTTCTTGACACACTGTGGTAGTTTCTGAACAAATTTTGCACACACACACAAAGTTATATTTCACAATCTTTCTCTGCTTTTTTCTACTGTCCTTTCGCTATGATGCAACATGTTACAAAATATTTTTTTTTTAATCAACATGAAAATCAATCCGCAATGATTGCTCTTATTGAGGAAAACTTCATCAATCAGGAATCTGAATAGCTGCAGATGCCAACTAGCATATTTTAGATGGCCTGACCTTTCCAAAGTAGGTATCCAAGACTTCTCTGCTTCTGAGGAACCCAGGTGATTCAGGAATACCTGAATGAACCACATAAGTTCAGCTGCAGCATGGAGGACACTTGTTTGTTCCCCATCTTTTACAGAGGTTCATCAGATATTTCTCATGGTGCCGCTAAGAAAGAGGATTATTAGACCCACCAAAGTGTAAGAGCAATGGTCAAGCACAGGGAAATGAACCCTTTTGAGATTTGTATATAAACATGAATTAATAATTCTGCTCAATCTCTTACCATACTGGTAGGTAAGTTTTAAAATTTCAGCAAAGGGAATTGGAGAGAGAAGTTTCTCAAAAGCATTGTATCACTAGGTATAAAAACGTAGATCATCATCCTGAATCTTGGTCCTGCCCTTAGGCCACCAGCTGTCTTCTTTCCATTCCCCAGTAAAGTAACGGAAGTTCTTGGGACACTAACAAGAATCGAGGGATTCAAACTGAGCAGATGCTCACAGTAATATAATTTTCAAACATTTATAGTTCTAGAAAAGTAGGATACATGCAGGTATGAGCACTACTTGATATTTTGGAATTGCCAGCTCTGTACAAGTTAAGAGTGTCTTTAATGAGCACTTGAAACACTCCCTAAACTTCCAGAGTTATTCAGTAACCTACAGGAATCCCATACATTACTCAGAACACAGGGAAGAAGGTTCATCTGTAAAATTGCTTGTCTTGCTGATTCCCACAGTGTGCCCCAGGCTATATAGAAGTCATATTTGTAGCACACATAATGCAATTAGCCAAGGAACAGGTGAAAATAAACTCTGTTGCCTGTTACATTACAAGGATCATATTCAGTAATTTACAGAACTTCAAAGAGCCTCAGTGCAAGGTATATTCCCCCCTTAACAGAAAAAAGCACACACTTCAGCATTCCACCCAGGCATCCCACCCTGTAAACATTTATGACAAGCAAAGCATGTGCTACAGTGAGGAGTCTCATGGAAATCACTGAATTAATTTTCATAGTGGCTATTTGCCCAGTACTGTTTCAAGGGTCAGGCCTTGTTTGTATTTTGCTACATACAATTGAAAGAACCCTAGGTACTGTAAGTTCAACAAAGTATGCTGACATATTCCTCCCTGTATGTGCAGAAAACATTTTTAGTAAGTACTATGTAAACCACCTGATTTTTACATTCTCGTCAACCTTGTTTCCCTACTTTTACTATATGTGAAAATAATAAATACATATGATATACCAGTTATTAAGCCTTCAAAAAAATTACATATTCCAGAAGGGACAGAAGACACTTGAGAAGTCAAGAGCTGGTCATTAACACAAGTGTCCTGTCTGGTAAAAAGCTTCAGCTGGTCCACATTTCCCATGGAACTGCAATTTTGGTGGTATATTCCTGCACATTGTGATAAAACAGGCTGCTTCACATCTGAAATGACAACAGTATCTATACATTATTATTCCAGGTAACATATTTAGAAACATAAGAGTAAGCTAAAATGGAAGGCATGGAATAAATCTGATTTGGGTAGGCAATCAGGATTAAATCCACTGTCCAGGCCACTGTCCTGCCCCCACACAAACAGAACCACCTTTGGGTTTTCAGTAATGTAGGCAAAATTTCATTTTCTTGCTCTAATTGAAGAAACAAGGAGGTTAATTTGTCCTTACTGCTAGCATCGGGAAAGCTCAGTTTCTTCATCCGGGGGGAATAAGAATAGGTCAAAACCATGAAAGACGTTCTTCACATTTCTGGTCAACCAGATATTTCTCAGTGGAGGGTGATGGGATCCATTCTGGAGGGGCTTCATTCTAAAGTGATGGTGGCAGACTGTGCTTTGTCTGAGCCCAACATAGCTGCCTCTGTCTGGTCCATCCCACATATGCTGTGACACTCAGGTCCTCAGGCCATCCTTCTCCTCAGCCTCCCTGCCCTACCCAGGCTAAAGGACCCTTCCCACACCTGCTTCCTTCTCTCACCCTCAGCAAAAGACCCCATTTCACCACAAGTGATGGAAGCAACTCCATGGGAAGTGGATACTGTGGTGCCTGAGAAAGCTTCATGCGTGAAGGAAAATGCAGCACCCACATCACAAACAGTGGGTTTCAGGGGTGCTCTGATGGTCTTTGCCCTCTCACACGTAAAAATACCATCCAACACCTGCCATGCATGTTAACCACCAAGGATTTCAAGCCATAATAAACCACCTCAATAAAAGTGCTGGCATTTGCATGAAGTGAAAAAGATACAGATTTTTCATGGAAAAAAAAAAAAGGAGCAAAAAAATTCTGGATAGTAAATACCTTTTTCTTTTTTTTTTTTTAACTGCCTTTAAAAATTTTTAACCTTTTTCTTTTTTTTTTTTTTAACTGCCTTTAAAAATTTTTAACCTTTTTCTTTTTTTTTTTTTTAACTGCCTTTAAAAATCTCTTACTTCTCACACAAACAGAAAGAAAATTCACCCAGGGAAGTACACCTAGGAAATGCTGAACAGTTTAAGTCACATGCTCTGCCTATAAAGGTCTATCTCTGAGGTGGCAGCTTCCCCCCCTCCACTGGCCTGGCTCTCTGGTCATGATGATATGCTCAAGTCGAGCTTTGTTTAAGCTGTTTTTCCTTGAGGTTGCTACCAACTGAAGTCATTGCTCATTTTATTTTTCATTTTTAACCTTTTTGTTTAGTTACATGGCACATACTGAGACTAAAAAGTATTAGAGAGACTAACAAACACTAACATTAGCGGATGTAAGACTAAGGCTACAAACTTACATATTTATTGCTGAGATGTGAAGAGTTGCCGAGTTTTATTCTTCCCCTGAGACGAGTGCTCTCCTAAGAAACAGAAAATATATTTGTATTAGTTAAACATGTAAAGATAAAAGGACCAATGAGTCTAGCACAAACACATCACTGACCACTAGAGTCTCCTTGTCAGATTTACTTAATCAGCAAAAACTGTCCATGCAATAGGTTTTTATCACTCTTTCTGTTTTATAGCTTATTTCCCCTACTACTACAAAGTATTTCCAAGAGAGTGCTCAAGAGGTTTGAAAATAAAAAAAAACTTTAATTAATTTGTAACCATGATTAGAACATTAAATTATAAAAATAAGAAGATACAACTATAAAATTAATTTTTGCCAACAATGCTGACATCAGCTTGGTTCCTCCAAAGCGGGAAAATGAACCTTTATGAACTTCAGTCAGGGATTATACACAGTTCTTACTCCTCCTTCCCTGGAGGAGCAGAACCACTACCAGCAGTTACAGGCAGAAAAATAAGCCTCGAGATGACAATGTGTTTACAGATGTCCTATTTCCAAACATGCATCCCAGGAACGGCAGTGGAATTTTTTTTTTTTCAGAGATTTGTACATGGAGATGAACAGGGAATGGCATTCCCAGAGTGGGCAGAGCCCCATGGAAATACGCACAAGGGTGGGAAAACCCAAACGCCTCCAGGAAACTGTCTTCTGCCTTTCTGCTCACCTGCAGGAGACAATTTAATGCCTCACACACACACACACACACACACGAGAGGCAAGAAAGTGATGTATTACATTCTAGGAGAGGTGAATATGTATTAAAAAGTTTTATATGATCTATAGCCTGGGGTTGCAAATTGTAATACAAATTAGGATTCTAAAAAAATTATCTGATTAGGCACTTAAATAATTAGTAGCCAAATTAAATTGTCGCTCTCCTGAAGAAAACGGAAAAGACTCATAAACAGTTTTTGAACAGCTTTTCTTCACAGTAAAGAAAAAGGCTCTTTATTTAGTGCAGCTTTTTGGAGATGAGTAGAACTTGGTATCTGTGGAAAATTGTTCACCAATAATGTGCTGGAATGATGTTCACTTCCCAAGTGTTCAATTTTGAACAAAATTATTTTACGATCTTTTTAAAGTGTTGCTAAGTTAGAGCTTCCGAAGTTCTGATGATATTAAATTTCAGGTAGAGAAAAGAAAAGCACAAGTTTCTGTTAGAAAAGAAAAAGAAACATTTTAACAACACATATTTTTGATAGGTGAAATGTTTTTGTTAGATAAAAATCTTGTTTTGAAAAGCTAAAGTGAACAAGTTCAAATACTGTACAGTTTTATACCAACAAAAGAATGAGATTTTCAAGAAATCTCACTTTTTTTAATTTTAATTTTATTTATTTTTCCTTCTGCAAGTTTTTACTTTCCTTGTTCAATATGCGGAAATGGAAGACTTAATAGGGCATAAAGTGACAAATTGACAAGACTGTTTAAAAAAAAAGGTGTAGCAGAAACTCATTGAGAAATATATCATGAGAAATAATTATTGAGAAATAACATGGAGAAGATAATATTCAGTAGTGGTAATAAATATCAGTACTTTGTTAGCAGTTCCACTCTCAGCTGATTGTTCTGCAGTCAGACTTACATGGAAGGTCAATACTTTGCACCTTAGGAAAACAGCATGCCTAAGGGGAGGCTCCAGATTCAACATAGCTCCCTGGATAACATCCCATTTATGCCAATAGACTTTGGATCAGAGTGTGGAAGGAGTGAGGCAGTGCTGGTTGCAGAAGTCAGACTGCTTGAGTGGTACCGGCCAGCAGCAGTGGTCAGGCCAGGAGGGGTGAGTCTGCCTTACTGCAGACCCTGAGGCTGCAGCACACAGACACACTCCCTGTCTGCATTTCCTGGTGCTATACACATTATCCCTGAAACAGTGAACCGCCACAAACTATTGCCAGGGTTGATGTTCCCCTATAATATCAGTGTCTGTCTGATGTGGGTTTGAAGCAGGCAGGGATGCTCTACATTTCTTTGCCACTGCACTTCCAGAAGGGCAGGAGCCTGCAAGACTTCTGACACAAAACTGAGTTGTTGCTACTCCATGGTTGCCAATGCGTCTAAAGATATTTGCATCATAAGTCTTGTAATCATCAATGCCAACTAACAATTCAGTGATGAAGAGACAACAATTATATACTGGAGAGGAAGTGGTCACACAATACATTCTCTGTTCAAGAATAAAAAGGTAGTGCACAGGTTTAGATACAGAGCTACAGTGTGCCTTGAGACTGCACAGAGAGGTGTACAGAATATTCTGGAGTCCAGACTCAGTAGTTTGATATTCCACTAAATATCCAGTCGCAATCCAAACGGAAAACCAAGAAGAATGTTCAGGTTAGCTGCAAGTGGGAAGACACCTTTATTGGCCTCAAAGCAACCTTATTACTGACAGAAACAAATTTTAAGAACAAAAAAACCAAACTTGCCCCCAAACCATCACTCACCAAAATCAAACTTTGCTTCCCATAAGGGAAATGAAAATAAAATACTTGTGTTTAGTACTTTCTTAAAACAGATGATATTTTTAATAGAATGAAGAAATTATTTCACAGTGAATTGTTTGCTGATTAAGAAAATACACAGTGGAGTGGAGGTGCTCAACCAGTCTAGATAGATTACCTGAATCCCTTGAAGGCTGTCACAGAATCATAGAATTGTTAAGGTTGGAAAAGATCTTTAAGATCATCAAGTCCAACCATCAGCCCAGCAACACCACCATGTTCACTTTAAACTGTGTCCTCAAATGCCACATCCACATATTTTTTTAACAATTCCAAGAATGGTGACTCCACTACTGTCCTGGACAGCCTGGTTGCTCTTCCAATGCTTTGCCATACTTTCTGTGAAGAAATTTCCATAATTTCCAATCTAAACCTCCCCTGGCAGAACTTGAGGCCACCATTGAAAGAGAAGAGATATAGTTATGCAAAACATATCAACAAGAGCAAAATTGCTGCACATTATCAGTGAATATTGTCTTTTATTTATTCTGGTTTAGGCGTTTAGGGAAGGATGATGCACAAACTCTAGTGTGGCGCACTAGGGGATGAAACCTCGCACTAGGGTTCAAGAGAGACTTGAACCATCAGCTTCTCACTATACAGTTATTCAACATCTTGCAGGAAGGTGTTGATTGATCCAATTGGACAGGTTCTATGGCAATAACTTTTTAATAATAGGTTGAAAATTCATTGTGAATTTGTCTACTTTGATAAGTGAGTGAATGCAGAAAAATGGGAGACGAAGGGAACTGGAAGACGGTATTTGGTGCAGTTAAAGTGCTGTGAACTACAAGTGTAATGTGACCCCTTTTACCTGTGGTCCTGCCTTGTGGCACCTCTCCTGATGGAGGAGGAGTTGTGGACTCAGATAGATTGGCAGAGGGCAGTGAGAAGCCAACCTCATAAATATCACGTGCTTCTACAAAAACTGAAAGAAATGATTCACAGTTTGAGAAAGAGGTCTTAGGCAGAATATTTGGAAAATGAAATCAGATTGATACTGACATGGAAGTTTCAGCTGTCAAACAAACTCTTCCATTACACTCTTTATTTTCCCTCTCATTCCCCAGAGTTGCATCTGTTTGTTGATTTTTTGTCTGAAACTGGATGGCAAACACAAAGACATAGGCACCATGAAGTCTCTAAGCACTACTGTGATAAAATGCAGACAGATCTGTAGTTACACTGTTCAGTTTATTGCCACAGGAGGCTGGAGATATCCCAGTGGACAAGACAAATCCATGGAATTAGAAGCCACTGAAAACTATGAAACACCAAAGACACAACGTCTGATTCAGGAGGTCTCCAAGCCGCGGGCTGCGGAAGGCTATGCTGGAGGACTCATTAATGTACTCCTTTCCTATTTGTTATCCTTCCCTTCACATCTCATGATAGACACCCTCAGTGACAGGATTTGGGGCTACACAGATCCAGGATCTGAGCAGGTAGAGCTGGCTCAGATCATTGTTTCTCAGCTTCAATATTAAAGGAGATGGTGTTCTAGCAGCAATACAGCACTGGTCTTTCATACACACAGCCTTCCACATGTCACCCCTGAAAGACTTATGCTGCAGCCTTGCCCATCGATTCACCCCAGTGGACCAGCAACCCGGCACTGGGCCCAATCCAATATACACTGCATACATCCTCCTCTAAAATGCAGTCATGCTGTAGAAGGATAAAGATAAGGAAGATGCAATAGGAAAATTTTGTATTCATAACTCCTCATCCTTCAAAGTATTTGTTTCAAGTCCATGGAAAGTAGACTGAGTGCACAGATCTGCAAAGTTAAATGATAACCAGGAAAGAAATAGTACTGCAGTGAAAATGCAGGGTTTTCTTCCTAATTAAAATTTCACTTGTGTAGTATTTGTTTCGATTTTCCACTCACAAATATACTCATTTCCAACTATTATGATGCCAGTGAATAAGTAATGGGCACAATCAGCTGAAATTACACATTGTATAAAATCAATTTTGAAGCACTGAAACAAACATTTCTTTGTCTCACCGTTGTGGAAGGCTATTGTATTAATCTCATTGTAATTTGTCCCTCCCCCCCCATTTGATTAAGAATCTGAATATATTATTCAGAATACACATACACTGCAGAACATCATGACAAAAAGAGAGTACAAAATGAGTACTATGAGTACAGAAAGTCTTTGACCTGAGCAAAGCCCTCTGACATTACTGGGAAAGCTGGAAGAAAAAGGATAAAAAAACAATCTTTGACATAAAAAATAGGCTGTATTGCATCTCAGATTACATTGTCTGTAAGAAAAAATGAGTTGTGCTGTTATTTCATTGTAATATCTGCTGCTGAGAAATTGCTCATAAGTGGCAATCAGGTTCAGAGCAAAAAATTAAAGTGAGCTTTTAATAAAATCTGATTGCAGAAGCCTATCTTTTACAAAAGTATAAAACTACCTCTGCAGAGAGAGGAATCAAAATGTCTATTTTTACCGTGCTGAACCAAAAGACTGAGAGGTGCATTACAGATGCTGGAGAACAGCCTTAGGTGGGAACCAGCGCCTGGGTGCAGTGGCTGCGTTTATTGTGGGCCAGTGGGCCCAGCACCTGCAACATGCTGCAGCACTCCCCTGCCACACACTTCCCCCACAGCCCTGCAAACTGCTCCTCACCACTGTCAGCGGGACAGAAGGATCTGTACAGCTCACCATGACAGAGAGGGAGTGTGCAGAGATGTCCAGGTGAGGGACAGGAAGGCAATTGCTGCTCAATGGGGAGCAACGAGTGGGAGGAGGCTCCTTCACAAGGTGCATCTCAGAAAACTGCAGGCTGGAAAGTTAACAAATGCTTCACAAATGGAAACATGACTTGACCCTCAGCAGTCTGACTGTAAGAGACTTCTTTAAAACCCCTTGAAAACATGCACCGTTCACAAACCGAATTAGAAATAGAGAAGGAAGTATGTGCTATTTAATGCCTTTGACTACAGTTTTGTCCAAAAATTTTAGCTGGAAGGGTGTGCAGTCAGATCTTTGTGGTGTAAGTAAACACAGACTCCAACCATGAGCTGCAAAAGCTGAGAAAGTTTATTCTTCAGTTTCTGTGAAGACAGAAAACACAACTTCAGGCTATTATACAATACAAGGTTAAAAAAATATAGTGTCAGACAATGAGAAAGAGAAGGAAAGAGAAGGTGCTTGATTTCTCTCTCTGTTGCAAGGGGATCCTTTTCTATGAAGCAGCTTCTAGGTTTCCTATCTGCAGGGGAAAAAAAGTAAGGCACTGAAGCAACATCTCATAATAGGAAAAACAAATAATCAATATCATATCCTCATATTAGTAGAAACACCCTCTCTTACCGTTCCTAAACACACAGCATGCCAGAAGACTGCTCTTTGCTCACCTATGTTGCTCATCTTGCAAGTGAGAGGAAGAGGGAAGGGAATTTTCAATGACAGAGTGCCTCACCTGGGAATTCAGCTTCTTCAACTGCTCCTACAGGCATCCACCTGGATACTAGACACAATGAGAAAGAGATGAAAGTCCCAATGCAGGTTGAGAAACCCTATGGCCCACTACAGAACCATGCCCCCTGGCAGGGGTAAATTTCCCTGGGTTGAGCCCTTAATGAGGTAAAATGCAAAGATTTCTTACCTCCTTAAATGCCATGGTCCATGCTCAGATGTACTCAGCATAGCAGGAACCAGCTCCCAATGTGTCCCATTATACCAAAACCACATCTACGGTTTGATGTGTGAGGCAGAACAGTTAAACAGTCTCAGCACTTGGAGGTTCACTGAAAGCAGGGACGCTGATACTGTCATTAAACTACGTTGTTTCAGAAGATCACAGGATTTTCCAAGTCCAAAGCCGACCACCACACTGGGTTGTCTTGAGGGATGCTGAACTTTATTTGCATTCCAGTGACCAAGGCAAGTTTTTTTGCTGAATGAGAGCAAGGGGTTTTTCATTGTTCTGGGATGATTATGGTGTTTGGTCACTAGGTATAATAGAGTCACCAGCCTCTGATGTGGAAGGTTGGGAATTCTCAAAGCCTTTACAAAGACTTCGGAAAAGCGGGAAGTCTGGAGGAATGATACAGGCAAAAACTATGGTCATCTCAAATAGGCTGAAGTTCTAGGGTCCGACTAATCTATGCCATGAAATCCCGTATATCTTCATGGCAGGCAGCTCATCTTGTGCAAGAGATGCGCCCAAGATGTGTTATGAAAATCAGAGAGGAGGTAGAGCCAGTTGAAGTAAGAGATAACAGCTGTAAGGTCATGATTACTGTTGAACAATAGCAGTTTTTGGAAGAGATGTGGAGCATATGGGGAATGCAAGTTCTTCTGCATCCTCGGTTCATGCTATTTTGTACTGCACTGCCATCTGAGAACACCTCTAGGTGTTGACTGATCACTTTCTCCAGTGTGATTACAATGTTAAAGGTGGTTTTCATGTGACAGGTTAGGTGTCTCCTCAAATATCCATGTTTGCCTGGCACATTTTCACAGCTCTGTTTAGTAGCAACACTCGAATTTTCATTTTTGTCTGCAGTGAGTACCTTGGGAAGCCATAATGCAAACATACCAGGGATCCTTTTCCAGCCACCTTCTATTCCAGGTGCATCACCAAAATCTGAGCCACATCGACACCAAGCTTTGACACCTTGAATATCCTTTCAGAAAATTCAGTGTAGAACAGGCAATACCCCTGCAGGTCGAGTAAGTCATATCCTACCCTATTATCTCAAAAGAGCTCACTCTGGTTAGAAATCATGCCCTAATGAATCAGCTTATGCTTAGGTGCCAGAATTATACTGAACAACTCTGAAATGTTATGTTAGCTGCACATTCCTATGAACTTTATATTGAATACTCAACTGGTGTGCTGCTACTATGTACGTTTTACGTGCTCTAGAATGGGTACTCCAGGCAAGGGCCATAAAAGAAAATTGTCAAGTCGTTACTTAAGTATCAATATTTCTATCACACATCGTTCATCTGTATGGAGTAGCCTTACCGCAATCTCTATTCATCAGCCTTTCTGTACCTGAGGAATTTCCATCCCTCAGCGTTCTTCATGAGTCCAAAATAAGTGATTAATACCTTTTTACTGGTTTTTCAGTGTAATACGCAAGAACCCTTACATAAAAAGTTAGGTCTGTTTTCAAGACAGCCAATACTTTAACACCATGGATGATGGTATTGATCTCTTAGTCATCAATTAGAACCCTTCATCTTATATTCTCAGGAAATACATCTATCACTGAAAAGCCAAATGTGCAGTTCTGTGAGCTATGTTGAACCTCAAATAAGAAATATTTTTGCAGGTAGATTTTCTAGAACTCTGTACTGTAGAAGACCATTTATTCTCCCTAGGGAGGATCACCCTAAATTTACCTCTAGAGTCAACATGAAATGGCTGCCATAAGTCTTGCATTTGTATATTAGTGTAAAACTTTTGAGATGATTCAATATCCTGAGCCTTTTTAACCAAGCAGTTTTCAAGAGGCAACTACAGGCACTTATCTTGCATCAGGCATTGCAGTTCACTGACAAATGTGCATGAAAAATTCAAGGTGTTTAGTTTTCTCTGTCTATTGTTTTTACTTTACATAAATTCTAAGGCACAACCAGTTGTGCCTTAGAGCTCAAAGCATCAGTAATTCCATCTTTCTGAGAAGAGTTTTAAAAAGTGAGAATATTAAAGCTCTATTTTACCTAGTGTTCCTGATGATACTACTCTATTAAAAATCATTATTTTAGTCCAGGATTAATTGACAACTATTGTTTTCCTGTATTCTTTCACATTAATTACAGGTATTTGAAATAATATTCTTTATTAAATTTAATTCAGCTATGCTCCTGAAAATGGAACCTTTTTTATTTCTTTCATTTTATATTCAGAAGTTAATTTTAGAAGTCCTAAAATAGGATCTTTCAGTAGTCAGTGGACTGCCATAGGTCAGTTCATTCCAGCTCAAGGTACATATCCAAGACAGACAGGATAAATAGCCCTCTGGACACATACATCTCTTTCAACTATGTGCAGCTGGCATAGCTTTTAGATAGATAAAATAAGGCAAGATTAAACTCATCATAACTCTCGATCAAGGTATATCATGCACAACACTGAGAAGAAGTTTATCTAGGTTGCTTGCTTGAACAATTTGTAGGTCATATCCTTATTTGTTCAGTATATATGGGGTTTCTTTACACTTTTTAAACACAATTATATAATCTCAAAATCTTCTGTTTGAAATGAAAAGTAAAAACTAAAAAAATATAATGTATAATTATAATAGAGCTTAATTTGAATGCATGTCAAAGCAGAACTTCATTGTACATATGCTTGAGCTTAGGCACCTGAGCAACCTATTGATAGAGGACGATGTAGATCTACCTGTAAAGTTAAGGCTGCTCTAAAGAACTTCCTAGCTTTAGTCTTTTGAATCACAACTTTTTGTCGTTTTGTTGGTACATACAATCAGAGGAGGCCACAACACACACTTTGTAAACAGCTGGATGAAGGAAAAAGAAGAACCCATTTAAAGAAGTTTTATGCAGTGCAATTGTTGTCAGCAGTTGTAAGAAGGACCACAGGTCAGACAGTTCTCGAGTCTGCCTATACCATAAGAAACACTTGCCTTTATGTCCAAGTTTTTAAGGAAGCAAGTAAATCTGATTCAAATGGGCAGGCACCTAACATCTTTGAAAATACCATCTTTGAAAATACCTGCGTGAGTGACAAATATTTCTGTAAGAAACAGGACCTTCTGTCAGAATGCTTTTAATTTAAGATGTAAAGTGACTCTAAAAACCTGGGCAAAACCAGGATTTCACTTTCTGTGAAAGCATGTTTAATTTTGAAACATATAATGATGTAAGAATGTGAGAGAAAATGGCAGCTAGTTTAAATATGAATTGTATTAATGAGGAGAGGGCAAGAATCTTGTCTTCTAAGTGGTTATGACTCATACCTTCTAATTATAGCATGTACACATCCTACTTCAGTAAAAAAGAATATCAAGCATACTCTGGATGAAAGATATTCAGATACTTGGTGAACTAGTGGCTGATTAACAGGCACCAGAGTTCATCTTGTGGGGGAAAAAAAAAAAGAGCCTGCAACTTTTCTTATTTACTCTGCTGTAAAACACAAACAATTCTGCTGCTGACAATGGAATTCTTTTGTTGTTGAAAGGGCACGAGGGCAGAATCAATCAAAAAATGTCTATGAATAAGTTTCTGACTTCATTCAGATTACAAAAAAATAAAATATTAATTTAGGAAAGCATATACTCAACTCTGTACTCAAAATAAAGCTAGAAGTCCATTCCCAAAGACAAATACTGAAAAAACCACCCCAAAACTAAGATTAATAATTTCCCAAATCACAAAGCTCTGAAATGCAGTCACTTAAGTGCAGTGGGGCAGAATGATACATCCTATGATGGAGTAGGTCCTTCTGCTCCTCCAGCCTCCTACCATGCTGCTCAGTATCGGCGAGGCTGTAGGGACCTTGCACGACTCTGGTTTGTTTCAAGGCCTGCAAGAGATGCCATGTGGGTCTTTTGGATTGCACAAAAGCTTCTGGGAGTTGCAGAGAAGGCTGGAGAGTCCAAACTGTGCCTCTCCAGCAAGTAGAGGATAGTTCAGACAAAGCACTGTATTTCAGAGGACTTCCCAAGGATTCAGACAAAAGGAGAGAGCAGCTATTGGTCAACCTCGGAAATGTCACTAGGAGAAACACATGGCCAAAACCCTTAAAAACAAAAAAGAGTTTTATACCTAAACAGTAGAAAGTAAGAGACTGTTTTTCTGGAAGGACTTCTGCAAATGAGGTGGGACCTACATGGCTGAGGAAGTGTAGGGTGAAGCTGGGCAGTTTCACCATCACTACCTCTACCATGACAGTTTTAAGGGTTTTGATTTTATTTATTTGTTGAATATCTGTGAATCAGATTAGTTAGAATTTTGTTCTGCCTCAGTCTTATTTTGTGTTACTCCATTTCTTGCAGAACCTATAGCTGCATCCATGTCTTTGCTTTGAGATTTTGCTTTCTTTTGTGCATATTATAAATAACCTCTGTTCCTTTAGGCTTTATTACCATATATTTTGTAAAAAACTGAAGAACAGGACAGAGGAATTTGCAATGAGTGTAGGATTTTTAATACAAAAGGTGGCTGAGTATAGGGCTGACTGAGTACAGGTTGCTTAACTCAACTCTGACAGAGCCTTGTTTACATAGGGCACTGACTCCCAAACCTTTTGACCCCTGGGATATTACCAGTCTTCAAACTTCCTTGTACAGCCAGATCTAGCTGATAAATACCTTGATCATCGTTACTCCTGAACAAGCCTGGTTGTAGATCATGTACCATCAATGATTTAAAAAAAATATTTTCCCTAAACCAGTCATACTTCTCACTCCCAAATACCAACAGCACAGACCGTGCAGCTAAACTGCAGGACCCCAGTCTGGGGATTTGCACTGTGGAAGAATTGTTTGCACTGACTTTGACCTGACAGGAACTAAAGATGGTTTTGCTATTAGAAACATCATCCCAAAAACTGCTCTTCTCTGAACTCAGAGAAGGAGACAGATATACACAGAGAGGAAATGCTCACCAGTCTCAGGAGAAGTTGTCTTCACAGAAAGAAGTTTGACTCCATCTTTGTCTGACTGGGCCCTGTTGAAATCAGAAAACATTTAATCAGACAGACAGCATGCATGTTGGTCAGCCAAACAAAACTCTAAGATTATGATCTGGAGAAGGCAGCAGCTATGCCAGTCTACACTGGCAGGATTGAAATGGGCTTTGCATGGGATCATGAGCAAGTCTTGGTGGTGGAAAACACCATATACCAACACCTCTGATAATACTTTTCTCTTAAAATATGTAATAAATTAAGTTTCATGATTCCAGGTTTTATCTAGCATTTCACAGAAGTACATCTGAGAGAAAAGAGGGAGTCATCTTTTTTCTGTCAATACAAAGCTTTTAGCCATGTTGAATTGCAAACAAAACATTGACAAGAGAAAAAACATTAACAAAAGTAGGGGAATGGGAAAGAATGGGGGGACAGAAAAATCAATGGGGGAAAAAATTGAAAAAAAAAATACTGGGCCAGTGAGTCCTGTGACACAGAATAAGCTGTTTGTCCATTCCAAAAGGATCCCCTGCAACACAGCTGAGAGTCATCACATTTCTATCCATGCTGGAACACCTGCTTGTCATGCATACGGGTGTACAATAACTGCAGGAACAACACTTCCAGCAGGATATTTCTCTTTGGGGTGGTAACTGCTTATTATGCTTAAGCAGAGAGAGATCAAAGAAAATCCTACACAGAATCTGCTGCATTTACAAGTGCCCTGTGATAGATCTCAAAGCAATGAAAAGGATTCAACCTACTGTTCAGCGCCATTCTCTTGTCTCTCTGGAAGAAGAAACAAAGGTAGTATCATTTTGATTGCTGGAACTCACTTAAATAAACATTTAGACATAGCTATTGCAGTTTCTGGCAGACAGCTTAGTTGTGATTTTGCAGTATTGCATTAAGTGCATTAACACAATCAAGCAGCTTGAATGGTAATTGTTATTTTTCTGGTCATCTATGAAAGTGAACTGATACTGCTGATACTGATGCTTCTGGAAACCAGGGAGAATGATAAGTGACTTGTCCAAGAGCACAACAGAAGCACATTTTTCCCTGCAGCTCCCAAATCCCTGGGTAGCTGGCACAGAGGACATAAGCATGGAATGGTTCTTGAGTACATAACAACTGAGCTAAAAGATACAGGGTGAGGGGAGTGAGGGAATATGCTGCCAGGCTGTACACCCTGGGGGTTTAACCTATCATGACATCTGAGAGCAGAGCCTGTCATCCTAATTGATGAGGAACAAGTTTCTCCCCAAAATGAATCATATACTGAATGTATTTTATGCTTATGTGCAAGTGTGGGCAGATGGATGGGGCCAGCGGGTTACATCAGAGACATGGAGCCAACTCTAGCTCCATGGCACTAAGCACAGGGGTTTCCACCCACAGGGGAAGCACACTGGATAGGTCTGGGCAAATCCTACAGGAAGCACCACAGGTATCTACTCTATCTTCCAAGTGAATTTGCTATTACAGTGCCTGATGGCATTTGTGCATAGGGCAGGCTGGTGTGGAAATGTTCTTCATCTCATATCTTTATCTCTTGACTCCAAATATTTAATAGTTTCCTAAGCAAGGATCACACCTTCCTCTGTTTATCTGGGTCTGTTCTTCCATGTCATTGCCTAAATTGGTTGTGACACGCTGTTTGCTTTGGTTTACAGCTTCAACACCCTCTTGTGATTTTGTATTTCCAAGGCCTGGTGATTTCACAGTTGAAGCTCTGCACGGGTCTCCTAACTCATGCCAGCTCACAGGGACAGAAAGACCACAGTCTGGATTTTGCATTTTCACTTAATGAAGAATCACACTTGCCTGTAGCCCACTTGGGCAACTCTGAAATATTTGGCAAATGGAACTTGATGGAACCCATTATCTAAAGTATTTAATGGATAGCAGTAAAGCAGATACTGACTTTAGCTGTCCTGTCAAAATGACTGCATCTGGAAATACTGCTTGCTCAGGGATTTTGTTCCCATGTACATTATAGTGTAACTAGAAAATTCTAGTCATGCATAATGTGTGTGTGTATCTGTGTCTCTGTGTGTATCAGGTATATCCCAAAAGAATATTTCTTTGCCTGTATCTAGAACAGAGATAAAATAAATATAGTGATTTTGTTAAACAATATCTTCAAACTTAGTTTTCACTGCCTATTTCTACCTGATTGACTGATTGTATTAGCACAGGTGTTTGCTAGTTCTTGGTAGCTGCAAAAATGTGAACAGAAAGCTTGCAGCATTACACATATTCTCTAAAAATCAGAGACATTTTTACTCACTCTGTTCTTCCTACTGATTTTGAAAATGAAGTGTTAGTTTCCCACTTTAGGCAAAACACTTCAAAATACAAGAAGGTTTCCCACCAGACTACCACAACAGCTATGGTTAAGGTAATCTAAAAGAGATCTTTTAACAATAAAAAGCACATTGATTGCTCCCCCTCCCTTCCCCCCCCCCCCCCCATCCAGAGAAAGCAAAACGAATACCTGGAGTTTTCTTCTGGCACATTTTGTACAAAGCCACCAGTGAGAAGACAGAGAGGGTAATGACTATCAGGGTGATAACAATTGGCAAGATAATACCTGCAAAAGAGGGAGAACATATTTTTGGCTGCTGCCTCTGGCTTGCGTTGCCTCTGTGTACAGGCACTTGCACACGCAAAGGTGAGAGGCATCTCCATCTCCGCCAAACCTTACCAATTTCTCAGGAGCAAGGTAGCCAGCTGCTCCTGGTGTCCTTCCAGCAACCACTGAGCCTCAGGCTCGGTGGCTTTGTGGAGGAAGGATTTAGGAACTTTCTCACGCCCTTACTCCTTCCCTGATATTTGTGTTGCACTGTGTAACTGGTTTCACCCATTTTCCAGTAGAAGAGCGAGGTTTCAGTACCTGCTCCACTGGGACTACCATAATCTTGATCAAAATATTCATGATTCACCCTCACTGCTGATGGCCCCAAAGATTTTGTGAGAGAGACATGTGTCAGAAATAAATTTTTCATAGGTGTATTTTATTTTTTCCTGTTGTTTTTGAAAGCAAGGTTTGTCTGAAATTCAGCAACAGAAGCGATTATTTTGCTTTCAACATTGTACACCCAGGAAGACACCAAGGAGTTACATAATTCAGTAACATTCCCCACAGCAGTTATAACCAGGGATAGAAAATGCAAGACCTCCTTTTAAAATGAGGACATTTCTTTCCTTTTATTATTTCCCACCATCTGCCATTTCCTGACAGGTGTTTCCCAGCCAAGAAGCAAAAACGGAAGAATTATGTAATGAAGAGAAGCTTTCCTGGGGAAATATATAAGCCCAGCTTCTCCCCATTTATCTTTTTTTTCTAGCAGCAACCAGACACTTTCAAATTTAGCAGGCACTCTCCCATTGCTGGCCTAAGCCTTGTTTTGGGGGGAGGTTGCCTTCCACAGCATCAGCCATCATGCTGCCTGATGTTTAGAGGTGGCATCTTCCATGTCTCCTGATGCAATTAGTACTTAATATTAATACAGGAGTGTGTGTGCATCTGTGAAATCAGAGGGAGAACGCAGAGACAAGTTTACAGTGGACAAACATCAAACTTGTTTTCCTAAGCCAGTACCCCGGGCAGGAAATAGCAGGTCTGCAGCAACACCCTTGCCCCAGAGATGCAGAATACTAAAATAAAATATTAAGTAACATGCATCATGCAAATATCAAGTGCTTAAAGAGTCTGCAGAAGACTGCCTTATAGACCTTCTCTACCATGACAATATAAAAAATATATTCATATAATACATTCATACCAATACATTCATACAATATGTACAACATGTACACGTGCAACTTTTTCAAATGTTTCCTTATGTCTTCTCTCACAGGGGATGATTGTTCACTTTTTTTTTTCAATTTTACCACTTTGAATCAGTCCTTGGGCATAATTGTGCTGCTCTACAGTGAAATCAATGTCAACTTGTTAAGTTCTGTTTCTCTTTGAGAGGAGTTTTATAATAGGCATTTAAATTTGGTTTCTAATAGGGCCTACATCAAGTAAGGCTGAAAATAAAAATGCCAGTTTCATTTGTCTGCTACTCCAATCACTCACCAAAAGCAAAACTGATCAATCGAAAACTCAAAAGCTGGACAATAAAGTAGGAATACTCACTAGAATAGTGGATATCACTCTCTGTCCCTTTCTCATCTTCTCCAGGACTGCTTCCACGACTGCCAGAAGCTAGACGTGCAAAAGAAATAGTGCCTTTCACGTATTGCCAGAAGTCACAAACAACTCACCCTGAAAAATTACCCTCTTAAAAGAACTTTTGTGTCCCCAGTTCTGGAGCCACTCGGTGCTTCACATCTGTATTTTTTCTCAATAACTCTCTTCTCAGATAACTTGGCAAGTGGGGTGGAAAAGTTTATCTAGTGTGGCCTAGAAGAAACACACACTTTACACGGTTGCAGTCCTCCCTGGGATCATCTGCTGGTCCACTTACAGGTTATAAACTACAAGTTTTTTCACTTTTATGAGCTTATGGTACTGTTCAATATTAGAAGAGAACTCTTTACAAGTAAAAAACAAGAAAGAGAGTGAAAATTAAACCTCTCTCCAAAAGAAGAAAGACCAAAATATTTCACTCACTGCTAATAAAATTTTTTTTTAAAAAAGTGCTAATAGTAGATGAAGAAGTCCAAAGAGGTGCAATATTAGTAGATAGTAAGTTTCTTGAGAGTTGTTATAGAAGGATGTGCATGCTCTCTCTGCCACATCTGGAGAGAGCAATGACTTCCGTGAGCCTCTGGGACATTTTTTAGGTCTGGGTATAAAGGAATGAATTTCTACCTTCAGGTGCTAATCTGAATTTGAGTTAGATATCAAAACCCCAAAATATTTATTACCTTGTTGCACACAATCTGTGAAAAAAACAATCACTGAACTTCCAGAGAGAAAATAGAAAACGCAAACATTTGTGTTTCCATAGTTACATTACATAGCACATGGGATTGTATTCCATGTTGGACAGAGGTTTGAGTAGACATGTGCTCCCTGCCACTGAAGAAGCTGACCAGCTGGATATTTCCATTGCCTGTTTAAATATCAGAAATGGCTCTCAAACAAAGGCATCTGGGGAAGGTGGCCTGTTAAGAAGTGGGCCCAGCAGAGACTCTAGCTCCATATATAAGCAGTGAGAACATGGCAGCAGCCACTGAGGTTTTGTTGGAGGCTCCACTGCTCAGGTACCTACTCACAATCTGCACTTGTACGGATGCACGGTTCCTCTCCCAAAGAACACAGTAGGGCTCAAATTGTTGGGTGGAAGCTATGAAGTTAACTGAGTCATTAAAAACAATTTCCCAGTGGCAATTTTGAGGTCTAGAATACAATTTTGTTTTACTTCCTTTGAAAGACATGTCCCCATTTTTACAGAAGCTTTTGTACAGGCAGTAATTGTAACTCTAGTCTGCAGAATTATAACAGTTGTCATAGGTTTGAAAAGAGATGTTGGAATTTTTTCCCAAATGCCATCCCCCCCTTCTGTTTCTTCCAGGATGGGGAGGGGGGTGGAGTGAAGCCACATGCACTGGGCAGCACAAGAGCAGGGGAAGGGGGAGTGCTCTCAGGAAACAGAGGTTGCTGCAGGGATGGCTAGAAGTCGGTGGTTCGGGGGCTTTTGGGGTTTTTTTTTTGTCCACAGACCAGACAGAGCGAGAGCCTGGTTTCAGCCACCTATTTTTCTTTTCCGGAGAGGAAGTTTTCTTTTTGTCCACGGGACACCTCGCGGAGAATGACACAGAGAGAGAGACAGACTCAGAGCAAGGTATTCTGCTTTCAAAGACTGCCCGTGGGAAAAAAGGATTTTTTTCATTGCTGGCTGCGAGCACACGTGACTGTGAGCAGCTTTTGAACTGCCGGGACAGTCCTGTCTTCCCCCCCACTCCCTGCGGTTGCCGCGGGTTTCTCCCTCCCACCTGGGGAATTGGGACTTTGTTTTGTTTCTTCTGAAAGTTTTTGATTTGTTGCTTATTCAGATTTTGTTAATAAAAAGCTCTTTCTCTTCCTTTTCCACACTTCCACCTGAAGTTTCTTAATTTCTAAGTTGTAATCTTCTTAAACTAAGACAGTAACAAACAAGGTTTGTTTGTCCCAGCCATGTAGGGCTCCCTCTTCCTTGCTGCACTGATTTTAAACTCAGGCCCGCTATTAAAAAATGGGTTTTGTGGATTTCCCTCTCCCGCCCATTCTCTCCCCTTTATTTGTCTGGCCATAGACAGAAACCACCATCACTTACTAAGTGTTTGTGTAGTGCCTAAATAATACAGCCACAGCTGAGACCTTTTGATGCTATAGTGTAGGAAACAACCATTGTCCAAGACCTTTATCTCTGTTTCTTTAAAGCAGAAGTTCTCTTTCCCATGGTGCCTGTCTGCTGAGGGGTGATAATGTAAGGATGGAAACTGAGCCATCATCAAGTGACTAAAATAATTCCTATGAATTCTTAATTCCATGTGACTGCTTTGGATTTCCCATGGAAATACTACTGCCCTTTTTGCTATCTTATCTGGTATACTACATGATATGGAGGGCAAGCAGGCAATTATCACAGCAATAAGTTACCCTGGATACTGACTGAAAATGTCAACAGAAACAAATTACACTGAAAAACATGAGCGTGTATCCCTGCATTTGTGGGGGAGATTTGTGCATCTCCTCAGGAGAACAACTGAGGATTGAAATCCACTGGCTATTTTCCTGATTATCTGTCAATTGACCAAGGTGTGAGTAACACAGGAAAGAAAAATCCAATAGCTTGGCATTTTAACTACTTGAGACCATCAATAAGTAATACAACAGCTAAAAAGAAACATTACTGAACGAAATAGATTCATGAACTAAAAGCTTTAGCTCATTTCTCCATGTCTTTCACTAGATTCTCACAAGCTAGCCCATCCTGTCTACTTTCCCTGATCTGGAAGGCATTTTCCAGTTATGGAATGATCTGGGATCAGAATAACAATTAATTGGAGAAGTACATCCATCATGGTAACAGGAGGGACAAGATTTTGCTGGCAGCAGCAGTAGCAAGAACTGCAGGGACCAGTACAGAAGAGACTGTTTCCTGACAAGCACGGAGAAAGGAAAATGAGACAATACAGGTTCATTAGCACAGGAAACTTGCCTTACTCTGGGACTTGCCGCTTCTAACTACAGGACAAGGAACAAGAGCCACTGACAAGAACAAGCTCCTTGGTAAACACTCTATTTATATCAGCTTCCCCTTGCATCACACAATACACCAGCCCTGGTTTTTTTTGTGCTCCCACCCTGTTTTCTTTCCAGTATCTGCTAATCCGACATAGTATACTATTGAAGTCACAGCAAAGCTACTCAATGCTACAAGTTGAACACCACTCTTCTGCTTCTCTGTATTATGCTTCAGATTCATTCTTCCTCTAGAGCCTCCTTGTTTCCCGAACATTTCCTTTCCTCAGGCTGTCCCTCTCCCACTCCACACCAGCATTTTCATCAGTGTGCATAGAGCAAACTCTTCTATCACTCTTACTTGTTGATTCCGTTGGAGAGCTCACAGGAAGGCCTGCAATAAAACAGAAGGAATAGGTTATTAGTATAGTTTTAGATATCCCAAGTCTTCACATCATGCAAACTATCAGACTCTAGCAACATGCTCAGTAAACCCACAACAAATGCTGCCCCAGAATGGACATGCTAACGCAGTTCCTAAGCCCAGAAAATCGGAGCTGTTAAAGTCTGCAAACGTCTCATAGATAGGAGCAGAATCAAAAGCCCAGCCTATGCTAGGTTGTTTTTCTGCTCAAGAGAAGAAAATCCTGAATTAATTGATACATTAAAAAAAAAACCTCCTCCTGCCAAAACCAAATAAGTGCCTGTGAGTGAATAGCTGACATTTAACTGACAAATAAGTGTTTTAATAAAAGAAAGTCAAATGCCTAATTGAGACACGTCTTCAAGTGTCACAAAATCCTTTAAAAACAAATCTTCATTTATTATCTTGGTGCTTTTGGCTAGCAGACTGCTGAGCAGCAGGAGTAAGAGGCATTGCTAATGAGGAAGAACTTGACCTTGCAGAGCACTGGGCACAATGCTTACTGGCCCACTACTGTCAGCTTCCTCCAGCCACTTCACAAGTTTTTGGTGCACAATGCTCATTTTCTGTTAGCTTTTTGTTAGCATGCTGCTGCTTTTGTGTGTCTAGACTGTAGCAGGCTTGGAAATAAAGGGCGGCTCTGAATACCTCACATTTGTAGCCTAGCCACAAACAACCATCACTCCCATAGTGATTTTTATTACATCACATTAAATATCTTCAAGTCACAGGGAGACGAGCACCTAACTCATCTGTGTCTTTGAGAATGTTCACCTGTGTGAACTAGAAGCAAAACCTTTATCTGCTTGTACAAGACAGACTCTGCTTTACCAGGGACAAGCGACTGACGCTCTGCCCACATGGTGAGACATTTCACACTGGATTACTGGGGCTACCAGGGGAAAGAATATCTCAGGCACTATATATCCTCAGCAGCCACTCGTTATATATTTTGAGCTATAAATTACAGAATCATTTAGGCTGGAAAAAACCTCCAAGGTCATTGAGCCCAACCTTTGACTGGTCTCCACTTTGTCATCTAGACCATAGCATTAAGTGCCACACCTAGTCATTTCTCCTGCACCTCCAGGGATGGTGACTCCACCACCTCCCTGGGCAGCCCATTCCAGTGCTTGACAAACCTTTCTATGAAGAAATTCTTCCCGATGTCCAACCTGAACCTCCCCTGGCACAGCCTGAGGCTATCTCCTCTTGTCCTATCTCTGGTTGCCTGGGAGAAGAGGCTGACCCCCACCTGGCTATGACTCCTTTTGGATAGTTGTAGAGAACAATAAGGTCTCCCCTGATCCTCCTTTTCTCCAGGCTAAGCAACACCAGGTCCCTCAGCTCTCCTCGTATGTCTTAGTCTCCAGACCCTTCAGCTGCTTAGCTGGCTTTCTCTGGACACGCTCCAGCACTTCAATGTCTTTTCTGTAGTGAGTGGCACAAAACTGCACACAGAATTCAAGGTGTGGCCTCACCACTGATGAGTACGGAGTGACAATCACTTCTCTGGTCCTGGACACACTATTTTTGACACAGGGCAGGATGCCACTGGCCTTTTTGGCCACCTGGGCACACTGCAGACTCATGTTTAGCTGCCGTGGACCAGGACCAACTCACCTTTCTCTAGGCTAGAGGACACTATAAAAGTCCTCCTAGTTGGATCTGTTCAGAGTTCACTGCTGCCAGTGCATTTGTGGGGAATGGGGCGCATCTGATCCTCTCCTGAGAGCTCCATAGAAGGACATGACCCACCAGCATGTCTTCCATGTCCCAGTTGTGCCAGGCTGGGGGACCATAGAGGGAGGGAGCATCATGGAGGCAGCTCTGACTCTGGGCAGGCATTAAGCCTCTCCCCTGAGTGCCCTGGGTTGCAGTGCTCCTCCTCCAAATCAGGGTCTCTAGGGAGTACAAATCTACTCTTATGCCCTCGCTGCACTTTCTGTGCATGGACTAATGATTTGCACAAAGACAGCTCCTACCACCAGAGCTGTAACACACATTATTCTACTGCTGTGAATGTACTCTTTGAAAACTAGAATGCTGCTCTTGTTTTTCTTCCTCTCTACACTCAATTAAAAACATGGATCACTTCAGCCACTGGGATGAAAATAACTGCTTTTGCTAATGATTTATGTGACAGAACTTTAACTGCATTTTAATCACAAACATTCATGAAAAGCATGTTTAGGTGGAAAAGCCAAGTACTTAAAAGTCAGCAGTAAGAGCTCTTCTTGAACTTACTAAATATTTGTAATGCTAAGTATCCTGAAGCTATAGTTACCTCACCCTGACTTCCTAGAATGCAGAGGATACTTTTTTCCTAAGCTTTTTGTTATCTCATCAATCCATCTGCCAAAAGCAATGTCACCTTGTTCAGAGAGGATCTTTGTGCTGATTCATTAGGTAATGTTTATACATTACCAACAAGACCAAGGAAAAGCTTTCAGGAAGTTAATAAATCATATGTCAAAGGAGGTTTGGAAAAACATGAAGTACAGAATGCAGCAGGACACATACCTGGCATTAAGGAAATATCCAAATATGATATGATTGCTTCTTACCAGAATACTACCTTTCCTTCAGCCTATAAGGAGTGGGATCCCATGGAAAAAAATACCATGTGATCACACAGCAGTGGTCAAACGAGCAAACTGTAAGGCTTTGTGTGTACGTATTCTTGGAGGAGGGCAGAAGACCTTGTCAAGTCTTACAAGTAGGTCACTTCTCTATGAAACTTCAAACCTTTTCCAAGTCTGTGGAGCTTTCCTATAAAAGATCTCCAAGACTACAATGTAGTTATACATTTCCGCTTAACTTCACTCTTAGAAGCAAGGTGAACTGTCTTGGCTCAAATTAAAACAAATAAATACATAGAAACAGCATGTCAAGCCCAAGACTGATATCCAAGTTCACCTCAAAGGCTTAACAGTTTGTTAAAGATGAATGCCAGTGACATTAGGCTCTGTGTTCAAGAAGGTTTGGGTGACAATGTACCCACTGGCACAAGCGAAAACCACTTTGCTGTCCTGGCCAGACCTTGCTGCTTCAATAAAAAGCAGACAGCAGAAACTACCCCAGGCAGGAAACATGACAGCAGCCCCCTGCCCTCCTTTCCTGAGCCTCTGTTATTTTTTAACAACTGCACATATGCACACATCTACACACAGTAGAACGACAAGCATCTTTCCTGAAGATATCTCACCCAGTTCTACTAGATCATGAAAAATTAAAATCATGAAAGATTAAAATCTTGTGCCTTTCTCTCTCTCTCTTCCCGTCTCCAGTATGCAAGCAAGGTGCTAGTTCATCCTCTGTTCAGAGATTGCTCAGTCCTGCCACACAAACAAATCTGTGCTTATTGGAGTGATTAAACAGGTGCTTCCAGTTTGCATTTGTTAAATAACCATCCAGTGCCCTTTTTGGTGAGGGCTCTCATGCTGCTGTTCTACAGAAAGAGGATAGAAGGAAAAGCAGCATTTCACTCACTAACATAGTTACTGTAGTTGCTGTATCTGCCTGTCCAGAGCTTACCACATCCTTTGGTGCTCCAAGTTAGGTGCTCTGCATAAATAATCTGGGAAGATTTCCAGATTCATAATGAAAAATGAGGTGTGCAACACTGGCTGTGCTGGGTTCCTTGTTGTGCAGTAAGGAGGGCAAGGATAAAAAATTTGGCATGTGACCATGGTTTGATTTGAAATTACCTGTCTGAGTCAGTTCAGTGCTAGTGAGAAGCCTGACAGATGGAGAAAGAGACCAATAACTAAATTCTCCCCGCTCTGCTCTCCAACAACTGCTACCTAAGCAGCCTGGATTCCCTGCAGTGTGCTACTTCTGTTTTTTGGAGTGCAGCCACATGCAACTGTGTTCACTGGCAAAACAAACGAATAAATATGGCTGATTACTCAGAGGGGATACCACAATATAAATCAAAGCAAAATTAAAAACTTGGAAAAACCCTTCTTGCCCTGACCATACTATAGATTTGTAATAGTGTTAACTGAGGCTTTTCTGTGTTTTCCATCTCCCAGAAACTTCTATTTTTGTGTCTCTCTCCTTGTGAAGGAGCTGAAGATACGGTGGGTAATTTTTACCTAATATCACTATCCTGAGTTCCTACACAGTTTGTGTACAGAAAGAGTCAAACCCTCCTAGTCTTACTCATAAAAAATTTTCTTAGGGAGATGCCTCCTGTGAATCAAGTGAGTAGGATTTATAATTGGAGGAGTGCAATAAAGATATCAATAGATGTAGCAGGTTGATTCATCTGACAGTTTATTATAATAGATCATTTAATTTTACCACCCTGCTGGGTGAATTTAAGATCACACTGCTTTATGGATTTTTTTTTGTTGTTTAGATCACAGAATGAAAAGCCACAATACTTGTTGTTTCTCAGGTGTATTTAGACTCTGACTGATCCATTAATCTCCAATTTTTCATTAATTAAACAAAAGGAGAAAATTAAATATTAGCAAGCAATCCTCCATGGAAGTGAAGAATGAGTAGGAGGTATATCATATATGACTGCCAAATTTGGAGAAGTGTGTGTGTCAATGGCACACATGCAGGTCGCTCTCTTTGCTAAAAACAGTCCTTATTGCCTTCTCTAGCCTGGGTGAACACTATGCAACCTCTCCTTTGTGGTTGCTGGTTTCAATCTTCTTTAATACAGCAATACTGTTCTCTGATGTTTCTCCAAGTTCTTCCCTAGGCTCCCCCACTCATTTCAGGCGCTCTCCAGCTCTCTGTAGCACTCCTCCCACACCCTGATCTTTTGATATGGTTGATTGGAAATTTCTCTGCAAAATATGCTTTCTTCTTTTTCTGCATCAAGAAAGGAAATTTTCACCAAAATGGCATTTTTTTTAAAAATGGAAAATGGTCTCAAAACTAAATGTATTTAGCCAGCTGAATTATTTTGTCTGATCATACCAAATAGAAACATTCTGTTGTGGATAAATTTCAGATTAATTTGTCTTCCCCTGAGCTCCCTCGCAGAGATTGTGGCTCAGGTACCTTCAGCTTGCAATCCCCTATGGGCTGCACCTACCAGCCTCTGCTCTGGTGAACGAAAGGTATCCAGCCCTTGTATAAGTCCCTGAATACAAAATTTCAAAGACCTAGGAATACATAATCTGATGGCAGTGAGAGAGTCAGCATTTCTTCTAGTCTCAGCACAGAATGAAACAACTGACTTCACACTTGCATTGCTTTAAAGTTATTAGGGTGCAGCATATGGCTTTTCTTGGCCCTGAGCAATTGCACATAGGAGAAGAAATCTATTTAGGAGGGATGAAAACATTTTTTCCTAAAGTCTTTAATGTATACAGAGAATAAGGGAGCGAGGATAATTCTAAGGTGTAACCAGTTGGGATAAGGTATGTAACACTTCAGGGTGAGTAAGGGGATTTCTTGGATATATGAGCTGCAAGAAAGAAGCAAGGAGCTTGTGCTGTGAGGAGACAGGAGAGGTGACAGTGTGGAAATCCTGGTGTGGGAGGAAGTGATTTCAAAATGGCAGTTTTATGGGCACCCAGAGTACTGGCTATGCCAAGCACTTAGGCTGACTCCCCTTGGATAGGTAGGTCCTTTCTGTCTCAGCCAGGCAATTATAGTTCTGGCATCTTGGGTAGTCTCTGAGCTCAAGAAGATTTATTGTTTTTACTGCAAAGTGAGCTGCACAAGATGATGACTTTTGCAAAGGAAGTTTTTTACAACCAAGGAAGGTTGTAAAACTCTTGACAAATTTTACATGTAAAATGTAATGGCACAAACAATGTATTAGATAATTCAATACACATGATCCATAGTCACATATGTATTACGATTTAATTTTAATCTGGAGAATTTACCTGTGTGAGAGACTGTTGAATCAAAACAGTTATAATTTACTGTTTTATTGCAGTATAACAATGGTGAGGTTTCTATAACATGCACATATCTGCTAAAAGACACAAAATCTAAAAGGATAGTCAGAAACTACAGGTCACAGTATATCTGTTATGGGCAATGGGCTTATTGAAATAATTGCAGAGGATCCTCTCTAAATCAGTGGCCTTGGGTTAAAAATGAAAAATTCACAACTTCCTTAAAATGTTTATTATAATATCTTTTTGCATACTTCTGGGCATTTCTGTGCATACTGAGCATGATATTGCTCCATTTTATATCCAAACCTATCCTTTATGAGGAAAAATCGCAGTACACATACATGCTTATCTCTCACAAACACAATCCAGAGTTGCAAAAGGAGTCTTGTATCCCTTGGGGGATGTTAAACATTAATAATAATAAGGATATGCAAACAATGACAGCGTCCTTGTTGGATTTAAGCACATGTAGCCGAGAGTAAGTACTGAATTAAATGGAGGCTCAAGAAACCATAAGAAAACCTGAATAAGTGGTTTTTCAAAATATATGAAAGTCAAGCCAGCTAGAAGCAAAACAAATGATCACTTATATGACCTGGCATCTGCATTCACCACAGTGTTTCTTAGTAGGTGCATGTACCAAAACACACCCACATATGGCATATATAAAGATTACTACTATCACTTGTAATTTATATCCTCCTCTAATGACACTGAGTATCTCAACTGAATGTTTTGAAGTTCACCCATCACTCGACACAACTTCATGGCTAGATGACATGGACACAGTGTACCCTGCATGAATAAGGAGATGTGGTCCTCATTCCAGAACTATGAACATCAAATGAAGATTCAAAACTATTTGCATCATTTGTATAGAAGAAGAGTGTACATTTTCAAGGATTACCTGAGGTTCCAGAAGAAGAAGTGTTTATTTCTGGAGAGACTGTAGAAGAATAAGATGATCCCTTAGTAGATGAATCTTCCGAACTCCCATTTTGTGGCAACTCTGTTGCACTTGCTTGTGTAGCTGGAAATGAGACAGATGTTCAGGTAAGATACACTTGTCTTAGGCTCTGGACCATCCCTCAGACAAATGCTCCAACCATCATAGAAGATACTTAAGGTCAGAAAGCACTACAGCTTCTGGTAACTGCTTGTCAAGCAATGAACCATCCCTATGGAGTTGCTACTACTGGCATAGTTAAGGCATCTTTAAAGCACATTCTAGCAACAGAAACAGCCTCACATCTGTGCCAGAAGACATCTCAGAGCTCTGACTTGGAAGTCCAAGATAGCTAGACAGTCTTGCACCAAGAGCAACATGAGCAGAAGACAGAAGCTCAACTTATTGCCCTTTGTATGTTCTTAATTTGAAAATAAATAAATAAATAAATAAATCAAGCTTCAGCCACAACTGCCACATAATGTGATATTGTATAAAATTTTAGGGATTGTAATTAAGTATGGAGTTAGTTATTTAATTCTGGGCTGTTTAGGCCTAGGAAATAATATACCCCTGAAAATTAATATATGAAAAAGTCAAGTGTCTTATTTCTGCTCTCACTCAGCCAATAGAAGATCAAGACCATCTGTGTCAGAAGATTTGCAGCCTAAGGTGAGTCCAAGACAATGGTGCAGGGCACTGCCTGAGCCCAGAGAACTGAAGGTCGCCAAATGACTACAAGAAATAATTTAAGCTGTTCCAGCACTGCTGATAACTCCTACGCATACACTCCGACCTCAGCATAACAACAAGCAAGACAGTCCCTACTGAATAATACATGGGGTGCCCAAGAGTAACCTTATACTTCCTTTCGGTTATAAATCAGAGATGCGACTGAGCTGTAAGCTGTTTTCAGTGCCCCTTCATATGAATTTCAAACACTGGAATTAAAATGACTTTAATACATGTTTTAGTCAGAGAGCAACATCATGCACATGCAATGTGTAAATCTTGAGGAATGCTTCATCACACGCTTTATTCAGAAACTCTGATTTCCAGTTTGGGCCCTCAAAGAACCCTTTGTTTGGGGAAAAAAACCTCTGACAAGCTCCTTATTTGACCACTGCACACCTTCAACTCGGCCCTTCCCTTCCCCTCTTGCTTATTAAGTGCAGTACCTTGGAAAGGCAAGCTTCAAAAATCAGTGAGCTAAGAAAGAGTGAGCTGAAGGTGCTAGAGTCAGGGGATTCATATAACTTTGGAAACGGAGAGAAGCTAGGCAGCCAGAGGTGGTATCTTTCAAGGCTGAGGCATGGAAATTATGCAAAACAAGTTTAAGCCTAAAATTTTCACTGGGATTCTAGTAACAAGAAGCATAACTTCACATCAGCTCCCTTCAGAAACCTCAGCATTGTACCCCTTCAATATTCAAGCGTGACCTGCAGTAGAGCTGAGTGTAAAAAGCCCCTCTAACTCATTTTTCACTATAGTATAATGCAAGGATCTGAAAACTTAAATAATTTCTGCATTCTTGTCATAGAAGCCTTGAATGAATCTTTAAGAGCAAACTTTTTCCACTTTCAATTCTTACTGTGGTTGCTTCAAACTCAAATTTTATATGTTGAATTTTAATCTGAGATCAATTTTTAAAAAAGCAAAACACCCAGAGTACCTCCCTCTCCCTTTAAGATGCACAGGCTTGTAACTGTAAGAGCAACCATCTTGTGGCACCCTTGTCATAAGTTACTAAAAGCTTGCATGGGAGAATGAAAAGTAAGTAAGAACAACAGTAAGCCTTCATGTGCAGAGACATTCGAACATAAATATGTTTTGTGAACAACAAAGCAAAACAATCAGGTGTGTGGGAGAGATGAGGAGGGAGGCAACCAGTTGCCCTGTAACCCTATAGAGGACTGTTTTCCCATGAGGATCACTCGTTCCAGGCATCCTATCAGTCCTGGCAGCAGCCCAGCCCCGGGGTGCTCCTCTTGTGTTTGGGAGCTGCAAGAACAGATTGTTCTCAGGAACATGGGCTGTGCGCTAATGTCATGGTTTAAGCCTTGGCAGGGGGTCGGGAGGGGTGACAGCATTTCCACTTTATTTCCTTTAATTCAGCCTAGGTGAGATTCTTCCAGTGACTCAGGTAACACCAGATATGACTCACACCTTTACCTAGGGCTTGGCATGAAGCTTGTTGCATTTATTTCATCAGACTGCAGAGCAGGCTCAGTGCTCCTGGTGTCAAAGGGTGAAGTAGATGTGCTACAGTGCAAAAATCCGTGTGCCAGTTTTCACTTTCCCAAGATGAAAAACGCAATCTGCTGGGTAAGGTTTCCTTAATTCCACTGTACCGGTGTAAGATGAAATCCTAGCAACCCAATTCTCTGCTGACTTGTGGCTTTGAAGCAGCTTTTAAGCAGCATCCAAGCCTTGCGCCTAATACACAGCCTAAGCTCTACCACCAACACACATAGCAGATCAGACAGCTTCTGCACCAAAAGCCTGTGGGAACAGAAGCGTCCATATCCAGCCACTGCTCACGCACGCAACAACAGCACTGAAGCACAGTACGCCTGCTAGAAATCTGCCTTTTTGGTAAATCCTGTAACTCATATCTATGCAAGGTTTAATTTGATCTCAACTGCAGGAGACAGCGCAAGCCCTCACTGCGGTGCCCGTGCTCCGCGCGGGAACAGGCGGGGGACTCTGTGCGGGCGCGCCGTGACTCAGTTCTGTCATCCCCACTGACACATCGCTGCAGTAATTCATCACGCTTCAGCTCAGCCAGCTGCAGCAAAGATTCCTGCCTGCTGCCAGGGGGAGGCCTGGGCTCGCAGAAAAGCAGCACGGTGCAGAAGGGCGGCTGCTGCTGCTGCTGCTGCAAAAGCACTTGCCTCATGGGTTAATGGGTTTGTTGTCAACAGCTGATTATGAATAAAAACGGTAAAGCAGTAAAGACTGTAAAATAGCTGTCCAAATGAGGATGATTGCTGCAGCAGCAGAACTCTCTGGTGGAGATGCAGCTCTCCCTGCTGATATTTTGATAAAATAAACGACAGTGTGTTAACACATATTTGGCAAAGGGATAATCAACAACAGGGAACCTGAAGCTGCTTGACAAAGCTGCTGCTTGAGCTTCAGATATTTCCTTACTCTTTGTGCTCTGAAAACCCTTCATTTTCTTTAACCAGCTGAAATTCAACACATATTCTCTCTTGATCTTAGCATGATTTTCTACTTAACCTACATATAATCCACACATATTTTGGCATTTCCGCACAGTACTTTTAATTTTCTTTACAGCAAGCTGTTACCTAACTAATTTTGACATTGTAATATGCTTGAAGTAAGCTACAAATACTCTATGCACTGCGAAGAATATAGACATCTGTATGCATGTTAAAATGTTAAGTGACCAATAAAGGAATCAAGGAAACACAGGGCAAAAGGAACAGCACCCAAACCATGTTAAAATGCCATCATGAGGGCTTTGTTAGATGAAGACTAAAACTTCTCCCTTGAGCTCATATTTTTAGCATAAACACACAGGCCTTGCCCCTGTAATCAGTAGCCTGAAAAGCCATTTGAATTAATGAATACATTCATGAAAGTTTTGAAAAATCCAATTGTAGCAAAACCAATTACATTTTTACCCATTTAGAGGAATGAAAATTGGCTAGGAAGGTAACGAAGCAGATCTCAGTTTTAATGTTTACACCCATAGTTGATTGCATCTGCTGTTTGCAGCTTTATGTTTTCTGGAAAGAAAAAGTCCCAAATATATAAAAATACATATTTTAAAACTTCTTTCTGCCTAACATATCTCAGCAGCCAACTATACTCGGCGTTTACCTGAGGAAAACTGAGCAATACATGTTAGTATAACCCTCTTCTGGTAGTGTTACCGAAGTAAAGCTTCCTTTTTAATTACCAGTAGTTTGATAAAGAGAGAAAAAGGATCTCCTCCACTCTTTCCTTTCCTCACTTTTAAATATTTAATATCTAATTGCACCGTGATGTATCATCATCCAGGAGAGTAGCATGAGATAACTCAGAAACACAACAGTCAAAAATCCACTCTTACTAGTAACTTAATAACTTGAGCACTGACCTTGCATAAGATGCTTGCTCCATATCCAAGGGAGGAAGAATAGAAACTTTTGTTGCATTTCATTTTGTATTCTCTTTGATAACTTCAAGTGTCCCAGGATATGAAATCCTGATTGCAGATGCAACTTTCTGTGGTGTGACACTACATAAATTCTTGGGTTTGGGCCTGAACTGCACAAGTGAGGTCATTCTGGCAAAATGTTAAATCTTGGATTTGACACCTTATACTGACAAATAAAAAGGCTAAGGAGACCAATCTACTGCCAGCTTCCATTATAATAAACCAGGCAGGAGGGCTAAGAAGGAGAGACTGTACTTATGGCCTGCAGAGGAAAAGAACACTGAAAAAAAAAGACAAAGACTTTTGCATGATTTCACAGTGTATGGAGCACTGGAGACTTCCTGAATCTATAATAAAAGGTGACAGCAGCCACAGAAATTGCAGCAGAGACAGGAAGCCCTGTCACATCTTTGCTGTGTGAATGTGATCATTTGCTGAAGCTTTTAGCCTGGATTGAAGCAGAGAAAGTGATGACTTTCATTACAAAACAACAGAGGTGCCTGCTTTTTATTAAAAATCAGGTGTAGTAAAAGTAAATTTTGAACTGCCATAGAGGCACCACCAATTTCTGGCTCAGTCTCATACAGTCAGTGCAAAAAGGGGGAGAAGTGAGTGACAGTGAAAAAGAAAAAGACAGAGTAGCCAACTTTCATCTCCTGTCCATTTTGAGAGCAGAAATCTTGCTGTGCCTATGCTTGTTTCAGGGAGCACAACTCCCTCCTCCCTGCGCTGTTGCTGGGGGTGCCGGCAGGGGCTGGGAGGATGCAGTGAAGCCAGGGGCACCTCGCTGTGCCAGTGTGTGGGCAGGAAACAGAGAGATGCCTGTAGCCAGCAGCCACACAGTGGCTGGGGGGTCTGTGGGTTTTCTGCAAGGCTGGCCACACATCTGCACAGCCCTTGTGCTATGCCCTGTTCCAAAACCAAAACCTTGTGCCCCATCCACTCCTTTGCGCTGAAGCCAAGGCTATGACTTTGGTGAAACATAGACCAGAATTTTATCTTAAAAAACCACTAAAATTGGTTTTCCCATACATGTATTTCCAAACACTACTGTAACATTAAAAGAATATATTAAGTTCTTTTTGCCAGGCAGTTGCCAGTGTCCTGGACACACTGTCCCAGTTTTCCTTTATACAAAGGCAATTGAGAGGCAGGTAAGCCCTGCTTTTAGGTTAATTTATCAACCATCTTTTTATCACAAGATTTGGGGGATTTTTTTAACTTAAATGAGGAGTTTTAAAAACAAATCACAATGCAAGCAACTAGGGACTGAACTCTAGTTGCTGGGAAAAGAATACAAGAGGAATGGAAAGGAAGCACGTTGGTGAAAGCTTCTTGCTTGGAGCCCAGCATATCTCCAGTGCCATTGTACCCCCAGCACCAGTTTTTCAGTGCAAAGCAGTGGCTGGAGCGAAGGTGCACTGGCAGGCATGCCTTTCCTCATTAGCTTCCCTTCCCCTGCCGAGAGCTCTACCTGTCACCAAGGTTTAGTTCCAGGTGGCTGTGCTGCTCCGGTACCCACAAGCCAGGAATTTCTGCCAAACTGAAAAGACTAGGAATTGTATCCATAATGCTGTGTGCCACGCCTCGGGCTTTTGACAGGCCTGCAGTGTAACAAATGCAAGTTTTAAAAGATTCTCTGTGGCCTTTGGTATCACTTTCAGCACCTTGTGCATTGGCCAGGCTGTTTGTGTTTTGTGACTCACTGACACCGGCATTTAAAAGCCAAGATAAAAAACAAAAGATTTTGGGCTGACAATCAGACTACTCCTTACACAAAGCACAGCAGGAAACCTGCACCAGTAGAAGATGAAACCAGTAAGTGAAAGGGGAATAGCTCTTCTTGCAGCTTAGCAGGCTTGGGTCTATGAGGGCTGGCTTTAAAGGAAAATTTGCACAAAGAAAGCATGCAGGCTTAAAAACATGTGTTGTTTAAAAGCTGCTTCAAAAGAGACAGGAGTCTCTTTTTAGGCAAGTAAGCCAAGGGAAGAGAAGTCACATTCTAATCATTAGTCACAGTTCAGTATGCTGTAAACATCAATTCTGAGAGCATTGGTGTACTGAGGTAAATATTTGGAGTATTTTTTTAATTTTTTAGTAAATTTAATATAAAAAATGGAGTATTTCAAAACTGTGGTTCATCAAAAGACTGAAGCAAAAATTTACAGTGCAGTTAATGGACAAAAAAACGAGACTTAATTTCATCTTAAGTGTATTGAGCTCCTTTTGGATGTTATTATATTGTTTACATGAATCCAACTACTTGCTGGATAATGGGTTTCAGTTTTTATTTAGTTTTATTTTATTTTACTAAAATCCAGTCTGATGTTCCAGCCAACACACACATTATTCTGAAGATTTATGGGTAACAAAACTGTTTCCTGTGATTGATGCAGAGTAATTAGTATCACCTCTCTGCTTTCAGTACGATGACTCATAATAATATGGTACATAATTAACTGTAGTATTGTAACATATATAAACATAAAAAACAAAGGGGGGCTATTCTGACACCATTCTGATCACACAGAATAATTTTTTTTTATTAAGTACTTATAAAAAAACAAACAAAGAAGAAAAAAAATTAAGACCTTTTCAAATACATCTCTCCCAATTACAAGGAGATTAAAATCCTGTGCAATGGCTTCAGATCATTGCAAATTTAAGGTGCCATGTTCTTTGTGTAAGATTCTAGGGCAAGATTCATTAAAGATATTTAATATGGTAGGATTAGTAGCTCTGCTTCCCTAGACCACCAAATTCAAAACCCAAACTAATCTTTTTTACCTCCTTTTACTTCTCCACACTGGTTTAGAGAAATGTAGCATAGAATGAACCAGAAATGGCTCAATGAAATTATCACTTACGGTTTATTGTGCTGAAACTTTCATTTGGTGTTGTAGTTGTCACTTTTACCACTGCTTGTGTTGTTGTATCTTGTGTTATACCTTGTGTAGCATTCGACAAAGAAGACATGGATGCTAACAAAGGAAAGACATTCAATTTATTTCCTTTAGTTTTGTATACACACATATGCACACACACAAAACACACCTATTTCCCCGCTTGAAGTCTAATTTTAAATTATCAAAAGTATATTTAATTTAAATTGAAGATCAACAGGGATAGGACTCCATTCACTGCAGAGGAAGCCACTCCCTGTCCCACAGGTGGGTCATCCCACTGAAGACAAGTGGTAATACAGTTAGAAGTCCCAGACTGGAGCTGCCTGGAGCCTGATGGGGAAGAAGCTCCTGCACACTCCTGCAAGGTTTCAACAAAGGGTTCACTATCCCAGAACAAGAGGCACTGCTGCTTAGTTTCCTGAATGCCCACTGGAACATCATCAACAACTAACTGAGAGCAATTTTCACTTACTGTTTGTGATGGATTCAGTTGTAGCTCCAATTACAGTTGTTGTTGGCACTGACGCTTGCGATGGTGTTACTTGTGAAGTTGATGTCTTCATAGATTCTGTTACTGCAAGGAAGGCATTCACATCTTAATTGATCTATTTTATCATGCATAAACAAACATCACATACCTCCAGCTGCATTCTCTCACCAAGCAGTGAATTTCTGTTTTAAGTCTCACCCTTACAGAGTTTTCTTACCCATTTTTGAAGAGGATTCAAAGGGTATATGGTTTGTTTCAGAGGGGAGGTTTGGCCTGTGAACAATCTACAAGTTGCCTACTGAAAATTAGCAGCTGTATCTACCAGCCAGCTCCTAAAGGAGAGGTGCTTGATATGACTTCCAAGGGAAGAGGTGAGGGGAAAGGATCCTGGTGTAGATGGATGAGTTCACTGTGCTGGACTACACCTCTGACCAGCCCTTTGCTGCATACCTGTTTATAAGGAGGGGGGATGTAAAATCCCCATAAAGAATTGTGAGTGACACACGGGAGCAGAGTTTATAGGTCCCAGGTAAAGAGCTGAAGGGGAAGAGACTCTACTAGTCTTTGTGCAATTTTCCCCTCCTCTCTCTGCCTGTCCGCCTTGAGCCACATTCAAGTCTTCATCATTGGCCAGCTTTCCTAGATCCTCTTCCTCTGCACCCAGATTTCTGGGGAAAAAGGGCACCCAGCAGACCTTCCTCTTTGGAGTGCAGCAAAGCTTAGGAGATTGTGCACGGTATGAATAATATTCTCTAGTAAGTGATATTCCCTGGGGTAACTCGGTGGCCTTTTTACGATGACATGACTAAGGCAATAGCAAGGTTTAAATCAGTGTCTCTTGCTGTGCACGGATGGCATACTGCAGGTCCCATGTGGCCCAGGCACTTGCTCAAGGGAACGGACTGACTAAAATACTGCCAGGGATTCTGGACTAAACAAAACTCTGTAACTAATAATTTTGAGAGTCCAGCTTTCAATTCTGTAATCTAATGCAAACAGAAAGTGCTACAGGTGCTCATTTAAATACCTACAACTACTACTTCTACCTACCTACTACCTCCTCTAGCACTTTTAACAGATGGGATACATGAAAGAATATGTAATGTAATTTTCTCTCATAGGACTTTAATACATCTAAATGTAATGTTCACACCAGAACTTTAAAAATACATCTTATAGTCTCTTTCTCTGCTCTCAGTTTTCTGGCTGTTCACCTAGAATAAGCAGTGCCTCAAAGAATGGACCTCCTTGCTCCACACTCACAAATTTCTTTAGTCTCACAGTGGGTTTCGGATGCGTTTCTCATGGGCATAAGTAACAATGCTGCTTTCCCTTCTGCGACAAAAAGCTGCAAGAGAAATTTCAGTGAAACATTCAAGGAGTTCATTCACTGTGAGGTGTTTGGCCTTTATGGAATGCCTTTTAAACAGACATGAACAGCATGGTATTTGAAACATAAAAGAGCTGCAACACAGTTTGAAAAGGACTAATTCTTCTGCTGTAATAAACATAACATTAGGCATACTTCACTTGGTTGTATCTTATTCACTTGCATTACTTGCATGTCAAGTGTATACTTCATAATCTCAGTGCTTTCAGCTCCACAGCAGACTCATTAGTATCTCTAGTTATCAAAAATCAGAATACCATGTTCGTGTTTTCTTCTCTCACATGCATCACTCATTAAATGCAGCAGTCTTCAATATTGAGACTAATAAAGGAGTTGATATTTAGCTCACATGAATGAATCATGACCAATATTGATTTTTCATAACTTTCCATAACAAAGATGCACAATAAAGAAAACTGAATGTGTCAGTTAAAGACGTAAATCAGAATCCCAGACTTTTACTATCTGAAGCAGGTGTTTTCTCTGTTAGGTCTGCATCATTTTAGTACTTGAAAGTTTGATCTAGTTAAATCAATCCCCAAAAAAAGAGAGACCAAATGGAGCTTTTGAAATCGAGGGCATTGGTGCCATCCTCTTATCCTGAAATGTGAATCTTGACATCAACAGTTTCAAGAAGTTATCAGCAGCATTTCTGCAAATGACAGGTTCATGCAGATGTAATCTCGTCTATCAGCTGGCATGTATTGGGTATTTCTTTACTATCAAAGTCCACCTTCCTCTTCTGTCATTCTACATCCATCAAATCAGCTACTTCCTGCTGCCATATGTCTTAACTGATGCTGTTACCCAAATCATTCTCAATCTGATAACTTCTTGAACTGTCAGTCTTTGGTAATTTATTAATATCCAATCTCACTTGAACCACTCTTGAGCGTATAGGAACTCACAGAATTTCAATCTTTTTCACCTGAAACAAAAATGTAGCCCGTTCAAACCAACTGTCTCCATACTAAGATACTTCAATCCTTTCTTTGCAACAGTGTTTCATAATCACCCTACATGAAATAATTCACCTGATTTCTCTCTGAAGTTGGAAAAGCTGAAAACTAAAAAAACAGGGGCTTCAGAACACCAGATAAGGGTGAATTTGAACTCTTACCGGATTTTGATCCTGATGCAGAAATGGTTGAACTGAGAGTAGGGGTTGGAATGCCATCTTCTGAAATAAGCACAGAAAGAATCATATTAATTCTGCCACCTTCCAGATCTATTTAGCACTACATAGTCATATTAACAGAGAGCAGCAAGACCCTTCCTGGAAAATCAAGTTCAGAAGCCTATCAGCAGAAGCAACTACATCACACAACTCTGCGAAAATCTTTTCATGCTGTATCCTAAATCTATTCATTTTGCCCTCACTGCTGTAATGTGGAGCATTTTCTACTGCCTCCCACCTTGGACTGCACATTGTTTTCCAACAGGTGTCTCCAAGACTAGTTTGAGGGGAAAAAATGGAGCTATTAAAAGTCTTTCTTTATCTCCTCCTCTCCTTGAGTACAACCACATCTGCTCTGAGTCTTCAGGATGGAGGATTAACTAAAATAACTGTCCACAGGAGAAAGCATCCATTCTCCTACCTTGAAATAATAAAATTGTACTAGCTCCCTGGCTAGTATAAGCAGTTCAGGAAGTGTTTTCAACAACCCCTTGGTCCCTATATGTGAGAGAAAAAGGAGAATTCATAAAACATGGCTTGAGAAGCACCAGGTTGAGTAATGACTGGCTTTCCCCACTGCCCTGAAGGCAGTGCTTCAGCTATTGGGATTTTACTGCAGTAAATTATGCCAGTCTTAAAAATTCCAGGTCAAGTTAGTAGGTGGGTCTTTGATATTACAAAACAAACAAACCATCCAAAAAAGAGACCCCAACAAACAAAAAGCAAAATAATTTCTGTATTTTCTGACTGTACTGAAAGGTTGTTGGCTTCAAACAAGATTTTCAGTCTTGTTGGTTGGTTTGTCCATGATTTTCTACTGAAAGAAATTAGGGGGTGATGAAGGGGGTGAAAAAACTACATTGACTCAGAAGCAGTGACATTTCTCAACCATTTTACACTGCTGTGAGACAAGTGTGGGTACATTTGGGGAGGACTAGATCAACTCTGTAACTGAATGGGAGAGGAAAATGGCACAGGCTAATCCCCTAGTGCTTTCAGGTTTGAAGCGTGACATCCTGTCATGCTGCATTAGCATCCTGTAATACAGACATCGCAAAACTGAGTCAGGACAGCATGTCACTATTCTTCTGTGACTCTATTCATGGTAATATCTGCTGGCATTCTCTCTTTTTTTTGGCTACAGGGCAGAACAGTCAGTTGTGTTCCCTTTGCTCAGTGTGCTGCGCTCCGATTAACATTTCACGACCACCACCCAAGGCCTGCCAGAGTCACAGATCTAACCTGGAAAAAAATCCAGCATAATACAATTGCAGGGATATATTAAAGTCTAATCAGATGAGCCCTTACAACTCCGCTTCCAGCAGTGTATTTTCAGCCCTCTTGGCACCTGTGTGTTTCTAAGGGGTCTCAGCCTGTTCTCAGTGAGCCCCAGTTCCTTGAGTACTTTCCTAGGGATGCTGCTGCCTTCATAATGCCTCGTCACACTACATGCTGGGCCAGCTTGTTGTGAGCATGTCCTACACAAAGTTAAATGTTTCCCCTACGGGCCTGCTGCTGCCCCAGCTCTACTCCCCAGAACACATGGATACACTCTGACTGTGTACAGTCTCTTGCACACTCCATTTAAAATATAGATTTTCCTGCCATTTAGTTCCCCAGTCAGAATAATGCTTCATAACCCACACATGAAATACTTGGAAAAAAAAATTTATCCAAAGAGACCTAAAGGCAATCTTGTTTCCCTAAACATCAAGCATTTTTCCATCTCTTCATTCTCACTATGTGCTGCTGACAAAGCTCATCTAATCCTCCACACCACAAGGCCACAGCACTAGAACAGAATGTTTTTTCAACAGTGCCTACATTTCATATGGTTTTGTTTTAACATCTCTCAGTAGCTACCATATCTGTAACACCAGCTAAATGCACTAGCTGGCCAATTAGCTCATTCCTGAACTCATTTTTCTCAAAACTCTTCCCCTAACTCAGCATGACTTTCTGTGAAGCCCATTGAAATACTTAGATTATTCATCCTTTAAAGATGTTCCATTTAATAACCATGTTGATAGGCTGAGCTTTCCTCAAAACTAAAAAGAAAAGGGAATTTAAGGCACAGTTTTGTTATGACTCACTATTTGCTGATTTCATCACAGGTTAGAGATAAACTAAGGTAAATTCAATTAACAGAGTATAATAAAGTAGAGTTTTATGAATTAATTTTTTTCTTAAAAAGGTGAATAATTAAATATACTTCAAAAATAAGTTGAAAGCAACGTGCAAAAACAGGATTGTGGGGTGGAGAACTGGTTGATTAAAAGAAATGATAGAACTCGTGGCTTATTATGCTCTTATTTGCAATGTTAAGTTGTGACTAAGGAGAATCCTATGGAGGATAAAAGCAAGAGATCAAAAATGATCAAGAAAAGACTTTTCACCCAATAGAGACTGTTGTTAGACAAAGAGGGAGACAGAAAGCTTCATTTTTCTCCTCGTGTCAGGTTGCCTGCAGCCTCAGGTGATGGACAACTAAGTAAAGTTATAATTGCATGTTTTTTAGTAAATTTAGATGCAATGATCCCTTTGATATGAGAGTCCCTTGATATACTCTGATGTGGGAGCAGCCAAAATCTATGCAGCAATTTCTCCCACACAGAAACTGCTGCCATTTGCTGTGCTCACTGGCAAGAAACTCAGCTAAAAGGGCATAGGTGACCTGTGATGTCTGGAGAACATGCAAGGAGCTGAAAGGTGCTCACATACCACACCGGGCTGATTAAAGGGATGATGGTGGTAGTGCTAAGATTGACAAAGAAAAAAGAACATGCCTTAGAGCAGATACCAAGGCAAGAAGAAATCAGAACTGGGAGAAAGATAGCAGGATAGGAAGATGAGAGGGGAGGAGCAGAAAGGTCTGGAGACAGTAAGACAGTCAGGGTGGCAGGGAAAAATGAGAAGGATCTAAGAAGAGATCAAAGAACACTTGACACATGGCCATAAGACAAAACTGGAAAGAGAGTAACTGTTGTGGTTTTGTTGGTGTTTTTGGTGGTCCCTCCCTCCTCCCCCCTCCAGGTTCACAGAATTTCCATTTATTGTTTTTCTGACTTGGATTTAAATAGTATATTTGTTCTAAAATGAAATCAACAGTACAATCATTTGTATCTGGTCTTAAGATTTCCAAATGGACAAACTGAACCACTGAACTTACTATCTTCTTTTAAATTCAGAAGGAGTCTTTGAATTTAGACAGGGCTGACCAACAGCCACAGTTGTCCTCAAACTGCAGCTTTTGATGCAGGCTTCAGCCTCCAAGGTCTGAGCTTGGAGTTCTCATAATTCCTTACCTCTCTCTCTAATTATTTTTACCTTTACACTGAGAAGACTAAGATAAGCAGGCTCTGACCTTGTGTTAATTAGGGGCCCGTTATTGCTATAATCAAGACAGAAAAAAAAGGAGAAATGACTGCATGATATTAAATCAGTAGTTCTGTTTATATCCTACATTATACTACAGGGCACAAACCACAAAGTTTAAAACACCACATGAAACAGATAACACAAAACTGAATGCGAAAGCAAAAACATTTTTAAAGATTAATAGATTGTTCAAAGTAGATATGGATTATATTCATTACATGAATTACTGAATTTAAGTGCTGTCTGGTTTGGCATCAATATCTGATTTTGAAAAGACATTATTTTTATGGAAAACTCACTATAATTACAGAAATAGCAAGTGAAATGGCCTGTTTGGCATTTTTTCACTTGACCTTGTACTAGGTAGACAAAAGCATTTCATTAAAATCCTTCTGTTCAGAAGGACCAGGCTACTTGGTCCAGCTTCAGAAGGGTTTTAAGAAGGGTGTGGATTCATGGAGGTGGGGAGTTTTTGGATAACCATAAAAATCATCATGAGCCTCGAGAAAAATAACTGTTCAGGAAGGACTGCAAAAATTACATTTGTTTAGTTTAGAGACAGAAAGATTAATGGAAGGCACAACAACAGCAGTCAGCAGGTGAGGGGCTGCAGCAAAGACAAAGGACTATAATTATTATTATAACATCCACTGAGGATGAAATGAGAGGCAATGGACAAGGAAAATTTGAACTGTAAACTCTGCAGGTTTTTTGGTGCCTGTGTCAAGCTGTTGGTGTAACAGCCAAAAACTGGTATTTTAACCGTTTTGCTGATAAGGATGTAATACGTTCCCACTCAAAACCAGACCACTGCCCAACAGGCTGTAGCTAGGAGCAATTACCAAAGAGGTGTCCTGAAGAAACCTGTACATGTTAGTTCCCTGCTTCAAGGCTATAAAGCAGAATTTACAATTGGTGTTTTTATACCATGTTTGTTTACTGTATATTATCATAGAATGGTTTGTTTTGGAAGGGACCTTAAAGACCATCTAGTTCCAACTTCCCTGCTGTTTGCATGGATGCCTTCCACTAAAACAGTTTGCTCAGAGCTCTATCCAGCCTGGCCTTGAACACTTCCAAGTATGAGACATCCACATCTTCTCTGGGCAAACTGTTCCAGTACCTCACCAGCCTCACAGGAAAGAATTTCTTCCTTATATCTAATTTAAACCTACTCCCTTTCAGGATGTTATATTATGGTTGGTTGTGTGTGCCCGGGTCTTTGCAATGACATACAAGTCATGGAGAGGTCAAAACTGTGATTTTGCTTTCTGTCTTACCATGCCATCAGAAATAAATAGTGATCTCTTTCCAGCAAATGGTAATTCTGCCAGCCCTTATGACCATGATAGAGCCTCCTGTAACAGCTGCTCCAGCAGTACCCATGTAAAGACTGTACAATTCATCGAATATTTTACCCTTTGTGGAAAAAGTTATAGCTGTCCTTGTAAGAAAATCTGGCACTAATCTTCTCAGAGTTCCCAAGAAATAGCTGCTGCCTGACAACGTGCACAGCCTGTTTACTCTTACCTTGGAGCTCTGTTGTCTACTATGTTTTCTCTTTCATTTTTATTTATTGCTGCTTCATCTCTTCATTCTCCTATCTGATCTTTCCCCAGGCCCAATGTAGTTCTTACATTTCTCTTATTTCTGTTTTCAGTACTTATTCATCTTTCTTTCCCAGTGCATGATCTTTTACCCTAACCTTGAGATAAATTTCTTTTTTCTTCTGTAATGCATTTTTGTGTAAAGATTCATATAATCTCGGAAGAAAAAATAAAATTTACCCAGATGATCTCCCATCTGCTAGTCACTGCACACTGTTCTCTTGTGTTGACAGCAAACCCAAGTCTTAGGCACTGCTCAAAATCCTACTCAGGTCCTTCAAACAGAATTGAAGTGCACCTGGATACATTAATTTAGGAGTCAATCTTAAGGTTTAATTCCTGATCTAGAACTAAGCCTTCTACATGGGCCTTCTACCTGGTGAGGTTTAGCATTTAGGTGCCCTTGGTCTTTCCTCTTGAGTAATGTTTTGTGGAGGCCCAGGTTGCACTTCCAGCCTAGGCAGAGAAGGTAAGGTGCTACAGTGTTCAGGAAACCCAGGCTCAGCTTCCTGCACAGCTTCAGGTTAATATTCTGCCAAGACACATAAAAAGATGTTTTAAAGCAGCTACCACCAATGGTTATTGCTGGTTTGTAACAATATGGTGCTGGACAGTTCTTCAAGGATCTATCTGATTTCCTGCATGTCTGTGGCATCCACACTGCAGTGTCGTGCTACCATAAGTAGTGTGTTGGCTTGTCAGTTTACATCTCTCCTGGATATATCATCACACTTAAGGTACATGGCTATAAGTGCAGAGTAGAGATTACTCACAGAATCATAGAATGGGAAAGGCTGGAAGAGACCACAGTGGGTCATCTGGTCCAGCCTCCCCATGGTCACAGGTTACTCACTGGTTGACAAATCAAAAATGACAAACCAACACAATGCAAATTATTTAGAAAACCAGCAGGCACTGCAAAAAAAGTCTTATAGAAAGCATAGATGCTTCCATTCACAAAAACTATCATTCGACATGTACTATTAGAAGAGGTTTAAGTGCAATTTTAACAATATTGGTTGAAACTGTCAATTCCTTTCTTCCTATTCAAAACCTCTAAGATCACAAATACAAAATCTATACATTAAACACTACAGAAATAAATAAAACAAACAAACAAACAAACAAATCTCCAGACCTGCAGATATTTTGTTCTGAAAGAATTAATTTTATAGAAGTAATACTGTTTCTAGTACCTTTCATCCTTAAGGACTCCTACTTTAAATCTTTCTTCTATAGTCATGTCAACTAGATTTTAAATGGGAATCAAGGTTCTGATGTAATCCTGTGAATGGCTGAAGCTGGTAATTGTGTCGTAAAGGATGTTAAATTAAACAAAGCCATTTGCAAACTTCATGAATTTGAAGCAAACTCAAAGAAAAGTACAGCTGTTATGTCTTTGTATTTCTTTAGTATGCTAAAGCAACACACAAAGCATGACATGCCTCACACATACATTCAGATGGATTTGTAATAGGGCCTGCACACAACTATTCATGCTGTGGCAGCACTTGGTGAAAGAAAAGTTGTGTCCCTAGTAAGAGTCCCATGCTGGATCACTGCCACTTCACTATCACTAAAAGTCAGAATTGCAAAGTGTTTTTCCAGCCTGGCCTCACAATGGTTTTGCACTGCTGCAAATGCTCTTAACACAGCCTCCCTTGACGTAAGCCATTTTCCACCCCAGGATTGAATATCTTATAGTGGCAACCGGAAGGACGAAGTTACACCAATCACGCTTAAGGCAAACCCCTGTGAGATGTAGTCAGATACTACAGGTACAAACTGATAAGGCAGGGAGAAAGGCCACGTTCTTTGCTGCCTATGCCAACCAGCTGGAAGCCTGTGGTTCCCACTGCCTAGGGAGGTGGGAAACCACCTCCCGTTTGCCAAGCTGTTACCTTCCTTTCAGTCACGTCTCTCTTCAGCAGCAGTCCAAAAACATAATATGCAATCCTACATGTGGAGATCTTACACTTTAGTTCAACTTTCTACTTCTTCACTTGTGGTTACGGGTCCTGGTTTGTGGACTGGTGTCACACAACAGAGACAATCTGCTATAGAAGAGTGGGAAAATCGTATAGGCAGGAGCACAGGGGAAGACATGAAGGCAGTAAGGAGAAGCTCCTGGGTCAGAAAGGCACAGCACTCTCCCTGCAGAAGGCAAATGCACCTGAAAACAGGTGACAGAGATAGGCATTAGGGAAGTGAGAGCATAAATGCAAAGCCCCATAGCTGGAAAAGGAGGGACAGGTTCCTCCTGCATGGCATGGGAACAGGCAGCAGTGATTGGGGTAATATGGGACTTGGGTTCTGCAGAGGAAGCATAAAGTAAGTGGGCTGGAAGCAGCCAGCAGCAAGAGCTGAGGGAATGAAGAAAATGGAGGTAGGTGCCACAATTTCTCCAGCAGGGAACAGGGAGAGAGCAGGGAATGCAGCTTTGGTGCCAGCACTTGCCCCAGTGCTCACCCAGGTGTGTGGCATGACCCAACACCAGGCGTTAGCAGGGAGCTGCTGGGAATTACTAATTCCCCAGGCAAATGGCATTGTTTCCACAAAGCCTGCTCAAAACACCCAGCAAACAGCTCCTGCACCAGGACCCACTACCCAGAGAAATACTGACAAAGCAGCTGCCAAAGACCAGCCTCAGCTGATGTGGGTTGTTGAGGGCTCCCCTCACCAAAACATTAATGAGAAAGGTGGGATGAGTGCCCCCATATTATTGAGTATTTGAAACAACCCAAGCACTGCATGCTTTGCCTCTCTGCACGTGTGGACATAGAAATCTGGGCACTTTACTAGCCAGCTTGATGGAGTTTTTTATTGCCTCAGAAGAAATGCAAACTCCCTATCAAAAGCTTTTAATCACAAGCTTTCTCATTGTGCCTTCTGCTCCTACGTGAAGCCTGGTGGATATCTTTATTACTGTGTACTACAGAGGGATGAATACATTGCTTGCACTCCATAAAACAATAAATGTGCTCAGCATGCTCATCAGCACTCCAGCCTGCTTTGAATGAAGGCTCCAAGCTCTGCACTTCTCTTTATTTAAACCTGTTAAACCTATTTAATAGGTTTTAATTAAACCCTTTAAAGCTATTTAAGCCACCAGATTGTCACCCTTTGATGCTGATATATTTGTTTGCCCATGTGTAAGATAAAAGGTAGGAGCTTATAAGGGCTATTTTATAGTATGAAAAACGAACTGCCACCCCCTCCTTGTGTTAGTCATGCTAAATAAATTTGGAAAATGTCTTTAATGGGTGCAATTTTATACAGAAAGCTTTTTAAATATTGTGCATTGCTGAGTAGAACAAGACAAAGAAATAAAGGAGAGCCTCTTCCCCTGCAACAGGAAGGAATAAGAGTGTTGGTGTAAGTCACCTCCGCCCAGAAGGTGGAGAGAAAACTACGTCCTTCTCTGTGTAATGCTTGCAATGCTTTTTCCTTACCATGCTATTTGGAAGCCTATTTTTGTTTCCCAGGAAAGAGTGTGTTTGGGTAGGGCAGATATAAAACAGCCAGAGCGGAAGCTGAGCCCAGGTCAATCCATAGCTCTCCTTTGCAGTGTGCTGCAGCAGTTAGTAAAGTCCTAGTTCTTCTGCTTTATGTTTGAGATCCAAATGTATCTCCAGCAACATGACTAATTGTACAATTCAGGAAAGGGTCACTGCAGTGTCTGCTATGATGTACTTATTTTTAGAACATCCGGGATCAGCCTAGACACCCATTTGAGCTACACCCGCCCATGCCACTCTGTTCCTGACAAAGCTCTGAAAGCCTCTGGAGCATCAAAAACCAGTTCCTGTCAGAAAACTCTGTGGAAACATTGTGAATTGCTTCTATAATTAATGTAATTCCATGCTCAATGGTCCATTGAGACTCACTTCATCTTTTCCACACTGCCTGGAGCAAAGGTTAAATGGTACAGACTATCCCAAAGGGAAGGCCCCAAATGGGCTTTGCAAGCTCTGAGTGGAGTACAATCTCACTGGAGTTACTTTATATGCAAGGATGAAGGGTATACTTTGAAAATATCTCATCCCTCTAATTGGCACATATAGCTGATGAAGACCTCCTTGCCTGTAAGAATCTTGCCCAGCTTATTGGAACTCTTGTTATTTTGAATTTCTATCAATTCACAACTGCTCAGATCAGATGCAAAACTGAAACTCTTTTCCCACATGCTTTATTCCTAGTAAAAAACCAAAGTTGTTACTCAGAAAGCACTTAAAACAGACTGTCAGTACTGAGGACCTATCAAAGAGCAGTGGGAACTGCTGCAGTAGCCATGTCAGCTCCCACACTGATAACCAGCTTCCTAGTGGAGCAGAGTGGCCCACATTCAGGATGTTCAGCCTTGTCAAAATCTCGGGTCCCAGTCAAGGCACTGGAAAGTCCTTTTGAGTTGGGAGCCATTAATCTCCTGTTCGTGAGCAGTTATAGACACCCCTTGAACTTCTATTGGCAATTAGAGTAATTTTATTCCCCATGACAATTATAACTACTGTGAATAAGCTGTTCCATTTCTACACAAACCCTTCTGCTCTTCTTCAGCCTCTTCTCCCAGAAATGATCAATTCCCATTTTCCATTTTGCATCTGGAAAACAGCATTTTCTGCCAGCTCTTGGAAATGGAAGCTGAAAGCAATTACGGAGGAAGCAGAGAGTGCACTACAAGAAAGTGTCTCTAAGCCAATAAGATGAATTGTGCACTAGTTCACCTAAATTCAAGAGCATTAAGACGTACCAGCCACATGACTCCATTAGCACAGGGAATGACACGCAAAAGGGAAATAATGGAATCCTCTGAAGCCATTTGAACTAGACAGGATAAAATGTGCAGAGAACCAAAAACCAGTCCTGCACTGGGAGGTTTTTTCTTCTAATACGTGTGCTGTGTCCTTCCCTTTCTGTCGTTAGCACATCCTGGGTATTGGGTTATTTGGCATAGATCTCTAGTAAGGTCTTCCTTTTGTTACATGTTGGAAACTAGTGAGTTGTTAGAAGTCCAATAGTTTGTTAAATATGTTTTCTGTCTTCTGAATCACAGCAAATATATTAATGCACTACTCTTATAAGAAGAAACCTTCCTAAAGAGAACCTAAAGGTGCTCTGCTGGAAGAGGCTTCTCACCAGCCAGCTTTTGGTGTAGTTACAATTTCTAAGAACTATGTGTTTAGTCTCAAAACAGAGTAAGACTCCACAGGATGTCCAGAAAGCTCCACAATTCAAAGAATTCAGTAGTTTCCAAAAAGACATTTTAACAGTCCTGCGCAGGAATGAGCAACTACAATGAAACTGCACACTGGCCCCAAACATTTCATCTTGTCACAGATTTATGCCTTTATGACCATCTGTAGGAGTCAAGGGCAAATGAGGTTTGACAACTTGGCAGGAGTTTCAGAATCTGTAATTCCTGGGAAAAGAAAAAGCCCAAATTTTGGCTGTTAGAGACTTTGAATGGCCATGAAAGCATCAGCCATGTATCATGTCCAAAGTTGCCTTTCTCTATTGGACATGAGATCAGGAATTTGGGGGGGAAAATATTTGAATTTCACATTTTTTGAGAGTAATCCTCACCTATTTTTGCCATTTCACCTAACAATGTTTGGTGATATTTTTGCTTCCACAACCTTTGGATGAGTTTCCAAACACTGATATTTACATCACCTATATTGCTGTGATATATAACCCATGCTGAGATGAGGAGGAATAATTCATCTGTCTGGAAAGATGATTTCAGACTGTCCTCACATGGGGATAGATAGCACCCCATGCACTAACATTTAGAAGGTTATCAAGACTGTATTTCAAATAAAACCCTAGATATAATGTTGAGCATGAGAAAAAGTAGGAAAACTAATAAAATCCAAAGCAATATATGGGGTTTTGATCACTTCAAGTGATTAATGTGCATTGAAAACACATCTTGACAAGTAAGTATTTTACAGAGAAAAAGAATACAAATCACTGGCCAGGGAGGTTTTTAAATCTCCTGGCACAATTTTTCTCAGACCAACTAAAATCCAAAGCTTTTGCCATTCATATCAGTAGATGCCTCAATAGCTAAATCTGTCAAGCCCCAAAATGACATTAATCTCCTGCTAAAAGTTATGAAAGAAGGAATCTGCAGGAAGCATACACATCTCATTAATATAATCATGGATTTAAACAATTTAACCCTAAAGTTTTGCTTACACTGATGCTCATCAAACCAAGTACCAGACTGAGAAATCACACCATTAAGACAAACTGAATGTGCTTTTTAGAACAATTACTTATCTTGTAGAAATCTTCAGACAGCAAGTCTGGTATAGTGCTCCCATCCCAGCAAAACACATAATTTCTTTAGAGTGATAAGGCAAGGCAGAAAGGTTCCAGCAGATAAATATGATGCAAAACTACGTGCCACTTGCTTTGTGGTTCCAGAAACCTGAGATGCATTGCTCTCTACAACATGTAGCTAACACACACCCAGGAGCATGTTAATGCCATTGAAAAAAGGAAAAAAGATTAAAACTTGTTGTAAAAATACTCTATTGATAAATAGGATAGAATTTGCACCTGTACCAAAGTCAGGCAAGCATCCACTTTCCCCCCAAAAGCAGTGAGAAAATCCTTGCCCTGTTACTAGTTTGAAAGATAACCTTTGGAGCATTAGCTAGTTAGCCAGGCCTGAAAGGGGATGTTGTCTTCCCTGACTGCTGAGAAAAAAAAAAATCTTTCTGAATTAATTTGGACCCCTCCAGACCAGCCTCTAGGACATGTGAGGATGGCAGCAGAGGGCTTCCTACCCTCTTTCTACAATACCCCAGCAGATCACACTTGCTGAATTTTGTTCCAAGTCATTATATCAGCAAGCGATAATCAGCACAGTTTTCTCACATGGGGAGGTAGGGTCAGAAGGCACAGCGTAGAGACAGAATCATATTAAATTGTGTCAAACTTTTCTTAATGCAGGTAGGTCTGGCTGATACAGCATGCAGCTCTTAGGGCACCCAAGGGCCAATTCTGACAAGATGAATGCCAAGGTATCACTACCTGTATCTCAGTTGCTGGAATAATGATGGTGACTTCCATGGCAGAACACGGTGCAACTCAGGGGTTTGACCCTTCCATTTACATCTGGGGAATCTATTTTTAGAGGGCTAGCTGAACACAAAAGTAGATGTTTGTCTTCCAAGGGAGCCAAGTCTTTAATTCTTGACTTGTATTTGGAAGTAACAGCTACTACACACAAATCCAACATTGTCTCTCTGTTTTTCAAAAAAAACCTCAAAACATTAAAGGGTCTTTCTTGAGTTGTTGCAGCAAAAAATACAAACAAACAATACCTTCTCTGCCTCCACTTCATGAGGGCCACAAGTAATAAGGATGGCTTTCCATGCAATTTTACTGTCTTTAGTCTTTTAAGTTAGTCTGACTATCGAATAGTACCAGTTCAAAGTATTTCCTTCCCTAGGTTAAGAGTTCCTTGGAGATTACTTTTAATTCGTACTTTTTCAGGTTTTTTACATAGGACTCAGATGTATAAACAATTTGAGGCCAGATTCAGGGTACTTTTCCTATTTAGAAAAAAACATCCCACACAACCAAACAAAACCAAGCCTCAGCCAATTTTTTTTCCTAATTTATAATGGAATAAATATTAATAAGAACTCTAGGTTTAAATACAGATAAAAAGAGAAAGCTAAATAAAAAAGAAAACATTCTGGTAAATTTTCAGAGGAGACAGCCATTTGTTGGGCATGGCATTATGTATTCTCAGGTTTGGAGCTGAATGCTGCAGGCAACTTGCCCTTCATATTCAATTTCCATTTATTTTGGCTGTAAATCACAAGCAAGCAGGTATCAAGCCATCTGCTTCTATCCTCAGTAAATGCAGTAAACTTGTCTTCAGCTTTGGGGCTAGAACAAGCAATTTTCTTCTGTCCAGTAATAAATACACCTTTAAAATCTATTAGGCAAAAATTGGCCCCATATGCAAAAGATCTAATGAATGAAAGTAATGTGGGGGCACGGGAAACAAAAAGGAACAAAACAAATCTGGACAGGGATAAAAATTCAATATTCAATTAAAGGTTATGATAATCTCCAGCACTATAATTTGATCTTTGACAAAGCTAGTTTTGCAAAATGCTAGGAACAGCGAAAATGCCAAATGCTTTTTTTTTTTCGCAACAAGAAAATTCTCAAGGCATTCAAAGTTTGGGCTGAAGCAAATTAAGGGTGTAAGAAATCCTTATGCAAAGCCTATTCACATTTCTCAAATTTTCAGAGATGAGACAATGATCCAACTGTGACAGTCTGTGTCTTGCTGGTCTTCTAGAGAACCAACACGAATAATAATCCAGATTGAGGGAAGACTATACTCAAAACCTCTAACTGCTCAAAATAGTTTAGCTAGTATTTAATTTTTAAAATGAATTTTTAAAAGACTTGAAGGCTTGTGAGCACAGTAGATGGAAAAGGAAAAGGCTATCCATCTCCTCTAGTTTACACCAACAAGAGCAGAATTCAGGCAGTTGCAAATATATGTAGTCACTACAGGAGCCCTGGTTGAGTGGAACTTTTCTGAAGCTGTCAGCCTGGGAGTCAGGATTAATCAACTGCATTGTAGGGTTAGGATGCTCCACAACATCCCCTTAATGGGGAAGGGGGTTGGAAAACCTGTAGCTTAGGGCTGATCCACAGTGTAATGGAATACATCTAAATTACTTCAGGGGCATTTGGACCAGGCTCTCAATGCCAAGACTTGCTCCTACCTTTCCAAAATAAAAAGCACCCTTGTTTTTTTTTTTTTGTGCCATTAATTTTGACAGGGCACTTGGATAAAGTTACTGCTAGCTGTCAACAGGGGTCAGTAATCAGATGCTAATAAACCCACCCGCTGTACATGTTCAACACAAGACAGTCCATTCCAGCTCCTACATTTGAGTACATAACCTGAAGGCATCCAGACTGATGTTAGGGGGAGCACAACCCACTCTTCTCTGCTATCAGTTCTGCAAGAAACCAACCTGGGTGCCTGAGTGAGAAGGATGCTGTGATGCTACAAGCACTTTGTGGAGGACATCTGCTGTGCTGTGTTGCCACACATTTGTGCAGACTCGAGAGCATTTGTATTTGATTACTATAATTTGACAATGTATTTTTTTACACATTCCAGTACTGTCTGTTTAAAGCTGGAAATGCTATAAATCAACGCAGAAAGCATTTCTATTTGAGTTGTTTTGGAACAGGTAAGAATAAAGAGCAATATACCAGGAGGACTGAACACCTTGAGATGAGCACGAAGGAACTCCTGTTTTAAGTATGTCATTTAACTTCCAAAGGGTTGAGAAAAGCCTTGAGAGGAGGGATGAGCTGTCAGGAAGCTACCAACCTCCACATTTGAACATAACTGTGCCCCTAGTAACGTGCTGACACGATCTCACCAAAACATTAGGGGCTTTTGAGGATGCAAGGTCCCAAGACAAATTAGAAAATTGCAAAGAAAGGCACTGCCAGTACACAGGCTGAATACAAAGCATGAAATTTGGAAGCTCTACAGGAGACTTGGTGCTTTCTTTACTAACCACAGTGGAAACATCCTTGTCCACTTCAGTATGATACACAAAAATACAAAGACAGGCAACTTGTGTGTATTACATGAAAAGGTTGCAAGCCCACAGAATACTTGTCTTTGTAAGCTTTGAAGGCACAATACCCCAAAACCTGGGAGAGGGAATATTAAAACACCGGGGTGTGATTTGACCTTTTAAGATACTAAAGGTGTTCCTAAGCAACCGGAAAAAAGTCTTGCTACTGTCTCCAGTGTTCAAAAAAGGGAGACTGAGCACAAGGGAGATTAGTGTTAGCCTCTTTACCATCAGTTCCCCTCTTCAGATTATAAAATCTTGCCATTACAGCCCAGGACACTTTGGGGATCACAAAAGTGGAAATCCAAATACTCGTTCCAGCTTCATATTACAGACAATAAAACCACTTCTGTCTTAACAGGTTGATGTATGGGGTAGCCTGAAGAAAGCTTGACCAGATTATGCACCTTTACTTTCACAGGGTAGAGACATACTCCAAATTTTCCCACAAATATTCTTAATTGTGAATTTACCAACAGAATTTCACTACCATATCTACCTTGCAATAAAGCATTTAAAAATACTTTTACAGAAACAAAATTGTTCAGAACAAACGTACCATATATAAAATTTGCTTATTCACTGTCATCAGTTCTACCACATTCATATCACGCAGAGGAGGGAAAATCCTTTTTAAAGAAAGGATTGTATAAAGTTGACAGAATTCCTCCCACCTTTGCATGTTGCTTTCTGGTAAGCTTTATGGACTGTTGTGTTAAATATGCTCTTTTTGATGCAACTCCACGTTGCTTTTCACAAATTGTGAAATTAAAGCTTCAACAATGACAGGAAGGCTATTTTTACTAGGAGTAGCAGACAGAGAATAAATAGTACTTCAACACAGACTTTCAGGGCTTGTACTTACTTAACATAGTTTTAAAAGCAGTTCTTTCTGTGGCACAAGCTTATTTTTAATCTCCTTTATTGATTTACTTCCCTAACAGCAGTGAGCCCAAGCAACAGTGTAAGATACATCACAAAAGACCAGATTTTAACACATAACATGAGCAAAAGTTGATTAACTTTGTATAGATCAGTTAATCTATTATCTACTTTCTATTAGATACCCATCTAATAGATAGACATCTATTAATTATCAGTTTTTAAAGTTCTGATTCCTAGATCCCTTGCAGACAATCTGTAGGCATTTGTGGAAGCATTGGCCCAGAGGGTCAGCAAAGGAAAGTGCAGACAAAAGGCAGATTTTACTTCAAATGTATCTTTTGACAAAGGTGATAGACTCTGGCCGTTGCAGTTTCTCTCATCCTTTCAGGGCAACTAGTTAATTTCACTTTAAAAGCATGATCTTTCAAGCTGAAGAATAATGAAAACATCAGTTCAGTGACCACGTGAACATCATAAAATTTGATTAAATCTGTGCATTTGAGAATCATGTTTAAAGAATACAGCACTTAGTAACTAATATCACCCCTAGGCTTGCATCCCTCAGTATGTGGTACTTGATAAATTTTGTAAGCCCCTATATCTTTGGGGACAAAACTAAAATAATTTCTGAGAGATACTCTTGGCCAAACTTATTGCTGGTATAGTGCCAGGGAAATCCATCAGAATAGATCTGATTTGCAAGAACATTAATTGCAAAATCTTTCAGACATTTCAATTCCCCCCCTAAAGCCATCTGTACAAAAGACGCTTTATTTCTTAGAAGAAAAACACAACTGAAAACTTTTGTAAATATATCTCCAATTTTAATTCCTCTCAGATTTAGGAGCTTCATGATACCTAAAACGAAAGCTGTCACAAAAATACAATGGCAGGAAAGTTTTTTCATAGAACACATGTAACTCAACTACCAGTTAGTACCTTCTTTTCCTCCAACACACAGTCTTTCAATCACTGCAGTGGAAAAAAAAAAAAAAGCATCCAGCTACTGACAGCTAAGCTTTTGCTCACAAAACACCCCACAAATGTGACAAGTCTATCCAAGAAAGCCAAAGAACTTACCTCCCACAGCACAAACACAGAGTACAGCTAAGAAAAAGAAGGCAATTCCCAGGAGCTTCATGCTTGGTGGTTGTGGTGGTAGTGGTGGTAATGCTGTCAGCCCTCCCTTACACAGCTGGGCAGGGAGTGCTCTCTCACTCTGGGGCAGGCCTTAATTACTCCATGGAAAAAGGTGTGTAGAGACTGTGCCTAGTCACTGCCCATTCCTGCTTATTTTGGGGACTTTGATAAAGAACAGGAGGAAACACAACATACTCCCTCTGGGAGTTCAGTACAGAGGAGATTTATTGTTTCAGTTCTTACAGGAACTCCTTTTCTTTGGCAGTGAACTGTGTTTTTGTTAATACGTTATTTTGTTCTTCTTCGGTCACGAGGTCAGGAAGGTTTCTGAACAGAGGCAAATCTTTCCTTAGAATATGCTATACATCACCAGCTTTCGTATTATAGTTTGTGATACTTTTAAAGGGGACATTTATGAGAAGTGAGGGAGCCCAGGCAGTGTGGCATAACACAGAGGAGCAAAACAAGCAACAGGAACTCTCATCTGTCTTGGTTTTGGGGTGCATAAAGTGACCTTGGTGAAAATCATAGCTGCTTCATGTTAAAGGTAGAGAGAGAATGCCTCCCTGAGAGAGCTGCCATCCTGAAACCAACAGGATGCAAGGGGCCACCAGAATAGGGCAAGGAAATAACTCCAGCAAGGTGCCCCAGCAGGGAGAGGTTCTGGGCTTCTCAGATTTAGAGCTCGGGTGTGGGTTTTTTCTTTAAATGGAAATGGATCCTCTTTACTTTTTTATTTTTTAAAAAATGTCAAAAGTTGAAATTATGGAAAGGTTTTTTTATTCTTCTGTATAGGTACTTGCTGGGCCATGGGATGGGAATACAGTCCCCAAAGCAAGCCTCTTACCTGGGCTGTCTAATCAACCACCACAGAATTGCTCTCTCCTCCTCAGGACCCACTGACCTGGGAAACTTTGGTATCCCTCTTTCTCACAGCCTTTCTCCAATTTCCATGGAAGAAATCTGAGCAGAGTTCTAGAGATAAAGGCTATCAAAGCATGTTCTTGTACTACTCTTGTGCTCTGTGCCTTAATGATTCAAGGCAGCTAATGGCATTTAATCACAAAACTTCAACCACAATGAGAGTGCAGTGCAGTATGTTTGCTCTTCTCCCTCTTTGTCATCTCTCAGGAAAAACTGGTGGAAAAATTGACAAACAGCCTGACTCATTAAATAGTCAACTCTACTTATTTCAGTACTCAAGATTTACTTTTTTTTTCTTCATGACTTTTTCTCACTGTATGGGGAAGTTTTGGAATGGCTTCACATGCAGGAACTCCCATGAGCTAAGCCACAGTGCTTCCAACCACAGTGCAGTTTTATTCATGCGATGAGGAAAACGGTAGTAGCTCAGTATCATGTGTGGCATCATAATTGTTTAGGTTGGAAAATACCTTTAAGAAGATCACTAAGTCCAACCACTAACTTAGCACTGCCAAGTCCACCACTAAACCATGTCCCTAAATGCCACATCTGCACATCTAAATAACTCCAAGAATGGAGAATCAACCACTTCCCTGGGAAGTCCATTCCAGTGCTTGACAACCCTCTCTGTGAGGAAATTTTTCCTCATATCCAACCTGAACCTCCCCTGGAGCAACTTGAGAACACTTCCTCTTGTCCTCTCCCTTGTTAATTGGGAGAAGAGATCGACACAACTTTTGTTTGAAGAAACCATGCTGCTATATCTTAAGACTATAACACATCCTTTGCCTATTGCAGGTGATAGAGACTGGTGCTCAACAGAAATCTGATGGTAGACAATGAATTGCTGGCACTTCATTTGGACAAGCTTATGTATTTGCATCCATGAGAGATGCAAACATGTAAGTTCTTAGCAAGATTGTATTTTCACCATTATTGAAAAAGAACTCGCTAATACAAACTTCACTGAGAAAGTGGTGGGCCACACAGTGACACCTTTGTCAAGTTAATTGGGGCATATAGCAGAGAGTTAGCTCCAGTGCTCTGTTTTTATGCTAGTTTTGTGCTGCCATAGGACCTGAAGTTAAAAGGGGCTAGAAAAGCAATAACTACTGTAGCAGAAAGAAAGGGAAAGAAAGACAAAGGGACAGAGAGTCCTAAGGCAACTTACCGCCTCCCTGAAGCATTAGAAGTACCTCCCTCTGAGATACTCACTAACATCAGTTTCAAAGGAAACCAACTTTCACTGGATCAAACTTGGATAGCAGCAGCAGTATGCACAGTGAGAAATAATAGGAATAGCAGAGGAACAGCTCAAATAACTCACTAAAAGAAAAACTCTGGCTAAAGCTGAGTTGTAGTTGTAGCTTCTGACTTGGATTATCTGAGATGCAGAAGAGATTTTCACAACTCTCATCAATGGAAACAGATATTTTGCTTTAAAAAGAAATAATTTAATCTTTTAAAAACTTGCAGAGGTCTTCGCAGCAAAACAATATTCCTCTATTTGTTCACTGAACAGAAATCTTCTCTTTTCATTCCTACTGGCAAATAAGTTTTTCTTTATTGAATAAATGTTTTTCTTTCTTTCCTCAAACCAAGAAACTTAGCTTCAGTGCCAACATGTGCTTTGTTTCATAAAGAGAAATTTGGTCATCGGTACTGCTGCCAACTCTGGTATTGCTGCCAGTGCTGGAATATCTGGAGTTTCACTTAAAGGCCCTTAACAAGTGACTGTGTGGCAGTCTGAGTTTTCACGATTTTTCAAGTAAAAATTTAGCTCTCCTAGCTGCAGAAGAAAAGAGCACTCTAGAGAATGAAAGGACTCTCTGTTTTAAAACACCATTATTTTGTAGGGTTGGGATAGCTTGAGTTATATATTTGTTTTTGCCAGTGTGGTATTTCATTATTAAAGGGAAACCATTTACTGCCATGGTGGATTTGCAGCTACAGCTTTATTGGTCTCAGGCTGTATTTATATTTATATGTTCTTTCCTGGTTCACATTACTTGGAGCAAAACATTGCCTTTTTATGCACAGTTTTCCTAGGAGGTTCAAACAATCCCCATCAGATTTAGAGAATGTAAAAATTTTACGTATTTTTCAATATTCTTGAAGCACCACTGCATAAAACAGGCAATAACATGGACAGCTATGTTACCTTGCTGTGGGCTGCTGACAATTTCCAATATGGGTGTGAAGAGTCAATTTGTCAAAGTCTTTACAAAAGCAAAAATAAAAAGATTAAAAAAATAATGAGTCTTTGGTGTTTTACTGAAGTGAAGAAACAAACACACTGACTAAATTTTACAGCCTTTCCCATTGACGCTTGCTATCCTTTCCACTGACGGTTATTTTAACTCTTATAGCAGAATGATAGAAGAAGAGCAAGCTGTCTCAAACTCTATTGTTTTTCTCCATCTGTACTTCAGCAATACCTTTAAAGCAGTATTTTATCAGAAATTACATATGACTTACCTGTACATTTAGCTGTATTTCCATAAACAGGGTAAATTTGCATTGAAAAATGCAGTTGTAACAGTGCAGAAATACAGTGCTTAGTTATGCTTTATATTCTTTTTAAAATTGTTTTTTAAAGTACTTAGGTTTTACTCCATTACATATATTAAAATTTTAATATAAAGTAGAACTCCAAAGAACTTGAATTTAGCAGTAGAAAACCAAGATATTTTGATGGTTACTCTAAAAATTCATGCTGTGGGACACATTAAAATACAGATATTTTGTTCTGTATTTTTTATGGAAGCATTGGAACATCTCGTGGACTAGAAATATCAGTGTCCAAACCCTCTGCACGAAATAATATTAAAAATATGAAAGATCGGGCTCATAAATGTATTCAATTGCTTAAAAAAACCAAGACAGGGACCTTTACTTTGAAGGATGGAACTGCTTAAATCTCATTGATTTGATTCAGAGCTAGCTGCTAATGTGAAAAATTCCACTGAATCTCTAAGTGCCTGGATGCCTTTATGTAGACATTAAAGACCGAAAGGTATTTAGTCTGGGGTTTTTGTTTGGGTTTTTTTTTTCTCCCAAAAGATATTTTCAAGGCCAGTAGAGTTACTGCATCTCTGGCTACAAGAGGATTGTTTATTTGCATTACCAACAGATTGTAGCAATATCCATTACTGCAGAGCATGTTTTTCCTATTCTTACATACCTGGAATTTTACTGATATACTACAGGGACTCAAAAACAAGTTTGAAGGATCTGGGTCGATTGTTTATTCACTTGCAAATGATACAAGTGGACCATATTCATAGAAATGTATTTGCCACTCAACTAGAGTGTCAGATTTCAAAGGATTGTTGTATGTTTGAGATATTCAGAAGGTATACATCACTACTGAAAGGGTGCAGCAGCCTTACACTTCTGAGCTACCTCTGTCCCTCTCTTTCCCACTGGACGCTCCCACTGCTGCAATCAAAACACAAGACAGAAGGAGGGCTCTGCACTTACATGCTCCATGTTCCTGTTACAAAAACTGTATTTCCATTCCAAGTCACAGTTTATTTCAGCATCTCATGAGTCTTGGGTATCAGCAAAGACAGTTTCATTTCTGTGCTCAGTCGTTATACCCTAATCTAGTAGAAAACATGTTTTAATGGAAGGGACCAATTTGCCATATACCTTATGACTTGGTTCACTGGCTTCAGGAGTTACTCAGTTACTCAGCAGTTATGCACTTGAAAAGCTGTTTTTGTTGACAAATCACCATGTGGTTTTCCCTTGACTTTGTGAGCTCCTTGCTTGGAGTGGCAATGTGCTGCTTAACAGCCAAGGTCCGTTCCTTCTCTCTTGGTGAGCTACTGATGTATAGATATTTTGATCTTGTTAGTCTGAGAGAAGATTAAGTGTAACTACAGTAGCCGAGAGAAGAAAGTTATAGAGGCACAAGTACTGCTGTCTCAAGCCATATTTCATGCTTATGTATGGGCAGTCAGAGGAGCTGGAAGAGAGATACCATAAACAGTTACTCCAGGGATACAAAAAGAAAAAGTGGGTTTGCAAACCTAGAGAAAGGAACTTCATGTCATGTAAAGACTCACACGGAATGTGTTTATAGGCTCTGCATCCTGCCCTGAACTAATGAAATGGGAAACAGTGAGTCAGTCTCAGTTTCTCATGTTATTTGAAGCACATGGAACGATTATACGGTTGGCTGTCTCAGAAGAAACAAAACAGAAGTATGTGTTTGAACCATGCCTTAATTTTCCAAAAGGCTGAATAAATCCAACTGCTATCTATCCAGACATATATCTTGTCTTTATTGTGGTAAACTGCAATGAGCTCATTCTGCTTGGGCCTGGTTAAAAAACAGGCAGCAATGTGAGATTGCAGTGGACCTCAGAACCGAAAAGCAAGATATGCTTTCTGTTCCAATTGTACTTGTCATTTTTCCTGTGCAAGATGATGTTGGACATTAAGCTGCTGAGCTGAGTTTCTGTGGTTTCTCTTTTCCATTTGGTTTTCTCTGCACAAGCAATGGAAAAATGTATCAGATTTCTCATCAGTCTTATGAGTGGATAGTCTCTGCGTCTAAGCTATAGTTTTTAACAGTGTCAGCTTTGTTTTTAGACCACTAGTGCCAGAAACATCTTAGAACATTGTAAAATATCTGATTATAAAGAGCCTATTGTACTTAACTACAACTATTACAGCTTTCCTAGCAGCCAACACTATGGCTATGCTAGTACTCCAATATCTATTATAAACCTAAGTTTTCATCCACTCGTTGCAGGAGTCACAAAAAAAAAAAAAAAAAAAAAAAGCCTCCATATTCCTCATTGCTCAGTTTTGTTTCTGTTTGTCACTGTTGTGAGATTTGGAGGGCTTGGGCTACTTCTTCAAAGGCCCTGGGAGCTTCTAAGCTGCAGGAACAGGACATGGGGCTGGAAAAAGGGAGAGTTACAGGAGATTTGGCAGCCATGCAGAATTTAATGTTGGGCAGATAGAGAGTATGCAGGAACTGCCGGGCCAGCACACTCATTTCCTGCATCTCTTATTCCATCAAGAAAGCGAGGTAAAGAGACGATTCATAAGGAACAGCTTCTTCTGGAACTCATAACAAGAAGCCGGAATCCAGATATTATGAGTCTGAGACTAAGTTATGCTCCAAGGCAACATGCAGGAGACATTTTGTTGAACAGAGCTGCTCTCAAACTTAAGACAGCTCTTCTCTGCTTGGCGTTTTTCCTTGTAGCTTTTTTTGTTTGTTTATAGCTATCTACCATCTCCTCCAGCCCAACTTCCAGCATTGATAGGCTTGAACTCTTTGTGGCTTAACCTTCTTATCCAGATTAGCTGTTACTGCTGCTCCTTGGTGTTTGGCTTCCCAAGCCTTCATTCCTTTGGTGTATTTCAGACTTCCTGTTGTCGCTATCAGAATTAGTCCTGCTGGCAAGCACTTTTTGACACATGCAAAATACAATGCATGTCTGGTCTGATAAGGAAACAACGTCGCCAAGAAAAGTAGGTAAAATCCCTGTGCCAAAATATACCCCCAGCATTCCAGCTTCCTAGAAGCCTGCATTATCTGCCCCTTCACAGATATCATAAACATTTTCCTGTTCTCTGCGTTTCTACTTTCCGATTTGTTCAGCAATCCAGATGGGAATAAATGCTTTCCACAGTATGTAATAGTTAGGCAGTAAGTAGCCAACTGAAAATAAAAGCCTTTTGGCCACCTGCTAAAAGCAGGTATTTCAGATCATCCACAGATAGCTGGAAAATCCACAAAAAATTCCCACATACATGCTTTTGATAATCTGCCATATTGCAGGGCAGTTTGTCATCAGGAACACAACTGATACACGTTCACCTCTGCTTACGCTCACCTAAACTTTTGTTCCAGACAGCTGGGATAAGACTAAAAAGTTTTTTAAGGGAAAAAACACACCAAACAACAGATAAAAACAGACTACCAGCATTCTATGCTGCCACATACTGCACTTAGTACTGTTCAGTAGCAATGAAAACTGCTGGTAGTAACAAAAAGCTGCTAACAAACCACTACATATTATGCCAATCACTTTTTTTAATTAAGTTGTGGTATTGGCTGTCACATATTTGGAGTTATAAAACTATGCTCAGGGATGCCCCATGGGTCTTTGCAGCAACAACACTGAAGGTAATACTTAGCTTTCATTTTTGTTCAGTGCAGGGAATAGCAGGTGGACATTAATTGCTTCTACAGATGAGTTATTTTTGTTTCTTGAGGGATGGGCAAATAAAGAAAGAACAATGTCAAGGCTGGGACAATGGTATTCACACAACTACCATTTCAGGCTGAGTACTCTAATCATGTTAATGAAGGAAGTAAGCACTCAATAAAACTACAGCATACTGTTTTCGTCTGACTTTCTACTGTCTGAATAGTTTGGCTGAAGACAGGGAGTATTGCCATCACTGGTAGCATGTAAAAACAGGTTAAATATCTGTCAGAGATAATGCACCATGGTTTGAGGCAGAGATCTGACTCTTATTTCTATAGAGCCCTTGCTATCCTGAAAGTCTTGAGGTAGAATCTCAGTTTTGGAAAATGTATCATTTATAATTTATTAATCCACCACTTATCTAACTTATTACTTATATCTAACTTATATCAGATACAGAGACCTGTTTTCAGCCTGTGTATGCAGAACAAAGCTGGGGAGTCTGGGGGTTAGTCCATTAGAGCAACAAGATAGAATGCAAAGTCTGCCAAGGGCTACCTTAGGTGTCAGTTCCTTGTGGATAGCCTATCAGATCCATGTGTTAACAAAAGATGGGTAGAAACAGCCAAAACCTGTGATGTGACATGCTGTACCATCACATTTACTGAAGTACATGTAATGACAGCACAAAACTCCTCCTTTGCAGAGGTATTACTGTACTGACAGAAAGTTCAGTTTTGCAGAATAGCTTCATCCACATTAGGAGGATATTGCCCTTTGTTCAGTACTCCTTAAGGAAGACTAATATTTTTATTTTGTTTAATTGGTATGACTGTTTTTTTCATCTTCATTGCACAACAGAACCTTACAAGAAGAGACTGTTTCAACATAGCTTATACCTGCTGGAAACCACTACCTCACCTGATGCTTGGATCTCCTTACAACTAAGACTGGATCAGCTCAGTACTTGAAAGTAAAAAGCATTGGAAAGTGCATGTGTTTCAAGAAGTAATATCCAGCAGAACACCGATGATCAAGAGGAGCAATACCTGACCAGCCAGTCCCTCCTCTGTGGTCTACAAACTTTGATAGAGTACTTCTATATAGCAATCACCCCTTGCCTTTTTTTTTTCTCCCTTTTTTTTTTTTTTTTTTGAGTGGGGAGGGGAAGGGGAGCTCCTGCACTTCAATCCCTGGGTAGCAATTGGCATTAGAAATACTTTCATTGCCCCGGGATCCTGTTGTTTAGCTGGGAGGCCCTTCAGTGAGTCACTGAGCCACCCGTTGCAAAACAACAGGAAGAGTCACAAAATCCTTCAAGAATAACAATGACTGGGAGGTGTCTTCATTCAGGCTAGATTGCTGACAACTTTTGCAATTGCATTAGAAATATGCTTCATTCAGGTCATATTTTTATTTTATTCCCTCCTCTAAAACGGATTTTTTTCACAAAATATTTCAAACAGTAGAGGTGATGGAATACTATTTTATCAAGCTTACAATTTAGTTGTTTTTTCCACATTTTGTTGAAAGATCTGTTTAATAATTTTCTTAGGATTTGATCATCTTCAGAGTTGGCGTTATATATCCTTCCAATGCATATTTTGGAGAATAAATATGCTACATTTGTTGAGAAATTTAACTGAAAATAACATTTTCTGGTGTTCAGACAGACCAGACTTTCACTCAAGCCAGGCCAGATCTGCCCTCTCGACAAAGTACTAGGCAGATTGTTCAGATCCTTCCAGACTGGCCTAACTGTGCTCCCAGTGAAGTGAATGAAAAAACACAGAACCAACCTTTCACCAATTTCAGTGAGCAGAATTAGGTCTGATTACTTCGGAAAATTCTGCTTATACCTATTCACTATTTACTTTGATGACAGGTTAACAAATGTATACTTCAAGTGCGTAATCATTATTCCTAATAAATTCAGCTGGACATCTAATCATAGAAAGTTATACATTCAAGCATTCATAGAAAGAGGTTCTGGAGAAGGAACGGTGGCATGTGAATAGCAGTCCTATATTTCTATATTCTGCAAATCTCCTGCATCCTACTCCAGTCTCATATTACTTTCCCGTATGTATGTTGGCCTCCTTCAGAGTGTGATAATGGAATAGGGATAATCTTTATTTCCATTGGGCATTAGCCCAGTTTATGTGACAGAATGGAACCTGCAAGTTAGAAACAATACCAACAACAACAGGAATTTTCTGTAACAACAGGAATTTTCTACTGCATCAGATCTAGGACTGAGTTAGCTGTGAACTTGATGAACCACTGGCCTGTGACATTCACTGTGCATGAAGACAAACAAGTATAGACTAAGTAACAGGGCATGGAACAAGAAATACACATTGCATTCGCTTTGAAAGGTAAGACAGATGTGATCTATATGTCAGTAAAGCAACTGATGCTGCCCTTGTGCAACTCAGCTGTTCTTTATACAGGAACCAGCTGTTGCTTACAACCACACAAGACCTTGATAATGTGACCTGCAGGTACCTTAGTGTCCAACTGCTACAGTAACCAAAGAGTACCCTCTGCATATAGACTTGTCATGGTAATGAACAGAGAAAGCAAAGCAATCCAACGTGGCCAGTTCTCCCTGGTTTCTGCACCTCCCATAACAACATGGAGCTAAAAGCTTGGTCGAACACTTCTTTTTGTCTTGCTTTCACTTTTGTGAGACTTTAAACGTTTTGTTTCCCAGTTTCCAACAGTTTTGAACTGCTTTTGACATGTAACAGGCATTACCTCTGTGTTTTTTGCCCCCCCTCGTGACTTCATACAGTCTAACTTTACTTCTCCCCTTTTTATCTGCACTGAAAACAAGTAATGTTTTTCCTTGTTTGTACAACAGACAGTGCAGTACACACTCAGCTGGAGTGGGTTCTGACCATATGACTACCTGGCAGACCTATACTACTAAGGCCTCACTAGCCAAATTATTCTTCTGGAGATAATATGAGAAATAAGTGGTCAGGAGAGAAAAATGAAGACAGTGCTCACACTTCTGTGGCTGGCTGATATTCCTCCTCAACTTTCTATGGAATATTATTTCAGATGTTGACAAACTGGGGCTATTTTAGTGTTAACATCCTCCTTCAGTTTACTACAGTTATCACTGTTTGCCAAATACATTTCCTTGGTCTGCAAAAGCAGGGAGAACTGCTGGCAGCCTTTGATCAGTATGTCTGAGCTCCTGTAATGTTTGATGATGGGCTTTGGGGTGGGTTAGGGCAAATATATTGCAAACACTGTTTATTAACACAAGACATTAAAGGGAGGAAAAAACTTCACAAAAATAAAAATACATACCTCAGGAATGGGCTAAAACTCAACGTCAGCATGCTCTAAAAGTGGGTGTCTAATGTTAGGCTCCTAAATCCTTTTTAGCCACCAAGATTAGTAGCTTGATCTTCGCTACTGGTAATTGTCCAATAGGTTGTGGGAAAGTAGCCTTTTTAGGCACCTAAATGTGAGGTTTAGGACCCTAATTTAGGCTTCTAAAATAAGAGCACCAGGATTTTCATTTGAAATTTTAGAGTTTTTCTTCCAGGTCAAACATAAAATCAGAAGGGCTCTCATTTTTTAGTTCCACTTTAGATACCACCTCAAATGTCACCATTGCCATAATATTCTGTAGATGGAAGAAAGGAAGGATGGCAGGGCCCAGGAGGAACACTGAGAACTAGAACAACTCCAGGGCCACAGCCTTGCTTCCTTTCCTCCTTCCGGCTTCTTGTGAAGTGGTCTCATGTCTTGCTGCATTGGCCACAGTTGCTTCCTTCCTTTCCTTTCATTATCCATGTGAAAGCCACTCATTGCCTATCTGTCTGCCAAGCCTCCAGCAGGGCTACACAGGCTACCATGGAGCTTCCAGCCCATGCAGTGCCACCATTCTCACCTCTTGCAAGACAAGGGACCCCTGAGGTCTCAGGGACCTCATACACTCCAGCAGCTGAAACTACCTGCCTTTTTCTGCTGAAGAAGTGGATTTGTCTCTGCTCTGTAACCAGTAACAGGATGTCTGAAAAGGAATTGGAAGATAAAAATAAAAATAAGATATTTTAATTGGCTACCTTTAAAGGGGTTCTGTTTTCCTTGTCAAGACCCTTCAGAACACAAAAAGCATTACTCCAGGGTATAGCTATGCTTGAAACCAAAGTCTAGGCCAAATCTCAAGCAGAAGCCAAAGCCAAACCAGAAGCACAAATCAAAACCAAATGTGTTATTCCGTTCCTAGAAAGTCCTCTTTTCAAATAAAAATGTAATTACGCTCTTATTTTCTCAGGACTCTCCTATACACAAAAGCTGTAACCATTTTACTAACCCCTTTTAGAAGCTGATTTTTATTTTAATAAGTACGGCCCTTTTACATCCTGTTCCATTATTTTCAAAACACTGATTTGTTTTAATTCATTCCTTACAGACCAGGGTAGCTTTTTTCTCTGAAGTCCTCAGAGCACACATACTATATATTTTCTGTCTGTTTTTTTTTATTGACTATATTTGAATAATTTTATGAAGAATAAAAATCTTTCTGAATTCCTTAATTGAATTTAGTGTAAGATTTGGATGTCTAAATGAATTTGTGAAAGTCATCCTCTGCAGGACTGCAACGTAGACTGTAGGATAATAGTGTTGACTGGTCATATAGAGGTAGGGAATTAATCCAAAGGGGCACTAAAAACAGCATAAGGAAGAAGCTTTTTTAAGACCATAGCCACCTTAATTGGTGAGTAAAGCAAGGTAGCAAATGTTTTTATTAACAAGATTGAGAAAATAAAGCTCAAAAGGGCAACTCATGTGAGCTTAAACCCTTAAATATTCCTTAGATAAAAGGAGAAAACATTTTCACAGGAGAGTGGATCTCCAACTTTTTAGAATGGCTCCGGGTTTATCTTCTAGAACTGCTTATCCTCTGAAATCCACTGCAGCAAGCAGGGTGAAAAACAAGATGATGATTGATAGGACAAGGGGAGATGGCTTAAACTGAAAGAGGGTAGGTTTAGATTTGATATTAGGAGAAGTTCTTTACAGTGAAGGTGGTGAGACACTGGAACAGGTTGCCCAGAAAAGCTGTGGATGCCACAGCCCTGGAAGGAGTTCAAGGACAGGTTGGATGGATCTTTGAGCAACCTTATCTAGTGGAAGGTGTTCCTGCCTAGGGGGAGGAGGGTGTTGGAGCTGGATGATCTTTGAGATCACTTCCAACCCAAACCATTCTACAACTACATGACAGTGGAAGATAATATTAAGTGAACAATTGCAGTGCACTGTTGAAAAAGTATTTTCAAGATCTCAGTCACAGAGTTGCTCCACAGATTTTAGTGAACACTTGTGCCCAAGTATAACATTAAGAAATTTTGCAGATCAATGTTCAAGAGCTTCCTCTTGGAGTTTCCCCCTGGAGCATTGCCATGTATGCAAGACTCAGATCATTAATTCAGGGATGGCCAAATCCTGGCTTTATTTTCACCATCCTTGCTGGTAAAATTAAGTTAGTAAACTGATAAGATTTGCTTAGTGGAAGATATCTGTAGTAATTGAAATGCAGAATTGAGCTCGTTTTTCACTAATCTGTGTGATTTGGTTGAGATTGAAGAGTAGTTCAATGTTGCAGTAAAGGAAGCTATAAAAGCAAACATTATTACAATTATGAAAACACCCCACCTATGATTTGCTTCAAGCAGAGTCCAGAGTAATTACCAGGACCTTCTGTATTTTCAGCTCTTTCATTAGTCAGAGGGTTAACGAAACCTCCCAAAAGAAAGCAGGAAGGGCTGTGCACAGATTCTTGGTGATTCATTGATTTCCTTCCTTCCATCCCCAGCTACTGTTTTACTGGACAAGTCTGCATGGTAACACATGTAGCGTTGCAGTAAGTAACATCCACTGCGAGAAAGATCCACCAGCTCCTTACCTTCCTTCCATGGGAGAGCAATTTTAAATAAATGTGAAGGTGTTTTCTTCCCTGAGCTGGCACGCAGGATTTCTCCAAGGCATCTCTTAGCTATACTAGTTCAGATAAACTTAGTAAAGCCCTCCCACTGAGACCTGACTATTTCAGTGAGATCAGACATACCTCTTAGGATGTTACTACATACAAGTTCATCTTCCAAGCAGCTCGAGTCTTGATCTCTTCTTTAAAAAAATTTAAAATTTAAATAATTTAATCTAGGGGATCTTGAATGTGGCTTAAACAAGTTTGTGATGTCTGCAAGAGTATAAATGAAGCATTCCAAACTGGAATGCAAAGGTTTTGCAATAAACTGATTTCTCCATCTGTAGTCTCCAAATGTACCCCAATGTTTGTTATAAAAAGAAACCCAAATCATCAGACAAGGTTGTGTTCACATATTTCATGACCATGAAACACACAAGGATCCCCATGTCCCAGCTGAATAGTTGCCTGATAATCTAGTTGTGTGCATGGAATTGAATTGTGTTTTGACCTGTGTCTTTGGAATTCCTTGGTTATTTACAGGATAATTTTAACAAACAAGATCAAGAACCTTCAAATGGGGCTGGAATAACTTTTATCAAACTTCTTGTGTACTAAGGTCTAACTAGCAGTATGTTTTTATTACTGGTCAGACTAGTATCAGTAATTAGATATATCACTGCAGTCAGCCATAGAAAATGTATAGAAATTGTGACCTTTTTTAAGTTTTGTTTCTGAAGAAGCTGCCATGAGGTAAGGACTTCCACTGGACTAGGGGTTTTAAGTGGGCTTTGATTTAGATTTTGCTCTCTCTATAAAGCATTTCCCAGAGCTGTCAGTGTGGAAATCCGATTGACCTGAGAAGGAAATCCCTGTTGAAAATGCCACCCTTAGTCTTATTTTTATCTTCAAACAACCCATGCAAGATCAGTGAGACTATTTCAAAAGGAAATTTTAACATATAAATGCTAAAAGCAGCTCCACAGTTTCACTGAATTGCTGTTTCAACTCGTCCTTCCTTGTACATCTTGACTCTTCTCTTGTAGCAGCTTTTACACAAAATAAATAAATGAAGCATATTTTATGTGTTACAAAATGAGTGACATAATTCCCCACTATTTAAAGTCAATTGGAGTTTTCTCAGTAACGTGGAAAGCGACAAAACCTGGCCTCTAATGGCTACAACACATGCTTCATTAAGAGCCATGGTAAAACAGCTATGGAGTTTAATGGAAGCTAGATCTGCCCTTAGATTCCTATATCCTTATTTGCATTGCAAGAATGATTCAACTGCCCTATTATGTTTTCCCTCTCTTGAACAGGATTTCATCACCTGTTCTTGTCCAGACTTTTCCCTATATCCAAAGTTCTGTATATTCAATTTCAGGGTCTTACCATCCAGTTTGCAGTGGCATAATGCCACCCTATCTTGTAAAAGGACTTGGTTCAACTCCCAGTAAAATCAGTAAAATCATTTCCATTGAGATCACTGCAAGCTGAGTCAGACACAGGTTCATAACTCTGAGCTTTCTTCCATGGCTCCTCTGTTCTTTAGCCTTGAATTCCTGCAGGCTCTCAGGAATTCACTCTGCTTTTCCTTCCAAAGCTTTAAAACAAAACTGATAAAATTATTTTTCTCTCTACAGCTCTTCAAGGTTCTTTAAACAGAACAACCAGACTGTGAATGAAAAAAATATTTGGCATAATGTTCTGTAAACAGAGGTCTCAGGAGTGATGTTGTGAGTAAGATAGAAACTGCTAAGGCAGGATAGGCAAGTGGTGTCTCTCATCCTCTGTAATTCTGTGGATTACAGATCACACCTAATTGTCAAGCATTATTTCCCCATATTTTTCCTCAAATAAGTAGTTGACATACCAGAATTAGCTATGTACAAGAATTTATTTTTTTTATGACTGTGAAACTTAAGAGTAGCTATAGCCCTGGCCTGAACAGGAGAGTAGGACACAAGGAAAAATCACATATCCTTGAATTTTATACAGCTGTCACAGGACATTGGAGTCTCTGCTAAGATTCACAGCTGACTTGTTGCCCATCAAAGCAGAGCAGCGAGGATTAAGACAATACCATTGGAGTTGTTGAAGGGGACACTATAACTGCATTGTGTCTTTGCATTTTTGCAGTTCCTCTCTTCTGGCAAGGAATGCGTTGCTCTATTCTTATTTCAGACTGATACAACTTGAATTACATTACGTAGTAAAATTTCTGTCTGCTCTAATTCCGTCACTTCGGTATTCTGTAAAGACAAAAAAGTTGGCTACTTGTTCCTCCAAACAGAGTGAGAAGTTCCTCACTTAAGTAAGTTGGTGGCTTGATACCACCCTCCAAAAACTTGTTAAGGAACCAGTAGCTACACTTTCTATTACTGCAACAGCAAGTCCTGAGTCACACTTTAGTTCTTATTTATTTTCAAATCCAAAGGACTTCCCTCACAGCAAGTGGTTCAGGATGTTACAACACACATACAGAGGACATGTATTGTGTTAATGTGTATGTTAATATCTTTTTAATTAAACTAATGTTTAAGTACAAAATACTGTATTTTTTTTCAGTTTCAAAAGCAATTTTTTAGTTAAAATGGTTGTTAAGCTTCATCCTTTTTCATTCATTTTCTTTTCTTCTTGCAACACTTCCATTCCAAAATCAGAGATGCCAAGCTGTCCTGAAGGAATTTTCTTAACAGAACTGTGTCCAAATACTAATAGTATTAGTATTGTTCAAGCTGGATAATTGACAATCCCCAAAGAACTGATAGGATCTGTTGTCTATATATTACTAGCTCAGGGTTGTGTAATGGCCAGCACTAATTGATTTTCTTTCTTTCTAGTCATATGAGTATAAATCATAGTTAATAATTATCTCAAGTCATTTCTAAGATACTGTCTATAGTAAGCATGCTGCCACCCCAAGTAATACCTTTGATATGCTTTCCTCCTAGGAGAGACAGAAAAACATCGTTCTTCATCCTGTCATTAAACATAGACTGGAGATTTAAACATGTTAAGCCAAAGCTCAAACTACAGTGGTATATGACGTATAGTAGAAGGGACTGCATATATGTGAGTTCCACAAAAAAAAAGCAGGCACTATTAAAATATAATGATCAAAACGCAGCCTCCCTGGCTCCCACTGCATTCAACTACACTTAAAAAGCCATACAGTGCAGTAATAGCTACCCTCACAAATCTTTGTACAGAAAGCATGGCATAAGTGCATTGTAGAGTTCCAAGACTGTTAAAGCTGGTTAATTGGACCTTTAAAATGTATTAAATGTCTATTGCAATGCAGTCTGTAACAGCCCCTGAAGGAAAAGGGCTTTAATAGTTTCATATATTTATGCATATATGTGTATTAAATATATAATAGAAACATTGCTATTTAAACACATTCAATAAACATAGGATGAAAAACACTTTTCACAGAAACATAAATGAATACGTAGCCACAAGAGCAACAGGGTAAGCGCAAGGTATAAATGTACAGCAGATTATTTTGCACAAAGGCTTTAAAAAAAAAACAAACCTCAAAGCTTTTTGTTTAAAGACATTCTGCAACATCCCCAAATAGGATATAAACAACATAGCAGCCACAATGCTCTATCTCCTCAAACAAACAAATGACGCTAGATAGCAATTGTAGGGGACTGATAGAAACTGAAATAACGTCCTAGATCTTTTAGACTGGTTGGGCTGTGCTGGGTGCATATCACAGCAGGAAAAGCAAGCAAATCTGGCAGTATCCCAGTTTCCTTCTTGTAGGACTGGGTGGTAGTAATCAGAGAGATTCTGACATTACCCTGCACCATGCCAAATGCCCACTGCCTTCATGGACCAGAACTGCAACAAGAAACCATCTGGATCTAAAAAAAGCCTCTTTCTCTTCACCACATGCTAACATCGGACTCTGTGGCTGTTATAGCCAGGATCAGGTCCATTTGAACCAATAAAGTAAATGCATCCCACAGCATCCATACGGGTGTGACCACTATTCTGCATACAAACAATAGGTTTCTTTATCCTAACCTCCTTCTGTATTTAAATGGAAGTGTTTAGGGCAATTGAGGAGGGCAGACCAAAGCCTGAATAAGTCTAGAACACATAGTCTCAGATAAGACAAATGTCCAGTGAAGCTGTTATTTGTTTAACTACAGATATGTTGCCTTCCACAACCTTTTTTTTTTCTTTCTGATTCTTTATTCAGGCAAATCTAGTGGGAATTTCTCCCAGGCCAAGAACTGAGCTGAGTGCTAAATAAGTTATGCATTACTTTGTTTCAGGTAGTGTTCATTTTAAGAGACAAGTTATATCAAATGGATATTAATTTTATGTTAATAATGTAGTACCCTGCATACACTCACATATGTATGCTAAAGTTGCAAGTCATTTTGTCACAGTTCACCTTTCATAAAAATTCAGACCACTTATCACAAAAAATACAGCAGTGGGAATTTTCAGGTGGCCAGTCCTGGCTTGCCTCAAATTGGTGGAATCACAGTTAGGATAATGCTGAAAATTGCCTCTTATTCAGGTCCATCACCCAGAGATGGTTGCTAAATTGTCTTGCACTTCCGAATGACAAATGAAGTTTCTGGAATGGGCTCCTGCTACAGAGGGGTAGCATCTCTGCCCATTGACTTCACAAGGAGTCTAATCAGGACCTAAGTCAAATGAGGAGAAAAGTGGTCTTGTGTACTTTTGAAACTCCCTTTTGCTTTCAGACATTGGATCCTTTTGATTTTGGATGGGTGAATAGGTGGACCACAAACAATGATCTCTGCTTCCATATTTACTTAGGAATGCAGTACTTGGCAGTACACGTTTCCAGTGGCGGAAAGCTTGCTTCCTGATGTAAATATAATATTTGGCAGCAGTTAACATATACTCCCCAAAGAAAACCCTGCCACAGCTTGAACCCAGTGTGCAAGGGTCTTCAATGTTCAGATGCACTGGCTAAGCTCTTGTTTTCAACAAATTCTACACCAAAACATTCAATACAAAAGAGAGAAGGCTTAGGAACACAACCCAAGCAGACTGCAGACTGTTGCCCTGAAAACACTGACAGCAACTATTGGAATATTTTCTTTGCATACGAATGAATCAGAATAATCCCTGAATAAAGGCAGGTCTTTGGTTATTTTGTGGAATAAATATTTTCCTTGTATAATATTGCCCAGTGGATTAAAAAGCAAATGAAGTACAAGCCTGTGTCTACATTATCTAAAGCTCCAGGATGCCGGGAACCATTGTCTTGTACAGCATCACATGTGCACAGCATCATTAGGAAATGTCAAGGCCATATTTTACTCTACTTCATTTATATACATAAGAGATGAAGGATTTTGGTCACAAAAACATCTCTCTAATTCACCCAAAAAGTGTGCAGTTTCCTTGGGAAAAATCATGAATTCTAATTTGGTTTTCAAGGAAGTAATATTTTTTTCTTGTCAGACCTGATAAAAATAACAGTCCATGATTACCTAATCTGAAGGTCATGTCACATTCAAATAAGTAACCTATCTACACAGTGGATGGAAACTGTGCTGTTGCCACCCATCATGACAATTGTCGTCAAAGTAAAAGCAATGCCATTGCCTGCCTTCCTGGTACATCCCAAATTGTCTGGATGATAAAAATAATTCCTAAGAACAAATAAAAATCAGTATATCTGGATATACCAGTAAACTTTCAATGAGTAGAGAAATAGAGGTCAAGAGCAAAGGAGCTTCTGTAATAACCCATCTTTGCAACTGCAGGAATTTAGCCATGCTCCATTTAGGCAAGCAAGAGGGGAGGGTGGTGTAGGTCTGAGAAGCTAACATACCACACTGAGCAGATACGTTAGCATAACCTGCTCTTCCAATGGTTTGGGTAACTCCTCTCGCTTTTCCCACTCTTGCGATGCTTCTATTTTCCTATTCCTACCCCTCCCCATGTGCCCCCAGCATGCCTGACCCCTCTTACTGGCACTACCTTCTGCCTGGGCACCTCTCCTCAGCCCAGCTTCAGAACGCACACGCTCGCCAGGCAACTGAGAAGGCAAAGAGCACGGGGCAGCAGTGTCGACTTCCCTTACGAGGGACACGACTCGGGGGGCTCCATCCTCTCCCCAGATGCCAGTTTTGAGTTAATTCTTCAGGACTTCCTATCTCTGAGGCCTCTGCTCTTGGTGCATGGTGTGGGTGACTTTAACCCAGGGGAGCAGGAGCGGCTGGGTGAAGAAGGCTCTGAGGCAGGAGGGTGCAAGGCTGCTCTGAGGAGAGTTCAAGGTTTCACAGCCCAGAGTGGAAACCCTGCCCAGGTTTGCTGGCATTCAACCAGTCAGTGCCTTCAGCCTCTCCTCGTGAAACAAAAGCATATTATCGAAACTATTTTATCAGAAGTGACTCTTGTTAATAGACACCAACGATGCTGAAGCATTCCTTGACAGCGGTGGAAGTTGTGAACAACTAGTTGTGCCCAGGTCTCGCTGTCCATCCAGCCACCCCGGGAGTCTGAGTTTGGGGCTGCTCCTCCCGCTGCCAGGGGAGGGAATGCGAGGAAAGACAGGGACACTCCCCACCCTGGGGAGTAAAACACAGTGACAGTCAAAGTGTAGAGTGTTGCTGTTGGTTCCTCACAGCAGCTCACAGGGTTCTGAGCAGTGCCCGCAGGAAGATTCCTGCCACTTCCCCGGCCCTCAGCAGGTGGCACCAGCATTCAGACAGGACCACAGCCGGGCTGCCTCAGCAGGCACCGGCGGGCAGCAGGCACTGGGCCTGAGCACAACTTCAACCTTTTTGCTGAAGTGATAGTGGCATAAAAAAAATAAAAAACCACATTCCTTGCCAATACCTGAAAAACTTCTATGGTTTTTACGCTACATGTTGCCTTCTCCCTTGCAATGTGCAGGGAGCCAAAGCCAGCAGCTAGCTGTGGGGACCAAACTCTGATTTCAGGCTTCATTTTCTGTTAGTCTACTGCTTAGATTGATCAGTCCCCTCTTGCTTAACGAGGCATCCTTACATTGTTAGTTTGATGCAAAAAGAAGGGGAAGACTTGATTCACTCAAATCTTTTCAGAGCAGACCCAAGCAGTGCAATTGTTAATTAAACCGCCTGAACTAATTAAACTATTTGGAAAAACTAAAGAAATTGAAAGAAGGAGAGAAAGAAAAATCTTCTCCTTTTGTGTTGCTCTACTGAAGTTTGCACCTGGAATCATGGATGTGTCTTCCTCCTCTGAGTTTTTTGCAGGATTAAAACCAGTGTATTCTCCTTATGTTTTGTCTTTGCACTTGAAAACCTGGCAAGGAAACAGTAAATGAGAAATAAAAACTTCTCATGGTTAATGCTTATGTAAACAGCAAGTGTTCACCACACAGCTGCTGCAGCAGCAGGGGTTTTGTGCAAAGGCCCAATATGTGACATGTCCAGAGCTGAACTTGGAAGTGTGCTAGAAAGCCAGCTTTCTTTCTATTACAGCAAAGACTGTGTGTGAAGTAAAGAGAGGAACAAAGGTAGCAAATTAATTTAAAATGACTCAGTCCTCCCTTAGGTCCTTCTGCCACGCTGCTCACAGATCTGAGGAACATGAACATGGCCACCTGAGGAGGGTCCTGGGGAGGAAAGAAGATGCTTTCCCTCAGTGAGGATTCAAGTGGTTTCATCTCCATTGAAAGCTGCTGGTGTTCCCCAGACCCCTTTGTTATCAAACGTTGTATACTTCCTATCAAAGAGCAGTGGTTTTCATTTAAGCGGTATCTTCATACACAAAGGGCTCCACATGTCTTTACAGTCTTTGTATCTAAATTACATCACCTCCTGCTGAAATTCAAACAGATTTATTTGATATGCAAAATAGTTGTAGTCTAATTAAAAGCACTGCAACTAGATAGCTCTGCATGCCACACTTGTATCCAGACATGATTTTATCCTGTATATTTTATGAGTTAAACAGCAGTTGTATGGAAGGAAAACCACATCATCAGGACACTAAAAGAAAGATCATAATTTCATAATAATAAGAAGGATAAGAAGAAATACAGTCTAATAATAATAAATATTGCAGTCTTGGTGAATTTGTAATTAATCGTAATGTCTCTTCTGGGATGAGACCACAACAGTGCTATCACAATCATGTCCCATTAAGAATTCAAGACACTCTGCTAAGGTTTTGAATATTTTTTTTCTTACTTATCAAAGAAATTCTGGAACTACATTTGACATCCTATTCTGCCTACCTGGTTAACTTTACATCCTTCTCTTGGAAGATTTTCGTTCCAGTCCTGCTATTAGAAATTACTTTTTACATTAATTGAAGATCATGCAATTGCAGTTTCTAAGAAATTCAGAATGCAAAAGAGAAAACAATAAAGTAACTTTTTTAGTGACTTAACAAAACCAGTATTTCTTTCAAAGGGAACTTTAAGAATTTTATAGTGTGCGTGCTTTGAAAAACAGGACAGGCTGGTTTGAAGCAATTCTGCAACGAAGAATTAAGTACTAATTACTTCCTCATAAAAAAATTTTTCTTTGAAAAAACCCCCACATCATAGTGAAGTGGGAACATTTGAAAGGATTTTTCTTTCGATGCAATTAACTTGTACTGTCTGGTTAGGGAAAACAAAGCTACCTTAGCTTAGTAGAGATATGTTTTTCCCAAAAAAATCATAGCGGGACATTGTAGTGCTTTTTAAGCGTTCAGTATCACTTGTACAAAGACTATCATACAATGTGTATATGCTCATACTTGAATCAGGAAATGAGCTGCTATTTCATAGTTGGTTTATGCTTCCAGAGCTTTCCCATCTTATACAATTTAAGGAATTGTTTTTATGTCTACATACCTGAACAAATCACAGAAAACTTCTTAATACCAACTTTATGAGAGCAAAGTGGAGACTTGAAGTCATCTCCAACCATTTCTGTAAAGAGTCTTATAAACTGGTTTCAGTGAACACAGATATCTGAAACAGATTTGAATTAATAACATTTATGGGTGAGCTGAGGAGGGAGAGAAATAGAAGAGGAGACAAGACTATAGTCCAAGGCATGCTTAATAAACTAAGATGTTGGTAGAGCAGTGTTAGAAATGTAGGAGAAACTAAAGCAGTTAAAATCACACTGTAGTGAGCTTTGAAACACTCAGTGCAGCAGCCCACTGCTATCACAGGCCATCTGTTCTTCACAAAGTCAGGAGCCACTCAAGGCTGATGAATATTATATTCAAGTACCAAAAGATATATAGCTTGGATGGATAGGAAAGAAATTATGGTTGCTCCTTGTAAGGGCAGGATCACAGAAGAAATGGAATTTTACATATAGGTAGGATTTTCTCCTATTTGCAGCTTCTGTGAAAAGGTTTAATTTGCCAGTGCATGAGCTAACTAAATACGTGGGCAATGGCAGTCCCTATTCTACAGGGAGCATGCCAGAAAATATGTTTGTTCAAAAAACACTAAGTGGAACAAAAAATACATTTAACTCACAGTTAGGGGTCCACAGAGTTCAGTCACATTTGATCAACTTACTGAATGCTGATTCAAGCTTGCTGAAAACAATCTGTTGAAGTTCACTAAATACTTGACAAATGACAGTGATGCACAGTCACTGCTATATGCGAGCATCTTTCAGACAAATTCTTTGGTCAGCAAAAATTTTCCATTGTGAATGCACCCTGGTCACCAGCATTTTCACAACACTTTTGTAGCCATGGTACCTGATGCTCTAAGCTCCATTTAAACTAACAGAGACTCGAGTGCTCTGAAATTCCATGTTCAACTTTTGACTGACACTCAAAAATCATGGAGAACACTGCCCTTCACAACACTCTCTGAAGCTGAGCAGTGGTGTGAGTATGGCTTTCAGGAGCAGCTGCAAGTTGCTGTTCTACGACAGGCAGTAGAAAATGGGAGCTTTACAACCACCTCTCTACTGATGTTGCCAAAAAGAAGTCACTAGTTTCACAAAGATTGCAGAAGCCAGTGTGTCTAGCAAAGACAGTGGCTTCTGTGCTCAGTCTAAAGATGGAAAGGGCTGAGGAAAACTTTCCTCTGATTTTTAACCACCCCCATAAATGACCCTTGGATATGAACTACACTGAGCTGGATAAAGAATATGAGCACTTGGCATAAATGTAAAAGAAAAAAGAAAAACTGTCTTCTCCAGTTTTCCTTTCTTATTCTCTTAATTTCTTGATGTTGTTACTTCACTGTGTCCTGGTAGTCAGTGCACCTGTGCCTCTTTTGCTATGCAACTTGTTGGCCCTCCTCAGAGCTCCTGTTTTTCACAATCTACCTTCAGATTTACCCAGTAAATTCCCTCTCCTCGCAAAATCTCCTTTGGTATCTTTTCTCCATCTTTTTTCTTCAAACAGATTGTTTCCTAAATCTCCCACTCCAGGTTGCCTGGTGTAATGTACTGGCTGTGGTGCTAAACTTTGTTTGCATTATGTCATCCCATTGCAGGCGGCCCCCAGCCCGGAGAAGACATCGCTACTTAGCAGAGCCCAGAGTTTTATTTTAGCTCTGGTGGAGGTTGCCAGAGCTCCCAGCTCTGCTCTATTATCCACCCTCTAGCTGGACCTCTGCACATAATCGAGAGGTGCCTCCTACCCTGCGCTCGAGGCTCAGTGGACAGGTCTGTGGGGAGGGGATCCACACCTTGCAGAGCTGCGAGCTGGGGGAAACCCTCAGGACACATCTGACAGGAGCAAATCCTTAAGCAGTGCAGTCATGAGAACCAAGTCTCTCCTGAATACATGTGTGCTCTGCTTGTGCTTTAAGGGCTTATTGTTACTATTTTTTTATTTTGGCTAAACGTGCTTGGTTTGCCATATGTTCAGCAAACGGCTTTATGACCTAACAGCTACCACCATGCCAAATCTCAAAGCGAAGACATTGCAGTGATCTTTTAATATAGAATAAAATATTCCACCCCCTCACCCCCTACCCCGCCCCCAGCTTGTCTTTGATCTGTGAAAAAAAAATCACTTTTTTTTTTTTTACTTATATTTCGCAGGTGCAGATCTGCACCATCCCAGTATGGTCAGTCTTATCCTAAATGGTTAATCCTTGGCTAAACAGTAAGCACCTAAACCCAGGCTATTACAGCAGAAAACCGGATAAGTGCAGTAACAGTAAGGAGCTGCAAGGTCCCTCCCTGTTGTCCCCTCTACTGCACCCATCAAAACAAGTTGAGATAACATCTCAATACATTCATGTCTAGTGAAAACTCCATGCAAGTGTATAGACAAATTAAATGCAGATTTCTGACTTCTGGCAACTTTTGTTTGTGCTGCAAAAGTTGACACAGACATTCAGAACTGTGGTGGAAAGGGTGCTTCTCAAAGGCATTCACACTGACACCACAAAACTAGCATTTGCGTTTCTCTCCACAAAACAGGGAATGGCTCTGACTGCAGTCTACTGATTCCAGGCTTGATGTGTCACATCCTTCTCCGCCTGCATTTTCCTGCCCAACTGGTGGGCTCACCTTCACTGTGCCCTGAAAGCCAGAAGGTAAACATACATCCCAAGAGGGGACCAGTCAAGGAGTGAGATGATAAGAAGTGACAATTTCTGCCTTAATTCCCTTCCACATCATTCATTTGTGAACAGAGAAGGAAGGGACCACATCTGCCACTGGTCTGTGCAGATGGCCCACCTGGGTGAGCAGATTCACACATGAGATGAAACCAGTCCAATATTTGCACAGTTATGGAGTAAGGGATACAGTTGCTTTAACTCAAAAAAGTTCAAATTGTCCGTTCCCTCTGTGCAATGATGTATGTAGGAAAGTGAAGGGGACTGTGTTTCTCCATGGCTCCTTTCCTACCCTGAAAGGTAAAAGGCAATCTCATTTTCAGCCTTCACATCCTTCTGGATGTAAACTGTTACATGTGTTTAGAGCCAGAGACTCCTACAGCGGCATAGGAACTGCTGGAACAGCAGTGGATGAGTGAATATAATTGCCACACCAAAACTAGACTTATTCTCCAGCAAGGATTTTTATTTTGTGTGACTTAAGCCATGCTGGCTTTTGCTGGTAAAACTGTTTGTTGTGTGTTCATTATGTTACCACAAGAAAGGGAGAAAACTTGTCATCCTCTAGAAATTTAATCTTTCCATGAGAATTCCTAAAGTTCCTCTCTTTATTATATTTCCATTTAACTTTGTGTTTTGTTTTGGTTTACTGTAGATGTGCCTAGAGCTATAAAGCAAGAGGCTGATCTGCTTTTCCATAGCATTTGCCTGCTTCTATGCCAAATCTCAACATGTCAGGACATGCACATTTCTTCCCTGCTTTAAAAGAAGGAATCCATGTTTCCCATAAAAGTCTCGAAAAAAGGGAAACCACTGTAATAAGCCACATTTCATCTTGAAAGGAATTAGCAGAGAAGGGAAGAGGGAAAAATGCTGATGTAGAATGTGTTCATCCTATTAGCCTAGCAACAAAACACACTGGAAGGCAACAGTGCTTTCGGCATTAAACACACTAAAAGTCCTTATGTCAACAAAACACAACAAAACCACATTTGTGATAGGGAAATTTCACCTTAACTTGATATATGCAATTTTGCCAGTGCCACCACTAGGGAAATAAATCCCGTAATATCCATTTTATGTGAGGCTCTATTTACCATAACAAGATAGATTTGTTCTGGAAAATTTTTTGTCAATATATCCTTTGTTAGGCATTACCTTCATCTCCTAGCAACAGTGTGGGGAAATCCATCAGAGACATGGAATTCAACTGCAAAATAGGATGGCTCACTGTAGCTTGTACGCTTTTGGAAACCTGCACTGACATGCAGATACTTTCATGCACTTACAGAGTTTATGTCCACTGATGGACTGATACTAGAGAATGGAAACTGAGGGGGGGGGGGGGCAGAAGAAAGAAAAAGAAAAAACAAAAAACCACTCTTCATCTCATTAAAAATAAATTGACCAAGGCACATGAAATACTGAAATAACTGCTCTACCTCTTGCTTTAGAGAGATTCTTTCACACTCATAAACATTACCCACACCTCATGGGACGCTGGATACATACACCACATTTAAAATTTTTGTGATGACATTTAAAATGTTTAAATATCATCAAAACACAGTTTTTCCAGCCTCAGAGATTTGAAGCATAATTTTTCTAAAGGTACAACAGCAATAACAAACCTGTCGCAAGCAACACAATCACTGAGCAGACAGGGGTACAGAAGATGACAATACTCCTCAGGTGCTCATGTTTTTCAAGGCATGTAGCAATCTCTGCTTTTATTTTTCTTCCAGAGGGAACCTGTGCTCCACTTTAAGGAAGTTAAGGGTGAGCTAAAATGCTTTAAAAAGTCTCTAAGGGATCTCTTGCAGTTGAGCTCTGCAATACCCCTTTGATCTGCATGACATCCTGCTGGCTGTATTTCAAGGTTGAGTTTGTCCCTCAGGCTGCTCCCAGGAGGTGGCTTGCCTGGGGTGAAACTGTCGGTGCTGCAGTTCAGCCTCTGCAAGCACAGAAAAGAAAGGGATGGTACTGCAGCCTTGTGGCTTGTCTGTGGCATGAGGAGATGGGAATTCCCTGTCTGTCCCATCCTGGCCACATCTGGAGCCTTGCAGCTGACAAAGGTCAGCTGTGTCCTGTGACACTCCTCAAGAATATGAACGTCTTGTCTTCATTGGCTACTTGGCTCCAGAAACACACAGGCTCAAGAACAGGTCTAGGATGTGGAAATAGATTTTGCAGAAGGGACATTGCCAGAGATTTTGGTGGAATGAGTTAGAGGATTTCCTTTGCTCCCTAGCTCCTTGCATGCATTACCACACACAGAAGCCTCCATGTAATTAAGGGTGATTCACTTCACTGCTCCCTATGGGACAGCACTATCTGAACCAGTCTGTCACCCACAACAGGTTCTTATCGACAAAATTCAAAGCCCAGTAAAAACTCCTGAGGTCTTTGTGGGCTCATACCCATACACCATGGGAAACTTGATTTTGAAAGTAAATTGCACAGTTTATGCTCCCAAACACTATGTTATTTGCCAGCCAGATAAGAGCATTATTTCTGTGTCCCTTTACCACAAGTTCACAGAAGAGACAGTGCAATTGCCTTTATAAGTTTATAATGTCCCTCAGACTGGAAATCTTCCAACATACATTGTAGAGGGGGTTTTTACTGAAAGAAGATGTGCCCTAGAGGTACAGTCAGGCATCCCTGAGGAATTGAGGTAGTGTCGTGCGCTTCTCAGATACTCTTATTACTTCAGCTGGGGAGAGAGGAGGCAGCTGAGGGGACACCTCCACACCACTGAGCCAGCCTGAGACTAAAGCTGTTCCTAGGAGGATATTATCAGCACCGTCAAATCAAAAGAACTTTTTAATTATGCCTTATAGATGTGCAAGGGGTGTAGGAGAGGGTTAATTGGCAACAAGGCAAATAAATAGCTCCCAGTACAAAACCAGCTATTCATATCTCTGCTGAACTCCAAAAAGGCAGTTGGGGAGACAAGTGGGGAGAAAATGAGTTTTGGCAAAAGTCTGTGCTTCCAAGGGAAAAATAGCACCTGATTACTGGGTATTGCTGCTGTATGGGGGAAATCTGAGCAGTGACCCAAAGTCACTTCTGCCCATCTCTGGAATGAAAAGGCTTTGCTGCAAGGAAATGTCAGGACCTTCTGTTCACACTGCCTGACCCTCAAACATTGGTGGAGGACACAAGGACCATCCAAGTAAACCTTCTCCTTTAAAAAGGCTTTTAAATGGTTGTTTCTGACTTGGGCATAATTTCAGTCACTGTGAATTTATTTCCATCTAAGCTGTGTTTGCTCTTGAACTTTTTGCTATTGACTCGCACACATGTTCAGTACACAGAGCAAACACTTTCATGTGAAACAACATCATACACAATGAGTCATCTCTGCTCTGGTCCACAGCCATCCCACACAGAGCTTGTGCTGTCAGTAACTCTGTCATTTACAAACATAGCTACAAACACTCCAAATCAGACAGTTATCTTGTATAACACCTTATGGAGAATCTGCCTTAAGCAAGCAGGAGCCATGTTAAAGTATTTTTGGAAGAGCTAGAATAGAATGATAGATTATTCAGTAAGGAATAAGGTTGTGGACAAATCCTGTTTAAACTGATGCATCTGAGTGAGATGATTTTAAAAACAATTATAAATTAACCTTTGACTTACAGAAGAACCTGTCCTCGTTTCTATGGTGATGTGCAGCTATCACCAAGCATTAGCTTCAAGAGTATAAAAAAAAATGCATTTACTCATCCTGGGGAATAGCACTAAATAAATTAACAGTGCTAACTCCAGGTATCCTGATGCCACAGGCAGGTGAAAGGGGAAAAAAGAGGTGAAGGGGAGCAGAGAAAGGTAGAGAACAGCAGAAAAGATGGGTAGAAAAGAAGGGAAAGGGAGTTGAGTGTCTGGTCTATAGTTACAGTTTTGTAACACAGGGGAGTGAAGGGCAGAGGGGTTGAAGAAGGTGAAGAAGGACAGAGAAGGGCAGAAAAGGGCTGAGATTGGTGTATAGAGATGGCTGGGCAGGGACCAAGGGGCTAAAATGGTCAGAAAGGGAACAGTGAAGGGCAGAGAATGTCAGAGGGTGTCAAAAAAGGGCAGAACAGATCAGTATGATGGAGAAGAGCAAAGAATGGCAAGAAATGGACAAAGAAGGGTGAAAAAGAAAGTAAAAGAATGGCAGAAAAGAAAGGCAGAGAAGAAGAGCAGAGATGTGCAGAGAAAAGAAGAGAAGGTCAGAGAAGGTCAGAGAGGTCCTGGGAGGACAGGAGACAGCAGTGGAGAAGATAGGCGGAGGTGAATGAGGAAGAAGGGCAAAGGAGCAGGGAAAAAGAGAAGGTCAGAGAAGACAGGAGAAGGACAGGGATAGGCAGAGAGAGATGGGTAGAGAGAAAGGTAGATAAGGGCAGAAAACCGTGGAGAATATAGTCGGAGAAGGAGGGCAAAAAGGAAGGGTAAAGTAGAAGAGCAAAGTAGAAGGTCAGAAAAGGCTGAAGAAAGGCAGAGATGGGCTGGCAGAGGAGGGGAATGGGAGAGAGGATTGGAGGAGAAGAAAGGCAAATGAGGAGAAGGGTGGAGACAGTAGGAGCCAGGCAGAGCAGGCAGAAGAAAAGCAAGGGAGAAAGGCAGAGAAAAGAGCAGAGAAGAAGGATGGGCAAAGACGAGGGGCAGAGATGGGCAGAGACAGAGGGGCAGAGAAGGGTGGAAGGAGAAGGGAGAAAGGCAGAGAAGGGTGAAGGAGAAGGGTGAAGAACAACTCAAAGTGAAGAACATTCAAAAATTGTAAATTCACTTTCCCAATATTGGCAGTAAGAGTGTACTAAGGAAATTCACCCTATGATTGATCAGAGTTGCTTAAGGATCCATGATCAGCATACTGAACCTCACTTCCTTCCACAATATACACATTCATACGTGTGTGTATATATATATATATATATATATATGCATTTTTTCAATCTGAATGGGAAACGTGGGAGTTTTGCTCTCCTCTTTCCCTACCCCACTCCTTTTTGATCTAGGAACAGAGAATTCAGATTCTACTCAGCCCTGTCACCACAAACAGTTTCCAAACCATCTGCTATCTAATAAAACTACTTGTCTAGACAAACTCCAAGCCAGGCAACAAATCTGATATTGTACTTGAAGTCATCATAAGTATTAACAACCTGCCATTGCTAACCTGTCAAGCTTCTTCACTGGGAAAAGGACTCACATTTATAGTCTCAGTCACAGGGACTGGAAATGGGAAAGATTTTTTCCATCGTTAGATACAGAAAAGCTGCTTAGAAGATGGTACAGGATCCTGTCAGCCCTGCTTAAGCACCATTTACACCCACACAGTCAGTGCCTAAGAAAGCAGTGAGTAGCAGAGAGACATGGGTGCTTTTCAAGGGCCCCATGTGCTCGCACTGGAGCTCCCGAAGAAGGTTCAGGGTTAGTTAGTCAAGTAGCTAGTGTCCCATCAACCTTGCCTACTCCAGTAAGATGGAGAGACCAGTATATTCAAGATTTGCTGGCAATCTGCTTTTGATTCACTACCTCTGAGACAGTGGAAAGGGATCTCAGGTTCACTGAACTCAGACTCACTTGTGAGAAATAGATTAAAAATATTTTCTGCCTCCAACAACATCAAAAATAAGCTTTGTGTTGTGTGAGCGGAGAGTTTTTCTTTCCCTTTCCTCTTGGTTTCTTTTTTCTTCTGAGTTGATTTGAAAAGAAAGCTGTCATCTTTCCTTGATGATAGACCTCTTAAGTACTCAGAAGCACTGACAAAACATGGCTCTAGTTTCTGAGCATTTCACTGTGCAATTCAGAGTCAAAGTCAGAGGGCAGCAGTCTTTCCAGGGAAGGGGCGCAGTGGCAAGAAAATAGTTTAGTTCCAGTTGTTTCAGAGAAGAGGTTTTGAAGCTCCTTTTTTTTTGTTAGGAAACCTGGGAAACCAAGTTTTATAAATAATTAGGCATCTATTTTCAGTGAGAGCTTTTGCCTAGCCTACAAAGTTCTGGTCTATATCAGGATGCTGTATTATGTCTGATCTGAAGTTTTGCTCTCAAGCACACGACTCCAAAACTCCCTCTCGTGATGTGAAGACAACAGGGAGGGTTAATGAGAGGGTGGGAAGTTGATCAAATCTCTTTTGGGCACACTTGAGCTGAGCAGTGGCCAAGTCTCATGGTATGCCCAGAAAGTGCCTGGTCCTTTAGATGAGTGACCTATCAAAAAAAATTTCTTGGTACTGTGCAGGTGGGTTTTCTTCCCACAGGAGAGGAAAGAGGGAGGTATTGCGTAGGGACTGGTGCCCTCTGATATGGGAGCAGTGTGTACCTGAGGCATTCTCAAAAACACACTCGAGTCCTCAGCTGAAACATAGCCAAAACATTGGCAAAACATTATTATTTGTCTATGTCAACTTCACCACTCAGAGAAATCTGTGATCTTCATTCTAAGTGTTGAGCTGAGTTTGAGACGCAACTCTTCCCAACGAAATTTGGCTTCATTTTGAGAAAAATGATGATGAATTGGTAGACTGAAATCTGGAACAGAGAAGCATATTTGGACAGTGCAGTGAGGAGTTGTTATCACCCTAAGTTAATGCCCAAATGGGATGTTAAGAAAAGGTTTATGATCCTCAGGGGTTAAAGGAAGACAGCTCCCCACCAGCTCTATCCCCCAGCATCATCTCCTCTGCAGGAGGCATGCATGTGTTATGATGATGGATTAAGTCATTAGATGTTTTGAGATCTGCTTTCATGACATAACATCACTGCTCATTAAACCAAGTCTAGGTGAAGAAAAGGCAGTAGGAAATGAAAAAAAAAGAGCTTGTAATTAAATCTTGCTGAGTTTGGTAACTGGATTTAGAATGAAACAATTGACTGTTTGGAAATGGATTCTGCAGTAGCTGGATGATAAATTACAGGACAGCCATGTCACCTTTAGCAGCACAGGCAAGACTTTAAAACCTATTTAAATTCTAAGAATTATGCCTATATTGATTAGGAATTACAGTCAGTTTAGTGGTTTCCTTGTAGTAAAGTAGACAGAAGCTGTTAATCTAAACTGTGGTGTTATAAACACATCCATTTTTGATTGAACTATTACTAATGTAAACATATCATTATAATGAAATTAAAGTAGTAGCAAGAGCTGTGGTATAAAGTTCTAGCCAGATCTCACTGATACTAAGATAATAGATAAAGTTCAAAAAATATTGATCTTATGTGACTAATAGGCAGCTTAATAAAGGAGAAAGACTTACACATTGAAGAACTGAAGATTAAAATAAACTAATAGCAAATCTGAAGTGCTGCTTCAGTGCGTACTTGAAATATCACAAGATGTTGGAAAAGCTCACTTACAAATTAATATTCCTTTCATATTTACGAATTATGAGAATATAGAGTACTACGTCTGATATTGGTACATAAAGCATTGAAATTATATCAATTAGACAGAACTATATTGGGAGGGTTATATACTTATATCTGAACATAAAATAAGAATGTAATTCTGTTTAGAGAGAGCACAAAACATGTTTTTTCTTTCCTTCTTCACTTAACACCATGAATCATGTGTTTATGTCCCCCCGTTTTTCCATTTGTAAGCTGGAACTAATATTGCTGTGACATTTAAAAGGACTGTTCTGAGAAAAGAGTCATAAAGATAACAGGGAATTCAGCTATTGGAGCACTGATTACCATCTTAATTATGTATTTCTTCTCATTACATCTGATAGGATGGAAACACTTGCTGTTTATTTTCCATCTGTGAAAGCTATGCCCTGTTCAAATTCAGATTTCTGCCCTTAGGATAACTCTGGGACAAATGCTTCCAGCCTCCACATCCAGCAAGCGAGAGGTGAGGGGACCCTTCCTCACTTGTAAATACTGATAAATGCTGTTCCATGTTTTACAAGGCTGAGTGTGACCCAGCTGCAAGTCACTCAGCCACAGCAAGACAATAACTGCCCTCAGAGGAAGCCATCAAAGACTTCCAAAAGAAACCTGCTCTGAGATGAAAGAGTAAATTATTATGGTAATCAACTTTGCTAAGAGAAAAGGAAAGCTGTTTCTCTTCGGGAAAATTTCCAGTGTTGAAGAAAGGGGGGAGAAGGCAAGGAGGGAACATGATAAGGTCTCACACGTTCAATTGATTGCTCACATCTAACAAAAATAGCCCCAGCCTGTTCCCATTGTCCTGCAGCTGCTGGCTTCATCACACGCATTGTGTGTTTCCTCACGGCTGAGCAGTGCAGTTGCCCAGTTTCCTCTCCTTCATTTCCTAACAAGATCTGCAATGAACTGTAGGAAAAGCCAGCAGCCCTTCAAAACAATGCCTTTCAAGTTTCCCTGGGTCCATCCATAAACCCCGGAGAGTGTCTTAGAGCAAAGCAAAGGAATTTCAGGCATGTCCCGGTTGCAGATACCTGGATCCTATCCTGAATCAAGATCTTGTCACTTGCATATTTTTATTTTTTATTTAATTCCTGGAGCAAATTTGCATTTATGTGGACTTCAAGCTTGGTCATAAGGTGACAGGAGAAGCTTCCTGCATTCAAGGCCAAAAGATCTTAATCTTGGGAAAAGAATGCACACAAAGATGTGAACATTGTATTTAAAAGGTCTCCCTTCTCTCTATGTATTTAACAGCAAGTGTTAATTCTCCAAGGAGTCATTCATGTTTATGAAATCGGGTTTTGGATGAAGAGCAAGATGACAGGGGTGTTTCTCCTCATACCTTCACTGGTCTTGGGGCCTTTTAAGCTGAAATATCAAGCTGACCTAGTGTGGCTGATTGGTTATATGACAAACCTGCTCAGCCCTTGTGGAAATAAGCTATGGAAATCAAATTATCATTCCCAGGAAAGGTATTCTTTGCATACAGAAATTAAATATCAGAGCATCACGACTGAACACCATAAGATGGTTGCAAACATTCCTACAAGTACTTTGGAGTCTCTTAAAACCTCTTTAACAGAATTTCTTTGTCTTTCATTCCATCTCCAGAAAACTAAAAAATTTACAGAGACCAGTATTTTGCATCTATGCCCTCCTTCCCGCATGGATGCCAAGGGCAAGCTCCTTCTCACAACATGTGACACTTCTTTTTCTTAAAGAAATGTTTTCTTCATTGAGGAGTTCCACTTATGCAGCAATAACATCAGATGTTTCAAATAAAAGCAACTGAAGGAAAGATTTCCTCTTTCATAGAACCATAGAATGGTTTGGGTTGGAAGGGACCTTAAAGACCATCTGGTTCCAACCCCCTGCCATAGGCAGGGACACCTCCCACTAGACCAGGTTGCTGAAGCCCCATCTAACCTGGTCTTGAACACTTCCAGGGATGGGGAATCCACATGTTCTCTGGGCAACCTCTTCCAGTGCCTCACCACCCTTGCAGTAAAGAATTTCTTCCTAATATCTAATCTAAGCCTAGCCTCTCAGTTCGGAGTCATTCGCCCTTGTCCTATTACTACATGCCCTTGTAAAAAGTTTCTCTCCAGCTCTCCTGTAAGCTCCATTTAGCTCCTGAAAGGCCACAATAAGGTCACCCCAGAGCTTTTTCTTTTCTAGGCTTTCTGTCAGTGTTTTGTTCTTATTCTTTACAATTTGTCAATACCTTAAATGTTCTGGATAAAATAATCTTGAACAAAATCCTGTAGGTGAAATAGAATTAATTTCTGATGAGCAGTGCTGGACAAAAATTCCAGATAGTTACAGACCAATCTCAAGGCTTTTGAGAAGCCCCCTGCCCTGATATTTCATTAAAAAAAATGGCCCTTCAAGTGCAAATTTCTGGCAACCAGGCACAGGTGATCCTTGTACACAGCTGAAGAAAAAAGCTGCTTGGGAATCAAAAGGGAAGAGCACCTGTGAAAGCATCCTCAGTGAAAAATATTTTTTCAGCCTCGCTCCTCCCTCACGAATCTGTCTTCCTGGACGAGGGACTTGTTAGCACTGGAAATCCAGTCAAACAGATAAGCTACGCTTTGGTTCACCTTATTTGCTGCCAGATCTTCAGTCTCAAAAGCACTCAGTGCTCAACAATTCTTAATCCATATGTCAGCCTTCTCTTTCCTTGGCTCAAGTATTTTGCATAGCTTGGAGCAAGGTAAACCTTTGTAGGCCTTTTCAGAGCTGCTCACAGCCCTTGCTGCAGACCTTTCCTGCTCACACTCAACCCTGGAAACTTTTATTTGGACTCTTAAACAGGGACTTAATGATACATTAAGTGTCTAAGAAAAATTAGGAGGGTGAATAAATGTTTTTCTGCATTTCAAAAAAAAAAAACAAACAACCACAAAACAAACAAACCCCAAAAACCCAACAAACAAAAAAACAAACCAAACCAAACAAAAAAACCCCCCAAACCCAACCAACCACCACCACCACCAAACAAACAAACAAACAAAAAAAAAATCCCCCAAAACATTTAAGATAATGACCAGTCTGTGAATTATCCATGACTGCAGGCAACACTGCACACGAAGCTCATTCAAGTACCTGAAACCCACGAACTAATCAGGGTCTTAAAATTGCTCATAGACTCTCTTCAGAGCCTCTTTTACTGTAGCTCGACCTCAATTCTCTAATAGTCACCAAAAAAAAATAAAAATTTGACCGGACAGAACACAAAATAAGCTCGCTTTAAATGCTGCTACTAATGCCCTGGCATGGAGTATAGCAGTTTTTCTAATATTTTGTTCAACATCATAATAATGGAATCATTCTCCCTTTGTGAAGTCCCTTGAATTTGTATTCCAAAGGAAAGCTGAAATTAGAAAAAAATCCACATTAATTAGGTAACAACAGAAAAAAACCCCCAACAAAGTAATTACCATATCTACCTCATCAGCTAGATGGTTGTTTCAAACACGCAATACTTCATTAAGTTGAACTAAGAACACTAGAGATCAATTAATATTGATTAAATGTGAGAAAAAAAAAGATGACATTAAATAAATGGCAGGTTAATTCCCACAACATAAAAAGTGAACTGTGCTGACTGTTAGGCAAGACATTTTCATTTGAGTTTGTCAAAGCCTAATTAAAGAAGGAAGTAAATTTATTCAATAAACAATCCATATTGATCTTGGAAGATGTAGATATAAGAGCAAAGAACAGGTGTGCAAATGAATAGGGCCTGTAGTTATGTTGTGATGTGCACAGGGAAATACCAACCAGAGAAGTAATCCAGTATGATCTCCCCCTAATCACTTCTTTCTTAGATATTCCTTGGACTAAATTCTGCATTTGTTGTTCCTAAAAATCTAAATCCTTACCGATATTTTTCATTACTATGGTAACTGTTTTGAGAGGAGCTGGTGATACAATCAGTCAACCACCACTAGATAAATTAAATCAATCATTGGCTCCTTCATACTCACACATAGAACTAAAAAGGGGAAACAGTCTGCTTGCTTCCCCGCCTGAGGAAGTTTGGATAGGCTGTGTCTAATGAGAGGGACTGAGCTTTATACCCCACCAAACCAGTCACATCAACTGTCTGAAAATATTGAGACCTCCAACAGACCCCAATTTATTTAGTTTTCCAGCTACACCTTACTCCTCAGGCATACCAGGGTAAGCCTGAAGAGGACTGTGCTTGAGATGCCTGGCTAACTCTGCCTGAGCTGAGCCAAGAACTGGAAGCAGGTTTTGTGCAAGGAGAGGTCCACATCTGGGCATGTGCACAGCTGCTGTACATCAGCACCTTGTGTTTATGCCCCCATTGGGCTTAGGAGACTAAATAGGCAAGCTCTAGAATGAGCTTTGAGAAAGACGTACCTTTTTTATGCTTATAGCTTTGCACTGACAAAACTATTTGGAGATCACAAATGTGGCTTTAAAATTTCTTAGGCTGACAGGAGATTTGAATGACACATTTCTAGTATATCCAAAATGCCTTCAAGCAAGAGATACCACAAGACCCCTTCACATTTTTCAAGACAAGATCGTATCCCTCTCTGCTCTCTGAAAGACCCAGGGGAAAAAAGCCCCATCTTCATGGAAGGCAGGAAGCTGCTGTTCTTCCTCACAGTTCTGAGAGGACACTCTGGAAGCAAGAGTGATACCAGATATTAAAAACAAATAAACAATCAAACAAGCAAACATTTGTTTTTCCCAAAGACTACACTGTTCAGTGTTACTGCAATATTTTCAATCAGAACCAAAACCCAGGCAGGTTGACATAAAATTGTTCACTTCTTACTTTAATTCTGCAATTTTACTCCTTTCCTTGCTCACACGCATGAGAGTTTCAAAATAATTTTGTAACTTTTAAGCAGGATACCTCCTGATAACTTACAGAGTACCACCATCCATAGACCAAAGTCTGAGAAACAGCTTAAATAGGATTCCTTACTCTGATATCTCTTCATTCACCCCAAGATGCAAAGCACTACCCTGTCCCAGGCATCTAGCAGTCACACATTGCACTGCCTGAAGCTATGTAGGATGTTCTGTTTCTACAATGATCACAAAAGAGTGTTTAGTCCAAAACCCATGCCAATATTAATTCTGCCTCCCCCAGGAGCACCAGAACGTTCTCAGGAATATTTTGGGCAGCTTATGTATGACTGGATAACAGTTTGATGATGTTCTGAAATACTATAAATGCATTAGGGAACCACACTACTGATATTCTCCTTGCTAGCAGCCACTCATTTTTACGCGTCCTATGATAACCCATAAAACTCCTGTATTGCTGTTTTGAGACTGAATTGAGAATTTTGGCTAGAGAAAGGCTGTCTCCCGTTTTTCTTCAGGCAGCTAAATTAAGCCAAAATAGAGATGCAGACCCTTTCGAAGATTTACACAGCTGTAGTCATACTTCATATCAACTGAGATGTTTTACCAGCCAGTTTTTTGCTTAGGTCTGCTGCAGATCCCTGCAATTGTCAGTGCCACCTCCTGGTACAGAAACATACTGAGAGCTAGTCACTTAGGAATGGTAGGATGAAGAAATGCAAAATATCCCAATCGTCATTTCCTGCTCCATTTTTGTTGTTCTCTACAGCCTTTTATAAACAACTATGACTTTTACAGATAATCAAAAGGTTAAATATTTTTGTAGCTATATGTATTGAATGAAAGGGCAAGGGAGCTATCAAAAGCAAGAGGTTATTATGGATTTTGCTTTTCAGGATATCCATAACAAAGCTAAACCCAAAACAGATACACGCTGGTCAAACCAGCTGAAGCCGAACGAGAGAAAGCCTGGGAGTTTAAAATTTCGTTCACAAATGTCTGCATTCATTTCAGGACTGAGGAAATAATTCTTGCAGCATTTATGAACCTTGGATACAAAGCCTGAGGTTTTGACTGAGGTTTTGCAACTGGGAGTGGGCGGAGGGGTGTGGAGTTCTGTGTCCCCACAGTTTAGGTATACAATTTCCACGGATTCATCCAGGCAAATGGAAGGGAGAGAGGTGGGACTATAGGTTAGGACATAGCTGCTGGCAGTAGGCAGCAGAACAGGACTCTGTTCAGGGTTTTGCCAATTTACTTTCTAAAAATGACCAAAGATGTGCTGTTTCTTTCCATAGCAAGTCAGATGTTTTTCTTAGCTCCTGTATACTTCAGTATTCTAATCCTCAAGCAAAACACCTTCAGCAGTTATTCTTGAATCTCCCCATGGGAACTGCTTGCCACCTGGGATGGGTCACACTTTTACGAGCCCATTTACAAGAAAGCAACTCCCAGAAATGTAGGTGAGAGGGAAACATACATCCAATTAAAGCAAACAATCTCCGAAGTTGAAGCATTGGATCTATTTTTTCAGCAATACTTCCCATCTCTTCTCCATCTGTCTCATGCGGAGTCTCACAGCAAGAGAAATCACAGCCTCAGGTCTGAAAAAGCAGCAGTCCTCTCCCTGTGTCCCCAGTACTAAATACATTTTTGCTAGTGCTGGGGTAACAAAAAGGCCTAAAAGACAGCAGAGCAGGCAGCCTCTCACTCCAGGAGAGGGCAGTGAAATACGGCTTAACTTGGCCAGGAAAGGGCAAATGCACCTTGACCAGCACAGCAACGCCTGCTTAGTCAACCCAAACACTGACCTTGGCAGCAAAAACACAGGCAGATTCAACAGGAGGAGTTGTGAGTGGGGTTTCATGTGTCACAAGCTCCGTAAATTGATTTGGGTCACTATTTCCCAGGAAAAAAATTATGCAACCACTCGTTCACTTTCTGTCCACGGAGAGGAAAAATGTCATTAGGAGGTGGTGTTGGCTTGCGCTTAGGTTAATAGGTCTCATTTGTTCTGCCAGTGTGGAGAGAGGCAGAACCAATGGAAGAACTTGCAATTCTCCTTTGTAATTAAGTTAATGTGCCACACCGGCCCTCAGTCATATTTTTGGATGCTGCAGTGTCCATGACACATCTCAGAGAGACCGCAGCAGTGATTAAACATTTTTGATAACCCATAAATATAACATTAGTTGCCTCAGTTAGGTTTCTGATAACATCATTCATTTCAGATCATTCAATTAGTGTAGACAAAAGGACTCTTTCCAGGAGACATAATGTCATTGTCTCTGGAAAGGAACGTACTTCCCAATCACTGTTTATCACTCTGTAATTACAGTGCTGTAGCAGCCATGCTCTATATTACAAGGAGTCCTTTTTGTGCCCAAGGATCCAGCAGTTCTTTGTTTTAATTTATTTTCCTCTTAAATACCTCCCGCTATTTAAGCAATAATTCCCTGTAAATCAATTGTTAGCAGCAGTTAATGACTGGTTGGTTAATTAATAGCTGAAAGCAAAGCTGAGGGTGTTTGCCACTCTAACAAACCAGCAGACATTAACTGTGGGGTTATTGCTAACATACCCTATAATCAAGGACTTCTCAGTGGTGGGGTAGCCCATATACTATTTAAAGAATGGACTGCCTGGGTTGCAATAGGTGGTGGCATTGGGAAAAATAGTCACTGACTTGTGGGTTGAGCCACATGCCCCTAAGCCAGGCAGCGGATAAGTGTTGGTGAAAATATGGCTCAGCTGGGGCCCCAAGTCTCCAGGGAGATTTCAGGGAGATGCTCGTGCAACCTTCTCTTATAGCGGTGCAGGTTTGGCACCTGGCAGGGGTGGTGTGTGGGAGCACATGCCGGGTGCTGTGGGTGAGGTCTGCACAGCCTGTGCTTTCCTTGAGGCAGAGAGAGCTGTCCCCCTCGCGCATCGGACAGGCTGTGTGGTGCCATGAAACCATGTGGGATGGATGTTGGAGAGACAGGGCTGTTTTTGCACTCCCCCAGCTGCCTCTGCGGGAGCAGTTTTGGCTCAGTCCCACAGACCCCTCAGATCCATACGGGGGTCAGCAGAACCCCAACTATGCAAATCAGGAGCTGCACCCTTGCTAGCAACACAACAAAAAAGCCACAGGTTTTTGCCTGTGTCTGAATCTGATTATTCAGAGTATTTAGGGGTGTCTGTTCTGCTGGAAAGCTGCATTAAGATGTTTTTAATGCAACAATCTGCTCTGCTGCTCTCTCCAAGGGACAGATTCTCAGATAATCTCTTTTCACAACATTCTCAATTAATATTTATATAAGCCTGTTTTGTCTCTTATCTTCCACGAAATAAGGTTTGGAGTGATGCTGCCATGGAGAAGGAAGGAGAGTCTAAAGCAGGCAGTAATTGATGTTCACAAAGAGAGTATGTGTAATGGACCAGCTGGCTTATTATGAACTAAAATACTGCAGTATCTTCAATACAGAGGAGGGTAATGGGGAATAAATGTTGACATTTTCATGGTGAGCAATGTAAGACTATCAAATCAAACAATTTCTGGCACATAGTCAAAGCAACATTTAAATGGAAACTTGAGAGATAAGAACATTTTTACATATTTTTTTTTTCTCTGAGTAGAAATGTGTGGCTGCAGGAGAAACCTCGTAGCATGAGTTCCTCACACTGACATAAAGCCAGGAGTTCCCAACAGGCACTGTCTGACTTGTCCTAAGGAAAAGAAAAAATCAGCAAGGAGCATCCTTGCATGACTGCTCCAGCTCTTCTCACCCTGACACTAAATGGTAAATCAAGATAATTTCTGCTTGTTATCCTCTCCACAACCAAAGAGAACAATTACTCACTGTCTCCTTCACAGCCCCCACCTCTACACTGGACGTCTGCTGCCATGTTACTCTGTCAGCCTTCACTTTTCTGAAGTGAACAAACCCAATTCCCTCAGCAATTCCTCACAGTTTGTGCTTCTCAGCGCACCATGTTATGTCTGCTTTCCCTGGATTTTTGCCACTTTCTCCTCATCTGCAGGAAAAGGCAGCACCTGCAACTGGTTGCAGTACCATGGGTGAAGCCAAGAAAGGAAAATAAATATGGGCTGTATCTCAAGGATGATGCTCCTGTTCCTGTAACCCAGAACATTTAATTTATGACTCCCTGAAATCCTCAAGTATTCTACAAACATGCTGCTGCCTGGTTATTTTCACACACCCCCTCCCCCCGCCAAAGTATCTACATCTCTTTTTCCCAGGCACAGTACAGTACTTTGTACTCTTCCTGATTGAATTTCATTTAAATATTTGGGAGTAGTTTCTTCAAGCTGTGTAGATTATTTCAAATTAGATCCTGACCTCCTAGGATTTCTAGCATCTCCTGATTTTATCATCCACAGACTGACTTTGTTTGCTTGTTGCTCAGTTGTCAATAAAAAACTATTTGATAGATTTCGGTATAGGGAAACTGCTGAATGACCTTCTTGAAATCATCCTCCCTGACAGTGTTACAGCACTAGCTGTTGCTGTGGAGCTATTTTTCAACAGGCTATGCATCTACCCCATTGTAATTATAATTATCTATACCATATTCTTTAGTCTGTCATATATGTCAAAAAACGTTACTAAAAATCAAGTGCTAGTGCATTTGCTGCTTCCTCTTTATTCACTAAACATGCTACTGTGACAAAGAAAGAAATTAGATTGATTTGACATCAAATGTTCTTGACAAGCCTGTTTCCCTTTTTATTTTTCCTTTTTTTTTTGGTTCCATCACTGTATCAGCTGGCTACTTGCAAATTGATTGTCTAATGATTTGTTCCTGAATCTTTTAAGGACTAAAGTTAGATTGACAGGTCTGTAATTCCCTGGGTCCTCCTTTTCTCCTTTTTAAAATATAATACACTGTGTTTGCCCTTCTCTTGTCTTCAGGGACCTCCTCTCTCCTCTGTGAGTTCTTAAAGATAATCACTAATGGCTCAGCGATTGCTTCAGACAGCGCCTTAAGTACTCTGGGGTGAATTTCATCAGGCCTGCTGACTGGAGTACATTCATCTTATCTAAATATTCTTTAATCTATTCCCCTCCTCTTCCAGTCTGTACTTCTGCCTCCTTGCAAAAAGTAAGTTTAAGCAACTGGTTGTTTACCCTGGTGACTGATACACACTTCATAACTCAAACATTCTTCAATATACCCTTTAAATTTACCAGGCTTTATATTTCCATTCTCCACATTACAAATTCTGAAAAACTGAACTCATCAACCTGTACTCACTGGCAGCCAAACTGGAACACCTCTCTTAAGGATAGATTAAGCTGAGGATGGAGCAGAAAAAGGATATGTGACTAAAACATTGTGTTTTGTCATGCAGAACTTCAGCATCCACTGGCAGGCCTCTGCTGATTGAAACAACAGGTTTCCATTTCTCCCACTGCTGTTCCTAAAATATAACTAGCACCTTCATATCTGAGAGTGGACCTGAAGAAGTGTCCATAAGCCAAGCACACTCTGTAATGAACAACTATGATACTTTAAATTTGGGAAACTGCCAGGGCTGTTGTCTAGATTTGCTCTAAATTACAAATAATAAATTCACTGTTCTTTGGGGTTTTTAAATAAAATATTAAAATTTGCCAAAAGTCATAGTGGGTTTTCCATGTGAGTTTTCCGTGTGAGTACTATATGGAGATCTACTTCCTTCACTCTGTCAGACACCTGATGCTGTAGTATCCAGTGGGATGATAGCTCAGGTTTCCACGTGTGATAGCCATACTGAAAAATCTTTATTGCTGTCTTCAATAAAACCTTTTTTTGCCCAGCTTTCCCCTCAGTAGTTCACTATCATTACAGGCCTGAGTGACAGTGCTTGCATACCAAGGCTCTCTCTAAAGCAGGGCATTTGTACAGTCAACACTCTCAGGTTTGTTTTCACTATCAGCCAGAATAAAAGATATTTCATAACAACAATTCACTTTTGAGAGGTCTGCAGGTTTAAGTCCCATCCCATTCCTACGAAGTCAAAATGGTTGCAAAAAAAATCACCTTTTAAATTAAAAGCACTTGGCTCAAGAGAGTTTGACAAAAACCTAGTGAGGAGGAAGCTGGAGAACCAGTGAAGACACTCACCTGTCCTCTCCACATGGCCAAGTCAGGCAAAGCACACATTCCCTTCAACCCTGCTAAGCCTGGATGACCAGGCAGCATTCTTTTTGTGGCTTGAAACCCTGCTCACGACTCTCATATGAGAATTTATCCACAGTGATCCCGATATGTGTGACTTACCTGCACACATCCTATTTAACTGATGGCAGATGTGAAGAGTATGTTAGGGTACAGGTTGGGATAGAGTACAAGGCTGCTCACTTCTTTGCCTTCTCTGTGTCTAGAGGAATATAAGGACATTTGTCTTCAAGCACTCCTACTTCTTAGTTACATGTATGTGGTTAAGGCTTTAAACTCAAGGTCCAGCTATGGCAAAGTCTAAACTTCAGTATATCGCTACCGGCAATTGCCACATGTTTCTGAAACAAGACAGCCCCAAAAATCTAGGACAAAACTTGTGATGGCTCAGAATAAGCATTTTCATTTGAAGGGATCTGTCTCTGGAAATGCTTATTTGGAAGAAATAGGCAAAACAAAAACTTAATACTGCTTACAAAAAGCTTTTCCTCTACAGAAAGAATGGCATTGACATTAGTGATAAGAGCTGGCTTGAAAATTTTCTGACTACTTTTTCATCAAAAAGTATGACAAGTCAAAAATGACCCTTTCCGCAGTAACATATTGGTTTTGATGAAACTCTCACTGGCAGCACTGCTGAAGTCTAGAACAGAAATTATATGATATTCAAGAATGGGAGAGGAAAACCACAGAGTTAGCAATTGCCATTGGAAGGGCATTCACCCAAAACACAAGATATTCCGATCTGAACTTATAATTATCCTATATGAATACTATTCTCAAGTTCTATCACCAGATCTACCTTGTGACAAACGGAAGATTTTCAAAACCTCCACAATGGACTAGTTCACTGCCTCTTAAATCAAAATGGATTTGAAATTCTCCTGTCAGAGATATTATCCTATGGAAAACAACTTTTGAGTCATATTTGAAAGAACTAACTACCAGATACAATTTCACCATAATGCCTCAGACTTCCTTTTTCATTTCCATCTTGGTCTGGAAACAGCACTGTTGGGTTCCTCAGCTGGGACAGTTGGCTGACGTCTGTTCTCTGCTACTTGCGTGGAACAAGTACTATGTTCATCTCTATTTTCTGAATTTGGAAAAAGCATATAAAAGGAGTAATTTTCTTTGCATGAATCTTCTATACCTTATCTGATACAAAAACGTAAATGCTGCTTAAATGCCCCTTTTCTCTGAGCTTTACTGTCATCCTCCTTTCTTAACCCATCCTCATTCTTTCCACTAATTTTTCAGAAATTTTATTTTGAAGGACCCTTAGCAGTCTAAAAATGTTCATTTTTTTAGATTGAAAAATCTGTCCAGCCTACACTCAGGTTATTATCTCTGGATTTTGCATTTTTATAATCTATTTGCATTTTCATGCCTAATTTTAAACTCCTCCTTGTAATTTTGACTTCTGTTATAAAATCCCCTTTGTAACTCCTGAAGTGAGAAGATGATAAACAATACAGTCTCCATTGCCATCTTTCTCAAAGTTCAGTAACTCAGCAGGTCAGCTTCAGCAGTAAGCTTCAAGTTCTGAATTTTCCAGTTCTCAAAGCACTGGAGGAGCCAAGACTATAAATCAGTTTAAGACCTATCAAACCGACAAGTTGGCCTTAATCGAATCGTGAGTCAGTTTAGAAGCATTCATGACTTTTTCCCCTATCTAGAATGGCACTAAACTTTTCAATCAAGCTTTTCCCAATAAGTATCAGTAACAAAATAAAGTAAATATCACCTGAATGAGAAACTTCTTACTGTTTATTAATATCTTTAGAGAGCAACGTAATTTCTGGGAAAATAGTTGTCCACAGAGCTTTGCTCCCCACTGAAGACTCCCCAGGCAGGACCCTTATCTTCTCTGCATGAATTTGCTAATCAGCAAGAGAGGGTAAAACTTGACTATATTCATATTCTTGAGTAAACAGCACTGCTGTAGTGATTTTTAATGTTACACTTGCTGTCCTTAGGAATGGTAAATTTTCCGCTAGAATAAATTCCCCACGACTGCATGAAGGATTCAGAGCTTCCCACTGAGCAGCTCAATAACAGATTTTAAAAAAAAGGGAGGGGGGGATTCACTGTTATCTTGATTGGTAGGAAGAAAGTATAGTCTTTGGATCAAGCAGCTATCCATGGCATCCAATTTGTTTTCATTGCACAAAAGGAAAAAAAAAAATAAAAAAAGAGTAAAAAGAAAATTAGCTGCATTGATTGCTGGCTGGAGTTTCATTTTGAGTTGCCCTGGGACTGCAGCATCAGCAGGAGTGGTTACTTAGTCATGAATATGCTGCACAGCAAGCAATCGGATTGCTCCATGGCTTTTTTTCTGGTCTCTCAGTTGTGCAAGGAGGAAACCCAACTCCCCTTAATCACAGCCTGCCACTGCAGAGGACACATAACTCACTACTACAGCACATGAGCTACTACAGCCTTCATTACATGGTTCCCTAAAATGAAAAGAGCCTGTAGATCTTGGCTGTGGGATATCAGAAGTTAATATTATCCAAAATAAAATTCTAGCAGATCACCTTAACACTGCTTTTTAAGCTTCTTGAAACCAGGACATTTTTAACTGCATCTTGATAAAAACCCACCTACATGTAATGGATTCCTGATTAAAAAAACCTTATTTTAATATGATCACATATTAAAGCTGCAATCATGCTTAGCTTCCCCTTGTGCCAGAAGCCCTATAATAGAGGGATAGTGCCCTTTCTCAAGCAGTAGTTACACAAAAACATAATTAAAAAAAATACAGTGTAATAAGTCATTGGGAGGAAAGAAGTAATTCTGAGTCAAACCAGAAGAAAAAATTAGAGCAGGTCAGAAAGCCCCACTTAACTTGTACCCTGGTCACTGTTTTCAGCCAGAAAATAGCACTAAACCATCTCTCCCTAAAAGTTTGCTACTGTTTGTAAAACATACCTTACTTAGCCACTGATACAGAAAAGCAGCAATTGTCAGAATGTAGTGTCTCAAATTAATCATCAATGATTACGGTGCACCAGAGCAAAAATCTGAATTCCTATGCAAAAAGGAATTTTGCAATTGATTAAATTGCAAGTAATTGATTAAAAATACTTTAAAATACAAATTCTAATGCAAAGTTGAACATGCAAATTTTTAACATGTTGTTTTTGGCTGAAACAAAAAATGTTTCAGTTGTGTGTGTTGAGGCATATCAAAATAGCTGCTTTGGCTCTGACACTTTCAGGCATAGTGCATCCATGCACTCTCCCACAGTGAAGCTTCCCGTGCAAAATGTATTTCCTATGGTCCAGCTTAAGCCTCGGATAGAGAAATCTGTGGTAGGCTAGTTATCACCAGGAAGCTGCACAGTCTCCAAAAAACGAGGGCACTGGTGAGACTGCAGGATGCAGCTAAACCACACTGCTACATGTACCACTTTGTTTCAAGATGGGCAGGTAACAGCACAGTTTGGGGACCTGCAGTAGTGGGAGATTGGGAACACAACACTCATTGCCCAGAAAGCATATTCAGGGTGGTACAGATCAGTGCTGAACTCACTCAAAACGCAATATTTTGTTTCTGTGCCACGAACACAAAGATTTCAGTCAGTGCTAAGCCTACAGCAAATTAAAGATTTCATTTGCATTTTCCTCTCTGGAAAATCAGAACTCTTCTTTTGTAAAAGTTTGATTGTGAAAGAACTACAGTTCAACACGAAATTCCTAATGAACAGTATTTACAAACAAATGACAGGACTGCAATGAGCCTGACAGCTGCGACTCAGCTCTTGAAATATCCAGCATCAGACTAACAATTTTTCATAACTGGAACAGTAATATCAAGTGCAAGAGGGCAAAACGGATGGCTAACAGCAGAGCGAGGTAGCACTGTTTCTTTTTCTTTGCCTTCAGGTGAACCCCATTCCCTTGAAATATTCACACTCCTTAAGACCCCCCTGATATCTCCAGTGACATCCCACTTCCCAGTTGCTCTTACAAAAGACCTCACATCCAGCATGCTGAGGCTAAATAATACCATCATCTCTCCTAAGGTAGCCTCAACCCTGCAGTCTGAAGCAGTAATTTTCCACTTTATGAGCTGCATGCAGTGCATTGCCTACAGCAGCTTGTTTGAACATCCCATCCCTTGGAACGGAGATGCTTGGAGGGGTAGCTCCTTGTGCCACCCCACCAGTTCCTTCTCGTCCTCTCTTGGTTCAGCAGAGCCTGGGGACCCCACAACACAACACATTATCCTCCAAACTGAAAGGAAAATACACACTAGTAGCACAGCATATCTTAATTTTCACTGTTGGTAGTGACAGTTTTACTCAATTTTAGTCAGCTATAGAGTAATCAGAATGAATTAAGCAGCAGAAGGAAGGACTGTGCCGGGATTCAATAAAGCAGTGGGCACTGGAGTGCTTTGGGGAGTCACTGTATATCTCCACCTTATTATTATCCCCCCGGGTTCTCCACCACTGCCATCACACAGCTTCCCTGAACAGCTCCAGTAAAACAGCACCTCCTGCCACACCTATGACCAGGTTTCAGAAACAGCTGTCAGTCTAGCTTGTCTCCACAGTATGATAATGCACACATGCCTGCCGTTTTTATCTGCTTTGGAGAGTCTAATAAGAAGGTTTGAAGTTGTTATTAACTCCCATCAAGTCCCTGTTACACGTCTAACTGAGAGCAGTGCTTTCACTTGTTCACTCACGATCCCTCTTGTGTTCCACCAGCTGAGATGGATATGGTGGGTTGAAAGTTTTCTTTGGAAGGCCAAAGCAATTTCTCCTTTACATATCCCAAGGAAAGGAGCATCCTCAGAGACACTTCACTCCATGTTTGCACTTCTCAAAATATTACTGTCTGCTGTCCAAGGCTTTGGCCTCAAATGTTATCTCAGTTGCCTTCCTATACGTAAGGATTGGATATTGTTGGCCTTAATAAGAAGGAGATTTTTATTATCTCCCTGTGGTCAGAGATCAGAGGTCCACTTTCAGTCCCCAGTTCTGTGTTTTGCACATTGTGCAAGCTGTGAGTGCATTTACAAACACAAACTTCCAAGCATGTCTTTAGGGTACAAATTAGGACAACTCTGGTGAAATCTCAGACTTCAGCTGTGTTTTACTACTGCTAATAAACCATCACATAATCTGCAGTAATTCCATTTAACTGCACATACCAGGCAAACAATTAATGGCTCCTACCTAAATCCTGATGGTCAAGCAACAAGCAGGCTACGGACACAAACGTTGTCAAGCACAAACCTTCTCCTTACAACACAAATAACTATTACCCTGGGAATGGGGCACACATTGAAGGCACACAGCTGAAAAGGTCCATGGCAGGCTAGAAAAAGACATCTAAAGGAAAGTGAGTTTTGGTGCAAGGTGGTTGTTCCTCCTGGCTATGGTATCTTCCCTGATGCAGGGCAACTCTGCCCACATTAACTCTGTTTAGAAAATAGATTTAGCCAGATTATGACCAAATTTGTTCTGAAAGGGATGGAAAACCCTTCTCCTGTTGCACGAAGAACATGAAAACAGCCTTTAATTATGGATCATTACAAAACTACCCTGATCCAAGACCCTAATTATTTTTTTTTCTCCAACTGTTATTTGCCTCCTCCTACCTGAAACACCCCCACCTCTCGGCAGCTCCTTCTTGAAGCTCTTTGCAACATCTCAAGAAATTCAAATGCCTGCTCTTGGAGGAAAATAGTTTCTAATTAAACATAGAGCGTGGGTGTGAATGAAGTTGGGCCCACTCCTTGCCTCGCTGAAGTCAACAGAAAAATGTTTTTCTTTTTTACCACGAGCGTCAGCAGGCAGAGGCGATGGGGCGTTGCTCCTAGGCACAGTTTTGAGGGAAGAGAGGATCACTGGTACTGACAACTAGCATGGCTTTTTTTTAGGTTTGGCAAAAGAGCTTGAAGTTTCCTGAATTTTAGATTTAGGGTCCAGGCTTGACTGGGAGGGTGTGCACTAGAGATCAGAGCATGTCCAGTGGGCAATGGCTAGCCAAGAAGCTGGATTGTTCATGCAAACATTAGCTACTTTTGAGAATAAGAGAAGATAATCTTAAAAACCTTCCTCTGTACCACATCAGAGCACGATTTTGTGAGTTTTGAATCAAATTTCAGTATTCAGGGAATGTTACTCATCTTTTTCATGGCAAAATAAGGTATTTTGCAGACTGAAAATATACCAATGTAATTTTCAAATATATTCTTTCATTGATCTGAGAACTAATTTTAAAAGAAAATCCTACATTTCCGAATTTTTCTCTTTCTATTATAGTTCTTCCCCAGAAACATATGAAAATTAAAAGAAAGTGTTTGAAGTATAGACAAATAGACAAAAACCTCACAAACATCACAACACAGTTCAGAAAGGCGCAGACAGAACATGTTTTCTTTTCATCTAGGTGGCAGTTCCATCAGGCCAGAGTAGCTGTAGATGGTGTTCAAGCTACTGCTGATTTGACCTCCAACTCCCCAATTCCCCCCTCATTTTCTTGCACGTCGCTAACACAGCTCTCTGGGCCACTCGAGCAGCGCAATGGCACTTTGACTAGTGTGGTTGTAGGTTACATTTGGCAGTAACTATCCAGAAAATACACTTTTGGAAAACTGGAGGAGAAAAAATAACAAGCTGAAAGTTTTGCCTGACACCAGTAGGACCCCCATAGCTTGTTTGAGATAATTTAGCTTACAACAACACAATGGATCCTGGTGGTGTTAGAAGAGAGGTTCTGCCTCTAGTCCAGTTAAGTCTCCTGCACTGCATGCAAGAAAAGCTGAGTGTGCTGATGGATTATAGCACCTCATATTCCATTTAAATTCTCAGTTGTGAACACTCTAGTTATTTTTGCAACAGTAGCTGGTAAAGTTAGGGCCTGTGTGAAATAGGAAGAAATGAGAAATTGATTTTATTTCAGTAACACAAACTTATATTTTCCTTGTAGAACTACTCAGACTCTCAGAAAAAAAAAATCTGTAGCAGATCTCCAGAGGTCTATCCAGCCCTATATGCTCATCCAAGTTCCTATTCCTGCAGCTAACAACGTATTTTCCTTCAGAGTTTAGCTTGTCTGGAGATGGGAAGAAGAGATCTGTTTTTTCATTTTGATGAGGCTAGCACTTTTTAAAGTTCACTTATGCATAATATTGGCAGGGAGACATGCATCTAGCTGATTCAGAAGACACATTTGTGTCAAAATCTTTCTCTCCTGATTTTCACTGAAGTGCTCTGATATGCTATGGTACTTCACAAGATTGAAATAAATGCATTTCATAGCTCTCATCTCCCCCAACACCCACCTTCCCCATAACTACATTTTCATCCTTTTTTTGCAGAAATACCTGAGGCTGCTTTTGTTTTTCTTGACACCAGACTCAAACTCATTTGAAGATTTGAAGACTTCTCTCTTGGACTTGTTTCCCCACAAGTCATAGCTCACCAGCATGGCAGCATCTCCCCTGCAGAAGAGTGTCTCCAGGGCCTTTCAGGTGCTGAGTTTCCCAGCAGAAGAGACGGGTGCCAAGACAATCTTTTGCATTAATTTTGTTTTTTTCCCCCCTCAAATGTAAACATGTCACATCAGTTGCTCTGATTTAAGGCTCAGCTGGGCTTTTTGTGAAAAAAAAAGTGTTTTCCCTTGTCTGTAATGGACACCATGCCAAAATTTTTCAATTATCACAGGATATACTTAGGCACTTTAAAAAGTCCTGCAAAAGACTAATCATCTTCGGGAATACCACTGAAATTGTGGCTCCAGCTGTTTTAACTTTCTACTCAGCCTCTTGGAGGAGTGATTAAAGCCAAAGTCTGTATGATTTAGTATTCCCTCCTCCAGTTGCCATCCCTGAAAACATTATTTTTCTTGCAGGAGAGGCAGCAGACCACACTGCGTGACCATCCTTTAGCCTCCCTGGTTCACAGTCATAATATGATGCAAAGCAGTGACCAGTGGTTTTATGCCATGTTGTCAGTATCTGAAATGTAGGTACATTTTCTTCCCCTGCCCCTAGGAGAAGAGCAGAGTAGGGGCAGAGAAAGAGGATATGCTAAAGGGAAATCTGCCACAGGTTCTGGTAAAACCTTAGGGGGAAAGCATGAGCCCCAAACTGCAGGTTCTCATTAAACTAAGCAGGTAAACCCTTCTCCTTTCTAGTCCCTGTGTGATACAAGGGGACCTCCATAAGGTTCTCAGCAGCCACCAACGTGGTTGTCAATTGTCAATTACCTACACTTGGTGATATTTCATGCTGAATGTTTAAACAACACAGAATATAACGTCCATGGCTTTCATACTTCTTATTAAAGTAAGTTTAAGGATATAAGTGGAATAAAATAAATTTTTTACTAGAAGAATATTTTTTCCATGTGTGAACCTTACATGCAGTTCAGAAATGCTATAATGATATATGGGAAAGGGACAAAGTTATTGATGGCAAAGGAAAAAAAATTTTTATGTTAACTGAACAGCATTATTCCTTTATGTAAAGGACTTTATGTAAAACTGAACCAGTTCCATCTGGCTTAAAGAATCTTCCAATACTATGTTTCTGTATCACGACAGGAAAGATTTGCTGCGCCCCTGGGATAGTAACTGGACTCCTACAGGTGTCATGCAGAAAAGCAGAATAATGACTATAATGGGACAAGCAAGAGAGAGAAAAAGAACAGAGGCATTATCCAATCCTTGCTATATTTTTAAAACTAAATTTGAATTTTACTTACGTAAAGGCGTGGAACAGATACTATTTCATCTTGGATGGTTGTGACATTGTCACAGCAGAATGCCTGGCTTTGTCTGTTTGCTGTGTTTAGTCAGTATAGGACATAATGAGTACTAGAAATCCCATGCATGAACCTGGGGGTCTGGAGGTTGAAATACCAGATTAATCTTTCCAGTTGAAGCATTTCAAGTAATCACCAGAGTTGCTGAATTCCTATTCAGCTCAAACTTCAAGGGGATGACTACTGGCTTGCCATGCTAACACCGACACTGTACAGTTACAGGCACACTGCATGGAAAACAGGTCCCTATTCCATTCCCCATATATCTGAGCTGCTCCCAATCCGAGATGCAATCTGTCATGCTGATTTGAGAGGAGAAATTTGCCCTGAGCACAGAGGATATTACTTTTTCCCTTCAGTAAAAGAGAATTTTTTTCTTTCTGAAGACAGTTGCGTTTTCTCAAAAAATGTGGAGATCTGGCATTGGGATATTTCAGAGTCTGAGTAATACAGATCCCCCATGCAGTAGTATCCAGGCCCCTTGGGAGGTTTTGAAGAGCGCAGGCTTTCTGTCAGTGCTAGCCCATAAACAACCACACAATGTATTTCTGAAGAACATGAGGTTTCTTTGGTCCTGCAGTGAATTTAAAGTGAAAGAAAGCTCTAGGGAAAGTTAAAAAATGACAAAAATCCTCTCAGTTGTGAGAGGATGTTTAAGTGACCATCAGGTAATCCTGATTTCCTGAAAGCAAAGAAGGGCATGGAGACAGACAGGTTGTAAGGAACCATCAGAGGAACAGGGGCTAGTCCCTGTCCATGTTTCAATATCCTAAGAAAATGCAAGGACATCTTTCACTATGACTCAGTACCATGACTCATTATTATCTCATTCTAGCAAAACTTTTGTCATGTAAGTAAAATTATTTGTAATATACAACACTCAAAATTTTGGTCTGATAAAATAGCCAAAACATTACAGGGGTGATTTGATCTAAAGTAGCATAAAACAGCTCATGACTCTGCTCATTTTTCTTTACACATAGCACCTTTTTTCACTGCCCTGGTTTTCCCAGAGGATGCAGTACACACATATGTATGTCCTTCTCATTGTACCCCTCATGCCAGGTGTCAGCTTTGTAAGATGACCTTCACCACACCACGTAGCTGCCCAGTGCAAAACTGCTGCATCACATATGGCCCTCCACTGAAACCTTCTAGGACTGAAGCTGTTCATAGTTTTTCTACTGAAATGATGGAGAGGAATGAAATTCAGCTCTGGCATAGGTTCTCTTTCATCATTAGTTCATCCCAGTTTGTAGCTTCCTGCTCTTGCTTTTTCCCTCTCTGTGGGTAAAATAGCCCAAACAATTTACACAGAAGTTTAGCTGTTGAGTAGAATTTCACAGCTTGCTACGGGTTTCACAGAATGACTCAAAGATCCTATTAATTTGCTTTTCAGATTTCGTAGGTTTAAAAAAGAAATGTCTAGCAAGTCCTAAAATCTTTCTACAGAGCCTGGCTGGTTATGAGCCCTCCTCCTCTAGGAGGCAAGTCTTCCTGTTCCTCTCCTCAGCTAGAAACCCACCACCTCCACCATCTTAATTTAGATTTTTACAGCTTCCTCAAGGGACTGCATGGTGGTCTCCTTGAAAAGTGGCACAGAGTGAAATCTCCAGCATCCCAGGAGACTGTGGTATGAGCTCTACGCAGCATCAGATGGAAACGTGTTCCCTCCCTTGCACAGATCCCTCAGGCCTCTCAATTTTCTTTGTTCGAGATCAGGACCAGCGTAGCCTTATTTTAACTCAAGCTTCCCAGTCAAAACTAGACTAAGCAAACACAGAAGGTTCATCCAATTCTGAAATTAATTTAATTTTACTTCAGTGAGAGAAGGGGGGGTGGGGGGAACTAGTCTGTGAGTCTCTGAAAAACGCTGATTAAATGTAACTTGGAAACAAATCATCATGGAGCATTTCTTGACAAAGATGATCTGGTACTTGCAACTTCCACTGAATTTCATTCCTATTGTACTTGAACTTGGGGGAAGTGACAGGGGAAGGATATTAATATATCTTGGGGCTGAGAGAGAGCTGTTTTTCAAGTGAGACAGAAGCAATGAGTGTTTTGAACACCTCATACTTCAGTGAAATCCAATTTTCTGTCACAAGTTTGCACTGAAGAAAGAATACACTTGGAAGACAGAGCCTGGGATGCTAAGCAGCATCCATAAACTGCACAGGAGATGAATGCTTTTTGTGCCTCTGCTGTTTGCAAATGTACCCTTCAGTCTGCAGCAGGAGCGAACATTAGCTGCTGGTGCAAGGCTTTGTACTCAGAGGGCTTTGCAGAGAATCCAAATTGCAGCAAAAGCTGAAGAAAATGGCTGTGAATTCCCATGCTGAGGAGTGATGCATGCCTTCAAACATTTCAGAAAGGTAGGGCATCTCTGCAGAGACAACAGCTCACAAAGACAGGCTCAGCCTTCAGGTGATATGAGCTCTGGCCAGCAAATTTCTGTGTTTAATCCTTGGGGCGTCCCACATGCCACATCTGCTTGCAAGCTCCAGCTGGCTCTGAGTGAGACCCAAAGGGTAGATAGAGGGGGCCCATGCTGATGGGTTACAAATTTGAATTGTTTGGGATGGTACGGCAACATGTAATCTTCTGATCAAATTTCTCGTGGTAAAGAACAGGATAACAACAACAGCCTTCTGTTGTTATCAAAGGATAAAGGCAAATCCAGCACTGAGGTTCATGGGATCTCTGAATTCCTTGTACCTTAACCACAGCAAATCAGTCAACCACGAGGGTAGCTCCTAAGGAGTATGCGATGAATGTGCTGGCCTGGAAGTACAGCAAACCTACAGCTATTTATTATTTCCTGGCTGTTCTATGGGCAAGAGACCATGATGGTAGCAGCAAGATGCTGCCTTCTCTGCTTCTCAAATCCAATGCCCTGAAAACATTAGTGGAAAGACTCCCATTGCCCTCCCATTGAGGGCAGTTCCTTAAGACAGAGGCCTCTGCTTCTTGGACTGAAATATTTCATCAGCTTTGTCTGAATTAGATACAGCTAAGCCCTCGGATTGTGTCCAGAAGAAGTAATATGCATTTAGCCTCCTGCCCAACTCAACAGTATAAACAAATTAGAGATACACTTTAAGCATGCCATAAACCACTCCTGACTTAAATTTATGCAGTCTTAATAGTACTGCATTTAGAAAAAACTCCCAAGTGAGATAAACACAGTTAGAAAATAAGGCTTTTGCTCTCCTGGAAACAAATTATATTCTTTTGTCACTAAAAAAATAATGAGAACATTAGTACAAAACATCAGGAAACATTTCACAGGACAAATCATAGGATTTAGTAAAAACCAAATGTAATGGCAGATTTTTTCTGTCCAGGGAAGAACCACCTGGGAGAAGCCATAGCATGTCATGCCAGAGACCAGCATGTGGCCCTGGTTGTCACTTCTGTCTCCCCATCCTGGGAATGGGAACCATGTATGAGCACAAAAGCCTGTTTCTTAAAATAGGGTCAATGACCTGAATGTGGGAGCTGCTGGAGCTTGAAGCTTTGTTTTATTAATCAGTTTTCATGCATTTACTTGGGGATTAGCATAGGCTGCCAGATTCATCAGCATTAATTTAGAGTACGTTGAGGTATTGAGGACAGAGCTGTCTGCTGCTCATATAGTGTCAGCACATCACCCCTACTCCCCGCCTGCTAAAGATTAAGAAGCCATTAGGCCAAAGTGAACACTTCAGATACATATTGCTTGTTATGCCTTTGCACTGTGACACAGCAGAGGGGAAAAGGAAACATGCTAAAGGCAGCACTTGCAGGTTATTTTGCAGCCAGAGGATGGCTGGGGCTGTGGGGCTGAGTGAGCAGCAAGCCCTGTATGCTGCTGAAGTCCTGTCCCCCCAAAGTAAAACTGTTGCCTCCACAAGAGAGCACAACCTCCTAACAGCACTGAGGCCCCCAGAGCTCAGTACTTGAAGCATCACATCTTTAAAGTACAAGACTGAAAAATACCTGAGAAGGATGAGAGACGTGTCCTTTAGGCTCAGCAGGTGCCCATGCAGCTCGCTCCACTGCAGCTCACCTCCCTTCTGGCAGGCTAACCACCTCTTGCCAAAGCAAGTCCAGCAAACCTGAAGGGGCAACCACTTCCCTTCTACCCTACCTGTACTTTTGGTGGATCTTTTGCCATGGCTATAGGTGCTGTAGCAATACACATGGACCCTAGGACCCATCTTGGGGGTAGAAGGTACCATGGGACAGTTTTCTTACAGCCTCAAATAGTCAGCTGTACCTGTAACAACATAGCAATTAATGCCTCCCTTATTGAGCAATTAATGGTTCTCTCCTTCAGATGGACAGCTGGGCATAGATCTGCTAGAAGAGCTGAACATTTCCACTGATCATCTAGATACAAAAAGGCCTGAATCAACAACCACCACCCACATTGGCAAACCTCTTCTGGCTGAATCCAGGCAGAAGGTCATGTGTTAGCAAAAAGCCCACAGGAAACCTCTGACAGTATTTGAGCAGTGCATATATCTATGTAGTTTAACTATCTAGTCTTAATCTAAAGCACCTGTCTCCTCTTGGGCTTGTTGCTTGGGCCAGAAATGTAGTCAGGACTGTTCAGGCAGACGGGCTGGAAACTATGATCAGATCAACAGGACAGTTTGGGTTCTGGAGGTGACTGAGGACCCACAGAAGCCTCTTCCTGCCAGAGAACATGGCAGACCTGGAAGAGTGACTGTACTCTTGTTTGTCCACAGTACACTTAGCATTTCCGCTAGGATGCAATTATGAGATAAGAACAAATTAAATTCAGAGGTAGGTGCACCAACTGCGCAGTAACATTGACACCCTACCATAAAATAAAAGACACAAATCTCTAGAAAGTCAGGATGAGGAGGACATAATGAAGTAGTAGCTATGGTTTGTCAACAAACCATAGTTTCTCTAGACCCAAGACCTTCTTGATCCAAGAGGTTGTTTTGCCAACACTGAAGAAAACTGTGAAGGGCTACCTTGGGTGAGGTGCATTTCTTGGCTAAAAACCACAGTCCCACAAACACCAGAGTTTTATCTAATGCATCCATATAGTTTGGGATCTCCCACAGCAGCTGTTCTTCCCACCGATCTCTGCCAGATGCTACAGCCTTCCCGGAGCAGCAGTCTCTCACCATATCTCAATTACAACCAGCTGCATCCCTCTTCTCAATTCCTTTGGTTTGAGAGGATCTACCTGGCAGTTGAGGGCAGCAGTCCCAGCATGTGAGGAAGAGCAGCTTCAGCCAGCACCGCAGCAGCTGGAAAAAAAAACGAGATAAAGTTATGAACCAGGAGATATTTCCCCATGCTGATGTACCTTCTTGGCTGCCAACACCCAGGGTGAGCTCATCTGGGCTGACTACTTCTTAGGGACTTTGTATGAGATGGTGCCCTGCATTTGTACTGCTCATAGATTTTGAACATATCTCAGTCAGAGAAATGACTTCTGGAATCATTGTTTTGGCTTTGTGCTTATATTAAAATTGAAGGAAGGCATCTACTGATTTACTGTTTAGGTCCAAGACAAAAGCTCCCTTGACAAAATTACTTGTGACCTATGGAAAGAGTATGTTATGCAGTCAGTATTGGTTAGACTGGTCCCTAGCAGGAGGGGGCTGCTACAAAAGGAATGAACCAGCAGGTACTTAACGTGTTTATCAGTTTTTTGTGCAGGCAAGTGGGATCGTAGGCATCTGCCTTCATCAGTACCTGAACAAGAGAAGATGAGCTGCAGAAAAGACATTGAAGTTCCCACTGTTACAGAGGTATACAGAACACTAAAGCACAAACCCTTAGAACACATAAGGAAGCTAGGTGTGGTCCTGAAAAATAGCTGGCCAATAAACCAGATATTTCATAGGGCTGGGACCCAAGTTATTACAGTTTCTGAATTGCAGTTGGCTCCACTCTGTCTGGCTCAGGACACAGGCAATGGCCCGTGTGCCCACACCTAACCACATCATCATGCCCTGGGACAGTCACCAGCGACTAGAGCAGTGACAGTGGCCAATGCTCAGCAGTAGATTAAGCCTTTTCAGGGAGAAACTTCCCATTAATTGTTTCTTTGAAGTCCTATCTGGGTGGGGCTGCCACAAAATCCAGCAAGAGAGTAAGATGATTGCTCTCATGCCACCTTGTGTGACTCACCAGGCAGGAAGGGACATAGCAGTACAGAGAAGATAATTACTCTTTTGTGAGTATGTGCCTGGTTTCAGTAGGTTTAAGTGTTGTTTAAGTGTCTAGTTCTTGGCCATTGTATTCAATCTTATTTTTATTAGGGTCTTAAAACTTGTACATGGAGATGTTTGTACCTCGGTGGTAGATTTCATAATACAGTGAAACTCAACCATAAATGGCAGAAGCACAGGTTGCTCCCTGGCATTTACCTATAGTGCTCTTCTCTTGCTTCATTAATTTTATAAGCATTCAGATTTGCTAGAAATCAGTGTAATATATACCAAACCAGTAAAGAATTCAAGCTGAAATGCAAACATGCTGAAGCCACTCTTCCACAATGCACGATGCTGCAGACAGCAAACTGGTTGCTTGAGGGAGGGACAACTGGTGAGGGCACTGAGGCTTTGCTGTTTCACTGACAAGAATCTCACTGGATACTCACCAATGGGAGCTGCAGGCAGGGATAAGAAGGCTAAACAGGGGTATAGCGATGAAACAGGGATGCTGTGGGCAGGAGCACCACCACCCGAAGTCTGAGATGTACGCTGACACGTGGATCCAGGTGTGCAATATCCCGTCTCTGGTACACTTTCTTCTTTCAGTAGGTTTTTTCCCCCCACTTGTCCAAGTGGTTCAAATCTGAGGAAAGAAAAAGGCCATCTTGTTTTGCTTTGCTATATTCCTATGGGATGCTGCTCCTTAAAGAGCACAGCTGCATTGCTGTGAGGCAAACAAGCCCATCCGCCAGGGTTCAAGTTTGTTCTGTATGGGTGGCCAGATTATGTTCTCAAAAAAACCACCCAAAAACCCCACAAACATCACAAATAAATTTCCAACAGGCATGTAAGCACTTCCACATTCTCCACTTGTTTGTTCTGCATAAACATCAGAATTTTATTTTTCTCTCTGCCATATGCATTTTAACCAGCTGTGTATCATTCCTGTTTTAGAAAACATCACTTGGAAAAAAAAGAGGTTGCAAAGAGACTTTGCTTTTTATAGATAGAGAAGTACACTATCAGGTATGACCCATAGGCCTAGTCCCCTTGGTCCACGAAGAAGGACATTTCAAATCTTTGCAGATTTGTTTTCATATTTTCTTTCACCAAATAGGTCACACTGATACTCAATGATGAAGGTCACACGTCCACTATTCCCCTGGGAAGGACGGTAATGAATGTTAGGGAAGGACATAAAGGAAATAAGAAAGAGCATACCTATAAGAAATCCTTCCTGTTCAGCTTCCTCACATGGGAGTTGCTGTTTATGATACTGTGTTTGCTTCCAGTGGCAGTCAATGCAATATCACTACTAAGCAGGAAAAGGTAGATTTTGGAAAGGTGTTCAGCATTACTTAACACACCCTTCCCTTCCCCTCCCTCCCCTCCCCCACTTCACAGCTCAGCTATCAGGGCCTTTAGCTTTCTTAGTTAGACAACTCAGGTGGCCTCCACAGTCCAGAAGTGCTGGGTGGCGGTGAGAGGATCTTCAGAGAACAAGTCAGGACATCGCAAGTCAGTTGACTCTGCATTACTCTCTGAGAATACCTGGTTTCCCCATTTCTAAAAGTAGGAAGGGATAACAATGTCATAATTACCTTGGAAGGCTATCAAAAAGCTTAATGAAGTGATATTTGTCAGGAACTGGAGGATCCTTGAGTATTATGAGTGTTTTTGTGGCTTTACTTTTTCCAGTGCTGGTCATTCACAAAATTACTGAAATGAAGGGCAGAATTTAAAAGTGACTATTTCCACAGACCCCAGCAAGCCCCAAAAGCCTGCTCTGTGGTAGTTAATATTTGCTAGGTGTTGAAATGCCCAGACACATTTCTCCCCAAGGTATTTAGAAATGCGATCTGTGGAGGCAAATGAAAGGGGTAGGAAACACATTAGAGTTCTTCCTGTGATCTTGTGACTCTTTCCCTTAACATTTTCACAGTTTCAAATCAATTATTAACTTTCCATTAGCAAAATAAGGGCTATAAATGACCAGGAGAACTTGCTAGACGTGCTCTTGAACTAACATTTTGGGCTGAGGTGGATTCTGTGCCGCTCTGGTGCTGGTGCACAGTGGGAGTGCAGAGGCTATAAAGCGTTCTATTACTGCAGGTAAAAGCCAGGAGAAACTTCAGCTTAAGAGAGTCTAAAGACTGGGGTTTTTTACCTTCACAATAACTGATCAACCAGATTAGGCAAGGCTGGAGTCAGCTGCCTTAGCAGTGGGCCGGCTGCCCACAGGGTGCAGCCTGGCAGGGGCCTGCCTCTCTGAGGTGCAAGTTGCTCAGATGACATTCATAGAATCACAGACTCATAGAATCAGCCGGGTTGGAAAGGACCTCCAAGATCATCAAGTCCAACCCTTGATCCAACACTGCCGTGGTTATAGACCATGGCACTAAGTGCCACATCCAGTCTCATCTTAAAAACCTCCAGGGATGGAGAATCCACCCACTTCCCTGGGCAGCCCATTCCAATGGCTGATTCCCCTCTCTGTAAAGAATTTCTTCGTAATATCTAACCTAAACCTGCCCTGGCAGAGCTTAACACTGTGCCGTCTTGTCTTACTGAGAGCTGCCTGGGAGAAGAGACCAACCCCCACTTGGCTACAACCTTCTTTCAAGTAGTTGTAGAGAGTGATGAGGTCTCCCCTGAGCCTCCTCTTCTCCAGACTAAACAACCCCAGCTCCCTCAGCCTCTCCTCATAGGACTTGTGCTTGAGTCCCTTCACCAGCCTTGTTGCTCTTCTCTGGACCTGCTCCAGCACCTCAATATCCTTCCTGAACTGAGGGGCCCAGAGCTGGACACAGCACTCCAGGTGTGGCCTCACCAGCCGAGTATAGGGGAAGAATCACTGTTGGCCACACTGGTCCTGATCCAGACCAGGATGCCATTGGCCTTCTTGGCCACCTGGGCACACTGCTGGCTCATGTTCAGCTTCCTGTCAATCCAAACTCCCAGGTCCCTTTCTGCCTGGCTGCTCTCCAGCCACTCTGTCCCCAGCCTGTAGCTCTGCAGGGGGTTGTTGTGGCCAAAGTGCAGGACCTGGCACTTGGCCTTGTTGAACCTCATCCCATTGGAATCAGCCCAACTCTCCAGCCTGTCCAGGTTCCTCCACAGAGCCCTCCTGCCTTCCAGCTAATCTACACTCCTCCCAACTTAGTGTCATCTGCAAATTTGCTAATGGTGGACTCAATCCCCACATCTAAACCATTGATAAAGATATTAAACAGAACTGGGCTCAACATACAAAAAAAAATAATGATCCCTCCGCAGAGTCCTTTCAAGATGAGCAAGATCAAGGATCCTCAGGTGGAGGAGGAGTGAGTTTTGCAAAACAGTCTCTCCAACCCAAAAAAGAAAACACCCAAAATATAACAACAACAAAAACACATCAACCAGGAAGACAAGAGCTACTGAGGGTACTGAGATAGTGGTGGCTGTGGCAGATCACCATGGGTGGGAGTGGGGGGAAGCCCCTAGGGGCAGCAGGGCATTGAGCCAATGCTCTGGCATGGTGGGCAGGAGGCAGCACGAGTCAGCAGCACAGAAAGCAACTGCATGGTTTTCACCCTCTGTTGATGCTGACTGTGGTGGAGGGGTGACACAGACAGCATGTTGCCAACGTGCGATGGTTTGGTCACCAACTGATCTCAGCTTTCTGCAGTTGCTAAAATGTGGGCAGCATCAATACGAATGGTAAAGCTCAGTGTTTTTCCACTTGTGTTCAGCCACACGGGAGCTCAGCTTCTGTGTTAGGGCCCTGGATACAACGGGTGGCACTCAAATAAAATTGCTCACAGGGGAAATGCTACTAGGTGAGAGTAAGAGTGGCAGAATGAGGTTCTTAACGATCTTGATAGAGACTGTAAGCAGCCTAAAGAGAAGCCTAATTCAGATGCCTCAGTATGCAGCCTTTTTGATTACACCCACAAACCACCCACAACCTCCAAATTGCTATTCTTTAGAAACACCCTGCAGCATTTTCTGTTTTCCAATATACAGCAGTGCTGTAGGCTTAGCTGCTGGATTTGTGCATGCACATGCAAAAATAACTAATGGAGAGTTTGATCAGACAGCAGGATCTTTTCTCAAATGACACATTTTAGTAATAAAGGAAATGTATTCTGTTATCCTGCTAGCATGGAATAATGAAACCGTAGCTTTTCCCTCCCAGCTTTTTTCCCTTCCTCTCCTTTGAGTCTTGCAAAGCAGAAATGATCCCTGGCTTGTAGGCTGCAGCAGCCCACAGGAGCTTTAAGAATAGTGTCAGAAACTCACAAAGCCACGCTGTTAATTGGGGACTGGATCATTGGTGACACTTTGGAGAGCCATGCTGTCATTTCAAAGCCATGAGGTACCCTGCAGGTGCCAAAGCCTGACATCTCTTAGCAAAGGGAGGAGGGTCCTGTACTGCTGAGACATGTTGGTTTGGCAGCTTTGCCGAGTAGACTGTGGTCTGGGAGACCAAATCCCTCTTCCTGCAGGTTTGTGATCATAATCTCTGTCCCTTCACACCTCCAAGGAGAGGTGCAGCCATCACAAGGACCAATAAACATGTTCCTTACATGTTTTCCTTGTAAGATGTGTGTCCTGTTATTCAAATCCCAGTCTTGGCACTGCTGCCTGTATAGCCCAGTTACTGTAACTCTCAAAGCTGAAGACTAAAGGAAAATGATGAGGCTGTCCTGTGAATTTCTGTTTTGTTTCTTGGGCAACCAGGTTTTTGTTTTAATTGCAACTTCGACTTAAGGCTCAGGAGGGAAGGAGACTGAGGAGGAAAAAACCCAAAACGACCAACTAATTTTCTTCACTTTCTTACTATCAAGTGTGGTTTAAGAACAGAATCTTCCCAAAGAACTTTTGTAATCATAAATAAATCTAAAAGGGAAAGAAAATAAAAATCCTGCTCCTTCTAACACTCCTGGTTTTTAAAAACACTTTAAAAATATTTCAATATTCTTCTCATCTTCCTATTCATTTCAGACCTCCATATTACCTGTTGTAACCACCATCCACACAGAGACCCATAATGCCTTTTCCTCCAGAATCTGCAAAGCATTAAAGCCTTCAGAGATACCAGAAGCAGAAAAGTATTGCTGGTCCTTTTTCTCGGCAGAGGAACTCCTCCCACCAGCCTTGTTCCCGACGCTGCCGCCTTCAACAGTTGGTATCTGCAGGAAATCACATTCTCCCCTGTATTGTCTCTGTCCAGAATTGTCATTGCAAGCCATCGACACATTGGCCCACAGTCCATCTGTAAGGCCACATGCCAGAGCGATGCCTCCTTGGTGTGATGCACACCCACCCCAAACACATGAATCATCCTACATAGCCTTGCCTGCCACTGCTTTCTTCTGGGTTTTGTGCCCCAAGAAGTGCCTGACATTGTATCTTAGGCAGCAACCACTCCTTTTCTGCAATGCCCTCGTGCTGTACAGCATAGGGCAGCCAGATGCCCCACAGCTTTGCTGCTGTCTTTGTTCTGGCTGTAACAGATTATTCTGTGGGCAAATGTGCAGTTCAGTCATGGGGAATTACCTTATGCTCTCATGTTAGAAACAGCTTTACAGGTATAACTGCACATTTATTAGCCTTTTCATCAAAGGAATCTGATAGCATAAAATGCAACTTTCATTCTGTAATACAAATTCATCAAAACAAGAGCACAAGAAGCTCATCAGCTTAAGCTACCTCTCAAATAAAGTTCCCTCCAAGGCTGCCTACCACAATGCTGCTTCCTTGGTTCCCTGTTCTTCCCCAATAAGAGTCTCCCCTGTCAGCCCCATGGCAGGAGAAAATATCAGCCATCATCTTGCAGAGTTTTCCCAGTGCAACTTACGCCTACATGTATAATTTGGTTTCTTGCCTTGCTAATGATTCTATAAGCTATCTCAGAGGCCAGCTGACAGAAGCTGATGTCTCTGCAAAGTGAGAATTGTTTGGAGCATGCAGAAAGGTACTGTGTTCTCCTAGCAACCAAAGTTGTAAAATAATGTAATCATATCCAAGATAATGTGATAAAAGATTATATGATGCTTGTATGAGGTTGTTATGGCAACTGAAATAAGCTTAAATGTGAGTATCCATCATTTCAAACAAATAATGTAATTGTCTGCAAAGCAACATTTCTAATTAATCTAGTTCAGTTTACCATCATCTCCATTCATACATGCCTACTACAGGGCTGTTGTTAAGCCTTATATTCATAGAAACATATAATCATAGAATGGTTTAGGTTGGAGGGACATTAAAGATCATGTAGTTCCAACTCCTCTCCACGGGCAGGGACACCTGTCACTAGACCAGGTTGCTTAGTACCTCATCCAACCTGGCTTTGAACACTTCCAGGGGCATCCACAGCTTCTCTGGGCAACCTGTTCCAGTGCATTGCCCCCCTCACAATAAGGAACTTCTTCCTAATATCTAATCTAAACCTACTCTCTTTTAGTTTGAATCCATTCCCCCTTGATCTATTACTACATGCTCTTATAAAAAGTCTCTCTCCATCTTTCTTGTGGTCATGTCCAGCTTCTCATCCACCAGCACCCCCAAGTCTTTCTCAGCAGGGCTTCTCTCGATTTGTTCATCCCCCCACCTATATGAATAGTGGGGGTTGCCCTGACCCAGATGCAGCATCTTGCACTTAGTCTTATTAAACCTCATGAGATTCCCATGGGCCCACTTCTTAAGCTTGTCAAGGTCCCTCTGGGTGGCATCCTGTCCTTCAGGACTGTCAATAGAACCACTCAGTTTGGTGCCATCTGCAACTTTGCTGAGGGTGCACTTTATGCCTTCATCTGTGTCATTAACGAAGATATTAAATAACACTGGTCCCAATATGGACTCCTGAGAGACAGTATTTGTTGCTGATGTCCATTGGGACACTAAGCCACTGACCACTACCCTCTGGATGTGACTGTCCAACCACTTTCTTATCTATCTAACAGTCCAGTCATAAAATCTATCTCTCTCTAGTTTAGAGAGAAGGATGTTGTGGGGGACCCTGAAAGTCCAAATATATGTATATATAATATCTGTAGCCCTTCCCTTGTCCACTGATGTAGTCACTCCGTCATAGAAGGCCATCGGGTTGATCAGGCAGGATTTGGCCTTGGTGAAGCCATGCTGGCTCAAATCACCTCCCTCTCCTCCATGTGCCTTAGCAGAGCATCTAGAAGAATCTGTTACATGATCTTCCCAGGCACAGAGGTGAGGCTGACAGATCAGTAGTTCCCAGACCCTTCTTTCTACCCTCTTTAAAGATGAGTACAATGCTTCCCTTTTTCCAGTCACCTGGGACTTCACCTGAGTGCCATGACTTTTCAAATATCATGGAGAGTGGTTTGGCAAATACATCAGCCAGTTCCCTCTGGCCTCTGGAATGCACCTCGCCAGGTCCCACAGACTTATGTACATTCAGGTTCCTCAGATGGTCATGAACCCAACCCTTACTTACAGTGGGAGGGATTTTGCTCCCCCAGCCCCCATCCTGCTGTCCATCCACTCAAAAGGTATGGGAAGATAGGTTGCCATTGAAGACTGAAGCAAAAAGTTGTTGAGTACCTCAGCCTTCTCCTCATGCACTGTTACCAGTTTTCCAGCATAGTGTATTGGGAGTGTACACGTGCTTTGACCATTTTCATGGCCTTTTAACCCTGACTCTGCCCAACCTTTTGTTTTCCACCTTCTTTTTTTTGACCCCGCTGATGTAAAATTTGTTATTTCATCCCAGCACATTTGAGTCAACAACTATTTGCATTTCAATGCATCATCTGTAACGCAGTCTTATTTAATTTGCCTTTCTAAACAACTTTGTTGCTTAGGGAAATGTTGGTCCTAAGCTGGTAGGATTTACTTAACTCCTCCCCCTCCATGTATCTTGATGAATAACTAAATCAGAACTTCTAAGAGATGAAAATACCTAGTCAAAGCGTGAGTGAAGATGACCCATCAGCTCAGCCCTGCTGACAGCAGCCAGGAAAATAAAGACACCCCAGGGAAGACACACTGCCCCCTCATTCATGCTGGCCGAGTCTGGCACCCTCTCTTTGATTTCAGCTTACCCCCACCAAAAGAGTGACCAACTTCTCAAGAAAAATCAAATGCCTTGCTCCAAACCTTTCTGTTCTAATCACAAGATGCACTTTTAAAAAACATTTTCCACATCTTTTGATTCCTTCCCTTTGAGACTGAATAAAAATCTAATTTCCATAGAGTGCCATCCTGAAATCAGCCCATCTCCTGTAATAGTCCCAGTGGGCTTATGTGGGGAACTAATTGTTTTCTGGATCAGGGTTTTATTCCATGGTTCATTCCTGAGCTGTGATTTTAGAAGCGATTAAAAAAGATACAATATTTAAACTGATACATCTGTTACAATGTAGGGTTTTTTGTGTTTTCTAAATTCCCTCTTTCCGGCTTCCCCATCCTTGCTGTACATGGGGACAGTGATGATTGATGGGGGCTGGGTGTAGCACTGTGCCACAGCTGCAGGTAGGAGGGTATAAACTTCCTGCAAACCCACCTGGGCTGTGCTCTCCACAGGCTGCTCCTGCTGAAGATGCCAGAGGTGCTCAGCCAGAGGCAGCTGTGCAGGCAAAGGAGGAGCAGCCTTTTCCCTCCACCCTGAGATGGATGCAGAGAAAGGTGGTTAATGATCTGTTCCCTCCATTCAACTACCTGCCTTTGTGCTGACAGCACAACCTGCATTCCAGGTGCATCTCCTGCACTTACATTTTTTAACCTGCTAACCAGTCACCTGAAGCAGCGCTAATGTACCAGTGAAAGCTCTCCCACTTTCAGTACCTCAAAGAGGAAAAAAAACCCAACACAACAAATGAAAACAGCAGTCAAGAGGGTGCAAAGAAGGAAACGGGTTTGACAAATAACCTCAGCTGCCTCTGTTCCTGGAGCAGGAACAGAGTGGCACTTCCTGCCCAGCCATTGCTCTCTGCAGGACACCTTTGGCAGTGCCCATTTTCCCTGTCTAATGGAATATTTGGGGCAAACACTGTGCACTTCATGGGCCAGCTCCAGGCTCCTCCCCACGTGATTGCAGTATCAACCCAAACCAAAGATAACCAAGCCCAGCAGGTGCTGCATGGAAAACCAGCAATGGTCTAAGCCTAAAAACATCAGAGCCACTTGATGTGTAAGCCTTACACACTGCTTGGTTTTAGCCCTTCTGGTATGTTTATTTCTAGGCTGCAGAAAATTCCCCAGCAGGCAAACGCAAAATGAGGGAAACAAACCTTATGAAAATATAATATATCCAGCTTTTATTTCTTCTTTTTTTGCACAACAATGAAAACAAGATAGGTAATGTCCTTTCTGTCAAGGTACATGTAGCTCTTCAGATGCACTAAAAATGCTTTTGTGAAAGAGTTGGTAACATAAGGGCTTTTAATATAGTATGCTCTATAACCAAATTACAGTAGCATAATGTGTAATATTCCTAAAATTTACCCATAACCTTCCAGTTTCCAGTTCTTCTTGGGAATGGGAAGTAGAAAAATTGGTTTAATTTATTTTTGATAATGTATTATGACCCAGGGAAATGCCTGACTGAATGACACTGTGTACATCATGTGTTTCACACCAACTACACCATCCTTCTGTGCTTGCAGTCACTACCAATTAACCCTGGGCTGTAAGACCTTTCCTCCATCTGAATATGATCCAGAGATTCAACAGAAGCAGCCAACACATCATGTGAACACAGAAAGACATAAAGTATATTGCAAAGTAGGCAGTGCACCGAACAGGTACTTGTCTTGAAACCACAAAGCAGGAGCCCTAATTCCCTGAACACATGCTGAAGAACAGCTACAATATGTGCAGCAGATGACGTTTGCTTATTTTATAACTTGTTCAAGTGCTTCCTAACAGCTAGGATTAGAGTTCATATTTATTAGGAATTTAACTAAAAGGGGATACCTGCACACGAATTTAATCTTTTCACAGGTCAGTTTTGCAGACAAGAAAATACCAAAATCAGTTTTATTTGCTCACATATAAAGACTAAAGTGAAAAAAAGGATCCGTTATCTTTGCCTCCTTAGAGCTCACAAACTTCATCTGGAAATCCAACATCCCTGAGCACTTGATAATAATCCTAATGGTGATACGTAAGGGGTTGGAGAAGTTTCATACAGAATGATCTTGCTGTAACTACTTATCTCTTTGAGGTTCTTTGTATGGCTTCATCAGAATGAGTTATGCCAGCAATACAACAGTGGATCATTTATAAAGCTCATATAAATGATGTATTCAGAAAGTGTTTTGTGTTCTAGTTGATAAGCATTAATTGTATGCAAAATGGCACACAGCAACCAATCATACCTCTCTTGCAAGGTAGTTATGGCCATTCAAATAGGGAGACCATTTATTTGGATATTTCTAAGCTAGTCTTGCAAGCATTTTAAGCTCTTTCTTTAAGAAATGAGCAAGATACAATTTGTCCAATTGTTATAAACTAATAAAAGATGCAAATCTAGTCATCTGCATGAAGAAAATGGGAATCTAGGAAAGGCTGTTTCTAATCCAAATCCCCACGCTGACTCCCTCTGCAGCAGCACGGAAATTATTTTCTCTGTTCTCAGCCCCAGTTTTCCCCCTCAAGCACTAATGCTAATTATACCTGCTTCACTGAGGTTTTGTAACAAACAGCCTGCGTGTGAAAACTACTTTGATGCAAGCAAGTGCCAAGTTTTAGTAATAAACATATGGTGAATGACATTTTGCCTGGATTTATGCACTGGAAGAGTTTATTTAAATCAGATTTGGAAACTGATAGCGAGTCAGAGAAACACTGCACTGTTTCTCAATCAATAAATAAATACTTGCTTGTATCCTTTGCTCTAAATACATGAAAACTTGGTTCTGTGCCAGGCATTAGACAGACGGCACACTTGGATTTTTTGCCCTTATCTTTGTTTTTTTGAGCTCATCATCCTCCCTTCTACGCTTCGGTTTAAGGGGAGAGGGGCAGGTGGGAAAGTGGTGGGACCATCTAGGGCAGTGTTCCAGTACCCACAAGCCAGTGCACAGGAAGAATTTCATAGCCAAAGAGCACAGAGAGAGGAAGATGCACCAAATCTAGATCCAACCATTCCTAATACTAGGCAGAAATGGAAATATGCTTGTTTAACTTTCTCCAAGGCTATTCTGGCCAGAAATACCCCTTACTAAAACCATACCTGGTGTCTGTAATCCTGACCTTCAAACTACTGTACAGATTACATTAGTGCACTTAAAGACTCTTTATCTTAAAGGGCAGTCACTGACCTGGGCAATTTATAGACTTAAATTATTTACAATTGCCTCTTTGTCAAAGCGGAAGGAGGAGGAGGAAGAAAGGAGATTGAATCCTGACACAGACATAGCACTGCAGTGACTCTGTGCAAAATGACAGGCAAACAGAGGTTTTCAGCAGGGCAAAGAGCTCAGTCCCAAAATGCTTTGTTTTAACCGCAAACCTCCTAAAAAGTGAACCAGTTTTCTTTCCTTCTTTGCTCTGGAAACTGATTTTTCATTTTCAAATTATTTGAACCAGGATGACTTGGTGCCTGAGATTTCAGCCCTGACGGGGTCCAGTTGCCTTCTATGAGGCCAGGAGGCCCCTGCTCTGGACACACACCCTCCCACAACTGCACTCTTGGGAATGCTTTTTCCTGGTGGCTTCACGGGCAACTATGAATGCTCAGCAGAAATTGCTTTCATTCTTTTGTTACTATTTAATGTAAAACTTTCAACTTGAAGGAGAAAGACCTTTTGATTCAGAGGCAAAATGAAATTATTTTCATATTAAGGCTCTCAATTACTTCTTCCCAAATAAGTGTTTCCATATGGACAGTTGTATGACAAGTGGGATAGAGCAGTTTCTGCTTCCTTCAGCTGCAGCTGCTGACAATTTTCATAACATAGGATGGATTCCTTCACTTCAGCCCCAAATTAACTTTCCAAGATATGTGCATCTTCTCCCCGCCCCCCCCCAGTTTAAATTACCAATACCATAATCCCACTGGAGAACTGGGAAAATGAGGCTATAAAAATGTTTAATTTTTCTAATAGTTTTAATTACCATGTATTTTTAAAACCCTGTGATTTCTCATGTCGCTGTGGGATAGCTGTTCTAATTTGAGTGGTGACAATGTACGTGGGTACGGAATTAAATTTAAATCTTTCACGGTTACTAACAGCTATCATTAAGCTCTTCTGGCAAAGTAAAGGGCCCTGTATGATCTCCAGCGGGAGACCTGATCCTCCACTTCTTCTACCCCTAATTTCCTTCTCCAGCACCACACAAGAGGATGTTGGCTAGGTTTAAGGTTTTGAACAGCAAATTGAATAATCTGTTTTCTCTTCTGTCAGGGATGTCAGTCTCCTAGAGGAGCTGAGGCAGATCCCAGCAGTGGACTGACTTCCCTCTGGACACAGTGAAGGCAGACACAATACTGCTTTTCACTAAACTAATTTTATTTTTCTATTCTCTCTACAAACCTTTGCAATTCAGTGCAATGCTTTGTTTTCCAGCAGTGACAGCTGAACAGGCCTGTCCTCAGGATCCTCCAATGGCTGGCTTCCTCAATATGTACAGTCTAGCTTTTCCTTCCTTTTTTCTAGCAAAATCATAAAAAGTGACAGCAATACACTGAATCTCTCCAGTAACACAAAACAACTGTGTGGAGAAGACCAATGAAATTTCTGTTTCCATTTCAGGTTCCTGGCTGGTATGTTGGGCAAACAAGCCCATCTTCAGCACCTGTGCCTGGAAAAACCACTTTAAGACCCAAAAGGATTTTCTCATATGTGAATTTTGTGATCAGATCTGTGTTAAATGGCCAGCATATGTACTTACTTTTTACAATGTCATCTGATGCCTCAACATCTTGTAATCTCATGGCTTTGCCAGATTTAGCATTGCTCATCAGAAATCCACAGGAGCTTCCATATCTTCCTGGGCACCCTTATGAATCCTCTGGTCCAGAACACATAATCTGCCATCCCTTGGAAAAAAAAAAAACGGGGAAGAAAGACATTAACATTTTCAGCATTTTTCAGGTGTTTGTTTTTAAATAGCCTTTATTTTATGTACTTTTGGGGATCAAAAGCCACGTTGCTTAGTAGGGCCTTGCTGTTACCCAGACATTGCCTCTTCCCTTGCAGGGTGCCCATCTTCCCAGGTTTTCCCTTTCACTATGCTGCAAATAACCCTGATGCTTTGCTCTGGGGCCTCTCTCTCCAAGGCCAGCTTTTCTTGTCTCCAGATTTAAAGATCTCACTGCCTGAACACTACCAGGTTCCAGCTAGGCTCTGGAAACCACATATTGCCCTGGGACCTCTTTATCTGGCCATGGGACTGCTCTTGATGAGAAGATGAGAGATCAGAGAGCCAGATGGTGAGCCTGACCAAGCCACACTGTGGGCCTTTTTGGCATTTTTCTTCTGTGCCTACTTCCTCAGCCCTATTATCTGTTGAGCCCTGCTATCTTGAGACACATAGACATGAGAGATGGGTTTATGGAGTTACTCAGGATGGGGCATGTCCTGGAGGACACTTCTCCTACCAGACAGGGAAGAGGAAACAAACCACCAGCAGCATTCATCACAAAGGCTCTTCTTGGGGTTTCATAAGTCTCAGACAAGAGGAGGGGGTTTAGGGAAGTTTGTTGCTACCCAATGCACAAAATTTGAAAGCCCCAGTGATTGCAGAAGGGACACAAGAGTACCAAAAGTCTGGGCAGCAGAAGTATCTCCCTTAAGAAAAGCCATGCTAGTAAAACAGCCTCACTCCAGCCTCACTCCTCACAGCCTAAAAATAGTTGGAAGAATGAGAACACCAAACAGTTTTCCTTCAGTAAACACGATGATCACACTGCTGTGCCTCCTTTGTTGTCCGGTCTTAACAATTATGAATGCATCCAAGACTACGGGAGCAATTGGGATCATCCCAAAGCACAGACCAAGGAATCTTGCCCATGGCATGCACAAGTGTCCCGGCTTTTGGGCAGGCAGCTAAATAACTTTTCTATGCATAGAAGACTAACATGGAAAAATAAAAGCCAAACAACAACAAGAAAAGCAGCAAAATAACAGAATAAATTGCTATGTGATATGAACATACCCATAAATTACAGGGATAATGACTTTTAAATTATCACCTCATAGCTGATGTATTTCAGCATTAGAGGCAGTATTTTATAATCTATATAAATTATACTGCTTTACAGATGTTACCTTTTCTAATTCCCCATTGAAAAACTAAAATGCTGATCCAAATGACACAGACGGTTAACATAAGTATTGTATTTGCAGATTTCCAGGAAAACTGTCAGGATGACTTGAAAAAAATGTTTGGTTTATTATTTATAAGAAACGCTAGCTTTCCAATGCCAGCTAATTCATTTAAGATGCTATACCAGTGTGCTAGGTTCAGCTGAGCAAGGGATTTCCAGCTTTGTACAATTATGGCTTTGGCAGCTAATACTGCTTGCAACAGGGTTTTTTCCCCTTGGTTTTTTTTTTTTTCCATGCAAGTTAACTAAATCCCTGAGTTTCTTCGTATGCCCTAGAATACAAATCCACAGGTTTCAAGGCAAATTTGTTTTCTTTTAAATCATGGTAATTTGCTTTTGAAGGTAAATGCAGGATTATCTAACTGCTTGGAAATCCCCAGGTCACACTTCTGGATGTGTGTGTGTGGTCTGTCCTGCATGTTGAGATGTGTGGGACCAGATGATCAGTGACAGGAGAACGAGAAAGAGAGCAGGAGAAGAGGTGCTGGGTTTGCAGTGAGCGTGATTGCATGGAAACTCTTCAGACCAGATCCTGTAGTAGCACAGCTGAGATGAGGACAACTCACCGACGCTCCTGGGCCATAGGAAAAAGCAGGGTCTGGAAAGCGAGGAGTGACACTTCCTTGAGTCAAACACTGCAGAAGGGTGAGCCTTGAGTGCATTTTTAATACCTAACGGAAGACAAGTAATTAGTAAAAACATTAATGAACATACATGTTGGTAGATTCAGCCCTCTGAGATTTTCTGATGTGGAAAGAATAACTTTACATGTCAAAGGTTGGAGGGATTTGGGCTCTTTGCTCTTCCATTTCCAGCTGAAAACCCCAAGCATTGACTTCCATTTCTCTCCTCTAACATCTTTTTGCTCTGAAAAGACAAAGGCTGATGGAGGAGCAATGATCTAACACTTCACAATGCTCTGTCTTCTGAAGATTAAAAAAAATTATTTCCATTTTCAAAAACAGGATGAGGGTTTTTTCCTCTCTTTTTTTTTTTTTTTTTTTTTTTTTCATTTTATTCATTGCATGGCAGTCAAAGACTTCACTTCTGGCTTCACCTTGGGTTGTCAGGGCAGCAGCCCCACTCCCACCCGCAGGGCTCTTGTGGCGGCTCCCCCGGGACAGCACCATGGCTGCAGGGTGGAGAGGCCAACACAGAGAGAGATCAGAGGTGGAGATACTGCTGTTGTGAAACAACTTTTGGAATTAAATTAATCCCTGTGCAGACCGGTTTATACAGCCATTAGGTGTCAGAGGACATCAGAGGCACTGAGTGCCACCAGCTCCCAGGCTCCCTCTGGAGCTGGCATGGAGGCAGAAATGCAAATGGAGGCAGAAATGCAAATGGACATCACCGGCACATTCCTAAGGTGCACTGGCTTCTCAGGCTACTGTGTGGCTTAGCTTTTGCACAGCTCCTTGCTAAAGAAATGGACTGTTTCTACAAGAGCTAGCAGGCATGGGGGAAAATGTGCTTGGAAAAAGCTCCATCAGCCCCAGAACCCTTGTGAAGGGCTGGTTATGCCCCCTGATAGAGGGAAGGGAGCAGACGCTGTCCCATAGAAAGAGCATCAGGAATGCATGTTCTCCCTTCATCCACCAGCCACTTTTGTGGATGTGACCCTGTGCACAAGTGTTGCAAAGCAGTCACCAGGGCTCCAGCTCAGCAGAGGTTGGATTAAATTAATTAATCCCTAAGTATTTCTCTAGTTACTGTGTTAGGCCATTGCCAGCCAAAGGGTGGAGCCAGGAGAAGCAAGCACAGCATGATGGGAGCTGAGGAGCCGAAGAATTCCCCTAAATTTTTTCAGCAATTAACTCTGTCTAGGAAAGGCTGCAGCAGAGTGGCTGCAGGTATCCTGACAAGGCACTGCTTTCTTGCTAATAATTCATGGATTTCACCACTGTGAGATCCAGCTGCACAACAGCTAAATGAAACCAGCTCCCTCCTGGGTGTCCCGGACAGGGAGGGCATGGAGGGAACCATTGCTGCAGAGGGGCTGGAAGCAGAACCAGTGGGGTTGACAGACTGACTGCTAGTCTACCTCGCAGGGGCTCCTGAGGAAAAACAGGGGAGCTTGCAGGAGGAGCATGTCAAGGATGGATACCTTCACTGTCTCCAGGGATCTTCTCCTAATTTGTCCCCCAAAAGGCTGCTCTGCAGCTGCACGGTTTGCTGGGCCATCTGCCTCTGCCTGAAGAGCCACACTGCAAAGCTTTGCTTTCATTTGAAACCATCTCTTGCTCTTTAGGCTATTAAAAACCCATATCAGCCAAAAGCCCATCAAGCCCCCACAAAACCTGAGACAAAACATAAAAACCTACCCCAGGAGGAAAAGTCCTGCCAGCAGCTGGCTACTGCACAACTGCTTTGAACCATGCCAAGGTGATGGGCTCAAGAAGCTAATGCAGAGCTCAGTCAAACAGACTTGCAAGGCAGAGCACTGAGCATGGGAAAACCTGGTGACCCCCATTTTGAGAATAGTTTGCCTAATTTTTCATTGGGCTGAGACATCCTGCTGAGGGACCTTCAGCCAGAAAGAAAAGTCAGTAAAAACTGTCACGGATGACTTGGCTGCAGGGAGCCTAAACTGACTGAAATGGTGGATCTGATAAGGTGTCAGAAAGCTTTATTAAGTAATGGACTAGCAGTGGGAAGCAAATGGGCAGCACCAGACCCTGCCTGTATCCACTGACAGCTTCCTCTTCCCAGTCCCACCAGCCCATGCTAGGGGTGCATGTGGAGAAAGCAAAAGGAGCATCTGGGGATGCATGTGTCCGCCACTTCTCCCTTCTATGCCACACTCCTGTTATCAAGGTTTGTGTCCACACCCAGAGGCAACCCAGGTGACCTTAACATTAGTTTTCAATGAAGGATATAACTGTGCAGCCCAATAGGATGTGAATGCAAAGACAGCCTGGAATTTTAAACATGAGCTCGTAAGACATGGTTCTCATAAAAGCAAATATCCATGCCAAACTCAAAAAAAGCAAACTCACCCCACTGTGCTGCCCTGGGCATCACAGCAGCAGCCACCTGTCCTATCCTGCCCTGAAACCAGTGCCAGCCCCAAAAACCACCTAATGTCCCCACAGGGCTGGGGTGGAGGCACCGCCTTTGCCATGCAGATGTCCCCAGAAAAGCACAGCAGTAAGATCCCTGAGGCCAACACATTTTAGCTTGTCTCAGCCGTGCAAATGGTGGAGCCCAAATATTGCCACCAGTCAAACCATGAGCCAGCCAGACTTCAACAAATTGCTAAGAAGAACTTCCCATCTCCCTGGAAACACGTTGGTGGGCTTTGCAAAGAATGGACCCATATTCGCAGGTGACAATGGGACTTTTCATTTATTTATTTATTTATTTCTCTTCACCTCCCTCCCCAGCTGAGTCCAAACAGCCCTGGGTTGTAATTAGCAGTGTGCTGCTTTCCCACTGCTTCCAAAAGCGCAAAGAAAACCCAGAACACAGTGGGCAGGGAAACACGAGCAGGATTACATACCAACATAAATCATTCTGAGGGTGTAGGACAGGGAACAATTTTATTTTTCACATTTCACTCAGTACTGAAAAAGTGCAACCACCTCCAAGCTCCAAAAGACACCTCCTCGCCTCCATTGTGAAATGGAAACGAGGATGATGTGTGATTCCCAACCTCCAGGCTCCCTCCCTGATTCTCACCAAATTCTTCTCTGCCCCCTTGGATGCTACCAGCTACAGCTCAGCCCCAGCCCCACGTGCCACACTTGGCCAAGTGCCTTGGACCAGCCTGGAGACCAGAGCCAGCACAGAAGCCATCAGTCCTGTCTAGGAGCAGTTTGCCACGGGGGGATGTCCCCGATGGCCTTATACCATCCAAATAATTCCTGTTGCTGGTCTCTCTCTATGTATATGGGTTTTTTTATCTGTAAAACGGGTGTGCCCTGCCCCCCTTTCCTCTCCTGTTTTTCTAGCAAGCAGCTGCCCATTGAAGGGCTGCCCCACACTCTTCCTCTCTCCCTCTCTACCTTTCCTTCTAGGTTTGTTATGTATTAGTTGCAATGGCTTCTGGAAATTTTGCAGCATCATATTTCTCACTCCTTGCCCTTTTTTCTCTCCATGCCTCATACCTCAGAGCTATTTGTCATTTTTCAGGAAATCTGTATTAGGAAGGTTTTGACTGCTCCAAGAGGCTGTGAAGTTCTGGGAGACAGCTCAAGCGGAAGTTGTGACCTCTGCTGTATTCCCTTCTTTTCCTTCTGCTGTGAGGCCAGGGGGAACCCTCACCTCACACCCCCTCCCTACATGCTCCGTCTCCATCTCATCCCACAGCTTGAGCTCCTGCTCCTGCTGAGCAGCCTTGCTGGCTCAAAAATCTGAGGGGAACTTTTTGTCAGTGGGGGCCAGACCCCCATATCCTGCCCCACACTGTGAGGAGCCTTGCTCTGAAATCAGTTGTGGGGGGAGCCCAGAAGCTGCCCACACTGAAGAGGGCGGGTCTCACCAACTCGGAATAAGGTTTTTCCATCTTTTTTTTTTCCTCCTATGATTTGCAGCATTAGGAACAAAAGGTTCTAATTATTTTCCTAATTCTCATTGAAACCAAACTCTTTTTGGGAATGCTGGAGCAGACTGATGGGGCGAAGTGGGTGTGTGATCCTCACGAGGCTCTTCCTGGCATGGCACAGCCAGGACCAGAGCTGGGAAAGCCCAGGCTGCCGTAGGGAGCTGGGGGCACTGTGGACTCAACGTCCTACTGCTCCAACAAGCCCTAGCTCAGCATGAAAGCTGTGCAGATGGGCAGACAGCACGGAAAAGCTCTCACCTCCTGTGAGCAAATGCTGCCCCTGTGCTTGGGGGAGAGAAGCATCACTGGGATGCAAGCATGTGAACCTCCTGCCTCTCTTTACTGGAATAGTGCCTTGCAGAGGTTGATGGACACATGCACAGTCAGCCCTTCAGTTTCACACACATTGCTGCATTTCACACCACAGTTCTCGCTGCAGGAAAAGTGCAGGAAAAGGTCTGGCAAACACAGGTTTCCTTAGCCCGTAATACTCCCGTGTCTGACTCTTACTACATTTGTACGGCAAACCCAAGAGGGTGTCTGGGGCTGTTGTGTGTAATTACAAGACTGATAATTGTATCAGGTGTAATCTCGCCCTACCTCCGTGCAGCCCCACACAGATAAGCACGGGAATAGCGATGTCGCTTTAAGCAAGGAACCCTGCCACGTCAAGGAGTAAAAACGCTGCAAATCCCTCCCTGCACTTGTAAGATAAATCCACTCCAGCCTCTTATCAGCTGCCGCACAGGGTCCCAGAGCCAGCCTGCACATCCTGGGGAGCACACAGGGCGCCGCAGAAGATAAAAATCAGCAACCCATAATTAACACCACCATCAGTTCAGGGGTTCGTTCCCCCACCAGCGTAAACGCTTTCTCCCCTGGTGAGCCCCATCAGCAGGTTTCTAGTGTCGACAGGGACCCTGCACACACCTCAGCAGTTACCACCCACGCGATTTTGGGCACCACAGGCCGTATTTAGAAAGCCCTGCTGTCACCATGGCAACGAGTTTCGCTTAAACATAGGTAGGGATGCACAGGCCCGTATGCTCCAAACCTTGCATGGCAGAGGGTGACGACACCACGAGCTTGTTACTGGGGGCCATGTTGCTTCTCACCACGGAGCAGGGCTACGGGCTGTGGCTGTAAATAGTTTAGCCTTTCTGAATATTTTTGCTATTTGTTCGAACAAATCGTCTGGCGTGAAAAAAAGGAAGAGGAGAAAGGAATTACTGTCCCCTCTCTCTTCCTAGCAATTCATTTCAAGGAAGGTGTTCACAGGGACCCCCTGAATGATGTACCTTGCAAGCCTTTGTTGCTCTGAGCTACACTCTGCAAAATCACAGCTTTCCAGGAAGGAAAGGGGAGAGGATTGTGGGAGGCATCAGGCAGCTGCACAGCCACCAACCACCCTGCATGTCACTAGGGGTGGTGGCAGCTTTTGAGGAGGACAAGGACCTCACTGAAGACCTGGAAGTCTGGGGGACCAGCAGAAATCATTAAGGTTGGAAAAGATCTCTAAGATCATTGAGTCCAACTGCTAACCCAGCACCACTTAGTGTTCACCACTAAGCCACGTTCCCAAGTGCCACATCCACACAGCTTCTGAACCCTTCCAGGGACCATGATTTTCAAGCCATTGCATCCCTTGGTTCCTCGCAGCCATTATGGGTGTATCCAGTGTACTCACTGCAATCCACTGACTGCACCAGGCAAGCCCATCCTGCAACAGCCATCCCAAAGAGTTTAGTACCCAATCCAATTACAACCCCCCAGGGTTTTATTCCAATGATGTGCAAATGCTCACACAAGCATAACTTAATTTACTTTTCAGTGCTCAGCAGAATGCATTTTTTGTTGCACCTCAGCTGTGTCGCAGAGATAAATGATGTGTTTAGTCTTTTGACAATTTTGCTAAAGCTTCATTCCCAGCTGATCTCTTTCAAATGATCCATATTTCAGGGATTTTTATCCTTAATTAATCTTTTTGATAATAAAAAAAGGCGTTCTGGAAAAAAAATGCATTTTCTGCTATTAAAATCATACTTTTTCTCATTCCTCTCTTATTTCCTTCCATTCCCTGAGCCTTGGCCTTTCAATGCCCTTGCAAACAGGCAATCCCTGATACCTCTCCAGCACATGTGATACCGTAGGAAACTGGAAATATTTAAAAGCCAGGAAATAATGACAGTTATTCCATTAGATACAAAGATTTTCCTCCACAAGCTTCACTAAAAAAAAAAAATTACACAGTTAATGATATTACCTAAAACTCCCTTCCAGCTCTTAAGTAGGCCAGATATCCTTTTGTCTCACTGCTCCGTGCTGTATCTCTCTCTTCTCCTAAGAATGCTTTGGCAAAGTTTGCTGGACTGCATAAAATATTTTCACCATAATACATGGGCTCTCATCATCCTGATGCGAATCCTGATGTGCTCTCATCCATCCTGATGTGATGCTGACCGAGCAGCCCTGCTGAGCTCCCACAGGTTCAGGTTTCCTGCAAATATGTGCAGTGTGCTCCAAGCAGGCAAGCTCCTACCCTGGTTGCTGGTTTTGGCTCCTCCAAAGCACATCCTCATGTATACAGGGTCACTCCAGCCTCCTGCTTCAGCTGAAGGAAGTGTGGTGTGGACAGGAAAGGCTGCTATGCCAGGAACAGTAAGAAAAATAACAATAATGTTACCCAGGCATACACTTTTCAGCTCAAAAGTGCTGTTTGCTGGGTTGTGCTCTGATTCCTGAGAAATTTTGGCTTAGTGAGCTGCAGTTATCCCTCCCAGCCCCAGTCCTCTTGGACCTGGAGCTGTGGGATTTGCACCCACCAGTGCCAGCAGCAGGGACCGGCTGCAGGTGCTCTTGGTGTTGGTGCTGTTGTTACACACAGGTTGAGAGGCTTTAAGCCATCACTGAGTCATCTCCATGCTTCAGCTTTCCCAGAGAGTGGGTAGAAAGTTGCTCGGTCTTTCCAGGAAAGGGCAGTGAAGACACCTGGAGGAAGGGCCAGATTAGACATGCAGACAGGGAGGGGGAAAAGAAGGCAGACGTGGCAATGTCCCACTTTTATATCATGTCTCTTGATGCCTGTGTGATAACAAGGCAATCTAAATGCTGAAAAAAGATCATATTCCCTCCCCAAAATACTCGTGCTAGTTAGCATATATATCTCTGTCTATATTTCTATCTATATATCTCCTTGGAGGCAGAGCCTGTGCTGATGCTACATTCACACTCCTGATGAAGCCATGAGGAGCTAGGAGTAATTTTTATGCACTAAGTACAAAGGTTAAGTTGGGTTAACTGTGTTTAAAAACAACAATAAAAGCACAATCCATAAGAAGAGGGAAAAGTAAAGCAGCTCCATAGATAGTTTTATTTAAATCTTCATACTCTAGGACTGGCACAGGAGCAAAGATGCCAAAGACCAACCCAGGAAGAAATTCCAGGCAGTGCAGAATAACTCTGTACTCTAGCTACTGCATGGATATCTTTATCTTAACGGCTATTTATATCTTAATAATTCACTGTAGATCACAGAATCACAGAATGGCCTGTGACACCTTCCACTAGATATCATAGCACATATTTTCGCTCATTATAGAAGACCACCCCAGGGGTATTCATTCACAAGGATGAACCTCTTGAGTTTCAGACAAGCCACATGATGGCTTCCATGGTTTAGCAGAAGACACGTAGTTTAGGAGCTGCCAGCCAGTCACAGTGGGAATTGTGGCTGGGAAGCTGGGTGAATCAGGACCACAAGTACTGACATCATTCTCCCCATTCCCTTTCAGGAAGCTGAAGACACACATCCCAAGGGAGTCTGAGCTAGGGTATGCCTGCTTTTATACCCCTTTGGGTGTAGAACTCTTGGCCCCCCCAGAAGCAATTTGCTCTGACTTGGTGGGCTGGATGGTATCTCCTGGTGTGGGCTCTGACAGGAGCTGCTTCCCTGGCATCTGAGCCCTCCCTGAGCCCCCTGGCAGCAGCAGTGGGGCTTTCTGGGGACGGGAATCCCTGCACCCCCTCCAAAGCTTGCATGAGTCATCGAGCTGTTAGAGATGGGAGGTTATTTCTGGATTTAACTTTCTGGACTGAGGGAAACACTGCCATGTCAGCACCCAGCTGTGCTCTTAGGAGGTGTGTTGTTTGGCAAGTCTTGCAAATCTATTTCCATATGCAAGCACACACATGAATCACTCCTTATAAGAAAAAACTGTAGCGGTGAAAGGGCCAAGAGAAGCTTTGCTGGAAGATAGTGAAGGGAAAACTGACCATTATTTCTTTCTCCACTGTAACTAAAACAGCCCCACAGAGGCATAAATGACCAGAAGCCCCACTTCTCCCACTATCCAGAGCTGATCCCTCTGTTTGTTTTCCCCACCAGCTCCTCAGCAAGGATCAGTACTATCACTTATTGATGCCAACCTACTTCTGCAGCAATATCAGTGCTTTTCACTAGATGTGTAAAAACTTCTGTTAGCAATATTATTTCCTTAGCTCCTAAGGGAAAAAAAAATTATTTATTTTCCTACTAAGTCACCCTTTCCCCACAAATATCAGTGTTTTCCTAACACCACCTATTCACAAGGAACACTCCTGAGCCTGTTAATAGGAACAAGAAGCTCAAGCCAGCAGTCTGCTGGTGATGCTCCTGTACTTGGGGCCAGTCTCTGTGGAATTCATTAGGTTTTATTCTGTTTTTTTCTGAATAGCAGCTGCCCAGAAATGTGGGCATCTAGCTCCAATCAGTGTGGGGGTAATCGCAGCTGCATGGGGAACTGAGGCAAGGACACTCCCGAGGTCACAAGGAGGTGTGATCCTGGAGCAGTCAGGCTTCTCTGGGGACTCTGCTGCTCCATACCTTCTCCACACCTGGAGATGGGTGCCGCAAACCAGGGCTGGCAGTGGTGTTTGTCTGCCCAGCAGGCAGCTGGCAGTGCCAGGGGATCTGGGAAGAGGAACCAATGGCACAACAGTGGGTGTGATAAAGCAAAAGAACAAGGGAGAGAAAAGGGACAAGAGGGGAAAAAAATTTAGAAGAACAGGTGGAGAAACATGGAAAGAGCTCCCTCCAGCAGTGATCTTCCCCAGTAATCATGATCCCTCCCAGTAATCCTAGTATCCCATGGAAAGTTGGTGGATCGAGAGACAGATGCAAAATGGAAGTGTGAAACAACTTAAAATTCCAGAAACTTTTACTGCTTTCTAAATTTCTATCTGCTACACCTGAGGAACCTTTTTGCCATCCAGAACTTCCTCTCCTAACACCGACAGCTGTGATCTTCCCTTCCTCTGGCTCCTTTCCACTTTACCTTTCATGTACACGTTCCTAACATTCATAACTTATTTCTGTTTGCCACAACTGTAGAAACAGCCCCTCTCACACCCATTTTGGTCAGTAGTTCCTTCAAGATTTAAATCTTTGTATATGATTATGTTGGCCCTGTGGTTGCTCCTTATTATATATATTATTATATATTATATTATATTATATTATATATATGCTCCTTCTGTACTTACATATTCTCCAAATGTATTGTCAAAATATACCACCCATTCAGAGAGTTGTTAAAGAGCACTGCTATTTGACAAGTAACCAAATGCAGTATTTTCTGTTGTGACTTGGAAACAAACTATTCCATTTTCCTGGAATAAGTGCTTTAAACTCGTAATTTGCTTCTGTCTTGACTCCTGTAGTTCTTGTTTCCATACCCTAAATCTCATTCTTGGCTTTCCTTCCACAGTCCTTTAGCCAATATTTTAAATCTCTCCCTTATCCTCATTGCATCATTTTCCACTTATTTAACCCTGCTTTTTCTATTCAAGTGTCTGGAAAAGTTTTCTGCTGCTTTTTGACCATGATCAGCAAAGGTAACTTAGCTGGACTAGTGTTGGTTTTCACTGTATTCCTAGACTCTACTGGCCATCCCCAACTTACTTGGTTAACAGGCCATTTTTCCATTCCTTGTTAGCTTTTTCTTATTCTGTGTTAGAGACATCCATTGCCTAGCTAGTTGCAAGCCCTACCTTACAAGGCTAGTTGAGATTTAAGGTTCTTATAATTCCTGACCTCTTATCCTACAGAGAGCCCAGGCTTTGACCAGCCATGCCAGTTGACTTCATGGAAACTCCCTTGTATCAGGTCCAAACCCCTTAGTAACAGGCATCCTTGCATTTAAGCTAAACTGATTCAACTCTTCAGCATGTAATATGGCACTCAATCCTGCAATCCGTGCTTCTTCCTCTGCCAGGGCTGTGAGTCCCAGCCTGCTACTTGTCCCAGGGTCTGCCCTCCAAAACTTCATTTCCCATGCCATTGCATGCTCTCCTTTTATGCATGACCACCTTCAGCTCACAGCCTGAACTCTACCACAATTTTTAATTGCACATCTAGTCTAAGGTGAATTTTATCAGCCTAGTTTCTGTCATGGCCTCCCAAAGCCTTGGCAGCTTGGTACAGCTTCTGTACCTCATCATCTCAGACTTGCGGTGTAGCACTGCTACCATCTCCTCTGCCATCTACCTTGAGAAAGGAATGAAGTAAATACACCATTCTTTTCTGCCAGCTCCACTCCTCATTCCTTTCCTTTCTCTGGCACCCTGGTCCACAGCTGCAGGGCTTCCTCAATCCATCAGCTCTGCAGCCTTGCTTAAGCTCAGTCACAGCATCAGCCCCATATTTCCTTCAGAGTGTGCTTTCTTCTCATTTTAGAAAAATGCAGTCTGAGTGCAAAGCTTATTTGAAACCAATAAACCACCAAGTGACAGATAAACAAATTACCTTCTCCTCAGGCAACCTCCTCAGAAGGCTACTTCTCCCTCCCCAGGGAGGCACAAGATCTCTCATTTATGTGATATCCTGATAATGTGCAGATCTGCACTACGATAATGACTTTATACAAATCACATGCTTCAGGGCTTCAGCCACTTGCCAGCTGAATGCAAGGAGGGACTATTTCCCTCTGTACAAAATTGGTCAGACTTTTTTGATGACTTCATCTTCTGAAGGATCAGCAGCAGGTGGGACACAGGAGAGGACAGAGTGAAAGGGGTCCTTCCTCTTGCAATTGATACTTACCTGGATAATTTGGCAGTCAAATTTATCACCAAATATGGCAACAAATGTTATGCCAATCTTTCTCTGTCCTCTCAGTCTGGTGATGCATTAATTTTCGCTTACCTTCCTGGATCTGTATCTCAGCTCTGCACGTGCAACGTACTTCTGCTTCTTCCACTTTCTGAGGTATTCCTCACATCTCTTTGACTTAAAATGCCAGAAATGCCACTTCCCTTAAATTACTGGCATTGGTATATGTTGTAGAAATTTAAGGGCACATACAGGAAACCAGAGCAAGTAATTTAACTTTTCCCTCCCTCTACTCAGCACTGGTGAGACACACCTGGACAGCTGTGCCCAGGTCTGGGCTCACCAGCACAAGACAGACATGGACATAATGGAGTGAGTTCACCAAAGAACCAGGAAAGTGATTAAGGGACTGGAATATCTGACCTATGAGGAGAGTTGGAACTGCTCAGCCTAGAGAAAAGGCATATAAATACTTGATGGGGGAAGCAAAAAGGAAGAAACTAGGCTCTTCTTGGTGAGGCCTGGCAAGAGGATAAGAGGCATTAGGCACAAACTGAAATACAGCACATTTTTAAATGTAAGAAAAAATCTTTTTTACTGTAAGAGCTGTCAAGCACTGATACAGGTTTCCCAGAGAGCTTGCTGAGTCTTCACCCTTGCCGATACTCAAAACCTGACTGTACATGGCCCACAGCAACCTGCTCCAGCTGACCCTGCATGAGCTGCTGGGTTGGAGGAGCTGATCCCAGCGATGCCTGCTGGCCTCAGTGAGTCTCAATTCTGTAACATAACATGCTCCTCTGGCATAAAACTCCGGGAAATTAGTCCAGGTCACAGTGTTCAACTGCTCATTTAAAGCAAAAGAGATTATTAAAACACCCAAATGTTGGAGAGAAATTGGCTTGCTCGATCACAGCATGGTTGTCTACATCAACTGCCTTAGGAATGTAATGGCTAAAATATGAAACAACCACCTCTCGCTCAAGTCTTGCTACTGTAAGGATTGACCAACCGGGTGCCCAGATTAAAGCTCCAGCAACCAACCACACCAAGCTCTGCCCAAAAGGGAGAGGGGGCCTTGGGAAACTCCAGAGCAACAAGGGATGGCCACTAGTGGGACTCCACAAAGGAGCAGACACTGTCATGTCTGTCACCACGCCTGCAGGCTTCCCACTGGTGGTAAAATTAGTCCTTTAGCACATTCTTTGCCAAGTTACTTTACCAAAACCAAACTTCTGATAGGGATGACAGAGCCAAGGCAACCCCTTCCCTTTGCAATCATCTGCTGTGGCAGAATACTGCCCAGAGCACACAGCTATCCGTCAGCTTCATGAAACTTGGTGTCGCATGTAGAACTGAAACTGCTCTCAAGTTATTTAAAAAATGTAAAAAATCCCCAGAGCCTCACGAAACATGTATTCTATAATGCTTACCAGGCTTGATACTGCAAAGTCAGCTCAGCAAGACTCAAAACCCAGTCCTTATTTCTAGCTCCAGCAAACTCATCCTTTTTGTGACCCCCACGAAGGTGGCTACAAGTATGAACATTTACATATGAAAACACGTGAACGTAGATATATTTTTTCCAAAATCACGGAAGAACAAGAAAGTTCACTCTTTTGCATGCCCCAAATAGCTATTTTTAGGGGGAACAAACATAATTCCAAAAGCAACTAAGAAAGCAATCCGTAAACTATTTTCCAAAGATTGTTTTGGTGCTTGTGGTTTTTTAACGCTTGGAATAGCTGATTCTCACATCCCTCTCTTTGTGAAAGAAGTGGGAAGATTCATGGATCTGACTAATCTGAGCAACAGTATCTTGAAAAAAAGAAGAGAAACTGATTTCTAAGGACTAAAATTGTAAATTCAGTTTGAATCTATGAAGTGTCCCTAAATTTTCATGGTTTTTTACACTCTGAATGCCACTTCAACTAAAAACTAAAGCTAGAGAGGACAGAGATCAGGACTGTACTAACAAGCAGCATCTTTTGTTGCCTGTTTTTAGCCCTGTTTTCTGTTTTTTCAATTTTGCTGGCCAGGTTCTCAGGAGAAATCCAAGTTATAACCATACTTCAATAGAGGCTCCAGAAGGTCCTCCTCTGGCAATAAAAAAGGCCATCTAAGAAAATGCTGAAAGAATTTACACACATTCCCAACAGTTGGCAATACTGGCAATAGGTTAAGCAGGACTAAACCTACTGCAATTCTGGGGGAAACCCTGGACAAAATCTGAATGTTGTCTTCTTCAGAAAATGTACACTAAGAGCTAATACACTCCATGCTTAACAGCTGTTGAAAAAAAAAATATGATAGTGCATAAAATATAATTCATGTATCTAACACACTACCTTAGACAGTGGGATTAAAGTGGTTAAAAAAATACAGTAAATCTTCATGTGGGCACTAATGATATCTTTGGCATTAAGGCAGCACATCTGATAAGAAGGAAGAAACCTGTACTGGGAGACACAGTCCAGTGCATGACACGTCACTGAGTCAGGTCACGAAATCCAAATCTCAGCCTTCAGTGGCACCAGGGCTTTTTCTTCAAATTCATCTACAGCTCCTTCTGCATCAGGAAAAAGAAGAACACTTGCAAGAGATTGGATGCCCTGAAAAGAGCATCCATAAGAGCAAATTTGGAAATTTTTTTTGTCCTTTTGGGAACATTTGAGTATAGCTCAGACCATCCCCTCGAGCCAGTCCAGAAACTGCCCCATGGTAGGACAGTGGGGCTCGCTCCAGAAGACAGCCAAGCCATCTTATCTGGACATCCAGGACACACTGCAACTTTGCATGCTCAGAATATTTTTCATTCTTCTGAGCTATAAAAAGTTCAAAAATTTCCTTTGTGACCAGACACTGTACATTTCCTAATGGATTACTCATCCTGGACTACCTTGCTTATCCATAAGCTCTTTGGCAATTACAGCAGGCATTTGCAAACCCACCTCTGATTTGTAGCACGGAGCTTTTGCATTAAGCATACCAACTGAAAGGCCTATGCCACGCTGTCACTACTGAGCAGAAAAGCCCCTTTCTTACTGTCAAATTGGTTTGTGCAACTGCCAGGGCCCAACTCAAATGAAAGCAGACAACACACGCTGCTGTACTGCCCCACGGTGCTGCTCTGTGCTGCACAGGGTGCCTGCCGAGCGCTGGCTCAGACGTCCCCACAGGAAAACTTACCTGAGGTAACCTAGGGCTCTTTAGTGAGCACGTACACAGGGCTGAACGGGTAAGGAAAGCAGTCACGCAAACTGCCACCATTCCTTTCTGCAGAGACCATGCCCATTAGTCAAATGAACAGCTTCACTGAGCAGATGAACAGTTAAGACTCTATGTGTCTCTCCCTTGTGCTATATCTCTACGCAGTCTGAAATGAGAAGTTAAATCTGAAATGGATCCAGCTTCCTAGTCCCAGACATTATGAATACTCTTTATTTTTGCCACCTGTCACAATTAGCAAGTGCTAAAGTGGGAAAAATATAAGAAAGCAGGCACTGAGCTTATATTTAATAATGGTACCTGAAAGGAGGACTAAAGCAATACCCACATCATTGCACCATTTGGCATTGTCCATCAGTTCTTCACAGGATGATGGACTGTGGAAGAATGTTGAGTACATTAGGGAGAAAATGAGAAAGCAGACAGTTTGACACTTCACCTCTACTAAAAGAGAGCACTTGAAATCCAAAATTTTTGATTTTTTTTTCCCCCTTAAAGGTACATTGTAAATGATACTAACTGGTCTTTTCAAACACTGCAGATAAGGCGAAAGCACACAGAGGGCATGTGTTTTCTCTGTGTTCGTGGGTTACATCCTATACTCATTTTAGTGAAAACCCAGCTTCCTAATCAGAACTTGGGGGAAGTCTGCAGACATTCAGTAGCCTAAACAGCTGGGTAATAAACGAACGTTTTTCTTAGTAAAGAACTGACCTTGAGATGCGAAACAAGTCATTCTTCTCTTAACCGACGGTCTTCTCCTGTCCAAAGCAAAAGAGAGAAGAAGCACACAAACGCATGGTGCCTGTGCGCACAGGCACGGTGACTGAGACAGCAAGAAAGGGAAGAGTGCTTAAGTTCATGCACATTTTTATTGAGTAGTAATATAAAATGCTTCTTTCATTGTTACAAGTGCATGCTTTGATTGCCAACATTTCGAAGTCAAATTACAAAGGCAAGGCTGTAGGCTGTAGTGAATTACTTGGGCACTTATACAATTGTTAAAAAATATCAATGGACTGTTTTGTTTTGTTTCCTTTTCTTTTTGAGAATGAACCAGTTGAAACCCGTAACTGATATACAAAGGGAAAAAAGTGAAAAAATTACACATTTTGTGGCACATGACAAAACAGAACAAAATGACTAAACCATTATGACATTAACAGTTATCATGCATTTAGAATTTCACATGTAACTACAAACTTATTTAAATTTCACAAGGTTTGCTAAACATGCTACCCATCTATATGTGCACTGACAAGCTTATGTTAAAAACTTTAAGAATACTCTCCCCCTTAGATTTTTCAAAGCTTTTTTTTGATTACAAAATTTCAAAGGCATTAAGCATTTTTTTTTTAGAGAATATAAAGTACGCCAGTATACATACATTTCCAGTATAAGTCAGACCACTAAGCGCATTACAGTCCCATACAGGCCTATACAGCCATTTTTTCTTAAAAAACATGCATAGGCAGATTTTTACAGAATATAGATGCTTTTCACTGCACTTAATATGGTGTCTTGTTCACTATACTTAAAAATGCACCACTCATAAATATTTAAATTCAGCAAGCCACAACCAAGACTTGATTTACCAAAAAAACCCCCAGAAAACCTCCCAAACCAAACCCCCCTAAATATAAACAGCAAAAAAAGATAAATGTTATTATTCCAGTTTTTTTTAAAACAAAGAAAAAGATAATTGCTGCCAAATTAGTAAGATAAGTGTTATATTTAAAGAAGGGCATTGAAGCACACTAAAGAAACCTGAGGTAAGCATAATCTGTACAAAATTAAACTGTCGCTCTCGCTCTCTCTCTCACTCTCTCTCTCTTTTTTTTGGCATTTTAAACAAATTTCCAACATTCTTTTTTTTTCTTTTTTCTCTATATTTTTAAAGACTGCCTAATTTATTTCATAGCCATTGTCTGACAAGAGTAGCAAAACATTATCAATAAATAGTCCTTATTTAGTTTGTACATTTTGTTAAAAATGTTTCGATGTTGATGTTGAGTGCTGCAACTGTAAACGTACAATAGTTAGTAAGAAATTAAACAAAGTTTTCATGTCCAGTAACATAATAAAAGGCCTTTCAGTAACATATCTAGACGTTCCCAATGCAGTAGGAAAACATGTTCATTCCCCTAACTTTGCAATATATACCAGCATGAGCTTTCATTTTTCTACAAGCATTTAAAGGCATATCCAAAGGAGGTGTCTCTCCCCCACCCCCCCTCCCACCAAATTAAAGTTGACGATCTCTTCGTAGATGATTTTTGTAAACTGAATCCAACACCTGGCCCCCAGAGCAAGTAAGCTATTATCAGAGGCAAGAACATCCCACTGCCGATGTGCAGCAACCCCATCGTGCCCTGCAGCTCAACCCCCCTCCCGGACAGTGGTCACTGAATATTGCTGCTATTACTGCCGTTGCTGTCCGTGCCATTAGTCTCTGTGGAGATTGCCTTGTTGATGGAGTTAAGGTTGGCATCGGATGGCACATCTCTGCGCGGAGGCATTCGCTCATTAATTCGATCTAAGCCTTTGGCCTCTTCGAAGCTAGTGATCTTATGCTGGGGTGAAAATCCTTTGATAGCTAAATAAAGGATTATTAAAAAGTAAAATTAGCAAGGTAAAACTCTCGGCAGCTTTTTCCCCAATTTAGCAACAAGTGTGAAAGTCCTTCTTTGTGAAGGCGGCAATGAGAAGATCTGACAACACGACCGACTCCTTACCGTGCTCAGAAAGAGCTGGGTGTTAACCACCACCATCTCTTGAAACACAACTATTTTTTTCAACACCATCAACTTCCAATACTTTGTTGTCCACTGGGGTTCAGCTTAGAGTGCTAAGATGCTGACATGAAACTACAGTTTGCAATTAGGAACCATGCTTAGGGCACAGCCATGAGCTGTGAGGTAGCATTTGTTGTCATCACAGCCTTAAGGACATTGTGCCTTGTCCTTACACCCTTTCACGAGCCAAAACTCCCACTTGACTTTCAAAAATCAGGGAAAAAGTGCTGGCTAGTTACAGATGGTGATGACATGGTGAGGCCAGTTTGTGGGATATACATTAAAGCTATAGGAGATCTGGGGTGACCCTACAACAGGGTCTCAGTGCAGGTGAGCTGCTTGTTGAATGCTCAGGGCAGTTACCCTCCCTGACACATTCCTGCACTTCTAGAGAGCAGGTCAAGTCAAACAGCAGTAACACTGTGCAACATGGACCCGGGATATTGTCATTGTGGTACATTCTTACAGTTTAGCTTTGGAAACGCACTGACAAAAGACCAAAGTTCCAACTGATCCTGAGGACTTTTGATCTGCCCTTCAGCAGCGACATTGGTGAGGCCACACCAACCTCAGAAGGGAGCCACAGGCTGGGGAATGCATTCGTAGAGTGATTTTTATTTAATTTTATTCTCTCTTTAATTGAAGTGTTGAACATCTTTAGATTTAAAGTGAAAGAGAAAAAAGCACTGTAGGCAAACAGCAAGTTATTTTGTCATAGCCTTCTGTGTATTTTTCTCTTGTCTGCACCAAGTCAACGCACTGCACTTCCAGAAGTGGCATTTCTGCTATGCCTCTATCATAACATGCCATAGAGCAGAAATGGTGTGTTAGTACCAGGAAACTGTAAACTCCCTGGAGAGAAAATGGTAGGGGAGTTTCAAAGATTAAATTCAATATTCCTTCTCCCCTTTTATCTTCTCTTTACCTCAAAGTACTCCTGCTCTCCTTCCAATATGCGGTCCTGATTTTGGACAAACTGGCAAATTCTGTTAAAAAAAAGTGAACACATCCAAAACTCCAAAACATCCCTGGTACCAATCTACCACTCCCTGCATTTTGGGGAGAGCAAAAAAAGCATTTTCATGCTGATAGTTTTGCCAACCATTCCTGTGAAAATTGATAGATCCCGTTTGCCTCAGGATTCAGTTCTTTAGCCAGTTTCACAAATGTTATATTGGAACTTTGTGAAGTGCATGGGTTTTAACATGTATTATACTTCAACTCAGGAAAACAATAAAAACATAATGGTAATTAGTCAAGCGAGTAGGGATGGAGCAGTGAAAACAGAACAGGCCCTAGAGTGAGTTTTCTTAAGGTTTGGGTTTTGGGTTGTTATTGTTCTTACTTTATCCTCTACCACAAAAATTAAGATGTCTAACAAGTACCCAAGCCAATCCCTTAAAGCAGTAGTTTAATGGATGGCTTTTGGCATTGAAGCCAAAACACTTGCTGTCTCCTGGAGCTTGACAGCAGCACTGCCCAGTTGGTGTTACTGGGCCCTGAACCAAACTGCAGAGGGACAACTGGTAAAGGGTGAAACTTTTTTCCCCCTCAGAAGCTTCATCTATGCAGACAAGTCGTTGCAACTATGGTGAAGGTGTCTCACTAGCAAGGATGGCAAGTCTTGAAGGATTAACTTGAGGGGTGCATATTGCTAGCATGGGGGTACGTTCAATCAATTGTATTTCAAGTAGACACGTTATCATCTGTAACACTAAGGAAGGTGCTCTGCTGTAGTTGCTGGTCAGACAATGAGTATTAGCAGGTTACATTGAGAATATACTAAAACACAACACATAGTCACAGAAAATCACAGAAAACAGCCAAACTGTCAACAAGAATGCACACTGCAGATTAGAGATTGCCGATAGGAATAGGTAATTCCAACATAAATAGCAGCTTACTCACTGCTATTTAGAAAGCAGTTGTATTTTCTCTTACTTGTTTGTTCTGTAATTTTATTCACTGCTTCACAAAATTCAAAAACAAATTCCACTGGCCAAAAGGGCACATCTTACCAACGGACAGCAATCATCAGATTTTTTTTTTAAATTAACTAAAAAAAAAATACCCACAGAAAATTTGAGAGGGGCAAGAACAAAATACAACTGAAGAATTTTGTTTTAAAGGGGAACTCTGAAAATTCTTCTTCCAAAACTTTATAATGCTGAACAAATATTGTGCATCTCCTTTGCAATACATAGTTACTTAGATTTTAAGTGTAGCATCAAAAATTGCTTGAGGGTTAAACTAGAGGTCTGTCAATAAATCACCATAGTTTTCAACACTGAACGCTCAGAAATCTTCCAAGGCAGCCAGTCACTTTATATTTGTAGCTAAAATGGTGCCTGTGTTAATGGTTGCTCTAATGTAAATATCCAGTGTGTAAACTGCCACTGCCAGAGGAAGCAGACATCTTGCAGACAAATGTCTCATGTTGGTTTACTTTTAAAGAGAAACAGAAACATGCTGAACTGTAACAAAAGACCAATAAAATTTCTTTACCAGTTATCTAAAAGAAAGGAAACAAACTGAGGTAAGAAAATAGAAAAAGGGGAAAAGAAACAAAATCAACAAAAAGAGAGAATATTTATAAAAAGCTGTGTGTTTTCCTAGACTAGAGATCGCTGAGGATAGTTTGAGGCAGAGACAAGAGCCAGTCTCCAGCGCACAGCTTTTGAGCTATGTGTCACAAAGCATTTATGATCTGCTGCCGTGTTATGTCCCTTGAAATCCAAGTTCCCTGATCTCCTCCTGTGGCATTATTCAGTGCTTCCTTCAACATACAGCAACTCCAATGTTATTGTAACTTTCAGAAAGAAAAAAATCTCAACAGCAGCAACAGAAAGAAAAACCAAAAAACATTTTCCCCTTTAAAGCAATTACATTTTGGTTAATACCGAGCCACAATTGTTAGCCCAACACCCACACAATCTGTACAAGCTACAGCAAAATGAATACACCCAGCAGAGCCCTTATCTGTTGTGGCACCAACAGAAAGGGGACTGGCCAATTTACCTTCATCAGCCTCAATAGCCTCAACAGTAGCTGAAGAGAAGAAAGGGGTAGCAAAACGAATGAGAAAAATGAGCAGAGGATTTTAACTCTAAGAACAAGTCAGTGAATAGCAAAGGAGCTACAACACTAATGTTACTGTAAGTGCTGGATTTTGGCAAAACAGACACACAGAGAAATGCTTACACAAAAACAATAATTTGCAGATTGAATTAAGCTAGAGTTTGTTTTAAAGCAGAAGTTTCACAAGCTAAAAGTTCTTAAAGACACATTTGAGTACTTTTCTTTTGACTCAAAAGAACTACAAAATGTAAATGTCTTCCATATTGCACATCTGACCTGAAAAGGTCATTATGTAATTCTCCCAGCTCTGAATAAGAGCAGTTTGATTTGCCCTGTCAAAAGAGAACAAAAAATGGCATAAAGCCATCACGCAAAATTCATACCACTTACAAAGTCAGTCTGAAAAGTATTAGCTACCAGTACAAGGCAAAAGAGCCTCACATACAGAATTATTTTTTTATCTCCCCTGACTAAAAGAAACCTCCCCACAGCATGGGACAGTTTGCTTAGAAAGCTCTGCCTTTGCTTGCAACCTTGCCCAGTCTGCTCCATATGTAAGCTCTCTTTTTGTCAACCCGGTCTCTGAAAACAGTATTCTTCTAGTATTTTATTTAAATCAATGGATGTAGACATAAGATTGAAAGCTGTTGGACCCCTAGAATTGCAAAGCCTGGTCTGAGAGAGCAAAGTTTGTAACTGGGAGGTTGCTGCAGTGTTATGGAATACCATGTTACCACAGTTCTGAAACCATTCATTGTTCTTAAAGACATAATTTCATTTGAATCTTACCCATCAGCTTTGGTATGAATTTTTTTTTTTACAGTCAGAGATTTAGAAGTTGATGCAAATCATCAAATGCAATCCAATATAGCAAATATTTTAAAAGAAATTTTGATTTTCAAGAATTTCTCTGATTTTGAGAATAGCTCCAGAAGTCAAGTTTTTAGGAATTCCTCTCCTTTTTTGTCTTATTTTCCCCTACATAAAATCCCAATTTTTTTTTTTGTAGTTAAGATGTTAAATATGGATTGAGATAAATTCTAAAATATCTATACTATTATCTTGCTGCATGGGGAAATGAAAAGATCTAACCCGCATGCACTAAGGTAAGCCTATGCCTCTCAAGCTGCAGAGCAAGAGAGATGGCAAAAATCAGGAAATGAAAACAATGCAAACGTAAAGAAACAGAAACACGATAACTAGGATGAGAAATCAAAATGAATAACAGATCCAAACCAGCACTGACACATTAGAAAAAAAAGACGACTAAAATGTATACTTCCACAACAGAACATACTACTCATATTTTCTGTTAATACATATGGTAATATGTGTGCTTAACAGAAACTATGTGAACTTCAGAGTATTTGGTGAATGGGGTACTACGTGTTAACTAATGCAGAAGCTTGTGTATAGTAATGTTTTACTCAGCCAGAATACTGCAGTATGAGGAGATTTTCCTTTTAGCCATTGTAGCAAGAACTTTTGGCAATTTTCTCAAGTTCATTTCTATTCCTAGTATTTTGCCAGGGCAACAATAGCAGTTTCCTTGGACCAAATTTTCTGACAAATGTAAAGCAACTATACAGAGAAAAGTCTAGGTAAAGACAACAAACCCATTAAGAAAGTGATCCTGTGAAATCATATTGCAGCATTTTCAAAGCAGAACGTTACTATGTCCTTAACACACACGTCATCAACAAGAAAAAAGGGAAGGGAAAAACAGGGAAAAGAAGGTTTACCACTGTATACCTGAATCTTCTGGGTAAAAGAAACAGTAAAGGGAAAAATTACAGAGAAAGAATGCTCCAGGAAGGAAACAGGAAAACAAGAGGCTGAGACTGTGTCAGGGTTATAAAGCATTTCTATTTCTTACATCTACTGCCAACAGAACCTCAATATATGAGAGACCTTTTAGTGTGCCTGCAATATATTCCGCAGCAGTACACACAGAAAAAAAAGGAGAGCTTGCAGGAGTAAATGAAATATTTTGCAGCTCATTGTTCCAAAAGGAATCAAAGGCAGCCCTAGTACAGACTTACCAATTTCCTACAATAAAAGAAGTACCTGGTATAAAACTGACAATCTGTATTGTGTTTGCATACAAGGCAAACACGGTGTTTGTAAGAGCCTTCCTTCACTTGGGCTTAAATCAGAGAGAAATTGTTCTCATGCTGTCACTTAGAATTGTTAGGAGAGAAAATCTAATTCTAGAGCTATTTTCCATTGGTGATTCTCTGTGAGGAAGAACAAATCAGATAAAATACGAGTTTGAGTGTCATTATCTAATCTGAACCTTCATTATTCCATGTATCAAAGTTTGTTCTTAAAAAAAAAACCCAAAAGATGTTGCTGACTGTGGAGAGAGTGCACTTCACATGCAGTCCTGACCCACTCTTCTGAACACCTGACTTTCAGGGACTCTCCCCCGCCCCTTTCCCTGGAAATCAGTGGTACATAATAAGTCCTGAGAAATGGCCTTACATGAACCACTCTCAAATGCTCCAGCACAACAAACCGCCTGTTTTATTCTGTTCGGACAGCTGCCATTACTTTTCTTAGGTTCTGCAGCTGAAAACCAATTGGTTTCTTCATATGTAACAAGACACAAAGGCAAACAGGCTTACCGCTTTGCAGTGTTTGTTTTCCTCCAGAGAGCACACCACTGGGCAGCATTCCTGTTGGAGTCAGACCTTTCAGCGTCAGCACACTCTCACTCTCTTCTCTGTGAAAGTTAAAAAAAAAAAGGAAAGAAAAAAAAGAAAAACACAACAAAAGTAAACAACTTCCTTTTTTTAAAAAATATGGAACATGCTTTAGACACCTTGAGCTACACATGCCCTAACCCATGTGCCATAACCTACAATGATTTGGTTATTTCTAATCTCCTTACCAAGATAGACTGAATTGGGTGGTAACATCAGCACCAGTACAGTTCCTCTCAGTGCTGTGTACGTGGTTAACCTTTGCATCACACCACACACAGACTCCCATTATACTTAACACTATAATCTGCATCTATGAAACAATATATGCAAACCCACAAACCTGAGAGAAGGACCAAAAGGATCAGTTGTTGCCAACAATACATTTAAGCATCTTACACTGTGTGGTCCAAAATCAACTTAAATTTTGTTTTGCTCTTGTCTACACTAGCAACCAGGTGCATTATTTACTGATGATCACCACTTAAAGAAAGGCAGCTAAAAGTTCATTAAAATTAATAAGCACTTTCACCCTTGCTAGTAGTGATCTTAATAGTTTTGTATGCGAAAAATAATATTGGATTCAAGAAAATTGTTTTAGGAAACCTAAATATGTTTTGCTGGTTTCAAATACATACAGTTTTTAATACATGGCAAGAGGAATACAACAGCTCTATCCAGAGAAGCCTTTAAGTACAGCTTTCTACAAGGACTGTAATGCTGCCTGTGATGACATACTTTCTCAGCAGCAAAATTGACCCCAATTCCTTAAGAGAAACTTATTTTGAAGTGCTTTACTTTGAAGTATATAATGACATTAAGCTGGAGGAAGCAAACACAAAGACAGAATTTAGTTCCACATTCACTTGAGGATAATGTGGTTTTGTCTATAAAAACTGTCTCTAAGCAATTCTACTACTTACAATTTTCTTTAGACCTATGTGCCCTGAATTACTTACATATTTCAAACTCTTATTTACCTACTATATATACTCTTCAAGTTCTATTTTTAGTTTGAAAATAATTCTCCTTTTGCTCACTTTTCTTTGTGTTAATAGTCAAAATCAAATTGTGACCATTTCCCTTGCAAGTTTCCCAAGCAATTAGAACTAATGAAACAGCGACATATTTTCAGAATTAACACAGTATTTTCATCATCAAGAATTGCACGCCAAAGTTTTTGCTTTCTCTTGATTATTCAGTTTATTTCATCACTCTCTTCTTTTTTAAATTAAACTGCAATGGGACTTTTAGCTTTACCCTCATAGGATAAGTTTATTCACAGAATTTTTATTATCTTTAAACTGCATATGCACAAGAAAGCTCTGTATCACAGATTCTGAGATTTTTTAGCCTTCGGTGTTCCTTAATTTCTATTTGATGTTGCAGAATCACAGAATCTTTTGAGTTGGAAGGGACCCACAAGGATCATTGAGTCCAACTCTTAAGTGAATGGTCCATATGGGGATCAAACTCACGACTTTGGTCTTATTAGCACCATGTTCTAAACTACTGAGCTAATCTCAGTTTCCTCTCTATTTACATTTAAAAAGAAGGATAATAGACTGATTAAATATTTTAACCACCCTTCTCAGGGAAATATTAAGACTGATTTTCATCAGTGCCTTAAAATGTTGATATTCATTAATTATATATAATATTATAATTATATTCTATTATATATAATAATATAAATAATTAAAGAGGGTTCAAAGTTTCAAACTGTGATAAACCCCTAAGATATGATGTTTATGCATCGTATGTCACTTTAGACAGAACACACGCAAGAATTATTCTGTACCCTTCTTCCATTCTTGAAACCATTAAAAAGCTTCTGCCTCATAGATTCCTTTGAAAAAGTCTTTGACATATAGGTGATGTCAATCATCTGCAAGTTATAAAAGCCCAAATATATCAGCTGAGCATCCAACTTCAGATGTTTCTGCTTATTAAACTTTCCATTTATGTTGAAATAATGTTATATTTCAAAAGGTGCTTCACAACAAAATACAACAGATCCAGAAGCTGTGGTTGAAGGTTACGGGAGAGAAAGCCAGGTTTCCAAACTTTGTTTGCTCCACTATCATCACAAAAAATAATTGTGCTGTTTTATGAAGGTGGTGGCAATGTCAGCACCAGGCTCTCTGCCAGACTTGGTACAGAGGAGCAGGTGGAAACATTTGATTGCTCCCTCGTCTTGTTTAGGGAAAAGGAATAATGCCAACTTTTTTTTTATGGGCACATTTTGAAGTAGCTTGTGCATCACTAGCAATTCACATGTAACACTTTGGGGAAGTCCTCCATCTGAGTATGCTATTTAGAGATATCCTGTTGCAATCTGTGAGGCATGGACAAACTGCAGGGTCCACGCAAAGCCCTGATGAGAACCTGCCCACTGCTTGCATGCTGCAGGAGAGTTTCAAACCAAGCAAGTTTGAGAGTTTCCTCTAAAGTTAGGAGTATATTCTTCAAGTAACTATTTTATTTATTCTTCTTACATCAGTCACACAATCACACCAATAAATTTTTTAGAACTCCCTTGATTTTCCAATAACCATAATAGCCATAAACTGACTACAGCAGAGCAATATACAGTTTCCTGAGGAAAAAAATCCCTCTGCTGAACTGTATTTTCCATATTTAGACTTCAGCACAGTACAGCATGTTTTCTCTTCTGCTCAGAGACATCAAACAGAGTGTTCTAAACATTGGATAGCAATTAGTTACTCATGTTCATGTGTTTGGGGGAGTGAAGCCCAAAGTAACAAGCTGCTGTTGCCTGCACAGCGACTTCCTGGATTTCTAGTTAAATGACCCTAATGCTTTCATATTTAGTCATCTTTACTCGTGGCTATAGCAACATCTGTGGGTGACAAAGTGGGACAGTTGGCTTCTTTTTTAATGAGAGGTGATGAGTAACATACCCTTTCTCCATGTTTAACTCTTGCCTCAGAGTGACTAAAAGATAATTAGTACACCTGATGAGCAATTTAAAAAGAAAAAGGTAATTGCAATTCTTTTTGCTGATGTCTTTTGTTTGTCTGTTTTCCATTCAGCAAAAGCCCTGAGGAAGAAAACTATTCAGAGCCATAATAAATAGCAGTATTGTATAAATAAAACAATCTCTAAAAGGTTACAGCAAAACTCAGGTGGTATACTAAAATAGCAAATCTGCTGTTTGATTAACAGCTGAGTGTTCTAAGTAACCATTTAAAGACGTCCCTTAACATTAAAAAAATCTGAAACAGCACAAAACATTACCTTAACACTGAGAAAACTCTAGCCATTTTTCCTATTGCTCGTATCTTGTTCCTTATAACCTCCTTTCGAGCAGCAGCTGTTGCTCCTATGGAAAACATATTAAAAACAGTTATAGGGATTTGTAAACAATTAATCACTCTAAATACAAGAAACATCATATCAATGTTACAGTTTGCCAAACAAAACCACATTTGTAGTCAAAACTGAAAACATTTTTTTTATTTACAGTTCAAGACTGATCACTTTTGATCCTTTTTAAAACTGCATGTTTTTTCATCAATGTAATTTTCCATTTCAAAAATGTTTTCAGACACCATACCCTACGTAAACAAGTTTCTTAGAAAACAGTCGAAATGCCAAAAAGATATTCAACATGAACTGTGCCCAAACCATAAGTGAAAAAGAAAAGTTAAACAACAATGGACTTAAAATCTATTTAATAATCTAATCATTTTAAGTAGGGAAAAAAATCATGTCTCAATTAAAATAAAAAAACAACCACACAAAAAATATCCCAGGCAACAACCAACCAACCAAAAAACCCCCCAAGCCCCAAACAAATTGGGTTAAGCTTAAAGCCAGGAAAGTCCACTGAGAGTTTTCCTATGCCTAGTTAAAAATTTTATAAAAGGTAATAAAACCTAAAGGCAGAGTCCTGAAAACCAGCATGAAATGGTTGGGATTGTGTTGGCTGGCAGTGGGTAATGGAATTCCACAGACCAACTTCCTTCTTATCACTCCTATGGCCTGCTCAAAATTACAATTACTTTGAAAATTGTAAATTCACATAATACTCTGCCTTTAAAAAAAAAAGAAAAAAGTATGATACAACACAGACTACAGTTCAGCTGAGTTTGCAGGTGTACTTGTTACTTGGGTATCATCAAAATCTGTGCATCCAAGAGAGAACCACCTGAATGGGAAAAGCAAATAGTACTCATTTATCACAACAAGGAATTTCTTTTAATAAGAACCCTCCAGGTCCCTGAGAAAATGCCCTGTTATACTCAGAAGACCAGCTTCATTTAATTATCACAATCATAATCACATACATCATGAAAATTTCTCCCAAAGGTTTCTGAAGGACAGGTAACCTTGACTTGTACAGCTGCTGCCTGACAACTCCTGCCTCAGAAGTTCCAGAGCACAAACCAAAAACCCCTACACATCACAATAACACTTGCTTCTTTGCTACTCCAGAATTCAAGGACAAAAATGAAAATGGCTACTTTCAAATCCTAGCAAACTGATCAATTTTATAAAGTAGAGTCCATGACAGAAGCTAAACTATCAGAAAGGCAAAAATGAGGAGGGCAGTTATGGCAGCAGAGGGGACAGCCCCAGGGATTGGCAGCAGGGATACAGCTGCCTGCAGGCACCAGGCATGGGAGTAAAGCGCTGCTGAACACAGGTGATGGATGCAAGAAGTGGAAAGCTGCTGGAGACAGAGCCATGGGTCCTTGCTCTGCAGACTCTCCTTTGCTGTATTATGAGGGCAAACTGACCTCAGCTGAAAGGGCTTGTAAGAAAACACAGGCTCTGCTGAACTCAATGGCAAAAGCCCCATCTGCTTCAGAAGCATCAGTTTCACACACTGCTCCTCCTTCTCCTCCTCCTCCTTCATGAGGTGCCAGCTGCTCTGGGCAGCGCTGGAGAGGTCCAACACTGCCAACCATGAGATCTGCTGTGCAGTAACTCTCACAGTTTCAGTTTTCTCCACACACCTCTGCTGATAGCAGCCCCATGTCCCTTCTATCAGGCACTGTCACCTTTCCTACTGGATATTTCCCAATTACAATTAAACTTTCAACTGTCTGAGATTACCACTGGAAATGCAAGCATTGCTTCGTTGTCATCAGCAGATGACCAGGTGGCCTGGCTGATACCCTGGTACTTCAGAAGAGGTGAAAAGGAGGTACTTTTTTTTCTTCCTGTGCTTGAATTTCAAAGGATCTGGGTGCACTTGGTGGGTAATGTGGGAGGATGGATAAGTCTGGAGCGTGCCTCAAGGAGATTTGATTTTGGGTGAAAATAGACAATGAATTAAATTGTATTATGCTAATGATTATGTAACACTCCATATTACTTCTTCTATGGCAGCTTTATGCCCATCACTGCACTGGGAACTTTGCAGCATCCATCTCCACCACTACAGTTTTGGGGATCTGAACCCAATGCCCCTTCAATCACCACATTAGTGAAGAATAAGCTGTGATGAAACCTGACAAGTGCAGTGGTGATGGAATCAGAACTGGCTTCAGCATGCAACAATCCAACACCACACACCATCTTTCCTGCCCTGAAAGACTGGTATGAAGATGGAGCTCAAGCTCATGGAATTAATGAACCCAATGGACTTTTATAGGGATAGCCCATAGACTAAGGGAATGATATCTGTGTGTTTATCTAGCAAAAATAGGAAAGATAATGGTGTATTGGAAAATGTGGGACCTAGTATGATGTAATACCAGGATACTGTCCTGGTTTTGGCTGGAATAGATTTAGTTTTCTCCCTGTTAGATACTCAGAATGATGGCTTTCAAATCTCCCACATATAAAGATAAAAATATAATGAAAGTGTATAAAAAATATAAAGATAAAAAAAGGATATGAACACTTAGGCAGAAATGTCTAATTCTAGACAATAAAGAGTGGGAGACACAGCTGTAATTCAGCTGTAACTGAATTAAATATAATATACTTGTAACAGCATAATGAAAAATTGAAATAAAACAGCAATGATTCAGCTGGGTTTTTCAGGAAATAGAGGGGATACCTTCCTGCCTCAATTACTATGATCTCACAGAATTGTACTCTCAAGATACACAGGACATGGTTTTCAGCCTTTCCTACCCTGAAAGTATTTAAAGATGATTTATCTTCTATTTTTCCCCCAAGTGTCACCATCCCTACTTGTTAATTACAATTCCACTCTGTTCTGGTAGATCTTATTAGTATATTCAGCCTTTTTCAGTCACTATTTAACTTAGCTGAACAGAGACTAAGACTAAAGTCTAGCAGATTTGAGAACTGAGAACTGGAAATATAGTTTTAGATCAAGAAGCACAACAAGGGGAAAAAAAGACTATAAATGTAGGATTCAACAGATATAAAATGAGTAAAAAAGTCATACCCAAATCCCTCACTGGTATCCTAATATATATTATCTAGTTGAGCATTAGGAAAATTAATAAAACTTAAGCCTTCCAACTTATTGAATACCTTTCTTCTGTGAACAAATGGGATCTTCTTATGAATTCCATAAGAGGGGAAAAGAAAAAGATCAGTGATGTTTGTAGAATGAAAATAAAAAATAATACAGAACATTTGATAACATCAGTGGAAACGTAATGCTTAAGTAAAGTCTGAAAAACAGAAAAGAAACAAATTAAGCAGAGAATATCCAAAAGGAAAGAAACAGGCTGAAAACAATAGGAAAAAAAAAGAAAAGAAAAAATCTTTTCAGCTTAAAGCCTTGTTAGTAGGTTTTGCAGGACACCAACATGCAGGCAGAAGACCAGCAGTGAAGCTTAGCCTTGGTGTTACCACCTCCAACACGGACTTTCTCCTACACTGCTGCTGCTTTGACAAGGCTTAATCACTTCTCATAAACAGCCCCACCTGTTCATGTGGGGTGTGCCTGTATAATGACACCTCTTAAATTAATCAAGCCAATTCTTCCAGTTTATTTACATCTGATATCTGAAAGAATAGCTTACTATCATACCCATGTCTGCTGTGTCTACCAAAATCTGTGCTACCTACTGCATGTGTTCTGTTCAAATGGTCCAGCAGCTTACAGTGAGCAAATTCAAATGCCACCACAGTACAAGGTATTGCATTTTAAAATCAACTGTTTGAGGGCAAGGCAAGTGCACGACTTGGTGCTCAGGCACAACTGCAGCACAACACGTTTTGGGGACACTGATAATCTAGTGCATACTACTAGGTTGGTCCAGAGGCAGAGCACACCAGTGGGCTGTAGTATGGCTCACATGAAAAATGGTTTCACGATGAAATAATCATATCTAGCAAAATAAAAGAATGAAAAAATAAATAAAAAGATCACATTAAAATGCCACTCTGTCACCAACTGACAGAAATTAAGTATACACTGCAGTCCAACCCTGCTGGTTTGGAGGAAGAACAAATACAAACCATTGGGAAAATCCCTCCACGTTCTCTCCCAGATAAAAATTAACTCATTGAAGAGCTAAGACTCACCAGGTAGTATCATGAACACCCTTGTCAAGGCATTGGTAAGTAACAAACCTAATGACAAGGCCCTTGCTTTTGCTCGATCAGTCTCTGTGTGAGTTGCTGCCCCAGGCACAGTTTATTGTACTGAAGAGATGTGGCAAATGTTGTATGCTACTGTCCACAGCAGAACCAGCTTTTGACTGGCAGGAGAAATTTGACTTGGTAATTCTCTTTAGGCTTGAACTAAAGCACTGTATTGGAGAAGCCGTTTTCCAACCAAGGAATAAATGCTTCAGCTAATGCTGTGACAGTGGCTTTTCTGTGAGAAGGCTGTAAGCTACAATGTTCAAGGCAATAAAAAAAATAATGCAGGTAATTTAAGAGTGTTTTCATGCCAAATCATGATAAGGATGCTTACAAAGCAAGCAGTTTGCATTTGTGTCAAGTTGTTTATTACATTATTGCACCCTTTTAATTAGCAGCTTAGTTTATTCAATCAAATGCAGGAGGCCAGAAATGTTGCTAATTAAAATAAAACAGGACTCTGACTATATGCTGGCTTGGTAGAGGTATTTGCAGTTCCCGTTGCTAAGTGATATGTTTGATGCACAAAACACACAGCACATGAACTAACATTTGCCCAAGACATTTTTTTCTGGATCAGATTATATTGCAACCACCACAGCAAACAGGAAAGAGAAAGTACAGCAAGAGGAAACTATCAGAGATAAGACAACCTGACCTATCATGTTCTCTCATTTTTAAAGCGAGCGAAACCAGAAGGCCAATACAGGCCAGCAGGGACATATGGGATAAAGGGCATTATGATATTTAGGCTTTTTTCACACTAAGCATACACAGAAACAGCCTGCAACAAATTGATCAGATCCCCATGATGTGCTTCCTTAGGGCGAAAAAAAAAGGTGGGGGGTAGGGAGAAAAAAAAAAAAGGAATACATGCTGTTGAGCATCCTGCTCGTGGCTAGATGCACCATGCATGACTCAGAACTACAAATAATAATAAAAATAAAAAAGGGCTCACAAGAACACCATGCAGTGAAGTCAGGCAATACTGGTGGGGCTTTGTTTTGAAGGAAGGAGTGAGAGGGAAAGACAGAGGGCAAGAAAGTGTAAGAGAAGATAACAAATGAATGATCAGCGCAAACCATAGTGATGGGCCATTCTCACTACATGTGGGAACTCAGGTCAGGGCATGTTCAAACTGCAAGGAGAGAAAGGAAATCAGCAGCGAGCCCTGAAAACTACTGATGATCTAAAAATAAGCAATGATTTTTAAGAATCATTCCATCAAACAAAATGCATCTGCTATTGCAGATATCAGGCATTTCCTTCTATGGGAAATACTGCTAAAGAAAAATGGCAGCAGGTAAAGAGGCCAGTACTGCTGCAGTCCTCCAAGGAAGCTGGACAGAAATTACTGAAGAACAGTGGAAATGCTGAGCCACTACAAGAGTGTCAGTATACAGTCTTTACAGAAAGAGTTTTAAGATGGTAATTACTCTGATCTGTTTCATCACGAACACAAACAAAATACTTCTTGTAATTTCTCCCCCAAAAGGCAAAGCTTTCAGGAAAAAAAAAGCAATAAGAGAGAGGGAACTCAACTATCTCTGAGAGAAACAGGATTTTTGTTTGCTGTACAGATAATAAATCACTCACTAGGAAATCATTACAGATATCAGCTTCTATTTAAATTTAAATCAACCCTTAAATTTACTTTGATGTCTGAGTGCTTCAATCTCTTCATGTGCGCAATCCCCATGAGCCCACTGTGTCCAGTGGGCTGGAGGTACAAGCACGAGCCCACAGCAAGCTGCAGCACCAGTGCCACAGATCCCATTTTACAGCACTAAGGGGATTATCCAAGAAAGCAGACATGAACATATGCCAGCTCTGTTTTTTAGCTACCCATGCTAAAGACAACATTTCTAATATCTTCCTTACCATAATGTTTTACACAGAGAAATCATTCATACAGAAAAAAACTGAAAGCAGATTTAGACAACAGTATTAGTGTTACAGTACCAGGAACTGTTTAATTATTCCTCATCTGGAAACTTTAAGACTGTTAGATATTGTTATGCAGTACACACACATGCGAGCCCAGAGGATTTCAGCCTGTCTCCTGCTTAGACACCTGCAATGCTGCAAACTCCACGTCTGGAGGAGTGCCATGGTAAACTCCCGGGGAAACGGGCTGGGGGTTCACCCTCCTCCCAGAAAAAATGCAGTAGATGCAGATATTTCCTGCAGTTGGAGAGGGCTGCTGTTCCCCAAGACCTCTAATGCCTCAGTATTTCTGATTCTGCTTTTGAAAATGTGCTCCTGAACTGTAAGTTATGGATGGGAATGCTGACACTGAAATTTTAGAAAAGAGTACAGGCATTGGCCTGTCTATGCCCAGTTGAAGCTTATAGTACAACTTTAAAAGAAAGTAGTAGGCCAAGGCTGAATTAATTTAAAAATCCTCCCCATAAAGTCTTTGCTTTGGCATTGCATTCAGTGGGATTTCAGCCTGAGCTTAAGTGCTTTCTTGAGCCAAAGATTTTAAGCACATGGTTTTGTTGCTACTGTATTTAATTTGACACAGTTTTTACTCACTGTATGCCTTTGTACAGTTTCACACGCTGCTTTAATTACACAGTACGGACTTATTTAAATTTCATGAGGAAAAAATGGGCACAATATTCAAACAGGTGTTTTCTTCTCTCCACTGATTACTGGTTTCAATAAATTCAGTCTTTGTCCCAAGTCCTGCAAGATAATTGTTCATGTCCACACTCTGTGGCAGATGCAGAACAGGGAATTCCATCTGGCTTTTCAGAATAAAATCAAAGTGCTATCATCCATACCAGTCTTCTCCATTGCAAAGGAAACATTTTGCAAAACCTGTGATCTAGCTTCCTCTTCCAAAGATTAAAAATAAATGCTTTGAGAGAGAAGATTAATTACTACTTCATTAAATATTTGTCTTACTTGAAAGTTCTTCATTCTCCTTGTTCATTCATTCTGCTAGAAAGATCTTGAGAATATTCAGTAGTGCTAGATTTTTCCAGGTTCTTCTTTTTTTAAATTATTTTTAGTATATCTGTTCTTTTTATAGATTATTTTTATTACATATATTATTTATTTTTAGTTTTCACAGATTTTTTTAAACATTGAAAGCATTCACAGTAAGAATGTTAGGGATGCATGGGATTTTTTTCAGCTTTGCTCAATTGAGAAGGGACATTTTGGAGAGCTGCAATTTACTCCAGCACAACCTAGCAGAAAATTATGTCTAATAAAATAAATTGACTTCTAAGAATCTCCAAATTATAAGATATAAAATATCACTTACAGTCAAACCAACAGGTACAAGGCAACTAATCATCATATAAACTTCAACCCAAATGATAACAGAAGTGACCATTCCTCTCTTTTCAGCAGAAGTGTCAGGTTAGAACATTTTCTATCTGTCTTTTCATGTTTATTTTTAAAGATTCTATTGCTTTTTTCATGCCTTTTAGACACACATGTGCATCAAAAGAGGTGACTAAAGTAATACTTCAAGTACAAGTCTTCCAAAGTTGCAGTATGAATGTTTTGGAAGGAGCTCTGCAGGAAGCTTAATTCATTGTAGGAAGAATATTTCACCATATAATTAAACTTGCTATGAGAATCCCTGCGATCTTTTGCCTGAAATCAACATCTGACCCCTTTGTGACAACACAACTCAGATTTTTTTAACCAAAAGATCGAGACCAAGAAAAGGGTTAGAACAGGGCAGAAGATCTATTAATTCTTTCCAAAGCATACGGTAAGCAAATCCACTGGAGTCTAGCACAACAGTTGCTTTCAGCAGCACACAACTCAAATGGGATTCAGAAAATTATTTCAGGGTTAGTAAATAAACTTTTAAAGTAATCTCAAGGCAAACAATCTTGACCAAGGGCAGGAGGCTCTTACCATCAAACCCATCTTCTTCTGTTCCCAGCTCATCATCTGAGCAGATGTTCAGCACGTTTACCAGCATCTCCGTCACTAAAATGGAAAACAAGTGCAGAATTGTTGATATTAAGATTCCCTGGTCTTCCAGAGAGCAAGCTCTAGCCTCAGCAGCGTGAATAAAAATTCAGTGCAATAACAGCACCCACTTTTTAAACAATAGGACCTGTTTTACACATGTACTAATAGAAGCTGAAAATGTCTTGTGTAGCTAATAAAAAGTACAGGTTTCCATAAAAATTTTTCCAAATATAACAAACACCACAACAAATAGACTTTAAAAAAATAACGTGCTTCTCTTTTTGCAATTGTCAATGAAGTATGTAACATTTTTTTTCTCCCCCAATACATTTTTGCCTTTCACTCAACTTGGGTAACAGAACTGACCCCTGTCCTCTGGTTCCTACATGGTAGTAGGATTTGATCTCCATGCTCAGTGAATGGAACATTCCAGTAGAAAAAGTTACAGCAAGAGGGATCACAGAATATTTATTTATTTATCCAGGTCTGGACACTGTACTTCCTGTTCAACAAAACATTAACTGTTTTAACATGCCCTCAGTATCCCTTGAAATCCAGGACAAATACATTAGACACTGTAGGTTCCTTACAGATGGAACTATTCTATATTGAATAGTTACATCATTATTGGAGAATTCAGACTATGTTCAGCTTGCTTATTTTGGAACTTGGGCATGAAAGAGTCAGCCACAGGCTATCCCTACCCTGGTCTCATCTCTTTCAGGAAAGACAACTGTGAGACACTAACCAGAGAGCACACAGAGTGAGAACAATGAAAAAAACCAACCCCAGCAAAAATCACAACCAAAGAAATGTAATTTAGAAAACAAAAAAAGCCAGAGTTACGAGGTAAAATGTGAAACCATTAGCAGATTAAGAAAAACTCCACTACATCTACATGTAGTAAGCATCATTAAAAGGGTTACCAGGCATGTCTAGCCTTGTACTAGCTACACAGGTTGAAAATTTAAGTTTTTTAGTCAAGTGGTTATAAAAATCCTTTTCCGTGACAACAATGATGGCTTGGAACATTAGAAGTGTGGGACAAAGCTATATTTTTTTCCTACTTTAGTGAAGGATTTTCCTTTGACAGGATTAGTGGAAACATTTTCCACATTAACAACAACCAGTGAAACTAACAGCTTCCTACCTTGGTTGGCCTTTGAGGGAAAAAAATCTATATTGAAAAAAAAAGGAAATAAATAACAGGCTGTGTAGAACACCAGTTCTTACATTCATGAATGTTGTTTCGCATAGAAAGGAATATACTGATTCCACCTCTTTGGGCTCTAAAATTTCCAAGAAATTGGTAAGTATGACCATTGGGAAGACGTGAAGGAGAAAAAAAAAAAAAGACGGAAGAAGAATGAGGAACACCTCAGCAAATCTGACCATGCATCCTGTAGCCCCCCCTCAGGAGGTTGCTGATGGGAAGCCTCTGAAAGAACAATCTTACAAGACTGCAGTGTGTATGGAGAACACGACCAACATAAAACCAGACTGGCTGAGTTTACGGCCAAAGAAAATGAAAGCATTTTATCTGCTTCACAAAAGTCTGCAACACACGTCAGTGTGGATTATGTAATGTCTCCATTAGTGGAAACAGCTGTCTATTCTTTGTTAATCCCTGTTTCATTGTCTCTCTGCTTTGTTCACAGAGACCTCAGGCTTCTCACCAGCAGCTTTCCTCATACAAAAGAGCAGTTGAAAACAAAGCCGGTCATGACTGCAGGTAAGAGCCACAGCTGGCTGGATTTCCAGTTGCCTATTAAGAGAGAACTGTTATTCCAAGCACCTTTTAAGAGTTTATTACAGTTTTCTGGCAGTAATTGCTGTTGCAGCAATACTCTATAATGGACGGATCAAAGCAAGCTTCGTCTCAGGCACTGAATAAAATGACTTGGGGTTTAGGCAGTTTGCATTCTGTATTCATTTAATATGCTAGACCAAAGTGTTTTCATGCCTTTTGTGTGCCCGCCATTCATACATAGCATGAAACTGTATTCAGGCAACATCAAGAGCATCATGTTTCAATAAAACATCATTTGTGTTCTTTAGAGTCTTCTTGCCAGCAATAAGGCACCCAATGCCCTGTGCAGAGAAGGGGCTGAGGAGCAGATTTGCCTTCTTGCTGGCATCCCTCTACTCTCTCCAGGAACAGTTAGCCAGGCTAGGTCTTAGTATCACCAGCTCTGTGTTTGCTGATGAAAACGCAACCCATCATCTTATCATAAAGATCAGCTGAGTAAAGATGTAACCACATGTAGTGAAGTCTGTTGAGATGTCCCTTGAGCAGTAAGCAATATCCAAGGGAACACTAAAGAGCTTATAAAGGAAAAACTAATCAGAAGTTTGTTCAGTGAATGCACCTCTGGCCTGCAATGCCATAAAATCTATTTCTACAGTAGAAAGATAATGGCATCATAACCTGGAAAGAGTGGAAATTAAAAAAACATATGAGATGTGTGAATAACCATTGGTAATTGCTTGCCCCTCTGAGACCTGTTTCTACAAATTTGTCCTCAACAGCAAGACATCTGTCTTCAAATTATTCTTGCCTTTTAAAATAAACGAGGCCACGTGTGCAGTGACTAAGAAACGATTTTGCAGTTTTTACAGGCAGAACCAATTTACATACCTTTCTCACCCACAAATGGCAAGGACCAGGTAAATACATCCATGAAGTTTGGAAGCCAGTAGGGATGAGGGGAGCAGTTGAACTGCCTGATATTCATAACATTGTTCTCATATTTCAATACTGCAGCTAGAAGGGAAAAAGAAAAGAAATAAGAGACATCAGCCATGCATGTGACTGGCTGCCAGACCAGTAACACTGACAGAATGCACAGCCCACAGAGCTGCTCATCAGCTTTCACCCACTATTTCCAGCAGTAGCACCTGAATGCCAGTTACAATATGATACAGACTCAGTAAAGTCAAAAGCCATTTTCTGTCTGAAAGCAGTGTCATCAGCTTTCCCTGGCACTAAGATGGGCTGATAAGTCAATTAATACCTCTGAGTAGTCAAGAATGTAAGCTCTGGGATCTGCCATCAGTGAGGAATGAAGCAGAGTATCCACAAACCCTCATTTCACACAGTTATCTGAGCTCCTCACAACCACAGCTTGGAGTTAACAGAGAAGAACATTTATCACTCAGAGTTTGAATGCTGCTCTTCCAATGGATGTTTTCAACATACTTGAGTCATAGCATTGTACAAGAGATGACACTTGCTTCTCACATTATTCAAACTCTAGGACTGTGCTCCCTGTAATATGAATCAATACTAATACAATTTGACTTGCACAATTTAACATTTGCATCATTCTTGTCAGCACACACACACATAGAGTCTGTGTTTGCTAACTGGTGGAAATACAGATATTTATGCCATAGCCACTTTTTAAAGCAGTATACCAAGTTCAGTGTTAACTTCTGTTAACGGACTTCATCAGGTTCATACCTGAAACGGTAATCTGAAAAGGTAATTTTGAGATTAGCACTGAAGTCCCACCAAAGGGACTTCGAACACAAAGACATAAAAGTCTTTAAATGAAGTAGTTATAGGAGACTGCATGCAGGATCTTAAATCAACACAAGCAAAAAACCAGCCATCACAAGAAGGAGGTGTATCATACTTTGCTTTCCCCTTTCCTTCCCACTTGTGGCTCCCCAGGAAGGTACATAGTTCCAGGGACTGGTTATCACTTAACAGCCAGCAATGAAGTTGCACAACTGCAATGTGAGACAGCACTGCAGGAAGTGCAAAGTTGGCTGAAGGGGCTGAACAATTTCTTCTGATTATTTATCTCCTTTCACTGTGTATCAATCAGACAAGAAACTTTTTTTTATGCAGTAAGCTGTTGTTTCCCACAAAAAATTAATAGGGTGCTAAACGTCTTCCATTTTGTGGCCAATGACAGAGTCCAGAGTGACCTGGGAGTTTCCAAAACCTACTTACTGATAGACACAGAGAACAGCTCACTAGCAATTACACAAACTTTTGCTAGGCAGGCACCCTCCATTTAAATAAACCACACTGGACTCTTGCCCATCCCAGTCATCAGTCATTGCACTGCTATAAAGGAAAAAATGGCTTAGTACTGCTATTAGCAAAAATGAGAAAAATAGTGTCATTTCTCTTAAGATTTCCACCACTTTTTGGCTGCAATCACATACAGCAGATCGAAATTCATTCTTCTATTAGTGACACAATTGCATAATAAAAATAAATAGTTTGTGGCTTTATAGAAAAAATTAGTCAAAACCACACAAAAACGACCACTTAATGATTGTGAAGATTCATTTAGAAGGATTAAAACTTCAAATTCATCATTTTAGTGAGCTGAGGTAGTTCCCCTTCCCACTATTTCTTCAATTTATCCAGTAAGTCTACTTCTAAATTCTGTGAAATTTGAATAAATAATTTTTACAAGGAACTTTTAAAATTGGACTCTGAAAAAGCCTGAACCATATGCAGAGCAGTTAGAAAACAGCAAATTAAATATAAATGTCTTCAGTTGGGTTGTTTTCTTTGAAAGAGAGATAATTTATTCTTGGATTAGTATAATAAAAAAATCTTCACACCACTTTATTAATTTATATACCTCAGTATCTTACAAAAGAAAGTTCCAATAATAGTATTTTAAAAAATTCTCTGTTAGTGACCTCTCCAACAAATTACTTCGGAAGCCACTTGAAGAAAAATAACAATATACAATAGAGTAGAGTAATAACAGAGAGAGGAGTCTTCTAAAAGAACCCTCCTCTTAGAAGAATAAAATAAAGTAGGGTAATTACTAGTATTGCAAATACTTTTTGGCATTTTTAATTAAAAATCTGTCATTTACAAGCACAATGCACACAAAATATTATACAGATAACTAATGAAGATAACATTTAACATTAAACTGGCTCCTGTTATGATTGTGAAGTTCTCACTACTGCTTGGGCAGAAGAAGAAAACTTTATCTGGATCAAGAAGAAAATGCTTCTCAGATAACAGCAGGAGTTTCCCTGAGCTTTTCTGGTCCCTTTCCTTCTTTTGGTCCTAGCTCTCTTTTTCCTCTTTGTTGGTTCTGAAAAGGTTTGGGGTTTCACCTCTGCTTCAGTTCTTAGGCCATCTTAACTTGATGCCTAAGTAGATATAGGAGACCCCAGCAGCCTTGAAAGAGTACAAATCTTTTGAAAGTTATAAGACCAGAGGCCACACAGTTGCTAATGGAGGCGACAGAAGACAGTGGGATGAGTTCCTTTGGTTATGAAACCTGTAACAGAGGAAAACCTGACTCTCCAACATTTGCTTATTATTCCAGGCTGCAACTTCAATACTTTTTTTTCCAAACACGTACTCAGACAGATGCTAGCAGACCAAGCCACCAGCCATTATCATGTATAATCACCAACCAGAGCAAGAATCTTATTTTATTATTCTTAACAGACACACACATTTTAACCTAATTTTGATACTCGCTGTTGTAAATAAGTTTTAAACGCTAATGTTTTGTAAAGTGAAGATGTGCAGATATCCCAAATGACATTATACTTCTTTCCAGTGTTAGTAAACTGAGATACTGGATCCTGAAATCACATCAGAGTGAAATGAAACACTAACACAGCAGGTAAAGAGCATTTGTACTATTTAGCTTTAAACATTTAACACAGGCACCCAAGGCTAGAAATATGGGTGTTGAAAACTGTGCGGGTAAGAAACCTTCCTTCAGCTAGAAATGGAGACAGCTCTTCTAACCTTCTCAGGATTAAATATAAGTACCTAGTGCTGTATTTCCTTGGTCTCCCTCAGTTAAAGATGAGCCTGGAACGACTGTGTCCTGTGTCATACCTGTCAGATCTGAGTAGATGTCTCAGACCCTCTGGCATCGCAAATGGTGCTTTAAAAGCCTATATATTTGGAGATGAATTAAAGCTCTTAGCAACATGAACAACATTAAACGGTGTGACAGATAGTTCAGAATTTCTCAAAGACATTACATATCCTGCTTCAAGATCTGCCGAATCATTTTTCAGTATTAACTAACTAATCGATAATATTTCCACCAGAGTAAACAAATAATGAGCATGGTAGAAATACTAGCTCAGAATATTTTTAGACAACCTCAAAATAATTTTAGTGAAAAATTTAACTAATTTTCCTGTAAATTTTTTCAGAAAACTCATCCTGAATTTAGAAAATAGATCGGTAAAAGGTCTCTCAAATTCTTCATACCTAAGAAACAATTTCAATTTCTGATTTAATGCTGAATTAACTTCAGCATTAACTGTACAACTGGGAACACTGCCTTCTCCTCAAGCAGAGTTGCTAAGTAACCACAGCATTTTCTGCTCAAGTCAGATCAGGACTAAGGGTTAGTAAAATGCTCAAGAAGTTTAAACATTATCAAAGGAAAAAATTATTTACTACACAATGTAATGACCTAAATAATCCAATACAGAAGCAAGGCTCACTGCAGGTGGGAAAATCTTCTCTTACAGAATTATGAAGATTTTTATTTGACATGTGCAACTGTGTCTTCCAAAGAAAGAGTGGAGTAGCATTCAAGATTATATCAATAGACTGCAAAAATCACTTCTGGCAAACTTCTCTGATTCGGCAATGAGATGGCCTAGATACCCTGACAGCTCCTCTTTAAAAGCTTTTGTTTCCGTGACAAGAACTCATCACAGCGGCAGAGATAAGGTATGAAAGAAAATTGATAGGGCAAACAGAAGGTTACATCTCTTTCCTTTCTCCCAAAGTGCTAATGTTCCTCAAAGATCATCCCCGTCTTCCAGGTATATTACTCTGCCTTTTTCCAGACAAAAATAATTTTCCCGTTAGATCCATTTGGCTCAGGCACATTTCTTTATGTGTATCCTTGGTATACTGCCTGCTGATACTTTAGACTGACATATTACTTACATGCTACATCAGGAAATATACCGATTTACAGATTTTTTTTATTTTTCTAGTATCCCAAACACTCTCCTGCATGCTTTCTTTTCTCTCCATCATCTACTTTTCCTTTCAGCAACCACACATGTATGTTGCAGCATGCTGGAAGAAGCTTCACGATGGGGTGTTGGTTTTTGGTTTTGTTTTTTTTTTTTTTTAATGACTTTGGATTTTCTGGTGGTTATCTCTCCACTACAAAACTTAATCTTTTAAAAGTGTTCAAAAGATAACAGTCTGTCTGTAAACAGCTAGTTAAAATTGTTCCCTCAGCTAAAAATCATGCACTTAGTGAAGTGACAGCCAGCCACTAAAATACAAAGTATCACCAGTGCTTTACAAACAAATTTCATGCCTCTGTAAAATCTATCACTTGATTTTTCTTTTTTTTGAGGGGAGGTAGTGGTGTCATGAATAGCATTACAGCATGTCCTAATTAAGGCATTAGGAAATATTGCATGCGGGAATAAAAGTTTAGACACAATACAAGGCCAGATCATATCATACAGTAATTTATGGCACTCTCTTATTCTGTTGCTATAGAGAATTTCTCCTAGTGATGGGCACCCTTGAATCTGGGGTAAATCTGTACTTAACACAACTGTCTCAGAGTTTCTTATCAGCACAGGCTTCCTCTGAGGCCCTGAAGTCACAGGTAACTACCACAATCCAATTAACATTTATCTTCTTGCATCAGCAGAAGCAGCAGTCTTAGAAAAATCATCACCGCACTGTTATTTCTTGTAACAAGTTTTAATAATAACCCTAAAGTATCTTTTTCTTTATGCCTTTTAATATTACAAAAGAAAGTAGAAGTGTTTGAGAAAGCTATGAAGACATCAGAAGTTGCCAAAAAACATATAGAAATTCCTTAATTTTGCCAATGCTCTCCATGATAATGAATATGAAAGGAATTAATAACAATAATGAAGAAGGATAATCATGGAAAAGGAGGACATAAGGCTCCCAGTATCTAGGCAGTTTCTGAGCCTCTGAATCACCCCCAAAGGCCTCTCTGTCCCCATTAACTACACAGGGAACCCCTGAGAGGAGCCTCCTAATTGAAAAACCTCACTTTGGCACCCGAAGCTGTGCGTGTGTCTGGCCTGGGGCTGTTACAGGACCAGCAGCCACATGGTGGACAAATAACACACCAGCTTTCACGAAGCAATAGCCAGTAACTAAAAAGGATACAAAAAACTCCCTTCAGTGCCAGAATCCAGCAGAGTAAAGCCAAAAGAGATTCCCGTGGTGGGTCAGTACCGTGAGAGAGCCCATGCAGCACTTTTAACAGCAGATATGCTGAACATGGTCTTGTTTGGGGAGCTTATCTTAAGCTATTCCTGTCAAACCTTCTTTTGCTCTGGAATTATTGCCTCCCTACTCCTCTTTGAGGACATACCTGATCCCAGTGGCTGCTCTCCTGACTGAAGGAGCCCTTGGATAAAGTTGGCAACCAGGTCTACTCCTAAAGTGCTTTGAAGAAGCACAAGAAACTACATCTGCTTTACTGGGTAGGAGAACTATCAACCTGTGGTGAAAATGAGAACTCTTAGCCTCTTCCAACTTTTTAAATAATGTATTTATCTTAAACAACACTGCATTTATAAATGATCCATTTCATGTCAGTGGGAGCTGGAGCCTCTCAGGAATTTATTTAGAGTGACTTCATTAGCTAACTGAAAACCAGAGGCGCACTAAGAATGCATACTACGACAGGAAGGCACTTACTAGTAGGAGATTTACTCCTTTTCCAAGGACTGACAATAACCAAGATGATCTATAAAAATCAATCAGGTTCTGCACCAGTTCATGATGAGTCAGCATCTAGAGTAACTGTTCTGCAACACCTCTGGATGGAAATGCCTTCTTTCATCTCCCAAAATGAGCCAGTCAGAAAATCTGTGTTCTCAGTTAATTCATCTGCTGCAAATCATGGAAGCCAACGAGTAGCCATGCTTATTGAATATAATGGTGGTTTTTTTCTTGAAAAGGGAAGTAAGCCCCTAAACACTATCCAGACAAAGATGCATCAGCAACGCAGCATGAAGAACTATTCATGATGTACTTTAAATACCAAGAGCCAGTGCAATCAGTCACACGAAATAACGCATCAAAACTTCTAATGAGAGAAGGAGGCAGTTAAACTCAATGGAGATTCAAAAGGAGCTGCTAAAGGTCAGCCTCTAAATTTACAATGAGCCATACATTAAAGAGTGGCACACTGGTGCTGATTTGCCCAAGCTCACTCAGAACAGGTATCACAGAAAGCACACCCAAACTCCAGCTGTGACCACAGATAATCAGTGCCTCTCAGCAGCCTGTGTACAGCCTTCCAACAAAAAAGGCTTCCCACTGGATTAAGACCTGCCTGCCACAGTGGAGCATCCTGGAACAACGGAAACGACTCTCTCTTCCAAAATGGAGGTAGTGGAGAGGTGCTTCTCTTTAGCACCCAAACTCAGTGGTTTCAAATTCAAAATTTTGAACATGATAAATCATTGCTTTACATTTAACATTTGCCTTCAAGCCAAGGTCTCACATTATTCACCCGTTGCCTTCATTGCACAGAACTACCTCCATGCACTAAGAAACAAATGTGAACACTTTCTGTCACCTTCCTTGTAGAGTCTCATGGTTGCTCAGCCTTCAACATGAGGCAGCCAACCTAGAGATTAAACACACTTCCTCACCAGCAGCAATGATGCCACCAAGATAATTAACACATTTCTTGCTTCAACCCGCACTTTTTAGGTTGCTAGCAGAGCCCCTATTTTTATGAAAGCAGCTACTGACAGTTCTGCTGCATGGTTTGCAGAATAATTTACTAATTTTTCCACAAGTTAACAGGCCTCATACTGACCTCATCACTCTCTACAACTACTTGAAAGGAGGTTATAGCCAGGTGGGGGTTGGTCTCTTCTCCCAGGCAGCTCTCAGTAAGACAAGAGGGCACGGTCTTAAGCTCTGCCAGGGCAGGTTTAGGTTAGATATTAGGAAGAAATTCTTTACAGAGAGGGTAATCAGGCACTGGAATGGGCTGCCCAGGGAAGTGGTGGATTCTCCGTCCCTGGAGGTTTTTAAGATAAGACTGGATGTGGCACTTAGTGCCATGGTCTAGTAACCATGACGGTGTTGGATCAAGGGCTGGACTTGATGATCTCGGAGGACCCTTCCAACCCGGCTGATTCTGTGAGTCTACGATCTTATGTGTACAAGTCCCATTATCTAAGTGAAGTGTTTCCTTCCCTTGCATACAGTTCACGGCATAACAGCTTTTAGATTATACATTTCATAATAAAAAATGATGCCCGAAGAAGCTTTCTTTTGCAAGTTTTAGAAAAAAATATTGCTTACTTCCTCCGCAAACAAGAATACAAATTAAAAATATCCCTTCTCAAGAGAAATCAATCTCTTTGCAAGGGAGCTACTTTCAAGAATATCATGAAGTAAAAATTATTTTACTTTGCTCACAGGGGAACACAAATAATCTTAGCTTTACTGGGACTAGGAGAAAGTGAACATTACTTCTCATTTCAAGATATAGGAGAACAGGTTTATTAAAATGCTTTATTTTTAGAAACATGACTTTTTTTTTCCCAGTTCATTAGAGATTTCCAGGAATGCAATAAACTAATACATTCATAGAAGTGGTAAACACTTGTAATCAGTGGAGACTTTATAGAGTGACCAGTGACTCTTGTTTGTGCAGTAACCTTTTTATTATATTTAACTTTCTACATTATAGTGTTCAAGGATTAAAAACCCCAAAATAAAGAACACAGACAATATCTATCCCATGCTTTATCCACTGATATCTGCCATAAAGTTTGTTAACTGTCTAGACAGTTTCCATATACAAACTCCATTAATTTTATTGGAAAGAAGCAAGGGTCAAATAATTAATTATAAGGAACACTGGGCTCTAAACATCTCACCCAGAGCATTTCTTAATATACTTCTCTTAGTTAATACAGCTGTTTTCAGTTTTGCTTTCCATGTAACATTCACTTAACTTGCAGTCAAAAAACAGAAATATCCTAAGGCATATTAAGAATATACAGTTAATGTTCAGAGGCATACGTCTGCCTGTAATAAATTTAGTTAGGTTTGTATTATGTAATAAATGGAATGAGTATGAACTAATAAAGAGAGAAAGAAAATGGGCATAAACTGATAAATAAAGGAGTGAAAAAAAACCAAAATATTTGAGAACAGAGAAGAACACTGTACATTAATAGGAATTAAATTCTTACCTTTGTTATTGTATACATCTAGATAGTTTGGTGCTGAAAAAATTGTGATTAGTGAAGGGAAGCCTGTTGTTTGGCTTTTCCTGTACATACGATACCTAAGAGGAAAGAGAAGACACTAATTATTACCCACTGTTGAATGTATATTTGTCACTGACCAAATATAGTGCAAAAAACCCCTAGTACATTACTGCACTGGCTGTTAACAAATGCCAAGACAGAGAAACATGCATATGAGCCGTTTAAAAGCCATGGGAAAGACTATTTCCTACAGGCTTCCTCATTACAACCATTCAGCATTCCACACCACTCTTGCAAGCTGTGTCTGTCTGAAATTTAGTGAGCCAGAGGTGGGTTTTGTTATGAATTTGCTCAGTGCCTGTTGCTGGAGCCATGTGGCCTCTACAAGCATGCACCCCAGGACATTCCCAGACTTCCCTCTGTGGGATTGCAGATGAAGCAAGCACCAGCAAATGCCTTGGAGCTGCAGAGTACTGCCTTCAGAAGTGTTCTCCATAACCCACTGGAGATGACAGCAAGGCCAGGGGAGGGGGAAAGTATAAGAAGGAGAGGGGAAACAGAGGGTCTGATACTTTCAGTGCTCTGTCTAATCTTATCCAGTCTATTAGCCAGTTTATTAATGTCTGCATCTTTTCATTACCTAACCTTGATGTCTTATGAAAATAAAAGGCTTATTAGACCAACAAATAATCAGTCAAGCATTAAACTTGCAAGTAATTGAAACAATCCAACCGAACAGTACTTAGACAAAAAGACACCAAATACTGCTCTTTAGTCCTCAGCTGCAAGAAACTGAAGAATCTGGCAAACAACCACAATACTTGCAGTGAAACTGCTGTATAGTTTCAGTGAAATCTCTTCTACAAAATTTAATTTTTCACCCTTTATCAGAAAGCAATACAATAAAAATGAAATTTCATTACCCCTGGGTATTTCATGCCAGGTATTTTGGGCACAATAATAGCTTGCTTTTAATTGCATTGACGTTTTCAAGTATGTGACAATTCAAACATTCAGAATAGCTTTTTATATGCATAATGAACATTGACCTTATTTGTACAATGTTGCTAATTTATCTTTTATTGCTATTCAATTTGGGTAAAGTTTCTACCTCCAAACAAACACAATAATAATTTATGCATGATATGCAAAGCTATTTTATTCAGATTCTGATCCTTCATTAGTATCTCACAAGTATGGTACATTTCAAATAACAGGGTTAAAATATTTTTTTAAGCAGCACAAAACTTCTTTCTTTACAATGGCAATAGTTTGCTGGGGAACCATCAATACCACCTCGTGTTTGACCTAAACTGTTTTTGCACACAATGTCTTAAACTCCTTAAATTCATGAGTGATACTCCTGCAGAAAAAGAATTGTGGCTATTGAGCTTCATAATTTTTATTTTTATGAAGTGTAAAACCAGTAGGCCCAGAAGTTTCAGACAGCTGTGAAAGACTTGAAAGGTGACAGCTCTGGCCTACATGAGCCAAATCACTTCCCAGGCATCATGGCAATTTGTGTGTCACAAGTCTCTGGCACATTTGCAAATCATCTTTTTCTGAGATGAATTTGTTTTTCTTTCCAAGTTTGGCATCAAAATAACTTTTGGTCATTTTATGTCACTTAAAATCACTAAGGCTAAATAAGTGGCATGTATAAGGATTCATTAAGTCCTGTAACTCAGTAATGATAAAGACACTGTAATGCCAGTGTATATTTTTATAGCACTAGTAAAAGGTGACAGCTGTTGCAACTTAATTTTCAGTTTTCCATTTCATTCTCACTCATCTCTTCTTCCTTTCTGTACTCTGTTTGCAAATGGTAAGCCATTATACATTATTATTGCCCCCTTCCCACACATACTTACCCAGCATCCTGGGCTTCATGAGCTCGGAGTATGGATAACAAGTTATTGTGCTGTAGGAATTCACATACAGCAGGGTAACTGTAGGAAAAAGGATAACAGCACCTGTTATGGCAATATCAGAAGCACTACACAGAGCTCTAGCTTTCAAAAAATGTATCATGCAACATAAAATCAGCCCCTGCTCTGCAGGCAGATTTCAGTAGAGACAACACTAGCAGCAGTGTCTTTTTTAATCCCACCTCATAACTGCATGGAGTGGAATGCTAGAAGTTGCAATTCATTACATAACAGTCACCCTATGGCTTGGCAGAAAGAAAGTACTTTCTTTTAATACTGTAAGATTTAATGTACTCCAAAAAAGTGAACTGTAACGCAGTGGTTGCTTGCAACAGGAAACCTTCTCACTCACTAACACTGGCTACTTGTGGACACCAGAACATAAGGTGGTAAGTGGAAAGAGAGGAAAAGAGATAGAAAGAAGAAAGACAAGTCAATCTCCAAACTGGGGATATTTGATCTTCCTGAACTTAATCTCATCGACAAATGAGAATTACCTTTCCCCTTCGCAAATTAAAATGTAAATCCTGTGACTTCTGAAACTCTCCAAAAGTGCCCATTGAATACATCTTTCCAAGACATGTTCTACCACGAGTGAAAACAAAATCATTAGGTGAAAATGGTGATAGTGGAATCTCTGTCATATTCTTCACTGCACATGGACACTGCTGCGTTTAAGGAGAATGGAGGAGACCTTTCTTACAATCTGAGCATTGTGAAAACTACTCTTGCTTTTAAGACACTGAACACATGGAAATCACATTCAAGAAAAACAGAACACAGTTCTGACAGCACAAGTGTGAAATATTAAGTTTTCAGAGAAAAGCTATTTAAAATTATACACGAATAAATATTACAGGACTTAAAATTACTTCATTTTGTTGTTTTCATTTTTTTTTCTGTAATGACTGTTTTCTTCTTTTTTTTAAACTACTGATGACTCTCCATGCCTCTACTGAAGCACAATGGCCACCCATCACTACAAGGTAAGAAGCAAAATCTCTCTTGTCCTGTAGTTAGTAATTTAATGCAGAATCCAAGAAAACTTCCTGGCTTCCCTTGTCAAAAGCCAACTGTGGCAAGAGCAAAACAGAACAAAGAACATGTGTGGAAGAGAGTAAAGGAGAAGCGGTGTTGGAATGAAAAAGACTTCATAGGCAGAACCTTACCAGGCCCCCTAAAAACACCTAAGGGGTGGGAAAGAGTCTTGATTCGGATGCCATTTAGAACACTTCCCTTTTGTCCCTCTTCAGGTCACTCCTATATAATTTGTTTTGCCTTATCCATTTATTTTTCACCCTTGAAAACAAGGAATCATTCAGGTGACTGCTTTATATTTCATGACCTCTCAACTGGGTAGGAAGCTGGCAGCTCTGTAAGGTTGCAAGTGGCCTCATCCACGTCCCTGCAGCCCAGTGACCCTACATCTGAAAGGCACTGCTGAATTTAATGTCAGTAACTGGGCAAGGGCACAGCAAGGTATTGGTACAGTTCTTGCTACTAGCTTAAAGGACTTGCATTTTAAACATTAAACCTGGGGAGAAATCAAGTGTTATAACCTCCTGTCACCATCTGACTTTACTTCCAGTACTAGCAGTGCCTGTACATCAGCAGCAAGTGAAGCTGGTCAGGTAAAGGAGTTTGAGCTGTGATTCACCTGTGCCTCTGTATCTGATGTGAGCCTGACTAGCTCCAAGTGCCCTAGCTCTGAAAGCGATGTGGTGGAGAGACAGACTGGCATGGGTGGAGAATCGGGCTTCCTTCCAAGTGCAGCCTGCCCCAGAGCAATGTCTGACCTAAAACTGGGACCAGGACACAGATTTCCTTGGATCTGAGGGCCAGGATGTGACATGTAAATGTTACAATTCTTTCTCCACACTGCTGGGCAAGTCAGAGAACAACAATCAAAACTGTTGCTCAAAAAAAAATCAAAACCAGTGACAAAGGTGTAAATCTTACACAAAAGCTCTCAAATGTCACCTGATGGCTGGAAAAAAAGCAAAATATACCATGGTAACATGCAGTCACTATAATTATTTTCTGCCATGAATTCATCTCTCTTCTAGTTCAAATAATAGAACAGATGGAAGGGTTAAAAGAAGGAAGTACTAGGTGTTGGGGTATCTCCACAGAATCACAGAATCATTCAGGCTGGAAATTATTCTTAAGCTCAACTGTAAACCCAGCATTACCAAGTCCACCCCCAAACTATGTCCCTAAGCAGCACATCCGCATGCCCTCTAAATGCCTCCAGGGATGGTGACCCATCTACTTCCCTGGGCAGCCTGTTCCAATGCTTGACAACCCTTTCTGTGAAGAAATTTATCCTAATACCCAATTTAAACCTCCCCTCGTGCAACACAAGGCTGTCACTTTCTGTGCTGGCTCTGAGGCACAATGTGCTCACATTGTGCCTGTAAATAACACAAGCAGACTTGCAGAGCCTCTAAATCTCCAAATGTAAGTCATGGGCAGGTATTATGTTAAGAACAGTGCACATTATCAAAGACCCTGCAAGAGCAGACTGTTTTGCAGTACTTTAGGATCAATATAGTCACACAGTAACACTGTTATGCAAAATACCTTTATTAAAGCTGTCCTAAACATACTGAGCAAGACAATAAGAAAATATCAACTTTTACATATTATACAAAAAAACTGCTGTCCTGGGCATGATTTCATGGACCAGCTTCAGTGCTCACTTGCAATCAGTTAACAGCCTCATCTTGAAAAAGATGAGAACTCACCAAAAAAACCCACCTAAAAATCCCTATCAATCTAATGCATCATCTTCCTTCAGATTATCCAAGAGAAATGCTACTACTCGCTTCTAACCTTCCTGGATATTTTGAAACTGAAATGTCATTTGCAGCTAGAGGCTAAAAACTCAATGGAATGCTATATTGCTGGTTTGGACTTGGGCCACCTGGCAGATATCCTCAGATGCAGGTCTGGTATCTGGAATTGTCTAAAAAGATTACCATTATAAAATAATTTCAATTCCCGAATTACGTGGGGTATCGTTTTGGCAACTGCAATGATCTCAAATGCTGACAGGCTGCCATTCAAACCACTAGAAAATGAGAACTAATTTGCATACGTTTCTTTTCATAATTAATTGTGACTAAATGTAGACTTATGGTACATTCTGTTTAGAAATTTTTACATTAAATTCTGAAAACTGGGGTTTATAATGAAAAATCTGATAGACAGTTGATTATGTTCATTATCAGTGCAGCTGTTCAAAATGTCTAGGCTATTATTTTTTTTCCCCCAAAGTATTCTTTTCACCCAGTGTTAAGTACTGCTTTTAAAGAAGATATAATGAAGTGGTAAAAAATGCTCTTAAATAGACATGATACATTCTTCTTTCCATTTCAAGTACAACAGTGGTGGGTTTTTGTAACCCTCAATTATCTTATTCTTCATAAGTCCATGGAAAATAGACTTCTACTTGCAGAATTTGGCTGATTCTACAGGGCCCACACCTAGAAAGGAAGAGATGCCATACAGTGCTCCATGCAAATTGACCAAAAAAAAAACAAAACCTGCCTGCCATTTTTTCTTCTAAGTGAATGGGATGGGATCTGCAATGTGCCAGCAGTCCTATTATCCAGACCACTACAACACATGAGAAGTCTATCTGGATATTTTATTTTGAGAAAAGCAAAGCAACACACAGGTATTTTTCTTCAGCTCCTTGTTGAGGTGGAGGCTGGGGAGAAGCGAAGTTTCCACCATATGTAGCTATTACATATGCTATCCATAGCTATCTATATAGCACTTTCTTAATATCTGTTTGCTTTATATTAAACTATATTTCTCAAAAATACATGTCCTTCAAGTGAAAAGCAGGAAGTCCTGCAAAATGACAACAAAATGGAGACCATGGCAAAAGTTAGCAGAAACAAACTTTAACAGAAATGACTTCTTCTTGGAAATATTTCCTAACTTTTCTAATGAAAATGATTGTCTTGTAATCAAATTCCCTACTAGTTTCTCTACTAGTTTCGCTACCCTTCCAGAAACACTCTTCTTCTTGCCCTGCTTTGCAGAGCCCAGATTGTAATTCAGATGAGCCAGAAATAAAGCAGTTGGCCAAGAGGGAAAACAAACAAACAGAAATCCCCCACGCAACAGGCTTTTCCAGAGCGACCCAGCCTTCTGCCTTCATGTGTCATGCTGAATCATGGAAGAGCGGTGACTCACGGAGAAAACAAAATACCCCTCTGCTAAGCTAGAGAGATGTTATTCCCCGTGGAGTATGTAACTGTGATATTCCCTGCTTTGACATCCTTCTTTCATTAAAATGCCTCATGCACAGTTTACTAGTTCTGAGGTCTCTTACGCAGTTTTGGAAGAAAAGCAATACTTTGCTAATATGAACCAAAATGGCAAATGTTTTCAAATTGTTCTTCCACCAACTACCGGAAAAATTGGATGGAATTAATATAATTTTTTTCATATCCTTCATCGTATCATTAAAACGGAGGTGTAAACATTTCTTTAAAAAGAGGACGTTGAAATTCAGTCCAAAAGCTTCTCTAAGATTAGATGCACATATAAAAATAGGTTTTCAGCAAAGCTCATTGGCCTCACACTTGAGTTTCCAAAGGCAAGTGCTTTTGCTGCTGTGCCTTCTTAAGCAGCTCCCAGAACATCCCTTTCCACCTGCTTTTTCTTGCTAGTGCTGTGCTGTCTGCAGAGCTGCACTGGAAAGTAGAGCAGGGAACTGCATGGGATCAGAACAAATAAACACATATCTTTTTTGCAGAGTCATTCTTTTAAAACTGGATGTGTCCCAGGTCTGATGGAGCACACACAAGCAATTCTACCAGCACATCTGGGCAGATAATGTGAAGGCAGCAAAAACCTTCTGGCCTGGGAGAAGGAAGAGTGGAAAAGTGGGCAAAAGAATCTGTTTAAAATGCTGCTACTGAAAAAAAGAAAAAATTCATACAACTGTGCCTTCCACCCTGAGCTGAAACACACTACAGTTTTCAAAAGCTTTCAGCAGACATTTCTCTAGTCTTTGCATACTCACAAACTTAACTTGCATATCAAGCACATCACTGAAATAATGTGCTTGTAGGGCTAAAATTACTACTCTACCCTGTGAAAGGCTGAACCATTTCACAGTTATCCAGTGGCTAATTCACTGGCAAATGAAGTTCTTAGAGGAGCCTGCAGTGCTAGTCACTCTTGCCAATGCTAGCCATTTCTGCCTTTGGGTTTTTTTTGCTTTGGAAAAATATAACAAAGTAGTCAACAGCCAAACAGCTTTACAAAGCTTATAAAGCTGTTTATATTGCTTAAGAACTGATATTCAATTCACTAAGAAAACCCTAGCTACTGGAGCACCATGCCTGCACACAACTTCTGAGTATCTGCTCTACTTCTGAGGTCACCCATTGACTTTGGCCGTGCTCATGCCATCTCATGCTCTTGTTAACAGCAATTAACCAAGTCTTAATCACATAAATGATCCCAGAAAGCAAGTGTTAAGCTTGCACATGTGCTTAGCCCTGATAGGAAGCCCTTAATATACTTTGCATAGGGTTAAGATACTGTTAATTAAGTCAGTAGTACAACCAAACTCTCACCATTCTTCACCACAGCTTAGACACAAGGGAAATGAAACAAGTTGGATGATAAATTTTCATGGATAGGACCATGTATGTTGGTAATAACTTTGTCCAAATGGGACCATTTTAATTCTTCATCCATACAGTAAATCTCATGGAAATGATGACATTCCCTGTCCTTGTATGGCTTAGAAAAGGGAGAATTTTCCCCACACCTCAACAAAGGCCTAAACCTGCTTAGTGGCTGTCTCTCCATAACTCAGTATTATTTTCAGAGAGAAAAAAAGTCCAGCTGACCTCTTGAAGCTTTCTAATCACTGAAAGAAGTCATTCTCAAGATGATAAATAGCAGTTTATCTTGCCAAGTCAAATACCATAGAATCATAAAGGTTAGAAAAGACCTCCAAGATCATCAAGTCCAACTTTTGATGAATCACCATTTTGTCAACTAGATCACAGCACTAAGGGCCACGTCCAGTTGTTTCTTGAACACGTCCAAGGATGGTGACTCCATCACCTCCCTGGGCAGCCCTTCCAATGCCTGACCACCCTTTTGTGAAGAAATTCTTCCTGATGTCCAACCTGTTTCTTACAGAAATGCCTGAGAGTTACTGCACCATTTTATTCATCGAAGAATAAACAAAGTCATCCTATTAACAGACATTCTTGAGGGAGGACTGCATAAGTCAGTCCTTCTTTTACAAGCTGAGCTGACTGTTTAGGGAAATTTGTTTCTTTTCTCAGTAAGTAACTAGAAAAGGCAAGGAAAATTAAGACACTTTATACTGATGGATAACTTTTTTTGCCAGGTATAATCGTTAGGTAAGCAATTAGTCACCTTCCAGAGTAACCAGGCACTTCTTTTAAAAAGAATACTTGCCTTTACATAATCTCAGATAATGTGACTCGAAGCCAGTTGTCTCCTTGAATCATTACACAGCTATATGTCCCTCACACATGACCTGACAATTAGGTGTCTTCTAAATATTTCTTCTTCTCCTGAAACAGGTACTTTTCTGAACATGAGCAAGGACACAGACTAGGTCTGATATATTTTCTGGGGGAAACTGATACATATTTTAAAGGAAATTTTATGGTAATTGTATGAAGCAGACCTTTGAAAAAAGCCCAACTTAAAATCTAAAAGAGGTTCCACTAAATACACAGCTCTGTATTTAAGCACAAGGCATGTTTGCCAGGCTTTTCACAAGGGGAAATCACTATCACTCCCTTTGCACAGTGCCAGGGAGTCCCACGCACACTCCAATATCTGGTGCTGCTGAGAGGAAAAGGAATGATTTTCTCTCTCAGTCATAAGCCCATTTCTGCACAGATCAATTGTTTGCAACAGTTTGACACTCCCTTTCATAATGAGTCCAAACACATCTATCGAGCACCTTCCAGACGTTATCGATCCGGAGGCGGTGGTATGACCTGCCCAAAAAGGTGGTTGCTGGCAGCCCAGGCTGCAGAGCAAACTGCTTCGTTCTCAGCCTGTTCCCACACTGCAGCAATTACAGCTCCAAGAAAGGATTAGGAAAACTCATTTCTAAACATCAAACCATCTGTTCCCTTCCTGCTAATGCTACCAACAAGGAGGCTGGTTCTAGTGGCTCTCTCACCTGGTTACTGCTGGAAGCCACTGATTTACTTTTGACATGTTACTAAACAGTTAGAGGTCAGCTATGTTCAAGGTGAGATTTCCTAAGACAATTAAAAGAGCTGGATTCCTTCCTTCTGCTGAGTTTATTGAGAAAACTTAGATTTGGGTGTTGCTAGCATGGGCTGAAGCAGAACTTCTTCCCTTCAAAACGTTCAACAACCTCTTAACATTTCAATAGCATCTTCACATTTCTCCTGAACAAAAATTATGTTTTTAATTAAGATTTCACTGAATACATTGCTCATTTTGCCATTTAACCTCCTCCCCTGCTACTTTTGCTACTCTGGTGTCCTCGTATGTTTTTCTTAACTACCATAAAAAAAGAAACCTAACAAACAAAAAAGGAACTCAAATCCCTCACAATCCCCACATCATTAGAGAAAGGTACAAAGTAATCACTACCACTGCTCATGAGGTAACACAGGTTGATCCTATGATGAAGAGAGAATGGAAGCAATGCTTGAGAGGTTCTTAATCACCAGCTCAAGCACCCCTATAGGGATGTCTTCTGCCTGGTGTCCACAGAACTCAGCGTACAAACCAACCTGCCTGACACTGGAAATGGACAAAGGCAGCAGTCAGCATCCAGGCAGAACCAGGAAATGGGAACCGTTTGTGGCTTGCTTTGGTCTCCCTGTGCATTGCCAAAGAGGAGACAGTGGGACATTCCTCAGCACCCAAGGAAATCCTCTCCTCTGCTGTACAGGAGACAGTCTTCTGACTCATTACAGAGTGAGATAAATACTCCCATAATTAAAGAACAATTATGGTAAAGAAACAGAGAAGAAAGCTTCCTTGAAATAGTCACAAACTAATAGGCAGATTTGCTTTAGATGTCTTTCTATCCCCATTACGATTACTTTTTTCCAGGAATGTTTTCACAGTTATATTTTACTAACAAAAATCAATAGAAAGCAATAATTTCAAAGATGAACTGCAACTTGGCATCTTTGCATTTAAGTCCATACACGTTTCTTCAAGAATGTTACGGGTACTTGTCTGCATTTCAGCTCATTCAGTCCCATTTAACAACGCTATTCAAATCCTGAATTTCTTGGGAAGAATTATTCCCAAACATAAAAAAAAGTTTCATCAAACTGAGAGGAAAAAAAAGGACCTGTGAGGGTGAAATCACAATTTTTACTTACCCTGCAGAACATAGGTAATCAGTTTTCCAGTGCCGGCACCTTTCATTTGAAATTAAGTTCTAATTTTCAAACTAGAAATGCAGTTATGTACCCCTTTTTAGAAGTGACACATTAATTATCTAACTTACAAGAACAGAAATAAGCAAAAAACAAGGCTTTGGGGAATAAAATTAAGTCATTTAGCATTTCCCAGTTGTACCTTAAAGAAAGAGATGCAAATAAAACGAGCATGGATTTATCTGAAAGCAAGGTTAGCCTGCAGAAAAAAGGCCTAAATAGTGCTACAAAGTTCAAGCAGACATTTATACTGTAAAAACAGAACAAGTTCACCTACAGAAATCTATTCAAAGCAGTAATCACCTGTAGAAGTACGAGCACCCTCTGACTGTGTTGTGAGTAAAGTGTTCCTGAGTCTTCTCATTTCCAAAGTCCTCCAACGGGTCTGACCACAGGATGTCACACATAGGTCCATATGCAGGTGGTTCCTTGAATCGATCTAACTAAGAAAAATAGGAGACAAAGAAATACTAACTTCTTTCAACTATGTATCACAGAAACATTGAAGCAAAATTACTGTTTTTCATTCCATGGGCAGGCAAACAAGAGACCCAAAGCAATCTGTTTTTCAGCTTTAAAGCAATGGATTTTGAATAACAGCAAACATTCCTTGCTAAGACTGACAAAGAGGAGAAGGAACAGACATAATTGAAAATTAGGACAGACAGCAGATTCCCATTCTACACAAATTTTTGCTTGCTTTTTCCCTCCCCTTTTCTACTGGTTTTTGCAGGCAGTCCAGTGGGCAGAGAATATACTATTTCTGTATTTTGTGATGTTTCAAACCTTATGGTACTCGATTTATGTGAGACATCTCAAGAAAAAAATACAATAGCTACTTCAAAGCAAGTAGCTATTGACCATTTTGACTTCTGTACCTTTTCAGGAAAAAGTTGTATTTAAATATCAAGCCAGTATCTCTGCATTACAGCATCTTGTCATGACATTCTTGCTGGTCTCATAGCCTTAACCCTAATTAAGCAGCTAAAACCTCCTTTCTGGCCTGACTGTATGTATTTAAAACTTCAAATCATATAGAATCACACTGCAAATAAGACAAAATAGAGCAAAATCAGGAAATAATAAAAATCAGTATTCTCCTGCAAGAACTCTTTAATACAAAAACACCACCTGTTATCTCCAAGAACTCTTCCATATAAGAACACCCCTGTTAAGATGGATGTTTGAATAAGGCTTGCAGTCGAAAACATTCTCTGTGCTGACCAGGAAAGATCAAGAAATGATTCAGCAGCATACCTAACAGACCTTCCCCTGCCTCCAAAAAATTCTAAAGATTAAAAATTGGTTTTATATGTTTAACACACAGTTAAGAAGTTTTAATAAGAGACCTCTACAATTTTACCTTCGTGTTCTCATCTTGAAATATTCACAGCATACCTACACTTCTACCTTATTTCAGCCCTCTCCAATTAATGCTTATACAATTACAATTCATTTAAATTAAACAAAAATTCATAAATATGCAAACCCAATTTCTACTGATTGCCAAAGATGAATAAATCTCCTGGGTTGGGTGAAGATGTTAATGAACCTAATCTAGAATCTGAGAGCTAAACACCTTTACTCTGCCATTATGTTGCTGCAAAGCCAGCTAATTTTTAACAGGGAGTATTTCTGTTTACTGAGATAGTGAACCTTTACCTCAGAAACAAAACTCTACATTCAGTAATTTTTTAAAGTGCAGTTAATATCTTAAGCTAATTGCTTTTAAAGCAAAACATGTAATTACTAGCTCAAGTTTGTGGTGGGGTTCTTTTGTTTCTTTTTTTCTTTAAACTATATTAATTTTTTAATAGACTACAAACTAACCTCAGAATACAAATTATCTTTTAGTAACTTTAAAGCTCAGAAGTATAAATCCACGTTTGCAAGTCTCAAACTGCAAACAAGAAACAAGATTTTTTTCCTGCAGGAATCACTAAAAATGAATAGTTTAAATATCTCCTTTTAGAAATATCAACTGAAATCTCTTCTACAAAACATCTGAAAAGAAAATAATCCTTGATAACATGTAACAATACTGGATTATGTGAAGAAACTGTTTGACATTGTTCTCCAAACTTTCATGAAATTTCTGAGAAATTCTCAGAACACAAGCGTACACACAAGCACAAACTTACTAAGCCTCACTTAGACAATTTGCTAGGCACTCACATGCAGAACTATTAAAAATGTGGCAGGACCTATTGAGAATGACGCTCTTGACTATTTTAGAACAAATACTGATTACACTCATTGCAATCATATGATACTTCCTTTTCATATCTTTTAAGTGTTTGAGGTTTTTCTAGAGCTATTTTTATATCTTCTCCAAGAAAGTGTAGAATTCCTAACAGGGCACAAGGAATCATTGGATGGTGTGCTTACATTGTGCTAATAGATAATACTGAAAATACTTACTTTTCTAATGTCATCTAAGGTGTTGATCTCCGGAGACAAGCCACCATGTACACACAGGAATTGTTGGTTCATCAGAGCAGCCAAGGGAAGGCAGTCAAAGGCATCCATGCAGGCATCATATACACGTTCTGAATATTTGATTTTACCTTTTAAAGATTAAGATGGTATCAGAAAGTGCCATTAACATTTAAGAAGAAAAAAGAATATGCTTAATATCTTGATCTTGCTCTCACTACTCTATCTTGCACTGAGGACTGTACCCCAAGTTTACTTCATGCAAAAAACTGCAGGCAGTAAACAATTGTCATTCACCTCTGGAAAAATTCTTCATGCTCTGAGATGAAATTAATAAAAGCTCTGCCAAGTTTATTATAATTTTTCTAAAAATCTGTAAATAAACAATTTAATATACCATTATAGTCTGCCATGAAATCTGTACAGCAAGCCTTAAAACATCTGCTGAATGGTTATCATCTATTACATTATCATTCAGTATACTCCCTATGAAGTAGACAGAATTTTAGTCCAGTCCCTTAAAATTAATTATCTACAGAAATGCCATTATTAAATGCATGAGGTGGTACACAGAAGTTGAAATGTTAATTTACCAATATGCATACTACTCAGTAAACCATGAAGCCTTTGAGCCAATTAACATTTCCTTTATCCCTGACGTTAAAAACAAAACACAGACTTGTGGCAATAGCTTTAGCTTACAGTGCCACAGGAAAAAAATAATAGCTTCATTGTGCAGGTGAAGGTCTACACCTAATGAGCTTTTATGTGTGATCATTGCATCCTTTCTTGCAACATGGAAAGGAATTAATATAAAAAGAGCATACTGAAAAGTTTAAGCTAACTTACAGGGTAAATGTGAAAATGCCATAGTTGAAGGAAAAGGAAAAAACAAAATAAATCTCCTTGCATTTTTTTCCTGCTGCAGACGAAGTGCAGTGAGATGCCACCTCCTTCCCTAGCGATCAGGGATCTGTCCCAGAGGTGCCAGAGCTGCATGCCAGCAGGTTTTGCTGCCAGGCTACTGCGTGGGGCAGCAAACTCTCAGCAGCAGCACAGTTTGCCGAGAGCATCCAGGCCCAGATAGCCCCACAGCAGCCACAGGATGCTTCCCAGGCCAGGTTGACAAGCTGAAGTGTCTCGATACCTACTCGAGGAAACCCTTGAGTTTGTACCGAGGGTGCAAACAGGTCGGTCACCACCTGTTCTGTGAGGGTCTGACCCCTTCCTTTCCACACCACTGAGAGATGACTGCCCTCTCAGGGAACACTAATTGCAATTTAAAATTAATGACAGTTAATATGAAAAGTACATGAAAAATTACTGATGGTATCAAAGTATCAAAGACTCATAAAACACGAAATTAAGTTGTTGAAAAAGGAGTTAAGAGAAAAAAGATTGAGGTAGACTTACATTCTTGCTTAAATGTGAAATACTCTGTTAAATGTCTACATTCATGATTCCCACGAAGTAAAAACAGTGTTTTTGGGTAAAGGATTTTCAAGGCCCACAAGTACAGCACACACTGTGAATCAGAAACAAAAAAGAAAAATAATTTATTTTCAACCAATTAACTTTATTCTTCATACACTGCATGCAAGCATTTCTCTGCACTTCAACCTGGATTGGATGAAATCGATATCGGTATATTATGATAGTTTTACCATTTTGCTGAGTGTCACCTCCCTGGCCCCAGCTCTCAAAACAGCAACTGCTCTGCATCTCTAAAATGACGTGTGTGCTCTCCACCTGGAAGGTTAGGCAGAAACCTTCTGTGGAAACAATTTCACCGGAAGATCGGTGTTTCCTGGCTTAAGGAAAAGTTGCCTCAGAACAATTTAACCCATACGTCAGGAAATACCTCAGCTTCCAGTATTACAGAGTTTTTACATGAATGCTTGTTCATTTTTCACTTACCATTGTTCTGTACTTATAACTGGGGAAAAAAAAGCTCTTGCATTAAATGCAGTTACTACAAAGCTCCTACTATAAATTTCTCTTTCCTGAAGATTTTTATTTGATATAACAATTCTTCTAGACATGTTTTTAAAGATTAAAAAAATAAACTTAGAGGTTAAGCTCTGCTCAAACCTCTCTAAACCACCCAATTAAAACAGTTGTTTTGAAAACAAACCCACAGCTCCAAGAAAGCTGATGGAAATAAGATCCACTCATCCCATGAGATGAGCCCATCACCTGCAAGAACACTGTACAGACCACAATGGCCTCACAAAAACAGGAGCTAGAAGACTGAACAATTTTTCCTCCAAGCTTTTCCACGAACTGCAGAAATGTTGCACAAGAAATAAAAGGTGTCAAAAGACCCCCACTTTCATTTACAACTACTTCCTAACACTCCCCTCTGTTCTGTTTGGAAAAAAAAAATATTTTATTTAGCTTAATAATCAATATTGGAAATTCAGAAGGTACTCTAACCACGGTTTCAGCTTAGAACAAAATAAGCATTGTTGTCAGTGTAATGCCTCTACATTAGACAGTGTGAATTCCCTTCTACAATTCAGAGTGTCTTGAAAAACAGAGTAATTACTTTAATCATCTCAACATGTAGATTTCAGCTCCCTTGTTTGTTACACAGTCCTCAACTTACAAAAACAAAAGAAAAGAAAAAAGGATGCAACGTTTTTATGTTTGTACTCACACTATCCATAGATAATCACACAGCAGCAGGGATTTTATATTACTACTCTTTGTCTTGAATTTATTACATGTAAACATCTGAATGCTCTGTCTGTTTTTTCTCCATAATTTCTGTTCTACTCAGAGGGTCTACAGGCAGGGGAAAACAGCAAAAACACCATGCATCCTCCTCCCAGCTCATGCCAAGTCTTGCGCCTCTCCGGCGCTACTGCCACTGCAGGAACTGAGATGTCAGAATGCCAGGTAGATCATGCTAATGTAATCCAGTGTGAAATTATGCTGTTAGGTCAAAGGAATCATCTACTGTGGTCCACAAACATCCCAAAGTGCGTGCCGGGGGAAAGTCTTCTCTCCCTGTGTAATCTCCAGTAGACTTGGTTTTGAGGGTTTCGCTCGAATGGGGAAGGAAACCTGCACTTCTCCACACCAATAGAGCAATTCTCTGTCTCTGATGGTGACTTGTTAACTCCTCCAAAAATTCCCAGAACCTTCCACTTCTTTGATGCATCCACTGGCTGATGCAAAAATTTGATGTAAATGCTATGAGACAGAAAGTTTAAAGTGACACCTCCATTTATGCAAAAAGAGTTCCAGCTTTTAAAGTTGTATCTAAGTTACCTTAGAGCTTCTAATCCTGCCAAAGCACCTTTAGAAAAGCACAATGATTAGTGATTAGATGAAGTGACATATATTAAAAAAAAAAAGCTAGTTTACATTGCCCTCATAACTAAGTTTTTCATTTTCATAAAGCCTTGGCAAGATTAAAACAAGCACCAGGTACTTAAAATATCATCCAGATTTGGGAACCAGGGAAAATCAGGAAAGATGGAATTTTTATCTTTTTGACATTTTTGACTACCTTCTATGGATAGATCTCTACATTTGCTTATCGTAGACTTATTTTTTCTTTTATTTCTGTGCTTCCTTTGAAGTACTCATGAAAATCAGACTGAGAAGATAACAGAGAATCAATACAGTCCAGAAAGTTCTGTTTCCCTGCCACTATTCAAATACTGTAAGCTCACCATTTACATTTTGTGTTGTTTTCAGTAGTGCCATATCAAAGGCCTATTTTGTTTAAATAATTCCTTTAATTTTCCCCCTTTTCAGTAGTCCAGTGAACTAATGTTGTAATAGTAAACAAGAGCTAATTAGCAGATGGTTGGGGTTTTTTCCATGCAAACTGAACAGCAAATATGAGGGTAACAATTTTCATGGCTTTTCAACTTGCAGTCATCTACATACAAAAAATTTATGCCCAAACAACATATCATGAGCAAACATTCTGGTTTTAATTTTTTTTCTACTAGTGAATTGCTTATCATAATTCTTACTGAAGTTAAAAGAGTTATGATAAATTGCCCTTGTCAAAAATCTGAGCTTACAGTCCTCAATTATTTGGTAATGCTGCTTCCCAGCAGTAAAATTTTAAAATATCTTTTTTTTTTTCCTCTTCAACTTTTTCATTAAGAACATACCACACATCACCTCTGCTGTAACTCAGTGCAAAATGTACAGCAGAGACCTTGTGATCTGGACATCTCTAAGGTATTTCTGGCCCGTTTCTTTCCATTCTATCAAAACAACTATATTTTGTAAAAAAAAGTTACATCTCTTAACGCCAGCCCTCAAGCTGAATCACTGCTTACTTGTTTAGAGTATTTCAGCTGTTGAAATAGCAGATATGTCAAATTTGTAGCAAAGAGGTAATCTGTCCACCTCCCAGCTCCTATAGTCAAGCTGTTTTCCTGCTGAGGTTCTGGCAGCCTCATCATCAGGAAAGAAAAGGTCTGTGCAGTTAAGCACTGTGTAAGCCAAAGGTACCTATTTTCAAAAAGGACTTGGGATTTAACTCCACTGTTGCATGTTGAATTTGAGCCTTTGCACAGTTTGACATCTCAGCCTGTCCTGAAAAGGAAAACCAAAAGCCCCAGAGCTCTTCCACACATCTTATGTTTATCTCCTTAAAACAAGGAGCCTTGAGAAATCGTCACCACTGCCACTCAAATGCAACCACAGCACCACCTGTAACACAGTGCTTGCTTCTGGGTGCTCTTGCACTGGTCGTGATAGGAAGAAAGAGATGCAGTTCATTCTTTTAGTTGTGTGGCTTTGTATGGGAAACAAAGGATGAACTCTCCCTCCGAATGACTGACAGCATTGGGCTTCCCCCAAGAGATGAATTAAGTGTGAATAAGGGTGAGGTAATTCGTACTCGAAAGGATAGTTTGACCCACACATTGCTAAGGCCTCTACTGATGCTCTGTGACCTGTCTAGCAGTACACTGGCACAGCTCCTTCACTCTCTGAACACACATTTCATCTAAACATGAAAATTGTATTACTTTAAATGCACTGAAATAACGATACCATCACACTACCGAATACAGATGCAGCTTTCTAAAATGGTGTAACTATCCCAATGGAAACCAAGTACCTTTTTACACACATAACTGCATTCACACTACTGGTGTGACTATTTATTACAGCTATTTCAGAGACAAATAAAGATACATTGCATCTGTAACCAGAATACTCACACAAGATGCAACTTATTGCCATTTCTGAACTATTATCCCTTGAGCACAGAGAAAGAAAATTCTGAACATTATTGAAAATAAAAAATGTATTATCTTCATTACAACTAGGGTTTCATTCTTTTTTCCCCACAACTTCCAGGGCATTTCATCCTGCTCTTTTATTTATCGAGTTTTTCTGTGTTTCTAAAACCAGTGCTCTTGTACATACAGGCTGCATATTTAAAAATTAAAAGGCTAATGCTGTGGAAATAGACTTTGTGTGGAGGAACAGTGAATTCATTCTTCATGGTCAAGGTCTCAGCTGTTTCCAAAATGTTCAAGGATTTCATTCTGATAATTTCTGTTTATTTTTTTACAAACATCTGTTGAATATTCCCAAGCTACTTGGGGATCTCGTCTTGACCCATGCATGGTACTTTAGCACCTTCAGACTTCAATTATTGCATGACTCTCTCCTAGCTAGTCTCCTAGATGATTTTATTAGAAGTGATCATCTGCCAAACACTGCTACTCAGCTTATACACTTTTCTAATGTTTAGACCACATTACTCCCATTTCAGCCTTTAAAAGTACCTCAAAATATCAAAAAAGAAGAATCTCTTTTAAACCAAAAAATGACTAGGAAATTCTTTTTCTTAAATATCCCTCTCATTCTTATGCCTAGTACTTTCTAAACAGGTATCCAAGTGCTGGCTTCTAACTCTCCTCTTTAGACCTCGTGCCTTGGCCCCAGTTGTTCTCTGAGAAGATGGGTCCCATGCAGAGATGCAAGCAGTGCAGGGGAAATCGTGCCATCCCATATTCTCTCCCTGCAGCCAAAAGGGGTTCTTGGTATGCTGGTAACTCACTCTGAGAACAGCTGGCACAGGACCAGGCAAGCTGTGAGGATGGCCCTGACACACAGATGTTCCCGTCTGGGAATCTAATATGTACAAAAATAATCTGAATTTACTGAATTAGTGAATATTCACAGCTCTGAGGAGCACCGCCATGCAAAAATATAAGATCTTAGAAGATGGAAATTCTTGCTACAGAGAAACATATTTGCTACTGGTATACAGAAGAAAAGGGCAACAAAATTTAGGATAATTAAAGTCCAGGAAATTTCTTTGCTCTGAGAGAAGTGAAAAACCTATTGACTTCACCAGTGAACTGTTTCTGACCAGCCCAAAGTACATTAAATCAAGATATTTACTGGAAAAAATTAACACACTAAAGCAATGGAGGAAACTGAAAGGTGTTTGTTCTTCCTAGAAAGTGCAGAGACTTGAGAGATAACAAACACACAATTCCACCAGCATTAACTTCATCTGCAGTTTATTAATATGAATTTATTTATATGCAATTCTTTTCTTGAGAGAGACTAGTTAATAATTTCTAGCAGTTCACTGAGTTCAGAAGCATCTAAAGTACCAGATGCTTTTTCAATTGGTGCAAGGTCCAATGGTCAAATTCCAGACTCATGCCAAACCCCTCACTTTGTTCTTGCTGAAAATACCACAAAACTGGTTTCACCTCCTGGAATTTCAGTCTTTGCATTCTGGAAATGAAGATGTGTCCATGTTTTGAACCCTAAAACATAACTCCAGTTTTGTTCATTTTGAACATTGGTTTAATTCTCCATATCTTAACTTTGCTCTGTCAAAAATTATGACTATGTACCTTATGATAATCAATTGACATTTAAGCTTGTATGTTGTTCTATGGGATTGAGAAAGAAAATAATTCCAAGAGTTCATTTACACAATGTTATTAATACATTACAGTTGGTATTTACCCTAATTTTTCTAAGACTGTGATGAAGAACAGTCTGTATGTATACTACTCCTTACACTGAACAGCATTTATGTCTGCCTTTCAAAAGAGAGTTTTCAGACTCAGGTAGAGATTAGTCATTCTTCCTTACAACTCCTTCCTGCACAACCACTTATGCTTTAACTATTCTTTGGATTTAAAAATAGTCCTCTGTTTTGATCATTTAGGTTTTTACTCTCCATGACCATAAAACTTGTTTGAACGTGAGAACTGAGGGTTTTCTACTCTGGAGTAAAACCCCTGGCAGAGTGCAAGCACAACAGGAAAATGTTATCAGTTATACAACCGAGGAAACAAACACACCACATCAGATTGCAGAAATTTGTTATTTTAAGTGAAGAAATGCCCAGGCTTTCACAAAAGATCAAATGGAAAGAGAACATAGCTATGGGATAAATATTCCATCTGTGCTGAGAAACCTCATCTCATTCTACCTACAATTTGACACTTTTAAATTTTACCTGTTGTAATTTCTTTATTAGTCTCTCATCCTGTGACCCCTTGCTTAGAACTAATTTCAAAGACATAAAACAGACCCCCCCCTCTTCAAGCAACGAACCTAACTCCAGTTAAAATGGAACACACACGTGAAGGATGGAGCCCTTGGATCAAAAGCTACACAGGGCAAGGACTGACATTTCTGCCAAGTTCCTTATACAAATACTTTTCTTTTCCTCTGTATTATCAAATGCCTTCCACCTACCTTATGCAATTTCTTCCTCTGTTCTTAATGATAATAGCTTGCATTATGTAGTACCTTTCATCCAGAAGAATCACAAATGCTTTGCAGCCCACAGAGAAGGATTATCTCGCCCACTATCAGAACTCAGCTAGGTCTAAGCTCAATGGTGTCACTTTTACGCTAGGTATCACACGGCAATCAAGGGGAAATTTTTTTAAAGCTTACATTACTCGTGATTAGTACCTTGGATTAGCTATTTAATTCTTTTGGAAAGACCCCAGAAGTGCAATAGTCTCATGTACATAGCAGAAGGGGGAGTCAACAGATCGATGGAAGAAAGATCACTATGGTGTGGTAGAAATATGCATCAAGGCCAGGCTAAGGCTGTTTACCACCGTGACTTCTCCAGCACAAAGTACTGGCAAGAGCTGGTGCCTGATATATGTACTCAGGTCCCCCTCTCCACCAAAAGCATCCTTCCCCTCTAAATACCAAGCTGCATTCTTCACAACTTTCCTTTCCTTGTCACTACTTATTGTCCTGAGTTCATGCCTGAATGCACAGCTCTACATCCAAATACACTTATGAAACAGAAACCTGCCTTTCCTTTCAAAGGCATTCTTTAATCAAGGTGACAGGTGGGGAAAATCAGTTATGTGACCAAAAAAAAAAAAAAGTTATTTGAGAACCTTACATAAAAAGAAATAATATAAATGACAGCTGAGATATTTTTCGGCACTGGTAGAAGCCAGTAATGCTTCTAGTGAAAAAGTTGTGTTCCAGAACGGAAAAACTGAATTCAGAATACAATTTGCTAAGTACATATGCATAGGTTGCTAAATGAAGAATTTTTAGGGGCTTATTCCCTATGCATGAGCTTTTTTCTTTGTTTTATATGGCTTGCTATTGTCTTTAACTGGTAATAGCCCTGGAACAAATTTTGGTAGACTGTCAGACAAGTACTTGAAAGCCGAATCAAATCCATTGTTCTGTTATATTAAAGGCATATATACATAGAAATGAAGACAAAACTTTCCTCTTCTGGATACAACTTGACTCAGTCGAAGTCTACAGGAGATATGAATGAGGTTATCACAATTGAAAAATGGCAGTTCAAGACTGAGTTGCACGATGGTTTCAGTCTGTGAAGCTCCCTCTCCACTCATTCCCAACCTTCCCCAAGTGATCCAGTATGGTAATCCACAACAACAACTTAGCTCACAGTTCACTGTGGATCAGTTCTTAAGAAAATCATGAACTCAAGCTCAAAAAAAATCATGATCAAAGTGCTGACTTCAGTATGAGTCTAAATCCTGACTATATTGATTTCTGGCAGGTGAGTGAAAAAACCTTGCAATTCTAAAGTTTTTAGAGCATTTGTACTTTGAATAGGATATTTCTATTTGCAAGATGTGCCAAAAGATTCTGTTAACATTTGAAATTAGTTTTAAAATTAACTAATAAAGCAGAAGTAGTTTTACTGTATTTTATTTTTAAGAAACTTCAAACTATTAATATAACACTGGCAAGATAACGCACTGATCCGTTTTACACATTATAAACAACTTAGCTGCTTGGTATTATATATTTTTATATCAGTATGGCAACAGTGTACTAAGACATAGTACATAGAATGAAACAGCAGTATATTTGTTCTCACATGATGCCATCTTATCTATCAGACACACAGACATGTATCATATGATCTATATTGCTTCCAACAGATAATGGGCATTCTCCCTTGACACAGAGGGAGTTCAAGTTTGAACTTTTCAGCAAAAGCAGTCAAGCTGTAGCTCAAAAGCTGCTGCAAGGGCTTCTGACTGACCGCTCAATGACTAGATCAGATTTGACCTAGACAAACAAATCCAGATCAGATTTTACTCAATAGTTGTGCACCTCGTCTGTCAGTCTGAAAAATCAAGCAGTAACACTGAACAGCAGAAAAAATCTAGTTTGTTTTATGAGCACTGGAACAAAGGATTTCTACTTGGTATTTGACTCACTTCTAGTCAAAGGTGGACAGGTTAGACAGGACACTGTTTCTTTCACTAGCCATCTAAAGATGATGTCATTTGACCTCTGTATTCTACAACCTGACGCTGGAGTCTGCACCAGGTCTCGGCACCACCAACTGGGCGCTCATGCATCACTTCTTCTCTGTGGATTCAAGTGCTGCCTCAAAAGCCAGAGATCATGCACTCCTTCATGCCATATCGAAACAGAACTTATTCTCTTCAGCACAGCATGTTACGTGCTGCCCTTTTGTCCATTTACTTCCCATCCAGTCCTTCAATTTTCATAAAATTTCACATCAAGGAAACTCAGATCAAATAAACCCACCAGTCAAACTAAACTATGGGTTGTTCGTTTAGTTTTTCTGTTATGTCTCTTTTCTAATACCTCACGTCTATTCGTCCTATTTAGCTTGTGCAAGCTGCAGAGTGACTTGTCTTCTCTGCTATATTTGGATGGCAGCTAGTTAGCACCAAGGTCCATTCTATGTCAGCTTTCCAGCAGAGATATAGCGGGATTTGGCTGGATTCCAAGCAACCTTTATAAAAACACCACCAGCAAAATGAACTTGGTATTTATAAAGAGCCTCAGTATTCCTGAACTAGTTACGATGCTACATACACATAGTAGGCTGCAAGCAGTTTTGCAGCCACAACCAGAAATTAGAAACTTACTTCAATGCTGAAGTACCCTCTGTCCACGTAGTCCCCAAGGAAGAGGTACCGCGTGTTGGCAGGAGAACCTCCCACTTCAAACAGTTTCATCAAGTCAAAGAACTGACCATGGATGTCTCCACAAACTAGAAGAGAAGAGGAGCAATATTTAGATCCATCATACAAAGATCATCTTAGGCACACACATTCCAAAGTCATTGTGTTATAAGAAATGTGTTACTGCAATTTTGTGCATCATTCACTAGTTAAACAACTAGTGAGCACCAGCAGAAGTGCTCAGCAGAAGCTGCTTTTCTATGATGTACATCAATATATGTGCATGCAAAAGGCTACCAAATAATTAAAGGAGAGCCATCAGGTAAATCTAGCCTATAATTATTTTCACAGGTATCTGTCTGTTCCTCCTACTGCCGACCAGAGCACACAATACTGGCAATAGTAGTAAGACAAACCAAAGCTGCCCTGAAAGAGAGAACATGTTCAAGCAAGGTTACTCTTTCTTTTAACATTACTCTTCTATTTTTCCTAGTCTTAAACCTAGAGGAACCCCAACAGGTTTTCCATAAAATGCAAAGCATGCCTGTCCTGTGCATGCCACTGGTTAAACCGACACACTTCTGACTTCTGGTTTCTGTACAGAAAAACTGTCTGCTTACTTTCCCAAAGCATGTCTCACACAAGAGGACACTGGTGTTTCATGTTTTAACCTCTACCCTTTTATTTAACCTCATATAATTGTGATTTGTTCTACTTCACTGCAGTAAAGTCAATCTAACAGGGAGTTTCCCTAGAAAGAGTAACTCCAGTAAACGTGACAGACCAGGCACAAGTGACACACAGCCCGGGCTAAGTGGGGATGCCTCTGTCTGTGCCTTAAGGGCAAGACCTTGGCTTGGTTATCTTGTGAAATTGCAAACTCCCTGGTGGGTGATTTCAAGCAGGTGATTTCAAGCAGGAGGGTAGGCAAGGCATTTGGAGAACCCCATGGAAGCCTAACCAAAAGTGCTGTGTCAAAACCTGCTTTGTTTTGCCTTGCTTTGTTTCTTCTACCCAAGAGAGTAGAACTTCCCACACACATACCCTGTTTAGGGCCAAGCCTGGGACTTTTATGGCAATGATTCTTAACAAAGAAGATGTTAACAGTTCTGACTTACTGAGGTCAGTTTAGACTGGTTTTCCCTTTAGTGACTAAAAAAAAAAAATTGATTTTCAAACTCTGAGGGTGATTATGAAGTAACTGAAGAAAATCAAGGACACAAGATAGCCTGGCAACAGCAGCCCAGCTTCAGTAGAATTCAGATGGTCTCTCTGATGTAATGGTCTTGTTCCATCATGGATAGGCAAACTTCACATTTTTCACGCACCATAGAGAAGCATGAAGTCACACCTCCATATAGATACAAAAGGACTATATACAACAGCTGTAACACCAAAACCAACAAACTCACAGTGCAAAAAGTGTCACATCTCAGTCCAGTGTCGCATTATACTTTTTACTCGTATCCCTTTTCTCTAAATGTATACACTAATAATAGCACCTATATAGTGTCATTCCATCAAAAAAAAAAAAAAAAACCAAAACCAACCCCCATCCAAACCAAAACCAAGCCACCACCCACCCCCTGAATACAGAAAAATCCCACCGATGTCCCAATCACTCTTTCATGAATATTTATGTGAAATTGGTGATAGTATTCACGATTGCTTGCTAGCTGATCATTCTGCTGTGATAGTAACATGATATTTTCCCCATAAAATAGCATATTTTATCTTATCACCACTGTGCTACATTGTATGATCTTTTTCCAAGTTGACTCCCAACTGTGAGTTTCAGATGACAACTTTCATGCTAAAAGCCATCAACAGTTACAATTTCTACCTAAAAATAATATCTGCCATTAATTATGCAAAATAAATACTATTTAAATCCTCGAGTGGTATAACACCACCACTGTTTCTCTTAAAAAAAAATAAATCTGTATCCCAAAAGGAATTTTTCAATAACACTTTCATTTGAACACATTAATCTACCAAACTTCTTGACTGTACTCCTCTGCATGGACACTGTGGGAAGATTAAAAACACGTGTCGCATATTGATGGCCAGGCAATCTGCTCTCCTAACTTCCAGCAGAAAAGCTTTTAGTTATGTAACTGTACAGCTCTACCAATTATCGCCCGCCCCCATTTGCTCCAACTGCAAAAGCCTGAAGTTGAACAAGACTGAAAGATTTTTAAATGGATTTAACTTTTGTACTTTCACTTAAAGCACAAAGAAACTAGACTTTTTTTTTTTTTTGGTATGCAGATGTGTGAACAGGTAAATATATTGAGGCCTTTACAGAGAAACCAGAAAGCTTTCTCCAAGTAGCTGTATGTCCATGGATTTGTCACAAGTCAGAAAAGCAGTGAGCAAATCAGTGAAGAAGACAGAAATAAAAAGTGCAGAGCTCTGCAATCCCATGACTTGCAAAATTCTGAATTGGTCTTGAGAATTGATACTAGATTGATATTCCAGGCACTTTGCACAGAGCAGCCTACTTCTTTTAAACTTGGCAGTAGATGCAGAAATGTATCCAGGAAAAAACAAACAAACAAACCCAACACCACGACAAAAAAACCCCAACCTGAGATGGAAAGTTGAAAAGCCCAGCCCCCAAAGCCAACCTTGCCAATTGAAGTCATTCCAAAAGAGAAGCATGTAATCAGCAGGTAAAAGCAGTGGGAGGAAGATACTCAAAATTAAGAGTTAGCATTGAGATTCAATTTATTATGGTAAGATCTCAGAACTCCTACTGAAAAACTACAGTTACATACAGTTAATCCAATCAGTATTTTGCCTGGAATAGCATGGAATATCTTAAGGATTTCACACTTTCCAGGTCTGCACATATAAACTTGAAACATCCTTGCAGTGTAAAACTCACATTCTGTTGAACAGCCTTATTTACAAGTAAATTAAAGGGCAATTTTGCCTGCATACAGTACTGTGCTCCATTTGTAGTTTGAAAGCAACTGTTTCTAATGCTATAGTTCTGTCACCTTTCTTTTCCAGTTCTAAATTCTTATGAACCTCAAATCTGGAAGATTTCCCTGGAAGGTGAATCTGATTCTTTATCTTTCATTAGGTGGGGACAGAAGAGATCCAGCATTATATTTCCATTCATTCCAAAACATCCACCAGCCAATAACTCTGTCATAGTCTTCCCATCTTGTGTTCACTAACAAAGAACCATGCAGCACTGTCCCAAGAGCCCATAGGAGAGGCTCCATATCCACTCCATGCCGCTTCTACAAAACTAAGTCCAATACCTTCCTCCTTCCTGCTACAGAAAGAAAAACTTAAAAGCACACTAGTTATTATATAGTCAGGTTTACTCTTTTACAAGCATTGCCACTGGATCTGTCACTCTGGTCAATTTTGCCAGGCAAGTCCTATTTTTTTATACTTGGACAGGCCCTTTTTTGGTACTGGAGCACTTGCTGTTGAACAACACATGCAAAGAGATATGAATGTTTTTTCATCAAATAACAACAAAATAATGCCCAGCACAGTGAAGCAGGAAATGCAATTCTTAATGAAGATCTCCAGGATCAACATACTATGGATTTAAACTATGGGCAAAGGGAACATAAGACATGGTTTGTATGTGTGTGGGATGAACAGTAAAAGCTACTGTGTTTGTACAAAAAAACATACAAGAGGAGGAATTCAAGTATTTTCCAGTATCACTGATTCCCCCAAAGTGACATCAAATCATAGCCTTTTTACACTCATCCATTTATGATAACAAAGTAATCTGACAGCAATTTTTTCTCCCCTAAAAAGACTGCTCTGCTTAATTTACCCAGAGCTTTTCAACTTCCTTTATTTTCTTAAATTGCTGCTGGTCATCAACAAAACAGCATTTCCACTTGCTTACTATTTTCAGGGATCAGTTCAGGCTCCAAACTTGTTGCTCAAGAATTTGTCTATCTGAGCCTTCCAATAGCATACCTAACCTCTCAAGACAGCAAGCCCTAGAACTGCACAACACAGTCGTAAACCGATGTTTTAAGCTATTTAAAGCTGATGTCCTGATCTTCAACAAATTAACTGTTGGCAAAATCGGAAAGCTTAAGAAACACTGGTTATTTGTGGACTCCTTGGAAATTTATCCCAGTTGAGGAAGTTTTCAGGGAAGACATGGGCCCCACCACAAGATTCAACTTCACAGGACTGCCCCTGTAATTACTGAGAAATCACATTTCTAAGCAGCTTTTCCTACTTGTTATGATGACTACTTCGACCCACTAAACCATCTTAACCTATAGCACCAGAATATAAGTGTCTATAAAATACTATTTTATTTTAAAATAGAAATTAGACATGGAAGAGAGACAGGAGAAATATTTTTGTCATCCTAGTACAAATTAAAATTATGTTTCTGATGGCTTCATTGTGAGGATCTCTCTTTGATTTATGTCAAAGGAACAAGCAATATTGAAACAGGAACCACTGATTTCAAGTAGTACTAGTAGTGAAGGAAATCCAAAGCTTAGCAGTGGTTTTGCCAGTTATTTATAGATGACAAAGTGGTATAACAGTGATTTAGAGTGCAGTGTTTATTGGCATACATAAAACGTCTGTGAATGCTTTTCACCTACCTTCCTTCAGATAACTAAATGCCCTTCACTACACAGAGACTCAATCCAGAGATTATTCTGTGTGGTTTCCCACTCCAATTGGCTATTAAGAACAAAATTTATATTCATAGTACATTAAACACTGTCAATTCACAAATTTTCTATCTGCAACAGTTTGAATATGCTGCACTTATTTTCCCATTTATCATATACTTAATTGGCGCAACATTACAGTCTGATAGTAAAATACCATTACTGTTTTAAGTGAATTTCCATTCCATGTATCACAAGATTATACTCTCATCTTCAAATGCCATCAGGTATTAGGAGCAGATAGGCAACACTCTTTTCATCAGCTTCTGAAGCAACATCTGCAAACTCACACATGTATGACAATTAAAAACAATGAAGAAAAGACACCTTTTAAACCACTGTGTAGGGAATAATATCCATCACTTGACAACTTGTTCTTTACAATCACTGAGCTAGGGATGTTTTTGCACTGAGAACCAGGAGACTGTGGTTGAGCAAAGCAGCACATGATACTGAAAAACCTAAGGGAGAAAAACACCCTATTGAGTTACACTGCAGAATGCAGACTGCAAATCCCACAGAAGGTTGTTTTGTACAATGTTTTGGAAGTGTTTAGCTGCTTACCATTCCATTAGTGAGTAAACGCTTCCAAGAGCTTACTGCTTTTCAAGGCCACCTGGTACTTACAAATCCTTACTGACTAAGGAATGAGTGGACAATGTAAACCTGGACGTGTCTGAGCTGACTTGTGGACAGTCCTTTGCACAGATCTACAAAGTAAGATGGTAAAGAGGCTGCATGCCCCAGTGAAAAGTATGTCCTAACCATTTCTCCAGGGAAGTAGTTTGAAGCAATGAAAACTTACAAAGGACTAAGTGAAGAAGCCAAGTGAGGACGAAGTACTTACAAGCAACAGGGGACACATAAAGGCAAAGTAAAAACACCTAGACCAACTTTTGTAGCTGAGTTGTCAAAGACTGGGCTTTCTTAGACAACTGATAAATCTGAGGGAAAACATCTGCAAGAGCTATATGCATGAAATTCTCAGGTGCTTCAAGAAAAACTACTGTATTGTTCCTGAAGGGCTAAACTGTTAACCAGGAGGCTCTTGTCTTCCTCAAAATTTAAGCACAATATAAGGGTGACATGTCTTTGATTATGCAATCTTTCAGCTTGAATGAGCTTTGTTTCCAAGTGTGTTTCTGAGAAACATTATATATTGTCACAGCAATATGAAACGTTCAGAATACCACAGTTTTATTCCACACTGCTTTTTTTTTTTTTTTTATTGCTAAAGAAAGAGCAATTTTCTTCCTTATTTTTTGGAGAACAAGAAGGAAGGAGAAGTACAAAATAAAAGAAGAAACTTCAGAAGTTTTTGTTTGTAGCTGCTCACTGAAGCGCTGCTCAAGACACAAACTCTGTGGTTAAGTTACATACATTGTTTCATCATCATAGAGTTCCGTTCCTGTTTATAAGTGAGATGTTAAAGGAACTTGCAGACTTCATTATTTACTCAAATTAAAGTCAGAATCATTTAGACAGCTCACTAGGTAACTTGTCCTAACAAAACTACAAGACTCAACATAGTGGGCTTTCCTACGAATGTTTGTTATACTAGGTGTATTGAACAACGCAGCTCTATTTCCAAAAGAAGCATGATCTCATTCATATTCATATCTGGTTACCTAACATGATTATAACAGGCTGTCATCTATCCTCTCCCTTCAATCACTGCATGCGAATTGATGAGTTTATACTACCAGAGCGAACTGGCGTTAAAAGAACTGTAATTACGTATTTTCATAAAGAGGCCTGTTTAACCGAAGATGAAACCATTAACCATAGAGGTACAGCAAAGGAAACAGCAAATGAACCATCAAGGCCACATTTGCCTGTGTTGTCTGGTTGTCAACTTCCCTTCTTTATACAGAGGAAAAAAAAACAAACTTGGAAAAAGTTTTTTTCTGGGTAACACACGAGGACACTATACTATCTTCTGCTCTGTCAACACTTGAAATTCTAGTGTCTGTAAAGATCACCCACGCTCACTCCTATTAGGAGTTAGTTTTCTCCCACCATTCCCTGAAGGTTAGAACAAATTAATGACACTTGATTTGAAGAGACAGAGTGAAAAAGAGAAGAAAAACATCACATCAGAAAAGACCTTCAGGACAATAGTCATTAATATTCTGTGGTGAAGCAAAAAAAAACCCCTAACCCATGCAGCAGCAAGCCCTTCAAGTTGTTAAGCCTAGAAAAATATCTTCACCACAAGTTTTTAAAAATAGCTCCACAATATTACTTTTTGTGTCACAATATTATTTGCAGTGTCTCTAAACAAAATAAAAAACAGGTACATAAGCTTAGCCAGCAGTGGAGTGCCTTTATGTATATAAGAAATATGAGAAGCAACTGTCTCAGGAAACAGGCTCTATCAAGTACTATAAAACCTACACTGGTAGAGAAAAATCCCTTCCCTCCATGCCCCTACCCCAGTTGAATTTTTCAGGAGAGTGTCCTGGGTGTCCCAGCAGCGAGGTGCTAAACGAAAACTTTTAATTCCAGGTCAAAGCCACATAAGAGAGTTGTAGTGGAAAGGGGATGGTAATCTAGTGAATATTTTGCAGATCTTTTTTCCAAGATCAGCAGGGATAGGTGCTTTCATCGCATATACCAGAAGATGCTGAATTAGGTCACAGAGGGAGTTAAAGAACGTGATAGGACTAAAACATCATTCATTCCCATACACATCAAAGAAACAACTGTCTCTTCCCCTGCCACCCTCCAAGGTCAGCACTGCCCCTGAGCATCCTCCATAGCAAATATAAAAGCAAGCATACTGTCATTATCTCCTGTTAATGCACCCTTAGCATCAGGAAGCAATGCATATTCCACAAATAACCCCATCAGAAGGATTACTTGTAAGGAAAGTGCTTCACTGGTGTTTGGATCAGGATTTCCAGATCATATCCTGAGATCAAGGTTATTTATAGCACTAGGAAAATTCTCTTATCCTCAGTTTTACAGATGTAAAAAACAAAAGGCCCAAGGAATTTTAATAGTTTATAAAGTCACAGGTTCAGTCAGCAGGAAGGCAGGGTTAGCCTGAGAGAGAACAATACATCCTCATATTGCTCCATACAATTCAACACACCAGAAGAAGACAACCCTTTCAGTGAGGAAGGAAGGTCCTGCACAAAAAGTGTTCAGGCACAGACTGTTTTTAAACACGATGTTCCAAATTAAATTTAGGGAAGGTGAAACAAGGCAAAATGAGAAAAGGGTTTTTGAAGAGGAAAAGCTCAAATAAAGCAATATTTTTTTTGTTAATGATTTATTTCAACACTTAGGATCAGGTTTCTTTACAATTAGTTTTTCTCTCGGCAGTGCAAATCCCAACCCCAGTAAAGTTAAAACAAAGGCACTGGTATTACATGGACACAGTGATAGTTCTATAAAACCCAAAGAAACCTTTGATGGATAGTATCCTCATTTGCTCTTCCATATGCTGAATTTTAGTATTACCCTCACAGAGTGTAATCCAATTACCTTCCAAGCACCCAACAATTTACAAGATTTTAATGGTAGCAGTATTAGCACGTCAGGCTTCAGTATATGAATGCCTAGCATCTAAAAACCCAACCACAAAAACCGTTCATGCTGGCTTGTAATATAGGTTTTCCATTTTCACCAGGGGATAACATTTGCTGTCACAGTTTCCTCATTTTGTGCCATCACTGCCCTGTTTTATGCTTCATCTCACCCCCACTAGTGATTTTATTAAGAATCAGAAGCAATACTCCATGACAAAGAGCATCCTCCTTCCTTCAGTACAACAATTTGTCTTAGCAGCAGAAAACAAATATTTGCTCACCACAAACAAATGTATTTGTTCATTACCTTTGGATCTATAGCACACTGTCTCTATTTCCCAGAAACAGAAGTTAAGGGAAAATAAAAATAGTATTTCTCAAATTCCTGTGCTCTTAATAAGCAAGCAGCAGTATCAACATGGATACTTGTATGCACTCTGAGTTGGAAGAGCCAGCACAATTAGCTTCAATGAAATTCAGTCAAATTCAGCACTTGAGCCTAAATTTGGAGATGCAAGTGAAAAGAGCTAGCACTGAAGACCTACTGAGCTTTAACTTCAGCTTTTGCACCCCAGTCTTTAAGGGGCTTGAGCTACTACTTTAACCTTTCTGTACTATGAGTATTCATGTATTCATGTATTCATGTACTATGAGTATTCTGTGGGTGTAAGGTTAAGGAAATCAAGTAACATGCAAACGTGCCCAATTCTAGTTCAAGACACAGATGATGATTTTTTGAAATTATAGAATCCAAATTCCATAACCAAAGTCTTATAAAAATCTAATTCTTGGTAAAAATCGCTTAACCTTTGAGGAAAATGCTTTCAGGCAGAAATAATTTCTGTCCAAGTAAAAGCTCTTATGACAATTAGTTATAGGAACCAGTGCAAGGAAGAGTTGATCACATTAATTTCCTCTTGCTGAAAACATATACCTAAACATGATCTTGTGTAGGTGGTTAAATCCATATGCTGATCCTAAATCAACATGGATCATAGAATGGTTTGGGCTGAAACAAACTTCTATCACTCACTGATGATTATTAAAAGAAAACACAAAGAAGTCATGCTGATGAACTGAATAGCCTTAATTATGTTTCTTTGTATAACCTTTTTGTTACAATACATAATGAGTGGATGAAAGTTAGAGAGGATTCTGGGAAGCACTAGGGGTGGCAGAAAGGCATACTTGGGCTAGCTCCTGCACTGTGCTCCTCAAGTAAACTAATCAGTCTCTCCCCGTATATTGACAACTGTTTTCCTAATGTCTGGCTGAGGGGCAAAAACCCCCAAAAAGTCTGAGGAGGGGAGGGACAGGAAAGAAGTATTACTTTGGCAGAAAGCCACCAACCACATCACATGCAGAAGGTTGTTTTGGGAGGTGAGTACTGCTATTCAGAAACAGAGATAAGAAGAGAAGGCCACTAGGTTGCAAAGAAAAAAATAGTAAAAAACTGGAAAAAAAATTCTATTACCCTGAATTGGCATTTATGGCACTCTTCTGGTCTGTAGTCTATCAGTAATCTCAAATATAACATCCTTTCAGGCTTCTAATATAGAGTTATCAGATAGATTTTTAATGATTACAGACCAGACATTCCAAGGGGAGGTAAATAAGTGTTTAATACGTCACCAGTAAGTCTAACAAGATTTCACTGGCATTTGATTAGGTTAAATTTGATATGTGAATTAAGTGTATATGAATTCAGTATCTCCATCCAAGGACCTTCACCACCTTACATTTTGCATTTGCAGGATAAAGGTCTCTGCTGCTTGTATCAGCCTCAGCCAAACAGACCAGCCAAATGCCAATCATGCAATCAGAATATACATGGCCTGAAAACATCCCCAGCTACAGTTCCAGATGAGAAAAATAACCTCACAGACTTGGGACTTTAATAAAAAGTTGTATGTACAGATATCAAATAAACTTCTGAGTCAGCTTTTTGTATTGCAAGGACAAGATTTTCAGGAAGGTCAGAGGATCTAGCTACAGTGTTCATTAATTCTGATAGGAGCTGTGTGATTACTTCTTCCATAGCACTTCTCAGATTACCTGCTTTCAAGGAATATGGAACACCATAATCCTAGACATATACATAATCTAAATACAAAACAGTGTTTCTGTTAAGATACAGTACTTTAAATTATAATGTCATCATCATGGCTAGGCTTCGCGAACGAAGATTTGGGAAATTATAATGTACATGCATTTAAACGAGGCATTTATAATAAAGGAAGTATCTGAAAATACAATCCATTTCCTCTTAAAGCAACAACATGCTTGCTCTTCTTCAGAGACTGGTGTATAAACTACTACGTGCAAGCATAATATTCCAACTCTGTAAGGCATCATGCATTTAAGGAGAGGAGTACTGCTAAATTACTATTACTTACACCCCAAAAAGGCAAATCTGTATTTTAGCAGGAGATGCTTATCCTTCAGAACCTTACCGGGCTAATATCAGCTGCACTTTGACAACACACTTGGATAACCAAAGACGTGCTCATTATATTAGACCACAAAGCATATACTCCTTTGAATATTTTATGTAACACAATCCTGTCAGAGCACACAGCAAAATAATGCTTTAACAGGGCACTAAAAGATGAGCATTTCCCTCTTTCTATTGCATGCAAATTGGGTACTGGTGATATTTTTTTAATACAACACTATGTTCATGCAGGGATTGAAGAGGTTAAGCCCTTTTTTTTAAAAGAACTTTCCTTTTACTCTCTTGCTCTGTAGAATGATTCATTTTTCAGAAAGAACACTATCTATTTTTGGCTAAGATCAAAAACATTAACAGTTTCAATCATTCCAGAAAATGTTCTTTCCAACTATAACTACTACAATACTAACCCCAAAACTAGCCATAGAGTAGTTTACTTTTGCCCTGAAAAAAAAAATCCTATCCATGGTATTAAAAGAATTGCATTTATTCCCCTCATCTCTCTTTAACATGCACTTTCTATAGCTTTAAATCCAGCTCACAGCTGTAGAAAACAAGGACCCTGGAGACCTTTATGGTGAAAAATGATTTGACAAAAGCAATCGGCTGGAAATGCTCACAGTTACAGAGTATCTCTTGTACTTGAAATTCTTTATCTGGAGTCTTATTATCTGTGGGGTGTTTGTGACTCCTCATTAACACTAAATTTCAGAGAGAAATGCCACTTTTCACCATCTCTTACAGGCTGTGAGGTTCCATCCCAAGCCGACCTCTGCCATTATGCACTTCTGGCTCAACAAAGCTGTGCAATCTCCGGTCAGTGCCAAGTGAAAACCCAAAGAAGTGCTCAAAACCACAGACCCTTATCAAGGCAACTCCAGGAATCTCTCTGACCAGAATCCTTCACTAGAACAATGAAATCATCGACCAAAACAGTGAATCATCATGGGAAGCTGAACATTCATTAAAACAAAACAAAAACTAGTACTACCAAAAAAAAGTAAACCCAAAACTCAAATGCCAAATGAAGAGAGTCAACTTTCTCACACATTCAGGGTAAATGCAGTAAATTCAGCAATGTTACAAATTTTCTTGCAATAAAATTGCTGTCATTGGTAAGGAAAACAGCCAACACACAATACCCCATTGTGGTTTTGAGCAATCATGTCTGCATCTATCCTGGGTTTATAGGTCTTTATGAGTCCAGAATACTTCCAGATGCTTAAATTTTACATTGTTGCTAACAAAAAAAAAAAAAAAAAAAAAAAAAAAAAAACCAAGAAAAGAAAAGACAAAAAGAAGTTCTTAAGAGAGTCAAAATTGGTAGTTATTGTCTGAGAGCAAATATTACCACCATCAACATATTGTCAGACAAAGTCTGGACTCCAGCACCCGACAAGAAAACATAACTCCAACTTCAGTTCAACAGACTTAAGCTACAAAAAGTGGGATCACTCAGATTTCTTATTCCAATAATCTCTTTATTAATGTCTAAGTCCCTTTGTTTTTTTCTACAATGAGTAGCTTAACTGCTTCCTTTACACCAGAAGAATAGTGGACCTGCTATCTTCTACACTGCAGACATATTTTCATAATGGAATTTATATTATTTTTAATGCATATTTTTGGCTATTCTATTCCTTGCTTGCAAGCACGCAAGAGGTTTTATTCCCAAGAACATGATGCCTTGATTTTATGAAACAAAATATTTTGCCCTCGCTACAGATTCCTTTATGAAGCACAGATTTCTGCTGCTGCTTCTCCCTTGTAATGGTCAGTACAACTGATTGATCAAGTTTTGCTCTCAGCAGTCCAGCAATTCAAGGGAAATAGTTCTCCTGTGGATTTGTTACTGTCAATTGAAAAATATGCACTAAGAAAAAAATCACACGATTTGCACTTCATGGACTTTTCAGGCTGCTTGCTACTCCTCTAGATTGCAATAGCCTAGTTGGTTATTGGAAGTGACTGCAAGGCAGACATCTTTCAGGGACGTAAAAATAATAAAATTCTAATGTATTCATATGTTTGTTTGAGCTTGCCTGTACTTAACTGGAACTGTAGAAATTGCTTGGCAGTGCCTTTTTTTAGCATCTTGTATCTGGCCAAGTAGTAAAAAAAAAAAACCTCTTGGATCATAAACCTGTATTTATTACACCCAGAAGTTTTCATATATTCTGAGAGTTTTATAACCTATATTTTCATTGAAAATTTCATATGATTTTCAAATTTAAGTATTTATTACTGAAGTTGGTAGAGAAAATTCAGTAAAGATCTTCAACAGTCTACCTACTATAAATAGTCCACTAGAAAGCTGAAAAGCATGTGACCAAAAGAAAAAAAAAGTAAAATCAACAGAAGCTTCTTATAAAAAAAGGAAGACATATCATTGTGACTAAAAATATGAGTCAGTGCAGATAGGACCTTATCATCAGAAAACACGTGAGTAAGGTAATCAGGTTTCAGAAGACCATCACCCACAAAAGAAGTAATTGTGTGTCTGTCTTTTTGGTGTCCAAGAGAAGCAGGGATATCTATGCATCACAGGAAGTAGAGCTAACGAATGTGCTATGAAAAAATGCAAGGTGGAAAAAACGGGCTTTCAGCCCATGTTTCTCCTTCTTCATGCTGTCTTGGGTAACACAATTCTAAAATTGAAAAAACCCAAACCAACAATTAATTCTCTTAACTCAAAAGAATGTACGTAGAGCTTGAAAATATTTGGGTTTTTCCACCAAAGAACAGAGTGTGTCACCTTTCATCAATGTTAGTACTTTAAGAATTATAGAAGTCTAAAAGACTATTTTAAGAACTAAACACATGGAAAAAAAAAGTCATTTGGGTAATTTCAAATACCTTTTCAGATTGGATTAAAGACACACTGAAACTGGACCACATAGGTAAGACCTAAAACGCTGGAACTGTTTTGACAATTTCTCCCAGAGGATTGAGGATTAGAAACATGCCATGGACACCATTACTGTCATCTCTTCCATCAAGGACTGACAAGCCAAGTATGCAGCTACAGGGGATCCCAGGATCTGGGCAGGGTCTGGAAGATCCTCGCCCAGTGCTGGAAGAGTTTGAGCTGTCCCTTCCAAGCAGAGTAAGGAACAGCTTCCAGTCCTGAGTTTCAGCAGGAAAGGACTTGGGACTTTCTCTGTACCCTTCTTGTTGATCTACTCTTACAAACAAACAGCAGAAACAAGGCAATTGAAAGAACAAAGCTGCCTCAGACTTCTGCAGTCTAGCAAGCCTTCTGCAGCAGGCACGAATCTTGCAGAAGTCCAGAAAGCAGTTTTCTCATTTTTAACTTTTTTAAAATTATTACAAGGAAGTTCTACTACAAGTATTCATATCTCTGCTAAAAAACTGCCAAACAATCCAAACAAACACACAAAAAACAAACAACAACAACAATAAGGAAAAAAATCCCACCACAAAAAACAACCCTATTTGAACTGCACAGTCTTAGTGAGCCATCAGTAGTAGCACGGGTAAACAATAAGGATCAGATGTGATTTACACTGAAACAACAATTCTTAATGTTCACTGTACGCCTCGTCTCAAGATAGTTCCAGGTTGGCTTACTGTATATGACTGAATACAAATCTTATATAAAAGTAACTCAACTAAAGAACATAATTTCTGCAATTTAAATAAATTAGTGGGCAGTTTACAGTCAGTCAAGAAACTTATTAGCATTCAGCAGTCCCTTTATAATAAAATCTTTATTCATTTACAAACTCACATAGATCTCATTTACAGACTATTGTTTCACTTCAGAAAAGAACACCTCCAGAAATATTTGCAAAGGAGAACAAAATACTCAAATAAACAGTTACTACTTGTTTTCTTTGTGGGTTTCCTACTCAAAATTGGTAAATATCATTATCTTACTTGTCTTTAATTATAGTGTCCTTTAAGGCATATATGATGATATTGTGAAACACTAAGAGAGTCTCACACACCTGAAGTGGCATTACAAGATCTAGTCATTAAGAACTGGACTAACCCTGTCATCTTTCTGTAGATCATTCATATTAATGATTTGTAGGATTTTTTTCACACCTGACTAGCCAAAATACTTTCCCAGACTGAGGTTCTGTCTCTATTAGTTTTTGTTTGTCACCTACAAGAACATTATTCTGTGAAGTTCCTTTTTAAGTAAAAGGATAAAGAATCACCACTTTTCAGTGGACCGTGACACTGCTGTGCTTTTCAAGGCAGCCCTTGAACAGGGCTGCTCTAATGATCTAGGCTCATTAACTAGAAAGATATAAATCATCATTACAGCAGGAAACAGACTGCAACATTTAAAACTCAATTAGCGACAATGCAAGCAAGTGGAAGGTTGCAAAACTTGGCTTTTCTGTAAAATAAAAAATTTAGCAGAAGAATCAGCACCAGCCTCTTTTGCTACTTTAGTTTGCTGGGTAATCAGGAAATATTTCTGTACTGTAAATGGCAACAGTAAAAGAGTTTAATGGGTAACTTAAAAGGTCATTTCTATTCCCTGTAGCTTCACTTCAGTTTTTCATAATTCTTATGTACAAATTCTAATATTCATTGTTGGCTGATGCAGTTTTTGAGTTGCTAACCAGCATGAAGTAATTTTGTTAGCATTTGAAAAAAACAGAAAGCTATTTCATAAAAGAGAGTATCTTAGTTTTTAAAATGCATTTTAATTCACTAAATTTCTAGAAACCAAAAATTTACATTTTGGAACTGCTGAGGGATACATTCCTCAAGCCAGAGAAATTGTGTAACTGTCAAGAGAAGAGGAAAGCACAAGGTGCAAGAGGAGCAGTTTCTGGGCTGGAAGAGGTCACTCAACCAGCTCTCCAAACTTCCATCACAGAGTGATAACTCTATACAAGGAACTGTAATTCTCTGCACTCAGGAGGAAACAAAAAATGCTGTATTTTAGTTCCAAAATCATGTGTATCCCAAGCAAAATACATATCAAATAACACAAGCAAAAATGTTTGTTTCTGCTACCTAGTTAGGTAATCATTTCAGGATGAAAAGGGCTGCCTAAATACAAATGAAGGCAAAATATATTGATTTAATCAAACAGTTTAGCTGCCTGTTGTTGGCCAGACTGTTTAGGAATGGAGACAGTGAGGGGTTCAGTGTCGCAGATGCAGACTTTGCAAGAAATACAGAAAGAGCAATGCTAAGGAAAAAAATATGATCATGCAAATGTATCCATACACTTTTGAAATCAAGTACAGACAGGGTGTTAAAATTGTTCTAAATATGTGTTTTACAACTATAATTCCCTACTTTTATTTTACTCTTTCCCTTGTGCTTCATTACACCCTATTTTTCAATACATCAGTACAAAGATAGCACAGCTACAACACGAAAGAAGGAAGGGAGTATGGCTTTTAAGGTCCCTGCTTGTCCTGAAACTTGGACTGTATCAAAACCTGGGACACCCAGAATCGATTTTCAGTCTCAACACAGGAACAGGTTTATACTTGAGTGACAAGCCAAGAACAAATGAAGTACAGATGTGAAAAAAAATTCCTGAATAGAATTTTGAGACAACAGCTGTCAATCTAATAATCTACTCCCATCCATTATTTTTGAAATTATGTAAGCCAAAAAAACTGCCATTCTGAAAAGAATAAGTAAACAAAACCAGTGTATATTCAAAGTTAGAATCAAGTTTCATGTTTAATTCAAGGCAATTTTTACAGAAAATGGGTCCTCTATAATCACCAGTCTAATGCTACCCATATGCATGAGTCATATACAGATTTTGCATCCCAGACAAAAATTCTCTCTCATTGCTTTCTTTATATTATTAGACAGAATTTTATTTCAACAGAAAACAAAAAGAGAAGTATGTTGTTGTTTATACTGAAAACTATCAGGAAAAAAAAGTGGAAAACAGCAGCTTCACAACACACAAAAAAAAGCGTATGAGGCTGCAAAACAGCATTACAGTTTAATATGCTTTCTAAGCCTTCAAACTCTGCTGAGCTCCTATAATTTTCATAATTTATCTATCAAGAAGAGCTGCATCAGCTGGGACTCTGACTTGGTATGAATCAAGAGTTCTGTGTAAGAGTCAGCATGAAGGTCTTCTCACCATGAAGGCACCATCCCCACTTTCACAGCTCTTACACTGCAGCCTGCTTCTACACAGACAGCATCACAGGCGACACGTTCATGATGGCACTGCAATGACTGGTGTGGAGCCAGGTCATCCCGCCTTGTGCTGCCAGGCTGAGCAAGGACCAGAATGGATGGCCAGTAGATTCAGATACTGCTGAAGGACATCTGACAGCTGACAGCCTACAGCATATGGTATTCCCTTCCAGGAACTATGTACATCTCCTTTACTTTTTGTTTAAAAAAATAAAAATACTTCTTTAGAAAGACTCTGTGCCATTAGTTTCTCAATGCATAGCACTCACAATGCAAAACAGCTGTCAAATGTTAGGTGGCTATTCTACAATAAAGTAAGGTAATATCTGCTGCTGCACTTCATTTTTAAGGATTGTGAAGGACAGAGTCGATAAAATGCAGAGGTAGGCACCATGCTATGCTGAGTAGCCCCATTTACACTAGTCACTAAATTAAGCGGTTTTATAGCCTACAATACAATACACTCAGCCTTCACTTCAGAAACTCATGCCAGTTCTTTCTCCTCTCAATTCAGCTTTATTTGATTTTTCCATTCAAACCTAATTCTGCTTCTCTGCACCTCCAGGGGAAGTAGTTCCTGCTGTATTAGGTTTGGAGAGGGCATGCCTGATGTGAATACTACAGGCATGGGAATGCATCTGATAGTCAGACATGTTATTCGAGAAGCATTTATAGCATTCCCAGTTGAAAACAATGTAAACCAGAAATCACAACAGCTAAACAAAACCTGTTTGCAAGATGCCTTGGCATGAACAAGAATTAAGGAAAATACACATAGTACAACCTATTTTTACAACTAATTACCAACAAGCGTCATTAGATCATTTTCCTTCACCAAAGCTGTTCATCTCATGAGTTTACCTTTGGGAGGATGACAGCCAAAGAAACAGAAAAAAATCCACCAAATCCAAGCCTAGAGTCACTTGAGTCAACTTTTGTTGTTTAGAAAGCAGTAACAATGACTAAAACCCACAGAAGGACCTAAGATGCTGGAATAAACATCATCTATAGTTTTGAAATAAAGGAAATGAAAGGCAAGATTTTTATAAAGACTTAACATCATCATAATCCACATGGTATTAAGTACTAACCAAGATTGGCTGTCATGAACTGAAGACAGACTCTAGAGACTGTACAACTAAATGAAGAGGTCGCAGAAAGTAACACAGTGATCCTCCTTAAATCTCTGGCCACTGTGCCTCAGATGCTGTAGTCCATGGATGGACATCCAAGCTGTATTAAGGATCAACAACAGTTGACCTGCAGGAATAGGGAAACTCCCAAAAAAATCAGTGTAAATTAGCCCACCTGAAGCTCCAGGCTCTGCAATCAAACCAGTGCAAGTCTCCATGTTAATCTGTTTAGCAAATAACTTCTCATTTCTCTTCAGCAGATCACTGCAACTGCAGATAGGAGGAAAACGGTTTCCAGGTGCAAGCTGTCACTGAGCAGGTGAGAAGTGCCATAGGGAGGGAGGCATCTAGGAGGCATCTAGCCCAAGTGTGCGGTGAGGGGGGATGTTTTGGTTTTGTTCCTACCTATACTTTGGCTTTTAAAGCACAAATTTAAGCACATGGTTCAGACCAGACTACCAGCAAACTGATAAGCACCAAACAAGCATATAAGCAATGACTGGAAAAGAATCATTTCACCTGGTCTTATGAAATACTACCCAAGTAACACCAGCTTTATGGCGATCTGGACAGTTTACTGAATGGTATGTTGCCCTTTGCAGCTCATGTTGCTCTCCCACAAAAAATCTCTTATCACACACACTGTAAGATGGAGAAAAATCCCATTAGCATTTCTATTAAAAGGGCTTTGAAAGCAAATCCTGGAGTTAACAAGCATGAAACATCAACCACAAAACACATCTAAAAAGCTTTTGGTTTCCCAGGAGGGTTTTGGCTTTTTTTTCCTTGCTATTTTTCTTAAACTGCAAGTCAAATAATGATAACAAATGGTTCTGATAATTAAATGCCTCCACATGTTACTAGAGGCATTCATTTCATTGCACTTACATAGAAGTACAATAACTGTATGGTATGCCGCAGCACAGTTTATTCTTCAAGAGTACTCCTCATGTACTCCTCAGGAAAGAAAATTATTAATTCACCGGTGCAACAGATATTGACATTTCTCCATCATTATGATCAAGCCAAAACATAACACAACGCAAATTACACTAACCTAAGCTCCTAAAGAAAAAAAAAACAGTTATAAATCAAAAGATCTATTCCTCACCTTATGATATTCTCTAACTATATAACCCCAGAAGCGTTTAGAAATTTAGCAATTTCTTGTTCACTTCTAAGACTTAACTCATGTCTTCATGCAACAAATCATTTCTGGATGGACTCATAAAGACGGCTAAGTAGGCTATGCTGACTTTTCCAAAACAAAAGCTAGAAGATTCAAAAAAAAGGTCACAAAAGACAGCATGTTGCCTGATGACTCCTAACAGGACTAGGCAGGCTACTGTAAGTGACAAAAAAAGCTTAAGTACCAAAGAAAACATTTCTTCTTCCATAATATTAGTGTAAAACGAGTGTCTGTAATGTTATGATACTGAGAGTCACAAGAGGAGAAAATAACTTTCATGACAGAGCCTAGAAACAAGCAATGACTTAGGAAACCTTGTAAAACATATGAAAATACTTCAAAAATATCAGTGTCCATTTTCTTACTAATCTTAATTACTCATAATCACTGTTAATTAAAAGTAAGCAATCTTAAAATGGAATTTGTCTTCTATTTTCCCCTTACTGAACTCAACAAATTAGCTACTGGAACTGTAATTTACTCCATAAATACTACTTCATAGGTTACAGAAAGCTGACTATACTTTTCCAGCTGTGACAACTTTGAATCTTTCTGACTCAGGACAAGACTCACAGTACTACAATAAAAAAAAGAGCACTGCTCACTTGCAGAAATGAATCTATATCTTCTTCAAATAAGCTCTTTGCAATTCATTCTCCCAACACGTAATAGCAAGGTTTATAGCCTCAATGGGAGGCTACATTAATAGCACTGCATTTCCCACATGGGAAAAGCAGTTGTAAGAACAAGTGCATTAGCATATTCAAAACTTGCAATTATTGGTTTAAATAAGATACCAAAGTGTTAAAAAATATTAATGGGGAAAAAGCAAAAATAATTTCACTTGGATGCTGAATGATCCACAGAGAAGACACCTGTTTGCTTTTTTTTTTTTTTTAACTCTCAAATTGATAGCATCCTCTTCTGGCACAAGTTGTTGTTATTAGTCACAGAAGCTTTTTTTAAATTTATTTATTTAGTCAAGTTTCTCCAGCCAAGAAATCACAGGCATGTAACCTCATCAGCATGGAGGACAGATGGACATTCCCAACAGGGTCTCCTATCCCCCCCAGCCCTGCCTCCTCTTCCCAGCATACTTGATATTCTTAAGTGGTGGGATAGAGGCTTGGCTGCCAGCACTACTACCCATGTGCTCAATTTGCAGAGTGCCCACTTCAGTTATCTGGCCCACTCAGTCATGTTGCAGGTGCCAAATATCAGTGACTTATGATGTTCAGCCTGCTCTCATTTTCTGCTGACAAAGTACTACTATTCCTTCAGTGGATATGTACTGCCAAGAGATAAAAGAGTAAATAAAAATAATGTAACTGACCTAGTCTTTTAATATTAGCTTTCCCCCTTCCATTTCAAGTTAAAGTACAGAACTTCAGGGATTTTTTTACCTCATTAAAATAAAACATCTATGCTTCTCTACATGAACCCAAACAACAGCATTAAATTGTATACAGTAAAAAAAGAGTTAAAAGAACACTTTAAGGTTGCAAATCTGGTATTCTGTACCAGAGTTCAGCCTCCTTTCCATATGTGCTACCATCATCTTTACCATCATCTTCAACTAGAGACCACAGTATCACCTCCTTTCTCCCCACAAATCTTACCAGATGCAGGGCAAAAGATGGACTGTAGAGATTTTCAAAGAGCAATGTTGTGGTTTTCTCCTGCTTCAATACAAGGCTCCATGCTGAAGCCTTGCACTCTTTCTCACACTAGGATTCTAACACAGAGCCACTTACTTTCCCTGGAGGTTCTTTCAAGGCATGCAGCACCAGGCACAGGGGGGCTTCAAGTGGGACATTATAACAGTCTTTTCAGAGGAGCTGGATTCCTGTTAAATACCTATCAGCTCTGGAGATCAATTTGAGGTACACGAGGCTAACGCAAACTCCCCAGGAAAAAAACCTAACCAAACAATAAAGCATTCCGCACGTGATGAACTCAACTCAAGAACAGGCTGCAGCGCTTCACATGCCTAACTACAGAATCAGTGGACACTCCCTGGCTTGTACTACACAAGTGAAATTCGAATGAGATAATGAAGCCTAAATATGATATTATGGCTGAAGTTATCTCAGATGCCCTAAATTAATGTCCCTGTCACTTGTACCAATGCTGTACTGCAGAGATTAAGCATACTGAAAGATGTTTGGTCTGATCTTTACAGCCTCTACACTACAAAATCTGACTAAAGTCCTTTAGGACTTCTACCGTAAGACCTTCACAATGGCTTAAACTACAATTCACAGTACAGTAAAATTTAAAACTTCTAAGTATGCCAGCAGTCTTTTGAAAAGGAAATACTATTAACAAAATAGATAGCTCTTGGACTCTTCTGTTTTTCTTCTTAATTCTGCTCCATGTCCTATGAATCAGGCAGAAGCACCAACTCCCACCAACACCTACAACTGGAAGCCTTTACAAGGAGAAACTTCTGCTTCTGAATTTTCAGGGTACTGAAGTAACTTTGCTTTCAAGATCTGTTGTTGATATTCAGCAGGTCCCTTCCTCACCCTACTCTGAAGCTATTTTATAGCTACTTTAAAGATAGGCTTTTAAATTTATTTTTCGGAATCTGCATACATTTCCATTTTTTATACTGCAATATGAAACCTCAAAAGAAACAATCGACTAGAATTTTGGCTCATGTGTTAATTAAAAAAAACAACCATGTGTTTTTTGTTTCCTGAAGCCCTCAGAGGGCTAACCGAAGACTGAACACCTTCTAGTGATACCATACTGTGGGAAGAATTCATTCATGCACTAAGAACAGTTCAGTCAATGATCTATGTCTCTTGTCATAGACAGAGAACTCTTCTAACTCCCAGCTGACTTTTATCTTTATTAATAGGTGACCATCCATTCTTGCACCTACACTGATTTTAAAGAAAATACACCATCTTCCCTCTGGCTTTTTTCCTTCAGCCTTTTGTTTTCAGTCTGCACTGTTCTACCACTTCTGCATCCTCAATCCTTGGAGCAATTTTGTCTGTACTCACTTCTATTTAATTTCATCTTGAATACAATCAAAAATACATGCCTTATTCCAGACAAGTTTCACCAGGGCTTTTAACCATACATGGATAAAAATCAGCTCAACACTTGTCTGTGTTTATTAGAAATGTCTTTTCAGTCAGGACAGAATTTATATTTTTCACACGTACAGCCATTCTGCAATTAACTGTCAAAGCCAGGATTTTCACCTCTATAGACAAGCTGATAAGCAGGATGCTCACAACAGAAACACTCAGCTTCATGTACAAAACTAAAGATTTCATCCCATTTCTACTACTGCGACCTTTAACACATTCTAGTTCTTCTCTCATGTCCAGTCTCTATTCAACAGTGCCTCCCACAGAGTGTCCTCAGCAGAATTTTTTAGCACATGCCCCCTCTCTCTTATGCCAAGATAATTAATGAAAATATTATATACAATTTGCCTCTTGATCAACCTCCAAGCCTTCTGGAAAGTGGCACTTCCTTCAGGAGGGCTCCGGGCATCTCACTGTAGCATTGCAAGATTGACAGAATTTTGGTCAGAATTGCCAGCCTAATGACTTCAGTGATGACTAGATTACCTAGATACCCAGCCTACACTCAAGCCCTCACGCAGTCAGTCAGCCCTAGAACAAATTGACTGCAATAATACAAAGACAGTATCTTCATTCTAAATTATGGTATTTATGTGATATTCTTCTGGAATTAACTGTTATGCCCAGTACTAAGTTCCAGCTCAGAAGGACGTGACCTAGCAGCTTTTTCTGTTGCTGTTGTGCTTCCTCAGAGCTGTCTCTCGTCTCCAACATCTGCACACACAGACTGGCAGCTGCACTTGCATCTGGAGAGAATGAAGCAGACAATTTTGGAAAAGGTACTCTATCAGCCACTATACCTGCTCACTTTTCTTGCCTGGCTCCCCCTCTTATTTTTTATCAACCTCCTTGCATCTTCTGTTACATGTTGAAAGGGCAATCACTCATAATTAGCAGGAATGCTGTAGCCAGCTTTGTAACGGACTAGCCTGATGGCCAAACTCACACTTCAACACCTTTCCTCCATAACTCTGCGATCTGTGACCAACACTGTCCTCAGCATCCTGTCCTTGGCTGAGATGCCAACTGTGCCCAAACAATAGAAAAAGCAGGTCACGCAAATGCGTTCACTGAAAGCAGACAATACTATCAAGTAGTCAGTGCAAAATTGCTGGGTTGTCCTCCCCTCAATACATGTCTTAACAAGTACTTACCATCAGGATAATGCCTGTAAGACATAGCATTGCATCAACACTCAAACTCTGGCTAAGAATCCACACAGCTATTTACAAGACACAAAGGTGGTTAATCTCCTAATGTCACCATTAAAAAACATCTATGCATGGCAAGCTTTAATCATACTGTAGGGAACAGAAGATGGAATTGCAGATGCATAAATTGTTTTTATGGGGCATTGTGAGACAAGTTCGTTTTCTCCTTCATTCCTTTTAGGTACAAAAGCTCTCCCAGTCACACAGCACAGACGACTGTGCCCATGGTTATGTGGCTGTGCAAAACGTGGATTCATTTAGCTTTCTTCATACATGACATTTGGTCCCGCAGGTCAGGACTGAAGGAGTCAGTATCGAACTGCTGAACATTTCCTAATCAAACACCGTGCCTTAAGTTACAGCCTTGGATCCACTAATGTGAATAGAACCAGAAAGAACAACTACCCATTATGACACAAAACTGCAAATAAACAATTTCTAAAATGCTGGAGGATTCAATTACCCCCACAGAGGCTGCCATAAGCCAGCAATGTGGCCTTGCTGCAACAAAGGCTAAAGTTTCTTCCCCGCCTGTGGGAGGTGATCCTTCCCCTCTACTCAGCACTGATGAGGACACAACTGCAGTGCTGGATCCAGTTCTGGGCTTCCCAGTACAAGAAGAATATGGACATACCAGAGACAGTCCAACAAAGGGATGCAGAGGTCATTAAGGGGATGAGCATTTCTCCTATGAGAAAAGGCTGAGAGACTCTTCAACCCCGAGAAGAGAGGACTCTTTTCAGCAGTGTCCAGAGATAGGACAAGAGTCAACAGACATGAACTGAAACAAAGGATGTTCCTCCTAAACATCAGGGAACACATTTTTCCTGCAACATAGACTGAGTGCTGGCACAGGTTGCCAGGGAGGTTGTGGAGTCCAATTTCAGAGATACTCAAGAGCTGTCCTGACATGGTCCTTGGCAACCAGCTCTAAGTGGACCTGTTTGAGCAGGGGGGCTGGCCCATGTAATCTTCAGAAGTCCTTTCCAACCTCAGACATTCTGTCATATCATGAGAGCATGATGCTCTAAGCATCTTAGAAATCCCTAAAATTCTGCCTCTCAAGCAGAATTCTCCTCCCATTTGCCCTAGAATCACAGTACAGCTGTAATATCTCTGGTGCATAACAACTGGCAGCCATAAGCCTTCTCATTACTGATCATCAGTTCCCTTTGTCTCTGGAAACAGCATGCTACTGGCATCACAGCTTTGGCTCAATAACAAGCTTTACTAGCTATGGTACTACAGACTAAGCATCATACATGCAGGAACACAACAGAAAAATAAAAACCAAAGCAAGCCTCAGGAAAACTTCAGCAGCATGTATTAATTCCAGTGAATCACAGCAGCTACAATGAAGCACAATAAAGGAATTTCTCTTTTTTCTAATCTGCCTACTATGAGTTATATGTATACATGCTCCCAGAAAATATTAATGGCTTGCTTTTCCTCGTTTTACTGACAGAAACCACATGCAAAATTATTGACTGTATCTTGAAGACCAGCAAGGTCTCAAAGGTGCACTGACAGCACCATCTTAGCAGGTAGGGCAAAGCTCCTACTCAAAGACCTGCATCCAGTTGGTTGCTAACAGATCATCAGCTAATGGTTCATTAGGATGACCAGAATTCAGCTGGCAAAAATCCAGATGAACAGCAGAAGCCACATCCTTCTGCCGAACACCCTGCAAGGTGGTCTCCTGTTTGCACACTGCTGCAATGTCTCGGGGCAGGCTCTTTTAATATCTGCAGAGAAAAATCCCTTGTCATCCCAAATGTTTGCAACCCATATGCTCTAGATCATCTGGGTTTTGACACATGCTCTGCTCCTGTCAGTCAGCACTTATCACAGGGCAGAGGCTTTGCCCAGTAACTACTCTCGACAGCTGGTTGTCCCTTTTAACCTTATTTTCTTTTTGGTGCAACTTCAGACAAGAGACATTGCTGCTGACATTACTGCCAAAGTTGCAGGTCAAGTTCCCCAGCAGCACATCAGCTGCCTGGCTTGACATGGCCACCACAGAGAAACAGGGCAAACGCCTGCACGGCAGCCAAGTACTGCCCATAGTGAGCCAGGCAAGGGAGAGGACTGTTCACCAGCAATGATCTATTACCTATTTGACAAAAGCACCATCACCTCCATAGGTGATTCCAAAAAGGAATTACTGGTTGGTTTGTTTTTCTTAACATTAACACCCAGGCATGGAATTACATAGACTCTCTCTTCACCTCCACTCTGCAATGAAAGCCACCCCACAGTGCAGATGATCTCCTGGCAGCAACAAGCAGCACGGCCATCCACCTACACTACTGAGCTCACACCTCAAAAGAAGTTTTCCCCTTCTAGAAAGAAGCTTGCACTGAAATACAAAACTCACAAGAGGTACCTGTTCCACACCATTTAGTATAAAGACATTGCAATATTCTTCTCAAAACCCCAAACACTTTCCTTAGCTAACATAAGGCTATTTTAAATCCCATTGTTTGGTTAGACTTGCTGGCCCTTCCATACAGGTGAAGGGTATAAGGGATTCTTCTACTGGCATTTGAACAACCTGGTCTAGTGGAAGGTGACCCTGCCCACGGCAGGGGTAATGGAACTAGATGATCTTAAAGGTCCCTTCCAACCAAAACCATTCTGTCACTCTGAGACTTCAGTTACTGTTTTCAGTAAATATCATGCCTGTCTCTCAAAAAACCCTCAGCTATATCTGTACCAGGTAATGGGCATCCTGCACTAGCAACACGTTACTGATGTCCTGGGGCACCCCCGCAACCTCAACTACACACTTAGGATCTGTGTTGTGCTCCTCAAAGCAAGTACTGGCAATGACCAATGAACCATTTGTATAGTTCTTAGATATTTTTCCAAGAACGGTCTGTTTAATTGTTTCAGTTTCAAGAGACTAGTCATAAATATTTGGTGTACATATCCTAATATCCTAACACAATAACACAGTGTGCATTAGCAATTAGGATGAGAGAGTGATGTAAAACAATATTCTGAGAAGAGCAAGTTAATTTTTTTTCCATCACATTGAGAAATCCCTCAGGTCACTTTTATATACATGCATTTTGTTGAGACAGATCACAGTTAGGTTCCCTACTAGGCCCTTTCTTTAAAATTCCTTGGTTTCTCTCAACCTTGTTTGCAGATGCTCAATTACCCTACAGAAATGTAACGTATCTGGAAAAAAATAAAAATCACGATCTTCAGTAATGGCCTCTTGAAAAAAAAACCCCACGTTTGTTTGAAGATGCACATTAAAACTGGGAGACTCAATTATGCACTGTCAGTCATTCCAGTAGCTTCCTACTGTGGTAGGTGTCTGGGGATAAAGAGCTGGAACTAATTTCTCATTTTAATTCCATTTATAATATCTCTATAATCTCCATATATGATTCTTTGACCTTCCTTGGCTTTACTAGTTGTACCAGTCAACCTTGCAAAATTTGCTTTACACATCCATAAAATGAAAACGATCATAAGGTCACATCATTTTCATGATATTGCCCATACTGAAACTCCAGATCTAAAATCTGTTTGAGACAGTGGAAAGATTTGTATATCAAAAATTTGAAAAAATCATGGCAAATGTGCTTAAAATAGATATTCTAGAAAACATGAAATTAAACTGTTACATATATGTTAAATATGTCTTTTCGCTGGCTTCATACTACTGCATGTTTATCCTTCTCTTTCATGTAATGATCTAAAAGCAGAGTTTCCTCTTTTCTGAGATGGGCAGCACCACAGATTACTCTGTCTCGCAGATGAACCTGAAAAAAAGTTGCTTAATTATTTGTCCTGCTGTCAGCTGGGACAGACTTAATTTTCTTCTTAGTAGCTGGTACAGTAGTGGATTTGAACAGTTTTGATAATTGCACTGAAATTTGATGGGTAGTGTAGTACAAGGAATTTTGCCCCAAATGCTGTTTAGTTCAAATTCGTAGCACTGATTACTTAATATCATTAATTAAAAAAGCCCACTGCCACCACCAGAAACCTAAAACAATAGAGGGGACAAGACTTAGTGGGACAGACTGATTTGTGAAGTAGAAACTGTCTTTTACTAGATGATTGCAGAGAGCTTGGCATAATGGTACTGCAATTTGATTAGCATGGCTCACTACTTCTTTTATTAAATAATAATTTACAATAATGAACCCTCAGATGACAGAAATTAAAATAATTCAATATTACAGTAAATTCAGGTGGTACTAAGTGCATGACCAAATTTGATTCTTAGAAGAGTTTCTATGATATGTTGACTGACCATCAGGACTTTCCTTCTCTGAATTAACTGCTCCATGTCAGCAGCATGTACTCATCACACCAGGGGTTGGAACCCCTATAGCCTCATCTCCATTTCAGATATCTCACTGACATAGTGGCACATCCAAACACATAGCAAGAACTCTCCTCTGCAGTGGATATACAGATAAAATGAAACCCGCTTATCAGTCCAAGCCCTCCTTTTCTTCACAGGCAGCCAGAAGCTGGGCAATGTGGAACCCCACTGCACGGCAGAAGGTCTGTTCAAAAGGAGAAACCCATCATCCCAGTGCATGCACAGAAAACCTCAAGGAAGAGGCTTGTGTTTCAACACTGCATTTACCCCCAGAACCACCTGACTTTGCCAAAGTCATCTACCGTCAGATAAACAGGTCACCATCAGCAAAGCTTTGAAAAGAGTCTCATGTAACACTGATGGGTAGCAGAGAGCCCTGAGTTCAACCCTGGAAGAAAATATATATTGGTACCTGCTCTCTCTTAGATGTTTTGGCACAGGAGCAAGGGAAAAGTCTTATTCTAAACAAAACAATAAAAATTTGGATTTCTTTTTGGCAGTTTAACACACAGATTAGAAAAAGGATGCAGAACAGCAAAATATGAAAAAATGCCCCAAGTAGATAGCAACATGTGCTTATAGATTAAGCATATTCTTTCAACTATAGGCTGCTTGAAAAAGACAATTGCATATATGAACGCACTCTGTTACACACCAGATTTTTTATTGCTGTAAAGAGAGTTAATTCAAAAGGAAAACCACCTCACTTGAATTTTAGGATAGAACAACAGCCATTAATCTTGTGAGGAACTTATGTAATATACCCTTTCAAGAAATTCTCTCCAGCCAGGCATGCTGCAAGACACATTCCTTCTTGCTTTCACTCCTAGTTGAGTTTCCATCTGCTGCTAGACTTTCAAACTTAGCTACTTGCTACAGAGATATTAACACTTGCCTGCATTTATAGCCTATTCTCTGAGATGCAAACCCACCTCTCCTCTCAGACAGGACATTGTAAGCCTCTTGAGGATAAGCAAGATACAGATGTGCTGAATCAGCTTATGCAAGCAAGCTCAAGTTTGTTATGCAAAGGTCTTTGAAGTTGTACTTATAGAGCTGCTAAAGAGACAGGAAATTTCCTCCAAGGCTAAAGAAAATGATGGCATCTCATTGAGAAAGGAGCCACCACCAGTTTGAAACAAGGTACAGTTACATTATCTGCAGGAATTCATCACTTTAGAGTACAACAGAAAGGGCAGGAAAGAAATCCTTCAAATAAATGAATGTGTGACTGCAAAAATGACTGGATGCTGCCTCCAGGGAAGGGAAGAAAGCAAAGAACACAAGATTTACAGAGCCTGCTATAAGGCCAGGAAGGGAAGTATTCCTTCTACATCTGTTTACATATCAGTTGCTCAGCAAGCCACATATTTATGGGTTTATCACAGAAAAAGGGACACAGATTTTAAAAGCGGTCTTCTTTCCTCACTGTACTGTTCAGCAACTCAATGGGTAAAAGCAGGGAATTAACCTCGAGCACAATTATATATTTAAAATCCATTCTTGCCTGCTGCTATTTAACTATTCCATTGTATTCCCCAAGAAATAATCCAGTAAATTATGTTCTGCCCCAGTTTGGCCTCTGAATATTTTTCATCTGTTAATTCTGGGTTGTTCCTGTTCTGCTTTTAAGGCAAGCTCAGGCAGCAGATTGTCCTGCATGGTCTGGCACCATTAGATTGCATTCTGCAATTCTGCATTTCACTCTCCTGGAGAGAACCATCTGGTCTACAGGTTTTAGACACTGACCACCTGGGTGGAAGCAACTTCATTAAAAATTTAAGACGAAAAAAAAAAAAGTATTCCCACTCACTTAGGATGTACCTGTACAACAAAAATACTCTCTGTGTTTTTAATATATTACATATACATTCTCTAGTTACTACAGTATTTAGTAATCAAGTAGTTCCTGATTTTTTTCCTTGTTTTTTTTCAATTCAGTCTATTTTTCTATAGTGCCTTGAACTTCAGCAGAACTTTGGATGGAACTTTTCACATCAGCACCACTGACTTCTCACTGGAGTAGACAGGTAGAAAATATCTATATATGAAGGCTCTAAATTAATTTCAAGTAGGAATAGTCAGTAGTGAAGCCTGAAGAGGTAAACAAAATATTTGAATTAAAGAGAAGGAATTAAAAAAGGAAGTAACTTTTCAGTTGCGAAGCATAAACTGCATATAAAAATTAGGCTCTGAGCTGGAAATGCCTCATTAATCTCGTCAGCATGTATGAACAGGGAGCTTTTCAAAACCTTTTAACATCTGCCTGATTCTCTCCCTTGTAAATCCTTATCCACTTCAGTAGGATGAAACAAAGACCTACGCAGACTACTTTCTAAAAGCCTTTGGCTACAGACAGCCCGCTGCACACATCATTATACACAAATCCTCGGGGTGGAATAAAAAAATAGGGTACAAGGAAATTAACTCAGTCTTCAAATCCTACCATTTGCTTGGATGTTGTTTCCTAGGAGTTCATGATCCATCTCAATTTACCTTTTTAACCCCTGGAATCTTCTGTTTTCTGGAATGCTACTGTTATTATTTGTATTGCTCGTTCGACACTATGCTCCTCTGAATAGTAAATAAGCAAACTACACATTTCATCCATGTCCCATTGTCTGTACAGAATACTCCATGTGAGCCAGGTACTGACACAGCCTTCCTGACAAGCATCAAATTAACATACTTTTTCAAAGAATAAAGCCTCAACATGCTCCAAGAGAGCACAAAAGGCCACACCACCCAATTTTCGATGTTTTTTAAAATATGGGATTTTTTAAGTCTTCAGCACAAAGACTGGAGCAATGCATCTATACAGCTATAGAGCAAACATGTCCTGCTGCTCCCAGAAGTGCATGTTCCTTTTCATTTCCATCACAGTTTCTGAACTGGGTCAGCCTTTAGCTCTTACTGGTACGAAAAAGCAGCACAAATGAACAGAACTAATGGGAGGGGAGAGAGATGCATACATACTATAAGAAACATAGTAAGAAACAGTAGTTAAATACCACTGAGGGCTCACCTGTTCAGAAGCAACTCTACCCAACACAGAAAAATAACATTTGCAATGTCTGTCTATGCTTGACTTCAGTGTCAAAGAAGGGGAATGGCAAATGTCAAAGAGCAATACCACCAGGCATGTTTAGACTAAGGAATTAACAGAGTGACCCATGTTCTTCCCAGGTCAACTCACAAACAAAATAACATTTTGTTCTTTTAAGTTTTCCTTAAGGAACATCCAATTAGTTCATTATCCAAAACATAATTTTTTCCAGTGAATACTATGTATCCATCCTTTTGCCCTGTCCCAGAAACTGTTCCGTGAAGATGAAGTGTCAGCTTCAGTCAGTGTTTAGCCACTGTTGCCCCTACAACCTCTGGATCTCACAGCTTACAGCTACCACAGGCTTAACTCTGCCTAGCAGAAATAACTGTTTCCTTCTCCTTCTGGAGACAATCCAGTGACAAAAATATCATTACAAGCAAGATGTTCAGTACTACAGCCACACGGAATTGTGCTAGGGATCAGTACAAGTGGTCGCTTCCATAGATGACACTGTGGCAAAGCAAAAAAAATTAGTGGCTAGCTAAGAGCTGCTTATGCTAAGAACAGCAAACAGTTGCCAAGAGCAATCGGTCTGCCCAAGTAGTATATAATGAGCAAACAAATAAAATGGAAAAGGCACATTAGATTCCAGAAAAAGTTGCTACTAGTGTAGGAACCAGAACAGTGTTAACACCAAGGTCTCTTGTGATTATTTACTGCTACATACTGCAGCCTTTATGTAATGAAAGAATAAATGGAACTCAGTGTAACTCCTCTGATTTCTAGAAACATCAAGCAGGAAGGCTGTACTGTACCTTGGGACAGAAGGAACCTAAAGAATACCTACTTCAACGTTATTTGTATGTATGCTATTACAAAATTAGGAGACACCAAAAAGATGCTTGACAGAAAAATATTTGGAACAAAATGTTAATAAGCAAATAAAAGCACAGTTCGAAGCTCTGCAAACAGGAGCAGTAACATGGAGGAGAGAAGATTTGTGCTCCCTCTGTCACAGTTCATGTGGGTACAAGAGCCCTTAAGCTGTTTCCAAGACCAGAGCCCACTACATTAAAACTCTCTTCAGCAAACACTCTGCCCTGTTATGAAATATTAACTAGAGCAAGAATCATCGCTGAGGACTAAGAGCAGACATCCATTAAGCATAGGGCCAAGCTTTACGTTTTCTTTGAGAACCGCAGCAAAAAGCACTTGATGCCAGTCTTATTTTAAAAGTCAACCTCAGTAAGTAAATTAGAAGTTGATTCTTCCTAAGTGGGGAACAAAGAACACACATACCCAATTCCAGAGAAAAGAAAGGTCTTTTAGTATCCAATTCCAGAGGAAACACAGACATTTAATATCCCTTTAAATATTATACTAGGTACTTCAGTAGTGTCACATCTGTTACAAAGTCCATCCTGGATGTAGTGTCTAAAATCACTACATAGCAATATTCCAGAACTTGCTGCAGGATTACTACTAGCATTATCAAATGGAGACAAATCATATTTCATTGGGATACAAGAAGCAAAAAAAGACCCAAAGGCTTCAAGTCTAACCAGGGGCTAAGTTTACCTGTTTAAATTCCAAAACTGCACAACTTGCATGAAAAGTCTGAGATGAGAACTGTAGTAAATTTAAGCTCACAGAATACTTTGTGAACAGAAGTATTTTAAATGAATTTAAAAAAAAAAACCTCAAATCCCACAAAATCCCTCAATAACTCCCAATTCAGAGACATCTAAAGCAGGCTCCCTTCTGCTGGAGAAAGAGACAGGCATTCTTCTTTGTGTTAATATTTTGCTGGCTTTTTTTTTTTTAACGTTGCATCTTTCTCCACAAATTATTAAAATCTTTTTACAAACATAGTTGAGATTAACTAATGCATCTTCACATTTCCTCACACCCCAGGAGTCAATTTAAACAGGTTGTTAAACTGAAACTTTGTGTTTCCTTCACGCAGATGAATATTCAACAAGTTATAAGGCAACTCAGTGAGATTCACTGTGAGCCTATTGAAGTGACCTGGGCTAAAGGCAGAACTAAAAAGAGATTTCTTCTTTCTTTTTAAAATGCGAGTCCTTTCAACTCTGCTTATAATGAGCCTTTGCAAAATGTACTTTAAAAAAGTAAAAACTGAATTTGCAGTGCTGCAGATATAACCACCTGCCTTGCAAAAGGTCCAAGCCACAGGAGGTGGCAGCAACTTTACTCCAGCAATCAGAGAGGTGTCATATGCCTTGAGGTTTCACAAGGTACCTCCTTAGATCCAGAGAAAGGGTGTCTCAGCCATCTGTCTTCCACTTTGCCTCCGAAGACATTCCCCAGACTTCAAAGGGCTGATCTGACTTTCTGGGGCTGGGCACAAGTTACTGCCTTGTTCCTGGCTTTAGACTACTGAGCTTACTCTGGGGTGGTCAAGCATTGGAACAGGTCACCCAGGGTAGTACCACGAAGTGGAACTTGCAAGGATGAAATTCATAATCCTGGGAAAACTGCAGCAAAACAGACTATGGACATGCTTCATCAACAGATACCTCTAGTATATATATGGACATGCTTCATCAACAGATACCTCTAGTATATATATGGACATGCTTCATCAACAGATACCTCTAGTATATATATGGACATGCTTCATCAACAGATACCTCTAGTATATAATCAGCTAGCATTTAGTATACAAGTAACAAACGCAATTGCAATCCAAGCCATAATTTTGAGCAATGGCTTGTGCAATGTTGTTCCTTTTGAAGAAGAATGTTACCTTATTTCCTGTACACACCACAAATAGAGAATCAAAGACTCACAGAATGGTTTGGGTTGGAAGGGCCCTTTAAGATCATCTAGTTCCAACTCCCCTGCAACGGGCAGGGACACCTTCCACCAGATAAGGTAGCTCAGGGCCCCATCCAGCCTGCCCTTGAACAGGAATGGGGCATCCGCATCTTCTCTGGGCAATCTGTTCCAGGGTCTCACCACCCTTTGAGGAAAGGATTTCTTCCTAACTTCTAACCTAAACCTGCCCTCTTTTAGTTTAAAACCATTAACCCTTGCCCTGACACTACCTGCCCATATAAAAAGTCCCTCTACCTCCTTTTTATAAGGTTCTGGAAGACTGCAATGAGGTCTTCTTGAAGTCTTCTCCACATTGAACAACCCCAGCTCTCTCAGCTTGTCCGCAGAAGAGAGGTGCTCCAGCCCTCTCAGTGTCTTTGTGGCCCTCTCTGGACCCGCTGTAACAGGTCCATTTGAAATACCTTTAAACTCAACATCAAATGTATACACTATCAGATGCTTCACCAGGATAGAGTGTAGTATGTGTCCACATATACACGAGTGCTTGAAACCCAACTCAGAGTAAGTGTAAGCTTTGTATCTTTGTGTGTGCATATACACACACTGCAATTTCAGATTTTTTTTAAATCTAGTAGTGAATGGTTCACCTCCATTACACTGGTTCCACAGAGAATCATTGCAATGAAAGCAAATACAATCTTTTCATCTTTTGAGCAAATTTCACAAGTATAATGTTGCATATTTACCAGACAGAAATCATCATGAAAAAGCATCATGCTGTACTGAATTTCTTGATGACAAAAGCATCACAGCTCATTTGACACAGGATGACTCAAACACTTAGTTTAGTATTATTCTGCAAATGCTCAGAAAAATATCAGCAGATTTTCCATATAGTAGCAATTTAAAGGATTATAGTAAATTTCTTTGCAAGAAATGTTGCATTTCTCCTATAATTTAAATATCATAACATAGGAAAATTTAAAAAGCATTACATGCACAGTTAAAGCATATTAAACAGGCCCAGATTATACATTTGGCTTTACCAAGGTACTGGCATTTATTCCTTCTTGAGTACTCAGAAAAATACTTTATTTCAAAGAAATGACAAGCACCTTCAGCTTCCCTAAAAAGCAAATATAATTTCAGCCTGAGGGTTCATGGCAGCCTCAGCTAATAATGCTACTGGCCATTGCAGTCCCCCTCACTCCCTGGTTCCAGCTCCTGGTCTCAGACATCCTCGAGCACAATGAACTGCTTAAGCATACTTAAACCAGCAAAAAGCCAAGCACTACATTTAATTACATGATCTTTGCCAATTAGGATTTCAGTGGGCTCAGCAAGCTGGAACACCCGAACACAAATGGGTCGAAGGGAGCTACCAAGCCCAGGGGGACAGGACAGCCAGCAGGCATGAAGTTCAGGCTGCCACAGAACAGCCCTCAGCCAGCCAAGCTGGCCACGAATGCTGCTCAAGAGGTCAACAGCCACACTGGAGGAAAGGGTAACTTTCCTCAGCATTTCAGGAGGTAAAAGGAAAATATAAGTCTTAGGTGCCCAGCTCTGCTCACCTGATGAAATACCTTCTGCAGGACTTATTTTGCTCTCTTCGACTGACAATATATACAATGGTATTATAATAACTCAGTGATTGCATCAGACCAGAAAAGATATTTGCAGTTGTGTGGCTGGCACTAATAGCAGTGACAGTACAAGAACATGCTCTAAATTCCTTAAGTAATGAGTTGAATTTACTATTACAGTTTTACAAAACTGTCTCAGCATTTTAACTTTAAACCCTAAAAAAGCAACAGCACATATTAAAGAAAAAAAATTAAGAGCAATCTCTTCATATATCTCAAAAAAGGAAGCAACTAAGACTTGTACTTTTTTTGATACCATCAAGGACACTGGAAAATTGCAGAGAAAATAAGAAGATTGCCAGGAATTACACTACTTTTGTAGATGAAAGGATGGGGAACAAGTAGGAGGAGAATGAGCTGTCTTCCACATTGTGTAGTTAATTTTCCAATTGAATTGTCATCGCAATGCTTTTACTTCAAAGTTTACCACACAATTGCAGAGACATGAACCGCTATCAAATCTTCCAAATGCAGCTCAGATTTTCAGTCCAGAACTACATTATAAGCTTTATATTAAACATCACAAAATAAGCCGTTCTGAAAACTCACAGAAAGGTGAGGTTGCTCCAAACCCCAATGTAACAAGCAGGATTGATCAGCTAGTTTCGCCAAGTCTCTGCTTTTTCTATCAAAAAATTGGGTTACAGTAACATTTTTTGCTTATCTGTATCTAACATCAAGATACCCAGTTTATCAGCCATAACCTTCGAAATATTGTACTTGTCAGGCTGCGGATCATGCATTATTTTTTAGAGGATGGAGTTTTCTCTCCTCCAAGAAGGATCAAAGACTACTGAATTCTGATTCAAACGTGTTGCACAAAGTACTTCAGAAATGTGTTTATGCAATGGAGAAGAAGCAAGCATGGAGAGATAATCATAAAAGACCATCAAGCATTGCCAAAATCCTCCTCCACTAGACATACCTGCACAGCATGACTGCATCTGCAGAGTAAGAAACTACTGAAAAATACACATCTGCACAGTATTTTAAAAATCTACTTGATACCTTCATGTTTGATCCAAAAATCTTCCCCGTGCCACATTCCCCTCAGTTTGATTAGTGTACTGAAATGATACCACGGAGACCCAACATTAAGGAGCCTCTGAAATGAAGACTTTCCATGTGTCAAAAACAGTGCTATTAATATACTAATTATTTCTTCACAATGATGTTTAAACCTTTTTAAACGGTCAGAATAATTAAGAAAAGGGCAAACCCCAGCATTTTCTTCTCTGTGATTCTATGAAGTTTTTCTGCATGATTAAGCTAGTAGAACAGCCATCATTTGTCACGTCTATCAAAAGATTTAAAAGTCACTAGAATTGTATGGTGATCACAGAAAATCAGGAATTTCTCATCTCTCAAATAATCCTTCTTGTACCACCTTACCCATCCTTTTATATTCAGGAAGAGGATAAAAGGCTCTTATATTGGAGAACATTTACTAAGTAGATCGCTGGTTTTCCTTGTCTAGTTTATTAAGAATGCAAATATAATCTTAGTTTTAGACTTCACCATAGCAGAAAAAACTAGGCTTTTCCTTTTTCACATGATTTTCACTGTGTGGTTTTTCTTCTCATTTCTTATTGATACTTTCAAAACCAAACAACTGTTTTATTTGTGACATAAAACACATGGTTTTTCAGCAAAAACAATAATTAAAAAATCCTATCCTTCCACCTAAGTGCATCATAATAAAGGGTTCTTTTCTCTGTTTATTTTACAAGTCTTATTGTCACAGTAGTGCAGGAATGCACACTGGGAACAAGTGATGGATCAAAATAGGAAGTTTACTTCTTCTCTAAGAAGTCTCATAAGAGAAAAGGGTTTTTTTGAAAAATATGTAAAACTATAAAACTTTACTCTTCAGTCAGTGTCAAAGCATATTGTATACTTTAACTAAAGAAATCTCTGAGACCCAAAATCTTGGGCTTTCACACCCCGTTACTCAACCTCTAGTAGAAATTTCTCATTGAAGACTGAGCAATTCAAAGAATCAGCTTTTGAATTCCTATTGATTAGGTTTTCTAAATGACTCTCTTCTGCTTTCTCCTTTCTAATATTTACCTCTACACCAGGCTTTCCGTGCCTGTTTCTAAATGACATAGATATCATGTGAGTAATCTCTTCTGGTTGAAAATGCAATTTATTTTAATTGGAACCGAAAACTTGTTTGAGGGGTGGCAGGAGGAAACTGTTCCTATTTCCTGCTATAGTTCTCTCAGCATCTAATTACGTCCATAAAGAAAAACAATGGGGAGGCTGTGTGTTATTCAGTTTAATGTGGTTAATTACACTATTCCCCATATGCATGCAAATACACCAGAGCCTCACAACTGATACAGCACCCACACAGCACATTTATCAGCTGTAACAACTGTGCTTTGAGATCACATATGGTACACACTAGATATATATACTTGCTTACTGGAAAAGGTTTCTAGTTCACAAGAAAAAAAGTAACACGCAGCAAAAAAGACACCAAATAAAAAATTCTAACCATTCACATCTGTATTTTCCACAAAATTCTTGTCAATATGAATTAATTTGCTGCAACTAGAAACACAGCCTTCTTAAAGAAATATCTTTCTCCATGCTTTCCTGTAAATAAGATACTTTGGGGAATTCCTTTTTTATACCTCCATGCCTCAAAATACTATCAGGGCTTGAACCTGTTAGTTCACTTTCAGAAGTCTGAAGAGATGTGGGCCACCTCGGAATGGAATTAAGGTACCAGTCAGATTTTTTCCAAGTCAGATTCTGTGCCGGGTATTCCCAAGGACACAAAATAAATATTTTAAACATTATCTGTCCCAGTGGCCAGGGTTTCAGTTGGGAAAGTGATACATCAGGTGAACACATGTTCTTCATTATTACTCCTTCTTCTAAGTCTTGCACAAGCAACACTTTGTGAGTCCAGAGGCAGAGAGGGTAGGTGGTCAAGGATAGTGCAGATGAAACAGCTGCTGGCACTCAAAACAGCCCCTGAACACCACACTCTTGTCCATACACTCTGGTAAGCTTAATGAGGAAGAATCATCAGTCACACACTGCAAAGTAATAGTTTTTAATGACAGCTGAAATGTCAACACTGCCTGTCCCAGGAAACACGTGTGAAAGGACTTGGTCTTGAGAAAGGCACACAACTCAGTGCCCAGAGAACAACTCTACTGAGGTCAGACTTCTCAAGTATAAAGTCACCAAGGGAAAAGAACAAAGAGGTAAAAGGAACTGCATATTGTCCTCCTATGAAGAGTGAAAACAATGTTTCAGAGCCTTAGCACAAAACAATCTGAGCTCAGATGAGTCACTGGGGTTCTAGGACCAAAACAGACAATACGGATAATTGATAAAACAGGAGCAGACAGTAAGAGGGATAATCTCGATGCTTGAAGAATATGATGGCTTTTATAAAGAGTTAACCTCCCTCCCTACCTACACAGTTGGAACAGTAGGAGGTCTGTTCAGAAACATCATATTAAGAGGGAAGGAGGAATGTGTGCAAGCTGGAAAGATGGATTAATTAAGAAAAGAAGTGGAGAATGTACCCTGGTCTACCTTTGAATGTGGCCCGGCTTTGAACAAAGGGCAGCACCACGTGACTTCAGAGGTACTGGCCAACTCAAATTATTCTGTGATTTTAAGGAAAGGGCTTAATGTAGGAAAAGAACAAAACAAAAATAACATTATCTTCACTACTGAATGAAACCTACGCTGAAAAAAGATTTAGTTTGGAGAATAGGTCACTGCTGCCTAGGCAAAGAATGTGATGAAATAAGAGCCAAAGAACCTGAAAATGTTATGAGAAGATAAGATGTCTTTTGGCAGACTAAGGTTTTGATTTTGTTTAAACTAGCTAAAGTGAGTAATTTAGCTTCAACAGCACAGTGAATAAATAACTGCTACAAAGTTTTAACCTTTACTCATTCAATTAACGTTAGACCTTAAAAGCTCTCCTCAAAGAAAAAAAGCTTTATAGAAAAACTAGGAAAGGTGATATTCATATTCCTGATATTCTTCTAGATAAAAAAGATACATTCCTTGAGGTTCTAGAACACACACACCAAGGTTTGCTCAACTAATGTAAAATTGTTTATGCAATTGAAATACATTTCCTTCTAGCATAAAAATCTGTACCAAGTAAAGGTGTCAATCTTCATCATTTCACTGTTGCCTCAATCCAACAGAAACCCAGTTTATTTTTCACTGCCTCTCCAAGTAAGATAACCTGAAATTTTTCCCAATTGCTTACTTAGGAAAAGGAAAGTCTGACTTCAAATCCAAATGCTGACTTACGTTAATTGCTTATGCTTATCTTCCCTCCCACACTTGTGGCTGTTTTCCAGCCTGTGCCTATAGCAACCACTGGAGACCTGGCTTTGCTGCTACTGATACTCTTTCTCTCCTGCACATTAACGAATATATGGCCGTGATGGCAGGTGCATCAGGAAGCAGCCAGACATACCAAACGTGTGCCACCAGATGGCATCTTCAACCAGTTACATTTTAAGCTTATGCCTTCAGGAGGAGATCCTGCATTTGATAAGAGCCTTTGTATTCTGAAGCCTCAAGCTTCTATATCAGAAAAAGTAGAAGCACTTCTTAAGACCTAGACTGGTGTCAATAATCTGAAAGTCATTTTGCATAGCTCAAATCATCATTTTAAATATGTTCTCTCAACAAGGATTCAGGGAGCCAAAAAGGTATTCTGCACCATGCTTGGGTGTCCTCTCCCCACAGATCTCCTTAATGATTTACAGTAAGATCTAGGTGCAATGCCATTGGATTTCCAAAGGGGGACTACTGATTTACACAGGATTTAACCACCTTCAATACTAGTCCTCTATTAAGAGATGGATTTGGCCATAAATACCTCTATGTGTGTTTGGAAACTGAAGTTTTTCCACTGTAATGATCAACTCTACTTCCCTTACCAGATAGCTTCATAAAAACAAAACAAGAAAAAAAACCACCCTAAACTCCAAGTAATTCTAAGAGAAACAACAGACTACAAGCCTATTTTTAATCTGTTGCTATCAATCAATACAATAACAAATATAACATACAAACCACCCCCAAATCTATAACAATGATTGCTTTCTTGTTCTCAGAGAGCAACCTAGTCAACAGGGTCTTGCTAATGCTAACCTCATTTCAAGTAAAATTTTGGTGATGGCTACCACCTGCTATAAGCACTAATAACTAACTGCCTTTTAGAGACACATATTTTCTTATTTGTTTAGAACCTAAAGATGACTTTTTCCTCAAAGGAGTTTCACCCTTTGAACTGGAGTTTTTCAGATTGTATGGGGAAAAAATATAACCTAGTTTTATACATATAGGCTGATCTCACAAACATCTCTTAGGTTTACTGCTCTGTACTTTTAGTTGTGTACCTGCACTGAGGCTAGCTTTTTCCCCCTCTTAAATGTCTGATGAGAACCAAAGGAAATGAAGTGGAACAAAGAAGTAACATTAGCTTTCATAATTTATTGCTCTAGACAACTCCAACTATTGCCTGTGACAGGAAGCAAGCCAAGCAGAAAGAAAATAGAAGTGTTCTGCCACTTCGTCAATGGCTGAAGTCACAGGATTCATTTCTATGGCCACCAGCAATGTCCCCAACCCACATCGCCACAGTGCAGCTCTCAAGCTGTATGTACAGAGGGCACTGGACACAAAAGAGAATATGAATGAAAAATAAGCTGAATTGTGTTGTGTGTTGTTTTCTATGCAATTTTTTAAGGTTGTAGATTAAAAATTATACCTCTAAGTGATCTCTGTTAATACAGGTTGATAAAGAATAAATCTGACACAATTCACTGAATTTTATCTACTTGATTATTCTGAAAAAAATTTTTTTTTGTCTGGATGGATGAACTCCTGTAGTGAAGTCTGACAAGCAATTCATTTTAATACCTAAATTCAACCTATTTTGATTGAAGCAATACTTTTGTGGTTTTTTCCACTTGTAAAGGTAGAATTTCTTGCAGAGGTAGATTTAGAGCAAGAAGAGGTGTAAGAGTGACTGTTGAATATTCAACATGGCAATTTTCAGAAGTAACATCTGAAAGCAATGATGCTGGTACACCTAATGAGCCAGAAGGATTCTCTGCAGCACCTTCCTTTGTGCTGAGCACCAAAAGACTAGATTTGACTCAGACACAGGCTCTGAAACTGGAGCTTAATCCATTGCCATTACACCCTTGGGTTGCCTGCTTCAAAGAAGATGACATAGCTGGATCTACAAAAATCTCACAGAAAAGAACAACACTGACTTAACCCAAACAATCTACAAGGTTCAACACAACTAGGCAAAATAGCACAGGACATAGATTCCTCTTGAAAATTTAATTCTTGCTGAATCTTCATCAGAGGATGAGGAGCAAGATCCTCCTCACTTATCAAAAACATTTTATCAGGAAGTAATTATCATCCAAAGCGGTATCAACACATAAATTTCAATTAGATTTAGATGCCCAAGGCTGAAGAGAGAAGAAGAGAGCAAACACAGAAAGAAGAGAGAAGCAGGAGCAAACACTGTCATTGCAGAGACAGCACCAAGGAATAATTTCAAATTCACCATTTAATGATGTGATACCCTAAAAGAGGCATATAATGACCTCTGTGTCAAAAGAAAATGTTATGGCTTGACATACTACCAGTACAAATCATGTACATTATTGCCAGAATCCCCCGTGACACTTGCCAAGACTTTCTGAAATCTGAGACTGCAGATTGAAAAGGTGCTCCTGTTCAGCACAATTAATATTCATAATTGGTGTATTTATTCAGAGATCATGGAGTGTAAAGATGATTTAAAAGTATGAAATTTTTTTAAAACTAATTAAAACATTTTTAACTACAGCAGATTTATTTTTCATTTAAGAAGGCAGTATCTTCACAGAGGATATTATATACACTTGGAAATTATTCTATAAATGTTTTCTCTAGATAAATGCAGAAAACCAAATAGAGAAAGCATCTGTCTCAGCTCTGGTAGTATTTCTTAGAATAATTAAAATGCTAATGAAAAAGCATGTAAAGGCAGGAAGAAGTAGAAAAGCCACCCATCCCAGAATAACATCCTTCTGTAAGTATCATTTCCAACTTCTAATGCTCTCTGAGTTATGCTCTTTCTAAGTGATGACAGGCAATGTTTATAGTATCTCTAAGAACGAACTTGCTAGTTATCTTCTTTGCACTTGCCAGTGCTTCTCAGTCGGGTTTTGGTGAAAGGTTAGACACGCAAAACAGATGACGGCAGGAGACAGCTGGTGTTAGCTCCAAAAGCACAACCAGACTCTAAGCAACAGAGGCACACACCTGTACAGCAATTCCCAAATCAGATGAATACAGTGGCACCCTCCCAGCAGCAATGGTCAGCTGACACAAAACACTTGTTTGTCTCTGACTTGCTCTTACTCTGACCCCTCACACTCCTCTAGTTCTTTTTCTTGATTTCTACACTACAGCCACTCTATAGCTGTTGCAAGTACAGTGTGATTAAGACCAAATCAATCCCCTTTCCAGCCTCACACACATATAAATCATGATGCACAAAGCAGGGAACACTGGATCAGTAGATCCAGCGCAACTAGTAGATTTTTGGTTTCTGAGGGGAAGGCAAACATAACACTGGAATTTCCCTCTGCCCCCTTCTAGTTCTTATTCATTTCAGGAGCTGCTCCATCCAAAATGGGGGACAAAGGAATGTGAGGGGCTGCAATTTCAGCAGTGATCCCACTGCACTCCTACATCTCTTCCCAATACAGACTGTAACCTAAGATGGAGTTAAATTAACTGAGGTGAGAATCTAAAGGAGGAATAAACTGGTAAAGCTAAGAGAACACGAAAGGCAAGAACAAAGGTTCTCTCCTCCTAATGAGGATACACACAGTACAAACATCATGGTTATTCGCAAAAAAGAATCTAAGTGTCAAAGACCCAGGTCTAACTCAAGTTGTGCCACTGACTACATAATTTCAAAGCAAGTAAGAAACCTGATTTACAAGTTTCAGAAAAGTATGTGAAAAGCAATAGTAAACAGCACAGCTATGACATACTGTGTATGAAATGCTAATGTGCTATACCGTGCTGTCAGTATTTACATGATGAACCACCCACACACTAAATGAAAGATGGCAAGAACAAAGTCCTAAAGGCTTAGGTATTTGCAAGCAGTTGGGTTTGTATTTATGCTGGTGGTTATTTTTTAATCCATGCAATTTCTGTGCTTGAAGCCCAATATACACACTTGATCCTCCATTTCACAGCCTCAAATCAAGCTCCATATCTGAAGGATATCTCTGATTCCATGACTTTAGTTTGGCTTATTTGACTATGATTTTTGCACTACAGGAAGTGAACTATAGATAGATTATTTATAAGAACAAGTGAGGTAGTTGTAAAGAATCCAGTCAGTAGTATCCACTGTCTTGGCAATAATGATAGATTTAAGCAGCTGCTATTAGAAAACATCAGCTCTGCCAAAATGTCAGATGCTAATGTCTCAAGCAGCTCAATTAAGCTACAAGACATAATTGCTTTGTTCTATCAGGGATGCAGGCAGGCATATTTCAATCTGTATCTGGAACCAACAGAAGCATTTAGGGAAAGAACAGATTAAAAAAAAAAATTAATACATAGCACCTTAAAAATCTGCACTTTCTTTTGGAAGTCCCAGTTTTTAAGCCACAAGTGATTTGATGTATTATGAATTGACAAGAAAGCATACCAAATAGCTGGAGTAGTGTCAGTTTTAATCAGCAAGCCAAATAAAGGATCCAATCAAGCTCACTTTAGCTGTTCAATAGTATGCTTATATGATAAATTATTTTTAACATAAGTTTGACATGCAGGTTTTTTTGTAGTTTAATGATATTCAACAGTGATATGTAATCGGAAATAATTGTTGCAGCAACAAACTGTGTTCATACTACATTAAGAAAAGAATGTATCTAACACATTTTAAAAAATTATGGTAAACATTTCTTCACAAAGTCTAATTAATTTAAGTTAGAGAGCATAGCTGCATTATACAGGCATGAAAAAACAACTGCACTATCATTTGTTTTCAAGAGTAGAAAGAGTAGACGGTGCTATTGATACTTTCCCTTTCTTCCACTTCCTGGTTTCAACCTCTTCAGCTGAAATCTCATTTATATAAACAAGATTGTGAACTGATATTAAGAAAGAAAAGTCAAAGTTTACTTCAAACATTTGCCTCACTGCAGGCAAAGTTAATTTTCTATGATGAAGGAGAATTAACTACAGGCCATTTATTCTGAGAGTGAGAATAATCTGCTGAACTGTGTCCAATTCTCAGGTGTTACTGGTCCAGACAGGGCATGGATTACCAGCAGAAACTCAAACTGATGTAGTTGTACCAGGAACATTTGCAACTCTCATGCATCTCTAAGATACAGAAAAAAGTGTCATACTGTAATTGCCCTCTGTTTGGAGGGCAGACCACATCACACAAACAAACTAAAACTAAAGATCATTTTAAAGATCATTTTACTGAATGCATTATGGCAAAGAAAGAAAAAGAATAATTCTTACCCTCAGAAGTTCATCTAGACTTCAAACCAGCAATTAAGCTTTCAGACTTGTGAGTCTGAGGACACCAGTCACTTAGGAAGAGGTTTTACAGTTTCATCATGTAAATGTTTTTTTCATCACACATAAGTAAATATTTTAGTTATACATGTCCTGGAAATTCAACAGTTTCTTCAACAGTAATCACAGTACATAGGGTTTAGAGCATAAATGTAATTACTTAAGTGTGAAATAAAGAAATGTTAACTAAAATTGCTTTTACTGAAGTGTAATTTCACACAAACTTTGCTGTGCTCATACAGATAGATCTTACAATACTTGTAGGCCTCTAATAAGCATCTTGTTTATTTTCCATGCTGAAATTTTATCTTAAACTGCTTCAAATGTAAAAATCTGCAAGAACTGGTTTTGTTTGACTCTCCAATTGGATCAGATCATTCACATATGTGCTACAGTTCAATGTAATTTTAAATACTATTCCCTTTTACTATAATGTGGGCATAAATACTTTTATTAGCTCATCTTAACACTGATCACTTTAGCTAGAAATTTTTATGTTTACTAAGTTTTAACTTGCACAGCACTAGCAACCTACCAATATTATTTCACGCAACCAAATGAGAGAAACTGAGCAACAGAAAAATATACATGGAACATGAGAAAAAGTTCAAGCCCAGGAGACCCTACCATACTATGGTATTATGTCCCCAGAGAATATCTAGAAGGCTCAAAGATCATAAAGACACATGCTGGCAGGAAAGAGCTTTCCCTCTGTAGGTTTTATGGACCCATAATGCACAAAAGATTTCCAAAGGTCACCAGAGTTGCCACAGTTGTTTGCTCACAGGTTGTCCCCAGATGCCTACGACCTTTTCCCTCCCATCAATTTAAAGTTCAAATTCCAAAAAACCGCATGTGTTCACTAAAATAAAAACATTACAAGCAATTCCAGTGTTTAAGTTTTATCTCTCTACCACTGCAACATTCAACCAAGTCAATGGTATTTTTTACCCAAAGACACCCTAATAAAACTGCAAGGGGGTGTATTTCCCCTTTGCATGCACAAGGTTAGTACTTATATACCTACTGGAAATACACACACCTTACCTCATGTGATGCAAAGGGAATAGCAAGGAAGGTTCCGCAAGTAACAGTGGTTTCCTTGCATCTACCACAGCTGTAAACATGGGAGCTGCAAAACACAGGACTAGTAGAGGAGAAGAGAATGCCCAAGGAGAAGATCTGCAGAGACTAGACACCTTCTACACTGCAAGAATAAGCTTTTATTCTGTCTTCATCTAATGTTCTTCTATCTTCACACAACAAGCTGCATGCACATGGCATTTCAGAAAGCTCTGCACACAGGCTAGCACAGAGTCAGGACTTTCTCAATGAAGCACATGAAGGTTTAAAGCAGAAGTGTATGCTGTTTTACCTATTTTCCATTTTTTCTAAATGAAGGAGTAAGAAATGCTGCCCCCTGTGCCTGCACATGGCCTGGCTACAGTCACCAAGTCAGAAACCACCATCATGGCCACTGCTGGTGGTGGCACCCACAAAACAGAATCAAGAACATCTGTACAGAGGCAGCTGCCTCGGTAATGTTCATACATTACCTCTCAGTCCTATATGTCAAAAAGCACAGGTTTATAAAAATGCACTTGACTTAGGTTTTTGTGTTCTTAGATTACTGAAGGAAACTCTTTTTAATAATGATGGCAGAGTTAACTAAAAGGATTGCACACTGAGCACAAAAAATGAGAGATGTCAAATGTGACAAGAAGAAACAGAGCACATGTTAATTACTTTTAAAACAGATACTGACGGGGAAAAAAGACTTAATCTAAAAAGCACCAATACACATATCCTGCAAGCTTATTCACTTGTGCAGTCATATCTGCAGAAGATATGCTATTTTCATTCAGTATCTGTAAATCTAACAATATCCTTAAGAAAAATAATCCCAAAGGTAAAAGCAAAGATGTACAATGATAGATATTAGACAAACATACTACTTACAGTTCTAGGCATATCTTGTAGTTAAGTAGGTCATTTAAGGAGGTATAAATTAAAATCACAGAAATGTTAAGTTGGGAAGGTCATATAGCACAACCTGCTAGCTTCAAAGCTGAAATTGGTTGCTGCCATCAGCTACTTTGCTGTTGAAATCAAATTCTGCAATATGATTTTTTTAGGTTTTGTATATTAATCTCAGCCCTTCCAGATTAATAATAGTATTTAACCTATCATAGTTGGTAATTTTTGCAGATGTTGGAAAACAAGAATTTATCCCATTCCAAAAGTGCAGGTTTGGTTGCTATGAAAAGGACCGGTGAAATGAGGTCCATTAATGTCAATAAATCATACACCTAGTAATTAAAGTGAACACCACAAATGTTGGGGGAAAAAATAAAAGCACTTTTAGGATGGGACAGAATTAAGGCTTCGAGTACAACCTCTCTTACATAGTCACTATGCTACAAATTCTCTTCCATGCAGTGGGAGCAGAATGAACCATACTCATGCAGTGAGCAATTCAAGTTGTGTTCCTTTCACTTGTGCGAAATGTGCTCTGGTTACAAAATGTACATGAACCATACTCTGCAGACAGCATGATCACCTCGCTCATATACTTTCAACACAGCTCAGTATAGCAATATCTCACAAAGATGTGTGAATTACTGTCTTCAAAACACAGGTGAGTTAATGGTCCCTTTTACGACTCAGAGCCAAGCAAGACAACATTGCCATCAAAAACTTTACCTACATTTGTTTTTCTGACACATTTAAAAATCCAAAGAACATAAAATTTTATAGATAATTTTACTAAGAATTATCTACATACTAAGAGGTATGCACGTATATTCATCCACAGAGAAAATTACCCATGCACTGAAGTCAAAGGGGGACATGCTTGGCTTGCAATTAAGAATGTTCAGTACTTAAGAACAGCAGATTCTAGATCTGAAAGGGAAGGCTCATAAAAACATGCAGGTAATTAGTTAGTCATCATGCAAAGAAAAGGTAGTGTTTATCACCTGACCAAAATCATTCTGCATAGTAATGAATCCCTATAATAAACCTACATAAAACTACCCAGGTAATTATAAATCTGACATACCCAACTGTACTTTGGAGTATGACTTCAGTAAATATTACCATCAGGGAGGTTCAGAGATATACTGCCTTAGCCTTCTAGAAAAAACAAGCCAATTAAAAATGAGCCAATTTCTCCATGTGTCATTATACTGTTATGAACATAATACAGGACTGGAAATTCCAAGGCTGCCATACAGGCATCTTTCTTCTGAACACTAAACATCTGTAGTCTAGTGGTAGAGAAACGTCATTAAACACACAAGCTTGAAACAAAGGCCACATGTCTCCAAGTGAAGAGGTTCCTGTCCCCTTGCCATTTGCCTTTTCCCTGGAGGGGTTAAGATTGGAATGGACATTCTCCATGGTGCTGCAGGCAACTGGAAATCATCCTGGTAGCCCAGTGTGCCTGAATTGCTTCTTCCACACACTGGAAACCCAGACAACCTCACAACCCTTGTGCCACGCCCTCACTGCTGCCAGTCATGAGACAGGTCTGTACTGGAAAATGTGTCTACTATAGCTGTCACTCTGCAGTCAGGCCCACCCCACCATGTGCCCCTTTATCTTCTAGACTGGGTGCCTTGCCCAGCTAGTCCCAATACCCTGTCAGCCTCTTGCTCATCTTTCTACTTTGCCGGCCCAGCCACCCTCTGTCAACCTCTGACTCAGCCTCCTGGCCATTTCCTTTTCTCCCAAGCCCTGCACCTCAAGTAAGTCTCAACCAACTCCATATCATCTGACGAGCAGCCCATGTCACTACTTTTCATCCCTACTTTTAGCCTTCCCTGCAACATGCTCACCTTTTTTGACTTCATCTTTCCCAACTCACATTCACAAGTCAAGATAAAGTTGCCTCAACACTCCCCAGATGCAAGAAGAGTCCTGACAGCAGAGCACTTGGGAGTCTCTTCTTAGTTCAGGCTCTGTTCAGATTCCTACCCAGTGAACAGCAGCCCTGTGTAACTACTGCAGAAATAGCTGACAGTTCATCTTGGCTGTAAGCCAGAAATGTAGTGAACTATGCATGCACATACATATGTAGCAAATTATGAGAATTTGAGCTAAGTCACCAATGAGTTCATCAGAAATACTTCAAAAGGCTTATAACCTTGCCAAATTTGGAAATAAAATGTATTAATTCGAAAGGACAATCATGTTGATGCTTCCAGCTAACCACAGATACAGAGTAAGTTTTATGCATAAACGCAAAATAATTGACTGTGCATTCCATATTAAAGCTCTTTGCATGACTTGCCCCACTTATCATTTGCTTGCTCAAATACAGGCTTTCTATGTAGCCACTTCATTTCACATGACTTTACTTATAAACAGAACTCTCAATATTATTTCTGAGGACAATCATATCATCCCTTAAACAAAAGTGAAATTTCAAATGGATGGACAGCTGCACAAGGCTTTAAGAAAAAACATTTCATGTTGTTTAACATTTATCAAGTATATCACTGTGCTAATCCACTGTGGTCTTACTTCAACAGTTACACTCTTCTATCTCTCTTCTTCTTGCTGATCAGTGTCTCAGAGATATGTTTCTAAAAGATGAATGCATCTCCCACAAAGGATTCCGTATTAGTAGGATTTATTAGTGATTTATGACTGTCACTATTCAACAAGACCGTTTTTCTTGTATAAAATCTAAAATTTATTTTCTTCTCTACTCTATCAGTGGTTTTGTCCTTCCAAATGTTTGAAAAAAAGCTTTCCTCTACTCCAGTTATTTTCTTGACTGCCTGTGTACCTGGCACTTCCACCACATCATCAGTCAATTGATATTCTCTTTATCCAGTCACCTGCTGTCATACTATTCATACAAAGAAAACTGTGAGGCCCACAACAACATGTCTCACAAGCTTTCTCAACCTCCCCCTCACAATTTAATTTTTTCCTTCTTTTGATGATCACTTTCGTAACTACAGCTTTCATGTTTGTTCATACAGAAGATTAGCACTTCTCAGCTACCCTGCCAACAAGCATTAGGAGCCCAGCTTTCCTATGCTAGCTTAAAAGAGAGTAGCTACCAGCCACCCTGAAGAATGCTGCAGTATCACAATCACTGCATGAGAATAATTTCGAAGGCAGGAACAAAGCAAGATGTGGGCTCAACTGAAAAAAGAATCAAAGACTTAAATTATACCAGTGTTATACAATGGGGTAAACTTCAGGAGATTAATCTCCAAAATATAATTCAGAACAATTCCAATACCTTCAAATGCATTTAAGAAAATATCTTAAAGAGAAAAATTAAAGAGAGAGAGAACATTAAACATGGGCTTGTAGAAATCAGCTGGGACACAACACACCAGAGCCATCCTCCTACAGATTACATCTCTCAGTGGATTAAAAAAAAGTAAAAATCACTCAAAAAAAAGAGAAAATCCATAGGTAGAATTTTCTGTGTCTCTGCCACTCAGTTATGGAAAATGGTATTGCATCTCTTCCATTTTTTCTGAAATGTCAAAGAAATCATCTGTAGAACTTCATTCTCAGCCAACTAGGTGGACCCTTTTATTCATTCTATTTCCTTTATTCATCCATGTGCTGCAATACAATTGACACCTCTTCCATCAGAACTGTATGGCAGCACGACAACCTAATTATTCCACAAAAGACGATACACATTACCTCTTCGGGTCAAGCTACAATCCCCTAGTTGGATGTAATTTTTAAAATTACAAGCCTTAATAACTTGAGTATCATTCTAGTTCAGCCACTACACTCCTGAGTTTCAGAGAACGTTTCCTGAAAATGAAGGTTTTGTTATTTCTATATGGGTTTTGGTGACTGCTACCAGTATTACTAATAAAGACTGGTAACCCTTCTTCTGCAGCAGACAACCCTATTTCTTGTACTTCTGACAGGGTTCTTCAGAAACAAAAGTGATAAAAGGACCTGCCTTCTTATACCAAGTTTTATACTTTGGCTTCATAGTTTAAAATGGCTGGAATTAGATAGCTTTTGCCCCCCAGCTAACTTTCTATGCCACAGATCAATTACTTGCCAAAAATGCATTCATATCTGATAGCAAAAACAGAACATGGGAGGAAGCACATTAGAGCAAGCAAATGCATTCATACGTTGAGAATGCAGGCAGAGGCAGGAGACAATTAGAGAAGGAAATTCAAATATAAGGCATTTCCTGAGGATTAATGAGTGGGTGGTAGCGTTTCATAGTCAAGGGTACGATGGGTTCTGCAACCGGCACAATTCATTAATCCCCCAGGCAACACAAACTGGGATTCTGCTAATTTTTTTCTGCCCTTGTTATTTTCCTTAACATATATTTAAATTTCCACTTACTCTGACACCATTGTTCTTTCATAGAATCACAGAATGGTTTGGGTTGGAAGGGACCTTAAATACCATCTTAGTTCAAACCTCTCTGCCATGGGCAGGGACACGTCTCACTAGACCATGTTGCTCAAAGCCCCATCCAAACTGGCCTTGAACAGTCCCAGGGATGGGGCATCTGCAGCTTCTCTGAGCAACCTGTGCCATGCCTTAATATCCTCACAGTAAGGTCTCTTCATAACATGTAATCTAAACTCATCTTCTATCAGTTTTAGACCATTCCCCCTTGTCCTATCACTACACGCCCATGTGAAAAGTCTCTCTCCAGCTTTCCTGTAGGCCCCCTTCAGGTACTGAAAAGTGCTATAAGGTCTCCCCAGAGCCTTTTCTTCTCAAGGTTGAACAGCTCCAACTCTCTCAGCCTCCTATGCAGAGGAGAGGTGGTTCAGTACTCTTGAGCATCTTTGTGGCCTCCTCTGGACTCGATCCAACTGGTCCATGTGCTTCTTATGTTGGAGGCCCCAGATCTGGATGCAGAACTCCAAGTGGGGTCTCATAAGAGCAGAGCAGAGAGCCAGAATCATCTCCCTCAACCTGCTGGTCACTCTGCTTGTGACACATCCCAGGACATGGTTGGCTTTCTGGGCTTCAAGTGCTCATTGAGAAGACATGTTGAACTTCTCATCCACCAACACCCTCAATTCCTCAATGTCATGGGTGCTCTGTATCCATTCTCTGTCCAGTTTTTATTTGTGCTTCGGATTGCCCCCAAGCCACATACAAGATCTTACACTTGGCCTTGCTGAACTTCATGAGGTTCCGAGCCCAATGCTGTCTGTATGTCTAAATAGTGCTACTATGGTAAATAACATCTATAAAATTACTGAATTAGTACCTGGAGCAAAAGGCTAGATAACTTTTCAAGTTGCAGAAAGTAGTTCTTTTCCGAAAGACTAAAAATGTTCTCTGCCTTAGAAACAGAAAGGGTTGAGCAGATGTGATCCCTTCCTCTAAATTACAAGCTGTCTGATGGCCTCCATTATCTTAGTGGTAGCAGACAAAGAGCAAATCAAGTATTGGAGAGAACAAATGATTTTCAAGCTGCCTTTCAGCACCTTAGGAAGCCACATACACCAAGGCATTACTTAACATGTCCCTGCCAGCAACCATACCCCTCCATCATCATAACTCCATACTAACCTGTGACAGGTGCATCTATGTCCAGCAAATTTTTCTCCTGGCGGAGAATCGAAGCTCCCTCTGTTATAATTCTCAAAGCAACACTCTCTTCCAGTCTACCTTCTTTCATAAGGTGTGCCTTTAAGATATCCACACGAGGTTTTCCATCATTATCGAACACTTCTTTAGCTGTGAGCCGATGACTTGGAGGAAACGGGACAGCTAAGTGGAAAAAAAGACAAAAATATATGGTCACTTTTTACAGCAAAGCTTCTATTACTGACAATGACACATTTCAAAACATGTCTGCTGCAAAACATTAACACAGATTTTCTACTGCCTCTTAAAAAGTGTGGTTGAAATTGTACATAGGTTACCAGAGACACTATTAAAACACATGTATTCTGCAGCACATATTATTCACACACGCAAGAACGACTGATTCACACTTATAAAAACTTGAGAAGAGTATTTAGGCCATATTTACAGGTAGATATATTCAAACGAGCATCCCAAAAGGCATGGGAATATCAGGGAAACGAGGGAACAGAGTTTAAACTGCTCTAGTAGCACTAGAGAACACTGATAGAAGACTTCCTCCCATTAACAGCATAAAATGCACAAAAAACTGCAACATTTAATATCTGTGCATGGACATGCATAGATATGCTCTAATGAAAATTCTAAAACCCAAGACAGACCTCTCTCTAATGACTTTGGGTAGGGGGATGGAAGATGTTTTCCCTGTGTAAGTTACACAATATATATTTGAAGCCCATCAAAGCACGCCTGAGTGCCAAACAGACCACTCCAGCAAAAGCAGGGCAGAGGATGTATCACACCAAAGTTTGAAACAAACAGATAAATAGGAAGGTTGTCCTAGCAACATGGCAGCGAATAGCGAGCTGCGTACTGCCGTCACGTAAGGTCTGTGGCATATGGCAAACTTAACGTTCCTGCTCTCCAGCTGGAGCGAGAAGGCTGGGAGGTGATGCTGTCAGCCACCAGGATGAGGTTGGAGCATTATCCCAGCTTAACTCCCTTTCCCTTGCAGTCAGTTGGAGTGGCATTAGGCAGCGCCTGCCTCACCAGCCAGAGGGTATTTATCCTGATCCCAGCCACAGCTGCAAGAGGGTCAGGTTGTTCGGGAGCTCCAAGCAGGGGAAGGAGGTGACCACAGGGCTGGTCTCAGCTGGCCACATCTGCAGTACAACCCCATCCCTGCCACAGGGCCTTGTCTCCCATGGAGTATTCTACTGGCAGCTTTGCCATATCGTGAGACATGACACCGTAATGCAGTAGATCAAGGTATCTGTTAGTTTCAATCTTCTTCTAATTTCACAATCAGTGTACTTCAAAAACAGCCCATAAATCACACTCATTATTTAAAGTTCAAGCCACACACTGTTCACTTACACTACCAGAAGTAACAGAGCAGAAAATAAAAAAAAATCGCTTTGTGCAGTTAATTCCCACTGATATTTTTAACATAAACAGTTTCAGAAAATGCCCCCATTTTTTGTTGTTTTTTTTTTTCTGGCTCAATCTTTTTTTTTAACTTTTTTCCTGCCCCAGTTCCAGCAGTCAATTCACTGAAATAGTCTCCTGGGGACTAACGAATGTGGACCTCTGCAATATACTGAAACCTGACTGCTCTCAGACTTAAACACGGGACAAAAAGGGGAAAAGGTTAAAATTCATGACATCCCTGACAGGACTGGGATTCTCCTGAAGAAATGACACTTCAATCAACAATGAAGTTATAATACAGCTCTCAGCTCTGGAAAGCCCAGTAGCAGATCTATGATGATCTTTCTCCTAGACTGCTTTAAATTCGTCTATGTTTTGAATGGTACTACCAGAGGAGGTAGATTATGAAAGGAAAAACGTTATCACCCTTTCCACAGCTACTGCAGTTGAGCCTATTCCACAATGCTCACAAAATCGAGTTTGTATGCTCTATCGATCTTTGATGTACTATCTGCAGCAGACCCTCAAAAGCAAGACAGCCATATCATGGAATGGTCCAGGGTAGAAGGGACCTTAAAGAAAATCTAGTTCCAAACCAAATCAGGGCCACATCCCACTTGTGGGATCATGTTGCTCAAAGCCCCATCCAACCTGGCCTTGAACACTCCCAGGGATGGGGCATCCACAGCTTCTCTGAGCAACCTGTGCCAGGGCCTCACCACCCTCACTGTAAGGCATTTCTTCATAACACCTAATCTAAACCTACTCTCTTTCAATTTAAAGGCATTTCCCCTTGTCCTATCACTACATGCACCAGTAAATAACTTTCTCTTCAGCTTTCCTGTAAACCTCTTTTAGTTGCTGGAAGGCTGCAATTTGTCCTCCATGGAGTCTTCTCTTCTCCAGGTTAAACAGCACCAACTCTCTCAGCCTGCCTACAAAGGAGGGGTATTCCAGCCCTCTGACCATCTTCATGACCCTCCTCCAGACTGTCTCCAACAGGTGCATGTTGTTATTATGTTGGGAGGCCCAGATCTGGATGCAACACTCCAGGTGGGGTCTCACCGGAGCAGAGTAGAGGAGCAGAATCATGTCCCTCAACCTGCTGGTCACACTGCTTTTGATGCAGGCCAGGATACAATTGGCTTTCTGGGCTGCAAGTGCACAGTGCTGAGACATACTGAGCTTTTTGCTCACCAAAACCCCCAATTCCTTCTCGTCACGGCTGCTCTCAATCCATTTCTCCACCCAGCCTGTATTTGTGCTTTGGATTGCCCCAGCTTTTCAAGATTCGGCTAAGGTCCCTTACACTTGGCTTTGTTGAACTTCTTGAAGTTTGCACAGGCCCATCTCTCAAGCCTGTAAGGTCCCTCTGGATGCCATCCCTTCCCTCCACCATGTGCCCCCCTTGACATGGGTTGCTGCCATCAGCAAACTTGATGAGCATGCCCTCAATCCCACTGTCCACGTCACCAAAGATGTTAAACAGCACCCATCCCAACACTGATCCCTGAGCAATGTCCACTTGGACATTAAGCTGTAGATCACAGCTCTTTGAGTGTGACCATCCAGCCAATTCCTTATCTGCTGAGTGGTCTACCTATCCAATCCATGTTTCTCCAATTTAGAGACAAAGATGTCAGGCAGGATGGTGTCAAATGCTTTGCACAAGTCCATGTAGATGACAGTCACCCTTCGCTTACCCACCAACACTGTAATCATGTCATAGAAGTCCACCAAATTTGTCAGGTGCTATTTGCCCTTAGTGAAGCCATGCTGGCTGTCACCATTCGCCTCTTTATTTTCCACATGTTTTAGCATAGATTCCAGGATGATCTTCTCCATGACCTTGCTGGGCACGGACATGAGACTGACTGACCCCACAGTTCCCTGGGTCTTCCTTCTTTCCCTTTTTAATGAGGGTTATGTTTACCCTTTTCCAGTCAGTGGGAACTTTACTAGACTGCCACGACTTCTCAAATATCACGGATAGTGGTTTAGCCACTTCCTCCACCAGTTCCCTCATGACCCACAGATGCATCTCATCAGGTCCCATGAACTTGTGCACCTTCAGGTTCCTTGAACAGTCTTGAACCTAGACTTCCCCTACAGTGGACAGACGCTCTTAATTCTCCTAGTTCCAGCCTTTGCCTTCTGCAATTTGGGCAGTGTGGCTGGAGCCAAAAGTTGTTGAATACCTCAGTCTTCCGCATGTATCAGGTAACCAGGTCTCCTGTTTCCTTCAAGAGAGGGACCATATTTTCCCTGGTGTTCCTTTTATCACTGATGCACCTATAGAAGCATTTCTCATTTCCCTTGACATCCCTGGCCATTTAATTCCTTCATTTAGTTTTCCTAACCTGATCCTTGGCTGCTTGGACAATCTCTATGTACTCCTCCCAGGCTACCAGTCTGCTTCCATCCTCTGTAGGCTTCCTTTTTGAGTTTGTCCAGGAGCAAATTGTTTATCCAGGCAGGTATCCTGGCATTTTTGCCTGACTTCGTCTTTGTTGAGATGTATCGCTTCCCAGCTTGAAGGAGTTGATCCCTGAATATCAATCAGCTTCCTTGGGCCCCTCTTCCCTCCAGGGTTTTATCTCATGGACTCTACCAAGATCCCTAAAGAGGCCAAACTCTGCTCTTCCAAAGTCAAGAGTACTGAACTTGCAGTGCACCCTCCTCGCTGCCATAAGGATCCCGAACTCCACCATTTCATGGTCACTGCAGCCCAGGCTGTCCTTGAGCTTCACAGTTCCCACCAGCACCTCCTTTTTGGCAAGAGTAAGGTCCAGGAATCTCCTGGATTGTTTATGCTCTGCTGTGTTGTCCCTCCAACAGGTCTCAGGGTGGTTGAAGATCCCCATGAGGCCCAAGGCTTGTGAACATAAGGTTGCTCCTACCTGTCTACAGACAGCCTCATCCGCTCAGTCTTCCTGGTCAGATGGCCTGTAGCAGATTCCCATTATAATGGGACCTGTCCCTGCCCTCTCGTTTGACTCCTCATCCATCCCCATGCAGATGTAAGAGCTATAAAGAATTCTTTATGCAACACAGAAAAAGAACAATAATTTCAAAAAAAAAAAGGAAGGTGAATGAGAACTCAGCAGTTCTCCAAGACTCAATCCTCCTTTTCTAAAAACAAAAACCAGGAAAGCTAGCTAGTGCTAATGATCATGCACTGGAGGAAGGATGAGAGGGAAAGATTGGTACTTATCTGCAATCACTCTGGCTGGAAGAAGCACGTACCATTAGCTTGCATTCCTTAGCAAGACAACCACCACTGTTCCTCCCAAAGGTATCATAATGTAAAAACCTATGCAGAGTACTATTACTTCAAGTTAACTACCATATATGCTCGTATGCCGAAAGGAGATTTTTACATTTACAAACATAGAGCAAAACAGAGAAACAATCAAGCAAACAAAAGCTATGACATAGAACCTACTGATACAGAAAAAAATATGGCATACACTGCAGCACTGTAACAGTTCTGCAGGCAGAGATCTAACAAAGATGTACGAGTGGCTAATTGAAGAAAAAAAGGTACTGTTCCAATAGCAGATGATTCATGATTAATCAGCAAAAATATGAGCGACTGAAGAGACCACAAACTGCATCTTCCACTATGAGAATATTAATTTTGAATGTACACATACACAGAGCTTCCACAGAAGGAACAACGTAAGAAATGGTCATGTTCATGTAGAAGTCAGTTAAACATCATTCTTTACTGGTCATAGCCAAAAATGCCGGATCAAAAAAAAACCTTTTATAAATACAACAAACGTTTAATTTCCATTGCTTTATATATAGCAATGTTACCATCTGAACACACAGGTATCCATCTGTTTCTCCATATCTGCTTTCTTTTACTGTTTTTTGAAACCTATGCTATTAGTGCTTGCAATAAATAACTCTCTCTCCCAGTGGCTTTACTGTTATCAGGAATAAACCCAAGAGTCTCATCAGACACCAACTGTGCATACAGCACACACAAGGACGAAGAGCATGGAGCTGGGAGAGGAGGCCACCAGGGAGAGACGCAGGAAGAAGGAAGGACTGGGGAGCTGAACTGCCAGCATAGAGCGTCTCACCACAGCACAGGCTCAGGGGATGTTTTTGTAAAAAGAGTCGGGAATCTGTACCAAGCATTCCCATAAAAATGGGAGGGGCAATAAAATTTGCATGTATATACCATATGTATTTTTAGAAGTTTAGTGACAAATTTCACTACAAGACCACTACACAAGAGTCATGCACCCTTAATCATACTCTGTAAAACTTAAAATCTGGACTGGCCTCCACCTCGTTTACATCTATTTCTTCATATTGGCATAAAAAAACCAGACAAATAATTATTAACCATGTAAAATACTACCTTGGTGGTTTGCTAATAAAACGTGGACCACAGCCAAAGGCAAAGAAACAAAGTTTTTAACCCTTTACCTCAGCCTGTCAGTAGCCTCCTCCTGAGATCTGAAAGCACAAAAAAATACTCTTTAACCACTTACTAGTGGGGGGCTTTTTGGTTTTGGTTGGGTTGTTTCAGTTTTTTTCACTTTTACTTTCAGGTCTCTTGAGCATGTTCCAGCAAATGGAGGAAAAGATCAACCTGCTATTTTACTGTTCTTGCAAGCTCCTGCAAAACCCATCTTACCATTAACACAGCCACTGCAAAGGTCAGACACATCATTACTGTTTCTCTCAAATATTAAGCAGCCTCTCTGGAACAAATAAATAAATCATAAAGAGTTGTGCTTAATTAGAGTGGACCATGTGTGCACCCATAAATAAAACACTAGCATGTGGCAAAGCAAGCACTATTTTGTTTATAAATTATTTATTTTAAAATGAAGCTATACATTAAATTAATACTCTCAGAGAAGGCTGCCCATAAGAAAAACTTTCTTTCATCAATATTCAAGTTCCCTGCAAATTATCTCCCTCTGTAATGCTTGTCCTATAATTTCATATAACTTCTGCTGTATGTCTGTATGTAACTATGTTTATAGCACACCATACTTTTATGAAAAACAAATGCTTTCTTCTTCATTTGGAGGGAAAACACCCCAATAACTGCCAACACCTCAATAACCCAATGCATTGCATTTGTCTGATGACAACTTCCAATTCTCCATTTTGAGAAACACTTGTAATATAGCAGTGTCTAGAGCACAAATTATTAAACAGGTCAACACTTATTTCAGACGTGCAAAAAAAAAAAAAGTCACTCTTCAGCTTTGCTTTCTTTGCATCTATTTTTTCATAATCTTCAGACTTGGTATCCATAAAAATTTCCAGAAATTATAATAAAAAATCATCTCAGAAACTCCAACAAATCTGTATTTTTGAGAGACCAGAACATTTTTAATAGTTTAACTAACACTTTTTGCAGGTCGACTTTGAAAATCCACCCCCATTTTATAATGCAGTTGAACACATAGCATAATCTTGAGCATTCCTGCTGAACAGTAACAACATCCATACTGGAGTTTTTACTATTTAATCAGAGTCCTGCATTTCTGTACCATGCCGGGTCTGACTACATAACAATATATAAAGAAGCAGCCAAAGATCAACTTTTGACCTAAAGACAATAGTTTAACACTACCTAATTCCTGTACAGTTGCCTACGAAATTCTGGTTTACAGGGTTTCTGTGAACCAAAAAGGGAAGGAACGATGTGTTTTTTTTTCAAGAACACTACCTACTTCAAGTGACAGACAAGAACAAGAGGATGAGTCACTGCCATCCACAGCTGCTAAGGGGAACAGAGTGAAACCCCTCAGGCAGTGCAGGGCTCACCAAAGCGGTGGGAAAGGGAAAGGGCACTGCCAAAGATGCTCAGCCAAGCAGGACATGGAGTTCTCATGTGACAAACATCCCCCTTCACAGATTTCTCCTCAGCCATCACATGGATGATGCTTTTATCTCCATGTACAAGTTCTCTGGAGACAGACACCATTCAAACACACTGAATCATTGGGATCTCTCTTTTTAACTTACACATTATGTCCTCAGCAGGTATTTTTAGAGTAGCATACAGAAGGTTATTTAGAAGACAAAATTTCTTTTCAACATGAAATTTTCTTCTACAGCATTTGTAACATGGGCAAGTTCTTACTAGTTTTTTTTTCTACTTGAATTTTAGACAAGAAAATATGTCTCTATCTGGTCAAAAAAAACCCCCTAACTATTTATATGACAGTATAAGAATCAAATCAAAATCTTCTCAGTGGAGCCAAAAGTGGAACATGTGTTCTGATGTTTTCTAACAAAAACTATCAGGTTTCATTTTACATTAGCTACTGTCATTAGAGTAGGCACTGGAATTGGCAACCCTCTTCTAAAAGATCAAGCTTTCACCTGCTATTTTAAGACATGACGTATTTGAGGACTGTTTTCACTAGATCTGCTCACCAGATGGTGAAAGTGTTGGAAATTAGAATCTGGAAAAAAAATCTACAATACAAAATAAGAAGAAGCTATAAGGATTCCTATAGAAATTCAGCATGAATTCTTCCCCCTTGCCAACAAGTTCTTGCAGTGTAATCAGAAGTGCTCACAGCCCTGTTTCTTTAAAGACACAATTAAATCAACTTCACTCGTGAGCAAGGTACTTTGCTTCACAGAAAGCTGGGGTTTTCACTGGGCAAGCTAGTCAATACTGCATAAAGAAAGAGTCCGTCAAAAAGAATGTTGCATGAAGATACCTTAAGAGCAATAGCACCTGTAAATCAAACTGGGAGCAGACAAAAGGGTCATTCCTCAACAAAGCCCACACACACCAAATTTAGAGAGAACACAGAATGGAGTTCTTTAGACAAATAACTCAGTTGACAATGTGGAAAACAGGCCGCTTCAGAAGAGGCAGTAGCACCTGTGGCCCAGAAATAACAGAAGGTACTACAGGTTGGCAAGGAAACTGCTTCACACAAGACTGTGATGAGCCTTGCTAGCATTATTTTTTGATGTACGAAAAGCTCAAAAAAAAAAGTAACAAGAGGCACTTCATCGAATACCCCAGCTCTGATGACTACTTTTAATATCTTCTGACACTTCAGCCATAACTGGACAACGTAACAGAATTGTTCAGAGAAGCTTGTCTAACTTTGGACAGAAACTATGCTAGGAAGGTGTTTGTCAAAGGAAGGGTTGTGTCAGCCATGTAGTGGTCCCAACATATTGCCATTGTTCCCACACACTAAGGCACTTGCTGTGGCCATGTAATCAGTAGGCTTCACCCCTTCACTCCAGTGCGAAGTTCCACTTCAAGCCAACCCATTCCAGCACACTGCAAGCAGTCCTCACACAGCATAACTCTGACACCTAAGGGAAGCAAATTCTTTACATAAAATACCTCTGCAGGATTTGAGCCTCAAACTTGCAAGTAAAAGATGAAGTCACCCCGATACACCTTGTTACTTCCCAGAAGAAGGCTGCCTTCAACCAGCAGTGAAGCTGGGACTGCACAATTTGCCAGGAGTTATTTTGTGACCTCTCAACCATACAGATATGTTTTTGACAGGATGATCTCGTCTAAACTACCTCTGCCATTTTAATGAACATATAGGGATCCTTTTGCAAACAGATGAGTGGCACAACAGAGCAAGGGAAATGAAAGTCACCATTAACTTGTAACTACAGAACTGGGATGAAATGCTGTCATTTCTGTCTAATTACCAAGCTGAGGTGTTATGGGTCGACTCTGACTGGATGCTAGGCGTTTGTTCTCAGAGGATGAAAAGCTACAGCAGTACAACTTCCCACCACTTCAGGAATTGTTACAGTCTTCTGTGGCAATACCGGTCTTCTCCAGAATATACAGTACCTATATAGCAACACTTTTCTTCAACTCTTTAAAAGGGCATAACTGATTTCCTCAAACTCAGGTCAAATTATACTTGAACAAATGTAAGCAGCTATGTCACCTTGACTCACCTTAAAAAAAATTTCCATTAAAAACAACACTCACTGATATAGGATTTGATTTTCTTTATATTCACCACAGGAAACCTTAAAAATCCTAAAGAAGAATTTACACAAAGGAGTTCTTCAAAGGCATCAGAGCAGTGACACATTATTCTTACTCTGGGCTCAAATGAAGAGTAGTAATAAAAACCACAAAGGCCTGTATAAACACACAAGATTCCCTTGATGGTTTGTCTTTCGACTGATGAATTGATTGACATGTACTTGATCTCAACTGCACTAAATGCTTTCATAATAAATTGAAGCATTGATACGAGTAACACAGATAAATGTGTATTCCTGTAACAAGCCACATCTAACTCTAATTTTCAATCATTAACAATTAGCAATAAAAACGTTTTTCAGTTTCTCAAAAAAAGTCTGAAAAAAATGACAAAAACTCTTCCAGAACATCATTTACAGGCAACAAACACATCAGAAAGCCTGAGAACCTAGGAGGAGGTACAGGTTGGAAAGAGGAAGGGAAGGAGGTACACTTTAAAAGAACTGCATTAAAGAAAGCCTCATAATTCAAACAAATAGGTCTGATTGAAATATCATATTGTAGGGTATGTGGTTATTTATTGGCAGCATTCCCAGAGTATCCTTTGGGCAACTACTGGAATAAACAAACAAATCCTACCAGTCTTATAGAGCACAAAACAACACATATCCCTATAAAATATTACAAAAATATATCTTTTCCCAATGTTCAAGATCATATGCAAGTATCTTTGACATTTATGATCCACTCCAGTCCACAGTTCATGGATAAAAAACCAACTACAAAATAACACAGAAAGGAAAAATTCAGTTTAACAGGAAACATTCCCAGTTAGGACCAACACATACAGTAAAAACTGGAAAATGTGATCGTAGCTTCCTGGCCTCATCAGAAAAGTTTGTTTTTCTACTTTGTGTGTTACACCCAAGTTTTTCCATAGGCCTCCAACTGAATACTGTTGAGCTTTGCTTTTATTAGCTTTTGGAACAGAGAACAATAATTATCCAGAGTTTAAATTCCTTTATAGGAACAATTCATTTGGAGAAAACAAAGTCAGGGAAAAAGAACCGTCTAACAATGGAAAATACCAAAGGTCTTCCAAGACTTAGATAAGGAATTACGCGCACTTCTCCGTCCCCCAAAATACTTGAGTGATGGATAGTTTCTTTTCTATGGTAAAGTTTCATTCTTGTTCCTAATTGGAAGAAATTAGGAAATGATTGCATGTGAAATTATTTCAATCTACTGAGAAAAAAATCCAAATAAACTGATTGTAGGACCTGAAAAACCTTCAGGTATCAAGCCAGATTTATGGCATCATTTTCTTCTGACTTTCTGGTCAGTCAATTGACACTACCAAATTGCAGTCTTTTATATGGCAAAGGTAGTGCAAAAGGCACTGCAGACAATTCCTCACCTAGACACTGAATTACCTCTCTGGATCTTCTGAGCATAATGGGGTACCCTTACCAAGTTTGGTCAGAAATCAGTTCAGCTTTCAGGCCTACCTCAGAGTTTCCAGCGACATGCAAAAGGGCAGAAAAGCAAACATCCTTTCCTTTCCAAAGCTGTTCCACCAGGGCAAGGTTTAAACACAACCAAGATGTAGCTTCCAAAAACTGACCAACTGTGCAAAGTCTGCCACTAGTCACAAAAATTTGCTAAAACAAGTCATAGAATCATAGAATGGTTTGGGTTGGAAAGGACCTCCCTGCCATGGGCAGGGACACGTTCCACTATACTGGGTTGCTCAAATCCCGTCCAATTTGGCCTTGAACACTTAGTCCTAGAAGGAGAGATGAGGAAGTGCAAGTAAAGCAGCCTTTATTTGCAGATATTCTGTTTCCTAACACTGCTTAAATGCCACATTACAGAAATTGCTCTTCCTAAATGTCAGCCTGCAGAAGTTGCTTCCTGGAACACCACCAGCATACCTCTTGCTGGAACAAGAAAGCTCACTGGGCAGAGAAGATGGAAATTCCTGCTAGCATTACAAAGTAATCCTTTAAAAAATATATATCTTAAATTTCAAATTTAGGGCAATCTGGCATCTAGCAATTGATACCTTTCCCAAAGAGCCTGCAGCCCACAGGGCAAAGACAAGGGGGAAGGGATGCTAACAGAGCCCAATACTTTACTGCCTGTATCTTCCAGGTTCTAAGCTGCTGAATGTTGACCGAAGGACTTGAAAGGAGCATCTTTAAATCACGTAAGTTTCATTTTATTCAAAATTTTTTTAAAAGCAAACCTTGGGGAAAACAAACAAAAAACTCGAACACCTTACTGAAGTCAATAAATATCAGGATGCGAAGAACATTTAAAACATTAATGTCTTAACTAAATCAAAAAATCATGCTGATCTGTAAATGTTAACCTGGTTTATTATTTTGCTGATCATGAGACGCAGTAAGTAGCAGATCTACACCAGCATTTTATATACTTCAGTTGGACAAGTATAAAGAGTACAGCCTTACAAATACAAGTATGTATAAGGACTAGGTGTAGAGGAGCCAAATTAACCTTAAAAAGAAGTTGGAAACAGCAGTTGATGGGTGGGGGGTTTTGTTTGGATTTTTTTTTTTTTAATCCCAAAGAGCTTTGCCTGTTTTAGTAACATTTTTGCCTTTGACAGAAATTTTAAATCAGCCTAATTCTGCACAAGTGAATCTATACTGACTCATACTAGTTTATTCCATATGAGGAACTGGCCAAGCTCTCCATATACTAGAGTGAAAAATGTCATTTCAGAATTCCACTAAAACTGAATTCTGCTTGTTCAGACATAATAAACAGGAAACACAGGATAGGCATAAAAAATGCACCTGATTATATAATAAACTAATTTGTGCTAGGTTACACGTATTACTGATTCAGTAACAGACCTTTCTTATTCAGGGGTCAGGTCACACAGCTGGAAAAACAGCAATATAAAAAGGTACCAGTCTTTTTTTTTTTTTCCTATGCAGTTTAACACCTAGATACCACCAATCTTCACAGCATGGTTTGGCTTTGTCTAGACTAGGATTTAGGGACATACACTTCATGTTACACAGAGGTATACTTCAAATAAACAAAAAACCCATAAAGTCTTCACTAAACACCTGAAGACAACTGAAATGACTGGCTTCTCCTGGAACTGAACTGTATTCAGCACAAGCTCAGTACAACTTGTTTCATCTTGCCCGATACTGGAAATACTGCTTGCCAGTTCAAACTAATGTCCCAGGTCAAACTAGAACATTTAAGAGGGAAATTCAGCCCTTTATTTACAGAAAGGACCTGAGTAGAAGGCAAAGTAAGCTCTCCACAGGCCCTGAAGGAAATGGTGCCTTTCTCTGCTGATGAGAAGAACTGAAACTCTTCCAGGACATTGTTGAGAATAGTTTCATATGGAACTTGTTCTTCTTCCAACACGCTCAAAGAACTAATTTTCTTGTAGTGTTATTAGAGTTCACATAGATCAATACTAAAGATTATGGACCACATTCACCACTGTGCTATGCTGCTGTAATGCCGTTAAACCAATGGTGTTTCTAATCCAGCATTAATAGATCACACTGATCTTTGAAACTGGGTTCAGTCTGCTCTTCATGTTTAAATAAAATTTACCAAACCAAATCCAGTGACACTGGTATTAATCTCAAGTAATGTGGCTGTGAATCAGCCCTTGTATTTTTGTTTGGATTTCATGGGTTGCCTCTACCAGCCCTTATACCACAGAGCACCCACATGGAAATTTTGCCCTGGACTCAACTCCAAAGCATATTTATTTCCACCAACTAACCCGGACTTCTGTAAAAAGCTGTTTTTATTTTAAAAGTAACACATGCAGGATTTGTAAGAAAAAAAAATATTTTTAGAAGCCACGTTTTTCTTGACTGGACCAGTATGTACTTTAATAGGCACTTTATTTTTCTTAACTGTTGTTCTAGTTTTTTTTCTGGGTATACGTGGCAGCAATAGAGTTTCAAAGCCCTCAGTAGAGTCTTCTAGTCCTGTATTTAAAAGGATATTTAACCAAATCCTCCCTTTACTTAGTAGAGATGCTTTTATGTTTTTCGTAAACCATATCTTCCCTCAAATCTCAACTGCTGCTTAATAAATGTGTTAGATAAAAATAAATCTGTCTAAACTTACCATTTTGCTCATACTCTCTGAAACATCCTGTTCTTAAGCAGAACACTGGAGTTTAAAAAACAGCTTAATGAGGCAGCAAAAGAATCAGACACCTGTGCTTTATTCCAGATCTGTTGTACGCAAGAAATTTAATCTTCACTTGCCAATGACTAAACATAGAGAGACCTCAGCACTGGGGTACTCAGTTCTGTCAGGTACTATTGTGTGTTGGTCATAGTGATGTGTCATGCCTATCTTAAGACCAGCACAGCACAACAGGACTCCCAGCACACTTTCCAAAAAGAGCCTGAGAACAAGCACAGTTTTCAGAGAGACACCAGAAAGTCAGGACTCTCTCATTTGCTAAGTGTGGTGGAGTCAGGTACTTATGGTCACAGTTCTCAAATTTCTTAGTGAAGAACAGGCCACTATTGTTTCAAACCAAGATCAAAAGAGATTTCAATCAGCCAGAATTCACCTCACCCAGCGAAGTGCTGTTGCTGAGAGGCCTTAGCTGAATACCATCTTCTCTTCTCTTGATGCACATCTTGGCTACAGAGCTGTCCAAACTGAGGTTTAGAGGTCCTCTCCCCCATCCTGATCAAGCCCAAAACACTTTTCCCAAGATGACTCAAAAGCCCTGGATCAGACAGGAGGAGGCGAAATGTGATGCTGCAACCTAGGCAGATGCAGACACGAGGGAAACTAAACTCATGCCTTCCGCTCCAAAAGCCTCTTCCACATTTGACATTCAGTTGTCCATGGACATAAAAAATGGCCTCATCTGCCTCAGGGTGAGGAATTTTGATGGCAGCGTTCCACTCCTGCATGCCTAACTTATCTCTGGTCCCAAGGAGCCTGAATTTTTTCTTTTTTATGCTAAGCAGTCAAGTTTTCAAGACAACCTGAGGAAACTGTCTTTTCCTCCAGGAAGAAGTAATAGAGTATTAGTGCACCTTTCTGGAAGGTAAGAAATTTTACTCCTCCTTGAACTCAAAAGTTTTAATTAGCCTAGGATGAAGGAATTAATGGGGGAAAAGAACAGGGGGACAACTGTGCAAGTTATTGCTGCTGCATGGCAGGATTGCAAGGGGCATACATTTAGTTGGTATAAATAATGAATGTTTGGACAAAAAAAAATTAATTTTTTTTTTACATAAGAAACCATAAAAAGCAGAAGGGGCAAACAAGACTCAAATGCTCCAACAAGTACTTCAACTCAGATTTCTCAAATTTCTGCTAAAACGTGAAAGTAAGCACCATTAGCCAGAGGAGAAGCCCCAGATGCTATTTATCATGGAAATGCAAAAACAGATCCATTCATCAGTGGATTGCAAATGATTAGACATACCCTACACATTTTCACTGGTCCTTAATCTCTCAAGACCATTCACTTGCTCTACTACCAAGAGATGTGTAAGGTTCATCAGAATTTTTTGATTAAATGAACTTAGCAAGAAACAGGAATTTACCTATTTGAAATATCATTTTACTGACATTACTGATCTAAGAATATCACCGGCCTACTACATTATTACCATAATGAAGCAAAGCAGGACCTAGAGAAGCACATCATAATCACAATCTAGCACCAAAGAGCCATCCAGCATACACAATCCATCACATGCCACTTGGCCTTTCTCTCTGAGAGAGTCCTGCACTGTTCTGTTAGACGCATTACTTAATTTCTGCGCATCATCTTAAGTCGAGGAAAACAATTCTGACTTAAATGGAACACAGGGTTGTTAGTGCTTTCATTCAAATATCAAGGGGCTAGTTCCTGCTACTTGCAAATCAAAGCAGCATTTTTCCAAGAGCACAGTTACTTCTCACACTGAGCAATGGGTTTGCATTAAGCACCTAACAAAGACCCGTAGATAAAAGGCGTATTTCACAACTCAAACCATAGGGCACAAGGTAGCATGAGGACAGAGAAATCACTAGCTCTTGCTTCATGCAGATCACCCTGCTATTGCATGAGGCACTGCAGGAGGGTCACAGAAGCTCAGGGGAAAAGAACACTTTATAGCATAAACAAGCAAGAAAAAAGAAATAGGGAAAAGATTTTGAGTGCTCAACACTACCTGAAACAGATATGTAATCACACATAGAGGATTTTCTCCTGTTCGTTCAACTCTTTTACATTTGTATGTACCAGTGTACTTTGAATAAAGCCTAAGAAAACAATGATCAATAAAATTACTCCTCACAGACTTCTTTTCTTCTACACAAAACCATCTCCAAGACCTCTGGTGTACAGCTGGTCTCTAAAATCAAATGGAGTAACAATACCAACATAAAACCTGGTAATTTCCAAAGCATCCAAAAATTAGGAATATTTAGGGGTTTGGAATTGTCTCTTCTTTCATGCCATTTTAAAGGCAACTTTCTGATGCAGCACACATTGAAAGCCCCTGGCACGGCCTCACCTGTGATTTGATAATACACATGCAGCATAATCTCTGAGGTGATGCTGCATGCTAATGCCCTGATGAAACCCTGACTAGGCTGGGTGAGAACATCACAGAAAGAGCAAAATATTTGCTACATCTCTCAGCTGAGCCTGCAGTGGAGATCCTGCAGCTGCCTGATTTTTACCCACAAAATGAGTTCTTTCAACTGTCTTCGTCAAGGCTTGCTATGGTTCTCTCCTTGGTAAGAGGATGAACACCTTTAGAAAACGGTTTGTTGTTCTGAGAAAGAGCAAAGCTCACCTGGTTTTGACAATATGCAAAAATGACATTAAAGAAGGGTACATAATATATTCATCTGGAAGGTAGAGTCGAAATATAAGTGTTAGTGACGTGAAAGGTATGTGAAGATTTGCATAACCAGTACCTCATCACCACTTATCTGCAAATGCTGTGACCAAGGCAACAGTTACTCTGGGGACCAGCGTAACAAAACGAAGCATCTTTCAAATATACAGAGGTATCCCAAATGGAGCAATTTGCCCTACAAATCTCCAAGATCAAGAGGTTTTGTGGGTTTGTGGTTGTTTTGTTTAATACATTCAGCTTTGTACCATTAAAAGTAATTGCAAAAATTACAGTGATTACACTTCTTGAAGTGATTTTTAACTTGTTATCCTGCAGCATATGCAGGGAAAGCAGAAGTACTTGTAAGGTGGACAGACTGCACACAGACATGAAGTATTTATAATACCTATCTATGCACAATTATTCTAAACAAAACTCTCTGATATGTTTCATATTTAACGGAGAATCTATTGAGGAAATAACACACATCACAGTGGTATCAAGACACACTGCTGATGCCCTTGTTACACTTGCATTACAACTACAGAAATTGAAATGAACTTAAATACCCACCTGCTTGTGTTTGCGTGTACACAAGTGAAAACTTTACAGAATATGACTTTTATCTATTAAAGCTATACAGAACTAGAAAGAAGCACCAAAGGCTGTACTGACTTCTACTCCCTTTTCACACAACCCCCCCCCCCACATCACAGAGAGATGAGAAATTAAAAATGCTTCTCCAGGTTTGCTGACAGGTAACATTATGTTATATTGATGTGAACAATTGGTCACTTCTAACAGTACTGCTGGAAGAAATTAAAGTAATTTTGTTAAGGTTTGAGGAACTATATGTCTTAAAAGTCTCACTACCTCACACAAAAGATTCCAGCTTAATTTGAAACGTAACGGATGCTAATCCACATGCTCCCAAAAGCTTCAAGGATCATATCTGGCAAACACACTGAATTGCTGCAAGGCTTCTAAACAATACTAACTCGAGCAATACAAATTCAAGCACAAATGCCCAAAAGCACATAATCACCAGAAATATCTATTCTATTTGAACAAGTTTTTGAGGGAATAGGTAAAAAGAAATGCATTTTGGGGCTGTGAGTAACCCAGGCAATTTGGATCCTCAGAACCTTACAAAATAATGTATTATACCCAAAGTGCATACCAAAAGAAGCTTCTCAGTACAGGCTACATTCATTTTGACTCAAATCACTACAGCAACCTTGCCTCTGTTCAAAGAGTATCTCTAGCAAAGCCATTATCTTTTTTCAATATTGCTCAGAGAGGAGAACCCAGAAGTCTCTTATGTTCTATGGGCAGCTAGTGGGCAGCTGCAGATTTGAAGTACTGAAACACTGTCTTTTATCACCGGAAAACTCGAGGGAGAAGATGAGCCTTTCAAAAGCCCTCCCTGTTCGACAAAAAAACTCATGTACAAACAAATTAAACCCAGGCAGACATTGCAGGTAAGGGCTCACTGAGGGACAGATGCTTGTCTCCTCCTTACTCCAAGAATTAATTTTTGATTAGGTATAAAACACTTGCCCTGTTATGAATGTCTCCAAAACACAATCAAAAAGGCACAGAATACCTTTGTTTCCAACTTAGTAATCTAGTTTTTTAATAACTTTTCCAGTACAGAACAAATTATTGAGGTGATAGCAGTTCCCAGCCCTCCCATTCTGCTAACTGTTCCTCAGGAATACCATTGGAGAGCTAAAACAATATTTTAACTTGCTTCCACACTACTATTATATTTTTTTTCATATTTGTGACACAACAGATACTAAGCAGAGTGAAATATCTGCTTTTCCCAACTCAACCACAGTTTTCCAGAATAGCCTACAGTACTTCCTTGTAAACACAGCTGAGAGTTGCATTATTAGTACATTGTATGAACATAACCAAAAAAATAAAACACTCTAGCATAAAAAGAAAGTAGCTTAAAGATAAATAAATTTATAAATAGTCAACAGAGATCAATAATCACCTTTACATTGAAAATAACTTTTTTCCCCTAAAGCCTATTATGACTGGATACACAAAACCATTTTCCTATACTTATTAAAACTAGCTCCTTGTAGACTCTGTAGTAAATACCAGAACAGAAAAAGACTATCTGAAATCAGATTGCTTCCAGTCCATTACTCAGGTTCCAGTTCTAACACGGAGGGAAGCATACCTTTAACCACTCACTTCACACTTTGCTAGTAGTATGTGTCTTTTAAAAAGACTGGAGAATCTACCTCTCTTACCCTGATTTCCCCCCTCTCTCTCACATACTAAAATATACTAAAAATATAATTAAACATCACATTTACCATAAAAGAAAGCTGTATTTCCCACAATGCTTATACTGTATTTCATAGACTGATTCCTATCCTCCAACATGCAAAATCTCAATGGGAGTTGCAAAAGACTACGTGATTTCCACCTAATTTGGTTTTGAAAACATGTCACTGTGTATCTTCTGAACACTGAAGTCTAATTAACGTGTTTTTATTGCAATGCAATAAACTACTGTGGCCTGAGTGTGTGGGTGGGTGGGAGTATGTGTACTTATTAGTCCCCAAAATACAGTTAGCACCCCAAGTGTAACTAGTTCTATGCATTCTGCCTACCACCCAATAGCGACCACTTAATCTTCTGGAGTCTGTGAAAAAAAAGTTAGTGGTGAGGGGAGGGGTTGGGTTGGTTGGGTTTTTTTCTCCCATTTGGAGAAGCATACCAAAAAATTAATCCATCTTTGAATACACACGTACTGCAATTTGGTTCAATGCGTATTCAAGGTCCAGGGAGTTTGGGTTTTGCCGTTCATTTCAGCATGGCCAATATCCTTCTTTCACAAACTGCAGAACTAGCAAGGAGGTTTTCATGAAAGCAAACAAAGCACAGCACAGCATACTTCAACTCAAAGTTTAACCATGTACTCCTCATATCACATACACAGAGCTTTTGTTTATATTATCTCCCTGTTGGAGAGGTATGTTAAAAAGGAGATAATTTGGTACTACAGATTGTGGCAAAACTTGTCCATCAGTCTTCCTTCAACATAACTATGCATGTTCATTTTCCAATGCACTTGCCTCACCACTCTCATGAAACACACTGCTTGTGCTACATCATCTCCTGACGTGAGAGATCAGGTGAAGAGCAGCTACTACTGGAATAATTTCAGACCTACTGAGCCACACAATCATTACTTGGTTTGCTTTGTCAGAGACCTGCGAAGAGCTGTGGCAATTTCCCGGCACAGAAGCTCATCAATGCAAGTGAGACAGTTATCTTTTTCACTCTTGTTACTATCAAGATGATTGCAGTGACCGGGATGATAACTGGTAAGTCAAAACCAGCACCAGTTTGCCTTCTAGCAAACTACATCTGTGAAATAAGCTGCAAAACCAGTCCCAACCTTTCAAGTGTTCCTCTCAGCCCTTCTGAGTTACTTTCACAAATGAACTAAAACAGACCTATTGGGAAAATCTAGAATTCATTGGATACTGAGTCAACTATTGGTCACCTTGAAGCCAGCAATACCTTGCTTGTATTACCAATTCAGCATTTCCACTGTAAGAGAATAATGCAACAACTACATTTTAGATGCACATTTAACCAAGTGCTCCATCAGCTCTGAACTGAGTTCATAAATGGCTTACTTTCCAGCATAATTCACATTACAAATAAGATCCACTGACCTTTAAAAGGGTCCAGAAAAAAGAGAAAAGGCAAACCAAAGTCTGATTTAACTACAACTTTCTGAGCACAAGTTGAGGCATTTTCAATTACCTTTTATCAAATACTCACTGAAACAGAAGATTAAATTAAGTGCACTTCAACTGAATCATTTTCTGCAGAATCAAGCAGTCTCAAATTGCCCTGCAACCTGATAAAGACTAGAAAATCCTGCCCTTCTGTCATGTAAGTGAAAAGCAAGTACAAATGTATTATATATTATATTCATATGACACAAAGGCTTTTCTAAGATTAATATTATCTTAACATTAAGAACATAAAGATACTAATGTTTACTAAGCAGGATTTAGCACACAAGACACAAAATCCTTTCTTGAACATGTATTAACAAAGTCCAAGACCGCCACTGGGAATTTCCCAAAGCAGCAAAGAATCCATCCTTTACCCAGATGCAAGCAAGTTAGCAAGCTCAAACTCCAGTTTCTCAAGTTTTATCATTGTCCGCCATGTTGTCACAGAATAACTTTCACATTTTTCTTTGTTTAAAGATTAGACTAACAATAACCTCAAAGACTGCTGTGCTAAATGCAACATCACCCATAAAACAGTAATGTCAGTCTAAAAGATTTGTACACAACTATGCCATGCTCCCCTAGATGCAAATAATGTTATGGTTTCCAATCTTCCTCATACTAATTCAGTATAGCATGTCACAATTAAACCTTAAAAGTTAAATAATCACATAAATTTTTAGTAATATTAATTTTTGGCTCCTGTATTGCTACAATTTTCTACTTGATGAACTGTTAGACATGCTGTTTGGCACAACTGCATCATCACCAGGCTCTTTTAGACCCCTGGCCTTATGTTATCTTTTACAGGTCTAACCTTTTTGAAAGCCTGTACAGAAAACCTGAAAACCAAGAGACTCAGCTGCATGAAGGCACACATCACATTTTTAAGGCCACTGAGTTCAAACTCAAACCTGTTTAACAGTTGTGTTCTGTGGGATATATTAAAGAAACATAGTACATGGATATCCAGTCTTTTTTTGGTACCTGAAGATTTTAAAACCTGTGTCACTGCACTAATAATTTAAAGGTATTTAAATATTAAAATGCATACTTAATGGCAAACTTGAAAGTATAAATTCTACATTTAAATCTTTACGATCAAACTCAATTGCTTCTGATTAACTCCTTTCGGGGGGGAAAAATCCCCACGTACTTACTAAATTCTCAGTCTTACAAACCCGCTATTTCTAAATTACTCAAGTCCTACATATATACTTCATATGTTGGCAATATCATTGTCAGAATCTACCCTTCTTATAGTCAGGGGCAGATACACAGGAGATCCATTAATTCAAAATCACAAACTCTTAACCAGCAATCTTCACTTCAATCAGCAACCCTGGTTGACAGGACAAACAAAACACTACTGAATTTATGGTTTTAGTATTTTCCTCTTCTGTAGACAGCCAAAATAATCTGCCACATTTACACACATCAACTTTAGCAGCAGATGTCAAGCAAGTTAAGTTGTTTGTCTATTCCGCATCCACCCCAAGCTTAAAACCTTCCAAATGGAATCCCAGAACATTTCCTGGCTAGAAGCTATGTATGAAGCTGTGTTTTCAAGAGGAAAAAAAAAAGTAAAGATTGTTTGGGTTAATTCAGCAAGTAAGAAGAAAATGTTGTTCCTCACAGCAAATGCAAAACGAATACGTTTTCTGATGTTCACAGAGTCCCAGAGAATGGAAAGAAAACATTACATATCCATCCTTCCCAAATGAGGGACTGCGATTTATTTTATAATGCCACAACATAGATAAAACATATTATGCCTTCCTTTACAAATGATGGGCCTTGGCAGAAATCCTGCAAAACAGAACTGATCTAGTTTCCACAGCATTCCCTCTTTCCTCAATCTTCACCCTGACATTTTCGGGATGCACACTGGACTGCATCCAAATTAGCTGTTCTCTTTGGAATTTCGGACTCAATAACGAGATGAACACAGTGAAATCACAACTCCAGCAACATTCACATACAGCAACTTCAAAATGAGTTAGTTGTAATTGATTGTGTTACAAATAGACATTTAGCCACAACAGCAGAAGGGGCTGCTTCCCAGTGTAAGGAATCAGGTCTATAAATGAGTAATAGTGCATCGCTTTTCATAGCATGTGGGAGAGCTGCACTGCGTAAAACACTAACAGTTCACTCAACTGAACTAACTTCATACATTTTCCAGCAAAACATAATCCAGAAGCATGCTGAGGATGTATTTATTACTAAAATTTTGCCACAGAGAAAATAATGACTACCAAAAAGCAAAATATATACTCATATATACATATGTTAATGGAACCAGGTTAGAATTCTCTCATGCAGAATTCAAAATTAACCAGGACATGCAATCACACTACATTTCATTTCCTTTTTCCATCACTAAGAAGTGACATCTGCCTTTCACACCATTAAACTCTACCTGGTTAACTGAGAAATTAAATTTCAAATGCAGCAGTTGAAAGAGAGCCTCTCCCTCATCCACCAGTGTTGAGAAGCACAGATTGGAAAAACCCTAATAGCAAACCACAAGCACAGAATAAATGCATCTATGAGGCAAGCACAGAACAGGGGGATGTATGTTTCTCTGATTAATATGTTGGTACAGTTAATGAAAAATATGAAAAGTCTAAATAAAACCACATCCAGAAACAACAAATAACTTCTCCTGCAGCAGTAACAGGCAACATACTATTTCCAAACAGTTATTTTGGTCCAAATACTGAGTAGCTCTCTAAAGATAAGTTTATCCATAACGCACAGACAAGCCTATTATTCAAACAGGAGGCTGTATTGCCTGCCTTGGCCTCTTTATTACTGATGTTTTTTCCTTTCCTTACTTCCTTTTCTGAAGCCTTAAACCCAAGGAAAGGTTTACTCTTTTCCAGAATTGCAAATAACCCCTGAATACCTGGTAGCTTGCGCTAGCACAGCACTCCAAGGTTTGCCATGAAGTCAGGCAACATTCACCCTCAGAGACTCCACCAAGAAAACTGATAATTTTTTCTTGCCCCTAATATTAGGACTTTTAATTAGAATATTTCTTCTCAGGAATAAGTATTTGTAACATTGCACGTCAGCCCGCAGGGCTTTATAGTTCTCATGGTATGCAAATAGTTGAGGTTTGGGTGAGGGGTTTTTGATTTGTTCTTTTTCTGAGGGGGGCGGGAGGGTCTTTTTTCATGTGCTAACATATCAAAACAGGTATCTAACATCTCACTATGTTTATATAAGCAAGAACCCTCATTATAATACAGTCAAGATTAGGATTAGATTAGGGTTAACTCCCACTTAAAAAAATGGAAGAACAGAAACACCTGGAGTTGAGGCACTTTCTAAGACAAGTATGTTTTCTGTACTTGCTATCAATGAATTCCTTCCAGATTCACTTTTGAATTCTTGCAAACTTTCACCATTGCTTACCACAGCATTCAGAACAGTCCTATAGCTTAATTAGGCTGTGTGGTAGTCCAGAACTGCTCCAAACATTCCAGATGTAGGTACACCACTGTACAACCACATCTTTGCCTTTCCCCTACTGACACCTGCCATTCAATTTACTGCACACTACTTAGGCCTGCTGAGCATCCGGCTCCTGCCCTCACAGCGTTACCCATGGGAAGATGATACTCAAACTAAAAGTAAGGGACAAGAGCCAGGTCAGAACCTAGCATGGTAGAACTGTAATTTCCTCATGTTTTCCATTCCCATGGGCACACTCACATTTCTCTACATCGGACTTCAATTACAATTTTGTGGCTTAGTTAAGCAGGATTGTAAGAGAATTGTGCAATTCTTTAGAGCTGGCCCTTAATATCCTGAATAAATTAGTACTTCATTACCTCACTGTTCACCTGCTCTTCCAAATCATTTATACAGCCAACACAATAGGGAAATCTCATCTTATTTTTTCCAATATGTATTACAATGTTTCCAGCTTTCCACAGTTGATACTGCCTATTCCAAAATTTATTTATACTTGGAAGTTACTGTTTAATTTGACATTTGGGGTCACGGAACACAGTGCTTTTCTGCAGGGGAAAAACACCCCACTGTCTTACTCGTACTCTTAATTTTTGGCAGTCTCCTTCAGAAACACTTTGTCTCATTGCAGAGCTCATTATCCTGAGATGATGCAGCCTGCGTGCAGGAATGAGCTATGTGCCATTATGTCTCTTGGAGAAACAGACATGACTCCAGTTTCACACAGTTACAACACATCACACTTTGTCCTTATTTTATTGCTCTGGACTCCATTAAGAATGCCAATTTGATCTATTATCAGGGACTTGGTTCAAAGAGAATATAAAATAAGGAACTCCAACTTCAGGATAAGTACTGAGCAATGCTACTTAGAAAACTAAGATTGTTTATATGTCATTTCAGCACATGCAAAAAAAATGCTGTTTCCATGCTTACAATATACATTTTGGCTTTTGGTAACATCCCATTTTATAAAATTCCAAGTCTACTTGCTACTGCAGCCTCACTGCAAGATGAACTAGCAATCTGGTGAGCCTCCTGCCCTGATGACCGCTAAAGCCAAGGGATGTATTTTGAAGAGTTAACAAGAGTTAACAAAACACAGGATGCAGACCTGGTGAGACTTCACACATTTGAGCTAGGTAGAAAGTAAGAGGAGAGAGGAAAAGCAGTGAAACAGTTTAGTGCTTCCATTTGTAAAGAAATCTAACTAAGAAGTTTATGTGTAATAACGAGCCAGTGTGGGGCTTGCAATTGGGTTACTTAAGATTAATAAAGGATGAACTTCTCAAAAACTTGAAGTATGTGGCCAAAGTTTAGATTAATGCCTAAGACCTAGCAGATGGAAGATGAAATCAACAGCCATGGAAATCAGGACTAAAACTTCCAGTCAGCATATCTTGATTTCATGCAATACCTAGTTATGGTAAAAGATAATAATGGATTTACCTTTGTGCCTATCAGCTTCAGCAACTTATACTTTTTAATGCAAAATAATAGGTCTATTTCTGAAAATAATATGGGAAGTGACAATCTGCATAGCAGTAAGAGGTTTCCCTGAAGCACAACAGTGTATTACAGACTGCAGTAACTAAGCCAGGAGGAAAACAGGTCTCAGATAACTGAGAAAAGGCAAATTTTGAGCAAATAAGTAAATACTTTGCTAAGTATTTGCATAAGTTGAGTGGGGTGGGGAATCAAGGGAGTGACTGAATATTCCCCTATACAGTGAAGTATCCTACCTGTTCTTGCTGTTACACACATCTCTTCACACTGCACGTTATCAAACATTTCCCAAGAAAATATGAGAGGCCAGCATTGGAGAGCTGGGGTCTACCTGACCATTGCTTATCATGTCTAGTAGCTAGAAATTGGCTTAAAGACAGCAATGTGAATCTCTATGCATCTGTATTGTAGCCATGTAGCATCATTCACCAGCGCTGATTTCCTGACATATTTAAACAAGAAGATAATGGTAACATGGGACAGAAGGTACAGGTAATCGAATATGAGCAATCAGTGTGAGTTACAAGTCAGTTTATCCATTATTTCCTGAAAAATTTCTTCCTTCTGTGATTTTCTTAGTGTATTTTCAGTTTCATCTATCTTTTCAGATTATAACAGAAACTACTGCTTGAAGCAGAATGCAAGAGACAAAGTCAAAGACCTCCATTAGAAATTCAAAGGTTGGTCTTGAGGAAGACTTTTTTTCCTCTTCTAACTCTTATCTGTAGATTGGTTTTGGTCTACCTTCTTCACACAGGTATCTTGTTTTTGCCTTTTTTTCCCCTCCTTAATTACAGAAGGAGAGAAGTGGTCCTATATCTCTGTGTACCCTTTTTCATTTGCCTAACTGCAGTTAAGACTCCTACTCATGAGCATTTCAGAGGCCTGCATAAAACATCTGGCTGCCAAAATGCTTATTTTAATGACTTTTCAACCCATTGACTCGTGCTCATCATGGTATCATTACAAATCTCTTCACACATCACACCTTTACAGTCTTTCACTGGTAGTGTATCTTCATAGGCACAATATTTTCAGCACTGGAGTACTGGGAGGGAGGGAGAAGAAATTATCTGAGAACTGCAAGCACATGGTATGGAGGACACAAGTAGCACTGGGTATCCAGACCTTGGCTTGTCAGAGGTGCAGTGGCTGCACAGATCTCTCCCTGTTCACTCTGAAAGTACACGGCTTCTGACACTCACCCATTGATGCTGATTTGCTTGCACATGGATTGTAACAGCCCCAACGACACCAATCTGTCACTTCAGTCCAATAGCAAGGGGAAGATCAGCTAAGGGAGACTGCAGTGGAAGATACAAGGAGGTCAAACAGGAGAAAAGACAAAAACAAAAGAGGCCTGTGCTCCAATCTCCTGTCACTCTAAATAAAGTGACTGCAGAAAAGCCTCCACAACAGCATGCACTGATAAATATGACTAAACAACTTAACCTAAAGCAGAAACATGTACTGCCATAATTTTGAATTATAATCTCTTTAACATATTCATTAATCTGTCCCATTTATAGCTTTAGATTCGCTCATAGCTTTACATTCTCACAGGTTGCAAAAGTGCTAAAGCTGAGGACTGCGTTCAGTTGGGTGTTGAGCATCTCCAAGGATGGACACTCTAAAACCTCTCTTAACAAACTATGCCAGCGTGTGACAATCATCCCAGTAAAATAATTTCTTCTTATGTTTAAACAAAGTCCTTTATATTTCAGTTTCTGCCCACTGCCTCTTGTCCTGTCAGTGGGCACCAGGAGCTGACTGTTGTCTTTATTCCCCCTTCCTTTATGAGATATTTATACATGCTGACAAGATGCTCACTGAGCCTTCTCTTCTACAGGCTTAACAGTCCCAGCTTTCTCAGCCTGTCCTCATATGTGAGAGATTCTCCAGTCCCTTAGTCACCTTCATGGTTCCTTTGCTGGGTTCACTCCAGTATGTCCATGTCTCTCTCTCTCATACTGGGGAGCCCAGAAGTGGCCCCAACACTCCACATGTGGCCTCACCAGTGCTGTACTGAGTACTTCCTGCTTCTGCCAAGATATCTCAACACATGCTGAAATGCTGGTGGAGAACCATCAGTTTCATACCCCATACAAAGATATTCAAGTGGTTTAATAATGAGCACAGTTATGGACTTGCACAGATTGTCCTACAGCAAAGAGTGATCTGATGCACTACTAACTTGTAATAATTTAGTATCACTATAATGGAATAATGTCATCACAAACTAAGATGACAATTGTACTAAGCTTTCAACTTGTTAGTTAGTAGAATTGGTCAAAAAGTCACAAATCCCACACAAAAACTCCTGAGTTACAAACATGGATTTGAGTTTGCTATAGTCTAGCTAACCAGAGCATCTATTTGCACTCTGATTCAATTGACTTTCTCAACTCTTATTCTGACACATAGAAATATTGGTATTCTGACACTGGGACCTGCTCACCAAAGGAAATGGAGCAATGAGGAACGTTTATATTTTTTTAATAAAAAGAAGAGTAGTTACAGGAAGAAAATCAACTCTGCAAACAGTTCCTTTCCTTACTCAATGCATGGAACCCCATGGCACGGAAACAGGAGGTAAAATTGAGAGGTGAAGGGAAAACATATCACAAAGGACATGAGAATCAGGGAGGCCAGTGCAGATTAAAAAGAAGCTCTCTGGGAGACTTCAGCTCTGTTCACACAACTGGCAGTGGTAGCACGATGTGTATGTAAACAGCAGCTGCACAGGTACTGTCACTTCAGAAAGGCTGTAGGCTCTAGTGTCACCTTCTTTGTGACAAACCTGTGTCCCACTCTTCTTAGTAACAATGCAGAACCACCTGCTGAAACTTACAGGGATAGGTGATGGATTCTCTTCTGACTAATGCATCATTAAAAGAGCTCTTAAATTTAACTGCAGAATCTCTATGTAACAGGAATAATGTACGTACTAAAAATGCATATTATATTATTTTTTCATTTTCATACTCTAGGCTGTGATTGAAAAGCTGGCAATTACAATGTCAGGAAAAAAAGCATAACTCAATCATGATCAATTGTGCTCTAAAAAGTACCTGTACTTTTGCAAATAGTTCTCTGGTATTAGTTAGGGGGGAAAAAAATCTCACCTCTAAGCACCAAAGATTACTTTTTGTCATGAAAAATATTATTAAAACCACTAAAGGTTAAACAATTATATGGAATCAGTGTCCCAATTGTCATTTTCACTCAGCACATAGGTAAAACATCAAAGAACACACACATACACGAATCATAGAATGGTTTGGGTTGGAAGAGGCTTTAACAATCATATAGCACCAACGCCCTTACCATGGGCACAGTTGCCACTCACTAGATTAGGTTGCTTAGGGCCCTGTCCTGCCTGGCCTTGAACACTTCCAGGGATGGGGCATCCACAGGCTCTCTGGGCATTATGTTCCAGTGCTTCACCACCTTCTAAGTAAAGAATTCCTTCCTAACATCTAATCCAAACCTGCCCTCTTTCAGTTCAAAACCACTGCCCCTTGTCCTGACACTATCTGCTCGTATAAAAATCCCTCTCCCTCCTTTTTATAAGCCCCATTAAGGTACTGGAAGGTTGTAATGAAGTCTCCCTTCTCCAGGCTGAATAGCCCCAGCTCCCTCAGCTTGTCTGCAGTGGAGAGGTACTCCAGCCCTCTGAACATCTTCGTGGCCTCCTCTGGACTTGCTGTCCATGTCCTTCTTGTGCCAAGAATCCCAGATCTGGACACAGTCCTGCAGCTGGGGTCTCACAACAGCTAGCTCAGGGCCAGAATCACCTCACTCAACCTGCTGGCCACACCTCTTGATGCAGCCCAGGATTCAGTTGAGCTTTCTGGGCTATGAGCGCGCACTAACTTAACAATAAACCTAGAACTGCTTTATCCTCACAAGATATTAGACCACAGAAAACAATCTTAAATGCAATAGCAACACCCAAAAGAAAAAGCACTAAACTGTTAGTAACTCGAGCAAAATGTATTGAAAGAGATTATCTACCCCATCATATAGTCATCATCACCATGGTTAGGCTTCACTAATGAAGATTTGGGAAGGCACTACCCACGTTTGTTACAAGCACGTTGGTGGTTAAAAAGGCCAATATGAGATAGACACATCCGGTTGCAAAAGGCACAACAGAAAGACTCCTTAGGTGGTATACTCTGCAAGACACGATTCTTTCTGCGTTGTCTTTTCTCCTCGAGAGTGATCCTGCGTGCGTTCTCAAATGCATCAGCAGCGTTATAGATGGTGTGTCTCCAGACCTCCCGAATGGAGGTCAGAGTAGACCAGTTATGTTGATCAATATGGCCCAGGCTGAGATGTTGTTTCAGGGAGCCCTTGTATCTCCTCTTTGGGGCTCCTCTTATGCGGCAGTCGGTGGCAAGTTCACCATAAAGCAAGATCTTAGTGAGGCGGTGGTCCTTCATCCTGGAGACGTGCCCTGCCCAGCGCAGCTGTGTTCTCAGCAACATGACCTCAATACCTGTGATTGCTGCTTGTTCTAGAACAGACCTATTAGTCACATAATCTGACCAGTGGATGCTTAGGATTGTACGGAGGCAGCGTTGATGGAAGTGTTCTAGGAGACGCAGGTGGTGGTGGTAGATGACCCATGATTCGGAACCATATAAGAGAGTAGACAGCACAATGGCTCTGTAAACACTGATCTTTGTACTTTTCTTCAAGTGTTTATTTCGCCAAACTCTTTTATGGAGTTTTCCGAAGGCACTGTATGCCTTTGCTAACCTGTTGTCTATCTCTCCGTCAATCTTACCATCTGAGGAGATGAGGCTACCTAGGTAATTAAACTGCTGGACTGATTTGAGCTCTGATTGGCCAATGGTGATATGGGGATGAAGGAAGACTTCCTGAGGTGCAGGTTGATAGAGAACCTCTGTCTTATTTAAGCTGACTTCCAGCCCAAAGAGCTCAGCAGCATCTGCAAAGCAGGATGTTAAACGCTGCAGAGCTGCTTCTGTGTGGGCAACAAGGGCGGCATCATCAGCATAAAGCAGCTCCCGGACAAGATAGTTTAAGGTCTTGGTGTGGGCCTTCAGTCGCCTTAGGTTGAATAGACTTCCATCAGTACGGTATCGAATGTAGATACCGTCCTGATCATCGAGGTCTGCCGTGGCCCTTTGGAGCATCATGCTGAAAAAGATTGTGAATAGGGTTGGTGCAAGAACACAGCCTTGCTTCACATCATTGATAATCAGAAAGGGCTCAGAAAGTGCATTGCCATATCCGACTTGTCCGTGCTGATCCTCGTGGAGTGAGATGATCATTTTAAGGAACTTGGGGGGACAACCTAAACCTGCCATAGACCTTTTCTGCTCACAGTATCGAAAGCCTTGGTGAGGTTGACAAAGGTTACATAGAGACCTTTATTCTGTTCCCTACACTTCTCTTGCAGTTGTCTGAGAACAAATACCATGTCTGTGGTGCTCCTGTTGGCTCTGAAACCACACTGACTTTCAGGCAGAATTCCTTCAGCTATAGCGGGTATTAGTCTGTTCAAGAGTATTCTTGCCAGGATTTTGCCAGCAATGGAGAGCATAGTAATACCACGGTAATTTGAGCAGTCTGATTTAATTCCTTTCTTCTTATACAAAGTGATGATGACTGCATCACGAAGGTCTGATGGTAGTTAGTACAGCTACACAAAAGCTGCAGCATAAGGTCTGACCCTATCAGAAGCTAATCAGATATTTATTTTATGGTATAACTTAAGAAAATGCAACATTTTATTGAGATTTGACCAACACAAGGTTACCTACCACCTAAATAAACCTTACATAGAAGGAACGCTTGGTTTATGGCACTGTCAGTTGTTACTGTACCATTATTCTTACAAAACTCTCAATAAAAAGAACCACCAGCAAATTTTAGTTAAAGCTTACCATGCTCTCATTCCAAGGGGACGAAAAAACCTAGATTAGTATCAACAGCCAAACTAGACGGGGCACACTCAGCACATTGCTCAGTTAGCTATCAATACCTACAGTATCTTTTTATGTCTTGCCTATGATTGAGGGAGGAATCAATTGTAGGTTGCCCCAGAAACATCATAAACTGCCTCAATTCTTATTAAAAAAAAAAAAAGATACTTTGATTTAAATATACCTACAGAAGAATGGAGCGGGGGGAGTATTATTTCTAAAATAAGAAATCAACAAGCATGTTCTTGGAAATTAAAATTAGGTAATGACAGGTTTCATGTGTGATACTGCTACCTCCAGAACAGGAAGACTAGTCAGTATTTCTCATTCTCTGTTTTAACGTGTCCTTGCAATCAGTTACAGCAAGAACAAAAAGATGTATCAGATCATTTTACTGAGTTGTATTCCCTACTGCCCAAATTTCAGGGAGTTATCAGGAGACTAAGATGTGGTCTTCCAAAACCTCTCTCTTCAACACTATTCACAAAACTGGAAGACACAAATGCACACACAAAACAGAAGAGCTTTACCACTTGAATACTTTGTCTTTACACACTCAAATATCCTTGTTCTTCAATGGTTACCATCACTGGCCTTCCTAATCATATTTAATATTGATATCCATATACCATGAACATCTCTTCATATGGAATAGACAGCTGCAAGAAGCCATGAGAAACTTCATTCCTTTGAGCACTGACAGTAGTACATTAGCAATCAATAAAATTAATCCCTGAACATGCCCTTCATTTGGTCACCACCAGAAATCAGCACAAGACTGAGGAATGGTGTGCTCACCTCCCCCTCCAAACACTGCAGCCAGGGAAGGGGAGAACACTCTGCCTGAGGGACTGCCGACAGCTACTTCACCTCTACTTTAAAAAATCTCCTGCAAGTGCCAACTGCAAGGATTACACAGCTTTTTATCTGCTTTACAGCAAACAAAGCAGTTGCCAAGATAAAGCAATTCTTTGCAACCCAGCAGGGTTACAAACGCACAATGGCAAACTTAAAAGGTAACAGGAAAAGCAATAAACTACAACTACCCATCACTCTCCATGACTACAGTGGAGTCAAAGACTCATGTGCGTTTGAAGCCAAGGGATAAAGAGAAAAAGAAGTGGATAATCTTAAGTTTTTACATGATTCTGCTGTTCAGACAAAGTTCTCTGCTACCTCCTGTACCCTGACATCAGGGTTTGATTTTGCCAGGGTTCTCTTCCCCTTCCATACACATAACATTCCCACACATGAAGGATTAGGACAACTCACTTCTATCAGCAACTCTTGACAAACATTAGCATTTAAAATTAGCTTTAGATCATGTAGCAAATCGCAAAACCACAAACAAACATATTTCATCTAACACACTGTTAATTCCACCCATATTTTTTACACTTTTTTTCCCTCGTCAGATTTTATGCGACTGGCAGTCTAAGAGAAAATGAGGTTTTAGCCCAAACCCCAACTATGTCTGAATCTACAACCAATATGTCTTCCTATCTCTTAAATCTCGTTATACCCCATTAAGGACAAGAGTTTACAAAGCAATAATTAAATGTTGGTTTTAAAAATTACAGTTGTACATAGGTTTCAACATGCTTTCATCACTGTAAATCCGTTTAGCTTGTTGCTGTCCCCATGATTTTCTTTCAAATGCAGGTTTTCAGTTTGGCTTTATGTCTAACAGTTGCAAAAGTTGTCTGTTTTCTCTGCTGGGAGACAAAATATAGGACATTATACATCTAATCTATAGATTAGCATAAGCTGCACAACCATCTTTTCACAGCATTCAGGAGAAAGCAGCTGAAACTCAGATGAACATACCAGATAAGTTCATTTCCAAGTAAAATGTGAAACAGAGGAAGTAAGGGTTTGGTCTGAGTTCTTTTACTTAGAAAAGAGGAATGGGGGGGTGCAGTCAAGGTTTTTTCTCAAAACACAGGACCTCCCTTATTTTACTGAAGACCTCTCTACATTCAGTAGACTAAAACTACGATGAAAAAAAGAACTCCTCTAGCTCCGCCCGACCAAGTTATGAAATTATAGTCAGGTCATATTTATACTTCCAGAGACGACCTAGTATATTGAACATCAAAGCTAGACCAACCTATTTCTTTATCCTTTGTTAGATAAACCTAAAAGTTTGTTCAGTCAGAGGACTGGCTCTCATATGCTCTAAACATTTCTGGCTCTGAGATGAAGTTACTCCATGGTTGCAAGCAGATTTCACCACTTTGCCATACACTTCCTTCCTTGCCTGCTCTGCATTTTGTGTGAAAACACGGGAAAACCAGAACCCAGATCACGAAACCAGACAGAACTACATTACAGATCTTTTCGAGTCCCTTTGAATTTCCATCGACTAATCACTGTCCTAAAGTGAAATGTGTTCGCAGAGCAGAGACTTCAACTGCAAGACCATCCAGGCAAATCTCATTCCTAACATAAAACTGCCAATAGATGTGCACGACTGTGCATTTTAAGACTCCCTTTACCAGAATTTTGAGAGCACAAGTGAGATCTTTCTATGGTATAAATCTTAAATAGCTTGAATTTGTTCCCCACATATATGCTGTTCCCCACTGCCTAGAAAAGGAGATAAAGGCAATTAACTGAGGTAGAAACAAAGGGTAAGATGAATCCAAACCCAGGTCCCTATACATCCCCCATAAAATGGCCTCTCCTCTCAGCTAAGGAGCTACCATCACACAGTTTCCACAGCAGAGTCAGTTAAAAGATTTGAGTCAGCAGAGCAAACCACAGCAGAATATAAACCCCACCAGCCATAGTCCATCCTCTGGCTATATGCAATGTTACACAAATATGTGCAAACCCCTAAATGTAAAAGCTGGGCTGTCCACCTATTTGGTTCAAATGCCTACATGACAGTAATCTGAAATGAGAAGCTTTTTTCTCCTATCTATGGCTCTTTCTCTAAATTTCTTTTGAAGAAGATGGCAACCACACTACCCACATGCATAATGCCTACAGCAGGAGAAACTGCCAACTTCCACCAGCCTCCCACCAGCAGAACTGAAACCATCTGAGCTCTGAGGTTTAATCTGATTCAAGTTAATCAACCTCCTGAACTACACTTAGCAAAACATATTTTACTTTTTCCCTTTCAGGAATCCCTTCTCCCCTCCCAAGCACTTTAGAACACTGCTCAGAATGACTAGCTTTTTTAAAAACAGATTTTTTTCAAGTGATGTGACAGACTGATCTGTGAAGAAAGCAAAATTAATGCCTTCATTTTCAACCCATATACTCAAGATGTAGTTTTCCACATCTTCACCTTGACAGCAAAAATAAGTATAAAGCCCTGACAGTATGATAAATATCAGTTCGAGGTAATGGGTCCACTTTAAATGCAAACTTAATTAGAATAGAACTGAGAAGTTAAGAAGCCATAAAAAACATTAATAAAATATTATCAAAGAGTACAGATAACAGATACAAAAATCCCCACTCCTTTGCCCAAGTCTTTCCCTAAAGTCTGTTACTTCTACAGACATATTTTGCTCAGTCATGCACTTACTAAACTCTGATGCTCTCAAGACAATAGTCTATGATTCCAGCTTTCCTCAGAGCTGTCAGGAGAAATTTTGTGTATTTCTACCAGGTAAGATTAGTCACCCCAGCCCCCCAAAAGGATTCTTGCATTTAATGAGCCCTTCTTTCTCCTTTTGTGTGCAATTACTACAACCCAGCTATAAGTTCAGAAGCACCACTGCAAATAACAAAAGACATCATTTATTAGCACCTGAAACGAGCAAAATACTTCATATGTAGGCAACTATCCATTTCATTTGAACATCACACAGTTAAAGATCAATTATTCATTTGGTTCAGTACAGTGCAGAATTTTGGAGTAGCTGCCCCATTTGTTTGTTTCTCAAAAATCAATTATGAAAGTATTCTTTTGTACAAATGCTTTATTTAATTTCTTGCTCACTGTTAAAGTGAAATGCCAAAAGAAAAACAAACACAATTTCCTGCTATTGGGGAACACTGTACTGAGGACTTTTTATATATTTTCTTTATATTTATATTCTTACAAATTATGTATGTGAGAAGCAGATGACGAGCAGCAATTTGGCAACACTTCACCATCTGCTATTTGAAGATCTAGTCAAATTCAGAGTTAATTAAAGATTAAAGACAAGGACCGATACTGTTGAAGCAAAGAGTCATCTTCTTTCCCATTATGACTGTAAATAAATAACTTGGGTAGCTTGTTCCCACTCACTCCAACACAATCATAAATCTGCAACATCATAAGGGCAACACAACTTGCACTCATAATATACCTACACCTCTTCTATTTAAACTGACAAAATTGATTTTAGTATTAAATCACCTCAGCTTTATTAGAGTGCCATAACCAGAGCAGGCTATGCAAAGTGCTATTCTAAAAGAAGTATAACATACCTACTGCTTTAAGAAACAGAAACTATAACTGAAAGACTCTTGTAGAAAGGGTTATAGAAAATACCAGCCAGAGTAAAAAATTTTAGTCACCTTGTAACATCTTTCACCTTTTATTCCATACATATTTAAGAAAGCAATATTTAATTAAGGGTGAATGATGAGATGACCCTGACAGTTCCCTTGCATCACTACATTGATAGCAGGCTACCTCGTTGTTCAGTCTACAGCCCTTATTTTGCTTCTGCAAGAACCAGCTCATGTTAGAATACCATCCTCTCTCCTGGGACTCCCAGACTCTCTCCTCTGTAGCCTCCTCTGTAGCCTCATGTCAGCCTACATTACCCTCCCCCACTTACTGAACTTTTCTGCCAGAGCTCGGAAAGAACTGGAATGAGTATGACAAGTCCTCCCAAGATGCTGACTCAGGTGTATGAAGAAAAGGTTTCTGCTCAACTCTAAAGAGCAGTAAATTGAGTATGCTCTTTCACAATGGGTTGGAAAGCACTGCCGTTTCCTCTGCTCCCTGAGACTGTGGCTGAGCCATACCAAGTCCAAAAGCTGACCAGGCTGCTACACAGCAGCTCACTGTGGCTGGCTGCCAAGGCGAGCAATGCCGGTGGAGCCGAGCTCCCCGAGATGCCGGCTGCCAGCTGCCCCTGCCTGCTGCTCAGCGTTCCTGAGCCAGCTGGAAAGCGATCCATAAAAACATCACAACTGCAAGGGTGCGGGACGCATGGGTACGGAAGCTATTCACGGACAGGGAGTTAGCTTAGAGGATGTTGTGGGAGGGAGCAGTAGAGGGCTCTGAGCTGAAAAATGGCAGACTCTGTCCTCCCCTCATCAAGCAGAAGCTGATGATGGGTTGAGACATAATTACTGAACAGTAATTATACTAGAAACAGATTACTTCTGTAGATTGCCAACTTTTTTTTTTTAATTAAACGCCAAACATCAGTCTTCTTGCTTTCTCCTCCTCATTTTCGCAGCAGGAAAAATTTTCAGAACTGATTGCAAGAGCATCATGGCAGCAAACAAGCTCTGATTCACCAGTACTTCACTGAAGCTTACCTCCTTATGAGAGTGTTATATAGGAAACAGGACAAATAGGTATTTATAGAGCCTGATGTGGGTTAAATATTACTTTGTTTAGACTAAGATGTTGAACCAATTGAAATTTTATGTCAAAATATTTAATTTCTAAATACCAACATTAAGTTTCTCAACTTTTGAAGTATCTCTTTGCAAGAAGTAAACTACTCCATAAAATCAAAATTAATACAGGAATACTTTAGTATTTCTAAAATTGCACTTTATGCCACAACTACCAATTGAAAGTTCAGCCCAACTCGTATTAGATGTTGAGCTTTCCTGGGCAAAGACTGCTGTGGTCTAACCCCAGTCAACAGCTAAGCCCTTCACAGTCAGGGCTTACTCAGTCCACTATGTCGATATGGGGCACAGAATCAGAAGAGTAAAAGTGAGAAAACTCATGGGTTGAGATAAAGAAAGTTTAACAGCTAAAGCAAAAGCCACGCATGCAAGTAAAGCAAAACAAGAAATTCGTTACCCACTTCCCATGGGCAGGTAGGTGTTTAGACTTTCCCAGGAAAACAGTGTTCCATCACAAATAATGGTGACTTGGGAACACAAACATTATCACCTTGAAATGTCTCCCTCTTCATCCTTCTTTCCCCAGCTGTATGCCAAGCATGACACCATTTGGTGTGGTGTGGGATATTCCTCGGGTCAGTTGGAGTCAGTTGTCCCAGTTATGTCCTCTCCCTTGTGCACCTCCAGCCTCCTCACGGGTGGGGTGGGATGAGGAGCAGAAAAGGCCTCAGCTCTGTGCAAGCTCTGCTCAGCAGCAAAGAAAACATCCTTGTGTCATGAACTCTGTTTCCAGCACATCTAGCTGATGATTCCCCTCAAGCTGGTTACTGCACTTAGAGACCTGGTGTATCACATCTAAGACCATTTTTAAGCTGTGTTTTCACTGCAGTCTATTTAGTTCATGTTGTCTCTGTAAAAGATCTCCTGAAGTGGATATCAACGATATATTACAGAAATATTGAAGTTAAAAAAGGAAATGCTGATTGTATCACCTAGAGCATTCTCCTGACAGGTCAGGATTTCAACTATTTTGCACAGTCGAAGTTAAATATATCCAGAAGTAACTTTTTAAATTATTATTGTCACTGATACCAATCTACCAGGAGAGGTTTTAGGGTCTTCTGCTTCCTTCCTCACAGACTCCACTATTTTTTTTCACTTCAGTAGTCCAAGTTTTATATTTTTATTTCTCAAACGTTCTAATTTCAAAACCCACCTTGGTTCCACACCCTCACCCTCAGGTTATTCCTTGCTTAAGTTAGCTCCATCCATTCAGCCTTTCATTTTCTAAATACATTTAAGAGCAAGGAAAGAAAGGCAGTAAACAGCATAAATTATTTAATACATACAACCCTGGAACATATCAGAGAATCATGGAATCATTAAGGCTGGACAGACCTCTAAAATCATCAAATCCAACCTTAATGAGGCAAGTTTGAGATACTGGGAAGGCTGTGGTGGGCCATCAGTGAGAATATATAGCTCTGGTCACCTGTGATTAAGAAATAAATTCATACCCTCCTAACAGATGCAAATCAGGGCTGTGATGATGATCACAACAACCCTGGGTCTGTTTTATGAGAAGCTAAAAGAGTTTGCCTCCTAGGTAAAAATGAAAGTGGGGGTAAGAGAGGGAGACAGTTGCCTACTGTAGGGACATCAGAGCCACAGAAGGGGAAAGATGGGCTGGAGAGAAACTGGTAGACAGCAGTGACCAGAGAACAAGTAGGTGATAATTGTCTCATCAATAAGAAGCTTGGCAGACATGAGTGCTGAAGAGGTCTCACACAGTCTGAATCCAGGCAGAATGAGAAACAAACCTCAACAGTGTTAAAGTGGAGCTTAAACCATTTCTGAAGCAGGTTGCAAGAGCGCTAGAGGTGACAGATGAGTGGATTCAGTGCTCCACAAGAGGACCTTCCTGGTCCTATAATTCCTCCTTTTGTGATTTTAAAATAATGCCTCCAGATTCCCAATCAGCTGCCATTAACTGCTCTGCCAAATTTCATCAGTAGTGCCATGCACATGGTGCTCTGCTTTTGCAAACAAGCCACAGAGTTCACATAAGCAGCTTCCCAGAGGACTAACAACTGTTTGTTCATTATCAACCAAGGAATTACATCTGCAGAAACACAGAGAAGAGCCCTAACAGCTATAAGGTTAGTGAGGTACTGGAACGAATTGCCCAGACGAGCTGTGGATGCCCCACCTCTGGAGGTTTTCAATGCCAGGTTTGCTGGAGCTCTGAGCAACCTGGTCTACTTGAAGGTGTCCCTGCCTACAGCAGGGCTGTAGAAATAACATGATCTTCAAGGTCCTCTTCCAACCCAAACCATTTAATTTTTTAAAATAAATTTAAAGGCAGCACTGCTATGGCAGAGAGAGGACATAGGCTCCAGACTTAGAGGCAGGAATTTCTTTGGAAATCAAAATTTGCAGATATGGTTTGGGCTGCAGCAATACTGCCCAGCACAGGCAACTCTTATGCAGCTGTCACTCTATCAGCATTACTCAGTGGCCACTATCTTTATATTTTACTTAATATTTCCTCTATGTGATTTTAATAATTTCATAGTGTGCATACACACACAACAGACTTCATATATATATATATATAAAAACCATTCCTACTTCAGACAAATATTTAGAAAAATATTAGTGTACAGTAAACCTCTCTACTAAATATAAGGTGGAAGACTGTTCACATACAGTTTCACCGAAAAAAGAATTCTAATATTCAGTATAAAAGCATGAATACAAAGTACAGATAATTTTACAATGTGGTTTAAATAACATTATGTCCTGTGTGCCTTTCCACATCACTTACCTTAGAGTGCTTTTTATAAAGGAATCCATTTTGTTGAGTGAGGCGCTTGCTTTTTGAGCCAGCAGGTCTCTTCTGGCTCAAAAAGCCACAACGATTTTTCTAAAGATTGTCTTTTTTTTCTATTTATAATGTATTACCCCCAGAGATACTCTTTCAACTGTTTCCACTATGAAACCCTGCTATGTGTTAGGCACTGCCACTTCACATAACTCATTTGATGTACGAGGATTATTATTATTACTTTTATTTTATCACATGGGTTATTTCTGCAATTTAACACCCAGATGCAGGGAGAGTTAGTGATTTTAAGACCAACATTTTTGTATAGGTATTTATTTATAAAACTAGACTGCTTCCAACTTGTATTTAAGTCTAACATTTTGGAACTTCTCCCTTCTTCCATCAGTATACATTTGTCACATTTAACCATGAAAATAAAGAACATTTTAACAGATGCGAGCTTAAAAATCTTAATAAACAAAACCCAAGTCCAATGTTCTACTATTTAACTTGAAAGGATAAAAAGTTTTGAACTGGACAGAAAAAGATACAGCCGTGTTTCTGAGAGAGTAGTTAGTTTAGGGGTAGGGAGTTGTTGGGTTTTTGCTTTGTTTTTTAGGAATCTTACTTTTTTTAATCACTAAAATGCATTCAACAGTTTGAAATACACTGAACACTTTTGGTTTAGGAAGCACCATTATTAAGTATTTAGAGATTACTCATACCAATAGTTTCTCTTCATGTATAAGCATTTAAAGCTCCCAAACACATCCTATTTGAAAATGCAGGCATCGTGTCATTTCTTTTGCTAGACTTTAAATTTTTAACAGTGGCATATATTTGAAACTGCATCGCAGTGATTTGAGACTTCACTTTCTGAACCGAAATTTTGATGAACCTTTCACTTAGATGAGTCCCTCAGTAGGATGGCAAGACAGAAAACAGAAATTACTCAAAATTGAGTATTTTGGTGTTTACAATTCACATACTCCTTTAGTGCCTTCTTGTCCTTTCCTCTTCAGTAGGAAGACTGCATACAGATTTATAATAAAAGATTTTCCATGTTTTGGGTTGAGGGTTAAAAGGATAATGGTTTACGAATTTAAGAAGGGAAAACAAACCATACTTCTGCAGAACAAACTGGACAAGTTTCCTATATGTTCTCATATTCTGAACAGTCCTGTGAGCTAAAAGAAATAGCAGACCAAAATGATAGCCTGCATGCAGCAGCAAACAGTAAGCAGATGTAGTTTTGGAGCCTATACACTTTCTTCTGTGGAAAAAGCTTTTGAAAAACATATAATAATAATGAAATCCCACAAAATAATGAAATCATCCAGGTTTGGTTTTAAATGGATAGGAAGGAGAAGAGCCCTTCCTTGTGAAATGCTTCCCAGCAAAGGCAGCTCTTGGCACATCTGACAAGAATTACAAAGGTCAAGCTATACAGAAGCCTGAAACTAACAGATGGCACCAGTCTACTTTTTTCAAACCCAACAGGAACAAGCAAATCTAAGCTAGGAAAGCAAATACTTAAATAGTGCTAACAATTATCTGAGTAAAGAACTAACACAGATCAAAACACCCACACATACTCATGTCCTGGTACATGCACAGCCTGTTATTGCAAATCTGACAGTAAAAAACCAAGGGGGAAAAATTTGGTTAACTTTAGTTATAGAATATATTAGAACAAACGCCAAAAGAAAGCACCAGAATTCAGACAGACCAAGTAAATTTTAAGTATTTGCTCCTGTAAAAGACTATTCTGAAAAATAACCATTATCAAGACATCACTTGTACCTTTTTCATTCCAGCACAAAGGACTATCATTTGCGTGAGCTGGGGAAATATTTTAGAATTTTAATACACCATCATGCACATTTCATACTAAAAAAAAAAAATAAAAAAATGAAGTGACAGCTTCACCACTGACTTCAGAAGTAAAAGTAAGTAACCACTTTACCCCTCTTTCCTCAAAGTATTTCTAGAAAGCATGATGCATGAACATTCTCATGATATCAAAATGCATTTTAGCATTCTACATTTTGAAGCAGTAATATATTAATTTCATAAAGTATGCAAAGTAGTAGAGGTTAGCCAATTATATCATCAGTACCCAGAACGCTTCCATTTTTTTCCAAAATGTGTCAGAGCCAGATACAATTTAAAAGTGTAAACCATAAAAGAAGGTGGCTCATCTTTTGTAGCCTTGCAGTGACTTTTATTGACTCTATCTGGCTTGAAATTAAAGAGGTGCTAAATAATAATAAAACCCATTCTTTTCAGTTTCAGACCCCTACTACACTATTAAGTGTCTTTTTCTTTTAAATACACAAGAATCTTTTATTTCATGTAATCTCCCCTCAGAGTTTTGAATACAAATGGTTTGTTTGTGAAAACAGCGTGATTTGTTTGCATTACCTTCCTAAAAAATGTGATAGCTGCTGTTCCAGTCTTAAAATGCTAAGCCTGTCTGTGCAGAGCCCAGTCACCTTTTCACATCCCCACGAGCCTTTCAGAGCCTAATTCTAACCCTGGACTCTGCATTTGAAAGTTGAACAGCAGCTTTCTAGATTTTGCTGTTCTCCAACATCTTATCTGGGGAAACACAGCAAAAGACAGAGAAAGATTAATATCAGTTAAAAGATGAAATTATACAGTTACTTTTTCTCCTAACACTTCAAAAATCACCTCGTTTTTTTAAACATGAAAGATAAGTGTGTTTGCAATAGACTCCTTTATACTTTAGATCAGTAAGAAATACTCAAGGGTGATTTGGTTCAACAGCCTGGTTATTTTCAATTACTGCCATATTTACCCACTGAACCCAGCCTCAAAATTATTGTATGCTTAGTACATATGGACTAGAAACAGGCCAAAGAGCTAGACTGAGCTCTCACCCAACTTACAGTAACAGAACTGCAATGTCAGTTTAACACCACCGTGTGTGAAACTAAACATGCTAAACTAAATGCATTTTGTACACCCCAAAAATCATCTCTCTTGAGACCTACCTACAACGCTTCATCCCACATGTTTGTATTTAAATAAGATGACCCTCTCAAGCTGGAAGTGGATGTATCTTGTCAACAGGTAGCTTTATTTCCTTCATTTTGAATACACAACTCATAGAAGATAACAAGTACAAGCAAAACTCTGTATGGCTTAGTGCTTCATGTCTGTCGGGCTTGGACTCCCTGGGCATCCCCCTCCCACGGGTACACGGAGTGCCTTGCTCTCCCGTGCTGTTAAGGCAGACATCACTGGGTGGCACTGTTAGACAGTGTTTGTGTCCTTGTCAAGGTAAGGAATATCCTCTCTCCCCCACCTGTGCCAATTCTTAGCTGCCGGTAGTGTAGCTGTGCGGGTGTTTCAAGAATGCTGTTGCAAGCAGCAGCAGCAGCGCTGCTCTCCACCATCCCTTTTCCCACTACACACTCGGGAAAAACACAGCGCTCGCATGTCAAGGAAACGAAACCTGGTGCTTTGCAAAAATTCTAGAAAGCAATTTTGCTTTTTTTCCCCCTTGAATAATGTAGATGGACAGTGTTATATTTACAAATCTCCAAATACAAAATAGTTGTACTAAAATTCTGACATTATTCCCTGTAGCTGTTTTAACTGGCAATGAAGTCAGTGTCCCAACAATCTCAAAAGCTGATCTCTGAAGGTCTACATGCACTAGAAATGTTAGAGATGCTCCTAGTCTTACCCTGCGTTTAAAAGTTCACTTTTGCCCAACCAGAGAAAACAACAAGTATTTTCTACAGCTCTGCTCTTCAAGACACTGTCAACTGCCAGTTATTGAATTTGACAAGATACTAAAATCAAAACAAAACTCATTATTGAATAATAATTTTTTTTTTACATTGGCAGATAGCAATAGGAGAAGGGGGAACTGTTTTACACTGAAAGAGGAAGGAATTAGACTAGTTATTGGGAAGAAATTCCTTACTCAGATGGTAGTGAGACATTGAAAGAGGTTGTCCAGAGAAGCTGCAGATACCCCATCCCTGGAAATGTTCAGGGCCAGGCTGGATAGGGCTTCTGGGTGACTGAATGAGACAGGACTAGTCAGGACTTTGTTCTTCACCTCTTAAACCTTGCAAGATCAATTACTTTCCATTCCTGTATTTTGTTTTGGGGGTTGAGACAAGTCAGAACCTCTGAGAAGTAAAACCTAGACTCAACTACTGACTTACCATCTGAACTGATCCTGAACCAGGAGTATATATGGCCTGTCACACCTACCACAATGCCACTGGCTCCTGGCACCAGGAGGGCTCAAGGCCATGAGGTGTGAACCCCCTGAGAACACACTGCAGACCAATTCAGCTTGAAGAATTATTCTGTAGTTGGCCACCCTCTGGTGCTTCAAAGCAAATTCTACTGCACCTCTGTCTACACCACATGACATTTCAGCATCTCGGCATTCAGGAGACCAAACGCACTTATGGGAATCATGGCCACACAGTGGACTGCCAGTGTTAAATTAACCCACAGCAGGACCATTTCCCAGTTTATTCCTATGTTGTAACAGCCTGGCAGCTAAACAGGAAAGCCAACCAAAATAAAGGAAGCAGTACTACCAAACAAAGAACACATTTGAGCTGCTGCCTGTGATGTACTTCTCATCCACAAAACCAGATCCTGATGTCCTGATACAACATGCAGAGGTTTGTTTAAAATTAGAAGAAAAAGATGAACTTTCACACCAAAACTGACAGGGCAATGAAAAAGCAACCTTAATTCTCAGGTAAACTGACCCTCACAATCTGTTTTATTCTGTTTTTCATCATCATTCAATCTCCAACATCATACTTTAAAAAAAAAAAAAAAGAAACCCAAATCCTCATACTTCAACAACTGGAAAATTTAAGTCCGCCTATGTACTATCTCCAAACTTGGGATCTACTGCGTTCAGGAGTCCAGGCCTGCAGCTTGCACCTCAATACCAACATGAGGTCTACATGACACAATGCTTTCATTAACCAAAGCAACTACAGTGAAGAGCTGCTTTTAATGCATGTTGAGAATATTTAGTCCTCTTCTTGCTTTTCCTTTTCCAACTGACAAACATGTTTGACTTCTGCCTTACATTAATATTGTTTTCAAGTTGGTCAAACCCACAAAATTTTGACTCCACAAAATTGTCATGGACAAAAGGGCCACTAGCAGAAGTTTTATACAAAGCAAAGATTTCAAGTCTATTAGAACACGTACATTAAGGTCTATTTTTAAAATAAATAGACAGGTGCATAAGGAGACATCTTTGTTTTGTCAGAAAAGCAGTATTACCTGGTTTCCACATAGTCACAGGTCCGAGCAAGGGAATGCTGGCCTTTGCACCAATCAAAGCTGTGCTCTGGGCAGTTGCATTTGTTCCTTCTCTCTTTCCTTCTTTAGCTCTTGTTGAAGATATAGGATAAAAGCCTAACAAAAAAAATTCTAAGAAGCTGCACTGTACATGGCCATGCACATTATTCCCTTTATTTTAAGATTCATAAAAACATCAGTTCTTCACAGAGAAAATGATTGGGCTGCACAGTATGACTAATGGCCCCGGCTGAAGACAGCACTGAGCCCCAAGCACACATTCATGGCCCACTGAGATGAAGAGGAACTAATTGTTTTCCCTCCTCGGGATGGCTGCCAGAGAGAGTGCAAGGCATGCAATACATTTACAGTGTCACTTGACTTAAAAGACTGGTATACAAGTAGTAATAAATGCAACTCCTACTGATGTGCTTATTTGGTCCTTTTCCCTCCCTCCCACTGCAATTCCGGAAACAAGTAAATTAGAATCCCAGAGTGGCAGGTCTCTGCTAACATTTGATGGGAATTAGTACATTCTTTGAAGCAATTAGCAAGTTAAGAGAGAAGAGTTAATCATGACTGGGAGTAAAAGAGCCTGAACACAGACTTCACCTTGAACAAGTAAATCTTATTTTGCAGAATTTAAAAAGGGATGAAGCAAAGTGAGGTTTTCATTCTGACATTTAAAAAATATATTTTTTAAAGGATATGCAAATCACTGTGTTAAGAGGTATAATCTCCTTCCTTGGGTACAGACTTTTATTAAAATCTCCCAACTGTTACCAGGGTGCTGGTTTAAACACTGCTACTAATTACATGGAGGAGACAGTACTTCTTGTAGGACAGAGGTCCAGGGCAGGGTCCCCACAGGGGGGCTGTAGGTCCCCATCCCTGGCAGGTACCAGGGCTGGCCACTGCTTTTCAACACAACTTGAGTAAGTAGGTCAGCTGTCACCTGTGATGGGGTTCAGGCTTCTCACAGGATAGCACATTACCAGTGGTATCTCAGGATCAGTTTTCCACAGCTGAGACTAAAATCTTTTTGCTTTCAGAAAACTGTGTATTTTTCAACCAAGAAAACAGGTTTCTTTCCCTCTTCATTTTGTAAGGGAAAGACAGGAGCTGGAGGACCCCTCCAGCTGCAGCACTGATCACCTCTCCCCCTAAAGCAGCCATCTGCTTTGCACAAGAATCAAGATGTAAGAATACATCATTTCAAAGCAAACAAAAACTAAAACACCCAAGCTTTCAAGTTTGCAAACACATCCTGAATACAAACTTTTTTTTTCTCTAGATCACTTTGTGCCTCAAAATGGAATCAAACTGAGGAAGGAAGTCATACCTGCTATTTCAAGTAACTGCCGAGATACCTCCATTTGATACATATCTATAACTCTTCTGGTCCTGCCAGTAACAATAAATGTCATAACATCAACCATAACAATGTTGTTATTAAAATGTTGTTTTTAAAAAGCACCTCTCCAAACTACTTTCTTCTCACAAACATTTCTGAAATGCACAGGTCACTGTAGGTATGTAATTTTAAAGGGAAATTGTTTCTTCTGTTTTAGCTACAGCTTTATCCCTTAACCTGATTCACCATGACCAAAATCTCTAGAGCAAGCACAACCCTAAACTTGAGTTTGCTGGACCACTGGGGGGACAGCAAAGGGGAGGGTGGGTTGGAATTCAAATGTTCTGGCACTCAAGCAAGTGAAGCAAGGGTACAGTTGGTCAAGTTTCAACAGCTCGCCAACCCCTGCTCCAGCCCTGACACACTGCAAATCAAAAATCGTTCTGAAGTGTCCAAGTGCTGCTTTTACTACATGACCACTGTCTCACTGCTCAGCTCTGCTACCTGCACTCAGGGTTGCAACAGAGGAAAACATCAAATGCAGACATCTGTATCCCATGCCATTTAGGGGATTAGAATTATTCCTTAAAAAAATAAAATGCCCATGACCACTCCTAATCCTTATCTGCAAAATGGGATGAGAAGGTTTATCCTTCCTCCTCAGGTACTTTTACTTTCCCTGATGATAAGGTACTCTTGTCAAAAAAATATTTTATTACATACCATGAATAGGAGAAAATGTTGATTTCCCTTTTCCCCCACAGAAAGCCTTTTTCCTCATAAAAAAAAATATAGGTGGCAAATAGCTACATATGGGCTCCATAGACACTCACTTCTGCTGACACTATTCTAATCACTGGATATGTAAAAAGAGAGATACTGAGTATTCAAGAGGACCAAGAGACAATAAAACACATATGCCCCTTAGCCATACCTGCCACTGAAGGCACATTTAGTGTCAGAATAAAGTTTCTCAAGTGCCATCTACTTGGAAAACAAGAAAATTAAAATATCTTCTCTCCTCTATTTGCTTCAAAAAGCTTTTAAGTTCCACTTGAAAAGAAACACAAAAGAGTCTTCAGAACTGAAGAGAGTGGGTGGACAGTTTAAAAATACAAGACCAAGCCTGCAACAAGAGTTTTGAGACATTATTTCTTCAGGCAGTAAGAAGCAGGTAAGATACTACATCTTTGCACGTATTCTCTATAAAAGGCATTTTGCAAGCTCTCTTATCTCATCTGTAGTAAAGGGTTTCTCCCTTCCTGCCATGCCAGCAGGAGACTGCTGTGCAGACAAGATGATGTCACCTCCCGGAATCCCCCTCAAGCCCTGCCAGCTCAGTCCTCCCAGTAACAGAGATACTGGCTATAAATAGTTATCCAGGGAAAACAAGGGTAGTTAGGGAATTGTGAGGAAAACAAGAAATGAGGAAGACTTAAAAAAAACCCACTTCAAAATATACTGTTTTTCATCTTTGAACATCTGTAGTTAGAATTCTTACAAAAACGAGAGACCCACTGGGAGAACACCTCTGCCATGTGGTAACTCTCCAAAATCTATTATCCAAATTTGCCACTGTTCCCAAAATTATCCGAGAAGTGGAAAGAATATGAATACATACAAGGTTATAGTCATATAAATGTACTTCTGTCATACGAATCTGCTATTCAGAACAATCTCTGACAAACAGAGATACTGCATGCTGAGAAATATCATTCCATGCTTCACAACCTTGAAACACAAAGCTGCAAACTGCAAAAGTCTCGTTTAGGGGAGCGCTGTACCATTTTCCCTGCATGGCATACATTTCAAATGCTAGCTCTGCATGCCTTAAAGAGTATTTTGGAAGTTCTTTAGAATTGTAAACATGGGGAAATTTCTCTCAAAACATAGCAAGTTTTAGTAATTCAGAAAGCCTAGATACATGCTGCAGAGAATTACATAGAATTACAGGTTAAAAGACGTCCTGTGCAACTACTTTGGTGACTACAAATTGTCATTGATGTTCAAAGAGGGACTGACAGTAAATGGCACTCTCAAAGAATTTCAACAAACTTGTACCAGGCAGTGCCTCAGATTTGTCTGACTCTAGAACATACAAGGACGCAACTGAAAATACAAACGACGTCTTGAGTTTAAACCCATATATTACAGCATGTGACATTTAACTAGTGTATTTACACCTGCAAAAGTAGCAGGAAATGCTGGTACAAAAAAAGTCTATCAGATGATAAATAACAAATGCCTTTCAGCTAAGGTGAAAAGTCTTGCGAGTGGTTAAGGGGGGATTTTCACAAGTGCTTTGCCTAGGCTGGTAAGAGAAAACTACTCTCATTTTAGTGCAACAAGCCTATGTCAGATACATATAAAATATTTATGAAGGCTGAATTTACAACACTGAAAATTATTACTTCAGGTTTTCAGGGAAGTCGAGTCCATCTCTGCCACCATTTGATATCACACATGCCAAGTCCCTTGATAAAATACCTGCTACACCTGGTACAGCGAGAGCAGAAAGCACTGCAGAGAAATAAGAGAATGGACCATCACAAACCAATTGTCTTAGCACAGAAAAGGCAAAACAACAAGCCAAATGAATTAATGAGTTGGCTTAAGAGCACAGTGTCAGGGTAGTAAAATATCCTCTTCAGTGCTGTACTGAATAAAGGAAACAGCTGTCTAAATATTTGAGTTTTTCTGAAAAAACATTACTATACTATGGCAAACAGCAAAGCTAGTACTTTCACACAGCGAAGAAAAATGAAGTGACCAGAAGCAAAGGGAATCCTCATGGTGATGTTAGCCAATTAACAAAGCTATTTTCGCTGAAGAAAAACTGCATGAGAAACTTCTGTAGATATTTTGTCAAGGAAGGAAATGAAATTAAAACAAACTGAGCTAACGCAAGCTGCTAAATGAAGGAGTCAGTTCAAGTGAAACCAGCCTCACTGCTGACAAAGTGCACTGAAAGAGCTCATTAGAAGACTGCCTATTTTATCATTTACTCTGCATCTCAATGACTGCCACAAAACAGATTTAAGGACTACCTGGGAGAATCTTTACACCATTTATTTTACTCCAACCAATAAGAGGGACTTCAAAAGTAATCCTGGAACCAGCTGAAGAGGTAACTACATCAAGTGTTTTATCAGATCCGGAGCTGAAATATAGAGACCCCAATAAAGACAAAATGTAGGGACTAAGACTAGTCTTCATTTTGTGCCAGTAGCCATGATGTCAGAATACCACCAGGTGCAGTTGCCAAAGGAACAAGGTTTTCCAAATGAAATGTTCCCTTCTCCACAAGAGGAACCCTAGTAAGGAATTAACAGCAGCAGCCTGGGAACTACACTGTGCTAAAATATAATAGTCATCTCCTGTAAATTTTCTAGAACTTGTGTCCCTGCCGTACCTGACATTTTAACTCAACTTCCCTAAGAATGATATGGCCAATGGCCTCAATGTTGAAAAATGTTTTGGTTTTGTATGCTTTCATTTGACCTAAACAGACTAATATAGAAAGGTATGAATTTCATGTTTGTAGCACTTGGAAAGTCACTTATGAAGTGACAAACTCACACAAATATTAGAGTTTCAAAATTTTAGCCTCTGCAAATTACATAATCAGATTTAAAAAGCCAATTTGTTGTCTGAATGAATATAAATATCATTTCACTTCTATGCACTTTCTTCCCCTTCAAGAATAAAATAATTTCACAGAAGGTTCAGATTAATCTTCCCCTCTTAACTTGCCAAAATAAGCATTTGCAATAGCACCTAAGTTAAAAGCAACTTCACTGAACTCAAATGCCAATCTCCAGCAAAGCCTCAAATTAGAGCATCAACTTTTATAAAAACTATTAATTTACTTTTCCCCAAAATTGTCTCATTCTTCCTTTTTTGTGCAAGTGTTAAGACATTCATTTCAAAATAGCAATCATATTTTAAAAGCAAAGAAGTCATTAGGATCTGTAGGATCTCATTCATTGTGCAAGCAGCTCCTACTCCAAGTCACAGCAAAAGGCAAGTAAACAATTTATCCAAGTCCAGTGCTCTGTGCAGTTGGATAGATCCTGACAGGAAAAAAAAAAAAAAAACATTTTGACTCCAGCTACCACCTAATTCTCCAAACACAGTAGTTAACAGAGTCAGGTTGGCTCAAAATGAGTAGCCTTCCCAAATACAGCACAGGGGAAAGACTACTTTTTCCTGTACCACAGCTAAGGGGCTGGGGAACATGCCCAAGACTCAGGTAGGTCACTGTTGCAGAGACTCCCAGGCCACTTCTCAATTCGTTAGCTCAGGTACAAGAAACAGTTTAGCTCTTACAGCACAGAGTCTCCTATAGGCAAATTTACCCAGTTGAGAAGCCATCCCTGCATTGACTCAGATAAGCACACTACGACCTGCTTTGTTATTTTACCTGCTTCTACGCCTGCTTGTGACAGCCCCTAGCAATCATCTAAGTCTGTTCTTCCCAACTTCAGACTGTTGAAACACTGCAGAAAACAAGTGAGGCATGAAGACCCGTCCCAACTCCAAGAACCACATACTATAATAAGACAAGCATTTTCAATAGTAAAAATGAGGTATGGACTAGAAAAGCTGAGAAGCCCTGACTAATACCAGTCCCTGCACACTCTGGCATCTTTAGGACATCTCTACCATGCACAGCATAATTTCTCTGCAGAAGTATCCTAGGCAGCTACATGAACAGAAGCAGATATCCCTGGCTATGTCAGTGTACCTCTAAGGTTGTGCTGACAGGCTCTTAAGAGGGTTAACTGGATGCTTTGTTGCTTTCAGAGTCCAGCTATGATCTCTTTCCTCTGTTGTACACCATAGCTAGGGGACTGAAGGAGTTCCCTACTTAGGCCAGCTTTTATTTGTGCATATTTACAATAGTGTCAATGTTTCATCTAACTAAGTCTCTAGAGAATTTCTTTCAGCCTGTGAAACATGTTTAGTACTGGAAAATTTCCATCTTGTGTAATCTAAAGCTCCACCAAAGCAAATTAAAATAATTTATTTCAGCTTCAGTAGAAATATAGAATAGTTGATCTCTATCATACTTACACCATCTTTTTATATCATTGAAGATTTAGGCACTGTCCAATCTTTTTGTTTTCTAGACTAAAAAAACTCAAAAGCCTTCAGATTTTCCCCAAAGGTTAAGTTTTTCAAATCTCATGTCCACTTGTTGGTGCCATCCAGATCCTGGCCTTTTATCTGCTACATTTGACTTTAATAAGAAGGCTAAACCAGAGGCTAAAAGTACAGTGCTAAGCACAGAAGAATAATTATCTCCTCTGCTATTTATCTGACATGTTTCATCACCTATGCAGCCCTAATGAAATCTCGGTGTCTTGCACACCACACCTAACAAGTTCAGTTTGCAAAGCCACTGTGATTCCTGGGTCCTTCCTGGCCAGCATGCTGCCTAGCCCATTTATATTTGTGCATTTGATTTCTCCTAAGCATAACACTTTACAGTTGTCTTTATTAAATTTCGCCTCATCGATTTCAAACCATTTTTCCAATTCATCATATGAAATTCTAAATCTGTCCGCCTGTTTACAATCCCTTCCCGCTTCATCTTCCAAAAATGCTCAAATTATCCTCTTCGACAGCAATAAACGGATGATGAATACTGAGAATATCGACTAGTAAACAACTTAAGCCAGTCTCCTCCAGGAATTTAACTTAATAGTCTGACAGCAGCCAACCAAGCCTAGCTGAACGTTTCAGCCTAATTTCTCAGTGGACTCAAGCATTGCCTGTCATCATCCAAGCATTCAAAAGAAATCATTTCTTCGGCATCTGCTTTAACCAAGCTAATGTCATCTCATCTCTGTGAATGCTTCTTTTTTCTCCGAGTCTGTTGACAGACTTTTAAATGCTAACATATAGTTTGGTGGTCAGAGTTAGAATAGGGTCTATTTTTATAAGCGTATACCTATTTACTGTCCTAAATAACATTATCATTGCCAAAAGTATATAATTAAGCAGGAATCAAAAAGACATCTGGAAAAAGAAGTCACTATTTAAGGAATGAAACTAACTACACAAGCTGCAGATCCTTTGCCAAGTTTTCAGATGTAAGGCAACTCTCCTGAAACCATGTGCTCCTCTATGTGGGGAAAAAAACAAAACAAAAACCACCCACCCTTCCCAAGTACATAAAAGACACGGGTAATAAAACTATACCAAATGATCCATGTACTTCAAATAAAGCAGAAACGCATCTTTGTAGATTAGAAGACTATTCACTTGGTTGGGGAACTATTTCATGTTTGCAAAATTATACAAAACAAACAACCTACTGTTTAAGTCCCAGAAGAGCAACTACTCTTCAGCCTGAAAACTATGCAAGCTTTGTCTACAAAGACGAAAACAATTTTATTTAATTAAAGACCTACATCTTCAATTTGATTCACAGAACCTTAGAGAAAAATCCATATAAACAAACTACAGTTTAATCTATCAAAATTCCATGGTGTCAGCAGTCTACTGTAACATTATACAGATCGTTTCAGTAGGAGAATTGCCAGCCTTTTCAGAAGCTATGCTTATCTTCCTGTTGCTCTGTTCTGCACACAAATGCTCAGTTCTTCTTTCTAATCTCCATTACTGGCATAATTTCTTAACTCTATGACCCCTTAGATTTGCTTCTGCGTTTAAAACAAGGAGATGATGAATAATATCCCCTCTCTTAGTTCAGCACCTCATTTGTGAACTCCCTTGCATCCTTCATTTTCTGCATGGGACACGCTTGGGCACCTCTTCTTGAGCGAGGAGAGCTTGTGAGGAAGCCCAGCTGCAGGTGCCCAGCTGCAGCCCACCCAGGGTCCAGCAGCTCCTGCCAGAGCAAGGCTGCACAGCACCCAGGCTCCCTGCCAAACACCACTCACAAGCTTCCTCTTGGTTGGAAAATACAATGGAAGAGAGTCTGGGAAAAGGAAAAACATGTTATCATAATTTTTCATCCTGAGATGGAGTCATGGTCTAACTGAAGCATGTATGTGGGCCTGGGAAGCTACCTTGATCCCACCGCTTTGGAGGAGTCCCACCACAATTCATCTCCTCCTCCTTCTACCTCAGCCTTCTCCATAGTTTTGGAGGCTGCCCAAGGAAAAACTTATTAACAGAAAACATCAACTTACAAGACATGTCAGTGCTTTTGACAGCTTTTATACAGTGTAGCGATGTTTGTAGTTTGAAGAAAAGCTTTGCATTTTTTTTCCTGTTGCACGCAAGACTGACCAAGGGAGAACAGTAATTTATCTGTTACATTCTAGAAGGAGGCACAAGTATAAACTAAATCCTGGTCCTTAGGGTAGCAATTTAAACCTTGTTTATTCTACAAAAAAGAGAAATGCACATTTCCCACACTTAATTCATACGTGTTTTTTCTACAAATTAAATATCTAAAAGTACAAGGATCACTTTCTACTAATAAACTAAATTAAGGTCATCCATACTTCATTTCCTGTAACTGAAGTAAAATAAAGTAGTATTTGATAATTCACAATGTATTGTATAATAATGAAAGCAAGCCTTTTCATGAACACACAGGATTTTTTCAAAATGCAAAGCTAATAAGCACAGTCACACAAGTTGGCAAATTTGCTTCAAAAGGATGTTTTAGGTCATGTGAATCTTGCCACTGACGAATTAAGTTAAACACAAAATAATGATAAAACAGGAAACATATGAATACTGTCTTCCTTTTTAATGGTTTCTACTTCTTATCACTATGCTTCTGTTTAACAAGGTTTGTAAGTCCACTTGCAAAAAAAAAAAAAAAAAAGAAAAATATCTAACAAAAGCATGCTCCCAGTTGAAATAAATTCTCTACTCTCAGTTTTTAGAAAATTCATTTTAATTGTTAACAAGTAGCCACCTCAAGCAATCACAAAAACTCCAAGAGCACTGCTTCTTGTCAACCACCAGTTAGAATTGCATTAACTGTTCAGGTTTTATTGAGCATAGTAAAAGTGAGATCTGATATTTACGCAGATTGAACATCACAAGAGCCATCCCAAAAGAAATGAAGCCCGCTCTTTGGATCAAGCCAAGTTTTTCATTCACTGCACACTTCATGCCATGGTTCCCTCAAACTGTTGCTACCAGAGCCTGGTCTTTGCACCCCAGTTGTGAAACACGCATAGTAAAAATTTATCAAGCAGAAGGCTTTCACAAATGTGAAACGAATAATATCCAAAACTACTCTGGGGGCAGGTTAGCATCTGCATTAATCTGAAAGGCCGACAGATAAAATGTTCAACAGGTCAGGTAACTGAAAATATCCTCGAGACAGTAAGAGCTGCTGCTGTGCTGCCAGGAGAGCCATACCCACTGTCATCGTCCTGCTCACCTCCCTGGTGAGCCTTCGGCTTGACACCTCCTGGCATAAACAGCCAAGGCAAAACAAACCTACCTTACCGCACCTCTGGTGACCAGTGTGCTGTGTTACACTGCATGTGAGCAACAACTCTCCCTTCCCTAACTTCTACTTCCATACGATAATTAAAGCCACACAGTCACAGTTCAAGAAGACTCGAGGCTGTGTACCAAGAAACACAGTCTACTTTCCAAGCTGTGACTCAGACAAATATCTCCACATTTAAAAGAAAAATGAGTGAGGAAATCCACTCAAGTACCATCTACATCCAGGTATGGGAAAAGCCTCTGCCCTCTGACTTCACGAGCATGAATACCTGGCCAGGCACCAGAGCACACCCCAGTCTCCAGAGAAGGGTGGGAGATGCTTGGGAGCAGCGGGGCAGTGCTCAACAGCCATCGCACCAGCTCTGGAGGAGTTTCCCACCTACTGCTGAACTGAGAGGGAGCACGGAGATGCAAAGGAAGGCGGCCACTATCCCATACCTGCCATGCATCCTCCAGCCTTTCAAGAGTTTTGCATTTCTCATGCTACTTTGGAAGACTGCAGTACACTGTACACAGAGCTGATGGTACATTTACCTGGGATAAGCATATTAGTTTCTGTTTTACCATTAGTAGACCCCAGTGGATCTTTAAACAATTTGATACAGAAATAAGTAAAGGAGTAAGGCATTTTATCCATCAGATTCATGTTTTCTAAGCGTTAGCTTTGTATACAATGTCAAAAACCCCCACCTAATAGGCTACCCACAGGAAACCTGGCAGACTTTAAAGTATTATGTGTAATACATTCATACTACACCTGTAGACATGCAAGTACTGTCATTATTTTTTCTGAACGTCAAAGGAAAGAGTCAGTGACTAAAAATCGACACTATGAGAAGTTTTCCTAGCATTGCAATTCCAATAGAAAAGTGTTGGTCACAGATTATCTTTTGTGTTTAGCTAAATACTTTTATTTTTTATTCTGCTTACAAGTTCTATAGTTTCCCTTGCTCTATTTCCAACATATGAATTATGTGTAGACTATATTTTTTTTGAAAAAATGACAATTCTAATGAGGCACAAACCATTAGGCCTAATGTAACTTCTGTTCAGCCTGCATTATTTGGGTCCCAAAGAAGAGAGATGAATGCAAAAAAGTTCATCCTGGAAGCCCAGGTCTATAATTTTCCACTCTCTAACCATTAAATCAGGATGTTCAGGATTACAGAAGAGTCGTACGAACACAGGGACCAAATAATTCAACCCTCAATGATCAGGGAAGCCTCCTCCAGAGAAGATGGAAATCACTGCAGAAGGTCAAGAGGTAATGGTCTGGCCAATGGCTCAGCTTTCTCCACTACAAACAGAGAACAGCACAGGGATTTCCAGTTGTGTGGAATTCAGCTGACCATGGACAGTGACAAGGTTGCTATTAGTTTCTAAACATCAGTCAAAGAAACATGTCTGGTTAATTCAATTTTGCAGCCCTTTGAGCGATGTTAGAGGCACTGTAGCTGCTTGTCTCAAGATATCAGATTAAAAAAAACCACCATAAAATCTCACATGCTCCCACTCACAAATACAGATTTGGATCTATTTACAGAGGTCTCATTCTCACTGTTGCACTCATAAACAGCAAGGATTATTTTTTAAAGTCACAAGAGCCTATGCTCTGCACACAGCCAGAGAAAAGTTCTGCTCAAACAACACTGGTAAGGAGATTTGCAAGGAAATGTCCCTACCGAGGGACAAATGTTCCAGCGCAAGGGCAGCTCTGCATCAGTTCTCCAGCATAGGCGAAAGATTTCTGTATGAATATAAATTGTACAGAATATTCGACTGAAAGGCAGATTTAGATTATAGCAAGTCTATTCCCTCCTTTATTGATTTTAAAAAAAGATGCATGTGACTTCTTTCTTACACGTCATCTTTGGAGAAGATCACAGTTCGTATACTGCATTTGGTCATTAACAAAGCTGAAACGTTCAACCCAATGAAACCTTCTTAAGGTAGTTACTGCAGTTTTTCAAGTACACAAAATCAATAAAAAGGGACAAGTACATCCATAGCTATACTTTATGACCTTCAGATGTGCTATCAGATGTTCTACAAAACAGTATTATGATTCTCTATTTTAGAATAGATATTTAACAGTGACTTTAGTTAGTTAAATAGAGACTTTTGCCTTGCATTACAGATGAAACCACTAAGTTTTATCAATCAGCTAATAAGCATCACATTGGGAAGGAAAAAGGAGGATCAGAGACCCTCAGCTTCTCTCTTCTTTCCTCCTTCTAGAGAAATAAAACCATCTTAAACTGGCACAGAGGCTCAAAAGAATCCTATACCATGCAGAGGATCACAGGTCCTTTTCCAGCCTTAGCTGAGAGTCTCCTCACCTCATGTTACAGAGATTACGGCAACAGCACCAGAAATGCTGAAGCTGCTGCCTGGATGGTGGGAGACTACAGAAGGACCCAGGCCACTAGCCAGGAGTCCTCCTCTCACATGGATGGGAACAGTAACCAAGACCCTCAGCAAGCAGAGGTTGCCGGTATTCAGTAATTCAGAAACCCTGGGCAGTCACCGTTTACCCCTCCAGAAGTATAGGTGGCAGCAGAATTCATTTAAAAAATACTTTTCTATAAATTATTAAATCAAAAGCATTTCACAGATCAAGTAAAGCAAGGCAAAATAGATGTCAGAGATGTTCCTAGTACTTTATACCACAAAGGTAAAGCAAGAGGATGAAAAAGTTTAAAAAGAACTGCAACATTCACATTAATCAGCATGACATCATTAACTGAACAAGACCTGGCAACACTATCAAAAATACATCATTAAGTTCCTGAACCAGCATTTTGCACTTGGCTTTAGGCAAGACCCTGAGAAAACAGGTCATCACCTAGGCTTTTCAAGAAAATGTCAAGGGTTGTACCTCCCTCACAGACAAGACACCATGCCTTTTAATTATCCTTCAGCTGGCCACAGAACAGCAAATGACATGACAGTACAAAAAAGCCTTTTGATCCATCTCTGCTTCTACAAAGTATCAAATTCCAGCCTCTTGTAGAAGTTGGCAAAAGCACTACACTTAAATTGTTCTTCTAATTATTCTGAAAGGATGCTGAAATTTTTAAGTTTTTGGTAACAACTTCCATAAGACACCAGATTATATAATTCTGGAAAAAATAACAAGCGTTTGAAGAACAAAAAAACTAAGAAAGAGAAAACTTGGTCTTTGAATTTAAGATTTCTACTATATTTAATTACCCTGCCTCAAGACCACCCATACATGATTTCATGATTTATTTGAGAACTTACCATCACAGACAAGTGAACTCCGGTTGGCCTCTTGAACTAATCTAAAATTAAATACTTTCTTTTCATAGAACTTAGTGAAGATCATTTACCATCAGCCATTTACAAAAACTGTTTAGGTTAAGAGAGATAAGGCAAACAGTATTTACCAGTCTTTAAGTGAATTTCCTCAGCTCTTTATAAACTGTTTTGCTTATCTGATACATTTAGACAGAACTGACTGCCAGTGCAGGGAGTACCACAGCCACCTCACATGGAGGAACTGGCTCTTCAGCCATATCGCAGACCTGCATCAGCAAATAGCCAAAAAAAAAAAAAAAAACAAAAACCAAAAAACAGAAAAAAGAAAAATGACAAATGGCTGCATTTGTCACTTTATTAGGCTGGTTGGTTAACAAACTTAACTGTAAGCTTGTTGCCCTTAACCGAAGAGGCTTTCTTGTACGAAGTGCTGTGGGCTTGGGCTGTGCTGAGCCACCCTTTGTGACGGCTCTGCACGCTCAGCAGCCAGACCGCTGCTCCCTGCAGATACCCAACCACCTGACAGCCTTCACTGGCTGCTACACTAGTTGAATTAAAAGCAAAACATAGTCTCCATAGAGCTAAAGCAAGTATTTATTAGACAAGACTGAAGAGAGTGGTCCATTTCCACTCATGTCCAGTCCAGTATGTGGAGGCTCAGGAATACTGCTCCAGTATGGAACACTGAAAAACATCTATAAACATCCACTTATATCCCCTTCAGCTTATTGTGAGTTTAGAGGGAAAGTCAGCTTATGGATAAAAGTAACAGTAATTTCATATTTACATATATTTGGAGTCCCAACTTAGAACTACACAATCTATTTTACTTCTGTATATAAATATCCCCAGAAGGACGATATTCCTGACAGCCCCTCTGAGTTACAGAAGTGTTATAAGAATATATAATCTTTTTCTCTTTTGTAAGTGACCAAAATGGAAGTAGTCTCTCACATAGTATTTGATCTGATTTTCTGTACATGCTAGAATTAGGTATTTTTCCAAAAGCCTTCTGGCACCAGATCTCAAAGAGCATCAACTTTTCAACACATTTTGTTTTCATTATCTTTGGGATCATGTCACAAAGTTCAGTTAAAAAGGAAAAAGAAGGAGGAAAAAAAAGAGGCAAGGGACAAAAGCAGAAGGAAATATAAAATGGGGCAGGGCTCTTTCCCCAGACAACATCAGCACTCCCCCCATCACCTCTAACCCACAGAATGAGCTGTTCTGCAAACAGACAGGACAAATCTTCTTGGTCCTTCTTTTCATTAAATGCACAAGTCATATACCTTTATGAATAGCAAAGTTGAATTTTACTTGAACTGCAAAATCACTTTAATTGTTGCCGCCTGATCAAGGTAAAAACATGAACAATTATTTCTTAGTAGCTCTCCCTAATGCTGTAAAATTTAGGATGTTTTCAATTTTTAACAACGCTTTCTCCTTCCGAGAAGTTGTGAGCACTATATTTTTCTATACACAGCTCTTCTATGAATTTCACACAAATTTTACTGGGGGAGAAAAATCACTACAGAAGATTCAGATTTTACAGGATAATCACTTTGCCTTAGGGAAGTATGTATTAGAGAAAATAAAACCTTTTCTTTCTAAAATTTTCAGAGGTTTTTCAGAGAGTTTGTCTTAATTAATCATTGCTATATAAAAACAAATTACTGCAAACTATACTGGGATCCAAGCAGTTTTCAAGGGTCAGGATAATCTGTATTTGGCTGAGTGCCCAAGAACATCCTCAAGGTCTGAGGCTATATAAGAGCAGTGCATACAATGTTTTAAGATACAACAAAGCCTTTGGAAAGTTAAGTGACTGCACATCTGAGTCATTGCCTGAACAAGACATTTTGGCCTTTCACACAGATTCCAGTGCCAGAGAGACTCTGGAACTCAATGAAGTTATATCAGAGAGGAGGAATCAAAAGCAGAAGGTGTTGCAAAAGCAATAGACTTAAACTTTTCTCACTGTAAACTTTTAAATATTGTGCTGCCAGTAGCTCCACTACTTTTCATCTGTAACAGTTCAAGTAAAGTAAATAAAAGGTAACAAATATTCCAGTTAAAAAAGATACAAAAGAGAGAACCTGTAACTGACTTGGACAAGATAGAGATTTGCTACTGAAAACATATGGACCACTGACTATATTTGAAGTCCAGGCTTCACAATAAAGACTCACATTCTCATTTAAAGATTAAACCTTGCTTTTGTTCTGGAATCCAGGTTGTGGAGATCATGTACCTGAGGGAAGGTGGCAGGGAAAATACATGCTTTAAGTTACAAAAAAGGCAAAACGGCACAGGGAGAACACAGATGTATGCATGCCAAGTCAAATGCTTTTATCACACAGGTACCACCAAGTGGCATTATTTGAGAGTAATTCTGATATAACAGATTAGGGCACTAGATCCCAACTGAGAAGACCAAAATGCCATTTCTGACTCTACTGCTGGGGTTTTGGTAGAATTATTGTAAGGAAAATAAAAGTAGATATTGGATTATATTCTGCACAAGAGGAAATTAAAAGTCATTTGTAACAAATATTCCTGGCTGTTTTACAAGGCATAGGAGTGAACAAAAACAAAAGGGAAGCCAAAGGAATACCACTGACCTCACTGCACATTCCTCCTGGGAGGACTAGTGGGCTTGCTTCCACTATTCTTTAAAACCTCGAGGTAGTTTATGTACATCAGCACACAAGAGACAACCTTTAGGGGAGGGGATTGTACTAAAAAAAAAGAAAAAGCTGGCAAAATGGGATATTCTCAGAGAGAGATATGAAAAAAACCTTAAAGTCTGTCAGGGAAGACAGACTGCACAGCCCAACAGGGCAGGGCACGGCAGTCAGCCAGGCACCAACAGAGAAGCCCTCAGCTCTAAAGGAAAACAAAAGCTACATGGCCACACACCAGGCGTGATTTTCTAACAATACCTGTTTTCTCCTCACTTCTTGTTCTTACATCATCCTCTTCTTGCCAAGAACCCAAATCGAATTAAATGACAATCAGCATCTGCAACATGAAGCCTGAAATATCCCTTTCCATGGAAAGAGGAGCAAGCAAAAAGTGCAGTTCACTTTGGTACAAACCACCCAGATTTTAAACAGACTATAAATTGCATCAGAAAAAGAAAGGTCAAAGATAAATGTTTTACACAGGTGCACAGAGCATAAGATCTAGGATCACCCTTCATTTTACTGGAAAAAAAAAAGGACTTTATTCCACAACTTCAGTCTAGCAATAAAGCAAAATCTATATCCTCTTGCTGTGGCTATTTCCCTCGTGCCACAGAAGCAAAACCACTTACAAAAGCCTCATTTTGTATGCTAGAGCTCCAGGCTCTAGCATAAAAGATTCTATGAGATCCCCATTAAGGAGTAATCCAAGTTTTTTCAACTGCCACTGGTTGGGCACATTCTTTCATGACTCCTGAGCAGCAACAGATGTCTGGCAATCCAGTTACAGAAGAACACCATCTACTAGTGCCACCAATCCTCTCCAGTTTCATGTCCCAGACTCAGTTAAAGGTATGCCCCATTTAAAAACATGAGTTTCAATTAAATGAGTCTGTAAGTCAGAGTTTAGAAGGTTTTCTGTGAACTTTGCCTGTCAAACAAGAAACGTAAGGCTGTAATTCTTTAGGGCTACCTTATTATTTCCCATTGGACTGACTATCAGAATCTGAAACAAGGAGTTGCATCTACAATGCACTGGCTTTTGCAGCCAAGCATGGTACCAACTGTTCACAGCTCTTGCACACAACACAAACAAAATGTATCAGACCAATGAGACTTACCCTGGAATTCCCCCACATCTCTTACCTACAGAGATGCAGCGTTATTTGTAGGTTGGTCCTGGCCATTTGAGATGTTCTTCCAAGCACAAAGGCCTTTCCAGCAAATCTGTTCCAGGATTTATCCCCCTGCTGCTCAATTTCATTTGCTGGATCCATGAAAAGGTTTGACTCTTGACAGACAACCCCTTGATACAGAACTTGGCAGCTTCAGTAGAAACTGTAGCATTTGATCTTAGCCTATGAAGAGCTTCAAACTTTGCATGATTGCTCCTTTTTCCTGTTTAATTTCACTAGGATATTTTGTGTCTGCATAGAAAAGCTCAAATGGCAGAGGAAGTAGTCTGTCTTTTATTAATTTTTGCCAAACACCAAAAAGCCAAACACCAAAAAGCCAAACACCAAAAAGCCAAACACCAAAAAGCCAAACACCAAAAAGCCAAACACCAAAAAGCCAAACACCAAAAAGCCAAACACCAAAAAGCCAAACACCAAAAAGCCAAACACCAAAAAGCCAAACACCAAAAAGCCAAACACCAAAAAGCCAAACACCAAAAAGCCAAACACCAAAAAGCCAAACACCAAAAAGCCAAACACCAAAAAGCCAAACACCAAAAAGCCAAACACCAAAAAGCCAAACACCAAAAAGCCAAACACCAAAAAGCCACAACAACAAACCAAGAACGGGAAACAAACCAGGACATAAACTTGAAAGGCAAAAATATATAAGGCAGCTACAGCATGTGCGTGTGTACATAAGAAGCTTTACTGTAATCACAGTTATTGTAAATATTTCAAGTACCCTGATTACAGAAGGTGACAACATGCATTCCAGTCATCACAATTTTCTTGGTATAGGAGAAGAGTATGACGTTAGACAGGCCATATTAACACAGATTTTACAGCAGTTAAGTCACAAAAGCAACAAAACATCCTTTTTTTTTTCATTAAGACTCCAAACTTGCATATAAACGGAAAGAAAAAAAGAGTCATATACAAACATATACATTTTTCTAACGTGTTTTTTGATTTTGAGGGCAGTTTTTTTGTTTGTTTTGGTTTTTTATTATCTTTTTTTAATAACCGAAAAGCATTCCTTTGGGTTAACTCAGGAAGAAATTCATTCATTTTCAGTAAAGAGTTAGTAACTTGGGACCTAAAACTTTTCCAGGGTTGAAAACAGACAAAAAGTTCTCTAAAGCTTCAAAATCTATCCAGTACATAGCAAAAAATATTAACGCTATTGCCTCTGCAAGATCTGCCTGGCCACACAACTACCCACAGCTATTCCCCGGAAGTTAAAGGCTAAAAAGAAAATTGATGGGGTTTTAAGTAGAAAGCTTTTAACACTCACCTTTCCCTTATACAATGGTTCTGGTTCAAATACTGCCTCTTCTGCTGCAATATCTGTGAAGCAGAAACAGGCACACGGACACTGACAGGGGATGTCTATCAGAAGCAAACTAGCAGCATGCCTGGTGTTTACAATTCAATAGCAAACACCCAGGCTACTTTTATTTCCATTTCAGAAGTAAAGGTTGGAAGCACCTGTTGAACTAAGAGAAGAGGCTGTAGGATATTACAGTCCTGCCATGTACAAACACATTGGCTATATAGACCTATTTTGTTCTGGTAGTTTCTTTCAAGAGTAAGGGGGGGTTGGAGGGCAGTCACCAAAAACAAACAAAAAACCCCATGACACTGCTTTCAACGAGAACTCCAGGAGTTAAACAGTTTCCAAGTATTACTCCCAAATTTATAGATTACTGTTTAAAAACTGATGCTCAGGAAGGAAAAGGAACACTTTGAAAGAAACTGTTTTCATCACAATAATCTGCAGTACTCTATTAACACAAACTCAGGCAAACATAATTCACTTTGTAGTTAAAACAGTCACAAAGGGATTTTTTTTGCATTCTTTGGCTAGATAGGCCATCTGATCTCACCGACTTTTCAAGCTGACTCAGCTGCTCTGCACATTAGAAAAAGTATTATTACTGCCACAAGTTATCTCTGAATAAAGATAAAACCTGCATTTTTTAAGCCAAAAAAATGTTTCTGCTAAACCTTTAGGGAGACAGTTAAAATCCCGGCCACGCATCAAGGCACAGAAAGAATCCACTGCCCTCCCACAGCCTTTTATTTTCTGGCAATCATGATAGAACCAGGGTTTAGTTCTGCCAGTTTTGTTATATTAAGACTTCTTTTTTTGCCTCAAGTCTTACGAAACCATGGTAATTTGTTAGTATTTGCTGATAAAATTATTTATGAGAAGCAGCTTGCATCATCCGTTCAGATAAAGTAAGGCACAAACTGAAGTCAGCTTTTAATCTTGCTCTATGTATCAGAGCATCAGGATACTGGAGATTCTCAACAACAGATCCCAGCATCATATATCTCTCATCATAAATAAAGACATTTTAATGGCTATACATTAACATTTCCTCCATGGTCACTCTAAAGACATTTTTCATTTAATATGATCCATAGAAACAACTTCCTCTGGTGACTTACTTGTGACTATGACAGGTGTCCACTGTGCTAAAAAGCCTTCTCTTTGCATGGCCTGTACATGAGCAGGAGATAATGGCATAACCGTCAGAGCCACTTAAAAAAAAAAAAATGTCCTGCAGCACAACTAAATGAGATATCCCTGGAATAGCCACTCATGCTTCAGGTAGGTGAAGACATGCTATTAACAGCACCTGCAGGCTGTTGGGCTTTCCCATCTGCTCTTGATTTCCATCTATTCAAAGCACCTCTTCAGCTCCTTTGGTGTGTTTAATCTGCCAAGAACATCCTTCCAGGTCATGATATTTATGTTAAACCTAACTTCTTCCTTCTTTTGTTTGGTTTTTTTTTTTTTTTAGTATCTTTAAGGAAACCTTCAACACTCTACTTGCCTTTTTGCAACCAGAGGTTCTCCAGAACAAGTGACCTTTTAACATATGCTTTTCTAATTACAAATAATTATGTCAAAGACTTATTGGCTGCACTAGCAAGCCCCTTTCCCAGTTGCTGTTCAGTGTGCTGCAAAGACAGTGCATGCATTTAAACTTCTTTCATAGGGATGTGTGCTGCCCCAGGGTTTTACTTTACAGCATGATCTATAGTATAGCAAGGCAATTCACACTTTAAACTGCAGTATTTGTCTATCTTTCTTCTCAAACGTATCAAGTCAACTGAGCAAAGCTGGAAGCTGCATTAGCACGACAAAAAATTATCTCCATTATCCAGATTATTAATCCATGAAGGTGATTCCACCTACAGAACCTGCTCAAAGCTTCTACAATGGTAGCTCTACCAACTTTTTTGAGGCAGTCAGCATAATTTTGTCACACAAACTTTTCTAGGTGTTTATTTTCATTCCCTGTCACCCACATCAAGAGATTCCCTTACCACAGGTTTGATTTTACTTTTACACATGCAAGATTCAGGTATTTCCTAGTCAGGTTTAAGGGGCAACATGCATCTTCAGAAGGAAAAAAAAAAAAAAATATGCTGCAGAGTATCAGAGCTGAAAGGCGATTGCCATCGCCCTCAGTTTCAACTGTTGTGCCACTATGGAAAAATCAAATGAACCAAGTAAAAGACAACCACTTCTTTCCACTAGATAGAAGATTTTTAATGGTTATATCAGAAGCATTGTAATAACTATGAAAGATTTATATATAAAAGTTTCTTTTCCCTTTTTCTTACCATTGCCCAAAGCAAAGTACAGTAGTAAGACTCTCTGTCCCTACTTTCCAGGTACACCAAACTACAGAGCTACACATGATCAGGAGACTCTGAAACTAGTCAAGAGTGACCTATGCAAATGTTTTGCCAGCAACGCTGCTAGCTACATATGGTAGTATCAATTAAAAAATAAGTATGATTTCCTAATGTAACATATCTTGCTACTATTTCAAAATAATTATTTGCATTGTGGAGCCTCATAATCACACAAAGTACTCTTCCTGTAGAACACCTTATTAGCAAACATAACCTTTTATTTCTAGAGGGAGATTTCTGTATTTCATTTTTGGTCGAAAGGTCTGTGAGTTGATAAAGTGTTCTAACTGTCAATTTAAGGAAGTTTAGTAAAAGATGATCACAGAATGGCTGAGGTTGAAAAGGGACCTCTGGAGGTCAGCTGATCTAACACCTGTGCTCAAGCAGGGCAACCTACAGCCAGCTGCCCAGGGCCACATCAAGATGGTTTTTGAATGATTCCAAGGATGGAGACTCCACAACCTCTCTGGGCAGCCTGTGGTAGTTTGAAAACCAAAAAATTCACTCACTGCAAGAGCTATAAGTTTGTGCCTGTTATCTCTTGCCCTGTCAGAGCCTGGCTCCCCCTTCTCTATATCCTTCAACCAGCTTTTATATACATGGATGAGGCCTCTTTGAGCCTTGTGTCCTGCAGGTTGAATGGCCCCAGCTCTCTCAGCTTCTCCTCATATTAAAGATGTCCCAGTCCCAAGGCTGTCTTTGTGGACCTGCACTGAACTTGTTCCAGTATGCCCAAGCCTTTCCCACACTGGGGAAACCAGAACTGGATGTGGCACTCCAGGCCACATGGCCTCACCCATGCTGAGCAGAAGGGGAGATTCACCTCCATCAACCTGCTGGCAACCATCTTCCTAATGCAGCCCAGAAGGCTGTTGGCAAATTCACTAAGATGACCTATAAAACGCTCTGTCTCCATAAATCAAGGGGTGGGGGAAAAGAGTCTAACACACAATCAGAAGCCATAGCAACTGGATTATAACCAAAATGATATCTGCAGAGTAACTGATGGGCAGTACTTCTAAGATTAGCCTAGGTCTAATACTGTCTGTGACAACAGGATACGAGATGTGAGGTTAACACAGTACAGAAAATGCGCTTAAGATTTTAACAACAGTAGTATCCTTCATCTTCTCTGTGGTAAACAAACAGTATTTACACATGAGGTAAGTGTCACTTGAGATTCAGAGCTCCAGGGAAGGAACAGTACCTCGCTTAAAAGGATAAAAGCATACTACTCCCTAACGTGCAATTTCTTTGTATGTATAAATTAACTTTTATGTACTTTTATATTTCACACAAACCGTCAGATATGGAACAATATGGAGCTGAGAGTCCAGAAAAGGGCCATTAAGATGATCTAAGGAATTGAGGCATCCCTCCTCTGATGAAAAGCTGAGAGAGCTGGTGCTGGACCAGATGACCTCCAGAGATCCCTCCCAGCCTCAACTATTCTGTGCTTCTGTGAAGTTGCCAGAGCTCATGCTTTTTCATTGAGAGTGATTAAGAAAGTTACTTTGACACACTATTCATAAAAATTAAGGATATGCTATTTCTCCAGTGAAGTGGAAAGCAAAAAATTAAACTATAACGGAAAAAAAAAAAACCACACCTGATAAGGCAGTCAACAGAGATCAGCTAAAACTGATCTCTCAACTGAAATGAATTCAGGTTCTTCCCCTTTTGTAGTACAAGTATGGGTTTTTTTGAGTTCACTCTTTTCCTCTGTCTACCAAAAGCAACCTCATGCGCAAAAGACAGCATCTTAAAAGGCATTTTCCCCTCCTTGTTACTGATAAAGCAAGGACACACAAAAGTTGTTACACTTAACAGAAACTATAAGCACTTTATCTCCGTAAATTTCCATTAAAGATGCAGAAAGCTCATTCTCTGATAATCTAAACCTAATTTAGGGTTATATACACAGAGTAGACGAGTAACTAAAAATTTCATCAACTGCCTTTGCCAGTTCTATGCTTGTTAAGAGTCAAGCTCTCTAGTAGCTACTGCACAGCTTCCCGCCCTGCTGCACAGACACCTCCAAGACACTCACCTGACCCAAGAGAACTCATTAGGCAAAGTACTCCCAAAGCAGCTCTTTGCTTTGGATTTCTAAACTAGACAGGATTCCCTAAGTAACACTTCACTGCACTGAAAACACATGCCCTTGCCTACTGTGCTCTTCATTTCTTCTTCCCAAACTCCCCATCTGTAGGCCTAATACACCTCATTATGCCATTAGGCTCCCCTCTAGTAGTCACAGACACCACCACTTCTGTGACATGGAATAGAAGGTTTCTCAAGCAAGAAAATAATGTTCCCACACAGATATGGTATGTACATCTTTAGTACTACCAGTGTGATTTTAATATTAAGACTTACTCTATTATACCAGAAAAATAAGTTAAAACATATAAATTTATATATCTAAAACTTATAGAAATAAGTTTTATTTAAGGTAACCCAAATGTGTTCATTACTGAATAAAACTCCTTTGTAAAGGGACACAGGAAAAATGTACACGTAATAAAGCCTTCTACTCGTTTTTCCAATGATAAAAAACAACCATACACACATACACAGAAAACATTTTAGACCACACAGCAACAGAATGGCAAACTATTTCTTAGCAAACCAGCCACTCACAAGCAGACAAGTCCCTTCTCACTTAGTACCTGAGAGCATCACAAAGTAGAAAGGCACTTAGCTCAGTCTTACAATAAGAGCTAATGCTGTACTGTCCTAAGCTGCATAAGATCAGATGTAACAAAGCAGTTTAAACCAAAGAGAAATCATGCATTGAAAAGGAAGGCCAAAATAAGAAATCCTAGGATGACAACTTGATTCACAGTTTACTCAAGTTAATGAAAAGACTCCAACTCCTGCAGATTTCAGCGAGTTATGAAACAGGTCCTGCAGAGGGAAATGTTCCAAGTCACAAACAGCAATGCCATATTTTGATACCTAATTGCCACCACTGCCTCTGAAGAAATCCCTGGTGTAAAATAGAGAACAAATACAATAATCTTGCCTTCTCATTTTAAAAATGGCATGAAAAGAACAACAAAAGAAAGTTATTGAAGAGAACTAGATTGTTCCCAGCTGTTGTCATAAAATACTACAGCTGTTCATGTCATTGCAGCTAATGACCAGTTGCACTTTTTCAAATATTGTAACACAGTATGACCATTGTAATCTATATCAAACTGAAACTTGGCAAGCATCATGGAAAAGAGACTAAAAAACTCTTTAAATTCTGTTTGATTTTTTTTTAAATTTCTGTTCCTGGGTTGGTTTTGTGTGTTTTGAGGGGACAGGGAAGGATTTTTTATGAATGGTTCTGTATTCAAATTGTCAATTATGTTCAACTGCTTAAAAAATCATGGCAAATAAAGGTATTAAATTATCAAAATTGTCTTTTTCAGTAATAAAAACAGAATTCAGCCAATAAATCCTAAATTTTTTGTTGAAAAGAGGTCTGCTGACTAAAAGTATCCCAAGTTCAAAGAGGATGATGAAACATCCCTTCTCTGAAGCCAATAACAGGGTTTGGCTTCCCCATCTAGAAGCTTTTAATTGTTTTGTTAACTGTATTATATATGAACCAAATCAGATTTTTCATGAAGACTCAAATGCAAAGAAAAGGTTAAAACAGAAATCCCCATATATAGAGATGCAGAAAGAATTTTCAGATACAACTCTCTCTACTGAAGCATTACTCCTTGACAGATGGAGAAAAAGCTAGAGGAACGCACGTATTCCCACATAAAATCTCCACAGAACCTGAAACATACTATTTCAAGTAATTTCATGTCATTTCTCAAGAAAATGGAAGAGTATAGGTTCCTCTCTAGCCATGTGTCTTCCCTTCCAAAATCATCCATACAGGGCTATAGACCAGAAAGAGATCACAAGCTCCTGAACTGCCTTATTTTTTTCCCCCTAGTTGCCAAGAATCGCTGATTCATGAAAAAAACCTGCCATTCAGTTTATCAGTTTCTCCACGTTAGGACACAAAAACACTTCCAGAGGAATTCCAAATACTTCAGAAAGACTACCACCTAATAATACACCGCATACATCCATTATCATAGGCACCAACCTGGGACTCAATAACAAGAAACAAAACACGGCCACAACAAAAGAACAATAGAAATTAAGCTTCCTTATTCAAAGAAAGACAGAAATAATTGTTAAATGTGCGGTTATAACCAAACATAGCAATGGATAACATGTTAGAAGCTAACCCTCTTTCTCTCACTTAGGACCATGTAACTAGACTGCAAAGGATTTCCTTCCAAATGATGGTTACTGCAAAATATGAACAACTCTGAAACTTTGCTTTATGCAGCCATACAGTTTCTATAAAGTCATACAACCTACCTTCAAAGACACTCACTAAAGTCTAAATTAAAAATAAAAATCTAATCACACACTAAATTAGGCCAAAAACCTGTAGTTTGGATTCTATTAATTAAGCCTATCAAACAATGCCCAGAGTGAGTGTTAAATGACTGTCTGCAGCATCACATCTGCACAACCCATTATTAACGCTTGTTATTTTCACTATTCCAATCAGAAGTTCAAAGTGCACTTCCTTTCTTGTGGTAACATTCTGCAGGCTTGATACTTTTGTGCAATTAGCCAGTATTAGAGTCAACATTATTTGCTCCACAGCAAGTTAGCTATATTTTTTTGTTTCACTCCATCAGTTCTACAATGTACAACAGTCAAGAGAACTCAAAACAAGTATTTTGGTCAAGAGGAATCTGATGCAAAAAAATTCTGAATGCCCCTGAAAGATGGGATGGAGAAAAATAACCATGTGTACAATACTGGCATAGTTGTATCAAAACTTGTCTCCATCGGTACATGTTTAATCCCATTACAGCAGTTTTTAATTTTGAAAGCCTAATTTTATTAAGCCACCATATATGCCTATCTGAAAGATGAAAAAATAGCTATTACTATTGGAAGATTTAATACAACCATTTTTTAGCATTTTTTTTCTTCTGTTTGCCTCAAAGATTTAGTACTCCATGTCTCCATGCAAATCAGGTTCTGCACCTTTTATGCTTAAAGTTTATGGTGGGGGATTTAAAATTCACTCATCTGTGGTGAACTTCAGGGGTTTTTTTAAGTATTACCAACTTGACCAAATCTTACCTTTCATTGCTAACTAACTTCTGTGTCTGATTACAAAGACACCAAAGCAGAAGTGCTTATACCACCTCCCTTCGACATTAACCAAAAAACACGGCTGTCTATGCTAGCTCTAAGAGCTTTTTGCAAACTATGTGAGTTAAAACTAACAGTCACACTAGGAGTTTTCAACATTACCACTAAGAAACCTACAGGCAGCAGCTGAACTGCAAAATAGAGACATCCTTCTGTTACAAGCTGGGTAGAGCTTGAGCAGCACACTGACAGTGGAGCTATTCACTGAAAACTACAGAGTCAGCAGCTGGCTGCAGAGTTACAATAGAAGTCTCAGAAAAGGCAAAATATACTTCCCCTATTCTCATGGGCTTCCCCAGGCACCTACAGATGCACTGAAGGAAAGACACGGTGTTCACTGAACTTCTTGCATTAGGTACACACATCCACATTACCCAAATCTACCAGGAAGCACTTAAGCAGCTTGACACATCTAGTAAAAAGCATGAGAGCAATAAGGAGACAAGAGTTTGCAGAAATACAGGACAAGAATAGACAGGAAAAGAAAGAGTATATTGAAACAAGAGAGGGAGAAAGCATTAGAAAAAACCAACTCGCTGAAAAGAAAAGCTGTAAAAGAAGTTCAGTACAGCACAAAGTAGAAAGAAGTTTCAGTTGTACATAATTCTCAAACTAAATATTTTCAAAAACTCATTAAGTACACCCTAAAAGGAAAGAACGCCATCTACACCTTAAGCACATGCGATCCCCAGACACACAGGAACTAACTTCCACCACTTTTGTTATCTAGTGCCTTTCCACTTTGCTCCTCCTCCTCTCCAGCTCCAAACATAAACAGTATTAGCTGGAAATTAGTTGGAGATGATGCTGGCATCATCTAAGACAGTCATCTTCTCCTCATACAAGAGTGTTGCCATATCAGTGTTACTGTGCCTAATCTCTCTTATAAAGATATCAGTCAGTTTAAAATGCACAAAGATGAGTGTCAAGGAGGTACTACTCTGGAGGTGTTATTTCAACAGTGGCAGCTCTCTGGGGGAGGAGTAAGTAGGGTAAGAATAACTGGTTCAGACTTTTACCTTTAAAAGGAAAATTTACCATCACAGAATTTATTGTCTCCCTGTTTCTCCACATATGATCTCCTGTCTCTTCCTTCATTCAGTAATTATAGGAAAACAACAAGTATGTACCTGGAATACTACCTCCAGCAGTTATACATCTGAATCTACAACCTGAGTGGCAGACCACTCAACTTACGTGAACTAGACTGCACATACACTACAGTGTTTTTCAAAACCGGGATGATACTCAGTACTTGTGGAAAGTATCCATAAAATGATCTTTTTGAGGGAAAGTCAAGGTATATGACTGATTATCAGAACAGGAAATTATTTTAGTATTCAGCTGAAGAACCATTGTGAAATCACAGCTTGCATTTGACTCATGAAACCACATACAAAAGAATACAAGAAGACACCTTTTTATGAAGATGATTTGAAGTGGCTTTTACTTCAGAAACTTGTGGCTTCTTTTATGGCATACAGTAAGCGTTAAGCGGTATCTCCCTATCTTAAAATACTCTTAAGGAAGTAATTTTCTCCACATTCCTTGAAGCTATAAAGAACAAACTATCCCCCACTACATGCTGCTTCAACATCCCTGAGAAGCCTCAGATAAATTAATATTCATATTTAAAAGGAGCACCAAATTTAAATTCTAGTCCTGATTTTGTACATTTAAGTACAAGCCACTCAGCAAAACAGAAAAATCAGAGGGAAAAAAAAAAAAGGAAAGATCGAAGTTACAGGTGCTTACTTATTCATTGACATTACTCAAAATTACTTTTGATAGAAAATCCCTTTAGAAATACCAAACAGAAAGAATGTGCTGAGTTCTAGAAGTCATGGAACCACAAAAAGATAATTTAAAATATCAAGTTATATAATCAACGGTAAATATATTTTGCACTTGATCTTCCAGTCACAACCTGCAGAGAAACACAAGCATAACCATGCAACTATCATCTCTAAGAAGGATATATGTGATGGAAGTAAATACCATTCAATTTGGGAATGGATAACAGAGAGAAAACAACTGTTCTATACAACATCCCTCCTATGGAAAATTATCTCAACTGGCTTATATTTTCCAGTGAAGTTAAATGCTGATATTATCCAGTATAAACTCCTCTTTCAAGATTCTCATCACCACTAGTGGTATCAAAAGCATCAGCTCCCTTGCTAGGCTCAGTCAAAAAGAGCAGGCAACAGAAGATAGCTTTAGCCAAAGCGGAATTCAGAAGTATACAAAAGGTTTTTAACACATAAACAAGGCAATTTTGTTCCTCATCTCGTATCAGTCCCGAGGCTCAGCACATTCAGCAAGCCACTCTCATCACAGAGGATGAGAAAAGCCTACCAACTATGCAGTGCAGCAATAGCTACATAAGAAAGGCACCCTTCAGTGTGAGCACATTTTCCTCCTATACTTACATAGCAGAAGACTTGTTTCACTAAAGGGCTTATTTACAAAACGATCTTGATGACTAAGAGGCCCGGTTGAGTTCATAAATCAAAATAAATCACCAGCTTTATTACGGAGTTGTCAAGCACTTTGGCTTTGTTTCAGTTTCTCAGCACCGCAATCCTTCACAAGTGTTATATGCCTGTCACACACACATACAAGTTTACACGGTGTAAAACCTACCAACACCGCAATATCCAAGATGCATCCAGTTGACAGAATCCACTAGTCTTTCAAATATTAACTGAAGTTTTGACCACAAGATAAGAACAAGGCAGTTACATATAGGAAAAAATATCAAGTAACACACCAACCTTGTTTTATTTCCTAAACAACCATCAAGTCTATGCAAGTATTTTCAGTTGTTTGCTGCTCTCACACAGTTTGCTTCATGAAGGTACCAGGGAATCTGCAACTACAGAGTTACCAATGCTGAGGTGGATGTACACCCATTCCTTCAAATGAAGGTAGAAGTGGATGGAGGAGAGCAGATAATCCCCAACTGTACCAGTGTCACCTTTCTGGTGTAGTTGAAGATGGATTCTCTAGTTAATAACACTCCTTAAAACCAGATGCAGGCTTTTTCAGAGCAAGTAAGTACATTCCTAAGTACTAAAAGGAAAAATTAACTAAAAGAAAAATGAAGTCGGTTTCCTATGCCAATAGTTACAGCTACAAAGTAACTCCCCTTTTCTTCATGAAGACTGGGTAGATACTGAATCTTCAGCATCCTCAAAAGACAGGCACATCACCATTTACTCACATTTACACCAAAATATATACGAAATTCACCAGCACTATCAACATTCAAGTCATCACACAATTACTCAAAAACCACTAAAGAGCAGCCCAGCACTTGTAGGACACACCTCTGCTGGAAAAGCTGAACTTGATTCACAGAGTCTGTCTCTCTGCAATTGCAGACTTCTGCAATTCACCAGTGCTGGATTCCAGCCTGGAGTACAAACCTTTGGCGAGTACACACAAGTCTCCCTGGACTAATGGGAATTAGCAATGAAGTGTAGAGTTTCCATTATTGACAGCAATTTTACCTTTCACAAATCTGAAATTAACACTGATGGCAAACACATAATATGAATGCCAGTTCACGATCAATATTACAAACAACTGTCAGCCTGCACATTAGAAGAGCATTAACAATGACAGTTTGAAATTTAGAGACAGCAGAGACTGGTGTCTAGTTTTATTGTATGCTATCAATTGTTGGTATAACTGTGTACACCTTGGCATGCAAAGTACAAGAGGAAAGGACACTGCCAACACCAAGGTTCACAAGCCATGGTTGCAGTCCATCTAAACAGCTGAGACGGAATAATTTTATTAAAACTCTGCTTTCCTTCTAAGAAACAAAAACACACAACAAAACAAACAAACAAACAAAAAGCCCAGAAAAAAACAGAACCAGCTGACCTGCCCCAAAAAAGAAAACCAATCACTGTCCTTGCTAACAGCAAGATTTCCAAGAAATACTGACTTCACTTCTTTGTATGACTACTCCAGTTGACTTTCTAAGTTTTTTACATAGGATTCTCTGCTTTAGAGCAATATTTCTAGGAGGCAGTAATGCAACACTAACTACTGTGAGGACGTCCAGTAACATGATACATGGCTTTTTCTTCCGTGTCGGTGGGGCTCAAATCTTGCCAATGTCAGTAGTGACCAAAAGCTGTTGACATCAGGCAGCTGTTATGTGACCCACGAGGAATGAGTTAGTATCCTCAGTCTAGTTTTTCCTGGACAGGTATTCCTACCTTCACAAGAATAACCAAGCCCACACTCTGACTGGCAAGCCTCAGGAGTCAGAAGCAGCATGGATAAGGAGTAGCTCAGTCCTGAAGGAGAACAAGAACTTAAAGACAGCTCTGTTGAGATGAAAGCTGCATCATACCTCTAACAAAAAGGCAAGGAACTTCATAAGTACATCAAGTCAGCATATCCTGCATCAGTATGTTGTCCTGAGCCTCGATCCAACAAACTTCTGAAAATACCTGAACATACAAGTTTATCTTGCAGTCAACAGACCAAAGGGTTGCTCCTCTACAGAATCACAAAAGTCTGAGAATAAAGGTGAATTGTCTAATTTGCATCACAACATATATACCATTTTAAGGAGAGCACAAGGGTAAATCAAAAAAGTACCTCTCAAGCCATAACCATAAGAGCATCCTCTGGATTCACTCAATTCTGGACTAGTTCAACAAAATAGATGATTTTGTCAATTTTAACAACAGTTAATTTGCTTCTGAAAACTTAACAATATACACAAACTTGAATTTCTTCTTGACACTGCTCATTACACAACAGTGTCAGGTCTGCCTAACAGAGGTTGGGAGGAAACCAGGACGTTGCAAACATGAGGGGCTCCTAAGCCTTTTTCCCCTCTCCCCAAAGCATGTTTTGAGTCAAATCAGTTTAAGCACAGTTCAGACAATTCAATAAGCAAAGCAAAACAAGTGTGAGATGAAGTCCTTGCCTATGGAAATTCCCCGCTTTTCAGTATATTTGAGCATTTTAAGCATGAGAAACAAACAAAAAAAAAAAAAAAACAAACACCAACCAAAAACCCACAGTAACCCCTCAAAGAAGCAGCTCTCAGCCACGAGCAATCTGCACAAAGCTACTGCAACTGTAAACCCCCCCCAAGCCCGTCCCACTGTTACGTAACAGTGCCAAGCCAGGATTTTCACCAGCCAGCCCAGAATTACTCTTAGAAGGAAACATCTCCTGCCATGCACGAACATTAGAAAGCATTTTTCAAAAATATCAACATAATAAAAACAAGCAAAAAAACCCCACGCACATGCAAACAGAAGAAAAAATTTAATCTAGAGTATACATTAAAAGCACTTCCTTTTCAAGCAAGGTCTTATGTGATATTCTAACATAAAAGTTGTTTTATCAGGTTATATTTTAGCAATGTCAGAATATCTGTCATTATAAAAACAAGACTCTCCAACTACTTCCACAGCTGTTTACAAGGTACCTTTTTTAATTATACTTGATTCCTTTAACTTTGCAAGCCTATTTCAGTTGTTCATCTTAAGAAGGTACTGTCCCATAGGATAGATGCAGCGAAGTGATCTTTTCCTACCTCTGTTACCACCAATTTTCTCAGTAGATTTCCTTACTGTCTATATGCAGGCAGTGTGAAGTGCCTATGATGCAGCAAAGAATAATCCTATTAAGAATCAGTTTACTGTGTACTAGTGTCTTCAGATGCTATTTTAAGACCTTAAAAGGATTTCACTATTTAATAGAGGGCTGAACCAGTTAAACAAATCTTCACATCTCCACTGAAACACTCACATTACGAAAGAACAGTTACCAAGGGGAGATAACACCCAAGCAGCATGTATGTTCTGTTCTTTCTGTTCAAGACTTTAACTCAGTTTAAGAAAATCAGCTTCTGTTTTAGTTACATTATGAAAATATCTAACTATATATTCTGCTAAGTTTTCTTAGAAATACTCTTTTTAGATGTTTGAGATGTTTACGTGTGTGAAAAATGCAAAGAGCAACTGTTGGCAAAATGCATTAAGATGTGCTGAAACCACTGAGGGTTTCATAAATATTGAGATAATTCCTACTCAGAATGAACACCAACATAAGCCAAAGGAAGTTCTGCCATAGCAAAGATCAGGTCATTTGGTCATGTGTTAGGACCACAGCAGACCAAGGAAATTAAAAAAAAAAAAAATTAGCCATCCCATAATCATGAAGAAGTCCTCCCAACAGGATGGTCATTTGTTGTTTCTACAGAAGAATCAGCTAAACATAGCAGTTCCAGGCTTCTAAAGCCTACTCTTGGCGCAATATAAAACTAACTATTTAAAAAGTAAATATTCCAGATATTAAAAGGCAAAGGTGAATTTCCAAGTAATTCTAAAAAAATTTTCTTGTACTTATGTTTCTTACACCATCTGAAGATCTACAATTTCCTTTGGAGGAGAATAAAATGAAGTAAAAGGGCAAAAGGTTTAAGAAGGTAAGAGTAAACATAAACACAAACATAAACAACACATCTTTCCAAATAATATTTACATTGAGTGCTTAATTTTTATATACACTCATGTAAATACAGGAGTGTATATATTTCAAGGCCATTTCCATTTCTTGCCTCCCGGGATGTGTACAGATGCATTCTGCACCTAGGATTTGTGCTGTGCACCATAACACTCAGTACTGGTATACGGGTTATAACCTAACAGGATGAAATATACTATAGCCAAGTGCATCCAGCTATGTGACCAGTGCAGAAAGGAGGGAAAAAACAACCAAACAAAAAGAACCCAATCCACAAACACACAAAAAACCCCAGACCACTAAATACACACGCACTTCATACATACTAAGAAATGCACAAGTGCAATTTAAATGAGGCACTACTCCAGGAAGACAGACCTTGGTCTGTACTGCAGGGCACAGCGTGTTGTTAACCCAAACTCTAATTTGTTTATACGGCCGAGGCTGGCAGCACACGCACATCTTCGGAACAGAGCAAAAATCATGGAGCCGATGCGCGTTTGTGCCGAGCACCCCCATGCACATCTGCAGGCACACGCGGGAGCACGGCCACGCTACGCCCGCGGGATAACTTCACATCCACGCAGGCCGGGCCGTCAGCAGAAGACGGCGATGGAGGAGGAGGAGGAGGAGGAGGAGGAGGAGGAAGCAGCCTTCGCCGCCTCCCACAGCGCCCGCGGCCCGCGCCCACAGCCCGCCCCTCCCGCCCGGCATCCCCGCCGCGGGTGCCGCGGGGGCGGCCCTGCGGGGAGCGGGGGGACGGGGCAGCCGGGCGGCGCGGCCGGTCCCCCCGCAGCGGCGCTCGGTGCGGGAGCGGAGCCCCGGCTGCTGGCGCGGGGAGGTTTCCAGGCATCCTCGCTCCATGCGGGGAGCAGCACGGCAGTGACAAGCGGCGGCGCAGCCTGCGGGGGGGCTCCGCGGAGCGCAGCCCGGAGAAAGAGGAGGTGGAGGAAGGGGGGATGCCCGGAGGAGCTGGCGGGCTGGGGGAGGGAGCCGAGCCCTGCCCCCCTCTCCCCCAGGCACCGGGGCGGGGGAGGAAGCTGGGGCTCCCTCTCTCTCTCTCACGCCAGCCCTGTGCAGCGCCTTCAAGGCGGAGAGGGGGAGGCGGCGGGGGGGAGGAAGGGGGGGAAATGCTGCAATGTAGCGCCGGGCGGGCAGGCGAGGGAAGCCGCAAACCCTCCACTGGGGCCCGGCGCAAGCCCCCGGGCCGAGCCCACCGCTCGAAGCGGCCGCGCCGGCAGCAGCCCCGCGGTACCTGCCCGGGGCGGGGACGGCGAGCACGGACGCGACCCCAGCGGCACGACCCGGCCGAAAGGGCGGCCGGGGAGCAGCACCCACCTTTCACCACCCTGTCCGTCGTCGATAACTTGGGATCAACGGCCTTATGCTCCGACATGTCCGGCGGCCGGGGAGGCGGCGAGGCTCTCCCCCCTCGGGCAGGGCAGGCGCGGGCTGAGACGGGGGCCGCCGCTGCGGTCACGGCTCCGGCTCCTCCGCTGCGGCCGAAGTTGCCGCGTCCCGCCGCCGCTCGCTGGCTCGGCTGGGCTCTGCCGCGCGGTGCCTTCCTCCTTCGTCTTCCTCCACCCCCGTCCTCCTCTTCCTCCTCCAGTTAATTATTGCTCGCTTTCAATCACGCCTCCGGGCTGTGTAGGACGGCTCGCTCTTCCCCCCCCCGCCAAAGACCCCGGCGACAACACCCGCGGCGGGGCGGCTGTCAGGCAGCGCCGGCAGGAAAAGCCGCGAGTGGACGCGGGCAGCAGGAACAGCCAGGTTGCACACGCAGCGGCCAGCCCTGCGCTTCCTTCCTCCGCGGCGCGCCGCTCCGGCTCCTCCCGCCGCCACCACCGCCGCCGCCGCACCGGACCGGGATGCGGATCCGTGTCTTGCCCGGCGCCCCCCGCAGGGTCTGTCCCCCGGCTCGCTCCGACACCGGCCGCGGCCCCGCGCCGCTGCCAACGCTCCGCCGCGCAGCCCCCGCGCGCCGCCCGGCCCCGCCCGCCGGGCTCCCGCTCCCGCGCGCCCCCATTGGCCGCCGCGGCGCTGCCACTCACTGTCAGCCGGCCCCGCCCCGCGCGCGCCGCACCGCCCAGGTGCGCCCGCGCCCGCCCGCGCCGCGCGCACCCGGCGGCGGGGCCGCGCATCCCGCGCGGAGCGGGGCCGCACGCGCGTGCCCGTGGGGGTTTGGGGGGGAGCCTCTTGTCGCCCGCGGCGGCGGCGGCCGCTCCCCGGGGAACCGCGCCCGGGGCCGCGCCTGCGGGCAGGGCCCCCCCGCCCCGCCCGGGTCCCACCTGCCCCCAGGGGGTGCCCGCCCCGGGGTGGGGCGTCCCCGGAGCGCTGTCACGCAGGTACAGGCACGCGCGCAGCCAGGGCTGGCCTGCGACGGAAAGGAATCTTTCTTAGATAACATCCTTCAGCCGAGGGGTTGCTGATGTATCCCCCGGGGAAGAGGCTCGGATGGAGGAAAAGCGCACCCGTCTCCCCCAGCTCGGTATCTCGCCCGGCGCACCTGGCGCAGGCCAGCTCGGCGAACGGGGCAGAGCTCGGCCTTGCTGCTGGGGCCCGTCCGGCACCACCGCCTCCTTAAATTGTCCTGCAAGGGCAAACACAATGGTCAAACATGGGTGAGAAATGTTCGCCGCCCCCGGTTGGAAGACAACAAACAACTCTTCGTCTTTCTTCTTAGAGGATTGGAAAGTAATTTGCATCTGTGACAGTGTCCCCCCCATGGTTCCAGACAACATAAATATTGTTTAGGGCTTGTTTATACATGTAGTTGTTCAGGAGGAGCTGTTCCTGACTAATTTCATGACTAATTTCCAGAATAAGGCTAAGCTGTTCCGGTTTAGTATAACACTGTGAGTTTTAATTAAAGACGAAAATAGGGCACACCTATTCTTGAAGAGGGATGTTTACAGAATTGTTGTTGAATAACTTCTGTGTATGTGAGCCAAGAATCAACAGACACCTAAACCGGCTTCCCATTTCCCTCCAGGCTGATGTACAAGTTGCTCGCTTTGCAGATACTATTGCTTTAGAAAGCCACAAAGAAAATAAGATGGCAGTTATGACACATATTCTCTGCTTTGATTTGCCTGACATTTTTAGGGGACATTTTGTTGGCTGTCTGTGGTATTTTCACTGAACATGGGAAGACATTGTATGTGACTGATACTCAGTACAACAGCATGAGTTCTCAGTGTGTTCCAACAACCATGGTGAGCTCTGTGTGCTGTGACCATCCTCTTATCATCCCAGGGGCACAAACTAGCTGGGTAATAAAGTTGCCATCTGAGATTCCTATCTCAGTGGTAACACAAGAATATGAAACAGAGCTTGTGCTCAAGCAAGGGTATTTTATGTATGCCCAGAAAAACCCTGAAGCCCGTGACAAGTATGCAGAAACCTCCCCATATGTTAGGCATACTTCATGAAGCACCAAGTGCACAGAACAATGCGGAGAGAAGAAAAACCTCCATCTTCATCCCCACTGCTGGGAAGCGCTGCTTAGCGGCACTCGATGCTTGGACACAGAAGGAGTAGCAATGTCAGGAATGCAGTATGTCCAGTATTGCCTACACCTTGTGGGCCACAGCTTCATGAGATATGGACAACCAGTTTGTATCTGTTCTTCTGTGACTGCAGGCTGTTTGCGTGAGTCATCTGGATTCGTCTTGATAGGCTGCAGTAAGAGAGACTGGGTCTCTCCAGCTTACACTTGCTCCCCCATTAGTCAGAGAACAAGACTTCAGCTTTGATTTTTTAACAAGAAAGTGTCGTCATTGTTGCTTCTTATATAAGGACATCTGGTGTCATAACTCCAGCATGTCTGTATTAATTCTGAAAGCTATATAGGACTTCTTTTTTTTAACAGTTTTCCTTTGCTTCTAGTTTTCAATTATAACATGCCATCTGGGCTAGGTAAAGTTCTTTCACTTTATCTTGTGGAGGGTCTTGATTATTCATCCGTTGAATGCATTTAGTCTTCCTTTCCAAGGTAGAACCCCCTTTTCAGGTCATTTCTTCTTTAGGAGTTTTCAGATAAGCTTTCATAAGACAAAGGTCAGTATCACTGCTAAATACCTTGTATCATGCCACTTCTTCAAGGTATGACACAGCCAAGATTCAGATCACAGTTATAAGACCTCATGACTACTCTGTCATGGTGTGGTGCAGTCTTTACCCCATGACTTGTTTCAGGAGCAAAATCCTTATCCTTGTTATGAGGAGGGGAAAGGAAGAGAGGAAGAAATCACCAAAGACCGTCTTTGTTCTCTGTTAATGGTGACACACTAGAAATATTCTGTGTTTCAGAACTCTGTTAGTAGTAACAGTAGTATAACCATTCCTTATGACTTACATCTGTCCTTTAAATCCATCTACACAAGTGGTCCTTCATCTTTTCTCACACTCCTGTATCATAGAGGGATTTCTTTTTCATGGGATCTGAGTCCTATTAGATTCCTTTTTCTCATTTAATAGTGGGAGGAGACCATGGAGATCATATCTTTGAATGAAAAGAACCCAGTCAGTTGATTCTGCGAAAATTCTAACACACTTGACCTCTTGCATCACTAATTCCTAGTAGCATCGTTAGTCATTTCATCCTCTGGTAGAATAGAAGCCCAGCATGATACATTGGAAGCTCTGATCTCCTGAAGAGCAGTCACTTCTGATTACCAATTTTGAAGACAAGCTCTGTGAGAGCTGGGGGAGAAAGAATTTTTTTCAAGTCTGGAATAAGTCAGTACCCACCTCTTTGCCTCAGATGAGCAATTCTTTTCCATTTTAGCTGAGACATGACAATTCTTTTAAGCAGCTCTGGAAAGTAGCAGCATCCAGCTGAAGTGGAAGAAGGAATAAATGCCCATACAATAAGAAGCCAGTAATTTTAAGCCAGACTTTCATGAAGACATACAGACTAATGGATTCCAAACTGCCGTAAGTCCCATGAAAAATTAGCAATCAGATTGTCTTGACTCTATTTCAGCAGCAAGGTAAAGATTATTTTCTAGAAATGTAACCATGCTTTTGCACACTGACTCAACCAATTAAGATAGTGTTTTAAAGTATTGATAGTAAGAGATAGTGTTTAAAATTTTAATCATTATTATTAGAGAAAAACTCTTCTAGCTACAGGGATCTGTTCTTCATGCATTAGTTTTAGCCTCTGGAAGTTCTGGCTTCACATGTAATAAATGTAAGTTTGACAGTATCTTGGAAGTAAGGGGGAATTAGGGAGGGCTCTTGAGTACTATGATGGCTGGATGGAAAATATGTGCAGTGAGGTTAGTCTGGATAATGGTGCTGCCTTAACAGATGATTTTCCTGATTTTTCTTTTAAGAGAGCTTTGTAATTGTTTCAGTTTACTTCCCCTCAGTGTAAAAATTACTGGGGATTCTCGACATCCGTTATCTGGGTCTATTGCCTAGGCCATATTCTCTATAACATAGTTGTCTACAAGATTAAAACCACTACGTGCTAGTCTATGTTGACAGTGTGTTTTCAGGAGATGCTCCAGAGTGGAATCAATGTCCTGTTACAACTCACAGTCACAACACAGACTACAAGCACCTAAAACTTTCAAAAGAACTAGACTCATCTACATTTGACTAAAATAAATTTGATACCAAGAGCTGTATACTAGCCTTGGAAAGCCAGTATAATTTATCAGTACTCCACATGTCATTTGGTTCCATCTTATCCAAGAGAGGAAATTCACCCCATTGTAGAGAGCCTATAGAGAGGACCATATAGCAATTTAGATCACTATCAATGGGCTCTGACTGAGGATTTTTTTGACAAATGTTTTCTCACTCTTATTCTGCCTCAGTGCACAAGAGGGAGATAGATAAAGGGCCTGGAGCAAGTAACAATTCTTTGTATTATCCATGTGTTTTCTGGCTATGTTTGCAAAGAGACATAAAGTTCAGATGGCAAAACACAGACATATAATCCATCACTAAATGTATCCTCTCCTTTCCTCACATGTGGTCTTCATGTGTCCACTGCGGGCACTTTACCTGTTGCATCATCAGCCTCTCTGGAGCTTCGCATGTTTTCCACCAGCATACATCTGTTGGGCTTTTGGTTTGGCTAATTATACAGGTTGTGGATTTGGTTCTGAAGCTTTCAGCAGAATTTATACACACTGTTAATGATACTGTGCCTTGTTAAGAAAGCAAAGCAAAATAGATAATTCTACAGAGAGTCGTGGAAGTGGTGATACCAAAATGAATTGTGTTGCAATAAAATGTAAGCAATGGCATCTGGAATACAGGAGATGGAAAGCAGGTTAGCTAAAATTCCGAGATGCTGAATCAACATGGAAAACAGTAACAACTGGTGCCATGAAAAGTTATACGGAGCTTGACTGATATTTGAAAAGTCAACAAATAGTAGAAGAAAAGAACAAAAGTGAGAGAAAATAACCTTGAGCCCTGGAAATGGTTATACCCCCTGCCAAAGCTGGCCTGCTTACAACAGGTTTCAATACCAAAGAAGCATAACTGTGGTCATCTAAGGTTGCGAATGAATATTTGCATTCAGATTAAGCCTCTGGTGCAAAAGTGATCCACAAGTCATGCTTGTAATCCCTGACAGCATGCAGATTCAAGAGGAATCTTGCAAGGGACTTCCACATCTGTCCCCATTTCAATACTGCTGAGAAGCAAGCTAATCAAGTTTCTTCCACTGCAGTTTCAGATTTCTTAAGAGGCACACATACTTTCATCAGACTACTCCAGTAAGTCTAAAGGTGCAGACCAGGTTAGAATTAAGTTTGGATACAAAGAGAGTGAAGCCAGCATAAGAATAAATCAAGACACCAGAGATGGAAGGAGTCATCCCAAACTGAAAAGGATAGTCAGAAAGTCATAGAGCCAGAAGTTTGAAAACCAAAGAGTCCTTGTTATAAGTCAAGTCAGGGCTGGGACAAGGTGAGGTATAGGAGCATAACACAAAGGGAGCAGGAACCAGGAATCAAGACTAAGCAAACAAGAATGAAAGGCAAAAGAGTCAGAAGCAAAACTACAGCCAAATGGCACTGCAGACTGCCAAGAGCAACTGGTGGAGTTGCCTGACACATCTGCTATTAGAGGAAATTGGCCAAGCTTTAGCTCCTGCACAGCTGGGCCACAGTCCCAGTTGCCCTATTGCATCCAGCTGCAGGGCCAGTAGCCCAGGCAGAGCCCAACAGTGTGGTTAAATGTGCATCGACTTAAAACTTGATCTGCAGGAATAGCTTGTCTCTATAAAATTTTCTGGTGCAAGCAACAACTTTAACTCAACTTAAGTATCCAGTAGAACACTACACTGATTTGCCTAAGTGTGTTTAAAATTATTGCTTTAATTAAGCACTGCAAGTTTGTGCAGTGAAAATGCCTTACTACAGAAGAAATCGATGTATCTGAAGGCAGGCAACAGTGCCAAGATTCCCAGAAGTGGAAAGACATCCCCTCATCTCCCCCTACTGGTGTGCACGTCCCCGCGCCTCTGTGGAGTGAGGAGGAGCAGCTACCTCCTCTGCTCTGCCTGTGCCAGTATTTCGTGAAACTGAAAGAATCACAGAATATGCTGTGTTGGAAGGGACCCACAAGGATTGTCGAGTCCAACCCTTAGCCGTGCACAGGACCCTTGGGAGCAGCTTCCAGCATAGAACTGTTCTCAAGATGCTGGCAACAACTTAAAACCACAGTCCTCCTATCAAGAATTAGTCATTTGCTCCCAGAGAGTTCATTCTGCAGACTTTGGTTGTTGATTAGATGTTGCTTTTAGTGGGAGACTACAGAATACAGATTTTGCAAAGGGCTTTAAGATGTTATCCCAGTGAATATTAAAATCTTCTAGAAAATATAAATTAAGAAAGGAATAGAAAGAAAGCTCACTGTTTTTAAAGATGTTTGTGCAGTACATTATGACAAACATCAATCATGACAGACGAATGCCTGTTGAGAGAAAGGAACAATATTTGAGAGAAATGGGAACAGCAAAATAACAAGATACATGTTCATTTTGTATTATAAGTATCTAATATATAGCTAATTTAACTCTGGTGTGTTATGAAAAACTACTAGTGGCAGAAGCAGCTGAAGAGATCCTGAAGACATGATACTCAGTATGTTTAATACCCAGGATGCTTTTCTGCCTCCTTTTTCGGGAGCAATGCTGTTGACAGAGACACAAGAACAAAGAGGAATGTGTGTAACTGCTTTTGCAAAAGTAAGTCTTATTTGTTTTCATAAAGATATCATGATTTATTATTTATTTTTGCTGCTTTTATGGTCAGAAAACAGTATAGAGTAAATCCCTGCCACTTTAAAAGTAACATGCATGGAACACATCCTGGAGTAAATGATTTATTCAAGTGCCATCAATGCCAGCTGAGGGCTCAGTGGTAACAGACCATAACTGGTGCGTAGAGTGAGAGAATTAATCACAATAAGTTGATATTCAAGGAACAAACACTGAAAACTTTAATTTAGTTGCCAAAACCTCTCAAAATATAAAGTGTCTTGTGATGTATTATTTAAAGAAGCATAGTGAATATGAAAAGAAACAATGGAAAGAAAGTGTTTTCCATACTGACCTCCTGTGCTATGTCTTTTCCTAGGAACTTTGGAATGGAAAAAAAGGACAGAACAACACGATCTCTGAATGTATGTTTGTAAAAATCTCAAATATTTACAAAGCAAAACACTGAAACCTGGATATTAACATACAGTTTAAGGAGCTCTAATGAATACAATTGCAATATTGAATTAGATGTAAATAACTTATTCAAGTTAGCTTAGTGGTAACATTACGAAATATAAAAATCTTCAATTAATTTTCAGTCAGACTGACCATAATTTATACATTGGAAATCCAGATTCTCACTTACCCTAAAGCTTTAAACTGCTGTAAGATGCAAAGCTGTTTTATAAGGGTTATAAGTTACACTTACATTCACTTAAAATATATTTTATATTCCCAGGGTGATGTAGAGCAGCCCTAATGTAAGGGAGAACCAGGTTTCTAATTGACTACAAGCATTCTCAACCAAGGATGCAAATTCAGTGCAGTCTTAACCAACTGCTGCAAAGGGACTCTGCCACTGTAGCAGTGCCCTACTAGTCAGTCTCACAAGGCTTGCCTGCAGGGCAGCTGGCAAGATTAGGTATTAATATCCTTAAAAAACCAACAGAATTATCAACAACCAAACTTTCCTCTCCTCCCCCATGCACCTATGTCATGCAAAAACATCAGTCTCAGGCATGCCACATAACATCCTTTCAATCATATTTTAATCAAATTGCTTTTCATCAGCTCCTCAAATTTTATGTAAGAAGAAGCACATGATCTACTTTAATCTTTCCTCCTCCTCCTTCACTTCTCAAAAGAAAGTTTCAGTGCTTACTCAAAGAATGGCATTCAGCACAGCAACAGACACATAAATCTTCTGAATTGCTAAAAAACTGCTACCCAGAGACTGGTATGGCTCTAGATTATGACAATCAAGTGCACGGGACTGGAGAACACAGTTAAAAAACACTCGGATAATAAATTTTCCTTTTAAAGGATCCTTAGCAGCAAAGATGCAAGGGTTATTGATGAGTTAGAAATGGTGGGAGTGCTGAGAACAGTCATGTAGGAATTAAGGTATCACCCCTCAAAAAGGTGGTGGGATCAACAGCCCATCTGAAGTGCATCTACAGCAATGCACATGACACAGGCAACTAACAGGAGGAGGTGGAAGCTGTGGTGAATCTATGACATAGTTGCCATCATGGCAACAGGGTGGGATGATTCACACCACTGGAGTGTTGCAATGGATGCCTGTAAACTCTTCAGAAGGGATAGGCAAGACAGAGAGGTGATGGGGTAGCCCTGTATGTTAGGGAGTGGTTTGATTGCCTAGAGCTTAATGATAGAGACATTAGGGCTGAGTGTTTATGGGCAAGTATCAGGGGAAAGCCAACAAGGCAGGGATCATGGTGTGAGTCTGTTATAGACCACCCAACCAGGATGAAGTGGCAGAGGAAATATTCTATAAGCAGCTGGGTGAAGTCTGCTGATCACTAGCCCTTGTTCTCATAGGGGACTTCAGTTTACCAGATGTCTGCTGGAAATACAACACTGCAGAGGGGAATCAGTCTAAGAGGCTTCTGGAGCTTATGGAGGGCAACTTCCTGGCACAGTGAGCACACTTGTTCCCCCTGGTGAGGGAACACACTAGGGAAGGTGTCCCACTGGACTTGCTGGTTTTGAATAGAGAAGGACTGATGGATGATGTGATGGTTGGAGGCCACCTTGGGCAGAGCTATCATGAAATGATTGAGATTTTGATTCTCAGAGAAGTAAGGAGGGGAGTCAGTAGAACTGCTTCCTTGAACTTCCCAGGTCAGACTTCGGCCTGTTTAGGATCCTGTCTGACCCTTGGGAGGTAGTCATGAGGTACTTAATGCCTTCTCTGCTACAGTCTTTAACCAGTTGTTCTGTGGGTACCCAGCCCTGAGCTGGAAGATAGGAAAAGGGAGCAGAATGAAGGCCTAATAACCCAATGGGAAATGGTCAGTGACCAGCTACACCACTTAGACATGCACAAGTCTGTGGGGCCAGATGGAATCCACCCAAGAGTACTCAGGGAGCCAGGGGAAGAGCTCGTGGAGCCACTTTCAATCATTTACCAGCTGTCCTGGTTAACTGGGGAGGTCCTAGCTGACTTTAAGTTATCATACGTGATGCCCATTAACAAGAAGGGTCAGAAGGAGGATACAGGGAACTACAGGTCTGTCAGCCTGACTTCAGTGCTGGGGAAGGTCATGAAGCAGATCGTCCTGAGTGCCATCACACAGCATATACAGCACAACCAGGGGACAAACAGAAGATCAGGCTCAGTCAACAGGGGTTCGTGAAAGGTTGGTCCTGCTTGAGCAACCTGATCTCCTTCTATGACAAGGTGACCCACTTAGTGAATGAGAGAAAGGCTGTGGATGTTGTCTGCCCAGACTTTAGCAAAGCCTTTGACTATCTCCCACTGCATTCTCCTGGAGAAGCTGGCAGCCTATGGCTTGGACAGCAGCACTCTGTGCTGGGTAGAAGATTGGCTGGATGGCTGGGACCAGAGAAGGGTGGTGAATGGAATTAAATCAAATTGGCAGCCAGTCACAAGTGGTGTTCCCCAGGTCTCCGTATTTGGGCCAGTCTTGTTTAATACCTTTATCAATTATCTGAACAGGGGGATCGAGTGCCCCCTCAAGTCTGTTTGCAGATGACCCCAAGTTGGGTGGGACTGTAGGATGGTAGGAAGGCTCTACAGAGGGATCTGCACAGGTTGGATCGATGGTCTGAAGCCAGTTGTATGAGATTCAACAAGGTGAAGTGCTGGGTCCTGCTCTTGGGTCACAACCACCCCATGCAGAGCTACAGGCTGGGAGCAGAATGGCTGGAAAGCAGCCCATCAGAAAAGGACCTGGGGTGCTGGTCGACAGCAGCTGAACATGAGCCAGCACTGTGCCCAAGTGGCCAAGAAGGCCAATGGCATCATGGCTTGTATCAGGAACAGTGCAGCCAGCAGGACCAGGGCAGTGATCATCCCCTTGTTGATCATCGTCACTGGTGAGGCCTCAAGTACTGTGTCCATTTCTCGGCCCCTACTACAAGAAAGACATTGAGGTGCTGGAGCATGTCCAGAGAAGGGCAATGGAGCTGGTAAAGGATCTGGAAATTAAGTCCTATGAGGAGCATCTGAGGGAGCTGGGATTGTTTAATCTGAAGGAAAGGAGACTCGTCACTCTCTACAACTACCTGAAAGGAGGTTGTAGCCAGGTGGGGTCAACAAGTGACAGGACAAGAGGAAATGGCCTCAAATATCAACAGGGCAGGTTTAAATTGGATCTTAGGAAAAAATTTCTTCACTGAAAGGGTTGTCAAGCATTGGAACAGTCTGCCCAAGGAAGTGGTTGAATCACCATCCCTGGAGGTATTTAGAAGATGTGTAGATGTGGGACATGGTTTAGTGGTGGGCTTGGTGGTGCTGGGTTAACAGTTGGACTAGATGATCTTTCTACAACTTAAATGATTCTATGATTCTTATTAGTACAGGACACATCCATTCTATAAATAGATGTGCTCTACAGGATGAACAATTTTGTCATCTTGACTTTATGGTTTGTGAAAATAATTTAAACTATAAAAAAGGAGCAGACATTAACATTATTCGAAACTATGAAGATGTTGCTTATTGAGTGTAAGTAAACATTTTGCAGTTACTCTTGCTTTTGTAGTTTGCCAATAAGCCCAGGGCTTGTGTTTGTTTCTTTATATGACACTGCTTTCTGCCTAAGAAGGAAATATTTCTCTAACTCTCCTAGAGTTCACAGCTATCCCAAGAGTAATGACTTTTTGCTGGTTGTCTTCCAAAGGATGTTGTCAGCCCCTCAGTAGTTCATTTCGGGTGAAAATAGCCCTCGTGCCAAGGCCAGGCCAAGATCATATACCAAATAAGTCCCATTAAAATCTTCAGATAAGGCATAAATGACATTTAAGTACTACAGTGCTGGCCTTTTGCTCAGTAGTGAATTAATCTAATATCTGCAAAAATACATTTGCTGTGAGTTAAAAATTAACAAGTGCTTATCCTGACCTCAGAGTGGGATTGGTGAGACTCCCAAAACTGAGTAGCCCAGGATACGCATGCTCGGCCAGATTCTCAGGAGTTTTGCACTTAAATATATCTGCTGGCAGAAGGCTGATGACAACTATACCAGTGGAGGATCTGGATGCCATTACAATACATCAGTCCCTGGATACTTGAAGGCTGGGAGCAGCCCTGACACTGTGACTGGTGCCAAACACAAAAGTCACAGAGAGTGCTAGCATGTGCTTGTGTCATGTTCCCCCCAGCTGGGATAAGAGTGTCACGTCATTTCATCTATGTATCCACCTATTTTAGCAATGAAGCTTACATGAAGAGAAAGGGGCAGGAGATAAGATAGAGGAAAGTGATTGCTGCTATGCAGATATATAATTAAGCGTGGTCTAGCAGATGGGAGATGACCTGATCTCCATCACTTCACTAAAATGCTTTCCTTTTGCCTCTGTCCTGTCCAGACTTCGCTTGAGCTGTCACTTTTTATTCTTACTCCAATTTCTTTTAGCCATGAGGTCAGTTGGAAAAAAAAAGTGGTTTTCACTGAAAAGAAACAGGACAAATGGATGCTTCCAATACCATATAATTAGGGTGGAAAGCATGGCCACAGATAAAATATAGATGCGTGTAAAATATGGGAACCAGACCTTCTGCCTTACTAATGCAATTATTCATATGCATGGCAACACAAATATACTGTGGAAGGGAATCTGTGTCAGTGATAATGTTTGTTCAGATACTCACTTGCATATTCATGGGCTCAGATGGAGAATATGCAGTGGGGAATGATTGGTTCACCTCATTCCATTTCCGTGTCCTCAAAATTTTCCTCCTTTGTTTTCCCTTCCTCTTTTATCTCTTTTTGGTTTGGATTTTTTTTCCTCCTCTTCTCTCATTTCAGAAGTACTGTAACAATATTTCAGAAAAGGATGTAGATTGCACCTTGCAGTACCACACACATTCTCTTTCTCCTAGAAGAACCTTTGTAATATCCAGTTAGAACTACTGTTCCGACCTTCCCTTCACTCCTCCCTCCCTTCTTCTTTTCCCCCTCATCTTCTTAACTCTGTTGTAGACCATGGTGGGCAGTGTTAGGGAGGGTTGGATAAGACTCTGCTATGACATTTGCTAGTGATTCTTTCCCAGAAGGGAACCATTTCACACTATTCCCAGCATATCCTCTCACAGTGCCCAGAAGCACTTTTCAAAGTATTCTGGAGATTTTAAACTGTATTATTTTAAGTGGTCACCAGTTTCTCCCCATCAGCATGTGTACTTTGAATGACTTCAAGCTTTCTTTGGATACTGCCTTTGAGCTATCTACCTAAATAAATTAGGGTAAACTCTATGTCACTCACAAACAGAGATGAGCTTAGCAAGTATCTTTTTTTCCTATTAAAAAAAATAAGTTACTAATACTGCTCTAAATATATAGTCACTGCCAACAGTAACACACATAGCAGCCAGCTTCCATCTGCATTGAGATTTCCCAGACAAGCTGTACAATATCACTTCAGAAACTGCTAAGCCTTGGCAATTATCAAAAGATTGTTGGGGAGACACTGCAGAGACAACGGATAAAGTTAATCAGGGAGACCAATGAAATAAATGTTAGCACAACACTGAGGAAGAAGAAACTGCTGACATACTAGGGACAGTCACCAGCCTTTTACTCTGAAGTTCTGAATATTTTGCATATCTTTCATTTGTAATACTCGCATTCTATGAAGACCATATAGCAAAACTTGTATGAAGTAATGCTAAAAGAATTACACTGACTTTCTCCTAAGGGTATGCTGATTTTCCAAATGAGGTAGGAAGAGCAGAGAAGGAATACTAACACCCTTCTGTCCACCCTATTCACCAATTGCAGAGAATCCTTTCCTTTCCTTGTGCAGACAAGCTATATAGGCAATCAACAACAAGAAGTTTCACATTTCACATTCAAAGATCCAGAGCTTGGAAGCTGAACTCAGCAAAATTCAAACTGAAAACAAGACACACATTTTTAGCACTCTGAATAATTAACCACTGTTATTGCTTGCCCTGGAATATGCTTTGACACTTGAAGCTTTTAAATCCAGTCAGAGTGTCTACAAAAAGATGCTGTCTGCTTCTGTTGCAAGATACTGAACTCAGTGTAGAACCCATTGGCCCTGCAGAGAGTTAGACTAGATGGTCCCAAGACTTTTAGTGGCTAGAAAATATACTCAGAAACACAACCAAGTGTAAAACAATTTGCACAAACGCTGGTAATGCACACTATTTATGAATTCACTTTTGCTGAGAATGTCAAGCACTTCACAGAGCGTGAAGAGAAAAACTGTACTCTGCTCTTACCAGCCATTTCCAGAAAGAAACTTTAGCCCCCACTGATGGAGTTTTCCCTTGGAGCACTGGTCACCCAGACTAGGCAGCAAGAATGCAGTGAAGCAGTTTCCACAGTTCACACCTTGTTGGTTTGCATAAAAATTTGGTGTTTATCCACAGAATCAGTGGCAGCTTCTCATTCCTAGGAATCATATTTGAATGCTAGATGCCCTGCCATCTTCAGGGCATTTCCAATTAATTTGGAAAGTTCTTTATGGCATTTTATGCCAGCAAATTTATCAATCCAGCCTCCTGACTATGCAAGTCTTTTTTCTAAATACTCCACCCTGAGTATCTGTAGGCAAGTAAAAGATGCCATACACGAAAGAACAGAACTGGTTTTTTTACAAGCTCAGTGACAGTCTCTTTCCTGACTGCTTCATGGCACTGACACATGGGACATCTTTCTAGTGATACTAGTACAAGTTATTGCTTATAGTCCATCACGACTTTGCTTAACTTTGTTCAGCTAGTAATTTGATTGTCAGATGAATTTCACTAACTGGACTAGCTAGAAGGAATATTTTAGCCACAACTTTGCCCTAAGATGCACCTTGTTTACAATTTTATCAACATTCAATCTATTCATCCTGTGCATGAAAACCACTAAAGCCAGTGGTTTTACCTTACTCCTCAATTAGTCCATTTATTTCAGTGAAGCTCCACAATCTTCCACAAGAGCTAAATATGTCTTCCAGGATATTTTTATTGCCCAGAATAGTCCTTGTGCAATTCAGAGCTCCCTGAGCCATGACTGAAGCAAGGTACCATGGTGGTCTCTGAGAAATCAGACCTCTTAGGTGAGATGTCAAACAGAGGTCCTCAGGATTGCATTTCCAGACAGTAAGACTGAACTAAACCAGGTAGGGACATCCCAGTCCTGCTTGCACAGGCCTTTTGTAGTAGTGAGGTAGTTGTTCGCCATCTTGCAATATAAACTCTGCTCTAGTGCTTCTACATTTTTGATTTTAAGAATTGAGAAGGAAAGCCTGGAGCTTCGGGTTTTTTCAAAACATAGTACACGCCTGATGCATATTTGTCCAACGCATGGTTATGTAAGAGTGGATCAACAAGTCTCTCTGCTTCTCCTTTCACATGACACAGCAGACATGATTTAAATCCCAGCCTGCAATGTTTGCTGTGTGCTTATGTCTTTCCACATGAAAGGTTTGAGATGTTACAGGCCACAGTACCACAGATAGGCAACTAGCTATCAGTGCTGCAAGATTTCCTAGTCTGTGGCTAGATATTAAATAGCTATAACAAACAAGAGCCCCCAAACAGTCTTCCTTAAAGCTGAACTCCTCAAGCCTGAAAACTGCAGAGTAGGATTCTGTCAGAATTGATCTCCTCAAAAAAATGCAACAGACTTTTAGGGAATTTTGACCTATGAATAAACAAAAATTATGGAAGAAGATACATGCATCCTCTGATTTTACTGATTTCTTCTCTTTTGTCCTTTGTCCCCCCATTTACATGAGTTTTTAAATCTAGATGATCAAAGCAATATGTATTGTAGCAGTACAATAAAAAGAGATCCCTTCACCCTCAGTGGTTCAGGCCCACACACTAATGCTGAGGTACTGTTTTGACGTCCTGTTCTGGCAACTGTGTAATTATATCTCAAGTAGCATAATTAGATTCACTGTGTGCACACTCACTGAACGAGAGATGAACAACTGCAGTGGCTTTCAAGATAAGATTTTTATACTGATGCTCTTTCTGCTGCTATATGAAAATTCTTGTAGTGAAGTCAGTGAATCACAGTAATATGTAAGTGTTGACAGCTATTTATGTTAGGTCCTTTTGAATTTGTAAACAGAATATGACAGAACTAAAGCAAACGCCAAGAGGTTATTTTGCACTCTGCTGAACTACATGAAGTGATACAAAGACATTTCAGAAAAGTTTTACAGAGCTGGGGAAAAATGCTGCACTGTAGGAAAAAAATTCAAGATTGTTTTGGAGAAAAAAACCTTAACATGGTTCCCACAGTGGAAGTTCATCCTTGTAACATTGCCCTAGTTCACAGGAGTTTGCTATCTGTATAAAGCAGATGATTACCAACCCAAGCGTGTATAGCATGTGTACACCGACAGCGAGGGTGCAGGGCCAAGGCAGTCTCTGTATTAGCTACATATGCTGGTGTGGCAAGCATTGGCTAAGGACCTAGTGCATACACAAAGAAACAAACAGCAAGGGTATGCAAGTTCTGGACGAGCCACAGACAGGATGTAGCCCACAGAGCATTTCAGCAGCCAGCCATATCCTCCTCCACCATTCCTTTTTAGGTTGTATGAAGTCCCCAGGACCTGCATGGAGCAACACTCATTGATTCTTCATTCTGCTCTTTCCTTTAACCTCCCACTCTCATCCCAGTAGAAATCATCAAAGAGAGAAAAATAAATGAGGACCTGGTTATAAGAATGTGAAAAGCTTGCTTGGTGAGGCTATAGACAAAATAGATTTGGAGTTAAAATTCACAAGAAATCTCTGCTCTGTGTCCCAGTCCTGGTTTTTAAAGAGCTGACTGTCAGGTATTCAAGATTTGGGGTCTTTGGTTGGTTTGTTTGTTTGTTTCACCTTGCCACATTTCTATTTCTGAACACATTTCAAGGAAAAGGAACAGAGCACTTTCATGCAATCAAGCCCTATTCCCATTTTGATAATGCAATGACTTCAGTTGAGGCTCAGGCTGACCCAAGATATGCTCAGACTAATCTTGTGATATCATAAAGCAGTAGAGATGATAGGCATGAACAGATTAACATGAAAACTAACCTATCTGGCAGCATTGATGTCCTCACTGCTTCAGTCTCTATGTAATCACACAGTATGCCTTTCTATCTCCAAGACCTTTTGCTTACTTGATTCTTAAAGTGAAATAATATGGAACAATAAGGAGGGGGCAGCGATCAGGTGAAAACAAAAATTATTTTTGTTCCATTTTATAACTTATTCATGCAGTATTCTGATTTACTTATGCTAGTATAAATCAGAAGTAACTCAGCCACTTAGCCAGCATGAGGGAGTTCTCAAATATCTCAGAAGTGAGATATTTGGTGTTTTCTCAGCTCAGAGGGGATCACAATATTTTGTGTGAATATCTGCTGTCACTTCTGCTCTTCCCCCAAGAAAGCACATTTCCTGCTAGCTATAGGAAAATGCTTGAAAATATAAGCACTCTGGGTTAAGAAATTCAAAATGTATTATTGCTTAAAGCATTATCATTTTCAAGCCAATTTCATGATTCTGAACACTTGGGGTTGGCAAGAGCAAGCAAGTTGGAACAAATGAGGTGTAAATGCTAAGTAAGGCCAAAGAAATACACACTGCACAAAGAGAATCATATATGAATCTATTGCCCAGAGCTCTGCTGGCTGACCTCTAGATAATATCTGGAATGCCCCTTACCATATGTTCCTTCATAACCTCTGTCCTACTGCCAAAATCAATACTCCTGTTTGTGGTAACATGCCCTATTATGATACATGTTATTTAGAGGTGAACCGATCATAAAGACCCCGATGAAAACTGGAAAGGTTGAGGGAGCAGACAATATTGTCAGGAAAAAAATTATAAGACATGGAAAATTTTACTTATTTGGGCAGCTGAGCACAGCAGATGGCAAGATCTTCAGGGAAATAAACACAAAGTTTGGGAAAGCAAGAGTGTGTTCTAGCAGTTGCCAGTGATCTCATGCAGCAGGAAAATCAGTCAAAAATTAAATAGATACTCAGTAGCACCATTGTCAACATTTAGTAAAGAAGAGGGACCTGGCAGCCAGGAATGATGGGACAGAGGAGACTGACTGGATTTGAGGGCTAGTGTTTGCAAAAATAATTGTCAAGATCAGATGGTATTATAAATTTAGCAATCAGGAGGTTTCAATGGAGATTCATCAATTGTATATCAAAGAGTGTGCAGCTATAAAACTACACTAATCATAGAATCATTAAGGATGGAAAACATCTCCAAGATCATCGAGTCCAACCTTTGACTGAACACTATCGCGTCAACTAGACTACAGCACTAAGTGCCACATCCAGTTGTGTCTTGAACACTTCCAGGGATGGTGACTCCACCACCTCCCTGGTGGCGGAGTCCTGTTCCAATATTTAACCACCTTATCAGTGAAAAAATTCTTCCTGATGTCCAAACTGAACCTCTCCTAGTGTAGCTTGAGGCCGTTTCATCTCGTCCTGTCACTATTTGCCTGGGAGAAGAGGCCGATCCCCACCTTGCTACAATCTCCTCCCACTGATTCACTGGAAGGGATTTAGAGACACTCCCCACCTCTTCTGTGCATTCAAAACTTTGCAACATAAGACCTATGAGTCACCGAGCACTCATCTTTATGTTCATCTTGGTGGCAATAAATAACTTTCATTCTTCATAAACAGATTACTACATACCTATAAACATATGCACATGCCCAGTTCTGTCATATCAAATAGGAGATAAATAAATAACCTGTGCTGTCAGGTATATGGAAAGTAAGTCTGAAGTGTTTCACATTATGGGTATTTCTATCTTCTTAGCTTGGTGGCAATTTTCTTTGCATTTAGCAATGCCTTTTAGTCTTTAATCATGTTACAATTGTCTTGAAGATACACACCTTATTTACAGCTGGATGTGTTTCTGGTCAAATATCATGATTTAGTTAGGACAGAGAATATACACAGCATGGAGAGACTACCTCATCTTAATAATTAAATTCAGCATTATTTAACATTCAAACTCCTAGGAACACAGATCTGTTCTTCTCTGCTTTGCAGTCCAATGATATTCAAAGCAAATACACACGCATGAGTAAGTTTATAGCTGCCTCCATCTTCTTCCCCCTTTAAACTTTTGATTAAATGTTCATGTAATGTTTTTGATGAAAGACACATCAAAATATAATATTTTAACAAAGCAGTTCTACATCATTTCCTGTCCCAAATCCACATAAAGGCCCAGATTCATTGCTCTAATGAGAGGGACATTTGGAGCAGAAGGTCTGCACTGTACCTTGCCTCCTGAGGGAAAATGCAGTACACGTTGATGGCAGTGTAAGCCAACCATGGTAGGAAGCAAATGTACTCTTTCAATGTGAAATGTAAAAATTACTTTTTATTTTCAGAAAAGAATGTCAAACATAAGTTCTGGAAGCAAATCCATTTACAATTCCGGTAGTTTTGATTTCATATTCTCTATCACAAAAAATACTGCATTTGTTTGCACTTAGATTTCATCTCAAGTTTATTTGTGGGTGTATCAAAAAGACCGTTTTTTTCATATCTGCAACCCATTTGAATTTGTGATAAAGAAAGCTTAAATTTTTTAAATTTATCACAGAACCACAGAATCATTAAGGTTGGAAAAGATCTCCAAGTACAACCTTCGACTGAATACCACATGCCCAATAAACCATATTGCAAAGTGCCAGTTCTACTTATTTTTTGAACACTTCCAGAGGTGGTGAATCCACAACTTTTCCTGGGGAGCCTGTTCCGATGCCTAACCACTCTTTCAGTGATCCAGGAGTTCTGTCTGACTAAAGATGGTTAAAACCAAAACTACTAGCAGATGATACTCTTGGCAACCATGAGAGAGTGGTTATGAAGAATTCAACTTTTTATTTGTAAACCTACCTAAGTTACTAATTTTTTTCTGGATCATGTCTAAAACACAAATTCATACCTATGGTTCCCAATTCAAAGCTAGTGTGGAAAACTTAAACCAAAAGTAGATTCAGAGAAATAATTACTACCAAAAAAGAAAATTAAAAGCATTTGCTAACTATTTCAGTGGATATGTTGACCCGCCTTGTAACCTGGTAGGCTGTTTCATAAAGGCGGAAAGCAAACACCACGCCTGTGTCCTTTAAAGGCCCTTTCTTCACAGAAAAATTTATCATTACAATACAAAGTCATAACACATAACTCAAATCTACTCAGCTGGTAAGTATTGGCCTCTGCTCTTGCCTTCATGTAGAAAGAGACAAACTCTGGCTTGCTTTGCTTCATGGGTTAGCTCAGACAGATAGCCACAAATCTCTCTGGGCTGTTCCTTCGCTCTTTCAGCGAAGAAACTGGATCAAATCCAAATATCATATGTGGAAACATGTAATGGACAACCAATTTTATCTTTTGACCAGTAAAAAACAATTTTTAGTGGCAAGAGTAAAGCTAAACTGTTAGATCGATACAATAAATATAATAGGAATTCTTTTGCAATGTCTACTTGCATCTGTATCATAGCAAAGCAGTTTTGTAATTTCAATTTCTCTAATATACTTTCACATGCTGGTGACTATTTAATGAAAACAGAATGATAAGAAGAATTATCGCCCACTGATTGCTTCTAGTTTAAGCTTGGGGAGGAGGGTGTATAAGCCTTCACTTTCACATTCTGTTCCTTCACTTAAACATACAAGGCTTGGTCTGTAGATCTGTATCATGTTAAATATATATATATAGCTTGTGAGGTGGCCATAGTGCTGGGATGAGCAAATCCAGCTTTGAAGTCTACACCTCTTCCTGTTTATAAATAGAGTCCTGAATGTTAAATATTGCATTGAAGCAGATGGTACCTTCTGAAGGAAGACATTAAATGGCTTTAATTTCACTGTATCTGTTATGGTACATGCAGGTAGAAAATACTTGCACATTTATGTGGATGAACATGCAAATTATGTCTTGTCCTCATGCTTCTGACAAGTCTCTAATGTTGCAAAGTCTGTGTTTCCCTTAGCATAAAAGGGCTCCTCACCCTGTTAGTAGAAGCATATGCCCTTAAAGCCTTACACAGAGATAGCCGGTGCAAACATGCAGGGGTCCCTGTGGCTGGGGACAGGCCGAGCAGAAAGGTGTGCTCCCTGGCTGCAAAGGCCACACTATCTCAGCTGGGCACTGGGCACTGTGCTGATGCAGTTCTATGCTGTCCTGCACCGTCTGCCTGGCCCAAGATTAGCACTTTACAATTAAGACTTAAACAAACCAACAAAAGCTACCGGCACGTAGTCAGCAAGCGTCTGAAGAGATATTTACACACCAGCTGCAAACAGATTCAGTAGAGTCATTACAAGACTGATAAAATAACTGTGTTTAATGAGGCATGGCAAAGTTAATTCTGAAGTCTGGAGGCTCCTTACTGGCTGGAGACTGGAAAGGCAAAGGGGCAGAGAGGTGGAAAGATTCCTGCCTCCACACCTGACAAAACTGCAAAAGTGACAGCAAAGTCTATGGAACCAAACTGACAGACACAAATTCTGGGAATCAAAGAACAGAGGGATGTCAGTGCTGGATCTCCAGTGAGCTGTTGTAAACAAAGATGACTCCTGCTAAGCGTGTTGTCTAATTGAAAAAGGCAGAGCATGAGAGACAGGTATTTCTAGAGCAGTCAGACTGGATCCTAAGAAGATACAATGCTGATTTACTTGTGAAGAGAGTTGGGCAAAACGATATGCCATAATAAAAGTTTAACATCATATACTGGAACAATCTTGGGAAGCTAAATTCCCTTTCTTTTCCTGGGAGATTCCACAGTATGAATGCTTCTTTCTCACTTGAAGTCTGTTTGGTATATTCCACTTTCCCTCTCAGGAAATAACATTTTATTTATGCTACTCTGCTCCCATACATTTAAGAATTTCTTGGTTTATACGCTCAATTACACTGACAGGGGTTTCTGGCACCTTTAGTGCTGCAGGTACAATTTGTTCCGTACTCTGTGTTGTCCTCAGACATCGCTGAACAACACAGCAATGTTGTGATGCCAGTGTGTGTCACAGGCCTGAAGGACAACCCCAACCTCCCCCTAAAAGCACAAGTCTAATCATCAATTTGATAATGCATTTTTAACAAAAGAATGTATTTTGTTTGGAGTAAGCCATGCAATACTTTCTTATTTTGAAGCATTCAAACTACTTCTAGTTGCTAATTAAATGCTTGTCACTATTAGCCTCCCCATAGTTTCAGTAGCGTAATCATATCCCCCATCTTTCAGAGCCAAGCTCATTTGTGAAAGCCTTGCATAAAAAATGTCAACTACCTAATCAGAAAATCCCATTATAATTGAGGTGACTAGCTCTGGTAACAAACACAAAAGCACAGCAAAGGTGAATGATTCCCAAACAAACCATAGTTTTTTAGTGGGACTACCTGGGTAATCATTACAAAAAATGAAAAAAAAATCAGGGGAAACTGAGACTAGGTCATGAATAATTGTTTAACTAAAACAGAGCTACTTAATTATTTAAAAAGAACTATTTGACCTGGAAAACACTATACTGAGAGTAATTGTTACAGAAGCTCCGTAAATTGGAAGATATTTGGAAGTTACAGTAGGTGTGGGATGTGTAAAGATAGAAATGCTTCTTCTTTATATGGAGGATGAGCAATGCACTACAGTGGCACAGGGATGTGCTGATAAAGTTCTTAAAATAAAAGATCTTTGTTCTACCATTATGGAAAACATTAAGCAGAGAACACAGTTCTGGAAAGCTGCATTTCAAGTATTAAGGAAGAGCATTTGCTTTGAAATGCATCATGTTCAGTGAGACATTGAATACATTACATATACAGTTACTCCTAATTGTGTTGGGATTTTAACAATAGATGACTTTACGCCCTTTAATTTGCCATAACAATCATTAACTAGATTTGTAGCAGTTGGTGTTTTCCATTAAATGAAGATGATCAGGTCAGTAATAAAGGGTTTGCCATGTATTTGCAGCTGGGATTTTACTTGCTTTATCAGAATTTTCCTGTTTTCACCATATGTGTTTTCCCTTACTCTGTCCGCTCTGCCAACTGAGCATTACTTCAAAGGGACTGAAGCTGGAAAAAGGCTTCATCTCTTTTTTTTGTTTTAATTTTAAAAGAAGAAGCTTCTAACCTCAAAATTTTGCTACGTTAATTAAAAATATTACTAATATTTTTCAGTAGGGTCCCTCATAAGGAATATGTGCATTGATAACATTGATAACATCGATTGATCATTATATAAAACTGCATTTTATAAATCTAAAATGTAATTACCAATCTGGAGAAAATGGCCAAGCAGTTGACATGCCATTCCGCATCAGAGCAGCACAGGGAACACTGAAGTTTTAATTGGCATGACCACAGTGTCGTGGAACGTTCTGACATACAGGGACAGAGGGATTGTCTGAAATTCTGGGGGAAAAAAAGCCTTGTCAATGCCATACAACACGACCTTCAACTTTGAGAACTCTTAGAGAATTTTGCTGACAACTGTGTTTGCAATCAAACTGCATAAAGGATTGTGCTGGGCTTAATCCCTTGCCTCTGGCCTTAATTAATCTATCGTATATAGTTACCGATCACAGCATTGATTTTTTCACAGGGCTTTCTAATATAATGCATCTTCAGACTCTCAGGCGTGATATCAAATAGAATTCCAATCTGTTCTGTTCATTGGCATGTTGTTGAAATCGGTGAAATATAAACATAAGCTTGAAGAAATACAACGGTGACAGAAATGCACTAAAAAACTCTGTATACAGGATATATAAATTGAGCAGCAAATGAGTAATAGTCACTTGTATCCATTTAATATTAGTGGTCATGCCAAATTGATGTAACTACATATAATTTGATGCATTTGTGTTAAACCCTAAAGCAGGGGGAACATATACCTGATAAAGCTACACAGAGCTGCTTTTGGAGCTCTGAGGAAGGCCAGCTGTGCGTTAAAGTGTACAGTGCTGAGGAATTAACTTTCATATTTAAACATGCATACTTACTAAAAATCAACCTTCCTGGAAGTAAGTATTTAAATATCTTCTGTCCAGCTTGCACCTGATATTTAGCTTGTACCATACATTTTCATGGTCAGTCAACATTTAATTTTCTGTAACTAAATTAAGGAGCAGGGAGTAGAAGCCCTACAGGTGAAAAAACGTTTCCCTTCAGTTTTTCTATCATTGCTCATTCTAAAAACCACTACCTATTACTACCTACTTCCAAGTTGTTAACTATTTATTTCAGTTCATTTTGAAAGAGTTCTCTAAGCAGCAAATGGACCTGACCTTAGAAGTGGGGAAAAATATTCCATCCACTCTAGCAACACAGTTGTAGTATTAGAAAATTTATCCATCCGTAGGGGTTCACCATCACAGGAAGGAATTCTGAAGTCCTTCCTGGATTAGAAGTGATGACAAAATTACTCCAGTTTATAGCACAACTTTAATAATCATGATTTTCATGGAAAGTTTGGTATTTAAGCCAAATCAGGTGGGCACTTTTGAATAAATAAGGTGGTACTTCTATGCTGTCTTCCAGATGGTAACTTGCATAACTCACTAAGTAACCTCATTAATCCTTTAGATATGGGAACTGTAGCATTATGTGTCTGTCTTTTCATGAAGGCCTAGAAAAGTAAAGTTTATGTGTGGTTCATATGTCAGACAGATGTGCACAATCTCTTCTCTACAGAAGAATTTGTGGTCAAGGAATTCTTCACTCAAAGCATCTGAGTGCACTAATCTGTCCTATGGAGCAGTCAGTCATATTGCATTTGGGAGAAAGTCGATTGCTAAATTTTAACACTAAAATTATATAACAAAAGCAAGATTTCTGTAGTATATGTTTCTATACATATTGAAAATACTGTAGTAAAATACTGCTAAAAAGAATTCCACACCTAGAGTCAGCAGGATCTATGCAGCAAAATCACCATCCCAGCAAGGAAAGATGTCTGTGAACACATTTTAAATCTTTGTCTTTAGGCCATTATAATCTCTAAGTAATAGCAGATAATAATTGCTATCCTTTCTTAATTGCTTCTTGATACATCATTCAGTCTCTTGATTCTTAGCATCTCTGCATCCCTACCCTTCCTAATTTGATGCTACTTTGTCCTAAAAATGTCAGCCTTGGTATAAGTGGATTAAAATCTCCCTCTATCCTATTGGAACCAGGGTATTCCCCAGCCACCAGGTCTGCAAGGGCAAAGAGTGTGCTGACCCAACAAGATGTTCAGACTCACACCCTCTGCCTGGCCTTTTGCACCCTGACTACGTGCAGAGGAAGCCCAAATGCATTTGGCAGGCAGTAACCAAAAGGAACCTGTTGACAGAGACAGGACTGCGGGGTATGTCATGGAGCTTGCCTGCTCCAGCACAGCCAAAGACAGGTAATGCCAGCAGAACTGAAAGTATGGGGTCAAATCTCAAGAGATACTGGGGGTGGATTTTGCCATCGCCCTCTCCAAACTGTGAATAATTACTTTCCTTGTTTCTTGGAAGATGGAAAAGTAATAAAAACAAGCATGGAATAACAGTGCCATATAAAGTATCGTGTTTGTTTGTTTGTTTCCCCTTGTCTTATAAACAGTGTTAAATGCTTTGGGACAATTTTGTGTGCCACTATAAACTCAAATTCCATGATCAGTTGAGAAAAAAATATGTAAAAAAGTCATGATTCTATGCTTTGTTAAGAAGTAATTTCATAACAAAAAACCTTATTATTTATTTGTATGTATCTTTAATTTAAATTTAATACATTGCATAAGCATAAGAGCATTACTAATGGCATTTTCATGCCTCACTGTATTCCAGAGGACACTTCCTAAAACCATTCTAAGATCTTGATGTGAACAATTTGTTGAAAAAAATAATTAGCAAGCCAAATGTTGGCCTGACAAGAATGGAACTTTGGTTCTGCAGATCAAACTTACAGTGGTACGTTTTCAGCTAGGCATAATCAAAATATGACTACTGGAAGTGCAAATATTTCCAGGGAACAGAGCCCCACCTTATTTTCTCACAATGAGTTTAGCACCTAAATACTTTGAAGAATCTGAGTGTGTTCCACAGAAAAGATAGACAAGGGAGTTGTTGAGAGTGATGAAAGGAAAAACATTAGAATTTTTATTTCAAGATTTAAACCAATTGCTTTATTTTTGTAAACGTTTTCTACTCAATCAATATATTGTGTCATAAGGGTGGGCATCAGAATGGACTTAAATATAGCATCGATCCACATTCTGTTGGTGGTTTACACCGTTGTAATCCAGATGGGTAACTAAGAGAGAAATTGTTCAGTCAAATCTGTGTTAAATCTGGTTCTGTGCCAGAGTAAATAGAGTTACACTTTTAAATAGACAGTGGGTTAATTATGAGGAAAAATAATTGTGCCAGAAAAATCAAAATTAGAGCCTTCTGATGTTCTGCGCAACATTGTAAGCATTGGAATAAGAAGTGTTGTGCCTGTGCATGGCCACTCACTGCCTATTGTTTTGCCAGGGGCAAGTATATTTCATTAGGTTTCTGAATCTTAGTAGCTTGTGAAGTACCTTACAGTTTTGGGGGATGCTTGACGCTGCACCCAAGACTGGCAGCTTAATCAGCAACCATGTTACAGGCCTCTGCTAAGTCTACGGTGAACATGTGCCCATACAAAAACTGGATCATCCTATCTAAGATTTCTTATATGCCTTTAATTTGCATTCATGCCTGATTTACAATTGCATTCCCTTATATTTGCATTGAAGTCAAAATGTGTCCCTATATTTCATATGATAGACCCAAACTCTGTAATTAGATTTTTCTTCCATGTAAGAGGTACATTAGGCCCATTTTGTACTGAAAGTCTGTGTGTTTTCTCTGAATGGGACTGGAAGATGAAATCATGCATGGTTTGGACAGTGAAGCAGAAAAACTGTATGACTATTCTAGGGAGATTTCAACATAAATAGGAAATACACAATAGCACTATAAGTGAGGTTATTTATAGATGCATATTATGCCATGCAGATAGGCTGTGATGAGACAGTAATAGAACAAATTCTCAGTTCAACATATTTGATCAAGTTGTTCATACTCTCTGTTTGCAAAGGAAAACTTTCCATTCCCTCTTTGGAGCATTCATTTACTGTATTTTCTTTTGTATTAGTATGTACTGTTTCCACATCTTTGGTAGCTTTTAAATTTTTTAAAAAAATTGTTTTATTAGATTAGAAAGCTGCTTTTTCTTTTTTTTTTTTTTTTCTGATTATAGTGCCTTCTGTTTCTAAGCCTGTTTTTTTCCTGGAGGATAGAGATTTCCAAACAGAAATCTATGTAGGGAAAAAAAAATACCTTCCAGGTTCCAGGGCTGATAGAGCCCTAGCTATATTTTTCTGCCTTCCATTTTTTTTTAACATTTACTCATAGAGTTGCTCCTCTAATAACCTTTACTTTTTCTGAGCGCAGTGCCACTAAATATGAACACTGAAAATATGAGTAAAAGATGGCCAGCATACAAAGGTTGGCTTAAAAACACAACAATTCTTGAACTTTGGAAGGTTTTTTTAATTTCTGTCTTGGACCCAAAGGCCTTGACAACCATAATGAGCAGAACCATTACTTTGTTTTCATAAATGAAAAATGAGACTTGCAGCTAATTATACAGATACACAGATGCAAAAGACTTGTAGGAGAAATGCAGGTTTTGAGAAAAGAAAATTTAAAATAGGAGCATGTTATGATGACTGGATCATTGCTGAGAGCTAAGAAGTGGGAGGGGGGGTGATGGAGGTGAGGGGGGCAAAATGAAAAAAGAAAGGAAACATACATAATAAGGCATAGAAGACTGATAATTAGAAATGTATAAAATGTATCTTTTCATATTCTGAGTTGTTAATTAGTGTCAGTGATGACAGAGTTAGTTATTGATGGCACCTCCAGATTTTTGGCACTATTGGCAATGAGGGTGTTTTTACACATTTTTATCCTGTTTTGCTATTATATTCTTCTTGTTACTCAAGGGAGCAAGTCCAGCCTTTTTAAAGCGTAAGCTGGATAAAGGACCCACTTGGGCTTTTTCGTGAATCCTTGTGAGAAGCAGCTGTACTTAGCTACTCAGGAATATTTTAATATTATACAGGCAAGATGGCACATTAGTTCTAGTGCTGTGAGATGATCCTTGCTAAGAAAAGTTCCATATGACAAAAATGAAAGCATGAACTTTTTTTAACAACATGACACAATTCTTCAAGTTGTAGAAATAGTTCTGTTCTGTGGTTTTGAGTTTTGTTTTTTCTTTTTTCCCTTACTGTTTGTTTAGTCCTAGATTATTTTTATGCTAAGAAACCACAGAAGGCTACATAGAATCTGTTGTATTCATGGTGTCTGGGCTAAAATCATTCATCTAAAAATATCAGAGGATTATGGGTTAGAGTAGGCAAGTTTCAGAGCTACTTAAAGCTAAATAAACATTTTGCCTTTGTTTACTAAAATAACATAACAAACAAGACCATATCAACTTTCTTGAAGTTATAGCAAATTAAAACCAAATTCTATATACATATGTAACAGATTGGATTATAACTGTAAGAGCATATATTTTGTACAGCACTGGAATTTAATTCCATGTAATTTTTAGACCTAAACATAGAGCTTTTAGCAGAGGTTGGTTTGAAAGTATTGGAAAATGACGTTTATCAGGTGGGCACTACACCAGCTGCACAGACCTCTGTGGAAGAACCATGGTCAGACTAAGACTGAAAGTTTGCCATTAGACCCTCTTGCTGAGGCTGACAATAATGCACCTACATTAGCAGTGCTAATGGGTTTTATGTGTGCAGACATTTTCTATGAAGTTCACTTATTTTTTAAACATCAAAAACAATTCTTTAAAAAAAAAGAAAACATCTTTGTGATTTAAACTGGAACAAGTACGAAATTAACACGTGGAAGGTGCTTCTGGACTTTTGTTCCCAGTTTCCTCATCTTTACTCCTACTGTCTGCATTTTTGTTGGACTTTTTTAAAAATTGAGTGCAGAGTCCTCAGTGGTAAGCCCAGCAAGATTTTCACATGGCGAGAAAGTCAAAGGAGCCTTCTCCACAGAAAGGGAACAGGGTGAACTTCCACAATGTACTGAATTCAATGCACATGGATCACCTCAAGACTTCCACGACAACAGCAGTACCTGCTTTGACTGTTCCTCACACTGACCTTTGCACAGCCACCTTCCGTTCTGTGCAAGCAGAAGTCACCTCATGAAACATCTAAACTTACACTCAGGCTGTCTTTACAATATAAAAGTTAAAGGCCTGTCTTTCTTTACAGCAAGAGCTCACAAAGATTATGTACCAGTTCAGTAATGCTCATTCAGACACATACAGCTCACAAATGCAAGCAACAAAATGTAAGCACACTCTTTTTGCTGTGGATGTGGAAAGGGAGAATGAGATTCATTGTTAATGAACATCTTTCTTAAAATACATCTAGCATCAGAATGACAAATCAGATATACAAAAGGAGGGTGGCTACTCCACATGCTTCTTCTGTGTGCATGTGCCTCTCTCATACCAACATTAGTTTACTGTAGTCAGACAGCTACATCATTTTTTTAAAATATTTCCTCAAAGATTGTCTTTACAGAAGTAAAGTTGTTAACTCAAACTTAAATCTTTTCCACGGATGTGGTGAGAATGTCATCACAGGGGAACTAGAAATCAAAATGCTTATGGGGTAACCAAGAACTGAAAGGATGAAAGGAAATTCTAAAATTCATAAGTCCATGGAAAAAACCAATCTACTCAGGAGCTTTCAGTTTATTTACAATAACACTTTCCCGGAATTCTTGCCAATTTCTGTAATAAAAGCTGAAGAATGGTTTATGTATCTCTCTCCCTTTCCCAAGAGCTTCACTCTAGCAATCCTCTTTCCAGTTTTACCCATTGCCTACCTATTAGAAAGAGAAGTAGAAACTTCTAAATTGTTTACACATCCATAACCCTTCATAAGTATGATCTATATCTCTTCCTTTTTTTTAACTAACTCTCACCTGATCAGTTTATTTGAATTAATTTCAACTCTTGAGTACTATCCTCTAAGCAGACTAAACCTGTCCTCTTGGTATTAATTTCAGTCTAATGCTCCAAACTTAATGTTAGTCAGTTTTGCTGCAGGGATTAGATGTCCTATTACATCTCCATGGTATTTTTAAACTCTTTTTCTTAGACCATCACCTCAGCCCAGTTTAACTGCAGAGGAGTAGCAAATGTCCTATTTATGCTCTAGATGCATCAGATTAATTTTGTGGCTACTCCCCAAATAACACAAGTTAACATTTCCCAAATATTGCTAAAACAAGCATTCTTCTATAGAAAACAATAGAAGGAAAGTTAAAAGTAAGATACTCAAACTTGTTTAAAACCGCACACACAAACACACACTTGTATATCCGTTGCTGACATATGTGTATATATGCTAAAAATTAGTTATTTCAGTGTTTTTAATTTATATGCCTTGACAATGTCACACAGCACATAATTTTGCTGTGTTATGCTTAACAATTTGTCTTATGTTTGTGAAGATGCCACATTGTAGGAGGTGTAAAAATGTAACTAAGGCAGAAGAGGTCCAAAGAAAAGGGTGAATCAACCAATAAACAACAATAAACCAGCCAACTGAACAAAAAGTCTGCTTTATTCCCTCTTCTGTTTACTTTCCCATTGCCTCCTTTCAAGGCACGGGCTGTGCTCCGCCTTTGAGAATGTTTCCAAAAGCTCTGAATTTGCAAAGCTTCAGCGCAATTTGAAACGGACCCGTGTACAGGCTGCTCTGCAGTAATCATACAGCCCATCTCCAAGGCTAATTACCAGCACATAGCAGTGCACAGTGTGGGTTTGTTATCCTTGTTTCTAAGTGTGCAAGGTTTATCTGTTGACAGCTATTGACTTCTTGTTAGCATTACTGGCCTGCAAGCTTGTGTATATGAGATACATGTTTAGGAATTGATATTTGACTTAAAACCTTGAGACATGTACGCTCACTTAGGACTGAAAGGCAACCCCAGACAATGAAATGATGCATCTAGCGTCAAGATCCCTACACGGAATTCATGCTGGATGTTTGCATCTGGCACAACTGGCCAGCTGCCTCCCTGCATGGTAGGGTGAACACAGTTCCAACATTTGCTCTCCACTGTCTGCTTTCAAGCTTGACCTTTCACATTATTGCAATTAATGTCTTGGTGTTGAGACCATATCAAAGCTCCATGAGATCCTTGGGCACCTAATAGATATTTGTTGTCTGGCTTTTTTCATAGATAAAGGAAAAGATGAATCATCAGTCCCTAAAACAACTGTTTATTTAAAACATGCCAAAACTGGGTTCTTCTGTGTTGGTGGCTTGCATTGCAAAAGCCCATGACTCCCTGCCTCATTTATGAGCAAAGCACACAGCACTAAGTAGCAATGGTTCAGGTTCCTTGAGAGCTTTCAGTATAGATTAAAAAAGGACATCTTCCAAACAGAAACACAACGCTCTTTATTTCCAACTTCTCTTTGTCAAAAAACACCAACATCTGCAACATAATGGATAAATAACAGGGAGAATCTAGTAGGAGCAGAAAGCTTGTATAACCCATTCATTTGGCATTCCTGCTGCAGTTACGGGCTGACTATCTCCAGCTCTGATATTGACAATTTAAGGAGGATAATGCAAATGATGGAAAAAATTTAGAAAAGAGCCATGAGAATCCTTAAAGGATTACAAAATGTCCTGCATCAGTGAAAAACTAAAAGCTTGGTCTATTTAGCTTTAAGTGGAAAAGGTTAAGAAGCAATTTAACCCCTCTCTGTGAGTAAAGGGATGAGGAGTAAAGGGCCATTTGGATTAGTAGACATGAATGTAACTGGCAAAAAAGGGCAGATAAACTGGTCTAGATGGAGAATAAGTTGTCTTTCTGCAAGTGATGATAATTAAGCACTAGAAAAAATTGTCCAGGGCTGTGGTGAATTCTCCATGGCTGGTAGTTTTTGAAAAAGGAGCTGAAAAGCAGTGTTTTGGAGGGAAGAAAAGCTGGGATCTCTATGACAGCTTATGATGTTGTAATCTACAGATCATTGTATTTACTTTAAAGAATCAACTAGACCTTTATATGACTATTTGTTTAGATGCATTCTGTGAGTCAGCTCCTGGTTACTCATAGGTTTCCTGTCTTGTTTTGCATTATTCAAAAAAAGGAAGCATTGTTGTAGACTTGTCTGAAGATTTTTCATGATATCTATTTAGGTCAATAATGAGAACATGGTATTGATCATAAGTCTCATTTTTATTGGTGTGTTTCCCAATGGCTATATGCATTAGCATGTGTAAGTCTAGCTCATTACTTAGATAAAATCCTGAATTTTAAGAAGTGCTTCTGCAAGCATCTGTATTTCAGTATATACTTTACAGATAAGACATGATAATTAACAGTATCTTGTCTGAAGAAAGGCCAAAAAGTCAATGCAAAAGGACAGTAAAGGCCCAGAGTAAAAGAGCACCTCTTTTTTTGTCTTTCAGTTTGCACTTCTCATAAGGAAGAAATGTAATAATTTCTTCGCTGTTATATAGGATGGCTATCACAGCATTGCTAAGGTTTTTGTTATGGGATGACTTCCTAGAAGTACTTAATGACTGATAAAAATACTTTTTATAACTTTTAGGCCCACAATTTTTACATCAAGCCATTTGCTGATAAACAGCTCTCAAACTGAGTTTCTAGTCCAATTTAGCAATGCTATATCTGAATATATCTTCGAATCAAAGTGTACTAGCAGTATTTTAGTTAGTGCTACTAACCCATTTTTGAAGGACATTGGGCATCTGAAGATTCAAGAAGAGTTTCTTGTGGTCAGAAATGTCTACAAGAGAAAGAAATATCTCAGCATAAGAAGTGTAACTGAGCGGGAGGAGGATCTGTTTCACTCAACCCTTTCTTTCTCCAAAGGTGTGAGGATACAGCAGAGGGAATGCAGTCACCTGTAAATGATTTAATGGGCCCACAAGAAGAACAGCAAAAGCATTACCTCAGAGTAGCATTTGAATGCACTGGCTATTGCTGTCCTCATTATGACACCAAGACATCGAACATTTGAATTCTCTTCCTTACTTAAAACTATTTGAATTTTTTATGTGCACTGCCATAGTAGTCTTCTTAATAAAAAGAAAACTCTTGATAAAAGGCATTGAAGTCCCAAAGAAAGCAGCATCAGCAAGGACTGGCTTCATTCAGTCACAGGAAACAGCTGGTGGCTACCTTTTACTGAGAGCTGCCAAGAAAAGGTTGATTGCCATATCCAACAATGAGGATACAGCAGGCAAAGAGCTTCAGGGCTTCGGGATTTACAACACAATGGGTCTGAAACTCAGCTGTATAGCAACGATCCAAACATACACATCAGCTTCAATTTGAGTGTTTCAGTTTAAGTTCAAAGGCAGATTAGAGCCCTGCTGGAACTCAGTTTGAACTTCCAAAAAGTTGAAAGGCATTTCAGTGTAGTGTTCATTTTATTTTCCATAAAGATGTAGTTATTAATTTTCTCTATTACCTTACAAATTGTGTCTATTTCCACTCAAAAGGATATGGTGGAGGATCATGTTACCCCTTATGGCTGGTTGATATAAAAGAATCTACTGGACAGGTATTAAAAAGTTCTTCCTGGAAAGTGAGATGTAATTAAGTCTTTCATGCTAGTCAGTAACTATGTAGTTTGTAGCCAGTACACATTGTAATTTTCATGTTATTTTCAACTAATATCTGTTTTTCTGCATTGAGTGTTCACTCATATTTCCAAAAAAGTTTTATACACTTGGATGTGCTGAATCAATCAATCTGAGCTTCTGAAAATCTACCCAAGCTTCCTCTGGAGTTCAAGATTGATTATATTTTATCTTGGCAAGTCAGATCCAGCTCTTTCCCTGGCCAGCCAGAAATCATTCCCAAAGAACAAAAGTGAGTGAGACACGGTCGTTCTGGCCCAGCTGCCACAATACCTGGCAGAGTCGGTTCTTGACAGTGAATCAGGTAGCAGAGTTCGTGTAAAAGAACCTTTTCAGAGGCAACATAAGGTAATTTTACACTATCCCAACCTTGCCTTGGGGACACAGAACATAACAGAACTCTAGCAGGACAGAACAAGTAAAATTCTTTAAAAAGGACAAATACTTCAGAAACAAATTACTTCTTGGTTTTACTCTTTTTCTGATCAAATTTTCCACAGATGCTTCTGTCCATCTGTATACATATATCAGTATAAATGACCTTTGAAACAGGCTCAGCTTAAATATATGTGTACATGAATCATCTCAGGGACACAGCAGCCCCCTATCACTAGGGCCATGCCAGGAAACACTCTACACTTACGCTGCTTGTATTGAATAGCAGGCTTAATGGAATTTTGTCCAAGGTTCAGGCACATGTAAAAAACACATGCATTTCTGTCACCATGTCAGTCCACACAAGCTCTTCGTTTTATGCAGAATAATCCCACATAATATATATTCATACTCAATTGCGTGGATCCCAACAACTATGCATAATAACTTGTATATACAGTCATGTGCAGGAATTTCATAAAATTGCAGCTTGTGCTGCCATCTGTTAAGATTTACCCATGGCTTTTACCAGCAGTCAACCTTTATTTTCAGAAATATAACTTTCTAGGCAGAAATCACAGTTTCTAAGGTCAGGACTGAATAAACTTGAACTCACTGAACATTAAATTCCTTTGCTAAAGAAAAATGTACCTCAATCAGATGTTAAAAAAAATGAAGTAGGCTTTTAATGTAACCGAAGTAGGTTACTTTGATTTAAAGAATAAATCATTCCATTTTTATGAGGAGATAAATGTCAAATTTTCATTTCCCTAGCAGTTCTTTTCTCTGCATGCAAATCAGTAGCAACTGAAATTACTAAAACTTTCATGTCCAAAATTCAATGCTCTTCTCATCATTAAACAGGACTTCTCAGACCTGAGAATTCTGAACCAGACAATGATGCAAAAACCAAGACTCTTGCTTAATATCATGATGAATTTTAATTCCTGGGGAAAAAAAGAAAAACAAACAGAAAAGAACTAACAGGCATATTATCATATATTAAGAAGAATACATATATAAAGAATTAAACGAGGAAGATCATTCCCCTTCAGTTAAAAAATGAGATATAAATACATTGTATATAACACACACATGTTGTCCAGAGTCTGGGAATCAAGATAGAGTAAGAAACCAAAAGCTCACCAAGCAAGCCTACTTAACAGAACATATTGCCTTCTGAATAAAGACCTTTTATTTTCATTTCAGTACTAAGCATTCTTCTGGTATTCAGCTTCATGTCTCCTCTCTGAGGCTATCTTCTTTTTTTCTACTGAATTTAAAACATTACTTTCTTTAGCAAAGGATTTGTGATAAGAGGTAGGTAAAATATGTGTTTACCCAAAAGAGGAAAAATAAATACTTTAGTATTTTCTTAGAATCATAGAATCCATAAGGTTATTTTAGGAGAGCCACTTTTGACTCATTATAAGTCAAAACTAGAATAGAATGAAGCGAAATACTAATTTAGATGTGATAGGTAAATTTCAAATGCTACCAACAAACTTTTCAGAAGAAGGTTAATCAAATCATTGCTTATGATCCTCAGAGAAGTCTTATCTGGAACAACAGATTTGTCTACAGAGATGGATCTAACAAGAAAGACAAATTCCTCTAATCTAGTTACAGTGGGATAAAACAGAAGAAAACACAGGCAAATGTTTGATTATCTCTCTGCTGTAGCCATGTTTTGTAAAGGACCAAAGGGCATTGTAAATTATACTAGTCACATGCTTCCTGTTAGAATTTTGTGTAGGACTCAGTGACTATGAGAATTTTTAGAAGGATAAAACCTAAGAATCTTGAATTCATTTCAGGACAAGTGGGATACTTTCAGTTTATCGCTGTATGCTAAGAGTGTCTGGGACTTCATGGAGTACTTATGAAAGGTGAGGCTTAAACTCCACTCCAAGAGGAAGGAAAGATTAAAAGGACAGTCAAAGGCATCTGAAAAAAATTGTTATATAGTATGGACAGCAGAGTTGTGTGTAATGGAATGGAGATAGTATTTGGTGCAAAGAGTCTTTAGTGAATATCTCCCCTAGAACTGTTCTTTGACCAGAAGGAAGCACAAATCAGATAAGGATATGCTTCTGACACTGATTTAGAAAATATCTTTGGAAGCTGAATTGATAAAAGGAGGTTCGGCATGGGAAATCCCAGATGACAAGAGCAGTGGATCTGCTCATACATGTTCTCATACAAACATCATGATGAAAACATTATGACAGACTGATGTGGAGGAGAGGTGAATTATTCAGGGTTTGGATCCTTCTGTAAAGGCCAGGCTGAGAGGGATGATTATTCAGAAAGTAATGGTAGGTCTCCCAGGATGCATACGTATATTGAGAGGCTGGTTGAACATAATTATAAATTTCAAGTATATTTTCAAAAGTTCACTGCCTCTCTTTTACTGTTGAACCTTTTTAGTATTTTTCTGCTATTTGGGTACTGTTAAAGACTTTCTCACTAAGACAAAAGGGAGAATGAACATTCAGCCCACACTCTACATCACCTGTCTCCATTGTGTCTGTGTATTAAGAGTTCTTATATTTGTTCACCTACTCCTACTAAGTTCTACTGAGGCTTTTTAGATAAAACAGGATGAGAAAAAAGGTCCAAAGTGGATGACCCAGAGTTGTCTTCCTGTTTTGTTTTTTTTTCTAGTGGTTAGTAAACCAGGGTAAGAACTGGATCTGTTGAAGAGTTGTTGCAATTGTTTTACTGGGGAGAATACTTCTTATCTCTTGTCTCTTGTACACGTTCATCACAGAAGACATGGGGCTAAGTAAGTCAGAATGGGAGACAATAAAATGAATACTAGTTCTAGATAACAATAGCTCGATACAGTGTCTAAAAAGAAAATATTATATATATATTTGCATGTATATATGCACATATATATACACACAGCAATATCCTTTCATTTCATGGCTGCTATCTTTGCCTTAGCTCTACCTGAAATAACATATGAAAAATATAAGTCACAAAGACATTTTTCCATGGAATATGCAGGTAGAATTATGCAAAAGGAAGTAGCAACTAGGGTAAAAGATGAGAAGGCAGCAGCAGTGCAATTACTGTGTAAAGTGCTAGGGAGTCATTGATAAGGAAACCACTGTACCACCAAACTCAAAGTGAAGGCCTTTTTCATGGGAAGCCCTAACGAATCTGCACTCATAAAAAGCCTTCCAACACTCAGGTAGTTGCTGTTCCTAAGAGGATGTCGCTAGTCTGTTCATGTGTAATTGGGGGTGGATGTGAGTTTGTTAGTACTATGGCCATCTTTTACCGAGTCTCTTTTTCACACATAATAGCTGCTAAATATAATGCTCTATGGCTATTGGAATTATATAATTCACAGATTCATAGAATCATAGAATGGTTTGGGTTGGAAGGGACCTTAAAGATCATCTAGTTTCAACCTCCCTGCCATGGGCAGGGACACGTTTCACTACACCAGGTTGCTCAGAGGATGAGCAACCTAGCTCAAATGAATAGGCTTCATAAATTTGAAAACTCTTCATTATTGCTTCTATCTAGACATGGAACTATACCTTTTAAAGCAGGGTTTTAAATATTTTCCTTAATGGAAACCAAATGGGAATTCCAAGTACCTTTCTGCAGACCAACCAAAAGGCTACATCTTGGACTTATTTCCCCATTCCCAGCAGCTCTCCATGTTGCACTGTGGTCTTGCATGGCCCACAGCCTAGATGTGCCCTGGTCTTCCACCATTGTGTCTCCAGAATCCAGACAGTGTACAGCACTAGCTCAGAGTCCCCACCAGCACACTGCCTGGACTTTTGCCACTGCAAAAGGATGTGAATCCTTCCACATCCCACAATAACCAGCCCCATACCACCACCAGTACAGAACACACCAACACTGTTGTGCCTCCCCCAGTACTCATTCTTCCCTGAGGGCTGCCCGCACTGCACAAACATTGCTTAAGTCCTGCACAAGACACACAGGACTTCTTTGAAAGCTCATCTTCACAAAAAAAAAAGGGAAAAAAATATTAGAGATTCACAAGCAATGTAGCTGTATGGCATGCTACCAATAAAAGCTCCGACTGACTCACCAACCAGTTTAATCAGCAAATAGCTGCTGGGATTTGTTTCCCCAGATAAGCACTGCTATCTTTTTCATGCACATACACAGTGCAGTATTCCGGCCCATTGTTTCTTATTTAAATAATTTACCTTTTCCAGCACACTGTAGATTTTTTTTTGTGCAATTTTCTATCCATAAATTTCACAGCAGATTGGAAAATCAGGCCACACAAATTTGATGCACGAACCTTGTATGTCTTCCAAAATGGCTGATCAAGCTTGATCCATAACAATTTCAAAAAAACAGAAGGTATATTAAACTATGTATTAGTTGTTTATAGTATGTACAGATGTTAACAACACCTGGAATTATGTACTCTGACTTGTGAGATAATTTCTGATGAACAAACATTGAATACAGATGTGATGTATTGTCCCTCTAAACCTACTTATAAGAAAAGTATGGGCATCTGTTTGAATAAATCTCACTTTCATCCTGACCTTTTTTTCTAGTGCTAGAGAAGTTAAGCTTGTTGGTTTTTAATTTGTCTCTCAAATGTGAACTCAGTTTATTAGAGACAGAAGTAAATTTGGTGTTACAGAGATTATGTTTAGCTTTTGCAATTCTCTTATTAATTCATTCTTACAACTAATCACAGGGTGACATTGTTTTATTTTCTGAAGAAGATTGATCTCCTATTAGCATATACAGTTACTTCATGATTTGTTGCCTGAAGCTAAACTGTTGCCTTGGTAGCAAAAAATGAAGTATAGATGCCCTCTAGGCCAGAACAACTAAAACACTTAGTGCTGCATCCTGCACACTTCAGTTTACTGTTAAATGTTAACACATACAGTCCAAATCAGAGAATAACAAATGCTGACCTCCACACCCAGGCATTTGATTTTAACATCAACACCTCAAGAAGATCCAAACTGCTAGCAGAAACCTTAACACAAAAAATGAAATATATGAAATAAACATAAAAGATGAGATCAAATACAAACATGAAATAAAAGCGCAACTTACATCCTGGTGCAATTTCTGAGTATTTATAGCTCAAAGGAGATGAAAACACACATCTTCTGTACCTGCATTGAAGGATGGTTTCTGTCAGTGACCTCCACTGTGAACACTAACTTGTGCTGTGCCATATGCCTTTATGGTGATGTACAGCCCCACTCTTTGTTGTCTTCATTAATCCTCAGTATTCAGAGACAGTATTTACTATTACGTTAAATAATATGTCTCATGTATTTATCTAGACTCAGATGCTGGATGCTTAAGTCTTTTAAGAGTTTTCCTCTGGCCTAATGAGGTCACTCTTTGGCTTGAGAGGTGAGGGTGTCTCTGGGCTCTTGTCACTTTCCACATTATCAACATATAACGTGTTACACATACTGGCCCTTGGCGCCAGCATGAAAATCAAATCAGCACATGGCAAAGGACATAACTCTTTTATATTTTTGAACACTAGCCCAGGATATTTCAGTTTGCCATGTCACCAAAGAGCTGAACTCTGTGCAGTAGTGGCAGGATTTCCTAGTGTGTGGCCTGTATAAATGACATTGAAGATGTTACTGAACAGCAAAGAATAAAAGCCCATACACATAGATTATCATAGCCATCCTGTTTATACTACTTGTCCTTCAGCTACTTTGTTCCTTCTATTTTTTTTATTTCAGTGAATTAAATAGTTTTCTTTCTGTATGTTTAGAGAAGTGTATTCATTTATGTTCAGCTCACTTTTCCATCTTAGAACAAACACACAATGACCCAAATATACAAATTTACACAAGATTTTATAGGGATCACAGTATGATACACAATCCTGAAAGCATTCATTCAATATGCAAGAAAGATTTTCATTTAATCTACTTTGAGGGCGGGGGGGAGAGAAACACAATGTGCCTCGTCCGTAAACTAAATTAAACTGCTTTCCATTGACTCAGGTTACCTTGGCCACTGCTAATTCTAATGCAGCCTTATTAAATCCAGGGAAGGCTGCTACACTGAAGTCTGGGGTAGACGAAAAAGTGTTCAGATGCTATACTTCATATACGTATTTCAAATGCTGTCTTTGAAGAATGATATGTAACAGAAGCAGTATTTAACTTGCTTGGGGAATGCACCTTAGAAAAGTCTTCTGCTGTCTAATTACTGTAAATCAAATTCATTTAAGCTAGAAAGGTCATTAACATTTCAAGCACACACTATACCACAGTTTCTACATATTTCCTGACATTCCTATAAAACCTAGTGCTCTTGGGAAACTGATGGCTCACAGGGTTGTTAAGAAGTGAGAAACACTTTGCCTCTTGATCACTGGTCTGAATTCTGTTTAATCTGGAAGCAGCAAATAAGTGTCAGTGGCTGCTGGTGTTTATGAATTAATTTCATAACTACTCTTAGTTTAGATGGAAGAAGAAAAATATCCCAATTTAAAAAAACTTTGCCTACCCTCTTTGCCCCTTATTCATTAAATCATCTCTGATGTATCTGAATCAGCATGGCACAGAAAAATACAGTCTCCTACAAGAGACAGGACAGACAGAATGTCAGTGGTTATACAGCTTCATCACAGTTTGCCAAGGTGACCGTATAGCTCACTGGGTACACAAAGGGTGCAGAATAGATCTACTCACTGCAGGTCAGATCACAAACTCTTCTTTCTTCCCAAGGATACTACTGTGTGCTGGGAAGAAAAATTCTCCTTTATGAATGAGCAAGACCAAGTTATGGAATGTGCTTTAAAGGCTGTTGTTTTAAGACCTGCTTTGTGGGGTGCTTCTGGAAAACATGAAGGCGTTTTTACCGCATTAACTAATTTGCTTGAGATGAAGTTTTCCTCTAAATCGGGGTTTTTGGTAGAGCTTGTTATAAAATCCCTTTTCTTACAATTTGACAGATATACAATCTAGATATGGCCCCAATAGTGGTCTGTTTCCCTGGCACACGGGACTTTTAAATGTATAAGGGAAGAAATATCCTGGAGGGGTAGCAGAGGTGAGACTCCTCTTAGCTGGCAGACGGATGCAAAGACTCTTTCTGTTTCTCCTTCTCTTTGCCCTCTTTCCTTTACATGCTGGACCTGAGGTAATTTAACAAAAAAGTAGTATGAATTACCTAGGAAGAATAGGCTGAATCAGACAAGGTATTACCAGATAGTTCCCACTATCTTTCTAATGCAAATCATTCTACTATTCCCCCTTTCAGCCTGGTTAAAGCACTTTCCTAATGTGTTGAATGAATATATTCCTGACACAGTTAAGACAAGGAGGATTATTTTATGAAACAACAGTATCTCAAGGTAAAAAGACTGAATTTTGATTTGAAGTACATAGGCTTCTCCATATATTGGTATCTACCTCTTTCATTCTGAAGATAGAGACTTTCATGGGCTACATCTGAAGTGATGCATGGATATGTACCATGATGTTCTCAGGCATCCTGTGATCATCCAGACTAGAGTCAAGCTCAGCACAGACCAGGATTTCCATCCATTGCATATGTCAAGATTCCCACTTACTGAAAATCAAGACACTAAAGAGCGGAAAACCTAAAGAATGTTGAGTGTGACCCAACATGCAGCTGGGATGTGGCTAAATGCAATATACCAACTATATACATCTCTCTAGTCTCCAAAAATGAAGAGCAAGTAATTTTTGAGTCTTTTTTCTGTTAACCCCATAGAGTTTTAAATACTGAGAAGGAAATTCTGACTCCACTGGAGACTATGATGAACCTCCCATTGACTTAAGCAAGGATAGCACATTAATTTGGTAACAGCATAGTTTAGCTTCTCAATCTTCTGAAAGTTCTTCCTGGTTCGTCTCTGATCTACAAGGAGGCCACAGTTAACACCACCCACAGCTCTGCAGTCCCCAGATCAAAATATTTTGCTTCTGTTTTATGACATTATCTTACTGTAGTTAAGTCTAGCAGCTGCCTGCTCAGAGAGACAGAATGGGAATAAGTGTGATGTAAAATGTAAAACATTTCCAAGTCTTATATGGCAGCTTTGGTGACATTTACTGCTTCTCCCCTTCTCTTAATTAAAGGATCAGTAGAGAGAATCATTCCTCACCTAATTTTTCTGCCCCTTGATTTGCCATATGCAACTAGTAACAAAATTCAGCTCATTAAGTAACTGTGTCTCAGCATCAAGACTGATTCCACAGGGATCTGAGACTGATATTAATGACTATTTTTAATTAATTTGCTATAGGATGGAAATTGTTGAGAACAAACTCAAGATGCTTTAAGTTAGGAAGGCATGGCAAATTATTTAAGGATAAGATTAAAGTGCATCACAGTGAATGAATGAGAGAACCAGACACAATCAGTGGGGCAAAATATGAGTAGTAGCTGACATCCCAATAGGAGATGGAGTATTCCAGCCTTCTCAAGTACAGTTTGTAAGAAACCAGAGAAAAGTAATGTGTGTTGGAGAGGCTTCCTGGTCATTATCTGCTGCCTAAAAATGGTTCTGAATTAGGTAGACGCTGTTGTTATGCCTGTATGAATGTACCAAGTGTCTAAACAGGGAACTAATTTCAGCACTAGCTCATTACTGTTTATACTGTTGAATTGTTAGGACGGTGTCTGACATGAATTTGGTCCATACGAATTAGCGCTTCCCCAGACAAGGACACAGTGTGGCTCAGCTGTAGGACAAGGTCCATTTTCTGTAGGTAGCAAGGACAGATTATACCAGGAGAAGACCTTAGTCATAGAGTTATAAGCTCCAACATGGTCTGCCAGAGGACAGGCCATGGTTTTACAGTGTTTATTAGTGTAAAGAGATGCAGCCCATACGTTTGCATTGTGGCATGCCTTTGGAGGAAAACTGCATCTGCAACAAATCTATCCATGTCCCCTCTTTGTAAAATAAAGTTGTTGTTGTGTCTTGGAAGGAGTGACAGATATTGTACAGAAATACTGACAAATAAGAAGGCTTTTATTATTTCAGACCATGCAGAACGTAGCCTCACTACATGTGTCATAAGAGCAGCAGCAACCAGCTCTGAAGAAGCAAATTAGTGCATGAGCAGGATGACTGTTTCCCCAGTCAGGAGACGTAATCCCAGACATAGATGTCTTTTCATATTTAATGATTTCTTCTGAACATATTTGTAACTTCAATAAGAATGACAGAGCTGTCTCTGCTGGATCTTGAAATAATAAATTTCTAAAGTCTTGACCAAAAGACCATATTGCTAAGGTGTGTCATTCCCAGCCAGCACTGGGCATATGGGAAGCACCGCAGTGAAACGTGTGCAATCTCTCATTTAACTGTAAAATGGCCAGAGTCTAGCACCCATTGTGTTATTCCAAGCTGAGGAACAAGCCTCCTGCCTTCCTGCCTCATGTCCACAAAGCCAGAATGCTGACCTTGCCATCCAAGTTGTTGACCTTCAGGTCTTTCTTCAGGCTGTGTTGTTTTGCCTGGTCTCTGAAGGATGAGAGATGCAATTTATGTTGAGTTTGCAAGTTCCTGTTTGTGAGACCTGCATTATTTTGATGACAGCTACTTTTGTAATGCATAGGATGTCTAAAACATGCGATGGGCAGGGTTTTTTTAAGTTTCTTTTTACACTACTATGTTTAAAAGGTTTATTTTCCCTGTCAAATTTAGCTATCCTTTCAAAAGCGCAAACACTCTTGATAGGACAGCAAACGTACGTGTAAGAAACTCCAAATCGTTTCCTTCGCCCACTCCCCATTTTAGATCATCTTTCACATGAGAACAGCTTCCCTCCTCCTCACTCACCTCCTCCTCCAAAAAAATTTCTGACATCTGTTCCTTTACCTCTCTAGCAGCCACTCTCCCCTCATCATTTGCCTTTTATTTCATGGTATCCACTTGTGCACTTCAACTCTGTGGTCCTTGAGGCATGAGCTGTTATGTGTGTTGCGCTTCTAACCCTTTGAAAAGCATCTTAAATATTATAGACATTTACAGCACAATATAAATGATAATGTAGTTAGACTGGAAAGGCAATTCCCTAGTTAACACCTCCCACATGTGGTGATTAAGTACTAGGCTCAAAAGCATCCAGCAAACCCAGTGCAGATACATTTCTAGAAAGAGACTGCAAATTCCTAACTCCAGATGGTCTGCAGTTGGTGAATAATTACATGGATTGTTTGGTGCTTCACTAATCAATCATGACAGAAACAAGGAGAAAAAGCATGTCTTGGTAAAGGAAAATATCCTTTGGAAAAACCACAAGTTATCATTTTATGCATTTGATCTGCTCATCAAACATCATTTTTTTTCCCTTTTCTGGTATTATGCTGTTTTAATTTTTTAAGAATAAGTCCAGAAAAAGCAGTGAGGGTTTTTTTCCCCTATGAAATACACAAGAGGGGAGGCTGAACAGCATCAGCATGACTGAAAGGCTGCATTATATTTCAAAGACTGCAACAATTAATCTCCTGCATTACATTTTGGAGACCATGAAGCCTTCTTCAAATATTTCTGTAATATCAGCACAAAACCTGCAATTCAGCATGTAGAAAAACAAGGACTGCAAGGGAGAATGTCCATGTCCAAATTTTTTTCTAACAGCATGAAAATAGTTTAATTAAAAAAAAAAAAAAGTAAATACCTAAATCAGACCATAAGCCATGAACATGGGATCAGCTTCAACTGAAACACAAAGTCCAACACTATCTTGATTACATACTGCCCAGTTTAATTTGATCTCTCTGTGTGTCAAAAGAAGAGAAACAGTACAATTAAGTACATAAAAGATAGAAAGGGTGCATGAAGATACTGCAGGGATCAGAAGTAGACAGGCAGTTTGGTTGGTTTACTTGGGGGGGGAAGGGTGTGACGGGAAAAAAGTACTATTGAATCCATGCATTCAGATATCTTTGAGGTTTCTTGCACTAATGTATAGTATTTAAGTCTCAAAGAAACAAACTGCACAGCAGTAGACACAAAAAAATATAATGAGTATGATAAACTGTGTGGCTGTTGCTCAAAGTTTGGACATAAGAGCAACAGAGAGCAGAGATGCAATGTGTTGTATTTCAGTCTGTCTAGATTTTCCATCAAATAAGCAAAACTAGGGGTTTTCTTTAAACTAGTTGTTTGGGGGTTGTTTTTTTTTTAAATTACTGTAGGCATGACTCAGAAAAATACCAATGGGCAATATAGAAAGGCTGTGAAAGCAGTGAGGTAAAAAGTACAGAATAACTGGATTTTGAAGATCTAAAAGTACAGAAGATTTATCCATATTAAAGCTAACTAGTCCATTAGAGTCATGTAGCATATAATTAACCTGATCTTCTTAGAGAGGACAGTTGCCAAAAGGTGGGTACTGCACAGTGATGACATTAATGCTTCCTTCTACTACCAGCTAAGTAATTTAGAATGAGATCCATATAAATTATGTGCATATACTGCTTGTGGTGGTGCTTTTGCTGATGTTTTAGAACATAGGCCTGGAACATAGGCTAAGCTATCAAAGTATTGATCCATGTGCAATGGGAAGAAAATGAGGTGAAGAATAAGCTTTTATCTGCTTTTCTTTCCTTCATTACCTTGGACGTAAAATGTGTTGAAGAGAGTCCTAAATAGAACAGTCACTAATCTTTTACTGTTCCAAATTATCAAAGTTGCAATAAGTTTCTTTTCGTATATTAACACAATCACAGAATCATCAAGGTTGGAAGAGACCTTCGACCTGGTACCACCATAATCACCTCTAACCCATATTCTCAAGTGCCACATCTACACATCTCTTGAATACTTCCAAAGATGGTGACTCCACCACCTCCCTGGGAAACTTATTCCAATGTCTAACCAGTCTTTCAGTGAAAAAAAAATTCTAATATCTAATTTGAACCTCCTCTGGCACAACAAGGCCGTTTCTTCTCATCCTTTCACCTGAGACACACCAGAAGAGACTGATCCCACTTGGCTACAACCTCCTTTCAAGTAGTTTTAGAGAGCAGTGAGGTTCCCCCAGCCTTCTCTTCTCCAGGCTAAACAATCCCAGCTCCCTCAGATGCTCCTGTTTTCACCTGTTGAACCTTTGTACTTTACTAAATGTTTCTAGGATTTCTTATGCTTTTCTCTGTGGGAAGATACAGCTGAATTGGAATTCTGCCTCCTTTTGAACACCTTTGTAGTTGAATCTGAAAGTTTCCAGATAACAGATCATTATATATTCCTTCTGCAGTTGATCACTAAGTAAGCTTTGCTTGCATCCTATTTGTGGTCAGTATACAGGTATTTCATTCCCTCCCACATTAAGGTCCTTAATGTGGTTTTCACTCCTGGTTTTCCCTAACTCCAGCATTTACTGCCTATTATCTAGGACTGCAGCTTGCCTTGTTATCTCATTGGCACATCTGACTTCTTCCCTGGGGCAGAATGAGGGGTGGTGGGGAATGGGACATGCCATTCTTTTTTAGTTTGCAAATTCTTTCAGAGCTTCTCTCAAAGAAAATTCTCTATACACTTTGAAAAATTCTGTGCAGCATATGCTACTGTTCACATGCTGTCTAATGAAATGGTTGCTTGCTGCTGTTCACAGATGTTCGGAGCACAGTACTGACTTATCGGGATGAGTTTATTGGCAGTTCATACTTGGCAGTTTTGTTTCATAGCCCATTTGGGTTAACTGACTACTCCTCTATGTCAATACCACTAATCTCTTCTGGACAGACATCACATAGGTTTTTCTGTTTCTGGACAAGAAGCAATTGGCTGCTGAATGTCCATCTTTTGACATTCTAGAAGACAACAACTTGTCTTTTAACTCAGGGTGTTCTTTGCTTGCTACATGTTCATCCTTCAGCATCACTTGGCTCTTAGTCATGATACCGTAGCCATCTATACAAATATCTTGGACATTCAATTTAGGTGTTAAACGAAGAAGGAATGAACATGAAGGCAAGAAAGTTCAACCAGATGCCTCTTTCATCCATTAAACCAAGACGAGTAGTCATTTCCCATTACTCCTTTTGGAGAGCCAAACATCCGACAGCCAAACCTTCATAATTAGGTCCCCAGTTGCAAGGGTGGTATCTTTGCTTCATTTTTAATGAATGTCTCTTCAAGCTGTTGATAGAACTCATCAACTGCATCTTTGTCATCTGCTGTCGTAGGAGTGTTAATCTGTGTGATCGACATACTGACTGGATTTGCTAGAAAAAGAACTGTAATGATTTTATTGCTGATTGGATCATGTCCAAGCATATACTTTGATATCCTCTTGGATGTGACAAACACAGTGCAAGTTTCTTCCAATTTTTCTGAGTTTAAGCAGCAGCCCAAGTAGCTGTTCATCATCATTTTAGAATGGCACCTATTATTCCACTGCAGAACTGATTCTGTATTTAACTACTTCAGATTTTTCCAATTCTTTTGTCAAAATAATGTGGGTTTTTTCCCCCTTGCATTTCATGTTCTTACATTAACACTTGGTGTGCAGAAGATTGGTGGTATAATCTTCAAGCATTAACTTCCTAGAGTTTTGGTAGAATCACAAATACTCTATGTGACCAAATACTCTTTATGACTTCTTCTGAGCTCTAGTGTCTTGCATTCCATCACGGGAGAAAGATAAGACGATGGATCTGCTGGCCATTGCTCTGCCATGCTCTTTTTCTAATCCAGCAGTCTCTCCAAATCTCATCTACGTAGCAATGCACATCTCCTGAAGTTTTTCAACCTACCTGTACCATGATCAGCATTTGGAGTTTGCACACTCTACTGATCCTGCAAGTAATGAACTCCTCATTTGACAAGAATCAGGTGACTTGGTGAATATTTGATCCACAAAAAAAGAGTGGTCAAAGTAGAATTACAAAAGGGACGAAAACATGGGTTTGGTAACTGATAAAGTGGGTCATGGAAGTTGGAGGAAGTACAGAATATTTGAAAACCCAAGGAAGATTTTGAATATTGAACAAGTTACTTAAATGAATGTATGCAGTAAATGTTCCCTATCTGCAAGTAGGAGTTGGGTGAGCACTGGGAAACCTCAAAAATGTAGCAGATCTGGTTAACCCATCTATAGACAATCTTCTTTTGCATCTCATAGCATTCAATATTTATATTTGATCTAAAAACATGGCAAGTGTCAAATTACTTTAAATCAAGAGTCTACTAAAACTGAAGGTATGACTCGAGTTGATTTTTAAACTGATTCTCTTCTTGTTACAGTGTGTTCCTCTTTTGAAGGTCCTCCTTTGCTGCAGAGCACAAAATGACTGGTTAAAGGAGAAAGGAAAAAAAAAATCCCAGAACAATTTCCTATTCTTTCCTGAATGCTTACATAATATTTTAAACATGTTTGTCTGAAGAGAAACAAATTTTACTTCTAGGGAAAAAACTGCCACTCATGTATCACTAACTCACTGTGCTTTTCTGGGGTGCAAGTCAAAGCAGAATTTGGGATATTTCTGTGTTCTCTTCATAATTTTGCATTATATTCCTCAGTGACTTTCCTAGCTTCATCCTCAGGACTGTTCTCATATACATTTTTAAAATAATTTTTTCTTCCTTTGGATACCTGTGGACATGATATTGCAGAAAAAAAAACAGAGTGAGGTGTCAATACTTTCAGTCCAGTCAGTAATTTCTTCCATGAATCTCTCTTCCTGAGAAAAAAGAGACAAATGGCAGGGTCAAAGGCTGCCTTTTCTTGATCATTATGAGATGTTGTTTGGACATAGTGTCTGCTTTTTTGTCTGTTTACCTGAACACATTAGAATTTCTCTCTTAAGGAACTGTTGACTCTAAGCTGTGATGCAAACATTTTAGGACACTGTAGATATCACCAGAAAAATTCCTCTGACTGAGTCCACCCACTGGTCTAACTCTCTGTCACACATCAGGTTCTACAGCTGCCTAGAGGCTCTCCATATGACCACAGAAACCTTCAGATCATGACCAAGTGATTTTGAACCTGGTGCTGGCAATCAAAGTAGTATTTGCTTAGTCTGTTCTTGTCAGGTTCTTCATGTACTTCAGGGCAATCCTGTACTGCAAGAAGTCCTATTGATTTAAATAGACCCGTTTGCTTGGAATGGCTGCACATGAGATTTGAAAATAAAAAATTGCTACATCTAACCTTTTCTCAGAAGATTTAATAGATTTATGTAGCCACATGTTTAAACTGCTTAGAATGATATCCTAGAATGATACTCTAGAAAAATGTTTTCAATATGTACAATAAATCCATAACCTTTACCTCATTTATGAAATGTAGACAACTACTTTTTTCCTTTTAATTTTTGCATCATAGTCAGCAAATATGATCTTTTATGACAGATACTCACCATAGTTAAAACAAATCATTATAATTCCAATTACCAACAATTAAAATACAACAGTAGTGTAATTCATTTCAGACACAGTTCATTCTTCTCAGGGTCTACAGGCTTCTAGTTGCAATATCATAATAATCAATATGAAGTAAACAGAAATGTAAAAATATGAATGAGGATCAGTGATGAACTTGGAAAAAACCTTGGCTGGATCCTATCTCAGGCAAGTCTGAAAGTAGCTGTAGCATTGTTAAATCTTACACAACTCATTTTTTTTATAGCCACATTATTATGTGCTTTATTATTTTTGTTGAATTGTGGGTTTAGGGCTTTTTAATTATTCATGAGAACATGGAGAAGAGTCCTTATCTTTAGGAAAATTTTTAGGAAGATATTTTTTCTCCTGATGTCTGGCTTAAACTTCCTTTACTACAACTTAAGCCTGTTACTTTTGTCTTATCCATCACAGAGTCCAAAATATTGTCCTTCTTTTGCAGAAAGTCATTAAGCGTTTGAATAATATCAGTGATTCTTCATTCTTCTCACCTCAAGTTTGACCATTATTTAAACAGTTTAGGTGTGTAAACCCAGGCTCCAGAAATTGCTTAGCTGGGTGGCATACTGCTTACATCCCTTTGCCAAAGGGAGTGTTCAGGCCTACAAAGCCACTGTCAATATCAGACATTAGACTTCTAGGAACAGGGTTGTTGCAATTGCCAACTTCCACCAACAGTCTTTTCAGTAGTCTTCTCGTTAACAGCTTCAACTAGAGCAGGATGTTTTTGTATTTAAAAGTCAGCCAACTCAGCTGTTTACCACTGATATGCAACAGGGACAAATGGCCAAGTGCTGAAAGCACTATATAAATGTAGATTATGTTTATAAGATTTACCTAAGCAACATAGTTCCAGAAAAAACATCCAGTTCATGGAAACTCTTCAGGAAATCTACATATTGAAGTATTTTAAGAAACATGAAGGGCTTGTGGGTATAGGAAATTCAGAACAAGGCTTCCCTGTATTTAAGTGGGGTGGAGAATGAGAAAACTGAAACATGCTAGCGGCTTTCTAAATACTGACAAAAGAGATTTATTCTAATGGATTTTCCAGTGAACAATTTTTAAGTTCTTACCCAGAATTTACATTTACCCAGTCTCCAAATTTCAATGAGATCTCTACAGAAGAAATAGCAATTTTTGTGGACAATTTATGCTTGCACCCATGAACCATACCTCTTGTCAGGAGGACAGGAATTCTTAAGAGGAAAGTATGGTCTAACAAAAAACAGTAAATACAGGCATTGATAACCGGAAGGCTGCCTGATAAACCAGGAGGCTGTCTGATAACTCAGCGAAGTTGTGTTCCTCTGTGCTTTGTACAGGGATCCTTCCCCTCTCAACCTCCAGAGACAACCGATCTTTCAAGAAGAGAATTCTGAATAATAAGAAATGTACTCAAGTAGAAGTGAAGGGAGGAGCACAAGAGGGAAATGATTCATTACCTTAACTGAAGTAGAATAATAACCCATTCATATGCAAGGTCGTCTGTTGTTCTGTGTCATTGTGCTAATGAATCACCGTTTGTTTATACACTGGGAGTAGTACCTTACCAGTAGAGAGAGGAAACAGAGACTGTTTGTAGCAGGGATTATGCCAGTAATTTTAGTGAAAACTTCTAATTTCAAAACACCTAACTGAAGAAAGGGCTGTATTCATACGTAAACCTGCAGAGACTTTCCCACTTTTTTGGACTGTGTGCAATTTAAACATATTTCTCTTAGTGCCAGATCTGTGGCCAACTGATCTGAAGCAGAATTTGACAGTGCAGACGCTGATATATTATGAACTGCCAAAAGTACAAACTAGGGAGCACAATGTTTGTGCTTTTTCTACAGCTAGAGTGTTCATTAGTGGTTTAGAGGAGAAGAGAAATGGAAAGGTTGTGACAGGGAATAACTTTACTGGCAATATGACTAATGTATGCTTTAATTTTCCTTCTAAATGTCTTAAGAAAGAAGTTACCTCAACTATGAGCCATTTATTCCAATAACTCTTAATTTTTATATTGCAGAATTTTTCATTATATTCACATGTTGCCAAAGAATCTGAACAGAGAGAATCTCTTAGCTTAAATTCCCAAGAGGTGATCTCTTGATTTGACTAGACCAGTTGCTGCTCTCAGAAGAAGACTGTTTTCTGAGTTGTTCTGTGGATAAGAAAATCTAAAGGTCATGTGAAATCCTACGATTTGACTAAACAAGTGCCGAATTCCAGTTAAAACCTAAGTGACAAAAGAAAAATCAATAAAGTTTAGGAATATTTTTCTGATAAAACCTGTTTTTCTTCCACAACATGATAGAATTCTCTCTTTTTTTTTTTTTTTTTTTTTCCTTTATTCACATGATTTGAGATTTCCTCAGGGCCAAATTTCAAGGTCTGAATGAAGTTTTTTTGAGCTGAGCACTTCCTTGGGAATCACTGTGAGATTGGGATACAACCTGTTGTGGATGAGCTGATTGCAATGTTCAAATTGTCAGTTTTCTCAGCCGAGAACTCTTGCATTAAATGCCAGACTGGGTTGGAACCACATAAGTAAAGGCGGCAGAATTTCAACCTTTGCTTTAGGAACCCATTTTCAATCATGGTCAGTGTGTTTGGGAATCCCTTGCCTAAAAGGATACATTTTTTAAGGCTTGACATTTTTTAAAGTTTGGAAAGAAAAGCTTTCTTTATTAACCTGATAATTGTAGAAAATTGAAGTGCTGGAAAGATTAATAATCACACATTTATGGGAGAATTACAATCAATAGCATTGCAAAATGTCTTTTTCTCCCCACTTTGTCACAGGAGCCCACTACATGGATGCTTATCTAAAAGACTATAAAACAGAACTGGTGAAAACAGGAAGCTGGATTAATTTAAGGACATTACTTCTTCTTAGTTACTGTTTAAATAACATGTGATGGATGAGGAGTATGTGCAGAGCACAGCCTGTATTTTTAACAATTGTTCTGAAACCTGCAGTGGGTCACTTACATGTTTCATGCAGCACAATTGCGGGGTTTCCCACTGTATTTTGCTTCCCGATGTTCAGAAGTAATGCAAGATTTAACAATACATTCCTTCAGACCTCCACTCATTTTCACAGAAAAAAAACAAACACCCAGGAAACAACAGGTTATCACAACTTAGTGAAACCTGAATAACAAAGGTTGCACTTCAGCGCTTCAACTTTCAATGCCAGATCTATGAGCAGTATCTGTGGGCAAATAACTACCACAGAAGGAAGAGAGGAGGGACAGGAATGAGACAGATAATTCACTTACTACTCTGTAGAGCCACATACCTCTGGAAAGAGCCTGGCACTGTCCATCTCTCTGTACCTGATGTACCTGAATGTTCCACAGCTCTTCAGACCTGCTAGTTGTTACAAGGGATCAAGCTTATGTTACTGCACAGCTTGGCATGTGAACCGTGAGCCCTAGATTTGCTTTATTACTGCTTCCTCTAAATCTCTCAGAAACAAGAAGGGAGAGAACTCCCAATGTCCAGGTGATCCTGTCAAACATCCAGTTTTAAGGAAAAAACATGGAAGACACAAAAGAGTCAACCAACAAGAAACAGAAATGGCACACAGGATTGATACACAGTACATGCATAAAATTATAGTTCTTTTTATGAATTAAAAAAAAAAAAAACAAAGAAAGAGTATGGTTTAGGAAATGGTAGGAATAGAGATAATGAGTGAACTAAAACAGATAAAAAATATCTTAATGTTAAGTTAAACTGAATAGAACTTTGAACAGTTCCATAGTAGGCAAATGGTTAAATTATTACTACTACACACTTTCTCTAGTTGCAAATTTATTCAAAGAGAGTAACAACATTTTCTTCTTTTTTTTTTCCTAAAATTTTAAGGGAAATTACGTGGTATGCACTAGACAAATAAATAGTAGACAAGTAATTGTGCTGGTTGCTTAAGGTTTTGATGCTTAAATATATTCACTACTTCATAATTTTACAGACTTATTCATAGACTTTCACTTAAGTTTAAACCCCTGCTTTACTTTGATATAGCTCTGGACTAATAACTTTTATAAATAGCTTGAAGAAACTTTGCCTTTTTTTTCTTTTTGGTTTCCCTATTAGGCTGTCTATCCTGTAAGAGGATTGCAAAAATAAATTCAGAAGGTAAAGGAAGGAACTCACTATAATCTTCATCTTCTGATTCAAGACGGGGAAGAAAATAGAAAAGACAGTATAATATAAGTAAACTTACCTGGATAAAAACTGAGTCATTGATAAAGATTTGGAACAACCTGGCTAAACTCTAAGGTCTTGATATGTCAGCTCTGCGCAACACCATTAGAAAATTTAAGAGGAAAAAGGGGTTATGCTCAAACATTAATACTACAGGGAAGAAGGAGTCTTCCCCTCTTTGCAGAAATTCCAAGGGACTTGGAAAGCTTCAGGTATTTAGTCTTCTGCTTCTTTTCATTATCTACTTAATCATAAATATACTAAGATCTACCATCTGTATGTCTTGGGTTAGCCACAAAAAATAAGCCCTAATTTATGTCTGGAATACTAGAAGATATTGCTAACTCTTGCAACTGCAGTTGAACCTTGTCTTTTCACATTAGCTAGCCAGTAGACTGCATATGTTACTCTCACCGAAGCAGTTCAGTAAGTAAGACTGTCTTCCCCCTACTCTCTGGACCTACCCATCAGCTGGTGGAGAAGACAGGACTTCTTTTGGGACAGAACATTTCCATAGTCTTCCTGTTGTGCCAATTAAAAAGTTTAAAAAATGAAGTCTATACTAATAAAATAGTCAGGGACAGAGTATGTTTTCAAGCTTAGCTCTCTCTGATCTTTACAGATGATTAACTAAAACTATCCCTGGCATGGATTTGCCCTGTAGTAACTTGTGTTCTTCTAAGCATTTCCAGGGATGTTTAAGGTGCTAACACGGCCCCAGAGCCATTTCCAGAAGCAATTTAGACAGAATGCCAAATATAGATATGACCTATATAGGGCATACACACCACTATGCACCTTATGACTCTCTTCAGACTACAGGAACGAGCAGATAGCAAGGCATGTAGGAAGATTAGGGCATCAGCACAAATGAAAAATGGCCATCTCATCATATACTGGGCCACAGACACTTATGTATTACCTATAGATGTGTTAACTTCTCTTGGCTGTTCTCGCAGAACACCATGGGCGTACGTGATATCCATTCCAGGCAACAGAGTTTCACCTTTCCTTGAAATGTGTGATGTAAGGCAGAGAGTAGGGCAGTTATTAGGACATGTATGCAAGTTTTATAAAGGAGTATGCTAGAGTTCACTGAACAAATTCTATCATTAAGTGTCTTAGAGTAATGCACATCTGAAAATCACTGAACTGCAAGATAATAATGTTTAGTAGGCCAGTGAAGCATAAATACATGTGTTGTTAAAATTAGTTTCTTTTAAATGGGACAAATAAATACGTAGCTCTTATAAAGAACTCGTCTAATCATTTGGAGAAAAAGAAATGTTCAAATGTAACTTGATTGAAAGGGATCATCTTGAATGTCAGTGTATTACAGAGTAATTCTATTAAAGAGCTGAATTCTACATTTTTGCCCCTGCTAGGGATGTTAATCAGTTCCTTGATGTGATATTAGTTGCATTTAACCTGAAAAGAGATGGATTCAGTCATGCATACATGACTAACTCTGTTAAAACATCAACAGAACTGAAAATCTCCCATCTAGATGTTAACTGGACTACACAAGTAACAAAAGCCATGCTTTGAGATCCAGAGGCCTAAAATGTCAATAATCGCACTGAGTCTGTGACAAAATCAGTAATTGCAAAGGATGACACTTAATGTGTACTTAATTGAAATGGGAAAAAAAGAAAATACACAATAACCCTTTTTACAATTTAGCCTATAGTGTAAAGATTTTCAGAGACAGAGCTGTCATTCAAAGAAAGTGGCAATTAAGCAGCAATTAAGCACAAATTAACAGATGTCAGTTTTACCAGGTATTTTACTCATAGGTACAAACTTACACTTTGGAATTAGACCTCTATCTTGGCAAAAGCCTTAAATTTGCTTTGACACAAGGGAGATTATGAGAAGGAGTTAACTGTACCCTGATATTTTAAAAACTTAGAGGATAACTCTGACTTCATTGTCTGATGGAACACAGTTGATACCACTGGGTACTAGTGAACTCAATACCACTATTTCTTTCTGCCCTGCTGTCTTCTTGATTTTGCAGAGCAGAAAAATTTTTTCAAAGGAAGCAGAGCAGAGTGCATTTCTCATAGAGGTTCGGTATTTCCCATGTTCTTCTGGTTTGTATGCACTGGGTGGAAAGAGGTTCTGTGTTCATCAACTGGTTGACTTAGTCAAGTTTCCCAATCACTAGAGCAAGGTTTAAGGATCAATATAAAGATACCCTCTGCAGCATTAGACTCTTTTGGATATCCATTTCCCCCTGGCCTCCAGCTGTCAGTCAATAAGGGTATAGAATCCTTGCAGTGTTTGTGACATAATGGGCATCCATCCAAATTTATAAAATGGCACTAGATGCTTTAGTTTAAGTATCTGCACATAGATAATTACCTAAACTTGAGGTATTTGAAGTGGTTTTCTGTGCTGCCAAACTAGATTTGTTAAAATCAGATCAAGTTAGGTGCAACACATAGGTACTCTTTCCTTTTTCAGTGATGAAAAGGTGGCTGAACTAGAATGTTTTCCACAAGAATTCTTCTTTTTCCTCTCCCTTCATTACAACTTATTCTTACAAGAAGAATGTTGTTACAGAGGCCCAACATTTGTCCTGAAGGCATTACAGAAGGCTGTCATATCTTTTGCAGAAAATACCATGACATAAACACACTCCTGCTTCACTCCATCAGTGAGTTTCATCCCTCTTCATGTCATGGCTAGAGGCAACTTGGGACACCCTGGACACAGAGTCAGGGGTTTGGAGTGGTTTTTTTAAGATCAATAGTAAGATTTTAGTTTTCCTTGTCTTCGAGTGCACTGGAAACCAAAAACCCAAACCACCATGCTGGGGAATCTGCTTATTGATAAATAATGCATCTTCTGGATGTGGCATGAGCTACTAAGGTTTCACAGTTTAACTGCTATGCTAGTATAATCATAGAGCCAATGCCTCAGCCTAGGAATTAAAAGTCTATTGGTCGGTACTGTGTTTGAAAGAACTAGCTTAACAGATAGAAGATACTTTTATTTGCTGTTACTAATGGCTCCCTACCAACTCTATGAATCGTAAAAAGCTGTAACCTTTGAAAACACAACCCCTTACCTGAGTAGTGAAGCAGCACAACAGACCTGCAATCCATTTGCAATAGCCTGTCCTCAGTCAATTTACAGTTACAGAGTGTGTAGATTGTTTCATTCTAGTTTAATATTTTAATCTATAAATTCACCAAACCTTTAAAGTCAGAGAATTCTGCCTGAGCTATTAAATCAGTAACCGAGATGAAAAAAACTAAGAGTGGGTAATAAATCCCTTATTTAAATAATCCAAGTTCTCTCTGGCTGATTATTCAATATTTCAGTGTACAATCATGTGTGCCCCAAATACATAACTCGAAACGCAAATGCTTTAGGATTTCTATCTCCCAGTTTGTATCACAGTGCTACTGTAAGACAGTTTTCCTTAATTAAAAAAAAATACTAAGACTGACTTACATTGCTATGAAAAAAACAACGCATTAGGCCTTGCATTTCCTTCCCCTTAAACTCTGACCATTGTTCTTTGTAGGTAACATTGGGCCCTTTTGAGCATCAAGGGCTGTGTCCTCTGAGGTTGAAAGAAAATGGAAAACTAGCCCTCCTGGATCACACTCTTTGGCTCAGGCAGTCAGCATGCACCAATCTGAATTGAGCTGGAATGATTGCTTTCAACAGGACTTTTGGGTTTGCCTTCACAACTCCCACAGCCACTAACGCCAACAGGATCCCCACTGGAGATCACTAGGCTTGGTATCTGTTTCCTATCAGTGATATCATTTGATTACATGTAGTAAAACACACAAGAGAACAAGGCAAAACCTTCTTCTGGAGGCACAGTTGCTGAGGAAACCGTCTTCTCTCTGTATTCAGTAGTTCAGTAACCATTTACATCCAATAAAACAAGGAAACAAAAAAAAACAACCATGGTCAATTTTCCTGGGAGCATTCATAGCATTGATGCTATTTTGTCTTGCACCTCCAAGGAAACTGCTTTTTCTTTACAAGTTGTATTGGCTGATATGCCTATTTTCTATCTGTCATTGCATCCCCACACTTACTTTTGAACACAAATGTAAAGCAAACATACAGTCTAATGCCATGTGTCCACACTTTCATTCCAGTTTGCTTCAGAAAAGATAATAAGTGGAGTTTGTTTTAGCTATTGCACCTGAAAGGTCTGTGTACCAGTAAGACCTGGTGAACTGAGTGAGGAAGTAGAAGCAGCAGAAGGAATTTGACAGATGAAAATCGAAATGATCTCCCTAGGAAACTTCTTGCAGCCTGAAAACCTGTCTTAGAGGTCTACTTTTTACTGCTAGTCTCAGCAACTCTGGAGATGTTATCATTTAAAAAACACTAACCATTCTTCTAGCCTCTGCAGTCTCAATTGCTTTAAGCTGCAGTGAACAAAATAGGTCAGGTTCAAGCTTGCAAGAAACTATCATACCTGTGAAAATTTCCAAATGCTTATGTCTGTAACCCTGTTTGGCTTGACTGAATCCTCTGTAAGATCTGTTTTGCATCTCTTTACTTCATGAGCTCAACTTCATATGAATCTAAATCATATCTTAGTATTATGATAGAATAGAGGGGGGTTTTTTCAAATATTTTGTTACTCTTTAACATTGCATAAGACTACTGTGTTTATTTACAGTGGCTGCTGTTACCAGGTTGTTGAAAGCCACAGATCTTCCTAAATTTTCCCAATATTGCAGAGTTTGAGTAACTTCTGTCAGCAAACATCACCACCTCAGAGTAGTTTAGATAATCATATAGCAGTGAATGAAGACTTCTAAAAATGTGCGTAAGAATTCTTGTCCTAATTTTAGCAAACTGCAATTATTTCTCAGCTCAAGTGCCCATGAATTTCTCCATTAGGTTTAACACCACTACTTTGCAATTGTAAACAGTTGGATTATTATTTCATGCCCCTCCCCAAAATGTATATTTTGAAAATTATTTTGGAAAAAAAGCATACCAAAACTTCATCCCAAATACAGATATCAAGAACAAGAGGAGTGCAAGCTGAAATAATTTGATTTACGGTAATACCAGACTGAAGCTACCCACTAGTTGTTTTCACTACAAATCATTATACAGAACAATCATCAGTTATGTAACTTCAGATGAAGCCTATTTTTCCTGATATATAAAACAGGCAAAAATTACCAAAATGCATGATGAGTTTGGTAATTAAAACAGTGACATAATTCCAGTAGGACTACTTTAGGAAGTTTGTTATAATATCAATTGGTTTGAGTCTAATAATGAATGGTAAATTATCATATCATTTTACCAGTTTGCAGAAAGGAAGTTTTTTAATTTTTTCCTTTAATAACCAAACACAAAAAAGTCCTTCCTAGTTCAATTTAGTCTTACTTATTTAATTTCTTTCCCCTCTTTTTGTGAAACACTAACCAAGATATTTAAAGTTATATACAAGGAACTATTCCTGTGTGTTCCTTCCAGAATGAAATTGTGCACTGCATGCTAGTCTCTCTAACATTATGCAAGGGTTTGTATGTAGGATCACAGCAGCATGTGGAAAGAGCACAGCAAAGAGGCCTAATGGGCTGTCTGTTACCCAGCTGTCTCTTTACATTTTGCGTGTACTACTACAGTGAGGGCTCAGTGCCTTCAGCCATTCAGGAACTGCCCAGCTGTGCAAAAAACAAAGCACATTTAACATGTTTGAGGCAAATTAATCTTGCAAATTTCATTTTGCCAAACAGAGCAAGAAGACAAGGCAACCAAGACCTGGTTAGGCTGCAGTTTTAATTATCTTCACAAATCTGGAATTGTAACTACTAATTCTGACCAAAGAATTATCCTGAATGACTAACTGTTAATGAATGTGATTATACTCCTATAATCTGGACCTTTCACAACGTTTCTGCCCATCTCAGAGGCTGTTCTTCATTTAAGTACTTGGGAAACTATAGGAACACCTTTATGCCAGCCATGAGGAGAAGAGATTCCCATTCTATGTCTCCCTGAGGCAGGGAAGGTCCTCTCCCATACTTCATCTAGCAGGAAAATGGCACCTCTCCACAACATTCTGTACAATCCACCTTCCAGTTTGCATCATCGCCTCCTCAGTAGAGCTTGACACAGAACTTTTTGCCAGGGCCAGGGTTACTAGGCAAAAACCACTAAAGCATTCAAAAAATGATCCAATATAACATCTCATTCCTTGCTCTGAAACATTTATAGCATGAGCCCAAGGAGAAGATTCTCTTCAGCCAAACAAGAGATAAGAAAAAGATGCCCCTGCAAGACAACACTTAAATATCCAGGCTTACAAACCTTTTCCTCCCACACAGGAGGCCTCAGCATTACTAGTTAGCAATATTCTCTCTTAGTGTTCCCATATTCAGGAGGTAGTGGAGCATATCCAGGAAGGCATCCTTGTTACAAAAAGACTTCTTTTTCTTGCTATTTTATGCTTCTGCCTTTTGCCTAAGCTATGAGCAGTCTTAAAGATTTATACATCAACCTGAATTGTCAACCTGAGTTGTTGTCAGATCTTCGGTTTTATTTCTTCATTAGAAAGCTCTTTTCTACCACTTCAGGAACTCTGTTTTGTCCTTACCTTGTCATTTGTTCTCTGGAAGAAACTATGTGCTACCTCTCTACACAATTTATTTGGCCTGCAAGGTGAGTATACTCGATAGACTACCCCTTGCAGGCTAACACACCTTTAGTATTTTGTCTAATAGCCACGTAACACCCCCATTTTACGTTGTTTAGTTTTTGCCTCCTGATCTAAGGTTCCTCTAAAAGTTTCTTAAAGTACTCTTTTAAAATTGCTTGTGCTAATCAACTGCTGACAGAGAATGAGGTGGTCTCCAGGCTAGTTTACCAAATGCTGATCTTGCATATATACTACAATTTTTAACTGTGAGTCAAGATATCTGCTGACAGGTGGTAACTCCTCCAGGATCTGCTCTCTTGTGACCTGCTGAGTTGTTTTCTTGGCTTATTCATTTATGTCCTAAAGAAAGAAATGGGATCCTTCATAAATTTTTCTTGTTAAGCCTGGCTCATGTTCTCTGTGACTTTAGCCAGGATCAATGTGGTTGGAGGATTTATATGAAGTGAAAAGGTTGTGATTCCAGCAAGAATTCCACATGACCCATCATCTGTGATTTATTGGTCCCTACAATGACCTAAAAATACGTTGAATGGATATATTCTTTCTGTCAGTGCTTAGCATTTGAAAGCAACACCTTTTCAGGTGATGCAAGAATGCCTTCAGATCAGTGCAGTGCAGAAAAAGATTTTTAATAATGCTTACTAATTTCCATAAGATGTACACTGTAAGGCTATTACAATGAGTTCTGACAAAGTATTGTCTGCCTGATATTTCTGCTCAAATTTTTAGGCTTTTATTGGCATTACTGGAGGTTCATTGCTTAAAATAATATACTCCTAGAGCACATCATTCATAAAATACATACTTTTTCAGCCTTCTCTCTCAGCTTGGTATCACTGTGTGTTGGAAATTTGGTGGTGGTCTTCTATGTTCTTGCACACTCCTATAAGCTCATCAGATGCCCCCCGCTCCTAAGAGTGACTTGACCACTATGCTATTGACAGGTCCTGGAATTTGGGCAGTTCACTGCTTTCTGCATGGTGTCACATCTTCAAAATACAGCAGGAGAAAGAGAATATGGAATAAACAGAATCCTGCATCAGTTACAGGTCCAGTCCCCACTCAAATGCCCAATTCTGCAATTTTCTATTAAAGCTTCATTAAACAATACAGAATTCTGTGTAGAACTAGAGTCCATGTTTGCCTCTCCTTTCTCTATAATAAACAGTGCTCTACCTGTTAGGCGGCACCTTTTCCTTCCTGTCATACAATGTTAATTCAGTGAAAGATATAGTAGAGGGTAAAGCAAACAAGCAGTAAAACACTCTGACAGACAGTAATTATTTTTGGTAAATCATGTAAGCCTGGAGCTGCTACGCAGCAACTCTCTGAAATACCCTCAACCAAGCTGCTTAAGCAAGCATTTTCTCTTCCACGTCACTCCAGATGCCATGCAGCAATCAGGAGTGCTTCTCCCTGTGCCTACTACAGCAATGAACTGACACTTCTATGTTGCTGGGAAAATACTATAGGAGTAGCAGAGCATAGCATTTATATCCTTTTCTCATCCCTGCTCTTCTGTCCCCTAACTAACCCCATTCCTAACCAATCACAACATTACAGTCAGGAAAATAATCTTTCACAATACAGTATAAAACACAAAATCTAACTTTTAAATACAAATATATTAACTTTCACTTTTTCATGCTCTTCTGTTAATAAGGTCTGTACACACACAAAAAAGTGCCTATATATTTCAGCTCCACTACAGCTGATAAATTCATGCAGTAATGCAAGTGCTCTGTCTTCCAGCCTTTCAGTGCATAACATGGACTTTTCAAAAGATCAAAGCAATTAAAAAAGAAATGAGTATGAAACTAGCTTCAAAACTGTCTCAGTTCTCCTGCTGTTCCTAATGGTTTTGATGTGACTTCCCCTGCTTTTTTGCTTTCTACATCTCTGTTCACAGAATGAAGAGCTATGGCCACACACAGGGTTTTCTTAAGAAAGGTTTCTACATAGTATAGATAAGAGTTTTCCTTCTGTATAAATTGCATACAGTTTTTTTAAATCTTCACTGAGAATTACTTTTATATAAGATTATCAAAGAAGACATGCCAACTCTACCTGGACTCTGATTTGAATTTGATTTGGGTTGCAAGAGCAGTAAATCAAGTTACTGTACCTAGCTGAGCTGGAACTGATAGCATTCACTCTCATAAACAGCATGAATTAGATACAGTCCTTCACAGAGATCTCTTTCCCTCTGCTAGTGTGTGGAAGAGACTTTAAAACATACTGGAAGTTTTCACTTCTGAATTGATTAAGATCTGTAGAACATATACAGATTCCTATAGGTTATCTGTGGCAAACCAGCTCATTATTCTATGAAATAAGATTTTTCTGGACCTAGGAGCTACAAACAGAACCTCAAGTGGACCCTAACTGAAAAGTTTTCTTTAGTTCCCAGTCAGTTTCTTTATACCTTTTGAGTATAGAAGTAAACATATTAGATTTTACTTTTCCCAAAAAGATTTTAAATGCCAGGAGAGCTCTGTAATTGTGAAAAAGTAAATCTCATTCAGGAAGTTTGGACTCTATCCAGAAACTGCTGAAATTGGTGGAAGTCACCTGAATCATTTTGACATGCAGATCAGATGTCATGTGAATATAGGAACATGTTGATGGACATCAGAGAAGATGATCCTTTGCCATACAGAGTTATTGTCTCTTTTTTTTTAAGTAAAGGAGGACACCAGAAGTTTTTCCTTTATTTTAGACAAGCTGGACACACTGGAGCTTTATTGGTTCCACAGATTCATTTTTTTCAAAATAGTCTAGGAACCAACCAGGGTCCTTTTAACATGCTTGGAAACCAAGATTTTTCAGCCAACATATGCTAAAATCTTTGGCAATGTTCAGAACTCATCCTTGTACACCAGAGTTATTTCCCATGCTTAGGTATTAATCAAGAGTTTTAAAAACAGTGTAGGTCTGTTTATTTAATTCTCTCTGCTTAATTCAAAATAGAGTTTAGGAACAAAGCAAAATTCTTATAAAACAAACCTAGATACATTACAGAAACACCACAGCATTTACAGACTCAATGTCACATATACTCTTTCAGTTTTGTGGGTTTTTCCCCCTAGAATTTCTTCTAAATAATGTTTCATAAAAACCTCAGGATTGTTCAGTCTGGTTTATGACCAATTCCTATCTGATGGATTAACCAAAATCAGAATTTTGTCATCATTTCACCAATGAACTCTCTGAAATTGCATCTGTGTGCACCAAAGAAAAATGTGCTTTCAGATCACTTATGTGATACAAGGTAACAAATTAACAGTTGTATGCCCCATACTAATCATGAAAAGAGGTAAATGGTTCTTGCTTTGGTGGGCTTTTTGTGTGTGGTTTTTTTCCAGTTGGTTGGGTTTTGTGGGTTTTTAAGTTCTGGTTTTCTAGATGATAGAAACAAGAGGAAAAGGTGGTTATAATGGCAAAGGTAGCTGAGTTGTCCTCACACATCACAGAAGAGTAGGCACGCACCGTGCAGTGCAGCACCAGCTTGCAGACTCAGGGCTGGTGATCCTGGGCAGCAGGTAACCACTGGGGTCAATTCCATTGAAGATGGGCAAAAGTCATACATTTTGTGCTGCTCTGAAGAGCTGAAGCCATTGCAGTGCTTCAGTGCAATTCACAGTGCTGAGTGCACTTGTTCCCCAACAGTTGTGTCATGCCCTCGAATCTGTTCCCATCATATCCCTCCCATGGCAGGCTGAACATCCTTTCCCAAAAGCACACTACTACAGATTTCATTCCACTAGCTGTGCAAAGGCAACACAAGTACGTACTTAGGAGAACACTGGAGTTCTGCTCCAGTTTTAGGGAAACTTAAAAAATAAAAAACCCACTACAAAATACCTTTCACTAGGTTAAATTGTTTTTCTTGGACTTTGGACTCCTGACATATTTTTTGGAATAAATGTACTTCTTGCTATTAAGACTAAATTTCCTTTCTGTTACAATTGCCAATGCAGCATTTATAGTTATTAATAAGGTATCCATTGATACAATCCAGTATGGTAGAAGGTCTGAAACATTAACTTTCATACTACTGCATACAAGGAGTGAAAGTAAATCACTGTAAGAAAAAATAATCACCTATTTTGTAATTCTACAAACATGAATGGAGGTGATCTTTTATCTTTTCTGTACCAAATATAAGTTATGTAAGAGCATGATTTATTTTTGATGTAGACCATAGCTACCACTGATGTTATTAGACATTGAATTAGCCTTAAAAGACAATAAAAGAAGTGGTTGGTAATTTAGATTCAGACTTTGAACTCTGCTGTTAAAACTTACATAACACAAGGCACAAAACCCAAAGTGTTAGAAAAATGCCCTGTAGAAATGAAAGCGTTCAAGATGCCCTGATATCTTTATTCCAGTAAATGGTCAATATTGCCCTGCCCTGCTTTACAAATCACGTCTTACCTGTACTGCAAACTGTGAACAAGTGAGGGCTCGCCTGGATCCCGCTCAGTCTGCCCCAAGCGGGAAAGAAGAAAAAGGTTTGCATGTGGTCCACCCAGCTGCCACTCAGGGGAAAGGACAAACGCTCAAATGTCCTGTTATGAAATCTAAATGACTAAACTCACTAAACTTTCCAGCTTTGCAAGGCATAATAGCACATGTAAAAGAAGTGTGAACAACACCCAGAAAGATGGAAATGTGAATCAGTAGCAAGATGGCTGTTTCCTTTTCAGCTCTGATATCAGACCCTGATGATAAAGACTACTAAAATGAAGTTTCTTGGTCTTGCAATCTTTGAAAGGAAGAAACCATGTTTGGTTTGCTGGGTAACAACTAAGATATCAAAATATTTTTAAATTAAATAGGCAGCTTCACTTAGAGACTGTTAGACTATCACAACAAATTTATATTTATTACATGTATGTACATTTATATGTAATAATTTTTTTGTATTTATACACGTCTATAAATTTAGATTGTTAATGACAGCCCCTGTAAATAAAAAACCAAATATAAGAACTAACCTCTTTATCAAATTCCTGTGCTCTACCTCCCTATTACAGGCAATATTTCTTGCCAGGTCACTGGCCGTGGGCCACCAGAGGGAGCCTGAACAGCTTCACAAACTGAACAGGCACTGTTGAGAGTGACAGGAAAACTGGCTGAGTTACTCATATAGAGCCTGAAGAGGACAAGTGAAAACGGTGAAAAAAGTTGCAGTAATCATGTAAGAAAGGGGACAATAACAGCTAACTACTTCAGCTTCATATAAAAATGAGTAAAACAGGAAAATAATTATTTATAAAAATAATTCCATTGTATTCCCGTTTTTGTTCTATCTAGGGCCTAACGTGCCTACAGTGGAAGTGATTTCAGAAAAGGAATTCTCTCATTTTGTATAGGTGCAGTATGGGTAGAATGAATAAGAAACAAAACAATGGACTCCTTGAACTTGTACTTCTCCAAATATTTAATATTGTTACAAAAAATTTCTTTATGAATGAAAAAATACTTCTGATTGTTCTAAAAATAAGAAAACTGTACATGGCTTAATAATAAATTTATAACTTTCACCATCCACTGGTCAGGGGATGCTTCTTTGAAGAAGATTTGTCCTTTGAGTACCTTGTATTTATAGTCATAGCATTCTAAATGCATTCAGTAATTTCTTCTCAAGCAACCCTGTGAAATGCCAGGTTGATGTTTCTGAAAGTGGTAAGATTTATGGAATGCTCTTTCAGAACAAATTAGAAATTTCCTGTGATGACTTCATTGGAAAAAGATCAAAAAAACATCTCTCTAATAATATTGATGGTTGTTATGATGGTAACTGTGTATTTTCCCGCAGAACACGGGAACGAAGAAACATCAAAGGGAGGTGGAGAAAGGGAGCAAGAGATGAAGAATGGAAGGCAACAACGGCAAATGATGGGGGGGACACTGTAGGAAATCAAATTGACCACAAATTATGTGCAGTGGTAAAAGGGGAAACAAAAAGGACAATGTGCCTGTGAGATGTCTGCCCCTTGAATCTGACCTATTACACAACACCCACCAGTGAAACTATTAGTGTCTTCTGACACCTGACCAGAGAGACCTGCTGTCCCTTGAATTCCAGCTTGAGGGCTGATACAACTGTTGTTGCTGACTGCAACAGTGCAGCATGAAGAGATGGTCATGTACTCCCTATCTGCATGTCAGAGCTCATTAGAGGCCTACATCCAGGCTGTGATTTTTGCTCAATCCAGTAACCATTGGATGTATGGAAAAAGTCAAAAGATAAATGTCTTGGTCTGACAATTAGTGGGAATGAAAGAACTACCCTACAGTCAAGTGTCTTCACTCACACCTTTGAGTCAGCTACTCATAGGCTACCATAAAATGTGCTTGCTTACACTGTTTTCATACATCCTTTATTTATCTTTCCCAATGTTATCCCACACTATAAATGTCTCAGGTAACTGGGAATATTGTCACAGGTCATAAAAAGTTAAAAGGTTTCTACCCCTCTGAAGAAATAGCCGCTCTGATTGGGCCAGTTCGCCAGTTAAGAGTGTCAGTCTGTTGGGAAACTATAATTTCAAGCATATTTCTTCCATTTCTCACCGCCTACAACATCACAGATTGGCAGAATGAGCAGCACAGAGAGCTAAGAAGCTTCTGTAAGAAAAAAAAGAAAAAGGTTCAATATTGCCTCATTCTAACTCCAGGACATCCCTTGTGCTGTGACTAGAACAGCCTCAGCTTAATTGCTTCTGCAACATTGCCATTTTTTTGTAAGGAAAATACTCATAGTATTTGATATTTTTTTTCTTATGGGTCAAGTACTACAGTTGGTAGAGTCCACAGGAATTTCAGTTTTCATTTCTAAAGAAACTGAAGCTTCTATATGATGCAGTTCTGACTTACCTCTAAGAGCATCCAGGATTAGGAAGTAATTAGGAAGACTCACACAGCTCTTGTATATTTTAAGTTTCATGTGGTTATTTTGGGCCAGGCACATGCTGTGGGTTTCCTCTCTGCCTAGTTGATTTTCTGATGATGTTCAGTTTTCATTGTTGGAGGTGGTGATGCAGCACTGACATGTTTTACCCAAAGCAATCCAGGATTCAGAGCCTCAGAGGGGTAGCAAACACCATGCAAAGGATTTCTTATACTTTTTCCTTCTGACTCTTCTGATGGTCATTTCAAGTGGCCATGTTACTTAAAAACTTCACAGAAAAAAAGAATTCTGACCATTTTAGTTGTTGCATTGGAAGACCTTGTTGTTCAGATCAAAAGATTTGACTCAGAAAAATCAGTGGTTCCTACTTTCCTAATCCAAGTAATAAAAGAACTCAGAAGGCACTAAAGGAGTTATTTTAATGGTCCTAAACCATGAGAACACAAAGCTATCTATCTGGGATCTGACATCATGGCCACTTTGCAGTGAGGCATTCATATCTCTTCACCCAGATGCTTCTTTGCACAGTTAGTGTATTTTACAGAGTCCTTCTGTTCTCTCCCCTGCACTAAGACACTGAAATGTTGTGTCACAGCGTCCCACATAACAGACAATGTAAGTCATGCCTTGTACCCACCTGCCTTGCTACAGCCATGTAACCCATTTAAATAAAAAGCAGCAATTTTCAAACAGGAAAAAAGGCAATAAGTTAATTTAAAAACTTAATAACTTGGAGGTTCAATTTAATATTTTTTGTTACCTGCAATGTTTAAATAATCAGATTATTTCCTGAGCCCTGCAGTAGTTTCACATTACAAATTATACTACTAGCTCCGGACTCAGGTTGGAGTTTTGAAATCTCTAAGTTTGAGAGATAAACTCTTCAACTTTAAACCCTTCACACCAATTGTGACTTAAGTATTTCAGTGTACTGCTATGTTTTGATATCAAATTGTATTTGTATGTAACTTTAGTATTTATAAAAGAATGTCTAACTGAGATGTAATTTTTTTAATAGGAACATCTGCTGTGTTCCATTACAACATGCTAATAATGGGAACATGTTTGCTGTATTTAAAAAAATATAGGAGTTGTACCCTAAGTTTAACTGAGAGGGAAAGTGGAGAGAATACAGTCTTCACTGAGCAAGGAGGTAACTCAGCAAAGGAGATGCATGTGTGTGCTTCATAAAGGTATCACTTTTCTTTCCAAATATAAAGTGCCAGCTTTGAATGTGGGAAGAAGTGCTATGTCTATTCATTTAAAAATATGGCCAATATTTATAGCATTTATATATTCTCATTTTTAGATCTCTACTTAAACATAATCATATACCATATACATAATTCCAACTGCTTAACCCAAAATTTTTTCCTCTTCAATTTTTAGAGGATAAACAGAAGAGACTCATAAAATCACTACATGTAACCAAATATCCTGTGTGCATATATGCACACCACATCTATGCAGTATTCACAGATATACATAAATCTATGTACATGGTGTTGACATCTTACAATGAAAAAAATAAATATGTAACTCTTCTTAGAAGGGTTCAATTAAAACACCAAAACACCTCTAATGTAGTTCAATTCTGAGCCTTCGTTTTATTTAATCAAAGATACAGGAGGAAAACAATCTGTTACAAGGCTCTACAACACTTTCGAGGTATTGCCCGAACATGAGGCATTCAGATATGAAATAGGTAATACATGTGGTGTGACATGAGTTTAACTGGCAAGAAATGCACCAAATTATTCATGAACAGCATAGCTATTAAAGCATAACAAATGGCTGCCACTAACCCCATTATTCTACAAACACCATTTATCCTACACAATTGTTTCAGAAATGTTTTAAAGAGCACATATATATTTATATACACACATGTATACAAGTATGTGGATAAGCATTTTTTTATGCATACGTTTTATATTTTGACATTTAATTTTTCCTCCTGAATATAAAGCCATCTACAGGTCTAAAGGACTGATCCCATATCCACTAACACCAACAAGAATCTTTCCACTGTTTTCAGTGGGTTTGGTTAACTACATAGGTTTCAAAAGTAGAGAAACAGAATAACCAATAAAGTACACCAAAATTTCAGAAAGAACGGCTGTCTTAAACAGAACTATGCCATTGTTTTTAGGTTTACTATTGCCTGGCTTTTTAAGCTAAATCTTTCATTTCTAGTTGCTTTAGTCAAACACCAGGAAACAGACATTGCATCATAGCTTCCACCTAAGCTGTCTACCTCAACAATAATTGTTATTCTTTCTCTTAAAAACAGCATGGCTCCTCAGTGTGCATCATAATTCTAATTTTGGTGATAAAATCCTGGTTCTAGGTTTGAGGATTTCAAATACACAATATTGAACACAGTTGCTGAGCATCACATCTCATCTTCCCCACTCTGCACAAACATAAGGGGTGAAAGGGCTCAGAGGAACAACTGTTAGTTTTCCACATCATAAAAGCCAGCAAATGACTGTCTTCACTGTGTAGCTTTTATTGCATTACTTGCTTGGTGTCCAATAATCCCTATGAGCCATGATGTTGGAGTTTCACATCTCTGAGCCACTTTCACACAGCCCACACACCACTCAGCATCCTGCTGCCACAATAGTTATTTCCAAAAAAACTGTTTTGAAACAGTATATTTGAAAGGCATGGCCCACAGAACTGCACTATACTAACAGAAAGCACAGAACAATTTATTCTGAAGCATGAGAACCTGACAGGAAAGTCAGCATTACTTGAATCCTTTGATTTTGTATCTGCACATGTACTATAAAACTCTGCACATGAGACTGAAAAGAGCATAAATTGTTTGCTTATAGGATACTAAAGTAGGTGGGTGAGAAATATGATTACACTACAAGGCGCTTACAAGCATATATGTATGTATGTATTCCTGCACACATGAACCGATGAAAGAAGGTGTGATGTATTACTGATAAGGGAGAAAAAGTAACATCTGTTGTCCCCTGCAGCACATAGAAGCAGGAAAGAACTGTAAGTCTGTATTTGACTTTTTGTACATCCAGTCCAGAACAGTGTCCCTGATAGCAGTTAGCATGAGAATTTTGAAATGAAGGTGACAGACACCATGCATTGTCTGTGTCTAAAGTCTTGTCCTAAGTTCAATATGCCAGATTCAATCTCACTTCCAAAGTTTGTTTTACTAAGTACTGTAACTTCAGATGTGTTTTCATGAATTTTTCAGATCTGCATAATTTTTGACCTTAATGCCACTCTAGCTAGAAGCTGCAAGAGAAGTATTTAATGAACGTCACTTTGCTGAACTATTACTCAGTGGTGCAGCTCTGAATCACTGTGCCTCTGAGGGTTACTCGCAGGGTATGACAAGAACAGCTTCTGGTGACATGGGCTTCCTAGAATCTGGAAACAGAAAAAGCTCAGTGGTTTCCTTTGCCCTACAGTGCCACATCCTTTTTCACTTTGGCAGAGCCCATGCCATGCCCTCTTCCCTGAGCTGCTCATACACTCACGCCCTCGTCCACTACAGCTTGCTCTGACTTTTCACGCTGCAATGCACTGCAACACTCAGGGGAGGTCAACATTGGCAGGCCATGACCTGCCAATTTCTCTAGAAGGCATGGGAAGGAGGCAGCAGTAAAGAAGGATATGCAGAGGGGAGCAGAGTATTGAGGGATGGAGACAGCTATTGTGCTTGGTCTGTGGGGGCTTTGGAAGTCCCAGGGCTTTTGCCTAGTTCTGGTTCTCCTGTTGTTAATCCTTGCAAAGCAGCCAAACATGGGCACCTTGTGGGTCAAAGCTGAAAGTCAGTTGAAGTAGCATTACTGGGTGATCACATTATTCTGACTGTGCTGACTGCATGGGCAGACCGCCATCAGCATAATCCACAACAGCCACTACTGGATCAGCAACTTCTCTGAGGAAAAGGAAGCCAAGCAACTTATAAATTCCAGCAGCTACCCCACTACAGTCCAACAGAATCACATAGACTTTCTCCCCTAATCCCTTCCTTCCATTTTCATTTATTCAGTAATGAAATGCAGGGTGACTGTTCAACAGAAAAGAACTCATTCCAAAATTCATATGACAGCTATTTGGTAGCTGGTCTCCAAGTCATAAACAAGATGTCTGCATATAGGGAAGGCCTTAGTAAGGCAGTTACTTCCAAGCACAAGAGTGCTCAGTGATGGGGAAAAAATTGTTTGGATCATCAGCAGACAGCACCTATTTTACTGTCCCATCACTAAAATGGTTGTTACTCTCACTGCCTGAGGTGAGTTTCCCTGGGTAAAATAATTAGGCATCAATTTTTATTCTAACTTACCATGTATGCACATCAGAGAGTTGAGTCTCGCTATGATAATTCCCCTGGAGTCTTTTGAAATTTTGCTTAAGAAGCTGCGATAGGATCTGGTCTGTGGGACAATATAAACACCTCAAATCTGTACAGTTTTGAAGGCAGTCCTTTCCTCAATGAATGATTTCTCTGTTCTCAGTGTATAAGCTATAGGACTAGTATGATTTTTGTATCTTGCATTTATCTTCATTTGTATTGCCTGCCTTTTGCATAAGATTCATAGCTGAGCTATATAACCATCTCATCATGAACAATTCTGCCAGTAAAAATGAAAAGCTACATAAACATGTATTACTGTAGCAGTTACAACTGATTCACTGAATATAAACAAACATGCTACCATCTGTAGTTCTCCATGTAAAACTAGTGAAAAAAACAAGTTAAGTGCAGAATTGAGCAGATATATTCTGATTGCTGCTAAATTTGTGAATGTAGACATGTGCCAGATATTTGCTTTTATTGTATTTTGCCTTACACAACTAATTCAAAGTTATTTGTTCAAATCCAAGGCTATAGCACATCGTCCTCAGATTACAAGAAACAAGCAATGGACATTCCCCAAATACACTCTTCAATATGGATCTACAATCACTAGCCAGCATTTCAATTGTCTATGATAGGCTGTTTCCTTTTTATTTAAAAGGAATTGCTGGTTACTCCGACTTGCTGTGATTATGTGCTTTGTTATTTCTTTGATTTTACTTTAGAAACTCAGCTATTAAGAATATCAGGCAATTTTGATCATCTTCATCATTTGCTCTCTAAATCTGTAATTGAGAAAGACTAACAGGCAAATACAACACCCATCAAATGACATTAAAATCTATTCCAAAGAGACGTTATGGGAAGAGAGAGTGAGGGACAGAAAGATTTCCTAGAGCACACTGTGCCATGTGGGAAATTATATTATTTAGGAAAAGCGTGATACAAATATTTCTTCTTATTTTTTGTGTGTGTGCAAAGGAAAATAAAACATCAGCTTCATTCTTGTCTACACTTCCTCTTCATAAAGCAAAACACCCGCTGTCTGCTGTAATAGGAGAAGGTTCTGGCCATTTTGTGTACTGAAATGCTACCCATAAACAACAAAAAGGCAGCATTTTATAGCATTCTGCCTGTGTTATATAGTCCCCAACACTATAATATGTTCTCCAGTGGCCTAGATATCAGGGTGTAGATTAAGATTTTCAGTTTTTAATTAATAATACATAGTGCAGAATCTGAAGGGCTATCTATAATTTATGTATCAGTGTCTCAAAAGCAGTCATTCATACATTATATATTCAGACAGAAAATTATCTCGCTTTTATTTTCCAATAAAAAGTATATTAAGATGTTATTATGTACCCTCCAAAATTGAACAATGCTACCCAGAGCTTTATAGCTCTCAAAAATGCCAGGTTCCACTGGGTTCTCTTTGCTACAAGAGGCTAAAGGTGCAAAAGCATTACTGACTGAGCATCTCCTACTCTCTTCTGATGGGCTTTTAAAAATGGTCAGGCTTCTTCTTGGATACATGCTAATTTACCCATAGAGGGACAGATAATGTGAGAAAAGGAAATTTATAAAAATGGAAGGAAATTATTTAACAATATGGGGCTTCCAAGCTGAGCTTAAGAAAAACTGATTATGGTAATATACCAAAAGAGTCCTATAAAATAGGGGACCAAAAAAGTAATTTTTGAAGTTCAAGTTTATGCAGATCTACTGCTTATAAAGCATGTTTAATATTAAAAGTCATTCTCATCAGGCTGTCCTATTTTCTAAGCACCCACCTATTTATGGGCACTTTAAAAAGGAAAAATAAAAACCCCCACACTGTATATACCAAACATACAACTCTTAAAAGTTGCTTTCAATACTATATTTTCTCCTCCTCTCTAAGGTGAAAAGTCTAAAAATTCTGTATTCTCTCCCCCTCTCTATCAAGCCACAAAGCCTAAAATAGTGATACCAGGCTACGTGGTGCAAAGAAAGTCAGTCTCCGTTATACCTTAGCCTTTGTTATACCACTTGTAAGTGCAAAGCAATGTAGACAAGATGCCAGCAGGATCAAAAGAACTCAGGTGCTGGAAAGGTCATTTCTGGGAGGCTGGGAGGTCCAGGAGTCTGACAGACCGTGTGAACTCTTTCTTTCCAGTACAGAGGGAAATGAGTCATATTTACACTTGCTTTGCTGCAGCTTCACCGGAGTGGATGTGGGACCAACCACCGTACAAATTGCATTGTTTTTAGACTTGGTCCTTTTCCATCTTCTACACTCCTAAAAAACTGTTCACTTTTTTCCCTCCTAAAGTACTGAAAAAAATCCAACCTAAACAGAGATTTAGTCCAACTGAGATAAGAAGTATTTTCCAATCCCACAAAGGCAAAGACATGATTAACCAATTAATACTTGTGATGCACCTGGATGTATGATGATTTGTATGTAGTGAGACAGTGAAGTAAAAGATCAGAATTCACAGAATTCAAAGACAACTTTCAGTAAAGTGAGAAAAAGAGTATCAACCCACACAGAAAGAACATAAAATTACCATTTTTAAATGTGGATTTAAAGTTACCATCTGAATTTTATTTCCTCAGAGCAATATTATTTTGGAGAAAACAAAACAAAACAGTTCAACATGACCTACAAGCAAACAACCTAAAAGAGAAACATAAATACTTGAGATTCATATACTTTACCTTCCTTCATGAAGTCACAGAATCATAGAATAGTTTGGGTTGAAAGGGACCTTAAAGATCATCTTGTTCCACCCCATGGGCATGGACACCTTCTGCTAGACTAGACTGCTCAAAGCCCCATTCAACTGGGCCTGGGAAAATCCAAAACACCCACAAAGAACATTTTGAAGATTAGAAGGAAAAAATTATAACTGGGCAGGAAGAAGCACCGTGACCCAAAATGTCACCATCTGTAAGATAATGTAACCTTGAGCAGACATTGTCCTTTCTGCTGAGTCCTTCTTCTAGAGGAGATACAGGCCACATAACAGACAGGTACATACCTGGACAGATTTCCTCTGAAGTTAAATTTAGTGTCCCCCTTGACCTACACAGATTGGTTAGGCTTGCCAGTGACTCACTGACTCGTCAGTGAGCAAGAGGAATACAAATCTACCCCCTGATGGGACACAGCGGAAGCAGCTTTGTGTAGACATTGCCACAGAAGATCCACACCACCACTTCAAGACTTGCTGAGGACATGATTGAAAGCTATTGTGAGTCTCTATCCACACAATCCTCCCACTCCTCTGCCCCCTGAAGAAAGACACAATTTTTGCAGTCATACTCTTTCTGCCAGTTTCTTGGATAAGCTTCATCTCTCTGAAGGGGTTTTTAAGAGAAGCAGATTTTTTCTTTGCTGGTGTTTGCTCTTCTTTTTCATCACCAGGCTCAGTGTTCCCCTCCAGCAATCTCTTAATGTACTCCCCTCCTCCTTCCCCTTGAGATTCCTTTTAGTGAAAGACTGGCCTCTAAGTACTGGAGACCTTGGCCATGAGTGGTATCCTCTGTATGGAGGCGACCTTGACCTAGAATGATAGTCACAGCTCTTCCCTTTGCCTCTTCTGGGATACAGCTGCCATTGTCAGCAGGAACAAGGACAGGAACAACTAAATGAGCAAGAGTAGGAGAGAGCACGGGAAGAACCTGATTTTTGTCTTGGAGTAGGTGTACAAACCTCCAGAGAAAGAAGCAGTGCTATAGGGAAACCTGGACCTTAAAAAACCCAGAGGACACAAAAATATATGAAGGTAATTCAAAACAGTCACTCTCTCCAGGTTTCTTCCTCCAAAATTTGGTTTGGACTTTTTTTCCTCTTCATATGTTTATGTCAAACTTTCTTTCAGCTGCTGCCATAATGCTCCTGCCCATTGAAGAATGTGATACAAACTCGTAAAAGTTTGTGCTCATAAGACAGAACAGCTGTTGCTTTGTTAGTGCGAAGCAACCAGAAGGGTCAGTCTATTTCCACTTACTTGTGCCACATGAACTACCAGAACTATTGATGGATTTAAGGTATGGCCTCCACTGGTAGGAGAGCATGCACTTTTTTTCACTACTCCACAGCTATATGCAGTGCAAGTCATTTAGGTGGCAGGAGGATGTAAAAAGAGCAAGTCTGAATGGCTGCAGAGCACTATCAAACATCCAGAACACAAGATTTGGCCTGAAGACAGTAAAACTCAATTTTAAAATACAGGCTTAGTCTATTTAACTGCATGTAGTCTGGCTGCTGAGTTGGCCAGGAACTTAATAGAGGATGACTATTAATTACAATTTAACAGTGATGGATTGAGCAAGGAGAGTCTGCTGGTTTTGGTATTGAAGAGTGCTGAGACCAGCTTGAATAAACTTTCTTGAATCACACCTACCACAAGAAGTCCAAGAAAGGTACTTCCTGACTGAAGTGAACAGCAGCAGAGATGTGCAGGCACTGAGATGGAAGAGAGAATCGGAAGTGTCAAGCAGCAGGAACCAAAGACCTGCTAACGCCTCTTTCAGCAATAAAGCATCTTTTGCTGAGCAGGCATTAGAACACATATCATAAAAATGTATATGACTGACACTCAGTCACACTGTATTGCAAAAGGCCGGTCCCACTTCTTCATGGTGGAGATTTCTAGCATTCCTTCCTAAGGTTTGTGATGATCCTTCCCTTGGGTGGGGATGCCTCTCAAGGATAACCCTTGAGGTTGAGAAAAAGACATTTGCCCACAGTCCTTGCTATGGGTAAGATCAATCTCTACTTGACAAGCTAAATCTGATATTATTGATTTAATAAAAAGTGCACTATATTAGTTGTACTGTGTAGTAAATAATTCTGATTACTGCCTTTTGTTCTTTTGACCTTTTGTCCTTTTGCTTTTTACTAATTTGCATTGTTACCTTTTTTTTCATTTTTACTCAATTATTATCACTAAAAATTTAAATAAAGCATTCAGTATATTCATAATGAATATCTGGTTTGCCATCCTTTATCCTGCAAGACAAAGTCATATAAAGGCTTTATTACACCTATACAATTCTTTAGACATAAATTTTGTCTGAAACTCACATTCAGTTCTGTGACACTGCACTACTTAGTTGGCCATTTGTGCAGGAAGCTCAATACTAGTATTGCAGCTGTACGGACAGGAGTATGGAATCCACACTGCCAGCCAGATGTCCCAGCAAAATCTTGCACACCCCTCTAGCTCCAGCCAAGGCCAGTGACTGCATTTTAAGAACAATCCTACCTAAAAGCTCCTAAATTCAGCCTCTATCCACATAACTCAATGCCATGACTCTAGGAAAGATACCAACAGCATCACTAACAGTGTTCTGCAGACTCCAGACCAAGTGATTTTTTGAGATAAAAACATCAGCTACGCACCATTTTTTATTTCACAAGTTTTTCTTTATCATATTTTAAAGAACTGCTCCAGATATGTTCATTAGCATCATTCCTCCTCTCAAATCCTTCCCCAGTCTGAGGTTTCCTTACAAGCAAGTCCAATCTTTTAAGTCTGGATGGGTAATTGCAGTTTCTTGTCTGAATTGCCTCACTCCTTTCTTCAATTCTTTTGTGAAGGACTGGCTTCAGTTTCTTCAGATCTTTTAAGTCAGTAAGAGGAAAAAAGATGTTGAGAAAAAAATCTACTTTATCGCATTTTTCAGCCATTCTAAGAAAAAAAGAAAGCTTTAAAGAAGTCCTGCAAAACCACAAGCTCAGGTAACTATGAAAAAGAACTGTATCTCAGCAAGTAGTTAGCTGCAGGCAAATGGCAATGTAATGTATGCTGAAATTTCTTCTGCAGTAGGAACTGTTAGATTTTCTCATTAGTTGAAAAGCAAAATATTGGCAAATTAGACTGTAATTTCAGCAAAAATCTCTCAGGTCACGTGGCCTATTTCTTCTATTCTGACAGGATTGAGCTGCTCATTTTGAACATGTTCATGTTGTTTTCTACAACCTATTTTTTCAGTAACTCCAATTAAAAAGTGAGTAAGGACATTCCAGTGAAAGGTTCTTTATCATCCTTTTGCCACCTGACAACTTGTCTTTGAAAACTACCACAAAGTACTTGAACTTTGTGCTACTAAAAAATATTCCTTGATTGACATTTTATTTTTTTTTATACGGCTTCAATTGTATCTGAAAAGGAATTTCTTACTTGAAGAATAATGACTATAATCTGGACTAAATTAATTCTATGCTCAATGGTTAAAGATATGAGCATGACTGAATTAACAGGCAGAGGCCCTAAATCAACATTGTTTTAACAAACCATTACATTACAATAATTACATTGTGAAAAATAACAAATAGTTCTCCACAAATCAAATGTCAGGACTGGATAGTGTTATATAGATACTGAGAAGCAAATTATATCACCTCAGTTCTCTCAGGCACATGAGATCAATAAGAAGCAAGTGCTGACTATTGGTCGGGAACTACACATCACCTTTTGTCTGATTTCATTATTGGATATTTCTCTTTGCAATCCCAAACATCAGTCAATAGCCTCATTGGTTTTAGATTTTCACATGTTGCTACCATCCTATATAGTCATCTTAAAACAGTTTGCAATTTAGACTGCTATTATTCGAGAATGCAATTCAAGTGTTGCTCTCCCTTATCTTCCACATCATTCTTAACAATTAATTTTAGAGACAAGACAAGTATTACTCCTGTGTGGTTCAAGCAGTCACTGCTTTGCTAGACATACTGGCAGATATCTTGCTAACTTGAAAAAAAATTACAATGTGAGAAAAAAGAAGAATAACGTATAGGAGGGTATATCCCTGGACCTTGAGGAGAGTGAAGAGGGAAAAACCCTATTTGCACCAGCCAAGAATGCAGCCCAAAGACAGTGAGTAATCTTGGTCTAGTAATCCAGCACATATGCATCTGGTGATGCTTCCAGTGAAGCAAAGAAACACACTGGTATTGAGGATCTGAACTGACTTCAACAATTATTTATTGTCTTCCTGAAAATTCCTTTGTTTGTGTGTTGCATATGGTTAAGAAAACCAAGCTTTCATTTATGACCAAGCTTTACTTATAATCCATAAACCACTCTGTTGTCTATTTAATCAATTCAATCTACTTTTTTTTAACATCCTGTTTGGCACTGCATTGTGTTATTTATTAGTGATGTAGTTCTTCGATACAGATTTTCAAATAAAGGTCATCTTGCTATATAGCATTATACTGGGGCATTGACTTTCTTATGCTGTAAACAGCATTTGAATTGGTTTCTAACCACAACATGATTAATTCTGTTTGTTACCACTGAAGGCTTAAATGTGGTAACCCAATTAATAGATTTTTGTTAAACAAAATCTTGAGAATTAATGTGACCTGTACATGCATACCAAAACATAAAACAAAGTAACAGGTAACTGTGCATGAAATTATATTCCATATATAAGATGGGGGCAGGGGGAGGGAGGAGGGAAGAATTTTATTTCTGCTCTCTGTTATGCCTGTAAAAAAACTTTAGAAAATCCATGCAGATATATAATATGCCTGAAATTTCTTCAAAACTACATAAAACTCTGTTCTGACCACTGAGGATGCTATGGGAGGAAACAGATTTTTTTATATATATAAGAATGAACTTAGAGAATGACACAAATAATTTTCATGACATACTGGCGGTGCTTTTATGTTCCAGGCCACCTATTTTATATTCTCTTATGCTTCATCTGTGTCATTAACCAATTTAATCATAATGGTACTAGGGAAAGAAGCTATTAGATTTGCCTCACTTCACCCATTTTTCCCTTAACTGACAGTGTTACTGTGTACAATAACATTGTCTTTTGGAATCATGCTCCATTTTGGACCTGCTTTATTTTTATTTTAGTAGGTGGGAATTTAAGTAACAAAAGGAAGGTCTCAAACACTATTTTCTTGCTTTCTGACAGCTATCTTACAAACTGAATGGCACTCTTTATTCTTTTATACCTCTTCATAAGATTTAACCAACATTTATAAATGTATCATGTACTTAGTTTCTACTTTTTTCCACTAGACAAGAAGAGTGGACACTCAGCTAAATCCATGTTAATTCCTGTAGTAACATCAGGTAGCGAAATGCAACATCTGTGTGCACAGACAGAAAAAACTAACATGACTACAAAGCATGAATCTAAAAGAACCCACTACATGCAAGCCTCTGCTAATATACAAAAACTAACAATATCATCTCACATGATATTTCCAACTGCTTATGTTAGCATTTATAGTGATATTATCTGTATTGCAGTATAACCTAGCAATGCTATGTGTGGATTTTACAATGAAAGCTGCAAGTAAAGTTGAGTTTGTAGTTAACAGTGAATAAACCTTTCAAGAAGACTTCAAGCTGTTTAACAGACAAAAAATTGTTCAAATTTTAGGAAACAAACATGTCATATGTGTAGGAAATTATACTGGTAAGGTATAGAATATTAATTATATCCAAACAAGAAGCTGCTATTCCAACAATAGTGGTATATTCACAAAGGGAAAAACAAAAGCAGTATTAGCAAGAAATTAGTTTTGACAAGATCAGTGAGAATCCAAAGCTAAAAAGCATTACAGAAGTATATAATTATCCCCAAATTAGTGTTGTGAATCTAAGATGTTTGAAGGTAAGATTATATTTCAAGTAAATTTATTAAAATTGAAGCTGAAATTCATACTGAGGACAGACAGACAACTTAAACACAATACTGGCATCATTCCCAAGACATGTTTTTCATGATTTAACATGGATTTTTTTTTGCTTGTTTTCCCTCTAATAAAGCCCTACTTCATGACAAGGGCTGAGGTTGCTTAATAATTTAACTAGTTTTTCCTTGCCTAGAAACAGTGTATTCTTACATCTCCAGCATGAATTACAAATTCCTTGGCTTTGTGATATATACAAAGTGCAGTCATTAAGAGGTTGAAGAACTGGGGAAACATAATTCTTCTGCTGGACTTGTAGAGAAGACCTCAAAGTGACAGGCTTCACAGAAAACTTAATTTGTCAGCAGAAGTCTTCTGGCACTGGCAGTAATATCTAGTCATATGCAGACATTGCTACACCAGAGAAAACCTTTGTGACTCGGCTGGCATAGGAAGCAGTATAAATTAATGGCACTAACCTCACAGTTAGAAAATTCACCTGCTTTGTTCTTAGAAATAATTCTGCTGGGTGTAGGCCTCAGTATACCCAATATTGCCTTGAGTTGCAAACAGTCAAGAGACCAGCACCATGCTCATCATTACCCTTGTTGTTCCCACTGTTGTCCTGGACAGGCCAGTATCACTGTCTCAAAAGCTGTGATGGCAGCATCATAAGTAAGGAAAAACCCATGTTCAAGTGCACACTAGTTGAGCTCAGTAGCAAAGGCTCAGTTGGGTTCAACTAAAAGCACAGACCCAGCAGACTCAGTCTAACCATCAGCAGACAGAGGCAAAAAGGCATACACCACAACAAACAACCTGCGTTACACCAAGCACTCCTTTAAACCACCACAATCCTTACCAAGTTTTATCCTACCCTAAACTGTGGTCCAATAACACAGCTCCTGCATTACCTTCCATCTCTGTCCTTCGTCTTCTCAGCAACCTGTCCCAGATGGCCTCCTTCCAGCTGCATCCGTGTCACCCTACACCTAGCACCCTGCACGTGGGATGAGAGTGCACATTCCACCCATACCATTGCAAGCTTTCGTGCGTGCCATGAGCTTTGACCAACACTTCAGCAAGGCCTCCATGGGGAGCAGAGCTTCTTGCTTTTCGATTCTGCCAAAGGCTTTTTGTTCTATGACTAGTAGAAGACTTCCTGTGTTTGGTTTAAAATCTGAGTAGAGCAAATTGTATTCTTCCTTTTAGGACTCATTTTCACAGTGTTGGCTTACTTTTCTTTCCTCTCAAAATGTAAATAATTGGCCTATCACAATTCCATTTTGTCCCTCATCCTAACACCCAGGGAAACCTCCTAATTGTGTTTTGTTTTTACTGGAATGACAGAGTTCCAAGTACCATTTTGGTTATTTTTATATTTAAATACATTTATATTTAATTATTGCTTTTCTTTTTATGAATTCTTAATTCTACAGTGAAGATCCTCACAGTTCAAACTGCTAAATCATCCCAACCACATCCAACCACAATATCTAACCATTTTATAAGAAGCAGCAATTATTATTGCCATAGAAAAATAGTCAGATACGGTATTTCCAAATGTTTTATCTTTGGCATATTCCAGCCTCCTTTATATGACATCTCATTCATCCTGCACACAATTCAAGACTACTGACACTGTAATGCTGTGTTCCATGTGTCCAAAAATACAGTACTGGAATGAAGTATTACCTAGATATCTGTCACTTCAATGAATGAAACCTGAAGGGAAAAAATGAGAAGAAAGGGACAATGGGAGATATTCCAGGCTCTTCCTGATGGCACATGTAGACTGACGTGATTGGATCTAGTTTGGATTTTCCCTGCGTCTATGTAGCTAGACATTTCCTCTGTGTGATAGGCCAGGCCAAATCAGAAATTCACCAAAATAGCATTTCTAAATATGCACATACTACCCACAGGTGAGTAAAAATAACTGAAAAAAACCCCAAAACATAACAAATAAAAAACCCCAAATATTTACGTGTATAATTGCAGAAACAGCTCATGATGGTCCAGTTTTCTACATATTTCAGCTGGACATAGTCCCTGCAGCTTGCAAAGCCTTTACAGAAGTAGATCTCTGAAGTCCAGCCTTCTGCACATTTGTGGTTTGTGGCTGATTGCAAACTGTGAAGGTTTGTCACACTGAGGCATCTATAAAGTCTGCCTCTATGTGTGGATTTTCCTTTCTCTAATACTGCTTCTATTCACTTTGCAGCCTTTGCTTCAGTTCAGGCAGACTATCTTAATTTTGGACACCCACATTCCTGAAACTGGTACTTAGCAAATTCACCTTTTGAGATACTTAAAAGCTTTGACAAATTTCACTAAAATCAGCCCAAAAGCATTAAAATTCAGGTAGGGAAGGTGAACACAGGAGTTCAGATGGGCAAGAAGCACACGCCTATGCTTGAATTGCAGTTCGAAAAGCTTTGCTTCCTTTGGAAACTAACTTATTTCAGGTAGTAGTTGCAGTTTTCCTGTAATCATATCTTATGGGGCAACTCTGGCTCCTTGTGGGGGTCTGCCCTTTATTTTGAACTCAAAAGATGCTACCTTGATTGATGTCCCCTGACTAAATTCGATGGCCAGCGCAGCAGTGAGCTGAACTGTTTGCGGTCTCTCTCATGGGCCGCTTGTCTCGCTTTTTTGGTTTTGATTTACTACTCTCTGCCACGCCAAAAAATAAATATACGTCTTAATACCGTGGAGGAGCTAACCATACCGCACCAGAACACCTTCCCAAGCGGGTGTCACACTCTGGGGCATACCTCCCTGGTACCTCGGCGGGCTTTTCCACACAGGATGACCTGGTCTCCCTGCTGCAGCCTCACACTGAAACCCAGCGCTCTGCACAGCTGGGAAGGGTCGAGTCTCTCCTCATTTTCCCCCTACAGAAACAACTTGGGAGGCGGAGGGCTCCCACCGCGGGTAACGGGGCGATGCCGCGGTGTGTGGGTGTGTGTTCAGCGGGGGATATGGGTGGGGCCGAGCGGGGCGGGAGCCCCACGGACGGCGGCAGCTGGGGGAGGACCCCGCACTTCTGTCCCGGTGGAGGCGACCGGTCGGGATAGCGGTGTCCGGCCGGGACATCGCGCTCCGGGCGAGGGAATAGCGGCGGCGGCGGCGGAGCCATGCTCCCGGCAGGTCGGTGCGGGGCGGAGCGGGGTGCGAGGGCGGGGAGGCTGCCCCGCGTTGTTGTCCAAGGGTGGTGTTGGAGCGCGGAGAACCCTGCCTGGGGCGTTCTGCGCTTTGCCACGAAGAAGCTGGGTGCTTAGTGGCTGCGCACCCTGTGAGCGTGCCTGGCCCAAAACTTTTTTTTTTTTTTTCTCTCCCTTGGGTGTTTCCACTCGTGTCGCCTGTTTGCATGTTTTCGTGACAAATTGTGCCAGAGCTTTTACTGACTGTTTTATTGGCTGTTTACTGCTGTTCTTAGTACGTCAGGACAGTTTTAGATAACTTTTCCTTGAAAACAGCCCTCAAGTGCAAGTGGTGTCTAACAAGTCTTTGACAGTCTCGAAATACCAGTGTAACTTTTCTGAAGAGGGGGAAGTCTGGCACCAAAAAGTTGGGAAATGAAAGAATAAAAGTTGTATGAGCAATGTTAATTATGTGCTAAATGTATATCCACTCTGGGATAGTCTTAATTGGCTAATCATATATTGTGTTATTAATTAAAAATTGATCATCTTTTTCCAGTCTTTCAGCTTTCGGTATGGGCTCCAGCCTACACTGTACAGCAAAACTGTGCTATGCTTTGCACAGAAATATTAATTTCCTTGTTCATGCTTTCATCAGTGTTTATTGCATTATCTGTATGTCTCAAAACTGTTAGTGAATATTTTGTTACTCCCTTGGTAGTACTGGCATGCATTATCCAATTGACTGATGAAAAAATTTTTCCAATTGATGGAAAAATTTTATGAAAAAGATAAAAGTACTTATGAAGGTCTCATGTAAATCAGAGGCAGTCCTTAATCTGAACCAGAAACCTGTGACTCCTTGTCTCTGTGCATGTTCTTCCCTGTCATGTTTCCTTATTCACAGAAATACTATGTATTTACTGCTCCCATTTTCTTCATGTGTCTTTGCAAGGCTCAACACTACAAATCAAACCAGTGACTGCAAAGCTGGGCACTCAATAAGGAGGAAATGAAAGATATGCATGCAGGCACCAGAGGTTTCGCTTGCAGCAAGGAGCTCAGCTCTATTTTTGTGATTCTTCTCTTAGTTGGGACGATATTTTATCCTCATTTTCTGAATGAGGAATCAAGAAAGAGAAGTCTGAAGGTCTGAGTCTGCAAAGGTGACTCAATGCTTTTGTCTGCTGTTCTGGTTCATCATTTAAAATCACTACTTCAGATGTCAAGACAGGTTTTTTACAAAGTACCTTATGTTTTGTATCAATTTATAACTTCTGAGTAAGTATATCAGTTATCAAGTGCAGCATTCTAATGACATTATCGTTGCAACCATCTCTGACTGCTACTTTCACTATACAGGGAAGAAAGGTAAAGTGACTTTCCCAGCTGTTTTATAATAAGTTAGTTATAGATAAAATATCAAAACTCAATACCACTTTACTTTCTACCCAAGGCTGATTTTTTAAATGGGTGTGGTTATTTTACCAGTATCTAGCTTTTGATAGATAGGATTTTCTATTTAGACTCAACTTGCAGGCTTCCTTAAAGAAAAAACTCACACACATGAGCAAAACTACATTTTATAGCATTTCTAAATATGCACGTACTATCCCAGTTATTAGGCAAACTGATATTTTCTAGATATGAACAGTCAGTTGTGTTCTGATAATCACAGAAGTTTGCTTAGTGATCATTCTGTATCAATGACAGTATACAACTGGGTGTGACCTGGGGGCATCCACTTTAAAGTCTAGCTTTTGGTGAATAAAGGCAGTCAGATCCTGAGTATGCCTGCAAAATAGCTGGAGTAATTGCAGAGTAAGTATGTAAGAATACCAAAGAGGGATGGCTGGTTTCCCAGCTGCTCGCAGCCAGTTCCACACGTTGGCAGGGGAACAAGTAACTGTAGGCTCAGCCAGCCGAGAAGATGCCAGCCTTCTACTGTCATCATTTGTCTCTGTCATTTTTTCATGTATTGCTCTGACTAAGCCTCATCCACCTGCAACCTCCCTGCATGAACCTATCTCCTGCAGTTTTACCACATCACCAAACCTTTCTTTCCACAGTGTAAAGAGGTCTGTTTTCTCCTGATGGAACACTAGCTGTGAGGTATTGAAGTTGCTTTAGGTGGATTGCCCAAGGCCTAGTCTAACTCAAATTTGAAAGCTGTTTGGGATGCTTGGTGGGAGAGACAGGCTTGTTACTTGCCAGTACTTTGTAGGACACCCTACCCTAGATGATCTTCTTTATTCTATTAAACATGCTGTAGCTAGTAAAGATAAAACACCAGTAATGTTGATGATCCTTGATGACATCTGTCTTCACATGAGAAAGGAGGCACTGATGGGATAACTTAATTGCTATGCTGTGTTTGAGTTATTACTCCTCTCCACACTCTTGAATGTAAATATCTTCATTGAGATCTTTCACTATGTACTCTTTATTTACACAATGTACATTTCTGTGTCTCCAACTGCTGCTGGGGCAATGTTTACGTGTCATGTTCTGGGAGGGAATCTAGCCAGTGAATAAACAAAAGTAATACTGGATTTTTGTTTTTTCTCAAGAATTAGGGATTGCGTGAATTTTAGTAGCTTTAAAAATTTTTCAACTGCTTCACTTTTAAGGAAAAGAAAAGGTTTCAGACCATGTTTTGATTAAAAATCTGAGGGGTCTCATGGTGGAGTTTTAAAGCAGATTCAGCAATAAGTAAATGTTCATAATATGAACATTAATATTAGTACTAATAATGTGTTAGTAATTTAAGTATCAAAGAAGTGAGAAGTACCTTATAATTAACACAAAGCTATGTCTCTGAAAGTGTTGGGTTGCTCGTTCAGATTCAGAAGTTGTTCCTAACAAGATGTTTGCCTTATGCAAATCCTCTCCTGTCTCCCTTCTGCTGCAAGCAGTAATTACTGAAGTTTGCATACAACCAATTGACCACCCATATTTGAAAAATTGTATCAGTGAGGTCATGTTAATGGTGAAAGCAAGCAGTGCTTTCAGTTTCTGAAAAGAACGTTTGTGTCCAGGGAATCAGAAGCCACAGTGTGACTGTTTTCCTATCTGTGTATCTCCTGAAGCTTATTATTGAGCATTTGGTCAGCTTATATACTCTTTTATTTGCTTGGAGGTAATAAAGAATGTTTTCGCTCCTCTAATAAGCTTAAGTGCCCTAATGCAAACAGCAGCAATAGTTTGTGATATAATTGTATCCTCCTGGGAGATCCAGTCGTTTCTGGCTATCATTAAAAAAATAAAGCTGCCCTGACCTTTAGTATAAATTAAAATCAGACTATTACTATGTGAACTGTGATAAACAACTGGGTTTTGCTAAATTTAAACAAAAGTAGTAAGTTCAGAATGGTATTTTAAATAGTTTTTGAAACTGCCATGAAGGTAAGAAGGGACTCACGGATACCAAGATCTAAATTTGAAACGGGATCTATTTCATGTGACGATATTGATGATTATTTAGTGTTTATTGGCTCCCTGCATAGTAAGAAAGCAAGGCTTTGTATTAAGCCAGAGTGTATAATTTATGCTACTGCAGGACTGACAGTTAAAACAAACTGGTCTTAGCAGTCCCTTTATTACTTTTTTCTTCAAAGTTTCGTGAGTTTTTGTGTACAGTTAAATAAGAAAAGGCCTACACGTGTTTGACATTCAGATAGTTCAAGCAGAGGTATCGCTGAGTTTGGAAAGCACCCTTTTGCATTCAGATCACATGCTTAACAGCTGTAAACGACTTGAAACTGTATACAGGTGTTTATAAATAGCTGCAGTCTGTGGCTAGGGTTCATTTCTTCTTGTAAGCTTAGGGGTGATGAGAAGTCATTTTTATATGACCAATTGCCAACTAATGAGCCTTCATTATGGCCAAGTACTACATACTATTAAACCCAAATTTACAACAGTAAGCGTAATTCCTTCTAGTACTGTTTTGAAGTCACTTCTATGATAAATGAGAACTCTCAACATATCCATAGGAAATACAGTTACTACCTGAGTATAGTGTATTTGGAATATCAGTATTCAATGATACTCAATTATTGCTTTTCATCAGAGAGCTAGCTTTACTAGTATACCATGTGAGCATTGATTCAGAGCATTCAAGTTCTGAAGCACACAGTAATGTTTATTGCTGTTAGAAAAGGAAAGCAAACTTCCACCTTCTTTGCTTTTAATTGGAAAGAAAAATAATTTCAAAGCCTATTCAACTTTCTTTTTTTTTTGTTTTTTTTTGTTTTTTTTCAATCTTTTTGATCATTTGTGCAGAATTTGGGCACAGTGGTGGTTTGCAATGTGCAACGCAGGGCTTAGCTTTCCTCTCCAGAGAAGTTCTTAGAGGATGCTTAGATGAGAAATCAGATGTTTTTACAAGCATGCATATGTTCCACATTCCCAGTGGTCGATGCTGTAGCAAGTTCCTCAAAACAGATACTAAGAGTAGTGTTTTTTTCTTGGAAATGCTCTCTAGTATATCCAGCTGTCTTGATGTACTACCACGTTTTTTTTATTTCTACAGTTGAGATCTATGTATCAAGTAGCAATTCATCCTGCAGTGTTTCATTGTTCTTATTGATAAATACAATAGTAAAATAGGGAAATCAAAAAAGAAAAGCCAAAGAAAATGTTTGAAAAATTGTCAAAATTTCATTGGTGATCTGTCGGCATTTTAAATATTTCCCTTGCTTGTGGTGTGATGTGCTTGTGTTTGTGAAAGTGTGTATGTATACACATAAAGATGTTCTTCAGAAAAGGGAACCGGAATTTTCATAACTTCTGCTGCTTCTGTTTAAGAAATAGAGAATTCATATAAGAATATGAAGCTGAAATGCAATACCTTTGTCAAGTTTCAGTTTTTTCTCTGTACATATTGGTAAACTTACTTCCAGTGAGTTGCTGAATATTGCACATTTTCATAGCAGAAAAAAAGAATTGCAAATCTCTTTCACCTTTTTCACTATAAAGTTTTAGTAGATGTCTTTATTTCTTAATTCCTTTGTCTGTAAGAAAACTGTAACACTGAAGTCCATAGAGTCTTAGGGTCATAGATTAGTTTGCATTGGAAGGGACATTTAAAGGCCATCTTGTCCAACCCCCCTGCAATGAGCAGGGACATCCTCTGCTAGTTCAGGTTGCTCAGAGCCCCATCCAAGCTAACCTTTGAATGTTTCCAGAGATGTGGCATCCACCGCTTCTCTGGACAATCTGCTCCAGTGTTTTACCATCCTCACTGTAAAGACTCCTTCCTTATATCTAACGTAAATCAACCTCTTTTAGTTTAGAACCATTACCCCTTGTCCTATTGCAACAGGCCCTGCTAAAAAGTTTTTCCCCATCTGTCTTAGAGGTCACCTTCAAATACTGAAAGGCCTGCACATATTTCTTTCTCTTCTCTTTGCCATGCTGATACGTGCTTTAGTATTTTCCTTATTTTGCACGTGAGTTTGGGGTGAGGAATTTAGAAGCAATGACGAGACTGCATTCTTACAAGGTTCTTCATCTTGCTCTCTCTATTTAGCAGAACCTCTTAAAACCACAAGGAAAACATTCATTTCATCAGCCAAGTGACTTTTATGGCTGTGTCTGGTGTTTCTGCTGGAGTGTACCACAGCTTCTGTCCAGCCTACATCCTTGGGTTTCCTTTCTATGGAAACCAGCATCAGAAGAGAGGTTTTCCTGGATGTCTGAGTTTTGTCCTCTCACCAAGCTAAGGTGCAACCAAATAGTGCAGCTGGATCTGGGAGCTAACACCTAATCCTAGATCCCCTGCTCTAGACATGCATAAAAGAATTTTCTTACAAGAAATAAAGAGAATGTCAAAATTAAAGATAAACAACCCCACCCCTCCACCCCCAAACCTGAATGAAGTCCTGTCCCATATGGTTCAATTCGTGCCTAGACATACTTTACTCCCCATGTTTCTCAGTGTTGGGGACATGCCAGTTCCTGTCTGTGCTAGCTCCAGCAAGCTATTTTCCTGTCAAAATGTAATGACGTAATCGTATTTTTACTCATTGTTTATTGTTATCTGTGCTTCCAAATAAAAAAACAAAACAAAAACCAACCCAAAACCAAATAATAAATTTTTTTTAGTTATTCTCTGCGTGCGGTGAATGTTAACTCATGAAAAATAAATAATTCAGTTTTGTTGACTGTAGTCAACAAAAAGTGGTGGGAGATTTGCTTTTCTTTTTTTAAAGATCAGATTAGAGGTACAATTGAAAGAGTAAGCATTATTTATTTTCTAATGGAAAATATTAAAAATTCTATAAGCTTTGGGAAAAACAGAACAAAGTATGAAACAGCATTTAAAAATTAAACTTTTATGATATTTAATAATATATGTTAAACATATCTTCACATAGTGAACTCTTTTGTTATTCATAATTTTCATTAATTCGTGAAACATTTACTGTTTAGATAGCTGAAAGGAAAAAGATATAGGATGACTGGAATGAATTGAACACAGACAATTTAGAACCATTTGAGAACTGAAAATAAAAGACTCCATGTTAAGTAATGATAGTGTCCTTTGTAAAAATGAAAGGCTAAATACAGTACAGGCTTCAAAGCAGTTTAATGGTGATGTGATAGTGGGCATGAAATTAAAACAATCAGTACTTTTATCAGAACACCACAAAGGTGGGGTTCCTCTGATTTATTAAAAATTACTTAACTGAAAAGACTTAGGCACTTGCTTTTTCTGAAATTATAATATGCATGAGTGACATAAGTCAATTTTTTAAATTACCAAAACCATATGAACAACAAAGCACAGATATCTTCTCACTTTGATTCTCTTTCCTTTAAAAAATGTGAAATACAGTGGGGAAACGGTAGATATGTAGTATTCGGTATAAACTTCTTCATCAAGTAGTGATTTCCCTAAGGTTTTGTTACTAAGATTTTTTCAAAGTGTTTGCAATAGCATTCACATAATTCAGTTATGACTGAAGCATGTGGTGCTGGCCAGGAGTGTGTGCTTGAGCAGATGGATAAAAAATCCCAAGAAAGTGGCCAATATATCTAATGGTGTAGAAGCACACTACTGGGTCTCCCCAGAAAAACTGCTTCCCTCTGAAAAATGACCATTTGATCATTATTTTTCAAATGCCTTTTGTCTGATTGAGGGAACTGAAATAAACAATTCATGTGATTTATGCCTCAATTCACATTTGCTTCAAAGCAAGACCTTTCAGTAAACCAGATAGATGACAACATCTTTACCAGTGTCTAAGTAATTTTAACTATGTCCAGAAAGTAAATTCTAGCAGCTTAATCTTATTTTTAATATCTAAAGGTAATTTGCATTTCAAATTCATCTGACTTTTATTTTTTTAAAGCTAGGCTGATATTGTGAGAAAATTTAATAAAGATTGAATCAAATAATAGAAGTAGTCTTGCTTGGAAAGAATATTCCGTAGTATCTAGAAAATCTAATAAAAATGCATGAAACTCAATATACCTTTTTTCACACCCTGCCTCCCAAGATGTCTACTACTATATATTTCACAGTCTCCAGTAGCTGTAGTCTTCCTAGCTGTAAACTTGGAAAGCTAATTCCCCAGCTAGTGTATCTCAGAATAGCTGTAGGTAATCAACAAAGCCTTGTTGCTGTGCACTATCAGAGGAAATTTTGCCAGTGTTTTTAATCAAAACTTTAAGGTTCTCATACTTGCATTCTGTTTTTGTAACTGGTTTGTAACACAGTAATCTTATCGTTAAGGCTTCCAAATGTGTTTCTCTCCCTTATCAATTCTGTTCCCCGTTCAAGACTAACTATTTTAGAGGAGGACAAATCTAAGTTGCCCTTGAATGAAAGTCTGTAATGATTGAATTGGAGAAGAAATATTTTCAGTGAAAGTTTAAGCCAGACCCTACATTTAGCAGTTTGGAAACAGAAGAATTTTCTGCTTACAGAATACATTCAGGACTGTTTCATTTTAATTTTCTCGTAGTGCTCTTGCCAAGCTATTGTCAGTTGGTTTTCTAAAAGAGTTTAAAAACAGCTGTGTTTCACTGGCAAACTAGCAGCCTGTATTTCAACACTGATGCTTATAGAATTCATTAAAACAGCAATCCATGTTTTTTTATTTTAACTTGCAAGTACATAGTGTATACCATAACTTTTGTACTCCCACACACTGTTAAGTCTATACTATTCATTTTGGGTGACATGTATAATAATGAATAATATTCATTTTGTACGCAACCTGTTCTTTAAAATATGCCTTAAATAACATCATAAAAATGCAGAACTATCCTTTCAAACTGTGACAACTCATTCATTGGATGTAACATTTCAGAGACTTCTGTAAAAAGCTAGTCCATTTTATCAAAAATCAAGGGTTGAACGTTAACCATCCTTAAAATATTGTAAAAGTAAAATATACTATTTTATTTCTCTCACCACAATTATTTCACAGATGAGCACTGTAAAATTTAAATTACCAAAATGTACATGCTCTCCCGTAAACAGTCTGTTTTGCTAGTAGACTGAAAAAGTTTTCACACTCGTAGCAAAAAACCAGTACTGGATAAATGATAGTTAAAAATCTAAGTCTTTATTGAAGTACTAGGAGTCTTAAGAGGAATATTTCCAAATTCAAGTTCCCCTCCTTTCATAGGTTTTTGTTTCTTACTGAAAGATCATATTGATGAAAAGTCTTATAAGAGGTTTAAGCAACTGTTGTTTTTTTTGAAAGTTACTCTTGAACATGCTGTTTTCTTTGTGGATATTTCTGTTCTTGGTATATCGTTGAAGTCTTGTTCACTGAATTTTAATTTCATGATAAGCATTTAATTTAAGTGTTTAGTTTTGTTGTTGTCCTGATTAACCAATCCAGGTACCTGGAAGTGCCTTAGATACTGCAGGAGCACATGGCATTGCAGACTGTACCAACTATGGATTCAGTAAAAGTGGCTACATTCAGAAATGTCTCTCGAGGAACTGGTTTGGCACAAGTGTGCAAGAGTGAGTAGAAGCTCAGCTGCACACTCACAGTACTGTAGTGTAGCACTGACCCGACATGGTCAGTGAGCACTCTCAGGACTTGGTTTCCTAATGCTATAAGGCTACTTGAACACTGGTAAATAGTGCTGCCTACAAGAGGGGGTTTGTAGAGGCCAGCAGTAGGTGCTAAGGTCCTGAGAGCCATGCAGGGTATGTTGAAGGGAGTTTATTTTGAATTTGCCCTAATCTGGTCCTATGGCTTTTGCATATGGTGCATGTTAGGTGTGATTTCAAAGCGCATGTTCTGCTTTACTTTCATCTGAAAAGGATGTAGCTTATGTGCTCAAGGGCAAAATGAAGCAAAGCCTGGTAAGTGAGGACAATCAGATGATTTGTTTCAAAAGTATACTCATTAATACTAAGTATTAATGTTGACCTTGAAGTTATAGGTGTTGCTGCAAGTGACAGTCTTTATTAACTTTATTAACCGTCCTATTAACTTCAGAGGCTTGATTTGTCCCATATCTCATTTTCCCTTTTGTCTGCAGAAGTGTTCAGGCAACTGCAAGAAAAAATGTGCTGGGGAATTGGTTGAAGTGACGAATAAAATATAGGTTGCCAGGATGGGTATAAGCAACTGGATAGTAGAGATATATAGGACTACCCCATCTGGTAGCAGTGAGATTTTTTTGTGGGGCTTTTTAAGATGCTTGTGCGTTATAACAGTAATTTGCAGTAAATGGAAAATGGAACATGGGCAGAATAAACTTCAGAGGAGGAAACTTCAAACTGCACATTGTATTTTGTACCTGTACCAAACGTGCAATCAGTTATTGCTGAGCAGCTGGCATTGGTAGCATGTTAAATTGTGGTATCTTGAGGAGTCTTCCCAAATCTTCGTTCGCGAAGCCTAGCCATGATGATGAGGAGGAGTCTTACATTAGACAATAATAAAATGTATGCACAATGGTGATAGACCTATGACAGCATCAGCCTGTTTTCTTTAAAGATTTTTCATTTTCTGAATATTCAAGAGGAAAGTAAAAATTTGGTTAGATAGATGTGGTCAAACAATGAGGGGCTTGATCATGGAAAAAGCAGAATGCTTCATAATTCCTTGATCCTGTCCTGTCCGTGTCAAGCTTCTGAGTTTTACTGTATTTGAACTACACAGGTGCTCTGACTGTATGAGATAAGGTTTAATTTGGTCTCAGACATGGTTCAGGAAAGATTTGTTTTCACTTTGTGTTCTGTACGTTTCTAACTAGAAATGGAGGATAGTGTGCTTGAAAAGGTAGAAGTACTGGTGAGATACTTTTTTTCCAGTATGTAAACATAGTTTACCTGTTTCTATGCAACAGTGAGACTGTACCACAATGACAGTAAAGTATGGTAGATATGTATGTATTATATGGCAAATCTGTTTGGAAGAACATGAACATACAGAACTTCCAATTGGTTTGTTTCCCAGAAGCATGCAGTGTGGTCAAAGGCAGTACTAGTTACACAAAATCTTTCTGCAAGGGCTCTCTGCTAGAGAGGGACTCAGAATTGATACCCAAGTAACTCTCCAATTTATTCTTATTTTAGGGCTGGTACTAATTTGAGAATTTATTTTGCAGGGGGGAAAGATGATTCCATGTATTAAAGATATTCTGAGGAGATATGCTTACTGGAAAAATGTCTTTTGAATCTCAGTCAAACTGTAGCAGTATTTGGGCATTGCAGTCGATTTTGCAGCCCGGTGGGTGAAGACAGATTGGCATTCCTTTAACTAACTTTTCTTTGTCTGATGGACAGAAATAAATGTAGTTTGTTATATGGCTAATCTCTAGAATCTTTGTCTTAAGGCAGTAGAGAGAAAGCAGAGGTGGGTTTAATATAGAGAAGTCAACCTTCCATTGAGATTGTTCCTGAATGTTTTATTTAGATTTGTTTTCTGACTCACTGTTACCTTTGTCATTGCTCATTTTATGAAGCTACACATTTATGTAATGATTTTCTACTTCATTTACTTCCTTCTGTATGCATCATTAGGATGAATGCTGCTAAAAAGATCAAAACAAAAATATAGAGTGGTTGTCCAACACTGATAGGAGATTTGTCTTGATTTTTTTGTTGTTATTGTTGGGAGTCTTTTGACTGTCATGTATTTGTCAGAAAGGAACGAAAGAAATGAACTGAAACTGGAGGACACTTTCTTCTACAGCTTCATAGCTTCAGCATGTTATACATCAAATAAAAACTGCTGCTCGCATTTCCTTAAATTTCTGCATGAATGCTCAAGTAAATGAAATGCATTAAAAATGGATTTTAAATTAGTCTGCAAAAGCAGGAGAAGATCAAGCCATTTAAATTATGGGACCTCTGAAGTCCTCCCTCAGTACTGTGCTGACTTGTGGCAAAGGAAACTGTGGATTTAGAAACCTAAAGAAATGTGGGTGAGACACTGGAACAGGTTGCCCAGAGAAGTTGTTGATGCCCCATTACTGGAAACGTTCAAGACCAGGTTGGAGGGGGCTTTGAGCGACCTGGTCTAGTGGAAGGTGTACTTGCCATGTCAGAGTATTGGGATTAGATGGTCTTTAAGGGTCCCTTCCAACCCAAACCATTCTATGACTGCTCTAAGAGAGTTCTACCAGACAAATTTCATGTGTCAGTGATAATCTGTAACTTAGGAATTGCTGGGATGTGGTTAGTTTAGTGTATTTGATCACATTACAAATGCAGGGAACAGAGAAATCTCAGAGCAGAAATTGCAATAAATGGTGATATTTATTGATAAACATTGTTTGATGATCAGTCTCTGCCAAGTCCCTGGTGTACAAATTACACTTCTTAATGTATAAGACATTTTTCTTGTTTTTATACATCAGTGCTATAGCATGACCTTCCCAGATCACAGCAGCTGGAATCACAGCAACTTACCCAAAATGTTATTGCTTGCAAAATAAGTGCTTTTTGTTTTGTTGTGTATGCACTATTTTCTGAGATATGTTCTCTTGTGATAGAGGTACATGTAATGAATTTCAGAAGACTGTTTCCCCTAGCACTAATTAATGTCTGCAGAACATGTTTTCTATTTTCTGTTTCTTATGTCAAAGGAATTAGAGATAAGAATTTGTGAGAAACTGAACTAACAATGGAATCAAAGGTGACAGAGAAAAAAAGGCAACAGAAGGCAAAAGAAAAAGCAAAGACATTGAATTTAAATGAGTGGAGTTTAAATGTGATCATAAATCCAGAACTGCCTGGGCTAAGTCAGGATGGGGACATCTAGAGAGATCCTGATAAGAAAAACACTAGCAATTAATAAAAAATAAAATAAACAAGAGGGCACTTTGGTTTACCCTAACACTGACATTTTGAAATTAATTTTTTGTTTAACTGTTTCCTGTTTATGAAGGGAAAGCTTCGGGGGATGGTTGTTTCTAGTAGCAATAGCATCTGTTAATACAAACTTCATACAGCTTACTCAGGTTTCTGTGTGACCTTAAAGACTTATTCCACAGCAGTCATAAAAAAATAGTATATAACTCAGCTCTTTATATTGTCATTATGATGTATTTTTCACTTCGTAATTCATTCATGTCTAAACCTTTTCTGAATTACTCGGTTGTTTTCTGCTAAAATCTGCCAAAGGTGTGAGGAAGTGACTGCAATGGCATGAAATTTTGTGTCATGGTAATTGTGATAAAGGAGGAGATATACCTTGAAATAGAGAACTGAGTTCTGACTCCTATATCCCATGTTTGTGTTTAGTCATGTTCATTGGAAATGAACCTGCCCATCTTTAGATATTCAGCTGTGTGTATTCATAGGACAGGTCAGAGAGAGAAGCCTAAACAAGGGAATAAGGCCATATCACTTAAAGAGGAACAGCTTTTTGGGCATAATGTTAGCTCTGTAAGGTTTGATAGTCAGGTATCTTTCTAGTCTACCTGTACCAGGTCCATGCAGTCAAAGATACCCCAGGAACTTATTTTGCTCTGTTCCCATTGTCACTGTGAGGAAGGTCAGTGGAATTTCTTTACATAGAAAGCCAACAAGATCAACCCTAAACTCACCCCATTTGTAGAAAAGTTGTTCCTCTCTGTAGAACCTCATTTTACCCAGCCCAGACCTTACTGAGCTTGGTAAGAAGGATGAAGATGTCAGGGTTGATTTTATACAGATAGAGCAAGTGTTTATTTTCACATAGAACTTAGCAATTAGCAACAGAAAGTACATAAACAGTGAAAATGTTCTTATTTCATGCTAGTTAGATAGGCCTCTGAAAATAGAAGTGCAGCCACTCTGCTGGCTGATACAGTGGTGGCGGGAATGTCCTGTGTTTTAGGGTAATTGCTTTAATTGAAACAGGTGTGCCACAGCGCTGCATCAGTTTTGCTACTTTCTGATCTCACTGTAAAGTTTACCAGTGGCTTTTATAATTTTCATTTCCATTACTGAAATGTCTCAGAAGCAACGTGACTGCCTTGAAAACATTTTCCATTATCTGCAACTGGTTCTGAAGTGCTTTCTGCTGTCCTTCCTGCGATGAATGCATTTTGGCTTGCTTCAGGGGATTTGCCTTTCAGAATTCCAGCAACCAAGAGCTAGAGTTGCATTTTGAGACACATTTACTGGATGTGTGTGAGGTGTGCTGACTGGGAAAATCTACACCTCCTGGATGGGTGAGGGGCAATTCATTGTGCTAAGGCCATTGATTAGTGCTGAATTAAACGTTCTCACTTCGTTTCCAAATGTTATATTGCAGGGGTTGTTTGAAGTGCTAGTGAAACTTTTTCCACAGTTCCTTATTATATCACTGTAAGTGATCAGGGCAAGCAATGTGAAGAGATGAATGGCTGAGTCTCTATGAAAAGATTGCAAAGGGGCCCAGAGAGTAAAGGTCTTCAGTTTCTGAAGTCTCATTTGAATTAGTATGTGTGCTGGCCATTCTCATCCTATATACAGCCCACATAGAAATGAATCTTATTGAGGTTTGAAGAAAATCTCTGAGCAAAAATGGGAGTCTGGGTTATTTTATGCCTCTATATGTTTCTCATGATTATACCCGTAGTTTTATCCTACAGGGTGAAAGAAATGTGGAGGAAAGGGAGGAGGAGATGCCTCAGAGGAAAAACAGACATTTTCCAAACCCTAGTAGTTTTAAAAACCATGGACTTAAGACTCTCTAGGTGAAGATGGCATGTTTCTGTGGAAGGGGAACTCATGGGAGAATGTCATGCATTCCCTTTGGGTGATATTTGATTTGGACAATGAAACTAGAATCTGGAGATACAGAAAAGTCTAATCAGATAAGTGCAGTCAACTTGTAAATTCTTAAGTAGCTCTAATCTGGCACTCCTTGTCTGGAAAAAAGATACTGCTTCTTTTTGTGTTAAGTTTTTAGCATGAGAGGATACTCATGGTAATCCTGGACAGTGTAGTCTACTATCACAAACTTAAAAATGCAATGGATGTCATTCCATATCACTTATGTTGTCCCAATTTTTCATCAGTATATTTTGAGAAAGTGAGCAAGAATTTCTATTCTGTGTGTTTCTACTTCTCCTTTGTACTTATTTTAACAAGTTTTTGCTGATGGACGGTAACTCATTATATACCGACGGAGTTCATACACTTCTTTCTCAGATGTCTTTCCTTTTAAGACTGCTAATTAAAAAAAAAAAAAAAAAAAAAAAAAGAGAAGAAACCTTCCCTTCCCCATATGAGGACATCTGTGATAGGATGATATAGAAGGGACACATTTTATGCTTTCTGTAGCAGTTGACCCTCTCCTTTCTCAGAACAGTGGTGGAGAACAATTTGAAAGAGAGTTTTCTTCACACAGGTATCAAAGGCTAATGTGATTCAAGTGAGGATCATAAACAGACTTGGATTACTTTTTTTTGTTAGGATTGACTGTCGCAAGCTTGGTATGTGGTCACAGGAGTTCCTGGGCAGCTGAGTGAACAACAGGGAAGGATATTGTTACACTCCAGTACCCTAACTGGAAAATATTCTGGATGATCCTGAGAAAGATGGTGATCCATCTTTCAGTTAAAACTTGGGTAAACATTGGTTTTCAAATGTCTTTTTTTTTTTTTTTTTTCCACCAGAGCTTCCTAAGGCAGTGGGACTGTAGAGCCAGTTTTTAAACCCTAACTGAAATCAACCTTATTTATGTCAAGCAAAGTACGTTAATACCGAGTTTCTAGAAAAAACTGTAGTAAAATGCAGATATCTAGAAGTAAAGCATATCGTCTACAAACCTTTACAAACCTACAAGGCCTTTAAAAGGCAGCGAATAAGCTGACAACTGTGCAGTGTTATTCTCAAAGATGAGTGTTAACAAGTACTTCTTGCTTACTTCTAAGCACACAGAAACTATCTTTTAAAAGATTGCAAGATTCATAAACTGAGGTACCTGTTTAAGAGTAGGTACTGGCCCCTAATATTTGATTTGTTTCCTTTGCCTTCTGGATGTGTTTGGTGCATTGCAGAGTTCTCGAGATTTCCTTTGATTCTCTAATGTACTTGCTTTTTTTTAAATGCCTCTACTACATACTGTATCTTATAATTGCTGCCACAAAAGACAGGGCTTTTTTTTTTATATATGCAATTTCTTGATTCCTTCTAGGTCACAGTAGTCTGAAAAGATGTTCCCGTCTCACTTGGTTCTCATAAGATTCAGCAGGTTTTTTCGAAGAGGCTTTCAGATGACATGTTTCAAGAGTTGTGCTTTCATGGGCAACCACACACCAATAACTACAGAATAGTTTTGCTTGTCAGAGGAACCCTTTCAGGTTATGGATGACTGCAGAAATTCTCTTACTGTTTCTCATTGCTCAAGTAATAATACCTTTTATTTCTACCTTTGAGACAGGTTCCAAGTAGGAGCAGTTGAAGCACAGCTTAATTTTGTCAGGATATGATAGTTTCTATTACATTACCTTTCAAGGGAACAAAATTAATCTCAACTTATGTTATATTCCAAGTGCAGTAACTTCAAAGAATAATTCAGTAAGAGATGGAAATAATGAAGGAGAAAAAATCCAGTTGAAAGTTATGCATTGTTACTGTGTATTCAGTATTGGTTAGTGTTGCATTAAAGCTAGACTGTTTTTGTTTCAGACTAAAATAATACTTTTCTGAAAGCAGAGTTTTGGTGGGCTTTAATTTTCAAGTAAGCTGCCTTCAAGCATATATATTACTAAAATTTGTGAAGGCAAACCCAATATGCAATAGGGAAAAGCTACAGGTACATGGAGTAGATTTTTGATAGAGGACATCATAGCTATTCACAGAGTAAACTTTGACTCCACACTTCCAGTTAGGCAAGCATTTCAAAATAGTGATATTTCACCTTTAATACGATTTAGGGGAAGTTGCAGGCCTTACATTCCTGCTTAATATTGAAGTCAACTCTTAATATAGAAGGCAGATCAATGGCAGGGGGAAAAAAAACATGCTTGTAGTTCAAGAGAAACCCGCGTTTGATTTCCCACAGGTAACTTGATAGCATTAGCTGCTTGCTTCAATAAACATTGCACCAAACTGCAGTATGGAAAACTTTGCTCGTATGAGTCTCTCCTCAGCAGTATGACTCTTCCCTCTGTATATAGATAGAAAAGACAAACTAAATATGGAAACCCTGTTAAATGAAGGCTTTATGAGATGTGTATTGCAGAGCCTTTCTTCCATCAAGAGTGGTGTTAGATATAGAATCATGGAATCAACTGGGTTGGAAAAGACCTCCAAGATCATCAAGTCCAACCTTTTATCCAACAACGCTGTGGTTACTAGACCATGGCACTAAGTGCCACATCCAGTCTCATCTTAAAAACCTCCAGGGATGATGAGTCCACTGCCTCTCTGGGCAGCCCATTCCAATGTCTGATTACTCTCTCTGTAAAAAATTTCTTCCTAATATCCAACCTAAACCTCCCCTGGCAGAGCTTAAGACCGTATTTCACTCACTTTTCTTACATAAATAAAGCTTTCTTTCTCATATATAAAAATCAATATAGTTGAAAACAAATGCAGTCGAGCCTTTAAAAAACTTTTCTTTACTTCTGCCATTAAAAGCTAAGTGTTTAATTTTTAATAGTATCACCTGTTGTCAAGACTCTAAGAGTGTGCAGAATGTGTGAATATGCTCTGCTTCCTGCATTGCAATTTCAGTATGTATTCTGAAATACTAATTGAAGCTATTCTGAACATGTAATATTCTGAGCTATTTTTTCCAGTATTTCTGTGGACAATCTTTCTGCCTTGGTTTTAAAAATAAGGAGATGATTGTCCTTTTAAGGTGATTTCTGCTGAAGGTGATTTCTTCAGTACCTTCAGTTTTTAATAGGGGGAAACTAGCAATAGGTCTTCTGATATTTATAGTGAATTCAAAACGCATTTGAATTTATTTTGTAAAAATGTTTTCTTCTTTCTAGAAGATACGAAGGATGTCCTTGTGATATATGGACAAGAAGCAGAAGAGTGGGCACTGTATTTAAAATTTCTTTTTGGACACACAGTGAGTGAAGGAGGAATCTTACTCTACAATCTAGAGACTTCAACTTTCAAGCACCAGGAGCTATTCTGTTTACCCTCTTATAAATGTAAACTCCTGATACTCTCGTGTGGACTTCTTAACTGCCTGAATCAAGAGAGATGTTATTTTCTGGAACAAGTTCTAAAACCTCTAGAAAATGTGGTAATTCTGCTTTGTGGGGTGGAGAATTCAAGGATTCTTTATGAGACACTGACCTTAGATGGAGGCAGCAGAGAGATTTCCACTGATCAGAAACCTGAGGAATATATCGCTGTTGTTACTGGAATTATTCAACCAGGTAATACAAAAATGAAAACTTTGTATGATTATTAAAAGAGTTTACTTAATCATTTGAAGAAGAAAAATGTGATAATTCAGATTTTCTGGAGAAATTATCTCTCTTCAACTTGGTTCAACAGTTTTGGTTTGATGATGCGTTTGTCACTGAAGTGTGATGAAACTGTTGTACTCTTAGTCCTGGTTCAGGGAAGCGGCTTGGAAAGTCTAAAAACTGCCACTGGCAACTGTGAACCTTCCATCACTACTTCATAGTCAGACTGAAGAGCTGACAAACACTTATTTCTCTATTTCCTGAGTCTACAAATCTCAGAGTCTGTCCAAAACCATGGATCTATGCTTCATCTCTTTCAAAATGCCTTAATTGTGACAGTGTGTGTATCTCCTTAGACAAATCTGACAAAACAAAAAATAATTACTAAGACCCAGTTTCATGGATGGCAAGTTTTCTTGTGTTACATGTAAGAGCAGAAGTTCCCTTCTACTTTTTCCAACCCAGATAAAAAAACTGTAATGGAAGGACTAAAACCATCTGGTTTTATGTGTTTGCACATCCATAGAAACTAGAAGCATTAATGTAAAATTAGCACTTCTGGAATGTAAAAAGACTTCTTCTCTGAGGGTGAGAGGCACTGAAATGGCAAAGTCTGTGTACATGGTTTAATTTAACCCAAAATTTAACTTTACCAGGCTGCACAATGAAAACAGGAAATAGCTTTAGAAAGATGCATGAGCCACTTTGGAAAGGCATAGTAAGTTGGGCACTGGTTTCAGGTAGACAGCTGTGTGTTTTCCTTTGAGAGCATATTTACTACTGCTTCTTTGTAGTCTTTAGGTCTCTTACCTTCTCTCAACTCTCTCTATTTAGTCAAGATTTTGTCTAGTAAGCAGAACACTGTGCTTCTGTCTTTGTTACCTGCAAGGTGCCATTTTATTGGCATGGGAGCTTGTGCTCGAGAAAAAAATCCTGAACTTCAGGATGGGTACTCAGACCTTAACCTAATTTTGGATGCACATGAACATCAAGAATATTCTTTTGAACACTGGGGTAGAGACACCCCAGCTGAGTTGGAGTGACCTAGCTGGATGTCCCTGCTGCCTTGTGCTTGAGCAGGTAAGCTTAGGTATACTATAAGGCTTTCAAACCTGCCCAGGCTGTGTCTGCACAGTCTGGCTATATCAGATCAGTGTTTTCAAAATAGCATTTCAGATCTCCTCTTCAGTATTTAATAACCTCAGTATATCTTTCAGACTTTAAGTTGTGGGCTCATTAGAGTTGTCCATTTTGGTTTCAGAAGGTACTGTTTGTGATTTCCGACTGTGCCTGATATGTAGCTTCAGATTGAAGCTTCTCAGCAGTTTTTTAGTGGAATGAAAGCAGTGGGTCTATACTCTGTGTGTATGTATAGGAAGGAACTGGGCTCAGAGACCATCAGTTGACTCATGCACAGGAAATTGCAAACTTTTCTGCAAAGATAAACAGTTTCCTAGAAGACACAGGATGGTTCTTTGCTTAGGTCTATGCACTCACAACAGTATTTATTACATGTGTCCTTGGAAATTGCTTCCAGTGTAATGCCAGGGAACTAGTAGGTGTTCAAATGATCTTTGCTTTGGCAGCGGTCAATATCAGCAACTTCAGAGATTAGTACAAAGCTGAATTAATGAATAGTGTGTGCATCTTTACCAGGGATGCATAGACTGTGGCTAAGATCAGACAAGTTCAATTGACTGAACTAGATCCAGGACTGGGAGTAGTGTCGATGCCTGGTGCTTCAGGGCATAAGCACTTCCTTCACAATTATAGGTGAGAACTGCTCTGGCCCTGTTTTTTTCTGTGCTGGTGTGCCCTGGCCATCAGCAAGGCCAGCTTGGATCAGTGCTTGATAGGAGACCTCTGCGCTGCTCTCTGTTGCACAGTGAAAGTACTGTGAGATTTGCTTTCATTTGATTTAAGTTCTGAGAAATGAAGATGAGCATGGGTTATCATTATTTACCTTTGCTTAAAGATAATAGTGTCTGTATTTATGATACTCTTCTGTAGAATCCTATTAAGCTCTTAGACTTTGTGATACTTGTGACAGGGATTTTGACAGATTACGCATCTGGGAAAGAGATTTTCCCCTTATAATAAAAATTATTTGCCGAGGGGTTATTGACTATATGAGGATTATTTTTTCCTTTGGAGTGATTTTTTTTTTTGGCCTTTCTTCAGGACCATGCACTCACAAGATTTCCCATTACTCTTCATATGAATCATCATCTTCAATCACTTTTCATTTTCAGTGTTTGTCCCTAGTCCCTTATATTTCTACCTTTGGAGATAGTGATCAAAACACTTTTGTGTATGTTCTTCATGGTTTTCAGTTCCCTTTTTTTTCCCCTGAACTTTTCATTGCTCTTAACTTGTTCTTCTAAGCATTTGTACCTTCTTGTCTCCTCAGTATTGGCAAGAGCTGTCACTCTACCAGTCTAAAAATTTAGTAATGTGCTTTAATTATAATGTCCCCACCACATGTCTTCCACTGTAACTAAATTCTGTTAATCCCTTAGGCAAGCGTGCTGTTGAGGTCCTAGGTCTAAGGGATGTCAAGGCTCAGGAGTTGCTTGCAGGTAGTTAGAACAACTACTGGAAAATGGATGCTAAATTAGGTTGTTACCTCATAGTTCTAGAGAGTGTTAATAATGGCATAGCTTAGGTGCAAGTAATCACCACCCTTCCGCTACAGATTTCTCCATACTCGGGAAAGTTCATAGGCAAGGTAATTTTTCAGTTGTCTCTTCTTTCCTGGGTACTATTCCCTTTGCACTTTCCCTACAGTCTGAGATGGAAAGAGCACAAAATAAGTCTCATGCCCCCCCCAATTATTTCACCTACCAGATGGTTTCAGTTTCATCTTCTTGGAGCAGGTAGGGCTTTACCTCTTAAAATTTTATTCTAGCTCTGAAGTAGTTTATATGCCAAAAATTCGAGGCAAAAGACAATGCTAATTAAAGTGCTAAGTAGCACTAAATAAAATGCAAGGGGTTTTGTACTCAGCAGAGAGCTTGTTTGCCCTGTAATGTGATTCAAACACAAAATCTGAACGGTTTGTCATTCTTGTTTGAACATGTTCTTGGAGGAATAAAGGGAGAACTGAGACATGGAAACTGGCCTTTCTGACATATATTTCCTAAATGGTGACAGACTTTATTGTATTCATCTTGTGCATGAAGAAGATATTTTTATTGTTGTCAAAAGATTCCTTTAGCAGCACTTGTTCATAAAATATTTCACTGTTTGAAAATGCTGCATTGAGATTCAGAGTTGGTTTTGAATTTTGTGTAAGGGCCTATTGTCCTAAAAGAAGGTAATCCTCAGGGAAAGAGGAGAACAATCAGAAATTTTATTTTTCTGTGTTAACATCTAAGATGGTCCAATGAGACTCTAAAATTCTGACTTTTCTTTATCCGCATTCCCTAATGTTGCTGAAAGTAGAATCAAGAGACGTATTTTGTTTGCATCTGTCTTTTCCTTTTTCTTTCCACAGCTTCTCCTTGGTCTGCTGAACTGTGTACCTCCTTTTATATTAATTGACATACTTTCAATGTATTCATTCAGTACCCTGGGGTATTAGACAAAACTGGTGGGTTTTGTTTGGTCCTGAAACACTTCCGCTTCAAATTCAGGCAACCATGTGTTTAAGCAAGGGATTTGTAGATATAGACATGTAGTTGCATCTGGAGTAGTTAGCTTAGTTCTTTCAATGTCCTGAATTTCTACTGCAATTATCCTCGGTACTGATGATGCAGAAAGAGAATAGGACTTATTTAATACAAATAATGTTCTGTGACTCTGTTTCTAAAGTGAACTGACACTTATTAAACTTTTTGGTGGGACTTCTTGGTACAGCTCAAGAGTTGGAGGTATCTGAGGTGCTTGTTGATTCTTCCTGCCGCAGGTATCCCTTAGTCTTCTTGCTGTTTTATTAGATGTCATTGTTTACCATTGTTTACAGCTCAACAAAACTCTTTTCACTTTCACTTCCAGGCTTTCCTCTAAGCAGTGGTATCCTTTTTTTTTTCTTTTTTTTTCTTTTTTTTTTTTCCAAAATATGAAGAGAATTTACTTATAAAAAATTTGATATTTGACAACTACTCATCAAACCTACGTGTATCTGTTCATTATCTGCTATTGTACTGAAAAGTGAGAGGTACGTGAAGTAACATAACCCAACTAGAAAATGCTGTCCACAGTCTTCAACAGCCCAGGAAAAATTCTCAGAACAAATATGTAACTTTTACCTGAGACAGCAATATGCCGTTATTTCTGATTGCTTACCTAAAAAGTATTCCGTGTACCTGCACACACTTTTAATGACCGAGAAGATTAATGTTAAGAGAACTGCTTTTGTAAGTACTAGTAAGGTATAGATGTGGAGTAATGAGATACCAGCATTGGGTGTTTTTCTCTAACAAATAAATGTAGGACAAACAGGCTGGGAGTTTAAAATAGGGCTTAACACATGCAAATCTTCAGACCACTTCAAATATGGGGCCAGTTTCCATTGTTCTGGTCACAGGAAAAGAAAGAAATCATTCTAGTTTTACCATAGCTTTCATGGTATCTGTTTCCTGATTCATTTGTAGTACTGTGGCATCAATTTCATTTGAATTTGGGTATAACACTGAATACTGAAGTAATGCTTCACATTTTGAATCCACTGCTTTGCTTATTCTCCTGTAAAATTCTCTTTGTATTGGTACTCAAATACAAGTAACCAATGATGATGGCTGTTCTTAGGCTGTCAGCAAGACTTGTGCTGATGAGCTAAACCCCTTAATTTAAGTGGGAACTTTACCATTGGCTTCAATGGCCGTCTCACCTAGGTTTTGACACTGACTTTAAGTCTATGAGAAAATGAAGCTAAAGTGCTAATAAAAACCAAAATTGAAGAAGAAACAAAATCATTAGAACTTTTGGGTTTGTTTGTTTGTGAATACTGAACGCTGTGTGGTTTTGTGTGTGTGTATGTGTGAACTAAAGTTTTGGCTGTAAAGACTTCTCCCATGAACATGCAAGATTGAGTAAAAAGAGGAAAACAGGTAGGTGATTATGGTGTTGTTCACTGACAGGGGAGGTTGCAGTAGATGAACCCACAGGGTTGTGCATCTGTTTAATCCTTCCCCAATGTATTTACATTCAGACACTGTATACCACTGTTGGTGTTTTAGGGCAGTGAGGTCATTTGCTTATTACAGAGCACCTAAAATGACAACTAAATTTTTTTATTAAAATTAAAATAATATGTTTGACTATATCATAAGCAGAAGAGCAGAAGAGACATTTTGTTATGTGCTGTGGTATAGCCCTCATTTCCATTTTGCCCTGCCAGTGAGTCTTTGAATTGCTCTGTAGGGACTGCTAAAATTAAAAAAATCTCTTCCAGAGATTATATGTTTCTCCATTCCACAAAGAATGATTGTTGGGATGCCAGTGCAGAGATGGGGGTTGGAAAAGGGAAAGACTGTCAACAAAATCTGGTTAGTGTCACTAGCTTGTTTCCTCTGACACGAGATCCTGGCTATTTCAAACTGGAAGGGAAACTGGAGGTGGCAACCATAGATAGGATGTTGAGGCTGTCATCCCTTGCTGTATAAACTGTTTGAGTTCTTTGTTATTCCTTCTCTTATTCCTGCAAAATCCAGAGAAGACTTTATTTGTTAGGAGGTTTCTTAGCAGCTCATGTTTCAAGCTGTCTAGCTAGTCATGGTAACCTGTACCCTTAGATTCTGAAGTATGTGTCATGTATGTTATGTTTTTTCCTCTTATTTTTGACACTAATTGGATGAAAACTGCTTACACCTGGAAAAGTGAGCGCACTGACATCTTGAAGTGAATGTTTTTTAGCAGCATTTAGGACAAACTCCTAAAAGGTTTGTTAATAGTATAAGTCAAATGACTAGAACATAAGTATTACTGCAATGACATGTACTAATTTAATATACTGTGACTTTACTGCTGCTTATTTAGTTTATAATTTTTTTATTTTTAAAATTAATGGATTTGTCATTTTCAGTCTACTCTTTCAAGGTTTGAAATGGACATCATCCAAATTTATGTCTTGCTTATGGCCCAGTCATCAGTCAGTATTTAGTTGAAGTTGTGAGGCTATTTCTAAAGCTGACAAATAATTTAAGATTTCCAGCAAGTATTTTTGCAGGTAGAACTGTAAAATGACTGTGTCAATCTGTAGTCTTACCACGTCCTTCATCTAATGTATTATTGACTCTCACTGAGTTTTGCGCTGTGGTTACTAATCACAATTACTGAAAAGGTATCATTGGAAGGCGTATAGAGAAGAGCTCTGGAAATGCATCCTTTGTATATTTTTTGGCACACAAGTGTCGTTATAACAAAATTACTATTTGTAATTTCACCATGATGTATTTCTGTTAAATAAGTCCCAGCTTTTTGGAAATAGGATTGAATAAGAGTTGTTTTGCAGTCCAGACTAAAGAAATTGTAACACTTATCCCTGAAACAATGAAGTATAACACCTATTTATGTTCATACTAGAAAAATAGAATCACATCTTGCTCTTGGTCTCTGTGTACTTACTTAAATGGCTGTGGGTCCAGAACTTGGTCCTGAAAATGTTGTTACGGTATCTTATACGGATGAGAGAGTTGGGCTTGTTCAGTCTCAAGAAGAAACAAATGAGAGGGGATCTTTTGAATATCTATCAGTATCTGAAGTGTCAAGAGGATGGAACCAAACTCTGCTCAGGCTCTAGAACAAGAGGCAATGGACACAAACTGATGCACGGGAAGTTCCACCTGAACATGAGGAAGAACTTCATTACTGTGCAAGTGACTGAGCACTGGAACAGATTGCCCGGGGAGGTTGTGGAGTCTCCCTCACTGGAGATATTCAAGAGCTGTCTGGACACAATCCTGTTTAGTGTCCTCTAGGATGACCCTGCTTGAGCAGGATCATCCATTCAGTGATCCTGTATTGGAACGGGCGCTGTTTAACATCTTTGTTGTAGGCACGGAGAGTGGGATTGAGTGCGCCCTTAGCAGATTTGCTGATGACAGAAAGCTGCGTGGTGCAGTCAACATGCTGGAGGGAAGGGATGCCATCCAGAGGGACTGTGGCAGGCTTGAGAGGTGAGCTCACACAGACCTCATGAAAGTCAGCAAGGCCAAGTGCAAGGTCATCTGAAATTTCACATAGATCAGTACTACTCACATTACATTTGCAGCATTATTCATTGAGAGCCACTGGCTGGGAGAAGTCCTGGCATCACAACTTAAATGACATTTGCCATCATGGTTTGTTTATAGTTGTGAAAACCTATAAAGAGTTGTAGAAGGGATAACAGATTGGCAAACTCTCAACTTGCTTTTTGTAAAGAGCTACATACTATGTTTCCTTTCCCCAGTTCTTACTTAGAGAACTTTACTTCTGGATTGACAGTGTTGCAAAGTAATTGAATTAATAGCATCGGTATGCTTACAGATGGAAAAGGACAAGTAAGTTATTCCAAATTCTTGGGATACCAGTTCCGTACTGCTGGACTCTGAGGATACTGGCTCTGCACTGGTTTATCCCTACATACCTATTGTCAAGGTTTCTAAGGATGTCTCTCTTTGTCCTGTGTTGAATGTGCCATGGGTCAGTGCATTGAAGAAATTTGTTGCTATAAAAAAGGCTTTCTGGCTCATCATCCAAGTGCTGAATACCGCTGTGTTTCTCATTCATGAGTGTGATGTCCAAAAAATGAGACAGTAAAACAGGGAATGGTTAGAGAAAACAGAGAGTCCCAAGAAAAGAAAGGACTGAGGAGATGGTCCTCCAAACTACTTTTTTTTTTTTTTTTTTAATAGGGGGAACTTGAAGAGCAACTCTAAGTCCATGTTTCCCATGAGCTGAATGGTTGATATTGTAATAAAGTGATTGGAGGATTTTCCAGCTAAAAAAAGTTCTGCATCAAAAGCAAAAATTTCACTTGAAAACTTTGCAGAAGTTGTCTAGACAGCAGTTCTCAGTCCGCTTTTGGCAGTCATCTCAATAGGGTTGATTGTCTGCAACCTTTGCAAGTTAGTTATGTGTATTTGTTGCTAAGAGGACCAAAGAGATTCTCCATTGCTGTGATGAGTGAAAGAGGCTACTAGAAATTAGGAATTCCCAATAATTGTATCCTGTATGTGAGGTTAAGACTGACTCACAAGCGAGTGTAAGGAAATATGTGGTCAATGTTCCTTCTATGGTGGTGCAACAGGGAGCAGTTATCTGATACCACTGCAGAACTTTGGAGGGAAAAGTAGCCCAAGAAATGAAATGATTGCAGTTTCCGAGATTCAGTCTTTAGAAAGCCGAGAAAGGTAAGTAGTGTCAGGAAAAACTATAAACCAAGAAAGGGGTTTTGCTAGACCTTATAAATTCACAAAAGAATGGCACTTTATGTGAGGTCTTAAGTGGAGAGTGGCATGCTGAAAACTGCAGTTTGTTTTGTATATAAAGGCATTGTACAAAAGAAATGATGAGCTGAGAAAAGATGAAATTTAAGCTTGAACTGGAGTGAAAGTTGAACAGAAGTATAAATCTAAATGAGTAATCTAAAGCAATAAGGGTGGAAAGAGCAGTGAGTAGATGACAGGACATTAAAAAAATTACAACCCCCTCCCCCCCATATCCATTAAAGCAGAGATAGATGGGGAATGAGCAGGCGCTAACAATCAATAAGAAGTGATTGACTAAAGTGAATTGTGCAAGGCCTTGAGGGAAAAGGTCAGACAGTACATTGGAAAATGGAAAAACAATATGATCACCGAGATCCTTTGGGGAAATATGAGCTACAAGAAGATGCGAAAACTATTGATTTGCTATTGAGTGAGGGAAAAGATCCAGTTGTGGAATGCTAATGACCATGATATGCATGTATGAGGACTCAGTCCTGTAGGTGATAACTGATCAAGCCAGCTCTTTAGCCAGTCACAGCTGTTGTTATGTGTTTACTTTATGTCTGGTTTTTATAGAAGAAAAGAAGACTTGATTTTAATGCTAGGGAGCTGTATTTTGAGAAATTCCCTTGTGGTTCCTCAGGAAATTTTCTGTTCCTCAAATAGACATTATTTTTAATTTGTACTAAGGTAGAAAAGGGAAGCAATCGTACTAGGATCTGGGTATACAGCCTTGTAACCGCACAGATAAAATATGAATGCATTATTGTGGAATTGGTATTCATTATTTTACCTGCAAAATAGAGCTAACCTCAGATTTAGGTACCCATTAGGTGATATGCTGCTTCAGAAAAAGCTCTTCCCTTTCTGTGAAACAGCTTTGTCTTTTTTAACATTTGCCATTAAAGCTTGTATCCTAGCACTAATTAACTGAAGCAATTAGGGATGGGCAAGTGGAGCACAAAAGGTGATTTTAAAGGGTAATAGCTGTATGCCTATTAAGTTTAACAGCAGACATCTTTTGGTCCTGCTCAGAGATCTCATCAAACTAAGATGTATGTATATACTGTGTTATCTGTAGCCTTTACCAAAAAAAACTGGAGAAAGGCCAGCATTTTTTAGCAGAATAGATGGCATCTCTTCTGCAGAAAAAGAACCATGAGAATGCATATTCTTTTCCTATAATGCTGTCTAAAATCCCGTTTTAATAAAATGTGTCCATTCTATTGGATTAAAGGACATTGTCTTAAAAGATAAAGACCTCAGATTACTTTCTAACAAGGGGAAAATAAACAGGGGTTAGAAAGCAAGCATAGTTTTCAGATGTGTATAAAAATATCACTCTTAATTGTGTTCCTGAGAATGCAGTGTACCTTTTAGCCCACTTTAAGGGTCAATAGATTTTAGCTATTTCAAACTAAAGGTGGGAGTAAATTGCAAAGCAGCCTGTCCCCTAGTGAGTCAGTCTTGCTGACAACTCACTTTCTTTTTTCCTTCTTTAATACCAAATGTGTCTGGTGTGAGTTTTTCTGCTGACAGCAACTGTGGCAGCATGGCACAGGGAGATCTCTTAGATGGACAAGTCCCACATAATTTAGAGATGTACAGATCAGGACCAGCATCATAAATTTAATCCAGGCATTGATAAGAGCCCTGTGCAGGTATTGAAGCTCTGCTGTCAGACTAAGATACACTATTTGGTAAATGCCCTGCTGCAGTCCAAGCTAACTTCTCTTACCAATTGATTTAAGGGATGCTATAAGGTGGAGTATGTAGTCTTATGTCAGTACATGTTTTGATATTATTAAGGATTATGTATCCTGTACTTTGAGTAGTGGGAAGGCTGAGAATGCCAGCTACCAGTGTCTCTCCCGTCTCCCAGTGCTGTTGTTAAGGGACTTGAAGTTATGTTAAACTTCATGACCTTCCAGCCATGTCATTTTTTGACCTTTGATGACTCTAAAGAATATTCTTCATCAAGAGAATGTCTTCAGAAGTGGCCAAGAGAGGAAAGTTTGGCTACTCATTCCTTGAGGAATTTCCTCGTTCCTTGAGGGTTATACCTGTAAAAACTTAAGCCTTATTCAGCTTGAAATCTGAGCTCGTGCCTCCCTGAGGTACAGCTTGACTCTCAGACACTCTTCTCTAGCCACGTTCTTTTATATGTATGTATTTCAAAATGTAGCCATGTACCACTTCTGTGTCCAAGCACAGTGTGCAGTTTGAGCCAAGCCAGTTAGAAGAGACTTCAATTGTAGTTTAGATGTAATAGAGCCACTAGGCAGCTGCAGCTAGCCCTTTTGGAATAATAAGGAAGTTCCAGGCCTGTTTTATCAGGCTAACTAGTTTTGGAGATCTGCTTAGAACTCTGAATGCCTGTACTATTGGTCCTTTTGTCTTCATTGGTACTTTGAGTCAGCAGCAGGAGGACAGCCTGTCTAAGTTGCAGCAGCACGTCTCAGATTTTGGGCAGTGTTTAGTGCTGTATAACCCTTCACTGAAACAGAGGTGAGATACGTGTGTGCTGATACCACAGAGAAATGGAACAAAAATGCCAAAGTGTTTTTACTGTGGTAGAACTCCAGTAATTCTGAAGTGGATTGAAGGACTCTTTAATAAAACATTAGGCTTTAATAACTGAAAACTGCTGGTGCATACAGAGGGCCAGACTTCAGTTTGCTTCTCCCTGGAGAAGTATGCAGAATGTAGAAACTGGAAATAACAGACTTGGGCTCCATCAACAGTTCTGCTCAGCACCCCGATGACCTCAGGCAGGTAGTAATTGTTTCTAAACGAATCTGTGTGCCTAATAGTTAGAAGCTCTTTGGGACAATCCTGCTACGTGTCTAAAGCACATCAGAGTAGTCATGTTCCTAGTGCTGCTGCTGAAGCTGAAAGTCATGGATTTGATTGCAGTAAAATAACATGAATTGATATACAGTGAAAGATAAAATTAGTCCCCAAAAGCCTCTAAATATATGTATTGTAGCCAAAGCACCAAGTCAAATCTTCCTTCCAAACCACAGACCAACGAGAAACTAGTTAATTGTTATAGTTTTAGATTGCCTCTGAATATACAGTTACAATCATGTGAAATTATATATAAAGACATGCCTACAGTTCCATCCAAGTTATTTCCTAAAGATTACTGATAAACTCATGGTAAATAGTGTTTTGCAGCTTTGGGGATTATTTGAAGGCAGGATCTTTTGCTTTTGCTATCAGATCCAATAAGGCTACACATAGTAAGACTTTTATATTCTCTTTAGATGCTTTCATGATGACTCCATTAGGCTACAGTTATGTCAGAGTGATAAATTGTTGTGTACAAAAACATACATGATAATAAAAGAAGAGGTGGGCATGTACCATCACAGCAAATCTATCTTTGCCTACATGTGTATAGTAATTCATAAAAGAACAGATGTGGGGGGTTTCAGGGATTGCTGTTATGAGAGAGAAATAGATGTGAATGAAAGTTGCAGCACCACTGGTTGCTAAGATGACATAAACACCAACTCCAAATATTCAGAAAAGGAAAAACTGTTTTTCATAGCTTTTAAAGGAAGTGTCAATTTGATGCTTATTTGCAAGAAAAATTATACACCATAAATAAAGTAATAGAAGTATTTTGAAGACATGGGCAAAATAGGCCAGCTCACAGAAAGATACTGTTTTTGACAGAAGAACTCAACCATGCAGAAGAAACTGGGACTGAGAATGCTTTTGAGAAAAACAAAGATAGCTGTCAGTGTATTTGCAAAAGATAGATGGTTCAGCATAGAGAGAAGCATTATTTAAAGCTTATTCAGTAATGAATATATTTATCTTGATCTGGAATTTATATGTGATAGAAGAAGAAAGAAATTAAGACTTAAATCGGATGTTTATATGTTTGAGTATATGTTAATAATTTTGTGTGATTTTGGAAGCCTTTCCATTCCTAAGCCTTCTCTCACCATCAGTAAAAGAAAACTTCAGCAGAGCAGAAAAGGGGATTTGCTTTGAAACCATGTCTTAGAAAGTGCTTATGGTAGAAATGAGTAAATCCCATGTTCATGTGAGGAAAACAGGCCCATTGAATGAAGCCCAGTGTGGTGGATGTTTTCTGCCTCCCTGTTTCTCACAGTGTTTTTCAGGTAATTTATACAGCAATTTATGCAGTTAGAGGCTCCCTTTCCATCCCACTCTGCTGCATTCTCTACTGAGTTCATACAGCATTTACAAATACCCACACTTCAAGAGAATTATCTTTCATAAATGTCTGTGATAAACTTATGGTGGATTGCAGGAAGAATATGATATACATACATCTTTTTTCCTGATTTTTTCCACATTGCAGAAGGTTACTTTGCATCTTCTGTATGGCTCTACTTTAATCTATATTTCCTCAAGGCACTGACACGTGTTTGACTTCAGGCTTTTGAATTGCAAGGAGGTCACTTATGCATGAGAACCTTTTCAGTTTACCTCACAGAACCCAGTGGGACTGCCTCTGCTTTTACCTGATGTTGTGCTGGAGAGTGGGCCTACCATATAAGATGGGATGACTCCTGGACTTAAATGATCTACTGTAATGCTCTTTATTTTAATCTTTGATGCTGGAACACCCTGTCTTCCCTTTCATGTGGCAAGTTGGCCACATGTGCTAATTTACCCTTCCATTTCTTGTCATCTGCCTAACCTAATTTGCCCATGTTTCTCATCCTCTTGTATGATGTGTGATCTAGGGCTAATTGGGGACCTCTTCTTTAACACAGTTTCAGTTCTCCAGCTAGCATTGCTTTAGCAAGTCTTGAGGAAGAACTGAAATTTGTGAAGCTATCAGGCATTTTGCTTTTGTAAAACCAGCTTAATTTTGACTGAGAGATTCATTCCATGGGTAGCCTTAGAAAACACATAAATCTTTCATAAGTTTGTTTTCTGCTATTTTTAATGCCCTAAATCTGTCACATACATTGTTGACTCAAAACATGTAGCAAGTACCAAGTAAACAAAGACAGAGAATACTTACAATTCTCATGTAGGCTGCAATGAGGATAGCTAAAGAGTGTATTTGAAGTGTTAGAATTTGGAGGGGAAGGGGAAGATTGGACTTGGCAGGAAGGTTGCTTAGGAGGCATGGTGAAGCATTACTTGTTGAATACACAGGAGACTAGAGAGGCTTTATTAAAATTTCTCAGTTTATGTAAAGGAATGCAATTTCAAAGTCATGTAATGAATTTAGTTTAAAATGTTAAATTGAAAGCAATAATGTGTTCCAAAGGGTTTTGTGTAAAAGATACCAAGTTGATGTATTGAAGTTACGTGAATTAGGAGAGAATATTGAAGTGAAATTTAAAACATCAGCACTGTCCCCAATTAAGTGAATAGCTGTTACAGTAAACGTGTGTTATATATTACTATTTAAAATTAACTTAAATTTAAGATCAGTCCTTTCAGTGTGACCATAAGCAGTAGATATTTGTCAAAGTAAGCCAACGAAAGTAACCTGATGGAAATGAAGCATTACCCTCTATAATAGATAATAATTCCCAGTAGTACTGCCCTGATTACTCGAGGGAAGATTATCTTAGATTTTTCCTTTCTTTTTAGCTTCTAACTCTTAGTGTTGTCTAAGCATCATTAGATATAGTTAATAATTTCTTATACTTTGATCCTACAAGAAAGGGTCTGGTTTTATTCATCCATTATTTTAATAATTACTGCTACATTTTAAAAACCTCACAGATAGGTCACCATTATATAAAACATTAAAAGAACATATTCACCAAGCAACAAATACCCTTTAATAAATCCTCTCTCTTAGATATTCCAGCATGATAATGATGTTCCTTTTTTGTTTCTTTTAAGCTAATCTTCACCCTCAGTTGTAAATTCTTGTTAAATGACCATTTTTATTAAAGCCTCCGCAATTGATGGAGCTCCCTAGCCATTGCTTTCAGGTTCAAAACAAGAATGTAAAGAGGATTCATAGTGAAAGTGTCCAGAATTTGTGTTCAAAAGACTGATACCATCTTCTGCCCACATGAAACAAATGTTGTCTAAAGTGCTCCATTTGTGTTACTACCATTTTATTAATGTAGTATTAATACCTTTATGAGCTACATTGTTTCACTTAATGCTAACAAGCCAAGCCTTGCATAATCTCTGGCGTATTCCTTGTTCAGCATTGACAGACAACATTTCATATGGTTGCTTATGTTCCACATTTTAGGACAGATAGTGTGCAACTGCTGGTAGGAATTTGAGTGCCAGAGATGGTGGCTCTGAAGTTTGGTTATTAAATATATAGTAGTGATAATATAGATCGCTGTGGTTCTTGGACTGTTGTACATAGTTCATTGTTTGTCAGGTGGACCTGACATTTAGTGAAAGAGGTCTTGCTTGATGGTTTTTAGCAAATAAATTACTAACCACTTTCAGAGCCAGCGGGGGAATCCCTAATTCTCTTAAATATCCAGGTCTTTGATGTAAAAGCCAAATTTTTCATTTGTCTATTATTGATATAGCTGTGCTATCCCAATACCGATTGAGTTGAAGTTCTGATACTGTATTTAGATATCACAAGGCATAATAAAAATATTAAAATGCAATTAATAGGGGAGGAAAATGTTATCCTAATTTAAACCAACTTATTAGCGCTAGCATTAATGTTCTCAGTAGATGAATTGTTGGCATTAAAAGGTAAAAGTGACGACTTTATCATCTTTGATAAGTAGAGTGCAGACTGTACAAATAAAGTTGTCATGAACTTCACATAGATTAGAATGCATCTGCATGATCCTTAAAGAACGATCACTGACAGACGGCTGACATCTGAGAATCCAGTGCCTACCAGATTTGTTATTCATTCCTTTCATTTTGTCAATCTAATAATGAAAGGTTTCTTGTCTCTGTGAGACTCCTTTGCCTAAACTGGCCAAAAAAAATTTCAGAAGCAGCATGCACCTCATATGAGTTATCTTCTGAAGTGAATTCTATGTGCTTAAGTGTAAGGTTTATGAGTGACTTAAAATATGAACACGTAATATTCCCGAAGTATGTGCTCTGGGTATACAGTATTATAGAATCATAGGGTGGTTTGTGTTGGAAAAGACCATCTAGTTTCAAACCCCTGGCCACAGGCAGGAACTCCTTCCACTAGACTTGGTAGCTCAGAGCCCCATCCAACCTGGCCTCGAACACTCCCAGGGATGAGGCATCCACAGCTTCTCTGGGCAACCTATTCAAGTGTCTCAGAACTCTCACAGTAAGGCATTTCTTCCTAGTATCTAATCTAAACCCACCCTCTTTGAGTCTGAAGCCACTCCCCCCTGTCCTATCCCTATATATCCTTGTAAAAGGTCCCTCTCCATCTTTCTAGTAGACCCTGTAAGGCTGCTGTAAAATATCCTACCTGTTTTCCTCAGCGAGGGTTCAGGACTTCCTTTTTCTGAAGGGTGGTGCTAAATGAAGTCTCATCTTCACAGTGATAATCAGAGAAATTAATGTACTTATATTTTGAGCTGGATTATTAAACTGCATTGAACTGTGTGTGGGCTCTCATTTGGTATCAAAATAGCCTTTGTTCAGTGTAGCCTATTTAACTTTTAAAATAAATCAAAGCAAATGGAATTAATACTACTTCTGTAAAGTATGTCTACACATAGGATCAGTGTAATTTTACCAATCTACACTGAATTCACAGCTTAAATTCAGAATTTTTTTGCCTTAAAGGCATGAGAGTGTAAGCAGGAGTAGGCTGGACAGATTTTACTAGCTAGTGGTTGTCACCAAACCCACCTACCTTAGATGTTCAAACAAACTTTAACTTCCTTGAGGAAACATGGAAAAATTACTGTCGTTTCTTTTCTATTATTATTTTGCCCCTTTTTTCTGAGATCTCTCTAACAATCAAAGCACATTTCTGGAAAAAAATGTCAGACATAGCATGCCCTGGAATTATTCACTCAGCAGGTACATTTACTATAGTAGTAGTTTATTAAAATCCAAGCAAGGCAGGATTGGTAAGGAAAGAGAATGTTCTGTATCAGATGAACTGGTGCATATGGGGAAAATAAGGGCAATCAAGTGAGAAAAGTAATTGTAAATTTCCAATACTGACACTGGCTAGAAAGGTTTCTGTGCCACTTAAGAGCACTGTGTGGTTTGTGTACCTCAGTCACTTGGGCACTTTTGCAAAAAAAACTCAAAATGGCTGTAATACTGTTTGAGCAAAGCCAAATTACTGCTGCTCTGTATTCTGCCCATCACTAATTAATTGTAATATTCTACATCCATTTAAGAGGAAAAGATGTGCCTGAAAATTTCTTTGTATCCTTGAATGTAATTGACTGTGAGTGTTTCATAATTTACAGTAATACAAGATACTGTGGGTGTCTCTCAGGATATTTTCTCATCAGCCAGTCAAGGTTTTAACTCTGAGTTGCATGCAATGATATCAATAATCTAACTAGGTGACTGCAGTATACCGAATAATCTTGCATGATGAAGAGCTACTGCAGTCCTTTGAGATGGGTGGCGAGAGTGTTTCATACAGGGTAATAGAGTGTCTGGAAAGGAGTAGTAATGACACAGCTGAGAAGTAGCAGGTGTGAAGAATACCTTTGCTAAAACACAGGCTTAGTCAGAGCTCTGCAGATGCAGTCGTCAGTTCTATTTCATCATTAAAATTCTGTGATAAGGTGAAGGATTCACAATGGCTCTTTAGCCTTTTCTGGTACAGCGAAACAGTAAAGAACCTGCTTGCAAGCTACTTGTGTGACTGGCATAGCATTTCCAAACCCAGATTATCCAATTAAAAAAATGTATGCCTTCCATCCATCATTTTGTCCATTAATGCAGGCAAAGACTCTGGAGGAAATCTGTGCCTACTCTCATAATTACCTGGTCACAGGTATTACTGCCCTCTTGTTAACCCTTCCTGCAGATAGGTGGGTAGATGTTGTAAACATACAGCATGTTTTCATATGGGGAAAGGAAGAGTGGTAAAAGTCCCATTTTATCCTAGTGTATGAGAATCTGTTTTTCTGAGACTACAGAACTGGCTGATCTCTGTGACCTGGTTAGTCACAATGATTTTGATCTAAAGGCTGTGTCCCTTTTGGTTTTAGTAAGACAAACATATGAGCAGAACCTGTTCATATAAATTAAGGCTGCAGGATCAGAACTTCAGAGGCAAGCTCTTTGTCAAAGGGGGACACCTCATCACACTTATATTAAAGGAATTTTTTCAGGCTTTCATGCAGTGCCCTTAATGTGACTCCAAATGCCATATGAGTAATTAATTGGAAAACACATCACTGCTGTGTTTTGTTGATTTTGGATTATTAACAATGTTCTCATTCCACATTATTTATTTCAGATCACCAGACTAGCTCTGATATTAATTTGACAAATATCAGGGCAGCATCAGAAACAACAGACTTCAGTTCTAAAAATGAGGTACTTTCTAAAAGTTTGGAAACTAAGGAGCAGTCGATATTGGTGCTTCCAAAAAGAGTATCGTGTGAGGTAAGATTTTTAGATGCTAAAATTTTTGGGATAACGGTCAACATTTGTCTCCTCTTCCTTCTGCAGTCTCATTCACACTATATCTGCTATTTGTTTTCAAAATTGTAAAGGGGCCAAAAAGAAAGTGCATTGAGACTACAGTGGGATTTATTTTACCTTTGTGTCACATCCACACTGCAGTCAAAAGATTTGCAAATAAAATAGTTTGGAGATAGCCTCTGAGGTATTTTAGCTCTACTAGATTTATTTGGCAGCTTGAGTAGAAGTATTACTGTCGTGAGGGCCTTATAGTTTAGAGGGAGTATGTAGTCAGGTACTTCTTGAGAGATATGCAGTATCTCTTGGCAAGAATCCATGATGGGTATATGGGTATGTGCATATGTGCCCATACCATGAATTACACAAGTGCTTGTGTGAGCATGTACCTAGTGTGACTTTAAATTAAATCAGAAATATTTATATATATGTATTTGCATGCATATTCAGTGGACATAAATGTTCATATGTGTTTTTAATCAGTTGCTGTGAGAAATACGTGACAGTGTAAACAGAGGAAATACAAAATCCAGCACTACATTCCTTTATATAAATGAGTGGCCATGGTCAGATATGGAGGTTGCAGTGTACATGGAATGTCACTCATTTTGCTTGCTATCTGTTTTTTAACGATGACTTACATTATTTCATTGTCGAGATCAGTACAGTTCTAAGGGAGTAACTTTCCCTCTGGTTCAGGAGGTAGTAGAGGGGTCTTGTCTCACATCATCTGCTGCCTCTATCTTACTTTCCTGTCAGCTCACTGTAAGAGTTTAAGTGACTCTAAGGTTCTTATTAGGATGGATATCATTTTTCTAGACTATAGAGTGGCCTTAGAAAATGTAACAATTCACCTACATATGCATTTTAAATACTGTTTCAAGATATTGTTAGGTAAGCTGAATTTAAAATCCTACATTAATTGTGTCATTTATACTAAAGGTGTTTTTTAGTTGATTATTATCTATTATTTAGAGATAGCATCATGTTTTGGTAGTATGATTTTTTTGCATGAAGGTGTTGGTAAAGGAAAGTTCTTTCAATACACTTTCAATATAATTTTAAACTTTCAGTATAATTTTCTGAAGGACTAATGGGAACACATTTTAATTTTATAGAACCCTGGTGAAATATTCATTCTGTTGAAAGATGAAATAGATGATGAAACTCTAGAAATTGAATTCATATCAGATAATCAACGAATTAGAACACAGACAGCCTCTTGGAATAAGAAGGTCAAGTACGTAAAAGCCCTAGGTAAGAAAAGTATTCTTTACCTTTAAGTGAACTGAAAATTTTCAACTCCCTTCACTTCTTCTAAGTAGTTTCACTTCCTGCTATTTTGTAGGTGTTTCCTGTACATGAGTTTTGCATACAGAGCTTTTATTAATAATGCAGAGAAGCAAGGCCTTGTGATTTATGGGAAGCTAGGTTCTCTTAGGTTGGTTTTCTGTGGTTAAATGGCAGGTGGCAGTCTTAAAATGTCATTGATTAGTTACAGATTAATATTCTTCAAAATTACTGCCATAAAATGCAAAGCTAATATTCTTTTCTTATTACTCCATTACTAAAATGTTTCATTTTATATTTAATGCAGTAAATTTGGTTATACTTCTCTTCATAATTCTTACCGATGCAGGAAATAATTTCTTTTCTTTGTTCATATTCATGCCACTTCTCTGTATCACTCAGCTTTGCAGGTTTCTAATGATTTTTTTCCACTGCACCATCCATAACTAGTTGCTAACAGTTTCACTTATTTAACAACAATTTCTCTTAGATCTGTGCAGATTTAATGGCCAAACCTGTCTCCACCGTTTTGATGTGAGTTAAGAATTAAAAAAATTTTCACCTATGGCTTTAGAGTATAGTTTGCTACTGCACTGCGTACTGTGAATTCCCAAAGGAACTTACATAATATTTTATTCTAAAATGATTGCAACAGAACATTAGATAGGAGGAAATACATACATATAAGCTACAATTTTCCACGGTGGCTTCTTGGAGCTAGGTTTGGGTAATTCTATGACCTGATGACTTCTGTGACTCAATACTGGTGAGGCCACACCTCGAGTCCTGTGTCCAGTTCTGGGCACCTCTCTGCAAGAAAGACATTGAGATGCTGGAGTGAGTCCAGAGAAGGGCAACAGAACTGGTGAAGGGTCTAGAGAGTAAATCACATGAGAAGCTGAGAGATCTGAGGTTGTTAAGCCTGGAGAAAAGGAGGCTCAGGGGAGACCTTATTGCTCTCTACAAATACCTGAAAGGAGGTTGGTATCCAGGTGAGGGCCAGCCTCTTCTCCCAGGTAGCCAGTGACAGGACAAGAAGACCTAGCCTCAAGCTGTGCCAGGGGAGGTTTAGGTTGGACATTAGGAGGAATTTCTTCACAGAAAGTGTGATTAGACATTGGAATGGACTGGCCAGGGAGGTGGTGGAGTCACCATCCCTGAAAATGTTCAGGGAATGACTGGACGTGACAAGTCTAGTTGACAAGGTGGTGGTTCAGTCAAAGATTGGGCTCAATGATCTTAAAGATCTTTTCCAACCTAAATGATTCTGTGATTTTCATCCTGAGCACTGTCCTTGTTTTTAGCAACCTGTCTGAGAAGTAAATAACCAACAGGTAGCTTTCATCTGTAACTGGATTTCAGAGAACAAAAGCTGAAATCCTCATTCACAGATCTTAAAAGATTCTTCCAAAATTGCTTTGTGAGAACATTGTTGATCACAAGAAGGTTTCTCTAGTGGATGAATAATAAAATATGAACAGTAAATGAAATATGAAAAAAATTTGCAGAGCTGTAGCCCAAGTTTAATTTTTATATCATTTGTCCTTAATGATAAATTCATTATTAAATTAATGTCCTTTAAAAGTCTGGAAGAGTTGGAAATTTGGAATTATCCTTTTCTGGTCCAGCTGATCTGATGTTCATAAAAATGTTCTTTTGTTGTTTTTGGTTTGGTTTGGTTTTTTTTTTTTAAAGCATTTGGTTAGTTTCCATTTAAGTGATTTAACATGATGTTCTATTAGATTAGTTACTCTGGCCCTATTACTCTTCTCCATTTTCAGGGTTATCCCTTTCATCACTGTTTCGTGGGCAGAGTTAGTATTTTAAGAAAACTGTGCTAGTGTGGTCCAGCAGAATGTCTGGCACAATGAATACTAATGAATTGGGAAATGTGCTCATAAAGTAGGCTTGTGCTGCCTGCACAAAGCAAGTCATACTTAAGTAACAGACTCTGAATGCCTCTTTCCTTTTGCTTTTACGAGGTAAACAACTGGAATGGAATTAATTAATTATACTGCAATTTCTTTAGCCTAGCTCAAATGCTATCTTGAGAACCTTGACTGCAATTAAGAAAAATGTTTCAAAAAATGAATAGCAATTACACTATTTGTGATAAATGAACTTTTCCTTAATATGTAGGCATAAGGGAGCTGATTATAGGTCATCAGACTACAAAGGGAAGTTGGAAATTTTAAGCATTCTGGTTTCATCTCCTTTCTAATGTGAAGCAGAACAGCTTTGCTTTATACATATTTACAAATATGTATTTTCTTTTGTTAGACTGAAAGACCTGAATAAAAAATGGACTACACTGAATCACCTGTTAAATGCAAATCCAGTTCATCAACTCTGCTTTTTCTGTGATATCTTCCTGTTATTTTACTCATTCCCTGAGATCTCTGGTCTGGGACTGTAAAATATCTTCAGCTACTGTTCTGATTTTTGTTTTTTAAGATTTTCCTGCTGGCCCTGTATATGTAAATATCTACTGTGGGGGAGTCATTAAGACCACAGCACACATTGAGTACTACTCTGCACTAGAGGAGATTGAGCCCATTTTAGAGAAGGTGGCTGACCCAATAGCTTTCACTTGTCAGGTAAGTAGACTTCTCAGTTTTTAATTAAAGAAAAATAGAATGTAAGTTTATATGAACTGAGATAATGTGCAATCTTTTGATTACACAGTAGTTAGTAATGGCTCAATAATAGGCTCAGGATTAAGAGGCCTGTCTCTGAGATGTCTAGTTGTAAGCAAGTCAGGCAAGAGAAAACAAATTTCCTCTTTTCTTGTTTTTGTTTAGAGAGTGATATAAACATCCTTTGTGCTATGTATATGTCCAGTGTACAACGTGCTGCATTACAAAGGATGAAAATAAGAACAAATATTAGTGAAGTCCCTCTCCATTTAAAGTGTTATTTTTCACAGTAGAAGCAAGTAATCTTAAACCATATTGTATTTGGAGGGTTATTATTCATTCACCAGCAAATGGGTTTTTTCTGGCATAGCTTGTATGGGAGGCAGTAGATTGCTATTCATATAGAGTCCATTTACAGCTGCTCTATTATCATTCACGTGATTTGCTTGCCGGTTGCCATGCAGATTCTTTGCATGTATTTAGAAAAAAATTGGGTTTTGAGCTGGGTTTCAAATCAGCACAGCAGACTGCAGTGCTCTGCAGCCTGTTCCTTGCCAGTGGCACATAAGAAATAACAAGAAAAGAAAGCATATATTGAGAAAGGATGGAATCTCAAGTATCATTTGTTGAATGGTGGGTAGCCCAAGCAGACTTGTCATAATGTCTATATTGTAATTGCAAAGCCAGAACAAAAATAATAGTCTGCGTTTCCAGTGCAGACAGTCTCATTTTCCTGTGACAAATCTACCTTGTGCACCACCTAAGGCATTACACTCATAACAAAGGGATTAATAAAAATGATGTATTGCATTATTAGTGTTCTATTAAGGATGGGGTTAGGTTCCTTCCAAGTACAAGTTACTTCTGTTCTAAGAAAACAGGCTGTTGCACAAGAAAAATAGTGCAGCTCAAAGTACAAATGGGTTCTTAAATTCTTTATAGTATCTGTCATTCTTTAGCTTGTATTTTGCGCTATGTCAAAGTAAGCTTCTAACACATTTTCATTTAAACTTTTATGCATAAGAAGTGTGTCATAATGATATAAAAAAATTGTCATTAGCATGGTAACCTAGATATCTAAAGCACACATGCTATTTCCACTGGAAAGCTATTTGTGTTATTCAGGAGTTTGACCCTTCATTTAACCAGCATGACTAATATTTAGTAAAACACATGCAATTCAAATCATATTCAAATGCAAAAATAATTCTGTGCAGAGCAGTAGTGCACACCAGGTAATACAGCTGTAGTATTATGACCATTGGTTATGTTTAACAATTTCCTCACCTTTACTCATCTGGATAATAAGCATGAGTTTAAATGAGGTGACACTGTTTATCTGCTGTCACTTTTATTGTTTTGGTAACTGAAAATTAATGCCAAGAAAATTTTTATAATTGGGTAAGTTCTACAGTCCACACGATATCAGGGCTACTCTGTGGCAAGGTATACTAATGGTAATTCTTTTATAAGTGTACTATGTGTTGGAAAATTTGTCATATTTAATGGTACCTGCTGAGCCACAGAGTGAGGTACACTAACTAGCTAGGCAGCTAAAATATTTCTACAAACTTTTTAAATAAGCTTTCATGTTAACCTGATTTAATGTCAATAAGATGCATCATAAAGATGCAATTTACAGAACATAATTTAACTTAATCTTTAAAATATGTTCACAAAAGGAAAAACAAAACAGACTTGATACTTATTAGAATTCCCATCAAGTAGCAGGAGTAATAGTAACTTTTATTTAACCAGGATAATTAAAGCCTTTGAGACTATCAGCTTATTTGCAAAAATATCCTGGGGCAACAGGCGTTTATCTATGCAAAGTAACAATCAAACACAATGGAAAACAAAACTGATATAAAATAGAAAGGCTTACAGCAATTATTGATCAAAGCAATATCACTCTGTGGTTCAAAGAAAAGTTCAAGATTTTCACAAGTGCTTGCAATCTGAGAAGTATCTCCTTTTTAAAATTCTGTGATGAAAGCAAATTGCTACAGTAGTGCATACCAAAGACACAGTGCTTTGGTAAAATGCTTTCATTGTATTCTGCATTGTCTTGCCAACCTTTTCAGCTCCTTTGAGATGTTCTACTTTGTCCCCCAGTAAAGCCAAACAGATAGACAAAACCCAACAAATAGACTTACAGCTATCCATTCATTTTACCAATGGTCAAGTCAGTTCATATATCTTGGTGGGAGACTAACAAAGTGTGGTACCGCTGCATGTATGAATCTGGTTTTGCAGAACAGTTAAAGATTGACATTAGCTAAAGTTTAGATTAAACATAATCTAAGATTTTAGAAATTATGGCTTTGGATAAAATTCTTTGCTACGTCTGACAGATTGTAATTTCCTGTGTTCCAAATTTGTCTGAATTTAAAACACATTTACCAATATCAGCAAGCCATTTTAAGCAACCAAATAAATATTTAAAATGTAATGAAATACATAAAGCAAATTAAATAAGTTTCTTTGCATAAGTTTCAAAAGAAAAAACCTGAAATTTTATAGTAAAATAGGAAGAGTTGGGATCATAATAACTGAATCATAATGCTGAATGACCTTGCTATAAGAATATAGGAGGGTGCAGGTTGGCTAAGGGCCGTGATTTTTGGTTCTCTCCTTTTTATATAATTCTACATTAAAGAAACTCTCTTAGGGAGTTTATGTTCTCACAGTAACCCAATGTACAGACTGATTTTAAGGTTCTTAAAACTCATAATTAAACTTCTTCATATTTCATTTTTTACTTCTCATCAGCTTCTTAGTTCAGCATGCTGGATTTACATGCTGCATTGTTTTTTCTATCTGATTTTCAACCAAATGGAGTTATTGGTTCAGTTATTTAGTATTGGTACAGATTTATTAGGTTTAAAAAAAAAAATTGAAACAAGGTAATATCCTTATTACTGAAATTGTTACGTTCGTGTCAGTTTGAGTGACTTAGAATATCTGGAGAGATTAAGGAAGTCTTTGTGACAAACTTTGGTTGAATAATACTCCTATGATTCTGAGATACTTGGTATCATAGATGATGTTTTTATCATAGTCATCAAACAGGATTCCAGTTACGGTGCATATTGGAAAAGAAGAATGAAAATAAACTGCAGCCTTTAAACTTGTAAAAAGCTATATGATTTCTGTGGCAATATTATGTATGCGCCTTTACTTGATCCCCAGAGATACTTCCTTTAAAACTGTATTTAATATTTCAATCTTCTCAGCCACGTCAGCAGCTGTTATTTTAAAATGTTTCTTTCTTTTCCTCTAGGTATGAAAGCTCTCCATATTCTACCACTGCCTAAAATTGTCAGAAATGCCTGAGTGATTTTTAAACCTAGCCCATTCTCTTTGGCAGAAGTAATCTAGATATGGAAGTGCATATAAAGTAGTGTCTGATATGTAAGAACTACTGGAGAAGTTCATCTTTATGTAAATGTAACCTTGTTAGTACTGCTAAAGCCAGTGTGGAATACATTTATTTAGTGGCTGTGTATGCTGCGTTTCAGTGGCACAGATTTTCAGGGCTTGATGAGCAGTTACTAAAGAAAGTAGATAGTCTTATTCACAAAAGTAGCAAAACGTGTTCTTGGTCTCCTTTTTGAAGGATGTTTTTGGAAGCCCAGGCGTGATGATCAGCACTTGGGGCTTCTCGGTTCACAGCTGTGTCCTGTTGCTCTGAAAAGGAGTGAGGGAAGGGAGATGGTACCTACACCTGGGGAGGTACTACTGAGTTAAGCTGTTGGTGATGAGCTCTGGAGCAAGTACTGGTGTTTGCAGAAGGACCAAGCTTCCAGACCTCCAAGAGTGAAGTAGAGAACAGCTGACTGTGCTGCAGAGACCATGGGAAGCATTGCTTACAAACTCACTAGTTTAATTCTGAGTGGCTGCAAGGACACTGGGGGAAGTAGTGCTTTTACTTCTTTTCTGTCACACTGTAGGTCTTTATGGGCTTCCTCAAACTCCTGACTGGGTCAGTGTTCCCTTGCAGTGCTTAATTTTAAATACCATTCTACTTCTGTTGGCTTTGGTGAACTTTCAACATGAACTTTAGGTTTGTAGTTTTGGTGAGATTTCTGGGGAAGATTTGACAGTCCTATAGAGAGCCATGTAGGGTATATTAAAATATGTAAGTGCAGCATAGTTTGAATCTGTGAGCTATCTGGAGCAGGAATGAGCAGTAAAGTAAAAGGCTCTAAACTGAATTCCTTCCTGGGGAGGTGACCTTTATGTTGGTATGGAGCTGGGGAGTGCACAGTGGTCCTATTGCTAGTTCTGTTTCACTGTTGTTTCTACTATTAGCTTCACACAAGTACTGAAATGGGCCCTCCTGTATGTGATATAAAAGACATTAACATAGATTTATTCGTTTGTTGTGGAGGGGTTTTTTTGGTTTTTTATGGTTGGGTTTTTTTTAATAATTGATCTAGATTTTCATTTTGTGTCTTTGTTGTAGAGTAGCAGAAAAGAGCTACTTGTTATGGTTTAGTTAGCAATGTAGCTTCTTAAATCAGTGCTTGAGTCTTCAGATTTTAGATCCCTGGAGTAAGAGAAAAAAAAATTGAGGTGGAAAACTTGAAGAAAATTGCACTGGTAACTCTATAAGAAGTGTATGGTGCTTAACTTGGAAATCATAGAAATGGATAGGCTGGAAGGCCTGTTAAGGTATGAGAAATTTAGCTCTAATTTAATCTATTTAGTATGGGAGATCACACAGCCTAATATCTGTCTCAACAGCTTGTAAAAGCCAAGCTAGCCTGATGTGGTAAACTATGCAACTGTGTGCGGCCTTAAAAATTTTACTGCAAGTTCCTGAAGTTGTGTGCACTTCTCAGTTCAAGAACTTGTTCCATCTCAGGTTGTGCAACATTGTTTTATTCCATGTAAATTTGGTTGTCTGAGAGTGAAGTGAGAGCTATGCATTCTTAAGGTACTCCTCCCCTAGATTTCTGACTGAATAAAAGAAATAAGGAAGGGTTCTTGCCTCAGCTCATATTAAAAAGCAGAAGAGCTGTCTAGGCAAGATTACTCAGTGCTTGCTGAAAAGAGACTATGGGATATTTATTTGGCTTTGATATACAGGACAAGTCTGAAATGGACTCTGTCTGAAAATGCTCCTCTGGATGCAGATGTTCTTGGGGTGTTTTTTTCATTGTTTTGTTTGTTCTTTTTTTTTTTTTTAACAGAGAAAGTTAGATAGGTAGCAAAATGTGTAAGGGATGTCCCTGCCATTTTAAATGGAGATGTAAAAATATTGCTTTGGGTTTAGTTTGTCTAGAAGCCCACCTAAATTCTTATTCGCTATATATTGGAATTTCTGCTATATAGTTGCTTCAGTGAATACCAGTGGTTTTGAGCCTCTTTCTTTATGATACAATATCTTCATATACACTCATCTGAGGTAGTTCCTGTGTTGTTACTTGGTTTTGTCCTACTCTAGATTGAACTTTATGAAGGTAGTATCAATGAAGTTACCATATCTAAGAAGACCTACTTGGAACAAGAGAGAATAGTATGGTTTCTTAACTTCCTCATTCTTCTTAATAATTTGTAAATATAATGTTGTTATTCATGTTAATAGTTTGGGGGGTTTATAGATATTTGGGAGGTTTTGCACATGCTTTCTGGTACTCAGGTTGAATTTTTATTCTAGAACGAGTTTTAAAGATCTTTTTTTCCTAGGCAGAGACTTTTTTAAATGTTTATTGCTTTGGTTATTGAAGATTAATTTATGTACTCATCATTATTGAATAAAAAATACAGAGAATGTAATATGACAGTACATTCTGTACATGTAGTACAGAAAGGGAGTGAATTATGAAAAGAAATATGATGTTTTTTATGTATCATAATATTGGAAGGGCCATGGTTAATTATGGGAAAAATAAACAATCATATTGTTAGCTTCCTACCTGCACAGACTTCTAATTCTGAGTAGGAATCAGATGAAAATTATATCCTGCCTGTGCATTCAACATTTTCTGGTCACATCATACTTACTTTCTCATTCCCTTTTAACAGCCTTGGGAATTAAACTTCATGTTTCATCAGTAGACCCCTCTGTCCTTTTTCTCCTAGGCATGTCAGTCACAAAGTTTCTTTTTAAGTTCATATGCTAAGCATGTCTGCAGATGTTCCCTTCTAGTGATCCCCAAATTGTCTTGACCAGAAACAGTTCAACTGTGGGAAGGCAAACTTTAATGCAGGGCTGCTCACATCTGAGCAGAGTAAACCAACTCCCCTCACGTGTCTGTCTGCTGTGGCTGAGCAACTTTTGGTGCCTGGTGCAGCACAGCCTGGACTAGCACGGTAGTACTATATGTAAAATGTCCTTACTGTTCAGATCACTGTAGTTGTGCTTTTCTTGTCATGCCAAGCAAAGAAATACTTAATTATGGCTACCTTGAAAGTCATTAGGAATAGATCTTGGCCTTCTGTCCAGGAGGAGATAATCCAAAAAAGATCTCATGGCAGTAAGTGAGAATTTCCCTTGTCTAAAGACTATGTGTTTCTTAGTAAACTAATCTATCTGGTTGATATCAGTTTCTTATTCTGTCAGCAATGTTAAGCCTTGGCTGATGGAACTGAAGCTGTTTCCTACCTAGACAAGTCCACAATCTTAATGTAAAGGTTTTGGGTAACAGAGTTATTATAAACTCATCCTGAGTTACTACTGTAGTAAAACGTAAATCCTTGTACCTCATCCAGAAGTTTTTAAGTTATGGCTGAACTTCTTATGTTATTATAAATGTTTTTCTGCAGTTGGATCATGTTGTCATGATTCTTCTTTATTAGAATATCCCTTGTATAGTTTTCAAAAACTATGCTGCTCTTACTAAGAGTGAGTACTATTTTGAGTAATTTAATTCACCAGCACTCGGAAGATAAAGTTGAAAATACATATGCAACAAATGCACTAATTTTTTTTTTTCTTTTAAGTAGACATTGAAGTTTTCTTCTGTAGAGAAGGTGGACAATGTTCTGACTTTGTTGTTGAAAAGCAAAGTATCTACTTATGAATTCAGCCCATTCCGAAGTGGAGAAGAGCATCGCCAACAAGCTGGTGAGTCACTTTTTCTAGGCATTGATTTTTGTTACTGGTGCTATGGTTATTACATAAAAATATTAATAAGACAATCTTTAAGTATGTAAAGTCACTAGTGAAATGGAGGAATCCACTAAACACAATGTGTTTATTGGGAAAAAGAAGTCTGTAAATCATTACTTCATGAGTCAGTACTATGTATTTATGCTTGTCTGGATTTTTGATCAGCGTTGGATCAAGTGCAAGTTGACAGCTTTACAGCTGAGCACATTTATACTAGTAGAGAAAACAAAGTAGTGTGGAGATGTCTGTACATTATATATTTTTTACTAATTGCTCTTCTACAATGCAATCTAGATTTCTCTTTTCCAAGTTTAGAGACAATCTGAAAGATTTCTCTATCTGAAGAGAACAGATGGCTTTTGAACTTAGCACTGAACTTCTCCATTCAGTTTTAGTACCTATGCACTTAATGATTTCCATTATTTGTGTCAAAAGTATAATTTTATTTTTCTTAAATTTTTTACAAAAGGCATCCCAGTGAGTTAAATAGGGTTTCTTTATACAGTAAATACACTATATGCACAGTTCAGTCATATATCAACAGAAGCTACTGTTGAGGGCCCTGGTTGAATTTACCAACCACTTATTAAGGATCCAAATTGGTTTGCAATAAACCAAGAGTGTGATTATTTAGCTTGTGTTTTGAAAGCATCATTATGAGGTTATTTCAAATGTGTGTTAGACCTCAGCTTTCCTAAGAAACTTCTGGGGAAAAACAATGCTCAAGAAAATGTGTTTCCCTTCTACAATACTTGAGAAGGATGTGTTTGAGCTGTTGCTTGGCTCCTATTTTGTGTAGCTGGATTGTGGTTTTAAAAGAAAATAAGCTCTCTACAGTCAAGTACAACATAACACTTCTCATAACCAAATACAACAAGTTTTGGAGGTAGCTTTACTGTGATTGCTATCATGCTTTCTTTCCTTTTCAGCAGTTTCTTTGTTGATGCAATTCACCCCTCTGTACTAGAAATAATTGATTCTACTTGTAATCAAAAAATGAGCTTAAATGTCAAAGTTAGTGGAAGCAAATAATTGAGGCACCTGTCCTTGACATTTTCCTTTGTAAGATTGCAGGATGGGGGTGTACAGGACACATTCAAGAGTCATTCCCAATGTGAAATGTTAGTTCTGATGAACAAAAGATTTTCTACTTCTCTAGCAACCAGTTAGATCTGGGCATGCTTTTGAACATTGAGAATAATACTTGCCAACCTGCTATCCTCCCCCAAAAGGCCAATACAGTTCAAGAGCAAGTTGACTGCTTATGAGCTTGAGCTAAGTAGTGACCTTCTTAAAATGAACTGGTTTAATAGATGCACAAAAAGAAGGTAGTAAGTTAGATGCCTAGATTCTCCATTAAAGAAAGATGTGGTTGCAGAGCTTGCAACACTCAGAATGTGGGAGGTCTGTGCTCTGATCCCTCTTCTGCCTGAAAGGTATATAAATCTGCATCTTTGACTCCCTATAACAGCATCCCAAACAGGCACTTAACATGTCCAGTAGAGAACTAAAGAAAGTCAAGCTTGCAGCATGAGGCATAGATAAGAGAAACCTTTCTCTGTGCGGTTCTACATTGATGCTTTATTTTAACTTTATAGTTAGCACATCAGGGTACTGTTGGTAAATTGCTGTGCTTGAAAGTTCAATATGAGCTCAAAGTGAACCAATAATGAAGAACTTATGTTATTTTTATTGGGGAACTAATTAATTGTGTGGCTTGACTTCTCACAAAGTGAGATTAAAAACTTGGCAGTGTAGAATTAACTGTAAAATGCTGGTGATATAATGAAAGAATAATGCAATGTGATGCTTGCCTGTATTGACATCATGAGGTGCATGTTTCCTTACATAATTTCTCAAGAGCCACTCCCATCCCCAGAGTGGCTGTTCAACATTTTTTTTTTTAGCATGATGATGCAGTACTTGTGAGCAGTCAGTGTCTAGGATGACAAAGTCAAGATAGATGGCAAAGATGCAAAAGGTTAACTCTGATACCATTTAACTTCAATCCATCTGTTACTGAAGTCTGAATAATCCTCTTGAGTAGCACTTCTTTGTTTGGTTCACTCTTCAGTATGTAGTTTGAGATTGCCTAATTTAAGGAAATCTTATAACTGTCTTTATTTTGTATGTAGAATCTCTGTTGGAAATGCACTTTCATAATTCTAGGCAATAAGAATTAAAGTATGTTCATGATATTACACAGCTCTCACTGTGTGTTTGCTGTCATGTACACATCATGATCATATTTATAGTTTTAGTGGGTTTTTTTCCTTGCAAACCCTGAGATGATTTACTTGTCTTTTGGTTTTAATTTATTCAAATTAGGTAGGAGACTTTTAACACTTGATGACAGGCCTTATGCGTAGTTTTGTGTTTAAAATGAGCTTTCCTGATTGACAGGTCTGTTATACCCAGTCTATTATATCAATATATAACCAGTTCTTATAAGTGTATGTGATTACTTGTCTCTGTACTAAAGTGTATATGCAAGACTGCCTATAAATAAGATGTGCTTACAGTAAAATTATCCATTGCTATTTCCCTGGGTAGGGTCAACTTGATTTTCAGTGTTCCCAATTCTTTTAAGTACTAATAAAAAGAGCAAAATGTCCTGATAAACTTACTATGTTACCATAGTGTCTAACATAACAACTTTACCTGCTTGGTATAGGTATATTGCTGGATATAATGATTTCTGATAATGGAAGTTTTTCAAAAGATGCAGATATGTATTCAGGAGATTTCAGTCTCTTACCGTCTAAACAAAGAGAATTGTTTGAGTGGCACATCAGACTTTGTGAAGTTCCTTGCAATATGAAAAACTGGGTTAATAGTCCTGCAAGCGCTTTAACGTGTCTGTACTATTCTTTCTGTATGGGATCTCACTTGTTGGACTACATGCATAAGATGAGTTTCGATTGCTTGCTTTTGATGAAGTGTCAAATTGTACTAGTTATTGTAGTAACCAAAAAAGTAAATCAGGAATCTCTACCAGAAAAACATAGATTATGCATGGATATTCCCTACTAGCAATACAGAAGATAGAAGATAAAGAATTTTTTTCAGGTGATGGAGGAGAAGAATGTTTTAGTAATGAATGATATTTAAAGAGATTATTCTGCAGTCTTTAAAGGGAAATGCAGGAAGCTCAATCGGATGAGAAAGCTAAATGCAGAATAGAATACATGGGGAAATATTGTGTTTAATGACAGGGTTAACTGAAAGACAGGGCCAAGACATGTCTGGGGTTTTTAGTGCTGGTATTATCCCTTGCAGAAAAATGTGACTAAAGCTGGAGGTACTGTCTGCAATATTGTACATTCTGTACCAAATTGATTTCAGGATACGTTGTATATATATTATTCCTTTGTATTCTACTAATACAATCCAGTAAAAGCATACTAACAAATCCAAACTTATATTTCAACGTATTTCTTGATAAATATTGCTGTTTTTCATGGGAAGCTCTGATTCTGCTCATGAATCCTCAGATTTGAGAATTCCTACTGCATTAATTCCTGTCCAAGAAATGGCAATCTACTTGAGAAAAAACTGTTTCTTTTTCCACTATTAATTAATTTTCATTTCTTTAAAAATTATATATTATTGCTTCTCTGGTTAAACTTAAACATCAAGGGTTATGACAAGTTCTGAATTTGCTTTGTAGAAAATGCTGTGTTTTCTCTTCGAACACTGCTAGCAACGTAGAAAATCTTATCCTGATTTCTGTAATTCTTTCTTTCAAGCTGAAACATCTATCCCAAAAGAAGAACTAACTGACTGGATTTTCAGCTGCTAGCAAAATAATGGGGGGGGAGGAAAGGGATTGGCACTGCAGAAGTCACCTTAAGTGCCTATTTAAATTGCTAAAAAAATCATGTCCTGTTGCAATAATTTTGGAAATAAAGGAAGTATGTCTTACAAGATCTACAGAAGGATCACTGCAGGCTGCTCTGTTTGCTTATTACAATTTTATGAAAATTCCCACAGGCTAAGACAGTGCTACAATACAGTAATATTAGATTTTATGCTCTGCTTTATAGCTGAGGTTTTCCAGAATTCTCTGCAGAGAAGGGTAGAGAAGGGATTGTGACAGGACAAAACTTAGAGAGCATCAATTCCCTCTTAACCTTGTGCAAGTCAAATAAAACTTAATTATAAACAAGCACGGGTCTTAATGTTAATTGAAAGTTGAAGAAGCCATCTTAAAGCACTTAAAAATATACCACTTGAGACTTTACCATTTCCTTCCTGCTTGTGATGACCAGCTAACTAGTTCTTAGTGTAGGTGCCAAACAGCCACAGCTTTTCTTTATTAACATTCTCCTGTGGAAGCAAGGTCAAGTGACATGGGAAGAATTCAGAGATGCTGCTTGCCCCTGTAGGGAGAAAATTCATGTGGCAAAAGCTCAGCTGGAGTTGAAGCTGACCAGAAATGTGGGGGACAAGTTTTTTCAAATACATTAATGGCAATAGGCAGAAATATCATTGGCTGGTTCCAAGATGAGGACGATCACCTCACAAACAGGGATGAGATAAAGACTGAGATAAAACCAAGGTGTTTAATGCTTTCTTTGCCTCCGTCTTCAACACGGATGATAGACCAAGGGGGTCTCAGTGCCCTGAGCTGGAGGACCATGACTGCAAGAATGATCAACTCCTACTTGACCCTGAGCTTGCTGCTCCATCTGTGGGGCCTGATGGGATTCATCCCAGAATCCTGGGATGAAGAGCTGGCTGATGCCATTGGATAACCTCTGTTGATGATTTTTGAGCAGTCTTGGGAATCCAGAGAGGTCCCAGCTGACTGGAAGCTGGTGAACATTGTCCCGATTTGCAAGGTCAAGAAGGAGGAGCCTGGAAACTACAGGCCTATCAGTCTCACTTCAGTGCCTGGTAAAGTTATGGAGGAGATTATTCTGGGAGGTATTGAAAAACACTTGAAAGACAACGCAGTTATTGGTCACAGCCAGCACGGCTTCCTGAGAGGAAAGTCCTGCTTATCAAACCTCATTTCCTTCTATGACAAGGTAACCCACCTAGCTGATCAAGGGAAGCCAGTTGATGTAATCTTTTTGAATTTCAGTAAATGTTTTGATACTGTCTCTCACAGGATCCTTCTGAACAAAATGTCCAGCCCGCAGCTGGATAAACACATCTTGTGGTGGGCGAGCAGTTGGCTCAGGGGTCGAGCACAGAGGGTAACAGTGAATGGGGTAGCATTAGACTGGTGACCTGTCACTAGTGGGGTTCCAGAGGGCTCCATCTTAGGCCCTGTGCTCTTCAACAGCTTCATAAATGACTTAGACACAGGACTGAAAGGGATACTGAACAAGTTTGCAGATGACACAAAACTGGGAGGAGCTGTTGAGTCCCTCAAAGGCAGGGAGGCCCTGCAGAGAGACCTCGACAAATTGGAGAACTGGGCAATCGCCAACTATGTGATGTTCTACAAGGGACAGTGCCAGATTCTGCATCTGGGATGGGGCAACCCTGGATGTTCATACAGACTGGGGCTGGAAAGCAGCTGCTCGACGGCAAGTTGAATCTGAGACAGCAGAGCCCTGGCAGCCAGGAGGGCCAACTGTGTCCTGGGGACATCAGGCAAAGCATCACCAGCCAGTCGAGGGAGGGGATTGTCCTGCTCTGCTCTGCACTGGGGCAGCCTCACCTTGAATATTGTGTACAGTTTTGGGCACTGCTGTATGGCTTTTAAAGTATTCCTACCTAACAACAGCCTTTTTTTTTCTGCTTACTACAGGGAGCAATATAAAAATAAGTTTGGTTTATGAAATTGATTTATTGATTTTTACATCCTCTATGGCTGGCAGAGGTATTTAGTTTCTTAATGATGTAGTCTCTGTAATGTTCAAAGAATGTAAGTGTAGGAGTTCTGGTTGAATATCAAACCCAGCTAGGAAGGAGTTGAGTGGTAACCAGGAAAAACACCTCAAGTGCAAAGGAGCCCAAGGGATTTTGGAATACCTCTGTTTTGTGTTACTTTAAAAATGCACATATAAGCCCAGAGCAGGCTTATGAATGCCACCTACTCTTCTTCTCTTTGTGTTGAAGAAATCGTAGCATCCAGTCTATTGGTAATATAGACTTGTTTCCCCTTTCAGATTTGTAACCAATTATTTTAGGTTTCATTAGTATGAGTAGAAATTCTTTTGGAACATGTTATTAATACTTTGTCAAGCCTCTTTTTAATGACTGTATTTAACCTTCTCATGTCTGCTAGCAGGGTGAAAACTATTGATTAGGGTTCATGTAAAGTACTCCAGCCTTAGAATTACTTGCATACATTTTTACTGCTCATGTGACAGCCGCTTAGTTTGTTATATATTTGCCTCAGTCTGTGATGGGGGGGTTAGTGTTTCCCTGTAGCTGGAAAAGTATAGATAAAAATAAGAAGTCAAATGCCTATACTCTGGGGTAAAATTTATAGTTCTTCAGATTTCAGAATTAATCCTAGTTCATAAACAATATGGAGCAAAGAAATTGTGTGGCACCTACTTCTATAAAAAAACTGAGATTATATACAGTTTTAAGATTGCCTGTTGTAGCTTAAAGGATTTTAAAGCACACTGCAAATACAAAGGAATATAAGCTACAATACATAACCTTGTTGATGGAAGCTCAGCCTGCCAAGGCTTCTGAAACAAGTGACTTGATTTACTCAGGTGTTGTGTATTTAGTTTCTTGGTTAGATTTTTCTTTGCCTGGTGGAACTAAGTCAGGCAACACTCAATTTGTTTAAAGATAAAGTTAGGGTTGTTAATGGGGCTTTTGACTAAAATGTAGTCCGCTCAAATTCCTTGTGGCAAAATAATATTGGAGTGATACTGGTGGAATATTCTTTGTCCAAAATACAGTCAAGAGTTGTCCTAACTATTTTTTTGGTCAGTCAGTACTTAGCTATGACTATTCCAAGAACTCCTCTTGTTCCTTGAATCCTTATATCTAATGATGGAGTGAGGTTTCACTCTCTGCTGTATTACCATTCTGCAGGAGCAATAAAGGAGTGAGGAGGGGAGGTACACAGATTCACCACTGCTGAGCCAAAGTTTAGTACGCAGAAGAATGTAAAAATGAGAAAGTTTTTGTTAAAGACTGGCAACTAAGAGAATTCCAAAAGGCAACATTACTACCTAGACTTTCTTCCAGCACACTAAGGGCTGATAATGTACTGGCTAGCCTGTAGGACAACCAATGACTAGGATATAAAAGAAAACTCAAGAAAGCTAGAAGAAACTGTCTAGCTTCTCAAGCTGTAGTCCTGGTTTTGAGACGTATGGAAAGAGACTGGAGTTGAAGGAATCATGAGGCTGTAGCAAAAATGGTCAGGTTGTACACAAAGAAATTACTGGGACTAACTCTCATTTGTTAAGAGCTCTGAGGAAATTTTAAAATAAAATAACTGGATTTCTAATAGTAGTGTGGAATTTTTCAGTTTTGTAGTACTGAAAGGTGTGACTATGATGCTAAAACCCAGTTTCTCAGGGGACATTGAGAACTAGAAGCAGGTTAATGTGTTATCTCTACCAGACTAATTAATAGAAATTTTAATAAAATACATTTGCTGTAATGTGAAGTCTGGCTTTATAGATTTCTTGTAGTTTTTTGTAAGTCAGCAAACCTGATTAAGTCAGTAATTGACTGGGCATGGATGAATAACTGACCAAACCCAGGAGACAGACAGTTGGGAAAAATCTTTTTTTTCTGGTGATAGAAGGTATTCAGGGTAGCAAGGAGGAGGGTTAATGGGGGAGGAGAGGGGTAGGAATGAGAGATTTAGTAATTATGCAGTAAAATGTGAGATGATACTCATTTTAGGTAAAAACAAAGCGCTGCAAGTGGAAAAAGCAGTCCCGTGTTGTCATACAAAATGAGAAGGTTTGAGCAGGCTATTAGCACTGAGGAATAAGACTGTGCAGCTCCATGATAACATCAACTTGTTGCTAGGCAGCAGATCAAAAAGCTAATGAAATACTAGGAATTATTAGAAAAGGAATAGAGAACAAAACAGGGCATAATTATGGCAATGCATAAATTACACGGCTCACCCGCAAGTTGAGTATCATGTGCAGCTCTTCTCCTGTCATCTTAAAATGGTTACATTAAAGCTGGAAAAGGTTCAGGAGAGAGCAGTGTGGGTGACGGAGTTGGTCCTCTGTAAGGCCCAATTAACTAGACCAGAGCCCTTCAAGGAAAAATTCTGGGAATGCGTAAATCACTAGAATTGCAGAGAGGGCAGACAGAGGTGGAGAGTAAGATGAATTAGGGGCAGTCAATTGAATGAGCCAGGAGCCAGGTTCAAAACAAACTAGAGGAAGCACTCCTTCATGCAATGGGTAATAAAGACCCTCAGTGTGCATGAAACTGGTGGTGCGTGGGGCAGGCTGGATGCACGCTTGGAGAAGAGATACACTGCATGCTGATATACAGACAAATCGGTGCGCAACAAACCACAAGTGATTAGAAAGTAGAGTATAAAGGCAGAGAGAAGTATTGTTTATGTTTGAAACCTCTGTTTTGTTTGTTTGTTGGTATATGTAACTTGTGGTCACTCATAGAGTTAAAATACAGGACTGATGAAATGATAAACTGACTGTCCCAGTCCTCCAAGGTAAAAAATAGTCTGTGATGGAAATTGATGTCATGTTATATCAGATAAATCCAAAAAACTTATCCAATACATTAATTTTTAAGTTCTTTGATTGTTCATTATAGGGATAGGCAAATTTTTGGAAGTCTCTGGTATTCATGCGAATTTTCAGAAATGGTTTTTAATATCAAACATAGCACCATAAACCTATAAAAATGTCCCATTCAAATGTCTTAAATTAAAAATATTCCACCTAAGCAAAAGCATGTCTTGGCTATGGGATTTTTTTCCATTTGCAAGAAATCTTATTTCTCAATAGAACTAAAGGGCTTTCAAATCCCTCTGTCAGCAAAAAATGAGATTTCTCAGTTAGGTTAAATGCTCTTTTATTGATATATGAATTGTAAAACTGTTAATTGGAAAAATTGTTCTTTGGATGCTAGTTCTGTATTGGCAGTTTGATAACTATGATTCCATAGCACTAATATTCCAGAGGACTTTTGTGAAAGATGTTCTATAAAAGCAAAACTGTTCTTCATGAAGACTTTGTTTCCATATACAGATAGCCATTTGGAAGAATTTCCTACTCTCCTTCACTGTGCAGCCAGATTTGGATTAAAGAACCTTACAATGTTTCTACTCAGTTGTCCTGAGGCCACATGGGCTTGCAAAATAACCAATAAATATGGAGATGATCCAGAAAGTATCGCAGAGAAGCATGGACACAAGGAACTAAGCAAGTTAATCAAAGAATTGTCAGTAAGTCCATATGCTTTCTCATATGTCATCTACAACCAGAGGGCTATGATGTTATACTACTGAGATCCCATCATATCAGCTCTCGTAAACACTAATGTGTTGCAGTCCTTCTGTCTGAAAATACTGTTCTACTCCTGTCTCAGAAAGAGGGGTCAAAATAGGGTACGGACGCTTTCTTTGTGTGCTGTCATAGTGGAGATCAGAGTTTTTTCACTGCTTGAATTTTAGGAATGTAATGGAAAGGAGAACAGTGAGTCAGAACTACCTCATGTGGCCTAGCTAGATCGGTGCTTTCAGCACCCAGGAAATGGTTATATTTTTAAGTACTTGAGACCAATTTTCCAGAGTAGGAGACTTTAAAGACTTCTTTAAAGGTCACTTCAAGTGCCTGTGAACTCTCTTAGCATTGCTGCTCTTCAGCATTCAAAAGAGTTGTTGCCTTGCCTTTGCTGTTTGTGCCACTGTGAAGGAAGGCTAAATTTTATAACTGTTTGTTAGATGGAGTAAATCTTTCTTCAGCTGGGTGTGCAGGAGGGGTTTGGGGTAATAGTTGCCTTTCCACGTTAAAGATAATAATAAAATAAGGGTCTGTGCATAGTTCTACCATGCAAATTATTGCCAATAAAACCTAACAGAATTGCAGTACAGAAAGAAATATATGAGAGCCTTAACCTATTTTAACTCTTAATTGTACTGACTGTAATATGTGCGGATATGATAATTCTACAGTTTTTAATACTGCAGTTGAGATCAATTTTAACTGAAGCATAAAGCTTTCCACAAAACCATGCTGTCTTCCTGGATCAACATGTTAGTAATTTCACATTTAATAATTTCTAACTGCCATAGTTATCTCACAGTCATTCTTACATGGCTCAGAAATCTCCTGCCAGTAGCAGTCTGATGTGTAAGGTCAGACCTTTCAGTTCTTGGAGTTTACCAGTTTGCCTTGAAGAGAATGGAACTGTATTCCCCATCATTCCTATCTGCATAGGCACCATCTTTGTATGGTCAGATACTTTACACACTCTGTATATAAAGGATTGGTGAGAACACACAGAATATGAATGTGATATCTAACTCTTAGTGAAATACCTTGATTTCTTTTCTAAGATGGTCATATGAATCAGAGAGTTGAGCATGGAAATGTGATTTCTGTTAATAATTTTTTGTGTGATGATAATGATTAATTCCATAGGACATTTAGATTTTACACTAGTGTTATAAAAACTCACTGACCTGCACTTCTGATGCGTCTTTGTTGTGCACTCCACATGGGACTGGAAGCTTCAGAAAGTGCTTTATTTTGGTTTTATCCTTTTTGTCCTAACACACTCATGCTATGGTTTGGGGCTTCTACAAGGGGAGACATAAGCATGCATGATGCACACAGACTACAGCTGATACGCAGTGAGAGAGTGCATTGCACTTCTGTAGTGCTTTAACATTTTGATAGACTTTATCAGTGATGGAAGGCAGTGTTTGTGAGGGTGATATATTTCACTCTAAGTGTGTTAAGTGTTTGCATACCTCTGGTTAGCTTTTCTTTATTAGTAAGGTTATTAATTTTCCTAATAAAGTCTCAGTATAGATTTGTCAATGTAAAGCATGTATTTAAAATGGCAACTGTATTTTTTATTAAAAGATTTCCTTCATGGTATGTATCTGCTATTGTTTGCCTACAAACATTTAACAATAATTGTTCTCTGGTCATGATGGCTGCTTTCCCAAGTGTAAATACTTCTACCAGTATGAAGTAAAAACAACTCTATGACCACTGTAGACATGTGTAGTCTGGTTAGGACGTGCAGTTATACTGCCCATTTTCAGTTGATTCAAATGGCATGGCTTACTAATGCAACACAGGTAAAAATCTGAGCATGCTTCAAGTCTTCCAAATGTGTAATATGATATTATAGAAATGTTAGCTCCAAACACTGGAAGAAAAATGGCTTATTTGTGTCCCCTGTAATAGTGCACTTAAGCACAAAAACACTTACTGTACTTCTGTAATTGATGGGAATATGGAAAAGAAGTATTTGCATGGCTCTGAGCCAAGCAGAATTTAGTTTAACCATGTTCCTGGAACTTCCCATTACAGCTATAGTACTGAAATTGCTCATTATTACAATAGTACTTTTGTACTTGACTTAACTCTCACTGTTTTAAAAGCGTTACCTGTCTTTGGCCATTCCTTTAAGGAATAGCCCCAAAATATGCACAGTAATTGAACACTTCTATCCTAAAGAGCAAAAGGCTTTCAGAAAAATGAATGCATTAAAACGTAGATTTGATTTGTCCAAAATCCTGGAAAGTGTCTTTTATTTGCTGGATAAAGACCAAAAAAAGAAATGTCTTTCGTGCTGGAGAATCCTTAGGGGAGTAAGAATTCCTGAGGTGGTTAGAGAGAGAGCATACAAAGGTTTAAGTGGCAATACCTCAGCTACTATTTCTACCTCCAAGCCCAGGGCTTTGCTGTTCAACCTTTTTTGGTGCCTGGTGAGTAGATCTATGCTCAGGACTTTTAGTTGATGCAGCTTTGCTGGTAAGGCCCTTCAGCTCCCATGTCCAGCAGGCTTAGTGGAAAGGTGTACTCAGGGGTCTCTTGGCAAAAGTGAGCTGCAGGAGCTGACTGAATTACACAGTGGGTCATCTCTGTGGCACAAGTTCCCCGTCCTTGTTTAAAGAGAAAACCTCTTTTCTCAAGCTGGACACTGACAGTGTTGATGTGGGGAGTGTTACAGCCACAGAAGACATATCTAAATTGCCTGGTGGGTATGCCAGGAGCTAATCTCCTGATCTGTGTCAAAGTAAAGCACAAGAACACAAGGGAAAGATCACACATCATGTGGCATGTTTCTGTTGACACAGCTGTATTAATGAGGAGGGAAAAGATTTTTTCCTCTTTTAGTACCAGTGTTATATGCATTATATAACATTAAATGCTAAAACATCACACCCTTTAAGAACCTGTATAAATTTGTGCTTCCATGAGTGGTAGTTTCTGCCTTTTCTGTCAGAAATCCTGCATTTCAAATGCTTCTTGAAAATGTCTTCTCTGATGAGGGAACACTGCAGTACTTGAATGATTTGTGTTAAAGGTACTATATTGGTGAAACTGTGCCTAAAAGAGTCTTTAATGGGGATTATGATGAAACACACTTTCAAATGTGCTAGCAGTTTATTAAGCAAATTGTATTTTTCTTGCATTTTCGCACAAAGCCACCTAAATGGACATTCATTTCCAATTTCTACGTTTCATTATAGTTTAGATGAAGTAATTCCCTCTTCCGTAGCATAAAAGAGTGATATTACTTAACATTTTGCGATAACATCCTGAATTGTTAGTCTTTTGATTTTATTCCTCTATAGAACCAAGTTTTTGAGTATTTTCCACAATTGCCTTTAGGTGGAATTGCTTGAATCAAGTGTGTCAATTTAAAACTAGTAAGAGACACTCAGTAGGAGTATTGGCAGGAATCGTTGTCTCAGGATTCCTGAGACAGGGGAAATGATGAGCCTTTTGAGGCTCAGTTGATCCAGCTGATGGCTCAAATGCCAGTAAGGAATGCTTTCCATTAGCCACAGGTTCTAAACATATCTGCAGTCAGCTGTTACAGTACCTATGATGGATGTGCCTTGTTAAGCTACAGTAGTAGCTTAACTCTATTTCAGATGTTTGCCTTTTGCATAGGCTCTGTCTCTGAAAGCTGCTTTGACAACTAGCTTTTTGTTCTTGCTGCCAGCTGTGGTTTTCTAAGAGTACATTAAAGTTCTACCTCCAGATTATGAAGAAATCCCTTAAATTAAGTTCTTATCCAGCACACAAAGGAAGACTTTAAAAATAGATTATAGAAGATTTCTAAGCATTAAGTGAGTAATGAGGAGAGTATGTTCAATTTATGACCTACAATTTAAAATCGAATGTCACACTGGTAGCCAGCTTAGACATGTGTGCTTTGGCATGGATATAATTGTTTGTTCCAGCACTTGGATGTCACTAATTTCTCCCTTCTTTTGCTAAGAACTGCATTACTGAATGTGTTGTAGTCAGGAAAATTACTGTATACCACTGTAGTATACATCACTGTTTCCAAGAGAAATACAATTCAGCAAGTGTTTTATTGGTTGGTTAGTGCAAATAACTTCTGATTGTTGGCTTTGGCCTTTAAAGCAGATTCCTAGGGGTGGCATAAATGTTATTTACATATAAAAATTGAAACAGTCATTTCATGTTGCCACCACATAGTTGAGACAGTGCAATTTAATTTTTATTTTTAAAATACCTTCTGACATTCTGGCATTTCAGAAGTAGCTGCCTGAAATCTAAGGCAGAAAATGCAGGTTAACTGAACTTTTTTTAACCTGCTCGAGATCTGTAGCCAGGCCTTTGACAATCTGTAGCAGAACAGTAGACTGATAGAAATATCTTCTTCCTCTGCCACTACCAAAACTCTGGATTTCTTGTTTAATGTAATTATCTGTCTTCCTACTTCAGGCATCCCTCAGGCAGCTCTTGAAAATATAATAGGTATTTAATTCTGTACATATTGGTGAATTTCCTTTAGAATTGCATAGATTGAGATAGTGCCCTGGATGGCTTTTCAGAAACAGCTTGTTTTCTTTCCAGAAGGGAAATTCTTTTGTCAATTCAGTTTTGTCAATTTGTCAAATTACACCAGGTCTTTCTAGCTCTTTTGAGACACATCCTGCAAAGTCTGGATCCACAGTTACTGAGTTCACTGTGGTTAGCAGTTCCCGCAGTAGCAGAGAGAAACACAGTCTTACAGGTGGTCATAATTTTCACTCAGAGCCTGTTTTATGGATAGCAGGGGAGAGGGGAAAAGAAATTTTTCTTTCTGAAATGCCAAGCTATGTTTTTATAAATCTTAGCAAATTAAGGCATGGGCAAGGATGTAGTTTGACAAGTAATTTGTCATTGTATACCTCCCCGCTCTCATCTCTTACTTTGTGCGTGGTTGAACCAGAATACAGAATTTCTTGAAGCATCTTCAACTTCATGACATAGAAAAGAATCTACAAAAACAGTGTATCGTGGAAACTGAGGGTAGTTTTTGTCTCAGCTGTTTTATGTGCGAAGAATCTTACTTGGTTTTGTAGCTACTGTTGCCAAATGACAGTAAATCTTTAGACATCAGGAATCCCTTCAACAGGGATTCTCATAATCTATTAGGGAGTTCTAGAAGCTCGTCAGGAATCAGCATTTTCTGAACATGGATGTATTATTCTTCCATTTAGGTTTGTGTTTCTGTAAAAGGTGATATGATGTGGCAGAGCTTCTCAGCAAGAAACAGTTATATTTTTACATCTGGTTACAAGATCCTCCTGAGCTATTAATTTCTGCTGGGAAGGACCACGTGTAGAAAGATGAAGTGGATATATATTAAAGAATCTTAAACTAATGAATCTGATTGCTGTCAATATTTGTTTAATTACTTTAAATGCTACTGTAGTATTGCACTGGCCCATAGCTCATTACTTTCAAATAGCTTGTAGAGTATGTGAAAGAGAAAAGGATTAGTCTGGTTTCTGAAATTCATTCTAATCCACCAGTGAGTCCTTGGTGAAGCCTTCTGGGATTTTGCTCTTGTCACAGTATCTTAGTGTTCAGAAATGTTGATTACATGTGTTCTGTGGTACACCAGAAGTTACTTAGCTGACGTGAATAAGAGAATGACTGGATTCTTTGATACTTTTTAGTGACTGGATGTTCACAAATCAAATTCTTAAACTTCTTGGGACTGGAGGAATTGCAGCTAAGACGTGAACTTCTTTCAGCTGATAGGCAAATACAGTCCCATCAGACATTTGTTCAGTGTGTTCTCTTTCTTTTCCAAAATTGCTTCTGGAGAGACTTCCTATTATCAGTGCCTGGTGTCTTATGTTTAAGATTTAGTTTGGGGAGTTTATTATTTTTATTTTTATTGAGTGACAAAGTTTCCCTCTTTTCTTTTTCATGTGTTCTCAGAGGGACATGCTCCCTGTAATAATAATAACTTACTGCTCTTTGAGGTTAGGCAATTTATGCTTTAGTGAAGAGATAAGGTACAGACTGAACATGAAAATTTTTGACTCTAAGGAGAAAAGGCTAGATTTTTTTGTTTTTAAAAAATTAGTCATTACACTAAAGACATTTTTCAAGTTTCTGTGTAGACTTTTGTTCAGGATAGAACCTTGCACCTTAACTGTGATTAAATCTCCTGTCAATAACTATGCAATTGAGTGCAACCTTCTTGCAAGAAGAATGATAAATGGAACTGAAGATTTGGAAACTTTACTTTTGTATAAGATGCTTATTGAAATTTGAGTGTAATTTAGAACGAACAAGAATGGTTTTTACAAAAAACTGTCTGGTATTTTGTCTCATCTTTTGATATTCTGTAACTGTAGCAGTGACGCAGTGGAAGTCAGTTATTTGGAATTCACCATTTCTAAAAGCTTTTAGAATTTTTAAGGGAAACTTGAATACTAATGGAATATCAGGCAAAATGCTTGTGAATTAGAAGTATGGAAAATGCAACAGGATTCTCTAATGATACCCCTGTTCTTAAATGTATTTAGGATAGTAAAAGCTAAAATATGGATTTCGACGGGTCTTTCTGACTGTTGGTTGACAGGGCAATGTAATCGAAGATACTTAGGTAAGGGACTGTTTGGGAAGGTGGGATGTGGAGTGTCCAGTTTTTCAGAAGTAATGTATAGGCTGAAAAGAATCACACTTGTCATTGATCTGTATTATTAAGCTCTGAAGTGGCTTGAACATTTGAAAAACATTTGGCTAAGCTGTTTATGTTAATGAAAAATGCCAGTGTAGAAGTGGGAGAAAATAAGTGACCGTGTTATGTTGTTGTCGAAATCGATGACATGCCTATGTCGATCTCTGCATCTGTAAAGAAGTCTGGAAATCAGTAAGTTGAAGTAGATCCTCTGCACTAGCTTGAGGAGGTATTAGAAGGTATATTGTAAAGATACGTAGAATAATGACTGTTTTTAAAATAAGTGAGCTGCTTAACCTCTCTTGGTAAGTGAACAAACAAATTGGACATGAAATACTGTTGTGTATAAGCTGTAATTTTTCTTTTCACCTTGTTAAGAAACCGATGAAGAGAGAAGCATAGGAAGGATTCAAAAGGCTAGAGATTTAGTGGATGTTGAGAACTTTAAGTCATTATGTAGTGAGGGCGTGAGTCCACTACCCAGGTTACAAACCAGTCGCATAAGTTTAAGGAAGAAATTTCTCCAGAGAAAGAATACCCCATAGCTGTCTATTTAAACAATTGCTCCTTGCACTTTTCCATCAACTCTCCTGCTCTGACGGTTCCAATAACTGTATTATTAGGTGCCGAGGTTGCATTTTTGTTTCTTCTTCTTCAATTATAGATATCTCAGAAGCCCTTAACAATGCAAAGGAAAAAGTGAAATTATCTAGCTGAAGGTTTACTACAGAAGGAAGGAATGATGAGGCATTCCAGTCGAAAGTCTAGAAGCAAGTTTTGGATCTTGCCTCTGTCAGTTGAAGCAATTTGAAGGTATACGTATAGCTGTCAAAAAGCAGGTTTACCTTTATATAGCATATGCTGTCAGCGAGACTATCTGGAGTATGCCCTTTGGCTGCCTCCCAGTGATCTGGAAGGAATCAAACATCTGTCATATCTTACAAGTTGTTGAGCATAAAGAAAGACAGCTTATCAACAGCACAAAAAAAAGACCACCACGGATCAAAACAGTCATAAAGGTTTTTCATGGGGGGAAAGAAAGGAAAAGTAGGAGAGGAAAGGAGCTGTTAAAGTTATTGTGGTAAATAACTGTGAGCCAAAACCACCTACATTTTGAGTGACATTGTGAGGTCTGAAGGGAGCTTTTTGATCTCAGAGCCCTAAGAAAAACTAGGTGGAGAAGAAAGAATTAATGAGTAAAGTTAGGTAAGAGACTTACTGTGTCCTCAGCAATCTGAAGTTTTAGAGCTCCGCACAGGTCTAGTAGTGACTTACCAGACTTTGCTACAGCTGTAATTTATTGCTTAATTAGAAAAATTGTCTTTGGGCTCTACATCAATAGAATGACCATTAGGGAAAGGCATTTCTTGAAGCTACCAAGCCCATTATATGGAAACTACTTAAGAAAATCCATTTCTGCCCTGTATAGTGTTAGTTCTGTTTAACACAACCCTGCGAGGTCTCAATTTATAATTCTGTCTGAGGATCCTGCACAGAAAGCACAGTCTTTATTTTGCTGCTGATGATTCTTCCTGCCCCCATATATTGTTTTACAATAAATGATTGAGTATTTCATTGCCAGGTCTATAGGGTGTCTATTAATAATCATTTCTGTCTCTTACATTTGACGAGAACTTAAAAACGGTTTCCAAGTCCCCACACTATCAAACTCGCAAGAACATGCAGCGGGTGACATACAGATGTTCGTTTTCATGAACATGGGCTGACATCAACCCCATGAGCCACATGCCAGAATCTTTACATGGCTGGCAGCAGCGTACATATGTCGGAGGTTTGGGAGTTGTTCTCGGGCAGGTGTTGTTAAAGGTTCTCTGCAACTCTTACTGTGAGTATGAGCCATATAACTGGATTTTAGCACTCTCTGATGATACCAGTCTTCTGAGCCACGTTACCCAGATTTTACTTGCTCCTGGTATTCCAGGTTATTTTGCTGCTCCTGTATAGTCCTGGGAGTTGACCCGGGAACCATCCTTGAAATATTAGAGAACTGCTTAAGAGCTGCAGCTGGACAACTGTGGCCTTCTGAATTCCAGCTGAGTTCATCTGCTGTTAACAAATACCACTTCCTGAGAACCCCAAGAATAAAGGTAGGCAGAGAAGGCTCCTGTCATATTGAAGTGACTAGCAAGTTCCCTTGGGGCTGTTGAGGAAAATACAGAAATCAGCATCTGCACCAGGCATGGAAGTAATATAATAAGTATGATTCCTAATTGGATCACTCAAACCTTCAAAGATCTTTTTTAACGAGGTGTATTTTTTAAAAATGCTGCCAGTTGATAGCATGTACTGTCTTACATAAATGGGTCAAAGGATTGAACAAAAGTTTCCATGGAGACTTGATATAACTCCAAGGTGCCTTCCAAATTAATTAAAGTCTTGTGTTGAAGGAAAAGAGGTTCAAAGGTGACAAAATCTAGTACTGGTATATTGATCCGCAGTCAGTTCTGGGCAGTGTCCTAGGGACACCTGTCATCATTGACAACCTAATCAGTGAAGTTTTAAATGTAAAAAATAGTGATTTTTATAGGATTCTTTCTTCCTCTCTTCATAACAGTTAAACATGACAGACGTAGGTGCAAGCCTGAGTTAATCATGCCCATACAGAACAAGGAAAAAAACTTGCTTCTGGAAAAAGCCAAAATACAAAATTTCAGAATTTTGAAAGCAGTCATGATTTGAGCTCATTAGTGAAAATTGTTCACATCGTTTTTTCTAATTACTAATTAAAGAATAGGGTTTTTTATTTTTAATTTTTCTTTTGTGCATATTAAATGCACCCATGTAATGCAGAGAGAAAGATTATATTTCTTACAAGTTTTTTAGTAAATAAAATGACAAAGAAGCAAGTTTGCATGTACAGTACATTGGGACTGCATTGTGATGTGGCTCATTAAATATGATGTGTGTGTTTAGAGCTTGAGCACTTGGTGAAACAGGCTTCTATCAGACCCTTTGACTGTGAATCATTACTGAAGAACAAATAATGCACAGTTCCAGGAGACAAATGCAGCTCATTGTTCAGGCAGAACTAAACTAGGAGGAGTAGTTAAAAGACTTATTGGAGTTGAAAATCTCCAGAAAGATGGTAAACAACTGGGTAAGGCTTTAACAGCAGTTCACCCTATATCTGCAAGCCATAGATGCCAGCAAAAATAGTCAATAGTAGGAGTGCATGAGCAGAGGCTTTAACCTTGGAAAAATGCGGAGCAAGTCAGTTGCTGTCGAACAAAACATCCATTTCACAGAGTAGAAAGAACAGCCTCAGGGCATAAATGAAAAACCATACCTTCATAAGAGATGGTAGTTAAAACTACCTAACACAGTAGAGTGGGGAAAAGTGAAGAGATTTGGAATGGAATGTATGAGGATTTTCACTTTGATTTGAGAATTTGTTCTTAGGTAATTATTTCTAATCTGGCTTTTTCCACCAGCAGCTGAAGATCACCATGGGTGAAAATATATGTTGGTAAGGTATGATGATCTAAGTAGAGATGGAGATGCTAAAAATGATCACTAAAGTGTCTGGATTTTGGAGGTACTGTGAGCATCATACTGTGTCATGCTATGTGGCATCTTGTTCCCATGAGCGTATGGTCAAAATTTGGTTCCCAGGACATATGTAACATGGCAACTAGTAAACATAAATTGCATTATACCAAGAAAATGAGAAGGATTCAGCAGAATTTCTGTCATTTTAAAAGATTAATATCCTTTGGAAAATCTTGTATTAAATGAAGTGGATCATAAATGGCTTTACTGCTGTTGCGTAAAAAGTTCATGGGGATTTGAGGAAGGCTAATGATGGATTCGTGATCTGAATGCCATATGTGGCAGTCTTTTTATAAAGAAAAAAAAATTAAAATATGTATTGGATTTGTAGAAAGTGAACTTTGTGATCTACAATAGGGCTATGGAGTGTTTGTGGATAGTGATGATGACTACGACAAAGCAACAAAGGATGCAGTTTCCCAATTTATAATAAGTTTTTCTGCTATATAGGTGGAAATTCTTCTCTTCTTTAATGGGATGAGACTGGAAACTTTTATACTGTTTTGGGTCAAATCATAAAGGATGCAAAAGAAGAATTTAATAATTGAAAAATCTATGGCAGTGGGGGCAAAGATATTTTATACTTGCATTTAATAAACTGTATGATTGGAGACACAGCTAAGACTTTTCATGTATGTCAAAAAATCTAGGCTACGTCAAGGGAAAGAGTTCATTGAAGAATCAGCTTCCTAGAGAAAAATAAACATAGGCTTGTTTGTATTGCTGAGGGGGAAGAATCATGTATTCTATATTTTTATTGTAATCTCCTTAAGAGAGCTTCAGAAGATCTTTCAGTAGCTCTCACAGCACATGCAGATAAACTAGTGACTGAATATAGCAAATCTTGATTTTTTGCTGGGTAACATTGTACTTCACCTAATAATATATAAAAAATTACTTAATGTGTGCAAGAGTGAAAGGCCATGGAATTAGATACAGGTTTAAAAATTTGAGTGCTGCTATTCATTATTTTCATTCTTAAAAGGCTAGTGAAAAATAGTATTAAGAAGTAGCTGTATGTTAACAGGTTGCAGAAATATTCTTGGTTCTGTTTTAAATCCTGTAAGTTGGCAGAAATGCCTTACTGTGAGGGTGGTGAGACACTGGAACAGGCTGCCCACAGAAGCTGTGGATGCCCCATCCCTGAAGGTGTTCAAGGCCAGGCTGAATGGGACTTTGAACATCCTGGTCTAGTGGAAGGTGTCCCTGCCCATGGCAGGGGAGTTGAAGGTAAATGATCTTTGGGGTCCCTTTCAATACAAACCATTCTGTGATTTACAAGGAATCACGTGGAGGATTTCAGTGCTACTGATTTGTTTATTTAATAAATTGATTGCAAGAATTTTAATTACTAAGAACCCTAGCTTCATGATACTTGTTTCAGGCATTTTCCCTGATATTTGTGAGACTTAGATTCATTATAGCCTCAATAAGTTTGTGAGTAATTTTTGGTATTCAGAATTGTAATTTGACCTTTTTAGATTTCTCTAGTTACAGATATTTCCAATTCTAATACTTAATAGTTGGGAAATTTTATTGTGTTCATTATAATTCAGGTAACATTGAAATGTTAATTGAATACTGCTAGTTTGATTAGATAATAGCTCTAGATTAATTCACAGATTTTTCTGATTGGAGGAAATTTTTGTGTTTGGTTGGTTCACAAATAATTATAATGGTCTTACAAGTGTTATTGGTTCTATTAGTACTACACCAAGATCATAACACAATAATATATAGGATAGGAATGTGATTTAAATTTGCTCCTGAGTGTTTTGGAGAGTAAATGCTTCCAAGGTTAGTGATGCCTTCAATTTTTGATCTCAACATTGAGAGGAAATGTATATGAACATCCCTATCTCTAAATTGGTGTCAGTAGTGTGATTTAAGAGTTATTCTAGTCGTTGGCTTTTAACATTTGCAATTCTGTGTTTTTAGCAAGACAGTTTGTACTTTTAAAGAGATTTCTTGATTTTATCCTTCAAGTGTTGCTCTAGATGTAATATTCACTTATCAATGTAGTTTGTATGTAACAGTACATGGTGATCTTTCCTAGAGCTCAGACATATGAAACTGTGTGTCCATTAAATGAAAGTGGAACAAAACTTATGCTTTAATATGTGATATTATAAATAACAACTAGAATTATCTCACATTACAAAAATCTGCCAGTATTTGTCATTCTGCAGCTCCCACATGTTTTAAGCATTGCAGACTCAGAGTATACTAATTTTTTTCAAGATGAAAGCTTGAAGTTTATTTGGTAAATACACATATTAGACAGATTAGACACCTTCTGTTCCCATCACATTGAATGATCTGCAAAAACAGCTAAAGATTTAATTTCAGAAATTCCAACAAAATCATTGCCCCATGCATTAAGATTGTATTCTATGTCTGGATAAAGAAGAAGGATGGAAGCAAATTATTTGAGCCATAAACTTTACATGTATTATTCCACATTTTAGCTGTCTATAGCTACTGAGAGGAGTGACTGTCAGAGCAGTGCCTATGAAGCTATTTATTTATAAGAAGTGGACCTACAGAATCTCAGCCTTCCTGGCTTCTGAGTCTAGATCTGGTTCTCTCCCATCTCAGCTAATCTCTGGCAGAGCCATCAGGATGTAACATACCTAACCCAACAAAAAGTCAGATTTCATTTGTGATTTTAATTTGTTTCTAATTATAATCACCATTTTTGATGTACTGCTGATTAGGGGTGAGGTGCAATTTCATTATAGTTTTTTCAATTAACACTAGGATTGTGGCTTTTTTAAAATCATAAATAAGAAACTTATTCTACCCTCCAAAAGAACCCCCAACAATACACAAATAGTGATGTGCAGCTTTTGAGCAGTGTTTGCAGGAACACAAAGTTCTGTGTCTCTTTTGTGATGGTGAATCCTCTTCCTGTGTTCAGTCTGTACATGATGATTAGATATTATTGCTAAGGGAGGTTGGTTAGTCTGAGATGGAAGAGGCCTAAATGCTATTCCTGGAGAAGCTTTAAGTTCTGGGAGAAGCCTTTAATAGATATAATTCTGGGTCACATGGTATTTTGTTTAGAACCCAGTTATGTTAAAAAGCTAGTATTTTTCCTCAGACTGACTCATGAAGATACTAATTTTATTTTTTGTCAGTTCTTTTATTTTGTCTTTTTAGTATTACTCTATGCACAGGAAACTAGTAAAAAAAAAAAGGTAGATGTGTCAGGCTTCTTTGAACAGCCTCTGTCTTGGCTTAGTCTTGCACTGTGCTTTGCACTCTGGCTCTTGCAGACTCGATAAGGCTTTGAGACTACTCAGAAAATGGAGTATTAGACCTCTGAACCATCAAAGGTTCAATGGATGCCACTAGTCATTTGGAAAGGAGAAAATGTCCTTCAGAAAAGTTCTTCAGTCCTTCTTCAGGAAACACTTCTTTTGCTAACCTTTTCATGCAGAAAGGGCTGGAGTAAGTAAAAGAATGAAAAGGAAGCAAAGGACTGTTTCTGTGAGAACCTTAACATTATTTGCGAAGTATAGGACAGCACTTAGCAGAAGGCAGAAGGTAAACATGAAGGTAAACTATTCTGTGGGCTAAGCAGAGATCCACAGGAGGAGGAGAAATCAGTGCAGAAATCTAATACTTATTGATTTCTATGATATCAAGCAGTTCTGCTTCACAGAGGTTACATATGTAAAATTTAGATTATCTGATCATATTGTTTACTTTGTATTCCCCACACCAAAATTTCTGATACTTTATCCTCAAGTTACTGATGTAATAGAGATGAATTTGTGGGCATCTCCCCAGTTGTAACACAACAGAGCTGTTGTTCAACCTTACATCATCTTGTTTTGCATAGAGAAATGTTTCACGCCTTGATGTTAAAAGAGTCTCTTTTATTTTGAGGTATGAGTCCCTTAAAACTCTCTCTTCTCTCTTTGTAACTCCACTTAATGCCTTCAGTGGGGTTCACAGTGCATGTAAATGATAATACCCTGGGACAGTACCCCTGAAATAGCTTCTAGGTCTAGAGTAAAGGCAGCAAATCTGGCCCTTTGCAATTATGGGTTGCCCTGTCCAAACCTATGGTGTTGCTTGTCAGGATACAAGAAGAAGAAAAGAAGAAATAGCTGGAGCAGAGGTTGGAGCATAGCTTTACCTGACATTTTCAGTGCTAGCAGTCCACAGTGATATACAAGAACAGCTATATTTCTGTCTGGTCTCCCCAGTTTGAGGAGTATTATGGCAGCCAGGGCTTCGATGGTCAGATCACAAACAGATACCTGATAGTTTTTTGAACACAGGGCACTTGACCTAGGCAGTTACCTAACTGGAGGGTAATGCAGGTTAGAGCATTATTTCTGAGGAGAAGGATTCTGTCTGTATGACATGTCATGTGTCTTTCTGTGGAGAGAATAGCAGACAGTGCTCTGGGAAAATAATGTAGCTAGCCTGGGGGGGGGGGAAATAGGCAGAGGTTCTGAGGTTAATAGTGGTGGACACAAGATAAGAGCAGTTTGTTGCAGTTTTGTATGCCAGTTGGATGTTGTCAAAGGTTTTGCAGCAGAATGCATTCTCCAAGCAAATGAATGTATTCTACAAGAAAACAATTAGAAAGATTAACCAACTTTGTAGCAAAGGAGATGTCAGAAATTCTTGTTCCTTGTTGTAGACAGACTCACATTTTTTTGAACATACTGATCTTCTGAATGAAATACATTATTGTCTAGCTAATCAGCAGCTATTCCACATACAGGCCTTGCCATTAAACTTCTGTATTTTCATATCCTTGCTTAGCTGAATAAACTCAGTATCCTCAAGAAATTATCTTGGGCACGAATACATTGCAGTGCAGTGTTTTCCTGTGTGCCTTCTACACATCCTTTAAAAAAACTTGAGCACTCTCATGACGAAATAGGAAATTAATTTTAAGCACTATATATAAATCTGCAGTATTAAAAGTTGGCAGACAGGAAGACATTATTTGACAGTCAGTATTTTTTAAGTGCTTCCAAATCTTAGTCCTGCTGTAGGTCTAGTAGTAGATTGAAAATGGACAGCTAGAGATGAATACAGTTAAAAATACTTATGTAAACCTCTGTTTGCAGACCAAATATGTTAGGAAAGGGTACGTGTGCAGGTGGGTTCAGAGAGCTGAAAAGTTTCAGATTTCTAAGTGTGAGGGACTGAAGAAGTAAAACCTGTTTTTACAGAAGTAAAATTTATTTTGAAACTTAAGAAAAGTCTAGATAGACTTTTGTGCTAGTTTGGTGTGTTTTGCCTGTTCCAATTTCTCTTTGCACTTTTCCCTGTCACAAAGTCTGTGGCCATGTAAGTGAGTTAAGGACCTATAGAACGAGATACCATTCTGTATTACAGTGAGAGTTTGAACAAGTTTTATAGATTGTATTAAGTGTGCAGTCACAAAATTCACAACCTTAAGTGAACAGAGTAATGCCAGTGACAACTGAGCTATGGTATCTGTTTGTTTATATTTAGATGTTTCATAATGTGTTCTCTAATTTGCTAAGTATTCATCTAAGCAAAGAATAGCTAGATCTAGGTGAAGAAAAGCAGTGGCAATCTATATATAAAATATCAGAAAGAAACTCTTCAGAACAAATTATTCCTGGAAGCTACATTTTGCCTCCGGTGGAAACAGCATGATAAGGCTCCTGCTTGTTTTTTGTGCTGCTGTGACCAATAAAACGCAGTCAAGTAGAGAAAGGCTTGTGCTTTTTTTGGCTTCTGAGTCATGTCCAAAATTGATTTGCACATGTTACCTTGCCTCTTGTTTTCGTAGGAAACTGTAGGCTGTTCTTCAAAAAACTGGAGGAAGTGGCTGGTTTTGCTGTCAAGCATGCAGTGAGGTGGCAGGGGTTTTTTGAGAAGCCAGAGTGCATATGAGTAGCTTGAGGAGAGGTTATCACACTCCAATCTCCACGCTACAGAAGAGTTGCCTAAGAGGAAAAAATGAAGGCAAAGGAAAGGAACTGCTTTCCCTGCCACTTTATCTGTGTTACTCCACCTTTCTTCCTTCTCTGGATGATTTTAAAGGATCCAGCAGATTGTGCAAGTCTATTTCTGTGTTGGCAGTTCCAAATCTTGTAGTATTACCAAGATGTTTTGATCGGGGCTTTCTAAATGGTGTTTACTGTAGCTGATGATTCATTCACAGCTGTTTCAGTAACTGTTACTGTATCATTTATACATTTCATACTAAACAGACAAATTAAGTTTGGCAGGGACTCATGCAGTAGGAGCTCAAGATTTGTAATTGATGCAGGAGCCCTGTCTCTCTGCTGAAATTGTCAGATAAGGAAGGGTTTTTGACTTTAAGAAGCATTACATTTTTGAACTCTAATACTGTGGATCTGCCATGTCTCCTACAAATGGAGCAATGAAAGGAATTGTCTCTGTCCTTTTCCTGCTTGAGTGTGAGGAGAGAAATGGTTTGTTGTAAATCTGTGCACAGCTCTCCTTCCCAGGTTCCCTTATGTTGTAATGTATGCTCGGAGCATCTTTCTTGTTTTGGGATCACAGGAAAAGGCTATTTAAACATTGGGAGACATTTAAGGGTGCCTGCAGGTAGGCCAGCAGGATTTTTGTCACCCTCTTTTAATGCTGATAAATTGCATGACTGAATTTGTGATTTTTGTGCTGCAACAGTTTGGAAACTTAGATTGATACACATGTTTATTGAGGATTTCAGAATAATAGCATGGAATTTGTTAGCATTGCTAGAATTGCTGGGGCTTGTACAGAAGGCTCTTTCTGGCTTTATTTTTGCATGCTGGTATGTGTATTTTAAATGCGATCTAGAGACCAGTGCCTGCCTGAATTTACTAATCTGATCTGCTAATCCATTTTTGGGGTTTGGGATTCCCCACTCTGTTCTGGGTTACTCATTCCACAAACAGAGATGAGTCATACTCCTCATGAGACTACGAGGACTCTTGGCACTGGAAGTGGAACTAAATCACAGAAGAGGTTCTGCAGAGTTTTATGATAAGAAGAGTGCATACTGGTTATCACTAATTCAGTTGCTTGGAGAAATAACTACAGTAGTTAATGATTCAGAATTGAAGAGGCTGGAAGAAAAGGAAGCTTGAAAGATGTGATTTTTAAATTCAAATTATTGTTTTTTAACCTAATGGTAAGAATTACTGGCTTTTAGCTCTCAACCCACAATAATTTTAACTAATATAGCACCATATTATGCCTAATCATTGTTAATATGCTCTAACATTAGTAATGGTGATAATGTACTATCCTTCTGATTTATTATTCATCAAATTAATCCCTTGGATATTTCTATTAATTTCATTTGCCTTACTCCTGGAGTTAGCTGGTCTTTAGCCTATTATGTGCAAGAGATCCACACATCGTTTTTTAGCAAATTTTAGGGATTTCTCAGTTACTAAGAATTTTTGCTTTCCAGTAGGGCCTATGTATCAGTAGAGAACTTCCTCTTTAGAAGATACTTTTTAAGGGAGCTGAAATGTTAGACATGCAAACCTGCTACAGTTACGTTTTTGAAAACATAAATAACAAAACAGTATTCAGAAAAAAAATTGACTGTGGTTCTTTATGAAATGTTTTTTGTTTTCTCCTTTTTTTTAGTTTTCTTTTCTGTGAGTGTTCCAGAAAATGCCTAAGCATCAGAAATAGCTAGAGCTTGATGGAAGTAGAATAAGACTTTCACAGAGTGAAATATCCCATTATGGAATCATTGGCATTGTTTGTTATGGCACCTTCATGACAGATTTTAGTAGTGACTGTCATTTATACCCATATAAGAGATTACAACCAAGGCAAATAGGCTAGTGAGAAGTGTCTTCTCTAAAAAGCCCTCTTATCCCTCTCTACAGTATGTAACAATGTTTAACAAAATAGCCTTTCTCCGGATATTTTAATAATTCCTAGTTGATAAACTTCATTCCCAGGCCTTGCATATTTGTTTGTTGGGGTTTTTTCATATTTATTTATTTGTCTTAAGCTGTGAGCAAAACAATGTAGGTATTCAGTGAAACAAATGCAAAGTAAAGGTGAACTTGTATGGAATAGAGGAGCTATCAGAGAATATGAGGATGTTCTAATTTAAAAGGTATTTGGCATTTTTTAAATACTCTTACTGATTGGAGCCTAGTTCCATATTTACAGTTCTCTGTGTGCTAATACATGCCTAAAATGCTGTATTAGCTGTGATTTTGAAGATGGCTTCAGCTAAAAATATTTGATGCTGACTGTCAAAATACTGCTGAGGAAGAGTCTGATTTCAGAGGACTTGGTGATGTTTTCTAGGCAGATGTTTCCAGTTTTTATAATACTGTTGATTTTAGTTCTAGCAACACAGTCTGAACTGGTGCAAGTGTATTCAGATGGCTTATGTATGTAGGAAGTGGTTTTGTCAGAATGTTTCAAGCATGGTTGTTCAAGAGATATGTATGATAGCAGCTCAGTATTCATGGCTGAAGTATATTTTAGAACATAAATTTAATATGATTTGACAAGTGCCAGAAGACATCTGTCATCTGTTGTTTTTATCCCTTTCCCAACCCCTATAGTTTTTTAAATAATAGGAAAACAGGGGAAAATTAATATTAAAATTTTTCTGACCAGAAAGTACTGTCATTTTACTTTTAACCTTAGTGCTGATTTCACAGAACTTTATGTTTAAGCCTTTTCTAATTTTTTAATTTTTATTTTATTTTTATCACTTACTGAATTGTCTGCTTTTTGCAACTCAAACATTGATTAATTTGATCCTAATTGTAGGACTAATGCCGGTAATGCAGTTCTTTTCATTCCATTAGACAGGCTAAAAGATTGCCATTTTCTGCATTCTTCTTTTTATTGCTCTAGTAAAGAGGTGCAATTATTACATTTCTCCTATTTTTGGAAGTAAAAGGATTGCATAGAAACTTCCAACATTAGCTGAAGATATTTTTCATTTGGAGATGAGGAAGCTCCTGACCTGGGTCAGAAATTATCTGAATAATAAAATAGTTTCCTCTAACCTTAGCAGAAGTTGCAGCGTGAAAAGAAAACTTTCATAATTCTAATACATATGTAGCACAGTTTGGGAGATAGAAACTTATCCTCTTCATTCTTGTCTCATCTCATTAAACCAGATCCTGGTCATGTACATATATCTATGGTTTTATCCTAAATATGCTGTATACATGGGTGAGTAGGTTGGCTTGTGTCAGGTTTGCTCTACATTTGTTACAGTACTGTATATAGCCATGCATAGAGCTGGAAAGAGCCAAATACATCCATTTTTGGTACAAGAGTACCAAAAGATAAGACTAGAGAATCTGTTTCCTGAAAAATAGTTTGCTTTCATGGCATTAGACCCAGCTGTACGAGCTCTTCCAAGACTACAGGGATGTGAGGTTAGATATCCTAACTTGTTTAGATGGAAACACTAAGACAGAGGTTTGCATGTGTGCTCTGGCCATGGACTTGTGGGCTACTCGATCTCATTCATGCATGGAGGGTGTTCAGGAGTGTGCAGGTGACCTTCTGGTTCACAAATGATGTGATTTTCTGGGAAACATATGCAGTATACCCCAGTGCAAAGGAGAGGACTTAACCCCCTTCCCCAGCAGATATGAATCACAGACAACTTCCAGTTAAGGCAGTAATTTAATGGTTTATGTTGTGGAGAGGTTTTTTGGTATGATTGTACAGCCTGAGTTCATATTCGAAGGTCAGAAGAGATAGAGCTTTTTATATAAGTAACCCTGCATTGTTTATACATCTTGCACTAATGCTGCTGTGCTGACCTTTCAGCTCTGGAACTGATATGGCCCCCTGGGTTAAAGCAATATACTTTCTCCAAATTTAGTTGTGTCTTACACCAATATCTGTGCTAAGACAGTGCTTCCCATAAAGCCTGTGGATAGAGGAGAGGATCAAGGTGTTGCAGATGAGTGATTTAAATTGTTAAATTACTACTAGTAAATTAAATCGCTAATACTGCTGTCAGAGGTATTAGCAAAAGCGGTTTAAAATGTTGTTCTGAAAGTGCAGCTTACCAAAGTTCGATGGCAAGGTTCACTTTTCCTGTATGGTACAATCATTTAAGCAATGATTCAGAACTGCCAAGGCACAAATCAAAATTACTGTACTACAGGGTTACATGCAATATTGGTCACTTACCACAAATCTGACATAGGCAAAAGGTCTCTGCCACAAGGAGCAAACTTGAGAGGTGTCTCAGTGCAAGGTGAGATCATCACCATGCAGCCATGCTGCTTAGCAGGAAGAACTCGAGGAAGGCTCATATGGGATAAAGCATTTGGCTTGTAGTCAAATTACATGCAATAGAAAGGTGTGTATGAGACTCCTTGTGCCCAGAATTTCCTTTACTCCTTGATAAATGAGTCTTGGAAAAGTCACCTGCTATTCATGTGTTACTTGCATGGTCGATGTTCCAAGCTCATATGTACTGATGTTCACAGTGTCACTCTACTGCTGGTGGTTTGCTTAAGGGCTCAAGTGTACCCTTCACACAGAGTTTTACTGAACGGTGTATTTATTCCCTTTCTCCTCTCCTGAGTCCAACAGAGAACTGAGTAACTCCCAGCTGTGAGAGAAAAAATCCCCTAAATTCAGAAGATACAGAAGACAAAGGGTGGAGCAGAAAGGAGTATCAAAGCTGCTTGGGATATTTTCAGTTTTCATTCCTCTGAAATTTGAAAATGGTTGCTGGCAGGGAGTTTCTTTCTTTCCTTCACTTTTGAGATTGTAGGTGGAGAGGGAACAGATGATGGACAGCAGCAGCTCAAATCTCTGTTCTAGCTAAGCAGTACAGCACAGTGCTGGGCACTCATCATCAGTGTTGACAGCAGCAGAGATGGGGGTGGACAAATGATTGCTAGAATAACATGTATATCACCAGGATGATGTAGTCCAGCAAATGTGGGAACTATTCCTGCTTTCCGAGATGCTAACCAGCTCCTTTTAATTGGGGTTGGCTGTCCATTACCCAAGGGGTTAAGCTGTTCTCTGTTCAAGCCACTCTTCTACACTATTGTAGGACAGTAATGTCTGTGTTGCAAGGTATTTAATTTCCTTGCCTGATTAAATTAGAAGGAAAATGAGTGCTGTTGAACAAACAGTAAATTCCTCAGTGATTTACTTCCTGTTAAGTAGATTTATGTAGAAATTTGTGTTTGTTGTATGGATGCTAAATGGTTCCTTTCTGCAGTGCCATCTGTCTAGATTGGCCATTCAGATCAGCAGAGATCAGCAAAAAGGTGGCAGCTAAAATTTAATTAAACTCTTGTTCTTTGTATTACTTTTGCAGAATACTGTCACCACTGCAGCTTCTTGATATATTCATTGAACATCTCAGTGGAAAGGCCAAAGCACGTTTTCTTGGATGATGGACTTCTGATCCACGGTTTAGAGGCAGAGCAGGGTGGAAAATCTGTACAGTTTCTCTCTCCTAGCTAAACAAATAAACCAGCATTCAGCTGTCTTTGAGACAGTCACTGGATGTTTTTTAAATGTAAAAAGAAAAAGGTCTAAAACATCTTCACTGGAAAACCATGGAAATATTTGAATGGATTACAAGCAATACTACATTGGGATGCTGTAGTTAATTTTTATTAATATAAGAATGTATATATAGAGCACCTTTTTGGAACATTAATTGCCTAGTATCTTGACTAAAAGAAAAAATGCAGTCATACAACAGAATTGTAGGGAAAGACAAGAGGCAGCCCTTAGCTGAAGAAATCACCTTTTATGGACTCATAGGTGCAAGAACAGAGGAATGTTTCTAGTCTCTCACAGCATGTAGGACACTAAAGTTCTTGTCCAGGATGAGGGATTTGCAGTAATATGTGTTAACAGTATGCTTTACTTTCTACTAATTTCATAGAGACTCTTACAGTTCAGTACCTGATATATGACAGAAAAGGGCTTTTCTTCTGTTTTGATTTTCTTGGAAAAATCAAATTTTCAGGAAATTTTCAGGGAATTTCTGTACTTTTCTGAAACTTCTGTACTCTAAAAGGCTTTGGGGCTTTTGAGTTACAGATGGTCCACAGTTGCACACTCACTTCTGCTTATAAATGTTTGTGGAAGAAGTAGTAATAAATACAAGTTCATGGAACTTAGCCTCTATTGGGTTTATGTTTACTAAACAAAAGCAGAAAGCAAAAGTTTAATGCAATTCATGGGTGGGGGGAGGCAACTGGGAAGGAGTTTCGATACAGGCAGTATTTTAAACTCATGCCAGAAGAGCGAGACCATGATGCATCATAACACAGCATTATTGCTAATTAGAAAATTATGTAAAAGAAAAAATCAATGTTGTCAAAATGTGGACTGACTACTGTGCTCAGAGAAGTGTGCTACTCCTTGAAGACCACAATTAGATGACTTTAGCAGAGTATGATGTTGTTTGGACAGATGGTCTCCATTAATTATTCCAATAAGGACTCAATAAAAAACTTCATTACAAGGGTCCTTCATTGAAAAACTCCACGGGTGCCAAGTGAAGTACTGCACCTGAAAGGTACTCGTATGTTTGTCTGTACCCACTCATGTCTAGATGGAGGTGATTAGAGTAAATAGTTACAGTCGACGTTGATGTACTTGCTGTTCAGAGTTTACTTGGTGTTACAAAGCAACTGAATAAAGAGACTTGCATTACCTCCATCTAGTACACTAAAAAAAAAAGAACATTGAACTGCAGTCTGTCAAAGCATGGTAGTAGACTAAGAAGATTTTAAATCGTCAATTATTAAATCGGGTAAGAGAACAAAATCTGAGACCACTGTTTGTTTTAAAACTGTTGCTCTTGGCTGAAGGGGTGAATGCAGCTTGCCAGAGTTATCCTTTCTCTTCCAGAATGGCCCAGAACTACTGGCTGCTTCACAAAATGGCAATGGTATGATGATTCCAGCATTTTATTTTGTCTGGCAAACCTTATATTAGTTATGCCAGCGTGCTTTAACATATTGAAAGTAGTGTTCTTCAAATCAGAAGGGCTTGAGTCAGATTTCAGGATGATACATTTCATTTCACTTAGATACCACTGGGATTTAAATGTCAGGCTTGACTTTACTTTTTCTCTTCCATATATTCAGAAGGCTTTTGGGATTGATTTTTATGCACAAACACTGAACAATAAGCTGGCTGCTAGAAACTAATTATTCCTGTAGTTCTTGTTCACTGGCCACCGAACTGTCAATATGTCATCGTTCTATGTACCGGTTAGGGTTTGATTACATTAATTTAATTTTTTCGCTTTTCCATTCTGTCTTTTACTCTGTATTGTTTACATGAGCTGAACTAGCAAACTGCTAACAGTAAAAATGTGAAGTTGACTGTAAACAACTTTCTAGCAATCCCAGTGGATCCCACATGCTAGCACTTTACTGTTACCTCAGCATTAACATGTGAAAAGAAGAAAAAGTAAAAAGAATAGAAAGTTTTGATTACTGGTTAATAAAAGGATACATTCATAACAACAGAGTTTAGTTTGCAGAAGAGTATAGATTTGGCTTTTGAGCTTGGACCTCTGCTCCCCTCCATCCTGTTTCTTTGTTTAGGATGATAATTACCCATATGCTAGGGTAGAACAAGATATGCTTTGTAGAAAGATGGAAAAAAAATGTATGAATATGCATAATATGAGTTCACCATTTGTCATTTGTCTGCTGCTTTGTTCTTTTTTTATATTTCTTGTGTGACCTTTTTTCAAAAATGCAAAATGAAGAGCTTCTAGTTCATAATTAAACAAATTAACCAAACTTTAGAATTTAACCATTCACAGAACACATAGGGTCTTTTCTTATGATCTTTGTCAAGGGCTGATTCAAGAACACTGTAGAGACCACACATTCATTTGGTTGGATTTCCTAATGTTTATAGATAATTCTTTTGGCCTATATACAGTAGGTACCAGTAAGTGATTTGTGACTGGAAGGAGAACACTTCCTCTTAGTTTTATATTTTGAATACTGTGTTGTGACTTTTGTTTGTCTTTGCTGTCCTTTGAAAGCTGTGTTTGCTGAGTGTTGATGTGGCAGGTGAACATATTTGACAAGCACTCTGACTGTCCTACACTGCTCTAATAGGACAAGTAGTGACAAATTTGAGATGTTTGTCCATTGATAGATAAATGCATTCTTTAGGTTTTTACCTTTGCATGTTAGAGTGCTAGAGTGATAGATCTTGCAAGTTTAAAGTCTGTAGAATTTAGTTGAAGGCTGTGTGGAAAACAGCCTCTTGTGAAACTCATGTATGTCATTAACACAGTCCTCCATTTGCTCTGTTCAGCCCTTAAGCTACCAAAACATTTTAGGTGAGACTCACCTGAAAGGTGTAAAGAAGATTAAGGTATTCAACACCCTTCTTCCCCATAAGTATGAAATACTTGCTTAATTTTCGGTGGAGCTAGCATCCTCTGTCAGGTGCTTATAAATTGTAGCCATGTGGCTTACTTGGAATCTGAAAGTTAGAACAATGAAGTCTTGAGAGGTTCAGACAAATGATTTTAATGACATGTTCCAAAGTTTATATGTGTTGTACAAAAATAGCAAGTATCTGTATGTGGATTTTCTCAGAATTGTTCCTTGTGATTATTAGGTAGAAAGGCAAATGCTGCTGTGGTGTTACATAATCTAAAAAAAATAAATAGACTTTTTAAAAAATTTGCATCTTACATGTTTTACGCTTACTCAGCAAGCAGTTCTGTTGTACAATACTTAGAAGAAAAGTGTCTTGGATTGACACCAGAAAAACAGATAAAAAATTAAAGACCATCTTTAGGCCTTGTGTAGTGAAGCTGTATGTTAGAGAAACAATGCTGACCTATCAAAAAAATTGTAATTGCATCTACTTTTTTAATACACATGAAGTGTTGTGAATTAATTTCCTTCACGGTGTACAGAGTGATAGTTTTTCATGTCAAAGTAAATCCTAAAAGCCAGGTCTGAAGAAGTGACTGTCTTGTCAGGCCTCTTTGTGTCTACCTGCTTGGAAATGTGGTGCAGCACACCTGACCAGCTGTGACAGAAGAAAGCTAATGTGGCATGCATCATTTGCCTTGATAGTGTGAAAAGTGTTTTCTCCTTTTATAAAATGCAAAGATAAAGAAACATGGGAAATGACCTGCTATTATTACCGCTTTTACATGCAGAGAAAAATTACATCTCACATTAATACCACTTTAAGACATCAATTTAGAGAAAGAAATTCAAACAACTGAGCTATACAATAGCTCTGGTATTTGCAAAGGTAGCATTGCAAGAACGTAGTGTAAGAAATTTATTTTAATAATGATATTGCAATGTACTACAAGTGAATATGTATTTCCGAAATCTTACTGTATTCAGCTGGAGATGTGTAAAGGATGATAGCCACTTTTATTGTTGTATTATGTATATTTCTAAAGGGTCTTCAGTATGTCAGTACAAAATCTTTTTTCTGATAGTTTGCAACAGTTTACACAGAAGTTTTGATAACCCCAATAAATGCATTAGCATAATCTTTTCCATGCTAGTTTCACCATAGCTATAAAAGCAAACGTGGTCTTAGGTTTATCAGTCCATTTTCAATTGATTATGTTGAAAGGCTTAGCATTTGATGGAAAGGAATTTAACTACTGTTACCTCGTAAAGATGTTTGCTTTCTGTAGATTTTGTAAAAAGAAATTACAAAGGTGGAGCAGAGACCCTTGGGATTGTGCTACAGGGAGGAAAGCCCATGTGAGCTCATGCCCAGTTACTGAACACACAGGTTGTTACATGTTAATAAGGGAAAAGCTTTTTTTGGAGTTTGACTCTACCACATAACAGAAAGTTCCCTCCTCATTCCAGCTGTCTTTCTTTCCTGTGACATGAGGCCAGTTCTGGGGAAGCTTACGTTGCAGACTTAGTATTGGTGTGATTAACCTTCAGGAGCAGAGGCCACAGCTAAATCTATTTCCATTTAGTATGGCACAGGTAGTCATATACAATAAACAGATCACATGCCTTACCTGAGACCAGGATGCAAACACAAAAAAAAGGCAATTCTACCTGCTTCTCTTACCCCCAAGTAAATATAATCTCCAGCCAAAGATAGCTAAAATCAAATGTCTTTACTGTACAACATAACAGAGAAAGCAGAATATAAAATACATTAAAAGAAACTAAGTTGAGGGGGGGTTCTCTCTTTTGTGACCTATGGGGAAAAGTACATTCTAGTTTATATTCATTGCTACCGTTATTTCCTTAGAAATAATAAGACGTTTGTTTATTTGTGTGTGGCTCATTATCTAAATTTCTTTCAAATGCAGTCCTTTGATCTTTAGGCATTTCATAAAATGTGAAATAGGTCTATACAGTGTCTCCATAGGATAACTCCAGCAGTATGTACCTTGAAAGTTTTCAGTGGAGCAAAATTTAGGTTCAAATCTAAGAGAATGTTGAGCCAGTTCAGTGGTTATTCAAATAGTAGTTGAAGTTGCTTAAAACAAAATGCAGTAAACTGGTGGTGTGAGTAGAACTGATTTTGCGTTTAGTATGTATGTGTGAAATAAGTATCTTAGGTGGGGAATCAAGCACAAGCTCTGAAGTGAACAGTGTTCCCTGTGATGGGTGATGAAAACATAGAATTTGGTCACAAACACAAAAATGCACAGAGCCCGAAAAAAAAAAGGTACAGATGCAGTTCATCTCTTCTACCTCCTTTCCCTCAACATTAAATCGGCTCAAGACAGTTCATCTCACACCTATTTACCACTCAGTTCCTATCCATATTTACAGCAGTACTGATTCACTGCAGTTATTTTCACCAAAACATTTTTATTGGATCCTATGTTTTCAGCAAAGTGGCTCAAAGTAGGTGCAGCTTCAAAATCTAAGTAGTGAAATTACCATGATTAAAGGCTAAGTTGATGTCAGGACAACTTTGCAATTGTAATGCTTCTGAAGTGATCTCCCATGTGACCTATGTGACTAAAAGAAAAACTAGAGAAGAGTCAAATATTGACATTTCCAGGCCAAAGATTAATTCACATGGCCAAGGCTGTCAGGTGTTGTGATCATAGTGACTGCATATGTTGTCCGCCTGAAATGGTGATTCCTTAGATTATTAAGTCTATCATAAAATTGTGTAACAACTGGAAGGCTTCAAATAGTGCACTCCCAATTCTTACATAGTTACTTTATGGATTTGCTATCCTGGGAAATGGTGCAATGGGAAAGATTAAGAGACCTCAATGTGTAGTAATTGGAATTAACATTCAGAATCATGACCACTTCCATGCCACACAATTAAAAGATTTTTTTGTGTTACCCTTTTCCTGAAAAAACAGTCCAACCTAATTAGTGGTAAGCCAGACACTCATTTTTCAGTTGCAAGAACAAAGGTAGTTGTCAGAGATTATAAAACTAGTAGCTACATGTCTATTTTAAATGGGGACTGGCTCTGAAAGCCCATTTACTCGTCTCCCTCCTCACAATACTCGTTCTTCCCTCCCTTCTTATGCCTGATTTCTGAGCTAATTGTGTATCTCAGAGCTTTACTTTGTTTAAGGATGGTAAAGACTCAGGCTTCTGATTTTCTGGATTCGGGTTGCTCCTAGCCATGAAATCCAGTTACTGATTGTTCTGCCCTCCAGGACCAAAATGTAATAAATTTCACAGCAAAATGCCAAATTAATGCAGTGCTTTATTCTAGTGGAATGATACTTAATATTGTTTCATGTACTTCAAGAGAAAAATGGGTCAGGGACATACTGGCACCAAAACACAACTGTATTGCTCGCTGTTTTTTAATAATGAAGCTCACTGGCACTGTCTGAGGGTCACAGCAGGCCTCACTGTGGCAAGTATTTGATGAGGCTGATATCACAATGTGTGGACAGTGCTATGAGAAAATGAAAACATGATTGCCAGCCTCCACTGTGCTCACTTGCAATCTTTTGACTGTCAGGCATGTTTTAATGTCTTCCTCTCAAAACCTTTATTTGATGCAGGAAGCAGTTGGGCATATTAATATTTCATAGCTTTCTACGTTATCTGGAACAAGAGAAATTGTCTCCCTTCAAATGAAGTTATGGTACCTTGCTTACTGGCAGTTCTAAAAGCATTTGTTCCTGCAAAATGAGGAGTCCTGATTCAGCAAAGGGTCTGTCTCAAGTTCATTGCAGTTGAAGTTGAAAGCAAAGCATGCAAAATTCATAAACTCTAACTGCATGCAGTGGATGGAAAAGCATCTATGACTATAAAAATGATAAGCTGTTTTCATGGGACTTGAATATCTAAGTTCTTTGAATGGGAGTGTTGTTTATAAACTTATCTAAAGGTTCTGTAACCTTTATTTAACTGATAGACTGCTGATAAAAGTGAAATCAAAATTAATTGAATGTTTTACCTTAAAAGTAACTCCTAATTTTCCAAGTGTAATTTAGAGGAGAAATCTGTTGGCTCTTAGACACAATGACGGTGATTGTGGTGGTGATATTCCTGGTTTATTTCATTCAAATTTATGCGGAAGATCAGATCTAGAGAGTTAGCTATATTTTCTGGATGTTCAAAGGTGAAGAAGCAGAAACTGATACTGCATGACAGCTCAGTGATGTGAATCGTTAAGAACTGGTGTTGATTTCATTACAACTCCTTGGTCTGCAGTGAAATTGCTTCTCTATAAATCAGCTGAGAGTTAGGCTGAAATAACACAGGCTACTTAAAGCCACAGGTTTTGCTTGACAATATAAACAAGTGCAGTCTAACACAGTATTTGTAGAGAAACATTGAAATTATGATTTCCCCTATGATTACTACCATGGAAGTATTAAGATATAGATTTCAAGTAGGGGCTGAGAGGGCAAAGCAACCAAAATAATTCTGTGTTTGGTTTATATTACCCCACATCACCCTGTTAAAATAAGTAGTAGTCTTCTAAGGAGTGCATAGCAAAGTATGATAGATTTTGTGCTGTGTATAACGAGAAAATTTTTGGTTAGGTCAATTGTAATGACCAAAGACTGTCATGTTGACAAAAGTTACTCCATGATTTTATGACTGTGAGAAAAAGTTGCTTTATAGTCCCAATCCCAGGAAAATATTTTATTAAATCTTTTGAACAAGAAGTTTTAATATGGATAGAACTGAAAAAATGTTGTTTGCATTTTTGTATTTTATAATTCAGAAACAGCCAGAAGGATTTTTATGGCACTTTTTTTGAAGTTCAGAAGAATAAAGTACAGTTCTGTCAAGTACTTGAGGATTCTGTCAAGAAGAGGTTTTAGCAGATAGTAGTATTTTTACAGATCTTTTTGTTGCTTGGTGCAGTTTACCTATGAAACTTGCATCTCTCAGGGCAGAATATGTGTGTCAGCTAAAGAGCTTATAATTTATTTTGGAAAAGGAGATACTATTACATGAGCAGTTAACCAGATCTTTCAATTAATTTTTAATCACAGTAGAAACAGCAAGTATAGGTAAAATTAGGATTTCTTTATCAGTCTTTTGGGGCAAGACTGATGCAGTTTTGTCAGAATAAATGCTTATGGAAGAACTTGCTTTGCTTAAGTGGTGTTTTTCAGCAATGCATCTGTAGGTGGGGAATATAGGAGAGGAGGGATAGAGCCATATTGAGAGTCAGGCAGCAGGCAGGTAGACATTCATCAGCATCTCTTCTGGTGCAAGAGCTAGGGAGCACTGGGTGAAGTTGGCAAGAGCTGAGTTTAAGACATTATTTTTCACAGGGCAGGCATTACACTTCTGAAAATCATTGCCGTGGGTACTGTGAATGCTCAGAGTTTAAAAGGATGTCCCTTAGGTCAATGAGAGATCAGGTTAGTACTTGGAAGAGAAAATCATGGTGGGTTAATAAGTAGAGGGAAACAGGAAATCTCTTGAGCTAAAAATAGTTGGTATGGAGAGCATCAGAAGTGTTTATGTCTACTGTTGGGACTGGGTTGAACCAGTATATTCATTTTTATTTTCTAATGGAATTAAATGTTCTAAGACAGTTTACCCTGGGATTCCAGATGAGTTGGCAAGTAGTTAATAGTGGTGTAATAGAGCAGTGCATGGGGGCCACATTAGACTGTCACAAAAAGGACATGCAGCTGGAGCTTATATCAAACCCTTTCTGACATTGACCCTTGACTGACTTGTTGGATGGAAAAGGAAAGCGTGTTCAGACTCTATAATATTCTTTGTTTTCCATGCTCTAACAGCAGAATTCTCCTGTATAGTTTCACCTTCATAAAAGTGATTATTTGATCCCCAAACTAAAAAGAAGCAAAGACACTTAACAGCATTAAAACTTCAAAGAATGGAGCAGAATTATACCTCCTTTTGTGAGACACCATTTCAGTATTTACAGCCATGTTCTTTGACAGTTATCAGAGATGAGTGCTAGTTGTGGATTTTCATAAAGTACTGTGTGTTTAACCACAGGTCTCTCATGGTTAAAGTTTCTTCCTCCTTTATTCAGGTGGCTATGTAAATTCTGTAACTGGGACAGTTTGCTGTGTAGTTTAAGATCTGGGGCTTTTCTCATTTCCATATGTACCAGGACAAGAAAAGAAAGATAACTTTATAGACAGTTTTTTGCTCAAGAAGTTTTGGTGCAAAGTTTCACTCGCAGCATAATCTTGCAAAATACATGGTTTATTATATATTACCACCGCTGTGATTTTAACTTTGCCATTATTTCTTCTTGTCGGCTTGTCCATTTTTATGGAACTGTCAGATTCCCAGATTAGAAAAGACTGTTTTGGCTAGAATCCTCTTGTTAATCTTTTTTTACCACTTGTTGTATTGTTTCTGTTAATTTATCCTGGAATTTATTGTTTTAGATCAGAAAACTTAATTAGGCTCATATCTTGTAGTATATGTCTTTCTTGTGAAGTCTATATGAAAAATTATTCCCTCCTGAAGAAAATGTGTGCATAAAATTATAAACATGAAAGCAATTAAAAAGGGTTACAGAAGTAGTCATTATCAGGAGATGACACAAGCTCTGTGCTTTTGCATTGCTTGCACAGAATTCCATTTTGAGTCTCATTGTGTCAAGGCAGAGATTTGCATTTTAATGGGGAAAGCATGAAAGATGGGCCCTGTAACTACTGGATTGTTATTTAACAAAGGGGCATTGTTAGAGCCCAGAGTATTATGGTTTAAAGAGCTGGTGGTGAAGTACTGCAGGGCAGGTCTACACTTTCTGTTGCTGCAGAGTAGTGTGGTATGTGGATATATGTGTGCTTCAGACACCCGTGCCCTTCTTAAGCTTTACAGTTTTCTTCAGCTGTTTGCTTTGGCAAAACTGGACTGTGATGTGTTGAATAGAAAAATGCTTCAATCCATGAAAAAGTGGAAAATACAACTTTCATGACACATCAAAGTAGGGATAGAGGTAGCTAGAGTATTCTGCAGAAAGGCACCCTGGGAGCTACAATTTATCTCTCTTAACCTTAAAATGAGAGAATGGCTTTTAATTCCCACTTCTTCCTTTTACAGTCCTCAAATTCTTCCCTATAGGATTCAGTGGTTTGCATCTATCTGCTCTTACTTGGATTTTACTAGTCTTTATGTTTGGTTGATTTTTGGTTTTTTACCACTTTGTAATGTTTTTAAGTGGTTTCATTTTGGCTGTTTCCACGTCCAGTCACCAGCTGGGCAGGGAAAGCACACTCACTGGCTGTGTGTTTTGGACTGTGCTGCATAAGCCTTCAGTGAGCTGATTTCGATGTTTCTGTGCAGGACTGATACTCCCATGTGTGTCTGTGGTTACTTCACATTGATTATGAAGTTCTAAGTGGCCTTGATTGTAGACAAAGCAAGAGCATAGTAGTGACTGCTTTACATCACATGGCAGATGATATTTGCAGTTTCTCTTGAGAAAAAGAGAGACTATTGCTACTCTCGTACTTTAACTAGGATGCCACTTTTGCTCCCAGTAGACTGAATTGATATTTTGTTAAGAAGGGATTATGAGTGTGTGATATTGCTCAATATATAGTCTGAATGCAAAGAAAACCTGAGATCAGAAGAGAACGTGAGCGGAGCTTTGAAGTGACTTTGTTGTTCAAAACCTGTGAAGGCAGGTGTTTGACTGCAGCTCTGAGACTAGTTGCCTCCAAGAAGATACACATACCAATCTTTCATGGAGTTATTGCATTTGTTTCTCCTTGTTTTGCCCTAATATAAAGGGTAATTCAGGATAAAAGAGCATTTTTCAAAGGGAACAAAAAAATCTTGAAGGCAATGTGAATGTTACTTCACTGTGTCAAAATTAGCAGTCTGTGTGTATGTGTGTTTGTCAGGGGCATTAATGTGACCAGTCAAGAAAATTGTGATGTGTTGGGACACTGAGTTATGCAACTGCTTATAAAAGTTGCATTATGTATCTTAGTGTAAAGGCAGTTGAAATAACACACTGAACAGTATCAGTAGTCACAAATATATTCCAGTAAATCCCTTGAATAATAATTGGATCTCTAGTCAAGAGGTACAGAAGTAAATAAGTGCATTGGTATTCTCAGTTTAATAAAAGTATCAGACTCTCATAAGGCAGCTCCTCAGCCAACATAAATTGATTTCAGGACTCCAAATCGCTGTCTGAGGATCTGCCCCACAGAATATAATACAGTCAAGGGTTGTGTGCTCAGTCACAAATATTCAACATCTTTAAACTATAATTGTTGCTTAGCGAGAGCTTTCTGTTTTAGGTTTAAATACTATCACTCCTTAGCGTATAAACTTCCATCTTTCAGTGTAAGAATTGATGGCAGTAGTAAGGTCCCTTGTGGAACCTTTACACCTTTATCTCTTCTCAATGAAAATCTCAATGTTTCTCTTCCTTTTTTTCTTTTAACGTTTTATTGCAGTTTCATTATTGTTTCACAATGCTAAGTGAGGTTGAACTTTGAGAGGTGGAAGCACAGGTAATGCAGGATGTCAAATGCCAAGTATAAATTCTGTATAAATGCAAAAAATAATTTGTTTTTAGAAGGAGAACAAACTTTGCAGTCAGTATAAGCTCATAATTCACTTTTTTTTTTCATAACTACCCTATTTTATGTCATTACTTTGTTGGTAATCTTGAAGAATTCTAACACCAGTAACAGAGGAAAACATCCTGCCCTTTCCTGAAATCCACCTGGCACACAGTTCCTCTTGATGGCAGTGGTGCTGCCTGGGTGCACGCAGCACCTCATGGCCCTTCGCTTCTGAGTAATAAATGGTTTTCCAATCAACCTGCAGGCCTCATTCTCTTCTATGACTGTGAAGACACTAGGGACAAATAAATGTCCTCCTGAATAAGAGTCTCTTGTGAGATAGCATCTGAAAAATACATAAAGCCTCTATTTACATTACAAGACAAATACCCTGCAGGGTATCTCTCAGTCTGGATTCCCAGGCAGGGTCTCTGGAATGCCTCTTGGTGGGAATGTGGATGTGCATGTGGGAAGGAGCAGTTGTGTTTTCTGGGAGGTCCCTTCTGTGCTCATTGGTGGTGGCCTAGACAGATAACAAAAACTGCTTTCCAGAATAAAAGATGGCCTCTGAAACAACAATCTTGCAACAATTTCATGTATAAGTTCATTCTGTATCCTATCTTTTTTAGCTATTTTAGGTTACCTCTGTGTATCTTCAGCAGCTAGATTATTTTTAACACCATTGAGACCAGAGTTTTCATGCCTTTTTTTATTCACTGTCAATAGTCTTTTATCTTGCAAGCACTTGCTCTGTAAAATATGAGAATACAATGCTATATATTGAAAATAAAGCTTTTGGAAAAAGTTTCTACAGTAAACAAACTCAGTTTTGAACCTGCACTAATTTCAAGGTCCAGTGTATTGCTAAACTCATTTTCTTTTCCTGTTTAAGCTGTAATTTTTATTTAAGGTTCTGTAAGGTAAACATATGCAGGTGTTCTCCCTAAGAATGCCAAGGCAGTGGAAGGATTGTGAAATTTGTGGCTGGACATAGGGAGGAGTTTGAAAAATTTGTGTCAGTCTGGAACCACTAACAATCTCTCCAAGAATACAGACTGAGGCACTAGTCTAGTGCTCATCAGATCTCATGTGGTAGACAGTTATTTGCCTGCAGGAATCAAGTAAGGGGAAAACTTTTGTCTCATTTTCTCTGAATTTCTTGATTCTCCATTCATGGATGCTCAGGTAATCTAGAATAATTCAGCTAAGGCAGGGGGAATTAATGTGATTTACAACTAGCAACTGGGAAATAACAATCAGGCTGTAACTTCAGATTTTGAGGAAAAAAGCTATAAGATCTGCAAAATTTGAAAAATGCTGTGTAGGAAGATCAAATTGTAATGGATTTGAGTTCTGATGGAAACAGCACAGCAAGTCCATACATACAAGTCTACCCATTTACTACAGTAAAATACAGCTGACACAATTAGCTCCATGTACAGCAAAAGCATATGTTTTGAGTATGTTCTCTAGGTTTGTCACATGCAGTCAAAAAGGGAGGGGGAGAGTGGGCTTTTTTGTGCAGCATGGGTGTTCAGTGTTGGGAACAGAGTCTACAACACACTACAAACCCCAGTGTGAACATGGAGCTTGGTTTCTTTCTTGGCAGTTGTTCCTTTATTGTTATAAAATCTACCAGGGAGAAGAGGGACAGTATCTGCAATGCCAGGGAGCAAAAATAACAGGTCATCTTAACTACAATGAACATGTGCTTAAATAGAGTGATATTTTACAAAAAGTTGGCTGTTGCCCCAGACCAATCATTTTTGAGTCTGAAACACAGAGGAGTAGTAACTTAGCAACAGATCAGCTCGTGGGACTTGGCTGACCTAAGGAGGCTGATGGAGGAGTCCCCAGGTGAAGAGGATGGGGATTATAAAACAAAAGTGCTTGAAGTAAGGAGATTTGGAGCAGAGAAGAAAAGGGAACAGACTGCCTTAAAAGGGATAAACTAGTTCCCTTTTCTCAAGAAAGGCTGTGCGTTGAACCTCTGACCTAGCCCCAAGGAATGCTGAAATATGGCAAGGAATTTGAAGTGCAGTAGGGCATGTGAGCATCTGTTGTTTCACAGATATCTGTATTTTTTATGCTACTGCTTTAGGTAAAGAGTCTAGACCCCTTGAAAAATTTAGAGATTATATGAACTTTAACTTGACCCCTTATGCACAAGGTTGGAGCATGTGACAAATTAATGCCTAAGGAATTATGGGGTCTCAGGAGCCAGCATTTGCTCTTACAGCCCTCACACTGCAGTCCTGAGAAAGTCATAGTAATTAGTCTCTACCAAGAGAGAACATTAGAGAAAGAAACTGGAGTTTTTGCAGGGACCTAAGAAAAATGAAACCAAACAGCCAAACATTGCAGGACAAAACAGAGATGTGCCTATCTGGCAGGTAGGATATAATCAAGACTATGTAGCACCTTGTATACACAGCTAAGAGCAGCTTTCAGAAAAGGAGAAGAATTTGATTAATTTTTTGTTTGGTTTGTTGTTTGGTTCTTTTTCAATACCACACATTTCAGCTTCACAGGGTTTTTTTAATCATTTTAGAATATGAGAGGAGTAGAAAAATCCATTTACCAGAACCTTTTTTTTACAGATTGCAGTGATAAAAAAACAGGAAGATGGTGTCTAGATTGTGAGTCTGAGTAGAAGATAGCATGATTTTCTTTATTACTGTAGAAATTTTCCAGTGCCAGTTGTTGCTTCTGGAAGAGGAAGTTCAAGTGGTGATGTTGGTGTTTGACAGGAGATAAAAATGGCATCAGTACTCTGTACAAAACTTGTTTGCTTTAGTGGGTGTTGGGTCATGACATATATTTGTCTTTGTAGGAAGTTGCCTCCCTGTTTATATACCGCTGTTCTTTCTCTTGATCAAGGACTGTCAGCTGATACCCTTTTTTTGTGTGCACAGTGTTGCTCTTTTGCATCATATGTCGTCAGTGTATCAGGATGGCTCTTCTACTGCTCACTTGCTGAAGCTCCCACAGGATCTTCTCATTTCTAGGTGTTTCCAGTTCTTTCCCAAGATTCGCTGCAGCTATCTCCACATACTCTCAATTTCTTTTTGCTTTTTGAACCCCACAAAAGGAACAAAAAAGCCTTATCTGCAAATTGGTCTGCAAAGTGAAAAAAACTGGAAACGGCTGTGCTGCTCCAGTGATTTTTAAGGAACTGCTACATTTTCCAAGTGCTGTTTCTAACATAGCAACAATTTACCTTCAGCCACAGGTGTCATAGGTGATGTCATAAATATCACATATGTGTGTGCAAACAAAACTCTCTTTTCATATGAAGAACATGAACTACCTTACTTGCTAAATTTATGTGAGTTATCTTCTCTTAAGACTGCCTGAAGAGGAGGCATAATATTCTGACTGTTATCACAGAATATGCCAAGTTGGAACCATCAGCTTGATTTGAATGTTATTTTTTCCTGCTTTGTTACTTGCTTTCTCTTTCTTTCTTGTTCTTCTTTTCTGTCTCTGTTTCATTTTGTCTGTTTTTCATGGCTATATGTATTTTTCTGGTAAATTCTTTGAAGCTTTAGGAAGCATTCTTTTTTTCTTTTTTCTTCTTTTCCTATTTTTTCTTTTTCCTTTTTTTCCTTTTTTTCTTTTTTCTTTTTTCCTTTTCCCTTTTTCCTTTTTTTTCTTCTTTCTTCTTTCCTTTTTCCTTCCTCTCCCTCTCTTCCCCTCCTCCTCTTCCCCTCTTCTCCTTTTCCCGTCTCCCTCTCTCCCTCCCTCTTTTTGCACAGAATCACAGAATATGCCCTGTTGGAAGGGACTCACAAGGATCATCAAGTCTTAAAAATTGCAACAGTTGATAACAGTGACACCTTTGCTACTGAAAATAGAACACAATTAAGCTGATTGATTAATTTTTGCCTTGTAATTTCAGTGAAAGCCTGTTCATATACATCCTACAGGGACTTGTGTGCCAACACTTTGGAGTTCTGGAGAGCTCTAGTTTACATGGGTTTCTACTTTTTTCTTATATTACCAAAGCAATTTGGAAGTTGCACGTTTTTTCTAGACTGGGTATTTGTGTCTTGAACATTGACAGTGTTTTGTTATATAAGGTAATCAAAAAGTTAACCTGGCAAAAAAGAAAAATCTGAGTGTCCTGACTGGTTAAACAGACAAACATGTAGAGGAAAATGAAGTGAAACATAAAAATGTAGTGAAAGCTGTCCCTAAAGCTTCTAAATTGTGTATTTCACCAAATCAGGCTGAAGAGTCATAGTTGCTATTTCAGTGTGTGGACAGAGGTTATGATGAAGAATATTTCCTAAATTAATCTCTTCAGGTAAAATTTCTTTTCTGTCTCAAATATGAGTCTTTTGTGTTAACTTCTGCAATTTCCTTGGTCTACTACAATGTAAAAGTAGTAGGAAGTACTAAAACTTCCTCCCCCGAGAAACATCAATTCCTTGTCATAGAAACAAGGTTGCCATTCATCTATTAAGATTTCAATTGAGTCAATAAATAACCATCCTATTGAATGTCTACCCTGGAGGACTGCTGATGTATAAAAACCTCAATTCAGTCTCTTATGTTGAATCATTTGTTGTTAGACACTGAGTTTGGTAGTGTATGTTCATCTGTTCTCTCATCCTTCTCTTAAACATTTTATTGCCTCTTCTGCTTGCTCACTTCAAAGACAAACCAAGGTTACGGAGGACCCCATGGTTTCCAAAACTGTGTAACTGGAACTGTGCAGAAGGGAGGTATGATTTTATTATTTTTTTCCTACTTTATCTTCTCTTATGAGAAGGGAAAATGACACAAGGTGTGTGTCCCTTAGACTATAGAGTCCAGTTCTGTGATTCGCTTTTTGGCAGCAAGATGTGGGCTTGTGAGTTATATACATATCTTGGGAAGCAAGAAGAGAATCTGCTTGTATGTCAGTTCTTTTCCCCTTTCTTCCAGATGTGCCAAACCACCATCATCTTTAGTGAAATGATTTTTAGTGAAGTGTCAAAATTTAACTATTTGCTGGAAAATGTCGGTAGTGTTTGTATTCCTGTGGTATTTTCATTGCATCAGTCATACAAAGCACCTGTATGAGTGTAGAATCTGCTGTGCTGAAGGGGAAAGATCTCATTTGAATTTATGGTTAAGAAATAATGAAATCACCTGGGGTCTGCTCAGTACTCATGAGCTTGTTTCCATTTATTAACCTAAGCTTTTCTAAAGTATAATAAACACGAGTGCCATAGTCTGCAACCACTCTAAGGTGTGAAGTGTGAACAAGTTACCGTGGAACAATGACCTGCAGGCATGACCAAGGGTCAAAGCCATGTATCTTCTGTATTGATGATTTCTGTTGCTGTGTGGGTTTTGCTGCTTGCTAATTCAGAATGAATTAACTAGGACCTGGTGCTCCACAGTGCAGTAAGTCAATGAATTCATGACTCAGGCCCCAAAGTCCTTGTTCATCTGTCTCTCTTCTGTCATCCTATCATGTCTGCCTTGCTGCTGAAGTAGGGACAGGCTGGAAATTGCAAGTTTTGTATTAACCTATGATGCGACTTTATATTTTTTTAGGAATGTTTAGGTATATTTAACCAGTTTGTTAAAGCTACATATTTGGTCTTGTGTATCCCTCCTACCCCTTAGGTCAAAAAACAAGCAAGAAAAATATTTTTTTTTATTATTGGGTTCCTCAGCACTCATCAACACGACAGTTCAAGCAGTACTCAGAGAAACAAACCTTTCAAGTATTGTAGGCAGGAATGGAAATGCCAGTATGAAATACCACCTGAGTTATGTTGGTTTTCATATTCCTTAAACTGTAATTCCCCTGCAATAGCTTTGTCTTCTCTTTATGGTTTCAGCTTAAGCCTTTAAATTTCAAAACATATTGAATTTTAAGGTTTCCTATTCACACTATTCACTCATTCCTCCTGAACCAGCAAAGTTCTAACCCTCATTGTTCCACAATTGCCTGTTGTGGCAATTAACTCTCTTCAGTATTAGAGTTTATTTTCAAATAAATCCACAATACATTCAGTTTCTAAACTTCCTCAGCATCATACATATCTGTATGAAATTACACATACTATGAGTTTATTCAGTGAAACATGAATATCCAAGATTTACCCATCACAGGAATTGCATGTCAGAGTTGAGATGCATTATTAAATTCCCACAAGTGGGAATTTACACTTTAACAGAGAAACAAAAAGACAAGGCAGGACATTAAGCATTCAACTGAAAAACAATGCCAGAGTGCTATGGACCACAGGTTATGCAAGGCCATCTCTACCTTGGCTTTTTTTTTATTCCTTCTTGCTGGGGTAACCACAAATGACCCTGAAGTGATAGTTGTCAGTGGCAGTCCATTTGTAACTCTTTTTTCTGCCACGGACCCCTTTTTATAGGTGCGTTTTATAGATCTTTAGATTCAGACATTCTTCCTACACTGTTAAATGTATTAAGACAAAAAAAATAGGCTGTATAGTTTCATGTAAAATATTACAGTCCCTTTGAGGCTGGCACACATTTTACTACATATGAAGATCTGCCCCAAGAGTTACCCAGCATGCACATGCAGCTAAGTGTGTGAAGCATGACTGGCAGAGGCCCCAGGGGAAACAATAAAATGGGACTCCTTTTGTAAGTCACTGCTGCTGCTTTTCCCATCCGCTGCTGGGGTCCTTCCAGCTCCTGAGCTCTTGTAAAGTTACTCAGTCTTTACACTCAGTAGGTACTTTCTGTGTGGTGCTGGGGAGAAAAAGGGGAATGAGTTAATTAAAAATTGCTATATGTCCTGTTAGGGAAAAAACAGAAATTCACTTAAAAAAACTAAAGTGAAAAGGTAGAATCCAATTGCTTAGTAGAAACTCCAGTGTATCTGTTTGCTTATATTGCTTTTCTGTTACATAGCATTGCATTATTGATAGTAGTGGCTTACAAGGTGTCTGAAAGAGAGATGGGAGCAGGAAAGAAACCCAGTCCTCTAACACATTTCATCCCAAGTTCATTAGCATCTTGTTTTATTCTAATGCAGCAAGTATGTGTGCCTAATGCAAAACTTGGCCTGCTGCTCTAAATTATCATCCTCAGTAACTAAGCTTTTGGATCCTGACTGTGGATTAGAAAAATGTAAGGGACTGAGAAGGTAATGGATGTAGACTAACATTGCTGGTATTAAATAAGATGATGCTGTAGGAAACTACACACTGAATGTCAAATACTGGTTTCTTTGCCCTTTTTCTCTCTTGCTTTATAGTCTTTTTCCACCCTGGGTCTTATTTTGTAATTTGCTCCTTCTTTCTTGTCTTGAGAACTGAAAGTGCTCACTGAAATGGTAATATTTGAGATCCATATTCATATCAAGTCTAATCTAGTAGCAGCTGCCATTAGAACGGCTGTCAAATACAGTTTTAGTGAGCTGTGCTTGCTAAGCATTTTCTAATACTGATGTTACTAGCATGAAAGCAGGCCGATCACTCAAGTTAGATTGGTTCCCCGCCCCTAAAATTGAGAAGAAAAAGTGTTACACCCTTTTTTAAACAGAAATTGCATAGATCAGCAATTACATAGTTCTTTGTCTTTATGTCTCTCTTGTCCTCCTGAAGGAGTGCATGTCATACCATTGAAAGTAATTTTTAATGGCTTTTAGCAGGTACCTGTTTACCTTCTGCAAGCAGCAACTAATTGTGTTTCAGTCATCAGTCAGGGAATCTATTTTTTTCAGATTTATGCAAAACATTTATATTTGCTTAACCTTTCCTCAGTTGTGACAGATTCTATGATGCATAGCGTACAATTCAGTGCATTATGCTTTTCAACCTGTATCTGTCCATGTAAAATTCTGAGACGATACAGTGCTACAAGTAATATACATATATATCTATATCTATATATATCTGTGTGCGTGTGCACTTTTGGAGGTTACATGGAAAGCAGTTACAGCTGGAAGCAGGCTGTGGTAAAGATGGAATGAATCACCATAGGTCAAGTAGGATGTTTTTTGTCTAGGGGCATAGACCACATACTACATCAGGTTTCCCAATAGGTCACAGAGAGTCGAAGTATATGTGATCCCAGGTACAAATCACATAGATCTATTCTCGGAAAGAATGTGAAAGAACAAGTGGCTGCTCACTCTCTGTTTGTTGCTGTTCACAGAGCAAACAAAGCTGAGAGGACTGGATATTTTTTTTAAGATATGGGAGCATTTCAGAGAGAAATACCTTATAAAATTAGGGCAAATAATCTTCTCTTTCTTTCAGTAACATGTTAACTTGCATTTCATGTTGTATTATTTTTTACTCAAATATCAGGAGTTTCTCTTCATAGTCACCAAGATGTTTAGAGGGATGGAGCATCTCTCCTATGAGGAAAGGCTAAGAGAATTGGGACTGTTCAGCCTGGAAAAAGAGAAGGCTTCAGGGTGACCAAATTGGAGCCTTCCAGTACCTGAAGGGAACCTACAAGAAAGATGGAGGGAGGCTCTTTAGAAGAGCATGTAGTGACAGGACAAGGGGGAATGGCTTCAAACTGACAGAGAGCAGGTTTAGATTAGATATTAGGAAAAAATTCTTTTCTGTGAAGGTGGTGAGGCACTGGAACAGGTTGCCCAGAGAAGTTATGGATGCCACATCCCTGAAAGTGTTCAAGACCAGTTGAATGGGGCTTTGAGCAACCTGACCTGATGGAAGGTGTCCCTGCCTATGGTAGAGAGTTTGGAACTAGATGATCTTTAAGGTCCTTTCCAACTCAGACCATTCTGTGATTCTATGATAGAAATATTCAAGCAAAGCACAGCGTTACTTTATGTGACATAACAAATCATTGAAAAGAATTTTGTTTTGCTGAGTTGCAGGTACCTTGGTTTAACTTTTTAAAAATTAGCTTGGTATTCTTTTTCTATATTGCTACCTTCTCTCCTCTGTTTGGAGGTCTGGATTGTCAGATGGCATGTAGAAGCCAGAAAAATGGACTTCATATTGTTTGCATGCTGTATGCAAAATGGACCCAAATTAGACTGGACTTTTTGTCTCTTTTAGCCATTTTCTGTACATGCAGGATGCATTTCTGAGATAATAGATTAGAGGTTGAAAGTAGTAAATATACAACCATCAAATAAAAAAAACTGTCGCTGAAATATGTGAAAGCAGCAAAGCACCTTAAAGGGAAATGATTTGTCTGAACACAATAGTGTTGAGGTCACTACTCATTTGCTTTCTATTACTTTAACTATCACCATCCTTCAGTTAATACATTATGAGATATACCTGAACTAAAAGAATAATGCAGAATGGCCAGAGTACTGGCCGCAAATTCCTAATAGTTGAATCTGAAAACAAATACCTGAGCCAAGTTTAGATACATTTAGAGTCAAGCAAAAATAAGAGAAGGACCTTGCTTGGCCTTTGAAAACTAAATTCTATGGAGGCTAATTATTTATCTGCTGGACTAGGTGTGTCATTTGCATGAGACATGTTTCAGAGGGAAAATCGTATTTTAACTTTTTCCTGCTTTTGTTTATCATAAAGTGCCTAATATTACCACATGCTGAACTAGTGTTTTCCCACAGAAGTGTTTCACTACACAGTTTTTGCTGGTGTGTGTATGCACAGCCATGGGAATAGTAGTTTTTTAATTGACACAGTTGAATGCAGTACAGATAATAACTGCTATTTCAACTGCTTTTCTCATTCTTTATCTTAGCTATGGTTTAGGAATGAAAAGATTTTCAGAACCTGAATATAAAAACCTTTATCTGAAAACTCTATTTTTAGCACATGTATGTGGAACACGTTCTAGAAATACCATGGTATTTCACAGATTTAGGCACTTTATCCTACTCCTCTTTAATTCAATATATTTTAAAAGTTGGCTAGATAGAGCAAAAGTCCTCCTGGTTTCTGTAAAAAAGAAAAATTTCTGGGCATTTACCAGGATCCAGGGGAGAAGAGCGCTGAATCTCAGAAGTCACCAGAGAGCTTAGAAATTTCTTACTTGAGTTCAAATGACAAACAATACTGTGACTATTGGCATCTAAAATGTAGTTCTGGTGCACAATACAGCAGCTGTTTATCACATTAGGGTAGCACTCTGCAGTGCATACGTAGGATGCAGGGTAGAAAATGAGGAATAATGTGTTGATGCTGGAGATCTAGAGCCCAGTGATAAATCATAAATGTTCTGCCAGTAGCATCAGTGCATCTATCTTTGACTCCAGCCCATGGCATACTTTTCAGTAACTTGGAGCACAGGGCTTTGAAACAAACCATACTGAAAGACAGGATGTTCTTTTGCTCAGCCAGACCGTGTTTGTCCTCATTACATGGAAAAGGGTTGAAAGTTTCCTGGGCTATGGGCACAGTTGATGTATTTACTCAATGCCTTCTCCATCCTCTTCCTTTCCTTCCAGGTAGAGCCACTGATTATTTCAGGGGCTCAAAACCTTACTAAAGGCCAGCTGTTTACTCTTGTTTTTAGGCATTTGCTGTTCAGTTGTTCTAATCTTAAGTTTTCCACAAGTGTTGCTCTTCCACTAGCTCATTACCCTTTTGGATGTGTTTGTATCTAGCTGTTATTTAGCTGCCATGCCACTGCAGTATTGGAAACATTTCACATGCCTAGATGATATTATGGTCATCTAAAACATAATTCTGTTTTATAAAGGCAAAAATCTTACCTTCTCATATTATTGCTAAGAGAATCAAAGAGCTTTTCAGAGCTAATGACTTTTTCTTGGTTTGGATTTTAAAAACAAAAGTTTTTATATGTGCCAGCTAGAGAAACAAAAACAGAAAATTACAGGTATGAGATCTAAAATTCTGTCTTATTCCATATCTGTCAATCATGTACTGCAGATACTCTCTTTCTCTTAAGATGAGGAATCTCTATAGTGGGTATAGCATTTTCATTCCATTACTGAGTGAGATTTGGAGGGCTAGGGTTCTAGGCAAAGCTGTGCCAGCACAGTTTTGAGTTGGACAGCAGCTTCTTGAGAGCTGTCGTGAATTGATGGGAGGAAGCCTTCACTGTGTGGTGACTTATACTGAAAGTTGGCATAGCCCAAGAAGTTTTAGAACAGTAGTTCTAATTTTAGTACAGTGCTGTACTTATCTAGTGTGGTGAGCTGACCATAGCCAGCTAAGCACCCACACAACTGCCCACTCACCCTCTGCGCCCCACCTCCAGTGAATGAGAGGATAGGAAGAGAAAAGCAAGACATATACAGTTGAGTATGTGAAGGAAAGAGGAGGAAAAAACAAGTGAAGCAAAGGAAATCTTTCACCACCTCCCACAGGCAGACCCGTGCCCAGCCAGTCTTCAAGTAGCCACCTTGGAAGCCAAAAAGCCCCCCTTCATCTCCCTCCACCTTTTTCTATTAATGAGCATGACATTAAATGGCATGGAATATCCATTGGTGTTCCCAGCTTCTTGCCCACCTCAGCCTATTCCCTGGAAGGGGGCAGAGGAGGAAAAAGAGAAGATATTGAGGCTGTACCAGCACTCTTCAGTAATAACCAAAACATGGGTGCATTAAAGACACTGTTTTAATGACGAATCCACAACACAGAACCATATGGGCTGCTATAAAGAAAGTTAACTCCTTTACAGCCAGACCCAGTATATCTATATAAAGCCTGTTCAGATTTCCATAGGGAATCCTTATGCAATGGGTCCTTCATCTCGCAGCATCCACATACCCTAAATGTCACTTAATGAATCTTCTACTTCCACTTCCCAGGGACCTGAGCATCTGTGAACTCTCCTGCAGCTGAGAGCATATCAGTGCTACTGCTGGTTCCACCAGGAGTTAATTACCACTTGAAATTAGTATTTTAAACTGATCTCAGCAAATGTAAAGCAAAATCTCCCAGACATTAAAGAAATAAGCAGGAAGTAAAATTAATAACTGTAAAGTTCAACAGACAAATGGTCAGCAGGTGCTGGCTTGGCAAAGGAGTGGAGCATTCCTGTTTCAATTTGTGGTGGAAAGAGACTGGTTCAGATTTTGGTCCTGCAAGCTGCCGCAACTCTTAGGGATAGGGCTTAGTGAGACTTGGCAGCGTTATGTCTATGGTTGGTCTTCATGACCTTGGAGGTCTTTTCTAACCTAAACGATTCTGTGATTCTCTCTCTGTCTATCTCTTGATCTGCTAAGGGAGTAGTAATTTAGTAACTACACTGAAAGGTCAAACAGTGTAATTGTCATCAAGTGAAAGAGAGACACTCTGAAGAATGGTTATTGCTTTACCCAGAAAAAAAAAAATCAGAAAAGCAAGACAAAATTCTTACCCTGCTAAATTGAAAAATTAACCTGTGTGAGAGATAGGAATGCTTTTGTGGAGTTTGCAATGATTACACAGCCTGTCAAACAGCAGTGGATATTTTGTTCAGCAGAATCAGTACTCTACAAGATTTGAAAGTCTTTCAAAAAGTTGTATGGGTGTGTGAAAATCGAAGTAACAAGAATTGTCATTAAAGGAGAAATGAGCTAAAATGAGTCTGAGGAGAAATTTTATTTTTGAATGCTCAGAAGAAAAATCCCTTGATACTCAGTAGTTAGATTAGAGAACAGCATAAATGCTTAGAAGAGGGAAAGTGAGCACAAATTTTTCAAATGGAGGCTGCAATGATTTGATTTTTTAAAATATATTTTTGTACATACCATTAAATTAAGTTCTGTTATTAGAAGTAACTTTTTGTTTCTCTTGCAGTAATGGTTATCTCTCAAAGCCGCAATCATGAAGGCTGTATAATAATACATGGACAGTTATCGACGTGCTGAGTTTTTACTTAGTTTGATTTTTTTTTGTTTATTGTTTGTTTCTCAGTGGTGGTGATTTGTACAAAGGGAGGGCTTTTTTCCCCAGAAACTCATTGAAAAATAGGAGTTAAAAAAAGAGTTACAGAAAGTTTGCTGTGATTTGATAGACAGGCATACAAAGTAAGTGTGAAGTTACACAGAATAATGTTGCAAGTAGGGATCACTTCAGCGATGCTGGCTGATATACAGTGCAATAAATCTACTTGTAATGAAGTTAAAGCAGATATGCAACTGAAGTTGTTTAGTAAGGGAGCACAATTCCTTTTGCTCTTATTAAAATATCTGAGCCCAAAGTTGGGTGTTAATTGATGTTTTGTTAGTTTCTTAATGTTGTACAGATCATTGTTTCAGTCATACATTTGCTCCAAATTGATCGCAAAATCATCAGACTTTGGCAGTGGAGCATTTAATTTCTCATTTATTCTATGTAATCGTCTATCTCTGGCAGTTGTGTGCATTTATGTACTTTCAGCACATTAGAATGAGAATTTTAACATTTCTGTATTGCAGAAAATATGATAGCAGTTGAGACTTCTGACAAATTATATTGCAGAGGGAATTTTACTAATTATTGTCAAATGTCACAGTATTATTTTTACTGCCATTCTGTGTCCTTGCTTGGTTTTCTACCTTATTTATTATGTGGGTTTTTTGTTCTAATTTGTTAGGATTAATCAGCACATAAGTATGCTTGTCCATTAGATCATGTGATACTCCTGATTTGAATTAACATGAATTAAGTAGAAAGTGTCAGGTTAAACTGAAATCCATACAGATAAATAAAGCAATTATACACACACCTATGACCCAGAAAGAGAAATCTGTGCTCTGGGAAAGATAACGCTGCAGTTTTACACAACAGGAACATGCCTTTGAAAGAAAATCGTGTGTCCTGTTGAGGTAGAATCAGAGAACAGTTTGGGTCCAAAGGGAATTTAATCTGCCCTCCCTGCCATAGGCAGGATAGATCATGTTGCTTAAAGCCCTGTCCATCCTGACCTTGAACACTTAAAACTGTTGGGAGTTAAAGGCATAATGGATGTATATTAAAGCCATAATGGGGGTAGGGGTCATGTATTTAAGATGCAACAACACTTCTGTGTTTATTATGTCCAGACATCTGATAAAAAACCACATGATGTAAACAGCTACATGAGAAAGACATGAGGGGTTAGCAATAAATTATGGTTGCTTGCAACTCTGAGAAGTCATTTTGAGTAATGGAGCAATCATTGCCTTTTGTTCCTAGAATGAGTAGCTTCGTTCAAAAATACAGTTAATTGTGGTTAAATATGTGTTCTTTTTCAGTCTGACTGATGTGGCACAGACAGGTTTAGGTCAGTTGCCTCTCACTCAGCTGGCTAATGGTTATTAGTGGCACTGAGGATTCTGTCATCTTGTATTGATATCCCAAGGCCTCAATAACGCACAGGAAATTGGAAGGAAAATAATGGAAAACATGGCACTGAACAGCATCAGTGAGAAAAATCCCCTTTCACTTTTCCTATGAACAAGTAGAGCAGAAAAGGGTCTTCTGACTCATTTCTGGGAGCTGGATGTGCTGATCTCTCCGGGTCAGCAATGCTGCATGTGCAGCTCCTGCGCATAGCCTGAGATGTGCACGAGTCCAAGGTGTGGTGTAGAGCTTAGGCACTGTGACACACCCTCTCATCTGTGGTGAAGCAGAGAACAAAGCTGAGGGCCCACCTTGTCCAGCAGCATGGAGTACATCAGGGATGGCTCCTTTGATAAGGCGGAGTGCCTTGCAAATCAGCTTGCTCTGACAGATGGGGAGCAGGCAGAAGAAAGCAGCAGTTTTGACTGGCGGGATAATACATGGTGTTCTTGGGTTTTTTTTAAGGCAAGTCTTGCTTGGGTCAGGAGGCCAAGTTCAAGTGTTTCAAGGGCTGGATGTAACCTCTGGGCTGCTCAGCCCACACTGCTTTCAGCTGCTGTCTTTCAGCATTGCACAGCAGAACATGCAGCAAAACTTCTTTCCACCACTTTTCTTCCCACCTGCCCAGCTTTACAACCAGGTTAGGTTCCCAAGTGGTTTTTGTCTTTGATTGTAACACTGTATTGAATGTTTCATTGCACTCATACTTTAGAGAAATCTGTGTTTTCTCATGTTTTTTTGCAAGCATGAGTTATCAAGCAAGCTAATAGGGTAGTAAAAGTGTTTGACATTAATAAAGTTAATGAACAGCAATGTTGGATCTGTCCTCATGCATGCAATCAATTTTATGAAGCTGGCTTTTTCAGTCATTTCTCCAGATCCTTATACAGGACCCTGGGAAAAATGAGTAATAAATACTTAAACACTTCCAATACTTTGATGAATATTTTACATTGTAGAATATGTGAAATTAGTAATTAATGCAGACTTGAGAGTTAGAAAAATTTTATAACCAGAGTGCTTGGTCACTAGGCTCAGGGATACAGCTGGAACTGAATGAAAGAAAAGAGTTTGCCAAATCATCTGCTTGCATTTCATGAAGTACTGAGAGTGCAAATGGAAAATATTTCCTAGGGTGTACTAGTTCTCACCTTTGCATTCTGGAAAGCTCTGGTAGAGCAGTGACAATGGGCATAGTATAGGGTAGACCACAGCGAGGGTGAGACAAAAGGAGCAAAAACTGTGAAGATGATGCCAAATGGCAGTATATCCTTTCTGCTTCAGTTGTGGCATCTAGAGTCTGAGCAGATAGTACTGGCAAGGTCTGAGGAATGGTACAAGCAAATCACCTGGGGCTGGAAAAAAGATCCAACTGCTGTGTTTCAGTCCAGTTTCTCTGAAAGCAAGGACATTAGAAAGAAAATCTTGTATGCCTATGGCAAGGAAATAGAGGAAACATCCAGCCAAGGAAATCAGTTTTTTCTGTCTTGAGGTTCTGAGATGACTTACCTATTTACATCCCATTTTCCTCTCTGCTTAAGTTCACTCCCAGTGAGAGGATACTCTAGTTATGGTTGCAGTCTGTTAAGCAATGCAAGTGTCCCACCTCTGTAATTTCTGCCTGCTGATGTCTGTATCCATGTCAGCCAAAAGTGCAGTGAAACCCTCTGGTTAATAAAGCCTTCAGAGCACAGGAGAAGACCCCTCCCCCTGGGAGGCACCCAGCTTGGGCTTTTGGTTTTGCCAGCACAGTTCACCTCCTGTGGAAATAAATAACCTGCCAAGTATGCCACTTGATATCTAGCAACAGAGGAAAGTGGTTTTTTATTGTGGCTGCTGCCTTCTGGGGCAGATGGAAGAGAGTAGGCCAGAAGGACAGCCCTTTCTTTTGGGAAGGGCTCTCCACATTCACCCCAATATAAGTTTTTACTGAAAGGTGAATCTGTCTTCATTGTCACTGAAGTCACAGTGTTTGTCCATCAGAAAATACCCTGAAGTGCTCCATAAAGCTAGCCTTAAAGTTGTTATTCTGGTAGTACTTAAAGAAGTAGGAATCTAGTCCTACTTTTACAGAATTTAAGTCCTTTCTACATGAAATGTGAATATGTCACCCACCCAAAACCAGCTAATGTTAAAAAGCAAACTTGACTGTGTGGAAAGCACTTGGAAGAAGTGTAGGGCTAAAGAATATATTATGTTGATGCTTTAATGCTAAGTAAGAAAAAGAACTGAGTTTCCAAATGAGTATGTTAGGGCCAAAACCAAAAAATTATTCAGTAATGAAACAGGAACTGATGGAATATTTTTCTGCTCCTGAGATCAGAAATACCAACATAGGGCATAGAATTCAAAGTATGGCAGTCCTTTGTATTGTATTTAATCTATTTCTATATCTTCACAGCATACATGAAAGTAGATTTTGTGGGAAGATCAGCTGAGCTTTTTCTGTGAGTTTTTTTATCAGAGGCAATCCTGGTTTTCAGTTGTGCAGTTCGTGAAGAGATCAGTAAGGTTTCCATTACATCAAACAGTCACAGGGAAAAGGCCATGAAATTACTGAAAAACAGGTTTGTGGTTTTCTCGTTAAATTATCTGGAAGAGACTTCTCACTTTGCATTAGAGAGGTTGTAGGAACCGGGGGGATTTGTTTGCAGGTTTTGGTTATGGCGGTTGGTTTTTTGAGAGGGAGAGTTGTTTTGTGGGGGGGGGGGGTTTGTTGTTGTTGTTTTGTTTTGTTTCAGTTTGGTGGTTTGGGTTTTTTTGCAAGTTGACCTTCTCTAGAAGAATCCAGCATACTTTTTCAGAAGGAAGCCAGCGTATTTTCTTTTGGTGTTCATGCCAGTACTTTGAATTGAATAGGTAAAACACATACCTCATGAGAACTTGTCATGATCATACTAGGCCTTATTGTTCTCAAATTGAGTCTTAGGTTGCTTATGCTATGTCCCTTTTCTAGAATCTGGATTGCTGATCAACAGTGATTTGTGTTGTCTGCAAAATGGGAAGGGGTGGGGATTTTTAGCCTAAAGAAATAATAAGGAAGAGAAAAGTAGGCTAGTGCTCAAAAATCTTAGGTATGTTAAGATAAGGATACAGTTCTTTTATGTGACCAAACTGGCAATATTTGTCTAATAGGTAGATGATGGAATAATTCATACGATTTTTATGAAAGAGTATAGCTTGTCCAGGAAACAAAGGGGAAACAGCTTGTGTACCAGCGCATAGGCTTGCTCTGAGGTCCAGATCACCAGCATGTGCCTGGAAAGGAATACAGTGGGAAACATTATCCAGTAGGTTTTTCAATGCATTGGTAAGATTTTAACATTTAAGGTGAAGGAAATAGCTAGAAGACTCTTTTCTCTGTAAATAAAGAAGAGGAAATCATTGAGGTTGTCCAGACAGGGTAACCTTGGTGAGAGCAATCTAAGATATATTATTATATACAGTTTCTGTGATGGAAATGAAAAATATCAACATAATAGCAGCAGATTTCAAAGGAAAACATATCAAAGTGCATACCTACCTCATTGTGAAAGAAAGGTTGAAAGAGTGTAAAACAACCCCAAATAGTAAAATAAAGTCCATAGGAAGTAGAAACTGTATCAGGTTACTAAGGTCAAAGTCAGAATTGTAACACAGGCACTTAAGGATACTGTGAGAAAGACTAAGGCACAAAATGAAATGCAGCTAACAAGAGAAACCAGAAAGAATGAGAAATGTTTTTATAAGGCTAGTTTTCAGTGATTCATAGTCAAAATGGAAATGCTTATTAATTAGTGTTGTCTGTTTCCTGTACTATTCAGTACCCTATTAGCAATTTAAAGAATAGAAAAGTTTTTCAAATTTCATGATCCAGTGAAGTGATATTATGAATGGACATACTGTTATCCAGTTACATGAAGTTTTGAAGTGTTCACAGTTCACATCTACTTCTAGGTTTCCAAAGCTGTTGATTTCACTTTTCAGAAAGAACTGTATGACATATTGAGGTCTGCACTGAAGAGAAAAAATAAAGACAATGTGCTAAAAGAAAAAGGGCAAATGAGACCATGTCCTCTTGGTTTTATACTGCTTTTCTTTAGGATGCACTGACTCCAAAGACATAGGCATCCATGTACCTCCACAGTTGGTATCAAATAATTTTAAAAGCACTGCTGTACTTGCACCTGGGCTCTGCATACTCTTGTAGCCTTTCTGGCAAGTCCATGTAGGCTGGGATAGCTTTAACCAGAATGTGACTACTTGTTTCTCAGAGTCCAGGAGAATCAGGGCTCCAGGTTAGCAGAGGGCAGCTCTTGGAGTCTTTCAGACTGGTGCATCTCAAAGAAGTCAAGCGGTAGAAACTGATGTTTTCTGATGTTCAGCACAGGTTCAACTCCAGGTGACTGGCAATGTTATCTTGTTACTTAGCAGTCAGAAGAGGCTGCCTAAGCTGTGTCTTTAGGATGGCCATGCCTGTCCTCTGATCTGAAATGCTGAGTTAGGAGACAGATGAACAAGCAATGTGTCTCTTGGAAGAACTACGAACTTTGGGAGCGGGATAAGAAGGAATGTTGTGGTGATGTGTTATAAACAAATCAGGCAACCAAATCTGTATCAACCCTGAAAGAACAGGCCTTAGTGTGACTGCATAGTGATTTTAAGATGTCTAATAGCAAACCTGAATGCTATCCAACAGGCAGCTGGAAATGCCCTGGAGTCCAGAAGAAGATCAAATTGTCTTTGTCCTAAACAAATTAAAGGCAGCACCTTCAGTTTAATCTAGTGTTTGAAGTCTTGTCTCTCCCAGAAAAAGGCTTGATGAAGAAAACTGTTAGGCAGATGGACTGACTGAAGTGTTAAAATTGAATTAAGATTGGAATTAAAATCTAGATGTGGCCAGCAGTAATCCTATAAAGTATGGGCTTTGTGAGACTGACTGCAGGGAGCTGCCTTTTTTGTGCTCTCCTACTTGAAATACTGGCTACAGTGAAGATAATTTGTATGGAAAAGGAGAAGGGCATTGCCTACCTCAGGCAGTAATGCACTAACTTTCAGGAGACAAAATCTTGTCTTGAGGAAGGAACACATGATGTTCTTCACACATTTTTTACACAGGATAAAAAAGCATCACTCCATCCTGAAGCAGAGGATATCTGGGGAAAGTGCTGTGAAGTATATCCTAGGACAGCCTCAATTACATGAAGGAAAGAAAATAGTCCGAGTTTTAGTGTTTAGTGAAAAAATTCTCTGCAGAACTTTGCAGAATATATATTTCATTTAGCATCTTAAGTGTTTCTGGAATAATGTGTCTTGTTCAGTTTTCAGGAGTTTGCCAAGGCAGCACTTGAACTATTAGGTACAATGACACTGAACACTGAACAGCACAGAGCTGTGACTTGACCAAGTCTGCAAGAAACGAGAGGATATCAACAGATGGGATGACAGATTTTTCAAGACAGAGGTACAAGACTGTCAAGTCCATATCAACATTTTAATGGTGCCTTTGATATTTAAGCACCTCTCTTTTAGTTTAAAAAAAATTTAAATATTCCAGTGCACTTCTATGCATTGCCCTATATCATGTCAGGGAGCTAACTTCCAGTAATTCTTTTTTAATTCAACCCTAACTGAAGAGAGTGTCTTGTCAAAGGGCTCAATGAGAATTTTACAAGCAACGATAAGGACTTTCTCCATCAATTTTCCTAATTGCTGCAATCCAGAAAAACTGAGGATGTAGGAGACAGCATGAGTTTCCAAAGTACAGCAGAGACACAAAAGGCTTTGTTATGTACATTTAATTTTTTTAAAAAAATACCAGTACAATAAGATGAAATAGAGGTGTAAGTCTGAATTTAAACTCACAAGGCATGTAATTATTCAGCGTAAAAAGATATATATATACAGTGGAATTTCAACTTACTAAGGGCTAATTTAATGAAAGAAAAGGACAACTAATGGACAACTGGAAAACAATAAAACGCATAAGAATCATATGAATTAATGTATTATTACTCTAAGCATTATCCCAGACCCAATTTAAGCATGAAGATCTGATTTTTGAAAGCTATTGAGCAATGTGCCATCAGTAGTCCTGTCTTACTTTTTTTTCTAGGAATATAAGGTACAGATATATTTTTAGATATATCCCTTTATATCTTATGCATAAGGATTAATGTGAGCCGTGATTGATATATTTATCTGTGAGTATCTGTTTATAAATTAAATACAATGTCCAGGTGCTTCTCACTCTTGCCATATCTAAGTATCACCAGTGGGTTAAATTCCTCTGAATTCTTCAGTTTCACTCCTGACTATACAAGAAGGTACAACGTACCCAATTTCAATGGTGTGGGCCCTTGCCAGAGGAGATGATTCTGTCTCAGTACAGCGTCATTGGAGGAAAATACTTTGAGGGATAGGAAAATCCTTTGTATAACAAGGAGAAAATCTTTTGAAAACGTACCTTAAAAAGATGGCTTTTCAGAAGAGCATTGTAAGAAATGCTGACAAGGTGGGTAATAATAACTTTGATAATGAATTCCTGAGTAAATAACTGAGATAAATCAATTCAGGCTTTGTCCCTCTTATAAGGGACAGCTTTGAAGGTATTCAAAAACTTGACCTTTTTGAAAGACAGTTAATCAAGACACTTAAAATACATAACTGAAAGAAAATTAAGTATCTACTTTTTGATGTTGAGAGATGGCATTTAATCTCAGAACTCGAAACATCATCAGTCTCTCAGAGGACTTTCAGTCCATCCCAACATTCTCGTTGCATCCTGAGGTAAGGAAACTATTTTCTCAATTCACAAACTAATTTCAAAAACTCAGAGCCCTTTCCCGTAGTCGGTCGGGAGCAGTTCTGTACTGACAGCAACAACTTTTTTATACCTTTTTTATTGTAATACTGGTTCCCAATGAAGCTAGTTCTTCCTTTGGAAGGTGACTTGACAGCCATAAGAAATCTCAGTATAAATCAAAGACCCATTTTCAACCCAACAGGCTCAAATGACTTGGAAGTTCAGGTCTGTGCATGAGTTGTACTCAACACCCTAAATGTAGAAACATCATGCTAACTATGCTGTTACATTCAAGTTACATGACCCAGCCCATATAAAAGACCTAAAAGTAATGGGCATTTGTTCAGGGCATCGTGGCAAGGTTTGCAAGCTGAGCCATGGCATTATTCTGATTTAGCTATGTTGGTTTGCATTCTTAAATAAGGACTGCCTTTGAAGATGCTGCACTGGTTTCAGATGCACGGTGTCATCATACCCAGTGTCAGAGGAGACTTCTGTTATTAATTTGCATTATACAGAATTTTTTTTCTAGTGTAACCATATTTAGTTAAAGACCGTTTCCATCTGTTCAACTTTTCTGTGTCTCACAGGTCCTGGAGACTTTTAGAAAGTGTAGTCAGGGGCTAAACTTCTAAATTGCACCCTGAATTCCCAAAGATTCAGCATTGTCATTAGAGCCATTATAAGCTACCAGGGTGGCTGACCTTCAGTCTTTTGAAACATTGAAGTTTCAAAAATGCATATTAATCATATCTATTCTGTTGTTTTTCTGTGAGTCACCAGGTTTCCTTCAGCTGAGAAATATCTGTGTTGAAGAAAATCAGCAAATGCCATTTGTTTCTTCCACTTACCCTTTTGACTTCATTCTACCAACTGTATATCCACGAGTACTTCATGTTTACAAAGATAAAAGTGGAGACTTTGAAAGATTTTCTCTGACGTTTTACTCCAGTGTCATAGCAGGAGAACTTAATATATCTTAGAACTCTCCTTGCTTGATTTCTTCTACACACATCCTCTCTTCACAGGAAACATATTTATTTATTAGACCTTATTTATTCTCACAACGTACACTTACATTTAGCACATGCAGGCCTAAATCTTTTGAAAATAAATATTCTGTAAAGCTCTAACTTTGGGGCTTTTAAGATGTATCCTGTTTCTGCAAAGTATAGAGGAACCACAGAAATTATGGGGAAGTTCAAGAAAAACAGGATTCTCTCACTGATGCACACATTGTATGGGCACAGAAGGCAGAGATTAATACTTTATTGTTGGAAGCAAGCATAGCTGTGTAGGGATCCAGGTGTATTCTTAGAGCAGCAAAGCAGGCCAGAGAGGCACCTGTTGTACAGTCTGATGGCTGCACCATCTCCGGACTGCTATTCATGAGGTGGCTGTGTACAAGAGCTTCTGGAAAGAAGGCATTCTCAGTTCCACAGAAAAACTCTCTGTTTCTCAAATTTTTTTCCTCTTTCATGCAGCAAGAACTCTGTCCCTGAGACAATGGTTGTGGGTGCCAGGAGACAGCAGGATACTAGGAACAAACTTCTTGAGAGTCTGGCATGAGCTCCTGAGAATCAGTTTCTGTGCTGTGCAGAATGGTGTAACTACAGATCAGTTCTTCCTCTTGACTGTGAACTCCACAGTCCACTCTTCTACTTGTACTTAATCTTGCAGTCTGGATGATATATGGACCATGCTCTTTCCTTACCTGCTTTGGGGTTGATGTATTCAAACCCCCAGAGTTTTGTGATTCAAAATTCCTGAATAATTGTTGAGGGCTCCACTGTGTCTGTGGAGGATAGTTTCATATCCCATGTACATGGGAATCAAGGTCCTGTTGGATTTCTTTAAAAACCTATCACCTTTTGAAATTCCAGTTGTTTCTGAAAGTCAGCAATTAGCAAATGTGTGTTCTGTATTTTAAGACAACAGAACTGTCTGTTGTAGTATTACAGGTTTGCTTTTAGCTGCTGTGGGTGAGTAGAGGTTTGTATCTCTTCTGCTTGAAGAAATACGTTGATAATGTTTTAGAAAACTGATTGTTCTGACCCTCCTGAGGCTAATTTTGAATAGCGCTGTGTGAATGTAACAACTTTCTAGAGGAACAAAAAACCGCTTCACCACATTTGGTCACTGGGTAGAACTGCTAACATGCTTTGCAGTCCCATTTCTGGTTTTTCAGTGCACACACGACTTTTGGTACCAACCGCTGGGATACAGGAACTGTTTGTAATGAGCTCTCCAGAGATTTCTTGCACTGTGTGCACCCTTGAGCTATTCAGTCATGTCCTATGGACTTTGTGTTTTTCTGTTACTGATCTTTCTCATTATCTATGAGTGCTTCACAGCTGGGAGCAAACTTGGAAACTGTCTGGACAGCCCAGTGCACTGCTAGGTAAAGATGAATTAGCGTCAATCCTTGCTGTGCAAACTTGGTATCACTTCATGGCAGAACCTTGTGTCCTTTATATGTATTGAGATACGTGTGTTCCGTTTGCCAAAACATGTATATCATTACACAGTTGCAAATGCACAATGTTTCTGTCTCCACTTTCCTCCTAGTAGAATGTTGAATATTATATCAGTAGCAAAGTGTGAAGGTAGGAGATGATGTCACTAAAACAAATATCCTTCTTTATTTTTCTTTGTAGATTAATGCAGCAAATAATTTCACCCGTTGCAGAGAGGAAGCAGAAGACAGTAACACTTATGAGCTTATGTTAGGCTTGGAAACTCAACCAACCATGAGTAAGTCATGTTGTTAGACAGTTTTACTGGGTTTTGTATGTGCTGTATTAAGCATTTGAAGTTATGGACAGAAAGGGCAAATTTATTCTAACACTTTCAACTTCCACGTGTTACTGCAAAACTTCCAGGGAAGGCAGATGTCCTAGGAGAAGGGGAAGGCAGTTGAGGGATTCAGCTATGATAACAAAGTTATCGCTCAGTAAGAGAGAACTCAGTGCAACCACAACTCCTTGTACATTCTGGAAATTTATCATCTCTACTCTGAACCTTGAAATCAGCTGAATTCTCCAAGTTCTCAGAGAACAGCCTTCAGATAAGGGGAGGCACTGCCTACAGGTGCAGTGAAGTCCTGTATGGAGGCACAGACAGTTGACGTTTTGCAGCTTGATGTTCATACTTCTAAGCATAGATTGTTGACAAGCTTATTGATGATCTGTGGTCATATACATTCCCCTTGAAAACTGCAGACAAAGTTGCTTATTTGCATTTACTGATAGCATATATTTTGCATATATCTTAAGAGTATCCTGCATCTATAATGCTACATTTTATTCTCTTTCTATCTTGTTGACAATTTTATCTTTTTAACTGTCTCATACATATGAAAAGGAAGTTTCTTATTTGCTAAATTTAGGCTGGTTGCTTTAGCACATATAGGTGGATGATGGACACTGGAGAAAAACGGGTTAGCTCTGGTAGGTTTTCCAGTGTCTCTGTCACACTGTATATGTGGACACATGGAAGAAGAAAACAAATTGTAACAGCTGGCCACGTTAGCCAGCTAAATGCCCTAACCTCACATTTGAATCAATGATGAAAGGCAGGCATCACCAAAGGATAACGCAGAGTGGAAACCTACCTCAAGGGTTCAGTACAGTCTGATGATGGACTTGTGTAGTCACTCTGTTATGTTACTGATCTTGACTACTAAAATTTTGATGCTGTACATAGCAGTTTAAAATGTACACTTTCACATCCCTCCACTGTATTCTTGTTCTGTGGTCCATGGGCCACTAAAGAAAGAATCACAGAACTGTGAAATCAATTAGGTTGTAAAAGACCTCTGAGATCATCGAGTCCAACCTATGATCCAACACCATCCTGTCAACTAGACCATGACACTGAGTACCAGATCCGATCTTTTCTTAAACACTTCCAGGGATGGTGACTACACCACCTCCCTGGGGAGCCCATTCTAGTACCCAGTCACTCTGTGTAGAACTTCTTCTTAATGTCCAACCTAAACCTGCCCTGGTGCATCTTGAGACTGTGTCCTCCTGGCCTATTGCTGGTTGCCTGCAAGAAGAGGCTAGGTAGTTGTAGGGAGTGATGAAGTCTCTCCTGAGCCTCCTTTTCTCTAGGCTAAACAGCCCCAGCTCTCTCAGCCTCTCCTCATAGGACTTGTGCTCGAGTCCCTTCACCAGCCTTGTTGCTCTTCTTTGGACATGCTCTAGGACCACAACATCCTTCCTGAACTGAGGGGCCAAGAACTGGACACAATACTTGAGATGCAACCCCACCAGTGATGAGTACAGGGGCAGAATTACTTCCCATGTCCTGCTGGCCACACTATTCCTGATACAGGCCAGGATGCCACTGGCCTTCTAGGCCACCTGGGCAGAGGAGCTCTGTTTCTACAGGTGTACAGTCATGTCTCTCATGGGCAATGTTTATTTCATTTTAAGGAGAAAGCACCCAAAACCCCATTGTGTAAAAACAAGTACCGCAGATATGTGAGCTGTGGCTTTATTTTGTTAAGTGTTGCACTGTGCTGCATTGAAAATCAAGTAATACAAATTATGCAGGCAAGGAGAGTGTATGTGATTTCATTCTGACAGCAGCTCTAGAAGAGTTTAACATTGCACGCACGAAGATGGCATGTATCAGAGTAGCAAGGTACAATGAAAACTTCCACTGTTCATTTGGTAAATATTTAAAAAGCTGTTCACTGGCAGTATGTATTTGACAGCTTTTCTACTGTATCAGTTCATAAAAGTTTTATTAGCCATTGTGTTGCTTCTGTGGGAATCCTTGAAACAGGAAATGTTTCCAGATGGCAAATTTTAAATGAAATAATGCATTCTTTAGTATTAAAAACCAAGCAGAACCCGGGAGATCAATATGGAATTGGATCGACATGCCAACACAAAGCTGAAGTGGATGAGGAAAAGAAAGATGATGTAAGAGACAGCAGAGAGGAGACAGAACATGAAGATCAAGAAGAGGAGGAATCATATAGCTTTCAAAACAGTCCTGACGATTTGTATGCCAACATACAGGATGATCTCAAAGAGAACAGAAGAGATTGCTTTCTCTGTAAGAGGCCACCCCCTCCTCCCCCTCGAAATCTGCCTGGCATCCTAAGACAGGACAATCTGCACAAATCACAAGGTACAGTCTTGGGAGGAAAATAAACCCAGATACAAACATGTGCAAGTGCAGACTATGTGCTGCTGCAGAGATTACATATGATCACTTGTAACAGAGTAGCTAGGCAGTATGGCCCTAATGCTGCAAAGCAAGCATATGCATATGCACTTTGCTGCATCAAGATGTTCCTGACCAGATCTGTCAGGTAATATATGAAATATATGAAATATATGAAATACAGGGAGTACAGAGAGGCATTTGCAGGTATTTGGGAGGTGTTTGGGTAGTCTTAGCACACATAATAAGAGGTCATAAATTTTACCTACACTGTAAGGGAATTTTTTTTTTTTTTGACCTTGGCCTACAGCACATCTTAGTAAAGCCCTCAAAACCATGTGGGACATTGAAGATGTAGGAAAGACAAAATCCAACATTTTCTAAGATAATTTCAGTTCTTAAGTCATTGTTGCAACAGGTAAGAAACAAAATTTTTTCCAGAATGCCAAGGGCCACAGGTACCACTTACTTGGCTTCACCAACATGTTTGTGAGAGCAACTGTGGCACTCTGTATTTCTTTAAATAAGTCCATTTATTTTGTGGCTAATAGCTAAGAATCTATGTTTGATAATCTGATGTGAAATCAGGAGGAGTCCCTGAAGTTGTAATTATTCCTTTGGGACATTCTCTCTCCTGAGTTACATGATCAGAAGCCTCTGAAAATCAGAGCACTTTAGTTTAGAAGTGAAATTAGGTCTCTGAGTTACTTTAGGAAACTTAAAGCTTTAAGATAAGTCCTAATCTCCTTTCTTTACCCTTTACATGCAACACAATTTCTTCCTTTTTCAGAGAGGAATTTTGTGATGGACAGGAACAAAAGAGAACATGATGATGGACTCAAAACAGTGAGCTACAGAGAAGACCAAGATACATGTGAGGAAGACAGCGAGGAGGAACACCCATACACTGCTGTGAAACTGGAGGAATCTGTGTATGATTTCATAGTGGGTGAGGAGGAGGAGAAGAGGAAACATTGCAGGTCCTTTATCGCGAACAGGCCGCCAGCCCCTGCCCCTCGTCCCACATGTTCACTGGTCAGAGAGGAGAACACGCCCTATATAGTACAAGGTGAGCACTGCTGCTTTGTCAGTATCTTCTAGTAGAATGTAGACGTCTCTTCTGTTTGATGAATAACATTTTCTAAAAGACTAAGATCCCTGTTCAGTTACCTTCAAACCAACACATTGTTTCAGTCAAACTATTCTCACCCTTCAAATGAGCTGAGAACATCTCTGAGTGATGTTAATTTTCAGTTTGCATGTCAGATAGTATCACAGTTTTTATTTAGCTCTTAAAAAATTATGAGAATATGAGGGAAATTAAGAATCACTGAGCTAGCTGTGAGTGTATCTGTTCTAGCAGTTGCCTTTCAGTTTCTTTACCGAAATGATTTTACTTAATTCTGAGAGAGAAATTTCAGTCTTTTTTTTTTTCTGATAAGAAAAGTAGGGAGAAATGCCTGTGTGAGAATTCCTCTTCCAAATATCCTTTCTCCAATACAAAATACTAGAATTGGCCACCGTTTCTAGGTAGGATCATTTATATTTCTAGCAGGAAGGATTATGTCCTTTTACCATTACTATGAAAACTGGGGAACGTTTTTGAGCTTATTCATGGAAATGTAAGGCTGGAAGGGATTTCAGGTATCTTTGCATTCCAGTTCAAACTGAAGCCAAATTTCAAAGCAACAAAAGGAATACAGTGAACTTACTGCAGAGACCTGTTTCAGTCCCAAAATCCATGCTGTCTGCATTTCCAGCCTCCTCTGCAAAAACCTGCCAAGGTATAAGAATATACATAAGAATAAATGGTAGAAAAATAGGCTGACAAAGGACACCATTAGATTGCTTACTGCATGCAGTGCATGTTTTGCACTAAATCAGAATTAATACTATGCAAAACATTCCACCAAATACAGAGGAGCACCTCCTTTTTTATACCTGTCTCAGTCAGCGATTTCTTTTATTCTTCTTAGCTAGCTCTCTTCCTCTGGGCTGTATAACTCCAGGTTAGGGACAGAATGCATGGACTAATGTAGTCATCATTTAGTTGCTCTTTCTTCAGCATATTCAGGAGGCATAAGTATGAATTATTACAGTAGTTACAGTGTAACCCAAGAATGGATGGGTATAGGGGGCCTGTTACAGCTATAAAAGTCATGAAATGGCTGCTTTTACTGAGGTTGCTAGAGCAGCGTCTCAAATTTTGGTCCACCATCATTATAGATAGGCCAGTGATTTGAAAACCCTTAATGTGAAGGTGCTTTATTTGGGGGATTGCTTTTACTGTCTATTATTGCACTGGAGTATTTCTGCTTTGTCTCCTCTAACTGTTTGCTAAGGAAGAGATTATGAGAGGAACTGCTTTGATGGGACTGTGGTTTACCATATATATATTTATATATACACACACCCACAAGGTTTTTACCTTTGTTTTTATAAGCAAGTAGTAGTAGACAAATTAGTTTCCTGTAGTTCTGTGAAATCAGCCCCTGTCTCAAGTTCCTTTACTTTCATAGAACATGAGAAAAGTAGAAGCTCTTCAAGAAAGCTTCAGCTGACCACTCAGGCCTCTATTTTGCCTACCTGTATTTCTGGAGTATTTTGCTCTCCTGTTTGTGCAGGGATTCCTGAGATAGCAAGTGAAATTTCAGACAGAAGGAATATACCTTCTGGTAAAAGATTTTTCTTGCTACTTGGATTGGCAATTTTTGTTCTTCTCCACAGTGGTTAAAAAATTCTTTATCCAGTCCAGCAACATCCCAGTTTCCAGTTTATTATATTAGAACTGCTTATGTTCAGGAAAAAAAAAGATTGCTTCATCTGTAAGAACCAGAAAATTTCGTTCTAGTCCATCATTAAAATCTGCATGTGTTTGTGGCCATTCCTTTGTAATTTAATCTAATCAGTGTAAAATACTCTAGCTAGTTAGTGCATATACACATTTTTCATCCCTCAAATAAATTGATGATACTTTTGGGTTTTATTTCATATATTGTATTAAAAAGTGTATTACAGAAGAGGCAAAGTCAAATAATCAAAAGTTAGAATTGAGGTAGTTTTGCTCTTCTTTCACCCTGCCACAAACATTGCAGTACAGTAATAAATATGCTCCTATTTATCACAGATATTTTGTTTCATCTAGTGTTTAAAGTGGTTAAGCATAAAAAACTTCAGTGTTTTTTATTCCCATTTTGTTTAAAATATAATTCATTCCTGCCTTAGGTCCCACATTTCAGACCCTCCTGTTTTAAACCCTTTGATTTGTTCTCTATCCATTGAGGTTTTTGGATGCCCAGTATGAAGTAACTAAGATTCTTGAGATTTAACAGCATTAGCTCATACTTTATTCATTCAAAGCCATTGATTTCAGTGGCCACTCAGAACTTCAGACTAAATCATTAGTGTGTCTAGTCAGTACCCTGACATCAGGGACTGACAAGCCTGATTGCTGGCTTAAATGACATATCTGACATTATGCTAGGGCTTTGTTGGAAACAGAAGTCCTGCTCTGCAGAGCAAATTTTAGTTCCTTAACTGAGGCATCCTCCCTTCCTCTGCATTTTCTCTTCATTTACTAAACACCTTTCAACTTATAAAACAAATAATTTAATATTCCTGTAAGACACGTATTGTCTTCACTGTACAGTTCTGGTTGATCTCCAGAACCATTTCCTTCTGGTGTTTAGTAAGACACAGGTCCTGTGGAAAAATGGGATTAGAGAATGGAGCATGATGCACAGAGGAGGGCTGCGTTAAGGCCACGCAGTCACTCACAACTGGATCCCCGTGTACTTTGGGAGTTAATGGAAAGAACAAGCTTCATGCCCAAAGGATTACAAGGACTGTTGTGATAGTGTCATACAGACATGCAAGAGGAGGATTTCTCTCTATGTACCCATAGATGGGCTCGTTTATTGGAAAAAGAAAAAAGGCATTGCATAGCAGAAATGCCTTTTGGCTTTTGGATTGCATGCTGGTGACTACTTTTTAATTTATTTCTTTATATCTATCTGGACAAATCAAATAGCTGAATTCCCATGAAGACTTTCACCACAAATTGAACAAAGGCCATGAAGTTACAAAAGAGTATCTTTTCCTTTAAGCAGAAGAAGTGGTGTTTCCATGAAAATAGCAACAAAGAAGAAAGAGAACAAATAGCTTTCTTTGAAATAAGCAGCTTCCAAATACATGGAATCTCAAGTTTACACTGGGCAGAAAGTCTGCTCCCTGTAGATTACCCCACTTAAACACTCAATGATGCAAGTTGTCATAACTGAACTACCACAATTTACAGTTTGAGCATCTGACTTGAATTTGCTGACAAATAAATTCTAGGAAACATGGGGGAGTTGAAAGATTTAAAATGTAAGTGTTCTAATCGCTTTTACTGAGTTTCATTTATTCCATTTTCAAATTTTAATGAACATTCCAGCTACTGTGCTGAACACTGGTAAACGTATACTGCATTTTTAACAATCAGAGAGTGCATTTGTTCTTTAATTTAGACCACTGCAAGAATTCTGTCTTCTGCATGAAAGGCTCGTCAACCAATGGAGCTACAAATTAGTGCCAAATAGCTTGTTGTCCAGATGGTGTGCACTCTTAGTGTGCTCCCTTACCATTCCTCAGGTGCTTATTATTCCTCTGTAGATATTTCAGTGGTTCTTTTTAGTTGTGTGCTGGCAAAACAACTGTTAAATAAATGTATGAAGACGTTGTGTTTTCAGTTTAGACTGCAATTTTAATGTTCCCTATTGATACCAGATTTGATTGAGCTGGATACCAAAGTTACTGGTGTATTTGTAGGGCAGGTGCATGAGTTTCTCTAATGCCCCCTTGCCATTTCTGAAGTCTGACCTACTAGGACTGCCTCAAGGTCAAGGATTACATTACTGTCCTGGTTTAATCATTTACCTCTTATCACAGACTCCTAGTATGAAAGGGTTCTCTGCAGCAAGGACACCTGTCCTACACCAGCATAAATAAAACTTCATATGCTATAGGCTTTGCTCCTTTACAAACCTCTCACAACTCCCTGAAGGAACGTGTTACCCCTCTGTGCACTGAAAACATTTTATTATTTAAACATAGCTTTCTGTGGGACCTCATACTAGGGTTAAAAGTTAGAAGTGGAAAAGTATGTTTTCCAGTTACTGTTCCAAAAGAGAATAGCATTCTCAGTGCTCATCAAAATCACAGGGTATGCAGGAAAAGTAGCAACCAGTGGATATTTTTAGGGAGGGAGAATATCTGACATACAGAATAGACAGCATAAACCCAACTGAAATGAATAAACAAAGTCCAGAACAGAACTGTTCATGTCTTGGAAACTTACCAGGCTGATTACTGGGAACTGTAGTGATCGCATCCTGAGTCAGTAATTCTTATTATGCCAATTGTTTAAATGCTCTAAAGCAGGGGTTTCCAAAGTGAAGCCTAAGAGCCTATGCAAAACTGCAAAACATTTATGTCCCACAGAGGGATTTTGTAGTGCTTTCCTACAGTGAGTGTAAAGTACTGCACTGCAGATGAATTTCATTATGTATTCCCAACTTAAGGATGTTTTTCCATGAATGACATGATACTAGGAAGCACTGTTTAGCTGGTTTTGAGTAGTTAGAGTGTTTTTACAGAACTGGTTGGAGAGTGGTATAGCAGCTTCATCCACTATACTTATTCAGTCAGATGTTTTGCTATCTTAACTTTGGTAGATTGAAGCACGTACTGAATAAGGCGCACAGAGAGAAAAAATATTTATAGGATGCTGCCTGGTTGCAAACCAAACTCTTCCAGATAGCATACTTGTGGTAAAAACAAATAAAGAGTCTTCCTTTTTTTGTTTTTCTGTGCTCAAGAAAAATGGGACTGAAGAAATATATTCAGGTTTTATGTGCTGGAGCAAATACTCTTGAGTGTATCGCTAACGTCCTTCCAATTTCCATGATCCACTAAGTTAAACTTCCAATAGGAGCAAAGGTGTGAGTTCTTTTCATTGTGTATGGTACAGCAAGTACTTTGACAACACTTTTTGAACAGCATCTTGAACTAATCACCAGTACCTATTCTTCTCACTCATTCTTTACCCCTTCTGTAAAAAAGGGTTCTGATATTATTTTTATTACCTTGCTTCAGTGTAGGGGAGTCATCTCTATGTAATGAGATCTCTAATGACCTCAGGACCTCTTGAGGTCCCTCTGTGACCAAACTTGCTGAGATTCTAACAGATTTGAGCTTTTATGCTCTGCAAAATTGGGGAGAGAATTGATGGCGAACATTTGTTTATTTTTGGACTAATAATTTCACATTGTCATTACACTGTAATTCTTTTTAAAACCATTCTACTATTGGTCTGAGAAAATGGGATTTTTCATTCTCAGTCAGCTAAGTAGCTGTGCAAAGTAGAGGCTGACAATAGCCTGTGTAAGTTGTGATGAGTGGATGTGATGCTGTCACTGAAAAACTCAGCAGCATGCACTGGGCCACTGCAAGTAACATGCAAGTAACAGTGACGTGGCAGTAGGATATTTCTGCAAGTGCATTTGATCTCACCTGGTCTTTATTCTGGTGAAATGACTGTTGTGTGTTATCAAAAACGTCTTGAGTGTCAGGCTGAACATTTAGACCAGATCAGAATTTCTGTACCAGCTGAGATGTGGTCACTCATTTTCTTGCACTTGTGCACTTAAAACAGACTTTTCCCCTTTGCCTTGTCATGGTGTTACGTGCATTCAGACACCTATGCTGCCACAACAGGACAGCTTCTGGGACTTGAGCCTTTGTTACCTTACACTGTACAGCCATCCCTTCTCCACAATAATTAGACCAGATTCGTGAGGCATACTGATGCACTTTTGTTCTGTGCTCAGCTGCTTTCTCTTGGAAAAATAAAAAAGTCTGTTTACAGGGCCACATTTCCTTAGTTGATTTCATGTTAGGAGTCACTAGAATTTTTTTGTTTAATCTGAAATTTGTGAAATATTTTGTGTAAGTTTTAGGAGTGGTTATTAGTCATCTCACAAAACTTACTGGTTAGCATTGGATTGATGACCTCTATCTAGTCCTCATGCTGAGTGCAGTTCACTGTGTTAGCAAACAAAACAGACAAAAGGAAAATGAAATCTAAAAAGATGGGAACAAATATCTGCAGAGTTCTCATCTCCTGAATAATAAGCATCATTCTACTATATTCCTTCCTTAGTATTCTCTGTGTATTTGTCATCCCTTGCTGTGCTACATCTAATTTACAATCTAATCCCTACCAGAAAAAAAGAACTTGCAAGTTTTATTTGCCTAGGTACTCTGCATACACAGTTTAGATGTTAAAATGTTTAAATACTGGGGAAAAAAATGGAATGGGCAAAGATAGGAGTCTCTACCTGCAACATATCCCAACTAGCAATTCACCCCTTCTTCTCCATTCTTCCATTAATCATTAATTAATTGCATGACAATTCTAAAATGAATGAAGCAAAAACCTACTAAGAACAAGGAGGAAGCTTACAAGTTCATTGTAATTTGCATCTGAGTTGATATGTGTTAATAAGTGGAACCCTAGTGTATTAATTAATTTGAATTATCACTTAGTCTTGTGTTCATATAAAGACTTTATTCCCCTGTATTTTGGTTTTGAATGTTTACTGAATAAAGTAGTCATGGTGATAGATAATTTTGTTTGGAACATCGACTCAATGAAGCTGATGAATAAATGCATCTTGAATTTCCTAAGCAAGCTGAATTCAAAAGAGTGATATTTATTGATTGATTTTTTTTTCCCACTGTGTCTTTTCTCCTTTGTGTTTGTGCTACTGGAAGGGTGGACTAAGTATATAAGTATTAGGTATGATTAGCTCACATGTTCTTCTAGAGGGTAGGTTCATCAGTCTAGCTTTGTTTGAATCACTAGTGCATAGTGGCAAACTGTTGTTTGATTTTTAGAGGTAATGTTGCCAATACAGCACATAGGCGATATCCCTCATAGTTTAGATGGGTAAAGTAAAATATAAATTAGAAACCATTTCTTGGTTGATCATTGCCTCCTAACTGATATGAGTTCTCCTCTCCCATGATCTAACTCCTTCCATGTTTTGATTAGCTGTGTTTCTAATTACATCACTAAGCAATTTTTGAAATGTCATAGTGCATCTGTGATTCCTTACTGTTACAGCTTTGTGTTAGAAACTCTATTAATTCTGAAAATCAGATTCCTGTTCTTTTTGTCAACTAAAAGCTGTTGTAAAAAATTTCTCTCTCTCTCTAGACCCCTTATACCCTGCACAGTTTCTTGCACTATAAAAAATTTCTCTCTCTCTCTCTAGACCTCTTATACCCTGCACAGTTTCTTGCACTATACAACACTGCTCTTAGTACAGAATTATACACAAGAGACTTAGATTTTAAGTGTTTCTAACCCTTCTGTTTGTGGTGATAACCATGAAAATATTAACCACATTTCAAAATCATAGCATTATTTACCTGCATGTGCAGACAGCCTGAAATAAGATCTGTAGGTAGTCTGATTGAGGTGAAAAAGGCAATTCAGAGTTCCTTGGATCCCACTCACTTTCCAAACCTTACATTAGGGATTTTCCCAGGGTTCTGCATATTTGCCACAAAATTTGTGTTTTGTCCCACTTTTTAAATGTTGCTTTCTGGTTTCAAGTCCTGCTAGAAAATACTGCAGTAGTTTCATGCTTTCTGAGTTTGCTTTGCTGGAGGAATGTTGAGGTTACATTACATTCCTAAAGAGCGATCTTACTGCCTAAGGCATAAAAATGTATTTAGGGCTTGCAAAAAACTTCATCTATATCCTGTAGCAGCTGAAGAGAGGAGAGGGAATAAATGGAATTACTTATTAGTTCTCTCAGCCTCCTTTAATTCTGAGAAACTGCAAAGGAAGAAGAGGTACGTTGTAGACAAAAATTATATAGCGTATATCAGGTCAGGACATTTAATTTGTGGGTTTTTACCTACAAGCGTCTATAGGTACTTTAGCCAGTCACAACATGATTAAAAATTCAAAAGGACTCTCTTTCTGATCATACAGATGTTATTGAAATGTCCACATTAAGTATAAAAGTATAAAAGAAGTACTATACCCTTTTAATCAAATTTTCTGTGCCTCTCTGCCATAGATGATATATATATAAAAATAAAAGATTGTGGAATTTTGACACTTTAAAAAATTGCTTTATTAATTCTGCTTTGCTGAAGGTATATTTACTTTATCTTCCATAAAGAAATAATGGAAGATGACCATTCCTGTGCAAGATGACCTGTTTCTTTTATTTAACTGCTGTATTCGAGTAGTTCATAAGAATATGGGAATGAAAGGGTGAATTGCCAGAGTCTTCCTTAAACCTATGGCAGTTGTACAGTGGAGTGTGCCTGTCTTTCCAGGCATTCCAGAAACAGGCGTTTGTTTTCACTGACCTCACCCACACTGAATGCTTGCTGCCAGCTAAAATCATTCCAACAAGATGCGGCACGTAAAGTGGTTTTAATAGTTCTACTTTTCACTGGAGAAGTAATTCCATTTCTGATTACTCCAACACTGCAAAACTCAGCAGAAATTTCAAAGTCTATCAATTAAAGTGCTTTCTAATCAGGCACACTGTTGAGTATGTCCCTTCTCCTTACTCAGTAAAATTCAGGCTGCCTGCATTATGTCTGGGTTCTCATTACTTTAATTTCATCTTTTAAAGTAGAATACTATTTCAAATATAGAAGAAAATACTGCAACCATATTTAGCAGGATACTTTGAGAATGACAGAAGAGTATTACAAAAGTTAAAATCTGTCAGTATTAGACTGAGCTAGGGACATAACATCATCAGCTTATGCTGCCTGTGTTTTCTCTCTGCATTTAGGCTGAGAACTTTTTTAATGAACATCAAGTCCCTAGCTGTTTTCATTCATCATCACCTTCATACAAGCCTACGCAGGAGTTAGCATAAAAACTTTGTTCTGCAGTGTAGAAAACACACCCTTATGGATTGCTTCTTCCTCACCTCTGCATGCAGCATGTGCTGAGTTTAGGTGTCACAGTGGTCTTGATCATCCATTTTACAAGTTGCCGTGAGAGAAGGAGATGCATTGTACAAGGCAACCCTGGGCAGGCAGACAAGGTGCAAACCAAACTCCACTGGGTTTCCCTGGTCCACAGGAGCAAGAAACCAGGACTCCAGGCTACCACGCCGAGCCTGTTCTGCTGCTTGAGCAGAGCTCCGTTGTACTGGGCCTCGGTCCCCAAGCATATATTTGCTCCATTGAACTGGCACATTTGCTGCATTGCAGTGATGACAGAGGATTACTTAATTGGAAGGAATTATTCTAGATTGTCATTTGTTTAGCTAAAATCAGAACTGAGACTTAAGAGGAAAAGCTTGTGTGGCAGTAGCTAAGTCAGAAATTCCCACTTTCTGGGTTTTACTGTGCTGCCAGCAAAAGTTTGACGGTAGCATTTTAGGGCATACCCAGGCTGGCTGTACTCTGGGCACTTAACAGGAATGGGGATGATGGGCTACACTAACAAGAGTGATTGTGCTTTGCTGTTCCTAGGACTTGAATAAAATAGACAAAACTATACACATACTCTTTCTTTAGCAGTGTCATTATTCTCACCTGGTACTATTTGGTTTATTTCTGCCTTAGCTTTCCCCAAAAATTAATAAGCAGGCTACAGTAAGTGTCTGTACCATATGAAGAACTCTGAGATCTAGCTATTTCTTCTGAACAAGTAACATGTTAAGGTGATAAGTCCATTTTATTTTCTTAAAAGTTTTTTGTCATGGTATCTATAATATCAGTAATCCTGCCATTCTGTGCAATAGAACAATTTTTCAAGTAATTAACATTAGACTGACAAGTGGGTTGAAAAGTACTGCTAGGCTAGAACAAAAAATTTATTCCAGCCTGCTTTTATGAGCCTACTTCCTTTGTTCAGAATGTGTGAAAAATTGCCATTTTTCAACTTCCTTGTATTCTTAATGTTGTTGCAGTGTTTCAGCAAAAGGCCACTCGAGTGACCAGTGACAAAAACAGGACGTATTGCGACGCTAAGAAGCACGGTACAGAATTTAATTTAGCTCTTTAACTGCCTTGATATTTTTCAGTAGAACTAGTAGAGATTTGCTGTGACTTATTTTGGCTAATTTAGCATCTGTTTTGCCACCTGTGATTCATGGCCTTGATGCTATTGCAGCATTAAGAGATCAGATTAAAGAAAGAAGAATAAAAGTTATAGTCTTGTAGGAAAGATTTGTAGAGTCAGAGTTACTTCACATTTTTCTGTTTCCTTTCATTATTGTGATTAAAACCAAGAAAAGGAAAGACAGGAGGGCTCAGCTGTGCACTAATGCCAGCCATGGAAAGATGGTAGTGTGGGGAGCAACATTTCTCTCCTGGGTACCCCAAGATCCATGTAAAATTAATTACCTGTGGCAATCCAGTTATTATTTGAGTTGCAGCACTTCAAAATGTTACTACTGTAAATTCCATTAATGGTACCCGAAAATAATTAACAATGTTGTGTACAAAATGAATGAACACTGAGTGAAGATATTTCCTCCTACTTCAGTTATCAAGTAGCAGGTCAGGATTAAATCATATAGAGCAGCATGTAATCACTAATTTATTACTGTACTGGGGAACTGCAGTGAAGTTGGAGAGGGAATGAGAAAAAAGGCACTGTGGATATTTTTTATGTCTTAACATAGCAACAATTTCCTTTAAAACGTCAGTACTCTAGCTGTGGTGGTAGTAGGAAATGTAGTGCTAGAAGGAAGTTCTTGTATGAACCAACACTAGTGGAGAATCCATGGACCAGGGCAATAGTAATGAACAAAATGTTTAAGATGCTACTCTGCTGCCAAAGAGTAATGGTAGAATCCTCATTGATTTGTTGCATTTTTCATTTCTCTTTTTCTCCATTTTTTTGTAGCACATAGAGGCCACACTGACACAGCAACTTACGGCATCATGAAACACAACCTCCCTGCTGAACAGGAAGAACTCATCCACTTGCAGGAACAGGTGAAAAAGGGGGCAATTTCTGTGGATGAAGCCCTGGACAGATTTGAACAGTGGCAGAAGGAAAAAGAGAGACTACAGTCCACTCAACAAGTATGAATCTGAAATTTGTTTCTTGACAAGAATCTTGATCAGAAGTTCTAGAAACAAAATCTTGTGTTTTGGCTCCTATATGTGAGGTCAGAAATAAGAATCATGGTTTATCTACCAGTCAGCTCCCAAGGAGCTTGTTGCTTATGGTTCTTAATTTACTAGATACACATTTTCACTGTTGTTTAATTACTTGAGAGACTTCCTGAATTTACTTTTCCTGACTTCAGGTGCTGTTGCCATTGGTTAAAATCCCAAGTTAAATATGTTGGTCTTCTAAGACCAGCAGTTTCTGTTTGAAACTGCTAGGTGATGCTTAGGTCTCTGCATCTTTCAAGAAACCACAAACCTTATGTAACCAAATGAGCTGAATGTGCTATTGAGCAGTGTCAACTAACAGAAACATAACTATATCAAGCATACATTTATTACAGTCAGTTAATATATACCAACTTACACCAGGCTTATGCATATCTGAAAATGTTGAATATACTTAGTGGAATTCAGAACTGTTAACAATCCTCTTCAACTCCTTTGTATTCGATGTATGGAATAAATTGAGGTGCACAAAAACAGGATTTACAAAAGCCCACACACTGAGTCACTGAAAAAACTGCATCAAAACTGCAGGCTATGGAGAGGAGGTTTGTTAATTACTTCTAAAAAGACACATGGAGGAAGAGGTTATGCCCTCATTTTATATGAAGTCATGCATTAAGAAAAAGATTTTTTTGTTATCATTTCAATCATTTAGTAGAAAGAGGAAAACCCAAAGCTAGTCTGCTGCTTTGCAGAGTGGGAGAGCTATCAGTTGTTGCCAACAAGGAGAGATTAAATGCTCTTTGTGTTTGCATCTACTGAAGAAATAGTCTGAGCTTAGTCATCACAGTGGAACACTTAATGGCAAAAGTACAAGGGCCTAGAAGAGTTTAGCAGCCTGGTTCCTGGGCTGGGCACCAGGAGTGTGGCACTAGCTGTTCGGCAGTAATGCAAGAGTGTGGTGGATGCCCCTTTCCAAATCCATCTGCAGCCAAACACACAGATGAATTGTGGATATTGTTCTATCAGTCAGGAGAATTTCTCATGGAGGAAGATGATATCTAATCTCTGCCATTATAGCAGCACTAAGCTATAAGTCTTTTTTTTTTCTTGGTAAACTATAAGATGGCTGTATTTCAAGAAGGATTTACTTGGCCTGTTTTTATTGCTTCAGAGAAAAAGCTACTTTATAGTGGTCGTTTATGCCCTGCACTGCACGTGTGACTTCTCTTTGGTTTTGTTCCTTTTCTTTGGTTTTGTTCCACAGAAAAGTCTTTTGTTGTTACCCCTCTATAAACATGGTGAATTTACTTCATGCTATCACTGCAGTTGTCTGGTCTTCACTTGGATTTTTGAAGAAAAATAGGTTTTCCAGAACAAAAAACCACCAGAACCCCAAGTCTCAGTAATCTAATGCCAGAATCAATGTAACTTATTGATGGTGGAAACATCCCACAAGACTTAAGTATAAATGCTAAAATTACCATCATAAACATTTTTCAGCCTTTTAAAATTATTTTCCTGGAGAGAGAAGCTTGGTGTTCAGAATGCTAAAGAATTCAGCTTTTTGTAGTCACTCATTATTTTTACCGTAAACTTCCATTACTGTTTTCTGCTGCTGGTTTTATGCTTGTTTTTTACTTAAAGGAAAAAGTGCATCACCCTAGAGATACCACTGTTGGAAACAGAGAAGAAAATTAAAATCTGAATGGTAAGTTGCATTTTTTTCTGCCTTTTAGAACTCTGAAGCCTTGAACTGTAAGTATACTGCAAAGGTCCAATCCAAAGCCTTTTGGATCAGGCATTGAATTTGTAATGAGCATTTTCTGTATCTGACCACATTTAAGTTATGGTTGCATAATCAGGCCTTCAGCAGAGTCAAGATTTCATCCCAGAGACAAACTCACTGAGAGTTAATGGGGCAGAAAATTTACCAAGTATCTGTAGCTCAGCTTTTCTGTAGCCCATTTCCTACTGCATCATCACAATTAGGGTTGATGGTTTCTTTAGAACAATTTGCTTGATGACTTCAATATTTTATTTGTAAATCAGCCATCAGTTGGCACTTGCAAATTCTTGATGAACTTTCCACTGCTACAGCATTTTTTATGAGTATTGTGAGTCATTAATTAAAAGTGCACCATTTGTCGTTCAAGATGCCTTTTTCTGTTTTGGGGGAAAAATGGATTTTTGGGGTTGTCCTGTGTAGGGCCAGCAGCTGGACTAGATGATCATTGTGGATGCCTTCCAACTCAGGATATTCTATGGTTTTTTGTGATTGAATGTCATCTGCAACAGTATAAATCATCTTCATTTCCTAGAAACTGTTTTCTCTTGTTGTGAAAAGATTGTATTAAGTGGTATTGATTTTAGGCCTATGATTTCTGTAAAATTCAGTACATATGCTGAAACGAAAGTTAATGTTTCTTTTTTACATTGGACTCAGTATCATTTGTATATTTCTATTTAAAATTATCACCTAAATATGTTATTTTGTTACTGCAAAAGAGAAAAATAATCCACAGTACTGCTTTCATTATTCTCTTACACATTGTTGTATTTATATGGACTTGTGAGATACTGTAATTAAATAAGGGAAAGCTGCCCAGTGACAGCTTTGCAGTCCAGATATTTCAGTGTTAATATCCTCTGTGGCTGGTAGGGGTGCAGCGTCAAAAGCCTTCACAAGGCACTCAGAACCTGAGGGCTTGGGGTCACTGCATTTCTACCTACAGCCTGTTTTCTGTAGGCAAGGCAAAGCTCATGTCAAAAAGGAGGTGATTCTTGGAAAGTATTTGTCTGGGTTTTTTTAAGGCCAGATCTGTCCTGCCTCTGTAGCTGTCCTCCCTCTCCAGAGTTCATTTATTGAGTTGTATCAGCAGAAATGTAGTATCAACACTAGAATTGTAAATTTTGTGAAATTATCCAATAACTCAGATAATGATCACTGTGTTCCCTTCTGATCTTAACCTCTTTGCCCTCTGTTACACTGTCGATGTCCTGTGTCGCATATAAATCAGCAGCTTAGTGCTGCAGAAATACAGTGGGAAGAATCATTATGGAGGCCCCTGTCTTGTCCAACACTGCACTTTACTATCAGATATTTCAATGCTTGAAAATGAGGACTTCCTCTACAGCTGGAGGCATAGTGAGGGCAAGAATTAAGAAGGATGTCAGAAAACTAATACTTAAGTCCAGACAGAAATACATTGCCTGAAACAAAAATGAAAATTACTTTATTTTCTCCTTCAAAGTTCGTAAGGAAAGCAGACCAGAGAGCATTAATTTGAGAGACTTTTTTTTCACATGCCATTTAATAAAGCAGTATATATGAATGTTAGCAGTCCTTAGGTATGTTTCAAGAATTCTAGTTTTTACATCTGTATACAGACTCTCCATTCTGTACCTTTAAAAACATGGGCCTCCCTCTCCTGATTCCATGTTTGAAATAAGGATTTGCATAGTCTTTTTCGTGGACAGTTTTTGAAGTCTTGATTGAGGATTTAAAGAGATCACATCAGAAGCCTGGTAGGAAAGGAATTTGCTTTTATTTTAATGAGAATAGAAAATATCTCTTATAAATTAGTGTGGAACATAATTTTTAGTTTCTTGATAAGTTTGATCTTGCTTCCCTGTAATGAAAGTTATTAATAAGAGTGGCACTTGGTTCAGTCTTCCATTATAACATTTGATGCTATCGCAAAGTTCACGTCTCCGTTTGCAACAGTTTAATATATGACTGAATAACACCCCCAAAAAAAAAATAAACTGCAAAGCAAAAAGTTCTGCCACTCTTGGAGCAAAATATCTACAAAAGCCTATTTTAAGAATAACTAAATAAGGCCTGGAATGTTCATTTGCAGAAGGTAGAGGCACAGACAATGTTTTATCTCAATACTGTATAATATGGTCTGACCCTTAGACATTGATAATATCTTCTCTTTTTTTCCAAGAAAGTAAATAGGATGTTAGCCAGCAGAACAAAACCAATAAAAACAAATAACTTTAATAAAATTTCAGGGAAATACATAAAAGATTTGTGGGCAAAAGGCCCATTTTGAAATTTAAGTAGCCGAGATTTTTTTTAGGGTGCATCACCAAAGTAGCCTGTTGCCCATGGGAAACTATCTGTAAGCAAGGCTCACACACTAATTGGAAAGCTGCCTTGCCACCCCTGAAGTACTATGGAGTAGGAGAGACAGCAGAGTGAAGAGAACAACAGAATCGAAGGTTTGGGAGTCTTGGGTTTGTGCGTGTCCACTAAGAAAATGAGTGGCAGCAGCTGAGACAGGATTTATGCAAGGATTATTAGACAAGTTTCCTTTAAAGTCTTAAAAAACAATGCAGCTTCCACATGCATTCCAGGTCTATTCTTATTAGCACATAGGTATCATATTGTTTTTTAAACACATCATTGGCCATTTGAATTACCTATGAAAATGAGATTTCATAATCTGCTGTCTATTGCAGTTGCATTGTGGCACCTCATGTGCTACATCCCATGGATTTTGTCATCTAACATCTAAAAATATGCGCAAGATTGCAGAAACTACGTAAAATGGTTTTCATTGCTTGTAGTGAGCTATCCTCTCATAGCTAATCTCTATAGAACCTTGAACAAGGGTTTGAAGGTCTTTAGGAATGCATAGTAAAGAGTAAGATTCCTCATCAAAACTGGGAATGACTGATGCTCTATTCTCCACTCTTGACATAGCAGCAAGAACTGATTAGTAGGTGTCACTGCTTCATTACTAGATAATGAGCAGCCATCAAAGACAAACTATAACTCAGATGGATTTCAGAAGACAAATACTGCATTAAACAAATGCTAAGCTCGATTTATTATTGTTGTTGTTTTGTTGTTATTTAAATGCCAGCAACTTACATAATAGTTTTAAATGAAGGTAGGTCTTAGAAAAGACTAAATGCAAGATAAGTGGCCTGCTGTGGAAGGGTCAAAGCTTTTTCCCCAGGGATCTCAACTTTAACCATTTATTTCATAGCTGTTAAAATCAATAGGTACTTACACTGAAGTGGCCTTCATACTCAAGGACAGCTTTACTAGCTGTTGCTATAGACTGTTTAATACTGACCCACTCCTCTAAGGCACTATAAGTAACCAGGTCATCCACTGCAGTAAAGGCATCCTCTGCAGAACTTTTTCTTCCAGATTTTGATTTCCAAATTTGCAGATGCCCAACCAGCTGCCAACAACCAACTCTCTTTCCCAGCTTCATCCAAAAAAACCCATGCACAATGCACCTTTTACGAACTGGCAGTTTATTGATTACATTCACTATCCTAAATGTCTGGCTTCATTCCTCAGCCCTCATCAGCACCTTGTTTTTAATCCAAGTTGCTAATAGATTGCTTATTCATCAGTTGATACCACTCCAGCTTGCAGGTTGTGTCTGAGTAGAGTTCTTTGAAAACCCAAAAACCAGCACTTAATTTTGGGCACAATAACCAGTTTCTGTTGTCTCTGCTAGGTCAATGAAGATGAACAAAGACCTTAATTTTGACATTTGAATCCATGGGCACTCAAACTTCTTTAATCAGCCCAGTTAGCAAAGTTAAAATAACTTGGGATCCTGAAGCACATACAAGCTTTTGTATATGTGGAGAGTGAGGAAGTCATAGAAAAGCATCTTTTTTCTTCATTACCTCAACAGTATGCATTTCAGTCAGGATCTCTAGTCTTTAAAATACTTACTCATTGGTAGTATTGGTACTTACTCAATAGCGTCCATTGGACTTGTGAAGCTACACCTTTAGCCTGGCTTACTTCCAATTTCTTAAGTATTTTGTAGCTTCACATGATGCTCAAACTTAATATCAAGAAAATAACAGAAATCAGTTTCCTGCCTGTTTGTCACTGAGTCAGGTGTTCATGAGGCAAGCTCACAGTCACACTGTTGACTGAGGAGTTCACCAAGGCAATGAATATTTGTGTACCCCTCAGCCTCTCTTAATTGCCACTCATAAAGACCAGACATGCTATTGGGAGTAAGATTTGTACAAAATCCGCCTCATGTCATTCTCCCACACAACACCTGCTTATTTTTGTGGATGTCTCTTGCTCCCCTGCTCCCAGGGACATGTGTTGTCCTCACATTTGAAGTAAACCAAATAAGAAATGACTCATCCTAGGTATGTATTTTCTGAGTTATTCAACTTTGAAAGACTCTGTGCACCAACCTAACTTACTGATATAAATGACTATTGATTGCATCTATTTCTTTTCAGTCTTCAACTAAGAGCCCAACAGACAAGGAACATATGCCTAATTAACAGAGGTAAGAGCACATGTATGAATGTGTGCCACACACACTCCCACAGACATACGTTATTTGTCATGGAAACTAATGCTTGTGGAAGTACTTTCCATCGGAGTGCATTTATGTAATAATAGAATGGAGTGCAGCTCAGAAGTTCTGATTTCACAAGATAAACCATAATCATCACAGTCTGGTTTGTCCTAGAACTTTTTATCAGGTATCAACCTATTCATGTTTACTGCAGGGCAGATTAGCAAGCAGTTTAGGCACTTAGCTGACTTGTGGGTGCAGTTGAGAGTTCCTGTTAGTTATTGCAACTAATGCAGTTTATGCAGCTTAAAGGCTGTATTAGAGTCTAGTCCTACATACTGATTTCACATGCAGATTCAAACATACTGAATAAAGTTGAAAGCTATGAATGCAAGGATGTGTCCAGATGAAATTCTTGTTTTTCTAACTCCTCTAAAAATAGTCATGCAACCTTTCTTATGCATGGAAGGATGACTTGCATTAAAAATTCAAGGCTAAGAGCAAGGATGTGAGCATTCTGTTAATGTATGTGAAAATCTTTTCCTTGAGATGTTTACCCAGTTCCTAGATTTTCTCAGGCACTGAAATTTTTTGGTTTCTTGATCTGTGCAAGAACAGTCTGTGCTGAACAGGTTCAGAAGTCGAAGTTTGATTTTCTTCTTCAGTCTGCTTTCCTTCAGATGAGCTTAGGATCTGAAATTTTTGAAACTGAAGTGTAACATTTTAGGTACGAGGAACATTTGTGATTTTGCATTATTAGAGTTTCAAAAGGGATTAAGTACTATTTGTTCACGGTAGCAAAATGATGCCGTTTATTCCTTGAGAAAAATGTCATTTTAAAGGCTTTGTTAGCTAAGTTACTTTGATTCAGTTTGCCTCTCCAACTTTCCCAAGTCAGGGGATGCAGTGTTGCACTGTTATAGTGGGGAGATTTTTGGTACTGAAAGAGGATTATCTTCAGGAGGTCTCTTCTGCCACCCTATTCTCATGTAAAGGAGTGGGCAGTTGCTTCTTGTGAGAACTGTGTTTCCATGTCTCATTTCTGGAGCCAGCTGCCCACCTGCTCACCGGAGTACAGTGTTCACACTATAAAACACTAGGTATTTCCTCTGCTGCTGCTTATCCTCTAAATCACTTGTTCATGCCTTCCTCTTCCAAAATTCTCATTAAAACAAAAAAATTAGTCTTATGACACGAGCTGAGAATGAAAAATTATCACTCCTTCAAGAGGCAGTTTAACTCCTACATGGGCATTCCTAACAAAGCTGTTTCCTTGAGTGGAGATGAAGTCACCTACACTTAATGAGTAAGAAAGCTTTCAATTTCAAAAGCTCCAAAGCTGGGGAAAACTATTACAAAAAAAGCAACAACAAAAAACCCCCAAACACCTGGGTAATAACAGAGATGCTTATAAATTTCAGATGGCTAAAGTGAGATGAGTCATGTAAGGGAAGATAACCTTAGGATCAGAATAGGTGATGTCTGTCACCTTTAGAAAATCATTATATGGGAGAGAGAAGGTGAATTAGATGTGGGAGAACTTGCAAATACAATTTATCCAGCACATTCAATCAATTTTGTTTTTGATTTATCCACATCAAAGTCCAAGGTTCTCTGCTTCTGCAAATTACGGCCTCTCTACAGCTTTCTTGCTATTTTCTGTCTTCATATTTGTTCAGAGAGACCACTTTTTTTATGACTAATTGCAGGGAGATTTTTGAGTGTTTGATTGTTACAAAAATTGCAGATAAACATTAAAGACCTACCTTTCTAATGCTAATATTTTGACCCTCCAAACAGATGAGTCTCCAACTCCAGTGCAAAGTTCTTAGCTTCTCTTAGGTCATGCCTACCCATAGATCATCACATTTTCCTTATGCAAGGTGGGAGGAGGATAATGGAACTGATATCCAGTTGGTGGATCTGAAGGAGTAGACTGGTTTTGATTCTCTCATACTCATTTCAACAAACACAGCCTGTGATCTTATTCTAAACAAACATGGCCTAGTCTATTGAATAACAGACATTTTTCATTATTTCTTATAGTGCAACTCTTCAGCCAGCTGCACATCAGTTTCCTCTGCTTGGTATCACACACGTCTTCCAGCTGTGCCCTGACAGCCTCAGGCTCCAGCCCCTCCTGCTGCAACACAGAGGTGTGATCATTGACACTTTCAGTGTCTTGCAATCTCTCGCCTGGGCCAACTCTAGAAGAAGACCAGTATCACTAAAGCAAAATTAATAAGATTTCTTGTAAAGTCAGCACTGAATTTTACATCTTTCCTTTGCCTTTTTTTTTCCCCCAAGATGACAGCTGAAAACGTATATAAATATGTATTGTGTGCCTTGGTTAATAATTTTTTAAGTCATTTCAATTTTTCTATCATCTTCATATTTGTTTAAAAGTAGATTTTATGCACAGAAGAGGAATATTGTTAAAAGTTATGAAGATTGTAACATGATAATAAATAAAATTTCATTTTTACTTTTTGTTAAAACATTGTTATAGTAACTTCGTATAAAAATTTGTCTTTCCTGGGAATAACAATTGTACTCCATCACTAGCTTAAATAGTTGTACTCACAGTAAAGATAATTTCTTAAGCCAAACTATGTAAATCAGTACTAATTATCTGCTAATGCATTAAAGTGATTACAAGAATTTGGCTTACAAGGAAATTATGTTTTGTTTAGTAAGTTGCCTAAGGTAAATAATATCCAAAACAAACCCAAAACACTCTCTACTGCATTAACACAGCAAAAGTAAAGGACTAAATGTGGTTATTAGGTATTAATGGTCTGCATTCCCATAGTGTTATTCTACAAAATTTAAGTGAGGATGTGATGATATGAGTATGCAAGATGACTTGCCCTATTTTTTGCACCAAAAAAAAAAGAAAAAAACGCCTAACTGTAAATGAATTTTGCTCCTTAACTACATGTTAATGTGACACCCAAATTTGGAAGAGGGGAGTGGATTTGATGTTCAAGCCCTCAGGGCTTATATTATTTTTCAAATTTCAATAAATTATTGTGCCAAGTGAACCATTAGAAATAAAAATAAGCCAAAAAAGATGATGTCGGGATTTTAAAATAATGACAGAATCTTGAAAGCATCTAGATTTAGACTAATTAAAAATCTATTTTCTATTTTAAATGGGTTGATTAAACATTTTCAGGAAATTATCTGTTCTCTGGGGGAAAACCCACATTTCTGTTAAAAACACTCCCACAAATACTGCAGATGTGTTGCTATGAAATCATAAATATTCAGTGACTGCTGTATTAGTGTGGCAACATGGCTTTGTGTTCCATACTGAGCTATTTGAACCACAGCAAAAGCCTTGAAATGTATAATGTATTCCAGAGCTGGAAATACAGTCAGTGCCTATGAACTGAGGGGCATGAGACTGGGCAGGAGAGAAGCTGTGATGTTTTAAGACTTACCTGGCCATCTGGAAATGGGAGTAGGGAGAATTATTTGGAAATCTAAATAAGTATAAGCTGTTATTTTCCCTTGAGAGGTCCCTATTTCTCCCTATAAAAACATTTAGGTTTTTAGAAACCTAGTTAGTCAGTGTATCCCTAACAAACATTCCTGAGAAGCCAACATATAAGTGAAAAGAGAATACAAATATGAAAGGGTTCTTCATGTCGGTACCTGGTGTCTTCTCTGACATTTGTGGCTTGTTTCTGTAGCAGAGGAGATGAAGGGCCATTTCTTGGGAGAGGGTCAGTCCTCACAAACCTCCAGACAGGACCCAGGTGCTCTCTGTGCTGCCAAGGGAGAGGCAGTGGGCCAGTGGCTCCTTTGCTCCAGTGAGAAAGCACCTGGAAAATGCAGGGATTTGCTGTCAATGGTAAGAAACTACAAAACTGGAAATTTACAAAAGTGAAGCACAGACAGTTCTATCAAGGAAACGCTGTGGTTTTTCCTAGGGAAAAGCAGAGTGTAACAATACAGCAACAGTGCCAAACATACAAAGTGGAAGCCAGAGGGTAGCTCCAAGTATTTGCATCTATAATGCCTGGTGTGATACTCTACAACTTCCAGCCCAGGGGCGTTTAGGATTACCCATAACAAAGCAACTCCTGTTCTCTGCTTTTGCTGCTTGATCCAAGCCCAGCTCCAGGCATCCCAAGTGCAGTAGTGCCAGTGTTACAGATTTTGGCAGCCCTGTTTTACGATATTTTCAGTTCCTGCAGCTGGGGCAGCTGCCTGTCACAGAAGTACAGCTGTCCTGCAGAGGGCAGAGTAGTCTCAAAAGGATGTAAGGTATTAATAGGGAAGACATGCAGTGTCACTTTAATGAAGTACTTTTGCTACGCTACAGATTTGCTTGCTTTTATTGGTCTGATCTCCATTGACTCCTAACAGTTTAATGTAGAACCCCAAAAAAAAAAAAAAACAAAACCAAAAGAAACCAACCAAACAAAAACAAACAAACAAAAAAAAGCCAGATCAGTTGTTGTCAGTCCACAAAATCTTCCTGAAAAATCGTATGTAATCCATAACAGTGTAATTGCTATGGTATTAAATTCAATAATGGCTAAGCAACAAGTTAAAAACAGGGCTTTTGTTCATTTGGTTTTTGTTTACACACACAGAATTCCCACCCACCCATAATTTAAGACAGCCAAGCCAAGGCCCCAAAGGAGAAATGAAGGGATGGATGCCTTTTTCTTTTTTTTCCCTTCTCCAAAGGGAATTTTTGAATCTGTTCAAGCTAAAAGTAAAGTCATTATACTTCTACAAAAATAAAAGCATCCATTCCCACTCCTCTCATATTCAGTATTCACAGTTTGTTTTCTGCTGCAGGACTTCCATACATTTCCTCAAGGTGTCCAACTAAACTTCACACACATTTATGAACAGATATTCCAACACAGGGGAGGTCCTGAAGTTTTGCTAATGAAATGTGCTTTACTAACAGGGAACATCTGCAAGTGCCTGTTTAGCAGTGCACAAATGATTAAGCAAATCACAAGAGCCTGGAAGCCTAACTGAGGCAAGGTTTCTGTTTTAAGTGCCCTGAAATACTGGCTTCATTGTAAGGTATGGGATTCAGTAATCAGTCCATCAGCAGTAACACCACTACACTTCCAGCTGCCAGCATCTATTTTATTAAACTTCAACCAATAATTCACTCAAAAATAAATACTTTTAACATGATGACATCCAAGAGAAAGAAAACAATACAAAGAGATTCACAGTGACTGCAGTTATCAGCAAGTTTCTCTAATCTGTCAAGAAGAGCCTCATTACAGGAGAAACTTCAGTGGGTCATCAGTGGTCAAAGATTGTCCACTTTTTGCTGAGGTAACTTATCAATCAGATGTATCCTGTTATTATGAAGGGGTGGTATGGCCTTGCTGGATGTTCATCCTTATGAAAAAATATTTGTAGCATTTCAACAATAGTGTAACACACAGCAGGCTGAGAATAAATCTAAAATCCTGCCTTCATTTTATTAAAGAAGCTATAATCTGTGCAGGAATGTAAGTGGTGATGAAGATACATTTCAGTCTTGGTAGGAAACTTCTGCTGTGGTAAGAGCAGGAGCAAAGCAACAAGAGTTGTTCTGACAGTCCTCAAGGGGATGTGAATAACAAAGAGGGGGCAGGACCATGTAGACTGCTCATCCCCTTCATTTACTGTAACCAGCTTTCTTACTGACAAACTTCAGAGTCATATTTCAGTCATTTTGAAGTGAGTCATTCCAGAAACAGGCCCAAGACAAACCATCAACATGCTCAGTCTCATGCCACTAGCTACGCTGGGATGCAGTAGCTAAAATTAAGAACTGCATCAAGAGAGCAGAGAAGAGTTAAGTGGAGACAGAAAATTATCCCAGGGAAGCAACAGTCTGTTTATGCCAGACAAGAAATCAGAAGACCTCTACCAGCATTATTGCCTACTCTCAACAGTAACTTCAAAGGCTTGGATGAGTCTCTTCTTGCAGAGGAGAAAACCAAGGAATCAGTAGGGGTTCAACACAGGTGTAGAATCCATTGGGACTGCCCAACACAGATGCTTCCTGGTTGGTATGGTACACAGTGCAAAGCCAAATTAAAAAGTAAAACATACATAAGCCACAATTGTTTACAGATGCAAGTGACACGCAATACTTGCTCCTATGGGATATATAAGCCATATCAGTTGTCTAAAGAAAATAAAAGCAAGCATGGAAAATGTTTACCAGAAATAGCTTACTGTTGCCATCTATGCAGAGAATGCACCTAGTCTGATTAAAAAAAAATTTACAAAAAGCAGCATTTTTTAATCAGCCAGTATTAAAGTTCATCTATTGTAAGGCTAAGATGCCTCATTACAAACCTGTGGTTTCAGTCCCGGCAGAAGACAGGCCAGAACATTTCACCCCAGGGCACTAACCTATGAAGCTTGTTGGGTTACAGCAACTCTTCAGAAAGTAACCTTGGATCCAGTGCATTTCAAGGCAAGAGACACCTTGTATTTTAGCCACCTTCTCTGGCATTTGCAATACCTTGCTCTGCTAGATTAAGTGCTGTTATCAGAAGTCTTTTCGTACAAAGATATTTCTAGACAAAGGAGAAAAAACCTAAACCTTTAAAAACATCCTTTCCCTTCTTAAATGGAGATCACAAAGCAGATTTTAGTTAAACTTTGCTGTAGTTCTTGAAGTTACCACACATAGTTCCACCAGCAAGCCATGGGCTGGCACACACCATTGCTGGTGTTAGGGACCATAAGGTAGCAGTAAATAACTGAACAAACAGGATTATGGCAAATAACCACACTTCTCTCAAAATACCATGTCAGTACGTTTATATATCCTTTTTCATCCAAATCTGACTTCAAAGAAATGTAGGAAACCAAATAAGCCACTTTGGAAGTGAAAGCCTGCAACTCTAGTATACAACATGCACTATTTTTGCATCAAAGTCCCTTTATACATATGGGAATGTTTCAGGGCATCCTTTGCATTCCCCTATGCCACAGAACTGTTAAGAATAAAATTTGAATACAGATGGCAGGGAAGGCAAGTATGATAAAAAAATAAATTAAAAAAAAAAAAATCAGGAGCCATGAAAACCCACAGTTAGGCCAGGAACCCGAGTTGCTCTTAGCCTAGCAATTCCCCACCTGCCCTCAACCAGACAAGCAGATACTGGCAGCTGCCAGCCACCAAACAGAGCCCACATTGGCTACCATTCTCCCATGTCATAGTTCTGGCTCACAGCACACAAGGACAGTATGGGGAGTCACAAAGGAGACTGAGAATGGGAAAGGATTTTAGGCGAGGGGTAAATTGCACCATAACCAAAAGGGGGAAGCCTTCATTTAAGTTAAAAACTCCATCACAGACAATACAGCCAATAACTTACATTAGTCTTCTATTTTAGGGTGGATTCAGTGAATCTATAACCACAGGATGCGCTAAATGAAGTTCCTGATGCTTTCTCTACTGATTAATTAAATATCTTTGGAGCCAAGAAAATTTCCTCATTAATATCAACATCATAAAAAAAAAAAAAAACACACCATATTTTCCCAGCCGCAACACACTAAAAACTTTGAGATTGATATAATACACAGATGGCACATAGGTACTACAAACTGCAATGCATATTTTATCTTGCACAAGTTCCACTGCCTTCCTGTTCAAGAGTTTCAATCTCACTTAATGTATCAACCTCAACAGTGGTACAAGTGCTCTAGTAAGCAAGAACGACCATAAAGAGATGAAACGAAAACAGGTGAGAAAATTCTGCTCAGTTCTACAGAGGATCCTTTTTTCCTTAATCCATCTAATGAGTTTTAAGTTGCCTTTACATCATACCTGACTTGCTTTAGTTTATTAAAAAGAGGTTAAAGTCACACTAACTCCTATGGGGAAAATGACTGAAGTATTTTTATTTCTCAGTATTAGACACCTAGGGTAACTCAAGAAAGAAGGAAAAGAAAGAGGCAGCAGCATTCCTCTGGTCTAATAATTTCAGTACCATTTAAGCATTGTCACATCATTTCTTATTTTCTCCTTTCCACCTGAAATAGAAGTTTCCAAGATGTGAACACACTATAAAAGGAGTCTTAAGGGAAACATACATTATAAAACTTCTCACATAGGATTATTTATTTTCTGGATACTTTTTGTTATTATTTCCTGCTAAGTGAGCTTGAACACTGAATTCAATTGACATCACACAGTATGCATTTCGTCAATTTTTGTAGCTTTTATTTGTTTGTTTGTTTTGCCCAAGTGTCATTAACCAGATCTTGCTTTCTATTTCTGAGTGTTGATCTGAATACGGTTCCTATTTCTTTTGCCAGTTTTACATACTAGATGTCAGGTCTGTGTCTGATTGCATGCCTTTCAAACACACGCAAGATAAAGAAAACTGCACACTGGAGGCATTTCGGATTAAAAACACATACTGCTTGCAAAATTAAGCTGAGATCAGGGTACTAACAAAATCAGCTCTCCAGAGCATGCATTGACTTCTCAAAACAGTTCAAGAAAGCTACCCTTCTGCTTGTGCCCATCCATACCCCACCAAACATCAGCTATTTTGAAACAGTATCACTTTCTGCAGCCCAGTGCTGTAAAACATGATTTTACCTTGTAAGGACAAGTAAGGTATAGTACTATTTCACAAAACAAGGTAAGCAAATAACTTTGTGGATCCAAAGCAGGCTCCCTTCCTCCTCTCAAATGAGACAAGTAGCTTAACCGTAGTGTGGAAGGTGATGTTTAAATATCACTTGTGCTGGGGTATTTCCTCTGGGTCTACCTTTCCCACTTCAACCAGAGCAGTGACTGAGCTGTCATTAGTCCCAGCTTAGGATGAAGGTTAATTATTTTCTGATGTTTAAATGGCAGGAAAAAACCACTTTCCATTTGCAGCACAGATCAGCTAATACTTGCAAGGAGAGATTTGGCTGTTCCAAATATCATGTCCCCAACCACAATACTGTTGGTCAATTTTCCAGGCCTGATGGTCGTTATCATCCTGAGATTCTTAATTTCAAGGGATGACTACTCTCTAATTCACCTTTGAATGCATGAGGTCTGGCTTGCACCAAGTAACCCAGATTAATAGTTAAAACTGTAAAAGCTCATAATTTAGAGTGTTGTGACGCTACTGAAGAAAAGCAGAAATTTAACCTGCATAACCTGTCTGATCACTGTCCAACTGAAGTTAAAGCAAAGTTTGATCAGATTTTGTATCGTTACAGCAAGCTCCATTTCTCCAAGCTAATTTAAACACCCCCCTTATCTTTCAGCAAATTATTGGAAAAAATTGCAGTGGTGTTCCTAAGGAGACACATGACTTGAATTGCATGTATAAGAATGTGTACATATCCTGTGCCATCAAAACCAGGGTGAAAAGAAAGTGTTTTACTGTAGGGAGGAGACTGGTTTGTTTCACTTACCAGGTTATTAACTCTAAGGTTACAGAGTAAACCTCAATCAAGAGCACAAGATACCTGTTTTAACAGGCAGCTGACAGAAGGCATGCGAGATATCACACCGTTTTCCACAGAATACAAATTAGCATAAACCAGAATCAAGGCTAATGAGATTAGATAGGGCTAGAAAAAGTTACACACTATGGGAAAGCATGCAAGTCCCTTAGTTCAAAGGAAGCCACACAATACTGTTTGTTTCTCTCCTGCTTGATCTTGGTCAAGCACTTACTGCATCTGTAGGAACAGCTGAGCCTAGCAGCCCCTCCTCCCTTGATTCCTTCCCATCTTAGATTGGTATATACCTTGAGGAAAGAAAGTCAATATCCAACCATATACTTATTACATCTCCCTTCTGCTTAGTTGCCTACTCAGAAGGACATGCTTTTTCCCCACAGCAGGCCAGCCAACCCTTCTGCAGCCACACAAGAGATTTACTTTTTTATTCTTCCCTTAGCTTCTGCAAGCCATCTACAGCCAAACCACAACATAGCCCAGAGAGAAACCAGTTCAATGGTGGGAAACACTTTTTTTCCCCCGTGAATAGGCCACAGATATCATCAAATTGAACAGACTAATGAAACATCTGCATGTCTGTTTTGCTTCACTGACCTAATCTATTTGCTAAACACTTTGGGTTTTAGGATATCAGAAAATCCCATAGTTACTTGCTCAGTCTCACACAGCCAAGCTCTCCTTATCTAGCAGCTTTCCATGGAGCATTAAGTTAAGCAAGACTCCCTGCACTTACCACAGAAGCTGCAGATTATTTATTCAGGAAGTTTAAGCAGACTTTTAAGAACACTGGCAGCCAGGCCGTTTTCCTCGTTCCTGAAGGGAACCATAAAAGCAAAAATACTTCCAATACAAAACTACATTGAATTCAAATGGTTGGGGGAGTAAAGACCCCTCCATCCTCTTCTCACTTCTATACCTCATTGAAAAGAACATATTAAAGTGGTGGGTGAGCTGATTTCAAGCCTTCCCTTTCCACCCACAGCTTTTGTTGCATTTACCTCTGTTCAATCATTCATTCATGCTCCCTCAGCCACTCACCCACATATATTCCTTGCTGACAGCCCAGCTGCAGGTATACATTCAGAATTACAGTAACTGCTGTTGTGTTCCGGTACTAAGGAAATAAGAGAAGCAGTGGGGAGAGAAGGCTCTGAAAGGCTGTATGAGGTGGACTATCACAGGTTTACAGCAGACACACATGTAATGTGCCACTGTTCAAGTTAACTGGTGCAAAGCTGCTGAAGCAGCCCCCAGGGGCTATTTACAAAAGCAAGTTGTTGCTAATTTTAGATCCAGAGGCAGCACCAGTAATAATCAAACATGGAAAGTGGGTTTTTCAGAGGAGCTGAAGGCAGCTGAAATTGAAGACCTTGAACTCAAAGAGCTCAGCCTTAATAGCCATGGAAAAAACAGCTCCCTTTTACAGTCTCTGAGTTGGAGGTACCCCTGCTCATCCAGCAGACCCATCATACAGGAATACTGTGAAAAACTACACCATGCTTTCCAGAGACAAAGGTAGCTGCCAGGTTCTGTGTGCTCAGCTGCAGCCAACACTGCCCATGGCCTCACTAGCATCACACAGCACAAGCCTTCACTTCTCAGCCCAGAGACCCACACTGAACAGCTTTTCCCAGGGCAGACTCATGCAGACAGTACTTCCACTCCAGCTCCATGGATTTTATTCAACCCAAATTCATGAGCAAATACAGGCAAAGGGAGAAACACAGAATGGTTGGGGTTGGAAGGGATCTCTGGAGATTATCTAGTTCAACCCCACTGCTAAAGCAGGTTCACCTACAGCTGATTGCGCAGGATCCCATCCAGGTAGATTTTGAATATCTTAAGAGAAGGAGACTCCACAACCTCTCTGGGCAGCCAGTTCCAGTGCTCTGTTGCCCTCAAAGTAAAGTTTTTCCTCCTGTTCAGATAGAGCTTTCTATGTTGTTACTGGGCACTACTGAAAGGAGTCTGGCCCCATTCTCTTGACACCTGCCCTTAAGATATTTGTATGCGTTGATAAGATCCCCTCTGTCTTCTCTTCTCCAGGCTGAACAGGCCCAGCTCCCTCAGCCTTTCCTCACAAGAGAGATGATCTAGTCATGTGATGCTTCACATTGTAATAAAGGGTCATTACTGAAGAAATTCAATACAACAAAAATTTAGGAGAGAAAGGAATCATCTTCTACAGACACTATTGGAACTATGACACCTGGGCACATCTGGGCTCACTCTTTTTTTTCCCTCATGTTTTTCTAGCAGCACTTTTCCCCTGTTCCCTCAGGGTTCAAGGCAAACTCAAGACAGTACAGTTCCTCTTCACATAACAAAGAATCCAGCCTACCCAACAGTGAGATACAAGAACAGTCTTGCAAGAAGTATTTCAAGCTCTCAGAAACCCTCTTGATGATCTTGGCCATTACCAGCACGACATGAGCTATGCAATAGCAAAGGAATGACATGATGGAGCACAGACAAGGAGTATAATAGCAGGAATGACATATTTCCCTTACTTAATCTTCATTATTTGACAGTTCACCATCTCTTCAGGATGAAACCCACAATCTCTTATCAGCTGATGTGCTCAGCTGATTGCAGTGACACAGACTACATTAAATTCTCCAGCAACTAAAGTGTAATAGCCCCCATTGCTGCTACAGATTGAAACTGCCATTTTAAATCTATTTGATTTTCTCAGCAGATATGAGTTTCTTATGAATCATTATGTGTCAGTCTAGCAGAGGGGCTGGGCTACAACTCAGGCAGATAACCAGCAGAGAACACAAAAGATTGTATAGCAACATGATACGCAAAGCATGGAAGAATAATGATCAGGCAAAGGCTTTCAACCCTGAATGAATGAAACCAAGCTTCTAAATTATACAGAACATTAAATAAGTACACCAATTTCAAATATAGTGACTACCTGCTAGGATTATATTGCAAAATTTGCTCTCATTTTTAAAGAAATGAGGAGGAAAAAGAAGGATGATGTTCTTGCCGTTAAAGCCTCAGCTGAGGCTTGGGCAATAGGGTGCATTATCCAAGCAGAGCAGCTATAGCATGTAGCTTAAGTCTATATGGTGATTACAAGATGCCAACTGGATTTTTATCAAAGGGTCCACAGCAAGTGTAAGCTGCCACCATGCTGCTACAGGAACATATAACACCTTAGGAGTTTTGTCCTTGGGATTAGTGCTCTCACATGGGCTGAGTCAACTCCAAATCTAAGCAATGCACTTGAAGCCCAATGCACATGTCTGTCCTCTAGCACTTTGGCCTCATAGCAGCAATTCAGGCCCACTCTAAGGCATTCAAATCTGGGTGTACTGTAGGAAGGACTAAACACCCATTAGGGATGCAACATCTACAAGTTCAGTGCTGAGAAGCTGACTGTCATCAGGCCTACAATCATTTGGAAATCCAGCCCTCTCAGGTCTCTTCAGTAATTAGCCATTTTCACCTACCTTCTAAAAAGCATAAAGCTGCTAAACAGAAAGCAAAGCTAAGACTTAAGAGCATTACAACATATGCCAGATGTCTTGGCAAGGACAGAGAATACCAGAAAACTTGAACCAAAAGTTAAATTCTCTTTTTATGATTATTCTACCTTAAATTGTTTACTTGTTGCTGAAACGTGTAGCACTTTAACAGCTGGCTGTGTTGCAAGGATGGGTAAATTCATGTTACCCACATCCACTACAAGCTTCCTGGAGTTCAATTTTTCACTGTGAAAGGCATCTAGCAAATATGAGGTATTTCCAAGCAGCAGCAGGGGAAGTAAATAATGGGGAGAGCACTCTTCAGATGGTTTAAGATATTTAAATAAATGAGGCTTAACAGCCATTTGTTTCAAAACTACTGTTGCCAGTGATTAACATGTTGTAACAACTCAGCCTGGTGTTAATCTCTATGGGCAGACAAAGAAACATTAACCTATACTGTTTGTTCATAGTTTTTAAAGTGAAATTTCATAAGATACTTTGGGATGGAGTAACCTCTAGAGGTCCCATGTAAATTAATTTATTTTTTTTTCAAATATCCACAACCTGAGGAGAGAGGGCTTTAAATTATTACCTTGCATTAGATGAAATGGCTTCTCATTGTGCTCCCTGCAAAATGTGAATTAACAAAGAAGCATCAGTAGCTGTGCTAGTAAATTATTTTATAATGAATCATATTGTCGGAGACACCCTTTGCTTTCTCTCACCTACATTCACACAACCACATTGTAGTAAAACCAGCAGAGGCTTGCCCTGTCAGAGGAGCCTGTGCCTTAGAAGGCCGTGTTAATGAATGCATCAGAAGAATTCAGACATACAAGATTCAGGCAGGGGCTTGGGAGGAGAGGAGCAAAGAGGGAGTTTGAATGTTTGGGTTTTTTAAAGCACTGATATATGAGGAAGTGGAGTGCTTCAGCAGTGGGAACAAAAAAGGGATGATGCAAGAAGTTCTCCCAGTCTTAAGGTCTGTAAAATAAGCCCCAAAAATACTTAAATTATAAAGAAATGGAGAAGGCTTAACTCAGCAGGTATAACTGCACTTGTCAGTCCCAAGACTAGATGTGAAAGCATAATTTATGATTAACATTTTAGCTGATACATTTTTTATTAGTCTCAGTATTCATCCAGATAATATATCTGCTCAACATTCTTTTTTAATTTTGGCAAATCGGTTTTGATCAATAGCATTCTTGCTAATAGCCAGCTTCCTAATTGGCATCACAACATAGCTTTAGCTTCTCATCAGGCTTGGGATGGAGAGCTCCTTCAGTTACAGCTCTTCTCCAAAGTGCTTGCAATGCCTGCCTAGAATGCAAAATAAAGCGTCGCCTGCTTGTCCAGGTCCCATCTGTGGGTTGTGTGGCTAACACACATTTAATGTATCATTCCATAAACATGGGCAGAGCTAATTAGGCTTTATGGGGCAGCCTAAAAGTAGTGATTGCAGAGACCCAGTGAGCTCAGGTAACTTCTGACCAGCACTGAGGAGTGATGTTTTGATAAACCAAGTCACTCAATAAGCCTAGAAGAAAGATCCTGACCAGCTTCAGGACTGAAGTGACAAGGCAACAAAATGCCAGGTTGAGCTCACATTCTGAAATCGGGTGTATTTTTCTTTCCAGTTTGAGTAAATCATACATTCTCCAGGAGCTTGGAGGAGTAACTTGGAAGAAATACTTGACAATTACTTTGAGTAGATCAATGAGAGATTCTGCTGAATATGCAATTGTTGCTAAAGCATCAACAAAAATCTTACACTGAAGTAAGAAAATTATGGAGGATAAAGCTGAAAACACACTGTTATTATTAGAAAAAAAAAATCTGTGGTTTCTTCTTTGGGTAACATAGTTTAAACCACCTTCACATACAGTCTTCAAAATCTGTTGCTCTTTTCTATGTCTTTCATGTGCAAATGACTTGCACAATGGGTAATTGTGAAAGGCTGGGAAGAGTTTGCTACTCTTAAAATCATAGTCAAGTAAGAAAGGATAACACCAGAATATGTCTAAAGGTACAGAAAGAGTTAACTTGACATGGCTATTACCTGTAACTTCAAAATACAAAAGAGTGAGCCCAAAAGGCAAGCTTGATGGAAAGAAAATACATATAAATTAGTCACTGTAAGTGTTGCTAAAAATATAGTTGATGCCACAAATTCGCCAATTTGAAAGCATATTTGACACCCATATGTAATAGGAATTACACATTCATAAACATACCTTGGGACATGCCTCAGCCACTGGACTTGGGGAAAAAATGGTCTATAATGGATGTTTTATATCTCTTTGCATCACAGTTCTGATGTTCCTGCCTATTCTTTAGAGCAACCATGAGATTAGCCTATGGTTATCACCCCACCTCACAGCATGCTAAACCACAGCTATCAGAAGAAAAGGCAGGTTATTAACAAGGCTGCTCTCATTTTATTCTGGAACCAGAGGTATACAAGAAGACAACTGTAAGTAAGGAATTCCAAATCTTGTTTAAATTCAACCACAGTATTATTTATGATGAACATCATACTTCAGCCCAATTTCTTAAATATAAGGGAAACAGCATTTCTAGATTAAAGTAAAATTAGAAAGAAAGGAAGAAAAAATGAAAGAAAGAAATAACGACTGAATATTACAAACCCTGGTATCAAATGCAAGTATTCAGATGCTCTTTTGAAATGCTTTGGAGGGTCAGAAATAACACATGGCTTTGTTACCAGGTATCAGTGCTGGGAAAGGCATTTTGAAATTGGAGTTTAAGCTCTCCTCCTACCCCTGCTGAACTAGCAAAACTAGCAGAACTATAGCAGTGCACCAGAGAGGGCTCCAGGATGCCCACCTCCGCCCTTTGGAAAGAATGCATCAGCTACTCTATTCCTCAACAATAATCAAAGCAAAGGAAGCCAAAGAAAAGGCTTAGCAGAGCAGCACAAGCAGATCCCATTCAAACTAAGTGCAGACTTGCAAGGCTACTTGCCCATTACACTGGATGTTTGATTGGTCAGAATATGCCTCCACTGAATTTCTTTGCCATTTAATTTTATGGGTCATGCCCCAGAAGAAAACAGAATCAGGAAATTATTACAGTGAAGCAAATTAATTAAAAGTTACAGGGAGTACCTGTTAAACATTAAGGGCTTTGTTTGTTATGAATTCAGTTTACACATCTGTTAAGCAATGCACTCACACTCAGCCCTCCCTACCTGTTTCCGGCATTACATGACCTGAGGTAGCTGTACTGTGCCACATCTTCCTTAGATTACACAAGTTTGGAAAAGGAATATTTACTGTAAGTAAAAAAATGTAGTTGTGGTTGACAGATGTTCTGTTTGTTTCGACGTGCTTCATTTTGATACCTGTTCCTGCACTAAAACAAAAGGAAACATTATATGGAAAAAAACCCATGACGAACATGAGAAAACTGTAATTTTTGTTCTCTTTGACTGCTATTAGAGCTTTATTAAGGTTTGGGGTATTTAATGATTGTGCTTAAAGGTATATACACATCCACAGGAAGTTGACTGACCTTCTAAATAATCCATTATATGTAGGATAGCACCAAGTTTCTGTACTTTATTGTAGTAAGGAGGCATTGGAGAAATTCACTGTTTTACTCTACATCCCCAAATCATGCCTGCTATGCCAAGAGGCCAAAAAATCCTCAATAGGAAGTTAAGACAGATTAGTAAATCTTACTCTCTTTATAATAATCTGGTTTCTTGTGTACAAAAAAAAAGAAAAGCTATACTGCTTGTGTAAAAGTGCTTTCAGTAAAATTGGATATGTTTCATACCCATTTTAGCATCTTTTGAGAAGAGGCGTTTTTAATTATGCAATACACATATAAAAGTGCAGCTCTGTTTGTACTGTTTTTCTCACGTAACAGCATTTAACTATACAATCCCCAAATTTTTTGTTTTCTGTTCCTCTCATCTAGCTTTTCCAACTAGTATTACTCCTAGCATGCCTGCAAGCTCTGTTTTTTCCTTTACCCTGATGTTACATTTATTATTCGTAGGTTACAGAAACACAATAATGCAAGCCTGCTTTCCTTATAAAAGGGTCTGTAAAGCACTAGCCAGTGCATACATGAAGGTGTCTCACCGGAGCCTCAACCCTAATTCTCTTCATCTTACACTTTGGATATTCATTTGTAGTTGTGCAGACTGGCATAAAAAATTGGCTCTTTTTCTTTAAATTTGCTGTTGCATATGAACAGTAAGGCATTGGTCTCTTTTTTTAAATCTTATTTTTAAATCTTTAAAAGATAACAAGTTGAGCAAATTTGCCTAATTTCAGTGGCAGTTATGGAGTTCAGCATAGGGACAAAGATTGTAAGGACATGATCCTACATCATTTTACCTGTTTTAGAGGTTGATTTTTTACCTGAGCAAGTGACTAAAATCTCAGCATCATTCTGTAAGTGATGTAAGTATTTGATACAAAACCGGTCATTTATACCACGGAAGTGTTACTACTGGGATCAGACTCCACTAAACAGAGCTGTACTTCCAGATCATGACTGTCTGTGCCTAAAGCAGTTTACAAGGGAGAAAGGAAGTGCTATCTGTGTTCACATAGGTGCCTTCAGGAAAAAGGTAACATGAGAACACAGCATTTATTTACATTTATCAAAACACAGACTATTTCTGCAAATGTAGGTGTGAACTCTCACAATACATTACGTGTTCTATTGCTTAGAGGCTCAAGTCCATTTTCAGTATGTATTTAATTTTGCTATTAGTTGTCCAATTTTCTTTCACCATTTGTTTTCCTCACAGTAAGAAGTAAGATCACACCAGGTTTAAAATCAAGCACACCTGATGTCCCAGTAGGAGAAATGTCAAACTCTCCATGCTGGAAGAGTAACTGATGGCAAATTTTATTCAATATAAAAATCCCTGTCTGGAAAAAACAGGAAAATGCCTGCGCTGTACGAATGTGCCCTACTGGTTTGAGATTACAGCCTGCAGCCCAGAGTGCAAGCCATCTCTCTTTTAGATTCACAGCCCTTCAGCCAAAGCCATGGTACTTGCTGTGTGCCAGCTCTTACCCAGCAGTAACTGAGGAACAAGTGATCTTTCATTTGCCAGGCAGTAAAACCCACACAGAATAATTACTGAACAACAGCTAACGTGCTGTAAATCAAAAGTTGTTGCAGAGCCATCCTCTCAGAGGCAAAAAATTTGCTGGTTGTGTTTCAAAGATCTGGTCTAGCCTGGATCTGGAGGAGGCCTCATCATGGCACAAGCACAGGTCTCAAAAAATGGGCCTTCTCCCTGCTTGCTAGGCACCCTGGCTGAAAAGGAAGTTGGAATGAATGGTCTTAAATCCCACACTCCTAGTAGCTCCCAGGCATCTAAGAGTAATGTTGAGTTCTTGAGCCAAACAAATTTTCCCTGTTCCCCTTATGGTTTTCCAAGCCTGTCCATACTAGTGATAATGGAAGCCACTGGAAAAGGGTAGGAAACAGCTGGGAGAAATAATAGTAGACACAATGGAAAGGAGATGCCACAAGAAAAGGCAGTTCCCAGACAAGTCTTCTTTCTCAGGATTTTCACTTCCATGTGAGCTTATTGCACTGAGGCCACTGAAAACAGAACTATTCCCCTAGACTGCAGACTAGGACCCTGTTATCCACACCACTCTGCTCAAAGATGAAGGCATCCAACTCTGGTAAGATTCTCAAAGAATAAGCCTTATTTCACAATCTACTCTGAGCAACATGAGCCACAACATTTAATATCCTTTCAAAAAGTATGGCCATACAGTAGAAGGCAGTGCTTTGAAAAAGTAACTAAACTCATGTGGATGAAGAATGATAGCCCAAATACTGTGAGAAAACAGCCTATTCCCAATGGCATGTCACTTGGGATAGGTTAGGCAGGTTTGCTCATTGCTGTCCACATCTATCCCAGGAAAGCATGTGGGCCTGTCTAGGGTGACACTAACCCCAGTCTCCTCACACAGCCATCTACAAGTATGGGATGAAATAAGTTACCACTGGCTTTTAACAAAGGTTTCACTGAAGACAGGGTCCCCATGCCAAAATTTCTTATCAAGAAAGGTGCTCTACTTGAGAAATTGCCGTGTTCAGACCACTTAGGAACTGGAGAGGTGACTTGAGAGATATTTCATGGTTATGGTTTAAAGAGATCCTCATTATCACAGGGGCTGAGTCATGCCAAGCAGGCATAGCAAGGTGGCTACTGAATCCATTGCCAAGGTGGTCAAAATGTCTAAATGTCTCTGATATGAACTACACAGAGGCCACAGCAGCCATAAAAAGCCATATTATTTGTTCAAAGGCCTTTATGTAAGGCTATAAAAGATGGAAAACTATTGCCTGCCGGGAGTTGTCCATCACCTCTTCCACAACCTATTTACTCAGATCTGTACAACAGAACTTCTCCATCTTAATAGCTGTAAATGAAGTAAAACCATAAATGATATTAAACTAAAGTCTTCAACAACTCCATTATATTTTTAAGGGGAATGGCTTCACTTTGGTGTTTAAAAACTATATGTGACTGAAAATACCACTATTTCCAGCTAAATTAGTATTATTTTTCAGAGGTGAAATTAACCTTCAGTCTAGTGAAACTGAATCCACTGACACTGCTCTTCAGTGAGCCAAATTACTCCAAACATTCATCTGTCTGTAACAAGCACTGACTAATGCCCTCTTACTACAAAACACAAGCTAACTTGCACCAGATGTCACTTTCACATCTATGCTGAGGCCAACTCAGACTAGAATATTCAGATCAATGCACAGCACATGCAGGCTCAGAGTGCTGGTGTGTTCAGCCCCTTCTGCAGTTTCAGCGTGGTATCACACACATGCACATGCACACATTCACTCGGGAATTTTTATCTATTAAAATCATAAAGAGCATTACTCCTCGCACTTATTACTTAACTGGTCAAATTTCTATAAGCATATGAAAAAGAGTTTTTAGAATGCTCCAGACTGAGGTAAAATTAAACAACATGGGTTTGGGTTTCCTAATCAGAATATACAACTATTTGGGCACTTATTGCTCCCATATTTCTCCCAAGAGTAATAAATTACAAGGTTCTTTTCTTGCCTTTGCGGTTCAATTTCTTATTTTATCTCTTGATTTCTATTCTCTCTCCCACATGTTCCTCCCTTAATTATAACTTCAAACATTAGAGGAAAAAAACTGTCACAGTGAATCAGATGGTTAGTCCATGAAGTGTGATATTCTATTTAATACTGATGTCAGACTTGCAGATCTCTTGGAAACAACACTGTGTTGCAAGTCAGCTGAAGAGAAATTCATGTAAGCTTTTTGAATTGTCAATTCCTTTAGTTGATTCCATAGTGAATTTGACCAATGTAAACCAAAGGAAAGCCAAAGAGACTGCCTGCAGCGGTTGGCACACATGGGTTTTGAATTGGTGTCATTTTTCTATGGTGTCAGCACAAGATACCTATAGAAAAGGCACAGCAATTGGGTTTTCAGAACACACTCATACACAAAATTCAACTTTCTACCAAGGCAAGATACTTCCCCTGTAGCACACTATTCTGTATGCTCAGGAAGAAACTAGAAAAATAATTAAGTTTATGCATTTGCAGAAAGTGTTAATCCCTTGAGAATCCCATTTACACTGTCTTTTCATCTGCTTTTCAAGCAACAGTCTCCTAACATTTCAAGGGCATGAGAAGGTAAGCAACAGAGTTAAGTTAACCCAATGGTCAACAAGTTCTGCTTGAAGTCACAGGTTTGGTTTAGTCCTAGGCTGAAAAGGCTTCCCAATTTCAAGTTTGCAAGGTTTGAGCTTCTCAGTAACTCTGGCCAGAAACTTCAGCTTAAATCTATTTCAGTGTTATCCAGGAATCCCACAGCCAGAGTTTTAATTTCAGATTGGGCAACAGTATGTTTCATGAAGGAGTAAGCATAAGGACAGTGTAGAACTAAAGGCTGCATAATTAGCTCTACAGTAACTCTCCCTTTCATTTCTGGCTTCACATAAGCTGAGTATTCCATATGTTTTTTGAAAGGTAAATGCACATGTGAGAAACCTGAAGTGAGAAGACATAGGAGAGCAAAGACACAGATAAGAATTCCTACAGAGATGCAGTTAAGACAAATACTGAGTCTCACAGTTCATAATTCAGCAACTTCTTCTAAATATCCTGTTGCATATTCCGTGTGATCTCTCAGAAAGGTTTTAGATAAACTAGGCCTTAGTGTAGCATCAGGGAAAGCACCCATAACCAGTAAGATGCTTCCACTCAACTTCACAAGAGCAAAACGAATTTTGAATAACCTTCTTGTTTATCATACAGATACACACTGTTTACTTATTTAGAAGACTGTTCTCTCCTTCCTGCCTCAGTAGGTACTCAACAATCACTGCACTCTTTTAATATACTTGGAATATTTGAAGCATGAACCAGAAGGTAATATTGCACATAGTGTTTTGTTAGGTATTTTTTGATAGATTACACTCATTAAACCTGTGATTACTGTTTGTATTTATTGTGTTCCAAGGAAGGATTACAAAACCAGTCCTACAGTCCTCCTAGAAGGCTTAATTGCACATTTGCTCTATCTGCACCACAAATTAAAAAGCAAAAAAGTTACATTCTTTCGGCAAAATTAAAGTTTGCCCACACATATATACAGAGGTTTTTTTTCTAGTTGCTGGATTTCAGCATTCTTTATTATAGAGTCCTGACATATAAAAGACTCTATTTCTGTACTCTACATAATGCTTCAGGGATTAGAAAAGGAGAAATAAATGCAGTTGCACAAAAGCTTAAAATTATTCACAGCAGTACTAGTTACTGGTAGTAATACCTTTACTTATTTGAGCTTTCTTCACTTATTGATAGACTAGAGATCAAAGTCCAACCAGGTATTTCTGCTAAGTTTTTGAAGCGTTGCATGGAATTATTTGGCAACTTGGTGTCCAATTAAACAAAAAAGTAAAAAATGCTTGTTATCATAGGAAAAACTTAAAGGTCATGGCAGGATGGGGTTTGGAGAAAAGGGTGAGAGCAGAAATAAATTATAAAAAAGAAACCCCAAACCCCAATCTTTTCTCCAGTAGCTACCAATGTGCCTTTTACGTGTCAGTAAGATTTGGGCATTGTCAGGTTAAATCCTTTTGAAGGTTGGTGCTATTTATTCAGCATTTCAAAGGAATTTGACTATGTTTCAGCCTCCACCTGTGATCTCTCATGTAACTGGAAGAAAGCCATTTCACATTTGCAAGAGATTTCAAGCTTTTTCTCCCTAGCATAGTTCTTTCTTTCTGAAGAACTTTCTATGTCATGTGAAAAGCATGGAAATAACCACGCTAGACAGATAGGGACCCATACAGCTCATCTGAAGGGAGCTCTTTAGCAAAGCACTTGTAACACCATAATTTTTCCTGTATCAGCTAATACAGCTCTAAAGCCCTGCTCCAAAGGAATGACACAGAGACATTTCGAGTGAATATAGATGAGCAACACCAAAACCAAGTCTTCATAATAAAATGTGTACAAAATAGACATGTGCCAGAAAGGCATTCTGATGTCTAGCATTGTACATGTGTTGTGAGTGCAAGGGGCATGTGCAGCTGTGGGGAATCAGACTGGCAAGCTATCTTGGGTGGAGACCAACATGCAACACAGGAAAACTGATGCTGTCAGCAGAGACCAGCCCACATCTCTCTGCAAGAACTTACCATTCAGTTTTTTGGGGCAGCTTGAATAAGCAAGTGCTCCCATGTGTAGGACATGGATGTACATCTATGTTTACCGAGTGTAATCTAGCGCTAAGGAATTAAAAAAAAATCGTATATCCGAACAGGGCATAGATAGATGATTGGAGGTATCAAGTGCCTCCATAAGCCAGAAACGTCCATAGCAATGTGGACTCTTCACACCCTAAAACTTCCTCAGAGTTTCTCCAGCATGGTCCAGCACAACTATATTATTTCTGTGTCTCAGATATCTGCCCTGGACCATAGGATAATTTTTTTCCATTTATGAAAGCAGCTGGCTGCTAGTGATTGGTTTGTTACCTCACAACTCAAAGCAAATGTTCAGTTATACAAGCTATAAATAAGCACAGTTTTTGTGTAGCTATGCTGAGATAGGAAGTGATGCAATTAACAACTGATAAATATCTGACAACTCAATAATTTGGTTTTGCCTTAGAATAATATATAACACCCTCCAAGTTCTGTAACTATCATCTATCTATTGTTAATTATCTCAAAACAGAAGGGAAAATTGTTTCCAAACATGAGGAACAGCCAGTATGTATGCACTAAACATCTGCAGTCTACCACATGCAAAATTTTTTTCCCTGACGTATCTAGCCACTGTTTTAATTCCTGGAAAATTTATTTGCTGGTCAAAACTCTGTAATGTGGTGCAAATTATGACAATAAATCCATTTCCAGTTATTTCCAAAGGATATTTTTCAGCAGGGTATTAACAGGAACTCATCATACGTGTGAAGATAATGAATGTCTTTTTCTGTATGTGACTTCCTTTTGAAGGGAGGGAAATAGTCACAAAAGGTGGAATCTAACAGAGAAAAGGTAAGCTGCCTTTATGTTATAGCCATATGGAGACAGCAGTCCAACAAGAGGGATAAAGACCACTGGTCACATTTCACAAAATCCCTCAGCCTGAGTTAATGAAATGCACTTATGACTAAGAATTGGGGTGATGCAGTTGAGAGGAAAGTGTTACTCTTGCCCATATAGGCAGTTCTACAGGAGAGTCCCTGCACAAAAGCTCACAGCAGCTTTGAGACCAAGGCAGATTTAAGCCAGATGAGGTGTTCTCTCCCCTCAGCCCATATATTACGCACAGCTGAATAATTAGTGTTACTTTTCTGTAAAATACGGAAATCCAAAATGAGCAAACATTACAGACATGAACCAGGTATTTCAGTGGCAATTCTTCCATGAAATCATCAGCTGAGTTGCCAGCAGCACTAAAGACAATGAAAACACTGCAGCTGTTACAAAAGCAGCAACTGATCTGTGACACAGACAAGCATTATTCTTCATTAGTAACAAAGATGAGAAAATTTAAAAAGAAATTGAATTGAGGCTAGGAAACTAGTTTCTCCAGCTGCTATATCAGTCAGCAAGATCAGAAAGGCTTCACTCACAGTTGATAACAGCTCCTTTCCTCTTGACATTCCTTGGAAACCACAACTAAATGGCCAACTGTGGGAGAAAAAATAAATTCCCTATATTGTACTTTATTTCCTATATTATTGTGCTACAGGGTATTTCATGAGCAAGGAATTTTTATCTTAATAGAATCCATCCAAGTTTTTCAAGACTATACTGAGAGTTACATTTCTTAGTTTGCCATCATAAGAAAATTTACATTTCCTTTCTTTCCTTCTGGTTTACTGGGTTAAAGGGAACACCAACACAGGACTTGGCTTAAAAAAACATGCCCTGATTTTTGTGGAGAATGTGTAGATGATCCTATCCATGAACAACTTTGGGAAAGACATCTTAAACAGAAGAAATCCTTAAGATGCTTCAGTAGTTTCTCTCCCCATACCACAAATAAGAACTTGGAGAGCTTCTGCTGGCACAAAGAACTCACAGCACTTGCAGTACTGTTTTCTGACACAAATATTCCCATGGTGGATTAAATTTTTTATCTTAATTTCAAGCAAAAAATATATGATTCAATTTTAAGAATAAGCAGGGCAAGAATGGCACTGTTAACTTTACCAAAACTTTTTGCACCATCATTGGGATCAAACAGTTCCCACAAAGGGAACAGACAAATAGTCAAAAAAACCCCTAATTTAATTTAGCAAAGAGGCAAGTGACATTAGAAGCTCAAGGATACCCAAACGTAAAGTTATAGTACATATGTCTTCAGTGAGAGACTTCCCATTCCAATTTCCTCTGCTCCTATTTATTTTGCAAATGTTCAGTATACCTCCAGAAGCTTTGTTAACAGGGAAAAGAGAGGACCAGAGGAGTTGTCATTTCTTACCCAGAAAACAGCCTAAGCAACCATCAGCAAACTAGCAGTCAAATCTAGCTCTGCTTTAAGCTTCCAGACTCCAGACTGTTTCTCCAGCTTGCTGTCCCTGAAATCACCTGCTACAGTAAGTTTGAGCTCTCAGCTGGGAGCAGTGTGGTCTAATGTCATCTGCTCTATTTCAGTCCAGGCTGCCTTTTCAGGTCCTTTATCACAAATGTCCCAGTGCACATATCTTTGCTAGGATCTGAGCTTTCTGGTTTATTCCATGGCTCAACCATTCCTCCCCTATCCACTGCTGTGTGACTCAGCAATCATTTCCCCTACACCTGCAATGCCTCTAGCATTTATTACCTCGGCTCAGTACTTAAAAGCTGCTCTGACCTGCAGCCCACACATCCAAGTTCAGTTGCCAAGGGTCTGGCTAGCCACGTTATCCCAGTCTGCAGACATCAACACATTGGATCTCCAACTTTCTCTTACTAGAAAGGGCACGACCAAGATCTACTCTACTCTATAAAGAGGAAGTGTTCAAGGAAGCCAACAGACATTGGCTTAGAGGATGCACTCTTACAAGTCCTACAGGAATTTTATTGATCCTAGCCTTCGAGTTAAGCCTGTGTATTTTTGATTAAAGGATATTTTTTAACTTGGCTGGATTCAGCTATGAAATATATGGTCTTAGTGAAAAGGAACATTAGCTCATTTCCCCTGACCACAAACAAACCAAATCAATCTGGACTCAGATCTAGACAGACAGGACATCCTTCCAATTTTTCAAAGCCAGGTAGGACTCCTGCATTTGTCTGTTCACATTGAGAGAGATTCTACGTTCTTTTTCTCTTCAAAAGAATTAAGAGTTTAAAAATTCAGTCTAAGCTAAGTAGTTTACTTTCATGACTAGATAGATGCAACTTTGTCATCTTGGATCTTAGTGTCTGGAAGCAGAGAAGACGCTTCTAGTTAGTTTGCCAGACAAATTAATGTTAATAGCAGCAGTGAGCCATGCTAAATTCTAGTCCTGGGGGGAAGATCCAGGATTTTGCTACTTCAGTGAGAGGTCCCAGCTAACACTGGGTTCTGTCTTTCAGAACTGTGCCACATCTGTGGAGGGGAATTTCCTATAGCTAGGTAGAGCTGTAAGAAGTCAGATTTATGAACTTCAACGGATAGGTTTTGATACCAACTAGTAGAAACACAGAAGGGCAGAACTATGAGAGTACTCAATATCCTTTACAGACATTTTTCTTATTACCAACCAGCCTCCTTCTTCTATTGGCTTTCAGCATATTGCATATTGTTTTGCCATTCCCAAGTCTATTCACAAAGTACTCAAATTTTATATATATATATATATATATTAATATCATGAGAAACTTCCCTGCAACTTATCTGCCAAGAAGTAATACAGAAACAAAGCAGTGGTTTACCTCCAAGGTTTGAAGCACTTTTGCTGGATCTGTGTATTTTTTGAAGAACAGACAGCCGGTATCTCTGTTGCCACTGTATGAGTCACATGTTGCCTCCCCAGGAACCGGCCTCAGTGTTGTCAGGCCTGGGGTCAAAAGTGGATCTGAGGCAAGTTGACACTGATGTGCTTTTATTTCTGTGGTGATAACAGAGTGGGAACTTGATCTCGCCCAAGACGGCTATTCATTTTCTAAGTGTTTTATGAACATTTACAGTTTGCAGTTAGCAATGCTCTAAACTGATACACAAGATAGGCCATTATTCCATTATTGCCATTTCAGGGAGGCAGTGAAAATTAAGGGAGAAGATAGACTTAAGTGACTAAGCAGCAGCTGAACTCAGACCCAACTTACAAACCTCATATTGCCGTGGTCTAAAAGTCAATAAATGTGCAAGTGGGATCACATGCTACCAGTGTGATTTGGGGAGTAGCATTGCCAAGCTTTTATTAACTTATACCCAGTTTAACCAGATACTGGCTGCATTACCACATAATACAGTCAGCCTTGTTACAGACACATACTACTGCAGACCCAGGGAATTTGGGCATTCCTGCACTATGTTCCCCATGCTTCCAATTAAGGAATTACTACAAACCAAGCCGAATATTTCTTTATCTGCAGTGTCAGCAAGTCATAGGGTCTTACTCCTCCTTAACGCCTTATGTTATGCATTTGAAACCATTCAATTTAAATTTTACGTATTATTTGCTGCATTGTAGGCACTATAACATGTACATATAATTTTGCTCATACCACTCTACCTCCTGGAAGGTAGGAAATTTGAGGTTATTGTGATACTGTGTGTCCTAAACGCAGGACTCAGCACTTGGCCTTGTTCAATCTCATACTGTTGGCCTTGGCCCAACAATCCTTAGCCTGTCCAGATCCCTCTGCAGCAATAAAACAAAATAATAAAAAAAATAACCAACAGTCTGAATACCTAACAGGACAGAACCATTTAAAAGAGAAAGAATGACATCTTCACAAAACTCTGTTGTGTTCGGATTAAAGCAACCGAAAGAACTCATTAACAGTTCTCAGAAACCACAGTTCACGCACTCATAAAAATAACAAGCCCTAAAGCAAAACAAAGATAGGAAATTATAAGCTCTAAAAAAATTGCTTTTAATTAGCCCAGACACAGCATCATGGCAACCCCTACTATTTCACTTACTCCATTCCTGTGGCAGCTCAAGTGGCAGGCATGTTGTGTTACACACTGCTTATTCAGCTGAGCAACTTTCTGTGGCACTAGCACAGCTGTAGCAAGCAGGGCAACACACTTGGATTCGGGTACCCAACCTCGTCTTGTATTGAGCTGTACACTGATAAACAGCTGAACATGTGGACCTGCAAAAATACAAGTGATCTGCAGCTACTTCTCCCTCCATAATTTTTATGGTGCTTGCTCACAGATTATACCCCACAGCAATCATGTAGCTTCCAGCTCTTTTTGCAACAGCTCAGAACAATATTGAATACAGGCTTTTTTTCAAGATTCCCTTAGAAGCACTACATGCTGCAGCTACTGCTGTAGTATACTTGCTCCTGGAGAAACCTGCCACTACAGTCCCTCATGCTTCCCTTGGGTTTTCCACATGCTGGGTTGGAGCACAGGTCTCTAGCCAGCATCCTCAGCACCTCAGAAAAGCAGCAGCACTCAGTGCAGGTTCAGAAAAGCAAATAAACGCAACACAGCTCCATACCAACCACAGTGATAGAGGCTCTTCAGCTTCCCTAGCTCCCCCTTCCCAGCAACATCACCTTCTTACCTTTCCTTCAACTCAAATCTACACAGCAGTTAAAAGCAGTTCAGCCTCCTCTCCAAGGTTTCCTAGTGTGATGTAGATTGCATTCACTTCCTTTTCAAAGCCAAGCATTTTGTTCCCTCAAAAGCCCTCAGGTAACAAAGCCTCTCTCTGGCTCACATTTAATCCCAACAGAAGTATGAGTGGAAGTATGAGTGCCAGTAAGGCCCAGGAGGAACCATCTGTTCTTATAATAAACATCCTTAAGAGTGCTTCTTTAATCCCCTTATGTCGCATCTTCATCAAAACTTTGTATTTAAAGTTTTATAGCAGGTTGTTTCCTGGCCCTGCAAAAAGCCTCACTCAGCCTTGCTAGCGAAGTTGTGAAGTTAATTATTACAGCTAATGGCTTCATGCACACCACCTGGGCTGGGGCACGGCCTGGCATATGCTTGCCTTCCACACCAACAGGAGCCTCTTCTGTCAATGTATTGTTCGTATTTACAACATGTACTACAGCATAGATATATTTAATTACCTCATCTCGCTGATGTATTCCTACTTGGTAAATCTCTCGTGTGCCCAAGCCCATCTCTTTCCCACAGTCTAAGGGATCTTATATGCTACTGTCTTTCAGCTCTTTATGGCTCATGCTCCAAACCTATGAAGAAAATCTCTGCAGGGTTACCAGAAATCAGAGGGTAGGCACAACAGGCTATAGTCACCCACCTATTCTACTTGCCCTTTTCCACTCTAGATAAAACATCTGTGGTTTTGCTATTTTTCTTCTCCCAGGACATCATCCATCCCCCACATTACCTAGCCTTACTTTCTCCTGCCTCCAAATCCTCCAGCTGACTCTTCCTTGAGAATACTTCCATTCTCTCAGAAGCACACTACCAACTCCAAGCTTTTGCTTCTCTTCATTATCTAGTTTCTCACCAGCTGGCAGCCTCCAGTTTTCAGTCATAGAATCATAGAATTATTTAGGTTGAAAAATACCTCTAAGGCCTTCGAGTTCAACCATTAACCTAACAATGCCAGGCCCACCATTTAACCATGTCCCTAAGCACCTCCTTCTCAGTTCCCCTCACAACAGAAACAGTAGGTGCTGTGCCATTCCCTTCCCATATTGCTAGTTCATCTTCTTCCCATCCTTGTACCCAGTGCTGGGGACTTCACCTTTCAGACTCTAGCTTGAGCCTGTTATTGCCAGGTGCCACATTGTGACTCCTGTTTACACAGTGATCAGTTAGACCTCAGGTGATTAGTTGAGCAGACCTCTCTCTCCTTTGCCCTTAGTGAATACTGGACAGTGGCCAAAGGGGCCAGTGCCTTCCATATGGTCCCATCCTTGACTGAGTTTGTTCTTATTAAAGTACAAAACTACAACATTTTGTAACCTCAGAAGGGAAGTGACTGTTCGCCATGCAAGGAGAAAACTCTCTTGAAACCACCTTTCAGTTCAGAAGCCACAAATCACAATATGTCCATTATATTAATTATAGCATTTAGTGCAGAATTAAATTAATGTAAATAAAAGTAATTACAATAATTATTGCTACAGTGGTGTGATTATATTACTAATTTTGCCCTCTCAAATTATGATCGCCCCAACTTGCATTTCTGATATCAGCCATGTCTTTATAGAATTCCTACCCCCTCAAAGGGAAAAAGACCAAGAAATTTCCTCTCTTACACACAGCATTTCATCACCTACCAGCAGTCTAACCAAACTATCTTGTTCTGACCTGCTAGTACAGATACACTAATCTTGTTAGGCTTAGTTGTTCACAAGACAAATAGAGTAGATATAGCTGGGGGAAAAGCACAATCTGTGGCTCATGGAGTGCCTTCTCTTATGTAGTTATGGATCAAATTTTTCTACCACTACCAGTATTTTCAAATTTCTTGTAAACTGCAAACTGGGATGCAGTTTCACTTTGAAAACACAAAAGAATAATGTTTCTGAAACAGAACATATTCTCTGAACCCTCTAGGTTGGGAACTCCCACACAGGACAAGTAATTACTAGTCAAATGTGGTTACAGCTCTATAGCTATGTTTATACCTTTGTTTGTGTCTAAATCGAAAGGCAAATATGGTCTATAGCATAAATCAGTACTACCAGGTACACCAGTTGCCTGAAACAAACAGTTACATATCTACCCTTGCTAGGAAGCCACTTTCCTGTCAGTGGGAATAAGAGTGGACATGGAAGATAAGAAGTTGGAAAAAGGATGTTACTTACCTGGGTCACTTTTCAATACAGCATCAAGACATATCTGGGCACTCGCCCAGTTAGCTGAGAAATACTCTTAAGTTGCACAGGTGAGATCTGCCTTATAAATATATTGACAGCTCTTTGTTGTGTTTTACTGTATGAGCTTTCTCCTCAGCACGGCTAAGTAGACTAGGAAATAGGACCTTAGCTAAGAAGTGAGACTGCAACCAGCAAGTGATTAAAAAGTCTTCAAGAACAGATGACATATAAAATGTTGTAGAGAGCACATTGATCCAGTATTATATTGTGGTGCTCAAAATACCAAAGGTTATAATTTTTCCAGATAAGGTGCAAAATGCAGGTTCTGCTTGCTGTGACCATTGTAAGCCTTTCGAAAGTCAGAAGCTTTACTCTCAGTGAACAAGCAAAAATTCCTCATGTCATCTTTTTTTTTTTTTACTGTTTTGTAGAGTTGTTTCATACTTTCTTGTAGCTGCAATCTATGCATTCTACTGTGAAAAGAAAAAAACCCAAAAAGATACATATGTTAAACCGAACTAAAGAGTAAGGATGTTGGTCTATAGGCAGTTTTTATCCCAAATTTGTTAGAATATAGTTATGACAGAACAGCTTGTAGTGTAATAACACCCAGTACTATATATATTAAAGATAGAAAATAGTGTGCCTGACACTTACTATGCAAATATATACTACTATCACTTCATGGAGACACATATTACTATGTCACAAAGAGATACTGTCATTTCTTGACATAGTACAGCTTTCTCATGAGGGTTGACTGCCTTATCAATATGGCTGTCTTTCTTCCTGTATAGACTATTTATGAACACACACTGCTGTGTTTATCCAAGCTCATATATATCTCTCTCAACACAACCCCTCATTGTGCAGCACAGACATACCCATTCAACATGTCAAGCAAGAAGTTATGCACAGTGCAAGCCCAGCTGTACCACAGTGGTTTCTAAATTCACAGAACAATCTTGGCAGAAGATATTTCAAATATGAAATATAATGTGTGTGGTCATATTTAGAAATCAGTCCTATGCCTCTTTCATACCCAAAACTCTCCCTGAAGTATAGAAGAAGTTTGTTACAAGTACTTCAGTGAACAAGGACTTCTGTTATTATCAATGAAAGTCATTCACTTAAGCTGCTAAGTGATTTTTCTTTCTGGTAAGACAAGCAACCACAGATTTAGCTATGACTGGATGAGCAATAAAAATCAGGGGAAAAAAAAGAGAAGTAATTTTTATTGATTGATTTTTTTAAAAACAAAAAAGGGTCAGGGAACATTATACATCTCATCTAATTCCTTGCCAATTCATCAGAAGCTGTATCTTTGATTTCACTAATGTACCAACGAAGTGAAAAGTTACAAAATCTCTACTTTAAGGAGGACAAGTCCTCTATTGCCACAGAGAACTATGCTTTTTAATACATGAGTATTAATCACAATTGAATAATTTTGTACTTGGGTCTGCTGTTTGTAAAAGGAGATTTCAAACAAATCCCACTTCTAATAAACACTTAACTATTCCAAATCACTACCAACATTTTTACAACCAAAAGGAGATCTGTATTATCTTACTAATAATCTTAATTAAAATGGTCAAAAGCTTTCTGCAGACTATAAGAACTATACAGAAAATAAGTGAGGAAGAGAGATACTCAAAGTTCTGTGATTAACTTTACAAGATCTAACTAATTTCAGTAGATGAAAACCTGAGAAATAATTTCAAAATCTTCTCGACATCACACACAAGTATGATTCTCTCAAAGATAAAAGAAAAAGGAATGTTATTAAAAAAGTTTTATTCGCAAGACATTGCAAGGACAAAAAATATACAAATGAATACATAGCAATAACTTTTTTGTCTTACAGAAACAGCCAGTTTTTTGTTGTTGCACTTACTGTGAGACAAACACTTCATTAGCTTTCACCCATGAATCAGAAAAATGCATTTTAGTGCATTTTCTGTATCCTTTAGGCCAATGCCATCAAAGCCTTTTTGTATTCTCTAGCTAACTAAATGTGCTTGACTCATATAATCTCATTTCATGTTTCTTCTTATTAGATTGGGGTTTTCACTCTTTAGCACTAGGGGAATGGCACTGTGCACGTCTTCTTCTCAAGAACCAACCAAACCAGAGATGACTGCTGCTGTTTCTCTGATTGAGTAAGGCTAGTTGGATATAAATAAATTTTATTGTTGTCTTCCACTGTCTATACCACTATTGTTATACTTAATATAATATAATATTTGGTGTACTAACAAAATTCTTTTATTGAAGAGGATTACTAATTATCATTATTTTCATTTTAATAGCTCAGGCATTGCTAAGACCAACTCCACAAAACACCACGAGGCTAATTTCAGCAACTTCATGGGTCCAACTATATTTTCTTAGCAAACAAAATCATGATGACCTCCTGCTCAGCACTTGCCAGCATGGTAAAACAGTAATGCGGGATGGGATAAATGTAGCTGTCATCAGGAGATATTGGCTGTGAATAATGAGGTAAAGCCATGATAAAACAGAGGGAGCAGAATTGAGGTGATCAGATTTTGGGAGTTTCCAAGAAGCAGTATGTTTTGATCAAAATTATTCTAACTACTATTTTTTGAAAGAAGGTGATAAAGAATCAAGGAGAATTTCTGATATTAGCTTTGGGGATGTCATCCATCTTCTCAAATGTTCTAAAGGATAGCTAACAATTATAGACAGAAGGCTCATATTCTAATTCTAACTCCATTTCTTGTCTTCTTCTAGATAGGTATTTCATGGTTTTACTTTCCTTATCTGTAAGCTATGCTGTTTACACAACCCCCCTTTTATGGGACAATTCAGGATCTAGATGTGAAATGAGTACATGAGAACTAAAGACTTCAATCTGAATTCAACACAGTAACTTAATATGCATTGGATTTTATAGCGACAATCACAATTGAAATATTTTATATTCAAAAGTCATAGAAAAATCCAATTAAGCACAGGAACAAGGGCAGTACATCATAGTGAAGGTGGAATGTTTTTTCAACACTAATGTCAATAATGATGACATTTTTAAACTCTAACACAGGCTAAGATTGCAAGTTAAAAGACCAAACAAGATAGCTAGTAAGCAGTAGGAAATGAACAACTATTCATGGAGGTAGTCAAGATAAGAAAGAATGTCCAAGTTTTTTGTCCTCAGAGTCAGGAACTGGTATCTCTCTAAAGAAAATCAAATTTGGGTCCTATGAATATTTCATAGTGCTTCCACTCAGAGCAGCAGTTAATAGCTGTATTATGGAGAATTACATCATTGCCTAAGTTTACACTCTATTCATAAATTCAAGCTACATCTTCCCTGCAGTTCACTTCCTATGGCATTCTGTATCTCCTATTTTTACCCCAAGCACTAAATGCTGTGGTACTTAACTTTAAAATGGAAGAAATTGTAGAAACTGTGGAAGGCATTAAATTAGAATAAAGCATTATGATCATAATAGCAATCACAAGACATGTAAACACATTATCTTCTTCAAAAGCACTGTAATAACTTAAAAAAAAAAAGAGAGACAATATATTGGGTGCAAAATAAATGTAGATGGGATTAAGTCACAAAAGTAGAATGTAACTTTGTCTTTGACAGGTGCATTACATCTACTGCTAGCAGATCTTTGGCTTTCTCTCTAGTCTTCATTTCAGCAACCTTTGTCAGCTTGACACACCTGTACATTTTGAATTGAACTGCAAGACAGGGAGATAAGTTTCTTCTCAAATCTCAGGGAGTTAACTTGTGCATCAAGTATTGTAAGAACTGGTAAGGCAACTACAGCATTCCTGGAAAGTATGGGATATTACATTAAAATAAAAGTCAAGAGCTACAGTATGCATTCAGTGTGCAGGTATACATGAAATGGTTTGGTGGCACCTAGCAATCTATACATGCAAAGGGAAATGCAAGTTAATGCCCTGCACCATGTGTATTTTTGATTTGCCAAATACAACATGCATTTCTAGAGACAATTTTATTTCTATCATTGTATTCTTTAGTTGTACTTCCAGTGAAGAATTCTGAACAATTTTGAACCTTTTAGAAATGGCCTCACAGCATCTGTTCTTTGTTACACCTATCACTTAGGCTGGAAGCTCAAACACCTGAAGCTGTTCCAACACACTCAAGGAATCAATTACAGCTGACTAGATCACGTAACTGTAGATAGTAGAGTGTGTCTCTTGTTATGTGCTGCTGTTCCTATAATCACATGTAAGCAGTTTTCACTTGGTTTAAACTACTTGTGAGATTATTTTTTTTTAAGTTTCAAGGAATCTGAAAGATTTCTTGAATTCTACCTGTGTAGCATTATGGTCTAAAGGAAATGCACGTTCAATCAATGTTCAATCAATGTTCTAAATTTAGCAACAAGTTACATGTTCAGAGACATTAAAACTTGGCTCAACATTACTTGAAATGGCTTCATTAGAATTGCATGAAGCAGAAAAACAGTCATCTAAAACTGTTTTCTCCCTGGATCTTAGTCACCTTCAAATTTACACAGATGACATGCTACAGTAGAAGACAAAACAACATGGTAATATGTGAATCTGTTCACCTATGTACAGGTGAAATCAGTGGTTTCTTAAAAACTACAGATTGTGATGCAGAAATTAGCACACACAGTAGATTCTCTATATGTATCACATAGGAGGTGTTTCCACTGCTATCATTAGCATTACTGAATGTAATTAATGCATGTTCAAGTCATCTTTAAACCACATAGTTCAAGTTTTGTAGCTCTTTTTATTCAGGCAACACAAAGCTTCAGGCAGGCTACAAAAGTTAATGGAGCAGCAGGGCAAATACTTCAGCACAGAGAAGGCCACAATGCGTTGCATACTGCTGTTAGAATGGGGCTGATATTTAATTTAGCTGGTTGGTTATAGCTGAGACTAAATTTTTAGTTTGATGCCTTAAATCCTTATTCAGTCAAGAACTCATCAAAATATCAAAAACAGTAACCCTAAAGTATTGACCAAATTTTTGTGCTTATTTTTCCTGAAATCATAAATGATAATTATGTATTGCATATTTACCAGGCTTCCCCCATAGACCATTTTACTTTTCTGTATCTCCTGTCTTCAAGAGGTCAGAAGAACTCTAGGATTTACCCTTTGTCCATCTTGTTGCTCTTTATATGCTCCTGGTTCCTTCTTTAGTATATTATCAGCGGGGTAGGTGGGCATGGGGAAGGCATTGTGGTATTGGATCTTTCCCCACCTCTAGTGAAACTTTCAAAAGTGTGTCTTAGGTCATGAATCACATCATGAAAAAAAAGAAACTTTATGACAGTGATCTATTTACAACTATATACTATCTATCACAGTATTGCCAACACAGAATATCTTCCCAAGTATATGTTAAATAATGCCTAACATTAGATGTCCAATAATTTGCCCTAAGGAAACAACATATACAAAAGTATGTAAGAGCCCTATGAATTACATTACACGCTGAATTTGCACAACTGTTGAAAAGAAGGCCGAAGAGGTGGCAATTTAAGTTGAATAGTATTGCAGATGACATTAACATGAAAAAGAATATGAAAGTCTTTCCCTCAACTAATTTTCAAAACTTTTGGGGAGTAACTATTTGCAGTCTTATTTGTCACAAAAAAACAACGTTTGCTCATCCTTCTTCCTCACTGGATGTATCTGCAAAGTCTAGGAAATCACTGCGATTCCTAGAATTGGAATAGATGTATTTTATATGTACTGGACAAACAAATAATAATAGCAAAGATATACAGACAAACCTGCCCATACAGAAATCAAAAAGCTGTCTTATGTACTAAATATCCAATTAGCAGAAAAGACAGTTTGGTTTTTGACTAAAGCACTACACAGAAAATCAGACCATTCCATCTCTAGTCTGCTCTGTGATCTAAAAGTAGGTTATTTCAATGACTTGTTTGCCTCAGTTTTTCCTCCTTAGGGAGTTGATAAAACTCAAGTCTCCTTTGCAAATGTTTGGATTTAAAGGTGAAAAGTACCATGCAGATATCTATTAAAATAATCTGATGAACTAGAAATAATCAAATTATTTTAAAAAGTCAATGAACATTCATAGTTACTATAATAAATTATTGTCATACACAAGAGTAGCATTTACAAACAGCTCATATCCAAGGAATCAATAAGGAAGGAATAAAGGAAAGACATGGATTGGGAGGATTCTTCTTCACAGAAACTCAGAGGGCACAAAGTGACTAATAAATGCTTTTTCCATACAGCAAATGTCATTGGCTACTATGATTACTTTTAACATTTATAACATATTTTAAAGTATCATTTACAACTTCTGTGCAGAAGAACAGACACCTAGTTATTTTCTCTAATGTAATTACAGATGAGATTCAAGTAAAATATTAAAATTAATCCTTTATCTGGTAGAAAATATATTTTAATAGAGAATTAAAAATAAAACATTTGTCCCTTCCTACAACCAGGAAATACATCAAAAAATAGTATCTTCTTTGAAGTTGTAAAACTTGCTTAAAAATCAATGAAAAAAGTAACTTACTAGAGAATAACAACATTTCCTTCAAAGCAAAGTGGTGATTGAAATGGACTATATTTTTTTATGAATTTCCTTGTGCACATCCTGTAACACTAGAGATGATGAATTGTTTATTTCAGAAGAACTCATACATATAAGCATGATTTTAGAAAGGTCACATGCAACAGATTGTGATAAGAATTTGTATATTTTATTATCACTTACTTCCACTCAACTGCACATGAGGAAATTATTCAAATTACAAAAAAGCTTACTGGAATGTTGATTTTAGCAAGATTTTTTTCTAAATTCCACTTTGTGAAACTAAAATACCGATTTTTTTAGAGAATATTTGTGAAACTTAATTGCAAAAGTTTATTATTTTCATAAACACAAAATGCTTGTACATTTTAAAATACTCAATGTTTCTAAAATATTATGGAGTTGATAAAAGTCATAAATTTAACACAGGTTCCCTCTAATTAAAAAAAGTGGTTCTCAAAATAAATCAGCAATTCCCTAGTGCACTTATAAAGAGAGAAGATCAAAAGCAGGAACTGGTATCTTTCCTTCCAGTGTTAATTAGTAGTAATTAAAAATCTTAGCTTCATTAGTACCTACTCTGAAATAATTTGATTTTTTTTTTTTTTTGATGGGGAAAGGGGATGTTACACAGACGAATTCTGCACTAAAGTCATGAAAATTGAAAATGCTTGCCTTCATCACAGTTAAAAAAGGATATGAAACTCTATTATTTTCTTTTAAATACACATCTTCCCTGTACACCTCAGCTTTCAGTTGGTCCTGAGTTGCATGTATTGCATAATTCTACTGGCCAAGTAACATCCTTTCTCTGTGACAGTTCAGATATGTCCGATAATTTTAAGTAGAAATAAAAATACTAGCATTTTTTTTGGCATTGTACGGAAGTTGACAGCTCCTGCTATTTGGATTGACTGCAAGTCCTAAAGAAGAACTTCCTGTATTTGGGGCAAGAAGGATAGGATGGGACTTGTCACTAATGAATGTCCCTTTATGGATTTCAAGTGTCTTCCATTTGCAATTTACTTCATGTCTTCAGTAATGATTCCATTTTCACTTGCATTATCACAGCTCAATATTTCCTGCATACAAGGTGATCATCAGTATAGCAGTAAACCCCGTTAGCAAACCAGCATTCTGAATAAGGAAGAATGTAAGATCCATCTTTCTTCCTGTCACTTTCTCCCGCAGCATATCATTCATCTCTGGGAACTGAAAAAAAAAAGGATATTTTTAGGGAAGTATTGCCATCTTGTGGTAGTGTGCTTCATTTAAGGCATTAAGAACAGAACAATATTGCTACTTCGGACTGTGTATTAGAACTAACAGAGCATGAAGGCAGTCACAGGAGCAAGTCACCCTAATTACCCTGAAAACCTACTCCACCAAGGACAGTGAAATGAAATGGTGCCTTGTTCCTCTCTATTGAGATTTCACCTGGTTGTCTCTCATGCAAATTTTCCCTTTGTGATTCCAGCAGTCTCCTAGGTTCCAGTTGTTGGTTCATATGTTGCTAGGAGCAGCTGCCCTTGTATTACTAAATGTTGCGTTACTTCACTAGTATAAACAGAGAAACCCTTCTTCAGGAAGTGGAAGATCAGGATTTCTTTTGCTTTATGTAAAGGCAAAAGAAGTGAAGATGAAAACATAGACAATGCCTCAGAAATAAGAAACCTTTTACGTGTAGAAAGTCTGGTGGGCTTCTGAGGTCAAGCAAGGAAGAAAGAAGACTGGTGTGAAAGTGGTGCTAACACAATGCAATATTACATTACAGAGCAATGAAGGGAGTCTTCATTCTGTAACATGCATCTTAATGGTAACAAAATAGCAAAGGATGACTGCTGTGCTGCTGGCTGCAGAAACAAATGTACTTCCTCTGAGGTGATGGCAGAAGAGCACAGGCAAGAAGTTCCCTGCATGGGATGATTCAGGGTATGTGTTTGCTGCCGATAAAATCAACTACAGTAGGTTTCGACAAACGTACTCAAATAAACTTTCTCTTCTCCTGTTCTGCTGGGAGTAGTCTAACCAGAATGCAATGAAGACAGTTAATTTCAGTCTTAGTTTGGAAACCTCCAGGCTAGGTGACTCAGAAATTGTATCTTTCTTTGATCTCACAACACAAAAACAGCCATTGAAGGTAACGCAATTCTTGAAGAACAGGTTAAGGTTAGCGGGAAGTGGCCAAACCTTCCCAGAAATCGTTCCAGAGCTCTGTAATACTCTTGCACAAGAGGCAATGGCAACAAACCAGATTAGCTTCATGCCATACAACAAGGATCATCTGTGCACACACCTCAGTGTACACATTCTCACCCGCCCACAGCCTCACCTCACAGTGATCCTATTGGCAGAGGTGGGATATGCCAATGCTGGAAGGAAAGGGCACAGCAAAAAGAGAATGAGGAAGGAATGACATTCCAGTTAATCCTACCTGCTTCTGGACAAGCAAACCAGAGGTGTGTGAAAATCATAACAGAAAGCAGAAAGCCAGATCTCTGTACAGAGCACTTGAATACCCTATTTCAGACTTTTCAGGGGGAAGAAAAATTCAGATAGGTAACTGATACAATCCAAAAACCTATAAAAAGAGAGAGAGACTGGGGAGAAGAGGGGACAGGGAGAGAGACAGAGAGGAACAGAGAGAATAGAACAACAGATAAAAGAATGTTACCTACTTTGATGGATTAATAACAAATTTGAGCCACTCTAAATCTATGCCATGAATTTTACACATCATAGTTCAGTACATTACTGTTCATTATTTAAGAGTGAAATTAAATGAAAAGCATTAGCAATCAAGGTACTGCAAACTTATAAAATAAACTACTTATATTGTTTCTTTAATTCTAGGGTATTACTTAAATTCTATGCTATTTCCTAAACTATAATAGCATTTAATGGAATGGTCACTATAACTACATGACAGCTCTTGAACACACATAGAAACAAACTGGGGACTTAAATCTTTTCAAATTCAGGCCTCACTCTTCCAATTCTACACTCAAATGGATTCTCATGTAGCAGGTGTAAACACCTTTTCACCTGCTGCATCTGTTCTTACAACACTGAATTAAACATAATAAAACTTAAAACTCTTGAAAGACCTCTTTCATTTTGAGACAAAACATCATTATAAGAGGAAATTATGGAATATTGCTAACTGCCTGTGAATCCAGATTTTATTTCCCAATGTCTAAATCCTATTTGGATCTTAGCACAATATCTTTCCCTTATATCTTCTAGCATACTTTGAAAAATAAATGATAGACAGACCCTTTTGTATAGAGCTCAGCAAGTTTTTCAGTCTGAACCTTGAAACTGGGGCTGTCACTGTTTAATTTAAATGAGAACAGAATTTAAATCAGGTTTTTCAGCTAAACAACCTGAAAATTATCACAGTGATTACAAAACACCTTTCATTCAACTAAAAACTTAATACTTAACTTCATTTTGTTTACCTTTCTTTTTCTGTTTTTCTTTCACAATATGGTTTAAATAGAAAAATGAACCTTTTAAAGATAAGCTGAAATACTCTGGCACTTTAAAATGCTGAAACAACGTATTTATACACTTTTTACTCTTTGATGAAACTGTTCATGAAAAGCTTGTCCCTGTCTAAAACTCCTTTCAGCAATAATGTGATGAGCCATATTTGTGAAGTGAAAGAGTTCCATGTTTCATGAACAAACATAACTATTTGTGCACCCCCACTAAGGGTATAATTGCTGATTTAACATCTAATAATAGTAATAATAATTAGATGATACTGATATGAGAGCAAGAAAGTACTAAATTCTAGTACTGGAAAGACTTAGTGAAATCTTTTCTTGCAGATAAAAAAATAACTGAAAATGAAATTATAACTCACCATATCTGCCAGAGAGATGTACAGAAACATTCCACCAGCTACAGCAAAGATGATGTTAGGAGCAAAGTTGTTGCCTACTAATATACCAAAAGCCAATCCAATGTAACAAGAACATGCAGACAGAAAATTGAAAAACAGAGCCTGTCGAGTACTCATTCCTGCATTAAGCAAGATGACAAAATCCCCTAAAAGAATAAAAAAAAAAGAGAAAACCATTTTCAGAAAATGATATTGTGGTTATTTTCTGATTTCAAAGGAACTCTGAAGAAAATACATGATTTGTATAACTCCCTGCTGTTTTTCTTCATTCAAGTACATGATGAGGATTTCCCTTCAATACTAAGGAAACTGATATATTCTAAATAAATAGGTGATGCAAGATTGAGCTAAGAGCATGGGAACACACACCTACTTACAATGATTTTTGTTTTTAAAAATAATTAATACAACAGTATATGCAATATATATATGAACAAGATAATTAACACCTTTCCAATATACAGTCTCAGCTTCCACCCACTTGCACTATGGAACTTCCTGTGCCAGATGTGTATTTTGATGCTTGGGACTTCTTGATGAATATTTTTTCGATTAATTTGTCTAAACTTTCTTTCAATCTATGCACGACCTCCTACAACAGTGATTTCCACAGTAAACAACATGAAGTTCCTTACCTAATTCATGAGGAAACTCTTCACACAGGATGGCTATGGAGGTACTAAGCCCTTGAAGCAGAGACAGAGTGAAAGAAGCACCAATAGCCAAACCATCTATGAAGTTATGTACAGCATCACTCAGTGTTACCATCCAAGCAATGGTCCCAATCTTTGACAGTGGACGCCCATTAAGACACTTGCATAAGCTGCTTTGGGTGGCTTCTTCCTGGGAAAAAAATAACACAATAAAGCAATTACATAAACCACTGAATAAAGAAGCCAACAAATCATGCTCCTGTCTTTAAATGAATGCCAAGTATAAACTAAAGCACTGCTGCACACAGAGATCAAATTGCTTGGTCCAAGAAGCAAAAGGCACAGTAGTAGCACCAAATGTTTTCCTTTTCAACAAGTTAACATGCAGGGCCCAATCACCCTTCTGACTACAAAGCTTCATCTGAATGCCCTTCAGCTGAGAGAGCAGTTCAGGCCATAGTGGTCTGAATGTCTCTCTGGAGTCCCTGTCAGGTAAAGAGTGTCTCAAGGCTCCTCACAGCCTCCTCAGCCACCACTATTAAGCATGTACAGTCAGAAGGATCTGATCACATTGACTGTATTTGAAACACAACTGCCACTACATCATGCTCTCAGAGACACACCTGCTGCATAACAGCCAGGTACACATGAGTATAGACACATCCAGATATTCCATAAACTTTATTTCTAATTTTGGGCAACGATAGTCAAATCCAGCTATTCAAATTAGTTTCTACAAAGTGAATGTTTAATAAAAACAGTAATGGATAATTCTGACTGTGCAAGTTAAAGGCTCAGAGTATGAAATCAACAGGCTAATATAAAACTGCAATGCACATACACTCCAGGGATCTCACTAATTCCTCCCAAAGTGGAAGTGATTTATACATGTAGTGCCACAAAATAATGAAAAACTTGAAGCAGATAAAAGGAACTGCCATTTTAGCTGTGAGTACAAACCAACCCCCCCTAAAAACTTCTGGTGATCCGTTCTGTTAAATTTCTGTACACACATAGTGTATTTACAGGATATTTGCAAGCATTGTAGTATTTTCCCCACTAAAAAAAAATATTTGCTTATAAGGCACTAATGAGCACTCACTTACTGGAATACATAAGCAGTAATACATACATCTGTGTGCCTACAGAGATACTTATCACAGAATCACAGAACAGATCGGTTTGGAAGGACCACAGTGGGTTGTCTGGTCCAACCTCCCTGCTCAAGCAGGGTCATCCTAGAGCACATCAAACAGGATTGTGTCCAGACAGTTCTTGAATATCCCCAGTGAGGGAGACTCCACACCCTCTCTGGGCAATCTATTCCAGTGCACAGTCACCCACACAGTAAAGAAGTTCTTCCTCATATTCAAATGAAACTTCTTGTGGATCAGTTTCTTCCCATTGCCTCTTCTTCTATTGCTGGGCACCACTGAGAAGAGCCTGGCTCCATCCTCTTGACACCCTCCCTTCAGATACTTGCATACATTGATGAGGTCCCCTCAGTTGTCTCTTCTCGAGGCTGAACAGACCCAGCTCCCTCAGCCTTTCCTCGTAAGTGGAAATCATCCTTGTCATCCTAATCATCCTTGTCACCCTCCAATGAACTCACTCCAGGGCTCCATGTCTCTCTTGTACTGAGGAGTCCAGAACTGGACACAGCACTCCAGATGTGGCCTCACTGGGGCTGAGTAGCAGGTCAGAATCACCTCCATCAACCTTCTGGCAATGCTCTTCCTAATGCAGTCCAGGATACCACTGGCCTTCTTGGCTACAAGGTCACAATGCTGGCTCATGGACAGCTTGTTGTCCACCAGGACCCCCAGGTCCTTTTCCACAGAGCTGCTTTCCAGCAGGTCAACCCCAAGCCTGTTCTGTGCTGGGGGTTATTTTGCCCAAGTGCAGGACCCTGCAATTGTCTTTGTTGAATTTCAGAAGGTTCTTCTCTGCCCATCTCTCCAATGTGTCGAGGTTCTTCTGAAGGGTTGCACAGCACTCTAAGGTATCAGCCACTCCTCCCAGCTTTGTATCATCAGCAAACTTGCTGAGGAGGCATCTTCTCCTTCATCCAAGACACTGATGAAAAGGTTAAACAATACTGGGCCTGATGTTGAAACCTGGGGGACATAAGTAGTGACAGCCCTCCAACTAGACCCCATGCCACTGATTATGACCCACTGGGATCTGCCATTCAGCCAATTCTCAATCCACTTCACTGTGTTCTTATCCAGTCCACTTCCTGAGTTTGCCTCTGAGGATGTTGTGAGAGACAGCGTCAAAAAGGTTGCTAAAGTTAAGGCAGACAATATCCACTGCTCTCCCCTCATCCATACACATATCAGTCTCTTGTAGTAGAGTGGTGCAGAGGAATGCCTCTTTCTCCTTTATGAGAAGGCCACAGAGTATTCCAAGAAATTTTCTTTTGTTATTAAAAACAACATTGCAAATTGTTTTAGTTTTGCCATATGCAAATACTACCAGGCAACTGAATTTTGAACTACAAGGAAATACAACGATTAATAAATTCTTACAAAATCTCTAATGACAGAGCAACAAGGACTGTCTCATGATTTGCTCACCTGACTCTTATCTGGCTACATTCTTGTATTAGGAGCTGTCTTGGGACAGGACAAAAGTTCAGGTCGGGAATTTCCAAGTCAGATGCTTATTGCACTGTCTGGAACTCGTAGATAATAAAGCCTTGCTTGAGTAGTGCCAAAACTACCACAAAGCACACTTACAGCTCCTATTCAGTCCATAGGAAGTTCTGAAATTATACTTTCATAATGCAAAAATTAACAATGATATTAAAAAAATTGGGAGTTTCCCTGATGACTCAAACAAGTAGTTTTAGACTTTTACTACATGCTTGCCTTTAGTTTTTGAAAGTTTTCCTCTCAACATTTCATCCAACACAAGCAATGCCAATCACATTTTTTAGGTGATTAATTTGTACCTGTACTGTTTCTGCTTGAGATAGGACCACTTATGAGTGAGTAATAGACCAATTCCATCAATTCATCCAGCTCTCTGAGCTGAAGATCTGCTCTCTTATGTTATTTTCTGTTCCCTGGTGACCATCCTTCAAGCTGCCTATGAACTGGTGGAGGCACTGTTTTGTAGATCATCCTAATTTCTGCCAAAAACACATCTTTCTTGCACATGTTTCTAGTTTCACTGAGGAAAGGGAGTTTGAGACAATGCACAGATTTTAATTTGAACAATTAACTCATTTTTTCTAATAAAAAAGAACATTGTTCACATACACACAAACAACAGCAAGTATTTTCAGATAAAGCAGCAATATTAGTCTCAGGAAATTGTATTTTGAAAAGACATGTTATCGACTTCTATTATACATGAGAAAGAGGTGATGGTTTTGTTCTGTAAAAACTTTCAATTATCAAAAAATTCTCACATCAAATGCCAAGCACTTCTATAAAATGAATGGTTTTATGAAAAAAAAAACGTTTATTAGGATGAAACTTCCTGAAAGAGCAACGAAAACAGTGAGCAAATAATACAGGTGAGCAAAAACGTCACTTGTACATATTTGTTTATGTTCATTCCCGCCAAAGCACAGTTGGTTTTAGGGGGAGCCATGTGTGTGCATATGGCTTTCTGAGGGCTGTAATGGCACAACTGGCTTAGCCACAGAACTAGGTAAAGGACCCATTTTCTGGCGCAGCTGAGAATTCCAATGACAGCCTAAAGCAGTGTGTATGTACGACAAATACAAAAATCTGAAGGGTTTTTTAGTGAAATAAATAATTTACAAATATACATGCTGAAATTTCTATGCATCTAATAAAAAAAATGAACATTGAGTAAGAAGATACTATTAAGAATTAGCTGTTGAGTCTATCAAGAATGGAACTGATTCTAGAAAAGTGCTGAGGTTTGGGTTCTTTTATCTATGTATTTTTTTTTAAGTAATTGGATTTAATTTAGAATACTAGTATTGATTTAATTTTAAAAATTACTTTCTTAATCAAATCTTTCAAAATGCAAAAATAACTGTAATTTAAAAACTAGGAAACAGTTTCTGAGAGGCTTCTGCAATACATATATGGCTATCTGCCATTTACTGTGTAGTTCTGAAATATCATAATTCTTGCATGTAATCTATTGTAGATAATGTCTTGACAACTTCTCTAAATCATATAAAGTACAATGAAATTGCTTGTCTGGATTTATATTCTGAACTTTACCAGATCACGTGTCCAATAGAAGAAGATGAACGAGTAATACCTATTCTTCATGTTAAAGATAAGGCAGACTACTGACAAAATTACCCTACAAATATATAGGATTTCAAGGCAAAAAATGAACAATGTCTGTCTCTGCTGGACTATTCCCACTTTTTCATGGTAGTTTAGCAGACATCACAGAAGATATGCCAGCTAAGGAACTCTGTAATACCCAGCTGGACTATCAGGTCTAATTTTTATTAATTATTAATGCAGTTCTGTATTATTTGTATCTCTACAGTTTATGGAAAACCAAAGATGTCCTTGGTATTTTTCCTCTTCTAGACACTGACGGTTTTTTAAAAGTAATGATCTCTTCTCTGTTCCCAAAATTAAAAAATTATACAGAGTCTCTCTTATTTTATCCCATGGTATCTCAGATTACTATTGCTATTTCTAATGCATCTCTGATTCCCTCAGACAGGAACCAGATATGTCCTTTCGTATTCTCTAGAAATGCCCACAGGACCAAGAAGGAATCCTGACACTGACTCTGGGGAATAAATAAAGGTCACTGTAAAGTTTTGTTATACAACTCTAACACTCTGCACTCAAGAATACAGACATTTTAGCAATTCATCTCTGAAACAACTTTTCTTCAAAGTTACTGTTGTCAAGCCGTATTTCAACACATAGTAGATACAAACCTTGGGTAGAGCACAAAGGACGTTTCCAAGGTTGCAATTACTGCTTCGAAGTGAAAACAGAACGTAAGTGACTGATTAAACATTTACTCTGGCAGTCAATCTGTTCTGGCATTAAAGGAGATAGTATAGCTGGATCCCCACAGCTAAAAACAGTTACCACACCTCGGCACAGTCGGCTTCAAATTCCCTCCTTAAAGACTTCATGATGATTTCTGATGATGCTGTGTTTGGCCTAGCTAATAAGCAGTAGATTATGAGAATACATTAAAATTCTCTTAGGTATGTGTTGGCTTGTGCCAAAGGGTTTCTTCTTTATTTCTTTCTTAAAAGTATTTAAGAAAGAAATATGCCTGTAAAGTTGAATGCAGACTTACCCTCATGTCATTACCAAACTGCCCCAAAACACCTCAGCCACACCGGCCCTCTCCTGCTCCCTAATGACTCCGAAGACTACCTGCCCCCTTTGAACCTCACTGGAGGAGGACAAGAGTAATAATGGCTTTTTTGTTGCTACCTACAATATCATAGAATCGTTAGGCTGGACCTCTAAGATTGAGTCCAGCCACTAACCTAACACTAACAAGTCCACCACTAATTCATGTCCCTAAGCACCACATCTATGCCTCTTTTAAATACCTCTAGAGATGGTGGCTCAGCCACTTCCATGGGAAAGCCTGTTTCAATGCCTGACAATCCTTTCTGTTAAGAACTTTCTCCTAATATCCAATCTAAACCTCTCCTGGCACAACTTGAGGCTGTTTCCCCTTGTCCTGTCACTTGTCACTGGGGACAAGAAACTCACACCTTGCTACAATCTCCTTTCAGGTAGTTGTAAAGAGCAAGAAGGTCCTCCTGAGCCTCTTTTACTCCAGGCTAAGCACCCCCAGCTCCCTCAGCCATTCCTCATAGGACTTATGCTCCAAGACCCTGTACCAACTCTGTTGCCTTTCTCTGGGCACTCTCCAGCACCTCAATGTCTTTCTTGTAGTGAGGGACCCAAAACTGAACACAGGATTAGAGTGGCAGCCTCACCAGTGGTGAGTACAGGGGAAAAACAATTTCCCTAGTCCTGCTGGCTACACTGTTTCTGATACAGACCAGGATGGCATTGGCCTTCTTGGACACCTGGGCTCACATTCAGCCATGGGTTATCTGACACCAAAATTTCCTTGCAGCCAGCCTTGGCTCCAGAGTGAATTTTACCCTGTTACTTTCAAGATGATTTAATACAACATATTCTCTTCCTGGATTTGCAGAAATGGAGAGAAAGAAAGATTGAAGGGCATGAATTTTCATAAGAACATTAAGTAGAAGAGAAGACCTGTGTGAAATTTTAAGTTCTTAAGACTGCATGTAAAAGGAGATGCGTATTCCACAAAGGATCTTGGGGTGACCTACAATATTTCATGGTCACAAGCATCTCATCTAAACTAGTTGTTAGAAATAAATCCTATGTAGTTGCATTTTAATATTCTAATATGTGGTATGATTTTGTTATGTTTAGGTTATGCATAAGCAGGTGGCTAGCCAAAAGGTAACACTGGAATAAGTCCAGATGTAACTTCTAGTACAGGACAGAAAAACAATACCCATAACACTAGAGCTGACTGTCTCTGCAGAGAGCAAAGTGGTGTTCTTTTTGTTTTATAAATCTACAGAATACAGCTTAGGGACACTCATAATACTAATTCCCTCTTGGTGCCCATACAATTTTAAGTATATTTCTCCTAGTTTTTGAAACATCCAGTATCCACCACACTTCATGACATTTCTACAGTAAGGACAAGTAAATTTTATTGCTTTAAACTGTGTGCATCAAATGCCCTGTGAGCCTGCAAGGTCAATGCAGAACTCTAATATTTTCTCCTGGCTGTTAGGGCATGCCTCTGGCTTGCTCTCCTGCTTGCTCCTCTCTGCTCCCCACAACCAACTTACCGGCTAAAGAACATGAGTGGTAAACCAGAAATCTCTACTATGAAAAAAAGTTTGCCTTGGACATTCCAGATTTTTTTTTTAATGTGTTTTTAATTTTTTATAAGTAAGAAATGGTACTGCTCCTCCCTGCACAGGGGAAAAGACTAAAGAGGCACAAAACTTTCTACTTCCATTTTCTTCTCAGACAGAAGGAAGTTGTATTTGCGGTATGAAAATAAACACAAAGAAATACAGAGAAAAAATCTGAAAGATAGTAACACTTAAACCAGGAGGAATGGCTTCTGTCTCAACATAGGACATCCATAATTCTCATAGTATCCAAACATACTGAATTATGACAAGCAGTGCTCACAATATACTGCATGAAAGTTACTGTATTCGGTTTTTGTATTAAGTTACTGTATTATTCAAAGGAATCGAGTTCTCACACTTAACAGCTTTACATAATCAGGAACACCACAGAGATCACACAACACTAAAATACACTATCACTCTTAAAGCAAAACAAAAAAACAAAATCAATATTAACCAAATTATCTGATTAAATACATCTCTCTGTCCTATGCATTCAAATACTGATATAAAATAGCCCTTTTTGTTGGCTACAAATTGAATGCATCATTCAGCTTTTGTAAGCTTGCCCCAAAACCCCATTATTTTTTTCGTAGAGCTCAAGCAAATTATAAGCTCTAAGTTTACAAGAATTTACAAAAGTAATAAAAATTCATATTAACTGTCCCCTCAGATACATTTATATAATTGGCAGGAATACAATAAAAAATAGACACAATTTTCATACCTGTGCTGAGACCACACTGATGCTGTCAAAACCAAGATTTCCATTGCTCTCTATGACGGCTGAATTTGCGTAACACGCCCCCCCAATGCTGGATGACAGTGGTTTGGGTGGGTTAGTCTTATCCTGAGAACGATTCTCTTCACCATTTTCGAAGTAATTATGGCCAGTCTAGGTGACAAACAAATAAGTAGGAGCTAATTAAAACAAAAGCAAAATAGCAAACATAAGAAAATAGAGACAAAAAGGGAAAGGTGGGTGCATCATACTCTTGCTGCCTTGTTTTCAACACCAAGTGATTGTTGAAATGAGCAGCAGTAAACATTTCAATTTTTCAATGAACTCCAAATGTATCTAAGTTCCTAACTTATCTCTTACTTTTAGCTAATCAGAATACATGTGGGACTTTTAACTTTTACACCTTTATGTAGAACCTCCCAAGCCAAATTCCTAACCACAAGTGACCAATATTTGCTAGTTATTCATGGTTGTTTGTCAAATGGATCTTATTAGCCTTTGTCAATTGTGTACAAAAATAAACAGTAACAAATTTGTTTTTTCTATTTTTAGCTATTACCAACAAGGGGCAGTTGATCATCATAATTTTCACTACCAGCAATACTTTGGGAGGGGGAACCTTAAGAGAGGTAGGAGTAGGACAGTTTTCTTTCACGAGTAATGAGCAGAGAGGACCAGAATTTTGAGGTGCCCTTCTCTGAGACAAAATCAGCCCCACTGATGTGAGTACGCAACAAACAAATACTCAGACATATGGGTAGAAAGCAGAGTGCTGGGCAGTAAGAGATAACTGCAGTGTTCACTAAAGCAGGTCTGTGTACTAGAGCATGGGGAAACACAGAGCTGAAGTCACTGAAGGAAAGATTCAGGTCCTATCAGCATGGTTACACTTTGCAGGTGACTACGAAGGTATAAATGTCACATGGATTTCTCCTGCCCGAAGGGGAGACTCCATGGGCAGACTCCATTCTCTCCAGCTCTTAGGTATTTCCATCCTTTTCTGATGTGTTTAGCTATCATGGCAACGACTTGGCTATTGAGAGCAACTGAAACATCTTCCAGTGAGAGCAGATCACACTCATATCTGGATTCTATTCCCAGTGCTGCTTATAACTCCTTCAAAAAAGTGAGGTTGCTTCCCCTATTCATATGGATTTTAAACAGTTATATTAGAACACAGAGTAGGGCTGAATTCCTCAGATAAAATAGAAAAAAACCCACACATTTTATTTAACTGGCAAGTATCTCATAAAATATGACAGGCACTTTAAGGCAAGGCTTGTTCAGTTAGTGACAGGTTTCATTACCTGGTGATAGATCTTTAATATCACTTTAAGAATCCTTTCCACAAAGAAGAGAATATAGAATCCACCAAACACAGCAACTGCCTTCTCAACATAGTTATCTACTTTCGGGTCAAACCCAAACGCCTAACAGTGAAGAAAAAAGCAATGCAAATTAGTCTGTAATCTTAATATATTTCCAGAAAAACAAACAAATGCCACACTTCACAGATACCCCTTTATTATAAAAACTGTCTCTATACCCACCACCAGTTTCCATGACCTGAAATTGTGAAAGATCCTGATCCTTTAAATTTTTTAAACTTGGATTAAACGTTAACAGTGTAGCCCAATAAAGTTCACTAAGATTTTATCCAATGCATTTCTCTTTCTGTCTAAAGGCAGCATAGCCCATGAACATTGTTCCCCAATGAACAATAAGACAGAGATCTTGATGGCTCTGACTCATCCCAGAAAGGGATCATAGCTAATGGTACTGAAACCCACACAAAACTCTTTGGAGACTACAACCCACACACAGAACCCCACAGCAGCATGCTTCTAAAATTAATATACTTTAGAAACTAGTACGCAAACTAAATAATGATTCCCCTTGCTTACCTCTGGAATGAGCTGGAAAATTGCATTAGAAAAGAGAGTACCAATGGCCAAGCCCACAAAGTAAGTTAAAACCTTGGGGAAATACGACTTCTTTAAGAGAGGAGTTAAAATCAATCCCAGAAGCGATGCCAAGTTAATGATAGTCACAGCCAGGAACCCAAATCCCCAAACTGTGGATAAACAAGAAGAAATACAAAATATTTTAGTATAACACCCACTTCAGTCTGCTTGTGATTTCTCTAATTGCTAAATTGTAAAAATGGAATTAGTAAAAGTAGTGGTTCCTTGATTGAAATTAAAATTCACAAATATGTAATTCTGAAGTTAAGATGCACACCTGCAGAAAGGAAATATCTGAAAACACTGTCTGGGACTACCATATTAAAAATGGAAACTGTGCTAGTATAAGTATATATATACGGGCTAGCCTATATGCTGCTAATATAAATCAGGTCTCTGTACAGCCAATAAAGAGTAAAAATTAAGGCTTAGGCTAATAACTGAAGTAGTTATAGCATAGAGATGATAAGACAAAACTTGTCACTAGTCCCAGAGTCAATTGTCATTTAATGCCAAATAAATTGCCATTTACTTCTAAGGAACTCCAAGACTAGAAGGCTGCTGTCTTGGCTGTACTAGATACAAAAATCCTTCCTGATAATGGATGACTCCTTCAAATCACCCTGAAGTGGTATCTCAGTTCCTAACACTCCTCCCTCCTTCTCTTATTCGAAGAAGTTCTGCTGGCTGAAAATGCTGCCCATCACCACTTATCAAACAGGTGGGTGACAGATAGCTCATAGTTGAGACAATTATAATAGAGAAATGAAAGTGCATTTAAAAAGAGGTTCTAGGTTCAAAAAGAAGGACATACAATTTAGGTACGCAACGGGGAAAACTTTTTCTAAGAAGCAGTATATGCACCATAACTTTGTTTCCTTCATCATAAGCATAGTCTCAGATTTTTCATGTTCGGACACAAGGACTTGCACAAATCCATACCATAATAATTCTGGAGTCTGAATTACAGGTTGGAGAGGTGTGGTGTGGTTGCTGTTGTTGCTCATAAGCATCACAAAGTCGTGCCTCTATGTGTGATTACTGTTTTTCCCAGTGACATTTCAAGTCACTGTGAGTACAGAGAAAAGCTTTAAAAGTTGCTCTGAAGAGGTCTACAACGGTGCCTCAAGTGATGCCACAGAACCACAAAGTTATCCACACAGACAGAGGGTTTGTCTGTAAAATTAACCACAAATAATAATCAGAGCCAACAGCACACTGCCTAGATGAGAACAATTTGGTATAATCCAGAACGCTGCATCATTATAAGCTTGTGTGTATGTAAAGAAGTTGCATGGCAGAAACTAACAGATCAGATCTGCAGCCTTACTCTTCTGGAACACAACTGGAAAACACAACAAACTAGATTACTCACCTGCTACCAGGATGGCTCTATTTTGTTTGTAGAGTGTCACAATTTTTATATATAATGACATTTATATTATGTCAAGAACAGAAACATTAGAAACATTTAAAGTATTCAAAGAAGGTGTATCACTGCCAATTAGAACATTAATTTGCCAGTTTTGAGGGAGATACACAGAGAGCAGGAAGAAACCACAACTAGATATGGGTAGATTCACTAAGCTACACAGGAGCTTAATTTCCATTAAAATAAATTACAATTAAGCTTGCAAATATCTTTTTGAAATCAAATTTATAATAGACAAATAGGTCTGCAATGTCATCAGGAGTCACAAACCACTGTTTACAGTTTGGGATTACTACAGAAGCATGAGTCTCTTTCAGCTCAGTGTATGGACATCTACACGTATTCTATGCAAAAATGTACATTTTAAACTGAGTTAACAAAATAAAAAAGTGACAAAATTCCAAGATAACCAATGTTGCCGAAGTTCCTGCATTGCAGATTGTATTTCACAATGCAGTATGCACTGCTGTCTTAAAAATTATTTTATTCACTAGGACTCCATCCACACTAAGTTTTTCATGAGTCCACACATCTCAGAAATCTGAGATACCAGAGCGGGGCACTCTGAACACATACTCTCTCTTCCCCAAGACTGGTGGTGCAGTCAGCTTTAGCCAGCTACTATTATTCTTTCTGTCTCTAGAACTGCAGACCCAATAAAGAGACAGTCAAGATACCCAAAGACTCAAGAAATCTAAAAAACAGAATTGCAGGAGTGCAAGTAAGATGGCCTCCTTAGAACACCACTGCTCAGCATTGCTCTTTATAAGAACAAGCAGGCTCAGGCTCTTCCTTAGCCTTGGCCTAGGATGAAGAGGAAAAAAGTGCATGAATACCTTTCTAAAGAAGTCAAGAAAAGAGCACAGAAAATGTTCACATTGGACAGAAGGAATGCCACTGGGAACTTCCAGTATTTCATACAGTTCTCCCTATTATCTTTCAGAGAAGCAAGTTAGGGAAGGACTTGAGTGTGCCCCTAAGGTCAGCTAGGTTAGATATGAGTTATACAAATCCCAAGAAAAAACACGTGATATATATTGCCTTCCAACTTCTACTCTGTTTCATCAGCACTTATTTTTTATTTCAAGTAGCTGTTCTGTAAAGCTCATTGTACAGGTTTCTTCTGTGCATCTTGTCTATTAGTACTTCAGAAGACAGTATATCATCTTCTGAAGTCCCTGGGGAGAAAATTCACATGAACACAGATATAAACATGCACAGAAGATTTTGCTTCATGGGCAGTAACTGAAATCACCTGATGCCAATGCTGTAGCAATACAGATTCATTTTGTGATGGGGTGGGGGGGTGAATAAATCAACAGCTGCATTTGGCACTGGGCCTTCCTGTGAATTTCTGTTCAAAATAGGTACCACTGTGTGTCACAGCCTCATACCCTTGTGGTTTAAAATACTTTACATGGACCTTGCAGATTTCTTGCACTGCAGCCAAGGGAGGGGCAGGGAGAAGGCTGCCTTGCTTATCTGGCTACTGGACATTGCTTCTGAGCCTGAGGGATAAAAGAAAAACAAGAGGGATGGTCTAGATAGCTTAGGAGGTTAACTGTAGGTCAAGGATTCCATGTACAACCTACTTAAACAGTTCCCCCCAACAAAAGAAAAAAAAAGAGAAAGACAGATCCTAGTCTCTGGTGCAGATATTATGGACTTCTTGGCAATATGTGTCTTCATATGATACAAGCAATCTAGAACAGCCATAGTAAATTGGTGATATGATTTCAGTGATTACTCAAGTAGAATTCTAATCTCTCACTGACACAGCTAAGATTTAGGAATTACCTCTAATTCTTAATAAATATGATCACCTATGTTAATCAGAATGTTATTAATGCTAGTATTTCAAAAGTTACAAAAAGCACTTTTCTATCTCTTCTCATAAATGCTGACATTAGGCACCAACTCATCCAAAATCCTAACTTTTAAGTTTAATTCAGATGACTCCCTTGGAGTAGTAAATTTATTTGTGATACTGAGTCAAATCAATGGGTCATTCTATATTTGATCCTTATCAGTGAAACAAGTTACTTCATTAACCAGCTGAATCTTCCCCGTCCTTTGTTTTTTACTGCACCATACAGTTCTGTGCACAATAAATATGGAAATAAAGTAAGAAAAATAGGAGGAAGGAAGACTAAGGCTACCTAGCCATGTGATGATATTCCACATGGAGGGGTCATCACAGAAGATGACATGAAAGCAGGAGTCAGAATTTGGAAGGAATATTTTTCCTCACAAAAACAATCGCTGGCTCCCTAGATGTCATGACTCCCACCTGCAAATATCTCCACTCAAATGCAGCCCCCTAAGTAAACCTTGTATTGCCCTGATACATGCAAATCCCAGTTAGGTGATTTCCCACTGCAAATCAGCTGCACAGACTTCCCTTCTGTACTCCCATCTTCTCTCCTGTTAACCAACTGTTAGCGAGACTCCTTGTGTTTGTTTAGATGTCTGCTAACCCGAAACAGCATATTGTGTTTCCACTTTACAACCATATCCTCTTAAACAAGACACTCCTGTTATGCATAGATAAATGCTTACTATTCCCCTAAGAAAACCCCACTCCAGTCACAGTATTAATATTAATTAATATTAACTAACCTTGTAAAGAATGTGGCTTAGACGTATCCTCAAAGTTTTCCTGATGATCACATGGGTGAAAAATGAGCTGTTGCAAAACAGCAGGACATATTGTAGAGAAGTTGGAACTTGATATGTGACTGTTGTTTGGTATCCCATGCAAAGAAAAAATTTCTTCACCAGTCAAGCACTGAAACAAAAAGGAATTTTGCCAACTTAATACATTAATGCAAACCCAAAAATTCATACACTGAGAAATCCAAGAAGTACATGAAAATACTGTAGTGCATTTTCAAGGAAGTCTATGCAGTGTTTGTATGCTGTGCATGAAAGCACTGTGATTGCTTAATGTGACGCAGAAATGATTCAAAGTATTTTAAGTGAGATAAACCAGAAATCAATACAACATATTTTAAAGAGACATTTGCAAATCTTATGCCCTATGAACCAGGACAGTTAAACCCTAAAATATATTTGGAAAAATAGCTTCAAAGTAAATAAAATAGTATGTAATTACAAAATAATTACATTTAAGAGCAGAATAAATACATTCAAAACCTCAGTGACAGAGTAGGTCAGAAAATGACTGGTAATTCAGTGACAGTTTATTCATGCAAGTGACCACTTCTGTGTTACAACAACACTTCTTATTTATTTCCCCCAATTAAGTGCTTAAAAATGGTCTAGAGCTTAGCAGCACTCAACATTTTTCATTCATTTTACAGCAATAGCTGTTAAGAGCAAACATTGTTTTGTAGAGCTTTCCTGCACTCCAATGAGATACACTCCTACTTTGGATCTTCACTTTGCCTTCAGCTTGGGATATAACAGTGTCTGATGGGTCAACAATAAACGTACTTGGCAGTGCTAAACCAGGCCAGGGCAGGGCTGGTTCCTGTGCTTGGCACTTTCAACCAAAAAGATAAAATACAGACCAAGAAATATTGTAAAACATCCATCTACAGAAAAATTGAGTGGTTTTATACGAAATGTTCCAAACTGTGGAAGTCTTTCACCTAACACTTTCTGTTAATTCACGTTCTTTATTTCCTACAATAATAAGGAAAAAGTGTTCTCTTTTTGAATGTCAACAAAAGTGATTTGGCTTATTGCTGCACAACAAACACACACCAAGGTTTAGTCTTGGGACCAAAAAAAGTCAAATATTTTCCTTCTATAGGAGACATCAATTACAGCATAACTCTCCCTGTAGCAAATCTCAGTTGCAAAAGCAGAGCACTTGAAGTCTTAGCAAAATAAAAACAAATGTTCCCTCCCTGCTCTTTTCAGTTTTGCTATCCTTCAGATTCCATAGCACTTCTCCAATAATTCAGTATTATTATTTATGAAGCGATTTCCTTCTAGAGACAAGCTTAAGCAACTGCAAGTCATTTATTTCAACTTCCATTTCTGTTAAGAAATAATTTTGTAATACTGCCCAAAAACTGAAAGCATATGCACATCGCTTGAAAGTGACTCTTTTTGATTAAGCTTGGAGGAAAAGAACATGCAGGCCAATTCAAGCGACTTCAGCTAAATTACATCCAGGATACTTCTATCCTTCCTCTTTAATGACCCAGCCTAGCAAAGCACTCAAATACATGCTTGACCTTAAATATAAGTATAAACTTTGTTAAGGCCATGAGACCCTGAAGACTCAAATACAGAGAAGCGAAGTACATATAATTTCATCTTTCAACATCAATGCTAATGTCAAAGAAGTAACACATATAAAATAAATACAGCTCAATAACAGAAGGCTTTTTTGCTTTAAAACATGTTGTTCCATTTAATCTCAGTGGAGTAATGCATAAAGAAATCATCACTGAACATACAGTCTTTTACAGACCAATACAAAAAACTCTGGAGCTTTCTAAACTGGTTATGTGCCATATCATTTTCCTGTTAACACTGCATTATGGAATAACTCAAAATACATGGCTAATATGCCCACAGTGAAACAAAAGGAGAATACTTGTGGTCTACAGGAATAGTTCCTGTATGGTGCTTATTACTGGCTCATAGAGCCATTCCTGGAACCTACGATGAAAAGCCCTTAAAAAACAAGCCACTAAGAGCTAAGAATTTATAACATAACCATCTCAAAGAGAAATTACCTTTAACTATCTCATTTCTAGAAATACAGAATGAATTATTAGTATTTTAAAACACCAATACATTAGTATTAACATTAGTTCACAAAAATCCAAACAATGTTGTAGATAAGAAAACATATGGAGAGAAAATAAATCAGACACAGCATGAATTAGTAAACTTGAGACTTGTAACTTTGCCTACATACAAACACGTAAGTGAGAAATACCATTGGACAAGAGCTCTTTCATGTGAAATTGAGAAACAGCATTTTATTTAATTACTATTATTATTTTGATCAGGGACAAACCTAGAGGATAATGATTCTTATAAATGATTCATTGTTATAAGTCATCTCATACTCTCGCTAAACTCCTACATACATCCAAGAGCTAAAAAGCAAGCTTGCATGAGTTCCCTAGCACAATTAAAGGATTAATTAAAAGACTGAATCTATTAGAATTCTTGAACTGGAGCAATGCATGTTTGCACACTGCAGAACTCTGCATTTATCTTTGGAGGATAAATAAATACATTAACACAGTCACACTGCTGTAAAAACATGCAGTATTTATTTTGTAAGACTGACAGATGATCTCAGCAGAAAGAAAATTTAGCCTCATAAAACAGGGGACTGAAAACGATGTCCCGACTCACCAAGTCTACTGTTATGTCTATCCCCTGATATTCAGTAGGACTTATTACAGCGATTAGGTGAGGGGACTGGCTGTAATATTACTGTCACTCAGTGTTTAGTAAACAATTGCAAAAAAAAGATATAACAAGATTGTGCTGAACTTTCAAGAAAATGTTTTTAAAAACACTTTCATCAAAATTGGGAAGGACTTAAATCAGTAGGATTTACACAATTACAAAATATTCAAAAACATGCTTACTTTTATCCTGCTAAGGCTCTCCCAAAAATGATTGACCAATATGGGATTCCTCTAACTGGAAAAATTAAAAAATATGACAGTAACAACTATCTTGTAAATGCATCAGTCCCTGTGTTCTGCTGTGTTCTTATCGTTGCTCTGCCTGTTTTATCTGTAGCATTCCACATATGAAGTACTTAAACACCCAACAGCATCCTGGACTGCAGTTTCTAGATGTTGCTAGATTAAATACCAGCCCAGCCCTAGGCTGAGCAATGGGTTCCACAGTAGCAATAGCAAAGAAAGAATGCAGTGAATGCCTATCTGACCAGCTGTTTTTTGATTTTTTTTTTTAACTTAGTCTGACCCTGGATAAGGTAAAATAGAGACATACAACTATGTCTTCCTTAACTTACTAGTAATAAATTAAATCATCTAATGCTGATGAGATGACAGCTTTTTGTCACACAGCTAAGAACTGGATGCTAGGAGATGATCATTCCTTCAGTAAGCAACACTCCATGAGAAGGAGTCAAACCAGATGAAGCTGCTTGAGTACACTTGTGTACTTTAGGGATTTCACACACCCCCCATGTTCAAGGCAGCTGGTCATGCTGGGACCTGAAAACTGTCCTTGAGTGCTGACATTTGCTGAACATATTGTAGAAATAAGACACTTAGAGGGTAGACCAACTAAGCCTATTTAGCCTCACTGATCAGGCAACATCAGATCATGGTGTTGGATCACGAGCCTAAGTCACACTCTCCATTCTTTCAAAAAACATGAGTTTTAACTAGTGGAACACTATAAAAAAAAAAAAAATCAAAGCAGATACTAGCCTGGTTCTAGTTTATCTGAAATACTAAAGTTACTAGATTTTGACTCATCCTGAGATGAAAATTAATTATAACTGATCATGAATATAATATTAATAAAAAATTTAATTTCATTTTGTCCAAATGTTTTGTTTAAAAATTAAGATGCATCACATTAAAACACAGTATTCAGCTATAACATCTGGATTGGCATAAATATAGATTTAGGAAAGTCAAAGAAGGAAACAGGAGCATGATTTTAACACCTACTGAGTACATCAAAGCACAAAATAAAGGTGATGTTAACAAGCTTTCTTTTCAATGACCATTTGCCTTCCATGCATTTTTGACCAAAAATTTTGAGCACGTCATTTAATCCTTTGCCATACATATATGCCTACCATACTACAGTGAATCCAATGACAGAACATTAAGTATGCTTTCATGCTTTTACATCTTGCTAATAATGTAAAATACAGAGCGCATAACCAAGCCATCATCTATGAGACTGCAATTGCTAATTTTACACCTGTAAGTAGGTCTCAAATGTGTGGGAATTCCACAGGAAAATGTGACCAGTATTTGAGTTTGCTCAGTTGCTACTTATTTCTCTGACAAGAAGCCTGAGCTTACCTATTAAGAAAAGGTGATAACAGAAAAATTGAAGAGCAAAGAAAATATAAACACACAATAAAAAGAATTACGAAAATTCATGATGAAAGAAGAGACCAAAAGCATAAGAAATTTGAGAGAGTTAAATGCAAAATTCCAAGAGTATTCAAAAAGTGTGCCTTTTTTCCTCCTACACTAAAAAAAAAAATCAATATCTTCACAAGTTACCATAAATGGCAACATCAGTATATGCTCAAACACCATCATCAACAAATTAAATCATTTTTCTTTTCTCCTTATCTTTTCAAGTCAACCTAGTATCAAATAAAAACAGAAAACAAGTATCCATCTTCTTCTGGCTTACACATCCAGACTTTCAATCTGAAAAATGAAAAATCTGAAAAAGAAAATGGATCAGCTTCTTGTAGATCTTGTCATGAGATTAATATGCTTACTAAAATTATTATGAATGAAACATTAAAACTTAAAACTAATGCTGGGATAAAACTTACAGAGGCTGTTCCTTCTTGCCAGCTGCTGTTATCACCTGTCCCTTAGGGATCAGCTCTGCACTAAAAATTCCTTCAGGTTTGGCTGAGGGACTCTCAAGAGCAGGGGTGTGTTATCTTGATTCAAAGAAAGGCCTAGAAGTCATCCCATTAGCTCTAGACATGGAAGTTGTGAACTTAAAGTCTAAGATAAACCTTGTGTCTTCCTACAGCAGATATTTATGCAGCCTGAATGGATTCAGCCTACTTGAGAAAGGCCTGAATCATTCTCCAGAGGTATTCACTTTCCTCTGTAGAGAATCAGTAGAGCTTAGGTCTTTGATACCTTCCAACTTTAGATTAGGTCACTTCATGGCTTCTGTCATAACCAGTAGACACTCAAAATCATCAACTTGTAAGCACAAAGACTCACAGTGTTTAAAAATAATCACATAGGATTTACTTGGTATGAGTATGCATTTGCATGCACCACCTGCCCAAAGTCATGGACATACCTAACATCCATGAGGGATCAAAGGTCAGGAGGAAAAAAAGCACTTGCTTTAGTGGTACAAGCTGATGGAGCAGCTGTAAAGTCAATTTTAAGAAAGAATACAAGTAACTCAGCAAAAAAAGTATACACATTTCAGTATGGTACCTACATATTATTCAACATGGACACGAATAGAACAGGCCTGTAAAAAAAATTGGTTTCTGTTAAACTTTGTATTACTTATTAGGAATATGCCTCTTCAGTAATAAGAAAGAGCATTACTTTTTTTTCCTCTATACCTTGTGCCAAAGCCTGCGTACAAGAGCTACGTGCTTTTGCAGAGGGAAAACCTGAAGGACTGAAGAATCTGCCCATTTCTATGCCCTTTGAAAGAAAGCTCCTTTTCATAGCCATATTGAACACTGAAAACTTGTATTTAGCATGTGTGGCTGGGAATGTTTATGTTTTTAACACACTGTGCTGGAACAGTGTTCAATTTGTGAGATTTGAAAGCAGTGAGTCCTGCAAATATTGCTATGCTTATACTCAATACTACATTGATTTCAGTGGCGTTAATTCCCGCTGAAACCTTTCTAAGACAAAGGGAGGTTATCCAAGATTCATCTCCTTCACAGAACAAGAAAAGGAGCTACTACTCCAAATGTTAAAAAACAGTTCTCAAGGTCCTAGAGTCATTCCTCTTTATTATGAAGTGGAATCAAACCAGACCAAACAGTCATTCCTACTTTCCTTTCATTTTTGTGACTTTTTGTCCCTGATTTCTGAGCACATGGAAATCTCCACTAGTCTCAAAATTCTCCTTCAGGGAAACAAACTTCTTCTAGGACACTAAGATATGTGGAATTAAACACACTTTAAAAGTAGCCATGAGATCTGAGTTTTGAATGGAGACACTAAACAGAGAAAAATATTTTCATGAAAAGTAATATTCCAATGATAGTAAATTAAACATCAGTTTAAAAAAACTTTTGGTAGGTAAATTGATGTGTGCACACTTTGTACTCAACTTAGATGCAAGATGTGAAAATTTCTTTAAAAGTTTCTTTACACAACTAGACCTGTCTGTATAACTGAGTTTGTGCTGTCTCATGACAATTGTATTTTGAACAAGTCCTGAAGATTTGCTTCTTCAACTGTCGGAGGGAAAAACTAGCTGATTCTCATATACTTTTTGCTGTTGTCCAGATGCTATTTAACCAGTAAAAGTGCTACTTTAAGAGCTGAACAACGAGGAGGGAGAACTTATGCCGGGAAGCAGCAGTTCACTGATGGACGGCAGCTTCTCCCCTGCCGCAAGCTGCTCTCTCCAGCGGACCGGTACCTCTGCCCGAATCCCGGACCCAGCGCCTTATAAGACATTTCCTCCCTCCCTCCCTCTTTCCCGGCTTCAGCACGAGGAAACACGACGGCAAGCGAGATTTAAGAAACTACGGAGCTGCCGAGCCGGCTCGGCGCCCTCGTTCCTGGACGTGCGTTCCCAGCCGGGCCCTCGCCGCCGCCGCCGCGGAGCGAACGCGGCGCCCGGCGCAGCCCCCGCGGTACCTGGTTGTGGTGCAGGTGGTGGAGCGGCAGCGCGGAGCTCAGGGGCGCGGCGCCCAGCTGGTGCAGCAGCGCCGAGAGCTGCGCGGCCGACAGGCTGTGGTTGGCCCCGAATACTCTCAGCACGTCGTCGGCGAAGCTCGTCGGGGCCGCCGCGCGTGGGAGCAGCATCTCCATCCCGGCGGGACGCGGCGAGTGTCGCGGATGGCGCAGCCCCGCCGCGCCTCCCCCGCCTCTGGGGCTCTGCGGGGCGGGAGCGGCGCCCGCCCGGCCCCTCCCCGGGGGCCGCGGTGGGGACACGGGGCGGGCGGCACCGCGGCGGAGCCCCCGCGGCTCCGGACGGGGCAGGCGCCGCTCCCCCGCGGCGGGAGCCCCCGGAGGGGGCCGTCCTGCTGCTCAGTCCCCGCCACGGTGTCGGGCTGCTTACCGAGCGTCTGCGTAGCCCCGGCAGAAGGTGCCGTGGGGCTGATCGAGATGACCCCACGCGCGGGCAAAGGGGGAGGCTGCGAAACTCCTGGTTGCCACCACCCCCGGTGCAGGGGCCAAGGGTCAAACAGCCATCATGGTCATTGCCCTCAGTGTGCTCCCAGACATATATCCAGCTTGCCTGCCTGCCCCAGTCTGCCATGCAACACCCTTCTCCACACCCACCTGCCCTGACCCACGAACCCCACAAGGGATAGTCGAGGTCAAGGTCCAGGTCCAGCCAGACGCTCAAGTATGGCCCTGCCGTACACACCTCACCAACACTATCTCCACAGCTGAGGCTCTGGACCTTGGAATGAGTTGTTCAGTTGGCAGCTAGTTAGGCAACCTGCTTCTCTCAGTCCCCCTCCCTTCCACAGGTTGAGACATGGATTTGCATCTCGTCTACCTTCTTAGGAAGGATTAATGCACAAAAAAAGCATGGCATTTCATGTATGCTTTTAACAAACAGAGAAACCTGGCACTGGTCACAGGTGTATTGCTGGGGACTATCACTCAAGTGGTTTGGATAAAAATCCTCACAACTGCAGGACAGCAGCTCCAGCTCAGTAGAGATCCGTACTGTTCAGTTATTCTGTAACTGCCTTTTACAAAAATTCTTGTATATCCATGTAGTGGGCAGAAACAGTGTGCTTTTAAAGAGTTGTTTGTTTTGGGGGGTTTTAACAGTGCAACTGTGCTGAATTGCATGAGCTGCAGCACCGTCCCAGATTCCAGATTTCCTGAAACCAGAATTTTGTACTGTGTGTGCCAAGTAGTCTGGGTAACAGCACTACGAAGGAGGCATGGTTAAAAAGATAATTCACAAGCAGCAAAACTCATTCAGTTAAATTCTTCATAAAAAACTTTCATGTCACAATGCACAAAGTATCTTGCAGGGAAAAAAACCCACCAGCAACATAACCCACTACTGGGGGGGGAGGGGATGCGTGGAATCTACAATCGTATAAATTCTAATGCTAAAAACCTATCACTTTTTCTGAATTAGAGCCTGGATAACTAATATATTTTCACCCTTCCCTCTTACTTGGTTGGTGGCAGGTGAAACAGCCTGGGCACAATTTAGCTGCACGTTGTTCCAGATGTCCCCATCTGTACTGGCTATACCACCAGCTGTGGCTGAAGATGCTCCACCCTACCCACCGCTTTATTTGCATGTGCATTTTGACCCTCTTCCAGAGAAATTAACTTGCTGCTAAGGGAATTGCAACATTCTTCTTTAGGCAGCAGCAATATCAACGGCAAAACTGGCTCCTCCTATACTTTCTTCTTTGGCGTGTGTATTTCTAAACACAGCTCTAGCACCAGTCGCTTACTGAAGACATTCTGAAATTTTAAAAAGTCTAGATTTGAAAAGTACCTTAAGGCCAGTAGATAAACTGGTAACAACTGCAAGTTGGTTATAACAGGTAAATCAAAACAGGTTACTGGTTACATTAAAAAGATTTGAGTGCTCTGTTGTGCAGGGCCAAAGGGTTAATCTCAAAATTGATTATTTTAAGACTTCCTTTTTATCTGTAGCAGAAATATAAAGGATTATTTAAATTAGTGTAATTAAACTCATATTTGCATTCATTCTTAGGCCCATATTTGCATAATGCTGAAAAGTTCAAGTAAGTCCTGGATAATGCCATTAAGATTTCTTCTCTGTTGCCAATCCTTGGCAGAACAAAAATCCTGCTTTATTTCTGAGACACAGCCAAAATTTTTCCTCAAGGAGTGACGTATTCATACTGCTCTACTTTAAAAGAAATAAAAAGTTTCTAAACTCAGTGTCTCTGAAAAAACCTGCAAGAACTAGAAGGGCAAACTAACAATAAGACCAGACGTCATGTACTTTTCAAACAGTATGCATAGCACTTGAAGAACAATTCCAGATTTTGTGTATATTCTTGTGATGTTCAGACCTAATCAGGAAGTCCAATCTTTGTTCATGTCAAGTCTGATAAATCTTAGGCAAATAATAACACAGCCAAATGATCTTTCTCAAACTGAAAGAACAATCTGTACACTATATAGCAAGTACTTCCCAACAGTACTTCACGGTCCTGATTCACTATTGTTTTGTGAATTCACTATTTGCTTTTCTTACACCTGTGCGATGTTGCTGTTACATTTAAACCACCACAAAGTGCCAGCACACCAGATGGTGACTGTCAGTGGGCAAGACGACATAAAATCAGTTTCTCCAATCTTATACAGGGCCAAATCCTCTCTGAGTTGGGTTTTTCTTAAGAAATTCAGTGAAGGTGTAGCTAATTACATTAAAGCTAGCACGATTTGTAATCATATGTGTTATTTACCTATCTCAAAGTAAAGAAGAATCTTCTCTGTCTATTGTCATTCAAACTACTGAAATAAATCTATTTGAAAATAGCAATCATATAATTCTGTCATTTGGCAGGTAAAAGAGACACACACAGACCATCCCATATAGTAACATTTGGACCTTTTTTTCTCTCGGCTCTTAGTTGGATTAACTATCTAAATAGGATTTAAAAATTATATCTTGTAATTAAATACCCTTAAATGAAATGGCATATAGCAATGGATATTTTAGGGGAAGTACCTAGGTAGACATGACTTAAACCTTTTTGCACATATTTTCTCAAAGTAATTCTCTTCACTGTGGTGACCAAATTCTCAGCAGTTCCATTTTTTCATTTTTAGCTTGGCAAGGTAGACTTAAACACTCACAGCCACTATACCTTAACTCCCAGAGACTCAGTCAAATAAATTACAGCTTACAGCATGCTAAGATAGATACTCCATTTTCAGTATTGCCAGCTCAGGAATCTTTCAGTTCTCCTCAAGTCTGTACCCTTGTAAATACTGAAAAGGAATTCTGGTATTAGAACTCTAGAAAGACAGTCAAAGTGTACTGTGAAGACTGGAAACTACAGCAGCCAAATAAAAAACATATTGTTTGGCTTAAAATTCTTAATATAAAAATCTCATCAATCTGCAGATAATTGACTAATTTTTGAAAGCTTGGGTATACAGAGTAACACTGGAAATATGTCCTTATTTATCATAGTAGAAAAGTTTCTGAAGTTAGAGAATTGGAAAGAATCCTTACTGCAAGGCACAAAATACCTACTGGAACTGTAAAATTTTCAAAAGAAAAAGTGGGATCTCAAGTTTTATGAAATATTTGGACTCTGCAATTTTAATTGTTTAATAGTGAACTAAAAAAGCTAGGGGCATGATATGGACCTTGAAGTACAAGACATATAATGGCATTGCTATGGTAAATCAATCACAACTTGCTTCTCTTCTTAGGCTGCACTATCAGTTCCATTTGTGTACTGTTTATTATCCTGAGAAACTTAGCTCCTGCAAAAGTTTAGCATTATGCAAGATTTCAACCAGCAAGAGGTATTACTCATTCTATAACCTACACCAGTCAGATCATTAGGTCTCTCTGTGAAACTGTAAAATACACTGTTTCTGAAAAGAAATGTGATCCATTTTCTCCTTAGGGCTAATTACTGTTTAAATAAATATCTTTAAAAACAAAATCTCTGTAATAAAATAACTATATTAAAACCTTCACTGTTTACATTTTCAATTAAGATCTTCAACCACAAGAATAAGAATTTTCTTTAATGGAGATATACAGGTGAATTAGCTTCAGTTCATAGCTGCTCATTAGAAAATTAGGCTTAGTAAAATTCCACTGACATTTTAGAAATATTATCTGTACCCACCTTGTTAGTGTAGGGTCAAGATTATTTAGATCCTATTGCTACTGTCAAAGCCTAAAGTTGTTTTGAATCTGAAGTTTCAGCCTAGGGCCATCTCTAATTTTCAGTTGGTAAACCGGTTTCTAACTTAGAAATCCACTAACTGTTGGGCTACAGCTTCGAGTAGTATGAAGTGAGATAGTGCCTGGAGAGCTGAGCCAGCCTATAGCAGCCTATGACTCAGAGTACCCCAGATATGTGTGCAGAGAGATAGGAAGTAATAAACTGCCTTAAAACAAGAGCAGTATTCACCAGGAAGATGAATACTGCTCACATTGCCTCACATTAATCAAATAATTTTCACCAAAGAGTCATCTTCTGGAAAAAATACGTCTTCTGCAATTTGGGGAGGAAAAGGAAAAAAAAAAAAGACTTTTTAATTTTTTTAAAGCAAAAAGACACTATACATTCTTATCAGTTGAACTTCATTTTGTAAGAAAATGAAAGTTTGGCAATTTGGAGTTCTTTTTCAGGGCAGCCTTATTCTGAACTGTACCATTTACCATTAAAGAAAAGAATTTTTACATTTACAAATTCAAAGTCAAGCATTTCAGTTATTCTCCCCAAGTCTTGCAAACACACTTTTAAATTTAGATTGTCTATTGTTCTAAAATTAGTTTAAACCCAATCTTAAAGACTCAAAAACATTGAGGAAACAATACATGTTTTGTAGGAACACGCCTAATAGTGACCTCTTACCTGGTGATGACCTTTAAATGCACCAGAGGATCCCAGGGGATGATCAATACATGACTGAAAGCTACAAGCTCAGATTCTGTTGACATACCTGCACCCAAACGTATGTATCTAAAGAACAAGGGTTACCACAGAATAAAGGAGAAGCAGTCATTTGTCAATATTAGTACGATTAGATAAGTGAAGTAGTGTCAGCAGGATGTCTGAGACACAACATGCTGGGGTTGTATTTTACAGGCTGGATCCTGCAGGGATCAAGATGAGCCCTGTGAGACAGCAATGCTAAACCAGCTGCAGGAGTCCTTTAGGTTTTCCCTTCATAATCTGGTAGGATGAAAGAGTAAGTAAGGGAGGGACCAGAACAGCCTTACCAGCTCCCATAACAGGATCTGTGAAGAAAACAATTGTTCTGGACATTTTCTAGGTAAGTGACCTTCAATACATCACTCTTTCCCTTTGTTTCTTGGAAATACAGCTACTAAACATGTTTGAACAAGCAAATTCTTACTGAAAACATGAACACTCAGTCATGTCAGTATGCTTAGCACATCTACAAAATAGGTGCTGTACTGGTACCTGGAACTGGCAACCATGCATTGAACCCAGCTTCATTTTTCAATAAACACTAACGTGAGAGGGGACAAAAGGTGCTACAAGGTAGAAGATGTCTTACTTCTGAGAAAAAAACACAGCTGCAGCTAACACTTTCTTATTTGGGCATGCAGTGGTTAACATACAGCATCAGGCCCTTCAGCCACTTCTCTTCTACACCCTTGTCACTAACATTTTAAAAGTTCCAGTTAACAGACAGTACTCCAAGCCTGCATGAGTTCTCAAGCACTGTCACCACGCCAAGTTTAAATTCAGGATGTGCTTAAAACTGTGGTGCTTTAACCTATTAAAATAACATCTCCCAAATGACAAAGTATTTAAGTTTGAGGCACAGTTCTCAGTCAAATATTAGTTCAGTCATTTGGGAGATATTACTTGAACACAGAAAACATCTCACTTTTAACTCCATCCTCAGTGTATTTTTGCATCTATCTGCAAATAATCAAGGTTAACATGATTTTAAAGATACTTAGTATCATTCTGTTGCAAGATCAGCAACATCATCACAATGGAGCACCAGAGTTGTACACAGTTCATGACAGCTTTTGAATTCTTTGTGCTGCAATGAACTTGTAACTAATACTTGTAGCCCAGAGTATCCAAACTCTTCCTGCATGAAAATAGGTTTTGTTTTGTTGAAAAGTATTAGAAAATAGGTTTTCTAAAACTTTAAACCTCACAATTACATTGTAGAATACTGAGACAGGACATCTTTGAGACTAGTTAAGAACTAAGCAGGATTGAATATTCATATTGATAACCAAAACATTCAGGTACATCAGATAGGACTTTATAAAATGAAATAGAAAAGAGTATGAACCTCTACATAAAGGTATAATGGTTAGGTATGAAGTCACCTACAGACAACCTTACCAACTTTTGGATTTCATACACACCAAGGTGAAGCTTCTAATACCATACACAGAAGGAGCACACTAGAGCAATCAAAGGCAGCTCCTAGTTCATCTAAAGTTATTCAAACCTGAAGCGTTGCACATATGAATTATTATGGAGTCAACTGACACAACAGTGGAACCCATTTCCATGCCTATTTCACAAAATATGACTGTGCATAAACACAAATAAGAGAGGGTTTAGAATATTCTACCACTAAGTAACTCATAGGAAAATCTTTAACATATGCAGCCAGAGGTAGAAGGACACCCACAGGCTATACACAACTCTGGAAACATAGTGTCTGAAGCATCTAGTACAGAAAGAGGAAAAGAAGATTATATTCAGTGTTTTCATAATTAGAATTTACACATTTTCTAGAAGTTATCTTAGGAATCTGAAAGCTATTATTACCTCATGCACTTCCAGAATTTTCAGAGTGCTTATTCCTTAAAGTAAAATGTACACAATTCAGTGAAACAGAGAGCTATAATTGTTTTGATCTTCTGCACAATTTCACAAAGGACATGGATGCATCTGACTTCAGGGATTTAACTGAGGTGACATTTATGTGCTAAAAATCAGTGAAGTGAAATAAGCCCTGCCAAAAGGGTAGTGCTGACACCAGGTCTTCCTTCAGCTGAAGCAATGAACAAATATCTGTTCAGTTACATGTGTAAATCACTAAACAGATTTAACTTCTGTAACAGTGTCTTTTAGAGCTCACTAGAATTCATGGGGACAGCCCTCTTTGAGGGTTCCTCACATGCAGAAGGAAGCAATAATTTTGGTAGCAAGCAGCTGTTCATCAATGTTCATTTACTCTTTTTTCTTTCTGTCCTCTGCAAATTTTCTAGTCAAGTGGAATGGTTCATCATCCACCCTTTCCACAGTGCTCTGTTTTCCAAGATATGTCACACTGCTGAGCAAAGTACAAAAATACATACAAAATTCACATATTCCCTTGGCATTCTCACTTATCAGTTGAAGAAAGCTGTGTATATGCACAGTGGCATTTCAGTACAATTTGACCTATTTGTCTACAGCAGTAACATCAGTATGAAGTAAAAGTTTGAACCTTCCCTCACTGGTACTCAAAAATTATTTCTGACAAGCAGGTATTTAATGCATATATAGCTGGACAATTTTCAGATTTGAGAGTCTGCCATTTATGTAAGAATTTCTAATGCTATTTGTAACTTCAGCATGGCAGGCTTGTTTTAAGAGCTTTATTAGTGGTGTTATTGGATATTATTCTCTGTGTGTGTGTGTGTTTTCAGGTTTTTTTGGGGGGAGGGGGTTGTTGAGGGAAACCATTTGTAAGTGACAGCAGAGTTTTTTCATATTCAACTATTTTTGCTTTAAAACCTTGTACTCTCATTCAGGCTGAACACGATTAAGACTTGCTTACTGAGGCAGGAGTACAACCAGCTCTGCTGAGTAGTCTTTATGCACAATGTGTACAGAAGGTCAAGGCTGAAGAGTACTGATATTAAAGGAGTTGTGAGTTTACAGAACCAGAAAGGCTCTATGATTACAAAAATATGTTTGGGGGGGGAAAAACAAACAAACAAACAAAAAACCCCAAAAAACCAACAAAACCACCATTTTGGAAGGTGTGTGTTAACATCTGGTCAGAATACTAAAAAAACCTCCAGAGAACCATCACCTTTGTTTACCACAACACAACATGGAAGTGAGTGACTGAAACCTCAAAAAGTAATAAAAAGTGAGGAAAAAACTGGAAACAGAGAAAAAACACCACAACCTTCCAAGTGTATTTACTATCAGTTGTGGGAAACTGTGAAAAGTGTTAAAATGGCTAAAGGATAACACGATACAAACATTTGACAAAGAATACTTCCTGAACAAATTACAGATTTGTAACTGCAGGTCCCATAGAAAAAAAATCACCAAAACAAAATCAGAGAACTAGTTCAATACCATTAAGTTGAGGAAGCTGTCCGTAGAAGCGTTCAATTATTTTACAGCTCAATTTACACACTGGTTTCTTAAAATCCTAACCCTAAAATGCTGTAGAGGATTTATATTCAATTAACACTTTGAAAGGTCTTTCAGAATTAAATACGTTACACTAAGTAATTTTTGTCAATTTTTGCTCTTCTAGGATAAATCAGAGTAGAATCTCTCTGGCAAAGCAGAACAGAGGATGAAGTAGAATCACAATTTGTAAATCAAAAATTAGGAGAGTCCCTCAGCCTCTATTTGCTTTGCCAACAAAAAGTATCCTCTCAAGCAAGCCTAACAAGGAGAAAAGAAACACAGGAGTCCAGGTCAGCTCAGTCACCATTTCTGTGAGCTTGTCAAGCTAATCTGTGGACACAACTCTATGATGCAAAAGCAGGCAATAATTTGCTGTAGATGAGGAAATGACCTCTCTATATCCATTTGTATAGCTGTCAAAGTATACCAACATGAATAGATAATAAAATTACTCAAAAGTAATTCTTATTTTTAGCAGAACTGAAAAACTTTGTGAGCAAATGCTTAGAACTGTAAAAGAATGACTAAAAAACAATGGCCTTAGGCAACTGCCCTAGAAATAACTCATTTTCGGAGTGTGTACAGACCACCATATGATAGAAGAACACACCACAACCAGTGAGAAATCTTCCTAAATAAACAATTGTCAGTCTGCTGCTTGACACCACAAGTTGTTGAGATTCCTAGCATAGTTGCTGGTCGTTAATGATTCCTTAGGAAAGAAAGATTCACCATCTAATCCCTGTAAATAAACACAGTTCAGCCCTCATTAAAGAACAAGAAAACAATGGTTTAATAGCAATAGGAAACTCAAGTGTGACATTCATCTGAGAATCTCAGGAACACTGAATTTAACTACCTCATCTTCCCAAAACCTGTGAGTTGAAGGAAATACTACGCTAGTTTTTTCAGACCAGGACATTTACAAATGGTGAAATTCAATTATTTAAACACAAACGAGTACACGAAATCCACTTTCATAACTCCTCCTGCACACCACCCCTTGCTGCTCTGTAGAGCAGATCTTCTACAAACACTGTTCCACAAGGGCAAGGCTGTGTATAAGATTAAACGCCTAAACATGAGAAGCAGAAAGGGTGAGCTTTAAATTTGAGAGGCACGTTAAGCATTTTACCAAGAAATTTTTTTAAGTAAATACACTCCAGGACACAGAAAATAACAGCATTTAAGGACATGCTATAATTTTGGTTTTTGGGAGCAAAGAAGCAAAGTTAAACATTGGTTCACAATGACGTGGAAGAAGCACTAATATCTTCTTTTTCTAGCAACATATTATTAAACATGGAAAGACACGACCCTCCCTGAACAATCCAAACTTTTAGCTGCTCTCTTTCGTAAGGAAAACATTCACCACTGACACCTGTGTGACAAAGGACAGGCAAAGGATTTAACATGTGGAAAACTGCCATGTCAGCCACTGAAATATCTGTCATCAGGTCAAGTGGCAACTGCCAAGAGGTCAGACAAGTTTTCTTCCAAAGATCAGCTGAAGTAGAGCATTTAAACATGATCTTTATATTTCACAGGACAGAAGTAAGACGAAGGAAAGTATATGGAAAGCATCAGATAAGTATTGGGGGGGGTGGGAGATTTTGAATCTGTAACTACATTGCCAGAATAATCCAACATTAAATAAAGGATATCAAACACAGCCCTGCACTTTAGTTTTTTCATGCTTTTGTCATTCCCAACATACTTATGACAGTAAGAAACATAATGACACCAACTCCTGACTTAACCACCTAGACAGTGTTTGGGAAATCTGAAGCAGTCTCACAAAGCCTACCAGCATCACAAGCTGTCAGAAACAGAAATGTGTAAGAGACAGTGCCCATTACAGGTGATTACAGCTCAGCCCTAGTAAGCTCAGTGTCATGTACTACCTTACTCTGCTCAGATGTCTAGAGAACATCATTAAGAACAAATTCATTTCTTTTTATTGGTAAATCTTCTCACACTATGAACAGTATTCCTAAAGTATCCCATATTACAGCACTAAATACCCAACAACACACACAAATTTTGCATAGTAAAATTAGCAATTCTGGGACATTTTAGGAATTTCCAAGGCCTAAATCTTTGAAGTTCCATGCAACGTCACATATGCTCCACCCTGTAAAAGTATTTTATTGTAATTTTAGCATTCTATGGGTTTTTTACTGAGATGTTTAAAATTTTTGTTGTGATGAAAAGTAATGCCTGAATTATTGTTCAGTTATTAAACATACAACACAAATTCAAAACAGATTTGCTTATTCCTGTCTAGGTGATTGAAAGCAACATAAATAAAATTAAGATAAAATTAAGTATACATACCTTTGTTTATAGAGACTCTGTCACAGTGTCAGATAATACATATTATGACTGTGTACTGAAACACATCTCAATACTTCCATCTTCTCAGAGACACTATTTTCTTGCTGTTTATAGAGCAAAACTTCCCCCTTTCTGTCCTTCACTTGACTTGGCAATAAGTAATATGAGAGTGTCTGAAATTGGAACAAAACCTCCTTGTCCTGAGAGTACAAGGGGCGGAGGAAGACCCAGATAGAGCAACAGGTTGCTCTTACGCCACCCTCTTTGACAAAAGCCAAAGGACAGGACACTAAAGAGGCCATTCCAGGGCAGCTATTCCTGAGTCACTTGTCTCCAGTTCCTTCTTCATACTTTGTTATGAAGTTTTGTGGCAAGTGGACTCTAAATTGAAAGTTGCTTCACTGGTTTTATTTTTTAAAAATAATGGAAAAATGCAATGACTGACCCCTGCCCTAATACTACTCACATTCAATAGTGACTTAATGTTGCCAGGCAAAGGTTGTACATATACACAAGTTCCCTTTTGGTCTCTTTAATGAAGCAATAGGATTTGATTTATAAAATACCTGACAAGGATAAGGTCCTATTACACAAACCAGAAGCAGATCATGCTAAATTGAAGGAGAAATATCTTCTCCTGCTACAAGATTCAAGGAATAAATAACTTAGTATTACCTGTGAAGTCATTCCCATATGCCAGTATGTGAAAATAAGTTAATACTCAAGAAAGATTGTGTTAAACCACTGAAACTCTTCCACATGATTTATCCAAAATAAACTTTTGTCAGCCATTTCACGCTCCCATATTGAAACCTCAGAATTTACATTACTTTCATTTAATATCACTAACTACTACTCTGTTTAACACTGAACAGATTAAGGTTTTGCCTCACTAAAACCGAAGAAAAACTCCTCCAACCTTACAAAGAGCCAGGATTTTGTAGCTTGTCTTAAAGGGAAAGGACTGGACAAGGATAGGGTACTTACTCTCTCCTCTAAAATTTGTAAAGAGAAAAAAAATTGTTCAGATGACAAAGCAACAGAGCTGCTGTGTAAGGCCTAAATCAGTTTCCTCATTTCCACTGATGCACAGAGACAGCAAGCAGGCATGGATATGGACAACAGAGCAGTCCTAAATGGCTATTAGAAGACAAAGGGACGGCGAGGAAAGTCAGAGACATACATCAACAAAAGATGGGATAACCAAGAATGCTGCCAAGCAGGGAAATGAAGTCATTCTGTGAAAGTCAATGTGATGTTACCTTAAATAATCACTTGCTCCCTATCAAGTTGTACAAAATCAAACACATTTCATGCAGTAACGGCTCATATATTGCATTTGTATTTTAATCTATATTATTAAAGCACTTACTTGTTTCTTTAGGGCATTACCTTTCAGTCCTGTTACAGCAAACCCACAGTATCAGAGAACACACAGCTCAGCTCCTGCCAAGAGAAGGAGATTCACAGCTGTCCTCTTGGCCTGCTCCCACCCTTGAATCCCAGCAGGTCGCTGATCAACAGTGAGGGTCTCACCCATGCAGTTTGTTCTGCTCTGACAGGTGCTGGCGTTTGGCAGCATTCCCAGCAAGCAGGCAGTTGCAGAGATATGAAGACTTGGCTGCAAGTCAGAAAGCCAAGCTCATGGAAAGCATGGAAGGACACAGAGAATGCAAAGGTGTTAAACCCCTTCTGTCCTTGAACAGCAAAGGCTGCCCTAAACTGTGCTAGCTTCCAGCAGTTGCAGGCAATTTTAGACAAACTAGAACACCAACAAGAAAAAATAATTTGAAAATAAGGATAGCCAAATATTTACCAGAAAACTTAGAGGATGTCCCTTAGCTTTTCATCATCTTCCAGCTCATGACACACTAAATTATTTGAGATGCCCAGTTATGCTGTCTAGATTAGCCGCAGCTTAAAATGTGGCTTGAAGCAACATACTCACAGTTTTTCCTCCAAAGGAAGTCTAGCCCCTCCACCTCCAACATCAGATACCATCCCTTCAGCTTCTTCTGGAATTGCAAGGGCTGTTTTGCTTCCATTGTTTAACAACTGTAGCCCTACAGCTTTAGGCTAGACCAACAGGTAGGACTCCCTTGAATCTGCTAAAGACATTCCACTTGCAAAACAGAGCTTTCTTTCAATTCATTGTGTTTAAATGCTGGGAATTCCACCATAAACAGCACAAAGAGCAGAAGGGCAAGTTATTTTTCCATCTCCCTCCCTCTCCATGCTCACACATTTCCAAAACATCAGCACAAGAGCAGTCCATAATTAGTGAGCCTCCATTAAACTTAAGAAAGAAAAGATAGTTATCAATTAAAATTTCTTTGTACGTCAGCTTACTAAACTAATGTTCTTAATTACACATAGGCAGCAATGCTCAAAGTGTGGTTATGATAATAATCAGAGAAAGAGGTCATGAGAAGTTACTTTATGTATTCTCAGTCAACTTTATCTACTTTTACCACATCTCCTTCCCCTAGACTGATGCTGTTCCTGCTTATTTACCTTATACTAAAGATTTCCATTACAGGAGACCTATGCATGTACCCACTGACAGATTCATTCTCCATCATAAAGAAGTAGCACATTGTTGTCTGGAAAAGCACTGTATACTTCTTAGGTTGGAACCACACTAGGTTATTTGCAACTACTTGAAAATTCTATGAAGATTCACCAAAGTAGAATAATTTTGTCCTTATAAGACGTATAGATCAACATGGATACTTTCCTTCCAAAACTGTATGTGTATTACTTTGCATGAATGATAAAACTACACGAGATTTAGGACAGTATAAACATGGGACTCATTGACTCGTACAGCCTGAAACATTATATGGTAGTCTTTGGTTACTTTAGAGCCACATAACTGCATATAGGACAGAACTGCAAAAGAAATTAGAGTAAACACAGAAAAACTGGTAGGTTTGGAAATATTTGTCCTTAGCTATGCAAAGTCGCAATTTATAACAACCATGGAGGCCTTTTATCAATGGAGGTAATATTTGATGTATCTTCAAGTCAAAATTTGTCAAACACTGATGGACTCATTCACAAAATTTAAAATTTCTTATGAAGGTAAATGAAGAAAGTCTGTCCTTACGGTGGAGAGATAAAGTATATTCTGGCAAAGCTGTTCTTTTTTTGCAGTATAAACACCAAATGCTAGGTGGTTTTGGTTGTTGGTTTTTTTTAACACACTGAAAACAGTTATTCAACACTTGCTGGACTAAGAGCTAATATATGTCATTTATACTGGGGTTAGACATAACACAGTTTCTAATCCACAGAAAGCTATCGTTAATTAGAGAGTAACCATGCTGTAAAGTTAGATTACAATCCAGGATCTGAAAGTCTCCAAATATGAGTGGAGCATTAGTTTATTTTTAGTGCAGTCTAGAAGACTGACTTTAAGAAGTTAATTCCAACCCAGACTCTAAAAGCATACATACAGCACACAAAGAACTACTCATGCCAGTGTGTTAGTGAAAAAATATGTACTTCTAAAACTCCTTGGGGAGGCACTGGTAGGGTAGACAAGGCCTTTGCATTAACATTTTGCTCCAATATTAGACACAGTTAAGAATGCACATGAGTACTACCATTAAAGTAGAGGCACAGAGGCAATTTGCTAAGAAACCAAGGACCTAATGACAGAAATTCAGCTACAAACCCAGATCTGAGTTTCTACCACACCAACAATGTGTCCTTCAGTCACTTAGGGGGAACACCCAGTACATCAGTACATCAGCCTTTCAGCAAGTACTTATTAAGGAGCCATTAATTACTGTGTATCCAAGTGCTAGAGTATTTCAGTTCCCTCTGCTCTGATACAAATACTGTTGTTCTTGATAAACCAGAACTGTAACCAATCCTCTGGCTTTATGCCTGACTGTATATTTGTTTTTAGCGATATAATCTGTGCTGGATGTTTTATAAGAAACATGCTGTTAAAAAGACAATTCAAAACTTTTTTATTTGTTTGCACAACTGAAAACTTGGCTGTCCCTGTTGTGGCCTTCTCTGCACAAACAGCAACTCTGGGGGAGAAGAAAATTATTTCCACATTTATAGAACAGGCTTTTCAGTTTTGTTGTGAGGATTTACTTGAGAAATTAGGTAGTGTGCTGTGCTTACTCAGATCTAGTTCCCCAGTACCTTTTTCTTCAACCTATCTCCTTTTCCTGGCTTCTCTTCTGCATCCTTTTCCAACTCAAACAGGGTTTCTAGTTCATATCATCACCAACTCCTCTCTTCTGCTGCTGTTTCAGTCCTACAGGTCCTACTGCAGGCACTGAGACCAAACTGACAACCCAAGATGACTCAGTCTACAGTTTCTCAGGTGTGCTTAATCTATGCTCCTCATTCCAGAAGCCAGTAAAGACATGCCAGGACTTGTGCATGCGGGCTCCAAGCCATGACTGCCTCACCTGTGACACAATTATGTCTCAATCACTGGGAGATACTTTAAAACTTGCATAAATATAACAATTTTCAGACACATTTTATGAATGCCTAACTTTAGAAAGCATTCCTTCCAGGTTAAGGTAAATGAACCTGACATTTTCTTCTGGATTTTCAAGTAGAGATACCTGCTGTGGTATATAGCATTGCAAGCTTATGTAAGAATTCAGCAGTTTGTCCTTATGCTGTTATCAGCCATTCTGTCACTACAGAAGTGCACTCAAATTAGATTTTGGTGAAAGTTTAGTTCCAGAGCAGTACAATTCTGAGGGGTTGGTGTTTTCAGGGTTATTTGTAAGTGATTATGATGATGCTGGAGTTATATGTTACATACACTATCTCCAGGAAACAGTACTTTTCTGTATGTCAGCAGTTGACAAAGCAGGCAACTAACTACAAAACATATGGGAAAGTAGGCAGCAGGGACCAAATGAGCAAATTGGGTTTCCAATTTTTCTTCTTTTCTACATTTAACAACAAGAGAGAGAAATGCATACAATTCATACCTCAGCACTGTTCTCCTACATTAAAGGGTCAGGCTGTGCTTCTGATTTTATGCCACAGAGTCACGATGGACTTGTTTGCAAACACAATAAAACTTGATTGTGTTCCCTCTTCACAATATATAGTATAGATATTGCAAACAATATTCTCTTTCACTACAGAATGGCTACTTAAAAATAAAAATTATCAGATCAACTGCTAGATACCAGTAAAGACTCAAGAGGACAGACAGAATGAACCAGTTCATTTGTGCAGTCAACAGACCAGCTGCAATTACTAGTGAGAGGCTTTCTAAACAATTTCAATGCTTTTCTTAAGAGGGTCACCACTACTAGACAGCTTAGAGGCCTGGCTTCTCTTTATTACCTGTCTCCCCGAGTTCAAGGATTGAGCCTTAAATCATCCTGCTAAAGACATTGCCCTAGATTTAGAATACTAGATCCCAATTTCTGTTTTTTCTCTAGTCCTGTTATAAAGGACCAGAAAGCTTTCCAGTTTTATATTGTGTTTACCCTCGGGAAGGAAAAAATGCATGTACTTAAACCTAGAAAGCAGCATCACTGAAATAGCAGTAGAAGGAAGAGAGGTCTTGACCTGTTTATCTTTTTTTCTGCTACCACCAACACTCTCCCTCAAGCCTTTTACTTCTTCACATTTCAGGGGCATCTAACCCAACCTAGTTTTTGAAATGAACAGAAAATTCAGTAATGAAGCCACCTAATGTCCTGTGAGGCACACAGCTGTTCCTTCTTTAACAGCTGGAACAGTAAACAGCAAAGTCTTTTCACAAAGAACTGGACTAACTCATTGTATCTTCCCAGGTGGAAAACTCAGTCAAATAGCAATCAGAAAGGGAAGCTCAGATTGAGAATCTGTGAAGTATTCAGAGTCTGTCAATTGACAGACAGACATAAATAATGTTTTCAGGACAAGACCCTCAAGAACAGTGAACCCCACAACCCAATCAATTAGCAGAGATAAGAACACATGAAATCATGGGGAAAGATTTTGTGCTATCACTACATGCCCTCGTAAAATGTCCCTCTTCAGCTATCTTGTAGACCTCCTTCAGGTAACGGAAGGACACAATAAAGTCACCCTGGAGCCTTCTCTTATCCAGGCTGAACAATCTCAAATCTCTCAGCCTTTCCTTCTGGTGCTGGTGACCCCAGAGCTGGATGCAGCACTCCTGGTGGGGTCTAACAAAAGTGGAGTAGAGGGGCAGAATCATGTCCCGCAACCTATTGGCCACGTTGCTTTTGATGCAGCCCAGGACGCATTTGACTTGCTGGGCTGTGAGCACACATTCACAGCTCATGTCCAGTATCTCACCCACCAGCACCCCCAAGTCCTTCTCAGCAGGGCTCCCCTCCATCTGTTCATCCCCCAGGCTGTATTGATACTGGGAGCTGCCCAAACCCAGGGCATGTGTTGGAGTATTTTCCATAGATAAATGTTCAACACAGGTCTGGCTGCACCAGGCTTGAAATGCAAGAATAACTGAAATCACAGTCTCATTGCAGTGATATTAAATGTACAGTATATAATCAAGATTGGAAGCACTGACCAGTATGTGGCTGCATTACAACAGTTCAGCTAGTCACTTTGTCCCTAAAAATGCCCTGTATACAGCATCACTGATGATACAGAATCTATTTTTTACTGTGTGATTGGCTTGGTCTTACTTCAGAATATTGCTGTACCAGACTGTCCTCCAACAGCAACATGTAAACCCCAGACTGCAATCCCAATGTTCTAAAGGCTGGACAGATCAAGGCCAAAATCACGCTCCAAAAATCACATTTGAGTCGTTGATGGTAGCTGCACTTGCAACGTAAAAACACGCACTAACATGAGCACACTCTTGCCTGAGTGACCTCACACAGGCTCCAGATTCTGGTCTTCTCAGTGTTTAGAGTGACCATCAGCAGTGGTGAGCAGGCACAGAGGGCTCTGGCTGATATGGAGGCAGGGTGAGATAACTGCAGCAGTACCCTGCCCCCTCTTTATCTCGCCCCCAAACAACACACCGTTACGCAGGGTGCTGAGCTGCTCACTAAGTAGCAACGTGGGCCCCTGCAGTTGACAGACAGCCTGTGAAAATAAATCAGCACCTGTTTTCGTTTAATGTACTAGTGTCAAACTTCCAACAAGTTCTGTATCACTCTGCAATACCACAGGAACTCTTACAATATGTCTTTTTTGTATGTTAGAGACACAATACACTTGCACTTGCAGCCATTAAGTTAGGATACTTTCAGATGACTTAAGTTCAGAGAGTACCCCTATTCTCAAGCACTCCGCTAACATTCTTCTGTGAAGAGAACGGCACTTAGTACCACTACTTCTTCACTTTCCAGTATTGTAACACTGAATGGTTACAATTGCTACAATTGTTACAGAAGTGTTTTCAGATAACACATACTACCGACTATGAAAACTTGCAGACCATGAGTGAATGCCTTAAGTGTTTCGCTTCTACCCCAGCCCAGGAAATAAAATAAATGAGATACGAGCTTAAGTCCTGATGTGAATGTCTACTTTTGTCATATGTTTTACTTTTTTTTTTTTTTTAATCACCCTCCGGAAAGATTTAGTTTGTGTGTTACATGTTTTCTGAACATACAAGAAACTTTCCCACAAAGAAAAGCCTGTGGACTACCATGAAGTATCCAAAATGAAAGGAAATTCCCTTCTGGAAGATCCCTATATATAGTAAAGTTTAGTCCAACATTTCTGGAGTTTCTTAAAAAAGTACAAAGCTCCTGTTCTACCAAACCTATAGTAATTATATTGTGTCATTCATCTCCTAAAACTGAATATGAAGAAAAACCATGAACCCCTCAATGTAAGCCTGCAGCCCTGCATTGGTTTAATATTCTAGCCAGTTTTTGCATTAAATAGTCATGAAAGATCATGCATTAGCCTGGTTGTCAGCATAAAACCTTGCCACTGAGAGAAGACTCTTGACTACTTCCCTAGTTGCTCTAAGTCAATGAAATTAATCATGGTAAAGCTATAACAGTCAGACTGGTGTAGAATTCAGTTCTTGAAGCACACTAAAAGAGGGAAAGTACCTCATACTTTCTTCCCTAAGTAGTTCACACCGGAGCGAAATCAAATCCTTTCCATGATGGAGATCTGGGGAAGGGATTAATGTATACTCTTCTGTAAAAGGTTACTAGGCTGTAAACAATTATAGAATTATAGTCATAGAATCATCATCATGGCTAGGCTTCAAATCATTTAGGTTGGGAAAGACCTCCAAGATCATCAAATCCAACTTTTAACTGATCACCGCCTTGTCAACTAGACCACAGCACTAAGTGCTATGTCCAGTCGTTTGTCTCCCCTGAGCCTCCTTCTCTTCGTTAAAATTATATTACATTAAAACCACACTATTTAGTCTGAGCATGAAATGTTTGCTGCGTCAGTAACATCTCCAGATGTTTACCACTACTACCTGAAACACATATCCCTTCTTTCCTTCTCAAGGGGTTCGTAGGCGGTGCAATACACCACATTCCCAGGAACAGCTTCAGCAGGCCAGGTTCTGAACTCACTCAGCAAAACTCACCATGCACTGGCTCTTATTCACAGATCTATGGCAAAGTTGCTTTCTGAATCTAAACACAAATACACCACACTCGAATGCTGAGGCTTTTTCCCTTTAGTGCATCTTTGTGATATCATACAAAGGACAGAAGAAACATGCTTTAAATTCACAGGTGTATCTTGCCTGAAAGAAGAACTCAAACAATCAACCCACAAATATGTTTTGCAGTTTGCAACCATTTACAGTGTATGTCTAATGAAAAATATAAAATGCAGTGGTATTAAAAGTCTGACTCTATTTGACTCTTCTCAAATGTTAAAATATGAGGTCATGATACCATATTTGTCAGTTTTGGCAGGAACCACCGCCGCTCAAGGACACACTAATGATCAAAAGAGGAATGTAAGTAATGTGGCATTGCCAGGCACAGGTCTCTGTGATGCAGGGTCTAAGAGATTGCTACAGGAAGGAGTCGCACTCTGCCTTGCCATCGATCAAAGAAGCTATCACTGAAGATACCATTAAAACTAAGCAGTGTTTAAATGGATGTTTCCCCCCCAAAACAAAAATATATATATTTAAACTGAGATCTAAGCTTTCTGCAGGATCTATTCTTTTCAACTTTTCACTCAGCAGAAAAAACAAAGTGTTACATTATGGGCAAGATAGATTTTTTTTAGATACCACTGATGCGATAAAATGTCCTGAGTGACTTCTGTACAGTATGAAACACCAAAATCCAGCCTCCTGTAATTACTTTTCTTTCATTTGGTGTCATAAGAATTCAAAAAAACATTCCTGGCTTCATTGTCTTCCACAAATCATTTATCTTTTGATAGAGACACAAGAGAACTTAGACACTTATGACACCATCAAAAGCTACAATAAGTTTTTAAAAGTAACGCCTTCCTTTCCAAGAAAAGCATGCAAGTCTAGTTCTTCCTCCACTGCTTGTCAGTGAAATAAATATGTTTCAAGCAGAGAACAGAAAGCTCTTAACTCTCTGCTGTGGTAGGGTGTGGTTATTATCACTACTCCTACAGATTGTTCTGAATTATCTTACTGTCCATTCAGACTGGACTACTACTGATCTCTTCATGTTCTAGTGAAAAATAGTCCTTAATGAAGAGCTTACACAATATTAATAGAGGCAAATCGGCAGCATGGGAGAGAAATACCACCCTTATTTTAATTTAAATAATTGGAAGCAAACAGACTAAGGAACAAATCTGCAATGAAATTCGTGTCTAATATTCATTAAACTCTAACAGGAGCTGTGTCTAAGCCCTTTTATTGTCCTTGGCCTGCATAGTCCAGGTCACACAGACTGTCACAGAGTTAGGAACTGAGTCATCCAAATCCTTCTGTAGCACATTAACAACACAGAATCATCCTTGTGTTTATATATTTAACCTCAAAAATTATTCCATTGCCATAAAAGGAAGATATAGGACAAGGGTTGAGTCCATTCCCAAAGCACTCTAAAACTAATATTACGTTTTCTAAGTTTTTAACTTCCTACGAAATCCAGATCTATAAGACATTTCAGTCAGAGGGCTCAGATGTCCCACCTGTCACTACCAGAATTGCTCACATCTTTAATTTCTTCCACCTACAGTCAGTCACAAACCTGCAGCATGTGTTTCTAGATGATGGCAACAGCAGCTGCTGCCAACGTTGTCCTGTTAACTTGCCTTTAATATCCAACTTGTATCCTCTGATTTTGTGTAAGGCCTTCTTCATTTTGCAAATAACACAGGTATACAAGTAATCATTGTCCAAACCCAGTGATAAATTCAAGCCTAAATGACTAATTAGGACTGTGTGAGTTGGATTTGATTGATTACTGGTTTTAAGCCACTGAAAAGAAAAAGTATGACAATAAACTTTTAAAACAGTTGAAGCTGGAGCTCCTATAATTAATAGAAAACTAGTCCATACTTTCTATATATCACTATCAAGTGGAATTAAGCATCCTACTACTGTAACCTAAAGCTTGGAAAAAATAAAAAAACAAACCAGGTTGTTACATACATGTTTAATAAAGAGGCTTTGCAAAAAACTATGTTTGACATCAGATTATTCATGAAACATAGGTCCAAATGCATGTGTTACTTCCGGAATAGGATGATACAAACACCAACACTGAACACATCTGCACCACACTGGCTGGTTATAGAGGAGGGTGAAGGGGGGAAATAGATCATGCAGCTGGTCTGAGTGGTTTTCAGTATCTTCTCCCTAAAGGTCAGTGAGTTTCCCAAAAGACACACCACTTCCTGACTTTTTTTAGAGTAAATCCTCTGAAAACTAGCTGTCATCCTCTGGAAAATAATGGAGTGGAGGGAGAAACACCCCCCCCCCCCCATCTTTTGCTGGCAGTAACAGGGCACTTGAATAGAGTACAGCTTTAAATTTCCACTCTTGGCAGGGTTTTTTGCATGATCTATTAAGACTCTACTTCTGGTTCATCTCTTGCTTCAACTTTTTGCTCCCCCAGTGTCAGGAAGATCAGAAACAGCTATTGTAGAGCTGATCATGATCTTTTTGCAGGCATTTTGGAACCCTCTTGCTTCTTAGGACTCACTTCACATCTGCTCAGTTGGTACAACAGCATTCATCTCAGTGGTATCAACAATAACTCATTCCTCTTTACATTTGGTGTCTATTTAAAGTAGTTCATTCACCACATAATGTGGGGAAAAGAAAGTGAGGTTTTTTTAGGGCATCAATCATTAGCCATGCAGAGGGACCTAGACAAGCTTGAGAAGTGAGCCCATGGGAACTTCATGAGGTTCAACAAGGCCGAGAGCAAGATCCTGAGTCAGGGCAATCCCCACTATCAGAAGAGGTTAGGGAATGAAGGGATTGAGAGCAGCCCTGAGAAGAAGGACTTGGGGGTGCTGGTGGATGAGAGACTGGACATGAGGCAGTACCATGCACTTGCAGCCCAGAAAGCCAACTGTGCCCTGGGCTGCATCAAAAGAAGCGTGATGGGCAGGTCGAAGGAGGTGATTCTACCCCTCTACTCCTCTCTCATGAGACCCTATCTGGAGTGCTGCATCCATGTCTGGAATTTTCAGTAAAAGAAAAACATGGACCTCTTTGACTGAGTCCAGAGCAGGCCACGAAGATGATCAGAGGGCTGGAGCACATCTCCTCTGAAGAGGTGAGAGAATTGGAGTTGTTCAGTCTGGAGAAGCAAAGGCTCCAGGGAGACCTTACAGCAGCCTTCCAGTACCTAAAAGGGGTCTACAGAAAAGCTGGAGAGGGACTTCTAACAAGGGTATGTAGTGATAGGACAAGGGGGGATGGCTTTAAACTGACAGAAGGTAGGTTTAGATCAGCTATTAGGAAGAAATTCTTTACTGTGAGTGTGGTAAGACCGTGGGACAGGTTGCCCAGAGAAGTTATGGATATCTCATACTTGGAAGTATCCAAGGCCAGGTTGGATGGGGCTTTAAGCAACCTGATCTAGTTGAAGATGGTCCTGTTTATTGCAGGAGGTTTGGACTAGATGATCTTTAAGGCTCCCTTCCAACCCAAACAACTCTATGATTCTATGATTGGCATTTGCAAGAAAAATCAACTACCACATAATGAAGGCCAGGCAAATAGGACCTGATTAAGATCTTCTTCAGAAAGACATTTTGGGATAATAGCTGAATCCTAAATCTACTTTAAATCCTTGCATTATATTGTAGTGTCCTCTGGGTGGACATTTAAAACACAATTATCGATACGCTGGTATTTTTCCCGAAGTCGACATTTTTCCAGTAAGACTGTAGGTGGCAGTAGCTCTACGGTTATTTATTTTCCTGGTTCCTTCTTGCAAACACTTAGCTGTTTAAAAAAACAAAACAAAACAAAACAAAACAAAACAAAAAAAACCACACAGCAAGACCGTCTTCCTTTATTTTTTGTGAAAGAGGTCCTGAGAGGACAGCCAGCATCTAGAGAAAAAAAAGAAGCACTCTCTCTCTGCTTGGAAAAATTACAGGATGCGAAAAGTGTACATTTCCAAAGATTACCCCTTCCCCAAGAATTAGATCAGGTTCCTGGTCTAAGAGAGTAAAGTTAATGCTCTTCAGGGCGTGTTGGAGGGAAGCAAGGGAAACGTGTTGTAATCTTTTCAGAACATAACTTATGGTTGGATTTTTAATAGTTATACAGACTTATTTTGATGTCCTAAGGCAATACTATAGGGTTTTCCTTTAAAACTATATAATTCGACTTTGTATGTTTTTTTTTTTTAATATTTGCTAAGTAGCGAGGGCTAAAATAGGTATAAAGATTAGTTTTATGGATTATGATTCCATATTCAGGATGAAGACAGTGAGAAACCTAGAGAAGTGGTAAAACCTGCTTAGTATGTGCTAGTGAGGACACTAGACATAGAAGGGTTGATTGTCTGCTGAGTTATCCAGGTTTAGCCCGGTTGCCACAGGCTTGGAGCTGGTTAGACCAAAGTAGATTTATAGTAGACTTCATAATTGACTTAATGAGTTTAATACATTATGGTTGTGATATCAGCAACAGCCACAAGAATGTCAGCATTTGGGTAGGCCGTATATCCTTATTTCATGTACGAACACCTGTACGTTACCCAAATACACCGTAACTACCTTTATATACATGATGCCGTCTTTTTTATTGCTCCTCCTCTAAGTTACTGTTTGCCAAATGAGCAGTGATGTCTTGTTCTATTTTCCTTGCTCTGCATGCATTCCCATACCTTGTTCAGTGAAATGTATTAGAATTTGGGCTAGGAACAGTGTTGTGTTGCCCACAGCTTTTTTTTTTTTTTCCCTGCTTTCTGTTATGCAACTCTATAATAAGTTGAAAAAATTCCAATACTAGCACTATTAGATATAACCTCACAATCACTTTTTAAGTTGGCCCTCTCCTGCCAAACAGAGTATGAGGACAAGGCACAGCAAGGTTGAAAGCTGCAGTCTGGGTATATGCAGCTCTAATATTACACCAACAACTGCTTCCCTTCTCCTGCATATATAGACTCTATTCTTGACTAAATATTCAAAGTTGCTTTTTAAGTATCAGTTAGGCTTAGGATGAGTGCTTTTTATGAAGATGCCATTGATTAATTAAGAATTGAAACTGACCTTGAGGGTAGGGTTTGGGGGACCATTTTGCTGTTAAAACTAGTTTTATAATAAAACACAAGGAAAAACAATGCAGCAAAGAAAAATAATCTGCTCTTGCCATAAATAAAACAACAGTTGCCAATGCTGGACCTGTACAGGGTGTCTGTACTTGCAGAAACAAGATGGTTTGCATTAAATTGTAACAAACCCTCTGCTGCATTCAGCACTGAAGCTAACATTCATACCACTAAACAAGACTGCAGCATATACAGTAAAGAAAGTAATCTCTGGTTCTCTTTACCCTTAGAACCAATTTTATCTATATGCGTTATTGCCTACTATACAAACTATATAACAAAATACACAATGAGTCAAACCAGTGAATTGCAGATCTCATAAACCTATTGCATTTCATGTTCTGTAAGTAGTAACTAAAGTTACGGAGTAATTTTAGGTCTCTTAACAGTATCATGTCCATTTAAAAAAATACATATATTTCAGTTCAATGAAAAGAAGTGGATGGAGTTGTAAGATCTATAAAGGAACAGTTCTGCTGTCTTCATCTTCTTAAAGTAAGGGTTTTGGAGTCTCTCTGTATAAGCTTTAGACAGAAACACAACGGCACAATTGTAATTCACTGCCCAGTTTGTGGATGGTGGATTACATTGTATAGTGTCCTGACCCCACAGCAATTGAAAGGTCAAAATCTGTCAGCTTCTGGCATATTGGTTTCTGTGGTGAGGAAGACCTTGAGCAGGTCCTCAGCTGAAGCACCTGGATTCTTATGCATGGTGGGGCATGCACTTGCTATAACCTCTCATTTTTACATGGCCACTTCCCAAAGACTTTAAAACTTTCCTTCTGATGTCATTTCCTCAGCTGGATACTGAGGCTTGCTCTGCAAATCTGACCGGCACTACATATAATACTACGCACATTTCAGAAAATGATGTATGGAGGTTCTGCTTTCTGGTTTTCTACATCACAGTCTGAATTTGACTGCAGAACCTCCCTATGTCACTGTGACCCTTTCACCACAAGAGTCAGTTCCTCTCTTGCATTTCTCAAAAGCCTGTCCACCTAGCTGGAAACAAGACCCCTGCCTTTGCATACTCATAACGTAGTCACAACTCATAGTCTTTTCCAAACTCCCAAAGTCAGTTCCCTGTTTGCCTGACAAGCAGACTATGACATCAGTCATCACATTGCTTCTGCTATCACTAAATATCCTCTAGGCTCACTTAGTTCAAGTGCTCTGCTCATTTTCTATGCTGAGGCTTTCCCTGGACACAAGCTTGCTATGCATGTCCTCAGTTCTTCACTTTTGATGAATCCTGTTGAGATACAGCCTAAAACCACTCACAGGGTACAGATGATGTCTTCCAGGAGCCAGGCTCACAGTCTAACATTCTCTCCACAGAGCATAGCCCTAAATCCCTCAGGAGTTTAAATACATTCCTTCCCACAGAATCACAAAGTACATGAGTTCCTCAGAAATAGAATGGCTTTGCAAAAGATTTCTCATCACAGCACAGTTTTTCTCTGAAAAGAAAAAGGCATTTACAGTTCTCTGTGGAAAAAAAAAAAAAAAAAGAAAAAAAGGAGCACAGTCCATAAAACCAGGCACCTTTACTCAGACTCACCCTGTTGTTAACTGTCTCAGACACTCTGTATGTAATGAAGAACAATCGCAGATATTTTCTGTTATTACTGTCTTCCTGACGAACCATACACTGTAGCTGCTAGAGAACACTAGATTTTCAGCTCTTGTTAGGGCTCTTCAGGCTTTCTGTCATATGACTGAAATAGCTTCCTACCAGCTCTTCACCAGGTGACTTGAGTGCCAACATGCTGTTACTGATATCTTCAAACATACTGTTTCTTCTCTGTGGTAATCTATTTAATGTTTAGAAAGCTATTATTTTAACAGGAATTTCCTTAGCTCTGTGACCTTCTGTTTGTACTACAATTCTTTGACATGTAGTTTTTCCGTGGAAAACCTTCATGCAGTGACAAGCAGAGGGCTGTACTCAGGTGTCTGTGCAGGTTAGAGTTTAACGCAATGGATTGGGTGGAAATCAAAGGGGATTTTTTTGTTTCAGTGTCAAGTTCATCCCCTTTCTCACGTGGCCAAGATGGACACTGATAAACACAGATTCCATTTACTCAGAATTTCCCTCTCTATTTTTTCCCTCTGGTCTTTGTTAAACAAGTTTAGATTGCTCTAGGAAGTCTGACATGCTGCCTAGGTTTTTTTAGACCTACTTCAGCAAGCCTGGAGATTTCAGAGCTGCTGTTCACAGCTCAGAAGTATTTACCTAACAAATGCCTGACGTGAATATTACCAAATTTGGAAATTTTGGAGATCGTTCAAATTGTCAAATGCCTTTTAAGGTAGATATTAAAAAACCAACATGTCTATTTCTTCAAGAGATTTCAGGGCAGGACTAAGTTTTGGGTGGTCTCCATTAATTAGATCTGACTTTTATGTATGTGCCACTCATATTTAATTTCCATTGTGTCAGTTCTCTAATGCATCTTTCAAGTGTTTCCATGCAAACAAAAGTGGAAAAGCTTAAAACTCAAAATCAGTGACAGCTTTCCTTTCTAGAAATGGTCAGTGAGAATTTGGCAAAGTATTCTGTTGATTGCACATTTTCTAAGACTGCTCTATAGCAGTCTTGGCACAGAAGCACATCCAAGAGTTAAAAGGAGTCAGAAGTGAATTTTTAAATTTTTTTTTTCATGATGATATGGCTTTGATATACGCATGGAAAAAGAGGCACTTTGCATAGCTATTAGGAGAACTTAACAAACATAATAAAATTCAATAGCTGTTTTTTCTGTTAAGGGGTCAGGTGATGAAACAGAAATACTTGTGGTTGGTTTTGGCCCCTGGTTAAAGAACCGTAACAGGTTTGGGCATGTATTGCATGTGATGAGGCTTTTCTACTGAAATCTCTGACCTGTTCTGTTAAAGACATGAGTCATAGCCTGAGAAACACTGCTGAAATCCTCAGAAAATCGGGAGGCTACTGACAGTTCGAGATGACAAAGTCTTCATTTGTGGTGCTACTTGATTATGTCATGACTTTACAGTATTTTATGACAAATAAGGAATCGTGTATACCTCACATTGTGGGGAGAGATCATCAGTGACTCCAGAAACATTTTTTCTTCGAAAATGGTGAGGACAAGGAGAATTCTTCAACTTCAGTAATATCAAAGACCTAATGAATGCCTGAGATGCAATGGTGCCTGACAATTTCAGGTCATATTGGATGAAAGTTAGTGGGAGTAGACTTTTTCTGTAGGTTATTGTGATGAAAGGCATCATGAGTTTACAGCTCAGTAGTTCAGTTTTCAGATTTACCTTCCGGCTCAGCATTTCTGTTTCAATTTGTGCTGTTCATAAGCAGAGCATCTTCTAGAGAGGGAATCACTAGTTCTGTTTTCAGCAAGAGAGTATTTTTCAGCTAGAGATGCTGCTTGCATGACTTTGTCACACAAAATATTGATAAATAGTGAAAGATGAGTCATAGATACTTTGATTAAATCTGGCCTTGTCTCTTCCACTTTCAAGTTTATTTAAGACTTGTTTCAAGGTTTTAAAGCTGCTCTTCTGAAAGGTTACAACTTAGTGATATTATTGTAAAATCAATAGACTGCTCCATGGCAGCTAGACAGTTTTTATGCTTCACACTACAGGTATTTCATGCAACCAGAAAAATCACAGTACTGCATGTCAATAGAGGATCAAAGTAAGTTTTTGCTATTCAGGTCAGCAGAATCAGGATTTGGAGATTTGTTTGCAAAGTGGAAAATAATTAAAGGGTTACCTGCAATACTAACCAAGAATTGGTCGCTGGCTGTTACTTTTATTTTAGATCTTCCCTCTCTTTCTATTGAGACTATTATGAATGGGGCTGATTATTCTACTAGAGCACCACTAAACCATCGATGAGAACTTCTTATTAATTGATTATTTTCAGTTTATAACTTCAGAAAAATTTATTTGCTTTGTATGAAAGTTGTCACTCCAGGGCACCTGGATAGGGTTGCTCTAGAAAAGAACTGCATATTAAAGAGACTGCTTTCTATATGGCCTCCATTAATTTCCTGGCAAAAGCTGGGAGGATTATGACAAACAAGCAGGTAACTGCCAGAAGAGACAGCATTAGATCCTTAATCCTGACCAAGTGGGCCATATTGTCTCCTCTTCTGTGCCAGAGTTCCTATGTGATGCTAGTCACATCACTTAAACCCAAACTTTTCACAGGTAGTTGGTGTTCCTCATCTCTAGGTGCTCGACAGACACCGAGTTTGATTGCAGAAGTACTAAAAACACTCACATCTGCAACTGAAGTCAACTGGGGCAATTGCTGTGAACATAGCAAATACTATACCAGTGTGTCCAAATTTCTAGCCAGGCAGGTCCTGTAGTACGGTCCAATGACAAATGACTTTTTTCTAATGGCATAATGACATCCTCCAAGTATGCTCATGAGATGGAACAAGATATAGTGGGCTCCAGAGCCATCTGAATTGTTTGAGTGTGGCACATACAGATCATGACAGGGTGGGTATATTCATCTGCGTAGTGACAAAAGCTGGGGGGCAAATGAGTCTCTTGTTGTTTCAGAATCATCCTAACATTCTTATTTTCAATCTTCATTTCTTTGGACTTTTGTTCCTTATCATTAGAATAAGAATAGTACTTTCATCACAAGAACATCATTCTAACCTGTCTAAACCACTGTCAGAACTCCAGCAAACTCAGATGGATCTCCCCAGAAGCATTCATAAAGTCACCGTGACACCCACATTACCTTCTTGCAGACCAACACACAGTTTGTAAAGCTAAATCTTGCTTCAAGAAAATACTTGAACAGTTTTGCAGATGCTGCCCAGCCTTTCTATTTGCAACCAGATGAGCCCACTGTCAGAATACTTTCCAAGTCTGCAGAGAAGGCAGGGATCCTCCCTCAGCCGCCAGCCCTACACCCTGGTAGGTCAACAAGAGTTTGCTGTTGATCTGAACACAAGCAGCACAGTTCTCACTATGCTATCTAAGGGAGTGTCTTTGGGTGCAGCCAATTGTTGGCAGCACAATGCTTAAAGCTGGGAAGAGCTGTTGTAAATACACCCAAGGGCTTAAACCGTAGTCTCATATTCTTATTTGGATGTCTAGGTAAACAGCAACATTTGAAGACTTTGCAATTCCATTTCCCTGCCCTCAGGTGAGAAAAGTCACATGCACTTTCGGGTCAGGTCTCAGCAGCACAGAGACCCTGAGACTGTAGAAGTACACACACCTAACGTTTAAAGCGCTGTGTGAGGTTCCTTAGCCCTGAAAGCAAGGTAGGCCATGTAAGCATGACATGGTCTGACATGTAAGCAAGACAATGTGCTTGGGAACAGCAATAGGATTGCATAGTCATACCAGTTAAGGCTTTGGTGCTGGGATAATTATTTATAGCTTAAAAACCACTGTACGGTGCTCTTACACCAAGTGGAGAAAGAATAAAAGACTGTCCCGTTATAAGTCAGGCTTTAAATTCCAATCAGCAAGTCAAGAGGGGAACTGAGAAAGAAACTAGAATAAGGAGAACCCTCTGCTTCCTCCACCTACTTCTTGTGTAGAGCAGAAAACAGATCGAGGTCCCTCTCAACTCCTGAGACTCTGCTCTATCACAGAGCTCTTTTTGTTGTTACACAGCATACTGTCTTGCTTTTCATCAGCCTGTTGCATCTTATCACAATCTTAGGTAGCACCTGCATTGTTTCTGATTTTGCAGCCCTAAGTACAGAATACTTTCCTAAAAAACATTTCTAGCCCTCACAGTTCTGGAACAAAGGTTGAAAACATGAGCTTTTGAGAAACCAAATCCATAAAAAAGCTTGCCTTTTGTAGTGCCCTCCAAATATCCTTTTATAAGCTTGTATTTTTTGGGAGGCTTGATCCTTTACACTAGTAATTTATCTCAGTTCACCACTCACTGTTGTTAATCCACCATCATTACAAAATTATAAAGTCCTCTAAACCCACAGATTTGCCTAAAGAGAATCATATCAATTTAAAAAATACCCTTTGAACATGGATACTTTGGGGTTTTTCAAACATAAGGTTTAAATTTTCATCAAAACCTGAGAAAAAAACTAGCCATATATCCAGATATTCTAGGACTGGATTTTTAAGAAAAATATCACTAGTTGTGGTAAAGGCTTAAAACTTGAAACAGAAACAGTTCAGGAAATCAGAATTTACTCCTATCAACAACTGAGCAGAAGACTTAAATTAATCACTGCATGAGTTCAAACAGCAGTGAGTGTCATTTTGTGCTTTCATAATCTGTTTTGCATTATATATTTAGATGTTGAAAAATCTGTGGCAGAAGAAATCTCTTCCCTATATGTTTGCACACTGCTTAGCTATCTGGAACTTTCCTTGAGCTGTAGCTATAAAATAGCAGCAATATAAATCAAGTTAGCTAAATTCTACTTTCTGTACTGTGTTAACATTGGTCCTACTCAGTACACCTGACCCAAAATGACCCCATAAATTGAACTGAGCATTTATTTAATGAAAGTCACTATTAACAAAACAAAGTGACAAAGACAACAAGAATCAAACATTTGCTTTTGTTTGCATTAGCTAACTGGGTGAAACATTGCTGAGGCTTTAAACCACAGTCATGTAATGGGAAGAACTTATGTCTCTCGGGAAAATAACTGGGCCCCTGAATTGGGTTCTGATGGAGGTAATCAGATAAAAGAAGTATGTGTCATTCAGATATGCAAATTACTATGAAGAAAACCCAGCCCCCTCATATAATACTGACATAGTGCAGTATTAATCATAACACACAGAAGTAGGAAGAGAAGGGCGTGAATGCAGTGGACTGGTAATAACCTGCTGCCACTGAACTCAAATGGCAAAAACCCATCCATCTGCCTTCAGTGGCTGGCCAAGGTGTTATATAGCTGAGTGACAGCTGAGTGAATTTCTCATAATCTGTATTAGGCCCAGATTCTGAAGAACTGACTGGTAGTTCATTAGATTTATTACCAGAAAGCACAACTCTTAACTAACTCTACTTGTTGTAGCAATCTGCTTTTGACTATAAGCTGCAAGTCCTTCACATTGTTATACTGCTACATACCACTAATGGTCCTATAAATAGTTTCTATAAACATAACCATTTATATTCTGACAATACATATTCATCCTGTTGCACAGTATTACACAGTTCAGCCTCTAAACCTGAACTAGTAAGTAGGACCAGCCTAGGCAACACTTTCGGAGCAGTCTGTGTCTTCTGCATGATGCAGCTTAAGGCTCAGGAGAGCTGGTCAGCTCACAGCTTCTCATAGTGCTCTGGGTAGCTCCATCAAGAGTAGCTTCCTTGCAGCAAGTTCCCACAGAATCTACAAACCACCATTTTCCATGTAACTGAGAGGTTTGCTGTGAAACACTCCTTACTATCTGCCAGCGTAAAAGAAAGGAAGGAAGGAAGCCTGGCATTACATAGCCAAACTGAGGGGAGGCCAGGCTAACCACTCAAAAAATTATATACACAAAATTGCCTTCTCTGCTTAGTTCTTTCCATGTCTTTAAGGAAGTGATACCCTGTACTGTGTCATAGCTATGAGTAAATGTTGAGGAGTCACACAAAAACAAAGCAGATGACGTCAGATCTAAAGCTGTTATTGTAACACATAATGTGGGTGTTTATGCCTACATTTATTTCTAATATTAACTGGAATGCCTACTTCAGGGAAGCAGAGAAAGAAGTAAACTCATAACTTTATCAGCTATTAATGCAAGAAAACTATAGAACTCTGGAAGAGAAAATATGATAAACTCTCTTCCATCCCTTCTGATCTTCTCCCCACTTCGAATAGGGGATCAAAATAACCTGTTAAGTTACTTACTTCTATCTATTTCATGTACAATGGTCAGCTATCACACAGAAACACAGGTTCACTCATACTCCTGTTCAGATTGTTCAGATTAGTTCTTATCCTTGGTAGTACCCTAGTTAAGGTTCCATGATCACTTCTGTATTTTTGTTTTTAGAATTCTTTAATCTTCCTTTTCTTGTCTACTTTTAGCTCCCCTTTCTCTATTAATTATACACATCAGCCATGTCTACAGCCTCATGGTTCTCTTATTTGAGTCTACTAAATTAACTCCCCTTCACACCTCCAACAGTTATTCACTACTGATATCTCCTGCTTCAGCTCTAGCACTTTTACCCAAACTGCTAGAAATTTAGTCTTTCAGCATAGTTACAGGTCTGAACCACTTTGGAGGTAATATGAGATCCCATGTCAGATTTTTGGCTCTGGATGAAGCAAGCAAAAGGTACATTAGGGATGTGACCTGTGTAACTACAGAAGACATCACATTGTTCTGAGCTTTGCAGGGTGTCACTGCGTCCATCTAAGTCTGATGAAATATATGATGAATTGAGGCCAGGTCATCATCCACCAAAATCGACAGAGATGACAGAAAGTACTTCTCATGGATGCTGCAATATGGGGATTTAGCAGCATCATTGAACTCTAGACCCTACTCCAGCTGCAGTTCAAACTGGTATACTTTGCATGTGTACTTTGCCTATTAAATACAATTTTTTTGTTAAATATGTTGTCTTATTATGTTTCTGGTGGATTCAAGTTACAGAAGATAATGGCAATGCCAACAGCAGATGTTGGTTAAACACTGACAAACCTCTATGAGGACTGAAGTGTGGTAAGGTGATCACTGGCCATCATCTAAGGCAAATCAGTTTTTAGGTTAGAACTTCTGGATTATCTGGATGAAAAATAAATAATGGATTGACCAGAAAGAGATTTGAATAATATGGCAGAACAGGTCAATGAAGATAGGCAGCTGAAAGCATTAAAAGCAAGTATCTCTCAGTAACTATTTTAGACTTTTTCTTATCTCTTCCTGTTTTAGTATCAAACCTACTATGTCAAAGGGAAGGAAAAGAGCCTATCTTGATTCCAACATATATCTCAGAAACAGAAAAAAATAATGTAGGAAACATCAATGAATTTTTCCAATTCAGGCATATCAATTAAAGGAAAGAGTGATTACTTTAAAAACCTCTGCTAGTCTTATATTTTTATCTCTTATTAGTTACAGGATTAAAAAGTGCTGAGGCCAAAGATTTCCGACCTTGGAGAGGGATCTGTATTCCCAGACCAAACCTAGCAGAGGACAGAAGCAGCTTCTAGATTGCATTTACATATGAGGAGACACAAATGTGCACAAGCTAAGGTGAAACAGCTTGGTTAAACATAGAGCTAGAAAGCCTTTCCTCCAATGCACTTGTCCAGGTACCAGAAACATGGCTAGAAACATTTCACAACACTCCCTTCAGCTCAACGACAGAAGCATTTGCTCCTTTGGGTTCAGGTCTAATCACCTGCTCTTCATTTGTGAGCTGATATTGTCCAGGTACTGAAGTATCTTGATGGTAACAGTGGAAACCAGTGCTAACTAGGAAAGAGGCTCTCTACAAGAGCCTCACACCTGAGTCTATATTATTTGCCTGATTTTCCTAATAGCTGGAAATTGGATTAGAGAAATAATTGCTTATTTGGCTCCTCAGGTGGGAATCCTGTGCTTTAGAGCAGTTCATTTATCTAGAGTGTCCTGAGAAGATAATTTTACAAAACTGTGGGCTTACAGCCTGGCACTATAGTGGGTTTCAGTAGAAATAACACTTCTGTTACAGCATTAAGCTCTAGAAAAGACAAATTTATGTTTTAAATGTAATTGAGAAGAGGAATTTATTTTAAAACCTAGATGTTTGTGGAAGCTGATTAGGACTTCATAGGGAAAGCTGAGCCTGAGTACTTGATAACTCGTCCTTTTCAAATAAATCCACCAGGTAAGTCTCCTTAAGTTTTGGAACTTTTCCACCTTGTCTGATTTCCTGGTACTTGTTCATACAAGTTTTGCCCTGTAAGCACACCTTTGATTAGCTGTGACATGGCACCTTTCCTTTCAAATGAATCTATTTTGAAACTTCTTGTACTTAAAATCCATCTAGACTTCCTTCTTGAAAGGCTTTGAGACCCAATTCTTTCCTCACTTGTTCCGCTTAACTCAGTGTATTTGCTTCCACAGAAAAGATTACTATTGGGTCTTGAGTGTCCGGAAGTATCCCCATTAAATAAGGAAAAACATGTTTTACTCAGAAATGCTGAGTCATTCTCAATTCCCAATTTGGACTGGGAAGTGAATGGGGGAATGCATTTTTAGAACTGCATCACAGAGCATGAGTGGCAATCCAAATAAAGGATGACTCTTTATTCATACCTATGTATACGTAACCTGTATGAGATTTAAGTTCTCTTGTCAAGAGAGTAGAGAAAATCCTTTACATTTCCAAGCTCCCTTTTGCAATCTCAGCATAATTTTAAACGAGTGTATCTCTGCTCCAATCCAGACATGTGGCACTAAATGTAACATCTGAATCTACCCCCTTTCCAGGATTGAAATCGGCTACCATCTGGATAGACTAAAGTGTTCAGTAGCATAGTCTCCCTCCATGACATGACTGGATTATCTGTATAGTGTTAAATATGGGGCTGTAAGAGCTCTCTGGTAAAAATACCCCTTTCATCTTGTTCCAGTCAACAGGTGGCTTATGATTTGACGCCATTTCTTTTGAATACCTTTTTTGCCATAGATTACAGTTCCTTGTTTCAGCAATAATCATGCACCTTGATTCCTTTATATATTTTTTTAATTTTTCTTATCAATTATGATTTTTGTTAGTCTCATTCAAGTAATTAATGAAGTTCCCTGTCATGTGGCCTTAACATAACAAAATCCCCACAGATGTGCTGCTGACTTTCTGGGCTAACATACATTAGGTGAACCATGGTAGGTGCGAGACTCTTTACTCTTAGCAAACCAGACCTCTAAGATTCAGCATAAATATGTTTGCACTTAAATGTTTTCCAAAATTTTTGTGTCAATTAAACGTGGCACTAGCTGACTTTCTTAAGCCTTGGTTAGATGTCTCTGGGAGACTTGGTTACTGTACTACAAACTTGGATTTTGGTATTAAGCAGTGTATTATTGATGGCTGGCACTGTTTAACAGAAGTTAAGTGACTAGAAGCCTGCTTTGCCAGCAGCTGTATAAATCCACAGAAAAATGGTGCTGTGTGGCCTGTACTCTCTGCTGATATTTTCAGGCTCCAGGTGGAAATCAATTTGTAAACCTCCTTTACGAAGTGGCTGGGAAAGCCAGCCAGATGGTGGGTGAGTGGGGTTACATTCACTCTATGCATAGTCTCTCTTCCCTTCCAAAACCTTTTAAGGGTCAACCACTAAAAAACCACTGGCAGCCACCGGGTCGGGCCTGTCTCTACAGAAGAGTCGCGAATTGTCGCCGTGGGCCAAGGAACGTGGACGACAGGATTGCTCTTCCGGCGACGGTAACTCCCCTGGGATGAAAAGGCTCGCGTGTTTACGCGGCTTCATCCAGGCGGGAAGGCCCGTCCTCGGGAGAGGGATCTCGTGTCCGGCGAGCGGATGAGCTGCGGGCGCTGCCCCGGCTCCTTCCCCGCTGCCTCTCCGGGATGCCGCCCGGGGCGGCTCCAGCGCCCCTCCTCCTGCCCCGACGGCCGCTCGCTCCTGCTCCTGCTCCTGCTCCTGCTCCTGCTCCCGCTCCTGCTCCCGCTCCTGCTCCCGCTCCTGCCCCGCCCCGCCCGCGCGGCCCTTCGCGCAGCCGGAGCGTCAGCGGGAATTTCCAGCCAGGAAGTGCGGCGGGCCGGGGGCAGGGGCGGAGGCTGCGCAGGCCGGTGCCGCTGGGCTGCCCTGGCCGGCGGGGCGGGCGGGAAGGAGGGGGAAAGTCCGCGCGGAGCGGAGCGGGAGCCGGGGCGCGGGCGGCGGCACGCCGCTTACATGGCGCGGCGCTGAGGGACCCGCCGGCGGCACACCGCCACCACGACCTGGAGGACGAGGCTCCGCCAGCCCTGCCCTGCCCCGGTGAGCCCCGGGCGGCCCCTGACCCGCCGCTCGCCGCTTTCTTTCTCCGCTGTCCGCGCCTCGGCGCCCGCCTGCCGCTGGCTGCGCTCCCTCTGCCCCGCGCCAGCCCGGGCTGGGCTGGGCTGGGCGGCAGCGCCGCGGGGAGCGCGGCAGCCCACGGAGCGGAGGCTTGCCGGCGGGAAGCGTGTCCCCGCGAACAGCCCCGCGCCTGCCATCTCGGCCCGGGCGCGGAGCTCCCGCTGGAGCGCCGGGAGGAACTGCCGCGGGATTCGCCCGCGCTCGGCGCGGCGGCTGCGGCGAGCCGGGGGAACGGGCGGGATGCCGGGCAGGGCTTTGCTGCTGGGGTGCTACAGGGGTCTTCCTGGCGAGGAAAGGGGTGTCTGTGACAGGCTGTCCGGTAAAGTGAAAAATTCTGAAAGCCCGACTTGTGCTGACGGCGTGGCGGGTGCTCGTAGGGTGAAGGAGGTGCTGCTCTTGTCAGTTTTGGTTTCGGAGGTGACACACGTACGTGCTCCACCTGAGACACGGCCGGGAGCGCCCGCCGGGGCACAGCATCAAAACGTGAGTTTGGTACTGGCGGCTTCGGGTGTCTTCGTCTTGGGTGGAGCCCAAGAGTGTCGCAGATAGTATTTAAAGAAGGCTGCGTTAAAAGGTAGGAAAGAGTGAGGGTTTTAAAGGTAATTTAGTAATAAGTGATGAAACTGAAAAGTTCTCATCATGAGGACGAATATTATTAGACTGATTGGTCTGTTACACTTGACCTAAAACCCAAGAATATCCAACTTCTCGTCATCACAATTTTTTTTACCTATCGATGCTTTTTGCTTTTATGGTAACTTTGGTAAAAAAGCGCTGTTGACATTTTATGTGAACAAAAAGCGGAGTATTATTTCTGTGACACATGCTATGTGTTGTTGGGTTATTATCATAATGCAGCGTACTACTGTGTGATTTCATTCAAATAAGTGAATGTGAGTGCCTGTAAGCATTTGGGGAATAAGACTTAAGAGACAAGGGATCATCTGCTGTTTCAACTTCCTGTTTTAAAATGCTCAAAATCTTTGCTTAAGAGTAACATTTTAAAGGAAATAGAGATTATTATTATTTTTAAAAGCGGTTTTAAAGTGCTGATCATATTTGACATGTTTTGTGCTTCAGAAGTTCTCTTTTCACTTACTCTGTTCAGAGAGAAAAGTGGATGAAGTCTTTGCCTTAACACCTCACGTCTTAGATTCTGTGAGGTGCTACACCACCGCTGTCAAGCTCACAGAACGGAGTTGAAAATTTAGCACTTTGATTTTATTGACATCCGGAGTCTCTGTGCTATGTACTGTGTAGTACCAACTTTTGAAATAGCGTTTCAGTCAAAGCATTTTTACTCTTTCAGAAAAGAATGTAGCTGCCCCTTCTAGGAAAGCATTAACCAAGACGTCATTCTAAGATATCCTGTCTGCAATGTTTTGTAATCTACAGAAATGACTACAGTTTAACTGAGAAAATGAAAGATGATAAAGCAGCCTGTAACAATCCAGAAGCAGATACTCTGTTCTGCAAACTTCTCTGGCTTAAGAATTTAGCTAACAGTTATGCTGAAATATTATTGTCAGGATCTGCCACAGTGTGTGGAGATTTCAAGGAATCTCAGTGCTGAAATCTGTGCAAGATTAGTTAAATAACTTAATCTGAAATATTTCTTTCCACCCTTTGTAAGGAAAGAAATATCAATCAGTGATAGTCATCAAAAAATGGAGTCGTTTTCTCATGCAAGAAATGAATATGCTGACTAGAGATAAGAGAACAACTTTGTATCACTTTGCATCATGTTGTATGTTTTTAAAAAACAGTGTTGTAGCGGATAAACTTCATACCTTCATTTACTTCATTCTGGCAGCACCTTGGTAATGTTTTTGTAGTGTTTATTTTGAAATCAGAAAAGTTTGCTGAAAAAAAGTTTGCTGAGAGAGAGAAAAAGACAATCTTGGAAGAGGGTGGGAGGGTGGAAAGCAGACAGATATTTCACTGATGTGCACATTTGAAAATTTCCTGCTTCATTTGTTGAAAAACAGCAGTTCTAATTGTTTCTCAGTTACTATGTATTTGACTTTAAAAATCAATTTTAATAATAAATTTAAATTTGCATTTTTTCATTGAAGTGGCATTACATGAATTCAGTAGGATACCTACAAATAAATATCACTGATGCAAATTTGCTGAATAATAGATTTTTGAGTTTCCTTTTCCCAAAAACTTCCCATGCCACTGTCATATGAATACATGCAAACTCCAGAAATATGTTCAGTTAGGAATTAATGTCATTGTGCTTATTGCTGAGCCTGGAAGTACAGGAACTAAGTTTGAAGGCCTGTGAGTCTTTACTATCAAGGGTGCTTGTATACAAAGTAGATTTTGGTTTCGAAGTTGCAAAGATACAGTGAAAGACAATATATTTTTTACTAACTTACAGTTGGTTTTCTGATGTAGTGATGATGAAATTCTGTGGTCTTCAGAGATTCTGGTTAATTCTGTGTTTTCATAGATCGCTTCAAAATAACTTGCTAAGATATTTTCGCCTGTCAGTGCTGTTTGCCAACTCTGAATTCAAAAGTATCAGTCTTAAAGAAAATTGTTACTCATTTAGGTAAGCAACTAATGAAAAGTCTAAAGTTAGCTAAAAAGTCTTTTTTCTAACAAGTTGATAGCTTTCCTTTGGTTCTCAGACAAAATAACACAGCTATTATGAAACAAAGAGGAAAGAATGTTTCAGGCCAGAATGAAAAACCAGTTCCTGGTTTTGGTCACTTTTAGCTTTGACACAGGTATTTCAGAAGTGGAAGTCGTCATTTGATGTCCTCTAAATAAGCTGTGAACCTTTTAAGAAGTTCTACATTGATAAGATCATAATTATAGTTGCGTTAACTGTGCCCTTAGGTCAGTCAGGCAGTCAGTTTGCATCTAACTTCAAGCACAGAAATAATTCACTGAATCTTCTTCAGTGCTTTCATTTAAACATATGTATTTTGCTGAAGCACTGTTGACACTTTCAAAAGTAAGGCCCTAAAAGATGTTTCAAATTATTATAGTCTCAAGGTAAAATCCTTTGTTTAGCATTTAGGTGAAGCTGACAGACCATGTGTGGGGAGGAAGCTACTATTCCTACTACTAGCATTATTTCCCCCTTTCAACTTCTATGTTCTTTTGACACAAATATGGGTTTTTTCTTCATTTAAAATGCTAAACTGAAATACCTCTGTTTCATTTGTCCTCCAAGCAAATTGTTCTGGTATCAACAGGTCAAGTGCAAAGTAGGTCTGAGTTGTGTGGTGTTGGGCTTTGTTTGTGTTTTCTTTGTTTGTTTTACTTGGGTTTGGCTTTAGTTTTTTGTTTCTGCTGAAGATCATATTTCTATCTGTTTAAAGATGGATAGATTTTAACATAAGAATGAAGTAAAAACGAAGTAAGCAGGTGATTTTTGGTCTCATTAGTTTAGTCCAAGTGGGTTTTGTTGTGTCATAGGTTACTGTAGAAAACTGAGACTGCAAGAGTTTTACCATTTCTTTGTGAAAAGCAAAAAAATAAGCCTTAGTAACCACTTTCCATCTATAGATTTGAAAACTAGGGTATAGCTGTGACTGTGCTGGACTCAGTTTGACCTGTTTGGTTCCACTTACTGGTGTTAGTAAACTGTTTCTGTCATGTTATGTTTTCAGTGGTTGTTTGGAACTAAAAGGACGCTGAGAATCCCTTAGCTGACTTTTGTGATTGCAGTGCTAACAGCCCTTGCTATTTTCTGAGCCCTCTTCTGCCACTGTTGTTCATAAAATAGGGGACTGTCTTCAGTAAGACCCCAGAACTTGTGTAAGTGAACTTGATGATAACAGGAAACCTTATGTCAACTAGACTTCTGAAATCTTGGGTTTACTTGTTACTTGGCTTCTCAGAAACACTGTTCTTCCCGTGCTCCCCTCCCACCACGCTCCCCCGCCTCCCCTAAAAAAAAAAAAAAAAAGGAAAAGTTTGCAGTTTAATATTGATGATTCATGACACTTAAGGCTTATGAAATGGGTATATGTGGCTTGTTAATTCAAAATTTGACTGATGAACAACTTCTGTATGAAATAGAACTATTTGTAGAGAACACGTCAGTCTTTTTTCTGATCGGTAGGAAAAGTTACAGCATTTTAACATGATATTCAGTTTAGTTCAAGTAGTAGTAACACCCCATGTGGCTAAAATGCAGCGTAGTTACTAGAGCTGTTTTGCTGTGTTGAACCTCAGTATTTTTACATATACTTAGCATTATACATGTACCAGAATATATTTGCCATATATTTGAATACTGTTTATTCCTTTGGTTTAAGTTGCTTTGAATATGTTTTAACAAAAACATTCTAACTTTATTCCAACAATATCATGGAAAAACAGTTTATATGTTTATGGCATTTTAGTGTTTCCTCTTGACATACTAGTTCACTACTTTGATACTTGGGAAAGGAATGAAACGAAAGTTCTGTTTGCACAGATAGTTAATGGAGCAACCATTCAGGTAGTCCAGTTACTCTTTGCCAATTGAATTTTCTTATGCTATGATTTTTTTTTCTTCAAATAATAATAAATTTACTGTAATAAATTTGATTCTAGATTTTGAGTCATAAAATAATTTTGCACCCAGGAATTCTGATTTAGAGCATCACACTTCTGAAATCTCTTAAATATTTGTGATTGATTTAATTTCCTAAATATTTTGTAGTTTTTCTACTGTTGTCAAATAATGCATCTGCTCACGACTAAAAATATTTGAAAAATTTAAATTCAACAATTTTTAAATTTTAAAAATACACAGAGGCAACTGCCAGGTCCCACCCAACAGGAAATAATAAACAGGCTTAATTATTAAGAAGAGGAGGCAATTTGTGTTGTTATATTAGAAAAACAAATAGTGTCATTTAGGGTTATGTAGTGTTATTGCAAATGCAACAGTCTATGGATAAGAAAAAGTCTGCAGAGGAAAGTAGAATCTTTGATAAAAATGTCTCTCTGCACAAACTTTTCCTTACTTGTATACTGAGAAATTACACTCAAATCTTTATTGAGCGATTACACGTCTTTGTAGTACCTGAAGGAATGTAAAAATACAACTTCCTTTTGCTGCTTTAGCGGAAATTGAGCATTGTTGAGTTGTATACTGAGAATACAGTTTCCTTAAAACAGCTCCCTTCAGCCCCAGGTATTGAAGTCATAGATAGGAGAAGAAATAGTAGTAAACATGTAACATTTAAAGGCAAATTTCAAATCTGAGTTAAAACTTCTTCAAAATAACATAGTTGATGGGGCTTCTTGTCAATCTGAGCAAGTTAGCAATCTCTTCTTGTGTTTAGCATGTTTTTCTTTCCCATTTGTGCTAAAGATATTTATGCCAATATTGTGGGTGACAGTATGCATGATGTTGCCTTATATTTTGGTTCTATTTACTTCATATGATACATAATACTTTAGTTGTTTATCACCTATTATTTTGAATAAAATGGTTTTTGCTCTGGAGCTGTACTTCTGGCATTCTGGGAAAAATAACTGAGTTCAAAGGAAATGAAGTACTGGATGAATTGAAGAGGTGGCCAGAAGCAGGGTGAAAAGGCCATGCATTGAAAAGGGGTGGGCAGTGTTGTGACTTTGAAGGGACTGTGGTGGTGAAGGCTTGAGACTAAACAGCTTGGATCAGTATCTCAGATCTGTCAGGGCAGCATGCTCTGGCCTCTAGCCAAAATCATCTCAGCAGCTCTTGTCCTCCTTCCCTCACTGACCTAGCAATTCCAAGTCTCTATTGCACAATACTTTTTCCCAGCATCTCTGTTTGGGAAATTTTGGTCTCTAGAACAATTGTCTCTATACAGGTACAGATTATGTTTTGCAAAGGGTAGGAGAGTGAGGCTCAAGGATAAATAGTTGCCACTTAAAGTTAAGTAAACAATGCCAGGTAAAAGATATGGTAGACTGTACAATACAGCAGTTACTATTTCTACCTCAGTATTTCTAGCTGCTGTTCCTAAAAACATAGTTCTCTGCAGTCACATAGTCTGCCATGTTTTATAGCCCTGATGTAGCAAAAATATACGTTCAATATAATATATAAAGCATGAATGTCTTTGCTTTTTTTTCATCCTCATTCCTCTCTATTTTTAGTAAGCAAAATAAACAGGCTAAGAACATAACCACAGTGGATTTCATTACTTTCATTCAGTGTTCAGTTAAGTTTATTTTTAACAGGTAAATTACAATGAAAGCCGAGTTAAAGAGAAAAAGCACTACTAGAATACTTTCAGGAAGTATTGTTCTTTCTGTATATCAGGTCAGTTGAAGTATAGTAGTTGAGTTTCTCACCTTGAGGCTTGCTTTCTGAATCCAGCCTTGAAAGGTGAGAACAGGTTGATGTAAAACATCTCAGAAATTAAGCGATGAATGTTCTTCGATGAAGAAATTTATTTAAACCATCAGACTAATTCCAGTTCACAAGTGCAATGGAGTGGGTAATAAAGATCATGATTGTCTGTAGAAAGGTAATAGGAAGTCCCATTCCAAGTTTGTAGGGATTTTATTGGATGCTGGTATCAAAGAGGACAAGGGTTTACCTCATGCGTTAAATTCAGACTGGAAAGTTGAAGAGAAGTAGAGGGAAGGATCTGGACTCTGATAAGTCAGGAGGGCTGAAAAAAATTGGATAGGGAAAGTTGTCTTGGTTTTTAAAAGGTGAACACAATGCATGTTGGAGAACAGGGAAGAGCTCTGAAATCAAATGATTGGGATAAACAGCAATGAGAATTCTTGTTCCTGGATGAGAGCATTCCTACTTTAATTCTTTAATTATGTTGTTTCCATTTTAAATGCCTGATCCTTTTGAAGCTTTAAAACAATTATTCAGAATGCAATAAATGAAGTCATGTTCTTCCAGCTATGCCTACTTGTACGTTGTGCCATTTGGTTACTGAGGAGGAGGAGTGATGGCCAAGTTACTGCCATTCTATTTGCTTGGTTGTTTGGTGCAACCCCATAGTCTTCCATATATATGGCATGTATGTATGTACAACTTCCTAGTTGTTGGGTTTTTTTCTCCCTTTTTAAACCTTTTTCAAAGTGGCAATTGACCTGCTGTGAGGAGAAAGGAATACTGCACATGTATGCATATGCACACATGTACACACACTCAGTATGTACAGCTGTGTGGTTTTGGGCAAGTTTAGCTGGATTTTACATTTTCCCATTGCACTAGGAGCTAAATGAAGTTGCTTCACCCGCCTTTAAATTTTCACACTTAAAAATACTGTGAATTGAAATGTTTTGTTTCCTGAGCCTTGTTATCTGAAAGACTTCAGACAATCTCCAGGGTGGAGACTGCTGTGGTTGCCTGTAGTCTGCAGATGTTGGGGCATTTTTTTATTGTAGATGCAAGTGTGCAGTACAACTTGTGGGAATTGGAGATTATGCAGGAAGTGGGCATATATAATAACATGAATTTCCACAAAACAATTTTAATTGAGTCATCTTCCAATGAGAGAGAGGTGGCAGTCTCTGCCTCATAGAGGTGGCAGCTCATGTAGGGAGAGAGGTAGATGCTAATCTTACCATTTGATGCATGTAGGAAAGGAGTGCAGAAATGGAGCAGTAAGGGAAGAGGCCAATTAAAAGTCACACAGTTAATGCTAGGGACTGTTTTTCTGCAAGTGTCTTTTTCACTTTTTGATCGTTATCGACTCTGGATTTGCACCAATTATCATGTAAGAAGAGGAAGTGTAGAGATTTGTTAACTAAATAAATCCTAAGGAAACAAATTCTAGTTTGGAGGTAGGGGTCCAAGAACATCTTTGTTGTTTTTTTGGCTTTGAAGAGGACAAAACAGTGAAACTGAGGGTGTTTTCAGTCATTTAGAAGGGTCATTTGAAACTGCTGGGTTAATCTTTGTCTAGGCCCTGAAAAGGCAATCAAGTGTCAGTTCACATACACAAAGATGTACATTTGCACATCTAAATCATAATCTGTTTATAATAAACTAGTTTAGCATTCAGGCCCGAGAGAAAATCTTTAACCTTCCCCCCCCAAACACTGCAGCTGACTGTTGAACACGAAAGATCTCAAGTAACAACAACCTATGCTGTTAATGCAAGAGAGACTGTGTTTAATACCTGGTTAGACATTCATTAGTACATACCCACAATATGTAGGTAGTTGCTTTGCTGCTTCCAATTGTAATGTTCATAGAATCATAGAATAGTTTGGGTTGGAAGGGACCTCAAAGATCATCTAGTTCTAGCCCCCCTGCATCATAGGCAGGGACACCTCCCACTAGACCAGGTTGCTCAAAGCCTATCCAACCTGACCTTGAACACTTCCAGGGCTGGAGCATCCACACCTTCTTTGAGCAAACTGTGCCAGTGTCTCACCACCCTCCTAAGTGAAGAATTTATTCCTTCTATCTGATGTAAACCTACCCTCTGTTGGTTTAAAGCCATTTCCCCTTGCCTCATCACTACATACCCTCATAAAAAGTCCTCTCCAGCTTTCCTGTAGACCCTCTCTAGGTACTTGGAAGGTGCTGTAAGGTCTCCCTGGAGTCTTCTCCAGGGCGAACAGCTGCAACCCTCTCAGCCGGTCTGCAGAGCAGAGGTGTCCCAGCCCTGTGAGCATCTTTGTGACCCTCCCCTGGACTTGCTCCAACATGTCCATGTCCTTCTTGTGCTGAGGACCCCAGAGCTGAATGTAGTACTGCAGTGGGGACATATGTAATAACTTCTGTTTTCCTGTCATGGCATTGTTCACTGCATCAGCTAAAAAGGCAGAAATGACTGCATTCATAAGGTGAAATTCAGATAGACATAGATTTTATTTCTGTATGGATTTTAATTTTTACATCGAAGTACTTCAAATGAAAAGTTTTCAGAAATACTGCCTCTGCGATATTTTTCCGCTTTGTTGGAAAGTCATGTAATGTAGAACTGTAGATGTGACCAGGAAGCGTAGCAGATGTGAGAACTGCTGTTCTCACAGAGTTCTGCTGCAGGGAGAGTGGTGCAGTCTGAGAAACTAGAATAGGGCAAAGGCAGTAGAACATACTGTTAAATTTGTCCTATTGGGCTTGCAGAAAAAGCTGTGAGATGCTTGCTTTGGAAGTTTTGCAAATTATACATTTAGCAAACAGGCAAGTAGGCAGATGCTATTCACATTAGCTCCTCAGAATATTTTTTTTGAACAAGGACATTTGCTGTGTTGTCTGGGTAGGTATTTTTGAACACAGTTTTGCATATGTGACTCATGAAATAGTAAGTGTTTAAATATGAGATCACAAAACAAGACCAGTTTTTATTCTGTTTATGCAGAAGAAACATGGCATTTGCACTCAGTTACCTAAGCAGGGTGCATCAACAGGGTTGGTATTTTCTGATGCTTTGTAAATAATGTTGGCTATTGAGATATTCAGATTGTTTTCTGTAATACTGACACTTTTCACTGGGAACTGTTTGACAAAAACTAAATTACAGTTGTTTCAGTGATTTCAGTATGTCAGTTGGCAATGATGATTATTTTATTTCTATGGAACAGAAGTCAAACAAAAACATCTTAGCAAATTTTGTTGTATGCTGAGGGGTTTTTATGCATTCTATGTTAACTTTTTCCATAAAGATTAACAATAACGATAATAGGTTGTTGATGAAAATAATGTTTTGTGAATGTGCCTATGAAATAATGTGATTGACTGGTATTTTTTATATTGCTCAAATCCTGATGTGTTGGGTGATAAAGTACAGCATGGGTGACATTGGCTGCTTGTTCTATCTGTTACTAATTTTTGGCTGAAATCTTATGACCAGTTATTTGATGTTTGCTCAAATACTACAAATAAATATTACCCAGTAAATATTTCTCTTTAAAACTGAATTACGGTCAGGTGTGTACTTTTTACTTTGTAGAGTCAAAAATAATTTTATCCACATGAACCTCCTTTTCCTGAAAGTCATCTGTGTATTAAGTGTATTTCTCTATTTTATTTTTTTTTTCCCATTTTCTAGTTTGTGTGGGATGGGTGCCTATATGTTGGCTTTGGAGCTTGTTAATGAGCTGAGTCTCCATCAAAGTGAAGTACCTAAGTATTCCAATTTTCATATTGATACTTGCCTTTCTAGTTGCTGTAGAAGGTACATGGTGACTCAGTTTTTCTTTGCTGATTCACTGATCGTTTGCAACTCTCCTTCATAGTGCAATAGTTTTCATAGTTCACTTTACTTTGCTGGAAAACGTGGCTCATGTTCATTGTGGTGGAATATGAGGGCCAGTGACATGTTTCTGACTTCTGTTAGTTATTAGCCTTATTTAGTGTCTGCTTGCATGCAGACATGAACCTCTTGACATAGTCATACAGTTATTTTCAGATGTTCCCTTGAAGAGCCTTATTTAGTGAGATCAACATAGGTGAAATTAAAATTCTTTCAGTAACATCTACATTAGAGGAAATAACACTAATATTTTCTAATAGACCTTATAAATTCCTAAGCAAATTCACAGGCTCTTCTCCTGGCCCCTCACTACTGGCCTCTGAAAAACTAAGCTAACCTAAACTTTCCCAGTGTCCAGCATTTACATGTAGACCTGTGAGAGAGGGTTGGGAATGCTGTACATCCATAATTGTCATTGTCAGCACTCTGTCGTTGTGGGTGCTAAGGACTTGTGGACTGCTGGAAGTAAAGGTGTCCAAAATTAGTCAATATTTGACTCCTGTTTGTATTTATAAAATGTAAAAAATATTGGATGCTCTTCCTTGGGTATCTTTGTCTTGCATTTAGCAATACTTCACAAGAAAACAGTTCTGGTTCATTCATGAATGCTCAGAATGCTCTTTTTATTGTGTAAGAATGCAGAGTCCTGCTTTTGCTAGAGTATGGTAATGATTTTGCCTAAAGTCTTAATTACAGAATAGTCAGAGGAAAGACAGAAACTAATTAATTCCTGAAGAAATTTTGACTTCAGGACTTTAATATTAATTTTTAGTTACTTGAGAGTATGCAGTGGAAAATCCCAGCTGTAACCTATCCTGTCCTTACATTGTCCCTTCCAAATCCTGAGGAATTTTGAAAGTATTTTAAAAATCATTAATGTGATGAGTAAAATAAGAAGTTTCAGAGATGGGGCTTTTAGCATTTTCTAGGTTTCTCTACTACTGTACATTGAAAAAAAAAAGAGTTCTAATCATGGTTTTCTGTTTCAGGACTTAAAATGGCAGGAGAAGATTCCTATATTATGGGAGTATCTGATCCCCAAGTAAGTGGATTTGTATGTTTTCAGTATACCTGTATCCTCTTCTAGCTCTCTGTTTAGGTTTTATCTCATACTGTCCTGTCATTTTCTAGGCTTACCAACATGGACATATCAAAGCATTTTGCACTGAAGAAGTCAGATTTGGGGAAATCTAGTTTTTTTTTTTCCCTAAGGTGATTTTTATGTGATCTGTAAAGTGCCTTGCCACTAGTTAAATGGTTGAAATGTAAAGGAAAGCTAGACCTGCTGAAATAAGCATTTGGAAAAATTACTTATTTTTATGCCCTGCCTGCCTGTGACACTTACTGTGAAGTTTCTGCTGTGGTGGACAGTGGACTTTTTCTGAAAATAAAACCCCTTATGCCATAGAAGACCTTTTTGTGTAATTTTTTATGATATTTGCATTGACATAGATGAGTAAAATGTTCCTTCACTCATACAGATTGGTAGGCATAACTTATCAGGTCTTCCTGATCTCATTAGATCTGAACTGTGAAAATGGTGCTTGGGTGAAAAGTTTAAAGAAAGAACAGATCATTTCTACTCACCCTAATTTTCAAAGAGCAAGTATTTTCTCCCTTATACTTGCTCCACTTTGGAAGTAGATTTATACCTGACAACAATTACAGTGAGTTAAGATATGTCAGTGTTAAAAAAAAAATAAATTAAACTTTAACCTGGGTATACTGTTTCTTGCATTAGACCTTGTCAATATATTTACATAAGGAATGTAGTCTGGTGAGGTTTAATCAGAGAAGTGAAAATGAAAACTCACAGGTTCTCAGCAAGGCCTTGGGCAAGACATCTAGTGTCAGATTTTCAAAATTTACTGTATAAGCTCTTTTGAATATATAGTTGTTTGTGCTTGTAAGCAAAATGCACGTTTACAAACTGTGCTGAGGTCGGTGCGGTCTCATGATAGTGGTGGAACTTGGGGCAGTGCTATCAGCTCTACTTGCACTGCTGTTGCCAGTAAAAATAAATTAGCTATAAGATGTTCATGTAATTCAACAAAGTGTTTGCAGTCTCAATATTTGCAGAGAACTTTGAAATTCTTTGCTGATAGATGCTTTATGCAATTATGTATACATGTAATAATGAAGAGTATATTTTCTTTCAATGTAGATGTTTGCAATGGATCAGTTCATGGGAATGAATGCATTATTTAATAGTACAAATTACATCCCTTCAGACTTACCAATCCGAACAGGTAAGAACCATTAGTATTTAATGGTGCTGTTGTCCTGCTGATTATTCCTGTTTGTTTCATTTTGTAAAGTTCTTTTCAGAGGCTTTTTTTTTCAGTCTTTCATAATACTAGATTGCAAAGTTGTCAACTAGATTTTTTTTTACATCTTTTTGCATCTCTTTCTTACCCACATGAAACTTTCAGCAGTGAGGCAAATCTGATTCTCTTTTGGCTTGTACAGAAACTGAAAGTTTCAACAAGTTTCCCAGCTCAAACCAGAACAGTGACCAAAGAGCTTTGAGTGATCTGATTTTATGAATTATTTTGTATTGTGTTTTTTCTTAATTTGTGCCTTCAGTGACCTATCTGTTTATATTGCCAGGTTGCACTTCTTTTCCTTTTGAACACATTCAGTTGGTGTAGTAGTTCTTAAGGTGTTTGTTTTTCACTAGTAAAATGTAGAGAATATTAACTTCCTGTGTTTTTCCTTCTCTGTGACTTCTCTGTTTCCTGTAAAGTGGCAGTGTGGTATAAGAAGTACCTGACAATTTCCTGAATAATAAAAGTTCAGAGTCAAATTTTGCAATGAACTGCTGAAAATAAACAAATAGCATTCTGCAGAGGTCTGATATGCAGCTCTTACAGTACGGTTCAAGAACAGTAATAACAAATACAAACCCATTGTAGCTCAGTCAGTATTAGCTGCTTGATCAACCTTAATCTGGTTTTACTTATTAAATTTCTATATTAATATTACTTCTTGCATGAATTGGGAAAATTCTTTTTTCCTACTTAGTTTATTGGAATAGCTGATATGAAAGGAAGAAGGAAATAAAACTTTATTTAAGCTTATGTGGTTTTTTTTCAATATATATATCTCCAATATAGCTATTAATGTCTTTTAACAGGAGAAGTTTCTGTTGTTATCTATTTGACTGTTGTATCAGAATGTAGCTAGTATCTTCTGTGTTACAAATTACTTTTGTTTGTTGAAAGTGAAAACCACTTCTGCTTGCAATATTTGATACACTTGACAGCAGTGAAGGTAATAAAGGGTAAAATGAAATAAACATTTAGCATTTTTCTTTGTTGGGAAAATTCCACCCTGAAGTAACAATAAATGCTGACTTTAAAATAAAAATGAAGGCATGCTTACTGTTTTAGTGTTTCCTTGATTAAACCATGCTTTACTTTTATGGACTGAGTAGTAGGAAGAAAGGATCAAGAAACTCATATGGTACACATAATTTTGTTTCAAGATACAATGTTCTGATGAGCAAAGCTCTTGACGAATATGGACAAACATCCAACAAATAATTGTTGCAATCATTTGTTTGCAATGTGGTTTTATTAAGACAGATAAAATTATTCTCTAAACTCATCTGTGTAGGATTAAATAGCTTTTGCACTGTATACCAAGAGATTTTTTTCGCTGTCTTCCCAGAGTTTCTGTGGAACAAATAAGGTTATGGAAATTTCCCCATAAGGAGCTCTCTTACACGTACCTTGTAAGCATACTCTATACTCCTCATGCCAGATCATTCCTTCCATACCAATTATTCATTTATATAAAATTTACTTTCAGGTATCTATGTCCTGTCTAAAGTAGAAAACAGGTGTTTTCAAAACCGTGTCAGGGAGTCAAGGATTCATTGAGTTCTGCAGTCACAGAAAACTCTTACTGAAATAAGTCTACTTTAGTCCTTAATTTACAAAATTGCTTAGAAAAAGGCCTTTTTTTTATATGTGCCACTGCTCTTGTCTACTGCTGCACTATAGCTGCTTAGTTCCCTGTATACAAAATAAGATTCAGTAAAGAATCCTGCATTTTTATTGCAAACAAAAAGTTAAGATTTAGAAAAGCTTGACAGCATCTAATGATGGCATAGTCAGTTTGTTTCTTGAGTAGTATCACTGTATTGCTTACTTCCTCCCCTGCTTAAAACTATGCTGTGTTGTTATTATGGACTAGCTCTTAAGTTGTAAGATAATATAATAATTTATTTAATCTGCTTCAGTGGTTTCCAAGCAGGGACTAATTAATGATATCTTTCTACACAGCGAGGTTAGTTAAAAATTCATGTGGGATTTTCCAGGAATACTTCAGCTGAGATATGGAAAGAGTGAAATAAATGTTCTAAAAAGGGTTTTTTTCTAGGACGGTTGTATGATCTTTCAGTCTGTGCATTCATAAATGCACAATGTCAGACCTATTACATTGGCAGACAGGTTTAATATATAACCATGGATTGCCATATCATGCCAGTGTACCTGAATCAACAAATAGCTGGGGAATTTGGGGACTTTCTGATGATAAACATTCTGCTGTTATGTTAATATTTACAGTAATAGAGAAAACCTTTGAGATGTTGGGACAATGATTTTCTCAATGACATTGTTAGTTCTCAAGTGTCTTTGCTCACTTCTTTTTCTCTCTCTCATGTATGCCAGCTTTAAATAAAAATTAGGATTTGTTATTTTATCTCTAAAACTGTAGAAGATAATTACGTGGTTCAAGTTCTACATTTGCATTTACGTCTAGAAAGAGTAGTCTCTGTGTGCGTTTGGTGGAAAAGAGATGGATCTATAACAAGTGCCATAACAGTGCAAGTTACAGGATGGGGCTGTGTGTTTAAAACAACACCACCAGCACAGCCAGTATGTCACAAAGTCAGCCTCTTCTTTGGCTCATTGGGAAGTGTCCTGCCTTTCAGAGATAGGTACTGAACCTCAGTGGCATCAGGGATGGAGGGAGCATTATCCATGGCATGTTTAGACAGTGTGAAAGCAGATACACATCAATGGGATGTCCACTGTGTAGAGGAGAGACAAAGTGATGCCTTACACTGGAGAGGAAATGGGCAGAGTTGTGGACAAAGTGGTTTATAATTTGGGATGTTTCTTACTTGCTCCTGATTATACAAAGTCATCTACAACCGTGGAACACAGCAATCTGTGTGCCAGTTAGAGGTGGTTCCAGGAACTGGTTAATTGTTTTGTGTTCTAGGGGCTCTGGTCTAACTAGCTCTTGGCATTAAGTGGTGTGTTTTTAAACCTTTGAAGCTGAAGCAGGGCCATCAGGAGCTGAACATTATTGCCTGGAGTCTGCTAAAACTAGTTTTCTGGTATTTCTTTAACCTCCTCTGTCCATCTCTGTGTGATGCTTGCTGTTCAGAAATGAGAAGGGCATAGAGGGAAAAAGAAGGCGCTTAAAAAAGCTTTATTTCATATTTTTTCAGGGAGAGATACAGTTAGAGATTCAAGGAAGCCCAACCATTACCAAAACCGAAATGGGTGTTCATTTTCCCTGTCCCAGGCAGTGGCCCTAGCCCTCAGAAGCTTGAACAGACTTGCATACTGTTTCTGCTGTTCTTTCTAGATCTGTGCTTGTGTTTTGAAGAGTGAAGTGAGGGAAGAGGTTAAGTAAAGCACATGTGCTGCTTGCTTTAAACATCATACTTTGAACACTGAAGAATTGAGATTGGAAAGTGTGTTCTTGTGCAGGTGAATCCCTGACAGGGAGGACGTGCAAATGCTACAACAGGCGTTCAGGAAGGATAAGGCACTAGGTCTTGAGTCTGAGCTTTTAGCAGCAAGGTACTAGTGCCAGAATGGACCAACAAGAGGGTTGGTGTAGGATTTAACAATCAAAACCTAGAGGCTGTGAGTGTTTTCATCCATGTCCATTCTATAACAGCAATTATGAGGGTGAGATGCCCATTCTGGGAGATCCACAAGCAGAGAGAAGGTAAGCGGGAGACTTGTCCACAGCTGGTTGCAGGTTAAATTGAATGGCTTCAGGTACTAGCTAAGCTGTTAGAGAAAGGACCTCACTGGTCCAACAGTGCTGCCAGGCTTGCAGACATATCCCACCAACCTTACAAATCCCTTTTTCCTTGATTTTTGTTACGGTGGGAAGAAGGAATCAAGAGGGAGCCTAAGATGGGTGCTTATTTGGAAGTGTGTGTGTAGGGTGAGGCCTGTCAAGAGGAAGAAAGAATGTAAGTGGTGGGAGTGTCAGGAGGCAGGATGACCTCTGACTCAGGCAGGAAGGAAAATGAAGAAACTTAGCAGCTGAAGAAGACGTGGGGAAGTGGGACTGTGACTCAGGCTGGAGGTGAGGCAGCGGGCTGCAAGTTGGTCTGTGGCAACCGAGGTGAGGAGATGGAAAAAGAAGCCCTGAAGCATACCCAAGATGTGGCAGTCTGCACCAAAGCCCCTCCGTGCTGGAGGACTGCATGTTTTAGTTACAGTTCTTGGCCCTCCTGGCTGCAGCAATGCCAGGCAAATCGTGAGGAGTGCTCATGTCAGAACTTGGCTCTTGGCAACCATGAGAGTGATCCCTGTGTGAAGGCCAGCTCCCTGACTGTGTGCCTTCAGCCTCTCTGTAGGGCAAAAGTAGAACTTAAGCTATGCATTAGGTAGTGTTCCTTCTTGTGGTTGTTTAACATTTAAAAGGGGTTTGCTTGTTAAACAAGAATGTGAAGCAATCAACCTTCCAGGCTACAACAGAGGTGCAAAAAATCATCACAAATCTCGTCATTATTAGTTTCTCTTACAAGGTGTTTATCTTCAGGTTCCTGCTCTCTGTCTGCTTAGACCAGACATGCCTAGTAATAGAAATGAAATATTAAAAGCTTCCCTGTGCAAAACACTAAATGTCTTTTTTTTTTCTGTGGGAAATTATGAGTGAAAGAAGGAACCACACATAGCCAATGTTAGGCTGTCGAATGTACTTCTGGGAAGTATTCAGAATTTAGTGAAGACAGTTGTATGAGACTTTTCATGGGGTAAAATCCTTTCTATAATCAAAATTATATGCCATTTATGCTTGTATGTTTTCTTGAAAATTGCTGCTTAATTTTTAAATAGCATGTCAGATGTAATTAAGGGCATTGCACTCTACTGTTATTTGGGTCTGGTTCAGATGCTATGCTAGAAAATGACTTAGTCACTGTAAAAGAAAATGTTTAGTCGCAAAACCCAAGAGTTAAAATATGACCTCACAAAACTGTGTTTTAAATACATTGGTATATGATTTATATAATATGATTAATGATAACAGCCATCTAGTTTGCCTTTGCACATTTGCACTGCATCTTTTTGCACTTTCCTAGTGCTAGTATGTAAGGTTTTTATTTATTTTTTTAGTCGGTATCTTTGTCAGCTTTTTATAAACTTTTTTCCTAGTGGGAAGAAGAACCACAGTCCCAAGGTTTTAATTTCCCTGAATTTTCACAAGTGTTGTGCAAGGTCAAACCATTTAAGTGTTGTAAACAATTTCCTTTGAACTTTCCAATATACCAAGATAGTGTATATCCCTCTCTTAGGAATTTGCATTTCCTTATGCTGAGGAAAAATTGAAACTTGGATCTGCTGCATCCTGGGGGACTTCTGCAGCCACTTAGCCATAGGATAAGAACGCTTCCTTTTCTGGCTAATGTTTGAGAGAAAGGGATAGTACTTTGTGTGGATACTAATCCAATGTGTATGCCTAGAAAATGAATTCCTAAGAGGAGAACAGCCAAAGAACAATTACTTTGCAGGTCGTGCCCTCAAGGCTTGGTTGAATGTTGAACTACACAGTTGTATTTTAGGTGCATTGTTTCTGCCAGTGCCCAGAAAATACAAGGCTTCTGGATTGTTAAAGTATAAAATTTCAGATGCCTAAAGCATGAGGAGGGTTAGAGGTCTATGAACAGAGGTCTTAAATTTAAGTGCTGATATGTTGCTTAAACCAAACTCAGTTCGTCTTGACTCTGTTACAGACAAAAATTGAAAAATAAGGCCAAAGCTAAATATTGCTCTACATCTTTTAAAGTTGAGGTCCAAACTGTTTTTCATGCTTTCTAATGTAAGGTCGTGTGTATATGGTCTTGAGGCAATTTTTTGCATGACTTCAAGTTTACATATGAAAGGACAAATGTTTGCCTTAGGAAATAAGTTATCTTTATATGTGAAATTGTTGTGACTGACATTTGCAATATAACTTTGGCATGAAGATAATTCAGTGGCTGAGTCAGCTAGCTGCAGCAGTAGAACACTGATTTCATCCACTGGTGTATTTATCACAACTTCCATGTTGAGAGAAGCTTGTTCAGTTAAGACCTGTGCTGACCAAAGGCATGAAGGTCTATTTTATTATAATGAAGTAGTACTGAGGAGCTGAGATGGATGCATGTAGTCATATTACAAAACATACGTTAATTAATCCCTTGCTGTTTTTAATTATTGCTAAACATTGGGCTTATTGGCAAACAAAAGTTGATGCAAGTATGTAGTTCTGTGCTGAAGCCAACTTCTATGTAGTTGGTGCGGTACTTGCAGATGGTGCAGTTGTTCAGAGGCAGATCACACCTGGATGTGGCAGGGCATGGAATGCTTTGTGTGCTTGCTGGCTCTGCCACATCGCTGTGCCTTGTCTGCTTTGGAGGAGTCGCGTGTCCCAGTGAGCTTGCTTGATTCCTCAGCATTAATGCCTTTAATAGAGTAGAAGTGGTGATATGTAATTCTGACAGGAATATGGCTGGCAAAATACTATGTAGGTATTCACAGTGAAGCTGTTGTTTGGGATCTACTTTGAAAACAACTGATTTTTTAGCATTGAAATGCAAATCTTCTTGTCTGCTTAGCAAGAGGCAGGGAAGAAATCATACCTCTTGGAACTGTTGTTTTCAGACTCCTGAGTGGCTTGCATTTGAAGAGGTATTTCACAGCCATCCACCTAGAGAGCTTTCCTTCTTGATGTGAATAATCTAAATAGTCAGAGCTGGAACTAAGCTTTGATCAGATGATGAATTCTTAACTCAGGTGACACTGAATTCTCATTGGATTTAGGGTCTGCTCCAAGACCATTTAAACTGGTGAATTTTAAATGAGGTTTATAGTATAAAGTTAACCTCTGTACGAGACTGAAAGTTGTTTAAGGAAGCCGTCTTCAAAAGATGTAAGTAGAATTTTAGTAGAACATAATCCTCTGTATTGGCACCATGATCAAGATGGATCTCAATAGAGAGTCTCCATCTCTAAACAAATTGAGTGCATTCAGTGTTTTTAGAGGCACAGCAGAACAGTATATTTAGAAGTGTATCTGAAATTATTAAAAGAATGTAAATTGTTTAGTCTTCCAGTTCCAGGATTTTATTTAAAGCAGCTCTGACTGTTAGGGCATGTTGAGGCAGCTTGAATTCCTCTTGTATTCCCATACCTCAGAGCTTCCCATTGGCTGTCTCCAGACTTTCGAAAGCACCTATTCAGTAGGAAGCCCTAAAGCCAAAAGCTTGTGAGTATAGTCTTTAGAGCCCAAGGGGTTTAAATACAAAAGTTAACCTTAGCTCAAGAAGGCCAGGCTGCTTGTCAGTGAGGGGAGGATCCTGTTCTTATTCACTGTTGCAAATTTTAACTGAGTGATCAGTTGCCCATTTAGGCCCTCTGAGCTAAAATTAACTTTTTTGAGTTAATCCTTCTCTTCTTACTCCACTGGTCTCTAGGAACGCTGGAAATGACAGACCGCCAAGTGATTAAATTATTTCTTGAAATTTAAGTTCTGAGGAGACTTAGGTGCTTTCAAAAATTTTATCTCAAGACATTCAAGGACGTAATTGTACCCCTGCAACTTATATGTCATAGTAATAAAAATATAATTTCTATTAATACTTTTCTTTCTTTTATGTTAGCAGATGGACCATATCTTCAAATCATAGAACAGCCAAAACAGGTAAGAACAAGACTACATTTTGAAAACGAATTACTACATTCAGCCTTGAATAAATTTAAGACTAGAAAGAAAGAGTACAGAAAAGGCTGAACTCTCAGAACAAATGTGACACTTGAACATGAGCATTTTTAACTCTTGTAGTTAAATCGTTGCCTGTTTTGTTTTGTTTTCATCTTTGTGTCTCTGTGGAAGTGTCGTAATACGAAAAAAACCCTGAGGATTTTATAAGTGTGTCTTGCTAAGTGACATCTTAGAAATGACTCTTGCAGGACCCCAGTATTTGGAAATATAAACTAGCAGACCAAACACGGAAAATTTTTAGGATTTGTTTCATGTTTCTTGAAACACAAGAAGGAAAAAAAGAAAAACACTTCACTCTGTTCCCAAATTACAGGAACTTTTGACTTGTGCTTTGTCATGTTAAAGAAATTCAGTTCTTTGAGATTCCTTTTGTTGTGGTTGTCTGTTTTGAATAATCCAAGAAAAATGAAGATAAGTACTTGAATGTAACTTTTTGTCTGATTATGTAGCAAACACTGACTTACGTTCCTCTGATAGCAGAAAAGTTATTCCAATTCACTGGTTAGTTTTCGTGCAGCTGATGTACAGAGCGATTGCTGGGTAAAGATTGCCCTGAAGTATTGCCTGGGTATTGTTCCCCTTTAGCTGGTGGCACCTGCAATTCCAAGGATTCTTCCTGAAACTGTTACAGTATGGAGGCACCTTTCCTGTCTGCCCCAATGAGTTACAGAAAACCATACCTTACAGAGCTGTTCAGTAAACAGGAGAAGAGGGTGGCTAAAAGCTGTCCCACTCTCCTCTTGGTCTTCTACAGAAGCATAACACAATCCAGTCTTCCTGGCAGGATGCAGTGGCGAATATGGTTTCAATCACACAGCAAAGACATTTTTGTGCTTGAGCACTCATCCAGAGTTAGGAACTCTTCATCATAGTCATAAGTGAAACATCAGTGTACTGTGAACTCTTGGAGTATGCTGCCTCTTCCTTGTTGTTTTAGTTCATTCCAAATCAGGCCATGTCTTTGAATGGTGGGCCTGACAGGATACAGTAGGTAAGGAGAAACCATTGTTTCCATGTGTGACTTCTCAGCAAGTGTTCATTCCAAATCAGGCCATGTCTTTGTATGGTGGGCCTGACAGGATACAGTAGGTAAGGAGAAACCATTGTTTCCATGTGTGACTTCTCAGCAAGTGGCTCCTCTTGTGGAATACCCCTGTGGCAAGCTGGGCAATGGTTTTTAACACAGTGATGAGGGCGATTCATCAGCAGAGGGCTGAGCTTACGATCACTGTTGGAACAGACAGATGAGGGGAGTAAGACTGTGTGTGTGAAAATGCAGCTAGGACAGCAAAGAAAATAGACTGAGGAAAGCCACACAGGTGACTGCTGGGTCTGCTGGTTTGAAGGCATCAAGGTGAAGAGAGACTGGGTCATCTCCTGTATCCTGGCTGCAGAGGGTGCTTTGCCTTTTGGACAACTTGAGCTCAAGCTCATCATAGCTGGGCACTTCACTTGCATACTCTTGGTCACTCAGTTCACCTTGGGAAGGCAATATCTGAAAAAAAGTCAGATCTTTAGATTTGCCTTGAAACAAGTTCTTAACCTGAAAAGATGGTGAGATGGGTATTGGAAGCTAATGTTTACAGAGTAGTTTTAAATCGTGTTGTTTGCTTTCAGCTAATATAGACTTTGAATTCAGAGTTGTCTTCTATTAGAGAGAAGCTGAATGACTCTTGACAAAGGGTGCCACACTAACTGGTGCTACTTGAACAGACACTGGGATCTGGGGATGATGGGGATTTTGCCAGAAATTGCAGGACTGGAGAGTAGATCTGAATGGAAAATTGGGGGCCACATGAAATATATGGTTAAGTAGAGTTAGAGTTAGCAAATACACTTGCTTAAGATTTGCATCTCTTGTGCCTTATGGATTACTGTGTTAAGTAAACGGGATGTTATTTGCTATAAATAAAAACAGAATCAGTGGAGGGCTGTGCTCTGGACTGGTTGCCAACATCCTACAGTTCTCTAAAGTACATTCAGATGTCTATTTATGTAACTGAGATGAAAACCCAGCCAAAGTCCACTGAAGCTTTTGTTCTCTTTCTGGACTTCACTGGTAGATAACAGCTTTCATACACTTTTCCCAGAAGGAAGAAGCATTTCTTCTGTTTCATTCCTATTCTTTCCTTTATGATGCTTTGGACTTCATTATTATTGGCTTCAATTTCATCTGCCTAGCAGCAATCATGGGAGAGAGTATCTGCTCTTGCATTCTGTGCATGTTAGTTTTTATCCTATTTTGGGAATATTAATAGATCTCTGCTTTAAAATATATTAACTGAAAGAAAAAAATTCAGGTTGCTGCTGTGTGTAAGAGAGAATAGAACAGTTTCGCAAGAGCTACAGTTCAGTTGTGCTTTTTTAACCAGCACTCAGCATTTCGGGGATGAACAGTTGTAACTTTTCCATTTGGGCAAGTCTTGTTTGTATGTGTGCATGTGCTATTTTTCTTTTGGTTTTGTTTCAGAACGCCTTTCAAGTTTCTTTTCCTTTCTTTCTGCAGAGGGGGTTTCGTTTTCGATACGTGTGCGAAGGACCTTCACATGGTGGACTTCCTGGTGCTTCTAGTGAAAAGAACAAAAAATCTTACCCTCAGGTCAAAGTAAGTACATAAATCATTAATTTTCTGAACTGAATACAAGTGTCATATGTATGTTACGGCATAGCAACATAAATTTATATGAAATTACTCAAGAGTGACTACATTTCAGTCCCAACTTTCAAAATGTGATTGATTTTGAAAATAAAGATTTCTTCAGATTTGTGGGGTTATTTTGGCACCATTTTTATCTGCCAGCAGTTGGGCAGTAGGCTTTCCTGCACCAACCACCTTGCTGCCCTCGTGCAGACTAGTGGAGCTCTTCCCTACGGTGCAGTTTTAGCATGAAGCAAGGCCTGAGCTGTTCAGTTGCTCCACTTCTATTGCAAAGCATGAGACTGCTTAGTTATTCCACTTCACTCTGGGATGCTATTTACCAAGCTTTCCTATTTTTTCTGTTTTTGTTACTGCTTATTCAATACCTCTAGGATACTCTGTTCTTAAGAACTTAATTCCTTTACAGTCAACTTAAAACTTCTCATTTTAATAGTTACAATGTTATGTTCAGGTGTTGGCTGAACTCTTTTGGTGGATTTTTTTTTTTCCCCCCTGGAAAAAAATCAAATATGTTAATCAAAGGAATGTTCTGTGGAGGCATAATATGAATATTAGTGATTAGTCATTCTGGGATTGGACAACTGTCTTTGCCTGTGGTTCTTGCTGCAAGTTCCTTTTCTGTGGAAGTTGGGAAAATGTACACTGCATCTTTTCATTATTTTTTAACTTAAATGGAAGTCTTGGTCTTATTACCTTATGTCTTTGAACTATTGCACTACAGATTATCTCATGAGGTGCACAGTTAATGTATTCTAATTCTGGTGTAACTTCTTAGTGTATTTTAATTCTGGTGTTATCTCTTACTCCTTTGTGGGGAAAGAAGGGGAGGGAAGAGTGGCACACAATCAACCTCTGTCTTGGTGCGTGCCTCTCCTCAGTATGTGTGTAGTTCATTTGCAGGTCTTGGGAAATGCTGGAGTTTGGAACAGTTGCATCTCCATAAGAATCAGTATAAGCATGACTCAGTGGAAAATAATCAGCATTGGCTGAGGTAGCCTAGGCAGTTAGTCTTGCAAACTGAGAAGGCGGGAAAGCTGATTTCATATAGCCTTGCAAAACTCCTATGAAAAATTACTAGCCCAGGCAAATGATCTGCTTGCTTTCCTCTTTCCTATTTTGACAGTAATGATGAACCAATGAATGAAATTTCACTGGTATGTTCAGATATAAAATAATTTACTTCAATTGAGCCCAATGCTCGGATTCCAATCTAATTGTATATTGATAATAATGCAAGGGATACTTTATAAAGATGTGATAAGTTACACAATAGCATGACAAGGAGATATGCAATGAGGAGTTATACAGGAAACTAGAAAGCACAATGTTCTTTGGCTTTCCATCAAACCTTCTAATTTCATTGATCATCAGATTTTAATTTCATCTAAAGCTTCCCCACACACACACATGTCCCTTCCCCTCCCTCCCGTCCTACTGTGTGCATCTGGGTTTTTTGCTAGTACAAATCCCCACATGGCAACACCTGCTGGGAGAGGCTGGCAAGGGAACACAACAAGTAAATTCCTCAAGGCCATTGCTTGTTAGTGCCTGTTCTTGATTCAAGTGGTGCCAGTAAAGACTGAAGTGTTTCACACCTTTTCCTGTAAGTCTCTTCTGTGTTTTGTCAGTGTGCTCACCCTGTCATAACTGAGGGGAGCACAGCTGAAGATTGCTATTTTTTGTTGCGTTGGGATTTTTTGTTTTGTTTTGATTTTTTGATGGTTTTGATTGGTTTTTTTACTCCTATGCCACTGTTTTCACAATAAAACCTCCATTATTAGTTGATCACAGTGCAGTGAAAGGACAGTAGCATGAGCTTTGGCTGTGCTGTAAAAAACGAGACTTTGTGGCAGATCTTTAAACCTTGGCCATGATGTGGTCAGTGCAACTCACATTCGGATCTGCTTTCTGCTTGGCCAACTCTGCACAGAAAACTGATATAATTTACCAGTAGCTACCATAGAATGTCCTGAAAATAGACATCTTCATTGCACTAAAAACCATTGCAGCCTCCCTGCTCTGTTTTCGTAGGATTATCGATTGAAGGCCGAAAGAAAATACATTTATGTCATATGACCTCTTGCATAATGTGGGCTGTCCGACTTCACCATTGTTTTTTCTCCCTGCACCATCACTAACTTGTAGTTAAGCTGGAACACATCAAGATGCATCTTTCATATAAAGACTAGAGTTTTGAAGACTTTGCTATATCTCTACGCAAGATGTTTTGGTAGTTAATTAAGTACGTTACCACTTCCTGTATAGTATATTCCTAAATGGTGTAGGTGAGGAGTTAGTGCAGCAGTTCTGCAATGCCAGTCTTTACACTTAAATCAAATGTACACTGGACAGCAAGGTGGAATTGATGTAAAATCTCTTGTTTTAATGGAACAGTCCTGACAAATGGAGTCTAGATAACAGCAGTATTTTTCTATAATATAAAAAGGGGATTCATTTATGGTTTATGGAATTATATTCCTTTGTCTAGCCTTTTCTTTGCTAGTAATCCTAATATGTAGAAAACATCTTGCATATTCAGAGGATTCTATACAACTTGGCATGTTATTATAGAGAGCAGAGAAGTTGTAGATAATTAATATGTTATAATGAAGTTACATTTCATGATTGCAGTAGAAGGCTACCTAAAATGCTTCATTTAAATTTCACTTTCATTCACTTAGTGCAAGTAACACGATGCTGGAAAATTTTACTGTCTAGAACAGTTGAAATCAAAGCTTCTGAATTGCTTGTTTGTCATTAGCTTTTTGTCCAGGGAAAAAAATCAATCAATAGTATAAGACAGAATAAAACTGGAAAATCAAATATTATCAGTAGCTTACTTAACTAACTACATTTTTTATTTATAATTTGCTTGGGTTTTATGTACTTGAAAAAAAAGTGAGAAAACTTGTACAGAAGATTTCCAGTGGCCTCACATGTTTCCCATGTGTGTTTTGATCTTGCATACTGTTATTAGTGTGGACATACTCATGTTTTACACTGAAGTGCTTGATCTGGTTTTAGGTGTGAAAATGGGCTGAAAATAGTGAAGTTGCTGTGTATGTGTGATTAGAGTGATTAGAAAGAGAAACAGGTGTTTTTGTAGTTGCTGGCTTTGTAGGTTTCACATGGTCTTTTCCATAATTTGCCTTCTGTTGTTGACCGATTGGTTTCTCTTCTTGCTTGTGAGAGTAACCGGAAGAAACATCTTTGAAGTAGGAAAACATTCTTATAAAGTTTTTGCAAAATTTCGGAAACTATAAAAATTGGCTGGGGTCTGGATTGCAGGACGATGGGAATAACTGAAAAAACTTTCAACTCTTGGTTTGAAATTGACTCAACTTTGAGTTCACAGGGTCCTTTTCATCTTTCAGACAAATCTCTCACACAGAAACAGCAGATAAGTGTGAGCCTGCAGCATTTTAACTTTATCAGATCAATTGAATGCTGCTTCAGTACAGGATATAATCGAGTATTACAGCTATACTCTTCCCAGGAACTCCTTATTTTCTTTTTTTGCTTCATCTTTAATTTGAAGGTTAGAAGGTGATTTTTTTTTTGATCACAACTCTCATTTTGAGCCATACAGCACTCACATGCTATCTCTCTCCCATGCTGAGTATATGGTTTTTTGTCAACACCATAATCCCTATGATTATATAGATATTCAGCATTGTAACATACCTTCTACCTTTTAATGCCTTTGACAGTGCTTTTTAAGTTCGTACATAAAAGGTGATAGTTACTTAATACCAGAATATATACCTTAATATATACCTTAATGCCAGAATAAATTTCAAATTATTCTGAAATTGTGGCATTATTCAAGGACATGGGAAAATTATTTCAGACTTAATTTATGGTACATGAGGATATTTAACCACTCAGACTATTTTGCTGGGCACCAAGATACCCTGGATGTCTCAAAATCAAGTAGGAAAGTCTGTCTATAAGAAATGTAGGCAGGAGACAGTTCAGGGACATTCTGTAGCCTTTGCAACATAGGACATCAGACTGGATGACAAAAATAGTCCTTTCTTGCCTAATGACCTACATAAGGTATTATGTTTTAAGAACCCTTTTGTTTTCCCCCTGAGAGGGAGACTACAGAGATCATGCTGAGCTGAGTAACGGGGAGATTGCAATCTGGTTACCACTGCAGTTCTGTGTTCTGCTTTCAGAGGCTGGAAAGTCCTTGACGTGCAGCAGTCCTACCTCCGGTTTCACTGTGGTTTCTACAGCTGATGAAGGATTGGCTTGAACTTTTCTGATGTGATACTAGAACATCCATGTTACTCATAATGAATGTAGTGCTGAAGATGTGCTTTAAAAAGGAGCTTTATAGCAGGGAAAGACTTGTTTATAGCGAGGGATAAAACGAAAATATTTTTTTTAAAGCCACCTTTTTGAAAAGTTAATTGTAGTAGTGGTGGTGACATTTATCACCAAATATAATCCTTTTTATTTTCAAATGACTTTGTGAAAGGCACGTAGGAATGTTCTCACTCCTAGAATTACAGAAATAGTGTAGTGGTGACTATTCTGCATCTCTGTGTTGTTTCAGTCCAGCAGAGATTACGATTTGGAAACAGGAGGGAAGCATGAGTACCCCATGTCTTGTATTTTATAAACTACCACTTGTAAAATGCACATTAGTACCGTATTATACAGTTAACTAGCAGGCAGTGGGTAATGAGAGAGCTTTTGCACACCTGCTTCTCCTGGAACAACTTTTTCATAGTTGGGATTTTTTTTGCTCTCAGCAGTGAATAGAAAGGCAGGGAGGGCATGCATTGTGCATATGCAAAGTGTTTCAGCTGTGATGGAATGGGTTCAAGAGTGGGGTTAACTGGAGTGAAGGAAGCTAGCAGGACTCAGTAATGTGGTGAAATCGAGGCAATCCCTCCTTATCAGCATTTTATCAACAATATAACCTTAAATATTCAGTTCATCACTGATTCATCACTTTAATGTTTATCGTGATCCTTTAATACCTTGGTTGATTAGATCTATAAGCTGCTGTAATACAAAGAACTTTGCCCAAGGCAAATTAGAAGAAAAATCAGAGGAGGAGGGGAAAAAGCTCAACATTGATAAAAGGGTTAATTAAGTGAATTAGAAGGGAAGGTAATGTTTGCTTTTTAAAAAGTGGGGTAATTTTGTGTTCAGCATAATTTGAAAGTGGTGCATAACCCATAACTGACTTGGAATATTACTTGTGAGGAAAGAAAATAAAGTTCTAAATAATATATATAGAACAAATAACTTACCAATATGGTATGTTATTAGTAACTTTAGGTGTGGTTTTGAGGCATTGTTTGACATCACAGTTTCAAAAGCTGTTAAAAAATGTGTGGTGATTAGAAATTATGACAGAGGGAAAAAAATTTTGTGATCTTCTAGAGTTGGCTCTATGAAGCACACAGTTTGTCATAGCTTTAGTCCAGCAAAATGCTAGATGGGAATTTATCTTCATGTATATTTAAGGGAGATATTTACTGGACTGGGTAGTACGTGTTGATGTAGCATATTGAACTGACAAAACACCTATTAATGTAGAATTCGTTCACTTTAAAATTTCTACCTGAAGAGTCATTGTAATGAGACCAAAATGTTTTAAACCAATCATAATGTTTAAAAATAAATTTTTAAAGTATTTTCAAATTGGGCAAAACAATGCAGGGTTTTTAGTTAAATACATACATTTTATGTATGCTTTTTAACAGATGGCAGTGTTTATTGTGAATTCAGTGTTCTGATTGAAATTTAAGGAGAGCAATGTGGAGTAAATGGTCAGAATGTAAAACTGAGATTCATGATTTAGGAAACAGAAGATGTTTTCCTTTAGCTTTTTTGGTCACTGCTTCTGCCATTTGTATATCAAGTTTAATTGCAAAAAAAACCGTGTTGGCTCTTCTTTGTGATGATCTGGTACAGTTAGTCTGCCATTTGTATTTCATGAGGAACTGCATACACATTTCTCCTATGTAAGTTTGATTGTACTTAGCTGACAGAAAATACTCAACTGGAATTACTTGTTCCATTTAAGAAAAAAAAAGTAAGCAAACTATCCCACATTTTTGATATTTGTTTACAGATCTGCAATTATGTTGGACCTGCAAAAGTAATTGTCCAGTTAGTAACTAATGGGAAATACGTCCACTTACATGCTCACAGCTTGGTGGGTAAATTTTGTGAAGATGGAGTGTGCACAGTTAATGCAGGACCTAAAGATATGGTTGTAGGGTAAGTCTGTCAACTCCTTTGTAAACCTGTAAGAAGCAATGCAGAAATACTACTAAGAGGCAGCTAAATGGAGCACTAATCTTCATGCTCTGATCTATGTTTTGTTTGTATCTTAAACAGAAAAATCAATGATGTTGCTGTTTACCTTTATAGAATTTGTCCTAAGCAAGCTAAATAGGTTTTAGTAAATAATATTCACTTAGAATTTGTAGAATTTTAATCTCTTGGTGCCCGGTCCAAATTTGTATTGTAAGTCCATTCTTTAAAATGTAAATAGATTTGATCAGAGAAGGGACTAAAGTTACTGAAGAAAAGCTTTTATTACGGCTTTGATTAATATTTTATTTTTATTGAAATCTGCCACTAGGAATATAATTAAGACAAAATCATTAGAAAATAGGATTACTAAATTTGAAATTAATGCAAGACATGTATAAACATGAAAATACTAAATGAGTCAAACTTTCAAAGTTTAAAGCAGTAAGATTGTTGTGAAATTGTAGTTGGTCTGTTCTTGTTTAATTTAAAAGAATAATTGTTTATATCGGTAAATGAAGCTGAGGCTCCCAACTATGTTTTCAGGCTTAGATCAGGTTTCATGCTGGCTGTGAGTTTTAGTTCTGTGATCTCAAGAATGTCTTTGTTGGTGAAGAAGATGAAGTTTAAAAAGCTGAGAAGGTTGGGAGAGAGATATTCTTTTAAACTGTAACTTTTGATGTCCAAGCCCAGTGCACTGACTTTACCGAGAACAACAATTTAAATAGCTTTATTTTAAATGCTCCTTTTCATCTTGAAAAGTTTGGCTCATTTACTAACCTGTCTTGTTTTTCATCAGATGTCAGATGTTTAGAAACAGCTTTCCTGTCCTCACTTGACCTGCATGAAAATTGAGTTATTGTCTTGTTTTCATACTTCCAGATCTAATTGATTTTTAAATGTGCCAAGAGATTTTTACAAAAGCAGATCTTGCATTATGGAAGTTTTCATTCAAAGAGATACCTGAAGTGTCTGGATGAATGACCAGAGCCTTGTTTAAAATATTTTCTTTGGAAAATATTGCACTGTTGTAAGCTTCTTAGCTTGCTCTCCAAATCATTTTAAACAGATGGAGCTTATTCTGAGCAGTTTCTTTGCTTAACAGACATACAGAATGACATATTAATGTCATTGCCAAGAGAGAGCAAACAAAGTGTAACAACCAGATTTTCCAATGTTTAGCAAGTTGCCTTCACAGTGTAAGTTTGAAACCTGAGAAATTACTCCTTATGCCATAGAAAAATCCTGTGCACCCATAAGATCACTGCCATATGATGGTGCTCATTTTACATGTGTTATAAGCTTGGCTCAGTTTTGCTTGGTGGAGAATTTACCCTCAAGAACTAATAGTGCCTAATTAAGCCTGCAGAGTCCTCCTTTTGACTTCAGTTGTGTAGCTGTCTCTGGTAACAGAAAGACTGCCTGCTGCAGGTTTGGCATAAAGCATTAAGAAAATACCTTCCTCAATCAAAATTTGGCAGGTTTGCAAATCTTGGAATACTTCATGTAACAAAGAAGAAAGTGTTTGAAACTCTGGAAACACGCATGATAGATGCTTGCAAGAAGGGATACAACCCGGGACTCCTGGTGCATCCCGAACTCGGCTATCTGCAGGCAGAAGGATGTGGAGACAGACAGCTAACTGGTATGTAGAAATGATAGCCTGGTTTTAATTGGTCTTTTACTAAAAACAGATTGAGCTTCTGAAAACACAGGTTCTTGGGTAGGAAAACAGTCTATGGCTGTGTGCATTAAGATCTGTTGTGCTGTTGATGTGTTTTAGGGAGTCTGAAACAAAGAGTCTTTGCTGTCAACAGACACATGAGAAGGAAGCAACTTCCTTCCATAGCTGCCTGTACCCACCTCTGCACCTATATTCCATTGTTCTTAAGCTGTTTAATAAGCCTTAGAGTAATTTTGCATTATTGCAGCAAGACATGATATCCTTAATTAACTTAGGAACCTCCTTTCGAGAACACACTTTCCTTCAGCTGCGTTTCACCCTTGTCCTTGTAAAGCCTGTGGTCTGTGTTGCTTTCAGGTACTGTGTAAAGGAGCCATCCTTCTTTTTATCACTCTTAACACCAGGAATTCCAGTGTCCTTAGTGGTGGCCTTTGTCCTTTTTGCAACCATTATAAATTGAGAGCAGCAGATAGTAATTTTCTGTCTTTTAATTATACGCCTTAAGTAAGATCTGATGCACAAACTGCATTATGAGTGCAGTATAATTTGAATAACTGCTCCTCTCTGCTTAAAAACAGAGAACCCGATGGATAGTGTGTAAAAGAACACATTTCCTCACTGTTGGTGCCTTTTGATAGTAATGTTTGTTCCATCTGTTTTGTTATGTGTTACTTCATCTGTCTCCTTGTCGGTTCCAGAACGAGAGAGAGAAATTATCCGCCAGGCAGCGATACAGCAAACTAAAGAAATGGATCTCAGTGTCGTGCGTCTCATGTTTACAGCCTTTCTTCCTGACAGTAATGGCAGTTTCACACGGAAACTTGATCCCGTTATATCAGATGCAATATATGACAGCAGTAAGTATATTTGGCTTTAGTTACTTTTTTAACAAGGGGCAAGCTTTTGTACGTACAAAAATGATGGGTAGATATTGCTATACATAGACTCATCTAGCCCTGCTGCTTGCCTGTTATTTGATGAATAACAGGTAAGTAGCCCATAAATAATTAGCCCCATGTCTGTCCAAGTACATGTAGTATCATTCTGGTTTTTAATGGATGGTGATGTAAGCCACTGAGCAAGATGTTATTTTGCTGTTGGCATGTTTAATCCTGCCGCTTTTATTATGAGGATTTTGTAAATTCTTGTTACATTCGTAAGAAGGGCTTGAATTTTGCGGTTTTCGGTTGCTTTTTGTGACAAAATCTTGTCACACAGGATGTGAGGAAAAAATTACTTTGCTTCAATCTTTGTTGAGAATTTGACACCTTTCAGTTCTGCTGACCATCTGCTTGCCCTTGTTTTGAGAGACTAACATAACCAGAGTTCTCAATTCATTTCCTTTAGATCTGTCGGTGTTTTCTGTACTTCTGTTACATCCCTCTGTTTGTCTTTTTTTCTAAGTGAATCTTTTCACTTCATGTTTTCCCTTGTGCTTTTCAATTATACTGACTCATTTTACCTGAATCCTTTCTGCTGCTTGAGTTATCCTCCCTGAGGCTGTGGATTACCATGTTCCTGATAGTCATTCTGTAATGACTCAGAAAAAGTACCATTTTTTTCTTTTGCAACAGTCATGTCTATATCATTGCTTTTTAAGGGCAAAGTCTAGATGAAAAGGTATTAAGTGCAACTATTCTACTATGTCTGTTCCTTGCTATTAATTGGGAAATGTAGTGATGTCAAAAATTTTTACTTTAACTAAGGAGACAAATAAAGGGGAAATTTTGTAAGCGTGTTTCTGCTGTTGCAAGTTGCTACACAGATGTCAGTTACTAGTTTCTCATCTCCCAAGGGGAATTCTTGATTATTAATTTCAGAAGATTTTTCTTGGGTTTTGTTTGTTGTATATGTTTTTTGTAATACTCTTCTTTGGTACCATTCAAGCCTCTTTCACACAACAGACATAGCTTGTGGTAGCATAACTGCCTGTCACAGCTGCTTTTACTTATCAGATGATAGTTCTGTCTGGAGGACCAATAGCTGTTTATTGATGTCTCTGCTAGGATCCGTGGAGGTGGGCTTTTTTATCACAGTCCAGTAGACTGGCCAAAAACTGACATGCTTTCAAGTAAACCACAGTATAAAGCAAAGCATTGTATATAGTGAGATACAGAAAACAGCTCTCAAGAGTGTCAGGCTGTCAGAAAGCAGGGAAGAAAAAGCTATGTTCTCTTGTACTGCCCTTTTGTCATAAAATTAGTACTAGTGCAGGTTGCTGGATGCAGTTCACTGCTGGGCTACTTTGCTAGTGGAGTAATTATGGACCTTATTTTAGAGTTCATAGTTCAGTCAAAGCTTAGAGGATACAAGGTTATGCCTTTCATATGAAAAGCTGTTGATTTATTCATGTTTAAAAAAACAGACAAATTTAAGTAGGTTGTATTGGAAGCTTGTCTTTCTATTGCATTTCTGTGTGTTTTGCTTGTTGTTTTTTTTTTTAAATCTTTAACTGTTATGAAGTTAAGCATTTTTTTAACCTTCCCTTTCAACAGAAGCTCCCAATGCCTCCAACTTAAAAATTGTAAGAATGGACAGAACAGCAGGGTGTGTGACAGGAGGGGAAGAGATTTACCTTCTCTGTGACAAGGTTCAGAAAGGTAAGAGTCCGAGTATTTTAAGATGCACCAGGGTGTTCATCTGGAGTACATGTGAAGCCTGCTGTGCTGCCTTAGTATTCTTCCACTCTGATACTGCAGCAGGATTTGTAAGCACACAGCCTTTCTAGAAGTCAGACCAGCAGTCCAAAAAATTAATAAATCAAAATAGTCTCTTGCAAACAAATTCAGCTTGTGTTGCCTCCACTGAGACCATGTGATCACCTTTGTTCTTCTCAAGAGTTTGCCCTTCACCATATTCTGGATTTTTTTGTGGGTGGTGGGTCCTGGATGACATTTGACTCCATTAACTAACACCTACTCTGAATTATTCTAAAGTTTATGATTTATCATTAAGTTCCTGATTATAAGGAGTAAGTATGAACATTCTCTGTTGACCATGGATGGGAACTTAATGTGTTCAGCACTACTGCTAGTAACTTCATTTTTATGTATATGCTAACGGTAGAGATTACTCTATGTAAACATACTTCTCATAGGTTCATTTTCAGTCTCTGCTCATGGCTTTGAATGTATCAGAATTTGGCAGTGTGGATTTGGATGCTTTGGTTTTGTATAGGAAGATAGTGGTTAATATGGTTGATTGTATTTGGGCTAAACTAAAAAGAAAAAAACATGGGAGCAGGGGAAGTCCTTTGCATTTCTCAGGTATAGGTAGTACTTGAGACTCCCTGGTGTAGATTACATGGTAGAGTGGGTACCTTGTTCTCATCTGTTGGGAATCAGTTCCTGCACATGTTGTTAAAATCACACTGACATTTTCTGTTAAGGCAGGCTGTCCTTTTCCATCTCTCTTTCTTGCAAATGCCCTTCTATGAATTAGGGAAGAGAGAGGGCTTTGGGGACTTCCAGGGACTTAGAAAAGAGATAGGGCTTTGAGGGCTTCTTAAAAGAAGGGACTTTGAAAAAACTATTTCCCTTCAGTAGTGTATCTACCCTTTGCCATCAGGGCTGAGATAAAACATAACTCTTGTGCACAAAATAAATAAATAAATGTCTGACTCAGTGGAAGCCCTGCGGTGGGGTTTCCCCTCAGCCAGATTGGGGTTTCCCCTGACCTCATTGCTTTCAGAAACCTCATGCCTGAAGGAACTTGAGCATGCAGGACAGCAGGACTGGAACTGGTGGTTCACAGTCTTGAGTCTAGCAGGTGTTGGATCAGAGGAAGCAGTCTGTCTGCTCCAGAAGCCTGTCCTGCATCAGTCACCCTAAGAGAGAATGGGCTTTTTCTGGGTTTTTTTCTTGCCAGGAGTGCCGGGAAAGGAATTTGCTAGTGTGACGTTTCTCAAAAAAATATAAATAAATAAATACAAAGAGAATGAAAGAAGGTTTGCTTAGAGGAGCAAAAGCCAAATGACGTGTTTCTGGCCCGTGCTGTGTTTGGAGGGTGAAGGATTGCTGCTGACATGCTGCTCGCTCACACCCTCGCTGCCTCTCTGGGCTGCAGCTCCAAAGTGGCACTCTGCCAGCAGCAAGCGGAACTTGAACTGTGGCACTTCAGGTTTTGCTACAGTTTTTTTGAACTGAAACTGTTGGAGGAGAGAGGGTGGTTTCTGCATTTCACGCTTCAAGTTCTCCCCTCCTTACATGTTGGTTTCAAATAAAGCTCCTCTGGAATGTTTTATAGCCCTAGAATAGGAAGAGGTAGTGAACCTAGTTCTCTTTTCACAGCTCAGTAAGTAGCAACTTCAGTGAAGTCATTACAATCAGGCTGACCTAACAGTGGTGTCAAAAATGGGTTATTTCTGATGTTTTCATAAAATGGATAAAGCTAATTGATGTATTGTGTAATATTGTCATTCAGCCAAGAAGTAAATGTGTTGATTTTTATCTGAAATAAACTTAACCAAAGGTTAAACAAATACCCAAACATCCCAGAGTGTGCTTCTTTCATTCTTTGCAGATGATATTCAAATACGTTTCTATGAAGAGGATGAGAATGGTGGTATGTGGGAAGGCTTTGGAGATTTTTCTCCTACAGATGTACATAGACAGGTAAGTAACAGCATTTGTCATTTGTTAATGATTTTCTCATCTCTGTAAACTAGGATTATATTATAGTTAGTAAATGAGGTGAAAGCATCTGTATCCTGTACTGACCTCTTCTTTGGCTGGTTACTTCCTAGTAACAATACAAACTTAACAGTTCTTTAAAGACCTACATTAGGTAACTATGCAGGTTGGGAATACAATGCAAGGAAATTGGGAGATGGCACATGCACCAGTCTAAATTGGGATACGGTATATAAACAGCTCTGAGAGCTCCTGTGAACACAGTGATAAAGCCACAGAATAGATGCTAAATGAGGAAGGGACAAACAGTGCAGTACTAACATATGTGATGGAGTGGTACTTTGCATGACAGTTCTGCCTTTCCCTAAAGGCCTTAGGACTCAACCTCAGGAGTGAAACTGAAAACTACAGTGGAAGTTTATTGTTGTAACAGCCCTTTGCTACAACTTTTTGCCTCCCAAGCTGTAAACCAACTCCTACAAAACAGTGCAAACGTAAAAACAAAGTTGTCAAAACCCATGCTCCGTGATAGTTATCTTCCTACTGTTTCCTTCACAGTTTGCTATCGTGTTCAAAACCCCCAAGTATCGCGATGTGAATATCACAAAGCCGGCATCTGTGTTTGTACAACTGCGGAGGAAATCGGATCTGGAAACAAGCGAACCAAAGCCTTTCCTCTACTACCCAGAAATTAAAGGTAATTCATTAAACCTGTTTTATATATTGGATACAGAAACTGTAGGGTCCCTAGAAGTGTTTTTAATAAGTTAAGACTTACTGGATAAGGACTTTTTTTTTTTTAGTTGTTGTTTTTAGAAAATATTATATTTGCCTCTTAATTTTGGGCAGAGCCAATATGAAGCGTGGTAGCTTTGTAATGGCTTTGCAGGTGTTTTTATTGGACTGGCAGGCAGTAAATCGACAAGTATTTTCTTAGTGAGGCTCGCTCATGCACACATGCCTGTCTGTACGGTAGATGGCACTCTCTTCCTCTGAGTTTCTGCAAAATAATATCTGAGGGCATTTTACTGTCAGTAATTTCAGCTGAAACCTTAAACCAAAGATTGGTTGGTATCTGCTGGAAAAGGTACGTGTTTTGCAGTTCTCACATTTTACCAGCATGCCAAGTCACTGATCTTTTTGGATTTTCCAAGACCGAGACATTTCTTGTGAGAGCAGGGTAAGTGTTGTTGCAATCTCTTGTGTTTAAAATTTCAGTTACTTAGCAGAAGTAGAATACTTGGTATTGGACCTGCTTCCTAAATTATTAGTGAAAAGAAGTTTAACTAGCAGATCTGTGCCCTTTTGAAGTCTGCATTTGAAATGTTTGACATTAATGGCAGGAGCAATCATGATTTTAAATACCAATAATGTTAATGATATGGAAATGCCTTGAGGGCCAAGTCATAATTGCTGTTTTGTTGTATTAAGACAGTCTTTCTGCTTAACAGTTTACCTGCCTGCAGGTTACACTATTAAGTTCTAATCTAGAATGTTTTCTATGTTTTCTGTGCCTAACTTAGAACTGTGTTGAAATCAGTTCCCTGTCAAAATCTCTAAAATATGTGTGTCTGAAAGCATGAGTGGTAAGGGACTCAGGACAGCTGGAGAGGGAGGGATGGTGGTTGATGCCCAAGTGAGTCTACTTTACACCTGTTATAATAAAATAGAAGAAAACATGCATTCACAAAAGCTTCCAGAGTTGCCAGAGGATTTCTTCTTGGTAACGATTTCAGGAACCTCTTGTATAAGCACTATGGGAAGTGAAGTACACAACTGCAGAGCAAAGTTGCCAGATTTAAAGCAAACTGCTTTTATATGTCTCTCAATGGAGTAAAATTAATTGAACATGATGTGCATTTTCAGATCCCCTATACAACCTAATCATAAAATTACCATTTAGGAACATTTGTTACAAGTGTTCACTCAAATTCAGACATATGTATGTGGCTTTTTTTGTTTGTTTCTCTGACTAGATTGCTCTCTAGAGTTTTCTGTCCTCGTCAGTGTGAGTATGCCTGATGTGTGCATGCATATGTACTTACAGATCATGTATGCCTGGAGATAATGCACATGTGTTTTGCAGTGTACTGTTTCATGTGTTCAGCTGTCTCATTGTGCCTGTGCATGAAATTTCTTTTTGTCACATGGCTATTGAAAACTACTAGATGGTTTAATAAACAGATTATATTTTCTTCTTTCCTCAACAGTTCTACTGGATTTTAACCCATGCAATGTTTGCATCCCTATTTTTGTAGCTCTTGTAATGACATTTTCACTTTTCCCAGTCACTGCAATAATCCTTTTAAGTCTTTGTGTTTTGCTTTCCAGGGGGGCTAAGTCTTATTTCGAACTTACACTATAAAATACATTCAGGTTTTTTTTTTACTGCTACTTAGCATGGTTTGACAGTATTATGTTCTGGTTGAAAATAAGCTGTCATTGTTCTAGGAGCTTTTAAGCTATTTTAAGTAAATAATTTCAAACAAGCATGGTTTTCACCGTCACTTGCCGTCCCTTAAACAAAAGTTCAGAGGGCACTGCAGGTACCTCTGCTAAGGGTCCATTTCTCAAGTAGATTTGCTTAGTAGAAGAGCCTGTGCTTATATTCCCCAAAGACAAATTTTCTTGAACAAGTTTGTGGTTTGGGGCACTTGTGCTGATTTATGACTTGGCTTAGACATTGAAGAATTTTGGGACCACTGATTTCTAGGGCTCTAAGTACACAAGATACTTTTGTAGGAATCTCTGAGCCCCCTAAGGCATCTCTGTGTGTTTCCCCTGCAGTCTGAGCACAAGGCACTGACACAACTGAAGAGACAACACGGGCCCCAGCTGTGTTGCTGGTCTGACTGGGGACTTGGCACTAGCTTGTTTCTTGGAGGAATTCTCATTGCTCCAGTACATACAAAGTTAGGTTCTGTTATTTGGAGTTTGAAGAAAGTTGCCCACTCCACATTTTCCTTTCTAAAGTAGTAAACTGTAGTAATGCTTTCTGTATGCACGTCTGTGCTGTGCATGGCCAGCAGTAGGACTGACTCCTCTCCTGTCTGTTCCTTCCATCCTAGATAAAGAAGAAGTGCAAAGGAAACGACAGAAGCTCATGCCTAACTTCTCTGATGGCTATGGTGGAGGCAGTGGCACCGGAGGTGGTGGCATGTATGGAGGGGGAGGTGGCGGTGCTGGCTCTGGTAAGGCAGTGGTTTTGAGTGAAGAGGGAAAGGGGTTCTACTTTGAGAGCAGGATAGATGTTTATTCTGATTTTTAAAATGTGGTGAGGATTTTGTCTCCTCCTAGGTAGATAAGACTTGACTCTGTTGCCTTTATAATAGTGTCACTCAATTGAATCAAACATCTCCTTGTTTTCTAAACACTTCCTCATCTCCTTTGCCTTCCTACTTTGGAAGCTTTGTTGCTTCCTGGGGCCTTGAAAGCACTGAAATTCATGAGACAGCTCAGTTAAGTACTGTATTGGATGCTGAAAATTAAACAGGTTCTGAATTATTTCTTGGACCACTAGTGGTATTTGGCAAATTAACCCTGTTAGTGCAAAGAACTATTAAAAAATTGGAGATACTATTTAGTAAATTTTCTACAGTGCTCTATATGTTGAAGTCGGAGTGTATCCGATACGCAGGATCATAAGAGCATTGCTTTGGTTCTTGCAGCAGAGCATTAAAAACCTATAGATCAGCAAATGTCATCTGAACAGCAACGCTTTTTTTAGAGCAGGGAACAGAGCAGCAGTTTTCAAACTGTTACATGTGTTGCCTGCAGCACATCTATAGCATAACACCAGAATACAAATCTGTTGTGGTCACAAAGATTCAGAAGCATAGAGGCAGCTTGTGATGTCTCTGCTGAGTTTTAGACGAAGCATATAGTGATATTACATTTGGGTGGTCTTACAAATATTGGGGTAGAGAGTGTCACTAGCCAATCACCTAGAATTTCTTTGGGTTTTTGGAGAGGTGGGGGAAAGCTCACCTTTAGCCTGGAAAATTTATTATAATTGGATGGAATAAAGCAGAAGGTGTGCAGAAAACAAAAATCCACTTCTTTAGCTTCACTTTCTCCTAGGTGGTGTTTTCATCGCTTTAGGATGCAATTCTGTTAATTCTTAATCTTCTTCCTTTCTTTAGGGTTCAGTTATCCTTCATATGGATACTCTGCTTTTGGAGGGATGCACTTCCACCCTGGCACAACAAAGTCCAGTGCTGGAATGAAACATGGTAACAGTAAAAATGTCATTCTTCCAAGAGTTGAATTGAGGTTGACCTTCTGTATTTTCTTCTACAGTATCAGCCCAAGTGTCATGCAGGTCTAGCTAAGTGATTACGATTATACTGCCCTGCTTCTCTTTTTTCCTCTCCAAATCTACCTTAACAGCTGTGTGCATGTTCCTTTTTACTTCTGACTCCTGAGAAGCAGTTGCCAAAACCCTTCCATGTGCTTCTGTATTCAGCGTATGTTTCAAGCAACAGCCCTTTTACTTGCTTGAATGTGCTGATTACAGGTGACCCAAGGACTAGACCAGAGAAAATGTATCTTCCTTCGTTGCCACAGTCTGGTACTACACAGTAGCCCAGAGAAATCAGTGGAAAAGATTAAATTGTTAATAAGGACACTCTTGGCTTCCTATAATAGGAAGGTAATTTCAGATCTACATGTTGAATACTCTGTAGTTATTTCCACAGTCTCAGGGATGGATTTGCCATTAGGAAAACAAAAATGAATATGAATAATTCTGCTAGATTTCCTGAGATTACTTCAGACTTACATTCTTGTACCATAAAAAGAGAGGTACATCTGTTGTAATATATGAAAGTTTATTTTTAAAGCAGAGGCTGTCAAAAACATGACATAACTTCAGAGCAAGTTACATCACTATGTCTGTCCATGTGCATTGGCATCTGAAATTGTACGATTCATGAGTTTAATGATAACACCTATGTTAAAGTAAATTTTTATATTGATTCTTCAGGGTCTGGTTTTGTCTAGTTGAGCTTTATCACTTGCATTAAAAAAGCAACGGTATTGGACACTAACAATTCTAATTTTTGTTAGAAGGACTATCAAATAGCACAGCTGAACAAACCAGGAAGAGCTCTGATAAACAAAGTGACAAATGGGACATGAAACATGATGTGAAGGTGGAAACTGTGGAGAGGACTGTGTGCAGAATGTCTGCTGATAATGAGGAGAAGGAGGATGCTGCTTCTTTCTGTAAAACTGAAGTAAACGAAGCAGATTTCAGGTGGCAGGGTAAGTGAACAAGTAAAGGTATTTATTTAGGGTAGATCAAATTGCTGTAAGGGTAAAGCTAGTGTAAAAGGCCTGGAAACTCCCTAAATGTCTGCTTGCTGTTTTCAGAACATGATAATGCCTCCTGGAGGAAACAAGAGGGATTCCCTTCCACCAAATCTAAAGTCCCCCCCCATACATAGTTCTGTAGGTAAACCGTTGTACTGCCACTGGGCACTTGAGCTTCTGCTTGTCATGCAAAGGAGATGAGACAGCTTATCCTGCTGGGCATGTTTAACACTGCCTTTTTAATAAACCTGTATAAGGAACAGCCGCAAGCAGTGAAGGCACAAGGGATACAATTGAGCAGCTGACTTGGCTTTTGATAGTTGATAGACTGTAATGGATGTGTAAATGGATGTTGGCAGTGATTGCAGAAAAGAACTACTGCAACAACACTGTTAAATTGCATGCAAAGTAGTGTTACAGGTTTGAATTTGAAATGAAAAGGTATCTTTTCCCATATGGCAAATACCCAGTAAAATAACTGTTGGGTAGCAAAGTGTTATGTATCAAACAACACGGGAGGAAGGCAAGAGTAGTCAAAAGAAATGATTTAGCAGCAGAGCTGTAAAATATACAAAGACCACAAATCACCCTCTCCCAGAGCAAGACATCCTTTTCCTGGGTTGTTTTTTAAAATAATTGATGGACACTTTTTTAAAGGAATTGAGTAATTGTGCTTATCATAAAATCAAAAAAACAACAGTTGGATTACAGAGACATGCTAGCAGTAGGAATTGAGCAGGAAGGAATGTTTTGTTCTTGGCTCTTACCAAGTGCAACATGATCTAGACCACTTTAGTTGTTCCTTGGATCAGGGAGAGGGCACGTTATCTTGTGTGTATCAGCCATGTAAGGCACTTGCTATTAACAGCACTAGAAACCATGGCTTGGGAAACCAAAGTGGCATAATAGCTGAGTTTTAGTTGTAAAGCTTCTTGTGGTCTGAGAACAGATGGTGCTCTTGAGAAAAGCTGAAGGAACTTGCTGTTTGCAGTTCTGGTTGTGATAAATCACGTGGCTGGTTCAGAGAGCAAAATATTTTGCTGATGTGAAGAACTAATAGTGTCCATTTAGCAGTCATGAAAGAGAGGCCTGAACTGTTTACCTGTTTTCTGAGTAATGGATGTTGTAGGCAGGAAGTTTAGCATTTCTCTTCTGTATCTATTGTAATGGCATGAAAGGAGGCAACTTCTAGCTCCAGATTACATGAAGAATGGGTGCAGAAGAACAGGCTTCATAAAACAGCTACTGTAGGCTAGATCATTTGGGTATTAGACTAAAAGATGCTTGTCGTATTTTGAAGGATATTTTTTCTGTGTTTGGTATGGAAAACCAGGGAGTTTCAGCATCTAGTTCATTGGTCTTTGGAAATGTCTAAATGAGAAAGGACCAAATTGCTTAACGCCCTTTACCCTGACTATTTATCCTGAACATAACATCCATTTAATGCTATTATTTAGTGTAAAGAGGTAAATAGCAAATATGAATGTAGCAGCCCAGGCATGCAGTGGAGCAGCCACAGTGATGTATTGGTTGGAACAATAAACTTCGTGGATAGCTGAGTAAGTCTTTGCCTTACAGAAATGGTGAATTCCTGTTCATCAGGGATACACGTCTGACCCGGTCTAAATGCCTGGTTTTGTGTCACTGGAAATCCTGGGTATTGTTTCCCCGTGTGCGCTTTAAATGACGAAGTCTGTTGTACTTGTTTGCTCTTAGTAATTTCCAACCTTACGAGGTTTTATGGAAACATGAAACGGTTCAAAATGCAGGCTGGTTTCAGATGATACTTCTCAAAATGATGACTGTAGTTTAAGAGTTCATCTGTTTCATTTTCACTAGTTTCTTGCTGATACAGAACCACGAAAGTATTGACAGAGCAGCCTGAGTTACTTTTTTTCCACAAATGAGTTTCTTTTCTCTCCTTTCTCCCTTTTGTCTCCCCATCACGACAAATTCTACTTTTTGAAATCTTAGTGGTTGTACATTTTATAAATCTAAAATCAGGATACTACAAATACTAAGCAGTATAAAAACTGAAATGTTTAAAACAGGAGCTGTGCTGCTGCTGTACAGCAGGAGAGACTGCATGATATGAGTCTGAGGAGCACAAAGCCCTGTGTTTATTTCATAGCTTTTCTGTGAGCATCTGTGCAATATTTGATGGGTCACTTAGGCTTCTTGTACCTCAGTTTCCTCAAGGCAAAACTACTCAGAACTGCATGAGAGGTTTTTTTAATTGCTCTATAGACAAGAGTCAGAGGTAGCTTCCAGGGTTTGAGTGTTCTCAGTGTTCCTGCTGCCTGAATGCTCAGCATGCACCTGGTTTTGATTCCAAGGGACTCGGTTCCCTCTGTTCTTATGTCTTGGAAGTAATTAGTGAATCAGTGAATAATGCTTGGTGGTCTGCACTTTGTATTTCAAGAACAGCACAAATGCCTATTGAAAGAAGGTGGTGTTCCAAGGAAGAGAACCAAACTGATGAAGAAAAAACCTTGTTTTGCAGATTCTCTGTTCCTGGAGAAGGCCATGCAGCTTGCCAAGCGTCACTGCAACGCTCTCTTTGATTATGCTGTGACTGGAGATGTGAAGATGCTGTTGTCTGCTCAGCGCCATCTCACTGCTGTCCAGGATGATAATGGAGACAAGTGAGTTGACCCCACTATGCTTACTGGGTTGAAACTGATGATTTTAGTGGCAGAATGGTGTAGTCAATTTGTTCTGTCCCGTGTGTGTGCCAATCACAGATGGCAGCACTGCTCTCATCAAATGAATATCTTTCTCCTTTGTGCTGTTTGGAAGAGGTACAGCTGTGATTTAGAAGTTCTCGTTGCATTTGCAAACAAGTTGTGCACACTACAAAGTTCATTGATTCAGTACCTGTCAGAAAGTACTCTGGTCACTGAGGGTATGTTGAGCATGTTGTGCATTTCTTTGCCATTTTTTTACTTACAATCTTGACTGAGCATACACAATGGATGAGGATCTGCAGGTTGGTGCTGAAGGAGAGTGCCCTGCTTTTTATTCCATGCAAGTCCTTAAGTCTTTATGGGAAGCTTAAAGTAAGAGATTCACTGGGAGATAGAGAAACAATAGCTGGAGGGTCCATACTGCTTTTCTCCCACTGAAACCAACTTCTTCCCAGAGGACATTATTTTGCTCTTGCTTACATCTATACTGTACTGTTGTCTTCCAAAGGATTGCACAGATGCTTGTGGCAGACTTGGCTGCTAATATTTGCTTATCAGTCCTTCAATAATGTGAGCTGGAGCAGAAATCCATTTTGTTCCTCTACAGCTATGCAGATTCTGTGGAACTCAGAGTGAAATACTGTGAGGAACTAATGATTAGTAGTTACTTAAAATGAAATTCAGCAGAAGCAGCTCTGAACATTTGCAAAGATAATCTCTGGTATAAGCAAGTATCCTCACTTCTCAGCTGGCAGGCCTTGAGCAGGCCCTGTGCAATTACCAGTATTTCCTTACACTGTAGTATTTTATACAGTAGAAGCCACACAAGCCTTGAAGTGTCCAGATAGAAGGAAAATTACAAGTGATTGAGACCTGTATCCCTGTTCAATTACTCTGTGAGAGGTTACTACTTTCATTCCACTTTTGGTGAAAATAGGTCTCAGATTACACATAGAGGACTGCACAATCACAGAGAGCTACTTTACTCGCTTTGCTTTCCAGTTGGCAACATAATGTCTGCTTTCAGGAAAGCAGGAATATGAAAGAGGCAGGAGCTAGCAACAAAATCTGCCAGCACTTTGGACAACATAGCTTCTGTGTTTAAAATGAAACAAGGGGGATAGAGGAGTATTGAGCAAGTAGGACCTGCATTTAAATATCAGTAAGCTGCCCCTCAGATTTGGACTTGCAGAGCATTTAAACTAAATCAAAATACTTTTCAGAATGATGATAAATAGTTTTCTTCCTGAATCAAGAAGTATCAGCAAGCTCATGTTGCCTTTCTCCTGGGATGGATTTTAGTCTGTGAGCACATCATACATCTGTTTTACTCCATAACATTTTTAAAAAGAGAAGCTTTGGTGACTGTCTTCCATCTCTCTCTTGGAGGGAGGGGGAAGGTTAAAAATCATAAATAAATTTCCCTGACTTTCACTTTAATCATTAAAATTATATGGCAACAAATAGAAAATTTTTGCTTAAGCCTTAAAAAAAATGTTAGGCTGTCAAAAGTTTTGCTCATCTTTCATCAAAGCAGTATGCAGGGAATGAAAATACCTTTAGTGGGCCTTGTGTTGTGTTTCATGGCCTTGAGACAGAACACAGTAATCTATGAGTAGAGTATGTTTACAAGTAACACTGGCTGTGACTGCATTTGTACCATTTGTACTAAAACCACTCCTCTGCAGATACCTGATGGCTCCACAGGGATGCAGAAATGCATGTTTTCATGTAGGACTGTTTAAGAAATGGAACTGACTGCCCTTTTGTGGTCTGTTCAGCGTGTCTTTACAGTATCACATGTAGAGGCAGGATAAAATTAAAATACTTGCTGCAGAAAAGAGAATTAAAAGCAGTAGAAGAGCATATGTGTTTCTGAAGTGAGATTTGGAAATAAAATGTCAGCATAGTAAGAAGCATCTCCCAGAGAGCAGAAGAACAGCTCTTTTCCAGTAATGGCGGGTCTGTTTGAACAGCACAGGAGACTTGGAGGTAAAGTGCCATGGTACTGCCTATGGCAGTGTCTAGAACCAATAAAAAGGGCCCTGCAGGGTTGAATTTGGTTTGTAAATTATATTTTTTCCTTTGTTAAATTATCTTCTGTTTTTGAGTCCTCTCAGTCTCAATTTCAAGATCACTCTATGCCCTGAATGGCACGGAATTTCTTTTTATTTTTCTGATGAAAGTGTAAATCTGAGACTATTCAGGTATTTCTGGAGCAGCATAACAGACACAGCACATGTCCCATGTTGATATCGTGTGTCAGCAACAATATGCTAAACAGATGAGTCTAGAAGCTGGCCAGCACCTGCTAAAGAAGAGCTTGGCAGGATATGTTTAAAAACAAAGAGCATGACTTCCAAATGAAGTCTCAAGGGAACAAGAAACAGAGAGCTCTGTCCGACAGGGGTGATGGGATTCAAAACCTGCTTTTTTCTTGATGTCATTTTGCTGCTCTGGCTGATGGTGAGGGACCTGCTCTGGAGAAGAGCACTGGAAAGGCCATTGCATTAACCAGTAGAAGTGTCTCGCTATGCAGACACTGATGTCCCGAAGCAGGGGGTTTTTTTGAAATGACATCTGTGGCCACTGCTGCAAACCTTGTGGTTGTTAGTCACCAGGCCTGAGTCCTTAGTCAGATTTCTGTTTGAAAGTGAAGGAAAGGAAAACCCACAGATCTGGCTGGGGAAACCCCAAGGGAAAATCTGCTTTGGAGGCAGAGGGGCCTGTGGAAATTCTGCAGGAAGTTTTTGACAGTGAGAGGTGTTCATCTGCTGCATAATTCAAAATATAAAACAAACAAATGAGCAAAGAATCTGGGGATTTTCTGAAGCAATTGTTTTGTGCTACTAATTTTGTATATTAGACTAGAAGTAGAGTTATGCTCAGGGCCGGCAAAAGCTATTCTGAGTTTGCTTTTGTGATTGAAAGGTAAACAGTTACCTTCTCACTTGCTTTTTTTAATGTTGGGGCTCATTTTAAGTGCTAATATTTAGTGCTGGAATCATTACCCCTAATAGTCAAGTGTTTATGTCAGAATTCAGTCAGATCTACAGCAAAGCCTTGAAATTTTTATAATAAATTTGAAAACAGTCTGAATTTGTTAATCTGCTTTTTGTTTGTTTCAGTGTCCTTCATTTAGCAATTATCCACCTTCATAGTGAGCTGGTGAAAAACCTCTTGGAAGTGATGCCAGATTTGAATTACAATGATATCATTAACATGAGAAATGACCTCTATCAGGTAGGTAGTTGTGGTGGTACAAGTGTTGCTGATTGTCTAGCCAGTAAAAGAGAAATTGCTTCTGTGGGAAAGAGCCGAGATCTGACAATTCAAACAAGTTTAGAAATACAATGACATATTGTAAGGTGGTGGAGGAACGAGAGCCTGTTTTCATAAATTTAGTCCATAACTCCCCTTGATGTTAACACAAGTGTCTCCAAGGGTTAATTGCAGGATAGGCCAAAAATGGTAAATTCTTCAGTTCATGTCTTCAGTATTTGGCTTCTCTGTTGCTAAACCAGCGGTATGGATTACACTGTGCCAGCTCTGGGCTCTTTTGACCTTTTAATGTAGGTTAATTCGGGATCATGAGCCAGTTGCTTCGTCATCAGTTATCTATAGGCACGTGAAGCCATAGTAACCTATTCCCTTCCCACAGCCCAGATTGTATTTGTGCCCATCACATGAGCACCAAAGATTTCCCTTTCTATTTCTAGATCCGTATTATAGTAAAACCAAAAAAATAAGCCCATTTCCATGTCTTTTACCTTGGAGGAAAAGAACTCTTAACTGCCAGGCACAATTCTGTCTCCTCAGCTTCATCTGTGACAGAGTCTGAGCTGTTTGTGTTGTAACTCAGGTTTTAGAAAGAGCTGTGGGAACCTGTCTGAAAAGGAATCTCTTCTAAAGAGATTGTGTGCACCATTTGGCTGTGGCACAGGTAACCAGCTGGACATTACACAGCAGCACTCTGACACTTGTGTTGTTTGTTTTGCTGTCAACAGTAAAGGCAGGGGTTTTTTTCTATACAGATAGTCCCAGAAGGTTTGACTCCTTTGTTTTCTTTCACATTTCATTTTTGTGTTCATATAATGCAAGTTTGAAATGTGGAGGCTGATCAAAGCAAGCAGAAGATTCTGAATTGAATTCTGTGCCCTCTGTTTAACAGAAACCAGAAGCAAAGCTGTGCTCCACACAAGAAATAAATCCCTGACTACCAGGACCTCTACAGCTCTTCCTTCCTTCAACTTATACCTTAAACCAGTGATGGGAGAGAATGTAGGCTTGGGCTAGAATTTTCCTTCTGTACAGATATTCTGAAAGCTGAATTGTACATGTACTCTATAGATGCAGTAATTGCAAATGTGTTGACAAATCTATTGACAAACACAAGCTTATTGTGCAAAGCTGGAATTAGTCTTTTTTTTTTTTAATAGTCCTCTGTTAATATAAATATAATTATCTGGAGATGGACTCTTGTGTAATTTTTAGATTATTTTAATATTGGAAATATGATTTCCCAAGCCTTACTAGAATGCTTACTGTTTAAATACATGTAACTCTGAGTATGTTCACTAACTCCTGTGCAGCCATTTTGAGGGATAAGGAGCTCCTAAGCCTATGGCTGCAAACCTCTAATTCAGGAGCAAAATGAGAGCATGGTTCAGTGGTAAAGGCAGATCTGAGCAGGGCCTGGAAAGTGTGTGTGCTCCAACCATGGCATGAACTTGGTGATGGGGCAGCTGGAAGCAGGGTTACAGTGTCTGAGGGGTGCAGGGATTATCTCATTTCCCAAGTCCCTTACACTGCAATGCTCAAATAGCCAGGTCAGTGCCCTGGCTTATAGAGTAGGCAACATCTTTGTTCCTCCCAAAGTCCAACTGCTGACACTGGCAAGGCAGCTTTTATTTCCAGTAAGTAGAAACCCTATTTGTAGTATTCAGTAGAAAAGAATGTACACATATGCAAGCTTTTAGTTTCTGTTAGCTTTGGAGTGATGTAACATCTTCTCACACCAGGAGCCTTTATGGGTTTCAGAGATTTCTGTAGAAGTGAAGTAGCTGTTGCTTATCTTCTCGTGGCTTGCTTCTGTCTCTTCTAGACCCCCTTGCACCTGGCAGTAATCACAAAGCAGGCAGAGGTGGTAGAAGACTTGCTGAGGGCTGGAGCAGATGTCAGCCTCCTGGATCGCCATGGTAATTCTGTCTTACATTTAGCTGCTACCGAAGGAGACGACAAGATCTTGAGTCTGCTCCTCAAGCATGAGAAGATATCTCCGATGGTCAACCTTTCCAATGGTGAAGGTATGGAAAGATAAGGGCTCTATTTTACACTTAGCTACCAGACAAACAAGACCCAATTCCCACCCCTGCCAACACCATGACTCTACACAGGTAGATACAGACCTTGAAATTAGCATCTTTCCCCATTTTGCATATGCCTGCAGGCACAGATAAGAGAACACAGATGTGTTGATTTTCTGGTTATACAGAACAGAAAGATGTAATGGCCACATGACATAGTATGGATTTGAATTTTTGTTACTCTATATTCTCTTCAATCTCACAAAACTTCAAGCACTGTGTTCCTTCTAAGATACCTTATGCCACCACTGGTTTTAAAAAAAAAAAAATCCCCCTAGAGGAAAATGTTTCCTCTTTTCTAGTGAATGAATCCCCTCAAAAATAGGTTCTAGACCAGTGTTGAGTTTTGTATGTGGTACTTTGTGACCATACAGAATTAGAGCCTACAAATTAACCACAAAGAGACAATTCTTCCATTTTTCATTGGCTTGGGGGATTTGAATTTAGTACTACTCCTCTAGTAGATTGTAAAACGTCTGACCTAAAAATGTCATTATGGGATTCAAGAAATGGTGTCAAGTTCCTCAGAGAGAAAGAATTTTTTATTTGGTTGGATATTGTTTGGTTGGTTGATTTTTAAATACAAGGCTTTATGATCTAGTGCAGGTAATCCTGAGATGGTAAGGCAGTGTGACCTTACAGGAGGATGATACTAAAATATACCAGTTATTCCCCAGAGTGTTTCTAGAAGAGATGTTCAGTAGCAGATGGGGCCAATGTGGGGTACGTACTTGTTTAGCACCAAGATGCAGGTTATATTTTTAAGGCTACTCTCTTTTGAGTCAAAGAGATGCTCTAGGTGAGCTCTGTAGTTCCTGCCTTCTGTTCCACCTTGTAGTCTGCTGGGGTTCTTTTTCTTGCATGGTTTTGACTCACCACCATTAACACAACTAGTTCCAATTTATGCACAAAGAACATTTTTATCAACATCATTAACATGATCCTGAGCCTCCACCTAGAGTGCTACTTTAGGCTTTGGGCCTCCCAGCATACGAAGGACACAGGCTTGTTAAAGTGGGTCCAGGGGAGGCCATGAAGATGCTCAGGGGGCTGGAGCACCTCTCCACTGCAGACAGGCTGAGAGAGCTGGGGTTGCTCAGCCTGGAGAGGAGCAGGCTCCAGGGAGGCCTCATTGCAGCCTTCCAGTGCCTTTTAAAGGGAACCTATAGGAAAGCTGGAGAGGGACTTTTTACAAGGGCGTGTAGTGACAGGACAAGGGGGAATGGTCTCAAACTGATGGAGGGTAGGTTTAGATTAGATGTGAGGAAGAAATTCTTTACTATGAGGGTGGTGAGGCACTGGAACAGGTTGCCCAGAGAAGCTGTGGATGCCTCATCCCTGGCCCAGATGGCCAGGTTGGAAGCAGCTTTGGGCAACCTCGTCTAGGGGAGGTGTCCCTGCCCATGGCAGAAGATGGGTGGAACTAGATGATCTTTGAAGTCCTTTCTAACCCAAACAATTCTATGATTCTATCATCTTTTAGTGTATAAGCAGGCAAAATATGTTACTTCTGCTCAGATAACTACAGAAACTCTAACTTATTTTACAATTCTCATAGATGCAGACATTTCAAAACTCATTACTCTGACATTTCTGAATTTTTCAAATATTAATGCACATGGACACATGCACAGTATTAATGGTTGGGATTTATTTTTTGTAGGTCTCAGTGCAATTCACATGGTAGTGATGGCAAACAGTATGTCCTGCCTCAAACAGCTGATTGCTGCTGGAGTTAATGTCAATTCTCAGGAACAAAAATCTGGACGAACTGCATTGCATTTGGCTGTTGAACAAGAGAACATCCCTTTGGCAGGCTGCCTTTTGCTTGAGGTAAGGGCAGAATTTCTTTCTTCCAGGTGTTTCCAACTATATATTTAAATACTCTGGACACTCCTTCAGTGCTTCAGAGGAACAGAAAGGGGGGTTCCTGTTTGTTGACTAGATTACTTAAATTAGCATAATGGCAAAATTATTGGTAATGTTATTCATGGTTTTGTTCAGCACTGCTGGTGAATCTTTTGGCCAAGCTGAGGAATTTACAGTGACCCTGACCTGACTGCATATGCCATGTTTAATTTGCACTGAGTAATCCTGGCAGCCAATGAACTTATTCATGAACAAGTTCATCACTACTTCTGTGTGTAGTTGAATGTGTAGAGAGATGTGCACAGAGATATAGTTGTGCATATCTATAAGTATTTGTCTCATCTCTTTAACACCTTGATCCTGGTGTCCTTAACTCTACACACCTCCTGCTGCTGTAGCTCTCCTCGGTGTTGGTGTGTGGATGTGCCACCAGCCTGGCTGCTCTTCTGAAGAGCAGCAGGAAGGCAGATTTCTGTGCACACCATTCACACTCCAAAGGCCGAGGGCAATCACATGGCAGAACCATTACATGGGATGCAAAGTGGCTTTTATGTACCTGGTCTATTTGGATATACCCTGTGCCTCCTGCTGTAACACTGGAGCACACGACCATCTGCTCCTCCATGCAGACAGTTGTAGTTATCTCTGATTATGTCTTTTCAGACATTAGTTTTTATGCAAACAGGCGTGGAAAGTGCTTGCCATGCTTATGCAGACATGAGCCTCTGCAGCTCTATTGTATAGATTTCTTTTTGTCATTCAATAAAAACCTAGGGTGATGCAGATGTGGACAGCACTACATATGATGGGACGACTCCACTTCACATAGCAGCTGGAAGGGGCTCTACAAAACTGACAGCAGTTCTCAAAGCAGCAGGTATGAAAATAGATCATTGCTGGAGAGTTTTCTTTCACAGTGATGAAAATTCAAGTTAGAAGGCTGCAAGCAGAAAAGAATGTGCCCGTGAACTTTAATGAGTGGAGGAAGTCAGATGTTAAAAGCCTGAAGGTCTGAATTTCCTCAGAAAGTCCGACTTTGAGGTGCTATACTAACCACTCTTCAGCACCATCTAATGGCTAAAAAGGCAAATTATGTTGGTCAAGAAAAATCTCTTGAGCACTCTTGGAAGTTTTTTGAATATTTCTTGTGTAGCTTTTATAGCTGAAGAAGTGGAAAGGAGACCTTGTTATAGCTGGGATAAGTGTTGGACTGCTTTAGAAACAAAAATAACCCCATCACTGAAAAATGAGCTTGTTACTGTCTCCTATTTTAGGTCACTTTAGAAGAATTAGATTTGAATATTTATTGGAACATTTTTCCCCCCTCTTTATATTGGAGAGTAGCACTACACAGAGATGTGACAGCATTTAAATGTAATTTTAAAAAGAGTTATTTGCTGGCTTAATATAAAATATCATTTAGCTGGAGTAAATAAATTAGCTGTTTTGCCATTCAGAAATTAGAATGCATATTTTAAATATTGTTGAAAAGCAACTCGAAGCCTTTTTTCTTACTTTTTTTTTTTTGCACACTTGTTTTCCAGGTGCAAATCCTCACCTTGAGAACTTTGAGCCATTGTTTGATCTAGATGATGTGAAAGATGCTGAAGATGATGATGAAGGGATTGTGCCTGGAACAACACCGCTGGATATGGCAGCCAACTGTGAGGTATGTGGTCTGTTTTTTCTGTTTGTTGAGGTTTTTTCTGTTTTTATTTCTAATCATCAAGGACAGTTCAGATCTCTTAGCTAGCTCCTTTCACTGCATCCACAGTTATTTCAGTGGTGACAAGCAACTAATTTGCCATCAAAAATTAAACTAATTCAGCCACAAAACTTCCCCAATGAAATAACATTGGAAGAAAGCTCCACTTAACAAACTACTGAACCTCAGAGAGGAAAAAATGCTGATTTACAGATGGAATTAGGTACAATACTGCTGAGACTTGTCAAGATAATGGATACTAACAAGGTTTCTGCTAAATACTGAATTTAATATATTCTCTTAGGTGTATGACATATTAAATGGGAAACCCTACCAGTCAACAGAAGTTTCGGAGGAGTTGCTGACACGAGGTAACATCTATAAAGACTTGACAATATCCCTCTAGTAATTGAATTCTCAAACCATAGTGGCTGAAGACATTGCCCTGCTATAGCTTGTAACTGAACTAGTGAGGGAGAAGAGGTACCCTCCCAACCACTTGCTCACAGAATGAGCACAATTCCCTTAAGAAGTCATAAGGACACAAAGGAGTACATTTTCAATATTACAGCAATACATTTATAAACACTGGGACTGGACACTAATATACTCTTCAGTTTAGTTTTGTTTCTGCTTAGAAATTAACTGGTGCATGATTTGTGTAAATAATAAACTAACATATTTCTCTGTTCCCCAGGAAACTTGAGAGAGCTGAATGAAAGTTCCAAGATGCAGCTTTATAAACTATTGGAATTGCCTGATCCTACCAAAAACTGGTCCACTCTAGCACAAAAACTGGGTCTTGGCATACTTAATAATGCCTTCAGGTTGAGCCCTTCTCCATCGAAAACTCTGCTAGATAACTATGAGGTAACGTGGCTGTAACAAGTTATAAAGAACATTCACACATGTAGAGAACACTGTCCTCCTGGACAGTGAGGAGCCCTTCAGTTCTAGCCAGCCTGGATGATGGTGAGCATCTGGTGTCTTCTCTCTTAGGTCTCTGGTGGTACAGTTCAGGAGTTGATTGCTGCTTTGAGGCAGATGAATCACACAGAAGCCATTGAAGTCATTCAGGAAGCACTATCCATCTCACACAGCCCATCTCACCTGGAGAAGAGTACAGCAAAAGCTCTTCCGTCGCCAACACCACTCACCTTTGCAAGTGGAGAGAGAGGTAAAATTGACAACAAAATATGAAGAGCTTTATTTAAGATGTTTTTTTTCAATTCTCCCTCCCCACCCCACCTTGGACTGATGATAGATTTTATATTTCCTTACACACAATGCCTCAGGTGCCTACCTGCTTCAGAAATATTTTACTGCAGCGTGACTTTCTTGTCATAGATATTTGCTAGGCCTAGAAGAGAGAGGAAAAATGGACCATTTGAATCAGCATGCCTGCATCACAGTATTGAATATACTGCCTCCTTTTTCTAAAACCAGACACTTACTATTTGCTGATGGTAATGCCATGAATGTACTGAGAATAAGTTTCAAAAGATAAACTAGGCAATGATTTCCCAGGCATGTACAAGTGCCATTAGCTTTTGACTTTTTTCTCCCCCCTCATATACGGATACACAAAAATGTTTTGGGCACATAAACTTCTCAATAAGACTTTGGTATTAAATATCTCTTTCTACAGTGTGTAGCACTCCAAAATGTCCCTGTATTCTGTAGGCAGAGATTACACAGGACTACAAGCAGTCCTGCTGTCAACTACCTGCTCAGAGCAGGGCCAGTATAAATATTACATGGGTTTGTCCATGTCATGTCCAGTTGAGTTCTGAGCATCTTCAATGATGGAAGTCCTACAGTGTTTCTGGGCAAGGGACTCTACTAACACAAAAACAGAGGTTGTGAGAAGTTAATAAGTCATCAGGGATGTTCAGTCATTGCTTGGCCATTTTAAGTAAAAAAAAACCTTTGTTTTTTACTGTTAAAACACCAGTAATGCTGCCTGTATGTGAAAATACTGTAGATATTTCTGGAAAGGAAGAAAAGGAAAACCACAGTCACTCCATTCTAATCTAATGTTGCCAGTTTACTCTCTATGGAACAGTTTGTTCAGTCATGGAAAGAACCTTCACACCTACCCAAAAATGCACTTGTACACATATTACGCCTTTAGATTAATCTTGAAGGGTAAAGAGGGGTTCTGCTCCTTTACAACAGGAATGGACTGCATCACATTGTTTATTCTAAGGTGTTTGTTTAGAAAAATAAGACTGAACTCTAATATGCCAACCACTGTTATAGTCACACTGATCCCATATCATACCTTCAGCTTGGACAATGATCCCTCGCAGTCAGGCACTCCTTTTGTGAATAGTGCACAGGTGATGGTGCTGCTGACTTGTTCGTATTTCAGGTTCACTTACTAGATGAAAATTGTTCAAATATTTGTCTCAAAAAGAAATCTGTAAGTTAAAATAACATGAGCCTCATCCTGGAGCTGTACATTTGCTCAGAGCCTGAATCTGAGAACCAGAGAACCTTTTGACACCTGGGCAGAGTCCTGACCAATGTGCAGTGACAACATTAATGTCAGCAGAGCACCAGGCTTCTCATCCCATCCAAGCTCCAGCTGCAAGCTGATCTCTGCCAGCAATGTCAGATCACATGCTTTGGTGGCCTGAAAACATTCAGCACAGCTTTTCCTAAAATAATACCTCATATTAGAATCATTTTCCTATAGAAGAGCTTTGACCCTGTTGGTTTGCATTCCTTAGACTTTTCTGAAAGCAGCATTACTCAAGCCACACAAAGAATAACATATTTCCTTTTTCTCTCTTCCTCAGGTGAGCTTTATAACAGCAAATTTCAAGACAACGAAAGCACGTGTGACAGCGGTGTGGAGACCTCGTTCCGCAAACTGAGTTTTACTTATTCAGACTCTCTGAACAGCAAGTCATCACTAACACTGAGCAAAATGGCCCTGGGCTACGGACATGAAAGTTCAGTCCAAAGCAATTATTTAGCCGAATAGTAGTGTTCAATTAGCAATATGCAGTTACATGAACAAATGCAACATTAAAAATTACATCAGTGCTGTCCTGGTCAGAGGGAAGTGAATTCACAACCAAAAGTGCACTGGAAGAATCCCACCCGAACCAGAAGCAATGGCAACTTCAGCATGCAACTCCTAGGCACTGCTTCCTTCCTCAAGTACATTTAATTTTATTCATTTACAAGCCATACACAATAACCAGGGCTCTACTGACATATTAATACACAGGACTGGACGCTATGAAAGACTGACTGAGCTTTTCTGGGTTGTGAGGATTTTCTTTTACAGATGAAAGTCACTCCCTAAAGCATAATATGAACTCAAAAAAGAGGTAAGGCACACAGAGCAATCAAAGGATACAGTTTCTAGCGGGTCTCTTCATAATTTTTGCAGCACAGTTGCACGAAAAGAGCTCCTAATATAGCTGGCAAAGAAAAATCATTAATCGTAACAGTGACAATTCAGAGAAAAAAAGAAAATCCTAAAAAAAAGAGTCTTGTATATTTCAAATAATGTATTTAAATTTCACTTTGGTGCCTCTTATTCAAAATCTTTTTCCAGTTTGGCATTTTCCTACTTGTAAATAGTTTTTTTATATCTGTTCCTGTTTGACAAAGTGGGCTTTTTAAATGCTTATTTTTATTTTACTTTTATAATAAAACCCTAAAATTAATTCTCTTGTCTATGCTTGCTGTGATTTTTCCATATCTTTCAAGTGGAGTTATTGAAGATTTAGCATTTCAGTTTTAGTCATTGATACAAGAGCATGCTGATTTCCAAATACTAAAATAAATAAAGGGTTGCAAGCCACCTGTCTTAAAGCTTGAAGCATCTTTTTTGGTGGGAGAGCAGGAGCATCAGCAACTGCTAAGCAGCTGTGCTTTGTGCTTTGGAATTAAAGCCTCTGCCTTGTTTCAGTTCTCATAATTATGGCAGCAGAGTGTTCATTTACACTGAAACCAACTATTTAGTGTCTCAGCAAAACTCTGATGAGACAGTTCTCCTTTAGGCTATCTAGAAACTCCTGTAGTAACTGTGCTCAAGAAACAAGTGTTTCTTGTTTCACATTAATTCTGAGATAGTGAATGTAACTGTTACTGATGTTGGCCCAACTAAAAGTACAGAGCAGGTATCAGATTTCATGATGAAAAAGCAACAGCAGCATTGTACCATTGTCACTCACTTGCAGCCAGTTTTCATGGCACAAAGATGGAGATTTGACAGGGTTGCTCTTGGCTCAGTTCAGTCTTCAGTAACCTGGGTGTCACTCCTGAGAAAATGAATCAAGATAAACATTGAGAATAGCTACATTTAGAGCAGTAGTTGCTGTAATGAATTAAACTGAGCAATGAAAAAACCTTGTGAACTAATTTTATATCCAGCTGAATTACTGAGTATTTTAATTACTTTCAGGGAAACATGATGAATAATAGTAAAAATGCCATTCTTTCTTTCAGTTATTGTATGTATAACCTGCATATGCAGCACCTAAGGCATAGGATTTTTGTTCAATTAATGTACTTGTCTGATAGAAACAGGCAAAGGTTCTCATATTCTGAGGGTGGAGGGGCTTACTGAACCCCAGCTGAGCTGCTGTCCAACTCAGGAAGCTGGCAGAGATTTTTACTGAGGTTTCTACAGTCCTACAGGTCACCAGTGCACCCTGACTGTTGATTCATACTTTTTTAGCCTCAGTTCTGACCAGCTCTGCTTTTAAACCACCAGAAGACACCTGGGCCCATATTTCTTTAAGCACTTAATGACCAAATGCTGTATAATAGCTATTCTTCCGGTTAGTGATCATGCAATGAACAGCAGGTCCCCTAGGCCCTGTGTATTGAAGTGCTTTAAATGGCAGTCTGGCAGCTTTTTTCCTTGCAGCATCTCAGTTTCAGTATATTTAACAAAAGACACTTTAGTCCTTTTATTTTTTTTCCCCTCTTTGTTTAGAGATAGAAAAAAGCTTAATTTAAAAAGTATTCTCAGTAATTCAGACTGGAACACTAAATTTCTACAGCTGAGTCACATAATAGGATAACTTTTCCCATCTGTATCAACCCTCTCCATCTTCCACACAGTCTGTTAGAACTAGGCAAGAGGAGGAGGTAGAACACACCACCTAGTGTAGGACACACTACAGAAAGTGGCAGGACATCTATTAGGAGACATTTGTGTCTGGTGTAGTTCCATTTGGCAGAGCAAGCCTGCTGGAGAGCCTAGTGCTTATTGCAAGCAGCTCAGTTAAAACACTAAAACACACAACTGTGCTCTTCTGCTCGACCTTTTTTCTTAGTAGTAGTGGTCGTCCTGTACAGGGCACACTGATGGCACCTGGAAGAAGGTCAGGCTCCTTGCAGGTGTGAGGATGAAGGCAACATACATACAGAGGAATGAGGCTTAGCAAGAGCCAGTGTAAGTGACACAGACAAGTCTGGAACATTTAAAACAAATGTGGTCACATCAAGTAATTGTCAAGATGTATTTGTCGACCACATCATCGTATCTGCTCTCCTCAAACAGATATTAATCCTCACACCTCCTTGCTAAGAAAGGTAGTGCCATTCCTATTTCACAAGTGTGATAGAATAAACTACAGCTACAGTCCTGCAAAAATCCAGAAATCAGCTGCCTGAGAGCTTCTGTCTACACCTGGCTTATAGAGGGAAACCTTTCTCACAGAGTAGTAATGGTGTAACTTAGGCTTAACAGTTTCATTCAGCAAGGACCTCACTACACATTGTAGCACAGGTTGTTGTCCCCATTCTATTCCATGTTACCCTGAGGAAACAAAACTGAGGAGGGTATTCACTAAGTTCTCAAAAGTCAGGAATAAGTTTGAGCTTTTTTAAGATATGTGCAGAAACAATACAAAACACCCAACAACGTGTCAAACTCAAGAGCAGGGTGTCTCTGCACTGTGGCTGGATGAGCAGTTCTGACTAGGCCTATTCCACAGTGGGCTCTTCTGGTGCGCTGCATCGCACTGCAAGCAGCCTGGTGCCTATTTCCATTAGCAATTAAAGCACTGAGGTTGAAGGTATGAGCAAAGATCATTAACCAGCAACCTCAAATTGATCCTTAAAAGCTGATTTCATGGGTTTGTTCTTTTGAGTGCTAATCAGGCTTCTTCTCACTTTGACAGTAACTGCACCGATTTACCTGCAACACTTGAAATATTCAAATGGTTCACTATTAAAATAAGAAAGGTTATGTAATTAAGCTTTTTTCCCCCCCTGAAATGTAAACTTCGGGCATTCTCAGTCCAGTTTAGTATTACATTTTAACTTACTTACAGTGAGGATCAAAATCTGAAATAATTCTAAACTTAATCTACATTTGCAGTGGAATGAAGCCTGCTCCACTATTTTGCTACTGTACTTCAGTAAGAAACTTGTGGAATGCAGCAAAAGTTGTGACAACAGATCACTATGGATCTTCTCTACATTTGATGTAAAATGGATTATTCAGAAAGTTAAACTGCCCTTAATTTTAGATTGGCTGCCATACCTGTAAGTTTTTTGGCATCATATTTGGGGGTATTTACAAACTTAGAAATCAGTGTGGTAGTGGGAAGTTCTAGGAAGCATTCTGAAATTTTGTGGACTGCAGGAAGGATAAGAATGTTACCTACATGTGCTGGTGTATAAAGCCTCTTTTTTCCATTGTCTGGGCAAGTAAAATGCTTTTTTTCAACATTTAAATAAATGAACCACTGTCCTTGCTCCCTCCAAGTGACAGGAATGCTACTGCTGATTTGTTAGCTCAGGGTGCAGTAGTCCCACAGCTTTTGGCTGCACAGTCCACAGCTTTTGGCTCTTCTGGATGATCACCCCTTGCAACAGAGCAGTTCTAAAGTAACTGCCAAAGGTGCAGTCCACACTTTTGCTGGCTTCCAAAGATTCCTACAGCTACAGGAAAAAGACAACACAAGTTAATTACCAAGGAGCTGATTTTCTGCATTCAGCATTATGAAGCAGCCTGATGTCCTGCTTAGAGCCAGGCTGTATGTCTGTTATTATTCAAAGCCTGCAGAGGTTTCCCCATGGCCTCATTTAAACTCAAGCACTGTAGCAATTTTTCAGCCATCCATTCACCCTTGCTTCATTTACAATACAGAGGAGCTCTAGCAGATCAGTGGCCTTCATTACATACTGCAAGGGAAAACACTTGTGACAGACTTAACACCTGTTAACCTGTGCCCCACCATGGCACTTGCCAACATTCCAGCTGAGTCAGCCCACAGAGGCACAGAGCAGCATCACGCCTCTGGGATAGCTAATACAACGTCTGCCAGAAAGACAGGGGCATGACAACTGCCTCACTTCTCTTTCAGATGTGCAGTCACCTCAGTATCTTCTTGTCTGCAGCATCCCAGGGAAGAAAGTCTATATTTGGCTACAGTACAAACCAAAATCTGTAGCCAGAGCACTTCCAGATGGGTAACAGATGGCTAGATACACAAAACACGTCCCTGTTCTAAACACTGAGCCTGCTTCTTTATGTGCTGCCCTTGGATCCTTACCAGTGCTCACACTGGGCAATCCAACCACAGCTTCCTACTGCCCTAACACTACCATGGAATAACAAGAGATGAAGATTTCCCCTATTTCTTTCATAGGAAACCACCTGAGGCCTGGCTTACACCATCACTCCTTTACAGTTGTTGGGGAAATGGGCTGAAGCTTAAACCCTGGTATAGTCCATGTTAGTTGGTAAGACAGAATTGCAGGGCCAGCATCCCCAAGTATTACTATTTAGCTTACTTACAACAAGTAAAGGAGGACTGCTACAATAGGAGAAGACAGAGAAGCTGCAAGGCCTGGCAATGGCAATGTTTGCAAAGAGGTATCAGAGGCTGGCATTTAAGGTTTTGGTTTTTCACCACCATGAAACAGGATTGAAACTTTCAGCTCCTCCATCTGACAAGAGCTGCTTCCCCAGTAGGCCACCAGCTCAACAGACTCTTTCTTACTTAGAGCTCTGTTCTAGATTACCCAGCTCCCCACCAGGCCATAAAGCCTGGCTAAATCCACAGCCCAGTAGTTCTACCACAGCCATTCCCCTCCACAGAGTCAACAAGGTACCCAGCCAGTCTCAAAGTAAAAAAGCTATGCAAAGAAAGAGCAATCCTGAACCACTTTGAACTCACAGAACCCATCAAAAAAATTTCAATATCAACTCCCAAAGCAGAGCTGCATGAACAGGTCCTGGCAAGCAGCCATGCTCACTGCCTTCCTCCTGACACCTCAGGGTATTGTTTCCCTTTATGCTGCAGCACATTTCCTTTGCTGTAGTCACCTAGACCAGAGACACCTTTTATTTTGGCCATGATACACACTAATAATCAAACCAGGTATTCATGGGTCTCTACTAACTGACTCTACTTCCTACAGAAAGATGCCCTTTTTTCATTTAAGCTTTGTTTTTCCACTCAAACTAAACTGGGACTTCGATTTCACTATTGTGTAACATCTGACTGGAAAGCAGAGTTATGTAGACCAAATTCTTTGACTGGAACATGTCCTTAAACATTCTAACCACAAGTCCCTGGATGACTTAACTTACTACTCAGAGGGTAAGAAAGAAAACTGTGATTCTGACAGTATAAAGACTGGCTTGTAAGCTACAAAACCCAACTGTCCTGTCCCAAGAATAAGAAACTCATTGGCCTGTTTCTCTGCTCCTGACACTGCTACAAGTGCCTGAAAAATGTGTCTGCTACACATCTCCAAAACCAAAAGGTGACTAATAGAAATAAAAGTACCAAAAAAAGACGTGCCTCTAAGCCAGAAAACTGTCCAGGCCAAAAGGTATGCAAACAACAGGCAACAACAAAGACTGACAAACTATGAACACTTTCTTAGAGAGGAACTTTCGGATACATTTGCATGCTTCTCTCCTGGAGAAGATGCAGAAGAACTTGAAAAAGCTTCCAAGGACATGCTCCAGTAAACTGGAGCAAAATAAGGCTTCCACATGTGGCAGAAAGTACCAACAAAGAGGTGCCCCCTAAAGCTCAAAATGGTCTCTGCAAGTCCTGAATAGGTTCAGAGCCAAATCTCTGCCAGAGACCAGTTTTAGGACAACAAATCAGCCAATGCCATACAGTGTTCTTCCCAAACCTGCTCTCAAGTTCTGTTCTAGAAGGGCATTGGTCATGGCTGAAGTGCACTCTGGCTGCTAACTTTTGCCATCAGTGGAGAATAGCTAAGAGGGGACCCGAGAGCAAAGAAAGGTCGCCAGTACAAGTAAACTCACTGGTCCTTGAACAAAACATAGCAAGGATCCACCCTGAAAGAACACTGATTAGCCCAGTCCCCTCTACTGCTACCACCAATAATTTAATGGCACTGAGGACAAACACCATGACACTCACCATATGCTCCTCCCAATGCTCCTGCTCCTGAACCCCTGCCCATCAGACAGAACTGGCAATACAGGTGCTGCCCAGGAGCTGCAACAACACTCAGGTGGCTACAGATGGATGTGTTGATATGAGTGCTGGGTACCCTGAATCTCTCTTCACTTGCATTCCTATCTTTGCCCTGATCTGAGACAACAGTAGAACAATGTAACCAAGTATAGCACAGTATGCAACTGCAAAAGTACCCAGGGAAAATGGTTAACCAAAGCACATGTTACAGCCACTGCTGCATGGGGCAGAGAACAGCTCCTATAAATACACACCTACTACAACACCAGGAAATCAAAAGGATGTATTAAGGATATTAAGACAACAATAGAAGTGAACCTTCCCCATTAAATTCTGTTTTGAGCTCAAGCTTTTTTGGCTTAAGCAACTGCTAATCTTTCATAACAGCACCTACTGCTGAATTAAAGCTCTCCAGTGAGAAAGAATGGACCTGTTCCTTAGGGAGCTTCTGACCTTCAAAAACAGCAATCAAAAAAATCGCCTGAACCTTTTCACATCAATCTGGTAATTGCAGAAAGCAACAGGGGAAAAAAACATAAAAGAATGCTGTTCTACATAACTGTGCTGGTAGACATTAGTTGCATAGCCACTTCACCATTTATTTATCACATACCACATCATTTCTTTCACAATTTTGCCTAAAATTTGCGACAGGTTAAACAAGGTCACAGTTATCCAAATTCTAGCAATCCAAAAGCTCTTTTCTACATATCTCAAACTTCACTCCTATGCTGAGATGCACCAAGAACAAATATCATTGACCTCCAGACAATCCTCTTGACTGTCTTTAAACAAGTGACTCTATCAAAGCTCTATTTCTTTAACACTATTAAGTGCCATTTTGAAGTTCTACCTAGATGTTGCTGGAACAAGTATTTCTCCATAAGAGAAAGACATCAACAAAATCTGCCCTTTTTCTAATACGCTGCAGCAGTATTTATTAATCATATTTTTTCCACATTTTTTTTATCCTTACCTTATATTGACACCATTGCTGCTTTGATTTCACTTTGATGCCAGGACACCAAAAAAAACTGAAGAATTTTTTTTGTATTGTTGGCACAGGATGCCTTTCAGATAACTTTTAATCTCCTTTATCAATATCTGCATTTTCTAACTGTTAAGTTTTACTCATTACTGTCATTTTCTCTATTTATTTTGCATAAACATTGGCACATACACCTCCATATTTTGATTGTTTTCATGTCTTCTTTTAGCTAGGACAAGTGTTGAATCAGAAAAAGCCTCCAATGCAAATGCAGTTAGTTGTTTTGCTGACCTAATAAAGAATTTGTAAGCAACTTCCATTTATCATTTCTCTTTCATCCTTAAGTTCTTTCTTTTGCTCAGGAGTATATAATTTTTTTGTTAATACCCAATTCAAAAGCACCAGAGATCACCAAGGATTTATCAACATGCTCATCTCTCTGCCCATTAAAACTGTGGTCGCTGCAAGAAAACAACCCCCAGTCCAAGGTCTCTAAGTGTCCAGTGGAACAGCCACTTGCCCCACACGAGCTCGAGACACCCCCCCCCCCAGCAAATATCACATACCTGGTGCTTTTACAACACAGATGGACATCACCGGTACAGCTTGTTCAAACACCACCTACTATGGTGCTGATTCTGCTTTGCAGGAAAATTAATACTTGCTCAGACTGCGAGGGGATTCTTGCAGAAACCCAGCAAGATCCCAGCTGCATTTCAAACCACATCTGACAGACAAGCCCACTGTTTAGCAACCTGCTCACAGAGTGGCTCGTTGGCCTTGATTTCGTGACAGCCAAACCCTCAGGCTTTCAGCTCCACAGGCTACAGCAGTCCACCATGCTGAAGCAAGCTTATTTTCTTTGTATTAAATGCCAAAGTGAGATGACATTTCTATGAGAAACCTAAAAATTTTAAAACGTAGTTGGAAACAGAATGGAAGGTGAACCACCATTACTTTGTATAGACTAAGGAATTCAATGTGCCACCAGATGTAATAATGAGCCAAGAGTGTCTTCTATGGGGAACCATAGAAAGAAAAATGTTGAGGTTTTAATTTGTTGGAAAGAGAGGAGGATCAGTGTGGAGCACAGGACCACTCATGAGGAATGCCAAGAGGTAACAGAATGTCTGTGCAGCAGTGTCTGAGTGAGAACAGCAGCCGCTGCACCTTGCATTTAGTAGAGAAAAAACAGTCACTTGCACCTCTGTGGTTCTCTTACGTGACCATTTCTTCTCTGTACTGCCTCCTTTCTCTTGGCACCTTTGGTTAACTCTTCTCCCTGCTCCTTTTCTCACATGGCACATTATGTGGGATGCCACACAGCAGCAAAAGGTCTGTGACTGCACCTGCAGCTCTCTGGGCATAGACAAAGCCAGATGCAGAGCTCTCAAAGGCTGTTGCTTATTTTGCATGAAAAGAGAGCAGAAAACAAGTCTTGTACTGAATTCCTCTTTCAGAAAGGGGAACAGATCTGCCTGATGTCTGACTCGACAGCCCAGGTTTCATGCCTTGCAGGAGGCAGGCAGACCACCTTAATGGATGACAGCCATAGGTCTGGAAAGGGTAGGACTAGTGCCCTCCTGATCTGGGTGTAGATAGATCAAACAACTTGGAGGTGTACTTCTGGAGGTTGTCCCAGCTTCATTCCCTGCCCTTCCCCCCACTCCCCAGCATACCTTGCTGTTATAGTAAGATGAATTTCCACTTAAAGCATAGTGAAACTAAAAAAAAATGGATGTACTTTCAAGACACCACATATATTATATGTAAGCTTTGCTGTTGATATCTTTACATTGAACCAGCAGTTAAAATTCACACATGACAGGAACAGACAGTATGTTCTCCAGTTGGCTCAAATTGTGTGTCACTTCAACTTCAGTAAAATTGTTTTAACTTTTCTTCTCCTCCTGTTTCACTGTTTATATAACTAGAAGGAAACGAGGTATTTTCAGACAACATCCAACAGAGAGGTCAAGGTTAGTGAGTTTTCTAGTTCTTCAACACTGGTAGGTTCCCAAGGATAAAACACAACCACTTTCTTCTTTTCAGTCATGAGAAAACCATTATCACTAAATCTGCCTTTTATACTCCCTACATCCATAGAAACAAAAGGAGCAATTGCAGTGGTCTGAAGAACAAATATATAAGTATCGTCTTGTTTGGATACAGAAGCCTGAAAGAGAAATAAAAAAAATAAATAAATAAAAGAAAATATGCATGTTAAAGAAGACCCCAGTCACACCCAAACTGGTAAAAGAGCTGCATGCCCATAACACAGACTGAACAACCACATTTGATCCAAATGAATAATCTCTTCTGGAAACCAACAGGATTCATATCCAAGAATCATGCAAAAACTGCAAATGTTATTACAGCCTTGCTACAGAATACTACAGATGGTGGAAGAATGCCAAAGTGTTATCACTCTACCATCTTCTTATGAAAATAACTGAGTAAATGGTAATCTGACTTGCACATAGTACTTGTATCCTCTACTTACTGCAGTGAAAGAGATTTGTCCTTTCATAACACTTCACTCAACCGACCAATTCACAACTACTAAATTGCCATTTCAATTAAATCCATGGTAGAAATACACAGAAGCAAAAGATGGTAAAAAAAAATATCACAGTAACACAGGAGGTGAAGGGCAGTGAAGCCCTTATACTGTGTTTAGTAAAATATAAAAAAAAATAGTTGTAAAATACCAGGACAAAGTTTAATGTTTTATATCAAGTTCTACCAGTAGTTACTCTCAGAGAGACTTAAAATCCCAACCAGGATGCATTTTCATGCAACACTCCCCATTCACCATAATGAAATATTATGCAACATAGTTTCCAAATGCCTATTAACTATATATAAACAGAAAACAAATTGTATTCAGTGCAGACGTCACATTCCAGTTACACAAAAAGCAAGGCCTTTCATTTTTAACAAAAAGCACGCATCCTTTGCATTTCATGTTTCCTGAAGAAACACTAATGTCTTCATGCTTTTTAAGAGCAATGCTATGAACAGCAGCTCTTGGATTAGCAATGTATTTGAAAATTTAGTTAGCTTATTAGTAACTATGTATAGAAGCACCACTTCTTGCTAAACAGAATAATGCTTTTAATCACAGATGCATGCTTTCCTAAGATGACCACTTTGAATTTATCCTTGTTAGCTATCTGTACTGCAAAGACAACACAGCTATGGGATAAAGGAGTGAAATTTCCCAACGATGCTCCAGTTGCAGAGCTTTTATTATTGATGTTGTCACCCACAAAAAAAAAACCCCAGCATGACTCAGACTCCAGATTGTGCCACCAGCTGAAAAAAAATAAAAACAGGCTGATTTCTTTCCTTTGTATACGCAGGAGGCAGACTGCACTGCGAGATAAGAGGGGAAAATCTGGCCCATTTTCTTTTTGTAAAGCAATTATGCTGGTCCAGATTCAAAGAGATTAAAGACCTCTATTCCACCCTTGTTTAGTTTAGTCCCAAAGAGCAAAGCTGCAGTTTGAAAGCCAAATGTGAGAAGGCACAGGTCCCCATCCTGCCAATCTGACGATTAGGAATTTTGCAATAAAATGTAAATGCTAAGAAGTGAGGCAAAACAAAATGTGTGTGTGTACACACACACAGAGCATGCATGCTCCCTCTATACACAGCAAGCTTGCTGGGAGCAGAAGAAATCTAAGGAAAAGCACCAAACTGACTAAATGTTACACAACACTGATGCTTTTTGTGCCTGTTCAGAAGACTGACACACTTGTCAGCTATTAAGAAATAATCACTATTACACAAATCAGAACCCTTTCTGGAGGGCAGGGAGTTGAAGAAGGAGGAAAGGATCATGGAATATTACATGTTAGCAATGGTACACTGATCTTAGAGTGTGAGCACTTCAAGAGGAAATACTAGCACTTCAAAAGGAAAGAGAGGAAATATCATGACAACAATGCACTCCACACTCAACTGAACTAGGAACACCTAATAGTGACACTACTGCCTGCAAGCCAAAACACTTGTCATGATGCTTTTTGCTATCTAGGGACACAAAAGTAAGAAAGGAGTAATGCTGCAGCAGTCAGGTGAAAGACAGTCTAAAAAATGAAAGGGAGGCTTCATTATTTGAAAAAAAAAACAAAGCCCAGGCAAAAAACACACATGAAAACAAACAAACAAGCCACCAGTCTTATTTAGATATTCATATAGTGACACAGAAAAAAAAAAATCTGATTTTGAACTCAACATGGAAGCTATAACAGCAACAACTAAGGAGAAAGAACATTCAGTGGAACCAGACACTGCATAGCAGGCAAACCACTCAAACCAGCAAGATCAGCAAAATCAAATGCAGTAATTTAGCATGATTGATGCTTACACTAAGCTGGGTCTTTTCTAATCCTACAGCATCCTTTAGTGATGAAAGGAAGAAATGGTTCATAGGACTCTGGAGGCCATCTTCTCCCACAAGACAGAAAGTAATAACACAGCTTTTTCTGGTACAATTTCTGCATCTTTCCAGAACATCACTTATGGACTCCTTGTAGATGGGCACAGCACTTTGTGCTTTAACAATCACACCTTCTTTGGCAAGGATACATACTGGCTCCAAAGAACCCCAGGTGTGCACAACGACCTATTGAAGCATATTGAGAGAGCACAAATATTAGAAGAAAAGCTTCATCTATGAAAGCAGTGCAGCATCCTAGGTTTCAGATTGCTCATTGCAATAGATGTTTTCCTGACAGTACCAGCTGATTTCCACCTAGCAAGAAACTCTACAAAGATTTAAACAATAGATATGGCATAATAATTAGATCATTCTAAAAACAGTTAGTCCATTTCAAGCAGTCTGGAGCTGTTGTTGTTTTTGATCTGCAAGACTTTTTGTTTTCTCCAGGCTCCTCCAGAGGAGGGGACTGCCAATTTCTGCCAAGGGAGTGCTGGGAAATGGAATTAGTGAGTGACTAATTTGTTGACTCTCTTTCCTCCTCTCCTTGATTAAAAAAAGTCAAGCAAAGGATTTTCTTAAGATTGCTCAGTGTTATCTGATGTAACTCAACTGGGTAAGCTAGAGTTTCTGCATAATCACCATTAAACGGAAGCAAGCTGCATCACCTTAAAAGAGACTATGAAAATTATATTAATACAGCAAAACACACTTCCAAACGTCATACACGTATTATGAACATACCTTTAAAAAAAAGGCATAATTTGGAAGATAAGCACATAATGAGAATTACATTTTATTTACAATTTATTTCATAAATTTTAGGTTATTTTTTACCTCAACAGGAGTCTGCAGTCAGAAATAGATCTTAACTCCTTTCAAAAGTTAAGTTCCAAATTTTCTTGAAGCGCAAAATACAGTATTCATCAGAACTACCCTACTGCCAATGATTTCCTGATGCTATCAGAAAATCTGAATTTAAGTCTGTTAGAATAACTCAGACCAGAAATAAACAATTTCAATAAGTGCAGTTCTAGTCCGAACTATCCAGAAATTGCAACCATTTTCTGTACCATATATTACTATATATAAGCAACCTTATAAATCTCAAAATTCATAGAAATCCACCAGACAGACCAGTGAACCAGGACTTGACACACTCACCCTATTAGTTCCAAAATGACTAGTGAGTCATTCCAGATCTGGTTTTCCATCCTTATCAGAGTTTTCACATGGGACACAGTTTAAGCTAGGAGTTATATCTCATCGTGCAACATGGTCCCTAAATTCACTTGGGATCTGGTTGCCACATGATTAACAGCAACAAAATGTAACAAGTTGAAAAGGAAGACTGTGGTCTACAAGGCAACTCAGCAGCCCAAATACTTCCTAAAAAATCCTATCAGTTTCTACAGTATTATCAGAAAACAGTTTAAGGCATCAATTGAAAAATGATAACACTGCATAAGTGACCTTGCAATTAATGTACACCTTGATGTTCTATCAATATTTCAGAAAATAATCCAGTCCTTTTTCCCAAAGTGGTATACTTTGAGTACCAATAAGCAGTGGTACAATCCCTTTTTCCTGCCCCTGCTTAGTCAGTTAATTTGGTTCTAACACCCAGGAACAGTTTTGTTAAGTAGTGAGGTACCATTTCTCACACTTTGTTCTGTTTAACCATCAATCCCTTTAAGATTTCAATAGAATAGTTAATTCCAGGCTTGTACCTACAGGTTGAAAGCAAAGCACTTAATTCCTTCTTCTGTGAAGCAGTACGCACTACTATAATAAAAGACAGTGTTGCCCCTAAGAAGATTAAAGACTAGAGTTGCACCTCATTGTGTCTGAACATAGCTTGAAGCTTGTTAAGCAAAGATGTGCTCTTTCAGCTTCTCACATTTTTGCAGGAGGCACACAAGGGTGGTGAGAGAGGTGTCACTTACCCTCAAAGTCAGCTTCTGGTCCCCATGAAGATCTGAGACACCGTAAATGTACAACACACCTTGGTCTTCATACGCCACAGGCAGCAGTGGTGCAAAGAAGTTCTGGGCAAAATAATGGAGCAGTTTCCACTTACCACCATACTCTGTAAAGGGTTAAAAGGAAGAAAGATTCAAACTGAATCCAAGATTCTCTTGGTACTCAATCTCTTCCTGTGCTTTATGGTCCTGCTATGGCAATACAACATACTTCTCTACCCTTTTGTACCTCTACCAAGTGCAAAGAATGATTGAAGGTACTCTAGCTTCCTTCCAGGCAAGGTTCTACTCTAAAGATTCGATGCTCCTTGAAGCTTTACTTTGAACTTCACCAAAAGGTCACATTTTCTACCTCTTGGTCCTATCATTGCTACACTGCCATTCAGCTAAATAAAGCTTTAAACACAAGTGACAAAACTGACATGGCATACTATACATTTAGCAAGCAGCAAGAGCATCTATGTTGTTGAGGATCCAGAACACACTGGCATTGCCACAAGCTACCACTACTATAAAAAGAGACACCAGAATCTGACTTTTGGTGCTTATACAAAGTGCTTTCTTCCCCTTTTTCAGTCCCCCTCTTTCTTAGAGGAACATCAGTAGCAACAAAGATAAAAAACAAGTTCTCAAACCAAAGACAACTCTGAGCTTGGCAAAATGAATTTGCCAAGATCTAGAGACAACATTTACTTCATGAGGGCCATATGTATGTCCATGACAGACATATGCCAATCAGTTGGCATTGCCTCTTTAATGAGATGTACCTCATTACTTTTAATACTTTGAAAGCCTGCCATTAAACTGGAAAAGCCATCAAACATTGTGTCCTCTCCAAAAAAAGCAATTTTGCCAGATGCAACAGTGCCACATAATCATTTTGGAAGAAAAGCTGCTTCCATTTCTTCCTCTATTAACCTTCCATCTAGCACCCACCGTCAGCATTTTAAGTCTGTCGTTGCTCAGTCATTATCCAGTCATTGAAACAGCACTAAAAGGAAGTAGCAAGTCAGCTGCAGCATCTCATAAGGAAAGAAAAGTTAGATACTGATTTCATTCTTGTTGTTGGCTCTTTGTTTTATGCAACAGGTTTAAAGTCCATGGATGCTGAAAAATATTTTCAGTAATATGTTTTTCTCGTAACTAATTGCTTCTCTGTTTTGGTGCCTGTACAAAGCTCTTAGCATTTTCAAACAACTCTTAAGTAAAGACTTCATTCAGAGTGATATATCCTTTAAAGGCTGTGTTTGTGACTTTCCCAGGCTGAATATGCTCTGCCTGCACTCCACATAGACACAAATGAACTTTGAGGAGCGTAAAGTGCATTAGCTCCAGCTTATCACCTTACACATCACCTTGTTCTCAGCAAGTTCACAACCAGCTAGCTTGGAGAACGGACAAGCAAAGCTTGAATCTGCTTGGAAAACCCATACAAGATTCAGCTGTGCTGTGAGATCAGTCTGTTGCCAGAAAAAACACCATTCAAATTAATAGTATTGAAACAAACCAAAGAGGTAAGTCTAAACGAAAACTTCAGGAGAGGCTGCTGAGCTTCTTCAAAACAGACAATTGACAAACTGATGAACATACTCAGTATATTGGTGCTGCTCAGTATACAGAACTGTAGAACCATTTATGTTGCAAAAGACCTCTAAGATCATCAAGTTAAATGTTCACCTGCCAAGTGCATCTCTAAAGCACGTCCCTAAGTGCCACATCTATACAACTTGTAAAGACTTTCAGGGATGGTGACTCCACCACTTCGCTGGGCAACACTGACAACACTTTCAGTGAAGAAATTTTTCCTAAGATCCAATTTAAACTTGCCCTGGAACAATTTGAGGCTAGTTCCTATTGTCCTGTCACTTGTTACTTTTGAGAAAAGGCCTACCCCCACCTGGCTACAACCTCTTTTCAAGTAATTGCAGAGAGTGATAAGGTCACCCCTGAGCCTCCTTTTCTCCAGACTGAACAATCCCAGCTCCCTCATCTGCTCCTCAGACTTGTGCTTCAGAGCCTTCACCAGCTCTCTTGTCCTTCTCTGGACTCGCTCCAGCTCCTCAATGTCTTTCTTGTAGCGAGAGGTCCAGAACTGAACACAGAATTCAAAGTGCAGCCTCACCAGTGCTGAGTAGAGAGAGGCAATCACTGCCCTGGTCCTGCTGGCCACACTACTTCTGATACAGGCCAGGAAGCCATTGGCCTTCTCAGCCACCTGGGAACACTGTTGGCTCATGTTTAGTCTGAAGTTGACCAGCACACCCAGGTCTTTTCCTCCAGGCAGCTTTCCAGCCATTCTACCCCCAGCCTGTAGCTCTGCATGGGGTGTTGTGGCCCAAGTGCAGGACTTGGCACTTCACCTTGTTGAATCTCATACAACTGGCCTTGGCACATCAATCTAGTCTGTCCAGATCCCTCTGGAGAGCCTTCCTACCACTGCCACCCAACTTGGTGTTTGCAAACTGACTGAGGGTGCACTAAATCCCCTTGTTCAGATCAATGATAAAGGCATTAAACAGGGCTGGCCCCAATACTGATCCCTGGGGAAGCCTGCTAGTGACCGGCCGCCAGCTGGATATAACTCCATTCACCACCACTCTCTGGGCCCAGCCATCCAGCCAGTTTGCTTTTGCAGTGAACAGTGCACCCATCCATACCACAAGCAGCCTTTTTCTCCAGGAAAATGTTGTAGGAAATGGGTGTTAAAGTCTAGATGACAACATCCACAGCCTTTACTTCATCCACCAAATCGGGTCACCTTGTCATAGAAGAAGATCAAGTTGGTCAAGCAGGACCTGCCTTTCATAAACCTGTGCTGGTTGGGCCTGATCCCCTAGTGATAAGAAGGAAGCATGTTCTAGCATTCCAAGGACAATTCCTGACTGAAAACATTGGTGGTTTAAAGGACAAATCCACCAATAACAGGGAGTGCTAACAAATTACTCTTTAGGGTCATGACACTTGAGAAGATGAGAGATTTGGACTGGGGATGGATTATCTGAAAGAGAGTAAACTGCAGGGCAGTACCTGATCTAACAAATAAAAGCAATGGGCCTTGTATAAGAAATGCGTTGGGACGGTTTGTGAGGGGTTGAAATATCTAAAACTCTCAGGACTGCTACAGGACTCTTAGGAATTTCAATTGTCAGTGCAACAGACCCCCAAAAGCCCACCAGAGTTCAGACAAATTTTTTGAATTTTTTTCCTAAGTTTAATTTACATGACGAAAATCTAGGCTTCAAGTGTCTTAAATACGTACATCAATAAAGCAATTGATGTAGGGCAGTTTTTGTTACTTAGTGTAATATAAAATCATGTGTCTCTGATTTGGGCCCTTCTCTCAATCTCTGCTGTGCCTTGATTTCCAAATGGATTACACACTTGGAACCACACTGCAGTGGTTACTGGAGGGAAAGAGAGAAAGTTTACTATCTGGGTAGCAGATACAGAGACCCTCAAGAAACCTGTACAGAGGAGGAAAAAACTCAGAATAAATTTGGCATTACACTTCCACAGGGAAACAAAAACAATAGAAACCCCAACCAACATACAAAACCAAACAAACCACACACTTAAAAGTTCGTACCATTTCAAAAAACCATTCTACTACCACTACACCTATTGTTTTGGAATGTTTGAAAACATCAATAGTCTGTTTACCTCAGATCAGCTTTTTAAGGTTGGTATTTCCCTTTCCAAAAAACCTAGAGCCATTCTAAAGAACCAAAGCTCAACAGCTGTAGCAGTTTCACACAGGAAGTGCCTTTCAAAGAAAACTTTTCCAGCAACAGGATCTTGGTAATACAATTGTCAAAGTAACTGCAGACAGCATAGAAAACTGAAGCTCGCTGATTAAAAACCCCCACATTCTTCAGCTCATCTGTTGTCTTGATTTCCGTAAGACCAGAGCCACATTTCTGTATTTAAAAACAGGCAAGTTGCATATAAATACCTTCACATCTCCCCCCCCCCCAAAAAAAAAATGGATGTAAGAAATCTGAAGATCAGTAGCTATCGTGAAAAATCTCTGGGTTTAAACTATCCTGTTACAGATATGCGTGCCCAAAGGCAAGAGTCAAAAGTTATTTAAAACAGCCCTGGGGTGGTTTTCTCCTCCTCCTCCCACATTTAAATAAATTCTTAAAGAAATCCAAGTTCCCCATTTTTTTTCTGATAACAAGGGGTGGGCACTCTCTGTGGTATCAAACTTCAGAACAGGAAACTAAAATTAGGTCTGTAATGAGACCCCGGTACCCTTTTTTCTGGCTCTTCCCTGAAGCTTCTACACTGATAACAGGAGTGAAAACAAACAGTTCTATCTGAAATGATTTTAAATTAATCACTTCACACCATTAAATGCAACCCGAGAAACATGCTGCTAGTTCTTTCCTCACTCCAGTCTCATGAATTCAGATCAATTATTCTCCATAACAGTCTGTACCAGGGCTCACCAGGAGCTCTAAATATTGAACCTGCAATAAAAGCCAGTTATCTGTTCAAGGGAACCTTGTGACAACTGAGTTGGGTACCTCAAGGTTACACCTGTGTGGGGGAGAGATAAATTGCCATGTGTATTACAGCGCTCTTCACCAAAACATACAGCATAGATGCTAAAGCATTCAACATGCACAACCGGCTTCACGACTAAGAGCTAACAGTCAAACCCCAGTTGTGATAAAAGCTGTCTAGTTCTGAGCTGAAGGTAGAAGTACTATGACAGGAATGCAGTGCTGTGTTTTCATTCAATCCCAAGCAAACATCTTAAAGATAAAAATTAAAAGGATAAACATTTGCTACCTTCTTCCTTCCCCATTTCATGAGGAAACATTTTTGCTTTGTAGGGGAAATTATGTAAGCCCCTCCATGGCTCTCTTCGAAATACCAGATTTAAATAAAAGCGCTCATTGGTGATACTACTGTGCCATCTAACAAGATGCAGAAACGTGTTTTTGAAGTGCAAATAAAACTAATTTCTCTGAAGTTTTGCATAATTCCAGCCATTAGCATTTCAAAATCCCTCTACCACACTGCCTAATTAAATGAATATTAAACCTTTCCTCATTCCACTGAGGGAATAGAACAAAACAAAGGGACAGCTGTATCTCTGCTGAGCTTCTTTTCTCTAAACCAACTTCAGCAACACATGAATAATTCAAGTATTTGATATATTTTCTACAGTGATGTCAGCTCTGTACTTAAAAAGACATTTATGGTCTCCACGATCTCTTGGTGTATCAATACACCTGTCTTTACAAAGAGACATTTTTCCAAGTATCTTTTTCTCTTGAGGTACTTAAAGCCTAAGAGCATCACCCATTGCTAGAATCATAAAAATGAACATCGGGATATTGTATTTCCTAATACAAGTCTAAAAAGTCCCAAAAGATGAGCATTATAGCTAGACCATTGCCTTAACATTTAAATAAATTAGCCTGTTTCTTCCACTAATTTGTTTTCCTTTGTTGCTGCACTTACTTACTTTGGATGAATAAATGAAAAAAAAAAAAAAAGAAGAAGAAGAACAAAAAGAGAGGGGGACAAACATCTCCCAGAAAAAGAGGGGAAGGATGGGGTGGGCTAATTTTTTTTTCAAAGGAAGAGAAAATGGTATTTTGTTCGAAGGACAGATCAAGAGCTTCACACTCTTAGCTTTTTCTAGTTCATTCTTATTTCTTCACATTCATGAAATGCTTAAATCAAGATTTGCAAAACCAGAATATTTAAGAAATAACTAAAATTGAAAGAGAATATACCCAATAGAATAGCTGCCATAGAACAGTTCTCCCTTACAAAATGACTTGTAGCCAAAATGGAACATGAAACACAGCCACTTCCCTCATACCACACATTCCTCATTCCTCCCCTATTTCTTACTGCCTGAGTGATTTCTCTCTTTATATGTCTGATTACCCCGTTTTTGTGTTCTAAAAAGAAAAAAAAATATATATATATAATATATAAGGAGATACCATGTCTGTAAATAGCATATTAGCAGAATAATTTAATCACAAAGAATGATTCACCTCATCTGACATCACATTAGGCACCAAATCCCAGCTAGTCATCTCCTATAAAGAGCTTCTCAGAAGCTATGCTGGGTGAGAGGTTTCATATGAAGTTCTATGAAAACCACATTCAGCACAGAAAAGATAATTCCTCCCAGTTATCAGACAGCTAAGGACACAATGAATCACGTACGGAGATAACCACCTCTCCCTCAATTGACTTACAGAAGAAATCTAGAGGCCCAGCCTTTACACTGTAAATCCCATCCTGCTCAGAACAGGATCACCGTTCTGTTGGTTTTTTGACGGTGCACTATGGTCAACTCAAGGGAGAGGTTTTGATCATTTTACCATTGAGGGTAGAGAGGACAAAATCAACCAAATTTGTTGAGATTATAGAAAGTAAAATTATACACGGGTGTTTCTTCTTACTCTCCTACCCAACTACCTCCCTCTCTGTCCATTCTCACCCAGGGTGGCTGGGTGCATAAATGTATCTGTACAGCTGAGACAATAAATATGATCAGGGATTTCCCCTTTGAAAATAGAATTTATTAGAAGTCCTCAAATTTTAAATAACTGATTTTTCTAATTTTAAAATATTTAGGCTTGCAAAAAACGTAAAGATTTTTTTTTTCTGGAAAAACCTGGAAGATATATTACATGCAGTTGGGAGGATCCACCTCTACATAACAAAAGGGTAGTTGGAAGTTCACAAGGGGATTGTGTCCTCAATCTTAACCATCACTCCTTCCTAATAGGCAGCTTTGTCTGGCTTCAGCGATATTATTTCCTTGGGAGAAAGGAGAATACTGCTTAAACAAAAAAATATGTTTTTTTAAGAAATTAAGAGTTACATACAATTTTAACTTCTCCAAACTAAACCCTGCTCAAACAAGGGTAAGAACTGGTGACTGCTAAGTTTGAACTTAAGCTGCAAAACTTCCACAGGAAAATAACTGCTTTGTTCTATACCCTCTATACCCTTTAACAGACTCTTAGGATGATCCTGAAAAAACACTTTTCTGGAAAGCATTTCTAAAGGATGGACAGAAATATGTTCAGGGTTTGTAAAGTTGCCCAAGAGACAGAGCAGAGCCATACTTCTTATTCTGACATGTCCAGATGAGGAAAACAAAACAAGACTGGTAGTTGGTGCTTTTCAGCAGACTGTCACAAAAACTTACCCAAGGAAGCCCATGAAGGTGCCTGCCAAATGTCATTGAGTTGCCAGTACAGAGCTCCCATTGTGTGTCCTTCTCCCCTGATTATTTCACTTTGACTAGCACGATAGAATTCAGTTTCTGTTTTTGTACACTGAGCCTGCATCACCTTGATCAACAAACACATAAAAAATATTTTTGGTATATTGTATTCTACTTTCTTTCAAAATGTGTGAATATATTAACATACAACACAGACTTCACAGCAGTAGCATATAACTTTAAACCCCCAAGAGCTGCCAAATGTCGTTAGGCTGCACTACCTCCAGTACACATTCCCTTGATGTCTAAACCCCTATGAACTGAACTCACAACACACATTCACACTATAAAGCCAAAACTGCACCAAAAGGGCAGCCTTTCTCCATCTGAACTCCCATTTCTTTTCTCCTTCCTCACCTCTTCTAAAAAACACTTTTCAGAATTGTTCACTGGCCAAGTTGTCAACAGATGCTAAACAGCCTGTTATGTTCTTCACGAAGCACATTACTAGGCTGGGGAAGTATTAAAAGAAATTCTTAAAATAAAGTTAAAAATCTTTAGGACAGCTCAAAAGTTAAAGATATCCACTTGAGCCAAGTTACTGTCGTTACCCTTTTTGCTAGCTTTATTTTGGTATTCTTCAATGGTTTCATCTGTTAGGAAGGCCCTGACAGACTTAACCCTGGATAAACTCTCATAGCTTTTTGAGTCTGGACCCCACTGTGCAAGTTTTACCCCTGTTTTCAGTTTCACAGCATCATCTATCTTTGTTCTCTTGTCAAGAGTGCCTAAAATTCTCAAGCTGTTTTGTTTTTATATAAAACTTGCTGACAGCACTCTCAAACATTAAAAACTTAGTGTGCAGTTATTTCCATCAAGAGTGTTTCTGAATTTCCTGAAACACAACAAAAATTAACAGCACTTAACTTGCCTAATAGCATCAAAAAGTTACTTAACGTTTTTTAAAACTTGCACAGAAATCACAAATAAAAAAACAAGCATAAGGTAAAACTACTATGGATGAAGGACAAAATATAAGCTCCTGATTTGAAAAAAAGCCCAAATTATATTTTCTAAAATATCATTATCTGAGCATGTAACAAAATAAAAGCTACTAATAATCTAATTCATAAAGAACTACATTCCCTAGAAAAAAAAAAACTTGTTTCGAAAGCATGTGTGTTCCATGTGGCAAAAATCAAAGCAATAAGCCTACAGGGGCCACATGAAGAGCAAAACACACCCACCCTGGAACAGGAAGTAACATGTAGCACTGGGAATAATCTCATATCATGGAAGCCCAGCACATCCCTGCATCCTCCACCAGCTTCATGAGTGAGCCCAGCTGGGGACAGGGACCAAGGTAGCACACACTGCCAGACTTTATCCCAGTTGAGCCAGTTCCTGGGTAATTCCCTGAGAAGTATTCCAACCCTTCTATGATAAAAATAGGAGTCTCTCTCCAGTACACGAGAGAGAAGCTATTTCCAAATTAAAACGGACTCTCAAATGCTTCAGTACAGAAACTTTCTGTATGACTGAGTATTACCTAACAGAACAGGCCAAGCTCTAACTGCTGACAGAATCTAATGGAACAAGTACTGGCAGCTACCTACACAGAAGATGTGACTGTTACCTGAGTGAGGTAAATTGTATCTTTGAACCTCTTTACAGGATCCGTGCCCTGCGGAAGCTTGAAATGATACCAAACTTCTTGAAGCATCTGAACATTGCCACTGTCGTGATGTTGCCGATGGAGAGAAAAATTGCTTACGTAGGACCAGTCTTCAGCAGAAGAAACCTTTTAAAAAACACAAAAGTAAGGTATCAGAATGAAAAGGTAAAATGTACATTTAATGACCGTCAGGATACCAAGGAAAGGATACCTGTTACAGCCTGCTGATCATGCAAAACCTTAAAATTGGTAGTAGATTTCTACAGTGCCTCATGCAGTCATGCAAGGATTTTTAATCAGTAACACCCTTTGCTTAACACTCCTTGTACAAACAGATGAAAACAGACAATACTGTTGCAGCCAGTGGCTTTTGGCTCAATGGCATTTAACTTATTTGTCCTAAGGTTCGGTTTGGCCAAGGGATCTCAGAGTTTTGCTTGCACTTACAGTAAATCAGAAACACCCTACATTAACATGGAAGAACGTACCCTAGTCAAGCACATTTACACAAAAAAGTTACAGAAGTCAGTAGGGCTATAAATTCTAATAACATGTATATATATTTTCAAAACCTGACTCGGAAAACGTATGATCATAAACCAGCTTTTTTCAGCTAAGGACAACAATGCAGCATAATTCATACAGTTATTACTGCCAAACTTTCATTGTAATTATAATTTCTATAGAATCTTTTTATTTAAATTTGTTCCTTTTTAGACTGGATTGAATAATTGTCACTGTTATTAATATGGATGAATGTTCTGATTATGCTTCAGACAATATATTTTGCCCAGTAAATTTAAAAGAACATTCTGAACTCCTTTTGGTTGCATGCATGAGCATCAACATGAAACTCATCTCTCCCTAGATAAATGGACAAACAGCACAATATGTCTCTGCTCCAATTGGATAAATAAGATAGAACATAAAATATCTAAATTCAACAGGAGACATAAACAAATCCTCTTATGTGCGATACACCAAGAAGTGAATTATTTATGTGAAAGAAATTGCTAAAATTTACAAAAATCAAAACACTTTAAAATCCGTCACAATTCAGCTTTTGTCATATTTCTTCTCTTTCTTAATGAACACATGTCCTTCGACACTACAAGAGGAAACAGATGTTAGGCAATCATTACTAAGCTATACATTAAGTAGAATTACTATTAAAACTAACAGTCTCATAATAGTCTCTTGCCTAAACTAGGTTCCCCTTGCAACATCAAGAATACTGAGGAGGAAACAGTACAGTTTCATCCCCTCCCTCCACACCATCACACACCTCTATCCCACCTGTGCCATACTACACCTAATAATACATTATCCAAGCTACAGTTTGGATGCTGCAATTTGTTGGAAAGAGACTCGTTGCCCTCACTGAATGAGAGTGGAGGAGTCAGTAAGGTGTGGAAGCCCAGTCTTACCTTTTCGATTGTACTGAAGGAAGGCCAGGATTGAAATCCATATTCTGAAGCAAAACGAGTTTTAGGATACATTGTCCAGTTCCAGCAGTCCTTGTTGTAGTCATAAAAGTGAGTGTCACCATAATGGGTATCATAAGGATTCTGGGAGACCCAACCTTCTTTAACTGACTCCAAGCCATTGGTGGGACTGGATGCAATAAAAGGACGACTCCTATCTTCCTGGGATTTAAAAAAAAAAACCACAACAAAACAAAACCACAACACCCTCACAGAGTGATTGGCTTTTATCATCTGTATACATGGACCATATTTTGAAAAGGCGGGGCAGGGAAAACATGCCTTTTCCAAATTTTTGAGTCACCACCTAGGAAACATTCCCTTTTATGTCCTAGCATTCATCATCTTTACTTGCTTAATTAGCTTCTTACTTATGTTATTGGAGGACAGCTGGGCATGATATTGCTTGCTCCACTGTTCTGAGGGATTCTCTCCTCACATCAAGAGATTTTCTATCTTTATATGCTTCTAAATTCTTAATGAAGGCTATTTAAAGTGTGCTTTGTGACTTCTTCAGGGAAAATTATTACTTTTGCAGTGTTTTTGCAGGAACAAGGCCATGATTTTCTCCTTTCTCATTAAACAGTCACCTAAATTTAGTCCTAACAAATCCAAGGTGTTCTGCTTCTAATGCTTAGATGGTAACATTACAGGTTATTGTCATTTTACCTGACTCTTCATGTTAAGATAGATGAGACTACAAGAAGGGTTACATTTCAAATTGTTCAGATCTGCCTTTATTTATAGCCTCAGTAGACTTACAATACTAAATCTTTTAACAGTACCCTACAAAGTACTGAAGGAATCCTTTTGCAGGTCTAATTCATTTAGCACCCTACCTGCAGTAAGATAGAGGCCTGAGCTGGTTACCAGTCACAAGTTACAGCAATTGGCTCCAACACAGCAACACACTCAGACATGTGCTTCATATATTAAGAAATAGTTCTGTTCCCCCACACTTTTTTTTTTAAATGAGTAATTAATAATTAACTGAAACAAGTTACTACAGGATATCCTGAAATCCCTGAAGTCTTTAGCTCAAGGTTAGCAGTCTTCTTAAACTATACAGTCCAGTATCGCTAGTAATTACAGGTTTCCTCAGCTGGCTTGTATTATAGAGGACCTGAAGTTATTTCACTGCATGGTTCCTTCTGGCACTGAAAATAGTTATTCTACGGATTTAAAATAAAAGAGGGTCCATATGGGATGGCAATGCTGCACAAGTAAACTGTAACTAAAACCCAGTATCAAGTCAGAACACCTCACTTTGCTGCACATGCATTGGTCATCTAACTCATGTAGCTAATCACAGAAACAGCACAGCATACCTTTACAAATAGCTCAGTATAGAAATCTAGAATCAACACATTAAGCAGGAATATAAGACACTGTTACCATTTAGAATGAAAAACTGCCCTCAAAGCAGGATCCTTTTCAGCAGGTTCTTCCAAACCTGGTTTCATTTTTGTTGCTTCCTCGAATCTTTTCCTGTAGAAAGATGTTCTAAATTCTCAGAGTACAACTACACTGACAATGCCAGTAGCCTCCAACGACAAGCAATAATACTGCTGTCACTGAGTGTCTGTCTTAGCAAAGGGAAATGTCAGGTCACGAGCCTTATAATATTAAATGCATCTCATCGTGAATAGGACAGAAATTAGACTAAAATTATCATACCCTGCAGTCAGTAAGATCATACTGGGATAAGTAGGTAGGAAAAGGCCACTAGCATTTTTAGGTAAATAAAAACTCATACTCTTGTTGAAGCAGAAAGTTCTAACTGGACAAAATTCTTAGAGCATTTTGTCTCTTAGCTAACAGGAAAATTTACAATTCCCTACGGTTCAAGAATTGTTTGTCAATCCCTATACAATTATGTGACATTGATCTGGGACTTTTCAATCGATTTCACTCTACATACACACAAAAGAGTTAGGTAAAAGTAGATTCCATTAACTAATAAAGAACTGCAATACTTCTAGGAGGAGAAATAAAACTAGAAAAGCTGTGCAAAATGGGTAGTACCAAACTGCAGTAGACTTTACAGATTCCACGTGTTTGTGGAATGCATGCTCACAGTTTTAGTTCTACCTCAAAGTATTTTCTTTTGCCTTCATGTACTGTAGAATACCACTATTCTGTTCTTTCAAAAACACACAATATAATGAGGACATCAGCATGAGGACAATGTTTAACATCACTTTTGCTTAACCTGCTTAAGCCAAAAAACTTCAGTCAAATACTGGAAGAGTACACTGAAAAAATGACATCTTTATGGATTTCTTCAACTGCTATTAAAAGACCAGAGGGTTGTTAGATGCTTCTTATAGTATCCTTCAGCAAAATCAGCAAAAAGGAAACCTGATCATCTAGATTAATTAATTAATGGGCAAGTTGATTTGTGTCCACTGGCAGTGAAGGCATTTGTGGACGTATTAAAAGTCAGAAGGAAAAAAGAAGCAAGATCCACTACATTTTCAGGTCTTCCTTTACATATCACAAAATGCTAAAGGCGTAAGTAATTTTTTGGATTGTTTTACTCTGAGAATAACCCTTAAGTTTAGAGAGCTGTTTAGAAGAGCTTGGAAAAAAAATTTCTCAATAAGGTGCTGGGTTTAATTTCTCAAAAGGAGTAAAAAAGAAAATCCCAACTTAAAATCATTTGCCAAGGCATATTCCCCTACAGTTTCTTGAGATCACTTACATTAAGAACTATCTCTCGTATGTTCTTCACATAAAGCATCAGGTAGTCTCTGATATATCTCTCTCTTTCGGTATGAGGTATGGAGAACCAGTTGCTTGAAATTGCTGCTTCATTTTCATTGTTACCACTCCATAGAATAATTGATGGATGAGATTTTAAACGTCGCACCTGAAATACAATTTACAGTTTCAAGAGTCAAGCAAAATTACTTATCTTAAAATTTTTTTTTTTTAAAAATCACTTTGTTACTACTTGAATTACAAGTTCACACGCATATTACATATACTTAGCCTACAATTCCCATTTTTAGCTGCACTGTTCACCATTCCCTCAGCTTGCCACTAGGCTCAAACTTTTGTAACATACACTTTCAGAAAGGCAAACTTCTAACATGCTGACATATATCTACCATATGCACATGTGTACCTCCATCCTCATCTACTTAGACACATGTGAAGTGCAGTCTGCTTGACTGACTGCTCCTGCAAGTAGTAGAAGATTTACCAAGGTTATGTTTTATGTATATACTGCTACATAAAGGTACACTAATAAACACTTCCAAAAAACCACTTCTGAAAAGCTAATTTATACAGTTGGTCAATCAAAAATAGATAATGGGAAATAGAACTTTGACACATGGACAAAATACCTGATGAAGAACTTCTGCTGTTACAGATGCTAAATAATTCTGGTCAGTTGGATAAAGCGCACAGGCAAACATAAAATCCTGCCAAATCTACAGGGAAAAGAAAAGATTAAAAAAAATCCATTAGCAAATTATTTTATATAATTGAAAAATATACGCTTATTGGGATGCACAATTCTGTTCAGACAGAAGTTATTTATTTTAAAAAATTAAACTTAAATGTTTTATTTGTTATTCTTGGAAAGCACCACCAAGACAGTCATGTCCTCCTTGAGGTTCAGTATGTGCACACTCCACTGTGGTTGTCCTCAATATCAGAGGAATCAGATCCTGACAGCCTACACTGAGGAGTGCAATACTGCTCAGCAGGTGGAGTTCAGTGAGTTTCAAAAGAATAATTAGAAACATGAACATGGGGCAACTTGCAGCTGAACAGAACAATTCTGTATTACTACTTTGCAGGTGTAACACCAAATCCCCATTACTTAATGAGAAGAGACAGTAATTCTTCCAGCGTGGTATTGAGCACACTTAATCGATGTCAAAGTGTACTCATTAAGAAAACACTTCCACACAAAATGATCCCAAAAAATAGCAAATCTTACACAGTAAGAGGGGCAGAAACAAACTAGATCCTCTAAAAACACAGTGATTTTTCTCTTCAAAGAACAATCAAGTAGATATCATTGAGAACAACAAGCCTTTCAATTCAACAACAATAAACTCCATAAACTCTCCAACCTTGAAGGAGAAGAATTACAAAAAAAGAGGAAGGAAAGAAGCCCAATTAGATGGTTAAGATTTTTTGTTTACCTGTTCTGTTTATTAAACTACTGTAACTTTGAGACTCCTGCTAGTCTATCTCAAATGTTAATGGAAAGGCCTCTACAAGGAGCACATTAACCCAAAGGAGTCTGTAGGAGACTATACTTTTCTGAACACCATACTATACAGAGAGAGACAGACCAGTTCCTCATGTAATTGCATTTTGATTGGAGTGACAACATGCTTTTCCATGGCTCTTTTCAGCATACATTCCCTAAAAAACCTGAAGATAGGGCACAAGACAGTGGGGGGTAATGGATCTATTAGTAACTGTTAAAATCCTAACACTGTACACAAAAGCAAAGCTATTGCCGAAGAGTCACTCATAATCCTTTAGTGACTGACTGAGTGGAGTCAAAACTCTCTATTGAAAGAAACTTTCTCTCACTATTTCCCTCAGTGAGCTATCACTGGTTTTCCTTAAGCACAGTTTGACACCAAGGCACTTTAAAGCCTTCGCAAGACCTCAGAAGAAACAAAACCAAAAACCTCAATCACCACCCCCTCCAGAATAAGGATCTGATTTTCTGCATCTACTTGCTATTTTGGCTGTTAAATAGGATCTAAATCTTGTATTGAGCACTGTATAAGCACAGATCTAAGTGGCCTACTTAAGGTGCCTAGTGTAAAAAATGAAAGAACTGTAAGTCCTCAGAAGCTTTGAAAATCAGGACACTCATTCAGATGACTAAAATAGATGTAACTTTTTTTTTCCCCAAGCACGTATGGAAGGCAGCAAAGTATGAATTCTGTTTCCCTGCTTTTTATGCTGCAGAGCAACACCAAACACATTTGCCAGGATTTTTAATAACAGATGCAATTTGGTCTTCATTCATCTAGTTGCTATTTCATCAAAACTTATTAATACGTGTCTCCAAGCCCATATAATTGAAGGTACTCGTCTAGTGATTGCAATAGGTGTTCCCCTTACTGCTACATTTATAGTCAAATGTAGCTTGTTCAAAATGGCCCTCTGGATGAAGCCTTCCATGTTTGACTTTGGGACAAATGAAAAGTTGGAACCAAAAAAACCCACACCTTTTCAGCAATTGCTATAAAGGAAAAAATAGTTTTAAAAGAAATAAAATCCATTTCCACAACTGAGAAAAGCATGGTTAACTTCTACAGACTTCTGTAAAGTCTCCAAAATATCACTTCTAGATTCAACAGACAGCCTTTTTAATCAGAAACCATTCAAATTAAAAAGAAATTAAAAAACCCAACCAGCCAACCAAACAAAAAAACAGGTTGATCTAACTTCTCGGGTTGATACTTTACAATATCCTTTGGAAAGATGGTTAGAATGCATCTATTAATTCTCTTATTTTTGTTCATTTAAAACGAATTTTCATTTACAAGTTCTTGTCAGTTTTTAAATAAGTGTTCTGCATTTATTGCTTTTACCATTATTCCTATTTCATCACAAATATCGTAAAATTCATCTTGTTCATATACTCCTCCTCCCCAAACGCGAAGTGCATTCATGTTAGCATCTGCTGCAGACTTCAAGAGTAGCCTTAATCTGTAAAATACAAGTTTTGTGAAACTGTATCACTTAGGAGTTTCTAAGGTTATACAAATGAACAAAGAAACAAATACCCCTACCAAAAAAACAAACAAAAAGGCCAAACAAAATCGTAAAACCTAAATCATTAGCAGGCAAACTAAGACTTAAAACTTTGACAGAAATTATCAAAATACTCTGTTTTCTAAGCCTGCATGCCTTGACAGAGCTCTCAAAAAGTAATTTTTTGTGCAGAAAAAGTTGCTTGTTCCTGTTAATACTTACGGAATAGATGGAGTGACACATGTGAGTAAGTGCTTTTACAGAAGTTTTGGCATGACTAGATTTAGAAATACTCTATTTTATTAATCATATTGTTCATTTTCTTCTTAGATATTACTTGCTTTGTATGTCAATCACTTGAATTCATATTCTCTTTTAAACACAATCAGAAACATATATTCTCTTTGTGAGTTCCACAATGCATAGTGAGAACAGTGGAATGAGAGGGTGAGGAGAAAGACTGAGACCCTGAATCTCATTTTAAGGGTTTCAGGCTCCAGACATTTGTCCTTAAATCATACTGGCAGCCTCTAAATTGCATATGAATGCACACTGCAGCACGCTCTGTTGTCCTGATTCCCCAACTACCCAGAGGAAAGCTTAGTCAAAGTACAGTATAGCCTCCATAAAAATACCCAAAAGGCCAGTAACCTATGAACTACAAAAAAATCACCTTCCCATCAGTAATCTCTCTTACATGCCTTGACACTCCAATCTATTCATGTTAATAAAGTCCTAATTCTGAAGCCTCCAACCCCCAATAATTAGTGTACTACCTTGAAAGCAGTTCCACCCACTAAAGCCAACCTTTCATAAAGGGTGTATAGAGAATCAGGAGGAGGAAAACATGATCCTTTATCCTTAGAGAACATCAAATGTGGCTTACGTGTCATAGGTCACCCTGTCCTGGAAAGAATCTGCAGGAATCCAGTTCGAGCCCTTCAGAAAAATGGGTCGGCCATTGATTCTGAAGTAGAAACTCAGACCTGGTGAGCCAGGAATAGGCTCCTGAACAAGTTCTACTGTCCGAAAATAAGCCTGTGAAGACATGAAACTTAGATTTAAAAATGACAAAAATGAATTAAAACAAAATTAATACAGAAAACCATTACAAAAAGAATTGAACTGAACACTAAAAGCATAGAATTTGTCAAAGAGTCAAAAGACATGGTCTTATCTCTAAACTCCTACTTGCTTAAAACACACTGTAGCAGGACTGAAAATAATTCTTCCAATAAACCTGTTCACTTTTTAAAGTTATTATCATATTAAGAGAGAGAGAAAGCATGAGCAAATGACTGTGCATATGCACACATGTATGTAAGCAAGAGACAGATGCAGGTTTGCTTGCTGCAGAATTCAGTTAAAATTCCAGCTGATGACCAGTGGGAGGAATACAGTGGTTGCACTAGATCAGAGACACCATTTAATCTGCAGTATGCTCCTCACAGAAGGATGATCCAGCAGCTCAGTTGTAAGTCTAAATGCCTATCTTCAGGTTCACCTAGTAAAAGCAAAATCTTACTCTTTTACTGCCCTGAAATGATACCTTTTTAATAGGTGTAGCAATTAAAAAGATATGCATGCAAACACAATCGCAGTTTCCAAGTGAAGGGCCCTCTGGCCTTCACAGCTGCTTTTGAACAGCAAGGTCAGCAATATGGTTTCAAAGAGACCAGTTCAGCTAAATAACCACTAACTTCATGTAAGGTATTAAAGAGCATTCCAGATAAAAGCACATCTCAAGCAGAAGCCAAACTTTTACAGCTGCTCCTTCAGCCTAATATATGACACTGTGTACTGTAGATGCTTAAACAAGAAAATATTCCTTCTTCCCATTGCAGGTGGAATAAAAGTTCTTAGGAAATCACTCCATATTTTTTCTGGGACTTTACTTCAGTCAAAGACTTTACTTCAGCTACAATGCTGCTCTAAGGGGTATCCTGATTGCACTGACATAAACAGTCAATTCTACAGTCATGAGAGAGCACTTGGTTCACTGCAATAGTACTTTGCTCTGTCCCCTTATTTGTACAGGTGGCTTCCCCATCTGCCATGGAGCAGATGAAGAGCAGCTGCCATGCTTGCTTCTGTGCACCTGCAAAGTGTTACAGAAAATATCTTGTTCAGGGAGGCTTGAAATTTCTTTTTTTCCTGCATCCTTGTTCCAGTTCAACTTACCCAAGCCAGAAAGAAAACTCTTTTTCTTCATTGTACCTGTTGCTCTTTTGGGACAAATGAAAAGTTTGAACCAAAAAAACCCACACCTTTTCAGCAATTGCTATAAAGGAAAAAATAGTTTTAAAAGAAATAAAATCCATTTCCACAACTGAGAAAAGCCTCCTATTAGGGAGATAACTGGGAAATTATATAAAGTAAATAAAGTGGAGAAAAGCCAATAGCGAATTTCAGCCAACTCACACCAAGCAACAGGTTTGGGTCAGGAAGGCAAGAACCTCATTTTTTCTAGACTACCCCTAAGATAGCAACCACTCCTCCCTCAGATGACTATTTGCTTTACCTTTTCAAAAGGTCAGCTAGTAAAGTACAGCCTGTTCCCTCTCTGCCACAAGCTAAAGTTGAGGTAAGTATCTGTCAGTAAATCAGACTAAAATTAACTTAGTTAAGTGCAAGGGACACACCCGTCTTTAAGACGAAACTTATTTCTTTATTTCACAGATGAAAATTACTAATCCCACTATGAGACTGCATTTTCTAAACTTTCATTTTATCAAAAAATCACACATATAGACAGAAAACTATTTCCAGAGGTAGGGAAGTAAAAGAAAATTACCACTTATTTGCTTCCTCTTTGGTGCTTCTAAGTCAACTGAACAATTATTAACCAAACATCTGGACAGAGACAATGCATATGACAAACCAGATGCATGAGTGGAGGCTGCAGAACACTGACCTCAAACTGAACCCCTCTGCATTATGGCAGAGACCAAAAGATAGAAACTGAATGAATAAAAAAAATGGGATTGGCCCAAGTCCTGCAGTTTTACAGTGTTGCCCAGGGACAACAGTGCATTATCGGTAAGTGGGACTCGGCATCCATATCACTAAAGAAACTCCCAGCTAGAGAAAAACTACAAAGTCAGGCCACTGAGAACATTTCAGATTCCCATTCCAATATCTCTGTGCACATATGTGCACTGAGGACAGTGTGACCTCCCTTTTTTCTGCTGCAATCCCATTGCTCAATGGGTTGGTTGAATATAGGTCAAAATGATGAACTTAGCTTTAGGACAAGAGTCGTACATCCAATCCTAGAATTTTGCAGACTTATTTTAACATGAGAAGTTGAATTAAAAAAAATAACCATTACAAAAATTACCTTCCTCAGTGAATTCAGTTACTTGGAGAAAAACTCAGTCTCTATTGTGGCTCTTTTTTACGGCACAAAGTGGAATGGGATTTACAGTTGGGGCTCCCAAAGTATTTGGGACATCCTCTTCATTGATGTCATCAGGCAGGTTGTGACTGTCTCAGAGTGCATTTGTAATGGAGTATTTATATTACTAACAGAAGTAATGTGATATCGCTTTATTCACGTTCAAGTGGAACTGGTCGAATCGGAGGCAACCTAAGAGGCTGAAACACTCAGCCAGGACCACCCATACAGCAAGAGGAAAAGCTCCTTAGCCTCAGCTCACATTTCCAGACTTCCAAGGTTCAGTGCCTTTGTGTTTCCAACTCCATTGCTCCCCAGGGGCCCATCTGGTAACACAGCCCATCTTCCTGTTCCTACAGCAGCTTCCTTCTGCCTCGTGGGGTAAAAGAAGGGCAAGGGGAGACAACTAGCATCTGGTATGCTTAGTTACATGCCTTTCTGGCTACGAAAACCTTGGTCACCTTGAAATCTGTCTGATAGAGCTTGCTGCCTGAGGGCTGAACATTTCTCCCAGTCTTGGAGCACACTGAAGAGGCTCTCTAGCCGCCACAGATCAGTCAGCTGGTTCTGTGCATAATTAAGAAAGAGATACCTGTCTTTTTAAGTCACATACAAAGGCTTTGTACACAGCTAAGTGACCTGTGGATCACATTTGGCATTCCCAGATTTAGCAGTAGGAAAAGTAATAAGGATGAAGATGCCTAGAGCTGAAATAAGATCACAGAATGCCCCAGTGACCTAACAAATTAGCATGCAGCATGAAAGCGGTGTGAAAACTACAAAGCCAAAAGGAAAGACTTCTGCAAGTCATACTAAAAGGCCTGGGGGAAAAGAGGGTGTAAAGGGATGGAGGGAAAGACAGCTAGAGGCTGAGATCTTTCAAGTACTAAAATAGCCTAATGAAACAAAAAACTCATAGGACAGTGCTAAAGAAATAAGCATACTGAAAGATGGGGAAACAGAACTGAAAAGCAAACAAATGCCTCATGAGGCAATGAAAGAGGTAATAAATTCCTTGATGTAGGCATGGCAAGCAATTTATCAATAGCAAATAGGACTGGATAGACCCTCACTCAAGACAATCAATTTCACTCTGAGGTAACTTCTGGCTATGACTTTGTTTCACATTATCCTGAGAAACAAACTCTAAACCAAAATACTGAAATGGAAAACCAAAACCAAAACCAATCCCATCTTGGATATTGGTTTTCTTCTGTTTTGGTTTTCTGCTACTCTGAACAGGAATGAGTAAGTACTTCCCTCAGTCAAAGAAGTTCCCAGCACAGCTGGTTAGAGCTCTATAGAGCTCCTGAAAGTACATACTGGAAGACCACCCAGAAATATTCCTGAAGGATTAGTTAATGTTTTGAAGACTACTCTAACGTGTCAGAATCCAGAGAGTAGTTCAAGTTAAGAGTAGCCAAATCTGACATAAGATCAAGCTGTGTTTTCTCACATGTACAATTCTCATCCCTAGGTTTTTGCCTGTCCAAAGTAAAGTAGATGCTCATATGGAGACAAACCACTTGTGAAACGTCTCACCAATAATTTTTTTTCTTAAAAAAAAAAGGGTGGGAGTGGGTAATGTATTTCACCTGAATACAGTCTGTACTAGATAGACAACAGAACCGATAACAGAACAACTTTCAGGAACATTAATCCCTGTTTGTATCTCCTGAACTACTCAAAGTTCTTGTTAAGCCATATGAGTGTTGCTATTTAGTCCTGCTGACATAAGAGAAAATTGTGCTAGAACATGAAAAAACTGCATACTGAGCCTTTTTCCACTCATACAGCTCTGGGTGGGGGTGATGGTGTGCTGGTGCGCCTGTCAGAATCCAAGACAGAGATTCACAAAATACATGAAGGAAGACTAGACGTAACAATATAAAGCTTTAAAGGCTGGTTGATTTACAATGCCCACTGTGTGGTGCATTTGCTTTCTTTCCCCCTCTTTCCCCTTAAGGAGAAAAAAAGAACAGGCTTCTGAATATCTTCTGAAGACCTTGAAGTCCCTAAGATCACATGCCACAGAGTTCTATGAAATATTCTGACACAACCACACAAATGGAACTGATTAGCTTTCCTGTCATTGTGCATTTTTCACACAGTAACAACAGAATTTTCCTTTTTATAGGCTTTATAGCTGTATTTCCTATAACTAGTTTTTCCAAGCATAATATAATGTGTTTACTTGGTGTGGGTTTTTTAATTGTTTCAAAATTAAATCACTAATAATAGCAAAGAATTATTATTATGACTTCATAATCAAACTAAGGGCTAGTCCTATAATGACTAGGACTCGAGAAGCTATTGCTTTTTCATAGGGTTTTTTCACATGAACAAATGTTATGGCAAATAACAGTTTTAGATGCCTGGTGGCCAGATTAATTTTTAGTGAAGCAATATACATCAGAATCACCTAATAAATGGATAAATTTACTTGGTTATTTCCACATATTGATGGCATAAAGAGCCAAGCTAATCTCTATGATTCTTCTTTTTAATGGACAAGTGGAAATTACCTCTCTAGGGTTCTTAGCAAAACCAAACAGATAATTAAACAGCCAGTGTGTTACAGGAACCCCAATGTAAATATCCCCCAAAATTACCTTCATGGATATATTTAAGATGCTACCTCTTCTTAAACCTGAAGCACATCTATCAACATTCTAATAAATGAATGTATGTTAAGCTTTTAGGAGTGTGTCTATCGCATAACTTTTGTAAAAACTGAATTAACAAGAAAAATCTCAGTAATAAACCTTCACATAATCTGTAGAAATCTAAAACGATTTTTCAAAGCCAGCAGCACAGTATATTAAGTATATCTCTTTTCTGAGATTTCCATCTAACTGTAAGCCATCTTCCAGTCTCAATACAAGTAAGCATCCATACAAGCTAAGACTACCAGAAAACAGGTAACAGGTAACCATACGTTGTGACATGAAAAAAAATCTTATTTCTCATTAGCATTTTCACATGCATATTACAATCCAATAAAATATTAAAGAGCTCTAGATACTTGCTGTGCAGAGTGGATTCCTAGCAGCAACAGTGCAATGCCAGATGTAATTAAGCAGAAGGGCTCACCTTTGAAAATTTCTCAATCTGGTATCCTGCCTCCATGATAAAAGTTGTTTTCATGTTGTATCCAGTTTGCTTTCCATGTCCATTTGGCCACCAAGCCTCTACTACAGAAGTCTTGAACAGACAAGAGAGAAAGTCAGAGCAACATGTATAAAAAGAGGCACAAGATGCACCTGTGGGCTCAGATGTCTTTGAGTGAATTACCACAAGTGTAATGAGCTTTTGTGCTTCAGCTGTGGTAGGCTAATTGGGATTTCATCAGCTGCAGCTCTGAGGTGAAAACCATTTAGAGAGAAGCATGATTTCTTCCACTGAAGTCCAGGCTGCCACTTCATCTTGTGTCCACAACAGGCCATGAGCACACATACACATGCATGCACACACCTAGCTGCTACCTGTCAGTTGAGGCACACTGACAGACTACTCCTCCAAGCCCCAAATATCTGTGTCAGGAGCAGACATAGTTCACTAGCCTCTGAATCATGCACCTCCTCTCACCAACAGCTTTTAACTATCACATGCAACATTCTATAAACAGTGGGGACACTTTTGAACTGCTACTACGGTAATATGTGACTACATTGACTGCTTCACTTACGTCAAGCTTTTCAGACAAATTCTAAGTTTCATTCTTTCTTTTCGGTGTTTTCTGCTTTTTCTCTAAGCTTCCTAATCACACCATTAGTACTCCATAATTTTTACAAACATAAAACACTACCTCTAGAACGACAGAATGAGAACAACTTTCTCATTTTTCTAATCATGGAGTAATATTTATATCTTCATTCCAGCAGCCTGCTTCTGCTGCTCATCCTGTTGCCAGCATTTGCCAGTTGAGTGCACAACACAGAAATTGTGGAAAGAAAGCAATAACGCATGCAACCAAACAATGCAGGGATCAGCACTAAATAGAGTCATGCAAGGAGTGCCTCATCTTTTCAAATAAATTGAGGCCAGAGAGCAGCCCAACAATATGTTCTGCTGTAGCCATACTTGGATGCAATCATAATGTATCTACCAAAGTTTCAGCTTCCCTGATACAGAATTATCATAACTGCTTGTGCAGAAGTACTAATCTCTGTGTTGCACGGATACAAATGGAAGCACAGAATCAGCGTGTGCCTCAACAACAAGGGAGTGTTCGCAGCTGCCTGGAAGGACTGGAGTGTCTCATTGGCCACTAATGATGTCATCCCTATGCTCACCATTAGCTGATAAGCAAAACACTGTCATGTTGGCAACATAGCACTTTGTGTGGCAACTGCAGGAAGACTGATACACATCTACACTCAAACACCTACCGACTCTGCAACGTAATCTACAATATACTCTCAACTAGAAATTAATTTCTGGTGAGGTCTCAGTATTCAACATGCACCACACATATCTGTGTACAGACTAAGGGCTCTGTTAGCCTCATCGATACATGAGAACACATTTCAGGGCTTCTCGAAAATCAGCTGATGTGAATTCATGCAGCAAAGCCTTTTGTGCACAAAGAATAATGAAACGCTGCTGCCTCTGCTCTGAAGGAAGTGCTTCCTCACGAGCTTGCAGTTGCACTACATTAACAGATCTCTTCTGAGGCTGGTGGTGGGGCAATTAAATACACAAAAATAACATCTGAAGTTTCACTTTGCAGTTCCTGCTTAATGTAATCCATTAAAAGGCTAAGTAGAGACTAATGGTTGTTTTAAATGAAACCGGGTATTTGCAATTGCTCACATAACTTGCATATCGGACAACAACAGTAACAAAAATTGTATGTTTGTATGCTTTTGTGTCAAAATAAAACAAAGCACATAAGTATGCAAGTCACTGAGTGTGCACACTAGAACATAAACACCCTGCTTGCCTCTTAACATATGTTTTCTCTCCACTCAAAAAACTGACAAGTGAACTCAAGAATACACATATAAGGCAGTCAAACTGGGAAAACAAATGCAGAGTTACACAGCAATATATAAAACCAGAAGAGCCAGTAAAATACAAAAAGATTTGAAGGCTGACTCTCAACTGTTATTAACTGCCAGAATGGTCAAAAGCCCCAAATTCCTTCTCACAGCACATCACTCTCCCACAGATCTAACTGTCCCATAGCAGTGAAGCAGCTCCCATGGAGAACAGCCAGGGCTCCCACTCTGCCCACTGGGCTGAGCCTGGGCTGTTAGGTTCAGTTCTGCAGTAGGGAACTGCCCTCTGTGCAAGTTCATACCTCTTTGTGCCACACTGGGCTCACTGCCTAATTCAAGACACCTACCTACTCGTCAGCTAGAACAGACACAGTGATTTTCTTAATCTCCCAAGCCTTTACATCTTTCCTTAATTACACTTGTATGATAAAACTCAACAGTTTCTAAAAAAAAAACAAAAGAAACAAATTTTATAAAAGTTAAATAATGCTGGTGAATTAAGTCCACCACAAGACAGCTTCCCAGCGCCCTCTGAAGGCAAGCAAACCAATTCCTTCCTCTTTCAGCACTGAGGTGTGTACCAAATTCATCAATTTTTCAATTGACTTGTCTCTTCCTTAGAGCATCCTTCAATGGTCCAAAACTCCTCATGAGTTTTGCCTAGCCAAAGGACTACAAACCAGTGTAAGGAAGTACTACTCCACACAATTTTCAGCCAACGTCACTGCCAGACAGGTTCTTTATAGGGTTCTTTTATTTACCTGAAAGAGTGTCTACTGAGAGGTTTGAAGAATGTTTCCTCTCTCTCCTGGGAGAGCCGTGCATATTGTAGTATATTCTAATCCCAGTTGGTCCAGTAAACAACTGCATGTGAGACACCTGCTGCCAGTGAAGTGACACAGGCTATCCAAAGGTTATCTACCTAAATACCTCAAAATAGCCCCTTTAACAGTGGCCAGCGATTATGTGATTTTATTTTTAAGGCTTCATCATCTTTTTGACATTGAGCTACACAGCTCCACAGAAAACAGTTTTTAGAAAGGAAAAGAACTGTTCTCCTATCCTGTAAGGAGTACAGAACTGCTGCTGAAAGTCAGGAACACAGCAAGGAATGGGAGGGAGGCCTAAAACTGGCATGGAGGCAGAAAGACACACTGGAAACCAGGGGAAATATTTTGCAGCTGGATAGCTTTTCACACACACCTCCTTACCTTGTTGATGTTTACAAGCAGCACAATGCTGCCTTCTCCAGGTTGAAGCTTCACAGTGAATGTTTGTTGCGTTTGCAATTTGGGAATGTTCACCATCACACGACCTGGAATTGGCTTGGAGCTGACTACCTCAAAAACAGACTCAATTTCAAGACACCACTGCTGTGTACTCTTTACTAAGTGAAGGGGAGAAAAATTTGAATTTAATAGTTATGTTTATATACTTAATAGTTAACATGAGCTCTCATCAAAGAAAAAATTCAAATACCTAAGATTAAATCTAACAATTTTCAGGCCATCTTTGAACCAGACCTACAAGGTTAATGCTTGTTTAGTGCATTTGACATCTGTGTTTACATTTGCCAACTTGGAAGAGAACGATGCCATATGATTTATGTTTCTTAACTCCTTTTTTTTTTTTATTTGAAAGCCATCCAGGGTTTTTTTCAGTGTTCTGTACAAAACTCAGAAACCTTGACATCAGTCACTTCATTAGGAAGGATTTTTTTCCCACCAACTCCAATAGACATCATATTTGCTTTTAGTCAGCACTCATATGAACATGGTACTCTTTGGGAAAGATCGTAATCACAAGCCAGTACAATCACTTTTGTCAATGAAACAAAAACAGTATTAACAGAAAACAAGCTGAATTCATCCCAGAGTCACTAAACAAAATGAATGGAGTTATGCTGGGGATGAATTGGGCCCACTGTGTCTAGACTTGATGGGCTATATCTTTATGTCCCTTCTGCCACCAATGTGTGGTAGAGGAAACCAATTAATTACTTCCCTGAGATCTCTCTACAGTTACCTCAGAGGGTTCTCTCCTTTACAGAACTTACTGAATAAGGCAAGACAGGATCAAGGGTACTCAAGCTTTATGTGTAAATTTCCCATTAACTTCCACAATTTAATTGTGTAGCTACAAACACAGTCTGGCTAATCCTATACTTCAAATATTACTGATTAACATATAAGCAAAAGCAAATAAAACAGAAAACAAGGAAAACTAGAACTAAGATGTATTTTGTATACCCAAACTTCTAATCATGTTCTCTTTTCATTTATATACTCTAGCTCTCCTTCCTCCAGGAGAGAAAGAGAGCTCCCTCCAAAAGCAAAGAATTACATTCAGCCCTGGGGTGACTTTCACTGTCTTTTGTGGAATGAAGTTTATATTACATCCAGCTTTAGCCAGGGAAGACCAATTTTCAGAAATGTTGAAAGGGTTAAAAAAACCTCACCCCACAAGGGTCTTCCATTACAGTGCATCTTGCCTGCCCTCCAAAGGCATATAGAAATTTAAGCCCATCCTTAACTGCATGAACTGTGGAGCCTAGGTAGAGAAATCAAGTACAGTGAATCTTTTGCAGACTCAGTGGTCAAAAGACTGAGTCAAATGACACCAAATCTGACAAGTAATAAAAGCACATATGCAGCTTAAATTCAGGTCATTCATTTACTCTTTCTTTTTCAAATGTTATTATTTTGAATACTAATAAGCTCTCGCTCCTGTTCCAAACCACTCTCTGCTGAATGAAAGAGGTTTGCTCTCTCCACTTACCCAGAGAGCAAGATTTTACCTACCAGAAGGTGGAGTTGTGGGAATGTGGGAGGGACCAGAACAGATTTTTACTTTAACTAAATTTTAGAGAGCAGCACAGTCTGTGCTGGGGCTTTCCATGGAAATTCCAATCACGTTAAATCTAGCTAAGACCTGCAGCTATTTCAGGAAGCTTTAATAGCAGCCATGGAGTGATGTCTTCCTCTTTTATTCATACACAACAAATCTATTCCCAAGGGCTGAAATTCAACCCAGTAGAGAGAACTCATGCTAGCCCTTACTCCACTGAAGACTGGGCTCCACAGTGAAAGAAAGCACACGGGTGGTCTACAGTGGGGCATATTACCGTTTGCAGAAAGTTTCAACAGAAAATTAACCACTTTTCCTCAGCTGAAGTGATCTTCAGGACAAAGGAGAGGAAAATCAGAGACCACGGCAAGAGAGGAAACCGGTTTGGTAAGTTAGGTAGCAGGAATGCAGGAGGCCAATCTCTCAAATTGCAGCCTTAACAAATTATCCTTGCATAGCACGACTGCTTTTCTCTCTCAGACTTCATGTTGTGTCCTGAAAACTCGGCGCTCTTGAAACTGAGCTCACTGTGCATTTGTCTTTCCAACACAAAACTAAATTCCCATAGCAGCTTTGCCTTTGTTTTAAACGAAAGTGTGACAAAAGTGAGACATATTTACTGGGAGTCTTGGTGAAAACACATGCCAATAAAAAAGAAATTTTTCCAAACTATGGAGAACAGGTTCTAACCTCAGCTATACTACATATTTACTTCTGCAGTTATTTGGAGACCCTCAAGAAAAAAAAAATATTCTAAATTCTATCATTTTTAATTGCTATTGTTTGTACTGAAGTACTGTTTCAAAACCTAGAAAGGTGTGCTGTGGTAGGAACTACATACAAAGTCATAAAAACCCCAACAGAACATTTCCTAAAATGACAGTTCATTAAGCTTAACAATAAAATGGTTTTTATTCCAAAGGTGAAACAATAATAAAAACAAGACTTACCAAAGAAAGGAGTTAAAGAAAAGTAAATCAGGTGGTAATGGTTATAGGCCTCAATCCTAACATCTTTCCATATTCCTTGAGTGGGAAAGGAAGGGCCCCAGTCCCAACTAAATGAACACTGCTCCTGGAATACAGCATGATTATGTTACAATTGCCTATTTTTCACATGGACATTGATACTGTACCAGAAATAAAAGACATTTGCTATCTAGGAATAAAATACTGGCATGCACTAAAAGAAGTTTTCCAATTTCCATAAATCCAGAAGAGCCTACAGCATTTTTTTTCTCATTTCTTGACCAAAACTCTGCTGCTATTACCTATTTTTCAGTATGTAAAAAATTAAATTTTGTACAGAGAAATTTTGTATTACTGAAATTTTGTATTACTTAGCACACCATTTGGAAAAAACAACAAAACAAACAGTAAAGATAAAATAAAAAATCCAGCAGATTACTCTCAATTTAACTATGAATTATCTTAGTTTGTAATGTCAGTATTTAATTGTACACCTAAAAGACAAATGAGGCAGAAAACTGATGGTTAGAAATGTTACAGTATTCTAAAAGAACAGTATCACATTAAAAACTGTATCGCAAATACTTTATCTCCTATTTTTAGTAGTAACACCACAGTTCAGTACAAGGAAAGAGATGCATATGTCTGGTGTGTTTGTGTAGTTCAGTCATGTTCGCCGTTTCTCCCCTTTTTATGGTTCTCTTATACAAAAACAAAGGGAACAAAACCATGGTTGAGAAGTAGCTTAGTTCTGGTTCTAACATCAGAATAACTGTCAGAATTATAAAATGCTGGTCAGGCAGAGAGGTACCTACACTAATTTCCATTTAGCTGCTTTCAAACCTGGTCAGACCTCTAGTTAACAAATCCCTTGACGACATCTATTCAGCTGCCCTCCAAGTTTCACACAGCCCCAGCCCCAAAGCAAATACAATAGATCTCCTAACGTCTTGTACAGTGACACACAGTTCTAAATTTAGAGACTAATAACTTACAGCCGAGGCATACTAATTTGGGCAAACCACATTGCACAAGTCTGGCCTATCCCTTGCATCTCTACAGTCCGCCTGCCTGCCTATCAAATTGCAAAAGAGCCTTCCAGGAAGGAAACACTGTACCTATTTCAAACGCAAAACCAGGGAGAGCATATTCTTAGAAAACAAGGCCAATTGAAAGCAATTTTCCCTTTAGAAAAAAATTAACTAACAAATCACTGGCAGATTGTCAGGTTTCACTAATAACACTGCAGAGACCGCTATCAGAAACAGTGTGTCATAAAAACAACACGCTTGTATCACTGAAGTACATTACCAATGACAGGCTTGTGTTCTGCCACAAACCCTGTTCAGTTTTAGGTAAGTTTACTGCACTTAATACTGCACCCAAAATGTGTAAAGAGCTTTCCATTACTTTCAGACAGCAACCCAGCTTACTTTAGAAATGTCCTAGTATGTTTGTTTACTTTTTAATGCCACATAGCTGCTGTTGTTACCGTATACATGGAACTCAGAACATTTCTGGAAATTTCTGGAGCAGCTTCCAAGTACAGTCAAACAACTCATTTGAGAAAAACCACTAGGGTATCTTCTTACAAATTTAAAGGTATAGTTCAGTGAAGCGTAAAATCATTCCTGGCCCTTTTGCTCTATAAATAAGACTACAGCTGTTTAAGGCCTTCTTCCTCCCAAGCTTCTCCTCGCACTGATTTCTAAGAAACACACTGGACTCAGAAGAATTACCAAACTTTCCAAAATGTAGTGAAAATAAAAGTAGCAGCAAGTAGAAATAAAGACAATATCTTAATCCTAAAGGATCTTTCCAGCACAACGCAGAGTCTATGTTTACAAATTGTAAAGGAAATTACATCCAGGTTTAGATTAACAGGATTCTAGTCACTTTTTGAGGAGGCTTTAAAAAGATTTTATTAAAAAGATTTAAAATAACTAACAAGAAAGGCATTTAAGTGGAGACAAACCTGAAAAGACACCAAAAAAGAAAAATTCCAAAATAAGATCATCTAGCCATTGCTTCTACCTGCTGCCAAGCTAACAGAAATACACAAGATGCTCCTCAAACAAGAGGAGCATCTTGTTTGATAAATTTTAATAGCAACGAAGTCATGTCTTAAAGTTTCTGAGCTTCATTCATTTTCACTGAATATGTACTTATAAGTCACACTTCTCAACACTAATGAGAACAGGTTCCCTGTTAGATAACACTTCTTGGGACATGCCAGAGCTGCCCAGTATAAATAGCACAGCACATGAGCAACAGTAAACACTCACAAAGCTGCTTGGCTGAGATTTTTACAGCCTTGGCAATACACATTGGTATTTGCAACAGTGAACTCTATTGTCAGCATACACTGCTAAACCCACCCAGTGGATCAAAATCTAATGATTGCACATTTCCCAATACTATCCTGCTCTCTTAGCAGCAAGTCTCCTTGCTGACTCCTTGATGAAAATAGCCTTTGAAACAATCTTAGATTTGAAGCCTGGCCTTCTTATTATTGTATTGTATTATCAACATGCTAGATTAAAGGTTTCTAGGGGGGACATGAGAAGGAAGCTGCAATACAAAATATGCTCTACTTATAAAATGACATTGCAGGTTTCAGAATACAACTGTAAGGACAGCACACGGTGCATTCCTCTTTCCAAGCCTGAAGTCAGAGACAGACAATTGCGCCCCCACCTTTCTGATAAAATTCACATGGCACTCTCCTTTCTGCTCAGGTGGAGGGCAGGCGGGGGGGATGCTGTAAGCTTTGTGACACCTGCTCTGCTCTGCTGCATAGGAAATGGCCGACAAGAAACGGACTTCAACAAAATTGACCTCCTTGATCACGCTGGTGATATCAAAGCTCTAGGACAAATAACAGAACAAAATCATTACAGTGCTGACATTTATTAATGTGATTGAAAATCACTGTTACATTGGGATTTTAATACCATACATCTATTATTCAAAGGTATTTGAAGTACAGTCTAAACATGCTTCGGTTTTGAAGGAAAAGCTACTTCTTAAGCTAAAAAAAACCCAAAATGCACAGTAGCGTTTTAGACTCAAAGAGTTGTTTCTGGGCAAACCACTTTCCTCATACCAAGCCCTCACTGCCGGCTGTAGCACTCTGCTTGCACACAGAAGTGCTTGAAGGACAAGGACAGCAAGAGAATCTTTCCTTTCCTTCCTCATCCAGAACTCATCTGCATCTTCAGAAAGACAACTCAGAAATCTGGTCTATACAAGAGTCCTTCCAACTCACACTGTGCTGCCTTGTCTGTGAATGCTGCAAAGCTGTATTTCATGCAACCTGCATTCTCATCCCCAAAATTTACAGACACACATTCTATGCCAGTACCAAATGAAGCCTCTGGGGCTTCCTCAGTGGGTCACAAAATCCCCTTCAGTGTGGCTGGACAGAAGGAGAAATGTTCCATTTCAGAATTATCCTGTGCTAATATGGTTCCAGTGGCTAATATGCATTTATTCCTTACAGTGTTCATTTGTGATGAGCCATGTCTTGGCAATCTCTTCAACCTGGGGGCAGCCCAGCCAACATGACTTATATCTGTAGAACAGAGCAGAAAACTACAAAGCAAATAGTATTCCTCCATTTAGAGCCTTCAGCGAGTTCCTCCTGCAGACATTGTTGCCACGTGGAACAGGTGAACAAAGCAGCAGTCTGGGTCATAGTAATCAGACTCAATGTGGTACACTCTGATTTTACAGTGAAGGCCATTTTATGAACTGTTGCAATCTGAGACAAAATGATGTCACAGAAATATGGACAAAACAACGCCATTTCCCAACTGTACAGAGCCTGTTAATGGCAAACATTTAGATACTCTCCAAATAGTAAATAATTACAATTTTGTAAAAGCTCTATGAAATGTCTTATTTCACTGATGGTAAAATTAAGTCAAAACTAAACTAAGTGGTTTGTCCCAGGTCACACAGACCCAGGTGGCAGAGTCTATCTCTCATGTCTCAGCCCAGTGCTTCTGCAATAAAACCTGCCAGAATGGTAAATGCTGAGACAGGTAGACACCAGATTTCATTTGTCATTCAGTTATTCCACTATTGTTCTTCCTTTAACTCTTAATTTTTTGATTCTTTTAAGAGAAAAGTAAGGATTGTTTCTTATGTTAGTACCACAATAATTTTACATTTTAAAGCTATACAATCAGTCTGAATGTTTTTGCCACTCTCAAGATCATTCCATGATGAATACTCTTATGCTGACATAGGTTAAGCTCAAAAATGCAAGTCAGTGTCATCAAAAGTGCAACATTAAAAATAAACCACCTTGTTTAAAAAACAAAAGCATGGAAACACTTAAAAAGGCTTTAAAACACGTGCATTTTCATTGCAGTATTCACATGTAAACCATTCTAATACCAATCAGTAAGCAGATTTACAGCTAATATAACAGATTTAAGCTTAGGTTTTCTTGGAGCTGGGACAGATCCCAAGAAGCAAGACATATTATTAGCTGAATTGATCCTCTTGCATCGGTCCTCTCATTTAGGACAAGACACATTTACCTCTAGATACGACGCTGTTGCTACTGAAAAGGTAAGTGCACTTCCCTTTCTAACATTTATCTGATTATACAGGCAGTCTTCAGGTCAACACTGCCTGCGTCCAAGCACCTATTTTTATGCGTATTTGAATGCACTGAAAGTGCTCAGAACAAAAGACCCTTGAAGAAAAAACAGAAGCACCTTCAGAAATAAACACATTACTTACATATCTGTTAAACATGTTGTCTGTTCTCCCCACAGTGACATTGTTGAGCAGGATCTGTGCTACTGTGTCTACTCCCTCGAAAACCAAATTCACTTTCTGCCACTTTCTACAGAAGATAACACATATGTGAAAAACTGTTAGAATACCTAGCATTAACAAATACAGTAGACAGACAATATAAAAATGTATATCATCATTATCTTTAGCAGCATTTGCCTCAGCTACCTCCAAAAACATTTGACTCAGTGTGGCTACATTATATCTTTAAATAGTCAAATTAAGATGACAGCTGAAGTAGCTCAAGTCTACAACACAGCATGTTCACATACACAGCAGATATCAAATGGGATGGCTTCCAATTAGCCAAAGTATTATACTTTCTCAGTTGACAATTCATAAGTAATTTTTAACAATTAACTTTAAAAAAGGAAAAAGCAACAACTGAAGTGTTATGTAGCAACAGTTTTGCAACTGCACGATTGCATAACTTGTTTTATTAGACACAAAAATATTAAGCAGATTTTGAGCTGATGGATTAATTTGCAATTCTGCATGAATGATGGCACAGAACTATTTTAGACATATCTTTACTGCATACCTGATGTCAAAAGGAGTTTTAAATGTCCTGCTGTAAGTCCAGTTATCTAATGAGATCCATCTGTACATCATGTCATTAAATCTATAGTATGGATCCTAGTAACAGACCAAAAAAAGAAAATTACAAGACTCATTTAGTAATAGTGAATAGTTACTACATGAAAAGCATCATAATATCCATTAGATGAACACTTCTTATTTCAGACAGTCTGCAAATGCAAAATCCACCTTAGTTAGTTAGTTCAGATATTCCTTTTCACCTCTGAAATAATATATGAAAGCAATGCTTTAGTAATATTTGGCTTTACTTATATAGGTCAAAACCCTGTTTGCTATAATCATTTATACTCGAATTAGAGGTAGCAGGATTTGTTCTTACACAAGAAATTACTGGTTTGGAATTTAACCAGTAAACCAAGATAGCTTGTGACTTAATGAGAGGAACAGAAACATGATCACCCTCATAATAGTGGAGAAAGTAAGACTAATAGGATTTTAATAGGTAAAGAAACAACATTTTAGGCCTCTAGGGACAGTAGTGAACAAATCTCTAAAATAACTACAAATACTCCAGTTGTTTCTTGTCAACTAGTCTTGCTGTGGTGAGGCTAAATGAAATTGTTATATACGGAGGGACAGAGAAAGGGAAGAAGGAGAAACAACACAATTTTGGTTTTGGTATAAAACTTAAATGACTACTTTTGAGAACAGCACTACATTTACGCCAAATGTGCCCTCTTCCCTTGAATCACACTTCCCAAGAGGAATAAAAGGCACAGTTGGTCTAAGCCACGTCCTTGACCTTTTAGGCTTCACTCTGTATTTATTACCTTGTGGTGGGTCATGACACCCCTCACCTTGGTTGAAGGAATCAGTTACGAGGACCTGACAACCCACGGCCTTGCACCTTGAACAGAGGCAGCAGAAAGGTACAGCCTCATATCCCATGTCAGAGCGCAGGTATTCGGGTCACTGACTGACAGCTCAGTTCAATCCTCTGCAGCAGCTGCACAGCTGAACTGCCTTCCCAAAACAAAGACCAGTCTCTTCTGGACTACATGACTCAAACCCAGCTGAGAGAGAGGGCAGCTGCATTAAGGTTTGCTTTGATATGAGTGTTCTACAGTACCAACATAGTTTAACTACCTGCCCTGAATATTCAAATTCACACTGAAGAAAACCTGCCCAGCTTTTTTTTTCCTACTTGCTGAAGCTAAATTTTTCTCCTTATTTCAGGAATCAGTATAGATAGCCATGATGCTTTGGATTTGCAATTTTCTGAAAACAATTGTTTCATACCTCATATTTGTTTTACAACTAAGAGGGCCGAATTCTGTAATATAAGCACAAAGCACAGCACAAAGCATAGCAGAGCAAAATTGTAACATCTAAGTCACTGTCCTCAGCAGCACAGTCCCCTCTGGAGTCCTACAGCAATACATCATTCCTTGAGCCCATCCAGAGGGAAAGTTATCATCTTGCCTCTACATGCTATGTGCTATCAATAAAATTTCTTACTATAAGGGAAGATTCAAAATGGAAAGGTCTTGTCGCTTCAGTAAAACTGTGAACTCTGCACATACAAGGTATTGTCTAGATGTCATCATGAGCTTACCAGAACAACTACTGAATTTAAAAATATTCATACCATTACTTTTACATGCAAAATGTATTGGGGAATAATCTCAGACTTTTATTAAGATGCAAAATTTAAGGCTAATAAATGCATAGTAAAATGTAAAATTTAGGTTCATAAAAGAAACTCCACTGAGATCATCATATTCAACGAAAGGCAAGCAACAAATGTCACAGACCATGAAAAACAACCATATGTACTTAAAAAGCACATTTTTAACAACTGGCTTGCTTTAACATTATATACTATCTTATATACATTTACATATATATACATTATATACTATTTTATTTCAGGTTTGGAAAAATGCTTTGAAAAATGTGCATGTTAAATTTCAATCATTGCTTTTGTTATGTGTGAAATATTTAATAAAAGGCCAGAGATGTAAGTTGTAAATGCACTATCAACAGCAGACTGTAAAGCCATTTGGTTAATGGCCAAACAACCTACATCAGTACCTCGGCAAAGATGCATTAGAGAAACCTGCACCATCTCTCTCCCACAAATGCATGGATATCGAGATGTTAATGAAGAAAGTCCTGCCTTCTGCAAAACACAAAAACTGGTTGTCAAGCAGCAAAGAGAAATGTAGGAATACTTCATCAGAGGCAGAAATCAACCTCGAATGGGCTCTTACAGGAGTTTACAAACAGAGCAGCTTGTTTAAATCTCAGAGTGTACTGCAAATCCTTTTTCCTGAAGGAGCTTTCTTCTTTACTATCTAAAGCTTTCAACCATCAAGAAATGCACTTGACTGCTAAAATATGTGTCATACAAGGTGCTAATTAGCCTTTCTGAGTACTGTTTCTTACTCACAGACATCCACCCTTTTGGATGGAAAACTCATAGTTCTGTGTACCTTTACACAAAACTTAACAGCTTACTGCTACCATTGCTGCATAACCTGTAAAACAGCTTATATATCACACAGCAAAACTGTTAAATGTTAGTACTGGTTAGTCATTTTTGGCATGACAAATGTTGCTTGTTGTAAAATCAGTCATGTGGCAATGTTCAAGCAGTGCTTTTAAGACAATCCTCCAGGTTCAGGAGAAATGCATGACCAGAACGAAGTCTTCTAAGAAAGCAAAACTACTTTTCCAATAGACTTGTGAGATTATTGACTTTTTCATTACTAAATACAACTGTTCCAAGTGCTGGAAGATGTACCTGTGGAAGTCAAATTGTTTGGATTTTTCTGAAACAGAATTGCATTTCACATTAAATCAGTTCACATCAAAATTAAAGGTTTATTTCAGAAAAGTGGATTAAAAAAAAAGACAAATTTAAAACACTTAAAGGCACTAGCAGAATTTGAAAGATGATAGGATATAGACTGTGCATCTATTAAATATACTTCACATTCAATAGCTCAACAGCTCAGTGTGTTCCTGGAAGCAAGTCATAGAGGGGTGGAGTCAACTACAGCTATTTTTAGATCCCATCAAACATGTCAGCCTTGCATTTTCCTGCTCCCTGCAATTTGGGAAAGAAATCTGAACCATTCAAGCTGCTGGCCTGTTTGTTCTCTGCCCCCAGTTTCCATGCTGTAAGCAAGCAGCAAATCACCTGCTAAGATGAGGTAAAAAGCCCTGCTACAGATCATCAAAAGGAAGCAATTTCCAGGTCGGATAACAGGATATCAGCAGGACTTCAAATGCACTGGCAGCACTACAATGAAGGCACTGCCAAGAGCCTAGATGGAAGCTTCTCCTTACAATGATTTTAAGGGGATATCTGAAAGCTACAGTGGCATGAGCTGAGAGCTTCTCCTGCTAAGCAGGAAATGGATGAGACACGAACACAGCAGAATTAAAGTTCCAAGCCCCAGGGAGCAAGTGGTGCCAGGCACACCCTGGCCTGGAGAAGGGCCTTTTCCAGGCCCCCGCGAACCAGGAGTTTTGGGGAGCATGACACAAACACCTGAATGACACCAGACAGAGTCAGCTGTATCCAGGCGGAAAAACTGTGTGTAATAAAATGAAATATAATAAAGAGAACAAAAACCAGATTCCTTTGCCTTATCCGGCTTTTGTCATGGTCTAATTTGAAGTCACCTTTCATGCTTTTCTCTCATAAATTAACTCTGATGATTTTTTATGATGTACACCATTTTTTATGATGTTATCCCGATGGTGTAACAATTTACCAAAATAAAACTTGCAAGTGATGTTTCATGATTTATAGTTTAATGATTCTGCTGTTGCTGACTTCAGACTGGAAGCTAAATAGCTAAGATATCTATATCCATGCACTCCTTGCAAGCGATAGAAGTCAGGACATTTATACAATTTTCAGCAAGCCCAGTTTCACATATTTACAGCTTGAAGTCGAGCTGACTAACAGTAGTGATGAATGGATCGTATTCTCAGAACATGAGTTTTGAAGTTCATCCTAAAGTAATTGATTTTGAGTAGTTACTCTCAGAAAGCAGTAAACTGAATGTCACTGTCAATGTTCAAAACGTGTTATAGCTGAACACTAGGCCAAATACTACTAGTATTATTTGGATACCTTACTGTATTTAACAGATCACTATAACTTTTATTGGTTTTAACATCACAAGCTTAAACTGACTTGAAAGAAAAACTTAAGTCCTCTTTAATATTTATCCTAAGTTTCACTAAGGCTTTTGAACACTCCTCATAAGTTCCCACAGTTTAGCAGAGCATCTATATTTCAATGGAAAATAATTTATTAATCAACTATTTAATCAACGAATGTCATTTAACCTGAGAGAACCATATAATACCCAATGGAATTGTTACCTGACTTGCTCTGAAAAATCTAAGTTATAACGAAGTGTCAGAAAACACACAACAGCATATTTTATAAAAATGTAGAACAAGCTACAGAAATTATACACTACTTTCCAGAAATGCAGAACTATCAGCTGATATACAAAAATTTCTGTCTCTTCAAATATTTTAATATCCAAGTATGACCAAGACCACTGTAACCTTCTGTGTCAAGTGCATGCCCTTGTTGCCTAAAGGGCCAGAAAATACAGTGTTATCCAGCCCCTGTATAAGCATCACTGTTGCAGACTCCTCATAATAGTTATTTACAAATCAAAGTGACTGCTAATAGGAAAAAACAGCCTTATATAGGAATGCAGTGGCTGGCACATAAGAAAACAATACTCACATTCATCAGAACTGAAACTTTACAGGAGTTACTGGCCAGCAAGAAATGGCATCACGCAGGACTTGAGACAGTACATGGCAGAGCATGCCTACTTCTAGCACACAGATCTAATGTGCAAGTTACCTGTGGATACATATTGCTTACCAGAACAGTGCCTGAAAGAAAACACTACACTGACAGTGGTTAAAAGCAAAATCTTCAGACAAAATGGCTTTTCAGCAAATCTTTTTCCAGATCTGTAGGGTTAGCAATAGGTTTGCTGCAAGTTTGTAAAATGTGTGCATTCGTAGTCAAACTTTGCACTAACTTTATTCAAGTGACTATTACCCTGCTTTATGTGCATTTCTCATGTATTTTTTTTTAAATTTTACATGTAAATAGTACTAACAGCTACAGAATTCTAATGAAATTTTATTAAAAGTACCAAGCCAAACACATACTCTGATGCTATCTCCTGCTTCAGTCATAGTTAATCCAGCATTTGAAGTACGGTGGTTGAACATGGAAGAAAATAATACTTCGGTAGAAAACTCAAAAGTATCGTCCCCAAGCGCATTTTCTAAGATATGTGTATTTGGTGCATTCAGAAAGATGTCTTCATCCAATGTATATTTTATGAGCCAGAGTAAAGATATCTCTAGAACAAATGCTAAGAGGATCCAGAGAGATGAGTAATGAACCTTCCGTGTCAGAGAGATGTTTTTCAATTCAAGTGTATGGCCTGCCCAGCAGATTAAAGTAAGGCTACAGACACGCAATCAGCTGCAGCATCCCTTTGCAAAAACAGTTTGTGCATCGACCTAAATTTGAAATGAACCACATACTGATAAATAAATTGCTTGCAGCCTACTCTTGCAACCTGACACATTTTACAGGCTTAATATACAGCAGCTTACCCTTGCTACCCTCCTTCCCCTCATTTTTGAGATGCCCACTAAGCTACATTGCTGGAGTAGGCCCTCCCAAATTTTGCTTTAAATTTCTCTTTTGGGTGCTAACTCATTAAAAATCCCACGGATACAGAAGTGAAGGATGCAGTACTATTTGCCATTTGCAAATTACACAGAAAAACAGCACATAGATTTCACTAGGTCACTGAACATATGGGTCCTGCCACCCAGAATCATTTTGTTCCCACTAGCTTTGTTCTCCTATTTGCTGGTACAGCTTTTCAGACCAATCTTCACTTCTGATTACAAGCAGAAAGCTTTTGGGTTGCTGGTAAAGTGACATCTTCCATACAATGAATAAAAATCCCTCATTCCACGGTGAAGAGCAAAAGGAGTAAATGAAAAAAATACTCAAGACCAAAACTTTTGTATTTAGTCACCTGTAATTAAACTCCTGATTCTAGACTTGACAAAACCCTAAAAAGGGCTGATTTCCAGAGATAATGAACTCTGAAGAAATGGATCAGTGCTCTGTGCCTCTATAGTTAAGGTAGTGTGTATGCTTTTGTATAACTAGGAATACAATTTTAGTCAGCTGTATTTGAAAACCTTTGGTCATATCCATCACTGCAATAAAGAAACCTCAGGACAAACAGCTGGGCCTCCCTTTGCAGCATGAAGCCACAAACTGCAGTAATGAATGATGTTACTGACTCCCTCCAAACAACCCAGGTTTGTTGCTTTACAGAATGTTACAACTATGGTGGCAGGGATTGAGTACACTTAAGCTCTGCGATAGATTTCAAATCTGCTAAGGTTGCTCCCGTGTTTTGGTACAGTCTACATTCTGTCTTTTAAACAAAAACATGATTTTAAAACAATTTAGTTATCCTGGTGCAAATATTTGTGTGAACGCTTTTTTCTGTAAACTGCGCATGAACGGGTTTAAGCTGACCTTGAGTTACACACCTATACATAGAAACAAGTTAGCTCATTCTGAGCTCGGAACTAGCCACACACCAGTTGCATCCAGCCCAGAGGTCAAGCAACCACACCAGTGAAGTATTTTGGTTAACGCAGCGACTCGACTGAGCCTACTAACACCACCAATTTAGCAACAGATTCCAGTCCACAGCAGGTTCATACCCGGCCATACCAGCACATGTTTGGAGCAAGTTCTTACTTGTATTCATGTAAACATGTCCTAAGTGACCACAACCATCATCAATTTAATTGGCCAAGCACCCATCTACCTATTAGCAAGACCCGTGCTGCTGGTCAGCCGGTACTGACTAAGCTTTCATGCCTCTGTGCAGGCTTGGGATTCTGCACAGGCACATGAGAGTTCATGATCACAGCCTCATTTCCAAATATACTGACGCTCAAAATGACTAAACTACAAGTCAGTTTACAGCAATGCAGCTAAATTAGCAATCACATCTTCTCGCTTTGTAAGTGTGCTTAATGTGAGTAGCTAAATGTGAGTCTTTAATTACGTCATTATCTTGCCAGCCTGAGTCAGTGCATTGGTCACAGTTTCTCCTGGATGATTATTCACACTTCTTACAGCAACACCTCCCAGCACACCCAAATATCTCAGGTAAAGTTCGCTTTACCTTGCCAACTTTTGTATTGGAGAAACTGGCACAGTTCCCTTCACTGTTTCTCCATGTACAGTCTACCTGACCACTGCACATTTGAAAACTTTAGAAAAGCCCTAAATTGTAAATGTGCAAGGTATCATGTCACTTAGCACACAGATGTTGAAGCAACAGACCATCGTGGCTTCTTAGAGTATTTACTTTTCCAGTGTTGACTGTTTCTCTTATCTGGCAATGACACTCTTTGAAATCTATTATTAGTACTGGGATTCCCAACCTATGCCAACACAGAATAATGCTAAAATTATCCTGCCCAAAGTGGCGTCACTTTCTACTTTTACCTCTCTAACTTTAGTCAGAGCAGAGCAGTATAACAACCTGAAGGATAAAAATTAAGGAAAATACAAAAAGCATGCATCCAGAATGTATTTTTTAAACATATGCTGCACAAGAACGGCAACACTGGGCTCACAGCAAATGGAGGGATAATATTATATACTCAGACAACATATGACAGTACTCTATGTTTTCTAGTGTAGAACCGTATTTATCAGTTTTATAGATGAATTTGTTAATTTAACTATATTTTATTTCTTTTCCTTGTTCCAGGTATACGTTTCACTTTCCATGTTTCCTTTTAAAAAGGCACTTCATTTCAAGAATGACCCAGTTAGTGCCATGTTTTTTGTCAGGTCTGAGTCACAACCACCTTATGCTGGTATCAGAATACTTTGCTACCTATCTACAACTGCAGTTTTGATAATTTGTCCAGGAAAGTGGTCACTATGTTTTCATAAATCTAAACAACTAAAGAGACAGGCATAAACTGAAGCAGAGAAGTTTCTTCAAAGTGTTAAGCCAGGGATTAGTCTTTTAAATTCGACAGTTTTTGTTCTTGTGTTTCAGAATATACTTCCCTTAGGGAGTATGGGAATAAATAATCTCAGCTGTTCTGATATGCTCTGCAAGTATTAAAAGGGGTTTTTAATGGGCTAAACCGCCTGGAAATCCTTAAACTTCTCGCATCTACAAGTCAAACTTTAGCAGGGTGGGTTTAGCGTTTCATTCTTTTGAGGAAACATTGTAGGTAAACGTGCCTTACATGCTGTGAGGATATTGCAGGTATCTGCTGTCAGCACCTTGGTTCCGTGCCAAAACCACAGAACCTCACACACTTCAAACCACAGGCTTCCATTTCTATCCTTGGTCCCGTCTGGAACTGAGGACACTGCAGCCACAGAACCCCTTTGCCACTGGCGGGGCCAAGAGATGAAGCCTGGCCGCTGCACCAGCAACGCCAACAAACCCTGCAGTGGCTGCGGCAGCTCCCGGGACAGAGCCGTGGATAGGGGAAGGCGGGGGGAAACGAGGGGGTCGCCTCTACTCGTGCTTCTGGACACCTCCTCACACGCGGGCTTTGCCCTCCGAGACCGGCTGCCCACGGCGGGCTCGGCAGCGCTCCTCGGGCGCCGGGAGAACCGTACCTGGATGAGGCCGCGGCGGAGCAGCGCAGTGTGGACGCAGCCCGGCACCTCCGCTCGGAGCGACACCGAGCCGTTCCCGCTGCGCAGCCGCCAGCTCCCCCGCAGGCTGCGCCACTCCGGGCCCCCCGCGGCCGCCGCCCGCGGCACCGCCAGCACCGCCAGCACCAGCAGCGCCACGGAGCCCATGGCCGCGCCCGCCCGCCCCTCGCACAGCCGGCACGGCCGCCGGGAGCGGAGAGCTGGGGCGGCGCTTGCAAGGGAGGAAGGAAGGAGTGAAGGTCGGCGCTGCTGAGGGCGAGCGGGCGCGGCTGCGCGCGGGTCTCCGGGCCGCGCGAGCGGCCCTACCCCTGGCGGCTGAGGGGGCTCGGGGGCAGCGGCTGCGCTGCCGCCGCCTCCCTGACACACCCTGCCCACGCACACCAGAGAAAGTGCGGTTGTTTTTTTTTTTTGGTGGGGGGGTGGGTTTTTGTTTGTTTTGGGTTTGTTTTGTTATTGTGGTTTTCTTCTCCCCTGAGGAAGCACAGCGGAACACTGGTGATAGGAGCTGCGATGCCGGTACGAATCTCTCAGAAGGAAAGAGAAAACGGCAGCGAGGTGGGAAGGAATGAGGAAGGGCTGTGACAACACCGCAGCGGGCTCTCTCGATATTGGCTCCCTCGAGCCATGAGGTCTATATACGGCCTCAGACTTCCACCTCCTGTTTCCCATAAAATTACAGCGGCGTATAAAACCGTAACAACGTCATGAACATCTCAAAGTACTGTGATTTCTCGTAAAGCAGTGCTGGCACTGTTGCAGTGTATTTTGTTTTGAAAAATTGTGTGTTCATCTGCAAAGGGACAGAACAGTGAGCCTCAAAGAACCCAAAGTATGGTTTCCAAATCGCACTGCAGCTTTCCTGTATGCCCTCACTAGTTTAATGCCTTCATTGACAGCTCAAAACCAGGAATTAAAGAAACAAGTTTTTAAATGGCTCGATGGAAAGAGTGGAAGACAATCGGTGGCCTGAGCTCATCTTGAGGTGTAACACCCACCCTACTTGATGCCTCTGCCCCCTCTGAGCCCTTGGTGCAGAGGGGCCCAGCTCAGCTCCCTGAACTGGGGATGTTTCACACCATGGAACCCCCCCCCCCTTCCCCATCCGAAGCTGTACAGCACGTAGAGAACTGAGTTTCATTTTACAGTACAGAAAAGCAAAAGAGTGACGAGCCCACATACCTTCAGGAGGTTGTGGCAGCACAAAACAGAGGAGCATCCAAGAACTTGATTTCAAGACTTGATTCCATGTCTGCCTGCTCAGCTGTGAGCACATTACAAAGCAGTCGGTTTGCTTTTCTTTAGGTACGAACGCTTTTATTCCCCTCACGCAGCTCACTATGAAATTTAAAATGCTCATTTCAGCAGCCATGGTTTGGTTTGTACAATTTTGAGATGGGATTGAAATGGTGGGGGTTTTTTAGTTTAGGCTATTTCTTTTGCAGGAGGGGTTTACTTTGGGTATTTTTTTGGTGGCGGGGTTTCTTGTTTATTGTTAAAGCACAGTTGATATTCCATCTGGATTCATTAAGTTTCTACTTCATTTATGAACCAGGTCAGAATCCTGGTCAAGAAAATAATATACTGTCTCAGAATACACTTAAGTGAGAAGGTGAAACATGCTTAAAAAAACAGAAAACCATGCGAGTTCCTTTAAAGAAGTAATGGTACCATTAGTGTCACTTATCATCCTGTTATTACATGATGTTTTTTCTTTTAATGAATGAGTCAGGTCACTGTGCATACAAGGAAAGCAAACTACTGACTACATATAGGTGCCTACACGTGATTCTGCATAGAAATGCAATAGCATTCAAAGAAATCCCAATTAACTGCAGGACTTTATTCAGTTTTGTCATTTCTCTCCTCATGTTTCTTATTGTTTATAATTATAGACTGTAAACTTAGAGAAGGAAAGAATACATAAAGCACCTTGGGATGTTAAAGAGTTAGTTACATATATACAGCTTTTACACCAAATTACAGAAGAATAAAGTGTGACTGACACAAAAACATGCTGCTGCTCCTGGTATGCAGCACAGAGTGCAAGAGTGAACTGCAGAACTCAGGCATTACCAGAGTTTTGTTTTTGCTCCTGGCTTTCACACACCTAATTCAGCATACCATAACAATCTACCCTAGACTTGTCTTTAGGGCATGACTGAACATGGTCAACATGCCTTTGTATTTTTGATACAAATCCTTTTGAACTGACAACCTTCATTTCAATACAACATAAAAATGCTAGTCCTTCAATTCATCTACCATATAAAGAAAAAGTACACAATATAACCATAGGTGTTTTTTCACCTGTGAGAGCACAGGGAGGGGCACAGTTCTGAAAAATATTGGTCCAAAAAGAAAAACGTAGCTGATCTTTTTTTTCCTCTTAAAATTTCTGCTACTGATTTCAAAAAGGGATAGATGGGACCCATACTGTTCAGCAGCAGAAGTCTGTGCAGAAATTTAGCTGTTAGTTCCCATGTGTGTATTTTTAAGACTGAGTAACCCACATTCAATATATTGACTGACTGAAAGGCAGGTTCCATTTCAGTTCAACTCCCAGCCACCTTTTAGTGAGATTTAGAGAGAATTAAGTTTTAATGCTACCAAAGAACAATTGCAAATTGGTTTTTTTCTTTTTTTTAATACATTTTTTTCAGTAAGTCATGTGATAGCTTCCCAGTAAGAAGGAAACTGCATTTCAAGATGATTACTGTACTTCCGTGTTTTCTTTGCCATTTATTCTTTCTGCTGAAGACTGACTGGAGCAACACACACACACACATAAAAACCTCAACCTAAAAACAATGCTGTAATTAAGTATTCTGAGAACATGCTGTTTCCTTGTTCAAGGCTTATAATTAAGTTAAATCATGTTTCATTTTCATGTCCCAGTTTTAGGGTTTGTTTTTTATTTGAGAGCATTTTTAAACGGATGACATTTTTGCTGTTTAAAGATATGAAAGTTTTAAAGGCAGTGGTTTTATTTTTTAAAATCTTAAGACACAAAACAAGATCTTTTGTGTGCTTTTTTACTGTGTACCATATTAACATTATTTTCTGCAATGCCACAAATTTAGGTTGCTACTATTATTACTTTGCAGTACTGCAAGCAGATATTCTTATCAACTAAGACAAAAAGCTGAAGGCAAACCTATGCCTTTGACTCTGTCAGAATAAATTCAGAGTAGTTCCGTTGAAGCTGCCCAAATTCTGCCATGTTAATCCAGAAGTCCTTTGTTTCCAATTGCATATGCAGTTTCCATCATCACAACTGCTGCTGTTTTCTCTTTCAAATTCATGTTAAATGAATTCATGCAAAGGTTTTAAACAGGTTCTTGCAGATTTGGGTGCAGTACTTCAAGATATTACTGCCCCCACCTGTCCACCCTGTACTATTCTTCTCCTGAAGGTAAACATCTCTGAAGCAAAACAGGATTGCATTCACACCAGTCCACATCAGGGCATGCTGTCTCTTTTGGTAGCTGTGCACTGCTGAGGATACCACCACCAGTGACCATTTGTCAAAGGTGCAAAGCAACTAAAGGATCATCTACCCTGTGGAATTTTGTCTAGATGCAGAAGTATCAATGCAGACATGTTGGATAAGTACTGGTATGAAACTGGACTGGTGTTTGTATGACTAAATACCTTCAGGCAGCACAGCATATCCATATGAAAGCCCCACAGCTCCTCAACATAACACCTGACCTCTGTTTCCTGACTGCCTCTGCAGAACAGAACTGCTGTGCAAGATAGTTCCTCCCTGGGCTGGGGTAAAGGCCATATGATGCAGGGAGCTCTCCAGCTATGGATTTGTAAAGGACGTTATTCCGTATTTATCTTGAATCCCACCCAAAATGATGTTAAAAATAAAATGAGGAAATAAATTAAGATTGCTTTTAGAGGAGGACGCTATTCATACAGCACTAGAAGAGAATGTTTTACTAGGTTATCATGAGCAAAATACAAAGTAGACCTAAAGTTTCTTTCATAATTCTGGTAAAGTCAGTAGGTCATTGCAAGGGGATTTCCTTAGCAAACAAAATTACTCAATGCTAGCAATCACAAGTAATTAAAAATAAGTATGTGGAAGAGAAATACTGCTGCAGGCAAATGCTATAATGGAAGGGAAAAAGCAAAATATACGTAATAATAATTTTAAAATTGCATAAGCAGGAAGACAGGTGATACCTTGAATGTAACCTTAAATTTCATCAGATATGCTGGGCCAAAAGCTTGTATTTCATATCTCTACATAACATCTTGCTTTGAGATGAGCTCAAAACACAGGATTTAGGTTTCAGGTCACCACCTTCTACAGCACAGACACAAAAAGTGGAAGGATCTTTAAAGCCAACATGGCCAGATTTCTAAAGACAGGTTCTTTAGAAGGTGGAATTCCCACCGCTTTTATTCTCTTCATTTTTTAAACAATTTTGAAACAATCCTAATCTATTTTTAAGATTACATAACACTGACCATTGTCGTTTACCTTTTGTTTCATGAACAGCAAAGTCACTGTCTGAAGACCAGGTATGGTGCTGTCCAACCTCGCCATCAACTCTCATTAAAACTCACTTAAAACAATTCTCTGGCACTTACAGGAAATTAGCCTTTCTTAAAGGTCTAAAGCTAGACAGTCATCTGTCTGCAATGTACAACCACAATACAATGTACGAAAAAAGCCTCGTCCCAAAAAGCCTAAAATTAAATCCCTCAAAACGTGCATATTGCAGGTAACAAACAGTTTCTCCCATGATGGAAGTTTGAGAGGCTCACTGAGCCTGTGTACTTGGCACTTTACCAGCTGAGTGCAGTACACACCAAATAGAGCAAACTAAATATGAAACATACTGTTTTAATGAATGTTTTCTGTGCAGGTGACTATTACGAGAATCTCAACATAGGTTTATAGCTGATGAATTGGATGACTAAATGGATTTGGAGTTGAAACAGCTGGGAGCTAGATTTCTTTTTCTAACTCAAGTGACTCTAGACAAACTACTGGGGCAGGTTAGGACCTCTGTTTCTAAGACCTTCAGTGGGGGTAATGCACCTGGCTTCAGCACTAGGACAAACTCTGTCTATTCATTTCTGCAAAAATGACTCAGATGTAAGCACCGGGGAATATTCAAAATAAAACCGTGGGCACTTGAAAGAGACTTTTTTCCCCGTTGAAAGATTAATGATTATTTCAACACCTGTAAGAACTTCCAGAATTCTTAATCAATGAAGTCCCCACTGAATTGACTCAAGGCCTACTCATGCAACAGCATAAGCCAAGAGCCTGTCTACATGTGAAAAAATATTCACTTGTCCAGTGTGAATGATTCCAGTGCAAACCCCTTATGTAATGGAACCACATCCTCATGCAGTCCAGGAGGCTACATGCCACATCACTCACTGCACTGCTACAAATGTCAGAGGAGTAAGAGTTATTGGAATTGACTCATTCACACTCACGAAAGAGACATTTTTTAATACAGGCTCTATTTTTTTTCCCCAAATGACTTAGTACATAAACAGCACTAAAAATACTACTTTATACATACACCCATCTGTAAAAATTTAAAAAAAAGCATTACATACTTGATTCTCACTGCAACAAAAAGGAAAAGACAACTGCAATATACAAAGATCCTATATATTCTAGGATCATAGAATATCTCAAATTGGAAAGGACCCATAAGGATCATCAAAAGTCCAACTCCCCGCTCCTTGCAGGATTAAATAAAACTAAACCATAAGACTAAGAGTATCATTCAGTTGCTCTTTGAACTCTGACAGGCTTGTTGTTGTGAACCACTTCCCTGGGGAGCCTATTCCAGTGGCTGACCACGCTCTCAGTGAAGAAGCTTTTCCTAATGTCCAGCATGAACTTCTCTGATGCACCTTCATTCCATTTCCTCATGTCCTCTCATACTGACTACAAATACCTTGTTTTGGTACTAGTAAAAATTTTAATCTTATGATATATGCATTGGAAGAAGGAAATGCAGGCAGTAGTTTTATGGCTAGAAACATGAAGAACCTCAGGGATTTGAACCTTTGTCTTTTCAGCTCAGTTGTTGGTGAAGGAAGGGGAGTGGCTATGTTAAGATACTACTTACACTCATTTTGTTTATAACTAAATTCTCAGCCCACTGGGTCCAAGTAATCTGGTGCTCAAATTAGTGCCTACATCTTTGATTACTGCTACAAGTGTCACAATTCCATGGAAGAAGTCTCTTTTTTCTCACCACTGGGACTGTAGATAAGCCGCTGTTGCCTGTAAGAAAGGTTCTAAAAACCACAAGAGATCACTGCCTGGAATCCTCTAAAATTGTTTCAGAAAAATCTTCAGCTAGTCTAAACTGCTATAGATCTAATGAAAGGAAAAAAACTGTAATTAAACCTTCGTATAAAACACTCAGCATACATTTTGATGTCTATAGAACATTTCAAAAAAGTGCCACAATATTTAAAGTTTTAATTAGTGAGTTGGCGAGTGAACAGCCACCTAATTTTTTGGCAATTTTTACTTACTAGCAGAACAAACAGCATTCAGCAAACAACCATTTCCAAAGATATGGCTCTCTCCTAAAAGGGTTTCTTCATCACAGGAGGCTGTCATGACTCCAGAATGTTATTAAGCACTTACAGAGTTCAGGATGCAGAATCATCTTGAGTACTTATCTGTCAATAAAGGTTCTATTATGTTGATTCTCTCAGCGTTTTTTGAATACAGTTTATCAACGGTGGTCTTATTGACAAATACAGTTTTAAAGGCCTGGAACTATGCCCTGAGGAATTTCAATCACAATAAAAAGATACTTAAAACTAAAAAAATATTTCAGGCAATTCAGTCTGATGAAGTTCTTCAACGTGCCTAGCAAGTTGACAAGTAACTTGCTATTCCACAATATTCACTTTGGAGTCCTCCATACTTGGTCCCAGACATGAAGGTTTACTCGGAAAACAGAAGGGTACAACAAAGTTTCATCTGCCACCTTCTGCTTTGACAGCTAGCAGTGGACAGCTTAAAGCTGCTGCATGACTGGGAAGAGTCACTCATTGTTTAGTGAACATCTTGGTGGTAATTTGAACTTGGAGGTTTTTCAAGACCTCTTTTGTTGTGTTCTTATTACCAAGGATGCTGATCTGCTGTTTATCCTTCCAGCTTCCCGTAAATGACCCATAATGTTGTAACCACCAACTATGATTACTGCTACTTCCTCCTAGCATAACTCTTCTAGAAGAGCTTATCTGTCTGCTGCAGCTGGCTCAGAAGGTACAGCTGGCTGCCCTCTCCTCTGTCCACACCCTAAATTATTCATGATGTATATGTCAGCATATGCTTCATGGTAACTACTCTTTAAAAACTCAGTGAGACTTAAAACATTGTGTTCTTCCCTTTCACCCTTTGTCTCTGCATATCTGTGCTCTAAATTTCTAATCCTAATATATGGCCTGTACTTACCTAACCTAAAAACTTAAGTTTCTTAACCCATGTTTTTCAGTATTTTTACAAGCTTTCCTCCCAATTAGAATGACAGCAGCAACTGAGTAAAAAAATTATTTTCTGTTACCCCTTCCCCCTTCCTTCCTACTTTGCACCTCAAGAGGCATTACTTGCCCTAGCAACTGTATTAAATACTGGTTCATAAATTGGAAGCACTCAAAGAGCCCCCAGGCACTGCCTAGCTAAGTTACGTGAAAGACATTCCCCATCAGATCAGGGAAGGCAACAAAGAGAAGCCCTATCTAGCAGGGCAGGTGTATGTGGCAAAAAAGAGTTCAGGTCTCAAAAGGGTGGAGACAAACATTGTAGGGTGGCTATGGGAAGGAAAACAAGGTTAGGACAGCTGATTGTTCAACTACAACCTATTCCTGTATCATGTCTCCAGCTCTGGGAACCAGAGATGATCTAGCTTCAGATAAACAGCAAATGGCAACTTCTCTTTTCATCTTCCTTTTTTTCTCCCCTCCCACCTCCCGTAAAGCACAGCATAATGCATGTGTAGACAGAAAGATGCCACATCATTCACGCTAAAAAAAAAAAGAAGGCTGTTTTCAAGTGAAGTTTTACATCCAGAAGTTTTAAGGTAACTGGTCAGTATTTTTCCACAAACCTGCCTTTTCAAGTTTCCATTCTGAAAAGTTGGAATGTTTTTCTACATCAGTCTTATCAGTATTGGAAAAAATATTATGTGCAAAAATATGTTTCAGGATTCCCTGTATTTTCTTTGAGCTTGAGTTTTCTCATATCATTTATAGTTAATCCAAACAGAATGCTTTTTTACTTCTTTCCCAGTTTGTAAGTAAATAGTTAAGGCTATGAAAATTCACATGCTTTGCACCAGAACAGTAATTCCGAGTGTGAAGCACAGCACATACAAAGTAGCAGAGGAAAAAAGCCAGCTAAGTAGCAGCCATCTACCTACCTCCCCTCTAATTCAATTGCTTGCGATGGTGTGATGATACGCTGAAGTGCTGCTTTAAATGAATTTGGAATGGATTCTCAGGAAACAAAAATCACTATGTAAACAAGACTTAAGAGATATCTCATGAAATAAAACTCAAACTGTAAAAACATTAAGAGCAGTTAGTACAATCAGTAAAATCAGGGGGTCACAATTCATTCACAGGAGAAAGTTCTACCTCTTACACTGCCTAGACTTACTAACTGCACTTGTCCTCTGGCACCTCATTACTGAGTTTAGACCAGACAGATATGCTTAAGAGGTGCAATACTTTAAGGGACTTTTCACAGACACAGAGATTGAACACCACCCAGTCCCAATACTAAATTCAATTCTCCAACCAGCACTAATCCATTCTATAAAAATATCAGTGCCATGTCCCAGAAGTTTTGTTCTCCACTAAGTTTGTTACTTGAGAACTCCTACAGTCACTATCAGTGATACTTTCCTCAATGCTCTTTTGAGTACAGACACAAAATCTAGCATCTTGCAAAGAGGTCCGGACCTCATACACCAATAAGAACATTCCAAACCTTGCAACAGGAAAAAGAATAATGGTTATATTGAATAACACCTTCAATTACTAAGATACCTGTGAATTAATTAAGTTTTCGGCATTCACTGTCACAGCGGGATTAATACCATGACAAGTAATCTGTAAACCTTGTTTGAGCAAGAGTATCCCTCCCTAAATAATTATCAGCTTCACAATGAGCAGTGGTCTTTGTCAGAGATGACAGATCTTCACTATTCACCTTCAAATTTGCTAGGAAGAAGGGGTTATAGACTCACATTAAGTTCTATACATAAGGTTGTAAACGGCAGTTCCTCACTCAGATGCCAAGAGGATCAGAGTTGCACGTTCAGTAGAAAGTTCCAGAACATCCCCCAAAACACCCAACACCCCACAAAACAAAACTGAAACAAACCCAACCGAACAAAAAAACAAGGAGTCATGACTGAACATAGTTTATTTTTTGACTGGCATCAAATACTGTGAGATAAGAAGTACTGAGGGTTACCTGGCCAGAGGGGAAAAAAACTAGAGGATTGATTTATAAACAAGCATAGGCTTTTGTGTTCCTCAGCAGAGATGAAACTACCATATTCAGTATCTACCAATGTTTTCTAAGACAAGAACATCACCAGTTAGGCAGCTCTTCAAAACACAGGAAACGATTTGTGCATTCCGTCTAATGAAACAAGACACCACATCTGAGAGGCTAAACTTGAGTCAAAATTTCCATCCCAGATAAAGGTAAAGGCACGTCCAAATTCTGTCTCCACAACCACAATATGCCAAAGTAGCTGGAGCAAAGCCAGCTGCCCAGCTAGCATTCTTGCCATGGGGACAAAGTTGTATCACCACCTTCTAAGCAACTGATCATACTCTGCACACATTAAGTCTCTGATGGGACAATGTACAGTTAATATGAAGATTAATGAAGTTAAGGCAAAAGCCAGAATGATCTAGATTTGCAAAACTTAAGCAGAGCTTGAGTATTTCTGCTTGTAGCTCCTGAAGGGGAACCAATCTCAAGAGCAGCCATTTAAAGAGAGCACCCTACTCTCCCAGAGTACAACCCTAGATCAAAAATCAGCATTAAAAGCTGTTAAAAGCTGGTGAAAAACATTTTCTGATCAACACTGTATGTCTCCTGATGAAGTTTTCTCCTGTCACAAACTAAAAACTTTCACTGTTTGAAGGAGATACTGAAATCTCACCATTTCCAATGCATAGACAAAAAAAAAAAAAAAAAAGAAAAAAATAAAAAAGCAAAAAAAGCACTGTTTTGGGCAAACAAGGCTGTTTACCAGAGAAATTTTCAAGCATTACTTTACATAGAGCTGTCCTATCAAATTCACTGTTTCACTTCTGGCACCTATCACTGCAAAGATTATGCTTATCACCTCTTCTAACCGACCAAGGCAAGACAGCTGCTCTAGAAATAGTTACAGCTGTTACTGCTGCTTACCTGGAAGCTACTGAACTCTCTCCCCCACAACTGACTGACATTAAACAAACCCCTGGGGTACAAAAAAACAAACAACAACAACAAAACACACAAAAAAGCGGACTACTTTGAACTACTTCTGAAGAAGAGTGTTTCCTTCGAAATGCATTGGAGACCACAGTTTCTGCAGAATTTACTGTTGCATTAATTGAGGACGGTCAGTCAGTTTTGAGGCTCCAACCAAACAATCACAAACACCAATTTAGGGACTGTTCTGTACCCACCTGCAAGAGCTCATCTGTCTACTCTCAGAACTGCTTTTCCTAAGGCTACATCTGAACTGCTATTCAGGCTAACCTAGATGCTTAAAATTACAATTTATCAACTGTCATATTCCAGATTATTTTGAAACCAGCTAGTTTTACATTAGATTGCATGAATTGACAGCAGCACAGTTCCACTTCACAGTAATACAGGCAGCCTATCTTTACCTTCCACACTTTCTCTTTACATCATGCGTTTACCCAGTTTTGCTTCTGGTGTTACTATGCCTTCTCTGTACTGTTGCCAAGATATTAAGCCCTCGGCCTTATACTGAAAATATTTCAGCCATAATTACAATATGCAACAATTGCCTATCAGGATCTGAATCAATAGTTCTTCGATTTCTGCCCATTTTATATTTACATTGAAGGCACTGGGGTAAAATGCTATCCACTCAATGACACCAAGAACCAAAGAGCATAAAGCAAATTAATCCCATGAGTAGCATTTTGTTTTTGTTTTCAGGTTTGAAGGAATTAATATAGTCTATGTTCTATTAAAATAACCTTTCTACATTAAGATCCTTTATTGATCATGGATTATTTATCTCATTCCATTGTTCTATTGCTAATTTTTTAATTTAAATAATGGAGATGGTTGTCTTAGCCTCATTTTCATATATAAAACTACACACAAATCAGGGAAAACCAAGTGATTTTGAAATGTTTTGGACAGCTATAAACACAGCAAGAAATCTCCAGCTGATTTCCAACTATGCTTTAAGTTTTACTAGGGACTTGTGGACAGCAGATTTCTTGTGCATCAGTAGCTACGTGATGGACCTATAGCATCTGCTTCTGATGATAATGCCTGCTAAAATACTCTTTTTTATAGTAGTGAAGGATTTGAAATAAAACAGCTAGGGAGAACAACTGAGGGGAGGCTGCAGAGAAGAATACAATTTAAAAAGTGTTATTTAGAACATTTCTGGCTGTAAATGTTTAAACCCTCAAGTTATCTGTTAATTAGTGCAGACTCCTTTTTGCTTAAGCAACTATCTGATCTGACAGGAGCAGTGTGGTACATTTGCACAACTATTTACTAACTAGTTGTCTCTTTATCATCTGCCAGACTGTAGTTCCGTGCCTCCTGTAGCAATCAAAGCTTGCTGTTGTGGTCTGCTTAAAGCCAGACTTCTCAGAAAAAGTTAGCATTTATAATTTTTATAATTTTTATATAAAAATTATGGTACAGCGCAACTGAGTGGCACGTTTTCACTCACATATGCAAAAATGTGTATATACTCATTTTTTTCAAACAACACAGAAGGTAATGTGTGCATCAGGACACAGGCAAAAAAAGAAAAGATCCCTAACCAGTACCGCAGATCAGTTCTTCCTGCATCATGAAAAGACACTTGTACTTAAAACTACTCCGTTTTTCAAGTGAAATTTCAATAAGCTGACTGGAATCATGTTGTTAAACTGAAACCTCAATTAAACATAGCAATAAATCTTTAAAAAAATTATTCCAGAATGAACACTCCCTTTCCTTTCCCTGCTGTATGTGTAAGTGCCTTGGCTTGACACTTTGTTCTCTCTAAATATTCTCAAATGAAAGCCATTAAAAAAAAAAAAGAGCTACTTTGTTTAATCCAATTCTTTTCGGATGGAGCTACCCCTGTGTTCTGAAGCTATTACGGCATTTATCATCCTGGAATAAACCTTTTAGTTCTGTAGGAATCAAGATCCGTGATGTACTTTTGAGACTGAATGTGGTTTTGAGTAGGTAGATTACTCATTGAGGTCATCACTAATTAAGGTTTTAGTTTTGTGTGTCTTAGAATTCTTCATCATCACCTTACTGGCTCCTGATTATCAGCTCCTCCCCTTGCCCCCTGCTTGAACAGCAAGCCCAAATAGAACTTCTGCAGGAAGCCTGCATGAGACACTACTGAGACTGCTCCAAGGACAAAACACTTGTCATTTCCCACTTCACAGAGAGATTTTAAATCTCTGCACGACCTTCAGCATGTATATACAACATCTATAATTCACCCTCCTTTCATCAACATACACTCTAATTACAGAAAGTTACCAGAGAGGGTCAATGATGGATGCAAAAAAGAAACATGTAGTGGTCCAAACAAGATTTCCATCTTCCATGTAAAATTTTACCACCTTCTCCTTCCCTGACCCACCATCATCCACACCTCTTTGCATTTCATAAAGCCTGGTGCCTTATATCTCAAAAAACACCTTTCTAGTTGATCAGGTAAGCGATATCAGTGGCTATAACAACACAAATAAGCATCAAATAATTACAATTACAAAAAAGAGGGCAGTACATTTGTAAGCTTAAAAATAAAAACTTTTACCTCAGTTATAATTCTACTGGCAGCTGCATTCCAACTTTCCAGCAATATGGAGTAAGCAAAAATCTCTGGTTAGCAGAAATACTGCATGAACGGCAGCTTCATAAGCAAATTCTAGAATGTCTTCTGTGAGGCACATGCTGCTAAAGAGAGCCCAGGTTTCTAAATTTCAAGCCAACTAGACTTTTCAAGACTTGAAAATAAGTTCACTTTCATAGTTTAGAACCAGAACAAACCATGTCCAAACTACATGTTCAAATTTTTATAAAAATTAAGGTTTAACATTTATTTTACATCTAGCTTTCCACATCCATGTGGGGACAAGGAATCAGAATGTACATAACTATAAGCAGTGCAAAAGTGGTGCCAGTGAGAAGTCACAGATGCACAATAAAGTGATAGTACAAGACTAGAGAAAATTAAGCTATGGATGTTAAGAATGGAGACCAAAAAATTAAACAAGAAAAAATATGAAGGAAGAGGGCAGGGAAGAGGAGAGTCGGATGTTTAATAATGCCCTTGTTGCTGCGAAGATAAACTAATGGCACAAGACAATGTTTCTTGTAGAACAAAAATCCAATAGCAATGAGTCTTTATTCACGTTTAGTCACCTGACATGAAGAAAGTGTCTGTTGCATTAAAATAGTCATCAATGTAAATGGCAGCATGGCTGAACAAGTCTTTTTCAATGGTAACGAACATCCCACATAGTAAAGTCACTTCAACACAGCCTCATGACAATTCCCACATCAAAACAGTACTTTATTTTATAATTTTTTTTGCCTCATCATTACTCCCACATTAAGATCTTTCAGTTGTCAAGTGTACAAGGTGAAGGAAAAGGTTCTCAGTCAGCAAACGCGGGTGCATCAGGAAGTATCTCCACAATACACCACTTCAGATCTGCTGGGTCCCAAGTCCATCCGTGAACGCTGGGCTCCCAGCACCAAGTGTAGCACCCTACTACGGCTACACTGCTATGTTAGCTTATTAATTCTGCATACATCAGGCCGAGCAATGTGTCAACCTGCAACAGACTGAGCATTATAACTGAAAATGGCAAAAGATTCACTCTATTGAACTTTACATCATTATTTGATGTTAAACAATGAGGCAAATGCCAACAGTATATACAAAAACCAGCTTTGCTTTTACAAAAGATTTTGTTTCCCATATTGATTAATCCAGGCAGCTAACTCATTGGTTTATGCAACTTTATTGAAGAAAATAAATCAATTACTAGTAGAGCTATTAGTTGATCACTCATCCATTGACAACTTGCATCATTTATTCAGTGCTATATTAAACAGTGTTTTGGAAGACAGATTAACTAATAGCTCCAAGCCTCCTAACAAAATTTAAATGAATTACAAAAATGTTCTTAAACCCTATTTTGGAATACAAGGGATGTTTGACTTCCAATTTCCATTCTCTGTAAAACAAGAACTGGTCATTCCTTTATTGACATGCATAAGATACATCACATTTTCTGTTCTGCTGATGCTATAGATTCAGTACCAATTCTCCAGACACATCAGTTATGAGCAAAAGTAAATAATAAAACCTCAGTTCTCTAACACTGGAAGGTTTGGAACAAGATGGATGTTGCTACAGCAATGTTACTTCTTTGATGGGAGAAAACTGAACATCCATCCATCCCCTCCCCCCTTCAGGTGATATCTTCAGTATCTGTTAGAGCAGTGAGGAATGTTTGTTTTTAATCTCATAACCAAGTTAGAATGAAGACATTGGCCACATAATACACATGCTCCATTAAAAAAAAATTCTGAATCTTGGGCAATTGTTCTTGTGTAACTACTTTACAGATTCTAAAAGCAGTTATTGTCCAAAGCTGGAAGAACTAAAGTCTTCTCAGATGAGCATGTGCATGAATGGAAGGAGGTAAACAAAAAAATAAAAAAGATGAGGTCTGATAGGGGAGCAGCCGGATAAGAAAATCAAAAAAGGAACAGTAATTTAAAGTTTATTCCAGCTATAATGCAGGTTATTCTGACTTTAAGGTAGCATCACATGGCGTACTTCTGAGTCCATTCCCGAGATATTCTGTTGTACCTGCAAACAAAAACAGGAAGTGAATTAATGTCAGCATGAAAATAAAAATTTCCTAAACAGTTTATGATTAAGTATAACTTTATCCCTATCTCCCTAGTCTCTTTACACTACAAGAACTCTCTTTCTGTACTAAAATATACCTGAACTGAAAAAACTTGAACAATTCCTTCTGTAGACAAATTAGGATATTCTCTAATTTTAGGAAAAACTTGAAATTCATGACAAGCAAATTTGCCAGAAGTCTGTTGTGAGAAAATGACTGAGGAAGGAATAAAGACTATCTGGGATGGGAGATGCAAAGGGAGGATTTTGTTTAAATATTGCTCTTAGGTAAGATTACACTGTATCACATGCCATAAGTAAAGATTATTTGGTTAATAATATCATTGGATACAGAACATCAAATTTCCCATTTTAAAGAAAAACAACACTAAACATTTCTTCACACTTAATACTCTCTTTCCACACAAATACACTGCTCAAACAATTTTTAAAGGACATTGAAGTGCACTACTTCCACAGGAACTGAACTGACAATTAGTTTTCACTTAACTCCATGCTTGTCAGTAAGAAGTTAATTTTCAACTATACAAGCAGAACATAATCCCCATATGTTTTCCTACTTTATATGTGGAAGACAGACACTGCTGTATAAAAAAAGTTGAAATTTGGATTGTCTAAATTCACCAATGTCTCTTCATGAGGTCTCGCTACATGCATCACTTTGAACCAAATTCTGACAAAATCTGGGTAAATACTTACCAGAACAAGTTGACAAGCTGGCTCAGAACTCAGTAATTATTTCATACTAACTTTTCTTTTGGGGCCATGCAAGAGCAGTAGTTGTGAGAAATAGTGACTAGCCACTATATTACACACTAATCACAGATCAAGCTGTTAAATTTCCAGGTTCAGTAACTGGTGCATCCATTATCTGTTAGTTAATCCAGTGCTTAGAGCATGCAGCACCCAAGTGCTGACAAATTCCCATTTTGTCAAATGCACCATAATGTGCAGATATCCTTACCCTACAGCATAGCGTATTTCTCTGTCCACTCTCTTGCTAACCTATTGTACCTAATTGGACAAATGTATTTAGCATTAATATATATATGAAAAAACCAAACTAATAATTCTATCTGTGCAAAATGTTAAAAGTACCTCAGGAAAATAAAGTTGTTGCAACACAGATAGGAAAAAAAGTTCTGCAGCCTGTTTTCAAGGGGAGCACCAAAATTATAGGCCAAGTTGCTGCCAAATGAAAGCACCAAAAACACGCAGCTATCTTTTCTTCATTATAAAGTTTTAACTATACTCTATTTATGTGCAGTAAGCAAAAAAATGGGCAATATATACTGTAAAATACTTCCCCACATGAGAAAAAGATAGTCTCCTTCACCCACAACTTCAAAGCTGCTCAGCTCCTCTGTTTTTAAATTATGCACTACCAAGAATAGTCGCTTCTCTGACACACGAGTTCCCTCCATCTCGGATTTTCACAAAAGGCTCACTAAACACAACTGCTGTCTGACAATGCACTCTTACAAAGTCTGTTAAAGTACTAGTCTTGTGCAACTCTGTACTTACTTGTCTCTGTCTGTTTTATAGATACGTGCAATCTCTGGCACTAGTGGGTCATCTGGATTTGGATCGCATAACAGTGAACAAATGGATAAGAGAACTGTAAAAAAAAAAAGCATTCTCAATAGCAAAACAGGAGCAACAATCTTAAACAATGGAACACAGATCTTTACATGAGCACAATGTCAGCACAGGAGAGAACCTAAGAAGTATTTTCCTGAAAAACAGCCAAATATATCTGTAACTCACTCTAAGTAAAAAGCCCAGAATAAATTAAAAGTTTGTAAGAACTATTTGTTTCCTATTTCCCAATAGTTACAGCTGTCAGTGAGCACATGAGAACAGCACTGTTGTCCCCTGCACTATGATGTAACATAGCAGCCAACAAAAGCACATTATGTACTCTGATGACCAGCATATCCATGGTTTTCATCACTAACACTAGAAAATCTTCAAATTTAAATTTATTTTTTTTCTAAATCAGACTGACTTCTTTATCTGTTGCATGTAAGGTAACAACACCCTGGTCTGCACTGAATAAAACTACATGTATGTTGTAAAAAAGAGTAACACTGTTGTAGGCAACTAAGGCAACTATGAGGACTTCATTTCCTACTCTCACAGCAGTTTTAAAGGAAAACAGTGAAGCATTAAAATATAGGGAATCCACATTCAAATCACAAACTGACTCCTTGGACAGACAGGATTTACAAGTTCTATAGACAAAAGGTGTCTGATGGATCTTTTGAAGCCATAGAGACTAGTGGCTTTGAGGCAAAACAATTTGATCATCATGAAAGTATTTGAGAATTATCTGTTATTTACTATAGTAAAATGAGGAAAGCTAAAAATCTTCTATTGCAACACAACATCAATTTATCCTGAAATAGGATCAGAAAGCTTTGTTCATGATGTAATACAATGCCACTGCACAGTGGCAGAAAGCAACATATATAAAAAACAGTTTTATTCATCTACCACAGACATGTCAAGATAACTCTGCATGTTATTCTAGACATTCAAAAAATATGCAAATTTCATTATTAAAAACTGACTTTAATTTAATCTTTAATTTAATCTTTAATTTAATATGCACGTGTGTATCTACATGGACAGCTGCAAACAAGCAGTTTCTCAGCCTTAGCTCGAATACACCACCACAGGCCTAATTCAATCCAAATGTTGGCAGATTCCTCTGGGACCAATGAAGCAAACTCTGCTAATACTGAAGCAAGTGGTCAGACAAGGCCTTAAACAGACGTGTAGCAGAAGGTGTTAGAAAAAACAGACATCCACTAAAAATGCAGTAAGGTACCAGTATTCAGTACAAGTTGGAAACATTTCTCGTTCATGAAAGTTACCTTTAGAAATAGTTAAAGCAGGAGACCACTGTGATCTGAGAATATCAAGACAAATGCTGCCATTACTGTTAATATTTGGATGATAGATTCTTGTTGTAAATGCAACCTGCAACACAAACCAAAAAAAAAAAGTGTTTTGGTCTACGATGACAATGATGGCATCCTTTCTTCTCAGTAAAGCTTTTAGTCAATTCAATTTACTCTAAAAGAAAAGGATCAAGCAGTTAAACTGCACCAAATTCAGGGAAATGCGCCCAAGCCACAATCTCTCAGTCTCCCATTACCAGGCACTATTTCAAACAGAGCAAGGGCAAGTACAAGGCTGTGTTTTAATCACAGCTGCCTGCATGATGAAGACACTCAACGCCTGAACCACAGTCACAGTGCTGTCACACAGCTAAGGAACTTCAAGTACTGCAGTCACTCCAAGGGTACATTTTCATATTGACTGAAAATTGGAAGACAAAGGTAGCGGCTGATAAAGCTATCAAAAAAAGAGCATATTTTGCAATTACTGTCAAATTCTAACAGATAACCTCTTCACCCATTTGAGGCACTCAGCAAGTTAATCCCTATCCATAGTGTCACATTCCTACAGACCAATCCAAACAACTACACTAATAGTTGACAGTCACCTCAGTGAGAACTCTATTATAGTAACACTGAATAACACTATAGTAAAGCTAATGAGTTTTCCTATCAGTTAAGAAAACCAGAAATAACCCCAGATATCATTCCAAGACATTCCAAATTCATACACATGGATTTGCTCATAAAATATATGCTAACACACCCATTCTTGTGGTAGTTAGAATGGGACCCAGCCATCTAATATACTGTAAGAATGTGTGAAAAGAAGTGAGAACTGGACAATATTACAACACCGAGACTGACAATTTCTGTCCTGTACTCAGTTCTTTAAAAAGCACTAATTTCATAAATTAGAAAGCAATACCTACCTTAGGTGGTTTGAATGGGTAGTCTGTAGGAAAGTGAATTGTCAAGAAGAATACACCACCCTGATATGGACTGTCGTTCTGTCAAAGCAAACAAATAATTCTCCTATTATCATCTTTAGGACTAAATACCACTGAAGATCTTGTTTTTTAAATAAATAAAAGGAGAGGAAATTTGTTTAAACAACTCAAATGTTTAATCCACCAGTACAAGAGAGATGCAATTAAAATTCAGTTACTACTTCCTAAGGTAAGCAATACAGAATATATACAGATCACTTTCTGTATGGATCTCTCCAAGCTAGTGCTTCATAAAAAAGAGCTTCTCTGACAATCCACTCAAGATTACTTGGCAAAAGCATTTAAATGCTTCTGAGATAACTCCAAAAAGTAATGTTAACAGAGTTCATCAGATTCAAAATCCTCCAGTTCTGTGTTTGGAGTTTATTTGTTATGACAATCCAGGTGTAGAGTGGCCACGGACTCCCATTCCCTCTTTAAGTTCTGTCCTTAGCTTAGGCATTGCTCAGCCCTTCAGAAAACCTCAGAATACACAGCTAACTCCTTGTTCCTTGGAAAAAAGAAAACAAAGACCCCAACAGAAAAAACAACAAAAAAACCCTATCACCCTACCAGCACAACCAAACAGACCAAAAAAATAAAAGAAGATTCAAGTGAATTCTTCCTCCCTTTCTGTTTTAGAAATTCACTCTAATGTGGTATTGAATAGTATTTTACATTTCCTTTGTCCAAGGAAACAATTATGAGGATAATTCATTCAGGTGTCAACTATTAGCAGTAAAGCAACATGTGGCAGTAAAAAAGATGACAGTAAAACTACAACTAAATTTCTGAAATAGAGCTAACAATTTTATTCTTTAACCTGAAGACTACTATGCCTTTAATTCTGAATTCAGGGCTAGGGAAAATGAATTTGAAACATACACAGTACCCTTCTGCATTATTTGTAAATTGAATTCTCATATTAATTGCAAAACATTTCACCAATGTAAGGAAATAACTACATCTTACTTAAATACCAGAAAATGACAATCTGCAACGCAAAACAAGGGATTCAAACCTGCCAACAAGTAGGTTATAACCCATATCCAATCTCTGATGAAAATCTAGCGATCAAGATATAACCTCTTGTACTTGGTTAAGAGATACCATGTGAGGCCTTGAGGAACCAAAAAACCAATCCTTTTACTGCACATATTCTGGGGATACATTTTAGCAAATACAGAAGCTCCTCTTAGAATGTGTTAAACCAATGCAAGCTCTCTTACACCTATCCAAGAAAATCGGAGCCTGTAGAGGTGGAAGACCAGATGAGTGGTTCTACAATCCTTGTTGGTTATTAAAGACAACACCACAGAAGCACAAAAACTACTAACACCACATTTCTGTCAGGATACTGCCCGATCTGGAAACAGGAACACAGACCACCTGACACCACAAAAACCACATGGGGAAAAAAGGAGCTGTACATTATTAAACCAGAACGGGAAACTAAAAATAATAATCTCAATTTAAATTCAACCAATGTTTAATACCTCATGACCATGCAGACACCAGTCACACAGATTCATCATACCCAGTATAGTGCAGAACACCCCCAGCCATTTAAGCACGAATATAGCTATTGAACAATTCTGTCTCTTTGAGGTACCTAGTTACAATCGATGAGGACCAGGTACTTTGGGATGAAGAGATATTTTTCCAATCAGGTGAACCTCTAATAAGCATGTTTTCCATTGTGGTCTCCTAATAACACACTTGTAGCTATAGAGTCAGGGCCATTCAGTATCACTGATATTTAATTCCTACTTTGTAGCCTCACCAGAAGCATCATATTGTGGCTGCAGGTCTACTGGAATCCGCTATTTGTCTTCGCAAGTTACACAAGGTTTTGTTTTTTCAATACAGATAACCAGCCCTGAGAACTCCAGATGTCAAGTGTTTCCATGTTATGTTTTCATTAAAGGCAAATGTTTTGCTTCCTTAATGAGGAAAGAACCACATTCAGGTTTCAGATGCTTATTGAACATGTAAAAAAGATTTTTTTCCTCCAGTCATAACTAAAACCTCACATTTCAGTGAATTTTTCCCCTTCTATCCTTCAAGTATTCCAGATCTCAGAGTATGACACCAGACCAAATAAGGATTCCTTGCTCTAAGATCCACACAAAAACATCCCAACTAATTCCTGACATTAGGAACAGCTCCTCATAAAGTCCATACTAGATTCAAACTTTGGAAAAAGTTAAATGCAAACACAGTTTCTAGATATGAAGTGATAGTATATCTAACATTGCTCTAGAAATCATCTCAGCTGAAATATGTCCTCATAAAACACTGCAGCAACGAATTAATTAATTTTTTTCCCCTCCCTCATTTTCTGCTACTGTAAGAAACACCTCTAGAACTAAAGTCAGATAAGGAGAGTTTAAAAAAAGAAAAAGTAAATCAACCCCCCCCCAGTTTTTTTCTCAATAAGAACTACTCACTTAATATTACTTCACAAGAATTAGAATACTTACAGGTCCCATAATTGTGGCTTGCCAATGAAACACTACAAAAGAAAAACTCCGCATTATTATCTATGCATGATATGCTTTGAGTTAGCAGAGCAAAACAGAAATCTTAAAGTTACTTACTGTCATCTCCAACGGGACCTGCTGAACACTGTGCTGGAGGATCACGGGCTAAGTCACTAAGTTCCTTTAGGGAAAAAAACAAACAAAAAACCATACTGTTCAGAGCAGAAACACGAACAGAGTAATTTTCACTTCATGTCTAGCAAAAACCTTTAACAGTTTTTCCATATACAGACACAGGAGAATGTGCAATTAACAACTATTAGAACCACTAGATCAGTATAAAAAAATGTCTTTATAAAAGACAACAAGCACAAAAACCAGCTATGAAGGTGAAGAGCTACAATGACTGTACTTTTCCAAGTACTACCATAAAGACATTCTTGTTGAAGAAAGGAGAACAGGACACAAATCCTGAAGTAGGCAAAGTTTAACCACTTTCTGAGCAAAATTTTCAAGGACTCAGTCTTAGCTAGAGAAGCCTGAAGTGGAAGGAGGGAAAGCTATTGATGAGTTTTAATGAGTTTTCATGAAACAGAAAGCATTATGTATGTAACATCTGACATTAAAACTCAGAACAGAAAGAAAAACCCCCACTGAAACTCAGTTTCACTTTAACCACTACCTCCAGCAGGGATCTATCTTGCACAGATTAGAATAGACAGGAAAATTCAAGAGGCTGACAAGTGCTGGAATCAGGAAAAATAACTGTATTTTTTATTTCAAACTTCACATTTAAGGCAATTATGCCTTTAAAATTCAAAATAACTGAGCTGTAGAAACAGTTCCCTCCCCCATTCCAGAGGGAATGAAAACAGAGACTTCAGATGGAGGATTCCTTGTGTAGAGTAACAATACCGCTGTGAGGAATCAAAGAAGCTCTGCATTAATTTGTTTTAATGCTCCACAAGTCATTTGTTTGGACAGTGTGTTTTAAAACTAAATTTACACTTTCAGTTAAAGCAAGTAACAGCTACCTTCTTTCTTCCCTGCTCTCCTTTGAATCTAAAAATGGCTTCAAGAGCCTCTATAAATCTGCATTTGTCAAGGTATCTAGAAGTCATGGGAAAAGGCAAAACCTTCATCCCTTCTTCCATATCTTAACAGCGCCACACCAGTTTTTTTCCTGCAAGTCTCTAAAAGTCATTAAAACAAAAACTTTGTCAGACACTGAAGAAGCCCAGGCACACCTATAATGCTGGAAACACATGCAGACTGGGACCGTACAGCTAACTTTGTCTGGGAAGATCCTAACGTGCATCCTTTATGTTTCACAAATTCTGTACTTTACATTAAAAAAACCCCAAACCCAAAACCAACTAAGAAGCCCCAAACAACAAAACCACCCCACCCAAACCCCATACCAATCCCCTTCCCCCAAAACACCAAGAAAATTTAGTCACAGATTTCCCCTTCCTACATGTGTGAATTCTGATGAACTTTCCAAGTAACAAGACTTTGGTTTTGCACTGCAATCAGACTTGTTTTACAAAATGAGATTGTATCAGTTTTGATAAGCAATGGCACAATGAAATTAATATTACAGCTCATTTCACTGCTGCTGTTACTTAAAACGTGGGCAACAGCTCTTTCCAGATCATCACAGTAAACATACTTAGAATACATTTCTCTACACTCTCCAGTAACTACTGAGGGTCCCTTATTTCTATGAAATATCACTCATTAGGTCCATATGTAAAAGAAGTTTCAGATGGAAAGCTTCTAAGAATGATCAATCATTTCAAAAATCTGAGAGGAAAAAAAGATGTCATGTTCCTTAAAGTAAGCTATAGCAATGAAATAAGGAGATAGACACAAATATTATTTTAATGTAGTTGTATAGTTACTACTGCATTCTTTGATTTAATCCTGGAAGAACATTTAGATCCTGTTGGTTTTTTTACTATCACACAGACTAAGAACTATGAAAAGGCTCTTCATGCAGTTTATGAAAATTAGGAAATTGAGTAGCATGAAGACAAGGATGAGAAAAGATCAGTATAAAGTGGACTGTCAGAGGTATGTGCATTAGACTAGAGAGCTCTTCAAAAGGTACTACCGTCTTCAGAGAAACAAGAATTCAGTACTCAAGATAAAAATAGATATTTTAACAGCAGGAGAATTAGAGTATGTCAATAATTCAACTAGGAAAAGATAAGTAGCATTACAAATATAAGACATAAATTTATTAAGTTCCAGTGAAAAGTTTGTGCAAAAAACCCTTTGGTCGTACTAAAAATAATTTAAAAGCTGAAACAAACAAGTTTGAATATTCCAGACTCTAGTAATTTCAAAATATATGTCTATACAGAGTTACTGCTTTTAACTACTTGAACTGTTCTAGATGACAAACAAGTAGTGACCTTCATTAATGAAAGGACTAAAGTTTCTCTGGCCCAAAACACTTCAGCAAAAAAAAACCCAAACACCTAATTGTGCTAATCAAAGCAGTTCAATATACAGATAGTTTTAGGAGCACATGATACAGCACCTAGCATTTCACCCACAGGGCAAGAAATTCGCCCACTAAATTTGGAAAGGAAAAAAGGCTGAGGTAGCACACTCTTGTATTTGCTTCTCTTGGGTACTATGGTCAGAGGAGTAAAGTTTGTAGTAGAGCTGTTTGTTTCAGCAGAGTGTGAAAGGCTGTGGAAGAACTTGGGCAAACATGAAGCAAACCCTGGCTCACAGTAACACCAGACCTACTTCGCCTGCCTGTTAAGTGAGAGACACTTCACATCTACACACAGAGGCTTTTTGTCACAAGGGAGAGGAAAGTTCTCTCTTAGTAACTTTAAAAAGCACCTCCTTCTGAAAGCTACAACTCTGCTAAATCCAACAGGCAAACTGGAATAACTGGAAACTAAACAAGCAGAGGCATGTGGGCTGTGATATCTGGAGTGCAGTTGAAGCATTTTGTTGAAGGAAAAGGAGGAGCTTTTTTTTTTTTTTTTAAAGCTTCCCACTTAGTATAAATACAAACCTACTTTTCTTCTCATCAATCAGTAGCAACGATTCTATAAGAAAAAATATTTAATCTGAAAAACAGATCTGACACCAAAACTAAGCTTCATCATTTCCATGAGCCGATTTAAAAACATAATTTTTAAGAAATTACCTCATAACTGCTGCCCTCTTTTACCCATTTCTCACTAAGAAGGTAAAGACCACATTAAGTTTAATTTTACAAAGCAGAGTTTAACTAGTATTTTAGAATTAAAAAATGTTCCCAAGCACTGTTCTGTAGCATTTCTACATATAAAAGCTTTCTGCTATATTTCTTCTACTGCCATACCTACTTCTCCAACTTTGCTTCTTTTCATTCACATGGTATCAGTAGTGCTTTCCCTTTACAAAGAGGTATTAAGCTACATCCCAAACCTTCTTAAAAATCCCCAAAGTAGAACCCACATTTTCCTGGAGTCAGTCATTACAGTTTTTCACTTTTTAGGTGATTTAAAAAAAATAAAAAAAACTCCCAAGAAGTAAATGTGAAACATGGGGACAATAAACCAAATTTGGTACGGAGTGACATGCTATTGCCTATCGGAAAGGATTAGTCTTGAATTACAACCATGACTAGTAGTCTCTGTCACTACCAGAGGTTTCCGGTATAGCTCCAGCATGTCACCATTTCTGTGTCCCAGTTTCCAAATATAAAGTTGCAATAGCTCCTGCTTCTCCACCAGGATGATTAGTCACTCAGCATTTTACAGGTTTAAACACTGTTTAAGGAGTAAGCACCAATGCTACTGTTAGAGGACAACAGCAACGTAACACAGACAAGAAGCAATACATGTACAATTTTCTAACAGAGTTTTGGAAAACAGGGATAACTAGAAATATGGCAACAGTACCTGCCACCGCAACAGTTAGATCTGCTTTAACATAAATTCAGCACCATTGCCTTCTGCCAGTTTCACATAAAGTTTCTAGCAAGATGCAGTTTCATTGGTGAAACAGCCCCGTTCTTAATCTCCTCTCTTCTCTTTCACTGTACATTAGAAAGCTAGTGAAAACCCAAATCAGTACTTTCAAAAATATGCTTATAAAGGCTAACTAATCTGCTTGTTTTGCAGAAATATAATTGTATATAACATAGAAAACATGGCTTATGCTTCAAGTGATGATTCAAAACATTGACATGTGAGTGCTAATGCAGGACTATGATTCTGTTACAAACCACAAGTGTCTTTTTTGACAGAAAAGCTGCTAAAAAGACCCTCAAACAATAATTTAAAGAACAGTAAGGGATATCTCATCCAAATATCCAGGTGCAAGACAACAAAAGCTTTCAGGTCTCAGCAAATTCTGTAAGAAACGACAGCCGGGTGCCTACCAAGCTGCCTTCCTGCCATGTATCAAACAGACCAACATCTGTACTGGCTGCTTTTCTTCCCCTTTGTCAGAATTCATACTGTCTGTGGCACTACTACTACATGTTTCTAGTTTAAGCTAGAATAGCCAGGCCTTAATTTTAAAGGTACTAGCAACTAACGAAATACAGGGTGGCAGAAGATCACTCCCACCAGTGACTGAAGGTTGTCCTCCAAGAGCTTAAACTCAGTTACATTTAACATTGTTTTGCAGAGATTTAATATTGGTTTGTAACACAACTACTTGTAAAAATCATAAATTGCAGCTTTCTGGTTTGTAGTTGAGAAAGCATATTGGAAAAAATGGAGTTAACTTGCTTTAATTTTCCAGACAATAACTTGTTCTGTCTTGGAAGGCCATGAAAGGTGATATGCAGTTAAATCAGAAATTAAAAAAAAAAAACAACAACAAAAGAAAACAAAGAAAAACCAAACCACAAACAAAAGAAAACAACAAACAAACTAACTAAAGAGAAAAAAGAACACTTAGGTCAATAAAAAAAAAAATCAACCTTTATTAACTTGACTGCTTGTCTAATGTTGTATCAAACAGGATATTTCAAACTCTAAGCATCCCAAAATTCATCACTGCATTAGTTTTACTCATTAGCTCACAGCTGAAAACAGCTTTAAAAAAGAAGGAAGGATTGGAAGCAGCTATAAAGGGAGGGGAAGAACATTTAAGCCTGTTTGAAGATTAAGGAGTGTCAAGCAGCAAAGAACTACTGCCTCATCCCACACACCTGCATTTGAAACATTTGTTTCAGCATGGAAATTAATTACCCCTGGAAGCAGAAAATAACATTTTGAAAGGACACTGAATGTGGATTTCTAAGCAGAATAAGAAAGCAATGGTATAATAAACATCACAAAACAAATGATACCAGCAGAAAATTATCAGTTTCAAACAAGCTGGCCTTTTGGCTAACAATAAATAGATAAATCTAGTGTGTAATGACAGTGCATAGATACAGAAAGATGTAGGTTTCTGTCATTTAAAAAAAGACATTAGAGCAACTATGCAGAGGAAGCACATGAAGGCTAGTCACAGAAAATAGTGAGGATCAAAGAGCACAGAAAGGTTTTTTAAGAAACCCAAAACACAACCAGTAATGTAACAGTTGTGATTCTCCCTATTTTGGTTATTCTGCTTCTATTTTTCATAGTTCTCCTTTCAACCCTTAGTACTGAATTTTTCAGGCTACACTCTGCATATTGTTTGTACAATGTCTAGCAGCAATATCATAATGGTATAATGGAAGATAAACATAGAAATAACTCATTTTTTAAGCCTTGCACTCAAGGAAGGAAATGCCAGACTGCTGCATAACTGTAATTAAAGTAACTTTGTGTACTTGGACTGTGATACAAACTACTCAGGTGACCACCTACTATCTTTTCAAAGAACCTACCTTTCAGTACACAAGCCCTTTGTGAATGAGAGTATTGTCTACAGCTCTTCTCCTCTGTTCTGAGATCTGGAAGGGGTACAGTACAGGTAATGGCTTTCAGCAGATTTCAGAGTTACTGCAACTAAAACGGCTCTCTATTTATTCCAGTGTTTTGCAGAGTAGTGGACAGATCCAACTGGGAAAGGAGCTGAGTTACAGACCTTGCTTTCCTGGTCCCTCATTAAAGGCATTCAGAACAAACTTAGAAAAAAGGTGGCAACTACACACCTGTAGTTGTGCTTTGAATTCAAAAGTATGGTTTGTTTCCCCCAAAATAATCAAAACCACAGCAGTTGTCTTACTCAAGATGAAGAAAATCTGCTTTACACACATAAATTCTGAGGTATTATAACAATTACCTGAAAACAGAGCTTATTAAAACACTCCTATGCTCACTGTAGAATGAGGGCTGTGTACAGCGACTAAAGCACACTGAAGGGAGAAGTGTGAAGTGAAGCACTGGTTAACTACCTAGCCACTCAATGACAGCTGGTTATTTTAATTTTGGCATTTCCAAGTTTTTGAATATTGGACCCTGAAACTTAGCATTCTTTTTACTTGGGAGTTTTTTCCTGCAAGAACCACGCTGATCTTTGGTTCTGTAACCCAGGACTACAATACAGCCCTCAGAGAGGAGGGTAACCAGCATAAACAGGCCACAAGAGAAGCAAGAAGAGGCACCAAGATAAATGAAACAGAATGGCTGGGAATCAAAGGGACAATCTAGACAAATGTAAATTGATGCAGTTGGAAAGGAGTTTATATTCAACATAACGCACTCAGGAATGTGATTTTGGCATTGTGCTAGACAATTTCCCATAAATGCTAGCTTAAGTACTTGTTAGATGCAGGTGTTTGGCAGTATTTCCCGAGAGCCTCCCAACATGCTTCCCTGCAGCTTGTTGAGGGCGCAGTGACATACAGCAGAACCTCAGCCACCAGCATTTGACACACCAACCAGAAGCTGCACCTGGTACGTGCCCTGCTCTGGACACAGTGTGACAGGAGCCTCCCAAAGCTTGCCAAGACTACACAAACAACGACTTTGGAGAGTGGCAGAGTACAGGACAGGTTTCTGTAGAAATGACAAGCAGTCTTAATGGAGCACATAACCTCAGTAGGCCTGCATCTTCTCAATAAAGGTACAAGAATTCTCCATGTTCTCAAGGAAATGTACAGAAAGGAAAACTATGTAACACATAGTAATCAAATTAATATTCTAACAAGTAACACCATGTCTTTAACCAGCATAGTGAATTCACTGTTCAAAAGCAGTTTATTATTCTGAAATTTAATTATTTAACCTAATGAACTCTGAAAATCAGCTCTCCTTTTAAAAAGCTGTCTTGACAGTCCACGTTTTGTATGAATCCAAAGATGCACGTGAAAGCTACTGCGATATACCATAAGGGGTATATTCTATGAACACAATTGTGTGGGAATGATTACACTAGCTTACCTACAGTGTACAACTACCCTATCATATGAAGCTATTTGTGTCACTACCCTTCAAAACTGTTCTGTGTTTTTAACAGCTAAGTCATAGAGATGCAAAACTAAGGGGTTGTCTACAGGATTAGATACAGTTACACAAAAAATCAGCTCACACCAAGACAACGGGGTAGAAAAAAAACAACAAAAAAAACTACCAAAACACAGCTGCTCTTACAGTTGAGTTCCACCTCAGTTATCCAGAGAATAGTGATGTCCAGAAGGGTCTTAAAGTTTAAAATAAAAAAAAAAAGAAAAAAGAAAGGGAAAAAAGTTTTTAAAAAAAGTTTAAAAACATCTTTATCAACAGACTGCATCCTGAAGTAGGGGGTCATTGCTCAGCTGGCAAATTGTCATTCAGAAGATCCCTCTATATTATTCAAGGCAAGAAGAAACTAAAACTAAGCCTGAAAGGAAAAACAAAGTTTGCATTTATCTCATTTAAGAGAATTTTTTGGCATTATTACTCAAATAGGCCAACACAGGTTGGGAAATACTGTCTTAAAGCAAGGCACTTGTACGTATTAAAAACTTAGAAGAGCTCACAGAAATGATGAGCACCTGGCCAACCTAACTCCAGGTTACAGAGAAGCTCACTATAAAGTTAACTGAGCACTTAATACAATCCTCGTGCCTTCCCAACAGGAAGACCTAAAGCACTTTAGCATCTGCACCGAGCTTGCAACTCTGGCATCCAGATGCTTGTGGAAAGGATTAAACATTGGACGCCTCCTTTTTTTTACTGGGCCGTAACATTTGCAAAGCAGTCTGCAATCCTCCCAACTTGCCTTCTTAAGACCAGAATAAAAAACAATCACAATTACAGTGAAAAAAACTGCAGGAGATCTTGAAGATGTCTAGCCTATCACACTTCTCAAATGGACGAGGTTCAGAACAAAGGCTTCCTTTAAACAAAAATTTAATACTGAAATTTACTGTTGGGAAGAAGGCTCTGAATGATGTTTAAACAAAATAAAAAAATCCCCCCTACCTATTTAGCTTTCAGCCCTGAATCCTGCAATACTCTATTTGGCTCATTTTTCAGTATTAAACCTTGTGTACATCCAAGTGTTTTACACTTGTTTATGCCAAAGGCATAAACACCAACTTAAACTTGTGAATATAATTTTAACTAATTTTTTTTGCAAGGCTTCCCCAACACAACTACTGCATTTAATGTATCATATCAATGCCCCATAAAAAGCCCAATGAAGAGAACCTGTTTTTTTTTTTTTTTTAAAAAAGGTACCTGCATTTGCCATTTAGAGTTTGAGGTATTAAATTTAGATTCCTGAAGTTTATAAAACTTTTCAGCGTGTGCAACTCAACACAGTTTAAGACTCTCTTCTGATAAAACCAACTTTTAAAACATTTAAAAATGCACTACTGACTGCAGTAATATATACATTCACACTGCTGCTTTCATTTCTCACCCTATTTTTCTTTCCTGCATATTATACCACCAGGTTACTACATCAAATCAATCACAGGAGAAAATGCATTTCTCTAACTCAGCCTTTCCAATGTAAGCTACAGCATCTTAGCCTAAAACCATCAAAAAAAGTCAGCTTATACTGAGAGATCAGATCTAATGCTGAAGTGCAAGTTCCCATCTGCCAGCTTTGATGCACAGGGGAGGGACCTATATGAGAACACAGAGCAGACAATTAAAGTGGCAAAACCTTCATATTTGCAACAGAAAGATTTAACAGAGATGACATATCAATGCCCTAATCTGAATTACACAAAAGCTCAACCCTTTCCCACTCCTCCTTACCAGCTGTCACTTGACATCTCAGAGAAGGTTAAGAACCTCCATCCTCTCTCAGGACAGTTCAACCCAGTGGATGCAGAGAACACATCCATGGGTAGGGGATAACACCAGGTTGGAGGTGGCCTCCACAAAGAACAGAGATGCCTTTGGCAAGAGGCAGTTTACTGCTCAGGATCCAACAGCTGCTGCTTACAGCTGTTTACATCCTTCCCTGCTCCTTCACCCATTAATGTGTGAGCACAGAAAAGGCCTCAGAGGCGGTTACAGACTGGGCAGAGGGCTGAAGGGAGCTCATTCTGTGGAGTTCTACATCAGCTCTTCTGTAGAAGAAACTCACACAAGGAATAATAGCAAAAGCACTAGTTTACTTTCAAACCCACATCTCTAAAACCTGGAATGATCATGAAGATCATAAAGGCTGGACCACTTTTTTACTCTATACATTATCCCACCTAAATCCTTTATATACTGGAGAACACTTTTTTTAAGGTATGCAGGAAGTACCCATCTAATGGAATACTGATCTCTGAAGTTCTGAAATTACATTAGTGAGATAACAATCCCCATTCTCCTCCCACTCCAATGCACACATTTAAAGATCTGTGTTGACTGAGAACTTGTTTCACCACCACCATGTCCATTTAACAGGAGAAATCTTTTAAGTTATCACAGTCTAAACTTTCTAACTAAGGAAGCATCACTTTTCCTCTCTCATTAAAAAAATGACCAGTTCTTAAAACACACCCAGTTCCTTAGTAATAAATGCTGGACTTCAATATAGAGTAGCAATCCTACCCAATTAAGAAACATTATTTCCATTTTCATTATTTGATTTCATAGTATAAATGTTACTTCTGGCTATTTGGATAAGCTAAATCTTAAACAAAATTTAAGTGATGACACCTTTCATCTGATAGTAAATAACTTTATTCTGATTTTTAAGAAACACTTCAATCCTAGAGCTTCCCAAACTCCATTACTGCAATATGATTTAAAAATCAACCTCCTGCCTTCTGTCTCAACCTGACCCTTCCAACCACCGAGTGCGATAGTTGTGCTGAACTGACTACCTGAGGCAGGGCTTAGCCTAGTCCTGGATATTCACAACAGTTAATGTGACATAACTACACTAATAAAGGTAACTCAATACATAGAGAGAGCATTCACAAAGGTTTAAAGCATTTCAACTAAGCTTACATTAACTGAATTTCATTACTAGCTAATCTTAACTTTCTGAGGCTGTAAACACACAAACCCAGACTTATTTCTAAAATTACATTCATTTCAAGTTATCTAAATATTTCGAAAAAGCACAGCAAACTACATCCAAAAGTAAAGTGTTGTGGGTTTCCTCTAGAAAAGAACAATTTATTCACACAGCTTCACCTAGCTACTTTTTTTTAAATTTTATACTAAGTTCAAAAGAAAAAAAGTAGCAGTATAAAAAAAAAGTAATAAGCAGGCTTCATAATGCTTCAACTGAATCACCTTTGGTTAAACTAATGCAGATTTCCATGCAGTCCTCATGGATACATACTACATCCAATCTCTGAAAAATATTGTGGATATCTCCAGGGTTAGCAGCATTTCTTACTATAAGCATCTGGAGAAGAGCAGTTAAAGTTGCAATTAATTATACATCTAGGAATAGTGCTGGAGGCTATAGCCTTGAGGAAAATAGTTATTCAGCCTCCACCACTGTCAATGGAAGCCTTCTATCTGTACTTAAGTAGCAATAAATGGTTTCGCCCTTTCAGCCTTTAGCTTCCAGGATGCTAACTCCACTTAAGATTTTCTAATAAATTATTCCAACATAATGATGCTGGCTTGTGCTATGCTTAATCAAACAGCCATAAAACACAGCAGGCACAAGCTTTCTTAAAGATTTCACAGACAAGACATTTCACGCATACATCTCCTGTATTAATTCTATTTTTAGCCTATCGAGATCACCACTTAGGCCACTTAGATTTACCTCACGTTAATGGATGTGTACAGCAGTGATAAAATGGATGTGTATCAATGATGTAACATACCCAAGTTTCCTCAGCGTTACACATTCCTGATTCCCTACTCCTGCATATATGCTTCCCTATTACCGGATCATCCTCATTCAAAGCGGAAGTGCCAAAATGCTGCAGCAATTACAGGATGTGTGTTCAGCAGGTACCATCAACACTTCAGACCAAGACAATGTGCCACAGCATGTACCAAGCATTTACATACAGACTCATCAATCAACATGAATTTCTTGACAATTTGTGGAAAAAAAAATCTGGGGAAGAATTTCATCCTCAGGAAAGCAAACATCTAAAGATTCAGGTTCACATTATTCCGGGGTAGAAGAACTTGCTTGCCATAACAAAACAACTGCCACTCTTGTGCAAAGGAAGCCATATCAATGAAAGTAGAGTTCTGCCAACTGAACGCAGGCTACCCTCAGATGGCACAGATGCCATGATGAACTCCAGCATAACAATAACCTTCTGGGAATGGTTATGTACCTGTCAACTACTTCAGTTTGGGGAGCGCTTTATAAAGGGTGTTCCAGAAGTGGATAACCCAATACAGAGCACATAAATACTCATGTGCTTTCATTTTCAAGTCAAAAGCAGAATTTGCCAGTTATGTCTTAAGTAGCAATTGCTGTACCCTGAACGTGTAACAGACTTCAGATTAAATGTACACACATTAACAGAATCTCAAAGTCTGGTTTACCCAATATAATAAAAAATGTTATTCTCCTTTACATGTCAAGTCCACAAAGAGTGAATCAGTCAAACAGACTGAAAGTATCTTCACTGGTGCATTGGGGATGTCATCTGCTGCAGAAGACGATGAATTCTAGTCCTGACAAGTAATACCACCAGACAAACTAAATCAGTTCTGTATGATTACAAGGTTTTGAGGTCCTGGTCTCTCTTTAGCCTGTTCTCATCTACTGCCAGCAACATACTACACGGAAGCAGAGAGTTCCAAGGTCTGATCTGTGACCTTACAACAGGATGACAGCAGATCCCAGCTTACCAGGGACAGCATGCCATTCTCTCTGGCTTTGCCGGTTGACAAGATTAAAAGGACATCAACAACCATTCTGCTACAAAACTGGCCCTGCTATATTTTGATTTCAGCCTCAATTCCAGTAAATGGTTGTACTGGAAATCAGTACTGGAAAGAAAGCAACTTGCAAACAATGGTTTCAGTCTAGCAAAACATCAATTTCCAGGTTGACAAATACAAAATCAAAACAGCAAACTCTATGTGAATTTGGAAATGCATCTTGTAGCATGGCATGATGCAATTAATTAAAAATAGCATCTTAAAAAAACCAAAACAAACAAAAAGAAAAAGACATTAAGAAAAACCCTAACCCAATCATATCCCCACTCCTAAACTCTTGCACTGGGTAAAGGAAGAACCTTGCTACTACACAGTGCCACAGAACATAAGGACCAATACCGGACAAGAGACTGCAGACAACAGGCCAAAACCTTGCAGTCAAAGAGATGACTTACTGGTTCAAGAGTCATGCTGAATCGTTTTCAGGTTCTGACCACCAGATTACTACTTAAGTGGGGGTTTGACTTGGTTTACATTTGACAATAAATTCTTACCTGCAGCGCCTGAACGTGTTTCATAAGCATGAGCTGATGACAAAGCATACCAGGGAGTATTCTAGCTGTGTTTCAACTCAAGTGATATCATCCGCTAATACAGGGGAACAAGTTCTGATGGCAGATTCAAAAGGAATTGTTTTGAAATTCTTGTCAGAGCATAGCCGTATTTCAAGTACAATCCATTCAGTTTGCTATCCGGAATGGATTTAAAATTTTCGAAGACAACAGAACTATTGATTCACTAAAAAAAAATTAGAAAAACTCCTCATATTGACTGAAATATGCCTACAAGCACTGCGTTTAATTACAGCGAGACTAAAAGGCGGCATGAAGTTTATACACTGTCTACAAAAGGTGTTTTGTGCACCGAGTTAACCGGTTTCAGGACACACTGACTTTCTGCCATCTTGGCAGGCTACGAGATGACCAAGAAACTCCTCTGAGCTCTTGAAACACGTAAACCCTCCACGTAGCTCGCGTAGGAAGGAGCACAGACCCACAGCGACTTCCCGGTAACGTCGCTGCACTCCCATCGCGTTTTGCCATTACGTCCCAGCAATTCTCAAACCTGCCGAGAAAACCTAAGGCTGCCCAAGCGCAACCTCAGGCCGGGAGTCTTCTTACCCTGGGAGAGGTTTAATAAAAAAAACAACCAACAACAACAAAAACCCCAACAAACTTTCATCACCTCGGCATTTTTTCCGAGTTAGCCGCCGCGAAGTTGCTCCACCCGGCTTCGATTGTGCAACTGGGGGAGGCGGCGGCGCGCAGCGCGCTCCCGCCGGGCGCGGGGGGAACCGATCCCCGGGCGGCCGATGGATTCCCCGAGCGGCCGGGAGTCCCGGGGCGGCGGAAAGGGGCGACGGCGGAGCGAGGGCGGCACCGCGGCGGCCACTCCAACTGTCCGCGCCGCGCTACTGCGGAACGCGAGGGAACCCGGAAAGGGCCCGGGCCAGGCGGACCCGCCGCCATCTTACAATGCGGGAGAGAAGTTGCACGGAGGAAGGGACAGCCCGGCCGAGGGGCCGCTGCCCGCCCCGGGCAGCGCCGCCACCGCGCCGAGACCCCCCGGCACACACGGGCCAGAGCCATCCGGGCTGCCCGGCGGCCGAGGGGCAGCGGCGGCGACACCGAGCCGGCTCCGGGCTGCGCTGACATCCGAGTGGCCCCGGGACCTGCCGCTCCCCGCCGCGGCCCCGGCTCCCCGACCCACGCCCTCAGGAGGGGGCCGGGGCCGAGCTCCGAGCTCCCGGGCCCAGCTCCACGGAGAGTGGCCTCGTCGTCCCGGCCGGGCCGCGGCCCCGCCGGAAGGAGCCGCCGCTTCCCGGCCTCCCGCCTCCGCCTTCCCCCCCAGCCCCGCGGTCGTGCCCGTCTCCTCCCGGGGCGGGGAAGGGGGGGCGATGGGGGAAGGGGAAAAAAAAAGCTACCCAAAAAATAACAATTAAAAAAAGGGGCGAAGCAGGGCAGGGGGAGGGGGGGGGGGGACGCGGGGCCGGCGGAGGAGGAGGAGCCGCGGCGTCCACTCACCTTGTTGATGCGTTTCAGCGCCATTGTGTGTGTGCGAGTGCCGGGCCCGTCTGCGCGCCGCGGTGACTCCGCGCTCCGCTCGGGGGGCCGGGAGGGAGGAGGAGGAGGAGGAGGAGGAGGAGGAAGAGGAGGAGGAGGAGGTGGGGGAGGAAGGCGGAGAGGGGGGAGGGGGCAGCCGCGCTTCTCCTTCCTCCGGAAACAGCCGGGGGGCGCCCTCCCGACCGGCCGCCCGGAGTCCTGCCTGCCTGCGGGCAGCGGGGCCGTCAGGCTGCTGCGAGAGCGCTCCGCCCGCCGCCGCCGCCCGTCACTGCCGTGAGGGGGTGTGAGGTGCGGGAGAGCCGAAAGGCGCCGCCCGCCCGGGAGAGAGAGAGAGAGAGACAGAGGGCGAGAGAGCCCCGCGCTGCCGCCACCGCCGCTGGCCAGGCCCGGACGCCGCGGGGGGGGCGGGAGGCGGGGCCGAGGGGCCGGTCGGGCACGCCGCCGCCAACGGCTCTGGGGGCGGGGCTTCGGCGGCGAAGAGGCGGGGCCAGAGGCGGAGGGGCGGGGCGGGCGAAGGAAGGTTCTGGGGCCGCCCGCGGGCGCCGCCGCCTCAGGGCCGCGAGCGGCTTCCTCCGCCCGGGGCTACGCGGGGGTGCGGCCGGAGCGGGGTCGCGGCTGCTCCCGGGGGCTCCGCGGCGGGCGCGCCCCGCCCGCTCTCCGTGAAATGGCGGCGGCGGCCGGATCTAAATGGTCCCGCTGACGCGGCGGTGCGGTGTTCCTCCGCGCGTCAGCTGTCTGTCAGCGCCGCCGGCATGTCACCGGCAGGGATCGTCCCCCCAGGAGCGAGGCTCGGGCGTCCTCCCGCCTGGAAAGCACCAGCGCTCCCACGGCCCGGCCGCCGCGGGAGCGCCTGGACGCGGAGCGAGGCGGGAGCGCCGGAGCCGTGGGGTTTGAACCGTGCATCGCGGTGCGAGTGACGGAGCTAAAGCTCTGCTCCTGCCCAGGAGGAACGTGGGCCTGGTGTGAGGATAACGGGCCTGGAAGCATCCTTCTAGCAGCATATTGGCACACGCAAGGAAACGAGACCGAGTTTCTCAGTGTACGGGAAAAAATAAACCACCGGAGGGGGGGATAGAGTGACGTTGACTGTCAGCACAAGAGTCAGATTCATCAATTAGACTCTTGGAATCACCAAGGTTGGAGGAGACCTTTGAGATCATCCAGCCCAACTGTGCACTGCCACCGTAACCCCATAACCATTGGATTATCAATGGGTCAGACCCAGATGCCTCCTGAACACCTCCAGGCATGGTGATTCCACCACTTCCCTGGGCAACCTATCCCAATGCCTGACCACCCTAACAGTGAGAAATCATTTTCTAATATCTAATCTGGATGTCCCTTGTCTCATCTTCAAGCCATTTCCTCTGGTTCTCTCACTGCTAGCATGGTAAAAATGATCAGGCCCTACCTCACTACAACATCCTTTCAGATAGCTGTAAAGTGTGGTGAGGAATAATTATTTAATTTGCAGTGATACCGTCTGCGATGGTTGCAGTTCCTTGGAGACTTTTTATTTCGTGCAGCATGGGTCAACAAATAACTCTCAGCCAGGTGCTTTTTTCTCACAGTAATAAATTGTGTAGATTTACCCATAAGGAATGACTCCTACTCCACTTCTGTGAAGCAATAAGCAGAGAAAGATTGCCAGACTGCCCTTCTGCTGTAATGATAGGATATATCGCAGTGCCAAACATGGCATTTGCTGTCCAGGGAGGATGTACACATAATTAGCTGAATTCTTTGCCCTGAACTTAGTTTGCATTTGTTATAGTGCACTAGTGTTATATTTCTTGCTATCTAAGATGCTAGTTATTATTGGTCTGGAGAAGACAGCATATTCAGGAAATCTGACTCTGTAACAATATTTTCAGTATGAAGCTTGACAATAGCCAGCAGTGAATTAGGGGAGCAATGGGGTTTTTTATTATTTTTAAAATAGTACTGTAGTAGGACATAGGTTTTTTAACACTCATATCACGTACAGGCTAGAGAGAAAACAATGCCTCATACTGTAAAGTCCAGTTATCTTTCTGTGATCACTTAAACCATTCCTAGCAACTTCCTTGTGTAGTCTTCATTTTCTGCTTATTATTTTGATTGTACTGAACAGCATGTTCAGGAAGTGTAATTCCAAACTATTTCATTTTCATTCTTATCATCTTAATCAAGACTATTGCTGAAGAACACCTTGCTGTTCCTTGCCCGATTTGGATTACGGGTCCTATTTAAACTGCTCCAAATCTTTCTGCCGCAGACATCTTCCTCTGCCTTGTAAATTGCTTACAAACTTTCTGAACTTCATTATTGTTTGTCATCTCAGGAGATTTTAGGTACTCGACACTATTCCAGTTATACATTTTGTATTAGGACTTAATTATTATTTCATTTTAATGATTATTTGAGATTAATGACCTTTAATAGGACTTTATATTAAGATTTTTGGTCTGACTTGCGATTTGCATTTTGTTGTATAATGAAAGGAAGGAAGAACAGTACAAACATACTGTTGACAGTGTATAATTTTCTCTGCTAATTTAAGACAACAGGAATTGTTAATCTGGTAAATCAAGTTTTGTTGTGTGTTAAATCAGTATCTCTACTAGCATTTGACCCCAAGGAGACTTTAAAATTTATTGGATAGCTCTTGTTTATAGCTATTGCTCAGAAACAGGTTTGCATATTTTGGTTTAATATACTTGTTTGAACAAACACTTTATTACACTTGCTGGTCATTTTTTAAAAAAACCAAATCTGTCAGTTTAAATACTTACCTTTAAATACACTTGAGAAAAAGAATAAAAAAATTATAACTTGGGTAGGAATGCAAAACAAGACGAGCACTCACAGTTCCGTGGCCATTTCTGTACATCTCAGCACACAGTCCTGCTTGGAGAACATTATATTTCTCACCCTCATCTCTTTTTCCTCAAATTGTGAGGTAAAAATCATGTATTTTCTCCTCAGGATCTGGAAATAAATAAACCCAAATAGATTTTTTACTTCATTAGGAATACTTGGGCAAGTAAGGCCTCAAAACCTGAATATGTCAATGTGCCATACACGAAGAGTTTCTCACCTTTACCATATGCAGCAGGTGTACTCCAACGCTACTTGCACAGATACCTCATGTAGTAATATAAAATGCAAGAGGCACAGATGATGGGTACTGAATATGAGTGTTGCAACTTGTGGAACTATTTGGGTTTGCTTCATTTGAATTTGATTTTTGAAGCCAATCCTCAGAAGTGGCTGAAGAGATGTATTACCATGTCTAATCCTCATATGGTAGTGGAGCTGGGTTAGATTTTCAGAGGTTTATTATGCAAAATAGCTCAGTAGGTGTGGCACAGTAATAAACAGGTTGCACAAAAATACTGAGAGCAGATCAACTCACCTGAACTTAGTCTTTGAATTTTGTTTGCTTTTTCAAATATGGTGTTAGAGAGCCCTGTGCAGCCAAGCAGTCAACAGCCTCCAAAGGCTGAATTTGCCAAGTCCAATTCAGCTGTTTCCTGATGGTCCAGCAGAACGAGCATGAATGACTTGATACACTGTTATAGCACTGCCTCTCAGCACCAAGGGGACTGGAGGGAAAAGCAGCCCAGCCTTTTAAGTTAAAAGGTTAACGTAGTTTACTTGCACATCAGTGTGGGTTTTTCACTTCTGCTTGCCTGAAACCAACCAGTTTTACATTTTGAGCATGCTATTCTACCTGTCTTTAAAACAGGTGGAGCAACCAAGCATCCTGCACGGGAAGCAGCATTCCATACAGGATGCTTCATATATATGAGAGGAAAGGGGGAAACAAGATGCAGATTTTTTCCAAAAAGATTTTCCATTTTAGGAGAGAAAAAAAAATTACGTCAGCAGACACAAGATATCCTTCTAGTCCATCCAGCAGATTATCATTAGTTCCTGTTTGGTTAAGACGAAACACAACACTTCTGCTGCTGGAAAACAAAGCAGTAAGATGAACAACAACAACAGCAGCAGCAGCAGCTTCTCCCTGTTTGCATGTATTACTGAGCCTCAATTTTCTCTCCAGCATCCTGTCCAACTTGTTTTTCCTTTAATTATCGTAAATCAAGCTTGCAGTCAAATCCCTCTTTAATCTGAGCAAAACTCACCTTATTGGGGACACTTTTGATTCAGTGGATACCACCAGAATAAGATCACAGGAGAAAGCTGATAAAATAAGACTCTTCCATTGGCTTTTTTTAAACACAATAAATAGAAAGGCTGAATTTGCCAACCATTACAAGACAGTGGAAGAAAAACAAGTTTGGGGATGACATTGGGTTCCACCTGATCTGTGTTTTAAATTCCAAAGGCCTTCCTTGTAGCTGAGGGCTTCTCCCCTTCAAGAAGCACAAGAAGGCACAGTTACAGCCTTTGTAGTGCGTGCTCAGTTGCATCTGGGACCATTATGTTAGGAAGAGGAGGTAGCAAAACCCTTTCACATCTGGAATGAAACCCAAGGTCAATGCATTAGGCAGCAGTTAGCTTTCTAAGAAATACTAGATAAAAGGTAACTTTTTGTCTTAATATTCTAACTTGGCAATTCTTCATCTCCCATTGTTTCTTTGACAGCTTCTCTGACATTCTCACTGAAACAATTCCCAAGCTAATCCACATTTCCTTTGTATAGTAGTGCTTTTTGTCTCACTGCTAGGTCATGGGGCAAAATGCTGCGTCCCTACATTAATCCATTTTAAGTTGTTGCTGCTCTGTGTAGGGAGTTGGAAGATCTAATGTTTAAGTCCACATATGACTCCCAGTGAAAAGCTGGAGTGCTTTATTGAATAATGATATGCTAAGGTTTCATGGACTGCACAAGGTCATATGGGATTCACAAGAGTATAGAACATTTCAGTAACTTATACTAAGATAAAGAGACCGAAGCCCCCAACAAAATCTTCTGGTCTTCAGGATTTTGTTTAGCATTTCATTGTTTAGCAGCTTTTTTGCTTCTTAGTGACAACATAGTTTTCTTCCAGTTAAAGAAGATTTTTCTCTTCTCTTGAAATCCTTATGGAAAGAGATATTTTACAAGAATAAACTTATGACAACATAAAATTCATTATGCTTTTTTTCACACAGATAAACGACAAAATCTTTGAAAATTGCTACAGGTTATTTATTAGTATTCATACAAAGTATTTGGATTTTTCCCAGAAAAACTGCCATTTGATCTAGGTGAAAAATATATTCCTGTCAAGTTATCAGCAGTTTTTGTCAACAAGAACATTTATTTTCTGTGCTGATTCAGCTGTATGGATATTGAAGCATGAAAGTCAGATGAGCGTGTGTATGGTGTAATTACAATGCCAAATTTGAAAACTGAAAAGTTTTGTTGTCATGTAGTTACTACCTACCTCTGTTTTCTTTTTTTATATGAATTCTTTACATGCCTGAATAAACATAGATAATATAAACCTACATAGCAAAATAGCTTAAAATAGGGGTGTGAAGGGCTGAGCAATTAGTCACAGTTGCTAAAATAACGTAAAACAAGCTGAATTCAGCAGGCAAAACCCCTCTCTGGAACAACTCAGAGTTTTATCAGTTTCAGAAGGCCAGGGTACATCAGTTGGAGACCTTGTCAAAAAGGTGTTTAATGGTGACCTACTTTAGCCCATCTCTTTGGAGGTGGTTGCTCTTCCTTGTTATACCTGCTTTTTGTCCCCTCAAGCTACTTCAGGCTGCATGTTAAGTCTGTAGGAGTTCCAGTGTTACCGAAGATGACCAAGCTCTTACAGCAGTTTTCAGCAGTACCTAATTTGGCCTATTGTGTTTACTAAAGGAGACATCAAAGGACTCTCTGGAGCGCTTTCAAGATATGTCTATTTTTATTACTTTGATGTAATTGATTACTAGTCAGATTTGAACCATCCTAATACAGTTGCTCCTCCAATGCTCATTCCAGGATGCAAACCACAACCTTTGAGGAGTGTTTGTGTTTAGCAAATGATTTGACCAGTGTACACTATACCCTATAAAAGTTGCTAGTTCAGATAAAATGTTAAGGCTTAAAGGTAGTTATTCATACAGGCCAGCTAATCTTTTTCACAGGCTCCCTAGCCAGGGGCAAGCTGATCAGACTTTACAACATGCTGCAATCACTGATTTGAAGTGCAGGCTTCCATTCACCTGCCTTGCTACATGCAAAGTACAATTTTCATTGTTTGACTACAGTTACAGAGAATTAGCCTGAGCTAATCAGGACACCGATGGTGTACTTAATACACTGAAGTATAAACCGCCTTTTACCTCAGTAGATTTCCCTACAGAGATCAGCCAGTGTTTCCAGAAGACATGGGACAGGGACACTTGCCATAGGAGCCATAGTACCATTGGTGTCACAAATGGCCTGCAGCAAACTATCTTTCCTGGTCATTCCTCCTCCTGCTGAGGCACTCCGGATGGTAAAAATGTTGGCATATTTGTAGTTAAATAAACACTACACTTCAGCAGAGGTAGCAGGTTGACTTTCTCTCCAAAAAGAGGCACTTTTTTGCCTTCTCATTCGTTCTGTTTTTCTTCCCCCCCCCAATTGTGTTTTATACAAAATAATGCTATATTTCCTTGGGGAAATTAGTACAGTCTTGTAGATTGCAGTGTTGTAATTGTTTGATGCTGTATTGACTCAATTTAAAATAATGCTTTAAGAAAATAAGAAAGTCCACAGAAATACTTCAGGAGTTCTTGTTTGTTTGTTCTGTTTGTCTTTGAACTGTCAGGAATACATGCTGTTTATTTAGACAATGGATTTAACTGGCCAACTATCATGTGGTACTAAGAGTCTTTTCACTTTTATTTCTAGACTTCTGAGCAACCTCATCTTTAAAGATTTGGCCAGTCTTTTCAGTTTTTGGTATGTCCCAGTTAACCAAGAGGTATCCAAGAGCTTGCTTATACCTCAAATATCCAGCCAAATATATCTCTTAGAAGGAAAGAATACTATTCTTGTTTGCAGTCATATTGTAACTTGGGAAATATTGTTGGTGACCCTAAGTCACCGATACTGAAATTAGCCAGTTATTTCATCATTATGGTTAGGGGGATGGATCAGGGCAATATTTCAGAGACAGTGGGTTGTGACACACACAGTAGTCATGAAACATGGTCAGGTGTTGGCAAGTTGTTGACAGGTTTGCAAATTATAAAGCAAAGGCAACCTGACTTCTGTACTCCTGGTGATTTTTATTCTTCAAGGTCAAGCATGCTTTTCAGTCTTCCAAGAAATATTACAGAGATTTGTCACTTTTACAAGTGATAGATGTTTGGGTTTTTTTATAGAGACAATGAGAACTTTTTTTTTTTTTTGGTGAAAAATACTCACTTAAGGAGTTGGTAGTGGGATCCAAGATACTAATTTTCTCAGTCATAATGATTTAAATTCAAGGTAACAGCAAAAAAGATAATTTCTTAGTCCTTCCTGACTATTTGGTGGCTTATGTTAAATGATTTTATGATCTCTATTTAGCTCCCATATTAGAAAAACACTGCTGCAAACAGAGATGGAGAACTCAGGTACTTGGAGACTAAATGATGCACTTAGCCATACATCATTCAGGATATTTGACAGTATGAAATCATATTGGATGGGCAATTTGAGGGACTATGTGTAGCATCTGTTTCTACTGTACTTGTTTTCTGAATAATCATAACATTTTTGTCTCTGAAACTGTCAAAATAACTTGCATAAAAGTGTAAAAAAAACCTGAACAAAAATAATTTAATTCCTCATTGGGAAGCAGTTTTAAAATGTTATCAAGTGTCTTAATAAATTAACTACAGACACAATGACAAGATTAAGTTTCAATAAAATACATTCTGGTTTTAAAAAAGAGGCACTAGGATCTTTTCCTAGTTTCCAAAAGCATTCTCCTAGCATGTTGTTCAAGATAAATGCCTCTTAATTATCAAGTACCTTTCACAGTCACTAAGCTTACATTTCCTGTAAAGTAAGTTTTATAAACTTTGAGGTGATATGTTTATATCCTACTTTTTGTTTTAGTTACTTTTTCCCCCTTTAATCAGCAGAAAAAGCAACTTTTTTAAAAAAAAAATTACAGACTTTACAGCTCTGTGCACTGTGGTGGAGTACAGAGTTTATATACCATTTTGGAAATATCTTGAAAAGTAAGTGAGGAAATAACTTACAAATCTAGGGAATAGACAACTACATTGATCTAGAAGTGCCCTGTGCTTTAGGTGACTTTCAGTCCAGAGGATGGGGAGTGTCTGGAAAAATAGAGAAAAGGAAAAGCATTACTAAGATAGGCATAAATGAGGCTATATGAATCTTATTTAGCATTTGTAGTACTATTCCATGTCATTGTCTTGGAACCAAGATAGCCACTTTTTTCTTGCTTACATCTCCATCTGTTGGACATACACTTGTCTGAAATTGAAGAGGCACACTGTTTTGAGTTTGGGTTTTTTTAGCTCCTCTTTATTCTTGTGAGATGACGGAGAATGAGTGTGGCTTACTGTCACTGCCAGACTTCGCTAACCTTGGAAAGGGGAGCCAGGCTCAGAAATCTCCTCAGTGCTGTTGTTGCACAGCAGCCTCAGAAGGAATGACAAAATTGCTGTTTTACTGCAGTGTCAGTGAGGATCATGACATGGGAAGAACTTAAGAGCAGAGTGCAGTCCTGCAGCAGAGACCGTGTACTCTGTCCTCGGCAGGGGAAGCTGGTAGTTTTTCTGTGCTATAATTAGCCACTGCCAATGAATGCACATTGCGTCACAGGAATTAGTCTTGTAGCACTCTCACCTTTGCCTTCCAAAATGAAGGAAATATCTTTCAATGACAGCTATTACACCAAGGGAGTAAAGTATTAAGGGAATACATATACTTTTAGTTACCTGGTCAAGGATACGCAGTCCTCACTGATCAATGCAGTTTAAAAAGGAATGGTGAGTGGTCTGCTGCTGAGAATATGATGACACATATATAGCTTCTTTTCCCCAGAATTCCCATCATGAGAGCAGCTTGTAGTGTTTTGATAGTGGGTTTATTTCACATCTGTTCATTTAGCAGCGGATACTTCCTAGATTATGTCAGCTTTGTCCTCTGTAGGTCCTCTAGTGAAGGGGAGGATGTATCTGTTTTCCATCACTGCAGCTTCCTCCCAGGGGACAATCTGGGGATTTTGAAGTCTGGTTTATTGCAATAAACCAGGCAGAACCTGTCACAAATCAATAACATATCTGGTCTCTTATGAGCACATTAGTGAATCCTAAGGATACTTGTTCTGATTTGAGTAAAACTTTGAAATAGCAACTCCCCGGAAGCCAATAAAGTTCCAAATCTATGCAAGTCTGTATGCCACCAACAATCAGATCAGTCTGATTGCTCATGAGTAGTACATAGCAGATCAGCTACCTAACGTGGATGGAAAAACGGAATGATTCATGTAATGGTTCAAAATTTAAAACTCATCGCAATATTATATTTACTGTGTACTTTCTTGTGCATCATTAGGGTTACTTGACTGATGATGCTTGCAATAGTTTCATGTCATACAACTTGTTGCTCTCTGTGCTTTAAATAAATGCAGGTTCAACTTTGCATAACCAAGTGGATATTCATAGTTTCATCTTGTGCTATTTCTGTAACTGTTACAGTAGCTGTAGAAACCACTACTGTGGACCAATGCTAACCACTGCATAAAAAGATGGCTCCAGCTTGGAAAAATCCATAAAATGTGTAGAAAGTAACTGAATATTGTGTGGAAATCTCTGGAAAGTTAGCACTCAATATACCTATTCTTTCTTGAGTTGGGGTTTTCTTCAACTTTGTTTTATACCCAGCTCATGGGTAACATTTCCCACTCCCCAGCAGTAGCAGTCAGAAAAAGGAATTAAAATGTTAAACCTGTGGCTGAGAGATCAAAGCATGGCATTTTCCTTGAATAAATAAAAACGGAGTCTACTGCTCTGTTCTCTCATGCACAAAGTTGCCATGTTGATCCAATTCTTAGAAATCTCGCAATTTTTCTTTATATTCTTGTTTCCATTCTTTTCAGAAACTAATTCTCTACAATCTGCAGCAATAAATGCTGTTCTAAGCCACAGGGAATTTTAAAATTCAACAATAACATGCTGTTAGTAGGACACTGCACTTACTTAGGCAATCATGATAGCACCTGCTTTCAAAACATAATTCTTACATGGTAAAATTCTTGGGCATTAGTTAGATTAGAAAGTAATACCACGCTCGTTTAGGAGTAATTTTATAATATGAACATTATGCTATCACAAAATTACCCCATTGGTTCTGTTATGAATACGATTTGTTTCCTTATTTTTCTCTGGAACACTTTGCCCACTATAAACAAGTAGCTATTTTCAATAAACACCAGCAGAAGCCTCTTAAGGTGCCAAGTCTCAGAGCCAAGTGAAAGCACGTCAATCTCAGCTTTCTTCTGTAGGCATCTAGGCCTCTGGATGTAAAAATACAAAGTGAAAACCTAACCTGCAGGCAATGCAATTGCAACTTGCTTGCAATGTTCTTAAGCATAAAAAAGAGAAAAGTAACTGTATATAAATACATGGTCTTATGTTCAATTTTAAGCCAGTCTCCTTCATTTTTGAGATTCAATTATTTAATAGTTGGGTGTTGACAGTGCTGCATAACTAGCTGACAGAGACAGTGCATGAAATGAATCACAGTTCCTACAGCTCTTCTGGGGTGCAATGATTTTGCTTGCTTTTGGGGAAGTGGAGAAGAGAGATCCTTGCATACAGCAGGAACAGCAGCTAATCATACCCCATTGTGAAATGATTCAAATAGAAAAGGGGAGATCTGGCTTCCTCCTAGATGGAGGCTTGTGTTTGCTGATCACAGGAGCCAGCAATGTGGTGGCAGGATAGTTTTTAGTTAACAATAGTAGTTTTGCCTGCTGCAGATATTATTCCAGGTGCTCAGTTTGGAAAATGGCAATACCAATTCCAAGAAAATGGTTTTAACAACACAAGATATCTTGTTGATAGAAAAGCTCATTACCATGAAAGAGTGCTGAGCAAATTACTGTGCTACTTAGGCTTCTTTTACAGATGGAAGAATTGTGTGTCTGCAGCCTCAGAACCTTTCATCTTTTATCCTTACTGACGTGTACTTGGTAAAATAAAAGAAATATATATAATTTACAAATGTTCTTTTCCTTTGCAAATCTTAGTGTTCTAGACAGACCAGTAAGTATCATCTCATTTTACAGCAGAATTAAAGGCAGAGGGAAATTAAGCAATTTTTGAAGGGTAGCAAAACAAGGAACACAACCGGATTCTTTTCAATTATGTTCAGTCTGTTGGACCACCAGCTTGAGGATGCTGAAGGCAGCTCTTATTTCTACTGTGTACTGGACCAATGCAGCAGCCATGTTGTAGTGACAAGAATAAATTCTGCACCACGAACTTCTCTACAATTGTTATCAAAGCAGGCACAGTAGTAAGTTAATTGGGCTGGTTCTCATCTGGGCTATGTTTTGGGAATTCCAGATGTCAAAGACATGAGCTAGCCCTAACTACGCAGCTCTCTTCATGTAAGCTCCATTTTATCTGTAATGTTCTTGCTAGATGAAAATCCCGGTGATAGAGGATACTTAGTGGTGAAATCAGTATGGGTAACCTAGGTTCTGTTCAGGTAACTATAATTGGCTTTTTGTGCTGTTATTTTTAGTACTGCAACTCCTATATATCCTCCCAATACCAGAATTTCAGTGGCCAAATTTAGCACGAAACACATCAGCAGAGGCAATCTTTACTTTTTAACAGTTCACAAAAAGAAGCTAAATATGCAGGAATGAATTGTTGCATGTTACTCTCCCCCAAAAAACCTAGAAAATTTTCCAGATACCAAACAATATTTGAGTTGAAAAGCATGCTGATAAAATCCTGAAGTAGCAATCTGCCTCTGGAATAAGAATGTCCACATAGGGTGTTAAACACGTGTAACAGAAGGAAGATATCACACCGGCCTACTAAACCTCCTGATGTTGACTGATAATAAGTTCTGACCCCATAATGTGGTCCCTGTGTTACTGTGTAAAACCCTGCTCTTTCCTGCAGGACTGAGCAAGCCTGTAGCTTACATTTTCCACCTTAAATCAAACAGGAAGTCTGCAACCAAATTGCAGGGTGAACATACATCTCCTGAGCTCCAGTTTAAACTGGACTTCTAAAGAAGATTTTTTTCCTCCCCTTCAGTTAAGAAACTCATTCTCATTTTTTTTATAGGCTTCTCATAATCTATGACTCTCAGACTTTCATATGCCAAACGTGTCCATGACTCATGTCAGCTGATACCTCCGTGGACAGACAAGGAGCAGCAAGAGCAGTTTCTCTCTGCCACATGTGCAGATTGACTCGCAGTGTGCTGAGTGCAGCACTGATCAAAGGCAGCACAGTGGGATTCAGGATCTTCCCTGAAATGTCAGCTGTGCTCCCAGTGTCACAGCTAGCATCCAGAGAAGGCTGGAAGAGCAGAAGAAAGGGGGGAGGAGGAGGGAAGAACAGAGGCTCTCAACTTCAGTGTGAAGTTGTTTGATTCAGAACTAGAGGATTTACCTTATGTACCTTCAGCTTTATGTATTCTTTCCCCAGAAAGTTTCACAAATAAGGTTACATCACAACATCTGACGTGTAATCTTTACAGGAATAACCAAATGTTTTACTCTTTCATTACCCTGTCTAACAGCAGGCATTTGCCTAAACAAGAAGGAATCATCTTAGGATAACAGACATGTTCATTACATGGATAAATTTAGGTGAGGTAGGGAACTTAGATACTGTGAGATCACAGGAATATTCCCACTAGCTAAAGATGATGATTCATCAGGAAATGTTAATGTAGGGTCACAGGTAGAAAAGTAATATTCAGGCCAGAAGCACAAATAAGTTGGATTTGCTTGTCTTAAACCTAGCTTCCAGTATTTGGTTTTGGTAGGGTTTTTTGTTTGTTTGCTTTGCTTTAGTTCTCTACAGTGATTTTAACTTTTGGTTAAGATTGTTTGGAATTGATCATTAAAGCAAACTAGTGAAAGAGATCTAGCACTAGGTTCGTATATCCTAGTCAATAAAAGACAAACATGACTGCTGAGTACTTTCAGCCAAAGACAGAGCAGTGGGTTTATGTGACTCAAGAAATACCTATAATTATTCTTCCATTGTCTTGTGGAACCCTATTACCCTACCCCAAAACTTCTTGAATACCAATTCTGGGCAAGCAGGAAAAGTGCATTGTTGATATGGGCAGATATGGTGTGGTTTCAGTACATGGTTTCAGTCACTGAGGGAGGACAGAGAACGGTGCTTCAGTCAGGATCATGTAAGGAGGGAGACAGGTCTTCTAGGATTGGGCTGCTTCAGCTTTCCTGCTTGTGCTCTGTGCTATATGCTATTAGCACTTGATAGATTCACTCACGGTGGCAGCAAAGCATCTTGAACCAAATGGTGGTGTCATGACCAAGGGATTAACGCTAGAGTATCCAGGTCTGGATGGATTGGCTACATTGACTCAGAATGGCTGTGTACTTCACGTTATTTCACCTGGCTATACAGGGGGCATTTTCTATGCCAAAAAATGACCAGTCTCCTTGGCATAAAAGTGAAATAAAATGAAATCAAATCAAATCAAAGGTGGAGAGAGGACTTGCTCTGTGCAAACTATTGCCAAAGACAAGATGGGTGCATCTCTCCCTGTAGCATTAAACCTCTCAGCGTTCACGCTGTCCTACCTCATCCACGAGAAGAAAAATCTTCAGTCTTTTTACTTCAAAATATTTGTAAGACCTTCAATGTGGAATGCAACCTGAATGCAGCAAGGGTGACGACCGGTGATTAAATACAGCCTGTAAATCATAAGCCACGTATTATTCAAGCCATGCTCCCTTCCCTTCCCTTCCCTTCCCTTCCCTTCCCTTCCCTTCCCTTCCCTTCCCTTCCCTTCCCTTCCCTTCCCTTCCCTTCCCTTCCCTTCCCTTCCCTTCCCTTCCCTTCCCTTCCCTTCCCTTCCCTTCCCTTCCCTTCCCTTCCCTTCCCTTCCCTTCCCTTCCCTTCCCTTCCTTCTTCCCTTCCCTCCCGCGCGCCCCCTGGCGGCGGGAGCGCTCCCGCCCCCCTCGCCGGCGGCAGCGCCCCCTGGCGGCGCCCTCCTGAAGAACGGGGCCGGCCTCTCGGGCGCGTGCGCGGCACCGCCCCTGGGCGCGTGCGCGGCGGGAGCATCCCGTGGCGGCGCGCGGAGGCACATTCCAGACATGGTGCTGGAGACCCTGGCCCGCATCGTCAAGGTCCAGCTGCCCGCCTACCTCAAGCGCCTGCCGCTGCCCGAGAGCGTCGGCGGCTTCATCCGCCTCACAGGTGACCGGGGGGAGCGGGACCCCCTTCCCGCCCCGGCGGCGCGTCGGTCCTGCCCGGGCTCCGGCTCCCGCCCCTCGCGCCGGGCATCGCGCACCGTCTCCGTCAGGGAACGGGGAACCCCAAACCTTAAACTGTCTCAGCAGCGGAACGACCCGGCAGACAGGAGGTTTGGGTGCCCTGGGAGGGAGGTGGGAGCTGTCAGGAAAAAGTGCAGCGATGGAGTGAAATGTTGGCGCTGTGCTTAAAAATTCCTCTCGGTGCCGACACCGGCGAGCCAGAGGCCGTGCGGCTACAGGGAATGGGATTTTAGCTGGAGGCCTGAAACGTGGCCTCGTCCTCTGCTTCACAGGTTGAAGACGGCCTTTGTACCCCGTTCAAACAACAAAAAAAACCTCATTCTGGGAGCCTGCTACACACACAGAGTTAGTGGGTTTGGGTTTCTTTCTTTCGATTTAATATTTTTCGTAAGCATTTTCTGGGTAAGGGAGTGAAAATACCAGTTCGTTGATCGTAGCCCTGTCACAGCGAACAAGAAAGAAAACTGAACACTGGCGAGTGTTCTGGGTGTTCAGCGCTCTCCAGTGCTCTGCGAACTGTGGCTCCCGGAGCCCAGGCTCGGCTGCAGTAATACAGGCAGGACCTCAGGCAGTGTCAGCTGACAAGATTAGTTCGGTGGTAATAAATAAGAGGAATGCTCTCAACAGAAACTCACTGGAAGTAGAAAAAGTTTTCAAAGGGCAGAGTCAGCCTTGTATCTTGCAGCACTAAGGCATCTGTGACTATAATAGTGATGGAAAATTGTTAAATTTAGAACGGGCACAATTTATTTAAAGCCAGGTTTGAGTACTTTTTTTTTCCCCCAGCACGTTTATGCTGCTTGTAAACTGTAAATCCCATTATCTTTCTCAGGACAAGCAAACCTCTTTTGAATGAACAGTTCTTCTTTTTCCACCACTGCTCTTTCATTTGAAAAACTGTTAATTATATTTACCAAATAGAGAAATTCAGCTCCTACAAAGATGGGAGGAAGGGGATAAAATAAGCTACAGAACAACGCAGATTTGCCTATTCCTAGCATTTGTCAGTTTTCTACTTAAGTCATTGCCATTTTAACTGCAAGTTGTTAAGCTTGGTAATACTTTTGTTTCTTATTGCTTCACTTTTCCAAACATGTATTTCTGTAACAGCATTATTTGTGCAGTCTGTGTTTATTCACAATACATAGTAGTAATACGATTTATTCTGAGAACCTCTGAGAAGACATTCTGAAAACCCGTCAGGACTTGTTTGTTTGTTTGTTTTTCATAGAGTGATCAGTGGGGAAGAATGTTCTGCTGTCATATTATTTACCCCACTGACAGGTACTTTCTTGAATTTGGAGGGAGGGCAAGAAGCAAACAACTGATACCTTAAGTGGAGATGAAACATCGGAAATGTCAGTCCCAAAAATACTAAACCAGGGTAAAAGAAGGACCAAGTCAGAAATTGCTTTGAGAACTGGTAGTATTTAGTGAGCATACCTGAAAAAATTCCTTGCCTCAGTGATTTTTTTTTGACTGGACTCTAAAAATGGGAAATGAAGGTATAATTAAAACTACATAGCTATAGAAATAACATTTTTACAATATTTCTTTTTTTTTTAACAGTAAGCTAGAATAGTATCTGCTGTCATGCTTATACATCTTAGACATGCTTATACATCTCTTAGAGTGGATGTGAATGAAAATGGAAGAAAAAAAAGCAAAACTGTACAAGGGCTTAAAGTAATGACACAGGGTAAACGCAACATGGTGAGACTTTCGAAAAGGAAATCGTAGGACACCTCATCCTAGGCACCTAAATTAAAAAAATATCATCTCTTAGTGCTTAAAGGTTATTGGAAGTCATTCAAACGTCATTGCTCATTGAAGAGTCTTGTGCTTACATGCACTCAGAGCTGCTGTCAGTCTTAAGTTTCACGTGGGAAAATGATTGCTTCAGCAAATGCTGCCTCTTCTCTTTGCTGTCCTGTCCTAAAGTCATAAGTATCTAAGAGCAGGGGATTCCCAGTCCCAGGGTTATTTTGCAGTGAATTACCAGTAGTGAAAGACTGTCAGACAATAGAGAAGATTAGATTAATGTTCTATTTTGTGTTTACTACTACTACAAATTACGGAGTATATTCTTTGGCAAATGGCATATCAAAAATTTCAAGCATTTTTCTTTGCTTCTTTTTGGAAAGTGAGAAATAATATAGATGTAAAAACATTTAAAGTGCATTAGTATTTGTCCTTTCGTGGCATCTCTGGGGACCAGCAGTATAAAACACTTGCTAGCATAGACCTTGTTTGCAAAGGCAGGTCAGATCCTAGATTTGGAACAGTGCAGTCCTTTGCTTGTTAGCTCTTTTATTGCTTCTATAAACTTTCATTATCTTCCAGGCAGATGCAACCTCAGTTCCCGTAGCACATCAGTTGTAGAAACAACAAACCAAAACTATAAGGAGCACCTTTTTTTTTTATAGGTGTGTGTTATAGTGTGCTGATTAAAAATCTTGTCACTTATTGTTTGTTGTGACCTTACCAAAACAGAATGAAAAACTGCTTGCTTGAAGAGAAAGACTGTTAACATCTAATGCATAACTCCTGAAGGTAAATGCAATGAGGGAGGAAGGAAAGAATGTTTGACCTTGGGTTTGAAAGTGGATATCTAAGTTATCATGCTGCTGCTGTTCAGAGGCCTCTTTCAGTGTTCTGTCATAGCTGCTTTAGCCTTCCCTTCTCAAGTTCAGTCAAATGAACAGCGTTGTCTCATGCTAGCATTGCTTTTCATCTTTGAAGATGTCATTAAAATGGTACAAACGTTCACCTCAGAAGAGCAAACAACTGAACAGTTAGCATACATCTGCTTATTAGTTCTGAAGAAAATGTAATTAGTAAGTAATTTTAATTTGCCTGAAGAATTTAATCACTTTAGAGAATATATAATAACAGTTCAAATCTTCATTTTGTCTAGTAGCTGATATTTGTTAAGATTTTGGTTTGCATTTGAGCTGTTACTGTAAGAGCCTGGTCTTTGGTCTGCATAGGATCATTTCCACTGAAATCAGCTGAAACATAAATCAGAGTGAAAATATCAAAGGAGTAGTTGATGGAAGACAAGCAGGGAACACCTGCTTTGATTTGACTCTTAGTGTCTGGCCTGTCCCTGTCAGTTCACAATGTGTTTCTTATGTTGTTGGACTTGTTACTGTTGGACTAAAAATTACAACAACCTCTCCTTGAAAATGTAACTGTGGCCCATGGTCCGTGGCCTCAGCTTCTTGGAATTCTCTGGTCTCTGATACTTTCCAGAACTTTTCTTTGGGATCAGTCTCTGTCTAACACAAGATAGAAGACTAACCTCTTCGATATACTACTCTTCATTTCTGTCTCCAAAGGCTGTCTCTTCCCATGCAGCAGAACTGATAAAGGATCTCCAGAATCAATGTAATTGCTGAATTTTGAGTTGTCAGCTGTGAAAATAAAGTCTTGTGAATTGCCTTACATCTGCTTCAGAAAGGTATGAATGGCTTCAAAAACACAGAGCAGCTTACAGTTGTAGGAAGGCATAATTGCATTAGTTTGGGTTTTCTCTCACTGCTGCCCACCCAGCCCAAAGGTCTCTTACTTTTTTTACTTTGTCACAGTATCTTGTACCTCTTGCCCTAGAAGCATGATGATGTTGGTTTTTCAGTTTAAACACATGAACTTCTAGTAGTCTTTTAGCAATAACAAGTCTCTTTATGATTAGTGTACACATTGGTGTAATTGAGGGCTTTCCAGAGACTCCCAGATTAGAAATAAGCAAAGAAATCATGTTTGTTTCTAATTTCCCTTCTCAGAGGTTACAGCTATCATGTTCCTGTTTCATTTGGATGAACCCATCTGGATATGAGTCTCCCACGACTCCTGATTTTGATGTTGTATCAGGGAGTTTTGAGCTATATTGAGATCACAGAACCATTAAAACTGGAAAAGACCTCTAAGATCATTCAGTCTGAGATCACTGAGTCCAGCCTTTAACTCAGCACTTCCATATTCACTGCTAAACCATACCCCTAAACCAAAGTGCCTTGAGAACATTTCTAGGGATGAGGAGTCCACCACTTCCCTCAGCAGCCTGTTTCAATGTCTGACCACACTTTCAGTGAAGAAATTTTTCCTAATATTCAATCTAAACCTCCCCCAGCACAACATCAGGCCATTTCCACCCATCCTGTCACTTGTTACCTGGGAGAAGAGGCCTATCTCCACATGGGTACAACCTCCTTTCAGGCAGCCGTAGAGTGCGATAAGGTCACCCCTGAGCCTCATCTTCCCCAGGCTAAACACCCCTGGCTCCCTCAGATGCTCCTCATCACACTTGTGCTCCATTGCCCTTCTCTGGACTCACTGCAGCACCTCAATGTCTTTGTTGTAGTGAGGGACCCAAAACTTCAGTGAAGTGATTACCGAAAGTTCTTGCAGTGCCTTTAGGATTTTTGCAGCTATAATGCATTTCCAGAGAAATGCACTAAGTGTGGCTGTAATGTCAAAGGCTATAGAAAACGCAAAGAACATAAAATTAGTCCCACGAAGTATTTTCATCACATGGTGTACTTCCAGAAAAATCAATTTCTTAAGAAAAATCCACTGTATTCCAACTGGAAAAGTATTAGCATAAGTGTGTGCTCTATTAGTTTAAATAAAATCAAGCTAAACACAATAATGTATTTTCTGAGAGCTACAACCCACCTAGCATCCTTAGCCTGCTCTATTGCATTTTCTCGTGCATCTTAATTTCAAAAAACAAACTGCAAACCAAAATTTTGCTATGTTCTGATCCTAAATAATTTAGAAGAGTAACTTGATTACAGTGTTGTATTACAAAGTGCTTATGCAGCTGTTTGTGCTCCAGCTTATTATACTTCTTTCTTTTGCTTTTTTTAAAGTATTTTTAAACTCTCTTCTGTATGAGTGTTTAGATTTAATATATTCTCCAGAAATTCAGAAAAATGCTATCAACCTTTATTTCACCATGGTATTTAAATTACACTGGAGTACTGTCATAGCATGTTTTGCTGGAAAAGTGGATCCACCTTCAATATATGTAGATCATATGCAAAGTATTGATGAATTTCTTAAAAAGTTCAGTAAGTCTTCTCTCACCAGTATACCTAGAAGATTTATAATTATATAGCAAGGCAGCCAAGCCTGCAGTGGATACTTGTATCTTTTACCTGTACTTAAAAGAGGTTCCTTACTGTGGTTAAAAGTAATTTCCTGCGACTTGAGTTACTGATTTCAAGTCTCTGAGTTGTAGAAACTTTTGCAGATCCCTGAGGAGAGGTCTGAAAAATAAATCCAAAAAGATTGGTAAAGGTTTTGCTAGTGTTTGCCTAATAATCTGTGTAATTTCTACCAAGTTTGTAAATAAACTTGGAACAAAAAAAATGATAAAAACTTCCAAGAAGAGCAAAACCTGAAATAAGCAAATAAAAATTCAATTAAAAATGTATTGAATCATTTTTCCTTTACAGAATGTTAAGATACCTGCACTGAATATACTTACCACATGCAGCAATTTGCTAGTACAAGTGCTGCTTTACTGCAAGCGAGCAGAACCCCTGTAATTTTAGGGTTCCCTATTCCAGTAAATCTTTTATTTATTTTTGATTTATTCTCTTTCACTGAATCATCTTCTAGAGTCTTAAAATTAAGATGAAGTTCTAGGAGTCAGATTTTTACTTTGCCTCTTGTAAACCCCACGATTTAATCTGTCTCTTCTTTCTTCATAAGATTTACTCATGGAGTCTTGCTTGCCCTCAGAGCCTTGCTGACTGAGCATCTCCATTCCCTGCCCTCAGCCTAAGCCATTTTAAAAGTAGCTGACACTGCACTAAACTTAAGTGCCAATCTAAATCCCACCTGTCTTTAGTTTCAGAATGGCTGCGATTGTTGCCTTTCCTGGGCGTGCTGGCCCTGCTCGGTTACCTTGCTGTTCGTCCCTTCCTCCCCAAGAAGAAGCAGCAGAAGGATAGCTTGATTAACCTTAAGATCCAGAAGGAAAATCCCAAAGTAGTGAATGAAATAAACATTGAAGATCTGTGCCTCACTAAAGCTTACTGCAGGTGTTGGCGTTCTAAGACGGTAAGACATTGTGCTACTGTAGGATTAGAGATTGAAACTTGCATGTTTTTATCAGTGCTTTGGTGGTGAATGTTGACCTGTTGCTTTTCTCTGGAGGTGGGACATGTTCCTCAGTTTTGCAGAATGGCACAATTCTTATTTTTTCTCCACATACACCTATCTACATGCAGAAAGAAACTGTAGAAACTTGAAAGAAATGCAGTAGGGCTTTTCTGGAAACATTTAGAGTGACCACATGTGAGCAGAATAAAACCAACCAGGCTTTGTTTACTGTTTTGAAATACATTGCAAATAATTAGAAGATAACTACTCTTATTTTGCAAAAAAACAATGCTTAGAAAGTTGTTCATAGTAGAGTGAAAGTAAGACTGGGCCAGTGTTGGTGAGAGAGAGCTATCCCCATGAAGTCCAGAGCAGTCAATGACTGGTTTGGATAGTCTATCCCTGAAATCAACCAGATGTTAAATAAGCATTTTTCATCTAACCTCAGTTTGAATTTCCTGATTCAATTTTGAATGTCCTGACTGCATTCTGGTTTTGTCCTCTCTGGACTGAATGCTTTCCTGTTTTAACAACAACAAAAAAGTCTGCCCTGAACTGAAGAAACTTGCTCAACTATTCTCACTTTGGACTAATCACTTCAGCCAAGTATTTCAGCTTTTCTTAAAAAAGTACTTTCTGGTTGCAAATGATTAAATCTATTCAGACCACTTCCACAATAAATTTTAAACCATTTGTAGCTGTGATGGCTGCTCTGCTTGCTGTTCTGTCATGGAAAAGGGTTCATCCCTAACTTTGCGTCTAAGAACAGCTATTTTAGGATCTCACAAATCTAGTGACCCATTAACAGTGTTTGTTTCCCATAGTATCACGTGTCCTCTGTCTGATAGGAGACAGAGTTTGATATTGAAACAGGATATAATAGGAGGAACTAGCAACATTATTAAAGTGCTCTTGGTATAGGAAGAAGTACAAAAATCACCTTGCAATTGCTGTACAGAGTTACTCTAATTCCTCATGTCTGTTTTCTTTCAGTTCCCTGTCTGTGATGGCTCCCACAACAAGCACAATGAATTAACAGGAGATAATGTAGGTCCACTAATACTCAAGAAGAAAGAAGTATAGCAGATGTTTAATCCCTTAGATCCTGACTGGTAATAAGTCTTTTTATACCATTGTAGTTGCAAGGGGCAGCATTTATTATGTGATTGGTATGATTTAGTTTAATGAGTGCTGTAGATTTCTTTATGGAATAAACTACATTTAGACAGTGCTGAATTTGTCACTGTTTCAATACCTTATTCTGAAAAGAATTTTGTCTGCTTTGTAAAACTGTAAAGTACCTATCTCTGTAAATAAGTCGTTTATTTCAACAATAAATTGACTTTCTACAACTAAGCCTTTTTTGTATGAACATGCAGTTATAAAACTGTCACTATTTCAAGTGACAGAAGTGCACTTTTCTGTTTGATTTTGTTCTGCTGAGAAGCCATGTTTTATTTTGCTTTTCAGCAACAAATTTGAGTGCACTGCAATGGGGGAGAAAAAAGATACCAAATTCATTGTTTGTGAATGTATATTCAGGCAGGCAGCACAACAGTGTTAAGTTATGGTAACTGAAGGTCTGGCCTGTGCAGACTGCCTGCGTGGGCACTTTGTTAGTCTTATGCAAAGTAGCCCAGCTCAGACAAACCCCAGACAAACAGCTGGAGAGTTTTGTACAGCATCCTAGGTGGAGTGCTGCAGTTCCTGACTGTATAAAAACTAAACTACTGAGCAGGTCAGCCACAAACATTATCCCTTTGTTTCAGGCCCCTGTGTTGATTGTTCATGTGCTCTTGGGAGGAAATGCCAATTTGCTTCATGCAAATTCACTTGCACTGTAGTTGCTACTTTTTGTAATGGGAACTCTCATGGGATGAATGGGTTAAATGACAGAACTATGGATGCAGAGCTGAGCTGTTCCCCATTCAGAATTATTATTTAGGCAAGTCAGAACTTTGCTGTGATGTGGCTTAATTTCAGATGCAGGTAAATAATTGCTACTTACCTAACTGCTAGACTTCTAATTATTCTAAAGTGCTTTATTCTCCCATGAAAGACTGTATCCATCAGTTTAAAAACAAAAATCTGATCCACGCTACAGTTTTAGACAGTTGCACTGAGGCAGATTTCAGCCATTCCTTAACAGCATTTCATTTGACCCATTGTTAGGCAGGTGGGAAGCCCCAGAGCTGTTGCCAAAGCTGATCACCACAGTGCTGTAGCAGAAAGCAAGTCAGAAAGCTGTTCTCACATAAGGGCTCTTGCAACAGCAGCAGAACTAAGGTAGATCATTCGTCCTCTTTTTGTAACTGTTGTAGTTCCAGGTACCAAAACCTCTTGCCTTGCAACAAAAGATGGCAGATTAGAATGTGATTATGTGTTCAATGCCTGCTTTTACAGAGTGTGTAACAGAACCATGGTATAACCTCTAATGTATTAATGCTTCATGGTGGTCTTATTTCAACGGATAAGCAAAGCATAAACGTATTAGCATATAACATTGAAAATAGATAAAAATGTGTAATATTAGGTGTCTTATACTCAGTCTTCACTTAGAGAGGTATATTGAACACCAAGCCCCAATTCTTGGGTTTGGTGAAGAAGTTATTGTGAAATGCAAAAGCCTGTCTTTAGATTTCTTTTTTCAGACTCTAAAATCCACAGCCCATTGCAGCAGGCTGTTATTATATAAAGCCCTGTATGTACTTCCATCTTTTATCAGGATACTTTTGTATTCAAATAATTTGGTTTCCTCTGAAATAAAAACCAAGCCAGTTAAACTAAGAAAAACCTTGCTGAATTAAGTAATACAGCAAAATTGGTTTTGTTTCTCCCAAAAAGCTCCTCTAAAAGCAGAACGACAGTGTAAGGTTTAACCTCTTTACTCCATCTTTAATACAGCTCGATTGTGAAATAATTTTTTTCCCTGCCTGCTCTTAGAAGAGATTGCTGTTAAACTATCTACAAACGTGGCTATGGAATAAACAGGAGTTTGGTTTTTTGTGCTTATGTCTGTAATGGAATGGAACACATTTGTAGTGTTGCAAAAGCAGCACTCAGTTACAGTGCCTTTGCAGAAAGGATGTTTTAGTAATTTCCACAAGATAATAATATAACGACAATCACAAGCAAGATAAATCATCATTTCCTTGCATTTCAAAATCTGTCAAGGTAATACTGTCTCATGGACACAGAAATTTCTGTAGAAAATCTCAAAGAATTTACTAATCAGTTCAAATCATTTACCTGAAGTCTACAGAGATAGCTAGCTAAGAGCTGAAGTGCCTGCAGCGCCCTGTATTTCACCAGCAATAGAGCGAGTTGAACCAATTACCTGACTTCTCTAACCTGATTTGGAAGCTCCACACAGAGGGATAAATTTGCCTTGAAGGCTAATAAAGAGCAGAACTGAGGTCTTCACAGTCTCAATAAAAAATCAGGAGAAACTGAAATTGGCATATTGTGACATATCTTTTTACTCTACTAGAACAGTAATGTTTACCTTTCTTTTGATTATAATTTGAACAATAGTTAGATTAGGCTACAAATAAACTTGCAAGTTTAGAGAAAGGTGTTTGACTTGTGGCAACTACTAGACAAAGTAAATGTAATTGAAATGCAGCTGACCCAAAATTTATCTCTTTCACTCTGTTTATTACAAAAGCAAAATGCAGAAACTTGTCATTGTTTTTTGGCTGTATTACACCATGACTGTTTCACAGTTAATTTCAGGCTTCAGTCTAAATTCCTTAAAAAACTGGCTGAAAAAGAGAGAGTAAGCGGTGATTATAATTACATTATCACTGCATCCCCTGGCCTGTGCAATTCCCTGCTTCCAGATGGCCAATTTCTGTCTTTTCCCATATGCTGCCTACTGTAACTCTGCCCAATGCTGGCTGCCAGGAATGCTGTCAGACCTTCTGCTGCAGAGGTTCTTCTGAACCTTCTGGAACGGCACGTTCAGTTCTCTCCCGCGCTATGCCTACGATTGTGTCTGCATGAGAGCGGGATTCCTCTGGTTATCAGTTACTGCACACTGTGCTCTAATAATTTTATTTCCCACACATAAGAGACTGGCATGGCATAAAGATTCTGTTGGCTTGAATTTATGCATTATTCATCAGTGATTTCCCTGGCGTTTTGTTAAAAGGGAGGTGGTCTTCAATGTTACGATTCACCCACATAAAAAGATAAAAAGTGAAATCGTATCTCTCAAAGTTAACAGCTATTTAAAATCGGCTGAAATTGTCACAATACTTATTAAAAAACACAGTGTTATAGGTTCTTAGTCCTCATATAAGATTTCTTTTCATGACGAGATGTGTTTTCTTCTTTTCTGGAAGGTAAGGAGAGGAGCATTACAAAGCTTTAACGCTTTTAGTTTTAGATCTGCAGGTCTATGTAATAGCTTCAACCTGAATCTTTCTGAAGATTTAATAAAAGCTGGGGGAAAGGAGCCTTGTGAGAAATATCCACATAAGGTAGCAAAGAAAGAAAAATGCATGCAATTTCATTTAGATTAGCAAAAAGATGACACTTTTCAGTGGTATAGCTATTCAGGAACTCAGAATGGTGGAAGTGATCTAATGCATAAATTGAAAGTGCACTGAGGTTAAGGGGACATGGTAAATCTGATTTATGAGATGCTGTTATGGTGGTAAGGTTATCATGAACAACGGCTCTTTGTCAGAGGTTGCACACTTAAGGTTGTGTCCAAATTTAAAGGGCTGTAATCCTTACAACATCACACTTCTGTTATCGACCAGATTCCAAAGTTGGCAGAGTGATCTCAGTGGGAGGATTCAGCTTTTTATAAAACTTTATGAAAAAGTGAACTCCTCAAAGTTTTACTCAAGTGGAATTATTTTACAGACAGTCTGAACTGAACACTGTATTCCCTCACCTTGTCAGTTAGGTTTATAGACAATACAATTTCAAAATACAATAACCTTCTATTAAAACCACCCCTATTTAAGGAACAGAGTGCCTTCCCTTAGCCATGCAAAGTAGGCAGAACAGGCACAGAAGTCAAGGGATGACACAATAACCACCAAGCACAGCACCCTTAACCATTCATTGGTGCACAGTTTGAAAGCATCTTTTCAGGTCAGGAGACAAACATGAACTGAACTGAAGATGGTACATTCCCAAGGAAGCAGAGAGAACGGCAGTGTGTATAGTAAAAAAAATACCAGTGTACTTGACAACTGTTAGAGGAAAACTTGCCAAAGAATTTCCTCGTATTTTTATCACTGTGCTGGAATTGCAGGCTATGAACCTTAAACATTTCTCAGGAAGCTTTCTTTCTGCCTTGGAGAGGAAGGCATATACAAAGGAACACATATTGATCTGTAATTAATCTGTATACAGAGGCATGTGCGACACTCTGCAAACAGTACAGTTTCAATATTAAAAGTACTGAAGTAGTTAAATGCATTTTTGTACATTTTTGTTTTGCGTATTAAAAATGTAAAAGTTAAAACAATTGGTTAGTTCTTACTAGTGCCAAAATCTAGACCCATCAAATATATTCTATAGAGTATTCTGTAAAATGAATTCAGAGAACTGTAGTGTAGAAATCTGCTGGGGAGTGTCATCCCCCTCAATTACAGGCACAGTACAGCATCCTTTCTAAAAAGTAACAAAATAACTTCTAGTTTCTGAGGGATGCTGTACTGACTCCATGCCCCAGAATGGAGCTGGGAACAACTTACTTGGAGCTCGTTACTTGTAAAAAACATAGCAGAGGAATGTAGATTTGCTGGTATCTGTCAAGTGATAGCAAAGCTAAAGGCAAGACCAGGAGTTTGATCAACAGAGGAAGTTACTCCTGGCTTTAGGACAGTAAAGGAGAAGAGAGAGGGAACTCTACTGGGAATGGGAAAATCAAATGTGAACTATAATGCAACTGACTGTGCAGGAGGCATTTAATTTAAATAAAATGAAGAAAACTGCACTTGACCTTTTTTCTTCCCCTGCTGAAATATTTTAGCAAGGTATTTGACACAAGTGTTGCCAATCATTACCATGATCCACAGCCACACACATCTTGTGTTTCTGGAAAGACCCACAGGATCTGTGTGTACATGCAGAGGGTGCCAGTGCTGTGTCTAAACACTGCTTACTCATGACACCTGCCTTCCCCCAGCAGCCTTCCTGAAAGTAGGTGAGAATGAGGCTCCTTTTGCTTTGTATCATCCCACTCTGCGCTGCCATTTTCAAAACTGTTCATTTAAATTATATTAGTTTTCTGCATCAGTCAGGAGTAAAAAATGCCCTGACAAATCTGAGAGCCCTCCAGTCTCCATAGTCAATCCAGCCAGCCACCTCTTGGAAAAATGAGCACTAACTGGCTATATTTTTAGCAATTACCTGGTTTCCTTTGCTGCAGTTATCCAAATGCAGATGTGAGAAGGACCCAGTCATAGCATTTTCTCAGCCAGATGGGTATTAGGACAAAGCAACAGGAGATCCTGGCTGGCCCAGGAATCTTGATTTGAGGAGGTCTATTGCTACTGCTGAGTTACCCAGAAGGAGCTGAGGCCTTGCCCTGTCAGCAAACCCTACCTGTGAAGAGCTCTCCCATCTGTCCTACAGTGGCCAGCACCAGAACAAAGCCACTCAGTGGCCCAAGAGCTGACTTTCCCTCCCTTCACATCGTGTGTGAAGGCTGAGGTACACAGGTGAAGGAGCAGCCTTCCCAGTCCTGCACAACCCTTTCACATTTCTTATAACCTCCCCACAACCCTCATCCCATTTTCAAACTCTGTCCTTTTTTCTACCAGCACCAACACCTCTATTACCACAGTCTGTGAGGGCCCCAACTGTCTCTTTTAGCACAGAAGTATCACTTGCTGTTTCTTGCAATGACCAGAGCTGGCAGTCCCCCGAAGGCACAAAGGAGTGCATCAGCTGTGAGAAAGAACAGCAGTAGGAAAAGGCAAGTTTTAGAAACACAAATGAGGAAGGAGAGGAAATCACCAGCAGGACTTGTTCAGTATGTGTCAGCAGTCTCTTATTTGGAAGTTGCTTTCTTTGAGTTATTGAACCTGTAATCTCACAGCCCAGTTTCAACCATCAAGAAGTTATTCACATTAGTCTCCATTTTCTTCTGTTTATATTCCACCTCACGACTCCACTCCATGCCTGAACAATTCTGACCCTCTCCCTGGCCTCACCACCCACACATTTTGAGTAACTGTTGACTGCTAACTTCTGACTCACTGCCTGGTCAGCCTGTTCACTCTGTGTTCAGCTATTTCATCTCAAGGCACTATCCACAGATAAAAATATTTTACAGAACTCCACCAGGGCTAATTTAAAAATAGCAGATGTAACTGATACTTGTTTTAGTTTCCTCCAGCGAGATTAGAGACATGCCATGTTTACTCAATAAAAGTGTAAGGGTTGAAGGACCATATTCCAGTAGATGTCTGTCTCACGAAGGTTCACAGGCCTCTGTTTCTTCTCCAGCCTCAGCACCTTCCTCATCCTCCTTGCTATTTGTCTGAGCCTTCTGCAAAAGTCTGGGCCCTGCCAAGCCAATTACCAGGGCTCCAATTGGAGCAGTAATCAAGATAGCCAAGAAAGCTACTGTCAGTACATCCATTCCATACTTTTCCAGTTGCTCATCTTGATGTCTTCTTGCTGTATCCAGGGCAAGAGAACCTATTGCAGCCTGCAGGGAAGAAAACATTGCTGAGATGGAAAAAATAACCTTTAGCACTGAGAGAGGAAAAGAAGAGACCAATCATCAGTCAACATTTCATGTAACTTTGACATATTTAGTACATTCAATCCATTAGTTTCTAGGCAGTACATAGAAAAGTAAATATTATATTACACCTATGAATACAATTTCCACTTGGCTACATTTTGAATTCCCTAAGCTGATGAGTTTATCTGGATGGTTTACCCCAATGAAGAACATTGCTTAGCTGCTATCTCATCCACATCTGGAGAATGTGTGATTAATGAAATGGGTCAGTATATTGCATATTGCAGCTGTTGAAATGCCACCCTTTGAGAATGCATCCTGACAGTTGTCAACTAGTAGTGGCTTCTTAAAATTTGTTCACTAATCTTGCAATAATCCTTGCTTGTTTTGATTATTAACTTTTGTTTGCAAGTAATCATGCTATTGAGGCAAAGTCTAAATGACTTAATGATCACTGAAATAAAGGAGCAGGAATGCAGCCAGCCTGAGGCATCTCTAGTAATACGGCTCTCGCAGACTGCGCCTTACCAAAATGACCACAAACTGATGCCTGTTCTGAGTCTCTGATGCGACTGTCCCTGCAGACATTTCATGTGTGAGAGGGAAATGCTTCTGCCTATTTTTGAGAGTTCTCATAATCTTTATGTAGAGGCACAATAATCTGCAATGGCTGGGAAATAGTTTAACTTCCTATGACTTATCTACACTTCACTGTCATTATTAAGAGTACAGTCCAGGATGCAAGCAAAACACCATCACACAGAAGGTTCTCCATGTACTTTTCAAGCAGACTTAGGGTGGTTTAGAATATGAACTGTCAATATACTACACTCTGGTGTCACTGAGCCTGAACCTTTCCCTGTTTACTCCTGTGCTAGTTACGGGGAACTTTGCTAAGGACAATAGATTTAGGCTGGAATGAAAGTGATGTTGGACTGCTTACCTGGACAGTGGCTTTGGGCATCCATGCCAGTGAGACAAATACTTTCTCCTTGAAATTAAACCCAGCGAAAGACACCATGAGGAACGTTGTTATGATTCGCACAACTAGGGCAATGCCTAATATAGCAACACAGAGCCCTGCAACAAAGACAAACACTTCTGAGTACTTTTGTGCATAGGTGCCTGAGGGGAGTAAGGCTCCTAAAACTGTAGCTTTACAGTGGGGGTGGGTTTTGGGGTTTTTTTTGGGTCAGTCATAGTCTGCTTTGCTTTAGATTTCTGTATAGAGAATCTTTTGAAGGCAGTAATGAAAGCTGGATAATTTGTGAATGATCTTACCAACAGTTTCAGGCCTAAGAGATGTAACAGATACTTCTGCTCCAATTAAACCAAAAAGAAAAGGTTGGAAGATATTCCATGCAACTGCCACAATTTTTTCTACGTCCCTCTGCAATGAAAACAAAACCGATCTGTAAATTCAGAAAAAATAGCCAAGTAGACACAACATTTAATTAATCATAGAACAAAGTGAAAATGTATGTTAAGATGTCCAGAATTGCTCCTCCTTTTTTGAGATAATACTGAAAGATTCAAAATCAGTTGCACACCTTTCGAAGGTCAGACTGTGTCTAGCTCTGCTAGTAAATAAATGTTTGATATCTCAAGAAGAGAAATAATCACTGCTGTTTGAACAATAACAGAGCAGTTTTCAGAGAGGAGGAAAATAAAGCACTGTTGATTTTCAGTATTTAGGAAGATGTAATTTCAGCAGCTTTGGCATGAAGTTTCTGAGCCCTTGGAAACTGGCATGCTTAAACATGTTCTTCTGTTTGTATCTGAGTGCAGTCAGACTCTCAAAAGTTTCAGCCATGATCTAGCTCTGCTCGTGCTGCACTCAGTCAGAGGCCTCTCTCCATGTCAGCAGGGGCAAAGTTACAGAATCACAGAATATGCTGAGTTGGAAGGGACCCCCAGGGATCACTGAGTCCAACTCCTGGCCCTGCACAGGACCATCCCCAAGAGTCACACCATGTGCCTCAGAGTATTAGGCTGAGCAAGTCTGAAATCACATACCAATAACAAGTGCTGAACTTTCCAGTGCAATATACTGTATAAAGGCAAAACCATCTTTTCTCCTTGTGTTTGAACTTCACACCTAATAATTTTCCTAAAACAACTGCTGCCAGGATAAACAGAAATCTTCCACTTATGGGAAAAGGTACACATAGCATGTTGAATAGCACTCCTCTTTTAATTGTGTTCTACAATAGCAAATGAACCTTCAGGCTGGAGTGTGTGGAAAATATAAGTGCTGTTCTTTGTCACTTAATAATCAATCCAAGGCCTAGAGATGTCCCATCCTTGGTGTTCTCTCTGGGACTGATTCTGCAACACCTCTTGCTCTTCAGTCAATGGAATGGTAGGTTATTGTAATACAAAAACTTCTGTAACCTTAGAGAGATTCAGGTGGAAATATACAGACTTCTAAACGTTATTTGCCTCATTTCTCTCCTTGTTTTCTCACCCTTCTAATTTTTAGCAAAAAAAAAATAAATTCCTCTATAGATTTCAGCCTGTTTACTACCCATTTTACTGTTCCAGCAATAGGTACAATGTTCATTGTTCTCTGTGGACAGTGCCTGCCAAGTGACTTCCACTATGGACAGTGGGAGGCAGTGGCCTTTGAGAAGCTCAGCAGGGAGCTTCTGAGTATAAAGTATGCAGACATCTCTGGCTGTATCTGCTGAAAAAGACCTATGGCATTTGACATCAATATACTTAAGGTCAAGAAGCTTCATTCACAGACCAAAAGAACTAAACCTTTATAGATGGCATATACTCTTTTAAGGTCCTTCTTCTGAAATGAGCTTTTAAAATAGAGAACTTTATTAGTTGCAATGTCCTTAACTAGTTCAGTCCCAAGAAGAGTTTTTCATCCTTTAAAATTGGACAATCATAGCTTCTCTTTCACTGTTTTAACAAACCTTGAGATCTTAGTAAAGTCAGGGTCTAGATCAGGATAATAACATAGACTCTGCTCTATCTGACCCCCTTTCCTTTCTCTTTTCCTACTGCATGTTGCAAAGCTACAGCTGTGGAAAGATGCCCTCAAAACATTACATGTAGGATGGTATCAAGCAAAAGAGGCAGTGAGACATACCAAGGTACAGAAATGCAGTGGGGCAGCAACAGTAAGAGGAAGTAGGCTTAGCAGCTAAGAGAAGGTGACTAGAAAGCAGTCTTTTGTATGGTTTTTGTATGGCCTTATATCACCAGTTATTGTGTACACCCTGCTCTCTAAGTTATCCAAATTACACTGGCTGGGATTTGGCAAAGATGCGAGAGAATGGTTAATTACTGTTTTTCATTTCACCCCCCAAACCCACAGAGAACAAAACCTCAGGGTATTCAGGCCATATGCACAACTATATTTTGGACACCTGTTTGTAAATTTTACCATAAAGTGACTGTGTAAGGTTACAGACACTCACTCACAGCTTTTGATTCCTAGTCAAGTGCCTTCACTACTAGGTCTCCTTTACATAGCTTAAGATGTCTAAGAAAAGCTTGTGAGCATTCCTCTGTAAGTAGGCCAGGCTCTGTATCAATATCTACTCACATACCAGGTAACTCTCTGTCATGGTAAAGGCAGACAAAAACTTCCAAAATAAATGTAAAATGTGCTGGTTGTTTTTTTGTGGTTTTTTTTTTTTTTTTTTTTTTTTTTTTCAAATCTGTACACCCTCTAAAGCTTCACAAATACACCAGTACCAGTCCTGACAGAAATTCAAACTCTCGTCAGGCTGTATGTTCAAGAAAGTTTGGGTATGGTACACTTCTTATGTAAACATTCACCTTTTCATCAGACCATCCCACACCTGCAACAAAGGATAAGACTAATGTGCAGAGTCCTCCTGATCCAGGGAAGCCAAAGTAGATGCTGCCAAAAACAGCAAACATGGACAATCCAAGTGCAAAATATGATCTCTTCCATGCCAGAGATGCCTGCAGCCAAGGAAAGAGACAAACAAAAAAGCAACTTTCTTTAAGAAATGGAGGAAAAAAGGTACTTCTTCTAATTTTGAAAATAACAATTTGAAAAGAAAAATAAAAATTAACAATTTTGGAGGAATCAAAGCTTTCAAGTGAGACTTGAACTACTCATTTTGTTTGTGGGGTTTTTTTTGACATTAATTCCTAAGAAATATAAATTTTGAAAATTTAGTATTTTCTTTCCTCTGCCCATCCAAAATCTTACTGCCAATAGGCTTTTTGTATCACAAGAAATGCAATGCAGTGTTCTAACAGCCCTTCTATCAATTCTGTGATAACAGGGTTTTCTACCTGTGCAGTCCAGTACTAAAACAGTTTATCCAACAAGAGGTGAAATCCTTGCCACCGCGAGGTTTTAAGGACAAGTCAAACAAACATTTGCCAGGGACATTTTTATGTGATTCAGTCTCACAGCAGACAGTTATATCTCTACCATCGTTCCCCATTCCTATCTATCTGTTTAGCTCCTGTATCACACTTATGTTATTTAATAATAAGAAAATTTGGTCCCACTGAGGGCAGTGGATGCTTTGCAAAGTGATTTCAGTAGTCCAGAACATATGTACTTTCTTCCATAATTTTCTGTTCATTTAATTGCCCCTCAATAGTAAGTTCATTACCACTTTCTATAAATTAATTTTTACTGAAAGCAACACATTGTAATTAGCGCTAATGATATGCTCAATCACTTAAAGCCTCCAATATGTCTCCTTTATTAATTTTTAATCTTAGGCCTACTGGATACACCTTATAGGAATAAATACGTCACATTAATCTAATACATTATTATTTTACTGTCTGAAATGGGTATCAGACCCTTCCTCCTTTACATGTGGACATTTCCACTACCTTTAATGAGAGCAGGATGGTGAGCTGGGTTCCAAACTCTGCATCAGGAAGGACTATGAGATCACATATCACTATTGGTGCAGTGAACAAGTAATCACCTATAAAACACATTGTCACTTGATAGGCTTTGCAACCTGGAAGCTGTTAGCACTGTACACAGCTTTCCCAAAACCAGCTTCATGTGAAGCTTGGAAATGAATAACTGAAGCAAATCATCCCATCGTAAAGAACCTCTACCTTATAAAAAGTTTTTTTTACTGGGTTTTTACCTGATCATGGCTTGGGAAATATCGAATAAACATTCCCAGAATCCCCCCAGCTGCTATGCCAACAGCAACTTCCAGCACTCCACGGAGCACATTGTACAGAGTAGAACCTATTTGGCAAACAAAAAATGTGTTCAGTAAGCCATACACAGACCCTTCACACACAAACCACATTGTAGGCCTATGAGGGTGATTCCAGGACAGTGTCTGTTTTAAATTACTTGGGGCAAAGGAGTTGAGGAGGGAACCTATGAGCACGAAAGAACTGGATAGTGCAACTTTCTCTCTCTGAAAGCTCATGGCAAGAAAATGTGCAAGACAAGCCAGAGAAAGAGCCACTGCAAGAACACTGCCAAACCCAGGGAAATTTGAAAGTGTTATGTTGGGCATGCAGGGACCAGACTTGGCAGCCGAGAGAGCAGACAGGGAGAAATGTTCTCTGAAAGTTATTGTGACCCACAGCTCAGCAGACAATGTTACACCAAGACTTTTGAACAGGAGCAATTTCCATCTCAGTATTCAAGTCCATACATGAACTTTATAAGGAGATGTCATTAAGTTACAAACCAGTTGGTCATAACAGAGCACATGTTCTTCAAAATATCACTGTTTGTTCTGGATTTCGCCACGTACAGATTAACCAGCATACCAGAGGAGAAAGCCATTCCAAGGCAAGTGTTGAAGCCTGTGATAGCCAGAATGTCATCAATGCTGCCAGCTGCCATTAGTAAAGTTGGGACACCTTTCTCCACTCCATATCCCCCAGCTTGTAAAATCAGCATTGAGGGAACCACCACAGCAGGGGAGACTGCACCTACAACAAAACTGAAAACACATAGGTTCAGGCTCTGTTAAAAAGAAAGCACTGAAACAAAAAACTTCAAAATGTTCTGACCCTATGGTCAAATTCTTTTGAAGTGTAAAAAACCAGACCTTTACATAAGGTATTTTCCTTACCTTTCCCTTCTAATTACAAGCAGGGATATTTCTATGCAGATTGCAATCAGCTCTTACTTTCTGCCCAACTCAGTAGTATTAAAAGGGCTCCAGACTGAAACTACACTGCAGGCCAGTTATGCTCCCCTGATAGATACTTTCATTGTTCCATTTAGGAACCTGGTCTAGACATGCTTATGAGTCAGTAGCCCAGTTCCTTCTCATAAAATTCAGTGTGTTGCACAGGAGGAGTTCACCCATCTTGCTCCAGTATATGGGTCTGGACTATGTCCACCAATTTAGATAGAACTAGATGGAAAATATTTTCTCTTCAAGGATATTACTCCAGAATATACCACGCCATATCCTTATCCTGTGACTTGTGATAGGAAGACTGTCCTATGTGCATCTCTCTTGGGGGAAATACTGAATTCCAGTATGACGATTCTCTAAGTTGTGGTATAATTTTCTGTCCCTAAAAGCCCCCTGTGTTGTGGTTAAAGACTCGGATTGCACCATCCTTCTTCAAGTGCTCAGATCACAAACAAAGAAGAGTAATGATGCAAACACTCCTCCACAGCCTGGAAATACGACCTTTAAATCAGCCACAGAGCCAGAGGTGAATGGAAGCGAACGACCACAGGGGCTAAGCACAGCTTCCTAACTGGCACTGAACTGAGGTCTCTGCTTGGCCTAGAGAACTAACCACACTTGGATCATTTAACTGCATCATGAAAACAGGCACCTCTGTCATACAGGAGAGGAGAAGATACATTACCCTAATATAAATCCCCACTGCCATGGCAAATGCAGGAGAAAGTAGGCAAGAACAGCAGCTGTGCATGTTTCTGAGAGGCACGGTCCAAAAGCAAGCCGTAAACAGACAGCTTTGAGCTTCTTAAGAGCCTGCAACAATACAAGCACATCACTGTCTGTACTCTTGGCTTTACAAAGAGGAAATACAGTTACAATCTGATCTGGTTTATTAAAAGAGTCCTGTCTGAGTTGCACTATAGGATGTCACATGGCCTAAGCTGGAGATAGACTCAAGCACAACGGGATTTGGGTGTAAAATTTCACGTGTGGCAGTGAATCTAGGTTTGACAAGGTTCCTGCATGTCACAGGAAGGAGTAGCAAAAAATTCTCTTTGGCTTCTTGTGCAACGCAAACTAAATGTGAGAGGCTGGACTAGCTGGGAACCATTTGAAAAGTGTACCCTGCTGACTTACCCACACTGACTTGAGGTCATTTGCTCCACCCACAAAAGATTTTGCTACAATCCCAGAAGTTGCATAAGCACCCACAAAAATCTAAGAAAAAAAATCATAACTTTGGCACAAGGAGCCATGCATCTCTTTCAGCTGTATCTCACTGGATATCCTGAGCAGATTAAGTTCCTTTTGTCGCAGTTACTTTTTTAAAAAAATTTTCTCACAGCTGTCTTTAATAGTCAGTCACAAACATTACTCTGCTAGGACAAGTTCCTAATTTTGACATGGAATAAAAAACAATAAATTAATGAGTTCCCCTTTTTACCAGTCCAGTTTATCCCAGCATTATCAGGGCTGATCAGATCTACTGACATCTTTGTCTTTACAGCTTCAATTACATGAGGAACAATTGTAACTGCATCAAAGCACTGCCACATACAGAGTCAAAATGACAGTTTTGATTGCCACATGGAAAAAAATGAGTCAAAGATGAAGTTTCCTCAGTACAAAAAGTTGACATGAAGTAGAAAGAAGTGCACTCTCACAGAAGTGGGCATCCAAGCTGTGTCTAACAACACACAGTTCACGCTCATACGAGCTTCAATGTCTTGGAAAAAATAAAATGACGATCTAGGAAACCAACCAGACAGTTTTCAATATTGAAAAAAACCTTATTTTCCTAAATATCTGAAGCATTGGCAACTCTCTAGATTTTCCTGGTTAAGAAAAATCAGTTTAGATGTTCTTAATTACCTATATTTTACCTTAGATTTTATATAAACTCTTAAGTGGTTCCTTAAATAGGCAGGGACTAATATGCTACAGCTTTACTTCAGCCAGCTGGTTTTGAATGAGCAAAACCTTGCCTTCATTATTTATGGACCATCACACTTCAGAGTGTGCAGAGGAAGACTATTTTTTGTTCACCAGATTGTTATGGGCTTCACAGTGATGTGAGTCATTGTTTCTGTAGTGCAGTAGGACTCATCTTTGCAATTAATTAAAATGGCAGTCATTAAAAAAAAAGCCAGAAAAGTCATACAGGTTTACATTTTTTTTGGTTGTGTGAGTTTTTTGGGTTTCTGTCCATACAGGAACATTCTCTTTCAAGGACTGGGGATCCCTTCCATTCCTTGCTTTAGTTTGTCAGTGTAAACTAACAGGGAGTTTGTCTGGGAGTGTAAACTCTTCCTGACAGACCACGACGGAGCACACATCCTCAAGATGTTTACAAAATTTAGGAAATTTCTTTAGGGCAAGGGGGAAAATAGTTATAAAATCAGTTTTCTTCAGGTATTGTTTGGACTGCTTGCCTACTCTACAAATTCAACAGTCAATATTAACATACATATAAGCTACGCTTATATATATATACACAATATAAGCTACGCTTTCTGTAACGATCAAATTTGCAGATTCTCCGAGACTGAACAGTTCAATATTTTTAACAGAGCCAGTTATTCAATTTTTTTGAGAGCTGCTGTATACTTTCCCCCACACAAGTGGTTGGTGCCATACCTTTGGATCCAGGCCGAGTCCTGCTCGGGTCAAGATAACTGAAAGAGCAATATTCCTGAGTGCTGCAGACCAGCGTAGGTTTATCTGGACAAAGTCACTAATGAACGGAGTGTTTCGGATTAGGAAACCAGCAAGTAGCATCCCTTAAATGAAAGCAAATGAAAGCTCCTATAAATGATTTGGTTTTAATGCACGAGAAAAGCCTGCGTAGCATTCTTAAAAATAGACACCATATTATTTATTTATGAGAGGAAAAAGTAACAATTCATGTTCTGAATTATTAGACATGTTTTAACAATGGGACTGAGGCACGAAAAGAGAGAAACATATTTAAAGCAGTGAAAGTGGCCTAAGAAAATACAGGTCACCAATAAGTCTGCAGGATGGTGACACAGTTTTAGTCTGAGTCAAGAGAATTTGGCTTTGTTCACCAGGTGCAGGTTCATTACTTACCATAAGCAAAGACACTCTTGCATCCTTAAAGATTTTTTTTCTTGTTAGCTTGTTTTAACATGAAAAGAGGAAGATCTTCTAATATTGTGTATTTATCTCAGAACTTGAAAATCGTTAAAAATCCTCTTAGGTGTAAGAAATGCAGGTCACAAGAACCATAATGCTGAGGTTGGGGAAATATAATCTAAAACAGCTAATCGTGGACTAATGTAGACATTTTAAAGTGCTCTGGCAATATGACTCTTACACAAAGGAGGAAAAAGGGGGCAGGAAAATCAGAAACTTGGTGTTATCCTCTATTTGAGCTACTTGCAAGATTCAACTTTTGCAAATATTAGTGAAACTATCCAATCAGAGAATTCTTGCAACTGTAGCTCTGGAAGGATATGGAAAAGTACAGGAGAAGTTGACTATAGATATAGATCTGCAGAGATTCATTGTAAATCTTGATGATTCATTTTTGTGGCATAATGTTGTATTAGTCAAGTTTAGAAACAGGAAACCAAAAAAAGACAAAAAGTAAATAATCATTGTGCTCAGGTTGCTCCCTGCTTGGTGTGAGCCTCAACTGTGGACTTGATTTGTCCTGCAACTCTCTGAACACTGCTTTTCCTAACACCTCCTGGAAAAAAAGCATGGCATAATTAATTTGCAGTACCTCATGAGAATTATATAAGGGTAGTATAATGATCATATGCTCTTTGCAATGTTTGCCTGAGGTCCGAGTCACCAGAACTACCCTGATCTAGAAAGCTACTTAACAAAGCAAAAGTCCCCACCTCAAAGGGTATCTTCACTGTTCTGCTCCATGTTGCCTGCTGCAGAAACCTCTCTGCAATGTCTACCTAAAATATACTATGTGGTTGTTTCAGTACCAATTTTACTCCTTTCTTCCTGAAACAGAGGCTCAGTATAAGGTGCTTAAGTGCTTAGCCAGCTACATTACACTCTATTGCATCTAGCACAAGTGGGTTAAACATATGTAAGAGTACCGGATTTGCATTTTTAATATAAAAACAATATTCAAAGACATTGTCTATCTCTTCTTCTGACTCATAGATTTCTCCAATTTTTCTCAAGACTGGGGATCAGAACAATGAACTCGGTGCTAAACAATTCAACAAACATGTGCAGTCACGCTTAAGTTTCTGTTGTCCAGTATTACCTGTCTGACAAGCACTTTCATGCTCAACTCATAACTTTTAGATACAGACGTAATTAAAACAACCCCAAACAAACAGAATCCGAATGGTCAGAAACATTTTTATTTGTTTAAGGGGGGTGTTTACTTTAGAAAGGGGGTCACCCTGCGTGTGACATTCCGTGTTCATATTATTGCAGGCACGCATGTTCTATGCAAAACTTCCCTCCCTCTCATTTGAATTTTTTCTTGCTGGTGAAACTAAGCAGTGCAAGAACGTGCACACTGCCTGACGGAGATGTGTACGGAACAACTGTCTGAGGCACGCCACCAGCTGTGCAGGTTACAAAGTCACACCTGTGCACTACAGGCAGGTATCTGTAAGCCCACTCTGCCATGAAGTATTACTGTCTGTCAACAGCTTTACTCATTTATGCAGTAAGCATAGCAAGGAGACAGCATACAGCTGGTGAGGAGAACCTGGAGCTTCATTTTCCAGCTTCACTGACATCACAGCACTTCACAATATTGTACTGATATAAGCAAAACTGAAACATCCTCTAGGAAAGAAGTCTGAAAACATTAACATTCTGAAGATGTTATTTTCATCTCCCATTTCTATTTTGCCTTTCTATGTAAAATAAAACAGAATGTTGATGTGAAAAACAATCTTATGACTGATTCAGAATCTCTTCAGAAGAACTATTCTTTGTGGTGAATTTATTTCCTCATGTTTCAGTTATCTTGAAATAAAGGAAGAGGGAAAAAAGAAATTTTTCGGACTACTAGTAGCGGTGGATTCCTATAACGATTTCTTTGGAAAACATTTTCATTGTGGAAGAAACTAATGAAACAGCTCAGCAATAGTTTTGCTATGAATTTATTATTCTACTATAACAGGAGGTCTGGATTAAGATTCCTGTTTGGTGTTATTAACCCCAAATTTTAAGTAACTGTGACAGAGGGGACTGGAGGACAATAAACTCTGAATTTGTAGGTATACAGTTCTCTGACCCCCAAAGAATTACGAGGAGAACCTCAGTAACAATTTCACCTGAGCCAGTTTGGGGAATTTTGCACCCTCTTGAAGAGGACAAAAACGTCACTTGGAAAAGGAAGAGATTTGGAGTGTGACACAGTTTGCTTGTTCCCAATTCAAACACACCTAGCCTGCAGATACTGCTTGGTGGTTTAAACAACACAAAATATGCAGGAAGAAAAGAAGGAAGGATATCTTACCCAGAAGAGCAGGGAGAGGGGGTAGGGTTCGTATTTTGATGAATCCAAAAATTTTACCTCCAGTGACAGAAAAAAAATAAAGAAATAGAATTCCAAACAGATTTCCACCTGGGAGACACTCAGCCCCAGTTATGGACCAAACCACAGCCCAAACCAGGACCACGACTGCAACTGGAACGAAACAAAAAATATTCATATTTAATAATCTCTCAGGAACAACTTTGCTGTTGGATCACATTTGTTTTTCTCCTGAAGAAAAATGTTACCGTGACTTTCAGAAATAAAATTACTTACCTTAAAAATTAGTTTAATCATAACAATGCATTTAATCTTTGATGGTCTCTAAACTGATGTTCTGATTTTATAGATGCTAAGATATTTTAAGAAATGGTAACAGGAAGATCATTAGAGATCAAAATGTTCTGAGTGAGCCTTTGGCCACCGTGGAAGACATTTCACAGTTTCCAAATTTAAAGCAAAGACTTTCACTAACTTATTTTGCATTTGCTTATCTTCCTTCAGCTACTTCAGAACCACAGTAAAATCTGCCACTGAACAGCCTGGCATATCTTCAAGCTCATGACTGCAGTTCCAGCCTAATTTTTAAAAGAATTGAAGTATAATTTTTAGGCTGGATCTGCTTGTACAATACATTGTTATCCTTGGGAAAAACATTCTGAAGAAGATCATATCTCTGGACAGCCTGAAGGAGTACAGTACTTCCCTTGATACAACAATCAAAGGGGAATAATATACAAGGAAAAAGGAATCCTGAAAAATATTATGAGAACAGTAAGTGAAAATATGCTCTTTGCCGGTTCACAAATCTGTTCCTACAGTTGTCCAACAAGAACAGCTATGCATAGATATAAAAGCAGAAGACTGAAGGAGAGGAAAAACTGTGTTGAATAAATCCCTCTTCTCATGATCATAGGAAAGTATGTTGCATTTTCAGATTGGATTTTTCTTAATCTTATTTGAGGGTGACAGGTGTCAAAAGGGAAAATTAGTAGATTTCCAAACATAAAAGCCGAAGAATCCCAAGTGAGGGTGAAAGGAGGCTGTGGAAACAGTCAAAGCCACAGGATGTGTCTTTTGTCAGGAAAAAGTTTAAATAACTTATTAGCTAGGCATCTCTTCTGTGAACTTTCAGTTTAGGACAAATCTTAAACAAAATGGGTCAGTTTGCCTTGTAGTTAGGATTCTTGGCTTTGCAAGCCTGGGGTATTAAGGAACAAAAGAAGGTATCACTGCCAAGTCTTATATTTATTGCCTTAATTAAAAAGAAAGCCATCCAGTATGCCAAATATACCATTGTGTTCAGAATCACCTTAATGCTCTCAATACCAAAACAAAATATCAAGACAAAACCTAGGAGGTCTTTCTTCTGATGAAAACAGTTTGCAGTGCAAAAACATATCTACCATGATAAACAGGTAAGAGAGAGTGGAGAAACAAAATCTGTACATTCAAATCTTTGTTCTACTTCTTTTTTTCTGCTAAAACATTAACACAAAAGCGTGATAAGTAAAACACAGCTGTTTCCCTTCACGGATAAAGGGACAGATATCATCCCATTCAGGGAAACAAATACTTCATTTGCCATTTCTCATTTTAACTGAACTCTGTCTTTCTTACATACCATTTGTCACTGTTTGGGCCAGTAAACCCTGAGGAGGACAAGCAAATATTTGCCTCCATGTTCTTGAAGACCCTGCTATTGGTTCTGGAGGTTGCTGAGCACAGTGGTTCAAGAGAGCAGTTTCTTCTGTTTGTGTATTCCCATCAGTACCTTTGGCATCTGCTGTTGGTCCCTGCTGAATGAAAACAAGGAGACTCTCTCAGAGGTGGCACTGCATATATTTGAAGTAGTGTACAATACCTGAAGTCAGGTGGGATGCACTAGAGCCACACTGGCTACAAATGACTATATTAACTAAACAACCACATCCAGCTTTGTAGTTTGGCGTTTTTGGTTATGTGTTTGTTTTTTTCCATGGCACAAAGAACTGCATGGGAGAGACTGCAGGCCATTTGCCTTTTTATCTGCAACTGAGAGGACTCCTGTCCCAATACAAATAGCACCTGTGCAGCAATAGTATCTGCATATTTGATGAAGAAACAATAATAACAGGCCAGGCTCAACTTGTCTTGTATACAAACTAAATATTTATTAATATTTTCTACAATTTGATAGGGTTCTGCTTCCAGACTGGATTTCACAATAAAGTTAACAATTAGCATAATTCCAGTGAGACAGTGTCTTTAATATAACTGCTAAATAACTCCTGTTGCAAAGCCCTGAACAAAAATAACAGAACAAATATGAAAGAAACAGAACAGCTGGCCAGTGCAAGCATTACTCACATGATCCATTGCTGGAAGGCTCAAGCTGCTAAGTCAAAGTAGAGATGGAGAAATACTACCCTGGGATTCCTTGAAACTGTTCTTTTATACTGATACATCTACTTATCCATATTCATAGCCAAAGCACTTTTTGACCATTTTTGGATATGTGTATCACTTCATTTTAGCATCTTTATTTTTGACAAGTTAATCATCTACCTTCCCTTATGATTATTCACCTTCATGTCAGCTCATTGTCATAGTGTAGACATGGAATTCTGCCTCTCATGTAGCCCTCCCCCACTAATACTTCCACATTCCTGATTATTTATGTCTCATCCCTCTCTCTCTCTCTCTATATATATATATAAATTCCTTACTCAGAGTCACAACTGGAACACAAATCTTGTGAGCTTTCAGCATGGAATAACTTGTTTATCTACCCTGTGATTCCGTGATCGCCATATGCATATAATCGCTGTGTGCATAAAGATACAGCAGTTACCTTTATACTCAGTTGTATATGCTTACTTTTAAGTGCCTTTTATGTTAAGAATTTTATTTGTACTTGCATTTACTTCCAAGTCTTTTTTAAAGCCACAGACATTTCCAATAATACTGGAAACAGGCAGAGAAGCTTAAAAGCGTGGGATTTTTAATTTTTATTAGATAAGAAAAGGAAGATAGATACGCATTAACAACTTTCAGCAAATGGACTGATAAGTGCAATTTGAAAGCAACAAAGTAATTGTAAGGTCACATAACTTTCTTCCAAAAAATGTATGCTGATGCATTTTCCACCTCAAAATGAAACTGCAACCACTGATTTCCAGCAATCCAACATATTGCAGACTGTAAAAACTAAACACGCGTTAATTATAAAAAATTCCCACCGAGGAGATTTCTATGTGTATTCTCTTCAGATTCAGGGATTTTAACAGTATGGGAAGAAAAAGGAAAGGAAAAGGAGGGTTCCTTCTGACTAGAATTGCAGTTAGAGATCTTAGTTAATTACCTCACTTTGCTCATGCATAAGAATCATGCCATTTCGCTCACATACTGATGGTTCAGAATCTTCACTGTTATTTACATCTTCCTTTACCATTGTTGCAAACCTAAGGAAAGCAACAAAGATGGAAAAGTTAGAGAGACATAAATAACGCTGTTTTCCAAATGGAACACTTCTCAGTGTTGTCTTTTTCCCATAGCTCAGGTGAAAAAACCCTCACAGCCCAATTCCAGATTTAATGGTTTTTGCATGCGCCTGTATGCTGTATGTAAGAACAAGAGACAGAAACTAATGGAAGAACAGCATTAAGCTTACAAAGACAAGCAATAAAAAAAATAAAATAAAAAAACCTGAGTTTTAGGATCACAATGATCTGTGCTAACCTGCTCATTCCTCTTTAAATGTATGGCTGTAATATATGTATAAAATCTATCTATCTATCTATCTATTTATCTATCTATATCTATTTGTGCCTCTTACCAGCACAAAGATAAAGGTTATTTGCTGTCAACACCCCTTAGGAGGACCGCTAGTTCTGAAAGTGTCACAGGCCCTGTGTGCATGGCAGTGCAAGTACCCATTAAATAAAGTTAGAACAACAACTATAGTTTCTAAAGCTCCAGGGGATTTCTAAAGTTTCATGAGGGGACACTTTTCTTCTAACTTAAGCCTGACCAGATCCAGATTGATTTTCAGGGGAATTTTCAAGAGCATAGCTCTGTTAGATGCCACAGGTTAGTCACAATATATTGACTGAATATATATGAGAAGATGCCTTTGAGTCTATGAGTAAAGATCAAGACTATTCACAGCTTGCAGTCTGTATTCAGGTTAGGCTGATAAAACACGTCTCTTTTTAACTGCTTATATTCCATGGATATACATCTTAGAGTGGGAAATAAGGTCCAAGCTGATTGTGGGTTGCCACTGTATTTGCAAAGTCTAACTGGTCCACTTCTTGTCCCATAGATTCTAACAGGACATATGGCAGCACACTGTTTTGCATGTCAGATTTTTTTTTGTGCAAACATTTACTGTAGTTTCACAAGTCTGAGCCAGCAAGAGTTGCATGAGCCTGAAGACAAGGCTTGCTAGTGTTCTTCGTTACAGCAAAGCTGTACATATATTCTCCATCAGCTAAATTTCTTGAAATCTTTTACATTGCTCTGACCATTTAAAACACCAGTGAAGCCAGAACTTTTGACCCAAGAAATTCCTTCCTTGCTAAATTGTTCGAAGTAAGTCAGAGCTGATTCTCACAATTATCAAGCCTTCAGTTTATAATGAAATATCTGATATTTTGGAATGATAGATGCCATAAATAAAGACAGGGGCCATTGTAACACCAGGGTAGTTTGAGCAGTTCTGATAAGAAACTGGCTTGAGGCTTGGCAAACACTTTCAGTGTGTTCTAAGGTAAGAGTTTTGCTTTCTTTCCTGTTTAAATGTAAACTGTTAAGTCTACTGAAATTCCAGTACTTTTCTATATTTTTAATTACTACTCATGGAACCAAATAGTTGTGTTCTTAGAGTTCTTTAATGACATCAGTGATATTTTTGGTTTGGGTTTTTTTTTCATCCCTTCACTGGGGCTGGGAATCCACAAATGCCAGTTGTACTAACTGGAATAGAAAGTTATCAGCAACTTACCAGTGTCTCCCTCCTTCCCTTCACTGACCTCTTTCCCAACATTTCTGTACTTAATTTTGTACTTCTGAAAGGGGCGTGTGTGGGTAAAAGACAGAAAGATATTGTTCTCCTTCCAGCTTTGCACGGGCAACATCCCAGTTCATGGGGTCATGTAGTTGTTAACACAAAATACATTAACACTTCTGAGAAAGGCAGGTCCACCTTGCCACAGCTTCAGCTCCTGGACGCGCGGTTCACAGCAGCATGTGAAAGAAAGGACTGGCTAAGCAGGGAGATGAATGTTCTGCTTAACAGGAATGGTTTCCAGGTGTGAACGAGAAATCTAATAGCGTATGTGCTGTCCTTATCTGTTTTGTGACAGGTCTTCACCCTGTTAGCAGGATCAAGAACCCACTTCTAAGCAATGTCCAGTTGGATCAATGGGACCACAGTGAGTGGTTAGTGTACTTACATCAGGGAGGGTCAGTCTTCTGGGGGTTCACTGTAATTTTTTTTCCCGGGGAGGAGTTGTTGTTTTGTTTTTTAAACTTCACCCCGTATTCAAACAAAATCAAGTGATTGAGAAATCAGAGTGGAATTCATACCACAGGGTTAAGGCCTGTCCCATGGAAATCAGCCAATAACAGATTTATTTTAGTACCTCCCTGGAAAACACACTTTCCTTATTTTGAAACCAGAGAGGTTTTCATTAGATCCTATCATTTTACTTGTTTTTAATGGGTAAGGAGGAGGAAAGAGAGGGACAGCTGACGGACAGGGACAGCACGTGCATGCCTATCGCATTAGCTGTGTTGGCTTGGTGACTCTCTACGTTCTGCTTTGCACACAGACGGTACAGAAAGGAATACAAATAAAATACCACAAGCATCGCTAGAGCAACTGGCATTCAGAATAAACTATTAAAAACCCAAACAACCTAAACCACGCATCACACCCACAAAAAGACGCTAAGGAAACCCCGGTGCAGCCTCCTGCCTGCCAAGCCAGCCAGCAGCGCCCGGCGGTCACCCCTCCTGCTGCCTCCAGCTGCAGGGAATGGGGTGCAAGGGTACAGAAGGCCAGAAAACTCACCCGGGGAACAGCAGGGACCAGAGCGAGGGAACCGCTCCCTGCGAGGACGGGGAGGCGACAACGTGGTCCCGGCTCGCTGCAGCAGCTCCTCTGTGACGGCTGCGGCTCCTCCTCCGCTGTTGCTGCTAGCGACATAGTCCCTCCTCCAAAACCACAGCTTCACTTGGCCAGCCCTGAAAGCCTCCTGCTGGACCCTGGGATGCCCAAAAGGGCGTCCCGGATGCGTGAGTGAACGGGTCGCAGGAGATGGGGGGCTGACCTGTCAGGTTGGTTTGAGCGATGGGTCAGACCTGAGCCCATCCAAGGCTCAGAATACCTTATCAGGGCACCGAGGAGGAAGTACGTTTTTGTGTCTTTTCAGCCCTTTGCTTCCCATGACATTTATTGCATCCTGTACGCATGGAAAAGGCTTTCTGTGCTGCCTTTTCCGTGGCTGTGGGAAGATGGATGGGGAAGCTACACACAGTCCTCTAACTCAGACACTGCAGTTGGAGGTTTGTTGCTGATTCTGCTCTGGGTTCATGCAGAAGAAATGTGCTGTGGCAGGCAGGAGAATTAAAAAAACCTAAAAACCACCCCTTGCATATTATGGTGTTCCTAGCAAGATATTCCTGCTTCTTAAAGATGAAACAAGTGTGTCCACCTCATTTGTAAATGCTCATGAGGGAATGAAACAGACTAACTTTCAACTCTGCTCTTAGTATCATCATGCAGAACTAAGCTGACTGCAAATCCAAGAGAAAAAAAAAAGCAGGTTTTTGATCAGAAAATAAATTTTCCAGAAGGACTCTGAACCGGGGACATCTATTCCTCCCCTCCCTCACAAGAGAAAAGTTTGACCTAGAATCTGAAAAGTCATAAAGCCTCTTTATATTATCATTGGAGTGGAAGGAAAACAAAGAGAATTACCCAGTTTCATTAAAAACAGACCAGGGAACTAAGAGGTCACAAGAGCATTAAGAAGCATTTTCCTTTAATAATTCCCACAAGTCTGCTGAAAAACCCCATGACAGAAGAACATTTCAGAATTGCAGCTGTTAACACATCCATGAAAAGCATTGCTAATAAGGCAAAAGACAGCAAGCTCTGCTGACTTTTATTTTTCTGCTGCACCAGATTCTTGGCATACCACTAAAAAAGCCCTTGCAGGAGTGCTTTGACCAAAAAGAAAAAAAGAAGCCGTTTTTGAGTAGCATCTGTATACTACAATCATCAGTAAGCTTACAAATGTTAAGTAGTAGAGTTCAATATGCAATAAGTATAATGAAATTTCTCTCATTCTTAATTATATTTTCAGAATACACGGTGCAATTTTCCTGTGTTACTGTAGTGGGGAAATTCTCTCTTTTCAAGGTAAGCCTTCTATGCCTACTACAGAAGCAGGACTTTGGCCTTCGTATTAAATCCTATAACAGTTGAAACAGTATTCTGCCAGCCTGAGCTTTTAACATTTGAATTTATGTCAGTGAACATTGATGGAGTCATTTTGGATAATTTTGGATTTCTGCCTCAGCTTGATCCTGCTTGGCTGCCAGTGTCACTTGATTGAAATATTAGATTCTCTAAAACCCCATAAACAAACTACACAAGGCCAGAGTGTGCCAACTATGATTAAAGGTAAAGGTTAAACACATAATGAGCCTGAGGATGCCAACAGACACAATATTTTTCTCATTTGTGAAATTTACATTTACTTACAATTTTAAAATAAGAGGCCTGATTTTAACTAGACATGTTCCATTATCTTTGAAATCAGGTAACTTATATTAATGCTTCAGCTAATATTGAAAAGTTTAAGCAATAATTTTATAAACATGGCAGTTGTTGTTACAGAAACACACACAAAATATTTTACATTGTTTCCTGTGCTTTGATTACTGATGAATCATACTCAGAAGCATTTATTCTTTAATTCCTCCCTCACATATATATATATGTATTTGATGTATATGATTATATATATGAAATTACATATATTCATGAACTAGATAAATGGAGCTGTGTGCAATTATTAAAGGTAACCATCTTTATAGGCAGTAAGCCCATGTCATTCATGTTGGGTTTAAGTACGTTAGTGACACAAATACTTTTGGAATTCAGGTTACTCATTGCCTTAGATCTCTAGGTCAGGATCTATGCTTTTTCACCAGAGTATAAGACTTTACAATAATAGGTTTCTGTCTCATGATCAAAGCTACCATATGTTACCACAACAAAACCATCAACACACACTCTTGTAGAAACAGTCCTTTTCAGAGAAACTTTGCCTTGTGTTTTCGTACAGACTGAATTGGTACTTGTGAATAAAGCATAGAGCACCAAAGCGTAGCACCTAGCACACAGATTTTACAGTATTTGTCCAATATTAGTGCATCATTTTGGGGAAGAACATATTGGCTCTATATAGAGTGGTAAAATCCACTCCTTTTGCTTTTGTGCTAGAAGTCAAGCATATTCATAAAGATCCACCCATGTATTCAAGAACACTTCTCTCACATATCCCCCCATCCATACCTGCTAAAGTGACATCCTCACATAGAACCTTCTGTACATGAAAGCAGGAGAGAGGAGATACAGTAATGATACTTCCAAGATCATTTTAGAAATGACCTATACAATTAATGAAACAGTTCTGGTCTCTATTTCTCCTCTTCTGTACTAGTTAATGTACTTATTTTATAACTGATTGTATCATTACATGTCTCTGTGCTCAACATGCTCTAAGGTTTAGTCTTAACCATTACAGCAGGCTCCTCTCCACCATTTCTGCTTCATGAAGACAGTGCCTATAGTGGTTACGTGCTTAAACAAAAAAAACTCTCCCAAACTCCACAAAGAGGCCAATTCTCTTGCTTCTAATGGTAATCTGTTGCCCTGCCTTCTGCATTACTGCTTTTCCAGATTTCAGCAGCCTAATTTGCCCAAGATCTGGAAAATGGACATTGCAGTTTCACAAAACAGCTGTGCAAGTACACTGGCTCTTTGATGTGTATGCAGGAAGTTTCATGTGCTCATATACCACATATCTACATGTTTGACTATCTTGCAGCTCTGACTTTGGATCTATAAGTGTTGTCAGGCTTGGAACATTCTTTTCAACAATTCAGACTGTTTTTCTACAGCTATTAGAGTTCTAAAATATTTTGTTAACGATAGTACACAGCAGAAAACTACTTCATAACTTGCAAAGCAGTATGTGCTTTCAGCTACAGTTTGTAATTAGTATGTTTTCTTATTATAGAAACATCTGGTACCAGTAAAAAAGTGATTCAAACATTCAGATCTTCAAATTTATTTTTATTTCTATTTTATTCTGTTTAAACCATACTTAGTTCAGGATCCATTTCGCTGATTTAAGTTGTTGCTCCATTTTATCTGGATAGTCTGTCAATGCTAGTAGAAAATCTAAATGTGAATGTTTAATTTCCAGATACTTTGTAAGATGAGAATAAAGATAGTATTTGATTCCTCTCACTCAGATTTGCTTAAAACACAACTCAGACTTTGTACCTTGAATAATATTTTTGGCCCTTTGAAATCTTAAACATTAAACTGCTGTTCTTTCATGTTTTTGGAACTGCTGTAAACTGAAGCCACATGAAGTACAATTTACTCCAGTGTTTCACTGTTTAAGGAAAAGTGAATCAGTAAGATCAATCTAGAAAGAGTAAAAATGCAGCAAATAGCAGTAAAAACGCAGCAAATTTGTTTGGAAAGATATCATGTGCGTGATCTAAATCTTTGCAAGAAACACTATCCTCACTTTTGCCTTTCATGGTATAAGTTTCCATTTGCAGGGAGAGTCAATCACAAGCTCCATCCTCCATCGATGATTAGTTCATTGCCAGTCACGTAGGCAGACTGAAATTACATAAAAAAGAACAATGATTGGAACTAATTTTTCTTGGCTCTTAATTACAGGGAAACTCTACTTCTTTAAATTCAAAAATCTGCTTTCTTTTTGTACAAACTTTTTTTTTGTTTTACAAAAATGCCTAAATAAATAATAAAATATCTCAATATAAACTTAGAAATTGAAGCCTTTCAGTTAACTCAAGGGAGTATTACAAAAATATTATTAGAAGCATTGAGATGAGAATGCATCCTGAGTGTACAAATTCACATAAGCTAGACTTCAGATATCTTACCTATAGGAATAAATGCCTCACACTATGTTGTTATTAGCTCTGTTCAGCTGAGCAGAATCTGACCAGGTCAGGCAATAATTATGAGGAGACCTAAGTGAAAATTTAGATCATGCAGAGAGTGTGGTAAGCAACTGAGCTGTTGACATTCTTCTCTATGCCAGTAGTGAAGCATACTGAATTTACTGAAAAGCTAGAATTCTGTCTATACATGGCTGAAAACCCTGTAAGCAGATTGGAAAAAATTAGTAGTGTTAAAAAAAATACTAAAACCAAGATGAAATTGAGAGACAGATTACTGGTAGATAGCAACATTAGGACTGAGTTAAATCCATTAAAGTATTTTGACATGCACATTAGGACTGCTGGACAAGTCCAGAGGAATCCAGTCCAGTTTTTGAGACGCAGTAAATCTATAGCAGATGGAATAACGTTGATGTGTGCTCATAAGTCTTGGTGGTATTTGCAGTGGTCATCAAGAGTTTGGTGTATAACAACCTCAGTGGGTCTATTGTTTTCCTTATGCTGAAAGGGCAGATTCACTCTGAGCATTAGCTAAAATCTCCAGCAGTTCTACACAAATATTTTGCCCTTGAATAGCAAAGGTAGGTGATGACTACTAATTCTACCTCCTTAGAACATGATCTAGCCATGGTGAAAGCTTGGAAAAAGAAAACAAGCCCATTTGTCCTACCATTCAAGATGATCTGGGGTCAGTCAATTTGCTCAGATGGCATGAAACCACCAGGCTATGGTACCTAATGCCTTGCAATCCCTGTCAACATTCAGTACTTTTTGTATTGCAGGTTGAACTCAGTAAAAGATGGTCACATTTTTTTACTTTTCTAATAATCCAGCTCAAAGACAATATAAATAATTCTGAAACAAATACTCTGTACTGTGAGGCAGCAAAGTAGTGTGGGGATGCTCTGATGGGACATTCTGTCGTTCTATACTTACTTCATCAGAAGCCAGGTACACAAAGAGATGGGCCACTTCTTCAGCAGTAGCCATCCTACCAGTCTTCTGTCTGGCTAGAAAGTCTTTCAGTGCCTGGATATACAAGAGCATTTGGTATATCAAAAATAAAAAAGCAATTATTTTAATCTGCTGACATGTACAAGGCAATATTGAAAATAGTCCTCTAGTCATAACTTTCTTTTTGTGCACCGAGTAGGGAACTTATGCTAGAAAAATCTAAGGTGAACAGAGATGTGAATTTCAGGTTGAAAAAAAAGTATGAGACTTTTAGACAGCACCTAAATCTCTGCTTCCAGAATAAAGGCAACATATATTCTTCTTCTTTTGGTGGTGGATATTCCAGGTGCCTCAAATGAGAGCTTACAGTTATCTAGTCAGTACAGTTAAGCATCCCAAATAATGCTGAAATGCAAAGGCCAGAATGCCCTTTCTAGCATGGTTTTGCACTAGTTTGTGGCTGCCACACACCACAGTAGAAAATGTCCTCTACTTTTGCATTGGGTACTGTAATCAATAGTTACAATTGCTTCCAAGGATGACAGACTGTATTCACTAAGCAATAGTATCCTTAGGAGTCATTTTAAGACTGTGGAGTAGAAACTGACCACATTATCAAAGGAGACACTACTGTTAAGTTATCCATGGTACTCTGAAATCAGGGACATTCTTGAATATGAACAGAAGTGCCACTATATATTAATATTTTTTTTTAAAGAGAGTTAAACATATGTGTGCACAGGATCAAGCTAATAAATTGCTTTCTCACCTGTTCTGGGTTAGGCCGGGCTTTGATTCTCTCCTGTAAAGATGGTGTGTCAACAGTTCCTACGCAAAATTTTAAATTTGGTTTTAAAAATCAACTACATCAGCAATCATGACAAAAAAATGCAGTTTATTTGTTCTATTTTTATGTCTTAATGCTTATGTGTAACTTTATAATATAATTCAGGAGAAAGACTGCAGAGCTGCCAATATAGCATAGGATTCTAAATTTCAATAGAAGGCAAGAGTTTTGAGAATCAGATTCAATAGTTTTCTGATGGTTAAATATGGGCCAGACCATTTGCTAGCCCTTGCCTGCTCCTGACTTCCTAGACTGTATCTTTGAAAACAAACATTCAAATACTGTGTAACAGTATAAATATATAAAGTGCATATACTTGGTTAACAGACTAAATATACAGCTTAACCACAGAAGTAACAACTTTTCTGTATTAAATCTCAGAAATCTTTCAGGCACGTCCTATTCTTTTAGACTGCTAGTAAATTTAGTTGCCACTGGCAAGTCTATTCTTTGTTAATAATGCCAAACTTAATCTGGTCTTCTAGTATCTGCTTCTAGTTTACAGAATAATGTAAGAACACTTACCAGGACATATGCAGTTGCATCTGATGCCTTGTTCAATAAAATCAGCAGCCACAGACTTTGTTAGCCCAATAACTGCTGCCTTTGAAGTACTGTATACACACCTGTTCACAACTCCTAACAGAAGGTCCGTGTTAAGGCAGCACAGAAAGATGGTTAAAAAAAAAAAGAAAAAAAAAAGACAAGTTTGTTCAAGAGGCACCTGCTTCTGGACTCCAGAATTTCCTGGAGCACTTGTATCCTCTCCATAAGGTCAGCCCTAGCTAGAATGCTGACTGCCACAATTCTACTCAGGCATACACCAGAGGAAAGCACACAATCTTTCAATAGTATACGTTTGGGGAGTAGTCTAGAAAAGGTAACAAAGCAACAAAGATTTAGCAGCAGCAGAAACCCATCTGTTAGTTACCACCATGCTTCCTTGGGAAGCATAGCTACAGCACTTATGTAATTGTTATTTCTGCATTATTCTCTGAAGAGCATATGCAGCAAGATATCACTGGAAGTAATTACTTTTTAATTAATAAAAACAAAACATTGAAAAAGCTCAGAGATAAGGATCTTGGCATTTCTGCAATTTTCCATCTGTTTCCTTGCATGTATATGAGTTGATTTTTCTATTCTTCTATTTTTCTAAATGCATCCCTCCACAGGATTTAGAAAGAACTTTGAATTTAGAATGTCCTCTGAATTCAAAGTTGTGCAATGTATACTTTGCATGCCCATAATTTTAAAGTTTTATGTAAGAAACTCTGGCAAGCTACTGACCTTTGATGCTGGATGCCACAGAAGACATATTTATAATATTCCCAGATTTCTGTTTAAGCATCTGCAAAAGAGTACTTATGTCATTCAAATGCAAACTGTTTTGTTATCTGCAGGTTCAGTAAAATAGCCCACATCAACTTACAGAACAGCATTATGTGCAATTGATACTTAGGGTAACAAAGCTTAACTGGCATTGACTGAAGCAGTAAAGCAGAGCCTGAAGTTCTCACTGGAATTCTGTTAAGTAATGTCAGGATTGGAGACTATGCCAGGAAAGGACTTTTTCCTAGATAGCCACCTCTGAGAATCATGGCCCTCTTGTCACCACAGTAAGTTACCCTATACAGACATCTGCTCATGCCATCTACCAATGCAGCAATTCACTGATTCCATTCAAACCCTTTTTGTTTTGGAGAAGATTAAAACACAATATTCTCGCACCTTTGAATTGTAGCTAAATTTCTTTAAGTTGTAACCTTTTCTAGGCATCCTAAAACCTGATATGCATGAAATTGTTAGAAAAAACCAAAACCTACTTTGAAAATTAAGTTCAGCTAAGAAAAAAGACAAACCACCACCAACCAAACCAACCAAACAAAAAGGACTGGAACAATACTGAAAAAAGTAGTTATCATCCAGTCATGGTCACACCTTCCACATCTGGCCTTTGCATTTACAGGAATACAAACCCCTTATTCAGTCTACAGAATTTTGTAGACCCAAACCTAGTTATTATGTCAAAAAAAAGTGTCCTCAAACTGTTAGATTTATCAAATTGTTGTTCTGCTATAAGCAGCATGTTATCAGTGTCACTGAATTGCTTCACAAGATAGTTTCCAGAGTTCCATAAAATTAATGTTAATATACATTATTTATAAATATTTTGTAGCAGTGGTATTGTGCAGTTGTGTGCTGTAGTATAATATGGTAGCACTGTATTGCAGTGGCTCCCCACTGCTCAGCGTTTGAAGGATTTTAGTTACAGATTACATAGGGCAAACCCCTGAATTAATCTTCTCTACCAGATCCTTTAGATAAATTGTCTACTTAAAAGATTATACAATGCAGAGAATGCTTTACAGTAGGATCACTGTAATCTAAGGGCTTCCCTGTCCAAAGCTGCATCCTTGCATTTTTATCTCAAATCCCATGTCGCCAGAGTGGCTAACTTAGACTTCTCACACTTTAAACGTAGTGCAGCAGAGACTAGGCAATCAAGCCTTACCTTTGGAAGGAATGTCTTGATCATTAAATACATGCTGCGAACATTGAGGTTCATTGTGAAGTTCCAGTCTCGCTCCTCACAGTCCAGAATGGTTCCATGATGAACAAATCTAGAATAAGTCCATGAAGTAGATTACTGTCTCTAGTTTACATTTCTATGGCTTTTTGTGCATGTTTCTCCATCGCTATTTTGCAGTAGTTAACTCTTTCAGCCTTGAAAAGGAGGGACAAGAGGTCTTTAAAAGAATGCAAGTAACAGTGTATTTCTTGTGATGAGTAAGTATCAAGGACACAAGGCAGACTCAATATGTGCAATGAAATACTTAGCAATAGAAAAAATAAGTAGAGCACTAGCAGACCATCAACTTTGCTCACTGTTGCGCTAAGAGGGCCAAAGCCATCAGTATAGGGTACCCACAGAGTGAGGAAAATGTAAGTTCAAGAGCCATTCTGTCTTGTCCTGGGTAATGTGGCTGCACACAAAAAGTTCAGTTTTGATGAAAACACATTAAAGTTTCTAATAAAGTTACAAAATCCATTAAATTGAAAGAAATAAAATGCACTGAAATAACAGAAAGTACTTCTGGAGGACAGGGAAAACTGGAAAAAGAGTATTATCAAAGAGAAGGTTTTTACCCTGCAATGTTACAGAGGACGTCAATCTTTTCAAGCTCCTTGGCCAGATTTTCTATCTGCTCCCTTTTGGTAACATCCAGAACCCGTATTTGAATGCCTAGAAAAAAGAGTGTATTTGCTTCAATGCACTTGACTAAGGATCAGCAGATGATTTTTCTGAAGTGCTGAGAATTGCACTTACAATTCAATTCAGTGAGAACTACACTTGATCATCAAGTTAGTGCAATGATTAAACTGAGACAGTAATGGGCAGCATGTCATGCTATTTAAAATTTCAGGAGGGAATTAAGAAGATCAACTGTTCTGATTGCCATACAGCATCTCACAAGCAGATGAGCTACCATAACTTACCATAAAAGCATTCCCAATAAATTTGAATTCCACTGTACTTCCAAATGGTAGAATTACAGAACCATATAATCATAATAAGCTTCCATGGTCAGTGGCATAGGATAATAATTATTTGAAACTAGTTACATGTGTCACATACACTCACAATCACATTACATGCCATCTTCCCATGTCTAGTTGACGATATTATGAATGAACTTTATATAACTCAATTGATGAGGAAAAATGATTTCGCACAAATCATTATTTTAAAATCATGAGGGCAGTCACACTGGAACAAGGGCCTACAGAGGTTTATGAGGAAATTCCACCCTTGGAGACGTTCAGGACTTGATTCAACGCAGCCCTGAACTCTAACCAGAGCCCCTTTGAGCAGCAAATGGGACTACATGGCCTCCAGAAGTCTCATTCAACATACATGATTCCATAAAATACTGTAAAGTTGTCTATAAAGCATCTGAGTGTCATCTAAATTAAGGGTGAATTTGATTTGAAATGGATAAAAACCTGTTTCTTTTGAAGCCAAACTGACAAGTCCATGAACAAGCTTTATATGCGTTAAATGATGTAGACATTTTTGAAGAGATCTGTGTATAATGATGCAATCAGACTACAGGCTGGTTATTAACATCACACTGGAATTACCTCTCCCAGATAAAATTCAAAGACCACAACATGCCAAGTCTTGATGAATTACGGATTGACTAATCATGTGTCTAAAGGATGGAAATGGCTCTGAGTATAATGAAAATTACTTCTTTCTTTGTGAACATACTAGCAGAGGGAGAAAATGTAACACTTTCCCAAACACCCTGAGAAAGAACCTGGAAAGCCCTAAAGTTCTCAAAGAATTACAATGGGATTGCTTATGGTTAATTCTAGTCAGTAGAGATGGATGTCCACACTGAAAGCTGTACTGGAGAAAAGAGGTTTTGTGTATTTTACTGTCACCCTGTAATAAGAATTCATTAAATCTACTTTCTTCTGTCAAATTAAGTTGGAAGCATTTTCAGTTGTAAAATATATTCAAGTCTTATTTTTTATTTCATTATGGAAAAAATATTTTTTTAATGTAATGTCCCACTTTTGTCACTTATGATTAGAAATACAGCTATGCAAAACCTGCTCTTGAAGCATGTTCCTGTGCTATCAGTAGGAAAGCAACCTTCAGACCTGAACATTTGTACAAACAGAATAGGTGTATCTACTATTGGTAGAGTGAGCTTCTGAAGACATACTAATTCTACAAGATGGCAAGGAATGCATTAAAAGGATAGCTAAGTATGGAAAATGGAAATGCAAGGCACTAAATCTATCTTCTTGTATAGCTGGATGTTCTAGTGATCAGAGAAAAGCATTCCATGCCTTCCAGAGTGATGCACTTGACAATCAGCCTAGTGATGCCAAAAGGTAACTGAAATGGGTGCCATTCTGGGAAACAAATATCAACTTCTGTGACACAAGAAACTCAAAGTTATTCCATATGCCTGGAATAATAGTCTGTCTGATATGCTGATGCTGCAAAATTTTACATGCTAAATCTCTGCCATTTCACACCACAGAATAAAGCAATGCCAACATGTAAAGAATTAGTTTGGATATTTTCCATTTTTTTTCTGGCCTTTTGAAGTTTTCCTGTCCTCAAATTACATTTCAGACAGCCTACAACAAAACTTGGAAGAGCTGAATTAATGCCTACATTTACCTGGATATTTCTCCAGTTCTTTCAGCTTGGACTCATTGATGTCTGTAGCAATGACTTTGGCTCCTTCTTTAGCAAAGGCCTGAAGAATACAAGAAAAGCAGTTTATATTTAGATATTCAAGATCTTATCAGAAATAAAATCTGTTTTCTTCTCAGGTCCTTTTTGGCTTAAAAGTTGGCCAAAGGCAGCTGATCTTACACTTTTCATGATGGGCACAAGAAGTCAGGGAGTACTGGACATGAATTACTACACATCCTGCCGACAATTGAGTAACTATGCATGATATAAGACAGACTTAAGATCTTTTCTCCTTACAGTAAGGAATCCATAAATAAAGTGTAAGAACAGTAACCAGACTAAGACAACTGATATTATTTTTGCCCTTATTAGCTGCACTAGTAAGCACATTATGAACGTAGGGTTAGAATTGTCTGTATTGTTGGATTTAAATGAAGTTATGGGATTTGACAGTTAAAGGCAGAAGCCATAAAAAGGGAATGGTAGTATGTAAACTTTAACAAAATCTTTTGCATCCAAATCATTGGAATAGAACAATATTAAAAGCAGCATGACTTCTCTTTGATACTTAACCAGAGATATTCCTTCATTCTTGATAGTCCCCTCAAACCCCACTTTCTTTGTATTGCAATTACTGGCAAATCAACAGCTATCAAAGTAACCTCTGTGTCAAAAGTATGCTAACATCTTGGACTGTAGCCCCTAATTCTTAAAAATAAGTGTCTCAAGTGTAGCTTAAGAGGATAGTGGCATTAAACATACCAGCCTTCCATGGCTTGTTGGGTATTTACAAACTGAAATTATCAGGAAGATTACCTACTCCTTGACTGAGCTATTTATGTAAGAGCAAAGATCAGCAGTTGTCTTCTAACCATATGCAGGAGAAACTAGCTAGTCTGGCAAAAATCCTACTTACAGGAGATTTTCCTGGATTGTTGATTACATTACAGAGATACTGAAATTACTGGGTTTTTTATTTGCTATGTTAAAGGGAAGTAAGCAGGAGAACTGGTCAAAAGAATTACAAGCTAAGTGGGAAGTTAATATATCTATTAAATTTTGTTTAATAGTAATCAAACAAAATTTGTAAAGGGTTTCTTATAGTTGCTCATTGTGAACAATGTTGTAGCTTTGTTCTTGTTAGTATCATGTAGACTTGGCTATGTCAACTCTGAATATAGATAAAATGTCTTGGTTTTACGATAGGGGATCTTCACAGTATTCAGCTTTAGACCATGAAATATTCACTCTATCATCCAGAACAAAGCAGCAGAGATTCTGGATTAAAGGTACAGACAGTACCAACTATCATCATCATGGCTAGGCTTCATGAACGAAGATTTAGGAAGGACTCTACCCACATTTGCTACAGGCGCACTGGTGGCTAAAGAGGCCAATGCGAGATAGACAAGTCCAGTTGCAAACGGCACAGCAGAAAGACTCCTTGTCAGCAAGACAATTCTTTCTGCATTGTCTTTTCTCTTCAAGGGTGATCCTGCGTGCGTTCTCAAAGGAAGCAGCAGCGTTATAGATAGGTAATTAAACTGCTGGACTGATTTCAGCTCTGATTCACCAATGGTGATATGGGGATGATGGAAGTCTTCCTGAGATGCAGGTTGATAGAAAACTTCTGTCTTCTTCAAGTTGACTTCCATCCCAAAAAGCTCAGCAGCCTCAGCAAAGCAGGTTGTTAAACGCTGCAGAGCTACTTCTGCACGGGCAACGAGGGCATCGTTGTCAGCGTAAAGCAGCTCACCGCCAGCAGGGATTGTGCCCTCGTGGGAGAGGAGAGGAAGAACTTGGGAGCACAAGAGGTTTGCCAGTCCAATTTGGGGGAGAGGAAGGGCGTCAGATGGACCGTGGGGTTCCCCAGACCAGCGGGAGGGCAGGCGGGGCAGTCCTGTATGGAGTGTCGCGGGTGAGCAGTGCGAGGGAAGATCTCTGGTAACACAGTGGGGTGGCAGAAAAGTAGAGAATGAAAGGCTTGCCCTAACCATTTTAGTGAGGAAGAAGCCTGTGTGCCCCTATGCGGTTGCGAGCTATGCTGGTGATGGTACATGCCTTCGGCAGGGCCTCCCATGCCAGACAGGTCAAAACCAAAGTACCAACCATATATTAAAAAAGCAGTTGCAGCTGTTCTCAAATCTTGCTCTTATCCTTATTTAACATCTCCACTCAGAGTTGAGATTTTCAGAAATTCAAACAGCACAAAGCCTGCATGATACAGTATAGTGGATACATTATTCCCCAATTTTTTCAGTGCGTAGTTCTAGCTTCATCTATGGTTTATTAATTCAAGAACAGGTTTGGTGCAGGTGTTTTTAGACAAGCTAGCGTTAGAGACCTTGCTTAGGCGCAGGAGAATAAACATTTTCCAACTCACTATAGCAGCTGCTCGCCCGATGCCCTGTGCTGCCGCAGACAGCAGGATGATCTTCCCATCCAGCCGACCCATGGCGCCCACCTGTGCAGACAGGAGATGTCACAGAAACTTTAACAAAAACATGAACCAACACCAACCCCCAGGAATCAGATGCAAGTACATTCCAAAAACTAGACGTGATCCAGAGTGTACCTCTGCCATCACAATTGTCCTTTTTGGCTGCAGCATGACCCTCAGGGTTCTGAGGGGCACGACTGCCTCAACCTTCTTTTTTTTATCTCATTTTTTTTTAATTAATTATATATAAGGACCTCAAAGAAAAACAAACCCAAAAGGCATTTGATCTCAGGAGTTAGGCTTCATTATAACAATAGCTTGTAACCTAGTGTTTCCACTGCCCATTGTATACTTAGAAAGTAGGTCTTCCTCCTGTTTCTCTCAAACTACAAACTCTTCAACTTCCTATGCTGCAATAAATTCCACACAATACCTTGGTCTTGGTATCTGCTCTGAATTGTCTTCAGAGTCTTTCAGCACAGCAGATTCCCAGTTCCAATGAAGCAGGAAGGTGGGAGGGGAATGAAGCTGTCTTGTTTCCCCTCTCTGGCGTTGCTTATTCTCAGGGAACCACGGAGCATGCCTGGGGCAAGTGGCAGGGAACTTTTAGGAGTTTCTGCCTTAGTCATTATGTAGCAGCCAAAAGGCAAAATACAGCTCTGTTCTGCCACAGTGCACACATTCATATGCTACGTTAGATTTAAAGAAATAAAGCATGCAAAGTTGCAGACACACAAGTGAAAGCAAGTGTCATCACCTCACTTCTGTGGATTTTTTGTTATTTAAGGAGAAAATGACTTAGTAGGATGTTTCAAAGAACTGCCTAAAAAGTAAGGGCACTGTGTTCCAGTCAGAGTGCAGTATATTTGGAGTTTCTTAACTGGGTTCCCCATAAGTAAAATTTTCTGCAGTTTTATAGTCCTCTGAGCAAACTTTGTCTATGTAGCTATGAATGTAGAAAGGTGTCGTAAGAATATACACGTGAAACCAACACACCAAGTTCTTCACTGGGAAGTTAAGATAAAGGTACCTTAATCTTCCTTATGTTAGCAGCCAATGCTATATTCTACAGAAGCTCAAATCCATGCTGTGACTCAGATTACCAAATCAAATTTAGTGTTCTACGTCTTAAGTCAGATTATTAATTTCTCTTATTTGCATCAGAGAGACATTGTTTTGTCAGATGTTTTTCCTGACAAAAGTTGGAGCAAAACTGTTTTCCTGAAGGTTACAGGTTCAACAAATCAGACTTCTGAAACAATGTAACTGAAAAATTCTTTTCTTTCCAAAAGCCACCTCATCAGTTCAATTACTTCCCCCAATCACTGTAACACATTGGAAGCAAAATGCACTATAAATACATTTTTCAATACAGCAATCAGGTTTCACCAATATTTGTCACAGACTCTATGAAGCACTTACAAATGAACAGTAATATAGTCACTCACCAAGAGATCTAAAACGGCTCCGTTACTGACCTTTGTACAAAAGGAAGTTCTACAAGTTTTTTACTGTGCTTGTTGGTATTTGTGTTTCCTATATCAACGTAATTTCCTGTTGAAACACTGAGATGCTGCCATCTAGTGAAACCTAAGATTTTAAAAGTGCGGTTTTTCTCCTGCAAAGGAAAGGACAGAAAAGGATTGCCAGCATTAGCTTTCTCTTTCCCCTAAGGAATTCAAGAGGTCAAGGATTCCCACAAAAAAAAGGCCACAAACCTGTTTTTCCAAGCAATCTCTCTTTAGCAATATAAGCTATCAAATTTCAAACTAGGACAACAATGAAAATATTAATCATGCCAACTATTGTTAAACTGGTGATTTACGAACTTTTCTTTGGTATCTAGCAGTTTAACTTACATTTATTAAAGCAGAGTTAATATCATCAGACTGAAAAATTCTAGGACAAAGTAATTCGGTGAGAAGCTCACACCAGACATAAAGCTACCCTGATAATATTAAGAAATTTGGTGTCCTGCCTAACCTTTAGTCAGTTTGTCCTCAGAAAAGCCCCTTCTGTGGATAAACTGGGACACACATACACAAAAGTTCAGTTTATCCTGTCATTCTACTAAACTATGATACTTTCTAGGGCTGTCTAAATCAGCTCCCCAGTAAATAAAATCTTTAATGACTGTTTTCTAAAAGCATTTATCCTTCTGTCCCTAAGGTTTTGCCTCTGAATGCAGACACAGACCTGTTGCAATAAGCTTCTGCTTTTTTTTTGCTCCATCACCAGAAAAATCTCCAAATCTAGAAATGTTCCAAACAAGCAGATAATTAACAAAAAAACCCCTGGAAATTGTATATGAAAGAGGTAGCTCTCATATATATACACATACCTTTTTCCCTTCTGGAAGAAAAGAAGACAGTTTAATTCATTTATTAGAACACCAAAATGCTGGTACCCGAAGGAAATATCTTTCAATCATAGTGGAAAATAAAAATAAACCCAACCCAACCAAAACACAAAACCCCAACCCAACCCAAAAAATCCTCCAACCAACCCCTAAACAAAAAACCTGCGACAAATACATCAGCACTTTGCATTTGTCCCTGTAAGAAAATAAATTGCTCTTGCCTGCCTATGGTTGTGGTCAGAAAGAAGACATTTCAGTTCTGAACTCCATAATGGTATTTAGAATCTGTGTATTTTTGGCTAGTAATATCTTCAAATGCTTCCTAAAGCATGTTACAGGTCAGAGTTTGAGAGATAAATGCTTGCAATTTCTTAGTAGTTACCACAGTTGGCAGTTTTCAGCTACTCGAGGCAAGTGGATAGTTGGTTCTTTATTATAGATCTCTGAAGTACCTCCATTAGGTAAATAATCCCTGTGTGACTCTTCCAATTCCAGTAACTGCTGAACGCCCAGGAAGGTGTCAACGTCACCATTTGCTTATCACTTTGGGTGACCCAAAATGGAATACTTATGAGACTGAGCATCACTGAGAGCTTTATTCCTTTAAAATAAGGATGATGCTTTTGGTGCAGTTATCTTTCTTAGATACGACCTTCTTATCTCATAATAATGGTTTCATTTTTCATGGAGTTGATCCAAGGCTTTGAATGCCAAATTCCTATTTAGTTGGCAGTAGAGGGTGTGGGGGCAGGAAAGGGAGGAGGATCTATGTTTTAGACTTCAACCATTTCCTGTCAGAGAGAGATTCAGAAAGAATTAAACAAAACTCTAGTGACAGACTTGTGCAATAGTAAGCTTCAGCACAAGTAATTGCTGCAAAAAATTACAGAGAACAGAGACAAGAAGCATAATAATGATGGAAGTGATGAGATTAGTATAAAAAATAGCCTTTAGACACTGAATATTGTAATCAACATCCTTGGATCATACCACAGGTGAAGTGAACAACAGAAAAAAATTTAAATACTTAACACATGAAAGTTTATTGTCAAACTTTCTTATATAAAGCATACATAAAAACATTCTCACAATACAGATAAGTAGGCTAGTAAGAGAGTCCATCTTGCCCGAATGATCTGGTCTACATTTAATTCACAAGAGTAGCAGAAGAGCATTAAGTCCATTGCTTACTATTAAAAAAACCTCCAATACATAACTTCGAACAGATATATTGAAAGATGGTCCAAAATTCAAAGTTACTCTTGGTATCATAATTGGCTGAGCTGCAGAAACATTCTAAGGAGTTTAAGAGGAACCCTGATTGTGTGCTCTATAAACAGAAAATTAGTAACTTCAGTTGCAGATTGTAGTGAAAATGCAGTTTCTGGGGACTTAGAGAAAGCATGGTATAAAAACCACATGCTGAGAAACAAAAAGAATATTTCTTTCCAAGTCAACAGCAGTCAGAAGATACAAATATCAACCGTCCAGAAGAGGGCTGTTTTAGGAATGACAGAATGAAAAGTTTAAGACTGAGAACTTTCACAGTAGGTTAGTTTATGATCCATTTCCATTTTTTTCTTCAATATAGTATCTTTTCTTTCTTTGCCATCAAAATCCCCCCCCAACATCAAAACACCAAAGTAGAACATCATCAGATAAGCAGGTTGTGGACATCATGACTACTTTTCCATTGTTGACCTCAAATTCCAGTTTCCCAATCGTGGGAAGTAGCAGCTCCAAGACAGCAAGGATGGAAGAAGCTGATAGCTTTTAATCTGAAGCAATTATCTTTTGTATATGCAGATTTTGGCTGTAGCCACTGCAAAGGCAGCTTCCAACACAGCACCTTTACTGGGTGCTACAATCAGGGGCCTTATCTTTGTCTGAAGTCCCAAACAAGTGCTTAAGATGTTCTTCTGTGGACTGTGTGGCCGCAGGACATGTATCTGTACAGAAGACAAGAACATTAAAGCCCTTCTCAATTAGACAAGCTGTAGGAATACAGTGATTTAATCTTGACTAGTGTTTTGTATGTCAACTATCAAAGCTTGCCCCTGAGTAGCTTTGTGTTGTGAGGAACTCTGTACTATTACCAAGCAATGAGTCATGTTCTCTCTGAGAGTCTCCTAGTGATACCTCAAAAACGGGTTAACTCTTCAATATGTCTGCTGGGGCCTTCTGAAAGTTGGGGGAAACAAGTGTAATGGTGAGGGCAGTAGCATTAATACACTAGCAGAGACCACTAGGAGAGTGGTCACTAGGAGGTGACTTCCCCAGAAGTCACCAGGCCGGATATAAGAAAATCAGGAGTGAGGCTAAGGAACTGAAGTCACCATCAAAACTGCTATTACTGCAGCTGGAGCCAGGCAGTGCGGCAGATGCAACACCAAAGACTAAAGCCTACCATCTTGAAAAAAGTCAACAGCCATTAACTTTCAGTAATTTTACCAGAAGTCTGTGATTAACCAATATAAAGTTAAAAAGCAAAACATTTTAGAGCATCATTATCTAAAAATGATATTTTGCTGATTAACTTTTAAAAATCAGTCATCAACACTTTCACTGCAGAAAAGAAAGACGTTTGTATAATCTTCAGGAGGTGAATGATTAATTTAAATATTTCTGTTATGTAGAGCATACATAGCCTCACAGCTCACATGGTCAGCTTTTCAACAGTCACCTGACTAACCATTCAGGAAAACTGTGTTATCGAGCAAGTTTCAGGTCTGAATATATAAGTACAGAGCATTTACCCTCAACTCAGACTATCCTTACATTTCTCCTCTCCAAATCTTTACAGAACACCACTATGTTACATACCTGTTAGCATACCGAGGCTGGAATTATCAAAGAAATTTGTTGGACAACTCAGTGGCAGAGGTTTTGATAGGTCCTGAGTCACAATTTCCTGAGAAATAGGTTCCTTGGAGGGTGAAAGCATTTGTTCTTTAAAGAAATATGATACTGTCTTTTTTGGAGACTGTGGTACTGTCTCTCGAGTATTTTCTCTTGAGGATCGTTCTCTCCATTTTAGTGCTCTTTCTTTCCATTTCCTGAGTTCCTCTTTCAGCTGACGCTCATTACTGTAAAGAAAAAACCCCCAGCATTTAATTAAGAATAAAAAAACCAAAACACAGTTCCTTTAAGGAAAAATTCCGGAACACCAGACAGTTCCTATATTTTCAGATGACATACTACAGACATGGCAATGCAATAGTTGTGTATCTTTCAGAGGAAGTTTTTTTTTTTATTTTTTTAAGCTAAAATTCCTCCCAGTATACAATTCAAGTGTATCTTCCAGCATTTAAGAGATTCTTATGAAAATAAGCAATTAAAAGTTCCAAAGCCATAAATGGCTTTATAAGCCATAAATCACTGGCTTTAAGTAAAAATTTATGAAGTGAAAAAATCTAGCAAATTTCAAATTAATGATTAGTTACTTCTATAGGTGTCCCAGAAAGAAACACTAATGACATGCGTGGTTAAATACAACAAATGTTTTGACATTTTGCCAGTCAGCTTTACACTTACCTTAGTAGAAGGTCATTTTGTTTCTTCAGGTGCAAGTTTTCTTTCTGTATCTTAGCTTGCTCAGATTTTAGCACGAGTATTTGTGTGCTCTGCACAATACCACTGCCACCACCACAAGTAAGGGGTATTTGGGATTGCTGAGGAGCTGCTTCTTTCAGCACTAGAAAAACAATTTTATAGAGATGTGTGTGCGTTGTTTGGACAGGGCTTAAAACCAACTCAATATACTTTTTAGCCTATTCATTCTTGTGGTCTTATATGTAAAACCTCCCTAGGTTACAAGTGCTATTACAACAGCTATTCTTTTTTCTACACAAACACACCTCCCAATATTCCCACTGCCAGGGAGATACTAAGAAACATAAGATTCTTCATTGGGTCATTTAGAATTAAAATAGTTTGTTTCAGGTATGTCATAACTATGACTAGAACTAGCTATTTATATGTGCAGTCAGTCAAGGAAAAAAATGGCAATGTGAGCTACGACCACAGCAGCTTGTCTCTCCACAAGTGCAAATGTGGCCAGAGAAGTAAACACAAGAACTTCTGTCATTCTAATGTAGTGTATCTGGAGCTAAGGTAGTCTGCTTTCCATCTCATCTTTCAATGCACCCAGTTCTCCTCACAGCCTTTGAGATACAAGGCCTGCACCTCAACCTCGTCTTTAACCATATAACCTTAAAACGTAATGTCAAGAGACCCTTCTAATTATCTTGAATTTACCAGTAACATCTTGGTCTTGGTGTGCTCTTCTAAGTTCTTCTTTTAGCTTTGTTAACTCTTGTTCTCGGTGTTCTGACAGAGCTTTATAATTAGCAAGTCTATGAGGCAGGAAGGGAGGGAAAAAACCCAAAACAGAAAACCTCAGTTTAATAGTTATTACAGTTGCAGAAGGGCTTGTTTGAATTCCAATGAGCTATCAAATACAAGAAATACCCAAGTTACACAAGAAGAACTACATAAACCTGGTTGTCAGTTAGATTTTAAGTAAAGTGCACAAATCCAAAAGTTGGACTAATTATTCTCTGCGTATCCCCTCCCTCTAGTGAATTAGAGAAAGCTTTCAATTACTGCTTTCCCCTTGCCTTCTTTTGTCAGAACAGTTATTTCATTTATGGCTGAACATGGTTGGTTGAGAAATTTTGGTGGGTGTATAGGGAAGGAGTTGTGTAAGCAACCTAAGGTGCATATACATTTTAACTTCTCTAGAATCTAGACACAATAAAAACCTGTGACAGCTAAAGCTTAATGCTTACTTCTTATTATGTGGGAACATAGAAAAGTAGAAGCTAAGAATGAAGTAGCAACATAAAATTTGAACTTACTTCATTTCAAAAAAGTTGGATTGTTTCATTCTTTCCATATCACATTTTACCAATTGTGTTTTGAGATGATCAATTTCTTCTTTGTACAACTCAGAACCTTTACCTAATTTTGCCTGAAATGAAAATATTTAGTACAAAGAAAGGCTTGTTACTTAACAGTGGAATTAAGGGTTGTTTACCTTGTATCTTTACTATGATCTGCTAGATTTTGCAGGACAAGAATGGGAGCAGAAGTTATTTTCACTAAGGTGGTCTGCATTACCAACTAGCACTATAATAGCAGTTGGTATCCTACTCTCATGTATTACATGCAATCATATTTTAGCAAGTTTTGCTGACTTCTGCACAAGTGTAAGTCTGGGAATTTTGGACTAGCATGCAAATGTATTACACTGAAAAAGCAGATCAGGCTTCAGTTTAAAAGTTTTAAATTTTTTTAGAACGTTTCACAAATGCATTACAGATAAATTTACCTTCTAATATTATACTATGGGTTGTAAATTTTGCCTCTGAAGGTTGTGCTGGTAGAATATGAAACTGCAATGCTAAATATGCAAGTAGAGTGTTTTACTCTAGGAATGCCATACAGAACAATACATTGACTTTAGAGCTCTATGTTTCATCTACAGCTGTTCTCAAGCATGCTTGTTGTCTTTCATCAGAGGAAAATGAGAATAGTAAAGTATTTTGTTCATACCTGAAGACTCTGATTCTCTGTTAAGGCAGTCCTGAGGCACTTATCCATCTCATTCAGTTTGGCTTGCAGTTGGGTGAGCTCACTTGTCTCTGTTTTTATACTTATCTGTGCTTGTAACTTGTTTATTCTGTCATCTTTCTCTTTGACATTTTCTCCTACTTCATTTATTACATTTTCCAACTTTTGAATTTTTACTTCCATAGCCTATTGAAATATATCAATCAGTTATGAGTAGTTATGTCAAGAGACAGTAGCTGTAACAGCACACAGTCATATTCTTAGCAAAAACAAAAAACCCAAAACACAAAAAAAATCCAACACTACAGGCTCAATGGCAACTCTTTGTGTCTAGATCATTATTTTGTGTCCCCTTTTAACAGTCTGGAACACTCAAGTCCAAGAAAAGAAAAAAAGGTTTTGAAGAAGGGTAACTGTGACAAAAAAACCTAGGAAAGAGAAAATGAGTCCTCAATTCCTATGATTAGAGAGAACTTTTCTCCAGCTTTGCGTTTGACATAGTGAATACCATATACTTACAGGAAGCATCCAGAGTATCACACTACTAAAATCAATACTTCAAAACCAAATGAAAACATGTCATATGGATTTCTAAACTGACATCTATTTGTGTACAGAAATCAGGTAATTAAAATACTCACATTATAGGCAAGAGCTCAAACTTGAAAATAAAAAAGCTACTAAAATGTACACTCTGGGCTAACATATTGTGGTGGAACAGATTTATAGTTGCCAATCAATCTATTTTCATTTTGGAGTACTCTCATTTAGAAAGCAAGCATCAAAGAAGTTTTCCTTAGAAACAAGCATTGGTACCTTTACATCTTGTTCTGCAGCCTTTAATTTATTATGAAGCCTATAGTTTTCTTCTTTTAACATGAGACTGGCAGAGCTATCAGGGGCCAGTTTTTCTTTTAGAGTGTTTAGATCCTGAAGCAGCTCTTCATTTTTCTCTTTTCTCTGTTTCAATTCAACATCAGCATTTTTACTGTAATTGGAAGTTCTGGCATCCAGTTCTGAAGAAAGCTGAAGGAGCATCTGCAGTAGCGTCATAGAGATAAAATTTTAAATAATTTCTGAATCAGCTAGAAATAAGGCAAGTAAAAAAACAGGAAGTATCTTGGCCTGTATTAATTTCACATTCTTGTTTCAGTGTCCCATTTGAAAATGCTTGCTATCAGAAATGTAATCAGTAACATTTATAAGAATGGTTTTGTTTCCAAAAGAGAAGATGATAGTACATTGCAGGATTACCAGTGTTTCTGTGTTAACTCAAGCACTATTACAGAAACAAAGGAATATATTAGAAAGACTTCTTGAATATCAGTAACAGAAAGAAACACAACTATTCAGAATTTTTTGCTAGAACATAGTCACTGACTGAGGAAATTTAAACCGTTTTAGAGAAAAAATACACATTGGGCTATTCTAGAAACCCATATATTTAATACGTCAGACAAAGAAAAACTTGACACTTGTCAGGAAATTACAAATATACGAGATTTTTGTTTGTTTGTTAAAAGCTTTGATCCACAAGCTTTTTTCCAAAAAGCTTGCCAACACTGGGAAATCCTGATGAAGTCAAGACTGGCTATTGATTGTACAGAAGAAACTTTTTAAAATAGGCTAAACTTAACATTTAATCAGGAAGATGAAATCTCATGAAATCCGCTCATGATGCACTTAACCCTGAAAAATGCTGTCTTATTTTCCAAAGAGGGCAAGACGTAAGAAGAAAGAAAAGAGAAAGGAAGGCTGCACTATCTCTAGAACAGCTTGACTTTTTGAGATTAGAAAAATTTAATATGAATTACAATTGAGTTTTAAAAATGGCTAAAGTAGTTTTGATGAAGTTTGGCAAGCAAAGCTATATAACGATTTTGAACTTACAGTTTCCAGAATTCAGATTAAGATGACCAGAAAGCAAGTTTCCAAGTTTGGATGCATGAGGAAATCTCTAAGATGTAAGAGTACTTAGAAGATTTTTATAGTAAAGTAAAAGTATAGTAAGTGCTGATAATAAATGAATAATCATTCAAGAGCCTTTGTGTGTTTTGTTTTCCATCAGATTAGGCATTTACAGACTGCTTATACCAAATACATTTCTGATTCTATAACATTTAATTTTACCTTTACTTTAGGAGTCCAGAAGTTAATGACTTGCAAAAGCCTTTCAGTATCTTTCTTTAACTCTTCTTCCAGTTCCTCTGCATTACAGTGAGTTTCTGAACAAGCTTCCCAGAACTGTACTGTTTCTTTTCTAGCACTTTCTTGCTGCTGTAATTCTGCCTCTATACAGAGAAGTTCACTTTCCATTTCTGATACATCTTTGAGAATGCTCTTAAAAAAGGGAATTAAAATTTAAATATCACTTTGATAACCATATGTCTAAATATACGTTCTGTCCTCTTAGCTATCAATACAGCAGGAAGTCTGTTTTAGCATCTATTTATCATATAAAAGGAGTTTTGCTATACATTACACCCTACTGGGAAAATGAGAAGACAATCTGCATTGCTGGGGCAGGTGGGAAGTTGATTTCATTGTTTTAGAAGTCATCTTGGTACTAGACAGTACGTATTTTACAGGGCAAATAAGTAAATAACATTCCCACTATTTTCCAACCTATTAATTTTATTTTCAGCCACTTTACAAAATGGAATCTTCACATTATAGAACTAGTAGCATAAAAAAATACTAACACAATTCCTTCATCCTCCTTAAGTAAAGTTTTAACAGATCATAGAATCATAGAATCAGCTGGGTTGGAAGGAACCACCAAGATCATCAAGTCCAACCCTTGATCCAACACTGCCATGGTTACTAGACCATGGCACTAAGTGCCACATCCAGTCTCTTTTTAAAAATCTCCAGGGACGGAGAATCCAACACTTCCCTGGGCAGCCCATTCCAATGTCTGACCACCCTCTCTGTAAAGAAATTCTTTCTAATATCTAACCTAAACCTCCCTGGCACAACAACTTGAGACCATGTCCTCTTGTCTTGCTGATAGTTGCCTGGGAAAAGAGACCAACGCCCACCTGGCTACAACCTCCTTTCAGGGAGTTGTAGAGAGTGATGAGGTCTCCCCTGAGCCTCCTCTTTTCCAGGCTGAACAGCCCCAGCTCCCTCAGCCTCTCCTCATAGGACTTGTGCTCCAGTCCCTTCACCAGCCTTGTTGCTCCTCAATATCCTTCCTGAACTGAGGGGCCCAGAACTGGACACAGCACTCCAGGTGTGGCCCACCAGTGCTGAGTACAGGGGAAGAATCACTGCCCTGGATCTGTTGGCACACTGTTCCTGATCCAGGCCAGGATGCCATTGGCCTTCTTGGCCACCTGGGCACACTGCTGGCTCATGTTCAGCTTCCTGTCAATCCAAACTCCCAGCTCCCTTCCTGCCTGGCTGCTCTCCAGCCACTCTGTGCCCAGCCTGTAGCGCTGCAGGGGGTTGTTGTGGCCAAAGTGCAGGACCCAGCACTTGGCCTTGTTGAACCTCATCCCGCTGGAATCAGCCCAACTCTCCAACCTGTCCAGGTCCCTCTGCAGAGCCCTCCTGCCTTCCAGCTGATCGACACTCCCCCCTAGCTTAGTGTCATCTGCAAATCTGCTGCTGATGGACTCAATCCCCTTATCTAAATCATCAACCAGATAAACCTAATGCCATCAGATGAGCACCACAACACCCCACGCCTTGAAAGATGAAGTCTTTAATATCTGAATTTTTTTCAAATATTACCTCTGCATCTAAGTGGAAACTCTGCAGCCCTTCACTGATGTTTAATTCTTGAGATGGTATATCACTCTGGTTCAAATGAATCTTCCTGAGAAACTGAATCTCAGCTTGTAGATGATCTTGTCTTCTCTTTTCCTCAAGCAATTCCATTTTATACTTGTTAACAGTAGTATGATAGTCTCTTTTCTTTGTGCAAACACGACTGAACATAAACTGTTGTAGAAGCACAGGATGTATCAGTGAGCATGCTTTAAAACAGTACCCTGCATCCAGCTAAAATTCCATATTTTACAATTTATTCTATTTACTCTCCAAGCCTGCAGGTGTCCAGAATAATTAACACATGGCTAAGAAAATTAGATTCATGTGTTTTATAGCAATGGCATATAAGACTTTTAGCCAAGACAGCATTTTTCAAGTATACTATTTCTTGTAGACTCCTAAAAAGGCCAAAAAGTCTAAAAAGCTCCAGACAGCCTTCCATGAATCTCAACTTTGAAAAGCAAACTAATTTTTGGAATATTTATTTCCTCTTAGAGTTATGAAAGGTGCAGATGATCTATGAGAATAATATCAGTGTGATGATTTAAAATTTTTGTTCTAGTTGAGATTACTAGTTTAATGTCTTAAACATCTTTAACCATAAAAAGTTAAAAGCCATCTATGGGGAAAAAAAAAAAAGAAAAAAAATCAAACCTAAAACCCCTACTCGAAATTATAAAATAAGGCCATTTGGATTATTAGTTCAGCTGCTTAGTTAATGGATATCTATAGACATGACTGACTCTTAAGATCATGTCCAGTGTTTTTTGTAAACTGGACATGAACCTTGCCCTCTCTCCCCAGGCCCATCCATGTTTCCCTCCCCGCAACCAACAAACCCCCAACCCTTAATATTTCATGGTAAATAAAGAAACAGTAAAAACATTATCATTTACGGTACTTCTGCATATGACAACAGGAATACTCTCCCAATTAACCTTAACTTTTTTCTGATAATTATAGTTCAATGGAGAAACTGATTCCAATTTGGGGAAGGTCTGCAAGATAATAAAATCAAACTACTTGGCTAGTTTTGCAGAGTAAACGTGCATCTCCAATGCAATTTGCACATCTCTTTCTCCCACAAAGAAATACACTATAAGTCATCTATAATTTGATTTATGGAGTACAGAAAAAAATTTCAATTCCTAATTAAAATGGAATAATATTAATGAAATAATACTGTGCAAAGCAGTTGAACTACAGTCAAAAACTAAGACTGATTAACATAACTATGCAGTTCCAGTTGTCTAAGATTGTAAAGCATTTACTCCTATCAGCTTATTTTCTACAATATATGGATTCACAAAAATCAAAGCTATACTACATAAAATCCTGGCTGTCAATATTGAGAACTTATTAAAAAAAAGAACCAAACTCAAGCAATATGAAGCATCCACATCTTGGTACCTTCAGTTTGTTCAATAAACTCTGGAGATGACCGTTTAGTTTCTCATTTTCAGTTTGAAGTCTTTTGACTTGTTTACTCTGTACCAAGGAAAGCTGAGGCAGTATCACAGCTATCAGCGCTTTCTGACTATTCAGTTCACTCTTCAGCTTAAGAGACACTGTAGAGAGGCATTCATACCTCTTCCCCATATTTGAGAATTTCTCAAGAAGCTCCTAAATGCAAGTGAAACAAATTAATTCATTCACAATAAGGGAAAGTGGGATTAGCTATAAACAGAAGCTTAAAATAAACGACCAGACTCCAGAACTAACCTGTACAGTATGTATTAGTTCTATTAACTTTTCTGTTGTAAAACCAAGACTTCAGTTTTGACTTGCCACAGGGACAAGATAGAAACACTACGCTAGGGACAAAAGCAGAAAATTTCTTAGTATCCCAGCAAGTCATTTCACAAACTCAAATTATTTTCATGGTTTAGATTGCCCAGCCACATCCAGACTTGTAGATCAGGCCTCAAATAAAATTGTTGCCTGTTCACAAGTTTGTCAGCTGGCCTTGTCTCAGGGTGGGCTCCCACATTATTTACTTGGTCCTTTCTCAAAGCAAAGAGATCATAAAATTGTTCCTAACACTTTGCCATAAAAAGAAAGGTGTGATCAAGTAGCGAGCAGGATGAGGAATGCAACAGGCTTGAAGGTACTCCCCAATAAAGGGCAACTCAAGTATCACCTCTCAAGCTACATTATACATTTTAAAGCATAAAACTCCTTTGGCATACTCTCTCCATCGTTTGTTGCTAATTGAAAGAACCAGGATTCACCAGTTTTAACTCTCTTACCCCAAAGTAAAAACACTGGAACTGACATATGCTCTGCATCCAACAAGAGCAAGTACTAGATACTTGAGAAAACTGTACAAGAAAGAGGTACAAAGGTTCCACCTATTACAGAAGTCAAAGGGAAGAGTGCCGTTAAAAGGATCAATTGATATTACTTCCCTCATTATTAGCTCCCTACTGCTGATGTAGGATAGAGATGGAGAAAGTTACATGTGATTGATTTTTGCAATTTGGTTCTTTACCACTGTTGTTGTTAACTGAAGCAGCACTCAGGGTTCCTCTAGCACATATAGAATGATGCCTGAATCTGCTGCACAGACATATAGTCTGCAGTACAATACTATTATACTTTAAAATTCATAAATTCTGGTTTATTTTGGCTTTCAGTAGGTTAATAGTACTTCTCATATCTGTGTGAAAGTGTACTCAGGATAGTAAACCAACAAAAGGTCTGAGGATTTACAGGAGTTAATTTATTTGAAGCCAATTTATTATTTGATGAGGAGTAATGGAAGGGAGCATTTGGGGGGGATTTTGCAAAAAATTGGGGTTACTGGACAGTAATGAAAGCAAGTAAGATGTTCTGTGAACATTAAATTGAACTTTTCAGTTGAGACAAGATGTGCAAACACTGAACAGCAACAGCAAATCAACTGATCCCATGGTTTGCAGCTCAGCAAGATATGCAAACCATAATACAAGAGGTTTATGCTCCAGGACAAGTGGCATTAAGATTTTACATGGATCCTTAGAAGAATCAGAGAAATAAGTTTACCTTAATGTTCAAGCTTTTTTCCTTCAGGCTGTCATCAGCCACCTGCTCTGCAATAACCACTGAGTTTACCTGAATGGACATATCATTCAGGTTTCTCTGCTTCAGCTGGTCTAAAGCACGTTCCAGTTTTGCATTTCTTTCAACACACTAAAATAAAGCCAGACATACTTAAGTACCATTCAAGAAGAGAATTTATGAGTAACTTAGATATGCAAATTGCAACACCCACCATCTCACAATTTCTTTGCAATTCTGTCTTGAGCTGGTCCCGCTCAGTCCTGACGTCCTGAAGAAGTTTTTGTAGCTCATCTTTTTCTTGATTAACTGATGCAATTTGTTCTCTAAGTTGGAAAGAGTGACTAGTTCTTTCAGCTAATAACTGGTCTTTTTCACATGATACACTATTTAGTGTGTCAGTTAACTGTTGAATCTACAATAAATAGTGGAGAAAAAGAAAGAAATTACAATTGCAATTTGATAGCCATGGTCTGAATACTCCGCTATGAAGTACTCAGATCAGTTTTGTCAAATACAAAGAACACAATTTCCAATAACTAAAATTCACATTAACAGCGAGAGAAGTTTAAAAATAATTTTGCTGTTCTAATAACTCAGAAAAAGAAATTCTAAAGAAAAGGAGTAGCCTGACACCCAGAGAACTCTTAGTGAACTTTAGTGTTCTGTAAAGCAAGAAAGCAAATGAAAAGGCAGTCAACATATGTCCATATGGCAAGAAAATTAAAAGAAATAGAAGATAAGCATAAAAGATGGACATTGGATTTATATTTGCTCTAATGAACAGTGACATTTCCTAATCTGAAGCAATCCTCAATCATACTTTTTGATCAACAAAGGAACAGTTTGACAGGTGAAAGTCTAAGGAGTGAAGACTGAAACAAGACTGAATTGGCAAGAGCTGAGTGCAAGACTCTCAAACTTTATCTGTTATATAGAAAGTGTGCAAAGCAAGCATAAAAATGACATGCTGGGAACTAAAATTTAAACTGGTTTTGTGTTGATCAAAAGTTTAGCACATCAGTAATAAAACATCAGAAGACAAAGTAGCTACTAAACCCCAAACCCCTTCACCTTGCTTGTAAGGCTGTCCTCCAAAATCTCTGACCGTCTCTGGACCTTTAACAAATGTTCTTCCCTTTCTTTACAAGTCTCCACCATTTGTTGCAGCTCATCTTTCTCCTTACTAAGTACAGTGATTTTCTCAAGCTGCTGACAAACTTGCTCATTCATTGTCCTTTCAATTTGTTCTTTTTCTGCCAGTAGCTTGCCATATTCAGATGAGACATGAGTCAGCCTTTCAGTTACTTCAGTGAGCTGAAAGAACAAATCAAACCCAGTGTTAATATTTCTAATCATCTGTAGTGTGGGTAGAATTAATTTGACAGTTTGGAGAGAAACCAACCACTAACATCCCAAGTTCCTAAATCTTCTTGTCCCACTGATCAGGTTCTGATCTGAGGAGATTGTTATTCAATCATATTTCATAAGTGCTATTTGCACATACGGGTTGTTATAACAGGATTATCACACAGAAGACATGTCCATTAGTTTCCTGCTATAATAAGCAAAACCAATATAACAGTTTTCTTAAAAGTCAACAAAATTTCAGTGCTTCTGTCTCACTGAGAGTCAAAAGTGAATGTGGGAAAACCTACAGGCCATTCTAATTCCATAAAAATGTCTCCATTGCTGTATCCACACCAGATGGAAGACATTACCACACATAAGAATGAACCCTAAAATCCTAAAAGCCTAAGACATGAAATAACAAGTAGACAGGAAATTTCTAATAATGCAACAAGTAAAGCATGAGCTAAACTGCCTTAAAGTTGCTATGTAGCTCTTTGGGGCTACACAGCTAAAACACATTATTAAAATTTTAAAAAATTTAAGACTGGGAAAATGCATTGAGGTTCAAAGTGCAGTACTGATGGCAAAAAATATTCTGTCATTCAGCACTAAGACATATTTAGTTATAAATAAGGGTGGTAGGTTGCAGGTCAAACTGCATTTGATCATCCTTTCCCTGCCTCTGTTTTCATGGAATTCTTTTGAGAAGCAGAACAGGGCAAAAAAAAGAAAGTAAAAACTATCAGTTAAGTTTCATTATTTACATTTACTGGACTCCCTGCAAACTGCAGCCTGCAGAAGACATGGGTTGCCACACATGATGGAATTTTTAGTTTACTTGACAAAACTCTTTCTGACCTTCTGCTGCAGTTCATCAGTTTTTTCCTTCAATTCCTCTTGCGCTTTCGAGAGTTGATTTTCTTTCTCTGAAATGTTTCCTTTCAGCTCCACAATAGTCTCCTGATGTTGTCCAAGAGATCTGTGAGTACACTGCAACTCCTTCTGCATCTCTGAATTCTTTGGACACAATTGAAGTACATTAACACCTGAACAATGCTTCCAAAACCTAAGGCAGAAGTTTACTAAAGCTATTATCCTACAGGAACAGGACTATTTTTATTACCTTTCTTATTGTCTCCTGTACAGTTTCTCTTAGCTGGTCTCTCTCATTCTGGAGATTTTCCAGTTGCATTTTAAGATCATCCTCTTCTCTTTCTGTCTGGGTGCTCACTTCCTGACAGTCATGCACTTTTGGAATAAAATCTCTTCCCCCCATTTTATCAGATTCTCCTTCGTATTCACTGGCCTTTGCTTCCTCCATTTCATGCAATTTCCTTTGGGCCTGGCTGAGCTCTTCCCTCACAACAAGTAACTCTTGCTCAAGAGATTTTTCTTGGACCTATTTTATGCAAAGATAGATGTCAACACATTTAGGAAAATAGCTTTAGAGAAGTATACCTGAGCTTTGACATGTGGAGTATGTGAAATAAAGGCGCTGTCTCAGAGAGATTTGTGGCTTTCTTAGAATAATAAAATTTCTCTGAACACAACATGCAGTTCAAGGTTTTTGAAATAAGGGACATGGAAAAATAAGATTTGAAGCAAGGACTTCTGAAAGAAGTTACCAGAAGCAGAATTTCGTTGTCATAATTTAAGCATGGGGTTAACAACAACAACGATGAAAACAAAAACGCCCAACAAATCCCTCCCCCTCCCAAAACTGGAGCTCTTATCTGTATTTCTAGTCTCAGCAGTAGTTGACAATGGTGTCAGGACAATTATTTCCTTGAAATTTGTCCACTCTCCCTTCCATATTAAAATGGATACACATACTTTACTTTTTTTGTTTTGAAGTCTATCTGTCTGTCATTCTGTCTTGTCTACACAGACACAGGTGCAATCAGCACATCCAATTACAGGAAGGGTTGGCTGCAATGTCCCTTTCACTGCCAGGAAAAGAGTCAGTTCTAGCTATGCTTTAGAAAGCAGAACCACCCCTTTCAGACAAGCAGGTTTTAGCTTCAGATACTTAATTGCAGAACCACTTAATTATAGAACCCTGTGCAGACCAATGCAGAACATCACCAGCCTCTATCAAGTTAATACTCTGTTCACAGTCATATTCTACTGCTACGTGTCCATATACACCAATATGGGTGGGGTAAACTGCAAGTAAACAATAATAAACCTCTTGTGTAATGTTGTACAGTCATGGACCAGGACCCTTTTCTCCAATGTGTTTTGTAAATTATTTCACCGAGGTGAAAGTTTAAACAACTTGCTCTGCATTACAGCCTCAGCATAATTACCCAAGTTCCTTCCCCAGCCTCTTCTTTTCTCAGATGTAAACTGTCCAGCTTCTCTTGCAATGAGCGGTTCTCTTGTGTAAGGAAAATGATTTGTTCCTTTTGCTCCTGAAGCTGATCACTTTCTCTCCAGCTACGACTTTCTGATTTTTCCTCAGCAAGCTGATCTCTCTCTGATTTGATGACTTTCATTTCTTCTGTCATTTGTGAGATCTATAAAAAAAATATGCAAGGACAGTGTTTCCATCAGTTCAAAATTGAATGCAACAGTTTTGTTTGATTCACTCTTCTGTAGTATTTTTAACATTGAACCACTACAACCAAACCAGAAAAGCTCCAAAACCAAGTCTGATATTCAGAAAGGTTGCAAAGGACTAAGGATTCCAAACCTGCTTAGGTACATGCTCTCTACACAGTACCTTTTAAAGTCAAAATATATGTCCAGTTACTGATCGTTATAATAAAACTGACACATTTGATAAATTGGCATTTGTTCCAAAGCACTGACAAACCCAACTGGTTACAAAGCTGAGAAAAGTTAAGAATGCTATTTCTAAATATCAGTAGAGACACTTGTACAGAGTTCTTTGCCTATGTTCATGATTGTTTAGCAAGCATAAAAATTAATTGCAGAACCACTTAATTATAGAACCCTGTGCAGACCAATGCAGAACATCACCAGCCTCTAAAACAGCTGAGAACTAAAACAGGTTTTGTGTTGATCAAAAGTTTAGCACATCAGTAATAAAACATCAGAAGACAAAGTAGCTACTAAACCCCAAACCCCTTCACCTTGCTTGTAAGGCTGTCCTCCAAAATCTCTGACTGTCTCTGGACCTTTAACAAATGTTCTTCTCTTTCTTTAAAAGTCTCCACCATTTGTTGCAGCTCATCTTTCTCCTTACTAAGTACAGTGATTTTCTCAAGCTGCTGACAAACTTGCTCATTCATTGTCCTTTCAATTTGTTCTTTTTCTGCCAGTAGCTTGCCATATTCAGATGAGACATGAGTCAGCCTTTCAGTTACTTCAGTGAGCTGAAAGAACAAATCAAACCCAGTATTAATATTTCTAATCATCTCTAGTGTGGGTAGAATTAATTTGACAGTTTGGAGAGAAACCAACCACTAACATCCCAAGTTCCTAAATCTTCTTGTCCCACTGATCAGGTTCTGATCTGAGGGGATTGTTATTCGATCCCATTTCATAAGCGCTATTTGCACATACGGGTTGTTATAACAGGATTATCATACAGAAGACATGTCCATTAGTTTCCTGCTATAATAAGCAAAACCAATATAACAGTTTTCTTAAAAGTCAACAAAATTTCAGTGCTTCTGTCTCACTGAGAGTCAAAAGTGAATGTGGGAAAACCTGCAGGCCATTCTAATTCCATAAAAATGTCTCCATTGCTGTATCCACACCAGATGGAAGACATTACCACACATAAGAATGAACCCTAAAAGCCTAAAAGCTTAAGACATGAAATAATAAGTAGACAGGAAATTTCTAATAGTGCAACAAGTAAAGCATGAGTTAAACAGCCTTAAAGTTGGTCAAGGCTCTTCGGGGCTACATAGCTAAAATACATTATTAAAATTTTAAAAAATTTAAGACTGGGAAAACGCATTGAGGTTCAAAGTGCAGTATTGATGGCAAAAAACTATTCTGTCATTCAGCACTAAGACATATTTAGTTATAAATAAGGGTGGTAGGTTGCAGGTCAAACTGCATTTGATCATCCTTTCCCTGCCTCTGTTTTCATGGAATTCTTTTGAGAAGCAATACAGTGCAAAAAAAAAAAACGTAAAAACTATCAGTTAAGTTTCATTATTTACATTTACTGGACCCCCTGCAAACTGAAGCCTGCAGAAGACATGGGTTGCCACACATGATGGAATTTTTAGTTTACTTGACAAAACTCTTTCTGACCTTCTGCTGCAGTTCATCAGTTTTTTCCTTCAATTCCTCTTGTGCTTTCGAGAGTTGATTTTCTTTCTCTGAAATGTTTCCTTTCAGCTCCACAATAGTCTCCTGATGTTGTCCAAGAGATCTGTGAGTACACTGCAACTCCTTCTGCATCTCTGAATTCTTTGGACACAATTGAAGTACATTAACACCTGAACAATGCTTCCAAAACCTAAGGCAGAAGTTTACTAAAGCATTACCCTACAGGAACAGGACTATTTTTATTACCTTTCTTATTGTCTCCTGTACAGTTTCTCTTAGCTGGTCTCTCTCATTCTGGAGATTTTCCAGTTGCATTTTAAGATCATCCTCTTCTCTTTCTGTCTGGGTGCTCACTTCCTGACAGTCATGCACTTTTGGAATAAAATCTCTTCCCCCCATTTTATCAGATTCTCCTTCGTATTCACTGGCCTTTGCTTCCTCCATTTCATGCAATTTCCTTTGGGTCTGGTTGAGCTCTTCCCTCACAACAAGCAACTCTTGCTCAAGAGATTTTTCTTGGACCTGTGGTACCTATTTTATGCAAAGATAGATGTCAGCACATTTAGGAAAGTAGCTTTAAGAGAAGTATACCTGAGCTTTGACATGTGGAGTATGTAAAATAAAGGCGCTGTCTTAGAGAGATTTGTGGCTTTCTTAGAATAATAAAATTTCTCTGAACACAACATGCAGTTCAAGGTTTTTGAAATAAGGGACATGGAAAAATAAGATTTGAAGCAAGGACTTCTGAAAGAAGTTACCAGAAGCAGAATTTCGTTGTCATAATTTAAGCATGGGGTTAACAACAACAACGATGAAAACAAAAACGCCCAACAAATCCCTCCCCCTCCCAAAACTGGAGCTCTTATCTGTATTTCTAGTCTCAGCAGTAGTTGACAATGGTGTCAGGACAATTATTTCCTTGAAATTTGTCCACTCTCCCTTCCATATTAAAATGGATACACATACTTGACTTTTTTTGTTTTGAAGTCTATCTGTCTGTCATTCTGTCTTGTCTACACAGACACAGGTGCAATCAGCACATCCAATTACAGGAAGGGTTGGCTGCAATGTCCCTTTCACTGCCAGGAAAAGAGTCAGTTCTAGCTATGCTTTAGAAAGCAGAACCACCCCTTTCAGACAAGCAGGTTTTAGCTTCAGATACTTAATTGCAGAACCACTTAATTATAGAACCCTGTGCAGACCAATGCAGAACATCACCAGCCTCTATCAAGTTAATACTCTGTTCACAGTCATATTCTACTGCTACGTGTCCATATACACCAATATGGGTGGGGTAAACTGCAAGTAAACAATAATAAACCTCTTGTGTAATGTTGTACAGTCATGGACCAGGACCCTTTTCTCCAATGTGTTTTGTAAATTATTTCACCGAGGTGAAAGTTTAAACAACTTGCTCTGCATTACAGCCTCAGCATAATTACCCAAGTTCCTTCCCCAGCCTCTTCTTTTCTCAGATGTAAACTGTCCAGCTTCTCTTGCAATGAGCGGTTCTCTTGTGTAAGGAAAATGATTTGTTCCTTTTGCTCCTGAAGCTGATCACTTTCTCTCCAGCTACGACTTTCTGATTTTTCCTCAGCAAGCTGATCTCTCTCTGATTTGATGACTTTCATTTCTTCTGTCATTTGTGAGATCTATAAAAAAAATATGCAAGGACAGTGTTTCCATCAGTTCAAAATTGAATGCAACAGTTTTGTTTGATTCACTCTTCTGTAGTATTTTTAACATTGAACCACTACAACCAAACCAGAAAAGCTCCAAAACCAAGTCTGATATTCAGAAAGGTTGCAAAGGACTAAGGATTCCAAACCCGCTTAGGTACATGCTCTCTACACAGTACCTTTTAAAGTCAAAATATATGTCCAGTTACTGATCGTTATAATAAAACTGACACATTTGATAAATTGGCATTTGTTCCAAAGCACTGACAAACCCAACTGGTTACAAAGCTGAGAAAAGTTAAGAATGCTATTTCTAAATATCAGTAGAGACACTTGTACAGAGTTCTTTGCCTATGTTCATGATTGTTTAGCAAGCATAAAAATTAATTGCAGAACCACTTAATTATAGAACCCTGTGCAGACCAATGCAGAACATCACCAGCCTCTAAAACAGCTGAGAACTAAAACAGGTTTTGTGTTGATCAAAAGTTTAGCACATCAGTAATAAAACATCAGAAGACAAAGTAGCTACTAAACCCCAAACCCCTTCACCTTGCTTGTAAGGCTGTCCTCCAAAATCTCTGACTGTCTCTGGACCTTTAACAAATGTTCTTCTCTTTCTTTAAAAGTCTCCACCATTTGTTGCAGCTCATCTTTCTCCTTACTAAGTACAGTGATTTTCTCAAGCTGCTGACAAACTTGCTCATTCATTGTCCTTTCAATTTGTTCTTTTTCTGCCAGTAGCTTGCCATATTCAGATGAGACATGAGTCAGCCTTTCAGTTACTTCAGTGAGCTGAAAGAACAAATCAAACCCAGTATTAATATTTCTAATCATCTCTAGTGTGGGTAGAATTAATTTGACAGTTTGGAGAGAAACCAACCACTAACATCCCAAGTTCCTAAATCTTCTTGTCCCACTAATCAGGTTCTGATCTGAGGGGATTGTTATTCGATCCCATTTCATAAGCGCTATTTGCACATACGGGTTGTTATAACAGGATTATCATACAGAAGACATGTCCATTAGTTTCCTGCTATAATAAGCAAAACCAATATAACAGTTTTCTTAAAAGTCAACAAAATTTCAGTGCTTCTCTCTCACTGAGAGTCAAAAGTGAATGTGGGAAAACCTGCAGGCCATTCTAATTCCATAAAAATGTCTCCATTGCTGTATCCACACCAGATGGAAGACATTACCACACATAAGAATGAACCCTAAAAGCCTAAAAGCTTAAGACATGAAATAATAAGTAGACAGGAAATTTCTAATAGTGCAACAAGTAAAGCATGAGTTAAACAGCCTTAAAGTTGGTCAAGGCTCTTCGGGGCTACATAGCTAAAATACATTATTAAAATTTTAAAAAATTTAAGACTGGGAAAACGCATTGAGGTTCAAAGTGCAGTATTGATGGCAAAAAACTATTCTGTCATTCAGCACTAAGACATATTTAGTTATAAATAAGGGTGGTAGGTTGCAGGTCAAACTGCATTTGATCATCCTTTCCCTGCCTCTGTTTTCATGGAATTCTTTTGAGAAGCAATACAGTGCAAAAAAAAAAAACGTAAAAACTATCAGTTAAGTTTCATTATTTACATTTACTGGACCCCCTGCAAACTGAAGCCTGCAGAAGACATGGGTTGCCACACATGATGGAATTTTTAGTTTACTTGACAAAACTCTTTCTGACCTTCTGCTGCAGTTCATCAGTTTTTTCCTTCAATGCCTCTTGTGCTTTCGAGAGTTGATTTTCTTTCTCTGAAATGTTTCCTTTCAGCTCCACAATAGTCTCCTGATGTTGTCCAAGAGATCTGTGAGTACACTGCAACTCCTTCTGCATCTCTGAATTCTTTGGACACAATTGAAGTACATTAACACCTGAACAATGCTTCCAAAACCTAAGGCAGAAGTTTACTAAAGCATTACCCTACAGGAACAGGACTATTTTTATTACCTTTCTTATTGTCTCCTGTACAGTTTCTCTTAGCTGGTCTCTCTCATTCTGGAGATTTTCCAGTTGCATTTTAAGATCATCCTCTTCTCTTTCTGTCTGGGTGCTCACTTCCTGACAGTCATGCACTTTTGGAATAAAATCTCTTCCCCCCATTTTATCAGATCCTCCTTCGTATTCACTGGCCTTCGCTTCCTCCATTTCATGCAATTTCCTTTGGGTCTGGTTGAGCTCTTCCCTCACAACAAGCAACTCTTGCTCAAGAGATTTTTCTTGGACCTGTGGTACCTATTTTATGCAAAGATAGATGTCAGCACATTTAGGAAAGTAGCTTTAAGAGAAGTATACCTGAGCTTTGACATGTGGAGTATGTAAAATAAAGGCGCTGTCTTAGAGAGATTTGTGGCTTTCTTAGAATAATAAAATTTCTCTGAACACAACATGCAGTTCAAGGTTTTTGAAATAAGGGACATGGAAAAATAAGATTTGAAGCAAGGACTTCTGAATGAAGTTACCAGAAGCAGAATTTCATTGTCATAATTTAAGCATGGGGTGAACAACAACAATGATGAAAACAAAAACGCCCAACAAATCCCACCCCCTCCCAAAACTGGAGCTCTTATCTGTATTTCTAGTCTCAGCAGTAGTTTGACAATGGTGTCAGGACAATTATTTACTTGAAATCTGTCCACTCTCCCTTCCATATTAAAATGGATACACATACTTTACTTTTTTTGTTTTGAAGTCTATCTGTCTGTCATTATCTGTCTACACAGACACAGGTGCAATCAGCACATCCAATTACAGGAAGGGTTGGTTGCAATGTCCCTTTCACTGCCAGGAAAAGAGTCAGTTCTAGCTATGCTTTAGAAAGCAGAACCACCCCTTCCAGACAAGCAGTTTTTAGCTTCAGATACTTAATTGTAGAACCACTTAATTATAGAACCCTGTGCAGACCAATGCAGAACATCACCAGCCTCTATCAAGTTAATACTCTATTCCCAGTCATATTCTACTACTACATGTCCATATACACCAATATGGGTGGGGTAAACTGCAAGTAAACAATAATAAACCTCTTGTGTAATGTTGTACAGTCATGGACCAGGACCCTTTTCTCCAATGTGTTTTGTAAATTATTTCACCGAGGTGAAAGTTTAAACAACTTGCTCTCCATTACAGCCTCAGCATAATTACCCAAGTTCCTTCCCCAGCCTCTTCTTTTCTCAGATGTAAACTGTCCAGCTTCTCTTGCAATGAGCGGTTCTCTTGTGTAAGGAAAATGATTTGTTCCTTTTGCTCCTGAAGTTGATCACTTTCTCTCCAGCTATGACTTTCTGATTTTTCCTCAGCAAGCTGATCTCTCTCTGATTTGATGACTTTCATTTCTTCTGTCATTTGTGAGATCTATTAAAAAAAAATATGCAAGGACAGTGTTTCCATCAGTTCAAAATAAAATGCAACATTTTTGTTTGATTCACTCTTCTGCAGTATTTTTAACATCAAATCACTCTGACCAAACCAGAAAAGCTACAAATCCAAGTCTGTGGCCTTTGTCACCTGTTATACTTTAATTTCTAACCTTTTAGCAATATCTGCTGCAATATTGGCCAGATTTTTAAGTAAAAAAAGTCTGAGAGGAAGAAGCCAAAGAAACCCATTTTGTTATACTGTTGCATCTGTTCTAAAGCACACAAATGCTGAATACAAAACCACTGACTTGCTGGTAGCTAATATACTTAAAGAAAAATCTCATTGTATGTACTGGCACAAAAACCAGTGGATCAGCTTTCTGCTATATGTTGGGAACTGAGTTGCCATTGCCAATCACATTACACTTCTCAGTGGGACTGAGTGTTATAAATCATTAGCCTCATTCCTTCCCTTTAAGTAACTCTTATCTCATCTTCCATTTGCCATCAAATGCCAACACTCAAATCCACAACCAAGGGGCACACTAGTTAAGCAGAAGTTTATTAGAGTGTATTTCACAGCTTGAAGCTCAACAGAAACAGATCAGCAGCTGGTAAAGGTTTGGGTCAAGCAGTGCTATTTTCTTGCCCACCTGCTACCAAGGAGTTAGAAATTTTCTAAGAACATGCAGAAGAGACTATAAGCAGGTTGACTGGCTTGTTCTCATTCTGTTGGAAAACACACTGAAAGCATTTTTATTTTAAATTTTTAAACATTAAGTTTTACCCGTGTTTCGAGTTCTTTAATGGTCTTTCCTAGTGCCTCTTCAATGCTCAAAACATGAGATTCGTTTTCAGAAATATATTTTTCCAACTTCTTGACAGTGGCCTGGGATTGCTTGAGAGAACTTTGCGTATTTCTCAGTTCTTCATGTGCCAAGATGTTCTTTAGAATACAAGAGAGAAAATCCACAAAGAAAATATAAATATCTTGCAATATTAGTAGGCATTCCTTGATTTAAAAATCCCACACAACATGCTGCTCCCATGCTCCCCTAAGTATTTAAATACAGTTTATAGTGTTCTTACGCTCTTCCTCTTAACATGTATGGTCTATTTCTATAAGGCCAAAATTCCTACCATTGAAACAGTGTCCTTTATATCCTCTTTGAGTTGGTCTGTCTCAGCTTGGAGAGACTCTGCTTTTTGCTTCAGGTCATCTTTTTCCTGGGTTAGAGTTTTTATTTCTTCCTGACATTCAGTTAGCTGCTGAAGAATTGCCTGGATCTCTGAATCCTTAGCTTCCAGTCTCAATTTACTCATTCTTTCTTCCACTTTTAATTGCTCCATTTCATTTAACTTCTGCTGAGTCTGAATAAAATCTTCTCTTAGCTCAAGAAGTTGTTTTTGTTCTGCTGTTTTTTCTTCCAGTTCTTTCATTTTGCTCGAGAGCTTTAGATTGCAAAGGAAAAGGCCAGATATTTTCATTGTAATGCAGAACTCCATTATGTGTACATGTTCTCACAGAATCTTATATGAGCTTAGAAGGGCTGAGAGATAGGAAGTTCATAATTTCTCTTTAAGTTACTGCTTATACTCTTGCCCACATCAAATAAGCATATTTTATGCAACTTTCCTGTGGTTTCTTCTTAGAAGCAAAAGTCTTACTAAAACATAGCACCACACATGAAACTGTAGCATATTTTAGGAATTATCAAATCCATAGTTGGAATATGACAGACACACCAGTGCCCAAAGTTTTGTCAAAAATATGTATCTTTGGCTCCCTTTTCTTCTTAAATGTTTTCTTTAATATTTTTTTTTCCTTTCTAATGCCTAATTTCTGTAGAAATTCTCTTTGGTTTGAATATCTTGTGTTCTAAAAGGTTTGTATGAATTTATATAGAGAAGGTCAGAGTGGCATTAAAAAGAAAATTACATAATAAAGATAAAACTTAAGAATGGGAAAAGAAGAATTAAAAGATCAAGTAAGGAAGGAGAACCTGGAGCAATATATACACTTCTTTGCCTACAAAAAAAAAGATTGAAAAGCATAATCCTTCAGCATTATACCCTTGGCATAGAATAAGTAATATCCACTCATGCTAGAGGAAATCAATGATATTGTCATTTATAGCTTTAAGAGTACTCCTCCAAAAACTTTTTTCCTTTTTTCAATACTATAAGTTAATTTCTCAAGTCCTGTCTGTAAAAAAGAACAAGGTGACACTGACCTCTAACTTAATTTCATCCAAAATAGTTTTAGACTCTTGTGCTTCTTTAGAAAGACATTCTATTTGGAGCTTCATTTTTTCATTATTTTCTGATGTAGCTATGTATTTTTGTTCCATTTCTTCATGGAGCTGTTTAAGTGCTACATATTCTTGATCAGACTTCATATATTTCAGTTGTGCATCTGCTAGATCGTCTTTTGATTTTTCAATTTCTTCAGTCATGTGTTTAAGTTTAATTTCATTATCAGCTACTTCAGAAAGCAGCTTTTCATTTTCCAATTTTAATAAACATAACTCCTCACATTTTTCGAGAATCTGCCAACAGAAAAGCAATATTAATAGTATTTTCTCAATCAGTATTTGTCATAACTACTAAAAACCATGTACATATGCAGATATAGGAAATAAAGTATAGGCAAGCATATTTCAAAATACAGTTTTGCTTTGTTGGTAGGGAACTGTCTAGCAAGGAATCCTTAAAAGAGAGGGAAGACAGTCAAGCCCCTTCCAAATTCTAGAAATCACTCCTCTAACTCTAGATGTTCTTTACTACTTCTTTTTTCCTATGTCTGAGCTAAGATTGGACTCCTAAACTTAATATTTAGGTGTATCAATACTTTCTTCATGATACAGAGTTTATGAAGTTGTTATCATCTAATGAAGTTTTGTTGATTAGTGGAAGTAGACCACTGGATGGTTTGGAACTTTTTGCAAAGTGTTAATGAGCTGGTGAGATTACTTGCCTTGAATAGTTTTCATTGCACATACTTAGTAGCGAGTATTTAAGGACAAAGAAACCCAGAAAGTGTTTGCAAACAAACCCCTTAAAACATATTTCCAGCACACTTAGTCTAGAGCTTTGACTTGCCAGGAAACAAATAGTTTGCTCATACATTTTCCACAATTTGCAAGGTAAATCTCTCACTTCTCAAGCAGCATTTCTGCCAAGAGATCTTGACATAGTCTCTTTGTCCAAACTGATAAAAAAAATCAGTTTTAGAACAGTATCCAGGATCAAACACTATTATATCTATACACTCAGTTATCAATAGTGACCACAGCTATTAGGCACACAAATGTTGGACTAGAAAATCCAAATAAACTATAGTAGACTCTGACTAAATATGTAATCTTAAACTTATTCCTAGGTAAAAATATTAAATATCTGAGAAACAATAATTTAACAAACTTAATTGTAAAGTCTCAGGTTATTTGACTCAAGACAACTTTTGGCTTTAAAACTTCATATCCAATAGACCTCCATTAATACATTACCAATCAAGTACCATACAAAATAAAGAAAAAAAGTTAGGGTTTTTTTTTACCTCTTTCTTCTGCATCTCCACAGTATTTGGTAGAGACTGAAATTCTGATAGCTCGTTTACTTGTTTTTGTAGAAGTGCATTCTCTTTCAAAGCTTTTTCTAGTTCTCCTTTTAAGTCAGCTGCCTTTTTTTCCAGCTCCATAGGAGTGAGCAAATCTAGAGAATTAACAAGTTTAGATTGATAAGTGAGTGCAAGAGAAGAAAATCATGTTTTAAAATAAGCAGAAGATTTATAATGCATTCTGGATGTCAGATAAGTATAATTCTAGACAATTATACAATGGCCAACAATTAAGCTCCTGGTCTGAATTTGGTCATCACTTGTTAGGTTGGCATCCAGTTTATCTTAAATTCTCCCCAACAGCCTTCACTAACTTAACTGTCTTTGTGCAAAACATAAAACATTCCATAAGTTGCAGTTTTCCAAAACGTTCAAGAACATGCTAAAGCAGTTACTACATACCAGATACTCCAGTATTTTTATATTGTCAGAATCTCCAAGTATTCAGGAAAACAAGAGCCGAAGTCTTCCCTATTTCCCCCCTCCCCAAGACAAGAAAAAGGGAGGAAATGGGGTGAGGGGAACAAGCACCACCTGGAACAGTACCTTTTGGAACTTTACCCTCCATGAGTGAAGTTAGTCTTAAGTTTTCTTGAAATACAGATTGCAACTCTCTCTGCAAGTCAGCTTGCATTTTTCGGTAACTGGCTTTTCCCGCTTCTATTTGGCTTTGATATAATTGAACATCCTTTTGCATTTGGTTGTGATTATTTAAGAGTTCATTCTTCAGGAAAACAATAAAACATGCAAGTCACACACAAAATAAAAGTCTACTTGCTTACCATTTAAATACTACATCTGGTACATTTTTCTGTTGTCACTCTGAACAGCTTTGGCTTTGATAAATATGGCCGAATAAGCCAATATTTAACAACTGCATTCTTGTCAGAGCCCTCTCAGAAAACATACCTTAGAGGTTAGGGTTGTAACTGCTGCTACTATTTGGTCTTTACTCCTTCAAAGCTCAAACTAAGCTCCATACCACTTTTGAGTTCACATCTCTTATTGTCTTTTATTCTCTGGTAAAATGAGGTTTGAAGTCTTACGTTCTAGTAATGCCCTAAAAACTGTTCCTTTATTGTGGCTTTCTACTGGTAAACCTAAAACTAACCACCCGCTCCTGTGGCAGAAGCCTTTATTTTCTTTTTATCTCTTTCCTGAAGAGCTGTTTTCCACGAATTTCATAATAAAAACATTACTTAGAGTATTTTGAGAAAGCTAATGACTTGTGCTTTCTTGTGAAGCTTGTGCTCCACTACTCTGATTGCCTTCTTCACTAGTCTGGAAGCACAAGTGCCCTTAACAGCATTTGGTACAGTTGTAAATGCAGTTCAACAAGTACTTGCCATCTTCTCCTTCAGCTCCAAATTTTCGGTTCTGAGAAAAGCAGATTCTTTTTTGGCATCCAAGGCTATAGCTTCACTATCTAAGAGGGATTTATTCAGCTGCTGAATTTCCTCAACTAGCTTATCAGAATCTCCCTGAAAAATATTCAAAGAATTAAAAAATTATTTAGACATAATAAAGAAAACATGTTCATTATAATGTGGTTAAAATGTGAATACAACCCAGCAGAAAACTGAGGTTTACCACTGAAAAAGATAGCTCTTTTTCCACTCTTGCTTTTTGTAATTCTTCCACAAGATTCTGTAATATCTTTATTTCGTTGTCTTTCTCCTTCAGCTGTTCCGATTTGGAATTGTTTTCTGCCTAAAAGTTGAAGGAAAGAGAGAAGGAAGATTTTAGTGCCTGGTTTTTCAGGTCAGAATTTATCAAAAACCTACACAGAAAGAGTTCATGGGTTTTAGACATATCCTCCTTTTAGCTGGTAAGACTAACCAAAGCCCAATGATGTCTATCATGTCCACAGCAGATTCAGTAGTTCAAGATAAACAAATCAAGAACATTTCATACAATTCTTACTGCATGTAAATGCATGGAGAGGCTCACCTGAAGTTCCTCACTGTATGCTTCAGAATTTGAAACTAGATTCTTTAAGTTGGTAATTTCATGCATTAGTTGTATCTGTGGAGCAAATTGAAGCAAAATTGCAGAGGATGTTAGAAAGCACCCACACCAATAGTTTTTAGTTGCCAACACCATGAAAACAAGCAAGGTCTATCTTGTGTTTTCTTCTGTAGTAGTGGGCAAACCATATATACATACACACATCTATTGAAGCAAGATGCTACATATTCTTTCAAATGGATAGATAAGATGCAAAACTCTGTTTTTAGCTTCCCAGTAATTAGAAAGGATTCGAGCTATCTACAACAGCTTGAGAAGCAAGAGCGATGTGATCAAAGCAATTCATGGAGAAATTGTACAGATAGGACACAAATTCTAGTCATGTTAAGCAGCTTTTTGTGACACAGTGCAGTTATTTATGATTTAATCTATTCACTAACAGGAATGAGAAGGTGCCAAAATTGAAGTAAAGCAAGCCATGAACACATTCAGTGGCATTATCTGAAAGAAGGTACAAATAGAAGACTACATAGAAAGGCACTTCTGAAATTTAAGAATTCCTTTCTTTTGGTCTTTGTTAGAAAAGCTTTACAATGAGCACCCATCTACAAGTACTTCTCTATAGTCACAAGCACAGGTAAGGAGAAAGTCCAATCTGTAATTTTAAGATCGGTGAAAAGCTTTAAAGCAAGTGCTTTCCTGTGAGTATTCTTATGCAATTTACTTTTAGAAACTGATGGATTTCAACTAATGTACGTAGTGAAGTATGTGACCTTTCAATATTGCTGTAATTAATCTACTACATGGGCATCAGTAAATGCTTACATTTTATGGACTGTATTCAGGTCCATAAAACTTGAATCATTCAAAAAGCAATTCTTGTAATAGAGACTGCTTTAGGACACTGCATCTGTATTAGATACAGTTTTCCATGCAAAGTTTTTGTGTAACTGAGGATTTGTTAAACATTGGCTGAGGCAGATAGCACAATTAATCCAGCATACGAAGGGTCTTCTAAAAAGAATCTTAGATACAAAATAAATTATAATATCTTAGGGATCCATTTTCTTTAAGGTCCATAAATCTTTGTAGGGAACACAATGAAACTAAGCAGTGATATTGTTAAATTGTAACCTGAAACAACACTGCAAGAGGAGGTAACAAACGTCATCCTTAGTGTCATGATAGAGGATATTGAACAGTCTGATGTGGACAAGTAAACTCCAGCAAAGGCACCAGGAAAGAAATAGAATAATACATCCATGTCTCAATACCTCAGGTTGCTGGTTTTGGGTTTTCTTTGGGCAATTATTTATTTCACAGTCTAGCCTTTGGGCAGCTAGAACCTAATACACTTAATATGTATTTAAAGTTACAGAATCAGAGCATAAAACATTTGGACAAACAAGATACTCCACTAACTGCACAAGGAGGTGAAGAGAACTGAAAATCAGCATTTCCTATGTCGTAAGTTATGCAGTAGATAAGTTTATGATTTTTCTGACTTCCTGGCACAAAATATGTTTCAATTTTCCAGATATCAGTATTCACACTATTATTTTAAAATATTTCATGATGAAGTTAAATAGTATGTTAAAAGTTAATGCTCACATAGTCCATGGATTACCAAAAGCCAGAGCTATCTAGTAAACCAAGACGCTGTGCACAAGAAAGATGTGAAATATAGTTTAGCAATCACACTTCAAAATAGGTCTAAAATGTATTTAAGCAGCAAAACAACTGTCTTACTGAAGTCTAGAGTGAAATTCAGATCATGTGTATATAAAAATAATATATAGATACATATCGACACACACACTAATATACATTTAACCATATACAAGTCACCAAACATTTGTCTGAATTTTACACTCCAAGTAAATCCAGTTTAAATCCTGGGTTCATTCATTCTGTTGGCAAATGTAGCTGTTTGTGAATCAACATCCAAGTCTATGTACACTGAATAAACTCTAGAAAACATTTGAGCATAGAGAATTCATATCTATTTCAATGCACCTTACCTCATGATCTTTTTGAGTTTGTTTTTCCAGTGCTTCAAATTCATCTATTTCTTTTTTTTCCTTCAGTTTCTCTTTTATTTCATTTATTTCTAATTTCAACTGCTCATTTTCCAACACTAGGTTATCCAGGTTAGCTTGCAGGATGCTGGCCTTATTTACAGCAATATCCTGAAGAAGCAGTACAGGAAACTTTAGAAGCTGTTGCTGGAATGTCAGTCTTATTCTAGAAAATTCAGAACAGACCTACCTTTTCAAGTGCTATCACTTCACAGAGTTGCACAGATTCTTCAAAGTCTTTTTGAGTCTAGAAAAAGAATCACTCTCAATTAACAGATCTACAAGATCAAGTTGAGTATTATATTCTTTGTTGCTTATCTTTTCACAGTTAGTCCTGTCTATATGCCAAAGTTTACTGGATCATTTGCCACAAATGCATAGTAGCAGAGAACCATCCCACAGCTTTGCAGAGATGTCCAAGAGACTTACTTTCTAACCAGTTATAATAATTCTGCAGACACATAGAATAATACTGGTGTCCTACAGAACACTAAGGTTGATCTTACTGAGAAGTATATTATGCATATATGCATATGCACAGTATTACAACTGAAAGAGATTATGATGTTACCCAAGTCATTTTAGGTCCAGCAATCCATTCTACTTCTGAAATTTGATCAGGAACCATCAGAGATTGGTTGTCACATTCAGAATTATCTAACATAGCTGAAAAGAAAGATGTATTAAAAAAAGTATGAGTAGATTTTAAACTAGACATCAGGAATTTTCTTATAAAACAATTTTAAGACATTGGAAATAGTCATTCAGTGGCAAAACATAGCACACTGAGTAGGAGTTCTGACTCATGATTTTCTGTTATGAAAGGGAACACCACTGAAGTCCAGTCTCTACACTTATGCTGACCACCATATCACAAGCTAATGAATACTAAACCAAATCCAGAATCAACTTGTTTTCTTTGGGAAATTAAGTAAGGCAATGCTTGCAAACTTATCTATCAGGAATTTCATAAAACCATAGAATGGTTTGGGTTAGAAGGGACCTCAAAGACCATCTAGTTGCATCTCCCCTCCCCCCATGGGCAGGGACACCTTTCACTAGACCAGGTTGCTCAAAGCCCCATTCAACCTGGCCTTGAATGCTTCCAAGGGATGGGGCAACCACAACCTCTCTGGGCAACCTGTTCCAGTGCCTCACCATCCTCATAATTAGGATTTTTTTCCCAATATTCAATCTAAACCCACTCTCAATTTAAAGCCATTCCCCCTTCTATCACTACATGTCCTCTCCAGCTTTCCTGTGGGCCCCTTTCAGATCCTGGAAAGGCACAATAAGGTCACCCCAGAGCCTTCTCTTCTCCGAGCTGAACAATCCCAATTTTCTCAGCCTTTGCTCATAGGAGAGGTGTGGTGTTCCATCCCTCTGATCATCTTTGTGGCCTTCTCTGGACTTGCTCCAGCAGGTCCATGTCCTTCCTGTGCTGGGGACCCCAGAGCTGGACACAGCACTTCAGCTGAGGTCTCATGAGACCAGAGTAAAGGGAGGGGCAGAATGACTTCTCTTGACCTGCTGGCCATGCTACACATTATTTCACCTGGGATAGCAATTATGCTCCCACTTTTTAAATAAAATGAACCTTATTTCCAACTCAAGAATGACCATAATTAGTGTGCTAAATCCACTTCCCTTCCCGGCAGCATTCTTTTCTGGCAGATAAACATGGAATATTATTTGAGTACAGTGGTAACTATATTTAGCTTTTGTATTGTTAACAAATTGATTTGCTTTTTAACTTAGATTTATTAAAAAGGAATTATTTCTGATTTCAAAGCTGCTTTGCAGACTTGTCTTATTTTTTCCTGAGGTTACTTACAATCGTCTGCATCTGGTAATGCTGACAGAGACATTTTCATTTTTTTTGTTTCAGTCGGCATGTCTTTTTCAAAGTCTTCAAAATAGCTCACATTTGCCTGTTTTATTTTACCAGGAGCCCAAGTAACTCTTCTTCTTCTCTTGGCCTTTAAGAAAGCATTTACAAAAAGGTGATAAAAATCAAACCAGTAGGCAGAGAATAAATGTTGCATTAGGCTAGTTCTGCAACAGTACCAGCAGCTAACTAAGACAGGGTTTTGCAGTTTTCTCAAAATTTACAGCATGGTAGTTTGAAAGGAAAAGTGTCTGCAGTCTTTTCACTGCAAAGCAATACTGAATTATACTTGGAAGTTATAAGTTAGCCTCTTAAAAATATGGGAAAAAAAGTGAAAATTGCTTATCATACTTATTCTTCATTGTCAATATAACCCGATGTATTTAATATTACCTTTCACAAAGTATTTCAGAGTTGTCAAGTAAGATCTAGAACAGGTGCTTACTTTAACATTGTCTTTTGAGGCAAAGGAAGCAGCAGTCACCAGCATCTCAGTTAAATTTCGTATCTTGTCTTCCTGTACTTTCTGGAGAGAATTTTTTTCTTCCAGCAGCTGGGCCAATTGGTCCTTTTCCATTGCATGAATTTGAGTCTTTACAGACACCTTCCATAAAAAGAATATTAATCAAACTGACATTTTAAGAGCACAAACTACTCCTACAGAAGAGACACAATTACTGATATTTAAAAACAACTACACACATATATTCTTTAAAACCTGGAAGAGGAGTCTTTAGTCTTTCATAATGAAACTAACAACTTAGTCTACAATTTACCTGCAGACTAAGTATTTAAAAGGGGTCAAAACTCCCAGAAACAATACAGCCTCAGATTTTTCTGGGCATAAAAAAAAAAAAAAAAAAACATTCTTTCAAATATGACATAGATTAGATGACCTTCCCGTGGTGCCAGAAGCCTGAAACTCTTTCAGAACTACGATTCAATTGTCAAGTAACAGCAAGCTACTCTAATGCATGTGGTCTCTTTAAATCCAAGTACTGAAAATGTATTGTTTTGAAAGTAACAGCTGTTTTTTGACAACTTTATCATAAGCTTACAATGCTGTAGAGTAATTCAAAGTCACATGGAATTTTCCAACAAACTTTTCTGTACTACTTTCCTCACTACTTACTATCTCAGAAGACAGCAAACATACTCCTAGGTGCAAATTAATTACTGTTAAAAATAAGAGGTCAGTTATTTTTCATAAATTTTTTTCTAAGGATATTTATAATTTGCAATATAATATATGTGCATACTTTGATTTTATTCACCACAACAGTATGTTCAGCATTGTTTTTTTCCTGTGCTTTATGTTTTAACATCTATGCTCTAACAAGACTTGCAAGATTGCTCCACAACTACATAGATTTTTAGAGAAAGATGAACATATGGGAGATTACACTGTTTTGTGGGAAGTTACTATTGTTCATTTTCTAAATGTATCTTCTGACTTTACATGACCTAAGTTTTGCCAGTGATCTTAATGCAGTTGCAACTTTTTGCAACTCCAATTAAGGTTAAACATTAGTAAGGGGGAAAAAATATGGATTAAGTTGTGGTCTTTAATGGACATTCAGTAACTTCTTATATTGCAATTAATTTTGATCTGTTAAAGTGTGCTATAATGCGTGACAAATTTCTATTTCTTAATTATATTAACCTAGTGAAAGAAAGCAATTCTCTTAGCTGATCTCAGTGTTAGCTTTCACAGATATATGGACTATCATCAGTTGTTCTAGACTATACATCACCTTTTCAACTTCTATTCTCTCAATAAAAATGACATATCACTTTAAACACTTTACCTACTCCTGCAAATTTAACTGCTTTTGGTTTAAAACAGGTAGTTTCCAAACAGCTATCAGTGCTACGGATAGATTAATTTTAAGAAGTTTATTACACACTTCCTCCAGCTGCTTTTTCAAGTCCACAATTTCTTTTCGGTATCTCTTCAGGAGGGCATTATCATCAAGTACTTCATTGACTTTTGGTGTATTCTTCATTCCTTTGGCTGTATTGGCAAACTGAAAGAATATGCTTTCATGGGCAATAGTTCGAGAACAAATATTCTAAAAAGACTTACTCTGTCCCATATTTCCCAACAGAATTAAAGGGAGAGTTTATTAGATAAAGAGCAGCATATAATAGGGACACAAATATCGAAATTGGTTTATTTTTAATGTATTCTGAGATTTGAAAAGTAAGTTTTCTTTGCTTGATATTAATATCTAAAACATGAAGCATAACATTTAAGGAAATATATCCCACGCTATTTGTTTTTAATAGAAAGCTCAAAAGACCACCAAAAAGGAAGACAATCCTACCTACAGAACAGTGTTCTTTAACAGTCTTAAATCTTGTGTTAGCAAAGACTTGTTCTAACTGTGTTTGGAAAAGGCAAATGAGAAGAGAGGTTATCTCCTGCCTGCAAGAGAAGGAGCTTTGTTCCAACTCCCAGAAAGCTCTAGGTAGACAAGCTAATACAAAATGACGACTGTGAAAAGGTTCTGTATACAAAACAAATATTTCAAATTCTGAGTCCACAGAAGCCCTTTAGAAGATCCAAGTCATTAAAGATCCATCAGATTACATTTTCCACCCTCCCCTATCTACAACAAAGCCTTCAGCCAGAATAGTGCTGGAGAACAGGTGAGAAGTTTTACCTGAAGAGTACTGAGTGTTTCATCAAAAGAAACTGGAGTAATTGTACAAATAATAACAGTTTTAGCATTTCCTCCAAGGGAGTTCTGCAGAATTCGAGTCAGCTTGCTGTCTCTGTAATTTATGAAGCTAATGAAAAAGAGGAAAGAAAAAAAAAAATCATTCGGATTTTTGCATAGAAGAAACTTGCAGTAAATAGATTTTCTAGAGATAACAGGTTATTTGAAACAGTTACCTACAAAATAGTATAAATAAAGGATTTTAATTTCTTAGTTTAGTAGTGACTTATCTTATAACAGGTGTATGAACAGTTGCTTACCCAGAAGGGTCATCACAAAGTTTTTTGATAACTTGACCCAGAATGAACAAGCTCCGATTTATATTGCAGCCTTCTTTCAGTCGGACACCTAGGTACCACACAGTAATGTTTTTAATTATTATAATTATTTTAAATTTAAAACATTAAGATACATTTTCAACCTGTCAAGCTTGTGTGCTACGTTATGCTCAGAAGGATTATCCAAGAGTTGAATCTCAAGTGCCACAATGCACTATGAGTCATCAGCAGGTAGTATCAAATCCTTCGTAATAGCCAAAAAGCATCGAAGTAAGAGAGTAATCACAAATGAACATTTAGAACCTTTATAGAGTAAGTAGGTGGTGCTATAAGAACTTTAATTTTGTTTCCTGTTTAAATTTTGCAATTGCAACATTTACATGCATAACAAACCAGCCTTAGATACAAGTTTTGGGTTAGTCACTCTTCATAAGACATCCCTCTCAGATCACTTTTTTCTGATAAAGACATTTTTGTGCAGCTTCATGCTGTCACTTTTAACAGCCAAGTTTCTCAATAGCTAAAGAACAAGCCATCTACTCCCTCTTCACCTTTATATACAAGTCCCTAAAAAGCTTCTAGTGATTTTGTTATTACAGGTGAATCTTTACTGAGTCATCTCCATTCTATTAGTTCAGTGCATGACTGTTGCCAGGCCTGCTACTCTAGAAAAGGAATATTACTACTTACTTGTTTGCACTTTACAGCATTTACAATATTTTCCTGAGTAGAACCTGCTCTACCAAGGGGAAAAGAGCTTATTTATAGACAATAAGTAACACAATAGCACATAGATCAAAGAATTTCCTATCATAGTCTCTTGTTAGGGTTAATTAACAGAAATGGTCATCAGGAGAGCCCCATTTAACACTCACCTTCAGATCCTGTTTGACTAGCTCTTTCACTGCCTGCCAGATCTACCAAGTTCTGCAAATTTATGAAATATTTCACAGGTTAGTTCTGAGAGAATTTAGTTTAAATCCTCTTAATTCTAAATCTCTGCTAAGAATTTCATAAACCACAGTTACACTTAAAAAACCCCAAGAGGTCTGTCATTATTGGAAGTAACCATAGCTGCTATACACACATCAGCACATACTTTCAAGGTACAAAAGTACACAGAATAAGTTTGTATGAACTCTATTACACCACCCCAAACAGTATTTCAAACTTGCAGTGCAAGAACCCCTACCCTCAGTAACAAAAAGATGATACTTCTGTACTGAGAAACTGTGCTTAGCTACTAATTCAAGCCATAGGAATCTTTCATGGAAAAAAGAGCCTAGATGAGATTATCTAGCACACTGTCCTGAACCAGCTGTATGTCTCTCCTTGCCTGTCACTGTGGGGATACAGAAAAGAAGAAATTAAATGCCAGAGGAAAAGCCTCCCTCTGAATCCAGTTCAAAGTCAATTAGAACTTCACAACAACCCATAATGATTTGCCTGAGCAAGTAGCCCTCACTTTAGCTGGTTTTTGTTTCAGAAGGGTAAAATCCTGTACTAACTCCATCAAGCAGCAACAGACCAAAAAGGCCAAAAACCTCTCCCCTTACCCCAGGTAAAGGTTAGTATAAGGTCAGGTGGAATAGGCCAAAGGATAGGGGTAGTGTAAGAAGAGTAGATATCATAACTTATGGCAAGAAAAAAAGGAGGTAGTAGCTTGCTGAAATAGTGCCTGAGCAGTGTTTACTTTCAGACTGAGCTTTTTCACATGAAGCCAAAACAGAAAGCTCTTTTCACAATGCATGTGATTAATGCTATTGCCAGTTCCAGAGTGCTTTTGCACATTTTAGCAAGCTCAAATGGTTTCATACTGATTCCATTCCTCCAGTTTTTCAGATTATTTTCTGAGAATCAAGAAAAGGCTGTAGAGAAGGCTTCTGAAACCATAACACTCCCCTAGAGATCAGCAGTTGTATTCCCCCCAGTTTATGATACTTCATATACCAATAATCCACCAAAGAGATGCTAAGAGGGGTTACTTGTGAAAAAAAATGAATCTTCTGGTCACTGGAGCTGCAGGGCAAATGTTCTTTTAGCAAAGAGGATAACAGAAGTCTTAAGGTTACCCATTTTACCAATTTAGTTATTTCACTGAGCTTGTGGGTGGTCAGAAACAAATGTAGGGGAAGATGTACTTCACAAAATGCAAGAGCACTCTGACATAGCCCCTTCTGCTCCTGGAAGGGCTACGTAACACTCCCCAGTCCAGCATAAGTAATTCCCATGTCAGCATTTCCTTCAGTGGGAAGTTATCCTCTAGGTAACACCCCAGGGGTCTCCCTCTATACTTAAGAAATGTCTGCTAGAAGTTAACAACAAAGTATATTTGTAAGTCATTATGAAGTATCATTATTCTCTCAAACAAGTGGTAACAGTAAATTCTCTAGCTAAGCTGTACTCCAAGAAACCATTAAATAGACACTTACCAAGTGGGAAACCATGACTGCTCCATCACAGTTTGCATTTGCAGGGTCACTTCGTTCTCTGCTTTCAATGATCTAGAAATGCAGTAAAGTGCAATCAAGTTTTTGTCACTTTGAAAACAATACAACCACTCCTAATAGTGAAGCAGTTTTTACCATTCTGAAGATCGTGTGAGAACGGCTGCTGTGCTCATTCATTTTTGTTTCTCCATAATGACGATTTCCTGCCAAAAACAATATTAAAATACTTCTGCTTCTATTTTGATAAAATGGAGATAAATAGAAAAAAAGCATAATTTTAAAACTTTCTCAAAAACACTGATTTCTGAATATAAACTCAAAAAGATACCCCACAGTTCTAGATATACCTGATCCATCAATGTTTTTTTTAAGTATCAGCTGACAGTGACTAAATAACTTACTTTCTCCTTTTCTTATCCATTCCATAACTTGTTCTGGGGCAACCACTACTTCTTCAATCAGATCTTCTACATATGTATTCCTCTATAGAATAAACACAGTCATAAATTCTCCTGAACTCCAAAACTCACTTCAATACATAAAGTTAACATAACCAGCAATTATTATGCTACTTATTCAACAGCTGAATGTCTTTTTACTCCAAACACAAGGGATGGATAAAGTTTAGACCTTCATCAAAACTGTGGCTTAAAGGCACAAGAATCAAAACCCAGAGATTTAGAAAGTTTCCAAAAAACAGAACTGCTGGGGGAAATATCCTTCTGGACATCTTCTGAGGGAATCCAGGAATATATTTTTCAGTAAATGTTATAAGGATATAATCATACAACTGGTAAATTTCTCTTCTTCCCGTATTCCAAAAACATCCATTGTTTAGGGCATCAAAATTAAAAACAAAACAAAACAACCAAAACAACATTATTTGCTACAAAACTTTACATAAAGAAACTGAAACAGCATTAAAGTAGATTTCTTTTTCTATGGTGATCGTTTTACTGAATAGTCCCAGTCTCATGGTTATTCCATGATTATAAGTAGAAAAGTGTATCTACTTTGAAAAAGGTAAACTAGCTACAGAAAGCCCAAAGTCACTGTTGTTATTCTACTATATCAAGTGTCCTTCTGCTAATGCTGAGGATACAATTACACAATTTGACCCAGAAAAGCTTTCAGCTAGATGCCTCTGAGGGCATTTTGTTTTGAAATTCTTTTACTACAAGCAGATACAACACTTACATTACATAAGGTCCACTTACATTAATGTCCTCACGAATTCCCAGAGGCTTCTTTTTCCTACTATCACAAAGCAAATCTGTAATGGTTTCATTATAGATTTCCATGTAAGAAACTCTTAGCAAGAATTCTCTATCTGGGATCTAACGTTGAAAGAGAAAAAAAAAATTATTAACAGACTAACTGATGAATATCTTTTAATGCAAGTATTCTTAACTCAGAGATGTATGTTTGGATATTGTTCTACAGATTTCTTTCCCCTCATCCCCTATGTAGCATTAGCATCTACCAATACAGAATAATTTTTCTTCTATACCACCTCTTTCCAGCTGCATTAAAGATATACCACTTCTAATAGGTTGTAAAATTAAGATAACTGCCCCACAGAAGCATGAGAACGGTTTTCCCACTTAAATACCCTTTCCATAACCAATTTCCTCCTGCTTAGGCTCTTTCCTCTCTGTGTACCCTGTCTTCTCTCTCTGCTTGTTTGTATTTACTTTGCTGCTGCTTCTTCCCCTACCTCCCTGGTAGAGAATATTGGAGTGAGGAAAGGCTGCACAATGGACTCAGGGAAAGTTTTCTTGGCTTCAGTTACTTTCATAAACCTCCCAAGGTACCCTGCACATCCTTAGAGGAGCAGAGAGCATTTCACTTAACTGATAATGATTACCTGATACCCTCAAGGCAGAAGCAAGCGCTCTACAAATCATGTTTTAGAAATCACTGTTTTAACTTACACCTTCTCCTTACTTTTATTAACCTTGAGCAATTAGCAATTCTTCTGTAAGTCTGAAATAAGTAAATATAGTGTCATATTCTTCCCACCAAAAAAACAGTCTTTATTGCTGTTAATTTCTTAGACTTTTAAAATAGCAGAATAAACACAAAGCTTCATGCTACCTTATCTACCACATGAAAAAGTGAGTATCTGTTTATACTTGTAATCAATGTTGAACATATTTGCAAGTTTAAGAACCCTCGTCAGTGTTGTTCTGATTTAATTTCAACTAAAGTCCCATTAGCTTTTTGTTTTAAACCACTCATCTTTTCCAGGCTAGCAAAGCAACTGCAACATATAGTCTAATATAAATTCACTTCCCTCATAAGCTCCTTGATACTAAAATAAACTTTTATGTAATGATCACAAATATTACCAGTCCTTTCAGTCACTTCAATTTAATGGAATTGCTCACCTCACAAATAATTTTGAAAACATGTTGAATTGCCTTAGGGATAATGCCCCCAGAATCTTCATTTCCCATCATTGTGTAAGTCTTCCCTGAAGCAGTCTGTCCGTAAGCAAAAATTGTGCCTAGAAAGATAGTAGAGTTTTACCAACTATTTCTAAAACACTTTACAAACAACATTTAAACAGTTTTAAAACTTACCATTATAACCTCGCACAGCTGACTGTATAATTGGAACAGCTACACCATCATATAACTGCTGAGTGTTGTCACTGGAGTGAAAGACACGATCTTAAAAACAAATTAAAATAAAGCATGTGAATCCCTTGTATTGCAAGTCAAAACCAACCTATCATCTTACTCAGTATCACTGACTTCAAATCCAATAAATAGGCATCACTGTTTGTAGAGTAATTCAAACATAAAATATCACTGTGGCACTACTAATCAGGCTTTTAGAATTTTATTTTAAAATAAATATTAAACACAAAACCAAGAAACATGCAATGCACAGATGACAGATAAGTAATAAAACTGTAAGAATGGAGGACACAGTTAAACAGTCATCCTATTTAGTATAGTTATGGCTAATTTATCCCTGAGGATTGTAAATCAGACAAGACAGGCTAATTGTCCTCGTGCAGCCCATGGAGGACCATCAGGGTGCAGAGATCAACCTGCAGCCCATGGAGGAGCCTACTCTGGAGCAGGTGGATATCTGAAGGAGGCTGTGACCCTGTGGGAGGCCCAAGATGGAGCAGGGTCCTGCTGGGGACCTGCAGCCCTTGGAGAGGGAAGCCCATGCTGGAGCAGGTTTTTCCCCAGTAGGACTTGTGGCCCCTGTGGGGGACCCACACTGATACAGCTCATTCATGAAGGACTGCACCCCATGGAGGAGTGACCCACAGGACAGCAGTTTCATGAAGAACTGTTGCCCGAGGGATGGACTCATGCTGGAGAGGTCCATCAAGGACTGTGTCTCGTGGGAGAGATCCCATGGGAGCAGGGGAAGGACTCCTCTCCCTGAGCAGCAGCAGAAACAACTGACCGTAACCCCCATTCCTTGTCTCCCTGCACTGCTGGTGGGGAGGAGGGAGAGCACGGAATGAAGCAGGGGTGGGGTGAAGGTCTCTTTAGATTATTTTACCTCTCACTCTTTTGCTCTGATCCTGCTAGTAATAAATTCAATTAATATCTCTACTTTGAGTCTGTTTTGCCCTTGAAAGTAATCAGTAAGTGACTTCTCCCAGCTCTTATCTCAACTCAAGAATCCTTAGCTGGTTTTTTTCTCTCCTCTGTCCAGTTGCAGAGGGAGAGTGAGAGAGTGACTTTAGTGGGTACTTGGCAACCAGCCACGGTCAACTCACTACCCCCCACCCCCTTCTCCCTAAATGCTCTAGACTAGCCCTGGTCTAGTCTGTAACTGGATTTCATATGAAAAGAACAGAGTTCATGTGTTCCAAAGCCATTAGAACATAAATCAGAACAGAGAAAGCAACGTCCACCAGGAAGCTGACTTCAAAAGCACATTCCCAGTGTTGCCTAAACCAGAAATCCTCTGTGCCTCAACGACATTGCTTCAGAATTATGAAATTGGAAAAGCTGAGGGACACTGCAGGAAGCTCAGGGCACTCACGTCGACACGTTCAAGCAGTACAGGAGCGGAGGTCCGCATAAGCATCAAAGCAAAGCAATTGCTTTCACATTCTTACCGTAACTAAATATTTTGGTACCATTCACGTCGGAAACAGTATTATTTTCGCTCTTCCAATGCAGGGACACTTTATCTCCTGAAGCATTTTCTCTAAGAGAAGAAGATACTCTGTTACCTTCATCGGGCCAGGGCTCTGCTCCCGTAACACAGACCCCTGACCGCGACACCCTCTACCCCGGAGGGATCTGGATCCCTCCTTCCGCCACGGGGATAGACACCGTCTTCCTGCCCCTGCCCCGGCCCCCTCACGGTGCGAGGAGTATGGCAGCATTCTGGGGTAAACGCCACTGCAGCCTTCCCCTCCCGCCTGTCCGGAGCCTCACCTGGCGATGAGCGGCCGCACACGCACGCAGACCGTGACCGCGCCCTCGTCCGCCATGCCCGACCGGGAACCGGGACAGGGACAGGGACAGGGACCCGACACGGCTCTGGACAGGCACCGCCCGCCCCAACCGCCGCCGCAGTTTGAACTGCCCCAGAGACCGCTCCCTATTGGCCCACGTGGGACGGAGGCCGCATGCGGAGCGCACCACTCGCCAGCAGCTGGGGGGGGAGAAGGAGCGAGGGAGACAGTCAAGGAAAGCGCAGTGAGGGACAGGCTGATCAGCCCCTGAGCTCTACCGTGAAACCCCCCCTCCCGTCTGCCGGCAGCGCTGTGGTGGTGCCGCCCAGGGATGCGAGCGGCGCCGCGGCCGTGGTGCGGGGATGGAGGGGTGGCTGCCCCGGGGAAAAGGCTCCAGGAGCATCGAGTTTGACCGTAAACCCAGCACCGCCGTATTCACCGCTAAGCCGTGTCCTGAAATGCCACAGCTACAGGGCATTTAAATACCTTCAGGGATGGTGGCTCCACCACTGCCCTGGGCAGCCGGTTCCAATCCATGGCAGCCTTTTCCATAGAGAAATTTTTCCTAATATCCAACTCTAAACCTCTCCTGGCGCAACTTGAGGCTGTTTGCTCTTCTGATATCGCTTGTAACTGAGGAGGAGGCTGATCCCGACCTGGCTACAACCTCCTTTCGGGTACTTGTAGAGAGCGATAAGGTCACCCCTCAGCCTCCTCCTCTCCAGGATAAACACCCCCAGCTCCCTCAGCCGCTCCTCATCAGACTTGTGCTCCAGACCCTTCACCAGCTCTGTTGCCTTTCTCTGGATACACTCCAGCACCTCAATGTCTTTCTTGCAGTGAGGGGCCCAAAACTGAACAGAGGATTCGAAGTGCGGCCTCAGCAGTGCTGCTGATCAGTGTCATCCCCATGCACTTGGCCAGTACCTCGATAAGCTGCCTCCTGAATCTAAACAGTATGCTTTCACACACAAAAGCACACATTTCACACATTGTTATGTGATTATAATTTTTTTTATTTAAAATACCGAAGTGAGGGTTAGAAAAATAGTGTGAACATTTGGTGAATTATAGTTCTTAGTTTAAATCAATATCATTTTAGCAAGCAGACTGCACAGTCATCTAAGAAAAAGGCTAAGTCGTTCATTGCACAGTCTTCATAAAGGTGTCAGAGACTGAGATAGTTGATGATTTATGCATTCTCAGGCTTTTGACACACCTACTGTCCTGAAAACGACAACTGACCTTGGGTTTTTGACACACCTGCTGGGCGATTAGTTACCTCTGATAGCCCATGAAGAGTCAACCTTGCAGGCTCTTGCCTATTGACACCTCTGCTGGGCGATTAGTTACGCTGTCCTGAAAACAACAACTGACCTTGGGTTTTTGACACACCTGCTGGGCGATTAGTTACCTCTGATAGCCCATGAAGAGTCAACCTTGCAGGCTCTTGCCTATTGACACCTCTGCTGGGCGAACAACAACTGAAAAGACAATGTGCCTCTGGAGGACTAAGTCCAAAAAAGGGAGGCAACCCCTCATGCCAGGGAGGCGCCAGAGCATATAAACTTACTGGTGACTTTGGGAATTTGGGGAGTTCTTCTCCCCCACCGCCTGCGAATCAAGACCATCAAGCGTCGCTGGACCCCGTGGGCGGTGACTATGGACATCTGTCTACTCTCAGCTTTTCTTTCCCTTACTCTCCCTGGCTCTTATCCTGCCTTTCTCTCCCCTATGCATTTTTCTCCTCCCCAGAAAGCTTATGACAGCACCCAAAGGTGTTAGTTTACCTATTGATTATGACAGCACACAAAAATGTTAACCTATCTGTTGATACAAAACTGTTAAAATAAATCTTATTAACTTACCTGTTGATACAAAACTGTTGAAATAAATCTTATATATTTTCATACACCGATTATTTAGTGTCGCTTCGCTTTAATCCACCCCAAAGGAATTTTTGATAAAACCTGAGTTACCCCCCCCCCCCTCTCTTTTCCTGGGGCGGGTCGTAACATTTTTTGGCGTCACGGACAGGATACTTTGGATGTGGTGGAGTAATCGGTGTAGTCTAAAACTGGTACCGAGGGCGAGTCAAATGGTGACTGTCCCCTCGCAGTAAAATTATAGTAAGAATTTTTCTCCTCTCGGTGTGACCCGGGCACATCAGACCTGTTGAAAGGTTTCCTGGTGTGGCCTGGACCTGTTGAAAGGTTCTCTGGTACCTGGACCTGTTGAAAGGTTTTCCAGGAGAGAGTCAAACCAGCCCTCAGAGGGTTAAGGGGGAGAAAGACATTAACCTAAGCTGGGTTAATGACTGAGGCGAAGGGGATGATGACACCCCGGGTTGAGTTATATGGGGATTATTCCCTCCTGATAGCTATCCTTGGTTTAGAACTGGTTTTTTTGGGTGCTGTCTTAGGCGTATTCCTTAGAGCAGTGCAAAGGCAAAAATTAGCTATTCAAAAATCTGTAAGTGAAGTGATAAAATCTTTCCAAGAGTCAATGAGAACCTTGCAGGACCAACTAGGAAAAGAGGCTATTCAAAAATCTACCGGTGAGGTGATAAGGTCTCTTCAAGAGACAATGAAGGCATTGCAGGAGCAATTAGAAAAAGAACGCCTGCAGTTAACTGCTGAACGTCAGGCACTGGAGAAAGAGAGAGAGATTAACTCATTGCTTCGGTCAGCCCTGCAAGATGAGGAGGAGCAAAATGAAAGGCTTAAAAAGATACTGGAAATGAAAAATTGTGAATTGCGAGACATTCATTCAAAATACCCTAAACCGGCAGATGTTAACAAATCCCTGTACCCCTCTGGGGAATTAGAAGAGTTGAAGCAAAGTTACCCGGAGGACGGGGTAATACATATGCGTCCCCTCATTAAAACTGAAACCACTGGCCTGGGGGCAGATCGGCAAACTACCACACGAACTACCCCGTACACGGGGGAAGCACTGGCCAGAATTCAGGAGAAATACAGCCGTAAGGCCAGCGAATCAGAGACTGAATATGTGTGGAGGGTGTCCCTTACTGGGGGAGACCGAATTTTATTAAGTGAAGATGAGGCCAGAGGATTTTGGGGCCCAGGGGTTTTCCTGACCACAAATGATAACCGAGCCCCGTGGTCCCTGACCCAGAGAGCTGCCTACTGGGCAGGTGGGTTAGACCCTATAGAAAGGGGAGATCCTCACACGATTAAAACACCCACAATTGGCCACATTGTAAAAAGTGTACAAAAAACCGCATGTCTCCAGTTAATGCATACAAAATTATTAGACCCACAACGAAATTCCCCAATGGAACTCGAGGCAGATCCACAGAGATTTCCAGTTTTAATTCGAGGCCTGCCTGATGCACTAAAAGTTTATGCTAAACAATTACAGGAGCGCATAAAGGCAACCCCCAGACCTAGAGGAAGGGGTGCTCCATCAGGAATAACCTGGTTGGAAATAGCCCAAGAATTAATAGCTACTGGTCAGCAGCTGGGGCTCCCTGGTACCAATGGCCAGAGAATACACTGCAGGAGGGCAGGGAAAGTCCAAAAACCTGCCTCGCCAGGTATTTGTCAACAAAATGTGTCATCTAGCGGAAGAAAGAGATACAGTCTGTGGAGAGAAGGTGTTGCAAAAGGAATTCCTCTAGAAGTGATGGATAAATTACCCACTGCTAATTTAGAATACTTGATAAAGCACTGGGATAAGATCAAAGAGCACAAGGCACCCCCTAAGGGCAGCCCCTCTAAGGAGTCCAACACTGTGATCCCCTCAGCCTCTCCAGAAACCGGACTAACCAGTTTGACCAGTTCTGAGTCAAGGAACTGGACTTACTGCCCTCAAGTAAATAAGCCAAAAAATAGCCAGTGGGTTTATGAGAGAAAGCTTACAGAAAACAACCAGGGAGATTTGGTAATCACTTTTCCTCTTGGCCCTTTTAAATCTTTAGTTACATCCATGGTAGACACGGGTGCACAGGTCTCAGCACTCCAAACTGAAGCTGCTACCCAGTGTGGTATTAAGCCAGACAAAAAGGAAATATGGGTAACTGATGCCTTTGGCAAATCCCAACCCCAATACACTGCTCGAGTGAAATGCTGCTTACCTGGAGATGAGACAGCCCCAGAAACTACCATGATTGTGGGGCCACTACCAGCTAATATCCTGGGGTTAGATTTATTAAAGGGTCGAGCCTGGAGAGATGCCAGAGGGAGAGAATGGGTGTTTGGTCTCCCACCCCTCTCTGTCCGTCTGAGTTTATTTGTTTTTTGGAGAAAACATGTTCCAAACTTCTCTATTATTATTGCCCTAGTAACATTATGCCAGATAAGAAAAGGAGTTGGATAAATAGATAGTTCCTTCTTTTTAATAATGGGTCCGTAGTGGGCCAGATTTGTTCTTTTGCAGGAACCTGCCAGCAGATGAGATCAAACTGCATGAAACCAATGGAGCTTCAATTACAGCAAGAGGCAGAAGAGATAACTGCCCCCACAACTGCTTCTATTATCAACTTACAAGTACTCCATGAGAAAACGAAATAGCAACAGGACTGAAGACTTATACTGTTCTTAATGTTTTTATCTTAATAACTTTGTAATATGCATGCCTATATGTATTTTTGTCTCAATATGTAAAAGTTTGCCACAAACATTGTGTTTGTGCTCCCTCTACTCCCAGAATTACTTGTGTTATCAGCTTATTAATAATTGTTGACTTATCTGGGTTTTGTTGTTTTTTTTATCATGAACAATTCACTGATAAGATTGTGTAGGACGAGCCATTTTATGTACTGCTAGTTTCGTTTTGCCAAGTTTGTTTTATTATTTTGTTGGGGGGCAGGTTAGTTTGGGAGAAGCTTTTGAATGTGAGCAACTTACTGGTAAAATTGTATAAGATGTACTGTTAATTTGATTTTTGTCAAGTTCATTTTGTCCTTTTAAATATCTCTCTCGATTGAGAAACTCAACCAAATATAACCTGGGAGTTAGTACAAGTATTTGTGCATATTTAGAGTTATATGAATATGCATTATATACATTAGCCTTCTGCCTTGAAAGGCATTGAATTTTAATTTTGGTTAAATTTAACAAAAACGGAACTAAATTTAGGCCTAAAAGAAAACAAAAGAAAACCTTTTACCAGCTCCCAAGTAACTCAGTGTTTTTTGATGTATAATTTCAAATATTTGTATGTATGTTTGTAACCTCATTAATGTTAAGAAATTTGATTGTAACCATTGAGATCCTATTACATCCCCTATGACGACCCACAGGGTGGAGAGAGTAACTAATGCAAATTAGCTTACTATGTTATTATAAAATTAGTTTGTTTTTTTGAAGGGGGGGAGAATTGTAATGCATTAGGGCAATCTCTTCCTTTCCTTCACTCTTCTGTCTCCCTGTCCACTATACGAAAAGCACTGCCCACAAAGAAGATTCACAGAGAACGACAAAAGAAGAAAAACTATTGAATGCATAAATCACGGGGTGGTGTCAGAGACTGAGATAGTTGATGATTTATGCATTCTCAGGCTTTTGACACACCTACTGTCCTGAAAACGACAACTGACCTTGGGTTTTTGACACACCTGCTGGGCGATTAGTTACCTCTGATAGCCCATGAAGAGTCAACCTTGCAGGCTCTTGCCTATTGACACCTCTGCTGGGCGAACAACAACTGAAAAGACAATGTGCCTCTGGAGGACTAAGTCCAAAAAAGGGAGGCAACCCCTCATGCCAGGGAGGCGCCAGAGCATATAAACTTACTGGTGACTTTGGGAATTTGGGGAGTTCTTCTCCCCCACCGCCTGCGAATCAAGACCATCAAGCGTCGCTGGACCCCGTGGGCGGTGACTATGGACATCTGTCTACTCTCAGCTTTTCTTTCCCTTACTCTCCCTGGCTCTTATCCTGCCTTTCTCTCCCCTATGCATTTTTCTCCTCCCCAGAAAGCTTATGACAGCACCCAAAGGTGTTAGTTTACCTATTGATTATGACAGCACACAAAAATGTTAACCTATCTGTTGATACAAAACTGTTAAAATAAATCTTATTAACTTACCTGTTGATACAAAACTGTTGAAATAAATCTTATATATTTTCATACACCGATTATTTAGTGTCGCTTCGCTTTAATCCACCCCAAAGGAATTTTTGATAAAACCTGAGTTACCCCCCCCCCCCTCTCTTTTCCTGGGGCGGGTCGTAACAAAAGGGCTTTAGGGGTGGAGGAAGAGTGGAAGGTAGCTGCAAAGAGAAGCCTAGAGAAATCAAAAAAGAAGGTATGCTCCAATTGCATTTCTTTTAAGGTCAACAAATTAATGACTACATCATGAAAATACTATTCACGTTTAAAGTTTTAAAACAATATGTTTACCCCCACATTTTAATCATCCCCCTCTTCTTCCTCTTCCTCTTCCTCTTCTTCACCTGCAGCTAAAGCTTCCTGCGCAGCCTTGAAAGCCAGTTCCTCTTCCAGAGTGGGGTCTCTTGCCTCAGTGATCGCTGGACCACTGGGATATTCTTCTTGCACTGGTGGGGGCAGGATGGGAGTGTAGTTTTCTGGACTGTATTTGTGACCCCAGCCAAAGTAGATGTTATCAAATTTCCTGAGAAAGAGAAGTGAAAGAAAACATTCAGCTCCTGACAAAATATCAGCAGAGATACTGTCAGGCTTCCTTACTCTGCTGCGCAAAAAGTTACAGATATCCTATAACAGAAGAATTTAAAAGATGGCACCTTTTTTTAACTGCTCTAATGGTTGATTAATACATCTTCTGTTTAAAATGATGAAGTGTCACTGCACTATATTGCAATATGACTCCAACTTCACTCGGGTAACAACATAGCGCCACTTCTGACACCAACTCCAGTGCCTTTTTAAAAGCAGGTGGAGGTCATGACTGTACTATTTGTAGTGGAAACAAATGAACATTAGAACCACAGAATGTAGATGTTTTTGTAGAAAGTACCACAGACCCAAGAACACAGGTTTTAAATCAAGGACTGTGCCCAAATACTAACTGGACATTTACATCCACTAACTTTATTCCAGTCTTTCCAATGATTATTTGTTTTTACTCTTAAATACATATTTACTGTTGCTGTGCACATTCAAGTGGCCTTCTCCATCAGTCTCCTGAATAGTTAGAATTCAGTCAGTGAATTAATAATAAAGCAACTTTGCCAGGTGCCTGTGTGTAGCATATACAGTCTGTGTTGTAACCATGTCAACTAGATTCTCACCTGCCAGATGCAAAGGCATATGCTCCAGGCCACCGGTTAGACTGGATAATTGCAACAGAGTGTTGTGGGATCAGGTTTGTAGAATGCTGAGGTGTCCAAGCAGGGATGTCTTTAATTCCTGGAGGCAGCCAAACACACACTGTCTATGAATAAATGCACTTAGAAGCCTCTACAAAACATTTAAGACTGAGCTACAAGATTTTCAGAATTACAGAAAGACTTACAGAATTCAAGCAACAGTTATATTAAGTTGCATGTTAGAAGAGCCAAAAGTCAGAAACAATAAACTGTATCTGAACAAGTGGCTCTAATGTATGAGCAGGTAGCATAGGAATTCTTAGAGACCCACAGGAATGCTACTCAAATTCAGTAGCATTAACCCTGGTTTCTTTTGTCAAGGACTTTTTAGCACTTATGGATACATTATATAGTTATATTTCACCTCCATTAAAGAATGGAGAGTAGGAAAATAATTTAATATTGATGTAATCTAATATCCAGGCTCCCTTATTCCCATGATTTGCTGCAGTAATATGCTAAAACATCTAAATGTTTATACAAATACCGAACATCAGTGTATGTGTGTACATATTAATTAATTTATTTATTTACACATGCACATACACTTTTTTTTTGGCCTAAAAAGATGAGGTAAAAATAGCTGAATGTATTTCAGCTGTCCTGAATGTGCAATAACCTGACAAGTCTAAGTTATTTTTTTCCCTTTAATCTCAACAAGATTGTTTCCTAGTAAACCTGATTATTTCAGTTTTAATGTCAATACTGTTAACCATTTTGCTTTTGATTGATTCTCTAAAAGAATGTGTTTACCCCACAGGGGCAAACTATATTCCTCCAAAAAGTGCCAGAGTCCTATAACTTCAAATATTTACTACCTAGATGCCAACATTCCTAGTGGCTCTCTATCAAAAACTTCATGTTCCATGAAGAATACCTTCATCTTCAGAGAGCAGAGTAAGAAGGGGTGGTCCTGTTTCTGCCTGTTGCTCATCCATCTCCTCTTCCTCGTCTTCCTCCTCTTCCTCTTCTTCATTTTTTTCCTCTAATTTTTGAGGATTAATCCAAACACAGCGACCCTATAATTGATACGGAAAAATAATAAATACATGTAACAATCACTGAAAGAATGCAAGCCAGTTAAAACAATTGGCTCAGACACACACACAGAGTTAAGGGATAGGGAGAAGAAAAATATGTATTCCATAACCGGTATATTGTTGGCAGAATATTGTATCCTCTTGGCAGAGCATTTCCTATATCCCTCTTTCCTCCCTCCTTCCTCGCTCATCCCTGCTTACTATTTCAGAATAACCTCATACCTCTGCCATTAGTTTTTTGTGATTTTGTAGTCTTCAGTTCCTGACCAGTTTCATTTATATCCTTGCTAGACTACCAGTTACTGCAAACTAAGAGGCTTAACATATGGACTTTACCTCTTCCTTTAAAATCTACCTTGTTATTTAGCTACCGGTCAGAGGAACATGTTCTTAAGACTCTAGTGCATATAAACTTTATTTTTTACAACTGTTGTTTTGCTGGTAGTAAGTTTAAACCTCATTTCCTACCATTTGCTGTTATATTACACTAGCATTCTTGAACTGGTAGACTGGCCAGCCAACCATCCAGCAATGATCATCAAATTAGTAATACCTCTTTCTACCACAGGCCTGATAGCACATGCTTTTAAGCTTTTTCACTTGCATGTTTTACAGCAGAAAGTATAAAACAAAAAGAAGAAAACAACAAATAAGTTCCATTTAGCATACAATCAAAAGCTATCTGCATTTTAGCATCCTACCCAAGAAAGGAAAATTTTAAACATTTTTGTCAAGTAAGGATGTCAACACAGAGAACCTAATACAAAAGATTACCAGAAATTATAGTTATCAGGGCCTAACTCCATACTGTTATCTAAAGATAGGTTTCAACCTCAAGAATGCATAATTGAAAAAAGTACTAAATCTAGAAGGTTCCTAAATATATATATATATATGTACATGTGCAAGATATTTACATATTATATATAAAATATATCTTTTGTATAAAAACGTGGCAGTCCAATACCATAGCTTGAACGTGCAGGTGAGGAGTGCCATTGACATTCTGTACTGTACAAGTACTGCAGTGTGAATGGTATCTGAATGGTGCTCGGTGTGAGCACACACCTGCTGAGCACATACCTGCTTCAGAATATTCTTTACATGGTGTGCCCACGTGGAGAGAGAATCCACCATTTCAGCCACAGCAGGAGGCTCAAATTCAGGATTTTCTTCATATGTATCCCCACCTTCTTCCTCTTCTTCCTCTTCTGGAAACTGGTAAAATCCAGTGGGAGAGACATGGGTTCCTGCTGAGATTCGAGCTATCTGTGCACGCAGGTAATTGGCCTCGTTTCCAGGAAAAGGAGGAAAGCTCACAACAGGAGCATCCAGCCGACCAGTGAAGAACTTCTTGATTTTCCTGGCACAGACAATCTGGGCTGGTGTCACTGGAGGCAACTTCACCCAGGGTTTGCCTGGCTCATTACAGACAAAGTAGACATATTTATTAGCCCCAGTCCCATTTTCTTCTTTTGGGATATCAGGTGGGGGTTTATAGGTGGACTTTGGTGGTTCATCTTCTTTTTCTTTTTCCTCATCTTGCTCTTCGACCTCATCCATCCCTTTTACTTCTTCCTCAGTAACTTCCTCTCCTGCTTCCTCCTCCTCTTCCCCTTCACGTAATTGTGCTTCCGCTATAATATAGTTCATTTCCAGGCCCAAAATCTTGCCCCAGAAGCGACAGGTCTGGATTGGCTGAACACTAGTTAGGTTTTTAAGGGCAAGGAATATGTAATAGGATTCATCTTTGCTCAAGCCAACTCCAGCCTGTTCAAAATAAAAGGCTGTTTCCATTACATTCGGTAGAGGGGAATGTCCCTGGGAAAGAAGATTTGGAGTTAGAGTTAAAGAATAATATAATTATCTATTTGAAAAATTAAACATGTTATGTACTGAACATTATACTTCTCTTTCCTGTAGTGCTACTCATTCTCTCAAAGTGCTTTGCAGACTTTCATTCACTACATCTTTCACTATCATTTAGAAAAATTAAAAATGCCTTTTAAGGAAAAAGAAGAAAACTCAGATGAACTGCAGCTTTTAGAACACAGGATTTAAAAGTTCAAACTCCTAATTATGGCAACATAAGGAAAGTCAGAATTCTTACACAGAATCTACAAAGGACTTCAGTGCTAGGGCATGTCAGCTAAGAGGCCTGTAAACAGTGACACTGTGTTTCCTTCTGTTTGTGACAGATGGATTTGGGGGAAAATATAATACAGACTTTATATATTGAGCCACCAGACCAGCAATATTTCTCTGAAGTGAATGTTGTTTATTTGAAGACCTTGGCATACAGCTCCATGCATTTTTTAAAATACTGCCCCCTGCTCTTACTGAAGTCCATAGGAAGACCCCATCTGGCTTCAGTGGAAGCAGAACTAGTCCAGTAATGATTTAATTAAGTATTTCCATTCGCTTTATCACCCTTCTCTCATTTCATGGGGGTACGTGATCATATAACACAGACAGAGTTATTAGAAATTGGACATGACAGCATAGGGAATTTGGAGGAATTAGTGCTAGCTTCATATGGAATTTCTTTAGACCTTCCAGGTTTCTTATATCAAAGCAAGATTGACAGGAGTATGAAAAATTCAGAATTCTTTTCTGAAATAACCTGCTTTTTTGCCATTTTTCTATCCTATATTGTTACTGTAAGATACATAATAGGCTACGGAAAAGATGAAGGACTATCTCTACTGTTGTTGGTATTTCTACTCTGCAATGGCAATTCATTTGAATATATACTGGTAACCTAATATGAAAATCAACATCTTGTTGGTTGCTTTCCCTTGGTTATTATATGAATTCTCATTTATATTCTTATAATTCTCGTTATAGGAATTCTAATTTTTCATTGGGTACAAATGCTTCTGAATATATGCAACTGAATAATGCAAAATCCTGTTTTAAGAAAGGGCTTTTCAAGTCTAGTAATTCTTCATTAAAACCATATTTTGTTTCAGTTGGAGAAGGACAGACTAGAACCACAGTTGGAGCAGGAAAGATCACAAAATCTCTAAAACAGAGAATCTCTTTTACACTAGCAGCCGTGCACAATATTCTGTAACTGGCGTCTAATATTATGGTCTCTTTAGATAAAGAAATGTCCCTTTTAGATAAAGAAAAGAAACTTGGAAGCAATATTCCATGCTGAACTGGCATATGGGAGATGTTATAAACTTTACTTTCTGTTCATCATCTCTAGAACATCCACAATTTTAAAGGCTGGGGATAGTAGATTTACTACATGGAAAAATCCCGACTAAGTAACCGGATGGGTTTTCTTCTTCACAACTAGACATGGGACCAGCTCAGCTACAGAGAGGGCACATGATACTGTGATTGCAATTATTTATATGTTCGTGAGAGGCAGCGCTACAGAAGAGACCACAACTTCCTCCCTTTCTCTTCACACCATCCACCCACCCATTCCCTGATACAGAGGGTAATCTGTTTCACTCTGATAATAACTCACTATCTCTTCTTCTATTATTTCTTCATTTTCTTCTCCGTTTTCCTTGATGAACAAAGCTTTGCACTTTTCTGCAGCTTCATATGTTGGAGGAATCTCATATTCGTCTCGAAGAGTGTCCATTTTTTTCTGAAATCGAGCCCACTTCACATCCTTGCTGATATTCTCAATTATGTCTACTGTATTTGTGGGCTGTTCATCCAGGATCTTTGTTAGCACATTAGCAAAATGATCGTATCTGTCATATAAATGTAAACATTGTTGGCCAACTACAAAAAATTATGTCAGAATATTATGCTTTTAATATCTGAAGTAGAAGCTAATCATCTGGAACTTTGGAGAAGTCATTGGAATAATTAGAAGAAAGGCGCTCATGGAGCATTATGAAAAATTAGACTTAAAACTAGCCTGATTATACTTGGGAGCAGTCCCATCTTCCATTTTTTGTATATACCCCCCCATCTTAAGAGCTGAAGCTGAATTTAAACTTGCTCTTAATCAAATCAATTTCTTTTTGGGCTCCCTATAAAATTCCTTTAGGAACTTTGATTCTGAAAGATGTTGGACACATGCAAGTATCACGTAGTGATGAAATGTTGCATTTATAACATATTGTCCCATTCTGTATATACCTCCCTGGTATCCTTCCCTTTCTTAACATAACCCTTTGCCCTTTCACCAACACTAATCTTCTCTCCACTTATACTTCCTACCATTTTTGATTGACTCTTTTTCATACTTACAAGTTCAGGCCAGATGTTGTGCTGGTCTTCAGTAAATAGGCTTTTGCATTCTGGATTGCCAGCATTCGGGCTTTTGGATCGGGTATCTGATCATCATATGGGCTGTAATCTGGCTGATCAAGACCATAACCTGGTTCGTGTGGCTGATAAGGGCCATGCCCACGTTCATAGGCATATGTCTGATCAGCACCCTGGGAAGGGTTTAATCCTGGCGACTGATCCATGTTTTTGCCTGCCCCCCCCCGGGCCTGATGGGAGGCTCGTCCCAGCGCTTATCTCTGACTGATGTTTCTTTCTGGCCCCTGCAGCTCGTCAGCGGCTTGCTCTGCTGGCCGCGGATGACGGAGGTGTTGAACTGGGCTCTGCGATTGATACGGTCCTTGTCCCGGTGCTCGGCTCTAGCCGACACCTCCCTTTTGGTCCTGCGCTTGGAGGGGTGCTTGTGGCTGAGAGATGCTCTCCCTCGGTCCTGGTGGCTGCTCAGCCCCTTGCCTTATCTCTCGGTATTCCTAGGGAGCTGGTCCCGGTTCCCGCTGAGGCTGATGAGGGTCTCAGCAGGCGGCTGCCCGGGGTCCCGCTGTGGCAGCGTGCGGCTCGGCCCGGCCGGGGCCTTGTGTCCGTGCCACAGGTGGCCTGGCTCCTGCCCTTCCCGCGGCACAGCCCGGGGCGGGGCCCCTGTGAGCCCGGCGGGTGCGGTGCTGTCCGGCCGGCCCGGGGCACACGCAGCCCCTCAGCCCCCGCCCCGCGGGTGCCGCAGCAACGGCCGCGCCGGCGGCGCAGCGGGCGGGGCGTCGCCGGGGGAACGGGGTGGCGGGCGAGGCGCCGGCAGGGAGCGGAACTCCGGCCACCTGCCCCTGCTGGCACTCCTTCCACAGGGGTGTTCGAGCGCTTCCCTCCCAGCGGAACCCACGGGGGTCCCGGTGAAAGGAAAGTGTTGAAGGCCGGGCTGGATGGGGCCCTGAGCAACCTGGTCTAGTGACACTCCCCCCCCTTCCCCACCGCCCTGCCATGGGCAGTGGGAATTAGGTGATCTTTAAGGTCCCTTCCAACCCAAACCAGTCTGATTCTATGAAACCGTGACGTGCTGTTAGTACTTTGCCTTGAACATTTGTGGTATGAGGATCTTTCAGATGCTCTCTGAGAGCAGAAGAGTGGAACTTCAAATCTGAGTTTTGTTTTAAAAGGATGTTGGTTTGCCTTCTTTGCTTTCATATGCCTTTTAGTAGCGATATATCATGCAGTTCGTGAGGTACAAAGTTTTTTAGGAGAAGAGAAATACTGTAAAATCTGATAACTGCTTAAAAAACTTTTGATTCAAGATTCAAGGGGGAAAAAGCAGGTGTAAATTAAGTTAGAATGAAGGTGCTCTGATAGGAAGCAGTTTTGTCATGCAGCGCTGTCAGTGTTAATCATAGAATTGTAAATATGCGGAGTTGGAAGGGACACATCAGGATTATCAAATCCAGCTCCTGGCCCTATGCAGGACACACCAAGAATCACACCATGTGCCTGAGAGCATTGTCCAAACACTATTTGAACTCTGTCAGGCTTGGTGTTGTGACTACTTCCCTGGGGAGCCTGTTCCAGTGCTCAACCACCCTCTGGGTGAACTTTTCCCCTGATATCCAAACTAAACCTTCCGACTCAGCTTCATGCCATTTCCTCAAGTCCTGTCAGTGGTGAGAGTGAAGAGTTAAGGAGGCAGAGGGCCATAATGTAAGTAGCTTCCATTTTGCAAGGGTATTCGAACACTAAATTGTTTTAAAGATTTGGTTTTATTTCTAATTATCCTGCTCTGGTTTGATTGGTAATAAATTCAGTTGATTTCCCCAAGCTGAGTCTGTATTGCCTCTGACAGTAATTGGTGAATGATCTTCCTGCTCTTATCTTGACCCATTGCGGTTTCTCTCCCCTCTCTGGTTTAAAAGAAGGAGTGATAGAGCAGCTTTGGTGGGCACCTGGCACCTCCACTACAGTGCTGTACAAATGTCAGCAAAATGCCCTATTAAAGTTTTAAGTTGTGTTAAATAGTGCAATACCTAAACTGTAAAATATACTTCTCTCTCACTGATGGATCAGTTAATGTAAGTTTTAAAAAATTTGGTTTATTTTGGATATCTATTAGAAGTAACCAGAGAAAATAATCAGATGGGGCATGGCAAACTTCTGTCAAGTTCCAGGACAGTAAATGCCAGAAAGTATCATTGAGGAATCTGACTCCTGAAACAGCAGCAAAACATACTTTTCCACATTCTTTAATAGGTAGAGCATTTATGTGAAGAATTAAAAAGTTACTGTATTGTGTTCCTGTGATTCCAACCAGTAAGACATTACCATAAAAATGTTGCTTCTGCTGAGTTTCAACTGGTAGAATTTTTATTATTGACCTACTGATCTTTTCAAGGAATATACTCAGATTCATTTTGCAGAACTTGCACATTGACTGCAGAGGGCGGTACAGTACTTGCAAATTACTTGTGAATTCCTTTTGATTTGATATCCATATCTCATACTTGGAGAAAAAACTTGTTGAGTAATTTACTTCTATAAAAACTATGTGGAATTAAGTTACTTTTCTACCTGTGATACTGTGTGAAACAGATGCTCAAGAGGGGAAACTGCTTTATCTTTTCAATCTTGTTCAGGAAATAAAGAAAACTAGGGGCACCTATATTGCAAGGGCTCAGGACAAAGAGTACATCAGTGCAGAAAGATGTTTCAGCAAGGTGCTGTGATGATCTTTTGTCAATACAGAAAAGTAGGAAATGCATATGTGCAATATTGTTGCAGAATCTTACTCTGATGATCACTGTCAGTAGCATGGGTTAATTAGCTGAACAGTAGCTAAGGTATTAATGTTTTTCCTTTCGAGGGAGATATGTTAATTGTCTCTGCTGTTAATTGTCTCTGCTGTGGACAGGTAGGCATGGTTTCTTGTCCTGTGGATTCAATTCTGCTTTCAGTAGCCTTTTTTTTAAATTTTTTTTAAACTGAAGTCTTGCCTGTTACTGGTTTCAAAATGGAGATCCAAAGGTGGTATGGTCGCATATAGGACTGGACATCTGTTGTATTTGTATAGTTTCATTAGTGAATTTTGAACATGCTTGCTTTTGAACTGGGAAGGGAATGACAGGCAATCTGAATAGAGCTTCCCTTTTCAACTGGTAATGCTTCTGTGCTCTGTTGATTTCTGCTCAAGCAACTATTGAATTGAAAAGCCCAGACTCAGGTCCCACGTGTGTCTTCCTAGAAGAATTACTTCATCACGAGACCAATAAGTAGCACCTGTAACTACTGAGGTGAAGCTGATCTTTACTGTGTAGTGGGCAAGGCAAATTTAACTTAATTCCAGCCCCTACAGTAGAAATCATCTAGTGTTTCTTTCTGTGCAGAGCTTGTTACATCAAGTGGCTGTCAGGTGTGCTGCCAGCCCACTTAAGAGGAGGGCATAATTAGTAGATTCTTGTAGGATTTGGTATGACATAGGTTTCAAATTGCATGCTATGGTCAAGACTATGCCTGAGCATATGAAGATGATCTTTAGCTTTTCCTTTGTACTGTGTTTATGAATTAAATACTTTTGCTTCCTCCTACTGCTTCTAAATGACTTCAAGAGGAAAGGTACTTGAAAAGTGCAGATTCCGGCTTGTTACCATTGTTAATTCTTCTGGAAAGACTATTAACTACATAACTACTTTTAATTTTTTTTTCATAAATCTATTCAGTTCAGAAGCCAGTGATATTAATTTCTCCTGCAGTTCCAAAAAAGCCACATGCAATTTCTGTGCTTGGTTAAACACAGAGCAAGTGCTTTTAATTGTGTAATGGAATTTCCTCTTTTATTACTTTTTTTAAACCAAAGAGGATCAAAATGTATTTCTGCATCACTTTCAGATCAATCCATCTGATTGAAATTCTTCTTTGTATGTCACTTCCGATGGCATGTGCAGAGAGGAAGGGATACTCCTGCAAGTTCTCCTTAAAATATGTTAGTTACAAGTTTATCATTGAATCAGTAGTGCTGGCATGCCCCTTTCTTCTTCCATAGGGCTTGATTCTTTCCTCTTCTTCCGGCTATATTCTGAAGTCAAACCATATTCCTCAGGTGGTCATAGACATTAGATTAGCACTGACAGTCTGAGATGCTTTTCTATATGAGGCGATACTAGTGGAAAGCTGAGAGACCATCATCCTTCTGCAGGGGGCTGATAGGAAATACATATACTGCTCTGAAGAAAATAATAATGATTTTTGAAGATCTGGTGCTGGCTTTTGCTCTTATTGAAGTCAGCAGGAGGTTTGATACTAACTTCTGTGAAAGTAAGATTAGGTTCTTTATCATTTCATTTTCATTTTTCAACATAAACCAGGATATATGCTGGGAGACAAACTGATTTTACTTCTGACTTGTGGTGGAGAGTTGCTGTGGTTAAGCCCGAGTGTGAGTTTGCATCCTGAAGTGTGAATTCTGTATTTTGCATCCCTTGAGTTCAGAAAATCACCATGAGTTACAGGATAGCTATAATTGTGCAGTGGCAGCAACGCTGGCAGAGACCCACAAAATTTCAAGGGGGTAAAAAATTTTTTATCACGTTATAATCTGAATGCTAAACCTTCATTGTAAACAAAGCTTTTGTTCAAACTATGTTATTACTGTGACATGGTGAGGATTTTTGCTAGGAGAAGTGCAGGAAATTGAATTTGATAGTTCTTTAGACATTGGAATGTAATGTCTTTGAGTATATGATTTATTTTACTGAAGGTGATGGTATTTCTCTGGCTTTGGTCACTGTGTGACTGACTAAAAATTGCTGTTGACAACACAATTAGTGCTTCCTGAGTGCTGTATCTCTAATTTATGATAATGTTCATTTATGCTGGTGTAGTATTTTGTACCTGTCAGTGTCATCAGGGTGTGGTGGGTTTTGGTTGCTATTTATGAGGAGAAAGCTTAGCTTTCTGGCAAAGAGGGTGTGGCAGTTGTGCATCTTTTAAATACATGCTGGGTTTAACCAGTGTCAGCTGAGGTACTTGGTGCTGGTGCTCAGAACCATCTGTTTCCTCCAAGTCTCTTATATCACAACTGCAGGTTTTGGAGGCTGTGTGGTGTGGCACTTTCTAGGGTGGGATGAAAGGCAGTGGTGATTCGTGCCAGAGATACAGAGTTTAAGCAGCACTGTTTTGGATCTATATGGCTTCTGTTACGTGTTTTTGTTGGCTGTTACACAGAAATCTGAATGTCTGTGTGGAATGGAGTCGTCTTCTTGAGAAGGTCTGACTGTGCATAATTGTTTCTGTACAATTCTCATTGACTGAACCTGTTTCAGTCGTTCATGTTGAAGACACCCAAATCTGTTCCTCTGAGCTGTACAGATCCTGATGATTGTGGTGTTTCAACAGTGGAAAAACAGACTATTGGAGTTTAAGATCTTTGATTGCTACAACAGTGTTACGAGGCATCAGTAATGTGGTGGAATTAGCTTCAAATACCCTCCTCTGCTCTGGCTTGTTGCAGGTTTGTGAAATCTTGACAGGCTTGTTTTCTCCTTGCTGTGCATCTAAATTTCTCCTTTTTGGGGGGACACAGGGGTGAAGGGGAGGGTGGTTTTGTTCACTGTAGAAATTCTTGGGGATTTTGTGTCAGCTAAAATGGAACAATGATTTATTGTCATTAGTAAAAGGGAGGTTCACTTTTCACTTTGCAGATCTGGAACTTTTACTGTATTTTTGAGAGTGGAAAGCCAAGCTTTTATATTTATTAGAGTGTGCATTCAATTTACAATGATTATCTATAAAGATTTTATTCTTACGCAAAACTGAACAAGTGCAATCACTTCAATATAATTTTAAACTTCAGTCAGTTCCTATTTTGTTTTTCCCTAGCTGTGTGTGTTATAGCACTTCTCATTGGAGAGAGAATGGATTCAATGATTTTTTTCCCCTACTGTGGTAAGCCCTCTAGTCTGCAGCACTGGTGTAAAACAGGTTATAATGATTCAGCAGTATTTTACAAAACTATATAAAACATGGGGAAATAGAGAACCAGTCCTGACAGTTTACTCTTTCAAATGATTAGGAGAAGGACTATCTGAGCATATTCTTTGCTATTTATCACATACTTATAAAATAAGTATTCTGAAATCAAAATCCTTCAGAAGTATAGATGAAATTGTTTTCATTAGACTCTAGAAATGGCTAGGAGGTTTTGTGGAACTTAATGATATTCAGAAGAGGTTTAAGTATTTCACTGGCATTAGTCATACGTATAAGTTCACACTTAAATTCTTTACAGGAGGAGCATGCCACATTAGACTCAATAAATATGAAGTTCTACTCAAAAATCCATCTTTACATTGCAGTCCTGTCAGAAAATTCATGCTACTGAATATGACTTTTAGGAAATACAACTTTTCAGACCATGTTTTTTTTCAACAATGCCCAAGCAAGTTGTCCTATATTATGGTGTTTTACTGTGTGATATGTAATAATTGACATTTGAGGATAGCAGTATATTCAGAAACAGTATGTTTAAATTGTATCTACTGAATTAATAATGGAATTGCATTCTTAATTTAAAATAATACTCAAAGCGTAATGGGGAAGCAAGCCTATCAAGTTCACTTAGATTTCCAAAAAGAGAAATCTAGAAATCCACCTCTATCATTGTGACCTCATGAAATGCCAATAGATCATTCATTTTATCTGGAAATATTTTCTATATGTAAATTGGATGTCTATGTTCAGTCTCCATTGTTGCAGATGATTTTGTCCCATTTTCTTTTTTTCCAGAGATGTAGAACTTCCTGTAAACAACCTTATTCTAGTAACAAACATGCTCACTTGAAAACTAATTTTGTTTTCTTCTTTGTTTTCCTCTTTATTATGTTGGATAGGGCTTCTATTTTCAGTTAGTCATTTAGTCACCATGTCTTTTTTTTCTATCTATGAAAAGCATGACAAAAACAAGGCAAAAATTTGCATCAGCAATCAGAGTACTATATTTAGGGGAAGTAAACAGGAGTACCTATGAAGTGTCTCAGAGATGTTTCCCCATATTTTATATTAAGAACTTTGCAATATCATTTGATTTTTTTTTTTTTTTTTTTTGCGGTATCAATTTCCACTCTATTTTACATACAAATAAGTTTTTCATAGAAAATACACTATTAATTTAGGTAGTAGAATAGATTCTATTAGTCTGTGTTTTTCTTGCAAAATATTTATGTAACTGTTCTAAACAGTCTTGCTCACTTGCATTTGAAACTTACTTCCTTCTTCTACGTTTTGTTTATGAAAACTGCTTCTTTAGCTGTCAGTGTTAATAAGTGTTCAAAGCATTCATGTTAAACCATAAATTTGTTTGTATTCCTTTGTCAAAATAGGAAAAAAACTGTGTCCATGTAAGAGCATCTTAAAAGGTACCTTAAGTATGTAAAACCTAGAGGTTATAACATTTTATTTTTATCTGTCTGGAGTGAGATTGATGCTTAGAGTTAATATGCATCAGGTAAAATGTTTGGAATTCAAAAAAACATGACAATCCATGCATTGAGCAAGGATTGCTTAACTGAATGATGTGGAAATTATCATGATATGCTATAAATTATTCATCTCTCTCTTTAATCACCCTTCTCATAATGGAGAGGGTCATGATTATCTGTTTCAGACTCCAAATTTGTAGGTCTCCTACTGAAGGAGAAAACAACTTTCTCCCTTTTCCTTTGCTGTCCAAGGAAATAAGTAGGACTTGTTTTCAAAAGAACAGCTGCTGGGAGCATACACCCTTTATATCAGCCTGGGTAGAGCTGAGGAGCTGAGAGACCTGAATTCAGATCCCTTCTGGCTAAGACTCAAACCATATTCCCTGCATCTGAATAATGGAACTGAATCTGTCTGAGGGGACTTGGGTACACTGCAAAATTCTGCTGTTCTTTTCCTAGCTTAATAGTCAAAATTTTTCCTTTTCATCTTTTATAAAGCAAAACCATGACCTTGGAGCACAGTCATGAGTGATTTCTTATGAGATCCCAGTACAGTGAGTAAAAAGATGAAAACAATAAGAGCTAATACTTCACAGCCAACAGTAGTTTTCCAGGCTATGGTAATAACTCTAAGCAGAAAACATGAGGAGCAAAAAGTTAAGGTGTTAAAATAATTCACGAAAGAGCTTGAGACTTCTCCATAAAGAATCTGGATCCAAGCACCACCTGTTAATCCAATAGTGGTTTCCTTCCTGAGGTGACCATGATTTCATTCAGAGGGCCAAATTCCATTGTGGAGTTAATTAGTGAAATTCCCTATACCTCAAGTGAGACAGTTATGATTCAGACTTCTGTCTGCCAGGAATCTGCATTATGGCTTTTTCATTTATGATATTTCACAGAAGGACATACTAAGTTTACACATGTAAGAAAAATACTTTTTATCACAGATATAAGTGTTAAGCAATAGGAATAATGCTTCGAGTTTAAAAGAGCAGCCAAGCTTCTTACTTTCAACATGGTGTATTTACAGATTGAAAATAAATCATTAAAAGAAAACTTTCAGCAGCTATGCCTACTACCCGTGTTGCAGTTCCACTCCCCTTGACAACTCATGCTAATTGGTGTTTAAGGTTGAGATTTAATAAATGCTTCTCAGTGTTGTGAGGTACTGCTTTACCTACTGCTTTGAAACAAATGTCAAAAACTTGGGTGAATAGGTTTAGTTAGTTTGTTATTTGTATTCAAAAGAATATTGTGGCTGTGGAATTCTGAGCTAACAGGCTTAATTATGCACCATTTGACTTTGAATTTTCTTCTCCTGTGCCTGAGGACACATCTTGTTAACGTTCTTCTTTCTGTTGAAATTAAAATAACATCCAGTTGGTTTCATTACTAGGTTTGTGAATGCTGTACCTGTTTTGAGAGAGGCACTTCCTCAGCCTAGGACCCAAAACTTCTTTTAATACCTAATTGAGAGTTAGAACTTTATTTGAATTACATATATATTTTGTATTAATCTCTGTATGACGATTGAGCAATTCTTGCCATGTATTCTTAATGCACCTTTCACTCTGTATATTCAATAATTTTGTGATCGAAAAGTTATGTTTGAATAATTAAAGCCAGCAATAAAACAACTGGATTATTGTGAGATTGCTCTCAAAAACAAAAAACAACCAAACCAAACAACCCCTCAAACAACAACAAAAAATCACGTCCAGTTTTAAATCCTATGGTTCATGTTAGCTTTCTCTTCATTTACTGAAGTACTGTTTGCTCTTCAATACTGAAGCACAACAAAATTGGAGGAAAAAGGCTTCTAAATAGAAGTATTAATATTTGGGGGTTTATGTCTCTTAAAATTTTTACAGTCTTTCTGTCTGTATTATGAAAACATAGAAATCCAAATATAATAGGCATCAAGAAATGTTTAACATGTAATGGTAAAACTTGCCATGTATGTTACTTCTGGGAAACAGTTTCTGAAATTCTGGATTTCTTCTAGAAATTGTATTTATTCCCCAAGCCTTATTTGCTCCCTGTTTTAGTTTTGATGCTAGGTTTTTTTGAAAGCTGCCACTGTAGACATAGATGTACCTTCCATCTGCAGCTGATATACTGTTCATTTCCTCTAAGCATGTGTTATAAATTCATTTACCTACAGCTATCTTTCATTCCACCTCTTCCTCCTGAATGTGGAATTTGCCCTTCAGTGACTTTGAGAACTCATAATTTAGGGTCCATGAGCTCTATGTAAATTAACACAATCACCTGGGGTGCGTGAGGAGAGGAATGGAAGTCTGTTAATTAATTTCCTGCTAAAGAGAACATGGTTACTAAGTTAGGGAGGTTCTGCTCTCTCAGTTCTTCCTGCAACCAGTGTGGTAAGGTTACAAATTAGCTTTTGCCCTGGTTTGAGATTTTTTATGTTTTGGTCCACTGTTAACAGAGAAGTCATTCTGTGAGCTTGCTCATTTCATACTAGTTTAATTATACAGAAGTTATGGGAAAAAGAGAAGAGCACTTTTTAGCAAAGAACCACTAAATGTGTCAGTGGTTGAAGATACTGTGTTGAAATGAACCCCATTTGTAACTGTAATGAATTTTTATATTTTATTTTGGACAAAGATAGTGAGAGGAAGAGAAATAGTCATAATACTTTCTAAATGGGTATGACTGTAATTATAAGGATATTTTCAACTGGTTTGAATCAGAACAATTCTGTTGCAATCCATGAAACTCCATGCCTTTGCTTGATGAAAATCTCTCTTGTGGTATCTGTCTCTTGATATTTCTTGATGCTAACTTGCTATCTTTTTTGCCTTCATCTTTTTCTACCTATTTTAATTCCAAAGCAAAGGATCAAGAGTGTTTTGAGATGAGCAGGTGAGATTAAATTATCAAGCTGATGGACCTTTTACTAATCAACAAGTTGATTGAGTTTCTGGAAAGATTTGTCTGGTAGACTTCCGAGATCTAGCCCAGAAAGATCAAGAAAAAATCATGGTGAGTTTAAAAAACTTGAAAAAGGCCTGGTCTGACTCTCATTGCATGTTTGTACTGTCAGTATCAGCTGGCTGGATTCCTTCTGGCTCTCAGATTCAGAGGAAGGGCAATACTGTACACAGGAGGCAAAATTTATAGAAAACATTTCTCTAGTTAGATGTACTGTACTTTCAAGAGCATTAGTTTTGTCTAGTAATGCATTTACTCCTGTAGACAGGCAGTAGAGTGAACTAATAGGGTTTAGAAGCAGTTATTGTTTGATGAAGGAAGAATATAATATATTTGTTGTCAGAAACAATAAAGGGACTACCATGCCTGGTTTATAGTATTCAGACATTGAAATTTGTTAAATCAGTAGATACACAAGAGTAAAAAATGAAAAGGAAAGATTAGTTTTCTTATCATTATTTCATGTGTTGCATCTGGAAACATATAAGACTTGGTGTTCAAACAGTACATTGACCTCTCTTTAAATGCCACAACTGCATTTTCCTCCATTATTTTATATATCCTCATGTAAACATCAGTTAATCTCCCTCTTGTCTAAATTAAATATGTTTAACAAGTAATCAGTCTGAATTAACAGCAGGAGACTTCATGCCATTCATATATTTATAAGTGGTGTGTTCAGATAATTCTGTGAATATATTTGGCAATGAAGGGAATCTGCTGTGATTCACCAGTTTCCTGGGAGAAGACTCAGGGCACACATCATCTTAATTATGCAGTGTTGCTTTAGGCCTCTGACACCAGTGATGAAATTAAATAACAGTTCATTAGTTTCTATTTATCAGATACTTGCACTGATGGAGCTTTTACATTTCATCTATAAAGAAGGGCCTTTACAATTCTGTCTATAAAGATTTTTCTACTAATACCTTTGGGGGACAGAATGGAAAATACTTTAACATTTTACAAATGCATAGTAAATAAATCATGCGATTCCCAAAACTTAAACACACAAATCAGGTGCTCAGAAGTATTCAATCTTCATTTAATGTACTCAGGAATAAAATATAACAGGGATTAGGTATATGAGATAATGTTTACTTGTTATGGATAGTATAGCAACCTTTTAGGTTTTTATACTGTTTTAATTAAGTCTAGATTTGTAGCCAACTAGAATGTTTGCACATACTGTCCACTCATGACTTCATTTTAATCACTATTTTGTGTTTCTCTAAAACTGGGTATTGCCCGTTTGCTTAATATGAAGGAGTACCTAGGGTAGCAAATCTTGTGCTTTATTTACATGGAAGATTTGAATCCATAAACAGAGTGAAGCCCTGTAGAAGATTAATTCTAGTTCTAGATTTAAAAATGTAGGCTGGTTCTACCATGGCTGAATGAGTTTCATAGCCTGAAAACAAATCTAAAACTAAATGAATGTTGTCTTTCACCAACTTGTAAATAGTGCACACCAGTGGCAGCATTTTCTCACTAGCTGTTGGAAGTCACAAATGTTGATTAATGTAAAAGCCTTACAAGTGGACAGTTCACTCAACCTCCTGGAAAAAGTAGAAAAGATTTCCTTAAATCACTTGAGACATATATTATGGCATATAATCTATATGCCATCTGATGAGATACAGATGAGTATTCAGTATTTAAGTATTTTATTGTTTTCCAACAAGCTGAATTGCAGAAGTTAGTAACATTTCTTTAAAGATACACTTCTGAACTTCATACAGAGAGCAGTTAGGAAAACTCTGTTGCTTTTGGGGAGCTACAAGAACAAACATTATTTCTCAGATGGCTCTGTGTGCAAAATCAAAGAGCTCTTATCCTTTTGTTATTAGGCAAATGTGTCTTGCTCTTACAGGTATTTTTGCTTTATTCTTTGATGCTAATGTGCAAACAGATGTGAACACCAGCCCACATCTTACTTGTAGAAGGTAGGAATTAATTCTTGTAACAGCTGCTGTGGTGACTGACATCTGTGTTAGTGTGAGGCTTTTTTATACATCATGGTTGTGTAATTATGGCAGGAACAGTTTTAGTCTGACTTAGAATGTAGATACACTAATATACTCAACTTTTGTTGTAGAAGATATTTCGTATTTGAAATATATAATTTCTGTCACTTGTCTGATAGTTTCAAGTGAAATGCCTTTAATCTTGGAAGTGGAACATTGTCAAAATGGTAGCAAGAATTGACTTATAGTCAATTGATGGTCAATGTTTCAAGCATCTTCAAGTCTAATTGTTGATCCTAATATGAAGAACATATAGTATCAACATGCTGATATCAGCACTGATCATCTGGAAGGGGCAGCAGAACTGAACTCTACTCTCTGCTAACTGTTTTTTTCCCGTGCCAGATGAATTCATAAAATGAATAAATAAAAAGGCAAAACATGATACTGCTTTAGGCAGGACCAGGCAATAGCACAGTTTTACTAGAAAAATTACTTAAACTAGTAAATTACTTGTGTATGTAGTCATTCTTTAAAGCAGACATTATGCTGCACACATATTGTGGATGGTAATTTATCAAACTGAGTTGCTTTTAAATAAAAATAGTTCTCTGCAAGTCATGATGAACACAGTTATTTGGTTGATGTTGATATGCTTGGATCTAACATAGTTGTTATGAGTAGGTCAGCTTAATTAAAATACCATGAATTTATATATTTTTTTTTCTAATTCAAAATTGGAAGTGCTTTCAGAATTACCAGCCAATGAAAACGGAATTAGATAATTTTGGGCCTGTTTTATTCCTTAGCTTTTACTCAAGTTAGCAGGCCTCACTTCTAGAGGATATGCTTGCTTTCTTAAAAAAAAGCCAAAAAAACCCTCAAACAAACAACCCCAACCCCTCCCCTCTCAAACTCCAAAACACCCTTGTGTTTTCCTTCTTGAAGAAAAGTGGGGTTTAAAAAAAATCCCTTGTTTTCATATGTTTGTTTCAGTCTTGAAAAAACCATTGTAATTCTTCATTCTGAGTAGAGGGATGACACTATGTCCTTGAGATGACACCACGTTCTTTCTAAATAGTAAAAATAGAGAAAATTTTGGAATGTGTTTCTGCTGGGTCAGTACATTTCTTTGCCAGTCTTGACAAGTCGGTACTCTCAATTAAATCCATTTATGTTACAGAAAAAAGAATTGGACTAATATGTAACTCCAAAATAAGGTGTTCCATCTGCTGTATGCGTAGAAATTGTCCTTTTCATGTAATGGTTAATTTTGAAATGTTCATTGATCTTCTTGAGTGAAAAGATGATTGCTATTTCAGTTGGTGGGAAAGTTTCAGTTTATAGAAAAGGTTTGCCGCAAACAAATGTTCAAATAGCTCTCCCCAACAGAGGCAGCCATTCGATGTCTTATTGTCAGGAATAAGTAAATCCTGCAAAATTTAAATCAATTCCAAACACCAGTGGAACTCACATTTAGGATTTCATTTCAGTTCTGTTAAAAGATGCATATTAGCCACAAAACCCAAATCCCAAATTATGTTCCAAATTCTCTCAAAATTAAAGTTTATTCTCATGTAGCTGAAAGTGTACTAGAATTATCTATGGTATGGTATTGAAATATAGAATTGAGTTTAATGTGCTTAAGTCCTGAGTTTATAGTGTTTAGGTTTTGTCTTTTTAAAAAAAAAATAATTAAATTTCCACTTCCTTCCTACTTTTTTTTCCCTGTTTTTTTTCTATATGTAAGCTTTCTGCAGGTGTTTTGGTAGCTCTGCTTTGTTTGTGGTACTAATCCTTTCTTACAGGCTTGCCAGTGAAGTCTTGCTATGTTCATCACGCTGAATTTCTTTTTCTCAGCATCAGCTAAATTTAATCTCTCCCCTGAGCAGAGATGGAAATTGAACTTGCCTCCAGCACACCAACTCAGTAAATACTGGTGTGATAGGAGTGAGAAAATGGAAGAGGCTGAAAAACCCACTGCACGTAATCCCTTAATCCAATATTTAGGATCCTGGGTTTGTCTGTACAAATATTGAATACTGCCCCAGAACAGCAAAGAAGCAGTTCAGCATTAAAAGAGATATAAGCACTGTTCTTTCTGTGGAGAGTATTGGGAAGGAATACATTTTCTTTCCAGAAAAAGTAGAGGTGTAGGTGGCCAGATGTTATTTATTTTTACCATTATGATGTGAAAAATTATTTGATTATTCCATCCTAGTCTTCCTTTCTTTGGTCCACAGCTGCCCTCTAGTTAGATATCATCTGTCTTTTAGCATTTCCAGTTGGTTTGAGTTTGAATGATCTGATTATATTCTGTTCTTATCTGTGTTTGTTATAGTCTCTCAGCATAGTTTAGAGCCCTAAATCTGCCCTATAGCTGCAGCTGAGAGAGGAGAGAAGAAGGATAAGGAGAGAAATTTTACTGAGTTTGAGAGATCAAATTGTAGGCAGATATTTCACATCTTTTCCTGATGCAAACTGCTTCTGATGTTCTGTGTTCTGCTTATATTAGAAGAAATCAAGAGAAAACTTGATTACTAGGTAAAAGGATTATTAGATAAAATTATTAAATGAGAACAAAGCCCCTGACTGAATTCAGTAAGCCAGCAAAGTAATTCTGAAATTACTGAGACCCCCCAGCTAATTTCATAGCTGAACATAAATATACCTGAGAATGAGTTGAAAGTTGCTTTTGCCAACCATACAATGATTGTAAAATTTTAAAGTCCAATTCTACACTCATCTGCCCAGACATTAATCTGGAGCAATTCTGCTGAATAAAGTTTAGTTACAGGGGTGGTGCAAGTATGCAAGTGGTGCAAGAAAGACAAGAACTGGCTATTTGGTAGAGATCTTCCAGTTTTTCTTCTTCAGTGTACTTACAGTGGATGACAGACAGTACCCTGGGAGTGGTCTAGGAATACAAGATGTGTTTCCATTGCAAAGTTAACTTTTGTATATGACTGAAGGGGACATAACCAGTAATTATTTTCCCAGGTGTTTTAAATGTGCTCTTTTTTCTAATTCTGTTAAATACTGGAGAAGATTTGTCCTTGTTCTTTCTGGATTTTTTAGCATTAAAAGTACTTCCCCAGAGTTATGCTATATCTTTTATGGGTGTGGGGGGTGTAGGCTAAAGCTTGTCCTGGGGCCTTTGCACTTAAAGACACCTTTTGTTTTGCTTTTAAAATGTCAGGCCCCATCTGTGCCTATGAATCTCAGCAATGGGTTTGATATCTCCCTTACAGTGAACTCTGGCATAGCTAAGATTAAAAATTGATGTAGGATAAAAGAACACTGACAGAAGATCAATGTGGAAAAAAGCACTCTTTTTCTGTAGTAAAAAAAAATAAATCTATTTAGTATTTCTTCTTTTTTCTTTCATACTTTTCCCTGTGAGACCTAATAGAGGACTGGAGTGGAGGGAAAAAATGTGGCTGTTGGTTGGGCTTGGTATAAGGTACATTTTGAACTGCTTTGCTCAGTTGTCTGCACGTGCAGGACATTAACCTGAAAGTCACACTGAGAAATGGCACTAACAGCATCAGGGGACTGCTGTGATTTTTTTTCACCTATAGTTTAAATTCTTTCTATGCACACTGTTGTTCTGAGCCCTTTGTTTAGATCTGTTCTTTTGATATTATGGATCCTGACTTCCTTCATGTACACACTGAATTTCTTAGGATGCCAGCCAAAAGAAACCAATTCTTAAATTTCCCTGATATTCACTAATGCAATCTTTCAGGTCCCTAATTATTTTGATTAATTGTTGTATGATTTCCAAATTTTTGCCAGTTTAAAACCTCTTGATTTTTTTTTTTAATGCCAAAATCTTTCCTTGTGTCCAGTATCTTGTCTACTTCTTAGGTTTGGGAAATTGTTGTGGTAATAGATCTTTCCACAGTTCGAATTCGCCCTAAACTCCACAAGCAGCTTTTTAGTGGTGGTGATTCTTTCGTCAAATAGCTCATAAGGTTGTCAACCTTCTGACTGCTTTCCTTGAATGTGAGAGATACATTGTTGTATATCTGTTATAATGCTTCTCATAGGGCAATGCAGCAGTTTCTAACAACACAGAGCAGCATTGAATGTTTTCTGATAGGTAGCAATTTTAAAAATTAAATTTATGGCCAGATGATTAGTACTTCTAGCAAGAAAGTTAAGAGCATCATGAATTCTGTCCTAGGAGTGATGGATAACTTTTCAAGAATTTAAGGAAGGTTTTGCATCTCTAAAGTCTAGATGTATGTGCAGTTTTGGCTGTGGACCAAGATGTATGAAAACTAGAGCTCAGATGTGCCAGATCTCTGGTCTTAATCTAACATAATACTCTGTTCATGGTGTCATTTGCCTTGAGATACAGTTTCACCCCATGTACACTTCAAGCTGTCCAAAACAATATACTTCAATGAGTGTGGCTCTGAGCCTGAGCTAATAACCCTCATACAGGAGTATACTGCCTGTGGTTAAAAGTTGCACCCACACATATATAGCTACATGTATTACAATTGGTTGCATGTAAGCAAAACTGTCCAGAGAGCAGGTGGAATGTCAGCTTGTGAGAGATCAGTCAGGCACCCTCTCACTTAAATTTAAGCATGAAAATATTTCCACTGAAGCACCAATAGTGCAATGAACACATGATGTACCACCATGAATATAGGATTTGAGTGTTTCACTAGCGTGGGCATAAAAAACACTAGACCCAATAAGGTCATTCTCCAGTGACTGCCTTGTTTTGTTTGTGTAGGCTTTACTCTCTCCTTCCTCCCCTTCTGTAAATAAATCAGCTAACCCTTTTGCAGAAAGTGGTTATTTGTCGAAAGGACAGGCAAGATAAAAATATTATCAATACTCGATTGCTAGTCCAGCTATCCAAATAAAGCCCCGTATTTCCCATGTTACTGGGAGTCTTCCTCAATCCTTGATAATTTTTTGGTGTTTCTTATGTTGAGACAGAAATGCTGTAGGGAAATTGTACTTGTTATCATCATACACTATACATTGTACTTAATTTTTCCTACAAAGTAGGGAAGATAGGTCACCCTGCTGCTTTTGAGTTGCATACAATGTGTGTGTGCGGTCTCTTTAGCACAGCATAGCCACTCAGCTGGAGAACTGGAAGCTTGAAGAAAACTAGCCACACAGTGTCCTGGGGAGGAGGAAGGACAGGAAAAGATATCCTCAATTTCTTAATCACTAGTAAATTGGAACCTATTTTTGACTGGAACTTAGGTAGGAATTTAAAAAACTTGGTATGCCTGTCATCCAGTCTTCTCCCCGCCCTGCCACTGAAGTACTCTGAAAAGGAATGTTTTGTTTTCTAGGAAGAATCTCCTGAAGAGATGTCATGCTTTTTGGGAGTTTGCAGGCAAAGAAGATACAAAGTAAGTTTTCTTAGAAGAGCAGTAAAATATGAAATAATGCTGATGTGCTTTTTGTCTGCTGTCAGCTTTCAGGTTCTGTACTTGTCAAATCTCCTTATGTAAAGCTGGCAGAATATTTGATCAAATCTGCAAATTTAGATGTGCTTTTTATCAAGAGAGCACATAAAAACCCAATAGGGTTTGGGTTTTTTTTATTTTTTTTTGGTCTGTAAACTAGAGTCTTTTTAATTTGTTAGTACTTTGTATTCCTTCTCTATACATATACCTTAGCAAATAAAACATACTCTGTTGCTTGCTGCTTTCACATAGCTGTGTGGTTTTGGATTCCACAGAAGGTAAAATGTGTTACTAAGTCGTATTAGTGGTGTCATCTTGCCTTGGAACATAGAAGTGTTGCAAGATACAGTTAGTGCTGGTGATGACATACTAGTTGCTTTCTCATCCCTCCTATTAATGAATTCATGGCCAAGAAAAGAGGTACGAAGATCTCTTGCCAAAATCTGATTGGTATGACAGCATTTTGTCCTCATCCCTTGCTCTGGTTCTTAAAAATGTTGTTGCATGCCACTGAAAGCAAAGAATAGGAGATGTCAGTAGCTGTGTTAAACTGGCTCAGGTGTTTCTCTTTAACCACGGAGCCTGATTTACTGTTTCTCCAGTGCTGCTGTGCTTGACTATCAGGGACTTGGGAAAATATTTTTATTGCTGTTTCTTGGCTTTCTAGAGATATCTCTGTGGAGTCTCTAGCAAGAGATTGTGAAAGTTTACTAAACTTCATCCAGACCCTGAAAAGGTAGTAATCTTTTATTGCATATTGTCTTTGTAAAGTTCCCTGAAGTATAAAGGGATAAGAGGGCAGGATACTGTTTTTCAGCAGCTAAAATGCCCCATGAAGCTAAGTTATTCAGAGCAGACAGGTATCTAACACATTTTGAAAAATCCATATACTGGTAAATCTTTCTGTGCTCCCCTGGACACATTAAAACTGGGTCAGATAAGCACTGTCAGCTTCAGGTGATATTATGCTTTGAAGCATGAACATAAAGTTAATACACAAATTTGGCTTCTGATTTTTCCAATTTAGTTTTACTTTATGTTAGAAATGGAGATTGCATCAGCTATTTATCAAATTTATCAAGTTTTGAACTAAATAAAAGCAGCCTATATTCCTCAGCAAGATGACTCCTAAGCCAGCTGCTTGATTCTTGGCATGTCAAAGCAGAGCAGCACCTATTCTGCTGCTCAGGTTTTTTTGCATATTTCATTTCCACATTTGAGTGACTACCTAACACATCTTGACTTTAATAAATATGCAAAGAAACAGAAGCATTTGAAAACTAACAGGCTTTTCTCTCACATTTTTAAGCCTCAATTCAGCTAATCAGCACAGCAAGCAGATTATGCCAGATACCTGGTTGGAACTTGGCACTGATTGTTCCAGAGTATGTATTGAATATTGTGTATAATGGTATATCAGTGACTGTGGTGTACCAGCAGGCAGCTATAATGCTGTATATTTGGTGTATTTATTTGTATTTGTCTATGGACAAAATAAGGAGAAAATTTTGTGTTGGTTTTTGTGATTATTTTGCAATGTTAGTACTGAATTACTTTTCACTTACAGTTTTTTGTGTCATTGTATAACCTCTTTCTCACTTGTTTTGTGAGAAAGGATGGAATTCTAGATGTTTCTGTATGTTCACACTAGGAGAGGTTGGATAGCAGGCAAAAATTGGAACTGACCATGGTTTGTCCTTACTGGAAGGTAAGGTATTTTAAGGCTAGTTGCAAGGAGGAAATTTTAAATAAAGCAAGATCATAACATATGAGTAATTACTGTCTGCCTGGAAGAGGGGGAGGTATATTGAGAATTCTGTATTTCCAGAAAATGTACATGTTGCTGAGGTTTTTGCATGGAGTAATTACTAGAAGTAGAAATCTCTTCTGAACTGAACAAAGAGGTCTCTGAAACATCCAAATCTGGTAGTGGTTTCTGTTTCCGTACTTTTCTGATAAACATTGTGAAATAAATTCATGAAGTTCCATTAGATGTACTTGGTAAAACTTTACTCCATAGCATCTATAGCTTTATTTTGCTAATGTTTTATAACTTTTCTACTCTCTTTTGCTTTCTGACACTTTTTATCTCTAAACATATTTAATTTGCAAAGCTTTCAAGAATATTCTTTGGGAAAACTACTATGAATATTTTTTATGTGGTAAACATGCTGTATTGTCAAGAAACTGTACTTTTGATGCTTTTGGGTGTAATTATTGTAACATAACATAGCAACATTGAAGTTGATGGTACTTAAATCCACAAAGATTATTTTTAACTTAAGGTTGAAAAGGGAATGTTCTCTCCATGAGTTTCTAGTCTTTTATCAACAGATCCTAAGTCAACTGGAGAGTTTTCCGCACTCTAAATTTCTTTCAGAGATGTAGAGCCCAATTCCTAGCTGCACTTCCTCTGCTAAGCTGAGTGCCCTAAAATTCTGTGCTCTTCATATGGCAATATTTTCCTCAACGTAGCTGACAACTGGCATGGTGTTATAGTTATACTGGTGTTAACAAAGTGTCAGCAGATAAATGCCCATGAAGCATCATGTCCTGAAAAGCAGATCTTGTCTTTGGATGAATAACTGGGGGTGCCGTGCTCATTGGTGTGACAAGTCATCTTTCTGCTTTCAGTGCTTGTGTGCAGACAGCTTCCAGTGAAATATGAATTATTAGAACTCCTTTTGACTAGCAGTAGCATAACTAAGAATCAAAATCAGCAATATTTTGGATAATCAACTTCTGTGCTAGAGAATTCTGTGATTGCATTTGGAAGGGTGCTAGTTGGTAGAATCCTTTGAAATCAAACTGTGGGTGCATAAATACTGTGTATTTATGGAAAATCATAATGGGATTATGGGAAATCATAATGAAAATATTTTCATTATGATGAAAATATTTTAGGAAATCATAATGAAAATATTTTAAAGAGGATTTTATTAATGTGCTTCAGCTCAGAAATGATTCAGAAATTACTTGTCGCTGTCTGGGTGATAATCCACTTGTCTGTCATCAAATAGTTTGGGTTTGATTGCAGAAACACTTGCTGGAATCATAATTCAGTCAATGGACTACTTATGTTCTTAGAATTATGACTGTGCATGAATAATTGCAGGATCAGCGTCTAGTACTGTGAATTCTTTAGTGCAGAACCATATTGTTGTTTGTCTGTCTACAGTTTTTAATAGTAAGGCTTTAATTGCTATTCCCTCCATTTGCATTGGAATGCATATCAGAATTACATATATAATGCTTATTTTTATATACAAAAATAATAAAATTATGCATTCTCCACTTATACATTGAAAATTATATGAACATTTTTCACCCCATGATGTATTTATTCCCTCCCATCATTGGTGAATTAGAATGCTTAGGGGACAGACAAAGATCTGGGAAAATGAGACACTGAAGCTGAGATTCTTTTGAATATCTTTATTCCATTACTTTTAATTACCTAAATAATTTTATGTATCTGTTTACAGAAAGCCTCTGCCTGAAGAGGGAGTTGTAACAAGATCTCCTGAGTCCAAAAGGCACATTTTAGTCTTTGGATGTTTATTCCTCCAAATAGCTGCAGCAATCTTAGTTCTGTAACATTTATTTAAAAAGGTCATTTCCTAAATTAATGTGTTCCATTGAATGCTATACTTTCCAAAATTATATATATATATAAATGAATGTAGCATTTGAGACATTTTAAAGGAAAACTACTTCATGATTTTATATATAGCATCTGTTGCTTCTCTTCTTCCCTAAAAGGCTTATTTTGTTACTTTTTCTGAAAGAAATTATTCCCTTTATAATACTGTCCAGAGAATATAGATATATATTCCCTATAATAATTATGGATAAAGGACTTAGTACAGTCAGGGAACACAGAATAAGATTCAGAGTCTTTTATTTCTCAATCATTAATTTCTCATTCCTAACCCAAAACTTAGAGTAGTAAAGTTGTACTAAGAGTGACAGTACTTTAAACAGATTGCACTAAGGCATTTAGTGCTGGAAAAACTTGACATTTGAGTCACACAGCAGGCAGATTCAATGCTCCTCTGCTCACAAATTGCAGATACAACATTGTCATTTGGACACTGGCTGTGAAGAGTGGTTAGCAAGCATGCTAGCTAGTGAGTCTGGGGAGGTGTTATTTGATAGGTAGAAAAGAGTAATATGTTAAGCCCCTTTTAATATTTTTAATTATAAATTCTCTTGTGAAAGCAATTTTATTTGGAAATAAAAGGCAATAGTCTTCTTCCAGTACTCCTTCTTTGCTTCTTCTCACTCTGCTATAACATATTATATTGACCATATTAGACCAAGTTTTAGCAAACTGAAATTGTGCTCCCAGTACCATCCTGGTTCTCCAGGAGATGGTAGAAGACAATAAAAAAGTAAAAATACATAATTAAATAGTCCACTAAGGACTTTTAATCTTCTTTCAGAGTTTCCTTCAGGTGGAAATTCTGTGTTTTCTTTCAACCCCAAATGGAGCCCCAGCTGGAACCTTAGGCCCCACTCCATTCACAAAGCCAATAATCCACAGAGGAAGTCTTTGCAGTTCCAGTTTCCTTTGACATCACTTTTCCAGCAATCTTCTACATCTAGCTCATTGCTTTCTCTTTTTCTTTATTTGTACCTCTAACCTTGGGGGGCTGATCAGTAGGCCAGGAGACCCGAGGCTTAGAGTTTCTTACAGGAGCATTTTTCAAGCAGCCCTTCCTTGTGCTTGGCAGCCCCTCTGCAGTCCTTTTAGAGCCCTGCTCCGTTTATGGTGCTGCATTTTCTCTGAACTCTAAAGCCTGATCATTTCTCTGAACGTAGTCAGGGACACCACTCCATCTAGATACTTGATATTCTTCAAAGAAGAACAACTTTTGCAGCCCCTAGAAGTCTCATTTTAGTTAAAATCTTTGTAATAGGATTGGAAATCTCCTGGTTGCCCAAGAGAATTTGCTACTAGAATAAGCTGCAAAAGAAGGAAGAATTGCTATACGATACTGACTTGCACATATAAGAGAGTAACTTTTGAAATACTGCATGTTGTCAATGGACAACTATATTAGCATCAATGAACTATGCCTTGAAGCATTGTTTGAACTAGATTCTGACAGACAAGAGGGAGGCTCTTCCTCCGCTGGATAAGGGTCATTCAGGACCCAGTGTGTGACAAGGTGGGACTTAACATAATTTCAGGCAGATCACACAAAGCTGTCTTTCGTAGGGTGAGCTCTTCTGCTTACCTTACATGAATCCCTGTGTGCACAGGATGAAGGAATTTCAATGTGGCAAAGATCAGGTTCTGTATAGAGTAATTTCTATTTGTCTCCACTTTCTTTAGTCCTTTGAAACATTTCATGTTCATGTTTGAATTTTTGCTTTAAATATTGGAGTGAATCCTGGGTAAAATCTGAAATGACATGCTCAAAGACAGAAACAAAGTCTGAAGCAGTAGAGGAAATCTGAATCTCAGACTTGGGTCCCACCTAGCCAATGGATTCACTTTTCTTTCTCAAGGTCCTGTTAGCTTCTGGGTGCATCTCAGCCTGTCTTGATACAGAGCCCACTGTATTATTGAAAACTGAAGTGAAGTGCTCATTAGACATTGGTCAGAATCTTTTAAGGTTTTAGGTTTTCTTTTGCTTTGCTTAGTTCTGAATGAAAATATCTGATTTGTATTCACTTCATGTGTCTTTAGTCTCTTTCAGCCTTTAGTAGGTGTAAGGTCTCCACTAAGAGTATACAGAAACTGGCCAGTAGACTGAAGGAGATCACGTAAGCAAAAGAAGAATTAAGCCTTTTACCTACTTCCCTTTTACCCCTTGACTATTTGTTGGGAAGATAATAGGATGGATTTGTTCCCACAAGCCTTGTTTCCTTGGAATGAAACCATATCTGTCCTCTGCCTTTGTGTAATAGGCTGGTGGTTGCTTTTCAAATTCTGTTGCTAAAGATTGTGTGTATCATCCTACAGACAAAGCATGGTGCCTGGCTTTAGAGTGGAAGGCTTGCTGCTTCTTTAACACTTACAGTGTTGTCCACTCTCTACATGTGCCTCAGAAAATACTAGAATAAAAAGCTCTTGAAAACAGCCATAACATGAAGCAGTAATTGAAGAATAGTAAAGAGTCCAACTGAAAAGTATAGGAGAGACTTAAATCCCAGTTCAGGTAATTCACTTTTTCTTTCAATGACCAACACACTGAATATAATAAACCTGAATTTATACAAAGTGTTGTCAGTTGTTTGCCAGAGTGAAAAATTACCTGACAGATGATAGGTTCATTGCAGTGGTCTTAGCCTGCATTTCCTGGAATGGATAATTGATGTCAATATGTGTAAAACTGGGTATAGAGAGAGAACTCAAATGCATCAAATTCTGGAGTGCCAACACGTCCAAATGGTTACAAGAAATTATTCTGAAGCATGGTGGGTTGCTGCTGCACAATAACTGTAAAGCAGTGTTGTAAATGCTGATGGGTATGTTATGTGACTTTGGTTGAGTGAAGAGGTATGTTTTTTTTCTGTCTCTGTTTTATGCTTCCTGGACAGGCCAACAGGAAAAGCAGTTTAACCCCATGAACTAGGAATTAAAGGTAAAAGCACTTATCTTTTGCATTGCAGAATATTATTTTGTGGGAAATGTTGCAAGCCAATTTGCTAACTCCAGTCCCTATCTGTAGTAATAAACTTACTTGCTGCTAATTTTGTTGACATAGTGTGAACTAATATTTTCTGTGGAAATGTAGCAGTAAATGTTGTCTGAATTAAGTTATGAACACAGATATGTAATGAAAACGAACTTTTAACCAGTAGCTATGAGGTCTGTGAACTAAACTGATGATTGAAACAATCATTCTATCAATAATATGTTCTAGCAGCTTGGCCTGTGTTTATTTTCATATGTTAAGTGTAAGTAAATACTTCAATGGAAGTAATGTTCTAATGAAATGCAAGTTTTAATGAAATGCAGTGAAGCAATATCTGGCATATATTGTTACGATCTTTTAGCAGAGATATTGATTGTGTTTGGGCTAATTGCGAATTACTTGCTGAAGAGGCCATTATCTTCAGTGAATTTTGTTCTTACAGGAAAGCCAGAACACAGTTTTTACATGTAAAATTAGCATGAATATTGCTCTGGAGAAGAAAGTGGACACAAGACTCCAGTGCAACTTATGTTCTGTGTGAACCTTAGTTTGAAGACTCAAACAGCACAATATTGCAATTTGATGGGTAATGCAGCAATTCATAAATATGGGAATAGGTTAATAGTATACAGAAGGAATATTCACTTATCTCCCTAGAGAAGTTAAAAGCATAATGTATAATGTTAGGTTTCATAGTTTGTGATGACAACTGAGGTTTGCTTCCTTGGTGTTTCCTTCTCTTGAACTCTGCTGACCGTGTTTCTGTGCATGATGAGCTAATCATCCATTTCAGCTGGTTATAAAGTGTAAAATTAAGTTGCGATAAATTTCTAGACAACTTGTTTTTATGGTAAGACCTAATCATGATTGTCATCCTCATAAGATGTTTTTGAAATACAAGATGGTAATTAACACTGAGAAATAAGCAGGCAGCAGTCTCAGTGGGAGATTGAGGAGTAATTTTTATTTCTGTAGTGTTTATAAATGACAGTAGTAGTAACAGTACTGATCATAGGGTGAAAAATTACAGGAATGGGAGGGTAACAAAAGACAACAAAGGGAATGGGAAACAGAAATAGTAATCCAGATATAAGAGATTATTAAAAAGATTGATGGAATATGGTGGTGAAAACGGAGCCTGGTTTTGTGGAATGCCTGGGGATTCAGTAATTCAAATAACAGTACCAGAGTAATTAAATCTTTGGGCAAACTGTGAAATTCTACCATCCAAAAAGTCCATTTGGGTAATGAGGCAACTAAAATCCTGGAAAATATGATCATACAGGGAACCTTGCTGTTATATGCAAAGTTGGCAAAGTAATGGTTGTCAACAAGTGAAACCCTGAAACACTTTATGAGAGTGAGCACAGGGGGAATTTCTCTGAGCTATGTAATAAGCATTTGGAAGAATTATCAGATGACTGTAAGTATGAAAACCAAAATAAAAAATATTATTTTAGTCTATACCTGTTCCTCCTATAACTTCAGGTTTTTAAACAGTGTGAACCTATGTCATCTAACCTTTTCTCAAATGTGCTACTTGTAACCTATAAAGAATTACATATCAAAAAGATAAACTGTCACTAACCACCTAAAGAAACCCTTGTAAACTGAAGTTGTGTGGTGTACCTTATGCTGCTGAGTAGAGGGAACTGCTCAATCTCAACAACAGTAAGATACAGTTGAAGGTATGTTGTCTTGAGCTGCCATTTAAATACCTGAGATTCAGTAGTTAGTTTATATCAACACAGAAATAACATAGATTTGTCATTTTGATTTAAGGTTGAAATCTGGTTTTCTGACTTTCACATATATAAATTAGTTCCTGCTTGTTCGTTTTGTTTTTGGTTTTGTTAATTTATTCTATTCTTACCCACTTCTTGTTTATCTTCTTTAACTAAACAGTTTTGTGCCTTGTGTGATACACATTTTAAATGATTTTTCTTATTATTCCTTAATAGACTTTTTCCTCATATGTGCATAGTAATGTGAAATAGTCATGAACTGATTTATGAACAGATAAGTTAGATGATGATTGGTTTGTAGGAAAAAAAAATTAATAATTCACATATGTCTGATCTGTTCTCACAGAAGAGAAGTGGATGTAATAAAATCCATTTTTCAGCCCTTCTTGTGATTCTGGAACTTCAAAGATAACAGGTCAGCAATAAGTCACTTTATTATTGCTTTAATGTAATGCTGACAGTTTGAGGCAGAACATTTATAAAAGGTGATTTAGAAAAACATAAAATTAAAAAGAAGGAAATGCTACAATTCCTCACACCTGAGCATTCTCTGGTAGGAATTTTGCCTTAGTTCTGGGTAAGGACAGCCTTCATCTAAATCCTTAAATAAATGCACAAGCATGGCACCAAGTGCAAGCCCATTGATTTTAACAAGCTGGTTCTCTGTGCTGGTCTGCCTTTCTGAATCTATTTGTCCATTATTTCTTCTTTATTCATGAAGAAAAAGCTTTAGCACATATATTCTCCCAGCACTGAAACTTGAAAGAATGCACTTGAACTATATTGAAGAAAGCAAGGGAAATGTGCATTTTGTGTCATTGGGGTCAGAAGACCCTGAACTGGGACTGGGGGGAATGGGAGTGGGGGATGACACTTTCTTTCTACTGTCTCAAGAAAGGTTAAATTTCATTTCCTTCTCGTGTTTATTGATATTGTGCACATAATTTTTTTCCTTTCAGGTAGCTTGAGTGACATTGTGTCCAGCAGAAATTTCGCCCGATGTCTATCAAGGTGCTTTTCTTTCTCAAAGGCTGAAGAGAGGGCTGAAAGCTTGGCTATACATTTAAAATAGCATAGTTCTATTGTGCATTAAGAACACCTGTCTATCCCAACTCAAGATGTAATGGAATGCTTGAATACAATTTTTTCTGGAGAGAAGAAGGACAAAATCATTATTGCTAAGTGAAGTATTACATCTGGCACATAAGTGGATATTTTGTGATGAGTATAGTCTTTATTTAAACAACTGTATGATCCTTGTGATTAGGATAAATCTTCAAGATGCAAGTCACTGATGTAATATCTCTACCTGAATCTGTAAACTATTGAATAATTGCTGCTTGATAGCAGATGCTGAGTTACAGCCTCAATGACATGTCAGCTTTTAGTATCAGTATGACTGTTTAATTACTTATAGGAAAGTACAGGACTGGTCATATTGCAGATTTACTAAATACCTAAGGAGCATTTTCTTGCAGCACTCTAGATGAAGCCAAGGGGAATCCTATTTCTTATTTACATCTTTCACACTGAAAAAAGAGCTCAAGCTAAAGTTTTTAAGTGAGATACTTATGAACACTGCACTATTCTTGAGATCTCATAACAGGTGTACAATTGTAAATAGTTCTTAGTTTGTCAGCTCAGGTGATGATATCCATGGTGATCATCTTCTCATTGATCCTTGCCCAACATACTTGTGAAGGAATAGACTTTTTGTTTGTAACCTGGTCTACAAGGAGCAGGTGCTGGAACACAAAAGCTGATGATTCTTCCATTGTTTGCAGCCCTGTTAGTCAAACCCTTAGAAGCCAGGAGTCTGGTCATTAGCACTGAAATTTGAATGCCTGCTTAAAACTTTGTGTTTTAGGATTAACTGGTTTATGTCAAATTTCACCCCCCCCAAATTTCACTCTAAGCTACTGTTTGTTCTTCTAGCTTTTTCATCAAGTAAGGACAGATCTTGGGCTGATGGAAACTACAGTAGCTGAGATGAAATCCACAGCAGCATCAAATCTTACTTTGTCTGTTAGCTTTCCCTGATAAAGCTTAGTAGTTACGAATGGAGTTATGTGATTTAATTTTTGCTGCCTACATGAGCAACAGGATTGTTACTAGCAGTACTGGCAGAAATGCTTCCCACTGATAATAAATTGAATCTGTGAAACTAATTAATTTAACTGACTCTGTAAATGTAAGGAAAGGTTGGGAAATAAACTGTTTTTACAACTAGAGTTTTGAATTAGTGCCTTTATGTGGACCCAAACAGAAGGCATGTGGTCATCACACTTTTTAAATGAATACAGAGCCTGCTCACATCTCAAATGCGTTGAGTGGGATTTTATTAATAAATATCTTAATAGAAAAACTCTTTCAAAATTGAAGTTCAGCCACTATCGTGAAAGGTAACACAAAACCTAAAAGCTCCTGAAAGAGTTGTTAATCTAAAAAGATGTCTAAAATTGCTAAATTAAAAAAAAAATTGATTTTTTCAAAGGTTATCATTATGACTGAGGGAAAATCATCTTTAAAGGAGAAGGCAGAGAGGAAAACAGGTAGCTTCAAAGTGACTCATCTCAGTTCCTTCCAAATATAACCTTTCACGCTTAAACCAAATCCAAAGCACATCAGTCTTACAATCATCAAGAAATCTGTTCTATTAACCATAGTTTCCACACCAAACCGAGCTGCTTTTCAGCTGTTTCTTGCTGCTTCTACAGGGACTCTGGAATTAAGTCCCTTTTCAGGTGCATATATGGGTAAGAGAACAGGGATGGTGAAATGGAACACAAGACTGTCTGTTATCCAGAGTCCTGGATGACCAGGGAGAGAGTAGTTAAATTCCTATCTCTGACAATAACACCAGGCTAAATGTAGAGTAGTTCATTCTGCAGTCTCAGATGTCTGGCAGATAGAGGGAGGGGAAAAAAACCAAGCTGTAGCACTGCAAAGTAACACATTAATCTAACTGCGATCCTGTTGCCATTAATAGGACTTTGAATGGATTCTAGAAAGCCACTATTTAGGCAGTTATATGTCCTTTTTTCTTTTTTTTTTTTCCTCCTTCTTTCTTTCTTTTTTCTTCCACTAGTATGTTTTTGGTACTGGCTTTAATTCTCACTTCCCCTTTTAATTTTTGTTTTCAGGTTACTTCACCAGGATAGAAGAGAACATATAGTGGTTGAAATCTACACTGGTAACACATTAACTCTCAGCAGACTCTTAGGAGTTCTTCATAAGAAATTGTTGTGAGTTCACTTTTTATTTTCAGCTTTTTTTTGTATTGGTTTTGCATCCATAAATGGTAAGAAAGATTGAGCAAGTAGGAAAGTGGGAATAGAGAAGAACTTCATAAAGCTAAGAGGCAGGCTACAGATTTTGGATAGTGTAATAGCAACAGTTTTACTGTTGTTGGATAAGGAATTTTTTCTGAACTGCTTTAGAACATAAATGTATCAATTTAGCCTTTAGACACTAAATCACCAAAGCTAAAAATTATACTTTTGAATAGTAAAACCCAACTTGACAGTAAATGAATCATAAGGATTGAAGCTACGATTTTTTAAATGGTGAAATTTAAAATGACAGATGGGAGGTTAGAATTAATTTGTTCAAAGGCAACTGGGCTGAATGATTTTTAAAGGCAATTTGCACAGAAAAAATTATGCCTATTAAAACAAAGTAATTCATATCTTACCAGAATTAATCAGAAAGAAGGCAGAATGATAGTATCTTAATTAAAGTATCTCAGTTACAAACTGATCTAATTTAATGTGAATGTTAAAAACTCCCCTGAGAAGGACAGGAACTCATATTCCAAAAGACAGTATTTTTCTTCTTTATTTAGCAATGACATATTTAAGTCAAGTTTTTCTTGCCTTTTTTAATGCTAACGTAAAATTGTGTCTGTGCAGAACTGCTTCCAGGGAGAACAAAGTGAGATGAGAGTGTTTCTTTTGAAAGCATCTGTTGATTTTAGACTATATTACATAATTTTGTTGGGAACACTAAAATAAAATCCTTTTAATCTCTTTGGTTAGGATCAATGGAATAGAAATAACAGGGTTCTTTGATTGAAAATTGATATAGAATCATAGAATAATTTAGGTTGGAAAAGTTCTCTGAAATCATGAAGTCCAACCGTTGTTGTGTGTGGAGGAAGATTTTCATTATATTGGTTTGGTTACATGTAAGTGGAAAGTTGCTAGAGAATAGTGCACTACAAATAAGAAGTTGTATTATGTTTGTTATTGTACCATACATCTTGCAAACTTCAGACATATGTATTTTCTTTGTGGCCAGATTGCACACTCACAGAGTCCGGAAACAGGTGTGTTTACAGAGGTACTTCTTTGTTATTTCTGAGGGTGATGCAACAATGTTTTTATAGTAACAAGATGTCTTTGTTAATTGAAGATGACCTCTATTTTAATGAGCACGACTCACCAGAGGCCTTTTTAATGTTGCAGCATGCAGACAGAAACTAATCTCAATCATGATGGATATCTCACATAAAGTGCACATTTATTTTCAACTAATTATTTTTGCTTGTTCAATTATTCCATGTGAAACGTTGTCAGATTCACTGTCAGTATCTTTTCTGGAGTCCATGGAGAGGAAGAGGTTTCTGCTTTTTTCCTTTTGTAATTACCCTTTGCTTCCATGTCTGAAACACTAGATGCAGCAACTGGTGAAAACACAAAATAATTTTGTTAGTGAAGTTTCTGTATAAGCAGATTTTTGACAATCCCCCATCCCTTGTGCTGTGCTATGATGAGCTGAAAGGCAGTCTTCATTTTTGACTTCACATCAATTTAAATATTTTGAGCTCAACCTCTTTTAAAAGTCTGGTGGAGGTTCAGATTTCTTCATAATTTAAATGATAAAGCATTGGAACTAAATTCTGTCTTTTTACTGCTGTAGTTGGAAGACAGCATATCCTGGAGAAATTTTTGTCAAGTTAATGTATTTATTCCATTTTTTAGTGCCTGGCAATTATAGAACAAGAGCAAGACAGAACTTGATACTCTTTTGTCAATGAAAATGTACTTTTCTCGATAAGTGGCTTTAAAGTTATGGAAATTATTTATTCTCATGGAGATGCTTTATAACATTTTTTCCTGTGCATTATGCAGGAGACATCTAAAGGAATTTCTTTACTGTTTTTCTTTCTGAGAATATTTCTCCAGACAATTTGCTGGACATCTGTCTTTGCTATAAGTATCTGCATTCATTCAGAATGGTAATATACCAATATCAACTCCTTGAGCATGTGTTAGTCTGCAGTGTAATTACTTTTATCAGGTTATAGGAGGTAAGAAAACTTTGTAGTTCTCTAGGGACTCTAATCCAGAAACTAAGCTGTGAAGCAGACCAGAAAAATATAGGCAGAATGTGTTATGACATGGAGCAGGCCAAGTAAAGTAGTTACTGAAATTTTGTAAGTTAAAAAAAAAGCCTGAGACAAGGTCAAAGGCCCAGTTCAGTGGTCAAATATACTAAAATATGCTTGTTCAGAGGAAATCAGGAGTGTCACCAGCTTACGGATTGTTTCTCAAGGAAATGTAAATAGGGTGGAATTTGAGAAGCCAAGTGGCATGTGAAGATGCTGTGTGTATTTTAACGTGATACTACAGTTTTTAATTTGTCCACCACTACAGTATTAGTGCAGTGCTGATAAGGGGCTGCAATGCCAGCCTCATTTATTGCCAGGAGGGAGCAACTGTACATGTATTTTTTGTGTAGTTCATGGTGACAAAAACAGATTAGTACATTAACTCAAGGCAGTGCAAAGCCTCAGTGTTTGTCAACATGAATTTTATCTTGCATTGATGAGCAAGACCTCCAAGAACTTTTGCCCTATATGTCTTAACAGTGCTCAACTACTCCAGCAGTCCCTGCTCACTTCTCCTGCAGTTTCAAGGAGGTGTTTTTTCTGATATGTCACTGCACTCATGTGGTACTATTCACTAGAGTTCTTCATTCCAGTCCCATTTTCCCATCTGTTTTACCCATTTCTACACTGCCAGCTCCAAGTCTGTAGCTGTTGATCTCGGTGTAGTCCTGCCTGTGCTCTAAACCTGGTATCTTTTCTTTGTACTGTGTTCTCGAGGTATATAAACCCTATGGAAGCTCTGTGCTGGTAACAAACCAGACAGGGCTTTACATATGCAAGGTTACCTACAGGGCTGGCAAGTCAACAGGGTTTTTTAGCAGACAGTTAATTGACTTTTAAAAATAGTCCAGCTTTTGGTTTTCAAAAGCAAGCAGGCTATCAAGAATAAACACGTAGCCAGTGAGTCAGAGAATGACACAGCACTGGCTGCTACTTGTTCAATGAATTAAGTGACTTCCCGGAATTCTTTTCTACTTTGTAATCTTTTTCACTGATTAGTGTGTAAAAGCCTGCCAAACTGAACATGAGGAAAGTAATCTTTGAAGCATGAAACCATATTTAAAGAAGATAGAAAAAATACTCAGGCATTTTTGATAATTTAACCATGCAAGAAAAAAATGTGCACTCAACTGACTGACTACAGCAAATACCACATTTTGGTTTAAAAGGTTACTTTTTCTGTCTTTCATATCTGAAAGATGTGGTTTTTACTTGGACAAAAATCTGGAGAAAGGAAATCCCTGTGATTTTTTTTTTTAATGGAAGCACAGTACATAAGATTCAGACAGCAGCTATCCCAGGTTGACTGCTAGGAGCATTGACTTGGGGACTGTAATTTGAGCTTGGATAACAAGGCTACTTAAACTATCTTAACCCTGTGTCTGCTGCTCCATCGGTTTTGTTCTTATCTCTTTTCTATCACCTGCTCATTAATGGAACTAATCTTTCCACAGTGATTCAATCTTCTCTTTGGGAAATAAATCCCACTCAAATGTTTTTTGGATTTTTTTTCTTCTTTTCCATTTCAATCAGTTCTCTAGTCCTGCTGTTTTAGAAACTGCCTTCAGAAATATTTCTGTCAGCAGAAAGGGTATCTAGAGGTAGAACTCCCCCTTTTTTTGGCAATATGGTAGCTCAAATGCAAGCCAAGCATGTAGTGTGAATGACACAAGTTATTTCTTGGTTGGCAGTTACTCAGTTTTATTTCCCACCCTGTAACTACTATTGTTGTGTAAGAGAAAGGGCTTGTCCTCTTAAAAGTCATTTCTATTTCATCATCAGCAGCATCATCTTTTACTCCATTCTTCTTGGATGCAAATTATCTGGGATGTTACATCTTGCACACCTCATTGTTATGTCACTTCATAAACCAGGGTATAGTAGATGGTACAGAACAGATCAGATCCCTGATACAGAAGATGGTAACTAAGCAGGAGTAGTAAGGGAGTCAGCAGAATGTGGGTTCATACTTGAGGAAAATGGACTACAATAAAGTGGTGAGGTGGAAAAGAACTTTTTTTTTCTTGTAACTCTTCTCAGACGTTTTTTTCAGTAGCAAAATTACTTTCCACAGAAGTTTGTCAGGCACTTGCTTGACAGTATTTGAATACTTTTAATTTGTTTGGAAAACATGCTATCTAGATATTCTAGAATACCTTGCACTGCATACTACTACTCATTGGGATCACTTTTAATCAGCATACAAGAATATTCTGTGTCACGAGTCTGGAAATGGGAACCAGGAATCATTACTGTCCACTGTTGAAACTTGATTAAACTTTTTCCCTTCCTCACTTTATTGCAAGGGTTTCCTTACTTTGAATTCTGATACTGTCTCCAACATTTGTTTGTTTGATTTGATTTCTTCCAATTTTTTTTTTATTTACTATTTATGCAAAGATTGGACCTCTTTCTACTTTCTCCTAAGTGGGGCAAGGTCATGTTATAACTTTTTCTTTTTTATCCTTGGAAATGATACCCTGGCTTTATATGTAATCCTGAATTCATATTCAAGAAAATGCTGTTACTTACATTGTGTTTTGCAACAGAGAGGTTAAGCTTTCTATAACACTTTTGGAGGAGGAGGCTTCAAGGGCTTTATATGATTGTTGGTCACAAAGATTTGGTCAGCATCAGGTGGCCCCTGCTGCTTCATACATAACAACTGGATCTGCTCCTGGTGACAACAGAAAATTGGATATGTCATTTCTGGGCAGCCACAAAGCCTTGCATGATTATATATTTCCTGGGCACCTGAAGAAGAAGCATTTGCTGAATGGTCATGCTTGTGATTGCTCTTAAACAGGAAAGAAAGCAACCTTCAGCCCATTCAAAGCAGCTGAATTGATACTACCTTCTGAACTGTTAACTCCTGTACTATTAAGTTACCAGAAAGTCTAATACACTCTGCTGATTTGGACTGGGTAAAGTTAATTTTCTGCACTGTAACTGTTGATACACTGCAGAGTAATAAAACAGATTTCTCTGTTAATTTTTGTTCTAGAGATAAATCCTTCACTCTCTGAAGCAGTGCACAAAAGATAACTGAAGATATGTCAACAAAATGCAGTTCACTGCTTTGCAGAGATATGCTGATTTAGCTCTGAATGTGATATCTAGCTCCTGGCTGCATTAAATTTGAGTGTTTTTCTACTTATAGTCAAGTCCTTGCCCTGCAGTCAGGGTGGAATATCCCTCTGCAGTTATATCAACTAAGCAAAAAACCCAGTGTATTCAAACTGGTTTGGGAGTATTCACTTGGTCCTGCAGATTCTACTTGAAGGAATTTGCAGAACTTTTGTTTGCAGAAAGCAAAAGAAAAGCAGGTGAGGTATGAAAGGAGCACAAATATATTTATTGAGTGTAAGCAAGGGATCACATATTTAAATGCCTGCCCTTTGTAGGCATTGTGACAGAGCAGAATTGAGAGATATTCAAAGAAGATATTAAGAATAGTTTGAAGCATTATATGTGCGTAAAGCACTGTGATGCATAATGGAAATATGGAAGAAACCATAAGGTCCCTCTTGAACTGGAAAAAAGGAAAAGCATTTTCACAGCAAAGATGAGCTCTGATTTCATGGCCAGCTGCGACCAGGGCCGGGACTGGGCCCCTGGCCTAGACATGCAGCAGAGCTCAGAAGAAATTCCAGAGAGTGAGAGAAAAGCTGCCCAGAGCGGCAGCAAGCAGAGAGGCCCCTGCAAAGGAGCAGCAGCAGCCAGGGAGCGAGCCCCGCGGAGCCCGGAGCAGGCCCAGAGAGGTGTAGTCTGTACTAGTGGCCAGCCGGAGCCCGACCGAGAAATGCAGGGGTGCCCTGTGAGCTGGGCCAGGGCAGCCAGACTGAGAAGCACAGCCAGCACAGCGACCACTGCCGCTCGAATTTGCAAGAGAGAGAGAGAGAGAGAAGAGAAGCCACACTGAACAGGTTTATTCTGGGTGGGACTGGTAAAAACTATCAGGATAAGACAACTGAGCTGAACCCCAGAACCTGCGACCCGGGGTAGGGGTGGACCCTACTTGGAGGGGTCCCCCGAGAGCTTATTCCCCTGGGAGGACCCCATGGAGCAGGGAAAAGACTCAGAGCTTTAATTCCCTGTAACACGTGGTGAAGATCATGGTGGAGCGGGTTTGTTCCCCCCCAGCCCATGAAAGGACCCCGAGGGGTACAGAGACCCCCCACACCTGATGGAGAGAGATTTTAACTATCACCCTGAGAGTTTCTCCTCCTGCATTGATGCAGGGGGCTGAGGGGTGGTTGAAAGTGTGTTTAATACTGTGTATTTTATTACTTTTTAGTTTCTATTCTGTTAGCAATAAATTTTAATATTATTCCTCATGTTGAGTCTGTCTTGTCTGTTGTGAACCTCTCTCACCTTTTAGCAATTTTGTTGGAGGTTTGAATCCGGCCAGAGTAAACCCACAACAGTAAGGAAAGCCTATGGAAGAGTAAATAGAGTCTTGTTAGCAACCTGTTCAGAAAAAAATAATCTTTTGAAAATTGGACTGCATATTCACCCAGGCAAGGAGAAGGTCGAAAACTCTTCATATGAATCTTCATAAAAATCTAATAAAACCAAAATCTTGTATAAACTACATTGAATTTGTTGCTATAGCTAGAAAGATTGTTAATTTCCCCACTTCCCCCTCATAACATTGAGACATGAATGACTTTTTTTCTCTTTTGTTATAAACAATTAAATTTCTACGACAGAGAGGCAGACAGTTGATACAAGTAGAAAACATTGGTATCACATCAGGAATTAAAATTAAACCTAGAGATTTGTTAGAAACAAAATTAAATAATTGGTATAATAAATTTGCAAGACATTCTGACTTACGTTATATTCCACAAAAGTTCTTATAACTTTAAGGACAGCAGTGAGCTACATTTCCCCCCAAAGAATCTGTAAACCAACAGACTTCTTGGTAACGAGACTTTGCACTGACAATGCTGCAAAACCTAATGCACCACAAACTGTGGGTGCTTAAGGATGAGGAGGGCATCTGTGCTTGGGTCACTGTCTTAGGAACACTGCTCTATGTTATTGCAATATTTTTTGTCACCCATTCTTGTACATTTTTAGAGACTGCACTATGAGTAGTGCTCTCACAGAAGGTCATGCCCAGAAGAACAGTGCATAGAATACTTCTTGCTCTGTTTTTCTTTTGCTTTCTTTTACTTGGTATAGACAAGCAGACATAAACACAGTAATTTACTGTTGGACAAAGAAACTAGAGAGAGTAAGGATCTTTATAAATATATGAGAAAAAAAAGAGGAATTAAAAAACAAGAAGAAAACTAAAAGTTATTCATTAACGAAGAAAAAAAAGAATACATTCTTTAAAAACAGAATTTAATTTTTTAAGGAAGGGCTATTGTTGTAAACATCTGGAATGTCTGTATAAACATGAGGTGTAATAGAACAGACCAGTTAAAAAACCCAAGGAAGATCTATGCTTTCCTCGAAAGTGTTATATGACAGAACAAATATGTAATTTCTGTAATTTCTGTCTTTTCTTTTTCATTTCTCTTGATTCTAATTCTTTAAATGTTGGTATGAAAATATTGTAGAACGAGTTGTAAGAAATAACTTTTTTTTCTAGAAAAGCTATCAGATGGGAGATTTAGTGGCTCTGCAACTGAATCTTCATAATAATATTAACGCTGCATCTTTTTCTTCTTTTTGATATAGTGTATATGAAAAGTCCTTATTACCTTTTGATTTTTTTTTTTTTGGTAGCTTATACATAAAAAAGAAAAAAAATAGTGAACTAATTCAACCAGGTTGGATAGAACTGAATGTAAAAAGAGGTTGGATAGAACTGAATGTAAAAAGAGGTTATTAAGGTTTTATTTACTTTTTATGACTGTTTATTACCTGATTCAGACACATTTCTGTGGTAAAAAACCAGCAGTGGTCATCTTTAACATGTTGCAGATGAAACTAGAGTACTTGTTGTTCCTAGGGAGCCTGTCAATGTATTTTTTCCTGTAGAGTATTAATTTAGCAGGGGGACTGATGAAGAGCAGAGGGTAAACAAATTGCTGAGAAGAGTGGTTTATGGCACTCCACCTACAAGCTTTGTGTTTCCCTTTGCTCTGTGAATCAGTGTTGTTGGATTTTTTTGGTCTTTCATCTTGCATGCTTAAACTTATAGGTGTCTGTGAAAGTAATGTACACTTGAGAAGAATTCTGAATGCTGATGTTCTCTCTACTGTTATTAGAAAGTACTTTACTTACTAAAACAAAACTTTTAACAAAACTGGGTACCACTGAAGTTTCTGGTTGAAGGCCTATGCAACTTTGCATTTGCCTGAGGTGGATAATTTTGATTAAAGATTCAGTAAGTTGAACCAGTTCCTAAGGGGAAAGGGATCAACGTTTATAAATTATTCTTAACTTTTGTGCCCAATTTACCGAGGCTAAGAGATTTTGGTTGCAATGGGAAGAAGGATGATGATGCTCTGGTTAGGTATCCAGCTATTGGTTGTGTCTCAGAGCACCTAGCTACATGCTAAATAGCTACCCAGGCACATGCATTTAGCTAGTAGATGAGTTGAAGCTCTCTTAAAAACATGGAAAAGTCTAAGTTTCTGATTCCTCTGGGTTATTTTCTTTTTCTCTAAGCTGGTTTCTTGTTTGATGCTTATGTTTTTTTCATGTTCTTTCAGTTGCATTGTAATTGTAAGGTGTTCTGCTACATAATCTCTGATGATGACTTCTTTGGCTTTTGATTAGTTGCGAAATGATGCCCTAGCCTAAATGGTGAACCACTAACGAGGGAATAGCTGAGGCTGGATATGTGCTTTCGCGGATGTTCGTCAGAAAGAGGAGTATGTGCCAGACATGTAGGTGTCAACTAATAACTCTTGGTACACAAGGGAAGCGAGTGATTACTGTATTCCTTGTTCTTGTAATGATGGTGTGTGTGTGCATTTTGTAAGATACCGAGAATAATCTTCAGCGATACTTTTGTTAGCTTTTTTCCTTTGTGCCGGTGATTCACCCATTTGAGTTGAGTTGCTCAGAGAATGTGCATTACACTGTTCAGCTTATAACATTTACATTAAGATAGCTTTCTGCCTTGTCTTGTGTGATAATGCCTTCCATTACATGTACTTATACACTGGGAAGTTATCAACACCTTCCTAGCCACAAATTCAAAGCATAGAACTGTGAGGGCAGCTGTTGGGAAAATTAACTCCATCTCAGTCAGGCCCAATACAATCTCTACCCTTTATTCTGTACTGTTTGCATCATGTTTAAGTCCCACATAATTTAATACACATACACACATATATATGTATATTAGTTTGCAGCATTGATTAGTTGTTTCTTTTTGCTTCTTATTGTAGTCCTGTGGATTTTATCACATATAGTGGGGTTTTTTTCTTCCCCTGGAACTGAATGTTCCAGTTATATGACAGGTTTTCAGGCAAGCCATTTTGTAAACTTTAATACATATTTAAAGAACTCACTTAGCCCCGTTTCTATTTAGGTATTTTTGCAGAGGAACCATTGTGTGGATGAGAATAAAGAACAAGTCGTTCATTGAATGCATTTTCTGACACATACATCTGAAACCTGTTTCACAGAGTTTAAAGCAACTAAGTTATGTTTTTCCAGTCTCTAGATAGGTTGTTGAGGTAATAGCTTGCTTTCTGTGCATTTGCCTCATATTTGCAAAAAAGAGGTTGATCTGAAATGTGTTCTTTTCCATCTCTATTTCAGAGTGTCACAACTTATACCTCTTTAAGATCTAGGATGTGTGGTGTCAAGCATCTTTGGTAAGATGATGAACTACTGTAAAAGCATCTCCCTAGACTCTGTCAGGAATCAGAGCTTCTCAGTACTCCAGAGGAAAAGGCTCTTCTGTAGTGTGTGGAAAGACCTTCCTTGGTATGAACTAAATGACTCAAATGCGGAAGAGAAACAGTATATGATGGTTTAGACCCTTTGTTTCAGCCCTTGGCTTCTCAATTGTGGAGGGGCTAGTGAGTTCCAACTGTAATAAAGGTGAGAAATTTTGTTTAAGTTCAGCTGTAGTAAGTCCACATCACTCAGCTCGCTAAAGTGCCCTTCCATAACCTGCCACAGCTATTGTACCACAGGTACTTTGAGAAACTCTGTATTTTCTTAGTAGTATCAGTGACTTTCTGAAGTCAAAATACTCTAGACCAGTTGCAGAATAATCCATATTAATAGCTTTTACAGTATGTAGAAAAGCAACACTTGTTTGTTAATACATTCAACTTTTTGAATTATTTGTCTTTTTAAGTGATTTTGCCTACTACAAGTTCTTGCTTTTATGCAGCTAGGAAGCGGGATTTGTGTTTTTTAAATACTAGGACTGTGACTGTGTTGCCACATGATCAAGATTTGCAGGCATAATGCTAGCATTAGTTAAGTACTGAAAGAAAAAGATAGTTGTAGAGCAAAAATCACTTGAGAAAGCTCATAAACCCTCTGTGAATAAGGTGAACAAGTGCATTAAAAGCTAGTAGTTCCAAGGGACTTAGGATAAAAGGCAAAATTCTTCTAGCAGAAGCCAGAGACTGCTGTGCAACCTACTACCTCTGTTGGGTGTGCTCTGTGTCCACAGATAGGTATTTTATTCCACCCTTATGGTGCATCTTGGTTTGAAAATGTCACAAGGTTCTGAGCACAGTCTCTGTCTGTTAACGTTACTGATTGTTCTAAGATTTCCCTACAAACACCCACTGTTGCACAGCAGGAAAAGCCTTTCCTCTTACATTTGGTAAATTAAATAATTTGAATATCTTAGTGGAAATACCTAAACTCTCTTTCAGGTTTGAATGCTATAAGTGCTTTCTTTTTTCACTTCACCAAGGGTAAGTCCTACCTGACCAACTTACTGGCATTCTATGATGAAGTGATGTAGCATTGAATGGGCATGAACCCAGCTTGCACAGTTTGTGCGGTGCTGAATTAAGTTTATTACAAAGAACACCAATTTAAATACAATGTTCAAACTGTAAAACGTGGCCTTTCAGCCGATCACACCAAGGCACTCCACTGAATATGTGTGATAGAGTACTTGGGAGACCACAACTCCCGATGTGCTATTTGGCACCCTTAACATGAACCCCACAGAGTGACTCTATCAGTGATCGAGGGAAGGCCACAGATGTCATTTATATGGACTTCTGTAAAAGCCTTTGACATGGTCTCCCATGACGACTGTTAGATGGTAAGAAAGTGGTTGGACAGTCACATCCAAAGGGTTGTGGTCATTGGTTCAGAGTCCCGATGGACATCAGTGACAATTGGTGCCCTCAGGCGTCTGTGTTGGGACCAGTGTTATTTATTATCTTCATCAGTGACATGGTGGGATTGAGTACACCCTCAGCAAAGTTGCAGGTGACACCAAACTGAGTGGTTCTATTGACAGTCCTGGAGGACAGGATGCCATCCAGAAGGACCTGGATAAGCTTGAGAAGTGAGCCCAGGGGAACCTCATGAGGTTTAATAAGACTAAGTGCAAGGTGCTCCACCTGGGTCATGGAAACCCCCAGTATCAATACAGGCTGGGGGATGAATAGATAGAGAGCAACCCTGCAAGGAAGGACTTTGGGATGCTGGTGGATTAGAGGTTGGACATGAGCTGGTAATGTGCACTTGCAGCTCAGAAAGCCAGTTGTGTCCTGGGCTGCATCAGAAGGAGGATGGCCAGCAGGTTGAGGGAGATGGTTCTACTCCTCTACTCTGCTCTGGTGAGACCCCTCCTGGAGTGCTATGTCCAGCTCTGGGGTCCTCACAACAGGAAGGACGTGGACTTGTTGGAGCAAGTCCAGAGGAGGGCCACTAAGATGATTAGAGGAATGGGGCACCTCTCCTAAGAGGAAAGGCTAAGAGAATTGGGTTTGTTCAAGCTGGAAAAGAGATGGCTTAGGGGTGACCTAATTGTGACCTTCCAGTACCTCAAGGGAGCCTACAAGAAAGATGGAGAGGGATTATTTACAAGAACACAAGAACAGGACAAGGGGAAATGGCTTCAAACTGAAAGAGGGTAGATTTAGATTAGACATTAGGAAGAAACTCTTTACTATCAAGGTGGTGAGACACTGGAACAGATTGCCCAGAAAAGTTGTGGATGCCCCATCCCTGAAAGTGTTCAAGGCCAGGTTAGATGGAGCTCTGAACAACCTGCTCTAGTGTAAGGTCTCCCTGAACTGAGCAAGAAGATTGGAACTAGATGATCTTTAAGGTCCCTTCCAACACATGCCATTCTGTGATTCTCTTCACCTTCCCTTCACTGGTCTCTTCTTTCTGGTGACCAGTGACAGAACCCAAGGGAATGACCTGAAGTCATGTCAGGGCAGGTTTTGGTTGGATATCAGGAAAAGGTTTATCATCCAGAGCGTGGTTGAGCACGGGAACAGGGTCTCCAGGGAAGTGGTCACAGCACCAAGCCTGACAGAGTTCAAAAAATGTTTGGACAATGCTCTCAGGCACGTGGTGTGATTCTTGGGGCTGTTCTGTACAGGACTGGGAGCTGGATTTTTATATACAGGACTCTAATGGGTCCCTTCCAACTCAGGATATTCTATGGTTTCAAAAAATCTTGTATTTTTAGCTCTATAATTTTAACAGATCTAAGAAAAATAATGGTTTATGTTTTCTTCTTTCTACCTCAATGAATACAAATGAAACCTTAACATGAAAATATCTAAGTGGATTTTTTCTGTTATATTAGAGTCAACCCTGTGATTTAATTAACTTTGTTGCATACAATTGAATATGGTATTTGGTCCCAAACGCTCTCTCACAGATGATTTTGTGAACTCAATGTTAACCTTGCAAGGAAGAGAAGTATTGTACTTTTCTACTGGGAGAATCAGGAGACATTTTGAAAACCTTTTCTAATCAAGTTGACTAATATTATTAGAAAACCTATTTTCATCTGCCAGTCATTCCTTACATTTAAATTTTAAGCTCATTGAAGCAACTGTTTTGTTTTCTGTTGTGTGAGATACACAACACAGTGGGTCTTGCTCCATGGTGGGAACTTTTTCAGTATTATGTTACTAATGTAAGAGAAATAAGTACAGTGCTTATCTACTAGAATTATAAAATATTAATTATTTGTTTTATCATATTAATATATGTGACATGAGGCATATCAATGCCCTATCACGGTTTTCAGTACCATGTTTACCTACCTACTGCAGGTACACAGTTTGATATATAAAAAGAACTATTGTTTTTCATATTATAATGGTACAGACATGTTTGTACTTTGATAGTAAAAGGCCACAAATTACTTGACAGAGGGGGGAAAGCTTTCTTAACTTTTGTAGGAAAGCAAGTTGAAAGGAATTATCTTTAGTCCTGATATATGCCCATTTATCCCCCATGTCCATCTATTCCAGTAAAAGCTTTTCTGGTGTGTTTATTGAGGAAAATGCTGAGCTTTAAAAATGTACATTTAATGATTTCTGTAGCTTAGAGACTGACTTCTTTCTTCAGAGTAGACAAGATTAGATTAATGCAGAGGTTTTTTTCTATTATTTTCTATCCATTTTCCCACTATTTCTTCCTTTTTTTTCCCCTAAGGTATTTGAAATAAAATGAATAATCAGCTGTTTGTGAGAGTGTTATTTAAAAGCATTTATATTAATCATTGAGAGGCACAATGCAATTTGGGAGAAACATAATACAAACACATAACTATAATCATTAGCTACTGTTTGCTGCTTTTGAATGTTTTTTTTCTTGTCGAGTACCAAAGCATATTCTGCAATTCTCATCCTTAAGATTATGAACAAACTGAATTATCCCCTTTTAATCTACAAAATTTGAGACAAGCCTTCTAACAAAAGAGAAGGAAGAGCTGGAGACTAATGTTTCTTAACTTTAATGGCCTAACTGTACCACACTCTTCTTATGGAGGTCAGAATAATTTGGTAGGACCATTTGTAGGCTTCCTTAAAAATACAGTCTACATGTAATAGTCAACTAGAGGAGCAAGAGAAAAGAAGCAGAATTTACATATATGGGCAGAAGCTGATGATGAAACTGATGGTTCTAACATTATTTAATCTACTGAAGAAAGACAGGAAACTCCAGATATTTCAAGAGACTGAATTTCTTATTCTGCATTAGTGTGATTTTGTGGAGCACGCAGCCAAGCTGTGAAAAAGGAGAGCAAAATACAGTTTTGATTGATCATCTCATGGTAAAGTCTGACCCTATGCATCAGTAACTTGTGATAACAAGTTAATTGCATATGCTAATCTAATTTGTGTTCACAGTCCTAGGATTTTAAAAGCATCCAGCTGATGTTCAGTGTCAGCTGCTCTCAGGACAGTTATACTGCTTTTTTGGGGATTGGCTGGCGTATAAAAGCTGATTCCCACATGGACAACAAAATTCTGTGCCTTTCTCTTCAGTCTAAATACCCCCCTGGAAGAGACAGCAGATGAAGTTTCTTCTTAGTTTGTGGAGAAACTCTGTAACATAAAAAAAAAATGAAGAAAAGGAAAGAGAGAGAGAGGAAAGGCATTGTACAAACTGGGAGAAGGGCTTGAGAACTGGTAGCACTACTGCATCTAGAGTAATGTGCTTGCTGCCTCTCTGCCAGGTAGACACAAGTAGCTCCAGGTGAGGTTCGTGGCTGCTTGCCTCATGATTTATTGCTCACAGCACATCAGTGTGCAGGCTCCTTGTTCTGTCTCCTGAGCTATATGTTAGAATTAGTGCCTCTGGTGTTCCCCAACACCGGTGAACATCTGTAGAGAGGCAACGCTTTCCAAAATTTCAAATTCACATCTGGGATGCAAAAGACAGCTTCTTATTCCAATCTATTTGTTCTATTTTTCTCTATGCTTAGCTTCAGGCAGAAGCTGTGGGTCTTGCAGAGTTAACAACCCTGATATGTACTCTACCTCCTTAGAAAAGTTAATTTGGTGTTTGACCCTGATTACTAATAGCTCTCGCAATGATTGGAAAGGTAGAATAATATTAACAGTGCTTTGTCAATTAAAACATGAAGACCTGTTCTAATACATCCAGAAATATTGTGGTGCCCTGTGTAAGAGGAATTTAATTTTTTTTTCTATTTTCAATTACCCCTAAAGCCAAGGGCTCCTGGGTATTTTGGTACCTGAACTCCAAACTCTTGTATCACCTCCTCAGAGGCCTCAAAAAAATTAAGGCCCTTCTGCAATTATTAGTCCCCAAGATAAATTTATTCAGTAGAATAGGAACATGCATTTTGGGTTGAAGATCATATTACATCAATTAGGCAAATACTGACTCAGATCCCTTCAAAGCTGTATATCAAAATTATATGATTAGCACACTTTCCTCTATCATGTCAACCTCTGACACATCGCCATGGATTTCTGTGGAAATACTCAACTGCCAGTAGAAGAAGGTGAGGAGATTATTAGCATCCAACTATTTAGTTGTCCCAGTGTCTCATTTCTGAACTTCTGTTGGCTGTTTGTTATATCACTTGAAAATTCTTGCAAGGACCTGAGCTCTGTGAATGGGCCCTGGACCCACTGCTGGGAGTCCAGGGAGCACTGGGAAGTGGCATAGTTCTTTTCTGTGGATGAAACTCATAGATTTTGTTCAGGGTCTTTTTCCTTCTCTGGAATTTGTGTAGCTATGCATTATTTGTTCTAGTTCAAAGAATTTCTGTGTAACACCCACCTTGGTATGTCGCTGTAGCAGGCACGGTGGAATTGCTTGGCAAAAACCAATTTGAATTAGGACATGTTGCTCCTGCCTCTTTCAAGTCTTTAGGTCTACATTGAGAAGAATTGTAGAACTCTGTGTCAGAGCTTGCAGAGGTGCAACCATGCTTGGAAACCTGTCAGATTGCATCACAGCTCCCTCATGGCCTCAGGGTCAGGCTTCTTTTGGGTTGAAACAAGGAGAGGTTGCTCAAAGATCTTGTTATGGCAGCAAGATAGGAATGGGTAGGGCGTGTGAAGATTTTTACCATTTCCTTTTTTGAGAGCTTGGCAAATGGTTAGAGTGCTTTTTTCTTTTGTATACACTAGGAAGATAATTGCTTTGTAATGTGGAAGTAATTGTATGTGCTATGAGTGGGGTGTGTGTGATTAGGGATACTAGAAACAGTCCAGCCTTGGCAGCAAAGTAGTTTGGTAGTCTGGTAATTTCAAGGTAAATTTTAGCCTTCACAGAGCTCTGTGTTGACGTCTGTGCTATTTTTTGCACCTAAGCTTATCTGCTGCTAGCTCTGAAGTGTCTATACATCCTATTAGTTTTAGGGTGATTACATGCCTAACAAGCTATGAAAAGTAGTTTTGGGCCTGGGGACAAGCTTCTTAGCTTGCCGTCTCTTTTCTTTGTTGGTACTGGTTCTGCTGCCTCCTACATATTGGTCTGGTTAGGTGGCAGGAAATGTACTTAGTAGCCTTGAGGGATTCAAGGCTTGGGATGAGAAGTGGAGACCTCAATGGTTCTGTGATTCTGTGATCACTTCCTTTGTGCGCTGTAGACGTTGCCAATCAGCAGAAGAGCTACTCCAGGTGGGTCACCTCACCTGGCCTATCACTTCTTGGCAATACACTTATCTAAGTGTTTCTAAGGTTGCAAACTCAAACAAAATGAATGAAGGCTGTGAATATACTAAAACATACTTCTGAATAAAAAGCTTCCTTTGTCTAGTGTAAGGCCCTACTGAGTGGAGCTTCAGGCCAAGACAAAGCTGTACCTTTGATCTTGGAGGTGTTGCTGGCTGCCTTAAGTTTTTCAGTTTGCATACAAGAGGTAGGTATCAGTATTGTAGACAGGAAAGAGCTGCTGGCTGGACTGCTCTATAAAGTCCTTTGATGCTGGAGGCTTTCCCTGTCCTTGGTAAGACTTCACCTGGCAAAACCTCTGGCAACTGGAGATGCTCTCCAGGAAATTCTCCCTTGCATTCAGGAAGGAGCTTGCCTGAAGTCATGGTGTATAGTATAATATAGTATCTACAGACTTGATTTATTGTTACTCTCATTTGCATATGAATTTGTGGACAATGTTGCAGAAAAGCTGATGAGTATTTCAAGTGTTAACAGATTTGTAGGATTTAACAGATGAATGCCTACTGATCAAATGATTGGGGTTTTGTTGTTTGGGGTTTTTTTTAAATCTAAAGCAAGTGAATCCAAGCAAACTGGGCAACAGCAATTTTCAAAGTAAGTGTGCTCCAGGAATACAATTTCTGGTGTCGCCTTTTCTGTTTACATCACAAATATTGCAGTGAAAAATTCACTACTATGAAACTTGGGAATAGTGATTCCAGAGGCTATGTTACAGAGTATTCATAACAGGCAAAATTGATATTTGTAAGTGTAACCCTTTGTTTTGGGAAATCTGATTCCAGTTGTAATCCAATATTGCATGTTTCAGTTTTATAGATAGGAGAGAGGCAATTCAATTAGCCAGTAGCAGTGTTCCATGTGATATGTGAACCCATCTAAAACAGTTTGTATTTAAATACCCACAGCAACTGCTCATGGACTGATAAAGAATTATCTTTGACTGCTCTCAACAGATCATTTTGAATTATGAACATAGAACCACTCAAATTTTCTCATGAACAGGAAGACACAAATTGAACTGAGCGCATTATTGAATACAAAGAACTTGCACAACATTTGTAAACAGTGGTGTATCCTAAGCAGTATCTCCTGCATCTGTTGTAGCAGTATGTGGAGGTATTCATTAACAAACAGCCCATAGTAACTGGGACTCTAAATTTAAACTCTTCTTGAATTAGAGGAAGCAGTACAGCAGATTTAGATTTCTTCCTGAAATGGGACACTTCAAAAGCCTTGACATAAATGCAACAGGAACAAGTTTCTCTAAGCTCTGTAGTTCCTGGAGAGGACAACCTGAAAGGTTTTGAAATTTGTGTCAGTGAAATAGGTTCTTCTTCACTGATGCAAAAGAAATTCCACTGTATTAAAGGAGAAACACCCACATCCAAAACACCTGAATTTTTTTATTTAGATAATAAACCACCACCTTCTACAAACCATTTTGCTCTCCTTTTCTATATTAGTTCCTTTAGTAAGTTATTTTTGAAAATATATATTAATATTGATCAGTGACCTTCCTCAATGAGCACATTTAGTTACCAGATGTAAACATGCAGCTAATAGCTCATGCTGTGCAGGTCTGCCAGTGCCTCCCAACCTTGGCAATAAGCCTTAAGTGGACTGGAGGGAAGGCTGTCAAGGGCTTTCTGCTGAAGAGATACAGGCTGCAATCTACTGAATGCATCGTGTCTGAGTACCCTGAGCTTGCTCGGATTTATTTTTTCCTCTTAAGATCATGCTTTTATATAGACTGTTGCGAATCCTGATTTAATATTCTGCTGACTACACCAATTTGTCATGAATGAGTGGTTTGGGCAAGGTTTGCTTTAATACTTACTATATAGATGAAACATAAAAAGGAAAATTCGCTTAAAATTCCTTTAAAATGATTTGCATGGAGACCAAGGATGCAAGTGATAAGGGTGCAAAAGGGTAAGGAAGACTCTCCCGTGAGTCACAAGGCTCAGAAAGGACCCCCTTGCTAAACTTAGCCTCAGACCCGATCAACGTTTATATTTAAAGGGTTTAAGTAGCACTTCTTCAATTGACTAATTCAACATTTATAAAATGATTAAATAGAATTGACTACAGCTGCAATAGTACCTTAATTATAGCTCCAAGACAACAGTATTTATGCTATACTTGCTATAGAGTATTTAAATCAATTCACACACACACAGAGAGAAGTATATACAAAAATATCTGTGAAACATTTCCTTTGAGTTCAGTGAAATACCCATATTGAGTACTTTGGCTTTTCTTAATGGGTGAGGGTTGAGCCCTGAGGAGTGGGAGGACTTTATCAACCTAGCCTCTGTCATCAGCTTTAGGTAATTGTCCTCTAGCTATCACAAATGTGAGAGTTTGCAAGCTCCAAGAGGTGTCCCACTCTGACAGGGATGCTGGCACATCCCACTGCAGTCCAGCTCAAAGGGCCTCACTTGGGTTGCCTATTTATAGAGTTGCAAGATGGTTTACTTTAGTAATCTGTAAAATTTTCATCCTCAGGTCAGTAATTACTTGAGTTTTCAAAACAATTACAAATTGTTTCCAATACAATTTCAAATTGCTTTCAATACTCCAGTCACAAAGGCTGGGGACAGAGTGGCTGGAGAGCAGCCAGGCAGAAATGGATCTGGGAGTTTGGATCGACAGGAAGCTGAACATGAGCCAGCAGTGTGCCCAGGTGGCCAAGAAGGCCAATGGCATCCTGGCCTGGATCAGGACCAGTGTGGCCAACAGGACCAGGGAAGTGATTCTTCCCCTGGACTCAGCACTGGTGAGGCCACACCTGGAGTGCTGTGTCCAGTTCTGGGCCCCTCAGTTCAGGAAGGATATTGAGGTGCTGGAGCAGGTCCAGAGAGGAGCAACAAGGCTGGTGAAGGGACTTGAGCACAAGTCCTATGAGGAGAGGCTGAGGGAGCTGGGATCGTTTAGCTTGGAGAAGAGGAGGCTCAGGGGAGACCTCATCACTCTCTACAACTCTGTGAAAGGAGGTTGTAGCCAAGTGGGGGTTGGTCTCTTCTCCCAGGCAACCAGCAGTAGGACAAGAGGGCACAGACTTGAGCTGTGCCAGGGGATGTTTAGGCTGTATATTAGGAGGAAATTTTTTACAGAGAGACTAATCAGACATTGGAATGGGCTGCCCAGGGAGGTGGTGGATTCACCATCCCTGGAGGTTTTTAAGATGAGACTGGATGTGGCACTTAGTACCATGGTCTAGTAACCATGGCGGTGTTGGATCAAGGGTTGGACTTGATGATCTCAGAAGTCTTTTCCAACCTGGTTGATTCTAGGATTCTATGGTTCCCCTGGGGCTACTGTTCAGGGAGGAAGGTCCCAAGGTTGTTACCGAGTGACGGATTGTGCTCGTCTTTCACCTCAGTGATGTTCCCAGCTTAACCATGCAAATTTTCCTAGTGTGTCAAGGGACGCTTGACCACCCAACTTGTCACACAAAGACCAATGCCCAGCAGGGATTCCTGAGGTTGTAGAGTGTCCTGAGGAGGGGGTGGGGAGGAGAATGGACCACCACAAAGACTTGAGACAAGATATTGTAAAACTTCAAAAAATTAGTTTGAAGGTCTGTGTTTAAATATAGACGTGTTTAACTCTTTTGGTTCTTTTGTTGTTTTGTGGGGGTTTTTTGTGTTTTGTTTTGATTTTGGTTTTTTAGATTTGATTGGTTGGTTTGTGTTTTTTTCCTGTTTCTTGTTGTTGTTGTTTTGTCTCATTTTGTTTTTTGTGTTTTACAAGTTTAGCCAATGTCAAGAAATTGGCAGGGAAAACTTATGCTGAATATTCTGTCTCTGGCAATGTGAAAGTTAAACCTGTCCTCTACTGAGGGAACCTCCCTACAAAGTGGCAGTTTAGGGAGCCATGAAATCTTTTCATCATATAAACATTTTAGAGACAGACGCCAACTGGAGCCTGGGCCAAAGTACTAGAAACTCTTATACCTGAGAAGGACTAATGTTTCAGAAGATTTTCAAGATCAGAAGACCTTTCCTGATGATGTTGAATTGTAGCTGTTTTGGAGTATTATTATGCCCCCTCAGTAGGAAGCTATCTCTGTATCTGTCTGTTCTCTTTAACTCACCTCTCAGCAAAAGTTAAGAATGTTAAATGAAAGTTGCAGTACAGACATGAGACTGCTACAGTGCTGCACAGCAACCCCCAGAAGCATGTACTCTGTGTGCAGGCTACTACTTTGAGCAGTCTTACTGGCACAAAATGAGGATGTCCTGATGTGCTCTATACTCAGTGAGGGGTGTCAGGAGGCCTATAAGGAATTTTATAGTGATGAGGACTCTTACTGAAAACATTTGTTCAGAAATAGTAATTCAAATGGAATTTGCTGTCAGTCACAGCTTTTGCTGTGCTATTTGTTGAACTCTTGTGTAACCCTGCACATTTTTCTGGGCTGAGAAAGAGAGATGAATTTACACCATGGATCACTGTAATGTTCCGTTAAAGCAATGCTGTGATTGCAAGCATGGATTTCTTCATTTGTTGTACAGGAATATCCTATAACTTCAGAGTAGAATTACAGGAATGATGAGGGTGTTTTTGACACCCCTAACCCACCAAAATATAGTGAGATGATTATAAGTGGATTATTTGTCCAAGAAGTCATATCATAAAACACTTAGGAAAGTGAAATTGTGTCACTGAAGGTACAAGTGTGAGGAAGTCACCATTGCTTTCTTGATATTTGTCAACCAGGGATCACAAAAGTTATATGAAGATGATTTATGATGCTGTAGTGTTATATACAGCTTTTTCAAACTTATACTCTACATTTAAAACCAATAAATTCATCTCACTACAAACTTATATTGTTCAAACTTGTATTGGTGTTTGTCAACACTGAATTTGTAATAGCCATAGTTAGAAAAGACAGATTATTTAACAAGTATACATTTTCTCTATGTATGTTCCTCAAAAGTTGTGCATGAGCAGACAGAGGATTTCACAGCATGCATTTATAATACATCACCACCAGGTTAATATGCTTAGGGTCATTTTTTTTCTGTGTGTGTACCTATCCTGGATCTTCTGAACAGAGTTGTTAAACACCTTGTGAAGGTTTTTAACTACTTAAAACAGATTAATTAAGGGGAAAAAAATTAAAAAATATTTTATAGGCATTGCATGACACTCACTGGATTACTACACACTTTTAAAAAAAGAAGAAAGGAAAAGTGAGAGTACAACAATGGCATGATGAAAACCAACTGTTTCTTTTGGGAACACAGACTGTTGAAAAGCATGGATGGACATTTAAAAGGAAAGTCATAAGTGAGCAAAGCTCTTTGCTTCAGTGGATTTAAGATCAGGCCTTGGATAGGAAAAGTGTGAGTCTGGAATTGTGATACATTTTTATCAGAGTACAATACTCTGTGACCAGGTTCTTCAGTTATTCCATGCAGGGAGGGTTTAATGTACCAAGTTCACATATTTGAGGATATTTTACCTTTTGCAGGATTTTGATTTAGTAAGTGATACCACAGTGCACTGAAATCACAACACAAATACAAATTACACTTAGCAGAATATAGCAATTGACGATACAGATGAATCACAATACAAACATGATTCTTGTCACTGGTCTCTTATGATATGCTCACTGTCACAATGCTGATCATCCCCAGTCACTGAGGAGTGTGGACTAAAGCCAGCTCCAGCCTTTCTCTCTTCAAACTTCTCTTTGTTAGTTGCTCAGCTTTGGTACTGTGTTGGGTTCAGCCAGATCTTACTGCCCTGTGCTGGTTTGGCTAACGCAGGAAGACATTCACACTCATCTGCTTATGTTTTGATTAACTGCTTGAGAACAAACAATCACACAACCAGCTTATCCAGGCAACTGACACAGTCATTTAGCTAAAACAAAGTCTGCTCTCTGGTCCCTTTTTTATTACTTCAGCTTTCTTTGCACTTTGCAAAATCCACTGATGGTCAGTGGATTTTGGCTGAATTCGGTGGGAAAGTGTCTAGGTAATAATAATGCCTAGCATGTTTTCAGATACAGGCAGAGGAGTATTTTTACATACGTCAACCTATGGAAAATTTGTGAAAATAGCCCAAATATTTTTTTTTCCTGGTAAAGGTTTCTCATACTGAAACATGTTACTTTATCTTCTGCAGAGAAGAGTCCATTGCCACAGTGGTATTTTTCTTATATATGAATCTCCAGTTTAAAACCTTTTGACCTTTCTCAAGTCAATCAGGAAGGTTCTGTTAAGGTGGCTGGAGGCAGACCTTACACTTAACACTGAGATACAAAGCTAGAGGACATTTATCAAAGCAGTACATCCTACTGGAAGTACACATTCTATTGGAGTATAATGTTCAAAAATATGGAAACTTTGGTAGAATTTAACTTAGTCTTTTGGTCATGCTCTCATGTTTAATAAAAGCATTTTTCTTATATATTTGAAAAATTGTACTGTTGCAGACAGAGCTGAACTTCATTTGCTTGCATTTTGTCTATTTGCCTGGGAATGGGGCTAAACTGTAAATTTAATAGACTTGGGGCTCATTAGATCTTCATTATAAAGACATTTTTTATCAAATCTCATGTAATTTTGTTACTGTAGAATTAATACACTCATAATAGAAAACATCGTACATTTCAGCTTCAATAAGTAAAGAGGCCAGTTACACTTCAGTAAGTGAGACATAAATGCCACAGGTCAGATGCAACTGAAACAATGTTTTTTATGCCGTTGGCTTATTTTGGATAAGCCCTACAGACATTGTTGTGTATAAGGTGCAATTGTGCTTTTGGACTGAGGCATATGCATGTCTTCGAATTCCTCTTTCTCTCCAAAGCAAAAAAGTAAGTGATACGTAAAAGTGTCACAACATTTATAGCTGGGATTTGTCAGTGGAATCTGTTTTGCTTTCCCGTGGTATGAATATCTAGTCCCAAAGTAGGAGACGATTGTCCAGTGCTGTCCTTCTAGCAGCTGTCACCATGAAATGTTTAGGAATAAACATCTGCTGAAGTGTGCAGTGAACTGATGAGACTTGAGGCTGTGGAGACGGTCTTGGAATTCCTCTGTGAATAACCATTAAAATTCAAGTCCCTCGGAGGTGCTCTTTTCTTGTGGCTGGCGTGCATGCTGTCTCCATCATTAGTGTCCAACACCACTGTCATGCTGGACTCCATTCTGGACACAGCATACAGGCTACTTTGCCGGGTGGGATGGAACCGGGCTGCCTTGAGCTCTAGCTCCTCATAACTGGACACTTCAATGAAGGGGCACCAGCGGAAAGCTCGCTTGAAGCCAGCTCGGAACCTAGGAGGAAAGATGCTTGATGAAAGCCTGTGCTTATGAGACCCAGCCACATGCCTCCATCTGAAAACATAACTGTGCTGGCAGGACACTGATTCTGCTAGTTACCCTGTCCCTAGTCCTGGATGTGGTGAAGTCAGTGGGAGTTTCCTAGACTAAAGTCTGAGTAAGGTAAAAAAAGATACTGGTAACAGCTTTCAGTTTCTGATTTTCTATATGCTTTACCTGCATTTCAACGTTGGTATTTCCTTGATAATGAATTTCCTGTCTTTTGCCCATGCCTAATTAAACAAACACCAACTTTCATAGAACTGTATTCATAGAAATTGTTTTGGTTTGACCTCTGATGAAATCTGCACCTACATTTTCATCTTTTTTCATCAAGAAACTTCATAATATTCTTTTCTCTATAATACCATCCCAGTTTCCAGATTCCAACATCCCTTCTCTGTTTCCCTCTTAGCAGAGATGCTTACACGGGAGTGATGTAATGACTAATAATTGTTAATTTAAAATATTTAGAAAATAATTTTTAATAATTAAAGAGGATCCTAGAAAGTTGAAATTTGACTGTGAACAATGTACAAATGGGAATTTTGAGGATTTAGTGCATTAGTGCTTGCAATATTCGTACAGTGTTATTTTATTTCAATGCAGAGGCAGAGGTTTACTTAAAGACTATCATTACTTTTTGTGTTTAGAAGTTTAATATATTAGAAAACCAATTCCCTGTATATTTATGTGTAAGTGGAAAAAGAACACCTTTTCACCTAGACCTAAAGCTTATCAGACTTTCTCCCTTGTCTTGCTTTTCTTGTTTTGTTTCAGTAATCAGCTGTGTTGTTTATCCTGTCTGTAAGGTTTTTGGAGCAGTGGTTCAAATACTGCAGTGATGACTGCAAATAAAAATTCAGATTAAATTTTCAGTGAAAATTGACTGATCTTACAGGAGTAACTTTCTTTCCTCCTTGATTTTTTCAGTTTGCCATGGGGTTCTTGCATGATGACAGACAAGCATGTAGCTTGCTCTTCAGCATTGCTCTGTTTACATGCAGTTCACATTATGGAAAGATATTGAAAGAACCTCTGATGGCAATAAATTTAGTGAAGAGAATTGTAAAACTTAAACATGTTTAAACTGTATTACTTTTCTTGGCTACTTCCATCCTCTTTCTAATTCAGGGCATGTTTTTTCCTCATCTTGAAAAAATGTCTCTTTATCTAGATATGTAAGTAATATCCTAATTAGCCCAGAAGATGAGGCTGGTGATAGGTATTATAACTCTGTCTGATACTAGATCCAGCAGAAGTAACAATACTGCATGAATTGATCTGACTCCCAGTAACAAGCTCTATTTTCCTACTAAATGAAAAGGAAGCAGATGTTCCGGCTTCTTGATTTCAATATGGAACTTAATTATAAGAAAACTGTCAACAGTATTTCATTCTTGCATTAAATTCTGAACAGGGCGACCTTTAGTGTTTCTCAAAATTATTAGTTTTTCTTTGGTTGTATTCTTTAATCCAGATATTTAATTTTGCAGTGTATGACTGTCAGTGTAAGCCACATCAGAGATACTAATTTTTTATTAATAGCTTATTTTGTAACAGTGTCATAAAAACTTTCTGAAGAAAATAGAATTGTTTTAGAAGTTTTATGGTAGTAATTGGGAAAATATGAGGTCTCATCCTACTTTGCCTTTGATTTTGCACACACTGGAGACTGAAATTTGCTTTCTGTTGAAATTACTGGGAAATATGCCATTTGAGTAAGGGTTTTTTCTGGCATGCTAAAACTTTACCTCTTCTTTAAACAGTTATAAATTATCAAAAGGGGCAGAAGGCTGTATGAAATCAGGCATTACCTTGCCTTTTTAAAAGATCATGACCGTTAATTATCATAGGTTATCTGGGAGGAAGACTGCAGTGTTTTTACACCAATAACATCTTGTCAGGATTTGTTCGCTTCATTTTAAATTACACTCCTTTTGCCAAGTATTGCATGATCCTTAGGTGTTTTTAGAAATAGTTTGCAAAATTGGTATGAAGCTTGTCAGTAATTAAACTTGACACTGGCTGCTAATTCAAAAGAGATTTAAAATGATATTTAAAATGACTTATTACTTATTAATATGAATAATGATTCATATTAACTGAATTTGTGAAATGACTTGTTGTTCTTTGTGATGTTTGTCAAGTAATACTGGAAGAAATACTGAAGAACAGGACAGCCAGGATGATATTTGTTTAGATCCTGGTCCAACAAGCTGAAATGAAAAACATGAGTTCATTCTGCAATGCAGTAGTTTCATACTAGCAAATATCTGTGAAATCTCATCAGACTCAACAGGTGCAGTGCCTTTGAAATTCAGAGCATAATGGGTTGCTGTCAAACAGTACTGTAATTTAGGTGTTGAGTAATGAGAATGTAAATATTTGTTTTATTAGCCTGTTGCGCATCTCAGAGCATGGTCGAAATCTAATGGTGAGGTATACAAAACACAGTAAATCACATTCTATATTATATCCTTCCAGCATTGCAAAACAAAATTAGAGCTACAATTAGTTAGTGAACATACGGATTGCACTTTGTATCACTACTGACTGTCTTAACCTTGTTATTCTAATGTTTTACAAGCCAAAATATATTAAAATGCTATAGATTTTTGAAGTTTGCATATGGAAATAGGAAGGGGTGGGTTCAGAAAACTGAATTTTGCTCTGAAATTTAAATAGGCCAAAGTATTTACTGGAAGCACACCTTTTGGTTTTTTTGGTATTCATTTCAAGTAGAAACCTAAAGAAAGTGTTTTTGCATTTTGTTTCCTTTCCAACTAACTGAAAACTATTCAAGGGAATATTCTTCATCTTTTATCCCATTTAAACCATTTATATTCTCATTGAAGTTATGCACATCATTTCATAATTAGCTCTTACCTCTTGTTAAGACAGCAGTAGATAATGGGATTGTACATTGTAGAGCTCATGGCAAGCCAAAAGCTGGCTAAATAGATTTGCTGAATGTATTTCCACCGATTTAATTGTTGATAGATACCAGTGACTATGAAGTAAATGTGGTAGGGCAGCCAGCAGATGGCAAATGTCAGCACAACCACAATCATCATTTTTACCACCTGAAAGAAAGAAGTAATAATGATATTTAGCCTTTTTTATTTGGATTAGCATTTCAACATCCATTAAAAATGTTCTTGCAACTGATTATTAGAGTTAGTCAAAGAAAAGATGAATATGTTTTTATATGATTTCCCTTTTAATCTGACTCTCTTAATTATTTTTTTCTTGGCTGGAGATCCTCTTTTTCCTAAGAAAAATAACGTGAACATCTTCTCTAATTTTCTTTGTATTGATTCTTACAAGTAATATATTTGCTACCTATATTTGGCTATCTAAAATATCACTTTCTTTCTGTTCATCTCATCATGGAATAAGTTTACAGGGTGTTTTATTTGGACACCTTGTTTTGGCCTTTATTAACCCTGATGTCTTCTACTGTTGTGGTCAGCAAGTGCATTTCTTGTCCCCAATTATTAGATATGATTTGAGTAACACTAGGCTGTAGGAAATGAGCAACTGCACTATCCTGTCTAATTTCAGAAGCTAACAATTCCCTTGGCTGGTGATCCTAATTTGTTGTTTTCTGCAGTCATCATAACATCTGTTAGCTACCATAGTTTCCATTAAGCACAAATGAAGACAAGCTCTGCTTTGTGCAGGAAACACATGAAGAAAACTTGTAAGTCATGTAAAATTTTCACTCCTGTCTTTCCCTCTTCAACTGTGTCAAGTACTAGCCCAGCTACCATTTTCAGTACAGTATGTCACACATTTACACCACGGGTTTTCTTTTTGTGACTAAAATGAAACCAGACATGCTGGATCTGTGCTGGGAGGTCTCTTGTTCATTTTTATTGTGAATACTGAGGAATAACAGGGATCTCTATGAACAGTTTCTTTATTTTCTCTGCAAAAAATGCTGTTTCCTACTGTTTCTAGTTTTAGCAGAGGGAAAAAACCAAAGAGCTAAAATTTCCCATACTTACATATCTTTGGTTAATATTTTTATAACATTTCAACTGACATAATTACATCATTTTACATATAAATGTTATGGTGCCCTCCTTAACTCATATTACACCTTCCTATAAGAAAAATAAAGCAATTTTTCATTTAATATCTGGTCCCAGTTAACATCTTTCCTGCTGGCTGGGACTGTACTGTACAAGATTTTGCTTATAGGAATACTTATTATTGCTAATATATCTATTGATCATTGCTACCATGTACAAAAGGGACATCTTACCCCACATACAACATTATTAATATTCGGTTCTTCTAAAGCACTTTTCATCAGTTAACTGGAAATCATTGCAGAAGAAAGATTGGTATTATTATAAAAGAAGACAACACACTAAAACACTTTCACCTTTGGTAAGTGTACATCTGTGTGTCTATATGTAGGCATAAAAAGAAGTTTATGGGACTGTATAAGCAATTTTTTGGGGTCAGGGAAGGGGTTGTGACTGTATATGAACAGACATTTCTGGACTAAACCATGTATTAAAATGAAACCATAAAAATATGTTGTCAAATCACAGTCTATCATTAAATGACATCTCTTTTTCACTGGTTTGGACATAACTTCCACTATTCTTCTGCTGTGGATTTACACTTGTGCCTTGCACACATTTTACAGGTAGAAGACTTAACTCTATAGTTTTACTACAATACTTAACTTCTGCGTCCATCGATTTATAAGTGCACTTTGCTGGTTGCTGTTTTTACAGATATGCCAGGAATGATAAGTATTGCCTCAACATTGTCCAAGACTTCAATAATTCCAGAACACTTGAGAGCCTAATGACTTACCTTGTTATTTAATTAGCAAATCTAGCAGTACCAGCTGTCCATGTAAAATTATTCCTAGAATTACTCATAATTGGAATATCATAGGTACTAAATGAAAGGATTTTTGTCTCCAAATTTTCAAAGTATAGACAGGGAAATCTGTATTTACACTGAACATTTCGTCTGTGCAGTGCTTGAGAACCAAAACAGTAGAGCTTCCCAGCAAATAATGTAGCTTAATCCTGTTGAACACTGTGTCACTCATGCCCCAGAGAGGTTAGAAATCACAGTAAGCGTGTAGGTTGCCAGTTTGGCATACTCAGTTGTGTTAACAACATTTTCCAAAAGAAGGTTGGTTGTCTTTTTTCTAACATCCAAATTCTTATTGGCTAGTTTTCCATGTTATATTGAAGGGCAAGGCAAGCAGTACTTCAAGAGTAACTTAAAGGTCTCCTAAAGCTAATAACCTTCACAACCTGCACAAAAAATTGCATTTTGATTTCAACTGCTGCAAAAATTAACCCCAAATGAATGAAGTTTTGTGTTAAATTACTACTAAATGTAGTATTTCAGGTTTTCCTCAAGGAACCAGAAATCCCAAAATAACTTTTTACGCTACAAGGAAAATCCATATTTTTTTTCTCACAATTTTAGGTAATTTGATTTTAGTTTTAAATATTTTAACTTTTTTTTAAGTTTTGAAATGCAAAATGCCAAATCACCCACAGAAGATCACATCTTTTCCTGCAAGGTTACAGTTTTGTTTAAAACAAAACACTCATCTTTAAAAACGGTGAGCCTAGTGTAAATTTTTTTTGTTGTTATTTCTGTCTGGAAATCCATGATTAAATATTGTCATCATCATCCTGAAAGCAGAAATTTCTGAAGCAAATAGTTACACTAGATGACAAGCAAAAGATGATTTTAGCTGGCCATTAGTGTTTGATTTAATTTGTGAAGTAACAAGTCACTTGAATGACAGATGGTGAAGCACATTATTTCTTAATCATTCAGATTTGCAGCTGTTTTTCATAAATATCAAAAAATATCTAAAATTTACTGAATCATTTTTCTCTCAGGTAAGGATGTATAAGTCTGCATTCCACTGTTGTGAATGGTAATGTACTGATAAATGTATGTTTAAGGGAAGATGTAAGATGGGGTTTAATGTGAAAAATGCTTTTTCCTGGAACAAAAAATTGTGAATTTTTCCAGTAAAAAGGGACATTTAAAAAAAGTCAAAGTTAAGTTGTCATTCTTTTGAATATTCATGTAGTACAATGCACTCTGACGTATTTCCTTAGGAGAAGATAAGTGAGATGTTGCAAGTCTGTGTAGCTTAACATTGTTTGAAACACAGGGCAATTAGAGTTAAATTTGAAGTTAAATGCACAAGTTATGAGAGGAATCAAAAAGCCCCAATCTGTTCTCATTTCATCATCTAAGAATGACTATGTATTAGCGGAAATGAAGGAAAAAAATAATAAGAGAAAGCTGAAAAGGAGGGAGTTTATTCCCAATGTCCTTTTCTCTTTCAGAGACAGGCACACACAGTGTTCAAGGCCATACCTTGCAGTTTATGGCTGCAGTTCTTGTCCGTAACCTCGGTCTTTCTAGTATTGTTTCATTTCTTGATTATATCAATAACTATGAACAGAAAGTGATGTCAAGGTCTATAAACCCCAGGGCGCCTTGAATTTCTTTGGTATAAATCCTGAATAACAAGTGCCAGTAAACCATTAAACTCAGTTAGGGCATAGGGAAAAGAAGTGAAACAGGCTAAGTATGAATTTGCCACAAAAACCTGCTTGTCTTTTCCCAATACATTGTGATGTTTCACTAAAAAGCCTCCAGTGACACTTCTCAGGTTCGACTACAGAGTATAAAAGACAGCTTCGATGTTGGGGTTGCTTTTTGACTATTTAAACCTGTGACTCTGAAAAAAAAAAAAGAAGTCCTTTTTAATAGGCCTGTTCTGCTTTACTTTTTTGAGATATTACTGTTTTTCAATTACTTTCCCTCTGTTCTGTGTCCCATAGAATTCGTTAATAAGGGTTTGCTTCTTGTGCATTAGGAAACATTTGTAAAGCAAGCAAAGAAGAAAACTACTGAATTCACTTGATTAGCTTCAAGTATAGCTGTTACTGCCACCATTTCACTACACAGCTTTCCAAAATGTGAATTGCAGTGAAAATCATCAACCTGTGTCCCAGTGGCACCATTTTCTCCCAGTGTTCTGTTCAATCTCCCTTTGTGGGCAGCATAGCTGGAGGAAAGAGGGTTTTTTTCTGTTCCAGGCAGTACTTCTGTTAAAATGAATTGTACTGAGTCTCTCAGTTGTGCAATCTTTATGCAAGTCTTGAGGCTAGATTTGTAATAAGATAGAAAATCAGATTATTTATTTTATATATATTGTTTTTCATCAATGTGTTCTGATGCCTATGTCTAAGAAAAACTATTTCTAGGAAAACAGCGTTAATTTATGTGCTTTGTAGTCTTGTCCATTCCTTTAAATCTTTCCTGTCCAAGTAAAGAAGCATTCTTTTGTTAATGAATGGTATGTAATGAAAAAAACATATTTAAAAGAGCAAAGCAGATGTAAGTACATTGGAATTGGAGTTTAGACGTTTGCCTTTGCTGTGAAACATTAGAAGCAGTAAAAGTGAAAAGGAACTAAAAGATTCTGCTACACTCTGAAAAAGCAGAAAATACATTTTTTTTCCGTCCTGTTTTTATTTTGAATGAAGAATAGCTAGAAAAAGAGTCTGATTTAGATGTAGCATTGAGAGCAGCTCTTGAAAGATCAGGAATAAAATATATTTTTCTGAGAGACTCAGTTGCTTCTTGAGGAACATAGCAATTCACATTCCAAGGCACTGATTTATCATCAATAGCTAGGACTTGGGCTACACAATCGTTTCCTTTTCAGTCTTCTCTGCAGCTCCTTATTGCCTTTCTGAGTCATCTTTGGTAGTGCTGCTTCTACAAGGTCAGTAATTTATCTTCTGATTTCACTTGCACCGATATCACACAGTACAACTTCATTAGTTTCAGAACTTTTACTCCTAGGTTAAAACTTTTACTCCTAGGTGTTATGCATATGTAAATGAGAACTAAATCATTTAAGAACTCATGCACTGTAATAATGTCTTCGTTAACCCACTCATGGATATTATTTGTTCATGAATACGACTTAAACACAGTTCACAGATAACCTCTGGGACTCATAACATGTTCCTCTTTCTGCTCTGTGCTCTTTTGGGAGAAGTAAAATACCAAACTAAAATTACAAAAGGTGCTTCTCCTGACATGTAAATAAATTCACTTCCCAGTCCTGGGCACACACACGGCACTTGTGCACTGAGCACCAGAGAGAAGGGAACACCAATATGTCTTTGCTTCTCCACAGTGCTTATTTGGAGTAAATTGTCTATCTTTTGCAAGCAGATTGGGATACAAATATGACTCTACTGGCATTTTTACAAAGATAGAACTGATTTCTGAGATACTTTGACAAGCTCACGGATTTTCTGTTCTCTTTTAACCCATAGAAAGGACATATTCTTAATAGCTGAAGGAGATGCACATTAGGGAGGAGAAAGAATGGGAGAACTTGAAAGTCTTTCAGTCAGGTAAGTTCCTTGTCAATTCCAATTCCAAAATAGTTTTATTCTTCTGACTTATGCTTTCCATCTGTTTTTCTCAGTTGTTGAAATAAAGAAACTGCTTTTCATTTCAGTTTGCATAATCCCTTGTTGCAGACAGAATTCAAAATCACTTGTTATTTAAGCTCTAAAGTTCAAAAAAGATACTACGTTCTAGTATGAAGTAGCTTTGAATCAGATTGCTGTCTTACAAATGCTAAAATGTGAGGTCCCCCCCAAGTCAAAGCAATTCTGATATTTTTTATGAATAGCCTTAGCCACTACAGTTTTTAAATTATGTTTTCCCAAAGTTGCATAGAACACAGGTTTGGCAGTGACTTTGAGATTCTCTCAACATGTCAAGAAATATCTGTCCCATTGCAGAAAATGGGTAATTTTTTTCTCAGAGTTTTATTTTCCTTGAGAATACGTGATTTTTACAAGCATCTGATAGGGGGTGAGGAGGAAAACTTTCAACAAGTCTTATGTTACTTTTTCTGAAAAGAGATGTCTCAGTTCCTCACAAGAGATTGTTGGATATTAGGCAATATGTTGATGTCTGCTGCTCAGACTAAGAGATTTTTCTCTAAGTCAGAGAACAAGTAAAGGTAGATGGCCTTGTATCATTGGCTTGGTCTTCAGAATTAAGTAGCATAAACTTCTTATGTTCTTTAGAAAGCAACTCTGAGTGGCTGTTGTGGGATTGGCATTACTGGACATGGTTTTCCACCTGAGATCTACTTCTGAAAAAAAAAAAAATGAAAAAGCTGATCTAGTGCTTTTATATTTAAAATTCACACCATCACTTATTTTACAGTACTTTCCTTCCTGACCTGGAAAGAGTGATGGAGCACACTTCACTTCCATGCTCCAACCAAATATGAGATTTGGCGTGTAGGAAACAAACCAATCATATCTTCTTTTGTTTACCAATAGAGATAGTTGATTCTGAAGTCTGCTTTCTGACACGATTCTGAAAATGCTGTGGGACCTTTAGTCCTCATTGAAGGCTCTCCCAGAATCTGGCCAATGTTTTAAGACTCCATCTGAGGGAATGGCACTAGTGAATGCTTTCTTTCGGAAACTAGATCTTATGTATTTGACAGTGCAATAAACAATTAAGGCTATGATGAATTATGCCAGTGAATTATGCAAAAGTTCCATACCATCCTACACGTGGTTTACTTTATATGGGCTCCTAATAATGGGAACTGTCCTCCTGAACCTAAAATGAGATAAGTACCTTTGGTTATCTTCCAAATAGATCACAGGCTCTTATTTCTATATAGTCTATATGGAAAGACTACAGTATTTTTGGATTGTTTTATTTTCAACTTATTCACCTAGGGGAATTAAATCAAGGATTTATATAATTAGAAATCATTTGAATGTTTACTATATCTCTCTATAATTTTGGCGCAAGGACATCATGGGAAGGAATGAAGATTATTTAATACAGTGATTGAAAAACCTCTTTCTTCTCTTTTCTGTTGATAGGAATAAAACTATGAATTATTCCTAGAATGTACTTGTTTAAAATGCATGGCAAAATTCTGTTGAAAGAAGCACAGTTAAGCTATTTTTTATTGCCTTTGTAATTATGCATTTGCAATGGTAGTAGCATCTTCCTTTTCAAAGGCTGAAGAAAAAGTATTTTTTACCACCTAAGAAAAAAAAAGCAAAAAAAAATAATATTGTCACCTAGTCTATTTTCATTTTAATTGAGTTCAAAGAAAACTGTTGACGTCAGTGATGTTGAGGTTTATATTTTGCATTTGATATGCCTAGTTTATTTTTGTTATTCCACAACTGACTGTAAAAGGTTATGAATTTATTAGGAGAAGTAGACTTGTAACTCACAGAACATTTTGGAAATATTTAGTCAATAAAAGGTATATGCGCTGGTCAATTTTAGCTAAAAAGTATCAGGAGTGTCATTATCCTGGCGGCATCTGCTGTTTCTGCTTTTGTGCAGACACTTCAGCATTGGTTCAAGTATTAAAGTATCCACATGACTTGGGCGTAATGGTCAGCACACTGGTTGTTACTGCAGTGGTTTGATACTCCTGTGGAATAAGACAGAAGCTGCCCCATGCCAGGGTGGCTGAAACTGTTTCCTAGCAAACCCACTCTAAAACCTGGAGAAATCAGGAACTATTTCTATTCACCCCAGAAAATGAGTAATGAAATAAAGGTGCTTTGAATAGGTTATTTACAGTGTTGCAGTATGGAAACGTCTAAAGTATTAAGCACTTGAGTTAAAGGAATGAATTTGTTAGGTGAGGGTATTAATAGACATAATACAGACAATCCTCTGTGTGTTGGTGGTAATTTTCATCTGCTTCTAAGAAAAGCACATTTGGAATATTGCAGGTTCTCTGTGGTTCGACTCCTGTCACCATTCGTGATGTCTCTGGGTTGTTTCCCCTGGTTTCTTCTTTGGCAGTTTGTGCAGCAGCAGGAGGTAAATGAGGTCTCTCACACTAAATCTTAAGGCAGTAGTCACATGGACTTCTGCTTTAACTCAGGAAAAAAAACTGCGCTGAAGTTAAGTTTTGTTTTTACCTGTAATGAATGTAAAAATCTGTAAGTGCAATACTGAAACTGCAGTTCTGTTCTGCTGAATATACAGGTCTTGGCTCTGCAGTCCTCCAAAATGACAGATCTGCATCAGCTTTCCTGGGGTTTTCACCACACAGATGCTGGGCACTATTCCAGAAAGCTCAACAGACTCAAAACGCATGCTGAAATTAATTTTTTCTTGACTTCCCTACAGGGAGTCAATGAAGAAGGGGCTTCTTATGTGCTCTCTCTTATCTGTGTATGTGAGTATATTTATTTATTTATTTATTTATGCACCCATACACACGCAGGACTATTAATTTGGTCATAATTTAGGATACGTAATGGGATAACTTTGCCAACAGGTGGATGAGACAACAGAAGACCTTTTGAAGTTTCCAAAGTTTATTCGTATGCTGGTGAAAAAATTTGCATACAACTTAAAGAACACACTTTGTCCTGAATGTGGGATTTTAAGGTTATCTGTATGGAGGATCAGGTCCCAAACTTGTTCTACACAGAGAAGGTGAAGTCTGTCTTAAAAAAACCCAACTCCATAGTTTTAAACATGGAGATCATAATCTCCATGCTGAATGTGCAAATTTTGAAAAAGAAACGTTTGGTTTCATTTGTCTTTCTGGTAGGTATCTTGGTTTTATTATTTTAACATTTATAGTTCAATTCAGCAATGCATTTGAAAACACACTGAGTTCACTAATATTGGAGTGAAGCATTGGTACTTCCATTCTTAAAAATATGAGGCATTACTAAGCAGAAATTTTTGCCCTATGACTGTGCCTAGACTTAATATTTCACATCAATTTTCTGCCGCAAGTGGTCAGAAATATAGAATTACCAAGGGGAAACATCACAGAAATTCTAAGTGCACAATTCTGAGCCTAATCACTGACCATGCAGAACCAATTTCTTAAATCTGCCCCTGACCTGGAGTTACTGCCAGCTGTTCAATAAAAAAAATTTAACCAGAAAACTTGCATCAGTCTGTCAGTAAATACTTAAACTGCCAAGTTTTATGCGCAGTATAAAGCCATGTTTAGAATTTACTGTGTTTTACTCCCCTGTGGTTGCTGCTTGAAGCACGGACGATAAATGTGGGGTGATGTGTTCACAGTTCATAGCTGAGTTTTAGGAAAACTTGGGACAGTGAATGGAAGACGCCACTGTTGCTGAGTATGCTGTAGCTATTTGGTAGATAGAGAGAGCAGGGCAGCTTCCAGTAATTTTGTTAGATTTCACTGTGTTAATCCTGTTCAAAAATGATCAGGAGGTCTGACTTTATTTTTACTTCAATAGGACAACTTGTTCAAAATGTGGGAAATTATTATAAAGAGAACAAATTCATGGGGGAAGAAATCCTAAAGAGGAGAACAGATGAACCCCCAGTTTTGTGAGTTTTTTCCCCTGAAATTCCAAGCTGACAAAATAGATCTTTAAAAAATATTTTTGATTTAGCATGCAATGATAATAATCCCCCAGTATCTCATGTCCCAGACTTCTGAGGCAACTTCTATGCATGGGAAAAGTAAGACTATGAAATGAAAATTATGATACACAACATTAAAAATTACTTTGATTATTCTCTACCTTGTCAGTAGGTTTTTGGTCCATATACTCAGTAATGGAAAGGGTTTAACAGAACTTTTTAAAACTTAAACCAAACTTTTCTTGTTTTTTTTCTTATACTTTCTTGTCCATCTGGAAAAAAGTCTCCGCGTGTGTATGTATTTAGGAAGGGGGTCATACATTGTAATTGATGTATTGTTTGTGCAATAATTTAATTATTGGTAAATGAAAATGTCCAAATCAGACTTTCCTGTCAATACTTTATATTCTTCCTGAGATTTTTAATAATTGTGGGAATGTATTACTGATCAAAGGGGAAAAGATCTCTTTTTCTGCTAGTATTTTCGGCAGACAGATATTCATATGATATTCTGACCCTCATTACCCTTTTGAAGCTTTAGTTAAGCTTATGAGAAAATAAGGTAAAAAACCCCCAACCTGTTCTGCAAACTTTTAGCTGTAATAGCAATTACTCGCAAGTAGTGACTGTGACTGTTGTGTTAATGCCAATCTGGTGAGTCTGGCAGGGTATGGGACAAATGCTCAAAATGTTAGTGGAACACTAACATTTGTAGTCTGGTCCAGTAACCTATTTCACGACCAGTGCTCACGCACACAGAGCCATAGAGAAGAACAGCAGACAGGATAACCATCAGCACCTCATAGAAAGCATGCTAAAAAGTATGCCACGTCCCCTTGTGTAACTGCACCTACAGTGTTACAAAACCAGCTTTAGGCTTGTGTAACAGTTAGTGAAGTCAGGCTCTAGCTTTACTAGGGTTGGTTTGCATTTGCCATATTAGCAAAGCTATTTCATACTTCCCATAAATTGTCAGAGTTAAGGCTATCATAGTGAGATGTGCCCTGAAGCAGAATCAGAGGAAACCTATCTTTAGTTATTTATTTTTGTAAGTAATTTTACCTGTGGCATTTCACTGCTGAGCATGATTTGGGAACCACTTTGCACTGGAAAGGTAGTGGAGAGAAAAATTTTTTTTGTTAGAAAGTATTAAATACTAATAATATTAATACTGATATTTAATTAGTATATTATTAGTATACTAATAATATAAATATTAAATCCCTCCAAACCAGGATATATTCTCTAAATGTCAGCCTTGAGATCAGCCTCAATTAATGTGTTTACTGAGGAGTTTAGTACAGCAAAATAAGAGCATGCCAAATAAGTTTGGTGAAGAGACACTTCTGAGCAGCTTTGCTGCTACAGAAGTGAGGCAGAGGAAGAACCTGAATGTTGATGAACTGCAGAAGCAGATATGTCACTTCACAGTGCTGATCATATACTTCATATGGTACCAGTAGTGATTGTGTCTCTAAGGGGGTCGTGGCACTGACAGATATCACAGAGCAGATAGAAACTGCTGGATTGGTACTGTGCTAGTTTTAAGGATCATTTTACACTGTTCTTCCATAGGTAGGATCGTATTCGGAAAATTTCTGAGATTTGCTGAATTAAGGACTAATAAAATTTTCTGCTGTAAGTAGTGGAATGAAGTGTTATGAACAAATGAGGGGGAGATATATGTTATTGATTCATTATAGCACAACCATGTCATCAGTTTAATGAAGCAAAAAATGGGATTTTAGGATGTTCCAGATGAGGCATTCTCTGGAGAACAGGGAAGTGTTATTACCCCTGTCCAGGACAATAGTGACAGTACATTGCTGGCATTCCTTGTCTGGTTTTGGTCACTTGTTGAACACAGATGTTGGTATATAAAAGAAGACCACAGACACTTGTTTTATTTATATAACGAATGTAAATAAAGGCTGAGAGAGGAAATTGATATAATAACATCTGAAGAGGTGGCACCATTGAGGGATACTAAGTAATTAATTAGGCTGACTGAAAATAATGGCATAAATAGAGCTATCTGTAAAGAAATTTAGCCTGGAAACTGGAATTCTAGGATTGGTGAGATTTTTTAGAACACTTCCCATTAAATATAGCAATCCAGAAGACAAAATGGTTTAAATATAGAGGTTTAAGATGATATCAGAGGAATTCTGCTAGGGCTGCCTGTAGTGACAGAACCCGAGGCTGGTTCCTGTCCTGTTTTCATTTAACATTTTAATATTGAAAGAGATAAAATGACACTCGAGGACTAAGCAGAGAAAGTACTGGACACAGTTCAACATCTTACAGTGTCTGGCAAACAAGGGATGAGTTTGCTTTCAGAAGAGCCTTTAAAAGTGTCTGAGAATTCCTTCTCCTGGGTTAGTGTCTGAGAATTCCTTCTCCTGGGTTGTGTTTAATTTACTTTAAGCAAGATATGTGACAAATGTCAAATGCAACCACAGATAAATCTGATATTTAAAACTTGCCATGTCTCATTGATATGAAAATCTTCAAAAGGATTCAATTTCTAGGATAGTTTCCTGAAGTCTAAGATACTATGCAAGTATAACCTCAGAGGAGACTGACTAATAAGTATAAAATCATAAAGTCAGACTAATCACTTCAGAAACGTTTAGTTCAATTCTTTGTACTTCATGTAGAGCAAAGACATTGTATGAGCATAAAAAGCTGCCACTTTGCATGGTATTTTTGTCACACCTTCAACTGCCTGAGGAATTATCAATGGACATTTCCATGTAAGGACTGGAATCATTAAAAAGTGTCTCTGTTTCTTTTGGTTGTTGATTTACAACAAAGCAGTGGAGTGTTCAGAACTGGTGCTATCTGAGGTAAGCTGTCCTTCAATCTGATATTGCTCAGACTTTTCACTTTTTGAATGTGCTGAACAATGCTTGCTACATTTATGAGTGGCTGCACTGAAGTACACCTGTGGTTTTCAATCACAATAAAGCTTTGACCTACAAGGTGTTCACAATGCATCATCGTTTTGGATAAACAATAATTAAACTGTATCTGTGTGAAATTTCAGATAGTCAAGAGATATAGCCACCCACACAATATAATATAAGCAATAGGGCTATGTCTGTTAGGACACCACCTGTTCTTAACAGAATGTTTAATTGTCTAGCCTAATCTTCTCTGTTGTTTCTCTTCTAGTATTTATTTATTCTATTCTGCATGTTATTTTCATTGTCAATCGCTGCAAAGTCAAAGAGTAGACTCATTTACAGATGATGATTACTGATGGACCAAAAAATTATCCGGGCATCTATTTTTGGCAGGAGTTTATAATATTCATAGCAAATTGAGTTTCTTCCCCTCATTACCCCATGATAGAATGAGTAGGTTGTTTCACTTATCAGTCCCAGAAATGTAAAATCAGCCAAAGGGAAGAGGTACCTTCCCTGGGGAAGTGCAGGTGCCTCTTTGTGTATGTTTGCACTGCTCTGGAGTGGGAACCTTCTCAGTAAGTAAGCAAAGTCCTTCTACACCACCATGGCAGTCATTTCTGTCCATGATGCACGAGCACAAATGAATCTACAAGGTGGAAACACTCACGGCCTGTGAGTAAATAAATGGTGGCAAAGGCACAATGGCAATATAATTCTCTTCCACAGTCTGCTGTTGCGTGGCCAGTTTGGATGAGATGTAACCAGATGCCTTCCCCCTGCATATTTTGTGTTCTAGGATTTGGTTCTCTTTGTATACCTAACATGAAGAAGTGAATTTTTTGACATATGGGCAGGCTTGGTAGATCATTACCTGAATAAAGGCAAAAAATTTGTATGTTTGTTACTGTCTGACTTTTAAAACCCATTGACAGGTGATGATTCAGTATAGACGAGAGCATGAGCTCTGAAGATTTGGCTATCCCTTGAAGTCTGTAGCAGAAATCTGTGTAGAGTAGATGATTGCAGCTGGTGTTTTTAATGGAATTGAGGATAATCAAGTTCTATTGACTTTCTGCTGTACTAAACTTTGACTCCCTTATGCCATTTTGAAAATGGAATATAACATATCAGTTATGGGAGATTGGAATGCTGGTCCTCATGCTGGGAAAAACTAGGATAAGATGGATTGCTTAAATAACCAGAAGGATATTAAACTTTCCATGTCTTTATGCAGTCCCCTGAGGTAGCAATTATTTTCCAACCTTGAAGAAGTCTGAACAAATGTCTAGGATAAAATTGCAGTTTCAAGAGGTGTGGGAAGTCACGTGCAAAACAAACACTTGGACTCAGAGTGTCAAAACATTTTGTTTCATAAGGCTGGGTGTAAACTTTTACATAAGGTTTTATGAATGGGGCAATATCAAAGTAGCCTGTTTGTCTAGACTTAGTGGTTCCTTGTTAACAATAAGGATCTTTGATTTCAGAAGTACTTATTGCTTATCATGTGATGTAAGTTCATAGTGTAATATTCTCACCACCTACTTATGATGAGTAAGCTTTATAATTTGAGTATGGTCTCGTTTTTCCAAATCTGTGTCAGTCCATAATTCAGTATTCCAAGAGTTTTGATGCTGCACTGTAATGTTTTGGGCTTTGTCTCTCTTCATTTTTTTTCTTTTCCCTTTTTTAATTTTTTCTTTTTTTTTCTTTATCTTTTTCTTTTTTCATCCTGACCTTGTCAACTAACTTTTAGTGCCAGCAAAAGTATCATTATTTCTAACAAGTGCTTTTCTTAGTTGGTACAATGTAGTACTAAAATACATATTAATATATTTTCATGTCATTTATTCATATGTGGTAAAAAAATAAAAAAGGAAACAACAGGAAAAACAGATGATTTCTGAAAAAGGCAAAACACTAGTTCTGTTATTGGAGAAGAATAAGTTATGTCTTTATTTGGATTCCAGTCTGTTAGTTCCTCTCCATGAATGACCAATTATGATTCATCTTTCCAAATACCAGTTACTTCATAAATCCTGCTGGAGAGCACAGCAGTGTAGGTAAAGTGCCATCATGGAGCTCTACCAATAAAGTCACTGATGCAGTTATTATATACCTGCACATATTTTAAATCCCTTGTTGCATGTGTTGAAGGTATGCATTCCTGTACTCTCACATTTAAAATCCTTTAATTAAGGATGCTACACCTTGTCTCTTGCATATATTTAGAATTCTAAAGAGATGCTGTTTTTAAAGTATTCCAGGGATTTAATTGGACCCTTTATATCATATATTAAGCGCTAGATTTCCCTTCAGAGACCTCTAGTTTTTATGTCATGATTATTTTACTTTGTCATTATGATAACAGGTGCTGAATTCTGGGATGTCCTGTTTCTCCAAGCTAGCTCTTAATAATTTTCTTTTCACACTTGCTTTCACAAATTGTGTCTTATTACAGAAAGTGATTCCTTGGTTTGTCTTTACAATTAGAACCTGGTCACCACCCAATGAGTATTTGCTTCCTTTTTTTCAGTGTCTGAAAGGGCAACATTGGTGATAGCACGGTTCATTGACCAGTGAAATATTTTTCTGCTTATGTTCTGTTGTGAAGGTAACTTCATAACTTTGAAAATACATTTTTGGGTAAGTGACAACATGCATGGCAAAGATTGTAATGATAGTATTGAACTTATTGGGTAATGTCAAAGAGTGAAATGCTGATATTTTGATATTCTTTCAGCATTTGTGGAAATTAGTCCAATAATTTTGCCTTGGGCCAAGTATGCAAAGCATACTTCTTAGTTTTTCATGATTATTTTTCATGATTTTCTCTCTGTTTGCATTCCAGTAATCTTTGAGCTGTTACAAGTCAATAGTAGTGATAACACTGGTCATACTGCATTCTGGTTCCTCAAGAGAGGTTAGCATTTTTCCCTCTTAAGAAAGCTATGTTAAAACAAAAATAAATAACACTTCTGGTTCCACAGGAGGCATTGTACATCATGCCATAAAGCTGTCTAGGCATGTCTACTATTCTGACAACTAAAACTTCTGACAACTTTACACTTTCGTGGGTCTGAAGATGTATGACGGAGAAAATTATTCTAACCTTTCTTTTCATGTATTGTCTGCCATAACAACTTTTACTGTGTTGTATGTTGGGGGAAAAAAACAATTTCATATTCCTGGCAGTGTCCTAAAAGAAATGGAAACATCAGTGTTCTCCACAATTTGCAGAAGATCTCCTTTTGTCTCAGGACTCAATATGCCCCACTCTGCTATTGCTACAGCACAGGAGCATATACCACAGTTCAGACACACTCACAGCATCAGGAAGCAAACTGAAACAACTGAGCAACTGAAAATGTGCTCATCATTGTGAGTTAGAAGCCCATGTTTGGGTATGCTTTTTTCAAATTCGAAAGGTTAAATACACTTTAGTATAAAAAAAAGAGGTCAGAAATAAAAAGCAGAAGGCTGCCTTATGAAATAAGAAAAGTTAGGTTGAGAAAAAGAATATTATAAGAAAGAAACCTTAATGGCACTGCAACATGATGAAAACTGGAGATAGTCAAATACTCAGTTCGTAAGCAATCCACAGTCTAGTTATATTAGGCAATACTTACAGTGAAAGGGGTTAAAGAAAATAACTGGGAAAATTAGCTTGTATTTCCCACAAAAAGTTACTGATTAAAAATTTAAATTATTTGTTATAAACAGTCTGATCAGTGCTTGTCTCAAATATGTATGGGCCTTAATCTATTGATTAACATCAAGATTCACTTTTGTTTCAGCAGGATAAGAATCTAACCTAAGAGGACCTAATGGTTTGCTAGCCCATTGTTCAAAACTCAGTATTTTAACTCTGTGAAAGGCTAAGCATTTTGTCCTAGTTTCCACATAGCAGACACAGCATATACTGCTACCTGGAGATTAAGAAGTTAAAACCCAAATGCTACCTTTATTTAGTGACAAACAGCAAAGTTACAAAAAGAACAGCTAGTGAAGATAGAAGACAACTTGTCAAATTTAATCAGATTTTGTATTGAAGCAGATCCCTCATTATTGCTGTTTCAAGTATTTGGTATTTCTGAAGGAATATACTGTGATTCTCAGCAACACAATTGTAGATGATTTTATCAGGATTCACTTAGTGGGATTTATCAGAACAGTACCTTTCTTTTAGCTTTGAGCTGCTCGTGATATTTGTTGGATGTGTCACCTGGTATTTCTCCTCCCCAGAGGGTAATTCCCACCATGGAATAAGTGACGCCCATGACAAGCAGTGGAAAGCAGTAGACCAGCACAATCACAATGATATGATACCTGCAATGAAAAAGTATTAAGGTGATAAGTGCTTTCAAAGGAGCTATATCAATGGAATGGGCTGCTAGAAGTCAAGAGTTCTACTTTTAGCACAAAGCATCTTTTATCTTGACTGGCTAGTCTTTGGTGTTTTTGCTGTCATTTTAGAAGACTTGAAGTGCACTGCAAATTTATTTACATTTAATGCAAGTGCTTTATGGGGTGTCTAATGCTGAACCTGCACTAGCATACATTAAGAATGACTCTATCAGGACTAGTGACTGCTGAGTAAGGTATAGTTGTCCATAACTAGTTGAGTTGATTTAATTGCTGCACAGCCAAGCATCATGAGGGCAAACTAGGCATTTGGAGCTCTAATCTGGACCATAAATGAAAGAGAAAAATAAGGATTTTAATGGCATATTGATACAAAGGCCCTGATATGTGTCCTGTTACCTGCCATTCTTCATATGGCACGTCTGTTGCACATGGGCAGCGCAGATCTGTACCCTACGTGCAATATAGTCATCACTGCTGATGTAAGCACTGGGAAAACAAACATAAATTCTTTTGCCTCCTGTTAGTTCCTGGTTAAATGCCAACTTCAGATAAAATCCCAGTGAATGATCAGTGAAGAATCCCCAGCTGTCACTGAGAGTGACCTTACTGCCCTAAAGAGAAATGTCTGTATATGGCTCCTAAAGTGATGAAAATTACATATGACTGGGGCCTCTTTCACCTGCCTCAAAGAGAGCAAAAGGTCAAATTTGATTCTAGATAGTTACACAGGCTTTCAGCCTTGAACACAATGTTCGTTTTAAATGTCAATGAAAACATTAAAGGAGAGATGGCTAGGTAGCCACTTATTCCTAATTCTGCCAGAGGGACAAACAGGATATTTTGAATTTAATTGACTGGTATTCTCACTTTCAGAAGCTGGAACCAATTATAAGTTATCCAGTTTTCTCTTTTGGACTGATATCTGACATAAGTAATAATGTGGAAGGAAGTGGGAAAATACAGCCCTCTCATGAAGAGATCTAGAAAAAAAACCTGACTGGGGACCTCTCATTCTTTACTATCACCTGAAAGGAAATTGTAGTGAGATGGGTGTTGGTCTCTTTTCCCTAGTAACAAAAGAGGAAATGGCCTCAAGTTGTGCCAGGGGAGGTTTAGATTGGATATTAGGAAAAATTTCTTCATGAAAAGGGTTATCAAGCATTAGAATGGGCTGCCCAGAGAAGCGATTGATTCACTATCCTTAGATGTATTTAAAAAATACGTAGATGTGGCACTTAGGGACATGGTCTAGTGGTAGACTTGGTAGTCTAAGGTTAATGATTGGACTTGATGGTCTTAGAGGTTTTTTCCAACCTAAATGATTCTAAGGAGATAATAGAAATATTTTTTTTCCGGTTAGGATAAAAAGGAAGCTTGCTTGGAATTATATTCCCATTTCTGACCATCTCTATCTGTATAGAAGTAGCCATCTTAAGTGGAACAATGATGCTAAATATGCAGCATGAGGTGGAGTGCACTCATAAAAGTGGGTGAGAAAAAATGTGTTCCACTTATCACTCATAATGCTCTATTTTCCTTGCTTAGAAAACTGGCTTTACACTTCTCAGTGACCAACACTTAGTTATTCTGCATGTAGAGTGTCTGAATGGTACTATACAGATTATGCCAAACCAATTGCAAGTCTAGACACCACCATGCACAAGTTTAAAAGAACAAAAGCTTACGTAAAATGCTGTTTTGGACCACCTGGCCATGCTACATAGCAAAGAGTTCTCCCAGGCATCACCTTGGTTATGGAGTATAGGCACTGGGGAAAGGCCAACAGGAAAGCCAAAATCCATATGCTCCCAATGACCACCTTGGTAGCAGTTGCAGAGAGCCTAGGTTTCAAGGGATCAATAATGGCCATGTATCTGTAAAAAAAGCAAAAACCTCTGTGTAAGAAATCTTCAGAGATTCATATATATCTAGAATGAGCCAAAACTTAGGATTAAAGTGAAGGATAAAAGCAGAGATATTTGTCTTCCTGGAGTTCTGGTTGCACTGTGGTCTTTGGGTGGTTCGGCTCCAATGAAGGCAGTGCTGGAAGGAGAAGAAGGTTCATTGAATATTATTTTGCAGCCATGGGACACCTTTTTAATCATATGTATATCAGTAGAGCAACTATTTTGCAAAGACACATATCCTAATTGTTACAGTACACATGTAGGTTCTTGGCACACTTGCCCAAGATTTTTAGGTACAGACATTAGCCACAAGACAATAACGATAATATTCGTAGGATAATGATCCTGATAAGAATTGGTGCAAGAATCTTCTGCATCCATGTTTACCTGCTATGGCACACAGATTTCATTCAAGATATTTCTACTTTTTGGAATTTTATACTTGAGAGATGGGTAATTATGGAACAGATGTTTGTTTTAGTGAAGGTAACTGTTTATAGTTAACTATAAAATATGTGAGAAATCCAGCATCCATACCTGGAATTTCAAGCTTATATATTTCTTATGTTTTTTACTGCACTTAGATATTTTTTCCCCATAGGGTAATTAGTTACCCTCTCCTTTACATGCCTTCTTTTTTTTGCCATCTAAACTGGTGCTTTTGGTATTACATACTAGTTATTAAATAGTTTTATTTGAGTGCTGGGTGTCTTGTCCTGAAAGACCAGAAGTTCTCATGAAAATATACATCAGTTGGATTGTAGCCCTCTGCCACCTAGCTCCCTTCCCCTCCAAAGAGTAAGTACAACGTGGTAATGAACTGAAGTTTGTAGTCATGAGCCCTGTCTTTGAAATTGAGCTGGCTTTTGCGTGGACTGCCAGGTACATCCAAATGCTTGATGATCTTTACCTGTAGTAGGTGATAAACATAAACAAATCATCATTTTCACATGCTTGTGGGACTCTTGAGGCATCTCCTTCTAGCCTGGAATTATTCCTTCAGTTACTAGTTTTCTTCAGATTGTATATTGCCATTATTTCATGCACTATTGTCAGATTTCTACTACATTCATATTATTCTTATTCCCAGTTATATTATTCTTAATCCCAATAGATACCAGCAGTAATTTGTGCTGCCTAAGATAAAATTCAGGGAGATAAAATGTTTTATCTCCCTGTCTGCTGTCTGCCCTTTAAAGACATGGATTGTTTGTGTGAAATGACTCATATCTCTGTAGTGATGGAAATTTTAACAATTGGCTGAGTACCGTAAGTCAGAGGACAAGGATCAGATGAAAAGCAGGCTATTTATCTTTCTAGTTCGAATTTGAGTGATAAGCGAACAACCTGGCTTTTGCACAAGATTGATTACAAAAATGTAGCAGATAGTCATTCTAACAAACCAGATGGGAAGGAAGTGGAGGAACCTTGACCATTCCCTCAATAATACCTTTGTGCAGGCTGGGTTTAGCTGAACAGAATATTGACAGCCCTCTATTACAGAGCCTTTGATAACAAATCTAAGTTATTCTACCTTGCCAGTATACTAGCAATTACAATGAAGTATCTAACTTGTTCTCTAAGTGGCTTTTCTTAGAAGCAAAATTGCTTAATTAACATAGTGAGATATTGCTTTATAACTGCAATTGTTACACTCACTCAGATTTGTCATATCAATTTGGTAGCATTTTCTTAGAGAAGCCATCATTGCCACAACTAAGGGTAGTAGAAAACATGCAATGACTCTGAGATGCAGGTTAAAAACCACCTCTGTACTTGAACTGTCTCTGGATGTAGCTTTCTGTAGCCAAGAGAAGCCCCAAAAAGAGCTAAGTCATTTGAAAGGAGACACAGCTACTTCTACCTATAATTTTGTTTGCTGGAAATGCCATTACAAGTACCTAAGGGTGGTAGGTTGTCTATCTCTTTAGCCTCAACCTGAAGTAGCAGTAGCTAATTTTTCAGTTGACGCTTGCCTTTGATCTCTGTCCATTCAGATAGAGTGTTTCTGTCAGCAATGAGAATTTCTGCTAACACAGGCTAGAGGTGTTGTGAGGAGTCTAGATATGGGATAATGTATATTATGATGCAGAATATTGCCCTTATGTATTACAATTACCCATGGTGCAGCTCTGTCATTAGGGCTCACTTTTTTACTCTGTTTGGTATCCTTACATGTCTTATGGATGGCAAAGTGACAGTTACAAGGAGTAGATATGCTGTCTGCATTGTGCACTGAATGGTGCTGAACATGGTGTAGAAAGAAGATGAGCATCTGAGGAGGCCAGGAATGAAAGGGAGAACAATGAGATACGGGATCTAGAGCAAAAGCAAAAGAACTGAGACTGGGGAACAGTTTGCTGAATGCAAAAATAGAAGTGAAATGAGAAAAATGAGAAAAGAGAATTGTAGAATAACAGCATATAGAAATTATGTTGAGAGAGGAGAGAATAAGAAAGGGAACTGGGGTGATGAAATGGCAAAAGACCTATGACAGAAATCAACCCTAGTGTACCAGAGATTCCAAGGTAGGTAGAACTGGTATAAAACCAAACCGGTATGACAGTGGAGCTCTGTGCTGGCGAGCCCTTCTGCCTCTGCAGCTTTATGGGAGAGAACTCCCAAAGAGTTATTCTCTCTGTGATCAGCCAACCATAAACTGTATGTAGGGGGAACAGCAGGACTTCTCTATGCTCCAATGTCATCTGTCTTAATGACTGTTCTGCTTCTCTGCTGTTCTTTGAAATGGTCTGAACTTCATCATAGAGTTATAGAATATCCCAAGCTGGAAGGGGCCAATCAGGATCATCGAGTACAACTTTTAGCCCTGTCCAGGACATCCCCAAGAGTCGCACCGTGTACCTGAGAGCATCCTCCAAATAATTCTTGAACTCAGACACCCTTGGTGTTGTGACCACTTCCCTGGGGAGCCTGTTTCAGTGCCCAACTGCCCTCTGGGTGAAAAATCTTTCCCTGATATCCAAACTAAACCTCCCCTGACTCCATGCCATTTCCTTGAGTCCTGCCACTGATCGTGAGAGAGAAAAGCACCTGCCCCTCTGCTTCCCCTTGTGAGGATGTGGAAGATGGTGATGAGGTCTCCCCTCAGTCTCCTCTTGTCCAGGCTGAACAGACCAAGTGACTACAGCTGCCCCTCATAAGGCTTCCCCTCCAGACCTTTAATCATCCTTGTGGCCATCCTATGAATGCTCTCATCTAAGCTTGATGTCTTTTTTATATTGTGGTGCCCCAAATTAGGCAGTCCTTCTGAAGACAGTGATAAGTGCAGAGACCCACCGAGGTCTGCCATGTTCTGTGATATTTATACACATACCTTGGACCTCTCCACACCTCATCTCTAAAGACAGCAAAAGATGGTAGGCATTTGAGCTGAAGAAGGATTTCTAGTGGCTAAAAGCAACTGAAGGGTGGTAATACCACTGAAAAATGATTGTAGCCGCACAAACATTTCTTCAGTGGGGTGCTGTGCCAATTTGCTTTGCAGCCTTTGGACATCTACTGTTCAGCCCTTCCACTAGGCTGGAGCAGTGGGACACCCTGCTGAATAAAGGGCTCTGAACTTGCACTTGATTTAAAGATCAGACTTCTAATGCTTTCTCACTCCGATGGGAGCTGCTGGTAATGACATAGATAGCTTGTTCCACCCCATAAAGCAGGGATACTGAATGTTAAATACACATTGCTGAAAGGAATTAACTCATTACGCTAATTTATCACGCAGAAATCATTATTACCCTAACATAAACATTCATACTTGGAAGATAATTATAAGATGCAATATGCACATTTAGAGATGTAGGGATGGGAATATGTGCAGGTAGAGACAAGCCAACACTTTGAAGAATGTGGGTTGTTCAATACCATATTCTTCTTTGTATGACTCTAAAATGTTTTTAGGTAGCACTTTAGTTTCATCATTAGAATTTTTAGCATGTGATTTTGTTTGTTGTGACCATAAAATATCCCACTGTCATTACTTTTCTTCCAGCTTTGGCTTGTGTTAGTCTTTGTCCCTAACAAATTACTATTGAAGTCAGCAGGAGTCTTTCCACTGAACTTAATGAGAAATCAGTCAGGCTGCATGATATAATGACCAGTGCATCATGGTGTGCTTGCTGCACCGCTCTTCTTATCTGCTGGAGTGAGAACTAGTTCTCTTCTGAACTGCTCTGTTTCTTTAGAGTCTACAATTTACTGTTTGGTACTTGTTTCTTGGGTTCATCAAATCAAGAAAATCTGTTTTCTCTAAAATGGTAAAAGAGACTTTGGAATAACATTGATAAAGTCTTTAAGCCAGTGGTTATAATGACAGCATAATCATGTAGCTCTGTTACAGTTTGCAAGTAACAAGAGACAAATAGCTGGTACATACTATAAAAGTTTCTGAAGTTTGTGAATGATGGTCCTAACAGTAGAAAAGATAACCCCCCCCCAATTTATCTTTTTGTAGAACAACAGATACTGACTAATACAGTTAGAAAAACCTTTCTTCTTTAACACATAATTTAGAAAATTATGGCAAAAATACACAAGATGTTATTAGAACAAAATGATGTTCAAAATTGGATCCTACAAATGCCCCTTTGGAGATAGAGTTGGAAGCCTTTAATCATCCTAAGTGATTTGTTTCACCTGTTTACAGCATGTTTATAAACTCAAATGGGGGAAAATGTAATCAATTCAGTCCCAGATTGTAACAGGAAATTGGGACTTGATGAAGGAAGAGACTGAGAGAAAAATCACAATGCTTGCATGTAAGTGGCTTGTCAACAGCAGGCATCAGAGTACGCTTCCTTTGTGAATGCACAGATGCTGTTATTTCCTCCAGACAGAAGCTGATTTTGAGACTTTATATTTAGAATCAACTGGTAATTAAGAAACTTAGGGAAATTGCTATGATTCCCTGCCCTTATTTAAAACACTGCTGTGGAAAATCCTATGGAAGATCTTGGAAAGGTAGACATAGTAGTCAAAAAAGGATGGAATGAACTGTGAGATTTTAGTGGCATTTTTTTGTATAATGTAAACCAAATCTTGAACTTTTGTACTCTTTTATTTTTATCTGGTATCTTCTAGTGCAAGACTCCTTTTCTTGTGTGAGTGGTTTGTATTCATTCACTTAGGCTGACTTTCTCTGCAGGATGAGTGACTGTGGGTACTTTTGTAGGACTATCACTGACTGTTGAATAAGAGTGGTTTTGGTGGCCTGAAGGATCTACAGTGTTACTGCCACACAGTGATCACGTTAAAGCTAACAGCATAAAGAAAGGAGTGTATGACAGCATGACAGATAAACACGTGGTACATTTGAGAGAGCAGTGGGCATAATCCCAGGGAGATAACTAACTTGGCCTTGATTTATCCAGAGGAACATGTGCTGCTCTTGATGAATGGCTATTGTGCTTTAAGAAGGGGGTAACTGCAGTTTTTCTGAAATCGGGACAAGCATCCAATGCCTTGCTTACAAGTACCTCTTAACAGAAACCTTAAAACAGGAATATTGAAATTCTCCGGGATGTCTGAGTTGTCATAAACAGTGCTTTCTGTTTATGAGGAACATCTGGTAACTGACAATGGGCTACATTTTTATGAGTATGTAATTGATTTTACACATTATGTTCTATACCTATGCATATTGCTAGAAAAGGGATAAGAATTTCCTTTGGTCTGTTTCACAAAATGATGGACTAAGGGACTTCCCTTGACAGAAGGGCTTCTGTTTCTCCTTTTCTTTAAATATGATCTACCTGGCCTATCAAGACCAATAGCAATGCAAAGTCTGAAGAAACAGCTCCATCTGCACAGACTACAACCCACTCTGTTATTGCCTACATTTCTACCACTGTCAACTGAATGGTTTCCTTCTTGTTTCTGCATTTATTTTGAAATCACTTTATTTTAGGTAAACTATAATGATACAAATTTCTCTCCTGCTTGGTAAATCAGTCAGAAAAACATGATTTTAGGCAATAATATTAAAAAAAAACAAAAAAATGAACAAACAAACCAACCAACCCCTCCCCCCTGCCCCCAAACCCCAACCCTTGACTAACTTTTAAAAGTACCACAGGCTACTTTACATAGTACACCACAGATACATATTTTAATAGTTTTCATTAAATGATAAATAAGAGCACTAAGAAAATGTATTTAAGGCTAAGATTCTGTCTAAAATGAACCTCTCATTTGAACATAGGATTAGATGTTTCCTGCTTGGAACAAGAAGACTGAGGGCTAAGCAGTGTTGTAAATGTTGATTATACTTCTCAAGATGTTGGTGTATCAACCTCATTTTTTCACAGCACCATTTGAAAGCAGCTTTTTCCTGGACTATCTCAGTATGTTATCAATAATGTAACTCTGACATGAATTTGGACAAAAACCCCAAAAAAGATCCTGCATTTTTTCCTGATCATTATGAATGGAATGAAAAGGATTATTTTTCCTAGGTCTCTGACAGGCTGAATCCTGTAGCCATTGCATCAGAATGTTCTGCAGAAAGTATTTCACCTTTTCTAAGAAAGAAAGAAAGAGATTTGTCAATTTCAAAAAATAGTTTTAGGCCTCCAAATTTGTATTTCAGCTCTCCTTTGTATTTCGGCTCTTGATATTTGAACACTTAATGCCCTCCTATTCAACTTTTTCTTTCCAGTTTTGAAGACTAGTATTTTTCAGAGGGCAGCCCAGATACTGGAATCTAGAAAAAAGATGTGCTTCATCTTTAAATACTATTTGGGAAAGACAGAGAAATGGGGAAGGGATTTACTCTTTGAATTGTGTAGTTTGACTAGCAAAGTAAGAATAGAAATAATAGTGATAATTTCTAAAGCATATCTTACATTTTTCCCTTTGTGATATGCAGTAAAACAGGATAATTCCTGAAGTCATGATTATGAAGTCATCCATTAGTTTGAAAGAAAATCAAATTGAACTTGAGTTTGGTAGTAGGGGTAGGGCAGGTAGTGTTTTCTGTAGTTACATGGCACCATAGGCAGGAACAATAGCTAACAATAAAATGCCATCTTATGGAAAACTAGACCAGTGAGTTTACAGAAACTCCATCTATTTCTTCTTACAAAAATATTCTCAGATATGAGGGGAAGATCTCTATGGGGAAAACAGCCTGTGAAGCATGAGAAATCCGAAAAGAACTCCGTCTGCCTTTTTTTTCTTGTTCTGATGTTCATCTCTCTCTCCCCTGTCCTCAGTGCAAATTCTCACTTCTTTTACATGGAAACCATTTACTTTGAGACATCCAAATCTGAGGGAAAGGGAATGAGAGAGGGGCCAAAGGCTGCAGTTCTGTTTGGGCTGAGCTCTGTGCTGGGGATGACAGCTGGCTGGGCGATGCAGGTTTCCTGCCTTCCATTGCTTCAACTTCCTCTATTCATTGGTGAGCCAAGCACAAACAACTTGATGCCAGGCATGTGTACACCTTCTTGGTTTGCATCTTCTGCTCATACCACTACCATATGACCTCAATACAGGGTTATGCCCTGTGCATTCCATATCCTAACCTGTTAGAAATATTTGAGATCTTTTTACATATAAACTTCACCCTATACTTAAGTGTTTCTGAGCACACAGGGCAGGTAACAGATACTTAACATTCAGATACTAGATAGTTTGGCAGGAGTATCTGTTTGACGCATGAAGGCCTTGGGTAGAGACTGATATCAAAGTGTATTCTACTGGAAAGATAAGACATTTTTCAATGTGCCAACTGCCTACTTAGAATTTCAGTAACATTAATTTGTAGGGCTTGTGATACTACTTTGTGACAATAATAACTGCTCTTACAGAATACCCTTGAAGAGATTGAAGAGCCTAAATGATATTTTGAGGATCTGAGTGTGTATGTATTATGAATTTAGGTTTTATATGATAAGTTGAATCAAGTGTTTATGCCTTGTATCTGTCTTCTGCTACAAGCTCGTATCATATTACTTACTCTGGAGTCTAATGAGTGCGTAGAGTGGTTATGAACAGCCATCAGTAACTGAACAATGTCACAGAAAAAAAGAAAACTGACCCAGTATACATGTGCTTCTGCAGACATATTAGAAGTCTAGAAAATAAGGTGGGAAACTAGAATGACAAGTGTTGAATAAGAGAGAAGATTGTGCAAGAGAAATAAAACTGAATATTAAATATAATTTAAAGTAATGTAAAGTAGAATAAATGTTTTTTGGCTTCAAATGCCAAAAGCTTGCTTCCATACTAGGAAGAAAAGGAATGGTAGGATATGAATAGGATCAGCAACTACTCACCATCATTATTAGAATACTTTCTTTAATTCCAGAGAGGTTGCTTTTATGAAGAGTTAAACTCATTTAAATGAGAATAGCATTATGGAATTGCTGAGAGAACAGTAACTGAGAAAGTAATACTGTAGATGTGCTAAAGCCAGGAAAAAATTCATGATACTAAGAGATCTACTGAAGGCATGTTATTTTGTGCTATATTGCTATATCCACAAACTTCCACTTTAACCATCTGCAGAGAATTTTTAGGCCTATGCACAGTATAATGAGGCAATCTTGGGATTCAAAATTAATTGCTGGCGTACCTGAACCACCTCCTTTGCATGCTAAGAACTCATAGAAAGGGCCAGTGGGTCTTCAATGGCCAGAGTCAGAAGGCTTACATTCTGCCTAAGTTACTGTCTTTAATATGTCCAAGAACTGTACAGCAGTCAGTGATCACAGGTGGAGTTTAGGATGATGGATGGATCCTTCAGGATCATGCACTGGTCAGTGGCAGGGGCGTATTGGCTCCAGAACTATCCCCTATTCAGTTTACCTGTAACTGTGGAATTATGCAGCACGAACTAAAGCAAAATGAAAGAATGACTGCCTATGAAGGAGTCCAGTGTAAAATCTGTGCTGCTTCTGATGCCTAAGCTGACTCTGTTAAAGCTACCTGTGGCATCTCTCCAGTAGACTGCAAACAGGCTGTTGAAAAAGAAGCAGAAAGCAGGGGGGAAAATACTGGGAAGGAGTGGTCAGAAGTGTGAATAAACTCACATAAATTTGAGACTGTGTTCAGACAGGGTGGTCATACAGCAGTCTTGCATACTTGCTGTAAGTCTTGCATACTTTCATCCTCAGCTCCAGATGCAGCACACCCCACTGCAGGAACTGCCTGCTCCACAGAACTCCCTCTCAGTCCAGTAGTCTCACAGTGCACACAATTTAGAATGGCCTACAGAATCAGATGTGAAAGGAAACACATACTACCTGTGACCTCTGCTCAGTGGTGTCTAGATTCACAGCAACTCATTCATACTCTGTGAATATTTAGATGTTTGAAAATGGTCAGTGGAGCATACCACAACATACTTTTTAGTGAGCTGCAACCCATGACCTTTCAGTGTTTTGGGATGGTTACAATTTCTAATGGAAAATCATCTGATATGATCCCATCAATTCAGTTCCCTTGGTAGCTTTATCCTACTTTGTAGCTTTGTTGGTTTTGTTTTAAATTTTTGAATTAAAAGAATGTTTAAGGATGAGTTTACTGGGTTAAAACTAATGCAGAGTGTCCAGTGAAGCACTGGCTGAACTTTTACAGAACGGAAGTGGGAACCAAAGTTTTAAAAAAAATCCAGCCAGCATATCTGTGTCCTGGAATTCGACAGTCTGTACATCCAAGGACATTCCTTGGGATTCTCTTTGACCCTTAGTTTTCCTCTTGACTCTGCAGAATTGTTCTGTAGAGGTAGCCAGGAAATTATTAAAGGTACTGAATGCATCAGGTGTTATTTGGTATAAAAGGAAAAGGAATCACAGTGCGAACAGGGAAGGAAGGATAGATTGCTCTTGGGTTTGTTTTACGTGACACACTTGACACACTTCTGAGCATCAGTATCTCACATTGCTAAACCAAGGAAAACATTTCTAATATCTTTGTATCTGACCATTGCATTTCAGTCAGTGTGCAGCAGAGCTAATTTCACTCACTCTGGAAATGCGCTATTTGGATTCCTGAGGAACTATATTCACCTTCTTTTCCCGGATCTTAGCATAAATTTAGAAACTTTCAAAGTAGTAAGTACTATATACCTGTGGGTAATTTTGTCAGAAAATATGAAAAAAACCTTACTCAGAGCATCTGAGTAACTGCTCAACTAATGACTTGATCAGCTACAACAATAGCTGCTAAATACCCAGCACCAACTAAAGCCCTTTTATCTTTCTGAAAACCACAAGCTAATGAGAATCTTAAGCTAAACTCAGACAATGAAAGAAATCTTTGCCTGGTCAAAGGTGGTATCACTGGCATTACACTACTGATTTCCATGTGTCTTCACCCATCCTCAGAGCAAAGAGGTAGAAGAGCTGCCAAGAATCTCATTTTCTCTTTCATTTCTAGCTTTATGGAACAGTAACACATCTGGCTGAGAATGCCACCAAAAATTTGCAGTTACTAGGGCAAATGAAAAAGCCCTATTAATTTATAAACTTGTTCACAAACACAGACAAAAGATACAACAACGTTTCCCAATCTTTGCACCTGGAAATGAGAAATAATATTTCAGAAGGTGGATTGAACCTTATGAAATCTTAACTACCATCACTTGGTAGTTCTACAGTTCTGCCAAGTCAATTCAGAAAAGATGTATAATGGGATTTGAATATGTAGAAATGAGTTTTATAAGTAAATTCAGTGCATTGCTAAAAGGAATAAGAGATCTGAAGTACAAATTGATCTGTTTTTCTAAAGGAAAATTCAGTAAGTTACCTCTCCAGCGCAGCAAATGTGAAAACAATACTAAAGAAAGAAACATTTCCCAGGGGAGACTCACAGCACCTTTTGTGAAAGACAGTCCATCAATGCATCTGTGTTGAAAATCAGGCAACTACATTTCCCCTTTACTCTATAGACACTACAGTTGTCTTACTCCATTATTGTCAAGAGTATAAAGGTAAAGTTTTTCCCTGTCCTGTTTTCTTTGACAGTCACAAAGCCTTGTTTATCAGGAAAAAATTGAGCACTTTGAAATCATGTTCTTATCAGTCCTCTGCATGTGCACAGTGGCAATGTAAATAGTCTCATTAAGTAAAACTGGGAGAAACGAAGCAGCTCAGAGCTGTCTGTGAGAAAAGCTATTAAAAACAGAGTCTGAAGTGATTTTTCAAGAGGAGGCAAATGCCTCTGCCAGCTGTAGAAATACAGAGAGGAGGGAAATTTGAAATCCTCTCCCTTAACACACAATCTCTACAGCTCCTAATCAGTATGAGTTAGATGACATTGACTGAGGGACAGATACTGTTTTCACAGGTGGAGAAGCAAAACCCCGAGCAATGAGTGCTGTTACAGAATTAGTATTGAAAGACAGAGCACAGAGAGCAGCTGAAGTCAAACAGAGAGCTGAAATGTTTGTTATAAAAGACAGCAGGGAAGTAAAAACAATAAAAGGCTGAAGGACAGAGACCAAAGACAGGAATTAAAACAGTGAGGGAGAGATCTTAAAGAACTACAGAGAAGCACAATAGATGACCTATTCAGGTCTCTGCCTCTCATCATAATGATTGTTATCTCCGTATTTTTATTTTGGCAGATAACCTGATCTTAATCTCTCACCCCTAAACTTTTCTTCTCTTTTCTCACCTGTCCACAGCTATTGCTGTCATGGAGTAGATGCTGGCGAAGACAGCTGTGATTGGGAAGAAGTTGTGGAAGCGGCAGTAAGCCTCTCCGAAGTACCACTCACTGTGCAGCGCATAGATGAAGTTGATGAGGGTATTGAAAGCAGCCATGGAGGCATCAGAGAAGGCCAGATTCACCAGGAAGTAGTTTGTCACTGTCCTCATGCGCTTGTGAGCCAGGATAATCCAGATGACAATGAGATTTCCGAAAACAGCCACTGCCACCACACCACCATAAGCCAGAGACCACAGGGCAATGCGCCAAGAGGGTTGTACAAACTGATTGGAGAAGTTGCTTGGTGAGGATGCTATGGGGGGAGAAGCATTTCCAGCTGGTGCTCCCAGTGCCTGTCCCCAGGCATCACTTGCTGCAGCAAGGCTCACATTCCCCCTGCTGCTCATGCTCATGTTCCAGTTGGCTGTGGGGACAGAAGTCATCTTGGATGTTCCTCTCCTCTCTTCCAGCAATGATGTGACTCTCCTACCTCCCTTTCCCAACCCTCCAAAATCCCCACCAACAGATAAGAAGAGGGAAGGAAGAAAAGGGGGAGGAAGGCAGCACAGCAGGTACAGGGCAGATCTGTCAGAAAAAAGCTTTGTCTATGCTGCTCAAACTGTTACAAGTGCTGTACCAGCCAAGTCAGGAGAGCTACCTCAGGGCAGAACAGCATCCTACTTCTCCTGTGTACAGCCACCTCTTGCTTTTGATTTTGCCGAAGGAGCCAAAGCACATTTTATAGGCTTGTGAGTCTCCAGCGTCACAAAGGGAGTGGAGTGATAAGCTCCACTGGCTGGTAAGCTAACACCTCTTTCCCTCTGCTCTCCCTCCTCCTTTTATTTCATTCATTGCCAGCAGCAGGCACTTTCAGGAGCTGTGGAGAGCATCACAGGGAAAATGAATTCTCATCTCATTTATGTTGAGAGATTTATTTTATATTGCCTTTCTTTAGGTTTCATTATTGTGCTTCCTTTTTTAAATAGGTTTTTTTTGCCCTGTCTTTGCAGAGCTAATCAGCTGGCTTAGTTAAAAAATCCCAGGACTGAAACTGCTTTTTTATTACAGCTCTTTCCAGATGATTTTATTCCAGATGAATTCAGACCTGCCTTTTTTCTGCTGTCTTTTCATTTGGTACAGGCTTTCCTTTAAAGTATTCTGGTACCCGCAGATTTGGAATAGTGACCTCTTTTAGATAAATAAATACATCCTGCTGCTCTCTAATTTCACTTTTCAGTTTGTAATATGTAATTGATATCAAGAAACATTTATAAAGCCATTTGTATGTTCAACAGACACTGATTTTTACTGAAAAACTATGTAGCCCTAAACATAATGTCCTTAATTGTGCACAAAATATTAGAGGTTTGTTTTCTTTGTGTCTTTAAGAAAAAGAATTTAGTTCTTTTTACTGATTTGCATTTATTCCACACTTAGTACAGTAGTTATTTTGAGTAAACAGTATTTTTACATGCAGTTATTTCTATACTGGTAGAAAAGGGTAAATGAGGAAATTTAACACCTGATGTTTTCACATCCAAAATCAGTTTCTTGTTAATATGTTAACAACAGCTGGCATTGGGAATGCATGCTTTGTGCAAGGGTTGATTGCAAGGGACTTCAGCTAACAAACCTTTGTTATTCAATAGGGAGAAAATGTGATTTAGTGCTGATCTGTTCCAGGTTTCAACAATTTAGAGCTACTACTTGTCATCAGCAGAGATTTCAATTGTATCACAGCAGTGGGAACTATTCAATACCCCTGTCAGCAGTGACACATTCAACACTTTTTTTAAACAAAAGCTTCAAACAAAAATCAAATACTCCTGTGTACCATTTCCTCCCTGCTGTATTTACTCAGTGGAAGTAATGTCTGCACTTTAATAGTCAGGTCTAAACTGCGGTGTTAATTTGAATGAGTGTAACTCTGGCTGTTCCTATGTGCTTCTCAGCTCTTACCAGCTGACCTGATCCCAAGCAGTAGCCAACCTCAGGCTTAGAAGCTCTGCTGTAAACCACTCATTGCTACAGCATGTCTAGAACCCACCATGCACTGCAGGTCCTTGTCACAGAAAAGCCACAGTTCCATTTTGAGTCCCAAATCTTCCGCCTGCCTCATCTTTCTTCTGCTCCCTGGAGGTGAGCCTGAAGAAGGGAACAGCAGAAAATCTCTGTGAGTTTGAGTGTTGAAAAAATTTTAATGGTGGTTCCAATGAGTAAGGAACACCAGACCGAATAGTTATAGCAGAGGCTTGGACACTCTAGTAGCTTTACTCTCAACTCCAGCAGTTTCACTCAAGATTTTCATATGGCTATAAACCAGAAAGCACAAACCCAGCCCTGTGCCCTATACCTTTCCGCCTTTATGCTCAAACTAGGAATCCCAGACTGTATCCTTTTACTAAGCTGATGTGTTTTTCACATTGCCACATCAGCTACCCAAGTCCTCGCGTCCCACATGTTTCTGTTGCTTCCATCCAGCTCTCCTAGCCTCAGTTCTATTACTTCTTTTCCTCAATTTCAGCAGACACAGGGACCCTGTTTCTTGAATGCAGTACTGCCAAGCATGCAGCAGACTGCAAACTTATAGGAGCAGTGTACTGTACAGCACTGCAGTAATTTTCTCTGTATAGGAACATAAAGGATCTATGTTTGAACTACTTGCTCTGTATAGTTCATGGAGTCCTTGTTCTGCTTTCCTCACAGGACCGAAGCTTCTTCTAGCTCTGTCTTGGAAAGTTGCTTGCCATTGCCTACCAGATGTTCTGGAGAGACCATTACCATATATCTTTCCCTAATTCTTTACAGTGCCCCCAAGGGAATTTGTTCTCAATGCATTCCTAGTGAGAGAAATCAGTACAAGGCAACATCTCCTTATACCAGCAGAGCTATCGGTAAACTGAGTCCTTGAGACTTACTTGAAATAAAAATCAAGAAGCTCTTTGTAGTGTGTGTTTGTAAAATGTGAGCCAGACCACCAACACAGAATGCTAACGGAAGTGTCAGTTTTGCAGTGTAGAAATCAAAGTATCATTGATTCTGTCTTCTTCAGGAGTACTCTGAGGAAATATTCCACCCCTGTAGGGACATTTTTATATGCTGTGCTCTTCCCCATCCCCTTTCCCCCACACATGAGAAAAAAACTGGGGTACCATTAGCATAAAGGAAAACCTAGGTTTTTTTATTAGTCTCTTGCTCAGTAAGCTGGATGTTATCAGCTGTGTTGCAGCAGGTATCTGAATCTGGCAGAAGAAGTGGCTGAGTATCTGGAGTTGTTTTATTTCGAGAAGTGGAACACTGAACAGCACAGGACAAATGTTGGGTGGCTGGATCAGCCTTCCATGTGTAACATTTATTACTCCTTTTGGAAATGCCTGTAAAAATTTGCTAGAATAAATTCTCTGTACTCTGGCTTTCATTCTAACTGAAACCATAGAGAAGTTGTCTGGTATGATCAGTTAGAGCCAAACCAGATCTTCCTACATCCAAAATGCTACAGCAAGGTTGACCTGCCCTTTAGCACCTTGCTCACATTTTATTTCAGGAAAGAGGTTAGGCAGCCAGTAGTTGGCTCATGTCTATAGAGGGAACTCACGTGGACAGTGAAGTCAGCTGTGCTTCTCCATTAAAATTTTTAACGATTACACATGTGCTGATTGAAGTGTGGTCAGCTGGTGGCCATCAGCATTCGGTTTCTCAAGTAAGTTCCACAGCAACTTTGGTGAAAGCATTTGTATTAATACCTTCTGAGTAGCAAAATCTGCCTAACTGGGGTGATACTTGTGCAAAAGAGCAGTACAAAAGATAAGGATATGTATTTTTTCTCAGTCTGTCTTGGAAGAAAAGGTAGTTGTAGAGGATATCCATGCTGACATTATTTCTAGAACTGTTACAGGTACGTGATTTCCTATCTTAACTTTTGGCCGTTCCAGCTTATGCATATTTGCAGTGGAAATGCTTAATTTTCCTCTCTGCAAGACTACTCAGTTTTAGAGGGACTTCTTTCTGGCCATCTGCTATTTGCTGTTCTCTTTTGCTTTTCCACTGGTCACTACTTTATGCTTGTAGTCAACTGTGGTTAAACTTGCCATTATTACCAGCTCCCCATTCCCAGCTTCACAGAAACACTTAGAAATGTGAAAGAAATAATCTGAAGTGTTATCAGAAAAGTAGCTGTGATTGTCTGTACTTCTTCCTTTGTGTTATATAGTTTGAAGCTATTTTTTCACTGTTCCAGCAAAACTTCTCCTACTGAGCCCAAAGTGAAAGCTAAGCTCTTGACTTAGCATCTTGTCCAGAAGGTAGATTTAGAAATTATTCTGTTCTTTGCTCTTTATGAGATTCTAGAGGTCTTCTGGTGTACTTGAAGTTTTTGTCTGAAATCACTCTACTAAATTTTTCTGCGTGCTATGGGAGAGACAGAGAATATCAGCAGAATTGCACAAGTAGGGATTTGAAGTAAAATAGCAGCCTGCATAGCATATCTATTTAGCATAAGTGCTAACTGCATCATTAAGGTGTTTCACAAGACCTGTCCTCTTTCTTTTATATATAGCAGTGAGGGCATTGCAAAGTTTACTTTTTGGTTTTGGGTTTGCTTGCTTGATTAGGCTTAGCCTAATAACCTCATTCCCTGCCTCCTTCCTCCAGTGCCCAGTGGGATGAAATGATCCTTCAGCAGCAGCTTTTTTTATTCTTCAGCTTTGATAGCTCCCTTTCATCAGTCAGTCATGAAAAGGTTTAGCTGTGGCAGGAGAATTTTTGCAATTTAAGAATGCTAAACGCTGTCCTATTTATCATGGCTCTGTGTTCACATTGCGCTGCTGTCATGACCATGTCAGCCTACCTGGATTTGGAACAGTTTGCTTTAATTGGTGTAGTTTAAAACACACCTGGAAAACTCAGTTTGAACTTGGTTTCTGATTATTTTTTATAAATGCAAAAGTCTTCTTTCTGGCACCAATTGAAAATGACTCAGTAGGATATTTAGCAACTTCACAAGCGTGCGAGTAGGGATGTTGCAGCAAAGGGCTAGACCAAAACTGGAAGTATTGTATGTTGCTCTTCATCATGGCTAGAGGGGGGCCAGAAATGTGGGGGCAATAGAGCCAAAGAACTGAGTAGACACAAGTTTTTTCTGGATTGTGATGCTGAGGTGCAAATTCACTGAAACTATTTTTAGAATAAAGTAAAACTCAGCACGTCTAGAGATGAGTGATGAGAAATTAACACTAAATAAAAATGAAGACTATTCTGAATTATAGATAATATTCACAAATTACTTTGTATGAGAAAACATTTATTCTTCTTTGATGAAGAAAGAACCCTCAAGATTTCTTCAGCCATTGTGACTTTGATCTTCTGATACTCCTAAAAGGCTAAAAATATGTGTTTTCCTTTGTCATCAGCATAGCTTAGCCCTCTGTTTTTTAGCTGCTGCTCATAGGACTTGACTGAAGCTGCTGAATAGCAGTAACAGTGAGGTGCCTGTGCCAAAATATAATTTGCAGGGCACAGTTGTTCTGTGAAAAGTAATTCTTATTAATTTATATTCCTGATCAGATAGGGCTTTGAGAGGAAAAGATATTATACCGAATGACACACTAGCAATTTTTTGGAAAAAATTAAGTGGATTGATTCAAGTGGTTCTTCTACCTGCCAGCAGGGTATCTGGAGAGAAGGTAAAGGCAGAGTGAAATGGGCCATGATATAACAAACATTCTCTTGGGCTATCGTGATTAGTTTTCTTTCTTGCTATTGTTGTTTACCTTTTTACATTCTTTGTGGCAGTCCTTGACACAAATTAGTGTGAAACCTCCATTGATTTTTTTTTTCCTAACTGCTGCAAATTATTTATTTTCTCCAGTGGGAGACAATTTATTTGCAACTGTAAATCTAGGCACCTCTGCCTTTTCATCTTTCTGCAACTGCTCAAATGCCTGTCTAATGTCATAGGTGAGATGAGCTAGCAACTGACTTCTATGTGTACATTCATACATGTTTCCTCATATTCTTCTGTTCTTTTAAATTGCTTTAGAATCTTTCTTAGGAGTTACATTTAAAAAGAGAATTATAATGTTGCATAAGTCAGAGATGAAAAGAATGTATTCTATCGGATCTTACAGGTTCTGATAAGAATGTGTTCTGTTGGATCTTGCAGGTTCTGAACCTACAGTTTTGAAACTAATAGGTAGCTGCTGTTGCCACCTGAAATTCCTGTGAGCCTGTTTGCAAGACCACTAAAGTCAATCGAAAAGACACCTATTGGCAAAACAATTTCCTCTGTCTCCTACAGCTGCTCCTGCTGCTCTTTCCAGCAATTTGTTTCCTTACAAGGATCCAAATTAAGGGGGATTTTATCGGTGACTTCTCTGACTCTTGGAGCTACTTATTCAGTTATATACATATATTACTTATAATAAAATGTACATATGTATTCATACATAATAAAATGCATATTTTAAGGTACTGAGCAAGTTGAAGAGGCATGAATGGATTCACAGTAACCCAGTGATGAATAAAATCAGGAAATAAAATTTTCTGGTAGCTTTACCTGTGTTATTTATAGAGCACCAGTGACACATCTGTGTTTCACCATTACCTGAAAAGTAAAACAAGTAGGTTTCTTGACTTGTTTTTTTAACAACAGGAGATATTATCTTACTATCACTGTGGTATAAGAGAATATTCTATATTATTTGCTTCCTTAACTAAAAAGAAATATTATGATTTTTTTTTTCATGTAAAGCATTACAGGCAATTCACAGATTTAGAATACTATCTACAGAGTAGTTCTGAAAAAAGAATATAATCTCATCCATTTTAGAAGACTAATTGGAATGATTATATGAGACTGTATTCTGTCAGCATAGAAATAGTTTGTTGCTCTTGTCTTTGTTGTACAAAAAAAAAGTAAAAAGCAAAAAAAAGGTAAAAACCAGAAAAACAGTTAAAAATTTACACATGATATTGCTATGTTCTTATAACATTTGACCAAAAATTATTTTAAATTCTAAGTGCTAGAGCAGGATCAGAGTCAAGTGAATTTTGTAATTGCTTATGTGGAAGGCATATGATAATTTAGAAAAGCTATATCTACAAATGTAAATATAGGAAGGAACATTTTGGCAACATAGCAAATTTTGTGTCTTGTAATATACCTCTTTTACATGGGAAATACAGGACAAAATGAAAATCTTCTCAGCTACTCTCTCAAATTTGCAAAAACATTTGTGTTCTGTTCTGCATTTTGGAATCCAAGATTTGTATCCTGCGTTCTTCAGAATCCAGTTTTTTATCTGAGATGTAGGTGGAGAGGGGATCTGAACTTGGCTTTTTCACATCCTAATGCACTGTTGTGGCCAACATGCTGACAGCATCTCCTCATGTGTCGTGCATGTGTGTGTGCATTTGCTTGTGTGCCTAGCAGTGGAAAAGAAACAGCTGTCAGAACTGATGCATAAAGATTATGGCTTTCTTATGACATTTTATCAAAACATTCTATTTCTGCACTATAGAGGTTCTTAAGCCAAAAAGTCTGCTAGTTAGTTGGTTTTCAGCAGAAATAATTATTTTCTTTGTCCAAAATACCATATGATTCACCTATGTAGACTTTTATGGAGCCCATTATTCAAATGGCCGTGCCTTAAGAACTATTATTTTTCGCTGAAAGTTAATCACTGTTGCCAGGTTTTTTTTTTTTCTTTTCCTGTCTCTTTTCCCTAATCTTCAGGTTCTGTTTCTCTGTTGTGAGATCTTTCTTCTTTCTTTGGAATTGGAATGAAAGCAAAAGCAACTATTGCCACATCAATGAAATTCAATCTGTGGCTTCAAGAAGTCAGTCAATCTCTTGCACCTTTTCTGCAAACCACTGGACTACTTTATTTCTGCTATGACAAAAATTTACAATTAATTTGATTTTCTATATTCATGCTGAAAGAGATTATTTATGTAAGAACAGGAGTTCAAATGAACTGACCTTTCTCTATTATTCAGCAAGTTCCAGAGGTATTGTAAAGACAACAGAAAGGAAGGCAATTAATTTTCTGAGGTGTAATGATTTAGACTAGTTTATTTTTTTTTGTGGATACGACATATATCACCAGATGAGTTTTGAACAATCAGTAGCAAAGAGAGTGGAAGAACCATGAAAGCCAATTGTAGTAACTAAATATAATTTGTAAAGAATGCATCTTGCATCTTATTAATTTGGCTCCAAGCATTAGCATTCACATTTGATGACTAATAATTTTTGAATGTTGTAGAAGGTACTTAGGTCATCATGTTCTTTTTAAATTATTTTTATTAATTCTGAAGTAACAAGCCACTTCTTATCCTTGTTACTGGATTTGGAACAAGAAAACAACTTTTTGTAGAAATGATAAAAAGTTTAGTAGATAGACTTACTACTGCTTTCTTGATCACAAAGTCACAGTAGGTGGATGGACACTGTGTCTACACCTGTAACGTGTTATTGTGTCAACAATGATGGTGGTAAATCCTCTCTCAATTTCTCTAACCATATTATTCTGCCAACAACATCATTCTCTTTAAAGGATACCATTCATTTAGGGTTGGTACTACGCAGCAATATCTTCCTAAAAATGCCTTCTAGCTTTACTTGACATTTTTTAAAATAAAGCTGAAAAGCCTTTCCTGTCTGTGTAAACAAAAAAGAAAGTGGCTCACAGCTTGATTCTTTTCACACACACAGGTGCACACCCCTATTCAAAGACACAAACAAGTACAGAAGTGGATGTTCTAATGTCAATAGTTGTGTCTCAGAGTTGATTTATTACTCCAAAAAGTGGCAAATGAAAGTGAGTTCTATGGAATTATGAACTTACAAACTAAACCTTACTATAGAAAACCAGATGCAACTACTTTTGCCCAATACGATGACTCTTGTAAGAGAGTATGTGCTAAAAAGACTATAAAGGGAGCTCAGAGATCTGGGATTGTAAAAATTAAAAAGTGAGTTTTCCTTACCTTACCTGAGGCAGGCAAAATCAATCTCTCACATTCCCTTCAGGCTATTGTCTGAAAATAATTTGTTCTCATGTAGCAAGCACTGGGGATTGAAGCTGTTTTATAAATCTTTTGCTCTTTTAAAACCAGTACAGATGGTGGGTGTTGATAAAATATTTGTTGTCTCACTAAATTGTTCAGATAATTTAATTTTATTGAGTAGAATTTGTAGTGGTAGGACTTATGTGTAGATGTAGCAGTTGCAGGCTGAAGAAACTAATTTCTTGTGTCTGACTTCATGTGTTCAGTGTTATCTAATGGATTTATTTCCAGATTTATCTGTCGGAAAAAGGGCCCTCCATCCCTCTTGCTGTGGAACACACATTTTCTTTTATGGATGATAAAGATAGGGAAATCCTGGGCTGGTGTACAAATTCCAGCATTGCCCTAATGAAGCACTGTTATCTTACAAAGATAAACTAGTGTTCCCTGCTGCTAAGCAGTGCTTTTTCTTCATGTTCCTGTTCGTTACCGAGGTAGTGTGTGGGATGCCCAGGAAGGCAAAGCAAGGGGTAATTGGTGTCTGGAGCTGGGGCAGTAGACAATGACAGCTATTAAAACCAGTTTACACCCCGTACAAAAAGAGAGAAAACTGGAGGAAAGGAATCCAAAGAAAGGACAGGGTAAAAGACAAATCACTAAATAGAAGGGAAACGGGTGATTGGAAAGAGAGCACTGAAGATAATTGGAAGCTGAACAGAATTGTTTGGGGGATGGTGTGGGAGAAGGAGGAAGGACAGAAAAACACACTGGTTTTGTCTGTGGTTATATTAATGTTTGTATAATGATACATTTTGACAGGAATTCCTAGTGATGGATGCAGTTTTATCTGTCAACACAGAGAAGCTTTCTTTAGACCCCTGTCTTTCAGCAGCAGGATTTTATTCAGCCTCTATTACCACACGGTCCAGATGCTTCTTATGTCTTCAGACCTCAGATGAAAGCATTTGACTTACTGACTGTGGAAATTATTTCTTTTGTGAAATAAAGCAAAGTGTTTTGTGTGGGGGCGCGTTTTTATGTTTTGTGTTGTTTTGGTTTTTTTTTATCTAACCTTTTAAGAATTTTCAGTTGGGAAAAAAAAAGTTAATCCCAAGCTTTTTGTTAATTTTGTGTTGATTTAGGACCAAAGTATATATTGAAATTTCTTGTGGCTGTACACTACAGGCTGGATTTTTTTGTATACTATCCAGCTCCTACCATCTCTTAACAGACAACCTAAAGCCTTTATGTCAGGAAATTGCGTTTTGCAATGGACAGAAAATAGTATGTTTCACTTAAGGGTTTTCTTTATCCAGTTGCAACTCCCTTACCACAACTGCTATCAATCTGCAGCAATCATCTGGGTTTTTCACTACTGTCACTTCTTATTCGAGAAGAGCAAACTGTTCTTTTTGTAAAGCAGAGTGCAACCTGGCATTCCAGGTTTATATGACTGACAAATTCGTATTGATATGCTAATCAATGTATGTTGTCGCCTTCGTGCTGAGCTCTTTCCTGGCAGAACGTTCTGCATCCCACAGACTTTGTTTTTTCACAAGATGCTTTGCTAATGCAATTAATCATCTAATCCAGGAATCATCTCCCAGCATATAAAACTGACATCATCTTTTCTGCTGTATATACTCTGCCTTTTTTGTCTACAGTGGAACTATAGACTCTTAGATCTAGAATGTATTTTATCATTATAAATGGTTACCAGCACTAGCTCCAAATCCATTGGAAAGGTGCCACTAAATACATATGTATATGTACACCTTAAAGCTTTTCAGCTTTTCTGTCTTTCACCATTGACTTCACTGAGCAGTTAGTCTAGTGGAAATCTCTTCTTCAGTCCTATGATGTTAAGCCTTGAAAAGCACACGTATCCAAAAGCTAATTCTAAGGTCTATATACAGTATTTCTTGGTTAGCACAGAATCTGTGAAACTAGATTTAGAGATAAAAGCCTTCAATTATTAAAATAGAGGAAGGTCAGTAAACCGAATTACTCTCCTGAATTCCTGCTGCAATGAAAATGTTATTCAACAGTCACTGAAAGTTTCGAAAAGAGTGATGCTGCTGCTATTTTTTCCATGCAATAAAAGAGTCCCCAGTAGTTCCAGGTAAGTACAGGATGACTCTGTAAAGATGGGCTTCTAAGTGAAGACCTGGACGCCAGGTCTTTTCCAGTACAGAGATGGATAAAGCTGAACCCCCTAAGTGACTATGGTCAGCTGCAGCTTTCTATGTCAGAGACAGAGAGAACTGGAGGAGTGTAATACAGTCTTTCCCCCAGTGAGCCATTCATCTTCTTGTTCTTTGGTGTCCTGAGAACTTCCTGAGGAGATCAGATTTACAGAGCCATATTTAATAGTCATGGTGAGACCTAGCAAAAATGGTTTTATTTATATTTTTGATATGTACATCATATGACTGCAAGATCCTAGAGCAAATAATATCCTGTCCCAAAAAAGTATTTTATGTTGTCTCCTAAATTTGTGACCTGATAATTTCTTTGGACTCTCTTGAATATTTTTATTTGTAAAGTTCAAGAAATAGCCATTTTTTATTTTCTCCAGATCCACTAAGATGTATTAGGTGTGTTTGTCTTGCAAGCAGAGGATTTTTAAACCCTCCCAAGTGTAAACTACACCATAGCTCTCATTTCTGTTAAATATTGTCACCCTTCTCTGCAGATCTTCTAGTTACCTGTATCTTTTTTTTTCTGAATGGTTATAGTTGCTTTACATATTAATACTGTGATATGATTGTGTTTTGTTCTTTATACCCTTTCTAGTAGTTAATAACATCCTATGTGATTTTTTGCTGCCATGAGCCAATGCTTTCTAAGAGTCAAACAGCCAGTTACAGCCTAACATGGAGGACCCATAGTCACAGGGGTATGTAGGAAAATTTCTTTATTCCATGGAAGTTGTTACTGAATCTTTTGGCAGTAAAGGATCTTTCTATGCATGTTGTCTTGTTATTACAGGATTTTGAATTTCTATCATTTAAAAAAATATATATAAAAAAATCTTGCAGAAGGCAATTTGAAAAATTGCAAACATACCCTAAGAACCAGAAGGCAAATGAGAAGGCTCTGCAATTTTTAGCATTCTTCCCTCCAGCTGAAGTTTTTCAGTGGACCACTTTTGCCTTCCAAGCTCAGAATTATAACTTCTGGATCCTTGATATGGTTGTTCTTGTGTTAGGGAATTGGAAAGGATGGGTGACCAGAGAGAGAGAAGACAGGAGTCTGTCTGTAGAAATCTCTGAAGCAGCCACCCCTTGGGAGAAGGCATAGATTAGGATAAATGAGACACAAGAATTGCTCTGGTGGAAGAAATCTGGGGCTTCTGTCAATTAATTTCTTTTAGAATTATCTTAGTCTCAGATAATGTCATATGAAGGGGCAGGTTTTTATTGTATGATGAGTTGGTCATTTGTATCTGATATAGTAACATGATTTTACCTGTTTGTATTTTCCTGGATTATTAAGAGAAAATATAGGCAATTCTGTAGGATTTTTTGTAAAAAAAATTGAAACACCAATAGAATGTAAAAACCTGAAGAAAAATACCATTCCCTATTACGTTACCTGGTTTTTATAGCATATAAAAATGACTTGATTTTTTTCTAAATCCTGTAAGATTTTTCTGATTGGGATGGTATTCTGAATTTATAAATTCAGTCCTCAATAGGTTTTAGCTAGAGTTTTTGGCAATGCCTTTCAGAATTATAGAAAGCAAAAAAAAAAAAAAAATAGAAGAAAACTGTTAAATAATGGGTTGGGTTGGAAGGCACCTTAAAGACCATCTAACTCCAATCCCCCACCATGGGCAGGGACACCTTCCACTAGACAAGGTCATTCAAAGTCCCATCCAACCTGGCCTTGAACACTTCCAGGGATGGGGCATCTGCAGCTTCTATGGACAACTTGCTCCAGTGCCTTACACCCTCACAGTAAAGAATTTCTTCCTAATACCCAATCTAAATCTGCCCTCTGCCAGTTTGAAGCCATTTCCCCTTCTTTCATCACTGTTAAAATTCACTTGTTAAAATTCACTCTCCAACTTTCTTGTAGGCCCCTTTAGGTACTGTAGATGTGGCACTTGGGGACATGGTTTTGTGGTGGACTTTGTGGTGCTGGGTTAATTGTAGGACTTGATGATATTAGAAGTATTTTCCACCTAAATGATTCTATGATTCTGCGATAATCAGGCCTGTTGATTAACTTGATCTTCAAATCTGCCTTGTATCTGAAAATGAAGTCTGTGCCAGAAGCACCTTGACTACATCCCTGAGTGTTATTCTTTTGGGATAAATCATCTAAGAATTACACTGAATAAGAGAAAACTGAAGACAACCTAAATGACAAGGGGGAAAACTAGAATTTGCTTCAGAAAAGCAGGAGGCTGTTTACAACTTATGTCTGTCATACCTAATTCTTAAAGGTCAATACAGTTTCTCTTTTAGAAAACAATAAATTAAGTAGTATAACAATAAGACACCAAACACTGAAAAAAAATACACTGTCATTGAAGAAGAATGCTGACATTTTGCAAGAGATGTTGTGGGAGTCAATGGAAAACACTGAAGAGTGGAAATTATGTGTTTGCAAACATTAATAAGAGTTAGTGATATTTTCAGGAGAATGATAATATTTGCAGCTCAATAATGGCATTCATTTCAGGCATTTGGGTCAGAATTTTGATTTAGAGCAGCTGATGTGGAACTATGAGCACTTCATCAGCCCAGCTACTCCAGTGGAATCTAACAAAACTGTGAAAGGAACTGCTCAGGAGCTGTTATTTTTATATGAGCCTGGAGTTAAAAAAATCATTAGCAGTTACTTGATGACAGTTATTCAGATAATCTCAAAAACATCTAAATTCAGGTACAGAACTGTACTGCTTGGAAGACAGTGCTGTATTTTCAGTGATTAAAGGTTTTGGTTTTGACCAATCTGAAGGGGTTCACCATTACTTCTACAGTGACTTGTGTTTGGTGCTTCTTTGCTGAAGGTGGCCCTTCCAGCTCCTTCCAGAAACCTGGAAGATTGGTGCTAATTAGAAAGACCGAGGAGAGCTGAGAAAATGTAAAGGAACTTGGCTTGAGGAAGAAGCAGTTGGTGGGTATGTAGAAGCACAAAGGACAGAGCTCACTGTGTAGCTACTGTGCACTAAAGCAAGCCTCTGTAAAAGAAGCAGAATCAATTTCAAAGAAAGACACCCCCCCCAAATTCTTATTAATAACAGCCAAATTAAACTTTTATTAAATGTTAGTCAAGCTACTTATTTCCTTTTGTAAAAGGTGGTAATTTCTTTTTCTCTAAATATAAATATTTTGAAAATAATCAGCTGGCTGAGAGCAGTGAGAAACATAGAGCAGAAACATCTTGCTTACTTTGTTAATATAGTCTGGCATGGTGTCTAATTGGCTGTGCTTGGAGATGTCCAGGCTACCTAGGACAGCAACAGCATTCGGAATGAAGAATAGCCATCTTTCACTAATGCTTGTCCTTTGATGCTGTTTGAATGCAAAAACCCTAGTTTATAGGGAGATTTTTTTAAAAAAGGATAAGACAGACTGTCTTTTAAATAGTTCACTTCTGCAGCTGCAGTGGAAAAAGAAACTTGCAAACATAATTCACAGTAGTTACCCGAATGATTTTCCAGCAAAGACTTATGCTAGAAGTATGTGAAAGTCAAAGCATGAGAAAAGGTTAAAGAAAATACCTCTAGGTTGTGTTCTTCAGGCATTTTTCTAATAGTCACTTCCTTTGAATGGTTGTTTAGTAAATTAAATAACTAATGTTTATAAAACTTTTTGGAAAATGTAAGTATAAACAGTGTGCACATGCACACTGTTACTATTACACATGAATCATTGTATTAACAACAGCAATCCAGGTGTGGACCCAATCCATCTCCCACTAGTTTTGATAGGATGCATTTCCTCTAGGCTAATGAGGATGCCCAAGAAGTTGACTTTTTCATGTCATTTAGGGAGGAGAAAATTTTTTTTTCCCAACATTTTCATTATATACAAAGACTGTAATAGAAGTCCCATGACTTTTTTCTTTGTATGTAGTAGGTGTTCCTGTCAGTATTACTTGTTCGAATGTTACATCTCCTCCCTGAACTCAAAGGTAAATTCTTCAGCTAGTTCACATTGTTGTTTCAGAGTACTGCAATAATATCTTTAACTGCCATCACTTCTTGGCAGAAACTGTGAATAGAAATCCCTGCAATTTTGGAATTCTGGTTACAATTTCTTATCTTTCTATATTTTCAGTTCTACTTCAAGGGTAGCATGTGGAGGCTGTATTACCCACTTTTCTCAGCTCTTCCTATTATGAGAAATACTCACTACTATGGAAACTTACTGTAACAGAGCTTTGTTTCTTGTCTCTTTTGCCAGTTGTACAGAACAGACCGTAACACAGAACATCTCAAGCATCATGGCTTAAGAAACTTTCAATACATGCTGAATTACATGCACTCCAAAATTTTTCTGAGTGTGGGAAGTGAGTGTCTGAAAATGGACCATTGGAGAAATATTTGAGGAAACAGACATTAACAAAGAGGAAAATACCAAGTTCTTACATCATCCATTTTATTCACATGGCCTTGAGCAGCTATTGAAAGTGTAAGCATGACTGGACATTACTTGTGTAAGTATTTTTCTGTATCCCCCAATATCCACAGTGTTTGATAACAGAAGTCTGTTTCAAATAAGACTTTGTAAGGTGTTGTTTTCTGGTGGATATCACCAGCAAGTGCAAAACCTGTGTTCTACTTGTTCTACTAAACCTAGTTAGCAGAGTGCTTCTCTAATTTTACCCATCTGCTATGTACAGGAATTTTGTATCAAAGTTTGCTCTTTATCACTGTGCTGCTTTCTCTTTTCTTAGCAGATTTTCCTTTACACACATGCCAGCCATCAGATACCTTAGTTCCAGCATTTTTAACATTCATAAACAGGAAAGTTTAGTAGCATTAATTAAGCCCTGTGTCAAAACCATGAAAAATGGTTAGGATTTAGACTTGTGTTTCAAGAGCACTATCTGTCTTTTCCCTTGAGGGTGTTACCATACAAGAATATTAAGAATACTCAGCTGCCTGTTTATCTCAAGTACAGCAACATCATCGAGCACCCAGAGCCTTTCTGCAAAGTTTGCAAGACTGAACAGGAGATACAGGTGTGTGGTACAGGGAGCTGTAGGCAGAGGGAAGTCTTTGTGTGCATGTGCAAACATCTGCCTTGCTTGTCTGAAGTTACTCATCTGACATGTTTTGTCACGTAGAGAGTTGAAATCTGTGAGTCAGAGGTTGATTTCATACTTGACTTTCTGTGGGAAGTCCAAGCCTGAGCCTAAATATCATTGTCACTCCATTTTCTAAATATGTCTTGACAGCCCTTTTGAAGCCATTTTCTGTCTTATTTGTTCTCAGCTCAACCAGCAGCACAGCCTTTTTTTTTTAACAGTTTGAAAGAGCTTGCTCACCTTTCCTGTGCCATTGTTGCCTAGAACGGCCTCATGTTAGAGTAAACTGGACAGAAAGATCTGTGTTTTCCAGCTTGATATAAGCTGATGGCAATGCAAGAATTCTTACAATTTTTTAGAACACAGAATCTTTCAATATTTCTGAAAAAAAGTGTCTTTTCTGGTTTAGCACCTACCCATATATATGCCCAGTCAAGATAATAGGTGTTTAGACTTTTAGCAGTCCTGGGTTACTTGGGCAGTGGGTTTGCTCCATTTCATGTTTAAGATACAAAATTACAGAAGATACGTTCGTATTTAAAGAAAAGGTTTTGTGTCTTGCATTTGAGGCCACACATTACAGACTAAATACAGAATAACACCAGATCCAGTGGGAGCTGCCTTTCTGGTATCTGTTGCCACAGATACATAATTAGGGAGGAATAGAGGGCAGTGAAAAAGAGCAATGAGTCAAACTACTGAACAGGAAAAATAATATTTGGTAACCAATGCAAATGAAGTCATACTGAACTGCTGACTGTGGCAACCATACACAGTTGTATAAATTAATAATGAAATTTCCTGATTTGAAGATACAAGATAGAAGAATGCTTTTAAAAAGCTTTTTCCCTTCAAGGTCATGGTAGCTGTTCATCCTGGTTTTGCCATGTTATTATTATACTTGGTTACAAGTTATCAAATTCGTTGTTAGAATTGGCCCTTATTTCAGCTGCAAAGATGATCATTTGTGTTCAGTTTGTGGCTAGGGAGCTGTGCAAACACAACTAGTTGCAGAAATTTGTTGTGTAAGGCTTGTTTAGAGAAACACAACTAACAAATGCTGAAGCAGGATGTGGAAACTTCAAATGACAGTGAAAGCAACAATAAAATGCCTTTTTATAGTTTAAGAAATAAACCAAATTTAAATTAATTTCCATCCCTGTCATTTTTGGCCAATGGAAACAAATAACACAGCATGTTGCATGTTTCTTTCATTCCTGATTGACTGAAAAGGTCTCTGTAAATAAGGACTTGAAAATGAAAGAGGAGAACTTGAAGCAGAGCACAAAGGCAGCTATCAGTGCTGCTAAGGAGTTAAAAGAATCACAGCCTGGAGAGGATTCAGAGGTGCTCCCTTATGTGTCCTGCTTAACCCTAGGCACCAATCTGCACTCAACACCACAGGCTTGTGAACAGCTATAAGGATAGATAGAAGATCATTGTGAGGGAAAAGTGAAAAGAAAAATATCTGCAATCATTTGTCTTCTGATTCCCGAGTGCCTTACTATGCTCTTGAGAGTACAGTGTCATTGTAAGACCTAGTTTATTTTCTATTCAGTACCATTTTTCAAGTAGTTCCTTCGGGATGAACTACAGCAGAATAACTGTCTGCTAATTTGCATCCAGCTCTTATTTTGGCCAAGATTAGGATGGGTTTTGCTGTTTTTTTCAGCTGAAGCTGTGTTAGGCCCTTAGCTCTGCTCTAGAAGCAGGGAGTGATGAATGACTTCAATGGAAAAGTGTAAGCAACATAGGAGCTGCCTGGAAAGTAAATGGGCATCTGCTAAGCAGCTTGGTGTTCAGGAAGAGGGACGAGAGGATGATCAATGCACATGAAGCAAGCATGTAAGAAGAGTAGAGGGACCCCACTACCAGGTGGAGCCCAATGTTGTACTGGAAACTTTGCCATTTGATTGCCCACTGACCTTGGGCAGTTACTTTGACACTTTTTTTTGTCTATGCTCAGTATCAAAGCTGGACTACCAAAAAAACCCCCAAATATTAGCACTATTCCTGGTGTATTCTGTTAAGCGTTACATGGGCACCATCTCTTTATGTGTCCCTTTCATTTCAAAGGAGATCATGGAGGCTATATTGGAATAGTTCCTAGAACAGGAGTGTGAGGTGCACTCTACCACCATACCTGCTGCAAACCAAAGTCTCATTCTCTACATGAACTAGATACTCATGTGCACTAGCTGTTTTTGTCCTATGGCTACACAGTGCTTGCATTTTTGTCTCTTCCTGAAGGGAAAAACTAAACAAAATATAAACATAATTTATTAACTGAATCCTTTCCTACGCTAGGGATTTTTCTGTAAATATTGCATCAGAAGTGTCTCCTCTCTGATGCTGAGACCTTTGTGTTCAATTTATTTTATAATATCTTGTTATTCTTTTGATGATGATGCTTAGTTACAGTTTTTAGTCTTAAAAAATACTGAATGTAGATATCCACTGAATGGGAACATTTTTTCTTTCCATTCAGAGGGTATCTGAATTCAATTTATCTCTTTTCCCCTTTTCGATGCTGTAAAAGTGTAGTGTCATTGGTCTCTTGAATTTATGCCTGCATCTATGGCTAAATTTTATTTACTCATTTTTGAAGGGTCAAATGCAATAGACTGTGAGCTTTTTAAAATGAGTGTGTGCTTCCTGTCTGTCAAGTCCTAAAATGCCTTGAATTATATTAACTTTGATATTGAATTGGCTAGATTTAGAAGTAGTTTCAGTAACAAAAGGTAGTGCAATTTTAATGCTCTTTATACTAGTTAAGATAAGGTGTTCATTTAATCTACTTCTACAGTTGGGAAGACTGTGAGACTCTTTCTGTAACTCATCCAAAATTACTACCAGTGGGATTTTGAAGCTTTCTTATGCATTTCTGTGACACTATTGTGAGGGTCAACAAAAGCAGCTACCTGATAAAAATGTGATTTGCATCAGATGCAAATGTGGTTTGTTGTTAAAAATAGAAATAGGTCTAGAAAATTGCTAATAAGAGCAGGGATTGGTCAAAGGTAATTCTAAGAGCTGTAAGTAGGGAGTGCTTGGAAACGTGTCTTTGTAGGAACTATACAACTCCCTTGGGATATCAGAGAAATAACCTTTTTTACTTGGATCTAGAATCCAAAATGTTATCCTCGGGATTGGTGGATAATAAATAATGTTTCTAATTCTTTTGTAACAGCATTTATGCTTTTCAGCCAGTCACATTCCTATTATTGCTGACCATGTACTAGCCAGCTGGCTAAGAGTCCTCATCTACCAAGTGTGCAATTGCTGTGAAATTCTGTATCTTGCTGGGTGCTGTAGTGAATTGAGCCTGTCTCCAGCTTCCTGAAAGTCTGGACCATAAGGCTGTTTTGGACTTGCACTCTTCTGTTGAAAGTGGGTCAGGATCCACTAAATGACTGAAAAAAAAACAAAACAGGAACAGGGTCGGCTTGTGGCCCAGAGGTGAGAGCACTTGTTTGAATGATCTGTGCTAGATACTTACCTCAGTGCTCATCTTTGTATTTGATTTGATGTTCAATTAAATATATATCACAGAAGCGTTACCTGGGATGGAAGAGGTTGCAAAAACAGGCTAGTGACTTAACATGCATTGGGGGTCATGAAAGAGAATGATTAGTCTTAGACATAAAGAGTATATATTTTGGTAATTGGAGAATACAGCTTTAGAAGTGTTTATTCCCTAGGACTGGAGCATGATTGACTGAGCAGAAAGAAAAACATGTGCTAAGATTTAATGAAACACCTTATTACATGCATATTTCTGTGCAATACTGAAGACAGTGGTGTCCTAGGAAGTGATGTGGGGGCAGAGAAAGCTATGTGAAGCTCGTAAAAGGCATACCTTTTTTTCTTCAGATATTGCACCTTAAGTGTGTTCTCAGCCCATTAGTGTGCAGCATCACTAGCTTGAAGACAAAAAGGATTTTAAAGAATGGATTTGGGGATCCTGTTAATAAAATGAGGCTGCTCACCTTGTGTCTGCCATGCAGTGTGTGTGTGACAACTAGTTTGTTAGAACTGACTTTCTTGTAAGGTTACTTATGTCTTGTTTTGTTCTGTGAAATCCCAACCTTGGACAATAACTCTTGGTTATGTGACCATTGCGAGAGATAAGTCTGTTAAAATTAATTTTTTAGTAAATAACTAGATTATATATGTTTTGCAGTCCTGAAAATTCTTAGTGTGGTTTTACTTCTGTTCTTAAAATCAAAAATGTAACTTAAACTCAGGGAACTGTAAATTGTTTTGAGTTAGATTTTAGCTCCTTAGTCTGTTACTCAATTTGAAATTCATCCCTTCAGCCCTCAGACCTTATATTTTGCTGGACTCTCTTCCCAAGAGCCAGTGACAGGTTGACTTGAGGATCTTAAAGGTCTTTTCCAACCTAAATGGTTCTATGATTCTATCTAGGTGCTTTCAGGGATTATTTGGCAAGTAAAACTGCAGCTTTCATATCTGATGTCAAATATATCCACAAGGCAGGTCTTTTGTTTTGGGAAAACAAAACGTTGGTTTGTTGTATCATGGTAAGTTGTACTTGGTGAAAGAGTCAGTTGCTCTGACAACCCCTGAAAGACTAGCAGCAATTTCTGACATTCCATGCGTTTCCTGCTGTTCATGTTTGTCTACAGATTTTAAACCAAAAAAATAAAAAAATGTTTTTTGTAGGGATGACTTTAGGTTAGAAGGGGAAGGAAAAAATGAGTGCTATTACTCAGTAACCCTTTGGGGTTTTGTTTGTTTGTTAGCTTGTGGGGGTTTTTGTTTGTTTGGTTGGTTTTGGGTTTTTTCCTTGCTTCTAAACTGGTCTCCAGCAGCACTAGGGATTGTTTTTTTCTTTTAAATAAGCATACAAGTGAACCCTTGCAAGTGTCAAGACTGAAACATTTCATATACAGAATAATTCCTCTAATGGTGTCACTTGCTGAAGAGTTCAAAATATATTTACATGGTTGTTCCTGGAGTAAACTAAAACCATCAGCACCAGCAGAGTGAGAAAAAGGTTTTTTGCAAAAGAAATTTGGCCTCACCTGGACTTCAGATAAATCCATTTCAATTCAATCAGATTTATCGGTCCATAAAACTAACACTAACTACATCTTTATGCCTTTAAGACTTCAAGAAACAAAGCTATCTTAGGATCTAAAACTGACCTGATGTAAGGGGGAAAAATGACAGAGCAGCTGACAGGTGGCCCATAGAGACTGTGAAAGAACAAAATTTCAATGTTAATAGTTTCTTTGAATATTTCCTCACACTTTCTATCTTTAGCACTCTTTAGCTTTACATGTTGTGTTCTGAGATTTAACAACAACAAATGCAGTAATGATGATATGGCATTAATTCGTGGAAAGAAACAACAATTTAAAATTGGACAAAGAGAAGAATAAATTAAAATGAGTTAAGATGCTGACAATTACTAGCATCAGAAGCAAAAGAAATTAAGTGAAAGATCCTTTGATGTTTTAGCTGGGAGGAAGTAGTGCTAATAGTCTTTACTTGAGTAATTATGGCAATAGAAAATTCCTGCTGTGATCAGTATTTATTAGATGTTAATATTTTGGTAATACTGCATATTGCTGTTAAAATCTAATTGGTGGTACTTTCATAAATACAGCCAAAATGTGTTCAAAGGGTGATATTAACTAATGTTTCCTAATGAGCCATTTACAGCATTTTTTTGTATTCTACATGTGCTTCAGCCTTTTGCTGCTCCTTGTAATGCCCTGAAAAAACCCTCTAAATTCTTACTGGCACTGTTCACTTTTTATTTTTATATTTTAATAAATAGGAGGCCAAATGGAAGAGTTATGATTGAATTGTCTGTCCTTCTAAGTATCTCAAGCCACTGAGTTCTACCCAAGAATTCATTCAGGAAAGGAGATGAGATCCTTCCAAGCAGACAGGACCACCTTTTTTTTGAAAAATGTTCATTTTCAGTCCAATAATGCCAAGTCCAACTACATCCCCCGGTAACCTACTACAAATATTTGTTCCCTTGACCCCTTCTGTTGGTTGTCCTATTATCTGGGCATACCCTTTGAAAAATGTCTGTTCCTGTCTCCCAGTCAGGATTGGAATTATATGAAATTGTAGTATCCTCTGCCAACAGTCATCTGTGAGATTGTTAAATCCACAAGATCCCTCCTAATGTCCCTTCTTCTGTCCTTGTTTTTGTTCCCTGCCTGATCAAACTATTCCCTTTTTTGTTGCTATTCTCAAAGCCTATGCACAGTTTGACAGATATTTTAGTGACTTCTAGCCCTTTCAAACTAGTATAAGCTGAAATCCTTGATTCTTCTCTGACTCAGAGCCTGATTTCCATCTCTCCAATTGCCTCTTCTACTTACTTGTATGGCTCATTTACATTAGGTTGTTTCCTCTATGAGAAATGAGAGCTTTCTTGTCAGATCTTGTGCCATCAGTCTTGGTAACTTTATGCAGCCAGGAGTAACACCTGAACAGTCCAGGAAAAATCTTTGGATACATTTGTTATCAAATTCTGTCAAGCGTCTAAGGACCATGTGGGACCTGTGAGCCTAAGGAGCTATAGCAAGCCACAAATGCTGCCAAATTTCAAGTCCTTGTTCTGCATAATGACATGTCAGAGGTTTTTAGTAAAAAGCTTAGGCAAAATGACATATTTTCCAAAGCCATCTTCCGTTAAATATTTGAAAATTTCCCCTCTAACACCCTCAACTCTCAAAAGATCCAAAGCTGAGAGTAAACAATATGAAAGTTACTACAAAAATAACCTAATTTTGCTAGTGAGGACACAGAATTGTTTAGGTTGGAAAAAACCTCTAAGATGATCGAGTCTAGTGTTTTGCCAAGAATTTCCAAATCCACCACTAAACTACATCATTAAGCACCACATCTGTATATCTTCTATATGTCCCTTCAGATTTTTCTTGTCTTTTAAACTTGTAGCCACTGAAAGAATATATACTTAGAGTTACAAAAGCAGTATTACAAATTCTGCTCAGATTAATGGTACAGTGGATTTTTTAAAGATAAAGTGAAGAAAAGTTTGCATATTACTTTAAATAACAAGAACATAAATTTTCTATGAGGACTCTTCACCTGCTGTCTTAGCAGATCTCCCATGACTGGGCTACTTTTCCACTTACGTAGCTCCCCATGTTAAGACCATTGTCCATCATCTTGGTTTATATTTTGAAATTTTGCTTTGAACTTTAAGTCCTTTTCAAGAGGAAAAGAATATTTTTGGCATTGAAGTAGATGCATGGGTTTGGAAAGAACCAATAGTGCTTTATAATCATTTCACATCACAAGTCAGACCATATATAGCCTAAATACAGATTAAAAAAGGAAAAGCTGTATAAATTTAATGTATAAAATTACTGCATAGATCACTTCATCCATATCCATGTGTTTTAATCGCTGACTGCAAGCTATATATTTTATGGTGGGATCAGCAGCTATTTCCCATAGATATTGCTTTTTCTGTAACACTGAACTCAGTCATGCCCTTTCCATCAACATTGAATAAATAGAGAATATAGTCCCATGTGACAAGTGGAAAGCTAAGGGATCTGGAAACATTCAGTTCATTTTGAGAAATTAAGTGCTGGGATCCCACTTTCACTGCAATGTAAGAAAAGTCTTTGCCTGACATTGGGAAGATGTAGCTCACACATCCAAAGAGAATAAAGCCATTTTGCATAAAAATGGTATGCCTCATTGATAACAATTAATTAGGGCAGCAGGGATTTCCTCTTTGCTCCATGACCTCAAAATCCCTTCACTTCTGCCTCCCCATGGCCAAACAGGTTAGGGCTAGAGCTACAAAACTGGGTCAGAGCTAGGAGGTTAGTCCACTAGGAGGTTAGTAGGGTTTAGGAGTTTCAAGGTGTAGGGGACCTGCTTCAGGGACTAGTGAAAAGAATTGGATTAAGGGACTAGTGTAACATATGGAGTTAGAGATAAGGGCTGAAGCCTCACTGAAGTGTCTGCAATCACTGTCTCACCCCATCACCTTGATGACTCAAATCTCCATGATTTTTTTCTTAGACACTGAATCACCAGCTTGATGCTCTGAAGAGACGTAAGGACTTCTGAGCTATCAACCGTGAACGGCAATGTTTTCACAAAGTCCCCTGTAGATAATTATTCTCCGTGGGAATATTCACACTTAAGGTAGCAAGAGGTTTCATATGACCATATACAAATGAAGAAATCAGGTATTAGAAGACAAAGGAAACTGGTATATGGGATCAAAACTGAAATGGAAAAATATTGTTTTATGAATTGGCAGTGGGTTCCCTTCCACTAAACCATCTGACTGAATCAATCTGCCAGGAAAGACGAGAACTCAGATGGATGGACATCAGACAACTTGTGTGTGTCTGATCCAGAAGTGCAAGAATAAGTTGGTTGATCCTAAGAGAGGAAGGGAAGGCCTGGATATCTATGTACCATGGGCATAAGAAAGGGGAAAGAGTAGCTGATAACATTATTTCAATTACAACAGAATTTTAAAGTATTGTCATGAAACGGGTTCAAAGCCATATGAGGCACCTAATTAAGGTTCAGTTCTCTTCTGTATCAGTTGACTTGTTAGGAGATAGAAATGAATTGCAATTCATTTGCATTTAATGCTTAAGGCTGTTAGTCAATATATATTGATTCAACTAAATCACCTTTAAGACTGATTGAGGTTAAGTTTGTCCAACATTTAGGGTCAGGCAAGATAGTTAAAATCTAGACAGGAATGATTCATTACCCTGCAAAAGACTTTTCTGAGGTAATATTTTTCAGTCTGTTTCAGCATGTGAAAAATATTATTGGATATGTCTGATAGTTCCTCTGTAAACTAGAAATAAATGTCATCATCTTTCTATAAATGGGATTGTACCTTGCCAATAAAAATTCCATTACTTTTTGATAAAAATATAAAAGGTAGAGAGAAGGTAAGGACAAAAAAATTCACTACTTAGAATTTTGTTGAATTTCCTATAAAATCTTAGCTGAAACTGAATATGATCTAGCTTGAAAAGGGGTACACTAATATATCTTAAGCTAACCACAACAGTTAACATATTAGGTAATAAGTAACAGCAATCTGTCTGGCAGTTTGTATTAGGAAGTTTTATTAAATGTCTCCTTGTTTAAGCACTCAGAGAGGGTATTGATAATATTTTAATGAAATCTGAAGGTAGTACTGAAATGATGAAAGAGATGCTCCCACTAGTTGAAGCAAATAATAAGATGTTAATTTCAGGAAAATATTAAGCTATAAGAAAATAAGAAGGTGAAGGTTGACAAATTCCCCCTCCCCCCCCCCCCAAACAAATGAAGAGGTAATTTATACAGCTGAGGAGGCTCTCAGGAATGCCTTACAAAAACTCATGTAGGCTACTGGGAAGAGGCTTGCATGAAAAGTGGTTATAAGAGGAGACCTAGGGTGACAGAAATGTGGTGGAAAACAATGTACTTGTGATGTTGCCTCCAAAGTTGACTTGCCATACAACAGCATCTAAGGTAAGGAACTCCTCTTTGTGGGGTACTGAGGTAACAACTCAGTAATTTATTATCAGAGAAGTAACAAAATGTAGGCATTTCAAAGACTCTGGGATCAGAGATGGATAGAGATTTTAAAACTTAAATGTATCATTATTACAGAGACAAATGCTACTTTATCCCCCTTCTAGGTCTCCTTTCAGGTACCAGCTCTGTGGCATGAGTAAACCACATGCTGCCTGGGTATGTGGAGGAAATTGTCACCCTGCTCTGTTGCAGTGGCCTTTTCCTGCTCCTGACCCTTTCCTAGGAGCAGCAAGACGCCAGAATTATGGGAACAAGCGCCTTTATGGATTGGCAGGGCACGGCCACAGCCCCAGGGTATTACTGCCCAAGGGGGCCAGGCTGGTCAGGGTAACACCGGGGTGGGTGCATCCTCCTGTGGCTGCCACCATGCCTTGTGGGATGGCACCTCTCCCTGGGGGCTGAGCCAGGCTGAGCCCACCGAGTTTCAGACAATTAAATCTTTGCACAAATGTCAAAAATTTCAAAGTGTTTAATCTATTGAGAGGCTTTTCCTTGTCTAAGGTGACAGATTATCTCAATAACTGTTACCTAATATAATTTAGGTTCAAGATTCTAAAATAATCTGAGGGGTGAATTCAAGAGTGCATAAAACAGGGGTGAATTTTAAGAATATTGGTCAAAAAAAATTAGGCTGTCAGGACTGTTCTCCGTGGCTTCTCTAATACTGATGTGCCCATATTGAAATTGCTTATGGCAGGTTGAAAATAAAAAAAGTAAAAAAACCCATATACAGAGCTAAACTATGTAATTCCTTGCCACAGGCTGTTGCAGATGCTAAAAGTTTGCTGGTGTTCAACACTGTTTGGATACACTAATAGAATAAAAAATTATCTAGGCTATTAAAAGAAAGATGCCAGCTGTGGTCAGGAAATTTCAGAACAAAGAGCTAAAAGCTAGATGTCACTTCTTGGGAAATATGTTTCTCATTTTCTTTCTACTTTTCCCTAGGAATCTTCTATTGGCATTACTGAGTACAGCATACTGACTTAGATCTTTCATCTGAACCAACAGGGCTGGTTCCATTTTCTCACTGAATCTTTTTAAACTTAAAGCTGTACTTTATTTAAACCTATTATGTGATCCTCACCATCGCAAATCTTCCTGTTTACCTCTAAAGAAATATCAACAGGGCTCACAGATGTGGTCACTGAGTTCATGTGGTCCATAAAACAGTGAGACACCTGATTTTCACTAAATGGTCTCATTTAAAAGGAAGGCATTTTCTGTGAAGAATGAGACTGTAAATAATCAAAAATAGCCTTGCTTTAATATGCACTTTTCAGCAATAATTGAGCAAAAATACATTATTCTAATATGTCATGCATCCCTTCCTCGCAAGTTTCCATTTTTCTATGCTCCTGATCTATTAAAAATTGACATAAAAATGATGTACTGGAACCAGCTCTAGAAACTATTGAACTTAGAAAGAAGCTCCTCATCTATAGGGCCTTTATATTGCTTGAGGAATAGCATGGTTTATTTTGAATAAAATACCATAGTTGTGATGAATGGCTATGAATTCTTGTCATGCAAAGAACATTCTGCTTTTGAGATAAATTTAAAAGCATCTGATGTAGACAATTTTCTAGGAAAACTGATTTGTTTTTAGTCCTATGGGGGAGAACAAGTGTCCTTTAATCTTTGGCAGAATTATTTCACAGACAGTCCTTACTTTGTTGCACTTCATAAGTTTATTTTTCATCAATTCTATCTGTATTGCTACAGTAGAAAAAACTTGTGACATTATCTCCCTGGGACTTTCAGGACAAAAATGTAGAGCTGGTAAACTTTTAGGCTAACTCTTGTGGTCCTTCCTGAAATGACATGAAATGTTATTGTATGTGATCTTACCAGCAACCTGTCCTCCTCATTTCTTAATAGAATGTGATCTTCATTTACAAAAATGAACTGAGCTGCAGTGAACTGAACTGAATTGTTAGTAATGACTTGACTGATAGAAATGGAGCACTCAGTGGGGCAAATGGACAGACTGTAAGTTTATGCTAAAATGTCATGTTCTTTTATGTGTGTGTGTGTTTTCTCAAATATCTTAGCCTGAACTGTGTGTTTGCAAAGCTTCTGTTTCTTTCTGAAATGGAAAAATTAAAAGGTTTTATTGGGATGATTAAACAGAGATGGTTGTGATCTGCTATATTTTCACTGATAATCAGACTGAATTTCCTGAAAAGAAATATGTTGCTGAAACAGTGATTGCCTCAGTATACCTTTGGTTTAAGAGATAAATTTTACTGTTTCCTATTATGAGGTTAACATTTGTCTGAGTAGGAGATTCACTCATTTTTAATAGCTTAGTGGTAGGATTACTTAAAGAATCACCAGGAAAAAGGTATTCTCCTTTTATATAATACTCTGCAATTAAATTTTATTGAAATCTAGAGTGAAGTGTGTGTATAGAAAACTAATAAATAGTACTGTCAAACATATAAGAATATGTATTTAAAAATCAGTCCAATAGTGGACAGACTGAAAGAGTTGAGGTTGAAAATAGTCTTTATTTACTGTAAGGTAGCATTTGATTAAGGGTGTATGTGACTTTGCAGTTAGTGGATACAAAACCCCTTTCTAGGCAGGCAGAGCAGTTTTCACACAGAAAGGCAAAAATCTGATGCTACAAAGAGAAAGAACAGTGGTTTAGAGTAATCAGTAGTCTGATCTGGCATTTCCTGAAATAAAAATTGCAATATTCCAACCCTTCAAGATACCACAAAAATAAACCTCTCCAGTCAGGTAATTCAAACAAAGATTGGGGTGTAGTGGAAAGGGGAAGAAACGTTTCTTTAGTGGTGTCTAAATACCCAAAGCAATCTTAAGCGTCCATTAAAGATCCATAGGGAGATTGGAATAAAATCCTGCAGACCCAATTGATTTTTCAAGGGCAATCCTCTCTGGTTAGACAACTGAGAGTTCCACCTAAATGTGGTGGTTACATTCTGTCTGTAGCTTTTCAGTCTAGTCAGTGGTAAAGAATATGCACCATGAGTTGTATTTAGAAGATAGAAAATAGCTAGTGACAAGAAAACCCACTTAGGCTGTCAAAACCTGAACTGTTAGAGGAAATGATTATTTCCATTAGTTGTCGGACTCTTTCCTCTCTCACTTACCAGAATAACCGCTTTTGGATGCCCCCTTTGAGTGACCTAGGAGGTAGGTGTGGAGGAGTGGATTCCTCAGTGTGGACTGCACTGTTCATGCTCTGCTCCTGCAGGGAAGCTTGTGTGCTGATTTGCAAAAGGATGGAGTACAGGGAAGAGCTGAATGAATACACAAGAGGGCAAATAAAGACTGCCTAGTTCTCTTGTACTTAGGAACAAACATCATCCCGAGCATTTTCCTTCACCACTCAGGATGACAACTCCATGCAATGAACAATCATAAAAAGTTAACAAGCATTGTTGTCACCAGAGGGTCACCTGCTGCTCATAAATGTTTATTCTGTCTGTGCTGAAAAGTTACGATTTACACTGTATGGCAGGTAAAAGGACTGTTCAGCCCTGAAGCTGCTGCAGGCCTAGTTTTGCTTAATCAGAAAACTTATTTGAGCAAGCCATCAATAGTTGCACATCTAGGTATACTTACAACAAAAGGACATAGGATGCTAGTGAAATTGTGCCTGATTTCCTCTGAGCTCACCCTCTAAACTAAGTGTGTCTGGGATATGAAGACCATTTAAGTACCATGGGAGTAAAGGAAGAGTAAAAGGCTAGGAATTTACTAGCTGGAAAAGGGAAAATAGAAGGGAAAGGTGATAGGAATACATGGAAAAGATGAGGAGAGAATTAAGAGGGTTCGTCATTTAAGTATTGGTTTTGCTTTCAAGAAATCAGGGCTATAAAATGAAATCACAAAGAGATGGATTAAAAAAAACAGAGAATTTTCTTTGTGCCTTACATGGGGAAAGTGGGGAGCTCTGCTAACAGTGTGTTGCAAAGTCCAGTGTTTACATGGATGTAGAAAAGCAACTATAAAGCTTCATAGATGAAAAAGAGCTGTTGATCTGTTATCAAGAGCTGGTAAATCACAAAGATATTACCTCAAACCCCAGAATTTATAAATGAAGTTCACTAGATGATCTTTAAGTAAGGTCCCTTCCAACCTAAACCATCCTATGATTCTATGAATTTCTTGCACCACAGATCACTTGTGACCAGGTGACTATATGGGGAAGAATAAATACCTTTGCTTTCTTATAGTGTTTCTTAGGCATTTGCTGTTGCCTATTGTCAGAACAGCTGGATGCTGGGTGAGGCTGTCACTACACAAGCTAAGTCCTTTCTAAATCCATAATATGGATTTCTTATGCAGTGGACTCAGGTCTCTAAACTATAGCAAATGTAATGAGACTATTCACTATAGTTTCAGTGATCTTTGACACAGTTGTTGGTGTACTTCTGTTCTGGCATGTCTATGGCTGCAGCCCCTCGGATCATGCATGTGGGGACTTGGAAGAGCACTAACAGAGGAGCTGTGAGCTTTAGCAAGGGGGGAATTTAAAAAAATTATGGGACTGCTAGTGCATGAAGTCATCTCTGCACTTATTGACATTTTGAAGGTCAGTAAGCTTGCTGTTGCTTAAACAGCTCAGCTGTTGCTTTTTTCATCTGGTTTAGCTTTATTAACATGTGTCAAGATTCTAGAAAGCTTCCAGTAAAATTTCTGTCCAAAGCCTCCAAGGGTAGAATCTTCTATATTTAGACAGATAAATATTTTGATGAACTTTTAATTCAGTACATTTATTAGACATCCAATGTCCTAAGTAGCAAAGTAATAAACCACATACAGACACCTAGAAGCTTTCCAGCTAATTATCAAAGAAATCTCATTTTGATTTCTGCTGTATTGATTGCTACTTTTCTTCCTATTAGAAAAATTGCTTACCCACCTACACATTAGCAATACTGTTGATACTGCAGGTGTTACGTTTCTCCTAAATTTGATTTCTTTGCAATATTGAGAGCACTTGCTAGTGTTGAATTAGGAAGGTTTTCCTCCTGTTTTCAATTCTTTGCATAGGAACAGGAAATTGTTTCATTTCAAACTGCCTTGTGTATGTTTATATCAAATAAATATATACTTCTTGAAGGAACAGGGTGAAGGGAATTAGATAACTCAGATGAACATTTGTCCCATGAATTTTGGTTATGCATGATCTCTAAAGACCTTATCTTACCCCTCTCCTTTTCTATTATCTCCTGTAAAATGTATGCTACAGTTCATTTCTGACAGTTATATGCAATCATGCCTGGAATATGAAACCCATCTGCAGGGTTGGGTTGCTACAAAAATAGGTAGTAAAGTGAAAAAGGGGAGAGAATCCGAGATCTCTGCATTTGATTTCCACTAATGCCAGAGGCCAGTTGTGCTTTGCATGTACAGAGAACTTCATGATACCATTTATCAGACATATTTAATTGTTCCCTCTTTTTTTTAATTTATAATGTAGATACAAATTTTGTAATTTCTTCAGGAAATTAGTGTTAAAATAGAAATTATTTCAATTTTTTCCTCCTTTAATATACCACAGTGTTGTTAACATAATTTCTGATGAAGATTTCAGTTATCACTATTCATCTCGACTGGAAAATGAAAGATTGCTCAGGGAGAGAAAGTTTGTCTCACTGAAGTCAAGTTTATATTTTGTCCCAGGAGAATGCATCTGGCTATCTTGGACCTACAGATGCATTCTAATGCTGCACACATTTCAATAATATAGTTAACCTTGGTATTAGGCATGAAGCAAAACACACTCTAATATGAATGAATAATAATAAAATCACTTAGCAGTTCTTTCTGCATACACATTTTATTTGTTTCTTAAGGTTGAAGCTGCTGTCACAAAACCATTCTAATTATCTGGTCATGTATATTCATGTATCAATGACAGAGGAATTATTGCTAAGAGAACATTTTTTGAATGCTTTTTCTTACTGTGCTGGCTGTCTCTGGCGTCTGCAGCTGAAGTCTGGAAAGCAAAGTTTACGGGTGAATTAGCAAAGTTTAACATGGTCTACTCAATATTGTGCTCTTTTCTCCTGCCAAATGACAGGAGTAGTCTGCATTGATTTCTAACAATGCCTGTGTACCTTCCAAATATTTCAGATAGATGAAATTGTAATATTATTTCAGTATAGTGGTCTCCAGTAGGTATCCCCTAGCTTAAAAATGGGTCCAGAGTTATTGGCAGTAGCCAATATCCTGTCTTCTTGATTTTCTGAAGTATTTTTTAAAAAGCAATTTTTTATATAGATGAAGAACTTGAGAACTGAAGTTTGGTGAATGTTCTGGTTGATTCCATTCTGCACGCTCCTGAAATAGTCACAGGAGATTTGAGTGAAATTTGAATGCTGTAAATGTTTTCAGCTTGACACAGTGACAAGTTTACAAGGCTCCCTGCAGGGTCTGAGCTAATTTTAGGTGTAATTACAAAGATGTATTTAACTGATTGTGTCTAATTAACGTCAGAAGATATGACTCGGGCTTTTATAATACTGAATTCATGTAAGCTACTTTATTATTATGGAATAAATCTAAAACAACTTAATCAATCTGCAGTATCTCTATATCAACTGGATACTAAAAAAAGTAATATCTTCATAGTCGCATATACTGTTATATGAACCATTGTTCTATAAAGCATGAAATGAGCACAGCTGTGCTATAATCTCTGCTCTGCAGAGGGACATGGACAGGCTGGAGAGTTGGGCTGATTCCAACAGAATGAGGTTCAACAAGGCCAAGTGCTGGGTCCTGCGCTTTGGCCACAACAACCCCCTGCAGTGCTACAGGCTGGGCACAGAGTGGCTGGAGAGCAGCCAGGCAGAAAGGGACCTGGGAGTTTGGATTGACAGGAAGCTGAACATGAGCCAGCAGTGTGCCCAGGTGGCCAAGAAGGCCAGTGGCATCCTGGCCTGGATCAGGAACAGTGTGGCCAACAGATCCAGGGAAGTGATTCTCCCCTTGTACTCAGCACTGGTGAGGCCACACCTGGAGTGCTGTGTCCAGTTCTGGGCCCCTCAGTTCAGGAAGGATATTGAGGTGCTGGAGCAGGTCCAGAGAAGAGCAACAAGGCTGGTGAAGGGACTTGAGCACAAGTCCTATGAGGAGAGGCTGAGGGAGCTGGGGCTGTTCAGCCTGGAGAAGAGGAGGCTCAGGGGAGACCTCATCACTCTCTACAGCTCCCTGAAAGGAGGTTGTAGCCAGGTGGGCGTCAGTATCTTCTCCCAGTAAGACAAGAGGGCACAGACTTAAGCTGTGTCAGGGGACGTTTAGGTTGGATATTAGGAAGAAATTTTTTACAGAGAGAGTAATCAGACATTGGAATGGACTGCCCAGGGAGGTGGTGGATTCACCATCCCTGGGGGTTTTTAAGATAAGACTGCATGTGGCACTTAGTGCCATGGTCTAGTAACCGTAGCAGTGTTGGATCAAGGGTTGGACTTGATGATCTCAGAGGTCTTTTCCAACCCAACTGATTCTATGATACACTGAAAAGTAACTTTTACTGTAACAACCTACAAGATGAAGTCCTATGTATTGTACCTCCAATGAGGGGAATTCATTTAAAACGTTAACAGCATTTTTGTATCCTAAAGGAAAAAATGAAAATACCATGAAATATTTCTGCTGTTGAAACATTTCACAGAATCACAGAATGATTTGGGTTGGAAGGGACTTCGAAGATCATCTAGTTCCAACTCCCCCGCCATGGGTAGGGACACCTTCCACCTGATCATGTTGCTCAATGCCCCATCCAACCTGGCCTTCAACACTTACAGGCATGCACAGCTTCTCTGGGCACCTGTTCCTGTGTCTCACCACCCTCACAGTGAAGAATTTCTTCCTAATATCTAACCTAAACCTATCCTCTTTTGGTTTAAACCCATTCTTCCTTGTTTTATAACTCCTTGTAACAAGTCCCTTTCTATCTTTACTGTTAGGCCCCCTGGAAGGGGCTCTAAGGTCTCCCCTGAGGTTTCTCTTCTCCAGGCTGAACAAATCTAACTCTCTCAGCCTTTCCTCATAGGAGAAATGCTTCAGCCCTCAGATCATCTTCATGACCCTCTTCTGGACTTACTCCAACAGGACTATGTTCTTCTTATGTTGGGGGCCCCAGGTATGTACTCCAGGTGGTGTGTCACAAAAGCAGGCAGAGAGGGAGAATCACCTTCCTTGACCTGCTGGCCGTGATTTAGATGCAGCCCAGGATACAGTTGGCCTTCTGGGCTGTAAGCTCACATTGCTGGGTCATGTTGAGCTGGGTCAACCAACATCCCCAAGTTCTTCTGCTCATCCATTCTCCACCTAGTCTGTATTTGTGTTTGGGATTGCCCTGACCCACGTGCAGGTGCACCAACCTTGCTTTTATCCAATTCCAACAGAAATAATATATGTCTAGTTCCTAAACCAAAATAAACTTTTAGTCATGAATTTAATTATTGAAGTTGAATGTCATAGTAAGTTCATAAATTGTTTCTGTGCGGTGCCTGCTAATGATCCTCAGAAATACACAATCAAAATTACATGTGCAAATACAAATGTGCTCATGCTGGAGAGGGGCTCAGGTTTTTGTTTGTGCAAACACTGTAACACATTGACATGAAAGTACTTTTCCAGTCATGCATAAACACTCTTGTCAGTCCTTTCCAGCTGCTTGCGAAGTATATGAGACAAACTATACAGGATGCCATATTAAGGTTTTTTGGTGTTTAAACCCTCATCGGTGTGATTCACCCATGCAACAACTTGGTGAGGGGAATAAGGGAGTTTAGCAGGAGAGCAAAAATTGGAGACATTTGATATTGGCTGTTTTTGTTTCCTCTAATGTTTTGCTTCATGTTTTCTTTAATATCTGGCTGGAAATGGGGCACAATACTGAATGACTGATAATATTGTGGGGTGGGAGTAAAAGAACTAATATGATCAGAGCCTTAAGCTGAACTTAGCTAGTTCTTAACATTTTTGCAGAGTGATTTATTTACCATGTACTTCATTTAATTTTGAAAATAATAAAACCCACACTTCATTCAGAGAGAACCAGGCCATATCCTTTCATTTTTTTATAAAATCAATATAATTTCAATTGTTTTAGTGATGAAAATAACTGAGAGGACCAAAACTCCAGGTGATGGGGGGGGTAGAATAAGTTGATTGTGCTATTAATTATTCTTGTTTCTTGCTTTGCCATTTTCATCTTTTATTTATGTAAACATTCATAAGTACTTGTGGATTGTTTTCATGTTGGCTACTAAGTTTGCTAGAAATTATTTGCTTTACTATTCTCTTTTTTCATTTTTCATCTGTAGCTGTAAACATGAAAGCTGCTTATGAGAAAAATGAGGATTAATTTTCTGTGTGATGTTGCTCTAATTTCCAGCTACTTCTTTCTTTCCTCTTTCCCCCATGTTGGTCCATTCTGCTCGGTATAATGTAATCCTAATAATAACCCCTGTTGTTCCGTTACTATTCTTTACCCTGGTAGGAATTTTTTTTACATACCACCCAGTTTCTAAACTAGATTTTGCTGCTCGTGCTGATTTTTAAGCACCTGTAGCTACAAAACCAGCAAATCTTTACTGTGGTTTACATAAGGGACTAAAGCATGGCCACATCCTTAGTCAAGAGCATCTATTGTTATTCCCATGAAAACTTACTTATAGCTAGGCAGCAGGATTTATCAGTGTCCAAAGAAGCAAGAGGTATAGTTTCACTGTTTTGAATGGTTTTGGAAATATCTAACTTTAGTGTAAGGCTGTCTAGAAAGGAGGGCTTCTGCATAGCTGACATTATCTCACAGAGAGTGCCCATGCTAAGAGCTTTCTGTGGAAAGATCTAAAGACACTCTAACTGATTTATTTGCAAGTGGCTTATTTGTGTTCTCTCTGCTTTGCTTTGCTTTACTTTGAAATATTCGGAGCTGGTGGAAGTAATTTTTCTTGCCTGTAGTTGTTGTGTGTTCTTATATGACTTTTGTAATCATAATTGTGAATTAAAAAGGGCAGAGAGAAAAATATTGAAATATAATGTGCTGTTTCATGTTTCCTCGGGTCTGTGTTTTTATGAATTTGGTAACAAAAATACAGAATTTAATCCAAATAGTTATGTAAAGACAAAACTGATTTATCCAGAGTGGTTTTTTGCCACTCTTATCTTTGCTCTGCTTTTAAATTGGTTTGGATATGTTTCCAACTATAAAAGTTATTATTTGAATTTATAATCCAATGTAACTTGTCAATCTCTTGGATAGGGATGAGAAATTGTGTGTGTGGGTGTACATGTAAGAAACATTCAGTTATTCTTCAAAACATAAAAATTAATATTTGGCACTAGGGCATATTTTGCTATATCAGGATTTTTTTAAAGCCTTTGCAATCCAGGGCAAACTTTAAATTACAAGGGAAGTACTCAGGGCCTTGTCTAGTTGAGATTTGAATATAACCAGGGGCGGAGATTCATAGTTTCTGTGGGCCCTAATCCAGTGCCTGACTATCATCAGGGGGAATTTTGTTTTTCCATTCATGCAGATACAATTTCCCTTGCTTAAACTTTTGACTATTTTCCCTTTCCTTTTCTTGGGAAGCTATGTAATGTGCCAGTCTTATATATTATCAATACTCATGTCTCAGAATATAAATGTACTTGCCAAATCCTGTATTTCATTCCTCACCACATGGTAAAACAGCTTCGAGAATCACCATTTACAAAAGAGTGGATGACATGATACCTAATGACTCCACTATTTTTTTATTTATATGTGGAGTAGTGTATTTTCATTGCCTATGTAATTGAAATCAATTCACACTGGGTTAACATTACCAGTCAACTTTTCTAATCAATATGTTATACATCCCCCACTATATTTTCTTCCCTTAGTGTCTAAAGTGTCTTTTTAAAATAAGTACCGTATTAGATTTCTGATATGTAATGACTAGGGTCTTGTAAACTAGTTTTTCCCACCCTTGCATGCTTATGTTTATGGGTTAGATTAAATTGTCCATTGCAAACACAAGAGTAGGGCAAACACAAGAGTAGGGCAAACACAGAAATTGTTGTGGGTTTTTTCTTTGTATGTGAAAGCAGACCCTAACTACACAACTGTTCTGTACTGTTCTGAAAAGAAGTACGGTTACATTCAGCTCAGGATTTTCCTGTTTATTTTTTTGCTACAAACTCTCTGAGGTCCAACCCTGCCCTGCATTTTTTTTCTACAGAGAAGTTTAATTTGCACATAGCAAGAGATGAGACTCCTCTGCAGCTTGTCACAGCATTATCCATTCAGTTAAAAAAAATAATAAAAAAAATCATACTGTCGATGTCTCAGACAGACAAGTCCAAACTGAGATCCGAGTCTCTTAGCTATTCAGAAACTGCCATATCATTTCAGTCCTCATCACAGTTGAGCCACATGAGTGGATTTTATCATAGGGTGGATGGCTTACTTTAAATTGCTTGCACTTGTTCTCCTTGAGCTGAAAATTACTTATTCAACAAGTATGTTAGTGAGAGCAACATGTACCATTCCTAAAGAAGAAAAGGCCTTTACTATAACAAGAAGCTTTACAACTCCTCCTTCAGAGGCAACTTGGTTTTTTACATAAAGTAAAACTGCATGAGGCTAAAAATATATAAATGTAAAAATACATTAGAATTTTGCTTAACATCTTTAGCCTCAGAAATACTAGAAAAATCTATAACAATTGCTTCCATAAGTACAAGAATGAGAGCTTAAATTGCTAGGGGACATTAACATTTTTCTATAAAGTTGCAGAATATAAATGGGAATACCAATGATAAACAGTGGTGATAAAACAGTTTTTCATTTCATAACAAACATGAAATATTTCCAATTAGTGATCAAAACCATCATCATGTTTTGATGACAAAAAAATACAATTGTGTACTTTTTAGTTATTCTTTGACATCTACCAGAACAGCTTAATTTTAACCACTTCCACAGGGAGGAAAATTAAAATATAGAAAGGTTTTTACTTGATTGTATGGGATTAGATCACTATGGTTTATGTAACTATGAAGGAAAATGGACCACTGACTCACAATAGTTTTAAAAAGCTGTCCTCGCTGCTGACTAGAGTCCCAATTACAGATGTATTGTGTTCTTTGGTAGCTCCTTATGCTTCTTTTATGTCTTGGCCCCCCATTACGGTTGATAAAATATTCACCCATTTTTTGAAAATATTTTCCAGTAGTACTTGCAAGTCACAGGCATGGGATACAGTAAAAAGGGTCATGTGTTTGACTGGAAACTGAAATGGATTCTACTCCCACTAAACTTGGGGAATGTTTATGGCCAGCTTAGAGAGAAGAGAGAGCTTAGTGAGAATTTACCTGTCTAAATAAACAGGGCAAGAGGGGAGCAGAGCTTATCTTAAGGGTCTGGAATTTCTTTCTTGTTTTGTTGTAATCTGTCATAGAACAGTCCTGTTTCTTGCTTCATTTGAAGTCACCTGGAGCCTTTACCTGGATTTGAACAGAAGCTAAATCCCACACTTCATTTTAATTATTTCAGTTCATATATTTTATCAAATAAGGATAATAATCAGCATTGTTAGAACCAATAGAATTTGTAAGTTATATTGTTAGAGTAATTACAACATTAACAGTGGTCTCCTTTGACATCCCTTCTCCCTGCAATTCCATTCACCAAATTGGCATTGTACCTTTATATTGCTTGGAAAAAAACCATCCTGTCTTGTCTACCTGTCTTTATGAAGAAAAGGTTCTTCCTCCAGTCAAATGAGAGTTACAAAGATGTTTCCAAGTTTCTGGGCAGTGGAAGGAGGAGGAGGTGGTGGCCAGAGGGACAGAAACAGATTGGAGTGAGATGTTGCAGGAGCACTGAGTGAGGCAAATGAGATTGAACCTGCAGCCTACAGCTCCACTGAGAGCCATGTTTCCTAAGGGCTGTGCACAGAGGTGAGAACAGCTGGTTCCCTCTTCCTAGGGTGGACGTGGGAAGGACAGATGTATGCATCACCCTAGACATGCATCTCCTTCACAGTCAAAACATGTTAAAACTAACTGCCCCATCTCCTGCCACTGGAAGTGGACCTAGGAGAAGGCTGTAGATGCTGAGCGGGTCTGTCATCCCAGCATGGAAAGCTAGCTCTGACATCAATCAGTTACAGAAGCTGAATAAACCCCTCTTTGTCTTCCTGTGACCATAAATCACAGGAAAACTGCTTCACAGAGCAGTCAGATTGCTGTACTCACATTTGTGAGAAGAATGTGTAGCTTTGACTTCCTCTTTACAGAAAATAAATATGTAATATTCCCATTTCTTTGCATAAAGATTTATATAGGGATTGTACGTCACTATCACCATTCTTTTAATACAGCTGAGATTAAAAAACTTTGAAGGCAGTATTTCCCCTCTGTGACAGTTACTGCATGATCTGATGGAAAAGCTTCCTAAATCAACAATGAAGTGACAGAAAGAAAAGAAGCATTTGTCTTTCTGCTTATCAGACTGCCCCAAAGCAGTGAAATATTTAAAAGATTTGCTGTCTATTTATAGTGCCATTTATATTCACTAGTTTCAGTGAGAAAAGTAGCTGTCTCCAAGCAGTGTACAAGATAAATGCCAATGGACTTTCTCCCTGCAACATCTCTTGGTGCCACCATCACTCCATAATAATAAGTGAAAAACAATGAGAGGAGTAACAGACTTCAGAAACTGAAGAATGATGAATAGTTGGAGGGAAGTTATTTTTAATTTCACAAAAGAACAAAACACATTTTTACTGGTTCATATATGAGGAGTAATAGTTGATCCTATGACACTTAAATCACATTTATTTAAAACCTAAATCGTACCTAATCCATAGAATAATTTTGCAATAATAAGTGAACAGGTAGCATTTCCACTGATGTGTGAGGAAATGAATTGGCAAAGATTTGAATGATTGGAATATGCTCACATCTAGTGTGTTGGTCCATAAATCATACCTGGTCTTCTGACACCCAGAACTTTTCTTGTTGTGTGGCCAGAGCACCTGGCAGCACAGAACCAGTGCTGTCATTTAACGATGATCTTGTTAACTGATAAGCTGGTTTTTGTGAAATTAAAAATTCTTGGGAACCACTGATTGTATATGGTAGGAAATATAGAAAAAATAGTTGGCATAGGGTAACTTTTACACACTATTTTCAGTGCAGTACTGAGGCATCTCTAGGCTGTTGGTTTTCTCCCCCATGAACCTGGAGTGGCTGTCTATCACTGTGAAAGTCTACAGTAAATATAAAGCAGTCACAATGTTATCATTGTATATTTGTCAGCTACTGGTATGAAATGAGTGAATGTAGAAAGGGATGGGCCACAAAATATTACTGGGTAAACTGAGGTTATAGGTACTAAATTATTGAAGGGGCACATTTTGTTCTCTATATCTAGCATCATGCAAATGTCTATTTTTTTCTCTAATTTTCTATTTGTTCAGGAGAAATATATGACTAAAAATTTAGCATATACAAAATGGCTACATCAAGACTAAGGTATAACAAAAAAGACAACTCATGGAATCTATAATCTGATGAAAGTAAGAAGGAAAATTTGACCTGTCATGATTGATAGCTCACACTACTGTTGTTTTTTCTGTGTATGGGTTTAAGGAGGAGTGCTGTTGTGCAGATTTTGCCTCTGTGAAACCAAAACATGGGAATGATATGATTTACCTGATCATTCTGAAATGTGGTATCTAGTATAAGTATGTCTCTGAAATCTAACTGGCTGTTGCAGAATAGGGGAAAAGCCACACTAAAAATGAATATTTATGGTTTCTATCCACTGTTGAGATGAGCAGCATGTGCATATGATCTCTTATTTTCATCCACAAAATGATCTGGTAACAGAATGAGGAATTGCTTACTGTGTAGGGTAATGTGAATTTAGGGGAAAGATTCAGGTCTGAAAAGGATTTTTCTGATGGAGATGCACTACTTGTTTGTTGTTTTATAAGCAAAAATGTAACTATGAAAGATTCATTGAAGCCTTAAAGTACCTATTCTGCTATACCAAAGTGGCTGGGCCTCTCTGCTGAAGAACTGGTTCAGTGTACTATACGAAGAGAAAGCATCACTTCCTCAATGGTGAGACCTCGTTTGTCCCAACCCAGAGTTAATTTGCTGTCTAGGAGACAGGCAGCCATACAGAGCTTCTCTCAGCTTATTTATCTCAGTGTTGCTGCCACTGGTAGTGACTTCAAAGTGTCCCCAAGTCCTTCAAAACCAAACCAATATATTTCCCGGGATGTTGAAGCTGTGGGAGTACAAAGTGGAGTGGGACAGAGCACTGAACTTCTTGCTATAGAGTAGGGTGTACAAGATAAATTTTGAAGAAGTGGGAAGTGATTGTGTGAGATTAATAAAAGTCAGAGTAACTTCAAAAGTTAGCACAGAGGTCTCCCTGCAAGATGCTGCCATGGTGAACTTCCATGGTACCTCTATAAAAATAACTCATGGGGATGTGACAAGATGGAGGAGATGATGTAGAAGTGACAGTATAATCTGGGGGTCAAATAAACAATATTTGAGAGGGATACCAGTAAGGTAGGAGAAAGACCTGTCTTGCTTTTCAAAGTGGCCCAAAACTAGAAGATTTGCTTTCGGCAGTGTGGAGAAGAGAAGAGAGGCATAGTACAAAATAGGACCTTACTGTTTTGCTAGAAGTTTCTCTTTAACCTGGGCCCTCTTATATCAAGTGTGGAACAGGAGGGCAGAAAATCTAGACACATCTGGGTAGGAATGTGCTGGGGAAAAGAGGAGACTAAGAGAAAACATTAAAAGGAGAACACCTTTAAGACCATCAATTTCAGACTGAGTCTCCTGGGTTTAATTTTTTATGCAAGTTTCCCACTTACTATGTGAGTGACTGAGCACTGGAACAGATTTTCCAGGGAGGTTGTGGAGTCTCTTTCATTGGCTCTTCTCAGTGGTGCCAAGCAGTAGGACAAGGGGCTACAGGCAGAAACTGATGCACAGAAAGTTCCACCTGAGTACGAGTAACCAAATAGAAGAGGGCAACTCTGTAATCCCTCGGGATCGCCTCTCACTGAAGATGTTCAAGGACCATCTGGATGCAGTCCTGTGCAACGTGCTCTAGGATGACCCTGCTTGAGCAGGGAGGTTGGACCAGACTACTCCCTTCCAACCTGACCCATTCTGTGATTATTTGATAAGTTTTACAACTGGGCTAGAAGCAAGTCTTTATACTGTGGTAATTAAAAACACAGCAAATTCATTTGCTAGTAGTTTAATAATGAGATTAATAAATGAAGTCATTTCAGTTGAGGTTCCCTTTTCTCTCTTTATGACAAAATGCAATTGGTCAGTGCAATCTTAAAGAAAAGAAACAGCACTCAGAGTAATAAAAATTTTGCAAGGGGCAGGGAATCTGACCTCAGCATTATTAGCTGTGAGCTGATAAAAGCAAAAGCTTTATTTTACAAACAAAAAAAAAAATTCTCTCCCTCTTTGTATTTAGCATAGTGTGGATTTTACTATAATACACTGAACTAGCTGATGGTGATTCCAGGCATTGGATGGAGAGCAGAGTTAATGGCAATCTGGGCTGCGTGGGTGGAGGTTACTGGATGCACCTGGAGAGATTGCTGCTGGGATCAGGTGGGATGGCCTCAAGAGAGGCAGGGGAGGAGACATTGCTTTGTGCTTCAGAGGTGCCTTCTCAGAAGGGTGTAAGGTTTAAGAAACCTGCCTTGATGTGTCAGGGTAGAATGTTGGTTACTAAAAAGCCTGAAGAAGCAGCAATGCTGTACAAAGACAAGTCTTTTAATGCTCTATTCAAGAAGCATATGGAGAAAAGAGCCATGTTCCTATATGGCACTCACTAAAGGTTCTAAATCAATGATGACCTTTTTATTTTCACGATGTCTTCTGACCACTGTGGAGGACCATGACAGCTCCCAGCAGTTTTCCTTCTATCAGTGGTAAGTGTGGCCTTTGAAGGGGCATACCATATCAAGTCCTTAGAGGGTACAAATATCTAAAGATGGAGTGCCTGCTCTTCTTGACATTCTGGGTAACAAGAGCTTTTAAGTAGCTTTAGAAAAAATAGGGTTCTTAAAGCATATTAATCAGTAGTAAAAGCATAGCTTTAGAATGAAGTGATCAGAAACATTTTCTTCTAAGTTAACACACTTCTGACACTTAAAACAGACTCTTTGTGCATCCTGCATAATTCATATCTCTTTTAAATTGTACCATATTGCTGGAAAATACTAGTGATGTTTTGCATGTGCAAGTGAAACCAACTTTACCCTCTGCATAACTAACTAAATACTTTTATTGATTAGAAAGGGAAAGATGAAAACTTGTAGTAAACTTTGTCCTAGGCTTTTGTATTTACATTACATGTAAATTTTATTTTGAAGAGAAAAAAAACAGGGAAAACTGTATAAGCACAGGAAATTTGACTGTTATAGTATTGCATTCTACTAAAGCTTCTTTTTAAAAAACGTTTACTTTTTTTGGCTAAACCACTTCAGTTTGATATTAGTCAACTATTGGTGTTAATTAGAGAGTTTTAAGAAAATTATTTGGTGAAAGGTCTTTGTAACTTAAAATGTGGGTTGCCATCAGGTCTCCAAATGCTCAAGTTCAACCAGCTGCAGCTGACTTCCGCTGCTCCCTTTAATAATGCCGGTGCTGCAGTGGTACCACTGTGGACTGATGATTCCCAAATGATTCCTCTTTATGTTAGCTATAGAATCCTGATTGCAGAAGTGTGGTGCCTAACTATGCCAAGCCTTCTACATGTTAAGACTTTTAAGTTTTCCTACTCGTGTCCAGTGCGAACACCAGATAGCAGCCTTATCTTCTTACCAGCAACAGAAATTGCTTTTTAGCAGTGAGTGTGATTTGGCTCTGAAGCAGTCACTCTATGACTAGAAAATAGAAGGGTTTAATATTTTTTTTCTGGCTAACTTTAAATACAAAGGTAGTACTGACAACTATTAGTTGGTTTAGTCTTCAGTTCACTGCATATGAAATATTGCTATAGCTATGAGCTTATATGATGATCAAGTTCACAACCTTTGTTTTATTTTCGCTTTTGCTCTTTTTATTTAGCCAAGGATTGTATAATAAATAGCAGAAGTCCTTAAGTGTATTTTGTCAATGCTGAGTTGCCTTTGTATACCTAGATGAAATCATAATCATAGGAAATCATGTATGGGACGTCTCAGAGCTGTACTGTAGACTTCTTCAGGCACAAAGTGTATTTGATCAGGTGAGGGATGCTGCCAAAGTGAGGGGAAAAATGTTTTTTAAGCTTCTCGACAAATTTGTTTCACTTCTTTAGTTACCTGTGGAGTGCTCCTAAAGATGCTAGCTTGTAGTGCTCCATTTTTTTCATTGTTTCTGCTGGTAACTTACTGAGAACAAACTTCAGAAAGTGTTTTAACAAGGTGCTTCCTGTCTGAGAAGGGACAAAGAAAAGTTGGGAAGGTACAACCTACATAAGGTCTCTCTGATTCAATGCAAAAGCAAGGAGGGATGGGAGAAGAAGAGTCATGCACACCCTGAATTTGTGTTGCTCACACATTTGGCTTATTAGTACCACCTGCTAAGCAAGTTCCTAGGCTTCTCAACAGAGGATACCAATTATTACAGCATGCTGTGCTCTCAGGTTTTATTAATGGTGTAACACGTGGTGTTGGGGTATCCCAATTCCTGGTGGCTTTCAGCTCTCTGTGTATTCTCAGACTAAGCTACAAATGCAAATGTAGGAAGTGGGAAGCATTACTCCTGTCAAGCTCTTAGCTGCTGCTGCCTGCCTCTGCACTGTAAACAAACTCTGGCAGGTCCTGTACTTGGCTGATATGTACATTATTGTCTCACTGTACCATTCAATTGTTTCTGATCAGGCTGCTTGACACTTAAAATGCATGATAAAGCCTCTCTACAAGTTAAATCTTGTTTTTCTTTGTACTTGTTTTAGCTTTCTAATCATACAGGTATGATTATATTAACTGTCATTAGTGCTAGTAGCTCATTGCTGGTTCTTGACTAAGATCAGACCAGATGGCAATTAATTATATTGATATATAGATGGGCTGAGGAGCATCCACTTTAAGCCCTGCCTTTGGGGTCAGCTGCAACAGTGCTGTTCTGTAATGTCTAGTGAGCTAAATAAGCATGTCAAATTAAAGATGCTGGTGTTGCTGATAATGTTTTTTCCTCTGAGAGCTTGCCTTTGGAGCAGTTCACAAACACTAATTAAAGAACCACTGGAATAGGCTTTGCCTACCAATGGATTGATGTTATTGTGTCTGCTTTCTGTGGATAAGAAAATCAGTGCAGAAAAACATCTTCCTGCTGAGGAAATCAGTGTAGAACTGAGATTATTGATCAGGTCCTTGTTCCCAGAACTATGCTCAGATGTCTTGTTATACAGGGAGGATCCAGTGAAAAGGCAGCTATGAATACCAAGACATTAGAGCAACCCTTTTAAAAAGAAATAAATCAAGATGCGCCATCTATTGACAGAAGCAGCTTTTCTGAGTGAGAATGCTTGCTTAGTTCCCCAACATTATTCTCATTTCAAGCCTCTGTCACTAGTGGGGAAAAAAAAAAGCAAATCAAGGTAAGCTTTTCTTTGCAGTTGATCCCTCCCCCAAGTCTTTTTATTTGATAACTACATTTTAAGTCTGGGTTCAAATGCATGTGTCAAACGATTCGTGACTTTATTAAATGCAGTTTTGAAGTTGTCCTTCTATTTTACAAGCACTTTTCGAATCTTACAATGGACTGTTTTTTGGAAGTAACATTTTTTTTTATTTGTTTATTTTAATTTTCAAATGGCATAATGCCAATTTCTAACTTCTTTTGTAATCATCATTGCTTGTCATTATCTTCTGGTGTAAGTAATGACTATATGGCTAAATTGTGTCAAGATGCCATGTATTACCAGGAAGCTATGAGGAAATACTGATATGTCCCTGCGTGTGTGTATATATATATATACACATATATATAAACTCCCAGAATAAAAGATAACTAACTCTACAAAATAAAATTCTCAGAAGTTACGAAATGCTAATAATCCTTGACCTTAATCAACTCCACTTGTGTATAGTCTTTAATTATGATTATATATGACTGATTATTCAAAAGTAACCAGGCAGCATCAGGATAAGTGAATTTAATTTAATCAAACAGCATTAAACACTTTTTATTGTAATTTATTAGTAAAGGCCTAAATTTCCTCACCTGACCTGGCAAAATGGTAAAAATAAAGTAGCTGTATTTTCAAGGTATTTACAAATAGTTTTAGATGTCAGCATGTCTTGAGAGAGAGCACAGTTCACTACTCACTCTGACACTGGACTGCATTTCTTCTTACTATAATGTCATTGCAGGAAATTACCTAACTTCCTCAACAGAAGAAGATAAAAAAACCTCTACAAGGTCCTTGAACTGTTCCATTGAGCAGCTTTTCAGGAATACAAAAAGGAAAATTACACTACTTTCTTTTCAAGCAATCATCAACTCTGTCTCTCACAAATAACTATAGTCAACCTTTCTGGCATAGCCATGCATGAGGTTGACTTCTCAGAACAGCAATATTCCACTAACAGTAGAAGCTCTTACTGCTAAAAGAAGCCAGATATTCAGGTGACTTGATGGGGATGGGAGGGAAACTCTTTTCATTGTCACAGCCTGTAAAGTCCTCTTGCAATTCTATTTATTCCTGTCAAAGAAAATCCTTCCTTCCTCTCTCTGGATTGTAATAAACCACAATGTTCCTTGGTATCTTTCCCCTGCAACCCAGGTTTCCCAAAACTTCTGTGTTCAATAGGCTTTAATCATTGCTGTGGGGGGCACTTTCATAGAGAAGTCGTGGTTGAGTTATAATATTTGTGACATTCAGCTGTCATTAGAATGCCTTTTCTTTAATAAATAATGGGTTTGGCCCATGTCAGCAATCCTTATGGTTTCTCAGAAGGAAGTAATGTTGACAAGACTAAATAAATGAAATTCTTAATGGCTAATTCCATACACATAGAAAACAGGAGTCCATCCTAATGCAAGAACTTTGACTTATTGGCAGAAATCATTTGTGTCCATAGCAGAGAAAACCAGCCTATTATGTGTTGTGTGCAGATCAATCACAATAAATAAACAACAGGCCCAGTAGAGTTGACTTATGATGACTTTCACTATTTGGTGGTGTTTAGTTTCTGATGAAGTTGTGGACTTCAGTCTTCTGGAAATGCAGCTCCAGCAGCTGATGGCTTTCCATAGTTACTTTAGAAGTTTTAGCTGGCAGGAACAGTCTTTTATGTATTGTTGTTGCAGTTGAACTTAACGCTGCCAAAACAACTGTTAGTTGAGTTTAAATACAGCCTATTTTTAATCGACCCAAGGTAATTTAGGGTGTTTATTTATTTACTTAAATGATCGAAGGAAAACTGAAGAAGTGTTAAGACTGGAGTGGAATGGAAACAATTGTATACTCGCACACCAGAAATTCTTTTAGATTTGTAATATGAAATGTCATACAATGATTTAATTTATCTGCAGTCCCTGTACTATGAGACCAGGTATTAGAAGTCTGCAAGTTGATTCTTGGCTTAGATTAAAGATTACTGATATTAAAAATGTTATCCTTGGCTGCTTCTAGTCTGTGTTTATGTAGTCCACCAAGCACAACAGGATGGTGTTCAAATGTTTTATTTATAAAAAGACATACTGTGCACAGAAACAATCCAGTGTGACTTTTGGTCTGTACTGAGGTGCAATTTTGCATAGTTATGGTGGTTGAAAAATGAATTAAGCAGCAAGGGGGTCCATAGGCCTTTTGAACCTCCAAACCTTATGAAAGGGCTTTGTGTGTCTTTGGGCTTTCTAAGCATCAGCTAGTGCTCAGCATCCTTATGCTTTAATTTGGGAGGGGGAGCAGCTCGTTGCTGATCCTGTAATAAGCAAAGACTTGGCAAATTCCAACACCTATTAATTCCCCACAGCTGTCTGCAATCTTTTAATATGTTTGCTTGCTACTGCAGGTAAGTCTTGTAAAGCAGACTACAAGACAAATTCCCTGGAGGAAAATCTCTCCCTGCAGGTAGCTATTACAAATTTCCAGTTGCTGCCTCACTGTGTGCAGATGGCTGGTCTCGCCAGCCACCGGCTGCCGCTGAGCCATGCGGGATGGTGCCAGCAGCTGTCCTCGTGTGACACTGTGCTTTGCAGCAGCCCCTGGGAAACCACAGCAGGCATTTCTTCTGCTGGTATCCCTACTGGTGGCACAGCACCACAGAAAGGGAGTTGTCTGCACTTCTATCAGCTCAGGAAACCTTTCAAACCAGTGTCTTTATTGATGCTTGTTACAGCAGCTGTTCTCACTTGTGTTGTCTCATTTCATGGCCACTTTGCCTCTTTCAAGTACCCCTTCTAAGATTTAATGGTAAGGAGCTGAGAGCCAGGATAACTCCTGCAGTAACTGAGCATGGAAGGATCTTAGTGGATCTTGCCCATCCTCAGCAGCACCCATCCCAGGGATGTCTCCTCCTTTGTACAGTGTGTGCCTTGGTTGGCTTTGGGGGCCAACGGGGAGGAAGGGTGGAAACCTGCTTGGAGATGCAGCAATGGCAGTAGTTCCCTTTTGCAAGGATCCCTTGCAGAGGAGGTCTTTGTTTCACAAGGTCCAGAATGAGGCAAATCCTTGGCTTTTCAGTTTATCTTCTTTGTGCCCATGACAAGGCCAGAGTAAGAAGTCTGCCACTGAGCCATGGAGTTCCTGTCCTGCTCTTGAGTATTTCAAACTGCCTTTCTGCTGGCAATCCCCCAAAACCATGCAACTCGAGTGCTGCTGCGCTTAGAGCGATAGCAGACTGACTTTTCCTGAAGCTCCTTTAATGGCATACCAACATTTTAGCCACTTTGATAAGACTCTGATAAGATAGCTGACCTGCATTTGACATCTGACTTAGGGCAGCCTGACAGTGTCTAGACACTACAACTGTGACATTTCCTTCCACCAGCTGTCAGCAGGAACTCTTTTGATACTAGTTTTTCCTATGTGCAATCAGTGATGTAATAGCTCTCTAATGGTCTCTGTCTGCTGCTGTGCTGTGGCTTACTATGAATGAGGGACTAGGGAAAAAGAACTTGGCTTCTGGATGGGAATTTACTATAGAGGGGAAATGAGACTTTTAAAAAAGGCTTGTTTGGTCTATTCCGTGAGGTGCAGGGGAAAGACCTTCTGGGGCTGCCAGGGATTTTCCCTGAAGAGGGGTTCCTTGCAACAGCCTGGCAAGGTCTGCATGCTGCTGGCCATAAAGCACCTTCCCTAGGCAAAGGGGCAGCTTGGCCAGGCTGACACTGAGAGTGCTCCTTTTCTCTGTGGGTTTTGCTTCAGGAAAGAGGACAGGCTCTGCTTACACTCCTGGGGGTAATCAGTTAGCTTAGCACTCTGGCAGGCCTGTACCCAAATAGTTTAATATCCTGCCACCACCAGCATTCCTGTTTCTCTGGTCTAACCGCATGGGAGGCCTCATATATGATAAAGTGCCACTTTGGGAAGCACTCCTTTACATATGAATACAGCATTGCTGGGAATTAACTTCTGTGAGTGGTCAGAGTCTCCAGAAGGTCAACTCCGTGCCTGGGTTAACCTTTGACTGTGGGGAAATCTCTAAACCTTCTGACACTTCTCCATTCACATCCGTCTAGTAAAACGCGTTACGTGTCTTAAAATGCTGCTGTGAAGTAGCCTGAAATATCTGTGTGTCTTGAAAATTCTGCTGTGGAAATTAACACTGGTCAGACTGGAGAACTTGTGCTGGGCACCTCCATGCTTTGCAGAATCACCATGAACCCCTCCACAGGACCCCCTGGAGTGAGATTTAATTGCTCAGAAGGGCGCTGACAGCTTGATATAACACACACCACCACCCCCGTTAGAAATTAGCAACAAGAGACAGTTTACTACTGAGGTCTTTTTAAAAATGTCAAGCCATACTGGCAGGAACCCCCAAGGAAATACAGTGGTTAAGGGCACTGAGTAGCAGATTGGAAGAAAATATGTGGTTTTATTAATAAAAGAATTGAGGTACATAGTGTACATAAATTTTAAATCCACCATCTTACTTGGATTTAAACTTAACCAGCTTGCTACAGCTTTTTTTTTTCCCCTCTCCCACCTACAGCAGCACTGAAAAACCAAGCTAGTTACATGTAATAAGATGAATGATTCAACTGCTCTTGTAACTAGGAAAGTTACTGGAAATGAAACTTTCATGTAACACCTGTGCCTCTCTGAGCACTCTCATATATCTGTCAATGTATTATCTGATTAATAAAGCCATAGTTTGAAAAAGATACCTTCAAAAAGATTGCTCTTAAGAACATTGAGTGCTATCTCTTGTATTGGTGTGAAAGTCCTCCCTAATGCTGTCACTCCCACTCCTTGTTACTCACTGCAGAAAGCAATACAACAGATTAAACATTTTTGGGAGATAAACCTTAGCCATTATTACAGCCCAGTGGGTCTTGCTGTCTGGAGTTCAGCTACCTTAAAACAAAGCCTGTGTTTTTCTGGAGTTAAGTGCCATGGTCCTCCTAGGGCATGCCATGTACCTCTGGATGGAGTGGGGTGGGTGTCCTTAGCAGGAATCAGGGTGTTTGTAGTAAGGAAAGAAAACAAAGCAGGGCATGTCATCTACTCCTGTAGCAGACTGGCTGAAGGTCAGGCCTTCTAGGCCTCTACAAGCAGAGCCAAGTTCTGATTGTTTTTGGAAAAGGACCATGTTGGTAGCAGGTCTCAGATGCTTCAAACCTGTCTGCTCCAGGTCCCAGTTTAACTCATAATTCACAACTCCTTCTCCTCCCATTCATGCTCCCTATAAGTCACCACCTCCTTCAAGTATTGCTCATGGTGGAACTGTTATTCTAGGGCCAAAACTGCTTCTCTTTTTGGTCCTATTAGCTTATCTCCTTGTCAGAGTCCAGCTAACAGCAGACCCAGTGGCTTTCAGCCCTCCTCTCTAGCCTAGGTCACCCTTCCTTCACCAAGAATTTTTGCATCCTGAGGCAGAGAGACTGGGAGGACCACAGCAGCCATAAACCTTTGTGTGAGCATCTTTCTTCTGTCACATTCCTGTGCCGAGACCTCTTTCACAGTGTGCACAATCAGCATCACTTCATTAAGACTCTAGAGGAGAAAAGAGGGGAATGGGAAGGAAACATTATGCTGTTGGCAAGCTGACCCCCACCTGTTGATGAAATTCAGTGGAATAAATGCACAAACTGTTCGAACTTGCAGGCAGAGTACTGGGTTGTTGGATTTAAGTTTTTATTTTTTTTTTTTAATAATACGGCAGGAGGCTCGGAGAGATACAAGTGTGAGCAGATCAGTTTAAACTCTTGCTTACTGCCCTAGAAAGAAATTTTAGTGTGTATAGGAGAGGAGAAGTTGCACATTGAGTATTGACTTGTACATTGTGATCGCACTTTGAACTCTGTGTTTAGTGTTGGTCAACTCGACTTACGATAATGCAATGACAGCACTGAAATAAAGTATAGGGTACAGCAAAGGCCTGATACTGAGGTGTATTTTTACTAAGCCATCTCATGCTAGCTTGCTCTTAAGTAATACTGAATTATAAATGTGCTTCACTCTTGCAGAATAATTTTTATTGTTCAAAAGGAGATGCTTGTGGTTTTGGGGAAGGACAGGAAGGAGGCAATGTGATAGCAGGGAACCAGACTGCTACAGGTTAGGAGTAGGGAACTGCAATAAATTCTGTCACACTTGCTCCTTTGAAATGCAAATAAGACCAGCGATCAAAGAACTACAGAGGTGATTTTAATGATCTCTCCAGTTGCTTCTCAAGCAAACTGATCTAAAAAATAGTAACTCTCCGTTGTACTGTGTGTACTTGGATTCCATCTTATGAGGGATAACTGGTATTTTCCTTCCACTATCTGCTTTTTCTGCAGATCTTTTCTGATGTAAAATCACTTATCTTGTCCAATCCAGATATAAAGCATCAAAATAGAAGTAGTGATGAGCAGTCTGTATTCAAGCAAAAAATTGCAGCAATTTCACAGGGAATATGCTCACTGGGGATGAATTTTGACCAAAGGAAGGGCAAAATATGAAGCTTCACTGTAGAAAGAACTGGAGAAGTATTAATATTTCCTTAGTCTCATCAGAAGACATTCACCAAACAGTCAATGCTCCTTGTCATATTGTATTACCAAGGCTCTCAGAAGATGCTTTGTGAGACCCTGCATCAAAGGGTATACACACTTCACCTGAGATGAGTGACTGAAGGGAAATCATCCCAAAACTCACTTTTCTAAAATCTAATGACTAAAAGCCACAGCTCAGGTCCCACTGTCAGATTTTGACAATGGTCATCCCAACTTCATGAACTTGAGAGTGTGTGAGGTTTTGGAAAAGGAGTATGAGACTTGAGAGACATCCAGCTCAGAGGGACATGCTGGCACAGTCCTCTGTGGTCCAGGAGAGCTCAAAGGACCTTATTTAGGACTGCTTTTTATAGGGTCACGAGACAGTTGGCTTTAGTCATCTATAAATTTCCATCATGACCTCATCCATGTCCATAATTACTGGAATTTTCAAAAGTCCAGTAAAAATGGTACCATTCCACTTGGGCTATGATTCAGGTAAGCAATGTTTCAAGGCTGTCAGGTCATGACTGATTATTCCTACTCTTGTTCCCCACCTTGGCCAGGCAAGAGGAGTTCTTGGTACAGTCAATGCCATTCTCACCTTAGCCATGCAAGGGTTCCTAGTGCAGTCAAAGGACACTTGACTGCCCAACTCATCAGACAAAGGTCAAGAAAGACGCTGAGGTGCTGGAGTGTGTCCAAAGAAGGACAACAAAGGGTCTAGAGGATAAGCCACATGAAGAGCAGCTGAGGGAGCTGGAGTTGTTTAGCCTGGAGAAAAAGAGGTTCAGGGGAGACCTTACTGCTCTCTACAACCACCTGAAAGGAGGTTGTAGCCAGGTGGGGGATTGGCACCTTCTCTCAGGTAACTAGTGACAGGACAAGAGGAATGGCCTCAAACTGCACTAGAGGAGGTTCAGGTTGGATATCAGGAAGAATTTTTTCATGGGAAGGGTGTTTAAGCATTGGAATGAGCTGCCCAGGGAGGTGGTGGTGTCACCATCCTTGGAGATGCTCAAGAAGCAACTGGATGTGGCACTTAGTGCTATGGTTTAGTTGACAAGATGCTGTTCAGTGAAAGGTTGGACTCGATTATCTTGGAAGTCTCCTCCAACCTTAATGATTCTATGATTCTATAATCAATTATTATTTGCCATTTCCCATCCTGTTCTCAGACTGGACAAAATGGTGAATTATATGGGGAAGGTTACTGGACATGATTTGTTGTTTTTCCAAATCAGTTATGACTTTAGAAATTCCATTTTGTGCTGCAGCAGAAATTGGATATTCTGGTACATAAATAATCTCTGAATCAGGGAGAGCAGGAGCTGCTTGGAGTACACACACTGTAGCCTTTCAGGGTTAGGGCGAGCATTTGAACTGAAGGACCACACGCTGCTGTCTGGCAAGTGCCAGCTTTCACTATTCAGAACATTGAAACTCAAAATGTTTTCATTGTGAACTTTAACAGCAGAGCAAGTAGGCTTGTATTTCTTACCCAGGAGCCATAAATAAACTTTTGCACTTTGGCACATAAGACTTGCTCTGTTCACTGCAATGATTTTTAACTCTTTGCTGTCCAGGTTGCACACCCAGTTTCTCAGTATCCTACGGTGTTAATATTGAGATTTGTGCTCCTGTACCTATTAGAGATTTCCTTAATTGTTGAGAACTGACTGGAACCAAATTATATGGGCCATTACTACCTATTCATTGATGCGATTCCACTTTCTGGACAGACAGGCCCAATTGTCATCCAGGCACTATTAATTTTTTTAATCTCAGATTTTGAGGAAGGAAAGGGGGAAACTCTCGGAGTTGGTGGTGGTGTCTGAGTGTTTGGAGTGTTTTCTCTCCAATTGCCATCATTGTATCTATGAAACACATGAATTAGATTCTGGGTAATGCTGGCAGGTTGCCTCTGTTGCAGCTCAATGCTTGATTATATAGCTCTCTCCACCTCTGAGTCCTAGGCTGATGATCAGTGGGTCACAGTTCCTGGGAACTATTTTGGGGGATTGTTTAATTTGTCTGACATTATGACCTGTATTTTTGATTTCACTAGATAGATCACCCCATCCCATTTTTCACCATAATTTTGATGATATAATATGCATTAATGTTGCCCAGGTGGGGATATTTCTGTGCACTGGAGCTTCTTCCTTATGTCTACGGCAATGTTCCTTATGGTCAATAGGGCACCGAAATCTGTCTCTGCTAATTTCATTTTGTTTTGGAATGAGATTAGGTTTATATACAGCAGGAACTCTCTTAATTAATGGCTTTAGCATGTCATGATCCACAATTGCCAAAACGGGAACATCAAGAGGGCATGGCCTAGATACAGGCAGCTTTTGTAATAGTTGCGGAGACCTTGCTCAAGGATCTAATGGGTATCAGCAGAGGTTCTCCTCTCTCCAATGTATCCATTCTGTTGGCCCAGTATGCCACCCTACTTATTATAGAGTGAGGATCATTTGGGAGTTCAGGGCCAGAATTAAAAAAGACACCAGGACCCCAAAATCCATTGGCCTCATCACCATTTACTATTTCTTCTGATTAGACATACCATAAATATTTATTTTTGATCTTGTCTGGCTTACAGACATTACAGCCTTGCAAATCAGCCATCTGAATGGGATCATTTTTTGGTACAATCTTACATTCCACCCTGAGGTCTGGTGGTTTCTTCTGTTTTAATACTGAATCTGGCTTCATATGTAGGGGGATTTGAAGGAGATAAAGAATTGTCTTCCTCTGGGTCACCAGGTAACCCTTCAGGGTCACCCTATATGTTTCCATCCCATTCATCAGGAAATACAATTAATTTTCTAATTGGTAAAATGTTGGGGGCAATGGATTGGTTGCATAAGCATCAGCTCAACCTTTTCTTGCAACTTTTCTTTTTTTCCCCTTCTTTTCCCCCTGTAACTCTTTCTGCAACTGCCCAATTTTCAAAGATGTAATAATTCAGCTGCTTTCTTGCCTTCTATTTCTTTCTTCAGGTCTTGTTTACTTTTACATTTTATTATTCTTACTAAACTGACAAGCAGTTTCTAGGCAGATGCCTAACATTTTATGGGTAATTCCTTTTCCTTTTCTATCCTTTATATGGCCCCTGGCTACCTTTAACTGTTCTTCTACAGCTTTCCAAAAGTGCCAGTTATCACAAGCCCATTCTCCTGAGAATTTGGGGCTTAGACTTATCCCATGCTTTTGTAAGTAGTCAGTGACTATCACTTGTCATCCTGCAGACTATGCCAATTTGACGTAATGAATGGTTTACAGAATCACAGAATATGCTGAGTTGGAAGGGACCCACAAGGATCATCGAGTCCAACTCCTGGCCCTGCACAGGACCATCCCCAAGAGTCACACCATGGATCTGAGAGCATTGTCCAAACACTTCTTGAATTCTGGCAGGCTTGGTGCTGTGGCCTCTTTGGTTGTTTAAGAATCACTGTTAAATTAGGTCTAAGTTGCATTTGAAAATGTGTGACTTAACAAAGTTCAATGATAAGGTTCACTCAATAAGTGAATGAAACACACATAGGAAAACTGAGGGGTTTTTTTGATGTATAAAACCAATAGATACTCCTATGAAATATTGTAAGGCAGCTTGTGACATAACAGATGTTAGAGATATTCTGGAAATCAGAACGTTATTGTCCTCTTCACACTCAATCTAGCAGCCACCTCCCTACAGCAAGGAATGGAGTGATGCTGTCATGAAAATTAATGAGAAAAAACTTTTTAAAAAAACTGTTTATGAATTTCCTTACAAACTAGAACCACAGAGCTCATATGTAATATATTACTGCTGTAGTGATATATATGATAATTTTTAAGAGCTTGATCCTATAATATTTTGTGGAAATCTGCACAGAAATCTGTAACATGGTACATTAAAAAAAAAAAACAAGTTTTGTCAAAACACAGATTTAACATGTATGCTAATGATTAACCTCATATCATGCCAGCACTTAATTTAGATTTCTGTAACACAGAACTCCTGGCATCTGGGTTGGTCAGTGGATTTTGTTCAGGGCCTTTAATGTCACCACTTCAATAGCTCCCATTTTGGACAGTGCTTAGTAGACATGGTTACTAATGCACTTTGCAACCTTTCTTTGGATGTTGAACTGGCAGTATTCTCTTCATGGTTTTGCCTTGCATCCTCTTTTCCTTCCTCATATTCATTGAGAATGCTGAAGGGATGTATGGCACATTGCGACAGTAAAAAAAAAAAGTACTTCCTTTAGTATCTAAGACGTGATGCTTTTATTGAAGAGAGGTACTGTTTCAGGAACAAGATTATAGGATTTCTGCATTCAAACAGGCATGTACACAAATAGACTTAGTATATTTCCTTCCAAATAGCAATAATACAGACAGGTCATGTTTAGAACACATGAGATTTTCAATGATGGAGGAAAAAAACCCATAATTATGTTTTAAGAGTTTGTGAGGCTGTAGAAGTGGCAAAGCCAGCCTCAGTGAATTTAGACGTGAACCATATCCTTTGGGAATACAGTATTGTGTATATGTCTCCTGTGAAGATGGCAAATCTTACGACTGTGTGATGCATTTAAACATTTGATTCTTCTTTACTGAAACACAAAACAGCTTCTCTGAAGGCAACAGCTATAACTTAACTATGAGTACTGCCCAGATACAAGGGCATTTGCCTTTTGAGAACCAGCCAGAGACTGAACACTTATACCAGAAAGCTATCAGGACTTCAGGAACAGCATCCATTTGGATAGTGCCTGGTTTCATTCAAGCATTCTTGAAATGTACTTTATTTCTCAGTGTTTGTTGTTCATTTAAAATGCAGTTATGTTGAGAGATTTTGGGATGCTATTGCAAACACCTAAGCTGCTGTTCAGAGGTCAAGAGCCTCCTGGCAGTTTTCTTTAGAACCCATGTAATTTCTGACAATAGGGGGATTTTTAATAAGCAAGAGAGAAGGAAGATGGCTTTGTAGTGCCCAGGCTTTCCTCTGGGCTCTTTTTAAAAGAGTTAAAGTCATTTTAACAAATTGGGTGCAATGGAGGTTCTTTGAAAAGTGTCCTTAGTTGCAGAGTATCAGGCTGTGAGAGACCAAAATACTGTGCTGTCTAACACCTTGCTCAAATAGGAAAATATTGCCTAATATTTGCCTATTTTACATGTTAGCCTACTTAAACAGCAGTTATAAATGTATGCAATTGATTAGAGGAGAGTCCCAAGGCTGTGAAATTCATACCACTTAAGAAGGAAAAACACTTATACACCTCCTTAACAACTACAAGATCCACTGAAAAGACTGAGGTAACTCTTTATACTATAAAAAGTACAGCACTTAGTCTGGCATCTCCTCTTTTGACCTTCTTCTGTTAATAGTTGTCTTTCCCATTTAAATAGAATCATATTAGGGTCATGCTGGCAGCCTTTCAGTACCTAAAGGGGGCCTAAAAGAAAGCTGAAAAGGGACTTTTAACAAGGATGTGGAGTGATACGACAAGGGAGAATGGCTTTAAACTGAAAGAGGGTAGGTTTAAATTAGATATAAGAAAGAAATTCTTCACTATGTGGTTGGTAAGACACTGGAACAGATTGCTCAGAGGAGCTGTGGATGCCCCATCCCTGGAACTGTTCAAGGCCAGGTTGGACAGGGCTTTGAGCCACCTGGTCTAGTGCAAGAAGTCCCTGCTCATGGCAGGAGAATTGGAACTAGATGGTCTTTAAGGTTCCTTCCAACCCAGACCAATTTATAAGTCCATGATATTTCTCATCTTCAAGACTATTTCATTTCTGATTCAGAACTTGAAGCTCACGCCCTTTTCCTGAGGTTCATTACCTGACCATTTTCTTTTTGCTTATTTAATCTCACATTTAAGAAAACATTGTGTCTGGTTATAAAATATTCTGAAAGTTACCCATATGGTGAAGAGTTGAGGCATGAAAACCCTGAATGAGTAGTTGTTTAACAGTAGGTCAAATCTGGCTGTTCCTTTGTTTGCTCATTGTGCAGCATATGGTTTAAAACACAGTAGTAAACATTATGTTGTGATGAATTTTTGCCAAAAGACACCAAGAACTGGGTTATATTGATCTGTGTGCTGAATAAACACAGATAAGAGACTTGGAGGTTATCCTCTGACAAAACCCATCAACCAAGATTTCCAACAGAGAAGGGAATAGAGAAGCGGTAACAATGTGTTGATTTTCATAGATCATATTTTTGTGTCAGTTCATTTCAGCTCTTCAGATTTGTGCTGTGGGCAGTCCATAGCAGAGCACTATGTGCTCCTCACTTTCCCTGCACCTAAGCATCTTCCCCATCTTGCACAGGGCTGGTGTCCCTGCACCAGGTCAGACTGAGCTCTGCTGAGTGAACAGCAAGACTGCTTTTCTCCAGTGTTTTGTTTTCCTTTAAGAGCAGAGGTGTTTAATATTAGGCAGTAGGAGCACTTCATTCTATTGACTCCAAGTAGAGTGCATCGGTTCAGGTGAAGCAACTCAAAAATTGCTGACTTTGGAAACCTAAAATAGTGGGATTCTGATGACTGGATATTAATCCCCCAAGCACAGCACACACTGCATATTGCTCACGGAATTAAAGGGCAACCTCTCCGCTTTCAGAATATCCTTCTTGAAATCAGGGAGAAAAGACCACCTGAGGAATAGCAGTTGTTGCTGCTATGACATTAGAAATTAATACCAATGCATATTTGCTTTATGTTCTTAGCACTCTCTAATTTCCCATATGGACCAATCATCAAAAATCACCTCAGTAAAGTTTCCTGAGAATGTTGCTTTCCGCTTAGGATACTTACCTTTAGCATCCTGATCATAAATCCTCAGTAGGATAATGTGGTTTAATTCAAGAATTCCTGCCAGTTGCTGGAGAATGGAGGTGGCTGTATTTAGACAAGGAAATCTTAACAATGACAGGGTGAGGGAGGGAATAAAGCAAGAGTGGGAAAGACTAGAAGACAAGGTATGTTGGCTTGGATATAAGTGAGAGAAAAAAACCAAGGACAATGACAAAGCTGTGGTAGGAGCAGCTGGGGAATATCATCAGCAGAAAACATGAACAAAAATAACAGAAAAATTACATTCTGTCCCTTTCTATGCCTACCTAATTGGAACTACCATAAAGTCAATATTCAGTGTGTGGAAAAGACTTGGAGAAATCTATAGTGGTCCAATGAGCCAAAGAGGACTAATGAATAATAAACAACAACCAAAATCCTCTAATTACATAGCAGATTGTTTTCTTGGAAGAAAAACAAGCTTAATAGAAATACAAAAGGACTGGAACACCCCACCCCAAATTATCCACAAAGATGAGACAGCAATGTCATGACAGAAAAAGAAACTGAAGTAAATGTTCTGGAACCCAGATAGAGGAGGTTATTTTAGATCTTGATTTCTCAGTGGCTTGAATACAGTCTTTCCATTCCAGGAGCTTTATTAGAGAAGCAAAGGTCTCCGTCTTTTCATCTTGGAGGCTGTGAGGAAAGACTGCACAGCATTGCTGTGCTCCCCTGCCTGTCTCCTGAGAATTGTGGCTATGTGCCCTTTACAGTACCTTCCAAGAAGCCAGGAATTAACTTTTGATAACTTCAATTTGTACTTGTATGATGGTCATATTCATCTATGACAAAGACTTTCTACAGAATTCTATCAGAGAGGTCATATTGCTTTTTTTTCTCTACCAAAACCTCCTCTATACCTGATGGATTTTATATTTACTCTTAAATGTTTTTCTTTCTGCATGGGGATACCTCTGTAATGACAGTGTAATAAAGAAAAGGAAATCATCATGTTATTTTCATTGTGGCTTAAAAAAAAAGGATGTGTCTTTAAAATATAAGATGATGTAATTTAAACTCAAGTACAATTTTTCTGCTTTATGATATGCAGCGCTCTGTAAAAGCAGATTCCAGTTACTATGGAAACATATGTTTGTACACACATGCTCACCTGCACATGTGAAGAGGCTAAAAAGTGCCAGAGAAGGCCTAAGCTGCTGTTGGAAATGATGTATGGATCTGTCCCCATGGCTGAAAGGAGATCTGTATGACTCCTGGAGTGCAAAACCAACACTGTATATGAAAGATAATCCTGTCATAACAACTAAAGTGCATAAATGACTACACTTAAAGTCAGAAGCCTTCTTCTAACATTAAAGCTGCTCTAACATTAATACATTACAGCTTCTAACATTCGTACAGCAACAATTTGCACTAGGTTTAGAACAGAAGCAGATCGGATTTCCTGGTGTGCTTGACTGCAGTAGCAAAGAGTTGGTTGCCTTCTAGCAGCCTTCCTTTGACTATTTGCATGCGTGATTATCTTCAAAGGTATTTTTGCTTGGCCTTGCCTTTTGGTTCTCTCTATGCTGTCATAAGCCACAACATCCAGTGTTCCCCCTTGCTATCAGTAGCTACCTGACTGACAGTTCTTACAATCCATGTAGCAGCCAATAGCTGACTTTCCACCTGAAACTAGGAGCTCAACAAGCAGTGAAGAAGAGGCTTATCTGCCTTGAAGATCAACAAACATGTCAGAGATCCAAAAGAACCAACTTCAAATGCACAAGGCAAAGCTTTAACTGGAGAAAGTTGGAAAGGAACATGAGTTTTCTGAGACAGAAGAGCAGGAGAGGCAACAGTGAGGAGTTTCTCCAGGCATAAACAAAATCACACGAGTCCAAAATTCATCATATGAAAAACTGTTTTCCTTGCTAACAAATCTGAGAGCTCATAAGATCTTCAGGTCCTAGAGGTTTCCAAATGCTGAAGCATATGAAATCGTGGAGGTAGAAATGCTTAGGAAGTTACAGGTGTATAAACTCTACCAAAGAAACGCTGCACAAGGCCAGATATGTTGTTTGTGAGGCACTTAACAATACAAATTTTTTGGTATTATTTTGTGTACCCAGTGCTTTTGAATACAGTCAGAACACTATTTGTTTTTAGTTTTTTCATTTTACTGTATATTATTCCATGAGAGCAGGTGGAAGAGACTTTACTAAGTGGGAAGATTAGATCTGAATGGTGCTATGCATTTTGTGCTGAGTAAATTGGGCCTTTCTTTTCATAGGTCACTGTCCTGGTTTCAGCTGGGGTAGAGTTAATTTGCTTCGTAATAGCTGGCAAAGTGCTGTGCTTTGAATTTAGTATGAGAGTAATGATGATAACATACTGATGTTTTGGTTGTTGCTGAGCAGTGCTTACTCTAAGTCAAGGACTTTGCAGTTTCCCATGTTCTGACAGTGAACAGCTGCACAAGAAGCTAGGAGAAAGTATGTCCAGAGAAGCTGATCAGAACTGGCCAGAGGAATATTCCATACCATTGAGCATTATGCTTGGTATATAAATTGTGGGAGTTGGCTGGGAGGTGCTGATTGCCATTGTAAGAGACAGGCTACACATCAAACAGTATGTGGTGAGCAATTGTATGGGGCATCACTAGTGTTTCTTGGATTTTATTCCTCTCTTTTTTTCCCCATTATTCATATTATTTATTTATTTATTACTGTATTTCAATTATTAAATTGTTCTTATCTTAACCAAGATAAGATCCTCCTCACCCTCCAGTGGTGAGGAGTGAGTGGCAGTGTGGTGCTTAGTTGAGGGCTGGGGTTAAACCATGACAGACACAATGCTGGGTGACTTTTAGGTCAGTACATCAGACCAGATTGGAGTAGGTTGCTAGTATTTTTTCATCTTATGAAAACTGAATGTAATTTTAAAAGCCAAAAGAGTAATCACACTGTAATTATCAATTGTCAGTGCAATTATGTGTGTGTTTAGTGTAACTCTGCTCTTAAAAGCAGAGCACTGCTTGAAATTGGACACTTAAGTTCAGTAAATGTTCTGTAATGGTACAACTGACCAAATTTATTGTCCCACTTAAACCATTCAGGTAAATTTTCTGGGTTATCTCTGCAACTGATTTATAGCTTCATAAGATAGAGGACAAACAGCACTTGGTAATGTGCACCAGTCATCTACAATTAGGAAGAAAATATCCTAGTGCTTTTTCATTATCTCAAAAACATTTAGAGAAATGACCTTTCCTTCTATAAGAGAACTTGAGACTTGAAGAGTAAAACACCATGTTGCAGGGGCCTAAGGAAGTCAGTAAGGAGACAAATACCATTTGTAGCATTACTGTCCAATCAACCAAACAGATTTGTTTAGCAAGAAAACAAACCTTTATTTCTTTTGGCAGCACATGGAAGTTTGAAAATATATCTACCTGTCGTTCATCTTTCGTGTGAGTGGATTGTCTGTAACTTCCATTTGAGCAGTGATTTGCCACCTTGCCTGGAGAATTTTCCCTGAGCCTTTGCAAAGTGCTGTGACAGCAAAGGAGGCAGTTCTGGGTATGTTGTATATGACAAGAGGTCATACAGCATGCTTCACGAGCTCCACTATGGTCAAATAGTACCTTGCCAGTGGTATCAGCAGCAAAATCGAGCCATTGTCATTGCTGAACAGAAACTGCCCTAATAAAGACTATTCTAAATCCCTATTTACTGCATATTTTCATATATAATGTTACAGTCTAGGCACTTTTTCCACCAGAAAACCTTTTTCTGTGCTAATAATGAAGGCTAATTTATAAAAGGCTAATTTCTAAATTAATACTTCTATTTATGAATTTTTCTCCAAAGTTATGGAATTGTAACTTATAGAATACTTGTTTTTGTGAAGTTTGGATGATGACACAAATATTAATTTATTGATGGCAACCTTGGTCTAATTTATTATGAACCAAATATCAGGAGGAAGTTCGATGCTGCATGTGATTTTCATGAGGTGTAATTAATTAATAACAATTCATCAAAGCCCACAGTCTGTAAGTTCCAAAATAAAGTAAATATAATCAGAGAGCAGCTGATAATTAATTTTTTAACAGGAATTTAAGCTGTTATTTGAACCTTTCAGTAACTGTAGAGAAGCTGGGCTCAAATAATTTTAAGGTTTGGTACTGGAACAAAATATTGCTAGCTTTAATATAACTATTGATTATCAAAGCATTTTTTCACACTTCAAAATGCTAGTTGATGTTCCAAACTTCAGTCAGCTCAGGGGCAAGATTAGATTGGTGTGTTAATAGTTGATATTGCAGAATCAATGGAGTTAGCATTGATTGGAGATGATGAGTTGTGACACACAGTTCATCCTGTTTATCCACAGGGCTGTTACAGATACCAAAATTTAGATGGGATATAGTTTGTGATTCCTATCGTTCTTCCACTATTTTTTGTGGGTTACAACTTCTGGGCTTCACAGGGCAAAGTTCATGGATTCAAATCTGAGATGGAAATCACTCAGTGACCATTGAGAACTGGTCAGTAAAATGTTTGGTCCTTCTAGGTCCTGGTTAATACACACACAAACCCTGCCCACCCCCATACTCCCACTCTTCTTGTTCCTTTGTATCACAAGCGAGTCTTATATAGTGGTGAAAGGAATCCAAAATGGCACTTGTCAGTTCATTATTTCTAAAAATAAATAAATTGGTAGAGTATCTGTGTTGGTGGAACAATCAGGACAATGAATATTAAACAGAAAATTATTGATGCATGAAAGGCTTATGGGTTCCTAATTCAAAAGAAATCAGTAGATTGTATGCCAGTACTGCTTAGTCAGTGTTCAGAATCTAAGCACTAAATAATTCTATCACTGAGTCTGATATTTTGCAACTAACTGCGAATTAGGAAGATTTAAGCAGGAAAATTAGCCCCAGAATCTGGCAGGTATTTAAAATTCCCCTTGAAAAATCATCTAGAAATGCTTTTCTTCAGAAGCCATTTCAGTTGCCCATTTCTGATACAAACCTGTGCCAAGAATTTGGATCCATAGCATACGTACGCTGGGGTTATTAAGCACTAGGGAGTCCTTTGCGGTAATTTAGCAATTCATTATCCTGCTGTAGACCCCTCTCAGGCAGCTGACTCTGTGTGTGTGCAATCTTAGTCTGTTGCAATGCAAAATAGAATGGACTCACATCACTGATCACCGACTGCGATAGAAAATGATTTGCAAAAGCCATGTGAGGAAAACCTGGTGTTAGGTTCCAGGATGCTTGAACATCTGGAATTTTATGTAGGGTGGACTACAAACAGCAGCAAACCAACTTTTCTTTGGAGTGATGGTGGTTATACTCACCAGTCTAATTTAGCCCTGTAACATTAGAGGTGCAAGTCAAGCCAGTTACCATTTCTCACCCGTGGATACAGTAACTTTCCAGCTGAGGCATCTATAAGGCTTTAAACCGTTTTGTATTTGATGCTTATATTTGTGTTTGTTCACAGTCTATGAACTGTTTACCTTCATGGACTAATGTAGAGAAATAGAAATACCTGAGCTTGCTTTGATGCTAAAAGCAGCACCTCTATGTTAATACAGTGCCCCACTGCTCAGCTGGGTGAGTTAGCTGTGTGACTTGGCCCCTGGTGAGTGAGCTCATTTGTTTGAAATTACTGTTCAGAAATTCCTGAATAACTCACATTAGAAGTGTATACGCACTTCTATTTCATAATTTTTGCTCTTCACACCAGTTTGATTTAGTTCAGCCTGGTTCGTAAATGTACCAGGTAAGATATTCTGCAATACAATTTTCTACAATGGATTACTTTAGGAATAGCTGTTGTATTTTATACTTGCACCCTATGTTATTCTATCTCAGCTTTTAAAAGCAGATCATCCTTACCATTTAAAAATTCAGAAGTTTTGAAAGGCAAAAACTTAAAATCAAATAATTGTAAAGTGATCAATAATTCTGATATCTACATTGAGAATGGGAGTAGAAACAGTTATGAGAGACTACTGTTCCTAACAGACGACTAATGAAAACATGGATTTAGAAGTAAACGGTATGGAGTCCAGCATTTGTGTAAGCTAAAAAATACAAAAGAAACAGTTGATTCCTGGAGTGTGGGAGATATTTGTTGGAATTACTGTAAATTATAGATCAAAATCCTACCAACTGCAACCAATGGTGATGGTCCAATCAGTAAATAACACATTTAGTATCAACCCACTGAAAAATTTACAACCATATTATTTCTTGTAAGGTTTGTCATGAAAAATGTCAATACGCCCTCCTCACAAATAGAAGCTGTGAAATTAAGCTCTGCCTCTATTTGCAGTTCTTGGCACCATGTATGAGTGTGGGCTATAGTATGGGCTACTATATCTGGCAGAGAGATTTTGATATGAAAATCATTGAAGACTGGTAAAGTATATAAATATCACTCTCTGTTGTCCCTCTTCTGGCATGCAGTCAGAGATGTCTGATATTGATCATCACTGGAGATTGCACACTAGACTTTTGTACCTTTGTTTTGTTGTGATATACATTTTTATAATTGTGGGTGAGGTGGAGTAAGGAGTGATTCGGAAGTATATTTCAGATAGTGAGTAGGGAAAATTAAGAACAAGATGCAAAGTCAAAACAAGAAGCCAAAGGCAAAACAATGGCACAGGTGCCACCACAGTGCACGATAACTTTGGACAGGATTTGTGAAGTGGATTTTGCTGGCTGCCTGGTTTTCTCAAATAAAATTGGAAACTTTATCTGAAGTTCCAGATGCATGATTCAAGTTAAATTAAAGGACAGTAGCTGGAAACAGAGTTTGCATTTTTTTATGCTTGTTCCTCAGGCAGCACTTCAATTGCTGTGATGCCCATAGAGGGTAAAAATTTGGAGCAAGGTGCGAGCTCTGCTCCTGACAGCAAGCAGAAGGCAAAGCAGTGAGCACATGATTGTATGCAGCCTTGTGCACAGAGATGAGGCAGTAAAAGATTTCCTTTGGACAAATTCAGTAAAATGTTTGTCAAAACAAATGAAGAAATAAAATCTTGGGTTAAGAACTGCGCTGGGACTGTCTTCAGTTTTTAACTGCTTCCCCTTACCTGGGTACCTCTGGTATTTGTTTTCTACCTGGGGGGGGGGGGTGTTTGTTTTCAAATCCAGCTCGAATCTCTCTTACTTTGAGTTTATTGTTTGAAAACACAAGGATGCACTTACTAATGTGAAGTCATCAAAAGGGTGACTTTCTCTTGGTCTGTGTTTCAGAAAACAGCTACTGTGTCTGAATTCCTAATTACTGCAGAATAATACTGTGGCCAATATATTACCACCTGTAGCAGAAACAAACCTCTCCTTTGCCAAGCAGAAAGACATTTGGCAGATGACTCTTTTTGCCATTGGCCTAAGAGATGACTCAGCCCACGCTCTAGGATAATATTTTTACAGTGTACACAAGACCTCTTCAAACAGAGGTGGGGTGGTCCAAATGGCACACAAGCAATTACACTTGCAGAGCTCTAAGAGCACTACATACAGCTCTGTTGTCAGGAATCCACTCTTAATTTTATCCCCTCATTTTTGGTGTCCATCTCTGCTCCCAGCTTACAGCCAGTTTGCATTTCCTGCTGCGCCCTGTAAGTTCATTTGGCAAAACCTCTGCCTCAGTTTTGGTTGCTTGGAACATGAACTGCTTATGTTTTGCTACTGAGCCCAGCATAGTTCAGGGTCGAAAGGATGCATTAGGAGCATTTTTTGATGAGGGCTAATGGTCCCTGGAGTCAGTGCCTGATACTGTCAAGTTAAAATACACCAAGCAACTATTTACTTTTGCACTGTGTCCTATCAACCTTTCTAGTTTATTACATATATGACACAAATTATGCCAACATTTTCCATAACAATGTATGGAGAAAACATGCACAGAGAGGCTAGAGTCTTTACCCTCATTTCAGAGGCAGAAAAACCAAAGCAGCCTTGTTTTCTGAGCCCGGACATTGCAGGTCAGCGACTAAACTGCAAATACAGCAGCAAAAGAAAGCAGACAGAGGTCATCACAACATTTTTGTGCGGAACTTCTCATAAATGTTGCTAAGACACCTTTGCCATTGCAAAATTTTAATTGTTGAAAATGCCTTCTCTATACATTATATCTTTTGAAAGGAATTGTGCTTCTCTGACACAAAACGCACCCAGGCAAATGCAAAACTTAAAATGAGTAAGGAACCTCACTTCAGTATCACCTCTGATGCTTTTTCTTAGAATAATTTTCCTTCAGTGAAAAATGTACCCAACTGCTTTTGGGTTAAAGCTTGGCTGAAGCACCTGCCAGCATCTGCATCCCGGGCAGAGAGTGAACTCCCAGGTCCACTCTCACAGCTGTGTCCAGCAGCTCACTACTATTAGGCTGGGAGAAATACCCAGGGAGCATTGCCTTCTGCTTTGCCTTCATGCACCAGCACTGAAACAGGATGTGAGAGGCCAGGGGGACAACTCACATAAAATGAGCAAATCAGCCTTATGGAGGCTGGGGAACCTGCTGATGGCAGGAGAAGGGCACAGAGGCTTTATGAGCCAGTTTTACTGGGGAAGAGCTCCATAAAAGATTTTTGTCAGTGATGTGCTTTTAAACTGAGTGGCCTTTCTGTAGAAGGAATAGGCTGTTACACTTAATAATTGATAATACCTATCCTTAAATTTTAGCACTTAGAAAGATTCTCTTTGTAAAAAGGAAAATACTTTTTTTGGGGGGGAGGTAATTTGGGCGTTGACAGTTGTGTGCCGGTTGGTCTTTGGCTGGGAAAAACTGCTAAATGGAAGATTCAAATTGCAGCCTATAACTAAATGACCTCAAATATAATGCAAATTGTGCACTTGCAACTAGCAAAGGAGGTTTAGATTGAACAGAAATAGGTAAGGAAGAAAATAAGTAGGTTTTCAGAGGAAAAAAACCCAAGCAAACCACAACGTAATTGTCAACCTCGTACGTGCACAAAAACAAGTCCATACAAACGGCACGGCACGTGTGGGCTCTGGGCAAAGGCACAGGTGGTCTGAAAACCATACCAGGAGCCTGCTGGTAGAAATTATCATGTCCTGCTTCTAGAAAAAGTCTTTCAGCTGGAAATGATTTAACAATAGCCCTCAGTTTGCCTCAGGTTACCCACTGAGCCCTACAGAGTGGATGGCCTCAGCATTTGGGGCTTAGAGGGTTAAGAAAGACAAATTATGAGATGCTTTCCATAAAAACTGATGTAGTCAAGCTTTTATGCAGTGCCCTTGTTTTTTGGGTCAGCCAAAGAAGCCAGCATGCCTCAGAGATTGGCTTGGCAATCCATCATCCCTGCAAGGAATTGAAAAAGGAAATGCTGTGCAAGGCAGCATAGTCATGTTAGATCAGTCACTGTCAAAGCCCAGATGGCTGTAAGATACTGTGCTATAAAATGGCTCCAGAAAGCTAATACATACCTCTCTCCTAGTAGGTCAGAATCTGTTTTCCTCTTGTCCAGTAATGCTTCTTGAGAGAAGTAGTCATTGCACAGCATTGAAGGTCTCTTGGGAAGCCCTAACAAGTTTCCAGTACTGTTGGCTCAAACCCTCAGAAGTTAAAAGTACTTTTGGATTCAGATGATTCTTTGCAGTTTCGGTTATCCTGAAGGATGAAGGCTGGATACCATACACATCAACATCATTCAGCTACCAACCATTTCTTGATTTAAGTGAACTAATGCTACTGGTAGGACAGAAGATTAATTTATTTGCTCCTTTTTTATATTACATTAGCATCTAGAAACACAAAAAATGCTGGTCATGTTGTACTTGATGCGTTTATCAGTATAGTAAGAGACTATCTCTGTCCCACGTTATATTCTCATCAAAAACAGAATAAACAAAGGGCAGAAGTGGAAAAGAAAGTTGAATAAGTTGAAGTGCAAGGTCATGCAGCAGACTGCTGGCAAAGCTGATGTCTCCTGATCACCAGCCTTGTGCTGTGCCTGCAGATTCAATGTGTGTCACTGACACTTCTGAAAGGGATAGCAAAGCAGCACTAGTCAAATGCCTAAGGGGGTTTGATAACCAACCATATCTATCTGCCCTGCAGCTAGCCAGTTGCATGTTTATCCCTTTGAAGACAAATGGGGAGGAAAGTAAGCAACCTATAAAGCAAGGTAGCCACTGACTTCTGAGGCGCGATATAGAGTATGCGGTTCAGAGCTCATCACAGCAGTCACGGCAGCCAAGTATTTGGGGTGATTTCTGTTGGTATGCATGCAGAAGGTTTGGCTGGGATGGGACAGAAGGCTGGAACTGGTAGATAAACAGCACCAGAGATAAATTTGTAATGAGCAGTTGTAGCTGTACTATGAATATTTTTTGTCCCACGGTATTTATTATTCTGTTGAGCTGTACTGCAAGGGCTTGGCTCTGGAGGTGTATGGCAATGAACTAATATTAAGTCTGTCAAAGAGAGAAATCTGAACTGTAAGAGAACTGAAGCTATTTTTATATGATTCAGAGGTGTGTTGGACAAAAAAAAAGATGGAGTAAAATCTGCTTCATAAACTTCATTTTAGGCTCAATGCAAACAGAAAGATTTAGAAAGCATCCAAAAATGTGGATTGTCAGATCGATACAAACTAATAAAGACTAGCAGACAATTACAGCAGGAGTGGCAATAACATTTCTGGCCTAAGTGCTAAGTGAAAACAGATTTCTCTCAGTAGCTCCTCTAGAAGAAATAATCCGTTTCTTATTAAAAAGTGCTGGAATAGAAGTGTGGGATGTTATGCCAAATATCCATAGCTGAGGCATCATTAGATTTAAAACCTAACTGGGTAATACTAAAGCAATTTTCTAGCTCTAAACACTATGAGTTACAGAAGTAGAGAATAAAATGTGCCTTTGGAGAAGTTTACTTGTAGACTATGATCTATATCAAACTATAAATAAGGTTGCACGCTCAGCTTCATCATTAACTTTTCCTAACTTGAGTCCTCAAGTGTTTAAACTTCACAATGAATTAAGGAGGTAGAAGAGGAAAGATGATATTTTGGCATCCAAGCCTTATAAACAGAGCCTCACGAACAGAAACCAAGCTTGTAAATTAGCCGGGCCCAAACCATCAGGACTGATGGCCCCTTCACATCATCTTTGGTAACCAAGGATCCTAGGACATAATCTTGGACTGTAGTCATTACACAAACTTACCCGGCAATCAGGGAAACTAAGGCCCTTAAGCAATATTAGGGAAGTTGCATATGTTAGTGTTTCTGGCCTGAGAAATTCATATTTATAATATTTAACTCTTGTTTAATCACTGCTTTCATGGCTGAGTACCTCCCCAGGACTGCTTGTGAGGTAAGCCAGACTTTTGCAATCTAATGCAACTAGCAGATGAATCAGTCTCAAGCAGTATCATAGTGTATTCCAGTTTAGTAGACTGTTTAACATTTGATTCTGAAGTATTTCACAGTATATGAAACATATTTCAGACAGTGTTATTTCTTACTGCTGCTCTTAGCATAGTACTCTGAGATTAATTTTGTTGTGGTTCAGAGGCTTGATTCAGTTCACTCTGAGGCAAACTGGTGCAGCTCCATTTACTTTGGCTGATTTTGGTCCTTAGTCAAGCTGACTACATTTTAGAAGGGTCATGCTGACACTTGCCTTTGAGTAGGATGTTAGAATGTATGTGTTCCCTAGGTCTCTCTGCATGGGGCAGAAACAGGCTCAGTGGCACAGTAAAACTGCTTCTGCAGTACAGTAATATTAGGGACAGTAAAAGGGTCAAAGCTGCCCCTAAGGAGCTATTCAGCATGAAAAAAGCTGAAATTATTAGGCCTAAAATAAGAAAAGTCTCTTTATTGGAACAAGAGCTGTGACACTGAGCTTTCCAAACCTTTTTTTATGTCTTTGAGCGTTATGTGGCCAAATTAAGCAGGGAGTTACTGTTTTCATATTTCCTCCCTATCACTGTCCTGCAGCTGAAGTTGGTGCAGAGCTGAGTGTGAGGGACAAGTGATCGCAAATCTCTGTGAAGTGGTTGAAGGTGTGTTCCTGGCCATCTGTCCCCCAAAAGTGGGTGACCCTGTAAGGGAAGCAGGACAGAGCTGTGTCTGCAGACATCACCTTCACTGTGCCAACACACATTGCTGTAGCTATTCAGCAGAAAGTATGCTTCAGCATCAAACACCAGGTTACAACCACAGCAGTGGAGGTGTAGGTGGGCACAGCTCTGATTCTGCTGCCCCTGTTTGAGGCCAGATGGTAACACACAGCAGAAGGCTGGGAGAGCAGTGAGGGGGTGTGGGCACCATATGAGAGCACAGGCATTAGTGTCACTCCATGCAATTATGAGCCCCAATATCACCCTGACATTACACGTAGTCAGGAGTCCCAGCAGGGGCACCTACATGCTCTAACAACAGCAGAACAGTGGACAACCTTGCATGCTCGCAGCAGCAGCTGTCTTAGCAGCATGGTATTACATGTCAAACATCTTCAGCCAGACAGCATAAAACTAGTGTTGGGCACTTCAGTCCGTGACAAACCTTACATTGTTTCTCATGGCAGAGTTCAGCAGGGCTTTTCTGGACCTGCATCCAAAGTCCTCTCTCTTGTCATGTCTCTGACCCCTCTGCTCACCAAAGGAAGCAGGCTATTTCTGGCAGTAGTTGTCATATGATAATAGACTAAACAGCTGGCTGGAGACAGAAAGACAATAACCGCTTGCTGTAGGAATCTCCTGAATTATAAAGCCCTGTCCATGTTCTTAACAGGCAAGTCTGACACATCATCCTTTTCACACACCAGCTAAACACCACCTTAAGACAGTCTGGCTTTTTACCAGCTCTACTTGCCTTGGGACACTGTTCCATAACTCACAGCTACTGTGGCTAGAAATCACCTAATTCCCAGTTTAAATGTATTCCAACGTCACTTTACATCCATATGCTTCTTTATGATATTTTTAAGCTCACCAGTTCAGTTTGATTTTTTTTTTTCCCCCAGGGACAATTGAAAAAGCACAAGGTGAGGCTAAGCCTAGACCTCTTCCATTCTACTTGTCCTAATCATTTTGTGATGTGACTGATCAAATAGCATGGATGCAAAAACATAATGTGAGTTGATTTGCAAAGAATTCTTATTAATTGAACCTGCTACCTTATTAGTTGCTTTACAGCGCACAAAATGTATCTTAAAAAAGGCTTTTGTTGTCCCTGGATTGTCCCATTGGACACTAAATTATCACTGCTGGTCATTTCCAGTTTCTCCCTGGAAGACCATTTGGATACCTCTAAGCATGTGCATTATGATCTCTTAACTGAAATACTTCATGAAGTCTTATTATTTTTCTTCTGTCTGTTATTTTTTTTAATTAACTACATGCTTAAAACTATATATTTGGTAATATATGTTGGAACCCTTTCCTTTCCTCTTCCTTCTCTAGCCTCCTGGGTGGTTCAGTAGCCTTTGATATTTCAGCATTTAACAGGTTTCTCACAGTTTTAAAACTCTCAAGAACTACATTCGTAAAATAAAATAAAATCAAGGTAACTAGAGAAAAACACTCTAAAAAATAAAAAGCAGCACTCTTTTCGAAGAGTAAAGACAGTTAAACATACAATTCAGTTTATTTCATACATTCCATTTACAATGGGTCACTGCTCCATACCTTGCATTTAACTCTCTTGTAGTTTTTCCTTCTTTCATAGTCAACAGAGTGGGAACAAATTAAGTATTTTTCATCTTTAGGAACTTCAGTAGAAGAGGGGTAGTTCTAATGGAATTAATCTCAGGTGACATTAAGACAAGCATGTATTGTTCACTTCCTTTGCTGATGGTAACAAAAGCTGTTAGGGGTCTGGTTCTGTTCTCACTCACTTGGCTACAGGGAGATAAGTCAGTGGAAGCAGTTGTGGTATAAATAAATGGAGCTGGCATGGTCTAGGAATGGGGAAAGGTGCAGGCATGCCCCTTACTGAAAATGCTCTAGTGGGACTTTAACCATTGATTCTATGGAATGGGAACGGATCTGCTCCTGTAGCTCAGCAGAGACAAAGCTACTGGCTCAGAGCAAGGGCCACCCTACTGCAGGCATTCAGCACACACTTGCTCAAATGGTTCAAGCCTAATTAAGTGGCTGCAATTCCTCTGCTACAGGGACTTTGCAGCCCAGTGCAAACTGGACATTTGAACAGGACATCTAACCTTACACCAGCACCTGCTGTGTACTACTTGAGACCTAAGAAAATAAGTGCCCAAGGAATACACTGAGTGCCCCCAGTGATATGAGTGAAGTCCTGTAAATTTAATCTTCCAATATGCTTGGCAAACATGCTGCAGGGACCTACTGAGATGTATTTAATATGATCTGGGAAAAATGTTGCTTAATGTTATGACTAAAACTAAAAAAACAACAGTGGAGGAGTATATAATTTCATATCAGGCAACACAGTTTCCTTGCAAATATAACACTGTGCTTTATGGCTTGCTGTTTGCCTTTCAAAGCAGTTAAAGCCTCCTAACCATATTTTTTGCTAACTAAAAGTAGTGAAAACATTCTAAACTGGAGATTTCTTTCCTTATAATCCTGAAAAACAGACAAAGAGCTGGTGATTTACTGACAACTGCAGTCTCCTCGTGCTTTTTATTTCCTTGCATGTCTGCATCAAGGTGACAAAGTAAAATCCTGTCTTGGTAGAGGTCAAGATCTGTGGGTGCAAGAATACATCATGAACAGAGCTGTGAATATTTTTTAAAAATGATACTCAGAAGTTACAACTCCTGTGGCCATGTTTACTGCCCTAAATTATTTCTGGGACCTGCTGACAGATGGAAAACTTTGATTTAGACCTCTGCTTTGCCTTCACTGTCTCTGATTAAAAAACCCCCAACCCTGTAGGCAGGGGAAGACTGGTGCTGGTTGTCTCAATCGGGCAGGACCTCCTCCCCACCACTGTGGGCAGGAGAAGGAAGAGGCATTGCTGGGTGTGCTACACTGAGCCCACTCACATGGCACCGCAGCAACAGGAGAAAACACAGAGGATTCAGGAAATGGCCATGCAGCCTGTGTTTTGCATGGCCATGGCTCTGAGGCAGCCACTGCCCGGCAGCTGTTGGCAGTGTGCACAGTGGCTCTGGCCAGGCTGCACAGGGGCTGTGCAGAACTGGCAACCTGACACCTCTCAGTAACAGTGATGACACTTACTACAGTCAGAAATGAAAGTGCAGTGTTCTATGTTCCCTGGGATTTCAGGCATTTATTCCTTCTTGCCTTTTCCAGCTTCTCTGCACTTGGTGAAGGCTTGTGGCTCTGTCACTGCCTTGGTTCCTGAGCAGGGTAAGCAGGGAGCAAGAGGGAGCCATCCTGCCATGGGCATGGGGATCTTTCATGCTGAAACAACAAGAGGGCACATTTGGCATCATGGAGCCCTCCCCAGTTCAGGGAACTCGCTTTGGCTTTAGCTCTGCATCCTGCAATCTCCCACAGTGAACTGGAAACGTTAGCCCAAGACTTGCTCACCCAGCTGTACCCTTGGTAGACCAGCTCTGAGAGTCAGTGGAAAAGTTTGGCCCAAGCATTTGCAGAAGATATTTTGCTTTAGTTTTGTCATTATTTCTCTTAGATGTCTGGCTTTGAGCAAGATTTAAGTGTACATCAAACATTTTGAAAGTGAAGCACAAATCCCAGTGTCGCATTTCCGTCATTTCTGATCTGTTTTAACCTTCAGTCTTGTGATGCCTCCTAGGTGCTTTTTCACGCCAGTCATTTGACTGTGAAAGTGAGAAAAATCAGTGCCAGTTTCCATTTAATATTGCTAACTGAACTTAGCTGATGATGACTAAGAGACACTTTTTTTTAAAAAGATCCTGAACACTATACTGATAGCTGAACATTTAAGAAAATATACTTCTTTGTAGTTCAATATCATTTGGGAGGGAAGCACAAATCTCTGAAATACAGAATATCAGCATCCATTTCAAAGTTGAGTGTACCACTCACAGAGGGAATATAACTAGTCTGCTTCATGACTATTTCTGCCTGAGTGTCCTTCATTCCTCTGGGCACCATAAGTCACTTAAGGTTTTAGTCTCAAGCCTGGAAAATAATGTTAATTTTATACAGACTCCCCACACAGCGTCCAGAAAGCTGTTAGTAGTGATAAACGTCACTGTATTTTTGCAACCTATATTTCATTCATTTTTGTTATGTTTATTGTAACCAAATATTTGCATAGATAAACAATGAGAGGAAAAGGAAAACCTCTACCTGCTGGTTTTTCCTTTGTACAAAATAGGCATCATAATTTGGCATAGATCAGTGTGGTGGGTTTTGTTTGGTAATATGCATGTATTTTGTAAGTGAACTTAGATTTGTGCACTTCGTCCAGAAAAATACTAACTATATTCTCCACAAAGAAGCTCTTGGACAACGAAGAACCAGGAAGAGCTTTTCTGAGGGTGTAGAAAGTCTTGTGGCTATTGCTTGTTGAACTTGCTGAGTGATTTCATGCTGAGTTAGCTAGAGCCCAGGAAAATCTTGTTCCACTTGTTTCAAAGCAGCAGCAAAGGTGAGATGGAGCTTCCTGTTCAGCAGGAGCAGAACAGTCCCGTTACTCTGTAAAAAATCCATCATGGTGTTGTCATTGTTCCAGTAAAGCCACTGTTGAAAGGAGATTCAACAGCCTGTGATTGCCTAGGAAAGCAAACACCAAGGAAACTTCTGAGCTTGTCCTATAGATTTTAGATCCCCTGTGGCATTTTACAAGGGTATGTTGTAAAGCTCAGAGGTCCCAGTAACCATGCTTCAAAACGTATCAGAAATGGTCTTTGTTAATTACCCGTGAAAGCCAACACAATTTACCTCTCTGTTTCCCTTGTCAAAACTGTCAGACAGCAGCTCTTCTGTGTCATATGTCCTATTATGCAGCATAAGCTCGAAGGCTGGGAAGCCTTTACCTACTGAGGGCGATGGGTAAACTTTGACTATTTACACTGAGCTGCTCCTGCAAGGTGGGAGAAATGTGAGTTTAATTTGTGGTGAGGTCCTTGCGGGATGAAATCCTGATAATAGTAATAGCTACCTGCGGCCCATGCTGATAATGTCAGCTATATTGACTTTATCTCCAACAGATAGCTGCTTTACTGAATGAATCACAGATGTCACTGTGGATCTTCGTTATAAGAGAATGAGAAGAAATTGGTGTGAATGCTTTCTAGGCAAGTTATTGATAGGCAGAGTAAATGATTTTTTAGCATCTTCACCACCTAGAGATACTCGTATCACTTGCAGAGAGACAAAAGGAATGGAAAACTGTTACTCTTGTGTTACAACTGTGTCTCTTGGGTACAGCTCTAAGAAATGAAGTGTGGCACAAAAAAATCCACAGTAAACTCTACTTGCTGTCAGCATCCCCCACCACAGTCACAGAACCCCCTTTAAGGGAGCAGTTCTTGCTGCCATAGGGGTGAAATACAGCCTGTGCCTGTAGCGGTGATGGTGGGGATGTCCATCTCAGGTTGAATCAATCCACCTGGCTCCTAAGTACCCCACCACTTCCCCAGTAATGCCCTCTGGGGCCCTGGGGCTAGGGGTGCCACTGCTTTGCCTCAGGGTCCCCTTGCTATCCTGCCCCACAAGCAATGGGAGTGATGGCACCCTGAGTGGGGCGAAGGCTCAGGGACATCCCCATGGTGTTTGGGAGGGTTGTATTTTTCAAACTGTGGCAAAGCCAGGGTGGCATTGAGAGTGTGGGGCCTGAAAGACCCCGTGGGACACAGTTGGGGTGCCTTCGTGAAAGGCACTAGGCTCAGACAGGGGTGAGTCCAGGAGAAGCTAGAAACCTTTTGTAAACCTATCACCCTACTCATTATATCATAGAAAAATAAGCTGTTGGAGGGAGCAGAAAACAGTATACTCAAACTCTCCTCCTTGCTGTGTGACTGTGGTCTAGCACTGACTTTTAAATAGAGGCTTTCACAGCAAAATGAACAGTTTCAGAAAAATAAATCATCTTTTATGTTTCACTCCGCCTTTGATGCTTTTGGAGAAATATGTTTGAAATGGGTTTCTTCGCAAACCTGGCTCCCCTCCCATGTTCTTGACTTTCACAAATGAATGTTTCATTTCAGTTGTAAAGGAAAGAGACATACAAAAAGAACTAGAGGGTGAGCAAATGGGAAAGTCTTTGAGGGCACAGATACTGTCCCTGCCAGGACTGTGCTGCCCACAAAGCTTTCCTTCTGCCTGCACGTAGCCTTGGGAATGAAATGCCTGTTGAACTTTCTGTAAAAGACAATGCACTTGGAAATGTAAAAGTATTTCAATCTCTATAATATCCCTGCTTAGGTAGCCCTACTATGGGTGTTGCACATGCAGTGGTCTGTTGTGCAGAATTGACTCAAACCCTCCTGGTTCAGTGTTGTGGTCACTGGCAACAGCCACAGGATCTTAGGAAAGATACAACCAACCTCTTAATAACTCTTGCCTTGAACACTTAACAACTGGTTAAAAAAAAAAAAAAACAACAAAAAAAAAGCTTGTGGTATTTGACAAAATGCATGAGTTCAGTTGGCAGAACTACTATTTCAAGTACAGTGATTGATTATATTGAGAATAATGCCAATGTTTATATAAGTGAGGACTTTAGAGGATCAGTCAAATAGTCTTTGGCTTTAGCAGATATACGCCCTGTCAATCTCTCCCTCAGGTAGGGAATACTTCAATCATTGTTGTCCCACTGTGTTATAAATGATATGAGAAAAACCCTAGGCATCATGCCAAACAGATTTTTTCTGTGTAAAATGAACCCCAAAAAATAACTCTGTGTCTGCTTAAAAAACCCTTGTCATTTTTCCTGTGAAAATAAAAATGAAAAGTTTTCCTTCTGTAACTTGCATGTAATATATCTGAACTGGGCAGAAGTAAGTTCCCAACAGAAAGTAAGGAACAAGATTCCTCCCAGAGTACATGTAGCAATTTTAAATTACTTTTTTGATCACATGCAGTATAAAGCTCTACATTTCAAAGGAATGAATATAATTTCATAAGGCATCTGTGCAAATCTGAAATAAGAACAAGTATTAATTGAAACTGACTTTTTTCAGTAGCTAGGGTGTGTCACCGTCCCTTACTGGCCTTGTTGCACTTTTTGGCACCAGAGCAAAGCATGAGATGACTTCCTGTTTGTTACAGCTTCTGTAAATTCATCCTGTTTTCAGTTAATAAAGAAGATGAGAATATCTTGCCTGTAACACAAACACCCCCAAACCTTCTGGACATATACATCCATGGTTATCTTTAATGAGATGTTTCCCCTCAGGAGTCTGTAAAACCATGACATGAAAGGCTGCTGCAGCTGTCGCTTTGGTTGCCATAGGTTATGCCCCCCTTCTGGTTTCACTGGTTTCAGTCCCCCTGAGCTCCCTTGAAAGCATTGACTGAAACTACAAAGCTTTGCCACATCCGAGGCAGCCAACAAGAAGGTTGTGCTGTAGAGAAGAGTGATGATGGAGGTGGGGAGGAAGAGGGATGTAGAGGGAGTTTTCTCACCATCTGCTCCCTCCTCCCCCGATGCTGGCCCTGGCACCCCTGGATCTCATCAGCTGAATGAGTGTTTCCAGTTAGTGTCTGGGCACCCGCACTGGCTGATGTTCACTGGCCTTTGAGGGGAGCAAAAGAGCTACAGTTTTACTTCAGCCATAAGAAAAAAAGTATAAGTAAGAAGAAATGGAGGGGAAGTATAATACATTAAGATGGTATTTCACAGTAGCCTGCTATCAAGCAAAGATCCTGGCCCTGTTTGTGATAACATTTATGCTTTTAGACTCCTGATTTTTGAAGAAATCACCACAGCTGAACAGATTGATCTTTGTATTGCTATGGAAGTGCAGAACAATAAGCAGTCAGTATTATTGGAATAAATGTATGTTGACAGCTATTAGCCCAGAGAATTATTATGCATGCAAATCTGAAGAGCCCAATGTATTGACTCCAGAAGGACAATCCCTGTGCATTAGTCTCTTTAAGCAGTGATGACATGATCAAACATTATGGATAGGCTATTAAACTGGGTATCTGACCAATAAATTATACTCTGAAAGTGCTTGATATTAGCCACAGCACTTTGGCAGCAAACAGCATAAATCAGCTGTGTATGTTAAACCATTCCCACACTGCTTACAAGCAGGGAACACAGGGAATTCCCTGGGTTGTTTCCCTAGTGCAGGCTTTCTAAAAGCCTCAGAGCAAGTGTTACTTTTCTCAAGTTTCCTTTCAAAACAGTGTTACCAGCCACTCAAACTCTGGGCTTTTAATGAGGTGCAACAGCAGTCACACTTCTTCTATGGCAGCACCATTTGCACCTTCAGTTCCTGGTGGCAGCATGAGAAGCCAAACTTGCCTTTCAGGATACCTTTTTGGATGACACTTCTGCAGAGCACAAGGTGGTGGGCACATGTAGCTAGCAGCAGCCTCCCTGGGAAGTGCCATCCTGAAAGTTTGCACTCGGAGGTGTTTATTGACTGAGTATCTTGCTGGCAGTCCTGAGATGATAATCAGGTATTTAATATTCACAATCCTATACAGGTTTTGAATTGCAATCAGGCAAGCAAATGGGGACTCAGCCTTTCAAGAACCAAGTCTGTGCACCCCAAAAACAGTTTCTTTGCTACATTTTCCTATCAAATTTGCTACTCCTTGATCTTACAGTACCCACAGGCTTGAGTCCTGGCACTTCTCTTGGCAGAATGGAGCATTATACTCACTTTGCACTTCCAGAACAACAGACACAGCACAGTAGTTAGATTTGTGGATTGATCTTTTCCTCATCACCAGGAAAGCATGAGCTTTTAGCTTGAAGACATATTTCCACATTCTCTGGTCCACAAAAAGGAAGACAAAAAATGCAAGGGAGTATGGATGGAGTAAAGATTCAATACAGGATACAGTCAGATTTTGATAACCTATTTGTATTATATTGGGGGGGGGGTTCTGGTTTCTACATGGAACTAGACATGCTTTGGCTGTGGAAAACACTTGACAACACTGAATTTCTGAGCTGTTTGTGGAAGGATATATGGCTAGATATTCTTAAGGAGAGAGAGTGGCTTTCCCAGATTTATAAGACTTTGGCACTTCTGCTATTAGGGGCTCTTTAGTCAAAGTGAATGAGAATGTTACAGTAGCAGCTAAGCCAGCCCCACGCTTGGAATTTTTTATAGTTTCACCCTATTCCAAACATTTCAATTTCTGAGCCCCAGGTGGTGTGCAGGGGGATGGGAGGTGTTTGGGGCATTTGGCGATGCAGCGTGGCAGACAGGGCATGCACGAGGCCATATAGCAGGAAGGCAGCAGTCTGAGAGGACCAGGAGGCTGCTGTGTGTACAGCCCCACCCGTGGGAAGGCTGTGAGCAGCTGCAGCCTGCCTTGCAGGGTTTAGCAGGGAAGAAAATAGTGTGAGATGAAGCACAGTGAGGCAGAGGCCAAGTATGGATTTTCATACGGGATATGTGAGACTTGGCACACTCGCTTTGTTTCTGGGCACCTGAGCAGTGCTTGTCAGCCGCTGCAGCCCTGTGGCAGGATCAATAAGGCTGCAGATGAGGCACAACCGCTGCTTATCTAACCAGTGCCACCTGAACTGGGATGCACACACATCCCACTCCTCCTGCATCTCTTCAGCAAACCAGACTAGCAAAAAGGGATGCTCCTACAGAGCACTAGCCTGTGAAACTAGCCTATTTTTTCAAATCCAATTATTAAACTGTATTATAAATCTCTGAAAAGCCATGTTATTGTTAGCAAAAGTTTTCAGGTGCTTTCAACACCAATTCATTTACCAGCATGCAGCTGCTAAGTGGGCATACAACCTGTTGTTTCCCCTGTGGACCTCAGCAGGAATACCTAAAATGGGTAATGAGTGGGCAGCAGCACAGTTTGCAGCCACTGGGGTGCACAGCCTGACCGGGAGAGGCTCAGCAGGCTCGCACTGCTGCCTGCAGGCACAGCTCTCTGGGGACATAATTACATCAGCCTTATGAGGGAGACGGGATAACAATCCTACTGTGGCAGCAGAGGTAATAAACAAAAGCAGTCTTCTTCCTCAGCAGGGATGAAAGATAAGTGAAAACTGCCAGACAAAAGCAGAAGAAATTCCCTTCTGTTCTAGTTGTTGCACCAGTCCAAGGAGGACTCTTGACCACTGCTGGCTCTAATCACACCTGCAACTTCTTACCAAGAAACTCTTGCTTAGTTCTTCTTGCCACCAGATTTGCTAGTCTCTCTTTTCCATTTCTAAGGCTCCTATCCCAAGAGTCTACTTCTTCAGGGCCCAGAACACATCTCTCCTCTCCCTCTTTGTATTCCCAAAAATAGAATGAATAAGCCCATCTACAATTTCCCTCTGATTTGAATGGCTTTTCCCAGGTCAGGAATAATTTCTGAGCCCTTAGCCTTCAGCAAAGTTTTTATACTATATATATACAATGTTGTCTATATAATGTCTAGTCAGTGCTAATTCCCTGCTTCAGATTAATAATACCTCGCTGAATGAGGACCTTATTTTCTACAACTTTTTTTTCCCCCTTTCAACTCCATTCTATAGTCACTGATTTCTGTCGCAGTGTGAGATACTTGCTTAGCATTACATTAGACACTTTATTTTTTTCTGCCGTTGAAGCAGCATATTGGGCACTTCTTGAGTGTTTTCTCTGTCCGTGTCTGCCTCACCTCACACACCTTTCCTGCGTAACCGAAAGGAAAGACTGATTTCTAAACCAACGTTGCCCTCTAGTGAACAAATGCATACATGCAAACACCTCCACTTTTTTGGAAAAGAGATGGGCTGCGAAAGCTTTGAGCCTTTATTTTTATTGAGTGGAGCTATGGCATTGAAGTTTTGGGGAGGAGTTCAGCTGACGAAAGGGAGTATGTGGAAGCCCAAAGTTTTATGTGAGCACCAAGATAAAGTATGGAGCCAAGGTTTAAAAGACGATCCTTGTCAGAGCAGTGGGGACATAACAGGGACGCTACTCCAGCTGCATGGTTGGAATTGCCTCCAGGTAGGAGAGAAATGGTATAACCTGGTCCACATATGCCTAGCCTCCAGGCATGAGAGAGTTGTGCGTTCCCTTATGCACTGTTTCCAACTGCTCTAGGGCCACATTTGCCCTTCACAAGGTGCTGAGGGGCTGTTTCCTCGCAGGAAGCCTCTGTGGCATGTGTGGCCTTGTGAGAGAGAAAGGTTTGTTGTCCTTGGAAAAATGAGTCCTCCTTGCAACCTATTTCCTGCCAAACCACCAGGAAGTCACTGTTTATGAAGAATGTCTTCTCACAAACTACCAGTGCAGCCAGTGCAAACCACTTTGTTGTTCTTGCTTTGCAGAATGAGCAAGCCTTAATTGGTGGGTGATGGTTTCACTCACATATATGACTCCCGTGGTCTGTTAGAGGTCTGCACAGCAGATGGGACTGGAAGAATGACCAAATCCTGAGCTTTGTGGGAAGGGTGAGCAGTTCAGATCATATTTAAAAACCGTCCATCTGAGTACAAGAAAATACAGGAGGCTAGTACTGTCATGCTATTTCAGGCAGCTGTGAACTTTGAGATGCTACAATTCAGTACAGAGCTCTATCCATAAATATTGAATTCTGGAAGATGAAGACAGAGAAGAAAAGCCAAGGCTGGTAGGAAGGAAGCAATAAACCCCATAATTGTCTATATACACATGCAGAGTGTATGTGAAATGAGCTCAAAGTGACATTATAGGAAGGAAATTATGACTTAGCTGGTAATGCAGAACTGTAGTGAGATAAATCAGAGACCTGAAATGCTAATATTGATGGATGCAATCTGTGCAGAAAGGACAAAGACAAAAAAATGAAAAAAGTTTGTACTGTACATCAAAATCTTGTGTTCAAGCTGCACAGCATAAGTGGATAATGAAAGAAGTTGTAATGGTGATTTTTTATGAGTCAACATGAAAAAGAGACGATATAAAAAGAAACACACAGGTAGCTCCAGATATAGATCACTGACTTGGAATTAAGAGTCTGATGAACTGTGTCTGAAAAAGATATCAGAGTTGATGGTGTTGCAGAAAGATAAGTATGATGGAGTCATTGTTCCTATAATGGCATCTGTTATCCATACAAAGAAGAATATCAGTGCACTATGGAAAAGATTCCCATTTTCAAAAAGTCACTGAGAAGTAAACTCTTGCTGGATCCAACTTTGTCCACTAAAGAAAACATTCTTGAAGTAGTAATTCAGGAACCACTAATGTTCATTGTATTGGTCCCAAGATAGAGACACAGTAGTCTTCATGATCTGTGAAGGTGATTTGTAGTTATAATGAGCAGTAAGATGATGCCTTAAGGTTCCTACACCCATGGAATAGTCTAGAGCTATATTCATGTCTTCTTTAAACTCAGTGGCTTAAAAATCAAGAGCCACTGAGAATTAAGAGAATTAAGGTTAGATTCACTGAATCCTATGGTTTGCACAGGAATATCCCTCCTTTAAGACTGTGCATTACTCCAGGTTTAGCACCTTGCACAAGCTGAGTATAAATGTAGAACAAGAGATGTGATATAGGGAAAGGTTGGAGTGCTTGACTGAAGAGGAAAGGTTTGGTTTTCCTTGCACTGCAGAAAATCTAATACAAAAAAAAAATACCCAGCAGAGTTGGAAGTCCATGTTGCCTCCTCAGCTACGCATTCAATCCATTAGGCTTTTACTGGCATCAGTGACTCACACTGAAGCCTGACAGCCTTTTGAAGAGGAGCAGCCCTTGTCTTCTTTCATCCCAACACACTTTTCACATTAGCATTGTTGCACAGTCCTTGTGATGATTGAGATCCCCTCAAGAGCACTGCATGAAGGTATCCCAGATGTTGGTTAAATGCTCTGTGGGCTGGGAAACAGGTAATGAAGGCATCACTGAGATGCCATCAACTGATGGTCATAGCATCACCACTAAATGTGTGCTGTGGGGCACCCAGTGGGTCTTTGAAAATGTCTGCTAGCTTGAGTCCCCACAAAATACACACACAGACACTCAGCCCAGCAGGATCTTACTGATAAAAATCTGAGACCAAATTCAGGCACTTCCAAGATTTTTTGTGAGCTCTTGGGGCTCTGGATTTAGCCAGCATTGGCTTTTCAAGAGGAAACAAAGGTTTCCGGTGTAACTATTTTTATACTGCAAGGAGTAAGAAATCACTTGTTAATTTGCCAAATAGAGTATTTATACTGCCCTACTATCATTATCACAGAATCACAAAATATGCTGAGTTGGAAGGGACCCACAAGGATCATTGAGTCCGACCCTTAGCCCTGCACAGGACCGTTCCCAAGAGTCACATCATGTGCCTGAGAGTATCACCCGAACACTTCTTGAATTCTGTCAGGCTTGGTGTTGTGACCACTTCCCTGGGGAGCCTGTTCCAGTGCCCAATCACCCTAAACCTCCCTTGACACAACTTCAGGCCATTCCCTCGGGTTCTGTAATGGGACTGTGATTATTTTTGCTCCTACATTAGTGATTTTAAAGAGTAAGAAAATTGTTGTGAGAGAAAGTAAGAAAATAATTCATGAAATAGGACAAGGGAACCTTAGAGAAAAGAATACAGTAGTAATTGGGCTGTTTGAATAATGACAGAATTATTAATTGAATATAGTATTGATTAACTATAGAAACTATTTCCAACTCATAAATACTCTTCGATACTTGGCTATATTTTATGGAAGAATAAAGGAATCCGCTCAAGAAAAACAGAGAAAACAATGCTAAAAAAGAAGGGAAACAAGAAAATAAGCAGAGAGACCAAGATCTCATTATCATAAATCAGGCTTAACTGATTAAGATGGCTTTATAGATACTTTGCATTAGCTGAACAGCACAAAGTAGCTAAAAGCACATGTAGATCTAGCCCTCCTTCTGGAAAAGAATGATGTCTGAAAACCGGAGATTAACTCCAAAATTTATAAATGCAAACTTAGTTTTTATGAGGAAAATTGCAAAAATGCCAAAATAAAAATAATCTGACATAATCAAAGGCAAAAAGAAAACAAACAAACAAACAAACAAAAAGTTGAACTTTAAACAGAAAGAGGAATAAATCATTAAGGCTAATGCACAGTAGTACCCAAATAACTATACCTATCTGTCAACAGGACAAGTTATTCAGCCAACATTTTGTGAAATTGCCGATTTAAATCTACAGGTATTAAAACAATGAAGAATGCTTTCATTTGAGTAGTTACAGTCTCAAATTAATCACTTCCAGCTACATTTCTGCCTCATTTATGTATATTATCACAACTATTTGCTACGTGAAACTACTTTTGGAAAAGAAATAGAAAAGCAATTCTTCAGTTGCAACTTAAGGTATTTCAGGGCAGCAGATTTTGTTTGTGAGATTTTTGTTTGTCAGATTTTTGTTTGTCATGTACTGACACCAGAGGTGTTGTTGGGCTTGCTAGAGGAAAGAAATGAATCAGGAATCCTATCTGATCTCTTGCAGCCAAACTATCTTGTCAATTTGGGTTTATTTGTCATTAACCCATATATTAATGTCTGGTGTAAATCTGAGTAACATATTTCAGCAGCTAGAGAAAAGCATAAATAAACTTATGGATATTTTGAGCCATGATAAATTGGCTTCATTCACTTAATGAATAATTTCTGGGTAATTTCCCCCTTTGAACCATGTAGCTTAATAAAGAAAGCTCTATTCTATTTAAGATTTTTATCAGAAATTCAGATAGGAGTTTCCTTCCTTTATTTTTCTGACATCATCATGTTGTTCCTTTTATCCAGTAAAAGGGAGACTCTTATTTTTGTAGTAGAACAGATCCCAAAATGTCTGACCTAGCTCAAAAAGCTCCACTACAGTAAGCACTGTAAATACGTACACTGAAGAATAATGCTAGTCACAACAATTTTACAGTTTAAATAGCAAAGACAGACAACAAGTGAAAAATGGCATCACTAGGAGCTGAGATGAAGAGGCCAGAACTATCAAGCGAGACAGATAGCTAGAGATGAAACACAAGCTCCCTGATTCCTAAGCCGGTGTCTCTCCCCTAGATCACACCACTACTTTCATGAGATTACTTCGGAGCTTTACACTGAATCCTAATGACCCAAAATATAAAGCCCTTTTTATTTAATGTTTCCTCAGCTTAAAATAAGATCTATAAGTTTCTTCACAACCACAAAATACTCTAGGAAACAGTATTTTAGCCAGGGTGAACACAACACTATTTCTAGTTTGTATGTGTCACACAGTAAGATTCTATTACTGCATCTTTTAGTGATTTTTATAACTTGTATATAGTATTTTCCTATCATGCCAATAAATAAAAAAATAACCTGCCCCAGTAAGGTTCAGCTCCAATCACTCCAGCATAATAACCCTATAAACTTTAATACAAGACAAAACATGATGCAGTTTCTATCTACCTTCTGCAGAATATTTTCAAAGACAAGACAAAAGTAATGATTATAAAAAACATCTTTTTATGTGGATGTGCAGGAACATACAGAAATACCAGTGTGAACTTATGGTGGAGTAAAGGATAGAACCTTTGCCCTGCATCAGCTCTATCACAGGTTGTGTCTGAAAGGCAGATGTTCACTTTCAGTGTTTCTGATTTTAAGTATAAATTACTGATGCAGATACTATGAATGTAATGAAAATTACATTCACCTGCACTGTGAACTAATGACTTTCAGAAAGTTAAACTGAACTCAGACACTCTTTGAGCTTCAAACATAAAAATTCACAAGCTTAGAGGATGTGCTTGATCTCTTTGGAGTTGTATAAGAAATTATTGACAATAATTTCAGATAATAAATAATGATTAGGAACAAAAGGAAAATAAAAAAATCTGCAGCATTGTATTGTGCAATATGTAGACCAGGGCGTTACATCACAGCTCTCATACTTGCAAGACTGTGAGTAGAACCAAGATGAATAAATCACAATAAATCACAGGCTCAGGTTTCTTTCTAGCTTAGGTTTTTGGGGTTTGTTTTTGGGTTTTTTTGTTTGGTTTGGGAGGGGTTGTTTGTTTGTTTTTATTTTTAATATTTTATATTTTTGTTTGTTCAACAGTGGAATCATGTAAAGATTATCTGTATGTCTCTTTTTTAATATAGAGACCGTGAAAATACTGGGTCCTCAAGCAAGACATGCATAGGAAGAGAATAAAACACGCAGTGCCTTATTAGACCTTATTAAACATGTCTGTTTCTGTATTGTAAATGCACTGTATTTCAAACCTAAGTAGAATACACTTAGTACTGAAGTCAAGTTTAAACTGAAACAGAAAAGCAATGTTTTCTCTGAGTCACACCCTGCAAGTCGCATTTGTAAGGAGGTTTTAATGCAGGTTCATAGAAAAATCCAATAATTGGTTCTTCGTATAATCACAAAGGCCTAATCCTATGCTCATTAGAGTAATTGATAAAACTCTCACTGACGTCAGCAGTGTGGGATTGAGCCCTAATACAGCATATTGGCTTTTAGACATATGTGTCACGTGCGAAAGTTAATAAATGAAAGGCGCAGAGAAATACAGAGAAGCTACTCAGAAGAGCATCTTTTCAAAGACGGAATACTGTGTCCTTATCTCACAGACACACACAGGCAGTGAAATGGCTGATCCAACCCAATGCTCCTCCTGCTCCAGGATAATGGCGATGCTCTTAGTCAGTGATGGGAGATGTAGTGAGGGAGTGCTTCTAGACATGCTCTAGCCCAACAAGGAGACAACACACATTTCTAAAATGGTGAAAAAGAAAATGAGAATGCGTAATAGCCCACCACCCAACAGAGATGTTCTTGCAGAATCACACAAATTAATTACAGTATTGAATAAGCAATCTCTGACTGCATTTCTTGAAAAAGCAATTCTACGTGCACAGAGAAAGAGCTGAATAAGGGGTTACTAATTCAGGACAAACTGACATGCTGAGCATAATAACTGTAGATTACACAAGGTAATACTTTTGTGCCCAAAATACTTCTCCTAGGCAAGTAACTGCAGACCAGATGCTTTATCTAGGGTAAACAGATGAAATAGCCTGGTCTCTTTATTTTCTCCAGCTGAAATCAATCCAGCTTCCACGGTAGGCTGAATCCTGGGCTCAGGTAAAGTAACAAGAGGTTAAATTAATTTATATTGATATTTTGTTTAGACTGAAAAGCGGGACAACTAAAGCTGTCAACCCTCAAAACTCTGACTTCCTTTTTTAATGTTAATCATGTTTGTTGTAATAATGCCTAAAACTAATCAAAAGTGAAGTTCCATTGTGCTGACACTTTACAAAAATGGTCTTTGTTCCACTTTTCCTCCCATGTCTTATATTCCCTACAATTTATAAAAACTAGTGTAGTAACTGTCTTTTATTTCCTCCTACTCTGTGAATAGGAAACTAGTCTCATCACCAGTCATGAAATGCCTCCTTTTTCTCACTTTCATTCATAAAACCCATAAAATCCCACAATCAAATGCTCTTGCAGGATTACACCCACACAAAACCAGATGAGGAATTTAGGCTCTGACTGACCCAGAATTAAACATGCAAGCGGGTTCGCATCTAGGGATTTAAATCCAAACTCCTTTCCATGGAAATTCAAAGAGGATCAGATCTGAGGTTCTGGTTTGGCACCATTTCTAATCCTAACAATTTTAACTTAATCCAAACCTCAGCTGCAGAACTGTACAATTTTAATCAGGACACTACTGACAAATTTGAAAGTGAAAATAGGAACCTGAGAGTGACATTTGCAGCTACTGCCATTCATTAGTAACACATTTCGTATCAAGTAGGCATTAAAAGAACCTCATTTTTCCCTCAGTCTGCTTCTGCACTGTTGTGACTACTAATTTCAGCAGAGTTATCTTTAACTCACGCCCGTAGAAATGGAAAAATGTTCCATCTTCAAAACGCGAACCAACATGGCCTTATGCAGGCAGTATTAATTTTCATTTGCTCTCTGTTCTTTGAAAGAAAGGTATTTTTTATTTCTTCCCAAGTTGTATCTTTAAGTAATTATTTGCCTAAGTCATCCTCAATGAGGACTGGGTTTTTAGTTGTTGTGTACATTTTCTGGTTTCTAATTACCATCATGAGGCATCCTGTTTTTGTAGAATATGTTCTACCAGGAAAAGAATTTGGATTATCATCAGAATTTTTAGACATTGCCTTGATTCAGTTCGAAATTAAGCACACTTTCAAGTTCGCTAAATAAAGCTTCTTTCATCAACAAACAGGTCAAATGTGACTCTGCAGCCAGCCATGGCACAGGAGCAATTAAAAGGGCCACACCAATTCTGGAGGACATCTGACTCAGGTAAGTGGATTTACAGCCGCGACGCCTGAGTCTGCCTGCTGCGAGAGAGCAGGCTACAAACCTCCACAGATTATGGACAGAGAGGTAGAAAAGGTCAAGTCGTTTGCCATATCAACATCAACACATACATTTAACAACAGCAACAGATAACAGCAAGAGACATTTAAAGACAGTAATTTAAATCCAGGCACAAACCAGTAACTTTTCAGTTCAACATGACTTTATACAATTTTGTTCTGCTATAAATGGGAAGAAAGCAGTTCTCTGGCTTCTCTGGCTTTGTTCCTAGATAAAACCTCCAGGCTTGCCTGATAGCAACGTCATTGGGAAGTTTTCCCATATCAAGCAGAAAACTCACATTTTGTCTTGTTAAGACGCCAACTGATTTTCTTGACAGGAATTGAGGCTTTATGTGTTTAGAACACTGTTGTTACCAGCCCAAAGGCCTGGTGCCCTTGCAGTGCTGATTGCTCCGGGCAACAGTGAGTTGCCCTCACAGGAAAGGACTGGCTTTGGCACCAAAAGGGGCTGCTTGGTCTTTCCATAGCCCCTGTTTAAAAGTGAGATCCTTTGTGGACCAAGGCTAATCCCAGAAAATTATCTGCCCTTAAACTTTAGGAGAAAGTTGTCTTACATACAAGAGAGATAAGACAACCCACTCATAGAATCATGAAATCATAGAATCATTAAGGTTGGAAAAGACCTCTAAGACCATTGATTACAACCATTAACCTAGCACTGCCAGGTCCACCACAAAACCATGTCCCTAAGCACCACATCTACATATTTTTGAACACTTCCAGGGATTGTGATTCCACCACTTCCCTGGGCAGCCTGTTCCAATGCTTGCCCACCTTTTTGGGGAAGAAACTTCTCCTAATATCCAACCTAACTTTCCGTGGTTCAACCTGAGGCTATGTCCTCTCATCCTGTCACTTGTCAGCTGGGGAGAAGAGGCTGACCCCACCTGGCTACAACCTCCTTTCAGATAGCTGTAGAGAGTGATAAGGTCTCCCCTGAGTCTTCTTTTCTCCAGGCTAAACACCCCCAGCTCCGTCAGCTGCTCCTCATAAGGCTTGTGCTCGAGTCTCTTCACCAGCTCCATCATTCTTCTCTGGACATGCTCTGGCACTTCAATGTCTTTCTTGCAGTAAGAGGCCAAAACTGAACACAGGATTTGAGATGTGGCCTCACCACTGCCGAGTATAGAGCGACGATCAATTCACTGCTCCTGTTGGCCACATCCTGCTGATACAAGCCAGGACGCCAGTGACCTCCTTGGCCACCTGGCCACGCTGCTGGCTCACGTTCAGCCGGGTTCGTCACAGAATTCCTGTTTTGAGAAGGCCTTTTTGTACAGTGAGACCTCAGCCCCAGAGGCAGGGCCGAGAAGAAGCGCGAAAAGCGCAATTCGCCGCTGCGGGTGTGTTTGTTTTGCCGCCCCCGCCCGCTGACAGCCCTCCCGGCCGAGGTTTCCCCCGCCGGTCCCTGGATGGCCGCTGGAGGGCGCGCCGGCCCCGCCGCCCGACCCCGCTCCCGGCCTCGGGCGTCCCCGCGGTGCTCCAGCGGCTCATCCCTCCGCCCCAAGCAGCTCTGGCGGCGGCGAACGCCGCCGTAGGAGGGTCGGGGCGTACGCGGGCGCTTCCCATGGGAGGGGGAAGGCGGCGCGTCTCCCGGCATCCACACGGCGATCCCGCGGGCGGGGGCGGCTCCCGGGGCTCCTCATCCCTGCCCCTGCCCGCTGCGCCGCGGGGAGCGCTCGTCCCCTGCCGCAGTGCCCCCGCAGCTCGCCGGAGCCATCTTCTCCAAGGCGCTCCATTCGGCGCTCCTGGGGTGTGCCCGGGGGTGGGGGATCACTTCGCTCCCAGCCTGGAACAGGAGGCGGCGGCGGCAGGCGACACTGGAGCCGTGAGCTCCCCTGGACAGGCCACCGGCTGGCCCCGGTGTCACCTCCCGGCCAGGTTCCGCGCTGGGGCGCGGCGGTGCCGGGAGCGCTTGTCTCTGAGCCGCGGCGTCCTTCCCGTGGGCGGGTGTGCTTTGCTCGCAGGCTTCGCGAGCTTGGGAATGTCGGGGTGTAGTGGCAAGGCTGGAGCGACGCTGCTGTTCCCCTATCCTCAGCCCTAGCGCGTCCAGCCCTGTGAACAAGCGTAACCCCTCCAGCTGAGTGGAGAACAAAGGTGGCAAAAAACTAGGTTATCCTTTCAGGAAAGTTAGAATTTGACCAGCAAAATATCCGCTATGGACACATGATGGGATCATGTGTACAGGCTCAGATGCTTTTGAAAATGCTGTAACTTGTGTTTCACTTGTTTAGCTTGTACAAACCCATCATACACTGGCCCTGAACAGGAGCCAGGAGTAGTTCCAAATGCCAGTAACACATCTCATCCATCCATCCCTCCATCCATCAGAAGACCTCTGCTCACAGAAGAGCTTCAGTGCCACCAGCTGTAGCTTGGGTTTTTTCCCAGGGTAGTTATTCATAACAATGCCACTTGACTCAGGCAGCTGGACTTCAGGCCCAAACGGACGCCTTTGCTGTGGTTTGTGCTGTGGGTAGTGACAAGCCCAAATGGATGTCACAGAGTATATAGCAGGAACCTCTCAAATAATTAAGGTCAAGTATTTTTTAACAGCGTATATTTGCCCAGGATTTTGATGCCTGTTCCTCTGCAGCTTGGAATAATAGTTTAAATCTTTCTCACCTATTCCCATAGGAGCAAAGGTGGTGTTTAACTAGAGGAAAGTAGTGGTTGGGTAATGGTTTGGATACAATTTCAGAAAAATATGAGCACAGAAGAGTTAGAGACAGCAAAAGCAGGTATTCTGCCTAATACCCTCAGCTACCATTAAGAAACATGAAAATCTAATTGTACTGAATGGAAATGTACATCTTCATCACTGATTATGACACGGAAGAAAATTACTATATGATTGGCATCATAATGGCCGATGTTGAAATGTGATGACACGCCAATATGATGTACATCTCCATTAGGAATGATAAATCAAAGGTTATTCATTTGTGCTTGATTTATGCCTGGGAAATGCTACCAAGGGAAATCTTGATTTAAATCTCTCAAGTCATAAAAAAAATAGAGCTGGGAGTGCCCTCTTCTGGCAACGGATGTAACTGTAGGCCCTGCATTACTTTTCCCTGTTGCTTTTTATTTCCGTATATAATTTAAATTTTTGATCTTTCATTGTCCCTTTTACCACCACCGTGGTCTGTGATGTTTTCAGTAATATACTTCATAGTCCTTTCTTGTATTTTATCTTCTGTTTCAGAAGTAGACTGGATAACATTTAATCCTGTGAAATCTCCCTTCTCACAACCAGAGGCCTTAATCTTGCTGGTAATCTTATTCCAAGAATACACCAGAAAACTGCACAGAGTATGTGCAGTTTATTACTGAGCATGGGGGAAAGGATTCATGTTCTTTCTGAGTTAGATGAGATTCACAACCTCATAGATATATTGAAAAGGATCTAGAGTACAGAGAAAGGAATTATTGATGGGACTGAACTTAAATTATTTGCTGAATTGTTGGTTTATCCTAGGCATCTACTCTGTAGTTGCCAGTACTTAATAGCTGGAGGGACAAGAGTGCAGCAGGAAATGAGAGGGAGAAAATGCCTTGACTTCTTGCTTGCTGCTATTCTCTGTGCACCCAAGCCCTCTATCACCGCATTGTCCTGTGCACAGCATACCATGCTGTCCATCACTCACGGCTGTATTGGAGCATCAGCCCTGACCTCTGTTACAAACAAGTAAAGCCTTTCAGCTGCTTATACCACCCCACCTCCAATTCTTAAATCTTCTAGCTTTTAAGATGTGTCTTTTCCCAGTCTTCATACAGCTAAAATTCTTGCCTAAGTGCACCTTATTTAATAGCTGAGTTGCTGCAACATCCTTTTCTCTGGCCTTGACACATGCAGGCTTGCCTTTGCCCTAATCATGCTGCATGCGGCTGCTGTTGCTTCAAAGATAATTTTCCTAGCCTGCCCCTTTGAACATGTCACTCCTGTCTTGGCATCCCTACACTACCTCCCCCCCTCACATCGACATAAGCTGCCTATCTTCATTTCCAAGGCCCCCTGGGACCCTACCTATCATCTCTTATTGTCAGGAGGCAGGAACAGGAAACAGAGCAGCTCCAGTAACTGCCCTGCCTGAGCAGGCTTCCAGCTCTGCCATGCTTGGTCCTTATATTCCTTTTTAGAGGAGGATGTGGGTGAATATGATTGGTCAGGAGCAAAAAAGGGGTGTTGCTGTTAAAGACAGTCGGAAATCAAGGCAGCTCGAATGTTTAAATGCTGTTAAAACCTTAAAATGGATCACTACCTTTTGTTTAGAGTTATCACCCCCCTGTGTTCATCTCCAAACAAGCTTGTTCTTGTTTTCTCCTCTGTGGTATCTGTCATACTTGCAGGGTACCCTGTATAAACACCCTCAGATTTACGTTAGTAGCTCTCTGGAATCTCCTTAAAGCTCTCGTTTGCCCTGACGTCTATAGAAGCTTTGACAACCCATAGACTGCTCATGAGGTAATACTGCTCTCAGCTGCACTGAGCATTCTCATTTCCTTTATTCTCCCTCTGTCTGTTTGTATCCATCTGTGGTCTCTTGTCCTCTGTTTGGTTTGTAACCACTTTGGGACAAGGCCATCATTTTGTTTGGTGTTTACACGGTGCTTCAGACAATATTTGTTGTTGGGGTTCCTGTGTGGTCTAATAGTACAGACAATAAATAAAAACAGTAACAGCCTGCAGCAGGTGCTCTCTTCTTGCATAGAACTCCTTGATTTCAGGCTGTGGGCTGAGCAAATTGCATGGATGTGGTTTAGGTCTTGTGGATAACTGAGCAAAGGGCAGAAACAGAAAAGCAGTGCTGTGTGTTCCATTCTAAACATTGGCCAAAATGCCTTTAATCAAATTCCTTCCTCCTTTATTTTCTTCTTTTTTTTTCCTCTTTTTTTTTTCTTTTTTGTGTCAAGCAGTGTAGAGCAGATCCAGGGGCAACCTATTAGCTTCATGTCATTTTCTTAGAGGAAGAAGGCAAAAGTTTATCAGCTTTTTTTTCTTTCTAAAAAATACAACAGAAGGGCTATAAACAGCAGGAGGATGAAAAACCCTAGACTCTTGAAGATCCTTAGACCTCACCTTTTGCCCTTGGTAGTTGGTATAAAACTACTTTAAAACCCTAATCTTCAGCTATTTTCCTAGACAATAGTAAACTGAGTCTTTGCCTGAGTTTCTTAATCTTTAAAGTGAGCATCTCTTGCATAAACTAACACAGGAACTTTAACCCTTTTTTTATAAGTCCTTTGAAGATTGACAAGGAGATGTCATGCGTTGTTGTTATTCTATGGTAACTTGAGTTCAGATTTCTTAGCAAATTTTGTTTAAATACTATTTGATTCTATTGCCTGCTCCTACCAACTTCCAGAAATGCCAAGATCTTCCTACAGAAGACAGGAGATATGGCTGTATGGCAAAACACTTGAAAAGGATTCTCTGTGGCTCTGAACTGCAAAGTTCTATTCATAGGAAGTTCTATCCATAGGAAACTCTCTTTAGACTGATATAACTCATAAAGTGAGCAGTCTTTTGGATAAGGTCTGAATCCAGATTGTGCAAAAGTGAGTTAAAGTACCCTTGCAATAGCAACGCAACACAGAAACTCGGTCTGTGTAGCTTACTGTACCAGCCAAGAGTAGACAAAAAAAAATGACTGGGTGTAATGAAGTGGAGTTCAGCATTACAAATTCTGTATCAGAGTATTGGATAAATAGGATGAGTATCAAGTATAAAGGAATTGTATGAAACCCACAGAAAGCTGAAGTTTTAGTCTGAGCTATGCTTAGGGTGGTAGTATAGCCTGTTGTTTAGTGCCTTCTAATCTGAAAGCTTCCAAAACATTTTCAGAGTAGTGATTAAGAAAATGAAGATATTCTGTTGTAGACAAAAGGGGCCCCAAAAGAAGATCATGGGAAACAACCATCAGTGAGTATAAGAGAAGCCAGGATGTGTAGTGGGATATATAGCATGATGCAGTAGACAGGTGTAACACAAGATGCTGGATTGTAAAATCATGCTCATGCTCAGTGGGAATGCTGTGCCCATTGGTACTGATCCCTGCAGATACAGCAGTCCAAGTAAGAGGTCATACTGAGAAACAGAACTTAAATTATTAAAGACCTTAAAGCAATGCAGCCTCTGTCACCTACTCTGAACTAGGGCTTAGGAGGATCATTAGGTTTGTGTTGATTGCCAGAATATGACCAAAAGTTACACACCTGAAAGAATACAAATGCATAAGAAAACAAAAAATACAGAAAAAAAATCTTAAGAGAGATCTTAAGTGTAACATTTTGATATCGACTTGGTTTGAGAAACATTCAACTTCCTGGAAGTCAGTCTTTTAAATTCTTTTTCTAGTCCCATGCCCAACTTTCCTCAGCTTTAAGCTGCGCCTGGTGTCTACAAGCTGGCTCCTTTTTTTTGTTCTGATTACTGTCACTAATGGGCAGACTTAGGCAGGACTTGACAATTAAACAGTAATATGGCTTTTTTTTTGATGTCATGGGGACCATCCCACAGTGGCATTCAGTTTGGGAAGCATGAAATTATTTTTGTTATGGCCTGAATGATTTTTTAGAAGGTATTTTTTTGTTTTGGTTTGGGGATTTTTTTCAACATCTAGTCAAACTGTTCTAGAAGTAGAAGGAAACACAATAGGTGAAAAGCAAGGCAGTTAATGAGACTGAACAGGCATAAGAACATAGTTAGATGGTACACTATGGGCCAAAGTGAAAGCATTTATTTATTGTCTCAATCAAATGGCAACATAAGGTTCTTCTTTTTCCTGTTACATTATTAGTCTTATACCAGGGGAAACATTTTCTTTCCCTGTGGAAGTCCTCCAAGTCAATCCACTGTGGTAAGGAAACCCAACCTTTAATACTTTGTAATAAATAAAACATCAGGAATAAAGATATACAACAACACATTATGACAAATATTACCAAAAAGCATGCACAGATCTGTTCAATAATGTCTCTTTGGAAAATTTCTCTCCTGATGTATCTAAGCACTTAAGAATTTAATATCTGAGCACCTCACAATCACTAATGGATTTTAGTCTCCCTTCACTCCAAAGGCAGGAAAGTATATTGCCCTTTTACAGTTTTAGAAGTGGAATTGTCACAGACTTGCCTAAGGTCATATGTAATTCTTTTTGTGAAAGTGGGCCTTGAGTCAGGTTTTCTGTGTCATGGCCCAGTATTTTGAGCCGTCTTTTCACCCATTAACAGATCTACATCATAACATTTAGGAAAGGCTGTGTGATGCATAATGCTCCTTGGCCTTTTTTAATATCTCAGGTTCTTCTAGTCTTGACTAATCATCAGGAAGAGTTTGCTATTAGCTTAGCCTTTAAAGGAAGCCTCTCCAGTGTGGTATACATTTGCCCTGACCTTAGGAGTTGCACACAGCCCTACAATAATTTATATATTTGCAACCCTCCTAACCCCTCTCAAAGGAAATTGTCTGGGCAGGATTCAGGACTGAGGTTTGCAATGTGTTTAAAAAGCACTTTGCTACATATGGCTTGGTTGGGAAAATTCTATGCAGGCAAAGTGATAAAAAAACAATCAAATGAAAAAACTTCCCTCTGGCCAAGATCTGAAAGAGTAGATGGTGCTCAGTCGATTCTACACCCATGTTTAAGTTCTCTAACCCCTACCTACGGGAGCACTTAAGCACTTCAGCCTTAAATGCACAAGCAATCACATTGCCTCGGGGTGGGGGGTTGGGGAGAATATTCATCTTCTTTGCTGGGTCAGGACCTTGACCTGGAGTCCCTGAATGTTTGATTCTTTTGAAAACCAGGCCATTTCTTTAGTGCTTTACATGGATTTGGGAATCTAATTTTAGGCATTTGTATTTTTAAAATCCAGGCCTATATACTCTCCTCATAGGAGACACAGTGTCCCTTATATTTGGGGCAGAATGCTTTCACTGGGGATAATTTCTTTAAACCAATGGCCAGCAAAGAAAGAAACAAACCCAAGCAACCATCCTGGCAGCACCCTCCCCCCACAATCCTTTCCTATCCCCAAGGTTAGTTTGGGACTCTGGGTACGTTTTGAATGGCTGTTGATACAAAGTCGTGCTCTTTTCATTTTCATGTCACTTATTTAAAGGGGAGTCTTGAAGCCCTTGTTTACTGCAGCAATGCTTAGGAAGGAAAAGAATAGCGAGTGTATTTTCAAATGCCCTTAGCAGCTTTCTTTTTATTTTGCTCTCCAAGCCCCTGCTATTCAAGTTCCCTTCTCCTCAGAGCACTAACAGCTAGATTGTTCTATGCACCCAGCTCCCATTAGCAAAAGAAGGGAGTCGTGCACATCATTCCCATGAACCACTTTAACAGCATAGTCTTATATGACAAATTTTGCCTCGAAGACAGAGGATGCTAGATAAATATTAACCACAGAGTGTTCTCATTTATACCTCCATTTAAAGTAGCATTTGGATTTCTAAAATGTACACTTAAATCATTTGGTATCAGTCATCTTTGTCTTCCCAGTTTAAGAAATTAGACATGCCAGAGCATAACAAATCTGCACAAGAAGCATGGGGTTTGCTGGTTTATGTTGGAGAAAAGAAGGGAGGGGCCAACATTTGGATTTACTGTGATACCTCAATAACATACAAACCCTAATTTCTCATCGATGAGTTTGTGTTCTTTGTTCGCATTAATTGCGTTGGAATTTATGTCAATTATTCAAACCCTGAGTAGTCACAACTCATTTAATATCTATTGGTCTGTGCAGATAATATGAGATCTGACGGTGATTAAATTCATATATGGACAGACAGAATGGCTTCTTTACATGGTGGAGATTCCCTTGAAATCCTCCCACCTCCCAAAAACAGTTCAGTTTAATATGAATTAAAGTATGCCTGTCACTAACTCTCATTTGGGAAGCATACCCATTTCACTGGTTCCATCAAAATTAAGCTCAAAAGTATAATCAGAAATGTATATACTCTCATTGCATAGATTCCAACATGCTACATTGCATAAAAGAAACAGAAATATTACTTTGTTGGGTGGTGTGGGAGGAGAGAAAAACATGTTTTTCCCTAATGTCAGACAATTAGTTTCTGATTTATATCTTAAAGTACATCAGTTGGTAAACCTTACAATTTCATCTTAGCTAGAGTAGCTGTGGATGGCTTTACAGAAAACTCATAAAAAATTAAAACCATTTTCTAAGTCTGGTAGACTTTTTCTTTTCTATTATCAATGACAGTGAATTCTGCTGTCTAGATGTGGATTTTGCATTTTAAAAAACCAAACCTTCTTTTGGATGAGTTTTGGGTGTTTTTTTGATAAATCAGTGGACCTTTCATTCTTCATAGATAACAGCAATGATTGACAGTCACGTGGATGTTTTTCTGTAGCCACCTGCTACAGTGACTTGAAAAACAAGGAAATAGTCCCAAGTTCCTAATAAAAAGTAGAAATTGTGTATCTTCAATACTTCAGTCCACTTTCAAAATGACCCTGCTCGAGTGCATGGATATAGCTTTAAAACATAGTGACCTTAAAGGTGGAGTGCACCCCTGATAACTGAAATTCTCCAAGCTGCGGTTACTGTTTACTCACAGTTTCGGACAAAGCAAAAACATAAAAGCTTCTGTTCCCAGAATTGTTGCATATTACCACCATTCATCAAAACATTGTCTTAGTGGTCAATGCCTTTTCTTTTCCATGTTATATTTTCATATTCTTTTATCACCAACTTGGACACCCCGAGAATCTGCACAATAACAAACCAATGACTTTATGCAGCAAAGGACTGCAGCATGGACAAGAGGAAGATTTCAAGTACCCTGCTTCCAGGAGGCTTATTTAAACCATAACAAAATAATTAAAAATTGCTTGACCATACCTTTTTAATTGGCTCCCTGATAGAAGGGTTAATAGGAATTCTAATACCTGTGTAAAAAAGGACAGATAAAGAAAACAGTGTAATGTAAAATAATTCAGATTGTCTCTGTGCAAATGAGGCAATAAATGCCTGCAACACGAAGCTCAGTCTGACTTCACAGCAGGGCCTGGCGCTTAATTGAAAGTCCTAACTAGACCCATTTATCAAAGAAATCACTCAGAGGGAAATTTAATTATCACAATTAATCTATATTTTTTTAGAAAGTCCCAGTAAAGCACACTGAAAATTTCTTTGGGAAGAATTTTACAGTGTTATTGCCAGAAAAAGTCAAGTGCCAAACTTGAAAAAAAGAGGCAGGCAGGCATAGGGCATGGTTTGCAAGGAGCAACTTGTAACGCCACTTAGACAGCCCAGAGTAATGAGCACTGTCACAGCAGGAGCTCAGATGGAAATATTTTTTCCGAAGTCACAAAATTGCTTCCTTTGCAAACTGGAGAGAACACCTGATTTGTTGAGAGAGCTGCCCCACAATGTGCCCATGGACTTGGGGGCCTTGCCACAGTTCTGCTTGGCTCTACAGGACCCCCAGCACCCCTCAGCTACCTGCTGTGAGCCCCTACTCACAGTTTGTCTCAGTGGGCACACAGAAAACCCCAGAGGCACAACATGGCCTCTCCTCAGTATCTAACACATGAGGCTTTGGTAAAGTGGGGAACTGGGTGCACATTTTGTTGCGAACACTTGTGTTAAGAGGAGATCTCTCTGATAGAGGTGCCCATGCTTGCATCAATGTTGAGTGTCCTCCAGTGAGCAGAGGGTCATTCTGAATATTTCCCCTCAGGATATTTCCCCTGAGTAATTGCTGTTATTCAACTCCCAGCTGGCTTTGACTTAGCAGCTCTACAAATTGAGAAGGAAAGTAACTCTGAGCTCCATTCCTGCACAGCTTCTCACATTTGGTGTTTCCTGAGAGGTTTTCTAGTGCTTGATTTTTAAAGACCAGGTAACATTTGACAGTTCAGTTAAATTTTCTTTCTTATTTTGGAAAGCAGCCCCTTCTCTATTTTCATGCCTCCAATGTATGCTGCAGAAGGCTACTTGTGGAGCAGATAATAAGTAGGATTACATCTATGTGCATCACATGGCACTTGACATGCCCGAATGAAGATGAAAAGAAAGCCCCAAGAAAAGCATGCAAGTCTCTGTTGTGATAAAAATCCCCTTCAGTCAATCAGTGAGCTGATAGATGATAAGTTTTTAGGGCTTCTGGACACTAGCATGCAGCAAGTGATAGGCAGGAGTCTGCTTCTTCACTTTGAGGGCACAGAGCTCCAGCACTTGCATTGGAGGCAGGATGCAAGGAACTAGCTTCAATGAAGGGCAACAGTGGGCACTTGAAAGGACAGGGAAAATGGGGCCAGAGATTTTCTTTCACTTTGTGTGGTTTGCAAAGCCCCACACCAACTCATATTTCCGCAGGCTAAAAGGGGGTCCGTACATCACCCTAGGGTAGCATAATTTTCCCTTCCATTCTTCATAGTCAGAGAACATGTTAACATTTTTGTGCATGCCCTTCCCCCCTTGTCTTCTGTGGGAAAAGTTGCAGCTTGCAGCTTGGTCTCCCAGTGTCACTGAAGTTGTTTACTGCCCTTTTTTCTTCTGTGTCTCCTACATTATTCAGGTTATACTAATCACCAGAGGGGAAGGAAACAGCTCCAGAGCAGATTGAATTGATGTTTAATTGGACATCCTGTGAACTAAACATTGTGACTTGGATAAGATTAAAATGTGAGTCACAAGTCTGGTGAGTTTTCAAGTGTTAGGGAATGCAGTGAAGGAATCAGGCAAGAACAGCATGGAGAGAGCAGCTAGGAGCAATGCTCAGCAGAACAGCAACTTCTGGACATGCTTATTTGTTTTCACTAGGCTTAGACTAAAGTTCCAGTGGACAAAACCGGGGAAAACAGCTGCCAGTTCTTTAAGAATTATTACATTTTCAAACAGATTTTCATTTATATTTGTTTGCCTGTACTGAACCCATCTGTGAATGCCCTCCAGCAATATACCACTGTCCAGCACAGCCAAATATATAGAAGTGCTTCTGGAGAAGGGCTTCAACAACAGTTTTGGCATCTTCCATGCACTCTCCTTTTATGTTTGATACTTTGCAATACATTCCAGTAGATTTGCTGGAAGAAGCAAATTGCAGACACAGAAATTAAAACTGTATTGTAGCATATTTGTTAAAATATGAATTCCAAATCACAGAATGGATCAGGCTGGAAGGGACTACAGTGGGTCATCTGGTCCAACCTCCCTGCTCAAGCAGGGTCATCCTAGAGCATGTGGCACAGAATTGCATCCAGGTGGTTCTTGAATATCTCCAATGAGGGAGACTCCACAAGGAGTGAGGGATGAGTAAAGGGGCAGGATCCCTCCACTCTAATTCACTCCAGAATACCAGTAACCTTCTTGGCCACAAGGGCACACTGCTGGCTCATGGACAGCTTGCTGTCCATCAGGACTCCCAGGTCCTTCTCCACAGAGCTGCTTTCCAGTAGGTCATGCTGGTACAAGGGGTTTTTCTTTCCCAGGTAAGGGACACTGCACTTGCCTTTGTTGAATTTCAGATAGTTCTTCTCTGCCCATCTTTCCAGCCTGTTGAGATCCTTCTGGAGGGCTGCACAGCATTCTAAAATGTACTCACAATCATTCGCATGAGCCTCACTTGATTTACCTGCACAGACCTGATGCTACACATAGGGACAGAGGTCCTCATTCAGGCACTCAACAAACACAATGTAGAGCTTCTACTTAAAATCATTGAATGATTTGGGTTGGAAGGGACCTTTAAAGGTCATCTAGTCTAACCCCCTGCAATGAGCAGGGACATCTTCTACTAGATCAGGTTGCTCAAAGCCTGGTCCAACCTAACCTGAAATGTTTCCAGGGATGGGGCTTCCACCATCTGTCTGGGCAACCTGTCCCAGTGTTTTACCACTCTTGTTGTAATAAACTTCTCCTTATATCTAGTCTAAATCCAAGCTCTATTAGTTTAAATCTTCTATCCCTTATCCTACCACAACAAGCTGTGCTAAAAAGTTTATCCCTATCTTTCTTATATGCCCCCTTCAAGTAGTGAAAGGCCACAAGAAGGTCTACCTGGAGCCTTCTCTTCTCCAGGATGAACAGCCCCAACTCTCTCAGCCTTTCCTCACATGAGAGGTGCTGCAACCCTCTGATGATTTTTGCGGCCTGCTCTGGATTCACTCCAACAGGTCTACGTCTTTTCTGTGCTCCGGAATTGGACCCAGGACTCCACGTGGGGTGTCACGAGAGCAAAGCAGAGGGGGAAGGTCACCTCCAGTGCCCTGCTATCCATGCTGCTTTTAATGCAGCCCAGGATACAATTGCTTTTCTGGCCTGCAAGCGCACATTGCTGAGTAATGTCCATCTTTTCATCCACCAGTACCCACAAGTCCTTCTTGACAGGGGTGCTCTCAATCCACTCTCCACCCAGCCTGTGTCAATACTGGGGGTTGCCCTGACCCAGGTGCAGCACTTGGACTTGTTAAACCACATGAGATTTCCATGAGTTCACTTCTTGAACTGGTCCAGGTCCCTCTGAATGGCATCCCATCCCTCAGGTGTGTCAACCACACCACTCAGCTTGATCTCATCTGCAAATTTTCTGAAGGTACACTTTGATCCCACTGTCTTTGTTATTGATGAAGATATTGAACAGTCCTGGTCCCAGTACAGACCCTTTGAAGGACACCACTTGTCACCAATGTCCACTGGAACATTGAGCCAAGATTAGAAACTAAGTCAGCTGTCCCCGGACTGCCTTCTCCTTTGCCTCCCTGCTGAGATTTGGTGATGGAGTCAGCTGTCTGGCAGATACTGGCTGGACACCAGATCAGCATGTTTGTTCCACCTTGCACCTGCGGAGCCGCTGATGGAAGCCTTTGCTGGCTGCTGTCTGGCGGCGGTGGCTGCACACCAGCCACCTGGGCATGAAAAGCTCCCAGCCTTTGGCCGTTCCCAGAGCTCTCTGATCCTCGGGATATTTACTGTGGCTTGGAAGTTGCAAAGGTTGTTGGTTTGCTGTTTGCCACCAGGTGGCCTAACCATTCCACCCTTCGTGAGGAACTGAGACTCCATTAGAGAACAGCAGCTGGAACTTTTTAAGCTTTACATATTTTTCTTCCCAAGCCTCCACCTCCCCTCCTTCCTCCTCATTCAGTTGATTAAAAGCGATCAGGGCTGCTCTGATTTATCAACTCAATCCTTTACTCTAAGCAACTGAGAAAGCTGGTGCTTCCAGCAGTCCAGCCCTAGCTTTAGAGATCAAGCTCAGTTGTCTCTGTTTACCTCTTAGTCCAAATGAACTCTTGCCATAACAATGCAGGTACCTTGGACTTTTACTCATGTGTCAGTAACTGGAGATTGATTCCTTTGTTTGTTGCCTCTGGTATGTCTCTGGTAGTGTGTTTTGTGACCACCCAGAAGTTCTGTGCCGGCCACATAAGCTGGATTTAGATCTGCCTTGTGTCCCCGTAGCATGGCAGAGTGGATTCAGTGGGTCAGACAATCTGACTCAGTAAATGGGTTTTGATTTTTAAAACCACAGACAGCAGTCCCCCTGCCCAGTAGTTTTGGGATAGCCATGTGGGAACTGGCTGAGCTAATGGCTCCTTGGGTTTCAAGGGAAGCTGGCATTACAGCTCACTCCGTTAAAAGTCCTGCCATTGTGGACTGCCTTCCCAGCTTGGGCTGAAAGGAGCCAGACTTACTGATCTAAAAATGGGGAGGAAGATACTCTCGAATGTTTATCTCAGGCTTTTGTTGATGAGAAGGGTAGGGAAAGCTTTAGCTGTCACAGCAGTATGAGCTAAGAAAAACTACATCGACTCGGACGATACTATATTGACATACAGGTATTGGGAGGCCACTGAATGACGTTCTAGGAGAATGAAGCATGATTTCAGGAGAAAAAGTTATTACATGTACTGCAACACCGATAGGTTAGTTATGTATTTTCTACAATTTGCATAACGCCTGAAAGCTTTCAGAAGGTACTTTCAAAACAAATCTCGGTAACTAAAGTAATTAAATGAGATTAGTTGTTTAAAACACCCCTGATTCATTTATTTACCCATCTTTGTAATTATGCATTTCAGTGTTGATGTGAGTGAGGACAAGGTACAATGCTGGCTGGCAGGAACATCACAACAGAACCCAGCAATAGAAGCATGTTCCCAAGATCAATTAAGCTCAGCTCTGAAACTGGTGCCTGACAATCCCAAGTGAAAGGTTATGCAGTTTCTGAATGCCCTCTATCCTAACACAAGACATAACTGGGCAGACTTTCCTAAAGGATGTGGTGACTGAACTTTTAAAAATACCAGTCATTTGGAGAAAATTTCAGGAGTCCTTAAATTTAGCAAATGGATTAGTTATAAATAATAAATACCTGGAAATTGGTAGATGCTTTCGGTTGCATCACAAAAACATAATGAAGTAGAACTGGATATTTCAACTACTTTAACCTAGCCTTGGGCACAGAGGAGACCAATTCTGATCATTTGCAGGATAAGCAATCAAATTCAGGGTAATGAGACTTTAGCCAAGGTGTTACTCTGGATTTACACCTCTGCAGATAGAATCAGATGCTATCTCCCAGTCTATGCATCCTCTGAGAATAGAATTAATTTTGAATTCTTGTATCATCTGCTTGCTTGTGCACTTATTTGCTAACTGTCTGACTGAGGGAGCTATTCTGGGTCAGTATGATTTAGGCATTCTTTATTACACAGTTTCCAATTCAGTACATTTTTTAATCAAGACTAAATTGAAGTCAGGTTCCAGGTACATATAAATATAATATATATTTAGTGAATACATTGCAAATCCCCTAGTCTAATTTTGAATGTAACTATAATAGAAGAAGAAATATGAAGGTTCCTTTATTTTATAGAGGAACGTTAAAATATTGCCACTTCTTAAAGTCAAGTTAAGACCTATTTTCATATTTTTAAAATCACATTAGCTAAAAGCTTGTTAAGGAATAAATAGTCCAGAGGATAATTGAGACTTAGCTGGCTTAAGCATTAATGAATCAAAATCAGATGCCAGATCATTAATTAATTCTACAAATTATAATGTTGCCATTACTGGCAAATACTATGAGAACTAATACCAAGGAGCAAATTAAATTGCATAGTTTTCCTTCTTATTACATGTCTTTTGCCAAAAATAAAACTGCAATGGTTATTTTAGGTTTATTACATACATTTCCTGTATTTTTATAACTTTTGGATGATTCTTAATTTTTAAAACATTTCAATTTCTTTACCATGCTTTTTATAGAATCTGCCTATCATAGACTATAAGGATTTTTCCATCAGTGCTGTAACCCACGGAAAGTAAAATGTAGCAAAAGTGACAGAAAAGTCAATTCGACACTTTTGAAGCCTCACAAAAATTCACATTCCTTCAAATCTGCCTCTTTACCAAAAGACATAATAATAGATGGGTCTTGCAATGTGGCCTGAAGTGCCACTATCTTGAGCTCTGTCAGACCAGTGTGGAAAATGAATGAGATGGGAAGCGAGAAAGGAAAAGGAGAAGATTAGCTGGACATTTCTAGCCACCACTTCTCATGCCACAAGAAGAAGGGAACGTCAGTATAATTTAAATGGTGGTGATCTTCAAACACTTTTGTACAGAATGCAGAATAAACCTGGGGAATGGGCTAATGACAAGATACCACTGAGGCCAGAACCTTATGAAGAGTAAAAGACTCAACAGTGATGAGGTGATATAATGTGAGATAATATAATGAGATGGTAGAACATCAACCTAGTCAGAATAAAACTTTAGGGGCAAAATGACAGAGCATCTTTATCTGAAAAATCACAGTATTTGAAGTCTTTGCCTGGTGTGGTGTATCTTTTCCTCTTTTCCCATCATGTGACAGACACCAAAATTATCTAGGATCCAGAATATACCCGAAATGCTTTAATTAAACCTGGAGACCAATCAAAAGCCAATGCATTGCAGCACTAGCATAATAGTTTGCTCATTTAAGCATCACTGTGTGTCTAGGTGCAATCTCCTCTGATATGAAATTGTCCTGAAGGATCCAGCATAGACTGTCAAGACTGATGTCCATAAGAACAATCTGTGTCTGTAAGAACAAGCCATGGAAGAATGTCCCCTTTTTTCTCCATATTGGTTGCTATTTGCATTCCATTTTCTCCCTCTTTTTAATTGAAAAGAAGCCTGGGCAGATTATTTCTAGGTAAAACAGTAAGATAATCTGAGATAAAAATATTCTTGCAGTTTCCCGAAATGAATCACAGCTCAGTTTCCACTAGGAGTCTGAGACTCATGAATCTTGATACCATGTGTTGTAGAACGATAGGGTGGCACCTTATTTCAGCTCTCAGTTTCTGTCCACCATTAATGGCAGCCAAACCTTTGCCAAAAGAAACCTGTCATCTAGATCAGAAAGTGCTAGCACCATGCTGACAGTCTTTTTTGATCACTTCATATATATGTTGAATAGATGAATTCTTGGTAATTTTTCGCCCTTTGGGTTCTCTGAACTACCTAAAGATGTTGACCTTTGCCATGCATTAAAAATGAAACTGTCAATAGGCAACACTTTGGGCAATAATGTATTCTAATATAACCGCATTATCTATCCTTATACTGAATTATGGCCCTTTTTCACATTTGGAGACAACAGATAATACTAAAGCTGATTTATTGCAACTTTTGGCCTTCTGGTAAAATTACAGTATCTTATAATAGACCAGGAATTACAATTTGCCTAAAAAGTTGCTGTGTTGAACACAAGTCCAGAAGCAGCGGCCAAGAGTGGGTACCTAAGAAAGATGCATGAGAACAGAACAAGCATGAAGGGGTGCTCCCTCCAAGGACTTTTCCAGCTTGCAACTACTTGCATATCACCAACCTCTTGAGACATTTAACAGTACTTGAAGAATTTTTCTTGTGTGAGTTTGTCCAGTCACTTTTTCATGTTAAGATATACAGCCAATATGGGTCACTCTTCTAGTTTTAGTCTCTGAGCAGGCTACCCTGCTAGATTGGTGGAAAGATGATGGGGTTTTTTTTGTAATGAATAATGACTCAGAGGTGGAAAGTACTTTTTTTACATGGTCGGATGGCCAAGTTTGTGGTGAAATAGCTGCTATAATTCTGCTGGGATTTCATATTATCATTAATGATTTGCTAGGGCACTTGAAGCCTGCAATGCTATCCCTTAAAAGGATTTAAAATCTAAACACATTAAAAAAGCTCTGCATTTGCTCTGTGTGGCTTATGTTCCTATTTTCTGACACTACAGCCCTAATTCTTTTGACACTCTGAAATCTGTCACTGTTGGAAATTATTAATGCCACCATCAACAAGGAAAACTACAAACACAGGAACTTTTACAATTGTGGTGTGAAAGCACAGTATGCAGCTGCTGTAGAAACATTTTTGGCATGCAACTGTCTTGTTCTTTAGGTTGTTTTAATCTTTTTCCACTCATAGAAGTTAATTAATTACAGTAATTAACAATTAGACAAAATCTATGAAGGCTAACAGAAACTTTGTTCCAGATGGACTCTGCCATGTCATGAGGGGCAATTGATAGTGACTTTTTTCCTTTTCCAAGGTAGTCCAATGGTAGATGACAGTTATGGCAGTTTGTGGAGAAGGAAAGAAAACAACTGTTCATCCATGTAAGTGAGATCTCTGGTGACCAATAACTAACTCTAGCTGTTAAGTGATACCAAAATAGGGGGGTTTTGTCCATTTGCTACTTTCTTACAAGCTTTCAGCCAATTTATTGAGATCTTTTGCATAGACTTGATATTTTTATATACTTTCATTGGATAGGCAAACACTCAGTGATGCTTAATACACGATGGTCCTATCACACAGTGCTGTGCTGTATAATCAACACCCACCCTAGGATTGTATGCCCTGGAAAAACATTAGATGGGGCATGATTTTTATAAAAAATAGTTATGACAATATAATGTCCCAAACAGACTCACTGATTTCCATATACTTGAGCAGCCTTTTTTGTCCTGGATTGTGTCACCTTGGACACTTTTATCACCGAATGAAAGCAACTGTATGCCGATTAAATTAAGTTCCTGTAATTAAGATAACTGTAATGATGCAAAAAGGAAAACTTTCTATGCAGCCACACTGTCACCAGGCCCTGAGGCTGTATCTCCCATCATTGATGGAGAGGCTGTGGTCTATAACGCTGGTGAATTTGCTGCAACCCTGGCACTTCAGATGCTCCGGTTTTTAACCCCAAATGTCCCAAATCCACTTCACACTGTGTCTTGTTCAAATTATAAGATCATTGGCACACACCTTCAGTGAGCTAGCATGCACTCTTCCTGCTATGCTGTCATTTACACTGAGTGATGTCAAAGAAAGAGAAAGGCAGCAAAATGTACTCAAAGAGCTTTTTAGATTAACAATTTGGGGGAAATATACATCACAAGGTGGGGTTTTTTTTTGATTTTGTATTTGTTTATGAGGCTATCGTAGAAGATGTGATGTAAAGAGGGAAATTCTGCCCTTAGAAAGTTAATGGAAAACAATTCAGCAGTTGCAACAGGGATAGGATTTTTCTGACTGTGTATTATCCTGTTTCCATCCTTCCTCCTCTCCCTCCTCTCCAGCATGCATACACTAGACAAAGAACAGTGCCTCTCCTATTTCAGCTGTCATTTCAAAGGAAGAAGACTGACTTAATTCCCTAACACAGGGTCACTTAATTGCTTGGTGGTCATAAAGGATAACAATTTTTATTGTTCAATTTAATTAGACAGCTTCTAGAATAAGATCATTTGAATTTTCTCATAACACAATCTATCTCTTGGATAAAGGATAAAAGCTTATTTCAATGGGAAATTTTGGCTTGAGTCACATCTGGAAAAACCCTAGCACCTCAAGTCACTGAAATAAAACTTCTTTGTGTAGACAAATGCAAAATCCATTCTGATTTCTGTAAGAACTGAGAGTGATATTAGGTGTTTTTAGCTATGTTGGTTTTTGGAAAAGAGTTAAGCTCCTAGCAGAGAGTGAGTGTAAAGAGGGCCTGGAAAAATTGAAAAATAGATTATATTAACTGATGTGACTAAGGATGAAAGCTGTCTTTAGGATCTACCATTTCTTTAGGGTGCTGCAAAACCCTACAACTTCAGCAGACACCATCCAGCATAAAATGTAAATTCTGCCATTTTAAAAATCTTTTCCAGGGGGCAAAATATCTGATCTGTTTACAGAAAAGGAGCAGACTGAGAGCTGTCCCATACTGGTGCAGAAGGATGCCAACCTCAGCAGCAGTTTGCTTTTTTTCTTAAGAGAGCACCAGAACTTCCTGAAGTTCATCAGGAATTTTGTAGCACCTGTCTGACAAAAACATGTGCTGGTCATCTGACTCTTCCTGTGGGTAGGTGAACTCACTTCAGTAAATTTAAAAAGTCAGTAATTGCTGGCAGGAGCTCAAAGCCGCATGCCCAGTCAAGAGGTTCTGCACTTTGCCATGGTGTTTTTTCTCTAAAGTTCTTCTACAGCAGTCGAGATGTATTAATTTTTACACAGGTTGTGGAGCTGATGTGATGAAGTCTACCCAGTTTTCTACCTTGTTTAAGACTAGCATTTTGCCTAATGAATACACTGAAGCGGTATCAGAATAATGTTTTTAAATATTTTTTTTAAATATCCAAATAAACCAGCAAAAGCAACCTGATCCAGCTCAAGCTTAGTGCACACTTGTTCTGGTATAAAACATCTTTTGGGGGTTAGTGTATGTTGTTTGGAAAGAAGTTTAAGTTGGACAGAGAAGTGCCACTGGGACCAGAGCCAGTACACCAGAGCATGAACTTCTCTCCAGGTTTTAGGTCTGTGTTAAATAATATAACTATGGCCCAGTTTCCCAAGATATTGGACTATAGAAGCCTGGTACAACCAGTGTGTGGAGCCTTCCTCTTTCCTCTTTCTTCCCTTTTTTCCTTTCCTGTTCCCTTTCAGTAACTCATGTAGATGTACCCCTTTCAAAGCCAGGATGCCACTTCTCCACTAGGTATTGCTGATTCGGTAACTGGAGATGGCAAAATACACTGGCACTGACCCCATCTCTCTGTTCCTTTCCCTTCAAAATTGTTACCTTCCAAATTGCTTGTCTATCCTATTACTTGATGAAGCCCTTAGGATCTGGCTGCAATTGAAAATGCTCTGTTAGATCTGGTTTACTCAAACTCTGTATATAAATTGCTAGTATATGTCTATATCTTTACTGTGTTCATGCAGCTCAGAATAGATCTGCTAAAGCTAGTGAACCTACTCCAATTCACTGCAATAGTAGATCTGATCTGTCTTTTCTCATCTGGTTCTTTAACCAACCCCTTTTTTTTGTTCCAACTTCTTTTCTCATCTACATTTACCAGTCTGGTATTTTGAATTTTTATGCAGTCTGTTTTAATTTACTGTTGAAAATGCATCTCTGGTATCAGGCACATCATTTTCTAAGCCTCCATCATGCCAAGAGAGTTAGTAAAACATCAGTTTTTCACTTCAGTTCCCAACCCATATGTTTTCAAGTAGCACTAGGGAAACATTTTTTAAAGGACAGACTCCAGAGATGTCTTCTAATATCATCAGCAATGATAATCAAAAGCTGCTTCTGCAGAAGCCTGTGGGATTATCAGTCTCTCAAAAGGAAATTCAGCAGCTTTTCTTGCAGTAACATTTATTCTCCACCCTTGCACCTCAGGCTATCGTTCACCTCAAGGTGGTGACACCCTGGACAACTCTATTTCCATATGCACTTCCTATTCAAGTGCCAGGAGGGACCCTTAATCCAGGGTCAGAACCCCTCCTGGATTTCTAAGGGAAATGCAACCCAAATGCTAATAACAGTTTATCATAGTTTGTAGATGATACAATTATTCCTCACTTACAGTTGCAAAACACCTTTGAGGATGTTGGGGCTTTTTTCTTCTCTAATTTAGACATAATTTCAGCTAGTCATGGCATTGGTGTTAGGATTTAGATTTCCCCACAAAGGAATGCATTGCTAATTTCAAGGTTTCTTGGTTAATTCAGTTCAGACCCAGAGGTAATACAGCCTGTTTCTGTTCTGATTGGCAGTGCACTGGATGTTTATGAATATCCAGATAATGATCATCATTTCTGCAAACCTTCCTGCTAGCAATCTCTTTGGCAAGCAGAGTAACACAGAGCACAAAGGGGCAGTGAGTGCTCTGTTAAAAAGTTCAACCAAATACTCTCCAGAACTGTTTTATCAGCAGCAATCTCATTATTTTGCACTTTGCCATTTCTGACTGTTTCTTTTCTTCTCCCTCCAAATTTGTCTCATTGAAATGTTCTATTTCCTTTTCTTTTTTCTGTTCCTCAGATCCTCAGACAATGTCTTCAGGACTTGCTATGCCCTCCATCCTTCCCTGTAGGGTGCAAGCATTTTGGTATCGTCTGGGCCATCAGAGTATACCTGACTGTGCAGCCCATGGACACCTGAAAGAGGATGACTGGACTTATCTGCAAATCTAGAGATGGTCTTCACCTGCCTTGACTTGCACCTACCTCTTCTCAGGTAATCCTTGAGAGTAGTTTATTAACAATGCAAAAATTCAACTCCATTGAATTTCTGTAGGGTTGAGAATATAAGCCCTTGCTTGGCCATGAGGGCAGCAATACAGTGAAGAGCAACAGCACCTGGCCAGCCTTGCTCTCCTCAAACTTTTGGAAGAGGGCTTTGTAGTTGTCTTCAGATGCCACAAAAAGTGTAGGGGAAGCAGGGAGCAGTCTGGGACCCGGGGCTGTGCCTGGCTGTGGCAGGGGGAGAGGCGCAGGGTGCAGCAGCAGGGGAGGCAGTCAGAGGGGATCTGACTGAAGCCCAGGCTGTGACAGCAGAAATTGAAATGTAAATTCTGCACCCTGGCAATAAATTTCACAGCAGCCTAATTTTCCTAGGAATGACGCCTTGGGCAGAGCCTGTGTGGGCCAGAAAGGAGAGGGCTTTAAATTTTCTAGAACTCCCTAATCCGCTTTATCAGCCTCTTCTCCCTAAACTGCTGCTACTCCTTGAGAGATTTAAAGCCACAGTGGCTTCTTCAAGGCCTCTTCCTGATTATTATGTTTATTCTCATCCAGTCAAGACAGAGAAACATTAGCATGTGATTTACAGTATGGGACCAATCGCAGATACCAGCACTAAATATTTGAAATTCAAGCAGTAGCTACTTGCAACAAACTGGTCAGGATCAATCTAGAGATAAAAAGGAGGGCTCTGCCTTTTTAGAAGGCAGTAGAGATTCATCGTCGAGGTCTGTCAGTCTTACCAGTGCATGCAGTGGCCCTCACAAAGTATTGATACATGTCCCTGTGCTGGGTTTAATTCCTTTCTTTTGTTTAGGTTTTTTTTTTCCCTTGCAACCATCTGCTTTTCCTCTCATGTTTCAGGTCTTTATATCTATCTGTCAAGCAGGCAGTGGATTCAGGACAGGTTTTCATGCCAAGGCATTCCTTTACCTAATGAAAACAAGTGAATAAAACATAAGAGAAGTAGCTTTAAATTAAAAATAGAGAGAAAAGAAAAACCCTGAAGAAAACCAATATCTGAAGGAAAAACAATTTTTGTCCTGGAAAAAATTGAATGGATGAATTTCTATTTATCTCTTCTAATTTATGTATGCACCTATAATTATACCCTATTTAAATAAGGATAAGGACCATGTCTGGCAGAAGAGAAATGTATGCATATGTGAAGAGTCAAGAAAATGCAGATAAACTTGTGATGCCATGATATATTCATGCAGAGTAGTTACTTTTCAAAACTAAAATTTTCTCCCAGAGGCCCCCAGTTTGTATTATTAATGGCATTTTTCTTAGCCTACATTACCATTTCCATCGGAGGAGAAAAAAAGACAAAAACTTTTCTCAAGTTTGAAAGGAAAAAATGTTCTCAGAGCCACAAACATCAAATGCTTTTGCACAAGCCTTTGAATGGATTTCATCCACATGGTTTTGTAAATGAATAAAGGAAACATCCATTGCTGGCCTGAGACCCTGGGCTGAGGGACTTAGAGATGAGGTAAAGCCAAATGGCAAACCTATGGGGAAAAAAATGCATGGAAAAGGCACTTCACAATGACATGCTGCAACAGCAGTCCCACATAACAGGGTCCTTTCCGGCCTCCAGAACACCAGTCCCATTTCACAGTAGCTTTGGTGAAGTGAGTACATTTGGACCCTGATTTAAGTCATGGGTAACACTTACTGCTACAAACTAATTTAAGTCTGTACCAAAGCACTGGGAGGAGCCGGGCCATTAGTGTATCAATATGTTCCTCCAAGTTTCTGCTGGCTGCACGGAGCCTTGGATGCCATATCCTAGATGTCTGCCACCAACTAGCTGTCCCTCTTCTCTGTTTAATGTGAATATCCTGTAATTGGAGTGTCAAGCTTCTCGCTGCCACCACTGAGGAGGAGGATACGGAGGAGGAACCAGAAGAAATCCATCTTTGCCATAATGAATGCATGCAGTTCAGACCAGATTGGGCTGTTCAAGTGTTTTATTCCTCCTTTTCATCTCCTTTGTGAAGGCTCAAGCAGTACCAGAAAACAGAGATTTCCTTTTAGTGCTTCCAACCCATCAAAGATCTGCTAGATCCACTGTGCAAGGAGACAGACAGGGAAGCTTTTTTTGACACATCTTTCTAATCTCTATGCTGCTGGTGCTTTTTCCATATCTTGTTGATTGTTACTGTGGGGGCATATGGCAGAGGCTCCCCCTCTGGAGGTGGGGGCTGGGGAGCCAGTCCAGGATGCTGCTTTGGTGAGGCAAGCACCCACTGGTTTGCTTGGAAGGGGTGACAAATAGCTGATTTTACTGCAGTCTCTGGTGTCTAATTGTACAAGGTGGCACAAACTGAGATGCAGTGCCCCCCTAATGAGGCACAGAAAGCACAAGCAGGTGTTTGCTGTGATTCTGTTAACTCATTTACACAGCTGTTTTTAGGGGCCTGGGCAGTAGCTGCCACCGGCTGTACTCCATATGGCCTCCAGCATTTCCCAGCTGTTTCGTGGCTATAGAGGAGATCTATGGCACCCAAAGGCCCTGGGCTTTTTTGCCATCAAGCTGCTGCTAGCAACAGTTAGAGTCCTTAAAGGAGCAATAAGTGGGGGCCATAGCGCAGAAAAAGCCCTTGTCACAGCTATCTATGTTAGCCACCTGGAGAGGAGTGCAAGGTCTCTAAGCCAGGTCAGAGCACTGAAGTAACACATCCATCCCACCGCTGCTGCCCTGGTATTGCTTTGGTGATGCACTGATGTGATGCTGCCCTGGCCCGTCTCAGTATCATTGTGTGTGCCCACCTGCTCTGTTTGTTTTGTTTGTTTGCTGTCCCAATGGACCAAAACCATAGTTTTCCTTGTTGTCTTACTCCATTCACCTCAATCTAAAAAGGTTCCTGTGGGTACAGCTGCCTGTACCTTTGCAAGCCAGCCTTACCATGACAAATACCATCTACTCACTGACTAGCAACCGGAGACTTTAGTATTGTTTTGTTGTCTTACCTAAAGATCTAAAAGTGAATAAATCACACGTGTCCCATTGCTAGAGCTATCAATCAGATGTGTAAAGGTTCGGCACTCACACAGATGTGGAGAAATCTGCATCTGCTTTCTAGGATCACACTCTCAATTTTCTTAAATGCAAGATTCACAATTTTAATCTGAGAACCCATTTTAGTATTTAGTACTGCTGAAGTCAAAATTAGCCCTTGGAATGACCACCAGGTTAATGTTGACCTCTTTCCTACCATTGTTCTGATAAGGTCTTTAAAAATCAGTTAATATTCTCTCATCACTGATTATATGGGATTTCCTACACCTACTTAAACAAATCAGACTTTTACAAATAAAGAGCAAACTCAAGAATAGACTATAGTTACCTTGGAGAGATATTCCAGACCTAGCTGAAAAAATACAGGAGTCATTTGTACTCAGAAATACAAGTTAAGATCAGAACATCTGATTCTTTTTTAATACATAACTAAATAAGATTTCATGCAGACTTGAATCCACATTTCAATAGAGAACAGGAAAACTGGACTGGATAAGTCTTATGCAGTCTGGAGAATTTTACATCTCCTATTCATCTATTTACTTTTTCAAAATGTTGCCCAGAAATGTTAGAATTCATGCACTGGGGTACAAAAATAGCTTAGGAAAGAGGACTGGATAAAAAAAAAAGTACTTCCCTGGAAAGCAAGATTTAAAAAATATATTCCATAAAAATTATTTTCTGTAGATGCTACAGAACATATTAAGGTAGTAGTGTCTAGATTAAAAATAAACCATTGAAAGAGAGGTTTTATCTGCAACTTGGAGCAGGACTAGCTGTCTTTTTGCATTTAGCCAGTATGCATAAATTATTTTGTGTATTGCCTAATTGCTGAAGGTTCGTACATAATCACTTTGCAGTTTGAGACTCTACACTGTGGTAAGAAATTCCTTAAGTAAAGGCCTAGGTGAAGATGTTTCTCTGATTTCTGCAGGAATCTGAACTGAAATAGATCTCACTGGCATTCCTGACCACAGCAAGCCTTAGAAAATAGCCATCAACAGCCTTGGCCTTGTACAGCTGACCCTATTTGAACTGTGATTACTTCTCCAAAATTCACCCAGATTGTATTGGCAAGCAGCATGAAGTATGAGCCCAGTCTGTCCAAAAGACTAATAACTTAGCCATGAAGATTGGCTTCACATGCCACGTTACTCAACTCTCTCTTACAGTTAAGAATGAGCAGTAATTTCCATGGGGAGTCAGAAGATGAATACAGCCCTGAAATGCACACCAAACTGCCTTTGCATTTAGTTGCCTACCTACATGCTAGTTGTAAGATGGTAACGGCACCAAAAGTTTTTGTGTTGACTTGACTTCTTCGTCTATGAGAAATAATGATGCTATATGGGCGATGAAAGGTAACTGAACCCTTTCCTGAAATGACAAAGGACTGGAGAGCACTGTGGTGCCTACTCACATTTACCTCAAGCTTTGCTATGTCTCCACACATCCTATCTCATGAGCATCCAAACTCTGCCACTGAAGCAGTGGTCATACTGAGACAGCCCTGGCCAATGCTCTGTATGTGTGATTAAATCTCTGTGCCAGTGGGCAGGGTTTGTACCAATAACCTTCTCAAGAGATAGTAAAAGCCATAGAAAGTAAGTCAGGGCACATGCATGATAATATTAAGAATTTTAATTAAGATATTACCATATCTATTTACAAGGTTCTGTTTACTGAAGTCCAGCTACTGTTTAGTCCTCCTTCACATGCTCTTTCTCTCTTGCTCACTCCTCAGCCCTCTGCATTTGGTTATTCAGATTCCTACAGGTGACCATAGAAGAAATGGAGAGTGCTTGCAGGGTCTGCTGGGTGAGCGTGAACCCCATGCAAACACACTGTCTATTCAGAAATATTTTAGGCTGTTTTCAGGATCCAAGAGAATACTGATTTCTGATTGTGCTTACCTCTTAAAGAGGAGTACACAAATCTCTGAGGTAACTTTCCATTTCAATGGCTACTGAAAGAAATCTGTTTTGGGAATTGCCTTTCCTTACTTGTGTAAAAATCCTTTTATGCCATTTAGATGCTTTGCAAAGAGAAGCAAGACCTAGAGGCTTGTTGAGGCACAGTTTTCACTACCCAGTAGAGTTAGTCTCATTAAAATGGACCTCGTCTCCTCACTGCTCCTGCACATACTGTCAGTTTATCACAGATCATCTGACATCTCCAAAATGGAAAGCATGACGTAAAGCTGGAAAAAGAGCTCAAGACTGAAAAAAGTCAAAACAAAAATTACAAAGACTTTGGAGTAACAGCTCACAGGACTTGACACAAATTTGTCAAGTCTTCAGGGTGCCTATATGCCAGCCAGAGGGAACAATAAGCATTTAGGGCTGTGCACCACTCTCTGCCCTCACCTGTATCTGCAAGGAGCAGTGCACAGTCCCAGAGCCATGCACACAGGAATAACCTTCTTAAAAAAACCCTTTAAAAAAAAAAACCCTTGCAGGGACACCTTCCTGTCTCTCCCCCAGAGCCCAAAGAGCATGGACACAGCCATGAGGGGCTGCAACTGGCAGAGGCTGCTTGTCCACTATCCACTACCCCAATCCCATGCCCACACGGGGCAGGCCAGCTAGGGTCTTTCAGGCAGTTCTCAAGGGCAATGGGCCTAGGTGTTGGTTTACCCTTGAATTTTGGGCTGGGAGCTACAAAACAGCAGCAACACCTGGATTAAAGAAAACAAAAAAGCTCTCCAAGACCTTCTCTGGGTCAATGAGGAGTGCAAATTCTGCACTCTGCCTGACAAAAGGCAACAACCAGAAAACCACAAGAAGAGAGAGGGGACACTGAGAAAGCCCTGGATGCAGAGTGGTGTGGCTGCAAAAGGCACCGAGGTGAGGTCAGGGAGAAGCACCATGCCTGCCAGGGAAATCAAATCCCCCTTGTCACTCACATTGGCTGAGGGGTGACAGCTCCTGGCAAAGAGTTGCTGCTGACTTTTCTCCCAAAACTGGAGGGCAAAGCCTCAGCTGGATTTCCATAGCACTCAAGTAGACATAGCAAGGAAAGTCCTTGTTTGATGGGCAAGGATGGCCATACACTGCAGGGAGCTCTTGGCTTTCGATGTGGCCTCGCTGACGCTCCCTCCCTTCCCAAGGATGGAAATGCCTCCAGAGGGAGCTTGCTGTGGGAGATGTAAATTCTCCTGTTGGTTTCCGCGTGACGGCAGTAAATTCTTTTATTGCTTCTTAAGCTGAATTTTCCACGGTCAGTTTTCCTAGGAGACTATTTTTGCATGCATTTCCTCGTTGCCTGGACAAGACCAAGACAGATTTGAAGCCAGACCATTGCAATAACTCAAGTCCACATAACAAGCCAGGTTCAGTAGGGGTAGGGAAAACAAACAGTCTGGGGCTTGACGGGAAGAGAGATTTAAACAGTGAAGTAGAGTATCATACGCTGTCTGGGGGCTCGGTGGTTTTTCAACAGGAAGAGAGGCCGTGGGACAAAGCAGTCCCTTTTTATAGGTATATGTAGACGTATATATGAATGTATGTTGAATATTTAGATTAAACCCCCCTTTTATGCACAGGTGTATAACTTGAACCCAAGACTTTATCTCTGACAGTCCCTTTGCTCCCCCAGATACCTTTGTCCCAGGCAGTCCCACTGGAAAAACAAACAAACAAAAAAGAAAACCAAGCCCAAGCCAGCAACAATGGTACAGAAACAGAAAGGCTTTCTTACAAACTGCCATTCAAGGGCCCTGTAATTGAACACACAGGTCTGTGGTTTGTGCTTCCCTGAGGGATTTGTCTCACCCACCCCACCCACAGCAGACTTTGACACTGGGAAAGCAGTTTTCCAGCAGGAGCAGCCTGGCCCTGCTCGCTCTGACCTGCAGTCTCCCTGTCAGCAGTACAATGCCCTGCCTTCACCAATAAAGCAGGGAGCTAAGGTGGATCTTAACATGAGTAAAATAGCCACAGCTGGAGGATGAACGCTGAGCTAACAAAATCCACAGGCAAAACCCTGCTGGGACGTGTTGATTTTGCTGTGTTTCCTGCACGTGCAAGTGACATCAGTTAATGCATTAAAATGGCTAATGTGTCATTAAAGGAAAATGGGATCAAAATGAAGGATTTTGGATTTGGGAGCAAGCCCTTTAAATTCCCCTCTGTAAATGCTGAGTTTGTGAATGAGGCTCTGCCACCAAGTACTTTGGAAGAAAAGCCTACCTAATAATTGGAGAAAATGGCATGGCACAAAACTTTCCAAGTGCTTGGCCTGGAGGCTGTGTGTCCATTAGAGGAAATCAGAATGTCAAAACAGACACTGCGTAATTTTTCTATACTTGCATTAACCATATCCCCAGCACTCGCATCATGCTTCACTTTAGTATAATAAAGCACTTTATTCCACCCCATCATAGCTAAGTATCCTTATCAGATGGTGTATGACAGTGGCTAGAATTCACTTTTCCATTAAGGAGATCATGCATCTTGCTAAGACATTAGTCTATAGCTCCAGCAATGTTTTGATTATTTTTAAGAAGGCATAGCTTGCTGATAAACATCCCCCTTACAGCCCCAGAGGAACTTTTAATTTAGTAAAAAAACAAAAAAATCTTTTCATTTCTACTATTTAGCAATTTCCGTGGTAAAATATTTTGTGTAAATTGCAATGTTAATCCAGCTGTTTCACTGCATGCAGATTGTTCCTTTCTAGGTACCAGAACTGTTTTCCTGGTGATGCTTTATTGCATTAACTCTTTGGGAGCACTAAAATCAACAGCGCTGGCAAGGTATAGGGTTTTCCTTTTTTTGATCTGGAGCAATTACCTGAAGGTTGGACAAAGAAAAGTCTGAACTGTACTCTTCTCAGAGGTGCAGTGTGATAGGAGAAGTGGCAATCGATGCAAGTTGGCATGCAGGAAATTCAGACTAGATATTAGACATTTTTTTTTCACAGGAAAGGCAGTCAAAACACTGGATCAACAGCCCACAGAAGCTGTGGTCTCCATCCTCAGCAATATTAGAACCCCACCTGGATGAGGCTCTGCACAACCTGCTTTTTGTAAGGGTTGCCCTACGTGACCCCTAAGTCTCTCCGAGCCTGAATTATTCTGTGATTTTCTGATCAACACAGAGAACAAGAAAAAGGGGAAAGCAGCATAGGCAATTTTACAACCTCTTCATATTCACTGTACTCTAGAGCCAGACAAGACAAAGTTGGATCCCCAAACTTCCTACATTAATAGCCTCTACCAAATTGCATAGGGATGCACCAGCTGCTGAAAGGGGGCAGCTGGGTGAGAGCATTATTTCTCCATGTTTGGGAGCCTGGGAGAGCTGAGGGGTTTTTAAGCATTTGTTCACATGGCCATTTCCACATGCCTTTTCGAACATCATATGTGATGTCTTTCTGGAGTGGTGCTGAGAGCTCTCTGGCTGAAGAGTCCTGAGGTTTGTGTCACAGAGCCAAACTGTGCTCTCAGGTCTGCTACAACCACTCTGAGGTTTGACTGGGTTGGCATAGCCAAGACCACAATTAATAATGATGATTTCTGCAGTTCATTTAATTTCTGCATGCCTTTTAATCCTTGAAGTCATTTTAACTGCTTGCTGACATATTTCCCTATTGGGGATTTATATATTTATGTATCTGTAACAGTAGTAAAACAATATACAGATGAGTGTTAATGTTATAATCCCAATGAAAAGCAAGAGCTTCTCTGAGGCCACCTTAAACCCTGCTGAAACTTAAACGCCAGGTTGTTATTGTGGCATGTTTACTCTCACTTCTAGGCTGCATTTTAGTGTTTGGCTTCCTAAATCTCAGCAGGGAAAGGACAGCTTAGCTCCCTTGAAGACTGTGCTGCTCTGAAATGATGACTGTTGCTGTGGGGGAAGGGGCTGCACTCTATGCGACATGATTGGTAGGACCCTCTATAAATCATTTACCAGCATGCCTTCACTGCAAGCTTACAATTTGTGGAGCTTTAAATCATATAAGGATTAAAAACTTGCAAAGGAAAAAAAAAACCAAACAAAAAAATGGATGAAGAGATGAACGTCTCTAAAACTCTTGCCTAGAAAACCAAAAGCCTATATTTAAGTCATAAGGACAAGCACTGAAAGCATTTTAATGGGTGAGTGCCTTACTGTGCCGCCACACAAATAGCTGCTTCGTGGCTTCAGAGGCAGACGGGGAGGGGGCTCGGCCAGCCCTGCAAGAGCGGTGCAGTTGCTACTCCCGTGTCTCCCTCTTGAAGTCCTTAATAAATCACCCTGCCATGCTCATAAAGTGGGGTTGAGCAGCAAAGCAAAGGGCTGAGCATGCAAACCCAATTGGAAAATCAAGGTATTTCGAAACGGGAGAGCAATATCTTCCATTTCTGTCACAGGGCAACACCCACGTGTAGTCGCGGATAACACCAGAGCAACTGCTGAGGAGCTAACGTGAGGCAGTACATTTTTCTTACTGCTGAAGGAGCTGTCTGGCATCATTCTTATGCCAAATGGAAGTGCTGATACAGATTTCAAGTGATAATTAATGTCAGTCAGCATTATTATAAATAGAAATTCTGTCTCAAAAAATATTTCTCTTTTTGATGATGGATTTGGTGATACAGCGATCCTCCTTCTCTTGTCAGGTGCTTCACTTAGTACCGTACAGCATGGTGATTAAAAAATAAGCACTCCACAATATCAGTAAAAATTGCATTAAGTGGATGAAGAAGTGAGGTATTTTTGAGTGGGATTCAGAGATGTTTCCACTGCAGGTCAGAAGGCGTTTGAAAGCGTTTTCTACCCAAGATGCATCATGAAATCTTAAAGATGTGACAGGTAGCAACAGGTCTGTCTCAAGGATGGGGCCGAGAGCCCCAAATACACTGATGAAGCCGAGGAGTTAATTTTTTCCCATTTTATTGCCTGAAAGAGACAGACCATGAGGATTCAGTCTGTGATCGTCCATGTACCATAGTCCCTTCCCAGGGCAAATTTGCTGTGGAGCTGGAACAAGGGGCATCCTATATTTAGTGATAGCCAAAAAAAGGCCCTCAGAGAAACTACAAATCATGTAGAAGATAATGCAACATTTGGTAAGGTAGGCTCATTCAAACAAATTGTATCTAAGTACAGGCCTATGTAAAGGGTAGGGATGTGGAGTGGAAAACACTTCTGGAAATGGGCAAGTAGGATAATCTTTCAATAACAGCAAAGGCTTTAAGGTCATAATGGAGAAGCAACTGAACACAGATTGTGAGGGCAAAGCCATACTAAAAAGAGGTAAAATGGTCCCTATATAGAAAGAAAGGAATGTGAGCAGATTCAGACATGGGCTTTCTAGGCTGTATATAGTCTAGATGAGGCCAGTTCCTTGCAACTCTCAGCTCCAGAGCTCAGTTTTTTAATAAGGGTGTAGCAAAATTGGTGACTGCACAGAAAAAAAAGCCACAGCAAGTGCCACAAAAATTGTTCAAAAGCTGTAGAAAGTTCTTTAAAGTGAGAAAGCAAGCAACCTGTTTAGTTTATCAGAAAAAAAAAGGACTGATAGATGACTTGATTACAATGCGCTGTTACCTTCATGAAACAGTGGGAACCACAAACCTTTTTAGCATAGGAGATAAAAAGACCCGGTAACTGGAATCTTGAGACAGACAAATCTGACATGGTAGGAATGCATTTTTAAGAATGGTCAAAAGCTTTGATCAAGGTATCAATGGAAGAAATGAATCCTCTACCTCTTAGTGACTTCTGACCAGCGCATACAGCTTCACCAAGCAGAAGTCGTGGTTTTGTCAAACATGCTGTTGCCATCTCTCTTATTTTATGAAAATCATTCTCTAGCATTTTTAATGGCTGAGAGACCCTTTGTGGCAGTAAAGAGAAGGGAACAACAGAAAGACCCAGAAATTTTTCCCCAGAATATTTTTAAATGCTCAGTAATTACAGTATGTTTTAAATAATTGAAGAAAGTAATTTGCACAAAACCTCTGATCTGCATTCTTTAAAAGAAACTCCTGGCTCACAAGCTTCCTTCTTTTTGCTCCTTGCAGAACCATTCCTGGCAGGAACACACCAGCATTTAGCAGGTTTTTCCCAGTGCTGCAGCTCTTGAAGGCAAAAACTGAGAGTTCGGAAATGCCCTAGGAAAGCTGTCAGAGCCAGCGGGCACTGGGCAGCGACAGCAGACTTGCAAGCCAAGAGCAGCCTCACTACCAGCATGTGTGATAGCTACTCTAATCACCACCCATGCAGACCTTAGCCCAGCTAAGACTCAAGGGAACATTTCCTTCTGCGTTTATGCGAGCATTAATGCTCCAAATTTTGGGTTCCCTTGTCCAAGATATCCAAGATACAGAAACTGATCCTGCCCATGGGATACAGGATTCTCTTTTCAAGAAATAATATCTAGAGAATGATCAAAGGCATCAGTAGTCAGTGGATTAAATGGGAGTTGTGGATGTTGGCTTATATTAGCTTCCAATTGAGTGCCTGCTACTGATTTTGAAGTGTCTAAACTAATGACACTAGAGACTGTAAATGTTGCCTAGCTGTGCTTGATCTCCATGTCCCAGCGGAATAAAGAAAGCAATAAAAACTAATACTGTCAGGAACTGCAACATGCCCCTAGTGACAATGCACAGGGAGCAAGCAAAGTGGAGTAGGAAGCTATTCCCCCAACTCACCATAACAATGCTCATGTGCAAGATCATGTTTTGCACCATTTTCAGAGTGATTATGGAATTTATTCCAAAGGTATAGCAGGAGCTACAGAGTGAAGGGTGAGAGAGAAATTGTAATGTAAACAGCTAGGGAAGAGGCTGAGAAAAGTGCTGGAGCAGCAGACTAACACTCAGGGACACCTTGACTCGGGTTCTGCGATAGGGAATGAACATTAAGAACTGAGGCATTTGAACTTCCTACTCAGATTCCTGCAGCCAGCCTGAGTTTGCTGATTTGATTAAGGATTGACTGTGCCCATGTGAATTTAGATTGATTTCTCATTGCTGCATGAATCCCTCTCGCCCTCCCTCCCTGCAAGAGAAGGCATGGCAGCTGAAGTCACCTTTACAAGTCACGCTGATATGGGAGAAAGAGGCTACAGGGGAGAAAGATGCTTATGAGATAATGAACAAATACTTTTTAATTAGGTGGTGAACTGAGTATTTCTCCTGTTTTCTGATCCAGATCCTGTCTGGCAGAAGAGAAAGATGGATGTAGGACTGGGATGAGGTAGGAGAGCACGGGTGTGAATGGGATTTCCACCAAATGGCTTTGGTCCTGCTATGAACCCTGATCTCCCATGGCTGGGTGTTCTTCTTGCTCTGGTATGCACAATTTTCGATTTCCTCTGTCTGCTGCAACAAGCATTCATGTAAAATTCCCACAGGCACAACTTTAGAGGCCTCCTAGTTTCCAAAGGAGAAGTAAGCCAGGTGAACCCTGAATTCACACTGTAGTTGACAGGGACTGTTTTCTGATTGTTTTTTTTTTACTGCTAGCCCTGTTCAACCCTCTAATATCATTGATGCTTTGGTAAAGTGCCTCAAATCTACAAGGCACATAATTTGCTCAACTACCAGCATTCCCCATCAATAATGAAACTAAAAACATAGCTTAATAGACAACAAGGCTAGAGCAGCTGGCAGTGCCGCACAAATCTGGCACTCTTGCTGCTGAGTTTATTAGACGTTTTATAGTCCTGGGAACTAAAGATAATGGATCCTGTTCCCATATGCTGCATCAACAAGAGCTGGGACTCCGTTGTGCCACTGATCTATGAGGCAGCAGTGAATACGACCCAGACACAAATGCTAAAATGAATCAATCCTAAGCTGTTAGAGAGACACCACGAAGCACTTTCCAGTTTTCAGTTCTTGCTTTCTAATCTCCATTCCATGAAATACTCTCCCAAGGGTTTTTAAACACAACCGTTTGCTGCAGACTTTGGGATCAGGTTGAGAGGAATTGCCCCAGTGGATCAGAGAACAGAGATGAAATTTAGAGCCCATTACCCTTAGTAGGCACTTGTGAGCTCCACCCACTCCCTATGAAGCAAAAGCCTTTTGGGATTGCTTTAATTTTTAAAATGATTATGTTCATACAGGTTTACTGTAGGGTTCATAAAGTTATTCTCCTCAGATAAGTGGAAAACAAACTTTGATTTGTTTCCAAGAACAGAAAGCTGTAAGTATCTGCAGCCAAGAGAATAAAAAAAAAAATTAAATAGGCATTAGTCTGAACCTGACTCATAGTGAGTACTACTTAGGTGCTAACATTGGCTACTTCAGAAACTATGATATCTTGCAATGATGAAGCTGCCAGGGTTGCTGCAATCTCAAATCCATTTCAATTGAATTTACATCAATGTGCTCTATTTTAGCCATTTAAAATACGTCATATTCAATATCCACAAATTGCTTTAAAGCAAGCATAGAAGGAAAAGAAAAAACTCTAAAATAGGAGACTCTAGACTGACACAAACATAAAACAGAGACAAGAGAAAAATGCCATGATATAAAATCAGTTTTCAAAGCAAGGAGAGACTGCCTAGCTAGGTACACAAAATGAAAGTTTCACCAAGACATTATCACATAAAATAGTTGGGAGAGTTCCTACTCAAATGTAGGGTTATGAAAAGGAAAGACAATCAGCTCACTCCTCCTGATTACAGATGCCAAGACGGTCTGATGACGGCCCCAGGCACTTTTGTGGCTCCATATGCCCAAAATCTCTGCAAAATCACATCAAGTGACATTTGGTATTTAACCTTGCTGTGCCCTTTATGGCAAGAAATAATGCTACTTGGGTACAGTGGCTCTGCAAAATCGTGAGGGTTTTTCAGTAATTAATATCAAGTAAATAACTCAAGAAGATGTATGGAGAACTAAAAAAGAGACTAAAGAGACTTAAACCCACAACATGCATTCATTAGTATGGTAAATTATTTTCTCCTGTATGTATCTGAATAGATGGGCAAATAATGAGTCTTTTAGATTTGTGAAGCATCTCACACCCGGGAGAAGACCTGGTTGCTTTGCACATTGAATCACTCTGGTCATTTGGACAGTGAAACACAACAGCTGTTTAACAACACACCCAAGTTTACAGCCTGAGGCAGAAGCAATGTAATTATTTTGAGAGGAGTTAGACTGCTAGTGCTAGTATGTGGATTTAAGAGATGGTTTTCTCAAAGGCTCTAAGAAATCCAGACTTAGCTTGCAGGAGCAAAACAAAAAATCCTCTACCCACCTGTGTAGACTCACTGAGTGCAGTGAGTTTTGCATGATTCATTACTCATGTGACAGACAATTTATTGGTGCTGATCAAGAAAAATGCATTTCAATTTTCAATACTAAAGAAAGCTTCTTACTAAAGCTGCCCATTAGCATGCTCCTTAGTAGGTGTGTTAACTATTTGAACTGTTGACTCAAAAGAATACAATAAAAACTAATATAGGTGCAAGAGGAATAATACAAATACTGGTTTTGGTAAAATTCTGTTGCCCCCAAAAGAAATCATCTGAAGACTCCAGTATAGATGATGATTTGATGAAAGTGTTCAAGAGAAGTTAGCAGAATTCAAATTGAAGTCTCCAACAGCATTGAGATTGTGATTGACACATGCAATACCTTATGTAAAGAGCTCAAAGGGTTCCTGCCAAAGTTAAAACAGCTTAAAATAAATTTTATTTGTTACTAAAAATAAACCATGTTATGCTTATTTGAAATTCATTTATTTTCACATTTTTCTACAAGAGCTTCCTTTTTAAAAAATAATTTTAAACAAAGCAATTATCTGAACATCTGAAGCCCAAAACACTGCTCCTATCACACAACTGTACTTCACATCCCAAAATGTAAATGCAGTCATAAACATATGCCCTAACTATAGGCTAGCCACTTAACAGCAGAAAAACCTCATGTGCTGGAGAGAGAGGTGAGCATCACACCATACAGCCTGGTGTCCAAAGTGAAGGGCATAGATGAGTAGAGTTTTATCCCTAACTCTGCTACTCACGTGGCCATTGACCAGCTGGCCTGATGATTCCAGACTCATTACTGCCACAAGCTGGGGTTGGAGGGATTTGGGTTTGCATATGAATGATGCCCTATTGCAGAGGATTGCAACATGAAGAGTCATGAATTGGTTGCAGCCTGGAAGGGGAAAAGTGGAGAAAAATCATGACATGCTGGGAACTCCTGTAACACTCATGTTCAAACACTGTTAAAGTAAAAGTCTTCGTGAAGCCCAGGCAAGAGATCTATTTTGGATCCTGAATAATCTTTCAAAGGTTTGAAAGATTTGCATGGAATTGTTTTCCTTCTGAGCTTTCCCTTGCCCCTGTCCTCATCCCACAAGGAGAGGGCAAGTTGGTGGGCCATCCATCCATTCAATTGGACCCCATTGCACAGCCCTCCTGCCTTCATCCTGGTTCAGTCTTTCTTCGTTGAGTGAATGATTTAATCTTAAGAGCTCACTAGCTCAGTGGCTCCTAACTAGCGAAGCAAGCTCCCAATCCTTCTCTGCTGGTACTTGCTGCCTCGAAGGCAAAGCAATAAAGCACAGCCTCACCAGCTCGGTGTCCCCCTTTACTCAGGCAGGTTTAACATCCCATCTCTGCTCAGCAGGTCTTCTCGGCTGCTGAAACCTCTTACCAGCCCTGTTGCTTGGCTGAGCAGGCAGCTTGGTGCAAGGAAACAAGCTGGACAGCTGACCTTTCACCTGCTCCTGCCAGAAATGTGTGCTGCACCTCAAGAGCCTTGAGACAGCGTTCAGCCCCTTGCCTGTGCACAGAGACCTGCCAACCCTTGCACAGCCCCAGAAGGACAAAATGTGAAATAAGATTCTGTTAACACGGCACAGAGGGGAGAGCTGATGGAGCCTGGGCAGCCATGGGAGGACAGAGTCTGGCCATGGAGGCAATGGAGCTACTAGCACCAGGCTGCACCTCAACAGCACAGGCTAGTGCACACCAGTCCTCCTGAACTGCGCAAGCCATGAATGAAACCCCCAAAATAATTAAACATCCTCTACTTTAACAGCCACTAGCAAGAAAATAAATAAGACATCCCAATAGAGGAAGATAGAGTAATTTCACATTTACACTTTCAAGGGAAAAAGGAGTTTGAAACAAACAAAACATCTCTTTTTCCCTGCAGAGAAAGAAACTGCCTGTCAAAGCGGGACCATAGCGACACTGAGGACTCTGCAAAATTCTTCTGTTTGCTTCTGCATTTGATTAGCTGCCTGTATTATGTGTTTTAATTTCCTGCCATTTAAGCACATTGCTGTCATGGTGATAGATGCTGTAGAAATCAGTAAAATAAATAAATAAAAGTTCAGAACACTTTTGACCAAGTCTGCGCTAATTAGCGCATAAGACAGACAAATGTTTTCTGGGATTTGTGTCAACCACATCCAGATTCCTCCCCTGCTCCTCAGATACCAGCAAAACCCTTTCTAGAAATGGAAATAAAGAAAGGCAGCAGATGGTGCTGGGAATACTCTAAGATGTCTCTATTCAGACCCAGATACTAGTGGCAAACCATAGAGTTAACAAGCACTGTGGAGCAGCAAATATTTAATGTGATGGCAGTAGCAGAGCCAGGAAGGCAATATTGCAAAAATGATTGGTGAAGGGCTAACCAGAAGCCCTTCAGAACCTGTGTGGGTGGGATGCTCCACCTGTGGTTGCAAAAGCTGATCTAGCGAGAATAGGTGGAAGTGGGAGGGGAAGGAGAAGGGGGCTATCCCCTGGCAGAAACAAGTGAGACTGGAGATGAATCTTGTTAACATAGTTATATTTATATATAACACCATATAAACCATAGTTTATAACAGCAAAATAAATGGTGTGGTAGTGTTCATCTCTACTTCTGGACTTTTTTAAAGAAACCAAAATAGTAATAATTGTAATTAGCACAGGGTTCAAAACCAAAAGCATCCTAAGAGTTTTACAGGCAAAACCAAAGACTGTCTGTACTTTTAAAGTGAGGAAAGGACTCGTCTGATTGACAGCAGGAAAGAAATACATAAAAATAACTCCTTTCAAAAACCAAAGTGGAGTTATTATTTCTTGCAGAGCTTCTACCACAAGCCATCATCATCCCCTCCTGACTGGCTTTCCTGTAGAGATTCAAAGGTAAAACACATATCCTCAAGCCATGTAATATCACTGCTTTTGCACTGTCTATGCAGTTCTGATCAAATTTTCTTTGATCAGAAAATTAATCTTGGCTGGAAATAGGAAACAAAAGGGATATTTACTGGACACAGTCAATATTAAATTAGCAGATGTTTAGTATTTTTTCCCAGGGTACCATAATTTCTCAGACAAATACAATCTCAATTTAGGCTATAGGTGTAAATTCTAATCTCAGTAATAACATCTCCCATCATATTGCACTGTCACCTGCATATACTTTGCAATGCAAATTGCACCAAACACATCCTTCCACTCAGTTCACATCACTAAATGGAGGTCTATAGCCTAAAATCTCATGGCATGCATTTTTGGCTATGCACAATCGAACCTGTAGACTTTGTCATCAATGTCATAACTGTCCACCATAGTAACTGAATCTCTGCTATTAAAAAACCCTTGCTAGGAATTATACCTTTACAGAACAAGGAGGTTTTAGCAGTGCTGCTTTTGTTACAACATGGAAGGAGTTACTGAACAGTCAGTGTTGGCTGCATTTTTTGTTCAGATGGCTGTAGTCTGTACCTAAGGAGTTGTGCAGCAGAGACAAGGCTAACAAGTGGACTGCTGACATAGCTGTGCAGTAAGGGCTGTAAGTAAGGAAGCACTGAGTAAAATCTTGGGATTCAAGGAATCCTGTAATACCCAGTCATTCAAGGATGGACCAACCATCTTGTTTCAGGACCTCCTGGTCAACGTGGTAACTGTAGTATTGGTATCCCAGATCGCACATATGTTCTGCTAAATTCACCTCTCCTTGACAGAGTGTTTTGATCTCAGCCAAACCAGAAAAATTATCCTCCAAAACTTATCCAGGTGTCACTAGATGATTTGACAAAAGCAGTCACCATTTATACAGTGACCAGTGTCTTCCATAGCTATGTCTCACTGCTGGCCTTATGCTGCTTTGGCTGCAGGAGGAATGAAGCTTCAGCCACAAAAATCCTGTCTGCTGTGTCAGAAATCTATAGCACCCAGACCTGGCTGTCACCAGCCACTGGTCACTGCCATCACCAGCCCACGCTTTGACCAGGGGAAGTTCTTGATTTGCTACATCATCTCATCATGGTTTGGACATGTCTCCTCGCCACAGATAGTGCAGTGGCACAGTAGCACAGAGGCGGCTGTCAGGGTGGCAAGGAATGGCTAAGGAAAGAAAAATTGACAACTGGAGCCTATGGAAAGCTGTAGGGAACAGGGGGAAGGTGGAGGACAGCATGCAGGCTGGCACAGCCTTCCATCATGTCATACAGAGACAGCCCCGCCTGCAGCAAGCTTGGGCTGAAAGCCAGCCGTGTTCAAAAGCACCTAGAGAACAAAATTGGGCAGCTGTGGGGAAAAATGCATTTCACTGCAGATGCATCGCTATGAAAATAGCCTAACCTGCTGACTGGACAGCCTGCACATATCTAACTAAAGCAGCAGGATGAGCACCAAAGGTGTCAATTTGTCGCAGCACAGTACAGAGACTGTCAGGGAAGACGTATGTGAGTGGGAGAACCTGAGTCCATCACTGTACCCGATGCAAAGTTCAGGAGGGAGAAGTTTAATGCTATCTAGAAGGTTACTGAAGAAGCAATTCTGATTGGTTATCTGTGTACCTTTTCCAGCACTCTAAAGAGTTTGTGGTGAGGGGCACAGGGTGCCTGCTGCTGGGTAACGGAGAACCCAGCAGTGCCATGGCCAAAATGGCAAAGGAGTGCTTGGCTTGGAGTGGGTTCCCCTGTGAGGTCCATGACTACCTGGTTGAGAGCAGAAGGCATGGGCTAGATGGAGCAGCCTGTAGGGCAGCCGGCAGCACATTCATAGCCAATTGTTTGCTCCTGGCATTGTTCAGAGCAAATTCTGATCATCTCCAAATGCTGCCTCAGGGCCATGTTCAGAGCATCAGTTCAGTGCTGATCTAAGCCTCATGTTCTATGGCCTCAGTGACGGGGCTGGGGGCCCTGCAGGGTGGCAAGTGTCTTCATGATATGTGGACAGCCTTCCTTGTATCATATGCTAGTGGCATATGAGTGCACTTGCAGGCTCCAAAGAGATGTCGCAACTAGTTGGTAACACTGCTTTTGTTGAGATGCAAAGGAACAGGGCTGTCATGGTGCTACCCTGCAAGCGCCACTCTGCAAACCCAGCTTCTGAGTGTCCTGATGTGCATTTCTTCCCAGTTTTAGATGCAGATGGTTTTGGGGAGTTTTCTTCAAGGCCACATATATCATCAGTCTTGTAAATGATTGCAGTGGCATCAGCTCCTGTCCTTGACTGTGCTTCTTTGTCAAGTGCAGCAGCGATAGCAATCACTCCGGTGTTTTGCAAAGCTGCAGATCACTATTGCCAATCTTTGTATAAACAAGAACTAATTAATCTTCACCACATCTTTGCGAAGAATGTAAGTATTATCATTCATTATCTTTCCTGTTTTACAAACATAAACTGAGATGGCAAAACAAAAAATTATTTGCTGATGGCCACACACGATAAACACATCATGGGCAGTAAATACAGTATTGCTCAGTGGAAGAAGGCAGTCTGTGAGATTCCCAGGTTTTACTTTAATGCAGATAATGAAGAATAGACATCGTAATAAACAGCTGTTCTATGAAATGGAGGCTTTCTGCTCTGAGAATAAATCAAACAGCAGCCAGAATATTTTACTAATTTTATTGCGAAAGAAATACAAAGATGAAGGACCCAAATTTTGAAACAGAGCAGCAGCTGCACACATTTGGTTTTGGTTTTTAAAAAGAGCATATTTCCCATTTAGGCTTCAAAGTGGCTGCTCTGTCAAAAGGCCCACTGACATATTGAACCTCTTGACATTTTGATTTTTAATTTACTCTGAAATATTGCGGAGGGATCAGTTAAGTGCTGAACTTCATTTTTCTTTTAGTGTGCTGCAGTCAAATGGAGTGGAGCTGTATCTTTAAAATCTTGCCCCATTTTGCCTGTAGTAGGGACATGGAAAATTGGCTTTCTGTGAGCGCAAAGGCAAGAAAGGATGTAGAAAGCTTGCAGAAAAAGAACTGAAAATTGCCTGTTTCACTGTAGCTTTGTCTCAGTAAGATGCTTCTTGTCTGCAGAAATAGTAGTTGTTTCCTACCTTCTTATTCTGTATATCAGCAATTACACTGGCCATTTTAAGAAACCAGTTATAAATGTGGATTATTTTCTTGTCTGGTCAAATGTTGAATAATGATTTAGTATTCCTGTGCCACATTCTTGCAAAGCACTTCAAACTGATTTGAGTACATGAGCCTGATCTTTTCAAAAATCTTAACTGAGCAAGAAGTAGCTGAAATTATCCTGAGAAAAAGCACTCAGGTGGCTCATCATTTCTTAGCTGTATGAGGTGAGAAGGGGAAAGGCAAGACAGCAGTAAAAGCAAGGGAAGAATTTCCTGGGAACAAGCTCAAGATGCATCCAAAGGGAAATCCCTTAGGGCCTCCAAGGAGGTAAACAACTATCATTAAACTGTCCTGCAGCTCTTCGGCTCACTTACCTTTCTTTTTTACTTTCTTTCTTTCTTGTAAAGAACCTTCACACAGTGCTGTGCCCTGAATTTATTCATTCTGTATATGATTTGATGGGTACCTTTTCCATATTTTTTTCTTTAAGTTCTGGGCACCATTGCTAGCATTCTATCTAGTTTTCTCCTAATAAACAATACAATTAAAGACTAGTTTGAGGAAGTTGCCTCTCTTCTTGGTAGGCAACCAGCACAAAGACAGATTCAGGCAATAGTAAAGCAGGAACAAAAGTGGGGTAAAAGGGAGACCTTCCTCCTCGTGTTCCTTTATTGGTCATGTAGAGAATCACTCCAATGCCTAAAATAAGGAGACATGAGCATCGAAAAGCAGAATATTGTTTGTGATGGGCAGGTTTCCCCAGGCTGCCATGTTTCATTGTAGCCCCATCCAGGAAGGTTTGCTTGGTATGCTGCCTGGGCATACAAGGAGCTACTTGTCTTTACTTGTCCAAGGGGGGAGCTTAAGCACTGAGAAATTTGCACTCTGGTGAGCAAGCCAGAGGCAAAGCAAGACATGATGTGTGGTACTTGCAGTCACTTGATCTTTCATTTTTGGATGTGGGTTACATGTTTCTGTGGCAGACAAGATGGTGCCACATTGGGGAATGCTGCTGCACAAGGGAAGAGGGACTGGAACATATCTGAGGATGTCAGTTGTTGGGATGAAGACTTGGAAAGATCATAAGGTTGAAAGCAAAGATGATAGAAAGGGTAGACCTTCAAATGGTCTGAGTATCTCTTCAGCAGCTTCTACAGAAATTTGTCAGAGACCAGCGCCCTAGGAGACGTGGCTGACCAAATGCCACACAGTTTTGCACACAAAGACCAGAAAGGACAAAAATGTGTCCAGCAGGATGGTGTTCCCTGTGGGGAACACAGTATGGTTTACAGAACAAAAAGAAAGAACTTTTGGATGAACTGGAGGTGTTTCATTGCTTCTGAAAGAAATCCTCATGTACATTAGTTAAAAAGTTTGCCCTATCCAAAGGAAAGTAAAAAGCGGGGACAGGCAGTTTGTAGCCAGACTGCCACTGGGGAGTGCATGATGAAGCCATTTGCCCAGTTCAAGTCCATCTAACCCAGAGAAATCATCAACTCCGGCAGTTAAGTTCAGGGAGACCTTCTTGCAAAGAGAAACCCACCAGCTACCAAGGCAAGGGGCTGCCCTGGGGTTCTGCAGTGGTAGGTACTTCCTCTCTGTTTAATTACAAAATGAGAGCAACAAAAAGGCACAACTGAAGAAGAAGAAGAGGAGCTTTTCCATTTGTTTAGTTATACAGGTGCCAGATTTGCAAGCAGAACACCTTATTGAAGTTTCAGACAGATTTGTATTGATTTGAAGTCAGAACATTGTCCAACTAAGTGAACCTGCAATAAACTAATTTTATGCCAAGTTAAGCCTGTACAAAAACATCTTGCAGTGGTTAAAATGAAGTGGCATTTAAACCAAGTAAACTTAATTTGATAAAACTTCAGTGAGAAGATGAGACTACTCATATTGTGGCCCTGCAAGAGCATTTGAGAGAGTTATTCATATGATTCTGGTTGCACAAAAAAAAGCCTATACAGCAACATCAAATAGAAAGAGTTTTATGAGTGTATTTTTTTAAAAAAACCTCATTACAATTTAAAGACCTAGTTCTAATTCTTTGACCAAAATAAATTTCTATTATAGTATAATTCACTATTCAAAAAGAGTAAGGTGGCAGATAGTGTCTAAAGCCAAGACAAAACTACAAGATGGCATGTAAAATAACTGTAATTAAACAATCAAATGTAGCAATTAAACATGAATGATTCTTTATTAAGCTGAATGAGGATGCCAAACAAGACTCCACAGGTGGCAAGTTTATTCCCCCATGCTCGTTGGTATTTTCATTAGCAGCTCTTGGCATAGTCAGACATGCAAATCTGCCCGTGTCTTTAAGAGCAAGCCCCTGTTTAGGGGAGGATATGCAAATATTGAGAAGGACAGGATTAAAATATAACAGCAGTGTTTGGGAGATAAATTGAAGAAATATGCAGAGAGTCAACAACGTCAGTGTTCTACGCACACAATAATGAAACGCACCACTGCAGCATGGCAATAGAAAATGCTGGGAAGAATGTTGTTTTGCTGTGGTATCCAGGGGTCACCACTAAAACCCTGAGAGCAGCACAAGCCAGCAGCTCTGCTCTTTGACAGATGCAACATCTAGCTGGCAGAGATGGGCTTTGCTGGGCACCACAACCGCAACTGGGTGGCAGTGCTTTGTGAAGCGTGTGAACTCTCCCTGCAGGCGTTGCTTTTTCAGAGTCAACTTCCCTGCCAGCAGCCACAGGCAGAAAGTTTTGTCGTGCCTTGCAGCCCTGCCACCCTGGAGGCATGCCAGGGAGGTATTAGCACAGCTGCTGGGTTTTCCCAGGCTGGCATCCAAAATGGCTAGCATCCCCCTTACAGGAGCAGGGCCACCAACTCCTCCCAGAACCACCCTCTGCCTTGAACCTCTTCAGGGCAGGGTTTTTTCTGGGTTGCAGTACTTTCCCTGTTGCTCTCCAAAGCCGAAGTCTGCCTGGCGGCAGGAACTGGGCTCTGCCTACAAAGCAGTATCTGCCTTTGGAAGATCTCATAAATATGACTCCTCGCTAACACTGAGCCAGTCAAACCCCACATGAACCTGCACATGAGAGAAGCTGACAACCAGACAAGCTGCCTTAGCAATAAAATGGTTAATAGCAGAGCTGTGGGAAAACCAGGTAAGATAATAATGCTAATTATGCTGCTCTCCTTCAGCAACAGAGGCAATAGCACACCACAATGGCACACTGCCTTTGGTGTGGGGCACGTTTTCTTTTACAGATTAATCAGGAAGAGCTCATAGGAACGCAACAAAGGTGATAAAGGATTTGGAAAATAAGACCTGTGAGAGAAAGGCATGTTCTGGATGGAGAAGAGAGTGCTGAAGGGATACAGAACTGTCTACAAGCATGTTAAGGGGCATTATAAAGAAGATTGTGATCAATTCTCATTAGTCAGTGAAGACAGAATGGTAAGTAATGGATTTTCACTCCAGCAGGCAAAAAATAGGTTAAATATGAGGGAAAACTTCCTAATATCAAACAGGTAATGGAATAATCTGCCAAAGGAGCATGGACAGTGGCCACCACCATGGAGATGTCAGGAGGGACCAGACACCAGACCCCCAAAGGCAGTGGGGAAACAATCCAAGCAATCCTCTAGTAGTCAGGCTGGAGATAGTGGCTAACCCACTGAGGATCTCCTCCTCTCCTTAAAGGTTCATGCATAAGACAAGACACCTCAGAAAGAGCAGGCTACATATGAGAGCTAGGAACTATTCAGGTAAGAGCATCTCAGTGATGGGGCAGAGTTTTTGCTGCATCAGGGTCAGTATTGGTGGGTATTGCCAAGTCATTATGTCCTTGGTTCCCAACTGCATTTTCTCGTGAGGGATGGAAAGCAACAACCTTGCACCTGGTCCTCCTCATGCCTGGTTGTGACATGAACTTGGGGACTGCTGCCAGACTTGGGCAGTTTGTGGTCTTTCTGTCCTTTCCTCAGATAACACAGGGAAAAAGTACAGCTGGTATAAATCCCAAATTCCTCTCTGAGGGTGTTCATGGACATTTTGGACAAGGCTTGACCTGCACCAGCTCTGGGCAACAGGGAAACAGCCTTGGCGCTGCAAGCCAGCTAGATCAGAACACTGACTCCTCTGGAGCCAACACATAACACAGCACGTTTCATCTTGACCATATGCAACCTAGCAATGCAGTGGTGTTCAGGAAATACTCCCTGCTTATTGAAGTAAGTTACCACAAGACGCAGTTTGCATTTGGCAAAAAACCTCCATCTTTTACCTTTTATGTGCTACTACTACAGTATTAGGACAGGAACTTCACAAAGGAAGGAGCTTGTGTACAAGACATGCAAGTAGCTCCTCTCTTCTTCAACCAGAGCTGGGGGTCAGGTCACTTGTGGTGCTTTTTGCTTTTCAGTGCCGCATGTGCATAAAGTCCTTGCAAACAGTTGTAGCTTGATTAACATTAGCAGGTATGTCCACCAGTGAGGTTTTCCTGTCATATCCCAGAGAAAAGATGGAACAACTTTACTTTCACTGGTTCAGAGACAGATTTTGAATTCACTTTTTAAAATCCTTGGGAATTAGCTGAAACCTATAGTTTAAAAAGCAATAATAAAAATTAAATAAATAAATATAATTTTTAAAAAAGCACATTGCACTATTTCTATCAGTGTGCACAGTACTCCCAGCTTTTGTTGGCGTGTGGTGCACGAGGCTTGGGCTTGAACTGAATCTTGCTGAAGTCGACATGTGTCTTCCTCTTTCATTTCTCTGGACTTTGGACAAAGGCACAGTTTTCCAAGACTGCCCATGTAGCCTGGCTGGCAGGGAGAGCAGCAGGGATAGGGGTCTGCATGCAGACAGGCAGTCCCAGAGATGAGGCCATCCAGCCTGTTAAAAACAGGTTAATGCGCTTGGGAGATGGAGAGAAAGGAGCTTGGCTTCTGGTTCAGCACTACCACCTGCCAGCCTACATGAGACAGAGAGCAAGTGCCAGGTGAGGAACTGTGTTCAGGTTTATTGCTACCCCCAAGCAATCAAGCATCATGAATCAAACCTATATCCATGGAATGGTTTAAAACCCAGGAAATACCATAATAATAAAATGTGCCTTGTTTCCTTGGCCTTTTTATTTCTGAACCTCCATGGGTAACTGATGTCACAATTTGAAGAATTTCCATTTATTTTCAAAGAAAGTAATGTTTATTTACTTAGGAAAGATGTGAAATTCACTGGCCTCCAGGAGAAGGAGTTTTTATGAAAACTGGAGATATGAGCCTATGGAAAAACTGCAAGAGTCGATCAAACTGCAGCTACACAAAAGAACGGTTTGTTCTGCTTCCAATATGACAATATTTACCTGTCATGGTAAGAGATCCGAAAGTCAGGCTTTCCTTTGCATTTCTGCCCAAATCTGTCTTTACAAAGTTTGATTTTGTTATATCCTCTCCAGCATCTAAATCAGTGACCTCTCTCACACAAGCGATGATATTTCCGCAGAAGACAGATTAATTTTATTTTTTTTCCATTGATCTGGGACTTGAAACAGCTTTGGGGAGGGAGGCAGATAGGAAGCAAGAGGGGATTTAAGCTTTTTGCTTCACCTTTTAAAAAAAACCCCATGCAGCATTGCTGTCCCTGGAGTGGGCCCACATTATTACTACGACCACAGCCACATCATCAGAGCTACAGCCCTCGGAGTTGTAGATCATCAGTCTGCTGTCACGGCCGTGATGTATGATGGAAAAAGCCATCCATCTGCAAATGCCGAGCACAAAGAGCTGTGGCTGTGAGGATGCAGCGTGGCATGTGCGACACATACAGCAGCAAGCATTTTCCAAATAAAAAAGACATAAAGGTGGTAAATTGAAGGAAGGAAAGGGGAAGGCATGCAAAACCTCTCACTCCTGGGTCTCCAAAATTGCAAAATGCAAGTATGTTCTCAAATCCAGAAACGACACCTATGAATCCAGCTACTGCTTCTTCCACATGCACACCTCTTTCTCTTAAAGCTTACATTTGTTTTTTTCTCTTCCAGTGTAAAGCTCAATTGTATTTACACCTGCTTTAGGATCTTTACAGACAAAAGACGTTTAAGGCTGTGAAATCTTGGGAGAAGGGAAAATGACATGGTGGATCAATCAGCTGATGCTTCTTCCCTGCACGGCAGGAGACTCCAGCAAACCTCTTGTATTTTTGTGAAGGCTCAGCTTTGACCGAATTTTTCTTTTGGCATATAAGAAAAGAAAGGTATTTAAATTTTGAAAAAAGGAAGTGAGAGAGACTGAGAAAGCCTAAGTGCTTATGCATGGCTGCAGGTTTCTCAACTAAAAGCTACTGTTGATTGTCCAGGAGAGAAGCCATTTCTTGTGTTACTCTGCTGCACAATACTCTGAATGTGCGTACAGAGAAGGTTTGCAGCTAAATAAAATTAAATTAAAAAAAATTTAAAAAAATATTATGTATCGGTCACAGAGCCAGTTGTGTGAATGCATTCTGGGATGCTGATCACCCAAAATGGTTCTCCTGAGTTTTTAACACCTGTCACTGGTAACAGGCAAAGCCAATGCCTTACAAAAGCAGACATTCAGGGAAGAGTTTTGTTTTTTCCCCTCTCCAAGCAAGAAGTGCCTCATTAAAAGTTGGAAGCCGTAAAGAAGTGGGTGTCACTGCAAATGCATACAGGAGCAAGTACTTCAGTAGCTCTACCTTGTACAGTGGCAGGGGGGACAGTCTTTCAATTTCAAACAACTACAATACAGTTTTCAAAACATCTACCTCCATATAACATAATGCACTTGAAATAACATATTCTTGCTCATTAATAGCAAATTATGGCAAATACATCCAGCTGCTCTTGAGAATGCAGGTCTAAAGACCTTTGACAAACACATCTTCTGTTCGTGGGAATGTGGTAGGGCACCATAATACTGAAAAAGCATTTCTTCCCTCACATTTCATGTCCTTTTCAGTATCTTATTTTTGTTTAGGAAAAATTACTAATTCCTAATACTAACTTGTCACTAACAATACAATTTTTTAATCTTTTCATGTCAATCTACCAAAAAAACCCAGTTTAGTTTTGCTTAGTTTAGTACTAGTATTCTTTCATTTTTTTAATATATGCTTTTCACTCAATAAATATTTGAGCCAATCACAGATCTTTGTTGCTAATAGTTTATTTAAGGAAACTGGATCTTTTTGTTGGCCAAATCATCACTTGTTGATGCTTATGAATTTCTGCAAAATATGTTTTGTAAAGCAAAAATGTCTCTAAATCAGCGTGCCCATCCGTTGAACTTTCCTAAGCAGAGGATGAACTTTGCTGAAGATGACAGTAATTTAGCTGTTCCTCAAAATGGTAATGAATTTTTAGAACTTGGCTGCACAGAGGTGAGTTGACTCTGTCTTTGTGAAGAAAAACAGTGGGAAAAAAGGGGATTGCAGGACAATCAAGGAGGCATCCCAGGAGGGCAGCCCGGACAGATGATCCTGGAGATTCTGTCTACAAAGTACCAAAGCACTTTTGGCAGCACAGCAAAACCTTTCTAGCCCTACACCAACTAACCCATTTCCTTTGGGAATGACTAGCATAGAAAAAGGGTAAGAGGGTACGAAAAAACTGGCAGCTGAAGTGATACCAAGTCTGAAAATCGTTCTTCAGAGGTCTACTAATGAATACATTGGTATTGTCTAAAATAAAAAAAACACCCACGGCAAAGCAGACAGCACACTTGGCAGGGGAGGGATCCCAGGACAGCTGAGAGCGTGCGACTGTGTGTGGCCACAGCTCAAGAGGGCTTTTCAGTTTTTCCGCTTGAAACTCTGCCCCATCTTGGTTTTCTTTTGTTTGTTTTTTTTTTTTTTTCTTAAACTACTTTATTCAGTGCCAACTCCTGAAAAGAAATGTGTGGGAGAAAAGCTCTCAAGGAAAGATTTATTTTTAGCTTAAATAGCTAGGTCAGCAGTTTAGAAAGCCAACAAAGGCTCAGGTTGCACTATCCAGTACACTCAAACCACCATGGGCAGAGTTCCCTTATTTAATTCAGGAACTAAGTTTTGGCTTGCACACTTCCCCTGTTTATCTGTATTCAAGTGTGGGATTTCTCCAGTGGTGTCTGAGGGGATGGATCCCCTTTCTGTCAGGCAATGGGAAGGAGAAGATGGAACTGCTAAAGACATTTTTGCCAGGCAAATTGCAACAGACAGTTGACATGCTGCCACCCTGACCCCTATGGCAAAACCTCCAAAGTGCCCTCATTCCTTCTTCCTCGGCCCCATGTGAGGTGCTCCTACTCCCCTGGATTGCTGAACTCCGACATCAGTTAGCAGGTGTTGCCCTCATTTGCAGATCCTTGGGAAAGGTTGATAATTAGAAAGAGATTTCCAGAATAGATTGCCACTCTTGACAGCAGCATGGGAAGAGCAGGTAACTGGCTCGTATGCAAAAAACCAACCCAGACCAATTTATTATGCAAGCATTAATAAGGAAAGACAAAGCAGAAAGAAATATTTTAAAAGGATAATTGTTTGAATAAACTGTTAGCCTTATATAGATGCATAGATAAGTAAATATCAGAGGTAAATCTTGCTATTTATCAAGGAGTTGAACTTCTCATTTGCATCTTCAGTAACAAGATTTGTGTTCCTTAAATGGTGTCCACCTCTACACTTGAGTTTTGTGATTTTAAGGCTTGAGCAACTGTAATTAAAGAGCCTTCTTGGAGCAAGTGTAGCACTGTGCAGTGTAATGTGACATTCAGAATATATCAGCGTCACTTTACACAGGAATTCTGATTATTTTCACTTGTGTGCTTCAGCCTGTCATTTATCCCCAGTGAAACTCATCCTCCTCAAACCCTGGTGTCTCACCTAGTTCATGCAGTTTTCCTCATTTCTATAAACCTCTGTCATTTTAATCATGTGGTTTATGCGTTTAATTCTTAAGGTAAAGACCTACTTTTATTTGCACACTAATGATTTTACTAGCCTATTGCATAATGCAAACAGTCCTAAAATAGGGCAGCTAATCAACACGAACACGAGACATGAAGATCGAGGCAGCAGCATCCATTCACACAGCAATGTATGTCTGCAACAGAAGAGATTTTTATTTTTCTGTTAAATAGGATGCCAGCAGGAACTGAGACTGCTCTTTGATTCAGCGATAATGAGTGAACGTTGTACCAATGAAATTTACATTTTGCCAGTGATATGAAAAGAACAGAATTATTCTTAGTTCAGATTTAGGGCCCCCAAATACACACTGATTTTCTGAAGTCTGAGTGCTCTGAAGCCCCTAATTTTGTGAATGAAAATTTTGGCATTTAGTAAAAGATGGCACCCAACATGAAATGTAAAAGTAGGGCAGGTGACTACCCATCAACATTCCTCCTGGAGGATCTTCTTCTCTGAAGCACATTAACCCACCTACTTCTTCCCTTTCCCCCCCTGCAATTGGAATTTTTGTCAGTTTCCTCCATATCTGCTTCATCTGGAAACTTTCTGAAAATATATTAGAAAACCTATAAGGCTCTGTACTGAGGCAGAAGCACATTTCTCTATGCTGACACCTACCATGTCAAACTATTATCTAGGCTTCCTGCTGGCTGATGTTGCTGGAGAAAGCTGAACTTTGACTTCAGGGCGGGCAGTGAAAGGTAATTTGGTCTGCACCTCATACCTCGGGCAGGAAGAAGGCTGCAGGTCTCATCTAAAGCAGACCTCTGAGGCCACATACAATGGCCGTGGTGGTTCAGAGGACTGCTAGGCACCAACCCATCCCACAAGGCTGTAAGTCGCCTGGAGGTGATGCTCTCCTTCCCTACTGTGAAGGACCAAAAAGGGCAACTGCCATGTTGCCACCCAGCATATTGCGCTGCTCAGATGGACACGGTGCACTTTCCACGGTTAGAGCTATTGAAAAAATGGGTATATAGAAGTGTGTGTATATACACATGAGTCCTGACACACCAGGTTAAAACTGAAACAGGTTTACAAGGGGGACCTAACAAGATGTAGTCTTTGCTGGCCGGTTTGGTAGCATGGACAGTACTGGTACTTCTGATTTTTTCTGATAGTACTTCTGGTCTAAAGTAGAGACAGTTTACCAGTGCCTAAGGGCCATTCACTGGGCATTTCAATGATTGTGTGCTCTATGCTGGCAACCAACACTATAATCTTATTTCTGTTTATTCTGTTAATTTGAGTAGTACAAACCCCAAGCTCCACATTTTCTGAAAATGGAATAGTTAGTATCCTGAGGATGGAACCCCAAATATCCTACAACCACTATTGGTTGGTATCCTGTAATCAAGGTAAAATACTCCTTCCTGGCAGCAGAGGTCCTACATAATTCCAGGGTGCTTTCAGACAGACTGCTGCTAGGAGAGCCTCATATTGAAAGTAAGTCTTTTGGTCATGGGTGGCCTTTAACAAACTAAAAGAGATTTGCCCAGTATCTTGTTAACTACACTGCTGTTATCCAAGCTATTACAGGCCAGACAGTCCACCTGAAGGTGTCCTTTCCCTATTCAGAAGATGTGGAGTAGTTAGCTGCTATTTGTTGTATTGTAGTGATTAAGAGGGAAGAACCTGGGCTAACAGCACTACTGGCTTCCCAGCATTGAATTAAGAGAAATGACTATCCACTTTTTTCCCTCAATAAAGGAGGCACTTAAGCAGTTTTTGGTAATTTTTCCCTTCTGTTTTTGGTGAGAAAAAACAGTGTCCTCAACCTCCCATTAGAAACTATTATATAACAGATAGTACATTCATGGACAGTAAAAGCCAGCACATCAGTTAACATTTGCAGGCCAAGTATGCAATTGCAGAAACAACAAATTATTTTTTAAATTAATGGCCAAAAAGAAAGTCCTTTTCTATTCCCAACACTGAAAATGCAAAGCTATGCCTGTCTTACATAGTTTTCTTATGGTGTCCCCAGTTTCTTTACCATCAAGAAGCTCAGCCTCCTACTGGTGGGGTTGAGGAAATACTCTGCTCAGGTCCTCAGGAGCATGCCCTCCTAGTAGTAATATATAGCTACTTCGGTCAAAGAGTGTCTCCAAATCCTGTGTAGGGTACCAGCCTAATTCTTTCACTCTCCTTCCACCCCACAACTGTTTATATCTGCTATACCCCCTCCACAACCCCCCAGCTCCCTTTTGTTAATTTATTATGCAGGGACAGCAGCACATGGCAGATTAAAATGATGGAAGCAAGGCTCATTAGGATTCTATGTCCTTTGAGTGGTACGTAAAAAAATGCTGTGTGAAATGTCATGAAAGTAGATTCGGAAGTTTTGACAGATGTGAGAAAAGGAGAAATGTTTGCCATTTGTCTTAATGACACTTTAGTAAGTTTGGAGAGCCAAGGAAAAAAAAAACCCAACACTAAGTGACAATTCTGGAGGGATGTGAACTGTTTCCAAAACTGATGCTGGGGCTGAGAGCAGGCCCACAGCACATCAGCAGGTCTGGTCCTTGGCACAGGCTGCCAAAAGGGAACAGTAAGTGGGGTAAAAGCTAGTGAAAATCATAGTTCTTCATGACTTAAGCTTGGCCTTTGAGTAAGAACTGGTTACTGTAATCCTCCCCACAATACTGCAGCCCTGAGGACTCTTTGCATGCAGCCAGCAGTGCAAACAGAAACATGCAAATATTACAGGAGCGTGAGAGAACGTGTTTATGTGTAATTACTAACCCAGCCAAGGCAATTATTTTCAGTGTTATATCTAAACAAAAGGTTCCTCAGCTAGAAGCCAGTTCTACAGAAGTCAGACTCTAAATTGCCATTAATTTGAAATTGTCCAAAGGGGTTTTTTGTCCATTGACATTACAGGAAAAGAAAGGACTAGTCATGGACATACAAATTTCTTTTGACTCCTGAGCTTGGAAGCTGACTGTACCAGATTCATAAATATATGGCTTCAGTGGCTACACCTTTTGTCCCCTTTAGGCTTTAAATACTCATTTCTCTCCCCTGTGGGGAAGGACATTGCTGGCAACAATAGTTCTGCACACCTTTGACCGAACCAATTCCATTTTCTCGAAATGGGCTTTCACCTCCAGCAAACACTTCTCAACTTCCCTCCAATAAATGTTCTTGCTCCTTACAGCTTCAAGGCAAAACTGCCTGCTAAGCAGGAAATGTTCAGTGTGATGCAAGTCCCCATGGGCTAGGAAGCAACAATGCAAAGAGCCACCGTGCATGCAACTGCTTCTGCAAAACACATCTTTCCTTACAGGCTTGTGGGAAAATGTCAGCATCTACTTCAACGGCAAGAAGTCCAAGTGGAAAAGGATATAGTTCCACATATGACAAGCTCACCTAGTCTTGTCCCTTTCCAAGGAAAAGAGTGGCACCCAGGAAGAGCAGTAAAGGAGTGGGTCCAGGTAATGCATGACTTGTTTTTTCCACATGCAGAAAGTTTTATGCAATCTCAATTTCATGATTCGATATTTATGAAGTCAACATTTCTTGTGATAAACAATGGAATAGCACACTAGCACATTTATTTGAGTCAGAAACGAGAAATGCTCAATACCTTATCTTGAGGAACTAGTTATTTGCAGCAGAGAATCAATTTGTTGAACTTAGTCCTTTTTCCTGCTTGTGAATTGTCTTGAAACAGATCACAATTTCCATTAATATGTCCACAGTTCAAAATTATCTAACAAGCAATGCAAACATATTCCAGACTGAATTGCTGGTAAACTATTCACTATGATTGCTGCTTTGACTATTTGATATTAAAAATTTAACTGTTTTCTCATTGGGCCCATAGCTCACCTCATTTGTCCATCCCCCGTCTTTGCAAGCCCAGTTTTTTCAGGTACGGATATTTAGAAGAGTTAATTGCTAAGACTTTCTCCTCTGTCCTTCATTTGCCTCTATCTGCTCTCCTTTCTAGACTATGATCTCCAGGGCCAGAATTTCACAGCCTCTCACAACAAAATACCATTCTCAGTCAGGGCCATCGGGCCAGCCTGGGATATTGTCTAGTGATAGAGGGGAAAAAAATCCCACAAAACAACTACCTCCTTTGTGCTTTTGTTTTGCTACAAAGCCAACACCACATACAGCTGATGTGAAGTTTACATAATTATTGTTACATCTTTCGAGATCAGTGTATGAATGATCCACATTTTAAGGTGTTTTCTGAATAGACTGAGAGCTGGAGCTAAGTAAAGCAAAAAATGTGTATTGTCATGCTGCCACGTGTACTGCTTGATTAGAAATGGCCAGCCAGCCGGCAGTGTGGCTCTCACCACGACAGAAACAAAGTCCCAGTATTTTGCTGCTCAGCTGTCTCTTCAGTGGCTGCAGCGTTGGATATGGATCTATCCAAGCTAGGTAGCTGCGATGCAGACAGCAGCTTGGCCATGCTCTGCAGCAAGAACCTCAAGAAAGATTCCAAAGCACACTGGAGTATTAGGGAAAACTGGGGATATAGCTGGATACCAGCCTCTAGTTACCACTGTAATCAGTGCAACTGCACTAGCACAAAATAGTCAGTTAAGATGTCAGATCTGGTAGCACAGCACTGACTGTAATATCAAGATTTCTTGCTACAGGAAGTTGGGAAACATGGAGATAGGAATAGGCGTGGGTGCTTCCCCAGCTTCCCCCAGATATCCTGCTGCCCTTCTCCCCATGCCACCCAAGTGAGCTCATCCCTGCCATGGCCTGCACATCTGCCCAAACTCTCTTACACCGCAGCTACTGAGCATTACCGTAACTGCTGACAGGAAAGAGCTTAAATAATGCTCTCCAATAATATCATTTTGATCATCTGTGGACTCAGGAAAAAATTCTGTGCTGGCTTACACAGGTTGCGGTTTTATTTGCAGCTCTGTAAGCGTTGGATTATTATATTGAAAGGAAGGTGACTGCACATAAAGCCAGCTCTGCAAAGCACTGGGAGCAGGGTAGGCTCTCATTTCAGGAGAGATATGGCTAAAATGTAGCTGCCAGAAAAAGAATCTGGGAAGCCATCACACACGCAAAAACTTCTCTTCCAGTGTGTGTTACTAATTTCCTCACAGATCCTTCACTGGTGTTTTCAACTGAGGTAAATAAAAGAGAGCCAAATATCTAATGGTTGGGGGTTTTTTTGCACCCCCAACACTTAGATATATTTTATTAATTTATCATATGCAGATTAGCTATTATTATGCAAGTACTTGCATGGCAGATAAATAAATCCAGGTCTCTGTGAGAAGCAAGACTTTTCCATTTCAAGGAGTCAGCTATCTGCTAATTCATTTTACAGTGTGCAATCTTTTACTGGTTGCTTTTGCCTTTCACAGCTTTTCCCTGTTTTACAGAGAAGGAGGGGGAAGTTACGGGGAAGTGTGTTCATTCACAGCTCACAATTATACCTGGACCTGCAGCAGCCCTTTGCAGCAGAAAAGCAGAAGGTTTTCTTAGTATTGCTGCAAGAAAAGTCTACATTCTTGAAAACAGCGCGAATAGGAAGGCTATTCTCCCACATAATGTGAATGATACTGAATTCTGTCCTTCTGCAGGTGCAATGAGGTGAAAAATAGAAAAGCTGTACTGCCTGACCCCATGGGTCTGTTCTACATCCGGAGAACCAAACACAAATAAGACACGCCTAGAAACAGAAGCACATGTCATTTGGAGAAAGTAAAAAAAAAAAAGACACTTTTTTTCACATTAATTGTTTACATTTTTAAAAAAATTATTCAGTGAGATCATGGAAAACAAAGCATGACCATGCTAAAAGCCAGCATCATCCTGCCCCTTAATGAGGTGTGCAGGACAGGGGAACACAAAGCAGGTTACAGGGCACCTGCATCCCCTCTGGGGAGGGCAAGACTGTGAGTGCACTGCTGTCACTGTCCAGGTACCCAGCGCACCTCAAAGTGGTTTGGACTCACTGCAGATGATGGGAGAGATATTTTCCAATGGACACTGGGTACGACTTTTGGAAAGTCCAGCAGTCCCCAGTGACTTTCTGTCCATCTCTGAAGAGCTGAGCTGAGATCTGCATAGCATGGGCACATTGGCACCATCCTGCTTCAGAGCAGTCTGCTTCCCACAAAGCTCTGCTAGGTACTCTCACAAAGTTAGGGACAGAAGAAACAGCAGCTGTTCCAGCATTTGGTGTACACCACAGTTTAAGCAGACTCTGCCTCCAAATATTAAGGGTATAAATAGACTTACAGACTATGAAATACTTAAGTCATCCAGACCATTTCCTTGATTTAAGGCTGGATTAGTTACAGTATATCATTTTTGCCAAAGCTAGATCTAATCTGCTCTTCAAGATCTTCAGCAATGGAGATTTGACAGCCTCCAATGGCTGCTGCCTTGCCATCATTACCATTACAAAGTCTCTCCTTGAAGCATAACTCGATTCTTCCTGGCAGCGATTGAAGACCACTGCTCCTCTCTTAGCCACCAGAGACAGAGGAGATTATTCCCAGCTACCTTGCAGTGGCCTTTCATCTCTGCAAAGATCGGCTTCCCACCTCCTCTCAGTCCTCACTTCTGTGGGCTAAACACAAATTCAGTCCTTTCTTGGTGGCACATTTCCTTCTTGCCTCGCTTCATACAGGTATGTGCAAGCAAACAAGATCAATACAGTCACAGAAATTGGGGAGAAGGCTTGTGCCTAAGTGAAACTGCCCAAGGAAAAACTCTAATGTGTTATCTGGCATTTACACAGAAAGTTGTGCAACTATTTACCAAGCAATCAGTAAACATGCTTTTTAACCATGGCGACCTCAGTATCATGCATCCCACATTCGTAGAGAGCTGTTTCAAATAAACAGGCAACACACGTGAAATACTATCACACCACTGCCTTAATTATTAGCCCATTGATCTCGTATCATGTGTTAAAAGGGACCTTAGAGAGCACTTTTGGAGGAAAGAAACATGAATCTTAATCATTCCAGATAAAAAACAGCACCGTACAGAGACCAGGCTAGGAAAGGTATTGCAAAAATTGCTTCCTCTCTGAAAAACAGTATGCCAGATATCTAGAAAATATATCAATCCAAATGTACAGAAAAGGCAAAACGTGACTGATGTGACAGAGAATGCCAGGTGCCACTCGCTGTTACAACGTGCTTTTGGTATTATTATATGTGTCACACATATGAGCCAACAATGATTTTGGGGAAATGACCCCTGGATCTGCATATTTATTCAACCCACAGCCAGTGTGGGTTGTGTCTGTAAACTGGTGACTCAGTCATGTGAGTGCTGAGCGTTTTACAATTGCAATCAGTAGGAGAGCAGGTATTAGTGGATACCAAATGGGGACAATAACTTCAAAATGCACGTTGAAGCCTATTTATGAATGCAAAATATTTGTAACCTATTGTCTGTGTGAGCATCTCATGCATCCTGTTCTGGTTCAAAGTCCTGGAATTTGTTACAGCTGCCTGTCTTTAAACTTACAACCCAGAAACTCACCTTTTCAGTGTTGAACACATCAGTTGGTGGTGGTTACGAGGACAACTCTATCTGTGGCAACGTCTGCCTTCAAATGCCACAATGCTGCCCTGCTCCAAATTTTCAGCACTCATGCCTTCAGCCTTAAGGTTTACCTATCTCTGGATTGTCAGCATGTCTCAGCAGATCCATCTGAGCATGGAGCATCTTTAAGGATGCTTTATGAGCTTGCGCTAGCCTCTTGTTAAAAATTCAAGACAGTGCTGCAGTATTTTCTGTGTTGTGGGTCATGGTTAGCCTACATAGTACCTACATAGTACCTACATAGTGAGGTGACTCAGTGGTTTGCTAGTCACAAAGCCCTTCCTTGATATCTTTATGCAGTAATTTAACAGAAGAAGCACCAAAAAAGATGGTATGGGATTTTTTTTTCCAAAAAGATTATTTTTGGAAATAAAGAGAGTAGTGAGAAGGTAGGGCAGGACTTGAGCTCCTCACTGGCCTCAGAGAGCCTGCTGATGGCAGCCTGCACTCAACTAAATGCAGCCACTGAAACTTGCAGGAAGACAGTTGCAAATGGCATCAAAAACTGCATTTTTCTTGAGATTAAGATTCTTGTGATTCATCACAAGAAAAAACTTAAAATTCATGTCTTTTTAGAAACTAAAAGATTTAGATTTTTTCATAATTAAGAAAGCTTTCAGTAGCAATATACATGAAATCAGTGGGCACACTTCATTAATTCAGATGAAACATGAACTACTCAGTACACTCTTGCAAAACGCCAAATTACTTATGAAAAACAAAGTAGATTCTGCCCCAAAAATTACAGGGTTTCCCTGCGCAGTCAGTTAGTAGGGAAACGCATGGCTTTCTCCCCTGCTCAGCCCAAACAACACAAGAAGCCACAAAACAAAAATAGGTGCAAGTGGTCCCCTCCATTTGGCAGGCCCCAGCATGGTTGGGTGTTTCTCAGCCCCCACAAGCAAGGTGAGAAGAAGAATGGATGCAACATGTCCCACAAAAGAGCAATATCTAAGCAGACTGAACCATGAGAGGTCAGAGCCGACACTCGTGGCAGACACAAAGCCAGCATGTTCACAGTGCCAGGGACCTGGCCTCTGTCCCAAAAGAAAGGTGACACTACAATCTAGGATTACAGCCCTGGGACAAGAGGGAGGACTGCATCATTCCAACAGTCTCCCTCACTGCACCATTAATGCCTCCAGCTCCTTTAACCACCTGTGGAAATTGAGATGACCTGGCAAAGGGGCAGTATCCACCCTGCACTCAGTGCCGAAGCATCCTAACTGAGCTGGCCTTCACAGTGTTAAGCACTTCTCAAAGATCTAACCATCAAATCCTCCATGTGTATTTGGCTGCTTCCTCTGGTTTTTCAGTGTGGATTTGTTTCCTTACCCATGCATGCCTGCATGCATCCACCCTCAGTGTCTCCTACCACAGTAGCTTGCCTAAATCTACTTCTGCAGAAACACAAGGCAAAGATGTCTCACAGCCAATTCCTACCTAAGGCACCTTTTACTTCACCTCAATTTGTGCTCCATACTCAATGTTGTTCACAGAATTCTCTTGATTACCTTGACAAGAAGAGGAAGAAAAAGAGAAAAACACCAAGTTACTGAATAGACTATGCAGAGAACTATAAAATAACCCCCCAAAAAATCTAACTTTTCATGTGCAAAAATGGTCCAGTGTGTGGAAGTTTAGTGCTAATCTGCAAGATTACCTGAGCAAAGTGCCCCAAAGGAATGGACTGTCTACAGGGTAGACACAGGCAACACAAGGGCAGAGCAAGGAAGCAAGGCAGTCACAAAGAGCTCTGCTTTTATATCACACTGCTGGTGGAAAAATTCAGGTTTTTATGGTTGGCAGATCACACTTCACCCTATTTAGACCCAATCAGAGGGAAACGCAAGCAAATAAAGCAAATATTATCCATAAAGAAGGTTCAAGTCAGCATTTGCCAACTGCAGACAAGTATGAGCTCACAAATGCAGAAGGAAATCTGCCTCCCTCCGGACAAATGCAGACGACCGACCAAATGTCACAGCTGGCAAATTGTTGCATGAGTGCAGAATGCATTTAACCCTTTCCACCCACCCGCCCCCAAAATCCATCACAGGATCTTTTACTTTTCCTGAACTCCTCCCCTGACACATGCATGTGGATGGTATTCAGCCTTATACAAAAAAAGTAGACAACCAGAGAGAAGCAGCCCCAGACAAGGTGCCTGCGTGGTTATAGCCTACCCGGCAGCAGTTCCCAGGGCCGTACAGCCTCATAGCCCATCGGGGAGGCATTTCCTCTCCATAGCAGCATACGTGAGAGGCAGATGATGTGTTTGAATTACAGACATGAAGGTCTGGTCTCTTACAGTCCCAGTGACAGGCGAGTTATTTGCAGCTTCACACAATTATCCTTTTTACCACTAATTTTTAGGCCTTCACAATAATTTTGCCAGCTGCTTAAATCTCCAGTCCATCTTTCCTCCTTGTTGACAAATAGAGTGTGCCTAGTTTTGCTTTTTTAAAAGTTACTTTGAAAAAGCCAGCACAGTAATTCCCTTTGAACAGCCAGACCACGTGGGCTCAAGCTTGAGAGTTCGAACAGCAGCTGTTGCAGAAAATAACCTATTCATTAGGCTTCCAAGGAGAACCGATCAAATTACTCGATAGAAATAATTTATCTAACAATTTTCTTTTTGCAGATAATCTACATGCAGGCCACTTTCACCAGGGAAAAACTAATTTTTAATTTTTTTATTTTTTACAAAAATGTGTTGGAAGTTTTGCTGTTTCTGTAGATGGTTGCTAGGAGCAGTCATTATTCGTGGGTCAGTATTTGTGCCGTGAGATTGGCACGTACTATTGTTTCCACACTCTGCTGAGATGACCTACACTGTGAAACAGGCCTGAATAAAATTGCTGAGGCTTTGTCTTTCCTCTGTAGGTAGCATTCTGAGAGGTGGATGTGGAAAAGCTGGCATGGGGAATACTGATATTGCAAGGCTCTTTCTCCCCACCAATATGGGGCAAGAAGGGGAGAACACTTGACATTACAAATTGATCCCAAATTTAAGCCTGCCTGAGTTCTTTCTTTGGTTTGAGATAGAAAAATATGTATATATCTGCTGGATGTTTAGCAAGTTTACATTCCATTTTCTCTTGTCATGCTGACACAAATGATTTGCTTTTGTGTCTGGATTGCTATTTGCAAAGGGCGCAGTGACTACTCTTAGCCGTTCTTATTTGATTAACTATCTAAAAGCCAGTTCTTCAGCAGTGGGTAGGAAGTTCCTCATCAAGTAGCCCAGAGCCTGTAAATAACAGAAATTTGCTTTTTCTGTGCATGAATGGGATCCACCAATCTCCATTTCATGCTAAGCTACCAAACCCACTGGCGAGGGTCCAAGAAGGCCCCATACCAAGCTCTGGGGGCTCCAGGCTCCCCCTTCATGCAGGCCAGGGCTTGGCAGGGGCTCTGACAGCAGGTCAGCATGCTCACCTGTTGCTGAACACAGGCTCAGCCCTGAGGATGGTAGCTCTGTTGCCCCTCAGCATGTTCATGCAAAGCCACAGGACAACATTTGATGATGCCAATTAATTTGCACAGCAGTAAGACCCAGGCACCTTGGCCACAGACCCACTCCTTATCAACAAGCGTGAAGGGGCTCTCTGGTCCCCACAGTGCCACCCTCCTGCACGGGACCCTCAGTTACAGCCCTCATCTGCCTTTAGAAAGGAAAAATTTCCCTCCATGTGATGCGGTGCATGTGTCAGCCTGCGGCGCGATGATTGATGACACAGCTGCTTCTGCAGCCCCTGTCGGAGAGCTCTAATTTAATTAATGGCTTTCGGCATGTGTGTAACGTAACTCCTGCAGCACCTCTGTGGCCCGGGGGAGCACGGGGATGGCAGGGCGGCTGCTCCTGGCACCGGCAGGGAAATCGCAGGGTGGCGAGACAGATGTGCATACACAAGGGCCAGATGCGACTGGGCACCTCTCGGGTTTGCATTAACCTTCACGTAGGCAGGGGCACATGGAGCCTTCATTCGCTGATCCTCCCTCCTCAGGCCAACAGCAGCAGCCTCCCAAGTTGCTGGGCATCTGCTGCCTGTCTGCCATGTCCTCAGGAAAGCTGCGAAGAGCTGAGAAACACCCCATGGGCCACCTGATGTGTCTCGCTCAGCTTTGCGCCTGCAATGCACAGGTGGAAACACCTGGACCCAGAAGCAGGGTTGTGGGTTAGCAGGTGGGAAGGAGTCATTTGTTTTCCCCTGGATTGGCAGCAAGAGGAGATCTGAAAGGGTTAATGATGTCTGCTCAGTCCAGGTGTACAAAAGGGAAAAAAAAGGAAAAAAGCTGTGCTAAGCTTTCCTGAAATCTGGAGAACTCAGAAGAATGTGGCAAAAGTATTTCCTAGTAGTGAAATACTGCAGGATGGCTTTTGTCTTCTACCACAGTGCCTTAGGACCCTGTCAGGAGTAGGGAATGTGAGGCCAGACCACAAAACAAGAAAGCAGCTTAAAGCTGGATAACACGACTCTCCCCCAACCCTCCCCCAACCCTCCTCAAGTATCCATCCGAGTTTAGTGTATGAACCTACACCCAGAACTCCCACACCTAACTCAGTTGTGGCTAGAGAGAAAGAATATTGCCAAAATATCAAATAAATTAGAACCCATTTTGGTGAATAGCTGCCTTGGGAGAAGGACTTGGGGGAGTTGCCTGCAGGTCCCAGCTTAGTGGGGTTTCCCCTGTCTTCCCAACCTTTGAGTCCCACCACCAATGAAGGCTCCAGTGTAACCCTCGAGCTTGGTACCACTACACTCCTCAACAAAATAACTAAGCTCAGCCTTCAGGAGAAAAGCTGCTGTCTTCCAGACCAAGAGTTTGCAGTTCAAGAAAGAGCCATCAACAGAGACACTAGCATGTTTTTTGTTTGCTATTGAAAAGGAAAAAGAACAAGGGCAAAGGAAAAACCTCAGAGAACTTCCTTCAGCTCCCCAAATGGTCCCCAGCTGAATGGGTTTGGGAAAAAGGATAAACATTTTTTTTCTTCAGCATGCCCTGCAGCATTTGTCCATCATTTTCTTTGAGATGAGCCAGTCTCGTTTAACTCCAATATTTACTGGTAAAAATATTCCTCTATCTTGTTTTCCCAGAATTTTTCACCCTGACACTGTAGTCAGGCATTTCTGAAGAGTATTTGCTTCTGTTCACCAGAATCTTCAACTTTGGACCAGGTTTAAAAATAGTATGCTTCCACAGTTTTTTGGGTTTTTTTAGGTTTTTTTTCCTTCCCTTGCTGTTTTCTTTTCATTACTAAGATACAGCTAGAAAGAGGGAAAGAGACAGAGATTCTCCTTTGTTTTGAACTTTCAGTTGGACCAAAGACTTGTGCTTCAGAAAAGCAATGCTGCTCTCCCAAAGGCCATCCTTCACTTCTGTTGTGCCTGGTTGCCTCACCTCCCTACATGAGAGAAAACCCCCAACAATATCATCTCCCTCGAGCTCTAAGAACACAGGTAATGATGCATGGATGTGCAATGAAATTTCAAAAATGTGCACTGACTTTTTACAAATATGCCAACCGTCAAAAAAAAATAAAATTAAAAATCAGACCTAGTCAATATTTAAACCTTGAAGTCTTCAATAGTACCAACTCTGAACTGCAGCCTCTGTTATAGCACAGCAACTTGCCCAATATTTTTTGTTTAGGGTTTACCCCCAAAATGTGACCTGGTACTTGACCCAAAAGATGGTTTGCTTATAATTACTAGTCTGTTGCCAGCCTACTGCTGACCCACTGTCAGCAGCCCTTGAATGTGTCCGGTGTAAGGTTTTTATAGGTTTTCCTATTCAAAAAGCCTTACAAAACTATAGCTTTGGTTGTATAATGACCTGGCCATATGTACAGAGATGTCCAGTGTGAAGGACTCTGTGCTTACATGAAGGCAAAGTGACACCAATTCCTTCTGAGCTAGGTACAGAAGCCAAGCTATAGATGTAAATACATTGATAAGTCAATAGAAATCTGTGCAAACTCTCTGTGTTGAGTCATATCGGTTCTCATTTTCCTATAGATATATGTATTTATGGCTGTACCATATGCTGCACACCCAAAGATTTACTATCAAATGGATGTGCAAATTGAGATAGCTGCACACCATGCCTAGTGGGCATATATATACATATATATGTAAGTATAGGAATGAAAATATATACATTTTATTTTTGCTTAAGTATGAAAGTGTGAGTGTATAAACCCGCAGGGCTTTTTGTGTATTCTTGCTTGCACACATAATCAGTGTGCATACAGGGATGTCAAAGCAGGGTAGCAGACAAAATACAGTTACACATTATGTATGTTAGCACAAACATAGGTTTCTGTGCACCTGTGTGTAAATGCTGAGCCACGCCCGGTGCCGATGGCTGCTGCGCAGGCAGAAGCGGGCAGGGAACGGGCAAATCAATGTTGTCAGAGAGGCCGCTGGGGTAGGTGCTGGGGGGTGGTCAGGCCAAGCCTGCGGGCTGCATGGGCTTGTTCAGCTCCTAATTTACCCTTCTGGGCTATGATTGAAAGCAAACAGGACATGGTTCACTGCAGAAAGGCTTGAGCCTCAGGGTGTGTGTCTGTCTGTGCACCGGTGTACCGGGCAACGTCTGAGCGTCAGTGTCAACCCAGTGTCAACCCTTGGCCATCCTTTTGTGGCTTATTTTAATAACTTCATCAACTTGCACTCCTCTGCTTTTCATTGAAGGTATCCCAAATCACATTTGGACAAAGCAATTTGGAAACATATTTTACTGGGAGAAACCAAATAGAAATAGGTTCAGAAGTAATCACATGCATGCCACGCATTTTCTGGTTTCTTTCATAAGGCTTTTCAAACTAGAGCTATTTACACTAACCATGCTTTGCATTTTCACAGGATTACAGGTTACACTTCCAGTTTTGTGCAGGGGGCTGACTCCCCCATGGCTGTAACGCACTGGTGTGCCCAGCTGCCCACCCATTCCCCTTGCATGGGCATCCTAGCTCTGCAAACCCAATCTTCCCAGAACACAATGGTGCTCCATGACTCCACCATTGAAGGCAACAGAACTGCTGTGGGACACTGCCACAGTGGAATCCCCAGGTGCCTCTGCCAGGGTGGCTGGAGCCGGGAGAGTGCAGCAGTGGCACAACCCACCACTGTCCCTCTGACCTGGAAGGCAGCATAGAGCATGGCACTGCTCTAATGGAGGGTCAGGTCTGAGAGCTAGGCTCTGATCTCACCTACCTTCATGTACAATCCACAGTATCACATTAAAACTTGGTATTTTTCCCCCCGGACTTGGTACAAAATAAATCAGAAGTTCAAGCCTCCTACCTTTCAGATTAGTGCTTTCCCTCCTCCTCCACACTTGATGAAATATCTCTTTTTTCCAGTGTTCAGTTGGCATTTGTGAAAATTACACCACAGGGGATAAAAGCCCAGTTTCTGTTCACGTGTAACACACTTGCATTGGCAAAGAACTGGGCTGAAGGGCTCAGAGGGAAGGATACGCAATAGGAAGGGGAAAGCGCCTGTGAATTTCCTTTATTAAAAGATGAGAGGGAAGTGCGTTATGTCTTCTCTGAAGCTACCGGAGAATTGTTTTCATATAAAATATTTGAAAAGTTTGCTATGTGGTATTTCATCGGTCTTTCAGGAAAAAATTATGAGTATTATTTACTTTGTTCTAGAAATATTTTAAGAATTTAAAAGTAATCCCTGTTTTATAGGCATGGTATACTTACTCTCCTTACATATGCTGTAAAAGCAAAAATACTTTATATGTCTTATTCAAATCTATAAAATATCATTACAGAAAATTGTTACTTTTATTACTCAAGCTGATCTTTTATGAATAGCTACTCCATTAGATTTATACACTGACTTTTTAGAGTTAGAAATGACACTGTAAAGCACAGGAATAGCTGGAATATTTATTTTAAAAGCTGCGTTACAAATAATTTTCTGATAACAATTCTTTTTCTGCTCAGCTTATTACTTTATTGTTTCCCAGCTCTTTTTCCCCAAATAAATTACAAGATGTAAATCCAGCACTTATAGTGACAGATGTTGGAGGAACTTTGAGGTCCTCCAGAGTTTCTTTCCTTCTTGTCCCTACAACCAGCAGACATTTCCCACCCAGCAGAATCTGTCCCCCACTGGGCTCAAGGGCAGGGTCCTGTCAGACAGGAGATGCACTAATGCAAGTTGTGAGCAGCTGTCTAAGGTGAGATGCAGAGCTGCAGTTTGCAGTATTTGAGGATGGCTGGAAACCATTTCAATTTTAGTATGCATGTGAAGGTATATTTATTTATTTCCATGCTCACAGACATGAACACACATGTAGACCTCCCACACTTCTATCTGGGGTGTCCCAGACAAGGAACTGTAAGTATAACAGATAAAGGCAAGTCCAGAAAAACATCAGTAAAATGTCTGCAGCTGTACTGCAGAACCTCTGGGATTTCCATGTCTCCCCTAACCCAAACCCCTCTCCACCTGACCTTAGTGCCTGAAATACTCAACTTCCACACAAATATAATTTTCAGGTCCAAAAGACAAGTCTGACAAAACTGGGTAGCTCTACATCTGCAAATGCCGCCTTCTCACCATGGCATGAAACCCTAATGATACGTTGCAGTCCACTATACACCATCACTGCCACATCAGCATAATATATTGCAACACATTAGTAGGCTGCCCAGTGAAGTGGTGGGGTCACCACCCCTGGAGGTACTCAGAAGAGAGTGTAGATGTTGCACTGAGGGACATGGTTTAGTGTGGGCTTGGCAGTGTTAGGTTTATGGTTGGGCTGGATGATCTTAGAGGTCTTTTCCAACCTAGATGATTCTATGACTCTAACAGCCACAGCCACTTGCAAGCTCTGAGGTGAACAGGAACAAGGACCTTCTGGATACTAGGACTACCAGAGGAATTTCAACAATCCCACTAGCCATGGGCAAATACTGGATTTAAGGTGGCTGGGAATATATCTGTCTTTGAAGACAGGTGGTGAGCTTGTACAGCAGGTTTCCCTATGTGACAGATTCCTATTTGTTCTCCCAAAGCCTCCAGTGCAGCTGCTGCCAGAGACAATGCTCTGGACTAGCTGGACAGCTGGTGGTGCTTCCGCATCCCTTGGCATATCTCTTCCTTTCACCTCCTCTATTTCTGCATTCATTCTCTATGTTTTTTAAGAGGCCGAGGAACAGAAACCACAAGGTTAGAAACAGCATTTCAGCCAGCTCTCAAATATTGTGAAGCTTTACCTGGCAGGTGCTGGTAACTACCCTCCTGGCTGTGGTGCTTGAGCTGTACAGCAGATAAATGTGGTCCCAGCAGCCAGAAATAGTCACAAAACTTGCCATAATTCACCCTGAAATGCTAACAAGCAGAGAGTACAGCACTAAATACCTGGATGTGAAAGCAGAAATGTCTCTCTGTGTGTTCAGGCCTCAAAAGAAGAGAACATTTGTATTGCATTTTTGAGCTAATGACAGAAAACTTTACCCATTGAGATAAAAACAATAAAAATAAAAGGATTTTGGCCTATAACACTCGTATCTTACAGCTTCAGGCATCCTATTCCTCTGCCTGTCACTTTTATACATGCATATATAAAAAGTGCGATAGCCTGCCACTTTCTACATATAAAAATTTTATAGCGGGCACCAGTGGCGACCACTATATTTTAGTGCACAAAAAAAAATTTCCATGAGGACACTGCCTTGATTTTGCCTACTTATAGTTTCACAGAACATTACATTTAGCGATCAAGATGTTGGTGTTTGTTCCCTACGCAGAGGTTAAGGGACAGAGGAAAGTGCTCTCTTCAAAGGAAAATTATTTCAGCTCTCTTTTTCCATACAGGAATGAGAGAGCTTTTTCCTCTATTATTTATAACATACTCTTACAGACAGCTACCATGTTTGGCTGGGTTGGGTTTTTCTTTTTATTTTGAAACAAAAGTAGATTTGATTTATAGGAATGCAGTAAGCTAAACTTGCATACTGAGGCTACACAAGGAGTTTTCCTCATGTATTCTTGACCAAGCATCTATAAGAGCACTATACCACGTTCAAGTAGGAGCTAGAGCAATACTAAACTATGACAAGCTCAGGAAGGGTACAGCAAGGAGCTTGTAAGGCCTCTCAGTCAAGCATTATTAGAGTGTCCTCCCCTTTCTTTTGTTTCATTGGCAGCAACAGGATTAACAGAGGTTTTTGTTGAAATCTAAAGAGAGGATTGAGGGGGTGCCAAAGAAAAGCCACCCACGACCATTTCCACAGCCCTCCACCGCTACTGAACTTCCTGCATGGTTCTGGGCAAGTCCAACACCTGAACTTCTCCTGAGAAATGGGGGGACCCAGTGCCATCCTATGCACTTGGGGTGCACTGCTTGGGCAGAGCCTACTCCTGCCAGCTCTGGGCACATTTATGGGGTGTAGCAGGTGTAACATTCACCATATGGGAGCTATAAATGACCAACAAGGTTTGGGGCTTGAGTTACTGCTGAGAGGGTTTTTCCTCCTAAATTCGTGAGATGGACCATTTGGGATGAATCAGTACTTAAGCATCTATGTGTTTCTGTGGCACAAGTGAATGAATAAATAGCATTGCTGAAACAATAAACACCCAAAAAGTAGGATAATGATTAAAAAAAGAAAAAACCCTCTACGGAAGTCAGCACCTCCTTCTTCTCCCCCAGAGTTTTATGTTTCAGCCCATCTATTTTATCCCTCTACCCTCCCCATTGACAGTAGTGAGCACTGCAGCTTGTACTCAACTACTCAGCTCAACTACTCATAAGGTTGTTTTCCAACTGGGCTCTGGACTGACTCCTTCCTTTCCATTTGGAGTTTGACATTCTCACCCCCAATACAGCAAAAATATGTGGTTTTCAGAGACCCTCTGTGAGATGAAGGAGTTTCCCATCCTTGAAAAGTCAGATTTATTTCTAGGTAGGAAATACACTTGGTATGCCGGCATGGAAGATGAACCTACTGTATCCTCATAACCTACTTATGACTACTTATCTATTAATGAATAAGGCCTCGGGAAGTCAGGTTTAAAACAAAAACAAAATTGATAGCTGGGAGAAATGAAAAAGAAAGTGAATTTTCAAAAGCACTTAGCATCAACTTCTAATGAGTACATTGATTTCCAACACCATTTCCAGTTAAATAGCTACAATATATGAAATAGGCCATAAATATAGAGAAGTTCTAATACTAAATCATAAGCACCTCATACCTACTTCCTCTGGTGGTCCTTTAGACCAAGGCTGGAGCATGTGACTAAGTATTTGGAAAACCTTCATTTTTAGCACTCAGTTTGAGGCACTTTGTGTTCTCTCATAATTTGGCAGTTAAGGAAACCAGAAATCCTAGCTCTTAAAAGTTTGCAGACATGTCAGAAAAATCCTGGTATTCAAACAAAACAGCCTGAGAGGGCTGGCCATCCTAGATGGCAAAAAGTAGGATGCTGGAAGGTAAAAATCCCGTTCAATGGCAACATGCAGAAAACGAAGTCAGTAAGTAGTGAAATAATTTTAAAAGGTCAGTGTGTAGGAAGCAGACATTGAAAGGGAGAAAAAAAAATCTAAATAAATGTAAATCCATTCAGTCTTGCCTCCTACAAGACATTAAATATTTTCCAGCAGCACTGTGCTAGCTGCTCTGTGTACCTGGGCTCCGAGGAGTGTTTCTGCCTGCTTATACACCAGTTGTTGTGGAAAGGCAAAAGACCCCAAAAGAGGGAGTTCCAAATGGCAGCATCTTGCCAACCTCTCACAGTGCTGCCAACCACTGCTTTTTTGTCTACAGCTAAACTGGGGTAGTGGTTTAGGTTGGGTTTTTTTCCCCCCAGTGTCTCTTGGCTCTGAAATTAATTCCTTTGGGATTTGAAAGTGCCAAGATGCTCTGACCTCTAGCTTGTGCTCTCTGGTCAGGGTTTTTTTGTGGTGTGTTGCCAAGGTGATGGCTGGAAAGCCTCAGGATGTCCCAGAGGGAGGGGTTTGGGCTAATTTTAGGGAAGGAGGAATTGTATCAATTGGATGGGTTTGTGTTTTCAGGGCATGATCTTAATTTTCTACACTTAAGGGATCTATTAAGGCACTCTGAGCCATCAAGACTGGGCTTGGAGCACTTACCTAAGGCTAAACCACTGACAAATGCAGATACAAAGAAAGGTCATGGTTGGAGCTCACCATTCGTAGAGGTTGTGTGCGGGTACTGGGCATGCAGGATGCAGTGCACAGGAGCCCACTCCAAAATTCACCTTCTCCAGCATCCACAGCCCCAGTGCAGGGGACAATGCTGGCCAATTTACTCTGGCCTCTGTGAGTTTCTCTTTCATGCAGATACCGATGGGTGGGACAATTAAAATCACTCGAAAATGAATAAATTAAATATGTGACCCTTTTTTTCTGTTTGAAACATTTTTGTTCAGCATTTTCAGGCTTCACTGAACAGCTGGGCTAGGTAGTTTATCTCTTTTCCTTGACTTACATATCTTATGTAGCAAAGGAAATGTGGAGGAAACAGTGTACAGTGTGCTAGTTTGGGCTGGGAAAGAGTTAGGTTTTTTCATAGTAGATGGTATGGGGCTGTATTTTGGGTTAGTGCTGGAAGCAGTGTTAGCAACACAGGTATGTTTTCCTTATTGCTGAGCAGTGCTTGCACAAGAGTCAAAGTCTTTTCTGCTCCTCGCTTCACCCTACCAGCAAGGAGGCTGGGGATGCACAAGGAGTTGGGAGGTGACACAGCTGGGACAGCTGACCCCAGATGTCCCAAGGGATATCCCACACCATATGGTGTCACTGCCAGCACATAAAGCAGAGGGAAGGAGAAGAATTGGGGGGACATTTGGAGTGATGACATTTGTCTTCCCAAGTAACCATTATGTGTAACAGAGCCCTGATTTCATGGGAATGGCTGAACTTCCAACTGGAAGTGGTGAATGAGTTCCTTGGTTTGCCTTCCTTGCATGTGCAGTTTTTTGCTTTATCTATTACACTGTCTTTATCTCAACCTACGAGTTCTCCCACTTCTACACTTTCAGTTCTCTCTTCCATCCCGACAGGGGTTGGGAGTGAGCGAGCAGCTGCATGGGGTTTAGTTCCTGTTTGGGTTAAACCACAACAAAGATACGGGCATATTGGGGGGCCACACAATAGAAGATGCTGATAATCAAGCTAGAGGATGATGTTGCTTTCTGCCCTCAGACTGTTCAAAGTACCTGCTCAGCTGGTTGGTTAAGCCAGGTTTCTCTTGGGGAGAAAAAAGTTCCCTTTTTGTCGTTGGTGCTGGGCTGTGCTTACGAAACATATGCAAAAACAGCCCACGCGCCTATGGTTATGGAAAAAATCCCTCAGGAAAATTGGGAAAAGAATGGATGTTTTCTATCTTTTCAGTCACAGGCTGAAAGATAAAGAAAAGAAAAAAAACCAACAACATAGTAGCAGCTACACTGAACAGCTCTCTCCAGTCATTTTTATCTATAAGAGGAGCTCTGAGGGGGGCCTCCCATGGGTGCTGCCACTGTGCTGTACACCCTGCCAGAGCAAGGTGTATAACATCCATATGTGTTTTGGAGTCCCACAGGACAGTCTCTGGAAGAAATCTTGATGGAACAGAGAAAAGGGGGCCAGGTATTGAGTCATGGTGTGAATTCAGTTGTTGACCATGAAAAGTGTGGCTGAGAATCTAATTTTTGGTGTTACTTTGCAACACTTTGGTGAAATACCGCTTTTCTTGATGAAGACAAGCAGCCTCTGGATGGGCAGTGGCAGCCTCACGCGTTGCAGATTTGCATGGATGAGGAGATCAAGTCAGCATGAGCACAGCGGGACCAGCCACGGAGAAAGAAGCCCACACACCTCCTTGGTGATCAGACCAGCTTCTGGCAGGTTAATTGTTAGCCACGGTGTGCACTCACACGTGCTGGGCACACAATGCCCTTCCCTGCTGTATTACCATTGTCGGCAAGCAAACATACCCTGTGCCAAATTCATCCCCAGCCAGTGGAGTTGCACCAGGGTGCAGCAGGACCTGGACATGGCAAGCTTGTTTTAAGAGGATGCTAAAGGTGGATGCAGCGTGTTAAAGAGGAAGAGCAAGGTCGGGGGGGGGACAAAGCCAGGGAAGGAGGTCGCAATTGCGCTATTGAGGCCACGTCAGCGAGACAGAGGAGCATAAACAGCCGCGGAGCAAAATGAAGGCAGAGCATTTAAAGCCGGTGTGTATTTTCGAGGCAGAGCGAGAGACATCTACCGGTTCCCGCATCCCTGCCGCCGGGGCCCCCTCCCACTAATTACGGCAAGGTTTCCTCTCCCTTTCAGCTGACAGCCGGGGAGCGTAATTAGAGTCTAATAAAACCCCGAAAAGTCAGAAATGCAAAAAAGCGGGCTAAACAATAAACACCGGGGGCTGAGGAGGGGCGGGAGCGTGACGGCCGGGTAATGCCTCGGCTAAACGGTGCGCGCATTGACACTGTCACCGCGCCGGCAGCCCCGAGCGCGCCGCCAGCCCGCTGCAGACAGACAGCTCGAATTAATCCCAGGAGGCGCGCGTGACAGGCGAGCCAGGCAGACAATTAGAGTGAAGGAGGAAATTGGAAATGGCAAAGGTGTGAACATATGTCAAATTACAACTAAATGATAAATTACAATTCTGTCATTGAAATAAGCGGTAATTAAGAAAGATTTCAGCTAGCCCTCTCTTGGAGGAAAGAGAGGAGCGAGAGGGGTAAGCAGATTTTTCTACCACCCCCCCCAATTTATTTTCTTTTTAATAATATAGTTTGGATGTGCTGGCTGTATTGTTTCCATCCATTGCATACATTGGGGCTGGTTCATCCTCTTTCTTTCTGACTTGCATTCATGCACTTAAAATATAATACCTTGCTTCCCCCTCCCCCTTCCCCATCCCCCTGCCTGGCAGAGTGATGGTGTCAGAAATGAGCAGGGAGCTGATAGCAACTGATAAAAACCCATATGGAGGGATTAAAAAAAAAAAAAAGCCCACCCTGACCCTCCCCGTTCTGTTTAAGCCGCCGTACTCTAATTATTTTAAACAAGCCTGGCACAGCACAGCTGACAATTAGGAAACCCTGCTTGCAGGCCCGGGGGATTCATGCGAGCTCTCATCATCATTGCCGGCTCCACGTCCTTCCCATTTTGGCACTGCGATGGATGAAGGCAGGCGGGGCTGCCTGCCCTTCCAGCCCACTCTGCTGAGATTCAAACCAGTCAGAGAATCACGGCTTTGGAAGGCAGAATCCCAACTCAATTCAGGGGCTGCGATACCTGAGGCCTCTCTGGCCCCTGGGCACATCCGCAGCAAGTTATTTCCAGAAATGGGATTTCTCTGGCATATGACTGCTATTCCCCAGCCGGTGTTATCTGCAGAGAGCCCATGCCAGTAGTTGATGGCGCTTCTCCCCACAGAAGGGAAAAGCGCGCCTGGGTAATGATGAATGTTTAACTTCATGGTAGCACATTTGTCATGTGAAATTAAAATAATGTTGTGTAAACAGCACCTTTCTGCTGCTCTGGATCTGGAGATCCGGAGGTGTTGTGCAAATACAAATGAGGTGAGGGGATTTAGTTATCCTCTATATGCATAGGTAGACTCTGTACCTCAACAGGACCTGTTTATACGTAAAACGGTTATTGCAGAAATTTATCTATTGGCAATAATTGTTTAAAATCCACTAAAGCTGGTTTAGTGCACAAATCAATATTAAATCTCTACAAAGCTATCGGCTCCCTTTGCGTTTCATTATATCTATTAGATTTAATTAATCTGCAAATAGAGTGACATAAAGATTTTTTTTAAAAAGCAAGATAGGCTAATTACAGGTCAAAGGCTTTTTATATGCACCCTTATCATTCCTTACGTATATGTCCATTATACACAAATGAGTTAGAGATGGCCTATAGATACATTTGCACACAGATGTGCTGGCTTTAAAATGTAAGGTTTTGCACCAGACCTCTAAACTTAAACAGGAGAGGAGAAGGAATAAAATAATTCAAAGAGTTAAATGTATCAGTGTGCTTCCCTGACAGCAAGGTTGGCGCTGGTGACCATCATCGGGGGATAAATCATTTGCAGCCACTGCAGCCAGAAAGAGAAGTTCAGATCCTGGAGAGCTTAATTAGGAAGCATGTTAAAAGTGAAAGGGTGAGAGTCATGTTAATTATGTGGGGTTCCTCTTGGAGCAAACCCAGACAGCAACTGCGCTGTAAGGCTAACGTAGCACCATGTTGTTCCCTGAATTAATCAACCCACGTTACTGGTATGACACAAGTGCTTATACAAAAACCCCATCCAAATGCAATTGCAAATTGCAGGTGGAAGTTTGGATTTGATTGTACTTGATTACTGTGATGTAACCATACGTTTTTGGAGCAGCTTCATGCTCCAAATGGTATTTCAGACTCCAAGTGGGTGTTATAAGAGTTCTCCTGTCTTGACATATATATCCAGCCTGAAGGTTATGACCAGATTCTGAGCACTGTTGGGTTTTTTTTAATACCCTTAGAAAGGTTTGTGGCATTGAAATCTCTTGGTTATGACACACAAGAGAACTTCTGATATGAGGTCCCAAAGGCTTTATAGATTAGCAACCCAGTAAATTTTTCTGCTTTGTCCTGTTGTTAAGGGCTTAAATAATGTTAAAATCATAAATGTGGGATAGATATATGTAACCTCTACAATTCCTGCCTCAAAATTAATGATGATGATGATGATGATGATGATGATGATGATAATAAAGTTTTACTTCAGTAATCCCTTAGTAATTAGGAATTAGGATTGTCGGGACACTTGCAGCTGTGAAGATACTGCTGCTCCCTGAAGCCCTTTACCTCCCCCACTTCAGCCCTCTGGAATCACCACAGCCCTCAAGGAAGCCTGAATTTCTGGAAAAATCTTTGTCAGCATGACACGTTTTCAGACATTTGCCCCCAAACATGTGTGATCCACTGGCAATTTTTCCTTTGGGAAGCCAGCGAGCAGACTACCGGGAGAGGGCACAGACTAGTTTCACAATCAGACCCCTCTCTGAGGTTCAAAGGGGGACAGTTCACCCTTACAGGTGCTTCCTTGTTCAGACATCATCTTGCTCAGGGAGAAAGAGGAGAGTTTTGAACGTGGCATTTTTTTCTGGAGTGATGGAGAACCCCATACCAGCACCTATAAAAGCCCTATATGTGTACTAGTCAAATCTCTGTCAAATCTCTTCTAGTGACAAAGACCTCAACGATATGCTTTTCCTACATACTCTTGGTTCAGAAGAGGAAAACCCTATTTTTTACACTCCTCTGTGGGCTTGTCCCCCCAAACCCCTTTCCTATTAGTATTACTTACTGCTCCAAAATTTCCATAAATCACAGTTTTCAGCTGTGATATTAGTCTATCAGGATCTGAGGTGCAATCAATAAGGTTTTACTAAGCAGTCCTTATAAATGATATATTAGAGTAGTTCACAAAGGAGGTCTGAAGCACTTCATCCTACCCATAATGTTAAGTGTAAAAGAAAATAGAGAAACCAGTGATATCAGCAGGGAAACGGTCAATTTGACTGGTGAATGTACCCTGTTCTCTTGCCCTCTCTTCCTCCACCCACTCACCCCCACATGCCTGAAGTGTAGGAAGGTCAGCCTGTACTTGTATTTCAAAAATAACATATGGAAACTACCGTACAGCTGATGTAATTTCCAAGCTTTTCTCTTGGTTTAGATTTTGGAGGATTCAAAATCCAAAATTCTGCAGAGAGACCTCAACCCACTGGAAATACCTGGAGTAGGTGTCAGGAAAGGAGCTCTGCGGACACTTCCACAAGAACCAATTTCTCCCAGTGTGTTTCTGCCTTAACCCCACAGGTATTTGATATTGTGTCACTGAGCCTGAGACAAAAAATTAAAAATGCATCTCTGCCTTTGTCTATCTGTTCTTTGACGTGGGGGAAAGAACAGGAAGCAGGGAGCATCTTATACATGTACTGGCCTGCTAGACGTATTAAAATGCATCATCAGCAGCTGTCATTAGCCACTCCAAACACTGGGTTATGGCAAGGAAAGCAGAGCTTATATGCGCAACAAGGGGCAAAACAGCATTTAAAGCCAGGAATATATTTGGCACTGACAGCACTCTGAAATCATTTGGCATGAGAATGTCACCCTTTACATGGATGTGTTGAGTATGTTGTTCGACCCTTTGTGGCTGTAGGTCTACAGCTGGGTGTGATTATCACACATGGAAAATGGATTTGCAGGAAAGATGGCCTGTGACAAATATTAGACAACCACTGACCATTTGAGGCAGTTCCTTGTAGATTCAAAGCAACAAAGATAAGAGCAATGCACTAGTAATTCAGGCTATTTTGAAAATCTCTGAAGATATATTCCAAAATTAACTGCATATAAGGTAAAAAAGAAACTGCATGAGCTATAGTTTACACAACATTCTTTCCATGGTTTAAAAAAAACAAACAAACAAACTCACAACCATTTTCTCATTATAAATACTTTAGCTTGACAATCTACAACACTATTACCAAAGATTTTATATCCTGACAAAAGCCCAGCATTATGGCCTTCAAGAATCTTGTAGTAGACCACAGCTGGTTTTAGCATTTTAGAAAACCAAGTTTAGCTTACATTTCAGATTAAAAGAATATAAAACTAGTAGTTTTACTCCTGCCATGCACATTAGGTCATGCTCTAATAAAAAGCAGCTGACTGCAACAAACAAAGTGGATTCGGACAACTACAACCTCCTTCATGCTGTGTTTATTTTAGAGATTAGAAACAGGCAGGAGCACACCAAGTTTGCAAATGTCAGGCACTGCATATACGTCTGAATTCATAAAAATGGCAGGCTAACTTCGAATATTGTTTTATAGATTAATTTCCTCCCTGTCCTTCGCCATCCCTCCACACCTTCAGGAAACCTCCTGTGATAGCAGCCACTTAACTTTTACCATGCCTCTCCAGTCAAGCTGTTCTGGCCCTGACTCAGATAGCTGTCTGCAGCTGCCAAAAGTTGATTTATCTCCCCACCAGGGTTGCAGATGATGACCAAAACACTAGAATAATTTAAGATCTGTGGTTGTCTGTATAATCTAATTCCTCTCTGCCCCTCCCCCCCGCGCCTTATTTTTTTATTTTCAAAACCTATAGGTGTTTTACAAGACAAAATAATGCTCCAGCCTATCTTCTTCCCACCAGTGTTCTTTGAACTTCATTTCATACCCGTAATGCTATGGTAGCAAAAACATCTGAAAAGGATACAGCAATTCACAGCAAATTAAAAAAGCATGTCCCAGAGTCTATGCAAAAATTTATAGTCAGCAAATGAGTACGGAGAATCCGGTACACAAATCATATTGATTCAGCAAATATTTGGCAGGTATCCTGACATGCCCCGCAAGCCCAGAATAAAATAGGACTGAGAAAAAAGAAAAGGTGGAAAAAAAAAAGAAAAAAGAGAAAAAAGCTGAAGGAGGAGATAAGACCTGAGTTGTGCTGTTTGGAGAGGAAGCAAGAGCATCTTGCACCATTTTCTCGAGAGGGAAGGCAGGCGCTGCAGACCAGCAGCAGACCTGTTGTTGTATGTCCATCAATGACAGCGTCTGCAACATTCACTGGCAACAGCAACGTCAGCCCTGCTCCCCCCTCACACCCCAAAGTAAGCTCTACAGCCATGGGCCCAAAGCTGTTGCACAGGGCCTGAGGACACCCTTAAGCATGATCATGTCATACTCTCAGACACCATTTTGGAAAAAGGTGGCCAGAAATTACATTGAGACAGAGGTAGAGTAGCACAAGCCCTGCTTCAGGAAGCCTGCTGGGTCCAGCCAGGTCCACTCCACTGGGGAGACCAGCATGGACTTGCAGAACATGGAGAAACTCCTGCCAGGAGCAGCTGCATCAGCATCAATTGGTGGGCAAAAGTGATGGGAGAACCTCCGGAGCCACCCACCGTGGTTCCAAGTTCATTGTTCCAGCCCTACAAGCACGTTCCCAACCCTGCTTTTCTCCCTGGTTTGGGTCCTTCAGGACCACATATAGAGCCCAGCATAGGGGAGTCTTTCCCTCCCATGAGCCTGCAGGTGCCACATCAACACAGTCACCAAGGGGTGATGAAAGCATCCAGAGTACCGGGCTCATACATGACATTGCCACTTCTCCAGCTCACATGCAAAAGGGACTATCATTATCCACTCTTAACGAGACCCTTAATGATGATCCTGTTGCTCAGTGACTAGCGCATTACTGAGAGGTGCATATCCAGAGCTGCTTATAAATCCGTGACCTATTCTAACTTATACTTGCTGAGGACCTGACCCAAAATATTTATTCACTCATGGAAAACAGATACTTCAGGTCTCCTAATGGTCTCCAATGTTCCCAGCTGACCCAGTTTGGAGCGTGAGCTACACTCAGCCCTATTTCAGCACTGAACTCGTTCCATCAGAAATGGTTTCCTTTAAAACTGCTGCTACCAAATGACACACTATGAAATGTTTAGATTTTTCTGAGAAAGAGAGAGAGAAGGGGAGTGGGACTAATCAGAACACATATACCAGGTAAAACGAAATGGGAGTTATGTAACATCAATAGAGCTCCTAATTAATTCAGATTCATTCAGATTTTACAGTCCTCTCCAGAATCAACATTTCTTTTCAGATGAAGGGGAGGAAAATATAAGATAATTCAAAAATACATGTAACCATAGCTTCTGAGCATATTAATGAACAGAAATGTAGAAAAGGCAGGATTTTTTTGGAAGAGCAGAATAGCATCTACAGTGATAGATGCAGAGTACAGCAAAATAGGTCAGTAAAGAGAAATATGTGTAATGAATTATATAAAGCTCCATGTATAAAAATGGATGTATTGATGAAAAGTGATTTTAAAATGAAGACTCAGATACAATTCATTAGTCCTATGGTCAAGACTAATATGCATTCTGCTGTAATAAGCGATGTCATTACAAGTGAATAACAATGCTGTAATGGGCGAGAAGCCTTGCAGGGGGAGGGGACTGATTATCAAGCAGTTAGGAAACCTTTTCTCAATTATTCACGTAGTTTTAGTTGCCTCAGGTGCTGGCAGGGGCCATTTCCAAAAGGTAGTGGCAATGCCAAGAAAGACAAGGAAGAAATTCAAAGGTTGGAGTGGTGATGGGGATGCTTCTGCAGGGACTCCATTAGGGGCTGGCCCACTGGAGCTGCAGTGGGATGCTACTGCATTGTGTGAGCTTGGGAAGCAAAAGAAATCACCCTACTCTTAGCTGTGTGATTAGAAAGGACCTCTGAGCACCCAAGCGCAGAGCAAGTGGGCAAACCTCCAGCTGCATACCCGCTGCATCCCTTTACTGCATCCCCGACGGGCTCATCCCTTGTATGTGCCGCCAAAGCCTGGCCCGCCTGCGGCAACAACCCCCTCTGCTTTTCACACCTCTAATGCCTGCCCAGCAGGCGGGCATCGCGCACAAGCCCTCCTGCTTCCCCTCCTTTGCGCCATCTCCCTTGGCACCGGGGCCCTCCGGCCTACACGGCATCGCCGCACAGGAGTGACGGGCCCAACATGTGCTGTCTTGCTGAATTGGTGTCTCCACGGCCATGGGGGAATGGAGGTGTAATGCTGCGTTGATACCAGCTGGGCAATATAATGTGGTGCCGTTAGGAGCATTACTCATAGCCGATGAACACATGCCTTTTCCACCGAAACACATACATTCTGGAAAGAAATGCATAGATCATTCGCTGAAGCACATTTATTATGGCGAAATGTGTACTTCAACTAATGAAACGCATAGATCATACGGTAAAATGATTATGCTCGCACCTAGCAGGCTCAACCATTTATTTATTTTTAACCAACTTATTTTGGTTAGGAGGTTGAGCATGGCCCTCCCCCTCCCAGGGATTAGCAGTCCAAACCTCATTTTTTCTTCGAAAGTGTATTTATTTTCCCATGATACAAACTCAGGTTCCCATCGCAAGCTCACCAAAAATAAATTAGTTGGGAGCCCTCTCTCACAGGAGCTGAGCACATGAGCTGAAGACGGTTTTGCTGCTGAAGATGGATTTTACTACTGTGTATTATTGGATACTGTATCTGGTGTGCCTGCTAATTAAAAATTATGTCTATGTACCACAAAACATTTTAGGCAGTCTCCCTTAGATGTTAGTTTTGCTGCCCACCTGAGACATCTTCTACATTCTTATTAGCATCTTCAGCCAGAAATAGGTTGAGTCAGTGCCCCTCCAGGGTTAGCCATAAACCAGCCATTCCCAGTACATAAATTCAGTTGGCTCTGCTCGTGCTTACCCTGAGGAATGAAACAGGTCAAACACTTTGTTTACAACTAAGGAATCCCCTAGTATACATGTGCCAACCATAACCCCAGCTCAGCAATGCTGAGAACGGATGTAAATCCCGGAGTCATGCTATAGCACCAACATCACTGACACACTGACCGACTGGGGGAAAAAAAACCAACACCCTGACTCATTCTGTTACACGGGATCCCAGCAGCAGCCAAAGGACAGCTGGCCTCTCACAACCGCTTGCTTGATTAACATCAAAGCTGTATTTTGAAAAAATATATGTGGAGGTTTTATTCTATTGGACTGGCCTTTCCTCTGCTGAATTGTATCTGTTTGAACAATCAACCTAAGAGAGGGGGCAAAAAAAGCAAATTGCTTTTGGGAGTGAGCAAGGAAGGAAAAATAGACCAATAAAAGTAAAAATCGGAAGAAGATCAGGTATGAAATGACTACACTCAATATCCCTTTCCCCTTTCTTCCCCTTGAACACCACTGCTTTCCAATTGTAGAGAATATTGATTTGAATTTTTTTTCATGTTAACTTTTAATTGCCTAGTTACAGCTGCCAGGCAGTGCCTTGCTGAGCCCATTTCCAGCCGCCATCCTGAGCACCCCACCATCCCCAGCACCCTGCGCTCTCCATCAATAGGAAATCAAGCTGCTGCTCACTGAATAACTCTTCCTACTTTTTGCACTTAGCAGCAAAGCTTTTTCAGCTTGCTCGCATGTCACCAACCTTCGGAGCAGCTTTGCCGTCCAACTATCAGCCCTGCTGGAGACTTTTTATCTTCCTTACAAACTTATCTTTCGAACATGCTTTTTAATGTGTAATCGTTGTTTGCTTCAGCAGGGGAGGCTTCCTTGGGGCTTATTGTGCTTAACTGGCCCTATTGTTGTGAGCCTTTCTGATAGAAGATGTTGTAAAAATACATGGAGGTTGGGCTGGATATTTGCGTTTGCATTTCATGGAGATAACGACATTTTCCTTAAGTTATACGAGTCCCATTTCATTATTTCGTGAACCTCTCAGTGAACCTCAGGCTTCACTATATAATTTATGGTCCCTGATACAATCCAATGGTGTAATCTCGTGATTTATGTGCTTCATTTATAATTTGATCGTTTCAGTATAATACGTGTTTTCCTAGATGATTTATGTACTTTCACCTGTAACGCATGTGTTTCATGCCATGAGATACGTATTCATCAGCTGCATGTTATGCCCCTGATGGCACTTTCCCATGGAGGAAGGTGGGACACCCCAGCCGGAGGCCAAGTCCCAAGGTTAATTGCAATCAATTCACCTTCCATGCAATTACACTTTCATCTGCACGCTCCTGTGAAGTGAGCATGCTTAATGCCATATCAGCGGGAAAGCAAATGTGCCTCTTTTCCCCTAAGAGCCAATAAAGCCAGCCGTGGCATAGGATTACAGGGGGGCAGTGGGGACAGTTTAGCCCTCCTTTCTAACATTTCCATTGAGAAGGTGCTGAGAATAATTAATTATGTCCCTGTTGTGCTGATTAATGCAGGTCTTGTTTAGGCGTGTCAACGGAAGAGTATCCCAAATGCTGACGAGGCAGCAGCAGTCTGCTCTGATTTCAGGAGAACAGCCTCGTGCGGCACAAAGCCCAGGAAAACAAACACAGCCCTTCCCCTAATTCCCTCACTTGGAAAGGAGGGCTGGAAGGATATGGAGGGACCACCCTGTTGGCTTTCTTCCATAACACTTTCTTCCAGCACTTTGCACCTTTACTACTGACCTCCCTCATTTTCAGCCTCCTGATCCCTTCATGCTATGCAGCCAGGGCTCCTGGTCCTGTCCATCCCGTCCCCCACCTTCCTGCACCAACTATCTGGGGAGCCTCAGCCTAAATAAATCCTACTCTTTCCACCCTCTGGTGCAGGATATGCTCCCCAGACCACACATCACCCTTGGTGCTCTCAGGTAAACTCCTGCCAATTAATCCATATTTTTCTACAGCAGCAGTGGAGAAAACTGGGGCAGAAAATGCCAGCTGAGCCCTTGCTAGCACTGGGTGGTACAAAGTCTCACTCACCTGTGATTCACCCCTTGGTTTCACCCAGTGAGGCATCTGCTTTTCCACAGCTGTGCTTTGTGTTCAGCTTGTGATGCTCTCCAAACCCAGAGGATCCTTTTTGGCTATTGGTCTGCTGTTTTGCTAATGGTTCCTCACTAGTGACGCATGTCATTTATTCCTACCTGAAACCAGTCCTGTGCGCTTGTCCTTAATGCACCACGTTGCCTTTTCTTCAGCTCTGCCCACTGTCTCCCACAAGCGTGTTGAGCCTCTGCCCTCCTGTGGGCTCCCCACCTCTCCTCCCTCAATGCCTCTGCCCTCCCTTGCCCACCCCTGAGGGATGTACCAGGGATGTGCAAGGGATGTACAAGGGATGCTATGCATCCCACCATGGGGATGGGGCACAGGTAATGGCTCATCATCAGTGGCTTTCTCCCTCTCATGGTCTCCATCCCCATGGCATCTTCAGCAGAGTGCGGCTTGAGACAGCATCAGAAGCCTCACTGAGTGAAGATATATGATTTTCATTGCCTCTCCACAAGGCTTATTGCCCTGTCATAGGAGGAAATAAGGTGAGTTTGACATGATTTGTTCTTGACAAATCCCTGTTGGCTGTTACTTATCACTGTGCTGTATTCTAGAGGCTCATAAATAATTTGCTTGATTATTTCTTCCAGCATTTTTCCATGCACTAAATAGGCTGACTGGTCTACAGCTCCTTTGTCCCCTTGGTTTGCCTTTTTTCAAAGATGGACATTCTAGTTATCCTCTCCTAGGCTTCAGAAACCTCCCCTAGTCGCTTCTAGTTCTAAAAAAAAAAAATTGCCAACAGCTAAATGTTTCTGTGAGTTCCCTCAGATCCTGTCTAGTGGAAAATATCCTGCTGTCTTCTTCTTCCACCCTAAATTCCACCTCCTTGTTGCTGAGATGAACACTGTCAACCTAAAAAATGTTCATTGGTTATTACATGGGCAAAGCTGGAAGAAAAATAAGAAAGATATGGAGTGCTTTTATCTTCTTGACATCACCTATTGCTGGCTTTCTCACCTCATTTAACAGTGGGCCACCCTTTACTCATCATCAAGAGAAGTAACGATAACATGGAACATATCTGCATCAGAATGTTTCCTTGTCCTCTCTTAGAACACACAAATATATATATAGATGGATGTAGATGTATGGTTGTATATAAATATATAACAAATACAAAAATATGGGTATAAAAGAAGCTGGTACTTTGATACCAGAAGGGATGTGATGCTCATGTGGACAGGGTATTCCTTCAGTACCAACGATGCTCATTTGCAGATATCCCAGCCTGAGAGGTAGCTTGCCAAAAGAAATACCACCAAGCTGCAGCTTTTTACCACATGATGAGACAAAAGCCCAGAACAAACTTGGTGTGTTAAAACTCAGCTGTATGAACAGCAGGAAGCTGGCGTGCATGCAGTCTTTTAAGTGTAAGCCAGATGTGAGTCTAGCCATGGTGCACCCCTTCCAAAGCCAGGGTCTGAGGAGCAGGGCCTTACACAGCCCTGTCTGCCCCACTGCCTGCTCTCCTCCTCAACACAGCAACTTAGGCTGTTGTATTTATGTCTGGTTTGCAATAAAAAGGAGCATCTCTACATTATCCTAAGACTTTGAAATTAAAAATTGGTTTGAGGGATTTTGATGGTATCTGTGGGAACTCCCTCTTTAAGAGGGAGAAATTGTAAGCAGAGACTACTTCTTAGAAAAATAAAATATTTTTTGTATAATTGGGAATTATACAAACAGTATAATGCACAATAGAAATTAAAAATAGAAATAAAATCCTCAAACCTCAGAAAACTCTCAAAAAAACATGCAGCCCCTCAAAGACCTGAGCCGTGACCTGACAGGTTTTGTTAGATAATGTTGACTATCCCTGACCATTAAAAGCATCTTTTAGGAATGTTCTGCTTAAGAGATCCTATCTATATGCCATAAAATCTCAGGTTTATTGTGTTTGAGATCAATTACAGTACAGGATAGGAAATAAAAGTTTCCTTGGTGCAAGTGTTGAGGGAATTTTGTCCATCTTAGCAGAAACCAGTCACTCAAAGACTAGTCTAAGGAAGCAGCTATCAAATTCCCACCATGTCAGAAAAGACAAAGAAGGATTTATTAATTCTTGCCTCACTGGGCCAAGACCTCTGAGAGCATAAGGTTAGTTTGCATCCCCCCTATTATTGCTGTTTTTCCTTGGCCTTGCTCTCCAAAGGGCAATGTCTCATCTGGTCACTGTGTTGCGGCATCAGGGCCCAGGTACATCCTGGTGTGTCACCCATAACCAACCCAAGCACAGCCTACAGACCTCTGTGTTCTAACAACTGAGGGGAATGAGAGGGAAACGAGAGGGGAAAAAAGATGCATTCCAGCCTGTGGACACACACCAAGCCCAATAGCATTGAAAGCATGAACTCTGGAGTGACATCTTTGCTGTTGGCATGTCTGGGTTCGCAGTGAGGCATCCACCAGCACAGCCCTAAGAGGGCCTGGCAGGGAGGAAGTATGGATGGCCATTCCAAACTGGTCTGAGCGTCAAGAGCCACCCCAAAACCAGAAATGGCCCTCAGCTGCAGGAAGCTGGTGCAGATCCTGGGAAGGGCCCCCGTCCTGCTGCTGGTCAGTCCACTGGTACTGCTGTCACAAGTAATATAATGACCACACACTCCAGCAATGTGCCAATGAAGAAGACTTGGTGAAGAGTGATCTCCCAACCTCACGCCCCTGCCATCAGCTATCCTGTGAGCTGCTCTGGCAGAAGGTGCCTCAGAACCACAAATTCTGGTCCCAGCTCTGCTGCTGGCCAGTCAGATTCTCAGGGAAAAGTGACCTCACAAGCATGTGCCACAGCTGTGGGAAGGCTGCTGACAGAAATTACCTCAAACGAATCACAGAATGGTTGGGTTGAAAGGGACCTCAAAGACTGTGTTTCCAACGCCCTTTCCAGGGGCAGGGACACTTTCCACTAGACTAGGTTTCTCAAAGCTCCATCTAACCTCACCTTAGCCCATCAGTTCTGGCTCTTTTGGTGACTAATCGGCTCCTTGTGCAGAAGTGGCTGCACCAGCACATACCAAAGACAATGCCTGCTCCTGACCTACCAGCTGTGAGGCAAAAGTGACATAACAAGCACAAACAGCAAGCAGGCTGCCCATCTGCTATCCAGACCACCCTGCATGCCCCCAGCCTTCTCATCCTGCTTTGACCTCAGCTGTCTTTTTTCCTTGACATATTTCAATCCTCCCAGAGCATCTGATAATGGGTCTGAACACAGATTTTCTCATTACTGACAAGGACCCACTCCCAGCTACATTACCAGAAGCTTCCTGACCATACCCATCACCATCAGTCTTTACCTTTCCCCATCATTCCTGAGGCATCTCTCCAGGTGTGCTGCTAGTTCAAGAGCAGCCTCAGAGAAGTATTGCACAGGACTTGTGCCATCAGAGAGGCAGAAAGCTTTCAGGAAATGAGACAGCTGCCACCCTCACAGATTTGCATGGTTCTTGCTAAGGAGCCACAAAGAGCACTCCAGGAGAGCACCAAGATGGGAGAATAAAGCATGGAGTCTGACAACCACAACTTAGAAACAAGCAAACTCATTTCCTCCAGACACAGAAGGAAACAGGGCACTTGTTTAGAAGAGACTGGCCAAGGTCCAGCAATGACCTCACCTCAGTACATTGGGTCTGTTTGCTGCTGAGATGGAGATCTTCAAATATGAACAAACAGAAAAAAATCAAAATCTGAGGGGGAACAGGTCCCAAGCTACCAAGCAATCTTGTTTGAGTGGTGAATGTTGGACTGAAGTCCTGGGTAAACCAAAAAGTATAGCCAGGTATATGAGGTGGCATATAAACCTGAAATAACTTTTTCCATTCGGTGTCGTTATTGATATGAATCAAGCTCTGGTTGCAGTAGAGGGCCCTGTTCCTAAACACTTTTGCATCAGGCACTCTTTCTACTGTTTTTTTTTAAGGTCAATGAATATGGGGGGTTTTCAGATGTAATTTAATTTAATTTAAAGTATCCAAAAGAAAAAACAGAAGATAAAATCCAATCTTTTATCTTGACAAATATAATTAAGAGTTTATAAATATTTTATTTGACAAGTGAGGTTCTTGGCAACACATGCATTGTGCCAAAGCACTGAGTTACCACTCAGAAAAAGAAGAAATTTTGCAGGTGGGACTTGGCTCCAGGCAGTTACTCAATTGAATAACCTCACCAGCAGTGCAGATGTAACATGGGCCTAGAATTTTCCAAATGTCAAAGGACTGGGTAGAACACAGACAGTTCCCACCAAATTCTTCTGCAAAATGCCAGCACTTGGCTCAACCAAGCGCAATGCATAAGAAATGCTGAGTTTTATGGAATGGGAGGTTGAATGTGTTGAAGAGATCTCTTTGCTATGCAGCACTGCAATTTTTTACCAGAGTCAGAGTAAAGCCATTGTTACTGCCTCCAAAGCTCTCACAAGAAGGTGGCCAAAACAGTGGTGGTAGCTGCCAGTGGCCATTACCAGCAGCCCATGACAGGTATTACAGCACATACCAGGGCTTTTCTGACACACTTGTTTCTCCAGCACCTCTTGCAGACTTACGGGTTTCCTCTCACATGGCATCCTGACTGCCATCCCACTGTTTGAGGTAATGAGGGGCACCTCTGGCAGGGACACAATCATCCAAAGAGCTAAAAAGTAAAAAAAAAGACAACTCACATCTGTCAGACAGCTCTCGCAGCCATTCTTTGCCCAAGGTCCAGCACTTCATTGGCTTGAGGGACAATAGAAGTGTCAAAAGCTGCTCCTCCCTTTCATTTTGCAAATTAGAAAACAAGCTTTAAATGATTTTTTGCCTCCCCGGCAGAAACTGACCCATACTCATCCTGCAGCAGCTAGAACTGGCAGGGTGGGTGGGTGACTCTCATTGCCCCACTCTGGGATCTGGGGCCCTGGAAGTAGTGGGCCCGCATCTTGCCTGCATCTTGAACAGCTTTTAGGAGGGACCTCCCTGCCAGAGACAGGGGAGTTTGAACAGTATGGGAATATTGACTGTTTATCAGGAAGAATTGAGAACTTTTCCTTAGGAGAAAAAAAAAAAAAAGGACAAAAAATGGGAGTCAGTGTATTTCTCTCGCCTGCAAGATGCCCGTAAGCTTTTGTGTCTGTTTAGCTGCAATCTCCTGGTCTCTTTGTTGTCGGAGCGCATTTCACTCTCGTGTCAAAGTGTGTCAACTCTAACCTTTTCCTCTGCAATGCTGGCACCCCTCCAGTCCCCCAGCCCTGCCGCCTCAGCCAGCCACAACACCCCCACACACAGCGAGCAGGCATCTCCTCCCACTCAGCACAGGCAGAAAGGTAATTAAAACTGTTTAGGTATTTTTGTTGTTGTTGTTGCTTTCTGAGGCTCAACAGCATAAATGTGACTTCTGCTCAATTAAGCTCTGGGATAAAAATAAAGTAAAAGAAGGTCTTAGAGCTGTTCTTTATTTCTGCACATTAAAACTGAAGCCTGAGATTTACTGACACTCCCTCCCACCACCCCCATGGAAGGAAACCTGCAAATAAAGATGTCTCCAGTTGAAATGACCATTATTATCCACAAGCAGGCACATATATATATATATATATATACATATACATATATACACATGCACCCATACCTATATATAAACCCAAAATCTGTTTGTGCCTCTTCCTGCTAATGCTAAGGGTACATTCCTCCCCATTACAACAGCATTTGCACATTTATAGGAGGAATAAAGAAGGGAGAAAAAAAGATGCATGATACATGCGGAGGAGCCTTTCCTCTGCCATCCAGAGAAAGAAGAACTAAAAGGATTATAAAAGTTCAGATTAAAATGATATAAAATCTAGCATTTGGCTCCAACACTAGTGCCTTGGTCCTCTGTAGCTAATCTGTATGCACTCTGTGACCTCCTCGCAGCGAACCCTGCTAAATATATTATTCCCACGGGGGCTTTCACTGCTGCTTGGTGTCAGAAATCAATATGTATGAGGCGCGTGGATGGGAATTTCTAATAGATCTGCCTGGCCCTGTGCTGCTTTTCAATATCTGCCTTGGACTATTAGTGCCGGCTCGGTGCCTGTGAAATAACCGAGATAATCTTTTAAGGTGCACTGTTAAGGTGGAACCTAAATGTTGCTGTTTCAATTAAAACAAAATATATATATATATATATATTCATAAATCAGTCAGCGCTGCGCGTAACCTTGTGTGTAGCCTGATTATAAACAATGATGGGGATTAAAGTATTAGGGCGAGTATTCTAATGCCTAGATTTCTGACGAAGAGCTTTAGTTTCTTTCTTATTTTTTTTTATTAACAGAAAATTGCATAGATTCACGGGCGGAAGGGGGAGGAATTAAAAGTGGAGGGAATGAGGGATGGCACATTGTCTGTGCAATCGCCTCCATGCCGGCGGAGCCATGGAGGTGAAAGAGCGAGATCGCTATATTACTGCAGATAATGCACCCATTTTACCTAAGCGACACCAGACCGCGGTTCTGCAACGCTCTCCATTTTAGACTGGTTTGTGCACATGGGAATTATTGCCTGGGGGATCCTGGGTGGGTTTTCTTGGGGGTTTGTTGGGGTTTTTTTGAGTGGGAGGAGGCTTTTTTAGTTTTCGCTTAATTGCAACTGGTAGTGGTTCCCCCTTACTCTTCTGAAGGTGCTGAAGGTGGGCAGGAGAGGGCAGGTTGATGGGTTCCCCCCACAAACCCTCGCACCCAGAGCAGTTTTTACCCCCCTGCAGGCAGGCAGCATGGCAAGGCTCAGGTCTGGGAGTGGGCTGTGGGGAAGGCTGCATCCTGCTCTTTCATTCCCCTTCTCACTCTTTGTTTTCAGTTGAATGCACAGAGGAAACTGTCTCAGCTCAGTGCACAGAGGTGCAGCATATAAAAGCAATAACTTGCTAAAGGACCTCTCGCTCTCCCTTTTTTTTCCTTTTTATTAGGGGAAAGGTAATGACTAATCCATGCATACGCTCCCCTGGCTTTACAGGGGGCCAGACTGAGTTCAGCTCTGTGCTGGAGATGACAAGTGGAGAGTCACCACCCCAGAGGATCCGTTTTAGCCACGTTTAGCTCCGCTGCCCTTGCGAGGTTGTCACCCTACCAGAGGTTGAAGAACTGGCACGCAGCCCTGGTATTTTTCTTTCCTCCTCTCTGCTCCTTGCACACTTCACTTAGCACGGCCCAATCCACCTGACAACTCTCTGAGCCCTCGACTGCTTGTCTGGGCTGAGCTGGAGGCGGGGGACGGGGCAGCAGCCCGCCATTAAGGATGTGGGTCTGGAGAGAAGCACAGGGAGAAATCTCCAATCTAAGAGTGCTTGCACAGTGTCAGGCCTGTCAGGATGAAAGCAAAGGGCTCTCTGAAAGGAGGTTTTACACAGCCTAATTTCACCACAACCCCTTGAAATGAGGAGAAAATGGAATGGGATCTGTTTGGTTCTGTTTTACTTAATAACTGTGCTTTTCTCCTGCAGGTGCCATGAGCCCTATTCCCAGAAACAAAAACCCATCAGTGTTACCTGAGAAATATGAACAAGGCTTTTCAGACACTTGTCTGGGTTTGCTCCAGCCACTCTCCTTCTGGTTAAGCTTTAGTGCAGTACATAGCCATAAAGGAAAAATAAAAAGAAGAAAAAAATATTCTGGATGGGTTTTGGAGTTGTCTTTTTTTTTTTCTTATGCTCAGCCATAAATAAGCCACAAATCTCTCTGGTCCCTGAAAAATTCCACCTGAGTATAACTCTGCCCCACACACTGTGTATGAATAGACCAGAGCTGCAAAGCTCAATTCTAGATCTAAAAATCCACCTGCAAAGATTGCAGGTATTTACGCCCAGGGAGTGGTTTGCCAGCAGCTCCTCTGGAAAACAGGACCAGGCAGGCAAGGCAGGGATGCATGCACATCCCAGCCCTGCTGCCTCAGGTCCCAGTACAGCACAGAGGCAACACTGCTGACGGCCACAGGAACTAAATTCCAGGTGTGTAGTTTGGATTAACCATCCCCAGTATCTGGAAAAATGCAAATGTTTATAAAGGGCTCCACTATCGCTAGTGGTTTTATCCCAGATGCCAAGAGCCAGCTCGCTCGCCACCTCAGCTCCTCGCAGTGTTTATAATACAAATACTTCTAATCTAAGGAACGCAATTCCCAACAGTTTAATAGGGCTGAAGTTCCCTTCCCGCCTCCCCTTTCTCAACCCATCAATTAGGTAGGTATATGTGAAAACAAACAACCTATGTGTTTTCTGCATCTCTAAGGAGGTGTAATGGTGCGAAGTGCTGGTTATATGCGTTTACTGATGGGAAAAGAGGAGCAGAGTGGGCCTTTGTAAACTGCAAGCTTGGTTTTTCCCTGAATGCTGAAAAAGAGCAGCTTTCAGCAGTGCAGGCAGGGCTGGAGAAGGGAAAGGCATGGGAAGGGCATGCATGTGTGCCACAGCCTCTCAGGGTGGCCATGGTGTTGCCAGCAGTAGGAGAGGTGGGAATGAGACCCAGAACCTAACCTTGATGCCCTGAATGGGGCAGCTGTTGGGCTGTAGCCCACAAAAATTCCCCACCCCGGGTGTGGAAATTCCTCACCTTTGTTTTCCTGATCCATTTTGTCTCCTCTCTTTATGTTTATGGCAGCAGATTAGAACATGGGAGTCCCTTATGGTCCACAGCTGATGGTCACTTCTAGTTTGCATTGCTTTAGTCCATGCTGACCACCAGAGCTCAACTACAGACCTGAGTCCATAGTCCGTATTTAAACGAAGGTATTTCTTTAATCCATTTTAAAACTCCACATGCATACCTATATTTCTGAGAGGCTGCACACCTCCAGCTCTCAAAGAGGCCTCCAAAGCAGTGAAAACCCATCAAGCCAGAGAGCATCACGTGAAGCATCCCTTGGTCTTCTGAGCAGCCAACATGTAAAATCAAGTATGGACGTATCAAAACAGCATGTAAGCCATTACTGACAAAATCACTTGAGCTGTTAGGGGTAGCAGCCTGCAGAAAGTGGACCAGCTGCTCCTCACACATGACACTATCTCATGCCGTGTTCGTGCCATTGCAGCACCGGACAAACACCCGCCTAGGCAGAGCGCGACTTTGTCTGACCTTTCGCCATGACCTCTGCCTTATTGCCTCACAGCCCACATTTGCAAAGATGGGATTTGACAAGAAGTGTCATGTCCCTTCCATCCTAAAGGCAAATAACTGTCCCTTTCGATCATGGCTGTCACCCGCCGCTCATGGCTGAGTGACACCCCAGCCCAGCAAATTACTCCTACCCTAGTTGCTGCCAGACTTGGAGACTGGATAAAGGCAGAACCAGAAGTAAGTCCAGACTACAGGTCCATCCAGCAATACTCACGTGCAATGTAGATACCATCAGCAGCCAAATAAAAAAAATCCCTTTTCCGGTAAGCATGACCTTTTTGAAGGTGGGCATTATACAGCCACGTAGTTAAGGGAAACATGGTTAAATCCACTCAGTAGAAAGTAGCTGGTGGCTGTAAGGGAAGTCACACTGGTGCAGACCAGCCCACTCTCTCTCTGCACAGGTTGATGGCCTCTTCCCCTGCACAGAGGGGGGCACAGGCACACTGCTGCCTGCTGCTCAGCTGGCAACTGCAGTGGACGGTGCCCAAGAACCTGGGAAGGGAGTGGGAGAGGCATGCTAGTCTGTGACAGGGGCCTGTGCAAAGACGGCAATCCTTTTTTTAATCAGTATCAGGCAACGAAGGTGGAAGTCAAGCCCATGTTACAGAAGAGGCAGCAGTGTAGGAAGCAGCCATCACCTAAGAGCAGCCCCTGTTTATTGCAGTACAGCTTTGGGCTTTCCTTGCATGCTCCAGGGAAGGAAGTTGCCACTGCCTGGTGGGAGGTCCTTTTTTCCACCCTGTCCCAGGGAGTCCCCACCAGGCCACTTAGACACCACTGCAGCTCCCTGAATTCCTCCTCTGGTGTCCTACCTAGGTGCTGCCTACAACTCTGCGGGCCAAGTGAGAGCCAAAGTAAAAATAGTCTTGAGAGCTGGTTGTGACAGGTATCCATGAGAGTAGGAATGAAGCAAAAATGTCACCCAAACCTCTGTTTCTCTCACCTGAAACAGAGAGACCAGAGCAGCACCAGGTAGTGCAGAGACTTGGAGTCACACCACAGGTCTCCTGTGCCAGTGCCATGGCTGGAGCAGGGTGTCGCTGCAGGGCATTTCCTGGAGATGTGATACCTTACACTGCCAGGCTCCTCAGACACTGGGAAGGGCTCTGAGGAGCAACTTCATTTCTTGAAGGGCCAGGGAGAGGTGCTCCACTGCAGCAATGGAGGAGAGCCCAGCTGGGGCTGTGGGCAGGGCCAGGAGCCCAGGTGCACCCACAGGGTCATGGCCATGCACCCAGCACCCCATGCCCACCTCCTCTATATGCATCCAAACAGCACTGTTAGGGCTTTTTTCCTCTCCTATTTCTTCTTGCACTGCTGCCAGCTTCCTCCAATGAAGGTGAATATGACAGCACATTTCCCAGCACACCAAGTGATGGTTGCATCCATTTGGTTTTGGCTGCACTCAGGGGGGTTTTTAGTATCTGGCTACCCCCGCTAAAGCGGCAGTGCCTTTATTTATGGGTGTGCGTGTTTTAAGCAGTATTTCAGTACTCCCCGGTTAAAGCACTCTTATCAAAAGCTCTTCGTCCCTGCCACAGCTTTGCTTAATGCCCTGGCAGTGCTTACAACCCTGACCAAACCTGGATTCCCCATTAAAAACCTCCTGGGAGCAACTCTGCCCCAGGGCACAACATCCCAGGGTGAGGGGCGGCAGGAACCCGGGCACCGCTGGGCAGGGGCCGAGCTCCCCCTGCTCCAGGGCCTCTCGGGAGGCAAAGCAATTCATCTCAGCCCTTCTCGGCAAATCACTCCTGTGACCACACAACGCGAGCCGACCATTCAGGCTGAACCTTGGCCATGTATTATCCAGACGGCGAATCCCGCTGAGCCTGGCAGCTCAGCCCCGCTCCCGCAGCTCGCCCTGCCTCCCAGAAGGCATCTCCCAAGAGCTGTTACTGTGACAAAGGCAAAACTCCGTGCCATGGAAAGGACACAAAATTTTACACCTCCCGCCTCCCCCAGAAGAAAAAAAAAAGGTGCTGCCACACTTGAGTTTACTCCAACGCAGTCCCAGCAGCTCCAGCAGAAAGCTGGGCGTCCCAGCCAAAATACCCCGGGAGGGGGCTTTCTGCGTTGCTACAATATTGGTGCATGGGTTTACAGGGAGAGCAAGGCCAGACTTGATGGAATTGCTCAGCTGCACTAATCAAGGTCTAACTTTTTCTCAGTCTTCCCTCTTTTTCTCCCCATAAGGAAATAGGGGTTATGGAGCCATTCAATGGCAAAGGCAGGAAGGAGGGAAGTGAAAGAAGGAGTGGGAAGAGAGCCAACTTGCACAGCGTATCTTTTAAGATGCAAAAAGTAGAGTCAGAATAGCAAACCTAATCTTCAGCCCAGCACTGCCTGTTAACAGTCACACGTCCACACAGATGACAAGCAAAAGCAAATGCCCTGGGACATGGTGGTACCCATGCATCCAACAGCAGAGATGGTCTTTGGGCTGTGCCTGGTGTGCTTGGGCTAGCTGGGACACAGGCACCTGCAACCATGTACATCAGCATGTGCCCACACGAGTATCTCCTTCTGCCCCTGCTTCTCTGCCTGGAGGTGTCCCCAAGCTCCAGGAGCAGGGAAGCACCATCTGTACAGACCAGGACAGCCCTGTACCACCCGGCATAGCAGCTGCTGCTCTTCCCAAGCAAGCCCGGAGCCAGCCAGCTGCATTTGGTGACCCTGTAAGGCAGTCCTCATCGGCCTGTTTCAGGCCAGAGAAGCAGTTTCCCCTTTCAGCCCCATGGGCTGCACCAGGGATGCTCAGCTCCTGTGGTTACCACAGGCAAAAGTAGGATTACCAACCCTGGCGGCTTTTTTCCCTGCCTTCTCCCCAGTTCTTGGCAGAGGTTTTGGGCAGCCCAGTTAGGACACAGACTTGAGCAGCCTGCCACCTGTTTTCCATGGTCATGGTCATACCCAGTTCAGCCATGATCTAGGGAATACAGCAGTGGTGGCATTAGGCACAGTCATGTGGTGCAGTCAGATGGGGAATGACTTTGCTCCCTGAGAGAGTCCTCTCCTGCAAAAGTGGCAAAGCACAACTGGTAACAACAGTGTTCAAGGGAAAGGCATTGGAAAAAGGGAATTCAAAAGACAAATAACACGTTGTGGGCTGAAAACCAAACAACCAAACAAAAAGCATTTGCCAGTGCAAGTTTCCCATTCCCATTTCCACACAGATGAAGTCTGCCGCTCCCCAGCCACCTCCCCACTCATTTGCAGGCAGAAGCAGGGGAAGGCAAGCAACACTCTGCATTTAGAGTAATCTAAGAAAAATGCCAACCTGCCACAGCCACCAAGATTGCTTTTGCATGGCTCTGGATTCCAGGCTGTGCCACTTCAGTGCCCAGAGCCTTAAGGACCACTGAGGCTTGGCACAGCTTGGTGCACCCACCGCAGTGAGCAGGAATACTCATCCAGCAGCAACAGCCAAATGCAGCATTCCTGGGTGCTGAAAGCCACGAGTTTTGTCTCCTGCATCTGCAGAGGGTCAGGAGCAGACCCCAATTCCACAGATGTGGTAATGGTAGCAGAAGGCACTTAGACACAAAGAAATAACTTAGAGGAAGAGCAAGCAAAAAATTCTCCCTTTGGTTGAACAGACACCGGGAACTCCAACGCCCACTTTGTTTAAGGGAAAGATATTTGAAGGAGCAACAACCCACAGGAGGAAGAACCACAGTGCTGTACATCCCACATCTCGTGCAGATTGTTGCCAAATTAGTGGGAAGGTGACACATTGCAGGGAGAACAACAACAACTTTAAAATAATAATTAATGAATTATTACTGACAATTGGAAAAAAAAAATCCCTGAATGAACGTTGGCTTCTGGAGTTTCTAGCAATAATAAATATTTAAACACCTCCCTTGTTTTAACATAAAGCAGAAGAGAAATGCAGCAGCCACGGTAGGAGCAGCAATGTGTCAGAACAGCAGCATGGAGCATTGGATCAAAACACAGCAGTGGCTCATGCCCCATCGGAGGGAAGCAGGGAGGAGGGCACAGCACCCCCAGCATGGCACTGCTGGGGCATCACCATCACTCCCATCATGTTTCTTTAAACTACCATCCTGTATATAGCCAGGTGTGCCTTGCTGGTTCTTTTTAGAGGAGCCAGAGACAGAAATTGTAGCAAAAGCCCTCATGGCACATGTGCCAGGAAAGCATCTCCTGCCTGCTCCACAGGGCACAATTTGGCAACTGTAGGGAGCTGTTTGGCTGGGGCTGCCATGGCTATCTGCTTTCCTTGCCCAGCTTTTCCTCACCATCACACAAGTGCTATTTTGTGCTAAGGGGATGCCCACCCAAAAAGCACTGACAAGGTCCACTGTCTCCAGTCTTGCTGGCGAAGAACCAGCCTGCATCTCCCATGCAGTGCTGCAGAATGAATGCCCTTCTTGCTCCCTCCTTTACTGGCAAAGCTGGTGGCCACATCTGCAGTTACATTGCCTAAGTGCCTATTACAGTGTCCCATCTTCACAGCTTCATTCAGACCTTTAATCCTGAAGACTGAAAGCTTCCAGGTGAGGCATCTGCCTCCAGCTCAGTGTCAGCCTTGAGCTAGCTGTGCTTTCAAATTCCTAGCAAAACCAACTCAGCTATTTCCAAGAAAATAATTAGGAATGAACTGGCTAAGACCTGGCTTACTTTAACCTCTTTTCCAGAAGAGAAGAAAGTTTAGGACACACCAGTGATAGATCAAACCTACATCTTTGCCCTTTGAAGTCCCCCTAGATTTGGTCAGCACCAGCCTTTTAGGGCAGAAGTAACCTACAAATACACTGCTACCATTGCAGTCTGCATCAGCTTTCTGATGCTGTCACGCTTGAGGGTGTAAGAAGTTCAGCATCGATTGTTTCATCCACCACCATTATCCCATGGAATCTGCTGGCCCAAGCAGAAGAGCAGCAGCCCCAACACTTGCTGGGGCACCACTCCACACACCAAGCACCCTACCTACCTTGCAGGTGTTCCAGCCTCCAGGAGATCAGGCCTCTGTGAAACCACAGCCCCATCACCTTCCCAGGATGCAAAGCACAGAGCTGGGGGACTTGCTGGCAGAAGCCATGGCATCTGCCATATCTGCCTTCCTCTAGGGAAGAGAGGACTTAAAGGAAGGAAATACAGGGAAAGGGTAACAAAAAGAGTGAGCAAATGAGCTTTTTCCTCTGCTGGCTTGGAGGAGCTGCAGTTTTTCCTGGCTTCTCTTCTTTCAGCTCCTACAATTCTAGCTTATGTTATTGGAGTAAGATTGTGCTGGGTCACAACAGGGGAAAAAAAGTGATCAGCTAATAATCCTGCTCGTGCTTCATCTTTGTGGTGAGACTGCCTTGGGATCATCCCCATCTTGTAAAAGTCACTCTTTCCAGCAGAACTAGGAAGGGCAGGGGCCAGATTGGTGCCCCCAAAGATCCCTTTTAGGATGGCTGCACCACTGTCAGTGTCAGTGTGTATGGAGGCTCGGTCCTGTCTAGTCCAGCTATCCCATTCAGTGATACTTGATCTCACTGCTTGCATTCGAGGCCTGAAAGTTGACAAAAATTAGCCCTCCTTCTGCTCTCAAATTCCTGTATGCTCTTTGGTGAGATTAGGATCCTCTGTGTGCCCCTGGCCTCCAGTGAACTGAAAAATACAATTTTTATCATAATGTTTGTGACACATCAGATTAACACATGGAAAGGATGATGACTTATTTACATCAGAGGCCTCTCCCTGCAGAAAGTGCTATTTCATCCCAATGGCCTGCTTGAAGAGACCATGTAAAGGGTTATCAATTACTGCCAGCTTACTCAACTACTGAGGTGCCTTAAACAGCTATGACATGAGAATTCATGTTCCTTCTATTTACTATGCTTCATATTCCCAAGCTGTTTGAGTTTGGACCAACGACCTAAAAGAAGGAAATACTCCACCACCTGCAGTTATTTCTGACTGGACATTTGCTGTGCATCGCAGGTCAGGGAGTGTCAGACCCCAGGAGCGTGAGAAGATGCTGGCCCTGGACCTGTGTGTGCTGAGAGGTCGCCTGCCCGCGCGTGCTCCAGCTGTGCCCTGCGCCGACACAGCCTGCAATGAGCATCACCCGGCCAGAGCCAGTGAGCCATACTTGAGGCAAATGCTCTGCTTAATTGGTCTCAGCTGGAAGCTGCTCTGTGCATGTCAGCGTGTTTAAGGAAGCAGGTCTACAGGAGAGAAGACACCAGAGTAACCAATTAAAGAAAAGCCCCTTGATTTCCCTTCCCCCTCTCTCCCAGCCTGAAGCCCTGGAAGTTTGTTTTATTTTAAAGGTGGAGTGTTTCTCACTGCCAATGAAATCAGCTCGAGAATAAGGTTTTGCTATTGGTATTTCCAAGTTTAGTATTGACAGCACCTCTGGAGATAGCTAGAGACCTGGTTAAATCAAGTCAAGGTTTGCATCTTTATCTCTCATTCTTTGACTTTTTTTTTTTTTTCCTTAAAAAGAGGAAAGAAACGACACAAGGAAACTCTTTATCCAGTTGAAATCCAAGTTTATTAGCCTGTAAAAGTCTGTTTCCACACAGTAATCATAAGAAATGAATGAATGTTTATGGAGCGTAGCATAAAAATATACCGTCAGCCACAGGTTGGAGTTTACGATTGCTCACAAAAATTAATCAGCAGATCACATGGCATTGCATCAGAAAGGCAAATCAGTCCTAGGAATGCAAACAATCAGGATAAAAAGGCAAAACAAGTAAGAGCAGAGTATCAGAAAGCAATAATTAGTTCACAGTTCCTAATGTGGGTGACAGGTTTCTTTAGATCAGGTTATTTACCCACTAATTCTCCAAAAACAGGTTGAAAGCCAATTGTCATAATTTTGCATTAACCAGTCAACATGTCAGCTGCTAAACTTCACTATCAATTTCTAGGTATGACTATTAAAATATAGGCACATAAGAGACTAGGTATATTCAACAGTCCAGCTCTTTCTCCTAAAGCTTGGAGGCCTCCGACACTCACAGGTAGAAATCAAAAGCTAATGTGAGACATGTGGGTCAAGATATTCTAGTCCCTATCTGGACATATAAACCTTCTCTCTTCTTAAAAACCTCCAGCACGCTATGGGTTCATCAGATCTAGGGAGGCTCACCTCTCTGCTGGGCACAGCAAACCTGACCACTGGGAGGGGAAGGGGTGTTAGACATCTGGCATAAACTTGTGTTTGTTGTGTGTACCAGGGAGATGGCAATGGGAACGTTCCCCACTGGGTCCTGTTTGCTTTAGTGTTGATATTCTGTAGGGTTGTGTCCGATAGTCAAGCTGATGTATGGACTTTGCTCACAAGCTACGTCCAATGCAGAGAAGACCCATTAGGAGATTTGGGCAAGCATCAGGAGTTTCTGACCTGGACTAACTCTTCCTTCTCTTTCCAAAGGAAAATGTCTAGCCAAAAAGAGATTTCTTCTAATGCTTTGGGCTTTCCTGAAGAAGTACAGAGGGTTAGTGTTACTAACTCTGTAAAGAGAGCAGACTTCAAGGAGCAAGGTAAGAAAGGTGTTTTCTTTTCAAATGTAGGATGCTTAAACACATCATAAACCAAGCTGGGGACAAATGCACTGAATAATTAATCCAGGCTCTGGCTGACATCACATCACCTGCAGATCTTTCTACCAGAATTCAGCTGAATTATTTTCTAGCAAAGATCCTTGACTCTACAAGTCAAGGCCTAATACAGGCCAATGAACCCACAGTCACAGCATCTTCAGTTATGGGGAAGACATATTAGACTAAGAAGTACCTTTGAAGTTTATTGGGAAATTAACTCACAAAGGCTAATTCCTAAAACACCTTTTCAGGAATGGGCAGTAGCATGACAAACTATTCCTGCTTATTAAATTAATAATAATGTGACAATCCTTTAATTCGTCTCAGAACTTAGAAGAGCAGTGGAAATACTTTAGGCAGTCTAGATCCTTGTCTTGCAAGATTACGTTTTGCCACCCGCGTTTCCTTCATTCTGCCTTCCCTGGGCAGAACTGCTTTGCTGAAGGACCCAGTGACTCAGCCGAGCGTGTCCATCCTAAAAACCAAACGGCAAACAGAGATGACACTACAGTGGGAACAGATCCTGACATCTTTGCTGATGTGGAACTTCACCTTTCTTTCCTCGGATAGTTCCAGTGGTCTCACTTTATTGCATGTTCTGCGGTTATTACTGAGAAGTATTTCTTCCCTTTACAGATTTTGGGGCCTTCTATCCATGCCCAATGCACACTGGTGACTGAGTAGATCCTTACACTGAAGTAAGATTGAACTTATAACTAAGTCACCTATATAATATCCTCCAATTTCATGAGCTATCTGGTAAAGCCCATGGGAACCTGGAGAGGACTAGAGCCTCCCAGAAGACACACTGCCCTGTATCACTAGACCGTTCATAATTTCAGACTTGTTCCCTGGAAATATATGAGAGCACTGAAATGGCTAGTGGCAAAACCAAATTGAGTCCAACACAGCCTCGAAGAATTGAGCCTCCACACAAAAGGGTATTTTCCTTCCTTTAACAGGCTCGGTAATAAGTTTGCCAGTTTCCACTTTGAAGAATTACCTGCTTGTTGTTTGAGGTTTTTTTAGGTTGGTTGTGGGGTTTTTTTTAAATTAAAAAACAACAACTATAAAAAACTAGAGGTAGTTTGAAACTGCAAGGTTCATATCTGGGGCGAGTATTTCTCCAGAGCTGAGGGACATTTTTCATTCAGACTAGTATAAAACAATACTTGAGGGGAAAAAATGTTGAAAGAGAAAGCATTAAAGGAATAGGAACTCAGAGACCTCTTCCCGCTTCCAAATCGACCGTCTCATGAAATGAGTGTTTTTCCTCCCTGTGAATTCTATATTTAATCCAGAGAGATCACTGAGTATGCCTGAGCAACCTGGCAGCCCTTTTCCTCCTCTTCAAACAGACCTCAAGATTCACTCTTGTCTAATGAGCGGTCTACGTCTCCCAAGAACATATATCCTTACGGATTTCGATAAGAGCAGACAGGATCAGTGGAAAATCCACTTCTGTTCCTTTTTCTTTTGTTGCTTTCTTTAAAAAACAAAAGGATACACCAAGGCTCCCCCTGGAAAATCAGCTGGCATTGAAGGAATCTCACAGACTAAAGGACCTACCTCATTTTTCAAACTCTTTAAAAATTCTGGTTTGGCACCTGAGAGCAGACTTTCTGTTGATTAAAGGAATACTTCCAGAAAAATGACATTCCAAATTTCACCAAAATCAGGTGACGTGCTGCCGGCACTGTCACGAACTTTCCCACCTATCTGAAGTTGCTTCAGTGTTGGCAAATAGTATGGGGAAACAAAATGTCAAGTGAAAACCATTTCCTTAGCTATGTACATTTTTCTAGACAGGTAGAGAGCTGAAATTTGAACTGAGAAGCAGTAAAATGAAAAGGAAGATTATATTGGCATTCTCTCACAAACCATATTCATAATTCTGAATACTCCAACAGCAACAGGATGATCTATTCTCAGGACTATTGTTTGTTGCAAGAACTACAGATGAGATTTCACCTTTGCATGCTTCTTCCTACCAAGCTAACCGCTAATTTATCACATCACCCTCAACAGTCCACTCTTTTTATGCAACACAGGTCTGCACTAAAGGGTTTAAGTCTTGCTCCTACTTCACCAACCTTTTCATATCTTCAAAAATCTCAAAGTAACCTTCCTAGTCAAAAAAGGCAGTATTTTTCTGCTATTTTAAAAAATTCCAGAGTATGATGTTACCTTCAGTTGTATAACTTATGGGGTTTCCATCAATTGCCAATTGAGAAGGAATTAGTTTGGTAGGTATTGTACCATCACTTCATAAGCATTCATTCCCATAAGCAAGACTGAGGTCAGCATTTGGACCTTTTCACTCATTTCTTTGTTTAAGATCCCACAAACAGGACCTGTTTATGGAAAAAGAGAGATATTTTGAATACTAAAGTCCTTTATTCAACAACACAGAAATATCACAAAAACAACTTTACTGGGCAAATTGAATGTTTTTATACAGTTTTGTACATGCCCCATAAGTGATTATTTTTTTTCATAAATACACTGTTTTCCAAAACTGTTTTTTTCCATAATTGCACAAGCATACATACACCTTACACAAATATCTATTAGAAAATTTAATAGATAACTGCACAGTTCAGAAATAGGAGAACACTGTGAAAGGAGTACATTTCTGTGGCCTATGTTTCTGAAAATACCCTCCTAGTTCCCTGCAATTGTGAAAATGGAGTACTTTCTAACATAGGAGCTGTCTTTTGTTCACTAAGAATACAGTAGAGCTCAGCGTGAAACTGCCAAATTTAATAAAAACAAAATCTGAAACATTTAGCTGTTACATGAGAACCCACTGTTTGATATCACTATGCATCTAACCATGATCAAAGACCCACTACTGCTTTTTGCTGAATGCATTCGACCCTGAATGGTATGTTCATTTAACTACTTTCTTTCTTCATTATTTGATTACAGATATAGCCCATTTAAAGACTTTACATTCTTCAACATTAATTGTAGGACTTACATACCAGGGGGTCTGTACAAAAGGGAGTATTTTCCCTCATAGGGAGGGTCTGTTATTAATTGACAGAATGGGTACGTGTGCCTCCCTTTCAACATAAGAATTTTTCATAAGTTTATCTGGGGTATGCCAAAAATGCTTCCATTAGGCTTAGCACTCTCACCTAGAAGATGACAAAAGTTCTGCTTTTTTTTGCCCACCCCCTTTTTTTCATTTGTCTTTGTGAGAACGAAGACTGGAGAAGAATATAAATTTTCACACTGAAAAATTATATTGGACCTTGTGAAAAGCACGAATTTGGTAATTAGAACTTGACAATAATCAGATTGACAAATATGTATATAAAGGGGGAGGGGAGGGGAGGAGGGAAGGGCAGCGGAGAGAGACAGGCCAGAAAAGGGATTTCCTTCTTCAAACATCACTAATTAAAATGCTCTATGCACACTACATCATATAAATACTGTTTCAGCAAAATCTAAAAACCTGATGGTGCAAAGGAACAACATCCAAAAGAAAAACCATATGGATAAATCAAAGAAAAATCAACGCTTGTTCATTTTCAATAATTAACAGGCTTGCTTGTTTGTTTGTTTGTTTTAACAGTTTTGAATTGACATGTCAAACACCACAATTACAAGATACAGACCCATCAGTTCTTAAAACAAAACAACAAAACAAAAAAAGAAAGCACATCAAGACATGCAACATTAGGGTATTAGACAGTGAGTACATTGCTATGAGTATCTTTGTACACCTAATGTAGCCTGAACTTAACTTTGCCTCTGCTTCTGTAAGAGCAATCAGAGTTTCCAAAGAGCAAGGCAAGCTTACCAGCCAGATGTGCAAATAAGGCTTCAGTTTGTAAATCAATCAGTGCTTTGGTAGAGAAGACCTTGCAGAGCTCGTATTGGTCTAGCAATCAGTAACAGAGGACCTAACCAAAATGTCTCCAACACAAAAAAAAATCTGTACACAGCTGCCATACAAAAAGACATAAAGCTCATTGAATGGGCACTGGATGATATTTAACTAAGGATCTCTTACAAACTGTAAGAGGGGCACCATGATAGAAGCATTTTAAGTGTGACATTCCACCTCTGAAGCCACATAGGTGATGTCATATGATGCAAAGACACAGACACGTGCATCGACCCTTGGTTGAGGATGCAGGTGTAAGCCCAGCCCGCCCGCTCTCCTCCAGTTACCCTGGATCACCCACGGTCTGCCCGGTCCTGCTGACACACACATGTGACCTCTGGAGTTTTCTCCTCCTCCATCCCTTGGTCTTCGCTTTCTGAGCTGTTCCCAACACCTGCCAGCCCTGTGAGCTCCCTCACTTGCCAAAGCTGGCATCTTCCCCATCTGCACAGGTCCCACACTATAGCATTCCCAACCCATCCCTTGTGCTTCACCATGTAAGTGTGACCAGGGGCTGAAGTACTTAGCAAAAAAACGGAGAAAGTGCTGAAACAGTAGGAGATTTGCATGTCCTGTGCAACATTAACTGGTTATTTACATGTCCAGCACCTTGTCTGTGAAACTACTGGTAGTCCTATCTCATACAAAATTATAAATCTATCAAACACATGGCACAACAGCATTCACTTACTTTGATGGCATGGCCTTCTCACTTGTGAGCGGTATGACAAAGCCAAGCAATAAAAAGTGATGATCAACTGATAAAAAGTATCCCTAAGTTTAGAATCTTCCATATTTTTTACGGCATGTGAGTTGTATCCCTCTGTGTGCTGCCTTTCTATGGAGTAGACATTACCTCCATGCAGCTAGAGCAGGAAGAAGAATGGCAAAGCACTTTTCTGGGGGCCTAAGGGACCAGTCATTCAGCAAATCCAAGATCTGTGGACCAAGAAATGTGTGGGGAGAAGTGGTCTTTTTTAAAAGCATTTTTTAAAAAAAAGCTCATTTTTATACTGCAAAAATATCCAGGCTCTCAAATGAGCACAAGTGCAAGTGCGACCCAAACCAGTCCAACTGTCAAAACTCATTTAACCATGAAGAGCTCCACTTGAACCAAAAATATGGCATTCCACTTCATAAAATGCCTACTCCATTGACTGAAAATGCTACACAAGATCTCGTAGGTGAAGGGTAATTAAGTTGAGTCATCATTTTTTCTAAAGTCTGGTACTCTGTTTTGCATCCTAGAACAACCTTTATTTGGACAACTAGTTTTGCACATCTGCCTATGCTGGGCACTCCAGCTCAGAGTATAGTGGAAAATAAGTCAGACACCAGACAGCATTTTTGGAGAGATACCCCTCTGTAAAGCTCATTTAGAAGCAATGCAAGTGCATAAATGACTACTCTAATAGAGTGCTTGAAAGATTAATTTTAAATGTTACGTCTTCCCCTCTCACAACACCACAACAGAAGGCAATTGCTAGATGCATCACAATCTTTTTTATCTTGGAAAACTTGGCATCAAGTCTCTATGGAAGGATGCAGGGTAAAACAGTGCTGCTGTTGCTGCTGATGCTAAACAACTAGCAAAATAATAGTTAAAGCTAGAATTTATTGCTCCGGATTTAACTTGCAGAACCACACTGTTGTGTACAAACCGTTTATCTCCATTGATGCTCAGACATGATTGTCTCCTTGTGTCTAAACACACAAAATACAAGCGGCTATCTGTACAGTTTACAGTACTGAAACACATATATTTGAAAATGAAGTATAGATATGTTACTTTTCAAAGATACATGACTTTATAGCAGGGGTTTACCCAAACTTTTTTTTTTTTTACAGCCACTTTAAAAATAGACAACAACTTCACTAGTATAGCTAAGTTACATCAAAGAAAGAATCGGTGTACTGAATGTGAAGAAGCTGGCCAATTCCCCAGGCTCCCAGATTTTTGTCTTTTGCTTTTGAGGAAACCCCTATACATAAATGAAAATAGTATCTGAGTATATTCTTCAATGGTGGACTAAGCAGTTTCTTAAAACAAGACTTTAGCTTGCCATTCACTTCGGACTGCCTCGAAAATAAGATACACTACTGCTTAAAAGAACCATCGGAATGCTTCAGCGCTGGGAACAGGTGTTCTCTAAAAAAAAAGCAAGAAAACAAGTTAAGCTTTCTTTTGTGGCATTGGAATACTCCAGTTCTAGTTGTTCTTTTCCTTTACATTTTAGGCATACTTTCAGTTATCTAGGAACAGCACGATGCCTCACATTGCTTGACAATTAATAGAAACATCCTTCTCCAAACACACACCATTTTAGGATCACGAGCAATACATCGTACTCAGTATTTAACACACCTAACATGCTGTCTTCTCCTTAGTTAACAAGTTAGTCATGAAAATGTAAACATTGCTAGAAAAAATATCTGGAAAACAGACAGTGCTTTTAGGATAACCACACAGTTGTACAATGGTTTCTCCCTGTGCCTTGGCATACTGGAGGCACCATTATGGCTTGGTTGGGTTTGCAGGTTTAAACACATGCTTTGGCAAGACCGTGTTTGTGACAGGGGAATAGCAAAGGTATTGATCTGTCACTCGGAGAGTGTGCTGTGTCTACAGAGACCTTGGGAACAGAGGTCAGTATTTTGAAACCTCAGGCTGGCCACCTCGTTCCACGTTTAGGTTGCAATGCAGAAAGAATTTAAACACATCCTTGACTTCATTTCACTGAAGGAAACACCTTGGGGTGCTGCCCAGACTGCCCATGTACTTTCTTTCACACACATGCTGGACCTTGGCTTACTCGCAGAGTTGCTATATTCCCTCCTTCCTCCGCCTGTTGCCCCCTGGAAATGATATCCACTTGCACTCAGGTGCCTCCATACACATTTGAGTACCAGCAAATTCCCTTCACAGCTTTAAAGTACCACATACGTGAGAGGCTGAGGGGCTGAGCCTACAAGGACTGTGTCACTTCTGCAAGGTACTTCTTATCCTCAGTTTCCTTCAGTTAAAAGATTGTAAAAGAGCCCTTGAACCCCTGCATCTAGATCCACATGTCTCTCCACCAGAACTAATGATTGCACTATCCAGGGAAGTGAGAATGAGCCCTAAGATGACTCTGTATCAGTCTGTCCCAGCTCACAAGTACTTGTTTCATTAAGAACTACCCACAAATATTATTGTTACATCCAAAGAAATTCCCCTAAAAATAAAACTGTGGAAATTTGCAAATAAATACTTGTAACGAGAAAGTTCTCATGGATTTTGCTGGTGTCACATATAGATACCATGTCTCTTTTTGAAAGAATTCTTTCATTTTTGTTTCAGGGAGCACTTTAAAATGTTTTCCTAGTGTTTCCATAAAAAAACAACAAACCATGGACCCTGCAGGGTACAATGCGCATTGTACTTGCTGTCAGAATATTTCTTTCTGAATTCCAGGGAACTGCTCATTAGTATGGCAACTATTTTTTGTTGAATAATTAGTCAAGTTTGTGATAATCAGGCTCAAGCAGTACACAGCTCCTCTTTTTGTAAAAGCCGTATGAAAGGAAAAGTGTTATTGTTATGTTTATTTTTTTGTCCACATGGAAATATCAGATATCAAAATAATTCTGCTTTGTCATTAGAAGTCTGACCTGTTGTCAATTCAATACCCACTCCCCCTCCACGAACATTATGCTTTAATAAATCATCTGAAAATCAACTCCCAAAGACAACGAGCTTGTTTTTTGAATACAATCACCCTGATCAGTGTGAGTTTTCTTTGTGTTGGTCGTCCAAAAGTAGGAATTGCTCATATCCGTCTTAACCAGACCCGGTTCTGCCCAGTTACGTGAGTTGAGCATAAGCACAAGCAGTGACAAAGCACAGCAGCCCTCATCCCCAGGTACACCGAGGAGAGCTAATGCAATTGCTAGACCATCCGCACCGGTCTTTGTGGGCTGTAAGATGGCTGCTGAGAGCGAGGTACACAGATTTATAATTTATAAAGAGGTTGGCTGCAGAAGAGACTGGAGTTTGGAATGGCAGGAAACAACTGTATGACTAAATTGACCTCAAAAGAACAGTCAAACATGAAAACGTATTAAACTCAATAGATTGTCTTCACCTGAAAACTAAACGTAATATTCTGCTATGGGTCCATCTGCCTGAACACAAAACCACAGCTAGACAGAGAGATTTAAAGACACAGTGACTGAGATGGCCTTTATTTATTTTCTTGCCACATCAGGTTGAGTTACTGTCAGACGTTGTCATATCAGCTGGAAGTAAAGGTGTAATGTCTGATTAAAAGGTCATTTAGACCTTTAAATACACAGAATAGTATTTTTGAAGGGCAAAGCTGTGTGCTTTTGAAAAACTGCAAGATAAGAAATTTTTGCATCTGTGCACCAAGTTCTAATTAAAGATATACATTTACAATTAAATATCCATTGCATTAACTACCAATTTGGGAATGAAATATTAATCCACCCTTAAACAAAAAATGAAATCTTTTAAAATTGAATAGCTGGTTCAAGTTAAATCTAAACCAATTTACGTGATGAAATCCATAGATTGCACCACTCTAAGAATGAAGGTTATTTCCAGACAAAGAGAGACCCTTCAGCCCATTTAGAGGTTCAGCACACCAATGTACAAGTTTAAGTGCAATGACCATCTACTGCCTGGCTGTAAAAATCCAGCAGTCCCCGCTGGGGAATCAAACTCTCGGCAAGATTACAGCGCATTTCTGGATCTCTGTGCTGCTGGTAGGGAATCATTATCCTGAGTGACAGGAAAGACAGATCCCCCTGGAAGCCTAGGGAGGGGTGGTGAGGAGCAGAACCAGAGTTGATCAGTGTGGTTTTGCTGCAAAAGCCTTCACTGTGCTGGTGCAAATGCTGACAAACGGCAGGCTCGCTCTCAGGAGGATGCTCCAAAATCTCCAGCCGTGGCTTCTCCAAGCAGGTAATGCCATAAAGCATAGCACTCGAGAAAACTTATCTCTACACAAACCTGGGATGAAATGACCTCCACACTTTCAAACTCTCTATTCACCTCCCTACTTTCCAGCTTTCACTGCAAAAGAAGTAGCCCAAATATTTGAAATTTGAAATTTTAATTATTGCCTTGAAAAATCAGCTTCACGTAGGGGACCAAGCATGCTACATTTTTGGAGGAGGAAGTAAAAAAAGGCAAGAGAAACCAACAGAAAATCTCTTCAATTAAGCAGCAATGGAAAAATGATACCTCCATATCTGTCCTGGGTGCCCCACAGGGAAATGTAAAAGCAGACCCTTGCTACATGCAACACATGAAAACAGCACACCAGCAGGTGATGGAAATTTCTCACCAAAGACTCTGTTTCAACACCTGTATTTTCACAGCAAAAGCGCTCATTAAAGAATGATGCCTCCCACTGCCCCCTGGGATGCCAGGCAGTGGGCTTTGCTCATCCAAGGCCTGCCTGCCTGCTTGCCCAGCCCAGCCCCATCCCTCGGGGAGCTAAAGCCTACCACACCTGCCAGACCTCTCTCTCCTTGGCTTTCTGAGTCTCACAGCCAGCTGAAAGATATGATACAGACAAGTAAGGAAAACTGGCTGCTTCTGCTTGGGATGCTGTTACTTAGGGTGCTGCCAAAATTCACAGCTACCTAACCAAGACTCACTGTAAGTCATCTGTATTATTATTTTCTGCGAGGCTAGGGAATCACTTGAGGTGAACCACATTCAAAAATAAAATAGAATAATAAAATACATCAGAGCACTACATGATTGTGACCTAATATTTTACCAATGTTAAAAGATGTTGCATTATGTAAGAATTCTTTGATGTTTGATCCATGAGAAGAAACCTTCTCTCACTGAAGTAAACTCACACGTTGGCTACGTGTGAAATTATTAGCCAAATGTGGCACTCCTCATTCCTCTTGAGGTGCCCTGGCTGAAACAATCCAGCTCAAAAGAATAGGAAGTACAGCTGAGATAGATTCAACAAGATTTGGGCTACCCGGCAGTCTTTAGAGAGACCTACACAACCACAGAAATAGACAGCACCTTAATGAATCTCAAATTCACAGGGCAAATGAAAGGTAACCAGTGGCTTTCCCAAAGCAGCAGGACTGGTGCTGGTGACATAGGGAAAACTGACCTTCCCAAGATCTGCAGAGAACCGCACATAAGCTTCTCAAGCTGGAAGGCAATCCCTTCATGAAATGCCTTCCACAAGAGGAGCAGTTTGGCCCACTAAGTTATATAGATATATATGTGTCTATGTATATCTCAATATACCTATCTGTGTATATATAGAGATAGATGATCAGACACAGAGAAATACGGTGCTCTGCGGTGGCCAAAAATGTTCAGCTGGAAATTCCTGGCCCCTGCATGAAAAGCCATTTGGATCAATTGCAGCCCAGCCCAGCAAACACTGACCGCCACTGGCCATAAACCAGTGTCTGTACATTTTCCTTACACTGTGCAAATACAGGCTATGGACCTGGTCAGTCCCACAGAACTCATGTGACCACCAGCAAGAAGGCAAACTGGCCTTTCCTCCACATCACACCTTCTATTTCCAGTGCCACAAGCTAATTTATGTGTCAGTCAGTCACCCTGGAAATGACATCAGCATTGCTCATACATAAACAGTGAAGAATCTGGTGCAAATTCAAAACTCACTTTCCATCCTCAGACCCTTCCCCAGACAAGTGCCAGACTGTCAGGCACACATGGCAGTACAGACCCAACCTTGTTGCTGCGATGGAGTTGTGTGTCACACTGTGGTGTGCTAAAGCCCAGCAGAGTGATGCGATCTCCTGACCTGCAGAGCACAGAATGTCTTGGGCTGCAAGGGACATTAAAGATCATCTAGTTCAACCCTCTTCCACTACATCAGGCTGGTCAGAGCCCCATCCTACCTGGCCTTGAACACTTCCAGAGGTGAGGCATCCACCACTTCTCTGGGCAGCCTGTTCCAGTGCCTCACCACCTACAAGGCATTTCTTCCTAATATCTAATCTAAACCTACCTTCTTTCAGTTTAAAGCAATTCCTCCTTTTCCTATCACTACATGCCCCTGTAAAAAGTCCTTTTACAGCTTTCTTGTAGGCCCCCTCTAGGTACTGGAAGGATCCAGTCTCCTGAACCTCAGAATATCAGCATCTCCTGACCCACAGGAAGGTGGGTGAAAGTTGCAATCTGTCCTGCACCATGCTGCTCTGCCACTGGTGAATGCAGTCTGGACAGCATCTCCACTCCCTACTTGCCTAAATACTAAGCCACCCCAAGAGGAAAGCAGCCTTTCAAAGTATCTGCAGCCCACTTTGTTCCACTCATAAATATACATTACCTACAGCAATGACTTTGGGGAAAACCTCCTGCTGCTCAGATTCAGCTCACACAGTCTCCTTGAATGTTTCTCTTCAGGCAAGGAGGCTTGGGGGCAAGAAACCAGTGTGTGAACTGCATCTCGTGGAAATGCAGAAGGAAAAGGCAGAACCCAGCACGTGGCACGTTTCTGCCAGCTGCTCCGCTGCCTGTCCTGGAGGTGTGCCAGGAGACCCACCGCAGTGACCTGACACTGAGGGGGCCAGTTGCGGCTGCAGGAGGATGAGTGGCTGAGGCACTGCTCCTGCACTCGTCTTGGCTCTGGCACATGTGCACACCAGCTGGCACAGGAGAGCTCCACACAGGAACAGCCCTCACCTCGAACTCCTGGCATCCTCCCCCCAAGCCGCAGGCCCATGGGAGGGATGTGCTACCCCAGCTCTGGACGAGGTGTGAAACAGTCCGCGAAGCTGCCGCTCCCCACAGCTGCCAAAATCCCTGGCTGCCCACCAACACTGCGCTCCTGCTCTCTGTACGTGTTATCAGGCAGTAACAGATGTCCTCTAATAACAAGCTTATTATTGGACTTAGCAGATAAAAAGGGACACATACGCTGGGTCAGAAGCTTGGTGGTGAGTTGTATTCCACAGCCCACCTTAAAATATCTCTCCCCATACCTGAGCTACAGGCCTGTCTCCCTTCATACCAAGGATGAGATTTAACATTTATTTTAAAACTCAGCTTTATTTGCTCCAAGAGGAAACGCATCTGCGTGCTGGCAGTTATTTTTCCACTTGTGGTGCATATCTCTCAGGCTGTATTTGAGACAAACCAGATTTAGAACATACCAGATTAGGAAACTCATTTGACTTTCTCTGCCGCCAGCTCCACTGAGTGAAAAGTAAACCTTTGCCATGGGACATTGCAAATAGAAATTTAAAAAATGTACTCCTAAGTCAGGGTCATGGTTTGAAAACCTGGCTCCTCTGGAATAGCTCGCTCAGAGGTAACCTCACGAAATTTCAGTGGAGTCGGCTGGGGAGTAAAGGATTTGTGCCAATGGCCACAGAGACTTGCCACTGTATGGCCGGATACTGCCACTTGGACTCAGCAGCAGGCTGTAGCTCCCCAGCCAAATCAATAGGATTAGTCAGAGAAGTAATGTGTTTCTCCACAGGAGAAAGAAGGAGCAAAGGTGTGCCTCATTTACATTCACTACACACCATAGTTTATTTTATATATTAATTTTTTTTCACTTTATAGATGAGATTAAATTTTGGGGAATGGGTTTTTGATCTGAAAAAATGCATAATGCCATTGGGGAAAACAGATGGCAAACACAGATCAGAAATCATAAGGAATCCAGACTAATGCTGTCAAAGAAAAACAGCTCAGTCCCAGGAAATGTTAGTAATGGAGTGAGCCCCTCTCCATGCCAGCAAGCATCTAAAGCTACGAGCAATCTTTCAGCAGAGCAGCTCTCATGCTCTGCTCCACCATCCTTAACATCCCCAGGAGACAGCTCCAGTCGCTAAGCATCCCAACAATGCATCGAGGCTGGCAGGCAGAAGCGTCGCCCCAGAATGCAGGCAGAGCCCTAGAAAGGAGCACACCTCCTCTCCCCCTTCCCTCCCAGGCTTGGAGTAACTGGCAGTGGTCGCCTTCCAGCACACTCCCTCCCTTGTGCCGGTGCAGCTCTTTTGGCCAGCAAGCCGAGGGACGGAGCCAAGTCTCCACCTCTGCCGTCCCGCTCGCTCCCATGGGAGGCAGTCGCCTTGGCCGCCGGCTTCCCCGTGCCTGGCATCCTGCACGCGGGGCTGGCAGCGGCGGGCAAGCCGGGGTCGGGAACTCCTCCTGCCGTCTGCTACCCTGCAGCTGAGTTCCAGTTGGCCACGCTCCGGCCTCAGGCAGGAAATCCTAATGGCTTTCTGGCAAAGGCAGCAGGGAAGATATCAGAGGTTTGGCTTTTCAGTTTAGGGGTCTCCCACATCTCACTTGCAAAGGGATTCACATTTTTTCCCCTATTTCTATATCCCTCTCGAGCAGTTCATGCAGTTCCTTCAGTTTTTTCAGCTATCCCTGTACCTGAGGGTGGACCTGCTAAGTCTGCTAGAGTGTTTACTTGGCTTATACGACTATTTTGCCTTTCTTAATTTATTATTCGCATTCTAACAGCATAGGAAGGCCTCAGGCAGAATGAGGGATTGTTTCTGTTGATTCTGCCTGCCTGGCCTCTCAACTAGTAGGTCTGGCCTGCCTCCTGCTTTTTCAGGAATGGGAAAGGGCTCATACAAGCTTTAACAGTGTTACTTCAGAGCCCAAACTGATGCTAACCAGGTCAAAAAAGCTGTCACTCAGTGCTCCCATGCTGACTGTGGGAATTAGTATCAAATAGTCAAATGTTTTATTAGCATAAAACAGAAACCTCTGTTACCAGGAAAAGTTTTATAGAGAAATTCTTGGGTAGAGGTTTGTTACCACTGTGCAACATAAAAACCAAGACCTTACAATGCAAAAGATAGTAAAAATGAAATACCACACCAGGGCTCAGCTTCTGCTTTTGCCTAGGACCTGCCTGGTTACTTCTGCTGACTTCTCTGTCAGACATTATCAGCTAGAAGTGGGGCTGCCTCTTGCAATGGATGTACCACGTGCATACACCTCCCCCTCTCACACACACACTGCCATTCACCTTCTCCCTAATCAAATCTCTGTGAAGACCATCCATCAGTCCCTATCATTTATCCTTCACACACACACACCAGCTCACAACAGAATTATTCTTGTTAACATTCATTCCATTAATGAGAAATCCCTGCTGGTTCACCATCCAGTGGTACAAGTCTTTGCACTCACAGGCTGACATCTCTATCATCCTCCAAACTGCTGCCCTGGGGTACAGTAATCTCTTACAGACTGGTCTCCAAGCAGAGGGGAGGCATGTTTCTTAGTACTAAACCTAAATTTAAATCTCTTTCCCCTAGAGCTGCTGGGGCTTCAGTATCTTTTTCTCCTGCATGGAACCTAAAATTGGCTATGATGCCTCATTGGTTAGCTAACTGCTTCTGTCCTTTGGGATTTTTCATATGCTGTTGATAAAAGAGCCAGTGAAAAATATATCCATTAAATGCTTGGTCTCTGCTTGCTTGTTTCTTTTTCTGCAAAGCTTGCAAAAAAAAAAAAAAGGTGTGGGGGGAAAAAATACAGAAATACATTCACTCAAATGCAGCACTTGGAATATGGGCTGAAGGAGTATAATCAGCCAATGCCTAAGACTCATCACAGGTGCCAGCTTGGCTCTCTTGCAGCCAAACATCAAGGTGAGCACCATGTATTTTCTGACTGGATGCAGGAAGAGGAGTAGCAACACAAACTCTTATACAGCAAGTCACTACAATTCCTGACTGGCAAGGAAAACGTTAAAAGATTGTAAATGGTTCTGAATTCCATTCATTCTCAGGTATGTCTTCTGAAGTTTTCAAGGATGACAATTAAGACACATCTCAGTAATTATTTTCATGACACTGTCACCTCCACTGGACTTTGACCTCCAATTTACTTTACATCAGCTTCCAAGCAATCAGCCAACCACATTACCACTTCCCAGAGCTCAGATGAACTGGTGATTTAGAGAGAGCAGGTTTTATATCATTACTAAAATAGTGTCATTGAGTCTTCTCCCACCCCCTCCCACATGAATCATACCCACAACCCTTCCAAATATATTTTTCTCCTCTTTTGTTTACTCTAAAACCAAAATCCTTTGTTTGACTCATACTACTCACTTTGGAGATCACATATTTACCAATGTATACTCCTTGCCTCTCTTTTCAATTTCTGACCTCTTTAATTGCCTCACAATAATCATGCTCTGCCCTCCTTGTACCTTCTACACAGACACTCAGGGTTCTTCAGCTCTATTCCAAGCCTGTAACTGCCAAGGTTGCTGCATCCACTCTGCATCCCCACCTCGCAGTTACGATGTACAGAAGGACAGATGTTATTGAACTGCAGTTCTTTTGGGGTATTTCTTTCACGACAGTGGAGCAAATTCTTTGAGTTAGCATGGTGTAGACTGATGTTCTGTCAGCATGCTCCAGCTTTCCTAGGACACGCAGTACACACCACCAAAGAAACCTCTAAGACCAAGAACTCCTCATGCAACAAATCATCATTTTCAGCCTTTCATTTGCAAGCTTCCCCTCTCCCTTTCACATTTTTTAGCTTTCCTGTATGTACTCCTTTATCATTTCCTTAGCCCTTGAACAACTTGTTTGGATCATGCCCAGAACAAATGCTCATCCCAATATCCAAATTCTCTCCATAAATTCCAGTCAATTTAAAAAAATTAATTAAAGAAACCGGTTTACCCTAACAACAAGGGCATGTGAAAAACCCTGCTCACCCTCACCAAGGTCCCTTTCATCTCTATGAAGTCTTGGCCTTCCCCTGTACAAGTGCTAGGAAGATGATTACTGGTGAGCTCTTCAACTGCCTCACCTGAATTACTAATGGTAGACCAGCTCACAGCAGCAGATATATTCCGTGCTCTTCTCACCAGGGGAGATCTCACTGCCATCTTCAGCCCTACCATTGTACTCTTCAGTGCTCAGTCAGTCTGTCCCATGGTCACTGAGTCACCCCTATGGAGGACTAGGCACCCCTTCACTGAGGCTTCACACATTATAAACCACCCTCAGTCACTTTTGTGTCCTCCTCTGTTTGAACACTCTGCAGCTCTTCTTTCCTCCTCTTCTGTCCTCATCTTAAGTGATATGCATCCTGAATTCTCTTGGATTCCCCACTGCTTTCCAGTATTTATTAAGTTCCTCCTTCCACCTCAAATTTTATTACTGCGTCTCAACTTCCTAAACCACTGAATAACCTCTCTCATCTCTGTACAAATAACTCCTAGTCAAATGAAGTCTGATACCAGCTAGTGGGGATCCTATATAAAAGTACAACAGACACCATGACCACAGCAGCGTGGAACAGAAAGGAATACTCTCCTGAAACAGGAGAGGTGCAAAGTTTTCAAATGGCCAACACTTCCGAGACTGAGATAAAGGAAAATATCGAGTAAAGCAGGGGAAAGAATAAGACCCTATGGTGAGTAAGGGGAAGGTGCTTGATGAGTATGCTGCCTGACAAGAACAGAGTATCCAGCATGACCCAGGCTGGTTTTATTTCTTTTATGTTCTCATAACTCACTTGGCACCAGTGTCTGGTTAAATAAGAAGGAACGGAGAAACTCTGGAAAAACTGCAAAAAAATTAAACAGGCTTCGTGCATACCTGGCTATGTATTTTTATAGTGTTAATTAAGAGGATGCCTAGCAGTTCCAGGGAGGAGAAAATATTTCCCATAATGTCTGAGAGTAGAAGTTAACAAGCCTGCTGGGATCTTTTTAGCCCCTGCAGAGCTAAGGCTTCAACATTATTAAATGGCTGTCGCATCTAAAGTATGGTGCAACATAACACACAACAGAAAGCCCAGGATGCTGAAATGGGGGATGACTTCAGATTACACCACAGAGTAATTCAATTTCAGGACAGGTGTTTGCATGCGACTGAACAAGATATGACTGCGGAAAACAATAAAGGTACCCAAAAGAAGAGAGAAGACAGACAGAGCAGTATGGGCTCCCAAAAAGCAAAAGAAGTGTCAAATGAAACTGCATGCTTCAAGACATTGTGGTTCAGTACGATCATTCAAGTAGATGAGCTATCAAAAATACAGACACTACAGAAGCAGAGAAGCACTTTCTCTGGATGGTGGTACTCCTCAGAAGACATGGTGTCTGCTGCCAATTTTTAAGCATGTAGTCGGTGACTTGTTAGCAACCGGGAATTGTTAGCAACCGAGGCCAAGTCCTAGGGACTTTTTTAAGTGACACGAGTTACTTTCTTATTGCGCCTAACTCACTTGGGTACATCCAAAAAACTAATCTTAAAGCCTTTCCCTTTGCAATCGACAGCCATTTCCCATTGCAACCAGCAATCAAAAGGACTATACTATATTTGATGAGTCTTTGAAGTGTATATTCAAGGTTTGCCTGCTTAGAATTACTTCACCAAGCCTAACCCTTAAAATATATGCATGTTAAGAGCTAGAAGACTACTAGTTTTCCTTTTAACGATATAAATTTTTAGGATATCTGGAAAGGACCTGCTCTCAGTCATTGCCATGTATCAAATGTATGACAACATACAGAAATTAATATCAACCTTTTGTTTAACTCTCTAGAACACATTTATTTTAAAACCAAAAGCACAACACCAGGATGTTGGTTTCTGACCAAAAAACGTTTCTGACCCTTTGCTTTCCTCAGTACAAAGGGATTGTTTTCTGACATCCTAATTCATTCTCCAAGTAAGCAATGTCTTCCCTAACTTCAGTAAAAGTGTTAAGTGTGCACTTATTAAATATAATTGCATGGAAAGTAGACCCAAAACCCAAAAATATGAATATACATGAACAGGCAGACAAATATTGAGACTGTTCCTTACTGTTAACCACTCCTAAATATCGGTGTATAACACAACATTCACATATCTACCAGCTTAAATGAATCTCCCTATATGAATGAGGCATGATGTGTATAGTCCACATTTTGTAGAAACACCAAATTGGAAAGATTTTCCAAACATCCTGTAGTTGCCATAGGACTCCAAGTCATGATGGTTCTATGCACCGCTAACTGAAATACCTAGTTCAAAGTGACCAAGATGATTTGGGGAAAAAAAAAAACCAAAGAAAGAAAAAAGATACTTATTATGCAAATTACTGCTCAAAAAAACCCTCAAATTGCCCTCATTCATCATCTTTCTCATGGCACATACAGCTTGCCCAGCCTAAACAATACACAGAGATTTCATTATGTCAGCTTAAAAAACCAGACTAACCAATCAGTCATGACACTGAAACCCAGAGTCTGGCACAGAATCCCGACACCCCAACTGCATAACCTCTACTAGTACTTTGAGAAATGTGCAAAGAACTATTCAGTGCAATCAAAATGCAGAATCCCCATAACCAGTTAATCTCTCTTACCATACGGACAATTTCACTGGCAAACAATCATAGTTCAATGATTTAAAACAAGGAATTTCCAATGCAAGTAGAAACCAGTGTTCGTGTCAAAGTACAAAGTACTCGACTGGCCTACAATTTTGCAGAATTCCTTGACATTCTGTTCAGTTCAGTACCAAATCCCACCATTAAGAGATTCCCTTAGGCAGGAGAGACTTAATTTTTGCCCCCTTTAACAAACTATACCATATCAAGCAGCAATTTATATTCTAAATTGAACGCTAATGTCATGGGCTTTGGGCACTTCCTCTGCTTTGCAAGTATCACACAAGGAAAGGGAAGCAACAACATATGAAACAGTAAACCAGACAACATCCAACTCCATTTCAGAGGAAATCACTTGCACTCAATGATGTGCCAGAACTGTAAAGAGACCTAAAGCTCAACTCCTCTGGGCTCTACACATCTTCCTCCACCCCATGTCTCCCAACAACTGCAGTGCACTCCTGCCTTGCAAGATAGGATCCTAAGACATAAGGTCAATTAGCTTCAATGAGATTTCCGAGCAGCAGAGAGCAGGCACCAGTGAGAAAAGATGCTTGCACCTGCTCTGATCTCTGTTGGAAGTGGCAGTGGGAGGCCCTGTGTTGTACCCAAGAACCTCCAGAGATCAAAAGGAAAATTCATCATTGAATGTATGTTTATCCCAGACATGCAATATCCGAATGAAAGTGATAAAAAAACATTGCAAAGCACTCAGTGAAGGTCAGATCTTGCTCTGCTTCTCACGTCCCCCACTCCCTGCCCACACCATTATGGCAGGATTATGCACCACGTTGGAAGCCCCAAGCAAGAATATCACAGTCACCCAGCAAGGGCTCTCATATGGTGCTAACAACCAGTTCCAGTGCCAGGCACACTCCCTGCAGGCTCAGGCCTCGGAACAGAAAAACAAGAGCACCCTTGGTGGAGCACACGGGGCATGAATGAGAAGGAAAGAGGGGAAAAACAGCACTCAGGGTCAATCCGGGCTTTGCAGCCAATTCCAATGTGAATTGCACTCAGGACAGACTATGGTTCTTGCTCCAGCTGTAAATGCCCAGGAACAAGGACTGCTTTTTTGCTCATCTGCACAGTGTTTAACACATGTACACGGGGAGACTCGGTCAGATGGAGGGCTACAAGGCAGTGGCAGGCAGGAGAGACAGACTGTCATACGGCAACATTGCTGATGTTAAGTGATGAACAGCAACGCAGGCTACAAGGTGGTCTTTCTTTTTCACCTTCCAGTTAGCCAGTTGGATCGTGTTAGCCACCTGCTCCTTATCAGACTTTACAGTTCCCCCTCACACTACTCAATTCCATCATGCCGTCACTTAACTCGTGCATGTAATTTAAAGCTAGATAGACGGCAGGGAAATTGCTTCCTCTGAGGCCCCTACTAATTGACCCCTATCCACAGAGCTCAGCCGTCTTCCCTTAACGCGCTCACACACGCTACCGCTACACGAAGTGCAAGTTCGGAGGTTGCCAGCGCAGCCTCTCTCCCCCGTGGCAATGCCATATGGTGTTAAGATTTTCAGGATCAGATGCCGTTCCTGCTGAAATCAATCATCACAACCTATCCCCGGAGAAGGCCATCTCAAACTCCCACTGGCTTGAAATGCAACTCAGCGAGGTGCCTTGGATTTGGAGGCTGGTATCGACTATATCGAGGTGGTATGCAAACATTCACTTGAATAGCGCACGTATCAATTAGCTGGGCTATTACAAAGAAAGCAAGTGGTACCAGCTATGATGACAGCATGTCTAAACAGATGATAGTTCACAATTGGGCAGGGCCCTTCAGCCCCTCCAATGCAAGTCAGCCCCTCTGCCTGAATTTGTTGCCATGCTAATGAAAATGAGGAGTGGGGTAAATGAGATTCATATGCTGAATGGAAGTGGTTCACTTCAAAGAGAGGGGGATGTAAACTATCATCAGGCTTCTAATCTTCATAACCTGCAGCAGAAGTTATAGACACGTATACCAATCAGAGGAAAATAAGTAGTCTCTATGGGTAAATAAAGATTATGTCTCTTTAAACCGACTGTAAATCTGAATGAACACAGAATATACATACACAAGTAGGCAGCGTGCAACGTGACGTCAATCTTATTTTTATAGATTTATTATTGCCGTACATAAAATTTCCTAGTAATAATAACATTCTATGAAAAATACTAGAGCATTGGGACACTTTTAATGTGAAAATAGTACAAGAAAAGTAGGAAAAAATAATTCAAGTGTTTTAAAAAAAATGCTGGGTGAGAAGCATTCCATTAAAAATGTGAGGGTCAGGGACTAGAAAGCATTCACGTGAATCTGTCTTCGACTCCATGTACTAACTTTGAGAGTTTTATCCTATGCCTTCATTGCGCCAGTAGAAAAGACTTAAAGGAAAAAGAGAGAAATGGTTTTCATGGGATCAGCCAGTTTACTGTTTATTGGTATTATCCCCCTTTTTCATTTATTCTCTTTTTAAACATAGTTCCACCCCTTGCCTTAAATCACCCCTGCAACTTGCAGCCACTGTCGAGCACAATTCATAAATCTTACAAGTGTGTAGTAGAATTTGAGCCCCTCAATCCTTGATGCATTTCCATGGGACCGTGCCTACCAAGGTGCCAGGGGATCCCCCATGCAGAGTGGGGGCTTCCCCTGGAGCACAGGCCAAATGAGTCACTCCAGCAGCTCACTCCACAGAGAGGCTGCCCTTGCCTGCCCCTGGACACCAACACTGCTACTGCAGTGCCCTCATGTAGGCCCTGTCACTCTCTGACACCCTTCCAGCTGGTGGCCATATGGCCAGAGCACTGCTGCTGCGCTGGTGCTGTAGGCAGCCCTACTGTCACTCTTTATTAGGTAATTTATTTTTTTAAAAAAATAAGAAGAAAGAAGACATAAGGAAAACAACCACAGAAGAAAGTTAGTCTTCCTCTCCTACTGACAAACCACATTTCTGTAATGAAATCAGTCACATCCTGTGACAAAACTTTGTGATGGGCCACGACCTGCAGAAAAGCGATGCCTTACTGACATCTCCACAGCTGGAAAAAGAAACCTGTTTCCTTCGAGTCACAGTACAGCAGCAGAAGAGCTTTTGTGTTTACGTTTCTGACAGAGCACAAACAAGAGAGAGTGAGTGGGAGAGAGAGAATGAAGAAAAGAAGTGAAGGCAGGTGGTTATGAGAGCACACAAGTGGCTAATTAAACCACAGGTTTTACTAGTCACAGTGGTTAAACAATTTTAACAGGCGGCATTCTCATAACACGCCTGAAAAGTTTTTACACTGTCGAACACCTTTGTCAGGAGCGAGGAAGTTCTGGAAATGTGCTCAGAGATGCACACAAACCCATAGGAAGATCTGATAACGTTCAAATTTGTTCCAGAGATAGCTCACTTTCTGCACAAATCGATAAGCCATCAGAACCTATCATTTATCACAAACATTAAATCCCAGCAGCATCCTAGTTTGCAAGCCTAATGAGGGAACCTGGCACACAAAGGCACCCCCAGTGCTGGGTGGTGTGGGGAGGATTCTCCATGCCTCTGGCTCAGAGAAATCTGTTAGGCTGTATTCAGCATTATAATCCATCATTAACAGACTGGGGCATTGGGTATCTTTGTTGCAAACTTGCTGCAAAAGCAACAAAGGCATGCTATTGAGGAAAACAAGAGTTGGAAACCCAATCTAGTTTCTGTCCCCTGGGAAGTCCATCCTGGTTTTTGCATTAGTGATGCTGGGTCACCATACATTCACGAAAAAGAGCTAAAAGGAGGGAGAGCTATGAATCAAACTTTCAGCAAGGACAGTTCACTCTTGCAAAAACGGATTAATTAGTTGTTTTGATGAAGCTGGTTAGGAAAGAGTTAATGGTATCAGCCAAATGTCAGTTAAAACCCCAAATGCTGCTTTTGTCCCATGGCAGTGTCAATATGAACACCATTATCTCCATTTATTTAACACAGAATAAATTAATTGGCTCTTAGTGTTGCTTTTTCCCTGGAATCCCTCATCCCACCTCTTCCTGGAGAGAACTCCTGCAAGCAACGGGCAAGGGAATAAACCGTTCTGCAGACATGCACGAGCATACACACACACACACACACACACACACACACACACACACACACACACACAGAGACAGAAGTTGCAATTTCTCACTGAGTTTCTGATTTCTGTGACTACAAATCTTGATGTCACCCGGCATACACTACTCCTCTGTACTAAATCCATCATCCTCAACACCTTCAAATGCATCCGATATGTGCATCTAACCAGCAACACTATAATTTTAATAATGACAAGGGATTAAGTGTGATTACTAGTCTTTTCTCTCACTTGTTTCCTCCCCCTAACGGTACCATCCAATTGCCGTTTTCCTCACGGATGTGTATTCTGGTTCCCATTGTCTGTCGTACCCAATACGTTAACCGAAGTATCTGCGACATGGGATCTGCCTGTCTCTCCTATGTCTAGTAAACCTGAAAACCTGTTGTTACAGCTTTGGGGAGCACAATACATTTTCAGTTCCGAGGACACATCGTAAAAATAACCGTAAATACAGTTCACTCCGAAATCAGTTCAGTCATACCTGTGCTATTCTTCCATTGTGTTTAATACACCACGAACAGGTTATTTCGTAAAAGACATTGCCAAAGAAATCACTTGGGCACGTTTCACCGACTACCAGGCTCTATGGCCAGTTGCCTGTCTAGGACAAACTGATACCAGCCAATCTGGAGATGAACTCGCCATCGCTTTCCCCTGAACTTCTGACAGCGAGAGCCGGGCGTTCTGCTAAAACTTTCCCTTTCCCACCTCCCCGTCCCTACAAACCTCCCCGAATCGTCATTATTGCCGTTAATTAAAAAAAAAAAAAAAAGAGAGAGAGAGAGAAAAGAAAAAAAAATAATAAAAAGAAACCAGAGAGAGCCAGCAGTCTTATGGAAACAGCACGGCAGGTAAACCAGGTTAGCATCGTCCCGTAACGGCCACGAGCTGGCGGGGCGGGAGCCGGCGCCCCCCGACCGTCCCTCCTCGGCCCGGGGCCGGAGGCCAGGGCCCGGCTCCGCGGGGCGCCGCGGGGGGCGGCGTTTCTCTTCCCTGCGGGGCGGAGAAGGGCGGGCGGCGGGGCCGCGCCGTGGGGAGCCGCGCCCGCGGCGGGAGCTCCCTCAGAGCCTGAAGGAGGCCTCGGAGAAGGGATGCTGCATCTTGAAGCTAGACAAGAAGCACTGGAGGGGCGGGGGCAGGGGGTTGAGGAGGGACGGCGGGAGGCTGGGGAAAAAGAAATCATCTCCTCTGACCTCTAGCGAAGTGCCCGGTTTTTTCTTAAGCTCTTCACATTTCCTAAATTTGCAGATCTGGTGTCCCGTTTTGCGGTTCCTGCAACTGCTGCAGACTCCACAGTTGATGAGCCGCTTGCAGGGCACGCACACCCCGCAGCGTTTCCGCTTCTTCTTGGCGGGGTTGCCCGCCCCGGCCCCGGCCCCGCCGCCGGTGCCGCCGGCCCCCCCTCCGCCTCCGCCGCCACCGCCTCCACCGCCCCCCGCGCCGGCGGCGGCTCCCAGGGCGGAGGCGGGCGAGGCCGAGGCGTGGCTCTGCGGGCAGTCCGCCAGGTTGGCGATCTGGAAGGCGCTGTCTGTGACGGCGGCCGAGGCCGCGGCGGGGGAGTGTAGGGCCGTCATGACGATGACCCCGGGGGGCAGGGACAGGCCGCCCAGCGCCGGGATGGCCGAGAAGGTGCCGACGCGGTCGGGGAGGTTCATGATCTCGGCTTCGGTGGCGCCGCACTTGAGCTTGTTCATGCACTCGCCGGCCAGCGGCCGGCAGTGCTCGGGGGCGAGCGTGGAGAGGAAGTTGCCGTTGGCCATGGGCAGGGCGGGCTGCTCGGCCGGCGGGCAGCCGGGCTTGCCCAGCCGCTGCGAGTCGCTCCGGTGGTGCATGCCGCCCCTGCCGGCGTGCAGCGAGGAGGCGGCGGCGGCGGCCGCGGAGGCGGCGGCGGAGGAGGAGGAGGAGGAGGGTTTCCTCGCGCCGCCCGCCGCGCCGCCGCCGCCGCCGCTGCCCCAGAGCATGGCGGTGGCGGCGGCGGCCGTGGCGGTGTCGCAGTTCCAGGGGGACATGCCGATGCGGGCGGCGGCGGCGGCGGCGGCGCTGGGGAAGATGGGGGTGGTGATGCGAGCGATCTTGGCCGCCTGGGGGAAGGCGCCGCCGTTGGTCTTGTAGAAGGTGGCGAAGGAGCGGTACCTCTCCATCTCCGAGTTGTAATCCACAAGGCTGTTGAGGGCCCCCTCGGGCAGGTGGCTGTCCTTGGGCAGCCCTGGCGCCTCGGGGTTGGGGCCGCTCTCCACGCACACGTTGGTGTTCATGGTGGCCGGGTCGGGGGGGGACGGGACAGGGGGATGGGGGGCCGGGGGGAGAGGGACAGGGACGGGGGGGGGGGGGGTCGCTTAATCCTCCTCCTCCTCCTCTGGGCGCATCCCCGCGGTCGGTGCCTGGCCGGGCAGCCGCTCCTCCGGCATCCTCACGGGAGCTGCCGCAGCTGAAATACAAAAAGTCATTTCCGAGGGGGTGCGCGCGCGCGGGGGGCGCTCACGGCCGCCCACGGCCACCCCGGGGGGGGGGGGGGGGGCACGACACGGGTGGGGGGCACACGCCACCGTACCCGCGGGCAGAGGGCTCGAAGGGGCGGCCCGGGCAGAGTAAGCCCGGTCCCGGGACAAGGTGGGGGCGGGGGGACACGACACGGGGACCGCGTGCTGCCCACCTACCAGCACCGGGAAAAATGAAAAGGCACGGAAAAAGGGAGGGGGGGAAATAAATAAAAGGAATTATGGAAAAAAAAATGAAAAAAGAGGGGGATGGGGGAGGGAGCCGCCAGCTGCCACGGTGTCCTTCTGCGCCCGGCGGTCATTAGCTGCCTGCCGGCACAGCTGGCTCCGCCGGGCGCTGGTTGCGGCGGCACCGGCCCCCCCGACGCTCCCCGCCGCCTCCGGGCACGGGGGGGCTGCCTGCGGGCCGCGGGGGGGACGGGACTAGGTTAAAAAAAAAAAAATACTTAAACAATTTCACAGCCTGTGATCCCGGCGCCTGCAGCTGTACTAACGACAGAGTATTTATCCCAGCCTCTCGGGGAGGATTCCCCGCCACCGCCGCCGGGGTCTGCACAGGGAGGGCTAGGGAACACACACACACCGAGACGGGCAGAGCCCCTCTGCGGGGCAGGGAGCTTCATGGAGAGACAGCCTGGGAACGCTCGGGAGGACACGTCGCTGTACCTGCTTGAACTAGCCCTCAGCGGGGAAAGATGGCTCTCTGCTTCAGGGCTAGGAAAGTTTAGGAGGGGGCTAAGGACACGGGGTCCGTTTTATTTCCCACCACCCCCTTCTTCCCCCGGGAGGTGAAGGGGGGTATTTTAGTTTATGGCAATGAGGAAGGTATATTATGGCAGCCTGCGCGAACTAAAGCAAAACATAAGCATAACTTAAAAAGCCCTCAGTTTATGAACACTGCCTCTTTGTTTTCCAGATGCTCTACCTGAATAGTTCAGATATTTCCAGCATCTTTTCTGATGTAGTGCTATCGATCAGAAACGCTCACTCGGGAGGCAGTCGTGGGGCTACGTCTAGTTTCCAGACTCCGGTATGTTTAGTTCAAAATGGTTATCAATTACGGTAATTACGATCATAATTAGATTAATGAACCGTTTGCAGCCCAACCTACCGAGTGCAAAAACTTCGTCTTCTCCCAACGTCGTGCACTAAAAAGCGGGCTTTATGTAAACAAATCCAGATGAAGGGAGCGTAAATCTACAGAAGGAACCTCACCCCCGGCTGCACTGGGGACCGGCGGGCGTCTTTCCGTCGGGGGGAAAAAAAAAAAAAAAAAAAAAGACCCCGAGCCCGCAGGAGCCACCTCTGTGTTTCCACGTCAGGGAAAAACCCAGACTCTCGCTGCCTTCAGAGGTCTAGTGGCAATACAAAGGCTGCCCCGGAAAGCTCTAGGCTAAGCATCGTCTCGTGGAGGGATGCGAAGGATTTGCATACAGCAAAAGAAAAAAAAAAACCTCTCCCGTTTCCAGAAAGGAAAACGTAGCTGCATATCCTCGATAACAACTACTCAATAAAACTAGTTTTGCCAGCCATGTGTATGAAAGCCCCGCATCTGGTAAGGAATAAAACGTTAGCGTTCAGCCTTTTATGCCAGAAGTCATACGCATTTTCTTGCCCTATTCCCCCCAGCATTAAAGTGGTTTCTCTCCACAAGAGCTTCCCTCGCTGGCTACCTTTTCTCTCCCCGCGATCCCCTCTCAGGGTTTATTGCCACCAGCAGCGAGAAAATGATGGTGCCCACCAACCGGGTCATTATTGTTTAATCGATGCATCTCCGGAGCATGAAAAGGGTACCCGAGACGCAGTTATTGATTTCCCTCCCCCACTAACTATCGCTCTCTTTTCTGCGAATGAAATAAATAAATAGAAATTGCTAGCCGGGCTTTGCGATTCTGTCCCTGCTTAAGCTAAATGTGACTGTACATGTTCAATGTTGCATATCTGCTCTGCCAAAGACAGAGAGATCAAAGGTCATATTTAACATTCAGGAGGAGGGGCGGGTGCAGATTAATTAATAAATTAATACAGCGATGCCTTTTATTGCCCAAGTCTAGCATTAATCTACTTTTACGATCCCAGAGAACAAGAACAACAGGAAAAAAAGAGCCCCCGACAAACCCACAAAATTTGAAAAACACAAAAAACGACCCCTCTAAAAAGAAACAAACAAACCTAAAAATCAAAACCACAAAAAAACCAAAACAAAAATAACAACCCACGAAGAATAAGGGGGAAAAGAGAGGGGGGGGGGAAGCAAACCAGTCACTTACCAGGCTCTTTATTTGGGGGGGCTTGAGCGTGCAGACGCTACCAGCCTGTCTGCCTTTAATTAGTTGCACATCAGTCCCTAACACAAAGAAGAAGAAGAAGAAGAAGAAAAATATCCAGATGTGCCTTGGCAGCTCCTCAATTACAACTTTGATACTTGTAAACAAACTGCGAGGGGCGGTGGGGAAGGTGGGGGGGGTGACAGGGGGGATAAATTAAGCCGCCGATCCACTAAACAAATACCTGTAAGTGGCTTTTTTCCCCCCTCTCCCTCTCTCGCCCGTTGCAGAGAAAGGAGGAGGAGGGGGGGAGAGCAGGGGAGGCGGCGGGGGGCGAGGAAGGAGCAGGCACAGAGGGAGGGCGGGAGGGAGTGTGCGTGTGTGTGTCTCTGTGTGTGTGTGCGTGTGCGCGGTGGTCTCCTCTGCCGGCGCGCTGCTCGCCGCCCGTCTCCCGGCGCCCGCCCTCGCACACAGCGCCGGGAGTGCGTGTGCGTGTGGCGGTGCGGGGGAGGGGAGGGGAGGGCGGGGGCGGGAGGCGATCGCCGCCGAGGTGAGGGAGCGCGGCGGGAGGACGCAGGGATGCGGACACCCGCTGCCGCCGCCGCCGCCGAGCGGCGCGCACGGGCCGCGGCGCAGCGCGGGGGGCCGCCCCCGCCGCCGCCCCCTCCGCCCCCTTCGCCCCCCTCCCGCGGCGGGGGCGCTGCGGCCGCGGCCGCCCGGTGCGGGGCTGCCGGCGGGGCGGGGCCGCCGAGCGCCGCAGAGGGGAGGGGAGGGAGCGAAGGGGAGGGGGCGGCGGTGGGCAGGGCGCGCCCCGCCGCGCTGCGCCCTGTCACCCTCCCCGCGGGCGGGCGGGGAACTGCCGGCAAAGTTTGTGCCCCGGGAAGTTTGCGGAGGGGAGCTGGGGGCCCACCCCGTCCTGGCCCGCCCCTGCAGGCTGGAGCGGCAGGCCGGTGCCCCGGTCAGCGTGGCATTTTTCACGAGCGTTTGCGCGTCTCTAACGACTACCACCCCCACGCATGCTATTAGCTTTTTATTTCAGACGCGTGAGGTGCTGCGGATTTCAGGCATATTTAGGCGAACTGGAGCCAGCTGAACCGTAGATGTTACACAAGTGTCTCGGCACTCATTGGAAGCGCTTTCCCCACATTTGCCCTTTGCTTGTGCCAGAGCCCAGGAGGTGCATGGCCCCTGTCTGGGCAGGCCACGCATACCCCCGCACCTGAACTGCCAACGTTATAACGCTTTTCTCAACAAGCAACTGACTTACAGAGATTGCATGCAAACACACAGCAGATCCTTAAAGAATTTCAGCAAACTATTAAAAAAAACCCAACCAAGCCCACTCGCCTTCCCCAGAGTTCTTGCAAGCACAAAAAGGGGCCTATATTCACCAAATAAATTATGCGTCACAAGTTCTTCATCCAGCTCCTCTTGGAGCGAGCGATGGCACTTACGGAGCCGTTGCTGCAGCCCGGTGCTGCCAGTGTGGGCACTAAGCAGTTAAGAAATGGATGTTTCTGCCAGGAAAATCATTTTAGCCATGTGTAAATTACAGAAGAAGAAGAGAAAATTGTACCGTTTCACTGGCTTTATATGTAAGTGAAGGATTTATGTGCAGACTGAAGTTTTATTTCCTTCCACGCCAATCTGAATTCAAGCTTGGGGTGCTCAGTTTTAGGGAATTACCCACAGGAAAGCGCTGCAGGAACATTTTCCCAGGAGCAGCAAGATGAGATGGATTTGAGCAGTGGGATTTGGCAAGAACCAGCAGCCTTGTGGTTAGTGCTCCAACAAGTGAGACTGACTGGTACAGGAGAGGGACAGTTATGGTTAATCAGGTAAGTTGCAGATCTGCAAGAAGGCACGCTCCTGGCATTTATGTTACGGATTGGTGCACTTTATTTGGAACCAGTACAGTTTATCGAACTAATTAGCTGCTTCTAACCACACGATATGCATTTTGAAATACCCCCAAACATGGATTTACATAATGAAGTGTAACCTCCCGACTAGCTAGCGTCATCCTTTATGACAGGTCTGCTGCCTTTTTCAAAGTCTTTTCTGTTTTGATACATTTTAAACCAAACTTATGGAGGGGGGGGGGCTGGGAGGGAGAATACAAATGAGGGGAAACAGTGTTTCAGTAATGTCACAAAGTGACAAAAAACAAGAGCTTTTTCTGTTGAGGTTCATTCCCTACCACTTTTCTCCCAAATTAGTTGTCAAAAGCCATACGCAATACTCCAAACACCGAGGACGTTTTTCAAACACAGACTTCTCCTGAACTCCAAACTTCCTTTAATCACAACCTGTGTCTCACTTAAGTAATCCTTTCTGAGTTAATTTATTACTCTTGAAGGAGTTACATTTTTAATAAGCTAAAAGAGGAAAAGGGGAAAACTCTGATAATCTTTTCTCATGCATAAAGAAGACCATTTCATGTATTTTTTAATTGTCATGTGAATTAAATTGCAGTGCTATATATAACCTTTCTGCTCCAGCCTGGAAACTTGTACACTTTTTTGGTGTTGGGGAAGAAGTGTGGAATCCAGTTCAGATGGATTTTCTCTGAAATCTTTTTGCTTAGTAGAGTTCGGGGGGTTTTGTTTGTTTGGTTGGTTGGGGGGTGTCATTGGGGTTTTTTTGTTTTGTTTGTTTGTATGTGTATGTGTTTATTTTTGTTTTGTTTTCAGATACAAATCTGTTTTATCCTACATTCTGCCCTGAGCCTGGGAGCCAAGGAGGACTGTAAGAGTGGAAAATGTACAAGTGTTTATTAGTGAGGTAGCCAACCTTCCAGCTACAACTATCTCATGACGAGTCCTCAGAAAACAACTCCAGATTGTCCTTTTCAGCATAATCACTGCTTTGATGGGAGGGACAGAAAGTTAAAAATCACAGACTCTGTTTTTCGTTCAGAAACCATTCCTACTTCATTTTTAGCAGGAATGCAGGAAGAGGAGTATGTTGTAACATTGGTAACATTGCCCTGCCTTTTAGGTTGTTCTGAAAGAAAGTTGCAAAAAAAAAAAGAAACTCTCGTTCATTCTGTTACTGACTCTAGTGTGTATCTGCAAACTGGCCACTTTAAACCTACCCTGCTCCATTAAGTATTATAAGCACTAGAATTAGAAAAAGGAGTCAAAGCCAGCCCTTGGGGAATGCAGCAGTTCCTTACAGACTTCTAGCCGGGTATTTTTTTTTTCCTAATATTATTACTCTTTCTTTTTGTGTGCTGTTTTCCTAGGGCTCCCAAAGCCCACAGATACACTGTCAGGGCTAGACTCTGACTCTGTTGTTGTGTTTGGGTTTCCTTCTGCTGGGGCCAAGAGCTCTAAAATGTCCCAGACCACATGCGCTGTGACTCTGGCTTTCCTCTGGGTGGTCCATGTGGCACATGTCCTGAGCAGCCTAACCGTGGGTGTGGGCCTCTGCCCCAAGAACTATGGATGGCAACTGGAAAAGCAGCTGCCACTGCTCCACTCACTTTTTCACTAGGAAATCTCCTGCTTTGCAAAGGAAGTGGTAGGTTTTCATTCAGGACCATGTGCCTTTACCTGCCGCCAGCTCTATTTGTGCCTCACCCCTTGATGAAAATGGAAATGGTGGCTCAGCTGTCTTCCACCCTCAAGAAGAAACACATTTCTGGCACAGCCTTTTTTCTAGCACCAGTCTTGTGGGCACTCTGAATATATGGTCCTTCTCTTCTGAGACGGGGGTAAATTGAAGAACAGATGCAGAAGTTTTCTCAAAATTCCCAAACCAACTTCTTTTTTTTATTTCATTGGTGGAAGAAATACATGAAAACATATGGAAATGTCTTGTACATCCACAGCAATAAAAGCACACCTGCACCCTGTTGCCTGGAATCCCTCATAATTCTTTGACATCCTTTGAGCTACAAATTATTTCACGGATTCTCTGGGACCTGGGCTTCAATCTAAGCTGAAAGCTGTCTGTTTGTACTGCCATGATGCCAAATCCAGCCGCTCTGAGCTGCAGTTCATCTCTGTGACTTCCAGCAGTGCTAGGCACCCTCCTTCCTTCCTCTACAGATGGTCACCTTTCTGCTGGCACATATGTACCATTCCTCCTTCTCGTGGTTGCAGCCAGACACCTCCTGTTCACTCCCTCATACCTACCCCTGCTGCTTTCCACACATGCAGCCAGCCCATCCCAGCTCTCTGATGAAGGGGGACGCCTCGCTACTTGCCAGCTACTCTGGAGTTCTCGCATCAGTAAAGGGAAAGTCCAGGCACGAACTAGTTTTTGTGTGCTGCAAGAAAAGACACCTGAGAACTGCTGAAAAGCACTGTCTGCCAGAAAAATCAGGATAAACCCATCCATTAGAATGCCTCTCTTTCACATTACTGAAAACTGCACTCCTTGCTTTTGTTTGAAAGGAAATGCAGCAATTACCCCTATTACAGACACCTACAAATATTTACTTAAATTATGTAGCAGAGGGATTTTTAAAAAAAGTTATCACAGCTTAAACATTCCCATCACTTTGAATCTGGCTTGATTCTGTGTCAGGTACAGCCGCTTTCCTGATTCTTCAGGGACAGGATTCCAGACTGCTGATCTCCAATTATGCCGACTCCCAGAGGGCTCGATCCGTCACTGATGCAAGTCAACATTGCAGCTCTGCATTTGATAGAATGCTGCCAGATGAGAAACAGCAGTGCCTAGGAAAAACAAAACCCACAGTGATCCTTATACTGTTGATATCGGGATCCTGATAGGACAAAGAAGGGGAGTTCTGAAACCTGGGTCTAAAGAGCTGGCTACTAAAACCACCTGGGTCTGTTTAGACCACCTCAGCATCTCTCTTCTCTCTGGCTGACAGCCCACGCGTTGGTGCCACAGTTTCATTTCTTAATGTTTCTTAAAAACCGCCCTTCACTGGATTGGGGCTGGAGTGGCTTTTACCCTGTGAATGCTGTATGAATCTAAATGTCAAGCCAGAGATGTCATGCCAGCAGCTATCAAGGCGGTTTAGAATAAGCATTCCCTGGCCAGTAGACAGTAAGCATGGGCTTGTTCACCTAATCAGCTTTTGGGCTCCTCAGTGCTAAGGCTGTATTCTGTTTTTGTCAAATGGCATTGTACCAACACTCCTCTGGGGCAGCTGCTCAGAAAGTGTGTTTGTTCTTTCAGGGCTTGCATGTCCCAAAAAAACCTGTGAGAAAGGTTTGAATCATTGCAGCTAGTTCAGGATGGCTGACAGTTTTTCTTTCCTTTTGGGCCCTATTTTCAGATACTTCTCAATTTGTCAAGTTTCACCTCTTTGAACTAAAAGTTCCCTGTTTGAGAGGTATGCAGTCTCTAAAACCATTCAGCTGGTTTCCAGACTTCATTCTTAACTAACACATTTTCTGTGCTAAAATAATAACTATTTAAGAACTACTTTTCTAAGGAGCTGTAATGCCTTTGCACTTAGAAGCAAAAAGTTTAAAGTTTGATCATTGTGAACATACCTCATTTGGCCAAATTGCACAAATTTCTGAGCTATAAAAAAGAAATCTTAGTTCACACACAGGAACTGTTAGAAGTGCAAGAGGGAAAAATTCTCCAAAGAGTCTCTTTTTGGCCGATCTTTGAAAAAGATTCCCTCAGTAAACACATTCCCTGTACTGGAACTGCTAAGTGATATGACAGTAGCAAAAGGCCACCATCAGCCACAGAGCATTCAAATTTAGTGATCTCTCTTATCAAATTATCAAAACATGGATGATCCCACTTCTAGAATATGGAGACAGAATTGTTGCTGCTTGAGAAGTACATAGGTATCACAGAGATAACCTGTAGAAATTTTGGAATATGGAAGTGTGGAGCTGGGGAAACTCTATGAAGGAAGAAAAGGCTGATGGTGAGAAGGGACCATGGACTAAATAAGGAAACAATCCTGTGGAGAGACTAGTATGCCATCAAGTGTATGTAGCAAGCTGGTAGAGTAAGGATTGCATGGATAAACTCCAGAGAGCATCTCCTAGCTTTTGAGCCCTTCAGTCTTTGACCTTTGTGAAAATTCTGGAGGTTTCTATCCTCTGGGCTTGGCTGCCTTCTGAATTGTGGTACTCATCTTGGAAGTGACAGGTTTTGCTTTACCTCTGTATGTAAGTTTTTGATGAGATAGTTCCATTTTCATATTTAATAAATTAGGGAGAGTAAAGACTTAATTAGAAAGCAGAGTTTTGTCAATTTAACACCATCTTCAGATGAACGACAGCCATCTCGTGCCAGATTTTCATATCACCATGATCAAACACCTCTGGTAGATAATAGCAGAGAAACCAAGCTCATACCACCAAGCCATGACTTTGGCCCTGGAATGCCCAGGATAGCTACATCAAGCTATTCCATGTTCTGTTAGTCTGAAAGAGCATTCAAAACCAAAATAGGAAGTACAGCAAACTTTTTTAGTACCTCATAAAACAACAAAAGAAAACAATAGCAGCTGCTTCAGTTAATTTCTATAGGAAGAGAAATTTGAGTAAGATTTTTTCTCTAGAGAAAAGCCTTTTCTCTGTAGTTGTGATGTATAGCTTTGGTTACATTCTCATTGAAATAGCCAGAGATTTTGTTATCACCTCAGTTCTCACACTCTAAATATACACAAAAGACGTGTATATTTTACTATCCTGTTTTGTTAATGTTTTGCTTACCTGTTCTGTTGTCACATTTCCACTGTTAAGGCTCGTCTGGAATAAGCTTATTTTTTTTAAATACTTGATTTCACACACTACTACTATTTATGGTTAAGGCTTCATTGGGAAGAATGACAATCAATCATGACTCAAAGATGGTCTCAGTGCCAGAAGCACTTGTATCCTTCTACAGGCCATCATTCTAACTTACAATAACCACCAGTAGGCAGTGGATGGTCATTTCCCTTACTGTTCCCTGAGGTCATCTTAATCAGCCCTTGCCTTTACTGTCAGAAGGCATAAAAATGGAACTCCACATGCTGCACAACATAGGACTGATGGATGACCCCAGAGGAGTACTTCTGATCCTCCGTCGATGTCCCCAGAACTTCCTTCTTTCTCTAATTTCAGAGGTATCCACAGATGAATAGGGGTGCGGAGGGCAGCTGGCTGCTCCAGTTGTCAGGTGGTTTAAAAGATGCTGCAGGTAGCTGGAAGCTGACAGCACAGTGTCTGTCACTTGGATGACCACAACTAAGCACCTCCTTTGTAAGTCAGGACACTCAGCAGCAGGTATTGTCTCACAGAAAAGGTTATTGCTGTGGTTTAGATAATACCAGTTTCCATCATTTTATCACTGTTACCCCAGTTATGGGTGCTTTCAATATTCACCTACTTACAGCTGCGGACACAGAGGTTCAAGAAAGAGTATGCTGGAAAAGGGAAATGATATCCCAGATGCCAGTGCATGGTCAGAAGAATACACTACAATCCCAAGAATGGCAACAAAATGTGAGCTACTGGACTTGGGAAGAACAAGAATAAACACAGTGAAAAGCAAACAATAAAAAGCTGGTAAGAGAGGAAGAAATGTAGATAAACTGTATTGTGAGGATTTAAAAGGAAAATCAGGGCAGAACAAAACACAGAAGGTGCCACAAGGGACATGAGCAAACTTTCTTGTTTCAACAAGATAGCTATTGTTTCTCATGCGTGTGCAGTCCTGTCCAAATGTGCCGTCACACAAATATTTTAAGTTGCTCTCTCCTGCCAGCAAGAGAGTTGTTATCATGGCAGCCGGTGCTGTGCTGCCGAGATGAGCCCCCAGAGAAAGCCCTCTCTCCTCTCACTCACGCACTGGCATGCCAGCCAATTCCCTGCACTCCTTCCTACGTGCTCAGAATGACGGTCACGTTTCAGTCAGTGCTTCAACCCTTTCTGGGTGTAACTTTAGCCCCCTTGAGCAGTGACATACCTGCTTTACACTGCATCTGCAGAACAGAAGAAACAAGGCCCTGAGCGCAGAGATCTTGTTAAAACATGCTATAGGCAGACCAAGAGATATTATCAGCCAATTGAACAAGGACCAATACACCTCCATTCTTGAAATTCTGTATGTTATCCCTGCTCTGCTGAATCTGCTTGATTTCAAGTTGCAAAAGCATTATCCTAAGCAGGATGACAGAAATGCCCATTTTTAATTAATGTTATTATTTTATTACTCTTGGTTCTTAATGGCCCAAGATATTTTAGCTGATAATTGGGATCAAGTAAGAGGGTTATTTCTTTTATACCCGTAGCATATGTAGGTATCTATATCTATGTGTATATATATCTGTATGTACATATGTATGTAAGTATACAAAACCCCTATGCAAATACTTTAGGGTAGAGATCACTCGGTATGTGGAGTTTTCCTTAACACTTCTCAAGCCCATTTAATATACATGTTTGCTGTTACACAAAGCAATACTGACCCAAAAACAATTGGTCTTGTAGATATAAAGTGAACATTAAGACTTTAATCAACAATGCTGTCAAAGTATCTAGAAGAAATTAGTTTATCATGCATAGCAAAGATGGGTTTCTTGAGACTTCTAATGAAAGCTGATATAGCCATTATCTGATTACTGTAACATACACTCAATCATTAATACAAAAGTACTCTTTCATGATCTTCATTTTATGGCCACAGCCATCCTAGGAGGAAGCCAGGAGGTGGGAAGAGGAAAGTATTGCTTCTTGCTTTTGTTCATGCCAGTTCTAATGGGGTTGTGACACTGAAGAATGCTAATTCAAGACTGATGTGTATTTCTTGGCCCTGATCACAAGATGTGGGTCAGACTTACGAGGGGTCAGCAGTATTTGACGTCCTGAGGGCAAAACGATGCTATTCAAGATTAATACAGAGGCTGTGCCAGTACTCTCTAGTCCCAGGGACTGCCAGTTGGCCTGTTGAGAAGGTGTAAATCCATGTTCCCCATCGCAGCTGTGCTGAACCAAGTCCTGCTACGAGTAAGGAGCTGTGCCCTGGCATCTGCATAGAAGTGATGATACTGCTTTTCAGTAGCAAAATCATGGAGAACGTAAAGATGCATAAGGGGTCTGGTAATTATTTCTCAAGTTTGTTATAGCAAACTGCACTCTGTTGTTATTTTGCTGCTGGCTTCTGCTAATAATTTGCTCTCAGTTTTTAAAGAACAGACCCCAAAAGAAATTTGTTGGCATCTGGCTCAATCAAAATGGAAAAAGTCATAATAAGGAAACTATCTTTCAAGAAGAGTGAAGACTGTGTTCTCTGAATGTAGATTTTTTTAAATTACTTTGGATTTTGCAGATTGTAGTCATTATACAGCTATTTATGAAGAAGTATTATTGTTGTCTTTGTCATGAAAAAAAGCCTTGAGAACTCTGACTGTCACGTAGGATTAGTATTGCCACAAAATAAATGTTCTCTCAATATTTTTGCAGACATTTTCACAGGATCATTGGAGAACCTGAGCCTCACTATTACTGAAAATTAAAATTACTTAAAAGTGCTGCCTGTGATAGGGTGTTGGCTTTACAGTTGTCAAAAACCTCAGATATTGATCATTCTGTTTAATGATACATTATTTTCTTTTAGTACTTCTAGACATACTGCAAGTGTTATGATTCTTTAAATGTCTGTGTTATTGTAAAAGTACTAGTATGAGTGAATAAACAGTTGCCTAAAATAGGTATTGATTTTGCATCTTTAAAAGCAAGATACTGAGAACACCAATTATATGTTTATCTCAGAAATATTAATGTCTTCATGTACCATTCAATTCATGCTGCAAGTTGTATCTTTTTGGAGAGAGTTCTTACTGCATATCATATAAGTTTCATGTAAACTTGTAGGTTAAATGGTAGAACAGTTTGGTTCTGAACCAGACATTAAAGGTATCCTTTGGGAATGCTTCTAAGTATCTTGACTTTAATGACTGGAACATTTTAGTCTTTTTTTTTTTAAAGTCAGCCTCAGAATTAGCTTTTTGTTGCCCCTCTGCCTTCTTCACATCATTCCTTCTCTTGTCTGGAGAATCTCAGCTGTTAAAACCCACTACTGCCAAATCTGCTGCCAGCTGTGGACAAAAGAGAATGTTCAATGAAACAGGAACACTTGAGCTTCCTGTTCATGCTATGCTGTGGCTGTAAAACAATGGACTTGTAGCAGTCCTGTAGGCTATGTAGAAGAAATGGACCTTTAAGGAATGTATGTTTTCACACATTGACAGGAGTACTAAGCCCCCATGTTTTCCTACCATATGAAATTCATCACTGTGTAAAATTCTATGTACATTCCTGTGGTTCACTTCCTGCTGCAGCTATGACAAATACCCTTTTATATTTAGAGATTTTAGGGTTATTCATGTTTCATTTCTGTTCTTATCAAATCTGTACTTCAAATATCTGTCTGTATCCTACTCATTCCTGTGTGATATATGAGTCTACAGATAATATATGCACCCCATGCTTAAACACATGCATAGAAGCCTCCAGAACTGAGTTCATGGTTCTCCCTGGCTGATATGCTTCTTTGGCCACCGCACCCACAACAATCACTGTAGTACCACCAGTTCACCTGACCTTCCTCTGCTTTTGATCCAACTCAACAAACCCATTCATTTTTCCTAACAGAACGCTGGAAGTTTCCAAATGATTTTTGCTTCCTAGGGTAGACTTCAAAATGAACACGTGCCTATACATATGTGCATTTACACATGTATAATGCCATTCGGGGGAGACCAAAGCTGAGCTGTCAATAATGTCAATAGGTCACAGATAAGTCTGAATGGCATCTCAAGGATTCTTATCCATCTCTCTTGACTCAGATTTATATGTTAGGAGGTAAAAACTGGTGACATGAGTCCAAATGATAGTGACAAAATGATCCATGTGCAATAACAAGGCTCATGCATCAGATACTGTAAGACATGCAGGGAAACAAGAGGTTTCCAAAGCACAATCCAAGACTGATCCAGAGAAAACCGGAAACTCAAACACTGATCAGATTTATGGCAGACTTAATTTAAGACACAATATAATTATGAAGGGTGGGAAGCAATGAAAAGGGCAAGACTGGAGAAGATCTGGGCATTAGTATTACAGTCATTTGTTCATAGCAACTATGCACAATGGGGTGAATCAAAGTAGCTTTGGTTACTACTAGGTCTGGTTTATGTATGAACTCTTTAACTATAAATAAAATCATCTCTCCTTAAATTACCAATCAAGCTAGGTACCTTTGGCAAGGTGTCTCCTCGAGGAATCGCAGTGAAAAGTTTGTTTGGAAGAAGGACTTAAAAGGTAGATGCAGCTGGTATGGATTAGAGATCCTTATGGAATGAAAGAAAATTAACACTGTCGTAGGAGGAAAAGGTGGACACAATTTACCTCACTGCTCTTCCTTCTGTCTAGCGGACACATCAGAACACTTTGTCACTGTAGAAGAGCCTGCTCCAGTTGTGAGATCAACCATATTAGCCATTTCCAGGAATTTCTAGTATGTAAGTCTTACTTTCTTCCTCCATCAAACACCTGTGAGTATTTCCCTCATAGTAAATCTTGCGACCAAGATGAATAAATATATTAATAGTAATGTATAATTATTGCCAGTACTCTAGCCCAGCCTGTACATCAGCTCTTCAGGAAGTTTCACAACCCATTCATGTACAGTCATGGTGCATTCTCCATCAACCCTGACACATTCCTCACTCACAGCATTTAGGAAGGAGAAAGGGATTGAAAGAGGGAACATGCAGAAGAATATGCTGGTCAGAGAAAGCAGTCAGGTTGCAGAAAAATACGCCAAAGAACTATTGTTTTTCCATTTTAACAGTTTCCTCTGGCTCAATTGAATTTTCTCTGTTCACTGTTTATTTTCTCTGTAGTGTTTAGGTTTTTACTATTCATTAACAGGTCATTCAATAAGTCAAGAGTTTGTCCTTGCTATGTTTCCACTTATTGAATTAAAAAAAATATTATACTTTAAAGTCCACATTTACTGTTACATTTACGAAATCTCTCTTGCCTCTGAGCAACTTAAATGCCTGGATGTTTCCTCCCTGTTTTATGTGATTCTAAATGATTATCCAGTTTGCCAATAATGTAATTAAAAAGACAAAAATCACAGTTATTCCAGAGTGAGAAGCTGTCCTAGAGCTTTAGATCATCCTGATTTGGGGTGCTGGAGAATTCAATTATGTAATTAAGAAAGTCCTGCAGTCTTCATAAAGATCCCAAAGTTATCCTCCCCAGACTTACGCTTTTTCCTTTCCTTGCCACTCCAAGCCCTGTCTTTGCCTGTCCCATGCCACAGGGAAAACAGAACTCTCTCATCTGGTTTCTGCCATGCTTCCAGGAATCTCTGTCAGCTGGACAAAGGATACTGAGGGTGGCTTTAATTCCCTTTTATTTGGTGTAAACAAGCAAAAGGGTTGAAACTCGCCTTTTCTCCCTGTGTTAAGGATAATGTAGTCAGAACTCTCATAAGAGAAGCGTCTAGTACTGTACATGTGTAGTACCAGGGAAAGAGTGCTACCTCTTGCATTGCTGGAAAGTCTAAACGCATTTAAGTCAAAGGCAACCAAATTTCCAACACCTTCTGCAGTCTCCATCTTGGAAGAGGAATTGCCTTAAGAAGTACTAATAAAGACTGCTCAATGAGCAATTTCTGGAGATCACTTCTGTACACTGGGTATATCTTTTAAAGGGTTTTTCACATGGTTAGTAAGAGCCTTGGAATACATGGGAATCTGCATATACACATATGTCTCTAATACCACTTAATTCCTCCAGTGATTTTTACCCAAAAGGATTTATCTTGTAGGCTGTGAAATAGACCTAGCGAGCAGGGAAGTCTGCTGGCTCAATAATAGCGATAAAAGTTAGATATCATAATGCTTCCATTTCATTAGGAAGCTATCTGCCTCCTGGTTATGACCCAGGAAAAAGTGGATACATGGCTTGATACAGCACAGAAAACATAAGGTATATATTAATGATCACATGCTGTTTCTCTCAAAAGGACATTTCTCTCTGTTCTAGCTGCATATTGTTTGACTTGGCAGTCGTAGGAAAGGGAATAGATGATTCAGTTGCTATAATTTGTAAAAAGCATCAACAATTTTAACCTGCATTTTCCCTTCAGTCATACTCTCATCTCAGCTAAAGCTTTTTGTTTGATGTTTTCCTCCACTCTGACCATTTTCTAAAACACTTGAGATGAAGTCAGGTAGGTAAGTAGAATATGGTACACTCTACACTCTCTGTACACTCTAACAGCATTAGCATACATCAGTGAAGGGAATGGGTTACTTCCCCATTCAACCTAAACTCATTTTTGTCCTTGAGTGCCATACACATATGGCAGACTAAGGACAAAGAGGATCTAGTGACATCAATTGCTTAGTTTGGGGTACCATTTAGACTAGTCATAGCAGATAATTAGACAGATAAAGGTTTTGGTTTAGTTGTTTGTGTGTTGGTAGGAAAGTACAGTGTATCAGTTGGTCTAATGCAGTCTCCCCAGTATGCTTTTGGTGAGGGGGGTGTGACAACTGCAGTGTTTTACCTCAAGTTCTCGGTTGAGAACCATTTCTTAATAAGACAAAAAAGCTTTCTCTGCAAAGCCTTGCTACTTTTTCCATATATAGAATCTATATTAATGTTCAGTCATGTTGCTCAAGAAGAAAACAATACATCTAGCAGCGAATCCCACATATTCACTTTGCATTATACCTTGCTTCCCATTTATTATAAATTCCTCTCCCTCTGCAATAAATTGATCCATTTTTTTTCCTTTTCAGTTTTCCTGATTCCAAACCTCTCACTAAGCTTGATTTGCTGCTTCTGTTGGGCCACCTAAACTATGCCATGTGTATTATACCTCCGGGTAGATCATTAATTCCTACCTCTTTGATTTAGCTGCACTCTCAGTCAGATTCCTGCATCATTTTATCTCCCTCGATTTTTTCTGCCAGTTGGAAACTCGGCTTTGGTTCTGCCTCCTTAAACATTAGAAGAAAGTACATTTCTTTTTTTTTGACCTCATTTTCTCACCTGACAACACTCGGCTTTTTTACTGATGTCGCCCCAAATCATGTTTTTTCCATTTAGTACTAAGGTTAGCATTTCTGTGTTTCAGCAAAAGCAGCTATTTGCGTTCCTATGATGTTCAGAGTCATCCTATGCATCTGCCTGTGCAATTCTGAGTTCAGTGCCAAAACAATTTGGGAATTTGTATTAAAGCTAGAAAGCCTTCTTACTATCTTGATAGCTTAGCTGTATTTGCTGTCACAGTATTAATACAAGCCAGTTGATTCTGCATTCCTCAGTACATTTCTGCATACTCTCTTGTGCTCTGGACCAGGGCTGGCCACTGTTTTCTAATCAAACGTTCATATGCAATGATACAGTCATCAAATAGCTGGTAACATTTCTGCTATGCAAAAATTCAGGCTAAACTTTCTAAGGAACTTTCAGGCTAAATCTACAGTTAAATCATTTTCATATTTAATTCAATACTAACTTCCTTCAGATTCTACTCATTTAGTTTGAGTTCACATTCATACTCTCCTCAGAGTCACATCCAATACTCCACAACATTAGCAGTCCTTTCAGCAAAGTTAGGGTAATGTATCTTTCTTTTATCAAATACTGCCACCAAAGCTTAATTGTTAATGCTCTTCAGCTTAGAGGGTCCACAATTGCTTGTCTCAGTAGTTTTAGTTCAGTGTTATACTCAACAAACCACCACATCCACTGCGGATTCATCAAAAAAAGCACCTGATTTAACAAAAGCGGAAGCTGGCTTGGCAGCCCTGGAGATCAAAGTACACTAATGTATTTACAGGAGCTGAACATGAAACCCTACAATCTTCGACCACATTTAACTGTGTAATGTGTATCACTTTTTATTCTGGAAGACTGCTTTTACAGGTCAGTCCTTCAGTTCCAGTACCCATTTAGTCCTTTTGAGTCCAAAAAGCAGATCATGTGCTAGCAGTTATGATTTAATTTCATTTTGTGCATACCTACTCATCTTTAACCCTTATCAAGGCACCCAAACCACATCAAAATATATAAATCTTCAGTTACCACTAAATGAAGCCACCACAATATTGATCTCCTCCATCTCCACGACCATCATTTGCTTTTTAAATTAATATATAAATCAGAAATTTTTTCTAATAAAAAAATATGACTATCTACTTCATAGCAGGGACGACTTGGGAGTTCATTTTCACAGAAGTACTTTGAAACCCTCCTCAGTATGCACTGTAGAGATTTGTGCCTAGGAAGATTTTGTTCTCCTTGAGGAGTTTGCCTTGTGAATATGGCTTCAGTGCACAGACAAAACACACTGTGATAGGGGACCAGAGGTAATAAATACAAAAGGGTTTAGTAGGACAGCAAATATCTCAACTTGCCATTTGGTCAACCAAGCCAAAGAGGAGCAGTTCAAAAGCTTCATGACAGAAGATTTTTAAGGAGAGAGGTACGGGAAAATGAAATGCCATTTAGTTGTTTTGACTGAATGAGACAGTATTTAGCAGAGCAGGCAATGTGCAGGTTATCACGAATGTCATTACCAGCACAGCGCAGGCAGAAGCTACTAGTTTTTGGCACGTGTGGTGTGACAGATGGGGTGACACCATCCTCTGGGCTGTAGAATACTTCTCCTATTCTGCCTCCCTTTCTGTCCCCAACACTTCTTCCTCAGTGTAGTTGGTTATGTTCTCATCATCAGTGCTCACAACCTCTGCTGAACAGGCATCCTGGCTCATAGGAGAATATCCCCTGTATTATCTTGGGCTTTGCATTAGTGTAATGCACTAAGAGCTTTTATTTTATTTGTTTTGGCTGGAGAGTGGGTGTGGATTAACAGTGCATAATACTGATTTACTCCAAGGCTGTGATCTCCTGCTTTACAATCCAGATATTGGTAGGAATTTACCAAAAAGCCTTGTACCCCTTGCAGCTGGGACGAGATTTTTGGAAGATTTCTTCTCCTATGTAAGCATCTAAATAAATGTCAAGATTTTTCCAGACTTCTACATGTTCAGTTCTGTGTGGACTGGCACTGTGAGATTGGTTTTTGAAAACTGAGTCCGGTGAAGTGGGGACTGTGCTACTTACTATTTGTGATGTTTTTTAAAATGAGACTTAAAATTATTCCCAGTATTTTCAGTCATTAGAGATCATAAAGAGCTATGTGCCATAAAAGCAACTACATCTCTGCCTGTCCCCCCCTCTCTCTGCAACTCTCTGTAGATACTTCCTTCTGACTCATCTGTGACACAGAATCCCTACATTTCATAAATGTCTCACCAGAGGTAGTGGGGAAGACTGTGGATCTATAACATAGCTGGCACAAGTGCTTGAAGCAGTGGCTTCATCTCCACAGCTGACACTTTACTTGGGGATCCTTGCTAGTGAAGGATGCTGGGTTTGTATAGGTTATTATTTATGCTCTTATGTCAGTCATATTGTTCAAATGGATTCAAATAAATTAGTGTTTCTAAGACTTGAGCCAATTCCTGAATTACTACATAAATTATTAAGTAGTCTGCATTCAAACTTTTTACAGTATTGCCTGGTTCATAGTTTGTAGGAAGAATTTCATTATGTAGGAACTGCACATTAAGTTTACATTTAATAGTGTTATTTCATTGCTTCTAAAACTTTTCACACTATCTCATTTCTTGTAGCCATTCCCATTTCTTGTAGGCATTCCCAAGTCATGTTTTTATCTGCCAAGATGACATATTCAGAGAGCTTTAGCAAGGCTCCTATGAAAAACTTGTATGAAAAATAGGGCGTGGAGTAGCCCTTCCCAAATGTGAAAGAGATACAGCAGAGTGTTTTAGAGGCCCATCAATTATGGAATAATTCCTGCAAACTGTGGCAGTAATTAATGAGTGAGTAACATGCAGTATTTAGAAATGAACAGCAGTTAGCAAACACTATGCACAGTTTTGTGACTGTAATACAAGACACAGTCCTGTACCCATTTATTGATTAGGGGTATTAACAGATTCCTCTAGTTAATGATGTGTCTTGTACTTATATCACTGAGTTCTAATCTAAAATGTGACTACATTAAAAAAATAGCACTTTTTTGCACGCAATCACAGGAGAGAGAAACAAGAATTTGCTTGGGTTGAGAAACCAGCTATGGTTAATTCAGAGGAGACAGTGGCAGGACCACACTGACTCAGAGAAATAAATCCAGCACATCAGGAACAATGCATGATGTAACTGGAGGACTCAAGTGGCTTTCCTCTTACCTATTCCCTGGGGGTTACACAGGACTGCATCCTTTCTGTAGCCTTTAAGCTTTGTGAAGCAGCTCATACACAGCCCTGAGAACAGAATGAGTGTCACCTGCTCCCTTAGCATGTTGTGAGGAAGGTCTCCCTGGCTTCCATACACATCTCAGACCCGGCTCTGATCTGGCACAGAATAAACTTTTGCAATATGTGCACTGTCAATGAATTTTCTGCTAGCTTGTTCAATCAAACCCACCAGCCAAAATCTACTGACAACATCACTGACCTGCAAGGCTTGTTTTAGTACATCTCCATCAGCTTCTTCTGGATTTAGATCATCTGGGAAGATCTTCAGGGAAGACACTGTTTCTTTCACTATATTTGTACAGCACTTAGGACTGGAGACAACCAGTATTAATTGGAAAGTCTATGAAATAGTTTACTACATCTTTAAAAAAAAAGGTAATTATGAAAAATAAAAAGAAGAGGCAGGACAACGAGATCTCAACCAAATTTGGAGAACTGGACAAAGAAAAGTAGTATTTTAACTTTAAAATGGAAGAAAGTTTATGGTTTACATCATTAGCAACATACAGAAAAAACCCAGAGAATACTTTTACATAGAGTGTCACTACGCTTTAAAATTCAAGGTTGTTTTAGCATTGCCTTTGAAAGATCCCAAAGAGAATCAGCTTATTGAAATGCATTAAGACTGGTGGTTTTCCATTAACTACTTTCAGTCGGATGAAAAAGTAACAGAAGAAAGGCAGTCTTTTGTGAGGAAGCTTACACATTATCAATACAGGCTGGGGGATGAACAGACTGAGAGCAGCCCTGCTGAGAAGGACTTCGGGGTGCTGGTGAAGGAGGGGCTGAGCATGAGCCAACAACATGCACTGGCAGCCCAGAAAGCCAATAGTGTCCTAGGCTGCATCAAAAGATACATGGCCAGCAGGGCAAGGGAAGTGACTTTGCACCTCTGCTCTGCTGTGGTGAGACCCATTCTGGAGTGCTGCGTCCAGCTCTGGGGTCAGAACAGGAAAGACATTGACCCATTGGAGTAAGTCCAGAGAAGGTCCATCAAGATGATTAGAGGGATGGAGCACTTACCAGGAAAGGCTGAGAGAATTGGGTTTGTTCCGTTTGGAGAAGAGAAGGCTTTGGAGAAGCCTCACTGCAGCCTTCCAGTACCTAGAAGAACTAAGGAGCCGACAAGAAAGACAGAGACTATTTAGAAGGGCATGTAGTGATAGGACAATGGGGAATTCTCAGACTGAGAGTAGGTTTAGATAAGATATTAGGAAGAAATTCTTTACTGTGAGGGTGGTGAGGCACTAGAACAGATTGCCCAGAGAAGCTGTGGATGCCCATCCCTGTCTTCAAGGCCAGGTTGGATGGGGCTCTGAGCAACCTGGTCTAGTGGAAGCTGTCCCTGCCCATTGGAAGAAAGTGATCTCTAAGGTCCCATCCAACCCAAACCAATCTATAATTCTATGACCTGCTATCCAGGGTGCCTGTCAATCCACTGGAGAATGTTTAGGTGTGTTCAAACTGGAAAAATTGAAAAACACTGCTAGGAGAGCACACCTATTCACCCAAGAAAGGTATGCAGAGATTTGTAAATGCACTATATATTCTTAATGTTTACTTTTTTAAGCCTCAAAGAGCTTAGAAAGATCAAAAGGTCCCACAAAGGGACTTAAAGATCATCTAGTTCCAAACCCCTAAAACAGAGGAGTTGTAACTAGATGATCTTTAAGGTCCCTCCCAACCCAAACCAATCTATGATTCTATGAAAACTTTTGGGTTCTGACTTCTGTAATTTGTCTTTTCCAAATTGAGAGCATCCAGAATTTTGCTAACCGTAGTGAGGACTTCAGCTCATCTGACTGTTCTGATTCTTCCTAACATGTCCTGAAATTTCCGTCGTATCAAGAAAGCAACCTTACTACAAAAATACTTTTAGATTGGAATGATGGACTCTTCAAGGTGCTCAAGTCACAGCAGCCTTCAAGGCAACAAGCTCTCTTCCCAAGGACACCTGTGTTTTGCTCTTGTTTCATAGCTACAGCCTGGTGGCCTTGGAACTGGACAGGCAGCACTTGGCACCCCACTTTACATTGACATGGGCCCAGTTTTCAGGTATGAAGAACTGCAACAGTTCCACTGAAGTTGAATATGTAGGTGCTTGCCACTCTGGATGGGTGTTTTTAAGTAACTGAGACTGGTTATTTGGACTTTTTAAGACCCATGAATCAAGTGTTATGTGCACATTATTCAAAGCAAAATGTGATTCATGCAGTATTGTCAAAATATTTACCAGGCGACCACTAATGAATCTAAGTTCCCATGTATGTGTGGGTTTTTTCTTAGGCATATTAACATTTGGCAGGAGGTGTCAATCTGAACCCAAAAGAAGGCTCATCTTTCTTCCCAATTCCTTCTTGAATAGTGGAACCATCAAATATGAATTACTGACAGGTTAAAATTAATCTGTCACAAGGGCATTAGGAATTTATTGTTTATTTCTGTTAAAAAAAAAAATCAAGCTACTTTTATAGATACCCAAATTGCTTTTATTTTGTCAAAGAAGAAGGACAAATGCTATGTGTATGTAAAATAAAAACCTGCGGGACTGAATTTCTTTTTCTTCACTTTATTATGGGAAGGAGAGTGTTAAACTGCCATCCACTAAAAGCAGCGATTTTATGCTGAGGTCTCCAAGTCAGTGAATTTACATTTCGTAAGAACACCCTGAGGGGCTTTCAGCTACTTTGCTTAAAAGGTAGACAGATACATTTACAGCAGCGCATGCAGAGCTCCATGTGCGAACACGGCCACAGAGCTGTAGATTCGCTTTCTGGCACATGTGTGTTAGGGGTGACTTAGTTCTAAGCAGGTAATGCATCAGGACACTTTTATGGCTTGGCTGGGAATACAGATCAGTAAAGAATGTGACTGTAATTACCAGTAACGAGGGTATAAATTTCTGATCCCTTCTTTGTTGGTTGAATTTTGCTAGTGTTTCTAAGCATTTACCTTTTACAATTGCCTTATTTATAGTCTGAAATTTGGTCACTAGTTTTTCATGCATGTGAAATGCTTTTTATTGCATGTCGTAGGAAACTACCGCCTTCACAAGCTAGCCTTTCATAAAAATATTACAACCTATTTAGTTTAAAATATTTTAATGATATAATAATAGACTATTGGAGATTTTTAGTTGGAACACATGAATTCTATAGATATTATTATTATTATTCAAACAAATAAAACCCCTGCATCGTGTTCAAATTCATACAATTGCCACAAAGAATTAACTCGTAAATAAAAAAAATATGCCACCTATATTATTATCCCCGAATAAGGCTATATCTGCTTTGTGGAGTTACAATAGGAAATCTGGCATATTAGTTCACCTATAGCTTCAACTACCCAATGTGCAAGACTGCAGTTTTTCCTTTCTATTCCAACACCATTCAAGCAACTTGCCTGTGCAAATCATTCCATCTACTTCTTCATGTGGGTCAGGTTTGGGGCCAGGCTGCCATTCAGAGCAAGACATTTGGAAAAGTGCATTTTTTTGACTGGTGAGCTTTCCCCCTCTGCTCACCCAAACACATAAAACCTTCTCCCTGACTCCTAGTAAAGTCTGCATATCAACCATGCGTGACTGGATCCAGCATCTACTGGACTACAGCCTTTTCATTTTGGTTTTACCTGATGGACAGTGCACTTGAGAAGTAATATCAGGAATATAACAATTTTGTTTTAGGGACAGGAGGGAAAGCTCAGTTTCAGAGCTGACTTTCGTTCCAGTGTTGAATAAAAATGTTTTTAAAGTGAAAAACTTAAGAGAAATATTTGGACATATCCACCACAGGAGTGCTAATAACAAGGTGACCAACTTGCATCCATATTTGCTTGTTTACAAGTGGGAAAGGTGAGTTTAAATTCATTGTCCTGCCTTTATCCCTACAGGGACTTTGACCTCTGTCCCCTATGGTGGATACCAGGAAGCTAACCACTGATCTACAGAGTAACTCTTTGGACTGGAGGGTGAATGATGCATGCCATGAAATACCTCTGACAAGGCTGGGAGAAAGTGGGAGAGGCAGGTAGGTAGGCAGACACACAGCACAAATCGTCTCTGCACCCAGGCTGGACAGTGCATGGTCACAGTATTTCCCAGGTAGTCATTTTCTCCTCTTTTTTTTTTCCCCCTAAAAAATTCCAATCTAGCCCTTAGCAGTTTTCCCTGAGAAATTTTCATTGAAACTAACACACTTCCAGGAAACATTTTGTATTTTTGTAAAATGCTGTATTTTGACAGAAGAATGTTTTCTACAAGTTTTTTTTTTCTTCAAACAATTGTCATGACAAGCTCTAATGGAAGCTAGGGGTGGTTTTGACAATCTAGATAATAGAAACATCAGTTCGAAAGCAACATCAAATCTTAAGGCCTGATTCTGGAAGAGCCCATTGCTCATACTGGCACTGTGACTGCCAAACTCAGTAGAACACCTCAGATAATTACCCTGCCATTCTTACCATGGGATAACACAGAGCTTTTGGCAAACATACCATCTTTCTATGCCATTGCACTACCTTTACAAGTAAAAACCTCCTTCTCAAAATATTTAACACAAAATAAAATGTAAAATTGATACAAAGAACAGAGAGCTAATGTCTCTGACCACATGGACTACCCATAGATACCATATCCTACTGATAACAGTTTCCTATGGTACTAAAAGCTCTGTTGCCCCAAAACTTAAGTCATAAGTCTGAGGACGTTTAGAAGGGATGACCTTTCGTGCAGTAAAGAACTTTTCAATGTAATAGTAGGAAAAGAAATCGTTTGCTTTACTCAAATCTCAGGACAGTAGCTTTTCATCCTATGTTCAATCAGGCTCAGCAGAAACATTTGAAAGGAGAGAAGAAAGGCTTTGTTTTTACATGGCCCTAAAGCTGCTTCTCCCTCCTCCTTCTCCTCATCTCCCGTACTTCTGACAGAATTTTAGGCTCCATAACATCAAGCAAATTTTATTAGACTTGGAATTACCATGATTTTATGGGCAGGTGTCTACCTGTAGAAAAACCTACCTTGTTTAACTTTGCATATTTAAGTGGATGTGACCTTCTTGAAAAGTCAGATTATTTTCTTATGCTTGATTTCCATGTAGTTTACACCAGCAGAAGTGTGATCGAAGTGTAATTTGCAATATTCTGAGCTGCTTTTTAAAGGGGCAAAACCTGCCATATATGGGCTTCCCTGGATTTCAAGTTGACTTTTGATTAGCTTTTTTGTGCAGGTATTCCAGGTGTTGCCATTAGTTAGACATTTTGATTCTTGCTTTCTAATTATATAAGCCACAATTACTACCACCTTCCATTTCATTTTTGACATGACATAATCTATTTGTAGATACATTTTGGGTACTCCGGGAACTAGAGCTCCAGCTAGGTATGATGCGACACAAATTGCGCGTTGCAAATTATATGTTCAGGTCCCAGGAGCACAGCTTCATTTGTCAGCCTCCCCAGGGGCTGGGAAGTGCAACAGTGACAGCCACTTACCTGCTCAGTGAGAAAAGAGTATTGAAGCAGCTGTCCCTCTTCTGCAACAAAAGATGGGTGGAAAGATGCAGCCCACGATTTGATGCTCTGGCTGCTACTGGAGAAGAAGGACACAGGGAACTCCTTGAGAAGGCACGTTAGCTGTAAAAATGAGGAAAAGCCGACTGTTCCAAGCTCAGTGTTGAGCTGTCGTAAGAGGACAACCAGGACCCTTAAAAAGCTTTCTGGCTGCAGTGGTGGCAGGCTGGGGCAGGAGCACGGGCAGACAGCGGTGTGGATACCTTGTCTAACTAGGATTCCAGTGTAAGTCAGCCACATAGAGAAGATTTTCAATGTCATTTCTACACAAACACTCAAAATACTTCCTTCCTCAGTAATCCTGACCAAACAAAATATGCATAATCTCAGGGAATTTCGCTTGCTATTTTGGCTTCTAAATAGCATCAGTTCTTGAGACAAAACACTGCTATTTCTTACACAAGCCCCTACCCACCTTCTTGAAACCAAACTACCAATGAAGCTATATGTCTTCCAATGTGGAAAAGAAACAGCAGGTGCTGCGCTAAAGTACAATCATGTAATGCTTGCACTTTAACATAAATACCAATATTTAGTACCCTGTAGCCACTAAAAAACACCTACACTGGTTGGCAGAAAGACTTTTGATAGTCACACACCAAATCAAAGAAAAATACAGACAACAAAACTAAAAACAACTGAAATTAGTATTTCTGTATTTCTTTTTCAGAGTAAGTTGGACGCAGTTCGTATCCTGAGATAGACCAACATACTTTAATCTCTAATGCCGTACAGTGACATTTCCACTACAGAACATGACTAAGAGCATCAGAATTTTTTTTCCCTCAAGTGACATCATGTTTTACATTATTTATAGTTTTGCTGACTGAAAAAATTTAACTGGGAGTACAACTGTGTACAGTAGTACAACACTTTATTTCTATTTTGAAATAAATTTGGAACAATTTTAAATTTAAATTGAAAAAGACTTGGCTAGAGCTGAGCATGTCTTGTGCACAAAGAATCAGAAAAATATTTCTGGGTTTCCTTCCCTTCCTTTTTCAGTTCTAGATGTCTCTAATGGAGCGTACACATCCTAACAAAATGTTATAAACATCTTTAGGACATACTGTGAGACTACTGTTTACCAGGACTTAAAACATATGAAAGGACAGCTCTGCACAGGTTAATGTCTAGAGTCTGACTCCACAGTTTCCAAAATTTTCTTTCTGGGTGCTAGCTAAAAGTGACAGCCATTTTGGCTAGCTAAAAGTGACAGCCATTTTGTAGGAACATGGACCACTCTGTTCATCTGTCCTGTTTGGCTTTGCTGCTGACATTGCTCAGGTATATGATGCTGGGTGTCCCAGGTAGAGCTGTAGTAAGGAGCAGAGCTGCAGAAGGCTCCTGCTTAAGCCTCACTGGCTTGCAAACCACTACCTCACTGTGGTTTGTTTTGTAGCCAGTGTCACATGAGAGTGTACTGGTTCACTTTTGAGTCTTTTACTTGACAATTAAAGAGCTGGCTTTCAGTCTGAGCCTAAGGTTGAGCTCAAACTCAGGCTTCTCCTCTTAAAACATTCTAACTGCAGGTTCTTTTGGGATCAGGAGTGAAGTCAGGAAGTAAAAGAAGAGGAGGATATGAGGGCAAGCCCCCTGGGCCACTCTATGCAGACTGTCTTGATCTCCACCAAATACAATCCAGGCTCTCCCCCAAGTTAACACCCACATCTAAATGGTGGCTTAAGAGAAGCAGGCAGGAACACAGCTACAGAATCTTAGTCACGTTTCCAAATGAGAATCTGAAAAATAAAACCTGGAATAAACTAGCAGAGTGATATGGACCTACGCTGGAGACGTACTAAAAGGAATGTATCGTGCGCAATTTGACTGGGAAGGAGGTGTGAAGCACAGCATGTGTGAAGCACAGCATATATGAAGCAAAACATATAAAAGACCACGGAAGTGATAGTAGGAGACTTTAATTATCTAGACCTCAGAGTGGATTATGTTAAGTGGAGGAAGCAAAGCTTGATCTGGTAGAGAACTGCTTTCTAATTTAATGTGTACATAAACCGACAAGGAAGGGAAAAATGCCAGATGAGGTATTAAGCAATACAGAGACTATGACTGAGCCACAAAACCAAAACAAGGTAGAAGGAAAAGTGACTGCTAAGCTAAAACAGCTTCTGCAGCAGCATTCTCTACTCCATCTGCAAGGTGTACATAAGCCTCCAAAACAGGGCAGAGGTACAAGCTGTCGTGCCTACACATTGTTGCTGGAGCAATAGCTGGTACCACAAAACCCCTCATTTCCCTACTCAGCTCTGCTCCAGTGCAAGGCACTGGTACAGGTAGTGTGCCTTCTGCAGCACCCTGGCAAACCTGCACATAAGCCATCTTTCAAGCAGGCTACAGAGACCTCACAGATAAACCATGGTCGTTTTATGTCACCTCTAACCATTCTTGATCTGCTTAATAACCTGCAAAAGCGGGCAAGTGGTGCCTGCAGGCTTGGGGGCCTGTCTCTCAAAGGTGCTTTCCAGGTCACAGAGCTGTTGGGAGTCACCTTGGTTGCACATCAGAAACATCCCTCCCAAGGCAACTCCCTCCGTGCCCTCCCTGCATATGGAGAGCAGCTCTCTGACGTGTAACATCTGCATGCATGAAAGGAAGAAGTTTATCAGAAGAGGACTTGAGCTTGTAGTGACAGTGGAATGGAGCATGACACAGTAAATAGAACACAGCTATGTAATCAAACACAAAAATGTACAGAGGTGCCACAAAAAATCTAATATAGACATACAGCAGTTAAAACCTTCTAGGAAGAAAAAGGGACTTACTTCAGAACCGGGTCAGATATTTTTCTTCATGAGGAAATACAAGCTTTCTTCCAAAAGGTGTTCTGGCAAGTTTCAGGTTTCCATGTGATTGCCCTACAAAACATTGTTTAGAGCTATTAACATAGCCGGCATCACTGCTATGCCGTGCTAAAAAGCCTCAGGTAATTTATAAGCTATTTCACATACAAGGCCAGATTCTGGTCTCATGCCACACACTGTAAAAGTAGAGCCACTTCCACTTCAATATATCCAGATCCAGGGAAGTTTGCCACCCAGGCCCCTACCACTGGTTTCAGTTTCCTCTATTGCACTGTTATTATATTACTTAGCAGGTCTGCCGATGACATTGCTTTCAAAATGGAGCAATTATAAACACTGGCAGGAAACGCTGGAGTAGAAAATGCTTTTTAAAAAAATGGCAAGGATGTGAAGAAACTCAATGGAGATCTTTCGTCTGATATATGAAAAGCAGATGACCAGGGATTTGAAACAGTGGGGCCACGAAAGGGAATGAGTGAGAAGTCAGTGACAGATGAGACTGATGCCGCACTGAGCCTGAATTAATATCCTTTGCCTGAGTATTTACAGAAGTTGAAGGTCACATCCCGGAAACAAGGATCCATTTTCATGAGGGGAAAAAATGAAATGTTAAAAGGCTTTATGATCCAATCTGGACAGGTAGTTAGTTAATTAGAACTATTAAAAGTTGACAGATCTGAGACTTAGATTAACTGCATCTTCAAAGTTGGAAGGAAATAGCAAGGGAAATTGGCAAACCTGTAGTAATACTGCTTGATAGCTTCCTGAGGATGGTATATCTGGAGATGCCTAGAAAGTAACTACTCCAACTTTACTTCTTAAAAATAATAATATTTAAAAACAAAACAATTTTTTTTTGTTTTTTTAAATCAAGGGAGGATTTAGGAATCCATTCACCAATAATCCCAACTGCAGCCACAGAATGGACATTGGAAACATTAATATGGGATGGGGTTATGCAACATGTGGAAACAGCCAGCCCAGGGAAGAAAAGGCAGCTGGATTCATGTCATGCCTGTCAAATGTGCTTTAAATTCTCTCAATACATTTCTCAACAGAGGTTCAAAAGTGAAGTGACGGGCATAATTTATCCAGATGGAAGAGATTCATTTGGTGCTGCACCCGACACAGAGAGATTGATCTGTAGAATCAGTAAAGACAGTACAGAAAAAGCACAATGGCAAATGGTTTCAGGATTATCTGTGGGACAAGAAGCAAGGTGTCAGCAAAACGGCATGGTTCAGGGTGACTAGAGGGACAGGAACAAGGCAGTACTCCCAAATTTCAGCACCATACCCCCATTTATTCAACTTTTATATAAATGGCCTGCAGGGGATATAATTTTTAAAGTGGAATTTTTTGCTGATAGCACATTAAGTGTAAAATGGTGCACAGAGCAAGCAAATTTAAAATTATTTGAATAAATTAGGCTTATGGACAGATAAAGGGCACATCCAGTTCAGTGCAGCAAAGTAAGACATAATGACTGCAAGGCACCAAATATAATCATAGGCAGGAAAAAGGAAGGAGAAGAGGGAATACTGTCCAGAGGAAAGGATATAAGATAATTACTGATCAAATACTAAGTGAATGCTTAGAATAACTGGGAAAAACAAAGATGGGCAAATTCTTCATGCTTAAAAAGACAAACAAATTCTTCATACTACATGCTGAGTTGTCTCTTCTGTAAAGCTGAATTGAGACACCTTTTTCAGCATTCTAAAAATGCTGAGATAAAAATCCAAGAGTTTTAAAGAGCTGCATTGTCTCAATAAAGACACAACATAAGACTTATAAAATATATTTTCCCCTCCCCCCAGCAAACAAACAAGCAAAATTACTTTCTTGCACTTTGAATGTTAATTTGGGGTCTATTTCTGTAAAAAAACCCTAGCATAAATAAATTGAAAGGTAGTTATTACCGGTGAAAACAGCCTTTTTACTGCAAAGGTTATGACATTAACCCAGGGAAAAATTCATGAATATTCACAATCACCATTTGTCATTAAGAATCATAAAATTAAATGTTGAGTAGGGCTTTAGAAAACTCCTCCAGCCTACTAAATTCCCTCTTCACTACTTGCTATTATGCTAGCATACATCCCAACTTTTTTTTTTTTTAGTGCATTTTAGAAACCAAATTCCTGCAAGTTTTCCTTATCCATCTCTACAAGGAAAAGAAAATGAAGATAAGAATCATAAAGACCTGTAGAAACCTGATAAAAAATGAACAACTAAAAATTCAGCCAAGGACTTCTTCAGGTGTTTGTAACCAAAGAAAGGAATTCCCCCAAAGAAACACAAGTATTAAAAGAGGACAAAGTTACTGGATTTGCTCCTAAATATCTCAGAAACTATTTTGTTTTCACATTTGCACCTGTCAGGTTTGTTACAGCCACCAGGTGCTACGTAATGTGTGTGCAAACACAGTGGAGAGACTTTTGCAAGGGAATAAAAGGACTGGAAGCCTGACTGAGGGGGAAAAAACAAACAAGGAAGCAGATGTTTCTCCACCAGTAGAAGCCATAGGCAGGTAAAAGGATTGAATAAAAAGAAGAAATTAGGTGAGGTGCTTCAAATACAATTTCAATAAGCAAATGGTTTTGCCAATATTCTGCAAAGCAAAGAAATGGCACAGGCATGGAGCACAAAACTGGGGGCCTGCTTACTGAGTAAGAGCAAATTCTGTGGAGGGCCACTAATGCTGGAGGGAAGTGAGGAAAAGCCATAAATGAAGAGCCACGGTTAAAACAGAAACCATATGCATTCAGTGAGCAAAGTGGTCTCCCACATGGAGCAAGAAGTCCATGTGTGGGTACAGGCACAGAGACACACAATAGCTTCCGAAACATTTATGAAAGATTGGCTGTTTATCTACATATCCATTCATCCTCATACTATGAAAAGCAATGTGCCAGTGGAGGCCTGGCTGTCAATCAGCAAGGAGAATAGCTGTCCCCAGTGCTAAAACATCACAGGCCATTTGCATCTTTGCTGTGCTCAGTGATTAACCCACTGAGAGGGTGACAGAGCCAGGATAATCCACAGAAAGAGAACAGCTACACTGCCAGAGAAATGGGGAAGGGTACCCAGGCATTTAGATGAAGGACAGGGAAAAGGGAGTGCATTCCCATCTGCCCCTGTGTTTTAGAAATAAGGGAAAGCACAAAGCAGGGAGTTTAAATCCTGGAAGACTGAGCCATGTCATATGAGCTGACTTGCTGCCACAGCAGCTTAGGTTTGTCCAGCAGGGGCAAGGGGTAACTCCCTGCCACGGAGAGCAGCTGGAGTTTTTGGAGTCTTCCGTCTGTGGGCTGCTCTCTAACCCCAGTCAATAAAGGCCACCCTGATGATATGTTATAACGTGTCCCCAGCTGCTGCACAGGCAGAGCACTGCTGGTTATTTTTGCAATGTTAGCTGCATGTTACCTAGTCCCACCACCACCATTCCCTGCTACAACCTCAGAATACCTGGGCTGTCTTTGGGAGGCACATTTCCAAAACGCCTGAACAGCCCTCTCTCCCCAGAGAGAGCAAGCAACGCAATCGGATGTCAAATTCTCACCCTACATCCACATATTGCTGATGATAGAGCTCACCTTCAGTAGCTAGCACTCCTGTTGCATTCACATCTTCCCTCTGGCCTATTAATATATACAGGCACTTGTGCTCATTGGCATGGTGACTGTGCTTATGTCAGTCATGTTTCTTTGTATTCTCCCTGCTTAGCCACTCACTGTTGTGCAAAGGATGTGTGCATCAGGCTCAACACCTGCTAGAAACCTCTGAGCTCTCTCTGCCTTTCCACTCTTCCCAAGCACTCTGTCCTCACATCAAATATTTTGTATTCTTTTTCCAATCTGATCCTCATTTTTATTACTTACCTCACTCTTATTTTCCAGCTATCCAGCTATCCTGGTATTTCTTTCTTTGTTACATTTGCTGTATCACTCAGGGTTTGTTGCGTTCAAGTTGCAGCCACTCAGTCACATTGAAGGACAAAAAATTAAAAACCACTTGAAAATCCCCTTCCTTTTTCACTACCTCCCCTACTTCCCAGAAAAAAACCAAAAAGCTAAAATCCTGCAATAGCAAAAAGGGAAAGACAAGTAAACCGAAATTGTTGTCTGACTTATCAACATGATGAATCCTAAAAGCACTTCACACAATGGTAACCAGGGGTCCTTGCTGCTGCCACCTGGGCAATAGTACCCTGCCCCCTCCAAGGTAGCCACTTGATCCCTCTCACTGGAGGGATGAGCATGCATGAGATGGCACAAACAAGCCCAAATCCTCTTCCAAACCTGATCCAGCTTAAAAACAAACCTGACTAAAATGGACAGCTATTTCCAGCCATATCCAATTCTTACTGTGGTATAGATCTAACTACAAATGTATTCTCAGTCATAGGTAACCAGAATTGAGTATTTCAGTAAAAGAATTTTGGAACCCTGACAAAGCTTAAATGCTCTGCAGAGACATCCCAGATTTTGGCAATGTTTAAGCTGGGAAGGTTTCTGGGGTTCAGGGCAGAACCTTAGGTTACTTAGAGGAAGACTCTAATTGAAAACCTAGCCCTTGCTGCGTAACACAGATGTTTTGATATGAAATAACATCAGGAAAACATTTGGAAAATGGGCTAACTACACAAAATACATTTTAAACCCTTACCAATTGTTTTGTCCCCTGAATTCTGTGTTCCTTTTTTTTTTTTTCCTGTATTCATTTAGATCCTAAATGGCACAGAGCTACTGGTATGGGTTTACACAGTATATATTATTATGATATTTAGTATTATTAATGTTTAAATATCTTATTAACTCTCAAATAGAATTTGCCTCCCCCCACAGGACTCCTTTCTCATAACAAAAAGTAGAAATGCCCTGCAGATATATCCATGCAAAGCTTCCCCCTGCATTGCCCTTCTGAATTGCCCAGAGAACAACATGGAGCCCTGAATCACAACACAGGGTTCAAAGCTTAACTTTAAGGAATTCACTTTGCACTGCTCCTATCACCTTGAGAAGAGCTGCACCAGGCCACCCACCACCATTCATCATTTCCTTTTTTCTGAAAGATTTTTCTTTCCTCCATTCGCTTGCTGCATTATTTCCCAGAGGACTGCTCCTGGATTGACTGGGCTTTAATTGCTCAGCCCTGCCAGGATCAGGGTGGAATTTCGCCTTCGCTTCTCCCCCTCCCCTGCCTTCCGGAGCTTCTGCAGCTCTTGGTGATTTCCGAGGAACCACGATTAGCAATTCACTAAGTTTGTCCCTTTATTGCCTTCACGTGGATAGGCACAATGTAGGCCAGCTGATTTGCATTTATTCCTGCTATCCCCTCGATGCTTTCGAAGAGCTATCTTCCTGAGATCTGTATTACTTCCCAGTCTTCCTTTATTCTAAAAGAAGTTCAGTAGTGTTATGACTTTACTCCTCATCCTTTCCTTCTCCTCCTCAGTTATTAATGGATCCACTCTTTGTAAGCATCAGTCCTCCTGATGATGCATTTGTACAGTCAGTTCTCATTCCCCAGATCAGCTTTAACCAACTTCACTACTTTTTCCCACCCTCAACCACACAGCTTTTTCCAGGCTGTGCTCTAGCTTTCATCTGCCTGCTTCTCTGTTGACAAAAGGGTACCTTATGCCCTCATATATACAAGTCATCCTTCATGTGTCTACAACAGGTAGAAATTTGCTGCCACATGAATCTTTGGCACAAAGCCGTCAGGAAAGCAGGTAAGGTGAACAAGGAGTATCTGCATTATCACAAGCCTTGATACCCCGACAGCATCCATCAGAAATTGCCTGTATCCTTTGCTATTAATCATTCCTCAGACTCCTCACAATGAGACTGAGTTGGAGGCAAAGGCTCTCCAATGGGCGAAACACAGCATTGTGAAGAGGGGCCCAGCTGCCTTCTTTCTGCCTCTTTCCTGTCATCTTAGAGCAGCTCAGCACTGTCAAGGGGCCAAAAACCGGGACCAGATTTCCTTGCACTTCCCTGTTTGTGATTGGTTCCAGTTATCCCTCCTTACCGTTGCTCAGTGGGCATTCATTTTGCCTGTGCTTACCTGTCCATTAGTTCTGGCCTGGACCCTTCTGCTCCAGGACACAAAGACTGCCCAGTCAGTGCCTTTTATCCTCCCAGTGCTACAGGCACAGCACCTCCAACACATGATCAAGTAGGTCCAAGCCAAAGGTACACCATCAGTATTTTATGTTTTCACATGGTCTCAAACTATGCAGCCTCCAGCTGGAAGCACAAGAGAGGGATTAGTTTCAGTGACTGTCTGTGAGAAAGTGAACTTCCCTTTGCCAACTCTTGACTCCTCCTCTTAGTTTTCCTGGTTGCTTTACTCTCCCATGAAGGTATATAGTGCCTGCTAAGTACATGGGAAAAACACAGGGATAAGCAACAAGAATGAGGGCACGCCAAACAAAAGTCTAACATATGAGAAGACCAGAGCATGGACTAATATCTCATTTCCGAGTTCTATGAAGAGCTTATCAGCTTCCTGCTCTTTGTCTAAACCTGCAAGCTCCTTTATGAAAGAGGGAGGAGGCTAGACACACACTGCTCATCTCCAAGAGGTCTGTGCTCCGAGGCCAGCCTTGCACAGAGCACCCTCACTTCCTCACAAGAACACAACAGTCTTACACGGGAACCTCAGGATCTCAGCAGGAAACCTGGTATCATCACATAAGGCAGCATCTGTTGTGTATGTCCAGTGGAGTAGGGGAATTAGTCAGTGAAGATAAGGAGTAAACATGAAAGAAAGGCATCTGCATGAAAGCAAAATTCAGCTGGAAAGACCTCCAGAAGGCAAAAAATACGGGCTTTGGCTGCATAGCCTCTGCTGATGGGCTTGCACAAAGGGCCTCAGTGTGTAGCAGGTATTCCAGCGCTGTCGTTGTGCAGATAATTAAAAACAATAATGAAAGGGAGGTTTTCTATGCCTGCGCTCTAGGCACAGCCACAGCTCCTGAGCTGCAGAAGCTGAGTGGTTCCGCTGCAGCAACATTTGCATTACTGCTAATCTGTAATTGGGATCCCCACTTAGTTCTATGACTCTCTCTGACCATTTTCAGACCTTTACTATTCAAGTCAAGAGGCTTCTTCCTCTAGAAATTATATTAAGATTTGAAAGCATGTTTCCTAATTTGTTTTAACAGGCAGCAATGATTTCTGTTCATATCTACATGAGTGCATTGTTTTCCCAGCATGCAACTCAAAAATAAAAGAAGAGTCATATCCATTTCATAATTCCTTCTAAAACCAGGTATATGTGAATTAAAAAATGTTGATATTGTTACATCTGTCTCATTTAGCAACAGGAAATAATGATGAGGTCTTGCTTTCTCCCTAACACACAGTAAGGACCAAACTCACATAGAAATCTAAGTGAATTTGAAATATAAGTAAGCTACCACTTACTTTAATTTCTACCTTCTTACATCCTTCTGATTGCTGTCTTTATGGCTACACATCTCTTTCAGCCCCTCACCATGTAAATTATTCCATGTTAGACTACTTCAGATTCAGTAAGACCAAGAGGATTAATTTCAGAGCTGACGTGTAAGAAGGTGTAAATTCTACACTGGGGTGTGAGAAGGGACAAGATTTTCCCTGCAGGCTTTGGCTGTCCTCCTCCTGGATTTACATGAAAAAGAATCCCAATCCCTTTATCACTGTCATGAAGAGGCTGAGGAATCTAGAAGTACACAAGATAGCAGCTTAGACTTATTCAGGTTCATCTCTTAGTTTGAGCCTGATATTAGTATCGGACAGACTTGTTCCTTCCAAATTTAAGGCTTTGCCAAGAAATGGGGACAGGGGTTGTCTCTTAGGGAGATAATTCTAGAGTTAAACAAAACCCCCAAAAGGACATACAAAGATACTCCACCCCCAGTATAACTTAGGATATCATCAGATCTCTAAATGTAAGTTACACAAATGTCCACTGGCACTTAAATTCATTTTTATCCACTTAAAGGGGGAGCTCAATGACCAGAGCTGCTGTGTGGCTACAGCTTCCACTGAGCCCTGTCTGTTCACAACACACCTGGAAGAAGAAAAATCAAGCCATTTATTTAGGTGACTTCTTACAGGTGGAGGTTTGTATTTTCAGTTTTGCAAGCCTGAATGTGAAATAGATATTGACTAAAATCACCTCAACATTTAGATAGTTCCTGAAAGTAATAAAATGCCCCTGTCAGAATGATCAGTTTTTTACTGGTGCAATTCAGCCTGCAGATAACAAGCATGACTTTAGAGATGCCAGTGTAGCTAGCCCCAAGATAAATTTGGACCTGTAAATCCAGTCAAAACATAGAACCCCAAAAATATTTCAGCCTTGCTGAAAAGACCATTCCCTCTGCTCCTAAACTTTGCAAGAAAGCAAAAGATGGATGGCAAACCCTCAGCCCGCTGTCTCAAGTGAAAATTCTCACTTGCAATTTTTTTGAACTTCAGAAACTTCAATCATTTAATATGCTGGAACCTTTCCCCACTGGGCAACCGAAAATTATCACCACCTAATGATTATTCAGTGACATCTGCAAAATAAGTTTGATGTTTTTGGGCCAGTTTCTCTTGGACAGATGTCAGTATCATAAACTATGCTATCACTGGCACTAATTGGTATCATTCTTGTCAAACAATCTGCAGTATGGCAAAAAAACAGAAGTAGAGCTTACATTAAATTTCCCTTTTGCCTATGCAAGCTTTTCTTCATGTTGTGGGCACTTTCTCTTACCCCAAACGTTCCTGTACCTTCAAAAAACAGAGGGCTCACCAAGGAAAAGGCTCAGGCTCTTCAAGCAGCATTAAACGCAGCATTCTGTGTGTGGATTTCTGCAGAGAAGACACAGACACTAAATCTCATTCTAAACTGTGTTTACTCTCAGTAAATATTTCTTCTTGCAAAAAGCATTGCCATGGCATTGTGCAAAGCTGTATAAACAGTTGTAATTTTGTCCTACTTCTTGATCCTTGCAGCTTGCGTCCAAGTTGCTGAATTGTTCAGTTGTCAAGGACAGGCTTAAAAATTTTATGCATCGGCATAGCATGTGATGTAAGCTCTCATGCACCTGACATCTCACACATGAATAGGTCAGGCATGGCTTGTGATTCACTGTTGAATTTAAAGACAAATAAGAGTAGCTTTTCTATGAGGATACAATGCAGTGAGCTCATTTTTTCAACTAGGAATTAAAAAATATTTTAAATTGCAGATTTTGTTTTAAAAAATCTAATAATCACTGAAAAGGTGTGTAACTTTTACTGTGAAAATACATGCACACAGGGTCCTTTACCTGTCCTAGATGTGCTGTAATCTACTCCTGAGTGACTTAGTTTTTACTTGTCCCTATGCTAGTTACAGGGCTCCTTGTTCTTTCTGTGCCAGCCTCATATAATCCTCTTATGTCACACAGTAAAGTGCTGTCACAGCAATGAACTTTTGATTTCTCTTAAGACCTTCTAGGTCTACAGTGGGTATGGTACTGCAGGACAGGTTAGAAGTTTAAAAACACCAATGTTTTAAACCAGTCACAACCAAACAACTCTTTAGCTCTTGATGCATCCACAAGCAGCAGGCAGTTGCAGAGAGTTAACAGCTGCAAAAAGTTATCAGTTTAATTTTGCCACATAAGCACAAGATCAAAACATGCAGAATAACTATCTACCGTCCAGAATTTCCTAGTTCACATTTGTCTACATCCCAAAGCTGCAAACAAAAGCATGAACTCACTTTCCACCTGCAAGCAGCACCCTTTCCATTGCTTTCGCAGAAGGCATTCACATTTAACTGTGCAAGTTTGCAAAATTAGAGTCTTAATTTGGGAGCTCTTGATAATTTTTCACAGACAGGCCTCAAATTTGCCCTTCCTAGCCTATTGGCTTCAGTGTGAATTATATATGAATTTCCAGGGGCAAGATAAGGGCCACAGTCATTTCTCTCTTCTTGGTTTCCAGTGATTTCTTTTCATTTATTCCACACCAGCAGTTACAAAAAGTGGTCTGGGGATTGGAGTGCTGTTCTGGCAGTGAGTTATAGGGAGTCTGGGTTTGTTAATATGGATAGTCTTCAAAATAAACAGGTAAACTGAATGATACTGGAGGAAAATTATTATGAGGGGAAAAGAGGGATTTATGTCTAGCTCTGACAAACTGCTAATACCAGCTCTCTCAACCAACAACTAGTTCACAGCACTTTGTTCCAAGTTCTTTTTCCAGGGAGACATTTCAAGGCAAAACTCCCAGAGAGACAATCACTCTCCCAGAATAAGAGACACGAAGGATATTAGAAAAACTGAAGGCTGACTGAAAGCAAAGATTAAAGGGCAGTCGAATTCCTTCCTATAGCAAACTGGGACATAGTTGTCATCTTGTGCCCTTTTTTTTTTTTTTAAATCTCCTGGACTCATAGTTTAATACCTTCTTTTTAAAAAAATGGGGTTTTTTTGGTCTAATCAGTGAATATGAGGTAAAGACACATTCAAGTCCTTCAAAAAAGGTAATAAGGCAAAGAGTTTCCAATTACCCTTTAATTAAAGTATTAATTAATTAACAAAGTGTATTTATGGAATAATTATATAATTTCACACACCATCGATCGTATTTTAAACAAATTCATTTAATTAAGTTGACATGTACACTGCATGCTCTCAGTAGAGTTATTCTGAGAAACCAGTGCATGTCTGCCTTTAAGGAGATTCAAACTGCATGGGGGAAGTTCACAATGGCCCACAGTGGTATTCAGCAGAGAAATGAAGGCACTTCATACTTTTAAGTAAATTTAATACCACTGACTGTATCCCCAAAGGCTAAAGTCCCCTATCTGCATAAAAGGCACTGGGAAGGCAAGAGCAGCACGAGCTTTCTCAATACCAATATCCCTCATTCTGACCTAGAGGGGCTGACTTTAATAAACGGTTAATCATTATCCTCTTCGCCAAGCCTGTTAAGCAGCTTAAGAAGCTTGGCATTTCTGTGGTGGGACTCAGCTAAGGCTACCAAATCATTTCACGCAGCCTGCTGAAAGCCATCACATGCAGATAGCACAGTGTGCTGGGGCAGCATTTAAAGAGAGCTCTGTGTATGTTTGGCACATTTCCCCTTGGAGTCATCAGTTTTGCTCTGCCGCCTGCACTCCCGTGGGCTTGTGATGGGCTGTGGCCCCAACTGAAGGGATCACTGCCTTGGTTTTTCCTTCCAGAATCTGCAGTCTGGTCTGCCTCTGCGCTGTGGCCTCCTTCATCCATCCTTACTGTTTCTTTAACTTGGGATAGTCGACAATTCCTATTAACAGTTTGGGTCTCTGATGCCCATTACAATCTGTTTCTGAAGGAAGGATTCCAAATCACCTGTGCAACTCCTAAGTCTTAAATCTATGTGTTTCAAGTGTCCCCCTTTGTTTTGGCCTCTCATAGAAAACTAATATTTGTATTATATGCAGTTGCATAGTTTCATACTTTCCAGCTGCAATATTCCTCACGTTTCTGCAGTGGCTTGCTAACAATTTCTTACTCCCTCATTGAGCTTAATGTTAGCTTGCTGAACAAACCATATTAGTAAAGCTACTTGCCTATTGCTCATAGTTCCTTTCAACTTCATAGAAAAGTGTTTGCTGAGCTGCTTTTCAGGCATTCAGTGCTTTTCTGAGTACCTGTTTCCTCGGAGTCCTTAGCTGCTGTTCTGCAATGCTCTCCACTCACAAACTCCCTTCCTGCTCCTCCCCACAGGGGACACCTCAGAGAGTCCTTCGCTGCTTGGTCAAGGACTACTCTGCACTTGAGCCATCTCCCCACGCAGCAGTCAGTATTTGCCACCACATTCCAATATATACCCATTGGTGAGAGCACCCACATCTTGCTCTACGCATAACACAAACCTCACAAAATTCATCAAGCAAGTTCAAATCTGTGTAGAAATGTTGACTTTAACTGATATTAGTGAAGTAACAAGAATTTTACCCATAGGAATCTTGTCCCAGTAATGTCACTGAAATGGGCTATTCATGAATGTGTATATCAGAAGCTGAATCTGAGAAAAGACAATACAATGTCTGGATGTTTACAGTCATATATTTCAATCCTTTATGTTTCCTTATGTCTTTAAAGTAATTTTTTAGGTCATCAGAATCTAAAAATTCAGCTGTCACTCTTTTACTCTTTTGTTCTTATTAAGAGTTTATCTATAATTTAATGCAAGTTACAAGGAACTGAAGAAGGGAAGAAAGGGAGCCCTCCAACTCCCTTAACCTGCCCCATTCACTTATCCCACTTCCAATTTCTCATGGCATCACTAGTCAGAATGAGGGGACTGGTGAAATTCTAAGGAGCCTCTTAATATTGCCTGGATTCTTTAGTTTTTGTTCAGCCATAGATAAATACAATAAAAACTTGCATTAAAATTGGTATTTAACACCATACGTGGCATAGAATTTGAGTTCAATTTTAGGCTGTACATGTCCGAAGAAAGTAGCCAAACACAGAAATAAATTATGAGACTAACAACACAGATGGGAATATTATCAGTATAAAAGTGCTTCTCACAAATGGGCACTAGTTTTTAAATCATTCATTAGAAACCAAGATGAAGCTGATTCATAACTAAAAACATCCAGGAATATTCTGCATTAGCAAGGCTTGCAAGAGCTCCACTGACTTCTCTTTCCACTATCCCAGATTCTCCTGTTTTGAAGAGTGAAAATATGAGTTGGTGACAATCTACTAAAACAACAGTAATCTGTGCCTTCTGCCACCCAGGCAAGTGTGATTTCCAGACATTTACACCAGCAACATAAGTAGACCAAGTTCCCTGCTCTGCTTCTCCTTTCACACACGTAAAGTTGTGCCCTTAAATCCATGTTTAGATACCCAGGTAAGTGGCCTGAGATTAAATTGTGGTAAGTGTCCAGCGCTTACACAATGCTGGACATGAATTAAATCACCACCCTTTTTACCTTGTTAAAAGTGATCTCTATGCAAAGCTCTTCACACTGCCTCTTTGCAAAAGGCCTTTTCTATCTCTCTTTGAAGATTTCTGAGCATTTAACCAACAACCAAATGCACCTTCCCAGCTGAACAATTCTCAGTCCCTCAAAAAGCATTTTCTTGCTCTCATGGCCAACCTCTTTCTCCCATCTCTCCCTTCTTTTCACAGCCTCTGCCTCCTGATTCCCAGCCAGCTCTTAGACTTTCCACATAGGCTGGTTGGGACTGGCCCAGCTTTTTGTCTTAATATAGTAACCCAGAATTGCAATTATCTTTTTCCCTTTACTCTGTGTTTCAGCCCCTTTGTCTTCATCTGGGCCTGGGAGGTTGTTTCCCATCTCTCAGTCTGTTCACTATGTTCTCTCTCTCAGTTTTTTCCCTCTGTCTTCTCTGTAAGTCCTTAATCACACCTCTGTGTTCTCCCTGCTTCACCTCTTTCTCTTTCCCTCTCTTTTTCTCTCTCCTGTTACATACAACTCTGCAGGCAGGGTTTACGAGCAGGGATCTCTAGTGATGTCCTACAGGAATATGCCTTGGCACACTGTCTGGACTCTTCAAGCCCTACTGCACCCCTGAGTGCCACAAAAAGCTCTACACAGAGAGGCAGAACAGAAAAGTAATGCTTCACAGCCACGTCCTTGTATGCTATTTTTTCCTTTCGGCACCTAAGGAAGATTTAGGGGGTGGGGGAGAGGGAAGAGCCTCGATTTACAAACAACAATTAGGCAGGTAAATATTCTGGAGCCAAGGGAATACGGAAAGAGGGTATTTAAGGAAGAACAAGCCAGAGTCCCTTACGCTTATAACTGAGCTAGCAATTTCAAATCCTTCTGGTGTGTCACCCAATTACCTCAGTACTAATAATATCATACCCAGAATCCACTTAGCCTTCTTTAGAATTAATTAGTATCATACAGCTCAGGCTGGGCTGGTGAGCTGAGTGCCTGCTGAGAGATGTTTTGAGTTAGGGCACCGATAGCATCAGGTCCCACCACTGAGATCACATATATGAGAGATCATAAACATAAAATAGCCTCAGCTACATTTTCTTTGCTGGTTGATTTTAGAAGAACACTGATGTCACTGTGATCAAAACTCAGAACGAATTTTTAGTACTGGTCATACCTATGTAAGAGAGAAGCACAGCTCCCCATCAGCTCCTGCAGAGCATATGCCTTGCTGTACCCAGTGGAAGAAGCTAGACTGGCGCAAGTGGAAATGGAGTACTTCACTGAGCTGTGTGGTCAAGTCTAGTCCACAAGGCCCAGAATCATGCTCAAGATCTTCCCTTCCTCCCTCGCTTCAGTGCTGATTCCTGATACGACAGAAATCAAGAAGGAAGGAGCACGTCTTTTCTGATGCATCATGATTTCTGCATTACTCCCCAAAAGGCCTCTGTTACTTATCATTATGGTAGAGCTTAACCCTCTCACAACTTCTTTTGACTTTTATCTATGAGCAGTGGTCTCCATTTAGACTTTGAAAGGAAGCAAACATCCATTTCTAAAGATTGAGACGTCACTTATGTTATGCAGCTTCACAAAGCAGACAAAATGTTCAGCATCGAAGCAGAGAACATCACAGAAAAATTTCGGCTCACAAGTAAATGCCAGTCAGAAAACAGAAACGCTATTTACTGCCTCCCAAACTGAAATTTTGAAGTATGCTTTACATAGCACTACTTTGCTGTGAAGTAGTTTACATCGCACTGCAGAGACAAACAGTACAGGAGTGCCACCTATAACTGAGTCCTTAACAAGTATCTAAGCCTTCCTCCTCTTTTAATCATACTCTTTGAAATCATTAAAGATTCGTATGGAGTGCAAAGAAGAGTGTTGTTTTGTGTTGCAAGTACCAACTCTGTTGCAACAGCCCAGAAACTGCAACTCCTAGTCACATATACCAATGCAGCAAAAATAACCTGTGTGTTTCCCTATGAAACTTGAGAGCCAGTGAGTTCTGACTGTCACCGAGGGTGGCAGTTCCTTCACTGAGCAGCTCTCCTCCCTGCCTGCATCCACAGTCACTGAGCATCTATCATAACAATTGATTACCAAGATGAAGATACTGAATCTATTACTTCTCTCTCTCATAATGAATTCAACATTTCTCAGGACAATGAGCATTTAAACTGCTGATCATATAAATGGTGCAAAACAGTCCATAACTCATTAACATATGAAAAGAGCAAAAAATACACCCAAGTCTATGAATTTTTTGTCAGTGACAATACAAGCCACTTGTACAAAGCTCTGAAGAAAAAAAAATCTATCTGTACACTTAAAGGATTTTATTAAAGGATTTTTTTTCCTTAGTAAGTCACGGTTAGTAAGAAAAAGAAAGTCCCAAAATCTAGTATTTTAATTAAACAGTGTACATTTCTCACTGGGTTTGTTTGCTTTTCTGCATATAGATTCCTCTAAGGTCCCTAAAGCTAGAAAACCTGAATGCTTTTAAAGATGTTCCCCTGCAATATGTAATTGAAATTCCTTAAAATATTTAGAGTTCTAGAAGGGAATGTTCTGCAGCAATAAATTACTGTAGTGTCATGGCAGCAACATACTGAGAGGGCAGAGTAGTTTCTAAATTCCTATTCTTAGTCACTTACAATTTTGTCTATATGTTGAAATTTTTTAGCATTAACTCCAATTTTGCCTTTGGAATGCTTTTTTTTCTCCCCTCTATTTCAAAATTTGGTTCAGCATCATAAGCCAAAAGCAGATCTCTCCTAAAACTCCAAATCTGTCAGCCTAGGACTGAATGAAAAAGGTTGGGTTCGTCTTTTTAAAGGAGTAGAAGACTGAAATACCTTCATCGGGTAGGAGTATTTCTGTACAGCTTGAATGCTTTTGCCCCAGCCTCTGAGATTTTCCAGGCTGAAGCAGGATGTGCCTTGATCTCACAAGGGACGTACACATCCCCACCTAACCGAGCATGGGGATAGTCCTGTACAGCTCTACACGTGTTCAGAGCCAATCACTTCACGGGATACAACTTCCATTTACAAGATATTTAATTCATAAAGTAGGACCTCTAACATCCCTTCTCGCTCTGTATTTCTCAGAATGAACCAGTACAGAGCCGTACAGAATTTAAATCTTTACTATAATTTCCTAGGTTTATGATTGATGAGACAAATCTTAAAGACATGGAGTGGAAAGTAACTGTTCATCCCGCATTTTCATATCCTGAAACCGGAGATCACTTCCCTTTCCAGACAGCTTAAAACCTGAGTTATTTGAGATCATATTTTAAGATATTTAGGTTCTCAGTTCCTATGCAGCTGCTTAATGAGGTATTCAAATACGAGAGGCCTTCACAGCACTTGAGAGGCCATTCTGTGCTTTCCCTGTTTTAACTGTTTTTCAAGCTTTGTTTCTCCTTTTGCTCATTCTAGACTTTCCTTGCTTTTGTATGTAGGACTTTCCAGGACTTCCCAGAATGCCCCAGGTTTCCGCTCTTCCCTGCAATCTGATTTTAAGCATTTTAAAGAGCTATTGGGCAGACCGCTGCCCTTCCTAATGGGCAATGCCAGCAGATCCAATGTTGTAATATGGTGTTGAAGCAAAGCCACAGCCTCTGTCTTGGGTGAACCAGTATCTATTTCGCAGAGATTCCCTGATTTCCCTGAATATATACTCACAGCAGAGACTGCTGCTCTGCTACCCTTTACTTTTCATTTAGGAGGAGTTAAAATACAGGGTGGGAGTCGAATGCCTGAGCAGAAACAAATATGTTTTCTGCCAATTTTTTAATGACTTCTTAAGAAACAAACCTGCTATAAAGTAAATTTAGATGTATATATAGCTAACAGCTCCTGCAGAGCCTTACTTTAGTATAGGCAATAGCAGTTGAAGCTACAGCGGGAAGAAAGGGGGGAAGTGGGAAAGGGGGGGTTCCTCTCTAATCTGCTAGTCCTCTCTGAGGCTGTGAGCCAGAGCAAGCAGCGAACACCCAAGAGACACGCAGACTGTCATCCCGGCAAGAGAAGGCACCCGGCCCAGACGGCCCTGCCAATCCCAGAGCACGAACGACGCAGATGGTGAGGGCGGGAAGGTGCCCCGGACACAGGGGTAACCCCGGTGAGCCGTGTCCCTCCGGCAGCTCCAGGGATGCTCCGGCCGGAGCCCAGGGCAGCGCCCCCCGGGCCGCGTTATAAGGAGCCGCCCTCCCGGGGGCAGTGGGTCAGGTTACTATCTTCTATTTCTCCTTCCTCAGTAACCCCTTGACATTTCTCAGCAAACTTAACAGTATCCATAACAACAACTATTCCTTGAGGAAATTTTAATTACAATATTGTTTGGAACTGTTGGTTGTTTATTGTGACAAGACAAAGAACATGGGAGAGGATTCATTGAGAAATACGCTTCACACTGGGCTGAGGAAAAGGTTGCTTTACAATGATTTCTGATGCATAAATCCCCCACATTAGAGATAGGATGGAAAAGAGAGATCTAAAAAAAAAAAAAAAAGAAAAAGGTAATGTGCCTGCACCTAGTATTGCTGTCAGAAAAGTGTTCATGCTAAACAAATTACAAGGGAGTTGAGGAAGCTGGAAGGAAGATGCTTTGGTTCCAGACTAAAAAGGAAAGTAGAAGAAAAATCAACAGTGCTGGATTTTTCTGGCACCCTTAACCATTGGGCATTTATTTCAGGGGTGCAAATACTGAAAACAGGTATTAATACAAATAAGAGTCAAGACTACATCACAACTTAAGAAGAACAAACAGCAGTGCAGACTGGGATGTGTATTAAAGGGAAAAAGAAACCAAGGAGGAAGGAATGAGAAACTGATAATAAAAACATTTAAGGGTAAGGTATATCACTTAGAAAAATAGGAAAGAAAAGATCTGCTCCGTTTAAAAGAATGTATGGATGATTATTCCTCCCCACCCCATTACCAGCATCTGGTACAGAGAATAAATCCAGTTCCTTTCTGTGAACAAGTGGTGTAGACAGAAATTCACATTGATTTTAACATGCTAATTCCATGTGTAGGAACAAGAGTGTATTCTTAATTAACCCTGTAAGGAGCAAACACAACAGACTGACAACAGCACAGACAGACTAGAGAAGCTACTTAAAGTTATATATGAAAACAACAAATGGTACTGAAGTCATTATTTGAGGACCAGCTACATTTTAAATAAACCCAGATTTTAGACAAGTCAAGGTTATACCAGTTATGGGGTCACTATTTCACGTAGTGACATCCAGAAGATCCAGACATGCTTCAGAAACTTCAGGATTGTGTCCTCTAACCACTGAGCCATTAAGCACAATCTGAAATTTTAAGGCTCTGTTTGCACTAGCAAACTTTGACAACCATCCTACCAGGATACAAGTAGACAGGGCACAGCCATTAAAGAAACAACCCTCAAACAGTCCAATATTTTATCATGCCTTATTTTGTCATTGTTAAAATCCTTTTAGGAGTATAATATACCATAGGATGCTTCCCAATTAAAGACCCAGTTGGGGCTTTGATGTCAAGAATATCAACTCCCCATGCAAGAATCCAGAGTAAGAAATTTCAGAGGAGGAAAAAGCATGCTGCAGAAATCTCAGGAAACAGCCTTTCAAAGTGAGGTAAGATCACAGCTTTCTATTCTCCTCCAAGTTAATTACTTAACCTCCTAGAAAAAGCAGCAGAAAAAATTGCTTACACATGACCTACAAAGAGCAGGCAACATAGGAGTGAAAAAGCAAATAAAAACTGAGAGAATGGGTTTGTTTAGATGTTGGGCAATGATGGTGGGAGACACAGAGTTACAGTGTTTTTACTGTGGCTAGCACAGTGGCACGCAGATTTCCGAACTGGACTTCTGGTATCAGTATAAGGAAGATAAAGAACAGACAGATGCTGAGCTTCCATTTCAAAAACAGTTAATCCACTTTAATTTACCTGCATCATGTTGTGTAGTTTAGCTCCCCTCTGCATGCTTCTTTGCATTCAGTTTATTTCCTCTGTCACACTCCAAATTTCTGTTACTTCTTCAGCTACAGAGTCTTCTTCACCTGCCCATGAGCAGACACAGCATTATATTCAAATTTCTGTTCTCATTTCGTTTAGTATTTCAATAAAGTACACCTCTTGTTTCCAGGCTGACAAGTGTGGAGGAGTGGGCAGCGCCATGGAACACGGCCCACATACCCAGTGATTTCAGGTAATTTGAAAAGAGAAAGCTATTTAAGGGAGGGGGAGAGAGAGAGGGGAGGGGAAAAAGCAAAAGGCAAAAAAAGAAAAAAACCACCTTTCTTATGTTTTTCTTCTCTGTCAAAACTGAAAAGCAAGAGTCAAAAGCTTTGCCTCGTGTTTTGTGTCAGTGCTAATTACACCCCTGCTGCTGCCGGCCAGTTCCCAGCACAGCATCCCACCGAGAGGGAAGGCCTCTGTCCCTGCAGTGGGCAGACCCTCCTCTCCCACACCAGGAATGCCTCTGAGGGAGAGTGTGCTGCTGTTTTGACAATCCCTTTCTTTGCTGCCTGGCAGAGCTCCATCTCATTTCAGCAAAAGCAGTATTTCCATGCTCTGTCCTATATTCTGCCCCAACTTCACAGCATCCCGTGTTCTGACAGCCTTTCTCATTTTTGGTAATCTCTCTTTTTCAGTCTGTCTCACTGAAACAATGGAAATGTTAGACCCTAAAAACATTACAGATTATGGACATAGCATCTTCACTTCCCTGACTCTCGCTGAAAATGAACAGAAAATAAGCAGAGTGACGTTCTCCTCCACACAAGTGAGAGTGGCAGATTCCAGCTCTTTGATAGCTGTCGATTTCGAGTAATCCTGGTGGGTACATTTAAATCCTTGTTAAGGGCTTCCACATTCATTAGGGATAAATCCAGTAGTTATTTGGCTCTGTAATTATTGGGGATAATTTGCAATTAAGCAATTGGCCTCTGACGAAGGGACAGATAATTGATCAGCTGGTCTGGCATTTTAGAATGGGGTGGGGGCTAATTAAGTAAATCCAGTCAGCTAAATGTCCTCCTTCCCACTACGTCTTTTCCCACCTTTAAATACAAACCAGACCTCATGCAGCTGTGCAGGCCATGGGAGTCTAAGCCTATTAAAGAAATCTTTTAATGACTGTAAAGCTACCACTAATTGAAATAAAAATATTTTCACACTATTTTCACATTGCGCAAATGGATCCAAAAATAGTTCTTAATGCAATACATGGTGCACAAACTGCTCTGCCTGACAAGTGCAGCATTTAATTTGCACTAATTAGTCCAAAGCGGGGGCAGTGTGAAATTAACATGATTCATTAATTCTGTGGTTTATGTTTTACATACTGTGTGTTTACATTTCAAAACTATTAAGTTCTCTGATACCCAACATGCCACACTTCCGAAATCATCAGGTTCAAGAAGTTCTCCCCGCATCTCTTTGGGCACATTCAGATTTGATTTCTGGATTTGCAGCTTGTCTATTTGCTTCAAAACAATTGGTTGCTTTTATATTGCACTGTTCCTTCATTCGTCCTAATCTCAGCCTCAGCTTCTTTCTGACTAAATACTCTTTTGAGTGGCTCAGGTCACTGTGGGATAAGCATGAACAGAGCAGCAGGTGAAGAAGCAATTTTCAAGAAGCAATTTTCAAACTACTCTATGAACTAAAAAAAATTTAATAAATCCTTCATATCAACAAAATCTGAAGTTTTCATGATGCTGTTCCAATATTTGCTCCCATAATGATATCAGGAGATGTTCATTAAAGATCTAATCCAGAGCCCTGTGAAAGTCAACACACAGACTTCCACTGGCTTCAGAAGGCATAAATATGCCAGCTTCTCTTTATGCTGCAGAATACAGGACTCCAAGAATTGTAGCATTGGCCAAGTTGTCTTACAAAATAAATTATCTTCAAGTGAATTATGTTGAAAAGCATTTTAAAATATATCAGACGTAGCTAAATACTACATTTCTGCAAATTAAGGTGCAACAGTTGTATTTACATTTTTGGACATACTTGCAATGTCAAACTTGGTCCACTGTTTCCCAGGATACAGGTTACATTTCTACAAAGACCCAGACCTATTACAGCTAGAATTAGTTGAATTACGGAATACACTGTGACTTTGTTTACTTGTTATCATTAATGACGGGTAATGAAGAGAGTTCTAAAAATCCAGCAGACACTTTGTAAACGTTGTCTGTCCTCACAAAGAGGTGGTGGCTGGCCTACCCCTACAAATACCTCTCCAGTAGTCTCAGAAATACAGCAAAAAGATGTGCTGAGATGTACCCATCTCCTGTAATCAAGAGAAATTGAGGCTGTTTTCCATACCTGAAGGTGCTGTACAAGGTACCCTGAGGCATGAAAGAGCAGCTCCCATAATTGGTAGGAGAGTGGCAGGACAGTGTAGCAGAAAGGATGCCTGGACTGGGCTGTACAATGTACAACAAGCAGGCATTGAGCACTAAATATCTGGCAGAGCCAGGAAGGCAGCACAGGCCGAAGCCTGGCCACTCAAGGAGTGAGAAGTACCTCAGCAAAGCTAAGTGGTGAAGCATTACAAACTGTGAGCTTGCTCAGCTGGAGTTCCTGGAGGTAGGGTAGGAAGTGGTCATTTGAGGCTCTTCACAAAAAAAGGGGAAATCAGGAGTGACATTCAAAGGGTAACAAAAGAGAAAGGAGACATTTTAAATTATATAAGCCTGACAAAAACTAATTACCCTCCATAATATCTAAAGTAACCTGCTAATGTTTGTAAGAACCAACTGAAGCAGAAAACTGTTAGATTTTGGAAGATTCACAGGTTCTACAGTTAAAAAAAAAAAAGGGCAAAAAACCCCCCAAAAAACCAAACCAACCAACCAACCAAACAAACAAAAAACCAGTTAGCCTCTTTGAGGGCAGTTTTCATCTTCTGTTTGAGTAGTCTGATTTTTTTTCCCCAGTATAAAAACTGTGGTTTTTTGGTCAGTAACCAAAGTCAAGTAAGGAGTAGGAGTAACAGGACTATTTTCTTCCTCATCGGGAAAAACGAACCTCATGCTGGTCCCATGTTGCAGGTCAGAATATGGCCATATCAGTTACCTTGTTGAGAATAACAGGGACAGACCAAATACATATACATAGCTTCATTGTTAGCACATGTCTCATTAAGACAAAGCCATAATTTAAAAACATAGAAAACTGCTTATACACAAATCTTCCATTTAGCAAGATTTTCTGATTGGCTATGCACCTTTAAATGACTTATTTGTGTCAGCCTGGTTCAGGATATATCTGGAGCACACAATGTCATCAAGAAGTGCTATTTGATTACAGTGCAATACTTTGGGTGGCTTTTAGAAAGCAATAAATTATAGCATTACCATGTACCATGCATAACATCTCTATGCCACTTAGCAAGTATGAGACCAAAATGAACACTCTAACCTTGAAAATACATGATTAAAGTGCTGCCTCGTGGACTGATATACAAAATGGCTAAGTTTAGTGATCCTTCAAATCCTGGTTCCCTGGTGAGCACAAAGGGTTCTGATGTACAAGGCTCTGCCAGCAATTGTATAGGACATAAATGTGATACCTTCAGGAGTACCTGGGCTACTTAGAGTAAGAAAAGGCACTTAGAAGAAAATTGGTATCCTTTGGTAAGGTGCAGACACTTTCCAGCATAAATTTAAGCTGTTCTTAAAAGTTGTAGTCAGGCAAATGTCCCTACAGGTAAACAGTATGGTACTTGAGAAAGCTGGGCCAATACTGAAACAAGTGGTATCAGTTTAGAAGGTAGGTAGCTTCATTGCTACAATCAACTAAGTAAATGTCTCATTATTTAAAACGGAGTTTCTGCGCACCTCGAAATAAATAACACACAAAGATTTTTGTAGCACTACTAGGAGATTCAGCAGCCAGCATCTTTTAAGTAAAAGGAAGTACAAACTCAAAGCATTATGTCATGTAAGAAAGCTACAGCTGTTTAACACAGAAAATAGCACTTTTCCTGATATACTTTTATCAATACTTTTGCCAGAATAAGAAGTTCATTCACATTGTCTGTGTCCTTAAGTCACTTTCTGTTTGAGTGACTCAACCATCGCTGACTCCAATGTGCTGTTTCTGTATTCTAAACACGACTGGCCTACAGCCAAATACTTTTGATATATATTAAATGAGTTACATGACCAAATGGTATTGGGTTTGTTTGTGTGTAGATAAGTTCAGACAACATTTGTGCACTGTTCTGATTCTATTTAAGTATGTGAAGAACTTAAATCTCTCTTGAGGTACCCTTTTACCTTTTCAAGCACATCTTTTTAATTCCCAAAAGCACCTGCTTAAAAATGTTCTTCTTTATCTGCATATGCAAGTGCACATTTGATGGGCAGTAGGCTCTTATTGTTACATCTGCACATCTATGGATGTGGGCGCCTGTCTATCTGACCACAAGCAACACACAGATGGTCTTGTGTCAGGGCCTGCTTGAGACTCAAACATGAGAAAAGGGGTATATTCAGATCTGGTGTGTGATTGGGGGGCAGGGGGGTATTTGTAATTCCACACAATCCCTTTCTACTGGGAAACTTGTAAAATTTCACTTGCAGTCCTGGAAAGGATTTGTACAGCTCTAATAGAAATGCTCGACTAAGATAGATGGGTCTGGGAGTGTCACATGGCCTTCCTGAGCATAAGTTATGTTACTAAATCAGCATATTGATCTGGGAACAGAGCGTCCTGGAATTCTGAAAATGTCAGGCACAGTCTCAGTGCTTCACTTCTTTAAAATCAAATTAATTTAGCCAACTTACTCTGGAGAAGAAATGACGATGTCAGATCCATGCAAACAGCAGGGTGTCGGGCACTCCAAGTCCCACTGCCTTTGACCATTTTGAAAGGAAGCACCTAAAAGAAAATAGCTGGGTTATCACCTAGCTCTCCCTTGGTGGAAAGAATCACCACCACAGGTAATGTGGGTCTCTGCTTATGTGAACTCGGGCATCGTGGGGCCTCACAACTCTCCATGGATCTTTGGGGATTCCCAAATCAAGGGGGTTGAGAGGTAAAATTATATGGTTACATGTGATGATACTAATCATTCTACCTTACCCATGGGGTACATTTGAGATTAAAGGTTCAGATAGTCCATGGCCTTGCACTGTGATCTCCAGTTCTGTATGCATGTTTAATCAAGCGTGCTAATCCACAAATGCACGGTCAGGATTGCAGTATTTGGTGTGAACAGAACACTTTCAGCAAGCGGGGCCCATCAGCATGAATAAATCTGTAGAAATTAGCCATGTATATTTAGTTGGTAGAATACTTACATATTGGCACAAATTGCTTCTGGGGAAAAAGGGACAGTCTGCCAAAACATATTATACAGTGTGGACTTTTTCTTCTTACCTGACTTGACAAAACATATAAGGCAAGCATACAACGTATGCAAGGAAAAGGAGCAACTAGAAAGTTTCAAAGAACAAAACTGATCTGTGTTCTTGACTAGAAGTACCAACACATCCTGTTCTGACCCCACAAGACATCACATAGCTTTGATTCCTACACCACAGGGATCAGGAGCAGCACGGGAGCCCCAAAGAGATACAAATTCCAATCCTGCCCTGCCATACACAAAGAGTGGGGCTGGAGAAGCTCTGCTGGTAATCCACCCTGCAGAGCTTGGTTCAGCTCCCTGGCAAAGGAGAGGTCACTACGACAGAGGCCAGATGAAGACCACTCACTCTGACCTCCCACAGCTTCTTGTGCTGGCTCCGCGACCTACAGGCTTGTCTGATCAATCCTATTACAGACATCTCTTTCTGGACTTTGATGTACTCGAGCTGAACACCCCTTTCCTATGTTGAAAAGCTCATTAAAACTAAAGGTGACATAGGCATCACTGCAGGGATCTGAGGGTCACCAAGACAGAGCCAGATATATCAGGAAGCTGCAGCCAGAGAAAGAGACAGTAGGACCTTGTCTGACCTGTACCCTTTGAAGATGAGGTGGGCAGGCTGTTATCTACTGCAAGTGAAAAATGCACAGCCACAACTTGCTGATACTGTGAGCTGGGAAAAGAGGGGAAAAAAAAAACTTGAATATGTTATCAAGACAACTACAGTTTCTTCACTAGATTTCAGCAGAGAAAATCTGTACAAAGGCATCCTGGCAGCAGCCCTGCCCTTCTTCTCTAAGGTAATGATGAAATATAACCAGGCAAACTGGAGGATTCATATTATTCATATTTGAAATAGGATTATGCAAAGGAGAGTTGGATTGTAAATTGATTGGGAAGTGGGAAAAATCAGGTCTAGGTCCCAGCAGGCCAAAAACTCCTTCAAAATAATATAACAAAAGGTGATGATGTTTTCTCTGGAAAACATTATATGTGGCAAAATTCTGTTTAGCATTTACAGAAACTGAGCAAAAGGGAATACAGACCCCAGGAACTTATAAGGTACAGTGAAGAGAGAGGGTAGTAGGCAATAATGAACAGCATAACATGCAGCACAAATGCCTGTGTCCACTGCAGCCAATAAAAACACCTCCCTCATACACAAGTTGCTTTTAATTTGTTCTTTTCCTCTCAGAACCACCCCTTGGCTTCACTAAATAGAGAAAAGCCTTGATGTGCATCAATAGCCAGCCTTAGTGTAAGCTTTCTGCTTCCCATTTCTCATGGAAGTGAGAGTGGTACATGACATTACTCAGGACCCTGAAATTTATGTCCTCCTCTTTTCCTGTGTGAGTAATAACCCATAGTCCCACCAACTCTGCTGTACTTCGGAATATTTCTCCATGTCATGGTTTAACCCCAGTCGGCAATTAAGCTCCATGCACCCACTTGCTTACTTCCCTTCAGTGGGATGGGGGAAAGAATCAAAAAGTAAGAGCAAGAAAACTCATGGGTTGAGGTAAAAACAGTTCACAGAATGGTTTGGGTTGGAAGGGACCTTAAAGATCATCTAGTTCTAACCCCCTGCCATGGGCAGGGACACCTTCCACTAGATCAGGTTGCTCAGAGCCCCATCCAACCTGGCTTTGAACATGCAGCACAAATGCAAAGGAGAGCTGGATTGTAGGTTGTTTGATGAGGAAGTGATAAAAGCAGTTCTAGGTCCCAGCAGACCAAAATCTCGTTCAAAAGAATATAACAAAGGGTGATGACATTTAACAGGTAAAGCTAAAGCTGAACACAAGAAAGCAAAACAAGGAATTCATTCACTACTTTCCACAGGCAGGTAGGTGTTCAGCCATACCCAGGAAAGCATGGCTCCATCACACATCACAGTTATTTGGGAAGACAAACATGATCACTGAATGACCCCCACTTCCTTCTTCTTCCCCCAGCTTTTAGGCTGACTGTGATGCCATATGGTATGGGATATTCCTTGGGTCATTTGCAGTCAGCTGTCCTGGCTGTGTATCCACTTAATCACAGAACATTCTGAGTTAGAGGAGACCCACAGGGATCACCAATTCCAGCTGTTAAGGGAATGGCCCATATGGGGATCAAGCCCACAACCTTGGCATTATTAGCACCATGCTCTAACCAGCCAAGCTAATCTCAGGGTACCTTCCCCAGTCCTTGTGCATCCCCAGTCTCTTTGCTGGTGGGGTGGGGTGAGGAACAGAAAAGGCCTTGAGACTCTGTGTAAGCACCACTCAAAAGTAAGGAAAACATCCCTGAGTTGTCAACACCATTCTCATGCTAAATGCAAAACACAGCACTGTACCAGCTACTAAGAAGAAAATTAACTCTACTCCAGCCAAAACCAGGACACTCCACATCTTCCCTTGGCTAAGAGGAAAGCAATTCCCCAGAAGAGGTTTCATCTCCACCATCAGGAATTTTCTCAGTTCTGGCTGCTCATGCAAACAAAGATGTTCCAAAATATCATTAAATCAAAGCTAATCAGCTGGCTCCTTGTTTGTCTCAAGACACTGTTCAGACTTCTTTATTTAAAACCTCACATAGATTTGGCTTAAGCTGCTTCGCAATTCTTTCCTTTCCAATTCCTCCACTTACCTAATAACGCTTTTTCTTTGTCATTTCCCATGCCCTTCCAACACAGCCTTCCTGTAAGTTTTCACCTCATCTCACCATTGATTTTCAAGCCCTGTCTGAGGATGCGTTCCTTTTCTCCTCTGTGTCTTAATTTCTCTCCTTGAAAAGCAAGATCTATTTCAGCTCTGCTGCCTCTGTGAAGACAGGGAACAACACAAGTGTGCTACAGCCACACTTGTGTCCTAGCCAATGAGGGCATTCCTTACAGGATAAATTGAGATGCCACAACACAGTCATTCCTCTCTGAAGCTTTATATGCTCCTCGGGTGGTCTTGTGCTGAACTCTCCACACAAGCCTAGATTTTAAAAATTGCAAGTTGCTTTTGATGCTACATTGCTTAGATCTCATGTTGAATATGATAAATCATTCCCATTCCTTAGTCCTAATTATTTTCCCTCCTATACTGCAAAAAAATAAGCTGGTATTACCATAAAATACGAAATCCATAGACCTGTATTTAGTATTTCTTAATTTTCATGCCCTTTCCCCACCCTCACTCGCACATTGAACCTCCTTTGTAGGCAGTCATGGATTTCTATCATCTGAGGATCAGAGCACTGTGCATCCATCAAGAAGGGTAAAATATTCACAGGAAGAGACTACAATATGAGGAAGAGGTCCAGAATGCATATAATATGTGTCAGAGGAACAGATGTACACAGAAAATAAAAGTTCTGCAAACTGCAATAAAAATTTCCTCCATGACAAGAACTGTGCATTTTTCCATGGCTGTCATAGATTTCACGGAACCACTGAAATCCAGACATTTTCAGAAATTCCATGAAATTTACCTTTTCACCTGAATCCACATGAAATTGGAATTTTTCTGTAAGAGCCCCTATAAAATTGGCATATTTTCTTAGAACACCCCTTGAAATTGTATAGAATATTGCAGGTTTTTTAGCCTAGCCTCTCATTGCACATCTTAAAACTACAACCTCAGCTACCGATTTTTTGCATTTCTTCCTTTCAGAATAATAGATTATGCAAAAATACAATAGGAATGAAAATACTCTCCTATAGGAAAGAAACTAGAAGCCCTCATAAATGTTTTATAATTAGCACAGAAAGTTTGAATTTATACACAGTGAATTTTTACCAGCTCAAGAGTAATCTCAATTGAACATTCTTCTTTTGACCACAGAAAAACTGACACCATGGAAACTGTTATGTACAAAAATGTGCACAAGTTTCTAATGATGCTCCTTACTTCTTTTAGGGAAGAAGGTAAAGGATGAATCTACCATTGTGGCACTTGACCAACACTGAAGAACTGCAACTGAGAAAGTGCCACCACAAACGAGCCACAAACAAGAACTTCAGGAGGTAAATACAGTGCAGTCAATTTATTCTTTAAACATACTATTCGCTAAAATAAATTCTTCATCTCTAACAAAGAGGAGCAGACGCTTTGTCATAAGCATTCATTAAGTTCCCTGAGTGACAGCTGAGCTATTTGTTCTAGCTAAAACAAGTCAATACAACAGCTCAAACCCCACCTTACACGAGTTGGTCAGCAGGCATCCCAAATCACAACCCAGATCAAGTCCCATTATTGCAGTTAGTTAAATTCACACTTCAGCAAAACTACTGTCCAAGTAAGAACCACAAATCGAGGTTCTTTCCATAGTCTCCAATTAGTCTCCTTTGATCAGGGAGCAACACAACAATTGATGATAGCAGGATTTAACTCTAGCAGTTGACCCAAACTCAAGAGATCTCAGGGAAGGCAAAAATAAACAGTTTAGGAGAACTGGTAGTGCTGCTGAGAAACTTCTACAGAACATAGATGCCAGTGCAGACAAGGAACAGAAGACATAGTAGCCACAAGATAATGGCCTAAAAAGAGCAGATTATAATGCCCTTAAATAAATCAGATGTCTTCAGATTGATTGGGCACAATGAATTTCAACTCATGACTTACATGGCCACTTGCTCACTCTCTGAATCACTAGACAGTCACCTCTGAGAATCCAGGAATAGAAGAGGAGGTAGCAAAAGGCTGGAAAAGAGCTAACAGAATATCTAGCTCTACAAAGAGGGGGGGAAGAACTAAGGAGTTACAAGTCAGTCAATTTGTCTTCAATCCTCAGAAAACACCAGAACAAGTAATCAAACTATTTGTAAGTGTCTAGAAGATAACATGGAAATGAATAGCAGCTAGTGTGGATTTCTAGAGAATAAATCCTGTCAAATCAATGTAATTTCCTTCTGCCATATGGGAACAGGCCTTGTAGCAGAAGCAGAGCAGGAGATGTCACGTTTCTTGATTCAGTAAAGCTTTTGGTGCTGTCTCAAATGTCACTCACATGCACACTAAGAAAACATGGACTGAACAAAATTGCAAGAAGGTACAAAAGTGGTTGGACATAATGTATAGAGAAAGTTATCGCTTGCCCATAGTCAAAGTAAGGCACCCTGGGAGACAAGAGGATTAAAAAACACTGCTGTGGATATGATTCTGTTTAGTATTTGATAAATCATCTGGCCATGTCCAGGGGTTTCAGCTGGGATAGAGTTAATTTTCCTCACAGTGGCTAGTGGAGGGCTATGTTTTGGATTTGTGCTGAACACAGGGTTGATAATACAGAGATGTTTTTGTTCCTGCTGAGCAGGGTTTACGCAGAGCCAAGACCTTTTCTGCTCTTTGTACTGCCACACTGGCAAGGAAGTTGGGGATGCATGGGAGACTGGGAGGAGACACATCCAGGACAGGTGACCCCAAATGACCAAAGGGATATTCCAGACCATATGACATCATGCTCAGTATATCCCAACCCATGAGTTTTTTAGCTTTTACCCTTCCAATTCTCCCCCCAGTCCTGCTGGAAGGGGAGTGAGCAAGCAGCTGCCTGGGGCTTGGCTGCTGGCTGGAGTTAAACCACGACATCATGAAGCAGCACACTTCCTGTTCTTGCAGACTGTACAAATGGAATGCACAGGACAACTGCAAGTATGAAAGCTCAGAGTTTGAAGAGATGTGGAGAAATAACATCAAGGTGTCAAGGAAAGGGCTGAAATTCAATGGCAGATGGAGAGGAGAAGAGTGCAAGGCAGAGATGGTCTAATTGGAGAGTCCCAGAAGAAAACAATGGAAGTGACCAGAGGTCCAGCAAATGTGTCCAGGGGAAAAGATTTGAAAAACTTTGGGGTCTTCAGAGAAAAGAAATCTTGGGAAGGTAATCTTAAGGCTTTGAATGCATAAAAGCTTGTCACACACAGGTTCTTGCACGTTAGAAAGTTTGAAGAATAACAGCTTTATTTTGCAGCAAGATGGATGCAGGTCAGACATTACAGAAAAACATTTATAATGAAGGTAGTGAAGGATTAGGACAGAGCCTGGGAAAGCTATGGAATCTGGAATCTCTATCACCAGATGTTTTTAAGAACAGCCTAGAAAAAAATTCCGCAATGAATGACATAAATATAACCAATTCTGCAGAAGGGGGACTTCTTGAGGTCCCTTCCAGCCCTATTTTTCTAAGTGCCAAATGTCCTTCTATGTTTTAAGGCCTCAAAACACAGTGTATGTAAATATACAAGTATTTCAATTGACTTGAAAGCAAGTATACACGGGATTTAAGAATGTATGTATATATACATATATATAAAACTTGCCAGATCAGAGAAGCCAAAGGAAGTATCTTGCAAAAGTAGCTGCATTTGTTTAAACTGCCCTATAGATATATATATATATATATATCAGCATTATATTTGAAATCTGGTTTCCTGGATTTCAGTGACTGTCTGTAGGAGAACACCATGGATTTGTGCTACAGCCTTCTAAGCAACTGTTCATTAGCATGAACCTTGTAATACAGTGTCTGTATTCACTGAAGCTGTCTGGGGATGGGGAAAAAAAAAAAAAAAAGAAGAAACAGGCAGAAAAGGTCCAAATCGGAAATAACATGCTGAGAATGGCAGTATTTTCTACTCATAACAGCACTTTTTTTTTTTATTTTGTAAGCCAGGTTGCATACAGACAGTCTCAATATGTAGTATCTATAATGTTATGGACACTAGATTATAAACACGTACAGAAAAGGGGAAAGCTTCTTCAACTGTCTCTCACACCTCCTTCCATATGCTATCACCAAATGTTTTATTGTATGCCAATTTTCTGCAGATATCATTGGAAACAATATTTATTTAGCACAAAATTCAGTAACACTTGCTATAAATTATTAACTATCCTCCTCTGCTGTCTCTACCATATTTCTACTTTTTTTTAGGGAGGAGTGGTGTGTATGAGTCTAACCCATCAGGTCCAAACAACATCAAGTTGTTCCACTGTGCAGGATAAGTGAGGTCCAATGCTAATTCATTTGACCATTGCATTGGAGTTGAGACTGGCACATATGTTACAGAAGACTGAAGGATACTTTGGTATGCCTTAAGAACTCGTTTGGCAGGAAAAACATATTACAAACTGAGCCCTTCCCTTGCCCTAGCTGTAACCATTGCCCTTGACCTGTTAACCATTTATTTTGTCCTTGATTCACACAATAAATCCACAAGGGCATGTAGTGACAGGACAAGGAGGAATGGCCTCAAACTGATGGAGGGCAAGTTTAGATTAGATATAAGGAAGAAATTCTTCACTATGAGGGTGGCGAATCACTGGAACAGGTTGCCCAGAGAAGCTTTGGATGCCCAGTCCCTGGAAGGGTTCAAGGCCAGGTTGGATGGGGCTTTGAGCAACCTGGTCTAGTGGAAAGTGTCCCTGTCCACCATGGAAACTAGATGATCTTTAAGGTCCCTTCCAACCCAAGCCATTCTATGAAATTACACCCCCTAGCAACAACACATCCCTTTCTAAGTAAACACCTGACTATAGACGAGGCACTTCTCTGATCTCTGTAGCCCTACGCAAACCAGCTCTCTTGGATGGGGAGAGAAGTGGATTTTCAGAGTATAGGATCCTATAAATACACACATACAAGGAATACCTCCAACACTGCCTCCTCCAGCAGGCTGAACTCTTTAGTACTGTTAGAACCAAAGACACCAACATGCTGCTCCAGCTAGTAAGGATATCTCACAGCCAAAAGTCACATCACCTAAGACTGTGAAAGGAAAATGTGAAGTCTGGAACTGCATCTGGAAACAGGCAGGCAGCCACCAGGGTTGCTGAAATACTGCTCTTGTGTACAGAGAAATTCCTGTAAAAACAGAAAAATCAATGCGTTTTCAAAGTTTTTTTCAGGTAGAGGTCAAGACAAGTTTCCCAGGAAACCATGAATTCCCATAAAGGCAGGAAGAATCTCAACTGCAAAGAACAACAAGCTGATTCAGGCACAAATAGAGTGCAAATGAAACAGGACATGGAGAAAAACCCCTGCCTGCATCCAGCTCTGCCAGGTCCCAAACAAACCACAAGTTCCTTCTACCTGGTCTACTAGCAGCTTCAACTTGGCTTCTCAATTCCCAGGAGGGGAAAACAAACAAACATAAAAAAATCTCCCCAACTCCTCCAAATGCAGAAAAAACCTTCAACACTTTTTTGTCAGGTTTATCTTCATCTGAAAATACTGACTGTGAAAGGTGCAGCCCCCACAGAATGCCTTTTGCCATTCACGTCCCCCTCTTAAAAGATCTGGCAAATACTTAAATGCTTGTGCTTGTTCCCTGACATGAGAATTTCTTGTTTGCTTCTAGAAATGATTTAAGGGTTTGCTATCCATTTTGGAGCAGTGTACTTTTAACATATTTTATTATTATGACTTACAGTCAAGATGCAGAAACAGAACAGCTCACAGAACTATCATCTAAATCACGATACTTCACGTTTCACACAGCTAATACAATCTTTTGACCTACCAATCCAAATAACGTTTAAAAGCTTGAATGGCAAGAGGCTGGCTGCTTAGGGCTGCTGAAACAGAAAGTCCCCGTATAAATCACAATATCACAGAAGTCACGAAAACTGTGATTTTTGGTGTCAGCTGTGAAAATATTCCATCTGGTTTCTGTCTTGTAGAAAAATGTTTAAAATCTGTCTAAGTACAGGAAGTTTATTTTTGCTTCCTCAGTGCAGCAGAAGTAAGCAGTGTAAAACTGGTGAATAGTACCTCAGATTTCTGATATTTCCCCAGATGCTTGTGAAATTTCCAAAACAACATTTTGGGTTTCATTCAGACATCCAACCACACTATTGAATTTCATGCCTTTAATCCAGACTGAGCAACCCATCAAGTGCATTTCTAATAGTTCCACTTGAAAATATAACAAAAGCAATAATAGGCCCCATAATATCAATTATCTAAAGCCCACTCTGACAGCATATTCTGGGCAGGGGGTTGGTGTTGGGAATACATCTACATCAATATGCATTTGCTTCCCTTGTATGTTAGATCCCCACTAGTAGTAAGCCACTACTAAAGCCAGTCAATCCACATGAACACCCAATTGCAGATTCTGGAGTTTAGGCAGCCAGTTTCAGAAGGCTGGGGCCCTGACTCTCTTTATGTAGCTCTTGACAGGGACTGATTTTATGCTTTAACATTATTTCTCTTTTTCATTTAGGTCATTCATCTATTTAATGGAAACTGTATAGAAAAATTATTATAAAAAATTACACGAGAGATATATTACTTTTTAAATCCCCATCACTACCATTACCCCATCCCAGCCAGTGTGACATTCAGCAAAGAGCCCAATATTCATTTTATTTATACTGTGTCACCTCCTTAAGATCCCCAACAACTGGAATCTCTGTTAGTATTAGTTAGATCCAGTATAAAAAAAGAACAAGAAGCCAACATAAGCAGGAAAGAAAAAACAGTGGAGCAAGAAAAATTCAAGTTTTCCAAGGACTAGGCTTTTCAAAAGTACTTAGAATGGACTCAGAGCTATTTTCAAAGGAGCTGGAAAAAGACCAGTGCCCAATAGGATTTAGCTTGCTTACCCTCTTTCGTTTCCCCTCCACCAAAAGCCTCCCTTTCTCTGGCACCCCAGCAAAGGTTTTAAGCATGTGGTCAGGTGGAGGGGTCATTTCATAGCTCACAGTGATGGCGTTTGGATGGAAAAGCTTGATTACCCCTTCTAGGTCAAACATCTGTGAGGGGACTGTCTGGGATCAAGAGGAACTTTTGAAAGAGTTGATAATTTAACAAAAAAATAAATGACCTAGTTATCTAGTTACCAAAGCCTTGCCAGTCCTGGGTTCCTGCACCATAGCAAGACCTTTAAAACAAAGTATAAAATCCCTCCTCTTCAATGCCTCCCAGAGGAAAAACTCATTGTCACAGACATTTTAATCCATGGATAGAAGTGCTGCTCCTGCAGCTCAGTACAGCCGATAACTCTCCTGTTTCCAATACTCTGTTATCTGGCTGTCTTTTTCCACACCTTCACCCACTCTAGCTGATGCTTTGTTCTCCAGGGGATTGTTTTTGCAGAGGCCAAAGAGTGACTGGAGTAGGCAGGAAGCACCTACCACAGTTGCTTTTCTTTCCCAGGTGGCTCCCAGGTTTTTTTCTTTTCCTACTGCAATTTGTGTGCAGGGGAAACACAGGTAAAGAGGTCTTTAAAAGATAGTAGGGAACTGCTGTGGTGATTTCAAGATGGAGCATGCAATTGCTATTTTTGATTGTGTTAACCCAGGCATAATTATGTAATTATCCACAAAAATTTAGTCAGAGTTTTGCATATCTAAATCATTAACTTTAACAATTGACAGGCTGCTTTGATTAGTATTTTCACAGTCTAGCATAGCATACATTTGTCAGCTTTCCTATGATTAGTTGCAATTTGGAATTTGTTTATGCAAAATGTTTTTATTGCTTGTTTGGGGGGGAGGAAAAAAAAGAAGGGTAGAGAAGACATGTTTATCCTGTCAGGAAATCCTACAGAACTTACTAGGGATGCTGCAAATGTATTTTTGCTGTGCTTTAATGTCATTAATTTGGTGAACTGATACAGCAAACATTGGCTTGTATTTGTTAATGGGAACATGAACTCTGGGTGAGCACCTTTTGCCATACAATGTCTTTGATTTTTTACATCAAAATTTCAGTAAATGAATTCAGAAGCACCTAGCACTTTATGCAACACCATTATTGCTTTCCAGAAACAACAACTGGTGCACCATGCAATCAGCATAAACATTTTAAAATGCTGCTTGTGTCAAATACTATAACACCAGCTCAGCCTTTTCATTCAGCATTGTAATCAATATCATAATTTAAGATGCAGTTTGTTAAGCTAAGCAATAATAAATGATTCCATGCTGCACCTGCCAGTGGATCAGTGTCTGTATTAAGCACTCTGAAAGAGAAATCGAAAAGCCACACAGTTCATCCTTCCCAAAGCAAACCCTACTATGGCAGAATTGTGTTGACATGAGGTACCCCAATGACCATGAAGTACTGTGGTGCGGAGTCTGGTTACCCAAGGGAGGTAAAGTGACGGAAGAGTTCTCACTTTCTTACTCTGATTCCCAACTAACAGTCACATGTGACAAAATGCATCTTAAAACAGTGCAAATACTATTTCTAGACATTTTGACTGGATTAGTGCCACCATTTTTCAGTGGCTGGTGGGCACAGCTTTTTCTCTGCCTGGGGAGTTCAGGTAAGATCACAGCTCCTGCCTCGCACCACAGTTAAGACTCCCACAACTTGATGCACTAGCAGGTTTTGTGTTATCCTCTTTCATACAGATCACTAAAACAACTGGGTAAATTCACTTCTTTTTTGAAAATTCTCCCATCCAGTAGCCTCCACCTGACCAGTTCATCAACAGTTACACTATTTCTCAGAGAGGCAAGGGAAGCATGCTCTGACTTCATAACCAATGACAGATTATGATTTACAACTTCATCTGCTCCATGGTAGCTGCAGTTTGGTAATTACAGTTTAAACTTGCCCACTTCCTACATGATCCTCAGAGACCACTGTGATGGGCACAGCATAAATCCTGGCTTTGCAGATCCCACATTTGTCTAATAACCTCACCTAGTCAGGCTTCAGTTTTCTCCATCAGAAGGGGAGGTCTGCTTCAGAGATTCATGAACAATTAATGTGAAAGGCACATCAGATGGAAAATTTTTTTTTTATCCCTAAATCATTTCATATATATAAAAACTATCATGCTCTCATCAGTAGATTGTCTGAGCCCCATCATCCAACGGTCTCTGTTCAGGCACCTGATGCTTGTTTTTAAAATCTCGCTTCCTAGGTATAGCTGACTGCTGGTATATTCACTGCATCAGCTCTCAAAAGGCTTGCTCGCTGTTTGGAATTCATGGGGAGCAGCCCCGTCTGTCTTCGTAGGAATTTTGGCTGCATGACTGAGTACATGAAAATCAGGGAAGCCAGAAGAAAAGAATGATCTGTTACCTGAGTTTCTTTCACCATTTGAAATCCACTGAAAGGGAGCCATCTTTGTAGCACAAGCTGTTGGCAACTTCTCTCTCCAGAGCATATCATCAGTCCCAAGCTTGCAATCTTTTATTCTTCTAATTTTAATGGTAGCTCCTGCCTAGAAACCAGTTGGGAATTGAATTGCCTGTGTTCCCCATGCTCCAGAGCAATTGCCTGTATATTCCATGTGCCTCCAAGCAGTTGCCACCCTGCTCCTCATTCTTCCTAGTAAATACCAGTAATCTGTGCACTGGTGTGTAAAACTTACAGTATTTGATTACGTCAGGAAGAAGAACAGCACAAAATGTGGTGTATGCTGCTATTTTCACCTTATCTTAGTATACACACTCTGCCCCAGCCTTTGACCTCAGTGCTGTGAGAGCAGCTCATCTGGAGGGAGGGGAAACATCTCCAGATGACCTGCTTCTAGATTTGCACCAGTTTATGGATGGTCCAAAGGAATTTCCCAGAGTTCTTCTATTCCCCATTCCTCACCTGTCCATCCTGCTAACACTGACATTAAGACAGCTTTGCACTGCTTTCATCTTTACACCAGGATTAACATCCCACAGAGCAGTTTGCTACTGCAGAGTCACTGTTTCCCCATGAAGCTGAATAGGTCTCAGGTTCTGCCTGGAAGGGAACAATACAGCACTACTGCCCTATCACCTCTTCTCCCTGAGCCAGGTAAAGGCAGAAGCAGGCTAGGCTGGGTGGCAGGGATGAATAGAAGCCATTAATTAAATAGCTCCTCTGCCCCTTTTAGGGCCACTTGTTTATGAACCCCATTTCAAGATGAGTTGTTTGTCCTGCATTAAGCGGGATGAATTAGCACAAGAGAGAAACATGTATAGGAAGGAAGGATAGCAAATTTGACTCTTCTATGATGTGCTCTTGCTACAAGCACAACTTTCAAGCAAATGAAAAGAAAGAGCAGTGACTCACTTGCTCCAAGATTAGACCGAGAAGAAAATGTTACTCTCCAAATTGCCAATCTGTGCAGAGCTCCTGTCAAAGCTCCAGTTACACATCACTCTGGACTGAGCCTGCAGGCCAGACAAGCCATGCAGAATCAAAAGGAGATTTCTAATGTTTGATTATCAGGAGATGCAGTTGTTCACAAAATCCAAATTAAAATAGACTGCGTTAAGTACTTGTTCAGAGACTGATCACCATAGAGGAGTCTCTGTGCATCAGACACATTCGCAGCCAAAATCAGAAAAGTTACCCAGAGCTCTTCAGCCTTTTTCTGGGTCATGAGGATACTTTCATCTTCTCCTCACTCCTTTGCATTCTTCTTTACCTGCTGCATTTATCTGTGACTACTCCAACAGCTTATCCCTTCAGCGGACAATGGAAGAGCTACAGATATCATCCATCTGGACATTTCTAAGGCCTTTGACACAGTCCTCCATAACGTTCTCCTCTCTAAACTGGAGATACAGATTTGATGGGTAGACTATTCAATGGGTAAGGAATTAGCTGAGTGGTCATACTCAAAGAGTTGCAGTAAATGGCTCAATGTCTGCATGGAGATTGATGACAAGTGGTGCCCTCAGGGGTCCATACTGAGACCAGTACTGTTTAACATCTTCACTAATGACATAGACAAAGGGATTGAACGCACCTTCAACAAGTTTGCACATGACACAAAGCTGAGTGGTGTGGTTGACACACCTGAGGAATGGGATGCTCCAGCGGGACCAGGACAAAATGGATAAGTGGGCCCATGGGAATCTCATGCAATTTAACAAGGCCTAGTTTAAGGTCCTGCATATGGCTCAGAGCAATGCCAAGCACAAATACAAGCTGGGCAGAGAATGGATTGAGAGCACCCCTGAGGAGAAAGACTTGGGAATGCTGGTTGATGAGAAACGTAACAAGGCAATGAGTACTGGTAGCCCAGGAATCCAGCCATATCCTGGGCTGCATCTAAAGGAGCGTGGCCAGTAGGTTGAGCAAAGTGATTTTGCCCCTCTAATCCCCTCTGGTGAGACCCTCCCTGGAGTGCTGTGTCCAGCTCTGGAGTACAGGAAAGACATGGCCTTGCTAGAGGGAGCCCAGAGTAGGGCCATCAAAATGATCAGATGGCTGGAGCACCTCTCCTATGAAGACATGCTGAGAGAATTGGGAATGTTCAGCCTGGAAAAGGGAATGCTCTGGGGAAAACTTATAGCAGCCTTCCAGTGCCTAAAGGATGCTTATAAGAAGGATGAGGACAGACTTTTTAATAGGGCCTGTAGTGATAGGACAAGGGGGAATGGTTTTCAATCAAAAAAGTTTAGATACAGACTAGATATATTAAAAAAATAAAATAAAATTTACTGTGAGGATGGTGAGACACTGGAACAGGTTTGCCCGGAGAAGCTGTAAATGCCTCATCCCTGGAAACATTCAAGGTCAGGTTAGATGTGGCTCTGAGCAACCTGATATAGGTGAAGATGACTCTGCTTATTATAGGGGGGTTGATCTATATGGCCTTCAAAGGTCCCTTCCAACCCAAACCGTTCTATGATTCACTTTTCTCACCTCTAATTGAGTTCCCTCCTGACCTATCCTCAGTTCCTATGACATTAGCCTCCCCATAATGCGACCATTTTTTGACCTGATGATGAGGCAGCCACACACTGCCTAGTCTTATTCAGTTTAGAAACTGCCTGTTTCAAATCCTATTCCATCCTTCTGACACCCAGAGCCTTCCTACTTTAGTGTACTCAGAAGGCCTCAGAAGCAGCAGTTCTCTGCAGAGTTCTTCTCCCTGAAATGCTAGCTTCATAACATTGTTGGTTGTATTTTCCTTTATCAAGCAGCTCCAAAGGGGAATCTATATTTAAACAAAGATACTGTCATAAAGAGATATCCTAGTCAGACAGTAAATCTCAACTCCTAATGCAATCTGAAGCTTCTAGAGCCGTTCATTAACTGTTATTTCTAGTGCAAGTCAAAATGCTTTCTCTTTAAACAATTTGGCTGTGGGCTTGGTTTAGGTTCAACAGTGTATAAAGATGGTAATTCTTCACTCTGTATCGAATTACTCAGTAGTTTCTTGAATAGGCTGGTATGGGTTTTGTGAATTACAGCTACTTCACCTCCCAGACTCCTTCCTTTTACAGAGTGAGGAGCTATTTCACCCTGCTTTGCAGAGCTCACTACCTCCCTGCATTCATCAGGATGAGGCGCCTTTCATTTCCTGCTGCTTCATCCCCCTTTGCGCAGAGAAGAGCATCTGGCATTTCTCTAGGTCTGCTGCTGTAATGTTCCTGCTGCTCCTCCCCGTGACATGAGTACAAGGCTTGCTGAGACGAAGGGATGGTACAAAAACAGACTTACTTTCTTTCACCCATCTGCTTACCCAAGTAAAGACTAAGAGTGGCTCTCCTGTTAGACTTAATTTCAGAGTGACTAGGACAGCTCTGGCATTAAATTACATGATTCCTCTTCATTTTTGTGCAGTGTATTGCACACTAAACTAATTCAAATTTAATATCCTTTTTTAGCCATTCTTTTTAAAGGTAAACAACTTCTTTATGAATTTCTCACTCCAATTTCCTCCTTCCTGACCCCCAAATTCCTGTTCAAGTACACTGCAGCAGAGTTAAAACCTAAAGTAAGACACCTTCACAAAAGGTCCTGAGGTGGACTAGCATGGTACAAAATATCATTCTGTCAGTAATGCTGTTCAGTAGTCATCCAGTAGTTTCCATCAGTGGGAGTGCTTTATCTCAAGGAGAATCTGACCTCTGAAAGAGGCACATTGCCCATTTATATGGGAAACATACACTGCATCCTATGGTAGACTAACTTCTGAACCACCAGCATGCCATAGCTGGAGAATCCAAACAGTGAGGGATTTACTTGGCATTGGCAGCCAAGCTGCCCTCAGATGAAGGAACACTGGGCTTTGAATCCTTCCTCCTAAGAGCCATGGCTGAATCTCCCAGTTTCTAACACACTGACAGAATTCTATGCTCTTTTCTCTTTCAGACATTTAAAAGGAATTGTGTTTTCTCTTCCATGAAATTTGGGAAAGGAGGGATATGTCTTTTCTTGCCAGCAGAAAAAGTGAGGGCTGTCAAGACACGTAAACCTGATCATCTTCAGCACACTAGCAGGGCAGGGTTTTGTTGGGTGGTTGCAGTAACACTGTATAAAAACCACGTCAGAAGGAGCCATTTAAACCCATGTAAATCATGTTCACTGACGTATAACCACATCCATCACTCCTAAATGATATGCCAATCCAAAAAGTGGGGCACCAGATCCTTCCATCGTGCTCGAAATGAATACTAACTTAACCTCCTTGCCTCTTCAGGGAGTCATATGCCTCTCAGTTTAACACAGGTCATGGAATGTGACTCTCTGGTATTAAGCAGAGCCCACCACAGGACCGGGGCGGCAGTGTTTGCAACGTTGTTCAGATGTTCCTCACTTGACAGTGCCCTTCATTTATAGTTAACGATAATGTGACAGCCTACTCTCCTGGCATACCGTCTAACCACACGCAAAATTCTGCATGTGCCTCAGACTGGAATCCTATTTTTATCAGAATAGACATGTGCACTGAGGCTTTAACCAACAGCTGAGACAGGGTTTTAGCGTGAGATTTTCAAACCTGTCTCAGGTATTTAGAAGCACAAATTGCACTGAAAGACTAATTGAACTGTGCTTCTAAATCCCCCAGGTGCTACTGAAAATCTCTCCCTTAATAACTTGGAATCTCCTAAAGAATAAACCTCATCGAACTTAGATGGGTATGCAGATCCTAAGGTTAAGATTTTGAAAAACGCTCTGTACTGGCTTAACTCCCATTGACTTCAGTGGGAACAAAATTAAGTTGACATTGAGCCTTTTTGAAAATTCCCCTCCAGGTGTGTTTTCTGCCATTGAATTTGAATAATCTGTTAACTGCTGAGATTGCTTTTTGATTTATCAGTATGAAGAATTTTACAGGAGTTTCCCCCCTTAATTTTTGGTGAAACGAGACTCAAAAAACTGTAACGTACTTCCACAAAGACTCTAGCTGCTAAATCTGTAGAAGGAACTACCTTTATTTTCTGTATGTGCTTACTATTATTATTATTATTATTTGTCCTTCAGCAGCAACACAGGAACTGAAACCACAGACATTATTGTGGGAGGTGCTGTGCATGGTCTGTTAAAATATTTGTATGATACACAAGCAAGCTGTCTAACTTAATCCTAATAGTCAGACTCCAGAGAAACCAAAGAATCATAATGAATATCCCCAGTAGGTGTAATTATACAGCAGCATTTCAGTTACTATTTCACCTCCTTGCAGACGTTATCAGGAGACAGGGATTTCCTTCAACTCCCCTGAATATTTTAGTTTATTTTTTAAATTAGGCCTACATACAAGAATGAGTAAAGAGATTTTTTTTAATGCTGGTGTGTCCCTCACTACAGTTTTGCAGGCTGCACTCTTCTCTCCAAGATGCACAAAACATAAACTTTTAGGGGTACAAACCGTATTTGCTTTCAATTTGAATAATACATTAGGGCACCAACTTTGCTTCTGAGATGCAAGTTTTAACAATATGAATAAAAGGAAATAGACAGTAAGGAGCCCTCTATTTTGCAACAGCATCACTGAGGATAGACTCTCCATGGCCCAAATTCCTTTTGAGAAAAAATAGCTGCGCTAATACCGCTTGCAAACAGCATGATAACCACTCCTTTGTTCCCACCAAAGATACAACAGCAGAATCCTGTAAGAGAAGTCATCTGATATGTCAGCTCATTAAATTAGTCAGAATGGGTGAATGGGGAAGAGGAATATACCATTGTAAATGTATGTTAATTAACAAATGCTATAAGAGAGGCATTTAAATGTATGAAAATGAATATTAATGAGATGAAAACACCTAATTATTGTGCATCTAATGGTATTATCCAGAGCATCCAACAGAAAACACCTAATTGTCATGCATCTAAGGCAACAGTGCAAACCTTCAGACACAAAGATTCAGTGTACATATAGATCATGCTATGACATTAATTACAGACCTTGCAAAATATCTGCACTGAAACTTGAATTTGGAAGGATTTAAAGTTTTATCTATTTTTTTAAAAAAAGTTAGATTTCACCTATTTCTTATATCATTCTTGCATGTCAAACCTACATTGCTCTGTAGTGCTTCTGAAACGTTACACTGAAGTGCTTCAGCATTTCTGCCTGCACATCTCCATTTTGCAAGAATATCATCAGAAACAGTGGGCTGCAAACTGTCCTGTAATGAAGTTCTGAGGAATTTTTCACGAAATTACATGAAGCCAAACTCCATCTGGATGAAATTTCTTCCTTTGCAGACAGCTAACAAAGGAGAATCCTAAGTTAAAAATAGTGTGAATTCCTGGAATTAAAGACTGCTTCATAATACATATGCATTAGGAAGCTGAAATAAAATTATACAGGCCACTTGAATTCTATTATTTCCTAATTACTCAGTGGTTGGCTTTACAACTTTAATGTTCTTTTAATGTAAGTTTTTCAAGGTGCTTTTTTTTTTTCTATTGTAACTGCAGATAGAGAGCCAATCTCTTGATCCCAGCTAGAAGGACAGAAGGAGTTTTGCTTTACAGAGAAATTCCAAAGTGGCACAGCTATGCATGTATTCCCTGTCCAAGACTCTAGGGTGTATGCCAGGGACACATCCAGAGAAGGATATATTTTAATGACTACTCTCTGAATAGTATTTGGAGTCCCAACAAGACTAATATAATTCACAATGAAGTCTTAATCCTACCATCAAAGCAATTAATGAAACTAGACCGCATTAACTTAGTATTTCAGCCAGAATCAATTCCTGAAAGACAGCACTCTCCTCTCTCAAAACTGAGTCATTAATACATATATAAGCACCAATGTGACAAGCACTTTAGATATACTCTGACATATATATTTACTGTCACTCAAAATGACTTACAATCCATCATATTTTATAAAATATTATATCTTATCCATGCTTCTAATTTTCTTACAAGACTGGAGTATGGAACTCTATGAAAAATGTCCATGAAACAAAGCTACATGATTCTGGTGGATTACCTTATTCACTAAGCTTTTTATCCTATCAGAGAAAGAAATTAAGTTAGTTTGTATGATTTACTTTTAATAAATCCATGCTGCCATCTATTTAATGCTCGTATTGCTGTAATTGCTTCCGAACTGATTGCTTTACTAATAACTCCAACAATGTGCTTGGTACTGAATTCAAGTTAAATGCACTTGTTTGAAATCATCAGATTGTCTCCTGTTCCCATTTGCAGGTAACTGCTGTTCACCTGAACAAACAAAAGTTTGAGTAACAGCATGGGTGTATTTCACACTACTGTGTGTGTTAAATTTCTCAGAGGGATTTCCCAGCCTCGTACATACAAACCATCAAAGCGCTTCTGCTACCACAATTAGCAGAGGGCAGAACAAATCTGTCAGCAGTATTTTGCACTGCCTGGAATACAGTTGGAATAACTAACAGGAATAAAAAAAAAAAAAAAAGAGTTTCCCAGCAGCTACAGTTAACAGAGGGTTGAGTTAACAATCTTCGAGTTACAGCTACTACAGGGAGGAGAGCCATGTTGTAGTGTCATGGCTAAGCTACAGGGGAAGTTGTATTAGCATCTGGTGTGTGGTACTAACTCAAGTTTTTGCCTATACTCTGGCTGTGCAGACTTCAGTAAAAGGCACCAGTGTGCTTCAGTTAAGCCAGCTCAAGTTAAAAATATTAATAGTAGTGTACTTGCTTGCAAATAGCTACACTTCTCATTATTTTTCTCTCGTGTCTGTTTGAATCTATAGCAATAAATTGTATCAATATGGGTTGGTGCATTTCTTACATGTGACTTTTTTGCAAGCAACCAGAGTAACCCTACAGTGAGGGCAAGGCCTCTTAAAAGCTGAGAGCAAATCATTCATTTACTGGACTGTAAAACTGTTCACTATATGGGACAGAGACAGATGCCCTCAAAATGACAAACAACAATATCATCTCTGTCAAAACTAAAATTTTGGATCCAGGGAAATTATCCATTTCATACACAGGAAGCAGTCCTGAGTGGTGGTTAGCACTTTGACCTGAATGGAAGCCAGTCATAAGCTGCAGTAGCCCAGATTTTACAGAAGAAATTTGGTTCCTCGTTCTCCCACAGAGAGTAAAGAATCATAAATCACATCCTCTATAAAAAAACACACTGCAAATTCAATCTGACCAAACCAGAAATACATTTGTAAACATCTGATTCACACACACACAAAAAAATTTACCCCTTTTCAGAAGGTTTACATAGTCAATATTAAACTACTGAGCAGAATAGCTGAAGATATTGGTAGCCAGTAATGCAGACGAGACTGCTGTTAATTGTTAACATCTCCTGGGCTACACTTCCTATGTCCCTGCACAGATGATGAATAAAATTATTTACCTATTCAAGTAATGAGAGCTATGCATTTTGATATCCACATACACAGTAACTCAGGCCTCCTCTGAGATCCCTACCTGTAATTAGGAACAGATGTAGGATCTTGTTCCTGAATTGATAAAAACAAATTTCAGCCCTACGATGATATATGGCTTAGTGGCACAGTTAATGGGAAGAATACCTCTGCAGAAGGATTCCCCTTTAGGCACTGGATCTAATCAGCTCCCCTCTGCTCAAGAACCCCACTACTTTAGATCCAGTGTTTTTCCACCACTGATTTGGGACACTCACTAAAGCATTCACCAGTGACAAAGCAAGGGCATAGCAAGAAAGTGATAAGCAGCGTTCATATGGCTTCACCCTGATGAAGAAAACCACATATCTTACCCTTCAAAACCACAGTAATTCTCTAACACTTCTCCATGATGGAGTCATTTAAAATTAAGTATACACAACATTATGTGCTTTCAGCAACAATTCTCACAGTTCAGCATGGGCAGCTGGGGAACACTCTTCAAATTATTTCATGAGCAAAACTCAAGATGACATTCAGCATAACATATTCTATTCTCCAAATGTCACACTACTGCAGGAAAACATGCCCACCACAAAGGTTTCATGAATTGAAAGTAGTTGCATTTTTTACTTTGCATCAGCTGGTCGAAATAACCCAAGAGGAATAGGTACCTGCCCATTATCTTGCTCTCACACATAGGCACCAATACCTAGGTACTGGCCCAGCAGTAGTGAATGCCCTAAAGGGAATTTGCCATCTACAGATGCTGCAGGCTGACCCCTCCCCAGTCAGATGCATCATTTGGACTACCCCATGTGGGCTTGTGCTAGCCCCACTGGATGCTCTGACAGCAACAAGAAGACACTGAGAGTCTGTGGCTGGCTCAACCATTCACAGTACTAGGCCTGGAGAGCTTCAAAGCAGCTGCTGTGCTCGTTTTCCTCGAATGACAAGTAAAGCTGCCTTCTTTCATGTTCCTTTCTTGACCACTAAATGTCCCTCACTTGACTTACCCTCACCCAGCAAAGCTTATAATTCCCACTGGCTATTGGCATAGGTGACTAGAATTACACCTTGTGAAAACCCAGAAGAGCTGCGGCTCCTCAAGTCTGTAGAATAGAGACAGAAATTTGTATTTACTGAGGTCATCTCAGTACAAGGAAGTTTCACCGGTTTCATTTAAGGTCTGACTGAAACAATTCCAGTTAAACTGATGCAAATGCCTTCATACATCTTTATTTAAAGATGTTAAATGGGGGTTTACTTGATTTCAAACCTAATCCAAATCTAAAAGAAGCAACCAGATGAAATAAGACTGTCCGTGCCACATTTTCCATCAGTTTAACTAAGCAGGCTTACCAGTAATCTTAGTGCAACTCCCTCATGTATACAAGGTCTGAAAATACATTCACTCTCCAGCATTACCCTGTTTCATGCCAGGAGAATTTGCAGCTGGAAGCGGCTCAGGGGAACTTCAATGCCTAGAAATAAAAGAATTGTTGGGGAGAATCATAGCTGCTGTGCTCACCAGCCCTCTATGGACATTGCCTAAATTACAGTAATTAATATAGGGGAATATTTCTGGGCTCCTCAGCAGTTTATAAATGTTACAAAAAAAGGATTGCTTTATATGTCCCCTGATGGGTTTTAAATGTTAATAAATGATGTGCAAGAAGGTATTTTACATCTCTCTATTTAATAGTGAGCTGACAGCTGCAATTATAGGCCAGTCTCTGACCCTGACAATCCTTCCAGGAATTTGAGGAGTAAATGGAGTAACTTTCTTCCAGAATAAGAGAGTGCATTGGGATGCTGGCTCAGCATTTAAACATCCAGACACAGAACCAAGGTGAGACGTTTCTGACACCCTGGGATCTCCCTTTCACTGCAGTATGCACTTGCCAGTCACTGGTACCTGCTTACTTTGTCACCAGAGACCCATTGCCACTCTTCCAGAGGCGGCAACAGCTCTTCATCTTACAGGTACAGGAGAGTGAATGGAGCAACCAGCCAACTTGCTATATTGCTCCTCTGCTGTGGACTAGAAAAAGAGCTTGTCTGTAGCTGGCACATCCAGGACAGCACAGGTAGACAGGGGTATCACATGTGTCACTGCATGCTCTTTCACTCTCTTTTTGGCACAAAATCTATTACCACTGAATCCCTGCATCATTCTCACTAGTACGAGGTTTCTGTGGCTACACACCTATGCTCAGTATCATGGAAAGTCTAGGACGGGCATGCCTACCCTTTCAAAAGGTAGTAAAGTGACTGCTCAATAATGCATGCCCCAGCAGAAAGCCCCACTAGTTTTTATTAAGTCCAAGTTACTACTCTTCCCTTCTGCTCTGTCCAGCCCTCACCAGCAGAACAGAGCCTCTGTGAAGTTTAAGGAAGTTTGAAGCAATATTTTAGTAAGGTGTGTTTCAGGTTACAACCTTTGTTGCAAGGTAATAGCAGAGGGAGAAGAATCCTCGCTTTGTACCAAGGCCCTAAACCTGCTCACAACACTGTATTCCTGCACACCTGTATATTTTCACTTTCTATTTTCTCTTATCCAAAAATAACCTTTGGTCTTGATCCTTAAATTGGCCGTGTTCACAGTTGTACACACTTGTGTACACATTCATTATCCCTTTTAACCACTGAGGTACTGCCTAAGGCAGCACACAGCTGTTTTGAGGCACTTCAGTCCATGCTATATGCGTTGCTTCACTCCACAGGAACTGCAACCCACTGACAACAAAAGGAAGCTCTGACACTGAATGAAACCAAGTAGAACTGTGAGTAGCATCTTGCATTTCCACTACATCATTGCAAACACAGGGGAAGGGGTTTTACAATTCTATTAAAATCCAACAAGGTAGCATTTTTGCCAATGACAACCTCATGGTTTCTTTTATTTTAGAAGGGCAGAAATTTAAAGTATAATATATCTGATTTATTAGAAAAACTACATTTTTCATTATTTACCACCTCTTCTTCTTTTCCTTTTTTTTTTTTTTACATGCAGAGTTGCAACTAATTTCTTTCCTTCTTCACTTTCTAGCGTAGGATTAGAGCAGGGCTTGTTCAGCTATTACAATTATAGTTTTCTTTCAATGACTGGTTTCACAAGTGCACCTCTGCAAAATTAGAAGAAATCTTGGGTGGAAAGAGCAAATTTTTTTTCAGATTTGGACAGAATTCGGTTAACATTTTCACAGCTTTTATGCTGTATCCAATTACAGACAAACACCATTTAACATTTTTAATTTATATATTCCTTCTGTTTTGCACAAAGGTTTCTCAGCTGTGTCTGATGAATGGGTCTTGTTTACGCCTGCAAAGTCTGGGTCTTTAGTACAGAATTTCTTGGACTAAGTTATAGCTATTCTTCAATTCCTGTCTGTATCTGGTTATACATTTCTTCTGGTTTGCATTAACTCATATATAAATGGCTATGACCACCCGTTCATTCTTCAGAACTTCACTGTTATTGATTACGGCCGGGATCCCAGAGCTTTTGAACAACAAGGACCACATGCTACTACAGAGTTTTTCTTAGGCATCATGTCTATCTCATTCTTGATGGCACATGTCAAACACATTCATATTAAGTCAAATAATATTGCTTTGGCTACTACTAGAGTCAGTATTTACGATGAAGCATGGCAGTACGTTATTGTATTTGTCTGTCTAGATATTATAATTGCCTGTTAATTATATTTAGCTAATAGAACAGGGATAGAAGCAGGACTACCATATTGCTAGTCATGTCTCCATGGAACAATGGCTGTAGGTCCTGAAACTTAGCTTGAGAGTCAACAGCCACAAGCGTGTGGTAAAAGACTTCTGACCAGCGATACTAGAACTCAAGCAGAGACAGGCAGTGAAACTTGTGGCATCAGGAAGTACACCTATCTGGTTCTGCTGCCCTTCAAAGCCAAATTCCACAAGTGCTAGAAGCTACCCCCTCACAGGACCCCTCACTCAGCCCAATCTCCGAGAAGCAGCACTTACAGCCCTTGCTACTCTTATAGCTCTAATTCAAGGTGGGGGAAAATAATATTGTGCACAGCTCCTTGAAAGATTGCCAATCCCTGCAGCCAGGAGATGAGGTAATATGATAAGGAAGGCCAACAGCAGTTCAGAGAGCTGGATCTTCTTAGCCCTCATTATTGTGCAGCCCCATCTAACCACTTGCTGTTCTGCTGTCAGCCACAGCCAACATTCAAGACCAAAGAACATAGATTACACATCCTTTCTCAGTTTTTTATGCTACAGCACTTCAATGACATTCACAGGGTATGTCCTAAAAGTGTCTCACTCCTGTATAATCAAATCAGAGTCATTCAGCAATGGCTCATTTGCTGAAACATATAAACATTGCACATGTCTTGTATTTGAAAGAGTGGGATTTTTCTATAGGGAAAAGCTATTTGTCATAGACTTGCCTGATTTGGCAACTTCTCTGATTATTAATAAACCATAATCCTTTCACATTTACAAAATACAGTAAAATAATACTTACCACCTTACGGGCTGCTGTGAGGCATAAACCACTAATTCTCCTGAAGTGTCCAGGGATCCTCCAAAGAATGTAATCTGAAAATAAAATTGTCATTAGTACATGTGGGAGTTTTACCATATTCATCTTCATTCTCCATTACACGAATGACTGATTTGGGGGTTTCAAGTTTGCTCTTGCATGAGAGCAAAAGCCCGCCACTTTTTGGTATACCTTCGGGATACCAGGAATCCCATTACTATTAACAGTATTTCTGCTTTTTTACTCTTTTCTCTAAAACAATATGTAAGAACTTCATTTAAATATAGAAGCCTCACTGGGCAAAATAAGTTTGTGGACTTGTCAAACGCATAAAATTATGTAATTCCATAATATGGAAGACATAACAAGCGAATTTACACATTCACAAAGCAGTATCAGGCACTGCTAGACACTCGCTAAAGGTGATCTGAACTATTGCTTGGACATAACTATTTCTTTCCATTGGATTTCAAGACAATCCACAGTAACTAAGATCACTAGGTACATCACCAATATTAGGAGTATGTACACTCCACAGATGTAACAGAAACTTTAGATTCAAACTTACTTCAAACTAGACAGAGTGCCTTCAGACAAGTAGAATTCCCAAACTTTGCTCACTCTTGAAAGTGAGCACATTATAAATCAGGGGGGCTAAGCTGGATTCCCATGTCTGCCACAAGACTTCAGTACGACCCTGAGGCAACATCAGAAAAGGAATTTTCTGGCATCCCAACCACAGGTAGGGAGCTTGAGTCACCTGGAAATTTCCACTCCGATCTGCAGCTTTGAAAAACTTATTTTAATCCCTTTCTGCCCCTGTAAATTGGGGGTCATGGTTTTTCTCCTTTCCTTGCTTGCCATTTGCTTAGTCTGGGAATCCTCATGCGTTGTTTCTGTCTCTTGTATCATGTACAATTGGGGTGTTTAATACAGTGGGACACTGATCTTAGCCTTTATGCATTCAGGGAAAACAAGCACAGTGATGACACCTCAACAGCGACAACTACGTATCTACATGCTGCTCACACAGACAGAGAAAAGCATCCCCCAATTTCATCCCCCAAATACACAGTCTGAAGTGCCAATCTTTGTTGAACAGGCTTGCAAGCTTAAAAAATGCCCTTCTGGGCCTCCCTGTTTCTCGTCCCTCAGTAATTTCAACACATACATTCACTACAAGGAAATCGAGAGTAGAAAGAGAGGGCATTAATTAAGCTCTCCTGCTCCACAGTTTTTGCTAGAAACTTGACTCAAAACAGACTTTTAATCCAAGAATTGCATTATATTTTTTACTACATGCTTTATGCATTCCTAGACCTCACCTAGATTAGAAGTGGATGAGCCAAAGTAAACACACATGTGCATACACACACACTGAGTGCTAGGTGCATTTTTCTGCGTGAGAGAGAGTTAGTTTGCTTTCCCAGTCTCTCTGCATCTGTAAGCAGGAAGGCTTAAAAACCTTGCAAAGAAAGTCTGTTCCCATGAGAATTCCTGCCTCACTCTCTGCAGATTAAAAGAAGCAATCTCTGCCTACTATGCATGGGAATCCCAGTATTTTGGCATGGTTTTAACATCAGCATCATTAGAAACATTGATTTATTTTAATTGTCACCTTATACCCTACACTGCCAAATGCAGTCGGAATGTCAATTCTTTATCAATGTGAGCTGTTGACATGGAAACAGATCTGCTGAAATGGAAGCAGTAAGAAAAAATGTGTTACTCTTCCAAGTTATACTTAGAAGTGGTAAATCTGTGTGTGCTACAACAGATTTAAATACTCAGTAAACTACACAGAAGAAATAAACTATTTGGGGTGACAGTCATTTTCGTTGTTTACATCACAGACTGCATTTAGAAAATCTCCAGTGTTACTATGGTAACAGGTTTTGCTTAAACGTAGTTGTGGACGCACTTAAGGTATGATCTAAATTAACCAAAGATGGAGGAACAAAACTGGGCAGCAATTGCTGAAGGAGTGACTGGCTGCTTCCTATCAGCCCATCCGATCTGCAGCAGGCAAGGGTACAGCCAGAGCGCTGTGTAGCATAGACACCTTGGCTCATCCCTGTCTGTACTCTCAGAGAGCACCTGAAGCAGCTGACAGACCACACCAGGTAGGTTTTAAAGATAACAAAGAAAAACAGAACTCCTTATCATCCCCACACAGCTTGTAGTGCACCCCAGAGCTGCTTGTTCCCTCCCTTTGGTTGCCAAATAGGTGATGGGAAGAAGAGGAAGGCAAGAAAAGGAGCCTAGAAGAGGAGCCGGAGGCCTTGTCTGCACCTCTGGCAAAGTCTGTGGCTTTCCTCTTTGGGATCTTTCCCAGGGAAGAGAACAGAGCTACAAAAAGGCAAGTCTGTAGCACAAGCTTTCTGCCAAAATTCGTGACTTGGAACGGACACTGCCTCACAATTAACTTCACACAGCTAAGAAACTGTCCTAAAAGATGCAGTGCAGACCTTTGACCAGCACTACATTTCCACTAGAAAGATTAAATCTCTGTGCTGCTAAAGCTAGTTTCATAGTCATAGGGAACAAGGCCAGAGGGGCCACTGTGATCTGCTGTTCATAATAGGGATTAAAGGAACCTATGGTCTCCTGCACACCTGCCTCCAACCTGAAAGCAAACGACGGGGAGATGGAGATCACTCAGCAGAAAATGGAGGGAGAGGCTCCTCTTGCCCTCTTGCCAGATGCCAGGGCAAGGGGCAACAGAAGGAACAGACGCATTTGAAACAACTTCTCTGAAGAGGATCATGGAGGTGTTTGGAGCCAGAGACTGTTCAAAGCTTGTGGATCCCGGCAATGCTGTGAGGCAGTCCAGTTTTGAACCTGCTCAGAGCAAACCAGCCCTGCTCCCACTTCGATTGTGATAAGACAGCAAGGCATGCAGATTTTTTTTCTTTTCTTCTCTTTTCTGCTTTTCACATTTCTGCACGATTACATTAGATAATGATACAAACCTCCCAAAAGCTTGTGCGTCAATTAACAAGGCAAGGAAGGACACACATCATTAATTACACACCGGCCTCTGAAACACGGACATAGGATATGGCATAACATTCTAAAAATAGCAGGAAGGCCTGCCTTGTTTAGGCAAGTTTTATTTGAATTCCCATAATAAAGCATTTGATATTAAACAACGGAGAGGAAGACGCACCACTGTTTAGCCTCAATGGGTGTTCCAGACAGATCTGTTATAACTTAATCTGCACGGCAAAAGGCAAAGCCAAGGAATGTAAGTTTATGTGAGTATGAGACAAAATAGTGCTTTAAACTTCTACAGCGTTTATCAACCCAAATTACTCTACAAACATATACTAACTTAAATGCTTCCATCTGTATTGTTATCTTATTCCATCTGTATTGTTATCTTGTATTTGGGTGAGGTGCTGGGTTAGATACTGGGCCAAATTGCTGATATAGCTCTATGCAGTCAGAGATGAGGAGACAGGTTGCTGGCTGTCATAGCTGTTCACAGAATTCTGCCTTTCTTAAATAGGGATGAAGAAAGGACCTGCAGTGCATGTCTCTAGGTACAACGGCTCTACATCAGCTTTGCCCTGTGAGTGAGATAGCATAGTATTTCTAGATCATTGAGGCATGGATATTAGTGGCACACATCCTCCTGGAAAGAGAGACATCCTCTGTCTCAATCTGCTTGTAGGGAAAGTGGAACAGACTGATGAAGGAGGCATAAAAGCATCTTGCTTATACCCAGTATTCACATAGGAAATAGTAATTTGCAGGTGATGACTTGCAGACATTCACACACACACACACAAAAAAAACCCAACAAAACCAACCAACCAACCAAAAACAAAACAAAAACCGCAAAACCCACAACTTCTCCCAGAATAAATCAAAAGACTTCACACATGCATCCACAAAGCCTCCATCCTTCTTCTTCATCCTCTGGAGTGAATTGTGGTTGCCAGAAATACATATTGCAAAGGGACAAGGAAAAAAGTATAGTGGAACTATTATTGCACACTCATACTCTTTTGAAACATGCACATGGGGCAACTTGGCTTGCAGTTAGAACATACAAGATCATTATATTCAAAGCCTCATCTGAAAACATAAATTATCCTATACTAACAGCAATAGAAGAGGCAATCTTCTGTCTATGTCTCCATCTTCAATATTAGAAACCAAAGGTATTGTTTTCTAATGTCCCTTATACATCTGAGGAGCAGATGATCCTGAAAGCCACAGTGTTTTGATCCTACATAAATTGGATGCTTTTGACAATGTCACCCAGAATTTTCATGTCAGTCCCAGGAAAACATAATCTAAAACAGAGGATCATTTTTATCTTCCTCCTGACTCAGCACCAGAGAGAGAATTATAAATGGAAAATGAGTGTTCATGAGGGTAAATATACCTGCTGTAATCCTACTGCCAACAGAATTAAGATTTGCCTGCTGCAGCAAGCCGTATGTTAGCTGGAGGAAAGGTAAGACTTGCTGGTTTTCAGAAGTCACTGGTGGTCCTTTCTGTGTTATAATTCAGTATTTTAGAGCATAAAAAACAATGGATGGATGGAGGAGGAGAGAGAGAAACAGAAGAGAGAGAAGAAAGAAAAGTATTTCTTGCCTCTGCCTGTGATTATATAAGTGACAGCAATAAAGGAATCGAGTAGCACCGCAAGAAACTGGAGAGGGTGGATTCTCTTCACAGAATTACAGAACCATTGTGGCTGGAAGGGAAGATCATCTAAGTCCAACTCACCTACTAAAGCAGGTTTACCTAGAATCCACCTTGGTATCAAATTCAAATGATTCTCTTACTGACTGGTAAGATGAAGCAGCTTATTTTCTCAGGTGCTCTTCAGACTAACCATGACTTCCACCTCTGGAACTGGAAGAATTCCATGACAAGCAAGCATAGACAGGCTATCATTCGGCAGCAATAGCTCAATACTGACTGAAAGTTTCATTTGTCAGGGGGAAGAATTGTTGGTTTTCTTTTTAAATTAACACAGAAGAAGAAAAAGATATTTGTCCAGACCCAGGTGCTTTTTCATTCCTCCAGCAGCTGCTAGTTTGAGAGAATTTTAAATGGTTGGCTTTTATTAAATGAATTGGTAATCACAGCCCTCTGCCTCACACACAGCAGACTGAATGATTCAAGGGACTGGTAATAGGATAAAGCTTTTCACCTCAAAGGCTGCAGTTCAAATTCAGAATAATTCTTAACTTCATAAACACCATCACTACATGATGGGCATTTGACTGTTGTCATACAATCAATCAGGTGTTTTTCCTAGCGGAAAAGTATTCATGCCACAGACAACATACTAATTATTGTCAGTAATTAGCAGCTCTCTGGGCAGTGGCAGTAGAGGGACCTGTAGAAAATTACCCATTTGTTCATCCCTTGGGTGTTGTCATCTCAAGGCAGGGGGTCAAGCCCTTCAGGCAGTCACTGCTGTGATTCTTGTGGCTCTTTTCCACCCTGGCTACGTTTTGAGGATAAGCAGAGTTCAGCCTTAAGAGCTGCCGATCTACCACTTTTATTACCGCTAAATTACTTTTGTTTCAAATGCTGGAGGCAACTTTGAATGCCAGGTCTAATTAGATTGTAATTGTCTGGAGATCTGAGCAATTGTGGCAGATTTGGGTGGAGACTTTGGTGGCTTTTAATGCTTGTGCAAATAGGTTTCACAAGCACAAAACCTACAGGTGCTTATAACAGTGGTCATTTTCTTAGAAAAATTACACAACTAACCATCTAAGCCAGGCAGGAAAAATTTTGAATTTCTATATGCAAACTGAGTGATCTGCAAAAGCCTCTGTCCAAGCAGACAGCTTCATAGGTTAGGTGGTTTTCAGGAGCCCAAGATGTTTTGGTACAAACAGAAGAAGGTGAGTTTAATTAGGAACAAATATTTTTGTACAAACAGAACAAGGCACACTGACCTAAGCAAGAACCCATAGCAGAGATGAGGTATATATGATATTGTGTTTTCAGAACAATAAAAAAAAAAAATCAAACTGAAAAGAAAATAAATTTCAAATATACATAGGAGTAAATCCTCCCATTTAGCACTAGAAGCCTTATGTTTCCCCTAGGGGAAAAATACTCATGAACAGTCCAGAAACTTCATGCCCTGTTGCTGAATACCATTATTCCTCTGCCTTCCTTTGGGAAAGCATAGACCCCTCAACACTTCATCCCCCTCTAATATAACACAATCCAGAAATCTGCAGGGAAATCCTGAAGATCTGAGAGTGAACATTTAAAGGCCAAGGAGCTTCTGCTAGGAGACCCCATGCTTCCGTGTAATCTCCCGAGGTCTACCTGTCATAATGACAACATTACCTCTTTGTGCAGCTCCAGGGAGTGTTGTGCAAATATTGGATTATCTGGTTCAATGGCCAAGCAAAAAACAATCATGGGCACAAAAAAATTTCAGTTGAATCTACCTGAAATAAAAGCCAAAGGGGGTGGTTTGGCTATGGGAAAGGAGAAAAAAACAAACAAAACCAACTCACAGCAAAGGAGGAAATGTTTGCCTTTAAAATAGTAAATACTCTGCTCAGTATTTTTTACCTGAAAAGGAAAAAAATGCTCACAAAACAAAATCATTTTCGTAACATTTCCCTTCATCCTCTTCTTTGATTTTGGGGAGGTTTTGTAATAAACCTCATCAAATTTCATGTCACACCAAAGTAGATCTGGTCTCCCTGAAAAATTTGTTTTCTTCAGCAAATCTACTACTTAAAATATTTTGGTGAGGTCTAGCTCTAGGAAGAACTGTACAGTCTGAACTACAGAGATCCAGTGACCACGTTTTTGTTTTCGTTTAAGAAGAAACAAGTTTTTAAGTAAGAAAACTAATCAGTTCCATCACTATGGATCAAAAATGTGATTGATTGATTGATTGATTGACAAATTTTTTCCCACAAAGGCACAAGAGGACCAAATACCATCCTTGGGAGGAGAGACAAGCAGTTTCTCCATAAGTACTGACCCCATTGTTTTGCTTTCCTCTAAGCCCCTGCTGCAGTACCTATGTGAAATGAAAGGTACAGATGGATTCCACTGGCAGCAGTAAAGTCCATGAGATACCACTGGCACATTTCCATAAGTTTGTGTAGCTTGTTACATGTGTGGCTGGCAGTGAGCACGCCTGGAAATCACTCTAGTTACCTGTTATCCTACAGCTCTGTGAGGAGTGGTTGGCTTGGAAGTTGACTCCTTTACTTCCACAGAATAATCTAAATTGGATTCAAGAGCTTCTGTAGCTGAAATGACTTTGATAAATATTAAGAGATTCCCTCTACTACATACAGGAGTAAAATTAGAATGAAATTTGCTCAGGAGAACAAAAGAGAAAAAAAATCTTAAGTCTGTAGACTTATGAATTCAGCGTATACCAGAACTGCTGCTGGTAAATATGACCAATACTATTTACTAGAGAAAACAGATATTTAAGTCTATATATGCCAAAACTGAAGCAAAATTTGCTCAGAATGGCAGAAGTGGGAAAGATTCAGAAGTGTTCCGGTCAATCCCAAATCATAAAGACCGGTGTCCCGTACTTTATTAAGTTGCTGTTGAATATAGCAGGAGACAGGTAGAGCTTTAAACTTCTTTCCTCCAGACCCATGTTATACGCACAACAAGGCACTGGCCAATATTTATGCTACATTCTACCAAGTACTGTCCACAAAAGATGGATTACAAGACTGTGGATCACAAGACCACAATGCAAATTGTTGTTTATCAACCCATCTTCACAGACCTTCCCTACACAGTCAAGGCTTCAAGGGACAAATTATTAAAGCTAGAGAAAGACAATTACCGAATACGCCTGCCAGCACAGCACTTGCATACATGTTGGAGGAATATGAGCCCACACTTCTGGGCAGCAATGCCATAGATGTCCCATTCACAGGATGACACTCAGCTTCTTCAGCATTTGCGAGTGCGAACATTCAAAATTAAGAAACCTTTCACACTGCAGTGACCATCTCCAGGTGATACTCAGCTCCAAACTGAAAAGGCAACAGGGCATGGGCAAATGAAACACCCTAGAAGCACAACTAGAAGAGAGTCCAAAGCTCTTTCAAAGTTTACCAGCAGCTTTGTGCAGGAGGGGAATGGTTAAAAAGTGAAGCTGTGAAGGGGAACCTGACAGACAATGCTAAGAAGCCAGGAGACACAATGGCAAAGCAGAACCAGGACTTCAAACAGCCAGAGAATGACAAAGAAGAAATTAGAAAAGAACTCCAGAAGGTAAAGGCAGGGGCTGGGTGGGAGGAAATAAAAACTTGATGGATTTTGAAAAGAGAATAGCTAAAAAGGTATTACAATGTGCAGGGGGTAGGAGCACAAGATCCAACAGTAGACATGCAAAAAGAGAAAATAAATTTTTTGTTGGAGAATTCAGGGTGTTCTTTGATAGCATAACAGCAAAGATAAGTAAATACATTCTTCCTTTCCATTCTAGGTGACTGTAAGACACCAGAGAAGAAAGCATGAAGGTGTTATATGGGGAAGAAAGTTAATGCAAAGAAATAGAAAAGCTATTTAAATACAGAAAATAGCTAGAAACTCCTGTAAAGCAAACCTCTTTAAAGCACATTATAAGCAGTGTTTTCTGTAAGAAAAACAGAAGCAAGCATTTGAGAATGGAGTACTCTTAGATGACAGGTTTACCTCAAGTCCAAATGCACAAACAGAGGAGCAGACTAGGTAGTTTCTCCTCAAGCCTGTTCCAGGCTCATGTAAAGGTCAGAGAACCACTGTCCCAGTTCAATACACAGTTATTTGCTGGGATTGGGAAGCATGTTAAAGTGAAAGGACAGAAGAAAACTTCATCAATACTGCTAATACACAACAATAGCCCAGGCAGTGGTAGAGCTGCCCAGTCCTGTCGAAAATGGCACTCCTACCTGTTGTAAAGCACTGAAAGAGACCTTTACACATTACACTATGGCACTAGCAATCAGCAGAAGGTGTAAGGTATGGCACCAGTGATTACAGGACCCACCTAGAGATATAAATCTGCCCTGAAAAAAAGAGCTACCTAAGAATATGTCCATTAATCTTGCTTCAATAGGTTACGGCACACATCAAGAGACATGCAAAGGCAGGTCTCTGTAAAGCCAATCCATGTCTACAACGTCTTGCAGTGTGTCTAATATTGTAATTCTACACCTAAGGATCAGATTGTGGGGACTGAGACATCATTAAAACCTGTATGTACTTTCATGCCTCACACTGGCTCAGGAGACCTCACTGCCTTCTTGGCCGTGTTCAGCCAGAGACCAGCAGTTGCAAGAGGAAGAACATCTGCTTCTCAGAAGCTCTGCTTACTATGGCTGAAAGTAAGGTGCCTGCCTTATTCACCGCTACTTCATTATTTTTATTTCTCCGACAGTCAGCTGTATCCGTTCGCAGACATGCACAATGGTTTTGTGCCACATAACTCTTCTTTCAGCAGAGTTAACTCTAGATTTACATCTGTTTAAAAGAAGTGTGGAAACAACCTGAGAGTCCATATCTTTAAGACTGAGCTTGAACAATTCATATTTCTGCTTCTGGCAAACCTGCAGAAGCATGCAGCCCCCAGAAAAACTAATTTGTGTGCTCACATGGAGAGGAAAAAATGAGTGCTGACACAAATACAGAAACACAGTGGTCATTTGATAATACAACCTGAGAGCAGGGCTGGGAGCCAGGCAAGCCCCAGTATTTCTGCCCCATTGTCCCAGACACATGCACACATTGCATTGGCTCTGGCACTTGTGGTCCAGAGGCCCTGCACAGCCCAGGAGCAAAAACAATGTGTACCCTTTGTTCAGAGAGCGGATAGAGCAAAGAAACTCCACCTCTCAGACAGACCCCAGGCAAATGTTGTGAGAGGGAAGAGAGGACACTTGGCAGCTTCTCCTACTGACCAGGGCCATGCTGAACTCAACTGCCCTCCTGTGCCACAGGAAGAGCTCTGATGCAACCTCTAAAGTCACTGGTGTTATCATTGGAAGCACTGGTACCCGCACAAGCATGGGTCTGATCCAGTTGCTCCATGCTTTCCCCTCAAATAGTGCCCAGCCACAAACAGCCTCTCCAGCAAAACACCGACTTCAACACAGCCTAGGAGCACAACCGGCCTGCCAGGCAGCGGCCAGGACACGACCAACCTTGCGTTTACTTAAAGCAGGCTCCTGCAGTGCCCCGAGCCCAGCCGCTGGCACACCCCGGGCAGCAGGGACCACATCCCAGGGATCCCCATCCTGCCCTGCGGGGGAGCCGCGAGGAGCCGAGGCATCCCTCGCCTCTGCGGGAATGACGCCAACGCTTGCATGCGCAGCGCCTGGGATACGTGCGCCAATTAAAAGGCACAAAGGAGCTTTTATCGCTTTATTATTAACCCCCGGGGGCGGCGGGCGCCTCTCCCGCACCGTTCCGCTCCGTCACCCTGCCAGGGGACAACATGGCGGCCGCGCCCCCCGCGGCGGGGAGGCGGGCGGGAGGCGGCGCGGCACAGCGCGACCCGCCCGGCGGCAACACCTGCCCGGCTGCGGCGGCGGCGGCTCCCCCGCAGAGCCGGCGGCCGCGCCCGCCCAGGAATTACGAGCCGGCGGGGGGATGTCGGAGGATTACGGAGGAGCCGCGCGTCGGCTCCAATTAGGATCAACGCTCCCGCCGCCCCCGCGCCGCCGCCGCCGCCGCAATGGCGGGGCCGCAGCGCCCCCTGCCGCCGCCCCGCCCGCAGCAGCCGCTTGGAAAGCGGGGGGTGTTTGTTGTGGTTTTGAATGATTCTTGAATGGAAACCCCGCGGAGCCCCTCACGCAATGGTTTGGGTTGGAAGGGAGCTCTGTTTCCAAACTCTCTGCCATGGGCAGAGACACCTTCCACTAGAACAAGTTGCTCAGCCTGGCCTTGAACACTTCCAGGGATGGGGCATCCACAGCTTCTCTGGGCAACCTGTGCCAGTGCCTCACCACCCTGACAATGAAGCATTTCTTCCTTATGTCAAACCTAAACCTACCCTCTTCGAGTTTAAAATTTGCCCCTTGCCCTATCGCTGCAGGTCTTCCTCCATCTTTCCTATATATGCCCCTTTTATAGACTGAAAGGGGGCAAAAAGGTCTCCCTCGGCCTTGTTGAACAACACGAGGTTCATCCAGGCCCAGCCCTCCTGCCTGTCCAGGTCCCTCCATTCCCTCAAGCAAATCCACTGCATCACTTTGCTTGCCATCATCCACAAACCTGCCAAGGCAGCACTCACCACCACTGTCTGTAGCATTAGTAAAGACATTGAACAGAACCAGTCCCAGTACAAATCCCTGAGGGACACCCCTTGTTACCGATCCCCATGTGGACATTGAGCCATTGACTGCAATTACTGGGATGCAGCCATCCAGCCAGTTCCTTGTCCAACGAATAGTCCATCCACCAAACTTATCTCTCTACAGTTTAGTGACAAGGATGTTGGCAGGGTCCTGGCCTGCCTGGCCATCGCTGATGGAGGAGGATGGTGCTTGTGGGCAGGAATGACTGGCTTTGAAAGCATGAGTCTCTTATCCCAAAAGCTTCATCTGGAGCATTTAACATGCTGGCCAGGGCCACTGCTGGCCAGGGCCACCCCTGGCCAGGGCACAGCTGGTAGTGCGGGTGCAGGGTGGCCAGCCCCCACCAGCACTCATGCTCGCTCACTTTTTGTCTGCCTGCATTAGAAGAATGCGTTCCCCCCAAATTACTCAGCAAGTAACGAGCAGCAGCAGCAGCCGCTATAGCAATATAAATCCACAGGAAAGGATTTTTCCCCTCCCTTTTCTGAGATAAAAATCTCAGAACAGCAGAGGCTACACCGTTGACTAGGCTATTAAAGTGGTATTTATGAGGCAATCACTTATTTTAACTGCCAGCTACATAAAATTTATCAGGGAAAAAAAAGACTCGGGGAATTTTATAATTATCATTTACATTTTCTTAAACCTATTTAACAAATCAAATTTGCAATCCCTCCACACAAAAATATATCAGAAGGAACAGAGGAAGACAAGCAGCGAATGGGTAGTTAGCGCATCTCCCATGTACGGCTGCAGGGGTACTTCTTTGTTTGCCCAAAATGAGTCCCTTCTCTGCACAAGAAAGGCTCTTAAATGGGGCTAGGGAGCAGAGGGTACAAGTCTGATGCACCCCAAGCAGTACCTTACGGTGCCCCCAGCCCTCAGAAACCCAAAGGAAGAGACTGTGATATGCAGAAGTAAGGAACAGATGCTCAAGTAGTCAACACAGTTGTTTTGCAGTGAAATACACTGTTTTGTTGCTGTCAAAAAATATCTTCATTTCTGCAGGAGGGTTGTTAGAGAGGTGAGAGCAGGATCCTGACTGCTGGCCCAGGCCAGCTTGTGGCAAATGGGCAGGGGTGAGAAAGCTTCACTCAGGATCCTTCTGGGAGAGATTCAGTTCAGGACTTTCCTGGATCACTTTAGGTCTAATGGAAAAGAGATACTCATGGGGAGGCTCTGTAAGCCAGACATGAGGAAGGGCTCATTGCAACACAGAGGCTCTGCCAGCAAGACAAGGGGCTTCCATACAACACCCCCACTCAGCCACCCCTGAACACAGCAAATGTATGCAACATGTTTCAAGTGTAGATAGATGTTGCTTGATAGCAGCACACCTACGCAATGCCTGATCATCTCATGTCATGCTCCTGGAGGGTATTACACCTCTGTGCTTACAGACAGGGAAAGGGGGGTGGAAAGTCATTGAGGGACACAGGTGCAGCCCCACAGGAGGTCACCAGCAGAGCAACACTTACTGTCAAGATTTTGGCCAGTGATTTATTCTACACCAGATCCCTGACTATGTGCAGTTTATGTCTGGCAGCTGATAGACTGGGGCTAGGGACCCTCAACCTAGAGAAAGCGAAGGGAGGGTGTGGCAACAAATATGTGAGAGGGGGTTGAAGACCATTCATCCAGCCAGCCAGCTATCCATTCATCCACTCCAGGGACTACATGTTTTGTTCGGTTTCTAGGTCTCTCTCCTTAATCCATGAACACTTTCACTGCCCTTCCCCGGGCCACTTGATCTCTCAGGCTTTGCAAGGGCGAGTTACAAAATAACCGATTAAAATGGAGGAAGGAAAAACAAAGGTATCTCGTGTCTTGCCTCAATGAGGATCTGTTACACTTTTGGATCTTCCCACACACACACCTCATCTGCACAAAGTAGGCATACTGGATTGCACATTGGTTGTTGATAAGAAATTCATATTAATTCAGTAGGTCTGCAGAGCTAGAAGTTTGCTATGCCACATGCTTGATCATACTTTTAAATTAAAACTGAAAGAAAACAACTATCTCCCAACTATGCAAATCAGCTATTTAGAGTGCCAGGCTGCTTGTGATAGTTCTTCGACATTCTCAGTGTCAGAGCATATTTTTATCTTTTTGGAAAGCATTACAATTATTTCTTGTACTTTTAAATACACTTTGTTATCCTTTCGATTTTAGAAGGGCTTCCTGAGTATGCTGGGTAGGTAGCAACATGCTGGAAAGCAAGAAGTTTTGATTTCAGTATTACTGAATCAATTTAGTGTTCGTGGAAAAAAACATGTAACTTCCATGTGTCTGTTTACATGTAAGCATCCAAACATTTCCTGCGGAGTTTAATGCCTGTGTGGCAGCAGGGCTCTTCAAGTTGAATGTGTCCTGTAGGGACAATCTATGGAAATGATGGTTTCAGTATGTGGTAGATTAGGCCATCAGTATGTGGTGGTGGTGGTAGAGTTTTGTCATTAATAAAAATACATCATTTGCAGTAGGTGAGACTCCTTCAGGTACCAAACATTCAGAAAGAACCTTATTTCATTCATTCATTCCTGCTTCTGCTGAAGTGTACATTTGTCACAAGAAAAACTTTGCTGTTTTAAAGGACACTAAATCTTTGCAAAGGGGGAATGTCATTCTGGAGGAAGGAAAATTGGGCAATACAGCTGTACGAGTCATAGAGCAGAGCGTATAATGACTCATTATTTATCAACAAAGACACAGCCATGAGCAGGATGTGATGGTCTGGGATGGGCTGATGTCACAGCAAGGAGTGGGAAGATGGCAAAGACAATGAGACTATTATGACTATCTTTAACCACATAATACAATCAGACACTTTATTACTATTATTAGTCACTGCAATTCTGTAATTCTACAAACCCACTCCATCTATGTAGGAAGTTGTGAAAAATTTTTGTAGCAGATCATTATTTTTCCTTAAAAATTCCTTCTCATTTAATTTTTCTAAGAGATGTCTAAACTGGGCAAAGAAGTTTTGGAAGAAAAGCTCTGAAGTTATCCCTTGGGGAAAAAAATACAGTATTGGCAGCACAATCCATTCAAAAGAATGAATCAGCCTCCTGGAGAAAGGAGTAGTTCAAAACAGAGGACTAAATGAAAAAAAAACCCTCATATTCTTTATATTTGCTTCTCTTGCTTTGCATACTTTGGGCTCAGACTTTCAACCTTTTCTTTGCAATCACAGCAGCTGGAAACTTACTTTTTTCAATGGAAAATGAGAATCCAGCTTAATCACATGAGTCCTGGAGCTGGAGTTTCAAGGAAAGCTCTATTTCCCCTTCAGCTTGTGATTTGACAGTGCTAAAGGTACAGACAGACAGCTCTGAGACTTACAGAGACAGTCCATAAGAGATAAGCATTTAATAAGCAATCTCTGGCAATACTAATGGCCTCTATAGGAGCAAATTTTCATCCCTCTAGGAAGAGCGAGCTGAGCATTACAATCTAACATTTTTTCCTTTTTGAATCACATACTAGAAAAATGTGGCAGACTGTAAAAGCAGGCAGTTGGAGTATAAACATCTTGCAAGGCTTAGCTTTTAAAGAAAGAGGCGAAAGGCTGTCCAGGATCACTCTTGTGCCTTTGAAAAAGGGCCATCCCCAGCCCTCTGCTCATGCAGCAAACCTGGAGCACAGATGTCCTAATGCAGCCCCTTTTCTGCCTTTGCCTGAAGGTCAGCAAACCAACAAAGTCAGTATCTGGCCAGGTTCCCCCTGGGCCATCATCTGGGGAGCATCCCTTACCTGGGTGGTCACACCACAGGGAAGCATGGATGCTCCTAGTCTGTGAGGGACCTGACTCTTAAAGGCATGTGGGTGTTTGTTTTCCAAGTGAGTGTGGTACTGTCTCTCTGATGAAGAACATTATCAGCTGTAAGTAATTTGTGCTGTCCATTACAAAAATCTAAATGAGGTTATTACAATTCATTTTTTCAATTAATTTCTCCACAGTTTTTTTAGATTGCTGCTGTTATCTTTCATATTCATTTCAATAAGCTGCTTCCAAACAGTTAGGTGGCTGATATATATAAAGAAGTTAAAAACCCGTAACTCTTGCGAGGAAGTGGCCACAGAAGGTCCACAGCCCCTACTGTGCTGTAATCATGATTGAAATGAAGAACAAAATCTTTGATGCTTTTTACCCAGCAAACTGGAAATCAGTGGCACCGTAAGCTTTAAAGCACGGCTTGTCAATACGGCAAGCTTTTCCCTTGTACATTACCCCAGTCATATCCCTAATAGAAAAATAAATCTGAAGCCTAACCTCAGGGGAGCACTCTGAATTCAGTGGTCAGTGCGGGGCATCAGGGAGAAAGCACAATGTCTGATTTTCTCTTGTCTTATCTTTCTGGGACCCAGTACATATTTCCATCCTCTCTTCTCCTTGGCTATCATTTTTTGACACAACTAAATTCTGTAAAAATGAAGCCATTTTTATTGACTTCTGGACCCACATATTATATCTACTCTAAACTTTTCAATTAATCAGCACATCTCTTCATCACACCCACTTTAACCTCTACGTAATAAGTCACTGGCACCAAAATCTGTTTTACCATGCCTTTTCCCAGATTTCCCTGTCCCATCTGATTGCATGCTGGCACTGTTAGCCCCAAGCAGAAACTTAGGGCATTACGTGGGGCCCTGTACAGGAGATTTTCCATTGCCAGATGTTTGAGTCAGCACAGGGAATGTGTTATGTCAGGAGTACCTGGTGACACTGTTTCTGCGCAGCTGACCTAAGTGAGTCAAGGGAAGCTGTAATAGTGCACCAAAGCAGGTCTCTCCCACTGCCTCCCTTCTGAAGCACTTGGTCTAGTTGGCGGGGTGGGCAGCCCAGGACTGGGGTCTGCATGGAGGCTGGCTGGATCTGGTTTCAGCAAATTTTGCTTCATGAAGTGCTTGGGCTGTTTTACAGCACAGGTTCCTATCCTGCACCAGTAATATGCCCCAGCCAGCAGTGAGCAGTGGTTTTTCTGCCCCCTGTAAAATTAACACATGGTGGCATGGCACACATTCCCAGGTAACAGCACACCCTGCCTCTGGAAGTCCCATGATCTGCTGCAAGGACAGAAACTGCTGCCTGCGTCTACCCTGCGGTAAAGTAGCAGGCACACAAAATGAATTTTTTCCTCCTTTTCAATTTAATAGTCTCTTGGTACTACTCAGGTAATTATACCAGTGTGTCTCTTTGTAAGCTTTTTTTATTGTCCCTAGTATTCCCCCTGGCAAAGAACTAAGGAAAACGTCAATTTTCTAAAAGCACTCTGGCTTGAGCTGGCTGCCAGTGAAGTAATGTGGCCATCCCTAAAGTCCAGAGTGTATAACTATAACCAAAATGGAGTTCTTTCCTGTTTCCAGAGCAATTTCTTTAGCACTATTAAGAAAAAGTCTGCAGAAGAGAAAACATCACTGAACCGCTTTTCTTTTTTTTTTCCCCATGAGTATGAGAAAACATTTTTGAGGGTCTATTCTAAAAAGTATTTTGGTAAAATGCTTATCTAACAAAACTCAGTGTCTGCTATCTGGCCTCTGCCAGCAGGAAATGCATATTCTCAGCCTCAATGCTTCTAGTAGTAGTTTTGGATTGGTGATGAGGACAGTATTTTCATCCCAACAAGTCCCTTTAGCATTTATCTGAAATGATGGACAAAAGGTTTTTGTAGTGAAAGGAGGGCAGCAGAGCAGCACTATTTAAGAGAGATAATGTCCAGGTTTGGAATGTTCAGTAAGATAACAATACAGGGGTTTTCTACTCATCTCTTAATAGATATTTGAAATTACAGGAACCAGTCCTTCCAGTACAGGTACTAATGTTAATGCTAAAGAATAAAATGCATCAAAGGGCTTAAGCTATTTGATTGCCAAAATATCTAATTTCACTCATCTGAATGAAGCTTTCCTTTTTGTTTTTAAACAAGCCAGATATCAAGCTTTATAGTTCCCACAAATCCTCACCCCATCTTGGGACCACACATGGCTGGCATAACCCCTGCCCTGGAATCTGCAGGTGAAATTATACCCTGCCTCTGCAATCCATCCACTGCTCCTCCGATCCATCTGACCACCTCTCGACAGCCACCTTCCCCTACACAAATGGCACCAGCCTCACTCACACCAACTGAGAAATGGCATCACCTGCTCCCTCCACCTTTCTTCTTGTGCTGCTTATTAAATAAATGTCTGCCCTAAAGAGGGGTCTATATTTTACCTATCATGCTGCTCTTTGGTCTGGTTTACACTTATATATTGCCATTTTCTGCCTATCAGCAGGAGACAATCTCCTTCAGTCCCAATTAACTTTGAGGGCAAACAGGCATATGGAGAAGTTACTGTGACAACCAGACAGCGCAAAAACTCCTTATCTCTCCTTTCTGGGACACCTTAACAAGTTCATTTCTTTCAGACATACTCTAGAATTTTTTCTTTGACAGTCTCCCAGGCTTAAGACCTCATGGTTTATTTTCACATTAACAGAATACATAGAAAGTCGACTCATCCATCCATGCCAGTAAAGGGGCTCAGGTTCTTCAACTCTTTCTCTCTCAATTCCTCATTCTGAGCCATGGTCATCCATATGCCCAGGTGTGTCCCAATCACCCTATCCCAAGCTTTTCCTAGATTACAGAGCAGTGATACCATTTTATTCACCACATGCAATGAGTTTTCAGTCAATGTGCACACCATCATTTGATACAGAGGTGCCTGGATGAAGCTGGGTCCTCTCAGCAGCAGAGATGAACTGGCACTGCACAACCGTGCTGCGCTCTTTCCTCTCTGACACATAAAGCTCCGCCCTATTAAAGCTGTATTGTACCTAAAGTGCCTTCGGGGGCTGCCCTCAAGGCTGGGTCATGCCGTGCAGACGTACACCATTTTTTCTGGTGTTTACTCCATGAACATATTTGCTCTTGACCTGCATTTAAGAAACAACAAACAAACAAAAAAACCCCAAACAACAACAACAAAAACCAAAATAGGAAGGACTATTTAGGTTTGTTAAAGGCTCAGTAGTATTTCCTCCTCGTAGCTGATTCTTGGTTTAAAAAAAAAAAAAAAAAAGAAAACTGTGGTAGGCATAATGTTTTTAGATGCTCTATTACCTCTTTATATTCTTTCTCACCAAGTTCTCATGGAAAATATAAGTCTTTAGGCACTCAAAATGCTTTCCAGCCAATGGTAGGAGAACAACCTTTGCTGAGCTGCATTTTCTATAGCATTTGCATAAAAATACAGTTCAATTCTCAGTATATGCTGCAAAAATCTGACTCTTTTATTTCCATTAAGTTGGAAACTGTCCATATTGCCATATGTAGCCATTTTATCTTTCCTCGTTCCTTTCTTATAAAGCACAATCCTTGATGCCAGCTTGCTTTATGTTTTTGCCATTCACAAGGAAGTGAAAAATAGCAGCACGATTCCTGAAGAGACAGCAGCAGAACAATAACTTTGCTTAAAATCTAGAACAGCAAAAATTCACCAACCTAACCATTTAAACTACCCCATTGCAAAATCAAGGTTCAAACTCTGTTTTCCTAGTGACTGCCGGTTTGCAAGTGAGCTCTTAAAATGTGATAGCAGTTTCCCAATATCTCACAAAGTGGGGTGTTTATGATAAATACTTGATATTCAGTCATTTAATAAAACAGAGCTTCCTATTTCTGGTTTTATGTGATACATTGTACTAAAAATTTGCACAACAGTGATGTGCTTCTGGTAGCAAAGCGGAATACCTGCAAACATTTACAATATTCTAGTATAAAGTTGGCTCCTTTGCTGTTAAGGCTGATTTCATTCATTCATACAGACACAGATCATAGTATCAGCTTTAGTGAAGTTACAGGAAGGATAAATTCAGCTCTTTTAGTTTGTGTTTACAGAGTCATGCATTTTTTATAGTTCTACAGGCAGAGAGATTTCTGTTTAAAGCAGCATTTTCCTGGAGAAGACTATGGCACCATCATATGATTGTAAGGTGTTTATATATAAATGAAATAGAGTCAGAAATTCAGAAGGCAGCCCCTTATATTCCTCATGATGAGAGGGAGACGATGATAAAGACAGCGTTTGCAAAAATGTTGAGCTTAAGAGAAGAGTTGTTTTTACTAATTGCACTGATTTTGGTCTGAATGCTGATTTTGTGTCCAGCTTTACCACTAACAGCCCACACTGGCTCCTCAAAGAGATCCATTTTCCATGGTTTTACACATCTAATGGCACTCACTACTACTCAGGAATCATTAAGTCAGGTCCTGTGTCAGCCCTTATGCCTTGCTTGCACTAAAAATTAATGATTTAAGCCTTAAAAACATCTGACCTCTTGTTTCTTTGCTTTGACCACACTGTGACATTAGAGAGCAGAGCTCAGATGAAAACACTTTCATTTGACTCATTTCACTGTAACACACTTTCTCTGTCTCATGGGGTTTTGTTGGTTCAGGTTTTTTGGTTTGCTTTTTTTGGTTTTGTGTATTTGGTATTCTTTTTTTCCTTTGGATTTTTGTTTGTTTGCGTTTTAGGGAGGCAGAGAGATGCCTCCTGAACACCACTGAGAGCGACTGGAAAAAGTAGGGGCTTGGTACAGCACTGTGCATGTGGCCAGGTGTGGGGCAACGCTGACTTCAGCAGCATCACACCAAGATCCCTGCTTGGTTTTGGACAAGTCTCTACAAAATTACTGTTACTTCCCTTGCACATCTGCAGGGGAATCCCTGGCTCCTTGCTGTGGCACCAGGCAAGCCACCAGCAGGCACAGGCAGGGAGGTAAGCTCAGGCTGCCAGTATTCCTGTGTGCTGAGATGGGGAACAGCCGAGCAGACAGAGAGGGCATACCACTTTGGAAGAGAGCAATGGTTGGATGGAGAGGAGGGAAAATGTTATTTCCTGAATAAGTCACCTCGAATTAAAGCCTCTGGGTTGTGTACAGCAGCTGGGGCTGGGGCTGTCACTCAGTGAGCAATAAAGGAGATGCCAGCTCCTGTCTGAGCTCATTTTTTATTCTGGTTTTCAGGCGACTCACTCATCTCAGTAGCTCTTTGCAGCTCTTGCTTGTCGCACATGCTGAGTGAGGGCTGTCTGTCCCAGAAAGGCAGACACCTTCGCAGCAAATGGGGAAGCAAAGCCAAGCCCAGAGGAGAGATGTTTGGCCATGGTGTTTGTTCTGGAATCTCCACTCTCAAGTCCCTGTACGGGCAACTCCCTGCTCAGCAAACCCTTCCCTCTTAGACTCTCACCCGGGCACAGACTCAAGCACAGGAGGCAACAGGAAGGATAATCTTTACCCATGCCAACTCTAAATTCTCATTTGCCAGGGGAAACAGCCATTTGCCCTCTCAGGCAATAAACGGACATTAATTATTTTTTTTGCTCTTGCTCTTCAGCAGCTACCTACTTTCTCTGTAAGCAAGAACCACCCTGCTTTTTAACATTTCTCAGTGTGTCATACAAGAATCAACAATCTGACACAGCCCTGCCCAGCTTCAAAAAACGCTGCTTGGATACAGTGGCACAATGTAAACAGGGAGCTGTAACCCATGCAATTTTGGCTCCAGTCATTTTGGCACACTAGAGTCCTGTGGGCAAGGTCCCCACTCCTGGTATATTTTTGATTTTTCAAACGAGAATAAAGAGAAACAGCATCCAAACTGCAAAGCTTCCCAGGGAGGCACACTGCCAGTGCTCCTTATGGCCAAACTGGGCAGAGGAGCAGGAATATCCCTGCAGCAGCAAAGGCACCAAGACAGGCAGGGGTTGGATGAGATGGATTTCCCTGAACAATAACAGATGAAAATGGAGATTTGTAGAAAGGAGAAAAAAAAAAGAAAAAAAACAGGGAAAAAACCTAAAACCAAACAGAAATAGCTTTTGAACTTTGCCTTTATCACCAAACACCTCAGCTGGGGTTTTTATTTAAATGTGTTGATTACTTCTGCGCTGAAATTGCAGCACAGCTACAAGAATATCTTGCACTGATTTCTGCCACGGTGATGCTCATGTCCTCCTTTAGCAGGCTTACCTGCATGCTACCCCTGTTCTGGAAACTGGGTGAGAAATGTGAACCTCAGCACAAAGAAGTTGAAAGAGAGTTTCTGGTTACTCAAAAAGTAATCAGAAAGCATTTTAAGAGTATTTTGAATCTGTATTTTAAAGAGAATGATCAAGATCCACAGCTGTACTATATCAGCTTAATGACAGCAGTATTAAAAGAGGTCAAGTTATGCCAGGCAGATCACTAACCCTGGATTTTAAATAAATGCAATATACAAGTACAGAGATCATTCATAGAGGGAGTGACAGAGTAAGAAATTAAAGTGCACCTTGTTTGCTTACATGTGTTTGTGCCCAGCAGAAGGTAAGTCAGCATGCACTCCATTGAGGGTGCTGTCTCACGTGCTGAGAAACAGCTCGTGATTTTCATAATGGTAAAAGGATAAAGTCCTCCCTGAATGACGCTTGAAATGACTGTGCAGCCTCGGAGACATCAAGCAGGTAAACCAGATTTTGCCACAGGGCTAAAGAATGAAGGTCAGTGCTGAGCAATTAACATAGGTGACAGCATCCTCTATGTTTCTTTTTCATACAACAGAATTGACTCAGAAGAGTGAGGAAATGTAAACCGAGTAATTTCCCCAGCTGTAGTTCGCTGACTTTGTCAGCCATGATCTAGATCCCCAAAATCTCCATGCAGAGTGCACCAAACTTGTTCCCCTGATGGCCACATGCATGAGCACGCAGGGGATGCCATCAGCAAGGAAGGGTGACGGAGGCAGTTGGGGGACATTACTCTCTGCTAGTGGGATGAGCCTGCACCTCCCCATGTTGCTGCCACAGCTCCAGCCTGCACCACAGATGCTCACTTCCTCTCCTCCAGCCACCCTGGTCTGCCAGGCTTATGCCTTGTCTCCAGCATTTAAGGGGGAAGAGCCTCTCTCCTTCACCTCCTGGTGAGCTCTGGTCTCCTTCGCTTGTGTGTCACTATCCTTTCACCTAAGCATAGGCTGGGCAACTGCCTGGCAGCTTTGGGAAGCACAGGTTTCCTACTAAAGGCACTGGGTTGACAGGCTGTTTCTTCTTGTTTCCTTACCATTTCTTCCAACCAGGATATTTTTAAAGTTTGGGAAAGGATTCAAGTCAAATGAGGAAAAAAACCCAACCACTTCTAGGCATATTTATACAATACGTGGGGTTTTTTTTGTTTGTTTTGGGTTTTGGTGGTTTGGTTTTTTTTGCCTTCTTAGTTATTTTTGCACCGGCTGTCCTTTCATAATGAGATCTTTTTGCTTGTTTTGAGAGTTTGTTTTGTTGTCTTTTTTTTTTTTCAAAGGAAACCAATGAAAACAATCATCATCCTAGTGGCTAGTAGTTTTCAGGTTAGATATGAGATAAAACTAGAAGCAATGATACAACTTTTTGGAGGGCATACAGAAACAGAAACGCAGCTCATTTTAGCTGCTGCACAGTTGCATATTTGTGGCAGGGGCTGTGGTCTCGCTGACCGCATGCAGGCCTAGGAGCCCATATCTTTGGTATGTAACTGGAGATCATACTCTAATGCTCTGCCTTCCTTTCCAGAGCCGACAGCATTTCTCTGCCACAGGCTGGATTTGTTAGTAAATAGGCAAGATACAGTTGGGATAAAGACTATATTTCCCACTCCAGGTTTTTTTGTCAGTCCCTCCAGTAGCGTTCAATGTACAGATTTGCTTTCCTGAAAGCTTTGCTGATGAGTAGGTTCTCTGCTCCAGCCATAAAGCCCATCTGACAGCAAAAACCTGTGGGTGGCCCTGCAGACCCCGGGAATGACCCAGCCATCCTTATTCAGATTGATTTCAACAAACCAGTCAGTCTGAATTTGCCCCCACCTGAAGCAGCTGCACAGGACACCTCAAGCCCGTCACTCAGGGGGTGCCCTTGGCCACTGCACTATGCCTGGCTCCTGCCACCCTAATGCACTGTGAAGGCTTGGGGCAACCTTTGACTGTCTTTGATGAACGTTACATGTATTTGCAGGCAACGAACCCCTGCTGTGACAAAAAATACAAAACAAGGGAAATAAAATTGCATAGGTTGTTGTTTCAGCTCAGGATAATGACTCCACCAGCATCTGCAGGCTGACACGCTGCTTAGATTAATGTCGCTTTCAAGAACATGGCTTGATTTTTCTTTTAAACATTTGTCTTTACCAACAAGCCCCTCACCTTAGCACCAAATAATTTACTCTTCCTTGAAGATACTAGAGCTTGTCACAACACTTTAAATATTAGGCTGGCTGCAGCTCTCACAAAGTTAAGGGAAGCAGTCGAGGAGCCGATAACACCTCGCCTCCTCGTGCCATGGTAAGGTTGGATGTGCTGAACCACCAGATACCCTGCTGGTGCAGCAAGCAGCTCCTCACCACTGCTCCCAGACTTGGCTGCTTAGGCTTGCCAAAGCATATCAAAGATCAAGCGTTTCTCCCAGATCTGCCTGGAGAGATGATAAATGGGACGAAAATGACTGTTTGTTATCCTACTCCCCAACAGTGCTAAGCCAGATAGCTCTTCATTGCTTTCTTGCTTTCTAGAAGTTTTTAATATTTCAATTAATAATTTAATTAATAATTTAAATACACTTTAAGTTCCCTTGTAAAAGTGACCAAGTGCAACCACTGTATAACAGAGCCATATATTCGTTTTCAACCACACACCAACCATCTTCCCGTGCAGAAGAGAACCCACACCAACAAAAATCATCTTGGCTACAAACTACCTTATCACTTTCTCAAAAGAGAGATTTTTCAGTGTTATTTAGAGCACAAAAAGGAAAAAAGAGAGGAAACTCTTTAAAGTCAGCAACAGAAAGGTAAGATCTGTTCAGATAAACATAAACGTGACAGCACAATTTTCTTTGGTCTTCTTTCTATCAAATCTAAAAAATTATTTTTAATTGATTCTCGAGGCACTATTTGAAGTTCAATAAATGCTTCAGAAATCAGTTGGGAGTCCACAAATGTTAATAGTATTTAGCTCATTTCAATAAAAATGGCCTCATTAACATGCCAGCTGCTAAAACGTGTGATACCAACTGTGTCCTTCTGCCAGCCTGCAGAGAAGCATTGCTACTTACTACTCAGTTTTGCTTTAAGAGACCATTTAGAAAACATACCAATTTTACTGTATGCATGCATCTAGATAATAATTACTTCACAAGTGCCTTACCCCCAAAAATGGCTTTAAAAGTTGCTGGCAGCCCTTCCAATGAGCTGAGATCAGGCTGGCTTTCTTTATGAATTTTTTTTCTGCAGGCAAGTAAAACCTCATTCACTTTCCCATCCATCAGCACAGAAGGAGCCAGGTGAGCACCGTGCCTGTCTGAGGCAAGCAGTTTTTCATTATGGCTCTTCTATGTGGAAATAAATAATCTTCGCTCAGCTCTGCTGCTGTCAAGCCATAACCGGCATCTGCAGCTCGCTTGACTGTGTGTAAGCACCTAACTTCCACCTCCAAAATTTTAAAGTCATATTGCAGTTAGCATTAGAGCAAGTGCTTGCTGCCTTTACCCATCTACACGAACTAAGGATGACCCACATTTTGGCTTTATAAACATCTTTTCAACTAGTGTTTGTGCATCATGGTTAGCTTTCTGAGACCCCTTGGATGAGAGCCATTAGAAGCTTTCAGGAGTGGGGTGGTGCTTGTGTTTGAGTGGGCACAACATCCAACCCAGGTTTGGGGCACAAATAACATTTGGAAGCTCATTTTGAAAACTAATTTGCTGCTTAAGCTCCTTAAGCTAACTGCTGCTGCTGCCACCTTCCTGGCCAGCCCTGGCATGGTGAAGGCTTGAGACACTGCTGCCGTGCTTTGAGGGTACAGTAACAGTAGCAATAAAAACAATGTGCCAAATTACACCATGTCATTAGGTCACAAGGGAAGTAGTAGTACTAGATAAGTATTTCCAGAGAAAATGTGGTTCATTATTCGATAAAGTACTGATCAAGTCAATGAGATTGGCAAAATCCAACTCAGAAATGTCACCAACAGGTGGTAACACCAAAAATTTCTACATCTAATACATATCTCTGGCATAAAGCTGCATTAATAATTCAAGATTCCAGCTCAGGAAAAACAACACACTCTGGCCTTTGAGAACCAGGTTTTGATTTTCAGATTATGAGAATGCCTCTTCCTCGTGCTTACATTTGTAACTGTGCTTCCAGCTGGCGCCCTACCTGCCGAGCAAGCTGTTCACGCAGTTAAACGAAGCTTGATGTGCCAAGCAATAGTCATGTTACCCAAACCAGCTTGGATGGCAATACACATGCCAGCCTGCCTGCAAAGCCCTGTCCCCTCTCCATTACAAATCAAAGGAGCATGTGACTGGCTGTGCCACAAGTGTCCCCCAGCACATGCACGGCCAGAGGAGATGCCAACAGCCATCCCAAGGAACCCATTTCCTCAGTGTTTTAGAGCATCCCAAATGCCTTATTGTGACAATTCTTTCCCATAAGAACCAGCATAGAGGCTGTGAAGCCCTCATCATGCTCAGGTATGCCTTTGGTGAGAAATCATGGAGGGAACTCAGCCCCTGTGGCCACAGAGCAGCTCTCCAGGATGTGACCCTACAAAGCAGGCCAGGGCCTGTAAAAGGCAGAGCAATGATAAGCAAAATTAAGCAGCAATCAGCAGCCTGGTGCAGCAGCAGGTCCTACACATGGGTACTCAGAAGCTGGGCCCACAACCCCTTGTCATCCTGCAGCTCCTATCCCAGATGCTGGCCCAGCAGGGTGCAGCTCAGACATGTCAGTGCAAGGATCTGAGCCTACATTACTGGTAGAAGTGGATTTAAATTAACCACGAGTCATGAAACGGGCTGATTTGACTCTACTACTCACGCTGCAATGGGAAAGAGGGAAAACAGAGAGCAGGACTCTGAGTGTTTGAAGCAGCACAGCCCATTTGATTATTTCCTGAGCTCCCTGTGCAAGTGGAAACAGTGTCATATGCCTGCCTTCATCCTCTTTTCCACCTACTTCCATCTAGGACCATTAAAAAGGTGATACTCTGACATGGCTTTTCCACTGCTCGCATTGACACCCTGCTGGGTCAGAGGTATGAGAAAAACCTCTCTTCCCAGCACCTTCAGACCCACACAGCTGCAGGAGCCAGCAAGCACCACAGAGACATCCTACCTGCACCCCAGATGTGCCCCAGCCTCTATGAAACCTTGCCAGTGAAAAGATAAAGTCAGTGCTTTGGCTCAGTGCATTGCCAAAATTTAGGCAAAGTACAGCAGTGTACAACACAGAAGGGAACTGGAAAGTGAAACATGTGTCCTGCAACCATGGTGAGCATAAGGTCAGCAAATCCCATCTGTAACTCCATGATTTTGGCCAGAGGTCACTGACTACTTGGTACCTTTCAGCAGAGGTCTGTGATTGCTGAATTAAATCTCACAGTCCTGTGGTGGGTGGGGTGAACACTGGGTGACTGGTGCCACCCTGTTGGCCGTCACCACCCTGGGCAGCCTGTGCAGGGGAGTTGGAGGTGTCAGCCCCTCCCACAGTGATCAGAGCTTCTGAAATTACTCCACTGCCTTTTGGTAATCAGAAAGTCTCAGGGCACCTCAAGTTCACGTATAAAGCACAACTAAAATAGGAAGTGTGACGGACCACAAGCAGAAAAGGCCACAGTATGACTGTGATTAGAAATATGCAGTTCTTCTGAATCCACTGTGAGATGCTGAGCCCAAAGCCTGGCCAAGATCCTCCAAGGACACACAAGGAATCAGAGGGTCTATTGGCACAAGTTTAATGCAAAGGTTAAAGCACAAACAGCTTCAGAAAGTGCTTAGAGATGTTCACAGAAGGCCAGCCTGCCTGAGATCATGGGGCATAATTGCCTCTGTGTTGTCCTTGAGGACATGTTTGATGACCAGAGCATGGCTGCATGTCCACGCACTGGCTGGCAAAGACAGGTACCTCTAACGTAGCACTTGGCAGCAACTGCCCCTGAAGCCAGGGGAGAGGGCACTGAAGAGGCCTCTCTGCCTCTGGCTGCCCTAACCACAGGCAGAAGGTGCTGACCTGAAGGTCACGGTGGTGTGTGGAGCACACTGGGACTGTCCAACCTGGAATTTCAGCTGCAGAGGACAACTTCGCAGAGCTACAAACATTTTGCTCAACAACTAATTATGTTTTTGTTAGATTTTCATTTACCAGGCTCTGTGAAAAAGGTGTCTCAATCGCTGGAGTACTTTCGAATTTCTCAACTAAGTTTTTTTTAAAGTGCAGTTATGCTTTTTTGCCATTGCAGACTGACCCGAAGGTGCAGGCAGTAGGTTAGTGTTCTCCAGACCTACACATTCATAGACTGTGCCCTGTAAAGCATCACTCTCACCCCTGTCCCTGGGGCAGAAACCCCTCTCTGGGTACCCACCACAGACCTACGAGTCCCGAGGGAGGAGCAGGCGCCCCACTCCCCTCCTTCCCCTCTCGCTTTTATTTCGGGTCACCCGTATTTCACTGGAGAGGTCAGAGTGTGGCAGCACAGCCGCGGCTGAGGCCCTTCCCGGAGGGAGGAAGGGAGCACTCAGAGCTTTTGAAGCAATGATAAGAGAGAACACCGCAATTAGGGGCTCGCAGTTTCTCCAGCGAATTTGCATTTTAAATTACGTTTTGGTATAATTGTGTTTCATCTTTCTTTTCACTCTGACTTCTGTAACTTTCATTATTTCCTAAGGATGATTTGAAATGCTGTATAAGACTACAATTAAAAAAAAAGAAAAAACCAATTTTATATCAATTTTTTTTTTCTCAAAATATTCCTTTGAGATTAATCATTGGGGGGAAGGGAAAAGTCATCTGAGATGAGGGGGAGCTAAATAAGGTGATGCTGAAAGGCTCCCCCAGGAGGGAGCTGTGGGTTCTGGCTCATTACCCCAGGCTCTGCAGAATGCAATGGGGGCTGTAACAAGGATTTCGCCCCAGCCACCTCCTGGCCGGGCAGACACCCCGACCCCACCACAGGAGGTAATCCCAATTACCAGCTCCTTCACCCCAGGAGTTCACAGCTCGGCCTCAAGTGCTAAATCCAATTATCTCTAGGTCCCAGTAAGGAAAGATACCTTGGCAGCTCTGCTGTCAGGATAGATTAACCCACAGTCAGACAGACCCCTGCATCCCCTCCATGCTGCTGCTGATTGTCTGAAAAGTCAAACAGCACCAGTGTGGCCGATCTGTTGCACCTTCATTTCCCATCCCCTCCACACAGCTTCTTGCCACTCACCAGATTCTCAATGCTGCCCTCAAATTGGGAGCAGGGGGCTCGGCTCCTGACAGCACTACAGAGATGCTGAGCCCCCACAGCTGCCTGCAGGGTACAGCCCATGCTGTGGGAAAGACAGCTTATGTAGGAGAATACCCTCAGCTCTCTCAATACATGAAAAAAAGCATATCTAGATCTCTCCAGCATGCTCTGAAGGGGAAAGGAAAGCTAGTCAAAGGAAAATGCGCTTCAATCTGTAATAAAACAAAACCACTGCCATTGTTAGGCACCTGAATGGAGACGTGAAGGTTAGATGAGCCTATGTTATATTTAGTGCTGTCAAATACTGTTTGAGCATAAAGTATGGCTTGTGTTATTGCTACACTCCCTGCCTGCAAGGCCATCCTGCGCTCTAAAAGGACTCCCAGCATGTAATGGGCTCATTTTTTCATATTTCCAGAATTCTAGTTATGAAAATGATGGGAACTTCATATTTGAATGTCACCTCTGATACGTTGTGTTAATTTTCCTCTTTTAATACCCTCATCTGGACGCTAATGCCAGATGATTATGTTGCTTATGAAATGAATGCAAACAGGTCTAAGTAATAGGCCACCAATTCATACCCCATCAGGACAGTGGTCGTGGGTTTATTGGCATACCAGTCCCAGTTTTGATCTGAGTTAAGCCGATATAAATTAAAAGTAAAAAAATTTAAAAAAAAATTTGGTGGCTGGTAAGGGGAGGTCCACGGTTGGTATTAATCTGCATTTCTCCTCTGAAGACAGTCCTTCTGCAGAGACTGACCCTGACTGTACATGCCTGTCGCAGCCAGGCCCACTGAGGTCACATAGGACGTCCCATGGCTGCTGCTGAGTCAGTGCTGAATGCTGCTTTCAGCCTTGTTTGCAAAGGTTTTTTGGTAAACTAGTTTAGCTGTTTTATACACACTATGGTCCTGGCAGAGGGAGGATGGGTTTTTCCTCCCTCTTCCCCCATCCTCCAGCGCAAACAGCAGTTTCACTATGTCTGGATTTTGCCACTATAACACCCCCATTTGTGGGGTTTGGTTTTTTGGGTTTTGGCATGGGTTTTTTGGTGTGGGGGAGTTTTTTCGAAGTCTTTTAAGGCAGGAAAAAGAAACAACTCAATAAAGTGCTCTATTTTACTGCACTTGCTTAAGATAATATCCTTAGGATACTATTAATTAATGATCCAACTCTTACAGATTTTCCGCAGTAGAATAAAAGTTGGCAGAACAGAGAAGCTCCAGATGGAGAAAATCTTCTGCATCAGACAAGGCTTTATGAGTGACAAGCCCCTGCCACTCATGTTTAAGGCCACAGGCATAAGCTGCTTGTTATGCTGCAAATCAGCTAAAAATATCCTAAATGCAAACCTTTTTCTTCTCAAAACCACCTGTTACATCAGAGGCTCTCAGAGTCTAACATTCAGATTTGTGTGTAGAGAGCATCTTTTTTATTATGAAAGAAAAAGTTTAGAGCAGTGCAAAATAAGAGGGGAAAGGATGCACTGCAACTACAGCCCAGCTTCAAGCACATCCTGTTAAAAGTTCATGGAATAAAAAGTTACACAGCACTAGCAGAGCACCTGCAAGCTTGTACTGGGTGACATTTTAATCAGATTGACTCACCTTTTTTCTTTTCTCCCACAAAAACTGTAATTTATTCTCTCTTCTAAGCCCTTTGGAGAAAGCAGCTCATGTAGGTTTGATGCCAAGTGCCCTGTAATACTAATAATAATACTAATCCAGAAGCCATAGGCAAGAGCACAGAACTCTTTACAAGAGCTCCAGTTCATGGGCAGGAGACCTCTAAACCAGCACCTGAAGGGCTTCTTAAGAGAACCAGTAAAGTTGGCTGCAAAACCTTTACAAAAGAATTATTTTTAGCATTTTAATTTATGAGGGCAGTAAAACAGAATACAGAGCATGACTAGCAATCCACCACCACATGAGCCTTATCAGCCAACCCACCTCCTTGCAGCACTTTGGAGCCTGCTTCAGCATCACAGGGACATGCATGGCTTGTCCCGTTCCTTTGAGTTATTGAAACATTTTGGGCTTTACCTGCAAAAGTAGGGCCCTTGGTGAGCCAGGATCTCAACTTACATGGTCAGGTCTAGAATTCACATGCACTGAACCCCCACTCCAACATTGAGTCAAACCCAAAACTCAAACCCTTCTCACATCTGTTGCCAGCTCTCACAATCCCTGTTTAGTTAGGTTGTAGTAACCACTTAAACTCTCTCCTCAAAGTTACGTAATCTTTTGTGTTATTTAAGTGGCCTTTTTTTAACTGATGAAAATTAGTATTTCATTTTGCCTCTTAAAATCTGTGCTCTGTATCATCTCATGGTTTTAAAATGCCTAGTAGGATTAAACTCAAGATTTTTCTCCATTAGGACAACTAAAGCTTTTTCAGTTTGAATCTATGGGTTTTTGATAAGACAAGAGGATACCATATAAATTACTGGAGCCTGTTATTTTTAAACAGTGCCCTCAACCCCATCTTCAGAAAGGAAAGGATAATTTGAATTTTAGATTTTAAACACTGATCTCACTTGAGACTTCTTCTATCCCAGATAGTGATGTTATGTTTGCTGTCTAATTAAGGAAGAGATGGATTAAGTGATAGATTTATCACCTACCTTGGAAATTACCATAACCATTATTATAATAGTAATGTCTACATCCTGCAGGATCCAAAAGTGCTTAACCAGATAAAGAAATCCTGTTTTCACTACACACATGTAACAGCAGTGGCATCTGGAACGTCTCCAGGCTAAAAAAAAAAAAAAAAAAAAAAGGAAAAAAAAATCAAGCCAGAATTCAATCTAGTGTGTATTTTTGTTAGATGTTAAGTACAGGTGAGGGGTCCTCACCCTTCTGAGTTTTCAGTGTAATTCATAGGTTTAAATATAAATGTGTACATAAGAAACAATAGCAGCCCAACCCTCAGAAAGTAAAAAAAAAATAAGAAAATCACTTTGCTAGAGAGGATTTTAGATTATTTAAGTGCCTAAATCCACAGCCAGACCCTGAAATTCTCCCTTTAGATGTTGTGGAAGCTCTGCATGCATCTCTAAAAAAATGCAGTGCTCGTCAAGAGTCTTCCAGAGAGACAGGAGTAGTTCAGCTGTGGCAGAGATCGTGTTGGTGTCCTACATGCAGCAGGGCCCAAGTGGGGTAACAAAATAATAGCTGATAAAATCTCATGTGTCCCAAGATGATGGATGAGTATACCTTGTGAGGCAAAGAGAAGCCAGTGCTGGCAGCTCCTGTGACAAGGAGGGGGCTCAGGAATTGTTTCCCTCTAACCTCATCACTCCTCATCCTTCAGGCCAGGAGGCAGCTGCAGAAATACACCACCTTTGTCTGATGGTTTTTGGGTTTTTTTCAGAGTCTACATTCCCATCCCATTTCCAAAGATAATTTTAGAGATTCCTTAAGGCAACAACTGTAAAACCTTACACCTCCAGGGCAACAGACCCCTGTAACACAAGGCAGTAAGATAGTACAGGCAGGGTAAGCTTGACAGGATGCAGCTAGGCTGCCTTCAGGGGGCTGAGAGGGCTCTCCACTAGAAAAGCAATGCCTAAAAACTGCTGGCTGCACCTGGAAGACAGATGCTCAACAGGTATCTGTTGTAAGGAAGAGGGGAAACCTAAACATTGCACTTAATCCTCTCAACTCAGAGGAACATGGCAGAGAAGATGGTTTTTAGCAGAGCGTGTCAATCACAGCAGTTTGCAACTGTAGCTAGCTTTATTGAATTGTGTGCTAAAATCAGTAATTCTTCCAGGCCAGGAGGAAGATTATCATCTGTTGTAAATTGTCATACTTCAAAATAGCACATTAATTGCTGTGATAATTTATACCAGCTGAGAATCTCCCCTGGGGACTGTGTTTATTACTCAGCTTTGTGTCTCAGACAATAGCGGTCTCTATCAGGGATTGGGTCCTCTGGTACTTTCATCATACCCATGATAATGGAAAGCGATATAAACCTTATGTCTTTCCATTTTGGATAACCAATGCATCAACTGAATTGGACTTAATTGTATAACAGTGGAAGTGGAGCCTGGAAACACTGATGGAAATCACCTGCGGGGATTTTCTTCCCTTTCCCCCCTGGTTACCTTTTAACAAATGATCATCCATCTACCTATAATGCTGTGGAAAACAGAGCATTTTCCTCATGTTTCAGTGAACAAATAGCCAAGCTACATTTTGTGCTTTACAAAACCAATTTTAAAAGGTGCACAGGGAGCAGAGGAGGAGGGTACTTAGGGGGTTAAACTGCTCAGCACTCAAATTTACCCAACTAAATAGTGAAAACATTTTTGGCTCGCTTCCTTGAAATATGACCTGTCAGTTGTGTTCAACTTTATAAGCTCTTTTAAAGCTAAAAGTAGTTGAGTGGGTAGGGCTGGCAACACCCTGCGAAGTTACTTTGGTTTTTCTTTTAAAAGTTGAGTGCTGCAAAACATTCTTTATTAATGCTGTACATGTCTTACCAAAAAAAAAAAATTGCAACACAACTAACCAACCTGCAGTGATGCTCCAAGAACAAGCAGTGGTTGGGGGGTCCCAGTCTGCCTCTCCATGCATCCTCTCCTCTGGGTCCCAAGCTTTGGCTCACTGCAGCCTGGGACAGGACCAGTTCAACGAGATATGCTCACAGGGCTGGCAAGTCCCACATACCCTTTTCATCTCCCAGGCACTGAGTAGAGGCTGCCCCATGCTTTTAATCACACATGGTCCTACATGAGTGTTTTCTGTAACCAGTCCACCTGCAGACAAGCTGGAGAGCACTGGAAGATTTGTAGGAGCTCTTTTGTTCAGTGCATGGCCCCTTTTCTCCTGCCCTAATGCAAACAGGCTCTTAACGATCTAAACAGCAGCTTGGGAATGTTTAGACCAAATGCATTCCCAGCAGCTGTCAGAACTGTCACCGCCTGCCAGGCAGCTGTGGGGAGCAGGGAGGGGAGCCAGGTGGGCCTCCAGAGGATGGTCAGCACCTCTAGTTTTTAAAGATCTCCCGCTTTTCTGGAGTGATGGAGATGCCTTTCCTACAACTCATGCAGGTTGCACTTGGTCATCTGCATGCTGGCAACCAGCCCCCTCCAGAGAGAGCTGTTTCATCTGTGTTGTGTGTTCCCATTTCTGCAACGCTCCTGGGTATCAAAAGCAAAACTGCTTCCTAGCGAAGTGATATTACTCAGCTTCAGCATTATATTTGGACACAGCCCTAACTCAGCACTGTTACCAATCTAAATTCTGATGTCTGTATTTGGAAAAATAGTTTTGTTGCATAAAATTTGAAAAAAAGTTGGATGAAGTTTGAGGTGTGGTATGAAACAGCTGATATTAAGATAATTTCCTTCCAAATCCAGAATGACGGCAGCAGCCGTAATCTGGCTCACTCTCAGTTCCCTTCACTACCATGGTATAAAGCCTTCTCCACAGCCCCCAGCTTTTGGAAGGTTCATTCTTGCACCATGCCAGGCTGAGGGAGAGGACACCATGGGGCAGTGTGGGGCATGAGGTATTACCGTGGCATCTTCCCCTGCTTCCCACTGGTCCCATCTCCAGCTGTAGAGGGACAAAGTTGACCATGTTTCATGGAGGTGTGTTTTGCATATGTGGTGTCTTTTGGTTGAAGGTGGCCATGGTGGTTTGATACCTGGTGGTGACACGCTTTTGGCAAAAACAATTTTTGGAGGCGCTTCATACATCTTAGTCACAGTCACTGGCCCCTTGGCCCAGTGTGCAACTCCCCCATAGACCCAGTCCACAAAATGGTACCTCCAAAGGTACCTGCACTCTGCCAGAGCTTGCTCTCATAGTGGTATATGGGGTAGAGGGGGTAGGTGTGTGGACAGGGGCAGGCTATAGGGGAAAGGCATGTTATCACAGCAAATACCTCAGGGTTTACCCCTGCCACACTTCCAAGGACCAAAGTCAGACTGATGTTGCTGAAATAGCCAAGGGAAATTGCAACTGATGGAAGCCTCCCCTGCTTTTTACTGTATGGGCTGCCCAGGCACTGTTGACTGTTCCTATTCGTAAAAAATGTCTCACTTGGAAAACATGCTGCAAGACAGCTTTGCTTTTAAAAAACTCAAGGCAAATGAATTAGCCAGGATCCATAAGTGGGTAATTGTCTCCAGAGACACCAACTACCCCAGAATGGACAATGTAAAGTCATTTTTTAAATGGGAATGAATATTCATAGGAAGCATCACACTATATTCACCCACTTGCTATAGAGCAGGTCTTTCCATAAATCCTGAACTTGTTCCTCTGACGATGATCTATCACCTTGCTCTGCAGGTAGCAAGGACTAAGTTGCCCCACACCTTTATTTTCAGTAAGTGTTGGGTAATTATTAGAAGTTTCACTTACTGTTTCCAATGCAGCCCAGCCTGACAAGAAAACTGGAAATAGCGGTGACATTCCAAAGTTTAAAACTTCTAATTTTCAAGAGCATCTGCATCAGTTGGGATGATGAATAAGCTCCTTGGCAATCAACATCCACAGTAAATGGGCTGACTTGTTTGGAAATAGTATTACGGAGCATGGAAGCAGGGAAAACAGTAAGGCATGAGATAGGTTTTGTTCCTGGGAGCCATGCAATGGGGTAACAACAGCCCCTTCATCGAGCGATACACCTGTTAGAGATCTCCTGCCTCCCGTGCACCAGCACGGACACTTCTGGTTAATCCCAGTGGAAAGGACATGCAGTTTCATCTCTTTTCCCCCAGTGCACCACCACCAGGCCCCATTGTGCTTTGCTCTTGGAAATGGAGGATCACAGATCCCAGCAGAGCGAGTACCACTGGTTTGCACTGCCAAAGCAAGGAGGGTTGAGGCTGATGAGCGATGCAAAGGGCATGAGGCTGTGGGAGCAGCCATTCCCTCAGGTTTGTACATGCCTAATAACTAGTAAGCTGTTGCACTCAGCAAATTGTTGGTCTCAGGCTTTTTATTCCTGATTGTTGAAGCGCAAACGTCATTCCCCATGAAAACATGTGATGTTGCTCTCAACCTGTTGGTTCAGGTTTGTGCTCCCGGTACAGCCTTAGCAAAAAGCTAGGAGGGAAGGAGGGAAGTTGCTATTAAGCTGCAGAGGCCTTTGATCTGCTCTATTATGTTTTACAAGGCTTTGGAGCTGGACAAAATTTAGGTGCTCGCACCTCTCATCCACCACTGCCTTGGGAGGTAGAGGAGCAGCAAATGCAGATGGACAAGCTCCACCACCCTGTCCTATGTGGAACCTTTGGCCTCCCTGTTTTATTGGGGATGCATCACAGTCAACCTGGGGACCTGTGGTTACCTCTGGGAGGACAGGGCAAATGACATATCTGTTCCATCCCAGCTATGCAGCATTGCTGGCAGGGCACCCTCACTCCCTCTGCAGAGGAAGTTTTTGGGAGCTGCAAGAGCAGGATGAGGCAGCAAGGATGACAACAAGCATCCCTCTCACTGGCCATTTCTTTGCTTTTAAGGGTTTGCTTAGGCGGACTTTGCCACCACGTGGCTTGTCTTGGAGCTCGGTTAAAAAAAGACAGCCTGTCTGACCTCGCCCCAGTGTAGTCCATTCCTCTCATGGTATGGATGACACATTTTGATACAAACTGAAGTGGTTCAGTTGGGTGTTTTTAATACCTGGCAAGGTTTCCTTCTTGAGTATTCCTATAACACAAATCTCTTTGAGAAAACTTGTTTTCTATTTAGCAGAAAATTTAAATATATTCAAGGCACTGCATGCCAGAAAAAAAAAAAAATAGAAAATTGTCTTCAAAATAGCTCTGGCTACTGGGGGAGTTATTTGTGCACTTTAGAAAACACAAACTCCTTTGGGCTGGGAGAAATAATATGGTGAGCACATTGCAGCAAAGAGGTCAGAGAATGTGGTTTTTTTCCTCCCTTTTGTTTTAAACATCTACAAAAGCAGCTGCTGTTTTTCTCACGCATCAGTTGTGGAGTGCTCAGCCTGCGGGCTTGTTTCAGAGCTGCAGAGGATCCTGCCAGGGCCCGGGGCAGCCAAAGCTCTGCACCTCTGTGAGCCAACACCAAAATGACTGGCCCTGATGGACACTGCACCGCATGTTAGAGGCTGCTCCTGAAAGAGTAGGGCTAAAGGGATCAAGTTCTCTGCTGCAGAGAACCATAAAATCACTCACAACGAGCTTGGAATGTATTATAGTGGCCTTATCCTAAAAAAAATCCTTATAATCTTTTGTACAGCAAAGACAAGGCAAGCCCTCTCTGCTCCAGGGAGGCACTTACACAAAGTCTAGTATAACATGTTCACAGAGTTTCAGAGAGTTTTGTAGCATGCAAAAATATCCCAACTATGGTTATGTAATAAACACCTGGAAAAGCAGATTAGATCAGTCTGATAAAATGCTTAAATAATATCCCAGGTTAATTTTAGTGCAGTGAAAATTTCCTGCAGCAGTCCATTAATGGAGATGTCAGTGACATTTTACTGTATGGTGTGCCTTGCAATAGCTCTCAGTGACTGTCGTCAGCCCCTCTCTTACCAGTCCTTGTGATGGCAGCAAGTTTGCATTGAAGCATCCCTTCCCCTGTATCAAATCCTATAAAATAACAAGGAGAGCATCTGATAAAGGCCTGAGTTCTCTTTTATTTGACAGTCTCACGTTAATATTAATGAGGATGACTCTTGCTCAGACTGTAAACCAAATGGGTAAGCTGTGGAGTTTAGCTATGGGCAGAGGCAAAGCAAGTCCTACAAACAATAAAAATCATGATCAGCTGTCAATTAAACTCAATAATGAAAAATAATAATAAGCCCTTTCATACATTAAGCATACCAATCCTTCCTCATCATAAAGTCTTAAAGACAAATCCTGTGTCTGTACCTGCTCTGGCCAGTTTCCCTGGTGGGGAAATCCTCATCATGTCCCTAAGTTGCCCATCCCCAGAAAGGCAGCACGGGTGCCTGCCTGCAGTAAGTCATGATTCCTGGCCACCATGGTGGCCTGATGAGAGCATCTCCACCCCATCTGCACCTCCAACAGAAGGGATTTATGGTGCACCTGAAGACAAAGGCAGAGGTAAGGAACAAAGACACTAAGCAGGAAATGCAGGTTACAGGTTACATTCGTTCCCTCAAGTTAAAAGATGGGGATTTCAATGCATGAGAGAGGCAGAGAGGGTACAGAGCATGGCCACCTCTTTCTTTCCCATGCTGGAGAAAACCAGAGCAGTGCCCTGTTCTCATTAGCCCCTGCTCAACATCCCTTTCCATGCTCAGCTCTCAGCTCAACCCTCCCAGTGTCCTGGTAGAAAACTCCTTCTCCAGCATGGACCCTGAAGTAACCCATTTGTCTTTGCCCTACTTAATAATAAGGCAAAGGACATATTCTCCAACTGAAGGGAACTGATGTTGAAAGTCTTGCCATACATTCCAGGAAGGAAAGCTGAACTCTGCCTGTTTTGCATCTGAATTGCATCCATCAGAGCCAATTCTGATGTGCCAGAGGTGGGGATGAAAGGTACAACTTGTTTCTGCTCAGTGTCAGTGAAAAAAATTTCTCATATAAGTAAAGAACATTTCCCCGTGTACAAATAAAGACTTGGCTGAAGTCTCTGGGTAAGATACATGTGTGGAAGTCTCTCCAGTGGATGTGGAAATTTGTTGAACATTTCCATCTGCTGAGGAGTCTGGCCATCAACTTGTCCTTCTAAATTCTTAAGTTGCATTGGATTTCCAGCATTGAAAAATGGGATACTGTATTTGTGGGAATATCCAAACCCATAAATATTGCACAGACATGCACATACACAGAAAAAAGTGTGGCAGGTAATGACCGGGATTGCTCTTTCCAATTAGTGTGAGGGTTTTAGGAGTACTCACAAACTCTTCACAAAAATGGCCTTTTAGGCAGGCTGAGATCACCCAGATGTTTTTAATTACAATATCTCTGGGAATACTTTCTCAGCTTATCTGTCACTGCCCTCCAGCACTGGTTCCTGTTGATTAAATCTGCCTCAGTAACAGAGCACAACTTTGGCTGCAGTTATTCAGTTTCCTTGCTATTGGATGTTAAGGCTTTGCCGTGTTTTCACATGAATTAACAAAAAGAGTGGAGAGCAGATCCATAGCATGCTAGCTTCAAAGTGTGTTCCTGTCCCTTTCTCTTCTCAAATGTAGCCCTACATATCTGATAACCCCACAGGTCAGAAGCCAGTGGCCACGGTCTCCAGAGGTGACCAGGACTCACAGTTTCATGTTGAAGAGCAAGAAGATCACCTTTAAACACAAGGTCCTGTGTCCTGAATGGTGGAAATAGTTCATCCCACAAATGCAAGCCCTTCTCTCTTCCACAGGTGGAAATCTCATAGGTTTATAGCGAGTTTCATAGTTGGAGACTACGCGTGTTGTTCTACTCAAGTCAATGAAGGCATTGCTGTTGAACTTAGCAGGGCTCCTTCCCTTGTTTAGGCTGTAGTGACAAGGGACAGGGAACATGCCCTGCTGTGAATGACATTCAATGCTGTGGCTGTACTTTCAAAAGAGAGGTTTGCAGGAAGCAGATTGCCAATGCACACACTCATTCCATGTGGGAGGCAGCGCAACCTGCACAGATATCCCTAGATGCCAGCTGTGGGCAGGTACCTCAGTTCCCAGGGATTGCCTTCCAGCTGTAGCCAAGGGCATCACACACATCACAGCCCTCTTCCAGATTGTGCCTGCTGTGAGAGGCTCCTCTTGTCATGGGCAGTGCAACACTTCCATGGTGCAGAAAATGATCACTTCTCTAGGCAGATGGTTGCTGTGCTCAGAGGGAGGGAGAGAGAAAGTTTATGGACTGAGGCCCTGGCTCTGAAGCAGAGCAAAGCAGCCATACCAGCATAGCCTGACAAGAAAGCAAAAGCAGCACAAATCACCGGCAGCCTAATGTGCCAGCAGCAGCCAACAAGTGGTAGTTTGTCTTATAAACCCTTAGTGAGTCTCCAAGTTTTGGAGCACTTTAAAAAGCCTTTATGAATGTGGACCAGGATTTCAGCTTATTAAATTAAGTGCCATTTTATTTTTTTTTTAAAGCTCTGGGAGGACATCACATCAAAGCCTGATCTTGAGAGATATTTAGGGTTATTAATTTACATAGGCTTCGGTGAAGAGGTGTATATTGCATACATCTTGGAAACAGTTTCTCTGAGCTACCTTAAGAAAGACATGGAGAAGAAATATCTCTCCTTCCACAGGTGACCCACCATTTAATGGTCCCACTATGTGGGATCTGGGGTAGTCTCTATCTCTGTTTTAGTCCAAGAAGTTCCTTTCCAGAGCAACATTATTGGCTTTTATGAACTTCTCTTTACATATTTAAAGTGACTGTAGTTCCACTAATGACTATAATTGGTCCAGACACCCATTAATTTTGATTTATTAACTTATTCAATTTCCCGCATTGTAGTCTTGCCCACTCTGTAAGTAATTTACTGTTTTAATATTGTGGGTCAATACTAATCATATCATCCGTAAGTTGTTTAATTAATAACAATTAGCACCTCCCATCAAGAGCTCATTTTCCTGCATGAACACTGTTAATGTGATTTTTCAGAATCATTACCTGTACCCACTCCCAATTGACTATTCAACTTGTTTCACCAGAAAAGATGCTTTAAGCAGCTACAGTAGCTTGCCATCTCCCATGATTTTATCAAGAATTTCATCATATTTACTTTCCTTAAAGCCTTGGCCCTCCAGCTGAGTAATATCATGTGAACCTGGTTTTCAATATAATAAAAAAGTGTCGATACAGCATATGAGTGTAGGAAAAGACCTTGCAAGCATAAACAGCAGTCTCAAAATCTGAAGGGTAAATAAGAACTAAAATCGTGTCTATATATATATATGTGTGTGTATATATATATATGTGTGCGTGTGTGTATATCTATCTGTCTATCTTACATTCATTCTTATGATTTTAAGCTGGCTTCTGTTTTTTCTGAATGTACTATTATTTTTTATTGGCCACTGGTATTACTGCAGTATTTAACAAGGAAGGCACGAGTATAACAGTACTTAAATCCCTTTCATAAAGATCTCTGCAACCCCTCTATGGCATGCCCACTTAGTCTTTCATGTCAGCACAGCAATAAACACAGAAATTAATACTCAAGTTATTCAATATCTATTTGCAAACGAAATACTCAGCTTCTAGCAGTTTTTCCCCAGGAAAAAAAAGAACAAAAACAAAACCAAAAACAAACAACAAAAAACACACAAGCCAACCAAACTTAAATATGGCTTCTGAAGTTAAACTGAAACTAAACCCCCAAAAGCCTCCACATTAATATGAAGTGACTTGCCCAGTGACACAACACTGGCAATGACCTGGTACACATCAACAGGCAGGGATTGTTCACACTCATTTTAACACAGGAGCTAAGCGGGAATGGAAAGGAACCAGCAGCAGTGTGTTGAAAATGGGAAAGATACTCCTCTGCACAGTGGCTGGCCAAACCTGGCAGCGCATCTCTTGTGTGCCAAAAGCTTACATAGGTTTGAAAAAGGATCAGATGAGCTCCTACAAGAGAAATCCTTCCAGCACCATTATGGAGCACTTTTACTGGGGAAGTTTTTGCTGGAAAAGCCCATTGTAGCTCTGCTTTCCCCTGGGTCCCTTGTCCAGAGGCCTGCCGCTGCTATGCCCCCACCTATTGCTGGCTGTGATTCCCACCAGCAGGTCCTCTCTTGCATGGCTTTTAAATCCAGAAGTATAGGCAAGGGATCAAAGATCCTGATGGAGGGTAGGCACTACCCGAGGGGCTCAGACAAGCACTGCTAGCACCAAAAAAAAAACCTCAGCATCAACAGAAGCAAAATAAAGCACAAAATATACGTACAGCAAATTTATACAACATGTTTGAAACCAAAGCAATTGTTTCTCAGTTGACTTCCTACCAGTATTGCACTATGGGGAAGGTATCTGCAAGGTGTAACCAGCTTAAGTCACTCTCAAACCACACACTGCTTTGGTTGCCACATTAGCATAAACCCAGACTTTCCATGTGGTCAACAGAAATGCACACAGGACAGCACACACAGCAGCTCTTACGTTCTTGGCAGCTCCTGAGCCACCCCAGGAAATGCGGTTAACCCTACACGTAGTACAGCAACTCTAGCAGTGACATAGCAAATGAAGCAACACGGAAAAAAGATCAATATTACTGGTTTTACACAGATAAAGTAATGTAAAGAGAGGCGAATGAAGAGCTTGAGCACCATGGAGAATCCCACAACAGACCTGAGCCAGATCCTCAGAAGACTGGTTCAGAGGGTACCCTGGGAAATAGCCCTTGAAAACAAAGACGTCCAGGAGGGATGGACATGCTTCAAGAAGGAAGTCTTGAACGCACAGGAGCAGGTTGTCCCAATGGGCCAAAAGGCAAGCTGGCAGGGAAGATGGCCAGCCTGGCTGAACAGGGAGATTTTGAAGGAAATTAGGGAAAAAAAGAGAGCTTACCAACTATGGAAAAAAAGGGCTGACTACTCATGAAGAGTTTAGGAATATAGTTAGGTCACGTAGAAAGAAAATTAGAGAGACAAAGGCACAATTTGAACTCAATCTAGCCACTTCTGTTAGGGATAACAAGAAGTGTTTCTGCAAATACATCAGTAGCAAAAGGAGGGGCAAGGAAAACCTCCAATTCTTTATTGGACATGGGCGGGAACATAGTCACCAAAGATAAGGAAAAGGTTGAGGTACTTAACACCTTCTTTACCTCAGTTTTCAACAGTAAGACATATTGTCCTCAGGACAACTGACCTCCAGAGATGGTAGACAGAGACAGGAAGCCAAATTTCCCCTGTAATCCAGGAGGAAACAGTGACCTGCTGAGCCACTTGGATCCTCAAAAGTCTATGGGACCAGATGGGATCCACTCAAGGGTGATGAGGGAGCTGGCAGAAGAGCACGCCAAGACACTCTCCATCATTTACCAACAGTCCTGGCTCACTGGAGAGGTCCCAGATGATTGGAAGTTGGCAAATATCATGCTGATCCACAAAAAGGGCTGCAAGGAGGACCTGGGAAGCTACAGGCCTGTCAGCCTGACCTCAGTGCCTGACAAGGTTATGGAGCAGATCATCCTAAGTGCAATCACACAACAGCTACAGGATGGACAAGGGATCAGACCCAGTCAGCACGAGTTTAGGAGGGACAGGTTCTGTCTGACCAACCTGATCTCCTTTTATGATCACGTGACCCACCTGGTGGATGAGGGGAAGGCTGTGGATGTGTCTATCTGGACTTCAGCAAAGCCTTTGACACCATCTCCCACAGCATACTCCTGGAAAAGCTGGCAGCCCACAGCTTGGACAGGGGCACTCTGTGCTGGGTTAGGAACTGGCTGGAGGGCCGGGCCCGGAGAGTGGTGTTGAACAGTGCTTCATCCAGTTGGCAGCCGGTCACTAGTGGTGTCCCCCAGGGATCAGTGTTGGCCCCAGTTCTATTTAATATCTTTATTGATGATCTGAATGAGGGGATCGAGTGTACCATCAGCAAATTTGCAGATGACACCAAGTGGGGGGGGGAGCATGTTGATCTGCCGGAAGGCAGGAGGGCTCTGCAGAGGGACCTGGACAAGCTGGAGGGATGATCTGATTCCAACATAAGGATAAGGTTCAACAAGGCCAAGTGCTGGGTCCTGCACTTTGGCCACAACAACCCCCTGCAGAGCTACAGGCTGGGCACAGAGAGGCTGGAGAGCAGCCAGGCAGAAAGGGACTTGGGAGTTTGGATCGACAGGAAGCTGAACATGAGCCAGCAGTGTGCCCAGGTGGCCAAGAAGGCCAATGGCATCCTGGCCTGGATCAGGACCAGTGTGGCCAACAGATCCAGGGAAGTGATTCTTCCCCTGTACTCAGCACTGGTGAGGCCACATCTGGAGTGCTGTGTCCAGTTCTGGGCCCCTCAGTTCAGGAAGGATATTGAGATGCTGGAGCAGGTCCAGAGAAGAACAATAAGGCTGGTGAAGGGACTCGAGCACAAGTCCTATGAGGAGAGGCTGAGGGAACTGGGGTTGTTCAGCCTGGAAAAGAGGAGGCTCAGGAGAGACCTCATCACTCTCTACAACTCCCTGAAAGGAGGTTGTAACCAGGTGGGGGTTGGTCTCTTCTCCCAGGCAGCTGTCAGTAAGACAAGAGGGCACAGACTTGAGCTGTGCCAGGGGATGTTTAGGTTGGGTATCAGGAAGAAATTTTTTACAGAGGGAGTAATCAGACATTGGAATGGGCTGCCCAGGGAGGTGGTGGATTCACCGTCCCTGTGGGTTTTTAAGATGAGACTGGATGTGGCACTCAGTGCCATGGTCTAGTAACCACGGTGTTGGATCAAGGGTTGGACTCGATGATCTCAGAGGTCTTTTCCAACCTGGTTGATTCTATGGTTCTATGATTTCCATGCTTCCTCCTTGTGCTCTCATGCATGGGAAGTCACCACTCCTCACCATGTCCTCACCTTTCCTCCCCTAAAACTGGCTCTTCTGCAGCAGGTACCCATTCCCAGTTTGCTCTTTTCCAAAGGAAAGGGAGGCAAGGGAGCAGCTAATACAAATACGAGTTTTCAGAAAAATACCAGACATGGGGGTTAACATTAACTGCTCCCAGGAAGCTTTAACACTGTCAAAAAGATATTTACCCCAACATAGCTGGAAAAGATGTTACGATGTGATCCTTGGCAGTTGCTTTATCTTCATCTTTCATGTTAAAAACTAAAGACTGTATAAATACAATGTCAGACTTACTTAATAGTACTCTTTTATCAAGTTGATATGATGGTAGCTAATTATTAAATGAGTTAATGTATGTCTTGTTATTTAATCTACCATGACTGATCGTGAACTGTGTCAAATACTTATTAGACACTCATTCCCTCTACACCTAGCTGACACTAACATGGCCCACAATTAAACACTTGTACTCTCACTGCCAGGCACAATCATGCTGTCAAACTTGATCTCACCAGATATTCCTTGTTCCTAAATGGGAGATGTGTCATTATCCATTTGTCTGGTCCTAGAAATTGTCCAAGAAAGGAAAAAGCAGGTAAAATATGATGAGAATTCATCAAACTGGCTTTGGTATGCCCAGAAATAGCCAAAACCATCAGTGAAGGGTCAGTGTCAAAAGTGACATGGAGAAAAATCACCCATGTTGGGTTGGAGGTTTCTGCTACACATTGTTCTTAAGGAGATGTTGAGGTGATATTTGGGCTAGTAAATGGATGGGCTGATGGCAAAAGGCTTGCAAGCCTGTGAGCTGAGCTCTCCTTCCCACCAGGCAGCATGGATGCCTGCTCCATGGGCGCTGTCTCAGGGACCACAGATGGGCACAGACAAGGGTTGAACCCAGGAAACTCACTGCAATTCAACATTGTCTGGGAGCAGTGACACTTGGCTATATGGTGCACATATCCTTGTCACGCTGCAGTGACTATCCTTCAAAGACCCCCTGTTCTCAGATAGCATGGGGAGCCCCCAGAAGCAATTGTCTCTGCTCCTGTCCCCACGTCCCAGTAGCTGAGAAACCTCCTCTTGGAGGTCCTTCACTGTCCAATCAAGAGAATGGCAACGAACACAGCAATTTTGCCTTATATTGATGTTTCTTCATCCAGTTCAATATCAGCTTTTTCATTAAGGTGGTAGCAGTAACCCAAACACAGATAAGATGCTTAAGAAACTCTAGGGTTCATCAGGCCCTAGAAACTTCATTGAAACATCCTTGAAGCTTCATTGCAAGCAGAGCTGCAACCCATTCAGATGTGGCTTTCAGTCACAGCACTGCCAAGATAGATGTTTCCTTTCACCACAAGAGGTCTTGCCTTGCCAAGGGATGACTGCCCCTTATCAAGGGGCAGCTACCACATGGCCACAAAGGACTTCTCAGAGCAAGAAAATTTCTTCCCCATTCCTGGAAGTGTTCAAGGCAAGGTTAGACAGGGTGTTGAGCAACCTGGTCCAGTGGCAGGTTGGAACAAGATGGTCTTTAGGGTCCCTTCCAACACAAACCATTCTATGATTCTGTGATTCTTTGACCACACTCCCATTGCCTTCCTGCACCACCATTTAGTCCACTCTTACTCCCAGCATCAGCTAGACACAAAACCCCCCAGAAGTAAGCCACCCACCTACCCTCTACTTCAGCCAGACCCACTGGCCACCCCTTTCGAGGTTGCCATTAGGGCCAAACTGAGCCTTGAGGTATGAGCAGTGAATGCTGTTGCACTGAAGCAAGGCTACTCCTCTCAGGGCCAGAAAGAATGGAGAAGAGGAAGAGCAAGATGCAAAGCTCAGCATACCTGGTTTGCTTTAGGCCTTCTCAAATTGCTGCTCTCTGACCACTAAAAGAACAATTTCCAGTCAAGCTGGCAAGCCACCTCCTATTGCGTTCACTTCACACATCAAAAAATACATCCTTCTCTAGTTGAAGCCTCTGAAGTTTCTCACAATCACCTCAACCCACCAATATAGTGAGAGATTTCAGACAGACGAGTGTTTTCTGAACACCTGCATGAGCCATCCTGCTGGCTCACAAACCTGCCCCATCACTTCCACTTTGTTTCAGGGAGCTGAAGCTGGGATGTCAGAACTCTTGGCTTCATCACTGGCTTTGACTCATGCCCACTTTCAAACATCCTGGCCAGGGAAATGTTTCTGCAAGCAGCCTTGAAGTTCTGTGTTAGCTTGCTAAGCACGTGGGGTGCATGGGGTTTAGCAAGGCATCTGTGTGTCTGTTTATACCTCTGGAAAACATCCCAGTGGGCTTTCATAGGAATCTGAAGGCTGGGAAATCGAAGGTTTTGAGTTATTTTCACACTACTCTCACTTCTCTGGAGAAGTTTGCATAGCATCTAGCAGACTTAGGATAAATCTTTGCCAGGGCTTTTGGCATCCAAGTTCTAAGAAGGCCTTGTAAGATGCTAGGGCATGTTGAAGTTCTTTTTACTGCGGAAAATCAAGGATGAAACAATGGGGTATTTTATTTTATTTTATTTTATTTTATTTGTTGACTTACTTGAAAGAAAGGGCAGAAGTCAGAAAGTATAATATTAAATAAATTCAGCTAATACAAAGTCTCAGGAAAAGGTTTAGTCCTAAAAATGGAAGAAAGTTGTTTGCTCATAAAAAAGTCAGTTGAAAATACATTAAAATACAGACTGTATAAGAACAGCTTTCTACCTGCTTGTGAACGCCTAAGGGAAATTACCTGAAAATGCAGAAATTGTTATACAGATCAAACAAAAGCACTTATCTATAATTACTGGACTTATCTGTTTGTCTCGGGACTAGCAGCAACAGCTCTCGTCGTCAGGAATAAATGTGGTGCTGTGATTCGTATTCTCTTCTTCTATCTCTTCCACCAAGATCACTCAAGAAGGATTAATTTTATTTAAAAATTTATTTTATTTTTAAAAATTATTTCCTTAACTTTACTAAATAAAGGCAGATTGAAGAGATTTGGCCAGGTAAATGAAGGAGAGAAAGAGAGCAAGAAAAATAGTGAAAAGCTCTTTACAGAAGATTTTCTTTTCTTTTAATAACTTTGGAGCTGGACCTGCTAGTATCTCAAAGACTTCAGAAAGCCGCCTGGGAAACTCCTCATGTTTCTGCTATGTCCTGGCTCTCATCCTACCTATTCAATAAATAATTATTAAAGTTTTAAGCATTCACAGAGGAAACTTCCTGTTGCTCAGACTGAACAGGCTGCTGCCAACTTGATGAGCCAACACTGCACTGATGATACCAGCATTAAAGCCAAAGGATAATGATATGGTTTATATGAAGCTGAAGGAAGTGAGTGCCCCTGCTAGTTTGTAATCATACCCTGTTGGCCAGTGGCCACAGGGATTTGCCTCCATTGTACACCCTCAAGTTTACAGCTTTCTTCTGGGAAAAGATGTGCCGGTGCAGCTCCCACTCAAGGATGGACCAAGTGGATAATCATGCTCCACTAACTGTATTAGAGTTAGGGAGGCAGTTTTAAATAAAATACAGTAGCAGAAATCTGCCTGCTGTCTCCTAGGTATGCTGAAAATACACCTTGAAACAGAGCAGCACGGACAGTGCACAACACTGGCATCCAGACAACCCTTTTGCATCACACTTGGCCCTGCACATAGTTTAAGACCCTTCCTTTATGAGTTGTTGCACTTTCAAGTGCAAACACTCATGACCCTACAGTTGCTGAAAGAGAACAACTCACTCCTGCCTGAGCTACTGCACAGCATCACTGGATCCCCAGTGTCAGCAAACGTTGAGGTTCCTGGCGAGAAATGAGATGCCTGTGCTCCAACTCCTGGACTCACCAGCCACTCCAGCATCTGCCAAAACCTCCCTTCTTGCCTCAAAGGCCTTAGCACGCAGTGTCAGACCAGGCACAGCCCTTGTGCTGGGGGAAGGGTGTGAGCTGTTTGCCCTGTCTTTATATCACATTTACAGATGTTACAATGAGCTTCTCATGTGCAAGCAGGCAGCTCCAAGGATGGAGCGTGGGTCTCAAGCCTGGGGGACAGCCAGGGCTGAGAGGGATGGGGATTTTGGAGGGATGGGGTGGGAGTGGCCCCGAGGTGTAACCTGCACAGGCAGTGTAATCAGAGCTGCTCCCAGTAACTTCTAAGCCATGAAACTGTCATTTCAGAAAGGATGCAATTGTTAGAGGAATTAGTTAATCACTGAGGGACAGATGAAATGGTGTGCTGGGGCTCCCTGGAACTGCTGTTGGCTTAACTGATTATTTCTAATTTAATGCATATCACACACTCTCCCTCACACTTTCATCCACTCTCTTGCTAGAGGTGAACATGATGCCTGTGCCCGGATGAAATATTTGATGAATCCCAAATCAGTGTTGCTGCAGCCTTTCAGAGATGAGAATTTAGCTATTAGATATTTCTAAGGACTTCATTATACCTTTAGGTGCAGCACTGACCTCGTCCTCCAGCCCTCTGGACAAGAGCAGGTCTCAGAAAATGCTGAACCCATTATCTATTTCCAAGGATAGCTCCTCCATCTTTCTTCCTTTTTCCACAAAGGTAGATAGAAAGTGCACTGAGGTGCACCAGCAGCAAAGTGTGGTGCTCCTTCTTGGAGAAAAGTCCAAGCTCCGTTCATCTTCCTCCCACTTGCTTCTCAGAGGAAAGGTGTAAGTAGATAAACACATGCATCTTGGCACTGCAAGTCTTCAGACAAGGGTTAGGATGAATTGCTGAATCAAACACAGTTTGAGGATAAAATTATATTTTCCACTAAGCAATTTTTTGCAAACATTTGGCAAGCTTGCTTTTTCAATAAAACATCTAAATGAGAATCCTTGGATGAGGAGGAGGGAGAAAGTGAGAAATTTGGGCTATAAAGGTTTATATTTTAAATCTATCTCTCTCAGGAGCTGAAAGCCCATCCCAGGTTCCCTGAGCAGATATTTCTGTGTTTTCCATGACAAACTGTCTCACACATCCCACCGGTAACCCTGGAGGTGGTGCTTGAAGGCGGTGCACCTGCTTAGCAATGCAACGCTGTATGACCCATGCACAACAGCCTGTGGAGATCAAGGAGGGGAACCCCACAGGTCAGCTTCCCAGGATACAGCCACCATCTCCCCTTGCCTCCACCAGCACTGAGCCCAGCCTCAGCTGCTAAGGAGGAGCACTTCCTCGTGGCACTACAGTCAGGGAGCTGACAGGGAAAAAAACATATGGGAAGAAAACCTGGATCCTGATAGCTCTGGAGACTTTCTAGGCAAGTATTTTTATATTTGTGAGAAAACCCGCTTCTGTCTGATGCAGCTGTAATGGTTATTTGGGCCAAGTTATGGCAAATGTAAAAACCATCAGTTTGCCTCTGCACTCTCCCATCCCATGGGTTTCAGTCACTCCTCATCAGCCTTCCTACCTTGCTTTTCTCCAGCCTCACTGCAATTTCCTACAAAACAAAATGCTGCACACTGTGAAACAATTACCAAAATTTAGCCTTTTCTGTTTGTTTTTTTTTTAACAATGGCTACATTCACCAGCCAGATGTATTTGTACAGTAAGAGTGCAGTAGGCTGTGCGATGTCAGCGTTTTCCCTTTCAAAGGCGAGTGATACTAAAACTAGCCTCTTTTTCTTAACTTCATCTATTTTTTCTAGCTTTGTTTTTTTTTTTTTAATATGCAGTAGGGAGTATTTTAGGAAATGTTTTATCTTCATAGCTTTTTTTTTGTCCTATAGTAACCCTTTTTAAAATGCTGAGTATATGCCTGCTCAGATAAATGTGCATCTGAACACACAAGCAATTATCCTATTTTCATATAATTAATTTTTTCAAGTTTCTATATGCATTTCCTGCTCATTTGACCATGCAATAATTAATTAGCATTAATTATCTTAGATTGTACCTTCTCCATCTACACACACACTCAATTAGGCAGGCTTTTCACAGCGCACTTCAGAGGGAACACTACAAGCAGTGAAAATGTATCTGTGGTGAGGACACATTTCACACCTGCTAGAGTATTCTGAGAAACTATTACTATTTTCTGAGAAATGCTAAAGCCAAAATCTAAGCCAGAAAACCACCTAGTCTCTACCACATCCATGCTAGAGTCTGGTCTTTGCCCCCCTCTCCCTCATCGTTCTCCACATCCATGGAGATATTTCCTTCCTAGAAGAGAGGATATTTCCTTCCACTGGATACATCTGTACTTTTGAAGTCTTCTCACTCTCTGGACCAATTTCATGGCTCTTTGATGCCCACTTGCCCATTTCCCATCATCTTCCATCATCTCCCATATCCAGCCAGTGCTTGCAAACACCCAGTTTAAAGCCCTTGTGTGCCTCACCCTCCTTATCTCCAGAAGCTCTTTCTTTCCACCTCAGGAGCAGAGGACCAATATCTAGCTAGCTTTACTGCTGGCAGCTGAAAGGGTTTCACCTCTGTGCTGCTAAAAGCTGACTACGTGTTTTGTCACTCTGGGTGAGCACTTTGATTTCCTGCAGCGGGAGCGTGCCCACTCAATCCAGGGAGAGGTGTCTGGAGAGACTTTTCTGGTAGTATAAGACATTTGCAGCAAAACGATTTCACCACCTTCAGCCAAGTCCTGCAGCAGTGAGACCGGAGGATGCTGTGGTTATCCTCATCCTCACTCCTCATAGCTAGGCTTCATGAACGAAGATTTGGGAAGGGCTCTACCCACGATTGTTACAAGCACGCTGGTGGCTAAAAAGGCCAATATGAGACAGGCATGTCCAGTTGCAAAAGGCACAGCAGAAAGACTCCTTAGGTGGTATATTCTGCAAGGCACGATTCTTTCTGCATTGTCTTTTCTCCTCGAGAGTGATCCTGCGTGCTTTCTCAAAGGTATCAGCTGCGTTATAGATGGTGTGTCTCCAGACCTCCCAATTGGAGGCCAGAGTAGACCAGTTATGTTGATCAATATGGCCAAGGCTGAGATGTTGTTTCAGGGAGTCCTTGTATCTCCTCTTTGGGGCTCCTCTCATGAGGCAGCTGGTGGCAAGTTCACCATAAAGCACGATCTTGGGGAGGCGGTGGTCCTTCATCCTGGAGACGTGCCCTGCCCATCGCAGTTGTGTTCTCAGTAACGTGGCCTCAATACTTGTGACTGCTGCTTGTTCTAGAACAGATGTATTAGTCACATAATCTGACCAGTGGATGTTTAGGATTGTGCAGAGGCAGCGTTGATGGAAGCGTTCTAGGAGATGCAGGTGGTGGTGGTAGATGACCCATGATTTGGATCCATATAAGAGAGTAGACAGCACAATGGCTCTGTAAACACTGATGTTTGTACTTTTCTTCAAGTGTTTATTTTGCCAAACTCTTTTGTGTAGTTTTCCAAAAGCTCTATATGCCTTTGCTAACCTGTTGTCTATCTCCCTGTCAATCTTACTATCTGAGGAGATGAGGCTACCTAGGTAATTAAACTGCTGGACTGATTTAAGCTCTGATTGGCCAATGGTGATATTGGGATGATGGAAGACTTCTTTTCGGGTGTAGGGCTGTGGTTATCGCTGCCCTCCTAAATTATTAGGGCAAGGAAATTTTCTTGCCAAAGAAATGGCAAGGAAAATTGTCACTCCAGGATAGCTAATGCTATCCGGATGCCACAAAAGACCAACCATAAGTCAATATGAAAGGAAAGAGCAAAGAGTGCAAAAAGCCCAGATAGTGCAGCTCAGCATGGAGGAAGGGAAGCGGCGGCATGATTTTCCTGGAAGACTGACCATGGAAGACAGCGTTCCTGGGGCTGAAACTTTTGAAGCACCAGCACGAGGAGTTTAATCATCTGGGCATTGGAAAAAAAAACAAAAACAAAACAGAAAAAAAACCAGTCTAACCTGCAGCTGTGCAGATGAGCATCATACTGATGCTGGAGATGAATCATCTGCCACCTGTGCTGACTCAGGGCCGTGCCATGGAAGCAGCCAGTGCCAAAGGCAGTGCTGCTGAGCCCCTGCACCTACACACCAGAGAAAAGCACCCTAAAGCCCCCAGGAGGGAGGGAGGGAGCCAGGGATGGTGGGGCACGCGTGCCTTGACGTGACATCTGCGTATCACTGAGTCAGACTCTGTTCACTGATAAAAGCTTTGGGCACACATGCCATACACATGCATATGTGTGTGCACATAAATCTGCATATATGCAAGTATATGCATGTATATTGGTGTGATTGCCTATGCAGTCATACATATACCCATAGACAGCATGCATAATTAGGCAGCTATTGGCACTGAGAGATGTTTGTGACTTCTGAGAAACTAAGTATCCTTAAGCTACATGTCATAAACCTATCACTCAGAGGATGGAGAGGAGTTTCCCTCAGGGCACACAAGCAGCTTCCCATCCCTAGCCTTCCTGGGAGGGCTTGGTCCAGCCACCCTCCCCTGTCCTGCCTCTGCATGAGGGATTAATTTCCCTGGCAGAGTTCTGTGGTGCTCCTGAGGTATCTGCTTCCTTGGAGAGGAGCTGGCAGTGAGGTAAGGCCCCTTCCTTCTGGGAGATGGGCCCCTTCCCATGGCAGGAGCCATTTCCTTCCCAAACAGATGCTGCAAGGAATGAGCCTGGCCTCTAGGCACAGCTGCAGGTGTGAAGCCCCCACACCTGCCCACGCAGCCAGAGACTCAGCTGTGGCAGTGAGGGCACCACCAGCACCCCTCTCCCCCAGCAATACCACAAGGAGATGGGAAAGAACGGGGAAGAGAGGTGCAGGAGCTGCTGTTTCAGTGTTTCAGTCCAGTCCTTTGTGGAGCAGAGTGAGGAAGCCCAAGGAGCCCAAGGAGCAGGAAAAGGGAAACACTGAGGAGGGCTCCGCATGGCAAAACCCTTCAGTGAAGAGATTTTTCCTAATATTCAATCTAAACCTCCCCTGGTGTAACTTGAGGCCATTTCCCCTTGTCCTATCACTGGTTGCCTGGGAGAAGAGACCAACCCCCACCTGGCTACAACCTCCTTTCAGGTAGTTGTAGAGATTGGTAAGGTCCCCCCTGAGCCTTCTTTTTCACAGGCTAAACAACCCCAGTTCCTTCAGCCTCTCCTCATAGGACTTGTCCTCCAGCCTCTTCACCAGCTTTGTTGCCCTTCTCTGGACATGCTTGAGCACCCAACATCTTTCTTTTAGTAAGGGGCCTAGAACACGTGTATTTTTATATACATCTATACCTGCACTGTTCTTGCTTGAGTTACCTTCATGTTCCCCATTGCCAACACCGCAAGCATGCAACCCTTCTCTCCTGATGGCTCCATTAGCTTGTTCTCCTCCCCAGAAAGCTGCTATGGGGAGGAGAGGGAGGTTGGTGGGAGCAACACACTGATGTCTCCCACACCTAACAAGGCTCACCCTTCCTCTTGGCTGTCCTTGCTGAGGACTACACCAGCCCAAAATCAGACTGCTGTTGCTCAGCCCCAAGGGAGATCAAGCCCTTCCCCAATCTGCCCTCTGGGAACCATGACGTTCTTGTCAGAGCAAAAAAAAGCCAGAGAAATAATCAAAATGTCCCAACCCAAGTGCTCTCAGACTTGTCTAGATGAGAATTTAAACGTCTGCTAGCCTATCTGCTAATAGCAGAAAGCAGATTGCAAGTGTAACAGAATGCAGTCGAGTCAGACAATTCCAGGGAGAGCACCAGAAGGCTTAATATTAGGACTACTGGCATTCACAGCCTTTGCTAATGACTTAACAACTGTTTGCACTGATTTGGGTTGGCTTCGATGTGTGTAGAGAACAATACTTTCCGTTCAAAACTGGGAGAGACCATCAGGGCTTTTACTGACTATCTGATGGCTTCTTTCTAGTATATTTTCAACACTTTAATGTTAAATGAATGCATCAACAAAATGAACAAACACTCCCTCCTCCCCCAAAAAAGTCAACTCCCTCAATTGCCCTCTCAAAGGATGGACATTTTATAGGCAATTTTCCACCCAGCAGTATTACTATGAAAGAAAAAACACACCTGCAGGACTCAGTGGGATTTAGTGCAATTGAAATCCCCCAAAAAGCACCAAAAGAAGAGGTTTCTGCTGCCTAGGGCTACCTCTCTCTGCAGGGAAATCCTTCTCTAAATTGCCCATCTTGCAACTCTTGCAGTGCAGGCAGGCTGGGCCACACTGTTACTCTCTGAGATTGCTCCCCTGACTTTAAAGTGGACGTGTATTTAAACTAAAAGCATTTCTCCACGCTTGGGATGTGAGTTTGGTTGCTCACTGAGCTGCACCAGTTGGTGCCTGTCCTTTCTCAGGATGCTCTGCCTTTAAGGTTTATCCTGTACCAGCACAGAGGTGCTTTGGAAAGAGGTCCCAAACCCTCACCTCCAGAGAAGGAGCACCAAACACAGTAGGCACGTGTGGGTGGCCACCACATACATGTACACTCCTAGCACATGTATGAGACTAATTAGCATGCAAAAGGCAAATAAAGACAGCTCAGTGCCTATTGTTTAGTACCTAACAGCAGGAGGAGTGTCAACATCTTTTTGGGGAGGCTTGGAAATAGATGTTAATCATTAATTCTCATTTAGCACTTCCCTTGAGATGAGGCCTGGCATACTGCGAGTATATTTTCAAAATCCACTGGCAGAAAGAAAGCCCAAAATTTAAGTAGGGAAAAGTGCATTGGGGGAGGATTAAACCCCTTGAAAACCTTGAAAATAACACAACATGCAATAAAATAAATCTATTGGGGGGACAGCCCTAGCCCCTCAAAAGCCTGCAGCATCCTGCCCAGAGCAGGTTTGCTTCTCCTCCCCTCACTGGGCAGTAGTGCTGACAGCATCTTGTTTTCCCCACGCTCAGCCCAGCCAAAATTTGTGGTATCTTAAAACAGGGATGGTTTTAGAGCATGAGGAAAAGGAGATGGATGCAGGCCTCCTGCTTTCCCAACTGCCCTAGGGAGGATATACCTTAAAAAGAAGCTTTCCACAGCTTGCAGCCTGTGGATGCTGTTACAGCTGTGGTGATGGATGCCAACCATCTCCACAGAAAGAAAAGGCTGTTGCTTTTTTGTGGGACCAGAGGGTGGACTGGAAAGGTGACTGAGAAAGGGAGGAAGGGATGAGAAGGAGGGAAGTCCAAAGGAAGATGGGACCAGGACAAGCCCTTTACCTGGCAGGTTTCATTACACCTCACCCTTCATACCCAGTCTGTACAACCTCGGGACCAACCCTGACCCACCTGTGATCCACACTCACCCCAAGAGCTAAACCTTTGGAGTCATCTGGTTTCCCAGCATCTTCTCCTTTGAAGGGGGCCCAGAAAGCTGCAACTCAAGATGCCAGTTTTGGAGAAAATTCAAGCAGTCCCAAACCCCAGATGCTCAAACCCCAGAACAAATCTCACAGTCCTTTGTTGACCAGATCATGGAGGTTTGTACTATTTTAATACCTGACAGGGCACTTGCACACTCCCCTGCTGCAATTCATCACAGCTAGGAGGAAATAACACTCTATTCAACATGCCTCTGCAAAACCCTCCCAGAGCAGATATATCATGCTCCAGGTTGCTGCCAGGCTTTCTTCCTGGTGGCCTCTGCCATGGGCAGTCCCACCAGGAGCACAGACAAGATCAGCCTCTAGGGACCATCCACAGAGAGAACGGGGAAACCACTTGGAGCAGGAAAATGCTTCTTCCAGGCCCCAAAGGATGAGGAGACTGTCAATGCTTCCCTTCAAATTGTCTTCAACTACTAAACAGAAGCAAGCCATGCCTACACACTTCCCTCTCATGCTGGCAGGTGAGTGTTTGCCATTTGTCTTTCTGTCCAGCACTGTCCTATACCCAGTGCTATCACCCAGAAAGCACCAGCCAGGAGCTGAGGCTGCATCCCCGAGCGTGGCATCACTCCCGCTCTCTGCCCCTCATTGCTCTGCCAAGGGGCAGCTCTCTGCCTTCGCTGCTGTCATACCTGAGAACTGAAAACAAGCCAGGAAAGCAAGACAGGACGTAATGAGGGAATTGTTAAAAAAATGCAAACTCCTTGTAGCTGTTGGATCAAGAGAACATGCATACAAGGTCTCTGCGTTCCCATATTGCTCTTCTCCACACTTCCTCATACACAGGTACTGCCAACAGACGTGCAAGAGCCAAAAGGGGTTGGAGGTATCATTAAAATACTGTCCCCTCCACGCACCAGGTGATGCACTTCAGGCACAGGGATAGCATGAGGAGGGAACAGGGATTTTTACCTCCCCATTGCTGCTGATTTGCACATAGCAAAACCATGGACTTGGGAGAAAAGTCACAATGAGTTTAAATGGACTGAAATGCAAACAATATTATTGCTGAGTAGTGTTCAGCTCTCAGATTCTGCCCTCCTTGCCTTGGCAAAGCTTCTCTTCAGTGAGACTCACAGACTCCCACCTGCACTGAAGCCTCCATTGACAAGACACGATTTGTTGCTCAAGAGCTTTGCCGAAGCAGATCAGTATGAAAGGGCCAACACATTATGTGGGACAGTATTAATGTTATCTTCTGGGCAAAGATTGCGTTTGAAATGCAAGAGGAGCAAATGAGAAATAAGGACCTTGTTTGTCAACATGCAAAGTGTGGGTCTCACCTAAGTTTGGGGTGGAGGGGTATTATGTTCATCAACTGAAAATTTTTAAGCTAAGATATCTTTCCTGAGAGTATATGTATCTATACATATGTATACACTCCTGTCACTAATCTAATATAGACACATATGTACATATACAGGTGTCCACCTTCACTTGAGAGAAGTGTCTTTGCCTTCAGTGCAGCTGACCTGGCAAAATCTCCCAACAGATGCCCAGAGCTGTTACAAGCATTTGCTTCAGCAAACATCAGCTCTGTTGCCTGTTCATTCTCTCTAATGCAATTAGAACAGATTAACATGGGTGACTAGAAGTGAAAGACAAATGCACCTCACCATCTCTGTCCCACCCACATTTATTAATTTGAGTCCTGCCCTTTTCATAAACTTGTTGCTCTCTTGACCTCCCTCAGATGGAATACCCTTTTCTTTGTTGCTTGAAAATTAAGAAGAGCTCTGGTAGAGAGGGACAGCCAGCTGAAATACTCAAAGCCACAGGAGCTTTGCAGCAATAGCCCACAAAGTTTCTTTTACAAGCAAGACATGGGTGGAAGATTCATGAGCTCACTAGTGGGCTAGCAGCCGCCTCTCTTGACTCCTACATCAATCTCTGGCTTCAAAAGCCCTGGAAGGACTGTGCAAGTAATATCGTTACAACTCTTTTGCATGGCACATCTTGCACTTTATCTCTTCACTCTCGAATGCCAGATGTCTGCTCACTGGAAAGACCTCCAGCAACAGGGCAGACATCTTCAGGTTAACTGCTTGTGTCATGCTTTAATCACAGGAACAGCACAAATGAACTTAAAAGCGTGATCCACAGACTAAATTGGACCACACAATCATCTTTTCTGACCTCTCATAGAGCACAGCCTGTAGGTAACCACCTGAAGCACCATGATATGTCTTTTAGACAAATCCTTGATGGAAAGGCTCTGCAACTTCCACTGATAAATTGTTCCACAATTTAGGAAAAGAATGCCACTTGCTCTTAAAAATGAGAACCTTTTGTAATGAACTTGTCTAGCTTTAGCTCCATCTTCAGTGTTTTTTGTCCAATCGATTAAAGAACTTGCAGCTACTGAGAATGTTTCCCATTGTAGACATTTGAGGACCGTACCTTAACCTTGCCTTTCTTAAAATAAATGGGTTGAACTTATTTGCATCTCTCAGAGGGAGACAAGTTTTTCTGACCTCGAAAAAATAAAGGTCAGAAACTGACAGGGAGTTTGCAGGTCTTCTGTGAACCCTTTCCAACCTGTTAGCAGCATTTGGATGTACATCCCCCACCTTCAAATGCGTATAACTTTCCAGTGATTACTTTGAATTTCCCTGCTTCCCTGTGTAATTCCCATCAGAATTTTATTTCCTTAATCTGACTTTACATCTATTATTTTTTTTTGTATTTGAGTAATTTAAAATACTTCTGAAGCTTAGCTTTGTTGGACTGCCACTCTATACATCAAAGAACCTTCTGTATTCAAGTCTATTCACTCCTCAGTTTACAACCAGTCATATTTTTTTAATGTATAGGTTAATATTCCATGTTCACTTCACTCCTCAGCATCCTAGCAAAGAACAATGAAAGTTCTGCCCCCTCCTTCACCTGTGACAATGTGTCCTGTAATTCTGTAAGCAGGGACAGCCCAGCAAATGGCACATTTCCACTATTTATCTTCCTTTGAGCAACCAGATTTTATTTTCTTCATGGTCTCCAAGTAGGATGCTGTTGGTCTTCCTGAGACCCCTAAAAAAGTCCGTTATTTTCTTGGCATTATGGAAACATGAGTCTGAGAAGGACCAGGCAACTTTTTTAAGTGCAGAACAATCTTTACAGTCAGAAATTACTATCTTGGCAATAGATGTGCATTGCTGCCAATTAGCACAGGTTTTCCTTGCTTTATTTCCAGTGGATGTGAAGGGCAGTCGACGGTCAGCATTTTAACAGAATTTAACATGGACCAGATGACTTACCATGTCCTTGCAGCTGCCAAAATCCCAATTCAGCAGTTCCAAACCCTTCTGCTCAGGGGAGAGCCTCGCTGTATAAGCTGTCATTCCTGCAGACCATCTCTGAACTCCCTCATCTAATATATTACTGGAAGCATGGCTCTCCAGCTGGCTACATTTCTCCATCTGAAGCTTCACCAAGCTGTGAACAACAGAGGATACCTCCCAATGGCAAACCCTTAGCCCTTGGACAGCACCATCTGGCTGCTGGCCCCAGAGCAGCCTGTTCTGCTGATGCTGAGCCTGTGCTCAGGGGGACTCTTTGTTGACCCGCAGGCTGGGGTCCTTCATTACCAATGGGTGACTGCTTAGCACCTGCTTATGCAGCACCTTCCTAAACATCTCCCTTCCAATCAAGTGGGCTGTAACAACCCTCCTCTTGACATCCTCCTCTCTTCCCTCTTCATCTGTCTCCGAACAAATTCAATAAATCTTTCTCTTGCTTTCTTGTGAATGTCAGATGAAGAACAGCTTTTCCCAGCATTTGTCACAAAATTTAACCCCTGTTTTCTCTGCTTGGTTTTCCTAAATCATCTGTGCCCTTCCATATCCATCTTTCCAAGCTGTAATCTGCCCCCAGAGTCTCTGTGGTGCCTGTTAAATCCTGGTTTGTTTCTGTGCTGAGCGTCCAAATACGTCCTGTTTATTTTCTGTACTTCTGGCATGATTTCTGAAGGAATTAAAACCAAATCTGTTTATCTTTGCTAAATCCCTCTGCTGATAAGGGTATTAGTGTTCTTATTTACAAACAGAAAAGTAAAGCAAAGTGGGACTCGAAGTAAAAATTCCTCATCTGAGATGTCCTAAAAGCATCCAGCAGCTGAATTTTCTGAAAATGCCAAGTAAGTGTCCCCTAAAATTTGTGCCCTTTAAGCTGCTTCAGTTTAGGAACTTCTGAGCAGTGGCCCCCCCCCCCCCTTCCTTCATACCACAGAAAACTGAGGATGCTGTCACAGAGACTGGGAGCTCATCCTCAGCTTTTTCCTGGAACAAAATAAGATAATACATTGCAGGCTATGTGGCAATCAGAGTCCTTGGTCACAGACAGTCTACTTCTATCACAGCAATTGCTTTTTAATATATCTCCTATTTTTTCAGAGATGGAATTAGCAAGGCAGAGATCATCCCAATAGTTATATTTTATTTTATTTTTTTGTTTGTTTTACCAGCTTCATAAAATCATTTTTTCCTTGTCTCTCAACATCCCATTAAAGGAAGGAGAAGACAGGGCAGGTTTTCACCACCAAGAAGCACTGTGGCTATTTTTCATTTTGACAGCCAGTGGCATGTAGCATTGAAGGCCGTGGCTGTGTGGCAAGGTGCACAACGCCAGTTTAAGGCTGACCACCCAACACACTTTGGCCTCGAGGCCTCAGCCCTGTCCCGAAGTACCCGCTGATTCCAGCGACCAAAAGCCAGTCCCATCTGCATCACCCCACTGCCATTCAAATATAGACACAGGTTGGTACGTTTTGATGACAGAGTAAACCTTGCAGGAGTGAAAGCTTCTCCAATGAGCCAGGAAAGGCAGCTTCCTTTTCTTCACTGTCCAAATATCCTGATAGAAGAGAGAATTTGTGGGGGTTTGTAAGCTGCTCAGGGTGTCAAGGGCTTCTGCTGGTGCCTCAGAGCTGCTGAGCCCCGTCAGTCTACACTTCTTGTTCTTCAAATCCTCAGATAAAAATGTAATTCTTAATATAATGTGGCAACTGTGTGTCTGATGTATGTTTGCATCTTTCAGTAGAGCTTTTCTATAGCTTTTCGAAGAAGGGCGTAAAGGCAGCTGTATATAACAACCCCACATTCACCCAAAGAGAAAGGACTGAATGCATAGCTCCTTCCTTGAGCTGCAAAACCTCGGGCTATTGCCAGGTCATATCCAAACATGTCTTGCACCCATGGAGCTATGGTGCCAACTCCCTGCCTGAAACAGTAGCAGCATGTAAGAAAAAATCAAAGTAAGCTGACAGCTCAGCTAGGACCATGTATAAATTGCTCTGTCACAGAAGGAAATCAAAAGAGACAAAGACAGCTATAACATTTCTCTTCTTTATACATTGCTTCTAGATCAGAAAATCCGCACTAACGAGACCACGGGTACGCACGCATCTACATTGCTTTTGAATGCTATTTAGCTGCTTAAATGAATATTGCAAAGCAGTTAGCTTTGCATATAGCTTTTATTTATAGGATAAAATTGATTTAAGCAGAATTTAACTCAATATAATTGTGCCTGCACTAAGGGTACAAATGCAGAAATAGTATGCTTCTGCTCAGGGGCTGAGAATTTCTGAATCACAGCGGCAATGGCAACCCCATGATTAGGTTTGGGCTCTCATCTGGATTTACTGTGAGAAGGCAAAGCAACAAGTAGAGTCCCACTGAGCTTTTTAAAAAGGCAAATGATTAAAAATGAAAAGGTAAAGCTCTTTGAGTCACACAGCCTTGCAGCCCCTGCCTTTCCTAGATCCTGCCCAGGCACACAGCTAAGGTTCCTTCCAAAGACAGGCATTTGCTGCATCGCAGCCCAGGTCTCTGTGTATCACCCCATTCACTGTTTCATCAGTCCCTGCTGGCTGCGTAATGTACTCGACAGAAACACAGCACAGCTCACCACACTTTGCCATGACAGGCATTTTCCTGCAGCAGAGCATTCAGACACAGCAAGCCTGACTGATGGAGCAAGAGCAGTTGCCCTCTGCTCATGGAGGCAGGTCATGAGGAAGGGAAACCACACATTCTGTTCTTGTGTGGTCTGTTCTGCATACTTTGCTCTGTGGCACTGGGTTTATGCATTTGGCTCCCTTACCCTTGCTCCTCTGCCAGAGGCTTCCTTGCCCTGGGGCATTAATCCCAATCACAGACCTGGGGGCAGGAATTGCCCAGTGGGTGTCTGGAGTGCCCAGATTCAGGTTTTCCAGCCATAAATGATCGAGCAATCACAAGGCTACGGTCACCTGCAGAGCCATAAACACTGAAGAGCAGAATAAAGACATCTACATCCACTGGCAAAAGCCAAGGGCTTAAAAGCTGAACCATCTACAGCTCTTCCCCATCACCAAGAGACACACATCTCCCACCAACAGAATGACAGCACTGGCAGATAACACACTGCAGTATTGATATCATCCCAACAGGCATCCCAGCCATTGGGCGCCTCGCTCCCAAAACTCCTGCAAACAGACTGGGCTCCCCATGTGTTCCTGCACTTATCTGTGTGGCCCTGGAACAGCCCCCTCCTGTCCAGTGTGGGAATGCAAAGAAATGACAAATAGTGATCTTTGATGAATTCAGGGGAAAAAAATGAAGTGGTGTCCTGTCATCAACACGAGACTGACTCATGCCAGACATGAGTCTCTCAGGACCACCCCCAGCTGTCTGCTCACATGGCAGCAGCCCCAGCATCATTGTGATCTCTCAGCTCTGAGGCTGGGCTCTTGAGCTCATGGACAAGCAGATGTCTCAGGACCTGAAAAAGTCCTGCTGAAAGTATAAGCCAAAGCAAAAATGTAGATCACTGAACAGATCGTGTTGCCTTTCACACACCTAGGGCTTCTGGTGGATGATGCTGTGATGCAGATGGCCCCATGAGAAATCAGTGTACCTCATGACAGAGTAAAATGTCCATGTGGACAAAGGACAAGAGAGATTTTCTGCAGGCCCATCATGTCACAGTGGACGGTCCTTTGGACTCCAGAGGTTTCCTGAGGAGGTGAAATGGGCTATCTAGCACATTTCTTTCCTCTCATCGCACATAGTTGTTCACACTTTATCATGGGGGGAAGAAAACATGAATAAAACAATACAAAGAGTTGCAGTCTCAGTAGAAGCAATTTAATTATGACTCTGAACTGGTTTTTGCACAGAAATTCTAAGTCAGAGTTCAAGTTGGCCCAGCAAGCTATGTGAAGCAGGTATTTAATACAAACTCCCTTATTCTTCAATGCAGGGTACAGGATAAAATATTATTTGCACTGTACATCTCTCTGAATGTTTCATGTGGGGCTTTGAGGGGGCCAAGTACACTACATTCCTTCAGTAAGTCAATCAGGTTTGCTCACTGCAGCTTTAGGGGGAAACTGGCAGCAACTCATGCCCTGGCTGCCCTGATACTCTTCACAGGGAGCAAGCTTTCCCTCTAGTAGAGGGGCAAGACCCACACTCTTTGAAACCACTGGACTAACTGTGTGTAATTAAATACTGTACACACAAATACTCTAATTGCCAAGTGGCAGGAATCCCTTTACCTGTCATTTTGCCCATGAAGCGTTTCCCCTGCTGCAGTGCCTATTGGGCAAGTACAAAACAGTGCTCCAGCCATGAGCTTCAGTGACCCCCCCAAAACACAGTCCTGCAACCACACCATGTGATGATCAGCCTCTGGACTGTCCTGCTATTAACTCTCTGCAGGTTATTCTGTTCCCAACAGATCTTGAAAGGAGCAAAAGCTTTTCCTGAAAAGAATAGCAGTAAACACACATAGTCTGGAGTGGTTTTTTTTTTTTTGTAGGATTCCTAACTCCATGTATTTAAATCAGTTGAGATGTCTTTTTTTTTTCATTGCTTACAGATGCAAAGACCAACCAAGAAGAAAAACGGTGTCCCTGGGATAGCTCTAGAAACAGATCCAAAACACCGCCTGAGCTAACTGCATTTCAGCACATTTCCGAGGAAGCCGCATATCTGTTTCTTTACAGCAGATACTTGTTTTGAAAAATGCTGAAGGCTGGGAATAGCACGTGTCAGAGGTAGAAGGCTTCCCCCCCCACCCCCCCAAATCTTTAAGGGTGAAAGGGTATGGGGGATTTTAAGCCACTTTTTGCTTGGGTCATGTTCATTCATTTTTTTTCTCCCCGTTTGATAGATACAGCAAAGCAAAATGGATCAAAATTTCTCATTGAATAAATACATTGAAGCCAACACAACTACCCCAAGGGAGAAATTATGTCCATGTCCCTCTCATTAGGCTGCTAACAGATACCAAGAAACGTGCTTTGTAGAGGAAGCTGCATTTGACAGAGACGTGCAACAGAAAGCCAATGATTTGGAAGCCAAAAGATCCTGCGGTTTGTCAAAATGTGGCAGGACTATGGGATGGCACCAGGTCAATTAGGAGGCTTGTAGGTCAAGATAGTTGAGCACAACCCCGCAGATCAGGGGAGGCTCCGGTAACTGTGCCTTGCGCTCCGAGAGGCAAGACAGTACTGCTGGTTCAGCAAGACTGCTCCTGGGTTTATTGAGCCTGGTGATTACAACAGGCTGACATTAGGGCAGTAAAGTTTTAAAAAAAGAGAGAGAGAGAACACCACACCTATGACAGGAAGTATTTAAAAAATGCACCCGTCTCTCACATTCATACGTGCAGATCGCATATGCATGAGTGGTCCCTTATCTTCAGCACAGTAGCACAATCAGAAAACAAAAGAATCCCAGCTCAGTTTCACACTCCTGCTTGTGGCTTTCGGGTTAGTGGTTGTTGGAAGTTTTTTTCTTTCTTTTTTCCATTTTACCCACCCAGTCAGTTACCCAGGTCTGCAGCTTGCTCATGCAAAGGGAAGAGAAAAACGTGCTCCTGCTGAAACCGGGAGCTGGTGCGGCACGGTCCTGCCAAAACTAGCCACCTGCTTTTTCCAGACGGAAAGGGCGTGCGGGCACGAGAGGGATTTGAGTCATGCAAAGGAGGGTCACCTCTCCCAGTGCAATGCAAATACTGGAGAAAAGCACGGAGAGAGAGCCCTGGTTAAGCAGAACAAGACGGTGCAGAGGACGGAGGTGTCTCTGAAGGTGCTATAAGAGCAGCTCAGGGACAAGGCAGCACTTTGAACCCGCTGAGAGGTTGAGCATGCTCATTCCTTGTAATGTCAGTTGGATGTGCCACACCAGCGGAAAAAGCAACGCCAGGTTTTAATAAATACACAGACTTAAAAGAGTTTGAAATACTGATTAAAGCCTGCTGGAACTCAAGCAAGGGCTGTGAAAGCACAAAAAAACCTGGCAAAATTGAGACAGACCTTGACCACTCTTTGCATCTTTTGCATTTCTTTTGCGTTTACTCTTCCAAAACCAGACGGAGACCTGAGTCTATTTGCACAGATTTAGGCTGCACAAAACGATGCTGAAGTCAGCTCTGCAGAAGCAAATGCAACGATCTTTGTCAGAAAACCCATGCATTTTCCTACAGGATAGGGCTGGAGAGAGCGAGCTGCCCGGCACAGGTACAGAAGTGACTCTCTGCCATCAGCGCAGAACTATTTTAGCAAGCCATAAGGGCTTTTATCTCCATCATGCTTCTGAAAAGTTTCACAGAAATTAAAGTAAAACCAAAACTCAGAGAACAACCTGTGATGTGAAAAACAAATTACTCAGTGATGACCTGAACTTCCTAGAAATCACTCTGCTCTGCATCGAATGCACTGGATTTGTCATCTTTCTGAAACCCCTTTTTCACCAGCTTGCCTTTGCCGGGCAGGTGACAGATGGGGATTCAGCATCTCCCGGGTACCACTGATGAACCCAGAGCTTGCCACCCCTGGGATGAAGGACCCAGGTCATTCCGGGAAGCTAATGCTCTCCTGAAATCGCCCCCAGCCCCGTACGCGTCCCGGGCAGGCCGGAGTAACTTCGTGCAGAGGGGACGGCGCGGCGCGGGGGAGGCCCCCGGGTCAGTCCGGCGCTCGGGGCTCCGGGCAGTGTCTCGGCGGTGTGAAAGCCCAGCGCTGGTTCCCAGAGAGGCGGGTTTGCATACTCTTACTTCTGCTCCCCGCAGCTGCCCGGCTGGAAAAGTTCCAGCTCCTTAGAAGAAGGGCGGCGAGCGGCGGGGATGGCAGCGGGACCCTGTTCCCCGCTGGCGAGAGCGGCGGGATGGGGGGCACCGAACGCCGCTCCCGGGGCTGCGGCGCTGAGATCGGTAGCCAGACCGCCTTCTGGGGCTCCAGTTGCCGCGGGCACGAAGCCGCAGGATGGTGAACGGTGCCGTGAGTCCCGCTCGTCACGCACCGAGCCGCGGCGCCGCGGGCGCTTCCCGGGATGGGTGTCCAGCCGGCGCCGCGCTGAGCAACCCCCGCTGGCGGCCCGGTGTCTGCGGGCACGGGACTTCGTTTTGGAGAAACCTGGGGAGATTTTGTCGATTTTTCTTTTACGCTGTCAGCTGGCTACCGAACATTACCAAGCCGCTCCCCCAGTCCCCCCGCCTCAGCCGGGGCAGAGCGCAGCCCGGGGGCAGCAGGGCCGTGGGAAAGCGCCGCCGGCCCGCGGGCACGGGGAGGACGCGGGACGCGGGGTGTCCCACGGGGGGCGGCGGGGGCTGGCGCTGACGGGCGCTACCCCGCGCCCCGCGGCACCGCGCGGACCCGCCGGCGAAAGCAGGAAAGGCGGGGGGGAACCCCCAAAAGACCAAAAAAAGGCGTCAGCAGCCGGGAAGAAAGCCCCGCGCGGCGGGGGCCGGCGCTGCCCGCGGTGACGGGGCCGCTGACGGGGCCGGGGGCGCCCCCGCGCCGCGTGCCGGGGGGAGCCGAGGGGGGGGCCGTGCCGCGCGCGCGGGGCGGTGCGCGGGGCGGGCGCCGACGTCAGGGCGCCGCGCGCATATTGATGCGGGGGCCCGGCCGCGCTCGCCAAGGAGCAGAAGGAAGCAAGATGGCGGCGCAGTAGGAGCGGGGAGCGCGGCGCCCGGGCTGTGCGTGCTGGATGTCGGCGAGGCTGAGGGACGCGGCTGAGGTCAGAGCGGGCTTCCCCGCGCCGGCCGCCTTCTCCGGCGCGCACCCCCGCGAGGTGTCGCGGGGACCGCGCCGCGCGGCGCCGCCGGGGATGGGCGAGGAGGGGGCGCCGCCGCGGGTCCCTCAACATGGCTGACTGACAGGGCCCCCTCCCCGCGGGGCCGGACCCGGGCTTCGCCTCGCCGCCCCTCCCCGCGCCTTTGTCTGCGCACGGGGACGGCGGCCGGAGGCGTCCCGGCTTTGTGCCGCTCCCCGGCCCCCGGCGGACACAAAGGCGGGCGCAGCCCCGGGGAGAGGGGGAGAGCGGCGAGGGTCGTGCGGGGCTTGGCGGGGGCGAGGCGGCGGGAAGCGGAGCGCGGTCCCGGGCGGCTCGGGAGGGAGAGGTGCGGGCTCGGCGGGGGACTCGGTGCGGGGCCTCCCTTTTTCCGTGCAGTTATCCAACACGCGCGTTTTGTCCGCGTTGCTGAACCCCGCCGTCGGGGCCACTTGCACGATGTGGCCACGGGATGAAAAGGAGAAATCACTTTCCCGAGCGTGTTCCCCTAAAATAACGCTGCCGGCGAGGTCGGGCTTGTTCCCCGCCAGATGACAGACAAGAGCAACAACCTCCCCACGCCTGAGTCGGACGCGGCGGTGTGTGCTTGTGCTCGCTCGCACCGTGGCGTTGATCGGCGTTAAATCACCCCTTAGACACCGGCAGCCCCGAGTTAAAAGGAGGCTTTTCGGCTCGCGGTTTGAATCTTGGAAATTCGGCAGACTCTTTTCTGCTAAGTAATTTTCCTTTTCGGAGTGAGGTGAAGGGAGAAGTGATGTGCTCTAGCGTGCCTTTATCGCAGCCGAAAATCTCATCACAAGATTTGTTTTCCATGATGAGCGGCGTGCCAATGTGCGAGCTATGAGCAGTGATCAGAGGCACTGAATATCAGTTCGGCATCATTTTCTTTTTTGTTTCTTCTTTTCGCTGTGAAGTTTAAGAGTTTCAGAGATGAGGAGATACTGTCCCTAGTGAAAGCAGGTCAGTGGGTGTTGTTTGTCGGCTAATGAGGCCATTCTATTCGCATGTTAATGGCAGGTTGACTTACTGCAGCAGGGGGTGAGTGCAGTCACACGTACATTCACTCGCGTATCTGCATGTGTATTCCACTACGGCACTTTCTCTGGAGGTTGTAAAGTGCAAAACAGGACGTGGTTGCCGAAGATACTCAACGGAGAGGTGTCAATGGTCTTAGTCCTGTATAAACTCGTGTCTAATAGTCATGCATAAATTGGAGTTGTAGAGGGATCTATCTGACTGCTGCTGTTAACACTTTGAAAGAATGTACCCGTTTTGGATTTTATCCCGCAGAAAAAAAAGCAGCTTGGAACCAATGAAGATAAATTACTGTTGGGCAGTATTTTGTCTCTTTTTCTCACGGAAAGTGAATCCTGCCAGTGAAGTCAGAAAACATTTAAGTCGAGCAACCAGGGTGTAGGGAGGAGGAAAAAAAGAGAGGGCAAAGATGTGGAAAATAAGAGTGCTTTGGTGGTAGGACTAAACTGTTCACGTGAAATGAAGAACTCAAGTCATCCTTCAGTGGAAATAGTTCATTTTGGGAAGTGACTTAAAAAAAAAACCCTCAGTGAATGCATCCAGGGAACCTCAGAAAGTGGTTTTCTATTGCCCATTTCAAAACTAATTCTTAACAAATCTTCAAAAGAAGAAAAGGTTGAACGGGAGACACTGAGGCTCCCAAATTTGCCGAACTGTCACTCTTTGTAGTAAGGCTTTTAACGAGGACTTTGGCATTGTGCTGATTCCTGGCTTTTAGCCAGGAAACTGGTATTGTTTTGATATAGTATGCGTGGTCCTAGACTTTGCCATGTCAACATTGTTTAAAGAACAAGAAACGTGTGCTTGCTGAGGAGTTATTATGACGGACAGATTTCCAAGGTCTCTTGTTGGCACCAGTGCTGCACTGGGTAACAGAAACAGGAGGTTGTAAATGTTTTGGCTTCCGCATGCAGAATCAGGAGACCCTGTAGCTACTGCTGGAACGGGGATTTCAGCTGCCAGAGTTGGATGGGACTGTTCCTTCTTGCCCTAGGCACTTCAGATGCTGCTGGGACTCTGTCTTCCATACAGTTCCTTTAAATATTAGCAACAGCCAGACAGCGCTAAAGAAAAGAAAAAAAGACCAACCAAAAACCATCTCATCAGTTTTTTGAACAAGTCTGCTGCTCAGATGTTGAAAAATGTGAAGTTTGGGTTGGATTAATGCTACCAACCCCGTTCAGGATTACAGGGAATGCTTCACTTCTAAGTTACTTGCATGGACAGTTTTTTTCGGTGTGCCAAAGCAGTGACTTTAAATCCCTTGCTCCATTTAAGTCTCAGGGGAGATGTTTTGTGCTTCTACAGGAGCCAAATAAGGTCCTTTTTAAAAAGCTGATAATTTTTCAAGGTGGAATTTCAGAAGAGGTGTCAAATTTGGCTTGTCATATTGAGTGACCCCTCTACCTCTCTCACTGGGCTGCTGCACAGCAGCACTAGGCATGGTAGCAGCATCTGTAAGCCAGCTTCACAATTGGAGCCTGAAAGTGGTAGAACAAAGTTGCCAAGTTTCAAGTAGAATTGGTGGTTATATTGGAAACTGTGCTGGAGAACACAACCACAAATGATTTCGCCAAATAATATACAGTATTTATTTAGTCCAGCTCTCTGATTGCTGTTAAGGCAGTCAGCCAGCAGCAGTAAGTGTTGTGACATCATTTTGAAAGGAAATGTGCTGGTTCTGAAATGGAGTGGGATGTACTATGATTCATTATAAAAAAAAAAAGAAAACTGTAGTCTGAACAGAGATAAAGCATATGACTGCATCATGGCTGAAAGCCAAAAACAGAATTATATGAATCAATCACACTTGAAGCATTATTCCCATCCCTTACGCCATAAGGCAGTGAATACCATCTTACTCATTTAATGATATTCTGCAGCAAAAATATGCTTTTGAGCACTGAACAAGTAACTAGTAACAAGTTGCCATAGTTCTGGTTGTTAGACTTTCAGATCATCACTGCTTGCACGTTCAATTTGCATAGCTTGTCCCAATATCCTAGATAATAAAACCTTACAAATGGAAAGCACCATGAGTAATCACCCTCTCAGTCACCCATTGAAAAGAAGTCACTTCTGCCTTCCCTTAGGATAGATAAGTCTGCTTTAAAAAAAAATTATATATGGAAAAATCACCCATTTTGTCAAGGAATTGCTCTGTGGGTGGACACAGTGGTGGTGGGGTTAAGGAATAAAATTCTGAACCTCCAGCATCAGCTGGACTAATCCCAAGGACAGCTGATGACTGACCCAAAGAGGTTGTTTTGATTAAAATATGGAGAATGTGCCTTCCATTACGTAACAGGGAGTAACAGAAGGAAGGTAGAGAAAAATAAGGTTTGAGAAATAGAACAGCTAACTAATTTCACCCACATATCTCACACTGTTCTTGAAATGAAGAAAAAAATATGCTCTAACTTATAGGAGGATCAAAAAGAGTGTTCTACTAGTTTTTCATAGTAAAGGATTTTAAATCTGGGGTCAATTTAAAGAAAGTTGCCATGCTTTGAAAAAACTGAGAAAAAACATTAACGAATAAAAGCCATAAAGATTTAAATTCCTGTCTGTCTTTTCAAGTAGGCTTGTTCATCTCTGTCAAACACCTTCCAGAACTCTGAATCATCTTAGGAACCTGAACAAAATTCAGGCTGTCCTTAAAAAGCAAAGTTTTCTGTGGAGGTGTGGATTCCAAGTTGGAGTGCTGTTGCCCTGTAACATACATATGGCAAGAAATCCCAGTAAGATTATTCTGACAGATAAATAAAGGCTTCCAGTATTTGACATAATTCCAGGTGTGTGTGCTTTTCCTCTTGCTAAAAAAAAAAATAAAAAATAAAGGAGGCATTTCTATTGCAGTGTGAAAGGAATAGGCTCGTTCTATGCTCAAGTTAAGCAAGAAGGGATAATTCAGCATTTTAACCCTAATCGAGTACAGAGATTTGTTAAACCACAACAGACAGTTTCAAAGAAGTAGCAGAGAAGTGAGCAGGTGAGTGTTTAGATGGCTAAGATAACCAGGAATAGCTCAACAACCAAATACCCCTTGGAAGTGTCTTCCTAGGTACAGGGCAGTAGCCTCCACACTCTCATTACTGTGATGCAATTTAGACAACTTGAAGTAACCTTCACTTGTTCTACAGCGTTACCTCTAACCTCAAATATATTCCACGCGGTTTCCCAGCATATGAATATTGGTTTCACCAGGTGTGTGCATGGTGAAGGAGAAGTTTCTAGGTTTAAGCTGAATTTTTTGCAGATGTATAAGGAATAACTTCTTTACTCTATGTGAGCTACCTTGTCCTTAAACTTACATTTCAATGACTAAAGTTTAACCAACTTCTCTGCCTAATTTCCTTTCTAATAATGCATAAGCAGTCCAAGTTTGTCTTCCAATGTCCTGGCGTGAGCTGCTTTAAGTCACATCGTGTTGGGAAAGGATTTGGCTCCATTTCAGTAAAACCCCGGCTTACCAAGTGGGTAGACGTTTAGGTCGGGATGATGACTCTCCATGTGGTTGCGCGCACGTGGTTACAGTGTTTACAAACAGTGTCCCAGCATCCTCGGCAGCTGCCTTGACGCAGCCAGTGAGGACAGAGTTCTAGGAATGTCCCTGGTCCTCACAAGCGGCGGAGGAGGGGAAAAGAAATAAAAAAATGCACAGTTTTAAGAACCCATATCGCAGTTTGGTTTTTGGCTGAGCTTTCTGCATCTGTGTTGCATTCTGGATCTCTGGGTCCTTTGTCAGGATGCCGTTGTTTTTTCCCTCAGCACTCGAACGCAATCTGGGCTGTGTTGACGTGTTTGTCTGGAACGGACTGACCTGAGCTATGAGATGGGGGTTGAGGGAATTGTTGCAAAGGTTTCAAATTATTTTTATGCCCCTCCTTCCCTTTTAAAAAATTTTATAATTCAATCCCCAAAAGCTTTTATGACAAAACAGCTCTTTGCAATACAAGAATCCCACTCTAAATGGTTATATATTTTTTCCTTAATTAGGCATGACTCACTGCCTGTTAGGATACTAGAACAATTCCCTTTTTAAAGAACAAAAAAAAAATCATGAATCCTACTAACTTTATAAGTAAAATCAAATAGGTGAAAGTCTTTACTACTTAATTAGACATGTTGACACAAAGAGGCGTTGCTGTTACGAAAGCTGATACCACTGTAAGGCAAGTTTTGGATCTCCATTAGACACAAGAAGCTTGCTGGAGATTTCTTCATTTACTCATCCAAATGAATAACGCCACCGATCTGTTGTTCAAAAAAAAAACCCCAAAGGATCAGGGACAAGTGGTAATAGTTACCGGGGATGCCTTGCACAGATGAAAATTCTGTGATTCTGTGAAAACGCACTGTAGCTGGTCAGAAGCACCCAAGTGGCAACGTGTTTCATGCCCTCCCCTGTGGACCTAAACCAAAGTTGTCAGACAGGTTTTAGTCTCCAGAGACACTTGAAGCCTGTGCTCTTGCATGCACTGTGGGACTTCGTTGTCAGATGTTCTGCTCCTCATCCAGTCTCATGAACGGTTTCAGACTTTCTTACGCAGCTTTGCAGCAAGTGCTCGGAACAGTGTGCAAAGCACATCACTTGCCTTACAAAATGAATCCTGAGATCTGTTTTTAGCTCATGGGGAGGAAGCAGTTGGTACAAATGTCTCTTCCATATTCTGAATTTGTCTAGATGAATCATAGTATTCAGTCATGCAACAGAGTATGAAGGCTGATCCACAGATCTTGTTATACCCATGGCTTCTGCCAGCAGTGGTATTCACATTGGTCGCTTCCATTTTATGTTAATGTCTATTACATCACTGTATTGTTGGTATTACATTGCAGTGTTTTCTTGCTCACCTGTTGTCTCATTTGTGAGACACAATTTTTGTGTCATATCCATATCCATTGTTTCCTTACTGCCTTTCCTTTTCTTTTCTTTTTTGACCCACAGTTCCCATTATTTTTGCAGCAGCTGGCTAGCAGAAGGTAGCAAGTGAAAGTAAAGAATATATGATAGAATATGTGACAAAAGTATTCCTGAGTTTGTACTGAGTATTTGTTCCTTCTCTTGCCACTTCTGGGGCTGTTGGAGAGATCAAAGGGTAGACATTAACCCCGGGCCTGATGCTGGAGGAGAGTTTTGCCCTCAACTTCAGTGTCCTTTAGTATCTTTCCATGTTTGTCCCTTTGCATGAGAGACAACAACTGTTCATGCTGCACTCACCCCCATTTCATGCCCCTGGTGGTTTTTTTCATCTTTGTTTAATCTGTTTGTTCTTTCAATGCTACTTCACTTGTGTTTGAAGTCACATTCTTTGAAGTTATACAATTTTTATACTTGCCAAAGGACACAAAACTCTTTCAGCTCTTATGTAAGCAAAAAGGAGAAAAGAATGATTGCATATTTCCTCTTGTGTGCAAGTAGCATTACTGTCCTGCTCACGGTAAAATGAGGAAAAGGAATTGTTGCAGTAAAGCAGGAGTTTCTTCCGTTCTCCCAAAGTTCACAGAAGTGAGATATTTCTGTGAAGCTTGAAGTGCATGTACAGCTTAATAAAAGGAATGCCATTTATTCCTAAAAGAGAGCATATGAAATCTGGAAAATACATTGGACTCTCCTTTCCCTGGGATATAGAGAAGTTGGGGTGAGAGTATGCATGTATTACAGACTTTAACATACTTTCAAGTTACCAAATTTTTGTTCCCTCTGTACTCCTTTGCTTGCTTGTCTGTTTGATTTCAAGTTTGTCTGCCCAGAAAGCTCTGAATTATTACTAAAATGGCAATAGTAAAAATCAAAAACATGAAAACTGAACAACTAGAAGGGGTCAGATTTAACACTTATTTAACTTAGTATAACTAGTAGACATTTTGGGGGAAAGAAAACCTGTGCTAGTGAGTTTCCATTCCATGCACAGTTAGTTGCAAGTGTACACATTACATACCCAGAAGCAACTGAAAATACTGACCAAATAGGGGAAAACACTCTTTATATTTATAAAGACAAAAAATGCAAAAACCAGAAAAACACAGCCTTTCGGTTCTCTGTTGTTTCTATGGTGCTCTCCATATTCTACATGGAACATTTGTTTTCCTTAAGTAAGTTTAGACCTGTGCTTTTCTGCTTCCCTATAATCCTTAATGCAGAGAAGAAACTTCTGTAGGTGTGAGAAGGCAGTACATAAAGAAAAATTGTGCTGATCTGGGTTTTTTTCTCTCTGTTACTGTGTGTAGTGCCCGAAAAGTGAGAGACCAGGCAGGAAGACACAGATTTCTATCAATTTTTCCACTATGCCTATGTGTGCAGTTGACAATATGTTAAGTATAGGTGGCTTCCCCCCCCCCCCCCAGTGTTGTCAGCTGGCTTGTGATCCTGCAAACTGATGGCAGCCCCTGCCATTTTCACAAAGCCCTGTTCATTTTCCTTGGGCTCAGAGAACTGTAACAGAGGCACTTGTAGAAGTGAGGTACCTAGTCAGCCTATATTTTGTAGTAACTGGAAAAAAAAAGAAAAGTAGTTTTGGAGCTATTCTTTTCTTCTTTGAGGGGACAGGGAGAGAAGTGGATGGAAAGGCTAAGAGGCAGGTATAGAAGCTAAAAACTGATTTTTACTTTTAAAAAACCCCAAGTTTTCAAAGCAGTTGCAAGTTGACATGTATTTTCCAATAAAATATAAAGTCTAGCTGATGGATTAGAAAGAAGTTTTGTCTCTGGAAGAGTGAATCTAACTACTATGCTTTTTCTTGAAACAACTAGCTCGTTGAAGATCCTCTGTTGGACAAGCTGAAGCATGAGTCTAATTCAGGATGGCAACTCTGATGCTTCTAAATATAAGGAGAGTGGATGGAGTGAAATTAATTATTGCACATTAGGAGGCACCTCATATCCCAACCACGAAACAGAATCCCACTGTGCTTGGGGCTGTACAAACATAAGCCATTTTTGTTCCATTTTACTGTTTAATTCAGTAAAGGAGGCAGGGAAAAGGGGTCTGGCAGCACACAAGGGGTCAGAGTGTTAGTAACTCTTGCGTATAGCAGAGGCAGGCAGCTCCCTTCAAAAAAACTAAATATTTGCAGTAAATAAAGCAAAGCTGCTATTACTGCCCTCTGTGTACATATGTCTGTATATGTGTGTAAGAGGAGTTCCTCACCAGCACTGCTGCAGTCTTTTCCCAAGGGTGCTAACGTTAATGAGCAGGCAAAACACGAAAAGAGTAAGAGAAAGGGTACAAAATTAATAAGAAACAACTGAGAGCCAAAGCACACAGAGATCACGCATTGTGGTACAAACCCTGCTGGAGTAATTCATTTCAGTGTCTTTTTTTTTAACCCTAAAAGACCTACAGGAAAGCTGTGGTATAGCTAGGAACTGAACCCATATCTCCTAAACCCCAGTGCTTTACCCATGATACCCTCCTTCCTGCTCATTCAGAGGTTTACAGATAGTTTTCTCTGCTTACTAAGATAACAGAAGTATCAATTTTAAGAAACAGAAACTAGACACTTTTCACTTTTTTTCAGAAGTTGGTTTTCAGTAGCATTTTCTGTTTATTGAGGTGTTCTCTTTGCTGCACAAACCTTCAGACCTTTAAATCAGCAGTGCTCATCCAAAACAACCTAGCAAATTAAAATTAAATAAATCTCCTCAGGGAAGAGGATGGCTCCTTTTGTGCTCTGCTTTGCAGCATTGTTTAAACCCCACTCCAAGTGAGAAAGGGTGCAGGAAAGGATGTTATCTCCATTTTACTGGCACTGTAGATGTCTCCATGCACCTCCAAACAAATAATTAAAGTAACAATAATTAAAAATAGTATGTTGTGTCAGTTAATCACACTGTGTGAAAGAGTTATGTAATGTCATTTCAATAAGTAAGTATTCTAATAACTCCCTTTAATGCCCTCAGTCCTCCTAATCATTCAGGCAAGATTTCCCACAGTCTGTAAACTGTTCATGTACATCAGCTTCAACCTAGGACACAACTCCCATTTGATCTCTTTTACCAATTAAAGGTGTGTCAGGGTTCACAAGCCCTCATGTTGACATCATACTTGGTAGCAGAGCTCAAAGGAGGGGAAAAACCAAAACAAACTTTAATTTCTTGTCAGAAATCTCTCTGCTGGAGATGAGATGCACAAACCTGTGCAGGTGACACAACCTTAGAAGCATTCGTACCTTTCTGTGTAACAGTTGCCTGTTATCTCCTAGACCTGAAATGGAGATGGTAAGTTTTAATGTCTCCCTCTGGCCTTTGAGAGTTCCTGTGCTGCGGGTGATAGTCACAGCTCAGCCTGCCTGGTGCAGAGTGCATTTCACCAAGGGCCTACCCTATTTAACTTTAGCACATTCACAGACTTGTGATAGAATCCATGATAAAATGCATTTGAAAATAAAATCCGATTGGTAATTTAGCTCATGCAGCTTCTCTGGATGCTGGCAGAGGCAGTTGACCATGAAGGACAGATGGATTTTTCCCTGCTATGTTTAGGGATCCAATAGCACTGCAAACTACTTTGGAAGATGATGGAGTGGGGGCATTCGCACTTGCCTCCCCCGTTGCTCCCCTCCCTAGGTTTGGAGGTTCAGCCAAGCTCCTGTGCACATGGCCCTGCTGTTTACAAACACGCTCCCAGGTGTCCCGAGGCACAGCGATGGGCTGAGGGTGCCCCGCTGCAGGGCCGGGTTCCCTTCGTGCAGCTTGCGAGAGCTCCTGTTTGAGCTCCTGTTTCTCACCCACGCTCGTGGCTGCTCATAGCAGGGCTGTGACAGTGGAGAGTGCTGGCGTGTTTGGGTTTGCTCATTTTACATTCAAGCAATATTCAGGCCGGGGGTTTAGAGCAAGGTTGTCCACAGTGAGTCAAAAATAGAAACTTCATTGCTCGATAGAGTCGTAGCACTGGGGAGCGCTAGCTAGATATACACGAAGTAGCGAGGAAGGTACTTTTCTGCTTTCCAGAGACACTGCTAGGGAATTGGGTAACATTTACAGTAGGGCAGGATTTCAAAAAGCCTGTGGAAATGAATGGGCACATTTTTTTTCATTTCCCACTAATAAACCAGGGACCGCTTTTTGTCCGGGTTTAAGAGATGGGGCTTAATGAAGCACAAGTAGTTTGGAGCAGCTAGTGTTTGAAACCACAGTTGCATTATCACTCGGAGAAGACTGCCTTGGTTTTGCTTTGTTTTAGCAGGCCATTGGCATACATCAAGAAAGAGGTTTGAACAGCTGTGCATTGCTGCATTAAATGGCCTCCCATAGCTGAGGCACAAAAGACAAAGCCTGCTTCTTTCCAGCCGCTCAGCTAAAATTGTATTGACTTACTTTTGCTGCTCTCCTCACCAGTTCAGAGTTCAAGGACTCATATATCTACTGTACCTTGAGTTCAGATAACAAGATATAACTACATGGAGGGAAACAAACAGAAAAGTTCCTGTTCTTCAAAGACGAGCATTTTTCTGTACTTGTTCCCCTGTTTTGTTTCGGGGTGTGCACAGTTTATTTTTCTCCTTTTGTTTTACTCTCCTCCCCACTCACCCTCCCTCTCACCCTCTGCTGTGTGCACACCCTCTCCGAGCCGCCTCTCTGGCTTGCCTGGCTGAGAAATGCAGACTCAGCAGGGACTGGTAACACTTTAACTCTTTGTCCTATTCTCAGCTCTCTCAGCAAAGGTCAAAGCAAATGAGACAGCTGCACTTGAGACAGAGCTGCTATTGGAGAGAGAGGTGTTGACCACAGACTGTATCCCCTATCCCACTTTTTTTTTTCTTGAAGCATATAAAGTGTATGGCCAGGGTGATATGAAACTTTGCATAGGTTTGGGTGGCTGGATCTGCTCTTTTCTCATTAAGAGGAAATGAAAGACTCGTGACTTTTGTTTGTACTGGCCATATCATGTAACCTCTGCTGATAAACAGAAATAATTTAGGAGCTACTTCCTCAAATGCCTGAAATGTGGTCTTAATTTCATCAATGCAAAGCCAGCAAAAAGCTATTACAGACACGAAGTCTCGGTTATGTGTCTTTGAAGTAATTTTGGAAACTGTGGCAGTATGCCCTTATACGGTTCTTTTCCCTAAGAGCCAGAGTTTTGCATTGTGTTGTGGGACCATGTGGACTCCAATTTCAGTGACTTAGGACAGAAATCGGTTTTATTTTTCTCGAGAACAATTCAGCACTGCCATTTGCTCACCACTGAGAGATGAACCTGCTGGGCCATCATCAACATTAGCACATGTCCACATGTGCCACGAACAGGAAGAGGGTTCCCCTTTGCCCTTCAAACCACCCGCCGCGGTGTTCCACAGGGCTGTGAGGGGTGCGCTCCAGCGGGAGAGTCGGCGCTAGTTGGCTTAGCGACATCGACACTGGCGCCAAGATTTACCTCCCGTCTTGGCACTCCAGGTCATGCTGGTGTCTCGCCACGTGCTTACGCGCACATGGCAGCAGTGTTTACAAACATGACCCCAGAACTCTTACGGGCAGTTATGAAAGAGCCAGCAAATGCCACATCCCGCGCGCCAGGGTGACCTAGATTGCCAGTGCTGGGAGTGAATAGCGAGGCACTCATACTGAACGCAGGCTGAGAGACGTTCAGGGCAGATGATTTGCTCCCAAACTCTTTTGAAATATCATTGCCACCATGAGAGCGTTTTATACCATAAACTAAAAATAGCTACTATTAGCTAGCAGGAGCGGCGGATAAGTGATTCAGCAGCTTGAGGATAGAACTGACTGGGTTCTTTAGCACCGTAAGTCTGTTGAACTAACTCAGAAAGTACATCAAATTTTTGAAACGGGAAGGAACTGCAAAGCTGACTTACTTTGGCTAAAAGAAAAGAACACTGCATGATTGCGTGGTTCCTGATTGACCGTTCCTTTTTTATTCCTTTATTAACACTTGCACTTGGGCACTAATGAATGCTTTGTAGTCAGGATATAACCATCCATTTAGGAAAAAGATGCCTTAGTAGTTTCAAAATAAACACCTCCATCTACAAAATATGAATACCACTCTATGACTGACTTGGTTTTTTTGACATGGGCCTTAGGGGGAAAAAATCATAGCTGAAACTCTCCTTTAGCAAACCAAGGACTGTATGCTCAACTGGCACATGTCCATTATCTTCACATGTATATTTTTTACATGTCTACTTCCAAAAAAAAAAAATCCCTTCTTTACCCTTGAAGTTCTGTAAAGACATTTGCATTCTATGCCAAATTACTCCAAAGCAGTTTGCTTCCTAGAAGTTAGCAGTTTATACTAAAGTGGAGTATATGGGCAGACAACTAGTTTTTGACAGATTCTAGCATTCTTGGTAGTTGTCTCAGAAATACATTTATGTGGAGGAAGACAGATTCTATAACTGTGAGTAGTTTCCAAAGATAAACAGAGCTTTCTTGAAAAAGCTGCTAAATGAGCAAAAATAACCAACACTTGTTAATAAATCAGTTCCAGGTTTCACTTTTGGAATCAAAGAATTTAATCTCAGCTTTGCAAAAGCCTATTAAATGATGAAAAATTCTTTTTCTCCTCTCAAGTAGAAAGTTTGACCTTTCAGAAGCAGATGAGATGGCAAAAAGATGGTAGTTCTATTTTATATTAGTTGCTATAATACATCTCAGTGTCTGTAAATAATCATAATGACAAAGCCCATCCCTCTCCTCCAATACAGTTTAATCCCGTTACTGAATAAAACTGGTAAGTATAAAGCTAGTCCATAGTCTTCATCTTTTCCAATCATACCCATGGCAGGTCTGCATTGGAGTTGTCAGAGTTTATGCAGACTTTTTTTGCTATGTAAACAAAACAAAACAAAACTAGAGAGGCTGACACATGTCCACTCTGGCCTGGTCACTAACTCATTTCTTGTGGTCAGACAGCTCTACTCTGAGCAGATGAAGTGCTCTGCAGGTCAGCCTCTAACCCATCACTGGTTTTGCCCAGTCTCCTAGCTATTTTTAATCTTGCATTGAGAATGTGAGCAAATGTACTTGGTCAGTTATTGATGTCTTTTCACTGCTGAATGTTCATTACAATGTTCATTACACTGTATATAATGGACCTAGAAATAAGAATGGAAGTACTGAAAATAGGTCACTGCTGTGTTCCTATTTTAAGAGCTCTTTGTAGCGTTTCTCCTGCCTGAGGAAAGCAAATCCACCTTACTGTGAAACTGTACAAGTATGGGCAGACTTGGAAAAAGGAGAATTAGAGCCTTAAAGTAAACTCATCCCTTAATGTTTATTGCTTTCTCTTGGATACGTCATTGTACATCTTCTGGAATCTTTCTTCAGAAGCCCTGAAGCACTTTTTAAATTGTTCTTAATCAGAAAGTACTGAGGTTTATAAGGACTGGATTATTAGTATTTATGATGTCTGTGGGCTTCACCAGTATGTTTAACTTAACCAGTGTAAGGTCCATACAGATACACAAATTCTATCTGGTGCATCTTTGACTCAGAGAATCTTCTTACTGTTACTGTTTATGATATTTTCTTATGTTATACAAAGAGCTTCTTTTAGCCACCCAGTGAAGAGAATATAAGGGAAGAAATGCTGCTTATGATAAAGATTATTTTATCCCATGCTTTCGGTTGGATCAGGAGGGAGGGAACACTGTAAGATTACCATTGTAGCTACAGGGTGAATACTGCCATTGTGTCAGTTTAGATGAGTATCTCAAAATAAATACAGACTCTGTCATGGGTTTGTCCTCTAGGTAAAAAAGCAATGGAAATCTTGTTTAACAAGTTCAGCGAAAGGCACACCTAAAATTTAATTATGTCTTCAGATGCATGGGTGCAAGTCTTACTAAAGAGTTTTACAACTCCCAAAGAAGAGACTTAGGACTTTTGATTTTTCTTATACTGAGATTTGGTGATCAACAGTCATGACAGTGCATAGTTTGGGGAAGAAAATCCCTTGTCATAATAAACAACTGTTCCTGGCCATAGCTTTCTCTGCCATATGTGTGTGTGAGAGAGAGTGAGAGATTATTCACCAGTTTATAATTTGCTGCCAATCTCCCTCTTCCCTGACCCTTTTGAAAAGCCAATCTACCAAAAAAAGCAGGGGAAGTGGAGAAGAGATGAAACAGCACCTTGGTATTTACCTGAGGGATTTGTCATTAATGTCTTTTGGAGCTGGGAATCTTGGATAGGATCTGAATTGCGCTACCAAAATTTGCAGCACTGAGTGAGGCAGTGGGAGGACTTCCTGACCTGAGAGGTACACAGACTGGGGTCACACTGTTCCTCTGTCTCTGTTACTCATTGTTTTCTCAGCAGAAGATGGTTCCTTAACAGACCAATTGCTTATTGCTTTTGTGCAGAGAGAAGACAACTTACAAAACACTTGCTTGACAGTACATTAAGTCACATTAACAACTGCCCACAGCACTCAAAGGCAAGGTGGGAACATGCAACCAACCTGCAGAATATCTGCTCAGCACAAACCACAGGCAGAAAATGTTTCACATCACCTTAAAAACATAACAAGTCCTGTTAATTCAAGAGTTACAAGAACTATGATGTGTGCAAAAGAGAATAGAAACAAAGAAAAAAGCAGCATTTTAGATTTTTACAGTACTGGGGAATGTAAAGGGGAAAATGCCCAGAGATGTTCTTAGGAAAGCAAGAAAATAACACCTTACAGAGTAAGTTTAAAAAAAAAAAAAGTTATCTGAGCCATACCAGCAATGGCTTCTTCATGTTCACAGAATTAAGCCAATGAGGTGCTGAGGTTTCTTCCTCTGTCTTTCAGTCGTACAAGAAACACTACTGTGCTTTGCCCACCAGCCTGACTTTGGCCATGGCCAACCTCCAAAGCTTCAAAACAGGATGAAACCTCCATTTCTAATAGTCAAATTATACATCAATAAAAGAAAACAGCCTTTATTATTTAACAGGCAAGCTGCAGAAATACTGATTTATGAATTCAATAGAGATACACTGGAAGCAGCAAAATCAGACCTTCTCTTCTACTCATGTTCCACTATCTAGCAGCCTTTTTTTTTCCTAATTATTTATCCTTGCTGAAGGTCCCCAAATGTGGAGAGTATGGTTGTCTCAAGCACAGCAAATACCATGAAATTCCATGTAAAAGAATGTCATGCTCCAGTGTAAAGTTTTGATGTGGAAAATTTAGGTTAGTTTAATTTTCAGGGGAAGAGTGGCCAGCATGTTTCCTTTGCGAGCCTCTTTATGGTCTGTGCAAACTTGCTTGCACCCTTATCCAGGAAAATTCTCATCGGGATATACTAAATAGTATTTCCCTGTACCAGTGCACAGCAGTGAGAAAGATGGACAAGTTGTTCCTAAAAGTTGTGTGAAATAGCCATGGAAGAGACCATTTATTCCATCTTCTTCTCCTAAGTCAGCCAAATCATAACTGTCATTTTGACAAATAGTTGGATAATCTGCTCTAGAAGACCTCTGTTAAAGGAGATTCTGTACTCTGCCAAGTCTTCTCATTTTGATGAACATTTTTTCCTTTTGGACAGATATAGCATTCCAGTTGAAGCCCTGCCAAGGCTTGAGAAGAAAGGTAACAATGTCTGACAAAGCCACACAAAGAGGACTTACAGCCTGTGCAAAAATTGCCTTTTTTTCTCAAAAGGACTCACATAACTGTTCAGCTTGATGTTTAGTGTAACTCCAGGAACTCCTGTTCCTCGTTCAGTGTTTGTGCTTACAATTGTTCCTGCCTTTTGAGATACTGCTTTTGGGTTTTGTATTCGAGAGACCTCAGAAGAACTTCAGAAAAAAAGCTGGTGTGTGAAACAGAGAAGTTGGCATCATCAAAGAGGAGGAACTGCATATTGGGGGAATCTTAAAATAAGTAATTACACATTTTTGTGAGGGTCTGGTGATCCATTAGACTGTGAATTTTTTGGCCAAGGACCATGTCAGTGTTGTCTGGGCACACTGCCGCTATTCCATGCATGATGCAAATGCTCTCTGCCGCAGAAGATCTGGACAATATAACGAACAGCTTAAGTGTAGGCACTTGCTCAATGTGGCAGTTACGAGAAGTGGGAAAAACAAATCCAATACAGTACTTAATCTTAGTATTATTTATGGGTTTGCTAAGCTGTCTTCATGGATGAAGATAGAAACGTTTGAGAGAATGCAAAACACTAGAACATATTTCTCTTAGCTGTAGTGCCAGAGGTGTGTGGTTTGTCCATTGGGAAAATCTGAGTTCTCCTATTCTTTCTTGTTCCAGTGAAATTTTCAGATGTTCCCATGTATTCTGACTCTGGGGTCTGGGCCTCAAAAGGGGCAGCATAGTATGAGGGAGCAAGAAGTGGAACACAGTGAAAATAACTCTGGAGTGTAGCAAGATACCATGGGCTAAAGGCAGAGAAGGGGTCTCAGGAGCTTACCTTTGGCTCTCTAGCACAGTTTGAAGAAAGACAGTATTTGAAGAAGGTAACAGCCAACGGATTTCAAATTGCTTAAAGGAAACAAATATGACGGGTGTGCTTAATCTAAGGACCTTGCTGTCACAACCTGCTGCTGATGCAGGTTCTTTGGAAGGTGGCAGGCATTTCTGTGAATTAGGACTGTGTCTAGGCGCCTGCTCCTTAGGATACAAGTGATAGGGGGTTTAAGTCTCATGGTTCTGGCTGTGAGCTGGAGGTTGCTGAATGCATTACTGAGGGATTATACATTTCTCTGAGGCATTTGCCCTTTAGCAGACTATGATAAAAAAAGACAGTTATTTGCTTCAGTGTGGCACCTCTCAGCTGCTGCTGGCTCTTCCCCTGCGTGCTTCCTCCTCCAAAGACTTCGTATGTCTGAGAGTACTGCTACAAAAACAGGGTCCAGAAAATCTGTTATTAGGAACATACACAAACTGAACACCTACCCCAGGAAGCTATACTCTTCATTTGTTTGTAGTTGCAGCATCCTGGAAAGTTGTAGTTTATGCCACTAGCAGCTAGTGTGGTCACAATTTTTTTCTAAAGCAGTGGCATGAACTGTTAAATTATCTAAAAAGAGCAAACAAGTGTGGGTTTTTTTCAAAGATTAGATTGAAGGAACAGGAAAAAGCTCTATCCTGTAGTTCTCTCTTCTTGTCCTCTTGTTTCTAGTTTTAATATTTAATGAACATGTGATATTGTTTTAAGCTAGTCCTGATGGTCTTATGAAGTTAGTATTTAAAGCAGATGGCTGCAGTGCTTTAATAAGATGGTTACTATAGAAACACAGCACTGTGAAAGCAATAGTTTCTGTATTGCATGGTTTCCTCACTAAACATTTTAAAGACTCCTGATCTACATGTAGCAGGCCCAAAGAGGACTAACCAAGAAATGGAAAAGATAGTATGCCTGTGTGGAGTATTTACTTCAGCTGGGGTCCACTTAAACCTAGCTGGATAGCTAACATTTTTGTGGATTGCTAAAGAGCTGCTTTGAAACAACATGAAACATGAGAAGAGAGATAAGCAAAAATATTGATGAAGAGATGACTGTGGGCAGGAGACAGATCATTGCAGTTATCTTTTTTTAGAAGGTGAGTTGGACTTAAACATTAATACAAACAAATTTAAAAGCGGAAAAAACCCCCACAAACAGTTAGCTAATACACCCAAATATTTACTTTGCAATCCCAGGCTTTTTGTTTACATCATCCTTGCGTATCCAATGCTGCCTATCAACACACTTGTTGCAGCCTAGTGCATGGGGAAGGACACATTGTGTACTTTCAGGGATTTGGGGTTTTTATTACTGCTTCTAGTTTTCTTTATTCTGCCAAAACTGTTTTAACCTCAAAGTACCTAAATTCCTCTGCATTTGCCAAAGAATTTTATAGGCTATGACACACACTTTAGAAATCCTTTTAAAATGTTAATTATATATATGAATGTGAGTTTGCACTAAATCAGGATATTCAGGGGGGTACATGAGAGTCTTTTTGAAAGAGTTACTAGTTCTGCTGTGCAGAACTGGGCAGAAAAGTGCTGCCTCATCTGACTGTGTCTCTCCCTCCAGGAAATTTAGAAGTAGTTTTCAGCAGTCACAGAGGATGAGTACATGGAGATACTGTTTGTAGAACTGTGGAAACTATGAAGCAAAGAAGGTTTCAAAGTAACACTAACCTCAGGTAAAGATAGCACTTGTGAGAAATAAAATCTATTCCATAAAATGTGGGCATCCTGCAGAAACTCATATATTGCAGTATAGCCAGCACAACAGTGCTGACCTGGACTAGGTTCAGAGGGAACTGGAGATAACCTGGGCATTTTCTTTGTTTTATCCTTTCTTTTGTTTCTTTCTGTTCTCCTGAACTCAGCAGGTGTTCGTGCTTGCATGTTTTTGCACTTTAGAACACCTAAACTGGGCAGGTTCAGTTGCAGGGTTTGCCTGTGTTATGAAGCTGAACACATCATCATTTCAGAAGAAAGAAGGGGAAAAAAGCTGTGAGAAATGCTCAACTAATAGGGTTTTCCTCTACCCCAAGACTTAATTTCTTTCATTGGTTCCTGTTTCTGTATGGTCATATCTGAATCCTTTATGGGCTTTTTCTATGACTTAAAACTTTCAAAGAAGGAAAACCTCATATGGTCTAAAACACCTTCCACCTTTGTGCTTTGTCACTATGGCCCTCACCACTGTCATTCTCTACACACCAAAGTACATCTTACCTACTTTGCACTGCCCTTTAGTTTCCTTCCTTGGAAACATTCAAATATTATACCTCATCTCACTTGTGAGGCTTAGCCTGCCTCATTGCTCATTGTATTTCTCTCACGCCTGTAAAGTATTACTGCGAGCAGCACTGCCCACAGCTCTGCAAGTTTAGCAAGTCTAGAAGTCAGAGGTATTCCCTGCCCTGCTTTACATACCGTCTGCTTTGGTTTAGATGTATTTATAGTGCAGTAGTAGAGCTAGAGACAGATATTCAGAAACAAATATCAAGCCCTTATTCATGAAACTATGACATTAGATGATCCTTCAGTACAGCGTTCATGCTCCGTGGAGGAGGAAGCTCAACCTCAGACTTACTCTACATGCACTTGCACATACATTAAACACACAGGCACAGCACACAAAAACAGACATCTCTGTCTCTGTTTTCATAACAGGAATATTTTTAGGCATGACAGATACTGTGAAGGAACTCTGCCCAGCTGCACTCAGGATGGATGAGGCAGGCTATTTTAGGTTATTACACAGCAGTTCTTAAAAAAGAAAGCTTTGTAACATTCAGGCAAAAGCTTAGCAGGGAAATCTGTCCCTCAGACACCAGCAAGAAGAGCTATAGGGGAATGGGTAGCCCTGTGGTCTGTATGAAGATTAAGCCCTGGACCCACTCAATGGCCTCAGGAGGGCTTGCTTGATCCATGAGCACCTGTTTCCAGTCCTAGCCCGTGACTGCTGCTCCACACAGGATTGTGGTCCTTGTGCTGAAAAGCTCTTTTCCCCTTTTCCCTTCGTTAACAATAACACGAACATGAGCACTTTTACACAGTGGTCATTAGTTAATCTCAGAAATAATGTCATTGGCTGCAGTGAGATCACATGTAAGATCTTACATGCATCCATGTACGAAACTCAGAATATGGCCCTTTAGGAAGAAACAGATAATAGTGAGGGGAATCATAAGCCCATTACATATCCTTACAGTGTCTGAAGACATTACTGTGGTGCATAAATACCACATAATTATTTTTTCTGTATAGACTTTAAATTATTTGTAAATGCAAATACTGGGTAGAGGCACAAAGCTCAGGTACTGCACCAAGTGAGACAGTGTAAAGTTGAGAAAATCCTTGCACCCTAGACCTTAATATTCTGCTTTTATAGTAGAATGTAAGAGTTGGAAGAGGCAGAAAGTTCTTTGTAAGACAATAACAATAAAATACTCCCCAAACCTAGGTTTAGCATGGCTTGTAATAGGGACATTTTGCCACTTGTCTGTGGTGACATTGGCTTTTTCTTCACACAAGCAGAAGTAGAAAATAAGTCTGGTGATCACAACCCCTGGGAGATTATCTCATAGCACTATCTGCGTTAGTCCTAAAGGGCTGGAAACCTTTTACATTGATGTAGTCATAATTAAATGTGATCCCACTGCAGACAGTGGAGCTATTTGTGGAATTAACTAATCACTGGTATGAGTAAGGGGCTCACAAGTCAGCCAGAAGTTACTGTGGGAAAACCTCTGTGGGTTAAACTGAAAGATGTTGAGAAATGTTGATATTTAAATGGCAGACACAGTAGCTCAAGAACATGGGGAATAAGCAACTCTGCTTCTAACATTTCCTGGCATATGACAGTTTTGATAAGGGGATTACGCTAAGCAAAATTCTCAGTCTCACGTATGTTCATAACTTTAATTAGACCAAGCATAAATGGAAATTTACAGTCTGCTTAACTTTCTATTTAAATCTCTCTGATATGTTCCCTTTGCACACCTGTTTGAAATAAAGTGTGAGTGGAAAGAACAACCTCATGGTGCTCCTTCGGGCTTTCATTATACAAGATAGGTGGCTGTCTCTGCCTAAGTTGCCTTAGTTACTTAGGATTTAGAATAATTTTTTACTAGACAACTGGTCTCCATGTGTGGAGAATGCTTATTAGTGGGTACAGTGGGAAACTGCAAGGAGGGGGCTACAAGAGGATACTGTAACCTAAGTAGCGTGAAGACTCTCCACTAGCTAAATCTCATAAATTGCTATGATAATGTGCATACATAATCCTGTCCCAGTTCCATCTGTAAATTATATTTTCTTCAGTAAAACTATACTGTTCACTCTTCTAAAACCACAGTTTTGAATATTACAAGCTAACGGGTTACTGCTGGTAAGCAGGACCTACCCTCATAGGTGAAAGTGTGAATATCAAGTCCCTAAATGTGATTTCACATTACTTTTTCAATATATTCTGTGTTTGATTTCACATTAACTTTTCAATATATTCTGTGTTTGCTAAAGGGGTCTTAAGTTTGTTTAATTTTGAGAAAACGACATGCAAGGGGGCTAAAGATCCTCACTATGAAAGAAAAAATTACTGTTGTGTGGTAAAATTGAAGGCCTGAAGTGGCAGCTGACAGATTCTGGCATCACAAGGATTACACAGCTGTACCCACCACACCTATCAGCCTGACTGAGTAGACCACAACCCACCAGCTATGTTCTAAATTACAGGCACTGCATATGTGCTGACACTCTTTTTTTTACAAAAATTCTAAAAAGACCTTCTCACAAGAAGATGTAACCACATGAGAGGACTCTATTAAAAAAAAGAAAAAAGTATGCTCTGTAAATGACCCTGCCACACCCCCATTAAAATGGTGCTTTTTTGAACTTAATCCTAAACCCACTTAAGTGACTGAAACAAATCTGATTTCAGTGGTCTTGGAATCAAATCATTAAGTTTCATTAAGCAAATGCTGCCTGAGTGCCCAGGTGCAAGTATATGAAGAACTCTATCGACTTCTCAGTAGAAGGCTCTCATTAAACTCCCACCTGAATTGTGTTTGTAATGAGCCCAACAACCTTTGCTATCAAAGTTTCTGATTATTTTTATTTTAGCAGCAAGCTTGCCTGGACACTGAGTATTCTGGTTTTTCTGCCTGCTCAGTTCTCCCCTTCTCCTTCCCCCTTTTACTCTGTTCTTTTTCCATCAGTATGTGCCAGTGTACTGTACACTGTGCAGTTCAATTGCCATTTATCTGATGGAGCTGAAAGCCTAGATCTTTCTCTGTAACTTTTATGAGCCAAACTTTAAAAGCTTCTCCTTCTCCTTCTCCTCCCCCTTCCAGATCCCTTCAGGGAAGAAGCAATATGAACAAGAACATGCACAGATCTCTCAAGAATACAAATTATGTTCTGAACAGAAAGTTGGCTCATGCATGTCAATTACTTGTTACAAAGAATAAAACGTTCACCTATAGTTAACCTTTAGAGGGAATGGAAAACATAAAGTTGGTTGCTATATGCTTTTTACTGAAGTGGCAACTGGCAGGATGAACTGTGGAGGGGAAAAAAAAGTTGCTCTAGAGAATTCTGGGAGAGTAATTTTGAGCCATCAGAGAGAGGGAGAGAGAAAAAGTCTCACAGCAAAGGACAAAATTGATTTGTTGCCAGGGTGTGCAACATGGGAAGAAGAGACATGCTCAGCAGTGGTGTTTAATTGTCCTTTTTATACTCACTGCACTGTCTGTAGTCAGGGGAAAAAAAAAGCCCAATCTTGAGTCAACTAATGCAAATGCAGAGGAGTTTGGCCTGCCTGATCTGATGGCCCTGCTTAAGCTCAGTGCCTTTGTGTGTTAATAAAACACCTGTGGTTTTGGTCCCTAGGACGTGCTGTAAATCATTTGCCTCTGAGCATGCTTGTTTCTGGTGTATCTATTAGTACCTGCCTTTTCAAAACTCTTTTGTGTATTCATTTTTGCCCTTTATTGCATGCTCTCAAAGCAGTAGTATCTTCAGGAGAAGACTGCATTGGCCTGTAGTGGCACAGCTGATGGTCTGTCACTCTCATTAGACAGGATTAGCATACTCCATGACTTACTAATGTAAACATCTGGAAAAGTAATAATTAAGAGAGCAGGGGGAATAGAAGTTGCCTGGCCAGAGTTGAAAGCATCAGAGCTGATGGACAAGGCAGTGAAACATACTGCCAGCAGAAATCAGGTAAACATTTTTTACAAAGATGCAAAAATACAATTAGAGTACATAAGTTTGAAACCTTTTTTGTCCAGTATTAATGATAAACTGAACTTCAGTTCTCTCCTTGCCTTGAACCCATGCTGCTCCACACTGCTGGGGAGAACAGACCGACATCCTTTGCACTGAAGGGTTGTGCTGTAGACCTCTTCATACGTGGCAAGGACCAAAACATCCATTGCAGTTTAGTGGATAAAATAAAACCTCTTAGAGCACATCAGAAGCTACAAATAGTGATTTAAATTTTATTTTTTTTTAATAATAGAAATACTTCCTTGGGATCTCTCTGATGTCTGTGTATGGGTATAAAGCTGGCTTAATAACAGAAGCCAAAGGCTTCTGTGTTCACAGTTCAGACCCAAATGGGAAGTTGACATGTGAGGTAATTTAGTAGTCTAGATCCTGATCTGATGATGTGTACCTAAAAGGCACGAGGAATAGTTCAGTTCCACACTTGCTCCAGACACTCACATTCCTGACAGAGAGAGGCTAGTGCATAACTGTAACACTACCCATGGTGACAGTCAGGTGATGGGTTTGTGGATGGGATTGCTCAGGTCTTTATATTACTCTTGACTTATGGTCACCTTCTGGAGGTGAAAGCAGAGCACTTGAGCAGAGCAGGCATCCAGCTAGACCACTGGGATACCAAGGGGTATAGAAACTATGATAAGTCATTCCTGGTTTGTCTGGGGTGGAAGGTGTTAAACGAGGGCATTTCCTTCTTCGGGAAATGGGTACTTGCAATAGAAAGTTATTTTTAGTCACTCTGTGCTGCAGGAGTTGATACATAGAGCCCTGACCTGTCTGCTGATAACACATTACCTCATTTGCAGCTCCACTGTTGACGTGTGCTCCACTATGTCCTTGCTTGAACCCGGCAGGCACCGTGTGGTACAGCTGTCGTGGCATCGTTTGAAGGAGTACACTGCAGCAAGGAGGTTGCTACTTTTCAAGCTGACGCAGAAACCCCAAACAAACTCTCAGTAGCAATGTCTCTTAGCAGTAAGGCATGAGGGGACAGGCTTACTTCTGCATTACACCAGGAATATCTGGAACGGTACCATTTTACAGCAGCGCAGTCACACCGTCTCACTGTGCTAATGCCACTGCTCAGACCTTGAGCCAAAACTCAACCAGTGGGGCTCTGCTGATATCAGTGGATCTACCCTGATCTACAGCAGTGCAACATCTGCCCTTGTCCCCCCATTTCTTCCAAAATTACCAGATATTTTTGGCAAAGCAAACAGGGCATCTTTAGCAAGTGTTCAGTCTCCTTATAAAGCTTGGCGCAAACACCTACGACTACCCCACCGACTCCCTTCCTTCTCCCTGCCAGGCTTTCACTGCTGCCAGCACAGCGCCACATCCATCTGGACAGCCAGACAAGTTACTCCCTTCGAAGGCAGCCCGGTTGCCTTTCCATGAATTGGCGCAGGGATGGCATGGCACCGTGCCGATGGACTGGAAGCCTTCCGCCGGGAGTACGCACGTCACCCCTGTGGCACGCGCGACATCCCTTGGCCCGAGGCCCGTGGTCTGCAATCCCGAGTCAATGCTCAAACTAGGTTTGTCACCCAGCTGACAGTGTAGTGACCTTACTCCATGACACAGATTTGGTTCCATGGGTCACAGAAGAGATATCGTATAAGCCATTTGATCATTTTGAATGGGGCATTCAGAGCAGCAACTAACTAGATGGGTAAATTCATCCTCATGTGTATTTTTGCCTGTATAGTCACTAGAGATGTTTTTCTCATCGTGTCCATCACTGTTACCATTTGGTCACACCACGCTAGCTCTAGAAGGAAGTAAGAGCAAGAATGTCATTCACAGAAAGCTGTACTTTACAATTTTGTTAATGTTTAGCTTTAAAAGGAAGAAATCAGAAAGTCTTATTTCTTCTCTCCTTTCTTGCCTGTATAAACTTTGTTTCACCTCTCGCTTGCTATGTTCACTTTCTGCAACTTGAAAAATATCACTGCTTTATTTCAAAACTTGCTTTTTTAAGCTTTTTCTTCCACTACCCAGAACCTCTTTTTTCATATCTAGCCTTCCCCATTTCACTTTCTTACTCATCTATTCTTGCCCTCCTTTAAGATCCTTCCTTTGATCTCACTGCTTTTTTTCCCAAAGAAGGCCAGCCATCTGGTTAATCTAACCAAGGACTGCATCTGTATCTGGATACCTACTGCACTCTCCTTACTCGATTCTTGGCAGCCTGCTTGCTCCCAAAGCACCTACACATTTTCTGCTTGTGTGACAACCCTACTTCCCTTCGTGTCCTTCAAATTTCTCTCTTCAGTTCCCGCCACCAAACTTTGCAACTATTTTCAACTGTTTCCAAAACAGTTCCCTTCCCAAATTAAATATTAGGCAGGGACTTCTAACACATTCCCAGCTGCCTGCCCCTTTTGGTTCTGAGGCTCTCCAGCCTTTCACATATGTGTCACTTTGATGTGTGTGAAATGTTCCCTGGGAAAACTTGTTGACTGGCATGAAATTCTTAGCATGACTTAGCATGCATTAAAACAACACAGAATCTTTCTAAACTGCACCACCTCTCTGCCCTACCCCTTTCTGAAGCATTGCTCTGGGCTTTACTTCTGATTTACTGTCCACAAAACATCACTTATTAAGTTTTTCTCCATAGAAGACAAAAAAGCTCTCAATCCAAAGTACTGTCCTCTAGCCTGTCCCAAATTACAGTAAGTCTGTCACTTCAAAAAGGCTTGCTTGGTTTTACTTCTTACCTTTTCACCTCCTTCTGTGAACCCAAACAAGGAGTGTCTTCTGTGAACCTGTTCCACTTGCCTCCAGAAGAGCTGCTTACATAATCCTTACCAGGGATTGTGGGGTCCAGGAGTCAACTACTGTCCAGGCTTGTTTAAAAACTGGCTTTCTCTGTTGTCTCCTCTCCACTTCCAACTCTTACAGATAGTGTTCCCTGGTGTCCTCTGACTTGTGGTTAAGGTGGTATGTCTGACAGCTTTCTGCTTTTTGGTTTGAACATATTTCCCTCGCCCATGAATACCAGCAACCATTCTGCTCACTACCACAAGCTACTGCAGTCATATATCCCTTGTGTGTCTAGAAAAATACATATTAAGCTAGTGTCCCAGCAAAATGGGTAATATGGGATGATACTGTGCATATGCACCTGCCCATCCCCTCCAGAGAGAGTCCAGTGCAACTGTCAGTTTTCAGCCATATGTGACAGATTTAGTGCTCCAACTGTTGTGAAGATCGGAAGCTGGGTAAGGGAAAAAACCCCTGTAAACATCCCAGCAATGGAACAACCAATACATAACTTCCCATGTCATTAAACCCCAGAGAACCCTCACGGGAGAGAGCCTCTAAACATGTTCCAGCCACAGGAGAAGTTTCCCGGAAGCAGGAGAGTTTCACTGCTGAAACTCTCAGTCACTCAAGGAAAGCAAACCCAGCCTTCCTAAGGCTTGCTGCTCCTGAAACTACCTCCTTGGAAAGCATGACCTGGGTCCCAAATCAGGAATAGTTCCCATTCCAGTCAGAATCATTTAGCATTTGCATTTCTGCTCAGGAGTAACAAATAGTAGTTCACAACATGTGTTCTTAAATCTCAGAATTTAATTACTCAGAAGTAATGGTACTGAGACCCCTTGGAAAGATGTTATCTCTTAGGTTAGTGTTTAGGTATAAAAAGCTCTGTAAGGAATTCTGGATAATGACAGATATGTACCAATTCTGGAGAAACCATCAGCCTGTTGGGGTTTGATCTACTAATTTTCATGTCATAGCACTTCTTCAGCATAGCATTTATACTTCTTCAGCACAGAGGTTTTTGTATAACCTGCTCACTGCAGAATAACCTACTTCAGTGGGATAGAGGTACAGCTTTACAGAATCCTAATAAAGGTATTTATTCAGTAGAAATTGCAAGACAATCTGAGAGGTCTTGAGGAAGTCTCAGACTATGTATTCATACTGAAACAACTACCATAAAAGGCAAGAAAAAACTCTTTTACATAGTGCTGAAGTGATTTAGAATAACCTATGCAAGGCTCGAGGGAGGAAGGAAAGCACATGGCTGAAAACACTCAGGAATATTTTGGCTTGCACACAGTGTCATACCCACTAGTACAGTTAGTCACATTTCTATATATAGCTCTGTGTATCCCCAAGATTGCCAAGGTGTTTTGTACAGTTTATATAAATAAATACCCAACATGTAAAGATCGCTCCTTTCAGTTCCTGACCTTTCCTTACTCTGAACAAAAATGTAGTTAACTATTTCAGAGGAAGACAGATTTTGTGCCTGTAAATCAAGTTACTTCATCTTTTTGTGTTGAGGGTTTGGTGCTGACATAAAGGGAAGGTGGTTTTACACCTGGAAATATGAGCCCCACTTCCTGCCGCATTTGGCTTTTCCTTGTAACAAAGTTAATTTATCTGCTTAGCAAGGGAGGTCCAGTATTGCAGCTCCAGGTGGAATTGCACTTTTTGGAATTACTGCACTTTTTTTTTTTTCCATAACACTTTGACCTTAGCTTCATAAGGCTGATTTTGGCAACTGTCCACATATTGGCAGGATCTCGTGGAGGTCAGCAGCAGTCCCGTGAGCCACGTATGGGACTGCCAGTCAAATGCCATGGGCTGGCATTACAGGGAGTGGGCTACCAAAACACCAGTGGTACACACAGAGCTCAGGTGCCCTGCGGGAGAGCTGCATCCAGGCATCTGATCTGTGCATCCTGTGGTCACCAAACCTGCACACCTGACTTCTGATAAAACAGGCCCTAAGGACCATCTCTCCAGAGGCGTTTAGAAATCTAGAGAGTCAGATGGGTGCTTCTGTAATTCCACAAAGTTTCCAATTACCTTTGTAAATCCCCATGATGTGCCTCTCTGCATATCTGCTTAAACACCACTGCACATTTTGGCCTGTCTTTTGATCATTTCTTCACTCAAGTTTTGCTGAGTGCCACACTGTTGCCCCTTCCTAGCCTCAACAGGAATAAACATGGCTTCTCCTCCACGTCCCTGCACGTTTCAGGTGCTCAACCAGCAGCCTGGCTGCGCGTGGAGTGAAGAGCTGCTTCCTCAGCAAGTTCCTATCAGGCAGCTGGCTCAGACCCAGCGAGGAGGCTGCCTCCAAAGCACGTGGATGCACATGCAGCTTTTTCCAGCACAGCAGAGCTGTTCCTCTCCAAGTCTAGAGATCAAGGTCCTCACAAGGAGCCAACTCCTTTCTCCCTAAGGGATTTGTCCATTCTGCCTGCAGGAAAACTCTTATGCGCTTGAAAGTTTCACAGCGATTATTCCCAGGTTTAGACAACAATGAACCCACATGCAGTGGAGTGACAGTGAAAGCAGTTCCTCAGCGCTCCATGTACACACAGAGCTGCTGTTAGTCACGCACAACAGCTAGATAAAAATCCAGCCTGTTGCCTCACGATCTCTGATCACTGTGGAAATCGTTCTGTTGCCTGGTTTGCAGCAGTCACCTCACCATTGCGTTCTTCTCCTGCATTTGCTGGTTTTCCCCATTACACAACCCGGTTAGCTATTTTTCCTGAATTAAAGTTACTCCCATTCCTTGCATGCTTCCATGATTACCCCACGATTATCTATGATGTAATTAAGAGCTCTGCCCATTTGGCATCATGTGTGCACTCTGGAGTAATGCACTTGGTGCCTTCTGGTTTCCAAGCAAGGCCATGGGAGGACAGACATTCAGCTGAGCAGAACCCAAAGGGTTTTCTCACTGAAACCTACCTTCCTGGCTTCATGGAAAATCTGTTTATTCTCCTTACAAATACCCAAAATACTTTTGGGACAACAGAAACAGAATTCTTATGCTTAAGCATAGTTCCTCCTTTTTCACTATAATTAAGAGTTGCCTGGAATGACTCACCTTTCCCCATACACCCCCTCTTAATGACTTCCTCCTGGATTGTACCCTCCCAGCAATGCAGGCAGCCATCAGGGTGAGAGAAGAAAGGGACAACCACCCTTGGTATTTTCTTCAGACAAAACTGTTCCTGAAGTGTTCTTTCCTTAGTGTGTTCGTTATTGTTGTCCAAAAAATAATGAAAGGAAAAACGTGCCTATGTTAACTTGTCAAGGGAAGGAAGCAGGGCAAGAGGCTTGTTTTTAATTAGTCATTTTGTGAACATTTGTGCAAGGACACAGTCTGCTGCCAAACAGCATCTCAATTAGCATGTCCCTGTGGGCAGACCTTGCTTGGGCTGATCTGTGGTTTACAAAGGTGGCAGAGAGAGAATCCTCTTTTATGTGTTGCTTGGATAGGAGACTGGTACAGTGGGTGCTGTCTGACTGGGAGCAGTGACCCAGTTCAGTAAACCTGGCTTGGCTTCTGTGGGACTGCAGTGGGGTGGTGCACAGGAGCAGGCTGTGGGACCCCACCAGCCATGGAGCAGGAAGCTGTTTCTAGTGCTTTGTTAGGGAAGAGAGGTGAAATGTGAAGAAGTAAGACATGGATGAGGCGGGATTTGAGAAAGTAAAAGTACACTGAACAAAGACATGCAAACCCAGACAGCAGTTTTTGTCACTGGTTGGTGTTCCTTTGCAAAGACCACTGTTTTTATCAAGTTCTCCAAACTTGGAGGGAATATTGGGAAGGGGAGGGCTGAAGGAGAATTGAAGGAAAGGAGTATTTTTTTATTCAGAAAATTAATGAAGAGTATTTTTTCCTGGTGAAAACAACGTATGCATCCAGGCTTCAAAAAACACAGGATATTTTGCCACAGAAATATTTTAAAAGTTTTGGTGTTTTTGTCACACAGCAGAAGCGTGTTTTGCATCACTGAAACTCCCCGAGGAGTGCAGTAGCATTTCTCAGCATGTTAATTGTCACACAGTGCAGCGGGTAGCTTCTGCTCAGGAGAAGGGGTTGGCAGTAAAGAGATTAAAATGATGATTCAATCAGGAGACTCTCAGAAATCTGCCTAGTGACTATTTTTTTTTATAAGGACTCAGGCTCTGTGGCATAGTTACAAAGGAGGAGTCTTAATTAAAATTAGCAGGCAGATGAAGCATTTGAATGGGCATCTTTCAATTCTTTTTCCCTTTCAGCTCACAGTAAACCCTCTTCTCCTTTTCTGTCTTTTCTCACAACAGCTTAAGTTTGCTTGAACAGTTTTGCTTGTCCATTTTCTTTCCGTCACAAAAAAAAATCCCTTAAATTATACCCACTCTAGAATGTGATGCAAATAACTTGCATTTCTATGATTCCTTTCAGGCAGGAACAATTTAGAGGCAGTTCTGCCTCTTATCAGCCTGTGAGTTAGTCTGTGTATCACTCACTATCCCCTGTTACAGCTTGCGAAACAGGCACAGACATTAACTTAGGGTCTGCATCATAATTAGCTTTTGCTGGGTGTCCATAACAGAAGTTACATGTGGTTTATCTGCACGTTTATCAGATCAGAACAGAAATGTTGCTCAGCTCTGGCTTCAGCTGCTTCTGTTTCTGACACCTGTTGACAGTTAGGAATACATTTTTATGCACTAGGAAAGGCAAGCAAAAACTCTAACTGTGAAGATCCTAAAGCTAAAATAAGCCCTTGAGCTTTCATGTATCCATATACATATGTATAAAACATGCAAGATTTCACTGCTACTAGCAAAAAATCATGTCATACTACATGAATTCAGATATAGGTGTTATAAATAAGGGTAATCAACAATTTCATTTGCACCTTCTGTTTCACTACCCATTCATTGTGCAGGAAAAGCAGGCTAAGCTCAATTGCCAGCTTTCACCAGAGAAAACTCAAACCCATTTCATATGTACGGTGTCACATCCTTAAACCAAATTTTCCTGACAGAGCAGATAGCAAAGAAAGCACATGCTCTTGAGTGACAACATTTAAAGGACTGACAAATCAAATTTATTTTTTTGATTATCATCATCATACAGTTAAACAGAGCACAAAGCCAGGTAACTAGCTATTAAGTTCATTACATTCCTAGATTTTGGAACAACTTTCAGCTCAGCAACTTGCTATGTGTGTACTTTGCCAGGCAGAGCAAGCCAGCCCGCTGTATTTCTTGCTGGGGTTTGGAATTAAAATGTAGATTCAAAGCAGATGGGGATGTTTCTGCAGCAGCTGAATAGAAATACACAGAAAACGAGAAAACTCCTTCCCCTCCCCCTGCCAATTAAAGTCAGCGATCATCTCGTTCGGACAAAGGCCTGTTCTTCTGCAGACCACATAAAATTATCTGTCTGGTGAAGCTCTGACTTTCCGTACTATCGGGGCTGTTTGTGAAGTGCCGGCGAGCCCCCGGGCCAGCGGCACCCACAGTGCTCGCAATGCCGCTGGTAGAGAGGAGCAGAGCGACCTCTGTTCAGGAACTCCTGCAACGCTTGCTTTACATACAAAGGGAGAGGAACACAAAACAACGAGAACCAAAATCAGCGAAACAGAAAATTATTTCCTGGATGGCTGGTACCTCATCGGCATTCAATCTAACCTGTTCTGTACTGGAGCAGCACAACAAAGCCATCCTCCTGGATTAGAGGTTAGTAAGTACAGACAGCTGGTCTCCCGCTGGATCTCTCCCGTACACTGACCTTGCATAGGGAATCCATCCCTCCTTTATCCTTAGATAAACTCCCATCGTCCCTGAAACTGGAATAACTGTGCCATCTCACAGTCACATTGCTTCTGCATCTGTCATGCTTCATTGTGAACCACCTTTGTTTTCCGCAGGGAGTTTCAAGCCATTACCTGCCTAAAACAGGATTCATTCAATGTGTTAATGACTCTGAGGGTTTTCTTAATGCAGGCACAGGAAGATTTCTTGTATTTGCATTTTTCTTCTCTATTAACTGACCATTAAAAACAACAAACTCTCATCTCACCCTTTTTTCTCTAGAAAGCCAGCAGTTTCGTATCTGAATGCTGATTTATGCCATTCTACCCCTGGTGGGTGCATTTTTTTTTTCTACAAACTTTGGATTCCCCCTTCATTCTTGCTGTTTCTTTTTCTGTGTCTTTTTGGTGTAATTGGTCTCAGCTTTGATACTATATCCCCCCCAAAGAGTTTCATTCCTTCTCTCCTTAAAGAGTAATTTACCTTTTAGGAAAACACAACCGCCTCCCCCTGTGATACTGTCCTTATCTCCTCCATGCACAGCAAGAACTAGAATTTCTGCTTCTTGAGAAAACACCCATAAGCTCAAGGAGAGAAAAGGTCAACTGTGACAAGGATTACACATTTCTGTAACTCCTTCTCCTATCTAAAAAGATTCCTATTCTATGTCTGAACTACAGAACTAGGGTTTACCCTTTCAAAAACAAAAATCTTGCTACACCACTTGTATCGCCTGCTGCAAGGTGAAGATACTGCTCTTTATTATGACAAAGGCCTGTTTTTCTGAATTGCTAAAATGCCATTGAAAGCTAAGAAATAATCTCTTTCTCTCACCCCTAAAGATAGCCAAGAAAAATCTTAGCTCTGTTTTAAAATTGGGAAGAATAAAAGAAAAAGGAATATAGAACTTTTTCTGTAGGACAAGAAGTAGAAGCATGAGATTTGCCTAGATTTTCTTTCTTCCTCAGCAGCTCTCAAATACAGCTAATGTTGAAATGAAAACAATAAAGCAACCAGCTGTGAGGACTGTAGAACGGGGAAAGAAAGATTTTTGCCCATCCATTACTGATTCAGTTTCCCACTGTAAAGCATTTTGCAATTCTGCTTGTAAGACAGACACTGATCATGGACCGAAGTCAGATGGGGTATGAATATACATATCTTTCTGGATGTGGGGAATCTTTCAGGAATATCTCTCTTATCTAAGACCCTGTGCTGTCATTTTGACTTTCCTGGGCTTTGAGTCAGATGCTAAATTGTCATGAGCAAAAATGCAGCAACACAGATGAGCAGGATTTCAGAATACGCATTCATGAGCAACATTGTGGAGGGCAGGAAACTAATGCAACTACTTTGTGCATTTAAAAGTCACCAAAGATTTTAAGTGAAAAAGCACAGTTTCTCATTTGTCATCTTGGGTGACTTGACTTTAGCTGAGCGTTGTGTCATGACTAGGAGATAACAAGTGACAGAACTGTTTAAATCTTCCCAGCAGATGATCTATTTGACAGTGTAACTTTGTCAAATGCACTAACTGTAACACTGAAAGAGAAAGCTGATGATCTTTGCTCTTTGGAGGTGTCAGGTACTTAATATTATCTGTCTTCTTCATTCAGCTACTATAAATCTGTTTTTTCCCTTTAAGAGAAGATTAGAATGAGATGAGGAGATGAGAAATACTTAAACTAGACTTCAAAAATAAAGGTTTGGGGTTTTTCGTTACTTTTTAAAAAGGCTCACAGAAGAGCTTCCCTTCAAGCAAAAAACACAAAGAATGCAAATAAACATTGTCAAACCATGAAAGACTCAGTATTACAAAAGAAGAGCTCTGTGGGAGTTACTGGGGCATGACCAATATACAAAATACCACCGACTACTTTTCCTGTTACTGCTTGTAGCACCTCTGAGTTACTAGAGTCTGTAATGTTTCTGTGTAAAATCTGGTCTGTGGTCCACACGGTGTCAGTTTTCCAGTCCATTGCAATGGATGCAAAAGTTTATGGTCCTCTTTTCCCTGCAAGTGTAAGCAAAGTAGCAAATCGCTTTGCACTTATTTGAGTAGTTGCACCTAAAACTAAAACTAAATTATAAGGCCACAGTAAGTACAAAAAGTTAACAGATGTTACAGCTGCTCCTCTTTTCAGCCTGCTTATTGTAAACCCACTAAGTCTCAAGCTGAGAAAGTTCATTTAAAACTTAGAAGTATAGCTATTGCTTTTACAATGCCTGTGAATAGTTTATCCCTGAACTTCTGGTCAGAAAAAAAAACCTTATATACTGTACTATGCGCTCTACATGTTGCCATGCCAAGCTGTACACAGTTCATGGCCTGTGGCCACTCCTTTACAGACACACAAGCTGCAATTTGAACAGGCAAATGCACAGCCTCTCACTTCTCATGTTACTCCTAAGTCTCCTAAGTATTCAAATGAAGAATGGTGCACAGATACAGACATAGTGCCCAAAGAGGAACCAAAGGTGGGAATAGCACTTTGCAAGCTGCATTCCCCGAGGATGGAAAGGTGCTGGGGTTTCCCAGCCATGTCAGTCTGGGATGCGGTGGCAGTCTGGCTACCCTGAATCCTTCAGGGAGAGTTGTTGCTCAGCCTAACATGCACTAGTTACTGTTCTCATGTCTTCTGTGTCTTCTGCTTCTGAAAGATAATGTTGGGAGTACTTGCCTAAATTAATCTGTTTCCGTATATTATAAATGTGTCTGTACCTTAACAGAAAGAGGCAACAATGATACTCAGAATGCTTAAAAAATGTGTTCCCTGCATTTCGTACATTGTTATGTATTGGTTACTGTAGTTCCTTGTGAATCTGTATCTGTGGCTGTGACCTGTATAAGCAAAATAAATGGTAAGGGCTGCTGCCTTGTTCAAGCTGGAGCATAAATGAAGGCAAAGTGGTGTCTCATGCAAGCCCCAGTATCATTCAGTGGCACACTACTCACTGCAGGGAATGGGAGGGCTCTCCGGGGTGTTAGCCTTAAAGATGTGGTTTTGTAAATGCCATAGCTGGAATATCAGGTCAGATGAGTAAGTCTGCTGGTACCAGGCTAGATGGAAGGAGAGGATTTCAGTGCAAGTTGGCAGAATCAAGAAAGCATACAGAGCTGCTCTGCACTGGGAGATACAGAGGGTCATGTGGGCAGCTTCCTATAAAGACTGATTTGAATCAGATCAGCTGACTGATCAAGGGGGAGCCTCTGTAATAAACACCTCACAAAGGTCACTGCCTGCCAATTCCAGGGTGCACATGCCAATTCCAGCAGGTGCCGCAGGAGCATCCCAACAAGGGGAGACTCGAAGATTGTGTCTGTTGGCAGTCCTTGGTAATTTCATCTCCAAACACTACTTTTGGTGTTTGTACCCATTAAAATCTTTAGCTCTAATCTCTAGGTGCTGCACTGCCTTCCTCCAGCTTCAACTTCCTGCAGTTCTGTGGAACACATTCCCTCATCCCCATCCACTTCCTCTAGTTAACCTTGTAATGGAAAATCTCTCTCTAAACCTCTCTTTCTCTTCCCTGTTGCTACTTGAAGTACATCGATCTTTCCTCTAACACAAATACAATCTGAGACAACAAGAATCAGAGACAAAAAAAAAGGGAGAATTATTACTGCTGATTGCATATTTTAATCTTTTCTAGCAATTTCCTTTGTAATCCTGATTGAGCTTTTTAGTATTCGGTAGACGCAGGTTGTCCGCAATGGGTCGGTTGTAAAGGGGACTGCAAATCCTTGAGCTTTCTATTTTCCCTCCTCAAAATTTAAAGCAATAGCAATGCTTACTACCATTTAGTTATTTCCATGATAGCCTGTTTGATAAGTCAGGATTTAAAACCAAACATCAAAGCAGCGTCTTCTATATCATGGAGGTTTGATTCATTTGCAAGGCAGTGTACATTGTTAGAAAGCAGTTCCTCAGCCCACAATACCAGACTGGTTTTAGCATAATCTCAGGATCGTTTCTCAAGCTCATTGGCAGCAGCACCGCTAGAGTTAAAATGTTTTGGTGTTCTGTTTTTGCTCTAACATCTTTTTGCTGATTTCCAAGTATCTTGTTTTACAATAGCCTCCTTCAGGCAATAGAGTCCAGAGCAAAACTTAATCTTCAGAGAACATAACAAAAGAAATCAGCCTTAGTTACCAAAAGATCATTAAGTAGTACCAGCTGTTTTCAAGACATTGAATTTTTTCAATGAAGCCAGAAAAAATGAAGCATAGACTAAGACTTTTGTGCTGCCTGGTTATATTGCAGTGTATGAGGAAACTTATGACAAGTCTGAAGACATCTCTGCCTCCACAGCTCTAGGAACAAGGGCTGGGGCAAGGAGCTCAGGCAGGGGGAGGTCCGGAGCTGCTGGGATTTCCATGAGTTTCCAGGATGGGACTGGGGCCCTGCAGGACGGTGCTGACACACGCCCTGTATCCACTGCATGCCCAGCCGGCCCCTTTATTTGAAGAGAGGAGCATGGTTTTGTTTGGATTGGTCAGTGAAAGGACTTAAAAGTGCTAGAGGGAGAAGGCAGGAAACAGGATGGGCTCAGAGGCATCAGCACCCTGAACACAAACTCCAAACAGCTTCCTGCCATAATTTCTGTGATGGACAAGACATGCTGCAGAGTTGGTGCACAGCAGTATGGCAACACAGCCCTGTCTCTAGCATTCACCTCATTTGCTTTAGTCCTTCACATGCTTTTTTTAAAGGTTAACTGAAGGTACTCCAGCATAGTTTTTTCTGCTTATCTCATTTTTAGTTCTAATTTTACGTGCAACTAACTTTTCAGAACATTTGCATAATCATCAATACTTATCATAGACTTTTAAGACAATTTTGATTTGGGGAACTGAGGCATGCATCTGATTTTTTAAACGTCATTTCCATGCAAGCTTTTGTGAGCTAGATGAGGCTGTTAGGAAGGTTTGTTTGCTGGTGAATGTAATGAGCAGGTAAACTTTGCCATTCATCATTGTCCCCCACCCTTCCCACAGTAAAACTGTTAGCTCATTTTCTCATAATCAACCTGGCTGACCCTCAGTTGTTAACAAACCAAAACTAAAATGCCCTTATATGCATTTTGACAGTGGCATGCATGTTAGCTTAAATGACTGCATTAGACATATAGTATCCCGATAGCTGTGTCCTTGCTTCTCCCAACCCCGCCACTTTTTTTTTAAGAAAAAGCAGCTGTCCATTGCCCCCAGAGGCTGTGTAGAAGTAATACTACCAATCCCAGGCTGTGCTTTATTTTCTTCTGAGCAAAAACGGTTGCATATATCAGAGCTTAATGCCTATCAGCCTTGATTTGCCCTCAAAACTGTTCTCTCCCTGGTGTGTTTTGGGGAAGGCAGGGGTGAAAGAGGGAGTGTAGGTTTGTGTTGGCAAGAAAAGCAGTGACTGCACTGTGCAATCACACTTCACCTACAATGACACGCATACGCTTACGGGAACTCAACCAGCACAACGCAAGGCGTTCTTACCTACACCTGCATTCCTCAGCTTAAGACCACTGCAGCTGTTAGGCTGCTGGCTGAAGGACTAGCCTGGCAAACACTTCGCATAACCTTGCCAGCTAGGAGCAGTTCTAGAGGACCTGTGGGATCAGGTCCTCATTGCTAGAGGTGTGGATTTAAAGAACAAAAGGTCACCTCACCCTTTTGAGGAGAGTTCACCTGCTTAGGTCTTCTTAGGAAGACTGAAGAGAGGCATTTAAAAGGCTTCCATTAATTTTCATTATCTGTAGTAAAGAAGTTTACTTAAGCTGAAAAAAGTCTCAGCTATGATTTATGAGTTTCATTCAAAGTAGTCCCATATCTTAACATTTGTCTGTAGTTCCCAGCTTTCTAAATCCAGTTGAGTGTGTACTTTATAATGGCGAGCTTTTCATCCACAGTGCTTTTTTTGTGCACTAAGAGCATGACTGTGTTGTGGACAGACAATAATCAATTAGTGAAACAGTATCTCGTGACTGGGAATATGAAGTGGGCTTTGCGGGAACTGACAACAGCTCTTTTAGCTCACACGTTTCTGTATGTCTCTTAAATATCCCAGAATATCAAAGGTCTTTCATTAGAGCTTCAAACTCTCTCAAATCCATGCAGGCCACTGGATACCTCAGAAGACCATGAACTGATGTGAGCCGGCAGCAAATGGCACGTTGCCAGAATGAAGAACAACCGACTGTTTTCAAAGCTTTGAAAATATTTGAAAAGGAAGGACAGAGAGAGAAGTGTTGCAGTTCCCTTCAGGACTGCTCAAACACCGCTCTTCCAAGTGTCAGCTGTGGGAGTCTAAAAGTCTTAGTGAGAGTTAAAACACAATCTGCCAGTTCCTCCCGCTCCTTTTAGCTTGGCAGCAGTGAATTTTCTGCCTCTTCATGTTGCATCTCGCCATGAGGAAGAAAATTTAAACAGGAGAAACAATGTTGCTTTGAATTATTGGAAATTAAAGCAGGGATGCCTGCATGCTCTGAGATCCCAACTGTTTCTTGGCACAGGAATCCCAAGTTTCTATCCAGTCTTTTATTTTGGTTAAAGGGAGAAACTTCCATGTTAGAGCTGTGTTTTTAAGCAAATATCCCATTCAAAACATCTAGGCTTGTTACTGGTTTCCAGTTTCCCTGAAGCACTGAAGAGAGATTCCATAGAAAGGAAAAAGCCTGTCTCCCTGTAATAAGCTTTTTTCTCTAGTAGTTCTCTAATGTTTTTTTGTCACAAAATATATAAAACTCCCCATACACTGCCCATTTAGACTTAAATATTATGAAGTTTTAAATGGCTATACATTAACCCCACATTCTTTGGAAGCGAGGATATAACAAGATAAAAAGGAACTTGGAAATGGCCTCAGTTGTGTGGAAGCATGAACTGGAGCCTATCACTTAGTTCTCAGAACAAGATTAATAGTGGCCTTCTAAAGAAAAACCTGAAAACTCTCTTGCACGTGATACAAAGCTAAAATTAGAAAGGGGGGGAACTTACTGTAGTCAAGATGGTAACTACAGAAAATCTGTTTTTCAAGGCAGTCTTAGGAAGCTAGGCTGAATAAATGCTGAATTGGTGGTGTGAATTGGGTGTCTTCTTGACTTAAAATTTGTTTGGGCCTGGGCCCTTTTATCTGAGATTAGCCAATGACCAAGTTCTTTCAAAGTTTCTATGCTGACTATTCAAAGTGAAAAGTTGTCCCACGTCTTCAACCTAAAACTGAAGGGGATGTCAACAGTACCCATGCCAAGCTCTCTTGTGTGCTTAGAACTGTGGCAAGGCAGTGCCGGCTCCCACGTTTCATTTCTCTCCCAGAGTTGTGCTTTTATCAAGGTTAGACCTCGACTGCTCTTAGGTTGTCAGCTGGCTCTGGTCATCAAAAGCACCTTGTCTTTCATCTCTTTAACATCTGGAGAGGCAACTGTAACTATTTTTTCAGATCTGGGTTTCAGCACAATAATCCATGCCATTGTTGTGTGTAGATTGCAATAACCCACATGAAGACTGCTCCTGAAGACCACACACGAATGCAGAAAGAAGCTGAATGGCAACCATAGCTCTAGGGAGCACCTTCTAATAGACCTCTAAAAATGCATTAGATTCTTATCTTCTGTGGTTCCTCAGCAGCAGTGGGAGTCAGAAGATATGTTTGTGCTAGTAGCTCACAGGCCTCAGCATACGGAAGTCAGGTTTTAAGGAAACAATCTCCTCTATAATGCTCTGTTAGAAGTAACAAGCCTGTTCTTTTGATTTCAGTGATTTACACAGTGAAGGAATAAAACTGATCTTAGTTACTGGGGGGAAAGCCAAGGTAATTCATACAGGTATTTGGAAGATTATATAGGCACATATTATAGTTGCTTGTATATCAAACATCTGAATTTGGAGAAAATCTAGCAGACTGTGGCATGTGCATAATGCCTCCAAAGAACAGACTGTGGATTTGCTTTGTGACCTCTGTGCATCTGGTCAGGGAACAAATGGTATGGATATAGATCCACCCAGGGAGGAGATCGGATGTCACGAACCGGGTTGTTTATTCTGTCTAAGAGGGGAGCATTAATGACAGTCTTCAGTTACATAGGGAGAAAGAAGCTGTAGCACAGAAGGAAAAAAACCTGTTCCACATGTCTGGCAGATGGGATGAGCCGGTCTAAGCTTATGTTTTAAATGGTAGAAGCTTTCTAATAAGTAAGATTAATAAAGTACTGCATGTAACTGTGTGTTATTATGCAACCCTCATCATTAGAGAGTTTTAAAAACAGGTTGGAGTGGACTGGTACGTGTCTGGCTAGTGTTACCCTGAAGCCAAGGAACAGGGCACCAACAAACCTATTTTTTCCATGTGTTTATGAGCAGTTGGTCTTGTTTGTAAGTCATGAAAGGCACAAATTGGAAGGAATAAAACTAAATCACAAGTGGGCATGAAAACACATTTTTAAATCAAATCATGCAAAAATGAAAACAGCACAAGATCTTTCGAAAGCAGGTACCCTTGTTTTGGCTCAACTTCTCCACCTTCACTGTCTGGAAGCAAATCCCCAGAAGGACATGCAGCGGCATGCAGCATTTCGCATGTGGACACGAGGTATCTCGTGGCTCACCGCCCCTGGCAGGGATCCCCAGCACCTACCCTTGGGGCACGTAGGCATGCACAGTGTACAGTGTGTAGTGTGGGAGCTGCCTCTGTGCTACCTCTCATTTCCCAAAGCATAGTTGCTGAAAATTGAGTTCACCACAGGATCCCAGCCTAGGTGTGGCAGAAGCATGAGAAAAACAGAGGAGGAATGTGTAGAGGGGTGTAAAGGCTACTACCATAGTGAAACCAGTGAAGGGGCTTGAAAGCTACGCTTTATCATCTGGATGTGCAGGAGCACCAGTGAGAGTAATCCTTGGAGTCATCAACCCTTCTCTTTGCATTCTCCTCCCTCTCCTCTCAGTACGACCTTCAACTTTTGGAGAAGAAATTTAAGAAAACTGCATTTCATCAAAAATTCTGTTTTCAACAGAACTGAGAGACCTACAGGATTTGAAGTTCAAAGGATAATGGAAAACAGAGCTGTGTAAACAGGTCTTCTGAGGACACTGCAGCCCACAACATTTTACTCCCTTCTATCAGTTCTTCCACTCATATGCCAAACAGGACCGTTTTTGTTCCTGTTTTCTAATGTTACTGTCCCAACACGATGAAACCCTGAAATCTTCAGCTTGACAGTGGTTTTTCCTTTTCCTTCCAGTGGCTTTTCACTCTGCCAAAAGCTGTGATGAAATCATCATGGATAACTGACCTTTGACTGGTGTTAGGAAGTCATCAACCCAAGAAATCTATGCTGTATCCAGGTCTGAAGCCAGATGGACAAAGATCACAGAAACTGGAAGATAATGATGACACTGACCTCTTGGTGACCTCCCCTAAACAGCAGGTTGATAACATCAAGTGTGTCTTGAAGGACGGTTCAGCCACCAACGCTTGTTTATCCTGGCGTGCTCACCAGAGGCTCATGGACTGCGGAGCTCGGCCGGGATAGCGAGAGCCGTCAGCTATTGCTGTCGGGGAGCTGATGTTAATCAGCGGCCAGTATCAGCATTACCATTTGACACATGGGGTAGCCGAGTACCGAGAGGAAAATCATCCCTCAAATTACAGCATTTCTCCAGAAATCAAAAACAGGTCTAAGCACCAGTCGTACACTGACAACACTGCCCAGCCTTTCCAGAGCACACCTAACCTAGCACAGTAGCTGACTGAGATGAAGGAAAAAAAGAGACTTGGTTCTGTTTTCCAGCCCCAGTATGTTTGCTGATGTTGAATTCATTGGCACTGGGGAATTACCCAAATGATACCCTTTGTGGGTCGCAATTTGAAACAGTCTTGATGGTCCAAATGTCACAGGCATATGAGAGAAGTTTCTCATTATACCCAAGCATAGAAGGATCTCACTCAGCACACATTTATTTGAGCCCCCCTGGGATTTACGGCTGTAACTCTCATTCCCACAGCCTTCATATTACAATCATCAGATACAAAGACTCTCAAACCAGCAAAGACAAAAGGGTGTTTTAGTTCAGCTTCCCTGAACATTTGTTAAAGATGTCTAATAGTCAAGGTGGTGCTCAAGAAATTGAGCAATACTGGTCTTAGAATATGCTGGCATACCAGCACCCAAGATAATGTCACAGAGGTTAACTGGGGGAGCAAATCCATCTGAATCCACCACATTTCTAACCTAAACTACTGAAAACAGCTTACAACTGACAAGAACAAGCATAGGTGCCAACCTCATCTTGAATGATCTGCTTATTACAGCGAGAGGGTGCTTTTGTCTCTTAAATCCAACCTGGTTCTAAAGTTTCACCTTTTGGGAAACATTTCTGATTTAGTCATACTATGGTGGCATTACAAGCAACTACTTGAAGAGTTGTGTTCTTCTTTTGGAAGTGCTAGATTTTACAGTTAGGTGCAAAGTTTGTATAGGGTATAAATCACAAAAAATAGGAGTTGGAGAGCTGTGTGATGTATCATTATTATTTCTATTTACTGCATTTTATATTCCTGAATTAATTTCCTTTGCATAATTGTTTTTTCACCCGTATTGTAGAGGCATTTAATTTTTACTTCTCTTGATTTTATGCTATTGTTAGAATAGTGCCATTTTCCACATCTGAGTAGATATTATGCAGTATCCAGTCTTGTTGATGGTTATATAATGTAGCAAAGGGAAATCACTGTGCAGAGCAGTTTATCTTTACTATGATGCCCCCTGTATTAAGGTCAAAAATCTAACTGATTCAAGTGCTTTTGCAGTTAGACCGTTGTATCACTGAAATGCAAGAACTGATGTCAGTAAATTGAGGGGGGGGTTAGCACTAGTTGATTTTAAAAATGCATGAATTATGAAGCTTCTGGCTTGGATAAGATTTAATGAATTATTAATCCTCATATGTCACAAATCCCGTGCTCTTCATTCCCTTATGTCTGCTTATATCTATATTTGCTAGTCACCATTTTCCCCTGTAAATTAAGGTTAAATTAGCCATAAATTAGATAACAAATTTTATCCATCCCACATTTTCTTTTGTTTGACACAGATTATCATAGATCTAAATGCCAGAGAAGACAATTATATTCATGTAATATGACCTTCTGCAGAATACAGTCACAGTTTCCTTCAGGAATTTCTAGATTAACCCTTTAACTGCTCTTTGGAGCTACAATAAGAAGTTTAGATATTTTAAATATTTCAGATATTTAGATATTTTTGAAAGAAATATAGCCTTAGCTAAAAATCTTCAAGGGACAGGCAAGGCATGGCATCCTTATGCAAGTTTTTTCCAAAGTATTGCTAATGTCCTGAATAAATAAACTGTCCAAATGAAGAAACAGCTGAATGTAGTGCAAAAAGACTCTATTGTAAGCCACATAGCCCAGCTAACAACAGAGTGTCCTTGTCCTTCTGGGGCCTCCTTTACATCTGCCTTGAAGTTTCACTGTGTTTTCCTAAGCCACCACACTTGCAGCAGGGCAGCAGTGATGCTGGTAAGGAGCAGAGCAAATCCTTAGGACATGTTATGGGGTTTAGAGCCTCAATTCACCTTGGGTATGAATGCAATGTCTCTTGAATCTGTCCTGCTCTTGCCTCTGCCCTAAAGTTTCCATGTGGAAGCTTGTATTGTTTTTCAGTATATAAACTTGGAGTACCTTAAGTGCAAAACATACAGGAAATCCTTAAACTATATCCCAGTTTTCAACTTTTTATCCCAGCAATAAGGGGAATGTCTCATTAATAAGGAGGTTTGATGTGTTATGTCACCCATCAGCCATCTGAGTAACCTGCTCATCTTTTCTCCTCTAGGGACACTGGCAGCTGCTTACAGGTGTTAACCTGGGGCACAGCTGCAGCAGCTGGTGCTTAGATAGGCCAGAGAAAAATTACATCCCACAATAACCACGTGGCCACAAATCATTGTGCTGAGCATCATTATAACTTCTTACACATGTTGTTCCAATTTTAAATTAGAGAAAACTTTGCAACAGAGTTAATCAGAAACTATTTCACATGTGTGCAAGTCCAGAAGATTTAAGGGTTAAAAGCAGATATTGAGCTTTCTGATAATATCATGTATGAGTGTCCTTACTTAGGAATAACCACTCGTGCCTTTTCTCAAATTTTCATTGATTAATTAAATAGGAAAAGAAAACCCCTTAACTCCACGTGTTGGAAGTTTAGGATTTAGAACTCTTTGCCAGAGGCATAAGCTTCAGAGGAGAGATGCAACTGCACAAGAGCACATAACAATACATAGCAAATCAAGCCACAAGTGAACCCAGCTATTCTACACAGATGATAGGAGCAGGAGAGCGTAAGCAGAAAGTACGACTTGCCAAACTGGAGTCTGGCAAGACATAAAGGTAAATTCACCTCTTGTCTAGAAAGTGCTACAGAGGTTTCTTGTCTGGAAGCAGTTTAGACCTCTGTGCCATCCGGCAGTGGCAGAAGGGTGCCAGCAGGATAGAGGCTGTGGCAGCACTCCAGGAACAACCCAGTGAGCCATCAACAAGCTTCCAGGTGTCTGACTATTGCTTTCCTGAGTCTCATCCTGATAATCAGTTGAGCTCAAGTCAGCTGAAGCCATGATCTGAGGAGGTATATTTCTACTGGGAAGAAAAACCTCTGAGGAGATAAATGTCTATCTGACATCCCACCTTTTGATCATTTCAGGGCCACAAGTGCTCTACCACAGCGTCCCCCCACCTACTTTTTCTCCTGGGAATCTTGCCTAGTTTTGCAGAAGACTGTACTCCCCTGCAGTGGGTCTGTTTGTCCATTCATTCATCTGAGCTGCTTTGCATTCACAAACTCCCCACATACGGGTGCTGTAGAAAATAAGGTATGAACCTCTAGAACTGGCTAAAAGTAAAGGATTTTCCATGAAAGAAAATGACGACTTAGAGTACGTTTGTTGCTGCAGAAATGTATGGTGCTCTCTTAACAACAAGTTCCACAGTATTGTACTGGTAAGAGGTGGTAAAAATATGCCAAACTTGCCCATAAAACAAACAATGAAGAAATCTCAAACTCTTGCTCAGTACCTGATTTCCAGTTTGTGCCCCATATGTGGCAAGAAATAAATGTACATACATCAATTGCATCTGAAAAAATCAGTGGTAGTCTGAATTATAACTTGAATGCATATTGGTGGGATGAGATGCTGATCCATTTGCACAGTAATGTGCTATATTTAAGTCACGCATCGTGGCATCTTCAAAGAGGCCAGTCATAATTATGATGGATTAGACTGCAGAGTCAGTCCTAGATGCAGTAATTGTTTCACAGATGCTGCTGATGTGACTTGAATTTCTAATGGATTATAGCTGAGGAAAAATATGTGGAGCTTCCAAATGGTCTGGATAAAATACGGTTATGGGAAAGAGAAAAAAGACTAACTGCTACATTTAGGGAAAGGTGGATTTACTTTGAGAGGCAGAGAGTTCACCCCACAATAATTATCAGGAAGACTACAAAGACTTAAGGAGCAGCCAGGTCTACTTAGTAGTAAGCTGTAAGAATATCTTCGTGGTGTCCCCGTTAAAACCAGTAATAAAGGTATCATTGCCATTTATCTTTTTCCAGTTCTATATTACAAATTATCGCTGTGATTTGTAGCTGCTTGGGGAAGATTTGTACTCAGGTGTCACATAAGGATAGTGATACTTGAGTGTAGAGAGAGAGACAAAGAAGTGTAATGCAAAGTCACCATAATCCTAGATGCATTTTTTGAAATGCAAATCTGGCACTTTAATGGAAGAATGGACCTCGTATTTTAACCAGATTATTCCCATGGTGTTAGCAATACCTAATGCCAGTGCCTTTTACAGGAGATGGTCAGAATTTAGGGGAACTGGTTGACTAATACCATGAAGTCTTTGAGAATACTGTGAATAATAGTCCATGTCACACACTGAAGATAACCTTCATGCTGTTTTGAGGACAGCATGAACCTAAGACTCTTTTCTGGACCACAGATGTGCTCCTTTGAGAGATTTACAAGCTAAGTTTAGAGAAGTTGGGGAGCCCCCACTTCTAAACAAAAAGGTATTTTTACCTATCAGTAAGGAACTGAAAAGAAAGATTGCCTGGGAATTATCAGAAGGAATTTAGTTGCAACCCACAGGATACACCAGAACACAAGCAGCAAGGCAGACTTTGAGGGCCAGAGAAAGTTTGTCATGGCTCACTCGCACAGACTAAAACTTTTTAAAAGGGACTAAATCTTGTAGAAGCAGCTTGACAGCACAGTGATGCCCTTTATTTCATTTCATAGTTGCAAAATACAGCAGCCCACACACTCGTGTCTGAGTTGCAGTTCACCTGCAATTTTTAGGTATGAAAGGTGTGAAGGCAAAGAATGGCTTCCAAATTAGGCTGACATTTTATTTTTGAGATACTCTGGGAGCATCATTCTGCTGCCTGGCCTAGAATGACACATCAGAGGAATCCTTTTCACACTGCTTTCTGCTAAACAGGAAACATCATCTCCCTGGGAAAACTCCAGAGGCTCATGTCTTGTGGTACTATAAAGCCAGGATGGGAAATATACTGAAATATATCTAGAAGGGAAGAAGCCTTCCTTACTTTGTCAAAAAAATAGGCCAGGTTGACAAACATTCTTTTCCATCTCCCTGTTCTTAGCTTTCCCTGCAAAAACTCTATTTTAGAGTACTTTTACTTGCAGAGAGAACTTCTCTATTTCTGTCTTACAAAACATAAACTGAGTAAAGGAAGAAAACAAAAAAGAACTTCAGGAGGTCAAAAGTAAATCTAAAAGCAAGTTTGGGATATGGAGGAAGGGAATGCAGGTCATTGTATAGGTGCTTGCCAGTCAAAATGTACATTTGAATTATCCTGCTACTGAAATCAGAGCTGCAAGCAGAGGGGAGTCTGCTGGATGAAATAAATTTCATTAATTAGTATTACTTTTAAAAGCATTTTTAAATCATATTACTCAACTGACTAAAGCAATATTGCACTGAAAATGGTATAAATTACATTTAAATAACATTTAAAATTACATGTTAATAACATAAAAATATTAATGTAGGATAAATACATAAGCAGAGCAACCATGATGGGAGAATTTTTTCAGTTTAGTAGCCCTTCCTATGTAGTGGCAATACCAGCCACATGTAGTGTTTCTCCTGACTTGACAGTCCAACCAGGGATGTGGTAATGGAGGACCCTTCAGATTCCCCTTTATGCAAACTAAAAATAAAAGCTTCAGAACAAAGCCATTTACATGTCCAAATTTTTTCTGTGCAACCTCACATCTGTAAGACCCACTGTTAGTCTGTCTTCTGTCATTTGTGACTGATTGAGAGTCATAAAGCCAACAATGAATAAATTACAAGCAGAGTCAAACAAGGGCTTTATCTGTGTTAACTGAGACTGTGAATCCTGGGAAGATCCATGTGAACAGGATTAGCTTGTCATTATATGGAATTTGTTGACTGCACATTGTCAGTACTTCTATCCAGCTAAAACCTTCACTTTGTAAATAAAATATAAAGAGTATATGAGAAAATGGGTTTTCCCATCCAAACAAAGAAGAAAGAAATGCTAGCCTCACAGCTGTTCAAAACCCAAACGCATAGTTTAAGCCATGCGTGATGTCTATATGTAAATGTTAAAGGATATTAATGCCTGAAAAAATACCACTTCCACCAAACCTTTCAGAAATCACTCAGCTTGTTTCTGCCGACACTACCAAGGTGTTGATGAACTGTAAGAGTTCCTATGGACAGCAGTCAAGCATGGCTTTTTCTAATGTGTACTGTGCCACTTACATGCTCTTTAGGAATGCCAGTTTTAAAAGACCCTGTCAGACAGCTGAGGACATTAAAAAAGGGACATTTTCGCCTCTAACTGACAAACTTGGTGGCAATAATCCTTCAAGTTAGACAAAAGAGGTTTGGCACACTTAATCAAATGAAGGGATTAGCACCAAGTCTGGGAACCATGGTTTCAGCATGACTTTCTGCCTTACCAAGGGCAAAATGTGATGACAGATGAGTCTGTGCAAATCATTCAAAAGCAGAGAATATTTTTTGCACCATTATGAGATATTTTTTCTGGTAAAATGTCTGCTTGTGTGTTAAATGGGGGTAAGGAAGCCTCTCTGTATTTTCACTCTTCATCTTCAAGAATAAGCCTTTAAGAAAAAGGGAGACATGGGCTGCAAAATGCAATAGGACAGTGAAACACTATTACAGGTGAGCCTGCAAGCTCACGTTGTGTATGGGAGCTGGTCGGGGCATCGGGTGCTTGAATGCTGCAGGAATTGTTGGTAACTGGCTGTCCATCCGTGGAAACTAAAATTGACTTGGATTCTCTCCCGTTTCTTTTCTCCCTCAGATACATTTGGAGGGTAGCCTTGTGGATGGCCCCGGAGCAGGCCAGATGGAACAGGACAGAACCAACCATGTTGACGGCAATAGATTGAGTCCGTTTCTAATACCGCAGCCTTCTCACGTGTGCCAGCCAGAGCCTTCTGCGGTGAAGCTACAGAATGGAAGTCCAGCAGCAGAGAGGCCTGGAGTTGAAGTAAACGGAGACCACAAGCCGCTATCCATTAAAAGCAACCACGGAGTGCCCCACCTGAAGGGAAGTCCAAACAACCGCGTGAGCCCCGACCTTTTACAAGACAAGAAAGTATATTCCAAATATATGCAAAATGGTGGGATAAAACGCACTTTTAGTGAGCCCTCTCTGTGTGGACTTCATGAGAGCAAAAAAGTGAAACAAGACAAAGAGGTAAATGGAGAAAAAGCTGAGCCAGAGGATAACAGTGAAAAACCAAGCGTCTCCAATTCTTACAGTGAGAAGAAACCTGAGAGTTTTACAAGACAAGAAAATGAAGCTTCAGATTTGATACCGTCTACAAGATACAACAGTGGTGGTTCAGAAAACTCTCATGACCTCCTGATTCAGGATGAGCAGGAGCAGGAAAACATTCATTGCCACAACAGGGACATTGTCTTACTACTTAAGAACAAGGCAGTGCCAATGCCTAATGGTGCTACAGTTTCTGCCTCTTCCATGGAAAGCATGCATGGTGAACTCCTGGAGAAAACACTGTCTCAATATTATCCAGAACATGTTTCCATAGCAATGCAGAAGAACACATCTCATATCAATGCCATTACCAGTCAGGCTACTAATGAGTTGTCCTATCAGACAACACATTCATCCCATACCTCAGGGCAGATCACTTCCCCACAGACCTCAAACTCTGAGCTGCCTCAAGTGCCAGCTGTAGTGGTTACTGAGGTCTACAACACAGAAGACTCCAGTAAACCACCTGTATTGCCAGGAAGCTGTTTGCTTCAGAAACCAGAAGTACAGCTACAGCAACAGATTCCAGGCTATGATCCACACCAGTTACCTGTAGGAAGCAGTAACGTTCATGGAAGCATAGGGCAGGTTCCCAAACAAGACCTCTCTTTAAGTTCCAGCAGTAACCTGCAAGCTCAGAGCACTGCTCTGGAAAGGTACTCTGAGCAAGCAGAAAATAATGGTGCTTTCTTTACACAGAACTCAACGTTTCACAAAGATTCCTCCACTCCTCCTGCTCCAGAAATGAACAGTGCACTGTCTGCCATGGTGCAAGAAGGACACCATTCCTATGACAGCAGATGTGAAACTCTTCCTGGGAAGATAAAGAATGAAGGACAACAGGAGGGACCAATGTCAGAAAGTCCCAGCCTCAGCCAACAACAACTTCACCCTCAGCAGAGACTTCTGCAGCAGGCGCAAACGTCACAACAAGGTGTCAGTGAAAGCAACCCACAAGCTGCTGTGGCCTCCTCAGTTCAGCAGTGCCCTGAAGAAGTGACGCTGGCGTCAGAACCTCCCCTCCAAAACCTGCACGCGCGCGGAAGTGAGGGTGAGTTGCAACAACACTATCAGCATTTCCCAGGACAGAGAGAACCTGAGACTCCTCCTGACAAAGAAAAGGACCAAGTGAAAGAGCCTGTCCAACAGGCTCAACATTATTCAAAACCAGCCTGGATAGAACTGGTTTCCACGCAGTTCCGCCAGAGAGAGCCTCCCCAAAAGCCCAGCGAAGCATTACTGCGATCAATTCTTCAGTGCCAGCCAAACACAGCCCAAACAGTCTACACAAAACAGTATGCTGGAAGTCCTGATTCTTTAAAGGGGCCTTCAGGACAGCCCCGGAGCCAGAAGATAATGCAACAGGAACAACTTCCTTCGCTGTACAAAAGTGAGAGCTCCCAGCTGCAGCCGCATCCCCCAGCTGACCAGCAGCTGCCGTTCCAGAAACACTCACCACAGCCACAGCTCACAAAGGTGGATTCCCTACTCAAGTCCCAAGTGCAGCAACACCCTCCGCAGCAGCTCCATTTCCAGGAAAGACCAGAAAAACAAGCTGAACAGCCTTTAGGAGCCCCCTTGAAACAGCAGCACTTGAATCCCCAGCCAGGGGAAAATGGGCAGTTCTTGCATTCACACATTTTGCAACAGATGCTTCAAAAACAGACACACCGGGTGCAATTGCCATGCAGTCCACAGGTAACCTCAAACCATCAGCAGTCTCTGCAAATGAAAAACAAAGACCTGCCCCGAACTGCATCCCACTCCCAAACCAATGCTGAGCAGCTTCTAGACAGGACATCCTTCAATCAGCTTAAAGTAGAGGAATGTTTCCAAGCTGGGAATAAGTACACGAAATCAAATGCATTCCCACTGCCTCACCCTCAGCTAGGCCTAGAGCAGGCACGTACCATGAACAACAAAGCTCCCCTGTACACTCAGAAGGCAAAGGCTAGTCTCCAGCACCCATGCCCAAACAACATGCACTTGGTCTCTGAGAAGAAAGGAAGCGCCGCCAATACAGAACGCTTTGGAGCCAACAAAACGCAGGACTTGCAACATGTTCAGTATTTTTCAAATGACTTGACCACGAAGCAAGATGTGAATCACTGTTTTCAAGAACAAGAGCAACGGACACAACAAGCCTCAGTTTTACAGCTACCGCCACTCCAGCCATCACAATGCTATGGTGCTAGTCTGAACCAAGACCTCCCGAGCAAACAAGCTCCACAGATTCCTCAGCAGTACTTACCACACAGCCAAACTGCCCCACACTCCCAAGATCAGAGAGGCTGTCATTTGCAGTCCCAGACTCCTAAGGATTTTCAAAAGCATGCTGCTCTAAGGTGGCACCTGTTGCAAAAACAGGAGCAGCAAGCATACCAGCAGCCCAAAACTGAGATTGGTCCCAGTGCAGCACGCAAGCCTATCAAAACTGAGGCTGGCACAAAGTCTAATGTCTGCATGCGCCCATCAGCTGGACAGCTGGAAAACAAAATGTGGAAAAAAACAATTAAACAAGAGAATCAGCACTTTGGCTGCGAGAACATGCAACAAAAGAGCATCATTGAGACAATGGAACAGCAGCTAAAACAGATACAGGTCAAATCACTGTTTGATCATAAGACTTTTACTCTCAAATCACCCAAACAAGTGAAGGTTGAAACAGCAGGCCCTATTACCATTCTGTCAAGAAATACCAGTGCTGCAGATTTTGACACTCAGACTCCAATCTTAGATCAGCAAGCAAACTTGTCTGCTGAGAAAACCCCGACCAAAAGAACAGCTGGAACTGTTCTCAATAATTTTTTAGACTCACCTTCCAAGTTATTGGATACTCCTGTAAAAAATTTATTGGACACACCTGCCAAAACCCAGTATGATTTCCCATCTTGCAGCTGTGTTGGTAAGTGCTGAGATGTACTAAAAACATACTAGTTCACAGGAAGGAAATGAACCTTCAAGTTGGGATCATGGGGTTAGTTGGATGTTTTTGTTGCAAGATTTTTTTGGGTGGGTTTTTTTAGAACAGTAATTAGGGAAGACTTACAAAACTAGAATTTTATACACTTATGCCTACTCCACTTACCAACCTGGGCCCTTTCTCGTGTCATAAAGCAAATACCTATTTGATTTTTCAGTCAGAATGCTTATGGCCTCACATCCATTCTCCTTGAGCAGTAGACACATAATAACAACATACTGATAAAAAGTAGGTCATAACTTTATAACCTAATTTATTTGTCAAGGTTAGAGATAGCATTTATAAACATATCCTGGATCCAAAACTTGAGATCCTTATGCCATTTTTTGCTCTAATAGTGAAATTGCTGAAGTTTCCCTCAGCAAAGCCTAAGCAAGAAACCAGATGTCAGATTATTCCTCACTTGTTGCAAGAGTTTATCCTCCCTTTCATGCACTTGTCTCCTGTAAGGCTAAAGAGATCAGCAGTTCTTAGAGAAGCTACACAAGCAGCACCAAAGAAAGCAGTGAGGGGGACCCTCAGTGTTTCTTCATAGGCATACCCAGTCTCAAAAAGCTGGAAAAATAAACCAGAGGGAAGCAAAGTAGAGTGATAGGCATGGCCCCATAGCCTGAGCTTCCATACAGTACCGACACTGCACACAGCCAGGTCTAACAGGCACTTTCAGACTCCAGTGGATAAAACTATTCAGGCTGAGACAAAAGGTTCAGCAACAAAAAGGGGCGGGGGGGGGGAAAGGAAATAAAAATCCTTGTTATAGTTTCAGTTACTTGGATTTTGTACCAACTATAAAAGAGGAAAGTTGAATCAATGCTCCTCCAGAATTGCAAAATGGACCTTGCTTGGGGCTGTGTCTCAGAGATGATGCATGGGAACAAAAATAGGAGATAGTGTATTTCCAAAGCTACCAGGAAGAAAACTGGAAGCCAGTTCCTTGCTGTTCCTTGTTGTTTTATAAGAAACAACCTCTAAAATTTAGGTTTTTTGAAAACACAGTTGTTCGTTGGTTGGTTTTTTTTATATAATTTCTCCCATATAGTTGGCACAAGTTTTCTGGGAATCATTTCCATTGCTCTTTCCTATCAATACTTGCCCTTAGGAAGATTAAATTAAGCCATCCCTCCATTGACATGTTCAAGTTTATAGCATGCCTTTGTCATGCTTCCCGAGGCTGCATATCAAGAGCAGCACCACCTCGTCCAGCTCTTGGAGTTAGCACGGCAGAAAACATAAAGGCAACGTTCAGACATCAGGCAGCACAGCTCCAGCATCTCCTGATCCCAAGCAGAGCCTGGCCATTTCTTTCTCACTGCTGGAGCCTGCCTCCTGGTATCCAACCAAACATGTAGAATGTATTGTGACTGATGGCATGGTCCTACCTACACACAGAAAACTGAGGCCACATTCTTAGCATACAAGCATTTTGACCAAGCCTTGTGCAGGATTTCTTTCAGCAAACTTTGTTTTTTTCATTTCACAGTCTTTCTGTGGGTGGCAGGAATTCACTATGTAACCTTACTGGCCACTTTCTCAAGCTGTAGGTTCCTACACTGTAACGTGTCTGCTGAAAAACAAGTACTGTACAGCTCAGTAACGTCAATATTTACCATTGGTATCCCATTTATCCTCCTTTTTAGATACTGGGAGAGGAGGAAGTGGGAGAAGGAGAAACAATTGTTTGTTGATAACAGGAAAACGCCTTTTGAATTTCAGTGTAGAGCTTGAGACATGAAATGACTGTTTGTGCTGGCACAGGGCACACAGTCCCTATCACGGCTATTTGCACGATTAGCCATGTGCTTTGCATGTCTTGTACAAATTGCATGGGCATACTTTAGACCTTAGTGTTTGAAAACTTTGACCCCAGACCCATACAGCAGTATTCCAACAAGCTAGGTGTAAGCTTTGCAATGTGACATTTTACATTAAAGAATTAAGCTTCAAAGTAATAACCCTTTATTTTGTTTTAAACAGAGCAAATTATTGAAAAAGATGAAGGTCCTTTCTATACCCATCTAGGAGCCGGTCCTAATGTGGCAGCTATTAGAGAAATCATGGAAGAAAGGTAATTAGTGCAAAGGCACAGAGCAGATTAACATTTATCCTTTTGTGGATGTCAGAATTTTTCCAGCTTTTGCACATAAAGAAATAAACAACTGCAAATCAAGTAATTACTTGTAGGCTTAGCTACTCCAGTGTTGCCAACATGACGCACTGTGCTATTCACCAGAGAGTCACAATATTTGACAGGGCTAATAGTCTGCTGGCTGGCACAGCCTGCACACTTTGAGACAGACGCCAGCAAAGCCAAGCTGGAACAAGTATTCACCAGTCTGCCAAGCAGGACGGTTGGCAATGGCTGCAAAAGCAGGCACGGAGCTGGTGGTTCCCTCTGGGCAGGAGAATGCCAGAATGTAGAAGGAGGATGAAGAGCAGAACACCAAACTTCAACATTAGTGCCCCCTCACTGAATTACTAAATATATAGTACATCCCTAAAGGCTAAATCTGACTTGGTCACGTCCAGAGGAGTGCCACAAAATTGTTGGATAGGATTTCAGCCCAAGAATCGATAAGCGGTTTTGTGAAAAACATCCCCTTCCTTGTAGTATTGCACAAACCCAGTCTTATCTTGATTAAGGACAATCCCTGTTATCATGTTTCATCCCGTGATGTATTTATTACATCAATGCCAACCAAATCAGGAATTTTTAAAGGCACAGAATAGATACATGATCTGTGCTATTTAAAAACACTAATTGCAAAAACCATCACCCTTTCTAAGGTATTTAAATTAAAAGCTTTCAGAAAAGTGACTTCTGCCCTGGGAATTCTGCATTACTTGTAGCTTTTGGTGGGCACACAGTAATGACCAGATTTTTAGAGGTATCTGGGAACTCAGTTCCCCCCTGAACAAAGAAGCAAACAAAAAACTTCAGTAAGTCGGAGACAGATGGGAAGCTGCAGCTTAAAAATTTGGACTCCAGAACTGCAATGAAGCTGCAGTTAATTGCAGAACCAAAAGCAAGTGGGCATTATTGCATTGCTGTGTCTGAGCTAAGGAGCACCATTTCTTAGCAAAGTCTGTTGGCTTGGCTCATCACTGTACAACCATGGGCCACTTGGAGCCTATTAAACCCTTCAGATTAAGTTCTAAGGTCCTTTCTCTTTCTTAGTACTTCCTTCCCTGTGACTCCTGGGCAGGGCTTGCCCCAATAATTGTTTTCAGCTTTGAGAGCAGCTCAGATGCATGTAAGCTACATAAATCAGCTTCTTTCTGTGAAAGGAGGGTGAACACTGACTCTCTGGAGAAGCTCTTTACAATTTGTTATCTCCAGAGCTCCCACTGACTGGTTCATTCTTTAGTATTTACAAATAATAAATAAGAGGAAAGTCATTCCTGTCATAACATCAATTATTAGAGATTAAACTCTTTCATTTTTTTTACTTTGGAATGTAATTTTTCATCCTTAATATTGACTTCACTTTTTTCTTTTTTTTTTTTCCATTTCATTTCATGTTGGCAGAAGGAAATCCTGAGAGATTGTAGATAGCATGCATCTTCTCAGCCAGGTTCAGGAGAGTATAGCGGCTGCCACTTGAACAATGGCTAATTTTCAACTGTTCACATGGTATGAACTGTGTAATTCCCTGACTGAAGAGCTCCAGAACTCTTCAACAGTTAATTTTGTATCTCTAAGTAAAAAAAAAAAAAAAAGCCTTCATTATAAAGATATGTGTGCAGTTGGTGACACTAATCACAACTGAAGTACTTTTCACCTGGCTTCCTTTGAATATGGATTGACTTCTAAGGTATCAGCATTGCTAAACAAACCAGGATTTGGATTTAGACTTATAATTAATATTTTAGTTATACCAGAACTAATTTCTTGCAGAATCCACAGTGAATACATACATTTTACCTCTTCCTTCTCCCAGTTCCTACTTCATGCTCAGTGAGTTTTGCTCCAGTTTTAAAGCCAGTCAGCTTTTGCCTGAAAGCAAGCATGACAAACATCAGGCACAAATTCCTTTGTGACAGCTGAAAATATTTGAGACAAAGTCCATTTCATTTCTAGTGTGTAATGTACAACATGTTTCTATAGAGGCATCTGCACAGTTGTCCTGCAATCCAGATGAGAAAACTGATAGAAAATGTTAAGATTTAAAAATGTTTTTTTAATGTGGTTAATTAAAGAAGCAAAAAAATACTAACATGCAAGCCTAAGTAGGAAAAAGTGACCTAACAGTTGCCTGCAGAACATGTGTACTACAACTAGATTTTATTTGTATAATTTCCTGTGACACTGAAACTTCACAATGAGATCACATCTAAAAATAAGCATTTTTCATTTCCTTGACAGGACAAAACTTTAAATACAAATATTGACCCTTAAATATGTCACCAAGATTTTAGTGCAAAAACAAGAGGGAAAAAGGTCAGAAGTTCCCAAGGCATCATTAAATGGCTGCATAACAGGAAGGAACTATCTTGACTGCTCTATAGGTAACAGGCAAAGAACAAGGAGACTGTAATTTAGTCTCCACTCTTGGCTACTAAAAAGAAAAAGGTAACGCCAATGAGAGTGGCAGAATTCAAGAAATGGTGATGGAAGTGCAGTTTGCCCAGTCCGCAGCATGCAGCTGAGTCTGTAACACTCAGTAATTCTCAGCTCAGTCTGTAACGCTGCAGTCACTGCAGTTTCTGGCTCTTGGCCTCCCCTGAGACCTGAGATGCAAACGGCCTAACAGGTCTGACACTTGCTACTGAGGCAAGATTTGTTTCACTCGGTGTTTGCCACATATTTTCACCTGATCCATTAGAGGACATGGAAAGCAGATCCCATTTGCTCTAGGTAACAGCATTCCTTGCACATGGAGCTGGATTCTGCCTTGACAGCACAATCACCTTGACTAAATGCTTCAGCAAGAACTGAGCTTGCCCACCTTGGTCACTAAAAGACACACACAAATGGCATCATTTGAGGGCACCTTGTGATCTTAAATGAAGTATAGAAGTTGGGTAGAAGTAAATAACAATTTATGAGCAGATGATGAAGTAAATAAAATAGATATGATGCAAATTAATGATTTAACTGATTCAGACTTTATCTAAGCCAGAAACAAGCACAGAAAATCAGTAGAGTGACTATTGCATGCCAGCTGTTCCATGACAACTTAATTATGTACATTTCAGAGAAAAAACTTTCACCCAGAAATAAAAGAAAAATATAAAATTCCTCACCAAAATAATTTTATTTTTTTTTTAAAAATCCACTTTTCAAAATGTCGTCTATAACAAATGCTCTAAAGAAATGGTTAAAAAGTTTGGGAATATTAATGTAATACTGAAAATTTTTACCCATGCATGTGATATATATAGACATTTGCCTCTCTTAATATATCAATACACTATTCTAATAAAATCAGCAAAATAAACCACACTGCACACCTTTCCCTGTAATTCATAGTTTATTTTTCTAACATAAGACTGGCAAATGTGCTCCATCTTTTCAGTGCTCATGCAGAACCAAATGAATCTGCTTACTGTACATATTTTTGTTTGTTTAAGATTTGGACAGAAGGGTAAAGCTATAAGGATTGAGAGAGTTGTCTACACTGGGAAAGAAGGCAAAAGTTCTCAAGGATGTCCAATTGCTAAATGGGTAAGTGATGTACACAAATTAATCCAGTTCAGTATGATGGTTTATGTAAGCTGAAAGCAGTGACGTCCTTCTATGAGCTGACACCATGAAACTTAAAATAGCTCAATGGCAGCAGTACTACAGGATGCCTGTAGCCTGCTCCCACCCATCTCTCACTCCATTTACTTGTTGCACGGTGAATAGCGAGACTAAAATGTGGCTTAAAGATATGAAAACCTAAGAAAAAAGGCACTTTTGCTTAGATTTAAGATTCACAACACCAGACATTTGCATTGCTGTTTAATTTTAGCTTACAAGTATGTCCAGTAAGTGCACACTGTAATGTTTTTAAAATAGGGTATTTTAAAATACTCCCAGTTTGAGAGAGGTGTTAGGGCATCCTCTTGTCAAACACTGATGCACTTTGACACAAATTACTGAGTAGTTTGGATCGGCTGGGGAGAGACAAGATGAGGAAAAACTGATGCGTTATTATAATCTATGCTTGCCAGACTGCACCTTTTTTTCAGAAATGCTCTTACTGCTTATGCTACTGGAAGGATCCTGTCTTATTTTAAAATTATCTACTGCTTTCCTCTCATCACTGTAATGTCTGTATGTAGTAAGAGCGAGTCACAAAACAGTGAGGTTGATTACAAATTTAGTTGCTTAAGTTGGAAGGGGAGAGAGCTTCCATGTCCAGTTCCTGCCCTAAGAACAAGTGTCCACAATCCCGTTCTGTGCAGGGAGACACCTCACTGCTCACTTCCTTTTGCTCACCAATCAAACTGGGCCACAACCATAACACAGATTCAGGAGAGTACTCCTGCTCAATCAGAGCACAGGGAATACCTTTACAAAGCTGTTTTCCACCACCATGGCTTTCCATGCCATCAGTCAACCTCTTAAGAGTCAGCTTCTTTAAACAGAAAGGGTAGCCCTGGCCTACATCACAAAATGCCAGAAACAAAGAGGAAGACAAAAGTAGAAGTAACCTCCCCACACATGCACTAATGCTGAGGTTTCCAATTCTCCTGCTCTGCCCATTAAGAAATGCACTGTTTGTGTTGGGGCTCTGGGGTGTGTGTTGCTGTGCATGCAGGTAGTCCGCAGAAGCAGTCAGGAGGAAAAGCTGCTCTGCTTGGTGCGCGAGCGAGCAGGTCACACGTGTGAGACGGCCGTGATCGTGATTCTCATCCTGGTCTGGGAGGGAATCCCAACAAGCCTGGCTGACAAGCTCTACTCCGAACTCACTGACACCCTGAGGAAGTACGGCACGCTCACGAACCGGCGGTGCGCCCTAAACGAAGAGTAAGTGGAGCAAAAGGGGTGCTCACCAAACTTGCAGCCCCATCGTCAGCCCCAGACCCAGCACCTCTGCTCATGCTATTACCCTGAAACATGTATAACCTTCTCAGCTATTGCAGGTGGTTTGGAAGCCCACAAACCCTGTAAGAAAAGCAAAATAAACATTCCTATAAATAGGAAAAAACATCTTCCCAGAGTTGTGAGGCATCTCAGCAGGGGCCAGGATAGCAGATACTTCAACCCTGAAATAAAAGCTAGATGCATTGAATCATACTGTAAGCCTAGAGAAGCCAGCCTCAGTCTAGGCAAATTGCACTGTATCATTTTCCCATGCCTTTCTGAGAGAGAACATTTAGACCAAAATTACCATAGCTGTCACTGTGTGTTACTTTGACTTCATGGATAGAGTCATATTTCAAAAATTATTGCTCAGCCCCTGCCAGAGGGCTCCCACATTCTTGCAGTGCTGTCAGCATAAGCCCCTCAGGTGCCATGAATATCAGTACCTAACAAGGCACCACACAAACATATCCTCTTCCAAGCAAAGCCAAGTTTCTCACAGAAGTGTACAAACCCCATAGACCCTGCTTTGTAACCATGAAATTATTCACTATGATAAATTTTTCTGCTATAGTGTGTAAACCTCCCTTTTCCATTTCTTGATTTTTTACTGATGGAAGACGATCTGTACCCCTGATTCCCCACAGAGCTGGCAGAACGCCGATGCCCACTGCGGGAATGCTCCAGGGTGACCTGTCTGCTGCTAACAGCTGTATTCTCTTCTAGACGGACTTGTGCATGTCAAGGGCTGGACCCTGAAACTTGTGGTGCTTCATTTTCCTTTGGTTGCTCCTGGAGCATGTACTACAATGGTTGTAAGTTTGCCAGAAGCAAGATTCCAAGAAAGTTTAAGCTGATGGGGGACGACCCAAAAGAGGTTGGTGTCCATTTCTAAAATGAGCCTCGTTTGCAAGGAAATGTTTTCTGTCACTCTGTAAATAGAGATACAGTACAAGAGAGCAGAGGCCAGAGGCCTCCCTGGATGGTGTACAAGTAGGATAATTAAATAACTGCCAGTCAAAAACGATTGATTTCAGTCACTGAGCCAGCTGAATTGACTGTCCAAATTCTGACAGCTGGTAAAAGCCCTGAGACTTGAAACTACGTTTGCAGGCTTTCACAGTTAAAGGAGAGGGCACGACCTGAATAATTCTGGCTGTATTAGCCCTGCAATTGGGCGTTCCCCAGTGGCACCCTGGAAGGTTTACCAGCTAATGGCACATAACACTGCCACTGGGAACCAGAGCAGACTGGTTCAATGGAGACAAACATAATGAAACTCTGAGAGGATAATAGGAAGAAGAAGATGGGAAGACTCATTCTACATACAGTCCTGCCCCACTGAATGTTTCCAGACTGGACTCTGTGTTACAGCAAACTGGCACATGTTTAAAATGCATCAGAGTAACAGACATTGACCTTAGCCTGGACACAATATACCTCTAAACTTATGACTGCAGCAACTCCTGGACACCTCCAGCGATTCATGTGAAGCTCCAGTGGCCCAGTCTGGTTTCTGGAAAACACATGCAAATTTAGTCAGCACAAATAGGAGTCTCACCAATAAAAACTAGAAGTTACATTAATAAATGGTAACCTACAGGCCATAAAAAGCTCCAAATTCCTGCAGCAGCCACAAGGTCACAGCAAGATATTTTTTGACAATTTCATAATGTCATTTTAGACTCAAAAACTGGGATATGGTCCCATGGTAGGAGCTACAAACCAAACACATGCCTCTCTGAAACCTGTTTTTTCACAGTTCTTCACACCCTCCTAAAATACAAACACTCCTAAAAACAAGTATATCACTCCAATATGCCACTGTTCTTTATGCACTTGAAATTAAAAATAAGGGCCTCGCAAAGTGAGGGTTTGAATTTGGGATTCTCATCCTGAGAGGATAGGGAAAAACTCTGGAGTATGTTATTAGATTTCTTTATTTTTAAAGAGTCTTTTATTTTGAGCGTGTACCTCTTATAGAAAAAAAGAAATGTGGTAATTCCTACCTCCCTATCACCAATTACTAGACACATCCGTGATTCTTCATTGCTTAAGAACTGAGAAGTTTTTGAAGGCTGAAATATTACAATATTTTTAAATAGTTGCACATACAGATATTTCAGGGTTTCAAAGTGCTGTCATTGCAATGTGCAAAACTCTTAAATTAGTTGGATTTACTTTATGGACCATTCTGATGTTATATCTCTCAAGCTTTCTGAAGGATGTTATTTTCCCAAAACTCCAATAGGGAAAATAATGAGGATTACCACAGTTAGATCTAAAACACCTTCATGATGAAGAATGTGATTCTTCTTAATACAGAACAAATTATGATTACAGTATACGATATCCTCTTGCAAAGATCCTACTACTCTGCTTTAATTGCTTCATTCCTTTAAGGGCTGTGGAACAATAAAATTAAAAGGAGATTCACAACAGTTACTGTCTAATCAAGAATGATAATGGTCTAGGCCTTTGCACAAGCATCAGAGTAAACATAATTGTGTAAAGAGCCTAACTGCTTAGATCCCAGGCATACAGTATGGAAATGTCATTGAATTCTATTTCATCTCCTAACAGGAAGAAAAACTAGAATCCAATTTGCAGAATCTGTCAACCCTGATGGCACCCACCTACAAGAAGCTTGCACCTGATGCATATAACAACCAGGTATGATAGGGGAAAAAAGGAAATGGAGAAGTCATGGAAATAACCTGATTTTTACCACACTTCCTAGTGCTTCAGCCTTGCAACAAACCATTATGTATATTTTGTGCCAGCATTTCTTTGTCATGAGGGAAAAGACAAATGGAAATGAACAATTCCACTAAAATTGCTTTCACAAGTAAAACTAGCAGAATTTGGTCCACTAAATAGAACTAATCATTTCGCTACATCAACACAGTAAAATTACTTCAGTCTTCAGCTCTAACACACAAATTTTTGGATTTAGCAGGAGTTACCACCTAAACTAGCAAAACTGCCATGAAGATGGCGTGAGATTGGCAACAGTGCCAGAAGGCAGCGCATCATACTGCACTCCAGTCCCGAAGCCACAGTTTAACTTCTGCTCTCTCAAGCAGCAGATGAATTTAGTTTTCACCAAAATAGCCATGATAAACATGCTTTTTAAGGGAAGTTTTATATTTGAACACACTGAGCCCTGTGTACGCACACAAGTGCCTGTACCAGCCTTGTTGCGTGAGGGGATTGTGTGCGTGTATTTTCTGTGTATCAGCTGTTTGCAGACACAAGCACATTCAGAGCCTTGATGATGTTACCAGTGTGGCTATGTCTCATCTACATTTCATTACCAAACATCTTTCAGATAGTTACATCAAAATTTGACAACATACCACTTGCAAACATATAACTGCTAGCCTTCGTTTTCATTGCTTGGGTTCCCTACTATTATGAACATTCACAGAATTTACAGTTTCCAAACTATCAACATCTACTGCAACCTGTGACATCATCTTGCTTCCCTGTTGACAGCATTATGCAACCAGCACAAGACAGATTTTCAACTGTAACAGAAACAGTAAACGAACACAGAACTGTCCGTTATTATCTACTGTAAAATTCACTCCTTTACTGCATATTTAGTAGCAGCCAGACAGGGTAAGCAGATTCGGTACAGACTTACCCAGCTTTACTTACCTGATCAGATAATATTTGAAGACTCACTATGGAGAAAACTATGGCTGTGTGCCCACTAGCCGTGGTTATCTGTCCAAATATCTGAGAGACATTCTGCAAGAGAAAAAAGGAAGAGGAAGAAGAAAAAATGAGGGGGTGGTGAACAATAAAATGGTTCTTTGCTTGGGCTGCTTTTTTTTCCCACAAAAATTCACAAAAGAACTTTTCTCCAAGTAAGCTGTGGTCCTCCCCAACATTTATTGAAAATACATGTTTTTACAAGCTTCAGTTTTTACCTTATGTAATAAGGCATGTATATAGTTTGGCCTATTTCAGAAGATTCCCATAGATCTTGTATTTTTGGGAAAACCATCATCAAGCTATGGTCAGTGGCTTTAAGGAGAGATTATCAAGTTCTAATTTGTATGATATTGTAAAAGGTTCTAAAAATGAAAAGCCCTAAAACCAATCACTCTTCAAATTCTGAAATTTCAAATTCTTGGATATATTCTAATCCAAATCTGGACTGCTTCTGGATTAAAGGGTCTGCTTTCCCAACTGGACCCAACAGAACAGCTCAGAGAGCAGTTGCACCAATATAGTATAATCAGACAATTATAGTCTGGCTAACATTTCAGACCACTCACTTTTAATTCCAAAGAAGTTTACACATTTCAAGTTTTGCTCTGCTTTTATTTTCAAATTCCAGGGAAGTAAATAATTCAAATTTAAAAATTAAATGTGTGTGAGCAAACGATGTATTTTTAGTGATGTTGAATCAAGACTTGGCAAAACTTCTGATTTAACCTTAACTTAAAATGGGATCCATTAAGTTCCACTAAGTGTAGATGTTTTGTGTATTCACTTGAAAGATTCAGGAATTTCAGCAAAGCATTTTACAAATGTGGTTTCATTTTTTTAATTTTCTAAATAAAATATGAAACCATCATTTTTCTAAGGCTTGATCTTCCATTAAAAAATCCTTTCTTTTTATGTTAGATTTATTGTTGCATTATGAATTCTTTATAAATCTCCTTAATAATGAGTGCATGAGTACAAAATACTGTCTGGACTGAATTCTCTCTCTTTTTAGTCAGAGGTTAGAGTTGTACTTAAGCTAATGAAATACATGTTTAGCATGCCAAAATATTACAAATCAAAAAGCAAATTATTATTTTTCATGAAGTAATTCTGAAGTCAGTTTTCTACAGCCATTTTCCCTTAATAGCTTGGTATACTTCCAGTCTACACAAACATATCACTCTCACAGTGCCAGTCACGGAAACTGTGCGCTGCATTTGTCATGTAAAAACACCAACCACTGGCAGAAAATCAAAAGTAATACATGAGGAAAAGTATTATTGGCTAATTTCCCAATCATGCCAGAGAAGGTAACAGGGAACAAAGCAGTGAGGAATGAAGCATGGATACGAAATTGCCATCAAATTGCTTCATTTGATGTGCCTTCAAGATCTGTTTGTTGTCACCTCCAAGACGTGTGGGAGACCTGCACGTTGTCACAGCGGAGCATTCATTGCTAGTTGGGTGCTAATTCTGGAGCATCCAGCTCAGCTGCAGTGAAACCTGTCCTGTCTCTCCAGATCGAGTACGAACACAGAGCACCTGAGTGTCGCCTGGGTTTAAAAGAAGGTCGCCCATTCTCAGGGGTCACTGCCTGCCTGGACTTCTGTGCTCATGCTCACAGAGACTTGCACAACATGCAGAACGGGAGCACACTGGTAAGTCTGTGACGTGTAACAGCCTCCTTACTCCGGCACTCACCTCGTGTCTTCAATACGTTATCTCCCGCCTGTTTAAATTTACGCCTGCCTAATGCAGATTGCTAAAAAACCCAGAAACATTAAGCAGAACTGAGCTAGCTTATTATCCCCTACACAATTTTTCTTTCAACTGAGATACTGTATTAAAGAAAGGTTTAATACAGAACTGGTGAAAGAGGAACTGTGAAGACAATGGAAAGAAGATCCCAACAGGGCTGAAATGCCTGTTTCTATGTTGCTGGCACAAAATGGTTTATATTTGTCCCCTTGAAATACTTCTTTTCTAACAACTTTGGATTATATCTTCTAATAAAATGGAAACAAACAACTTCTTTCCAAGAGGGTTTTGAAAGTTTTGAATTTTATTCCTGCTTTCGATGAGCAGAAAGTCTGCAAGACTTGCCATCCTTTGCATTGTACATGCACTCTTTACTCTCTTCAGTTCTGATTTCTAGCATGTACAGCAAAGGCTGTAGAAGATACTAGAAAAGCAAGCTGGTTTTCAATGTGTACTGGATTATTTCTGTTCCTTGCCTGCTATCTCTGTGACAATACAGTTGGGGCAAATATGAGAAACAATACTCTTCAGTTTTGAACAATCATCATAGTTGTAGTTTGAAGCAACTACCTAGATTCACAGTGCAGCTCTTATTACAACCAAATAGAGCATCTGCCTCTTTAATTCCAACTAAATTTTTCCTGTTTCCAGGGTCTGACTTAATTGTCAAGTTAATCACCACCAATACAATATACATTTCCAGCTGAGCTTTCCTCCTAAAACCAGCTGATGTAATGATTTTGCTGCAGAATATGTCCATCGGCATCTTTTTCCACCAAGATCCACCCAATACCTGTTTTAGCTGGAACTAACACAATGAGCTTGCTGCATGACACAACAGTAACTTTCTTAAATCTTATTATTAACATTACAGTAGTTGGCTCCTTTGCAAAGTCTTGGAAGCTACCACTGACTGGAAATGAAATACAATCCCACTTTGTTACATTCCACACTATCTCTAATAGGTAGCTACCTCATGTGTTGTAGTGAAAAAATCTTCAGGTGAGTACAAAGTCCCAGGTCCCACTGCTTTAGCTCTCTGGCCACAGCACGATAGATCACAGTTTATTTCACATTAGGGTAGTCCCTAACTATAATGTCCATTTCAGCACAAGTAAAAGAAATAGATACATATACCTTCTGTTTCTCTTAACACCATCCAACAGAGTAATGGAAGGAATGAAATTGCAGGCTTGTGATATGCATAAATTGCACAGAAACTTGTAGTTTACAAATAGCTTGCCACATGCCAATGCTGACAGTGGCAGGGCAAGGCAAAATGCAGAGACAGTGTTTCAGATCTCTAATACACCCTTCCTACAGGTTTGCACTCTAACTAGAGAAGACAATCGTGAAATTGGCCAAACACCAGAAGATGAGCAGCTCCACGTGCTCCCGTTATACAAAGTCTCTGATGTGGATGAGTTTGGAAGTGTTGAAGGCCAGGAGGAGAAGAAGAGGAACGGCAGCATCCAGGTCCTTACCTCCTTTCGCCGAAAAGTAAGGATGTTAGCAGAGCCCGTTAAGACCTGTCGGCAAAGGAAGCTGGAAGCAAAGAAAGCAGCTGCAGAAAAGCTTTCCTCCTTGGAGAATGGGTCTAGCAAAGCTGAGAGAGAGAAGTCTGCTGCAGCACGCAACAAGCAAGGCAACTCTGAAGTGGGAGGTCATGCAAAGCAGCTAGCAGGTAAACACGTGAATATGGTCAGGATCTTTATCAACAGCGGTAAGCTTCCTAGAAACCAGGGCCATTTGTAATCAATCTCAAGAAAACCATTATTCAGCCCAAGAACGTATTGAAGTAAAAAGGCAAGAGAATTCTTGAAAGTGAATATCAATAATGTATATTTATAAATACTAGAGTGCTGAATTTTGTGCAACTCCGGAGAAGAAAAAAAAAAAAAAAGAAAAGTTGCAATGAGAAATCCTTTACTGTCGGATAGTTAACACCTGTAGAAATCTGGAAGCAAACTCTGCTTGTCATCCAGTGTATTGTAAAGTATCTTTAAAAGACTAGTAGTGCTAGAAGCCATGAAGAGAAGTGTGTGATGCTGCTGCCAAAGAAAGAATGACCTACACATCACTCGCTGTCTGCCACTGTAAGAGAGAACCTCCTAATTTGAGGGGATTCAAGCATAACCTCTTTACCAGTATTTATACTCTGCCTCAAGACCAAAAGCAAAACAGGTTTTCCGTAGTGGAGTAAGAGTTTAAAAATCCACTCAACAATCCCTGGCAGTTTTCATCAGTAGATTTGAGAGTCCTGAGCAAAGGGGTTCATCAGGACTAATTTATTGTTACAGCAGTTTTCTCAGAGAGGAAAAAAACTAATTTATTGTTACAGCAGTTTTCTCAGAGAGGAAAAAAGCAATACATCCAAGGCCACCCAGAAGGTCACTGAAATACCTATGAATAGAAGTCAGCTGTCCCATGACCCAGGATAGGGTTGTGACCATTAAATGATGGCATTGCACTTTAATGAATTATATTTTTGCTCTTACAACTTCAGTTAATCGCACCTATTACTGCACTGTTCTGTCTATCAGTGAATGTTGTTTTTTTACATAAAGCTAGGGACATATTTTGAAGACAGTTCTATTCATATAGATGAGAAGAATTAGATATTCTTGGGGGAAAGGAAGTAATTTTGTGCACGGCTGTTTGGGAGCACTTTGATGCCCCCTTTCATGGACTTAAAAGATGATTCAACTCTTTGGATTTTGTGCATGTGACTCTGAACAGATTGCACTGTCCTCTTTTCCCCGTTGCCACTAACATCTGATCTCACTGGATGTTTGCCAAAAAAGAAAAGTAGACTTAGTATTTATTCAGCTTTTTAATTAAAGGATTGTGTTTGAGGTCTGAGAAAGGGGCTCTGTTAATGCATCATATGATATACTTTTCTTAGATATTTCATAGGTACATGTCATGAAAAGTCTTATAAACTATGTTATTTGTTGGGTTGTTGTTTGGGTTTTTGGTGGGTTTTTTTCCCTAAAGCTGTTTGTTGTGTGGTTGTTTGTTTTTTCCTTTTCACATCTACAGATCTTTTACGTCTTTCAGGACCAGCCACACAACAACAGCAGCAGCAGCAGCAGCAACATCCACAGCGCACTCTCCCTAACAACTCTCAGTCAAATCCTATTAATTCTTACTCGGGTTCAGGTTCTGCAAATCTCTATGTAAGGTTGCCTAATCCAGCCAATGCTTATCCAAACTCATCATACACTTCAGATCCCTACAGAGGGTCCAGTCCCATGAACCTCTATACAACCTCATCACAGCCTGTGGGGTCTTATTTGAATTCTTCCAGTCCCATGAACCCTTATTCGGGATCATTAAGTCAAAATAACCAATATCCACCCTACCAATGCAATGGAAACATACCTATGGACAACTGCCCCTCTTACTTGGGCTCCTACCCTTCCCAGCATCAGCACATGGACTTCTATAGTTGCCAGAGCCAAGACTATATGTCTAAACTAAGTCTACCACCCATTCAAACATTATACCAGCACAGGTTTGGGAATAACCAGAGTTTTGGTCCCAAGTACTTGAATTATGGAAACCAAAATATGGAGGTAGACTCCTTCAGTAATTGCACCATTAGACCTAATGTACACCACATAGGGTCTTTCTCCTCTTACTCCACCCATGAGGCCAATGGTCATTTTATGGAGGTTGCCTCAAGGTTAAAATCTAATCTGAGTAACCCGAGCATGGATTATGCCTCCACGAGTAAAACAAGTGAACATCATCACGTGCAACCCCCTCCTCATTTACCACACGACTACCATTCTGCTCCAAGTATGTTTAGTAGTCCTCCTAATTCACTGCACCTCCAAAATAAGGATAATGAAATTATTTCACATGCAGTTAATGGTTTGTCTAACATGCTTCCAGGTCAAAACCATGACAGGACTACTCCCCAGGGTGGTTTAGATAAAACTGATGTGCTGAATCCAGAAAAAACAGAGGATCCCGATGAAGTCTGGTCAGATAGTGAGCAGAACTTTCTGGATCCAGAAATTGGAGGAGTGGCAGTTGCTCCATCTCATGGGTCAATTCTCATAGAGTGTGCAAAACGTGAGCTCCACGCAACAACTCCCTTAAAAAACCCCAACAGGAACCATCCCACCAGAATATCCCTTGTCTTTTACCAGCACAAGAGCATGAATGAGCCAAAACACGGTCTGGCTCTGTGGGAGGCAAAGATGGCTGAGAAGGCAAGAGAGAAGGAAGAGGAATGTGAGAAGTACGGTCCAGACTACGTGCCTCAGAAATCTTACGGCAAAAAAGCGAAGCGGGAGCCTGCGGAGCCACACGAACCCTCTGAGCCAACGTACGTGCGCTTCATCAAGTCTCTTGCACAAAGGACACTGTCGGTCACCACAGACTCCACAGTAACTACATCTCCATATGCCTTTACACGGGTTACAGGGCCTTACAACCGATATATCTGACTTCACACCTTTGCTGGTTACCTCATTCGAAAAGATACCTTGTCAGTAGGGTAGTAGTTCTTTAGGTTTTGGGGAAGGCAAGGGTGGAGAAGAAAACAGTGTTTTTATGGAACTCATCGGTGGAAAAAGCCTCACCACACCAGCAAAAAGAGGTAATCTCACTAGCGCACTTATTTTCCACTGATTTTTAAGTGGTCACAGATGGCACGTAGGAAACAAGACCAAAGCATCCTATGCAAAAAAAAAAAAAACCAAAAAAACAAACAACAAAAAAGTGTTTCACAATTTACATTTGAAAACACTGGCTCCATTACTGAAAGAGAAAATCTGCAAATGGATTTTTTTTTTTCTTACAGTTTTGCACATCTGTGGCCACTTTTAATGTCATCAAGTTTGCATAGTCATGAAACAGGAGCAAAAAAAAAACCCTAAAAAAAATACTGTAGTATTACAACTGCAGGAATCTTAAAATAACATCTGGTGCTGAATCTATGATGTACTGAAATACTGGAATTATGGCTTTTTAACATGCAGTTTTTACTGTAATCTTATTAGTCTTTTGATTTTATTTAACAAAGTAGATAAGTATAAAACATAACTAATAGACAGCAAAACACTGAATTTGTTCGAATATTCTAAAACCATGGTGCTATCTAAGAGAATGGTGTCTTTATTTTATCAGTCAAACAGTTAATGCCTTTTAACAAAATGTCAATGATGTAGTCAAATGTTCTTCAGCAACAGGGAGGACCTTTTCATTCATGTATGTATTGAATTTACCTGGTGTTAAAATAAGCTTACTTTTTAACATATGGGAATTACAAAGACCTCTGGATTTTGCTCATCCAGTCAAGTCCTAGAAAAGGACAATAAAATATAGAGAGAGATATTTTTTTTTAAATAGTGTTTCAAAAGCACTTTGTCTACCTAAGCTTGGCAACTTGAACAATGCTAAGGTACTAAGACATTAAAAAAAAAAAAAAAGAGTTTACTTTGATTTTAAAATGCAAAGATAATTTTTTTAAACTAAAAAAGCTTTTAAATACTTTTGGTTTAGCCATGCATCTGCTAGTGGGCTACATATCCATTTTTAATACAGTCAGTTACGATAAAAATGGGGCTTACTGGATATAAGGGAATACTTTAGTACACAAAACACATCTTTTTCTGGTGCTCATCTCACACAGCTATACTGTAAACTGTTTTCTACAATTATTATGACAAGTTCATTGCTCAAATATGTACAGTTTTAAGGAAAGAATTTTATATTAACCACAGGTAATAATTAGCAGCATGCGACAAACTACAACTAGTTAGCTTGGGCTTCTGCTGTTTTTAGAGATCTGTACGCTCCCCAAATATCGAATGGCAGATTGCTTTTGTGTTGATAATTATGTACATTGTGGTGCAAGTCATTTCTCGGTGCAAGTGTCCTCTTTTCCAGGAAGATTGAGCAGACCGATGCCTACACAAGATGAATGAAACAGGGTTAGTTCTGCGTGATTCCGTTGATTAAATAGAAAAAAAAATAGGCAGCTGGCTTGCTGTGGTGGTTTTAAATCATTAATTTCTATTAAAAAAAAAAAGCAGGAGAGTTGTATAGTAAATTAAATTGTAAACAAAACTTTTTTTAACGCAATGCTTTAGTATTTTAGTACTGTAAAAATATTAAATCTATATATATTTGGGTTTTGAGCTGAATTCACATCATGGTGCTACTCAGCCTGCTACAAATATATCATAATGTGAGCTAAAAATACATTAAAAGGTTTGAGTGATGTTCCTACTTGTCATATACCTCAACACTAGTTTGGCAATAGGATATTGAACTGAGTGTGAAAGTTTATATATTGTATACCATCTTTTTCCCCCAATAGCCTTTGAAAAAACAAACAAACAAAAAACTAAACAAAAAAAACTCTCGATACTTGACATTTTAGCAAGTATAACTTGAATTTCAACTTTTTTTTTTTTTTACTTTTTTTTTGGTTCTAAAAATTCAGGGATATTTCAGCTCATGTTCTCCTATGCCAACGTGTCACCTGTGTGTATGTAAAGCTGTTGTAGGTTAAATATATTATTCTTGGGTTTTTTGTTTTGTTTTGTTCTTTTTTTCAGGGATTTAATGTTTTTCTTTTGAATCCCTTCTCTTATTTTTCTTGTACATGTATTGTGTAACTAAAACTAATTTTGTAAATTTGTTAGCTCTTTTTATTGTAATGGAAGTGTTTAAGAGATTTAGAATGTTTTGACTGTTTCAAATGAATAAACAAAAAGAAAGTAGAATGCACTGAGCTGATTAAAGGGAAAAATGTAAGGCAGGGGTTTGGCAAGTGACTGTTTGCTAGAGTTGTTCAAGTCACTCTCTAAACAAGGCTTCTTGGATACTGTAATAAATAAAATAAAATATAAAAAGGTACAGTCTGTACAAGGGCTTCCCTAAACATGCAAATCTCCATGTCCCAGATATATCTTGTGCAATATACTGTAAGATAAAGTTTGGTCGAAAGAAATTCTAACTGAAAGAATCACAACCTGACTCAAGTAAATCAAAGGAGGCCTTTGGGTTTAATGGTCAAATATTTATTATGGCAATTTTGGTTTTTAATTCTCACTCTGTGACTCTACCCACTGCATTGAAACAAAAGTTTCACCTTTTTTTTTAAAAAAAAATAACAATGATTATATGTCAGATTAATTAAATCATTCTATATCTTCATCTTTTGGTGATTTTTTTAAAGTCCTATATACTTCACGTAATCCATAGTAGATGTTTGGTTAATGTGCCGTGCACCGTCATTTGCCAAACTGCTGGCAGCAGGAGCAGGAAGCTTGGTTGGTGAATCGCTTTTGTATTGTACATACGTGAGCTGTAATTTGTGGTGTACAGAACCCTGCCTCAGTTGGAACGAATGACAAAGCAGACAGAGTTGCTTGTATAGGATTATCAGGTTGACTATAGCCATACTTGAAGATGCTTCTGAGTGGTGTCAACTTTACTTGAATGAATTTTTCATCTTGATTGACGCACAGCGGTATAAAGTTCACTTCTAAAGCTAGTGGTTAACTTGTGTAGGAAACTTTAGCAGTTTGACACTAAGGTAATGAACTTCTGTGTGCATTTTCTATGCTTATGTTCTACTTTTTTTTTTTTTTACTTTAGTTTCATTCATTTTCATGAGATGTTTGGTATGTCTATAAAAAGAATCTGAGGATGGTTATAAATACTGTAAGTATTGTAATGTAATGCAGGTTATTTGAAAGCTGTTTATTATTATATCATTCCTGATAACGCTGAGATGTGGGTGTTTTTAATAAAATTTATATTTATTTAATGCACTCTAAGTCTGTCTTGCAGAAACTTGTCTTTCCTTGTAATTTTTATCAGTTAACAACAAAGCAGGCCCACCTCCCCACATCAGTTCTTCCCACCTCCATCTCCCTCAACTCAATCATCACAGTCAAACAAAATGCATCACTCGGGACTCCAAAACAGGCAGTCTAGGCATCACATTTATTCCTAGTTCTAACAGGTTGGGATGCAGGCTACCTAGCCCAGGCTACTGCTCCTCCAAATCTGTGTTTACAGTGAAGGAGGGAGGTATTTTTGTGAGTAGGAAGAGGGAGTAGAGTGTCACTACTGATTTTCTATTGGTGTTTGTGTACACAAATGAATATGGTGTATTTGCTGTTGAATTGCCCCGCAGCTCACATAACAGCCACAAATACACACTTGGCAGACAGACAAAGGGGAGACTCTAGGGATTCACTGGTTGCTTTGGGGTATTTATCTCTATCTGGTTATGCATTTTCTGCTTGATTTCAAATTACTCCCAAATGGCAGGATGCTCCAACAAATAGAACTAGGGAAGGGTTAGATTGGATATTAGGAAAAATTTCTTCACCAGAAGGATTGTCAAGCATTGGAAGAGGCTGCCCAGGGAAGTGTTTGAGTCACTATCCATGGAGGTATTCAAAAGACATGTAGATGTGGCACTTGGGGACATTGTTTAGTGGTGGACTTGGCAGTGCAGGTTTACAGTTGGACTAGTCTTTTCCAACCTAAGTTATTCTGTGATTAAGAAAAAAACCAAAATTATAAAAACCTAAAACCTCAGGTATTATCTAAATCACACATAAGCTAAAGGAAAGCAGAAGCAATAAGAAAGTGTGTCTGAATCAATACCAGGACATACATTCTAGCAGGCATCAGACAAAAGCTTGTTTTCATGGTCCCATTGTTTAGCTTCAAGGAATATCAGGACTGAACACTGAAATATCCTATTCTGTGGGAATAGACAGAAATTACTCTCCCCAGTAGCAAAATGTTTCTGCGACAATTGGTACTTAAAAGCTTCTCAAGCTTTCTTTTTTAAGAGCCCGAGTTTGTTGTCAGCCCCTGTTACCCCATCCATCAATGCCACACACCTTGGGAAAGCCCCCCTGCTATGCACATTCATCTGCTAAGGGTCTTGGGGACACGGGGATTTAAAACTCAGCGATCTGTAATGTTCACCCCTGGCTCTCAGCATATTCCCAGATGGAAATGTCTTGAGGCAGGCGAGCACACTGCAGCAGCCAAGTGTTGCTCTCTTCTGTGCACAGGTGCACTTTCATGCATTAGACAGCTGGAACCGACAGATGCACAAGCTTTAACAGAGGTCTCGCACCCCTTTAGCCTTCCCTGGAAAAGAATCCTGCCATTAATGAACATTCCCATCGGCTGCCTTTCAACATAATTTCCTCAGATTTCGACAGATCTCATTTCAGAGGTGCTGCTGACACAGGCACAACACGCTCACGGCCAAGACCACTGAGGAGCCAAATGTGCCCACTGTGCTCCTCCTACGAGCAGGGGCTCTCCGCGGGACAGGGGCAGTTCGCTCGTGTGCCCCCGGTGGCCGTGACCAAGGCACCGCCTACAGTCGCTACCCGAACCACCGCACGTCAGGAACAACTGGGGACTGCCCGGCCGAGCGTTCAGGCAGCCCCTGCCTCACCTTTGCTCCTCACTTCCCAGCCTGTTCTGTCATTTTCTGCCTTTTGTCATCTCACAAAGGACCATGCAGGTTTTTCTATGGGAATAACTGACAAGCCTGTGGTGACAAGCCAAACCAGGGTGAACAAACCCCAAGAGCAACAGGTGATGATACTCAGAGATACAGTAAAGCATCCAACACGGAAGAGGGAGCAAAGGAAAAACAAACCCATTTCTCTTGAAGCAGCAAAGCACCTTACAGAAGAAGGTGGGGATTGACTAGTGGGTAATGGTGGTTTCTTCATATGTACACTTTCAACACACTTTCAAATTGGAAATATTTAAAAACCAAATCTTTTCATTCAGGTAAAACTCAAAGCAGAGGAACAAAACCTTGGATTTAAACATGAACCCTGTGGTTTACACCTGGCTGCAAAACAGATTCTAGGAGCACACACTCTTGCCCGGAGGCTGTTCACAAGAGCACGGCCCTCCAGCAGAGCTCTCCTTACACCTACACTTGCACGACAAATGTCACTCCAAACTTGTAAAAGCTGATGATAGCCCAGCAGCACAGATACTAGAACTGGCACATATCAGCATCTCAGCAGTAAATTAATACTCTGCTATTTAACTGACAAAGTAACTTCTTTTTTTTCCTGAAAAACATGCATCTGTCGAGTTTCTGTTACACTCAAGTATGTTCACCTCATGCAGACACAACTGCTAATTTTGAGACACTCAGGAAACGCCCAATTTGTCTCAGAGTACTGGCAGTTTCACCCCCACCACCCCATGAGCTACAATTAACAGCTCTCCCCTCTCCCTCCATCACTCTCTGAGACATTCTGCTATGTTTATGCATTGAGTGGGTCCCTTTACTTTGACCTGTAAATGATTCCCTAAGTTAGTTTAATTAGTGCAAATGTTGTGCTAGGAGAGATTCTTGCAGACCTTAAGAGCTAAGTTAGTCAGCTCTATGTTTTATTTGCCCCACCTCTAACCAGTGAAGGGAATATCTGACACACACGAAGTGAACACAGAAAGTGTCACTGATTTAAAAAAAAAGCAAAAAAAACAAAAACAAAACCAAAAAAAGCTTGTTTTTAGGGGGAAGGAAAACCTTGCACTGGGGTACTAATGTGAGAAAGAAGGGAAAGGTGTGTTAAAGACCTACTGCTGTCCTTTCTGCTCTTTCTGATCAACAGAGAACACTAAAGGTTGAAGTTACGTACTTGACCTGCAGGTTGCAGCATGAGGCACTTGAGCCCCAGGTGAGCACCACGCTCACTGCAGCCCCCCTGCAGCAGAGCAGGGGCTGGTGGCCCCGTCCACAGGGGAACACAAAGGAGGGAACTCCAGATACCAGGCCACGGAGAAAGGAATTACATACTTCCTACAGCATGGTGTAAAAACATCCCTGAAGTGTTTCTGTTGAGAAATCTCCTCCTTCCTTCCAAGCTTGGAGCCTGCACCTGTTTCTTTCAGATGCAGGAGCAAGGCACCATTCTTTCTCCCCCAATTTTGCCATTAGTTCAGATGTTTGGAGTACTCAAAACCTTGGCATTCAGGTCCTCAATGCCTGAACAGATTCAGACCATCATCTTCCAGGATGTAAAAGGCTTAAAGTACTCTGGGGTACACACAGGCACATCACATCACCCAGTCCTTCTCATCCCACATAAAGAAGTACTTCCCATCATTATATGAAGGAGTGGGGGAAGGAAGAGGCTGCTGCTCCACTTCCTTTTAAGATGGGGTTTATTTCTCAGTGTTAAGACCAGTGCCATCCTCTTGACTCATAATCCCAGCAGAACCAGAGCTCTTACTGCTGAAGGTGGCCATGGGAGAGTTTTCAGGTTTTTTTTCTTTTACAACCCAGCCAAGCTAATCTAGGTTAACCTGTTTCTTCCACTCAAGGTTTGCTTCAACTAACACATCAAGTACTTTGTCTTCATAGTATTTTACACAAGGAAAACCATCCTGGGCTAAGTACACTTCCTTATAATGTCATGGCAACACAGCTGTACACTCCTAAATCACAGCAAAAAAACCAGCCTAGTGACTGGCAAGAACAGCTTGGGAGTGTTGTTCAGCTTCCTTTTAGTTTCCACTGCATTAGCTACTGGAACTTCATTTGGATTTTCAGGCGTAATCATCTTCCTCTTATTTTTCTGCTCCTGTTGTGATTATTTGTAAAAATGACAGCACCATTATCATCTTGTATGTAAGCCTTCATACAGACCACTTTGGTAAAGAGATTTAACTGGAGGGGATGGCTTAAAGTGCAGTTTGCTCTGAAAAGGAATGGGGAAAGTGGCATCCTGGGGCTCCCAGTCTGCATTTCAATTACTGTTGTAGGCTGTCTAGGCTAATGTGCCTGATTTGGAAAGCAGAGGGGGGGGGTGTGGGGGGGTGGCATTTCCCCCCATCTATCCCTCCCCAAACAGATGCAACAGATCTCCTCTGACTAGCCCTTCTCCCCACCTGTGTAGTCCTGGCTCTGTTGATATTTGTACAGGCATAAAGCTGGTCAGATGGCAGGAATCCAGTTCTAATTAATGGGAGCAAATGGTTTGCTATAAACAGAGGAAGGGTTGGCATGGGGGGAGGTGACAGATGTCAAGCAAGGGGAAAACATCTATTAGCTGTTCCCTCCTCCACCACCCCCCGGGGTACATTTGCTTTGCATGACAGTCCTTCAGTTCAGGCCCTGGTTTAAAATATCCAGACTCCACAGATTGGATCTGTATTTGAACCTTTGCAGCATCCACGTAGCCTTCCTAAGGCAGGACAGGATACTGGAAGGGACCATATAAGGCAGAATTTTAAAACCTTGAGCTTGCCTGCTCTTCAAGGAATTATACTCTTATAATCAGTAACCCTGGCAAATCTCCCCTTCTGTCTCTCTGCTGTTAACACTCTCCATACCAGAAACAAACAGGCATTTTGTCAGAGGGCTGCAGTTTGCAGGCATTTATTCTCCCAGCTCTGAAGATGAAAATGATTGCTCATTTGCACCACAGCATTCCAACATCTCTGGTGCAGGATGCAACTAAGAGCAGCCCGTTTCCACCTTGACCCAGCTCCTGTAGCACCCTGCAGAAACTCCTCAGCTGAGCTGCTCCAGCGAAGACAGGGACTAAGTCCACGGCACAGCGCACGTGCCTCGCAGAGGACATTCTGGGCTTGTCTTGTCCAAAATGCCAGGCAATAAATACTAGCACAGAGGAAACTCATCTGTACCAGGCCAATGACACTGTGAGGAGATGCCAGGGGATACCAGCCAAACCAAAGGAGGAGAAGGGAGTCTGACAGTTCCTGGACCACTCGAATTGCCAGGCACAAATCCCAGCCATGTAAGGTGACAAGACAAAGATAAGCCTCTCTCATAGGACTACCAAGAAGAAATTTTTTAGATCTGCTCTCTTGATAATTTTCCCAGCAGCAACACACCGGCATTTTACAGAACGATTTGTGTCTCAGGGCTCCTGGCCCCAGTGCAGGCAGAGCACAGCTTCCAGGTTAAATCAAATTGAAAACCAGATGTGCTTCTGACAAGGAAACCAGGTCAAGTGTAGCCACGAGGTTTCAGATCTCCTGCAGCTGTGCCAGTTACATGAAGAAAACAGTGCCACCTCCTCCTCCAGCACATTCTCTATTGCTGCACAGCAGCAGCTGCTTCCTTGGGAAAGGCAGGCAAGCAGCTTAGTTACACATTCTTAGACTCCTCCCAAAAAAACCACATTTTAAATGCGAGGGAAAAAAGAAAACTTCAAAAAGTCTGAAGAGGACAAGTTTCCATGAATCCAACAAATATTCCAATGTGCTCTCTTCATGCATTTGCAGTTAAGTGCTATAGAACTACCCAAATACACAGCTAAGTACAGGTATCACAGAATCACAGAGTGGGTCAGTTTGGAGGGGATCACAGTGGGTCACCTGGTCCAACCTCCCTGCCCAAGCAGGGTCTTAGAGCACATGACACACGATTGCATCAGACTCTTCTTGAATATATCCAGTGAGGGAGAACCCACAACCTCTCTGGGCAGCCTGCTCCAGTGCTTGGTCACCTGCACAGTAAAGTTCTTCACGTTCAGGTAGAATTTCCTGTACATCAGTTTCTCATGTCCTATTGCTTGGCACCACCAATAAGAGCCTGGCTCCATCCTCTTGACACCCTCCCTTCAGACACTTGTAGGCATTGATGAGGTCCCCTCTCAGTCGTCTCTTCTTGAGGCTGAACAGACCCAGCTCCCTCAGCCTTTCCTTGTAAGAGATGCTCTACTCCCCTCATCATCCTTGTTGTCCTCCCCTGGACCCACTTCAGGAGCTCCATGTCCTTCTTGTACTGAGGAGCCCAGAACTGGACACGGCACTCCAGATGTGGCCTCACTGGGGCTGAGTAGAGGGGCAGGATCACCTCCCTCGACCTACTGGCAATGCTCTTCCTAATGCAGTCCAGGATACCACTGGCCTTCTTGGCCAGAGGGGAACACAGCTGGTTCATGGACAGCTTGTTGTCCACCGGGACCACCAGGTCCTTCTCCGCAGAGCTGCTTTCCAGCAGGTCAGCCCCCAGCCTATGCTGGTGCAGGGGGTTATTCCTTCCCCTGCATATAGTCAGGTACAGTTGACATTTGACCACCTGGGAACATGAGCAGCCATTTTATTCCTCTTCCTAAGAAAGTAGTTTGCTGCCAGTTGATAGTCACAAGTTACACATGGCTGTTAAATGACATTGTGGAGATTTACCTAAAGAGAAAGCCATGGACTGTCACCCTAGAAAAGCCAGTGCCCTCTTCCAGAAGGGTTATATGTTATACTTGTGCTGATAAAACACTAACCAAAGATCTGCTGCATATGTGATGCCTGCCTGCTTGGCTCTAAAGCACAGACTAAGCAATGAGCAGACACTGTTTGCTCCATGGAGGGCCCTGCTGCTAGCAAGTATTCCCAAACTCCTGGAGAAGAGCAAACAAAGTTCTTGCTTGTTCAGTTAACACTGATCAATTACAGATAAGAAGAGAGATTATACATTACACAACTTCTTGCCACAGAGGCTGGAAAGAGATCTCTCCCCTGCCACACACACACAAACATCTTCCAAAACACATCTGGGTTCCTGTTAGGAAGCGTGGTTACCATTTTTAAACGACTGCCAGAAGAGAGTCAAGCCTTCAGTGCAAGGGAGAGCATGGAAGCGTTAGTCCGAGACATGCCCGTCGTCAAGGAAGGAGATTCCTCCTGCCACTCAATCCAAATTATAATAATGCATGTGCTGGGCCAGAGGGAGACAACTATGCCTAAGGAGAAGCATGACTTAGTAGTAGAGAAGAGCTCTGCTGCCTGTTCTTTTTTCTGCTTATGGATGTGATGTTAATATTAAACAGCACATTAAAAGACAGTGCTCAGAGACAGCACTTGACCCCTGCCTTTGCCTTCACAGGCAAGCACCTTCCCCAGTAGGTTCTCTCCTTCCCCAGCTACAATTTAAAAGTGGCCCAAACAGAGGTGTGATGCTTGTCAGGAGCTCGGTTTCCCCAAGAAATGAGTGTGCTTTGATCAGAACTTAGGCAGAGGAACTCTTTGCTTTGGGGTCAGGTCACACGTCCCTACTGTCCACATTGTCCACAGCTGTGCTGTGGGACTCCCATTCCGAGCAGCCCTGGGCAGGTACAAAAGCAGAATCCATCTGTTCATAGATGTCAGGGAGATTCATCACCTCCAGGGGTAAGTAGTGACTGAGCAGGGAATATACGGATTGCAGTCATGGATTTCAGCATCTAAACTCTGCTTAGAACCTACTTTAGGTATCCAAGCCCCTAAATTCAGTTTCTGGGTCACAGTTCCCTTCCAAAAGGGTCTCCTCCAAACCACACAGGAATGTTACAGCAATAAATACATTAATAATTTAAGTGTTCAGATACTGTGGTAACAGCACCCGAATAATTTCATATGCTTGAATGGGGAGAGCTCAGCTGCTTTTCTTTTTTTCTGTTTATGTTAACTTTCTTCTTTCCTGCTTTAAACTTCCACCCCTATGAGATAAGCCCTATTAAAACACTTGGCTTTTCCTCATCTTTGCTTTAAAAATACCTCCCTTTACAGAATTGTTCCATTGTCAATCTGAAGTTTACTTAAAAAAAAAAAATAAAAAAAAAGAAAAAAGGGGGGTGAGGGAGAAGGAATGAAAGAGATGGCTTTCTATAAAATCTTCCAGTTCATCTAGTCCATCTCAAAGCAGGTATAGGCAAGAATAGCTGTTCAGCACGTGTGTAAAATTGTTTTACTAAATGTGGAAGGAGAAGCATTGATTCAATCTCATGGACATGAGAAGTCAAAATTGCACAGAGTTGCCATTAGTGCTCTCACTGCTGTGAAATCTGAAAGGAGGAGAACGGCCACTCGTTCAGAGGCCAACATAAAGGCAATGAAGGAAGCCAAAATTACTCTTCTGAATTTCCTCTCACTGCTGCTATAATTGGGCACCCCAAGGTATTCTCTTCTCATTCACAATGGTGAGCAGTCAAACCTGCCAGTGCACGCAGAGTGCACAAAATTGACAGCCAGGGCAACTTTTTAATTGATTTTTTTAATATAATCAATAAAATATTTCATTATGACTCATAAAATCCTATGTGCAGCATCAAAAGATGGGAAAGGTTCTGTAAGGTCTGGAGCAAGAAAAAAAAAAAAAAAGCCCAAAACACTAAAAAAAAAAAAAGCAAAAACAGAGATGCAGATCTGCTTACTGCTTTTTCCCAGTAAAAGCCCATACAAAATGGTTTCCTTTTCGATTCTAATCAGATAAAGTAATAGCTAGTTGCAAGGGGAAAAAGCCAAAACCCACCAGCCAGAATCAACTTTCAGGTGGAAAAGTGACACCCAATCCAACAACCATGCTTCTAGTTGTCTGGGACAGCAGGAGCAACACAAAAGGATTAGCTCTCAGCATTACAGACATGCTGTATTGCCTTGTTCAGAAATAACAGCACAAAACACTAAACAAAAGAGCCTTCAGGCAAACTCTACCAACCTTCAGTGAACTGTCCCAAAGGTAAAGCCAACAAGTGCATCTTGCTGCTGGTTTACAGAAGGGCCCTATCCCAAACTAATCACCCATGATCTCTAATGAGCTGATGATCCTGGGGCAAAGGGTATTTTCTACTCAAATGCATTCTGTTGTCCACTGGGGGTAAAGATAATTGGAGGTGAAGATACACTAAAGGAAGAGAATTTCAGTAAGTCCATATATGCAGAAAGCAAACACTTTCACATCCTCCTTTGTCACAGTCGGTTTAAGGGCCATTCACTTAAGAGTTGGACTCGATGATCCTTGTGGGTCCCTTCCAACTCAGAATATTCTGTGATTTTTCTGTGAAAGAATGAAGCAAATCTTTAAGTCTATAGAAAGTACATGGTCAGAAATGCTACAAACTCTAGGAGCCTTCCCAGGTTTTCAGCATGCACAGCTTGAAACCTTTTTAAAGCCACCTGATTCTTGGAATATAAGCAGGTACTTCAGCTTCTTTTTAACATCTCACATTAACTATCCAACACTCAGCTGGCCACTTTGAACAGTATTTGAGTGCAGACTAACTGTGGATCAGACTACAGTAACATCTATTTCCATACTTATTAAAACTTTTTTTTTAATTTCCCCAATTACAGATTTACAATGATAGACCTTGTTTATACAATTTTTGATTGCTCACAAAATAGTCTAGGTACACTGCAAAACCCGGGATTTAAGTAGTACAGATTCTGGAAACTGGTTTATGGAATGAACAATTTTCTCAGGGCACTGCTTACAAGGCTGAGCTCAGCCTGTGAGAGCTATTTAGGATGGTGCTGCCCTGACCTTCTTGCCCTTTCAAGACTCCAAGAAACTCTCACAACAGCTTAGTTCTCCAAAGGTTCTTCCCAAAAGGCAATTAATAACCTTTTAAAGCACTAAGATCACAGTGGATATAGGACTTGTGGGAAAGTTCAAGGCAAGACAATGCAGCCATTCTGCAGAGTGCTTCAGAGTACCCATGAAGGTAGGAGAACTTGCACAAAAGCAAGTGAACCACACTCACCCTTGCCTATTTGTCAGCAGTACAACAACCAGGCAGACTTTGCAGAATTCCAGCCAGGTTCACCACAGTTTTTACTCCAAGATGCACACAAGCTGTACTGAACTAGAAGCACCATCTGGTAACTGCTACCAATAAAAGCAAGATAGGGACTGGGGATTTCTGAATGGATCATATGTGACAGAGGAAAGATTGGCTTGAGAGAGGAAAAAAAAGGAAAATGTTCCATCTCAACTTTCCCCTTATAGAAAAAAAAAACACAACAGAAAAAGTGAAAATCAGCATAATCCTGCCATAATACAGAAAAGGAAGGAGTGGAAGGACAGGCAGAGAAATTGTAACTGTTTTTAGCTGTGGATGCCATTTTACAGTTGCCTGTTGCAATGCAGGAGTCAGGCCAAGACAAAGAGGATCATTTATGCAAAGGTAATCTATTGAGTATTGGTTTCTCCTTCATACCATGGGCCTCCATGAGCAGGGACCCGAACACAAGCTGTGACCAGACAGTGCTACCTCCAGAGCACGCCCCTGGGAACCGAGCAGGAGGAGGTTGGGTGGAAAGTGAATCCACAGGAATGGCACAGAAATTGATGCAGGCAACCAGAACACAGTTTTCAGAGCTGGCACCACATGCAGCATGGGAGTACCAAGACATCAACAATGACTGCAAAAAAATCTCAGTTTTCTTCAGGGTCCCATGAGTTTCTGCAGCTTCCAACTTCCCCTAGGGATTTGAAGATTTGCTTCTCTGCATCCATCTTCAGGTGCTGAGGAGATCTATCTGCCCAACATGTTAGAAACAGATTTCTTCTAATAGAGAAGATAACCAGGGTCTTTAGTCAGCACCATTACTCAGACTTTTATGCATCAGTTACAAGACCTCTTCTATCTACTAAGAAATCATGCTTTCCTCATCCCTCAGTAGTCTCAGACCTTCAAACCTCAGTGTATGCTGATTGGAACTTCACAGGAGCTATAGCACCCTTTCAGAGCTCTCCCCTCTTCTGTCAGGTTCACTACCCAGACTCAACACATCAGCTGGCAAAGAAACTTTAAGAGGAAATACAAAAAGCCATTCTGAGAATTATTAGGTGATTTCTACTTGTCTTTATGTTATTTCTGTTCATAGAGGGTTATTTTAATAAACTGTATGCTTGTGCACTGCCCTCCGTCAGTCAAAAACCAAACAAAACCAGAAAACCCTGCTTATGCCTTCATGATACTTTCCTGTTTATTACTATGACCATCCACACTAATTCCAAAAAATTAACAAAAAACTTCAACAGGAGCTCACACAGGACCCTGGAAGGGAACATCATACCACGTTCTGCAGCCACTGAAATGCCAATCTCTTGGTGCTTGTAGCTCAAAGTGTTTCCAAAAGATCAGAAATTATACCTACAGGCGTTCTTTATTCCCCTCCTCTTTTTTTTTTTTTTCAATCCTCTCTACCTCCATTCATAGCAACTGAACCTGTCTACCATGCCTACAGAAACCAGTATTATAAAAAAATAGTTGTAACCTGTAAGAATATTAATAGAAAAGCTTTTCTCACAAAGTGGCAAGGAACAGGATGTAAATCAAGATGCTCTATAAGACTCAAAATTCACTGATATGCATTGTGACCCTTTCACGTCTTTCATTTTAAGAGAAGCAAAATACATGAATTGAAGCCTCTCACTTTGGATACTTTGAAAGGGAACTCAGTGAACAACAATCTCTTCAAGTGCTCTCACATGGGCGCCACACCCAAAGCAGGGGGTCATTTTTTATTAAGGCACCTTGAAAATAAGAAAGGAAAAATGGAGCTGGGGATGACTAATTCCCTTAGGCTGGAAGATGGCATGATGACTGCACAGCTAATAAAAATAAATTTTATGCAGAAAATCTGGGGGGAAAAGTAATACACTGTAAGGTAACAAGCAAACAAGAGGTAAGGAAACCCCAGGAGTGAATGCCAGAACTTCCACACACATTAGAAGCGAGTCAGTCTCACTCTTTTTCGAAGTCACACCTGCATTTCTGTAGCCAAAACAGACATCTTGTAAAATGGTCTGACTCATTCTGGATACAGGCAGCATACAAGCTTATTTATTTGGTTGGTAAACTGTCAGTAAGTTGTGTAAACAGGTTAAGATCATCTTGTTCCTTCACCTGCTCTGTGCCAGCCTTACTCCTGCTGGGCTTGTCCCCATCGGATCGGGGACATACCATTGCTAATGAGCACTCCCCGAAGCCTCCACCCTGCACAACTGGGAGCTGTGTCTCAGTTTGAATAGTTGCATTCCTAACACAGTTTGCTCCTTATCAGCTGGAGGGAGGGGTTTCACGCTGCTAAGTAAATGCTTGCCAGCTCCACAGGAAGAGAGTGTAAGCTGTGATTTCTTCTGTAATGCACAGAAAGCATTAGCAACATGAGTAAACAGAGAGAAAGGTCAGTAACAGCCAATTAATAAGCCGATTCCTGCTTCTTAGTGGGAACACGGTCTCTTAAAGTTAGTAAAAATCTAGCTGAAGCCTGAAACTTTTACAGATGCAGGCAGTGCTGTTTGCTTACTATCTCAAATTTCTGTTTGCTAACCCAGGATTAAACAGTATCATTCCTCTTGACAGGTGGTTTTACCTGTTTTCTTGGGCCCCAAGACACTGACTTAACTTGGACATACAAGCTCTTGTGCTCAATCACATATTTCCTTCCAAAATGTGTTACTTATTACACTAACAAAAGTCTTACCAATGCTTTATTAAAAAAATCAGACAATCGTTAGCTGTAAGAGCATTTAATCACAGCCTGAAAATGGTTCAGTGAAGGAGCAGACTTGTCCAAACGTCACGAAACTTTTCTTTTTCCACCGAAAACCCAACAAGGTTCACACACCTTTTACTGTCTCACAGTGCTTCACAATAACTTTAATCAGAGCCTCACACACCCTCCCTTGCTTCATCAACGTAACAGATGACAAAGCTCACATCACGGCTCATCTCTGGGTTTGCTTATGGAACACCTCCAGGCAAGAAGGCCGGGACAGTATTACAGACACCTTGTCCTCCCCCAGGGTCATTTTATCACATGTGGAACACAGAAAAAATGTGGACAGTTACACCACAGCACAACACAGCAGCATAACGCAGAGTGGTTTTATCATTTCCCAACTGGGTTATGTTTTTACTTAATAATTTTTTAATTTACTTTTTTAGAAGTTATACAGTAAAAACAAGGGGGTGGGGGGGGGGAAATCAAACACCCCGTCAGTTGCCAGGTACTTTATGTCAAAGTACTTTCATATGTTTCAATGTTTTCTTTCCTGACAGTGCTGAGGGCTAACAGCAAGGAATTCAGCCCACAGAGGGACTCAAGCAGCTCCACAGGCAGCACTCCTTGAGTGGAGCTTGGGACCGTGTTAACAGAATCACTGAGCTTACGCAAAGTCCAAAGACAATGAGGTTCCTCAGAAGGAGATGCAGGGGCATACAAGTGGCACAGCCCAGGATTCCTGGCAGAAGCTTCTACAGCCTCCCTGGGACCTTCAGGCATTTACTAAGAAGCAGCATCATTGGTCCACAATGCACATCCTCTGCTTAAAAGAAAACACCTCTAGTCCTACTTTAAGAGGAGGAGTCATTGCCTTCAGACCACAACTAGCGTGGCATTTAGCTGAGATGCAGTAGATTATGCCTTAAACCCCCTCTGTTCTGGAAGGGATTCAAATTTATAATTCTTAGTTCCCAAGAAAGCATCTTAACACTTAAGCCAACAGTATCCCAGAGCCTGAGCTTTCTTCTCTCTCCCAGCAGCTGCTCATGCATTTATCATTATATGGAGAAGAGCATGAAACACTAGAGCCTCCCTCTTCACTTGAGATACAGGCACTCAGACTGTAAGTCTCTGAGGTTGCAAGATTAATTCAAAAGGTTGTATGAAGGCTGCTCCCACTGAACAACTACCCATTTGCACCTCACTGGAGAACTCCACTGCGATGCACTAGGTGAGGACTCCAAGCCCTGAGCCCAAAGAATGAGTTGCACTTACTGCCTCACATTATCACAATCTGCTTTCTCCTTCTGTTAAGCTTTGCATTTCAGCCACAGCTGCCCTTTCATGAAGGGAATTATTCTTCCACTGTACCAGAGCAATGATACCCAAGATTACTGTAAAAGAACAACAGTTCTGCTAAATCTTGTTGGTCCAGTTGCACTACAAAGAAAAATAACTTGTACTCTAAGGTGAAAACATGGTGGGAGGGCCAAGAGGCAATAAAAAGGACAGTTCTGAGTGATCTCCAACACACACTTGAACTCCTTCAAAGTTTAAGCTTCAGAATTTCTTGCCAGTTACATTGCTCAGTGCTTTCCAGACTTTCTAGTAGTAGGTACTAAACCAAACTCACCTCCTTACCTTGTTTTCCCCCAAAGGCTGCTATGATCTACCTTGAAAAGAGTCCTCCCTTCCTTTCCTTTTGTTTTGTAACCTCACTTCAGAGGCAGCCAGTGAACCCTGGGAAGGCAAAACCATCTCCTCACTCCTGGAAAGCAGCCCCCACCCCAGTGCTGGACTAGCCCCAGTCACACCCACTCTGCCCAGCTGCAAACACTCTCAACCAGCCCAAGCCAACAGAGAGCAGGTGAACACATTACTAAATAGCTATAGTATTGTGTCGAAACCAGAGCAGTTTCACCTGGATGCTTTCCTCTGCAACACTGACTGTCATTTTCACCTATAAACTGAAATGCCTATAAACTGTGCCCTTGACTGATTCTGTCTCATAGGTGTGCCAATTTATCTTTAAAAAAGTGGAAATGACAGAACCTGTTTTTTGCATTCCTACCAGTTAATTGAATTTAATTGGGTGGGGAGGAAGGGAAATCTCTCTGCACTGGTTTGGTTACTTTCTGTGTAATGCTGTAATTCAGCTTTTCCCTGACACTACAGAACCCAGCCATCTCTTGCTTAACAGCAAACTCTCATTCAGGGAGTCCAGACGGTTTCTGTGGCTCCACAGCAGTCTGTCTGAGACTGCTGTCTGGGGCACAGAAGCATAATTATTATAATTATGAAAGAGAAAAGATAATAGATACAGAAGTTCTTTTCCCTAATCAGCTCTAGGTCAAAGCTTTACCTACAGCTAACAACGAAATAATCTATTAATGAGCCCACATCAGGAACCAGCATAGTCACAGCAGTGCAAACAGAGAAAGTCATAATTTGCAACAAATGGGTTAGAGCTACATTTAAAAACAATAGCAGTCTTAGGTTTATTTAACTAAAGACATTATTATCTTTAAACTATAACTGCCTCAGTGCTTGGTCTTAGCTTAGAAAGAGAGAAGGCATCCATCCAAAGCAAGGAATGCAACACACTGAAATTTCAGAGTTAAGGCTACCAGAGTAAGTGCTGAAAGTCCAGATCCACCAATGCATTATACAAGGCATTTGGAAAGGTACTTTTTTCTTATTTCTACTGCTACGCATGCTGCTTATTCAAGAGAAAGATGCCATCCATTCCTGAATGATGCTAATGCACAGATCACCAGGACTCAGGGTGTTAGACCATCCCAGAGAGCTTCGAGCTTTCTAGAGAAACTGGACCTTTTTTTTCTTGTACAACTATTTTATTATGTACTTTATATACAAATGGAAGACTAAGAAATTGATTGTTAGATCCACACAAATACCAGTGCATGTTTTGCTTATGCTACAGCTGGATTTTTGTAGTAACAGCTGGTAGACATCCCACCAGCAGCAGAAGTGCAACAAGATGCAGGGAGCTGACTGTCAGCACTGTCAAGATGCACATGTTAGAAGTACTCCTTGCTATGCCTCTGCTATTGCTGTGACTGATAAGCTTTTCAGGGTAGCAGGCTGGAAGTAAGGCTGCTTTTTGTTTTTTTCTTCCAGGAAAGAAACCATTGCACAGACGCAAATCACGACGGACAGGTGCTCTGCCAGCAGCCTGCGGTGCAGGTGGGACACAGAGTCTGGCTTTATGTTAGCTCCTCTAATTCTGTTTCAACTGTCATAATTGTGTAGTTATTGGGGGGGTTAATGTATATTTAATATAGAGCCTGCTGGGAGGAGGGTTTGGGAAGAAAGCAGTGCCAAATGCTACTTTTCCTCTGTACAAGCACATACATCCAGGGTATTGTGGTGTTAATGTCCCCTAAGGAACAAGCTATTAATCTATTTGTGGACCTAGGTTTTTGGCACAGCAGGGCTACACAAAAGGACATGAACTGCTGTAGTCTCTAGATTTTGCAGCAAAAGCAACAGTTGTGATTTCGGCAAGTAGGTTCCCCGTGCAACGCGCAGGAAAGGGCTTGATGCTCCAGAGCACAATCCATGCAAACTGCTCACTGCACCATAAGCTGGTTCAACCAGCACCAGGGAGCACCGGAGAGGAAGGAGCTCCTTAAACCCACCTCTTCAGAGGGCTCAGGCTCTTCATGCAGGGCAAGAGGAGGCCCTTCTTTTCATCTGCAGTTCAGCACATTTTGCTCTGCCCTGCCTACCTCTTTGCTCTCATGAGGAAGGGCAACATCCTTAACACACGGCGTGACCAGAGGAAGCAGCAGTTTCCTTGCCCTTCCTTAGCGGTTAGAGCACTCGCTCAGGATGTGGGAATAAAACACAGTTCCGCGTCTACTTGCTGGAACTCAGATCCATCTGTTCAGTTTCGCAAGGGCTGAATTTCCTCAGAAATTGGGGAACTGAACACGATGAGCTATTGTGTAAAAAGATCGCTCTGGAAGCTGCTTGGATCGAGTACTGCAGGGAGAGCAGCCTGTCTATGGCTCAGGTGAGACAGACGTGCCACGCCACTTAGCCCCGAAGAAAACAAAGGTGTTTCTGAGAATGGCAATAGCAGGATTGTCCAAGTCCAAGGATTTATGTACAAAAACTTAGGATCTTATAGTTTCCAAGTTTAGATGATCACAGCTGGCTGCAACAGGAGCTGTACTAGTTCCTCCTTCAGATCAGTGCCTGCAACACCCGTGCTCCAGATCAGAGGCAGGAGAGACGGCATCTCTTGTCTACGATAATCAGACCCACCAGAAGAGTCCAAGCACAGTGCTTCCCAACAACTGAGAAATAAATAAATCCTAGGACTATCTGCCCTATCAGAAAATTAAACAAACAATATCCAAGGCCATGCTTGCTTCCCTGTTACTTACTAAAATCTCCCAACAAAAAATGAAGCTAAAACTCTGTACATCTGCTATTTTGATTTGCCCATTTTCTCCCACTTCGTTGACTTGCTGAAACATGTGAGAGCACACACATGGTACAATTTTAGTGTTTTGCTTTCTATCCTTCCCGGGATAATGCCCTATGTTTTATGCCTGACCAGCAATCCAGGATTGCAACCTGAGAAACACTGATGGTTCTTCAGATACTATAATACTTTTCTAAAAAGATTATTTCATTTCTGAAGGTAATGGGGAACAGCTATCCAAAGCCAGGCAAGGCAGTACTCCTTGTCTTGTATTAAGAAAAGTCTGACAACCTCATGTCAAAGACAGAGGTCACAGCTGTTTTGTTTGTGATCACAGTTAAGAGTTCAGAGACAAATAAGGAAAGCAGTCACCGTAACAGAATTGTTAGGTTCAGTTGCAGGAATGGGAGAACTAGCTTACACTCTAAACAGGATAAACCAGCTCATACTGGTTTACATAAAACACCCTAAATAACAATGCCAACACAGTGTGTCAAATCACTGAACCAACAGACCACGAGATCAAGTTGCTGTTGGATAATCAACAAGTCCTCTGAGACAGACTGTGCTTATCTTCAAAGAACTGGTATTCACCTACTGATTCTTTAAGGTGTCTCATGTTCTTACACTCCATTTTTCTTTATAAAAACTTAGAATGCCAGAAATATGGTAAAGTATAAGCATACTATGGAGAATATCTAATCTTCTCTGTTCAAATGCACCTTTTTGGCTACAGCTATCACACAACCCTCAACATACAGGATGGTGCTAAGCACTATGCTCCTTCAAAGTCCCCATTACATGACCCTGCACTTCTCATATTATCTTCCAGACTCCCACCCAGCTGAAGTGGCCTTGGCTGATGTACATGTAGAAACATCATCCAGAAATTGCTTTGTATTGCTGCATACTGAATTTAAACCTACCTGCAGTGCACTGGGTTTCTGGTCTGTCTGGCTCTGGCAACTCTGCCTCAGTATGTCCCTGTGCTTTTATTTCTGCAACACAGCAACAATTCAATCACTGTACAATTCTCAAATATGATTCTAGAAATCTGACATAACAAAAGTCCATTTTTATTTGTCCCAGCAATTACAAATCACAGCTGCCTGCTTCTCAGCTTCTGGGGTGCTTTGCTTGTTCCTGATGTTTTGGTGCTTTTCAGGGATAAGATTCTGTTTTGATTTGAAAACAGGAGAAAAGAAGGGAAAGTAACTGTTAACCTTAAAAATCTGTGAACATGAAGGCTATGTGTTCTTTTTCAAGTAATGCATGTTATTTCCTGCCCTTTTATTTGTGATTGCAATTATTCTTATGTTGATATTGTAGGAGTCATAAGGCAATCTGCTTGCTTTTAACTATGTTGACCATGCAAAGCAGATTTTAATCTAAACAATAAGCAGATTCAAGCCAGAAATAAACATGTTGGTGTCCAAGTAAAGGAAGCCTACAGGATGTTCTCGGAGCAAGATTTTTCAGGATTGGTTCCACTGATATTTCTAAAGTGAATTAAACAGTCCTTTTATTGACACTAACAATAGAAAGCACAGTAATTCCAATCTTGATTTCCATTTCTTAACATTTATACAGGCTACCATTTTTTTTGCTTTTTTGCCTTTTTTTTTTTAAGTGATTACACAGCATAGATGTAGTTAAACCAAATCCAAAATGCATCTGCCCGCACTTTTGTCAGTGCTGCATTTCCCCTGACCTATTTACTAAGGAAAAAATTACACTGCAGATTTATTGGGTCTGAAAAAAGCCATTAGTGAGAATTTGATTTGCATAATTAAAGTATCACAGTTGAAAGTAAATGTTATTTATTATCAGAAAAAAAGGAACAATGTTGAAGTGGTGTTATTAGGTGGTCACTTGCATTGCAACAGGGAGAAAGGTCAAAAGCATTTAGCATTTTGAAAAAAGGAAAAGTATCTTCAAAGTAGGTCACTTCCAAACACCTAATTCATTCCTAACAACAATTCACTGTAGCTCCCATAATTTATGAATCCCAAGGATGCACTTAAACATCTGCAATTTCATTATTTTGCATTTCATACCATTAGCTTAACATTTTGACGAATCATTGTGCAGGTAACAAGTCGAGAAGTTGAAGATTACAGTTGCAGGAGAAGCAATGAACCCAGCTGTTCAGCATGATCAAGAAAGGATTATTTCCAATGACAGGTCATAGTAGAGGATTTTCTTGCTGTTGTTTAATACCTGTAACAGCTGAAAAAACAGCTGCTTGGTTTGAACATTTCAAAATTCTTCAATGTTTTCAGGGGTTTTGTTTTTAGGGGGTTTTCTTGTGTTTTGGGGAGGTTTGTTTGGTGTGGTTCTTTCAAGAAAGAAGAAAAAAACCTGCAGAGCTCATAATCAACTTGTTTGAGATCTTTCAATTTCATAGAATCCCCCTCCTCTTTTACCAAAGCATAATAGCCTTTCATGAAAACTAGCAGGGTAGGCATACCATAACAGCCTCATGAAAGAACCAGCACTGTTTTAAATACATTCAACATAAGGTCATGAAGTCTTGGAGCATTTCCAGAATGGCAGAGAAATATTATGCAGCCTCTCACTCCTGCCCTTCCATAGAAGCGGCCATGGCTGCTGGTAGGGCAGCATCCCTTGAGGATATCCTTTGCCTCACAGGACTTGCCTTTAGCCAGGGTCTGACCCCCTTCTTCCAGTTTCCTCTCTCCTTGTAACTACCAGAGGTGATGTCTCAATTATTCCATGACTTTCAGATTCACACACTTTCTCCAAGAGTTGCTCCATCACGACATCCAGCCATACACGCCTCTTCCATCCTTTTCCGATGCATCCCATGAGGCAAAAGGATTACAGCAACAATGTCTGCTTTTCCCTCCTCTACCTGCATTCTGCATTTAGTGTTGGACTGAGTTTAGAGAATGCAAACAGCATGTCCAATTCAGCAGTTCTCAAATACTCAGACAAGGAATACCACTACAGACTTCCTGCACCTTACTGATAACAACTCCTTTTAGAGTTCAGCACTTGTGGCACCGTAGTTTCAAACAGGCTAATTTCACTGGCTTTCCTTCATCTAGGTCAGGACTTCCCAAGCCGTGGTTTCCACACCATGCACGATGTGCAAAGCCAGTTTGAAGAGATATGTCCTAAAACCAGACCCGCCCACAGTTGTTTCTCTGGAGGAAATGGGGACGGTAAACACTGCCCATGCAGCTGAATGCTTCCTCCTGTGCCTGCCAGCAGCCCCAGGCCTGCCACCACATCTCTTTGTGTGATAAAAGTCAATGCAGAAGGTGGAAATTAGCAATCTTTGAGCACTTACTCATCTGCACAAGAATTCTTTTGCTGCTTTGCCCTCTCAGCCTGGGTTTTCACAGAATCAGGCTCTGTGCACAAAGGTATTTGTTTCACCATTCACTAATTTCACTTCCCAGCATGAAGTACAGCACCAGAGACTCTCCTGTGTCACATGACAGTGGGTCCCAGCAGTCTCTCTGCCTTCCCTTTCCCTGACTTGTCCTGAAGTAACCAACAACTATTTAGTGAGGATGTGGATAATGTGACTGTGCAGCCATGCAGCTGTGCGGAGTCATCTGACTGCCATGTGGCACTAATTTGGAAGCTAATCTGGATGAAGCTGTCATTTCCCTCATCTTACCTTCCTTCTTTCCATTTCTCATGGAAGTCTCATAGAGATTCAAATGGCATTTTTCCATTCAGAGTATTGCAGCATTTGCCACAATCTCATTCCAACATCAAGAAAGCAAACTTCAGGACATTCAACCAAGTTTTGCAGGTGGGGGGGGGGAAGAAAAAGCAATGACAGTAACTCCCATCTCCATGCACACTTCCATAGGAAGCAGCATGCTTCCAGGAAAGCAGTCCTCTGAGTTGACACACTACACCACTTCCCCTTTCCTGTGCTGATCCCTGTGTAGGCAGCAAGGGGGAGAACCTCTGTGGTTACTGCCTTGGCCCCTTCTGCCAGGCCAGCAAGAGCGAGGAAAGTAGGGAAGAGGACTGCCCGGGCAGCAGCAGCTTAGCTACCCCTGCTGATGGCAGGCAGAAGTGCGAGGCGCCAGCTCTGCCCTCTGCTCGGGTCTTGGCCAAGCTCAGGGCGAGCCCAGGGAAGCGGCTGCCATTCCTCACTGCTCAAGACCAAGCTGGTAGGTGTTTAACAAGAGTCACCCAAAGGTCACTAAATGATTCAGTCTGCAATAAAACTTGAAAGTCGTGATGCTGTAAATCTGCCACTTGCTGTACCCACTAAATCACGTATAGAAATCAACATCTGTAATGCGTCTTCAGTTTCACAAAGCATGACCACATTTTAAATTTGGGACCTGGAATGCAAGAGACAATTTCACACCTACTTCAAGAGGGAAAATTAACTGAGGCTGAAGCTCACTGTTTGTTTTGGATAATGTTTTCATTTTAACTTAATCTTTCCGCAGCTCCCTCCCCCCCAACATATTTCCTTAAGGCCTGAGCTTCTTTTCATTTGCCTGCACCACTGAACTGTGCTCTTCAACCAATTTCCACATGTCACTACTTTAAGGAAATAAAGCATTGTCTCGATACAAGGAATTGGGAAAACTCACTGAATACAGGGGGAAATAAACATCTAAAAAAATTGGAAAACCATGGTAAATGCATGACCAAAAGTTTCTGCAAACATTGAAGTACTTTTTCAGTTTCTCCCAACATTTCCAACTACTGTTTTTCCTCTTGGGTCAGTGCTTGCATCATACAGGATCTTTTCTTGAGAAGACACCATAAGTAGAAAAGTAACACAAGATTGCTTGAGAGCTGGATGGCTTTAAGCAGTGAATTAATCAACTGCTCCCCCTAAGAATATCCTCCTTTCAGAAGTGGTTGGGACCTAAAGTAACTGGGGAGGTTGAGGATACCACCTCCCTAACCCCTCACCACAGTCTCCTCATGTTCTCAGAATGAGAAACAAGCTGCTGTGGTCAGTGTGTGTCACAGGGTTTCGCAAATAATACAGAAAAACTGATAGGCTCTGAGAAACAAACCAGGGAAAGAGAGACCTCTTTCATTCATTCATGCTCACAAATATAAAATCAGAGCAGTAACACACAAGGTGGGAAAAAATATCCCTCACAATCTATTTGTTTCCTTCAACTCCACAGTTGTCCTAGAACCCTGATCTCTCTCACGTTTTCATCAGTATCACCTCCATAGTGCATATCAACTCCTCTCACCTGGAACACCCAGATAACTCCAGTTCCAACACTCTTCCTACAAATCTGTGCTCTACAAAAATGAGTGCACAAGCCCTCACCCTGCCTGAACACTCACTGTCCCCGGCCCCAGAAACATAAGCTCAGCAAGGAGAAAACAGTCTAGAGCTCTATTGCTGTCTAATCCACATGGCAGATCAAATTTTCCTTTGTGCAAGTTCCTCAGCTTTTCATTCTCCACTGTGCATCCCTTCTGCTGCCTTCTTGTCTCAACAAAAAAAGTCAAAATGCCTCTAAAAGCAGACATATTTCACACAAGATACACATGGGATGCCAAAGGTCCATCTTCTGCTGGAATCACTTGTGGCTTGATCATACTATGATGTTAAGTTCCTGTCAGCCCTCTCCCAGAACATCTGAAATGGGCCTAACTAGAATTAACAACTTCAGAATGGGAAAAGAAAGGGGGTGGAGGGGGGGAAGAAGGAAAAAAAAATGACCAAGTGTTTGCCAATAAACCAACCATAAAAGTTCCGTTGAACTTCTCCTTTCTGTGCTTCTCAGATAGTTCTCTTTTTCAGATGGAAAGGGGAACTGTAAAAAGAAAGACTTTTCTGATCCTCTTTCCAAACTGGCATTTTGGTCATCCAGGGTTTGAGGTTGTTGTTAGTGGGTTGGTTTTTGGTGTTTTTTTGAAGGCTGAGTGCTTATTCAAATTCTGCATTTCATGGTCACATCATCCTACCACTAGCAGTGACTCCACTGGGTAACACCCTGTTCCTTAATGTTTAAAAAAACGTACAGAGCTTTTACTCCTGCATTGCAGTCCCAGTTCTGACAGGATCTATGAACAGACCATTTCCCCCTGCTGCAACAGAGCAGAAGAGATGTCCATCACTAACTGTTCACACCATGCCTTGCTCAGAGTTACCACTTCCTCAAATCTGCTGATTTGTTTAGTCTAGTTATCCCTCTGTTGGCCGTTTCTGTCAAAATGCCCTTGCTTCAGTTATACAATCCAAAAACTGTAAATCTCTGAAAGCCTGATCTGAGAGGTGGAAAGCTCATGAGACATTTGCTGCAGTTAGATATTGTGCATCCACAGCCTTTTGGGGACAGTCTACTCAACTGCCTCAATCTTACCCATAAAATCTCTCTTCCAGAACTACTGCTTAATTTAACATAGCTAAATTGTGCATGGTCAAAAGAAAGACATGCAACATTTTCTAATCCCCTGACAAGAGGGAGGATGGAATAAAATTCTGCATATACTTACCTTCCTATCCCTCCTTCTCAAGAGCTTCAGGTTCAAGCAGAATACCTCTTGGCATTTCCCCTCTACCCTGCTGCACTAGGGCTTAAAATAGTAATTAGAGCACAACTTCCAAAAAGGGTAGATCTGCCTCAGCCTGTTTGAAAAGTGAAAGAGAAAAAAAGCAAGATATCACAGCTATTTTTTGCTGGTAACACTGTAATCCAGTGAATAAAGTTGCAATTGAGTTTAACTTGGCTCCATGTCCTTTAATGTAAATATTCTGCTGCTGGCATTAAACATGTTAACATTTGAGCATATGGTCCAAACACCACACTTTTACTGAAGCAAACATCATCAGCTTGAATAAAAACCTAAATACACAGACTCCTACAACAGAATTTCTTATTAATGGAAAACTGCTAAAAAATATAGTTAATTATCTGGACTGTATGAATAGTTCAACTTAGATGGCTACAGTCCTACCATCCAAATTATTTTCAGTCACTCTGCCAAAGGAATTGCCTCTAGTTTATACTTTCATCAACATGCAAGATTGAAAGTAAGAAGAAAGACAGGACCACAGTAGGCCTGTGTTATGTGCAGAAGTTTCATGTAATAAAAGATTTTAACCTCCTACCCCTGCCACCAGGTGTGAGGTGAGAGTTCTGTGTCAGTGATGTAGGAGTGTTTTACAGTAACACAGGGTAGATCAGCAATCCCCAAACACCAGCTCAAAGGGTTTGCAGAAGCAATTCCAGTGGTGCTACTTAACCCCTGGAAGGCAGCAGCACTTCACAGTTTGGTTCCGTGTCAGAGAAGTACATGTTGGTTGGTGTTGTTCATGAATGCTCTAGGATTCAGCTGACAAAAGGACACAAGAGGGTTTAGTTCCAGGGAAAAGTACTTCCTCAAGGTGAGTTGCACTTTTATGTCCTTTGGAAACACAAGGCTTGTTTTTCTGCACCTCAGCAACATGTGGTACGTAGATGAGCAAGACTTGAAGATACAACAGCATGGATTTAAGGTCCCAATATCCTACATTTTTACTATTTAGGGCATGCTAATTTAACACTTAAACTTGAGTCCTGCTTCCATGACTGTGTTACAAGCAGCCACTCTCCTCCACATAACACATAACTGTCAAAACAACAGCACCATGACACAGTAGCACAGAAGTTGATGGGTAAGGTAAGTCTCTGGAGTTCACCTCCTTCACATACCAGCCACTGCCCCTCAGTAACCCACTAATGTTCACTGCTCCTCAAGGTCTCTCAATGGCAGAACAGGAATAGCATTTAATTTTTCTCCCATATCTGATCTTTTTTTAATACTTAAAATGTTAGCTCTTTGAGGTGCTATATATATTTTGATGTACCTACTACAATGCCCTCTGATCGTGATTATAAGTTCTCATAGATGCAGAAAATGGTTATGGCTGCAAAATTAGGTTTTTTCATTATTCATATTCTAGAAAATAGCATCTTTAAAATCAGAAAAAATAGCTTCCTAGTTTTGTTATACAGAATAGGCATTTAATTTTTATGTATACTCTGTGTCATCTGATGGGTCAGAAGACTTCAGTGCAACATGGTTTTGAAATGAATAATTTAAAAATAGAAATTTTTAAATAGGAAAATTTATAATTTAAAAATTCAGAAAGCAAACCCCAATTATTACAGAAGAGAACTGGGAATGAGTCAGCTACATCTATTCACTATACAACTAATCACAAGCTTATATTTAGAAAGGGATTAGGCTTTTAAGTTAATATGATAAAAAAACCCTGAAGTTTTTAGGAGCTGGTGTGCATATGTTCACTAACTGCTACAGTTTGCTTGGTCCCTTCTTGGTAAAGGGCATATCTCCCCATATCTATTTCTCTCCCTTCTCCGAAAAAATTTCTTTTACATGAGATCACTAGATCACATGTTCAGTGAAAAATATCACATGCTGTGCAACTTGCATACATTATACTTTCAGGCAGACCATAAGCACATTGGTATGATTCAGAGTAGCTATACTATATATATAACAAAGAGCTTGTATGTCACAGAAACATCATTATGATATTTTCAAGAATTGTGTCACTTCTTCCAAGAAGTATGAATTGAAGAGAGACATCTAAGGCTAATTTGCATTTCAGTTGAAGGTCTCTCCAACCATTCCAGCTCAAGATAGAGTGCTAAGTGAATCAGAGAGCGACATTTACAAAGCAGATTATCAAAATCGGGGAGGAACACCTTTACAGGCTTTGTAGATAACAGACAAAGATGTTCCAATGACACTTAGGTCCACAGAAACACAAATCTCAAATTTCTTTTTGAATTAGGACAGGAGATGCCATTTTCTTTCCCACATTTGTGTCTCCTTGTTCTCTCTTCTTGCTCTCCCAGTTGTATGACTAGCTACAACTTTCTTTTCATATGCACTTCACAATAGCTCTTACCCTGACTCTTTTCTCTTCCAGGATTTCCCTTCCACATACATAGAGCTATAGAAACGTTTTTTGACAGAATTCCAAAACTCCCCTTGTCTGAACACTTTGAAGCTTTGTGCTGCCAACCTACAGGGTCAGAGAGACATCAGTCAGTAATAAGACTTCCTTGACCTTTAAAGTTTTTAAGCCACTAATGCCCACAACATTACTGTAACATAAACAGATACTATCCCTACTTATAGACACAAAAAGGGAGAGAGGTTAGTCTGGTTTGTCAGTCAGAAAACTGCCCAAGTAAAGAGCTAGGAATTCCTAAACTCTCTGTTCCCAAATTGTCACAGGCAAGGAATAAATAATCTAGTTAAATCAAGGCAATAATGAGACAAGAAGTAAATTTCAGTGAACAGCTGTCAGGGGAATTTTGTCCTCACCTGACTGTGCCTTCCCTCTCATCTCAGCTCTCCATGGAGAGCAGGCTGCCAAATGCCACTCAGCTAGACGTGATTTTTTTACTACATAGTAGGTTTCTGAATAGCAGGATATTTTCACTTTGACTCTTAAACCAGCTTTGTTCCCAGGCCTCCTATGATTTACAGTTAAAATGTTCAGAACTCCCAGGTGGTCACGAGTTACACTTTTAAACTGGCTTTTCTGCACTCCAAAACCACCATGAATAGGTCCATTAGGGGACTTTAAGGCCTGCTTAAGAATTGAGTCTAGTCTCCCAAAGAACTCACAAGGACAAAGATGCCAATTTACACCTTGAACTTTCACCACCACTGATGCTCTTTTCACTCCTAAGATAATTACCCCATCAAACAACCTTGGCAGATCAGTCTGACTGGAAAAGCCTGAGTCTTCAGTCAATCCTTCAGAAAGCCTGTTAGTATAGCTAACCTCATTGTAAACAAAGCCGGATGTATCCTATGTTTTTCTCCCCTCTTCAGTGCTGGGACAAGTCTTTGTTAGAAATCAGACCACTGATAAAAGAAACTTTTCTACTCCTGCCCAAGGCCACAAGATACCCTAAGGAGAAGCAGAATTTAAAGTTAATTCTTTGTATTCCAACCCAAGGCTTTTGACACCAGATGGATGTTTACTCTTTAGCATACTTAAAATGTGAAATACAAAATGCTTAAGAAAATCCCCAAACCTGTAGTTGGTATAATAGCAGCAGGCAGCAGTCAGTCATAGACAAATCAGTTTCCTAACATTCCAATATCCCTATCCTGATATACACATCAATAAATGAGCATAAAGCCAATAAAAGCTATGAAGTGCAACCATTTCAGTAACTACACTTACTCTCTTCATCCCAAAAGAGAAGTTTATAGGACCATACACTGATCTATTAGAACTGAACACTGCACACCAAACCAGATCTTCAGGTCTGAAAAAAAACCCCTAATTTCCAGGCAAGTATTAATACATACACAGAAGCAAGCCACAAGGCGTGCAACTGAACACATAAATTTGCACATGTGTGGTAACACTTGGGTAATGCAAGTATTATTCTTCCAAAGATAATGAACAAAAAAGTTAGAATTAAATTTGGTGACATCTGTGAAGAATCTACAAACTTTATGGGAAAAAGCTGATGGGCAGCAGTGTTCTGGCACATAAGACATATTCTTCATGAAATTATTTTTGGCTTCTGCATTTTCCCTTACAAAACGAAACCTTTTTTTGATCCTTGCAAGTAGACCAAATCATCAACAAAAATCTTTCTTTTGACTCAGCATACTGAATCACTGACAAGACTGAATCATTTTTAACTTAGCAGATCGAGAATGAAAATAAAAAGAAAACCATGCAGCACTACCTGAATTCTGCCTATAGCAGCAGAACACTTAAAAACTTCTGCTACAAGAATTAGCAAAGAGTTAATTAGCCAAAGGTGACAAATAATCACAAAGTGACAATCTACTGCAGTGAGCTTGGCTTTTTTCAGTCTGCCATCTAGCCCCCATCTGTAGTTTCAGGAAGAGAGTACTTGCTGCACAGAACAGTAACAGTAAGCTGTGAGAAATCATCAACTGTGTGCGGATCAGTCGTCAGCACTGCTGAGCACTCACGTCATCTCTGCATAACCCAAGAGACTCTCAGAAAGTCAACTTAACAATAAATGCAATTGCTGCTTTCCATTATTTTCCCTCACTCAAAAGACCAAAGATTAAAGTACTATTTCTGAGCACTTCTGGGATGCAATTTCAACTTTTGTATGGTAGGTAAGTGTTCTTCTTCCTTGGCAAATGCATCCTATTGACCTCTCCAGTCACATGTAATCAGCATTATTACGTGTTGCTCTAACATTTAGGCATAACTGTTTTAAAGCATTTCAGTCACTCCTCTTTAGTTTTCTATTCATTACTTTTATTCACCTGACCCTCCTAGATCTGCCTTATATTCTTTCTGTCCTCTTCGAGCCAACTTTTTTCCAATTCGTTGTCTAAGTCCCAGAACTCCTGTCCACAGAGAGCGGAACCCAGGTTGTCAAACCTGGCAGGAAATCATCCTACACTTCATAGCAAGGGCAGAAAAACAACCTTTACACCCTATTGACTTAATATTGGGGTTGAATTCTCACTGGACTAAAATTGAACTACAAGCCATTAAAAAGACTGAATCCCAGCAAAAGCAAAGAGAAGCATGAAATAGTACTTCGGTCAGCTTAAGACTGCTTTCTGCTGTGGTTCTCAAGTGTTAACACAAATGGTAACCACAAGCAAGTTATGGTAAGGCATAACATCTCCTTGCATAACATCAATGAACAGTTCTCCCAAACATATTTCAGAATTACTTCCTATTCTTTTGGGGGGTTTCAGAGGATGTCCATTGTTACTAACAGCATGAAAATAACATCCTAACAAAGGACAGTATCACGCTATTTTCACAGTCCTTTTATTTTCACACTTTATAAAGAATAATGAACATTATTTCCACATAAGTAAAATTCAAACCCCACTTTCCACTGGGAGGGTTGATGTGTGGACTCCATGCCAGTAAAAGGTAATACTTTGAGTAGCAGCTAATTATATAAGTAAAAAGAACCTTCACTGTCACAATAGTGAGGAGGAAAAAAGGTAACCTCTCCTTTCTCTCCAAAACACACAAAAAGAGGAAAGCAAGATGAAAAATTATCCTTTAAAGAAATAAGTACGTACGTGTATTATATGTTCAACACAGAAAAAAATACAGTTAAGATGGATTTATTTCCTGGAGGAAAAAAAAATGTTTCTCTCCATGCTCTTATTTACAGAAGATATTAGTATCAGAAATGAAAAAGTTCTTTTCATAAAACTATTGCTACACTTAGCTTCCTGCTACAGTGAAACTAATTTTAAATACAACAATATAGGCATATAAATACAAACATACAAATACAAAACAGCCAAAATAAAATAACATGTTTATTGCACAGACTGTTCTTTTTCCTGAGGAGATCTGAAAAATAATATTCTAATTTCTCTGTCCCATTCCTCTAATCCTCTTATAAGCAGACATTCTCTCAACAGCTATTTAATTACGCTGAATTTCTGAGATCCACATTAGTAGCATCCAGTACATTCTAGCAGCAAGGCTATGTGTAACAGCACATCTTTATATCCCACTTGGGAAAAATCTTCAGAAAATGTACACAAACACTTGTCTTCAGACTACTTTCAGCATGACAGTCATCTGTTTACATACTCTACATGTAAGAAATATTTGAACATTTTCAAATTTATGGTAGTATTAGGCATTTCCAATCACTTCAATTTTCAGCTTTCCCAAGTACTCCTTGTCATTTTCTTGCACAAAGCCTAATCTGATTTAGAAATCTATTTTCCCTTCTGAATTCATAACCACATTCCAGCAATACACTTAGAAATTAAAAAACACTACTAAATTATTTGAAGTAAAAATGAAGTAACTTCAAAAAAAAAAAAAAGGAAAAAAAGGAAAAAAAAAGGACAGCAGTGACCACTGTATAGGGCAGATAATTTGATTTTACCCAGTGCCCTTTATTGTCCAGCTGTCCTTAGGTACTTTATAAAACAGTATGCCTCGAAGGTGTAGTGCCATACAGGCAAATGCAGCAGCTGTTGTGCAAGCTACAAGAGCTCACCTCTAACAAGAGGAAACTCATCCTGAGAGGCTCGATGTGAACAAAAGGCACTCAAGAAACATTTACTCTATTTAAGAAAGACTGTACCTATAATGCTGCATGCACATAGAATTCTAAACTATAAAATAAACACAGAAAATCAGTACTGTAAAGGTACGTTGGATGCAACATATCCCTTGACTACAAAAAATGAAAGTAGTCCTTAATATCTGAGATTTATGTTGCATTTTTCATACCACACCTGAATTCTTGTGTTTAAAACAATGCAGAGCTCTATGCAGATGGGAGAACTTCATCTGCTCCTAAGTGCTGTGGCCCAAACTGAGAACTCTGAAGTGACTGGTGCTTATACACTAGACAGTATACTAGAAGAGTCTCTAAACCAGGGATATCGTATCCTAAAATCAAAGAAACATTTCCAAAGGTGAAAGCTTTCTTACTAAAAACTTATTCTTTGTATAGGAAAAGTTGGTCCTCCATGGCAAGCCACAGCATAACTTTTTCAGTTCTTTATCTTCCATTTCCCTCCTGTGTCAGCAGTATTAACCTTTTGTTTCCAACACTGTACAAAGCAGACAATGCTCACCTTTGGTCTCAGTAACAAGCTGGATGAAGTTGTCTGTCTATATTATCATTTCCTCTCTTTCTACTTAACAGCTGGCTTTTTTTGTCTTTAATGAACACTGTCGTACAGACAAGTCAGATATAATCCTGCAGTAGGAAAAAATGGCAGATATTTTTACCATGAAAGTACAAAACTTAGTTCTGTACATTTTATTAAGCTTGTCTTATTGAATGAACAACTAACTGTCAAAAGCATACACAATTCTAAAAATGGAAGCCTTCCATAAGGAAAATCCTTCCTGTATGATGAAACACACAACTTATCAAAACAGGATGCAGAACAGAGAGCACATGTGCATCCTTACTTCAATTGTTATGGCATTAGCCCTTCCTAGTTGAATTAATCTTTGGAATGATGTTGTGTTTGTTTTTTTTTAAAGCAAGTATGCTCTGCTCATAACTTTACGAAGCATGCAGAGACAACTGGGCACAAAAGTAAATACAACTCAGGAAACAGTCACCTATCAAAGAACATGGTAAACTCCTAAGCCTATTACATAAAGATTACTGTCTACTTGAAACAGATTAAAGTCAGGGTGGCCAGAAAAGCCCTAAGATATAAATTAACAGTCTTCTATGCACTCGATGGCTGGATTATTCCAAAATCTGGAGAACAAGGTGGAAGACAACTTATCTCCCATCTCATTCAATACTACACTTCATGAGTGGATACAAGCAATTCTGGAGTTCTGAGATGCAGAAATAAACAAACAAGTAAGCCCTCCTCTTCCCTCTGTTCCACCCTGCACAAAGATAGACATGGAAAGGAAACATTTATTATAATGGCAGTGTTTATTTACAAGAGAGAAGGTTTACACAAGTTGAAAAGTTGTTTCAACAGGAATCCAACAATTAGTGCTCTTGCCCATCTTCAAAAAAGGGACGACTTTAAGATTTGATGATGCACCTCCAGAAGACTTTGATGATCACTTGGGACAAAAGTACCAGAAATCAACTAAAACAACAAAAAAAAAAAGTACATCAAGAGTGACATGAGTTCTATACAACCAGCTGGACACAAACACTTGAAAAAGCAATATTCTCCACTTTCAGCTACCTCCTCTCCCATAACAATCCCTCTGAGTGAGCTCTATCCCCAGCTTGTGCAAAGCAGGGCCTCAAAATAATATCTGTTCACTCTAACAATTAGTTTGGCTGAAACAATCCTGCAACAAGTTACAACATTGTTGTGACCATCTCTGGAAAACATCAAAGACCAGGCAGATTATGTTCAGTTGTCTGTCAGAGGTCTGAGATGTAATACTTTGGTAAATAAATGCTATTTATTGGCATGCCATATAAAAGCAAATGGAATGCAACTTGTTTTCCATGACATGGACTACACAGATGTTACTTTGTACACAATCTGGAACTCGGCTCATGACTAAGTTTGAGTTACTGTTTTCATAATTCCCTCCATCTCAAAAAGAATGTATGCCTTCTCTATAGTTCCTGCCAGTAGAAAATTTTTTTTTAAAGTAGTTAAAAATGAAAATGTAGGATGCATTCTTATTTCCTAAAGAAAAACACATGTTCTGTTAACAAGAAGAATAGTCATAACAGTGAAAAGATAAAGTTTTGTCTTTAGAACTTACACTTGAAAAGTAGGTATGGTTATGCCAATTTTGGGAAAAGGAGCTGTTCATTTGATTAGTTTGCTACTGTGAGGTATGACAAAAACTAAGGCAAAGCAATCTATCTCCTCTGCTTTAAAAAGGATAAATGTCATGCATTTGTCTAGCATAATCAATGACAGAAAAATTTTGTCTTCTCATCTTTTTATGTGGACTACACTTTCACTCAAAAGGAATCTCCCACGAACCATCCATGAATTTCTGTTATGTTCTATTTAACAGGGGACAGGCGATATGATATGACAGGATATAACTATTATCATTTTCATATACACAAAACCACCTTTTTTCAGCAAAACAGTTATGTCAATTTTTAAAGCAAGCAGTTAGAGAAACAGTATGGCATCTGGGAAAAAAGGTACCTTCTGGGGAAACAGAATCTCCATTCACATGCACTGGTGCCTAAAAATAAAACAAACCAAACCAAGGTATCAGTATTTAGTTAAGGTTTTACAGGTAGCACCCAAACTCCAAGTTATTTTACTCCTCAAGGCAAGAGGTATTAACAAAAACAGAACTTTCTCTTGCTCCCACAGGACAATATTCCACCTTCCAGATTTCTCACCCCCAGTCTACAAATTTCTTTGTTGCTCATAAATGACAAACCAAGCACACGAATAATTACTGATAGATTAACGCCTTACCTAATATAAAGGGGATTTCCCTACTCTATCATCTTTGAGGATAATAGGATTTGTTTTTTTACATACAAAAGGGTAAAAATGCCTTTCCATTTATTATATTCCACTGTAAGATATGCATGTGAATATATACACACACACACACAATTTGCATTACATATATGAAAACAATTTATGTGATGATACTCTTTTACAATCACACTTTGCAAGAGCAGGATTCAGTTCTGCGGAAAAGTGACAATTTCTTTTAAAATTTAGGTCTGACATTTCAAAGCTGGATATGCCATTATTCAATCGCAGTATTACACAGCATGTCTTGTCCTGTAACGTAAAGGACAAAATTAAAGCCAGTTTTAATACTGTCTGGAAGCAACCTGCCTCGTGATGAGGATTCAGCCATCCTCCACTGCCCTTCCTTAGGACAGCGCAGCACTTGGACTGAGCTGCACTGATGTAACATTCCCTGAGCAGGCACAAGGCTCTACACACTGAGGAGTGGATTGAAGCCTATGAGGAGGGAAGGGAGAAGGAGGAGTCTTCTTCCCACTTCAGGCAGGAAGTCACTTCACCTGCACAGGTGGATTATGTGACTGGTCTGAAAGGATGTACCAGTAAGACAAACGTAACCCAGGTCTTCCAGGTCATACCACCAGACTATCGCCTCTCTTTCCAGTAAAACCCAAGCTTTACCTCATAAGGCAGGGAGAACCAGTGGTCACCATGTATAAGCAGATGCCTGCCACTTCTCAAAAGTGCTCAATTGCTCTAATTGCTCAAAAGGTTTGAGATAAGGACTCGGCACCTTTCCCCCAGGATCAGATCAAAACCTCATCCCACTGAACCAGGATTCTCTTCACTACACAACACTTTCAACTGGAACACCATTTAAAAACCAAATAAACTAATAAAAAACAAACTCCAGAGTAAAAAACCCACCAATCTTTTGTTTCACAACTGAAAAATGTACAGAAAATTCTGCCTCTAGTGAGTCCCAAATGGAAATGTCCTCACAGAAAGCATGTAGGGAGAAAGGCAATTGAAAGACTTTCCTGCTTAGATCTGAATTATTCAAAACACACTAGTAAACATACAGATTCAAATTTGTTTGGAGATTTTTTTAAATTATCAGGAAAAGTCAAATATTTTCCCCTGTAAAACACTGTTCTGCATTTTATCAAAAGAGACACCATCTAGTAAAGCTTTCCTAACACACTTTCCAATATTATAAGGGAAGAATTATGTGATATGTCTGAGAAACACTGCTCTACTAACTATATATAGATTGTCTTGGAGATTTTCCAACTTGCAAAGTCCTCAGCAGCTTCTTCAGAGAGCAAGCAGTTCTTAGGATTAATGTTAAACAAAGGTTTGGCGATCCTGGTCAGTTTTACAGATGGCAACACTTAAAAGCCTCAAATAAACAGTATATCTTAGCACTAACGGGTTCATCTACAAAGCTCTATTCCCTGAGTTTAGTTTTCAACATATACTGACAGTGAAGCTGAGAAGGAGATGAAACAACTTTCAGAGGCTAGAGAACACTAGAAATTTTCACCATGTAGTGTTAAAATTCAACTAGGTTTGTTGTTGCAGGGGTCTGGTGCATTTTTGGCTGGTTCAAGTGAACAGTACCCGTGCTTATACACATAGATTATCTTCCATCTCTTTGGAATTGACTGAACGTGGCAACTTCACCTGCCATGGAATCATTCCTGGTTGGCCACCAATACAGATGACAGTACACATGCAGGGAACTAACTCAATGGAGTGGAAATTCTCCAATGCAGACAAGCCATTTTAACCCCCATCAGTAAAATACTGAAAGGTCAAACAATTCTGAAATCAACTGTATTAACTTGGGAATTACCCAATCAAAATCTACATGAAATTCTGATTAGTGCATAATTTGGTAAACATTTGATAAGGATCTGAATGTTTTCCATTTGGTTTTTAGTTATAGTTCTTCTGCTTGCCATGAAAACTGTTCCATAACAATACTGAGTGTTGCCTTTTGGGTTTTGGTGTCTTCTTTCAGGTTTTGTTTGTTTTGGGGTTTTTTTGAGAACATATATCTGATTTAAGGCAATTATCACCCACTAAAAATGCCACAATTGGAGTCTGACCCTGGAAACAGAATTGTAGGGAACCAGCTCTCACTGAACAAATAGCTCAGAAGTTTTGCAGTAGCTAAAATATGTTTCTTACTGTACTTGCATACAAAATCTCTTCCTCAGTTTTCATATTTTGTTTTTATCCAGGAGTTAATAGACGAATATAAATTAGAAGGAAATGTATCTGCTTTTAGTTTATATAAAAAACTCGACAAAAAACACAAACACCCCTGCAGACAGACACAGGCAGCTTTCATTTAAAAATCACCACAGCCATTAAAATTCTGCAGCCAACACTCACGTACTTTCACTTCAGTGTGAAAGAGATGAATGTCTGACAACCAAAGCATGCAGTATAGTGTACTAGACAAAAAGATACCTGCTTAAAATGTGCAAGTCAACCTCCCAACTTATATTTAGAGTTCAACTGTTCACTATTCCTATTTCAAGGTCATTTAAATTTTTTTAGTTAGTGTTATTTTTAGTTATCGTAGATTGGCAATTGCATGCAGCATGAACAGTATTTAATAGAGTATTGCATATTTTCCCAGTCTGGAAAGTACCAAGAGACAGCACCCATCAAAGACATAATTAAAGACTTAGACTGAACTGAAACAGAATCATGCAATGGAGTATGTGGAGACAACTTCACAAAAACATTATCACTTAAAGAAAAAAATGTGAGGTACAAAGAAGCCAGGAAATTATACTATTTGATAAGAAGGCAAGCTTTCATAATAAAAAAAGCATTAAAGTTTGATACAAGGTACCTGTTTTATGAACTGGTTTTATTAACGTCCTCCCCTCCCCTCAAAACAAGAAAAAATTTGATTTGTTATTAAGAGACCAAGTAAGGCACACTGATGATTTAATAATTATTTACCCTATGTGCTTCAAAATACAAAGAGCACAGAATGCAAAAGGAAATATTCCTTTGCAGGTGTGTCACCATTCAAATATGTCGGGACTTGAAGTTTCGGTTGCATTTGAAGACTCACTAAAAGTTATTGCAAATTTGAAAGTACAGAGGAGGTAAATATTTGCTTACAGCTGTGACTGACATGTCTAAAAACATACCTGAATTCCAAAATGTGTTTTTCTTTCATTTAAAACTTACGGTCCCATTAATCAGCATTCACAAATGCAATGATAAAGGTACTTTTAAAGAAATGCTGAAAGCAAGAGACCTCTATAAGAAAAAGTTTGGTTTGTTACTTCTTTATGACTTAAACCAACTTTTCTTTACAACTGACAGTCTTATTTGCTGGTGACAAAACAGCACCCAGCACAACACATTCTTCCTAGAAATGCTGCTGGAATGTTAACTGCACAGACAGTGGATGGCATGTCCTTTGACTCCTGAACTTGCATAATTACTCTGACTATTGAGGCAAAACACTGGGTGCCCTGGCAGCCATGCACATGTGCAAAATACCTGCTGCACTCATGTGGTCATGAGCACAGGCTCAGTCACACACAGCACATGTTGAAAAAGAAAAAGTAATACCTGGGGGCACTTTTCTCCATGTAATTTCTGGTAACTTTGCTTAATTTCTGCCATCCAAACTAGCATATTTTGAAATGGAAAAAATTCTCCTCCACTAACATTTGCACATGAAAGCATCAGACCTGCAGGACATTTTTCTTGCCTGAACAAGAAACTTGCATGTTTTAATTTTATGTTAATTTTCAGAATATGACAGACAATCTTTAAGAAACATTCAAAAAAGCATTCCACTCTCTTACAGCATTGCATTTAATTATACCAGTAGACAAACAAAGGGTCTGTTTAGTGATTAGGGACTATAGTCAGCTAGTCAATGACTTCTAACACTGAGTTGTAACTCATGGCAACAGGGAGACAGAGAAGACAGCAGACTAGATACAAATAGCAGTCCATCTTGCTATTCAGGATCAGAAGAAACAGAACTGCAGAGGGATGAAAAAAAATAAAAAAACAAAACCAAAATAACCCCACCAGAACAGTAATGAACCTGTCAGAAAGCACAATTGGATTACTGCAATGATAGTTTTATATTGCAAAGCTTACTCTTCCCCCACAGCCTTTGTGCTCCTGCTTTTACTTTATGCCTTAAATTTTTGCTTAAGGACCATTTCAGTTTAGCTACTTTATTTCAGTTTTGGAGCTCTGAATCTTCTTTTCCTATTAATCATTAAAAAAAAAAGGGGAGGGTGGAGGGGAGTAAATATCCTTACCGACTGAACAATTGACCGGGCATCCTCCTCACTGCAACAAAACGGGCTGCCACTCACCAGAACATTTGTGCTGAAAAATTAAATTAAAAACATGCTTTATCAATCAGTGGAAAAAAAGCCACTCACAATTAAGTACCTATGGAAAAAAAAAACCATCTTCACATAGAGAGCTCAGAACTGTGTATCTGCAAGAAATGAGGAAGTTAAAAACACAAAGTAACCAGTAATGCTCAAAGGAACAGGCGTGTGGAAGGATTCGTTGTTCCTTTGGGTTTGAGGGGGGTTTTAGGCTCTATGTTCTACATTAGTGCAAGCAGTACTCACACTCAGTGCTTCTGGCTGCTAACTTGGGTACAGTTCAGAGGACCACAGTGAAGAAACTAAATGCCCCCAAAAAGTCAGCAGAGATAAGCTGGCACTTCCTGAGGCAGTTGAAGAAGACCTAGATGGCCAGCACAGATCATGTGAATATCCCCTATCTCCTATGCCTTGAAGGATGGACAGATACTGTGGCAGGTCACAGAAGTAACAGCAGGTTACTTCAGTAACCTATCTGCAGTATCTAACAGGAAGGAAAAGCAGGCCAAAATTCTACTCCTACATAAAACAGGAGATACCTGTAGTACTTCCAGACAGCAGACAAACTCTGGGGCCAAATCCCTTGAAGAAATGTTTCCCTATGAATCTGTATCCTTTCACACAGAAAGTGAGTTTGGTCATGAGTTTTTAATGTCCTACAGAGTAAACTGCAAGAACTTCAATTACTCAAAGTAAGACTGCAATTTTAATTTTTTTTTTAATTTTATCAACATTAAGCTCAAAGTGCCTCTTAAATGATAAAGACCAAAATTTGAATATTATCCTACAGTATTCTTGCCATGCAAAAGTAAAATTAACAACCTGTCCAACTGCTAAGGTGTTGGGCAATTGCTGGACAATCAGCTCCAAGAAAGAGAGAGAAAGTCGCATTTCCCCAAAGCAGAAGACAACAATAACTACCTAAGAACAGCTTTTCCCACAGTCCTTGCCCTCTGGTTTAGCCAATGACAATCTACAGTCCTTGGAAAGCACCAGCCCTACTATTCAGGGCCTCTAGTGCCAGAACTGCCAATGCAAACCAGTCCAGAGAGTTTAATAAAGTCTATTTTAATTCAGACCAGGCCAAAGACTAATAAAGAACAATAGTTTGGTTCTCTCACTCCAGAGAGCAACTAAAAAATATGGAATGCTAAGCTGCCAAAGAATTTTGCAACAGAGAAGTGCAGCAGTGAAGGATAGAATAAACAGTGACAAGAGGACTGGTATAGGATACCAAGATTCCCCCAGATGATCCCGAACAAACACTCTGGGGCCATTGCTCAAAAGCCAAAGTAATCTATGCCACTTTTATGTAATGCCACTTACCAGTAAATCATCATCATAAAGGTGCAATTAATCAGTCATGCTCTATTATCAATTAATTATCAATCAAACCCATGAGTATTCCTGTTATCTCAAAAAAAAATAAATTAAGCAGTTCATGGACAGCTGCAACATGTTGAATAGCACCAGTACCAGCACAACACAAAGAGCAAGAGACACGACTGGATACTTACCAATTAATAGTACCTCCATCAGCTTTTTTATGAAGCAAAGCTTTCCAGTGTTCATGGGTGGATTTAATAATTTCAGCAGCAAAATCCTAGTTTACATGAAGGAAAGTTTTATGAATTAAACTGTTAGTGAACAGAAAAAAAGCCACAGAACTAGTTTATTAAAACATACTATTTCATGTGGTATTATAAGGGGCGTCCTTTGAGGCCTCATTAAATTTCTGGAGAATATAACATCCTTTTTATGAAAAGAAACAAACTTCACTATCTTTCAAATATACTGGCTACATATTCAGAAGTTCCCTCAGTCCTCAGCCAGAAAATATGAATGGTGCATGAAAGAAATGAAATCAGCACTAGATGCTAAGCAGACCCCTACTGCTGCAGAAAGCTGTACCAGGTCCTAAATGGGACAAAGTGTGTGAGCTATGACTCTGCTGCTACATGTGAGCATCAGGGTCAGAATTAGGGTTTCCCCTCCAGTAACAAAATTTGCATTTACTTCATTAATTGCCCAATCGTATACTTAAGCATTTGCAAGAACGTAACATGTCAGCTGCTTAACAGTTTCTGTTTGTTTGAAACAAGACTGAGCTTAAAAAAAAAATAAAGTAAAATAAGCCCTCAGTATGCAGATGATGATAGTTAGAGTGGCTTGCAAAAAAAGCTGCCAACAGAACATTCACATTTCCTAACAAGGAGTGACTTGGAAAAGTGCCACTGGAACATTGTGAACTTCACCAGAGCTGCTGGAGCACAGTCACAGCCGCCTGGCCACATCCTGGGTCTCTAGAAATGCTTGAGAATTATTCAAGTGCTCCAAACCAGCTATCTCAGGGCATTTAGTGCCTCCAGGCTGAACTCCAATGGCCTGACAGGGGATATGCCGTTCAACTGTGGCTCCAGAGCCACACTCTGCTTTACAGTGCAGAAAATCTCTAAGACCTCTTCTGGGAGAACAGAGGAGAGCTCAGGTTATCAAAACTTACAACTCCACACTTGACTGATTTTAAAGACAGTTTTAGTGCAGAAGGGAGTCAGGGCATCTCTTTAACCAGCCAAAACATGTAAAGTTGCCTGTGCTAGTTAGAAGACATTATATAACTTAGATAGCACCCTGCAAGGTGAACTAGCTGACACATGGACATCATTCATTAGAAACCTGTGATTCTTTGCCAAGAATAATCTACAGAGTGTGCAATATACAAGTTGCAAAGCAATTTTACTGAAATCACATCCAATTTCCTCTGGAAAAATCCAGGTATTTTCTTCAACAAGGTCTACTCCTGGGTCCATTCCCCTTTCAAACACCAGCCATTTTAACTGTAGGTAGTTTAAAAAGCCATTCATATTTTCCAAAAAAAAAAAAAAAAAGGGGAAATATTTTTTCAGCCTTCAAGCCAAACAGTTCAAATGTTTTTACACAGAATTACCAGGAAAAAGTATATCTTGAGAAAATACCTAATATGAAAAAATCTGCAACCCATTGTCTGCATAGCCTTAATAAAAGTCAGAAATATTATCAAATAGGACTGAAAAAACACCTGAAAAGACAATCTGTTCATTACTCTGACAGAATGAAAAATGCCTTTAAAAACACCAACAAACAACACAGATATGTGTGTAAGTCTCGTCAGCATTAGGACTGAATATTTTTTGCAGACTTCCTTTAATGACCTATGCATTTTCCCTGAATAAAATGGACAGCAGCAAATATTATTTAATCGTAGCCTAATAAATTGTATTCAGAAGTCCCTCATATCAAAATTCTTTTCATTAAACCTCTTCCTTCACAATTCCAAAAATTCTAGGAGGTATTATAGAGGCCACATGACAGAATGATGCATCTTTGATTTTGCATTATCTTTACCTTGTCTTTAAATTCTCCATTAAAAGCAAAATGATTTTCTGGTTTATCATCAGGGACTTTATATAATCGGAACCAGTCAACTGTAGCCTCAAGGTAACCCGGTTTGTGCTTCTTGACATCATCAATATCTGTAGGTTAAAAAGAAAAAAAAAAAAAGACTGGATCATTTTTAATCATTTTTAATCATAGGTTTTGTAACATCCATTTTTTAAAATTTCCTAGAGGATCTGCAAGCAATTTGATTGCACTGAGCACTTTCAAAGTCATTAGGGAACTTCACTTTATTACATTTGCTGCCCAGAGTTGAATATCTTACGATTTCACAACCACACTAAGCAGGTAAACCAGTTGCCTCCTGACATTCGTTAATTAAGACCCAAAGGGACAATGAATGAAAGGACCATATTTGTGACAAGAGAAGAAGAAAATTCCATATTTATAGACTTTCGTCTTAGTAGGTATCTCTTGCAATACTTAGATTATTCACTGAGGTAATTTTTTTCCCCAGCAACTGCAAGGGCTACAAGCATTTTTTGGTAATGAAAGAATAGCTAGTAAAAACAATTTCAACACATGGATTTTTAAACTAGCACCTCAAAACAAAATACAGGCATGACTTCTCAAAGTTGTATTAAAGGTATCCCTTTGCTCTTCTGAATTTATGACTTCCAAATTCAGCCCCTTCAATAAAAGATAGATATGTGCCAGGAGCACTAAACACTAACTTTACTGATAACGCCTTGGTATCTGCATATGATAAGCACATCACAATGATAAGCAAGTCTGCCTCTACCTCTATAATCCCAATGTGCAAACAGGACACAAAGGGGAATGTATGCCACTTGTGGGACACCCTTGTGAGGCAGAGATGAACACTGCCACAGTGTGTACACAGAGATTAAACACTCACATAGTAATTCTGCTTGAAGACTACACTGCTGTATCAAAGATGCAGCTCGTGATCTTATATGCTTACTTGCAATGGGGTGGTCCTATTAACCCATGGGTAAATTAATTCTCTGTCAATATGTTTACGTGGTAAAGCCTTCAATACTTTTCTAATTGATTTTTATACAATAAAGGATTTTGTCCTTTCCAGAAACCAAGTACTTTGTATCTGGTGTAATCTTTCTATTTCCCTTTTACAGTCACTTCTGAGGGAAATGGGAGCTGACTTTTTATTGCTGTAGTCTTCCAGTTATTTCATAACTTCACTCTGCTCAGGCCACCTTCCATAGTGTTACTCTCCTTCTCTACCGTTTTGCAAGTCACTCACTCATGTCTCCCTTCCTTATCCCCTCTTGCTCTCTCTCAATACTGCTTGGCTACTTCATTCTCTTCTCCCATAGATATGCCTCATTTAATGACATCTGCTGATTAGCAGTGATTCCTGATAAGATACTCTTCTGTCTACCCAGTCCTAAAAAACAGATTTTCAGAGTTGTTTAGTCCACGGAATTGACACCTACTCATGTGCTTTCCATCTTGAAGTGCCTAAATGTCTTTTCAAAATTTCATCGTGAACCTGAACAAAAACATTAAAGTATTTCTAAAGAGAGTAGTAAGAGACGAGGAAAGGTCTTGTGCTACAGACCATTCAATTCTCAGTAAACCACCAGAAGAGATGACATGTGGACTGAACAGCCAGGCCAAACCTCTGTGAGAAGATATGCTGAGTATTCATATGCATCTGATAGATGCCACTCCCAAATTCCACTCCATTACACACTACCCAGAGAATAAAGCATAAAACCTTGAAGAACCCCATGTAAATTTTTGCTTTTGCACACACTTAATAGGGCTACGTGTTTACGGACTTAGAGTAAAACACATTTTGAACTTGGCTGCTGGCCATCTGTCTATAGGAGATTAGGGAGTTGCATTGGCAGAATCCCAGAAAAAAGCAAGGGCACGTAAGGCTGTGCTAGAGGCAGGTCTTCTAGCTGGAATACGTGTTTAAGAGCACAAGAGGCATTTCACTAGGATGGGTGGGCAAGACCAACCAGAAGGAATGATTTAGAAAAGGGTAGGATCAGCTGGAGCCAGAATGCTTCATCTGGGCACTAAAAAAACTGCAGCTTCAAATCGGTTTCAGGGCTCCAGTGTATCTTCCTGTTCTCACCAAGCAAAAGAATATCCCTCCTTCAACTTGAATCCTTGTCATCTCCTCCTCTTTTGAGGCCTGAATTCACAGTTTATAGCATTTGTTGAAGAGACAGTATCTCCTCAAGTCTGTAAAGCAAACCAGGCTGCTGCAGCAATGTCCTTGGCTCCCAGCAGTGGACAAACTCCAGATCTCTGTCTCCAGACACTACTTAAATTCGAGCATGCTTTCTCACACTGCTGCTTCTTTTTTCTGGTTCCTGTTCCAGCAAATCTCTCTCCTAACTCTGCTTCTCCATTCCCCCTACTTGGTTATTTGCTTCCCATTCCCATAAAAACTGTTCATCAAAAATGCTTTACTGTCTACTAACTGACACTTGGTCCTTCTAACTGTTGTCCCTTATTTATAAGTTTTATTTAAATTTCTTTAAAGGACTTAAAGATTAGGATAGGCTTTGGGACAGACTTTACTTCCTTATGATAGGGATGACCATCTTCATGGATAGAATTATCTCCCCGAATTTCACGCTCTCTCTTACCAGAAAATACCTTGCCTAGGTAAAATGACTAAACAGAATCAGGCTACAGCATTATATGGCTGTTGAATACTGTCTTTGAGGACTTAAGAAGACAGGCATTGGCTGCTTTTATTTCCTTGGTTCCTGGCAAGTTATTCTCCTTCATCCCTGGGCTTCACTTCACTGCTCTATACTATAAAGGACAGCTACTGAGCATCAAATGAAGCTTAAATGCTTGAGGAAAAAAAAAAGACCCAAAACATCTGTATTATAGTGGGAGTTGATGGCAAGAAATAGAATAAAGTGCAACAATGCAATAAAACAAACAAAAAAATTGATCCTGTTGCTGTGGAGTCAGCACATAGTACAAAATATAAGGATAACAGCAGCTCTTGCATCACTCAACAGCCACCTGATCAGTTCATTAAAAGTCACCACAGAAAAACTTTAAAGACATCTCATCTTCCACTCCGAAATCCAAACAGCCTTTTTGGGACATCAGGGGGAAAAGGAGAAAAACACTCAGAAAACAGAAGAGCAAGCAAAGAAAGGTGAAATAAAAGATCACAATAAGCAGTACCATGATTTACCACACTAATATCTATAGAAGATAGCTGCAAATTATTTTAATTAAAAAAAAAAAAACAAAACCAACTTAGATGTCGTTTCTACAGCAAACACTGTTAAGACACTTTTTTCTGACCCTGACTGCTTACCTTCCCTCAGAGCTATATACTTACACTGATGTCAAAATGTGCTAGGCAGGTTTGGGAGTAGTAAGCATGTACATGGCCCGTGAAACTATGGCAGTTCATCTCTGCAAGCAAGCCCTGCTCAAAATAACAGAGTAGAAAGGCCAGGCTGCCGCAGGTACCAGCCAGCAGGTACCCACTGGGCTCTGGGTGGTTATTTCTTTATACTGCCTACGTAATACCACAGGTCTCATTTTTCTGGGCACCAAAGTTAAGCACCAAGGGTTAAAAAGAGATAGCTAATCAAATTAAGGGTTGCAGTTTAGTCTCAATAAGGAAAACCTCTAGAGGCTGGCACAAAGAACTGCTGCTAGCTCTCTGTCAAGGGACTGAGCCAATGTGAACACAGATCCCACTTCTATCTGGCTTTACAAAGGAGAGCAACAAAAGCATTTGTACAAAACTACCATTTTTAGTACAACAGATGCTGCTTCTTGCAAGCAAAGCTAAAACAACATGCTTGCAGCAAGCTTTCTAAACAAGGTCTGTGGGAAGAGAGGACATATGTTTTTAATAACATCTTATAAACATTTACAGGAAGCAGCAGCTACATTCCATATAAAGGCATTTGGTGTATTTTGAGCAGGGGGTAGGAGGGGAGCCTTGGTACATATAATTAATTTCTTTATACTGAGTGCTTACACAAATCCACTACAAAGGTTTCATGGGCCTCTGCTGCTTCTCTGCATATAAATACACTCATATGCAAGGAGGGGTCTGTAACAACATATACAATATACTTTGGTTTTGCCATTTAGGGTTTGATCGCTTAACCCTATCTTGAGACGCACTTTATAAAAGCAGCATGGCAACATCATGGCTAGGCTTCATGACAGCACAGTTAACTACACCAGTGCCAGCAAAAGGCAGAGCAACAAAGTCAGCAGACATCAGCAACTGCTGCTGAATACATCCAGGTACCTTTCCAGTGAGCAATAGCAAAAAATGGCTGCTAAGATTCCAGGCGGGTAAAACACCTCCCAAATGCCACCCAGCATACATGACTAGTCCAATTTGCTGAAGGAAGGAGAGTTGACCTTTTGAGAGTCAGACTCTTCATAAGCTGCTTCAAACACAATTCCTGCTTCAGCTGCCAGTGACTTTTAAAACCTCTTGGCCAACATGAAGAGGCACATACATTTAGACCAAATCACAGCACGAAAATATCACTCCTCCTTTACGGCCTCAACTTAGTAAAGCACATCAGATATGCAAGTAAACTCCAATATATTAAGTTCAATCCAAATTATGAGGTAAGCGGACAAGTAGCCTTTCTACTCCTGGCTACTATTTCACTGAAAAAAAAAACACAAAAAAACCAACCAAAATGCAACAACAACAACAACAATAATAATAATAATAATAATAATAATAAAATCAACCAGGCCTATTACATCACCAAGATTTAGTGTTTCAGTCTGCAAGGACTTTAGGTCCTTTCTCAGAGTTGCTTGGTTTAAAGTTACTTTGCTGGTCCACTAATGGCCATCTGCCTAGCAACTGCCTGAGCACAAAGACAATAGCCAATAAATAAATCTGAAGATGTCTAGTTTTAGTCTAAAAGAAACTTTCACACACAATTACCTGCATCTGACATACAGTTTATATTTGGTGTGAGATTGTCCCCACTTCCACCAGAATTAAGTGCTATTATTTCAAAGAGATTGCCTTCCAAAGTCAGTCCAAAACCACTAAGCCCTTGCTATTCCCACTGATGACACAGTTCCCACTTGAATAGGTGCTAAGCATTGCTAATCATTCCTGGGTATTGTCACTGTAAATTAGAGTTTCTCATTGCTCTGTGTGAAAGAGAGAGTTCTAGGCAGGGTCTTCAATTTAAACCAGTATTTATCAATAAATGCCTGCAGGACACAGTATGGCCTGAGTGCTATGAATGAACAATGAGAACCATTCAGAAGTTGGGACTGCTCAGTTCTAAGTTCTGTGAAGTCTCAGAAAAATCAATGGCACTTAGGAGAACATTCACGATCCCAGAAGGAGAATATACAGAGTACCTGGGGTGTGCTTAAAGCGGCAAGAGGAGTTAACACACTGCAGGCTCAGGATGGGGCTTGCGAGTAATCACCACTCTGGTGTCTCGGAATTATCTTTTCCAAATGTTCACTGGGGGCTGTGCACACACTGAGCTGAAAGCAAATGTGATGATTCTCAGTCCAATTGGAAATGCTTAACAAATTATACAAAAGTGACTGGACAGGACTAGAAGGCAACACTTAGCCTCATCTTCCCCAGGAGGCCACCTCCGTAACAGCAGCACGTGAACTACCGAGGAGAGACCAGTTATATCTGTAGCTGCCGTCCCTTTACGCTGAAATAATTAACAACTTTGGAAAGGGGGAAAAACAAGTATAAAAGGACATATTGTACTGCTGGCTCCAACAGATTTGTTTGTTTTCAGACAGGAGAATGATTGCTGTTAAACACTGCAAGCCAGTCGTGTTTTGTGAAAGCAGATGGGGGCTTTTTCCCCCTTTTCTTTCTTTTGTAAATCCTAGGCTGCAACTCCAATCCCAAAGGGAAATCATATTAAATTGGATAAATATTTCTGCACTTCTCTGTATCTCAGAGCAGTTCTCGAAGTTTTGCACATATTCTCTGATAAGAAAGTAGGCACTCAGGAACCAACTAAAGGTAATGGTTTGCCCATACTCCCCCCTTTTTTTTCTTTTAAATAAGATTAAAGCTCCTACTCCCCCACTCCCAAACTAAAGCTGTAACAGAACTGAAGTAAATCATTACCTGGGGGGGGTTGGTACGAAACAAAAACCAACCAACCAACCAACAAACCAGCAGAGGACTTTCAAATAGAAACAGTTAATCCAAAATAATAAATAATACTGGAATAAACTGCCACAGTTTTGCCCCAACTTAGTAGACTCCTTTTAAATTCTTTCATCCATTTTTCTGACTACATTCTCTCAGAAACTGTTAAGCAAAAAATGTAAGACTTTAAACAGAACAGTGTCTAGAAATGAAGGGCCAATTACTTGTGTTTTAACTACTGACACTTATGCATTTTGCTGCACATCACAAAGTGGTTTAAATTGATACTAACATTAACAGCAAACTATTACTTACTATTTCCTTAAGCTGAACTTCTTAATCTCTATCAAAGTAGTTAAAGAGTCATAAACACTATGTAGTAATTCATCTGCCCAATGATTTAAATCAGCATCAACCCAAGAGTTTCCTTTTCCTCATCTCCTCTTCTCCCCTTCTTTCCCCACAAGTCAAGTATTCTCCATGCGAAAGCAACCTGCAAGAAAACTGAGAATGAAGGGCCAGTCCACTGACATACTTTATGTTCAGAAACCAGGACAAAGCCTCAATGGTTGAGGAACACAATTGCTTAAAAAACTACTGGATAGCCCTACTCCTACAGAAAGGTCACTCTGTGCCTTGGTGCTCCCAACCAACAAAGAGCTCTGATTGTACATACCTGATGGGTATTGATTGCGTGTGTATATATATATGTATATATATACACATGGGGTTTGATCTCATAACAATCACTTTTAGACAAACCTCCTCACTTAATTCTCATGATTCCCAAACACTGCATTTGAGGAAGAGAACCTCTATTTATCCAGAGAAAAGCTGTACTTTACCTGTGCTGTAAAAACCTACTTCCCTGCAGCTTTAACACATCTTCAAGCAAAATTAGATCTCATCTGCTATTCACGTAGACACATTTCAGTATTTGAATTTCATTTGCATATCAGAAGAATGGTAACAGGGAATATAAGTCTGAACAGGATATTTCCCCCTGCACAGCTAGGGGGATATTAGGGTGATACTAGGGTGAGCTGCACTAGCAGTTTACTTTGCAAATTTTCAGGTTAAAAGGGGAAACACACTAAGCAACAAACCCTGGAAGTAACACACTTACAAGTGACAAAGTACTAGAAATATACAGCCTTTTCAGAATGCAACACAATGCCTGCAAATATAACAGGCACAAACACTTTCAACAAGGAAAATAGCAGTGTGCTATATAACGCAAGTGGGTAAATATTCACTATTACACAGGAGATAAGCCTGTAATTTTAGGAGGTCACTTTCTAAGGTAGTTGTGTTTCAGAAGTCAAAAGACTTTCTGTATGACAGGTCCGCTTGAAAATCCAAGTGAACCATTTCAAAAAAGTTTACTGTGAAAGCACATATACCCTCCATGAAGGAAGCACCTGACTTAAACAGAACAATAAAAGAAAAGTCTTGCCTTTCCACTGTGTGCCTCTTCTTGTCCTGGGTGGTCTAAACTCAGGTACCATTCTACTGTGCAAGTTGTGGACCTAACTTGCATAAAGAAAGACAAAAATACTTGCCATGGATTTTATGGGCTTCTGGGTCATCCACACTGATAGCAATTATCTTCCAATCTGTCTCTCCTTCATCAACAAGAGCTAAAACACCCAAAACCTTCACTTGAACAATCTCACCAGAAGAACGAACCTGAAACAGAACACATCACAAAGATCTGGAAAACACCACAAAGAATTTCTCCTTTACCTTACAAAAAAAATAGTTTTACTACGTTTTTGACTAGCAGCTATAGCACTATTGCAAGATAGATCTGAAAACCTAGCACACATGTGTTTAACATTTCTAGCCTTTCTCCTACTATTTGTCAACCCTCAATCCTCTAGTCAGCATTTAAGTACACAAGAAGCTAGAAAATATTTCCTTCCTTTTTACCCTAGTTCCTCTACCCTTTCTTGATCGTCACTCCAAACTGCAAGTCAAAAGTAGCTCATACTCATTTTTTAACTTATTCCTGTCTCTTGACTGTCTACTTTCCTCAACTCATGGTCGTAATTTATCTCTTGTTATTCCTTCCTCTAGACTCCAGTATACACGCATAAACACACAGCCCTTCCCCAGAAATAACAGCACAACTATTTTTCCATTATCTTAGGAACCTTCTCTCTACCAGAAGATACTCCCTTTGTAACTCCTTCTGGATCCCTTGAAATTCATCTTTAGGCTCCTCACCTCAAATAGTCGGTTACCACCTTCACTGAGGTCACCAATTAAATTTCCCCTTACCTAAAATATCCCAAGATATCTCTCTTCCAAACTCATTAATTTCATAACCTCATTTTTGATACCACAGAACATTGCTTCATTCTTCACTGCCTCTAGATATGTACATTTTTCTTTCAGTGAGCTAAACCTTTTCTTTATACCTACTAATGGTTTTTTCTGCACCTCTTTTTCATCCATCCACTTTGTGACTCATAAATCTGCAACACGGCAACAGGTTCCTGTCTTCTCTAGAAGAGGATCTACTTCTGTTTGCACCCATGAGTAAACTCAAACTTACCTCCTTTGTGGGTCTGACCTTGTAATTTTAATGTGCTAAGGCTGTCATACTTCCTCATCTTTCAACAACCTGTTCACAGCTACAATACTCCTAATAGGAGGAAAAGAAATAAATCTTTTCCTTTCCCAAAAATCTTAACTCCCTCCTACCTCACACAAAACTCAATGTCCAGCCACAGAACTTCAGGACGGTGTTTTTTTATTTTCCCTTTTATCAACTACAAACACTTTACCAAATCCTTCTTTTTTTCCTTCTTTTTAAAAATCCACAATTTCCTTACCTATTCTCTCCTTAGATCCTCTGCTTATACTTTCATCAACCCCTAATACTATTACCATTTTTTTTGTTTTCCATCTGACCTTCTCTTCCAGAAGTTGTTGCCAAATTATTAAGTTAACCTTGATAAATTAAATTAATCTCAATAAAGACAAACCTTTGAACCTATTTCACAAACGTCAATAGGATCGTTATCCCCACAACATCCTGTAATGGTATCTGTATGGTTTGGATCTTCCCAGGTCTGCCAAAGGAAAGAGAACTATCAGTTATCAACTAAACTGCAATCATAACTTGTCTTACCACTAAATTACTAAGATTAATAAAAACACCAATAAAAACATCAGCTTTCTGAGAACAGGCTTGCTCAATGGGAGAAGAAAAAACAAACAAACAAACAGCCAATGGACTGACCTTGAGTAACTTACACTCAGGACAAGTAACATGAGGATTACTGAGGACACAGAAACAAAAATATTAACTGCATCCATGACTCAGCAGATACACTTTACCCAATTGCAGTGATTAAGGCATCAGAGGATGCTGAATTCAGATTTTTGTAGTTACTAATGGTTATGGGATCAAGCTAGGATATCTTACAATTACGTTTTCATTATGCTCTTTAAATACCATGACACTAACACTTATTGCTTTCAAAAATATGGAGGCTTTGAGCTAACTATCCTCCTAGGCATGGATTTGTCAGAATCCAATAAGCTTTTTAAAGTTTTCAGATTTGGGTATGAAGTATTTCTTAATATTTTGAGATGTGTACCTTCCCAAGAACAGTGAACTGCTTAAGACCAAAGAAGTTTCTCCAAGGGTAAGTTTAAACCCCTGCTCTGAGCACTGTACAAGCAAGGAGTCCTAACCAAGTTATACTAATTTAATTACTAGACCAGTACATGTTCTTACTCTTACTGGCAAGTAACTCATTCTACAGTTGAGAAGTTTTTCTGTTAACAATTTTAAGTCCAATGAAGTTTCATTGAAAAGATTTTAGAAAGCTTTTTTTTTAAGGAGCTATGCTGTTAGCTCCTGCTGTCCATGATCATAACTCCACCTCAAAATTGTTTATTTTTCCAAAACTCTTCCAAAGGGTTTTTTATTTAAGACTACATTATATCAGTGTTACTTTTCTGCATAATTTCATCTCTTCACATCTAGGTTAAAAGGAAAGCTCACTAGCTGTTCTCTGGACAGTAGAGTAGCTTCTGCTATGATAGCAAATATTCTAATATATTAAAAATTAAAAATTACAATTATTTCCAGCCCTCTCCGATTTCAGGGTTCAACGTTCAGTGCTTATACAGTTAAATGTAAAGAAAATAAACTACCCTTTTCAAGTTCCATCATGTTCTTCAGTACTAATTTAAGTCCAATGGGTTATTCATAGAAATGAAAAAAGTTTAAAACTTTTCATTATGCTCAAAATTTCATGCATTAGTTGGCTTTTCAAGGCTTGAAGCTTTGAATGCCTCCTGATCAGTAAAGTCTCACAGTTCAGAGAAAAGTTAAGAAAGGCAGTTGAGGTTTAATCTAAAAAAGAACAGCCCTTGTGTTCTTCTTAGTTAAAGATATTAAGAAATCCCAATTAAAATTTATGCTGCAGCATATGAAAATCCTAAATGAGTTTTTTAAAAAATGCCTTGTTTAAGCAGGAAAGAGCTACTTGACAAAGTATTCTTGAATGGCAGACCATGACAGTTTAAGTCTGTCACTACAGCACAGAGACAGACTAAAGATTTGAGATTTCTTGACCATTTAACTCCTTCCTAAAACATAGCTCAGATTTACTTTCACACCCAAATTCTGATCAAAATTTATGGACACAATAAAGTTCAACATAAAAAAAATCCTAATTTACAAATGTATCCAAGAGAAGCATCCCTCTTGCTGCTGATTTGCATTCAGGCAGTATCCAAGATTTACAAGGCAATTTACACAGAAGACAGAAAACTTTCACCATTATAACAAAAATGTTACCTGTGGGAGGGCACCATAATTCCATATATAACCCTTGTGAGGAAAGATATTTGCCACATATCGAAGCTTCCCTTTCTTTATATCTTGTTTAATGGGATTCAACGGCTCCTCAGTGGCAATCTAAGCAGATCGTGAAAAAGGGTGGGGGTGGAAAGGAGGAGAGAGAGAGAAGGAGAATGATAAAATGGAAAGCAATTCATTCCATATTGAACCAGTTAGAAAAATTCATCTGGCAGGCACATGCTTGTGGTTTGAGAATTATTAAAAGTACAATAGCCTCAGTCTGAATCTCAAGGGTCATATTCAAAAAGCAGCTTATTAAGGTTTTAAATAATGCTGTAAAGTGTGCAAGAAAAAAATGAAATCTAGAAGAGAAAGTAATAAATTTATAAGGAAACTGTCATGGTCAAACATAAATACTGAAAGGAACTTAAGTCAGAAGTTTGCACTTTATAGTACAAGTTCAACAGACATGCAAATGGTGGTACAAGTTCTTCTGACAACAGGGACTCTGACACTCACAGAGGAGATGTTTCATGTTCTTCTTGCCCTCTGTTCCTTGCTCTCCTATTGCACACATCCCTTATTTCCAACACCTTTCAGCATACAAATGCTTTTTAGCAAGCACGAATTCTCTATAGTCACCAAATGCCAACTTAACGCAGATTTGGAACAAGTTAAGCTGGCATTAGAAGAGGGCATTCTTAATCCCAAAGAAGCACTCTCAGAAGGACAGAAGCTGAACAGTATCATCCTCCCCAAAACCTCAACTACAAACCCACTGCCATATGAATTACCTACCACAGCTAATTCACTGTAACCACCCTTTTGACACTACATACCGCAATCCAATCCATGTTAGCTTGGTTCTTGCCTATGAACACTCATCTGAATGGCAAAACATTGGTTACCAGCTGAAGTGGTTACACTGGCTCAGGCAGTGCACAGCTTCCATGCATAAGCACACAGCCCTTAGTCCACATTCATTTTACATCCCTGTAATTTACCTAAATTACCTCTCTCACTCTGGTTACAAATCCATCCCCAAGGAATTCCTCCTTTCTGAACCACAGCAACCTGTCAATAAATAGCACATACTTATTCTGCAAGTAAACCCTCCCCAACAGCTGAGATGATGGTTCACACATTTCTGGTTTCACACTGGATTCTACTTGCTTCTGGTCACAACTTAACACTGAAGACCTTAAATGTGCCACCTGGGACACTGACAGAAGTGGAGCTCAGCAATGGAAACTGGGACAAAGAAGAGTGACTGCCAGCAGCAGACAAAAGTTTCATGAAAAGCCCCTTCAGTAAAATCAAGGGAAGAACAACAGAAACACAACAAGGTGATGAGTAGAAGATCTGTCACTGGGGATGTAACAGCAGGTAACATTCACTCTAAGGCAAGATTTAATTTCCTACAATCTCCATTCCACAAGAGGGAATCTCAGCACAGAGATGCAAAGTATTAGCAGGTATTAGCAGCTTACCACAGTCTGGACTGAAGGAGTGCCAGGACACAATGGCATGGCAAGACAACTGCCTTAACGACTGATGCAGGAAATTTCAGCTATATTAGAAGTTAAATGTTAGAGAACTACATCTAGTCTCCTCTATCAAGCCAGAAGAGTCTACACACTACAGATTTCTGAACCTACCAGGACAGTAAACTTTTCTACCCCTGACATAATGTGCCAAGAGAAGAGGAGGGAGAGTAACCTGAGCTTTAGGCAAAGAGTTCAAGTAGAATTGTCAAAGGAAAATTCTAAGAAAGAAAACTCAGTTTCCACAATAAATCATCAGTTTAAAATACAAGGTAAATATCTAAGGTAACCCTGGTTGCAGAATAACAACTGTGAAGGTAAACACAGTTCAAATAATTTTCTATAATCAGGGAAAGGAGAAAACAAAACTTTGAAATAACAGGCTGGGTAGGTTCTTTGGTATTATTTTCAATAATTAAAATAGTTAACAGCTCAACCACAAGCTTCCTTTAAAGCAGCTGGAAAACATCCCTAAGATTAATACAAGTGTTCAGAAAGATAGGACATATCCTGGTGAGATGTGTTGTTTCACAAACACTACAGATGAAGCCCTATTTGTAAAATATCTCCCTGCAGGAGATACTTTCAATCAGTGAGGTCCCCAAGTAATTTTTTTTTTTGTCACAAGGAAATGCTTTTTTATTTTCAACTCCATTTGTCAGGATTTGGCCTAGCACCCTATAGAGTGGAAATGATTAATTAAATTCTCTGAGTGGAATGCTCCACAAACATGAAAGACTAAAATGCTGGACAACATCCTGAATATCAGTACTTCCGAACTCTGCTGCAGGTATGCTGCACCCTCCAGTCAGATGGTTGAAGAGAAGACACTTCTTATAATTGCAAGGAAAGTGTCTGTATGCACCACTTCAAATCAATTTTTTAACAGAGATTTCATGTGTAAAGAGTAATCCACACTGTGATTAAACTCAGACTATTGAAAGCCACTTCATTGTCATAACTTCCATAAATACCTATATAATCAAGGTATTTTTCTTAATTACCTCCATTTTTGCATTAGTCCAACGAGGCACTTCTACAATCATATTATATAGGACCTAAAACAAAAAACAGTGTCAGAACTGAAAATAAATTCCTCTTGGCAATTAGTATTTTACAGTAACACAAATTCTCTCCTCTGCATTCAGCAGCAACACACATCACATTTCTCTGTTCCAGCTGCTTTTACTTGTACAATTCATTTAGTTCCGCACAATGATATTCAACCTCCTTGGTTCATCCTTTCCCCACCCCACTCCTTTGAGAATACAAACAACAAAAAGTAATGGAAATACACATGATGGTTTTTATGCCCATATCGATATTACTCTTCACAAAATGTTCAGAATTTCCATGGAATGGTTTGCTACATGGCAGTGGTTCAGCCTACTAGTCAAAGAGGATTGGATGTTTCTATAGAAAAGAGTTAGCTTCCCTTAAGCAGTGGAAAGGACAATGCTTCTGTTTTTTTCCCCCTAAGGATTTATTTCTTTAAGGCCCTCCTCTTTTGACTCATTAATTTTTTTAAAAAACCCATGCAAATGCAACAACCACTGACATTTCTGATTCTCAGTCAAATCTAGTTGAAGCGAGGTGATACTAATCCAAAAGCGATGGCTGAGGAAAGATATGGACACAGATACCTCACATTTGTGTTAGGCTTCTTCCTAAGTGCAAGCTGTTTTGAGAAGGGGGTGTGGGAGGAATAAACCCAAAACATGTAAACTTGCATGTTTTTAGAAGAAAAAAAAGTAGTCTACACCTTTCTTACTGAGGAAGTTAAAGCAGTATTTTCCAAAGAGAAAAACTCTGTGTAACCGCCGTAAGATTTCTTCTTCTGAAGCTGTCAGAGGTAAGCACTACCAAGGAGTGGAGTATTAATTGAATTGGGTAACTAGACTGAACCATCAAGCAATGTCTACAACCTATTTTAGATTACTAAAATAACCCCAAAAATATCACATTGCCTGGAACATCTCTTCATAGCCAAAGAAAACTTACATTGGTATTAACAATCACAACAGTTCAGGAAAGGCAAAGTATGTTTTTGCAGAAATTTGTAGGAAAAAAATATAAAGTTACACCAACTGAAGACTTGCACTGACTCTTTAACAACATTGCAATTAAGGCTCCAGTGGACCCTTAAATATTTGTATTTTTGCTCCTTGCATCTTGCAGCTGCAACAAACAAATACCATTACCAGGGTCAATGTCACAGTCTGATTAAAGTAATTCCAATGGTTCTATGATCACGTCCTCCCAAACAAATCTGGAATGTGGAAAGCAAGAAAGCAAAGGAAAATCCCAACTGTCACTCAGCATTTCTATCATGAGATCACAAGCTATGCACAATCCTAACAGCAGATTCCCAACAAATTTAAATTATATTTGCCATCCATAAGTACTGTGCCCATACTGCAATCCGTGGCACATCAGATGGAATCACTTTTCCCAAGCAGGTCATCACCAAATAAAAAAAGATTTAAAAAAAAAACAAAGAAGAAAGGTGCTTCAGATAAGTTTCAGTTACGTAAAGTACACCTTATGTATATAAGAATAGTTGAAACAAAAGTAATCAGAACAAGGGCTCAAAAATGTCAACACTGAGGAAGGAGACAGAACAAAGCAACATACATGCACCAGCAGGTAAGAGAAGGGTTGGAAGAGTGCCCAATAATGTCTGCACATCCATCTGGGAAACATGTGGCAAACAGAAATGCTCAGCATGAAAGCCAGTGCTGACAAGAAACTCTTACAGAACTGCCAAGCAGGTCGAAGAACTGTTCTGACTGGTAGCTACAGGTAGAAAACTTACAAACTACTCCTGGAATTATACATGATGTCTTCCCCTCTACCACAATCCTGTATTTTTCTTTATATGCTGCTATACACTTTTCTGACCATGTCAAATACAATGGCTTCAGCAACCTCTAAACTTGGTTTTGAGCTTTAATTAGTCACAGTTAGTCCAGGTCTTCACCAAATCAACCCTCAGGGCTGGACAACTGGACTGAAATGAACACAATGTTGCTCTCACAAACAAACAAAAAAAAACCACTTGAATTTAACTCAGCTCAAAGACCAGGCCCTCATAATTTGTGGTATCAGTCAAATGTGAGTTGTCAAGAGTCTTAAATGTGACAGCCTGACAGATTAATTTGTATGCAAAAAAAATCCCTGAAATACTCTCTCTAATTCTAAGCTGCCACAAGCATTTACAAGAGATTAATGACTTCATACAGTGTTTACATTTAAAAATAAAAAGTTTTATTTATAGGGCAATCAAATTTTCACAGTGGTGAGACTAGATCCACTGGTGTGGAAAGAAGAGCATATATTTTGACAGATAGAGAGAAGTAGACTCCTCTGGTTTTTAGGGGATTTTTCCTCCTCTTCCTATCTTGTTTCCCTCCTTGCCTAAGTATCACCCAGGAATATTTCCATCGCTCTTATTTTCCCAGATCAAGCACCTATTCCTTCTAACCACTTGAATGCTGTCTCCCATCCCTTGCTGAAAACTGTTCCCGCCTCAACTGAAAACAGAAATGTAAGTGTCAGACACCACTTGTCTTCACAGATTACCATCTGCATATGTCATTCAGTGGTTAGTTTTGGCTGGAGAATGCATCTGGTAACTGATATTTTTATCTTTATTTTAAATCAGTAAAACAAAAAATTCCACCCCACAAAACCCCCAAGTAAGCACTTCTACCCCCCCAAGCAATGGTGAGACTGCTTCAATAGCCCACTTGACACACCTTCAAATGACAGAAAAAAGATCTCTCATCAAACAAAAACTATTGCTTGCAAAGTTTACCATTTAACTGCCTCAGTACAATAGCAGTCACCTGGTCTGCCTGAGATCATTGCTAGCTGCAGACCAGATTTAATCCCACTCTGCAAGCGCCTGATGTAGAAAGGACTCCAGTTCAGGAGAGCCAACTGTACAACAGGCCAGATGGAGCAGCTTCATGCCAACTCTGCTGGCTGACACTCTCCTCAGGACAGTATTCCTGGAGCATGCAAGAAAAAAGGAGGAAACAGTTTCCTAGATTCAGAGAAAGAGACAGAACTCATCTGCTAGGGAAAGAGCACTGACAGAGCCCAGAGGGACTTTCAACCCAGGGTATTACGTAGCTTTTTTGACTTTGAGTCAATATGAACACGAGACAGACATTTGTACTTATGTTCTATTATACCTCGAAGAGGTGATGGGGGCCAGGGGGGTGTGGAATCTATTTGCTCAACACAGAGAAGTCAAAAGTGCATTTCCTAATTCCTAAAACTGAATCAGCAAATCAGCAGAAAATGACACAGTAGAACAACCAGTATGTCTAAATGATACCCTTTATTTCCTAAGAACTACACACTAAGTACATTACATGGGAACTCACATAGGTTGTAACTGTTTGCTTTATCAGGGTGTTGTCTTTAACACTGCTTGGCAACTTATTGCATTCCATTTCAGCTGAACATCATTTTTAATGTATCATGATATAGTTTTTGCTGAGACAAGCAAAAATGTCTCTCTCACACACAGACAACAGAAATGGGTTTTAATTTTTGAAATAGGAAAACCAGAGAAAGATAAAAAAGATACACAAAACTACTTTGGCACATTTGTACAGCAAGTATCAAGAAAAACAAGCAAAATACAGACTGCTGTACGCAGGTAAACTATTAGTCATCATTCTCTACTCCAAGACTGATGGCCAAAAATAACTGCTAGTTCTGGCTGTACAGATTCTTACAGAAGATAGTTCATTTTGATCAGAGTTTGTCATTAGAAATCTGAATATCAGAAGAGAAAAAAAATAAAAAGACCTTTCTTACACTATTTTTACAATCTGCCTTTCTGGAATGCCCTATACCCGTCTCAAAACCAATTCTTCCTTACCTAACTTTCCCTTTGTTGTTCAACTATTTCCTTTCCCAGTCATTCCAAGTTCCTTAGCTTGTGCACTTGAGGAAAGGGGTTTGAATAAGCATGATTTTGCTCGAGGGTTGCAACCCTTAATGCTGAACTTTGAAGGTTCAGCTAATTTGAAGCAGAAGTGGAGCAACCTCTGTAGAGCGAGGAAAGTGATGAGGGAAAGAGACAACAGAAACTCAGTACAATTTCATAAAATGACAAACATCACCACTTTTTAAGGCCTGATTGTGATTCGCCATCACCTTGCATGACAAGGAGAAAAGATATGCTAAAGTTGACAATTATTTTAGTACTTTTTATAGAAGTGTACTTAAAAAAATCTGAAAGCACTAGATGCAGCTGGTCACTCTTTGTCACAGTGAAGTTCTGAGCTCAGAAGAAAGAGAGAAGAAAAAGCAGCTATCATTTCCTTTTATTTTCTGTCTGCTGATTTGCAGTCTTGCAGGGATTCTCATCAACCATCAACTGAACATGGCAGCATCCACCTGAGGACTAACAAGAATGAGAGTGATAAGCTGCAGTCCAGCAGCAGTGTGAACAAAGGATGATGTTTGAAAGAAAGAAAAAAAAAAGGAAAACAAGAAGGCAAACATGGACTGTCATTAAATATACCCAGAAATAAATGGAGTGGGGTTTCTTTATAAAATGAGTACCCATGTTATAAGCATTCCCAGTGTAACACTTCCTGTAAGGTATTTGCCAATGAAAACAACAAACCAGATGCCAGCAACATCTGGACACCAAATAGACTGTATCTAAATGAGAAGGCAGTGGAACTTTTCCAACATAAATTAACATGCCACATAGCAAAAAAAGGAATGCAGTGAGTGCCCAGCACAAATGCAAAGTGCCTGCAGTCTCTTCATAGTGTACTTCTCTCATGTTATACTGAAAAGGGAATCACAAACACTACACTGGTTTTTACACACAGGTATCTCACTGGTGTCAGGCATATTCTGTGATCACCCAGCTACGGGACACATTCATCTGCAGAACTACAGTGTACAACCATGACATGAATAAAAATGAAACACTGGCTTTCTCAAGTTTAAGGAACCATTTATTTGAAGTTAAGTTTGATCAAATCACTGATGTAACTTTCTCAGTAAACCAACTCTACTCTGGGTAGATTTCAGCTGGACTGCTGAGTGAAGACTACTTCTATTCTCAGTATTTGTCCCTCTACAAGAACACAGAGCAAGGCTGCAGCTAATGGACACATCCTCAGAAAAGAGCTGGGCAAGTTCAAGCATCAGGGTGAAAGATTCACTGATAATCTAAAATTCGGAATACAAATCTCTGACCATATAATGGACGCATTATAGACCAAGTTACATATATTAAAAAAAGGTCTAACATCAGCAAGAACTGTAACAGAGGCTGTAGTTAAGGTAGAATACAAAGTCAGTACAAAGTGTGCACCTGCCCTGCACAGAAAATGATGACAGCTTTTCCTTTCTTAAGAAACATACTGACTTTATCATAAGACAACTCTGACACCAGTTTTGAACACTGTTTGAAGCATAAAGTCTCTATCAGATCACCTATTCAGACAGCATGACCACTCTGATAACCCTTTATATCTCACCTGACTAGTTAATTTATTAGAAATTTCTGCCTCATAGAAGCAACTCAGCTGAAGTTCACAAGGGCATTCCAGCACTGTGCAACCCACAGGATGCAACAAAACAAAAGCTGTCTTGTTTCTTTCTTTCTACCTTTTTTCAGATGCTCTTGTGAGTGTCTGCAAGTTAGAGAACTATAATCTCTACGTGCTTGGACAGATTCCTTACCAGGACGTACACCTGAAATAAAACTTTGTATTCAAGAACACCTGGGTCCTCTGAATGATGTGACACGTGAATACCAAAGATATACAATGACAAGCAGATTAGAAACGCTTTCACTACAGCAGGAAAGCAACATGTCACATTAGTCTTGAAAAGAAAACGATGACCTCTTCAAACCTTCTTCCTGCCAGACATGGAAGACCATATTCAACAATCAGGCTCTGACAGTTTTGACTGTAACCACAGTGGAAATATCCGCTCTTCCAGACAGAGATGTGAAACTTTTGAAACCTTTCACAGAGATTTACTTGGGCAGGAATGGATTCCAAGTGCCTGCAATGCTTAAGGCAATGCAGGAGTTCAGACTGCAAACTGCTAATAATTTTGAGACTGGAGCTGAATATGATTTCTTTCAGCATAGTTTCTCCCTCAAAGTAACTTCTCTCTAGTCTTCAAATGGTCAAAAATCATCTGTGAAAGCAAAAAGTCAGTTGTCAGCAGTGTCTGCAAAGCTAAATTTGGGAAGATCTAAAATGTTATGTGAAATGGTTGCATTATTGAAAACAGTTCCTACAGAAACAGCACGTTTCCCTTAGAACTACAAACAGACTGCAAAACAGTGAGCTGTAGGATGTGCATTCCCCTGCCCCATGACTGCTGAAAGCTGAAACTCCTCTATTTTGAGACTTTCTTTTCTGGCATCAGGAACACCTAGGTCAATTTAAAGTAGATTAGACAGACTGAAGAGACTCTTGCAGAATTATCTTCAGTTTCCACAGCTAGACTGCCATCTGATGAACAGCAGCTCAGCATAATTTAACACACACTCTTAAGAGGGTTTGCCCTTGTCCAGAGTAACAAATAACTGTCACCCTAAAAGCACAAGTTTTAAAGATGTCAGTGTGTTTCCAGGTTAAGAACAAGTATCACCTTTGAATTCTGGTCAAATTCAGTGCAAGGATCAACTGAACATCAGGTATCAATAGCAACCTGTATATCCCTAGACAAGAGGAAGGAGTACAGTGCTTCAAAGATCTTCTGAAATCAGTACATGACAATCAATTCCTGATTTTCCTGTTACACTCTGATTAAGCTATGCTTTCCCTGCATACACACACACAGGGATGCATTTCTCACCAGGCCAAGGCAAAGAGAGCTGCTGAAGAGCCCAGTGTAGAAGAAACTGCTTTCCTGAACACAAAAATTCATCTGTTTTCTCTCTCCTCCCCAACTCCCAAAGATAATGGTGAAAAAGGGTTTTCTAAACTATTTGTTTTCTTGCATCTCACCATCTAAGTAAAGACCAAGAACGTTTGGGAAGCCTGTAGTCTGTGCATTTGCTTACTTGCATCAGAAACCCACTAAGATTGAAATGTACACTTGCCTTTGCTCATTTTCTGTAGCTCTATTAAATCACAGTCCAGAGTTCTCTAACGGGAAGAATTATATGAAGCAGCTCTAGATGCTACACTGTCCCAGAAAGCAAGAGCTGCTCATCCTCACTAGCATTTTCCAGCCACCTCTCCCCAGACTACAAGAAACATGGTTTTCAACAAGCTAACATGCTTCTCACTGCACAGACAAATGCAGTTTTGAACATTTTTAGATGCTGCATAAAACATAGTTGCACCTGGCAGGTATTGTCACAGTATTTATAAGCAGGTAAGAAACAGAATACTTGACTTGCAGCAAGGGCGGTAAATAAGAACTGATGTTGCAAGACAATGATTTTTCAAAAAAGTCAACTGGCACATACTCTTTGTCCTGAATAATTCCTCTTTCAGACATGATTCTACACCTACTAGACTGTACTTAAATGGGCATCAAGCTACAGGAAATCTAAAACACATTACTTAGGTATTGTAGCTTGAATGAATCACAGAGCAAAGGGAGAGGAAATACACAGGGCAGGACTGTGTGGGGACTGTTACACAGCAGAAGAACCAGTGTACCACACACTAGTTGCAAAACTATGAGAACCCAGACAGTTAGAGCAGTTCTTTCACATCGGATGGGTAGTTACAGTTTTGCAATATGACTGGCCGAACAGATATGAGGAGATAAAGCTTGGGACACACACCTACCCACACACATACATACATCATGGCCTTAAAACAGTTTGGTTCATTTTTTTTTCTTTCACATTCTTCTACTAACTTTTAGATGAGCCTGTGCCAGCCAAAGCAGAGCAAAAAGTGTTACATTTTGGAAAAGACACTTGCATAAACAAATCTTGTTTCACAGAAAAAGCTTGAGCAGATCTTCCATGGTTTCTGGGCTTCTGTTAGGCTTAAATTCAGTGCTGGATAATGCTGAACTATTAGCAGATGTGATTTTTCTCCCTTTGGGCTTCCCAGATGAGTAGAGAAAACAACATATCCTCAGTTTTGAGAGGCAGATACTTAGTATAATTTCTGTCCTAACATACTTAGGACTTCTGAAGTTTTGTATATATAACAAAGATTATCCAGAGAGCATAATGAATATTTCATTAATTGAGGTTTAACTGCAAATGTTTCTGAATGCAATAGTAAAAAAGATCTACACATCTACACTGTACTAGTCACAACAAACCTTTGAAAGAGTGGTATAAGTGTTTGCCTTTGAGAACATCTTGATGAATAAAAGAATTCTGACATTTCCGGTCCATTCAAAGAGGAGAATATTAAATCCCTTTAAGCCTTTTCCTCCTAAAAGACTTGCATTTGAAGACATGTCAACTTTATTCACTGAGAGCAAGTTCACTTTGCAGAATAGTGAACTAATGTTGGAAAGGAAATAGACGACACAGTTAAAAAAAAACCCAACCCAAAACTTAGCAGTACCTCAGATCCAGTAGTCTTTGCCCTCTTTGCAGGAATTTCTTTATCCTATAGGGAAAGAGTGAAGTAAAAAAGTGTATCAAGAACATCAGAGAGGAATACTGTATTCACATAACTATAGACAACAGTAGTTTGCAATGCAATTGAAACACTCTTTTTAGAGCATAAAGGTCTAAACTATAACTTTTAAAAGTAAGTACTCAGTTCTGTTTCATTGTGACATTTTAACCTTCAAGATGTTAACAGAAGAAGATAAAAAATGTACATGGATACATCCACCGTCTCCCAACTACTAAGAAATTTAAGCAGCAATTTAGGTCTGTCCTCAACTGATTAAAAACACAGTCATCCTTCTGTACAGTCGAAGAAGAAAAAAAAATCTCAAATAAACAAAACAAGTATGGAAAATAAGGCTGGAGTTATCCATCATAAAGTCCACAAAGCTTAGACCACGGGGTGGAAAGCCTGTAACATACAACTCTTTAAGTCCTCCTCTGACAAAGAAGGTAAAATTAAGGGAGACCTTCACAATGACTCCCCTTCTTGCCACCCCCCACCCTGCCCTGCCCAGGCTCTCTGTGAGATGGAATGCTATTTTCCTGCTCACATACCAAAATGAAAGTCTCTCCACATTGATCAGACACTGCTGTACTCTAATTTAATCTACTGAAAAATTACAGACTATAGCCCACTCCTACAAACTCTAAACTCTGCATATACGAACAGCAAGGTCAACAGAGAATGTGTGATGGAAATGTCCATTGATTTTCCAGCACTAGCACCCACTGAACAGGGCATCTTATAATGACACTCTGAATGACTTATCTCTTCCATTGACTAGCGCTCAGGTCTCCTGATCAAAAAAGGTTTCATTCATATTTTAAATCTCTCAGTTTTAATAATTCACAAGATTGGCTCATCAGTTCAGAAGTCTCCATCTGAACGCCTTAAAACTACTGACCTTTCACATCATTCATATCATCCATAGAGACTCGGCAACAGATCAAGAAAACAGCTAAAACCCTCCCAACCTGTTTGTGTACCAAGCACACCATGATAAGCAAACCCAAACCTAAACTGAAGACTGGCAGTTCTCCCAGCAGTGACAGACAAAACAGGCGTTTCATTATTGCTATAACGAAGCCCCAGGGAGGGTGGCTAACAAGACGTGAAAGTGCTCAGCTGCACCTCACACACTGCCATTCTCCAAAGGTGTGATTACCACTTCTCTCTTGGGCATTAGTGTTGCCTTACAATTATAACGCTCCTTCTGGGAATTAAAGACGTACACCGTAAGTTGCGCAAGCACGTGCTGTACATATACTACAAAGAAACGCACACTTTTAATTGTAGATGCAGAAAACCACCAATTTAAAAAGAGTAGCAACAGAAAATTAATTCAAGCACACATAAACACAGACCTAAACACAGAGAATAATCACAAGGTACAGCGAGGGTTCCTCCTGCCCTCAATCACTTGAGGACTTAGAGAGACACCTAGGCTTGCCTACACAGCAATCATTATGTTTCATTGTAAGGAGAAAATTTGGTGGAATTATTGCGCCTTTATTACATAAGGAATCAGCCTGAGTTAGACTGGTCCTTTCTGGCACAATACATCTCTCCATTGATTATCCAAAAATCTTTGTGTTTCAAATTAATTGTGTTTCAAGGCATAAATACATACCTCTTTAGATGCAGCCAACAGTGGAATGTCATGAAATGGGGAAATATATTTACCATCTGCATTCTCTGAAAGACAGAACAAAGAAGCAGCATCACAAACCTAAAGATGTGCCATACAATGTTGGTGTTGCTAAACATCATGCAGTACAGAAATGTATATATGCTACGATTATGCATTAGTTAAACTTTTCCCGAAGTTTAATTTCAAGTACTAAAAATTAACTTACATGTAGGACAAGGAATTTGATTGTTTTGATAAAGATTCATTAGAATCAATTTTATTGCTTTAGTATTCAACACTATGCTCCTCTTCTGACTACCTGGCAACACAAGCTATGTTAAGATGAAAAGATCCTTTCATTCTCTTTTCTTCTCACTGGCCATACACAACCATTATCAGAGGAAAAAAAAAAAACCAAAGGAACTTCATGTCCATCAGCAATAAATGAATTAATCTAGCAATGTCTAGCAATGTCTCTAGAACAGTGTGATTTCACTGTATTTCTAATAAACTGGGTTTCAGGACCACAAAGAGAAAATCCTCCAACACAGCAGGCCAAAGTTTGATCAAAAGAGTGAGGGATAGGACAATTGTTCAGGCCCTAGATATGAAATACCACAGAAACTGATATTAACTTAAAGGGGGCCCAACTGCACTTCGGCCTTGCTCCCACTCGAGAAAGAAACAAAATTCATTGGAGAGGATGTTTAAGTTTTTCAAACTACTCCACTGAATTTTTTTCAACATACTAAAAGCCCAAGTACCACATAAAACCAGTGCAAACACTAACTCAAACCTCAAGGAATTTCTCCTCTGCTAGTACCTCTATTCACAGTAAAGGAAAAAGTAGACAAGTAACGTCACTTAGCTTTGGACTTAACTTTGACCACCTCAGCAAAGAGAAGTGAATGGAGTTGATCTGCAACTCCTGGAAGCCTCCCAGATGCTTCCCCCAAACAAAACAAGGTTTAGTGCTAGGCTGTTTATTCCCATCAAAGAAAGTGACTTTCCCAGATGAGCTCGCGGGCTGGCAGCCCCAGGGACTGAGCACGAGGCAGCTCTGGCAGGACGCTGCCAACCGGGTACGCGACGCCTCCGCTTCTCCCACACCAGCGGACGTCAGAATTGACTGCTTATAGGTCAATGGACCAAAAACGTACAAAACCACTGCTAGAGATTTGGCACCCAGATAGACAACACTGTTTCAAAAAACCACTGCCAGAGAACTGGCACACAAGCAGACAACATTGTTACGAAAATGGGTAATACTGAACACGGCACACCCTCAGCTCTCAGCGGGCCTTGAAGAGCCTCCTGGAGCGCTGCCCGTGTCTTCGCCGTGCCACTGGCTGGCCCCCCCTCGAGGCCGGAGCCCCACGTTTTGGATGCCAGCCTCCCATCTCAGTGACGTGTATGGAGGGAGGGGGGTGCCCTGGTCACAAGGGACAGGCTGCGCTGTCACACCGCAGAGCCTCCCGTGGCTGTCCCCGGGGTACCACAGCCCCCCGCCCCAGGCTCCCACAACACGGCGGCGCTTCACCCCCGGCGCCCTTCGTCCTCCGGGGCTGGGGAAGGGCACGGCAGAGCCGGGGCTGAGCAGGCCCAGCATCCCCTCCAAAAGCCGGGATCTCCACAGGATCCGCCCCCACACTCTAGAAAACACTGCTCCCTCCCTGCAGCAAGTGGGGTGGCTCACCGAGCCCGATGAGCCTCCGCGGGAGCGGGGACCCGCCGCCGCCTCTCTCCCTCCGTGCGCCCCGCGGGACGGGGAAGGAAGGGGTTTACGGAGCCCGGGGGCTGCTACTTACTAAAGTAGAGGCGGTAATCGGGCGAGTTGGGCCGGCCTCGCTGCTCCGTGCTGTAGCGGGCCATGGCGCCCAGGCGCCCCCACCCCCGCGCCGCCAGCAGCAGCCGCGACAGCCCCCGCGGCGCCCGCATGATGGCGGCGGCCGCCCTCCCCTTCCTGCGGCCGCCGTCGCTGCGCCGGCCCCTGCCCCGCCTGCCCCCGCCGGCACGGAGGCCGCGGGGCCGCCGGGGGCAGGGGGAGCGCCTCAGGCGGAGAGGGAGGCTGTGGGGTGCCCGGCCTCAACGGAGAGCTCCATCGAGTTGAAAATAATAATAATAATAATAATAATAATAATAATAAAAAAACCCCAACCCCTACTTGAGGTTGCAGGTGACCCCCAGCGGGAGCCAGGAAAGCTCGGGCAGGGTCGTACCCCAGCTGTGCCCAGGCTGAGGTGTTCTCAGGCCACCAGCACTGCTACATGGAAGGGGTTGCCAAGAAGATGGAGCCAGGCTCTTCTCCGTGGTGCCAAGCAATGGGACATGAGGCAACGGGCAGAAACTGTTGCACAGGAAATTCTACCTGGATATGGGGAAGAACTTCTTTACTGTTTGGGTGACCGAGCACTGGAACAGGCTGCCCAGAGAGGTTGTGGAGTCTTTCTCACTGAAGATATTCAAGAACTATCTGGATGTAATTCTGTGCAATGTGCAGGGAGGTTGGAGCAGATGACCCACTTCCAAACACCGATTCTGTGATTCTGTGTAAAGTGTGGATGCAAAATTAAGGGTGATGGTAGTAGGGTTGCTATCCCTACCTGAGGCCCACAGCAGTGTGAGGACCCTACCATGCTGCTCCCTAGTTTGTTTGTTTCTTCTTGGCACATGGTTTTATGTCACCCAAGCCAGTTTGTGTCTGCACTGCTTATGGCCGGGCTATTTGCATGGGTTGCCAATGGCAGGTGAATTCTTATATTGAACGCTGCTGATACTTAAACTGGATTCTCATCTGTATTCATGTTGTGCTGGTTTTAAAGCTTAATACCTCTACATATGATCTGATTCCTTTGAATTCCCTTTTCATTGATCTTTGAGGGCAATTTCAAATTAATTTCCTCTGTCGATAAGGGTGATAGTTCTTGGAGTAGTGCTCCTTATTTGTGGATCTTTCAAAAATTCCTGAAAAGGGGCAGATACCACTATTTGCATTTCATCGACGGAGAAAATGAGACAACAACTTTTGTTGTATCATCACTTAAATCCGAAGCCAATTATCTTGTGTATTCACCGTTAAAGGTGGTCAATATTAGCTTTGAATTTTAGCTGTTTCAGTTTGAATTATCTTGAAAGATTTCTGCAGGGTAACTCCATGTTACCCTCATTATTTTATACAGTATTTTAAATGTTACTGGGAATTATTAATTTGCAGCAGAAAGGCTTAGTCTCTTCAATCAGATTTTAACAGCATATAACTACTTCTTCCCATTATTTCTTCCCTCTACTACTTTGGTAGATCAGGAAAGAGTCAGGATTGTATATTCAGCATGTGCAGAAAGGACAAAGAATTATTTTACACTGGAGCAGGAGATTTTCATGATGGCCTCAGTCACTGTTCCCCCATGTACTACATTGAAATATGTTAGTTGCTGTTCTGGATCTTTAAGGAATCTGCATTCTAGTATGTAGATTTTCCATTACAAGAAGGCTCTGGGGAAAAAAAAAAAGCTGTGGTCTTCTCTGATTTGTGCCACTGCTTGCCGTATTTATGACAATAGACTTATCTCCGTGCTATTTTGCAGGCCCATTGCCCACTTCTGCAGAAGCTGCAAAATAGTAGTTCATGTTCCACTAGAGGAGTTGGCATCTTTCTTCACTGAGTTCATCAAATGCAAGGTTATTGGGCTAATCCTCTCCATTTGACATGTAGGGATGAGATTTTTCATAGAATCATAGAATGGCCTGGGTGAAAGGGACCTTAAAGACCATCTAGTTCCACCCCCCCTGTCATGGACAGGGACATCTTTCACCAGACCAGGTTGCTTAGAGCTCCGTCCAACCTGACCTTGAACACTTCCAGGGATAGAGCATCCACAGCTTCTCAATTCCAGTGCCTCATCACCCCCACAGTAAAGAATTTCTTCCTAGTATCTTCCTAATATCTTCCTAACATCTTCCTAATCTAAAGCTACTCTCAGTTTGAAGCCATTCCCCCTTCCCCCTTGTCCTGTCACTACATGGGCTTATAAAAAGTCCCTTTCCATTTTTCTTGTAGGCTCCTTTCAGGTAATAGAAGGTCTCTGAAGTTACTGATATTTTAAGTTTATCAAGAGGGCAAATAATCTGCTTTTCATATGGAATAGTTAAAAAAGGGAAAACCTAGATTTTTTTTCTATTATAATAAAATCTATTCTTACATGCTTTCTTTGAGCTGGCCTGCTGCTGAAATGGGCAAGGTTAAAAGAAAACGTGCCACAGGCCTAGCCTTCCGCCTCTGCTTAGTTCTGAGGAATCTGGATTTCATCTATGGAACGTCAGAACCTTTGAAAATCACTTACTGAGCACGCACACAGTACTTTTACACTTGCAAAGCTAGCAGTTGGGTGCAAGGTTATTGTAGTAGGAGTCCAATATATATTTATTTCCCTATACAAGCTTGAAAGTGAAATACGTTGCAGTGGCCAGGAGTCCCTGTAAGATGCACAGAGTCTGAGCACAGAGTTCTCCATTGCTTTGTGTTGTGAACATGGTCTTACCTAAAGCTCTCTCAATTGTAATGGGAAATGGACTGTGAAGCACTTCATTTTTAATTTATAAAGTATAAACAAGTTTCTGTGCAGGTACTGTTTAGATGCATAGATTGATGCCATCATGTTACCTAGCAGGGGTAGATGATACAGCAGAAAACCACACAGAAACCTTGTTAATGCTGCCAGAGCAGAGAACATGACATTTTAGGACTCTGAGGTATCCAAAATTACCCTACTACTGAAGAAATAATAATGCTTTAAATAGGTTTTACTGTATTTTTCAGTATTGTGCATTATATTACACAGAATATGGCAGAAGTATGCACACAACTCCTCAAGTCATATTTGGGTAAGACAGCTTCCTGATTAGAATAAATCTACCTAACATCCTTGAATCTTTGAAACAGATTAATGTTTTTGTTCCAGTATTTACCTTAAGCAAATTGTCCAGAATTACCAAGTCTTTTACTACCAAGGGATTTTTTCACATTCATTCCCAAGCATTTTACATCCAGATCCTTGTAGTATGATTCCAATTGGGCCAGCAATAGGCATTTATAGGACTGATCCCATTTGTTGACCTTGAAACAGCTCCCACTGAAAAACAATAAAAATATTGCTATTTATTTCAATGCAATTAGAACAAGATCCTTAAGACTTAAGTAGGACTTACATGGTACTTAGGTTTTATGCTTGCCCTCTGCACAGGGGTGAATCTCATTCCAGCAAAATGCCACTGGAGTATAGCAAAAACTCAGCAACAATATAATCATCTAAGCCTGAAGGACATCCTTTCTTTAAAAGTTTGTACTCTGCAGTGTACATTTACATTTATTTTAGATAAATTTTTATATACATACCTATGTATTTTAAAATTAAGGGTTTTGCCCATGAAAATGCTGTGCAAATTAAATACAGAAAACGTATTATAATTTAGACACCCATCCTCCTGAATGAAAATAATTTTCATCTTTTCAGCTAATAAGGCTTTGAAGAATTTCATTAGTACCACTATGTGCTATTTCAGTGCATTCACTCTTGACTGGTGATCACATCATTATCGTTACATTTTGCTGTAATAGAACTTCTATCTCCATGGCTTATAAGACCATTAGTCTGAAGGAATCAATTCCTGCCAGCCTTCTGTTTTGCTGCTATGTGTGTGCAAGAGGCCAGCAGGAGGATAGCCACCCTCCCTGTCCAACCACCTCTGTAGAACAGGTCGCTGCTTGCACTTGCTTACCAGTGTTTCCTTGTTCAGCCATCACCATCTCACCAAGGTGCCGATGGATCAGCTCCTACCGGTGCTCCCTAGATCAGACCAAGACAAGCAAGGCCAGTTGATAGAGAGTTTGGGCTAAGTTAGTCAGGCTGCTTTACAGCCAAAGCAAGTTAAGGAGCATGAACAACTCCTCCTGCAGATCTATGCACTGACAGTCTGCAGCAGGAGGAGGAGGATGAGTTGTGGGAGTCATTGGCACAGCTGGGTCTGGGAAAGGACATCTAGAGAGGATGTCTACACGCAGACTACTCACACACGTATTTGCATTTTGCTCACGGATGTTGCCTGATGGCAACAAAACACTGCATCATCTTGCTAAGAGGAATAATCTTCTATTTCAGTAACTAGAATTAGGTTTGTCAAGTTATGTTACTTTCCCTCCCAATGTGAATAAAAACACAGACTCCTATCCCAAAGAAACTAAGTACCCTGGGTCAGACTGCAAACCCTTTTTTTTTCTAGGGGTGAATTCACTTCAGCAACCCAATTGCTTTAAAGAGACTGATGCTCTGTATTTATGCAAAATTTGGATTTACATTACCATGTTTAGGAAGACGTCAAGTTTACATCCTGGATTTTTCTGAATAAATTGTTTATCTGAGATGTTTGTTTATTTTTTAACCATGCTTTTTGTTTAGGCTCCCCACAATGTATGTTAGGATTCACTTGCCAGACTTAGCTTCTCTGGACCTCTGCCTAGGAAGCGATTTGGCTATCCTGAGGCCAAGACACCATGACTGAGTCACGTTTTGTAGGCTATGGTAATTTTTTTCCTGTTAGACATCTGTATTAAGTTCATTTTAAGCTCTGTGAACGAAGGATTTTCAGCCTACCCTAACTCTCATCAAAACTTGTTTGTGAGTAAAAACTAAAACTTTTTTTTTTTTAAGACTCTTATCTTTGATACCCAAGGCAGCTTCCCCATTACAAAACAGAAATCACGAAATAGTATCTTTTCCTATTCATTCTTTCATTGATTCTTTCATATAAGTGCGTAAACACAAATAAAGAGAGGGGAAAAATGATGTAAAAATACTGTCTGGAAATATGAAGTTTTATTGTGAAGCTGCAAATCTGTAATCATTCAAAATAGGGACTTAAAAGGAAAATCTTGCCTGTTGTTCGTAATAGTTTTTTGGCTCCATTCCCATCTTGATTTGTGAATTGCCAGACATAAGGTTCTCAAAGATTCCTAGAGAAAATATTTCACCTTTGGTAATTTCTACGCCCCCCTATTTTACATCGAAACATAATAAATAATAAAGATCCATCTTCCTGTTCTTTTACCTGTGCCTCGCTCGCTTCCTTGTCTTTCCTTATTAGCTTTGATATCACAGTGCCATCTACTTGATCAACAGAGTCAGTTTATTTTCCTTGGAAAATAACTGTGCAGCTGTAACTGAAGAAATCAAAGGGCTGCTCAGTTTCCTAGCAAGTTCCTTCTCCTTCTCACCTCCTAGCCCTTTCAAAGCAGCACTGCCCTTAGATGTCCGCCTTTGGGAGCTGGCCCAGCTCCGAGACTGTTTCACAGACCTACACAAAGCCCAGCTGGATAGTGACAGATCCACAGGCACTGCAAGGACAATGCAAGCCCTGCCGACCCTTCTCTCAGCATCCCTTCTCCTCTCTGGCAGGTGTTTTGATTTGAGAGACGGGTCCCCCTCTATAGGCAGAAAACGTGTCAGCCTTTTGTACGTGTAAACTGGAGCAGAGGCTTTGTTTGGAGTAAAAAAGCATCACAGCAGTTGGAGAAGATGGATTGCACAGCTTGAAAGGTTGAGCCATCCCTTCTTAGAAATATCAGCAGCCTAGCCTGAGCCCCGGCAGGCATGTACCTTATGAATTTTTCCTACAAATATTTAGACAAGAAATACTGTAGACGGGGCTAAAAGAAATTATCGCTGTGCGCTTACTTCTAAAGACCTGTTTCTCTACAGGAATCACCAGTCTGGCAAGATCAACAGGAAGAGTGAAGGTGAGACTGCCACACTAAATAACTTTTCACCTACAAGACAGGCTTTTTTCTCTTTTTGTACTCTTGAAAGGTGTTTGAAGTGGTTTTTTTCTATGTATATTTCAAAGTAATTTTGATTCATTCATTGTGAAAAATCAGTGTGTAGACTCCAGTTTTACCTGTCCTTAAGCCTTCTCTTTTTATTGCTTTTATCCCCACCTGTCACTCTCTTATCTTACCAGTATGGTTGAAGCAGGTAGGGCGTACGTACCAGCAACTTTCCAGTGCTCAAAGTCCTCGGTGGGCCTTACGCATGATTGTTCTTATCAAAGCCTAAAAGTTTTGTCCCTCAGAAGACATCTTTGCTATGACTAGTGCAGAGTGACAAGAGATACAGGCTTGCTTTTATAGGCACTTTGGCTTCTCTGTATGGAGGCAGGCAGCTGTAGAGACACCTGCGTTCTTTGCTGTTGAGCTCCATCTGTGAGGAGGGTAGGACAGCTTTCTGCAACAGTACCGTGGTACCTTTCTGCTTCTCCACTGCCTGTTAAATGTTATCTCTTCACCTGAGCAGTACTGGTACTGGCTGGTGAATTCACCCTGCAGCTGCAGATTGAGACTGTCTTTTCGCTTGGTGGCTGTGCTGGCCATTGCAGTGAACAAACTTGAAAATGCCGGTCCTGTCCTATTGCCACAGGACTCCAGCAATGGTCTGTGCCTCCCCTCTAAGGGAACAGGCACCCTAGTCAACCCACACCAGCAGTTTTCATGTATCCTTGGGGATACTAAGTTATAAAGAAATCTCTTGTAACAGCTGTGAGGCATTACAAGAAAACAAATAATTGTTTGCTTACTTAATGGCCATCAGTCTTGATGGCGCTCCTGGTTCATTTATAGCTCAGGACTGAGATAAAGGTTAGTTCTGACCATGCAACAATAAGCTCTTATATGTGCCTAATACAGTTGCTTGGGAACACGATGCCAATATTTTCTGTGTTGACACCAGCACCTGTTCTGTCTCCTAAGCAGGGTGGCTTCCATGCAAATGACTCCTACGTGAGTGCTCGCATCAACTGGATTCCAGTTTACTTTGTAGAATTAAATGAGCACAACATAGAGTGGTTAAAGAGATTTTCACATTAATTGTAAAATGAGCATTTTGTCCACACAGATGTCAAATATTCCTTCTTGTCTTATGGATTACTGACTTTGATACTGCTTGTCACTGGGGCCAGAAGAGAGTGGTAATAACTTGAAATTGAGAGACGGTTGTTCATGCTATTGTGCATGGCAGCTATGGCAGCTGAAGTCATCACATGCAGTTCTTACTGTGCTTTCTGTGGCATTTTGTTATAGCCCAAATAAAGTTTGGTAAACACTAGTAAGAGTTTATAGGGGTACCTTACTCAAATGCACATCTGATTGTTTTTACATATTTCTCCTGCTGATTGCACAGGCACAATCCTCTAGTGTAAAATAATGATGGGGTTTAATGTGACGATGGATAAGTCATGTCTCAAATCTCCCTCTGTTCAGAGGGGATAAGGAAGCCACTGGTCCTGAATGTGTCCACTTCATTTGGAATATTACAGAAGACATGCTATTTTCAGCCTTTTCCCTGCTGAGTGGCACAGAGAAGGTATTTTGAATTTTGCAGAAAGTACTTATGTACGTTTCTAAACTGTTTTGTAAGCCTGCTCTGGGCTCCTGGCTGCCTCTGAAATAATGCTGCCAGGTAAACTATTGCAAGTACAACAGCAGCAGCAAACTACAGCTGGCTTTCCCCATAATAATTGCCTTGCTGAATGAAGACACACCTTTTCACACCCTGTGACTGAGTTGAGGAGGAAGACCACTTTTGCATGTGGGTAGGTTGCTGTGGTAATAAACACCTGAGCAAACTTTACTATATCCTATCTTGGCTGTAGCACTGCATATTGTGGCAGAGCCTACAAAGCCAAGACTTTAATAAAGTTTGTTTTTCCACCTCCACCCGGCCAAAATACATTCCTCAGTTCTCCCCCAAACCATCTTAATTTAAATAAATACAATGAAATCTCATGTAAATGATGGGACCTGTGTCTTCCGAAATGCATGACACTGTAAAATCCTGGTAGGGGAATATACCTTCTCTGAGTGACTCTGGTTTAAGCAACCATTAGTCCTACCCACAGCTGCTCAGATCCTGCGTCATCCCCTGCCTCAAGCTGCCACAACTTCTTTGTAGCTGGGTGATGAACTAATCGGGAACACAGATCCAGATGGAAAATAGCCCCAGGAAAAGGGGTGAGGGAGGGAGTTTTCTGCCAGATCAGTTCCTCCATCTCATCTCAAATTCGTGTGTTTACACCCTGCAGCAAGAATGGGAACAAAATCATCTGGGGAAGAGGGGCAATCAGGGTGGTGACTGTTTAAACCAGTTTTACCACCCTCAGTGAATGCCAAGCCATTGCTTCAAAAAAAGCTCCTCCCTAAGTCCCAGTGTAAGGAAATGGGGTGGTTGATTTTCCTCAACTCACGTCTTAATCTGTGTACTACTTGTTGCTGGGGCTTTGATGCTTGTCAGAAGTATGTCACCAATCTGTCCCTGCCTACGCCTCTCCCTGCTGTCACCACTGCTCTGCCTTTCAAGGAACTTTTGTGGTCTGACTTGCAGAATAAAGAGTTTCTTAGGAAATATCAGAGAGGAGGCAAGATGTAACACATGAATTGCCTATGTAATATGTGACTTCTCTGTGTGAGCACAAAGTCTTCCAAGTATTTCCCTCACATTTTATTCCTCTGCCAGATTGTGTTTGGGCTGGACACTTTGTGCAGCACTGGCATGGTGCTGCAATTTGACGTAGTAAATTGCTTAACAGTTTCATAACCTTTTCCTTTCACTGCTGAATAGAAATGAAGGTCTTTGATCAGGAGGTTGCATCACAGGACCAGCTTTGTAAGGAAAAATAAAAGTTGGAAACGAGGTTACACTACTACGTTTCATCGCCACTTGTTTTTTACTAGACAGTCCTTCAGGGACACAGTGTGGCAGCGCTAAAGCCATAAGCTCTGCCAGCATCTGTCAGAGGGACATTAGTTTGTCCCCTGGCAGATGCTGTGGCAATGACTGTGTGAGACTGACACCGATTAGGTTGCACCACGGGGCTCCCGCCAGGTGTTTCCTGTGGCAGCGAGGGCCACAGGGTTGGGTATCACAGCAGCAGCAGTGATTGCTACTGATGGCTGTTGGGGCTTTTTCCAGGATAAGTCCTGTCCAAGCTTAGATGCCAGCAACTCCTGCTGTTTTGACATGAGCTTGATTAGACTGGTGCTACAGAGGATCACTAGACAGTACGTGTGTGCCAGAGGCCATTGCTAACAGACAGGATAATAACATCTCTTCCAGAGGCTGATCCAGAGGTATGACAAGCAGGTGTTTTGGTGTCCAGTTCCTCAGCCATCAGAGCACGGTGGTTTGTTACAGCAACCTTCACAGGTCCTTGGCAGGCATTGCCTTGGCTCTGGCCTCTCTGTGCGCAGTGTAAAGCAGGACAGAGCCTGGTTTGAGACAAATGTCAGCTCCACACTGCTTGCCACCTTCCAGAGGGGCTTTTGTCTCCCTCTCAGCCCTTCTCTTCATTGGCCTGAGGGATCGGTCTCCTTTCAAACCTGTAGATCCGGAGTTTCCAGCCCAAAAGCTACACCTCTCAGTGGGATTGAGGGACTGGCAGATGCAACTCAATTTGGGGTCCTGACCAGTCTGCCGGTTGGGCATTAGCCCAGGGGAAGCAGGAGTGAGGGTGAAGGTGGTGGCTGACCTCCCCTTCCCATTTGCCTTGCCTCTGCTTCCCACTGCCCCTGCAGTGCACAGAGGGAAGGGGTCCAGTGAAAGCGTGGCAGTGCCCTGTCACACTCGGGCGTCCCTCTGCTAGAAAGGATGCAATTCCCTCTTCGGGGTGCCGGCACCCACGGCCGTGCGGCGGGGCGAGGAGGGTGCCCTGAAGCAGGAAAGGATCCGTGAATGGTTGCGGTTTGGGGCTGGCCCTGAAAGCGGCCCCGCCAGGCGTGCTTGAACACAAGGCAGGTGAATGCAAACGCTGCCTGGGGCGCCACCTTCCCGGGGGTGGAGCTGCTCCGGCACAGGTGGCAGGGCTGAGCCCGGGGCCCTGCGGAGCCTGGGGAGCCCTGCTCCAAAACCAAGCCTAAAGCAACCAGCCTTCACCTGGGCGGTGAGTTCACCTCCCTGAAAATCAAGCTGTTGCCCACCCTGCCACCACCACCACCACCAAGCAAGGCTGTTCGTGGCGAGCATGGACTGTCCGGGGAAGGAAGGCGTGGGGGGAAGGAAGAGGAATTTGGCCCTGCTGAGGAACAAGCTGTACATGGGGGAGAGGAGGAGGACAGAGCCCGTGGTGGAGAGCACCACCACCGCCGGGGACCATGGCACCTTGAGGAGGAGTCAGTCCGACAGGACAGAGTACAGCCAGAAATTACAAGGTACTGGGGAAGCCTGTTTGGTGCTCTGCTGCTAGGGATGCTCTGAACTGGGGTGGTATCTCAGTGCCCTCCAGGCTGCAGCCTTGAGATAAAGAAGGAAATGGTCATCTCTGCCCCCATGCACTCACAGTCGGAATAAGCAATGGCCCCTCTCACATTTGCCCCTCACCTCCAGGGTGTGAAATGTTTCCCCTAATTTTTCTAAATAGTGTTGTGTAGACAGGACACAAAATATAATCCAAGGTTTTGCTGAGTTCTGCAGAACGCATATGCAACCAAGATCTTTCTCGTTCATCACCAAAATGCATTTGCAGCACAAACTGTTATGTGAAAATAGAATGCCTCTGTCCTATCTGTCGTTGGCTGTTGTACCAAGTGGATTTTATGCCAAGTCATTAGAAGCATCAAGGACATTTTTTTTCTCAGTTAAAAATATCAGGATTTATAATGTGTTTATCTGCTGCATGGTTTGTACAAGCCTGAACTAAGTATGTCCAAATACATGTTTGGATGGATATACTGATTCAAATTATACCATTATGGAGAGGGTTTCTTTTCAAATAACCAGATTGCATCTGGACTACAAATTGTAGTAAAGTATGCCAGTATTGGGCTTGTCAATCAAAAATTAAATGTGATGCCACAAATTGAGGAAAAGCATGAAGAATGTGAATGGCTATTTCTGAGAGTGCTCTGGAACACGAACCGATGAATTCCTGTGGGTTTCCAGGGTCTTTTAACAACAGGGTCCCATCACAAATGCAGGGTTTGAGTATTATTATGCTGTGTGTATTACTAATAGTCATATAACTACCTAGTGACAGTTACTCTTGCGACCATAATCCTTTATGGGGAAATAAAATAGAAAAATACTTGTATTGTGGTTTTGATGCACTTAATTAGGAAGTAGCATTGCTTCAGAAAGACAACAAAAGCAGAAAATAAAGTAATAAGCCTGAAAATAATAGGTTTTCTATGGGGGCTGCATATGCTGAGAACAACAGAGCGGTTTATCAATTATGCTGTTCCCTCCTCTTGATAGCTAATCAATGAGGAGATGAAAAATATTCGGTTAAGTCAGGCCTGTGCTTCAGGGATCTGGTGGGGGTGTTTCAGGGCACAGGCATGGATTGCTGTGGCTGAGCAGGCAAGCTCCTGGCAAACGTCCTACCAAAACAGTTTGTAACTCGTGAATGGGGTTGTCCAGGTGAGGTCAAGGTTATCAGAGCAGTATCCAGCAAAAAGTGTGAGATCTTTCTGTCTCATGATGGCTGTATTCATGCCATGAATGTCTCCTGTTTAAAATCTGAAGCAAAGGAGGTGGGGAAGCCTAGGAAGTCATGGCAGAATGTGAGGTTATGTTTATGGCAGCATTCCAAGGAGACGGTAAATCCAGCTTTACAGCTCCTGCCACCAGCTGAGACTGCCGCGGCCACAGATTGCAAAGCACTGGTCCGGTATCGGCTCACTCCGCTTGCTTCCTTTTGTTCAAGAAAAACGATGATGGATTAACAAGGTACCTGCAGGCTTTATATTGGATTAGAGGTTGCCTGTCCTCAGAGTGAAAATACAAAGGCAGTAGAAATTCCCATGAAGTATATTTACAGTTGCCATAGAAAGAAATGCAGCTGTGTGCCAAGGCCTGACCTGGATCAAATTTTCCTGAGCTAGATGTGCCTGAATCTGATAATGATCACGGATCCCGGACCTAACGTGCTGCCTGCCAATGCTGAAAATGTGCTATGATCCTACACCTTTATTTTCTTCGTTTTTCTCAGTAGTACTTGAATGCAAAGCAGCTCACTTCAGGGTGAGGGAAGTGGTTTTGTTGGCACAAAGCTTTTGAGTTTTCCATTCCTGTTAAGAAAACCCAGGCTCTGTTGGTGACAAGTAGTCTGTTGTGTATCACCAGGTCAAGACTTTCTGATCACCCATGAATGGTAAATGCTTTGTAAAAGAAAAAAACAAATGGTAATTTGCACTTGCTTCCCATACAAATTGCGGGTAAAATTCAGTGTTTAGTTGCCACTCCCTCCTATAGTCTCCTGTTAATATGTTCTCTAACACATAGTCTGCAGAGCTGGGGTTGGTATTAGCACAGACAAGGAGGTGTAAGAGAAAGAGATGCAACAGCAGCAAACTCTGCAGAAGGGAATCTTTTCTGAGTGGGGCAGGTTTCCACAGCTGAAAGTCAGGGCCTTCAGGACCCTCACCTCTGCTAGTGGCAGGCAACCTTGGCAGAGCAGGAGAACCAAGGTGTCCTTACACATCCTAGTGCCTACTTCAGCATTGCAGTACATTTGTGCAAGGTGAAGCATGGGCAAGATATCTCTCAAGGGCCCTTCCAGCCCTTTGTGTGCTTTAAAGGGTTCCCTGAGTAAGAACTAGGCTGTTGTCCCCTATAGCCATTTCCAGCAGCTCTGAAGTATATGTTCAAAGTACTGCTTAGTGTGTTGGAAACATAGGTCCCCAAATAAAAGCCTTTAAACCAAACCAAACCCAAACAAAAACAAGAGAGCAAGAAGACAAGCATAAAAACTCCTGAGAATTCAGTTTCTGCCCTTGGATTTTACTGAAGTTTTGCTATTTTATGCAGAATCCAAAATGTTTTCTATAAAGAGTGAGAAAGAGAGCCTACTACCCAGATCTCCAGGGTAATCCAGGTGGTTTGCTCTGTCAGTCTACAAAGACAAGTACAAAGGCGTTGTCAAAGGTGAAAACTTCTGCAAGTGTTTTTCACTTTAAAATTAAGGAATCATTAGAATACAAGAAAGCATTTTCATAGTTAATTACTATACTAGATACATCTATTCAATACCTTATCTGGTGTGAATGGCCATGCAACACCTCCCGACTTTTCTCTTTTTAAAAAGGAAATAAGATGCAAAGTAACTATTATATTCTCAAGGAGCTTGGCAAGCATTAGTGCCTCTATTTCAGCTCATCCTGTGAGATAAACAAATGCCTGCAGACCCATTTTAGATAGAGGAAAATAAGGTGATTGCTACCAAATGTCAGGTTGATGATACAACCATGCAGGCATTTAGAACCCAGGTTGTAGTTGCAGTCTTAGGTGAGTCCAGGAATACCTTGATCGAGCCATATACATTTTTTTTCTTCCATTAGCTGTTTTCTGAAGAGGAAAGAATGGGGTTAAGGAAGATATATTTACTAGCATTTGTGGTGGATGCAGAAATAGTATTACAAGAGCTAAGACAGAGCTCCTGTGACATTTCTATGCATTTCTCTGCTCTGCATTCGCTAGAAAATTCTGCACATTTGTATTTTCCAGAGGCATGAAGAACTAACTGGTCTCCATAAGCAGTGGCATGAAGTGGTATTTAGCACCTCTATATTCAAATGTATTATCTATAGCTGTTTAGTTGGTAAGAGTTGTTCTCTTTTCTACAGAGGAAATCCGTCAGCAGCAGCTTTAACAGTAGCTATATTAATATTTATGTATTATATTAACGTTGGGATCAGTCTTTGAATTAATCTAAAGCTTCCAGTCTGTAAGTACCTATGTATTTTGTTAAAGGGGGTTTGCTTGATGTAGTTACTGGCACATAAATGTTTGCAAGATCAGGGCAGATTAACATACAATGTGCCATGGGGATAGATACTAATAAACAAAAAGGGCAGACCACAAAAAGGAATTTAAAGCATAGTTCACTGTCTGTTAGGTTTTGGACAGATTGCTGGTTTTTGGTAATAGCCATATGCCAAACTTGTGCTTGCTGTGAAAAATGAACGGTAGAAAATGGTGGGTTTCCTGAAGGAATCAAAGATCACATTTGTAGTGTTCAGCAAGACAATGCCTGCCTTGATAATACTCCTTGTCTTACAAATTATTACATATTAACTCCTTTATAACTGTAGCTGTGTATGGGTCAACTGCCCTGGTAAATGATTTACACACATTTCAATTTAAAATGCATCAGTGACATACCTGTAATAGACAGTGATTCAAATCACACAGCTATCATAGTATACTGCCTCAGAGCTTGTATCTGAATCCAGAATGCCATGTGTTTTCTGTGTCTAATGTAGTTATGAGAAATAACCAACTCCAGAAATGATGCAGAAACCTGTGAAATTATACAAATTCCTGAAAAGGTGCTATCCCTTGGTATACAAAAGCCCAGTCAGAGGCAACTCATCCCCCTTTGCTCCTTCTCGAGCCAGGCAACTTTCTCCATCCCATCCTCCTCCCTGCTTGCAGAGCTCACCACTCCTTCCTGCAAGGGCTGCTCATGCACTCAGCTTCTGGTACCTCCCACTAGAAGTAAAGATCCTCTGTGCCTCTTTTCAGTTCCTTATTTGCTTTGTGCTGTACTTACCGATTAATTTTCTATGGATTGCAATGTAGATAATGAAATATCCTATTTCACTGCAAAATGTATGCATCCAATGATCTTTGGAGCAGCTGGTTTACTAAAGTACAGTAAGGAGTAAAAGTCCGGATTATTTCCTGAAGTGCAGGAGATGGTTCAATGAAAATACTCCCTTGTGCCCTGTGATGAGAAGTCATGATCTAACAAATACTTTTATTTTCTCCCATGCAAATTTGAGCTTGGAGAATCTTATTCTGCTAACTTGCTCTGCAATAAAGCTGGAGTTATTCCTTGAACTTATTGCAGTGGCAGTCAAACTAGGAAATGAGCTCATCTTTTCAGAGCAGAATCCATTTTGTGCCACTGTGTTTGCACAGCACTTAGCACAATAAGCCATGCCGTGTGGCTCAGGACTCTTAGGAGCTACCACAGCATAACTAGTAACAGCAGCCTGGGTAAAGGAGTGAAGACTAGGACCCAAGGAGGCTTACGGATCCTCCTCTGAGCATATTATCAAACATTTTATTAATTGGGATACTTTGCATTGTGGGCCACACAGCTCACAGCTTGTACACCTAATCCACCCCAAATCTTGAGGTATGTGTGTCCCAGGGGAAGAGGTTCAGATATAACCCTTCCTCAGTTCTTACTTTATTAACATACTAGCTCAGTGCTGCAGGAGTGGTATATTTGTGCTGGTATATGACACACTGGAAAGGTTTATTTGTAAGTATAGGTACTAACAATGAGGGCATTCTTCTGTCACCTGATGATAAGCTTTCTTCCCTTCCACACTGGTCACATGGGAGCTCTCTGTAGTCCTGTCAGCACACACATAATTAAAGCAGTCTGCTGTCAAGGAATTGAAGAAAGAACCTGCGCATTGAATGTAAATATTTTCTGTACTTTATGGAACAGAAAAATGATCAAAGATCAAATGACCTAATTGCAAGGAAGTCTCTGATGCAGATTTTATAAGCAAACCTGTTGCCCAGGAATACAGGTGCAAGGTCATTCTGGTCCTGCAGTGCTTTCTTGCTGGGTTCAGAAAAGGGGCTTTTTGCATGTGTAGCTCACAGCCTGTACACAACAAACCTGTTTCTGAACAATGCTGCTGTTATATACCTCTCTGAGTCAGAAAAAAAAGAGGTTTTCCACAAACCTCTCCCAATCCTTTCCTATTTCAATGCCCAACTTAGAGTTCAGCAGTGTAATTCACACCGTGTTTGCACTGTAACAACTCCAGTGCGAAACTGTAAGGACATCCCTTATGAAGTGATCCCTCACAAGGGGAGGGGCATCTGAAGTAAAATTCCTTGTGTGTTGGCTCATGTGATGCACTTCTGTTGTGCACAGTGGGACACTTCATCCTTCCCTACTGCTTGTCCTATTTCAGGCTCCCTCACTTCCAAGGATCCCAGTGTCCCTGTGGCCCGCAGCCTTCCCAGCATCTCCAGCAGAAGCAGGGGTGTAGAGGGCAGAGATGGAGAGATGGTGTGAGGAGGGAGAGGAAAACTACCACAGCAGCAGCCTCTAAACTTGGCTGCCTGCATTTCATTCCCAAATCTAGCTGATAAAAGCCGGTGTACATTCCTGTGTGTAATAGTTAGGTTATCTGAGGGTACAGGCTATCTGAGGACTTGCTTTCACAGACGAATAACTTTATCCAGGGTGATACGAGCCCCATGCTTTACACGTGGAAACACAGTAATGCTATAATTTGTTTGTTATACCTTGATAACTTGTGCCTTCACCACTCCCTTGTGCCAGGTAAAATCCCCATATCTGTGCGGTGCAAGTGTGGCATCCTCCGAATGCTGCCTAAGGAATGGAAAGGCCTGTTAGTCACTCCATTCACTGACATCACCATATTAATTCTTGTATTCTGTGCCAGTACCATCATTTCCACATGGGAAGCATTTGATAGGGAGAAACCTGGGTTCCCTCCCCAAGGGTGGATGTAATACCCAACCAGACCATCTTACCTGGAAGGATGGATAGAGAAGACCTCTCGAAGCTTCTCACTCTCTAGGTGTGGAAACCAGGGAAATTTGCATGCATAGGTCTTGCAAACCTCCTATGGCTGTTCCTCCAGTCACTTGCTGTGAGTCTGCCAGTACCTCCTCTGAGCCTAGAGAAGGGCTGCTGCATTTGCACATAGCAAGCTCTGTTCCTCCATGCTCTCGCTGCATTGTGGCATGTCTCCATCTGGGGGATATCTTTAGACTTCACACTTGCAAGAAACTGCTTTTGTAAGACGTGGCTGCTTTGTTCATGCCATCACATAGTGAACCTCTTGTTGAGTGCAACTTAAAGCCATGTACTTCAATACACAGCTGGAAAAACCGAAGTCATCACCTTCCTCTCCAAAGCAAAGTCCTCCAGAAAGGTGACTCCTGCAGATAGCTGACATCACAGAGCAACAATTCAAACATTGCATTCTACTTTTTATTTTTATGCCTACTAAAAGTGCCACCTAGTTTTTTGTAAACTGGGCTTAAGGTGCGACTGTTTAATATATCATTCAATGGACTATTTTTTCATTTTTCTCAACCTGGAATCTCTAAGGACAAATGAGTCAAATTCTTAATGTAATAGTTAATCCTCAGTGATATCTCTTCCTGCTAATCCTCTCTCTTCAACTGTTCCAGGGCTGGTACACATTACCAGGTAGAAATGAATGTGCTTATATTCCAGATATGCACTTGCTGTTTGCGCATTCATTAAACTTTCACTTACTCCACAAGGATTTCAGCAAGATACTAATGTTCTCAAACTGGTCAAAAGCAATCAGCTGAACATGAAATCATACGTTTGGGCTGTAATCATCACTTCAGGATCTTGCTGTTGCATTCTGTAGAGACAGATATGCCTGAAATGAAAAACTGAACATATTGAGTGAAAATGGAAAATTATATTACATTTAACAAAAGGAAACATTTATTAAAAAACATGTTTTCTATAAGGAAACAGCATCTAACTGATATTTGTCATGATTATTTCTTCCTGTTGAGGATAGCTTTTCTTTCCTCACATTATTATCTATCATGCAATAAAGATAATAGATGAGCCCTGACATAATTCAAGAATCAAATTTGATCAGGGAGATCTAATGGCATAAACTGAAAGAACAGCCTCTCAAGGGATTGTGACTTCCAGCCTGAAGTCACATGCCCTCCCCTGTCACCAGAATAAGAGATTAGAAAGTTCTTTTGTACACCATCTCGTGCTTACCTTAAAATTCCATCTGATACCATAACGGTTCCGTATCAGAGAGCAAACAACACGTCTGAGATCTTCCAGGATGTCTGGTTCTCTCTGCACTTTCTCAGGAGCTGCCCCAAACTCTCACATACAGCTACATGCATGCAGCCAATCTCAAGAAAAGTCCTGATTTTGGTGCAGAACTGGAATAGAAATGTATTGTTCACGTGGTTCCTTGTGAATTTATAAGTGTGGTTACATACTATGAGGTTTTGGAGGAAAAAGTATCTGCTGGTTTAGCACATCAGCAGCAGGCAAGGTGGTCTCATTCTGCAACCCTAGCAGAAACTTTCTCAGAGGGAGCTGTGAAGTGATACTGGTACCAGTTTTGCTCTCCTCACTAACGTAAGGGCAGAGTTTGTTTTATCCAGCACACAGCACCTTTGGTGTATGAGCTCTGCAGCAGCACAAGCTCCTGTGCAGTTCATGCACTCACACCAGCACAGACTCACTGGGGCAAAATTCAGCTTAAAATTCTTTTGATATCCAAGACCTTGTGGAGGGGAGACATCCTCTTCATGTTTCCATTTTATTGTCTGAGGACAAACTGTTCATGCCTATTATATACAGACTTCAAGGCTAAAAACTCAGACCTGAAAAGTACATCTAAACACAAAAAGGTTTTAAAAAAATCAGCCCGCCCCTGCCCCAGTTTCTTTGGGTTCTTTGTCCTCACTGTTTAAAACTAGTGGTATAGAGATAGAGATGCAGTCTCAGAGCAGCTATTTGAAAAGAACTGTGGTCACATCAGTCTCACTACAAAACCTGGTGAGAGAAGCATTAATAACAAACCTGTCTTTTCTGAATATCAGTGGTCAGCATAATTGTAGAAAGGAAGATGATACATTGGATTTATTATATTTTACACCTCTTGTCGGAAGATGGCTCGAGGCTCTCTGTCCTGAAAGCTGATTGGCTTTCCCACAAGTCCAGCTCCAGGTTATCATCTACAGCCTTGGCCGGTGTTGTACTGGTGAGCTCATGCTGTTCAGTGCTCACTTGAGTGCTCATGACCTCACCCTCGACCATCAGTTCAAACAACTGCAGTATTGGCTGTCAGTGAGCAAAGCACCTGATACTGCTTGCTGTTTCCTCATTATTCGTTCCACTCCCTACAAGAAGTTGACACAAAGGTGTAGCAGTCTGATCCTCAGCGGAGATTCCCATCCTTTGCCGCTGAGTGATAAAAGCCCATGTAGTCAAAGCTCGACCTGGGTAATGCAGACTTGAGCAACTAATGATATGTGCATCTTTGTTGGTACTCTGCACCATCTTGTGGCTAGCAGAAAAACACCAGAATAGCCTCTGAAGTATTTCACTTTTTTTTTTAATGTTTTGGTTTTGTGTGTGTATGTGTGTTTCCTCATGAAAAATACAGATTAGATTGTCAACGTACAGAGATAAAACTCAGTGCCCTTTTTAGACCTGACATGGATCTCTGCAGGTTGGCTTACAAACCAGAAAATGGGAAAACCATCATTACAGATAAGTAGGTTGTGTGTAGGTCCTGTAGTGTATGTAAATTACCCATCTGTAGAAAACTAGCTTGCATTTTCATGTATTTGAAACAAATCAGATATTCTAGGTGCTAAGTATTGAAAAACAGTTGTCCTGATCTCAATGATCTCTGTTGTTCCAAGAAACGTTTGTTATTGATCATTAAAGGTTTTCTCATATTGTCCTTTAATTCCTTTGCCTCTTTCAAAAGATTATTTTTAAACAGAATTAGAGGATTCATCATTATTGTTACTAACATTGCCTTCATTTGAAAGTTTGTCTTCCAGTACTTGCTGCCCTCAATTTCCCATGAATAGACTCAATGTTACACTGTACGAAACAAAAGTTATTATTGTGAAGCTTTTTTATGGTAGGCAGCCTTTTTCTTTCACAGAACATATTTTTCCCGTCCTCCAAATCATAATAGATGTCAGACCAAGACTGTGTTTTCAAAGGAGTAGAAGGGCATCAGCTATCCTTGAATTTCAGTGTAACAAAGATCAGGCTTTCCTGGGCTCCACAGAAAATTTCTGCCCAATACATAACATCTAAGCTGGGGGAGCTGGTGATGGGTTATCCTCTTAATGCCAAAGGGGCAGTTTCCTTCCCCAAATCCATGTCCACTTTTAGAGGAAGGAGATGGAATGACACTCAGTCTGATTTGGGTTTGCCACTTCTTATGCTTCTTTTCCTGCTCTCCATGGTGATTTGGGAATTTCCAGCAGGCACCAGATATGTTTCCCCACCCATGGTTGTGCAGGGCAAGCTTTGTGCACTCTTACGAATTTCTCTCTCTTTTAAACAGAAAAAATGGCCCCACAGGTGGCCACCTCGCCACAGGAGGATGAAGAACAAGTCAGTAGACGCATGATGGCCAAGAGGGTGAAAATCATCGCAGAACTCATGCAGACGGAGAAAGACTATATCAGCAACTTGGACCTTTGCATCAAGGAAGTGATTCAGCCCCTGAGAAACAAGCAGGTGAGTGCTGGGGGTGGAGGACAAGGCAGTGATGTCAAGGTCTCAACTCACCCACGTTCTTTTGGACAGTCTTAATGCAAACACAAGTGCCAGCACGAGAGTGACGTGGTGCTGGAGCTGGCGCTCCACAAAGTGATATGTCAGGGCTCTGGTGAGGAGAGAGGAAGGTCAGATATGCTCCTGACACTTGTGCTGCCCTTGCATAAAGCCTGCATTGAGGTACTCGCCCAGAGGCCAGCTTGGATGCTATATACCTTCCTGTGGGCTGCAACAGCAGCTTCCAGCTCTCCGTACCGCTCTGTAGTTATAACTTTTCTTACATGCCCTGGCAGACCTTTACCGGTACCTCGAAAAGCAGCAACAACTAATAAAACCAAGATTTTTTCTACAATAGAAACTGGAATGGAATGAACCTCTGCATCAAGTTTAAATTCAGTTGTTAGGATAACTTTATCCATCCTTTCAGACAGCTGTGGTGGATAAACACCATGCTTGAGAGGCCATCGAGCACTTGGGAAATTTGCACTCTACATGGAAAAGGTACATTTAAGAAGGAAGGCTCATAAACTATCTTTCAGGCAAAAGATCTCATTAGGCCAATGATAGCCATTTTCTTTTTTAGCTGAGACTTCAAAGAGCACCTTTTCCTCAACAGTATTTCAATTTGTAGGAAAATGGTGAAGCTGAAAGCTGGGAATAGAAGAGATTGTGAAGAGAAAGATTTGTATTTTTGGGGCCTGAAATATAGCATTCAGAGAGGCTACACTAATTATATCTGCTGCAAATATGGAATAAAAATAATTTTAAATAGACTTTAACCCAGGTTCTCTTTATGTAGAGTTTCTTATGAAACTGGTGATAAAATACAGGTGCAGAGGCCAAAGTGTCTTTAGATGACATTGACAATGCCTCTTTGGGAAACGCTGTGGTCAGCTGAACTCTGTGCTGTTTAAACTCCTGCAGGACCTTTTTTTCATTCCTAAAACTCTGTCGGAATTTGTTCCAACCCATTTTCGGAAGAATAACCCATTTTCAGAAGAGCTGGCCTCTGATGACATAACTTTAAGGAGTTCTTGACTTCTTCCTCCTCACTTGTTCATCTACTTAGTAGTCTCCACTTGACTCCCTCCCCAGCCTGGCCAGCACTGAACAAGAGTATTGCCTGGCTGAACTCGAGATTTTTGACAAATGTGCTGTATTCTTTTGCTCATTTTCAGTCAACTGAAACCATTCATTTTGTGTTAACCTGTGTAAGTGTCCATGCACAGCATAGTTTGGATATATGTAGACATTGTTCTGGGGAGCAGGTCAGAAGTCCTGTGCTAGATGTATACAGGAAAAGTAATGTAGAGATTATAACTCTCTTAATGTAATAACGTCTGCATTTTTGAAAGGTTTTTAAGAATGTCATATGGTTTTAAGGCTAGTTCTCAGATAAACTACCATATTGAAAGTTTGTAATGTGTTTAGAGAAGGATAGCTTTTAGAAAATTGGCCTAACAATGAATTTGTTTCACATTTCCAAATGGATAAAGTATGTTTTAGCCCCTATAATATTTCCAAAGAAATTAACTGCATTAGTATTGGAAGTATTTTTCTGGTTCTGTTACAATAGCATGCAATTTGATCCTTCTGGCATCTGCTAAGCTGCTATGTAAATCAGCAATTCTGTTCCAAATGGAGAGGTAGGTTTTGAGGGTATTAATATGGATGATGAAAGTGGTCTTGTCTTTGTTCTCAATATTAGCAAATTACCGCTGGCTATCTCCAGTTGTCCCCAGATAGTAACTATTGCCCTGCTGTGCAACGAAAAATATGTGTCCTGGAAATTTTTTACTTCCTCTAAAATGAGTAGGGACACAGTACCAAATTTTCTGTTGGTATAAATTGATACAGTTCATTGAAGTCCGTGTTGTGTGCCTAGGCTCTGTAGGAAGCTCGTTAGGTTATATTAATACGCAAAATGGTAAATGTGTTTGTTTTAGTGGAAATTATATGATCTTGATTGTATTCTTGGATTTATAGGACAACTAACTTAAAATCATACTGGCTTTCTAGAAGTCATTGTACCTGTTAGCTGGCACCAAAGTGCCAAGGTCTGAGTTTATGTAACAGCCTCTGTTAGTGAGTGGTAATCAGGCAATAAAACCCATTGTCAACTATTGTTTTTCTCAGTGGGAAAGTAAACAAACATTTCAAAGCCAGCTAAGGATCTTTTCTTTATTCAGACGATAATATTTATTTCCTTCCCAGGTAAACACTTTCAGATTAGGGATAGTTCAAAATAAAGGTTAAAAGCACTTGATAACATACCCTTTGTTAACTGCGTCAACCGTATTATACTAATCTGAAAACTGTATATGCGTCCTTGAAATCACAAGGAGGATGTTTATATGAGGTTTTGCAGAAGTGGTGCTTCCTGGAGTGTTGAACAGTCAGGGCATAGCAAGAGAAGGTCTCTAATACACAATGTCCTTCTTTATCCTTTGTCAGTAGCTGCTTAATATTTGTATTCCACTAGATTGCTCGCTTTGACGTGGATGGCTTGTTTAGCAACATTGAATTGGTCCATCAAGTATCAGCCAAACTGCTGTCATTGTTGGAAGAAGCCACAACAGATGTGGAGCCACCCATGCAAATAATCGGTATGTTTACTGTCCTCTTGAGTTCTACAAAGCTACGTGAAAGAATAAACATAACTCTCTCCTGTCCTCCACTCTCATCAGACTTGACTTCCTCCCCAGTATCCCTCCCAGAAGCTGGCATACTAGAAGCTGTCCATAATGACACAGGAAAAATGACATGTGAAACCTGTCCAGTTGTTTTACTGTACTTGTAGGATTATGATGCTCTTTTTTCCATCCATCTGGATGTTGAAGGGGAGGAAGGAAAGAGAAAATGAGTTTAGAATGAGTAAAACCTGCAGCACTGAGTTATACAACTTACTGATAAGATCCTTTTCATTGAGTTTGATATTGCCTTCCTAAATCCACTCATGCTTATACCAACTCTTGTAATGCATGCTCATTGTTATGCCATTCAGGAAAAGCATTAAAAATGATTGGAATAACAAGCATGTCACATGACACTACCACCCCCGCCCCAACACTGTAAACATGTATCCACTGAAGACACAGTTCATGTAAGAGGTGGTTAAGTGCGCTTAGTAGGGACTTGGACAGTAAAGAAAGCTGTAATGAATCTGAAGTTTGTGGGATTCTGTGTAGGAATGTCTGTAGGGATTACGGGTATTTTCAGCAAACGGGTTGGCCCTGGATATGTCACAGCAGTCACAAGTTCTATGGGCCAGGCCATGAATGTTAAGGCTATGATTCACTTGACATTCTGGTGCAGCTGGAGAGATTTAGGAAGTTACCACTCATTAGGTCTCCTATAACTGCTTCTTCAGTGCAGAGGCCCTAGGTGAGCCATCTTAAGAGATCAGGTGAGAATATTTAATTTACTTTAGTGAAAAGTCAGACAGTTTAGTTTAAAAAACTTCCAGCTGTGATTCAGAGGTCAGGGAGGTTCTTTCTTCCCTAAACTGACCACATACCACAGGTAACACATTATAGAAAGTACCCCTCTTCTCATGAATAAGGGGGTAAAAAATATTGGTTGCCACTTGACTAAGAAACATGATATTAAAGCGTATGAGGCTTGGGAAAAGTATTAATCCTAGCACGTCTCAATCAGGTTTGCCAAGGCAACAGCTTAACGTAGTTTGACACGTCTGTTGTTTGGCGGTATTTCAGTGAAAGTGCATCATGATGAGTCATACTCTTAATAAGCAATGTTCTATTCTAGCAGGAAGTGCCTTTCTCACAGCCAAGAGAATCATCCTATTAGTTCCCTGTCACATCCAGAAGTAAAGACAAACAATTTCATCCATCTATTAGGTGTATTTCTCCAGAATCAGACAAAGAACCATGAAAATGTATGGTATTGTGGATCACAGAGTTTGCTAAGCTATGGCAGGGAAAAAACTGTCAAATAAGGTGTGAGACATTCTTTCAAAGGCTGAGACAAAAGCAGGGAGAATAACTGCATCACTATAAGCAGTAAGTTAGTAGGTTTATTGTCCTGTAAAACTACATCAAGGTAATTTTTGGGGGGGATCTTAACAATCAGTGTAAAAGTTGTTGAAGCCAGCCTATAGTAAAACCAGGCCAAGAATGTTTTAACACATCCATCATATTCCCTCATGTTTAATGTTTTTAAATATCTTGCATTGAAGTATCATGCTTTGGAAGGCAACCCAATCATGGTGAGATTGAGGAGAACTGCTAATACAGTGCTTTGAAACCAAAACAATGTGGTTGCGTATATTCATGTCTTATTTTAGTCTATGTTCTCCACACTTAGGCTATGTCCACACTGACAAGTATTAATGTCCAATAGGAGCAGACTTGCAGATTTAAAGAGTTTCTGCTAAGGAGCTGGTATCCATACTAACATTTCAAGAGGCCTTACTTCAGACTGGCTGTAGCCTGTTCCTGTGGTTTGGGAGATGCCCTTTGTGGTTGGACTGCATAAAATGTGCCCTTGGAGTGTGTCTTCTGGTAATCACCATCCCCAAAGAGATCCAGTTTGTGTCTCTGTGACTGCTCCACCACACATACAAGGCATGGGAGATGAGGACTAATGAGTGATTGGCTTCAGAAACTCTCTCCTAATCTGAGCTAAAGTACTAATGTAGGCAGACTTTTTGTAGTGCTTGGTCTTCTGATGCTAAATGCCTCTGAGGTTAAATACCCTTTACAGTTCTCCCCTGAATTTTTTCTCCTCCCTGTTTTGGAGGCTGTATATAGAGGAATATGAAGACTTAGTAACCTTGACTCAGCTGTAGCTATTAAACCCCCTCTTCTTCCCTCTCCTGCTGCTGTCCTCACAGGAAGCGCCACTGAAAGCCATGGGGAGAAACTGTTTCTGTTACTCAAGCCTTCCTCCTAGGATTTTGTCTTTCACACTGATGACCACCATACTCCAGAAGAGGCATCAGGCAGATTTGCATCTGTCAGAGTATTTTTAAATTTGTGCCCAAATACAGTGTGGTTTTGGTCCATAAAGCAAGCTCCCACAGTGATATGCCCAAAACTCATCTGATTCGGTCCATATGGCTCAGAACCAAGAAGGGTGTTAGGCTTAAGAAATCCATCTGCTTTTAAAAGGCCCTATCCATGAAATCAGCACATAATTTTTCTCATCACTGAGCATCAATGAAAGTATCTGTCATTGTGGCACAATACTTCAGTGAACAGAACTCGCTCATCTCTTTCATCTTGGGGAGGATAATTTCCAGCCTCTAGTATACACTGAAAGGAGCTGTAAGTCTACAGCTTGCATTTTTTCCACTGAAAACGGAACCTCGCTTGAGTGCTTAGCATAGTACAGGCCATGCCAAGCACTGTGAGAGCTCATCATCTCTGAGAATCAAGCACCAAGTGCTCAGGATCGAGAGAAAGCTTGTTAAGGTTTCCTGTTACATCGTTAGCTAATAAAGACCTGCATAGAGAGTTCATGGGAAAGTCAGGATGCAATTTGCATTGGTAGCATTCAACATTAGCAGTAAGCACAAGACAGAGAAGACAGCTAAAGAGCATTAACTATAGGATGCTGGTGCTTTTCTAACTGTGCCCTTACAGTAACTGAAATGAACTCTGGTGGTCTTAGCTCTTCATTGTTTTTCCCTTATTCACACCCTGAAACCAACATGCATTAGACAGCCCAGTTAACCTTCGCTGCCAGGGGGAAAAACCCAGAGCTGTGTTACTGTGGTAACTGAATCATTTTTCACTTTAAGACGGAGCAGTTCAATGCAATGTATTATGAAACAGCGCACTCTGGTCAGGATGGAACATGCAGGATGCATGACAGCTCAGCGCTTGCTCTGTGGATGAATAGAGAGCTCCCAATTAATGTGGTGTTCAGCTTTTAACTTTAATAACCATTGCTATAACTCAAAAGGAATGTCTATAAAATGTTGGACTTGTTGCCACATAGATGTAATTTTCAGTAAATGCCCAAGACAGGAGTTTCTAGCATTGCTGTTTTTTATTATATGCATTTCCAAGGACTCTGATCAGGGCACTGCTACGTGAGGGCGTAAGAACCAAAGTAATATCTCAGCAGAAGAGCTGAAGCGTGCCTTCTCCGCCTGGATAGCATTTCTTACGTACATAGAAACTGACACAGGAGTCTTAAACTGAGAGAATTAGGCTCCAGAATTAAATGGAAAATGAGTGTAGGACTACTTTAGTGCCTCTAAAATTCCCACCTGTTCTTTGGGGGAAAATGGGGGTGTGGATGACTTGAAATGGAAGTGTTTTCCCTCTTCAGTTGTATATAAGCCTAGATACTATATAAAAATGGCTGTAATCCATTGTGGGTTTACTTAATGAGGGGAGAGGTGGAGATTGTCCCTCTGTCATGAGAAGAAAATTCTCTATTCTAGGCTATAACAATTGCCATTTCAGGATTTTGCAAAACAGATAAAATTGAAATGGCTAATATAAGATAGAGTCATTATTCCTGTTATAACCAAATTAAGTTCATATTCAGTTGAAAAAAAAGTCAAAAGGAAAACTAACAGGCTTACATTCATCCCTCCTGCCAACTCATGACACAAAAATGGTCTCCCTTTATCAGTTAAGCTCTGCTGTGTGTTTTCCAATGCAGGGGCATTAAGCTGGGGCAGTGAATTAGGAGAATGTGTTTGAAGGGGTGCGAGGTATAGAGATTTCATGCTTTTTCCTGAGGGAATTTTTTGCATTAACACTGATATAATGATGCCTGGCTATGACAAAGATGAGCAGCTGAGAAATACATGTAATAAATAATGCACATAAACACGCAAGATCGTTTCTAAGGGAAGTAAAGTGCAAGCCAGCCTTTTTAGCTCACGGCTAATGTGGTGGAATAATAAAACTCCTTCTGAGATGCTGTTGTCTGACTTGACATGCTTTGTTTTTCTCCTCAACAGGGGAAGTGTTCTTGCAGATTAAAGGCCCACTAGAAGACACATATAAAATCTATTGCTATCACCATGATGATGCACACACCATGCTGGAATCCTATGAAAAGGATGAAGAACTGAAGCAGCATTTAAGAGACTGTGTACAGTCCTTAAAGTAAGATCTTTTCAAATGATGATTTCCGTCCATAGTCAGTTTGCCTGGCAGGGAACATTTTAAATGGATGTAGATGAAAGGTCCCCTGTAAATCTGGAGTTCTATAAGGCTTGCTGGGAGCTCTAGCTTATGCTGCTTTCATGAAAAGATGACAAGCCAGGGGCCATGATTAGATTTCTTTCTCTCTAAGATGGCCAAAAATAGCACAAGAAAGGTTGCTCTTCCCTTAGTTTCAGTGCCCCATACTGGCAAATAAAAAAAATGCTGCATCATATCATATTGGAAACACCTTGCCCAGCTCCCAGGAAACTTGCTGTCCCCCCGTCTTCAGCAATTCTATTGCTTGAATTTAAATAGCCTGTAATGCAGCTACTCAAATGCACTGGTGTTTCTGGGCCCCTGTTGCAAGGCCCCAGGGGTCTGGAGCTGCTATGTGGTGCTGAACCCCTCATGATGGGGGTGTTTGAGAGTGAACAGTGATGGAGCAAGCTGCCAGGTCCCACCAGTGGGAGGTGCTTTATGCCATCGGCTTCAGCGCCAGCCCCTCGGGGAAATGTGTCAAGAACTGGGGATGCCTCAGAATAAAGGATCCATCTTTCCTTCACCACAGCTTCCTCCTGCAGCCAGTCACTAGAGGAAGTGCTGCTCATCCTCTCCATGGAGAGTGCTTCTCTTTCCACCCTTAAATTCTCTTGCCCCCTTACTTTCCCAAAAGCATCACACAGAGGTGTCAGGAGGGAAAATGCCACAATTTCAGAGCAGAGATGTGTTAAGACTTAGGAGATGGGAAGTATGTCCAAGTGAAATCTGGAAAGAGTGGTGGAGGAAAATATCAACAACATTGAAAGAGAAATGTTTACTTTGAAAACAGGTTATGTTGAAAATGACGCTTATTTTGTGCAATATATCCGGTTATTAAATACATAACAAAGTGTATGTGCAGGGTGCTCAGGTTTTAGCTACCCTGAAAGTTGAAAGAAACAGATTTTCATATAATCTCAGGCTTTCAGGCTAATGGATGACCAGGTATCTCCCCTAAGGGAATGTTTTAGTTGCTGATGCCTGCAATATTCTTTCCTGGCTAATCAAGAGAAGCTGCTACTGTCATTCATCCCGGCTGCTGAAGCAAGGGGGCATGGAAGAAAATAAAGATAAAAAATAGCATCCATGTACATGCTAGGGTGGAGGCTGTCACTTGAATTCCAGAGCCAGCAAGAGGTGCTCCTATTCCAACATCTCAGCTGAGCTTTCTGAAGAGAAAGGATATTTTGTGCTGAGCTACTGTATCTTTGCTAGCAGGAAGTGACAAAGACTTCCTTACAATGAAGCCTTGTTTTGTCTTGTTCTTTCCTGATTAGCCTTTGAACAGGAACCAACGATAAAAGCACTGGTGTGTGTATACTCTGTTGTGCTTTTTCCTACTGCCTAAAGATTGCAGTCAATGAAGACCTGAAAGTGCACCCTCAAATGCTAAAATGCAGAATTGTGGTCATTTAAACCTGTTACTACCCATTGGAAAATATTTGCCCTAGGAAGAAAATTATGTAGGATTGTTACCGAATAAGTTATAGGCTGTTTTCCACTGTGAGACATAACAAATGTGGGCAGTGGGGGGGTAGGGGGGGGGGGGGTCGGGGTGTGTGGGTGTGGGCTGGTGACGACTACTCTTGAAAAATGTTTACTTGTTAAATATTTTTTTTCCTTGGAAAGAATACTGTTCCATTTTAAAGAATTTTAAATTAGCTGACATTACTAGGGACTTCTGTTCCTCAGCTGAGTAATATCTGACATGTAAAAACCAAGTTCTATATCAGGAGCAATTTAAGAGTGGCACTCTGCACATCTCTACAGACAAATCAGATTTAATTAGCTATGCTGAGATTCCTATTCCTTTTGACTGAAGAGGAAAACAATTCATCCCAAAACGTAGGTGTCTGCATTGGAGATGTGCAAATCCAAATTCTGTAGAGCCTCGTGTTTCAGCTGTGATTATACAAACTGGGGATATTGTTTGCTATTTTAGCCAAAGAAATGCAGCTGGTAGAAATGAAAGGATGCTGGCAACTACCTGCTCAGCTTTCAGCCTGGAGTAGCTCAGTCACATATTACAGAGACAGAGGGATGTCCTAAGCACACAAAATGCTGACAGTGCAAAAGCTATGAAAGCACCAGCTTCCAGATGCTCAGCTAGACACTGGTGGGCAAGGAGATGAGAGTGCAGGCTGTCAAAAAGAAGTGGCTGAGGATGTGATGTCAGGAAAGCCTAATGCAGAGATGGGGGGACATTTGGTTCTCTTGCATTTGAGTGAATTCATACCACAAGGAAAACATTCTGTGCATGTGCTTGCATGTTTGTAAATTACAATTTTAAGTCCCTGCTGCTTTCAGTATATCAATCTACTCCATCCTACTCTGGAGAGGTTTCATTTGATGTGTAGTCTACAAAAAAGCTTAAGAGCTTCATTGATTCTATATCCTAAAAGGCTAAAAGGTATTCTTTCTCATTTAGAAATACATTTCTTTTTAAAGAGAGAAGACAGGAATGTGTGTAAAGTATAAGAATGACATATTTAATTTTACTTTTTGTATTAATGACTTAATATTTCTCACAATTGCTAGCAGAGTGATCCAAACTTCCTTCTCTTAACAGTGGGAGGACTAGGCTGGCTCTCATAGCCAAAGCCAGGTTTCTGACAATCCTTTCTCATTTGGGTCTGTCCTTTCAAGAAGTTATAGGGCCAGATTAACCGATACTCTCTGGCTGCTTTGTACAGCTCTGCTGACACATAGCAGCCATAAACCTAAGTTAACTGGCCAGTTACAACTGCTCTGTGTCACTGAAATGTATCTGAGAATCTGGCTCCTGATCTGTATAAATCCTTTTAGGAGGAATCTAATACATGTTTTGTTTTCTTCTCTTTTGCAGAAAGATATATGAAGAAGAGTAAGTACTCTGTCTTTCTTACATGTAAAATAATCTTTAAAATACCTTTAATTTATCTTTAGTATGTTTAAAACTGTACAGGTGGAAATTTTAAGAAGACAAGCTTTTTATGTCAGTATAAGCCAAAGATTTTTCCAGGACACATGTAGAGGGCTCTGAAGTCTGCAAGACTGCTTGTCAACAGCATAGCATCAATTTTTGAAATTCAGACATTCTGAAATCTTTCTGCATAGGCTGCTGTAGACCTGCTACAATACAGACAGATTCGCAGGTAAAGGTATTTTTAACCTGATGACCCCTTCAGTAGCCTTATAGGAGAAGCCCACCTTAGGATTTTCCTTCTGACAGTGACAATGACGAGCTCATTGCGATGCTTAGCCAGAAAACTCCTCCAGCCACTGGTGAGTTGTGGTTAAGGGACTTCTGTGCAAAATGTGACATCTTTGAAAAGCTATAAAGGAGAATTTATCACAGCTGCAGTTTCTGGACATCCAGCAGGTTGGGATCATTGAAATGCAGCGATGCCTCTAGTTGCCTGCAGTGAGAGGTCAGAGGAGGGGGTGGCTGAACAGAAGGAAAAGATTACAACTTCAGATGAAATGTTAAGAGAAGAGAGGAGCAAGTGTGGTCTACATTGGTAGAAGAGGAACAGACCTACCTGTAAAATCAGAGAATTTGTTAGTCAGTCATTTGCATGTAATAATTATGATCTGCGTAAAATACACTTCAAAGGATTTGCATGTTGAAACTCTAAAGTTGGGAGTTCCAAGCTTTACTCTGTGATAGGAAATAGTTTTTCTGCCTTTTGTTTTGATAAAGGCCATTCTTGTATACTCCTGTCCCTGAGCTTGGCTACCTCACATGGTGTGGTGGCATTTGCCTTCCCTGCTGACTGGCAGAGCGCTCAGAAATTCCATCACCTGCAACTCAGCTTAGAGGTTGCAGAGCTGTGGCAGGAGTGCACCCAAAAATCCAATTGACGTTGAACTGAAAAATACAGCCTAACTCACTCCAAATGGTCTGTGATGTTGCTGCTCCCAGATTGCTTTTCATTCAAGCATGATCAAGAAAACAATTACATAAATACCAGACAGTGCTGCCCTTTGCTAGCAGCTCGATAGGTTAAAAACTCTGCTTGGCTTAACAAGTGTGTGACCTCAGTGAATTCCCTGGGTTTGCACGAGAGGCTTACGGCACAGTGAATTATTTGTCCTACATGCCTTGTGCTAAAATGAAGCCGCACAGCAAACCACGAAGCCTGAGGCTTTAAGTTGGCTCTGCAGCCTGATGCCTGCACACTATTTCAAAACTGGCAAGCTGCATATCCCACCAGCCTCAGCCTGGCTGTACCACACTGGCTGTTGTGTTTGCCACTGGAACAAGCTGCTGGGTAATGAGACCAAATGAAATTAAATCCTGCATCACCTGCCTTTGTGTACCTCACCACCATGGATTTTTTAAGCAGGTGGGAATCTTTCTGTATGTGTGACTTTGGGAGGCAGGAGGAAGGATATGTCATGAAGCTCACTGCAGTTACACCAGCTGCATTTACTGCAGAGCTACAGTAATAATTTGCGATGAGATTAGTACAGCTATGTATGATCTAGAATACTTGCTAAATTCACAATAACACGGAGGGAAGGCTGAAGTAGCATCACAAATGAATTATCAACTTAATTTTTTGCACAATAGATGTCACAAGCCATAACTCTCCTGCATGGCAAGGCTGTGGCCTGCCCAGTGGTCGGGTGTGTCCTACTGGGATGCATTGCAAATGGGACTTGTCCAGGAAGAGTGGTTATCTCAGCTAATAGTGCTGGGGAGAATCAGATGAGTTGAACTTTGTGGCATTTTGTGCCCCAGGGAGTCATTATCTTATAACAAACCTGCTATCTCTCACACCATACTGCAAGACTGTGTCATGCAGATACGAAACAGAGGACTGTTTATCACTTAGGCAGCTGTCCAAAGTGCAACTATAAAAAGAGAAGACACTTGAAGATTTTTCCATTCATGAAGCAGCTTTTATAGATTTGCATTCATGGGGCTTTTCAGAGAAAACAATAACAATTTAAGATTTTTTTTTCATTATTGCCACCAGAAGCTGAAAGAAGGGAAAATAGCTATCTATTTAATGTAGGGTATAGGGTAAATGAGGGGGATTGAAATGATGAGAAGGTTTCGGGATATCAAGAAGCCTTACAAGGCATCTACTGTTAATTTTTTTTCATGCAGAACTTTTTTACAGATAATGTTTGAGATGGCTTAAATATGCAGATGTCTCTTCTCAAAGACATTCAAATTGTTAGTTAATTAGCCAGCAGTAAGGATTGGCTCTTGTATTTTTTAAACATATAAAAATGAGAATGAAGGCTTTTTTCTTTTACTCTTTCTGCTGCACAAAACAATAGATGTCAGCCTGCAAAACCAAGTGGCTGTTCCCTGTTCTTTGTACTTTCCTACATTGTGTTATTTCATCTTTCCACGTGCAGAAATCCTTCTTTGCCTACCCTTAACTCCTGCATAGTTAATGTCAAACAACTTTTTCTGCTCCAAAGCAGCCTTTTGGCCATGCAAATGGAAAGCTTGCTCTGCTTTATTGCCCTCCACATGGTTACCAGCAGCTCATGCTAAGTTTCAAGAGAGAGGTCCCAGGTAGCTCGTGCTGGAGCTTTGCCTGGTTTGCTGAGGAGCACTGTAGTGAGGAGAGGCCACGGACATGTCTGTCCTGCTGCTGGCGGTTCAGCAGTGGCTGGGTCGGGTCTTAGGACTTGACCACCTGGTGTTAATTGTTCTGGGGAGACTCCATGTTTCTACCAGCCACACAGAAGGTAATGAAGGCAAGTATGGCTAGGTCTTGCCCTTCCCTATTTCCTTCCAGGCTGTTGTGACAGCCTGCACGCTGCACAGCCTCTTCCATTCAAGCCTGGAGAGTGTAAGCAAAGGCTTTTGTCCAGAGCAGGGCTGGAGCATGAGTTCAGCTGGCTTGGGACCCAAGAGCTCGGGTGGCCTTCATGGCCTGAGGCACTTGGATGTCTGGGGAAGCTGCTCTGCTGCCCTTGCCCAGCCAGTGGGGGTTTACCCTAGATTCACAAAGCACCCCTGTTGCCTGTGCTGGAAGCTGTGACTCCCCTACTCTCGTCCTTCTGCCACCCTGACCAGCTGCCTGCTTTGCCTTTGTGTAAGGAGTCTTCCAGCAGGTTGGATCAAGCCTGGGTGAATATCCTGTGTGTTCAACATTTCCCCAGGCCCTATCTGGTACCCTTTGGAAGCTCAGGCATCATTAGAAATAACTAGCTGGCAGCCAGCAAAGAAAAGCCGCAGGTAAAAGAGAGTAAAGCTTAAGGGTCAGGTCATGGTGGCAAGTCAGAGATGTTGTGAGAAGGGATGCATTTTGAGCAGGCATCCCAGTTAATCACACCATGTAGATGTTGAAATTTTAAGCCTGAGGTGCCAGAGCAGGATGTAACAGCCCTGCTCACATGCATTTCTCAAACTTCCTGTTATTTGTTCTTCCACCTACTTCTCCCTTCCTGGGTGTCGTGATGTGTAAGTTATACCACATGCACCCTCAGACTGAGTGGGACAATTTCAGAAGTAGTGTCTAAGCAATAGTCTGGTAGGTTGCTGAAAATACAGAAAATTCTGGGTGTATGTCACATTGAGGGGGCAACAGGAGAGTTTCGTTTACAACAGGCTCCATTCCCTGACAGATGTGTCTTATTTTTTGACTTAAATGGTAATTGCACTTAAGTGACTATTACTCAGTGCAAAGGATTGCTCTGGTTTTGATATTTTCTGTAGGTGAAAGCTCAGCTGAAGGATATAAAAGGCAGCAGCTTCAATCACTAGACAGAAATAATAACAAGGTTTTGCCTTCAAGGAACTTCTTATTTTGTGACAATTTTTTTTGGTATAAATTATAGAGGGAAGCCAAATCTAATGGACATGGGATCTCTGATGATTAAACCAGTGCAACGGGTGATGAAATATCCCTTGTTACTCCATGAACTCTTGAATTCAACTCCTGCTTCTCACCCTGACCACAAGGCGCTACAAGATGCCCTTTTTGCCATGAAAAACATTAATGTGAACATCAATGAACTTAAAAGGAGGAAAGATTTAGGTAAGAAAAAAGCACAGTAAGTCTTTGTAGGTTTGGGCTGTCCATTACAAGAGAGGTTTCAGCTCCAGGTATTTCACTACAACAGTTTTGGCTGGTGCCACCCACGCTGTGTAATACACTGAGTTTCAAGAAGGTAACAGTTGCCTTAATGTCACTTATCCTCAGCCAACTATGTTATCTGCCTGGTAACTCCAGTATCAAAACTATGAAAGAATTCATGTTATATTGTGTGTAATGCAGTTGCAAACACTGATAATAATTAAGATGCAGTAATAGTAATATTTCTTATAGACTTGCCACATTGAAGCCCTAACTTCACTCTTCCCAAGGTTAGTGTTGATAACAGGGTTTTCATCCTCTCAAGCATTTTCACACAGGATTACAGCAAGTGACATCAAAGTGTCTGCTCTCAAATGGTCTCATATTTGTGTGCCTGTCCCTTTGAAAAGTCCTGCAAATACAGATTATTAATGTAATGAAATTTTCTGTCTGCAGTGCTGAAGTACAGGAAGAATGATGATGATGAAACCCTTAAAGAAAAGTTTTCCCGACTGAATATTCACTCCATCAGCAAGAAATCCAAGAGGGTGACCAGCCATCTGAAAATACTGACGGGGGGAGAACCTCAGGTACTTACTCAGCCCACTGCAGATTTGCATCAACAGGTTCAGTTCTGCTTTTGCACTGGATGTTTTTCAAAACGTGTTGGAAATGGAGTTTGTGGTGTTGCACTTTTTTTCTGCATAATTTCTAAAGTAATTTTCTGACTGTCAGAGAAGACAGGAAAGATCTTTGTGATTGAAATAGAAAATAATGTAATGTGTTCTCCACCTTTTCCTTTTTTACATAAGAGTTTCTCAAACTTCTGATCTTCAGTAGAGAGGAAGTGAGTGGTAGTTTTGTAAAACTAAGCCTGAGGTCAGCATTTGGCAGATAAACTGGCAATAGTTATTGTTGGTGCTGAGAACATGTTCAGTCCGTCTTGCTCCATGTTGTAGCATTCAGGTTCGGAGCCCATCAAAGAAGATGAGCAATACCTCTAATTAGGAAAGGCCGTGGGGTTTGCCTCTACATGTGTAAAGACCTGGAACCATCAAAACTACTAGAGACAAAGAACTCTGTGATGAGTCTGATGGGCGTTGGGCAGCCAAAAATAAAATGCTCCTTCATAATTTCAAAGTTGTAATTCAAAACCTAGCAGGATAAACATTTTCAGGAAAGCTTAAATCTAAATCTCAAAGAAAATCAATTGCAACTGACCTTGAAAATTATATCCAGTACAGCTCACTGCATGAGATGGCTGATCATACAAGGTCACTTGCCTTTCTAGATGTGACTTTACAAGGTACATGCCATTTTTTCCTGTTTTGTTTTTTATCAGTGGTTTCCCCCTTTCTCTGATGAAAACTACCCACATTTTTTTTTTCTGTTCATTTATTTGTACAGTGGAAATTTTTGTATTCAGAATGTGACAGGCACCAGCAAGGCTATAAAATGAGAAAAAAACCGGAATTAAATTTGATTAAGAGGATATGTGATTTTTTTTTTTCCTTTAGAAGCTTCTGGTTTATGTTTTTTGGTTTTGTTTCTCATTAAGCTTGAAGCATTTGAGAATCATTTTAGAATCAGAACACATCTGTTAAAGATTCAGCCGTCTCTGCTGCTTAATTAAACTAAGAAAGTTTCCAATTCACATGTTGAAACACGCCGTGACCCTTACAGCGAGACCCCTAAGACGAGCCTTGAGATTTCTCAGGCTTCTAAAGTGAGAGGTAGGCAGAAATAAACGTGTTTTCAGGGTGTTTCCAGCTGGCGCACAGCAGCAGCACAGGCCCATTCCCAGCTGCCGGCGTTTCCAGGGAAGGGCTGGCCCGGCTCTGGGGTAACAGCGCCACCTACAGCCCTCCGAAGGGAAAGCGCCCCATCACCCACGGACCGGCACCCGGGCAAGCGATGCCACGACACCAAAACATCTCACCATCTTCCCCGTCCTCTCCTCAAAGGGAGCAACAATAAGGGTTTTGTCGGCACGAGCTGGTATGCCCGTAAAAAAGCAGCTCCACGAGGATTTAAAAATTAAATTCTCTCTCATGTTGCCTTGTGGTTTTGACTTCTCTTGAATTGGAACTGGAGTTTGGGAGAATTAAGGGTTGATCTGTTTTCAAAGGGAGGAGTTCAGGGAAGGTTTGGGATTTATTTTAGCAGCACTCTGGATGTTTCTTTCATTAGCCAGGCTCCTTTGGGCCGCCAAAATAACAGTGGAAATGTCTATTTTAGGTGAAAGATCAAACCTTTAATAGGGAAGAAAAATTGTTTCGAAGTTTAGAGAAGACTGTGAAATTGTGTGTGAAGAACATTTCGCTCTCTTCACAACATCTACAGGTGGGTACAAGCCTTTTTGAAATCTGTGGCCACAAAATCCTGACCATAACCAGTTTGACACAGATTTCTGCCACTGGTTAGGCAACACCGAATTATTTATAAGCAGGCCTGTCTACATCAGAGTATTAAATAAATAAGCTGTGCTGCTGCTGCATTGCTGAGCCCATGGCAAAGAAGTGTTGAAGCCACCTCTTTTGCATTTTTGCCCTGACAGAAGCAGGCTTTGTGGAGATCCACAGGTGCAGTGCAGAGAAGAAGGTGCTGTCTGGTGGCACAGTTAGGACTTTCAATCGCTGTGTGAAGCTGTCGTGCCCACCGGCTGCAGTCGAGCACAAACTGCTTCTCATTAAAAATGGAAGAACTGAGTTGCAGCCATATGAGTTAAAATGTCTTATAATATGTATTTTGGATGTGAGGACTCCTTCCTTTTTCCTGTTGCTAAGTTGTGTTGAGGCCTAGCATTAGATGTACAGAGTGCTCAAGTTCTGTAAATATCTTTGCTTCAACCCTCCTCTCCAAAGTTGAGTGTTGGCTTGTGACTTATCAACCTCTCCCTCTCATGGACTACTTGCCAACTTTGGCATGAGGCCAAAGTGTAAGTGTGCCCTAACCAAACTCAAAACTTGTTTGAGAGGTGGGTAAGATCAAAAGCCAGCTGGCCAGGGCTTATTACAAACACACCTTTTTTGGTTCAGCAAACAGGGTGAGGCCGGTGAGCTCAGCCCGCAAGGGTTGATGCCTGGAATGGTGCTGACAGTTCCTTATCCAAATGGATCCACACTTCATTAAGATTAAAATTCTGAGTAAGCGAAATACACCACTTTAGTTCTACTTTGTCCCCTAAAAGAGGCTTTTGAGGATGCATGGGTCTTGAGCTGGCTTCTTGCTGAGGAGTAGCTGATTTCCAGTGGGACATTCATTAGTTTAGGGCATAGTTTTTTCAGATGAACATTAACAACTTAATTCTTAAGTAGTTTACATTGAAAATAGACAAACCACAGGAAAATATTATCACAGCAAACAACCCCACAATGGCTGGAAACTGCACAGCAGCTGCATGAGTGTCAGAGGTGGAAAATTCCATCAGTATTATTGCAGTATCTGTCCTAGCAAACACAGTATATTAAAATAGATTGTAATACTGTTTCATCTTCCTACCATCTTCTCTTTTAGGATTCTATACATCTGGCTGCCCAGAATATAGTTGGGCTTCAGGAAATCTTGCAAGATAAAGGTGACAAAGTCAATGACTGTTTGAAAAAAGGGAACAACACTGCAAATCTCTGTGAAGACCTTGTAAGTTTATGCAATGTCCAGTGTTACACAGCTCTCTGTATGTGTGAGAAAACAGATGTATGTGAGGAAGACTAGGACAGAAGGGAATTAACCCCCCCCTTAGGAATCCATTGGGAAAGATGAGTGGGGGTTTTGGTTGAGTTTCTGTAAAAAATAAGATAAAATTCTGTGTAAATGCATTGCATTTTCCCTAAAAGAACTAAAGAAAACTTTTCAAGCTCAGTTCCTGGGTTTAAACTAAAATCTTTGTGCTAAATTTGTATGTCTTCAGACAAGAGCAGCAGACTTTGCCTTTGTACTTTCATTACCAGCACTTGCAGTTTAAGAGTGAATTTTGTGATCTCTATTGTGCTCATGTACTGTTAGCTCTAGAATCGCAGATCTGTGAAAATCTCAGATTTATTGACTTTTCAAGTAAGTTATTACCTTTAGAGTCATAGAATCATAGAATGGTTTGGGTTAGGAAAGGTCTCTAAGATCAGTCCAGATATTAACACAGCACTGTCAAGTGCTCCACATAGGTAAACCATGAAAAATCTGAATATACCCCATAGTAATTAATAAAGCAATTAAAAAAAAAAGGTGAGAGTTTTTCAACTAGTCTTTTGCTTTCAAAATTCAGATAAACTCCAATGTCTGGGTCTAATAAGATAGCTAAAATGTCTCTTCAAAATGGGACAGGCTGCTTCTTCAAAGTGCTGCTCAAGCTGGAAAAATTTAGAAGAGAAGGTTTTCTTACACTTTCCTAGCTCTGTGCTGACTAAAATATAGCCATTCAATCCTTTCCAAAACACTCAGTCTGCAAGAAAAAGTATGCTCTTTGGCAGACCCCAGCCTTCAGGATAATGACAGGGAAGTAAGATGATGTGTATCTTTTCCTCTGAAATTCGCACCTTTGAAAATTATCTCAAAAATTAATCTCAAAAATATCTCAAAGAAAGATATTTTCAATGTCTTTACAATGAAAGAGTGCATAAAGTGCAAAAGAGTACCCCTCTATCATTGCAATGGTGAGTGTGTTCATTATGGAAGCTGCCTTCATACTCAGAAACATAAAAGAGAAGTAAAAGTAATTCCACAAGAGCTGAAACAAAATACTTATTTTTAGAAAAATTTACAAGATTACAAGGATTCTCTATCCCATGTGTAAGGTTTTTTTAAAAACAGGCTTTTGTCTTGACATTGCACAATGGGTAGATCTTCTCACTGAACAGCCCATAGGGTTCTTCACATGTTTTCCTGAAACGCTTTTGTCAAGGTAGATCTCAGTACTGGGCTTGGGTTAATTTTTTTTTCTCCTTTGTGCAATAATTAATACCTTCCTATCTCATTAGATTTTTGGGAAAATTTTCAAGTGGAAATAAAATAGGAGCTATCTAGCCAGTGTATGTCATCTTGGCCTTGGGAGAGCAATTCTGGGGATAAAATGGATGTGTCCTCAACTGTGATGTGTTTTGGAGGGTACAGAGACAGCTGATTGTGTTCTCACATTCAACCCAACAACTTAATTCACATAGAATGTCCAAGAGCTTTAATATGATGATGAGTTTCACTCACTACAAACCCGTGCTGTATCTGAACAAGTGACTTACAAAAATTTATTTCATGTAATATTAATCCCTTGAGACAATTAGAGACTAATGGAAAAGTCTGAGACTTTTTTTACCAGGTGTCTAATTTTGTTGATTACTAGAGATAAAACCAACAAGCATAACCTAATTTAATCAAATCAAGTGATTGTTTGTGTTTGCTTAAACAGGAATTGAGTTACAGCTGTTTCCAGTTAAAAAAAAAAAAGGCAAAAAAGACTGCCACTTCACAAGACCTCATTGCCTTTAGGCTGTATATTGGCATGGGCCTTTCGGTTAAGGAAATTCTGGTTTTATTGGACCACTATACCAATCCTTGCTGTTTTCCCCAGTGGTAATACCCTATGGTCAGTACCACAGGCTGCATCCTCCAAGGGACCACTGCCATTACCAGACACTGCAAAACTGATATCCCTCCTTTGCAGTGTTATGAAGGAGATTCTAAGTCATGATGGACCCTGCTTAAGGCCCACTGACAGCAATGTTTTGTGAAGAGTAATTAGCAGGTTGCTTGACAGGCTGTCATCAGACCCTGTCACAGGGTCTGAAGGACTGTATGAATAAAGTAATGAGTAGGTCTGTTTTATACCTTTCCAGATGGCTCAACTGGACAAGCTTATTTTGACTCCTCTCTCAGCACTACAAGCTTTGTTTTCAGGCCCTCAGAAACTCATCCAGAAGCGCTATGACAAGTTGTTGGACTACAACAGCTGCCTTCAGAGGTCAACCGGAGAAGAGCTGAACCTGGCAAAGAAAGACTATGAGGCTCTAAATGCACAGCTAGTGGAAGAACTTCAGGTATTCAACAGAGCAGCCAAAAAGATTGTGTTGAACTGCCTACATTTCTTCATCACCTTCCTCAGGAATATTATGTCTGCAGCACTTCAATCAAATTCTGCTGTGGTAGTGCCTGTTCCAGTAAGTACATTAGAAACAGGTATAGCTCTGACTTAATTTGTCTTTTTTTCTTTCTGTATGCTTTGGTTAAAGTTGTGTAGGACACACATCTACAAGCTACACTGATTTTGTTCTGCTGAGCACAATCAGGTGGTTTTTTTTTTTCCTTTGCAAGCTCAGCAAAGGTTAAATTCATAGAATCACAGCATTGTTTGGGTTGGAAGGGACCTTAAAATTCACCTAGTTCCAACCCCGCTGCTGTGGGCAGGGACACCTTTCACTAGACCAAGGTGCTCAGAGCCCCATCCAACCTGACCTTGAACACTTCCAGAGATAGGGAATCCACAAGTTCTCTGGGCAACCTGTTCCAGTACCTCCTGACACCACCCTGACAGTAAAGCATTTTTTCCTGATGTATAATCTAAACTTACCTTCTCTCAGTTTGAAGCCGTTCACCCTTGTCCTATCACTACATACCCTGATGAATAGTCCCTCTCCAGCTCTCCTTTAGGCCTCCTTTAGGTACTGGAAGGCCACAATAAGGTCACCCCACAGACTTGAGTTCTGAGGAACTTATGTTCTGAGCTTAAGTTTTTTTCAGACCTGGACTTTTCGTAGAGAATGATCCTAATGGAACTGTTCCAGCTGTTCCAGTGATAGTAATGGCAAGAACATTACAGTAAGGCAAAAAGGAGGCAGCTGCTAGCATTTTAATCTTGTTTCTTAGCATCTACCCTAAATGGCCAAGAAAATACAGGAAAGAGAAAATCTAAGAAAGTACATGAACATTTCTGTGACTGCTAGAGCTGCAGAGTCACAGATGACTGCAAAAGAGAAACAAATTAGGAGATCTGATGAAATAATTTTTATGGAAAGCAAGTTGCTTTTAAACCCAAATATGCTGCAGAAGCTCCTGCAGACATCTCTTGGCAGTGAGGAATAGTTTTGTCTATGCTGGCATAGAAAGTCCAAATCATTTCACTTATGTAGCCAAAAGTACCAAAGGAGCCTGTGTGGGCTACACAGGAGGGCATTAGTTCCTCCAGCCCACTCTACTCTTTCTGGGCACTATGGTCATTACCTGAAGATTGAAATTGAAAAACTATTCTCAATTTGTGTGAAAATCATACTGTGTTTCAGTTATGTCATACTTTTGCCTGGAGGACTTGAACCCCCTGAGAAGCATAGCTGCAACAGTGCCTTCCACACATCCAAATCCACTCACCTGAACCAGACAAGACTCTGTATAGGAAACACATTGTAGTAAGGCAGTTCTAGAGTATTCCTTCCCATCAAGGCTTGAACAGAGCATGTTATAGTCAGGGGTAGCTGAAAAAAATTAAGAAAGCAAGGTTAGGATCAAAACAGAGCTATGTGTTTAATGGCAAAATGAAGACTTTTCCCACATGAAGAAATTGCATCCCTGTAATTTGACATTTTCATGTTTTGAAAGCTGTTGTATCAAGCATTGTTTTCTGTGAAGGTCTGGCTACAAAATCAAATTCTATTTCTTTCTTTTCTGTTTACATCAGCAAATACATTTGGGGTAAGGCATAGACCAAAAGGACTTACCCAGTGCCACAGACAGAGACTCAGCTTACCCAATGATTTTTAACCTATTGGCACCCAGTTGCACAAACACACAGCTGTGGGGTAAGCTACTCCAAGCCGTGCAGCAGGTTGGCCACGCTGATAGCTGCTGAGATGCACATTTGCATCTGAAAGCAGGTGGCTCAGTAGCATAAGTACAAGACTGTTCATTTTCAGCACCATTCAGAATATTTTTAATGATTTAACTTCAATGGCCATGTCTTTTAAATCTAATAGCAATTACTAGAAACTTTCTTTAAGCAAGACCCTTTCTTCCCTCTACATCCTGTATGTAGAGACTACACTGCACTGTGGGCTCTGCAGAAAATTGGCACAACTTGTCAGATTTCCTGACTCCTAGCATTCAGCCCATTAAGCCAAATCTGCTCTCTATCAAATCTCCTTACCATTTTGTACATGAGATCTAACCCACATTTGTGTTTGCAGCTGTCCTCCTCAAGCATCTGTGAAGTGCAGAATCAATTGATAGAGGAGGTTCACAAGCTGAATTTTGTAAAAGAAAACAGCAGTGCAACATTTATTGAGAGAAAATTGAGCTTGGAAAGAAAGAAACCTGTCCCTTCTCCCGTGAGTACCATACATCTGGATCGTGTATGAAGCATCCTCTTTTGATCACTTTTGAAACAAATCCATTTTTATGCAACCTAAAGGTTTGGGCTTGGTCTCTTCCTGAATCAGGTTGTTGGAGTGAAGCTGTTTCATTGACTAGTAACTTCTGATGATTTTTCACTTTTTTCATGTATTATCTTGAAAATATACTTGAAATTAGCTCGGATTACCCTTAGGCCTTTAAGCACATGTTAAGTCTAAGGTTGTATAAATAACTTGGGTTATTTCTTTTGTTAAATACTCTTATAGTTCATCTTAATCTTGTAATTCAGATGACTTTTTCCCCCATGCTCAGCTGTGGTTATATGTACTGGTGTTTACACACATATGCACACACGTACACCCTGACAGCAGAAGATTTTAAAAATCCACCAGGAAATCTGTGTCCCCCTGGTTCCGAATCTTATAAGACATTTCCAGAGCTTTCAGGAGTCTAGTTTACAGTAAAGTAAAGACTCAAGTGCAGATTTACAGGAGAAGCTGAGGAAGCTGTAGGATTCCTTTTAGCATCAGTAAGGCAAATGTGTTCTTGCTTCTGTGGTATGTTAAGATAATACTGGTGTGCAGCACCTCCCTCTCTGCCCTCTGACCAAAACTCTGAAACAAATATGCTTCCAGCAGTTAATAGCTCCTTGCCTCATTTAGGGAGGTAATTTCACCCAAAAAGCAGACAGTTTGGGTACCACTGATTTTTTTTTGACTAATGCCTTATCATGCAAGTTGTTATGTGGTCTTAGCACACCTCAGCCCATTTTTGGATTGTGCTTTTTTTGGTGATATTACATAGGAATACAAAGATCATCACTTCAGAAAAACAATTAAGCAAGAGACAGTTCACATACAAAACACAATCCCTTTGAGAGCAGAGGACAGACTTAAGAGGTCTTTAATTAGTGAAATTTCTGCATTTATTTAAAATCTGCCCTTTACTGCTGACCTATTAATATAGCAGTTGGACAGGTCCTTTCTGCATATGCCAAGGCCATTTGGTCACATATAGCTGTCTAAGTAACTCCTTGGTCTATATGTAAAAACGCGGGGTCCGTTAGCAGCACACACAGATTTTTCTGCATCTAAGTTGCTCTAGAAATGACCTCAGCATCATTGAGTCTGAATATTTTTACTTATGCTTTTCAGCTGGAGTCCCCACGTCAAACAGAAGGCCACAGGTCCAAGCTGTTGTCTACGTACAGCCCCGAATTGCTGTACCAAGCTAAGCGCAAGTGCAATGCCACTCAGGAATTTGATATTGATTTACATGGAGGAGAACTGGTGGCTGTCGTGGAGCAAAAGGACCCCTTCGGAAGTACAAGCAGATGGCTTGTTGACACAGGAAGTAAGTTCTCTGCACAAAGATCCCAATGACAGCTTCCCTTTGGGATATTGATTTCATTCTGGCCCCATCTGTTTGCCTCTGTCATACTGACAGCTGCATAAAATGGCTGGTTTTGAAATGATTTTAGCAGTGTTTTGCTGTTTGTTTATTTTCTGTCTCTTTATTCTGGTTTCTAGTCCTTAAAGGGTATGTGTATTCCTCCTTCCTGAGGCCTTACAATCCAGCCAAAGCACAGAAGGATGTCACAGAAAACAGCTTTAGTGATGATGATTTTGATAATATCAGCCTCTTTGTCTCTTCACGGCCCTCTACTGACAGCAGCACAAGAAGTCCAGGGCACAAGAAGAGTGACAGCAGCTCTTCTCTTCAAATCTGTGAAAATCCCACAATTAATGGTACAGGGACTGATGCTCTTCAGGATATGGATGATCAGCATGTAAGTATGATACACACTGTGCCTGTCTTCTTGTTGCTCCTATTTCAAATCCAGAATTATACTGTTTATAACTTAACTGGTTTCATTTTACACCGTAAAAGACTGGCACAAATCTATCAGTGTGACATAGGAATTTGTTATCCTCTGTTCTTAAGTAGCTATGAGGGAAGAAAAGATAATCAGTTAAATTGTGAATTGCAGTCCTGTGTCACAGAAAATAGACTGTTGCATTATCCCATCTACAATGCCTCATGGTTTCTCTATGGAGCAGGAACCTGCAAAATAGCTCAGTTTGGGGCATTTTTAGACTTACCATTGACAAGAAAGCTGTGGCAATGCTGATCAGCACAGCACAGAAGTGACCCATGTACCACATTTGAACACAAGAGCTTTGTGAAAGGTGATTTTCCCTGAGAAAACCTTGCTGGAAAATTCTTCATGCAATCCATGTCCACTTGGTGTGAGCTGAAAACCAGCATAGTAAAGTGAAGAGATCTTGGAGTTTGGTTCATTCCTCCTCGTGCAGAATTCCCCAGAACCTTCAATTTTACTTTTTATTTTGGCCCTGTCCAGCAATCCCAGGCACTGGTTGTGCACTGGTTTGTATATGTTATTACATGTTTTCTGTACACAGAAATCATACCAATACACAATGACAGCAAAGATGTAGCTACATTTTTCAATTCCTATTTTGGTCTGTGTGGCTTTCGTTTTTCAGACCTTCTATGCTGTTTACGCATTTCAAGCAAGAAATGACCAAGAACTCAGTCTTCAGGAGTACCAGAAGGTTAGGATACTTCGTTTTTCTGACCTGAGTGGCAATAAAGAATGGTGGCTGGCCGAAGCAAAAGGTCAGAAAGGATATGTACCATCTAATTATCTCGGGAAGATGACATACGCTTAGGAAGAGAAGGGCCCATCGAGCCAGTCTCCCTGAAGCAAACAGAATAATCATCTGTTACATTTTGCAGCAAGCAAGGCAAACTCACAAGTGATTGACAGAAGCTATGGTATCCAGCACACAAATGATATTGAGAACCTCCATCCTCCAAAAGCTATCACCTTGTCAAGATCTGAGTGAAGAATGATTTAACAGAAAGACTGATCCTGATTAACATCCTAAAGAGCTTGCTTTTCTATTACCCCATAATTTTCTCTTTTGTCAAAGCATCCTGTGTCAAGAGTCAACCTACAAGTACAAATCTCAGCTGAAATCATGTTTTTCTTCCATAATATTTAGCAAATACTATTCAAGATGAAGAGAATTAGCCTTGAAAAAGGACAAATTCAGTCATCAGGGATACTGTAGGCTGAATTGTTCCTTAACTGCTATTTCAATGAACATAGATGGAACTTGAACTTTTTGACTGTCTGTTTTTATCCTCAGTCACTTTTGTAATGAACTTTTTCCTCAGTGGAGATTATTGGATTGAGAAGAGAAAAGGAGTTTCATTTTTTAGAAACATTTCAACTTACAATATACCAAGCGTGGTGGTATGAGTGACTGGTCCCAGGGAAGAAGGTATGTTTAGTTAAATATGGAAATGCAGGGGGGGAAAGAGGGGACAGAAGAAACAACTACTGTGAATTAAAGAAGTTACAATTTTCAAAAGAATTACACAACTGCTTTGTATGGCATAAACAGTTTGTAGCAATATGGAATTACCCCAGATTTGAAATTCCACATATATCAACACACTAAGCAGTTAGTGCAAAATCTGTGTAGTGAAATGAAACCTGTATTATTAGTCTTGGGAAATTTATTGATTTAAAAAAAAAAAAAAAGAAGAAGAAGAGTCAAGTGGTGCCTTTGATTGAATATTTAGTGCCTATCTGATTCCTTAAGTCAGATACAGGGATCATATTGTCTAGTGAATAAGCTGGGAGTTAAGATTCATCAAAATTTCTCTTCCAGAAAAAAAAACAACATTCTCCAAGTGTCTGATGTTAGATTGAACAGTGAAGAATGTATCAATGAGCTCATTCATTGTTTGCAGATTTCAGAATCAAAAGACATATTTTGCTAAACTATCCTCAAAACAGATGAGGCCAGTTTTACAAGTTAATACAGTCTCCATTGCATCCTCAATGAGCATAGAAAACAAGACATCCCAAGGAAGGAGCTGAATGTCAAGTAGTACTTCTTTAGGTCCACTGACTACAGCGATCCTTAAGCCAGGTTGGTGTCCTGCACTTAAACCAGACTGAGTAGTGATAAAAAATATCTCTTTGGGATTACCAGTGATAACTAAGTGCTTGTCACAATGTATTTCAATATGGCAATGCCAAGGTCCTCTAGTGATAACTGAACACCTTCTTGTGCTAAGCACTGCAGCAAGGAAACAAAAAAGTGATTATGTCTGCAGCAAATAATGTAATTGAAGGTAAACTCCTGTCAGGTATTTTCTGTATTGCATAATTTCTTACACTGAACATTAAAATGACAACACTATTAAAATCAAGGTGAGGGTGGGATTATTGCTGGTTGAGGGTACACAGAAAGTGTTCTAAAGTTTTGTGTAAATTTCTACTTCCTATAGTTGAAATGTGAGGTTTGAAGATGAACTAATTCAAAATAGCAAGATCTAATAGGAAATAACCTGTCAACAAAGAAAGGATAAGAAAAGTTAAGGCAGTTGATGCAAACAATAGTTTTTGCTATGCTAATGAACCTACCTTAATTTTCTTTGATGCCCTCAATTTTCAGATTATTTTCATAAAAGGGTAGAAAAAGTTGTCAGTCTTGCTCAGAGGATGAATGCAGTGGATCACAGAGATTAGAATCTAAAATTTGTGCTGGATTAAATCATATAATAGAGAGACTTTTAGAGTTCTCCGAGATGGACATTCAGAATCTGGTATGGGAATCTCTGTGAATTACTGCTATCCAGTGAGCAGTAACAATAGATAAAGCATTATTTTGCCTTATTGTACTTATGCTTTGGGCACTGTAATCTTGCCATTTCCATAGCAAGAAAAAAGGGTTCTCATTCATTTTATGAATGGATGTAGCTGCTTTTATGGAAAACTTCGCCTTTAGTTAAATGAAGTAAATGGAGAGGGAGTATCAGCTTGGAAAGATTGGACTGAAAGACTCACCCCTACTAAGCTTGCACTCCTTTGACTTTCATATTTTGAGATTATGGGGAAGATACACACAAGAAGCTTTGCAGTTATGTTTTACAATTTAGAGTCTTTTATTTGGAGATGATCTATACTTTGCACTAGTTGAAACAGTTTTAGAAATTACACAATTGTACTTAATAGGCTTAATGCAGTTGTGTAAGCACAGTGGTGAAGTTTTATATGTCAGACAGTGAAATTAATTAAGGGAAAGAGTCAGTAAAAAAAGATTTCTTAAGTCTTAGCTCTGAGAACTCAGCTTGAGTCATAGGGAGAGCTCTGATTTTGAGTGTTAATGTACATTCCCCATGAAAAATCAGGCTCTGTGAAGGTGTCTCAAAGCGAACTTAAATGCTGCTCTCCAAAATATTCACTAGGTATCCTGATCCTGAAGTAACAAGGAATGAAGGATGAAATATACTGGAGCTGACCACCTAAATTTCATTGAATTTCTATGGGACTTAGGAATTCCTCACAGGTCAAATGAAACCCCAGTGTTTGGTTAGGACGCATAATAATTTTTATATTGTGGGGTAATATGCCTTTATTTTAGCCTCACAACTTGGGATCCAGAAAAAGTAATTCATTAGGTACACAAGTGGATTGGCTTATGCCATTTCGGAAATTCGAAGTTTTAGCTGTTATCATTTGATATTATGAATATATTGCAAACTTTTATTTTTGTTTAAAATAGATGAATGCAAACAACAATTGTAAAAAATTAAGAGATGCTCCTTGAATCCAAAGCTGTTTGACATTAAGAAGATTTACAGTATTTCATATTAGACTTGTTCAGTCACATTTTTATTAAGATAGTGCTTTAAATACTAGAAACTGAGCTATATTGGGGCTCCAGAAATTCCTAAGAATATGTAATGCTTTTGCTGTTGTTTTTTTAAATGTAGGGAAGGGTACAGTATTCTACATTAATGACAAAACTAATTTATTTTGATTGAAGCAGGGACAGGCTGCAGTTTAATGGACTGGTTTTGTGTTTGTTCAAATGTGCATTTTACTTACTGGAACTGTTTTGACAGTAAACATGTACAAGTACTTCCAAGACTGGGCCCACTCAAACTGAAGGGTTTCTCCATTTAGGGAGTATTTTTAAGCGTTGCCATTGATAACCTGGAACGCAGAAAATGCCCAGTCCAGTGAACAGCAGAGTCCTAGGCTCTGACTTCTGGCACCTATGTGCTTTACCATCTTCCCTTTGTTTGGGTGGTGCTGTGAACTTTAAGTAGGAGTTCACCTTTTCAATGCAAACACAGATTGAAGAATTATTCCTTCTGAATTTTCATCTTTGGAAGCTTCACTGAGTAATTACCTCCTTCAAACACTTAAGTATGCTTCTGCTGTCATTTTAAGATAGCTTTTAAACATGAAGAAAAGTGAAGTGGACCTAACACCTGCACTAGGAAGCACAGCCATGACAATCCTTGTTCCCGCAGATCTATTACTGATAATTCCTCTTACAATATTGTTTGTTCAGAAATAGTGAAAAAGTTCTTCTTTAAATTATTGCAGTAATAAAAATCTATTTTTGTAAAGATGTTTCTTCTTATTTATTTTTTTAAACAAGATGTTTTCCAGAAGCAAAATGTTTTATATGCTATCCAACATCTGCCTGCAAAATTAGCAGAGGAAAGAGTTGTCTCAGATAAAATGCTGCATTTCTAGTATGCATCCTAGCTTATCTATAAAAAGTCCTAAGATAAAAATATTAGAACTTGTCAAACACTCAAAACACTAAGCCAGTTTAAAAATACACTTCAAGGTTCCAAATATCAGTATAGTTCTTTTCTAGCTGTTCCTGAGGCTGTGACTGTTACTTACTGCTGTGTCCAGCCAGAGGTCTGTCATGACTTGTAGTAGATAAAAGCTTGTAAATTACAGAGCTTTGTGTCAGACCTTTTTTTTTAGATGCAGATATCACCAGCATCCCCTAGTCCAGCCAGAAGGAACATTTATGGATCCAGAGTAACCTATCATTTCACATTACAGAGGGTATCAAATTTTGGGCATCTATGAAAAAAACATCATATTTAAGTAGAAGTAAAATACTACCACAAATTTATAAAATGTTTAAGGAAAGTTATGTAGCTGTTTTTATAGTAAATCACAGGGCAATTTGTATTTGGGACAGAAAAATCACAGGACTATTTTCCAGTTATTTTTTCTAAATAAGAGGTATGCTTCTCAAAATTCAGACAGGCCTTCCTTCTTTCTGCCCTACACTATGTTCCTCAACCTGACATACGACTTCAGTCAAACAATCCTGTAGAACAGACTCCTTTCCTGAAAATACAGTTGTTAATTCCATCCTAACTATAACATCAAAGCAGAAAGCAACTGTTCCCTTCAATCTACTCTGTTTTTCAGCAGTGCCTATCTTACATATTCAAGCTAAACACTTGATTTAGAAGACCCGGTCTCTGCTATAAATCCTTCCTGATATAATACTTCAAAGAATCACAATCCTAACTGACATTTTTTTACCAGCAGAAGGAGACTTTATATTTCATTTAAGAAGCTGGGAAAGTTACAGTGGAAGAAAGGCTTTCGCTGATACAAATTGTAGCTGTATTGCAGATTTTGCTAATACAGGGATAGTGACAAGTCCAGCTAGAATTGCCCTTATTAGAGGGAAAAGACCAGAAGGCACTAAAGGTACAGCCTAAGTTATTTTATTCTGAATGGAGATACCCTACAGTCAATCCATGCCAGAGTTATAGACATAAAAACATCAGGATATATTTGAATCAGGTCTCAGAAGTATTTTAAATGGCATTAGCTACCACTACTTAAAAACAAGGATCAATTTTGTTCTGCCTGTGTTTACCCCATAGGTGGCACCCAAAGTAATCTGCACAGTTCAGCTGTAAGCTCCTGAACTCTCACAAGCAAAGCTACATGTATGTTCAGAGGCAAGACAGAGGCAGCTAGCAACTTGAACATTCCTCTGGGAGCAGGTTTTACTACTGGAATGAACACTTTACATAGCAGCACTCCAGCCATTTAAAGAATCTATCTTCACACTACTACTTAGATCTAGGCAACAGTCTTCTGATTAACACTTAGGAAGAAAATATGCCTTCTGCTTCCTAATGGAAACTGCTTCGGGGTCTTTTCCTAGTATACCACCATTAAAAACCCTCTGTTGGAAAGGAAGAAGGATGGGCTGATCAAAAAGCAGTAAAAGTTCTGGATTGCTCCTGCTCATGTTGTTATTTTTACATAGCCCTGGAAGCCACAGGCATTACAAAGTCTTTTTTTCCTCCAAAGGAAAAAATAGTTGAAAAAATGTGCAAATTTCCCAGGTAGCTGAGGCAATCCCGAGTAAATGAAACTATTCCTTTCAATGTTTAAGGAATGTTAGCCTAAATCTTAATTGTGGAGAAGGGAAATGAGGCATGGGAAATAGCTGCATATATCAGCTTTACACATAGCTAAAATACAGGATGGATAAAAATGGATGCCTATGTCTTCTGTGTTTCAGGTGTGCCAGAAAGGAAGCAAACTTACTAACACTCAAGACAACTCCCTTCATTTTCTTCTATTTTTTCCCCTCTCTCACATCATACAACAATGTTGTTCAATTAAAATATACACTAGCTTCCACTTATTTTCCATTCCTATTCAACAGGACAATATTAAGGCCCTCTACAGTTTCAGAAAGCTTGAAAACACTGCCTTGACTCTCTTCCGCTCTTTTTGCATGAAGTTTCTCACTGTATAAAACCAAAACAGGCCAATTAACCAAACTACCAACCCAAAATTCACCATTTAAATATACCGTTGTTTAACAGTTGATTTTTGAAAATGCATTTTTTTCCATGATGAATCTGATAATTTGAGATAATTAACTCTGCATAATATAGAGAACTCTGAACACCTCAAGCATTTTAAGTGTTGGAATACGAGGTGAAAGAAAAGTGGCAATGACTTCCCAGATTAATAATCCTTTTATTATTAACATTTAAGAATGATGGTTTCAGAAAGTTCATTTTATTAAGTGTCCCCATAAATGTGGGTTTTTTAATATTTAAAAATACCCAACTTTTACAATTTCAAGTTTCAGTGCTTTGAGCTACAGAAACAGGAGCATATAATAGTGAATTCCTCCAACATACTCAGTTCACAAGGCAGAAGGAATACCAGAATTATTGAAGTTTGACCTCCTGTATAACATGAGTTTTGGGCTTCCCTGATTTAACCTCCATTTCAGTCCAGTAACTGGGGGATTTCCTTTAACAAAAACACCAATGCTGCTGTTTCATAGAACATAACCAACAAAATTAGCAAGCAGACGTACTACTTCTTGAGTTTCTTTTGAGCAGCCTTTTTCTTGACCATCTGCAACCTTTTCATAGCATTGAGCTGAGATTCCTGAGAAGTTGGGCCCTTTAGGGAGGCTGACTGATTACCAGTATCCGTGGTGGTTTTACTCGTGCTGCCCCCGCTGTTCCCTGAATTCCCACTGTTGCCGTTCCCGCTGCTCCCCTGGCTGCTGGTGCTCGGCGCGGCACTGCTGGGACTCGGGAGACCCACTTTGCTGACGTTGTCGCTGCTCACTGAGCGGCTCAGGGTGGTTTTCCCCAGTGTCAGAGGTGGAGGAGGTTTCAGCTGAACAGGGTTTGTGCTGTTGTTGGCAGAAGCTATTTTTGACCCTAGTCCTGTTTTTGAAGTTGCCAACCCTGACAAACCCACAGGTTTCTGGTTATTTGAAGAAGCTGCCGGTTTCCCACTGGCACTCTGTGCTGTTGATCCCAGTTTGGCAGTTGATGGATTGGCAGAGGAGGTTTTGGCTGCAAAAGCAGCCCATCCTGTAAGGCCACTCGTTGCTGAAGAGGAAACACTTGTACTGGCAGAGTTCCCCGAAACTGCTGCTGAGGTCTAAAATAAAAAAGCATTCTTATTACAGTAGCATCTATTTGTGCAAGACATCACAGTATGAATACATCGAGCCTCTGTTTCAGTTCTTTTCCCAGGATCATCCAATGGACAATATTTCATCACTGCTTACTGCAGTTGAAAGTACTAACATGAACAAGAAAGGATGCCAGGTGCAGCCAACTTTTAATCTCCCAGCCACATGGAACAAATAATACCTTTTCTCCCCTTCCTTCTATACAGTTAGCAGGCTACCATACAGCATTGTGATCCCTCCATGAATAATAAAAGCCCAAATTTGTGAACTATATAAAAGGTGGTGGCTTGCCTTCCTTTTTTTTTTTTTTTTAACTGTTGTTACCTGGTGTCACTTGTTAACAAGATGACAGATGCTTGGACAAAAATCAGACATTGAGCAATTTATTATAGCCTTTTGGTCAAAGTAGCAGTATCTAAACTGTTTCCTTTCTCTCCCTTGGTTCTTAAAAGCCTGTACCACAGAGAGAATTATAAAAAAAAAAAAAAAAAGTCACTGCACTTCTTTCCTGTAGGTCTCTTCCCATTCAGGTACTGCAAAACACAAGCCTTCTGCACACATGGGCTCCCTTGCTTGCAAAGTGCTATACACATTACCTGAGTTCCCACACCTTAAACCCTATAACCCCCAGGTTTCAGATGGGGATGATATGTTGTGTTATTAAACCAGAGTTACAGCAAACAGCAGAGTTAAAATGAAAACTAAACCCCTCTATTTAAGTAATATCCCTTTTACAGTATTTCTGGAGAGTTTCGAAACAGTAAAGATGACGGATGAAATCAGGCCTCAGGTCTAACAACCCATTTAGGCAAATAAATAAGTCTGCTGAAGTGAAAAAAGTATTCTCAAGTATAGGAGCTTGAGCAATACCCATCATATTATTCATGATGGTTTGCATCCAGGCAGAGCAATGGCAAACATAACTCTGAGCGCATGAATAGTTGCTTTGATTTTGAGTTCAAGCTGTGTTTTCCTAGGTAAGGGTCACGCTTTATTAGACTGCTATGTTTTTTACTATACTGCCTCTGGTTTACCACCTTTGAGCAACTTGTGACAGTATTTTAACTTGGGAAAAACAGAAATAGAAGCAACATAGAACCACGGAATAGAATCACAGAATGGTTTGGGTTGGAAGGGACCTTGAAGGTCATCTAGTTCCAATGCCCCTGCCCACGCTACCCACTAGATCAAATTATGTGGAAGAAGCAGTAGTCTCCTAAATTAGATCTCAGAGTCAGCCAGAGTTTCCCTATTGTAGACTCATAGAACTGTCTAGGCCAGAAAAGACTTTCAAGATAATCAACTCAAAGTGTAAACCCAGCACAACCAAGTCAACTGTTATCAGAAAGAAAAGCCTAACTGTTAAAATACACACGTTACTTGACCACAGAGACCAAATAATATATTTTCTATGATTCATAGAAACATAGAATGGTTTGGGTTGGAAGGGACTTTAAAGATCACCTAGTTCCAACCTCCCTGCTGTGGGCAGGGACACCTTCTACTAGACCAGGTTGCTCAAAGCCCCATCCAACCTGACCTTGAAAAAATGCAGGGATGGAGCATCCACATGTTCTCTGGGCAACCTGTTCCGGTGTCTCATCACCCTCACAATACAGAATTTCCTCCTAACATATAACCTAAATTTATCCTCTTGCAGTTTAAAACCATTCCCCCTTGTCCCATCACTACATTTCCTTGTGAAAAGTCCCTCTCCAGCCTTCCTGTAGGTCCCTTTTAGGTACTCGAAGGCCCCCTGGAGCCTTCTTTTCTCCACACTGAACAACCTCAGATCTCTCAGTCTGTTTTCACAGGAGAGGCTCCAGCCCTTCCCAGCTCCTTTCAGCAGTCTCCTTTGGACCTGCTCTAACAGGTCCATGTCTTTCCTGCTGAGACAGCTGGACACAGTAGTTCAGGCAGGGGCTCACAAAAGTGGAGTAGAGGTGCAGAATCACCTCCCTCAACGTGCTGCTGGGCCAGCTTATTATGATGCAGCCCAGGACATGGCTGGCCTTCTAGGCTGCCAGGGCACATTTATAAAGATTTCTACTTGTATAAAATATCATTAAAAAAATTCATAGCATCAGTTCTGTTCTTTCCCTTGTAACATAAAAATACAGTCAAGAGCTTGATGTTTTAGGGATTTACTGGTGAAGTGAGGGTTTTTTCCCCGTTCTTTCAGTGTTAATGCTATGGTGCTGCTCAGTCTGCATTGTTTTCATTCATGATTCTTGTGAGAAAAGATTATAATCTATGCAGTGAACCATAAACTTTTCCTCTGGCAAATTTAAACTACATTACCTTGACTTCTGTTCTCTTGAATGCTAGAAAAGCTGGTGGGGTCTCAGGTTTTAACTTAATTTCTGGCTTCTTGACCAATGGATCCTTCAAAGCTGGTGCAACTGAAACCACTGCAGGAGCTGGTTTCTGAGGTGGCTTTTGTGTCTTCTGAGCCTGCAAAAGTGGTACGAAAAAACCATGCCAAATTAGTTACAGACCCTATAACATTGACTGTTTTGACTGTTAACAAAAAGCATGAGCATTTTAAGATTGCAATCTAGTCTTTACAACTTCAAGTTTAATGGTCCATGAGAAATGAGGTAATAGGGGATGTGGAGATAGTGCTGGTTATGGTATTGGAGACAGGGTCCAGCCACAAAGCATCCTGAACAGAACTTGCTATTTCAGTGTGGAAAGAGTTGCAGTGGTGACACTTAAAGAACAGGAAAGCACTGGGCCTTTACAGGAATAAGGCAAAGGAAGGTGAACTTGCAGAAGAAAGGGACATAATCCAGCAGCACGGGGATGTGGGCTGCAAGAGCCTGCTAAGAAGTGGCAGGCAAAATGGCAGAATTCATGCCAAAAAATAAAAAAAGGAAAGGTCATATTGAAGGCAACTATTGAATGGCTGCAATCGCTATCCTGTGCAGGAACTGACCTTCAGCAAACACTCCTCTGAGTTCAAAAGCCTGATGATCATCAGAATAATCATGTATTTCAGTCAGTGATGATAATTCCTAGGCCAGGATCTTACATTGCCTTTTTTTCTTGTTTTTCTTAGTAGAGCCATTTCAAAAGATAACAACTTGCTAAGTTATCACAGAGCAGTTTCAAAACACACTTTCTGCTGTATAAAAGGGTGTGATTTTAAAACGTTGGAACTAAAGTCACTAATGTTTCATGCACCCAAGGTGCTGTCTTACTCTCCTATTCATTTCTCATAATGAGACGAGTGCAATTCCAGTGGGATCCTGTTTAGTCAAGAAATTAACATGCAGATCAATCAAAATAAAGATTTTAATTTTTATTTTTTTTTTACTGGAATGTGCTACCCTCAGTTTGTTTTTGAGCCTGAGAACACTCAATGCTTGAGATCTGGACTGAAATTTGCACTACAGGAAAGCAACCATTAATGTCCAAAGCTGAGAAGAAAACTAAAACTGTAGGGCTATTTGGTAGATATATGCTAAAAACTGAGTATCACCCGAAATAAAGAAAATAAAAAGTTTCAACTGCTGCCTGCCAAGTAGGAAATAATCCTATTTCACTCTTCTTCACTCAACTTTTCATTTTTAAAAAACGTTTTTTAAGAAGCACATTGCAGAATGCTCTTTGAGATGCTACATTAAAAAACACACCTGCAGCAAGGGAAGCACTGCTGAGAAAAATAGTTTTCCAACATGCTTCCTAAGATTTCTCTAACCCATAAAATACTCTCACATAGTAGAAATAGCCTGCTGTATTCAAATAGTGCTCACACGAGACAAAAAACTGACTCCTACCATTCTCTTCATCTGCCTGGTACAGCGGGCACAATACCATACAAGTCGAGGATCATTCACTTCCTTGTCTGTCACCTGAGGTTTATGGCAATCCTGGTGGTAGAGATTATGGCACTCCTGACACTCCACTAGCTGATTCACAAAAGTAACTGTCATTTGCCTGCAGAGCAAATAGTTAAGAACAGATTATGGAAGAAAGCACTTAGAGGATTATCCAATTGTTGAAAATTTTGCAAGGCTTAAGATAAAAATTAAAAATATTTTTGCTTTCGCATATATTTCCTACCTTTGGCAAATGAAATGTATTCCTTTTCTTCCTGTATCAGCTCTTCCTAACTAATATTTTAGAAACTTGATATTTTTAAAAGGTAATTTTTTTCAAGAATATCTAAAACTTTCACAATATTAAACATCTGTATGACAGTTTTGATTTCTCTGATTTTTATATTAGAAATATAAGTCTTGTCTGCTTTGCTTCACCTGGGCATTTTATGGATACATCACTCTATAACAAACATGACTTCCTCATTATATTAGTATATGAAGGCCTAGTCTCCATTTGTACAATTCTGCTGTAAGCTTTAGAGCAATACAGTTCAAAAACAAATAACTTCTCAACGACAAGCCGGTAAGAGTGCTTTCTGCTCCAGGATTTGAAAGCATCATCATCCAAGCTCTCCACTACTTTGAAGATGTTTTATTAGCCATCCTTTTGGTCCCTACTACACAAACAGACACGTGGAATTTGAGATAATACCAGAGTCATGGAAAGATGGAATAGAAAGGATTAATTGTGCAGTCCTGCCTTGAAGCAAACATGCAAGCTGGTGATGAGGACTTCATTTTGCATGGGCCTCTGTTGACAGTAATCATGCTGTATAAGTGATAAATTAGTGATATATACATGACTGGGAGTCTGCCTGTGAATTAGCCAAATACCATTTTCTTAAAGATTTCTTCTTTCAGAGGACAAATCAAGCTATTTAATTGCTAAGCTGCTTTTGCTCATATCCCTGAGGAGCAGGTACCCAGGTAACCATGGAAACACCATGGGTGGGGAAAGGTAATCCCTTATTTCTTTATATAACAGAAAAATGAAGTCTGATACTACAACATTTTCTAAGAAATATTTCTCTTTTACACAGGCAATTTAAAAACAGAGGGAGAAACCTTTCTGAAATTCCAGGGTCCACTATTCTACATGTAGGATATTTGAAAGACATTTTGTTTGTTTCTCATTCCTAAATAAACTGGATCAGAACAAAGCAGTGATTTTTCAACCTCATGTGTCAAGGTGGGAGACTCACCCTATTTTAAAATTACAAAGAACAATCCCACACTGATTAAAAAGTCAGGAACTCTTCATGATCAGAAACAAGCTAAACCACTTACTTTTAAATTATAAGATAACTAAGAAACAAGCCTAACAATTTTTTTACCATCAAAAAACAAACAAAAAGGTATTAACAAAAAATTTGAAATTTTGTTATTTCCAACCCAGTGTTTTTTAAAGATTTTTCTGGGGTGAAAACTTCACAATCATCTACAAACTGCATACAGTATTTCCTCTTCATATAACTGAGGAGCCATGTAACTGGTGGGTCCTGTTTTTGCAAGACCTACAAGTACCAGAGAAGTTGAAGTTATTTTAATATTCTCTCCCTCCTTATGCCTAAATTGGTATAACAGAACAAGAAGAAAAACACAAAAGGCATCAACGTGCAATACTCGTAATCACTGTGAAAATACATTTGACACTTGGCAAATCTTGAAGAAACATTTCATGTCTCTGCTTTAGTTTTTACATCTATAAAAAGGAATAGTTAATATTCAAATGCACTTTTTGCATTTGTGAACTCGCAGCTGGGTTCTTGTCAACTTGTCTTCTTAAGCAATGTAAATATAAACTCTTTTGCTATGAACTCCACCTACTCTGCAATTGGACATGATGTTTTCATTCACAACTGGCTGAATAATTGAGTTATTAGAAGATGCCGTTTTAAAAATACTATTCATACTTGAGTTATTTTACAGAGTATCCAGTGCTTTTATTCTTCACATGTATGGGAATATTATTATTTTGGCTCAAGATGGCCACCCCAAAAACAGTGCACATATTGAAAGTGAGCAGTAAATAGAGGAATACTGTCTGACCAATGTGTTTGAGTCAGAACTCTGAAGCACAAATCCTCTTAAAAGCATCCAGTTCAGCACGAGGTGGAGGTGAAGAACCATGTGACATCAGTCTCAGCAAGTTCTGTGTAAAATGAAAGTGACCCTGAGTGTCAGGGTGACTGTTGTCACCCCCTCTCTAACGGGTTGTTTCTTTCCCTGCAGTACTTCTCCCTCCCTCTGGCACCAGTTAATGAGAGCTATTTTAGTTAGCCAGGGCAGAAAACTCTTTTGCAAGAACAATTGAGTTGGTGATCATGAGCATGTAGAAGTAACACCTTCAGCAGCCAGGTTAAACATTGATTGTGGAACACCCAATGGAACCACATACCCGGCCTGTGCTTTTCAAAGCAAAGTCTTGGCCATGTTGGGCACAGGAGTTGCATTTTCTTTAGTTTCTTTACTTTGCAGGCATTTCTCATTATGCCTGTATGTGTTTTTTTGCCAGGGAAGACAGAAAATTAATAATCCACAACAGCTCAAGACTGTCTAAAAAAAACTTTTTGTTATCCCTTCCTGCCAAATAACTTAATACCATACTATTCTTAGTAGCATTTTAACATACCACCAAATGGGGATTTGCCCCTTTTAGGGGACAGAAAAAGTGGAATTTAAAGGAAAAAAAGGTAAAATTGAGATATTTATTTCATACTTCTTCCTTTTTCAGTGTCTCTATTAAGAAACTAAACATTTGAGCTAACATATGGAAATAATGTGACATGAAATCTCATCAGTCCACAACTGGTTACCAGTATAATTAGCTGCAACTACAGAAATTTATCATCCCTGGACTGCAGTTGCCTCCTTACCTACACAACAGGAATGACCATGAAAATGATGGAACAACGAAGTTATAAAGCCCAGTTTCACAAATGACTTAAGCTGAGCTGAAATACATACTTGCTACTGAAAGGCCAGTTCCAACCCCTTCTCTGTCCTGGCTCTACATTCTTGTATCCACACATGTGCCAACACAAGCATTTACTCTCACTAAGCTGACTGAAACCTAAACCTACTGAAAAACCCAAGTGGAAAGCTGATCCAGAAGCTGATTCAGCTCATCACAAAACTCTGTGTGCAATACATCCCCTAAACAGTACAGGGAAGGAGGTACAACTGGGAGAGCCAAACTGCTCCTTTTGGCAGCAGTGGGGGCTTAACAAGGACATAAATAATCTGTGAAACCAAATCCTGGTTTGAGTGATTTGATCCTAGGGTAGATATTCAGAAGTGAATTTTATACTTCTGTTAACACTAAATGTACTGCTAGCACAATGCTAATAAATCCAATTTTAGAGCCCTTACTGGAAAGTAAAAAGAACCTGTCTTCACTGCAAGATGTATTTACTGAGAAAACATGGCTATGTGTAAATTAATGTCAAATGATTAGGAAAAGAGGAGCAACACATATACATCTCATAATAATGCCACTTACAAATGTTTTCAGAAAAGAAGTGATTTTTTAAAATGCTTATCATTAGCTGTTAATACTTTAACTTACTTTCCAATAATTAAAAACTGGTATTTGTCATGATAGGTTTTGCATCATGTTTAGTTTTATTTTTCACTTGCCTTTTCCTGAAGAAAAGCTGTTTTTCTCATTAAAGGTTCTACTTTCAAGAAACTACTCTTATTCATGAAGGATGCTTAAATCTATTATCAACTTTGGATATGTGCTTAAGTGATTTCCAGAATAAAAACTAAAAGAAGCACTAACTCAATGGTACACATTAAAAAAAAAGGTAACTACCTAGCAATGAAGCAACATTAACTTACCTGCAAACAACACAGGCCAATCCCATTTCCATAGCAAAGTCATCAGCACTGGTTTCCTCAAAGCTAGATAAATCAGGCATGGATAAATCCTTGCTCGTCTGAACTGTAATAGGAGAGGAACGAGCCTCTTGCTTCTCTACTTTGGGCTTCTTTGGTGCATCAGCTCCTTCAGCAGTATCCCCTTTTGTCTATTAAACACATACAGAATGTGAAAACTCAAAATGCTAGTAGATACTATTAAAATGAGAAAATAATTGGCACAATTAGATTAGAAGTATAAGAAGGTATGCTTTACAGAGGACACACATAATGTATTTTCTTTAATTACATATTTTCTTCAAAAATATTTACGAACTAGAACCTCAAGCCCACTTTTTGTACTTCACCTCAAAATCCCTGAAAAAGCTTTGGGAAACCCACATTTCAATTTGCTACATTTTAGTTCCTTGTTATTATCAGGATGATTCAAAACAGAGAATCACAGAATGATTTGGCTTGGAAGAGACCTTTAAAGGTCATGAAATCTAACTCCCCCTGCACTGAGAAGGGAAAACAATCACAGAATAATTATAAGAAGACTTTTGTTGGAGTGCCTAAAGACATGATTGGCTAATGCAGCTCACAGGTTACGCACCACTAGATGAGTTGAGCTACAGAGACTGAAAAGGGAACCTTCTGTCTAAAACACCTTCGAGGTTATATACCAAGTTATCTCATTAGAGAACAAAAATCACTTACTTTATCAGCAGATCTCTTTTCTGTTTCTTTTTTCACCTTTTCTGATGCAGTGGGCTTGCCATTGTTGTTGCCAGAGGGCAAACTAGAAGAAGTTTTAGGCTCTTGCTTAATAGGTTTGGTAACAGATACTTTTGGTTGCTCGGCTTCCTAAAAACAGAAACAAAAATTGAGGCAAACCCTACACTCGAGATACTTCCCAGTTTGCAATTAGTTAGATACCAGGATAGGCAAACAACATACAACACCAATCATCTACACACACACTTTTTAAAAAAAACATTTCTTAAATATCTTCATACCATGTCAATAAATTAGTGTGCATAAGTTGCAGACAACTAGTAAAACCTCCCCTTACCACTCACCTTCCAGAGGGAAAGGTGCTCCTTTTCCAAAGACAGATCCTCTTTGGAACATTAATTAAAAAGGAAGACATTTCTGCTTTTAAAATTCAAAGAGATAATGAATACAAATTTTCAGATAATTCTGAGGACAAAATTTAATATAAGCTGAAAACATAACCCGACATCTGATGTAACCAGACATCAATACTTCATTCCTTCATGGAGAAAAATATTGACCTCTGCTGAATCTCAGTCCATATTCATCTAGCAGATGAATAAATTTAGATCTCAACAGGAATCAATAGTTCTCATTAATGACGCCTTAAGGTCGGCAGTGGACAATAACCAAGAGAGTCTGTGAATGAGTGATTAATCACACTAATGCACAGGAGCAAGGTACCCCCTCTCAGCTGGTAAGAAGGCAGTAATTCCCTGCTCTGTACTGGGACAGGTCCTAAGCCCTGAGCTTCAGCTCTCTGAAGTTTGTTGACTTCCTTCCAGGGTTGCATCCTCATTTGCCTGACTGTGGTTACTCTGTGCTCCCTACTCTGTTCTTGGATTTCATGGTCAACCATAAATTAGTCCTGCAGCCTTATAAGAATGCAAGGAAAGAAACCATTACATTTTTTTTCATTTCTGAGCTTTGCAATCCAGCTGATAATGGAGACATACTAAAAAGAAGAGAACAAAAGATTTCTTCCTCTGGCCTGAGCTTCAGTTTCACCTGAGGGCAGGTGACTGCCAGCCAAGCTGTTATTAGAATTGGCTTCCCAAGCCTCTTTGCACTATTATTGATCTCTCTGCTTCCTCTTTAAACCACAAATCGCTTCTTTGAGCTCTGAGGGCACTCGAGAGTTTTGAGACCTGTGTTAGGGGGAACTGCAGTTTAGGTTTCAGGGAGCTGAACAGAAAGGAGTTAGACCACATCGTACAAGCATGATATATGCTGAGCAGTAATAATGCCTTTTAGTTATTTGGAACCACATAGATGTAGAAATGAAATATTACTGATGTATCAGCATACAGACCACCATTATAACATACCAGGTTGACTTCCAGGCATCCTAGGGGAGAACACTACCTCGTTATCTATATGGCAATATGTAGCAGTATGAGGATGTCCCCACTTGGTTATTTCCATTCACTAATTTGGATTCAAATAGTCCCTCTAGCAGGTGTTCAGTGATTTCAGTAGATGAAAAATAATGTTTGTCCATTGGATGGCAATGGTTCCAGACTGCAAATCATTTCTGCTTTGAACCATTTTGTGTTTTTCATTCTCATATGATTTCATCAACAGAATTTCATGGAAAGAGACCCAGCTTTATCAGTAAATAGCTCGTTCTGTTTCATATTTATCTGTGGCAAAAGTAATCGGCATTTTAAAGACCTTTTAGCTCTGAAATGTAACTGCAGAAATATGTAAGTTTGGGTTCACCTTACCTAGCATGTCGGATATAATGCTGAATATCTCTTTTAAAGGTCTTCGTATATCAACAAGGTAGAGATTTTTTTCCCCATTAACTTCTGTTAATTGAATAGATTATTTTGCATAAAAGGGTAATGATGAATATGAACATTCCATGATTACTTTTTCTTTTTCCTAAACTTCTGATTCTCTTTTAACTTTCCAGCTATAAAAGAGGAACTAGGAATAGAAGGAGATCTGTAAAGGCACACAAAACTGACCCATGCTCTCTAACACAAATACCTTCTGAGATGGACGATAGCTTGACTCAGTTCCTCTGGCCAAAGACTCATCAAGAAGTGCTTTCAGCTTTTCTGCAGAGTCCTTACTCTTTGAATGCAAGAAGCCCAGGGCTTTCAGAAAAATGGGATCAAGCTCCAAGTTCACTGTAGCAGCCATAGTGGTGTCTTCAGAGGGAGTTTGAATGAAAAAAAAAAACCAAAACAAAAAACAAACAAATAAAGAAAATCAATGACAACTTTATTCATCTGGAGCATAACTCAAACAGTATGTGGCTAACAGAAGATCTATTCTTTTTGCAAAATGGAATGACATTAAATCACAGTAAGGATGATATGTGAATTAATTATCACTAGAAGATGACTGATTGTGAACTCTAGAGTTGCAAAACTTGAATTTGACTTTACATCTGAAATTATGTCAAATTAATTCTTTGGCATATCTGATATTCAGAAACTAAACTCATCCCACTCAGGTAAATGAAACAAATATTTCATATTCTTGATACTCCATACATCAAGAATATTGAAAAGTATGCAAAACAAGTGTCAACTTCAAGGAAGCAATTACTACTCTTCTCCTCAACATTATTTGCACATACAGTTATTTCTAACTCATGGTTTGTTTAAGAGTAACTAAAAAATCTTACTTGTAGAAAAATTAACTTTTGAAACTTCTGACAAAAAGCCAGCTCATTGTAGCATACAATATAAGATAAAACAGCTAGTGTATTATTTTATACAAATACCTGAAAAAACACCCTACCCATTTTTAAATTTAGCTGGAACAGTGAGAAAATTTATAACCTAGACTGTGATTTAACCACGCCCCCATGTGACAGTCTGAGTTTTAATGTCAAGTAATGACTATCCACGGCTTCAATATGCCACAGTGACAATGTAAATGGAACAAAGTGAGAAAAAGGTTAGAACTAATTAAAAAAAAATATGTTTGCTTCAGAGTAACACATTCTGGCCCTCTGGAACCTTCTCAGTTCATTTCTTTAACAAAAGCTCTAAGGAACTGCATTTACATTGGAAACTGTACTTAAAAAGATCTCACTTAATCAGTAATTGACAATTAATAATTTAAGAAATAAGTGGGAAGTTATGGGAACACATCAGGATGCTTTATGGTTTTGTTTGGTTTTGGTTTTTTGGTTTTTGTACACAATAATCTAGAAGATGTTCTTGAAAAGCCTTTCATCAGTTCTGCTCAAAAGCACTGGACAGCTTTTTCAGCTGGAGCTTCCAAGGTTTTGTCTGATTAATTAATTCCTTTTGATATTCATGGCAGTGAACTTTTACCTCTCTGGTCAAAACACCAGCAGTGGCAGCCTGCTCCCTTAACACTTGCCTAGAAGTCCCTAGGAACCTTTATCTCATGCTGAGCTTTCACGAGACACCAGAGAATCACTTGACTGAGATCATCAAGGAGTTCAACATACAGTAGACTTCATAGGGATTTTATCAATGGACCCAGCAGAGAGTTAAGAATCCTCTTCAAGAGCCTCTTCTCTCTTCCTTAATCTTTGCTACTTGACAAATCGTTTTCTGGTGGCCACAGAACTTCTGCTAGTAATACTACACACCAGTTACTCTGCTTTTTCACTGATCAAGCAGAGACTGCAGTGAAAGCCCCATCCAGACAATTCAGTCTCTCTCTGATGATTACAAAAAGTGAATCCACAGTGCATGGAAAGCACATACCCCTTTTTTAATGCATCTACCTCTAACAGATGCTCAAGCTGCTCTCAAGATCTGTGGGTAGGTTATCTCCTCCATTTCTTTGTTCTGTGAATATGCCTTTTACAAGAGTCAGTACCACACACTCTTAAACCAGGACTCTGCTAAACCCTCTGTTGAATGAAAGTTGAATCAAAACACTTATTTCAAAAATTTTGTAGAATTCCCTGCTAAAAAACAATACTTTCAGTTCTTCTCTGAGACTTCTACTAGGAATACACATTTGTCTACAGGAAGAACAGGTAGCCAAACAGTCATTAGCAGCCAATTCAGGATGCCTGTAATATTTAGAGAACAAGTATAAACACACTAATTCAATTTTCATCTAGCTGAAGATTTCTTTCTAGCTCTAGCTTTTTAAAGACTTATACTGAAAGGAACTGTTAAACCCCAAATTTCAAGAGGGTTCACTGTATTTATTCTTTTATTTGCTATGAAATTGCAGCAATTCTTTCTTTATTCTTGAGGGTAAATTTTAATGTCATAGGCTACTTCAGTTACAACCAATATCACAAGAAATTTCTCAAGAGAAGGGAAGGAACTAGGCTTATTAAACAGTTCAAGTATGCTCAGCTTAGGCATGTATTTTCAAATTAAAAAAAAAAATCTATTTGTGATTTAGAGGAAGTCTATTCAATGGGAAGATGAACACATCAAGAGCTGTCTTAAAAATAGCATCACCTGAAAAAAGTAAATTGATAATTATGCTCTCCTTACTGGACCATAACAACACAACTGCCAAACAGACTAACATCAGTAACTGACCTGGTCCAAAAGGCAAATTATTGCTTCTGGTAGTAGCCCTTTCCAGATGTTTACAGATCAAACAGTTTTCAAGTATAAAACAGTGGTTTGACACTTATAAACCTAAGATCCAACTACATTCATTCATGTTTTCAATCATAAACTGCTCCTTGGGCAGTGGAAGCAGCATACAGCAATGTGATAGCCTTGAGATAAGGACAGCAGAGTGTTCTAACAGTGATGCCATAGGCTGTTCTGCAAGACAGACCTTGACTTTCTTCTTGAAGGGGAATCTTTGTACAAGAAATAATTCAAATGCTGTTCAGGAAAAAAAAGTATGGCACTGTCTTTTCCTTAGCAGTTTGACAACTCAGCTGTGAAATTAGATGACTGTGCTAAAAAATAACCCAGAGCAGAACTGGTTTTGCTCAAAGCAAGTGCACCCTTCTTGCAACTCAGCATTCAGCCATCAGCCTAGCCCTAAAAGCACCTTTCTCAGATTAGGTCTCTGTTTGGTACTTCTTCACTATTATATAAAGAACTGTTTGATGATGGATACACAAGACCAAACGTAAGGCAACAAAACTCCCTGAAGTATTGGAGATTATATTAAGAATCCTACAACGAACAATCATGGAGTAGCTTCCCAACGTGTACTATTCGAAGTGGTTTAAATCCCTGTGGGGAAAAATAATGCTAATTAGTAGGTTGTTATTTTTAAAACATCCAAGAATTTTTGGATTCTCTCATTTCTTGAGCATACTTTGTTCTTCTGCCAAATACATACAAGTTTAATGGAGCACTATAGAGAATACATGGTCCTCCAATTTAATAGACTTATTAGATTTCTAAGATCTTAAGAAAAAAAGAGCCCTCTTTTTTTTTATTTATTTGCCATCTACTATGTTGCATACCTACACATCTATTATCTTATTCATTATAACTTGCAGTTAAAGGGATCTACTTCCATTACACTTTTAGATATGGTCGTATTTTTATCCATCTGTTTCTGAACTCCTGTTTCTATTATTTTCTGAGACAAGTGTACTACTGAAGATATTTTTCCAAGAAAGCACACACCTTCAATTTATATTGCAATGCTATTATCAAACCCATTCTTTTATAAACTCGGAAATATTTTTATTTTTCACTGACACTGATGATTAAAAGGACTTCCACTCACATATCCTTTTCAGCTACCTTCAACATATGTAGCAGTAAATTTAAAACCTAGTCACATGAAACAACAGCACATAATTCCTGCCAACACACTCACTGCACTGTGTTTATCAATAATTAATTTATCATAATATCAATTCACTTTCTCCCTCCCCTTTAGATTCTTCCATTCCTCAGAACTTACTCTCTTCCTGACTAATCAGTAACAGTGGCAGATTTTGCTTATTTACCAATAATACCTTTTCCAGATCACTTCCAGATGTAATGTAAACCTTCAGAAAGTAGATCAAGGAAAATCTTAAAAGCAGGAAAAAACAAACTTCTGTTTTCAGTTTTTGCTTTTGTATCTTAATCAAGACTTGATTTATGACAGCATAATTTCTCAGTTACCTTCCACAAGGGACATTTCAAAACTCACACACTTCAGTAGTCTGGAAAACTGTATTAATCAGTTCTCATTTATCTGTTATCTTCTGCAAAGAATCTTCTAAGACTAGAGTAAAATTTCCTGCTATGTAGTTACTAGTACTGGTATCCTTAATTTTACATTCTATTCCACACCATATTTTATAATATACTTTAAAATTAATATTTCAATCAATATCGCCGTAATCCATTTATCCAAAATGTCTAAGATTACACTATTTGCCATTTTCTCCTCAGAAATAACGAATTATTTAAGAATCACAGAATCATTTAGTGTGTAAGGGCTGTCACATGGTCACCCTGTGCAATCTCCTGTTCAAAGTGAAGTCAACACTGAATTCAGATCAATTTGCCCAGGACTTTTCCAGCTGGATCCTGAAAACCTCCAAATACAGGAATGTGAAAAACCTTATGGGCAACCTGTCCCAATGCCTCACTACCCCCATTTCCTTGCTTGGAATTGGAAGTTCTAACTTGTGCTGTCTCTCATTCCCCCTCAAAGCATCTGACCACAAAGACTAGCTCTATCTTTTCAAAAACCTCCTTAGGTTTATAAAGGCTTCCATTAGGTCCCCTTAAGCCCCTGGCAGATGGCATCCAACACTTCCTTCACCTTCAGATCTAGCTATTTTGCCACAGGGGACAAGCCAGGTAGTCAGGCATGACTTATCCTTGGTAGATCTCGAGATGGCTATCCCTAGTCTCCACCTGCTCCTCCTTATGCCTACAAATGGTCTCCTCCATGATCTTTCCAGATGGAAGCAGCAAGGCCTGTAGTTGTCTTCCTAGTCCCTCTTGCCCTTTTTGAAGACGAGTATAAAATTTGCCTTTCTCCAGCCTTTGGGATCTCCCCAGTCTCATGGCCTTTAAAAGATGACAAAAAGCAGCTCTGTGAAGATGGACCTGAAGATGGTGTTTCAACACGTGCCATTGCTCATTGGTTTAAGACACTGGCAAATTGAGTTTACCTCCACTACTGTTTTCACCTTTCCTTAATCCAGTGTATACTGAAACTCATCAAGCTCACAAATTCCTGGGTATCATCCTCTTGGAAACTTCTTGGTGACAAAATCAAACCTTAGTTAAAATGGAATTTCTGAAATAGTTACACCAAAGCCACAACACGACCCTCTGCAACCTACTTGCTGCAAATCTCTCCCTGAGACTTCCCCTTAGGAACGCACAAAACGCCTCTCCCCTGAAAGCAACACCTTAAAATGTTTAAGATAATATAAATCCACCCACCCTCCTGCCCCCGTTACCGCCCTGCACCGAGTTGCTCAGGGCAGCGGCTCCGGAGGTGCCCTGTGCCCGGGAGGGACCGTCCTGGCACCCACCGGGACAGCGCGGCGGCCGCCGCCCCTCCCAGCCCCACAGGAGACCCACAGCTCACCCCGGGTCCGAGGGTAAGAGCCGCCAAATGTGGTGTGGGCTCCACTCTTCCTCCTCCCCAAACCCTTCTTCCTCCCTCCCCCCAAACCGCCTCTTCCTTCCTCCTTCCCCCCAAACCCCCTCTTCCCCGCTCCTCCCAAATCCCTCTTCCTCCTCCCAACCCCCTCTCTTCCCCCATTCCAACCTCCCTTCTTCCTCCTCCCAAAACGCCTCTTCCTCCTTCCTCCTCCCAAACTCCCCCTTCCTCTTCCCAAACACCTTCTCCACCGTTTTCCTCCTTCCCAAACCCTTCATCCTTCCCAAACCCTTCTTCCTCCCTCTTCCCAAGCCCTTTCGTCCTCCTCCCAAACCCCTCTTCCTCCTTCCAAAACCCTCCTCCTCCTCCTCCCAAACCCCTTCTTCCCCTCCTAAACCCCTTCTTCCCCTCCCAAACACCTTCTTCCGCTCCCCAAACCCCTTCTTTCTCTTCCCTCTTCCTCCTCCCCAAACCCGTCCTCCTCCCTCCTCCCAGACCCCCGTTTCTTTCTCCCAAGCCACTCTTTCCTCCTCCCAAACCCCCTCTTCCCCTCTTTCTTCTCCCAGACCCCCTCTTCCCGATCCCCGCCGAGCCGCCCGCTGGGGTCTCACCGGAGGCGAGGAGGAGGAGGAGGAGGAGGAGGAGGAGGAGGAAGAAGAGGGAGGCGCACAGGCGGGTCCACCGCCACGCCGGTCCCCCCGCGCCCCGAGGCCGGCGGGCGGCAGTTCCGGGCGGTGCGCGGGGCCGGGGCAGGAAGGGGCGGAGCCGGGGCGGACGCGGCCGGGCCGGGTAAGGAAAATAGACCGAAAAGAGGGAAAGCGGTCGGACTTATTCCGCGGGTCCGGTTTTGCTGGGGTGGCAGAGCGCTGAGAGGAGCTGGGAGCAGCGGTTTTGTGGAGCGGGTCTGTGAGGGAGTTCTAGCTCGGCCGTGTTGTTCTCTGCGACAGCCGAGTTCCAGCGCGCTGCCTCCCTGAGTTCTGGTTCTGTTCTTCGTAACCAGTGTCCTGCCTTCTTAAACCATCCACAACTTCCACTTTGTTGGTAGACCTGTCTGAAGCTCTTCATGAAAAGCTTCTGGGCTCCCTCGCGGGTGCAGTGGTGGCTCTGGACTCACACAGCAAATGGATCGTCGGAATAGAAATATATTCTCCAAAGTTATGTGCCTTAAGGCACACATATTGCTTTGCACTAATTTAAATATTTGTTTCGTTTTTAAATGACATTATATTGAGCGTTTCTCAAGCCTTAATGCATCTGCTTTGGCAAAAGTTCTGTGTTACCGTGTAGTAATCATCAAATGAATGATATCTTTTTCATTCTGAAAGGAATGAATTTCACTCAAACTGAAAGGAAGAGGATGCTTATGTACTTACTTATTAATTTTGAATTTTTTAGTTTTTCATTTTCACAGGAAATGCTTGTTTTTAAAGCAGTTATTTTCTTTATTACATTGTTAACGCAGCAGCTGAGTGAAACTAATTAATCTGTCGTTTAGTGCATGTTGAAAGGAAGAGAAAATGGTAAAAACCGGTACAGTTAGCGAACCTTATACTTACATAGTGTTTATTGCTTTAAATAGCCACGGTGACTTTTATACCAAAGGTAGACAACATTATTTATCTTGTCTTTACGTTATTGTGCAAATCCTGTGTTGGTCATTGCTTCTCGTTTCCCCTCTTTCAGATAGTGGCTATTGTAAATAAGGCCAGTGGAATAAAAAGCCACCTCTTCCCACAGAATTTATAGTCTAATTAGAGAAAAAAGTGCTGGGAAAAATGTTTTGAGCAAATAGTGCAATGTCGTGTTAGATTTTGTCAATTTTGCCTTGCATGTTTTGTTTTATTGTGTAGGTCTGTGTCTGCTTTTGTCTTAGTAAGCTGCCAAGGGATTAATCAATGTATCACATTTAATGGAAGGGTAGCAGTTAAGTGAAAACACTTTAATGAGAACAGGCAGCCAGGTGGGCTACTGAGACGAAAGGCTGTGCATAAATTCACAAGGAAGGTAGACTCTGCAGGGCCAAAACAGTGTGGAAAACCACCTGTCTTGGGAACAAAAAATATAGGGAGCAACTTTGTAAATGTCATTGCTTAGAGTCAAGATGTTAGGAGGAATTCTCTGAAGTAAAATATGGGAGAGGGGTAGGATATGGCAGTGTAAGGGTGTAGAGTTTGGTTGAGGTGACAATTCAAGGTGGCCTTATCTTCTCACAGGAAACAGTACAGAAACACAGGTAAAGTCACTTATAGACAGAACTCCTGGGCAGATTAGTATAGTTTCTCTTCTGTGAGAGACTTGAGAATAAAATTAGCTTAACTGTAATTTTCCTTGTCACAGACTGGCCTTAGGAAAACCCAAAATCTCACAACCAACCAAACAACAAATCCTTTAAGAAAAATGTTTAATTTTTAGGTTTTCCTGTGTGACAGTGAACTAAAAATTCTCTTTGTGCTTCTATTTTTTCACATGTATAATGGTAACACAGGAAACTTGCACCTTGCAAGGCTTTTTGGGAGACATTCAGTTACTGTTGTGATGAAGGGGCATAGAGGTTTTTGCAACCAGCAATACAAATAAATACAGACTGAATGCTTTGCTATTCTAATGAAATATGTAAGGAGGTCATGCCAGAAGCCCATTTTGTTAAAATTACTTTTTAAAGTTCTTGTGGAAATTAAAGTATTAATTAATTGAAGTATTAGCTCTGTTGATGTTTTAAAGCTCAATGCAAAAAGCAGAGTGGGGTTTTCCAGTGCTTGCTCTCCTTACTTTTTAAAAGTTTGTTCTCCTGGTCTGAAAAGTATGTAACTTTAAACATCCCTGTAGTTGATATTTCCTGTTCTTTGGGGCTTTGGGAAGAAAAAATGTAGTAGGATAGTGTATGAGAAGAATTTAGGACTATATTTTAAAATAGTGGAAGAGTATATTGCAAAGATGCCTTCAGGTCTGGTAGCATAAGAACTTGCAGGATCAGGGCCTTTAGCTGAGAGAGATCTGATTGCCCATACAAACCAAAATGAATTGCGGTCATATAGATGATAAGAGATTAATTTGTCCAGGTCTGGAAATTGTTTGTGTATGTAAGTACCTATCCTCAGATTTAAGCCTGATATTGTGAAATGTGCCATGTTCTTAATTCTCCCTGAAAACCAAAGAAATGAGACATTCGTATTTTTGCTATGAGAGCTGGAGTTGTCACCTCCTCTGGAATCTTTTCCACTGTTCAGTGTAAGATACTAGTTGCTTGCACTTTTTTTTTAGACCTTAGCAATTTACAGTTTGTTTTTATTTGGTTCAGAATTACTAAATGGAATAATTAATTGTTGTTGTATTGGTACTGTCACTGTTTATGTGATTGCTTAAAAAAAAGAAATTCTCATAATATTGACCATAATACTAATATTTGGATTTCCCTTACTCCTCCTATGTGAGGAGAGTTTAATTAACTGAAACAGCAGTCTTAGCTTAACCCTTCTTCTCTCCCTTCACCTTGAATTAAATCCATCTCTAAAATTTTTATGAGTGCTTTACTAAGTAGATCATAAATATCACTGTTTCTGTGTTCTTTTTGTCTTTGTAGAAGTTCATTTAGGTTCAGAAAAATAATTCAGTCTCTCTGTCATGTCATACTCAGCTCATGTTGCAGCTGAGTAGTGGTAAATGACTGTGTATATTTACAAAAGTTAGTCTGAGTTTTGAGGAGGTTAGTAACCACCCTCAAACTGTCTAGTGCAGCTGTCTCCCAGAGGTTCTCTCTTCAAGGCATTTGGAAGAACAGACCTTTGCTGAATGTACCTTTTCTTCAGTACAAAATCCAGAGCTTTACCTAAAATGGTTGAGAGAACTAACTTGAAGTTACGATACTACAGACTAAATGAAATGGCCTGAATTCATATTCCCATTTTCTGACCCTGTAAAGAGAATGGAGTGGGTGGTTCTGGACTACATCTGCTTATCCTGCTTCAGCAAGATCCTAGTATTGGTTTATATGGTTTGCATAATTTTTGATAGTTTTATACCTGAGGATGAGAATGGTGTAATTTGACCAGAAATATTTCAAACTTAAAGAATACAGGTGGATTAATAGGATAGCATCAGCTGTGTTTACTGAGTTGAATACAAAGCAGGGCAATGACCAACAAGTCATTATTTCCAGTAAGTTACTGTCTCTGGAACTGTCTGACAGCTGCTGTCTGTTACTCATTGCTACTGAGTAGAAGTGATTTTGTTCAACAGATTGGAGGAGAATTCACACTGAGGCTGTTTACCCCTTCATCTACCAGTTTTCAAGCAGTAGTACCTCTGCTTGGGCATCTTTTAAATACTTATGTTTTATTTTTAGTCTAGTGACACATTACCCTTTGTGGTGAGACAGTGCTTCAGAGCTGCTACTCTGGATGAAAGTGGGCAAGGGTCAGTGTACCTGTTGAGAGTACCTATGTGGTGGAAAGGTTAATGTTTTATTTGGGCAGTCCTGAGTGATGGATGTAGAATAATTTGTAACAACAGGTTACAATAGTTGGAAAACGTAGAATAATATACTTTGGAAATAGAAACCTTATCAGAATTTACCAAAGTATTTATCAGTTCTATATAGCATGATAATGACCAAAATAACTGATTGTGTCCAGTAAGGTCAACCAGAAGAAAACATTCATCACTGAAGTGATTGGTAAGATATATGTGTATGTCTGAGTGGCCAGAGTGGCCAGGAAGAGATGGGCTTGTGTGCTCCTTGAGTTCCCATGGAAAATAAAAATAATAACCCAAATGCATATGAGGGTACTTTTTAATATTGAAAGTAGTACTGTAGTCAAGAATAGGAGTTTAAGTGCTGATGACTATGGATTTAACAGGTAAGACTAACTCTTCTGACTTGCCTCCTTAGCAGTGCCTTCACTATGTAATTTCTGCCGCAGAGCTGTACTTAGGATATTGAGTCTGTCTTGACTTACGTACTGTCAAGATTTATCCAACTTAAATAGCTTCTGGGAAAGTAGGTATTTCATTATGTATTGTCTTGTTCTTTGTGTGGCAGGTGTACTAATTAAAGAAAAGCAACAGTACTCATAGTAGAGCCACTGTTCTTCTGGGACAATAACATGTCATGTAATACTTTAAAAATACTTTGCTATAACAGTCATTAGTATAATCTTAGTGTCAGGTAGATGTGGTTTTATTCTTCCACTGCCTTCTTTTAGGCAGTTGATTTGGCCCTGTGATAGATAATATGAAGTAGTAAATTTGATGTACATGTCTACATGAAGAAAAAATAATCAAATAATCAGCATATATCAAATGAAAACCGTTTTTTTTACTTTTTAAATAATTCCGTCATATTCATGTAACTGCACAAAGACCTTATTAATCCAGACAGTTATTTGAAAGACTCGTGTTTTTCCAGTGTCACTGATGCTTTGTATATATGTATATAAAAAACATTTTGGCCTTCCTTAGCAACATTTAAATTTCTTTCTCTTACTGCACTGGAGGTGTCATCTGTAACACTTGCTGTAAGAGCCCCATCTAGTGTCTAAGGCTTTTCAATGCGAACTGTGATTTGTAGGTTAATGGGCAATTCCACTGAGGAATGGAGCATTAAAATTATTGCATCAGTGCTTTATGTTAAACTGGTATGGAATATTGTAATAGGAAAAATGTAGTTTTTCCACCCACAATGAGGAAAATTAATTTTAACTTTTAATATATTGAGAAGATATTAATTTCAGCTATGCTACTGTCATATTCAACTGCTTAAAGTAGTTGGGTGCTTGAGGTGTTCATGTAGCATTCGTGAAAGAAATGTTTATTTTCCTATGTGTCCTTCAGTTATTATGTCACCAGGCTCTAGATTAATTTTTAATACAGAAACCAATATTATTTCCCATGGCCTAAATACCCTCTATAAATGCCTTTTAGCAGTTACAGAAAGAGAAGTGTGTGTATTACAGAACTGACTGTTGTAGATGTGTGCTCAGGAACTTGCTTTTTCAATAATACGTGGTTAATGTTGTGGGAGATTTTGAGTCAAAAAACCCAAAAAAACCTTGCTATAAAATGTTTATGCACTTAAAAATTGAAAAGAAAACGTTTTCCTGTTTGTTTTGTTTGATGTCAGAAATATGCTAAAACGTAAAAAAAAAAGTACACAAATACTTTTCCTATCCATGATCTGTATGTGAAGAGACAATGTATATGTGAAACTGTTCTTTTCTCTCAAAAAGGGTCTGCGGTCCAAATCTACAGGCAGGATGTCTGTAGTAGTATCTTATGTTAAAATCAGTTGTGGCAGATAGTGGAAGAACCAGTGTTTTAAACCTTTTTTTGTTCTAAGTTCTGTATTCTTTTATGAATGTCGTGCTCTGATTTCTATTTCAGGAACTTCAACTCAGGAGGAAGATGAAAGATTGCGTCACCGAAGAACATTTATATTTGGCTTTTTCTCATCAGTACAGAGAGAGCATCTTTCCTCTTCATACATCTATCTCCCTGTTTTTGCTATCCTACTGTGACTGCAAATTATTTAAAATTTTCTTAGTGCCAACTGGCGAAGATGTGGGTGATCAGTGTGTGACGAAAAACCTCCCTGGCGATCTTGAGGTGCATTTAATCTCCAGGTGTCAGCTTCCAGAGGTTGTGCAGAGCTGCAGTTTACCTGCAGTTGTCGTGAAAGATGGCAAATTCTGCCGAGCTGGGCTTTCTGTTGTCTTAAGACATATAATACAGAAAACATACGAGGCAGATCCATCTAAAAAGGATGTTTTGGAACTCTTGGGCTTTAAGAAGACTTGCTTAAAAGCTTGTGCTGAAGTGAGTGCCTTTCTTTCTCTTAGATACATTAAAATTTCTTTTTATTAGCATTAAATACTCTGAAGTAGACTCTTAATATTGATGAAAACTAACTTCTTTTAGTGAGAAATTAAATTTGCTTAGAAAATGAAATTTCCTTAATGGAGAAATGTCTGTACTTTGGCATAAAGATGAAAATAATTATTTTTGAAGATACTACTTAGCAGCACAAAAACCCCTTAAAATTCAAAAAGTACATTAGATCTGTTTCATGACTAGCAGTATAAATGAGTTCTATAAATGAAGTAAACTAAAAACTATCTAATTTATTTTTACTTTTGATTTCAAGAGCACCATAATACTGTTAGCCTTCACTGCCAGGGTGCACAGCTGGCTTATGTTTAGCTTATCCTCGTCAGGTCGTCCACTGACTTTTCAGCAGAGTGGCTAACATGGCCAGGCGGCCAGTCCCTAGCCTGTCCCATTCCAGGAGTTTAGTCCCTCCTAGGTGTGGAATATTCTATTCCTGTCAACCCATTCTCTAGCCTGTGTGGGCCCATGTGAAAAGCAGCTCTTTCATGGAGTTTGTTGACTGCTCTGCTCAACTCACTGTTGTCCTTGATGTGAGTGTAATCCATCACCCCCCTCCAGGTAAAGATGATCAAATAGGATAGGCCCCAGCATAGACCCTTGAAGATTTCCACTGCTAACTGACCTTCAGGTAGCATGTGAACCATTAACCAACACTACCCTTTGAGTTGAGATTTCAGTCTATTTATCACATAGTAGTTTACTCATCTGACAGCTCATCCATCTAGACTTGCCTTCCTCGCTCTCTCAGGAGGTTGAGCTCCAGCCTGTCAGGATTGCTGCATCCACGGATGCCACTGATTACTGTGTCTCCAGCCTGGTTCATCCGTGTTGGTGTGTAGCAGATCTGGAGGAGCACATCTCTGTGTTAGTGCACACAGTGCTAGTGTAAAGATGTTGTCCCTGACATCCTCCAGAAACCTCTGTAATCATTTGGAACTGCTGGAGAGCTTCATTCTGTATTTCAGAGAGCTGCAAAGTGAGTGAACGGAATAAGAAAAGAGTTTAAAAATTGTAAAACCTTTAAGTACAGGTAATAAGAAAAAGAGGACAAGGATAACGGCATCAAAAAAAATAAGTCATTTTTTTGAAGTGCTGTTCAATTAGGCAGAAGTTTTTTTTGATGTTGCATATTAAAAACCCACTAATAATATAATACATTTCTGAAAATAAATGTGCTCAAAATCTGTTTGGTGTGATTGGATCTTATTACCACCATTTGTAGAGGTGACATATAGAAATTGATCACAGCTTTGCTTGTCATGAGTTATGCAGCCACCCTAATATTATGTCAATAATAAGGAATAAAAATATGCTATACTGGATAACTGTTCATTCTGTTATATGTAAGGTTTAGCTTCCTAATTCTGCTGTAGCAAAAGTAATAGAGAATATCTGAGTTTCTAAGATTAACAAAGAAATCTGGAATTTCTTTCCTTAAAGTGAATGAAAATGTATCCTGGATTTTGTTTCTCTTTCTGTAGAGACATTAATTACATACATTTATTTGACAGGTTAGCCAGTGGACCAGACTTTGTGAGATCAGCATTCCTCTGGCTGTGGAAAGGTTTTTGACGGCATCTCCTGAGCACTGTCAGGCTATTCCTCCTGACATTTTACAGTTTGAAAGGAAGCTTGGAGAACCTGTCCGAGTACATAATGATGACAAAATTCGTAGGCAAAAACTTCAACAGCAGAAGGCAGGTGCCAAGGCTGCAGTGCCCATACTTGGTGAAGAAGCAGAAAGGGAATTAAAAGCAGGGGAAGTGCATGAACATCCACCCCCAAGTTTGGAACTGAGTTTAGCTTTCTCCAAGCTACTTGTCCAGGAAGCATCAGATGCAGTCAACAGAGAGGCCTCCCACATCAGGAGAACAAAAACTTCTGACCTTCCGCTGTTGGACCACATCTTTGCAGAAGGGCTTTATTTTACTGTGGCAGATATAGTGCTATTGCCATGCATCCATCAGTTCTTGGTAAGATGGCAAATTCTCCAAATATTAACTAGTGTGTATGTATGTTTTTTAAGAATTTGAAAGTTGTAAAATATGTTATTTAAAACATATTATGGCATTTACAGTGTGACCTTAACCCAAAACAGAGGATATGTCTTTGTTTTTGTACAAACACAAAAACCAGGGATTGGTGAGTTTACTTTTAAATATGTAGCATATAAATACTTAGTAAACACCATTAGCTGTTAAAATATTATACTGAAATATTTTGGTACCAAGTTGCCCAGAAAATAGTAATTTTAGAATACTGGTACAAGTGACTTGAGCTCAACTTCAAAACCAATTCTGGAGTGGGAAAAACTTCTGAGGCAAGACTGTGCAATCTGTGTACTTAGTTTTGTAAGGATATACACACAGGAATGATTTAAGGAAATGACAGCTATGTCTTTATTTCCCATTACAATGAAATGATACAGTGAATTTGCCTGCTACCAGCATTCCTGCAGTTATGCTATGAGATTTATTGCTAAGCTTGTGTCTCTTGCCCGGAAGAGCTCTGAGTGAGGCTGGTATTGACATTTTGATTTTGCAAGTTTCTTTGCCAAATTTACCTTATGATGTTCGAAAACAAAGGGAATTCCTGGAGAAGATGCTGCTAGTCAGATTGAGAGAAACAATCTCTAAAATCAAGATAGGGACTATTGAACATTAATAATGTGATAAATATCCACTTTGTAACTTCTTTAGCCAATATCATAATCCTCAGTGTATTGATGATAGCAATACTGGAGTGCAGAAGTAGGTTAATATGGCTGCCTCTGAATTAGGATGATGAATTATTTTACAGAAATGGTTCTTAATTCACATCTGCTTTGTTTGTTTTGTGAATCACGTAATTGAAGATGAACGGCAACTTCTGCATTCATGATACTAAACAAAAGTATTAAGACAAAATGCTTTCCTACTATTTAAAAATCTTTGAAATATTTCAATCTTTGTTTTTCCAAGACCTTTTTAAATAAGAAGACCATAACTTTTTATAGTAATTTTTTGATTTACTGATGCTGGGCATGGGAAGATTCTTGGATCAGATGCTTAATTGATTTCAGCAATGCAATTGAGATTGTTCTGTAGATGTACTGTGAGCAGCTGAGAATGATGTATTTATTTACTTTGTACGTGTGACCCTTAAAGCCCTGGTCAGCAGCTTATGGACTATATATTTTATAATACATTTGTGTAGATCATGCCAAGGATTGCCCTAAAAACCTGGCTTTCAGTTTCATTTTTATCTGAATTACAAGAGCTCTCTGGTAATGTTACTTTATTTCTCTTCTCTGATAAGTGATCATTTTCTAAGAAATTATACCTTGATTCCTACAGTTATCATTGAAATTGAGTAACGTGCATCTGAAAGCTTCTTGCAAGCAGTGAGTTGAAATTGCTCTTGTTGATGGAAGTGCCAGAGTTTAATTCCTTATTAAAGTGTTATTGGTCACTTGTATAACTGGACTTCCTGGATTGTGTTTAAAAAAATCACTATAGTTGCATTTCCACTGATTTAAGGGTGTGAATAATAATGAAGTCTTCAGTGAGTATGTGTCTGGAAAGTAACACACCATAAATGTGAGTGGACCTGACTAGCTGATTGTAATTATAATTACCAAAAGTAAGATAATGAAGCTGAAGAGTTGTTTTTCATTACCTCATTCCAATTCAGTTATCTTCCTGAGGTTAGCTTTGGTACACTTTCTGTTAGTTGTAACTGTTGAAAATTAATAAAAGTGTAAGAGAAGCTCAATTATTCATCTGGCAGAAACCACTCTTCAGTTTTTAAAATACAATTTAGAACACTTGATAACAAGTGTAACAGTGCCTCTTAGAATTGCTTTCCAAAAGACTTCTTTCTTAACTGAATTATTGTATCTTTGCCTGTGTTACTATTAGGGTATTAAATTAGATGCTAAAATCACACAGTTCATCCTTCCTTTGCTCCTTTAGCTATTGCTAATTACTTTTTATTATCTTAAGCATGTTATAAACACAGCATGCAAGAGAACTGCTTGAAATTTCACGTCATTTCAAGTGTTCTTTACCAATTTCTACTTCCATACTGCGGACAGATAGGTGGAGGAATGCTGCTTTTGCATGGCCTTTTCTGCCTTTTCCTGTAATCATGATTTTTAATTTTATGTTTAAAGCAGGCACACCATCACAAAGTAGTTCAGGTTGGCATAATTGAGGTTGGAGGGCACCTCTGGAGCTCATCTTGTCTAAGCCCCCTGCTTAAAGAAGGGTCAGCTACAGCCAGTTGCCCAGGATCATGTCCAGTCATGTTTTGAGTGTGTTTCGAAGGATGGAGACTTCACAACCTCTCCTGTTAAGAGGATGATCTTCATTGTTTTGAAAAATTTGGGAGTCTAAAGAAAGTGATTTAATTTCATCAAATGCATCCTTTTTAAAAGTAACTGGACTTCATGTAAATTGTGATGTGGTGTAATTTTTTTAATATGTGCAACATATTCTTACTAAAGAAATGTTTTATTTTATTTTTACACTTAAAATTCTAATTTTTATTAAAGGCCACATCAACTCATAATCATATACACTTAATTCACAAAAGAAACATACTGGTTACCATTATTGTATAAAATATGTAACTAAGACTGTAAAAAAGTCTGAATAAATATATGACTTTTAAAAAAAGAAATAAATTTGATTCACTACTACTAGAAAAAGTTGCAGATGTAGTGAAAAGACTTCAGTAAAGAAGGAGGATAATGTATGCCTGTTTCTGTTTTGCTGTTGCCACACAGTGTAAGGTATTTCAGGCTTGCAGTTCCCAGCAAAATAGCTATTGGTGGATGAGCTTTTAAGAACTTCAGGCTACTCGTGGGAAAGAACAACATTCAGATGGTCTTGCTCAGAGTTCAGTATTCATGGCAAATCACTGCACTGGGTTTTTTTCTCTGACTACCAACCAAAATGAATCATTCCTATGTTAGGAGATGGCATGCAGTTAAGAACATTATTTAAATTGAACTTTTTTGTTGCTGATTGAAATTATGAATAACATTGGTCATGTAAATCTTTTCATCCTATTAAGCAAACAGGGATTGCAGATAAAGTCTAAATGGCCAACTGGCAATTCTACCTGCAGTTTTCTTACCATCATGCTATGAATACACATGCCTGGCATGAAGCTGAGCTCACTTCTGTAGTTCATGCCTTCTAGTGGCTTGTAGGAAGAAACCCTCCCATTTATTTTTTTAGGTTTCCAGCAAGAAACAGGGCAGAAACCTGGTAAATTTACCACTGATATCCACTTGGTATCAAAGAGTTCAAGAAGTACCTGGAGTAAAGAAAGCTGCTGGCAAATGCAATATGGAGCTTCTCCAGCTTCCAGAGTTGATGTCTGCTCCAGAGGAACAGGCACAGGACTTCTCTTCAGTTCCTGATGAGTTAGAAGAGGAGAACGAAGACAGTCATTTTATAGGTGGTCCAAGGCCAACTATGACTAAGTTAATGGTAATTTAAGCTTTTTAATGAGTTATCATTAGTAGCAATATTCTGCTTGATTTTTAGTAAGTAAAAGTTTATTGGAATTGTAGAAGCTAATTCTGACAGCCTTGAACAGTTTAATACATCTTGCTTTTATCTGATATGCATTGACTTAGAATTGATTTTACTTTTTCTTTCTCTTTTGATATTTGATCAACTCAGGAATTGAGGAAAGACAGGACTGCTGAAAGCCCTGTCAATAATTCAGAATAATCAAAGTAACTTTTTGTTTGCATTTTCATATTGTATTCATCTTTTAAAGATATTTATGTAAAGGATGACAAAAAACCCTGTTGCTTTTATGTTTGGCTTCATTATTCAACTCTTACTGGTTTTTTTTTTTTTTTTGCTATTTGTTAGAACTTTGAACATCTGGGAACTCTATAATGAGTTTTGTTAAAGAAAACTGTCCATCATGTTCCATAACTCTCAGTATTTTTTGCATAGAGGTTGACAGCATTTCCTAAAAAATTAACAGGACTTTCTCGTGAAAATGAGAGATACATAATTAGAATCTCATATAATTTGACTCCCATATAATGTAAAGTCATTTGACTCTCACATAATGTAGAGTCATCTGCCTGTTTAGTTTCAGTTAGGCTTAAGGTGGTGTTGTTGATCTGATGCCATTAAATTCAGTGAGAAGTTTGATACCAACTTTAGTGGTAAAGGATCAGGGTCTTAACTTATTTTTTTCTTACTTTCATGTAGGAAAATGGAATTGAAGCAAAGTTTTTTCCACATCCATGCCCCAACTGGACCCTAGACTGGACCAGTCTACCGTCTGCAGTCAGTCCTGGGGAAGGTAAGGGGTTTTATGTATGTGTGTGCATATTTAACAGTGCCTTCTTCTGGTGAAGCCATTTAACTGTTTCCTAGGAAAATATGTCAGTTTTCAATGTGTTTCAGAGCTCTGTGGAACGGGTAAGCAATTTTAAATCTGTTCTAAAATTCAGTCTGTTTCTGACACATGGTGACATGACTTCCCTCACAGGTCATCAACAGCTGATGACCAAACTGGGAATAAAAAATTGACCTTGAATTCTGAACCATATTTTTCCCCACTGTTTCCTACTTTCCTAAACTTTTCTTTATACCTAGAATAGTAAACTACATTATGTTAATGTCATTGGCACAAAAGTTGTACGTGGACTGTGTCTCCCAAAGCAGCAGATGATGATTTTATTGTGATGAAAATAATAGTAATTAGTAAAGTTTGGTAGCTACATACTGAGTGGCACTTTTCCCTGCCCTGTAGGGACAGTTTGCTTTGCTGGATTGCAGGGCAGTTCTGTTGCCCAAGGACTGTGGTTCTACAGGAAAAAAACCCCCTGATTTATCACAACATTTATTGTTTTCATCACCGTTGTGAATATTGAATACCTCTTCCACCGTGCTGTAGAGTGTCCTCTAAAATGTCTTATGCATGATGCCAGGCAGTAAGAAGTTAGTGAAGAGCTATACATTTACAAAAAATAATTCAAAATTACCTAACTGAATACAATCATGTATTCTTGTCTGTGATATAAAAGCTGTAAAAATAAGGTAAAATTTCAAGTTGATTTCCTCTGGTTTGGATCTGTGTGTAGTTCACAAAGCTGTGACAAAACTCACATGTGTACCATTAGTAGATTTATATTTTATAGGAAGTGTCCATCCTTCTAACACTGTTTTCCTCTGGTTTTGTCCTGAGAGAAATGTTTACTGGGATGTGGCACACCCTGCTTTAGTTATAGATTCTTTCCTTTAGCATGGAAGAAAAAAAAACCCAGAACAAAACCAAACTTAGATTTGCTTCTATATTACATCATGCTTCTTCAGACTTATGTGGATGTTTTGGATTTATTTCTTGTGTTAAAATAGCCTTTGCAGTCTGCTGAAATGCTTGGGAGGATTATTTGTCTTGAATTTCTATGACAAGTTCCAGTATTTTGTCAGAAGTGAATGAACATTTTTGCTCCTTTCCAATGTTCAGGGTTTGGGCTAAAGTTTTAGTTCATGCTTTTGTCAAGATCTCTTCTATTTGAAAGAAAATTGTGAAAAAGATGCATAACATACAAAAACACATAATGAATATATATTTGGAAATTTTTTGTTGTAAGGAGGCTCTTGGACTTGGTTAGACTGTGGAGAAAAATCAGCTCCTGCTGTTTCCTACCTGTGTTTCCTGCTTGCTGTCTCTTTTCTTCATGTTTCCTGAAATGGTTACTAATGACATTGATCTATGAAAATGATTTTCAGTACAATTTTTGGGAAGCTTTGCTAGTTTAACAAGGTACTGAGAGAGAGATTTCAGCTTCCTTCACTCAAGATCACAATAATGCTGATGCCATTTTCTGATTTAGGGAAACTCCAGATGGTTGTCCGTTTAGTCCAGGAGCAACAGAGTCACACAGGACAAAAAGACATTTCCTGATGTGAAAATTGATTTTGCTTTTCAGTTGGATGCATCTGCATGCTTGCCTTTGCTGTTCTACGTGCTACTGTTCTCTGTTTCATGATTCTTTTCCTACTGCAGCCTAATCATTGTTATATCAATTGAATTCTCAATATTTTACTGCTAAATCCTACCTGGCATGCTCAGAAAATAGTCACTGGTTCTCTCAGGGTTTTAAACTGGATCTGAGAAATGCAATTCAAGCTTTCAAACAGATTACCCCTATAACTGGTAAATAAATTTCCCCTTACTAATGTTGATAGAAAAAGTAGAGAATGTTTCAGTTAAAACTCCCTTTGTTTTTTTTTTTATCCATAGTAAATTTAATTTGCCAGCAAATCTTAATTTAATAGTATACGTGGTATACTTTCTTTGCTCACAATTTGTATTATATGTATGTAGAAGTTCTGGAATTGAATGATTTAGTCTGTTTGTAAGTCTAATTAGACCACCTTGCTGTCACAGCTATTTACTACAGAAAAGAATTACAGATGATTGCAGTTTTAACGTATTATTTAGATTATACATTTAAGATGGTTCAGTTTCTTTGATGAGGATTATTTACTGTTGCAAAACTAAAGATTTTCACATCATGATTTGCATTTCATTTGCTTAGTCATATTTCTGAAGCAGAATGAGATAGACTAGAATAGACTATTTCAGTTTGAAGGGACCTGTAATGATTGGCAAGGCTAACTGCCATACCACTTCAGGGCTGACCAAGTTAAATTAGGTTGTTGTTAAGGCATTGCCCAAATGCCTCTTAAACTGGCAGGCCTGAGGCATCACCACCTCTCTAGGAAAGCTCTTTCTTTCTTTGACCACCCTCTCAGTAATGAAATGCTTCCTAATGTCCAGTCTATACCTTCCTTGGTGCAGCTTTGAACCACTTCCATGTACAAACCTCTGTTAGTTCTAGTCCTCATGCAATTTATAAAAGGTATGTGATTGACCAAAATGGAGTCACGTTTACATTTTAGATATCCTCCAACTTTTTAAATTTCTGCTGTTACTTCCAAAATGTATGGCTTGTACAGTTGTGTGTATTGAGACTTGAATCTATAAGCCTCTGTGAGCATCTGGACTGTATTTGAAAGGATATATTCCATCGTAATATACCTTCTGTAACTGTTGATGTTCTAGGATATTGTAGTTGTTGAGTTGTTCTTGCAAACTTTCCCATTTTAAAGGAATCTAACACAAAATATTTCATTTATTTAAAATTGTATTGTAAATGCTGTTTTCTCTTCTAGTTGACTGTATAAAAACTTGGCCAGTACTTTATTTTTCCAAATCTATGTTTAGGTCAGAAATATGTTGTTATTGTTTATTAAATACAGAAGCCAAAATACCTCAGCACTTTGTTGTTTCTTCCAAATCACGTAGTGTGTAAAGACTTATCCCCAAGCACACAAATCAAGTCTGTCTGGCTAAATATATATCTTGATATTGAAAAAATAATTTGTGTAAAATCTCAGAAGAATTTCTAAGTTATGTTAGAGGCAAATGCTTGTATGCCATTAATATATTTATTGAAATACTTGCAATAAATACTTCAGTTGGCAGTAGACACAATCCAAAAGTTCTAACCAAACTCGGTACTTGGTTGTGTTGAGTTTTCCATAGAAGTAAAGGTACATGTTGTTGTCAATATGTACAAACAATAAAAAGAGGGTGGCAGGTCAGAATATGTAAATATAGGTGGTCACAGGAAAGAAGGGAAAGAGAGACAGAGAAAATGAGACAGAAGGAAAATGAGATACATCAGTACAAGGAAATAATTGCAGGATGTATGTCATTATAGGAAGTGTTTTCACCTTTTTCCTTGGCAAGGCAGTGGCTGAAATTTTGGGAAGAGGTGCTTGTTGAAATAAAAATGAATGGAAATAGTGTGCTACTGCTGATTAAATGTGAGGTCTGGGAAAGAGAGGATTATATTTAATTAGATTTGTGAGCAATAAAGAAATGCAACATCTTTTCTGTGGTTTCACTGTTCATATTAGGCAGCAGTAGAAAGAGGGTTTATAATCCTTTTTGGAACTTCAGTCAATTGTGCATCTTCGCTTGTGTTCCTGGTCCTAAGTGTATGAAATCATTCCTTGTCTTCAGGTTAATTTCCTACCAGCTGCAAAGACTTTGTGGATATTGAGATCAGTTTGACTGGTTATGATTAGGGTGCTTCCTTTAGGCTCACCCAAAGCACATTAAAGGGAGTGGGAAAGTGTGTCAGTGTGGGGTTGGACAGTGATAACCCTTGTCACTGCTTTATTATTCTGATGATATATGGAGTCTGTGGTACTGTCATGTTTTTTCATCAAACATTGTGTTCATTGTGAAACAAAAAAAGAAAGATTTTTTTTTTCACAGGAATCTATTTTTTTCTCTTAAACAGCTTTTTATTTATTGGTGTGAAATTCAAGAATGAGAAATAACTGGCCCTCAGTTTCACAAACCCTTACTTCTTTTCTCACGAGTCAAAGTACTTGTTAAGCAGAAAGTACTTTATATTCTTCATTTGTGGTATCTCATTCTGAAATTAACCATCTAGACTGACAGTATGCATGTGGTGCTATTTACTTATGAAGGTAGTGGTTAGTTGTGAACAAATTTATGCTATGCTTTCCAAAGAAACTGCTCACAGAATGAATGTAGCAAGTAGGAAACTACATTCTGTGAGCTTGTAGATGATGCTCTCTTCCTCATGAAAATATTTTTTCTTGAATGAAGGCATTATAGTAGGTCAGAAAAAGATCTCCTTAGCTGAACTATGACTTACTGTCAGGTGAAACTGGAAAGACCACTGTGTTTGCACAGGAGATAGAGAGGTCAGTTACAAAATATGTGAAGACTTTGAGGTGAAGGAAGTCTGTTTAAAAAACTGTAGGCAGATAAATAAAGTTAGATCAAAGTAAGTGATTGCATTTTACTAATGCAGCTTGCTCTTACATGTAGCCCTTTAACTTCATGGTTGGTCCTAAACAAATTCAATGGTTTGTATATAAATACAGTTCCCAGTGAATCATGTCAAGTATATAACATGCTTCAGTATTTTTAGTAAGAAATGAATTCCTAGTATTGAATTGACTGGGACAAGTGTTTTGACTTCTGGAGGTGAAATTTTCTATGTGCAAATTTTAAAAAGCCCATATGGAAGATGGAAAGGCCTTACATGTTCTGTGTCCAGCACATAGGAAAGGGTGTTAATCCATTGCAAGGCAATGCATCCTTGCCTAGCTGAAGACAGAATGACTCTGATCAAGTTTGATTTATCCTTGCTTTGTGATCAGTAGCAAGTTGATGGCCAAATTAAATTGCTATATAAAGCTGTCACAGAAAGGTTGGCCTGAATAAAATGATACCCTGACTGATGCATGCCCCTTCTTTGCATTCCAGTCTCCAGACTTTTGAGAAAGTTGCTAGGTTTTTAGAATGCTTAACTTTTAAAATGAGAAAAAATTTGGAAAGCCCAACATCTACTTTCAGTGAAAAGGCTGTCCCTTAAATCATTGTTGTGAAGAGACTTGTTACCTTGATTTATAAGCCACAGAATAATTAATACTATACTGTGAATATGAGTTGTTGTTTTTTTTTTTCTCTTTGGAGAGGGAGGTGAAAGGAAGCAGCATTCAGGAAATAGAGATATATAATATTGAAAAAGTTGCCTTTCTGTTGTCTTCTTTTTCTAAATAATTTGTCAGCTGAGAATTTGTTCTTCTAGTGTGCATAACTTATGAATTAAGGCATCAGCTGATTTTTCTACAGTCGAGATAAGGTCTCTGGTCTTTCTTTGAAGACTAAATATACAAATAGTTGTAAGGCTATTTTTAAAATTCATGTACCTGTTTAGTAGGGTGTTGTTTTGTAAAATGACTTCTCAGATCCCCAAACTCTCCCCAGCTCCTCCTACCCTCCTACCTTTCCCAATAACTCTTATTTTCTTTTATCTGGTCAGGATCTGAAATACGAATGTAGTAATGCCTCTGTACTGTTTCTTTATATCAGTAACATTCTTTAAACTAATCAGTTCACACATTTTAAAGCTAGATAGATGGTATGATCATCTGTACCTGTCTCCTATCTGTTCTGGCTATAAACTGAGTTTGTAATTGCTTGAATATTAATGTTAAAAAGATACCTGGTTGAAGGAAGAGTGGCAGGTTCACATTATGATTTTAGTTCTCCGGAATGGAGATTAAACTAGATGAAGTTAGATATTAGAGACTTAATCTAGATAAACTAGATGAAGTTAGATATTGTAAAGTGAAAGAATAATTTTGGAAGGATACCAGTTTTAAAAAGAGCTTCTGTTAAACTTATCAGGTGGACCAACAAGAATAAAACAAAGTTTACACTTAGAGTTTAGAAACATCTTCAAAACTGAAGTACCTTTGAATAACACAGGCTGGAACAATAACACAGAACAGTGTTACAGTTCTATGGAATTAACTGGATTAAACAGTCTTAGTGGTGTACCAGACAACAACCCTGAAGGATCAGTGTTAGCTTCAGCTTCCAGAACTGGTATTAAATAAAGGATACTTTAATATAGTGTAGCCTCTCAACAGGGAAAGAAGAAAATTTTGAAAATTTTCTAACCCTCATCATAAACAAAATTAGTTTTAATTAAAGGAACAGCACTTAATGATGTAATTATCTTCTAACCAATCTAAAAGTTTGTGACTTGGTGTCCATGTTAAAGTTGTTTGTAATTGCTCATAGAACTGACTAACATAATAACTGTGGAATAAATGCTGTATTAGATGCAGTTATATGATAAGAAATTGTTGTCAAAATTGATTCAATATATTCAGGTTGTTTCTAGGATTGTTTTGTGAGGATAGGTCATTGGTATTTTATTTTGTTCTGCTTTTTATGTTGGTATTATCTTTTGAATATTTAGACTTGAGAGATGCTTTCTGAGTTGAGAATACATGGTGCTTAAAAATCAAAGCTGGTTTAGGGAATCTGATATTTTATTAACATTTTTGCTAATCAAGAGATGCAAATTAAGTGTTTTACTTTAAATGTTAAAAGCAACTGTATTTTTTAAAATTAGATCCAGACAGTCATTTATTCTGTAAAACAAAAAGAGTTAAAAGAAACACTTTAAAGTTTTCTATTTCCCTTTCAAGCCTGTCAGAACTTTTTAAAAGACTTTGAAGATTTTTTTTTAAGAGTTTTTTTAGCCTATTTCAGTATCTCAGGCATCCTGAAGCAGGAACTCATCCTTCTTCTTCAACTGATTTTTCCATATCAGACAGCTCTTTGCCTGCAAGCCACATGGGTAACAATCCAAGGGAAACTCAACTGAAGCTGCTTCTCATTATCTCCTTAAAGTTACAGTTTTGCTGCACTCATTTAAATAAGTTTAGACCACATTTATGTGTGTATTATATTTTGCAGTTCAAGATCTGGAAAAACTTGTGATGGCAATAGAGTCAGGTTGCCTCATATTCTTGATAAACACTTGAGATATAAATCATTTTCAGTAACAAAGAGAAAGGAAAATGCTTATTTTTCAATATAGATAACATGGGTGTTTGAGGTGATAAATATAAGAAAATGGAAGTTTATTACTTTGATTTCACTCTTCTTTTACATGGCTTGTTGAGGATTCTTGAAAAATTTCAGATTTCATGTGTGACTTCTTTGGATCTTTTGACTGTTCAGGGATATAACATTGCACAGTTGGCCTGAGGACAATTTTGATGGAAGGTTGAATGCAATTACTAATTTTTGGACAAAAAATTCTTTATGTGTAGCTGGAAGTAATAACTTAGACATGCCACCAAACCAGATAACTCATCCATGACAAGGTACACTATTTCTCCTACTTTGTGCTCTTCCTCCATTTTTTGTTTGTGATTGTCTTAGTTACCAAGCACAGCAAGGGAAGGGAATTAATTATTTTATATTTTCAAGATGCCTATTTGGAGATAGAAGGCAAAGCTATTATATGACTAAGTTAAATTAGTATGAATAATGATTTTTAGGCACAATGTTTTACTAAAATGAATACTTTTCTTTGAAAACAGAGATGGCTTCTATGTCTCATGAAATCAGTGCATATGCATTATGAGGGATACGAGTTCAGTACATTTATGTTTGCTTGAAGTCTGTTGCATTTTTTTGTGATAGTTTGATCTAAATGACATGCTTACAGCCTCTGAAATATTCAAAATCTGCAAAGGAAAAACAACAGTTGCTAGTGTTATTGAAAATGATACTAGAATAATACCAAGTTCTAACAGCTGCATTTTGATTCAGTTAGGACACATTCTCCTTGGTGTTTAGCCTATTCTGTAAAATATTGTTGTGGTGAGGGTGATTGATGGACTTTCATACGACGATAATCATACTGAAAAATGTCACATTTGTTTTTAGTGCCTTGCTTTGTGGAATAAGTGTAAGCCCTCAGAGGATTTCTGAAGCCTTAATGCTTCATATTGAATATCCCCTACAACAGGAGTTCAGGGTTTGATGAAGTCTAATTCCTAGAGGTATGATTTTACAGTTCACAAGTCCTTGTTAATTGTGAGTTTATTAGGTTTCTGAGAGATTTGTTTTGTAAAATACAGTATATAAAGTTCAATGTATGCTTTTTTTAGTCCTGTTGTGGTTTGTGTTTGTTTTCTGAACATACATAAAGATTAAAATTAAATGCTGCAACTTGCCAGTTGAAATGTTTTACAGATTTATGATTTCGGTACTGAAGGCAATTCTTAATGATTAGTTTTTGTAAATTCACAGTAGTCTTAGTTTTGATGGTTAAATTGAAGCATGTTCTTGATTAATCCAGAGTGAACTTTTATGAAGTGTCTGCACTTGACAGTCATTGGCCTAAACTGACTGTATCTAGATAGAGTTTGAGTGTTATCTGCCCTAGAGAGAAAAAGTAGTTTTATTTGTTAGACTATGAGGGTTTTTTTCCTTCTTTTGTCTCTAAAATTCTCAAACACATGGAAAAACATAAGACCCAAAACCACTAACTCATAGATGCCTAGAGATATTTTTTAACAGAATGGTTAAATTAATTTTCCACATCTTAATCAGAAATCTTTAATGAATGTTAAATAGCCTGCTATGTAACTCTGGTCTTTGTTTCATTTGAACTATTTAATCTTTCTTTTCCTCCTGATATCATTGTAGTGGAGTTTACTAGTTTCTTTCTCTCTTTTAAATTTCTATATTCCTTGTTCATGGGATAGCAGAGCCCCAAAGTTGTATTATTTATCTCTTAAGCCAGAGGTTTAGAGATTAAGTTTGTGCTTAGTACTCCGTAGTGCAGAGGTGCAGGTCATTGGAATATTACTACAGAGGAATGAAGGAATGATGATCCATTCTAACAATTATGGTTTGGAACAATGTCCGGCAAAAATCCAGGACAGATGATTAATGTGATTCAAAATGACATTTTCTGCTGAACCTGGCTCAAAATCAGGGTATTCAGAGGGAAGAGGAATTATATAGAAATTTATCTCCTTTAATAGTCAATAAGGCGTACTCAGGAGTGATGCTGTGGTACAAAGTGTCACTTCACAGGGAAGACAGTGATGACACATTTCTTTCTCCTTTTTGTGCGTGCTGCTGGCCCTCAGAAGGTCCTCATGGCAGCTGAATAACTAGTTGTCAAAAAATCTACCCGTTTCAGAACTTCAGCGAAATATAAACGGTTAATTAGATGGAGGAATTCTGCGGGTTTTGTTCATGTTCTCTTGCTTGCCTCTGGTGAGGTCAAAATTGACTTTGTCTGCCACTGTGAGGAAGAGCTAAATGCCTGTTCCAGGAGTTTTGCTCTTTGCACTAGCAGATGTGAACTTTCCAACTAAGTGTATTAAGTGTTCAAACTTCCAACCTATTTATTTTTGTACCTCACCCAGTTTTAATTCTGTATGCACTTAATCTTTTATCATGCTTTTGTAATGATGTCCTGGTTTTGAAATATAAATTCCTTTAAAAACTTTTGGATACCATCTAAAAAATTGTAAGGATGTGTAAAGAAATCCTGTCCTGTTTCCACATACAGAAGTGAAACAGATTGCTTTTACCTCTATTGGGCCAATATTTCACTTTTTGAAAGATGTATTAACTTTCTAAATATTTTAATTAAATGTTGTAGTAATTAATTCCATATGTATTATCATACTTCTATTAATTAGAAAGATTTAGGAGAAGGAGTTAACACCCATGTGTCTCCAAATATTCTGAATATGCTATTTGATAAAAAGTTGAATTGTTGATGACATTAGTCTTCATAATTTTTTCCCAGAATATACTAATATCTTAGTATTTCCAGTTGCTATATGATTTAAATTGATCTTCTGTAGCAAAAGAGGTACTTAATCTACTTCAATATTCTGGTATTTCTTGCTGTGAAGTGTCTTCTCTGCTTACTTGAAGGTTGTTCTTTAAGTTTTCTCATTAGATTTAAATCCCAGCTACATTGATGATTGGTTGTACAGCTTGTGTCCTTTAGGTCTTTTGTGTGTTGTCCATTTGCCGCTTCCCAGGATATGGGGATTCATAATTCACGTAGTTATGTAGCATAATCAACTCAAAGATTTAAAGTTAGGGATTTTTTTTACTTTTCTTTGCAGTATTTTTATAGGTCACTTACATCGTTGTTTTGTACCCATTGTAATTGAGAGACGACTGAGTTTTAAATTTATCAGCTCAACTGTTAAGTGAGCAGGACTGTTCTCTGTGTTTCTGCTGCAAAGTCGAAGCAGTCCTTTCAAACAGAGGCATCAAGAGACCTTCAATACCTCTGCAACAGCATTTTGACTTTTTTACTTTCTTCGGAGTGTAATGTTGAGCTGTGCAATCTGTCTCTCAAGAGCAGAATGAGGATTTTTTCTTAGCTGTTTCACCACTGAACTCGTGTGTGACTTCTGAAGGTTAAAATCTTCACAGGCCACAGGAGGGCAGCAGAATGTCTTTGGATATGGAGCTGTACTTGGATGGATGGAGCTGTGCTCTGTGACTAAGTGGTCACCCAAGAGAAAGGTGCTTTTTAAGTGGCAATTCTCAGCTCAGTAACCTCTAATCCTAAAATTTGGGATGACCTTTTGGAAAAAGTGATTTACAGCATTTTTTTTAACTCTTCAAATTAGAGTTGATGATTTAATGGTTGAGGTATTAAATTATGTTAGAATACACCTAAAAGCAAAAATTGCAGAGTCTGTTGTGCTAGCTGCTATGTAAACACCTTCTGCCTTGGATGTTTTCAAGTCTAAGAAAACATGTACAGAAAGTGAGGGAGGGAGAAAGTTGATCAGCTCAACTTCTGCTGGAGTTTTGTATTCTTTGGGATAAAGGAATAATACTGAGAAGATATTTGTAAGAAAATGAGGAGCTTAATGGAAATTTCCAGCAATTTTTTCCTGGCTTACAAGTAACAACATGAGAAGATTTATGCAAGGGATTAAATTTTTTTTTTTTAGTTGATCAATAAAGCCTGCCATAGTTCAAGGGCCAATGTTTTGTTAATTAAAAAACATGGTTGGATTATGGCTGGAATTCAGAGGAAAGGGAAATAATTTGTTTAATATGTTGCAATAAAATATAGACAAATAAAAGGATGTAAAGTAACTAACTAGTAATTTACTAATTTTTTGTTTTGTAGCAACACAGTGAACCCATAAGAATATGTGACCCTCTTCATTAGGAAGTGAGGAAAGTAGTCAGAATGTGAAGAGCTGTCTAGCCTAAACAAACATTTGAAAATGAATGCCAAAAAGAAGTCACAAAAGATTCTCTTAATTGAACCTCTTATGACTTCTCTTCCTGATGTAATTTTGCTTTCAAAAATATAGTCACTGGGAAATTACACAGAAGTTAAGATCAGAAGATTAGCTAAATGTAAGAAGGAAGGTATAATTTCTGTACTTGAGCACAGAAGAGACTGCAGCCTAGAAAACAAATGAAACTGAGCCTGAGTGCGTCTCTTTTCTCCTCTTCCTCGGTAACAAAATGCTGCAAACCCTTCAAATGAATTTATATAATGTTCTCACTTAAGTTTATTGACACACGTGTTGTGGGAATAAATTCTTTAAAAGTATTATTTCTTACTTATTTGTGAGGGAAGTAGAAGAGAACTTGATGGAAGTAGAAATGCTTCATAGATGATTTAATTTTTTTTTTTGTAGTGGTCTTTGGAGAACCCGTTAGATTATTTGTAGCTTATTTGTGAAAAAATAATTCAAGCTGTATTCTTAATTCACAGTTTCTTGTTTTACTTGATTATTGAAACTCTCTTACTTAGCATTTAATATCCTTAAGAAGTTATTGCTCAGGCTACTGGTTGTTTCCAAAGTTTGTGATTACCTAGATTTTATGTCATAAATTATCATAATAAATAAAATAGACGTTTATTTTGTGATTAATAAACTAGACAGTTTCCTTCAGACAAATGGGTTTTGAACAACTTTATTTTCCAGTGTCAGAGTTCAGTACATTGCAGGTATGGGTCTGCCTCGTGGTGCTGTGAGAATCAGTAGTGAGGTACTGGGAGGTTTTGTGCAGCATTAGTGAATTTCTGTAAGCTCCTCACTGACCTCTTATGAGGTGTTTATGGATCACAGCATATTTCATCCAGGCAATACAATAGACCTGTGCATATAAAACATACCTTGAACAAGGTGTTTGTGCTGGTGGGTACTGAAAGGTAAGCGTTGTGCGAGTGGCTACACGGATCTTCTTCTTCCATCCCACGATCTTTTGTGTGTGCAGAGCTGAGGTACAGAATTTGTTTCCAATCCGTAAATCACTTGTGACAAAATACGAGTTAGGGAGATATTTTGCTGTGTCTTGAAGTTACTTATGGCTTCCATCTGCACTTCCACTGTTTTTAGATATCTGTGTTAAGAACCATGAATGCATCACTTGATTTGGATACAATTTTACATTGGGTAAGGTTAGGAGTTTTACTTTGGCTCTTCCTGACAGCGAGTTTTTATGCACAGTTGTTCATCTAATCAGCAATTTCAAGGAAGGCAGCACCGCTGTGTTTAGGAAAAAAACCCATAAACTTTGTAGTGTTAAAAAAATAAGGTAAAATTACTTTGTTATGAATGATTTGTAATCTGTTCTGAATAGTTTGATACTTTCAAAGCTTTTAATTACACAAAGGAAAGGCCAGATTACTGTACGTTTAGTGTTTTAGTGAAGGTGGTATTCATTATTTTGTGCTTGAAATGCATCTTCTCCAGATGGTCTGGAAATGCTTCTAAAAAGTTAATTTTTGGTGCATGTCTCATGTCAAATTTCTGGCATCCTACCATAGCAATATCAAAAGGAATTCACATCCTTTAAAAGCTTTCAAAGTATGGAAGAGCAAAGGCAAGTAGGAAATTCATCTGTTTGTAGAATTATTTTGTAAGTGTAGAAGAAATGGAGAATAATCTCAGAATTAAAATCAGTTAAACCTAATCTGAAGTAATAAAATTTGTCCCCTCTTAGTGTGGAACATTGACCTAAAAATCAAGATACAATGGAGAGAGATATGATGATTTTATTTTATTTTATTTCAGTATGTGCTTTAAAACTTTTGCAGGTCTATCACAGAGATGTTGGTCTTTGTGTGGATGTTTAAGTGGCTTATGTAACTATTGAGAGCAGACCAGTTGAGGTATTATTCTTGTAGTCACTCCATCAGCGCACCCTACCTGGAGCTTTCTAGTGTGTCTAATTGGTGAAGTGCTCTTAAATCTGTTTAAATACTTTTGAATATCCCATTTACAGATCTTTTGTGTGTTCTTGCATTTTTAGAGACGAGACATAAGAAAAAAAAGAACATCCCCACACCCCAAGGAGTAAGATACTTCTTACCAGTATAAACTGTTCTGGGTGCTTCCCTGAAGCTCAAGTGGACAAAGTTCTTATCTTGGCTCTTGGTTGCATTGCATGTCTTCTGCAGGATTTCATTTGTTAGGAACCAGAGGATACTGAAAAAAGTAAAAATGCACTCTTAAACCTCTCTCTGTTTTATACAAACGCTCTTTGCTGTCCTAAACTTTGTACTTGATATTTTTAAGGCTGCACTGAACATCAGATCAGGTTGTAAATGGTTCTAGGCTGGACGTGTGATGTTCAAGACTGCATATGGAAACTGACTTTCTTTCCCTATCCTTCCTCACTTAAGACACGGGGAAATATTGGTATATGTGACGGACTTTCATGAGCTGGCATTTCATGCTGCATCCTGGATGGGTACATGTGTTTCAGTACAAGTTCAGTGGAATTTAATTAACTGGTGTCTTTAGGAAAGAAGACAGTGCTGTTACTTGTGCCATATTTACTAACTTTGTGAAAGAAATAAGTGAATTTGTAGATATAATACCTATGAATACCTTATATTTCTATTGTGTCTTACAGTACTAATGGGTGTATTTTGCTTGAAATTTTATTTATCTATATAATTCTGATGTTTCTGTATCATCAACAGAAACTACTTGTATGTGTTGTCTGTTCTCAAAATGCATGTTTCAATAATGTAACTAGGGATTTGGTGTTTGTAGCTCATCTTCCCCCCACACAGGGCAAAGGGTGTAGTTAAATCTTTGTTTAGAAGTAGTAACATGAAAAATCAACCAGGGTATCAAATATATATAGGTAAGTTTGAGAAACCAGACTTGCTGCATAAGGTAAATTTTTTGGACTTTAATGACAAATTTGACATTAATATGGATAAATTTCTAATGTTTTTAATATTTTAAGTTGATGATTTGGGGGGTTTTTAACTTTAATTCTTTAGACCTTTTCAACTATTACAGACAGAATTACTAGTTTTACTTTTAACAAGCTTCATATTACTGTTACAAAACTGTTTGAGTTTTCTTATCATAGTAGTCATCTATTGGTCTGCAGAGTTCTAAGGCCGGGGCTTCCCTGTTGTTTGTATTCCTTTAGCACTTCAATTTAACAACATAAGCAATGGCCTTACTGCCAGATCTCTTTACAGTACAAGTCTAATCTGAATTAGACATTGGCATGCTACTGTATCTGTGACAAATTAGCACACAGTTTGGAACTTGTGCTTAGATACTGCTGTGCTAGTCGTGAAAGGACACCTGAAACCTGACTTGGCTTGAAAACAGTGCTGTGGAGAGAATGTTGGCTAAATTAAAGCTGTTTCAGCACAAGATAAATTTAAAAAAGAAAAAATAGGAGGGATGGAGGGGTGTGGAATTAGAACTGTTATTTGAGTCCCCAGGGGGATATTGAATCAATGCTTTGCCATATGAGGAACCTTCAATTTTGATCCAGTAGCAGTAGCACACAAGCATGATTTAATAACTTGTTTAGCTTCCACCTGATCTTGAATCCTTCCTTTTGCTTAATGCTGTGTGTACCTGTATTTAGAATCCTTGTCCCAGAAGAACTTGTTTCCAGGAGAATCTGTCCCTTGTTCTTCCTAGGGTTGTCTTATTCCACCACTTGGTTAATTTCCAAAGTAATTTCCTGAGGAAGAAAAGATAAGGATATAGAATGTTTCTAATATGAACTTCACTTCTCGTATTGAACATCAGAAAGGTTGTATGACAAGTCTGTCCATTACACTATTTCATTACTATCAAATTTGTTTCCCACAAACTCTATGAAAACATTTTCAGCCCAAGTCTGGACTAATATAAAACCAATGTACTGTTTTGTTTCTTTTGAGAATAATTCAATACAGTGACTGATATTGAAATAATTTCATTGAGAAGACTGCATCTTTGATCAGTAAATTTACTGTAAATCAGTAAATAAGGAGATCCAAGGTCATACTAAGGGGTTTTATTTTTCGGTTTTGTTTTTTCTTTTGAACCAAATTGTAGGTATTATGACATCAAGTCTTAGTTCTGTCTTTATCCAGGTAGTTGCAATTATTTGCAAGGCAATTACCTGGATATGTCTATATATAGTCAATTAATATAATCACAGGACTGTATATTTTTAACATTTCTTATTACTGACTTCTGTTTTTTAGAAAATCCTGATTGTATTTGACCTAGTAGTAGTTAGTGGTTTTTAGTAGAAGAAGGAGGAAGAGGTTGCAGAACAGAAGGAGGTGCATTAACATATGTTTAGTCTTTTAGCATATGTTGACACTAAAAATAAAGTAAAAAACACCACAAGAAAGCACACGTAATGCTCATCTCAATCTCTTTTCCTGTTTGCTTTTTATAATCAAATTGTTGTGTGTTTTTCCCCCCTTGTTTGTGCAGCCTCTAAAATACTTTAATTGTCTGTACCTTTAAAATCTCTGCTGATGAGTGCATTGTTGCAGTGTGATTGTTCCTTGGTTGTTCTTTTCCAACATAGCTCTTTTTCACAAGTTTCTTCCAGAAGTTGAACACTTTTAGTTGTATCCTTTCAATTGTAGATGTTTATGTTGCTGCTATTACGGTGGTATGTAGTTTACAGCTTCTCAGATGTTAAAATTCAGAGCTGACTTGTGACATAGGACTGTAGTAATACCCACATAACAGCAGAGGCACTGGGCTTAGCTGATGTGCCTGAGAAGGTCCACAGGAGAAATAAGAAATAGCTGAAACCCTGCTTCCATGTTAGCATGCAAACCGATTACCCATCTTTTTGTCCCAAACAAAACTGAAAGTTTAGATATGATGTGTAATAATGTAAGAATGAACACATTTTAATCATACTGGACTCTGAATATTGTAGCTGGCCTGAAATATGGAATTTAACTGGTTTTAGAATAATTTTTCCTCTCTCAATTTTTCATCTTTAAAGTTTAAGGGAAAGAGGAAAATCCAGGGAAACATGGGTAGCCCAAATAAATTTGGTAAATAGCTTAATCTGAAATGTACAACTGTGTAATATTGGAATTTATAGATCTATATTTATAATAACACACATATAAGAATTTATGCCTTGCTCGTTGAAGACTGTGGAGTCCTGACAATAATTTTAATGGTTTCCAAAACAATGAGTTGGGATTTCCAGGACTAATTTACCTGTAATCCAGAAACTGTTACTGACCTGGATGATGTCATATTAAGCAAGTAACAAGAATGTATCTTTAGTCTAAAAGTGTATTGTAGGATATTTATGACATCTTTTAAAATAATTATATTTATGAATTAGTATATATGGATATATTTCATTCTTCTTATAATGGAAAGATGAAGCTGTAAGCAAGTACTGTGAAAAACCTTGTAACCAGGAGGTTTAGAGTAATTTTCTTTTTTATGTAACTTTTAGAATGAAGGGCTAAGAAACTCTTGAACAGCTTCTGAGTTTATTCGTGTAGGTTTGGCCCTTTATTTTAACCATAAAGTAGCTGTATAGCTTTTCTATGTGGGCTAATCCTGAATATTCAGGAATATGAAAGCCAATATAAATGGATATATAGCTATCTTTCAAAATTGTTAGTGTCCCTATATTCTCTAAATTATTTTTTGAGCTTAGTCTATTGCTGTACAATTTTTTTGAAGCATTGCCGTTTTTTCTTCAGTATACTCTTATCATTTTTGAAAGACTGGAAATGATTTCTTAATTAAAATAATCTGTTTCTATAAAAACAAACTCCCAAAAAACCAATCCGAGCTGAGACAGAACGCTTCTTAATCCTCTGTTCTATGCTATTCAGAAACATCTGCCAAATGGATTACTTTCCATCTTATCTGCAGCACGTACTTGACATTCCTCTGCTTGTGCTTGTTACAGGATGCTCTGGCCCACTTGTGATCTCACTTGATGTATATTGGCATTACAAGCTCTGTAACTTATTTGTATGATGTCAGGTAGGACGTGGTGCAGAAAATAAATCATTCCTTCAATCAAGCTGTCTTGACATTTTGGATCTTAATTGTTTTGTAAACAAAGGTTGGATCATTCTTTCTGTGTTTGTGCCCCTCATTTTCTTCTTGTTTGTGGTTAATACGTGCATTTTACATCTCTATATGTTTTCAACTGTGGCATGAAGATTACAGTCACAGTTGATTCTCACTTATAGGGAGCAAGTAAAACATATGGCAAAGATTATCAATGTTGAGCTCATATTTGACCCATAAATCAAAAATTTTACATAAAGATAGGTTTGTAGCTGTTGCAATGGCAAACAGTGGGGCTGAAAATCTCTGCAGCATCTTTCTGCAAAACATGGCAGTTGTTTGTAGATTCCACCTCACCTGGTTTTGAGTCAAGTTCAAAACATGCAGGTTTATGTGAACATACTTGTTCATGATTTTGCTATTGGAGAGATGAGCAGATTTTGTGGTATATTTTTTTCTGAAGGTCCTGCAAGGATAAATTAATCTCTAATAATTAGAAAATATGTCATATCTAGTTCAAGACACTTTATGAATGTAGAGCTTTTTTTTGTGTAAGTTGTTAATTTTAATAAAAACCATCAGGAAATACTTGTTTCTCAAGTTACTTAAATAGGCATAAGGAAGCTTCCTTTTGGTTTTGTTTTTAATTCAGTAAGTTTAATTTTTATGGTGGCTGTTAGATCTTACTCTTCCTCATTGTGTACCAATGTGTACCTTGTTTCAGGGTAGAAATAGTCCTGTTGAGATCATGTGTAAAAACTGAGCAGCAAGAGTTCCAGCAGAATCACAGCTTTATTTTACATAGGGTGACTCAGTTAGATCTGCTACTGTGCAGTATACACAGCACCAAAGAAATAAATGTTAAGAATCTTAATGTATTTTTTCAGTTTTATCTCACAAATATGCTGCATAGAGTGTTCCCTACTGCATTAATTTTCCATTGGATTTAATTTTGTTGTGTGTCCGAGAGGGACTGAGCACAGTGCTCAACGAATTTTTTAAGTTAATTTTCTGAAGTATTTTCAGCTCGGTACTAGTTAATTAATGGATTCTCCTGTACTCATGCATAGGGAGTTTTTTGTTCCGTTGTAATAAAATCTTTTCCCTGTAATTACAATATAATTTTTTAATACAGAGATACTTGTTCTAGCTTTGTGTCTCTTCAGCTTGGTTTACTCAAGAAGTGGTTTAATCTAAATAAAATAATCCCATCAAATAGCCCCAAAACAATCCTACTCTTAAACCAGAAACATCCATTTTAAGGATTGTGTTTGTATAACACTATTGATCTGACTGATGGCCCTTTTCACTGTAGGTTAGGCTTTGTGCTATGCTGTATTAGTTACTGTCGAAACAGTTTTGTGTCTTTGGCCTTGAGGCGAAATTGTGCACAACGTCAATACCCCCACAGCTCGCTCTTCTCCGAATGCTTACTTTGCTCTCTGGGTGTATGAGGGCTCGAGCATCTGCAGAACATCTGTGTCAGAACTATCAGCAGGAGTGTGCATGTTACTTGCTCTCAAAGGTGGGGTCCATGCAAAGGTGAAGGATCCCTATGTTTCTTAGTTCCTTTTAGCTACTTAGAGAAACCTTGATTTCTTTGAGACTGGTGTTATTGGGATATTTCCTTCTCAGTTCCCCACACAGTTACAAGTCCAGAGAAATAATGCTGGCTATCAGTGTATACCGTGCATGTAGAATGGGATGCAGTAGAAATCTCGCAGATTCTTCTGTGTGTAGTTTGTGAATAAGAAAACTTAGGACAGTGGGGTAACAAAACGTGCAAACTATTAATCCCACTCTGAAGAAGGTGGCTGCATTGCTGTCTGAGCTTCATATGCGTTTGCTTAAGCCCAGTTTGTGTGTGGACACGTGTGACGGGCAAACTTTGTTCAAATATACCAAAGTATATTTGGTGTATATATATATATATATATATATATATATATATATATATATACTGGTATATATATACTGCCCTTGCAGTATAGAGTCTTGTATATCTTGTTTTGCTGCTGGTCTGGGTTCTTTATTAGTCTTGATAGTGTGAATGCTGCTGAGCTTGGTATACTGAGTCGTTTATATTCTCATCTTTCTAGCAGAAGTGGTTCTTAATTTGGTTATAATAGTAATCAGCACTAATGACTGTGCTTGCTTGCCTGAGAAAATAAAAACCTATTAATTCTACATTATATATGTAAAAGAAGAAATTTTAAGGAGGAAGTGATGCTAAAGGGGGTTAAGTTTTGTATATGTACATTTTTAAAAGTTAAATAATTTCAAAAATAATATCTTCAATTTTCCACTTTTATGTAGTGATTTTAGTGTCCTCATTTGTAAATGATGTAAAGCATTCCTGCAGTCATTTATCAGAAATATGTGTGCTTATAAATATTAGAGTAGATTTTATGTTTAAGAACTACTAGCTGAGGCACTGCCTAGCAGATGCACTACTGAGGCATTTCTTACACAGGTACTTCTATAAAGTCCATAAACTATTCATTTTTTTTCAGTACTAGAACGTCTTCTGTCACAGTTTATTAGATGGTGAGCGGGTCTGTAGCCACAGATACTATGATGGTGACAGAGTAAATGTGTCTGTATGACCTCCAATACCACAACTCCACAGCTGATGATGATGAAGAAAGAATGCTGAGATGTTTCTTGCACTAGAAGGGCAGAATGGCCTCCAGAGGTCTTATTCAAAAAAACCATTGCTGTGATGACTTGTTGTTATGGGGTTTTTTTATTGTCTTCCAGCTTTTTTGTTTCCTTTGACGTTACACTGGCACATCAAGTTGGTGTCAGAGACCATCTTCTACACATTGCACTACAAATAATGGCCTGGTTTCTAAAAATCTCAGGTTTATATTCTATAATACTCTTCAACTACCTCATGTTTTTACTATTTGTTTGTGTTTAGTTGTGTATTTTTTCATTAAGAAAGATATTTTTATGAACCTGCCTCCTGGCAATTAGTGGGAGATATATTTTCTTTTTAAATTTCTGAAGGCAGATGTTTCTTTAGCCTGAGTGTTTAGTTGATGGAGTTGATTAATTTTTGTTGGGAAAGAGTTCATAATTTTTCATTTCTATTGGCTTCAATTTATAGAAATTCAGCAGACTGTTTGAATGACTTTGGTACACACTACACAGGTTTTCTGTTTTTCTCCATCCCCTCAAAACTGTGTGTCTAATTTTGTACAAGTATAATAAAGTAATGAAAAGGGAGAACATGAAAAGCAAGAGGATACCGTCATTCATTTCCTCCTCTAAATTAATTAATACTGAGGTTTGGTGTTGGAGATAAGATGATGGATGACCTTTCTGTTTAGTTAGATGGACTCAAGTATGCTTGTTGTTCGTACAGTAAACAGAAGTGATGTGTAAAGTTGAGCTGAAAATGCTGCTTTTTGTCTAGCAGGCAGCTGTTCCAAGTCCCTTGCTATGGAAGGGCCAAATGAAGTCATGTCTTTGTTTCCTGATGCTTTTTACTTGTAGAGCCTGGGGAACTGGAATGCAACACTGGGCTTATGCCACAGTTTCATTAACTTTTTTTTCCATTTAAATCCAGTTCTCTATATCAAAGATGGTTGAAGGGATTTATGGATTTTTCTGATTACTTGCTTTCATAAACTATGTAAGAATAATACAAAGCAAAAAGCTGCTTAAGATACAAGTAAAAGGAGCCTTTTGTTATTGGAACCATTGATTGGGCAACAAGTGCCAATTGTATATATTTGTTGTCTTGGAAACTCAGTTTTGGTTGAGTTGAGAATGTTTCTCAACTCTGCTTTGGATTTCAGGAAAGTAAGTTAACCTTTGACAACCTTCTCAAGCTTTTATTTCTTATAATATCAGTAAGAGAAGACCTTCTTTTGCTCTTTTGTCAGACATGTATGTATGTAGTGGAGAACTGTATGCACAATTAGCTTTTCAGCAGTGTTTCTGAGGTGATCTTACATTGGAATTAGCAAGAGCTAAAAAAAAAAATCCATCTTCAGGCAGCTTTCTGAATTGATACACTCAAATTGTCTCTAACTGGTATTTTATACGTGTTCTGAAAATCTTCTAGGAATGTATTTATCTGTGAAGTGTTGTATAGCATAAGCTGACAGTTCTATTGAGAGGCATTTCCCCCTTTTTCATTTGTAATCTTTCAGAAATGCATTAAAACATGTTGAAATTTTATTTCATTTTTCTCTTCTAAACTTGATGTAAAAGGTTATTGTCTGCACACTGCATGTTCTTGACTTGTCTTGAAAAATTTCTGTTGATGGCAGGATTGTTTAACTTCACAATCTTTCTGACATAAAGGGTGAAATAAAGTAGCATTTGTTCATAATGGGTGATCATCGCTATGTAGTGTGATCCAGATAATACCACCATTATTTTTATATATTAAAAGGAAAGGAGTGGACATTTATCCTTTTCATTTCATTGGGTTGTCCTCTACTGCATCATAATTTGCTTGTGCTGATTACAGTCAATTTGTGCTTTGCCTAACTTGGCAGGATTTGTATGGGTGGTTTGGATAGCTGGCAACAATGTAAAGGAGCACTTTGAACAGGAGCGTTCTGCAAAGTGCCCTGATTCTGTTAGTGTGAATAAATGTCTATGACAACTATAAAGGTGGAAGGGGTACCAAAGGACTGACTGTCTTTGTATTTGTTACAAAGCCTGGGTTTTTTTTCATGATAGTAAATGCAACGTTGATTAGCAAGTGATCTGGTTCTACGTAGTTACAGAACTCCTCAAAGCTGAGAATGCTGAGATACCTGTTGGTTCTGACCCAAATTGGTTACCAAGAGCACTGTAAACATATCAAAGGACTACTTAGTAACCCTACTTGGCTGTGGTATACCACCTGCAAAATTGCACAGCAGGCACTCTGTAACAGGTACTTAATTATGGCTGAAGGACTGCTGTCTCAGCTGGTGGTGGCTTACTCATTTTGCCTCCCTAGTATGAGACAGCACTGAAGGGAAAAGACTACGGAAAGAGAAATGCTAATTGAAATGGTTTTTTTGTTGTTGTTGGGGAGGTTTAATCTGTTGTGGATACCACTTACAACAAAAGTTTATTTATTATAGAATGAACTCTGGAGGTTATAAAAACTTAAATGCTGATCATCAGTATTTACAGTGGCAGACTGGTAACATGGCAGAAGCAGATACTGACCTTCAGCATCAGAGGTTAAAAGAGCACTTATCCAAAGCTGGTGACTCACTTAAACTGTAGACAGCAAAGACAATTAATTCCTTTAATTAATGATAAACTACAGTTCATTTTGAGTCTCTCCTGCCCCAACTTTGCTTAGAAAATTAATTGGAAAAATAAGAAATGAAAGGAAAACAATTAAGTGGTCAAGCAGTTACTATTAGTGAATTAAAAGCTTATGATGGAGTTCTGTAACTCTTATATTTCCTCTGAACTCTTGAATGTTTTTTCAGTCCTTTTGACTAACGTAAACCACATGAATACCAGAGACGCTCATTTAATACAGCAAATCTGATTGAATTTACTAAAATCTTCATAAACTGCAGATTTATGCAGGATGAAGCTGTAAGTGCTGTGGTAATTGCAGTGTAGATCAGACAATACAGAAATGTGTAACCTTGGTCTTTCTGTGTGCAACTAAAATGCCTTTGTTTGGAAGTTATATACAACCATTGTGAAATAATGTTGTTATTTGCATATTAAAATGTCAATGAATTATTAATCAGTCATTGTACCTTTGCAGTGTGGGATTTAATTTTTGTAATGACTGAAATGCAGGATGAAATTTCAAGGATGAAATTCCTTTTCATCAGGGTAAGTGTTTTCAGGGATTCCTCCAGCCAGTAACCCTTGTAAAGTAAACAGGCATAAGGTGTGAAGTTAAGCTGAAAGTACTGCTCTTTGTCCTGCAGCCAGCTGTTCAATTGCTTGACATCTAAGGGCCAAATGAAACATGTCTGCCTTGTGAACCAGCTTTTCTTGTTTCTGGATGATTAGTTCAGGCTCTCTTACTCCAACTGATAAGTAAATCAAGACAGGAATCTTCTAAATTATTAATATACCTAATATTTAATTTTTTATTATTTAGAGGCAGTGATGGGAATTAATGAGATGGTATATGTATCAAAAGATGGATCTTTTGGTCTTTTCTCCAACTCCTTGTGATTCACTACTCCTTACTGTACAAAGGCATTTAGCCCTTACCTTTTCCTTAACATTCAGTTATAAACAATTCAACATTCAGAGCTCAGGAAGGAAAATCTCTGTTCCTGCTGCCTCTTAACTACTGAGAGCTGGTCCCCTGGAGGCAACCTGCTGCTGAACAGCTGTGACTGTGAATGGCAGGGGCTTCTGGCCCTCATTCTGACCTCAGTAGAGCCGTCTCTGGTTCCTGCTGGGGAAGGAGCTCTCCTGCTTTTGCAGGAGACAAGCACTCTTAGCCCCTGGCGAGCACTGAATACAGCAGGAATTAGTTGTTCCCCTTTCTCAGCAAGGCAGTAGCAGTTAATCAGTATATTAGGCTTGTGAGAGGTAAAGAAAGCGTTTGATTCTTGTTTCGTTGTCAGACGGTGACATCTTCATCTGAAGAAATTTTGCAGAAAGTGAGCAACCCCTGCCTCATAAACCTGGATGTTCCTGACATTTGGTATAGCATTGTGTGTAGGTAGAACAGCACTCCTTTTAGGTCTTTTCCAACATTTACTACTGCAGAGGTTGCTTTTTCCTTTCTTTTATTCTTCCCCAAATGTTTTATCATCTTTCACTTTTTAAGGTTTGTTTTGCTGTGACATCTTACTTAAACACTTCACTGTAAGTGATAGGTGGGTTTGGGCACACAGAGTACAGGCAAAAGGGCTGACTGCTCAGGTAGCAGCAACTGAGGAGGCAAGGTGAGGACAGGAGGTGAAAATTGAAAGGAACACCACTGCAGTAAAGCTGTTAGAAACCTGTCTGCTGTGTTGTCACTGCTCTGACACCTGCTTTTTGAGCAAGATGTTTAACATTCTTACTACCTGTAACACATCCATTGTTGAATGAGAATTCAGATTGGAAGGGAACTCACTTATGAGGTCCTGCAGCTGCTCATGAATTCTGAACGCATTGCCTTCACTTTATGGTATCTTGACCTTAAAGGAGTGGAGGTAAGGGAGAAATGTGAAGAAAAAGATAGAGGAGTGGAAGAGAAGCAGTATATGAATTGTGTGCAAAAATCTGAAAGAAGGGTAAATGCAAATCTTTTTTTCCCCTCTTGTAGTTCTGTCATGACATTTAAAAACAAAATAATTCCCCGATCTTTGGGATTCTAGAAAAAGGCTTAGAATTGAGAAGGATGAACTGACATTGTCAGTTAGCTGAAATGTGTAGTAGCTCAGAATTTTAGAACATCTAGTGTTTTGGGAAAGGTGCTGATGCATGATTTCTCTGAAGATTGCTATTGGCAGTATTATAATGTGAAAAACTTGGAAGAGCATGGCTAGCAGATACATGTTCATGTGGATAGCACTCATTAAGTACTTATACAGGCTTCATAATCTAGTACACAATAGTTTAAAAGTAGTATAAGTAGTAAATTAATGTGAAAACATTATGTTAGCTGTTTGTGCCTCACTTGCTGTTTGTTGAATATTCTGAAGATGAGTTTTGAAGATAAGCAATTGGAAAAAAACCCAAAGAACAAATCTCTTTTTAGTAGAATGTAGTTACATTCAGGGGTACCCCAACATTAATTTTAATTTGTTTTTACTGGCATCTGTTGATCTTTGTTTTTTAAAGGTGGCTTATTCTTTGCTTGCTTAAAATCCTCTAATGCAAAAAAAAAAAAAAGAGGCCAAATTCCTGCTTAGGTTGTCAAGGGGGTCAGTTTTCATAGCTGTCTGACCTTTTTAGACTACACTAAGATAGTGTATGTGAGATGAAGGGGGTTTTTATGCCTGAAGTGATAAAGCTATTTTGCACAGCTTGCCTTAATAAAGAGCAGATTGGTTAGTAAGATCTGGAGGGACTTCTATCTAGAAAAAAAAACCCCAATAAATTGCTCTCATGGAGTTCAGTTGTCTTTCCTGTCCTTTTGATTATTGCCCCATATATTTTAAACCAGGCATTGTAGCATTCTCTTCTCCTATTCCTTTGACTGCAGCTAAAACATCATCACATTTTATCATAAAAACCTTTATGTTGTAAAAAATAATGTAGACTCTGAGATTTTCTCTTCTGGCCTTACCTGTTGACTGACAGTGCATGCTACACATTCCCCAGAAGGGTAGTTTATAGGCTTTATTCGTAATGATTGGGAGGTTTTGTTTGTTTGTTTTCCCCCACCCCAGTGACTGCTAAGGCTGTTTTTACATATGTGTGTATGAGTAACTTTGTGCGTGCTATTTGTTCCCTTAGACCTCTCAGTAACATTCAAGTGTTTGAAGTCTGGTCTTTGCAGAATGTAGACTGGTGCATCCTGAACTGCAAAGTGTAGAGAGCAGTCTTGTATTCTTGGCTGTGAGGGGTCCCTGGGCAACAAATGTTGGCTTTTGTCAACCCGTTTGTAGGTCCCATCCTCCTCAGAGGTTAGTTAAAAACCAAAATAACACAACTTCCCTGAAAATCTAATAATTGTTGTGATTAACTAAATTAGTGCAGTGCTCTGATAGGAAATGGTGAATAGACTCTGTGCCAAGACAACTTAATAGTAAGTTTGTTCATTTAGTAGGGATTGCTGCTTTTAGAAATACATGAAGCTGCAGAATTGGCATATTGTGCCTGTTACTTCTTTTAAAAAGTAGGCATTTACATGCCCTTTTGCCAACAAGTAGATCCAAACCTCATAGTTCCAGAGTATGTTTTGATAAGCATCCACTCAGGGTGAAAAAACCCCTACAAAACAAACAAACAAACAAACAAACAAAAAAACCAACCACCTTTCTCTGAACTGTTTGGATAAATGTGGCTGCTGATTACTTCTATTCATAAAAATACATTCTGGGCAGCAGGCTATGTTTGTTTCTACTTCAAACAGGCATTTTATAAAACAGGTTATTTCGTAAAATGTAAAAATAAGGGAAAACGAGGCTTTCTCTGTTGCAACTTGATTGATATAACAGTGTTTTCACTGAATCTTTAACTCATGCTTTCATTTTCAAGGAGTGAATGGAGAGAGAACTTAAAAACAGGAGGAGGTGAGGTGTGGAGGACAGTAATAAAAGCACAGTCCTTCAGTTAATATGGCTGCGGTTTATTACTCAATTATTCTGTTTTATAATGTCTGTGTAGTATGTTTCATGATAGGACTAAGGCATTAAAATTCTGATGCAGAAATAAGGAAATATTGATACAATCAGAACTAGTTCATTTGTTGTTTTGGTTTTTTTTAATTTGACCCAACTCTTACTTTTGAAATTAAATCAGAAAACTGTTTTAAGAGAAAATCGAGTTAAACCAATGCAGGAAGGCCAAGCTGAAAAGAAAGCATATTTCTAGTGTACTTCTATGATACAAATTTTTTATATATACATAGTTTTTGTTTAAAACATATAATACTTTCATATATATTTTCATAGCCACTGTGATAAAGGGAGATCAGAATAGCAATTTCCAAATGTAAAGGAAGAGCAAATGAGTCAATAATAACCCTAAACTGTCTCATCTTGTATGTGATTGAACAAATATTTTAGCCTCTGTAAACAAACCCATCAATTAATTGTAATATAATAGACTCCTCCTTCTCTGAGAACTAAAAAATAATGATAGCTTGTCATGAAGCAAGTGACTGCTCATCATAGGTGCTATTCCACCTTACACTACATTTTCTCATGAGAATTGTTTAGTGAGCAAGCTTCCTTTTGTACCTTACGATTCTTTTAGTATTATATCCAATATCAGGGAAAAAGAAAAGGGTGGTTAATGTTGTCTCTTGATGACACAAATATTAAAGCTTATCCTCTAGTCTGGTTTTATATAGGAATTTATACGTGGTTAAAGGGAAGAAGTGATACACACTTTAAGGGCTTCAGTCGTGGACATGGGCATTAGAAAACCTACAAGAACTATCACAAGCAGTCTTTGTAAGTACAAAACCTGTACAAATTCTGTTCAGTGCTAAAAGCTTTTCACCTTTCTGGGGCAATGTCACAGTGCATAGAGAAGGCCAATGAGGAAACCAAAGTGTGCATATACCAAGTAGATGTGGAGTGGAGCACGAGGACATGCTTGAATAAGCAGTGAGAGACCTATGTCCTATGGCAGTGTAGCACTTTACAGAGAAACACACTGAGGATCTCTAGAAGTAGGAGTAGAGACAAAGGAGTTTTTGTCTAGCACTGCAGTAATGGGACTCGAACCACTCAAAAAGCCAGTACAGACACGTCATCTTGTGCAGACACATCGTCTGCACTTTCCAACGCACCTTGTAGGATATATCTCTTGAAAAGCCTTGAGCATTGAGTTGTCCTGGTGGTCTTTGGAGGTCTCTTGCCCCTCTGTCTTTATAGCACATTATAACTTTATGTGATGGTCTGCAGAGCCAGAAAGCATATACTAGCCCCATCTACCTTTTGGGTATACTGTGGGACTAAGGTCTTGGAAAGACAATGAGATGGGAAGACTAAAAAAGAAAAAAATTAAGGTTTTCTGTAGTTTTCTCTACAATAAAATGTAAATTCCAGCATAGAGCTTTGGCTGCAGAGATACTTGATACTTTGAGATCCTTTGAAGTATTTTTTTTTTTTGTTTCTGGTGATTCTCTTTCCTGGCCTTCTAAAATGTGAATTAGATTTTTACATTCCTGCAGGTAGGATAGTGGAGAAATATCTCCTTAATATAATGAAGATGCTGATAAAATACCTTCTTTAACCTTCTTAACTGTTCCAAGTTAGATGTTTCTGTTTGCTTTTCAATGAGAGTGATTTTGAAAATTCACCTATTGTGTAAATTAATTGTCTTAGATTTTAGAAGGAACTGATATAGAAGAAAATGCAAAAGCAATGAAACTTTTTTGACAATTTGACTGATTTTTTTTTTGTAAATTCCAGCAGATTCAGTGGAATTTCTTATAATAAGAAATACTTTCACTATCAAATTCAACAGGTTTTGTGTTTCTTGAGTATTTTCAGCTTTGCTTCTCAGTCTATTTTATATCTTCATCAGCTTCTAAAATTTTTCATAAGATGGATGTGGACCTGTTGAAGTGAGTCCAGAGGAGGGTCACAGAGATCACATCTCATATGGAGACAGGCTGAGGGAGTTGGGTTTGTTAATCCTGGAGAAGAGGATGCTCTGGGGAGACCTTATGGTGTCTTTCAGTTCCTTAAGGGGGCCTTACAGGAAAGCTGGAAGGGGACTTCTTACAAGGGCATGTAGTGATATGACAAGGGGGAATGGCTTTAAACTAATAAAAGGTTGGTTTAGTTTAGATAAGAGGAAGAAACTCTTTACAGTGAGGGTGGTGAGGCACTGAAACAGGTTGCTCAGAGAAGTTGTGGATACCCCATCCTTGGAAGAGTTCAAGGCCAAGTTGGATGGGGCTTTGAGTAGTGTGGTCTAGTAGAATGTGTCCCTGCCTATGGATTTTGAGGTACCTTCCAACCAAAGCCTATAATTTAATGATTCTGAGACTTTAACATGTCAAATGACTTGTTTTAGGATTGGTCTGGATCAGGCTTCCTTTTCCGGGTGGACCCAGACTTATTTTTTACATTTAGGTCTTCCTTAATATTTTACTTAGCAATGGAAAGGAAAAGGATTCTCAAGATGAAAAAGCAAGATTATTGCTAACAAGTAGCAAAAACAAATATACAAAATCCTTTTTCAAAACTACTCCATTAGAGGCCAGCCTTTGAATGCTGCATTCATGTCAGAGCTCTGACCTAAAGACTTAACAGACTTTATACATTTCCTAAAGGAGTGCATTCTCTGTAACTTAGAGGCAGGCTTCCAGTGACAGATACTTTTTAGTCCATTATCACTCAAACAGCCAGACTGAATTATTTCACAACTATAAGGGAGTTGGACATAAGGAAAACAATTTATACTGAGCCTGAAAAGTGGAGAGCCAAGGTCAGTGTCATTCTATGATCTAGACTGCCTTGAGGAATTGGTTAGGGACATTTTGTGGTGTTAATTGTTTTACAACTACTCTGGAGTGAAAGCCTGCTTTATTCCCAAAGCCGAAACCATACTCTGAAGAATGTAACTTTTTGCTTTTAAACAGACAGATTTATATCAATTAGGAAATATTCAAGTCCCAGTACAGGATGTAGTGTGAATTCTCTCTGAACAGCCACATTTTCTTTTCTGGGTCCCCTACTTTGAGTTATACCCAAGTGTAAAAATCTCAAACACACTATTTGCTGTATTGAATTCAAATAGTGCTCATTCAATTTGCCTGATCAAAGTTGCCTCTCCCCACCATTATAAAAGGGGAGTGGGAGGTGGAGGAGAATTGAGATATGTTTGCCTCTATGCCTTTTGATGGAGTGTGTATTTCAAACTGCAGTTTGACTGGGCCTTTACCATGGCATACTTGTAGATGATGCTGAGACTGGCTGGCCCATCTCCTGATACTTCTCCTCTCTCCTCTGGTGTGGTCATGCAATAAGAGTAGGAAACAGATGTTGCTGAAAGCTAACAGTTTGCTGCTTGGGAGGGAGGGGAAGGGAGACAGGTCAGTGCAGTGAAAGGGGGCAGCTGGAAGGTGGCCCCAGGCTGCAGAATGGGAGGGCAGATCTTCAGCTTTCAGCACTGGCCCACACAGATTGAATAAAAGGAACTAAAGTTGAAGAAGGATATTGTTCAAGTAACCAAGGTGATCAATGGACCACAGCAAAGTTATTGTCTTTGCTAATTGTATTTATTGCAAGATTTGGCAAAGCCCTTTAAAAGAAGGTAGTACTATTTTTGACTGTTAAGAGTATATCTTTGTAAATAAATGTCAGCTGAACTTTTATTTTTCTGAATTCTGCTTTTTCTAGTGGTTGCATGAAAACCACTGTACAGCTATATTGATCTGACCAATACTGTATGTAAACAGAAAAAAACCACCCATAACACACAACTACAACAACCACCCACAAAACCAAGAAGCAAATACCCCCCCAAACAGTTATCAAAAACAGTTTAGAAGGACATATTGTGAGTATTAAGAAGTAATTAGAATACACTGAATTATCATAAGGAACTATCTGAAGAAAAGCATTGGAGCATTGGTTTCAGAAAAACTTCTTCAGCTGTGTATAAAGTAATAAAACTGTCACTGTTCCTTTGTAGTTACTGAGCCTTTTTTGCTGTATTTATTTTTATCTTTAATCAATATAGCAATAAATATACTTTCCCTGAATTTCCATGAAAAGTAGAGTCATGTTTTAATTTGAATTAGTTAACTGCAACTTATGGAAAACTTAATAAAAAGATACTTGTGCTAAGTATGCAGTTGAACTCTATGGAATAGGAGAACACACACATTGTGTGTTTTGTGTGTGTGTTGGTAGCAGTGTTCAGATGTACTGCGTTAGGACTTCAAAGCTGAAAAGGGTTAAATTCTTAGAGGTGATATTTGGGGTTTGCTTTTTTTAAGGATACTTTAATGACTTTTCAAGTTTAACTTGGGAAATATGAAAGTATTATTTGAGGACTAAAGGATTATATGAACTTGAACACTGACCAAGGTAATACAAAATTAAAGGGGGGGTTGCCTTCTGAAAAGTTAATATTTATTTGTGCCAAAATGCAAGACCTCTAAGTGCCACAGAGACTTTAAAGTTCTGTTTGACAAGGGCTAAATTAAGAGTATTATTGGAATTGTGAAGCCAAATAAAATATTTTTGTTGTGACCATTTATTGAAAATTAATCTTACTGGGACTGTATTGCAGTCTGTCAGTTGGGTTCTTTTGAAGGGAGCAAATCATTTTTGGGGGGCCTTTCAGTGTACTATAGGAAAAGGTCACATTCTTCAAGGTTTTACCTGCTAGGGCTAAAATTCAAGCTACTCTTTCTCTTACTGTTCTTGCAGACAACAATTAGCATTATTTGCTGTCACAGGGCTTGAGAAATGAGAAGTGAGCTGTAGTATTTTTAGATACAGAACTTTTAGCTGAATTTATTGCCTGTTTGCTGTAATGAAGTACTAGTTAGCCGTGCTAACTAACATTCTCTACAGGCAATGTGTCACAGCTTGCTGTGTTTCTGTAATTCTAGCTACTGAGCTCAAAACACAGAGGTAGAGCAGACAAAAGACCTATTGATTCAAGCTTGATTTTATCCATCTTTCAAGGGAATGTTTACTCCTTATTGCCTGCACATTAAGGGAGGATGAAACTTTGTTGGTTTGTGATCATGAAGAGTTAATTTCCAGAGGTTTTTAAAGGCTGTAGGCTAATTTTTTACGAAAGTATTTCTTATTAATTTAATATTCATGGTATCAACTAACCGAATACTAAGCAGTGGATCTGTTTTTGCTGATGAAACTTGTTACTGTTTTACTTTCTGATTTTTAGTGACTGTATAATCTATTTGCTAACTTTGCTCAGTATGAAAATTTGATGGTGCTTTTCAGGATTTGGACTTGATACTAATAAATCCCAGACCTCTTGGGAAAACCTTAGTGCTGGAGAATAAGAACAGAGAAGCTGAATAAGGAAGTATGAGCATTTCCATACGTGAATTTTTGTGCTGTTTGAGGCATGACAGGTGTGTTGTCCTTCAGTGTTGTGCAGGAAAATGACTCAGAACATTTGTGTTAATGGCTGTTGAGAGAGAGGACTGGAAACAAAATTGCTGGCCTGGTCCCTCTCATAATTGAAGTTGAAAGTGGATATAAGGGAGCAATACAAAAGTTATCAGGAAAAAAAACATTTACAACAGTCCCAGTAAATTAATTGTGACAGTTACTTGAGCTCAGGAAGTCTTGAATTCTGAAGGCTTTCCACTGAGGGAGCTTGCAGCTTTATATCATGAATGAGCTTTAAGTACTTATATTACTTGTTTTCACCAAATAGAAAATTTGTGAAGGTTGAAGTTATTTTTTAAGATAATGCTTGTGAGAACCAACCCCTGTTAAAAATGAGTTATGGTATAAATTAAGCTACCTAAGCTTATGAGGCAAGTTTTATTGTGTTCAAACTCATTTTGGCGAACAGAGTTCACCTTTTATCTTCATGGTATATTTCTAGCTAAGGGATTCTGCTTTGGCAATCTTGAGATTATTAAAAGGGCAAGTCCATACTGAATTCTGTCAAAGGGAAACCTCTGTTTATGCTTTTGCTGTGTTTTTGAAAGACCCATTTTTCTGTTTTTAGCTGAACCTGAAATTCTGTCCAGGATAATATCCAGGATATATCCCTGCTTACTTCTTGCTGTTTAGGCCTCCTACTGCTGCTGCTGCTGTCCATTAGTTTTGGACCTGCAAAACCACAAGAGCAGGCTTATGCTGCAGTTAGAAGTGTGCTGCAGTTAGAAGTGTGCTTTCAGTTTATAGACATAAGCTGAGCTAATTTTAAGCTGATAGCTTGGTTTTTGGCAGCATAGGAGCTGAACAGATTTTTGAAAGACTGGTTTACCCTAAATACAGGGCAGTCATAGCAGGGTTGCTGTTGGTGTCCAAACTGGGTTGTTTAAAGCAAGCTCAGATTTACCACACTGAGCTGCACTCACACCTCTTACAGCTGTGTAATCAGAGTCAGATGTAGATACTGTGCACAGACAGCTTCTAGTGGGCTGCAGCAGTAAGATATGTTGATTGATGAGAACAAACCCAAGTAGTAGCCTGTATTATCCTGATAAAAGTCCCTGTTAATTGTGTTCCCCTTGCCACAGCTGTATTTCAGGTCTGGGGCATATGGCAGACAAGTATGAATTAGATTTCTTGAGTCTTTATTACCCAGGTAGCCTCAGTGGGATTAAAGTTATGTTCAGGACAACTGCTTGTCTCAGTCTAGAGAGACTAGACTGTTTGCTAAAGAGGGTGAGTTGTGAGGTAGACCAAACTCCTCTCTCTCTGCAATTGTAATGTCAAATTAAGGGGCTTTACTCGAGGAAAATGTGGAAAAACAGAAGAAATAACAACCCTTTATTAAGAAATATATGAATGTTGGAAAAAAAAAAAAACAAACAGTAACACCAAACAAAACAACACCAGCAACAACAACCACAACAACAAGTCTAAAAGAATACTCCTCTGTCCTTTAGCACAGTCCTAATTGCGGTCTGCAGGGGGCGCTGTTGGGCCGCTGGAGCTGTAGGGCCTGCAGTACCTGGTCACGGTCGGCAGGGGGCGCTGTAGGACTGATGGAGCTGTAGGACCTGCAGTACCTGGTCACGGTCGGCAGGGGGCGCTGTGGGCTCCGTCAGTCACCCGCGGGAAGAGGGGACCGGAGAGAGAGGTCCCGGACCACGAGGGGAAGCCGAGAAGGAGATGAGGGGGGTCCTCGCCTCCGTGGGGGCGACAAGGAAGGCAGGCAGCACACTCCCACGGGAACTCACCGCTGTCTCAAGTGGCGAAGACTCACTGCAGTCTCAGGTGGTAGTGTCTCCAAAAACTCCTCCTCCTCTCCCGCGGGCAAGCAAAAACTCTCCGATGAAACACAGCGGCTCCGGCGGGCGGGACAATCAGACAGGTTGAAGCCAGCAGGATGGGAGGGCGAGCCCCCCCAGGATTAACAGCCAAAACAAGCTAGACCTCCGGTCCCCCTCCCCAACGAAAATGCCTGTCTGCACCCCAGAGAGCCAGCCACACACCCACACTGCCTCTCCCCTCCCAGCCAGAGTCTCCACCAGCCCCGCCTCCGTGCCTCTTCCTTATCTTTCTCCAAGATCGGTCGTTAACCCAACCCGGCTACATCTTTGGTAATGCTAATAACCTCCCTCCCCCCACTCACTCCGTTTCTTCTCCCTTGGAGTGGGGCAGGGGGAAGGAAAATTCCCCTGATTTCCTAATCTATAACATTATCCACCCCTAATTTTTCTTCCCCATGCTGCCACACTTATTAGGTTAAATCTTTGATCCTCATACGTACATGCAGTATTCCAACTATATACTCATCCACTAGTAGGTAGATACACATACAGATACAGGTGCAGGGTTACATACAGATACAGTTACAGCCAGCTCACCCCAGAGTAAGGTTTCCCTGAGGTATGCACCGAGTTTCTCCATCTTCTTGCATCACCCACCAGGTGCAGCCGGGCCCTTGGGCAAAAACAATCCCACGAATGGGTTTGTCTTTGCTCGAGGTAGGGTCAACCCAAACCTTTTTTCCTAACACACCCCTCGCGTGAATCACGGGGACCTTATCTCCATCCACGGTGTGGAGGGACTCTGACTGGGCAGGGCCGGCTCGGTTGATGGAACCTCTGGTGTTAACTAGCCATGTAGCCTTTGCTAGATGCTGGTCCCAGTTCTTGTCTGTCCCTCCACCCAACGCCTTCAGGGTGGTTTTCAACAGTCCATTATGTCGTTCAACTTTCCCTGCGGCTGCTGCGTGGTATGGGATGTGGTACACCCACTTGATGCCATGCTCCCCTGCCCAGGTGGCAACTAAGCTGTTTTTAAAATGAGTTCCGTTATCTGATTCAATGCGCTCTGGGGTACCATGTCGCCACAGGACTTGCTTTTCAAGGCCCAGGATGGTATTTCGGGCAGTAGCGTGAGGCACCGGGTACGTCTCCAGCCATCCAGTGGTGGCTTCCACCATAGTAAGCACATAGCGCTTACCTTGGCGGGTTCGTGACAGTGTGATGTAATCGACTTGCCAGGCCTCCCCATACCTGTACTTACTCCAACGTCCACCATACCATAGGGGCTTGAGTCTCTTAGCCTGTTTAATGGCAGCACAGGTCTCACAGTCATGGATAACCTGGGAAATAATGTCCTTGGTTAAGTCCACCCCTCGGTCTCGTGCCCATATATGGGTGGCATCTCTGCCCTGATGGCCTGAGGCATCATGAGCCCACCGTGCTAGGAACAACTCTCCTTTGTGCTGCCAGTCCAAGTCCACCTGTGACACCTTGACTCGTGCGGCTCGGTCTGCCTGTTCATTGTTGCGATGCTCCTCATTGGCTCGGCCTTTGCGCACATGGGCATCTACGTGGCGGACCCTCACAGTGAGCTTCTCTGTTCGGGTAGCGATGTCTTGCCACGTATCAGCAGCCCAGATGTGTTTTCCCCCGCGTTTCCAATTGGCCTTCTTCCATCTGTCCAGCCATCCCCACAGAGCATTGGCTACCATCCACGAGTCAGTGTAGATGTACAGCTTTGGCCACTTCTCCCGTTCTGCAATGTCCAATGCCAGCTGGACTGCTTTGAGCTCTGCGAATTGACTCGATTCTCCTTCTCCTTCAGTAGCTTCTGAAACTTGTCGGGCGGGGCTCCATACAGCTGCTTTCCATTTGCGCTTCGTTCCTACAAGGCGACAGGAACCGTCAGTGAAGAGGGCGTAGCGTGCTTCTTCTTTCGGTAGTTTATCAAATTCTGGAGCTTCTTCAGCCCGTACCGCCTGCTCTTCTGCTTCCTCATCTGCTAGACCAAAACTCTCGCCTTCCGGCCAATTTGTGATGACTTCTAGGATCCCAGGGCGATTCAGATTTCCAATACGGGCACGCTGTGTGAGCAGAGCGATCCACTTACTCCATGTAGCATCAGTGGCATGATGTGTGGTGGGGGCCTTTCCTTTAAACATCCAGTTCAGCACTGGTAGTCGAGGTGCCAAGAGCAGCTGTTCTTCTGTGCCAATCACCTCAGAGGCAGCTTGTACTCCTTCATAAGCCGCTAGGATCTCCTTCTCTGTTGGGGTGTAATTGGCTTCAGATCCCCTGTAGCTTCGGCTCCAGAACCCAAGTGGGCGACCTCGAGTCTCACCAGACACCTTTTGCCAGAGGCTCCAGGAGAGACCTTTATTCCCAGCTGCAGAATAGAGTACATTTTTCACATCTGTCCCCGTCCTGACTGGCCCAAGGGCTACAGCATGTGCAATCTCTCGTTTAATCTGTTCGAATGCCTGTTGCTGTTCAGGGCCCCACTGGAAATCATTCTTTTTTCGGGTAACCAGATAGAGAGGGCTTACGATTTGACTGTACTCCGGGATATGCATCCTCCAGAAACCTATGGCACCCAGAAAAGCTTGCGTTTCTTTCTTGCTGGTTGGTGGGGCCATGGCTGTGATCTTATCGATGACTTCCGTCGGGATCTGACGACGCCCATCTTGCCATTTCACCCCCAGGAACTGGATTTCTCGGGTAGGTCCCTTAACTTTACTCTTCTTTATGGCAAAACCAGCTCCCAGGAGGATCTGGATGATTTTCTTCCCTTTCTCGGAAACCTCCTCTGCTGTGTCCCCCCATATGATGATGTCGTCAATGTATTGCAGGTGTTCTGGAGCCTCACCCTTCTCTAATGTGGCTTGGATCAGCCCATGGCAGATGGTGGGGCTGTGTTTCCACCCCTGGGGCAGTCGGTTCCAAGTGTACTGCACGCCCCTCCAGGTGAAAGCGAACTGCGGCCTACACTCTGCTGCTAAGGGAATGGAGAAGAATGCGTTTGCGATGTCAATAGTAGCATACCACTTCGCTGTCTTGGACTCCAGTTCATACTGGAGTTCCAACATGTCTGGAACAGCAGCACTCAGCGGTGGGGTGACTTCATTCAGGCCACGGTAGTCCACAGTCAGTCTCCATTCTCCGTTAGACTTACGCACAGGCCAGATAGGACTGTTGAAAGGTGAATGGGTCTTGCTGATCACCCCTTGGCTCTCCAGCTCACGGATCATCTTATGGATGGGGATCACAGAGTCTCGGTTTGTCCGGTACTGCCGGCGATGCACTATTGTAGTGGCGATTGGCACTTGCTGTTCCTCGACTTTCAGCAACCCTACGGCCGAAGGGCTCTCCGAGAGGCCGGGCAGCGAGTTCAACTGTTTAGCCTCCTCGGTCTCCACAGCAGCTATTCCAAAAGCCCATCTATGTCCCTTGGGGTCCTTGAAGTACCCGTTCTTGAGATAGTCAATGCCCAGGATACATGGGGCATCTGGACCAGTCACAATGGGGTGTTTCTGCCAGTCTTTCCCGGTCAAGCTCACTTCAGCTTCAACTATGGTCAACTCTTGAGATCCTCCAGTCACCCCCGAAATGGAAATAGTCTCTGGTCCCACATGTCCTGAGGGCATTAACGTACATTGAGCGCCAGTATCAACCAAAGCCTGATATTTCTGTGGGTCTGACGTGCCAGGCCATCTGATCCACACAGTCCAATAGACACGGTTGTCCCGTGCCTCTACCTGGCTAGAGGCAGGGCCCCTCTAACACTCGTCTTCATTCTGCCAGTCATCGTTTTCCTCTTGTGAACGTCGACGGGAGGTGCCCTCTACCGAGTCAGATCCCTGCCCGCAGGATACTGGTACGGCACTCACTTTCGCAGACTTCCCCTTTTCTTTCTCTTTCAACTCTTGTACTCGGGCTGCTAGGGCCCGGGTAGGTTTCCTGTCCCATCGTCTCATGTCTTCTCCATGGTCACTTAGGAAGTACCACAACTCAGTTCGTGAAGTCTGTCTGTTCTCTCTAGCTGAGGGGCGTCTGGTTCTCACTGGGGCCGTATGGAGATTGTTTCTCTCAATCTTCTCTTTCAACCCTGTAGTTAATTCCTTGAGCTCATTAACTATTGTCTCTACAGAGGAGATACGGGCCTGTATCGGTCCTCCGATCATACTGTCGTACAACCGAAGTTTATTTATTACAGACATCACTGGCTCCCGCTTCTCCCCAGCCTCCAGTGATGTCAGGTAACCTTTATGTATGGACGGCCCCATACGTGTAAAGCTCCACCACATCTGTGGTGTACACTTAACCTTGTCAGGATCGTTGGTAGGTTGCCCATCCCCCCCAAACAGTACTTCTAGCAATGCCATTTCTCTCAGCCGTAGGATTCCTTCTTCGATGGTCTTCCAGCTCTTGGTGTAATGATCTGCCTGCAAGGAATCTCTGTAAATGAACCTCTCTCTCACACCATCCACGAGCCGTGCCCAGAGAGACAGGGGCTTCGATTCCCTCACAAACACCTCCTCAATACCCACATCTTGGGCAATGGACCTCAGGAACCTCGCTTCACCACCATCAAGGTTTACTGCATCACCTGTAGAGTCCCAAACTCGGATCATCCAGGCCAGAACGGGCTCACTCGGACGACGAGCAACATCTGCCCGTAGATTCCGGAGGTTATTATACGATAAAGACTCAGTGATGATTTCTGTCTCTGGAGCAGCTGCTTGTGAGGACCCTGCCTCTCCATCATCGTCAACTAGGCGAACTGATTTGGCTTTACATTTCTTCCTGTGGATAGTGGCAACCTCCGTTGGTTTAGTCTGCCCCTTAGTTTTTTCCTTATCCTGAGTCACCTTGATATTAGGCATCTTGTCCTCGTCTTTTCCTTTCCCCTGGGAATGCTGCACCATACCAAGCAACTTCCTGTAGGCAATGGCCAAGACCCCGCATGCAGCTGTCACCTGCTTCTCCATGGATCCATCACGACCCCTCTCCCTCACAGCTTTCATTATTTTTATAGGGTTCAGGAGTTGTTCAAGGGTAAGTTTCCATGTCATGGGAGCTGAGCAACTTTCTAGGAATTTACCCATGTCCTCCCATAACCCACGCCACTCGAGGTTTTCCACCCCTGGGTCAGGCTCCTGAACGCCTTCTCGGTAATTCTTGGCCTTGGCTTGGTATATCAGGTATGCTATAGTGGCACAATTTAGGATGAAAAGCCCAACAATTGAAATGTCTCGGACATCTAAAAATGATTTAAACTTCCCAGAGGCCATTGTATCGTATCCAAAAGGGAACTGAATAAAAGGTTGGGCGCGTGCATTCCCCTGTGTGTCTCCATAAGAATGGGTACTATTATCCTTAAAACCCCAGAGGAAGCAGCTTAGGCTAGAGCAGTAGTGTATCCTTGAGGATATGTTCCGGATGAAAATCACAGGTGCTGAATTTGCCGTGTCATATACCCAATGCACAAACTCAAAAGTACTTATTGCAATGTAAGTACTAGTATGCGAACTGAAACACGTTGACAGGTGGGACAGGTATCTTGGCATGGTCATATGCCAGAGGAGAGCAACAACCCCTAACATCATGGTGCCTACAAATTCAAAAACGCGTGTCAATCACACAAAGGGTAGTTATTCTTTTTCCACCTTTCCTCTTTCGGGCCCCACGTTGGGCGCCAAAAAATGTCTCAGTCTAGAGAGACTAGACTGTTTGCTAAAGAGGGTGAGTTGTGAGGTAGACCAAACTCCTCTCTCTCTGCAATTGTAATGTCAAATTAAGGGGCTTTACTCGAGGAAAATGTGGAAAAACAGAAGAAATAACAACCCTTTATTAAGAAATATATGAATGTTGGAAAAAAAAAAAAACAAACAGTAACACCAAACAAAACAACACCAGCAACAACAACCACAACAACAAGTCTAAAAGAATACTCCTCTGTCCTTTAGCACAGTCCTAATTGCGGTCTGCAGGGGGCGCTGTTGGGCCGCTGGAGCTGTAGGGCCTGCAGTACCTGGTCACGGTCGGCAGGGGGCGCTGTAGGACTGATGGAGCTGTAGGACCTGCAGTACCTGGTCACGGTCGGCAGGGGGCGCTGTGGGCTCCGTCAGTCACCCGCGGGAAGAGGGGACCGGAGAGAGAGGTCCCGGACCACGAGGGGAAGCCGAGAAGGAGATGAGGGGGGTCCTCGCCTCCGTGGGGGCGACAAGGAAGGCAGGCAGCACACTCCCACGGGAACTCACCGCTGTCTCAAGTGGCGAAGACTCACTGCAGTCTCAGGTGGTAGTGTCTCCAAAAACTCCTCCTCCTCTCCCGCGGGCAAGCAAAAACTCTCCGATGAAACACAGCGGCTCCGGCGGGCGGGACAATCAGACAGGTTGAAGCCAGCAGGATGGGAGGGCGAGCCCCCCCAGGATTAACAGCCAAAACAAGCTAGACCTCCGGTCCCCCTCCCCAACGAAAATGCCTGTCTGCACCCCAGAGAGCCAGCCACACACCCACACTGCCTCTCCCCTCCCAGCCAGAGTCTCCACCAGCCCCGCCTCCGTGCCTCTTCCTTATCTTTCTCCAAGATCGGTCGTTAACCCAACCCGGCTACATCTTTGGTAATGCTAATAACCTCCCTCCCCCCACTCACTCCGTTTCTTCTCCCTTGGAGTGGGGCAGGGGGAAGGAAAATTCCCCTGATTTCCTAATCTATAACACTGCTCCTTTTTAAAACTCAAACAATCCATTGTGATTGTGCGTGCAGGTATGTGAACGTACATATGTGTACATGTGTACAGAGAACATACTTGTGTGAGGTTTAGGTATAGGATTTTCTGGGTATTAATAATCACAACACCTGTCTACCTAAAAAATTACAAGTTTGACCTCAGAAACTGAATTTCTAGCTCAAACATTGTGACAGCACTTGATTTTACACTTGCTGGAATTCCTGCATCTTCAATGACTACGGTTAGAACTGTAGGTGTTGAGAACATTTGAACATCAGTTTATCAGATGGAAGCATAGAAATTAAGAGACAAGCTATGGAGCAGTTCACGTAGATACTTGACACACACACAGGGAATTAGGGTTTTCAGTATATCTTTCATAAAAGCTTTTTTTTCAAAGGGTCACTGTGTAAGTGATGATTCTTAAAAATGTATTTAATCATTTTATGTAGTATGTTAAAGGTTTCATATCTATAGTCCTTGTATACATTTTTATCATTGAAAAGATAAAATTTCTGGGACTCTTCTTTATGGTAACTTTCACAGAGTCTAAAAAATGTTTGAAATATAACCATGTTTTTATTTTTATAAAATTCACAGTTTTATACATAGAGAGTTGATAAGCGAGGAGGTTGTGTTCAGTCTCTTATTTCCATTAAGAACTAGTACACATTTTAATACGTCACCATGCAGTGGCCTAGGAATAGATTTTTAAAATGTCATTACTCTGTTTTTTTAAAAAGTATGCAGTAACTGCACATAATGAAGTCTGCCCTACTTCCTCTGCCTCTTCTTGACAGTTTTTCTCTTTTCTTTGCCTTGACGGTATAGAATGTAGTATCTTGAAAAGTGATTTTTTTCTCAGTCTGTGTAGAGCAATGTAGTAATAATTTTATCTGTTTGTTGGATTTGATGGTTTATTTGTAAAGTGAAATGTTATTTATGATAAAATATACAAAAGTATATGTTTTCAGGATAGAGTTTTAAACAATAAACTTTATAATAAATGCAGTTGATGGCGATGATGAATATTGAACTGCTCCTATTTATAGTAACCAGGAAACTTCACTGGTTTGTGGATTTTATTCTAAACTACACCTCAGTACTGGGAAACACAAATTTTTAGTAGAAAAGTATAAGGAATTTTATATGAAACTGAAGAGTGTCCATACTCTCATATAGTGTGATGCTCCAAGTAAGAAAAATGTTCTTATTTCAGAGAACATTTGTACTGTTTGGCACCCCTAAACCTCCTTTGTGAAAACTCATTCAAGAGAGTTGTTTCAGTACCTTTTTTCTTATTGTAAAAATGAACTGTCAATATCTCTGCCAAACTCTGCTTTCTGAACAAGCAGAAGGAGTATTAAATAGGTCTGTCAGCACTCAGCCCCACTGAGACAAAATGCATCTTTACAAATACGTAAGTGATGACTAAACAAATTCATTATATCTGAAGCAACTGGATGTTGGACTTTGCCAAGCACATTTGAAAGAAATAAGTCATTTTTCCATTTCTGGTTGTGTTACAGATGTGATGGAAAGCCAGACTTCACTATGTAAGAATAGTTGCTTTGAAAAGTACCTCCTTGCACACACAGTCATTTAAATAAACAGGACTGGTTATTAGGGAAAGTTTGAGCTCTGTTTCTGAGGATGAATCACAGGATTAGAGTATAGTCAGGCTAGAGCTTACACTGATTTGATTGCTTTACATTAAGTTTATGTGAGTCTGTTCCTAAGGATACATTAACAGCAACAAGTGGAAGGTTAATTTTAGAGAAAGCTCTACCAAATATGTGAATTTAGTTTTAAGTGGATTAAGATGCACAAGTGTTTCAGCCAGTTTTAACCTCAAACTTCACTTGCAGTCCTTTGCAGTTACCAATTTAAAAGTATCAGTGTTGAGAACTTAGGCATTTTCTCTGTCCTTCCCAGGAAAGATGTCTAGAGACCGGGCTCTCAGGAAGCAGCAGCAACTGAACAATTTGGTAGCAGTGGTGACAAAGCTTGCAAAGCCTGGAGATGTGATTGTGGATTTTTGCAGTGGAGGGGTAATGTATATTTCTGTTTATGTGGTACCATTTATTTCAGCTTTCATCTTTGCTGTTCTAGGTGGTTGCTGCCACAAAGCAAAGCAGAAGTACAAATGCCGAAATTTTACCTGCTTTCAAAGGTTCTGTCGCTGTTTATGGGATGCTCATCATGTAATGAGTGAACAGCTGGGAACACTGAAAAGTGATTCAGATCATGTCATTTGTTTTTATTTTCACAGGGCCATGTTGGAATTGTTCTTGCGCACATGATGCCATCATGTCAGGTAAATTCTCAATAAAAACTACGGACAGTACGAGCTTTTGCTCTCTGATGATCCCCTTAAAAAGATATGCATATAGGGAAGGCACATGACATCACAGTTGTCTCAGCAGAGGACTTAGGTTTGAAACATGGAAATTTTTAGCATAGCTCCCAAATGTACATGGTGCTTTCCTGAGAAGACAAAAGTTGTAGGAAAATATAAAATATTTGAAAGCTGATCAATATTGGCAAGTATTAAATGCCTTCAATTGTTATTGGGTTTCCAGATAATCATTTTGTAGATCACTACCACAAGTAGTGGTACAAACTCTACCACAAGTAATTCAGAGGTTTTCTCAACTAAGGTGGAAAGTTTTCTGCTTGGTAATGTTGTACTTTGATTTCTCAGTATTATTTTGCCTTTCTCCTATGTGTGAAATCTAGGTGGTACTCATAGAAAATAAGGAGTTGTCTCTGATCCGTGCTAAAGACAGAAGTAATGAACTAGGTTTAAACAACATTTGGTTCATTCAAGCAAATTTGGACTATTTTAATGGGACTTTTAACATTGGGGTAAGTGATTATAATTTTTCCAGTTCAAAACTTCAGTGTCTGGTTCATTATTCTTAGAATAACTAAAAGAGCTGAGAGAAGAAAGTTCTTTATATCCTTACAGACCCTGAAAATAAATGAGATGAACATTCTCTAGAACTCTGCAGCCCTAGTGAAGAATAAGGCATAAATAGTATTTTGTAACTCTCTAAATATTCTTCTACTTTTTTATTCTGTTACTAGAATATGAACTTCTGTGGCAAGGCTCAAGCTTTCCATGCAAGACTGACTGTTCTTTAAATCATCCATCTAAGGGCCTGTTTTGGCCGTAGCTGAGGACATTTAATGCTGAAGGTTTATGGTATATGAACAGTGCTGTTTAACTATTCTGTTGATTTATTTGATAAAGGAAAAGAAACACAGTGCTGGAGAAAGAGGAGAGAATAAATGGTTTTAACCCAGTCCTTCCAAGTGTAAATTTTCGATTCTCTGGCTTTAGCTTTTGTGCTAGAGTGTCATATAAATCTCAGTGGATGAACTAAAGATCTATTTCAGGAATATCAGGATCTTGTGAATAATATACTGAATTGTGTGTGTGAAGTGTTTAATAGTTTTTCTGTGAAATTCGTCTCCAGTTTTGTGATCATTGGAATTCCTGTCTTAATTTTTGGGGGTCTATTTTAAAGGTTAATACTATGTTAAATATTTCTGTAGAGTTTTTATTTAATAAAAAAGTGTTATATTCTCTCTTTCAAGTTTTGCGACAAGGAAAATACTGAAGTATATGTCAGAAGAATTCACTTGGAAATGCTTCATTTCTGGGCCTGTGATTTCAGTTTCTTTGACTTGATTTGTCTATTCAACAGACAAACCTGGAGCTTTTCCTTTTTGGGAGACCTGTATCAATGTCAGCTTCAGAATTAGTTTGTATCATACCATGATTCACTGTTCAGGATTAGCTCATTAACCTAGGATTAACTTCCCTTGGCATATTTAGGATGGGAGCTCTCTGGTTTGCTGACCTATGTTTGAACATAAAAATATAAAGTTTATACTTTTATATAAAGCTATTTTTGCCTCATTATGTCATAAACACTGGTCTGATACTAAAATGGATATAGATACCATAATACATAGATAAATAAAAAGTTTATCAATGTGCTATATTTAAACCCATCTTCTGAGACTTGTAAAGCTATTCACTCATTGCATGACTTCACCATTTTCAGTAAAACAATAGTGTAAATGTGAGGAAGGACACAATGACGAATTCACTTGAAATTTAGAGAAGTGTAGAAAAATGAATGTGACTGAAGTCACCGTCTCTGGGTTTGGTATTAGTTTAAAATAGGTTTATATACATTTTAGTTACCTTGACGTCAGATGTACGTTATTTAGCTTTTTTTTATCTGTCAGGAGTTCAAAAGCAGGTTAAAAAATCCTATGTGAACCACTTCCCTTTTGGTCTGCATGAAATTTCTGCCCTTATGAACTCTTGGGATAATGATGGTCAAGGTTCTGAAACAACATGTTTGAGTGCCAAATGTACTGGTGCATTGTACTATTACATGTTGTAGTACAACCACCTACCACAATAAATTATTTCAGTTTTAAAGTGAAAGCTTCCAAATACTTGCATGCAGTGTTCATTTACATGCCAACACCCAGAGGAGTCTGAGACCTCAGCTGTTTTTAATATTTCTATAGTACTCACAGTATCTCAGCTAATTTGTGAGAACAAGTTGAAAAGTTTAACGTTTGGTTGGAGAGCAGGGATATTTTTGAGCGTGTTGAGTACTCTTATTTTTAAGATCACTAAAGTAAACCTGAAGTTTCAGGAAACATTCTTTTCCCTTTGCTTTTCTGTGTGCACTGGACTGTTCTGGGCAGTTGCAGTACCAGAGGTCTAATACAGGACAATGGTCTCACGCTGCATTAGCTCTGTTGCTCTCATCAGGGGCCACTTTGCTTTCCTGTGTTTACAGGTGTTTGGATTTGTGGACCAAATATCTGCATATCTGCTTTAGTCTTCACAATTTATTTTGTTTCAGACAGTGAGTTGGATATACAGGATATCCTGAGAAAGCTTTGTCATTAATTTTGTCATTTTTTTTCCTTAAGTAAATTGGTTCTGAGAAACACAAAGAAGAAATCAGTTGGTGTAACAGGTCATATAGGCTCAGCAAAGCTACTGGTTTTATCTGCTGCTGTTTTACGGTCTCTTTTTCAGAGTGCAAGCAAAATAAAGATCTTTGTTTTCTGCTTGGATAGATGAGGAAGTAACTATAATTACATTCTATGCTAATCTGATAGCTGTGATATTAAGACTCTATTTCTGATGTTAAACTAGTTTTATTTTTGTTAAATTCATATGAGCAAAAAACTTTCATTGTGAAATTATTTTCTTGCTAATTTTTTAATGTTCTGCTTGAGAAAAAAATAGTTGTTCCCATCTGTATGCAGTTACATTTCAGTTGAAGATTAATGATCTGCTCAGCTGAGCTTACAGCAAGCAGAGTGCAAACAAAAAAAGACTTTGTTTTAATCTATATCTGAGAGCAAAGGTTTTATCTTCCAATTGCTCTACCTTGAAAAACAACTTTGAATCCTGAAATCTGAGCTGTGCAGCTTTAAAGCTTTTCCCTTTAAAGCTTTACAGTGAACCAAAAGAAAAGAAAACAATGTAGTTTTATAAATCCACACTGCTGCATAAAATTACAAATGTCTCAAAAATGTCCTTGGTTCAATGAAAACATAGAGCAGTATCTATGCACCAGGCCTACTCTTTGGGGTACAGAGTACATGGGAGGAGGCAGAGTAAGTAATGTCTTCATTTCACCTGGCCTGTTTGGCATCACAGAGATGAGAGAGCTGCTTGCCTTTCCTTGCACTTTATTGAGTACTGCTTGCCTTGCAGTAACTTGCCTTTCTGTAGGAGAGCATGAAGAATTTGGGTGCAACCTGTGCATTGCCCAAACACGTGTCAGTGTCCACAGGTAGTTGTGATGAAACATTATTCTAGTTTTAGCTGAAGAGCCCATCACTAAGAAGAAGAAATAAAAGATTAAGGAGAAGAAAAAAAAAAAGGAGGGCAAGCTGTGTTTGATGCTTCCCCCCATCTCCATTGTTTCTTTTTCTAGAGGTTTTATTCAACGTCTTAAAATCTAATTATCTAAATTATGTTAAATTTTCTCCTTTGAATGTGACCTTCAGGTATATGTGTTACTTCTCTTACTGCTAAGTTGAAATCCAGTTTTGAAATAGTTCTTTGTGTTTCTAAGTCCTTCTTGCTTGACAAAAACCTTTAACTAATTACCACAAATAGTTTCTCTGTAACTATTTTTCTGGAACTTTGTTTTTAATTTATTTGATATTATGATGTAGTGCACTTCCTTCTGAGTACTTTTGGTGAGTGACCCTTCTTCAGTGTTGATGCTGAACAGGATTGTACTTAGAATGTTGCTGTAAGGAATTTTCTTGTTTCCTTGGTTTTTGTTTTTACTGCTGTAGGTGGCTCTGCACGCCTGTGGTGTGGCCACAGACATGGTGATTGAGCACTGCATCCGGGCACGGGCAGCCTTTGTCATCTCCCCTTGCTGTTATGGCTTCATTCAAAACACAGTCAAGTTCAAATATCCACGAAGGTAAATGAAAGCTAACAAGATAAGCCTTAAAATATCAACTTAAGTGATGGGATAAAATACTAAGAGAGTATAGAATTAATCAGTTGAGGATCATTGCGAGTTTCTGGGCTAAGATGATTCACACTTAGAATGAAACTGTTTTCTCCTTTGTCTTTGCCAACCCATCATGAAAGGGAGGCAGATTGGTAATTGCTGGATTATTTTTTTCTGGATTTATCTTTCATAGTTCAGACTTTGTGCAAGGAGCATAGTAGATACAGTATGTAATATGCAGACCTTTTACCTTTAAATCACAAAGTTAATAGAAAACTCACGAAAATTACTGTAAGAAAGGGAATTGACATTTTAATGTTGCAGAAAGATGTAAGCAATCAGCTTAAGAAGTGAGTCTGCTTTATACCACAGTTTACTGCTTGTGAAACTTCTCTGATTTATTCCCAAGTAGACAAGCTCTCCTGTATTTCAGTTCATATTTTTAGTATTTTTTCAATGGACTGTGTACATATTTTCTCTTCAAATCCACCATGTGGGAGATACTTATGTATCTTATGCTTAAGAATTTTAATGCCTTTGCTATAAATAAACTGTAAAAGATAAACATAAAGTGGCAGAAGATAAGAGGCTACAGCCTTCTGAATCAGAACTAGGTGGCAGAAGAGGGTTGTGTTTTGGTTGGCTTTTTTTTTTTTTTTCATAAAGCTGAGCTTTGCATTTTTGATGTCCAAGATTTAATTCTACTAGGAAGTGACAGAAGTATATATTTGCTAAAATAACAAACTGAAACATGCAGTCTGACAAGGAATCAATAAATCTAAAAAATCTTATGCATCTATGTTAAATATTTTTCATATTTTCATATTCTTCTGTAATACCCAAGTGTGCTGGCACAGAAGTGTAGAGAGTAAATATTTAGAATTTGTCAGTTTGATAAGCTTTGGATTTAACTGCGTTTTCTTAGTCCATTTGATTCTTCCATCTCTTTGTGTGTGTCCATTTTTGTTTTCTCTTGAAACACAATAAAACAAATAAGTTTTCTTAAGGAAGAGGTTATAAAATTTTAAGTCTTTTAAAACTAGCAGGCATATAGCTTTTCTCAGTTGACTTGTTTTAAAATTGACTGTATAATGTTGGACTTTTGACCAGTTATGTTTTTGGACCACTAAGACTAGAAATGCTCCCTATGTTAGAAAAGTTTTGTTGCTATAGATGCTGCAAGAATATAAATTAGGGTTTTGTGTTTCATAAAATTTTGAATCTAACATCACAAGCCTCTGTAGAAAATTATAAACCCTATTTCGAACTGCATTTTAGGGTTTGCTTTTTCTTTTTTTCCTTATGTTATATGATCATAAAACGTGAGAGTCAGCCCATATCCCCATAGTGTCTGTGTTCTGTAGTCCATTCCTTTGTAGAGGCCCCTTACTTTTGTGATACAAACAACAATATATGACAATGAGGAAAGAATAGTAAATCTGTTAGTATTTATAATGATTTAGAGAGAGAATATTTTTATGAATAACATAATAGGGAAGAAAAGACACCATCAGGTACACTTTTCCTTTTCTAGTGAACAGGAGCTGCAATGGGGTTTGGTATTTTTGAAAGCCTTTCTGTAGGATACAGATACTACTACTTTGTTTAAAATGTGTTCAAGTATTAAATAATTGCTCCTACTTTCCACCTCTGCTGGTTTTAGATGTTAATTAAATTGGTCTATTTATTTTTTTTTCCAGTCGTCAGTTCAAAGAAATTTTGTCCTACAAGGTATGTAAAATGGCAGGTGGGAAGGTTTAGGTGCGGTTTCCTGTGTTTCACTGGGTCATCTTGTTGAATGAAATATAGGTGGTTATCTTTTAATTGCAAGGAGTGGCATGTGTTATGTGCAATGTTCATTAATAGTGCAGATGTCATTGTGTTTTCTCTCCACCATCCGTGTTTTAAGGCTTTTTTTCTTCAAAAAAATTAAATGGTTTGTCTACAAAAACCCCCTTGTTTTATCTCATAATGTATAAGTGAGCCATTCCTGAAGTACTTCAGCATGTATCCATTAACAATTACAAGACACCAATTTATTTAAGTCTTAAATAGAGCTGTTATTTTCTAAAAATCATTAGATTTCTCCCTCTAATTTATGTCTAAAAGATTGGACATACCAGGTAGGAAAAGCTTGTACTGATCAGCAAGAATTTTATGCATGATTGTTTTAAAAATGTTTTTTGAAATTATTTTGAAAATATTCAAGTGCATTTTGACCCTGCAAAGGAAGGGTCTGTGGAGATAGTCCAAGAGAAATGTGGGAGAAAGAATCAATGAAGCACACAGATCTGACAGAGTGAAGATAACAGGGGAGGGAAAAAGGACAAGAGCAGAGAGGTGGACAGCTGAAAACTGGTGCTGATCTGTTCAACTTTGTCATGAGCGTTTAGATGCACCTAATGTGGCATGGAAAGAAAATGTTTCCTTTTGAGTGAAGCAAGGTTATAGAGAAACTTTACTAAATTTACATGTCAAACCCTAGACAGAGGTCTTGGTGTTTACAATGTAGAAATGAATTTTGGAGATGCAGAATAATTCTTTATAACAGAAATATGAAAGCAAAGGAAGGTATTTGTAATATCCAGATGTTTTTTTGGGACAGTGAGCAGTGCAAAGATGCTGTATGTGGCAGGAAAATGGAGATTATCCTTTTTAATCCTCAAACAAGAGGGGGTTTTAAAAATTAAGAAAATTTCCAGCCATCTTCTAAGGGAAATTCAGTTATCTGCTAATACACTAATCTTACATTCATGACAGTCTGGTTTATGTACACTTTGCTAATTTACATGGAAATAAATGCCCACAGATTGAGATGACAAAAGCCGCACAATGGATTTGGACCTGTCATTGTTTTTCCCCTTGTTTAAATTTATATGTTTCTAACACATAATCACAAAGAGCTCAGGTTTCTGTTCAGAAAAAATTCATTTACTAGCATTATTAAAATAAACTAGTTAACAGTACAGAGGGAGATGGTGACAGTATAAAGTCAGGGATGCCTAGATTAGAATAGTGTGTATAACTTCATTACAACTCAGTGAATTTTTTTCTTAATTTTTTAATCCATGGAGATTTAAATCACAGGGTTTGTCAACACTGTAGATTCCAGCATTTTATTATTTGTGCTGCAGAGGGTACAGGAGTCAAAGACAAGGCTAGAAAATATTGCTGCTCTTAATAACATAAGAGTCTATACAAATGGTCTAGGCTGGTTGGTGCCTGCAATAATCCTAGTTATAAATAACTTTTGTTATGCAGCTAGCTGTGTGCATTTTTATATTTCATATTAATAAATTGTTACAGGTTATTGGCTAGCAGCCAAAGTTGCCATGTGTTAGCCAGACATTGTTTGTGTCACCCCCTCCAGTTCCCATTTTAAATTAATTTATCTTTTATTTTCGTGAGATCTAAAAAGACATCCAGCAGTCTGGAATTTCCAAAACTTTTTTGATGAGAACATTATGCTGTAATTCATTATTTTATAGTTGCAAAGAATAAGGTATCTGTAGATTTCTACCATGATACATTTTGAGACTGTTTCTCAAGACACAAGGAGAATTAGAAAGTAGAACTGTACAACTTTGCATATACTTTTTGCTTTGGAAATTTAATAGGAATTGAAGGTAAGGGTGTTCTAGTAAGCAAGTTAACTGTTTATGCACACACAAAGTTTGGGCAGTTTATAATCTTCATTATTTTAGAAATGCTTTTCTTATTTCTGAAAATTTAATGTGTGTCATGGGTAAACAATGTAGTCATAACATGCTCTGATTTATCTCTTTGGATCACCTCTCTAAGAAGCCAAAGCATTGGAGTCAGTCCAGATTTTCAGGTTAAGTGATAAGGCTCACCTTGGCTCTGGTCTGGTCCAAAGAGCTGGAATATTGATGTTGCAAAGAGCCAAGTTGTATTGGGTGCCTGAAGGCTGGTGAGGAGTTGTGTGCTAAGACGGATCTTTTCCCTCTCCTCTAAATCCCTGTTTTTCTCCCCAAAGTGCCTATCACTGCTACTTCTCTCCTGGTAGTGGCCACATTGCCCATGGCTCTTTTTGTCCTTTGTTCTCCGGTACTCATGTCTGGGTTAACATTTTCAACTCTTTTGTACTGCAAAAATAGCCACATTTGAATGGAACTGGGGGGGGTGGAGTGCATGTAAGTCCTAAATGTATTATAACACGTTCTCATTTTTCTTCCATATCTTTTATGAAGCTGTGAGCTGGAAACCTTCATGCCAATAGCTGTACTAGGGAACAAATATCCTTGTCTCAAGATAGTGTAAATTTATTTAAATTAGTAATATTTGAGTATCAAATTATGATATTTTATTTTATAATATATAAGAAAATTTTTTGCAGTCAGGTGTCTATTAAATTTATGAGTTGGATGGAGTGTACTGTGGGGTAGTTACCATCTTGATTTAATATGAAGCTTTTGGATGTTTATGTCCCTGTGATAAAAAGCTGGAGTAAGTATTCTTACTTCAGAATACTGAAAGAACCTGAAGTGTCCTTAGGTGAAGTTGCTCTCTCCACCTGGTACAAGAACTAACTCTTTAATGTCATAATTTTATATCAGGCAAGACTTTTTAAAAAAAAAGTTTTTGATGCAAGACACATACCTTTTTTTCAGAACTATAGCTCTGGAAGTTTTGCTTTGGAGAGCCCTTTTTGTTGTTGTCCATTTCTGTTTTCTCCCTGTGACATTGTAGGAGACTTGGGAATGTTGTACAATTCTAAGACGGTTCTGATTTACGCTGTCCTGTACTTAATATTGCAGCTGTCCCAAAGAGCACAGCTGTCATCAGAGCATTCATTTCATTGCTACACCTGCAAGGCTTTTTCTTTCACCATCTGGCTAACTTGCATTCCTTGGCTTCGCTGGTCTTTGAGCAATCATAATGCTGACATAGGTGGTGGGATTTGAAGGCAAATGAGGATATGGGGTTCTGCCTGCTTGTGTAGTGATCTAAACAGGGAATGAAATGCATCCTCCACTGCACCATCCCCCTGGGTGACAGGATAGGAAGAAATCAACAGCAGCTGTTGTAGAAGCCTTTGCAAAAATTCCTAGTGGAACAGGGATAGGTTGAAATTGCATTATGATAATTTTGATGGAGGAGACTTTCCTGTTCACAGCCAGGTATTTTTTGCCTTCAGGATCTTTTGAGTTGATCCTGACTGGATTTGGCAGGGCAGAGGAAGTTTGACCATGAGGCTGTTCTTCTGGGATTCAAAATCACTGCTTGGAGAAGTGTGCAGTAGTTCAAATCACCTGTTTAAGAATTTCATCTTGGCTGCTTATTGATGCAGAGGTGCAGCCCTATGATGACTGTGCTAAAAGAAGACTGTGTTGCTTATCAGTTATTGAAGGCAAAATTAGTCTGCAGTATGTCTTTGAAGAATGCTCTCTTGTATACACTGCATCCAATTCAAGTGCTGAAAAGAATGAGAAAGTTTAGCAAGGAACAAATACTGATGAGGAGAAATAAGATAGTGATTACAAAATCTTGATTTACACACAGAATAAAAATTGGGATTTGCACACAGATAAATTTTCTAGAAATACAGTCTTCAGTGTAATAGCACTTTTAATACTTTTAAACATTTAATTAGATTTTTCTTGCTTTATCTTCTTTTTTTTTTTTTTAGGAGCACATGATTCTTTGCAGATTTGCAGATCAGACAGCTGTTCAGCTTCCACCTGAACGCAGGCTAATTGGTATGAATTTCTGCAGCTGCTGTGTAAACCATCTCAGTAATGATTTCACTTGATATATAAAGGAAGAAGTAGACCTTTATGAATGGGGCATTAAGTTGCTGTCTTCACATAAAACTTGAAAAATTTTAGTTTTGTCACATTTCACTCTTACTCTTCTATTCTATGGTATAGAAACTCTTCCCTTATGTCAAAATCACCAATATGAGATAGAGAGTTTGCATTTTACTGATTTTTTTTTTTTAATTGCTTGACTTTTTTTTTCCCCCTACCATTTTATGAAAAGCATGAGATCTTAGTGAAGTTCACTGATGTCCTGCTGCTGCCGGTTCATCTTCCATTAAAAGCACAGACTATTTGTAGTAGTGACTTTCAGTGTGCCCCCTTTGTCCTGCTGGTAGTCACTGGAGATAACTCTCTTAGGAGGGTAGACATCTAATGCCAGCTGCAAACAGTAAGGGTAAATTGCAGAGGTTGGGCTGGCTTTGGTCAGAAGGACAGCAAAATACAAACTGTTTCAAATATGTGGCATAAGCTTTGACTTACAAAAGCGTCGTCCTTGTTCTGATGGAAGCTGTAAATGAGCTTCCAGGTCAGAAAAGACAGATGAGGCTTGGAACTCTAAGAACATAACTCTGCATTCTTGGCTTAGAAGAAATACTTACAAACTACATTAAAGCAGTAGTAGCAAATAATCATAATGTTTTTTAAAAGCTTAATTTGAAGCATTCAAGAGATTTCTTATGCTCACTGCACAAAAAGAAAGTTACACAGATTCTGTATACAAGCTGATGAGAAATTTTGCAGCTTCTTTTGTTATCATCACAGTATTTGAAAAAAAGAAATTAAAAAGGACAGTGTTCAGTTACCAGTGTAGCACCCCACACTGTGGACTGAAAATTGAAATAGGACCCGAATTTATTTTTGTTTAATTTTTTGAAAGATTGTAATTTTTGTCTGTTGACCGTGTCTGAAACTGAAGGGGTTTTTTTCCACAAATGTAACTTTCATGTGTTTTGTTCTGACAAAAAACCATAAATATAAATCTTATTCTCCTCTTCCCCTACATCATTGCTTTTTATGTTTTCAAGAATGTTACTTTTTCTTAAAGTTCCCTGTAATACTAGACTGTTTCATTGAAGATGGTTCCCATTTCCCTGTTCTGCTTCAGCTTTGAAACTGGTTTTGTGGGAATCTTGTTTAGCAGTATTTTTACATTTTCCTTGCAAACAATTGCATGCAATCAGTGTTACAGTCTTGGTGAGAATGTTTTTGTTAAGTGCATGAGCAGGTATTGAGAAAACTGTGTATTTCAGTTAATGAGAGTATTCCTGAACAGGTGGAGGCTTTTTCTTCTCATGTAAATGGTGGCAAAAATCACTTATTCTGCTACTTTTTTAATATTTTAGGATTATATTGTAAACTACATTTTTAGCAATTACCACTGAATTTCTGTAGCTTCAGATAAGTGACAAATCATTTGCTTTCATTACCTGTGAGTTAAAATACAGCATTTGTCTGTGACTGTCATCACTGAAACAACACATTTGTCGAAGGAGTTATCACTGATTTCTATAGTACTGTGAAGGTAAAAATATGCAGTTGAACCCAGTTCTGCTGCACACAGCAGTTCCCTTTTAAATGAACGAAGTTCTGTGTATCATTTTCACTGGACATGTGACTTTTACACACTATATGCAGCAGTGCAGTGCAGACTGAATGGTTAAATGGCTTTGTGGACATTGCTACAGCCCACCTGCTTACACAGAACTGCTCCATGCATTTCACACAGTCTTACTGAGAGCACCCAGGGAACCAGGCCCCAGTTGTGACAATCCCAGCTGCCCTTTAGTGTGTACACATGGAATAATAAGGATGTTGCTGTCAGTGACAGGAATGGGTACATGCCATTTTGTTCAACCAGCCACAGAAGGTGATTTTCTATGAAGCCACAAGTGTGGGAAAAATAGTGCCACAAACAGTAATTTGCAGAGTTGTGTCCTGGGTTTATAAACTGCTAATTTCTCCCTGCAACATATAGATCTGAGTTGCAAAGTTCTTTTTCAGGCCCACCCTTAATATTTTGTCTCTAAGTTGTCTCCTACCCAATTACTACCCCTCTCAAATTCCAAGCCACCAACAGAACAGAGTCCAAATGTCATAATGTTGGTGAATTCAAAGTAGTGAAATTATTTTGTAACTAAGGAATTCAGCTGAGAAGGAGAAGATAGTTCTGGCCATCAGCTCACTGTGGAAGGACAGAATAGATTGGATTGAGTACTGTATTAAAGTGTGATGTGCACCAGCTGTTCTGAAATACAAGGATTCTGAGGAGCGTTTGTGCCACCCACCAAAACTTCTGCAGGCACCTAACCAGGGTGCATAACAGGGCTTATAATGGTGCAGGTGCAAAAGCTCTGTATACATTCAGGGAAGAGGTAAGTGATTCCAGAGGAGCTCCAGAGGAATATGCCAGACTCATATCCTGATGGTAAACATGATGTGCTCCTGTTTCTTCCCTTGATCTCAGACCCCAAATATATTTAACTATACAGTTTTGTCAGGAGCAGGAAAAGAGGTAAGATCATTGGCTTTGAGACCAACGGAGGATTGTACCCTGTTCAGATCTTGAGACCGTATGACTATTAGTCATAAAACGTTTCAGGGAAATGTTAAATCTTTCTTGCAATAGCGTTTCAAACTGCTGAAATACAATCTGACAAGTCAATTCAGTATTTCAGAACATAATAATCAATTATAATGAGTAAATAAGTAAAGACAAATGCTCCCATCATGTTGGCATGGCTGTATCGTAATACAAATGTCTAAGCTGAAAAACTCCATTTATCCTTCCTGTTTTTCTGCAGATAAATCTGAGATAAGCTTAATTTGCATTACCAATGTAGTATTCTTGTTTACAAGTAGTTAAATTAATATGTCTCAAATCAATTAGACTGGATAACTTTTTTGTATTGTAGTCTTTTGTTGAAGTTCAATAATCAGAGATTTTCAGATTTTAGATGAAAGTACAGGAGGAAAACAGTTATGGTCATAAAGGGAGTAGAAGTTTGGAAATTCAGAGAGCTAAGGGGTAAACGAGGCATTTTTCTTCCTCCTGTGGCTTTTACATTAAAGTATGTTTCTGTACATTTTGAGAAAGGCACGACTGTTTTTAAGCTTTCTCCATATATAAAGAGTTAATAATCTTCTCAAGATCTTTGCTAAATGAGGGTTACAAGTCACAGATGTGATTTGGAACTATTAAAGAGTGTCTATTTGAAGTAAAACAGATTAAGATGGTTTTTAAAGGAGATGTGGAACTTATTTTTAGATGACTTACTGATGTGTTTTCCTAACATTAAATATTGAAGTGCACATTTCTGATAACGTTTCTACATTCTGAGTTTCCGTGCTCTCCCTTGCTCTCCTTTTAGGAAAACAGTGTATGGGGCTTGTGGATCTGGATCGGGCATGGGCTGCAGAAGAACAGAACTACTCTGTCCAAGTTATATCTATGGAGCCAGAGAGTTGTTCTCCAAAGAACAATATGTTTGTGGGCACCCCTACTTAGAGTGTGAAACTTGCATTCGGTTTGAAATAGAACATAAGTCTTCAGTGCATAATGACATCCAGCAGATAGAAGCAGAGCTGGGAACCAGACATCACGCATCTTGAACGCATTGCGCTCAGAAAAGGAAGCAGCCCAAAAAGTCTTAAAAAGCAAACTGCATGCAGAGCATCACAAATCAACTTGCGATGTGTCATTAAGCAACTTTCGGTTCTCTTCTGAGAAGTTTCTGGATCTAATGACTGTGCATGGAATTATATCCATCTGTAAAGGTTTAGAAAAAGGTTGGTCTCATTGAAGGGAAGGTGGTTTCCTTTTCAGTAAAACTGTTTCTTGGCTGCCTGAAAATTGCGTTTGTGGTCAAAACTGCGTTTGGGTTTATAAGCAGAGCAGTTATCAGCCAGAAGTGCTGATCACTAGAGGAACAGAAAAGATCAGATTTACGGTGTTAGTGAAGAAGGATGTGGAACAGGTGGTGGCTTGACTTTGCTAAAGAATTCCATACTACTGTAGGAAGATTATTTTTAATAAAAGTTCATCAGATTACTTTGGGCCTCATTCTGTTTATTAAAAATGTATTCAAACTTTCCAGTCATTTTTTAACAAGATTTAAGTATTACACAAGAATTCTGTTAGCAGGTATTTGAAATTGTGTTTGAAGAAATCAAGCCCCTAGTTATCCATTGACCAGATAGTGGGAGCTAGTGATGATGTCAGCAAATGCATACTTTATTATCACCTTTGCTAATTTAAGTGTATTGCTTCCTATTTGTAAGAAACTCTGCTGTCAGAAGAAATTTTTAAGAATAGTTCCTGCGTCTCTATATCTTCATTGATTTTATATTCAGTTTAAAATTTGGTCAAAGTTGCGATTGTGGAACGATTTGAAAAGATCAGTCACAGTCATGTTACTCTAAAATTAAAATAAGCCTTCTGTGTTCAGTTTTCTACCCTAATTTAAAATCATCTGTTGATACTAACACAATGGAAAATAGCTCCTAATGAAATTTTTGCTGCATGTTTAAGGGTTTTACATATTTATGAATTCTGCCATGTTTTAATTTAAATAATCGTAAGTTTGAAAATTGTGAACATAGCTTCAGTGCATGTGGCAAGCTGAATTACAAACAATAGATATTAGAGGGAAAAAAGAATCCTGAAATATTTTATTCTTCATAGATACTTAGATATCTAAAAAATCTAAATGCTTGGGGGTTTTTTCATGTGAAAAACTGAAGGACGCTACCCTCTTATTTAGAAGCACAGAAGTGAGCAAGAAGGATTGAATTCCTACCTTTAGCCTGAGTTCTGCAACTCTTTATAGTTACAGGAGTAACTGGAGGTTGGTATGGCAATGGTATAAATGGCAGGTATAAAATACATGGTGATACCAATTATCTCCAGAGTTTTCTCTCACACTTGCCCAAAGAGAATTTGCTTTCTGAGATAGTGGTGTGTCAATCTGAACATGTTAAATTACTTTTCTGGAGTGAGAAAATGTTTCTTCATGACCTTTTTGTGCTGAAGGAAGAACTAATCAAGGTAAGATACCTGTTGGAAACTTTGATGCTGTGTACGGTAAGGATTTTCATACTGCTCTGCTCCAGGCAATGGGTAGCAATATCAATGTTTTAATTATGGTGATGTTGAATATTTGGCATGATCTGATATTATGCAGTAATAAATGGCTTTCAGTAGAGCAAAGATCCGTGCTGTTACATGCTTCACAGTTTCTACAGTACCTGTATCAATAGTCTATAATAGTTTTTGGATCTCCTTTAAAAGAAGGAATGTGGGATGTGCCACAGGGAGCATGTGTGCTACTGAATAAAGGATAAAAATTTCAGCATTTCTTAGAAACAGAGTTGGAAAAGGAGCCTTGTTTGAACAAATAGTCTAAGAGGTTATTAGGTGCTTTGGATGGTCAAGAAAAATAATTAGTCACACAAGAATCCGAATACCAATCTCTGTTTCATGTGGTGGATTTTTTCCCCCATTTTTTTAAAGTACCTGTTTTCATGTTGATGACAGTTTCCCACAGGTGTTTCTTATTTGTGACTTAAGTAAATTATTTTATATCTGCTGCTCCACATAGAAGTAGGCTTCACAGGAGAAAAAGGTTTATAGAAGCAAGGGAGTAAAAGTAGAGCTGTGTTTATATGCATCATGACATCCCATTTTTCTTGGATAAGCCAAACTATAGAAGGTGAGTGTGTGACATTTTTTCCCCTAGAGATTGGGAATATTTTGATGGCATCTCACAGTATCCGTCATCTTGATGGCTTACAGGATTAGTGAGACTGCATTCCATTTGTAATACTGCTTTGTGACCTTGTTGCTATTGGCATCAATGGGCTCTGGTTTCTTTTCTTCTCAGAACAGAATCCTCCTTATATCTAAGGATGGAGCTATATTAGTATGAATAACAAAAAATGATACTTGAGATGAAATGATGTTTATTGAAAACTGAAGAGGAGCAGATGAAAAAAAGCATAAAAAAGCGGAAGATAATTGCAACAACTGATAATACCTAATTTACCACAGATTAAATTGCTACTCTGTGCCATGTACTTTTCTCTAGAAATGTGAACACAATTTTTAGGTATGTTACTTTGCTCTATGTTTCTGTATACATAAATGGTAAAGAATTAATAGAGCTTAGACTTCCCCAAACAAGGTGACTAGACAGTGTGATCCTGGTGAGTGAACAGCTGTTGTTCTTCTAGCTGCTTGTTATGCAAGGAGCTAGTTTGATGTCCAAGGTGCATACCTAAATACTGTTTGTATTTGTTTTGTGTCTGGCCCCACTGGGACCAGCTATAGGATGAACAAAATGTTGTCCTAGCACAGTCATAATTTTCAATCATTTTGACAGTCTTCTTCTATGTTACCCTCGTAGCCTGTAATGCTGGAAAAAGTAAGCTTATAACAGGAAACAGATGACCAAACTGAACTGAGCTCCTCTGTCAAAGTGAGTTGTCTGTGTGTACATATATCTTTATTTTTGGTTTTTCATTTTTGTCTTTAGTGTGTTAATGATCTGCTTCCTTAGTCCTGTTGCCATATTTAGGCAGGGTTAGTAATAAACAAGGGACATTCCTAGTAGATAAATTACAAGTTGTCAAAATTACTCAATTATCATTCTTAGGAAGACACATACAAAATGATTTATTCATAGGATGGCCATAAATTTTAGACTGATGTTTTCCATTCCTCATTTTTGCTTGACTTTTAGCTACCTGGTGGATGCAATGACAATAAGCAGAAATGTTGTTTTAAATAGCTGTATTCCTATGTGACATGATGTGCCAGGTATGCTCATTGAAAAGAACAATTAAAAAACCCTTTAGGTCAAGTCAATTTGAGCTTAAAGTAACCTGCACTGAAATGGCATACAGCTGATTTTATAATGGGTTTAAATAGATGGTAGTTTGGCTAGACACCAGCTGCGGCCATTTTCTTTAGGATTTTGATTTAGCGTTAGTAATTTACCCTTTCAATGAATATATATATAATTTGAAAAAAGTATTGAGCTAGAAAAGCATTGATTAGCAAAAAGTAACTGAACAGTTGAAGTTGTTTTCAGTCTTAGTGCTCAGTTGTCAGCACAAAGAAAAACACATTTTCCTTTAAGCCAGATACTATTTTCAGTGTTTTTGCCTGGGAGCATTTTCCTGACATAACAAATTCCTGAAGTACAGTCTCAGTCTAAGTTCCCATGATTTTATTACCATTCTTTTCTAACAAAAGGAAAACCTAGGTATCATACATTTACCTCTCTGTATGTCTGGTATTACTTACATGCCTTTAATAAAATAAAGATGACCTCTGAACTTTCCATGCTCAGACTTGCACTTAAACTAACCTGGCTGTCATGGTTTCAGTTCAGTAGCTTATGCTTAGCAAGTTTAAGCTTATTACAATTATCATAAAAAGATATTAAACTTTCTACATTAATATATTAAGATTCTACACAAAGAATAAAACTGAAACCAAAATAATTTTCTCCTTGCTTATAGCTTTTATTTAATGAAAACTTGAATGAAATATCCTACTCTGCAGTCTTCTCCTCAAAGTGAATTTAAGAAAATACCTGTATTTTTGAAATAGGTAAGGGTATTGAGGATAGTTTTATAATAAACCATCAGGTCAATTAAAAAAATAAAAGGAGAGGAGTTAACATTATCCCAATATTAGCCTCTAAAAAGCTGATCAGAAGTTGCAACTTCCCTTGGTTTCTGTTTCACTTGCAGTATTTCAGGCCTGAAATGTGTTTTCCTGGACGTGAAACTTGCAGAGCAGAACAGGAGTGAGCCTTCCTGAACCTTGGTAAGCTGCTGTCCCTGTCCTCATCACAGGCATGTGTCATGCCATGCGAACATGATGCCTTTTCACTTCCATTTTTTCCCCTTGGGAATAATGTTACTCACTTTCACTTAGAAAACACAGACTCCAAGTATTAACACTACCTGAGGGAGCAGCTGGAAGCAGCGCTTCTCAAAAGCGAAGGAACACAGCTATAAGACAATAGCAATTTTCACCTGACAGGCTGTAGTTACTCAGTGAGACCCATCATCATCCCGTGCCAAGGACCAGGGACTGAGCTGTACTGAAATACCACCCAGACCCCCAGCAAACCACTCCTTCCAGTGCTAAGCCTTCCTACTCCTCAGCTGGCAGCCAAGCCTGGGCAACTGGAGGAGGCCCAAGCATATCCAGGTTTTTGGAGGATGGAAGATGCTGCAAAGCCTCCATCCTTTGCCAAGAGAAGTACTTAGGAAGGTATTAAGGAAGGTGCAAAGCAGCCCCAGCAAAAAGAAACCTACCTGGGTTTTAGTTCTGCAGAACAAGCCACTCACTACTGACTACCATCAGGGGAGGTCAGAAATGTTTTTACTTACTCCGAATAGACCACCCACCAGCACTTCCTTATGAAGATTTTGGGAAACATATTCTGAAGTCACAGCCATTGCTATAGTCAAGCAAAGGCACATATTGACACATGAAGTGAAATGCAATCTTCAGTGAGACTAGTACAAATTATTATTTGTCAATAATAACATCTTGTTAGGGCTTCTTTTGATAATCCTTTTAGTAATCCTTTCCTATTTCTGTGTGCATGTAGAGGGACATTTCCCCATGGTGGATTTAGAGGGACTGGTCTGCAGGGTTGCTCTGGGGAGTGCAACTCTGTTCCTGTGCTGAGCCGTGTGGAGAGCTGGGTGTCTCACACCCCCATCAATAACCAGCCACAAGTCCCTGGCAGCCCATGAGGACAATCAGAACCTCTTTCGCTTGGGTGCCCTGTGGCCAGGAGCCCTGAGGGCAACCATGGCCATGGTGATGGGGCTGAGGGACTGGGCTGGTTACTGGACCTCTGCCACCTTGTGGAGTGCAGTTGTTTGTCTACCCACAGCTCAAAATCAGCATCTCTTATAATTATCCTTTTTTTTTTTGGAAGTTTGATAAACTTCTTCCTTCCTGTGATGGAAAGGCAGGGGTTGTTTCAGAGGTATTGCACCTTGCTTCAAAACTACCCGCATGGGGGGAGATAAAACAGGTATGTGGCCTTAACAGCTTCCCTGGCATTTGCAGAGAATGGGCAGGAGGTTTCTCTCCCTCCCACAACTGAGTGATGAATATTTTCAATAGCAGGTTTAATTAAAAAGTGTTGGGCCTTACCATAAAGGTCTCTCAGCCCCCTGCTGTGATTGTCTAGCAGTGATGAGGGAGATCAAGCCCAATAGCCTTCAAATGTTTGACTTACTAAAAGGTGCCCCTCCTTTTCCTCAGTGTTCCCTCTTCCCTTACCCCTGAGGACACATTCCTGCTAAAAGCCTTCCAGTCCCACCCCAAAACACAAGTGGTGCTGAGTCCACTCAACCAACCTCAGCTGTACCTGGAGCATGAGTGGACAGGCTCCTTGTTTTAACATGTGGGATGTTTCGTAGTCCAGTAAATCCACTTGTGCTTCATCTCAGCTTGAATGCTTTTGCTTTCCAAAAATGTTGTGTCCAAAGGGCAGAATTTTAGATTACAAAAATCCTAAAGGAGATGTAAGGCTTGATATAAAAATGCTAAGATGCTAAATTAATTCCTAAAAAATATTTAATATTTGAATAATTAATTACCTCGTACCAGTTTCAAAGCACTGAATATGAGAAATGAAGTATGCAAATACAATGACAGAAACCTTTGTTTCAGTTCCCAGACACAGAGTTCAGGAAAATGGGAAAGTCATCCTTACCCATTCTTAAACTCTCAGCATGTTTCCAATTACCTAAAAGTAAGAGTTATCATAACAGAAATTTTTGTAAGAAATGATCTTCCTCATGTAGAGCATGAGCTGAAAAATATTCTTGCACTATCCACAGCGTTAGATAAATTTTCACCATCCTCCCCACACCTGAGAACACCCGTGGGACCAGGGGCTGAGGAGCATTCCTGCATCCAGCAGGGCTGAGACAGGGTCACTGCCTCTCTCAGGAGCCCCAGCTGATCCCTCTGAATGCAGGTCCAGTGGCAGACTGGCTGGAAGGCAAGCAGAGTTTTAATTTTACTTTTTTTGTTGTCTCACCTTTCATAGCAGAGCAGGGCCTTGGTAGGAAGGTGCTGTCCCCAGGAGCAGAGCAAACCTCCTCCCAGCCCTGTTGTGAAATGCTGGCAGAGGAATAGTTGAACACCTGAAAACGTCAAGACCTCAGAGACTTGAAATGAGGATCTTAACTGTTGGATTTTCAACAGTTTAAAAAAAAATTGATTTAGTTTTAATTGCTGTTTACTAGGGTAAAAGCAGTCTTGCTTTTACTAGGGTAAAAGCAGCAACAGACTAATAAACATGAAGGAGGAAGGCTAAGGAAGGGTTTGAATTTCTTTTTTTAGGGGGTGTTTGGTTGGGTTTCCTTAGCCATGGAAAGGCTACAGTGTTACTCAGGCTGAAGGTGGAGGGAGGTGAATGTCTCCTTCTGATCTGCCCTCGGAAGGCCCCATCTGGAGTGCTGCATCCAGGCAGGATGTGGATGTTAGAGCGGGGCTGGAGGAGGCCACAGAGATGCTCAGAGGGCTGGAGCAGCTCTCCTCTGCAGCCAGGCTGGGAGAGCCGGGGCTGTCCAGCCTGGAGAGGAGCAGGCTCTGGGGAGGCCTCATTGCAGCCTTCCAGTGTCTAAAGGAGTCAGAGAGTCATAGGAGAAAGGGGAACAGGTTTCAACTGGAAGAGGGGAGATTTGGGTCGGGTGTTAGGAAGAACTGTGAGGGTGGTGAAACACTGGAACAGGCTGCCCAGAGAAGCTGTGGATGTCCCGTCCTTGGAAGGCCCCATTCCAGGCCAAGGTGGACAGGGCCCTGAGCACCCTGATCTGGCCGGTGGCATCCCTGCCCATGACAGGGTTGGAACTAGGTGATCTTCAAGGTGCCTTCCAAGGCAGGGCATTCTGGAACTCTATGAGGGTGCAAAGTGCACTCCTGCTACCTGGGCATGGAATATTACCAAGCCATGGGGAGTCCTGCTCTGAGGGCTCTGGTGACTGGGAGTTTGTTAACTTGAAGCACAGACCTTGCTTTGATGCTCCAATTAGCATGACCCTCCATGTCACTTCTTGGTGGTGTACATTGAGGGGGAAATCCTTGCCAAGATGACACTGGCAGATCTTATAGTTCCTTATAGTTCCAGCAGTGACTGACAATTTGCAGATACTTCAAGTGCTGTTTGCCTGGTGCCAACAGAGCAACAAACTGTAATTCTTTACTCCCAGTTCCTGTGGTTTCCTTTCTGCAGCAGTTGTTCATCTTACACAAAGTGTTTGTGGCTATCACAGCTGAATTTGCCTGTTTGGAGGAGAAAGAGGGAAACAAACACCTTCAGCCGAAATCCAATTAGGGAACAGAAATGGGGGAGCAGGGAGGGGGTGTTCAGGTGGTTGCTAAGCCGATTCTGTTTCTACCTCGTTGCCACAGTCGGAGCAGAGCCACCAGCACCCACTTGTTTCCAGTAGTGCTACTGATTAGTGATGATGAAGAGGAACAAGGAGATAATGATGGGTATGTGAGATATAAATTGTCTCTCTAAATTCTGATTTCTGATATACTGTAGAAACAGGTTTTTGCCAAGTTTTTGGGCTTTTCCTTTCTGTTCATGAAATCATTATTGAATGTTTTTTGCAATATGGCTTGAGATATGCTGAAATGCTTGCAGTACATAAAAGTTCTTGCAACGAGTGTGTTACTGGGCTGGGATGTTGCTAAATGAGAATAGGGGATGCTTTAATTTCTGACCTTTTATATATCCATAACCCTTGATGCATGGTGAAATTAGTGGCTGAATGTTCCTTCTAGTTCTGTTCTCTGTAATACGAGGCCCTCTGGTACTGTCTTCCATGGGATTTGCATGGATTGCTACTCCTGGGTAAAGATCCATATGTTGTCGTCCTTTCTGTTTTGTGGGAGGGGATTGGGGCAGAGGGGCAGTTGCTCAACTCAGTTGTCTTATGTGGGATGCTACGGGCAGCTTGAAGCACAGACCTTGCTGTGAAGCTCCACAAGTCACTTTTTGGTGCTGTGCACAGAGAGAGAAACCCCTGCCAAGATGGCACTGGACGATCTGTGGGTCCCTCATTATTCTAGCAGTAATCTGCTGATTCCAGATACTACAAGTCCTATTTGTCTGGTGCCAACAGAGCAGCAAACTCATATTCTTTCCTCCCAATACATATTGTGGTTTTCTTTCTTTCAGACTGCGCAAGGTGAACAACTGATTGCGTCAACCCCATGTGGTCATGTCTCTGCAGTTGATGCCTCCCTGTTGCCCTTCAGACTGCCAGCACTTGCCCAGCCTGCAGGACAGAACTCAGTCATGAAAAATATCATCCCATTTATATATGAGCACTTCTATTTCTCCAGACAGACTCAGATGGATCTTGGGGGATAGGCTGTGTAAAGACTTGTTTCTTTGTATATATAGTTCTTCCTGTATATAGTTCTATTTTTCTTGAATTTAATTATAAATAAAGTATTGATTAATTTAAGTATAGTCAAGTCTATGTTAGACTCTGCTGGTAGACAGAGATGTCTTTTCACAGGTGGAAATAACACTCCTGGTTTGACCAATCAAAAGCACTCGTTCTCTTCACCACAGTGTAGTCACTGATTTTGGGGGAAAGGTGCTAAAGGCATAAGCTTTGTAGTTCTTGTGGCCAGTGGGTGTTGTATGGGAGAAAAGAAACAGGCACTGCTTGGGGTGAGAGACCTTCTATTTCTCAGGATGCACTCAGGTGGATATTTTGGTGAAAATGTTGTGTTTTCAGTGCCCAGAAGATTGAAAGAGCAGCAGGTTGTGCACATATCCAAAGAAAAATAATTTCTTTGAGAATAACTGATATATAAACAAACTGCTGCATTTAGTGTTGTAACGCTTTGTTTACCATTAGAATTTGGAGGGTTTTGAAGGAATGTATTTTTGAATGTATGAAGTTAGTTGGAGCTGTTAGCGCTACAACTCTGTTGTAGCTCCAGCTCCTTCAATTATACCAATATAATTCTCAGTTACATTAAAGTGAAATTAATTGTCCAGAGAAAAGAAAATCACTTTTGTTATATGAAAGTAATAAAGAGGAAAAGGCACATCCAAGGTAAACAATACAACAGTAAATTCATCTGTACCATGAAACAGAAAACTCAAAACTTAGCTTTCCTTATCTCCAGCATTGTCTTGATGTCAAATTTTTATGTCTTTCTCAATTTTAGTGGTTTTTTCTTTGAATTCCTGTAATTTTGGTCACTCACAAACAGTAGCATCTCAAGGGCCTTGACTCCAGTTAGAAATGTAACATTTTGGAATTATTAGGGATGGATAGGCCAAACATTCTCAAAATGGTGTTGCAGGTAAGAAGAAGGATAAAGTTTTGTAGTTTTAGGAGCTTGTGTGGGAGGTGATACTCATTTCTTAAGGAGGCTACAGAGTTAGATGGAAATCGAAGATGTATTGGGTTAGAGGGTTTCCAAGAGACCTAGAAAGAGTGACCTCCATGTAGTTACCTGTGTTGTCCTTCTTGCTGAAATGATTGGGGAACCTCTCCAGGCTTCACAACCTTTCAAAGACAGTAAACAGCAACCTTATGATGATGCCAGCCAGCTCTCCAAATACTCTCAGATGGGTCCGATCTACTCCTATGGATTTGTATGAGTTAGAGAACTGCATCCAAGTCGGGGAAACAGGTTGTGGCTGTGGTAAGATGGGAAATCTTAAACATTGAGGGAAACAGGTAAGTTTTCTGACCTCTGAAATAAACATGAACAAGTCTAAAATGCAACTGTTAACTTACTTGAGAAAAAAAAAAAAAAAAAAAAAAGAGGAAAACCTCACACAATAGCTACTCCACTGATCAGATGTTTTAACCTGATATTTTCAAGAGAGCTGGGGTACTTCTGGTGCAGGCATATGGAGAGGAGCAGTGAGGTATAAATGTGGAGAGGGAAGCGTGAGTTGAATGGAGGATGGGTATTTGACATACCCTAGCTGTGGAACTCTCTCCCTCTAGCAATTTTGTTTCCCTACCTTGCCATATGTTTGTAGAAAGGTTTTTAATCTGGTATTTCCTGGACTGTGGACCATTTCTGGCTTATCTGTGGCTGTTTGAATTGATAGAGGTAAGAGCTGCTTATGGGGTTTTTTGTGGGGTTTTTTTGTGACAAGCTAATCTCCAATTTGGTTGCATTCAGTATATATAAAAATACATATTAAAACACAAGCTGAAGAAAATAATGTAGGTGATTTTTTACAAAGAATACTATTATTTTGCAAAGAAAATACAAAAATGTGGTCTGGGATAACGTAACCATCTTTGTGTAGCACTCTAGGGGTGCCAGTAAGTTTGCAAACTCAAAGCCAAGTGATTGTATTTACAATGTGCATGTTTCTTTGTGGCATCTGTATTTAGCCAGTGGAATTTCCTATGACAAACTACCATTGTGCTAGGTTTTAAATCAAGAATTTAAATAGAGGGGTTTTTAAATAAGGATAATGAAGTTACACATAGTTTTAATGGATGATAAGGAAGGATCATGAGGGATAGAAGCCTCATGGTTTAGAACTTAGGCCAAGATTTTTCAGCCAACTGCTATTCATTAAAAACTTTGTTGCTCCTTTCTCAGAGGCCTTCAGTTCAGCCCACTGTTGGCAACCAGAAGAATCAGAGTTCCAATTCATTACTGCAAATCCCAGGCACCTTCCTTTAATTGAGGTCTGCAGTGGCTGACTTCCTAAAATTAACTTTTATTCAATTTTATTCTGCAACTACAAAAAGGCTGTTGAATTGCACAGCTTCTGGTTATTATGGGTTTTGTCCAGCTAACATTACTTTTCAGCATAAAGTGTAGATTTCTTTCATAAATAGATACCCATTTTCATGCTCCTGCTGTACCACAGTTCCTGAGCTATAATGCATATATATTGCTGTGGTTCAACATAAGCTTTGATGATGACATAATGGGCTGGTAATAACTCCTGGTGTATTTTATTGGCATTGCTTTCTTAAAATCACATCAGCAATAGACTTCTGAGTTGCCTAAGAGGCCAGCACTTGTAATAGGTGTGTGTAATTTTGCAAACTTTTAGCTAATTTTGTAGAAATAGCTAATGTTTGGCACCCATGAAGGCTGTTTTTATTCATCTGGCATATTTCCATTCAAATACCCATTTAATGTGGTCACCAACATAGAAATAGTTAAACAATACTGTAAATGGACATGTTTTCTTTGTTGGAATGATCACTGACACACTGAATTCTTTTCATTAAGTAATTTGACCACAGGCATCTCTTTACTTTGGAAAAAAGGAGGAAAAAAGCTGTAGCAAATAGTCTTTCAGTTTTCATATTTGCAGTGTTTATATAGGGGGATATAATTAGAATTTCAGGACAAATTACACAAGGTATTGGAAGAAAATCAAGACTAAAATAAACATTCAATTTCTCTTTTTTTTGCATTTGACCACTACACACAAACATTTGGTTATAAATAGATACCTCATCCCTGTTGGAATAACATTTCACATTCAAAGTAGGATTCTGGAAAATAAAATCCTTTTTAAAGGGATTTTAAGCAATTATGCAATTTGAAACCTTTGGTTGGTTTATGAATCTTTACTACAATTGGATCGCTTTTATGTGCTCTGTAGTAAATACCAAATAGCCCTCTGAAGTGAAACATGTTCCAGCTGAATAATCCTTACTGAGGGAATTTGTAACTGTAGTTGTTTTTAATTCTTGGTAAGTTTGCATTTGCAGGGTATCTGTGTACTATTGGTATACACAAAAGCTACTGTTACAAGAACAAATGCCACTGACATGTACACTGCCTACCTGACAGACATAAATAATCTAATTAATTTGATGTTAGCACTTACCTTGCTTAAAAGAAGTGGGAGCATTCAAATTCTGAGGATAACAGCACCATTCTGCCATCCTTATACAGAATTTGCTGTGCTGTGTGGAGATCACTATAGAATATAGTTTTAAAATTTGTCTTATGAATGTAACCTTGAAGAATGTTAATGTCTCTCTGAAGTTTGTCTGTTAACCATGAAAATCTAGGCACACATGCATAAAATGCACCGAACAGGAATCTTCTCTTGGAAATAAGACAAAAAAGGAAGGTGTATGCCCAGTGGAAGCAAGGTCAAGTGACATGGGAAGAATACAGAGATGCTGCTTACCACTGTAGGGAAGAAATTTGTGTGGCCTGTGGCCAAAGCTCAGCTGGAGTTGAAGCTGCCAGAAGTGTGGAGGGGAAATAAAGAGTTTTTTCAAATGTATTAATGGCAATAGGCAGTACAGAACTATCATTGGCTCATTTACAGGATGAGGATGGTCACCTCACAAACAGGGACAGAGATAAAGCCAAGGTGTTTAACACTTTCTTTGCCTTTGTCTTCAACACAGATGATGGATCAAGGGGGTCTCAGTGCCCTGAGCTGGAGGACCATGACTGTGAGAATGATCAACTCCCAGTCAACCCTGAAATTCTGTTGGAACTGCTGTTCCAGCTGGATCCCTACAAATCTATGGGGCCTGACAGAATTCACGCAAGAATCCTCAAAGAGCTGGCTGATGTCATCACAAAACCTCTCTTGATAATTTTTGGGTGGTCTTGGGAATCCAGACATGAGGGTCCTGTGCAAGGCTAAGAGTTGGACTTGATGATCCTCATGGGTCCCCTTCCAACTCAGCATATTCTGTTATTCTGTGAAAATTGCTAGGACTTACTAGCTACCTACATCTTCAGAGAAGAGTCAATTCAGTGCAGAAGGCAGTAAGATGAAGATTTTAGCTATTGCTCTCAAGCTGTACTTTCGAACAGTAGCACTTTATGCCTGGGTGATCAAGTCTGCTAGACTCATTCCCTACAGCAGATTTCTCTAAGTGCTGTTTGACTCTCCTTCCATGTATTGAAAAACAGTAGAAAATACCTTTATTTGGTAATTTGCTGCTTTGAACCAAGAAAATCAAAGCTCAGTTTGACACCCATGGAGCCAAATAGGAAGAAATTACTAAAAGCAGTAAATGCCAGGAGATGCTAGTTTAATTCTAATCAATACTCCAGACCCTGTTGTGCTGTCGCTGTATAAGGAGTGAGAAAATCAGTCAGGTTTTGAGATACAGGAGGAATCTTCAGAAACTTCTATGACCTGTCTGCTTAGTGACAGATGTCCCTAGTGCACATCGATACAGTGTTCCTTGGGGTTGCATACAGTGTGTAGAGTTGCCCTAAAAGTGAGCACATCTAACTTTTTACTCATGTCAGTAAAGCAACTGATGTTGGAGAAATGATTCATAAACTAAATGAACTAAAAGTTTAGGACAACTAGGTTTGAATTCAAGTGTTGCTTGTTTGAATCCCAAAATAGTAATCTCGAGGCAAGAGCCAGAGATTAGCATCTTCAGTGTCATTTACAGTACAAACAAACCTGACCCTTTAAGTGGATTTCTTTTGATTGCTTCCTGATTTAACCTGCTTAAAGTGTATTCCTTTTTTCTTAGATGATCATAGCCTTTCATTTCAGCAGAAGCAGAAACTGAGGGGAGAGGATTCTGCCCCTCTGCTTGGCTCTTGTGAACCACAAAGATGATCAGAGGGCCGGAGCACCTCTTCTGTGAGGACAGGCTGAGAGAGTTGGGGTTCTTCAGCCTGGAGAAGAGTAGGCTCCAGGGAGATCTTACAGCAGCCTTTCAGTGCCTGAAGCGGGCCTAAAGGAAAGCTGGAGTGGGACTTTTCACAAGGGCATGTAGGGACAGGACAAGGGGGAATGGCTTCAAACATTATATATTAGGAAGAAATTCTTTGCTGTCGGTGTGGTGACGCACTGGAACAAGTTGCCCAGAGAAACTGTGGATGCCCCATCCCTGGAAGTGTTCAAGATCAGGTTGGACAGGGCTCTGAGCAACTTGGTCTAGTGGAAGGTGTCCCTGCTTATGGTCAGAGAGGGTTGAAACTAGATGATCTTTAAGGTCCCTTCCAACCCAAGCCATTCTATGATCTTATGGCTGTTTATGTATTAAAACTAAAAAGACAGGAATAAAATGTGCTTTCTGAAATGTGACATGAACCAACTTTTATTGCTTTGCCCTAGTTCCATATTCTGTCTCTCCATAGAACTGTTCATTAATTCTGTCATTAAGTCTGTTACCTGTGGATTCTGTAGAGCTTTACAGGACTGGTTTTAATTCATCTAAGAACATTTTGGTATCATCTGAAAACCAGTTTTTAAAATTGTCAGTAGATTTGCTGCAGTCTCTTCCTTAGATTTCCCTTCTCCTTTCATGCTAGCCATTACCAATTTTTTTTCTATTTTTGAAATTTTCTCACTTTGTCTCCTGCAGAGTCTCTTCATTACTGATGGAGACAGCTTCTAGTCTGGTGTTCCCAGTCTAGAACTGTTTGATTTCTCTGCCTTATGAAAATCACAGTTCAGGAGAATTGTGGTTTATTCCAACACTTCAGGAATGTGTTGAATTACATTTTAAAACAAGCACAGTAGTTATTGTCTCATCTCAAAAGATATCCATAAAACACATAAAAGTCTTCAAAAGTGTTAGTTGTACTTTTTGGGTTTGAATATATAGCTTCAAAAAGAACATAATACAAAGTAAAATTGAATGCTACTGCATTGTTGTAGCAGAACATAGAAAAATCAGTAACTGTCTACCAAAACCTGTAGATAACCCCGGAACTGCTTAATTTCCTTTCATATTGAGCACTTAAATCCATCTTAAATCTTTTGTATCCTCATGTCTCTCACAGTGTATTCTGAAGATGTAAAGTTCATGCACAACTTTGTCTCTTAAAACCTACCTAATGAAAACCACAAACAAAATTTGTAATGCTGAAAGGCATTAAAAGACTCCCAAGCAGCTATTATACCAGTCACATGCTTTATGTGACTATTATTACACTATAATTCTATGAGAGATGTATGTTTGTTTGTTTGTTTTGACTTAAAACATATGAAAACTTTATTGGTATAAATTGCTAGTTTCACAGAAGTCAGTTCTGGGTTGTGATCTGTTTAACAGCTTCATTGATGAACTGGATAATGGGGCACAGCGTGCCCTCAGCAAGTCTACTGATGAGACCGAATGGGGAGGGTGGCTGACAAGCCAGAGGGTCGTGCTGCCATCCAAAGGGACCCTGACAGGCTGGAGCAAAAGCCAGACAAGGACTACATGAGGTTTAATGAAGGAAAGTGCAAAGTTCTGCACCTGCAGAGGAACAAGCCCATGCACTGAATGTTGACAGCTGCCTGTCTGGAAAGCAGCTTTGCAGAAAAGAGCCTGGGGGTCCTGGTTGACGCTAAGTTGAACATGAGCCAGTAGTGTGCCCTCACTGCAAAGGCAGATAACAGTATCCCGGGCTGCATTTGGGGGATTGTTGCCAACAGGTCTGGGAGGTGATCCTTCCCCTCTACTCAGCACTGCTAAGGCCATACCTGCAGTGCTGGGTCCAGCTCTGGACTCCCACATACAAGAGATATACAAAGTTACTGGAGAGGAGTTGAGCAAAAGGCCACTAAGGTGCTTAAAGGACAAGAGCATCTCTCCTAGGAGGAAGGGCTGAGAGAACCAGGATCACTTAGCCTGGAGAAGAGAAGGATTTGGGGAATTTCAGCAATGTGGACAAATACAAGAAAGGAAGTTTTAAAGCAGATGAAGACAGGCATTTGTCAGTGGTGTCCAACAAGAAGCAATGGACACAAAATGAGATTCCACCTGAACATGAGGAAACACTTTTTCATTGTGAGGATGACTGAGTACTGGCATGGGTTGCCCAGAAAGGTCGAGGAGTTTCTATCCTTGGAGCTATTCAAGAGCTACCTGGACATGGTCTTGGTGTATTATTGGAACAGTAGGATCTTACACAGATTAAGTGAGGTGAAATTTTACTGGGCTTTGAATGGTAAATTATTGTTTATTTATGGGGGAAAATAACTTCTTTACTCTGTAAGAAAATGCAGTAAACTTCAAAACAAATACCACTCACAGTTTTTAAAAAGGGATCAAGTATGTGTGGAAGAAACCTATTAGAAAAAGCAAATTAATTTGGAAGACCTGATGCAGGAAAAGCATTTGGAAGCTTTTGAACTAGTATCTAAAGCATAGGGTTTATCTGTTTAGAAGGTAAGGGGATGCTACAGTGTCTGACAGGCTTGATGACTTTTCTACCCTTTTAAGAACATTTACTAAGAGGGAGGTGGAGTACCAAGATTGATTTAGCTGATTGGATTGCTGTGTTTTCCTGATGCCTCATAGTTTTCTTATTAGGATGAGACTGATAGAGATTTTTACCTAGCATATGAGAGAGATAATATTTACCTTATAAATACTACTTTTAAATATACCACATATAAAGCTGGTTGAAAAACAGAATTGTATAACCCCAGAGAAAAAGTAATGACATTGAAAGTCTCATAGATAATTTGGACTTGGATTCTTTTCTTCTGTTCCATTTTGCAAGAAGTATACATGTTACTTTAGCACCACAAATGCAGACTATGATCATGCTTGCCATTGACTACAAATCAAGTGTTTTCTACACATATCATAGTGTGATTTAGTGACTTGGAGTAGTGTGGGATTTGTGGTCAACTTTTGTAGTCTGAATGTGGGTGAAATACTTAGAAGGGAGGAAGGATGTATTTGTGGTCTAAGTATGAAATTGGAAAACAGGAGATCTGTTCTAGTTTGATGACAGATTATTTGATTTGTGGAAAAGTAATTTTCTGTTCCTTCATTTCTGTTTATGTAAATGTGAGTGTTACAAAAGTATTGCTTGATTCTGCTGAATAGAGGACTTAATTTATTAATATTCATATTATGTTTTAGGACAACAAGGAGAAAGTTAATATTAAAAAAGTGGATTTGAAAGAAGTTACTCATTTAATGCCTCCCTCAAAGAAAAGTTACTTGGCAGCAGAATACCCTGAAAACAATGTTTTCTGCGTGTTTGTCCAATTCACAGCTGCCTGAAACAATGAAGATAAATTTTAAAGTTGTTTCTATGTGATTTCTGTCATATCTACCATATTCTATCATCTACTGTATTTACCAATATCTATCAGCCTAATATATCTGCCACTTGTATCTTTTCAGGTCTTTTTTCTTAATATTGCCTGTCCAGTTGATGCCAGAGAGTATTCCAGAAACTGCTTTTGTTCTGTTGGTTTTCCCTCTTGGGAATGGTTATAGCAGCAAAGAGCTTTTAAAAACCTGTACTTAGCTCTGCAGCTGAAGTTTGAAACACTTGAGACCGCTGGGCACAGTCTAGCCCATGTGAAGCAAAAGTAGGTAGTGTTGTTCAAGACGAGCAGATCTCATGCATACAAGAAAGGTTTGTTTCACTAGAGAAAACTGTAGGTAAGCTTCACTTCATCAGAACTGGCATTTCTTCACCCTCTGCCACCTTATCACCAAAATTCAGTTTTGTGTGCAGTCACATGTGCCTGTATCACTTACGGTGTAGAATAACAGCAACAGAATATATACCTCTGACATCATCCCCTGGGAAATTATAGATAATTCAGAACCTAATGGGCTTGCTAATGGCATGGTCAGCTGCAAGTAGTTTCAGCTGCAAGTATTTTAGACTCTTCCTCTGTTCTCAACCAACACAGCCTGTCTTTATAAGTTTAAGTCTTGATATGCATAGAAGCGTCTTGAACTGAGCTCAATATATCCATGAGAATGAAAGTAAGACAAGGATTGTGGCCAATAGTGTGGCTTCTTTGGTACAAAGTATGTAAAGATCTTTATGGGGAAATGAAGAAGAGTAAAATAAGCAGGAAGGATCACTATGCTTGCATAAAATGAACACCTTTTCAGTGAAAATTTACCTTTCTATGTGTTTTGACATTTTTTATGCACAAGAGTAGCAGCATTGCTGTACAAAATACTATCTTCCTCTGTGTTTCATTGTTGCTAATTTGCAGCTAAAACCCTGACTATCATGTTGTGCTCAATCAAGTGTCTTATCAGTACTTTTGAAAAAACTTTCTTGGACACTCGTTCTGCTCATTCATCTGAGCACTTGATGCACAGCTTGTGGACTTTTACTGTTGTGAGATAAGTCTTACTGAACATCAGGACAGCCCACCCTATGGCTTCAACATTTTTCCAGACTTTCATACTGCTTCACTAAACATAAGGTACAAATGTGCTCCTAGAAATACTGCCAACAATTTCTGCATCTTCTGTATAGTACCTTGATGTATACCCACACAACTTTATACACCTTTAACTTGTCAAGAGATTTGGTTCTCTGACAGCTCACTCAGTAATCCTTCTACTATCACAGATATGAGAAACTACCTTGTTAAAAAACTCTACTAGTATTGATAAAGCATTGCCAAAGTAAATAAATTCATAAATGACTGGATGTTCGGTCCCACTGATGGGTATGGAAGTGCAGTATATGATCTTTCAGTGAGTGGTTAACTGTTTTTTTCAGGCTTATGTTCCAAAACAAATTGTAGAGGCAGCAAAAGTTAACCAAGAGCAGACAGTCTTAATTGCAGTAGGCACCACATCTGACCAGCACACTAGTATTAACATACAAGACTGCCAAACAGGCTGCTGAGGAAATCTTACTCAGTGCAGTCTGGAGAGATTAAGTGATCTTACTGTCATTTGTAAGTGTACATGCTTTAAAGGAGTAGTGTGTGCTTTAAAGTTGCTGTGTACATAAGCACCATTTATGCAGCATTGCATGTAAAGAATTGACTTTATGACATGGACATCAGAAGTAAAGTGTCACGTTGCCCTAGACCTTAATTCACAGTGATGTTGCTTTTGTCACTCGTCCTGAACTTGGCTGTGGTGTAATTTGTGGACACTCTTTTTCTACAAGTTGGAGAAATGCAGGCAGATGCTGTTACTAGAAAGAAATCCTTGTGGTTATCACAAATAGGATTCCTCCCTTTTGCCCATTAAATCTTGACAGTGATTCCATTATGTATCGTCTGTTATACCACAACACACAAACAAGTGAAAAAAACCCAAGTGATCAGTCAAGAGCTGGAAATCAATTCTATATTTCAGCAAGGCTCTAATATGACCCAGATGCTCTTCTGTCTTTCCCAAATGTCACTGTGTTGTTGCCTTCACTGATTGGCTATCAGCTTCTCATGTGAATGAAGGGAACCAGGTTTGGTCCTCAGTGCAGTTTTTATATCTGTCTGAGTCCTCTAAGGGGGCCTGCTTGTTACCTGAGCATAGGTAATAAGCACCTTGCAGAATCATCACCTTGTAGCTTTTACAATTGTTTTTTTCCTCTGTGTCTGAAAAGTTCTGGGTTGAGGCTGTGGACAGAATGCTTAGCATGGGATTATATAGTCATGAAAAGATGACAAGAAGAGGGGAAGGAGCATTGGAGGGAGCTTTCTGTTCAGATGTGAGCAGAAAGTGTTAAAACCACTCCGGAGAGGGTTTAACTTTTGAAAGCTTAATGGCACAATTTGTGTTTTGTGCAAAAAATGTTACCTTTGTGCAGCGTTGCTTGAATTATCTGTGAAGTGTTTTGGAGGTGGAAAATGTTCTGTATAGAACAACCAGCCCAAATCTGAAGCTTTAAGCTGTGTTTGGCATCCAAATGCCTCCTCAAGGATTTGGCTTTGTGCTACAACACAACCCAGAGAAGATCTTTGTTTTCTGCTTCTAAGCTACTGCCAGATTCTTGGAGGAACAGCTGATGAGCTTTAGCCTTGATTTAGGCACAAATCAAACCCAATTCTGCAACCCAGTCCAAGTTGTTGACCCTATCTGTCTGTAATCTGGGAACTCAGAGCAGCTCTGACCCTAAATTGGTGACAGACTGTTATTAAAAGTGTGCCTTGGTAAGTCCCAAGAACGGTAGTTCATAGAAACCAAACAAAAATAACGGCTGTATTTTAACATGTTAATGTAGAGTACAGATGCAGTCGTTGCTGTCGGTAGTGGTGCAAGGATGTCTTTACACACTGTGTGGTTAGTGTTTAAACTTGTCACTTTTTCTTCTGGACAAGGGCTGGGGCATCTAATGTTGCACACGCCAACACCTGAGAGCTATTTAATAGGAGTGTTTGAGCCAGAAAAGAACCCCATATACACCTTGTAATTCTTTCAAAAAGCTTTGTTCTGAGGGAGGTTTGGTTGCCTAGAAGAAGACGAAATCTTAACGCTCTTGACTTTAGATGGGGACTTCGCTTGCAAAGAGGAGGGCGTAGCCGTCCTACTTCAGGAAGTTCAAGCTAGGAAAGTATATCATAACAAAGCCCACCCTTCTTAGCGCCCTCAGACTGCGGATTTTTGCCTCGTGGGGCCCCCGGTCCGAAGGCGCGGGGGCTCGTTCCGGCTGCCTCCTGCCCCAGGTGTCTCCAGGTGCCCCTCGCCGGGAGGGCGGCCCGGCCGCGGGCGCCTCTGCCGGGGGCGGGCGGCGCTGCCGCTCCCCGTGCGGCGCCTCCTCCTCCGCCCGGCAGCCAGGCGGGCGGGCGGGCAGGGAGAGCGAGAGGGAGAGGGAGAGCGCGGAGCTGCCGCCGCCGCCCCGGAGCCGTGGCAGCTCACCGGCGTGGGCGGCAGCCGTACCCCCGTCCGCCCGGCAGCGGGAGCGCCCCGGCCACCGCCGGGCGGCCAGCGGAGCCGGCCATGGAGCTCTCCCTGAGGCTGCTCCTGGCGTCCTGCCTCTCCCTGGGGGCGGCCGGCGAGTTTGACAGAAGGTAGGTGCGGGGCGAGCGGAGCCGGTGTTTCCTCGGGCAGGTCGGAGCCCCCGCGGGGAGAGCGGAGGGAGCCCGGGCTCTTTCTCGGGCGGGCGGGGGGGCTTCGACGGCGGGCGCTGTGATGGCCCTCGGGCTCCTGCCTGGCACCGGCCCCCGGAGCCCTCGGCGGGACGTGTCCCGGCGCTCCCGTCCCCCCACGGTCGGGAAGAGGTGCCCGCGGGCACGGCCGCGGTGGAGGCGCGGTGCCGGAGGTGCCGCTCCCGGGGCTCACCAGGACGAGCTCTCTCGGCCCCCGTTGCTCGGCAGCCTAAACTCGGGCTTAGGTGTAAAAAAGTTTATTGCGCCGCCAGGGCCGCGAATTGAAAAAAAAAAAAACAGAGCGCTTCGCGTGCTGCAAAGGTAAAATTAGCTTATTGACGCCGGGAGGCACTTGCAGCAGACGACGGCGAAGATCGCGACTCAAGTTTTAACACGAAGTTCGGGGCGCGCGTGCCCGCCGGGCCTCGCCGTGTCGTGACAGGTGTCGCGATCGGCGGCGCTGCGGGGAGCGGACACTGCCGTGTGCGTGGGAATCGGCCAGAACGACCCCCTCCGTCTTCAGGGGTTCCTTTCTTAGATTTGTTCAAGTGCAGCGCTCACGGGGTTTCAGCTTGTCGTTAAGAAACGTTACTGATTCATGTCAATATTTTAGAACTGCTTGACGCCGTGGTATCAGTTCCTTGGGACAAGGGAAGACTACAGCTCTTCCTTTGTATTTGATTTCTTCTTAACTGTCCAGGAAGCTTTTGTTTTGAATTTTTCCTATAGCGTTCCAGTGAGAAAATTTGGCCATATCAGTCAGAAAATTTGGCTGTATATGGTGAAATAAACCAATGTCGAAACTTTATGATGGCGTTTATTCCATATTATAAATTCTGTTTCAGACTTCTGAATCTGTTTAATGCCAGCCTGGGAGTGGCAGCAGTGAGCGTACTGCAAAGCATGTCAGTTTTTTCAAGCTTTGCTGAGTTACTGTAGCTGTCTTTTCACCTCTTCACCTATAATCATTTACATTTTTTGAACTAAACAAAGTATTAATAATAGAAATATTATCGGCTCAGCTCTACTGAGCAGTTACTCTTTTTTTCATTTTTTTTTTTTAAAAGATTATATATCTCCATGCAGGAGAGGCTGTTGCTGGTCATTGTCTTTGTTTGTTTGATTGATTAGTTGTTTGTTTGTTTGGTTTGTTTTTGGTTTTTGAGTGTTTCTTTTTTTTTAACTCTAGGATGATTTTAGCTACTTTCAAAATGTTTCACCAAGCCTTCTTGCACTGTGTTGTTCAGGTGGCCCAGACACATGGTCTCCTCTGCAGGACTCTGTCGGTTTGGAAGCAGAATTGACTGCTGCTGGGGCTGGGCCCGAGTGTCCTGGGGACAATGCCAGCGTGAGTATCATTGCTGCTGGGGCTTCTAGTCACTTGTAGAAAAGGCTTGGACACACCTAGTCACGTCTTTCACATGTTCACACACATTCTTACAACACAGGGCTTAGGCTTTTGCATGTGTGAGTCTGACTTACTTAGAAGGATGTTGTCACGTTGAAATTCTGTTTGTTTTCAACTAAAAACGATTGCAATCAAGTAAGGTGAACTTGAGTTAGGGCAATGAGAATTTGGGAAGTTTGGTTCGGTTTCTGCTTCATTTCATGCTCTGATCTGATAACCTGATGTAACTATGCTGTGTCATGTTACAAGCACTGTGGAGCAAGAGTATTTGCATCCAAGAAGGAAACCCAAATTATTGATATTTCACTTAAAAAATTGATGTTCCAATTAGTATTAAGTTCAAACATACTTTTGGTAACCCCAAACTAAGGGAGTAAATCTGCCTGACAGCATCCTTTTATTGGGTCATACATGAAGAGGAGCATCTCTGAGATTCTTTCATCTGTTTAGAATCTTTGATATAATAGTGGGATAAACAAGTAGAGAAGTCTTCATCATTAACTACATCTTCAAAAGGTGTTTTGTGGTGGCAGCTAGTAATGTGTAGAAGTTAAAATTGTTAGGAGCATTGTAGAGACCTCAGCTTGTTAAAATTACAGCCTTTGATACTGGGAACGCTTGCTCATGTGTTTAACAATGCATGCATGAGTGACATCCCTGAAATTTATGCAGGAGCAAACCTATAGACACTGGTCCTTAGCTTTTTTTATTTAGATACAAACATATGCAGACTAGATTATTTTCTGCCAAGCCATTTTTAAAGGAAAACAGATGTTAAATGCTTAAGTTGCTTAGTCTGCAGGGCGGTGACTGTAGGTGGCAAATATTAGGCAAAAGATAGATATAGCCTCGGCAATGCAACTCTCAGCAAAGGTTTTGTTCAAATCTGTAAACAGCAAGACTGGCTGTTTCTTCCCAAATGTGTTAAAAGCCCTCAATGTTTAATACGGATATAAGATTACTTGTAAAAGCTATGTAAAGTACTTCTGGAATGTAACATCCCTGATACTATTTCTTTGATGCAGAGTTCTCAGGTTGATACCTCTCAGGCCATACCATGAATCATTTTGATTTTTAGGACCCTAATTGGTAACAGGTAGTCCTTTCCTTGAGGTGAATATTTATAAAGGATAGTAGACTGATTGAGGCTACTCCAGAGACAACAGAATCTATGCCCACCTTTCATAATACAGATTTATTTGAGGATCATTGTGCATTTAAATATTTGAGGCTATGGAGGCTTAACTGGCAAATATCAGTAATTTGCATTGTTTATAAAAACCAAACCAAACCCAAAAAAGCCCAGACCACTGTCTCACTGTGGCCCTTTCCTTGGACAAATTGTCTCCTGTGTTGTGACCGTAAATTGCAGCTTATGTTGAGACGGAAGTTGATTTCTCATTGTTGCCAATTCTGATTTTTAGTTGCATTTTTATGATCTTGGGAGGCAGGAATAGCATGAAGTGATACTATCAAAAGATTCATAACTAAAAATTGAAAATGAGATAGAAGTAATAATACACAGAAAGTACTTTTTATTTTTTGCTCTTTGAATTTCTCAATAAGGTAATTTTTAGTATTTTTAGTGCCAACTTTTCCAGGTACTATAAGTGCTCTTTTTTTTCTTTTTTTTTAAGGGTACAGCCAGGTGCATTCTCTCACCTCCTTCCCCTGCATTGTAGTCCATTATTCACAGATTTGTTTTCCACGCACATTTAGAAGACATGTAGAGGTGTATTTTCTGTGATCATTTCCAATACCTGGGACCAGACTTTCAAAAGAATACGTTTATCACTTAGGTGTCTAAAGGCATTTTTTCCTCTTTTTCTTTTTCATACTGGGTGCTGATAATTTTTAATTGCTGATTCAGAAAAGACTCAGGTATCTGGGTGAAAACTTTACCAAAACCATGACAGCTCCTTCTTAGTTTTAAATGGGAACCAACCTCTTAGCAAAATAAAGCAAGAAAATCTGCCCCAGTTGTGGGTGGTGAAAATTCCAGACATATCACGACATGGGAGATTACACTAAGTGAAAGTGAATCTTTCTAATGCTTACAGCCAAATAGAAAATCTGTAGTCAACTCTCCACCTGGAAATGTGGCACCCAGTATGAAGGATTAACCTGGCACAGAAAGCAGCATTCCTGGCCTCAAAGGAAAACTTGAGTATTTAACTGTACAAAGGAATATCACTGAAAATTTTCCAAAAAGCCAAGTACATGATTATTTCTTCAGCTTTCTCTATGGATAAAGGCAAACCTCTGAGTCCTATCCGTGAAATGAGTGGCATAAATAGATGTCAGACTTTCTCTACTAGATGTACGTTTTCTTTGTTGTTTCTAGAATAAGTTGTATTTGCACAATGAAAGTAAGTATAGAGTCAGGCTTAAAAATTAGTAGTGAGACCCAGTTTACAAATGACTCCAAAAAAGAAGCTTTAAATATTCCAGCAATAGTGTTGAGCTCTTTATTAGCGAGCTTGAACTGCTTTTTTTTTTCAAACTAGTTTGAGCCATCCTTGGTATGCCTGAAAATGCTACAGCACCTTTGGACTCTCACCTGCTTACTCATGCGTAATTTACTGTGTGGGCACTAATTACCTCTGAATTTATCCTTCTGACAATCAGTATAAGGTGAGAGCCATGCTGGAGCCAGAGTGTAGCAGTTATATAGGCTCTGATACATGACAGTGTACATGCCATGGGCAAGTGATCGCTAACATACCTGGATACATTTTCTACTGTCCAGCTTAGCTGCTCCACCAAATGCATGTGGCATGGCCTCTGCCCACAGTTATTGAGAAAAAAACGTGTTAGTTTAAACCAACTGTGTGATTTAAGGTAAAGGTTTAATTGTGACAAATGTTTAAGCCTGTATTATATCAGCTCTAACGGAGCAGGAGTGTGGCATAGCTGACAAGTGGTAATTTATTAAGCCTTGGTGATTCCATGCTCCTGATCTTTCATCCATAATCCATCCATACAGTTGGAAATGGAAACTGAACTGTGTTAGCTAAACTTGCTTTTGTGAAGTGTAGAGTTATTCCTTTTATGTCCCTTTGATTGACAAAGGGGTGCACACAGCTTACTGCTGCTTAGTAACGCAAGTCAGCATAACTCTGCTCCCTTCTGCTCTTATAAACATGTAGGAAGAAGCTGAAATAGGGCCCCTCCTTTAATTTACACTCTTCCTTTACAACCTCCTCTGTCTCCTCTTAATAAATTAAACCAATCAAGACTTGTGTGTGTAGGTCTGATCTGTCTGTAAACTTACTTCCAAAGCCTGTCAGTGGCAGCTGTAATGTCTGAGCTAGTGGAAATATTCACTCTGCAGTGACATGAAATTCCCTTCCCCAGTGCCTTTCCAATTCCAGCAAAAGCACTTAGAAGGTGTACTTCCAACTGAAATAATCAAGAACTTTGAAACAGGTTGGATTTTTTTTTTCTTTCTTGCAGGTTGTGAACACCAAAGTAAGATCAAGGTTTAGGCAGCTAGATGCATTTTGAGATTTTCAAAGGAGCTGAACAAATGTAACTCAAATTCATTGGCATTTCTCAATCTTTGTAAATTCAAAATCCATCCACAGTTATTTAGTGGCCTAGATTTAGAACTGTGGATATATTTGATTAGTAACGTAACTAAGTAGCTTTTCTGAGGTTTGGGTTTGATATATCAACCAGTTTCATTAGTTAAACCTGGTGTGTAGAAAGGCTAATTTGGAAGCAGCAGAAATGTTGTTTAAGCACCAACTATTAGTTCACATGAAGTGCCCTCATCATTGGTAGAGCTGCTCCTCCTTTACACTGAGGGACTCCCAGCATCAATGCTTTGAAGTTAGATATTATATACCCCAGTTGAAATTAGTCCAAAAATCCCATGTTGTTGCCCAACCTGTGGGATTTACTTGCACCTTAATTAGTAGAAGTGGGAGTAAAAGCTGTTAAGTGGGAGTAATCACACAAAAGCCTACCTCTGTGTAAGATGGTATGTTGATAAAGTAGCTGATGAGATGTGTGTAAAAAGAAGGTGGTTGTTTTTTATCTGTTATTATTGTGCACACAGCAAAACTATAGGCCAGAGCAAAAGTGAGGGTAGAAAGAATTTCTTCGGGATTTCTTTTCTCAGAGTAGGGGAGATGACTTCCTGTGACAGAGTGTTTCTGGTGAGAGCAGGTATAAATAGTTGCATTTTTATTTCCTAAATAAAAGTAAGACAACTGCATCTGTGGTACTGAGAGTATTGTCCTAACCCAAAACCCATTCAGTGGGTTTTAAAGGACACAGTGAAACCAAGTTGGGACATGAATTGTTGCATGCATCTTGTACAAATGTATTTCTGCATGCCAGTAGCAAGAATTGCCTTAGGAAGTTCATTAAAGTTTTTTTTTAATGTGTTATTCAGCATTGATTTTCATTGTTTTAAATATCTGAGGGAAGAGAATTTCCAGCAGTGGTAGGGTTGGAGCTCAGTTCTTTGAACTGGATGAGAAATGTCAACTGCAGAATAGAAAACAGTCATGTCCATTCCTCTATTTTAGCTACTGTAGTCTGGGAAACCTGCTGCATGCAGCCTGTTATATTATCCCCCTAATAAGATGTCTGTGGCAGTGTTCTGCTATCAGGGATGAGTGTTTCTCAAGGAAAGAATAACCTGGATCTTATTTTCCAAGTGTCTCTGTTAGGTCAGAGATAGACAAAGCAGCAGGAAAGTCTTTGGAACCAGTGCTGATTGACCCTGGCTGATAATCCAGTGTAGAGAAAACAACTGTGAATGTATATTCACATGCTGCACTCGGTTGGCCTGTCAGAAAACTAAAATCCGAGATAAGAAATGCCCTGAGTTCATGCAGAGACTTGTGTGAGAAGCAGTATGATGCTTTTTATTTTCCAGTATGAAAGTGGAAGATCTTCCCTTCAGTTTCCAGCAGGCCGTGATAGGAGTTATCTGAAAAATAATTCTTTGTGGATGTTTCTGCCCCTAATCCGATCTGGTTTCCTGAAAATTATTCTTAGAACTAGTGTTCTACCTGCCTTGCTTTTAGCTGGCTTACAAATATCCATGTAGTTCTTTCAAAAGCTGTACAAATTGTTTCCATTCGTATGTGCCTTTTGTGAAGGAAATACACCTGCTTTGTACATGGCTGTGTGTCTGTAATTGATTTGTATGATAGTTGTATGTAGTCAAGGTACACTAAAGATGTAAAGACTGCTTCAAAATTTTAGCTGCAGTTTAACAGCCAATAGCCTAGTAGAAAGAGAGAATACTTTAACATAGATTTAAAAGGTTAAGCAAGAATTTTTTAAGAAAAGCAATATAAAACACTTTGAATTATCATTCTGGTTTACGGTTTGGACAACTCCTTTGCTAGAGGTGATAGCAAAATGGTTCTTTTTGCTGTGTTCCTTTATATACAGAATACAAGGTTAGATCTGCAGCTGCTATAAACAGATGCAGATCTACTGTTGGATCCTCTGTTGTCAGAAGTCTACATGGCTGTTGGAGTCAGCAGATTTTGTCTGATGGCAGCAAGTTTGACCAACAGAAGTTTCTTAACAGGAATAAAATCCCACTGAACATGGATTTTACACACAGTGATATTATTTGATTACTTCACTCATTTCTATGTGTAATTCTTCTTAGATGATAACAAAGTCTATGAAGTCTGTCTTGAGAAGGTGAAGATGAGTGTGTCCTTTCAGAGCACCCATCTGTTGTAACTCCATCTGGTTATCCTCCTGTGCTGAGGTTTGTGTGTTACTTAGGGAGCAAACCCAGAACAGGTCAGCAAAGTAGTTTCCCGCCACCTTGCACTAAACCCTTGAAAATTGGTTTAAAAGCCTAGGGACCAAGCAATCAGGAGGTATACAGTAAAGTCAAACCATCAGTTTACACCTCCCCTTAGCTTTGCATCATTAAAAAATGTTAATTGAAGGACGTCATGTTAGCATGTAGATTTAGTCAAGCCTAGAAGAAAGTATCCAATTTCAGGAAGTTCTTAAAAGGACTTGCAAGTGCAAGAGGGGAGCTTGTACAAGCTGATACATAACAGATGCAGGTGTAACTGAGTGCTTTGCTGGGAACTGTGCATGCTGCTGCCTTTTTTAAGAGTTGTGAAGAAACTTTGTCTATCCTGCTACTCCTGTCCTAATGAGCTTAAAGGCTGTGCAAATCTATTTGCGGAGATGCAAGGCAGTGGGAGGGGGAAGAAGAGGCGGCTGTGCTCTCATTGATGCACAGAAGGAGATTTTGTATAACTAATGTTAATGGGAGTTTACCCCCATAAATCATCCCACGCATCAATGGGAGAAGAGGCCACGAGCTGCTTAGGACTTCTGTTTCTTGCACATAACAATGCTTTCAGTGGGAACGGCAATTCTGTATAGTCCATGATGCACAAAAATAAAACCACGATTGTGCCGATAATGAGCTGTGAAAATATTGGCTTCTGGGATGCTGATCAGCAGAAACATCCTTAGTCAGTACGAGTTTTGCTGCTGAATTTGTGATTGCAAGAACACAGTCAGTATTAATACATTGTGTTGACAATGTTTAATGAATATTGATGTGCAGAATGTCTGCTTCTTATAAAATGACCAATATTTTTGTGCATCCCTGGTACTTTTCAAAGAAAAGACATTTTATACAGAATTGCAGTACTGCTTTATGCTGCTATGGAAGAAAAAAAAATGAGGTTTTGCTATTTTTATTCAGTTGGTCTTTTTCAGTTTAGAATCTTTATGCTTTTAAAGAAGTTATGACTTTACTATGTTAAAGATACAGTATCCTTTTCTACTTCCCTGCTGCATCCCTCCTGTACTTCATACATAGTTTTGCAGCCCATTTTTTCCCAAGAAAATCTCAACACTTACGTGATTTGTCTGTTTACAGCTTTAGTGTATTTGTATCTGGAGCTTCTCTCAAAGCCCAGCAACAACCTGGGGAGACTCTCTCCACTGTAACAAATGCTAAGGGACTTTCTACTTAAAACTTATTTAAATCAGTAGAAGTTACAATCATAGAAAACCCATAAGTGTGGGTAAAATACTCCTTAAAATACAAAGAGCTGCTGTTGCTTAACTCCCAGTCTTCTTTAATAAGGCTACGTAGCCTAAGAAGTTACCCTGCTAATGTAAAATTTATTGGCAAGTAACTTGATTTAAAGTAGCCTAAACATATATCTGTTTCCATCTTATTTAAATTTTGTAGCATATCTTTTTTCATGTGGTAGTAAGAGCTGAAAAGGTCTTTAGGTATTAGTTTTAATTTAGATGATATTAAATTTTTAAACATTATAAAAATGACCAGTAAATTTATTTGCCAACAGGTTTATTGGTTGCAGATGTTCAGATACTTATAAATGAGTGTTATTTTAATTGCTCTCGAATTAGCATCCAGATGCTAAGCCTTCATGTTTGCTCTGGAGATGCAGCATTAAATTAAAAATATATACCTATATTTAAATGAAAGGATACTGTTTCTTTAAGAAAATAATTTATGTTCTGTTGATGGAAGCATTGAACCTAAACCATGAAACATGAGAATTTTTACAACTATATACCATATGAAACATGACAAAGTGTAGCTCCTTAGTTGACTGAATAAGAATAGCATCACATCATTATATTTAATTACTCTTATATTTCAGAATGTATTTGTTAAATCTCATAATGAAATACTGATGTAAGGTGTTTCCACTTTTAAATGTGTACCAGAATTTTTTTTTATTTCAGAAAAGCTCTGAATGTTGAATGTGTGTAATTCTCCAGGAATGTAACAAGTTGATAAAAACCCCAACCAAGTCCATCCTCCTTACAGGAAAAAAAAAAAAAAAAAAAAAAAAAGCTGGAATTTCTTTTTTGGATATTTGTTTTGCAGCGTTCTACGTCTTAAGGCAGAGAATAGCCAGCCTAAGGTGCCAGCCCAAAGGTTAGCTGAATATATTTCTTGAAATAACTTTGGCAAGGTTATGACTTGGAGTTATGGCCTCTGAGTCATCAGTTTACATAAAAATTATATGACAAGAAGATATAGATTTTTTAAAAAAAACACCCAAACATTTGATTTGGGGAAGATAAGGCGGGAAGGAAATTAACAGGGCTATTTTATCCCAGACACCTAATGAGATACTTATTTTCTAAACTATTACACTTTTCCCTTTTCACTCTTGTTCTTTTTCTTTATTTTACCCTCAAGCCCTGGGCAATATATTTTCCTTCCTGCAAATTGTTTGTACTTTTCGCATCATACTTACAAGCGATCAGATTTAGGAAGCCTAATTTGCTCTCAGAGTATTGAATCATGAACAACAGGAGGTTAATTTGGGATGGCTGAGACACTTATTGCCCCCCATTGCCTGCTTTGCACTTCTGCTGCAGGTTGTCGTTCCCAGAACAGGGAGACTTTACAGCCCCTGCTCTGCAGCAGTGTACAACCTGGCATGTCAGAGCAAAATGAAATCAATACTAGTTTGCATTGGTACTCAGGGCTGTAGTCTCCTGCTGCTCAGGAATTAATATGTCTTGTTTGCTTACCCCTGTGGCAGGGGTGCCGGTCTTCAGATGGGAGGGAGCACATCAATCTGTCTGGGAAAGTCAGCTTTGTTACCATGATACAGGAGTTACTTTGCTGAAGCCAGGGGATGTTACATTTGAATAAACAAAATAGAAGTAGGGCCCGCTTTGTCTTCTGCCACCAGGCATAGAGACACTCATGCTAGCCTGCTTCTACCTGTAGGAATTCAGTAGACATGTAGAAGGATTTCAGGTAATGAACAGACATTTGAGATGATAGAGCACCATTCTTTAGGCAATTGTAATGAACGACTTGAAATGCAAACATGGAAAGATTGACAAAGCATGAAATATTTCTTGCTTTTCTAATTTTACGTGTGTTAGATCAGATGTATTTAAGTATATAAGCATTAGATTAACTTCCACTGACTTCATTAAATCCAGTTGATTTAGCCCATGCTTAAGTTATGCATGCTTTTTAGTGCTGTTCTGAATAGGAAGGCTTTCATGAACCAGAGTCTGGATTTGTCCATGCGGTTCAGAAACACATTTGGCAGCAGTCATAGCCAAGCAAAGAATTCACTGCAATGAATAGCCCACACTGGTTGCAGTTTGTCATGTTAATGTTCTGTTACCGGAATCATATGTGCAAATGGAGTAACTGATTTACCCAGGCAAATGTAGTAGTTGTGCATGAAAAATTAGGAGCTGCATATGTAATGGAACTGTATGTTTTAGATGGACGCTTTAGCATGCATTTTGACAACATTTGTTGTCATGGACGGCACAAATAAAACAAGTAATTAGTGAAAAATATTCAGGCATTAGATATTACTGTTTTATCTGGTGATATTATCAGTTACTAGTTATAGAAATTGGTCAAGGACATTTATTATCTCCCCAAAAATAGAGTAAGGAATGTTGTGCAGATGAAATGATCTGAAAATTAATACCCAGTTGCCCTAGTCAGGCTTATTAAGCTCTGCAGATATATATATTGTGACTACTAATACACTTATTTGGGAAGCAAAGTCACTTTTTTGGAAGTAATTCTGTAATGTGAGTTGTGGGTATGATGCATTTTTACCACCTACTGGTAACTCTGAGGTGGGTTAAGCTTTATGCATTCTCCCGCATTTGTGACTAGTTGAAGTATGTAGTTGAACAAAAAAGAATGTAACTCTGAAAGAGTTACAGTGATTTATTTTACAAATTGCCTCATACCTTTGGGATCCTCGATCAAAATTACTGTGAGTAAGGCAGATTAATTTTCCTGAGTGCGTGTTTATGCAATTGCATAATTTACAGAGAACTGCAAAAAGTAAAATAGAAAGAGACAGGTGTGAGCTGAAGAAAAGTATGATAGAACTTGAGGTTGTGGTCTGTTAGCACCATGGGAGAAAGGCAGCCAGGTTCAGTTGAGGGAGGCAGCAGAGAGGAAAGTTTCTTTCATCAGCATGCAAGTCTTGTTATAAAATTGGCACCAGGGGAATGTAAGTAGCAATCTTAAGATTGGAAGTTCTGCAGTCATCAGTGTAAGAGGATCCAATAAAAGTCTGTGGAACTAAATAGTATGTAATCATTTCTGGGCTGCTGCACAAATTGCTTTCTGTGTTTGAGCAAACTGAATGTTAAGGAGCTGGGATCTGGAGTCAGAATAAATAAGGGGGTATATGTTACTTGGGAAGAGAGGGCAGAAACAAGATTTTTCAGGCAGATGGTCAGCATAGGTTGTTTCAGATGCAGGTATTTTGTGTATATTTTTAGATTCAGAGAGGTGAAAACAAGTTCAAGAACAGGCTGGACATCTGCAGCTTGGCATTTTGAGGCAGATTTCAGTGGAGGGATGCAAAAAGCAATGAAAGACTCTGAGGGCAACTTCTGGCAAAGAAACCCTCTATTAAGGAACAGAAGTTAAGAGGCAAAGCACAGAAAAAGAACATAAGAATTACACTCAATGCTGTTTTGATGAAACATAGCTAGGAGTGTTGGAAAAAAACCAATGAAAAGCTAAATTGCTAGAGATACTCCACTAAGAAAGCTCAGGGATTTCCATTGTTGGCCAAAAATGAAGAGAAGGAGTTAGGCAGGTAGGAACCAGGCATTGCAACCATCTGGTTAGGACTCCACCAAACAGTGTTTAGTAATCAAGAATTAAGTCATTAACCTTAAAATTCTAGATGAGAAGGAACAGAGGGGGACAGCATGTCCATGCCATCAAAATGTGGATAGCTTAGTGCAGAGGAACTGACAAAGCCTGAGGGGTACTTCCAAAGCTGTTCTGAGGGAACTGTGTGCAAGGAGAAAATACAGGTGAAATTTAAAAAAACAGCATTATAGACCCGTAATGAATAGGTTGAATGTGTTTTTCATTTGTTTTATTTATGCAGCAATTAAAAAATAATTCAGAATGGTTGAATCATACTTAAATACCACCAGCAGCAATCAGTGGCTGGGAAGATTGGTGGCTTCTGGCTTTTACACAAGCATAACACATGCTAACAGCATATGTATTTCACCAGAAATTCTTCCTTCCTCTCTTCCACAATTGAAAAGAAACCCAAAAACATAGTTATAAGCCTAAACCACTCATTCACGTTTCAATTCCTTGTGTTATTTTTACAGAAAGTTTAATTTGTCCTGAAGTTTAAGTGAGACTTAAAATGTGGTATTTTTCACCTTATTTTGGAGGAAAAAGGTAGTTCTTGTCAACCTTTAAAATGGGTACTCCATTAGATTTATGGCCAGATAAAAGACTTCAGGATACCTCCTTGACTCCATTGAAGTTAGTGGGAAATGAGAAAGAGCAAATCTTCACATCCAACCCAACAGAAAGAATTTAAAATGATCAAACTGAAATGAATACTCTTGAGTGCAGAGTTTATTTGCTGATGTCTCTTGAATGGATGGGTCAACAAAATGAAAAGGGAAGTTTGGTTATAGTTTATTCAGTGGCAGAGATAAAATAAGCAACATTTGACTGAAGTCAAAACCAGCTGTGATTAGGAATTTTTTTCTGTCTATCTCAGCCCACACTACTACCCAATGGGAGTACAGTTTAACACTTTTCAGAGAGGAATGCTTGGAGAAGTGATAGGTCTATCTTGATACTGATTCAAAAATACATTAGCAATCTCATTTTTAGTGGCACTTTTCTATACAAGCGTAAATTTAACTTTTGTTTAAAACAATTGCTATTATTGAGTAGAAAGGTTTTGCTTCTTTTTGTCAACCTTTCTCACACTCTTATCTTCTGTACTTCATTGCCCTAAGTGACTTTCTCAGTCTGGCGTACCTCTCCACTGTCTACCTTTCCTTTTTGCCTAGCAGGGAAACAAGTATTACATAACAGGTTGAAGTCAATTGACATGGCTTATTTCAGTCATTGTAAATGTGGGTTGATTGGAGGGAAATGATAGTTTCTTGGTTGTGGAGGAATTTTTTACTTGTTAAGATGCAGAAAATACTAATTGGGAGATTTTTTTCCCTGCTACTTGGGAGTCTATTTCTGTTTAAAAAATGGATAAACTCCATGTGTCTGTGTATGAGCAGAGCGACTGAAATATTCTGGTCTATTGTATCTGGAATTTTGCAAGAAAACAAGTAGAGTGGAAAGATTAAAAGAAAACACTCAGTCACATCGGCACACATAGTATATGCTCAGACTCATACCAAACAGCTGAAATAGTCGTTTGCTATTAAAAGAAATGCTGAAAGTCAGGCTTAAGCTTATTTTTATACCTGGATCTCATTGTTTAGAGTGTTTAAATAGAACCCGTTGTGAGTCAGTGAGTGTAACTGCTGCCATGCAAGGGCATCTCTTCCTTTGGAGAAGGGAGGGAATATTTGCAGGATGCAGATGGCAGAGCTGGAGCTGGCCCACCTCTCTGGGCCTGGTCACTCTGGTAGGGATCAGTGGGAAGGGCATGCAGATGACCTTGGTGGAACCCCAACCAGGCATGCAGGCTTGCTTGAACACCATCTGATTCTTAAGTCCTGAGCACCCTACAAAGCCCCGTTACAGTTAATTGGAGGATATCCAAGACCTTTTGTGAGAGTGGCTTGATTCCTCATAGGAAATGCCATGAGATTTATCTATGATGTTGGCTGAGTTACAGATGTTGCTATGTTAACTCTAAAACTGTGTATAGAAATATACAGTTTTCTGTATATATTTCTGTATATATTTCTCCTGTATATAGAAATTCTTCAGTTGTAACACTGTATTGAATGTCAGCTGTGTGTAAATAAGATGCATTATGCTTAAGTAGCCAAATTGCATAGAATGTACTCTAATAAGCAGGATTTCTTCAAGTACAGTGTTTGGCAGCACACAAAGGTTTCCAAATACCTGTTTAATATGCAAAAAAAAGCATTTTATGATTACTTTGACTTTCTGGGTAGTGGTTTTCTAATCATTAGGAAGCTTTCCTTGGAGTAGTAGAGATTCTTGAGCTGTAGACTGTTGAGGGGATGAGATCTCCTTTAATTGAGACTTTTGAAAACAGAAAAGAGACATCTGTCATGTGATTTAAGTGCATTTCTTAATTATATCTTGAGACTAGGAGGTAGACTAGATCAGCAGTTACCCGCCTGTATATAATACAAGACATTATATCATGCATAAAGTGGAACTACATTTGTTAGATGTGTTGGACTAGATTTTGGAGATCCCATAGATTCAATTCCATGATGTAATAACATGGCCTGTGTTGCATGTTTCATATCTGTAGAAGTTGTTTTAAACAAATGCTAATACGTAATTTTTACTCATTACAATATATGACCTGCTTGGGTAACTAAGAGAATTAAGCAAAACATCTGATTCCTAATACAAATGTATTTGACCTTTTGAATTAGAGGAACATTTTAATTTCTAAATGAAATTAAAATCTCATTTGTTTCATAACTGAATTTTAGAAGGCTTTTCATCTTCAAGCATGAGGGTTTTTTCCTCTGTCTGAGCTGCTGCTAATGTACAATTTATGCAATTGAGGGAGAAACATAGGCTTTAAAGTCAGCTAAACTGAAGTTGCCACAGGTTAAGCTATTGAACTGTTATATTTCACACCAAGCTGATCCCATGGTACTTTGTGTTTTTTAAAAGGAATTATTTAAGTAAGTGTATCCCACTTCACAATATGGATCTTCTTTGAAGTGCGGTTGAAATTTAATGGAAACTTTCAAAAACGTATTTATAGTAATTTCTTTTTTTTTCTCTTGTGGTTTAGATCACGTTTTCTTTTTCCCTAGTGACTTTGAAGTTGGTCTTCACAGTTTTCATTTTGCCACCATCACCTCTAATTGGACTTGGGTCTGTGATGTCAGGAAGATGAGTCTCAGTGTCTAAATGAGCTCTTGCACAAAGATACTTTTTTTATGTTTATGATCATTGTGATTGAAAAAAGCAGTAAATGTGTCCAAGTACAATGTTCTAGAATTTTCTCATGATGTAGCAGTTGCTCTTCAGTCAGATCTGTCCATTCTGTAAGGGCATAGCATACTTTTTGAAACATACCTTTTAGTAGTCTAAGAAGCCCCTTTCTTTTACACTGTCAGTGAGAGGTGTTTCTGAATCTAAATCCCATTTATTTTTTTCTGGACAGTGTGTATTGGAGAAAAAAAAAATCTTACATTAATTAAGAAACATCCTTTTCTGTTGCCTTTTAAGATATTCCTTAGCACAATTTTCTGGAAAGAGACCTCACCATCATATTAGAAAGTTCTGTCGAGAGCAGTGCTGTAGATTTAAAACAAGGCTTTATGTTATCAGTGGATATCACTGACTATATGTATATAATATGTTTAAACAAAAGTGATAATAAAGGGCAAATGCAGTCCTAAAACTGGAGCAAACTCCTTCTATGCAAACAGTTGCTTCTATACATGTATTTGAGGGAATTGCTGATTCTGGATGCTTTGAATCTTATGGAAAAGATTTTAAAAGGTCAGAGATGTATTTGCATGGTTCTTCCACAACCAAAACTAATCTCTTGTTTCTGTCTTAATTTGTTTAATTCAACCCTGTTGAACAGCTTGGCTAGAATGCAAGCTACATTTTTGAGTGTGGAGATTTCTGTTAAATTACATCCTTGATACATCCAGGTTTATGATACAGTCTGTTGTCAAATTAATTAATATTACAGCTGGATCTAGTTAGTTACTTTGCAAATTCCAAATGATACTGTTACTTTATGAAATGAACTTAAAGCCAGGGTAAATAGATAAATCATGATTACAGGCTAATAAGGTTATGCCACCCTCTGATTTCTGTCTATTTTGTGTCTGTCTTGCTTAAACAGTGAGCTCACCAGAACTTTGCATCTGCATTTTATCATATAATGATAAACAATATTACAGAGCATAGTAAATACTTCACTTTTCCACTAGATTGAAACAGTATGTTTTGTAACAGAAAAACATTTCTAATAAAGAGAACTTGGAAATGTTTAAAAGTTTAATCTGTCAAATGGTTTCTGGAGCTTTGCAGGATTCATTGCACTCTGATAATACTCCTGTTAGCTAATCCTACATCAGTAGAACTGAATTTGTGCATGAATTCTCATATTTCTTCAAAAGCAATGCTTATCTTTGTATTATTGAAGTTCTAAAACTTTGCTTTAAGAATTTTGTTTGTGTTATATTGAGAGAGGTACCAAAAAATGGCTTCCTAACTACTATTTCTTGGAGTTCTGTGTTTATTTGACTCTGGAAGCAGAAGAGACCATAATTTCTGAGCTGTGGTCTGCACATTCTGAGACTGTATCTAAGCAGCAGGGTGGATAATAAATGCTTGAAATGTTCAGAGAAGTGAGCTGGATGTGTGCAGTGATAAAGTAGCGTATTACAGTCAGGGTTGCTTTTGCCCAGTTCTTTTTTCCTCCAAAACAAAAGAGAGAGAGAGAAAAAAAAAAAGCAATTCCTATACCAGAATCCAAGCACCCAAAAGGGAGAGGTTCAGGCAAAATGTTGCTCAATGAGGGGGTAAAGAGTGTTGCCTTGTGGTCATAGAGGAAAGCAGTGAATGCTGGGATCTCTGCTACTGCCTACTAATAACTGCACAAGGGCTTTTTGTGTTGCCAGTGACATTGAGGTGCACATTTTCTATGTAGCTGGGGCATATTCCAGGTTTATCAAATTTAATGTCATAAGTCATAGAACATACATACATACACAGAGCAAGTGAAGGCATAGTGCCTGCTTGCTGATTAGGTATTAAAAGAGTTTAATATCCCAGAAACAGCATGATGTAGTAGTGTTGTACAGAAATAGACTACTTACAAGTATCTCCCTCTTCCCACAAGTATTGGGGTGGTGGTTGGTTTTGAAAGTGCACCCGATGTTAACAGTGGTATTTGAAGCATATAATATTGCTGATGGGAGGAACATAAACAGTACTATTTGTTAGGTCATTGCCATTTGTTTCAAAGTAAAGCACTGTCAACTGTAACTGGAGTGGAAAAATAATGAGTATTCCTCTATTTGCAGCTATATGCCAGCCAGGGTGCAAACATGGCGAATGCATTGGGCCAAACAAGTGTAAGTGCCACCCAGGTTACATTGGAAAAACCTGCAACCAAGGTAAGAAATAGTTTATTTTTGAAGTTACGGAAGTATTGTTGATCCCTCTACCCCCTTCTGCCAATGCTGTGTGTCACCTGTGTTTATAGGGTAATGAACTCATATACCAGGTCTGTTACTGCTGTAGCTATTCTGATTGGGACTGACATTTGTAAAGAGAATGACATCTGCAGTGGGATGACACAGGGGGAAAATGGCTTTCATTAATCTGAAGTCAATGTGAAGAGTATATAGTATGTATTTACACGCTCTCCTGAATCTGAAACAAATTATTTAAAACTTGTGGTCAGGATTGTTATTTTACAAGGTCACAATTTTCAGTTTGGGATAGTATTTGTTTAATTAAAAAACCCTATCATTCATACATTCTCATTTTTGTTTTTCTAATCATGAACTAACTAGGTAGCAACAAATTATACTACATATTGAAGAGTTGGTGTAAAGATTAAGTGTTGTTTTACTGAATTATCAATATAGTTTCATAGTTTGTTTTTTTTTCCTGAAAATTACTTCCGAAACATGTCATGGTACAAAGATCATAGAGTATAAAACAGAATTGTAATACGTGATTTATTAGATTTTGTTGGCCAAGCATCAAACATGCAAACAAAGATATCTCAGTGAGACTGTTCTCTTTTTCAGTTGTCTCAGCCTACAGGAAAAGTTAATGCATTTTCTGAGTGCTGAGGAAGTATGGTAGAAGAATGTGATATTTAGAACGGTTTTGTTGTTGAAAAATGGCCCCTGATGTTGGCTAACCTTCTTATGATGTGTTGAATTTTAGAGTTATTTTCTTTAAAAATAGATGCATATTTATTTTTGGATTTACTAATCCCTCCTGAACTGATGTGGAAATGAATGTTGTGTTTTTCAGTTTTTTTACAAGTTTGTCATCTCTCAAATTATCCTGTCTTCTTATCCTCTTACTTTGGGCTGACATTTTAAAGGATGGGTTGTTATGATTTTATTCTGTACATGTTTTAGTCAGTCTAGAACATTTTTAGAAAACAATGCAGTGAAACTAGCAGTTGTTATATGTATATGGAACAGGTTTTATATGTACTAGTTACTTTAATAATATAAAAAAAATGCTGTGCAAGTTGCTGGAGGCTGCAATCTTGAACTAAACTATGTACTTGCCACTAAATGCTATGGAAGGAAAATACTGTGTTGATAAATGATTAAAGGAAGTCTTTTAGGCAGTATTGATCAAATATTCTTGCATGGTGTTGGTGACAAAGTTGCCCCAACTGAGGTGCATGAAGTTTCTGAGATGCCTACTGACTGTGGTGCCCCAAATGTCCACCAGTTCAGGTGACTACTGCTATTGTATTACATGATGAGACCCTCGAGCTGTTCCTGGGATCAGGGTATGTGTTCTTGCCACGTGAAACACTTCTATTCCACCCCCTGGGATCATCATGCAAGAAATATGGTGTCAAGGGGTGAGGTGGTCCTGTGTGTCAGGTGCTGTGATCCTTCTACCTGCACGGCTTGAAGCAGTAGTACAATTTCTTGCAAAGGGGATGGAGGCTAATAGATGGATGGCTGTGATGGGAAAGCTGAACCTGCAGTGCCATTAGCATGCAGAGCAAATAACTGATTGTATTACCTTGAAGTTCTATGTCTGTATTCTGGAAAGTATTGACTCTCCACCACACTCATGGTTGTCACTGGCATTTGTTTCTTTCCTCTGCTCTTCTTTTGAGGCCTGCCTTTTTTATTTTTTCTGAGTTCCTTTGTTAAGTGAGAGCAATGGAAATTGATTATCAGGTTAGATAAAGATGAAACTGATTTAGATAAAGCTGGAAGTTGAAGAAAATGAGGGTTAACTTCTGCATTTGGCAGCTATTGATTAATCACACTAAGTGATGTGAACAAAACTCTCTTCAGGGGTTACAAATCTCTCAAGAGTTTGACATGGTAGTGTGATGGTAGTTGCTGGAAATGAAAGCTGATCTACTCTTTATAGCATGGTGATAACAGTTTAATTTTTGTACTTGGTTTCTGGTCTTTGGTTTTCTATTTTCAAAGTTGAGTGAATGAGGTACTGAATATTTGACTTCTGTGTTGCTTGATCCAAGTTAGCTAATAGATAGAAAAAAGCAGGAAAACTGAGTGCTGGAGTCTGCAGAAGCTAATTAAAAATAGCAGTGTATTGTATCTTGCTAGGGATAAACGCCTCATTGTTAAATGTTCACTGAAGTTGGTCCAAGATCGTGTGTGGCACCACACAGCAACCAAAGAAGTCACATCTGGATTTACCAGCAAAGGCACTTGTCCTTTCCTTGTACTCACATTTTCATTTCGCTTCTTTAAAAATCTTTAAAAAATAAAATACTTGTGCTCAGCAGCCTATGTTTGTTATGAACCTGCTTTCCATAGTGCTCAAAACTGTCCGTCTGTTTTTATGTGCAGTACTGTCTTATGTTATTTTGAAATTAAGAACGCTGGTTTTGTACTGACTGTACAGTTGTAGGCAATGCGGGAAATTAAATGGCTGATCAGTGAAATTTCCCAGGTATAGGACAGTGAGTGGACATCCCCACAAGAAAACAAAAGAGATTTGCTAAACTTTTTAATAGTGTTACGCTTTATATTTTAAATGCTGGTATGAGATTATAAGTGGCTAAAAGAAATTATCGTATTGTATTAAAATAAAAAACGATGTAAAAGTGTTATTTTTATTACCCTTTGAGTTTATACATTTTAGCTTTCAATTTTTTTAGAGGCAACTTCTGCTGTTTTCTTATTTCCTCTTTTGATGCATAGACATTTCTACTGTGATATCTTTATAGATGTTGCTTGAAATATACAATTGATAAGTAACTGGCATTTCTTCAAGAGCCAGGTTGCTATGGCTGATTTTTTTTGGCTGCTGACATTTGCCTGAGCCTGTTCTTGAAAAGTAGCCTTTACTTAAGGAAAAAGGAACACTCAAACAGATCCAAATAGCAGTATATAAATAGCAGGAATACTCCCTGTCCCTGTGCAGCACATCCGGACATTCCTTAGGGAAGTATACTGCTGCAGATTAGGGGTGCATGGAGGTGGATCAAGGGAGCTGTAAGCATATTCATACAGGCCTTTATGTTGAACTAGTAGGACCTGCTGCTAGGAATTGTACAATGTGCCTCCTAGGGAACTGTGTGATGCTTGTCATGTGGTTTCCGAGTATGTGCCTGTCTGCACTGCTAAAAAGAAGAAAAGTTGCCTTTTGGGAAAAACTAGATGGGCTGAGCAGTATGCTCTAACACACCTAATCTGTTTGCAGGCTGGCTTTTCTCTTAAGCAACCATAGCACTGACAGTACTTGTTTTCCTGAACAGTAGTATTCATTCTGACTCCATAAGGTTAAAAACATCTTTCTCTCAATAACCAGTTTCAAAGGCAAAAGTGAAGACAAATGACATATGAGATTTAGGTTTAAGTGGAGTTGTGCTAACAGCCTGTTTTTGCTGTCTGGTGACCTTAGGTTTCTGTTACGTCATCCAAACTTAAAATTTTTAATTTTTCAAGGTGTTTTTTTAAGATGCGAATCAGAGGAGTCGGACAACATTTGTTCGTAGACAGAAATATAATGAAATGAAGGCAATAGAAATAATTTAAAGCCAAAATTCCACAAATAGAAAGCATGTGATATGATATCCTAATACAGTTGGTTGTGCCTGCTTTATAATATCAGGTTATTCTCAGAGTATGTTACTAATAGCTGTCTATTTGTCAGTACCAGAGCTTTCATTTCTGTACTAAGAATATTTTGTACCAAATGGTGGTGTAGAATTCAGAGTCCTACAGAGAGATCCAATTATTTAAGGCTCATAATGTAATCTATGCTTTATTCAAGATGGTAAACTGGGAACAGTCAAAAATTTTTATGATTTTCAACTTTGAGTCTGTGGTCATAACTCTGGAAGTAAGTGCAAGACACTTCTTAAGTCTTCAGGAGTATCTAAACTTAGGAGCTGAATTGCAGGGGGATTTAAGCACTAGAAGTTAACACAAGGTACTGTTAAAATCCTGCTCTGTCAACTTAATTTCAATGTTACCTTTCCTTGTTCTGCCCCTACTTCTAGTTAAGTATTTTATACTTAGTTCTGTTGCGCATTTGTTTTGTGAAGTCATGCCTTTTGTACAAAAGAGTTAAAATACATGTATTTTAGACATGGAGGACTGTTTTTTTCCTCTTACTTTTTACTTTCTCTTACTTTACATCTCAAAATGATGGTTGTCAGTGAACCTCAGTATATTCAATAGTGTAGGCTCCTTATGAATTCATTTATGAATTGAAATCAAATGCTAGCAGAGTTTTTAATTTAATAATGACTTTTTTAACAGACACATTGTATATGTAATAAATATGTTCATGCACTTATAATGTCTGTCAGGAGCTGCCTATTTGTATGTTTTACAGAAGAAAGGAAAAATAAAGCAGGGGTTTTTTTGGTGCTGCTGAGAGACGTTTAACTTCCAAAATGTGAACTTTCATCTGTTTATTATTGAACATTGTTATGTAAAGCTTATTTTACTCCAAGGTTTTCACAACGAAAACTTGTCCTTCCCCTCTAACATAATCACCTGCTGCATTCCCGTTTGACCTAGGCACATATGCTATCCTGCAGGTCTGTTTCCACATGACTAAATGTACATTCTTCTACAGCTGTTTCTCTCAAACCTAGCAGGTGCATTTTTTTTTTTTTTTGTGACTGGGGCATTGGTGCCTGTTGGGAGAAGTATGTTCTCCTAGCAACTACTGAAACTCCCAAAAAGTGAGAGTTGAAATGGAGTGCTCTTTGTGCGGCACATGATCCACAGGAGGACTGCGGGGATGGTCATCACTCCTTGTTTATCAGGCATAGGTCTAGCCCTTATTTTGGCAACCTTTCCTCAGTGAAGTCCTGCGTGTGCTCATCTGATTTTCTTACCACTTGAGGAGCAAATATTCCCCTTCAGGTTTCCTAGAAACGTCTTGGTCAGCCTTCCACAGGAAGAAAGAGAAAATTCTATTCCTTACCACTACCCTCTTGTGGAAGAGGGGAACAGGAAGTATTCTTGTCTCTAAACATGCTGCTCTTCCCGAGGCCTTGGAAAATGAAGTAAAGTAAGTCATATCCATCAGTTAGGGGAAGGGTTGAGGGGAAGGGTAAGTACCTCACTCGCTATTCCTTGACCCCATGAAGATGAAAACAAAGTAGGTCAGAAGACAACAGATTTTATGGTACACATAAACACTGTTAGGAGCTCTCAGGAGCAGCAGTGACATGAGAGGCAACATCCTTCTGGCTGCTTTTGGATTTCATCAGTGACTTTTAGTCTGATACATTTATTTTTCTCTTGGTGGCTCTGCACTTTATCAGTCAAAATGAAAGGGAAAGTATTTCTCAGTTTTAGAATGCCATTTAAAAATATTTTGACCTGAAAAGAATAAGATGAAGAATCTTGCTCTCTAAAACTAAATGATTACAGAGTTTCAGGATTAATTTAAAATCCAAACATCAGGAACTTGAAAAATTCCAGGCATAGTTGTTAAGAAGCAATGTTTTCTCTAATTTCTTCTCTACAGTGAATGTAACTTTTCTCACTCCATTTACTACGTAGATCCTGTTAAGTTTTCTACTTTAGTATGAAAAGCAATCAACTCATTACTGACTTTATTCTAACAAGGGGTAAATTTATCTTTCTGTTTTAACATCTTAACCCTGAGCCTTCACCTCTAACCTGCAGAAAGTATGTGTTGCCTCCTCAGTTATTTTATGAAGTGGCTACTGTGTGTGGGGGTCTACCACATGGTAGGAGCACCAAGGCTTGCTTTTCTGCTACATGGATGAGGGATTGACACTTGATGAGATAGTGTTTAATAGTGGAAGATGACTCTTTGAAAAATTCTGGAAATAACGGCAGTTTTCCTTCTGTGACAGAGTTTCAGAGAGCATTGCACAATATTAAAGATGGTCGGTAACTCAGTTTTTTAAGTACTCACTGGCTGGATTTGTGAATAGATTTGTTACTTTCACCTTTGTTGCCGTCTTTGTTCATCAACATACAAATAACTAAGTAACAAATTATTCTGGTTTACTCAGTTAATATCAACACATTCTTGGAAGAGAATTCTGAAGGAAATCACTCAATCTTTACTTCTTGTTTAAAGCCCTGTCTACTAATATGGAAATTGTAGGCTGAATATTTTGTATTAAATTCTGTATTAAATTGTAAATCTGGAATACAGACCTTCATGGATAGTCCTTGACAAATATAACTGATGTCAGATACTTTTTTTTTTTTAGTATTTTTTAGATAGTAAATAAAAAATTTTCTCTGTGAGATTGTTTAAAGTAGCTTAGCATCAGCTTTCCTACCTTCCTCTGCAACTCATTTTGAAGCATGGTAGTGAATCACTGAATTGCTATCAGAATTGCTGATAGTGATTACAGAGTGACATTTGCTTTCTTCTTCCTCCTCCTGCTCCTTCAGAGTGCTGACTGGTCCTGGACATGGCATCAACATGAATAGTGGCATCCTGAGCTTGTGCGTTCCCTAATGAAATGGTTGGCACTTCATCTAATACTAATGCTATCATTTCTGAAAAGATATCAATGAAACCAAAGAAAATAAACCACTTGGCAGGAGGGAGGAACAGTGCTTCACACAGAACGTTCTGGACACTTGCTATCAGCTGAACTGCATATAAAAAGCTAATTGCCATATTTTTCCTTCTTTCATCAGCAACTTGAGCTAGCAGTTTCGTCATGCACGCTTTGTGTGTTTTCTTTTCCCACCCTCTTCCCTTGTGCCCTTCATTTCAGATCTGAATGAGTGTGGACTAAAGCCACGGCCGTGCAAACACCGCTGTATGAATACCTACGGCAGCTACAAGTGCTACTGTCTGAACGGCTACATGCTTATGCCAGATGGAACGTGCTCGAGTACGGCAAGGCTTGTTGCTTGCTTTTTTTTTCAAGCTTCTCAAAATCCCTACTTGAGTTTCCCTGGGAAACTTTTGTGAAACGAAGACGGGTTCCAAAGTAAAAGATTAATCTTCCTGGAAATTAGGCAGTTGCGCAAGATGAGCTTCTTTTTTTTTGGCCTAATAAAATTAGGCTGAAAAAAACCTAAGAGCAATTATTTTGATTTTATTAGTTTTATTACAAGTTTCCCGAGAAGCATTTTTCAGTGCTGTAAATCACTGTTAATTGGCCTTCAAGGGCAAGTGCTTGCAGTTTTCATTGCAGCAAGACACCTGCAGTTCTGATGTATTATGGCCTTATGAATGTAAAATATTTAATGCTGCAGATGTTGGTTATTTGACTGGTATAAAACTGTACTGTCGTCTCTCTGGAGATCAGGTTCCTACTTGCTCCCATAAAAGTGGTTATTTTGAATACCTGGACAGAGGGAAGGGAAGAGAAATTACCTTTAACTAGAGATGCTCCTATTTTAAAACAGCGGTATTGTCCAGGAGAGTTTGATACATACTGGGCTTTATATTCCTCATGGGGGCTGTGTTCTATGGCATGACTTGCTACAGTTGTGGTGGTTTTCTCTCTCCCCCCCCCACCGATGCAGTTTTTGAGCAGAAAAATTTTACTAGCAGATGCATTTGCTCTTTGAAGCCTGAAGGGATACCTGTCAAATTCAAAAAGCATTTTTCCACTTCTATCGTAACTATGTGACATCTTAATTCTCCAAAGTTTTCTGCAATTTTCTAGTACTGATCAGAGCCTTTATCTAAATATGTTCAATTATTTTTCTCTAGATGCCCTTTCTTGCTTGATGGCAAATTGTCAGTATGGCTGTGATGTGCTGAAAGGGGAAGTGCGCTGCCGCTGTCCTTCTCCAGGGCTGCAGCTTGGGCCTGATGGCAGGACTTGCATAGGTAGGTGATCAAATGCAGATTTAATTTTTTTTTTCTCCAAAATGTTTTTATCCTTACACTGAATGGAGTTCAAGAGAGTTTCAGGTGAAATTAGAATGCATTGTATGTGCAATTTAAAGATGTTACTAATGAGAATTATAATGAGGCATGTTACTCAAGTGGTCTGTGTCAGAGATTGCCAGTGGTTTCCTACAGTACTACAAGTTTCATTGTCTGCCTAAAGCCCATACAGACTGCTTGGTATCCAAACCCAAGACTCCAAAATACCTGCCTGCATAAAAAAAGGAATGGGAGGTCATCTCTCCTTCATACCCAACCAGGTGGTGCCTAGGTCAGGGGGTAGAGGGATAATTTGTAAAAGTCATTGAGATTACAGTGGAACAAGGCAGAGGTCTATGCATGCTCCAGTATTAATGTAATTGAATCTACTATCTTTCTGCCATACTGTGAAAACTCCAGGTTAAAATAAACTCAGGAATTCAGAGTGTATAAAAGTGAAATCTTTCCCTGTTGGTGGACATGGAAAAGGTGCTTATGGTTAATCAGATTCTACTGTGGTCTGAAGAACAGTGTGACGTGTGATTTTATTAGTCATTAACTATACATCCTGAGTGTATATGATGCTCCAGTGATTTTATTATTTATAACTTATGCAGTGCTACAGTTCCATAACCAGTAACAACCCCGAAAGAATGCAAGAAAATGTGGATGTCCTAATCATCCATTAGGCTGTCTTGGCTGTTTACAGGGCAGGTAGTTCTCCAAGTGCCTGACCTATGCTGAGCAAGAATTTTTTGGCAGAGAAAGGGACAGATTTCAGACCTTCTGATGTGAAAAGCAGGCTCCACACTAAGTTGGGGACTTTCTACAGTACATCATTGGCATATTTATGTATGGAAAAGAATGGAGAGAAGGAGAAAAAAACTCCACCGTTGTTACGTGCTGGAGGGATTAAATTATGATTAATCACATTTTGGACATTATGGCAGACAGAGATCTTTGGAAGATATTTGTGCCATGCCATAGTGAGCTGAGTGATTTTAAGTACGAATTCAAGGAAGTTATGCCAAGTAGAGAAATTTGCTAGAAATAATGCTTGCAACATTCTCCTAGTGTGCATTTTTATATTCAGGCAGACTTCATACTTTGAGATAAATAAAGTGTACTTTAATGCCAAAGAGTAGCACTCAAACCAGTCATATGAAGCTCTTTCAGTTCTTCAGAGTAGTTTTAAAAAAACCACTTTTTTCCCCAGAAAGGAGAAGAACTGTGTACCCACATTTCAGTTGGGTGTGCATCATTCAGATTGATCTCATAACCTATTTCTAAAATTTCCAGAAAAAATTCAGAACAGGCTTGTACAATACAGAGAAAGTAGTTACAGCTGGAGATGTCTGTTCTTTCCACATCATAACATAATGTACTCTCCTTTTTTGGTATGAAGGAAGTGGTTGTAACGTGCGCCCTTTTTGTGCCATTTCTCTATCAAGTTTGATTTGTATTAAATACTTGCAAAAACTGAAGTTATTGGGGACTAGGGCTGTGCCTTTTCCTCACATGTGTACAAGTCCATCACTGCTGGGAGGTTCTCAGTTCCAACAAGGGTCTGGATAATGCTGCAGTACAAATAGAAGCGCAGATGATGGTAAGAAAATTGAACTGTGCGTTGGCTACATCTCATGAAGTCCTTGTTTGAGGAGAGTTTGAAGAACAGCTGGGAATGTAATGCCATTTTTTAGCACAGGTGGAAATTCCTCTAGGCACTATTTTATTCTTAGTTTAAACCATGCTGATCATTCTCTTGTTAAAATGTTCCTTCCAGTCAGTCATGAAAAAACATGAATTTGGCTGTGAAGGTAAATCATATAAGTGAAAAATATTTTTCACTTTATGAAAAATCATAAAGTGAAAAATAAATCAGCAAAGTATTCAGTGAAAATGTGGATTAAACAACTAATTCATTGATTAATGACTGTTGAATCAATAAATCAATCAGTGTTGCCAGATTTTTGAACTGGGATTTTCATTTAATGAAAGCAGGATACATTTCAGCCTCAGAAGGTCTGAAATTATTTGAGGACTGAAAATAGTGATTTTTCACTATAAAATAATTTCCCCTTTTTTGTGTGTGTGTTTGTATAGAAATTTGAAAATATGGCATTGTAAACTTAAAAATCATACTGTTTTTAAATCAGTCTCCTAGTTGTTTTGTGCTTGAGTTGGTAATATGGTCATCCACACAGCAAGAGAGAAACAAGACTGTAATTCTGCTTCTCTGTTCGACACTAACCATCACACTCATTAGATGCTGTCTGCATTATGTGCCTTTGAAGCAGCTCCCTGACACTGAGATGAGAATATAACTCACCCCTTCATCCTTGCTTTTCTTAGGAAGCAGGTATGAACCACATGTTGTAGCAGGCAAAGGGAAACAGCCTTACACCGTTTGGTCCACGTGTGAATTGACTTGAAAGAAGCCACTATCACTGTACTATTTGAGAACTGCAGGAAAGTAATCATAAACACTCGCACATCATCTTCCAGCTGATGTTCAATACCTGGTTTTCCCCCCAGTAATGAGCATCCATGCATCTCTTATTAAATGCATGTGGAAGACTGTTATATTTTTCCATTATTTTTGTGTCAGTTTTCAAAAGTGTATTGACTAGCAGTTCAGTCCTGTATCTTTAAGAGGTATAACTGCCTAGAAAATGAAACAATACCACGACACTGTTCTCATCATCTAACATACTACTTGCCTGATGTGAATGTGTGGAGAGGGAAAAGCAGGACAAGCTACATTAGGTTTTAAAGATCATAATTCATTCTTAGATATATTCAATGGCTAATCTTTTCCTTACTGAATTACTTTCTGAAGTTGTGGTTTAAAGATTGAAAAAACCCAACCAAAACCAACAAAGAACACAACTAACAGTAATCAAGAGTCTGAAACTTGCAGACTTGAAATAATATTTTAATAAAGAGTAAAAAACTGTGACTTGTAAATAAAATTCTAGTGAAAAACATTTTTGGTAGAGTAAAACTTAATAACGTACTCAAAGCCTAAAACGTTAATAATAGATTCAAATCAAGAAGAGATTTACAGGAAGATTCAGGCTTGTGGAGAGATGCCCAGTATTGATCTTGTTTTCTTTCTCATTCAAACCTTTACTGCACCATTCCAGCAGTGCTCTCCATGGAGAGTGGAGGTTTGCAGCTATGTCAGAACAGTCTGACGGGCCAGCAGTGTGGGAGTTTAGGGGTCGAATCCCTCCTGTCCTCAGTAATTCTTCATGCAGAGTGGGACAGTGCCAGAAGGAGCTACTGGGAGAATCCATCTGGCCAGTAATTTCATGGTTGTAAGTCACTTCTTTTGACTGTGGGAAACAACACATCTTGGAGAATTTGAAGCTACCTCTCCCCTGCCTCAGGTGGCTGCCCTAACTAACCAGCGGCTTTGTGGCAACATTTTTTTCTCTGTGGTGGAAGAGGCTCACGCTTCTCTTTGCCCTGTTCAGGCCTCTTATACAAGCAGCAGGGCATCAATCACTCGGCTTTGTTTTGCACTCTTGACATCTGCAGCTGAAGTGCTCCTTTTGGGACAACAATTGCATGGAGAGCAAAATCCTGCTTTCCCATAGATCAAGAGCCTGATAGAGCTGCAGAGCAAAGGCTTGAACTGTGCCCCGTAGATAACCAAGAAACATCAGGAGCTGTGTGCGTCAGAGGCAGCCGTGCATGGCAGGTCTCTGCCTCAGTGAAGAATTAGTGTTCTAGCACTCAGCAGGCTTCAGTTCAGTATCCAAGGACTACAGAATGAGTGGTAGTAGTGCAAGCAGCTTTTGTGTGTCAGCCTGACCTCGCCTGAGAGTTTCCCAGGCAGTGAAAGCAGCCTTGGGTGAGCATCAACTGCTCCCTGGGCGTCTGCCTGTCTTGTTAGTCAGCATGCAGAACAGCAGCACTGCTTCAGGTCTTGCTGGGAGCCGTGTATCTCAGCACTTCAGAGACATGTTAAGGTCACTTAAGTAACCAGCTTCTCTGTGAAAGAGGCCTTAGCTACAGCACAGGCACTGCTCAGCATAAGAGATTGAAAAGAACGGGTACTCAAAAAGCATTTGACCTGTGGCAGCTAACTGATAGGAGGGTCAGAAATACTGCAACCCCAGCATTAGCTTGAACTCCCTTTGTTTAGAGCAAGTCCTGAACAGATGAAGATACCCTGATAGGCTCAAAGGGCAGGTCATGGATTAGGGACACCTGAGATTTTAAGAAAACAAGCCAGTTCCAACTGTGTACTTTGAATGTGCACGTATGACCTGTGCTACAGGAACAATATTTCAGGCATGTTTCAGAAAAAGAATTACTGGGGTAGTTTTAGTTATTATTCCTTGCTTGTAAATCCAGATGCTGTCTTTATAACCAGGCAGGGCTTAGCAGGGCAAATGAAAGTTATACAAATAACATGAAATAGATTTTCTTCAGACAAATACCATTAGAGTCTCAAGGATGAGTGCTTTGAGGCCTTGAGGAAGCTGTCATGCCATTCTGTGGAGAATTAGAAAACGTCTCTTCTCCAAGGGGGAGGGTACCAGGATAGCAGTGCATAGAGCAAGCATTCAAAATTCAGTAACACTGCTTGTTATGCCAGTGCATCTCTTGTTACTCACAGCAGCATTTGAAAAGGCTCCTCGCATAGGAGGCATAAAAATTTGGACATGTGACCAAGAGCTGAAGTAAGATGGCAGTCAGAAGTAGTGCTCAGGTATTACTGCTGGCTGACCAAGGGACTTTATGAAAAATACTTTGGTTATTCTTTAGCTTTCCATTATGTGAAATCAGTTTAATTTGGGCAGCATAGACTGTATTTTAACTGCTATTGAGAATAATAGAGTTCCTTTGTTTCCACAGATATTGATGAATGTGCTACTGGGAGAGTTATCTGTCCAAGATTTAGGCACTGTGTCAATACTTTTGGAAGCTACATTTGCAGATGTCACCAAGGCTTTGATCTGATGTACATTGGAGGCAAATACCAATGCCATGGTAAAAACAAGTTATTTCTTATATGTTTGTAATAGAGCTTCATATTCTAAAATGAAATTAATGGTTTAAAGAGGAATTTTTATTTCTTGTGGCTGAAACATTGAAGCAGGTTGTTTTACACTGCATCAGTATTTTAAGAAAGGGTCGATTCCAGAAATAGACTGTGAAAGAGAAAGCATGTATTTGGCCCACATTCTCCTAACTGATTCTTGTGTGGAAGCTAGTGAGAGAGCAGAGCTGATGACCCCAGGAATTCCTTTCCAAAGCCTTTGTCCCTGCAGGGTTCACTGTGCACAGGCAGTTGTAGGCTTGGAGCAGTGTATGAGCTTAGGCTATGTCTGAGCTGTAACACCGGTCTGCTCCATGGCATGCCCCAAGATCCAAGGTAAGAAAATGTGCACACCCCAGCTAGTTCCAACCCAGACTGCCCAACTTTCCTTCCCCTGAAGACAGGTGGAGAGAAGGCAGGAGTTGGGAAATAACCTGTGTCTGGACATGAGACTGGAATGCAGCTCATGTATGCCCTTCAATGAAGATATTCCCAGGTCCCACTGCCTTAGTTTCACAGGATCTCAACTGGTTATGATTCTTTCACTGAAAAAATTATCATGTGGAGATAATGAGGCATTGCTCTATGTTTGTTTAAGTATGTTTTTTTCAGAGAAATTTCTATGCAGAGCACTGGAATATTCCTGCACTGGTTTCTTTTCTTATTATGTCACCTGTAAGAAGTGGTTAGTAAACTTGTGATCTTCATGATCTCAACTTCAGTCTATCCCAAGGCATGTCTGAAGCTGATGCTTAGGTATAAGCTGAACAATATGAAAGTTGCCCAGTAGTCCCTTTTATCCTAATGTTTGTATCACCACATTATTTGTGACTACTTACCTTCCTTTTCCCACTTGCAATTCAGTTTTATTACTTTTTTAAAATAATCATAATAATGTTTATGTTTTTGCAGGGATAAGCAGAAAGTCAAGTTTCTTTGAAGCAAATGATTTTTTTTTTTTAAATGTAAATCTCTGTTGCAGATATAGATGAATGTTCCCTTGGCCACCATCAGTGTGGTAGTTTTTCACACTGTTACAATACTCCAGGATCCTACAAATGCAAATGTAAAGAAGGTTACAGAGACAATGGAACAAACTGCATACGTATGTAATGCTCCTTTTGAAAAAGAGATTCTGAAAGTTAATGTATCCCATTTTGTAAATGTTAAGGTACTGCACTATCAGGTTCAGTTTCTCTAAGCTATTTTTAAAACTTAATAAGGGGCTGGGGAATGTAGTTGGAGTTTTCTAAGTCTTAGCACGCCTTGGTAAAAATACCTTTCCCTGAGACATTTTCATAATTAGAAAGAAATTCACCTCTCCCTATTCACAGCTTGATTCTAGAGATTGCTTCAGGATGAGAACAACTGAGTAAGCAGGGTAGGTCTGATCAAACAGTACGTATTACTCATACCCTGTTGTTGTGTACGCTCCACAACTGGCCCATTTCAGCAACTCGCCCCATCCACTCCCTGCTGCTTCCCAGATGTGAGCAGAGCTGAGAGCTGAGAGCAAGGGTTTCTCTAAAAGTATTCACTGTTGGAGAATTTGTTTCCTCACCTTATTCTTGGGAGAAGCAGCCATTCCCTCTGGTACTGAATGGGCCCCACATTTGGCATGCCACAGGACTGTGCAGCTCTTTGACATCTGCTGAATGTTTTTAAGGACCCTGCGTTCATTTGTGGGATCTGATCTTTGACGCTCTGGTTTTTTTAAAGACCAATACCATTTTTTCCTTTGGCTGTAGCTATCATGGTAAAAGGTGATCTTTCACAACTGGAGTGCTTGCAATTATATGTGGTCACATTCCACATGTGTTACTGGGACATTGTCCTATGGTATGTTTTATATTTTAATATACACAAGTGGCCAGAGGGAAAATTTTTTTTTTTTACCTGCTATCATCAAACAGTTCATTGCTTAACAAACAGTAGTTCTTCATTTTAAAGGTGTGTTATACTTGAAACACTTGTAAACAAAATATGAGACTAGAGTTCTTATTGGGCCTTTTAAGATCTCCACTGAGATATAAAAGGCTTATTAACAGATAGAAAATTATAAGTAGCAAAACAAATGTTCTTGTGTTTCATGTCTGCAGAAACTCCCCTTGTGGAACCAAATTAAAATCTGTTGTCCTTTCTTTATGAAATAGTGGAGGAGATGTGGTGTAGGTGGTGCTCAGTTCACCTCATTTTTGTGGAGAATGAAAAAATGTAATTTACTTAGTTTCCTGATGTTTGGCAAAGGTAAAGATTTAAATGAAGGCTGGCTTAGGTTCAATCTTTGTAAAATGATTACTGCTTATTGACAAGGAGAAAAGTTTAGAAGAAGGGGTCTGAAAGATAATTTTCTTAAACTAAAAGTATCTGCCCATCCGTTACCAAAATGGTTGTAACACTGGAATCTTACTAAACTTGCTTCCACTCCTGAACTTGTCTAGTTTAGAGGTCTGCTTAACCCAGAGCTTCCTGCCTGTGTTTTTTTAACCAGCAGTGCTTTTGGGTAAGTTTTACTATCTCTGAAAGAGACGTAGTGCTTGGGAGGAGGTGGGGATAGAAGTCTCTTGGCCTTCAGTCATTCTAAATCAACTCTAAACTGCTGCAATGAGAAGTACTATCTGATGTGATAACTCAGCAGTGCTGATGCTGAAGTATGTTTCTAAATGATGGAAACATTCAGAAGAAAAAAGTTATTTCAGCAAAGTCTCTCTGTCTCATAATGAAATAGATTGTTAAGTTTCTGGAGTGAGAGGCTCAGATGTCCATTATGGTCCCATTTTGATTCTCTTTGCAGTTATTCCTAGTGTTTTCCTGTTGAACCACCTGGTCCATATCATATATTCAACGGCAACTGCACTCCTCCTAAAGGAGGCAGTGGTATAACAAATAGGATTCTTGATGTTGGAGGCACAAGGCAACCCCTCAGACCATCATATGTACCTGCTTTTGTTACAGAAAAGCCGATGACCAGGCCAACGGCTCGACCTACACCTGAACCAACGGCTCGACCTACACCTGAACCAACAACTCGACCTACACCCAGAACAACGGCCCAACCTACACCTGGACCGACAACTCGGCTGACACCAAAGCCAACCACTAGATATGTGCCAGTGACAACAAGACCAACCACTAGATATGTGCCAGTGACAACAAGACCAACCACTAGATATGTGCCAGTGACAACAAGGCCAGTAACGACGCCAGCAGCGAGGCCTCCACCGCCACCTCAACCTACAACGATAAGACCTACACTACCACCACAAAGACCTCCTCTTATAATAACTGAAGAACCTTCACAAGTTCCCATTGAAACTACATCTTTGCAAGGAATTATAGATGACAACAGGATTCAGCCAGATCCTCAGAAACCCCGAGGAGATGTGTTCAGTAAGTGATTTTTACATATCCTTTCATTTATCAGACCTGTAGATGCAGTGAGGTGAAAGCATGCACTGTGCTGTTTGGTTTGTTTGGAACACTGTACTAATGAGAACAAAGGCATGAAATGGTCACGTGGTAAAGCTGCACAAATAGTTGATTTTATTACCTAACAAAAAGTGTGGGAAGTAAGTTCTGAATCAATTAATCTAAAAAATTCTCTTTTTTTTCTTTCTGAAATTATTGAGTATATTGTCCTATATAAGTACTAAATTATGCTTTCAGATGAAAGTTTTAGGGAAATGAAAGACATTTTATTGAAAAGTATTGAAATGCAACATAACTCATAAATAGTCAATGGATTCAAATTCAGGGAGTTGAGGGTCACTCTTAGCATATTTCCGTATCTTTAAGAATGGTAAGAAATGGGACCATATCTAATTACCTAAAGACTTTTATGTGACCTATATTGTATGAATTCAAATAGTCTCAGATGTTCATGACTAAGCAGTGGGAAGATTGCATAAAAATAACAGGGTAGTTTTATGGACTGCGTCTATGAGAAGGGATACATGAAAAGCTGAAGATAGTAAAGATTCTCATAGCATGAACACGTGTCATTTTAAGAGCTTCTCTGAAATGTACAGCACTAACATGCCAGCTTTGGTGCATACCACAGCAGACATTACTGGCACTTACACAGCTATGCATATCTGCCAAGAAATACTCAACACCTGATTTTATCTCTAGTTCTGCTGCTAATTTTAGAGATGGGGAGGGTGTGTTGGATCAGACCTTCTCCTTCAGCTTGTTGTAGAATAAAGCTGCTGAAGCAATGTTGTAGGAGAAGTTTGCTGTCTCAGAGCAGGTGTTTTTTTTCCAATTACTTTGTCTTCTGTGTGATATCTTTTTGGGCTTTGCTGCTGTAAGTCATTACATAAAGAAATATTTTGTTCCTTGTAAAAAAGTTTTCCCTGTGACATTTTATCTGTTATGGACAGTTAGATAAATTTAAAATGGAGACAGAAGCTGGCTTAAAATTTAGAAGACAAATCCTGGTACTACTTAGTAGAGTGTGCTTTTGACTTTTTCAAGATTATGTTTTAAACAATCTATATTCAGTTAAAAATATTAAAGCATGCTTATGTGACATTCTTAAAGGAAATATAATAAATACTCCCAAAACTTGTGTAATGTGAACTGATAGTTAAAAATAAGGAGTTTTATGGAAATGACTCTAGACTCTAGCATTGTGCTTCTCAAGTGTCTTGTGTTGCAAGTGTTCTCTGGAATTCTAAAGCAGAGGGATAGTTTTCAGCTATTTTCATGAAGTCATAACAATCCTCTATTTAAAGCTTATTATTTACTATTAGTTTTTCCATATTGTCTGTAGAGGCTAGATTTTGAAGCTAATGCTTTCAAGAGATATGCTTTAGATACAGGAGTTTGGAAAGCAGGAAAGTAAAAGCATTTTAAGTTGGGTTTGATCTGACTGCAAGCTTATATTATGGTACATATAACAAACACAGGATCTTTGCAGAGTGTTTATCAACTATTTGTTTAGGTCAGCTGCCACCCTTTGAAGTTTGTGATATACATACATAGCTTCAAAGGCTTAAGTGAACAACACCGCAGGACTGCAACGGGTCAAGCACCATCAGCTCTTACTGGCCCCAGTATGTGATGCGGAGACAGATAGCTCCTCAGATAGGTCAACAGATGTCTGTCTTTAATCCCATATCTTTTTTTTCTATCTCCTGCCAGAGATATAGTTGATATACATATGTGTGCGACATAACTGTGTGACTGCAAACATACTCCACTTGTGCTCTAGATGATGCTAGTAGTGTAATCATTAGCAAAGCTGGTGTCCTGTTTATCCTCTCTCTTTGATCTTTTTCTCTCCTTTCCACTCTCCTTTTTGCTCTTTTTTTCTTTCTTTTATCTTCTGGACACCTCAAAAGTATCTTCTAGGTAGTGGTCACTGGTGTCTCCTCCTGCCTTCTCTCTGCTAAGAGGCATTTATGTAGGGAGTGCAGGAAAGCATTTGTCAGGGATTTGAAACCTACTGCTCAGTGTGAGGCAGCTGCTCAGTGTGAGGCACTGCAAGCTCAGGATGGCAGAGCTCCCACCCAGTGTAAGCCAGCGCCTCTCAAAAAGTGTTCCTTGCAGCCAAACGTGGTGCAAGGAAACCATGATGTTGAGACAATACAGAATTTCAAACTGGAATAACTAGTAACATTTAGCTAACCTTTGACTTGCTTCTTATCTGCTATATGGATGTGCCAAACCCTCCCCACCTCCAAAAACATTTGTGGATTTTTCACTTGCCTCTATATTTCCTCAGGGAAGGGGAGTCTTGAGCTACTTCCTTCAGCTTCTTTAAAGCTGTTGCTGTTTTAGTCTCACCTACATCAGACATCTTTGCAGCGTTCCTGGGTTGTGGATATGAACTAATTTCGTTTGGCTTATGCTGAGCTTCTTTGGGTTCATTTCCACACATCATCTGCTTCTCCAGTCAAGGCAGCAAAGAAGGTAGTTCTCAAAAATGAATTCAAACTCTGGTTCCCATATACCTCCTTGAAAAGAGAAGAAAAAACCTCACTCTTACTGCCTTGTTTCCCACTGGAGAATGCAGGCAACATCTCAGTGGTCCTGTAGATCTTACTGTCTTGGAAAACAGAGGAGAAGATTGATATTAGATCCACTCAGGTAATGAAGTAGGATTTTACTCTTCACTTTTGGAAAGTCTTCAGAAGAATTACCGTCTCATCTTAGATGGCTGCTTCCTGCTGTGTCACCAAGGGCTGTGGTATCCCAAACAGTCACAAAAGGTGGTGTTTTATCACACAGGGGTGGGCAGAACCCAGCACAGAGAGCACTGTACCCAGCAACCACTGGCAGTTCTGATCTTCCAGCCAGTAGCATCTGCTGAAGACCTCAGCATTTAAAGTTGTGTTTTCAACTAGGTTATCTTATGCATGGACATCTTCCATCCGTTTTTCCCCCTGGGCCTCTGAAGCCTTAGCCAGGCTTTGACAAAGCAGCATGACAGTAAATAGGTGGTACTTCTGTTAGGCAGTCCATGGCAAAGGGGTCATTGGTTGCTGTACAGTGATAGATGTCCCAGTGTACCAGACTAAATCCTGCAAATCGTGGTGGTCTAGGATTGGTCCACATGAGGAGAGGAAGCATGCCAGGGCAAGGGTACTTTTTTTTCTGTATCTCTCAAATTCCAGTTTTTCATTAGTTAATCTTTTCCTGGGCTGCCCCTTGGCGACTCGTTGCTGCCTGTTTCCTCCCTGTGTTGTTATTTGACCTGCTATCCCACACAGTGAGTAAATTTGTTCTAGGCTTTTACTTCAGAGCTCTCTTGAATGCATTGCTCAACTTGAAATCAGCGGAGGACCAGGGAAATTGGTCTGTTCGGTGGTGACAAAGAGCATAAATTATAAAAATGCTGATAATGTTATTTAAATGCCTTTGCAATTTGTGAAAGGTATTGGGTTGTTGCTTTTCTTTAGATGCTTTACCCCTTTTCTAAGAATGCCTGCAGTGACTTTGGGGAGCTGCTTTTTTAGAGAGCAAAAAATTAGTATTTTTTAAAACAGAATTCCTACACTTGGCCTTTGAACCACTTAGTCTGATGCAGACAGTGGAATCTGGCACCAAGGATAATCTTCTCCTGATATGGATATGGGAGGAATGGCAATGAGGGAGGAATGCAGTGATGGCTTAATATTTAACTATTTCAGGACTGATACAAACTACAGTGAAGTACAGAGGAATCTTTTCTAGTTACTCAGATGGATAAGTCTCTAACAAATAGGACAAACTTCTTAATAGGACTATGAATTTCTGCTACCAGTGGGATCTGGGTGATAACCATTAAAAGCATAAACTTAAAGCATAATCCTAGATATCAGCAGAGCAAGAACAAACCCCCTTATCTGTATTAAGAAACAGTTAAGCAGTTTTCCTTCTTAGCCCTTAGTGGAGCTGGAAAGATTGGAATTAGGAAACTTTTCTCATAACAGCTATTAAAAAATTTAAAGATTAAAACTTGATTCTTTCTGTTTCTCCTTTCAGTGACTGAAAAGTCCTTAGTGCAGTAAATGCAGTTGTGTGATCCTTGAAGCTGTTGAAAAAAGGGAAATGCTAAAAGAAAAGAATGGGGGGTTTGTTATTCCTTTATATCATTAGAGTAGCATTTCATTTGTCTTCACTGTTCTGGCACCTTTTAAAATATTTTAATATTTAAGCATTTAAGATAGGCACTTTGTTCCTGTTGATACCCTGGAGTTCAGTCATAAAATCTAGGAGTCTTAGAAATCACACCCTCAATCAGTCTTGCAGCTACTTTTATCCCTGGATCTGATATACAAGCTTCTGTAGACTACTTGTTTTAGCTGTGTTTCCCTGAAACTCAGTTGGCATTCTGTGCCTCCTGAATGAATGTTCATTGAAAAACAGACAGGTTACTTTGCAGAAAATCTGGAAAGATATATAGTAAGATGCTTGACTGTGGTCAAAGTTAACGAGCCTCTTAACTGCCTGAGAAATGCAAGATTGGACTTTGGAGTGGTAGCATCTCTCCTCTTGTATGCAAATGGTGCTGTAGAGGGTGGGACAGTCCATGAAAGCCCTTCCTGAGATAAATCTTACTGCAAAATTTGATTTTACAGAGTTGTAGGAAACATATCTTGGACACTGTGGGTGTCCAGACAAAAGGATGAAGTGTACCTCTCTGTTGCCTCTTCCTTTTAGCATAGCATATATCAAAATCTTCCCTGGAGGAAAACTGGATTTATTCTTGTTTTCTCAGTCTGACTGACCTCTGGACTACCCTTACTTTTAGCTGTTTTCTACTGGTTCTGTGTGAGACCTCATTACTTGTGGGGATTTTTTGGAAGTGGGATTTAACACTTTCAGTCGTAACAATTCAATCAAAAAATTCCGTGTCCTTTTTTGTTGTTATCTGGGAAGCTTGATCATGATTATTGTGTACTTACAGTGCAAAACCAGTGTTTGTTGTAAGCCAGAGAACTGCATAATTAATAGTAATAACAATTACTGATAACATGAAGTTACACTCTGTTTTTTGTTTTGTAACACCAAAACAGCAATTATTCTGTTTATTATGAACAAACTGATATATGTACATGCAATTTTTTATATTCCCAAACTCAGCAATTAGCAAGTAAATAGAAAAAAAAGCCTTATTGTTTTCCCAAAGGTTTTTGAAAAGCTGGAAAGGAATAATTCTTATGCAGTTATTTAATATTTCCCCCCAGACTCATGCATCTGTGAAGAACTTAGCTCATGAACTTTGAGAATATGGTAGTGTTGATGTATTGGCTCGCTCAGCTTATAAAATTCTTCAAGAGAAAAAGAAGCCAAGTTTATATTTAACAAGCTTTATCAAATCATTGAAGTTAAGTGAAAAGCACACTGATACACTATATAAAGTACACAGAAAGGGCTTGGAAAGCTTGCAGAAAATACTTTCTCCCACGATCGCCACTCAGCATATTAGTTGTTGTAGCAAAAAGAAGTGTACACCTGGATCATATTTAGCATCCTGAATCTCTTACGGTAACTCTTGTTTCAAATTGAGTGCACATTCCTCTAATTAGGTCTGACGACTGAAGTGACTGGTTTAATGCACTGCAACACATTCTTCTAGAAGTTCATAAAAACAGAGTTTGGAAACGACTTAAGGGAAATTTTTGAAGGAATATTTTTTTAGAGCTTTAATCATAGGCAAATATATTGACTTTTATTAGGAGAATGCTTGTATGTGTGCACAGATGTAACTCAGGTTTGTATAAAAGAGCAGTGCATTAGAAATGGTAAACTGTAGTAGTTTGCAAAATAAATTCATAATATTTCTTTCAGTATTTTCCATAAACCAAGGCTATAGACTTGGTTTATGGAAATAGACTTCCCATAGACTGGGAAGAGGGTACACAGGGCAAGCACATACCCTGAAACTGTGACCCCCTGAGTATCCTACAAATCTTAAAGCATGGCAGTGGGTTTCCTCAATGCTCTTTGCCACAGTGCTCGTTTAGAACCCTGTCTGTGAACCTGTGGCCTGAGCCTTTGATCCCTCAGAAAAACCATAAGGTGCAGGGGAAGAACAGGAAGATATGGAGGTTCAGTGTGTTGTTCTGTGTTTCCCTAGATAAGAAGAGCATCCCATTGCTGGTGAGTGCGTGGGGGATCGTGAGTGATGTCTGTGAGGTTCTTTGAAGTCTGGAGTCATCTTGCAGCCCAGGGAGAGGACAACTTGCTTTTCTGTCTGCTCGCATGGGCTGGCCTCTTTCCATCCCTGTGTCCTGTGGATACAGCAGATGTAAAGACACTTCAGTGTGTCTGTTCCAGACTAGCAGCTTCTGTATCTACTGATGCTGTGCTCCGCAGTTTTGAAGCAAATTGCCAACTTGTTCTTCACAGTATAGAAAATAAATAGTATCTTTTGCCCTCAGTGCAGCCTGAGATGAGGAAAGGCAAGGTGGTAGTCCCTGGGTGTGCAGCACAGATGTGTCCCATGTGTGGGGAGTGCTGCATTTCATAGGGAGCAGCAGCCTGCAATGTGGTTGTAATATGAGATGAAACTCCCCTGTGAGGGCTTGTCTAAGGTAAAGTTTCAGTCACAGCTCTGCCCTGCCAGAAATGACAGTAGGTGACTGACAGGGTGCTGTTAGTTTAGCAGACTTTGTAACTACACACTCCCACAAAATTTGCTGTCCCAGCTGGCTGGCCGCAGTAAGTCCAAAAAATGCAATTACCAGTTTTTAACATTCCTGAGAAAACCCACTGCAGCTGAATTTAAATGGTGCCAACAGCTGCTGTGTGTGCCACAGTGGTGGTGGTCTGGGTACTCACAGACAGTTCATACAGGTGTCTACTCCATAAGCTACTGCTCATGGCTGTCCATGACTGTAACAATGTAAGAGTGTGCTTGCTGTAATGTGTCAGGACAGCCTGTGTCACCATCAGCACCTTGGTGCAGGTGTGACTGCCACTGTAGGATGTGCTTGTTCAACTGTCCCACCTTCATATTAGACAGAGCTCCAAGGAAAGACAGCAGTATACTGCTGGGAGAGATTCTTTGCTGCCTGAGGTAATGGATGTTTTTTTTTTCTTTATATAATTGAATATAGTATTTGTGTGTCAATGTACTGCAGGGCAATTATTGACCTAGGTGGTATGGACTGTACACATTTGTAAGGTTTCTTTCATGTTAAATCTCAAAGTTTTTAATAACATAAGCAAAAAATCCCAGATGAAACAAAGCAGCAAAAGTACTATTAAAAACAAGATATCTTTTAAAAATTAACAGTCCTCTACTACCCAAGTCAACCTTAAAAAATTTTAATTCAAGATCTTTAGCCTAGAATAGTACTTTTAAAATACATTAGTGTTTGCTTATTTTGTCCTGATTTCAAAAATCTTTTGCTTTTCTTTCTTCTGGATTTAGAGGAACTTGTGCAGCAGTACTAGTACATGTTGTCCTAGTGCTAAAGAAGTTCCTTCTTACCTTTTGATTTGATTTTCTGAAAACAACAGTACTTTATTTCAGTTGTCTCAATTTTTCTTGTTCTCCCTTGCCTCAGAAGTCTATTGAGACATTAAGATAGTTATTTTAGCACTGCAAATGGAAAATGTGTCAAGTTTTTAATAGATAAGGCCCTTACAAATACCTTAGGTGTCAGAGGTACCTATAACATCTAAGGACATGTCTGAAACACATTACTACTGTTATGAATTATGCACTAGACCTGCCTCTAAAAGAGGAATTTTCCAAGACAGCTCTATTCAGTGCAGTCTGTTTAGCTGATAGCTGTCCATCAGGCAAGACAACTGCGTGTTGTTTGTGGAGACTTACACAGACTGGCACAGCATCTTCAGAACTGTGTGGGAGTCTTTGCAGCCACCTGACTTTGGCAGCCATCATTCCCACAAAGACCTCTTAAATTTCAGGTTGTCCTGGATGCTGAATGTCTAATAACCTCTGGGCCTGTTAATCAGCAAGAGCTGTTCCTTCTCCTTGCAGCTGGGAACAACAGCTGAAGGACAGACTGTGCTGGAAAGCAAAAAGTATAATTACAGTTGAATTTCAGCTTCCACTAGAGATCATCCTTCTCAACTTTCAGTACAATCCTGATAATTGTGTAGGGAGCTCTACTTCTTTGCAAATAGATGGATGTACCTTCAGCTGTGTTTCAAAGGTTAAGTGCCTTTTCCAAGTACTGCTGCCTCCTGTTGAGGTTGTCCTGTAATTGTCTGTGGAAGGGTTGAGCAATAGCTTTAATGTGGCTTTATTTTATTGAGAAACTAGTATCTCTAAAAATATACTTGGCGAGCAATAGTGTGCTTCAAGGTTAAAGCTTTCCCCCCTGGTTAAAAAGGAGCTTTCATTCAAAGAGCCTTTAGGAGACATGGAATCACCTCTTACAGTGCTCAGATAAATGTTATGACATAAATCATAAATCACATAGGCATAAAGCTTATGAGTCTTCATGTATAATATAATTAAATATATTGAAATCTTAAAGAAAAGCACAATGCCTAGAGCTGCTCTGCTGGTTTTTGTTAAAGTTAGTGACCTACTTCCTTATCTCGTTCATTTTTCTCACAGTTCCACGCCAGCCTGGAGTGAGCAATAATCTGTTAGAAATACTTGAAATTGAAAGAGGGATTACTGCCGATGAATTTGAAGCAAATGATGACCCAGGTAAAGAACATGTCTCCTATTCAGGGCCTAGGGTTTAGGATTTTCTGATTTCTTGGGGGTTGATACATTTTTACATGACTCTTACATCTTAAGCAGCTTGTTTTAACTACATGTTGTAAAAAGAAAAAAAAACCCAAACCACTGCCTATGTGAACCTTTATAATAAGTTTTATTTCCTAACAGATTTAGCACAAAAATAGTATGAAGTGTTAATAATAAAAGTGTCCTTTTTGTTGTTTTAGTATTTTTTCAGATTCTTTTTCTGGGGCTCCTTCTTCTACATTTAATTTTCATATTTACTTGCTAGTATCAGCCATATGGGAAATTAAAAACCAAAACAATCCAAACACTTCTTTTTTTTTTTGTGACCTCCTGCTCTGTTCTGCCAGGTGTGCTGGTACACAGCTGTAATTTTGATAGTGGACTGTGTGGATGGATCAAGGACAAAGATGATGACTTGCACTGGGAACCAGTGAGAGATGGGTCAGGTAAGTTGCCTGTGTGTGATCACTGTGTATGATTCTGCAGTTGCAGAACCACCCAGGCTTGAGGTTGATGACGATTCCTGCATTAGAACAAATTACAAAACTTCTGTTCCCTTTAGTTCCGGGATGTATTTCACACCCCTTCTGTGTATAAAAATCAAAATTGAGGATTCCCAGCAGGAAAGAGCAATTGAAAACTTGCACTTTTATCATAGCTGTTATCTTTAAAATAGGAATGTCTCTGAAGGAGTAGTAAATGTATTCAGCAAAAGTCTGTCTTTCTTAAAAGAATATGAAAGAACAAAAACATGAACTTGAGAACAACTTTTATTTATGGTGAAACCAAGCTTATTTTTCAAACTACCATGTTAACATAATTATTTCTCTATCACTAGCAAAATTATAGAAAGTGCTAGAAATAGTCTTTGTTCTGTTGCCAAATATAATGTTCTAGATTAACCTCTCAGTTTGATTTTATTGAATTTTACTCCAAGCCGCAGCAATCTGTATGTAGAAAAAATGTTAAGTAACTGGAACGCAGAGAAGTTAAATGCTCATATGTAGAGGCTTCTGAAGATGGGATTGTTTGAGACGGTAAAAAGTGACCTTACAAAGAACATTACAGAGGAGTGTGTACTAGCAGTTTTCAGAGTAGGAGAGAACTGGCATCTGCGCTGCTGGTCAGCTGAAGCAACAACCCTTCCCCTCACACACCTCTGCTGTCCCAGGAGAAGTGCACATCCACACTGCTGGAAGCTGCGTGTATTCTGTCCCCTCTTGACTTTACTGTATGGCACTGAGAGGTTGGCTGTCCTTGCCTGCGTACCCTTCCCCCAGCAGTGCTTGCCCCACGGTGCCGGGGATTAGACACACATCCCTGGCTCCCCGTAATGATGGGATTACTTCATACCCAGAAGAGCAGCCTTTGAAGTGCACAATGCTCACATTATGTGAGGGGATGGCAGACTGAGGAAGGAACCACGCTCTCAGGCGGTAAAATGTTATAGGTTAAGATGAGGGAGGGTGAGGGCACTGAGAGCCATTTTCCTTATGCACCACCTCGTCACGGATGTCTGTCCTTATGCTGCCATTGATGAGACAGTCATTTGTCACCGCAGCAGGTGACCTGGCACCTTTTCCAGGCTGTTTAGCTTGCAAAGTGGAAGTGCTGTCTTCACTTGCTGGGCAGGCCCCTTCCCCACACACAGGCATGCTCTAGTATTTTGGGTGCTCCTTACGACACTTCTAATGTTTTGTAAGTGACTCGGAGAGCAGAGCACCTTCCTCCTGTGGATGAGAAAACGTGTAACTGTCTCCTGCTTGCAGACTGGCATTTAAAAAATGATCACACGTAATTCATACCTTTTTTTTTTAAACAATGGTTTTAAAAGTGCTTTCTTTCTAAATCAGTCATTTAAAACATAGTAATTATCTGCACTCAAAAATTGCTGTTAATATATATTAAGTTCCAAAACTATGATTTTTAACTGGCTTTTTTGTCAGACTTCTCTCTTGTGTTGCTTTCCAGTAGTCAGGGACGAGCTCAGCTTTTTGTTTCCTGTGTATGTTCTGCTGCTGTTGACATAACCTGTTAAAACTAGTCCCTTGAAGTCACCCACCCACTCCCTCCTGTCTGGCATACCTTGTTGCAAGGATTTATTTTCACAGCTTGTTCCTGAGTGTTTGCTTTCACCTTTCAAAGTCTGCTATTTATTGGTTTATCAGAATCTGCATTTTAAAAGGTGCTGTGCTGAAGCCTTATAAGCTTATCTTGCATGCAGAAAATGCTGATTTGAGTGGACCTTTTCCTGCAGGGGCTTGTCTACAGCTACGTTGGCTTTGTGCTTACCTAAATCTGTTTCCTATTGATTGGATTCAGTCACAGTAACTATCTGAAACCAATGCAGTTAATGAGTCAAGTCAGTACTTTTATAGTGATATAATTGTATCTTCAACAAACAGGTACAGTTACTTAAACTCTATTATGCTTATTTTAGCAGTTAGTGACCTTGATGCAAAAACAATACTAAAAAAAAAAATCTGAAAGAATACCCACCAAAAGGCTTTAACAGATGCTGATCTAGGGGCCCAGACAGCAGCATAATACTTTGCTTTATTAAATCTCATTGAGACCAAAATACTTTAAAACCTATGTAGAAGTAGTGAATTGGAGACAAGATTGGCTTTCCTTTTAAGTGTGTGACAAGCCCTGGTTTAATTGTATTAAACCTCACAGCTTTTGAGGGAAATCATTGTGACTTTCACAGAAAAGCTTTTAAAAAGTACAGCTCAGGTTGAATAGTAGCAGGGAGACAATTTAAATAGAAAATAGTTTTTTATCCTATAATTGAGTGAAGACTGTGTATGTCAACAATGTTACAAACTCCCAATATTTCTACATCATCAGTTTCAGCTAAGGAGCCTAAATGCCACCTTTACCCTAAGTTCATTAAAACACTTGGATTTTTTGATTAAGTTCATTAAACTTGGATTTTTTATTAAAAAAAAATCTAAAATCTGATCTCATGAAAAAAAGTATTCTTAGGTTCACTGTAAGATAAGAATTCTTTTACTATTATTTTTTAAAAGTGAACCTTCCTCCATTTAGTAATTTCAGATTTTGAAGTTATCATCCACCTTGCAAAAGTTTTAATGAAAAGTGCAAAGAACAAATGCCGGTCTGGATTTCCTCCAAGATGTGAAGTCTCATTTAGTGCAGTTCTGAGTGCCAGTGTGAAGGGTGCCTTTTTTTTTATATTTAATGGATGTTGCCATATCTGAGATCCTCAGCTTCTCATGTTCCAAATGTTTTCTGCAAGGCACCTTTACTTCATACATGATCAGAGATAACGATAGGGTTTTGAATTAAGATGTTTGTTCACTGACAACTTCCCACTGTTAGAGTAGACTTCAGGGTTAACAGCCATGTTGAAATCATTACTTCTTCTAGTTTTCTGTATCTAATCCAGATCAGGAATTTATATTATGGTTAAATAAAAAACGCTATCCATGGTTGCAAATGGATATGCTTTGAGACTTAACCTGTTAACACAGCTCCCAAACAAAAGGAAAGGGACAGAATCATAGCTCAGTTATATGATAGCATTTATTCAGGCCTTTTCCTTCATCTATTCAAGAGCAAAACACTGCAGCTTGAAAGGTGCATAAATTCACATGGCGGCTTTAATGTCACTGTGGGTTTAAAATCATGCAGTCACCAAGGGGTTGTCAGAAATTTAGGAATACATGAAATTTTAGTTTTCAAGACAGGTATTATTTGCCTTGTCAAAAGGAATTAGATGGGCAACACCTAGCCAGGTACTAATGTAAAGAGAAGAGCAGCACTGTAAATCTTACCCTGCAGGGGGCAGATGCACCAATCTTGGTTCTATATGCCTTATTTAACACTCACTGGACCTTGTGGAGCCCTTTTTTATTATTTTTTTTAATGTTTTAATAACTGCTCTGCATTTGGTCCTGCAAGCTAGTAGCATTAAAAAAAAAAAAAAAAAAACCAAACACAACCCCCCCCCCAAAAAAACAACTAACTCTTTTTTCCACTGCAGGGGGACAATATCTTACCATCTCTGATCCCAAAGGCCAAGAAGGAAGAGCAGCACATCTTATTCTCCCCTTGGATCACATGGCTCAGGCCAGAGACTTGTGCCTGTCATTCAGGCATAAGGTGCCTGGACTGCATTCTGGTGCCCTCCAAGTCTTTGTAAGGAAAAATGGTGCTCACGGACCAGCTGTTTGGGGAAGAAATGGTGGCCATGGCTGGAGACAGACACACATAACTTTACGAGGACTAGGCATCAAGAGTGTAAGTACTGATGCTTGTGCTGCCTTTTGTTTTTTTGCATGAGAAGCTGAAGACACTTAAATGGCATAGCACTGGTTTGTTTGTCTTCTGCGTCCAATTTCAGTCTGTGTTTTACTACTTTGATCCCTGCCAGTGGAATCACATTAAGGATATGAGACTCATTGTGCATATTTTTCAATTAGTTTTATGCAAAAAAAAAAAGAAATCCCACCTACAGCAATAGGCTCATAGTACAGGTTATTTTGTGATTTCCTTGCACAGCCCATTTTAAGGGAATCACCATATGGGAAAGAGCAGCCTAATGGACAGAGCCTACCATACATAGACTTCAAAAAAGCCTGTATCAAGATTCCTCGTGAACAATGCTTTGAATAAGGCAGTGCCACAAGAAAGAAAGCATTGTCCTTTGTGTATTAGTGGTAACTGGCTAAACCAGGGGAAAGATATTCAAAATAAGTCGGTTTTGGTAATGCAGGGAGGTTACATGTGCAGTCACATGTGGTTTTATGCTCTTCAGCATACCTGCAGCTGATCTGACCAAGGAGGTAAATGATGACCTAACTATGCCCATAACACAAAATGTGCAATCAAAAGAAGATGTCTGAAGTGCCGTCGAGAAACTTTTAATACCTGGAAATCTTATGGGGATAAACAGATATCAAAAGCTCAGTGTTATTCTTCAACCTTTGCTTACCTTTGAAGGTAGTTTCTATTTCAGATCTGAAGAACTGGCTTGGGTGCTTCAGGGCCTGTTTTATTCTGACTTAGATATCAAGTGGTGTGAGAAGTTCACACATCATAATGTTCATGGTAGGAGCAGACTACGAGACACACACAGTATATAGTCCTAAAATTAATATTAAGCCTGTAATTACTACAGATAATTTTCTGAAAACTTTACCTCTGCAACAGTAACAAAGATACCTGAGTTTGTAAGTGAGTGTCAGACTGAGAGTATGGACATTTGTAACAGCTGAACAATATATTTGCCATATTCTTACCTTTTTATCTTGCTAAGTTTCACATTTCTGGCAGTATTAACTCTTTCCAGCTCAGTGATAACAGGAGACTCTTACAACATTTTGTTGTAGGCATCAAATAATTTCTAAGCCCTGGTCAGACACGCTGACCATATTAAACAATTCAGGCTTTGGAATCTACAGAAGGAGCACAGGTGACCAGTATGATTTATGGGAAGTGTTTCTTAAAGTCAGCTGGCCATTCTGAATATTTAATCTATGTTCCAGTCCTTTTAGTCAGGCTTTCTATGTGCTGAATTTCTTCTGCTCAGGCTAAATCTGGGCTGCTGATGATCTGTGTAAATCCACGCCCAAAGTTCTGCCACTATTTCACAAGGAACCAGTGCTTCATCATGAGACTGCAGGACCCAGAATTGGTTAAATAAAAGATGGATGTTTCTAGTTCCCACAACTAAGGTAGATGCAACATGCTTTAGCAATGGAAAGCTCCTCTTTTAGGCAGCATTTTTGAGAACACAGAGGATTTTACATGTTTCCATGAGGGACAGTAAAAACAGTGCAGAGATGATATGTGGAAAGCCCTCAAGATTCTCTTCTGTGGAAGTTCATCTCACCTCAGCAGATGGTCCCAATGGAGCAAATCTGTCCTGAGCTGCAGGTTCTTCACAAAGATCCTGCCAAAGAGAAGAAGGAAGAGGATCAAAAGTAGGAAAATGCAGCCATAATTCTAAGCAGAATAAATAGGCTTTTGTGAGTCAGTTATGATTGCCTGAGCTTTCTTAGGCTTTTGCTTCCTTATTGTTGAGGCTCTCTAAACCAATTATTTTTCAATTCAGTTCCCCCCCCACCCCCCTCAAAGTGTTCTATTTCTTTTCCTAGGTTATTTTCAAAGGAGAGAAAGGGAAAGGAAGAACTGGGGATATTGGGCTAGATGATGTGATCTTGAGGAGAGGACGCTGCTCTGAAGAGCATTAGCAAAGACAATGGACCAGCACAGTCATCTCCTCTAGCCCTTCTTATGGAATTCCTACCAAGCTTTGAAACAGAACTGCATGAATAAGAAGAAAAAGTGGGAGAGCAACAACTTCTTAGTGGTCTTCCAAGTGCAATCTCATGGAAACTTCACTTAAATACACGGAGAGCACCTCCCTGGATTCAGGATATTCAGTCTTAGGCTGGTTCTTTCTATTAATCTTTACCCTTAAATCATAGTTTCTATGTAATAACTTTATCCCCTATTAAGTCTGGTGAGTGTTCACAGAAAGAGCACTCATGAAAAAGGGAGAATTAATTACAAATGGTGGCAAAAGAAAGCTCCAGCTCAAAGTTTAAGTGTTAACTGACAATCATTGTCTTCCCATAGTGCTACTCTTTCAATGATTAGATTGATGTAGCTTGAGTCACACTGGATCAGTGAAAGCCTGGACCTGAACTGTGGCTTACTGCCACTGACTTTTGAAGAAGGGTTTGCTTTATATCAAATAGCATTAATTTTGCTGTTGCATCTGTATTAACAAAAACCAGTTATATAGAGTAGGCATTGCATCCTGTAATATTGCTACTGCCGTGTTTTGTGTATATGTGTATGGTTAACATATTTATGTTTTTAATATTTACAGACTCTAGTTCCAAGGTATTTGGCAGCTGTACTTTCTTATTGTACAAGACAGGAGTTCAGCATAGTCTTCAATACCACTGGTCATGCCAAGTTACCAGTCAGTTAATGGTGCTCATTGAAAAACGCTGGTGCAGTTTTTCATCTTGTAATGCCCTGAAGGCAAAAGACCAAACACTCACCTGATATAAACTGGCATCTGATAATGGTGTACAAGCTGCATCTAGCTCAGATGCAAGGCTCTCAGTCCTGCAAGAATCTCCAGGTTCAGTTGAAGACTGAGCAGCCAGGAGAAGATGAACTTGGATCTTGTAAGGTGGAGCCTGTTGACACCACCAGGAATGTTCCCTTCCCACAGGTGGCACAAGCCTACACATAAGCAAAAAGGGCAGCTGCATTAGCACTGTACAAACAATTCAGACCGTGAAATGCCTTGAGTGATCTTTGTCAAATGTCCATATTCCATCCAATCTTCTGTATATAATAAACATTTTATCCTTTAGAACTAGAACAACTATTAGCTCTAGTTGGAAATAAGTATTTATCAAAACTTTGGATTAATTTTTTAGTTATGTATCGTGCACATGGTGTGCAGTTTCCCAGGGAATTCTTTTGTTTGGTTTGGGATTTTCTAAATTGGCATCATCATAATCACTGCTAACAATTCTAAATTTGACGAAGTAATTGTAACATTTAAGAAAATTATAAGAGTGGTAAAATGTCATTAGTGGTGCAGCCTTAAAGCTTCAAAATGTATATATAGAAAAAATAGGTCTCAGATCTTTTGAATATTTAAATACAGTGTAAAATAAATGTCAGCTGCACACCATGTTATAAAACCATCATTAAAAAAATACATGTAAAGTCTCACACAAAGTCCACAGAGATAAAATTGCAAAACCATTAGATGTCATATTAGGCGTTTCTGATGAAGTACCACTTTGGAAATACTTTTCCCACTTCTCCCCTAGGACAAAGCACAGTGTGTATAGCAGAAATGTACATGACCAAACAGAGAGTCTCCTGCAAAACTGTACCAGCAAACATTTTGAAAAGGAAAAAACCCAAGGCATTTGTAAACATTAAATTTTAAACTATTTTGCTTCAAATATGATCATGATATTTTTTTCTCTTATATTACTTTGTGATATGTCAGAAATATTTGTGAATAGTTAAAATACCTTGTCTTTATTTTAAAGTAATCAGTAAAGGAGACTGTTACTTGCTACTAATTGGAAATCTTGTTTTCATTTTTAGGTTGAAATTCTCATTTTCATTGCAGTGAAATGAACCAAAAGATGATAATACAACCAAAGTGAAATAGGTCTTGTTAACAGATTTAAAAATCAAAATACATTTCACTATCATATGATGAGAGAATTATATGTATTATTCAAAAGGAAGAATGACAGTTTTCAACCTAACTTTTTTAAAGAGAAGTTTCACAGGTAATTTAAGAGATTCTGCTTCATTTTACAAGAAGCAGCTCTCATAGTTCTCACATTACTGAACTTGTACAAACTGTTATATTCCTTGGAATCTAAGAAGATTAACACAGTTTAGTCTGGTTCATGTGTAGTGGATGAAGATGGTCTTTACCACATCTTCACACATTACTACATCTTTCTGAGATTAAGATTCCCTGGTTAAAATAGAAACCTATCTCCTATCTATGCAACACTGTCAGAGTTTTTTGCCCCTTTTACAAATGGTACCTAGAACCCAGAATCTGAATTAATTCAGAAAGTAGGCACAAATAAGGTATCTGAGACTTGGAGGTCAAAACCTTGGTTTTACTGTAGTTGCAGATTACAATAACCACCCTAATAAGAGTCAGATAATCATGGGAAGACAAACCTTAGCAGCAGAATGTTGTTGACATCATCCTGCTCTGTTCTCATGAAGAAAAGGTGCCACAGTAGCACCTGCCTCCAACCCATGGACCAGCTCTCTCTATATACACATACCCTATTAGAGGTTATTTCTCCCTGCAGATGAGGCACTGTAATTGTCAGAAACATTGCTAAAATTATAGACTTTGGATCAAGCTATGCATTGTGACAGTCACCTTGAAATCTGTTCATTCTGCATTTAAAGATATGCAACAAGATAAACTACAGCTATCAGCCTTTAAAATTTGAATTCTGAATGTAAGACATATAGAGTTATTAATTAGCAAGTGAGGCCCAGTTAAATCTTATGCAATTTTTATTTATATAGATCTATATCTCAAACAAAAAAAATCAGAGTTTTCCTGGCAGTTAAAATACTTTCTTACCTGCTATTTTATCCCGATGTCTTATAGTCGCACAATGTTTTATGACATTTCAGATTGTTGACATAAATTAAAAAAAAAAGAAGAATTTGAATGATGTATTGGTGTAAACCTGCAACTTTAGAAATAATATGATATATTTTAGTGGTAAATTTCAGGAGTGGTTTGAAAGATCACAGAAATCTCCTCAAGATCTGAAAGTTAATGCATACTCAGACCTCATCTACTGCATCAAACTGACCTAGCAATACATGAAGAAATGCATTTGGAATATCTATAATGCTCCATTTGTTTGAGAGGAAGATGCCAACAGACTAAAGACCATCAGGGACCACAAAGACAACTATAACAGTACAGACTGAAGCACCTCTAGAGTTCAGAAACCATCTTGGTGTGGGTTTTCAGAACTATACAACCAAAATGAATCAAATCACATTCCAGCTGGTCTGCTCTTACCAATTCTCCTTGTGCACTTGTGTGACCTCTTCCAAAACCTGGTCCTTTGATTTGAAATAAATTGTCCTCTGGACAGTGTTCTATGCTGATTGCTCTAAGCTGACATGGCTTATTTGGGGGGGGGGGGAAGTGGGTTATATTTTATTTACCTCTTGTCTGTAAATTGAAAAACAGCCTGGATAACATTACTGGATTACAGGATAGTTGATCCAATTACTTGGATGCGAGTGCTTCTTGGACTGTGGGTTCATGTTAGGTTGCCTTTTTTCTTCTAAGAAATCTCTAGTTTAACAGCAGAGAGCCAGATGGGATATCATGCTTCCATGTGCTTGATATATGTCAAAAGCATAGATTTATGCCTCAATTTCTTAATAACATGTCAAACAACAGAGCAAATTGGACCTGAATTTTCTGGATAAAGACAGAAATAATTCCCAGCTCTACAGATCAGGCACTTCATCATTATTTTTCCTCAGTTTGCTTCCCAAGATATGCTCAGAATTAACTAATCTTCTGTTTAAGAAATGTTTAAGCTCATTCTGTACATATGGTCAAATTTTTGCCACTTCACTGTTTTTCTGCAATCCAGCTGTTAAAGATCTCCCCAGGATTCAGGAACAAGCCTCCACTGCCACAAAACGACTCTGCTATGGGTATCGCAGACACCACATCCAAAGGGGCCATCTCCACAGCATCTCTATATTCTACATGTTCTAAGTGGGGAACTCATGTATGATGGCATATACTCTGTGCACACACATGCATATCATGCCCAATAGGCTGAGGCCTGTATTAAGTGTTTGAGCGAGGAAGCCAAGATGTATCTGGCACACAGGATAAGGATGCTTCTCTCTATGATACAGCCAAATCCTGCCTTCCTCTGACCATGAGTTACTGCAGCACATTTCCAGTAACTTTTGTTAACCACCTAATTTATGACTTTTTACCTCCTGTTCAGGTGGTGAGGTCCTCTGTCACATTTTTCTCCCAAGTTTTTCCTTGCCATGCATTTCAACAGCCCATGTTCTTATTTCAGACTCTCATCCTGAATAGTTTTTATGTTTATTTTGGGTGTGGCAAACACCTGGAAAGACAAAGTACAGCATGTACTCAGAGAATGATTTTACTGCATTTGTATGCAACACAAGCACTAAAGTTTGAGATTGACACTCACAAGACTTTCAGGAAGACACCATCATTGCTCTGATACCACTGCTGACCCAGCAGAAGGGAGGGACCACATCATCCTTGCCTTTTGCCCCTGCCCCTGCTTTAGGTCAAAAACTTGGAAGAAATGGACTCAGCAGAGTTTGACCCCCGTTTAGGATGGTTCAAGACAGAATTCCCCTACGTATGAAGCGGGATTACTGTGGCATGCATGCGCTCCAGTTCCGTACCAGCATCTTGGAACCACAAAGAACAGAAAAAAAAGCCTTTCAATGAAAATTGACTTTGAAACAACAAAAGGACTGGGTGTGTATCTTAGTGAGTGCCCATCTTTCTCCTCTCCAAGGAAGCTGGTAATGTTAAGCTTCCATAGACAGTGCAAAACCACTTTTTGGGTTTAGTGGTATAGTCATGTAATATTGCACTTGGTTTAAGAAAGATTCTCCTTTCAAAATGGTTTGGTTTGTAATAACATCAACTTCTACAGAAATTAATTCTCCTTGAACTCCACGGAGGCCACCATTTTAGCAGTTAAACATTCCTGAGATGGTCCTCTGGCCCTGAGGTTAGATAGCACATAATACCTGTATCCATGCAGACACTCCTGCTCGAAACGCTGCACAGTCCACTCCTAAAGCACATTTTTCTCAGATCCTATGTCTCAGGTTGTCACACAGCTGCTCCACAGCGGGTCTGCCAAAAAAGAAACCACTGCAACTTAAAGTGTGTTTTTATATGATTTTGTTCACAGATGAGCACAATAATAGCAGAAGTGCTGAGAGAAAAAAAGATAAGCAGCCAAAAGTATACCCTGGTAACATATATATATATATAACATATATAACCATAGGTAACATATCAAAGGCAACTGGGTGGTCCCTAATGAGTGCAATTCTCTTCATTTTTCTCTTAAGTTTTGTCAGAGATATCACCTGTGCTACTAAAGACATTGGGCAAACTCAAACTTTCATGTCCCCTGATGAAAGTAAGGAGCTTTTCCTTCCCTGGCATGGAAGTCTGCTTCTTTCCTAATGAGAGACCCTCAACAGAGAAACCCATTCAGAACCACCCTCTGCACTAGCTGCTCCAACCAAAATCCCCTGCGTACTGCAAGTAGGTCCTAATGCACAGGTAGCAAACTGCACAAAAAAATCCCCAAATAGGGCAATATCCTGAGCATGTGGCAAACAGATCCAAACTATGACCCTTGAAGAGGCAACTACAGGTAAAACTACAGGAGCACAAATGGGGAATGCAAGCAATCCTGCAACTCATCAGAACGCAATTGCAAAACAACTGGACTCCATTTCTGGCCCTGAAATGCACTGACAAAAACTGGTGAGTTTTCCAACAGCCAGTCTGCCTGGAACACCCTGGGAACACAGCATCTCTAAACCACATGAGGCTGCCAACAGCAACTACAAGGTAATCCTGCAGCATGCAAAATAATACATGTGGGGGATTTTCAAACCTCGCTATTAAAAACATCCTTGGAATGATGACTCTGTCCTGACATTCAATACAGGCAACCCATGCTTCCCATTTCAGTGGCAATGACTCCTTTGGGGAAGAGAAACATCTTGCACTCATAAGTGAACTGAACAGAGCTGCAGCAGGACAGGCACAGGCTGCTGCAGTGGTATCAGGCTTTGCCCACTGGCCTTTCAGTCAAGGAGTGAGACTGCCTGTGAGCTCCTTGAATACATTCAAGGGATAGTGTGTGCACCTCTCCACACCACTATTAATACTGTGGTAAGTAAGGTGAGTAAACTCACCCATGTGATAGGTAAGAGAAGTGAGCAAATGCTTATATTGTGCACGCAGATGTAGGCAAACACCATTTACCTGAACTTACTCACATATCCCACTGCTATGCACTGTCCTCTTGATACACACCCACAGCAGTCTCGGGTCTATGAGCTTAACCTGCAATAGCAGCTAGTTAAAAGCAGCAATACAATTAAAAGCTTCCATTAAGCAGCATTATTGAAGAGGAGAAACTTACAAGCAAATTTAATTTGTCTTTAACTTCCAGAAGCTTGGACCTCTGACTTGGTCCTTTTGCCACCACCACAGTCAGGCAACACACTTCAGACCTCTCTGTTCTTGGCTTCTGTGGCACAGGATCAGGCCCTTCATTAATACCATAAAAAACACCTTGCTTCTGATTGAAATGAATCCTCTAAGCTGCTCACACAAATGCATCTGACATTCTCTCCTGAAGGAACTGTGGAACAGGGCATCTAGAAAGCTGCTGTACAGAAAGCTAAGAAAAAACACAATTACAAAGGAACTTGGAGACTCATGAGACAAACAAGTGTGTTAGACACCGATGAATTCACCATGCTCCCTGAGCTATTTGTATGTGATTTATCTCAGTTTCTAGTTAATTTTTAATAGGCATTTCCCCTGTCCCTTGCCAAGCAGTTGGCAAACTCACTGCATGTGCTCCAGCAACAAAAATCCAAGCAGTGGTTCGAGGCAGATGTAGTAAATGGAGTTTTTACTCAAAGTAAGAACTATCGTTTAAAATCCTATTTCTCCTGCATCTGAAAATGAACAAACTCTTTTGCCTACTTCAAAGAACTGAAATGCACTTTCCTCCTTTCTCCACCACGTTCTACTTCGTGCTACAGCTGTTTTTCTTCCTATCTAGGTACAATATGTCATTCCTGTCTCCTATGCAGAATGTTCTACAAGGCTACCAAGTAGATTCTTAAGTTAAACAACAGCTACCAACTGTCAAGGTCCTTTATAAAGTGCAGTTGCACTGACACTAAACCAGGGCAGCATCAGGACAAGACAAAGGGAGAGCTCTTGCAGCCTCACATTTCAGCACACTCCTGTTTTGCTGCAGAGCTTCCAGTCTAGCCCACAGTGACACCAACCTGTCAAAAGCTCTTCAACAGACCTACCAGCAATTGTATAAGCACTATACTTGAAATAATGGCACTCTAAACTGTAAAATGCAAACCCTCAAGCTGCCTCCTCTGGTTTCTGTCATTCCAACCCTTTGGGCTGTTGGACAGGTTGTACTGCTCACTACCAGTTCCAGCTGAGGGCTTTAACTCCCGGGCAAAGTGCAAAGGCTATGCCTGCAGCCCCCACAGCTAATGGTGCTCCTGCACCAGCAGACCTAGTGCCAAGCCAGCATCACTCTGGATGGGCCCTAGACATGCCATTTTCTCCCACTGGGAGCTGAGGTCTCCAGGGGGATAAACCAGGATGAGCACAGCCTGCATTAACCCAGTTGTGCTGCCTCATGCACACATGCTGGCTCCCTCAGGTGTCTCAGATGCACAGCATGATGGCAAGCAGCCACGGGCATCACACACCAGCACACCCTGCCACTGTGGTGCTTCTAATGCCTGGTGGGACCCACTGCAGCTGCCACTGTCCCGGCTTCAGTGAGGGCTGGAGCCCCAAGTGTGAACAGATTCAAACCAAGTAGCTACAAATTAAATTGGAATAAGCCCCATTTGCCCCTGAGCCTTCACACTTGGGCAGTCCATAAAGAACAATACAGGCTACAGGTGGTAGCCTGTACTACCCACCCCACAGTGCCAAGGCAGCCCTAACAGCTGAGATCCTGACAGGTACACTCCACCAACAGAAGAGTATTGGTGTTGCTTCTCAGCATAACCAAACCTTTGATTAAGCAGCAAGTAGCTAAGGCTACTTCAGAGTGTTTCTTTATCTTGCCCATGATAAGTGTGTGTGTGCTTTGGAGTTGCATGTGCTCACCACAGCACACCATGTGGGGATACAGCTTCCCATCCTCTGTACAGGTTGCTGCCTCCCAGCCACCTTCCTTTTTCTCTTCTTCCTCCTCACACACCTCTTGAAGTTTCTTCAGCTGCATTTTTATCCCCTCCAGTTGGTTCCAAGATCCCCAACTTTTTTCTCCTTATCTTTCAGCTCTGTATTGCTGCTGTGGTCTTGAGCTTTTGATGAAAAACAGGCTATCAAAGCCTTTGTCCTCAGCTGCATTCCTGTCTACCAGGAAGATTCGATTTAGGTATAAAGCACTGCACCTGGCAGCATTTGCCAGCTCCTGCCCAAACAATAATAAAGTTTCTTTGCCTCAGGACCTGCTGAACCCAAACACTGTTTTCTCTGGCACAAGAGGCCAATTTACTCCTCGAGATAAATATTAAGCAAACAGGTTTTTTTTTTTAATTTAGGAACTAAGCAGCTACAACTTTTTCCTGCAGCCACAGTCACACCCCTTGTGCCGGCAACACTGAGCTATTTTTAAAAAATTCATTCCTGTGGTATTTTCCTAATAGCCATAAAGCAGCAGGGCATTCTCTTAAATACACTTTGCTATTATTACTCAGTCTATGCCTCCTGACTGACTATGATCTTCCAAATTCAGATAGATTAGCCATCTGTCAAAAGAAAAAAAATAAATTATTCTATTCGTACCCTTTCCTCTATCACTTGTTTTTCCTGGGCAGCAGCTCAGACCTGGCAGGAAACCATCTTAGTTCCTGCCCTAAGACTCCATCACATGCCCTGAAGGTTGCAACTTGGACCTTCTGCATACTAAAAAAAGAAAAGAAAAACTTTTACCTCTCACCAATGTTTCAAAAAGCAAAAATAGTGAGCTGAAACCCAAGTGAAGTACTGTTACCTATCCATGTAATAACAACACTCTCAATACCCAAAAAAATAAGATTAGTAGCTCAAATTTACCAAGGGGCACCAACCATTTCGACAATCATACCATTCCCTTCATCTCAGCAGATGACAGGTAACATGAGTTTGCAACTTAACTAGTAATTTTAAAAGAAGCACGAAGTCCATAGTAAATAATGATACAACCCTTATCGGCTTGGGGACGTCTTGTTAAAATAGCAGGCAGAGACACAGAGCACTTAGCTGTTCTCTCTCCTCTGTACTTGTTCTGCAGTATAAAATACAGAACATTTTTTCTAAGAATATGTAAATATAAACAAAGATTAAAATTAGGACAAATACCTCCTTCCCCTGATTTCATCGTCTGAACCCTCACTTAAGTTGCTCAGTAAGCAGGAAGCATCTATTTTCTATTCACACACACAATTTATTTCTGCTTGCCCATGGTCCGCACTAGGGGAGAACAGTCCCAAGAAATCAACCTTTCACTCCCAGCTGCTGACCCCATTTCTTTTGTCCCATCCTTTGACATGTTCCAGCCTTTTGGCCATCTCCTATTGGTGAAATCAGCTTTTTGCTGCCTGAGCCAAGAGAAGAGCCAGTGGCAATGTGCTCTTATGAAGAAGGGATTGCCTCATGCCATGTTCTCTACCTGCCAGAGCAAGTCTGCAGCCATCTGTCCTCCTTGCCCTAACCTGCTCTGTTGCTGCTGCCCTCAGCAATGTTTGTGAGGACACAAGACATGCCAGGCTCCAGAGGAACCCTTCATGGCTCTGGTTTGCGTCTTGTCACGCTCCTGCTACTGCAAACGCACCCTTAGACAAAAGCCTCTTTCAAGTCAATAGCTAACTTACTGACACACAATGAGTCCAGCAACTGGCAATGGCAGATTTTGAAATTTAGGATTTTCCCCCTGCATGTTAATATGCTCTTTTCCCTCTACTCGATGAGTCCATCTTCAAACTACTCTGTCCTAGAGAGGTGAACATAAGATACTGTGAGATACGTGCAGGTCAGAGCTTCACCCATCGGTACAGCCCATCTGTGCCACCTTCCTCCTGGAGCTCAGCTACTGACTTCAGAGACAGCACGACTATGCCTGGTGTTACTGCTATGCCAGGAAAGGACACTCCCACAAATGCAGCTGACAGCAATGTTACAGTAAAGGTTTTAGTTCAAAAAGAACTATGCTGGTTTTCATCAGCTAATTTTCTGTCCCATGAATTCCGGCATCATTCATTTACTGAGAAATAATATTTAATTCTCATGTATGTCAGAATCACAAAATTTACTTTGCTTCTTCCACATCAAACTTAAGGAAAAAAAAGGTGATGGGTTGCAGAGCTCTCTAAAGCCAAATATTAACAATTGCTGGATGGAAAACAACAGAAAAATGTTATCAACAACTTATACCTGTTTCAGAACGCAAACAGGAAGGACTTCAACAAAAAAGAGAAAAATTCCATGAGGAAAAAAAGTAAGCATTTTTTCCTCTAGTCCATATTGCTTGCAACAATTCCAGTGGTTTATCTACATTTCTAGACTCTTTATTTGTTCTCACAGACATTGGAAATGAAAAATAAAATCAACTTCCAACCTCTTCAGAATAATCTACAATGAAGTACAACGGATAAGTTCAACAGGCAGCCAATTCCAGTACACGCACTTATTGGTACAGAAGAAACAGTATATATACTTTATATATCTATCTCACATATATACATAAAAAATACATACTTACTTATGTATTTAGATAAAACATGTAACAAGATTGCATGAGAAACACTGCCAAAGCTGGCCAGTGCTGGGAAAGCAGGACCTCCCAAACCCCTCCCTGGGGCTTCCTGTGGCAGCAAGCACTACCTAAGAAGGAAAAACCTCCCCTAGTGCCAGGTTTTTCCCATTTCACAGGTGCAAATCCTCAGCAGTTTGTCAGGCTCTGTTTGCTATAACAAAAGCCTTCAGTCTCCTGACGTTTTCAAAGGGTTCAAAGAAACATAACATGAGCTAGTTAAAAATACCATGTGGAGTGTGTATACACACCCACCGTGCTCTAAGCCAAAATCACAGAAAGCAAAGTTTGTTTAGCCTAACAGTTCATCCTACCTATCCCCCCTCTCCTGCAGAACTCCTCTGAAACAGTATCTGCTGCGTTGCCTTGCCTGATGTGCTTTGAAAGCCCCAAGTGACTCCCTCTCCAGACCAGGCAAACAGACTGTACCTCTGTGTACGCCCAAACTGTGCCTGGCACAAAGAGGCAGAGCCCAGCACTTCCAGGTGGTACCTGATGTAAACAGACGCTGGAGAGCTCACTTTTCCTGACCTTCAGCCAGAAGGTTTGTTTTAGCTAATTTAAAGCTCCTCCTCTTGGGAGACCACCCAAAATGTCTTTGTACAGTTCAGGTTGTATCCTAATCACCTGGCCAAACTTAAGTCCTGCAGTGCTTTTGATCTTTCTTGGTTATTCAAACTGCTTGGTCGCTTTGCCGCTGTTTGCATGAATGCTCTCAGCATTCCTCTAACCTACAGTGATCTCCTACTTCAGACAGCTGCAGAGATTCAGGCAGCATGGTAATTGCAGACAGTAGTGTGTTCCCAAAGCTGACACCAGTAAGATCAGCTCAACACTCAAACAGGGCTCACCAGGAGAGCACTGCTACCAAGCTCCCTGTTGATATTGCTAGCCTGGCTTTGAAACTGGAACAAGATGAAGTCTGTCTGCAACATCTTGCAGCATGGATGCACAGTTTTATTACCAAATCCATTCCCAAATATCAATTGACAGTTGTCTACCTGCTTTGTTCATGGCACAGGCAACATCTTCCTGCAACTGCTTCTACGGCAACTTGAAATGTCAGAGGACTTCAGTGCACCCAGTGTCCACTGCCAAGCCCTCAGTTACAGCCCTTTCTCCTCTTTCAGGTTGAAATCAATCTATTTCCCACAGCAGGAATCAGATGCAGGGACTGCTACAGAGATAAAAAATGATCAAGAAATAAATGATAAGTAACAACATCCAGGTAATGCAGGTAAACCACCATTACCAATATTCTGTCTTGTTACTGGGAAAACTCTACATGTCCCAGATTTCCACTAACACTGAACAATTACACAGTGTAATTTTATATTAAAAAATAATGTAAACTATATAATCAATCCTACTGTATAAAATAACAGAAGGCTACAGACTGTGCAATGAGTAGTCAGGCACTGAGGCTTCTTACATGACATTTCTGGGATATTTTGATACTGTGCCAAAGCCTGAGAGCAGCTCTGGATTACTGTCTCTTAGAGATGCCTCTTGGCTGCTCTTCCTACCACGCAATTCACCACTGTTCTACTGTGAGCATCAGCATGCCAAGTTTTGGGTCAGGGTGTATTTTATGCCACCTTTGTGCTGATGCAAAAGTGATGCCACAAAGCAGCAGGAAAGAAGGCATTGGGCTCTCTGACTAGAAAACATCTAAAGAATTAATGGGGAAAATCCTGTGCCACTGTAAGGGACAGACTGCTTTTGGAAAGTCAGCAGTGCCAAAATAGGTGATTTTACAATAATCAATACTTTTATACTGTGCCATTGTGATCCATGAGAGATCTTACACTAGATGCTCTGTGAACAGGGAGGTTTCCATTCAGAGGAATCCCACCTATTGTACCATTTGCTTTGACAGACAAAACCTCCCAAATGGTCTTTTCATCTCTTCTTCTGGATATTTTTTATCTGAACAGATCCTTTTCAACAAAAAAATGAGCTGAACCTCGCAACACCCTCCTGACTGGTACAGTGCCATCATCCAAAAGAAACCTCACTCAGATGAATTCGGCATGGCCTGCTAACAGCACTTAAAGCTCTGCAATTCAGCATTATATAATTGTTTGTCTCCTGAGTGTAAGAGTTTCACTTTAGACCCTGCCAAGGTCAATATGCAAGATAAATACTCTCCCAGTCGTGGCCTAGTGGGAGGTCTCTTAAGCACCTCAGGTTTGCTATGCAATACCTAGGGAAATCTAACCACATTTCACATGCTAAATTATGTCAGAATTCAGAATGCAAGCAGTATTTTACTTCAGCTACTCTGTTCTTACCCCCTCTGATAGAGAAAAGAAGGGATCCTCTGTAAATCTGAGATACATTGACTCATGACAATAGAAAATAAAGAAATCAGTGTTTCTTATTGGAATCACTGTGAGCAAAGCTTTATCTGAGCAAGAGCTGTCACATCGACCTCCTCCATGAAAAGTTAAGTGCCTACTACTGAGGAAAAGGGAGATTGGAGATGGTGGCTGGGAGAGAAATACCATCACTTACTCACTCCCAAAACAGGAAGAGATCCACTTTAAGAATTATCTCTCTCAGAATACCCTCCCTAAAAATCACTTTTCCCCCCTTAAAAATTGATATATCTTTAATAACAACATTATCAGTATTTATTTTTGTTGTTGTTTTGCCAGTGAAAGTCTAGGCCACTTTGAACAATCTTTTCTCTAAATGAACCCTTAAGTTTCCGTAGTTTCCATAGTTTTCATAGTGTTTGGCCTGGAATGAATTTATGCCCTGGTAAAGCACATCTCTCTGAAATGTAAGTACTGTACACTTCATTTGGTAAAAAGATGGAATTTCCTTCTGGAAATTTTTTATAATCCTGAAATCTACATATTCCTCAAAATGTCTTGGTTATTCAATTAAGTTCATAATGGAAGAGAAGCCATTCATAGGAATAATCTGTTAAGCCCAGAGCAGAAAATTTATGACTGAGGACACACAGCAACACATGCATGAAAAGATTATATGTGAGTTTATCTTGGTTGGACTCTATCTGTATAGTTAGTGTCAATTTGCAGAGTTTCACTGTCAGTACAACTACTGCTGTCTGTGCTACCAAGCTAGAACAGACTAATTAAATGTAGTTAACTCCAAATCCTGACCCCAATGTGTCCAACAAGCCTCCAGACAGTTAAGGAAAAACTTGCCCTTTTTAATTTTCAGCAACAGTATGAGCTATTGAGACTTGTCAGAGATGCTGACATCTAAATATGCTTCACAAACTTCTGAGTTTTGACTGCTTCGCTGTTATTTCCTGAATCCATCATGCCTGCAATTTTCCTCCTCTGAATCACACAGCTCATCTGTGTCAAAATAAATTTATCATCTATTAATTTCCATTCTTCTCTCAGACAGTTATTTCACACCTCCAGCAGACAAGGGCAATGCAATGGCAGGGCATCAGGTTGCTAACCCAGCATCACAGAGGAGGTTACAGCATTTCCACCCTCTTCAGTGTGTGCAATTGGCAGTCTCCTGACCAGATTTCTGGCAAAATATAAACCAGATATATTTTTTCAGTTTTGAGAGCTCTCTTCCCTCAGTTCATGGACTTAGGTGTCCACTTTGCCTCTTTCAGTTTAAAGAGATAGTTTTTCTTGTTCTGCTGTAATTGATGAAGGCTTTTTTTCAAAAAACATTGCACAGGGAATTTAAACCCTGCAGAGAAAACATTTCATAAATGATGAAAAGTTGTCACCTTTGATAATTCCCTTTTCAAGAGAAAACAACAAAACAGAAAACAAGGGGGCAAGAGACAATTCTTAAAGGAAACTAAATCCATGCATCTGACACAGCAGTGGTATAGCTCGATAGAGCTCCATTTCTTGACCATCCATGGAAAAAATTAAAAAATAAAGCAAATCAAGATATTTTCTAGTGTGGAGTAACTCAAACTCTCACAGAAAAGCTCACCATTTAATTAAAACACTACATCCTGTCTCTCACTCAAATTAAACTCAGTTTTGCTTTAACCATAATTCTACTCTACGATGCCTCCTTGCTACAAGCAAAGCGGGTGTATTTTTCCACAGGAAAGTACTGGCAAAATGGCAAAGGAAACATACTTATCATCATGCTTCCACCCTAATGCCCAATTAAAGCAAAAGCTGAACAAAGTAGTCATTTTCACATTTGGTAAATCAGATGGTCAGCACCAGCTCTCTCCCATCTGAACATCATTTGACACTGATGCCACTTGCCAGCGGGAAGCACGACTGCTCTGTCAGCACGGCAGCTCTGTCAGCATGGCACTGCAGTCTCTCATTAAGAAGATGTTAATTTAATTAAGAATATTTTTAAACAGGCAGAAGGCAACTAAAAAGTCTGTCAGTCATTGTACACAGTTTCCCAGCTTCTGTTCTTTGAATGTATGAGCTCATCACAAACCTGCCACTGATATAACATGCAAGTTATCAGTCCTCTTGACGGCACAACGCCTGTAGCACACAATGAACTACCTCTGCACCTCATACATTTACTCAGCTCATTGGCAGCATCTTCTTGTCCCCAAACTACTTTTGAAAGCCTCACCAGTGCCAAGTACAGAGGGACAATTACTTCCTGAGTCCTGCTGGCCACGCTATTTCTGATACAGGCCAGGATGCCACTGGCCTTCTTGGCCACCTAGGCACGCTGCTGGCTTACGTTCAGCCTGGTGTCAACCAATGCCTCCAGGTCCTTTCCAGCCACTTCTCCACAAGCCTGTAGCATTGCATGGAGTCACTTAGTTCTGGATCCCCATACAAACAACAGGATGATTTAATGAGCAATACCCTATTTCTCTGTATACAAACTACATTACTGATGCAGTACTGAGGTACAGTCCTCATAGGCTCCATTTGCTGGACATATTAGGAACAGGTTTATCTCAGAAAAAATAATTTAATGAAGGCTTTTCAAATACTGGTATTAAATTGGTATTAAATACCTAGTAACTGCAATATATTCATAATTTGAACAACAATAGCATCCAGAAAACCAAACACAGCTGGATCTCACATAAGCATATAGGAAAATACATTTCTCTCCCAAATGACAAATGATCTAAAGAGTCAGTCAAATCTGGCACACAGTGGAAAAAGTAAAAAAGTTCTAATTAAGCTAAAAAAAGTTCTAACGAAGTTAACTGAGCAACCTCAACTCAGTGGAAGAGGCAGGAATAAACTTTCAGTCTCCCCAAACCAATTTTGAATCCATATGTTCCTGGTGTCTCACTGATGGTTAAAAGAAACAGTAGTGAAGCCAACCGTCCCCAGCTCAGTTCAGCTTGAGAAATATGATTCTCACAACTCACACTAACATCAGCTCATAGCACATGAGGAAATGTCAACATTGCCCTTTAATGCCCAGTTTGGTAAAGTTTAATGTTCAGATAGTTCTGCCAAAATCATGCTATCAAGTGACAAATTATTGTATCATCCCAGTGACCTGCAGTGGAATACACTCCCTGAAATGCATTCAAGAAATGCCACAAAAGCACACACCTAGAAGTGGCAAAAATAATAACCCCAGAAAACAAAGAGAGGAGATACAATAAGTGAATTCATTGCAGGAACAGCAGCATATCAGAACAATGACGGAAAATCAAGCCCTAACAACATACAGAAGTCATGTGGAACAAACGTGACTGCTATCATCATATTAAAGAGCTGAAAAGACAGACAAATCAAACACTGGAGCACAGTCAGGTTTTATCCTACAGTTCAGTATGGAAGTTTCTAGCCAAACCAGTGTTATTTACTACCAGCTTCAGTATCTCACCTCAGTCTTCATTCGGGGGCAGATCAGATTCAAATGGTTTTCTTTCTAGCTGACAATTTTTTACTCACCACAAATCCTAATCAAAGACACAGGGTATGAGACACATCCAGAAAACATCCAGTCTGGATTGCTTAATTTTACTTTTCTTCTTCTGTGTCTACATTGCTGCTCTTGACAGATGCATTTAAGAACAGGAGACAGTGCCCAGCTTGATTCTCAGCTAAAAATGCATTATGATCTTTGCTGAGTAGGAGTATTGCATTTGCTACACTGTTTGAGCAGTTGTCTGAGTTACTGTTGTAAATGTTTTGGGGTTTTTTTTGCAGCTATTCACTATCAAGTTTGCTGCATTAAAGTCAGAAGATTTACTGTGTTCAATTTTAACTGTAAAGAAATCATGAGGCCTGATCACAGGCTGAGTGAGAATAACATTTATACCCCCAGAGTTGGTAAAAGGAAAGAGAAGAGAGACAATAACTGGCTGGTATGAAACAGAACCTGTGTCACAGGGAAAACTGGACACGTGCATCCCTCAGGATTCTAGTTAGCACCCTGCCTTTCCACTCCAAGCTGAATGACTGCCACTCAAAGACACTGAAGTCCTGTTCAGTAGCTGTATACAAATCCCAAATACACTAAGGGAAAGAGCAAGATATGAAAGCTGACTAAAACCAAAAACCCTAGGCTTGAATAAACAACACAATGCTGCCATCAGTGATATATCTGGTAAACAGTAACTGAAATACCCTGACAGTTGCAAAAAAGGGGGCAAAGAAACTCAAAGAGAGAGTCTTCTACCTTACATAAAATATACTCTTTATTTTTCAGGATACCCATATGTCATGAGTGTACTATCACTTGTCACGTGAAATGACTGTCCACAAGACAGAAGTGTACATCTGATAATTTTTCCTTTTGCACAGAATGTTCTGCACATCATGTTTTTGAATGTCTTCCATGAAAAGTGCACCTCATTTACACAGGACTCTGTCCTCGATTTCACAAAGGGGCCAGACCTACCTGTGGGTCTCTGCAAAGCAAACACCAGCTTCAGTAAAGGCAGTAAACATGTGAATACCTCTTAAACAAATAATTACACAAGCGCAATACTGGGAGAACGGATGCATTCCAGACGTGCACTAGTTTAGAGTTTCTGGGTAACAAATTACTTCAGCAACACTTGACATTAATCCCTTTGTTCTCCGTACATATTAACTTGCTCCCATATGTTTTCTGTGGTTAATAGACGGGGAGCTGTCTGTTACCTGGAAGTACTCTGAATACTGAAAAAAGACTACAATTTCTATGCTGTTTTTAATGGTAAAAACCCTTCTAGGCTGGCAGTACATTCTGAATGCCTACACAAACATTTTATTTAACTTTATAGGTTTCCCGTAGCCCTTCTTTCCCCTCTGAATGGGTCTGAAGTTCAAACTCTTCCAGTAAATACCTGACTGTAACTCCCACCTGCACTGCCAATATTCTCCAGCCCTACTGATATCTGAAGAGGCCCACTTGGAGACTGAAGACTCTGGATTTTTTGATTAAGCCACAGTAAAATATTCCTTTTAATTAGCATAATTTGGTATAATTAATCTGCACAGAAAGCATTAATTTACCTTGCTATCTCAGATTTCCTCTGAGAAAAACTTCACAGTTCAAATGACCCTACATCTATTGTCATAAATCATAGCACCTTAATAATGCAGCCTGCAAGTACAAAGAACTTCCCACACACTCGTTCTGTCAAAACAGAATATATATGTCATGTACAGCATACACACAAATTCCAGCCTTCAGCAAAACAAATACTGCTCTATAGGGTCAATCTGTCAGCACCACCAAGGCTCTCTCCCTTCACAGCTCTGGTGTTTCACATATGTCAACAACCCAGGAATCATCTGTATGAGCCAGCTCAACAGCAACCTAGTGATGAGGCAGTATAGTTTCCCAGACTTGCCCCTCTTTGGAAAGCTGTTCCCTAAAGTCAAGTTCTTATCTTTTAAAATGAAGGCTGTCTTCCACTTTCATTAAAGCTGTGCAGGATTTTGCTTGGTGTACTTAGACATGTGCACAGGGTTGTCTCTTTGAGCACCAGCTTAGTTAATCTGCCTTGGAGAAGGGAATAAGTGCTTCACTGTGGGAGCAACTTGGGGATTCATTTCATGCAGCATCAGCAGCTCTCACCTGCCCTCCCAGTCCTGCTGTTGTGTTGAGAATAATTGCACCAGACAGGGAAGATTCAGGAGGAAACATTTAAAATTGAAATGAAAAAGACATTTCAGGCCTTAAGCCTATTATGGGCACCACACATCGGTGCATTTTTAAGTCATCTCTACCCTGTAGTCAAAGCTGGGCACACACACACACAAGACAGTCACAGGTTTGCCCAGTGTCACAAGCAATGTTTCCCAAGCAGCAACTCTGTATGAGGTGTCAACTGGAAATCCATAAGTATGTTTTTGGTTTTTTTATGAACTTTGGTCTATGCTAAAATACTTCTTTGTTTTCACCTCCTGACTAATCAGTCATGAGTTCTGAATAACCCTATACCATCTTTCCACAAAATCACTCTAGTCTATTTTATAGGGCACAGGGGCATAATGAAATAACTTTTCTGTGCAGCAATTCAGGCTCAAAAAAAAATTGTAGAAATTGCTATCAATTTGGCCAACATTTTCTCATATGAACTGCCATTTGTACAGGTGAGAGCAGCATCTTTTGGCAGGACTGTGTGTGTAAGGCTTGTTGCTTTCAGAGAAGGGCAACAACCTGCCATCCACAGTTGTGCTGCTGTAACACAGGGGCAGCTGCATTAGAAAAGTTGTATTAGGAATAGTTTTACACACCACTACCTGGTTTGGCAATGACACCACTATATCACAGATTGGAAGATTCCTCCAGAAAATGGAGTTCCGGCATGGAGGGGACAATCCTGAAGAAATGCAGGGAATACGAAGTTCATATTTTTCTTCTCCCTCTTTCAAACTGTTCTCTGATTTCAGAGAAATTGCCTTTATATAATTATTTGCTATGTCATTAGGTTTGGAAGCATTCACTTTAAAACAAACCTTAGCTATGCATTGGAATAACAGATAACACAATATACTATTTAGACTCTAAAAAGGTCATCTCTGCTTTCAGGAGCATAGATGCATCTGGGAAGTTAGGCAGGGGAAGGAGGTAGGTGAAGACAGCCTGTGCTCAAATACAAGGAGAAAACTGGGAGCATGCAGGACAGCCCTAAGAAGGAATCAGGCTTAGAGACTGAGCACTTGCTGAATGATTTTGATTGACTGATGGACAAATCTGGGTAGAACATCCATTCTACTCAGCATCTCTGTCTTCTGCACACTCATTTGTTCTCACTGACATGAGATTTCCAAACTTTTAATCACCTTGATGACCACAATGTAATGGCAATTTCCTTAGTATTTCAATTTTAAAAGCTACAATAAAGAATGGTTTTTGGTCCAAATATTGTTTGTCTTCTAAATATTCCAAAATATGCTTGGATAATTGTTACTGCTTGACTGCAAGCAAGAACAACCCTATGAACTTACGTATGAGAAATCCCATGGTATCCCAAGCTCCACAATGAACATTTAAAAAACCCCCAAAAAAATCTCCCCAAACACCAGCCACTCAAATATATTGTAAAAAAAATAAAAATAAAAGAGGGAGAGAAAAAACCCACTTCTGAAATGTACTAGGTAGATGTGCACTCCCCACAAAACCTACTGACAGTATGATCCTTCTGGAATTTAATTCACAGTTTTGGAGAGCTGTATATGATCAGAGGTCATGAGCCTTTCTTGCACCAAGACTTCTGAAAAGCTCAGGCTGAATTAGGCTGGAGGTGGGGGAGGATGATTACTTACTGTTTTGCTCTCTAGGTGGGGATTGACACACAGGCTTTCAACATCAGTCAAAAAGTAATCAGCAATTACAAATTGTATTACGTGACAAAGACCATACTGTGCACATGTTGAGCATTCTGGCTGCAAACCTCTGCTTGCCAAGAGCTAATGAGATAATTTTTTTCCTTGGAAGCTATGCCATTTCTAAATCTATGAGTAAAGGCAGCCTCCACACAAGCAGTACCTCCCATAGAGCCGGTCTCCCTTAAACAAAACATTACCTAATTGTAGGCTGCAACAGCAACAACTACAGCTGAGAAAGGCTCCTCCTACCTCTGACAATAACTGTTCACACGTGGGGTGTGCTACTGGAACGTGAGAAGTTCCAGGATTGGTGTGTACTCTCAAGTTTGTTTACATCCCTTCAAAACGTCTTTGGTGGGTGGCCTTTCTCCATTTTGTTTTTGATTGCTTCTACCCACTCCTCTTTCCCTCAAAGTACTGTCCTTGCTATTATTCTAACAGCTATTCCTTAGTGTGATTAAGACTCTAGCTATAGGAGGTATTTTTAATTTTGGTTTAACGAAAAAAAGCAACACAGTAAAAGACCCTCAGGTCTTTAAGTGGATTCAGGCAAAGCTTGACATTTCGATTGTCCCTGCTAATTTTTTCTGTTGCCAGATCAGAATAAAGTATTGAAGGAATTTAAGCCTACTTCTAACTTAAAACTGGGAGTCATGACATTGTCTTCAACCTGATGGTGCCTGTGATCATCTTAGTAAGTATCTTGCTGAATCAGTAAAAGTGCAGGAAAACAACCTTCATGCCTGCTAATATTTGAACCTCTTAAAGTTTCTTATTAAAAAGCACTCCCCCGAAAATGAAGTCTGAAGCAGGGTCAGCAGAGACTTTAAGAGGATTTTGTAGTCAGTCTAAGATTTCACAAGGAAAACAGGTACAGGAGACATTTCTTTTTCTTCGTTTAATCAAGTAAATGAAATCAGTAAGGACAAATTTTGTTAACAAATGCCTCAGTTAGGCTTGTTCTATCGCACAAGCAGAATGGGTGGTCTGCAAAACTGGTCAATAACACTAGAGGGATGGCTCTGCCAGCATTTCCCACTGGAACCACTTACAGACTCTATGTAAATCCTGATTCTTATGAAGACAAATTTTCCAAGCTCAAATCCAAATTTTTAAATGTTTAGTAGTGAGCGTGGAGGTCTGATTTTCAGGAACTTGGGTCCCACTTAGACATTTAACAAAGGGTTCAGATTTTTGCAAGACCTTTGTGTAACTGAAGATTTCTGAAAACTGGTCATGTGTTACAAGAAGCAGTTTCTATTGCATGAAATAACCTTTACTTAACCCGGTTCATACCTTGTGGCACAGACACAAGTCTGATATGTTTCTGCACAAAACTGCAGAAGTCCAATGCTGTAGTAATTTATCAAGATGCTGCACATCATGAAGAGGTTAAGGCTGCAAGTGAACAAGTATACAATGGAAATTACCCTCACCCTTAACGTAGCAGGACAATAGAGTCAATGAGCAATTACACCCACCAGCTGGCTGCAGCAAGCATTCAGTCCTTGTCTTGTCCCTACATCAGTAATGACAGCGAGCAAGACAAAAATTTATAATAAGGTGAATTTCTCCCTGTACCCTCAAGCAAATATAGGCTTAAGCCTAGCTCAGTGTAAGAGCACAGGAATCATTACTTCCTGATCCCTGGGACAGCCTGCTTGGCTCAAGTTTTAGATAAAAATTTACACAGATAAAAAAGCATTCCTTGAACTTCCTCATGCTGAGTCAAAATTCCCAGTCCCTTCTGCCCAGTTTCCCATCCAAATTGGTGACTCATCCACTGCTGCCCTTTTCATATAAATTGCTTGCTATGGATGACCAACCACCCCATAAATGCTTATGCATTAAGGATATAATACTTAGGAGCTTCTCCAGTATAATTTTTGTTCTCATAATACATGTTTATCTGTACTAAAAAAACAAAGTCCTGAAAACATCAAGCTGAACTCTGAGAAAAATTGCTGGGCATATTCTCTTGTAATTTGTAACTCAGAACTACTGAATGCTTTTATTGCTTTGACTACAGCAGAAGCTGAAGGTCACAGAAAGAAATTAGGGTCCTATGTTCTAGTGACAAAAGGTTAGGGAGGGTACATGTTAACATCATTGCTTGTAGACAAGAGCTTTTTAGCAGTTTATCACTCCCCCAATCGTGGTTCTGCAGTGATCTGAGTTCCTCACTGAAGTTAACAACAGTTCTGAAAAAGTTTAGAAACTCTTACCTTTTACAGAATGTTTAACAATGGATTTAAGGAGCAGTTCCTACTTCTATTCTGGATTCAGTCACAGTTCCTTATAAACATTTAAAATAAACAAACAAAACAAACCAACCAAACAAACAGCATAAAGGGCTGCAATCTAGAGGACTAACAGCTATTCCCAATTTTTTTTAGACAGACTTCACCTCATTTTTAGAGACTTCCTCTTGGCTATACACACATATATTTGAATTTCTATATTTATAGAGAAAATAGATACATATGCTGCATTACTTGTACCAGCTAAGGGTTTCTCAATGCTTTCAGACATTTAATCCTATCACCTAGGAGAATAAAGAGCCTGGTTGGGGGCCACCTGCCATGGAAACTGGAGAAGAAGGGCTGCAGTTGCAATGGAAAGCTGGCTTCAGAAATGCTCCAGGAGAGCCAGGCCTTTCATCCTCACTTTCTCAGGGGACCAGAGATAGCCCATGATGCTTCAAGGAAGACCTGAGAGTAAGGGCAGTCCTGGGTTTCCAAGAGCAGCAGAGGGTATGTGGGGATTTTTCCTGGCCAATGACTTCTGCACTTCAGAATGCCCTCTCCCTTCTGAAACACACACACGCATATGCAGGCAAGGTATGAAAATGAGGAGTACTCAGTTTACATATCTATTTATATTTGCAAAAGACCCAAAGGCAAAAAACTTTTAGGGCTCTGTAACCAACAAAATTTCCATTTGCCACTAACATACCATTTTGTAACATGGCATCACAGCAACCAGTCTGTCACAGCCAGAGCATGGTATTTATTCAGCCTTAAATTCCCACCAATTTTGCTGAGCACATGAGGTCTGTCCTACTGCAAACTTAACAGTCCTGGATTCACATGGGTGACAAGAGATGAGACAAGATGAGAAGAAGCTTGAATAAAGCAGAGAGCAAAGGAAGGCTGAGATTTCTTTTTTTCTTTTGGAATCTACCAGATGACCCCCAGAAAACACAGGCTATCTTCAAGTTCAGTGTAATGAATTCCTAATACCCATTTGTTTAGATTACTTGCTACTGTGACTGCTTATTGCACAACTTCTAAGTGCAGCACACATAGTAGAGCTGCTTGCATTTTTCCACTGCCTTTTCCCACTACTCTAAAAAAAAAGAAAAAAAGAAAAGGCAGCCACCTTGTCTTTGCCACAACAGGAGGTGACAGTTCATGATGCTGTCTCAGGATGTGCTAACCCAAGAGCAGACCCAGCCCATGAGGGACATTGGTGCTCCTGTAATGAGCAGTGAGGAAGAGGCACTAGTCTGAAGCACCAGCACTAGGTGTCAATTATTCTACCTCACCAGGAAAGAGTAATTAGAGAATAACTCCCTAATGCGTTCAACTCTCTCCTGCAACCCCCACTGGTTCTCATCCATCATCATGAAGACTTCTCTCAGTGATTCATTATGAAAGGGCTGCCTTTCCAAGGGAGGCACTGAGAGGAATTTTCCACTTCGCCCTCCCTTCCTCCCCCTGTGCACAGCAGCAATCTCATTTCATTACAAGCCCAGGATTCTAATGTCAGTGGCTTTGGGCATTTGCTAATAAGGAACAAGTAGTTTCCAGGAACAGGAGACACAATAAGCGCATTAAAAAAACTCTTCTCAGAAAGAAAACCCATCACATGTTTCCAATAGGGGAGGTGAGCAAAAGGTAAGGGTCTGTGAAAAGCTGAATGAAACCCTGGAGGGAGAGAGAGGGCCTGTAAAGTACACAGTGAAAGCACTATCAGGCAGGATGACAAAGAGCCAAGGGCAAGTACTGGTTTACCTACAGGACTTTTAAGAAGAAATGTAGGGCAGATATATATTTGCACGTATAGGACCAAGAGGCACAAAGCATTTCAAAAGCAACAGGCGTATTTGGAACAACTGAGTTCAGACATATTGTAACAACACTGGGTTCTAACTGCCCCTTTTGCTGATTTCTCCTTGAAAAGTAATTGCAAAATTTCTCTCTGCATGAAGTTGTAAGAGGACCTACCTATTTTAGTGAAGCCTTTGGATTCGGGTGTATGTGCACATGCTGTACACCTGTACAAGTACTGCAAAGGAGAAATTACTACAACTTCATTGAGCTATCCTAGTTGAGTTCAGAGGATCCTACAAAGAGCTGGCAGTTTTTAACAGACATCAATTTAAAGAGAGCCGTTTGCAAACTGTACTATTATAGTTGTACACATATACCTATATATATATATGTCTCCATATAGTTTTATTCTAAAGTAAATTCTCCATGTTCCTTCTTTCAGGTACATATTGGACATGTGGCATCCTTCCAGACCTGGAGTAGGTGTTCCAGTTGCTGAAGAGCACCATCGAAGTGGTTCTACACTGAGGACATGTAATACTTAGCCACCAAGTTCCTCTCTTCAAGACATCATCTGGAGAAACAACAGTACTTGAAATAATAGCTTTACTTAAAATAAAGACTTAAAATCAAAGATACTAGCTCTTTCAAATTTTGAAGGTTTGAGAAAAAATGCATTTAGGGTAGGAGTTGAACAGAGTAAAATCAAATCAATTGATGTAATGGCATGAAAGTCAACCCTTTTGTGGAACCTGAATATTGTGTGCTCACTAAAAGTATGTTTCCGAAACTCCAGGTTTGTTTAGTACTTCTAAAGTAATAATTACAATTACACAGCAGAAGATAGACTGTTCTGCTCTTTGTTTTTTAAAAAAGCAAAGTAAAACTCTGACTTGTTTTGTGTCAGCTTCCTGTGAGAATGCCACATGAGAAAAGTTTAATGCTAAAAACCTGTCTTTCAACAGCTGTTAGAACATGTCAGGAATACCCAGAATGTATTCAATTTATACAAGAACACTGACAGTCTAAAACTATGAAAAACTGAGTAATAGCAGGTATCGCTTGCTAATTTAAAATGATGACTACTAGCAGAGGCTAAATATCACACATAACATTTAATTTCAAAATTCTAGTCTATATTTATCGCAATTAATGAAAATTATTTGTTCCTTATCAAGTCCTTTTTAATGGCAATCTGAAGTGGAGAAAAGGTGCGTGGGACAGGAAGAGAGGGATCCATCCAAAAAGCTTGACGCTTTCTAGCTTTTGGTATTTTAGTGTAGCATATAAACACATCAGTGAGATTAGATTCCCCTGCTATACCTTCCTGCAGGCCTCAGTGCCTGTATTTCTTTCCCCTTTGAGATGCTGTGAGAAAACTTAGCAAAAAGAATTTGGCATTTTACCACTGCTTAGGCAGAGCTTTTATGCCTTAACAAGCCATAGCAGGACAGAAAAGCACTATGCAAACTGATCTACACTTACTCTGTGCACACAACACAAACTCACTTGAATTGCTAAAAGACAAAAAAGAACTGATAATCAAAAATAAAACCACCTTCTTGCTATGCTCTGACCTCTGCTTTATAAGAGAGGCTATGATTTTATTGCTGGTCTTCTATGGTTTTAAAGGTTGGTATTTGGTTAACTTTACAGAAAGCACCAATCTTCATTAATATTAAAGAAAAACTGAAGTACTGTAGTCATTGATAATACGTCATATTTTATGATAGCCTAACTGCACCAAAGTGTTTATTATACACTATTAACATGATTGCTGAATGTAGCTAACCAAAATTTATAACAAGCTTTGTAATACGAAGGATTCCTCATCAGTATCACTATATTCTTGATAGGTGTTGTGAACTGTTTGTGGCAATGCTGAAATTTGTTCATTAATAGTACTTATTACTGAAAGGATTGTTTACAAAATTAGTGATGGAGAACTCGTGTCATCTATCTTTGGCTTCCCAAGGAAACAGCTTATTTCTAGGAAAAACATATTTGGTCTTTGATTTGTGCATTTTCTCCCTATTCCCATAAAGTACTGTGGTCACAGTATTAACTGTATTTCTTTTTTCTACACTGAGTAAAATTAGGAAGTGTTATTAGCCTTGTCTTAGTGAGGGGAACTGAGTCACCCAGATTATACAGTGCATATCAAAAGTTTATAGCAAGGAAGGGAATAATGGCCTGATAACTCAAGCTACTGCCATAATCACTGGATTTCTTAAAACCCCATAATTATTCCATGTACCTGTTCTGTAGTCTCAGTTTTATTCCTTTGTCCAGCTCAGCTGGCAGGAGCTAATACCACCAGATGCTATTTCTCTCTAAAATGAGGTAATGCCAGATAATTCTAGATAGACAAAGAGTAGACAAATTAATACTGCTTTAGTTAGGAAATTAAATAAACCAGTGATCTACAACGTTTCCCTGGGTTGTTCCCATTGAATATATGAGTTACCGCATTGCTGTACTGTATCTGCTCTTTTACACAAACTGCTCTCTGGAAACTTGGTGTCTATGCTCCTAAAGCACATAAGGACCTATCACCAGGGAAGTAAAATATGTGAATTACAAGAGTGCATGCTCTGGGGTCTCTCTACCTTTATGTGCGAGACCACTATCAGAAATTCATCTGAACATGAATTTACATTATGGTTAAACACATTTTGGGAAAAGGCTTTAAAAAAACCCCACAAACTTACATATTACTTCAGTGGTAATAACACTCTACTGATTCTATGTTTTTAAAGTTTCTTTAAACTCTATACAGCATTGGTTAACTAAATGCTGATATAATAAAACAGCCATACTACAGTATTGAATTATGTTCATGCTTATGGTAGAACAAAAAGAATTTTTCAACCTAAGTTAATGGAGTACAGACACTGTTGTCATAGAAACCCAGACTGTTGTCCAAAAGGTTTTCTGGTGCTACTGTTTAAAAGGCAGTACCAACAGCAAACTTGAAATCTCATGGTTACTTGAAAGGCAAATGAAACACTATTTCCAAAACAGTCCGCAGTTTCTGGCATCAGCTTTTTACTAAGGCTGGAAATGTAAAAGACTGACAATACTAGCATTGCAGCTTGGGATTCAAAGAAAAAGGAAAATCTGCAATTTTGCTAGTCAAGTATACAAATCTGATGTTAGCTCAGTCAGGACAGATCAAGTTACATTACTTGTCCTGGAAAGAAACACTCTTTTGGGAAGAATAATAATTCTTTCAGTCAATCTTCACAAGTTGGGCCCAAAAGAAGGAACTAAAAATAGCAAGATAAGACTGAGGGCAGTAGTTAAGTTTCTAACATAACAATGGGAGAGGCCAGTCTGACTCATTAACAAAGAAAAGATAACTGGAAATGGGAGATTAAAAGGCTGTACTCAGTTCCACACAATTCCCAGACCTCCCAGTAACTCAATCTGAACACTGTGAAAGACAGGTCCAAGAAAGGAGGTTCCTAGGATAAGAACAAACAGTCTTAGTCTTTGCTCAAAAAAAAAAAGCGGACCAAATAGGACAAATATCCACTTGTAAAAACAAAAATGTACCCAAAAAACTTAAACTGCAATAAAAACCTCAAAGGACTGTATTTCATCTAAAGGAGGACACTAGTGTCAGCAGCAATTGTTTCATAGTCTTCAATGATCCGTAGGTCTGAGACTGCCAAAAGAAGGCTTGTTCAGATATTTGGTCTGTTCTCCCTAGAAGCCTATCTAGGTACCCTCTGGGAATATTGCTGTCCTGGCAGAAAGCTATAGGCTGGGGCAGATTCAGGAAGTTTTTAAAATGGTAGGAAAACACAGACTGGGAGAGGCTCCATTTTCCAGGCCCAACAGTGGGAAATATTTAGTTAGGATATTTTTCTGCTAACAACAGAAGACATCCACGTGGAACATTAATATCGTTTCTGTTCTCCTATTAGATCTTTATGGCACACAGTTGCAGCCTAAACCAGAGACTGACACTGGTACATCTGGACAAACTGTGCTGCTAGAAATGTACATTGGAAAATGTGGCTTTGAGAAATCTTTCAAGAGCTTTACAAAATCTGTCAACTGCTTGCCCCACCAGAACTGTGCCAAAATTGGTGGGGTAACAGAACAAATACATTTTATGCTCTTAAAACTGGCAAATGCCACAAAACCTATATAAAATTATTAAATGAGAAATTACCACAAAATGCAAGAATTTTCTTTGTCTATGGAAAAGGAGATCAGAAGCTGATTTTTTGACTGAGCACTTGTCCTAACTAACTGAATTAAAACAAATAGTCATAATAGGTCTATTTATTAGCACAGTATAAAGAACATTGACTAAAGTCCTAAGTGCAGGTACATCAGCAACTGGAAGTCATAACCAGCTGTTAGCTACAGAACTTTCCAGGTAGCTCTATTTACATGGGAAAAAAAGTTCAATACTGTTCAGCAGTTCTTGATATTTTCTGCCTTTACACACATCCTTTTTCACAATGTCTGCTGTAAAATACAGGCAAACATTATTTTATAATGTAAACCTTTACTTAATGGCAGCTTTTAAGTCTTCTGTCAAAAACAATCCTTAAGCAAATGGAATACATAGGCTATGAATCTTAGCCAAACTGAAAGTGAAGTAAAAAACTTCTTCAGGGCTTCACTATATTTTGCTGACCGTGGGAGAAAAGAAGGCCCAAATCTCTCTTTCTCTCTCTATATATCTATATCTCAACATGTTGTAGTTCCACAGGTTTTTTTTTAGACACAAAGGTGTTTTGAAACCCCAGCTCAGTTAAAGCAAGCTAAAAGGTGCCCTTCTCCCCCCATATTCTTTCCACTCATCATACTTTTCCCATAGGGTTTTCAAAATCATAACTGTGGCAAGAGGAAACTTCCCTGAAGACAGCACATAGTGCTACCAGCCAGCTTCTGAGGATTCAGGATAGAATCTTCTGGTCATCGCACAGGCGAGAATGAAGACTTCCTCTTTCAGCACCTTCCACAAAGTCTCATCTTCCAAGGTTTCACTTCAAAAAAACCCTCCCAAAGCAACAAAACCCCAAACCCACAACTACCACCACTAAAAAAACTCCACAGAATAAGCAGTCATGTTGCCTGTGATCTACAGAGACTGTTCACAGCCTTCTCACTGACCACCTCTCTCAGAACTCTCAGGGTTGGAAACCTCTTGTGATAGAAGAAAAGGGAAACAAAGTTAGCTGTTGCAGTGTTACGCTTGGCAAATTAAAAACCATTCAGGATATAAAGTCCTCAAAGAAGGCATATGATAGCCTAGAGCAAATCCTTGTTACCCTGCAGTGAGCTTGTATTGTGGAAACCGTCATGTCTCAGATGATGCTCTAATAAAAGAGTATGGTGTCAAATTCACAATGCAAGCTAATATGTGACTGTAACCAGGTGAACAGATCTTTGGTGTTATTTTCTTAATTTTACAAAATACATTTTAATCCCCACACTTCAGTGATAATTAAGCCTCATGTCGCACCAGTGTTTTCTAAGATTTAAAAATATAAAAAGACTTGTCTTCTAAAACAAATTCTTCCAAATTCCCATTTAATTTCAGTGCCATACTGTCTCTCTTACATTATCATAACTGGTTTTCCTGGATTAAAGGTACTATTTTCAAGTACCATTCTTGAAGACAGATTCTTTTCTTTTTCTAGCCTTTCTTCCACCTCCCCCATTATTTGTAATAATGGAACTGACAAGATAGCAAACCTAACCTGGGATTTTGAGGGGTAGAAATTAGGGTGGTGTTTTGGCTTTTTTTCCACACCTCCTGAAAGGTGGTACTTGTACGAATCAGATTTATTTTTAGCTTCTCAGCAACAGAGAGATGCCAATTCCTGTTTCTGTCAGTGCTTTAAATACTTTTGGCTTTTCACTGCAAAGTAATTCCCACATCTGTATTACAGAGTCATCTTATGCCCTTTGTGGAAGCTTGCTTTCACTCATCTACAGCATCCAGTTTAGTTTAGGAACAGGTTTGTTGTCTCAATCTGTCAGTTTTAAAGTTCATGTTTAAGAACTTAAAAAAAAAAACAAAATCGACACCACTAGCTGAAAGAGTAGAGGATATCAAAGAGAATTTTGCACTTCCAATTCCTACAAGAACATTTAGTCCAGAATGTTTTCATAAGAAAATTAAAATTGCAATTTAATTTTTAAGGCTTGAGCTTTTAAAATGGAAACACAGTATTTATTATTTGCAGAATAAATGATTTATAGTCCTAAGACACAGTATTGTTAAAAACCCACCTTTCTGGTAAGCATAACTGTTTCAGAAATTGTTGCATGTGATGTGTTTATGGAAATAGATTGTTAAATTCTCCACAGAGGAGTAGAACTTTTTCACCTCCTGATACATTTTGGATTGATGCAGCAGCAGCTCTTACACAGTGACTTTCAATCTGGGACACATCTTTATTTCCAATCAAGATGAAAAAATGCTTTCTCAAAAATAAAGCAGGTCACAAGATACAGAAATTACTCCTTTAAAATATTACAGAACACACTTTTTAACAGGATACACACAGGGTACAGTTTCAGCTTGTTACTTTCAATACTCACAGTAAAATACTTTTTCAAATAACCTAAGTGCAGCTTAGAGCCATCAAATGCCGGTTTATATTGTTCTGCAGAAATACAGGATTCAAAGTGTCAGATGAGTTACTCCTTCTGTGTTCAGACTTGCTCAACCACTTGTGCACTACATCAGTGTTGAGAGAGGTTTCTTGGAAAGCCTGAAGCTTCAGTTCAATTTTCTTCTGTTCCAACTGAAGCTCTATTTTAAAGAATAAATGCAAAGCTCCTGTGCTCTGGATCTGTGGGATAAGACACTGATCATCAGGATAGCTTGTATACTGAAGATGCCATAATGCCCTTTAGATTTTGGATATCCATGTTGTATGGTAAGACTTTCCCATTCAGGCAGATTGTCCTGAATGTTTACAGTCACTTAAATTTGCGGAGAAGGAACAGTGAGGAGACCAGTTGGCTTGATCTTATTGATTCCTCCATCTAGGATGCAGACCCTTGGGTATTTGTTTTTCACTAGATGAGCTGCAAACTGAAACAGATATATCATTAGCACACTGCACATTATAGTCCCTAAATTGAAATAACTTTGTGTTAAGTAAGGCAAGTTAAAAAAAAATTTAAAAAATTATTAGCCCCTAGAAGTCTTTTCTTTGCAACAACTAATCCAACACAGGAGCCCAGGCGTATCTGTTGAAACAGCTGGGATGAATTTGGTGGTCACAAAGTGTCACACTAATAACATTGAACTTCATTTGTCTCTGCTTAGGCAAGATTTTACTTTATTCTAACAGGACTGTTTAATGTCAGAGCAATCACTGAACCTCTCTCAAAGCATGAACTAACAGATATTTTTCCCTGCATTAATCTAACTCTCAGCTGTTTTCTGTAGGTTCCCAAGTGTACAAGCATCAGAGTTTGATGGTATTGTCATTTTCTTACCTGTCAAGCTTGGCTGATGTAATTTGATTTCACAGGATGTCAGATATGAATTTCGGGTCTAGCAACTGTACTCTCCCCTGTCCCTACCAATCTGCCCACAGGCAGGTTGAATAGTACAAGCACATATCCCCCCACCTTTGGAAGCCTCTCTCCCCAACTAGTTCATTCCATAAACCAGACACAGCATTTGCCAGTTTCCATGTAGTAACTTTGTGAAACATGACTACAGTTTCAGTAGAATACAGAATACAGAAACAGTATTTTGTATGTAAAAACAATTATGATAAGAAATATCAAAATCATGTATCAAAATATCAAACCCCAAAGGAATAATATTTTATTACACGTCAAACTTGCCTTCTAGATACTGACTACAATGCATTAAAAAGCAAGTCACCAAAATAGATTAATCAGTGAGAAATTAATAGTTTTACTATATTTGCAAAAGCTGTGAGAGACTGGCCTGCCCTTCCAGTCTTTGAGATTGTTCCTTTTTACTTGGTTGGCAAACTAGTATCACCTGTAAAATCACTGAGTGCTTCCAAATGGGCTATGTAAACATTTGTAATTCCATTTTTGACTCTTTAAAGTAATTTGTGATGCTATTTAAGAACCTATTTGCAAGTGGGATGTCCAAATAATTAACTTTGCATGAACAACTAAATTATCAACTCAAGAACAGCTGTAGGCACCCCAATTAAATTTAGTATATGGGATTTCTTTTTTTGTTTACATTCCTCCTAATTACCTGTTACAGTGTAACATATATTGAGGCAGAACAAGATGTACTACATGACTACCTAATCCAGTACAAATCCTGGAATAATCTCTTTAACAAGTAAGAGTTCATAATAACAAAGTTTTAACCTTTCCTAGCCAAAACTTTTGCTTCACATTGAAGATATTTTATATAGGCAAGGAACTTATTTCTGTCCACTTATATGTCTAATGTAGCTACTGCATTCCTTTCTCTGTGTTTAGGATGCATTTAACCAGGGAGAGAGCAACTGTAACCACTGAGGACTTATTGCAGCAGAGTAATAGGTCACAGTAGACATTTTGGCTGTTATGTTTGTTTCAGGTACTTGCCTAAGGAAGACCAAAAGGATCAATCTGTCATCTCTCCTTCATTACTTTGGGTCACTCAGTACTGGATTCAAAAAAAACAAATTAAAAAAATCCCCATGATCAAACAATCAAAACTAAGTAGTAATAAAGTTAAACCATGTGTGGATGCCAGTTTTCACGAGCAAAGTAAATGCCATACTTTTAGAGAGGTTCTTGGCTGCACAGGTGGTGTAAATATACACAGAGATATCACGTGGAGAGTGCAAATACCTCTTGCTATAATCACAGTCCAAAGATGTGGTGTACAGTAAAACAGAGACAAAGATAATTCTCTTTGTCAAAAATAGCGCTCAGCTGTGCATACCATGAACTACAAAAATAGTTTATATTCCCAGTGAAATACTATCAGACATCTTTACTTCATGTGTACATATCTATCACCTCACAGTGCTCTCCACTTGTGACTAATGGATAGTGCTCTGCCTTGGACACCAATAGCTGGCAGAAATGAAAAATGGCAACAAGCATTCTGGCTGAAAGGAAGCAGCATGTTATTTCCTGAGTACAATGTCCCATGTGTCAACAGAGAGGTTCCACTCTGACTACTGATAATTGTAAACTGCTAATAATAAACTGTAAACTCTGCTCCAAATGTTTGGATGCCCTATCCATAATATAACTACCATTCAATGTACTCTTAGAAGAAAATATGCAAACAAGTGCTTTGTACTTAGGGTTTGAGCATTAAGGCCTGTGTCTCACTGTATTTTAGAACTGCTTTAGTAACAAGGTATGGAAATAAATTTTTTTCACTGCATATGACAAGAGGTTACTTTTAAACCTTAGGGTGTGGAATTTCTTGCTTCTTTCAGGGCCTCTGGGAAGCAAGCACTGCAAAATCTGTGGTTGATATACCACAAGATGAACTGCCTTTTTATTTTTTTTTTAAAGTTGTCACAGAACTGTTTGCTGTTGTCTACCTGGTTTCAGTAAGAAAGGCTGCAAATATAGTTAGGAATATTGTGTCTGAACATCTAGTCAGGGAAAATTCACTGAGCAGGAAATGTACTACTATTGGCATCTCACTACTGTGGGAATTAGCTGCAAGTTGGGGGCCTGGAGGCATACACATTGACATAAGTTGAGAAAATATCAGCCTCCAAGAGCTTTGCACATACATCTGTCCATGCACTGCAAAGAAGAGTCTGGGTTTAACTCACACAGTAATAGGATTTGATCCAATTAAAGACATTCCTAGTTTTACCTTCTGCCCTCCCACATTGTGTCACTGAAAGTAGAAGTAGTAACTTTTGGCAATGAGTAAATTTGGAAGTGGACTCTTATTACCATTGTAGTCTTCCTTATTAAAGCTTTGACTTTTTATAGTTCTGTTCCTCAGTACATGTTTGTGCCTTCCTCTCCCAGACAGAGGAGCCCGTCTGCCACAGATCAGTACAGGAACTTGTTCCCCATGGTTCTGAAATGTTCCAACACCACCTGGTATCCTTCCATGCCAAAATATACTCTATGAAGCTAGTATTTTCAAAACACATGGAAATGTTATTTCTGGCGTGTGCACTGATGGAGGGACATGAGAGGAAGGACTATTTGAAATAGCTGCATACATTGCCTCCCTAATTTGACCTTAATTTATGTCAAATATCAGTAGCTTGAATCCAGGGAATGAAGAAAGATAAAAAAATTTGTTTCCTAAAAAGTTGGAAAAAAAATAAATCAGTGATCCAAAAGAGCAAAATTTCATGTGTCAAAAAAAGCCCAAAGTCCTCTTCTGAATGAATGCCACAGATTTTCTACAGCAGAAACTACAATCTTGGACTGCATGTGTGGGCTCTATTTCCTTTATGAACACTATCATAAAGTGTCAACTAGAAGTTTACTAACAGGCACCCAGATATGTAATTTGTAGTTCACTAAATAACCTAATTTACAGAGTTGCTGTTAAGACAGAAGATAACATGGTGAAGAGATAAGCAAATGGGTTACATCATCCTTAGTGACCTGTAAACCACCTACATTTTAAAGAGAGATTTACTGAAACGTAAAAGTAGTGCATAATTAAATTCACAATTAAATTTCCATTATACAAATGTATATTGCTATAAATAGAAATAAGCTGTCATTTATAAGATGATTACGCTTTCTTAAATTTATCAAATGTTTGTGTTGACGTAACTTTTGGGATATATCAGCTTCCCCATATCACCAATGGATCACATTCCTCTCTAATGCTTCTGTTTTCATTTAGACAACAGTACTACATGGGGAAATGAAGTTTTGCCTATCTGAGGTAGAGGATTAAAGGGATGCCACAAGACTTTAAACTTTTTTCTTTCTGCCTCAGGTGGCCTTTCCTCAAAATGCACTTCCCAAACTCAGTTACCATGTTTTCACTGGTGGCATCTAGAGTTTAAATTGAATTTTCTCTTGCTACTTTCACAGCAAATACTATATATTAAAGGATGAATATGTGAGTAGCTTGTTTAATGACTACTATGTGATGTCTTTGGTGAAGACTATGGAAACACTATTCCTCTATAAAGTAATGTATCAATCAATTCCACGTAAAACACCCTTCTTGGTGAGCATAACTGAGCCAGAAAATTGTAATTTGCATTTGAAAGCAGTCAGTTAAGACTCTTCATGCAGATAAAAGAGTTCAGGTTTTCAAAGACACACAAGATCACAGCAAATTATATCAAAATTTGGGCAAATATTAAACATTTTACCCTGCATTGGTGATGCTCTCAATACAAACAGCATAACAGGACTGCTCCTTTAAGTACCATCAAGAACCTTAATAATCTGCACACTGGCACATTTATCAAAATGTTTCTTCTACCCTGTTCCAAGCAGTAAAATAACAGCTTTCAAGTGTGCTGAATGTATTATGCCAGGCATGTCACATTTTTACACTGTCTACAGCAGAGAGTCTAATAACACAACAGCTTGAGCAGCCCTGTTCCCAGCACCCTTCAGGCTAGCCATGAGGGTTGCTATGTACACATTATTCACTTTCACAGACATTCTTGTGATAGGCTGTAATTAAAGGGCATGCTGGGAGGGAAGGAGTAGTAACATACTGCACCAGAATACCAAAAAAGACTGCTGTGACTAATGTTACCAGGGCATAAATATTAGCAGTATCCTCTGAAAGAGTCAGAAGAAAAAGAGATACTTGAGAAGTTAGAGAAGAAATATCAACTAAATTTTGTAGTATTCATCCATTGCCACAAGGTTATTTATAGTTTTTCACTTGTAAACTCATGTTACACAAACCCGTCTGGGACTGTAGTCTATTTGCTTTGTGATTTCAGTCAAGAGTTCACTTCCCTGAAAGAACAGTCCCGTCAAAGTGATCAGTCTAGAGCTTTTTAAACAGCACTCTCTATATGCCACAAAGCAGACCCAGCACGCAAGATTATTTTTAATCAGCTACTTCTGATATTAAATGGTTCCAGATAAATGAAGTGACACTTTAACACCATGGCAAAGATAGGAACCTAAAGCCTCCTGTATCAACAAAACAGTGCCTAGTTATTGGTTACAGTATTACCATAAACTGGAAGTAAAAAACCCACAGAAAGGACAACTCGGTGCAAACACATACTACAGTGGGGGTGGGGGGAAAGGAGCATAGGACCTCCTGCTCTAACAAGATCAAGGGAAAATTCTCTACATGTAGACTGGCCAAAGGGGAACACTTTCCATTCCACCAGTACAAAAACACAGCAGTAACTCAGAGGACTTATATGCAAAGATTTGAAAATAAGCCTGCACAAACAGATATTTAATAGCTGGTTTCAGATTAAGTTGTACTGAGAATGAAAGTGAGAGTAAACACTCAAATTTCTTCAAGTAATAAATTTTAAACACCTGCACTTTAAATTTTTCACCTAGAAATTACAGAAAACATTAAAAAATACCCAGGTGGAAGTAAGCACTTGAAAATTAAAACTCAGTTGCAGAGATTTTGCAGAGATTTTGTAACACAGCTAATTTATACTGACCAACATATATGCAGTGCACACAACACAGTTTAATGGATTGTACAATAAAAAATGCAGAAAACAAACTATTTTATTTTTGACTCAACAGAAAATAAAAAAGTTGTTAGTGAACAGCAAAATGTAATTTCAAAAAGATGCGTAACAGCTGGCTTGAATATAAAAGAAAAAAGCATGAGTCTTTCTGAAAGATTCAGCCTCCTCCCCCCAAGTCTAAAGATTGCCATAGATCTTGAAAATTGTTCAAAGAAATACTTGAAAGGCATATCTTTGTGATCTGCAATACTTTTTTCTAACACTACCCAAACTGCAAGTTTTGTCCAGTTTCTTCTTAAACTCTAGCACAAAAGTCTTCGGGCCTCCCATGAAATGGATGCAATCCCTCCTGAAGCAGTCAGTCAGTCTGTCTGTCCTTTTGAAAAGCTGATTCAGATACAGTTTAGAGAAAAGCAGAACAACATCGCTCCAAACAAGCAGTATGGATATTGGAATTGCCAAATTCACCAATAGCATTCCAGTTGGCATATCCTTACACCAGCTTCCTAGATCTATAACACACATTTGTATGTCACTGCCATCTCTCTTTCAGTTATCAGCATTTAAGATTCCTTGAATTAGAATACCAGGAAATATAAACCAGTGTTTTAAGAGCTGGCAAACAGCCCCAGAAAGTGATAACTTGAGGTTATTATGTAGTAGTCCTGAGTGATATGTATACAACCTAATTCACGTAAGCTCAAGCAAGGACAAGAGTACTCTTCCAGAGGTGCAGTCTACAAAGACAGCATGACCACAGCCAAGACAGATGTCTGGAGGAACTCTGGAGCCTGATGGCACCACTCCAAGAGTCAGGTTCACCACTCTCCCATCTTTCCTGTCCTTAGAGATTTCCCAGATGATTGAGAAGAGCTGAGATCCTGCCTGCCAGCATCTCTCAGACATATTTTGATAGGTAAAATAGAGGATTCCATGATTCCTGATCTCAGAAACATGCAAACCTCTATGCATTTCCAATGACTGTTACCACTGGTCTCATTAAAAAATAAAAAAGAGAACCTATTTTGAGTTTTAGAATTAGCCTGCTTTCCTTTTCACCTACTTCAGAGGAGAAAAAGGAACACTCAAGTTCTATTCCTGAACCTCATTCTTTCATTTTCCCCCTTTCCTCTCCCATACCTATCTGGAAAAGTGGAATATTTAGGTCATTGGTGCTGTATCTGAGGCATCCAATGCAAGCTAACCAAAGCCACAGTCAGGGCAGAATTACAACAGCATAACACAACTCCTGGCTGGCAGCCCAAGTGACTTTCTTGGGCTGTGTGAAGAGCATGTACTGGCAACAGCAGCTGGTCTGCTTTCTGTCGAAGAAGGGAAACATGCATACATTATGCATGTTACAATAATAAAAAGGTTTACATTTACAGAATAAAATAATGAAGACTTAACCATGTATTGGGTAGGGTTACAACCAGCAGGATAGTTGCTGACTAGTGAATCTATTCAAACTTTTCAAAATACAAGCTTTATCCCTTCCTCTTTAAAGGCAACAAAGAGGCACCTGATGATTCCAGAAAGCTGTGAGTCTGAATAGAGATGGGAGGATGGGGCCTTAACAAAACAAACATGAAAAAGAGTCATTCTAGTAATCATAAGGAGCCCCTCCATCCCTGCAAAGAGAAAGTATCTTCAGTTTTCGTTCCAATTGTTCAGTCACTTTTCTTCAGAGACTATTTGCAAGGAAACACAGAATCTAAAAGATGCATGGTGGAAACATCTCAAGAAGTTTATTGTCTAATTTCTATTTACTTTCACTTTAGAAGTTTCATTAGGCCCTTTCAACTAAATACGTCTGTCTTTAGAAGGCAAAAATGCACCCATCTTTTAGTATTCTACGCAACACCTAATCTTCAGATCACCCTATGAAGTTTCATAGGCATTCATTTGTAGTTTTAAGACAGGCTTATAACAGGACACAGCTTCAGCATGCAAGGACTTGCTTCTCTGGCAAGGGCTTTTTAAAAGCTCTGAGGAAGATGACAACAAAATCACACAAATTTAGTGGTAACCAGACACTTTAACATATGTGTCTCAGTCTTCATATAAGAAATGCATTTTTGATAGTGTGCTAAGAGAAAATGTTACTTTCATATAGAAAAAAATATTTTTTTTCTTTTTTTTCAGGCTGGGAATATGTTATACAAAAAGAATCTTAAACTTGACCCTCTCCCTCTTGCCTTGAAAAGGGTCAGAAAGATCTCATGGAAACTCAGGACTTCTTGTCTTTGCTTTGGAGATAATTCGTGCAATGAGAATAACTACTTTGTTTCAGTAATTTGTAGAAATTGTCTAGACAATATATTTATAGCAGCATAACTTATCTAGATAAAAAATAATCAATGTAGCAATTAGAAGTTACAATTGAAAATTTATTTCCCAGCTATAAAGACACATTTTTTAAGCTTTGACTTACAGCTTATCTAACTATCTTTTTCCAAGGCAAAAAAAATAAATGAGTTTTTAGGCACATTATTAGGCAGAATAAAGTGTCCTTTATATTTTATTCTGTTATAGCATTTAACAGACAATAATATACATACATTAAACCACCAGGGAAAGACATGAAACAACCACATTACACAAGCAGAAGTGTGTCACTGTCAAAATTGAGTTGCTGGAGAATGATTTAGTATCAATAAGGTATTCCTCCTATTCTAAATTCAGTCAAAATTGCAGTTATACAGACAAAAGTTTGAAATGGAAACAGATAATGGCTTAGCACCTCAAAGTTGCCTGAGGGAGGGAAGATGAAGTAATGTCACCCTTCCAAAAAAAGACCCAAACCAATCTCTGTCCTACATATGCATAACTATAATCCACCTTTTTACTTTCTGTATCTCTGACTTTGAAAGTGAAAAAAATCAGATGTTATTCATCATATACTGAAAACAGAAGCTACAGCTGAGCACTCATTGACTGTTTAACTATTACATTCCCAACTGTAATGGTCCCTTGCCCATAATGGAATTTACAATGTACTTACCTATCTATGGATGTGGGAAATGGCAATTTAATTCACTTAAGAGATGCTGCCACTTAACGTATTTAAAAGTTAAATTTCAAAATAGAATCTGGTTGATGAACTCCAGCATAATGCCTTTTATGTGGAGGTTTCCTGCTGTTTTCAGAGACAAAAAATATCTGCTCTATTAACAAGTGCCCAGAAACTCCTAGGAGAAGAAGGACTGGCATAAAGTGAGAACCAGCCTAAAGGACGGAATATTCTCCAGAGAAGCGTAAACTAAGCACCACCACACTATATCTCTTTTACAGTACCTTTACGCTGCTAATGGCACATTCAGTAAGGCTCTTATACATCAGTCAATCTATTAATTTAACTTTTAGTGTTAGTAAATCAAGCGACTTTACATGCAGGATTACCCTGTTTTAATTCCTTCCTAAGGAAGTGTTCAACTAGAACTAGAGCTGTCAGAGCCAGAGCCAGTATGTGACAGTGCTGGCTTCCTTTGCCTCCTGCTGGAACAGCGCTGTGGTGAAGTTTTCAGTTTTCCCTCTCACCTCTCAAATTCTAGAGAGCATTTGCTTTCCAATTTAAATGTTTTATCATCTGGCTCCAAATCAAATACGAAAGACAGAAACAGAAATGAAGTGCAAAAAGTTATTTTCTACAGGTCTGCTCAGTATACTCAAGTTTGCTTTTTAAATTATTTTTAAGTGATGCCAAGTAGGCTACTAGTATGAAGTGCAATTGAAATATTCAACCTCCTAATTACAAACAGTCCCATAAAAAAGTAAATAAATCAGTGTTTTTTCACTCTTACCCCTACCTCTAAGTCCCATATAAATTTAAACCAAATGTATAACAGTGCCAATCTCCATATTTTTAGTGGTGTATCTTTCAGTGAATACTTCTGAAAAATTCCCTTTTATGATGCAGGGTTCTATTTGTGGCTCATCTGAATGTATTTCATGTGGAAATACATGACTGTTTAGAAAAAGTACATTTTAAGTTGAGCATCTTATAACATGGACAAAAGTTGGTTTTGTTTCCATGCATTCACTTTTAAAATTTTTCCTGCGATTGTTTGACTTAGTAAAAGTTAAAAAGTAATAACTAATGTCTTGTCAAGCCTCAAAGCTACATAGTTTTGGCATGAATAGTGGTAGACAGTTCTATGCAACCATGCAGAGTAAAACTGAAACTGGCCTTAAAAATTATCCACAAAAAAAAGAAGTTCTAAGTTTTATCAACACAGTCAAATTGAGGCTGGTTTTATATGCACTTTGAGAGTGTGACAGAGGTGGTGAGTCCCCACCAGTATTTAGGTTTAAGTACTCAATTAGTTTGTGGGCAAACTGGTCAATCCAGTATTTTGTTGCTATTTAAAGCTCTACGCTCTTTAGTTAGGCTTTCAAGAACTCTAAAAGCAAATCAAAAGACAAAGCAGCACTTCTCCTTTATGAAAAGCTATAATGTTGACAATTCTGGGTCAATATTGTCTCAGTTACAGAAAATCTGGGTTTAGAGGATAAGACAGCACCTCTCACATGACTGAAGTACTTGCACTTACTAAGCAAGTTTTGTTTAGCTGCACAGTAAAGGAAACATTTGATTTTCATTTAATGAAACATTTAACAAAATACCTAAGTTTGCATCAGAGGTGTCACTCATAGAAGAAAATGGTATCTTCATGGCTATGGTGGAACTGACAGCCTGCACTGTAACGCCTCTGTCCTTTCCGTACTCGGAAATTTGATACAGGCAGTTTCTTCAATCTGTTTTAGTTCCTCCAGAACTTGCAGAAAATGAGTTGGTAGTATGTGGAATACATCCCATAAAGGCACTCCTTAGCGAGCACCAAAGCACTTCCTTTTTCCTGTTCCTATTCCTTAGGAGGTTAGTGAATGGATAGGCTCTTACTGAGATAAACTAAGATCTTTGGTGATTTAAAATGTAATTGTTCAAAGCAGCTGCATAATTCACCATCAAACATGTAAAGCATCATTTAAATAATCTCCATTTTGCTCTTAGCATTTAATGCATTTTGCATTTGTCCCTTTGAGGGAGGGATTTATGCATTCAGCATTTCGTGAGGAATTGTTATTATTCAAGTTAACTCATTTCATGTTGAAATATTTATCATGAACTTACCCAGATCTCACACATAAACCTAGATACTCACTAACTGAAACTATTTCAGATATGCTGCACAGTCTCTTTTATGCCATCTCTGCTACTATTTAAAAAACCTGGTACATATCACAAGTTAATTTTCTAAATGATAAAATCCAGGTTAATGAAAGGAATTTCTCATACTACAACTTCCTATATAAATAATAAACACCACCACGTGTTGTGCTGATGCTTCTGCTGTTCCTGACATGAAGATCTTTTAATGATCCACAGCCCTTCTTGCCATATCAGTTACAGGTCATGTCCTTTGAGTAAATAGGCTTAAGAAACTGGTGAACTAAAGGTATACCCTACTTAAGAGAGTGTCTTAAAGAAGAGAAATACTTACATACTTCTTATTCTGGTGGTACTCAACACCATCAAATATTTAGTTATAGAAAAGAATAGGCAAATCTGAATATTCTAAAGGCACTGGCAATAGAAATATCATACAAAAGTTACCAGTAAGAACCATTCTCCTCTTCACTGATCATAACTGCATGAACAAATGATTCTAAAAAACTCAGCAATACGTTGTTTCTTACTAGTAGCAATATGAATTATATCTTATTTCCTTTGTACTTCATAAGGTATCTGTTCCCATCCAACTTACCTTGTATGTGCTTCCTAACACCACAGAAAGTAAATGCAAGTCACTTTTGAAAACCAGATCTTACTGATGCACATTAGAAGTGCTGATGTCACTTCTCTAACATGACAAAAATAGAGATTTTAAAGCTGAAGAAGGTAATGTTAAATAATTTAATTTCAAAACATGAACCTTCTCAGATGTTGACCCCTTGAAATGTCTGTCTAGAAGCAGAAATGAACAAGAAAAACATTACCCCAAATCCTGTCATCATACCCATAATTACTAATCTAAATTTTCCAGATTCTAGCATTTATTTACTACTGTCTGTATCCATGCCACTAATGTATCTCTAAGTACAAAAATACATGTTATTGCAAAATACTTACGGTGGCTGTGTTCTTCACTGCATTTCCTACAATCACCACGACTCTTCCTTTAAAGCTCTGGAGCGTTGCAGTTGCTGGGCACTGGACGAGATCCCCTTCTGCAGTAAATGCTGAGGCAAATGGGACATTGATGCTTCCAGAAATATGGCCACGGTTAAAGCTAAGAAGGATCAGTTAAGGAGATCTGAAAGGCAAAGAAATCTGCACAGCTGTAGGATGAACCTGCTCTTCATCCTGGCTGTCACAATACAGCAATGTTGGCCTTTTGTGATAGTATATTTTGACAAACCATATTTGCTATTTACTCATATGAAGGAAAAAACTTCTGACACTACATATGACACAGCACTACAGAAAATGATCTGTTAAATGAAACACTTGGTGCTAAAGAACCAATATCTACAGTATATGTAATTTTGTGGATTTTACTTCTAATCAGCTCTAGTCTGATAATAAGAGCCAAATACCAATAAGCAGCTGGAGCACCTCTTCTAGAGGAATTTTATGCGAAAAGAATGAAGTACTTACAATAAGAACTAAAGCTAAACAGGGATTATCGAGAAACATCCTCAAAACTCCTGTCAACCCTCCCAAGGCCTCTACAATTTTGATCCAAATTGAAATTCCAATGTACATGCCCTCAGATTCCTAGACAATGAGCTCCATGTATATTATCTGCAGTCCCACTAACAGCAATATTGAAAAGCAAACAACTCTGAGACACAGCTAGCTGTCCTTCACTTTCAGAGGATGAACATTCAATGAAATTTTATAAGCAAATATTGAATGTGAAAATCTCTTAAATAAAAATTAAGTTGGATCGCTACTACCTAGCTTTTTATGAATTTGAGAATACACCATGACCTTGACAAAACTCTGAATTACTTTCCTAGTACACACATGCCTGGAACACTTCCCTTTCCCATCTATAAGCAAGAACAGCTTTGAAGAGGTGAAAAAAAGCAAAGTTCTGCAAAAATATACACAATGTCAAATCTCTAGATTAGTCACTCTATTACTGTACTTCCAGAAAGCTAGTTAAATTTATAATTAAATCTCTGAATCTATTAAATAAAGAAGCTGTCTTAAATGGAGGTAAGATTTAATTGATTTAGCTTAATATTAGCATTCATTTCTTGTGATTTATGTAACAGTTTCAGTTTTATGATCATCATTGTTATATGGCTATATAAAAACGTTTGAAAGAACAAAAGATGATCACATATCATTCATTAATGTTGTCAGTTTATTTCTGTTTTGAATGGGAAAATTATATCCCTCCTTCCCTCATCTGTGCCAACCCCATTTATAACCACATAACTCTCACTGCTACTGACCAGGTTCTGAAATGATCATCATTTAGACAGAAAATGGCTTTGGTCAAATTTAATTGCTTACACTTACACCACTGAGTATGCTTAACTGCTCAGAGAACCTTGACCTAATATTTTTAAGAAGTCTTGATTACTAAGACAGTTAATAAAAAGGCCAAGATTTTGTGCTACAGACTGAGAGACCGTAAGTACGCAGGTATAACTTTCAAAACATGAATGGAAGGCTGCCAATATATCTGCTAACATGCTAAATGAAATAAGCCTTAGATGAATTGCTAGCCAACTGAAACAGTGCTTTGTGTATAAAACCTTTTCATTAGAAAGTCTTCTGTTACAAAGCTGTTTATTGGGAAAGAGGGCTAGTAGCTCATGGCCTTGCAACATGAGATTCATTACAAAAAAATTCCTTAGCTTTCAAAAGCATCCTATTATGAAATACAAAGCATGTTTGATACTTGTTGGAAGTCCTCTCATCCTTTTTTCAAATCACTCAGAGAACAAAGTGAGAGTGAGGTTTAGCATGACAAGCATAGATGATGAAAAAACCCAAAAACAAACTTAAGAAATTATTATATTTTTGAATCATCTCACAGTGGTCTATTACATTTTAAAACACATGCCACAGTAACATACAGACTGCCTGATCCTATTGTACAGTTTGTTGAAATTTTGTGACAAACACAAAGACTGTTTCCTTACTGTGAGAATGAACAGGACACTGAACACAGTATTCCTATGATTTCCCACACATATTCATAACTGCTGACAGTTTAATAGCTTTCTACATATCATATATTTTCTTCTTCAACGGACATACAAACCAATTAACTCAAGGGTAATTCTACTACTTACCAGGCTGCCTTTTTAATAATGACATTTCCTACCTCCTAATACCAGATGGGTATTAGGATTTCACCCATTATTTAAAGGACAGGACATTTTAGTCTACCATAAACCTCAACCAGACTGAAACAGCAGCAGCAGTCATTACAGTGCACTATTCAAGCTAATGGAGACTTCCACTCTACAGGGTGGTTCCTCAAGAAATAGAAATAGAAAGTCTGATTAAGATTTCATAACATGAAAGACAGCCTTAAAAAAATCACTTAATTCATAGAACTCAAATGATTTTGAAATAATTGAAATTTTGAATCTACTCTGCTAGAGTAGAATAGGATTAGTACAACAGTAGAGCCTATTAGCAAGCTATTAGAAAAGTTATAGAAACATTTAAGCAAACACCTTGCTTTTCATCCTGATTGCACAATAATTACTGGATTTATAAATAAATCCATTACCGTACACAGATAATAACCTTTCAGTGCAATGATTGTATAGGCATTTAATATTACTTGCTTTCCCTCTGCTTTCTCCTTGGTCATTTCTAGGAAGCAGCTTAAATAATTAATAACACAATGCTGAATGTAGAAATAGAAACAAAATTTAACTCTATAGTATCAAAACTTTCTAATTCGTAACAATAACCTTTCATAGTTTTTACTTCCAGAGACTTCTCTTTTAAACTGGAGTCTAAAAAGTAATTTCTTCATCAAGAGAGAATATCTCTCAGAAAATAGTCTATGTTTTTACTGTTCTCTGAAAAAAGAGAACTACATTTGCAATAATCTTGATCCAGGAGTAAAGAAAACACCGGAGTCCAGAAAATAAAGAGTCAAACTACTCAGACATATGAATCTCTACTTAATTATAATCCTTAATTGATCCCTGAAAATAATACATGCAAGCAAAAGAAAAATTACTTTTTTGTATTCCTTCAACCATTCTGTTCTATCTGCACAGCAGATCACTTTACAGGTGCAAGTCTGGCATACAATGAAAGTATAATCTTTTGAAAGTAACGATTTTAATTTAGAATGTTACAAAATTCCATTTACTATGTAAATAATAAACTTAACTCTACATAGTAAAAAGTATGTTTACTTTTTTATCTTCACCATACCTTGTCATAAATATTGGTAAATATTTAATAGAAAAAAATGTTAGTGGCAGTGCTTTTCTGCATATACAATTATTTTTAAAGTGGTATTTTAACAAACTAGGTAAAAAAATTAGGTTTAAACATTATTTAAATTTTTTACTACATATTTTAGCCCAAATACTGGCATTGATCTATCATTCACTTCATTGTCTAGAAATTACACTCTTCTAATACACATATGATATGTTAGTAGCATTTGTTAGACACCAGAAGATCTTCTCTCTTGGTAAAGATGTTGGGAGCCTGTTGAATCTCTGTCATTAGAGACCTTTACGAATAAGCCAGACACTGGCAAAAGGAATGATCTTCTTTTCTCAAAGTGAAAGGGAGACTAAAACTCATAGAATCATAGAACAGTTAAGGTTAGAAAAGACCTCTAAGATCACCAAGTCCAACTGTTAACCCAGCACCATCATGTTCACCATTAAACCATGTCTCCAAGTGCCACATCCACACTTTTTTGAACAGTTCCAGAGATGGTAATTCCCTGGGCAGCCCGTTCCAATGCTTAACCACCCTTTCTGTGGAGACATTTTTCCTAATGTCCAATCTAAACTTTTCTGGTGCAATTTGAGGCCATTTCCTCTTATCCTGTCACTTGTTACCTGGGAGAAGAGACCAACCCCCAGCTCTCTACTACTTCCTTTCAGATAGATCCTAAGAGAAATAAGGTCCCCACTTAAGCCTCCTTTTCTCCAGGCTAAACAACTCTGAATCTTTTGTTATTTTTCTATTGAGTATTGTTTGCCCATTAAGAATTATAACTTGCAACACAGTAAGCTAAGAGTAGACTGCAAAAAAACCCACCATCTACATCACTTTTGCTATTATGAAATTAACAATGTTTAAAATAAATTATACAAACCGATAACAAGTATATTTCCAAATACTCTCTATAATGTTAAAAGTTACCTCTAATAATGTCTTGTCATTGTTCCCACTTTTAGATGGATGTTGACCAAAATGTATGCGCCTGGAAAAGCACACCTTTAAGAACTGCCCCTTCCCAAACGCAAACAAACCCAGCCCTATAACTACAGTACTTCAAAAAAACCCCAACAACCTCAACCCCCCCCAAAACACTCCAGATGCAAAGAACTATGTATTTGAAAAGGAACAAATGAGTAAGGTGTAGGCAGGGTAGTGACCCTGATAAAAATATAGCTCCAAGATACCTTTAAGACTCTTCTGATTGTCAGCTACTGGAGAACGTAAGTTAGGGCAGCTGTATGGCTGCACTACCTAACAGTAGCATGAAGACACTCAGTAGGAATCAATTTTCCACTGAGGAATTGACAAAGCACATGATCTATCAAATCTTCTTTATCTCCCTTCCACTTCACTGGAAAGCCTCATGCCCTTTCAAAATATTGTTCATATTAAATGGGGAAGGTCTGTTGACAATACCTGTTATGAAGAAAAATGTAGCATTAAAGCACTCATGCTACTGGTACAAAGTGATTTCACTAAACTCACAGCTTAAAATGGGAAGGCAAAAATACATTTGTCCTCTTCTCTGCAAACCAGGCCTCCCTCCAAATCCCCCTGCCTTCAGTTCTTCCACTCTACCTATTCCATATCCCTTTCCTTTATTTACCATTCTAACATCTTGCTGTCTGCAGACAGTGAGGAAGTAATTGATACAAGCATGATTTATCAAGACTGGCACTTAGATTTGAAGGATACTCTTCGCTGTTACGAATGTCCACCACCAGCAGCTTTGGCTTGCTAGGCTTTGTTTTCTTTATAGGTGTTTTGGAATGACTAGGTCCTGTCAACTCACACAAATCAATCAGATCTTCTGCTGAAATTCGTGGTGACACTTCTGCCTTCAGGTCATCCAACTTGATGGAATCCCTAGACTTTAGAAGAAAAAAAAATATATTAGGGGTCAAAGAATTAGAGACATAGTGTTCTTTGAAACTTCTTTGATAACCTCAAAGTGTAATAACCTAGTTAAACAGAAACACATATTTTCCTTATAACTCTGAACTAGTCAAACTATCCACATAGAAAAGGTCCAGAGCAGTGCCAAACGCCTATCTAACAACTATAGTCCTATTTTCTGTTGAAGTTGTTAAAAAGAAAACAGTTTGACACTTTGTGTAAGTTTTTTCAGTTTGAGATTTATTAATGAATTATTCACTGTCACAACACCCATAAGAACATTTCTCAGCATCAGAAAGTAAGTAAATTGGCTAGAAAACACTCTCTGAAAAGAGAAGCTGAAAGGTCTCATGCTTGGAGCAGAAAAGATGGGTAGCAACTGGCAACTTGGCACAGAAACAGGGATGTCTCTGTAAGACGCAGAGCTATCTAAACACCAGTTATTTCTGCAGCTCAAAGACTAGGCACAAATCAGGACACCAGAAATATAAGAAGTAGTCCTGTTTTATAATCCAGAAAATTTGTCCTTAGTTTTGTGGGACAGGGAAATTTATAGATATAAATTTTTATTTATATAAGAAAATATATTTTGGGGGATGAGACAGATGACACAACACACACACCTGGTAGTGCTCAAGCAACTAGCATGATAATACCTGAAATTATTTTTCATAAGAGAATCTCCACTGTGAATTAACTCAGAGATATTCCTAAGTGCTAGTATTTCTACACTCTATATTCTTAAAGAGTATCACAGTAGCCAATTTTCTGCTTTTAAAAAATATTCCATTTCTGTTATCTTGTTTCAGATTGCAGTGATCACACCAATACAAGACACTGTTTGCTCATAGCCTATGAAAAAAAAATTCAAGAGAACAGGAGTAACACTGAAGAAAAGGGAGGCACTACTAATTAGTATTAGTCAAATTGACTGTTGTTAGCTCTAGTTTTTGTTTTGGTTTCTAAACATACTAGTTTCTCATTTAACCTGCGGACTATTCAAAATTTAGAGAATATGCTAGACAGACCAGAGAGACCATACACATTTTTCTGAGTTATGTCTCAGAAAAGACTTCCTAGACAGTCCAGCAGTTAAGAAATACTTTTGTTGTAAAGCTGGTTATCAAAAAGCATTCAAAATTACAAAAAAACCTCCCAAAACCAGTAATTATACTTCAGGGAATATATTAGGTCATCAAACTGCCTTTTCCATTGTACATGATAGTAGTCAAAACAAAAGAACTTACAAATTGCTAGTGTCAACACATAATTTCCTCCCAAGTTCAGAATAAAAGAGGTCAAGATGCTTTATAATGAGAAAAACACATGGTTTCTGGATAATGTATTATTTGTTTCAACCAAATAGTCAATACTTAAGGGAGACCTGTTTCCATAAAAATAACAGTGTAACAGATGGCACACCCAACTCCCAGTTGCTGTCTAGAGTCACCTCCCAGCTGAATAGCTGCATTTTCCCAAGAGGAGTCCAAGGAAATGAACCGAAGGAGGGAAGGAAGAAAAAAAGCTCAAACTCTTCTCACAAACTTCAGACTTGCCAAATGAATCCAGCAGTCCACATCTAGGGGATTCACACAGACACGTTTGCAAGATCCAGGAAAGGTAGCAATGTAGAAGGAGTACCGATTACGTAAATACGCACTTGGCTGAGACAGCTTAATTTGCCTGATGACTAAAACTGGCAAACATCACTACACCCTCCTCAGGCAACAGCTTCTCCCTCAGGAGAGTGATTGTGGAGCAACACCAAGGAGGGAAGGGAAGCAAGGCTGCTGCAAAGAGTTCAATCCTTAAAGCAGGGTCACATGATTAGAGGTAACAATAAACATTCAGGTAGCAAAGGCAGGTATTATAAATGTGGTCTATGCCAGTGAAACTGGCTGAGATGACCTGAATTAAGTCTTCAGGAGAAACATTTACATTATGATAGTCTCTAATTACACAACCACTTCCTACTTTTATTTGCACAATTCTTCTCTAATGGAGTAGATGGGATGAATGCCTCAGGAATGAATGAAACTTTAAGGTGAAAGCATGAAGTCTACAGCAAAAAGCAAACCAGCCAAAATTCACCTAAGCCAATATAAAAACATTTTGTCCTAATCTAACAGTATAAAGCCATGAAAAGTGCTCTACAGGTACACACTATCTGTCCTGCTAATAGATTTTAATAACCAGGACAAGCATTTTTTTCCTTTAACTGAGTTGAAAATAAGGAGAAACACATTCAACTGTGAATTTTTACAATGCTCTTTGCTTTGACCTAGATTTGCATAAATGGCATATTTAGTGACACAACATCTCTATTAGGCTTTGAACAAAGCTTGTCAACAGACTAGCTGGAAACAGAATTGCTGAATCAATTCTTTCTCTAACAACTGTTTTATCTGACTAATTTATTTCCTTCAAATTGCAAAGTGAAATACGTGCACACACTTATAAGATAATCTTTCCTAATTACATTTAAAACATTGACTTTATCTACTCTATCTGGTAACAACTATATTTCATGTCAGACATTTTCTCACAGGAATTTTCTAATGAACTGTCAGGACATGCTAAATGTAGCTAACACGAAGCTGTCAATCCTTCTACCCAGTCCTCACACCTTCTCTTAAAACCACCATCCTGTTACAGTTTCGCGCTGGACTTGAGTTCAGACAGCTCTTGAGGCCGTCACAGCTGCTGAGCACCCAAATCTTGCGGATTCTTCTGAACCTTTAACACCTTTCCTGCTGCTTTCCACAACAGTGTTTCAGCTGTCGTCTACCACCCCGGTGACTACTCTCTTTGCCTAGGCCTGGCCAAGTAAGAGGAGATGCACAAGACACAGGCTGACATTTTAGACAGGAGGCTTCACATTTGTCCTAACTGTTGGCTTCAATTCCTGTTAGGCTTTATTATGTCATTGCAGACACTGCTTTCCAGCTGTGAAGAACCAGAAGAAAAAGTAGGTGAAGGAAGTGAGAGGGCCCACTTTAAACCAAATCCTTTGAGTCAGGTTAGCTGCGCTCAGAGAAAGTTTGTGGCACTGATAGACTCTTAGTAATTGTTTACAAATATCCAACAAATTGTGAACAGTATCCAACTGAGATTTTGATTCCAGTTAAATTAAGTTGCAGGTAGTCATATCTCAGGACAGCTGCTTACAATATCTCACTGAGTTTATCATCTGTAATTTTTTGCTTTAAGTCATGGAAGGAGGGTAAGGATTAACCCAAACCTATGGGGAGTACAAACAGGGCAAATAAAAAAAAGTAAAAAAAAAAATACTTGGATAACTACTTGGAAAAGCTTAAAAAAAAAAAAAAGCTAAAAAGCTCATCACATATATAAGATGCTTCTTTCTTCCTTTCAATTATCTTCCTGCTGCTCTTTTCCAAGGTAGACATGGTACATAATTTCTAAGAAATCCCCCTCTTTTTCTCAAAAAAGGCAAATGCTCTCCTTTAAGGACAGTGCCAGAGAGCAGTTAAAAGTCCCCTCACACACTTGTGTAGCGTGCTCCTATAGTCTTGTCAACATACTCATGGGTTTAGAGATCATGTAAGAAATTGCATACTGACAACCACTCTGAAATTGAGAACTGCTCATAGTTGTGTAAAACTTGGTGCTAATAACACCAAGGTCATGAGTTCAATCCCCTGTATGGGCCATTCACTTAAGAGTTAGACTTGATGATCCTTGGGGGTCCCTTCCAACTCAGAATATCCTGTGATTCTGTGATACAGAGATGAACTTTCTGTCATTACTTAGAAAATGTAAGAATTATCAGAATCATGCACATTTTCACACCCATAACCACACACACACGTCTGCATGTGCTAAGATACTGAGCTTAGTACATAAGTTGCTTTGTCTGTTTTCCTGCAAAGAAGAGAAACTTATTTTAGTATATTCTAACTTAAAGCATGATTCATGCTTTAGACTATTCAGCTATAAGAAACTGTTCATTGAAGAAGACTCTTTAATCAGCAAGATGGTAGTAGGAAAAAGAGTACTTAAGCTGAAGTCTGGGGTCTCCTTGTCTCCCAGAAGTTTCTCTGACAATACCCTAAAATCTTTACTTTCAAAGTACTTACTCTTCTCACCCCATTAATTTTCAAATAGGTCTGGGAATTGCTAAGCCATATGTATTTACTGCTCTTAATAAGAAGAAATAGGCATTAAGAATTTAATTTTTTTTAATATTATGAATTAAAGCTGCTTAACCATTCTCAATTTAGAAGTCAAGGTTCAGAGAGATTAAAGCATTCCAGAACATGAGGTTGATACAATCATAGCTCCTATCTCTTTTCCTATTAGCCTGTAATCTCTTACAGGCATTTCATCGTGGCTATTAAATGAAGATATACACTTTTTTAGAGAAAATAACCAACTATCTTTAACTCTGCTGAACCTGAACTTAACAGTTCCATCTGATAAATACAGGAGTTATAAAGCAACTTTTTATCCATGGAAAGTATAGCTTTATCTGAGTAGATGCAGGGTTTCTCCTCTTTGTCTTTGAAGTTGGCAAAACTTACTGCAGATAATATAAAAGGAACTTCAGTCTGAAAGTCAGCATAATTAAAATCTGGGGTTCAAGTAAAATATTCTATCCAAAACATCAAAGTCCTTCATAAGGAAACATGCTTCACTGAAGATGTCATTCCGTATTTTTAGAACATGTTTTGCTTCTGAAATCAGTGTATGCACATATATCTAGAAATAAGACTACAAAAACATTTTAAAACAAGCTTATAAGATAATGGTCTAAGCCTCCCAACCCACCTCCCCACCATTTTAATGACCATTATTAGCAAAGGGTCATACAAAAAGGCTTCAATGTTTCTGATGTTCAATGGTGACTGTTTATAGAAGAGGAGCAGCCAAACTTACCGATTTTAGGAACTCTTTTCTAAAATTTTTCAACACTTGAGAGCCACTGTTCTCTACACAACCTCTTTAGCAAATTCATTCTTACACTTCAGATTCAGTCCTCCCTAGCCATCATATTCTGCTTCTCATGTTTCCAAGTCAAGACACTGGTGCCTACCTTCTCTATGCTCCATATCTCCCTCTACCTCCTATTTAAGTTTGCTCCATTTCATTTTGCAAGTACATTTTGCAAGCTGTACCCTTCCACCCCTTCCACCAACTGGACTCCCCCACAAAGCTCCCTGTTCCAGAACTCACACCTTAAGAAGTGTGTAAACAGCATCTTCCAAACAACTGTCAATCATAAACATCCTCCAAATATCTTCACACAACACTGTAGGCAGTCTACAAAAACATAAGTGAGCTCTCTTGCCAAAGCAGCTCATTATTAAGGAAACCTCTCTCGTTCTCCCTGGAATAATATAATTGAGTGAATAAGCTGAGTCAGCAGAGCTGAAAGACAAGTTATTCCTTGCATGCAGCTAGGCAGACATGCTGCAAAGCCTCAGTTATTGCCTCTGATATGATAAAAAAAGGTAAAAGCTTCTCACCACTGCAGGGAACCATTTTAAAATATAAAGCTGAGCCATAATCCAGTAATGCCTGAAAATAAAATATGCTTTAACATGAGATAAAACTTGAAGTAAAAGCAGCAGCAAGAATGATCTTATCAGCCTTTCCTGCTTTCCATCAATGCCTCTTTTTTCCACTTTTCATAGATACTCTCTCCTTGACAAGAAATTGTATTCCTTTGATTTGAGAAAAATCCTTGCAGCATCTTCAGAAAACAGTCAGAGATTCCCTTGCCCTCTTTAAAAAAAAAACCCACAGGAATTTAATATCACATCTCAATGCAACCTGCAACTGTAAGAGGAATTTCTTCATAATGTGATCACACATCTCACTTTGTGTCAGAGATCTTGGATTTAGACAATCCACCTTTTTTCAGGATCCATCTGTAGCTGTTATTTATTCAAAATTCCTGTTCTCTGAACTGGCATTAAAAATGGCAGCACAGCTCTGAGACATGTTCAGTTATTTACCACTGTGAAGCCTGTCAAAACATACTGTTAAGGCTCTACCTTAACTAGTGACTATTAAGATGAGCACTGAATTCAATTGTCAAAAAATTTGAAAATACGGTTATCCAAACAGTTACCTTGTAAGCTGTATGTGCTTTGCACATAAATCTCCTTGGACTTCTGTATCACTCTGCTCATTGGCCTGGGCCCAAGCTTTGCTGAGCTATATGAAAATCATCATTTTAGCACAAACAGTAACATTTATGCCTATCAGCCTACAATGTGTTCATTCACATTTGCGGGATGGTCACCACGACTAAGTTTTGCTGCAGGTTCAAGGCTGTAATCAGTATGGACTCTTCCAGTTATGCTGTCAAGCACAGTTGAAAATCAGATTTTCCACTGTTAATAATGGCAGATGAGAAAAAAAAAATATATACATAGTTGTAACAATTTTACTGGTAGATTAAAATGATGTTGACACAACGACACAGGCCACCAGCCAATTTTTACTAGGAGATAGCTGCAAGGAGACAGCACCAGCACCAGTCAAGAGAGCTGCATTCAGGAAAGTCTTTTCTATCCTCTTAACTGCACTTCCTAATAAAGACAGATCATAACAACACCACATCCTGTCTCAATTGAGAAAACACACAGTACTTAGTCTGGCCTGAGAAAGGAATGTGACAGAATCCTAAATTCAAGACTAGTCTAAGGCAGGCTCCTATAGAGATGCATGTAGAGAAAAGAACAAGGTAGGACAGAGGACTGAGGAGTAGAGAGAAAAAGCACCTTAGGTTGACATAATACACCCCTTCCCCATGTAATGAAAATTAATTTTTAATACATCTTCTTAATAACACTGTTACATAGCACTGTACTCTAAGACATAACTTTCACAGCAGCAGGATATGGCACACACAGGAGTTAGTGCAAGTCAGAATTAGAGTGACTGTGAGCGGCAGGAGGCAGCTATAGCTGTGCACCTGACCATGTTTGTGCCAGAGATGAACCAAGGTCTTTGAGTTTATTTCTCCTCCAAAACCTGACTTTGAAAATTTCTCCCAAACTCCATTGCCTTCTAATGTTACAAGCATACACATAAAAAATGTAATACCAGGTGGACAGCTCCGCTCTGCAGTAGCTAATTGTGCTTATCAGAAGCTCAATAAAACATTAAGGTTTTTAGACCTGTGCTGGTCCTAAGGCATATTTTCAGCACACTCAGTGGATTATTCTGTTACTTCTTGCCTAAAGTGAATTCACATAAACACTGAACTGCTCTTTCGCTTTCCTTTCTTTTTTTTAGATGTAGGTTGTTATTTTTTTAAAATAAAATATGGATTATTTAGCAAAGTATGAAAAAAAGCTGTCACCAAGGAGACAACGGTTTAGTTTCGGTTGACAAAAAGACTTACTTCTGCTATAGTCTTCCCTCTCGAAGAGAAACTGAGTCAGTGACAAAACACATGCTAGCAAACAAAATAACAACTGTGTCTTCAGCCAGCCAGCCAGATTGCAATTCAGGACCACCACTACAGCCTGAAAAATTACTAAAACACGGAGGTATGTAATTATTTCTTAAAATTCTCCATGCACTGGATGTGCATTTAAAAAAAAAGTCTTTGAACATAAGGCTTTGCTCCAGTGGAAAGAAACATTTGTGCAACACCAAACTTCCAAGAATGCAACTGTACTTCTGAGATCACTCACCAATAATCAGTGAAGAAAACAGCATCAAACAATGCAGGTGGAAAAAGCACAGGTAAAGACTACAGTGCCACTTTGTGGAGTTCAGATTTGGATTGCCAGATACAGCTGAATATTGAGTACAGTTTGGTAAATGTAACACTGGCCAGACAGAATTCAGAAATTTCTTGTTTGACTCCATTTTTCATTTCAATATTCCAATAATTTACTTTGGCAAGGACTGACGTCAGACTATGTTACCAGTGCTACCACAGACAATGTATTCTCATGGGATACACTCCACAGGGGCTAAGACTGGGCATATAAAGGAAAAACAGAGTTGCCTCAAATTCAAACTATTTAATAGCTTTAGCAAACTTGAATGCACTATTCTGTTGTGTTTACTACTTTATTATAGACCCTATTCTTTCTTTGTCTTGTAACCAGCTCATTTGTCAGTAAGTTCCACACCTCAAAGAGTGGTGAAGATAGCTGCCACATTCCTTGTACTTCCATATAGTGGCTACAGCTTATGATTTTTAAGTAAATTTCTTTACCCCAGTAGTATGGCAAAACTGATTAAAAAAAAAAAAGAGGGAAAAAAAAAAGAAACTTCTCATATTTAATTGATCAAAGGCAATCAAAGGCTATCAAAACAAGAATCTGGTTTTAAAACAATTTAAAAAAAAAAAAGATTAAAAAGAACATTCCCACAAGATGCAGATGGAAAGAACTGGCTAGATCTATTTTTTTTAATAATTAATTTTTCTACAATTACCCTTTTCCCCTCAGCACATTTGTTAATCAGTCATGAAATCCCAATTGAGGGAGGTTAAAAAGGTCAAATACACCCAGCTTTCAACTTCAAAGTGGGTATAATCACACAGGCTTGTGAGGAAGGACTCAATGGACAATCAGTGAATCCAGAACCTGAGCCTAAGGCTGCAGCAGAGAGTACTCTGACTGCTCTAGCTACTCCATTTACATTCACAGCAGATAAGCACACCCCAGGGAGACCTGAAAACCAAGTCTGTGCAAAACATGCTCACAATCCTTAAATATGATCTAGTGTCTCTCCAACTGTTAAAAGTTTCATATAAATAATATTTAGATTATTATAAATATACTCCTTTAATTCTGCCTCAGCTAAGCAGAATATTTGTTTCAATGAATTTACATTCAATTAAAATAATGGCTATTTATATTACAACTTAAAAAACAACCACAACATTTATCAGAGACTTTTAAACCAATATTTAACATCTGTTGTTTCCTAAGCCTTATATTTTGTGTTTTATCCACTCTGGTTAATTGATTTAATGCTTTATCTTCTACCATATATAGTCCTAAAATGTAAGAAAATACATTCATATTTTTAAAACCTGTCAGAGTAAAGCAAGTGCTAAAAAAGGTTTCCTTCAGCTAATTTAATCTGCAAAACCAAAGCACTGCAAGCAGAGGTTTCCTTACACTCCCTGCTTTCTGGTTGCTGGCTGCTCAGCTTATGAGCATCAAATGAAGTTCGAAAAGCTAACCAATACACAGAGAAAGTTTTGAAGTTTGCAACAACTCCTAAAAATATTTTCCAGAATATTATGAGCTTATGACATGATTAATTAAACAGTGATTTGTTTATTCACTCACAGGAGAGTGACATAAAAAGTGCATTTTAACCAACTAATCTAAAAAATGACAAATAAACCCAACTTGTCATTCAAGCTGTTGGCAGCTACAACCAGAAAAACAGAAGCATCAAAGGCAAATGTAAAATAAGTTAGAAGCATTAACACAGATCCTGATCAGTTAATGCTTTGTACAATATAAACTAAATACAAATTTGAGTAACAGCTTTCTGCTGAATGAAAGAAGAAAACAAAAACAAGTTCCTCACAAAAACAGAAGACAAAACAAACCTGAAATGGGTCAAGGCAGTCAGAAGACCCTTGAAGGAGAATACATATAACAGCCATCATGAACAGCATGAACATTGCACCACTGCACTTGGACATTTCTTAGCGTGTACACTGAAACAGAAATATTGGTATACGCTACCTACCATGCTTCTTTTAGAAGAATAAATGGAATTTACACACCACTTATTTAATGGTTTAATATAAACCTAGTCAATACATTTTAGATGGACAAATATACCCTAAGTACACACAGGAACTCAAAAGCATTTAAGTGCTGGTGTATTTATTGCACATAGGCCTGAATTCCCATCTGTAAGAAGTCTATCACAGAAGTTATCCTTGATTATCTGTCAAGGAAAGTTATCAGGAAACTTTGCTCATACTATTTTTAATAAAAGCAAATGTTTTTCATGTTTGTGCTGTTTGATCAAGCCATTAAGTCATCTTGCTGCTCAGGTATTTCTACTACTTCATTAAAAATGAAAAGCTGAACTGGACTGGTAGCATTTAAATCAGTGCAAGGATCAATAATCATCTGGTAGACTTTTCTCCAGTTGAATGCTTTCATTCCTCAACATCCATCAGGAAACTTCCACCTTCGAAAAGAAGATTGGCAGTAGAAGAACAAGGCAGTGGCATAATTGTATCAGCCTGTGGATTTCTGTGAGTTCACCTGTCACACTTGAGCAGATACTGATAAAGAAGCTGCAACATTCTCTCTCTTTTATTTAGAATTTCACAAGTAGCTGGAGAGACCGTATGTCTGGAGACACAGATATAGAAGACAATTGTTATATGACAGTGTTATTTATCTGTGTGACTGCTGGACATTCAAGTTTCCAGGGCAGGAAGGTAAGTTTCAGGAAGAGTAAGAAGAAAAGTAAGAAGAAAAACATCATCCATGTGCTGGTAAAGAAAAGTTACAGACAAAATTGAGTCAACTGTAGTGTAAATTCAGTAGTGAATGTAAAGGTTTTTTCTGCTCTTATTTTTGGCATTTTATCTTTCTCAAAATAAACATGCAAACCCACTTAAGATGTACATTCATCCTCTCTAAAACTATTTCCTCCTTGAGATTTTATCTTAGCAGAAATATGCTTACTGGTTGAGAAAGTAAAAGATTAAGCAACACACAAGTCCAGGAGGAAAGAGAGTACCCAAGATTATTTATGAAGTTGCAAATAGATGTCACTAAAATGAATACTAAGCAATGCTAGTAATAAAAAGAGTCAAAACAGTTTTGTTTTACTGACTGCTGATTTAGGGAGAAAAATGCACACCCAGAGGCTAAATACTTCTCATGTTATTATTAACCAAAGCACAATAACATGCAGATACACACAGATATTTGAGTAGCCAATAAAAAGCACTTAAACAAACTGAAGTAGCTTAGAAGGAAAATACAAATACAGGGGTAGGAGACAGCTGGTGTTTACAATTAAAAACACTAAACGATTACTGTTTCAAGAACTCGTAACTTACCTCCAGAAGCAAACCCATAACTTCGTTCACAAAGTAATTGTTTTGTACCCAGCCCAGTTTCAAATACAGAGGTGACCCACAAATATAAAACTGGACACAAAATATAGTGCAAAGTATTTGTCCAAATAATAACAAACTAAATAGGTTGGGAAAAGCAAAGTAATTTTTACAAGAGCTAGACTGAACAGCAAAGACACAATGGTGTTTTAAAAAATCCATTAAAGGATACTGTGCGTACTAAAGATTGAACTCAAATTCCACTGCTTTCAAGTGGATAAAAAGTTTCCCCATGGCAGCAAACACCAGTAGAGGACATGTTTGAAGAAAGACATAAATAATTCCAGGATTAAGGTTAAAAAAACCCCAAACAACTGTAAATAGTGTAGTTCACCAATAATTTAAATTTAAATTTTTTTTAGCAATATTGTTCTAATCCCTGAGAAGTGTCATCTTATAAGGACAAACATCTGGAAGTGCAGAACTGTTCACAAGTGAGAGGCAGTTCATTATTGACTCATTTTACATGGGATTTTCCAAGTCTGAACTACAGCTCCTGACTGAATCATAACAAACTTGACTGGTATCTGTCTCAAAATCTAACACACAAAAATACAGCATGTGAGAGCAAACACATTTGCAGACTATAATTTAAGATATGAATCGTCTTCCTTGTCATTCAGGTGTCCATGAGATTAGTTTCCTCTTTGCTACAGAAAAAAACTCACATATTTCTGTATAAATCACACAGCTTTGCCTCTATACGATGAGTTAAAAAAAAGCTATAGCAGTAACCAAAAGATCCAATATACTTGAACTTCAAAAGATGTTAAACAATCAGTTATGCTGCAGTAAATGAAAAGTTCTTTGCTGTTAAGTAGAAAGAAGTAAAAATGAAAGAGAAGGCATAGAAGTTCTAGTATTTATTTCTCTCCTCCTTAACATACCAAAACATGTGCCTAATTTCTTGGAAATTGTGGGCTGGAAGAACCTAGTTACTGGCATTATAAACAAACACAACTTCTGGTATGAAATTAAAATTACTATCAGTAAAAAACACTCCAAAAATTGCTCAAGAAATGGAAGAATACTGAATGAACTTTTCTAGGTCCAAATAAAGGATGTTTATCTCTGCTACAAATACAAATCTTTTTTCTATTTACTATCTCAGTAGACCATTGCTGCTCTCTCCCGTCTCCCTCTTTGTTATTTCCAAGTGCTTTCCAAGTGCTTTCACTCTTGCTAAGCAAATGCTTAGCAATCAGAAGACTTGTCTTTTTACTCCTTTGTCATAACATTCAGAAAAGCTAGTGTATACACAAAATCATTTTCACTGTTAGCATCTGTCAGGCATCCAACTGGACTGCCAAGAGAGACTGCATACATTCCTTGGAAGTTTTCTTGACCCGATAGATCAAATTCCTGGGCAACCCCATCTGAATTCAGTGTTGGGCCTGTTTTCTGCACAAACTTGTACCAAATGATTTTTTAAGGTCCTATATGAATTATTCTACAAATGTACATCCTTAGCTCCTTCAGAAAGCCTCTCTACATATCCCTAGGGCAGCATAGCAGCAGTTGTGTTGGCTACAATTCCTGTATGACAACAACCAGTATTCTCCTGTAATTTCACTTTTCTTCTCCATTGCCTTTCTACATCCACATATTGTTTCTTAAATCCTGTAAACTCTTAGAAGTTTCCTTTTGTTCTGCATTTGCATGTCTACACTTGGGAGTACTGGACTTGTAGCTAAGGCTTCCAGAAACTACAACAATAGAAATAAAATAAAAACTAAAGTAAAAAACAAGAATATCAATTTTAGGCTTAAGGACTAAAAAGTAAAGATTCACTTGAGCGACAACAACGCTTCTTAGTTTCTTAGTAGTTAAGAAAAACAAATGGAAAGACTAAAACCTAACACAGATCACCAAATAGATACAGCAGGTCTATATATAATTCCCCTATTACTGCAATGTACTCATGAATGAACTCTGTAGGAGAAGGTGGAAGGAAAAAACCCAACAAAATAAAACTTTGATTTTTAAGAGACTAACTAGATTTATACTGCTAAGAGGAAGGAAAGGAATAATTTCAAATCAGCATTCTTTAGATGGTGCATTGGACAAGAGAAACAACCATCAGATTTTACTGGAGAGGGAAGAGAAAATCCTTTTCCTAAACTGAGTTATCTATTTAATGCAGATATTCTCTTAGTCACTAGTTATTCTTTGCCTAGATAAACATAGGCATAACTCACACACTACCTCTCAGAATAACTTGCAGCATACCTTTTACCTGACATGCCAAGATGGTAAAAGCAGCCAGAGCTGCCAGCATCACTTTCCAGTTCCCTATTTCTCACTGCCAAACTGCTCGTCTTACTGGTTTTCTCATACAGTAAATCCCGTTTGTAGTTCTGCAGTTGTGGACATTGGTCTATTGTGGTAAAAAATACCACAGAGCCAAAGGAGCAGGAGTTGGGAGATGCTAGAATACGTCACAAGAAGAAATAATTTTATCGGCCTGTGTATCAAAGAAGGCAAAGTTCAAAGCAGCAAAATTACAAAAAAACCCCCCAAACCCAACAACTTGTTAATTCTCAGAGACTGCATTGGATTTGTCATCAAAATTAATAATATAACATAGGATCTAACACTGTGCACTAGCTGACAAGCAAATCAGAACATATGATGAATGTATCAAATCCCTGTGCTTGGAGTGACAGCATAAATGCCAGTAACTAAGGTTTGGTGGGTATTTTCTTCCTGTTCAAATTTTAAACAGGAAGAAAAGCCTTACCTGAGGCAGGAGAATCTGAGCATCATGCAATCTGAACAAATCTCTCCACTCCAATTCCCAGGTTACTTACCAGGTCACTTCGAGGTGCTTCCTGATAGTCTGCTGAAAAGCAGGACATGGAAGCCCTTGTGCCGTTGCTGTCGCCGGCTGGCCGTGGAGGCTGCGCGTACTGCCTGTAGGTAGCACTCTTCGGAGTCCAGCGGAACAGGTTGATCGACTCACGAACACAACGCTCAATATCAATCTCTGAAGGGGATTTAAAGAAAAAACAGGAAATGCAAGCGCAAAAAAATCAGTAAAGCCAACTGACCTAGCTATACATATATCCATCTATACCTTTGTCTCTCTCTCTCTCATTCAAAGGGCATGTAGTTTTCCAAAACATTTTCCCATTCAAAAAAAAAAAGCACTCTATTGTTTTATTAAAAACTAGTAAAGATGTTTTAAGGATTAATTTTATCCCTTGTTATGTAAGTAAATCTGTTAAAGAAAGAGAAGTGTATCAGAACTTTAAACAATGCAAAGACAGGACGATAATTGAATCCTACTCAGTGTAAGGTATCTTCACTAAAAGTTCTCACACGTCAGACTATGGACTCTTCAATATAAGTTCATGCAATACATGAAAAGTAGATTTCATGCAGTGTACAGACATCAGGATTTTGCATCCACTGTCTTATTTGTCAGTTAAATACTGCTAAGAGCCAGACTGAAAGCTTTCAATTATCAAACTTTGCATGGTCTGTCATTTTGACAAAGCTACATGTTATCTATTTTTTGGAAAACAGGAGTTCTCAACATTAATTTTGCTCAGTGGCAAATGGAATGAATTTGTTTTAGTGACTTTTTAAACAAACAAATGAACCAACAAACAACAATACAGTCCAAAATCCAACCAGACAGTCACAGTGAAACATTCTGGTTGAAAGAGTGAAGTGTGACAAAATATTACTCAACTTGGAGAAAAGCTGACACCTCCCTAATGGTAAACATCCTAAAATAAGCTGTGGTCAAATAAAAATAAGAAAAGCACATATGTAAAAGAAAAAAAAAGTAAAACCTATTAGAAATATAATTTTTGCAACACTAAGCATCCTGCATGTATCAATCTTCTAACAAGATGCAACATAAAAAAAATTACTTTTCTGTCACTCTAAAAGGACTAGTTAGTTTTGCATCTCCTGTATGTGGTCTGATGAAAAGAAAAATTATCCTAACTTGCATTTTATGACAAAAGTAGTGTATTGCGACAGACAGACAGCGAGTATATAAGAACATTTGGTGTCTGTCCCAAGCGTCTCAGAAGATTCATTACCACACTCACAGTTTAGAAGATTAAAGCATCACCTTCTATGAAGAAAACAGAGACACTGTAGCCAAACTTTATCTGCATATCTCAAACAGATTTGATGCACTGCCATCAATCATTTGTTGCCATCAACAGATTTGATGCCTTGCCATCAACTGGGAGTGACTCCAGAAACCTCAGTCATTAGCAGGGTGGTGAGCAAAAGAAGTTGAAATAGAAGCTTGGAACACAATATTCCAGTTGGATGAGGTTACTGAGTTTGTTTAAAATCTTACTGAATTATGTGATCTATTACTCTCACGTTCAAAAGCTGTGCCTATTCAGGGAGGATACAATCTGCAGCATATGCTTTAATTTCACTGATGATCCTTGTGCTTTTCTGTCATCTTTCTTCTGAAATTCTGAAAAATCTGAGAATAAAGCTGTAGTTTACATAATTTTGATTCTAGCTCTAAAAAACTTTTTGTGGATGTGAAAGCAAATCACAATTTTCCTTGACAACATAAGGTTCCCTATCTATGTGAAGTAATAGATGCTATAGACAAATGGACAATGTGATGTCTCAACAGTAACAATTTTCATTCTGTGAGAAAAACATATTTTCATTTTTAATATACTCTAATGGAAGGCCGTTATTTAGTATCATTCCCAAGGAAAATTCATGCAACTGGAGAATTTTATACGATTTCTATATTCAGGTAATGAGAGGAGATACCTTTCATAGTTATTATTCCTAAAGCTCAGAATACACCCTGAAGCATGGTCATTCAGTTGCACTTTTTCTACATTTCTGAAGACTCATTTTACCTATAAAAAGTTGAGAATTTCAGTCCAAGACTGTAGTAGATTTACGGTAGGGTTGGTTTTGTTTTCTTGTTTGTTTGCCTTTCCTGTAAAGAGACTGCTATAACTGAGTTTTAACACCATCTCTCCTAAGATTCTTAGCTAAAGAAACATTAGCAGTACTTCTGTAAGAGATGATATAAATGCCGAATTTAGTCAGTAAAAAAAAATCTGAACAACAATAATTAATAGCATGAGAAACATTTGGTTGTGAGAGGGCATAATAGCCTAGATATATCTGAAACTGAAAACAGAGGACTGCGGGATGGAATAGGAACTCCACGTGCAGTAGTGCTATGAAAAAGCTGAAAGCAGAAATTGAGACTGACAGTGTTAAACACTGAGACGGGCCAAAATATTTTGCCTAAAACAAGCTCTGTAATTCCAAAAGGTATTCAACAAGAGAAGCAGAAAATGTAGCAATAGGTTTCCCTAAAAACAATAACCAGTTCTCATACATCAGGGTGTAAGGAAAAAAGATAGGAGTTTGTCTGTTCTGTGATTTCTGACTGTTTTTTTCTCATTTCTTCTAAGCAGCATTTCAGAAGGTCAGTGACCATGGCTGAAAATGAAATTCCACAGAACAAGAGAGAACTTTAAATGCTTTGTGAGGGAGGCCGTCAAAAGCCTAACACCAAGTTACAGTCTACTGATTAACTGATCTACTTCTAAATAATGCAAAATAAAAATATAACAAGGCAATTGTGGTTTCCACTAATAATAGCAATACCCCCCCTCAAACATGTGCAAACTATAGGCACATGCATGCATATATATGGGAACAGTCAACATTTAGCACTCACAAGGGAGACAAGACTATTGGTAGTGAAAGAATTTACTCTAAGAACTTACATTCCTTTTCTAAAAACAGTTACTTTAAGGATACTGGAGTTTAAGACTACATTAAACTGGTATAAATATTTACAGAATATTTATTAGTCACATTGTAAGAACAGGCTTTACACTGAAGTAACCTTCAAGCCTGTCTTCATCATTTGTTTGAAATTTCAGTTTAAGAAAAAAATCACTTCCCGTCACTAACTAAAATGCAATGCAATCTCTTGCAGCTTTGCTGGATAAGATCTTTTCTCCTCCTTTTGGCTAATAAGTAAGGGTCTGCTGTGCTAACCTTCAGTCCCGATTTCTTCCCATGCCCTTTCAAATATATGACAAATGAGTCAGTCTGGTGAAATGTCCATCTTTTGTTATCGTACCAAGACTTCGCTTTCACACAGTATTAATCCCGCTTGTACTCTTCCTGCTTCCAAGTAACTGTGTTACAAGCCAGAAAACATTAGAGCTTACACATTATTTAAAACATACTGTTGGTATGTCAGAAGTGTAAATATATCCAGTCAGTGTCTAGATTCCTGGACAGGACTATGACCATACGAGCAGAGTCTACCTCACGAGGACACCAAAGTACTTGACAAGTGCAAACAACTTAGAAGAACATCCTTCTGAGACAGGATCTGCATAAATCTCCAGGCATCAGCAAGAAGTGAACAGAAACATTTCGACAGGATGAGGAGGGCATGCTCACTCACGGAGATGCACATATAACATCTCTGCTCTCCAAGGTGCCAACACTGGGGTGTTTTGTAGTTTAATAAGGATCTGCCTTCTGTTTTTATTAATACAAATTACTTCGCTGGAAAATCTGTAATGAAAATATGCTGACATAACATAGTATCATTAACTGTGAAGTGTGCACTGAAAAAATTTAAGCCTGACTTTAAACATAATACAAATACTATAAAAATAAATTATCATTTCAAAATTTACTGTATCTTCAAGCTGTCTGGTTTTGAAAACCTGCAGAGCATCTGTATTTCAAAAAGTCAAAGCTGCCACCCAAGTACCTAGGAACTAAATCACAAGTTTGAAAATCAAACATTGCATTTAGGAGTTCTGGCTCAAATGAGCTCAAGTATTTCACAGTCAAACAACAATGAAGCCTTATGGCACCAGCTAATCATGCAGCATCAAAAAGCTTTTACTGAGATTTCTAAATATGCAAATAATATAGGAATTCAAAAAAGGCTAGGGAAGTTAAAGAAAAGTGATCTAACAGTAATACTCTAGTTTTGTCATGGCTCCTTCCTAACATTAAGCCTATTTAAATGTTTTGCTCTTTTCCTAAACTAAGCTTCCTGTTTATCCTAAAATGTTTTTCATTTTGCTTTGTTCATACTAAACTATAACTTCTTACCAAGCTGCTGCCTCCCTCTGTCAATAGCTTCAACTGAAAAGGATGGCTTGGTCTGAAATAGCTGCTTTTTAAGCTACATATATTTAAGGTTTATTATTATAGATATAGGAGAAAAGAAGACTGCACTTGAAACATGCTGAAAGAGCATCAGTTTAAATGCAATACACCTGTGACAAAAGCACATAGAACTTTTTATTTTTACAGCAAAACCGGATATGCATATGTCATTCACAGAAAGTGAAGGCAAGTCATGGCAAAAAAACAGAACATGAATGGTTCTTTCTTAATGAAAATGTACACAGACCAAGTCTTGGTGTGCAGTTAATCAATTCCAGAGCCCTTTCCTTGGGTAACAGGATACCAGTTAAGAAATTCAGCCAAAATAAACTGCTTCTGCATTTTGGGAATAGCCCAGAATTATGAGCTTGGTTTGACCTCTCCATCACAAATACTTTATTGCTACCCTGCCAGGCAACATCAGCTTTCACCACACAGCCACATAAATAGGCCAGAAAATCTCTGTGAAAAGTTGTGAAGTTGAATAGGTCAGTCAGTTCGATCTCCCGATTCCTGCTCTTAGAAGAAAGAGGCAAAAGGCCATAAACTTTTTTTTTTTCTGGTGACATACAAATAGATACACTGAGTCAGCATATTTAAAAGGACAAATCTAGGAAGAGAAGTGACATTTCTATCCAACGTCTCTGTATCTATTAGTGCTAGAAGGTTATTATAAACAAAAAGGTCAATGCAAAATTATTCTTTTTACATAATTTATTTCATACATTACAGGATAGTTTCGTGACTTCATTGTTTTGTGGCCAGCAATAGAGAGAAGCAGCAGTAAACACTATGAATTATTCCCTGAGACATTAGACTGCACAAAGGGCAAACTTGCATCCTTTTCTTACTTGTGATTGTAAAAATTGCTCTGACACAGCATTTCAGTGAAAAGATTTAACAAAGAGTGCCTTCCAGTATGGAAATGTGATGCTGTCCTGCACTGGTAAAAGGTGAGCAGGGAAGACACAGAACACAGAGTGACTGTACAAACAGTAAAGCTTCACTGTAAGTGAATCACCAAATGCCACATGCTATGTCTTAGTGAGAAATAAGACAGAAATAGATTACATTTAGACTAATGTTGGCTAAGCTTCAACAGGAAAGCGTGTTTTAAACATTGTTATGAGGTGTGCCAGGGCTGTTTAACAACAAACATTTCTACAAACTAACAAAATGTTTAAGACATCTGAACCAAGCCTAACACAGTGGTAAGATACTGGCCAACACCAGAAGCACAGGAATTCACACTGTATAATGCAAATACTCAGATGGAGGATACTACGCAGAACCTGAGAGATACACAAGGGGAAATAAAGCACCTCAGCAGAAGAATGAACATTATTTATTTCATAGGTAGATAATAACCATCTACAGAAGATGCATAAAAGGACAAGTTTACAAAATTGAAGGAATTGGTTCAGAGGAAAAATTGTTTGAAACACAAACAATGTGTTGGAAATGAGGAACTTGTGGTGCCAACAACACAACATCCAACAACATACCATTTTTGAAGGAAAAACTTTTTTTGGCTTTTATATGTTGTATTGTTTGTTATAATATTTGCTACATGTCTATTAAGTCAGTTGAAATACCAATGAAACTCACCTTCTCTATCCTAAATCTGTGTTTCACAGAAATAATATGCAAATACTGAAACTCAGCATGCATAAATAGAGATCATGCTTTTATAGGTTTCTCTCTGGGTGGTAACTATGACTTCTGTTATTTCCCAGGCATAATAGGCATAAACTTGTAAAAAACTCTGCAGTCAGAAACTCTGACCAGGCCACATACTTATAAAACTGATTACTCTCTGAAGAGCCATAAGTAGAAGTCTTTTGTAGCTCTCCTCCTGTTAGCCTTCAGGATATTCTTAAGGAAATAATATGAAGTAAATCTGATTTTCCATTTGTTAAAATAAGACAAAAATTGAGACAACCTTGAAAAGGAGTTACTATTGCCATGAGAAAAGGATGAAAGCCTCTAATTTGACTCATTCATTCCTAAATCAATGATGAAAAAACTCTCGGTAAAGATAAATACAAACAGAATATCTAGATCTGCCAAATGAGTATCCTGAACCATGTAATGCTCTAAAACTGCCAGAGCAAGCAACATCTTATTCAAGATTGAAATGTTATTTCTCACAAATAAAGCAACTGTAAACAGGAAGGATAACAACCATCTTGCTTATGTACCCATGCTTGAAACTGCTTTCATTTCTAAAGAAATGTTCTTGCTATTTGTTACTACAGTAGATAACTTACTGAGATCCAAAACTTTCAGTGTTTACCATTAGTGAAGTCTATGTTAGTTTTTCACATGGCAAAACTAATATCTTTAAGTAGCTAACATCAGGCCAACCTTGTCAGTATACGTTTCTAAGTTTTTTAAAGTTTGCTGCATAATTAACCTACTCATCAGCCAAGGAAAAAAGTTGCCCTATTCTGTGAAAAAGCTAACATCTCTCATTTGAATTTACACACAGAAGTATTTAAGTACATTCAAGGAATTTTTAAGTTTGTCAAGAAACAGAAGGCATAAGCCGCGTGTCAGACTGTGTGTTTTAAGACATGTGCTAGGAAAGTTCTTCTGATGAACTCGCTTTTCACCCTTTCTATGAAACACCACCTCTTGTGATAGACAGTCCTTTGCTAAAGGACATATATTTGATTTTCTTCTGCCAGTGACAACTACAGAATAAAATAAAGGATTTCGTTATTTTTTTCCTTACTCTGTCACTCACTCCAGCATTTGTCTTTAGTCTCAAGAGGGTAGAATCTATAATCTAGAACTGCGTCTTGTTTGTGTCACTACAAGTGGAAAAGGTGAATAATTAAAGAACTCACAGCTTCAGGTAAAACAACATCAATCTTACAGAGTCTGACCCTATTAAATGGCCTTGGTGAGCAGGTCTGCCCTAATGAATCTCTTTGCTTCTGTACCAAAGTCAATAATCTTGAGGAACTGCATTATGAAATACACCTGCATCTACAAAAAGCCAATTTAACACAGCAAAGATGAGGAACATGCTCAGAATTTTTTTTTTACTACTACTAGTTTTACTAATAATTTTTACTAATAATTTTTTTTATTACTGGAAAACTTTCCAGTTAAAAAGACTCTCCAACTACTATCCGCTATTAATTGTTCAAACTGGCAGCAATGAAAAAACAAAGAGAAGTCCGAGGCCAATCAAAACAGACTTCAGGGCACTGGGACAATTGGTAGAGGGATCAGGAACACCGGTAGTGATTTCCTTGCTTCTTCCAGTAACAATGAATAATATTGATAGGAACAGGTAAATAGACCAGGTCGACGAGTGGTTCCGAGGTTGGTGTAATCGGTTTTTTGACCATGGGATGATCTACTCAATATCTAGTCTACTGACACCTGACAGGATGCACCTATCTCAGAAGGGAAAAAGAGTTTTAGTGCAGGAGCTTTAAACTAACTTGGATGGTGGAAAGGGACAAAACCAGGCTTGCCAGTGATGAGCGATGGGATGGTGTGCCAAAACTTGAGAAAACCAGCACACATGGGATCTCTCAATCTGTCTCAGGAGGTGTTGGCTACAATATACCACACCTGAAATGTTTCTCCACTAATGAACTCGGCATGAGGAAAAATAATAAGAGCTCAAAGCTTTGGCCCAGTCCCAGAGATTTGACATCATTGGTGCAAGTGAAACCTGGTGGGATGAGACCTGTTAACTGCAGTGCCCTGTTGGATAGTTACAGGCTTTTCAGGAGAAACAGGCAGGGCAGAAGAGGTGGAGGGGTGGCACTGTATGTTCCTACCACATTCTGCTACATGTCAGACTTTTAGGAAAAACAAAGGTAATGCATACTGTCTTTGCTCTCTCTGCATCACCTGCATAGGACAAAATTTACTATATCTCTAAACTACACATAAAAATTAGCAGTGACTTCAGGGTTGGTTTTGTTTGTGTGTCTCAAATAGTACCTCCTAAATCTTCTCCGGTAGTTATATTGTTTCAATAAAGTTCATACTTAACAGAGCTCCTTAAACACAAGGAAAAAATATGAAAGAGCAAATGAAAGAGAATTAAAAGAAAAACAAACACCTTGGGTAGTTATTTCCTAAACAATCTAATTCTATTTAAGTTTTAGCAGTTGATATACGTCCCTTTCATACAGCCTCCACAGGGAACGAACTAGGACATTTGTGGCTACAGCAAAGGAACTTTCTAGTATTCTTACTTAACCAATTATTTTGCCAAATTCTTCAAATAAATTTCCTAATATGCTAGGACATTGTTTAAACTATATGAAAATAAATTAAAATTTCAAATAGAGCTTCCAAAAATAGCGAGTAATGTCCAATTGTATTGACTTCATAGACAAAATATGGCCAAAGCTTTGAGACAAGCATTGGAAAGGGTTTTCAGCATCAAGTAATCAATAATGGCATGAGGCTGCTTCTTTTTCCTCACATCATTAACTTTTTTAACCATAAATTGAAACTGTGTTATATACAGTGAACTGGAAATAAAGTACTGAGGATTTTGTTTGTTTCGTAAAAACAAAAAAACTTTAACAAGTGTTCCACAAAGTTTCAAGATTGCAGTAGAATACTTTTATCAGTTTGGAAAGCAAGTTGCTTTCATCAGCAGCCTGAAATTCCAGTGCACAAAAGCTTGAAAATTACAGGAGTTTCAGACTGTTGAGCAACAATTGATTTTAGATTAAAATTATTGCAGATGTTTTGAACAAAATAATCTCTTCCTGGGGATGACCCAGTTTCAGGTGAAGGTTGCTTGTAAATTACTTTCAGGAAGTTCTCAGCCTCAGCACCCAATTTATTGTAACAAAAATAATAGAAGTTTTGTTTGAAAGCCACAGCTGACAAGAAGCATAATCAGTCAATACTTCTTAATGAGAAAAAGAGTCAGGTCAGAAAGAGAAGGCACAAGGCTATGATAATTATATATTCAAAAAGTTACTGATTAAGCTAGACCAATAACATTTAAGTCACATTAGGATTATCTTCCACCCTCACGCTTTTTTCCATTAGTAGTCTTACTAGTATTATTTTATGATATGCTTCAGAGTAACCTTACAATATTCAATGTGCCACTGCTGACATCCAAAATGTTACAGACACCACCAGTGTTAAAAAAATGCACATCTTTTTGGAAACTGGTATTTCCTACCAGAGTATCAGCAAAGTTGTCATCAACTATAACCAGCAGAACACATGTACATTACAACACTACAAATTTTAGTGAATTAATTTTATTATATAAACAGATATGCTTATGTGTTCTTACACATGATCTCAGCATAAAGTACTTCAACTGCCAGTAATTCAGCTGGTTCATGATAAATTGGAATCTATAATTCAGCACCCTTCAAGGAAAAAGAGTATGGAAAAATGACCTTAGGTGAGAAAATAAGTTAAATATTAATGAATCTATATTTAACTAAGACATATAGCTAATAAATGAGGGAGGTGAGGAGGCAGAAAGAGACTATCTTTTAGTTTAGCCATGTGAAGATATCCAGTTAAATTTAATACGAGTATTTGAAGTGACTAAGCATATAGACTGAATATGAAAAATCCACATCATAAGGAATGGCTTAATTAAATAAATGGAAAAATACATTAGCAAATGCATAGTACTATGCATTGTCTCCTAATAAGTAGGAGACAAGTGAAATTTTGAAATCTGAGCACATGTGGAAGGGTATACAGTGAGAAACAGAATTTGTAACAACAGTATTAAAAAAAAAATCACAGAGCTTCATTTATGACAACTCATTAAACTTCTGAGAGACTGATTTATAATCATGCACTCAACCTCAGCCTGCTTGCTGCCATATTCTAGACCTCTGTAAACTATTCAGTAGTGAAGACTACAACACTTAAGACTTTTTAAGCTTCAATGTTCCTCCAAACTTCATTCTCTCCTTCAGCTCTTCTGAAGAACAACTTCTGTTTAAACAAATTATGAATTACTGAATTGCACACATGGTGTTCAAACAGAGCCCAATAAATCTATAAATAGCCCAGGAACTACCCAGAAGTTAAAGTTATCTAAAGAAAAGCCACACAATTAAAACAGTGCCACCTCTTAACCAACATGTCTATTATGTTAGTAAAATCCTGGGTTGGAGACAAGAACATAAGTATGTTCTCAGCGTGGCAGCCTTCCTATTCATGTGTTATTACAAATTAAAAACACATCTTCCAGTTGACATGGCTTACTCAGATCAAATGCATTCTACTGTCTCACTAGATACTTGCTCTGAAAGAAGATCTAAGCTTCACGGTTAATGGTAATGTTTTTTATAAGATGTAACACTTGTTTGTATGGACAGGTTAACCACCTCCCACTGAACAAGGAGACAGAGCTTCTGCACAATGGTCATGAGCCTCCAGTACGATTTTCGAAGTTCTTCTGAAAGCTTTAAATTTCAAATGGAAACTGATTTAACATAGAGCAATTTCAATGGCTTCCAATACTGCTTTCCATAATCCTTTTACATTGATTGCTTCCACAGTAAAAGTTTAATTATGTTTGAGAGGAAAACAGGCTAGCACCAGCATCAAAGTGGAAAAGCACTGTTCAGAACAGTACTAAACTTATTTCTAAAAAAAAAATCTTATCAACTGGATTGTTTCTATATGTGGGATGTCTAAAAATAGTCACTTATGAATTACTTTAAATTGTTCTAAATTTCACAACAAAATACTCCAACCCTCACCTGGAAATAACAACAGGCTTACTGAATTCTTTCTGATGACAGTAAAAAGACTTCAACCAACTACAACAAACTGTAGTTAAGACCCACACGCACTCTGGCAGTGAGTTTGCCTAAATCTACCATGATTTCAAAACACATATTTACATGCAGGCACATACTTTATTCAGCAACACAATGGGGAAGACAGAGAAAGCGGGAAGAAATAGTTTTTTCTGTACCTGGCAAATCTGAAAAAAGAAGAATGCACTCATTGAATCCATTAGCCAGAAGACGATCCCTCAGCTGTTGAAGTATGGCAACTCCAATACAGAATGGGAAGGAGGAATTTCCAAGCAGTAATGTATCCCACAAGTGAAAAATTTTGTGCAAAGGAAAGACATCTGTATGAGAAATAAGCACAATAAAAAAAACCCCATAAGCATATACACATGCTCAGAGTGTTAATGAGTTGCCTATGCACTTTTTTCATCTCCTTTTTTATAGTTCTTTCTTTTTTATTTGGGAGCAAAGAGGACTCAGCCCCTTTAGGATCGTATTTGTCTTCATACGCCGTTTGATTATTCTGGAAATCATCACTGTCCTCTTTCATGAACGAATACTTGGAAGTGTGTGGGTTTTCACATCTCAAACTTATGCAAAATTAGGCAATTTTTTTTTCTTTTGGTACAGTGTAATTATGCACTAGGACACCCATATCAGTTTTTCACAGTATGAAGACATTAATGAGTTAATCAATAAGATCAATTACTTACAATTAGACAAAAGAATGAGCAGAATAAAGCAAATACTAGCAGAGTAAAGGAAAGACAAGAAGAAAGGCCTAGTAAAAATAGCATATAAAGCTGAAGGTGGTTCTCTTAAAATAAGCTATCCTCCAACTAAATAGTTCTAAGATTTTATTGCAATTGATTGCCAAGGAAATCATCTTGGTTTTCCAAATTTGGTGATTCTCATGAAAGTTATAGAAAAACAGGCATCTGCAGGAACCAGTTCTTAACAGTCAAGATCTTTAGAAATTGCAATCAAGAATCTCACATTAAATTCTTTGATATTTCATCAGAGAAATAATCCATCAACTCCTTTAATTCTGCCACTTTTAAAAAAGTTTGAATTTCAAGTCTGCCAATGTCGACATGACATGAAAAAAATCACAGAGATCTTTGAGGAAAGAAGTTTTTAAATTGCTTTCTAGACTTGTTTTATTAGCTTTGTCCTCTTTAATTAAAAGCTCACCAAATTATAAAGTTCTCTTTGTTCCTAACATATATGCACAAATAACACAGTGCTACTAGAGTAAGTGTGTATAAGTGCAATAAAAAAAAAGCTTTTTTTGATGATCTTCAAAAACAAAGTTACAGTTTCTTCCATTATTTGGGTGAGGGCAGGGGATGGTGGTGAGGTTTGGTTTGGTTTTTTAACTATTATTACATCTCTTTCCAGTAGATAACAGCTTCCTTTGCATACATCCTAAATACTTCATGTGTAAAATAATCCAGTTCAAATTCAACATAATAATTAAAAAAACCCAGAAATGCTATCTATTGCCAAACCAGGACAGACAGTAAGTGACAGGCAGTGTTGAGTTTCAAACCGGAACACATCCTTGCAAATTACAAGTATCCTATTAAATTACATATTATACCAAATCGGAAAGCTTTAGCTGAAAAAGTGAGAAAAAATATACTTAAGAAATAAAAGAACATTTAATCAGAGAATAAGGAAAAGCATACTCACGTGTAAACATTGTAAGAAACCAAGGAATTGCATAAAGCTGCAAAAGGTGGTGATGAAGGGAAGAAAACAAAAAAATGCTTTGAGAACTAATGTTGTCCGTCAACTACATTAGAAATTGGCTATTTCATATGAATGTATTTAAAATGGAAAATAAATGCAGTGGTAGATCCACTATCATACAACTCTTAGCCCCTCTGAGCTTTTTCCATCCCCCATCCCCAGTTCTAATGTCTTTCAAATTACTAGTTTGTAATACTGTATCAAAAACAGTAATAAAACCAACCACCACCCTCACTAGGCTCGTTTGCAAAAAATAACACCCAAAGTCTTAAATAACTAAAAAACCTGCTCCATTAAACTGTCACAATTCTCACTAAGCTAAGCAAAAATTAGCCAAGGATGCCTGAAAAAGGATAAACCAACTTGATTCAATATATCCTTTTGACTATGGAAAAAAATGGCTTTATATAAAGAACTAAAAGTGCAAATTGCAATTTCCAAGGTAAAAAATAACTACATCTGACTTTTTCTCCTCTGCTGGTATTTATTAAACTGTATACTTCTCAGTGAAGGAACTAAGAACAATTTTATTCTCAAAAGTAGTATCAGTTAAGCATTTATGTAGTTCTACTGTGACCTTTAAAGGCAGGTGCCATCTGATGATGTCCTGGTTCAGCACTTACATTACTACAAGGCTGTCTAAGAACTTGTGCTGCTGCAACAGCTACAGAAAACCTTTAATTTCTGCAAACTTTCATCCTCATGACATCATATAGAGTGTGAAGAGCTAAGCTTTTATGATACACTGAGAATTACTTATTTTTCAATGAAGTATTCAGCATGTTGCAGGCAACAGAATCCATTTTCTTGAAACAAACTGCACAGAAAGTCCCCATAAATTAGGAACGCAAAAGTGAGATGATAATTGTCAAATTTTATTCAGCTGCATAGCTCATGTGCTGTTTTATACTTCTGAAGATTTACAGTTAGGCATAAAGCTTAACATATTACTTTTTAGCTCATAAAAAGTGCAAATTAGTCCTCCTATTAAGCTTCTCCTGGAAGTAAACAAATGAGGAGCGGAAAGCATAATTGATATTATGTTAATAAATTACTACTTATTCCATAAACTCTTAACTGTGTTATGGCTCTGACTAAATGATGCACACACTTGCTGAAAATCTTCTTAGTATCTCTCTCTCTAAATTTCATTCTTATGGCTTCATCTCAGCACCTGATAATATTGGAATCATACTGTTCATAAACTAAAAAAGCTGCAATGACCAGACTGTTCACCACTTTTAATATTCAGGAGACTTTTATGAAGCTTGGCCTCCAACCTGCCAATTGATTTTAAGGGTTCAAAATCTAAACCAGAATCAATTTCTATCACCATTTTAATCTTGCAATACATTCATACTATTTCCCCAAGTATATCTATGTCATACCTTAAATAGATGGCAATGTAGTGAATAATAACATGCCCTATTCCCTGAAATATCCCCTACTGTGGTTGTTATCAGCTAATACCTGTTTACCTGCTTGTTTGTATGCAATATCTTGCTTCCAATGCAGTAGGAAAACAAGCTTAGTAGCCTGAGGCTCCTCTTTGCTTGGAGGTACATATTATGTGGACGTCATTTTGAACTACATTAATTCCTTGGTATTTAAAAGAAATTATTTCCTCCTTTTCATATATTTGACTAAAATGTTTTACCAAAGCAGATCCGAACTTTCTCCTAATTTCACAAACACCTCTATTGTATATGCACTTACAAAAAAATACACAAGAATATACACAACATAAGAAACTTTAAAGATTATTAAAAGGTAACCATAAGAAAAAGCACTGCTTTACTCTAAACCACCCTCACCAAAACTATTAACAGCGACATGAAAAGTAGCCCTAACACCTTCAGTAGAAGGTTATCAGGCGAGTTTGTATTGAAGGGAGTTTCCCCTCTGTTTTTAATAAATGTTTTAAGACAAGGCGGCCTAGGTAACCCTGAAAATGTTATGCTTACTCTTAACAAGCAACCAGAGGAAAGCCACAACACTGGTGGCGTTATCCCCTCGGCAAGCCGAAGAGCAGCAGGCGGACTGAGGATGCCGCACGGAGCCGCAGCTCCGCAGCCCCGCGGGTACCGCACCGACCGCAGCGCTGGTAAACGCTGCCCTCTAGCGACCGCCCGCCGCAACAGCGCCGTGCCCTGCCCCCGGAATAACCTGCTCCGGGAAAAGGGGTTTTCAGCCCTTTACTGCTGAACCTCGAAACATTGGCGGGGCTGTGGTTTCTAACGACACTTAACTCTCCGTAGCCGGGAAGTATACCTAATGTGTAATCAAAGTAGCCTCTGAACCACTGGAACGGCCTGAGAATAAGTCACATTAAGAGACTGTAAACTCAATGCTTCGTTTTCTTCAGTTACTTTTAGATGAGCAGTTCCATAATTATCATTTTGCTTTGCTAGTAAAATACAAGATCTTTTGTGCTTTGAAGTAAGGATTTGGACATTTCTTATATATGAAGCACACAGTAACCCCTTAAAATCAATTCCCATTCAAACAATAAATCCACAGGGTTTTTTCTTTTTGTTACAATTGAAATCCGTTGACCTCAGACTAGGTTTCATTCTCCATCTTTCCATCATCCCTATCTAAAGTTTCCTTTCCAAGGGTGCTCTGCTATGACAAATTCTGCTCAGTACCTGAGCTTGGAGATGCAGTTTGTGTTGTTTTTCAGCAGGGTGAAGATGTTTACCTGTCCATAGCTAGGTGGCCATATTTTGAGAAAAGTGCATCTTCCATTAAACATTCAAAACTCTCGGAGATATTGGCTCAAATCTTAATGAAAGCCTTTTCCATAAGGAATTTTTATTGCCTGTTATAACTGTCGGGATTGTTTCATTATTTGACTGATCCTCCAGAAGATGAGAGCTTTACACTCTTGTACCTACAGAAGATTGAGAGGGTGATCAAACACCAGAAAAAGCTTCCTGGAAGGTGCTTGATGCCCCAAGGCTGTCAGTGTTTAGGAGGCATTTGGACAATGCCCTTAACAGCACGCTGTAAGTCAGCCCTGAAGTGGTCAGGCAGTTGGACTAGATGACTGTTGTAGGCCCCTTCCAAATGAAATAGCTTATTCTATAAACTTAGGATCTTTCACCTTCACGTTCCATCTTTTAAATACACACATACACACACTTAGGTTCAATCCTAAATGGTGCCTAGAAAATTAATCATATATTTACAGGCTACAGAAAGGTGCAAAAGATAATACAAGTCTAGTCAAATTTTTAATATTAAATTCTACCCATCCATATGCACCTACACAAACAAAATTTAAGGAATTATTGCTTTCTTCACAAGATAAAAAGTATCAGCAAGAAACTTCTCCTTCAGATTCATTACCAAGTAATTGTGCAGCAGAACAGAGATAAAGTACTTCAAGGGTAGGATTTTTATTTTCATTTAGACGAGGTCCCTATTACTGACAGCTCCTGCATATCACCCAAATCAAGCAAAGGTATCTATCCACCTATGCTAGCAGCTCCAGCACAATGATAAAAGTAACTGCAGCCAGACTTTGACATCTGTTAAGGACTATATGACAACTGTTTCTAGCTTCCAAAATTTGCAGCTGAAAGTGCTTTAGAATAATTTATGGCTATAGTTACGCTTTTAGTAACATAGTACACTTCCTTGTTTTTCTTCAGTTCAAAATGGTCTGCTGCTTAGGGTCAGAATCATTCAGCAAATTAAGGAAAATATTATAAAGCATTATATAGGGTGGGGAAGATTATAAACTTTGGGAGAGTAAGCAAAGAAGAAGTGTAAGGTTCACTATATATATCACCCCTGTATTTACATGTAAATCACACAGCCACAGCAGTGTACCTAATCCAGGCACCACATCAGCTAATAATATTCAGAACAATTCAAGCTTCAGCAGTATTCAATATTCTGAGAGCTACGTGACCTGAAGCAAATGAGAAGGGTGCCAGGAAACACAATCTTCCCTGCAGCGGAGCCTGCGTTTCAATGATGAAAGATTAATCAGGATTTACTTTGATAGGATTAGTACTCAAGCACGAAACTCTAGTTCAGATCTCATTACTACAGCGCACATACTTCACCTTGATGGATCCTGTGCCGCCTTGTTATGGGTACAAAAAAAAAATCACTAGCTCACTCATCTGAAAGTCAGAACAACTTCTAGCTATTCAAAAAACCCCAAAAATGAGACAGACAATTTAGAAGGACAACTTCTCTTCAGAGGTTAGTGCTAATTTTAGAACAAGCATTTGTCAATGCAAGAGGGTTTTTCCAAAAATATACCTCTGTTTTGCAATTATTTACTACATTACCTAACAATTTCTAGACTGTAATTCTTAGAGACAAGGCTCATGTGTGACTATGTGCTGTCCAATGATTAACAAAATGCAAACTAAAATATGACAAAATGTGATTTTAAACTATTCCATCTGACTTGTACTTTGGAAGTTTTCAGTGGAGAGCACTGAAATATAACTTGAGCTCTCACATAAAGATTAGTAGTCTAAATGAGGATCTGTAAGGTGGTAAAGAAAATTACATCTTTACCACTTCAGTGGGAACTAGTTTCCTGGACAAAATACACAGAGGAATTGCTTTGGTCATCTGTGGCCTTTAACAAATAAGCATCGAGTACATTTACACAGTGATGCTGCAAAATTGATTCTCCCTCAGGAACTTAAATGTTGCTGCCCTTCGTCTACTCAAATATCCAGGCTTTCTACAGATCAATGTTCTCACTTCTCATTACCTTCTTTTCATCTTCCTCCCACCTGCCCTCTTCAGACATGGGTCATCTGCAATACATGGCCTTGTCAAACTTCTCACTTTATAATGCAATACACTGGCTTTCTCTTCTGCTCATTTTAACACTGCAATATCTTTTACGTTTATATCAATCAAACAAGATTATTACATTAAAACACCTCCACAAATGAAAATATATACTTGCTTTTCCATTACAATCTTTGTTAACAGCGATAATGAATATCTGCCAGTCCCAAAGACCCACAAATTCACTCAGGAACTGTGCACAACAAAGGACTTTCAGAGGCTTGGCCTTGGTAGTCCAACTTAAAATATTTCCTAATAAGCATAAGACTTTTCTGATACAGTAATCTTTATATTGCATATAGAAACAATGCATAGAAATTTCTTATTTAAGAAATTTTTTTCTACATGAACATCTCCTGACTTCAGTTTCCCTCTTCCCTCTACTGTCATCATGTTCTTATGACTAAGTTGTAATTACAAAATTTCTAAATGCCAAATATAGAATGATATAGACCACAACAAATAACAACGTTATCTCTATGGCCTTGTCTAAACGTACATTTCAGAAACATCAGTCATAAACTTCAATAATGCTATAGTAGGCAGACAAACATTTTTATTTTTATCTTGGCTTTTTGGACTACATGCAACTCTCTAAAAAGGAGGAGGAAAGCTTTACTATTTACACTCATAGCTAGAAGTGAGCCTCTAAAGAAGGTCCTGTTTTGCTTTTTCCAGCATAGTCTACCCTCTCTTCTACGTTTTGTCTGTGTTCTCAATTTTCATTTTCCTCCATCTTACAGACTTCTTTCCAAGAAAAGCACAAAACTTGTGTCTAAGTTATACACTTGTCCCATGTTTCTGATAAACTCCAGCAAACGACTGCTAAGCATTTTCCAAGGTCTGACATATCTACAAGATTAACCACACTTGCACATATTTTTTCAATTACTTGTAAAATGATATGTCTATTGTGTTAATCAACAGCACTTAATTAGTTTGCAGTAATTTTGCTGCTAGTAATTTAGGGACACATTAATTTTTGTATATTAATCTACATTTCAAAAAAAAATATACACACCTTTTAAGATAAATTTGTAAGTTATAGTAACTGGCTAATAGTATTTTTTTTTTGTATTTATCATCCCAACAGAACAGGAAGGACTGAAGCATGTAAAATAAGAGTCAAACTTTATCATTTTATCAGCATATTCAGAAAGGTCCATTAATATGGAAGTTTCACTTTTGTTGAAGTGCTACTGAAACAATCTGCAAAGGCATTTCATCCCGGTTGCCCTCATTTCCCATTTTTTAATTCCTCTGAATAATACTTATAAGGACCCTTAGCACTTACATCTGGAATAAAACCAATTTCATTAAGGTGGTTACTCAGCTCTGGATCATGGAATGCAATCATCTGGGAAAACACCGTCAGGTATTCTGAAATGACAAATGCAAGATAGTTGTCAAATCACAAACCATCATATGCTGCTAGCTCACAGTAGAGCTGTAGGAAAGGAAAACAACTGATTTCAAACCTACAATAAAACAACAAGTGAATAACACCACTGTCTTCCTTGTCATCATTACAGTCAATACAGAGGAAGAAACGTTTCATTTCTCTTCCTTAGTACTTCTCAACTTGGACTTTTAACAATGATTTACTTGGTTCATTCTTAGGTTGTGATGCATGTTTGACATGCAAAGTTAAAGACTTTTCAGTATAAGTATGAGCCACAAAATACCAGTGGAAGCAAATTAAAACAAGACTGTTCCACGGATTTTTAAGACTTCAACTGTTTTAGTGATATGAAAAGTTTATATTATTTAAACAATATTCTGTGTGGTTTCTTTTCTACAAAGTTAAATTTTGCAATCTGAAAGTTGAGGTTTTAAGGTAATGGGGCTACAAGGTTACCATTTTCATGATCAGTAATACCTTAATTTGTTTGCCTTCTTTTTTAGAAGCAAGAAGGAGAAATACTTACTGTAAGAGAGAAAATTTATTGCATCTTCAGCCTGGTACATTTGATTGATGGGTACAGTTTCATTAAGTTATCTAAATAACATTTGTTTTTAATTGGAAGAGAAGCAGACAGCAGAACACAGACACTGACAGATTTCTCTTTCTGTTCTGCCCCCTCCCACTTTTGCCCACACTGTCATATGCTTTGTTAGAAGGAAGATGAAGAGGTAATAACATTGCTGTTTTCTAACAGATGGTAATTCCTTTTCCTCCATGCTCCCAAATCCAGACAGCTAGTCTAGAGGAGGAAGACAGAGAATGTGAAACCTGCTTCCAGAACATGCTGACATCTCAAGGCTCCACAGACTACTGTCCCCAAATATAAACCTCCATACACCAAGTCCACACAGCTCCACAAATTAGCTATCCAGAGTTGCCATTGCTTCCTTCAAAGTCTACTGCAAGACTAGATGCCTACTGCTGTCTCACTTGGAGAGAGCAAATAATTCTTTATTGCTGTTTGCCTTCATCCCTGAAGTGGCAAAATTGAACTCCAGTTCCACTGCTAAGAAGCACAGAAGTGGCTCTGCTGGGACAATTCCGCACACAGACTCCTTTAAGAATAGAAGCGAGTTTAAACATTCAGTTGTTTATAGACTTCTGTATTACTTAAATCTTGATTAACTACACTCAAGTTAACTCCTCTCAGGTTAAGCCACCAAGTTAAGGACAATCACTCAGTAAAATTCTCTTTGGACTAGAAATTTTAAAAGCTCATTCTGCCCCAGGAGGACTGAAAAACAATGCTCTCACTGTAAGAATACTAGGGAAACAAGCCACAATCCCTGCAATCACTGCAAATTATACTTAAAAGGATGCCTAATTCTCCAAGGTAAGTTGCAATAAGAAATTAAGATCTCTTGACCCTACTCCAGAATTTCACAACTTTTTTTGCTTCAAGCTGCAATGACAAAGCCACAGCACACTAAACTTCTCAGGAGATTTCTGGAATCTTAGGCGTGCCAGCCTCTCTGCTCTGATACTGCACCTCTGCTGTGCCACAGCTGCCTCAGCTCTCAGCACTCAGCTGGGAAGGTAAGTAGGTAAACAAACGCATGAGGAGCTTGTGTCACCACAGCCAGACTGCTTTGGAGCTGATCCTGTGTCTCATGCTTTCTCATTTTCCAGCCAAAGTTATTCTTATTCACATGCATACAAGTTAGGGAGATAACTGAGCCTGTGCCTTAAATTCATACCACACTACATGATAATCATTTAAAAAAAGTGCATCTTGCATCAGTTTTATTTCGTGAAACAGCCAGCAGTCTCAAGTCAGGTATAACAAACCAATAATCCTCCATGTTCAGCCACACGCTGGTGAAGACAATTTCCCAATTAGCTTCCCTGAAATACATTTGTTCTTAAAATAAAGATTTGTGCCTGTTATGGTTCTCTATGGATATACCACAGGTTGATAGATTCCATCTTTATTTGAACAGCCAGTGTCATGAAGTATAGTTACTGTGCAGGATTACATGGGTAATTAAGGGACTAATGAAAAATACAGACATCTTCACAAAAACAGTCAATTGCAGTTGGTTGGAATATGAATTTCTGTTTCACATAATTGGGCACTGCATACCAAAATCTCTTTAACTGCTCTTGCTTCCTATTTCATGTAAGGAAATACCCCTGATAAGCTTAGAAAAAACAGCTGTCTTTGCTGTATGTGACAAGTTCAGAGATGAGTTTTTTGAACTTTGCAGTTTGAAAGATTCCTTCCATCCACCCCTACACAGAGGACACAAAGAAGGTAAAATTGCAGTGGACAGTTAAATAACACATTCTTAACACTTTCTTCCAACTCAATAAAGCAGGGACATGACACAGAATTTTTCTTTAAACCTGTATTTAAATATTGGTTTTTGACATACAACCCTAGAAAAGATTAATTAGAATACTGAAAGAATTCTAAAGGGTCTGGTCTCCCTGAGTCCTTGATGATACCAGATGTTGAACAAGAACTCAGGAACGCCTACACTGCTTTGGTTCACATAATCCTACTGACCTAGATTTCTAACTTCAGCTGATACATATTTTTGTAAAGCTCCTTAGGAATAATATCAGGAAACTCTGGAGAGCAAAAGTATTATTTTATGGAAGAGTATACCCCCTTGAGAAAAGCCTTTACCAAGCTATTAATCTTGAAGTCTAAAGCACTTGTCTCCAGAGGAGCATACTTGTTCTTTCATCTTTAGACCTTTACTGCAAGCAATCTTTCTTTACAGACAAAAGGATGCAAACAAGTTCTCCAGAATAATTTTTCTTATTATTTTATTCAGGTCGTAATACCTCTTACCCATAGTCTTTCATACATAAACCCTCCTAACCGCAATCTCTCCTTACATTAGCTCTCTCCTGATCATCTAATATGTAAATGCTTTTATGTCTAATTAGTTTTGTTGATCAGTTCTTAATTTCCTTTTTTGAACACAAAAAAATGACAGACACTGATTGAAGTTGATGAGTTTCACAAGAAATATATGAAATGATTTCTTTAAAAGAAATATAAAGGCAGCAAGCCATGCTGAAACTCAGTATTCAATAAACACTCATAACTGCTTGCAATTAATAACATTCATTACCACCTGGTTTTTTTTTAAACTACTGATGGCTTTTCAAACAGCTTCTGGTTTTTAAAAGCTGCCTGAAAGACAAATTATCTTCCCAACACGGTGTGCCAAGGTGGCTTTCTAGTTCCAGACAATTCCTTTTTCAAGTTTTCATGAAATTGAAAATTAATTTTCAGGTAGAACAGACATTCTTAGCTATTGTTTTAATTTCTCTAAGTTACCTATAAAGTTGTTGAAGACTGAACTATGGAACATTATTCCTCAGGGTTCTCCAACTCCTGTCCTGTATTGAATGACATTATCTTTCATGCAGTAAGAAATTCTCCTCAAATCCCTATTTCCTTGAATACCATAACTTCCATTTTCTGAGGAACCTCTTGTTTGTACTGCAAGGATGGACTGACTCTTACCTAGGATTTTACATAGAACATATTGTGTGTGTGTGTGCGTGCACATTTGGGGTTTCTCTCCTGCCTGAATCTTTACCTACTTATTTTGTTCCTAATTTTCTTGCACAGCTATGTCATTGTAATTGCACTCAAAATTTGAAACCCCTTGAAAAAGTGTATTTATATACCCAGAAATTATTCTACTTCTCTTAGAACTACAAAAAAATAAAGGGACTGACTTACCTTGAATAACATGAGAATTATCCTTCAGAAAGAAGTTATACAAATACTTCGGTATAAAAGCAGACATGCAAGCATATGCCAGAGCTGAGAGAATTAAAAAAATGGTCGCAATGACAGAGGTAGAAACAAAACTACACCTAAAAAAGTTCATTATTAAGCAGATAATAAGCATAAATACTTAAATCAATCTATACACAAAAATGATTGTATGCACAATAGGCATAACAGGAGTCATTGTCCTAAGAAACTAGTTTTCCCATACACAGACCTTATACAAAGAAAGCCAGGTACAAGAGAATAAAAGACTGGACTAGACCTGTTCTGAACAAATCACATTCTAAGAAGATGGAGGCCACATATACAAAGCTGATCTGATAACCTTTAAAGCATTTAAAACTATCATCAGCTTTTCTGAATAAAGCTAGTCTGACAGGTTAACACTTAGGTTAACAATACATTCACCTTAAAGAAGGCTGAACTACAGCTTCACTGAAATAGACATGTACTAGAGCAGCATTTCTTACTTTTACATACAAGGTTACTTGTGCTTTTGATTATATATCATTATTGTACTTGCAATAAACACAGGAATTGAACCCCTGCCTGAAGAGCAGTACACCACATGGAGTTTTCAAAACCCAACCATTTCTTTTGACTTGTGGCAACTAGAGCATTAAAATTCCTTTTTTAGGTACAGAAACTTTCCATCTATAAGCAAGTGTGCACATCTGTCTGCAACCAGATACAGATGACAGACTGTGCTTCCCCTTCACTCCCAACCGAAAAAGGTACTCACCTTCATTGTTAAAATTCAAGTACAGAAATGGTGCACAAAGAGAGTCAAGACCTAAGAGAGAAGAGCCATGAAGAAACAGCACAAAGAGCTCATTTATTTTTATGCACAAGATAAAATCATTAGTTTATCATGAAAATTTGCATACTCGATACTGGTTATAGTTCTACCAGGGCTTCACATGTAATGCTGAGAACAACTATGAAATCAATGCATGAAAACAGAGAGGATATCAAATTGTTAAACTACAACGCTGAACAGATATTCTGCCAAAGCTTCCAAGAAAGGCCAATTATCATCCCAAGAACTCACTCAGTAACTTTTGCAACTTTACCTTGGAACTGAACAGTAAGCAACAGACTCTTTGTTTTTAAACAAAGTGACTGAAACTTAAGAAAAGTAAATATATAACAAAGAGTGAGGTTATTTCTCACTACAAATTAAACACAGACTATTAGGAATTAAATTTACAATAACCCATAGATTCATTCTTCAAAGGAAACAGAAAGAAAAGCACTCAAAAGAGCTTCTACTGTGGGGCAGAAGAGGGGAGGTATTTTTAAGTCAGTCAGAGTTTTCCATATAATTCTCTGACCTTGCTAACTAGTCAAACTCACCTTGCCAGTACACCAAATCAGGATGGGAAACAACCCAGGCCTTCAATACACGTCTAAACTTTGCATGACCTTCTGGTGATGACAGCAATTCATCATACTGATGGCAACGAGGAATATCAACTTCAATCTGCACCACAGCCAACATATAATATAAAGAGAAATTGGGATAAGTGGGGTAGTACTACAGCAATCTTCCAATACTAGAGGTGGAAGTCAGCCAAAGAATGTAGGTCAGACCACCATCATAAACACAATCTGCTTCCTCTATCACTCTCAAAACCAAAACTGACAGGGGACCTAACAGCCCTGTCGAAGTTTAAAAACAGAGATTTTTTTTCTTTTGCTGCATTCATATTTTTAAAAGAGTGCTAACCCTTGAAAAAGGCAGAAAGCAGATAACAATTACAGTTTTTTACTTCTGGACTCGTTTCAGGTGGTAATATCACTTTGCTCTAAAAGGTAATCAAATGAGAGTTCTCAATGTTGTAACCAATGTGATGAAAAATAGTCCTTCACCCAGCTGAAAGAAACAGCTGTTGCTCCTGATGGTTTTTTTTTCTGTCTGGTAAGGGAACATTTAAGAACATTCTCTTCTTGGAGAACCAAATTGCTTAAAACCCCATTTCTGTGAAGCACAACTCACCTTACAGGATCTCAGGCTACTCAGTACACTACCTGTACACTTGTACAAGGTCCAACAGGCACAACAAGCATTCAATAAAACCAGGAATTTTAACAATATATCATTAGTATTGTTCACTACACTTGGCTGCTGCTACAGAAACAGTGATTATGAAGTGAAAGAGGATTTCACTTTCCACATGTTCTAACATAAGCTGAGTTAAAGCACTTGTCCGTGTCTGTTTTGCAAGATTCTTGCTACAGCACGAATAAGGTTAGAGGGCAAGGGCAACCCTTTTAGTATTATCAACCACTTTTTCTGTAATAGGTAAATGGCTCTGAAGGGTAGAAATGATCTTCAAGTGACAATATTTGGTAATGCCAGAAGTCTTACTTGTCTGTCTGTAGGAATCGGTGTGTCTTTATCAATGGCATCATATTTTGCTTGTATGGCACCCTAAGTGTGGAAGAAGAATATTTGAATTTAGAAATCACTTACTAACAAAAGGTATATGACAATGTACATGCTGATATGCAGAAGCTGACTGGTTTTTTTATGTACTTTAGTTAGCAACTCTTTTTTCCTGAAAAACTTTCCTGAAGTACAAAAAAAGTCTGACACTAAACTTTAAGAAAACCATCTTCATTCCGTTCTAATTCATGACATATGGATTTTTCTGTGACCTCACCAGTACAATCTTCAGTGATTATCAGTTGTTTATGCAGAAAGCTATGTACTTGATACAGTTTACCATTTTCAAGTTAAGAGATGCACTCAATTTAAATTCAGTGCTTACCTCAGCCACTGGCAAGTGACTTTCAGAATCATCTCTGGAGAGGCACTGAATCCAGTTGCTCATTAATTGATACTGACAGCATACACTACTCTAGTAGCTTGGCCTCGCTTAAATCCCAAGACAGGCATGCTAACAAGTCCATTTTAATGTTATGGGATAGGGAAACACTACCCATATTGTACAGATGGCAAGTTGCTGAAGCATGAGAACTGACTCATCTCCCAAGACTCAGGTTACAACCCTGACCAGCAGTTTTGCTTTTTTTTGTTTATATTATATAGCACTCAGAAGGTCATAACCTGAGCTAAATATTCTGAATAACCTGGGATTATCTGCAAGAATCTCCTTGCTACATGCTGCAGATTGCAAGCAAGGTAGATGCAAAAGCTATGTAGTTGAGGAACTCTGTGAGGAGCCCTCACTTCTAGGATATTCCTTATTAGTCCTTTGTCTGAAAGGGTTACATTTGATTTATTTATTCTCTAGTCTTTCTCAGAAATTCATTGATTGGTAGATGAGAAAAATACATTTGATATGTTTCATCCTGTTTTATCCGACTATCACTGACTGGAGCAGAAGGATTCTAACCACATTTGTCAAAAATATTAAAAATAAAACCAAACCCCCTGTTAACTACCAAAAGTATTTAAACAATCTAACAGAATATGGTTGTAAGGGTATTATTTTTCCATCTCATATCAAAATTAAAGGCAGTTAAGTCTACATACATTCTCTATCTATCAAATAACATTAGAAGCAAGAAGTAAGTTGGTCTGAACATTTTCTTTATTCACACAATTTCATGACTCAAACACACAATTTGTTTAAAATTCCAGTAACTCTACCTGCCAAATCTGTAAGTTCCAACTTCTCTGTCAATCCCATTCCTACCCCACTCCACTCTCAGTTAGTATTTGAACTTCTGCAAATGCCCTCCCATTACCCTTACCTCAACACCCAACAGGGCAGCCCAGGTTATGCCTCTCAGAAGAGGAGGGATGTCAACCCTAGCTTCTTTCCAAATTTGGTTTTTCTTATATGGGTAGGCCTACAAAGAGAAGAGATTAACTGCAAAAAATGTTACCATGTAACTGAAAAAATTCCAATTCCAATCCTGGGACAGTCTTTCCCCATAAGGACAAATACAGTCAGCCTGAACAGGGAATACAAGTTTTACAAAAAGTAAATTTAATTCCTAACTGGAAGGTCTGGATGAAGGACTTCTGCTTGTTGTTAAAATATCCACTCTTTCTCATAAACGCATTAACATACTTTGGTATATACTGGATATATCTACCAATCCAAATTTTTATTAGAAGTTTTTTATTTTCATGCTATGTACCCATCTTGGTTTTATTAAACATTTCTAGGTTATATTTGATAATGTGCATCAGCTCTCTAATTCTTAAACAAGAACCCATCTCTTCTAATGTAAATTAGGAACTGCTATTTCTTCCCCCAATATAAACCTCATATTTGTGACATGGCACTGCTATGGCATGTTTTCAAGTACCTTACTGCTTGGAAATGCAGAAGTGTTAACAGGCATATTTATATCTATAATAACCTAGTCTGTTATGAAATAAAAGGATGTAAAATTATTTTCATCAGTAAGTAACCAGTATTAGCAGTAGCTCTGATTTCATGTGCATACTTTAAAATTTACTTTTATATTCATCACTACTGAAAAAGACCTATTTCTTATATTTTTATCTTCAGTCTTCTTATACTTTTGTAGGGTTTTCTTCCCCTTTCCCAGTGTGGTCTCTTGTATCACTGCTTCCTTTTTCAATTACTTAGTCCTTTAAAAATCTTCCAATTAACAGGCCAAATCCAATTATCCAGCATCAGAAAGATTCCATACCTTCAACAGCCTGTCAAACAGGACAATTCTATTTAGCTGGTACTCTGTGTCCCTCTCCCGGATGATCAGAGGAAGACTGGCAGCTGCAGAGAGCTCATTGCTACTGTTTGAATGAGGTAAAGTTGACTGGCTGGAAAGAAAGAGCTAGGATAGTAGTAGTGAAGAGCATGAAATACAAATCACTGAAAAAAATTTAATATCCTATGATGTATTTCTGAGTCAGAAACAAGCATAAATAGATAATTTTGAATATTCAGCATAAACAGTTGAGTTTCTGCTGAGTTGTTCTCTCCAGAACAGAGAAACAGGCTAAGGTCCTCAGTTTGGTATCAGAGCCCTAAGTGCAGTGTTTACCAGCCCTCAACTTTTAAAGCCAAACAAGACATGCTAGTTTTGTTTTTGGGAGACAGTTAGGTCTAGCTATGCAGTGTGCCACTCAAATAAAACTAATAACTCAAAATTCAGTTCCTTATATATGTACAAATTTACAGACGCACTTACTCGTCTTCAAGCAATGGATAAAATGCTTCTCCACCAACATCTTTCAGCCTCTGAAGTGAAGAAGAAAAATAATTCATTATTAGAATGCTGCTCAGAATTCAAGTGGAAATCTTAGTGGATTACAAAAACTATTTATTAGTAATTCATTTGCCAAATTTAGTAGTTTGCCTTGAGACGTAAGCATTAGCTCGGTACTCTGTCAGCAAAGAGGCATACAGACAGCTTTTAACACTAAAACCTTTTACTAACAGAGGTCTTTTGAGTTGATGGAATTTCTCCTGCCTGAAGATAACTCATCTATAAACCTATTTCCACACAAAAAATGGCTTCTAATGATCATGGATTAAGAGATTAATAGTATTACATAGTTCTTTTTCTTTTCCTAATCTTTCTTCATGGACTTCCTATCCAAGTAGCTGCAAAGCAACTGCACAGCTTGGTTTTATGTTTCTAATCAGTTCAAGAGTTATGCAAACTTGAGTTTCTTTTAGGAAATACAGACACTCTCAGGAAAGGTGATGAACAAACGTGCCTGGATTTTTCACTGGAGTTTTCAGACATCTTATGGTGCATCAAGATTAATGTTTAATACCATGCTCCCTGCAGTGCTCTGTTTTGCAGTTCCATCCTTAACTTGAAGGCATACTGCACAGCCTGTTCCTCCTGGGACTGACAGAACAGTTCATTCTCAGTTCATTCAGTACTGCTCCTCTTTTGATTATAAGCATCATGCTCTGCTCTATAAAAGGTGTTTGAAGAACTGTGTAAGTTCAAAAATTTATTTCAACTAATAGTGCAAGGTTCAGGCTTGCATCGTCCTCAGAATGAAATTTCAGTATATACTTATTTTCTGCTGTATTTATAGAAGTAGGCAGCAATATCCAAAATTTCAGATAAAAAAGTTTAAAAAAAGCCTTAAAAGCTGACCTTTCATAAGAACAACAGTAGGAACTGCAGTGTGCATCAACTTTATAGTAATTATTGCATACTGTTAACCTCCCTCCTGCCATGCAAACCACATCAACCAAGCAAAGAAAGTATCCCAATTCTTTGGTCTGTCTTCATGCATTTTTGTGTCAAGTTTTACTGAAGAAATACATTTACACAGTATTTGACACACTGCCCCCAAAATTAAGGTGGCAGAAAACAAGACTTCAGGGGTTGCATTCCTTTTTGTATTAAGCCCTGTAATTATACAGAAAGGTTTTTTTTTTCACTGTGACAGAATTGTATTTGCTATTGCAGTATAAATTCCTAATTCTAGAGCAATAAACATGTGCAAAGACATATGAACAATTAAAACATTTCAGTGATATATGGAGTAAATCTTGTAACTCATCATTACATCAAGTAAAGTCATGAGTTATCGTACGCTGATGTTTTCCACTGAAGATGGAAGAAAACTGCATGACAGCACTTCTGCAAAATGCTTTGAAGAGATCTTTTGAACTAGCTGTTTCATAGCTATATATTCCAAAGATTAGTAATTAACTACTGGAAACTTGGTATCCAACTTTAAGTATAAAGCTTTTAAGGAGCTGAAACTGAAGTGAGTTGATCTTTCTTTTGGATAATGTGAGCCATCTACAGACACCAATTAAAGCACACAAGAAGACACTCACTATCCAGTCACTTTAGCAATTGTGGAGAATATCAGGTACTACAGAACTATTTGCACTACACCAGGACAAAGAAGGTAACAAAAAAAAGAAAGGGAGGGGTGATAAATCAAACCTAGTAACTTTTTGCAGACAAAGCAGTTTAATAGCATAAATCATAATCTGACACAGATGCTAAGAAGTGTTCTCTTGGAATTAGTAACATTTCTGTTTGTAGAAACAGCAGCAGGAGCTCCTGTTACATATTCCCTTTAAACAAATGTTTCTGCAGTGAGGTTGTAAGAAAAAGCGCACAATATTACTCTTACATTTTGGAGCTGGCACAGAGACAAAGTCACAGTTGTGTCATCTAGGAGGGAACTTCTATCTCGTCCTTGCCCAAAGCTCTCACCATCTTCTAATAAAAAGCTTCAAAAAGAAGAAAAAAAAATTAGGTCATTTTGTAACACAGGACTTGAGCTAGGAAAAAAAATTTCTTACATCAAGCAGTTTCCTCTTTAAAACAAAGTATTAGCTCTTAGAGTATAGTGTATTGACTCTGCATAGCATGAAATCTGCTATCAAGGGAATGTACAATCACCTTAAATTATTCAGACAGCTTTTGTTGTAAAACACATTTCAGGTTTTCTATAACTTTGGTTTGCACGCAAAAGGAAGAGTAATGAGATATGGGATTAATACTCCCTTTTATTCCTTGATGTGTCACCGATCAGAGTTGCTATTTAATGTGAAAACCAAAAATAAAATATTATCATATGAAAGCCATTTTCCATCATGAAAAAAAAAACTAAGCATAAGTCTGACCCAGACCTTTTCTGTTGAAGTCCACCTAAGGATACAAATGAATCCAAGACAGAGTATCCACAAATTTTCTATTTTATGATATTTTTAAAGCAGATCACATGAAACTGATTTTCAGAAATTAAGCTATCATTACCAGTATCACTTAGAAGATGGAGTTAGACTGTATTTTTTGAAATTAACACCTGATCTTCAAGTCTTTCACCTTAATGATGAATAATGTTTGTGCCTCATAACTCAAAAGCACCTGTGTTTACCTATGGGCAAAGAAATATGCAATTCCTCAAAATCTCGCACTAATTTTGACACTAAAATATCACTTAAAACACCTAGTTCCACACTTTTTTTCTTTTAAAGATATTGTATTTTGGCTGTACACATACTTCATGTTTAAACTGCAAAATAGTAAATTGATATATATCGGCACATAATTATGTTTATTAAGATCAGATAATAAGATTAAAATATGAATTACTACATAAAATTGCAACACGTGTAGCAGTAAGATAAAAGTAGTAATGACTAAAATGCTTTTACAGACTTGTAAGTCATAAAACCAAGCATTTTTAAAAAAATTGATCAGCTAATCTGCTGAATAACTGGATCGACCATTCAGCACTGCTGCTCTATGAGAGGGAATTCAGAATGTGAGAATTTGCTGCACTACATATTAAATTAAATTACAATTTATGTATACAAATATGTAAACAATTTATGTTTACAAAATATGCCGTTGAAGCACAGTGAGACATTATTACTAAAACTTAATGTGATTTGAAAGTGTACAAAATTTAGGGACTTCCAATTCAGTATTCTGCACTTTTCCTGCATCTTTTCAAATTTCAGAAAACAAAAGGAAGATGAGGTAGGTGACAGATAAAAGGCATTCAGATAATGCCTTAAGTTAGGTAAGAGGGGAAGTGACAATTTCCTGTTGTTCAAGAATGCTATTTTCAATATTTTGCACACACACAGGTGTTAAAACTAAATATGTTCTCTCAAAATTACTAGCCTTCTCCATCCACCCATCCTCCTTTTCCTTAAAGTGCTTCTCCATCCTTACTTGGGAAGTGTGCAGACAGGTGGCTTTGATCGAATGATTTCCTTGTTGACAAGTTCTTTCTCCAAGTCTCCTCCAGCCAAACACCAGAGATAATAAACCTCTTCAATTGATCTTTCTGCTAAGTAATCATTATCTTCATCTATTGTGAGAAATGACATAAATTACAGCTTTTTAGGTAGTCTGTATTTCTTCTTACAACTCTAAACACATATCGTTGAAAAAAAAATATGCTTGAAAGGTCTTAATGTGAAATTTGAGGAAAAGTGACCTTCTCTTTGCAAGTGCCCTTTAGGAAATTAAGGAAAGAAGTCAAAAAAAGAGCAAATATTTCTACAGTTTGCCTTGAAACACTCAAACAAATACATAGTGTGGACTTTCGCTTTCCGTGTGTTTTTAAACAAAACAAACCACTGTTTTGTATACAACACAGCATTAAGACTTAAAATAAGAAACAAGTGATTCATACTGAATAGTTATAATCTCTCTTCCCTTCACCTACCATACTCACTGTAATAGGTTATAAAATATTTGTCTCCAAAAACGTATAATGAGATTCTCTAAACATCTCCACGTTCATAAGAAAAAGTTAATGAGGACTTGAGAGTGGTAACACTTTGAACATACTGTAGTTCAAAACTTGGAAGTATAACCTTTTATCTTAGAAAGTGACCTCTTTCACAAGGATTTTGTTTTCCAATACTTCAAAAAATCATCTGATGCTATGATCAAGCAGAATCCAATTATCAATCCACGACAGAATTTAGTGGAAGAGAATTACCTCGTATATGCACAGGTCCAAACTCTAAAGGCAAAAGATGATACTGCTATTGCAACCTGGACTTGAATACTAATGTTAAATATTTATTCCCTGAAGTCGAAGCACAAAATTAATATGTCCTCCTTTGACTTGCATACATCCCTCAAAACATGTCTGCCTATACCTCTGTCCATTAAACAACTTATTTCATTAATGTAGTGTTGTAACATTTAATAGTTTCTTTGAATAAACTTCTGGAGAGAAAACGCAATAACATTTTATTTTCCTTCCCCCTCCTATGACATTTATCCCACCACCTGCTTTTACCTTTACATAATTGACTTATGTCTTCAGGAAGCGTTAAATTAGCACACCTTGGAGAAGATGAGAACAGACCAGAAGGTTTGTGGAAGGGAGGATATAGAGAGGATACCTCCCTGAACAAACTGTCATTCAGCAATTCCTCTGGAGTTGGCCTTGAATTAAGAAAAGAGAATAAAATACTTACAGCAAAGTGCTTCCAAAAATGTTATATTTCAGTGAGAAATATCCTCAGTAAAAAATACTAGTAAGTTATTTTAAATTATATTGGATTTCAGAAATCTTAACAGCAGAACAGCCTACTAATGTTTTTCAATTCATGAAGTAAAACAAACCATGCAGTCTGTTTATAGCCCAAATTTAGATCCCACCTTCACTTAATGTGAATATGAACTATTTTATTAATTCCCCTTCAGTTGCTCAAAGCAGGAATGTGAAAAATACAAATGCAAAGCCTTGATTAAAGAACAAAAGCATACTTCCATTTTCAGAAGGAAGTTGTAGTGGACTGACATAATGAAAAAGTTCTTTGAAAGGAGAGATTTGAAGTAGCCCTTATTCTGGTTACAATAGAGCTGTGGCAACCACCATCAACTTCCAGACATAGAATCAGTAAAAGCTGTGAACTTAGAACTACAAATGCCTGAATATTTTTCTCCCAAAATTCTCATATTCAATCTCAAGGTTTTGCACCTCTGATTTGTGTCCCCTCCCTAATTCTTTCCTTTTAAACACTGAAAAGCAACAGAACCGAGCATTTCTTATATGTAGTCCAAACGTCAATATTTAAAAAAAAAAAAATGATTCAGCAACGTTTCTTCTAATTTCATAGGAACCCACGTGCTGTATTACGCCCTTGAACTGAATACTTGCCTCTTAGAAGGCTGGAATGTAAGGCATTTCTTCAGCAGAGCTATGACATTTTCAGAATGGTCCTGAAATGTAAGAAAAATGTGGAAGAGGTCTGTTTATTACTGTCTTAATTCAGCAAGCCACTTGGCTCATGCTTAACTTTTAACATACAGGCTATTCCAACAAGAGCAGTAAAATCTCACACCTACACATATGAGGTTAGTTGTGTAAGACTGAAATGCTGGGGAAGCAATTATTCTCACCTCCCAATCCTACATTTGATTTGGGGAAAAAAAATCTGAGAAATTTGCAAAGTATGCAGCTTTTTACTTTTATTTTTAAATTTAGATACTCTATAGCCAGCTTGAAAAAATGCAATACTTGGGAAATTTCTTCTCCTAATAGTCAGAATCCTTTCACATAATGTCTGAAAATATGCAGACACTAAAATTTAGTGCTTATTTTTGTGGGTGAGAACATTTACTGAGACTGACAGCAACTTTAGGAAAGAATATTACCAGTGCTAGCTATTGAAAGGATCTTAGATAATAGTTTAAACTCCAAAATTTTTCATCATATTGCAATACAATAAGTGACCAAATAAGTTAAAAAAATAAACATGTAAAATATTATGGAAAAAATAGTAAAGTATTATAGATAAGACAGCATGAAAGAGTAAACCAGGTTCACAGACCTTAATAATATCAAGACAACCATGTTCTTCAGCCAATACAGTTACAATATCATCTACACAGCCTTTGAAAAACAAACAGAACAATAAAAAGTTAAAGACTATGAAAAAAGTGATACCAATTAAACAGGATATCAGATAAACCTCCAATCCAATAAAAACCACTATTGATACTGGCTTTTTATTAACATTGCCACACCACTTGAAAGTAAACTATCAAAATCAGAAAGGAAAGTTATTATCATCTACGCAGACAGAAAACTGAAGCCTAAGGAAAGTTGAGCAGCACTTCTAAGCTAACAGTGAAAATCTTCTTGCAGGCTTAGTAGCTCCAGATTGTCAGTCTCTGCCAAATAAATTAAAATAGTCTTTTCACTTGAAAAAGTGAAAAAAATGAAAAAAAAAATCCCTTAAAGGTACCTGCATATAGAATCTTGAAGTAATTTTTCATTTTGTTGCTACTTACAGATAACGGTAAGTTATCGGTAAGCGGTATTTTAGAACTTGTTTTCATCACATTATTGAGTAAATAATTCCTGAGTCAGGACCTAAATGTTTTGCAGTGGATAAAGGTTACTCACAACTTGAATTCAACTTGAAGGAGACAGAAATGCTTCAGGAAGCTTTGTTAACAAAGCTCCAAAACAGGCAGAATTTCAGCACCTAAGCGCTAACTGCTGAAGGAAAAAGATGTTTCTCCTGATAGTAATTAACTTTAACAATATTACTATTTGCTCTGGATAATAATAACTTACTGTTAAAGCCTCAAATTGCAAATTGGTGCCCTTCCGTTCCCCATGGTTATACATAAACCCTACCAGAAATAAAGTTTTAAACCACACAAAACCAGTCCCACTTCCATACTTATTTACATTAAGCAAGAATTCCACATCTACAGTAATGTTTTACAGTTTGCAGGTGAAGCCAGAAACAAGCCCAGATGCAATAGAACACTTCTCAGCTCTCTTTTCTTTTGAGTCCTGCTTCTCCCTGCTGGGCAGTTACTACACAAGCACTGCTAGTGCAGGGACAGTTTTCTTTAGCATCATACAATTCCTAACCTATTTCAGAAACCTCCTGAAACAAAACGACAAATAACGATGAAAATGACCACCATTCTTGAGCATGTTTTTTTTTTTAATAGTTTGCCCTTATGTTAACATACTCATAGCTTTTCCAAGGTTATTTTTCCTGGCACCCACCTCTGTACTTTCCCTAGAAAACCAGCCATGCTTCAAATGCCTATTTAATTCTGGACATGAAAGATGACAAAGGTAAATTGCTTTAGGTCTGAGCATCACAAGCTGATTAGTCTGTAAAACTCTAATTGTAGAACTGCTTGGAAATTTGAAAAATTCATTTTGTGCTACTTACCTAACATAAGTATAAACTTCAATCTTTCTGCTATCTCCAAACTCTGAAATAATTTTCTCCCCTAAACAAATAACAAAGTCAAATTAACAGTAGAATACTACTACATGAAAATATTTAGATAACATTGTATCCCATCTATATACAACGACAGTGAAATAAGCTTTTACACGTGAATTTTAGATGTATCAAAAGTATCTGTAAGAACAGAAAATGTTATTTACCCCACCATAGCAGAAATAGTTTCATGCCATCAGAAAGAAAAAATATAACACTGATAATATCTCACAATTGGAACAGCCTGGTAGTTGTGGTCTTGTGGCTCCACAGGCAGCCATCCTTCATTGCTAACACATACACTCATCCAAGCAATACACTCATATCAAGCATCCTACACACCAATATGCATCCTACTACTAGAACAACCACCAGTACTGTCCAGGTAGGAATGCTAACATATTCTGATATTTGTGCTTGGGCGATGGGCAAAGTGTCATTAATCCCATACTCAATAGCAATCAAGTTAATTAAACTATTCCCAAAGAGTTAAAATCAAGAGAATTATCCTCTTACATACCATGCAAAGCTCAAATAATATTATACCAAGAGACCACAGATCTGATTTAGGGCCAGAAGGCAGAGGCTTCTCACACTGAGTATGATCACTGGGTTTGACTATTCCCTGTGCAATTACTTCAGGTGCCAGATATGATGGGTACCTAGAAAGATGCAGCAACATTAAGTAACATCCCGTCTGTCCAAAAAGTGTGCCTTTCCATTATATAATCAGAACAATTTTGCATTTTGAGAAACTAGAATACAAAGCAGACCATTCTATTTTATTCAGTCAAAATCTACACATTATAGCAAAGTTTCACTCCAATTGCAAAATATATAGTGTTTACTACATAAAAGGTCAAATCTCAATCACCAGCTCAGTCTTTTTGTGGGAGGAAATGGCAGCTTTCAAAATAGAATGTCTACATATCTCAGAGAAAATGCACATTGAGTTTTAGTATTAGTGTTTTAAGTTAGTCTATCTTAGACTCGTATTTGGTGGTGGTGGCAGTATTCTTCATCAAGTGTTCCCACTAAATAACATTTGAACTTGCAAAAAAAGTAACAAAAGATGTTGAGGGCATATTTCACCTGCTAGATACCTTCTACATAATTTTAAAATAATACTATCACTTTTTTTTTCTGTCAACAATTCATTACAATACTTAAAGTGGCAAAAACCCCACTGCAATAAAGCATGTCATTTTGGTCACATGGTAGGATCTTTGAAAATAAATCACAAAATGATAAATGAGACAAAAAAAACCTACAGTGGCGTGCAATAATGAAGCATTGATTGTGCATTTACCTAAATTTGAAATCAGGAATCCAGGTCAGAGGGAACTACTAGCATTTGAAGGCAAATCCAGGCAGCAGGGACTGACAACAAATAGCTAGAGCAAGATGCTTGCATAGTACCCATTATCTGTCTTTCATCCATTTCACCTCTTAAATGACATTATCAGAAGCTTCTGTGTAAGGGGTGTATGCAACAGATACACATTAAAATAACAAACTATAACCTGCGCGTACAGCACATTTTTAAAGATGATTGCTCAAAACATATTTCCTGAAAAAATATAACTGATGTATTTTTATTGTGTAACTACACCCTTACCCTATAGGAAAATCAACATCAACACCTTGAGCTGTCATATGGTAGAGTCCAAATTTAGCCAACTTCACATGTCCCTGAAAAGGAAAAAATAAATTATTAAGAGCAGCAGAATCTGACATTGCAAGAATCTGCATTTTTGTTAAAAGAAAAAAAGATCAAAAAATTATTTCAATTTGCATTAGCTGTCAGAGGACAGATTTCTAGAAAAAGTCACTGTCATATTTCTGCATCATCTGTTATGCAAAAGTTCACTGCAAGTTACAAAGGTCCTTATTTCTAAGGCTTTTTACTTCCCAAGAGCATTAAGTAATCATTTTGTTCTGAACACACACAAGAACATCAGACCTTTCTAAGTTACAGTATAGCTTCAGTAAATCAAAAGGGCTTAAATATTCTACTGAACATTTTTCCTGTTTGTAAACTGTTTACAATCCTGTTTGACTCCTAGAACTTCCTAAACATGACCACTATCCCCTCACCTCTTCCATTTAACCAATCTTGCTTGTGCTTGTCCAGTCCCTCCATCAACTCATTACTATCTTGCTCTCCCTACCTCTATCAAGTCCTATTTAAAAAAAAAGTCTTTTTCAGGTGCTTGCTTTTATTTGTGGAGGCAGGAAGTAAACAGCAAAACAACAAAAAATTGGCATAGAAGTTAAACTGAGGTCTTATTTATTGCTGGATTTTGAATTACACTCAGCCAGCCTCCAGATGGTGCAACAGAGAAGGCTACTCAAAGGGCAGGGGAGAGCTTAGAAGTTTATGGTCTCACGGCCCTCTTTTGTTCTTTTATTGATTTTAGGAATATCTTAAAATCCTAGAGTACTTTTGCATGTTAGAGCATTATTATGATTTTCATTTGTTTACAAGCATATAAAAAAATACGTTTCTTATTTCCTTTGTCCTCTCTTCTCTTTCTGCCTTCAAGGGGAGGATCTAGTTATTCTATCTAAACTGAGCAAGAAGGGGAAGCAGAGAGGGGTTATGCAGAAAGGTTAAGCTCTTTAGCTGTCTGTTCAAATGAAGCAGCTGCTCTGAGTACAAGAGTAGCTATTAATTTCTCTGAACTCTTAGGAGCAGAACCAGTATTCCACACTGCCAAATCAATAGTCTAACAGAATTGAGAGACACTTAAATTTGAATAATTTAACATGAACAAAGAAATATGCTAACATCTTAAAAGTCAAGCATCACACTGCCATGAAACACTATTAACATCGAAATAGCCATAGGAAGTATTTTCCTACTGAAACAGCCAGGAAGGTCTTGTAACTAATTACAGTGATGACAAGTAGACTTAAGTTACCACTTTCAGAAAAAAAGGGAGAAAAAAAAATGTGGTTTGGGATAAAGTAAAATGTGAAAATAGAAAAATAAGTTCTGAAATACATTTGAAATTTCAGAAATAGAGGAAAACTGTAGTTTAAAAACAAATAAACAAAACCAACACCTTTTCAGATACAGAGGTTTTATTCCCCCCATCAGTAGACATGTGACTGTTCAGTCTCCATATACAACACAGAATGCTACTTGTTATTAGCAAACAAAGCCATCGATTCATTCGTGTAGCTGTACCTTTCGATCCAAAAGAATGTTGCAAGGTGAGAGTGCTCGGTGGACCATTCCATGTTTATTCATGTATTGCAAACCTTGCAAAACCTCATATGCTATGCATAAGACCCTTGAAGAACTGAAAAAAGGCACAAAACCAACAACATGTTAAAGTGAACGTTTCATCTGTGAAAATACAGTTTTCCACAACTATTCCAAACACAAGTGAGACATTTACAATTCCAGAACAGTTTAAGGGATCACTATTGAATATAGTAGGATATGTTCAGTGCTATACACAACTCCCCAAAATCTAGGGTTTTGATTCATCCTGAACTGGTCCTTAAGAACAGCAGAAAATGATGCCAAAGTAGAAAATATTCTCTGTGATAGAAACTATGATTCAATACCTCACCTAATGAGGTTTTGAAACTCAGATGTTAACTAGAACTTATTTAGAAAATAGAGACCTGCCTAGATCACACCTACAGCCTTCAGTCATCTCCAAATGTGAAATAAGAAACAAAAGAAACGTAAGAAAACTTCATTTTCAGCACATATTGTTTTACAACATTGGAAGTATCAACCTCATCATCTTTGGAAAGAAACAATGAGGTTTACCACCCAGAACATTTTGACAAAACTGTGTATTTTAACAAAAGTTATTATCTACTGTAAGAACTGACAGACTTAAAGAGGAGTTTCTGTGAACAAGTGATCAGAAATTTATACAAAGACCATGAGTAACAGGCTTCCCAAGTGTACCCAAAATAAGAACAAAAGCCACAGATCTCATGTCATCCAGAGAGATTCCCTCTAATTTTTCACTTTCCTCATTCTGCCCACTCCCCCTCAGACATTTCATGTCTGTTTGGCAACTTTTTCTCTGAAGGCACTGGTTTATAAAATGTCCAAAAAGCAAAGAATATCTACTAATTAAGTCCTAGTTTTACATTCTACTTTTTTTATTTCATTGTTAAGGAGTAACATATAATAGCATTCTAGAGGATGTCATCACCTTCTCTTGCTTATTAAAAATTTGTGCAACAGCAAGATGATGAGGAGTATTATAGACTACTTAGAGTGACAAACCAACTAGCTGACTAAACACCCAAATTAATTAATTTATACACCTTCATTAGCTGCTATTCATACCCGATGGAATGACAAAACTTTGTTCCAAGAGAAAAAACCTAGATTTTGACAAAAGTCACACTTCCAGGAAATTCTGAGACTAGTGCAACACAGAAATATTGAAAAGAGACACAACTAAGTTACCCTACATGGAGCTATTCTCTAGATGATAATCTTTTTCCTAGAAGAGCTCTGTACTAATTTACACTAGTTGTGAATATACACTTTTAAGCTATGATTCAAGCACAAAGGGAATCTATGCTAGCATCTGTCCACACTACTGTATCTTAGATCATAGCATTTGAAAATGATTCTTGAGGTCTTAGTGATTTGACCAAAACCTCATGGCTAATAACCACAAAAACAAAACAACACCCCACAACAATCTTGCTCCTCCTTCACTAGCACTTCTTTTTCCCCATTCCTCCCACCCCCAAGTTAAATACTATACCACAGCATCAGACACCATTAGCTGTGTAGTTTTTTCTCCCAGTCGTTCTTGGGCAGAGATATAACTGTGGTAAAAAAAAAGTACCTTACAAGTTTTCAGTTTCCTTGTATATTTTTTTGCTTGTAATGCAAATATTAATGATAATTGTTCCAAATACAGTCCCCTCTCTCATTTTCTGCACAGCTTTGCAAAACAAGACATGAAAAATAAATGAAAAGAGTATTCATGTTTCCAGTAAGGAAACAATTGCATATAAAAATCATTACATCATGAGATATTTTAGCCTAGAAAGTGTTTCTTTGTATTAAAAAATAAAAATAAATATAACGCATTAAAGAAAAATAAAAGTAAATACAAAGTGCAATTTGGGGCCGTTTGCCTGAGAAGTGCAGTGTGTTCTGCTGGCGCCAGGGGGCCTCAGCCACCCATTTATTCTTCATCCTCTGCAGTTCATACAAAACCAGAACACGGACAAATACGTGAAAATACTGCTTTGGGATTCTTTGCTCTTTAAGATAAACCCTTCAACGCCATTACAACGATCACGAACACATAAATTATTATTACTTTTCACTGCATATAATTCTCAGTGCTCTTAAACTCTTGATGCCACCCTGCTGGGCAGAAGTGGTCAGCCAAGTACCTAACCCTCGTCCTTCAGCACGCACACCTTCTCCCCAGGAGACAAGGAACTCTGTATAACAAGCTATTCATAGTGCTGCACATATGTAGTTCTTATTTACTGGGGAAAACACACTGTGTGGTTATTACACATGAGATTTTCACTTAATTGCAAAGGGCCTAACAACTTGTTGCTGTTAGCAATAACAAGAGATCTCTCTCCTTTAAACTCCCCAAGGCCAAGTTCAGCAAATGTTCCCAGCCTTGCTGCAGGTGAGTACCAAGGTTCTCTCCTTCCTTCAGTGGGTCTCAGGTACAGCCACTGTCAACACCACAAGCCTTGCAACGGTGTTCTGCAAGTGGAGAAGGTGCACTCATGAAGCTGCTTTCAGGCTTCAGCTTGAGTTGACATTTAAAAAACCCCACAATGTAAACAGAAAAAGAAAACTCAGTCCTAAAAGAGGAGGACACGTAAAATCCAGTGTTGGTGGTGAGCTTTGAGCAGATTCAGAAACTTTTTCCCTGATTATCTGGAAGCCTGTTTTTCAATTGACTAGCTAGTGCTGAACTATGACAGATCTAGGGCAGTGGTTTAGCTCTTTGGGCCTCTGGAACTGCAGAGGTTTCACTACCCTCCTTTAAGAGGAGGTAAAGGGAAAACCTACAGCAAAAGCACTAAAAACAACACAGGAGAAGAGGCAGCCACATGCAAGCGTGGCAGATTTGACACCAACCATGCGACACCACTGACCTAATGGGAGCCATGACAACAGTTGTGTGGCATGAAATACCCTCTTCATCTTAGCAGCTGATGAATACAGTTGTGACTTTACATTATGGTGAAGGAAATCATTCCACTGCTCAAAGCAATATAGCAGGAGGCAGTAAGTAAAAGCATGTAACTGTGAGATGCACTGCAGTTTCCTAGCTCTCCTAACAAACTTGGTATAAGGTTATTTTCCTCTCCACCAAGAGGAGCAAGAGAAGAAACAGCAGGTTCTCTGCAAAAGGAACACTCCACAGACAAGACAAGGCATGATCTTGCTACAACTACCAGCAAATGTTCAAGGAACCAGCTTCATTTTAATCCTCAGTCTGGATACCAAAATCTACGCAGCTGTAGCCTACTTGGCTAGGTTTTTAAAAAGGGGTTATCTTCAAATGAAAAGACTGTACACTGATATAAAATTAAACTGCTTGGATTTAATCATTGCCTGCTTTGGAGAAGAAGAAACATCACCACGAAGAGGGGCCATTTTGTGATCCTTCGTACTAGAAATCAAGACTTAAAACAATATAAGGATTAAAACCAATATCAGGTTTGGGGCTATAACTTGAATGTATAAAACCATAGAAAAGGAAGTACAAAGGATAACTGAATTCCTCCCTCAGATATTAATCCTGTAAGTATGAGGGGGGGAGAAAAAAACCTCTACAAGCTGATATGAGCAAGTTCAGCCAACAGTACAAAACCCAGCATGCTTAAGAGTGGCATATGCATGGCATTCATGGGTGGAGAGAGAAGGGAAGTTGACTTAAAAACCCACAAAAATGAGGATTGTTTTATTACCTCCAGAATTTGTCATAACAAAAGTGATACCAGACAAATGTAATACTAATTTCCACAATGTAATAGTACACAGGTGGCCGTACCGTGCCTTCACAAAAACCATCAACTTTTCCACTTAGCAGTCAGCCTGATCTCCAGTCTGTTGAATTCTTACTGTTAAGGACACGAAGTCATTTTCTGGAAGTTTACTTCAAGAACAATAAATGTAACCTGTCAGGAAACAGATGTTTTAGCAGAGTTTCAACCTCTTGTGGTTCTGCAAACCCACATATGAAATAATCTGATTGCTTATGACACGGTTGTCACTTCTTGGATTCAGACAGGGCAGGATGAGGGGGGAAGCAAAGATTCTTCTCAGTGCACCCAGGACATTCTTTCATCTGACTGAGAACAGCTTCTGGGCTAGGGTGAAAGGGAGGAGTACAAGAAGGGAAAAGTACCAGAAGAAGTTGGCATACCAAGAGTCTTACCTTTCTCAAAAGGATCACATACTAATAAACAGAGAAATTAGGAAAGAGGGATTTATCAGGAATCAAGTGAAGACAATAAGCCCAGAAATTAATCAGGGGATTGGAGAGCTAAGAGTGATCATATTCACCCAGTAGTGACTGAGCAGCACCTTGGAAAAAACAGAGAGAATTGCCCATACCATAGATCAACATAAACACCACATCAAACAAAAAAGGTTGGAAACATTCACAAATAAAAAAACTTCCAAATTCTAGAAATGGTCATACTAGCTCAGATAAAAAATTATATGAGACCACTATCCTTTTTAAAAAAAAAAAAAAGTAGGTGGATGCCTAGGAGACAGGGAATACAGAAGAAAGTATATATGAAACATTCCTTGATATTTTCTGGCTTCCAAACTCTTTAATTCAAGCTCACTTCTGTATGAAAAAAGTTTGCCTCCTAGATATTATGTCTAATAATATCACTTACTAGTTGCAGTGGAAATCCACAGCTATCAAGTATTCAGTTGGTAAAATCTCCTCGCTGTTTTATCATTGCTTAACTCCAGAGCAGGAAAAGCAATTTCAGAAAACTGCATTTGACAGCCAGCAGCAGAGTAGTCCCTACATACACCACGGAATGCTGAAGGGAAAACTACTTGATGCACAGCATCTTGAATGCTTAAGAACAAGAGGACTGTAGATCATACAGTTGAAAATTGGAGATGGCTGGGGTCAGGAGGCTTGGCCTATTAAACTGTTTGATTAAAAGAATTCCAATGTGAGAAAAGAAACAATGAAGAGATAAATTTGCAGCATTCATATCAGTATTGTGGAAGTTACAAGTTCACACAAGTTTCTTTTCCTCCAGTTTAAAAGAAAATCAATGCCAATTGGCACACAAATTCACTCTATTCATTGTCTTAAGAGAAGTGCATTCACAGCATTAACTGGAAATACATCTTCTCCATCCTTTCTCAGTGCTGCAATAAAATAGTTTAATATGAGAGTAATTGGGTATCTCAAAAGATCTTTCTGCTTGCTTACTGTCTCCAGTCCTACCTTCTCCTAGACTACGCCATCTATCCTTTTGATGACTGTGACCAAGGCAGATGTAGCTTGAATTCAGAATCACATTCTGAGTTGGAGGGAATCCACAAGGATCATCAAGTCCAACTCTTAAGTGAATGGCCCATACAGAGATCAAACCCATGATCTTGGTGTTAAAAGCACCAGTTAAATCAGAACACATTGATGTACCTGGACAACAGAACAGGAGCAAAAATCGCTGGGGCTCGGAAGCAAAGTCGAGGCAGAAGCAAAATCATGGGGAAAGGAGAAATATTTCTGGTTGTTACAAATACATCTGTGGTATTTTTAAGTGGTTAGGGGCAGTTGTAAATTTCAATTTCCTTTTATGCTATCATGTTGTATCAGTCAACATGGAGTGCCTAATCCATCTCGTAGAAGGAAAAAAGCTGTGCCTGGAAAGTACTGACAGCACAATCAGCACTTAATGGACTATTTTCAATAACAGTGTTTCATCTAGTGAAGTGAACAGAGGCCCCACTGGAATTCAAAAACAACACAGGACTGGTATCAGAAAGCAAGACTCATTATCTACTTAACTGTACAGTGTCCTGTAATTTTTGTATGTACTAGAGATGCGTATGTGGATTAGTACTAAGTCATGCTTCTTCAATGGAGTGGCCACTCAAGGAAAGACAAAATTGATAATAAAAACTGGAACCACAACTATTTTGACCTCTCTCAAGAAGACAGAGCAAGACTAAATGGGATAAGATCATGCTGATGAATCCATATTTCTGAGTTCCTCTTTCCTCAGACTCACAATCCATGGGTACATACAGAGAAATGCATGCTTAAATAAGTCCTTTATCAACTCTGTGCATCTTGTTCTAACATTGTAATATTGCTATAAACAATTAAACTCTAGAGGAATTGAATCTCAGCAACGAGGAGTCTCATGAAGCTTATGGCATTGATACACAGGAGCAAAAAAATGGGTTCCTCTTCCAAAGAGAAGTGTCAGACAGGGTCTGCCCTAAGGAAGCACACCAGAGCAACACAAACCAGCAACATCATCAATCACTACCCCAGAACTCACGAAACAAACACCCATTTGGAATTCAGGAAGGAGATTCATCACAAAAAATTGTCTGTTCAAAGTAGAAGGGAACCAGGTTGTTAACAGATGTAATGTTTCTGAACTAATAAAAGTGACAATATTTCAATACAAGCAAAACTATAAAACAAAGAAAATGACATTTGCAGTTAGTTCCATTACCGCCAACAATGTGGATAGACTGGCTAGGAGTGGTGTGGCCAAGTGGTTACAGCAATGGATAAAGTTTGGGTATAATCCCAGCTGAGACAATCACTACCCTGACCTCAAGAAAGCCATCTGACCTCCTTATGCCTCAATCAACCAGCTGGAAAACTGGATAAAAAGCAGAACTGGGTTGAAAACCAGATGTGCAGATAAATTGGGTCTTCCTGGGTAAATAAATTACAAAATACCCTATATAGAACATAAAGAGTTTGATGCAGGTGGGAATGGTTTATTTAGCACTTTATTATGTGTTTGATTAAAAAATGGCACTAGGGACTGAGATTGTAAACACTGCCAATTTACTTGGAAATGCATTCACATTATCAAAATGAAATGAACTGGAAGGGAATGCAACAAGCAGAGAACAAATAAAAAAAAAAAAGAATTTTATAGACAGAGTCCTCAGGAAGTCTCTAACTCATGCACGGAATTATTTCACACAGGATATCTTCAACAAGTTTGTATTGCTCATCTGAGGAAACTCAAAGTCCTTTCATTCCTTTTTTAAAATTCTAAGCTGCAAGTATGACTTTAAAAGCAACACGGATGATGTTATGTTTTTATGAAGGTCTCAACTTGTAATGTACGATAAAAAAGTCCATAAAACAATGCATAAAGGCACAGATAAAGAACAACTTCATATATGGAGCAGATTGAACACAAAGACAGGTGACTTTTCAGATCATTATCACTCTGAATGATTTAAGTGTACCTGCTCCTCATAAAACAAAAGAATTCATACATTGCACCTTGAATTCCTTTAGGACATCCAGCATTCGACCAAAAAGATGGGGGAGCAAATGAACAAAGTCCTTTTGAAAAGCAAGCACACCTTATAAAGCACAATTTTAATGAAATCTTTAGTGCCATCTGGTTTAATGCACAGAACAGGAAAGATACATCCATATTCCCAGTTTTCAATCTTGCCCCTGATTAACTTCTAAAAAAAAGACTTTTTTTGCATTTTAGGCTCAGCTGGCTCATATGTAAAAGATATAATAGGAATACTTTATTGGACCAAAAAGTGCAATGAAATCAACAAAATTTCAATCACTAAAGATTAGGCAAAGTAGCCCTCATTTAATATCAGATCAGAGACTCTGCATTCTTCTCACTGACTATACATTCTGACATAAGTAACGCAATAGAAATAGAGGCACAGGTGACAACAGGAGAACAAGACCTAATGAAAGAAAAAACAAGACAATGACCTCAAAATATACAATAAAGAACTTAACTTCCATAGCATTATATACATGTTTTTCCACACTTCACATTGCCAGCATTTCAGTGAAGCAAACAACACATCTCACATTCTTCTCTCCTTCTCCAAAAGGAGTCAACTCATAAAATGTAGGAGTAGAATTAAGATCAGTTGAAGTCAGATCTCCAAAAAAATCTTTATTTTGTTCTCTTTTGGACTCCATCTGAACAAATGCATACAAAGTCTATCTCAGTCTGACAGACCCAGGAAAACAATCAGATAACATATAAAAAGGAGATAAGGGAATTAAATGCAGCTAGGATACTCTTCCTTTACCATAAAAGGCACTAAATCAGATCTTCAGCTGCTTGGGGGTGTTTTGTTAAGTCAGTTCCAAACCAGGCATCAAATACCATGTTCTAGGGAAGGACCATCATTCCTTTGTATGTGAATGCACCAGCATCTAAACTTCTAGGCATAGGGTATCTCTAAAGCATAGAGCCCTTGACATGAAACGTTTACTATGCAGTAAATGGTACAAGTAGTAGTATTACCAGTCTTAAACCACTCAATCATTGAAGGAAAAGTGACTTCTAAAGATGTGATGAATGGTCACACAGAAGGCAGTGCCAATTTCCTTATGTTCCTCCATGTTAAAGACGTATCTGAAAAACAATTGCCATTTGTATCCCAAAATGCCAGCTGGCAACTATAGATCAGCATCTGGCTCAGACTCTATGCTTTTAAAGACACCTAAGTTTATAACAATTCCGCAAGTGACTTTTGTAGCAAGCAAACCTTGCTACAAACATATGACCAAAAAAGTAATAGATTTAGCAAAGATCACATCTCAGTTTGGAGAGTTGAGGGTAAAACAAAATCAGAGGTTCGGATTTTTCATCATAACCTTTGTTACGAAAATAAACCAAACAACTTCATACAGTGGGAACCATTAGAAAAGGTAGATGCTTGATTCAGAATGACTAATAAATAAATAATAGAGAAAGGCCAGCAGGTCCACACATTCATGAGGCTTACTTCAAAAAGAATAGTTCTACTACTATGAGGAAGACATGCGAAGGATTACAAAAGCTCACGGTTACAGCTACATTAGTAAAATTTTTCTTTCCAAAATGAAGAAAATATTGTGAAGTAATCACATCTAAGTGAAAAACTGTACTAAGCTATCATTTTACAAACCAGAAAATGATAGTTACAATACATTGGCAAGAGTTGGCAACACTGACTTTGCAGAAAAATAAAGTTCAGAGGAAGAATACCATACATTTCAAAGTCCATGTGATCCCTGTAATTCACTAGGGATAGCACATCCTTTCAGCGTATAGGGCAGTATAAAAGGTGGTTATAGAGACTTGTGAAAGTGTGTATCAAGTACCAAAGCAAGGTGCTCCACAAAACATTTTCATTATTTCTCAGTGTATTAGGGAAGGGTTCGAGACATACTGAAACTTGAAACCATGACACCGCTAAAAGCTTAACAAAAACCAATATTTATTACCAAGAGGTGGCCAACAAAACAAACAAACCCAAAAGGGAGGAAGGAGGAAAGAAATAAGCCCCAGTACGACCTCTCCAGTTACCCAGCTGTTGCCCATAAAGTTATCTTACTGACCTAGCATGCCTATAATTACCCACAGCAGAAGCTGCATCCTTGGAGAGTCAGTGAGTTCACAAACTGGCAGGCGTCCCTGCCAAAGGCAACGTTGTCCTTGGTGTGAAGTTAGCAGCTTCCAAGAAAGCATTATCTACTTTTATACAATTAACTGAGTGACCACCACCTCCCAGGTGTGGCCAGCACTGCCCAGCCAGAGGCCCTCAGTCCCACCCCCTATTATGTAAGTGCATCTCTTCTGCGCATGCATAAGAGCTTCGGAAATCCCCTAACGCACATGCAGTCTGCTTTGGGGGTCTTTTCTAATTGAGTCAGGGGTTGAGCCTTCCTCCCCTCCTCATCACTTTCTCCTTCAAATGCCCTTGGCGGACATTAGCCAATCACAGAACACAAATTAAAACAGTTTATACAGAAGTTCTCCCTCCAAGGATGAATTCACTGTTTTATCAGTGAACTTGGTAGGGAGAATATAAACTACTGCAGGTGTCTGGGGCCAAACACAGACCAAAAGTATCAGCATAAATTCACCCTAGTACTCTCAGCCAGCTACTCTTCACTCAGCTCATTGTAGCACCACACAGATGAGAAATTTTGCTGATGCACAACTTGACAGATTTGAGATTTTTGTAATGTAGGAAAGCTGAAGTTGAGGAAATCTACTTCCCTTTCCTTCAAGAAAACCTCTGAGGAACATAAATAGCAAAGATGGAGACCAAGAATTATTCTTCTTGTTTTGGTATTATTTTTACACCAGCAAAGTAAAGATTCGGTCAACACATATTTAGCTACTTCCATACAGCCAGAAGGCTGTGGAGATCTGGAGTACCTTCCTATCTGAGAGCACAGTTATTTTAGTGGAAAAAATCTTTGCAACATGTCCTAGTTAGAACAGCTGGGACCAGTTCATCACTGTATGGGTGTAACCCAAAACTGTGTATTCTATAGCCTTCCATGCCATTTCCCAGAAACTGTTATCAATAGACCATTTACACCATCTGCCCAGAGCAGCCTGACTCCTCGGGCTATAAACTGGGTGTTAAGAGGCCTGTGAGATAGGAGAATGTTCCTGTCCTCACACCCATTGTGGAACTCCCCGCCCTGAGGGAGGTACTGGGCATTCCTCCCTGAACCAGAGGATATATATAATCTTGGAGTCTTGGGACTTTTTTAACCACTCGTGGGATCCAGAGAAGAACTGTGACCACCACTTTCAACCAGACTGAGACCACCACTTTTCAACCAGACTGCAACCACCACTCTCGACCAGACTGCAATAGCACTCTCACCAACAGGGTTTTTTCCCCTCTCCTTTTACTTTGGACTCAGGGGGCCCAACGAACACCACTCTGTTCATGCCCCAGGGTGCTGGGTTATACATTGGGGTTAAAACCAATTGTTTGTCTGTATAATCGTATTTATTGTATTATTTTATTAAATTGTTATTCTGATTTATAATCTCTCTTTTGAGTTGGGTTCATTTCCCCTGCTGGTTTACCTTTAAACTAGCACACAACATCGCTTCAACTATTAAAAGAGGAAGCTCTGCTTTGCACACTCTGAAGACACTGTCCAATGGCTGAAGTTGGCATGTTAAGACTATCAAAAATTCAGGTATCAGTTAATGCACTCTCTACATAAAAATTCTATTCTGAGCTGGGGATATCTACCCAGCACTTACCTAACAGAACATAATTTGGCCCATTATTCTCCTCTTCCACTACAGATTTTTGAGTCTTTTAGTAACATAAAATTACAACTTCAATTAGACCAAGTTTACAGAACACCATTCTTCCATATTTTTCCATCAAAAATATATAAATGATTGAAGGAAAAAATTACACTTTAAAAAAGCTTATGTTATAATACATATTATCAATTGCTTAGTGTAATGTAAGCTTTTTTTTAAAGTACAATTTTTAAGTCTAAGTGTTGACCTAATGTCAGTTATAAAACACTATGTTGACCTCGAGCACATCGAAAGTGCTCTTTCAAAGGGAAGAACATAATAAAATAATCTTTTATATTCATCACTATCATTCACTAGAGAGAATTTAAAAATATGATTTCCAATCTCCTTGTTTATAATCAGATGATACCTTTAATGAATCCACACTGAGAAACAAAAACTGTGTTCGATGTCCAGGCATTAATTTCTAATGGAACCTACAGAGTTATCAAAAGTTACAGTAATTAACCAAAACTGTCCATCCTGTGTCATTAATGCACCCAATAAACATCCAAAAGTTATTCAAAGCTTTAAATACTACTCTTAAAACAGACATTGCCATATGCTTGTTCAGCAGCAATTCTGTCAAGTCAGCAAGTCAGTAGTCTTTGCATTAGCCACTCCAAATTACTGTTTTTTGAAGGTTTGCTAACAGGATACTGTTTATTAATTTCATCACTGCTTTTCTGCCCCTTCCTATTAAGAAAGAGTTGCACAGAGTTTTCTAGCATGGTCTTTGCCAGGAAAAAAAGGAAGTGGGCTGGAATATTAACAAAACTGCCTAACTATGCTACAGTTAACTTAGTGCAGCTTTCTTCTACATACCAAGGCCAGAAGGAAAACATTTTTGTAATACACAGCCATACACACATGAAAAAACAGTGGGCTACCCTACAGTCTATGTTTGAAGCACTTCTTCATAAAACAAATGTTCATATGCTCAAGGTACATTATTTTCAGATACTAAAGTAGCCTCTTTTCAACCCGAACTGCTATACAATTCAGGCTTAGCTCAATAGGATGACAGAAGGATTTCCTCTTGTCACTGCTGTCTTTATCCAGACAGAACTCATAAACTGGAAGGTGTAACCTTGTATCTACTTGATAAAGACAACCGTGATTTTACCAAAGCTGAGGATTATCTGCTACAAAGATCAGTGTCATAGCAATACTTCTTCAGAAACAATCACCAGAACAGCAGCATTTTGAAGTTTTAATTCTGATGGGGAGTGGGCCATAATCTACACTTGCTCTTAGGAAAAACTCTGCAACCATGCCATAACAAGACTAGATGTCTTGACATACTTCAACTTCTACAGCAAGCAGAGGAATTTGATATATCATTACTGAGAAGAAGCTTTCTAAAAAGTTTTTGCTTAAAGCTACATTTTTCACAACAGGGAAAAGCTATATATATTTTATTTGTAAACAGTGCTTTTGGTTGAGTCTTTCAACAGAGGCTTTCATTCCTATAGTATATAGTTCTTGGTTTTATAACAAATGTATGCATTGAAAATGAATTGGGGAATATCCACAAAAGTAATTCTTATAAAAAAATTAATCCATATTTTTCCCTTAAGCCAATTTGTTTGCATATTAGCTTCTCTCCTTTCAAGAACATGCTATGCACAAAATACAGAAGACTGTAACGTGGTTTCACAGTGCTAAATGTTTTTTTTCCCTATAAAGGAAAGCAAAGACAGTGTCTTATTATTTTTGTAAATGCCACAACAGCAAAACAGCTGGAATTGACTTGTACCAAATGTTTATGATCTTACAAGATGTGCTTGCAAGAGCAGAAGAAAAATGAGGTTTCAGAATCACTAGAAAATAAAACCTCATTAATAACCTGATCAATGAAAAGTTTTAAAAGAAAAGCTGAGAATGAAGTGTAGTTATTACTGCAGTTAACATTGTTGCAGCTGTGTGGCAGTATGAACTGAACTCACAATTCTAAAAATCATGACTAGCTAACAATAAATAATGCTGTCCTTGCAGTCAGACAGGACTGACTTTTTGTTATTAATTCTTGCAGGCACCTCTATAGGAAGATAAGGCATTAGTAACAAGACACATTCCTAATTAAACCCCTTTCCCCCACTTCATAAATTTGCAACAGAATTTTTTAAGCTATGAACAAACCTTGCAACACCGCACAGATCTTGTCCTAAAGCCAGGAATTTTCTGTAGATCAGTAGACTTTGCAACAGTATTATTTTAACAAACAACTTGGCTATTATGTAATTTTAAAAAAAATCTAAATATCTAAGGTTAAAAGCCTACCTAGGTACATTTTAGTGTTTAGCTCAAAAAAAACTGTATCCCTGTATCAATGGTACAGACACTACTTAAAAGTGAAACAGAATGGAAAGTTCTGAGAGAAGAACAGTCTGCAAATGCAAGTGATCAAAGAGACTTTGCAACTAGGCCAATAAGCAATGGTGCTTTAGGAATTTCATAGCTAACAACTAACATTCTAAAAGCCATTAGGAAGTGCATCACTTTGATCTATAAACTAATACATGTCATCACAACAGGGAGGAAACACCTATCTGGAGAGGTAACCATAAACTTACGTGTAGCCAAAGCAGATGCCTGACTACAAAGCAGAAATTTATCCATCAGTATACAATTAATATTAAATGTGATATGAGAAATGTCACCACCAAAGGGGGAAATAGAGATGACTATAGTTGCATGTAGGAGAAATCCACACAACAAAAGTTGCCTGAAGAAAGGGCATGAGAAACACAACGCACTGTAAATATGCAGGACATACTCCCAAATACATAGGAAGTATGACTGGCAAAACATAAAACAAGCAATGCTGGGAGCACAAGAGACCACACTTTGCAAGGGCTGGTGAGTGATTACACAGAAGCATCAAGCATAGAAAACAGTAGAAGAAAGACCAGTCCACGCTTCACTCAAAGAGCTCTCAAGCCTTTCCACCTTGAAGCTTCAAGGGGCTTCTAAGAACCACCATGGCCCATAGATGCCACTGTTGACTGTACAGCATCAGCTCCATGGTATTGTATACTCACAGCTAATTTGCAGTAAGTGTCATAAACTTTCTGTTTTGTGAACACAGTGATAATTAATTACAGGCATGAGCTAATCTTTAGCAAAATGTGTGCTGCTAATGAATGAAGTCAACATTTTAAACCTTAAAACTAGCCTGAACTTCCAGCCTTCTAAACACTTCCATCACAGCAATCTCCAATTCCCTGGTATCTATCTAGTTATAAACCCAAGGAGAGAATATCCACATGTCAAACCACGACAGAGATGTTTCTAAGCATATCAATGCATCTAAATAAACTAGCTGTCCCTAATTAGCGACAAATGTTCTCCTGAAGACATTGTTCAGTTGTTCCAAAAGCAAGAACTTGCACTTTAAAAATAAAATCCCATTTTAGAACAATGCACTCTATAGCAAATCTAATGAGTGTTAGCTCTTACTTTTTTTTGCTTCCTAAAATCAGCATAAAGTGTCAAATACTGTATTGAGTTAGAATAAGCATATACTAACCATATCTTGTTCTAACAGTCTACAGGCAATTTTTATTCTAAACACAACTATCATAAATCAATATTAGGATAAATAATGTGCCTTAACTCCAGTAAGATTTGCACAACACAAATTTGACATTTGGGTTTTCAGCCATTAGCTCATTAGTACTAATTTACTCATTCATGTAGAATGGAATTTTAACATGTTCCTTACACGATTCCTTGCACAAGTATCTCTTCAGGATGAAGCCACTCTCCTATTGAGGATGATGTTTGCTCTGTTTGAGAGAAACTCAACATCCTCTTTGACTAAAAACTGCAGACTCCAAACTTTCCACTACTTTTGCATTCAATTAACTCAGCATAACTCATCTTCAGCTCAAGATCTTTAATACTGCTTTTAGCATGGAATCTGTATGAAGTATCTATAAGCAACTACAGAGGAAGCAATCACACACCTCTTCCACATCTCCAGACTTTATATTGTATACAGCTATTGTATCTACATTTTAATAGCAAGAAGCAGAGACTATCCATCTCAAAAAGTAGGATTCTTCTCTTTTTGCTTTTTCCTGGAACAGAGAAAGATAAGAAACAAGGATGCACTCACTGTTACACTTCACATGTAAGGAATACATGGACATAGGTACTGAAATGTCTTTATGCTGCTATCAAACATTGCAGCCAACTATACAAGCAAAGAATCTGATTCCATACCCAGAGAGTCACTCAAACATCAAGAGTAACAATGTCCACCTCGAATACCTCAAGAAAACTGCCAATTGTTTTCTTGTTGTGAGAGGAAAGGCAGTCCCAGGAGACAATTTATGCTAAAAGGAATGCTACAGAAAGATTTGCAGTCAGACTAAAAATTACTTACAAAAATAAAACTATACTTCTACATGAAGAAAAGTATTAATTGGACAATATATAAACAAGTCTGGACTAATGTATAATGTTTCATCATAGATTTGGAACTAAAGCATTATCAAGAAACTAAAGGAAAAGTCTACAGACACTAAATGCCCTAACTATAGAATCTCACACATGCTTAGGAAAAAAAATAATTTTAAGTTTGTTTGTTAATGCTACTTCATCTTACTATTACATAATTTATCCTTGCCAAATGTGGCCTCATTGTGACATATGGACTTCTCATGTGAATTTCCAACACAGACTTGATTCAAAGCAGAATATACTCAGTCTATGAAACTCTGCTCATATGCAGCTCTTCAAGGCAAATCATGTAAAACCTTCAGCCTTTTGATGACTTGCACCTGTTTTACAATATTTTTGAAGAATGCCTGGCTACTCAGAAATCGCTTTTCCTCCCCATCTAATTTCTTCAGTTTCACTTCAAGTTTGCCAAAAGGACACTAACAGCAATGATGGCATAAAAAAATCTAGTTCAATCAATGAAGACAACTGTTTAATACAGCCAATAAAACGTACTCATCCAAATCAGACAGATCATGTTTTCTCCAAACTAGTAAACAGCTGCAGACACAGTCTGCTTCCCATCAAATGTTCCATGTATAACAAACTATACCTTGTATCTCTGATGGTTCACTAGTAATTTTTCAATACCATGACTTTCAAAACATATGACAACTATATTTTATTGAAGAAAGGAATAGACTTAGACTGTCCAAGCCACAAATTAAAGACCAATCCAGAAACTCTACTGTAGGTGCCAAAAGTCTGCTGAATGTCAGTATTTGCTGGCATTTTTATTATTATGAATACAAGTGCAGAACAACTTCTTCAAAGAAGAAATACACTTCAAGCATGACAGAAAAGGAAATGCTCACAACTCCTATTATAACAGCACAGGAGCAGAGAAAATAACTCCTTTAACACTGTCTGGAAAAAGTATCTCAAAGGAGTAGTTAGAAACATGTTTAAAAGATGGAGAACCTTAAAGATAAATGTACATCCTACATTCTGCTCTTTGGCATCAACAATGCTCCAATAACTAGCAACTTTGAAGAGCTAGTAAAATTTTGACTATCACTACCCTTAGTGAGACTGTTAAAGTACAAAATGTCTACCCACCATAATTTTTTTGTGACTTATTTTCAATTCATTCACAAGATAAAAATCCTTGCTTGTGCAAGAAGACACGGAGGAAGCCAGTCAGACTGAGGCACATTTTCAAATCTCTGAACAGCAGTAAGCTATTATGATCTTAAATCAGGTATTTACTATTTTTGTGTGACTATATACATAAATTCATGGTTCTTTAAATATTTAACTCACTCCTGAACATACTTCAGAGAGCTGATTCTGCACTAACATGACTGTTATAAACTAAAATTAAGTGCATACTTTCTCTGATTGAGCGCAACAACAAACAGGACACTAAACTGAGATTGAACAAACAGGAAACAACGACCCAGACTACAACCTCTCACACAGAGAACAATGGACAGTAGTCTGGTGAAAAATGGGTTATCAATGCCTAAAATTTTTATCCTACCCTAAAACTCTTATCCATGTTTGCAGCCTGAGTTTCCCGTGGCACACAAGTCCAAAAGAGCTCTCCTGCTGTTATTGTGATGCCCTATGGAAGCACAGTACAGAAAATTGGGATTAATGTCACTTTTAGAAGCATTAATTGTAGGTACAATGTCCACGTGGCTATCCCCTGAAACACAGAAAGAAGAGTTACATTAAATTCCTTTCCTGTATCTAGTTATGTATGGTAAGAATTGCAAGAGCTGACACTCATTTCATCCTTTTGAGAGTTCTTGAAATTTACCTGATAAGAGTTTTAACAGCAGCAGAGGCTTAATCCAGGATCCCAAATGTGCAAAACTCAAACCAGAAAATAATATGGCCGTAAATTACCAAACACTTACGTGCATTAATCTTTGAAAGTGAAGTTAAGCATATTAACTTTGAGGACAATGACAAACCATCTCTGCAATGCCTGGGGACTGCTTACACATTATTGTTAAGTAATGAATGAATGAATTCCTGAATATAACACAGGTCCAGCTCCTAGAAAATTTTTGGTGATAACCTCAGTAAAATGACTTTCTGCATTGTGACAGAGCAGGTAAAGTATAGGTCTAATTTCCAGTATTTGGCTCCTATGTGCAACTGATTCATCAGAATTAGAAAACCTGGGGAAAGTCTGAGGTTAACTGAAGAAAGAACTTCCCTAGTTTTTTTTTTTAAGTATAATTCATATATTGAGGAATGTCTGCCTACTTGATGCATGACTTCAGCAAAGACTAACTGCAAATAACTACCAAACAACTGTATGGCCTGTTTTCCAATATGTATAGAAAGACAGACAGTCCATCATGTAATGTCTTGAACTTCAGCACTAACATAATAGAAGATTTCCTGCTGATTTTACATCAGCTTGTGGTACAGGTGCAAAGGACTTAGGTTACTGGCAAGTGTAAGGAAAATTAATCAAGAAACCAGAAAAGCAGCTTCTCACATTCCATAAACAGTTTATAAAATTAATTACAATAGCATATGCACCAACTCTGGATGTGTAATCAACTATGCTACCAGTGACCAATACAATCAGAACACATAAAAAAAGCTAAAGACTTCCCTCCAAAGGTAATTGATATAGGCAGATCACATAACTAATAACTGGGAAATGGTCCATCCAAGTTATTTCTGGAAATTTCTAGGTCTCATCAAGAATCAAAAAATTCTGTTTTCATTTAAAAAAAATAGAAGGAAAACATCAGTCTTGCAAGAAACTTCATTTGAAGTGAACATAATTTATCTTTTTAGCTACTACTGCAAAAGCTGCAATTTTCAGCAGATGAGTCACTAATGTCTCTTAAAGCTATGGATATACATACAGGCTATATTTTAGCCCTATACCTCAGGTGTTATAACTTCCAGAACAAATTCCAATTGGCTCATTAGAAGAAAGATCAGATAATAGAATAACTTACTTCAGTAAAAACTTCCTCATGACAAGAGGGAAGAAATAAAGCCAGGCTTTGTGCAACTACTCTCAACAGAGCCACAGCCCAAAGAGCTGAGGTAACTGTCACAAACTGAGTAACTTCTTTCAGCATGCAAAACTCAAAGTCACATACCTTACCAAACTATCCAAAAAAATCTCAAAAACCTTTCTGGATGCCACAAAACACATGCAAGTATAGAGGGGCATAATGGAGGTACATACAGACCACTGTTATTTGAGAAAGTTTTGCCAGAGAACCTACTTAAGCATATTGTATCAAGGAATTTGAACCAAACTGAAAGAGCTACATGCATGCTTTTTCAAAAACAGTCATGAGACAGCAGGCAGTCTGGGCTGCTCCTCATCTAACACCAACACACATGTTCAAACAATAGTGTGAGAACTGAACGAAAAAGGAAAGAAAAAAGTTTCTGATGCTTTAATTATTTCTGGAACTTTGCACAATAGGAACCTGATGCAAAACTGTGTGAAGAACTATAAGATATATATATATACACACACACATCACACATGAAAAACCCTTTACACCTAACCACCTCTCTATCTCAAGAAAAAATGGAAACCATAGTTCCTTAACATTCCTCAAGCTATAGTCCTCTGCAACACACACTGCTATACAAGCTTAAGCTTACAAAATGCTAACACAAACACAGGGCATTTTTCATTTAGACAGATCTCTGCCAGACATTGTTAGCATCCTATTTAGGGGCTGCAAGACTCAAACAGCTACAGAACCAGTATCACTCCCTTTATACAAACCTAATTTGGGATGAGTCACAGGAAGTCACAGAAGCATAGTACCTCATCAAACACAGCCCACTTGAAATGCCTCATGTTAACCGGGAAAAAATTGTCAATTATTCTACTGATTAATTATCATCTCTACATTTGCATAAATATGAAGAGAGATGAAATCTAACTTAAGCTATAAACTTCAAAAGGTAAAATGAGGAGACTCTGGATTTTTCTAAATGTGTTTTATATTTATATATTTTCTGTGTTCTGAAATAATCAGTTAGCACACAATGTCCAGCTTTCCCGAAAAAAAATAATGTTATTCTCCTTCCACTCTTCACATCTTCTGTGCTACATATATACCACTTCTTTACTTCAAAGGTAATAGTGACAGATTTTAAAATGACAGTTAACACTTTGTGCAACAAGCCTGACAGGGATTTTGGGATTTTTGTTTGTTTCGTTAAAGATACAGCTCAACTACTCCATCTATCCTAGTATTTAAGCAAACAGGCCTGACATCCAGCCTTTGCACTTGGTTTTGACCAAAGTGTTGCTGAAGTGACTACATAAACTCAAATTCAAATCACTTATTAGCACCCTGGCATATATATCTGACATCTTGTTCACTTTCTAACTGATAAATTAATAGATTTCTGCATATAAAAAACACACACCAAATTCTATCCATTCTAGTGAAAGTTGTATTTCATGATCCGGCAGACTTAATTGTCAAACTAATTCTTAGAAAGTTCCTTATCCTGTCATAGGCCTGGTTTTATTTTTAAAAAGAAAACCCAAAGCTACTATCACATGACAGACAAGATTTTACGAGTTACAAAGTATTTAATTTATAAGCAAGTTCCCTGTAACTCTTCTGGCTTCTAGAATTGCATGGAAATGAGTACTCCCTCTTCAGGTACATATTTTATCTGATAAACAATGTCTTTAGGTTAAATTTTAACTGAGTAAAATTTATATAATCCAGTAAAAGTTAAAAAATTTGTCCAGGACTTTCCCACAGATGATATGTGAAATGATGATGAGTGGATTTGAATTAGCTTGACATCTTACCTGACAGGCTTTCTTTCACGTAGCAAATCTTCCAGACTCTTTTCACAGTGTTCAGCTGCCACAACCAGTCTCTCTGATAGGAGGGAAAAAAAAAAAAAAAAAGGTATAGCAGAACTGGAATCCAGATGAGATCCTGGGAGTATAGACTTCACACTATATCTATTTGGCAGATGTTAAAGAATTTTGACATACACTGTATGGAAAATTATACATAATTAAATGTTAAAGAAGTACAATTTATGGATAACACCACTATTTTTTGTTTATGAGATATAGCAGATTATCTTTCTAATTTCCTCATGTGAAGCACTGTCAATCCATCCATCCAGTAATCTCCTAACAAATGTTGAAGTCCTCAGCCAGTGTCAATCAGATTTGACTGAAGAATAGAGGTCTCAAAATAAGCATCTATAAATTCGCAGAAATATGTAGCTAGGTTGACAAAAGAGACTCAAAGTAACACCAGCTTTGAGAAAAGGGACTCAGGCTGAGCACAGGAGTTTGTCCTGATGAGCCAACAAGCTCCAGCACCTCTTGCCCAACAAATATCTATAGCCCTTGCAGGGGTCCCACATGTTCTGAAGACTGATGGGCTGGCTCTGAATAGAGAGGAAAACCCAAAGCTATCGTTGCACTGAAGACAACAATCATACAGCAGGAAAAGACAAAGGTATAAGATGTTACATGGGGGTGTGAGAAGACTCCTCAAGTAGCTAGGCTCTGCTGCTTCTGCTACTCATAGATGAGCCAGTACTCAAGGTACAGATTCAAAATCAAACCAACTAAACTATCTCACACACATTTTTGTAAGATGACTGTTAGAGTTAGATAAAAATAGAAAACTGAGGAACACCTGTCATCACATTAAAGCGGGAATGCTTGTAATTCAACTGTTTCTTCCTTTTTAAAATCAAAGGACCATTTATGCTTTCTTTGGAGGAAAAAATTCTGAGACTGCCTCCTGCAATGCTAGGAAAGACTTAAAAGTCGTTCAATTTTACAAAAAAAAAACAACCCACATTTGAATGTGGGGTTTTTTTTAATATATTTCCCCTTTGAGGGTCTTCTGGGGGGGATGCATACATCTAATTTTTTTTTTTTTTGCACTGTTTTCCTAGTCTGCTCTCATGTTCCTCTGTAAGAATAGAAATTGGTATTTGCAAAAAAACCCCCCACAAACATTAAATCATTATGCCAAATTATGAGAGAACTGCCAAATTGAAAGTTCTGTTAGTATAAGAATGAGAAAATTTGCCACCAAATTTGCCATATTATTTGAAATCTATTAGCTGCTATTCTAACCATTAGGAACAGTCTCCTGATTTCATGATTAGACATTTTATTTGCTATCCATCAAATTACTTCAATTATCAGAGAGTATTTTTTCCTTCATATTTATACACACAAAATCTTCATTTTACTCTTTGTTGTCAAAAAGGTCACGGTTTTCTAGTTATTTTTGATTCATTAAATGTTACGTTAGTTAATGCTTCCTAACCTTTCATCCTAAACAGTATTGTAAGAAAATCCCAGTTTCTCTTTCAAGCGGTACTAGCAAAAGCAAATGAAAGTGATTAAACTTTATAGATCTCCTGACTGCATAAATGAAAAATTCACATGTTTGAGAGCAAAGAAAAGTGCATAAAGAACTCCCTGCCCCACAGAATACTTCAGTGTTTGGAGCTGGCAATATCCTAATCTTCTAAAAATCTTAAACATTCTATCATACTGCATTCTAAAGGGGACAAAAATTACTTGTTCTACCTTATGAGACCTGTAGCTAATCAAATACAGACAATGTGCTTTTATATGGGAACACTGCTGATTTAAAAGTTAAAGGTGGCAATCACTTAAATTTTCACAGGTGTTGCAGCCTTTTTGTGGAAATTAAGGGCTGTAGTCCTGCTGATCTTGCAACAGAATAAGATCATCTAGAGCAGAAAAAAACAACTGAAGCTTTATTTGAGCTAACAATAAGTGTGATAACAGTTACTGACAAAAAATAGCTGTACTAAAATAAAATAACCATTAGTGGGAGAAATCTTAAAGAGATAGAAAAAAAAGAATACTGGAAGCTTGCAGCCAAAACACAAGATGACCGAGACAACAAGAATAGACGAAAATCAAGTACAAAAAACCCAACCATCCCATGAAAATGGTCGTAAGATTACAGCATGGGTGTAGGAGTGCAGCATCAAAAATACACATATTTCCATGTCCCACACAAAGACATGGAACAGCAACTGAGTATAAGAATTTTAGAGAGGCATAAAAAGAAGAAAGTACTTAGCTTTTATCAGTTAGTGTAACACACAACAGAACAGGACAAACAACAATCCTCTGCCTTAACTCTACAGAGAAGAAACAGAAGCACCAATGCTGCCAGTCACAGCAAAGGTATATAGTAATTTTAAGACTGAAACCCAGCCACTGTGGTGCTATGAAGGCAGTATTCTGCTCAGTCACCTTACAATATATTGTCACAAAAATATAACTCTGTAACCATACATAAAATTTGCTTATTAAACAGATACTCACCATGTTTACCTCTGGTAATGTCAATGTACTGGCAAAGCCTAGGATGAGTGATTGTTTTAAGGATTTGAAATCTCCCCAAAATTTTTATGGAGTTAGGTGTTAGAGGAAGACCATTACTTCCACAAACATCATGTGGTAGAGCTGAGGCAAAGAAGGTGGAGGCACCCATCACAGAGTCTTTTAAAGGAAACATCTTTTTCACACAATCTTAAACTCTTCAGAGCAATTTGTGTTCCCTAAACAGAGAATACAAAGTAAAAATTTATCTGCAAAGTATACAGGTTCCTAGTTGTTTACTAATTAATGCAATTAATTTTTTTCCCTCTGTTATGGGAGAAAGGGACATTTTTGAATAATAAACACAATAATAATAATACTACAGTGCTGCTGCGTCATAAACACCACATTTAAAGATGAAAATATAACCATAGTTTTAAACACAGATTTAAGAATCAAATACAACTATTTTTAGGAGCAGATACATGCTTTAATACAAGCAATCTTCAGATAACTACTTCAATATAGTAGGTTATTTATTCAAAAAACAGTAAAGGCACTAAACAGACAACACCCTTCTAGAATATCACCTTGTATCAGCAGGCCACAAGTCCAGATTACCATAGCTTTAGTGATGATCCAGCATCTATATACTACAACAATCCTAATATTTAAAGCTATGATGTAACAGTCCTCTTTCCTACCACCATTCCTTTCCCTATCCATGGGTAAAGCTGCTAGCTCACACACTGGATCAATAACAAATTAAGAAAGTAATCTATGTTAAATATTTCTGTGAGACAGTCAAGCAAAATAAATTATCCTGAAATTAGGTCCAGGAGCACTTTCATGACCACTTTTCTCTCCAGCAGGAACAAGCTCTCTCCTCTGAACTAGGCATTTCTACTCAGTGTGAGCTGAACATTTTCTCTGCATTTTTCCACAACCAATCATTACACCATTCAAGAACATGAAAATCTAAACCATGCACAACTAACAGACACTTCCACAGTCAGAGAGGCCTCAGGTAAAACTGCCTGAACTCTTCTTACTAACAAACTACAAATTTAATCTCAGGCAACAAGTTCCAAAAACCGCATCAAGCCTCTGCTCAGCTCATTTCTGGATTGCCCAGCAGGTGACTCGAGACAGTACAATCTATCATTAGGGACTATTATCCAAACACATTAACTCCCACAGCACATTTGTACTTGTGTACAAGGATACATATACAAACAGAGATAAAAACTTATACCAAGCTTATACCTTCTTAAGTGAGCCCTGGTGTGGAAGCTGTGATGGTGAAGCAGATGGCACTTTCACGTATTGTCGTAAAAGAGGCCATAGAATAAAAAAACATCCACTTCATTAACAAACCTGTGCAGGAGAGCACCATCCAGATCACTTCAACATCACAGAACAGGGTCTGGAGGCATCTATGTATACCATCAACAAAACCAGTCCACTGACATGGAAAGCAACTCTCTTGTGAGCCACAGAACAGTCATTATAAGCTCTGAAGAGCAGAGGTAAATATGCAAGTTCTCCAGGAAATGAGGAAGAAGAACACGCAGGATTTGAATCCCATAAAAGAAATAATACATCAAGCTTAAAGTATAAATGCGACATAATTCTTTCAAATCAGATGTGATAATTTTTTAACATTTTAGGTGCTTCACAAAACGAAACGCAAGAAAAAGAATATTATGCAGAACACTAATGAAGCTATTCACTACTTTTTTGTTCTTCTTTAAGCCAAAATTAACCTGCTGCTTTCAGGAAAAGGGATTCTCTCCTGAGGAAGTCACGCAGGAGAAACAGAACACCTAATAATTTAGTGTCTCAAAATTATTCTTTCTCTATGGGAACACTCTTGTCTCAAGCATAACATTCCCAGTTAAAAACTACTAAATTTATTTCATGAACCCCAACTGAGAGTGACTCCATATAGGCAGCACAAAGATATTTATAAACCAAACATATTTACTAAGTCTAGACAAATGGAAATTATGGAATGTACTTGTGTTTGAACTAATACAGTCCAATCTAAGATACAAAGCACATTGAAATGACTGCATATATTTGTGATTTTTTTCCTCCTCTGAAGAAATAGGGACATGAGATATGTACTTTTACATTCTAATAAACATCACCATATTAAATGTGAATGCATAGAATTAAGGAATCAAACTTGAAAAAGGAAGAAAATAAATCTGGAACAGCATTGAGCATTGTAGTTTTTATAATAGTATTTGTATTAAAAGTCTTATTTGTAAATACAGAACACTTTCATATCTCATGAATATTTCATTTTTTGGGGGGAGTAAATTATTTATTTTGGGATGCGAACAGTGGAAATTACAGTTAGAATTTTCCATTGGAAAGACATCAGTTGGACAGGGTGCCAGCAAAAAGATTTATTGGCACGCAGCAATTTCCAACTGGAAACCTTTAGCTGTGTACTTATAACAAGACCCAGATTCCTGTAAAAACATCACGTCTGCCAAATGAACTACTCAGCTTCAGAAAGAAAATATATATTAAACATCTAGAAAATGTAGTTTGACTTAGAGATTGAATTATAATCTTGCTTGGCACAATGGTCCTCTTAATATTTGCTCTAAAATAAAAGAAAACCAAGTTATTAGGATCAGAGTTGAGGGAAAGGAGAGTAAAATTACATCTAAGCAGCAAGGTGCATTATGCCTCTAAAAATGTACATATGTAGAATACAATATATTTACTGAGAGAAGATGTTTTCATTTTTACTGTAGAAAAACAGTGTTAGAGAATAATTCCCTAATACATTGTACCTGCATTCAGCTGACATTTAGAAAGGAATTTTCATTAAAACAACTGTTAAATTTCATTAATTCAATAAACCATTTTAAGAGATTAAACTTTCCTTGCACTCTACATCACTTAGCTTACAAGGATGATTTACACCAACTGCAATGTGTTCAACTTATCCCTGGCTTCCTTTGGTTAGAAAGCAGACAGGAGAAAGGAAGACATGATACAAGCAATCTTTCCTGACACCCACCTCAAGGAATCAATAAGGAATTTTGAAAGGTATGCATTAAAACAGGTTCTCTTATTATAGAATTAATTCTACGGGAAACCATGAAAGCATTTTAAATGGGGTTCTGTTTGTTTTGTGGTTTTTTTGTCTGTTTTTCTTTAACTCCACATTGAAGTCTGGCAGAACTATAAACCCATGAGTGTGCTACACATCGTCCTTAGGGTCACCAAATGCAGTTTTACACCTTGAACTCACTTGTACTATGTAAAAGAGACACATATTGCATTAATTTTATGACTTGAAGGAATGAATTATATCCTGCAGAACCTCCCCACTACTTTGAAATAAAAACAGGAAGAGAAAAAGAAGGGTTTGTTATTTTAAACTGACACTGCAAACAGTTAAGGCAAATTCAGTTTTGGGATTGAATTCTGGAAATTCAATTCTGACAATCCAGAACAGCAAAGATGGAAGAGGAAATGAAGACTTGCCTTATTAGTGTCATCTAAAACTACCGAGTCACTGTTTCCAAAGCACCATTTATTCTATATATGAGAGACAGTCTATCACATCTGTGAAATACGTCTGGCATAAAGATTAGAAGTCCAGAAGTGGATTTGTTGCATCCCACCTCTGAATGGCCTTCCTGAGCTCCCTTGCCTCTGTCCAAATCTCCCTTAGAAACCTTTAAAGTACACAAACACACTAACCAAAATTCTCAGCAAAATCAGCCACGAAAAAAAAGACCTTTACAAATTCCTATTTAATATTCAGATTAAGCACCATTTTGAAAATCTTGCACTAGATAGCTTGTCCATGACTAAGATTCAGAAATAAAATACAGCATGGAGCTCCTCATCTCCTGAGCAACTTATTTGCTCCTCTGAATACCTACTGCTCTCAGAGAACAAATATTTTTTTCTTCAGAATTCAGTCTTTTCTATCCATCATTTAAAGCTTCTTCACTGTAGCAGTGCTAAGGTGATTGAGTCAACGGACACTTAGAACTTTGCTCTTAAGAAAATGTATAAATCTCTCAGAAGCAAATATTGCCCATACAAGCAGACCAATCTGAATAAAACCACCCAGTGAAACACAGCTGTGGCTCTCCTCAACTGTCCATGTGCAGAAAAAATGACAAGTAGCCATGTGCTAATACCTGTCAGTAATTTGAAATGGCTAGTTATTTAAACATCTCTTCAGTATCCAGGTGCAAACACTCCCCACCTAATGAAGGCAGCTTTTCGGCATTAAAACATAATTATAATCAGAACTGCTACTAAATTACTTTTAAAGTAATTGAGAACAATTCCAGGAGAGCAGGTAGCCTGACCATCCTGTACTTACACTGCTTTTCATTAAATCACAGTATTTTAAACAAAGTAGGCCATTTCATAAGAAGAAATTCTTTCACAGAATTTCTTTGTTCTTAAGTCTTACAATATTCCTGCTGCAATCATAGGAATTATTAATTTGATAAAGTAAGTGAAATAGAAGATCCAATTTTACCTAGTGCTGCTACTTCCCAAAACTCCCCCCCAAACTGTGATTTATCTCCCACTGTCAACCACTGTCAATCAGCTATACACAAAGTTTATTAAAATGCATAATGAGTATTGAAGAAAAGCTGAATTCAGATTCCTATGGAAGGGACCACAGAAAAAAAAGTAAGAGTTTGCTAGGATAATCACAATAATGAGATGGGGCACATTCATTTCACAATAACAATAATAATAAAACCTATTAAGTTATCAACTTAGTTTTTTGCAGGGGATGGGGGAAACTGTGGATTAAATTTAGTTCACCTCACTTTTTTTTTTTTTAATTTGCAGTATAAACTGAACATCTGCCACAAATGCCATAAGATTGCTAAAAAAATCTAAATGTAAGCAGAATTGTGTTTAATCAAATATTTTCCCCCGTGGCATAACATTAAAACATCTTTTACATTCTTTTACAAGATTTTCTAATTTCTCTAACATTCACTGAAGTAAGAAGCATTCTGACTACAAATAAAGAATAACTATGAAGTCATGGGCAGATAATTACAGGCAGTAAGGCACAGTTAAGAGAAAATAATCAACATTGTCATTATTCTGTCCAAACTAGTAAATTCAGTAAAGAAAAGAAACACTTTGCTTTGGATTTCAGCTACACCAGTTCAGCAATAGATGAATATAAAAGTATACCAAAATTTTAATTATAATACTGTTATTCAAGATAAACAGAATATGGAAACCAGATTTTGACAAGGCTCTGGTGCCATTTTTTTACCTTCAATGAACACTGAATTTTGGGGGGAAGGGGGGGAACCCAGACAGGTAACATGGTGCTTTTGGCATAGGTACCTAACATATATTTAAAGAGTTATTTCATGAAAATGCTAAACAGTAATTCCTCTGTGGGGGCATTTTAAAGCATCACTTTACTCAAGTGAAATAGAGCATTTCTTAACCTTTGCTGATGGCTTGTATCTCAGCAATATTTGGAATTCTGTCATATATACACAAATATCCTATGTTCTATACCTGCATTATATTTGCACAAGAGTTACTGGTGCTGTTTGGAGCATCTATAAGGTCACTACACAGATGAAAAGGTTGCTGCCCTGAAAACCAGGCATAAGAACTGGTGAAATTTACACGGACACCTCGAGTTTCACACCTGCAGCTGAACATCCAGCCAGTGGGAGAAAATAACAACACTTGGACGGCACGAAGAAAAAAAAACGACAGTTTTTGGTATTTATTTTGATAGATCAGAATAGACTTTCATCCCCGTTTCTCTCCTTTATAAACCTGTTATTTCTTTTACCTGCTTATCAGTGCCTTTTGCCTACAGGCTGCCTGCCCGCTCTGCTACAGCAGTGTTCCCTACAAAGATACAAAGACGGGGTTTGTCACCATTTGATGTCTCCGACAGAAGCGGCTGTTCAGGGACTGAACCTTGTAGGAGAGAAATCAGCTTCACCCGGCTGATCAGCCCTGTGCCGCTATGAGCTCGCCAGCCAGGGGTCCTCAGGGGAAGGGGTGTTGGATGGGGACCGGGATGGGGAAGGCAGCCGGCGGTACCTGCACCAGGGCCACCTCCCCGCCCCGGCGTCACTCCGCTGCGCCAGCCGCCCGCTGTAGGACCGCAGGGGCGGCCTGCACGATGCCTGAGCTCTATTTCGTTCGGGTCTCTAAAAAAAAAAACAACAAACCAAACAACTACAAAGAAAGAGTTTAACACCCTTTCTGACCCCCCTCCCCGCCGTGTACGCGCGTGCTCCGCCAGTGCTCTGGGAACAAGGTGTTGGGTGCTCTTTAGCCCGGTGCTTGCTGAGCGCAGCTTTCGCGGGCGCCCGCTTATAAACCTCAGGCGCTCGCTGGAGCAGCCCCGGCCAGCGGGTCCTTCTTCTCCGCTCGGGCGGCAGTGGCGGCTCCTGGTTCATGTGAGTGTCCCGCGGGGGCCGCAGCGGCTCTGTCTCTACCCCTGGTCTGCCCCTGCCCTTGTCTCTGCCCCTGCCCTTGTCTCTGCCCCAGGCTCTGCCCCTGGTCTGCCCCGGACTCTGCCCTTGCCCCGGGCTCTGCCCCTTCCCCTCGCCCGCTCCCAGCGCCCCCGCGGGTGCCTCACCCCGGCAGTCCCTCGCCAGCCGCCAGGCCACTGAGCCGTGGCGACCTCACGCCCTGGGGCTCCCCCGGGGGCCGGACCGAGCTCCTTGGAGCGGGCGGGGGGGGAGCCTGGCAGGGCCCCGCTAATTTGCTGCTACTAATCGTCTCCGAGCCGCCAGAGCTAACGCAGGTGGGATATAGCTGGGATTCTTTGCGGAGGGGCAGGATGGGAGCCGCGAGCTGCGGAAAGCGGCGCTAAACTCGTGGTTCAGTTCGCGCGTGGGATTTGCTCGCAGGGCTCGACGTGCTCTGTGACTGTAGGGCGGCTTTGCAAACGCAGACACCGCGCTTTGAGCGGAGGACGCGCCTGCACCCGAAGGGGTCCATCCAAAATTAGCCCTTCCCCTGGAATGAGGGCTTGGAAGAGGCGTGATGGTGGGCTGTTGGAGGAAACGCTGTAATAGCCTGGGAAGTGCAGGCACGGAGAATCTACTGAGCTTTGCACAGGAACGGCTGTTACTAGTGGGAAAGTAAATGCTGCCTTAGTTTGGATTGTAGAACATTCATTATGCCTTTCAATAAACTTCAGTGAGCGAAAAGTTCAGTATTTGGTCCATCCTCAGTAGAGATACTGTAAAGTATTAACATACAGCACATACTGCATTTGGGAATGGATGCAGTGGATAACAGGGGCGAGCTTATGCGTTATTGCTTGTTAGGTCACATTACGAGTGCACAGCCAACCAGCACATGGCAGCACTGCTGAAGTGCTGTATAACCTTAGGCTGACCTGTAAGGTTCTCTGAGCTGGGTTTAGCAGCTGGCAAAATGAACAAAATACTGCTGCAAACTAAGTAATATTTACATTTCTTGCTCTGTCTGTTTCTTTAACTCAGAAATTTATTTTTTTTAATGATATCATTGCTTTTCACAAAGTTTGTGATTCAGGATACTTCCATGAACTCTGTAGTGAGGTGAGGCAGCAGGGATTCAATACAGCATCCTGGCTTTGTATGTCCTTATGATTCACTCGCTGTATTATTCTCCAGTTACGTTTAAATTTTATTATTCTGTTTGGCAAACCTGTTGGAAGATTAGTCCGAAATCTATAAAATCAAGCAAAACCAAAGTCCCAAACCTGAATTTTTAATACTGGATATTCTTAAAAATTTTAAGGCCTTAGAAATGGGTTGGTAAAGTGATGGAGTTTTTGTTTGTTGGGGTTTGTTTGTTGGTTTTTTTGTTGTTGTTGCTGTTTGTTTTGTGTTTTGTTTTCTCAGCTAGCCTCAAGGGTCATTGCTTATCAGTGTCATAATATTTTTTCTCCACTCTGTTACAAGTTAACAATATATTCTTGTTACAGCAATTTTGACTTAAAAGTATTTTAAGCAATATATCTGTGAGTTGCTTTCATGTTTTAGCTCTACTGGATCCTGAATGTGCAAGATGTTGAGGGCAGAGTGATTTAAGTCAAAATGATTGTTAAAACCATTTTCAGCAAGCTTCTGCTCAGGAATGTCTTTTTCCAGTTGTTAGTATGAAGCTCGTGCATATTTTCTCTATATTGGTATAGCTGTATTCATTTCTTTTACACCTTTAAATGTAAATAGAGAAGGAAATAATTCTTATTCCCCAGACTGAAAGCAGTGGACCGTGTGAAGAAAATGGTATCAAATGAAAAAGGGTATTTGCTTAAAACAGTCCATCAGATTGGAAATAATTGGGCTCTTGAGTTGCCTAGGGCATTGAGGACTTGATGCCTCTGAATGAAGCATATTTGAGTGGGAAGACAGTCTGAAAAATAAATTTAATGCAGAAAGGTGTGGTTATGCTGCTTTGACATCATTATAACTCTCAATAAGCATGAATTTAACAGTGGTAAGTTAACCTAGGGCCTCTTTCTTGAAGGAGGGCTAAACAGTCCATGGATATTTCTTCATTCTTTTGATTTAGGAGATATTGTCTGTAATGGCTTTTCTTCTAAAATATTTGACTGAAGTCTGTTTAATACATTACTGTCTTTTCAGTTAGGTATGTTATCCAAGAAGACTAGGAATGAAGTTAATTGTGTGCCACGAGGGCGGGGAGGGGGAGCAAATAGCCCCCTAGGACTTGTTATGCTTTGCAAAGTCTTTTAAATCAAATAATACCATTTTCTTAAAATTAATTTTGACAACCAAAAATTTATAAGATTCTAGTCTACTTGAGTCTTTGACTTTCTATTGACCTGGAAGTTTCACGGTATTGTTTTCCTGAAAAGAGAACTATAAAACACTGTGTGAGTAATGCTCTGTCATGCAAGGTGTATTGGTGGCATTCCTCCCTTTTCTTCTTCTTAGTTCTTTCTAAAGTTGTGTGCTTAATATCCTTGGTAGAATTACATTCTTGAAGGACAGGGTCCCAATTTAGAGAATGTTGAAATATATATACTTAACTGTAGTGTTTATCACTGAAATTTCATGCTATATGCTTTACACACTGAATTCTTTATTTAAGTGACATGTCATCACAACAATTTGATTAGTATTTCCAAATCTTAATCTTTTATTTGTTAATCTTTTATTTTTGTTCCTTGAACTCCACAGAGACATGGTTGTTTGTAACTGGGGGTTGGTGTGTATGTGTGTGTGTGTTTCTTAAATTAGGACTAAAGTAGAAAGTTAAAAACTTTCATTTTATATTAGTCCATAATATATTGAGATACAGTACACTCATTTCAGTTAGCACGAAACTTTAAAAGCAGCTTCTGGAAATATTGTATGAATGCCTCAAAATAGTGCTATACTTTTATTACGCAGCATGTTTTATACTGTAGAACCATGCTAGTTTGAATTATGAGATAGTAAGAGATAACATAAGGTAATAATCAGCTGTAGTAATTTGTGTTTTCTTTCTGAATTAATAAACCACTTCTAAAATTGCTGCTTTACATAAATTCACTAATTGTCAATAGAATCAAATTAGAAAACTGTCACTTTCTCAGCTTCCCTGCGCCTTCCTCCTTGAAGTAGAATAAATAATCTTATGGATGTCATGTTACTCTGTTCATTTCTTAAAAAACCTTAAGAAGCAGCAGAGAGAGCTTGACATCAGACTTGAGGGGTGGATCCTGAATTGGCAAGAAAAACCACATATCGAGATCCAAAATAGGACATAAGTGTTATCCAGGACCTGCCCAGACCAAGAATGAAAAGAAAAATTGAGTTCTTGAGTGCCTACAAACCCCACCTGTTTTACAAGTCCCTGTGAACATACTTAGGAAATACCTATATAATAAAAATAACATAAGCAGTTGTCATTAGAAGGATTGATCAAATGTGCAGGAAGACAAATCTGTTACCAACCGTAGTATTTTTTAACTTTTCCAATTATGGTTTGATTGCTGTGTGTCACTGCTGTTGTGTGAATGTATTCGTTCATATTTGTCTCTTCTAAGGGAGAGTTTCCTAAAACCTAAAGAAGGGCAAGTGCTAGGCAACATAGGTAAAACTGAGGAGTCAGCATAGAAAACAGCTACTAGGAACATCAGATGTGGGCAAAGCAAACAGCACCTCTTATTTCTTGTATGAGTTACATGATGTCAGTTGAGCAAGACCCCCAGAAATCTGTTTATTCTTCTTAACAGTTACCTGTATGGTTCTTACCTTTACCAAGAAACATTTCCCCTGATAGATTTCCCGTCATACTGAGTGTGAGGGGGAAATCAATGTTTATTTTTTATTTCCATGGTTACCTTAGTATTAAACAGTAAGGGGGTGGAAAAAAGGTCTCTGGCTTCCCCCTCCCCCCATTGTAATGGAAGCCATCCTTACTCATAATTTAATATAATTTAAAAAAGGTTTGAATATTTCTCAAAGCAATCTTCTGCTTTATTATTTTAAATTATTTTAAATATATAATTTTATATTTTTTTTGGTGCTTGGGAAAAAGTGCTTTCCTTTAAAAAAAATTCTTTTAAGGAAAATCTTAGTGACTGCAGATCAGTAAATCATCAGCTAAAGTTTTCACAATTTTTTTTCTTGGAGAATGAGAAAATAGAGTGCTGTCTGCATTATGATGTTAGAGGTCAATTTATTTAGAGTGAGTGTAAATTTAAGACGTTATTTTACTTCACAGGTGGTTTCTTTCTCCTGCTTTCAAAGTTAGCAAATCTTTTATGTGTATTTTGTTGTCCCAAATAAACACACTTGAATATGTGGAAATATCACAGGATGGTAACTTTTATTAAATGTTTTTTAAAGTTAAATAAAACACATGGATATAAAAAAGGGAAATATTATTTGGTTTGTAACACCAGGTGTAACAAAAAGACCTTGGCAGAAGAGGAGCAAAAGATCTCATTCGTTCTCATCTATTATATCTTAATCACTTCTGACAGATGTTTGCCTAACCTGTTTTTAAAACCTTCCAGTGATGGATATTCCACAACCTGCAAAGGCAGCCTGTTCAGTCTATTACTGTTACTTGAAAGTTTTCCAAAACTTAAATCTTGCATTCTTTTTGATGTCTGCATCAGACCTGGTGAACAGTTTAGTCCCATTCTCGTACCAGCTTGCTTTCTGTTTGAAGAATGAGACCAAGTCTCCCATTTATCTTCTCTTCTATAGACTAAACAGCTATACTTCTTTCAAGCTTTTTGATCTTCTTTGAAGTGTCTTTAAGAAGCTGAGAGACAGGAAAGGGGAATCTGAACAAAGGCAGATCTCTGTGGCAGTTGTAGGGAGTCTTGAGTATGTATGAGTGCAATGTTAGTATTGCTTGAGCAGCTGAGACAGTGTGCCTATAATAAAATGTGTCTAGTCAAGATTTCCCAACTTGCTTCTCCTTTATTTACTCCTGTTTCCCTCACACTTGTTTTCTAGAGAAATTGCAAGTTTGAGCTGACTTTTGTTTTTTTAACTGGAGTGGGGAGGCATGGCAGGGTAATAAGTTCCCACATCAGAAGTTGTTTTCTGTAGTTTTTTTGGTGTGGTGTTAATTGATTAAGTCATTAGTTGCCCTTGGGCAAATTTTCTAATGGTGAAGTCCATAACAAGCATGAAATATTTTGCAAGCAGGTATTTTCGTCCTGAAAATATAGCCCCTGTCGTTCCAGTCAGTTGAATAGGTCTGATAAATGGAACAAGAGAAAGTGGTTTTTGAGCGTAATAAAAATGTGCTGGTTTGCTTGGGTGGCACGACTGCTCCAAATGTTTTGAGATTGTAATTTTTTGAAATCTTGGAGCAGAGCATCTTTCGGTTGTTCACTTGCATGTTTGTGATTTGTTTTGTTTAAATGTGTTTTGTCAGAGTATTGTTGGTTGGTTAGTGGCCTTCTGGTAAGGGTAGGTCACCTGTTCTGTCTACAGAATCTGAGGAGCGAACATTTGTCCAAAACCTTTTTATTGTCCATACAGAGTGTGAACATTAATACAGGTATGAATTACTTTTAAAGGCATAAGTGAGGAAATCATCTCTGCCAACCAAGATGAGAGATAAGGTTTCTCTAAGGTTACAGTAACTTGGAGTTATGGTAATCTGAAATTGATCCATTTTGATGATTAAATGCATCAGGGAGCATGTATAAGAGCAATTGGAATCACTTGTTGACACTTGCTGCTTCTAAAGAAAATTACTGTAATACCTTACTGAAATGAGAATTGGATAAATTCTTCTTTGCCGTATATGTTTTCAGAGAGAAATTCCAGAAAAGAGAGACCCTCTGCTTACCTAACTTTTGCAATTTTTGTTACGCTCCATAATTTTGTGTACAATTATGGAATTGCAGAATGGGTTGGAAGAGACCTTAAAGACCGTCTGGTTCCAACCACCCTGCAGGCAGGACTCCTTCCGCTTGACCAGGTTGTTCAAAGCCCCATCTGATTTGGCCTTGAACACTTCCAGGGATGGGACATCCACAGCTTCTCTGGGCAACCTATTCCAGTATCTCACCACCCTTCATCCTTAAATTCTTATTCCACTTTATATTAACAGCCTAGAAACTGTTCCTTGACTTTTAAAACTGTAGAGAGGAAAGATTAAACTACCATTCATATTAGAAAGCAATATATACTGTATATAATCATCTGTTAAACACAATTCATGTAGAATTCATTCTTTCCTCAGAATTCTGAAAAACTGACAGATTCTGTGCTGGATTAGAAGAAAATTTAATTCCTGAAACATCATCAAAAATTGCCTCAAGTTAGCAAATCTTTTCTTGAGGTCATTTGGCTCAATCTTTTGGCATAAAACTACCTATTATGGAACACTTTTATTTCCATTTTCTTCTCATCAGGAGCTTTCCCAACATAACTTCTACTGAATACAAACTAATAGTTTAAAGATTAGTCTCTGACTTCAGGACCCTCTCTCGGAAACGATCCATGGCCATTGGATCTGGTTTCTGTCCCAGTGTGTTTCTTAATTACACTTTAATATACAGCTTTGTAGTGGCATCTTGTTTCAGACTCTGAAGATCAGTGAACAGATCATTTCAGCAGCTCATTTGTCTGGGGCAGTTGGGGTCTGCTATTCCCCCCGGAGCGCACGGGCTCACACATGGCATAGGGGAGATGCTGCGTTTGGCTTAGTCACAGCTGCTCTGGAGTGAAGGGCCTGAGTTTGCATCTGTCCTGGTCCTACTGTGAGGTTTGAAACCTTCTGTGTGAAGGGCTCTAGTAATTGGTAACAGTGACACACTAAGGAAGTCACTGTTGCCAGCTAGGATGCGACACTAGGGAAATTCATCTTTTCTTAGGGGTTCAATTACCCTGCTGCATCACAGTGGGTAAGTAATTTCACATCCAAGTGACCATCTATAAAATAATGCTCATGATTAGAACTGGGCACAGGTCTTTTTTTTTTTTTTCCCTTTGCATTTTATTGTAAACTTACCTTCAAGGTAGCACTTTTTGAAGATGTTAAACCAAGATATTCTAATTGAAAATAATTGTTTGAAAAGGATTGGATTTTCAATAAAATAATTTGTAACACAGCAAAATTAGAGTTTAGCTCAACTTGTCTTAAAGCTTCTTTTGTTTCCATAGTTTGAATCCATAGATGAAAAATGACTATTCCCCAAAAGCTACTTGGAGGATTCTTCTGTCAGAGACTATCAGTCTTAATAGCTGACATCAGCCCTCTCAACATTCAAGATGAGTGCACAGGGAGTTTTGTTTCTGTAATTTTTTTTCCCCTTTACACAGATCTATTAAAAGTGGGGAAATCATTTTCATCCTAGAAGGTTTAAAAGCTGTGAACCTCAAAAACTTCTCACTACATACAACTACAAAGGAGGCTCTGAAATGCAATTACATAACTGCTTACTTTTTTTTTTTGGTACTGTTAAAAGATACAATATTGCCGTGCTTTCTCTCGAGCAGTGCTTAAATATTTATAGAAGACATGGTCCAGAAGTTTACCCAGACTAACATACTATTAACTCGAACAGTGCTGTGCTGGACTGCCCAATGGGTTACTGAGTATACTTACTTTGAAACTGGGTTATCAAGTGCTCATAAAGGCAGATATTTAGTTACAGTGGTGTTCTTTTCAGTACCAGTGTGTGAAAATTTTTGTGAGAAGTTATTGATGACTATGTAATATTAAATTAACAGAGGGAAGAAGAAAGCGAGGGCACTGTCCTGTAGCAGCTACAGTTTTGCAAGAGATGCTATAACGTAGTCAAAAAATCCTCTTGATATTCTCTTTTAGTTTAGAATATAGAAAACAACTTGAGAAAAAAGACTTTTCAAGATGACTCTTTTTTGTTTGGGAAGGTCATTTCCATGTGTCAGCTGGAATAACTACAACAGTCAAAAGCCTTTTGTTTTCATGGGGTAAAATAAGCATATAAAATCTGATCAGTCGTTCTCTGTTAATTGTTTCTCGTTTCTAAAAGAAAAATATGTGTTAAATATAAGCACCATTTGCTGTACAGGAAAAAGGGGTGGGTTTTTTTTCATGCAAAAGATATCTTTCTTTCAAAATTTGTTTTGTTTCAAATCAGTAGAAGATCTGAAATAACTCTGTCTTAGTATAACCATTTGGATTGAGGGGAAGGAAAGGGGGCATTTTGTTTTCAAGTATCTGTCGAATTGTTACTTTGTACTCTTTATGTAGAAATGATTGGCAGGTAGTTGCTGTAGATTTTTTGCTTCAGAAGTTGCTTGTTTTCCTGCTGGGAATAACAGTCTTCTTCTGCAGAAATGTAAATCTACTCAAAACTTTTCTTCAGAGTTCCTTTGTTTTGTCTCCGAAAGGGAAAAATACTATTATATTTCTACCACAGAAGTTAAAATATTAGTCCAAAAGGGTAGATAGCTAACAATAGCTATATCTGGAGATTTTTTTCTAAGTCGATGAGATGCCTGCTAGGAATTTTAAATCTCTTCACTCTGTATGTGATAAAAGGAAAGACCTGTGTTTTGAGGCTGATCTCAGGAATATGCAGTGGAAGATACTGCTGGCATGTGGTTTGTTGTTGTCAGCCCACTATTTTTATATATATATGAATATATAAAACTACATTTAGACTTTTCACTCTGCAGCTGAATAAATAATTTTCTCTGCTCAGGGTTGGTTAGTGTCTTTATAGAAGATTGCAACTGCAGGCTCAAAGTTGGGCAAGGACTGCTTTTCTCCTTAAGGCTTTGACCACTTTGTTGCTCCCAATTAAGAGGTGTTTGCCATTGTTCTTGCATTGATTACTCACAGGCACATGGGCACACAAACATGCACGTCTTCAGTTTTTTCTTCAGATTTTATTTGGCCCCTATAAAGAATACCTAAAGTTTCTGCTTCAGTAAATACCAGCAGTTGTTAATGTGTCTGAAGTTAGAGAACACTGATTTTTTCACAGTACATCTGCATGATGTCTACTGAATGCTTTTGTGAATAAATAATGGTTATTTTTAACCTTAGCACTTGCTTTAGCTGAGTGGCTCAATCCCGTTTTCCTCTAGCTTTTCTACAAGATACAACTTTTATATGTAAAAAAGCTGATATTAATGGAAAAGTAGTAAATTTCAAGATTCTTTTTTAACACAGTTGGACTGTGTTAGATAACCAGAAGGCAGGTTTCAGACATGAAGAGTATTATGAATTGAAATTGAACGGGGGGATCAACGTTCCTGTGACCTACCTAATTAACACCATTATTTTACAGACTATGGCTGACATAAAATACATTGCTTAGTGATATTCTTATTCCCAAACTCTTCAAATTTCTGAGGGGAAGATATTTTTAAAGTGTCTTTTTAGCAGCTAGGTTTTTGACAAGGGTTATTATCCTTACTGCTCTGACAGACCACCCAAAAGAAAAATACCGGATTTTGAGAGATACTTTTAAAATATATTTTTGTTCCTAACTGAGAACTGTCTTAAGGGGGAGGGTGTAAACATTTCTTACTTTCTTTACCTTTTTATAACTGCTGTACTTGTTCTAAATTAATGAGGTAGTGTTAATTTTCACTTGACTTAGGATAAAGTTGCCAAAATCAATAAAGTGCTTAAGAAACTGTTCTACTTGGCAGCAGCAGGTAGATTTCAGTGCAGTTCTGATTCTTCTGTCTGATTTATGAGTAGTTTACTCTGTAGTTACAACAGTAATCTAAAGCTTCCACTCCCCAGTAAAACCCTGGAGGATGAACCACAGCACAGATTCTTCGAGTTCCTGTGGCATGTGCTGACCTTGCAGGCTTGTCCAGATGCAGCTGAGTCCTCTTAAATTTCTGAATTTATAGGCATATGTGTGTGTCTGTAATTGTAAAGTCCATCACCTTTCAAGGAAGTTTTATGAGGATACTTTGAGACATGAGTAGCAGATACTTTTTAATATGTATTTATATGTTTATATTTGTATATACACACATGTATATATGTACAGTGGTAACAACTGGATACACTGTGGTTTGGAAATTTAAGCTTTTAAATTTATAAAAAACCCCAACAAAAAAAAAGAAAAACAACAACAAAAAACACTACAAAAAAACTTGTCAGTTTTTGACATAAGCTTTCTGTTCCAAAGAACTGTGATGTATATTAGGTTTGGAAATCAGTAATTAAGGTCAAAGAAATGAGGCAGCACATTGCATCTTTTTCATCGTGGGATTTATATGAGAATTTCTTGTGTACATGGTGATCATTTACCATAAGATTTTGATAGTATTATTAAAATATTAACGGAGTGGGATTCAAAAGATACACACTACTGAAAAAATATATCAGGCTGTCCAACTCTTTTGGCATATGAGCTGCTACTTAAATTGCAGACTGTACTACAAAGCACAACCAGATGAATCTCTACGGAACTTGCAGGGGACCTGGCAGATGTACCGGGTGTGTAACCTGTTGAGGCTTGAGCAGCACATAGAAGTTGCTTTTCTTGAGCCGTGTTGTGAACCATCGATGTCTATTGAATTACTGGGCAGACTTCTCAGATTCATAAATTAAGGTGTAAATTTTGTTACAGACCACATCCAAATGCTTGACTGCTGCCTTAACCTGGACAGAACTCCTTAAGGGTAGTCATGTCTCTGCTTTGTTTAGTCCTTGGAGTGTCTAGAGGTGGGAAAGAGTACAAAGTTGATTCAGAATTGGACTGAGGAAAGCATTAGTAGAAACTTCTCCCTGAATAGACATTTAGCACAAGTTTACATCAGGGATGTGAATGAAGCTGCAAGTACTTTTAACCTTTTGAATATTGCAGTTGTAGTGTGTTAAGATACGATGCAGTTAATTAATATGCTGTGGGATCTACTAACGTCTTAAAATGCAAATAGAACAAAGTACTAAAATAATTTTTTACTTCTGACTTGTGTTTTTGGCGATCTCTACCATACAAATCAAAGACATTCCTTTTAATGCAAGTCACTTTTAAAGTAAAAGTTTCATTCTTCTACCTTATTTACTTGGATGTGTGCTTGGCTTACTTCCTCATGTATTGCTACTCATAGATTTGATTTTTGTCTGTCTCGTTAATGCTGTGACTTGCTTGTAACTTTGGTACATCGTTCACTTTCAAGGCAGACTTGTCTTCATGTTTAAAAATAGTCATTACTTAATAACTTCTGTGGCCTCAAAATTGGTACCAGTAGAGGGGCCTTTTGTTGTATGATGTTCCATCACATGTTTAAAAAATCTCTTTCATGCTGAAGTGTTTTTCAATATGAAAAACTTCAGTTTTGTGTGTTTTTACTATTTACAGCCCTTTAAAATAGAGAGGGGTAGGCTCTTAGGACTACTAAAAGACCTGTCTGCAGCTGGGATTGAGCCTGATTTATCTGGCAGCCAGAAGGGTTGGACTGTAGTCTCCAGAGCTAGCAAATCATTCCATAGAGCTGACATTGCTACTTGGATGAACTGTGTTAGACACTTTGGTTGTTTGAAAGTCTGCGAAGCGATTATTCTGGCTCTCTCATTGCCAAAGATGTGAGTTGAAACAACATGTGGCAGAAATGTACAAGTTTGTCTACTAATTTGTTGCTTGGCAAATTACTTTCAATACCTTCTACACAGAAGCTTATAGATTATGAATACTTGATAAATTATTTTTAAGAACTAAAAGAAAAAAAGAATCAAACTGTTCAACTGTTTAAAGTCCCAGTTATTGCAATCACATTTGGAGAGAAAGGAAGATAAGAGTCCTGATGTCCCTCTGCAGTTGTGAGTCTCTAAAGCTGTATTGCCATACTTTACAACACTCTCTTACATTTTGCTCATATTATAAAAGGCATTCTTTCTTTAGAAAAATACAAGGATAGTAGTTAAAATTTTATTTGATTTTTTTATAGTGCCCAAATTTCTAGTACCTGATAGGGGATCACTGGTCTAGTACCGAGAGTTCAAAATCAGATTCCATGATGATTCATTTGAAAATGATTTCTAGATTTTGACTTTTTATACTGCAATCCATCAATATTGCTCAAATTTTGAAAAAAAAACCAACAACAAACCAGTTGTGTTTTTTGTTATATTTGTTGGTTTTTTGTTTTTTGTTGTTTTTTTTTTTAACCTTTTTTGTTTGTTTTTTATTTTTGGAGGGGTTGTTTTTGTTTTGGTGGAGGGGGGAATTTTTTTGTTTGTTTCTTTGTTGTATGGTTTTGGCTTTTTTTTCATACTGTTGCTTTTCAAATGCTTGCCATTGTTCTGCCAAAACCATTTTGCTAATGTTTTGATATAATCCTTTGCTGTACTTGGAAAAGGACCTAGGTGAGCATCTGCATTTTGAACACTTACACATATTTGCTTAAGACCTTAAATTATATTTTCAAGTGTGTAAACTTTGACAATGGGCGATTCAGGAAGCCTACATTCTTCCCTTACAGAGCTAACAATATACTTAATTCTGAAAGACAGATGAACTGGTAGTTAAATCTTAACTGATATGTGCATGTCTCTTCAATGCGCTTGAAATGATATTTAAGTGTAATGGGGTGCAGTATATCTTTTTTTTGCTGTATTATAACAAGAAAACTGTGGTTTTGATCATGACTGAGTAATCTCAAATAATGCAAAAGTATCTAATGCCTAAGATACCTCTGTTTTCTTTCTCAGCATCATATTGCTTGTTATTGATACCTTAGCCTTATATATACAAGTTTAAAAGGCACATTTTTTAAACCTGTTTGTGAATAGCTTCATGTTTTACTTTATTTATTTTGTGAATTATATTTTTCCACAGATAAAACTCTGGTAAATCTGCATTTCTGATAAGTAAATCTGATTTTCTCTGTTTATTGAAGCCTAGAAACACTTAATCTTTTAGAATCACATTTCCTGAAAAGGAACATTTGGGTGTAAAAGCCATGATTGCATTTTACAATGTATAACAGGTATAAAACCAGTGAAATACCCAATCTTTTGTAGTAGTGATAGGTGTAAGTGCATGAAACTTACTGAATATACCTGATTTCCAGAGTGTCCTAACAATAGAACTATATTATTGCAAATTTGAACTGCTTTAGGCCATTGCCTCCTGAATGATGAATTGAGAACTGCTGCTGATCTTCTTTGCTTTAGTTAGAGTGAAGCAGGGAGATGATCAAGTCAAAACTAAGACTTGATCTCAAAACTAATCAGTTGTAGCTCTCCTATGTTTTGTTTTGTTTTGGTTTTTTTTAAAATATAGTTTAAAGTTTCATGGTTTTGAAAACTAGACCTTATGTTTTTCTACCAAAAATGTGAAATGATCAAATTGGATATTCTAAATCTTATCCAGAGATATTGACAGCATCAGGTCTAGAATACTTTATCAGAAGTTAGGAGAAACCTTTAAGAGAGAATTGATTTTTAAAGCATGAATCTCAGTGCTCTGAGGCAGAAGATGGGACAAGTTAAAACAATAGCCTAGTTGCACTAATTCTTTGGCTTAGCCAAAGAAAACATAGTTCCAATCTGTTTTCTTCTGTTCTGATCTGCTAACTACTGTTCCTTACTTTGCAGATTAAAAAGGTGTGATGTGAGATTCTCAAATCTGATTCACTGTATCCTGACAGTTCACAGAAGTGCAAAGCAGAGAAAGCAGAATCTGGCAAACAGCTGACACATTCTGTTATATTTATGGGTTTTTGTAAGATTGTCTGCCAGAAATGACCATACTTGAAAAAGATGCTCAGCTAGAAGTGTTTAAACACAGTTCTTGAAGAAACAAAGTGATCGTTGGTACTTTGTGTCTTTTACAGAAAGTACAATACTTTACTATACAAGTTGACCACATGGAGGAAGAAAAAGAGTTTACTTTCAGATCTACTTAAGACTTAAGACCAAAAGCTTAGGAAGAGGAATTACCATTAAATGTTTTTTCTCTACCTTAGATTACTGGACTTTAGTTAGCATTGGAGAAATTACCTCTGTGTTATCAATAACTTTTAGAATAAGCCACTGGTTTTGCTTCATAATTACAAACTTTTAATTTGAACAGATCATCTCAATTGAAAAGCAAACATGTCTTTTTGCAGACTTTTATTTTCTCCTGTAGTGAGAAAATAAATCTTAGGTCTTGGTTGGCAACCATTCATGAACGTGGCAGAGACATTCACCTCATAGGAGAATGCCACCTGGGCCATTTTGTTACTATTTTCTGCTCTTTGGTAAAGATGAGTAGGATTGACTTTGCCATAGGAATAGTTGATTCCTCCATAGCTAGCACAGAGGGAAGAGCAATGATGGGTCAGAGCAAAGCACTGTGCAATGGAGAATGCTGCCTATGGGTGATGAGCTGTCAAAGTTTACCCTCTCCCTGAGGAGGATTTTATGTGTATGTGGGAGAGGAAGACAGGAGAAGGAGGCACGGTGATTTTCTTTCATTTTACGTCATTTGAGACAAAACTTGGCAACTTTTTGTCTCAACACATGCTCAGGTGACCAACTGAAACATAGGTGGTATTTGGTTCTGTTGCATTAAGGCCTGTGAGAAAGAATGAAAACGTAAGACTCCTGCCACCTAAGACAGCAGCACAAAACCTTACCAGACTGACAGTGCTGAAATGTAGCTGCATCTCTGTCACAGAAACACTTGATGCACACATGGAGAACAGGTTGATCCGTAAGTTCTATAAGTAGGTTGTACTAACCAGCCTGCAGGTTAGGTCTTGTGCAGTTAGTGATCTTACTTTTTGTGTTGACATTAGCAAAGCATTGCAAGAAAAAGCTGAGAACTTGGAAGTACTGAGCTTTTTAAAACCTCCAGCTGGAAAAAGGAATGCTCAGAGCTAATTATTTTAGGTTTTGGGAATCAATTGGCTTCCAATTTCTGGGTTTGAGGAGTTTTTGGTTTTTTTTTTTTTTTTACTTTTTCATTTAATGATTGCTTTTCCAATAGTGAAAAGTAATCAGTTCCATGTTCGGACTGTGAATAGATTCCAAAACTAATTTTTAGAGTTTTAAGTTTTAAATTTTGCCATTAATTTTATGGGAGGTTAGGCTTTTTCTTGCTTTTAAAAACAGAATACTAATATTGATGAGTAAGCTACAACAAGGTTTATGTTTTTAGCATCCTTTGTGTGTTCACTTTTTGATCTGGATGTATTCTAAGGTTGAGGCCAATGTTGATGAACCAATATTTGTAAAACATGTTAAAATTTTAGAGTAATTTGTACTATATGAAAAGTCTTAATTTGTTATAGAGAGTTTGCCACTTTGTGGGCACTTCCACACTACTTGTTTTAGAGCAGCCAAGTAGAATAATGCCTCTTGTGAGGGTACTGCAGCTACTTAGAAGACCATAGGAGGCAGTGCTTTCTGTTTAAAAAAGATAGGCAACTCTCTTAATCAGCAAGTAGAATGCTGAGAAAATAAACAGCCTTTTTGTGTTGATATGTAACCTAATGAATAACTGCAGGACTCGCGTCTTTCATTTGAAGATTGAGTTCCATTGAGTGGAGCAGGTGGTTTTTGTAGCAGTTCTGAGTGTCTTGCAGGTGACACAGTGGTCCTCAGAGGTCTGAGATAAAAGATTCCCTTAGCTAAGCAACTAGATAACTTCAGGAGGTTCTCCTTTGAAGAAGGTCTGAATGTAGCTAATCTGTACTTGTTTTTCAAGGCTATTTTTTGTTTGAAGGGAAAGCAGCTAGTTAGGCACAATTGCATGAAGTAACTTTACTTTCAGTTGGCCTTTGGGACATTTTCTCCAAAACAGGTCAGAATGATCTGTGATGAGATATGAGGCTGGTTTTTGAGCTATATTATTTCTGATTTTCTTTCCAGTTTTCAGTTTGTGTATCAACCAGTAAGAGTTGGTTTGGTTTTTTTGAGGATTTTTTTTGTGTGTGAAGTGGGAGGTAATATAGGGCAAAGGAAATAGGGGAAATATTAAAAAAAAATTAAAAAATTGACTGCAGCCTTTGGTTATTGTAGTTCTAATATTTTTGAAGTGTTTTGTATTCTATAATAAAGGATGGGTCTTTTTCTTTTTTTTTTTTTTTTTTAATGTGTCCTTTTTAGGTACAGTTTTATGACTTTGCTGTATGGGTTCCTGTGCTTGTACAGCAGTTCACTTCAGCCTGTTACCTTTTTATATTATCGTCGGAAATACCTATTTCTTTGTGTTATTTTTACAATACTGGCTTTACAGAAATTTATTTGACAAGTGGGAAAATGTCTACTCATTGTAATCATGTAACTTAATTTCCAGATCTTCAGTTCATTAGCCAACTTGGCTAAAATCTATAAAATGTACCAGTTCTATTCACTTTGAAGTTTTAGTAGCATTTTTGTTGTCGTTGGCAAAGTTTCCACTGTTAGTATTGTGTTCCCGGGAGAGAATTTGTAGCTTGCAAGAAATCTTTCTGGTATGCAGACAGTAATATCCCAGGCTTTGTACTGTGCTGTGTTGTGCCATAATAGTTTTGTGTCTGTTTCCATTTGACATCTAAATTAGTAACTTATTGGAATCACTATTTTCCTTTTTAAAACTCTATTTTCAGTCTGCCCATGAAAACAAAATTATTTTCTTGTTAGCAGAGATTAATTTGAATATAAAAATCCTGGAGAGATGATTTTCCTGCTCTTTACTTCATGAGAGTTTCTTTCTTTTAAAAGAAAAATCTACTGTGGATGACTGGAAGGTGTGATGGCAGTAATACTCTTACACTTTCAAGTGAGACTGTGTGTAAAACAGGCTTTGATTGTATTACATCGAAAAGAAGGCAGGATGTTGGTTCATGCATCACATTTGCAAGAGTAAGATGGCACATTTACAAGAGTGAGATGCCCCGTGCATCATCTGATTATTGTGCCTCTCTCTGGCTTTGTCAGTTTTACTTTGGGAAATTTTAATTACACTCTTCCTGAAAAACTGTAGTTTGTTTTCTGTTGGATTGGTTTTTGGTTTTTTGTTTGGTTTTTTTTTTTAGATATGTAGCTGTGGAGAGTTATTTATAATATAAGATCAGATATCAACATACATTTTATACTTAGAATGCGCCAAAGGCAATATGTTTACACTGGCACGAGTGTGATTGTATCTGTTCACCTCTGGTATTTCTGAGTCTATTTTGTCTTCAGCATGAGGTTTGTTGCAAATCCCAACAGAGAATATTTTTATGTTAAAACCAGATTTAGATCATAGCATTAGAATAATCTTGGAATAAAATGGGAAGTTTTCTGCCAATTTGATATGAGAAAAGGCATTTTTGGATTTTGATAAAGTTGAGGAGCCAATGCATGCATCTGGATTGCCATTTTCTTACCAATTCTTCCCTTTGTTGCAGTTGGTGGGCAAATTCACAGGAATTAAATTACCTCACGAGAATTAAATCACCATTGCTCGTGCAGGTCTTTTCTTCCCACCTGTAATCAGTTTTCTTGATTTACAGATGAGGCAGCTGTTAGTACAAATTCTTCCTTCATGTAGATACTGAGTGGGAGGGTAAAAGCACTGTGACTGTAACTGTATTTCATCATTCTGTTGCTACTATTTGAGTTTTTGTTTAAACACAAATGTTGCCCAGAAGGAAAATAGGCCATATTTGGTAGCTTCAAGAAATAAAGGCAGTACACAAGGCATAGCTAGTTTCTGAAACATTAGAGAAACCCAGTAAAAGGTGAATATCCTAAAAGAAGGTTAGGCAGCATTTATTTGTGCTTTCACCCTTGCTGGTCTTTTGTGTTCCCTACTTCTTTTTTTGCTTGTGTGCTGGCCCTTACATTTCAGTCGATACAAAATCAGGCAATCAGAATTGCTGCTAAAATAACTCTGAAGGTGTAAACCTGCAATAAAAGTTGTCTTAATCTGACATATGTAAAAAAACACTCATGAATTCTGCTTAAAAGTAAATCAACAATAAATTCTTAATATATGCACAACCACAATGTATGAAATATTCAGTATATGCGGAATAAATATATTATTAATATATTTTTTTCAGCTAAAACCATGATACAGTGTTCTCCTGTCCAATCTTTTCCCTTTTATTTCCTTTTTCCCCCCCTAAATATATTCAGACCCTTTTTTCTGAGAAGGTAGATTTATTTTTTTTTTCTGTTTTGTGAAGGAAGAACATGTTTTCTGCACCTGGGAAGAAAAATAGTTTTTCTTCCAAAATACTTGAAAGCAACTGTCAAACATCTGATTCTATTAAGGTTGCTTTTCTTTGGGCTTTGCATTAGGAGTGGGAGCCCAGCTTGTTCGCTTAGTGAATTTTCTTATTCAGCCACTGATTTGAGAACTGCTTCACATGGTAAGAGATGGTAGTGTTATTACATTAAGAAGTCATTAATTTTAGACTGTCTCTTGTTTGTCTAGGTTTTTAGCCCGTTTTTTGGTAAAGATGGCAGCCAACAATGCAGTGCTGAACAGACTGGAGCAGAAGGGTGCAGAGGCCGATCAAGTCATTGAGTACCTCAAGCAACAAGTTGCTCTGCTCAAGGAAAAAGCTAGTAAGGAATTATCTTTCTTATGATAAACCTATTAACCAGGTGGTTAACAGTAAATACTCATAGGAGAAAATGAGAACATTGGTGCTGTCAGCCTTTTAAGTGTGTTTCAAGTTCTCCAAGATAAACCTTGTGATAGAAACTTGACTTCACTGTTGTGATTTGTGGGGGGTTTTTTGAAGCTGCTTTTTCTGAAATATAAAAGGTATGGATAAGGAAGGATTAATGGCACAAACAGATGATGGAAATTTGATAGGACATGACTCCACTTGAAGGGAGAAAGGGAGTTGGAAGACTATAAGACTGTGCAGTATCCTGAATGTGTTACTGCTTTTTCACAACTATAGGATTCTCTCAAGAGTATCATACCTTCAGCTATGATATTTTGTATTTAACTGTATCAGTGAATTAAGATGTGCTGTATTACAAACATCTTCAAGGTTTTTCTAATAGGTTTCTTGGAGTTTTTTCTTGTGATTCTGTTTAGGGTACTGAGGAAATAGTCTATTGAGAGGCAATTTGATTAAATAAGTATTGTAAAAGTGGTTATTTCAACAAAAAAGAAGAGGATTCCAAAGTGTTTCTGATGACAAACCCCTTTTTTGCTATTTGACTCATCATGTTTCACTCTTCTTTAAACAGTCATTTTTAATGTGCCAACTCTAGTCTTGCAGGCATCTCTCCGCGAAGAGAAAAAGCTCCGTGTAGAAAATGCTAAACTGAAGAAGGAAATTGAAGGGCTGAAACAGGAGCTGATTCAGGCAGAAATCCGAAATGGAGGTGGGGAAAAATGTCCTATTCTCATACAACGTAGATGTAGTTAGCAGAAAATGTGATCAAAACTATCTTAATTCTACTTGATTTTTATCTTTCTCTGTGACTCTGTGGCATTAGTCACAAATTCTGGATTTTCCTATGTTCCATGCCTATGACAAGTTACTTAATTCCAACATTTTAATAAGCTGCAAGTCTAACAGGTACATACACCAAATGTAATCAGACATGGAACTAGTTCTTTGTATTTTTTTGTTCAGTCCCTTTCATAATAAGCCCTGAATCTGACTGATGACAGTGACTCCTTTTGATACCTTAGAAATTGCTGAATGTCTAACACTTCTTGATACTTTGAGTATCTAATCTAGCATGACTGCAAAATCACCATGGAAAATCAAGCCACAATGCAAAGTACAGATAACCAGCGACTTATTAAAAAAACTGTGGTAATGTAAAATTAGAAACAATGTGTTTTGAATTTATGATAACGTGCTTTAGTAAGACCAGCCTTCCATTGGGCTTTCTCTTTCTTTACACTCCTCTGTGTAGTTCTGTTCAGCTTGCACCATCGTATATACTTCATATTAAAAAACAAAAGAGAAAAAACCCCAAAACTGAAATGTTTCAGATCCACTGTGTTGTCTTTAAAATTATTTCCAAAAAAGTCTCTTTTGCCCTCAACAGCTATTGCTATTTTTACCCAGGCTGACAATATTGTAAATTGTTTGAGATAGTATCCAATGTAGCTGGATGCTAGCATTCAACTGTACTGAATGTTTTACTGGTAAAAACAACACATTCAGTCTTCAAAAAGACTATCATGTTGTAAATACAGAGAATTCTTTTCCTCTGTTGGGGACCAATAAAGCCCTTTCATGTACTAAACCAAACCATTAGTTTGTATTTCTCTGTTGTCTGTTAGTCTGCAGCAGTTCTTGACAGGTATAGGATATTTCACAGAATCTGTTGTGCTTCAGAGAGGTCTTAAGGTGTGTTGATCCAAGATGGGAAAGGAAATTAGTACTTAGCTTGATATTCATCTTCTTTTATTTAGCCAGTTTATTTAAGTGATAGTAGGCCTAAATTCAAATATTTTCTTTTGAGGTAAATAGATATATGTTACCTTGGAAGTACTAAGTAGTTGAGCACAGAAATTAAACAGTCACAGTACATCAAAAATATCATGAGATATTTTTCTGAAAATCTGAGAAACAGAGACTTTCCACAACTAGCAAGCAAGTGGTTGTTGGTACAACAAATCTCATATTCAAATGGTTTTAGAAAGTTGTTTATAAGAATATAATTTATGCAAATCACTTTAGTGTTGAAGAGAGCAAGCATCAACAAAGAAAGTGCAGTTCTTCAGGAAAGCCAGTGTCTGAAATGCAAAAAGAAACATATATGCAGAATGGAGAACTGTATAATATTGACACTAGAAGAATTTGTCAAACAGTCATTAATCCTAGAACAACCTGAGTTGAAAGGAACTTCAAAAGATCATGTAATCTATGCTTTCTTGGGAAAGGGAGCCTTGATGATACTGTCTAGTGCACAAATGATGCTTACCCAGCGCAATCATTACGTAAAAAGCCTTAGTGAGATTCTTGAAGAGCAGACTGTAGAAGAGAGGTGATTCTTACGCTTTCATCTGTAAGACTGGCAGTGAGGTGATGTCCACAATTCTATATCAGCAGTTTAAAAAGAACTATGAAGGTCATATGGAGAATTTAGGAAAGGGAAGTGAGAAACTGACAAATCATGTTAGGGCAGGTGGTTTCTTAGAATGTGAGTATTCAGGCTCAGTTTCTGAAGTTAATCAGAAAAAAGAGTTGAGGAATGATCTGAATACAACATAAAAGTGATTTTATGCATAACTCATTTATGGAATAGTCTCCACTATGACAAGAGCTAGTAGCTATAAACTGAAACTAGACAAACACAAATGGGAAATAGAGAATTGGGAGCAAAGATAACTAGATGTTGAAATAAACTACAAAAAGAAGTGATCTTTGCTTACATGTTCTCTTATGTTTAGCACTTTTTCCCATTTAAAAAATGTGTAGTCAAATGTTTGTTCTTAACTGATCATAATAATCATATATAGATTGAGTTCTGAAACATGTTTTGTAATGTGCTTCACTACTCAGCAGTTGTGGTTTAGGTATTTTACGTAAAATTTTCAGTTCTCTCTGCTTTTTTATTTATATTGGAAACTGAAAAATGTTGGTGTTCGAAGTTCTGGTACTCCTCCTAACTTCTGTGCTTTTTTAATTTTAGTAAAGCAGATTGCAGTTCCTCCTGGTACAACCATTTCTACAGCTTCATTTTCAAATGATGTTCCACAACCTCCAGCAGTCGTATCATCTCCTGGTTCCAAAGATCAAATTAAAGGTGAAGATGAAGAAAAGAAAAAGAAAGAAAAAGTAGAAAAAAAAGGTACTTCACTTTTCTTATCTGTGATAGACAGTTAAGGTATTTAACTTATACAAGTGCTTTTGCATCATTTTGGGCACAGAAAAAATACCTTTCATACAGCTACAGTAGGAAAAATCATGTGCTGGCTCTTAAATCTTGAAAGTACTTGAAGCTAATGAGAGCTGCCACGTAAGCTACAGATTCTTCCTTAAATGGGATACATGCCAAATGTTGTTTAATATGACTGAAGTTCCTTATTTGAAAAAAAATCAGCAACAACAAAAAACAAGGCATGTCTGTTGGACAGTACTTTTGTGCAAGTGCATCTTTTATCTTAAACTCATGTTTTACAATCATTCTCTATGCAAATTTTTATTGATTTGCTATGAATAGATTTGTACAGCTTTTCAGAATTTGGATATTATGCTGATAGTGCGTTGAACCTCGTGTTTTTCTGGTGAGCTGTTCATAGGCTGTTTTAAGCTATTTTATATTTTTTGATGTACTGCAGCCTTTGCCACATAATATTCCACAGACACAATATTCCACAGAGCTGTAAATATAAAAGCAGAGACCATGTCATATCAGACAATTAACTGTTTTCCTCAAGTATTCAGTGGCTACAAGTATTCAATCGGTAATGAAAAATAAAACTTCCTTATATATGATGAGAAATACAGTGACTTAAATATGGAAAGCAATCTATTTGACATTTTCCTTCCAGTGACTGTATTTCAAAAAAGGTGAAATACAGCATGAACATTAAATAGTAGCCCTGAACAGGCTATTTCTTTGGAGTTCAGCATCTCTTGTAGGTATTTAACAACTGCAGTAACCAATATGTAAAATTAATTTTTTAGTCTTGAAATTGATGAAGGGATGTAATATCTCAAATCCTTTTGCTTTCTGTCACCTACCTCATCTGTTTCTTCTCTGGTTATACTCATATTCTTTGTTCCATTTCTTGCAAACCTCATCTGTACAACTTCTCTGGGTATTGATTCTGGACTGACTCCAACACTGGCCAGAGGAGTGCATTTTTCTCCTTAGCCTGTGGCTTTGAAATGGATGTTTTCTGTGTATCTGTATATATATGCTATTGTAGTGGGTTGACCGTGGCTGGATGCCAGGTACCCACTAAAGCCTCTCTCTCCCTCATGGGTTGAGATAAGAGCTGAGAGAGGTCACTTACTGATCACCATCATGGGCAAAACAAACTCAAAGTGGGGATATTAATTGAATTTATTACTAACTATGTCAGAGCAAAAGAGTGAGAAGTAAAATAATCTTAAAAACACCTTCCCCCCACCCCTGCTTCCTTCCATGTTCTCCCTCCTCCCCCCCCAGCAGTGCAGTTCTTGTTTCTGCTGCTGCTCAGGGAGAGGAGTCCTTTCTCTGCTCCCATGGGATCCCTCCCACAGGAGACAGTCCTTGATGGACGTCTCCAACAAGTCCATCCCTCGGTTCTTCACGAGACTGCTGTCCCGTGGGTCACTTCTCCATGGGGTGCAGTCCTTCACAAATGAGCTGTATCGACGTGGATCCCCCGTGAATCCTACCCAGGGAAAACTTGCTCCAGTGTGGGCTCCTTTCTCCATGGACTGCAGGTCCCCAGCAGGACCCTGCTCCATCTTGGGCCTCCCACGGGGTCACAGCCTTCTTCAGATATCCACCTGCTCCGGCATGGGCTTTTCCCTGGGCTGCAGGTGGGTCTCTGCACCCCGATGGTTCTCCATGGGCTGCAGGGGCACAGCTGCTTCACCATGGTCTGTGCCACGGGCTGGAGCTCTGGCGCCTGGAGCACCTCCTGCCCCTCCTTCTGCACTGACCTTGGTGTCTGCATTGTTGTTCACGTGTTCTCACTCTGCTGTTCCCTGGCTGGAATTCTTTCTGCACAATAACTTTCCATTCTCAAATATGTTATCACAGAGGCATTACTATCATGCCTAATTGGATCGACCTTCGCCTGCAGCAGGAATCCTGTCCTGGAGCCGGCTGGCATTGGTTTCACCAGACAGGGGCAGCTTCTAGCAGCTTCTAACCGAAGCCACCCCTGTAGCCCCCCAGCTACCAAAACCTGGCCACAGAAACCCATACAGCCATGTACACATTTGCTGTGTTCTCTTTTCCTTATTTGATGACAGGCTTCATTCCTCTTGTAGAGAAACATCACAGAGAACAGTGAGGAATGATACCAATGTTAAAGTTAGCAGGTCTTTCAAATTATCTTAGATAGTATATATTAACTATTTTGATTTTTTTCCCCCCAGTTTCTCTTTAATTATTGTATATATGATTGACAACTATATCAGTAAAATCAATTACATTAAAAATACCCAGTTGTAAACACTAGAGCTTTTCATTCATCATATATGGACTAAAATATTTTTGAAGAGCTGTTGCTTATATTAAAAAAATACTGTCTTTTTATTATTGAATGCATTATTTAATTTCAAGCCTGTACTAGAACAATGCTGAATGGATCAAATTGTGTGCTGTTTCCACTTTTCCTTTTTTGCTCCCTAAAGTAGGGAGTTTATATATTAATATATGTAAGCTATCTTGGATGAAAGAATAGCAGAACATACATTTTAAAGCACATTTTAGGCATTTCTTAATCTCCCAGAGATTATAGTTGTTAAACAAATCTTGAATGTCTTCTAAACAGGAAGTTTACATACTTCGTTATGTACATACGTGCAAATAAACTGGATGTCACTTGCTCACCTTGAAAGGAATATCTAAATAGGCAGTTGAGTATGAGTAGTGCTGCTTCACTGTAATTTTATACTATACAGCATGTGTGGGTGATGATCATGGGTAAACACTCCACATCAGGACAACCTTATAAACCATGAGAATTTTCACATACTAGTATATTTAGGAAGTGAAGAATGTTAGCTGAGGTTATCTTGAAGAGTTGCATTGCGGCTGTCACGTGCAGTTGCAGTGACTTCACAGCTCCTGACTGCAAACAAATGCTGTTAAGCATTAGTAACCTGATGAATTGTGGTTGTCTGGTTTCCCTTTGCTGGTGAAACACCATGGAAGTGCTTACTGGTAATTGCTGATTATTAAAACAAGACTATCAGGCTTTTGATAATGGCCTTTGGCAGAGTGTATATGTCACTTACATATAAGTTAACTACACTTAAGTTCAGGATGGCTTCACTTTACAAACAGGAAAATACCTCTGTCCTAAAGTGGTAATTACTTGGGGTATCAATCTAAATTGAAGTGTATATGATGATTCACCACTGGAAACTGGTAATAGAGGTGCTATCTCTTTACTCTTCTTTTCAGTTTTACACTGAATTTATGCTTATTTCTGAGACTGTAGCTCACTTTTCCCTTGCAGTAGTCATGTACATTAGTTGTACTTTTTTAATGTTCATTTCATGAACAAAACTTTCTTTAATAGGTGAAAAGAAGGAGAAGAAACAGCAACCAGCTGCTGGAAGTAGTGATGCGAAACCTGTAGATGTTTCTCGTCTGGATCTTCGTGTTGGCTGCATTATCACTGCTGAAAAGCATCCGGATGCAGACACTCTGTATGTTGAACAAGTGGATGTTGGTGAAGGAAGCCCGAGGACTGTTGTCAGTGGTTTAGTGAAGCATGTTCCTCTGGAAAAGGTATTGATAAAATTATTCACTGAGAGCTTTTCCTTTCCTAAAGTATCTTAAGACTTTCATCTGTTTTTAGGATAGGTTTTCATTCTGCTAAAAGATTAATACAGTCATGAAAACAAAAATAAAATGCAGATGGAAGTAATGCTTAACAACATTTGCCAGAAAACAGAGAAGTACCCTTACCCCAAATTAGTTCCTTTCTGCTTGCAGTGTTTCTATCCTGGGATCTTATTCTGATTCCTCCACTATTGGTACACAGTGGGCTCCTAAACCAAACAGATGTGACTTTCCCTTTAGGTTTCCTACTATGTAGTAGAAAAATCTTAACTTTTTTTGCTATGATCCAAACTTTTGAAACCTTTGCCTTCCAATTCTCTTTTATAGCCTCTTGAAATATTTGGCATGAAGTAAAGCAAAGAGCATGTAAATTTAGCTTAGCTGGCAATGAGTAGCTTAAACAACAGTGGAATACAAAATGCATATTTTTACTTCCTTGTGCAGAACAGAATCTGCCACTATGCTCTTTTTAGTTGATACTCTTTTGTGTTTGACAGGCATAGTTTATAGATGCCTTGTGAACGACCTAAGGCTTCAAGATTAAATCCTCCTTTCACACCTCTTTTAGAGGGTGGGAGGAATTGACTGAAGGCTGCTTCTAAATTCAAATGCAAACTTGGCATTTAAAACAGTGTTGTGTAGAGCAACTGCAAAATGGATCATGAAGAAATTGATCTTAGTGTGGAAAAGCTACACTTTGTCAAATGTCTTTTCAATCCCTATTCACTCTCTGTCCCCGTGGTAAAACTGCAAATGTAGGAGGCAATTAAAATTGTGATGGTTGTTTTTATGCTACAGAAAGTTATTGAACCTAAAAAAATATAACAGTAAAATAATACTGTAACTACTCTGCACTGATCACCTGATAGCGTCCAGTTACTGATACGCAGTGGGCAAAATTTGAAATTGCTCATTTTTAGCAGTCTGCTTTCGAGAAAGTGTGTAGAAAAAAAATCTTAAAAGCTTTTCTAAATAGACTTACAAACATGAAGTGTCTACAACAAAATGGCAGTTAAGTGTCTTTTCTCTTTAACCTTCTTTCACTTTGGAAAAATAATCTGAAGTACTCATTAACAGAGAATTAGGGATCATCCTCACATGTTCTTTGAGAACACTTGATTTGTGTGTCTGTTTTTAGTTTTGGCAAGTCTCTATTAAGACAGTAAATTCTTAGGGGCAAGATTCCATCTTTTTGTATTTTTTTGAAGCGTTCAAAAATGGCGTGTGTCTACTGCCATATATTTAAATAAAAATTTATCCATCAGATCAAGCACTGTAGCTATAATTCACAAAAAATTCATCTGTTCATGATTTCATTGTTTGATGTGGTAATTTAGCAGTGTTTGAGGCTGTAGTATTTGTATCATCTGATGTTACTTTTGGTTAGGAAGCACAGTATGTATCTTCACTAACATTTCAGTATGCAGTGCAAGTTATTTATGGGTGTTAAAACTTCTTGCATGCCTACTTTATATGTGATATGCTGTGGTTTTGTTCACATGGTGCTGAAGCCGCGTCAGCAGTTGCACCCTTAAGTATCGTGTACAGATGTGTCATCAGTAACGGGGATATGGAAGGATATTGGCATGAGATGGACCATGCCAATGCTGAGCTCGAAAGAGCAGCAGCTAGGGACAGTTGGAGAACATTCTGAAATATCAGTAGGAATTGACAGCTCTTCTACCACTGCTTTTGGCTTTTTGAAGTGGATCTCTGTGTGTTCCTGGTGTCAATACCTGTGTCAGGCAATCATTCTCGAAATGCAGACAATTCTCAAGTGTCGCTTTTTGAAACCTCCTAAAATGCCCTTTAATCTAAGAGAACCTCATCTCAGTGATTAGAAGTGAAGGACAAAAATGCAGGACATGTATCTTAAACTTAGCAAGAAGAGGAAAGGCCACTATTGGCCTCCAGAAACACTATTCTACAGCCATTCGTTGCAAGAGGGTACATTACAATTATATCTGTAATGAACTATATTGTCTGATTTTTATAGCGGTAACTCCTTTTTTCCACTTAGATGGCTTGAATTTTTTTCTTTCTGGATCATCGTTTGTGTTGTCCATGCAGGAATTAACAAGTACTGGAATTTGTTTCTTTCTCTTAGATAGAAAGGTGATAATATTCTTTATACATACTCCTGATCTAATTTTCTTGATCTAGTCTGCAGAGAAAACCTGTTTCTAAGAATCCTAAAGAACAATGCCTAAATCATGACTGTGAACTTACTGACGCATTCTGTGTGATGTGAGACACCTTTCTTAAAGAAAACCACTTTTTTCCTTTTGTAGCATTCTGCTTCAAGGCTATATTAAAATCTACTGTTTCTTTTCAGACATGAAGCAAATAGAAATATCTGTTACCAAACTTGTAACTTGTGTTTGCTGGCGAATTTAAGATCCAGAGAAACATGCAATAAATTGAGGATGGCTTTTTGTTACTGTTGGTGTTTCAACTTGCTCTGGTTTTAAAAGAATCAGCATATTGGTTTTAATTGTATTCACTAGCCATTGCAGTCTGTCATGGAATCTTATATTGAAATATATTTGGCTAATAGTTAGTTTTACAGGTAACTTCAAGGATTATCTAAGACAAAGAACAATTTAACACTTGTGCTTCAACTATAAGGCCTTGGCTTTTCTGTATGGTAAACTTTGGAGTTTACTTTTCCTCATTTTAGTTTCTTTGCCTTATTTCTCCTCTTTCATCCCGCTTGATTCTACCAATGTGTTGGGAAAATACATAGTTTCATTCTGAATATGAAGTAGCTATGTGTCCAACAACTGCACCACTACACATTTTTGCTGAAACTAAATCAGTTTCTTACTAGTTGAGTTGTCAGTTTTGAAGTTCCTGGAATTCTGAAACGAAGGGATTGACTCTTCAAAAGGCCGGCAGAGGTTGTAAATGTTTCAAGGATATTACATTTGCATTTCTTTTGCCTATTCTCAGCTCATTTATTTACCAAAGATCTCTGGAGATGAGAGGGCCTTACCAGTTCCTTGTGGACATAGACTTGCCTCTGTTTGTGACCTTTTGAGTGTAGAGATTTGTCCTAGTGTTCTTAACTAGAATTTGCTTCACTCAACATATGCAGAACAAAACATACACTTACTGTTTATCAGCTGCTTTTCAGTAACACCCTGTATTTCTGATAGAACTTCTCATGTACTGAGAGTCAGGTTTTTTCCTTTTTTTTCTTTTTACTTTCTTTTCTTTCTGCTCAGTCTTATCTGTCAGGAAACTACCCAATTTATTTTTGCAGTTACTTTTGAAAAGCTAGATTTTGTTTTGTTCCTCTACAGAGTTACAGAGAGTGACCAGTAGAATTCAGTAGAATAACTGGATCTGACTCTTAGTAGCTGACACATTTCAGGGTTTTATTTACCATATACTTTAAAAAAAAATCTCATAAGAGCAATGCAGGTAGAATGATACCTGAACATTACTTTTCTTGGTGGTTCATAAACGAAATTTTTTTAGCTTATTATGCACAGATACAAAAAGTCTGCTTTTGTAACTGATGCCCTATTTTCTAGAAACATTACAAGTAAGTTCCTTCTATAAAACTAGTACAACCAGTTAAAAAAACCCCCAAAAACCAAAATCCCAAAGTAAAAACTTTTGCATTGTTAGGAAGCATTTATTTAGGTCTAGTTACTTTTTTGCATTTTTACTTAGGGTATAGTCCTGTATCTGAAGATATTTTAAAAATTGAGCCATTTTTAGTAAAAAGTGAAAGAAACCAAGCTCAAAATTAGTGTTCTAGTTTTGGATGAACATCTTGGGGTGGATTTTTCTTTTTGTTTTATAAAATAGTTATTTTACCTTGTGGGTTTTCTTACCATTTATTTGTGAAATCAGTGCATATATCTTAGTATTAGAGCAGTTTTTCAAAAGCATTTGAAGATACTTCCAGGTAAAAGTGATGGAATACTCAGTGTTTGAAATGTTCATAAATACTTGTTTATTTAAGAATAGGAGTCTTTTCATACAGAAATTTCATGGAGTATATATAAACATTTGGGCTGTTGTGATAGGAGAGAAAGGAATGATGGGATGCTAGTTTTGTCTTCTGTTAATTTGATAAAGATGATGATGTCCATTTCTGCATTAACGCAGTCTGGTTTGGCAATTGTATAATCTGTAATAAAAAAGCAATGTTCTAAAGTCCAGAATTTTTTCCAGTTAATCAAAACTAAAGTTGAATACCAAATGCAGAAATCTTGCTTTTTTTATTATATATATCCATTCACTAATTGTTATTCAGTGCTAAATAATGCTACAATTTGCATTTAAGTAACTGACATGTTACAGCTTTTTCTCGTGTTTTGGGCTATTTATATCCGTAGCAATAACTCTGAAATATTTTCAGTCAATGGGCTGCCTTGGAACTTATGCAAGATCAACTTTTCCTTATAACTACTTTGTTTTGGTTACCTATATTTTTGCTTTTTAAAGTGTTCTACTTGGAGAATATATGATCAAATATTTTAAATATTGTATGAGTTTTATTAATTATTAATCCTGCAGGTTTTGTTCGAAGTTTGTATTGTAATGCACAAAGACCAAAATCTAGAAATATGAAATAGTAAAAATAATGTGCACTAGTAGCATGGGAATTAATACATCCTTGCTTTATCTCTTAAGAATGTTCAGGGTTTCATTTTTAATAAGTTTGAAAGAGTAGTTTGTTATGTAGTCTAAGGCGTGGCAGTTTTCTATAACAAAGTATGTTGTCTCATTTACTATTATGATTTTTAATAAATTAAAACAACAAAGAGAGAAACCTATTTTTACAGGCTTGCTCTAGCAAACTGCAATGTACAGCATATACAGCCATTTTCAGTGGTTAAAAAAAATTCAAAGCTTTTGGGTTGAATAAAAGTTAAAATTAAATTTGAGATGGAAGTGAACTCATTATGTAAAACAGCTATACACTTCCAATAGACAAATTGAAATTTTTGCCTGTGAGCTAGCCTAATTCGTAGAGTGGTTTTGTTCTTATTAAATAGAAATTGTCTGATTAATATTGCTATATTAAAAGTGGACTGAAATGGAGGTCTAGAATGAGTAAAGATGGAATGCAGGTGAAATGCTTTACCTGGTTTTTGGATTTCTGAATTCCATATTTTATATTTACGTGATAAGTATGTCACATTTTGGCATTTACTCCATTATTCATTGGCCAGCTCTTAGGTGGTTTAAATGTTATTTGTTACTGGTGTCCAGGCATTAAAATTGTGAAACTGTTGCACATGCTTCTCTCATGCTTCTCGTGTCATGTTAAAATCTCTTCATTGTAATTCTTTTGTTATAATAAAATAATGGGAGTCCCCAAAAACATGTGGCATCTTAGGTACACATGTCCTTCTGTTTTCCTCCCCCAAGATGCAGAATCGGATGGCAATACTACTCTGTAACTTGAAGCCTGCAAAAATGAGAGGAGTAGTATCGCAAGCAATGGTGATGTGTGCCAGCTCCCCAGAAAAGGTGGAAATTCTAGCACCGCCCCCTGGAGCAGTACCTGGGGACAGAATCACTTTTGAAGGTTTTCCTGGTAAGTAGATATTCAGGAAAATGGTAAACCCACGTATACCAAGGTGACTTCATCGTGGACGCACATAAAACAGCTTTTTAAAGCTGGTTGCGTTTGTTGTTGAAATTTTCTGAATTAGTTATATTAATATCTTTTTATTCGTAGTATGCTAATATTGTGTAAATGAAGGATTTAAAATACTTAATCATCTGTCAAAAAATTGTAACTTGAAAAATTGTATAGAACTTAAATGTAAAATACCCAGTTCCCTTAAGTCGCAGTAAGTATTTCAGCTTTTGAAATGTGCGGATAAATGTATTTGCACTTTGCAAGTTACAATAAGCAAATGTAAAGCATCTTTCCCTGTGTCTCAGGGCAAGTGTTGAAGACATAAGTTCTTCATTCCAGCTTCTCTCTATTAAGGAAAGTGTCAGAACTTCAGGTAGCTTTTTTTTTTCTTGAGGAAGAAGGGATAAGAGAGTATAGGTGTGGGCGAGTGGAAATCTGTTTATGAGAGGAGCCTACAAGATTCAAAACACCAGGGTTTGTTAGTTTGTCTGGGAGGAAGTGTCTTTTTAGGTCCCAAAAGACAGACATTGGGCTTCTTCCCACTTAATTAAATCAATAAATCCATTTTATTTTCAGACTATAAATAACAACTTAATCAAATTTAAACTTTCTCAAAAGATGATTTTCGTCCTTTTTTCCACCTCCCTCTTGACTAGGAAATGATTAGTTTCTGACTGCATTTTGGGAACTCAGGCTTCATAGGTGTAGCATACTGGTGAATGCTTCCTCCTAGCCAATGAATACCAGTTCATTATTATCACAGTCTAAAAGGAATGCAGGCAGATCAGCCTCTCATTGCTGTATTGTTAGCACTGTTATTTTTATAATGGTTAAAGGTGTTTTCATCAGGAGGGGCTGGTCCATTAGGATTCCAGTAAGAAGGGCACCCAGACTCTGTAAAGTGTCATTTAAAGTGGCGTTTATTGGAACTGATCCTGAAAAGAGGGACTAGTATAAATAATCTTATATTGCACAGATACAACCTCCTTTCTGCTTGAAAGGAGGTTGTAGCCAGATGGGTGTCGGTCTCTTCTCCCAGGCAACCAGCAGTAGGAAAAGAGGGCATGGTCTTAAGCTGTGCCAGGGGAAGTTTATGTTGGATATTAGGAAGAAATTTTTACAGAGAGAGTAATCAGACATTGGAATGGGCTGCCCAGGGAAGTGGTGGATTCACCATTCCTGCAGGTTTTTAAGATGAGACTGGATGTGGCACTCAGTGCCATGGTCTGCTAACCATGGCAGTGTTGGATCAAGGGTTGGACTTCATGATCTCAGAGGTCTTTTCCAACCCAGTTGATTCTGTGATTCTATGAATGCACATACAGCAAGCTGTGTACTCTCTGTCCATGAGGAGAGTTTCCCCTCTTTTGGTATTTCGAGCTATTGTTGTATTTTCTTACATATTGCAACTGTCAAACAGAAAGGAAGTTCATGTGAGAACCTGATGCTTCCCTGTTCCCTAAAGGTGAGGATACACAAGTGGCTCAGTTGCTGGTACCATGTGGGAGCTGCCTGCAGGCTCCTCTGTTACAGTCAACTGCTTAGATTTATCCTGCACCCTAGGAATTTGTGCAGCATAGTCCAAGCCCAGACTTACTCAGGTCAACTGTTACGATCACAGAAGTCATGATGAATAGGGCTCTTCTGGTCAGGATAACTGCATCACTTTAGCTTAAAAAAGAAAGTGGTCTAATTCCCAGTATTACCATACTGGGTAGAGTTGTCTCTGTGTGCATTCATCAACAAAGTATTCATCTTCAGGAGGAATTTGTTGCTCAAAAGTTGGCTTTCACATGTGAGAAATGGTGTAGCTTTCTATTTTCTATATAGAACCATATTAACCTTTTAAAGCTATTGCACCTCTGACAATTTTTAGCTGTACAACAGTGTTTTTATTTATGAACCTCTTGGCATGCTCTATGTCCCTGAGAATAGCTCAGTTGTTCAGAGAATGGTGCTAATAACGCCAAGGTTATGGGTTTGATCCCCATACGGGCCATTCACTGGAGTTGGACTTGATGATCCTTGTGGGTCCCTTCCAACTCAGAATGTTCTGTGAAATCTGTGAAGTTTTGCATGAAATACCTTTCATAAATATAAATGTATATAGGTATTTTTAAACTTCTTGTGAGTGAAACTGTGATGCTCTAAAAATGTATTTTGGTTGGAATATGATAAAGGAAGCAATGCTCTATCTAAGGTGTCTATGAAACAGAAGTGTACCTCAGCTTGGTGTGATGTTATGGTCCAATTGAAAATACTTTAAATAATACTGTATTTAAGAAGGAAATCAGTCTGGCAGCTTTATTTTTTCAGTTTTAGTTTTCTGTATTAAAAATATACCAAGCTTGCTAGCTGAGATGCAGAATGGCTAAGCTATAGTGAGATCTTAAAGCCTTCAGCAGTTGCATTGACTAAATTGTAGGAATACTCATAACTTCTAGTAGTTATCTTTAGTAAAGATAGATTAAATGTTGAATGTGTGATCTTTTTCACATGCAAGGATACACTCATGGTGCTTTCTGCTGCTGGGGAAATGGATGTGCAAGAGAGAGCATCAAATTGTAGAGTAAACATTTGTAGAGCATAAGGCCTGCAAAATGATATACAAATTAACCTAGACATGTGGCATTTTTGAGGAGTGGAGGGTCTTTTGTTTGCTTTTGTCTAAGATATAGCCTTACTCCAAACTTATATCTCAAGTAGCTTTGTATACTTGGCATTTGAAAGTAATGTGAGAGCAGGTAGTAGTGCTATTTTGCATTGTGTGCTAGTATGCGAGTTCACCAGCATATCTGTTCTTGCACATGAGTAATGAGGTAAGTTTTATTAAAGTAATTGACCTGTTTAACTCCAGTTGTTTTTGGTTGGGTGTTTGTTTGGGTTTTTTTACAGTGGCAAAAAGCTTTTCCTAGAGCAAATCAGTTATAGAAAATATCTCCTAAATTATTCCCATGTGTTAAGGTATACAGACATTGTGTTGACATTTTGATTCTTGAAAGGCACAGAATAAGCTAAAGGTTGTATATAAGTGGTACTAATTCTGAAGTTATGACCTGCAGCCAGTGATACCAAGGTTTTGTATGTTTTGTATCAGTTCCCTTCTCACAGGGAGCCAAAGACATGGAGCTCTGATAAGGGCCAAATGTAGTCTTTTACAACCCCTTTGCGAAGTGTATATATCCAGGGCTATAGATTGTAGTCTGAAATATGGCAGCTGTTTCCTAATATTTTGTAAAGAGCTGCTCAGAAGCAGTTATAGGTGTGAGACTAAAGCTAATAATTGACTTTGAAAATATACCTAATGCTTAATAGTACAAAGTAGAGTGATCTATCTCCTACTTACATAAAATTTACTTCAAAGAATTTTAAGACTTGTGATTTTATTATCTTGAAGTGAGTAGAAAAATGCAAGGAAAAAAAGCACTGGTGGATGGAGACTTAGAAAATCACACTGACATCTGCCTCTAACTTTATTTATTGTTTACTTGTCTTTTGCATGTTACTGTTGTTAACACAGTTCTTTGATAAAGTTTTTGTTTGCTTTAGCGTTTTTAATTTCTTTTGTCTAGAAACTAAGATTGTTGCCATTTACCTTCTTGTCCAGGTGATTAACAACACTTTGGTTGGTTGAGGTTTTTTCTGGTTTGTTTTTTTGTTTGTTTGTTTGTTTGAGTTGGGGTTTTTGTTTTGTATGGGGTTTTTTGTTGTTGTTTTGTGGGTAGTTTTTTGGTGTGTTTTTGTATATTTTGTTTGGGTTTTTTGTTGGGTTTGTTTGGTTTGGGGTTTTTTGTTTGGTTTATTGTTTGGTTTTGTTTGGGGGTTTGTTTTGTTGGGTTTTTTTATTGCTGAGGTGAAGAAACTTATTGAGAGACTGGAAAACTGTTTCTAAATTTTTAATGGGATTGTATGTCTGTATCTTCTACTCACTCACCTTTTCTGTGCGAAAATCTCCCTCTTCTTAGCTGCTCTCATCTTAAAGATCATGTGGCACTTCACCGATAGTGTTACGAGGAGGGTAGACTCCTTGCTATGTCAGATGTCAGTTAACTTCACTGCTTAATTCTAACCATTTTTCTAACCATAACAACCAAATATTTTTAGAAGAGTAATTTTAAAGCATAAAGATTTAGTTTGAGTACTCGAACTTGAAAGAACAGATGGGTCTTATTTTATTTCAAAGTATGAAAGCCTATGAAGTAACAGAAGCACCAGCAGCAACAATTACAGCAACTCTAAAACACACACACAGCTGTCTATCAAGCAGCTTGGAATCAAGTTATTTTTAACCCTTGTCTCTCCACCGTACAAAATATTCATATGAGATACAGACTAATTTGCTTTGGCCATTTTAGTCAAAGTAAACAAATGGTATCTTGTTGCAAACTGATTAAACTTTCCTGCAGCAACTGGAGAGTTTTCCTAAAACCATTGTGAGTGTTATAGAGGAGTGATTTGATAAGCGATGCTGTTGCCTGGAGGAGTGTTCTTTTTTTGTTGTTTATTTGATGTCTTTACCCTCAGTGGAACTTTAACACTGTTTCATGCTCTAGTACATGAATCTTCAAGGTCTGGTTTTTTTGCATTAAGAGCTTTCTCAAACTTTTATTCACCTTTAGCAGAAAAGGTTTGATTTTTTTAAACCACAGAAAAATGATTCCATTGTATGTCTGTAGATACTATAACCTCCTATTCAGTAATTACCATAAGACAACAATAATGCTTGTATATTTCAAAGCTACCTGTGAAATCTTATTTCTGATAGCAGTATAATTGATGCTTTGATGCCAGAGAAACCAAAAATGCTTTAAGTTATATAATTAAATTATCATTCTGGTCTAAGAATCACTGGCAATTTAGTTAATTACTGTCTCTTTAAAAAAGAAAAAAAGTGGTAAAACTGGAGTGCGATGGTTAGCCTGTAGTTAGCAGGTTTCTTTAATCAAAGCTTTGGTGCATGGATGTTTTCCATGACTTTCATAGTTATAGTCCACAGTGAGGTAAGTGGCATTAATTTTTCATAAATTCACACATCCCTGTGTCCTTTTGCCCCTTCTTGTGCTGAGATATATTCCTTCAGTAGTTTTTGAGCTGTTACAAAGTGGAGAGGTTTCTTGCTTATTATGAGAATTTAATTCATAATATTGAAACTGCTAGACTGAATGACATGTTTAATAAAATTTGAGACCTCTTATTTGGCCTTTTTATGTAAACAGCGTGGGAAGCTAATAAAGCTATTAAAAGCTTCAATTTATTTTATTTATAGAAACCCTTCTAAAGAAATGTTTTCTGGGAAGAAGGAATGCAGTGAGGAGAAGGCATAGGAAAATGCACAGCCTAAAGCTCTGGTAGTATTTAAAATTGGTGCCTTTGCTAATCTAATATGAGTTCACCACAGATCCCAAGGGAGCTTGATGCAGGATTCCAAAGAAATTTATTAACATCCAAAGCGTGTTTTTTATAATAAAAGTCAGGGGGTTTTCTTAATGAAAAAAAACCCATGTGCTTTTTTTATATTTGAAGAGGGGAAAGAAAATGCACAATGGATCACTTAGCATTCTGTTTAATGATTTTGTATGCATTCACTTTGATCTAAACCCACGTCTGCTTTGTTCATGAACTTGAGCATTGAGCAGGATTTTTATTTTTGTGAAAATGCACAATTAGCCCTAAGTGTTTAATAATTTTTATTTAATAATTTTTATTTAATAGTGTCATTATTTAAGTAATTTATTTCAATTTCTTCAGTTTTAATATTAATTATAAATGTTACGTAGAGATAATTGTTAATGTTAAGTGCCCTCTGGTAGTGAAATAACTTGACTGCATTATTGAATGCTGCTCTGGTAATGCTAGCTTCCTTCACAGAAAAATCTGGCCTGGTCTGCTTCTCTTACAAAATTACAGATAGAGAAACTACAGAAGTTAGACCGATCTACAGGAAGAAATGACACAGTTTTTGTAAGCATTTTGCAAGTGCACGAGTAGACTGAGCCATTAAAAACATTTAAAGGAGAATGCCAATAAGGCATAAGGCAGGCTGGAGTGAGAGTAGTTTACTTAACCACTTGTTGGCCAGTCAGTCAGGAATACACCAGGCAACAATGAATTTCAACCAACTTCTAGGAACAGGTATGTTGAAATCCCTGGAGCCTTGTAGCTTTTCTTCCTGAACCTTTGGGAACACTGTGAAGTGGAATGTGAGATGTTCTGCTCACTTGGAGAGCTCTTCCTCCGAGAGGATGTCAGAGAGGATCTGATGACTAGGATTTGGGTTTTGATTCTTGCTTGTTCCAGAACTTTAGATTTTTATAGTTTAGGTAGAATGGTGCCAATATGCCACTCCAAGCAATTAAAAATATATAGTGTAACAACAATGAAATAGCATGGGATCCCTCTCAACATTTAAATTTGCTGTAATTATGTTTAAAACAATTCTTGTGGGATTTGTTGTTTGTCTTGCCTGTGTGACACACAAGAAGTCAAAAGCACCCAACAGCATTATGATTAATGAATCATTAATCATTATGATTAATGAATAATACTTTAATGGAATCTATGTTGTATTAGAATTAAGATATTAAATTTACTTGACCTTTGAACAGAAAATAACAACACAGCGAATTGACTGTCTTGCTTTATCTAAATTATGTCAGCAGATGGCAATTTATGCAGTATCTTTGCAGCAAGAAAGCTTATTTAGCTTAGTTGTTTCATTTCTACACTTTGCATTTCATGCATATTTAAAAATAGGAAAAATATTTAATACTTCACTATGCTATCTAGTTTGTTGACAGTATTTCCAAACATTAATAAAAGAAACCTGCATTTTGTGACCATTATAGATCCTTAAATAGTCAGATTTGCTGATGTACTTAGACTGTCAATACCTCTATGGCATAGGTGGCTTATCCTGGTGTATGCATGAGAACAGGAAGCTGAGGCTTATAGAGACTGAGGGTATAATTCCTGAAACCTTAGCTAGCTTTTACTGCTTTGGTTATTTTAGGAACCAGAACTTGTCATTAAATAGTACAAAAAATAGCAGAACTGTGTTGAAACTTGAGGCTAAAATTATAGGTCACTATTCTACACCAGGACTATTCTTGTTAAAGTTCAGTATTTCTCCACTGTAAGGGCATCTACTAAATTCACCTAATTGCTTATAAAAAAGTCATTATTTCCTAAACTTAAGATGCTGACAAACCTGTGTCTTGGTGAGTAGTATATTTCTGTGGTCCTCATCTACTTAATTCTTAGGAATTATTTTGGTCTATAGTAAGTATGGTAAACTAATAACTAACAATGGCTTAATTTCTTCCTTTTGATAGTGTTTGTGGTCTGTTACAACCTTTTTTTCCCTGAAAGATGAACATTTTGAGAAAGTTCTGGTGACATTTCCTAGACAATTCCTGATTGCAATTAAAGTTCTCATTTTGAGAACCAAAAGTAATATTCCCCCCCTTAAAAGTGTGTGCATTGATGTTATGTGGGCTGTCAGAGATGTGTGCATATGTAGAGCTCTTAGACTGAGTTGTGTGCTATTAGATTATTCTTTATTTTTAAACAGGAGATCCTGAGAAGGAGCTTAATCCCAAGAAGAAGATTTGGGAGCAAATCCAACCCGATCTTCATACCAATGACCAGTGTGTTGCTACATACAAAGGAGTTCCGTTTGAAGTGAAAGGGAAAGGAGTCTGCAGGGCAGAGACCATGGCAAACAGCGGAATTAAATAAATAAATGGTTTTTAGAAACTTTTTCAGTTGCTGAAATGGAAAGTGATGCAAGCACAATAAAAAACATGAAGTGCATGGCTAAGACCCTTTTCGTTTGACTCCTTTTCCAGAGATCTAGAATGTGTTATTCCTCTAACAATTTGACCATTGACTTATTTACCATTTTTACTGTCCTTGAGGTTATGTGTTGTCAATAGTTATTAACCACTCAGTGATTGTAACTTAATTGCCAAGGCTTGTTTGTGGTAGGACTACAGGCAGACAAGTATATTTTCTAGACAACTTAAAGGTGCAGAGGATCTATGGAGCAAGAGCATCTCATTAAGGAAAAACTTCTGCCATATTCCTTGTGTGCTAATTGCAGTACTGGCAGTAGGTTAGTGAAGACCACAATTGTCCCTATTCTTCTAGTCACCTTGTAATAGTTTTTATCCTTTTCTTCCAAGCAGTTTTCATATACATTATAAACCTTTACACCTTCATTCTTGCCTGTGTTATCACCATAGTCTGCAGACACTTGTAACAGGAAGATTAAACCATGATGCTTCATGCCCTAAGATTTGCAAGTGGACATACTTTCATGTCCCTCAACTAAACTGTTGCAATTTCATTAAGATCAAAGCTGCTGATTTGCTAAAATGGTTCTTTATCTAGTCCACCTGGATGTTTCATCCCAAATGATAGGTAGAACTAAGAAATAATGAATCACGAATAGATTGCTGGAACTAGTCCAATACCAAAAAAAAAAAAAAATCCATTTCCAGTGCCCAAACAGGTATAAAATTAATTGATTTTTTTTTTGTTTTGTTTTGTTTTGTTTTAACGCGTTTTTTATGCAATGCTACTTTATAGAAAAGATGCTTTGGTTTTAACAGAAAGAGCTTCTTCAGTTTTTACAATTAGAATTCTTCCATAGTCATCCTCATGGCTGGGCTTTGTGAAGGAAGATTTGGGAGGGGCACTACCCACGTTTGTTGCAAGCACGTTGGTGGCCAATGAGGCCAATATGAGATAGACACATCCGGTTGTAAAAGGCACAGCAGAAAGACTCCTTAGGTGGTATACTCTGCAAGACACGATTCTTTCTGCGTTGTCTTTTCTCCTCAAGGGTGATCCTGCGTGCTTTCTCAAAGGCATCAGCAGCATTATAGATAGTGAGTCTCCAGACCTCCCAATTGGAGGCCAGAGTAGACCAGTTATGGTGATCAATATGGCCAAGGCTGAGATGTTGTTTCAGGGAGTCCTTGTATCTCCTCTTTGGGGCTCCTCTCATGTGGCAGCCGGTGGCAAGTTCACCATAAAGCAAGATCTTAGGGAGGTGGTGGTCCTTCAACCTTGAGATGTGCCCTGCCCAACACAGCTGTGTTCTCAGCAACATGGCCTCAATACCTGTGATTGCTGCTTGTTCTAGATATTCCGTAGTAATGTTGTACAAATAGTCATGTTGCTAGGGTAATAGCCTCAAATTACTTCTTTTGATTCCTGACTTTTAAAAATATGAAAATAAACATTTTGGGTCAATTTACAGTAACCCTTTTAAGTAGCTATTTAGAGATATTTCAGATATTTTGGCATATGATATTTAATGAAATGGTTACTGTCTAACCATTGAAGCAGTAAGTGCTATTTTAACTACTGAAATAAAAAAATATTAACCTCTCTGAATTTTTCAGGCTTTGAACTTCATCCAATAAATGGAGAGAAAACAAAATGACAATGATATAAAATTAAAAGGAACATGTGTAAAAGAGAAGATGAACAGATTTCCTTTTCAAATGAGTTTTGTATGTGCCTGTAAACTGTTCATTTTTTATGCATCTGGGAATAAGCAATAGTAATTAGTTCTTTTAAATGTGCTGAATAGCATTAAGCACATGGAAGCCATTTTATCTGCCTTGTAAACTACATATTCAATAGTGGCTTATTAAACAAAATCCTTGAAGTTCAAAAACTCAGTTATAACTAATCTTGAATCGTGGTAAGGAAATACTTTTACAGGAGATAAATCTTAGCTTTTCATACCAGAGAGCTCTTTATAGAGATAGAAGTTCAGAGGAAGATCTGGAATTCAGAGGAACTCTTGAAAGCTTGAATAATAGCAAAAGAGGCTCCCTTACAGTCTAAACTCATGTTCATTTTGTAGTTTTGTTTTGTTTTGTTTTTTTTTCATCTTCCAGATGTATATTCTATTTGAGCTGGAATATACAGTCTGATGTAGTACAAAATCTCATTTGTGACTACATACATATCAAGGGCGTGATTTTAGAGCACTAACTTTTTCTGATTTTGTGGTTGAAGCTAGGATTCTGGATGCAGTAGTGTAAGGTATTATATGAAAGGCAAGTAGTTTGGTAATTTAAAGAGATATTTCTAATTGTATGTTCAAAGGTATTTGGATGTGGAGTTTTCCAGCTGATGGCTTCTACTTTTTTATTTCTATTAAATGTTATCTACCATAGAAAATAGACAAATGAGCACCTGAAAGCTTATTTTATTCCTTGCTGTTTTTAAGTAAAAGCACTTGATAATTATTTTGTCTTATAAAATTCAAGAGCTTTCTTAAGACAATGGTTCTTTCCTCTTTGATTATGCTCTTCTGGTTGTCTAGGAAAATGTATTTATGCTGTACTGAGCTCAAAAGTGACAACAGAGTACTTGAGGCACTGTGCAAGTATGTTTCTTCACTGCATCCAGCTTCTTCTGCCTTGTCTGCATGAGTAAGTAAAACTGCAGTGAAATCCTTCCATGTGGGACCCAGAAGTTCCTGTAATGAAAACCAAATCTTAAATGGTTATCTCTTCTTGTTCCTTTTCCCCACTCCCATTTCATATACTTAGTACATTAGCAGACTGTTACATGGTTTTGGTTTTTTGTTTTTTCTTTTTTTCCTGGCAGTAATCCAGTTCGTGCTATCTGAGTTGCTGAAATATCTGGGTTTTTTTCACCATTCCAAGACATTGGCATTCACTTTCTGTGGAAATATGTGGTCATGCAGTACTAGCAGTTCTCTCTTCTCTAAGTACAGATGTTAATAGAATTTCTCCAGTTATAAAATGTTCATGTAAATAAGGAAAAATGGTTTTTTAGCTATGTCACACATTAGTTTTAAATCGGTAGTTGCCACATATCCATATTTCTGTAAGTTTTACAGCCCTTCGAAAAATTTTTTATAAAATCACCAAATCACCTTTTGTTGAAAAAATAAATGATGAATTTCTGTGTAACACCAACTGCAGTTCTAGCTGTGACCCAGCGATTCAGGAAAAACACAAATCAAATGCATCAACTTAAATAATGGGCAAGAGAGTTTGTCTTCAACTTTGGTGGTTTATCTGATGAAGGCGAATGGAGAGAACAAACTGTTTTTCTTTCAATGAGTACAGAAAATTTTAATATGAGTAAGAGATTGGGCTTTAATTTACAGATGTAAATGAAATTACAACTTCAGTGCGATCATGTTATCTCCTATGTGATGAGAAACCTAATTTGTTAATAAAGTCCACTTTTCAATTATCTTAATTACCTGTAACCTAAATACCAAGGTGTATAAAACTGCTCTAAAGGATATCTTTCTACTTCCAAGATAGGTGGGGAGTTAAAAAAGCCTGGTGTTTTGATAAATTAATCTGTTTTAGACATTGAGGATGAAAAATATTACACACATCTACAAAATTGTGCCATAGGCTGCTTAAGGAAGTCTTGGATTATCGGTTTCAGAAAGAGAGGATAGTACTTTGATTTGCTGAGGACTCAAAATCAATTATAATGTTTGTTCTGAAATTAGTATCTACCACTTTCAATTCATTAGGCTGTTATTGGGAAAAAAATACCAGGCAAGTTTAAATTCTAGTAGTCTTTTACTGATATGCTGCCTTCATTTGTATGCCACCCCTAATTTGCAGAGAATCATGGTAAAAGCTCCTGATTTCTAAAGGTGGTCTTCATGCTTGTGTCTCCATCAAATGGCACACTGAAACAAAACTGTTAATGTTCATATTCCCAGCACCCAGGCACCTTTCCTGCCCTTTATTTTTGTGGTTGATGAAATCACAGCAGTTATTGCAGGAACCAACCACTGTAGAGGCTCAGTCTGTTTTGATCATGAAACAGAAGTGTTGCATCTGTGCACACCTGCAGTACCATCATCTTTTTGGTGTTACAGAGATGCAGTGACTTGGCTCCTGTGACTGGAGCTTTGGAATGAAAGGCTACAGGCTCTTTAGGAAGGACAGGCATAGAGGAGATGAAGACAGGGTCAGTGACCAGCTGGAGTGCATGGAGCTCTGCCTGAGGATGGTTGAGGAGCCAACTGAGAGCTCATGGGTCAGGATTAAAGAGAGTACAGTGTTAGGTGACATTATAGTGGGGGTCTACTACAAGCTACCTGACCAGGAACACTGAGTGGATGAGGTCTTCTGTAGACAGAGACGAGCAGTCCCTGTTCACAAGCCCTGGTCCTCACAGAGGACTTCAACCTCTCCACTATCTGTTGGAGGGACAACACAGCAGAGCATAAGCAATCCAGGAGGTTCCTGGAATGCATTAATGGTTACTTCTTTCTCCAAGTGATAGAGGAGCCAATGAGATGAGGACATAGTTATGCTGGACATTGTTTTCACCAACAAGGAAAACTCATAAAGTTCAACAGGGGTCCTGCACCTGGGGCAGGGCAAACCCAAGCACAAATACAGGCTGGGTGGAGAATGGATTGAGAACAGCCCTGAGGAGGATGTGAGGGTTTTGGTGGATGAGAAGTTTGACATGACCCAGCAATGTGCACTTACTTCCAGTGCCTAAAGAAGGCCTAGAAGAAAGAAGAATAAAAATATGTTGAAATTTGAATCAACTGTCAAACTACTGAAAAAGTGAGTAGCCTACCATAGAGAGGAAAGCAAATCAAACACATTTTGAAAGCTATATTTTCATTTATATATTTACTTACCAGCGTGTTTTTATCTACATGTCTATTGTATATGTAGATAATATCAGTTACAGCAGATGCAAAAGACTTGATGGACTGAGAAGTCCCTCCTGGTCATAGATTTTTAGAAAATTCATTAGTATAAGATAGATGCAAGGTGTAATGTGCAGACTTTGGCAGTAACTGAAACCCTTTTTTTCTTAGTAAGTCATATGAACCTGGTTCATTTGATCAGTTAGGCAAATTAATATCTACTGGCCATTTTTCTTCTCTTCAAAGATATGTATGCATGTGTCTCCCTACATACCTTAACTACTTGCAAAAAAAAATATTTATTTCAAGTCAGTTATGCTATTAATTTCCTTTAGCCCGAGTAAATTTATGGTAGCTCCCTAGTTATTTTCTCTTAAATAAATACAGCAGTATTTATACAGTGGTAACAGTGCAGGATTGAGCTGATCATCCTTGTCCCAGGTCAGATTTTCTGTATGATTTTGGACCCATTGTGCTCTGCTCTGGTGCTTTGGAGAGTGCAGTAACTGACTTTTGCTTGCTTTAAACAACATTTCTCTTGAGCAAGCTAGATCTGTCATGATAAAGCACGAACTAATTCTGAGAGAACAGCTTACTTTGATAGGTAATTTGGTTCCTAAATTCCTTTGTGCCAAGCCCACTTACAAAAGAGAGCAGTTCTTGCCTCTCTTTTCTCAGGTTTATTGCAGTGTTGCAGCTGGGAATGGTGTGTTTCAACTGCTGCACTGTGAAGTGTTCCAGTTTTCATCTGCACTTCTTTATTTTACCTTTGCAGTCAACTCTTCCATAGCTATTGTCCCCTGAAGATAAAAGAGTTGCCATTAGGGCAGAGACTTCTATTTGTTTTTGTTACCTGGATGAACTGAACTGCATCATTACTCTCATCCGGACACAGAGGCAAGTCAGCCCGCAGGACCAAGAGAGCCAGGTGCAGGCCTTCCTCCCCGAAGTGGTGAGCCAGGGCTGATCCCACCATGTCTCTCACCTGCTCCTTGCTCAGAGCACTGTGAGGGTAGCTTGGAGTGTCAAGTACTCGAACGCGGAGGGCCAGCTCGCAGCCATTTCTTCGCATAATCCCCAAAATGCGACAGCTGCGTCCGAGGCTACAGCATGTAGTCACAGAGCTTGGGGAGCGACGGCTCTCAAAGTCTGAGCTGCCCAGCAGGCTGTTCCCAGAAGCACTCTTGCCAGCCTGAGTTTTTCCAAGGACAACAAGGTTGATTGTCATCTCATTGGTGTCTGCCATTGTCTATGCTTTCTTTTATCCACAAACCTGTCACTAAGTGAAGTACAAATAAGGTGTTTAAGATAACTTAAAAAAAAACCCAAACAAACAAACAAAAAACTCCCACAAAAATTTCAAAATTCATTGTCTTTTGAGTGTTATTCTCTGCCTGAAATTTTTTCAGGATTGTGGTGTAGAATAATATTTAGTACAGGACATACACCTCTGTCTGATCAAAGGATGGATCTTCGCTGTCTTTCCCAGTATGCTGCGGAGAAATAAGAAGATCCTGTGAAAGGTGTCAGGGGTAGAAAAGCAACCTAACAGGCTTCACTCCTACACTGACAGAAACTGAAGAGCTAGGAAAGAATCTGATGTGAGAAGAGATTTAGGAACAAGCAAAGCAGACAGAGCTAAGGAGAGGCAACAGAGAAGGGAGGAATTGGGAAACAGCTGTGGAAAAGAGTGTTGCCATGCAGAGAGAGTAATAGATTAGGAAAAGGAGGAAAACTAGGGGAGGAAGAAGAGAATGGTAACAAATAGGTGCTGCTGTTATTAAGTGACTACATTTCAGGATGTCAATATTTACTTGTTTTGGGAAAAAAATGGATAATCAGGGAGAAGTAGAGTTTAAAGGAGCACTTCTTCAAAGCGGAGAACAGCTTTCATCAGAATATGTCTTTCATCAGCTACCACTGAAGTTGAAATAGACTAATCTGAAAGGGCTTTCTGACATGGATAAATATAAGTATGTCACTAAAAAAAGAGAAGAGTTGAAATAGCCAATGCTGCAGCTTCTAATCCCATATGAAAATGAGATTTTGAAAATGTATCCTACATAGACTTAATAACACAATGGAAAATGAAGACACAGACTGGTGGATGAAGAGCTGGCTGGGTATAATTTCCAGTTACTGTAATTGTTCATAAATAAGACCTCTCATTCTCTTTGTACTTTTCTGTAGTCCGGCATCTGAAGGGTGCTTGGTGCATATTGATCGACTAACAGGAATACTGACTATTTAAGTTAATTCAGACATGTTTCAAAAGGTAAAACCATAGTGGCACTTGGTAGTTCATTTTAAGTTTTCAGTGACATCCGAACTTCAGAAAGAATTTTTTAATTAAGATTCTATTTTTAGGTGTTCATAGAGAAATCACGGATAATTTTAGACTGGGATTTCCTGTGATTAATTCATTTAGATTCTTGCTGTGCAATTTAAGCTTTCTCCCTCAAATTAAAGCCATGCCTAAATCAAACTTTTGAAATAAGTTCAGTACAATGCCAAACATGCAAGAGCTAGTAATATGCTAATTTAGTTACAGGCGACATTGAATACTGTACATGATAATCTTCCTTACTGAATTCACAGTGCGATTTTTGTGGATTTTTCAATGATCTATTTCCTTTTAAAAAAGACACCTTATGAAATGGTTATCTTCAGTTATTAATCAGTTTAGATGTGCATTGTATACTTTTTCTGTAGCGTAATAATATGACTTGGTGGACATGCATTTGTGCATTCCTTTTTTAAATCACAATCAAATATTTATTCTTTTTTCCTGTAAGCAGCCTACCCTTAAATACTTAAATTTTCATATTGTGTCACTTACCTTATTTTCACTTAAATTCTTCTTGCAATCAGACTTCATTCATAAACCACATGTGCAGTGTAAAAAAAGTCCATATATGAACTTTGAAACTAACAGCAGCAATGTACCATGCTGCGACTGTTACGTACACATGAATCTGGTTAATCTATTACTAATAGATCCTCATTCAATTGGATATATTTGGTCAGTAATTGGCACTGTTGAATTTTTGCAACTTAGCTACAGATACCGTTTTTGCAGTTACTTTAGTGATTGTATGATGATATTTTTGAAAGTTGCTTGAATTCCACCAGCATTTAAATGTGCAAGTGATAATGGAGGTGGTGGAATTACTTTGTATTGCATGTTCTGAATGTAAAGAGTTGTATGCACTCTCTCTTATTATTGCAATGAATTAATAACAGCAATATTTTCATAGCACAAGGTAAATAATTTGCAGACATAAAGATGTTTGCCTAACAAAGATGGATTAAAATAATAAAAAATGTATTAAGACACAGAAATTATTTGTGAATCAGGAAGAAAACTGAGGGCTTGCACAACTGCCAGTCATGTGCATTAGCTGTTGGCTGGATGGCCTAATACATTCCTCTTGCAAGTATTGTTATTTGCCATGCTGCGTTTGCCAGAGAGAAAAAGATTGTCCAGAAAGGACTTATCACTTGCTTTTTAGACAATATCCTACAAGTGGGTAAATAACTGGTAAGAAAATAAATAGATGGCTGTGTAAATTTTTTTTTGCTGTATGTTTTTAGGAGCATGTAGACAAGTTGCTTTCAGACAGCGCTCTGATCTTGCGCCTGCCTATTCTGGTGATAGGTCAGACATTAAATCTTTTCTTGTATTGTAAGTGTACTTGAGGCAACTACTGATAGTTTCCAGTGTGAAAAACCTTACAGCTCTATGCTGTGCACAGCCTTTTTGTCTTAAGGCACATTTATATATGAAGTGTATGGCTAGTGAATACAAACTCAAGACTGGATGAGGGGAGACTCAATAGTGAAGCAAAAGGGTAGATCAGTCTCATAAAACTGGATATTGTGAGATAAAATCCACATGCTTCCTTTAATTTACCTGTAAGTCTTGACTTTGGTTAAATTGTCGGTCTAGCTCTGTACTTTTCATTGGACTGTTCCTATGCACAATTTTAGGGATAGGTACAATTTCAGAAGAATTTGTAACAGAAAGTTAGAACTCAATTTCACTTAGGAAGACTGTAAAATGCCTTCTCAAATGGGTTAGATGGGCGTTTTTTCCTTCTTTCAGAGAAAGTTGCAGGGAGAAGCTGTGAGCAAGCTATCTCCCTGGTATGCAGAGAGATAACATGTTTGCACACGTGTACAAGGCCTCCTCAGGCTGGAGAGAATGGGGGAGGAGAGAGAGAAGATACAAAAAGCCTTGGAGAAGGCGGGGCATTGCCTTTTTCCGCTGGAGGTCTGGTGTGTGCAGCATCATTAAGAAGTGGTCCTTGCATCTGAAATAAACCTTTTTAAAATCCTTCCAGTGCCTTGGCATTCTTGGGAGGAATACCTTACAACAATAATGTCCCTCATGACATCTGAAGTGGTATATGTCCTAGCAGTCACATTCAACTGAGCTAGTAGACTGCCAAGGAGATAATTTAAGTTGGTGTAGACAAGGATTTAGACTACCAAGAGAGCTAGAATCCCAGAAGCAGAGGATTGTTGTATACAAAATACAGCTTGCCCAGCTGGATGCAGAACTGGGGTTTTATGACGGTTAGATGGCTGTAAAATTAGGAGTAGTGTAAATGAGGCACTACTTAAATGAGACCTAAAACTTGGCTAAACAAACTTCACCACAAAAAAAAAGGCATTTCTTTCCAGTGTTATTATGTGTGTAATACAGTCCGAGTTGGAACGCATCTGGAAGGTCTTACAAGAGCACAGGCAGAGGATTTTAAAAAGTTGTCTTCCTGGGAGGATATGACAGGGAAAAAAAAATCACACTGATTTATATGGCACTTGCATTAAGCTCCTCAAATGTGGAAAAAGTCCTCCCCAAGGTGGCAGTATCAGCCTGCTCCACAGGTACTATAAAACTCAGCCGGGGTCCCCTTGCTCTGCAGTCCTATGCCGAAATAAAATACCAGGTCAGAAGTGAACTACGACGTTAAAAAATACAGGATAATTACAGGACTTTTCAAACATCTCCTGAAATAAGAAATGTTATAAACATTTGTCTCACTTTTGTCAAAAGAAATATTTTTATTTTACCTACAAAATGCAGACACCTTAATTAATGAATTTGAACAGCAGTAATGGAAAGGTAGCAGTTAAGAAACAAAGTGTTATTTACTGTTCCTTACATGATTCTTGTAAATCAAGACCTTTTGTTTTCTCTAGCTTTTAAGTTGAGCTAGTGACAATTATTATGGGGCTTTAGATATGAGATCTTAAAATCTACTTATTGTCAGAATATGAATTTGCAAAGAACAAGTACAGAGTACAATAAAATTCCCTTGGATGCTTTTTAGCACTGGTTGCTGCCAGTGGGTAAGCTATTTTTTTGTTTGCTTTGTTTTTATATTACTTTATTTTTGAAATGGCAAAGAGAAAACCAAGAGTGAGCCTATTATGGATTGGCAGACAGGAAGGATTCTTGTAACTGATAAAGGAAGCCTTTTACTCTTTCCATGGAAATACCAAGCAAGTCTAGAGAGGAATCGTCAAGAATCTGAGGAAGTAAGGTCTCTAATCTAATTGAAAATGAACATCATTTGTGTATCCAGCATCTTTATTTGTCTTCAAAAAAACAAGACTAAAATTATTTGTGAGTAACCATTAGTTTTGTATCTGTCTACAGAATTAACTAGAGTTGCAATGCTCTTTAGTCACAGTATTGTGTCAGCTGCTGTTCTGTTGTAGTCCCTGTGATCACCCAGTTGGTTTGCACACACCCTAAACAAGCTCTCCATGATGCTTGTTAGGGTACACCAAGCAGGCTAGATCTTGTAAAACTGAAATAGCAGAGTTTCTCTTTAGGCACATGGTATCTCTTACCATGTGTCATCTTTTAGTTCCCACGCCTTCCCATCCCTTACAGCTTCTTTCCTGATGTGGGCTCTCATTTTAGCCCAAGATGATGCCATAATAAGTAATTTAAGATGTGCTTTGATGAATTTCTCTTACTTAGAGAAAACCCAGTGAGGCCATTTTATGGATTGCCACACACAGAGGCAGGCTGTTAGCTTGCCCAAACAACATGAGAAATCCAGGAAGGTATGCAGTCCATGTAGTCAGTGTGGCTTCAGTTCTGATAGATGTGTAATTTCTAAGAAACAGCAGGCACGTCACTGCTTAGAGAGAAATAAGACAGATCTAGCGATGTTCTACTCCTTTTGGACTGCATTCACACCAAAGCCTTCTGTGCTGATTCTAAAGGATGACACATGTAAAGTATACTAAAGTTTTCCTTAAAACAGATTATTTTTTTTAGCTTTGCTTAATGCAGTCCTCAGTATCCATAGTAATTTTGAACATAAGTAATCAATTATCAGCAGTCTGCAAGATTATGTTTCTTTTTGCAGTATAGGTGGCTGTGTAGGTTATATGCTACTACATTGGCATTGCTAAGGGGAAGGGAGGTAGGGTGTAGCTGCAGACTAAGGTTGCAATTGCACCAGCTTTTGGCCAATGTCTGTTTGTACAACTGTGGAATCAGTCCCTCAGGTTCCTACTGTACTTCTTACAGCAGATTATGGGTTCAGGGCAAATACTGCTGCAGAAAGGCAGATCAAGGACCCACTTTGTATTTGAGAGGAAATCGAAGAGAACTATCTGAACAGTGAGAATATCAGTCAGACTTTTTTTCCTCTCTATTCTCCAAAGGAATCACCAAGAGCCACAAGATATCCTTGTCCTTCATCCTCTGCAAATAATAGGCAACCTCAGGTTAGAAAGCAGTATCTGACATTCTGATCTAGTAGGTCTCTGCTGTGGAAGTAGTGTGTGTCTTCAGTTGGCAGGAGTGATATTCTTCTAAGCACTCTGCTTCTCTGTGCACTTAGAACAGCATTGTAGCAAGCCACAGGAACACAGTCTCTTCTTGTTTCCTGTTAGTATGGTTTGGTGTGACATGGCTTTCCAAAATGCTGGGGGATGCATTGTAAAGTAGGGCATATCACTTTCTGTTGCAGGCTACCAGTTTCTTAAATCTCCTGCTAGTCCCCTCTCCAGTTTAACTGATGATTTTCCCCATGGCACTGTATCAATTTTTTTTTAATATGCAAAGAATGTTTTTAACATACCGTATTGTGCTATGTTGTGTCTTGAGCAGATTACTGAGAGATATTTAAACTACCTTGTTTTCACCCATGCTGTCATGATATGTTTTCTCTAGTATAAAGTTGGATTAAGTCAGAAGTGTACAGGTCTGGCTATAGGGCTGTGCCATGAGGCTGACATGTTTGTGTCTGTTCACTACTTCATGTGAAATGCGCAAAATATCCAAAGAAATAAAGATGATATTGCAAGTAAGATTACAGGTATGTAAATAATATTTTTAAAACAACAACAAAAAATCAGAAACTGTTGATTTCAAAGGCATATATTTGAAAAAGAAACAATAATCAGAAAGGATGAAAATACAGACTTAAGGAAGAATCCTTTTTCCCTTACACATAGTTAGATGAACTCTGTGACTGGCCTCATACATCTTCTGTTGAGACAACCTGAGTCATATTCATTCACTTTCTTGTGCTTAGCCTCAAAATTTGTCCATGTGTGTAAAAACATTTTGCCCCTGGGACAAAAGTCCTGTGAATGGTGAACATATTTGGAAGCTCAGGAAACCCAGTCTTGGCTGCTATTTCTATAACACTCATTCCCTAATTCTGAGAAGCTGCACAGTTTCTCAGTTTCCTCATCTAAATAATACAGGGAGTATTCAACTCTTTTGAAGATGTGTAGTGGGAGTGATTTAGCTGAAGGGAATGGATTTCTCTACAGCAATAACAGCATTGCTTGCATTTAAAAGAAAAAAATGTATTTTTATCATATTGTACAATGCTCTGTAGGGACCCAAATGACTTAAGACATACTTTCCAAAAATATTCCCATGATGCCTGGAAAGGGTATAACCATTGTAACACTAGTAAGCACAGAAGTTGCACTGATGCACAAAGTTGAACTGGTCATACTGCTACTCTTATGCATTCTAATCCTCAAGAGATATGTCATAGAAAGTCAGGAATACAGAGTTTATAAAGTTTAAACTCAAGGATGTGTAAAAATGATATATCTCTACTCAATAACATGAATATCTGTGTGTATTCAGGACAGATTTATTACTCAGTTCCTTCATTTTCTTATTTTCCAGTTTTTCCAGGCTGTTTGTATTTCTATGGATACAACATATGTTGAGGACTTCTCTTAAAATACCCAACTTGATATTTTTTATATTTAATTCCTATTAGGAATCTCTCGTCTTCTCTTTGTATACCTACGCTTTAGAGACAGTATGCTCAATTTTGAAGAGCATTTTTAAGAGAAATACAAGTTTAAGGAGCTGGACTACTGCTTAGAAATACTACAGTTCTTGGTTTTATTAATCATGATTGCTTGTGATAGCCTGCACAGATGCTTTTTATATTTTAAAACATTCCAAACAAGCTGAATCTGAGGTCAACTTCCAATATATTTCATGATGTCAAGCCCCTGAACATGTAATGCCAAGAATTTATTCTGTAAAAGTTGTCTTACAAGCCAGTGTGACTTGTTTTGGCAACACACTTGTTCAGAAAAGCGGAATTGCTTCAGATTGTTTATTAAAATTCTGATGAGTAAAGGGGAAATGTATATGGTTACAGAGCTGGTATGTGGTTTGGGACTGGGAGACCCAGATTCGGTAATTAACTCCAATGCTTGTAGCATTCTAATATTAACCGTCACAAAATACTGTGAAGCTGGAGCTTTTTAAATTCATATCTTTTCTGTATGAGGGGTATTGATACACAAGGAAACAAATAGGGACTAGAAGAAAGTTTTCAGAAGTCAATTTACATTATTTATTTTATTTTGATTTTTTGCTTTTTTTTTTTCCCTTGAGGTCTACAAACCAGTTTGCCACTACAAATTCAATGAAAGTACTCTTCAGGTCCTCAAAGTCTTGATGTAGACACCTTCTCCTTCCACCTACTTCCCTCCCCATCTAGACTTTGCTTGTTTCCTTCTTCATGTGCCTGTCTTTCCAACCAGAAAGAGTTGGGTGCAACTTCTGTCCCATTCAATTCCTTAGTTGAGAGCAGCCTCTGCACTTCAGAAGAAAGTTTTTGGGGTGGTTTTTTTGTTTCTTTTTTTCCCCACTATCAGACATCTGGCATCCTGGAAAACGTTTTCCTGATGGTGCTTCCAGTCCTGATGCAAATCTGGGCTCCCTGTACAGAGTGGGATAACGTGTCAGAAGAGAAGACTGATGATTACGTGGCCTCACAAACCAACTATCAAATTCATAGACTCTGATAAAGTAAGTGAAAGTATTGTCTCCCCTTCCTGTAGTCAGCTGTGGTTTTTATCCAAACAGTTAAGCCTCTGATGTATTTTACAATACAGCACACTAAACCATGAGACGAGTTCAAAATGTGGCATCATGCTGTGAAGAACTACTGTGGCAGAGATGAGAATATTCCATCTGTAGCACAATGCAAATGCAGCACTGCTGGTGGAAATTCAACTATAAATTACTCTCATGCAATGTTCAATAGGCCTTTTCTCAGAACAGAGGTGTACAGGGGACATCTCTGTATAGCAGAGACCAAACTGTGAGTCCCAGAAAGTTCTGTTTCCCAGTTAAGTAAACCAATAAAAATAATTCAGGGATTCAAGTGAAGTTTAGTTTTGATTTGGAAAAAACCCGAAACTTATGTAGTGAATTTCTGTTTCTACATTATCTTCCCTGTAGCTCAAACAGTGCTTGCCTATTGTCAACAGCTAAGATTTTACAAAATTTTTCTTTAGAGTCAGCATAAAATCATCAATGGGCCATGAAGAGCAAACAAGAGTAGTATTTTTTTCAGTCTACACCCACATTTCCTTCCTTAGAAATGGCATTTGTCTCAGATGAGAGAAAGGATTCATTTGAAAAAAAAAAAAAAAAGATGGAAACTGTAATGCGGGAACAAAAACTTTTGGCTGTCAGCATTTCCGTAACCTCACATGACCCAATTTTCATGTCTTAATTTATAATCTTGGTGTAAAGAGAAAACATGGTTTTGTTTTGCTTGTTTCAGATTTGAATAACTGGATGATTATATATAAATTTACAGCATTTGTGCAGAAGATGTGTTGGTTTTAACATCTGTCAGAGAGCTGCATCTTAAATTGCTTTTCGTGATCATCTTTTGGCTGTTATTTTCTGGATAATTTGTGACTTCTAACTGGTTTAGAGAATTCTTATTCTAGCAAAAGGATAAATCCAGCCTGAGTCAAGAAAGTAGTCTCTCTTTAACATGTATACAGCTAGAATTCAGTGGCTAAATTATCTGTTTTCTTAGAAAAGATAAACTAGTGACAACATTCAACAGTTAGCTGAGTTTTGGTGCTTCCTGAGGGGGCTCTGAAGGCCTATAGTGAAGACCTATGAAATGTATCTTAAACTAAGTTGCAACAGAGGGACAGTCTTAAACAAATAATAAAGGAGAAATCTTTCTTTTAATTAGAAGTCCATGTGTAGTGATTTGGTACATCTTTGATACTATCACTTAAGCTGTTTGGGTATAAAATAGGTTGTCTTCTGGCAAGATGTGAGAGAGTTCACTGGAGCCTGGAAAAATGTCTTCAGTCTTTCTGTAAGACCCCCAAGGACAGATTTTTTTGCCATATTTATTCATTGAACACTTAACTTCATTGTAGACACTTTCTCAAAAATTTTATGAAGAGCTTCTTAGAGCTGAAATTCTTTATCTACCGTTAGCACCAGAGTTCCACAGGCAGCCCATGGAGCTGTCAGGGTTTGCAAATGGATGTGTCAGGAAAGGCAGATGTGCTAAAGCATGAGAAATCATTAAATAGAAGGAGCTTGCAAAAAAGGAGTCTACTTTAGTGGATGGGAGATTGTATGAGACTGTATGAAATATGCACTATATCATGCTGACTAGTGCTGCAGTGTTCAATACTGGTCCACAAAATTTAGTGTGCTGTCTCCATCCCCATGATATTCACTGTTATGGAAGGCTCGACTTGTGGACTCTGGCAGCTGAAAAGAGGAGCTACACAGATGACTTCACACTGTTTAGAATACAAATTTCTGTATTTGGGGAATATTATGGAATTGCTAACAAATTAGTCTTTTTTAATTGTAGTGGCATGTATGCATTTCCTGTCCCAACATGTACATGACTATTCATAGCACACCAAAACAGTTGCAGATTATTTTTTTGCCTTTGAATACAAACAGCATGAAGAAAAATTATTTTCTAGACATCAAAGAAAATTAAGTCAAAATGACCAAGGACAAAAAACTGAGCAAAAATCTGAATATTGGCCTGTTTTATGCCATTTAATGATATCAAGACCAGCTATTAAAGGAAGGCAAAGAGAGGAAAAAGAAAGGGGAGATGGCCCACAGTTTGAATTTAATCATAGACAAAAAGTAAATTGTAATTTGGACTGTAATGTGGTGAAAATAGCCTATTTGGACCTTAATACAAGGAGGATGTGGTAATTCAGACTGTCATTTCGATAAGACATATTGGGTACTTAAGTCTGCCCTTGCACATAAATGACTTTTATTTATAGTGTTTCACCTTTCAGATTTCTTGGATCTGAACATATCTAACCTTATTGAAATACGAATCTAGACATTGGAGTCGCTTAGCTGCAGCTATGTCAACAGTGTAACACAGCAAACCAACGGTTTAGAGTGAGAAGTTAAATATATCAGAGGAAACTGGGGAATTGCAGCGGCAGCGGGTAATTTCTTACATGGAATATTGCCAAGGAATACCACATACCTGATGGCAAAAATGTCATGTGAGCATGCCTCTCTTACTCCTTCTTCTCCAATACTGGGTTTACACAGCATAAAACAAAGGAAAAAAAAAAAAAAAGATGGGTGCCCAAACTGAAAGGGAAGAGTTCAGGAATATGGCATGTGTGCAAAGTGCAGGACAAAGTGTTGCGCTGGTGAGGAAAAGGCACCACAAAGTAGGGTGGAAGCTATGACGTGAAACTTATGAACATTGGTTATTTTATTGGTTGCAGGAGTCTAACCTGAGTCTAAATGAGGAAGTGGACTGGGTGAAACAAATAGTAAGATTGTACAGCTTTGCTTAGTGTAAGTTAAAATAACCAGACTTTCTTTGGAAACCTTAGAGAACCTGTGTGTCTGTTTGCATCTGATATCAGGAATGTAAATTCAGACTGTCTGCAAGATTAGGAAAAGTTATTGTGCAGCTGCTGGTGTGTCTCTCTGAAAATTAATATTGGTCCTGGGGCAAAAAGCAGCTGGAACTCCTGAGGCTTGGGAAAAGAGTGTCACAGAGGGATGCTCCAAGTAGTCTGCATCTTCATTGTCTTGCCCCCTAAATAGTGTCTAATTTCCAGAAGTGCTTAGCCTCCAAGAATACTTATTTGAGGTATTGAGTCAGTAGAAAGAGAGAAGAGTTGTGGTTTTCAATTAGAATTGTGAATTTAAGTGCTTAAACATTGAAGTAACAATCCTTCTTTAAAAAAAAAAAAAAGAAAAAAAGAAAAGGAAAGGAAAAAGACAAAGTCCCACCCATGTCTTGCTTCTAAACTGGTCCCAGATAACTGTGCAGGGGCAGTCTCTTGGAACCTGGATGCAGCTCCAGCAAATCCTGCAGCATTCCTGTTGGAAGACTTTGCAGAAGTATATTTCAAAGGCAAGACTTGCTTTGAGTGAAAGGCCATATGTTTACAGGAACTTTGATCCAACTTCCACTGGCATAGATGGGAATTTTAGCGCTGAATTTGTCAGCTTCTCCTCCAAATCATACAATTTTCCTCCTTTTCTTGTGCGTCCACTGGCTTCCAAACAGTGCCTTTGTCCTGCTCTTTCCTGTGTTTGCCAGATTCTCTCGAGCTCACCTTGAACCTTTAAGACTCCAGCCTGCAGGTTTTCAGATTCACCAACTGAAAAGAACGTAGGAAGAGTTTCAAGCATAAAATTGTGACTGTGGGAGTAGCTGAAGAACACTGAACGGGCTTTAATGCGTAAAGGTATTGAACAAAAGAAGGATGAAGGGCTTGTGGGTTGGCACTGTTAAGTTTATTGAGGAAAAAAAAGCGAGTACATTGCTCATGTATTGAGCCAGTAGAACATGATAATGGTAAAATGTCATTTAGGTTAGTTTGATTTCCGTGCATAACAGTAACTTATGACTCTTTCAGATATGACAGATCAAATTCCTTTCTGCTGTACCTCAGAATAACTTTGTTGGGTTCATTTGCTTTAACTACTATAGTGCTCTCTTGGTTGGGTGTGCTTATAAATCATTTGAGTAGTGCTGGTTAAAACTGAAATAACATTGATGTAAGCGAGACCTTTCACTTCAAATTGAGATGGCAAAATATTTTCATCCTCTTGAGAGGAAATGACAATGAGCTATGGTGTACTAAAGGAAAGCTGAGCATTGTAACTCTTGGGATCACATTGAGAAACTCTTTGTAAGGCCATGGCCTCTCTCACTTCATATTTTCAAGTGTCCAAACTGACTTTATTTCTGTTCAAAAGGAGGACAGTCAGACTTTTATTTTTCCTGCAAGTTTGCATTCTCATTTCTCTCACTTTCACAAAGAATGTTACCTCAGAAACATTAAATGGGAAACATGTGCTTCAGGGCTAATGGTATTGCTTCTTTGTAAGGTCAACTCCAAAGTCTCAACATAAAGGCTTTGTTAATCTAAAGTGAAATAAAAGCAGCTGTCATAAAGCATGTGATATATAAACTCTCATTTAAAGTTGTATTATATTCCTCTTATTATTTTTAATAGTCTGAATTGAGAAAGAGAAAAATATTTATTGAAGGGATAAAAAGCAGCACTCTTCTAAACTTCTCAAGAAAGGGAGGATAAATATTTTGCCCCTGATAAAAAGACACTATCTTTAAGTGCCTTTTTTTCCCCCTCAGTACTCATTTCTGTTAGGTCACATGTTCTATCTACAAAAGAGCAAGGAGTATTGGTATTCTGTAACTGAGAATAGCAGACAAGATAGATAAATTTTGGCTTTTTCAAGCCAAAGAAAGAAAGAACATTTTTCCTTTTACTTATTATGAAATCCATGGATTGTTACCTGCCAGGACCATCAATTGCTAAACATGAACAGTTATCCTGATGATGTTAATTTTGTGATTGTATCTATGCAGCTTTTAAGATACACGATGTTTTATTTATATATAGGTGTCAGGAAAAGTTGCTGCCGTGAATCAATGTTCATGTCTGATTCTTCTCTCTAAAGATTCTTTTGCAAGGACATGTATTAAAAAACAGGACCCACAGACACAATTTGGAGGCCAAACTATTTCATCAAGCAACTAAAAACTTCTTGACAAATGTAACCTATGAAACTGAAAACTAAAACTGCCTGCAAGTGTTGGGTATGAGCTTTTTCCGAGACTATAATGACCACTTGACTGTGTCAAATCACATTGTGGAAAAGTGTGCAAATATGTGAGCAGTTTATAAGATGTTGGTGGAAATGTGCCTTTTAACGTACCTCAGTGAAAAAAGAATTAACTGAAGAAATTTTAAATTACATTTTCTTCACTGCCTTGCTGGCCCTCACCAAAGCTATTACCTTGGAAATCAGAAAGTTTTGAAAATCTATAGAGAAGTTTGTTTTTTAAAAAAAAATCTTGTGTACATTTCTCATATGTATCATGAATGTTTATTTTTCTCATCTTGGTTGTTTTCTTCCTGGTGTGCAACAGATAATTTAGTTGTTTGTGCAGCTATATAGTCTTTGATAGCAATAAAATCTATGGACAACAGAGAAAAATAAGAATAAAAATTGTATTAGGAGAAAACAAAACAACAGTTCTACAATTTGTAAGAAGTACAGTGTTTTCCCTCTCAGTTTCAGCTGTCTTTTCATTTCCCTGATTTCAAAATCAATTTCTGGGTTTATCTTATTTAACATCTGTTTAATATATTTCATATTTTTGTTCCCCAACCTCAGCAAATCTTTCTCCTGTAGATATGTTTATCTGAGTGTAGTTTCATGACAGTATAAAAAAACTTTGTTTTTAGTGTACGATTATAGCTATTCTTAATAGAGCCTATATCCATTTCATAGCATACATCTTGAGATACTTGTTTTGGTGAACTTTAACTGTAATATCCTCAAATCTCTTTTATAACTCTTTTGGATATCTTTCTTCTGTTTTTCTTCTTTATTTTCTTTTCTGGAAAATCACAGTTCCTCTTTTTACAGTTCTTCAAGAAGTCAGAAACCTTATTAAAAACTGTCAAAATTAAAAAAGGATGTTCTGTGAAACCAAAATATCTGTGTAAGTGTTTTTATTGTCCATTCTTCTTTTTACACAAGATCAAAGCATCAAGGGACAAGAAAATAGAGTGAGAAAAATCAATTGAAGCTTGCAGAATTCATGCTCATGCCAAATATTTATCCAGTGATTCATCAAAAATGTTGCAAAATGTAGTACTGGATTTTTAATGATCCCATGTTTCACTGCCAGTTCTTGTAAGACATCCTGTTTTTGTGCAGTGCTTTAAACAAAAGAAAAAGTCAATACATTAGGTTGAACCGTAATTCAGGGACAACTGGAAGCCACTAATGGGATGGACATAGCTCATTATGAAGTGGTTTTTAAAGGAACGTAAATACTTATATCGGTGGTACTAGAAAACTCGCATTTGATTGTAGAGACATATCTTGTAAATGAGCAAGTTCCTGTTTCTGCTCACAGAATAAAGGGGTTTCTCAAGAGTGAAGCAAATGTGAAAAAGAAGGGGTCAGGTGTGACAATAGTAATTTCTCACATTTCAATTCAGCTGAAATAAAAGGTGAAATTTCAGCGTTTCAAACCGTGAGATAGTGAGCAACAGGTTACTTTTAAAGGGCACTGATGTAGTTTACGGGGATCCTTGACATGTGAAACAAATAGATGCACGGGAGATGCAAATAAACCCTGACTTCTGCTGGCAAATTAGGCATTGGTTAAGCAAGACACAGTGATAATATGAAAGAGTAAACGAAATAAGGTAAAGAAGAAAGGTGTGAGTCAATATCAAAGAAATGAAGGACAAAATAACTGTGAATACTAGTCAAGATCTCTGTAACAATTTATCAAGTACAACTGAAAGTTGTTTGCATGAAATCTATTATTTTGCTGAACTTCAACATGTACAAACCAATAATAGAGAAGGGTTAATTGCAACAAGTTTTAACTAGTAGGAATTGCACATTGCACTGTAACAGGATCTCAGTCTATAAAGCAGAGGCCTTGAGAGGCTTCAGCTCCTGAAGCAGTTTCCTGAGTGCCTTTCCATGGTGCTCTGCATAAAAGTGAAGCCAGCCCAAACACTGCTGTTTTGCAGTCTAACCACAGGTACTTTCCACCATGTTTCCTACTATATTATATATCAAAAACTTTTTTTTTTTAAAGTAGAAACAGCAGATTTACTGTACAACCATATATATATATAAAACCACATATATAACATATATATATAAATGAGATAAATGTATAGTTAGCAAAAAAAGAGAAGCAGATGCTAAGAGGTAACTCCAGAAACTCAGATTTTATGTCTTAAGGAGCAGAACTGCTACCAAAGATAAGTTTTGCTGACAAAGCAAGCATAGGATGCCTGCTATTCAAGCTGCATATCATGTGTCTATCTGAACAGCTTACTGTAAAATTTATTTTAAAACTGATCCATGACTTTTTTTTGTATGATATTCTTAAAAGTGAGAAAGCATAGTTCAGTGCGATAAACTGTAGAGTGCAACCACATAAAACCACAAAGGTTATATATGTACTAATGAAGGTATAAAATAGAGAACAAAGTTGGAATGAAATACTTGGGAAAACTTTGGCTCTCATACTATGCAGAAAAAGGCAAGCAGATTTGTCTCTTGTGAAACATGAAGGAAATCACGTAACATACAAGTTTCTTGGCTTCTCTTCCTTCCAGGATTACTGAGGTAATGAAGGTGGGATTCTACTTGTACTTCTAAAAATGTTATTAAATGGCATTCCTGATTGGCAATGGAAATACCTCTGCTGACTCCTAATGGACTACTCATTTCTTTTGGAGTTGTAAAACACGGACTCTTCCCAACCGTCTTAAAGATGCCCCTTCTGTCACTCCAGAAGAAAATTTGCAGCAAAAAATCCATCAAACTTAGCACAGTGTATACACCTGGAGACAAGCAAGGGGAAGTGTCCAGCCTCTCTAATGGGAACTGCAGAGAAATGGGCACATGCTGCTCCACAGCACTTCATGTCCTTCACTAGAGCTGCTGCTTTGGCAGTGTTTTCATACTCATCACAGAGCAGCAAAGAATATTATAACTAACATGATATCTTCATCTTGTTGTTAAGAATATCAATGCCAACAAAATATGCACTTTAGGGAAATGCCAGATTATTACTTGACCATAGTTTTCCACATCAGAAAGTATGGAAGAGTATAAGAAAAGTATTTCAGACTGAGTTAATTTGAATAGGAATTAGAGTGTAAGAAGAAGAGAGCTGAATAGTTTTGCTCTCTTGCGCTAATCTCCTGAACAGTGGAGAAATAATAGCAGAGATTTGACAGAGAAAGGAGTCTGATGCTCAGAAGGAAATCTATAGCCTTCTTGCAACGCTTCTCTCTAGATTACGCACCAAGAGGTTTCAAGAAAAGGTTGAAGAGTTTTAGGGTTCTGTGAGGGAAGTTCCCCTCTCTTCACTTTTGAAATAAACGGTTTTGTTGATACTCTTGCAAATAAAACAGTAAAAAGAAAATATGTGGCTTGTTTTGAGACATGCACAGAGGCATTTATGGCAGCTGTAAAGCATTGTTGATATGATGCTGTTATCTTTTTGAGCCAGCAAAAAACTGACTGAGTAGTGATGTAGGCTTTGATCCCTACCACCTGTGCTACACAGGTGATGGAATCCAAATAGGGATTTGCTGCTGGCATGCTCTGCTCCCTTCTTAAAAATATGTGTGGGTGAGCATAGGTCTGCTCTGAATGGGTTTGTTTTTCTCTAAAGAACTACAGTAGCGTTTGATTTACAGGTAGTGATTTTAATTCTTTTACATTGCAAAACTAAAGAAGAAGCTGACTTCTGATGAGCAGCAGCCTCTGGTTTTCTCCATTGAATAATGGAGGTAAGTGGCTGGCTGCTGAAACAAAGTTGGTGTTGAGATGTGGGAATTAATTATTCAGGTGCAGAATGAAGGAGTTTTCTAGATGTAGGCTGGGGAAAAAGAGAAGATTGGGATAGTGTACAAGTGGTGGTGATTGATAGTTTAAGTGAAGGATACATGGATGAAATCCTCTTCCCTGCTTATAGATGCATAAAAGGATCTGCATCCCGTAGCTATCTTGGTATTTTACAGTACTTGTTGCCTGTAGAGGAAATATTTGTCCCTATGTATCTTAATGTCAGCATTCTTTCACTTCTCTGTTGGATGAGCTGAAATTTAGAGGGCTTGCTGCCTTTTTCAGGAGAGTCTGAGGCTCTAAATGTGATTAGCAAATCTTGTTCTGGTCTAGCTTGGGAACATTTCAATGAAGCTGTTTCTGTGCATGTCTAAAAGTTCATCCACTCTCTGATTGGTACCAAACAGCCTCAGTCTCTAGAGATTCATCCTAACTTGTGAGCTTCCTGGGGAAGAAGTTGATGCTTCAGTTTTCAATTGTTACAGATAGATGCATGTCATTTGGATATGTATCCAGTGTATATGTGGCCAGCGTTCGGGGGGAAAGCTGGAGGAAAGGAAAGGCACAAGAAGCAGTGAGTCTGATGCTTTCTTGAAAGGCTAGTCTATCTGAGGGCATGGGTGCTGTAATATTGAACTAAAACCTGGCAGAGAGACAGGTTTAAGTTTGGATGCGGAATAGTGATTTATTTTTCAAGCTCTACACCACTCTGAGGTAAGTTGTATGTTCTTCATGGCTTTAAGTCATACATGCATTTTGGTATGTGGACTGACAGGTAACCTTTCCAATAAAGTTAAATGCCTCCCCTCGAGTCTTAGTAACTCAGACATGAATGAAGTCCTGGAGCTGTTGAGTTGAGAGGGCTTTTTGTTTACAGGTATATGCAGCTCTGCAGTGTGTTTTGTATCTACTGATGTGTAGCGAAGGGAAAGCCAGTGCTTTGGTTGAGTTGTTAAAGGAAAGTCTTTACTGTCTGCCACTGCCTCACTCCATCATGGACATCTTGAGTGATGGAGGTGATAGAACTTAAAACCAAAAGGAACTTGTACAGTTGTGCATGGAAGTTAGTGCTTTTCAAAGAGTTTCTCATTGTCCATTCATGCTGATCTTAAAATGCAACATATGAATGGGAAATGGTTAAAGTACTGTATTTTTTAAATCCTACATCACTTAATTTTGAATTTATGTAAATAGGCCAACCGCATAAGTAGTTTTATTCTTTTGCTCCTTCTCACAAAGAAGAAAAAATTTCACAAAGTTGTAAGTAAAAAAAGAAGTTTGTATGGAAAAATTGAAGCTGGAGTCAATTAGTCCAAGTTTTGAAATTATCTTTATTCTGGATGAAGTTCCACCAGCTTGAAGGCCAGTGCCTGCAACTGGTGTAAGGTAGGTGTGCTCATGATTAACGTATGGACCTGAAGTGTGGTTCAGCTGCCTCAGTGGATCACACTAACTATAGGAGGCAGAGGATCAGCTGGTATCAGTTAGCCATAGAGACATATGCCTCTGGCTGGCTTGCTGCCTGGCACACGCCTGTGAAGTAACAAGAGACAGACAGGACTTATGAGTACACTGGGAGACAATTTGACACAGAACCGAGCAGGCAGCTCAGAAGATGAAACAGGGGGTTTTAGAGGTAGGCGTAGAGTAAATTACCAAAACGTTTCTTTTTCCATGTGAATAATTTGAAGTCTGACTTCATAATAAGTGATCCCATGTGGTGCTTCCTTAGAGTAATACTTACCTATTGTAATCCTTTAAACATTCTGAGATGCCTGCAGTATGAAGTCATTTCAATCTATTACCTGGAATGTACTAATCACACTCAACAAATTTTTTAACTGCTATTAAATATTTGAATGTCATTTTTCCTCCTCATTCTGCTTCCTCCCCATCAAGGGCAGAGATGTTACTGTTTCTGCAGCAACCCTGGCATAGGTACAGCTCTATCATGTATGATTGAGTTGGTGATGAATAATGGTGGTTGAACAGAATGTTTTAGCTGAATGTGTATGTTTAGATCATATAAATCAGTAGTCTATTACAGTGAGTAACTTTCCTCCCAGTTCAGCTGCTAGTTTTTAGAAAAAGCATTACTACAGGGGTGGTAACTTCCTTTTTTTTTTTTTTTGCCTTCCATCAAAAGTATGATAAACATAGTGATTGTTTCCTTTTATGAGAAAATTGTATAGCTCTGGCTTGACTCTTGATAACTGTCTTGAAACTCACTCAGTTGATTGTACTCATTTTGGTGATGCGAAACAAAAGAAACAACGTTCCGTGCTTGTAGGTCTCATTGCAAGGAATAGCACTGAGAATCTGAGGAATGCAAGTGTTTTCCAATAAAAACATCACAGTAATTGCTTTTAAAGGAGTGAATCATACATGTAATCTTTCAAATATGCTGGCATGGATTTTGTTAAGACTGACTGACTTGGCTAGTGTGATGGGTGCTATTCTTTAGAAACATACCTAATGATAATAGAGATCTTGTCTGATCTCAAAGCAAGGTAGGGCCAAGTGAGGCTAAATCTTGGACATGAAACCTGGGACACAATAGTTTGCAGAAGCAGATGCTTTTTAGTTTGGGAGATGCTGCACTGCTAGAAATGATCTCTGTAATTACCGTTGTGATCCTGACAATCTGATGACACTTATAAGAATCATTCAGTTTGGAAGGGGCCTTAGGAGGTTGCCCAGCAATGAATTCAGAGACAGTCTCAAGTTCTTTAATTAAGAAAACTTAATAATTTCCTTGGAAAACTGGTGATGCTCTCATTGGTACAGCTGCATATGATGTTAGTCTCCACTGTTGCCAGGTCATGAGTCACTAATGTTTAAACTCCTGTCCACCAGGACTCCAAAGTCTTTGCAGTGGAGCTGCTAGCTACCCAGTCAGTTCCCACTCCAGGGCCTGTATAACTCTTTCCTTGTAAGAAGAGAAACAGGTTGCTTGAAAGACAAAGTTCCTTATTCCCCCAACTGCTCTTATTCCCCTAGCTGAACTCTGATTTGCATTCTTAATCTACTACGTTCTTCCTATTATAATTGGCTGTAAAGGGTTGCTGCTGCATACTGGTTAAAAAGTTGCTGTGTTCAACCACCAAAAGTCTTGCTTTTTAGGTCAGAAGCAATTTCTGTATAGGCTACACCTGAGAAAACATGAAGAAAATCCAGACAATCTTGGGGCATGCTCTGAAGGTTTCTAAATGAAGGACACTGGAGTAAAGCCTATAGATGCAAGATCCAGTTGATTGGTGTCTCCAGTGCTACTTTCAGTAATAACTGAAAGTTACTACCAACAGTTACTAGTAAACAGTAGTAACTCTTTTTCTTGGAAGTTTTCCATGTACAGCTTTTGATTAGGAGTAAACCTGCAAAAATGATGTCACACAGTGAGGTGTTTGAACTTATTTAGAAGCTTTTTTTTTCCCCCTACCATTTGTTTTTTTATTTCTATTATACCCTAATTTTCCTAAGACTCATCATTACGAGATCCTCCGTATCTTAATTTATACAGTTAAAGTTTTCATTTGAATACAGTATGACTCAGCAAAATTGATCATGAAAGGAGATATGTTTGTACTGAGTAATAAATAAGAACTTAATCCGAATACAAATTTAATAGTTTAATAGTGAACATAGTTTAATAGTGAAATACTAATTATCCTATATGTTTATATATATAATGCTATATCCTATGACCTGTTCTGTGCATATAGACTGCTATACTATATACTATGAACATTACACTTTGTGTTGTTACAGGATACAGCACATGTTCCTCACCAAGTGAATTGGAAGTGCCATTAAAATTCAGACATCCATTTCTTTGTTTGCTACATACATCCAGTGATGTTGTAATTTGTTTTGGTTTTTTCTTTCTTCCACTTTATTTTTAATTAATACAAAAATTACACTGTTTTCCTGTCTCTTTTAGGAATCTCTTTACTGCAAATTCTTTGTTTTTCTTGATTATCCCTTGATATTGAGGGACAGGTATAACCTAATTCTCCAGTGCTATTAATTTAATGAAATGTGGGGGTTTAATACTTTTCTCTGACAAATTTCCAGAAGCTAATTTCATTTTCATCTGTTTTTCAAAGCAACCAATGAGCGGTGGTAATAAAAAAGTTAATACTGATCTAGGAGAATGTGAAAAATGAAACACTACAGCCCTCACCAATGAAGTGATTAAATATTTTAATTCCATTGATCAGAATCAAAACAAACTTTTTTAATATATATTTCTATTCCTTGCCTAGCCTTATTGATCCATGAATTCTCTTTGAGTATTCATGTACATGTTGCAGGAAATTCAACCTCATGAGCCGGGAGGCTTCCTGACTTTTTGTTCATGACAGCAGAGAAAGATTGAGGTGGTAAGGGTTCATAGTCATTTACAGGAACCTTCTGCCTGTGAACTGATGCTTGATCACATTCAATTTCTTTGAAACAAGAATAAGAGTTTCAAAAATGCATTTTTTTTCTGTGGGTATTTCCCCTTTCTTGTAATGTTGAGGACAGCTTATGAGCTTTAGTCCTCAATTTGTGCCACTGAAAAAATCTCTGGCAATGGACAGGATGCATATGCAAAACTGACACCCACAAGGACTTTTTCAATTAAAAAGTAAAAAGAATCACAAAATTACCTTCTTTCCAGGCTTCAGAGATGGCACATGTATGATAAAATCCTAGGCCCTGCAATTTTCTCATTCTCAAGTATTCATTCAAGTGTATTTATCAAAGGTAATTGCCTTCTGGTCTTGTCTGCATATGAATTTAGAACTATTTTCCAAAACCTTTTCTTCCTCTTTTCTTTTCCTCCCTAACCCCAGGTTTTGCTCTAGATGCTTTTGATTTAGTGAGACACATCAAACAGGAAGAAGGGACTGTTTTGCTCAACAGTTATTATGCCAATAGAAGGTTGTATTTTGCTAGCATTGAAGGCTTCTTCATAGTAAAAATCAAAAATGTATCCTGATTCTTTATGAACAAGACAGCTATATAGATACTTCATGGTTAGGATACAAGCAGAAGGATATCTTTATAAGTAGAGAACGTATTCCTTCTGAATCTCCACAAAGAAGGTGTAGCTTTGACTGTCTATTCCTTACAAAGTAAATATTTGCATGTTACAACACATTGAACTGTGACAGTTATTGTTTATTGACATTATTCATGAATTGGTGTTTAGAGTGATTTACAGCTTTTTTAAAAGTGGTAGAGAATGTATTTCTTCTTGCACCTTTTTGGGGCCAAGTGCTTTGTATGACAGGTTAGTTGTTGGAAATTGCTGCTGTCACTACATTAGGTATACCATAGTAGAACAGCTTAAATAATAGTTTCACGTGAGCTATCTGTTGATGATTGGTTCATGCAAGTGCTAGTTCATACTTCCTTGGTTCATGCAGTTCCCTACTCCATGAATAGTTCAAAGAACTTCAGTGGCTTTCTAAATTGGCTTAAAGAATGCTGGGGGAAAAAAAGCGTCAAAATCTGATGTTCACTGGATTGTCTTTGTTCTCCATTTGACATTATTTTATGTTGTTTTCAAGTCGTTGTATAGCAATCCAAATAGATAGGTTGGTTTCTACAGAGGGGAAAAATAACGACAAAGGTTAACATGACTTTAGTATTCAGAAAACCTGGAGTTTAAACATTTGTCCTGCCTCTGCAAAGACTATTTTGCACTACAGCAGACTGTAAAATAACATTTTCCTTGTGTTCCTCTGTCTTTTAGAGTAACCAATTATATTACATCTTAGATTTTTTAAAATTTCTAAATATACACAGGAGAATTCTTAAGAGATTTGTCTAGTTATCTTATTAGAAAAAAAAGTTGGTGGGAGGGGAGGAGAAGAGCAAAGTAAAAAAAACCAAAACCATCACCACACCCATGCTCTTCTTCTGAAATGCCAATGCCTTTGTTTTCATTGCATAATTAAAACAGAATGTTGGCTTTTTATATGCAATTAGGAAAGCAATCAATGAATAACATGATAAATTGCTTTAGGACATGTTGAGAAATGCCCTAAGAATGGGTGAAGTACAATGTTACTCTTGGAAAGCAAACAAAAAGATCTTACTACAGAGCACCAATGCAGTCAGCTGCTGAACAAGGGAGAGTGAGGAATTTTGTAAATTCTGGATTCACTGAAGAGCAGGGGTCTGTATAGCTGGGAAGTAGAATAGGACTGTGACAGCCTCCTGAATCCAACATGAGACTGAGAATTATAGAGCTGATGCTACCATGAACAAGAGGCGTAGAAGGGTGACTGTGATTTGCCTGCTGACTAGACTAGCTCCAGAGTGCTTTGGTTTTTAATATGTGGTAGACTGAAAGTCCTGGCAGACAAAAATGCATCAGCAGTAGTGTTAGCCTGTCCAAATGGGAGTGTGGGTAATGGTTCCATCCACTCCATCTCTTTATAAAGACTGCAAATTACATTTGTTTAATAATAATTTAGAGGGGAGAAACCATCCCCAAGCCTATACAGTGTTCTTCCTTCTGTATTTTATTTGTGGAATTATTGAAGTAGCCAAACCTCACCCCCAGTAACTTACCTGCATCCAGTTCCTGAAAGCTGAGTTTCTGAAAAAATTAATGTAATTGCAAGAAAAAAGGCTAGTCATTCTTAAATTTGAGGACCAATTGGTCAATTAAAGTCTGTCTGCTGTTGTGCTCTTTCTTTTAAGTCAGTAAATAAAAAATAGTCTCTCAACTATGCCAGCTACAGTATAAAATTGTCTTACCAGTACAGCTGATAACCTGAAATGTCTTAAGGAAATTCACATATATTTTTAAAGCGATGGAAGAGTGTTGTAAGAGTGTGTTCTTAGCATGGATATGATGGGCTAAGTGTCTTCAGGGGAAGACTTGCCTGAAAACTTTTTCTGGTAACTGGTGTACAATGGTGACTTCAAAATGAGTAGATTAATTGGATTTTTACCAGAATCAAAAATGCTCTTCAGTTTAATTTTATTTGTTCTATTAAGTAAGCGAGATGGCCTTGACTCATGTTTGTTGACTCAGCAAAGCACTATCAGCAATTAGGGATGAAAACTGAACAGGAAAGTTACAGGCAGTAGAAAGCAGCATCCCATATAGCTCGTGGTCATTTAGCTAGGTTGAAATAGGAATCAATTTGCCAGCACACAGCATAAGTACAAATAAGGCGTAGTATTTTATTGTCTCTTTCATCTGAAAACCTCAAAAGAACAAATGGATGAGGTCTCCCAGCACCATTGTCTTTTACGGCAGTATTATGAGCTGCAGTGGAATAGTGAGTTACCACTTGATCTGTCTAAAAACCAGAAGAGAGTTGTGTTACTATATGACCGGAGTAATTCCTGAACTACCACCAAATTCTTGGTCATTGCCACTAGCAAACTCTTCATGTTACTTCTTCATGTGTGTTGGATAAAGCCGTGATTGTGACAATAGTGAGATAAAAATTGGAATAGTCAAAGCTTCAGTGCTGATCAACCCTGTTCATTTGCATAGGCTGTGAACTTTCTTGACAGATTTCTGTTTGTGAATGGATCCACTCCATTATCAGGAAGAAAAATGCAACAGATTTTGAGGTATCCAGGCTGCTACTGAATAGCTTCTAGAAAAAAAGGATAATAGATAGTTGGAGTTACTGTAGAAATAGAGACATTTATCAGTGCTGTTTCAGCAAACTGCTCAAGTGGGAGCACATAGATGAACTTCATCCTAAAAATCAGGTCTGTGACCTCTCACCTTCTTCTGATGCTAAGACAAAGAAAATCAATGTGATTTATAATGCAATTGAAGTAACTTGGTGTCAGTAAAATGTTTACTATAAAAAAATTTACATAATTGTTGGGAATAATATTTTTTCTTTATGTTGATAATGAGGCAGGTTTAAAATTAATACAAAACTTAACTGTGGTGGGTAGACAGCATCAACCACAGCTCTTGCTTGGGCTTTTCAGTGGTATGACCAAATGATCTGCTTTAGCAGCATATTAACTATAAGTGAAAAAAGTTGAAGTAGTAAAACTAAATGCCGAGATATTGCCAATTCTGAAAATTACTCTAAACTATATTGGCATATCTACTCATATCCAACTTTCCCAAGAAACATATGTCACAAGTAACGTTAATCAAGGCAGATGCAGCCACTTGGAGTTTCATCTGAGTTTAAAAAAAAAAACAAACTAAACACAGAAAATGACTGCTAAAGCTGTGTTTTAATTTCCAAAAGCATGAAATATTTCATATTACTTGGGAGAAGAAAAAGTGAGATGCCAGCTGATTCCAAAAAGACTGTCACAAAGACTTGAGGTTTAGTGAATATGCTGGGTGTTTCCAGCAATGCCTTTGAGGTTCACCCACTAACAGTAGTTCTGAAAAATGTCTTTAAAGTCTGCATCTTATTCTTTTGATGGATTACCAGAATCTCAGGGTCATGCCTAAATATAGTGCAACATAAACTGCAGCTAAAGCAGAGAAGGAGGAAATGAGATGAGAATGCCTGAAGAAACTTTGAATGTCCTTGTTTTGAAGTATTTCACAACCTTAGCATGACTTTTTAGCTGGCAGTATACAATATATACGAGACTCAGAGAGCCAACATAGCATGACAGCCTGAAACAGAAATATGTATTATATATCAAGTGAAAAGTGAACTAAATATGTCAGGTATAACTGCAAAGTGCAAGTGGAGTTGTTATGAAAGTGGGGATTGTAGCTCTATAGTTTTGAATTGGCCTGTTTTTTATTTCTGAAGAAGATATTAAGTCCCTGTGATCTAGAAAGAATTAGAGCACTTTCACTCTCAGATTGTAGCAAAGAATAAATAAAAGTTATGTTGCTTTTCTGTAAAGTATGCATACTGGCCTGGGGGTTCTTGCACCTTTGGAAATAACATATTTTACCTTCTTGTTAGACTTTGGGTATTTATTACTTTCATTTAAGAACCTCTATATACAACTTCTAATTACATCTAAGAGTAAGTGGATACCTCACTAGACAAACTTACTGTGATTTGTTAAACTTGCTGAGATTGTTAAGCAGCCTAGATATTACAGGAGGAAGAGCAGTCAGCTTTAGTGCATCTTGCAATGTGAAAAAGCGAAGATTGACATGAAAGGAATGTTAAGCGCTTTACTACCACTTCAAGAGCTTCTTTCAGGCATTTGTTACTGTGATGGATGCCTCAACAAGTGTTTTGCTAATGAAGTTATCCATCAGTGGGCAGTAGTAATGAACTTTGAATTTATTACATTGCCACCTAGTCTTGGGATGACACTTGTGCACTGGAGACTGTTTTCTGTCACTGGTAAACCTGGGGTAGTCATGAAAGGTGCTTAGAAAGATTTATTCACACCTTTCCTGAAGGGAGAAGCACAGACAAAGGCGTCACTTTGTCCCAGAATTCAACAGACCTTTCGAGTGTTCAGGGCTTCTGAAATTCTCTTCTGGCACGTCATGGAGGTTTTGTTTTTCATGTTCACTTAGATCTGATTGATTCAGTGACAAAAATGTTGGTGTTTTAACCACATTTTAAAAAATGCTTGCAAACACTAGAGAACTGACATTCTTAAAATGGTAAGAAGCAGCTTCTTCACTATCAGTGGCAATTGTTACAAAATCTACTCGCTTGCTTTTTCTGCAACACAGATGCATTCACAGAACAACTTTGGAAGTGGAATGAGAAGAGAGAGTAATTTGACTAGCAGAATTATTATTTGACATATAAGATGGATGACTGTTTTGTTCTTTTTGCTTTCACATCAAGTAGAAAATACAACTTCATTTGGCAACATCAGAAATCTGATCTGCGATTCCTCTAGCTTCTTTTGCACTTTCGTATGGGTGTGTGCTAAAATGGGTGTTTGCAATCTAACTATGAAGTAGAGTGCTACCTTTTAGTGGTAGAGGAAAAATAAGGTGCATCCCAGTGACTTAAATGGATGCTTCCATTATACTGAAAGACAAAGGACCAATATCTCCGCTGATTTTACTTCACAGGCAATAGTTCTACTTCATTTGTAGAGAATTGTAGCAGTGTGCCCAGGTGGCCAAGAAGGCCAATGGCATCCTGGCCTGTATCAGAAATAATGTGACCAGCAGGACTAGGGCAGTGATTGTCCTCCTGTGCTTGGCACTGCTGAGGCTGCACCTTGAAATCTGTGTCCAGTTTTGGGCCCCTCACTATAAGAAAGGCATTGAGGTGCTGGAGTTTGTCCAGAAGGCGGCAATGGAGCTGGTGAAGGGTCTGGAGAGTAAGTCATATAAGAAGCACCTGAGGGAGCCAGGACTCTTTAGCCCAGAGAAAAGGAAGGCTCAGGGGTGACCTTATTGCTCCCTACAACTACGTAAAAGGAGGTTGTAACCAGGTGAAGATCGGTCTCTTTTTGGAAGTAACAAGTGACAGAATGAAAGGAGAACATTCCCAGGTTGCACCAGGAAAGGTTTAGACTGGATATTAGGAAAAATGTCTTTCCTGAAAGGGTGGTCAGACAGTGGAACAGGCTGCTCAGGGAAGTGGTGGAGTCACCAACCCTGGAGGTATTTAAAAGTTGTGTAGATCTCGCACTTGGGCACATGGTTTGGTGGACTTGGCAGTGTTAAGTTAATGGTTGGACTTGATGATCTTGGAGATTTTTTCCAATCTAAATAATTCTAAGATTCTAATTTTGCTTCAGGAAGGAATGAGTGGTCCTGAAACAGCACGATACAGTGACCAGCACAAAGGATGAGATGTGATCTGATAGGCGGGTCTGCTATTGCGCTGTAAAGCTGGAATCTTCTTTTCTTGAAAGATTAAGATGCTGTCTGTTACCTCTTACAGCAGTACTTACAGTTTGATTTCCAGCTTCTCATCCAAGTATCTGTTGTCAAAAGCATTCATGACTAAGACAAGAGAATGAAGGATTTTGCCAAACAAATAGTAGAAAATGAAAGACTACCCATGTTCATTGTTGTTCTGGATGAACATTATATTAAAGACATGGTTAAACTTAGCTTTGGTATTTTATTTTTATTTAGAGTATGTTTGCATGTATAATACAGCTTTTTTAATTTGCTGGTCACACACTATAGTCACTGTTTAAAAAACAGCATCTGATAATATATCACATCTTGATATATTATCAGCCTTCAGTTCCCCTATGGGATCATAATGAATTAGAGTATTATACTGACAGTGGGGGAGATACTGACAGTGGGGGAGATACTGAGAGATGTAATGATGAGCAAAGAGCTTTCTATCTGAGTTAAGTGGTCATATCTATTTTATGTGTCATTCTAAATTTATAGCAAAGGTAGGGTAAATAGTGTTAAGGTAAAAATGTAGTCAGCTGCACAAAGGCAGAAGCCTAATATGTGTGAGCACAAGCAGACAGAGTAGAGGCCAGGTGCTGGCCGAAGAGGAATTTCAACTTGTTCCCTGAAACATAGATGTTCTAATTATTTAAAAATCACTAGGAATGCATTAACTCCCTACTTTAAGAGTACTGACTTGCCAATTGAAAATCCAGCTTTGATCCCTGTGGCAAATACAAGAAGTGAGATCTGTTTTGGTGGCGAATAGTAGCTGTACTATTCCAACAAAACATCAGAACACAGGTCTATTTTACTTGCTCTCAAGCCAAATAATAGATGGCTAATTCTTCACCTGCACAAAGTCCTCAAGCTCTATTAGGTTGAGTTGTGTATGATCAGGAAACTGTGCTGATGGGTTTTTTTCAGGGATGAGACGAGGCAATTCTGTGGCATTATAAGCTGCTACTCCTCTTTTCCCTTTGTCAAGCAGGGAAGTCTGACATCTGTGGGGAATACAGAATTTCTTTCCTGTGCATTTCACAAGTTCAGTGAAAAAATTACAATGATTAAAGTTTGTGGTTACATGTAGTGAGGGCCTGTCATCCAAATCAGCCTTTGCTGGAACTAAGTGAAGCATGTCCTCCTCCTTTCTGCTTTTACCATACCTGTATAGGACTTAAATACAATTGTTTTGATAATAGAAACTGATGAGTAGTTGACATCTGAGAACAAAGTAATGGAGTTAAGGGCTTTGACATGGACTTAGGGTACAGCAACCTAATTTTCAGTACAGAATCTCTGGATTCATTCCTTGTCTTGATAGTATTCATCCTTGCAACTATTTTGTCATAAATTGCCATAAATTCCTTCCTAAAACTTTAAGGTAAATTAAAATAATACTAAACAACAGGGGCAAATTTGTAGTTCTCATAACATTTTGCATATGCAATACTACTTTAGGGTTTCCAAACTAAATCAACATCCTTTGATGAACAAAATGCAATCTTGATAAATGAGCAGCAAATCAAAACCTGACTACCCTTCCATTTGAACTACCCTTCTGTTGTTAACTCATTGACAGTGGTGTAAAATGTTTCACTGACCCACTCAGTATGAGTAAACAGAATGTGCTCAAATGAGAGGAAATAATTTTCAAATATTTTATGATTATTATTGTTTTGGATTAAGTTCATGAGAAACTCTTAGGAAAGTGTTGCGTTATCTGACACGCAGATATGTGATGACTGTAAAATAATAACAGAAGAGATTAATGAACAGGCGTTTGTGTTATGAATTAATCAAATGTCAGGATACAGTCTAGAGCAGTGGGGAAGATGGCTTTTATGTATTCAGAGAACTGTGCCAAATATAGTTTACAAATGTCTCTGCGTAGAGCAAAGGGCTCAGCCTTTCCGAGTGCCCCAATGTCTCCATTTTAAGTGATGTGCATGAGATCTGGAGAGATTGTTGAGCAGATGACCTTACTGTGAGATGTATATTTCTTTCAAAGCACTAGTAGGTGGGAAGGGCATGCTGGCAGAGAGGGTGTGTTGTGACCTATCCACAGGAGAAAGCAGTGATGTGAAAAGTCAGTTTGGAAAGAGCGGGTATTTGAACCTCTCTGAAAAGTTTGCTGTAAAACTCAGAATTAAAATACTCTGCAAATTTGGATACTCATATTACTATTATCTTCCCAGCCATCACCATAACTGGTACATTTTGTGTACTTGAAATGTCTTGTATCATTTCACATGGCTGTTTAGTATATATGCGTTTGGTTCATACCCTGCAGCTGCTGAAACAACCTTGGGTTGTTTTTTTTTTCTTGACTTCCCCCCTCCCCCATGCTCCTTCTGTGTGATGTCTTAATCCTGTGCTCTTTCTTTATCAAAACACAAGATCTCTGCTGGCAGAAAACATGTTGAAAATTTGAATGGTGCATTGTCTCACCCCACATGCAGTATTTGGCAGCCTCAGAGTGACTGTAATCACAGCTGCTTTCAAACCTGCTTGCTGTCAGGGATCTCCCCGAGGCCCTTGTGAAAGCCAACATTAAGATCAGAGCAGGAGCAATAAACTTCTGTCTTCCATGGTTATAGACATCCCAAATCCTCCTCAAAGGTGTGCTTAAACTGTAGCCAAAGTCATTGCTTTTCAGTTGGAGTTGCAGAGGTGAAAAAAAGCTTTCCCCTGATACTGTTAAAGGGTCAGCGTTGAAGAATTCTGGAGTGTAGTGATTGACTTACTTCGTTTAGCATCTATCTTCAAAATTCTTGTACTGGGCAAATATTGATTACAGCTAAGACCCTTTTTCAGTGTGTTCAACCGAAGAACTTTTTGGGAGACTACAGATCTCTGTCTGTTGGTGTTGAACCTCCTATTCCCAGTCTCATACTTGCAAAATTATCAGAGTTGTCACCATACAGTAGTTTTGACCCACAGGAATGTCAAGAGCAGACCCATGGATAAGTGAGACTCTTGCAACACATTGAAAATATAAACCGAACAAGTTCTTTCTGAAGAGCTTGTTAAGTTCAGACTGGGTCTTGAGAAATCCACACAAATATTCCTCTTTTTTTTTATGGGGTTAGTTTCATAGTTGTTTACTTTAAATAAATAAATAAAAACTAATGCAAAGTGATATATTTCTTTACAAGTGGTTTAATCCCACTGCTAGAGAAGATGTAATCCAGATGACTGTCTCAGGGGATAGTAAAGACTTTTGCCAACATTCCTATATTGCTGAAAAATTCACCGGGCAGCATTCCTAGCTGGGACAAAATGTAATACTGCGTCACTATTAGTTTTACCTCCAACTTCCACCCCAGTCCCCCTTTCTTAAACCTTTTGAGAATAAAAAAGGTAGCAAGGGTTCAAGTGAAGAACCCTAAAAATAATTCTTCATTAGTATTAAAATGTAGCTTTGTAAACTTTTTGTAAAGCACTTAACTGAAACTTGACATTATACAGCTTATTTTAATTTAGTAATGTAATGATGTGGTGATAGAGTATTGCCATCTACCAAAAATGTATATTTAGCAAGAATTCCAGAAGTTTTGATTTCAAGAAATAAAGGTTGTTCCAATTTAACATCTAATAATAAAGATTTTGGATAACTGAATTCATGTCTTCATATAGCATTACTTTTTTCTTTTAAACAAATCTTTGCCCCAGCTCTTATATTTTTGGCTTTATTTGTTCTATAGATTATTCTAGAGTTTGGAGAGCCTTGACAAATTCTTCAAAAAATTATACCAGATGTTGCATCTTTCAAAAATTTCACATTTTCTGCATCCCTTTTGTGGTTGCATGAGTTCTTTAAAACATCGTGATTAGTGTCATACTTACTGATCATACATCACACTTTCTTCATCGCTGCTTACGTTTTATTTATTAATAATTCTGTATTGCCAAGTACTAGTAACTTTGAAAATGTACCCTACGAAAGCCTTGTTCATGAAAACTTCTTTGAAACATAGACTTTAGATTACTTGAGTCAAATATGAATTAATATATAATAAATTCTGATTGCTTAGCAAATCCTTTGCTTCAAAACATCTTCATAGTTAAAAAAACCAGCCAAACCCTTCTGATATCATTCAGCTAAAAGGGAATAACTTGGTTTTGTTCCCTATGAGAGCACACAGCTGTAAGGATTCTCTTGTGCTAGCTACCTGCTGGCATAACAGCTGACACACCTACAGCCCTAACAACAGAGACTGATCCAGCTTCTCTTTGCCAAAAAGAACTGGTCTATCTAGATGTTCTCTGTGCAACTGTGGATACTGTGCTTTGAATCACTGGATTTTATTTCATTCATATTTGTTGCTATGTGTATTTGCTTTCTCCTGTTATGTAGCATTCTGTCCTGAGAACTGACCTATTGGTTGGAAATTCATAAAAGTAGCATTCAATGATTGAATACTCATAACCTTGTCCTCTATGAATTGAGAGATAAGATTAGCACAGACACATACATCAAGCCCATGTCTCTATTTGAAGTATAGTAAACAAAAATACAGATTTTGGGTTCTTCTCAGGAGAGATCAAATAGAGTAGCTGGAAGAGCACAGGCAAATATCTGATTTCATTCTGGCATTAACTCACACAGTTCATGGGCTATTTTAAGAACTCTCTTTGTATTGTTGGGGCTGAGTTTCAAATAGTGTTTCAAAGTAATGAGTGGTCTTGGCAGGCAGATAATTTCCCCCACATTAGAAGTGAAATTAGACTAGCATAAATAGTGTTACAATAATAAGGTTAATTGTTTAAGAGAATAATTTATGGGATAGGACCATTAGAATGTCAATGCCAGAGATGTTCCTGGACTGCACATAGTGTAGACAATGTTTCACTGAAGAGAAAGGAATAGAAAGGTCTGTTCTTCCTCAGTAACAGTAACACAAAGCACTGCTGCTTTTGTGCTTGTGCATTCTTTTTCATTTAGCAGCAAAGTTCTTGGTGAAGATCAGAAAACCCTTTAAATAACCACTTCCTGGTATGTCCATGAGTTGCTGATAGCTCAAAGGAGAAGCTTCTTTTTTAAGTGTGAGAATTCTGGTCCTGATCATGGCTTTTGTTGGGACTGTTTGTAACTGATTAGTATGTATAAAGTGCAAGTAAAAATCTTAATGATTTGTGTATGTACAAAACTATGACCAAATGTGTTTTTCTACTGTTGAAAGTTGTCACACAGAAGCACTTAGAAGTGGCCACCTGAGTTAGAAATTGACCTTGGATCTCTTTACTCTGATATTCTGTCTTCATTTGTGGCTAATACTGGACTGAGAGGGAGATGCATGAAATTTTAGTGTATGTTAAAGTAGGATAGTTTAAGTTTCCTGTAATAACTGTAAGTCCTTTTACAAAAACTGTTCTAAATATAACATATTATTTCAAGATGTAATACTGGTGTTATGCACAAGGTTGTGTCACCATTTTATAAGGAAAAATAAAACCATCTTGTCTTAAAGAACAGAACATCATTGGTTAAAAACAGTGGGAATTGACTATGTAAGTGTGGAATTTTTAGCAGCGCTTCAGTTGAAAAGTCAAATAACTGAGCTGATACTTTTATCAGCTTTTACCTGTGTTTTTTCAACTCTCTAGATGAAGAGCTGAGAAGGAACTGCACCTGTAGCATCCATAGCTACTCCCAAATGTCTGGCTACGGCTGCACAGTTTCTTCCTCGGTGAAATCATAGTGCTAAAGGTACATCTAAGCTGCATGTCTTTGGAATGCCTTCAAACTACCATGCCATAGTATGTAGCTGGCTGATTTCAAGTCCATTTGGGGTAAAATGGGGCACGGTAGCATTCTTCCTCCCTCCTTTGCATCAAAAGGAGTCCAGGCACGTGGGCCAGACATACAAAGTATGTCAAGATTTTGCCTAAGTCAGAAAAAAAAAGAAAAAAAAATCAATATCTTTTTCATCACTTGGTATTTGTGTAATCAATAACTAAATAATAATTTTTTAAAAAGCCAATTGTTTTGAACTTTTAGTGATCCTGAAAATAAATATGAGTTTCTAACAAGCGTTTCTGTTGTTCCCTTCTGATACATTTGAAGGCATTCCAAAGAGATGCAGCTTAGACATACCTTTAGCACTATAAAGTATAATTTCACCAAGGAAGAAACTGTGTAGTCGTAGCCAGACATTTGGGAGTGTCTATGGATGCTACAGGTACTTCTCAGCTCTTCATCCAGAGAGTCGAAAAAACATAGGTAAAAGCTGATAAAAGTATCAGCTCAGTTCTTTGACTTTTCAACTGAAGTGCTGCTAGAGTCCCTGACTGCTATTGCACACGTATCTTAGGACCTTCAAAATAGCCTAGCAAAACTGGTTCTTCCTTTCATGGTTATCAGAAGGCAGAGGAAGATTAGAAAGGGCCATTTTCTTAAAGGAAACATCTTTTGACTACTGATTGTCCTACAGAGGCTCCAGCAGTGCATCTGGCAGTAAAGCAGGGAGAGACTACAATGAAATTAGGGAGTCCTAAATTAAGAGATGAAAGTAGAAGATAAGAATCTTTTTCTATTATTGTATTTTATTTTCTTGTTTATTAATTTTGCGCTTTAATTGTAAAATTGGAATGTGGTAGCGATAGGGATTTACGTTCTCTGTTACTGTGAGTTGCAGTTAAAACCTCACAAGACCTGAAGGACAGATAAAGGAAAATCAAACAAACCAGGAGCTCATTTCTTTTCATGACACAGAGGTGTATCAGAGTAGTACCCCAAATAGGACAGGGGAGGCGGAAATGGAGAATCAGGACTACCTTCACAAAGATGAGGGTGAGAGGATACAAAGCTACAGGTAAAATTCTATTTGATTGTTTTATATGGAATTTGTATGTTGGCCAGAATCCCCTATACAAATTCTTCACACTGGAAAAATGTTACTCAGGGGAATCCTTCTTATTACTTTTTTTCCATTTTGATGAAAAAAGTAATGATATGAAGTGGAAAACGTCAAGTAAAATTAATCCAAATATTGGCTTCACGTAACAATAGAAAACACATTTTACTATGTGGTGGTGGTATTCACTAAAGTCTTTAAATACAGGTGTGCCAAACTGTGAGGACATTTTTATACAACTGATCGATTTTTCCTCTGCTAGAAACTTCTGTGCTCCCTAGGGCTTGTTGTCCCCTTGGACCATGACCTAGAAACATTTTTTAACATTTGCTGCACAAAACTCACCACTCCTTTCCTTTTCATGACTATATACAGTCCAAAATGGGGATACTTTCCATCTGCTTAGTGAGACCCTAATACTGCAGTGCCTAAGCATCTCACCTGGGCCTTTTCCTCTTTCTCAAAGACAATAGTGTGAAAGTGTGAGACAGACACAGTAGAGCTGGTATGAAAACTGTGATTTAAGCATCAGTTTACTTTCGTTGGATGTCTACAGGAAGTCCCTTCTGTGTGGGCCTCATCACCAATGTATGGAAGTAGAGCAGGAACTGGAGCATCATTTAGAGTGGCTAATGGAAATCTGCAGATGGAGTCTGCTGCCCAGATTCCCTGAGGGTGTCCCCTAGGGATGCCACTATAAGATAGTTCATCTATGGTAAGGCTAAGATGCTGTTATTGTACTCCAAAACAGAAAGTTTCTTATTTTATTAACTGGAGGGAAGAAAGCATGCAAGCTGATGGTCTTGGATGCTTCCAAGTTAAGCAACTACACTTTGATGGATATTTGATGCTAAATTTGTTACCAAGTTTGATTTTTAGATTTTTGGAATCCTTTTGGAATCCCTTTGGTAGTGTAAGCCAAGATACACTGGAAATCCTTGTGAGAGCAAGAAATCAATCCCATATTTCCAAGTGTTGGCCAGTTTCCTGAATGCGTGAATGTCCTCCCTCTTGGAGTCTAGTTTTCTGAAACACAGCACTCCTGATTATGTGCTGTTTGGATGACAGCTTGAGAAATTTGTGAGAATGAAGGGTGACCTACTTGAATCTTAATTTTTTTCCAGCTTAATGAAGATTTTCCAGTTTAAAAGTTGATTTTAATTTAATCACACATTGTCTAAAAGCTCTTTGTGTACCACAAATAGCTCTTTTCCAAGTAGAAATCAAAAAACTATTCAAGAAGAATATGTTTTTATTAAAACAATTGTGACTGATGTGCTAGTTAGTAACACTGCTACTTAGTTACTGCTGTTTATACACACTTTCCATTGTTTTGAAGTGCCATGTTGTCTCAGGTCACCTTCAGTTCTTGCTTAAGAATATTTTGGGATCTTACTCTGGTGGATACCCATCTTCTATCTTCATAATTTTTTTTTCTGCTTTTCTTCTTAAATTTTAAACTTAATCACATGTATACATACACATATTAATTGTGGCCAATGTTATATATTAAGAACTAAAAATAACATGTGGCCACGGCATTTTGCATTTGGTTCTTTCAGGATTTGAAGGATATGTAGTGCCTGTCAGCAATGTTGTCTGAGGTATGTTTATTTCTAAGTCCATGTATTGTTCCTAAATAAACATATTTTTGCATATTTATTTATGTCTGTAGACTTTGATTGTCTCCCACTGGTGAGAACAGCTGGCTTACCTTCAATACACAACAAGCAGTCAATTTAAATACAATTCAAATATGCTTCTGTTTCTCTTAGTTAATGAGTATCAAGTGATTTGACAGCCCTAATTATGGTGTTAATGTGTTTCCAAGAGGCACATTGACATTAAATTCTACAGTGGCTTAAAGCAGTTTGGTGTAACTGTGTTTAAAATAGAGCAAAATGCAGCCTCTCTTTGTTACTTGCAGCCAGTGGCAGCAGCTGAGGCCTTTTTGTATGACCAAATGCAGGCAAACTAAATGTCAGATTAGAATTGTTCTGCAGAAAAGTGAACCTCGTTCATTTTTAGTTGGTATTTTTTTGATAAACTTATTCTCTTCAGAAATGCATATGTCAACTCAGATGGCATAACCAAGGTTGTGCAGTTTACTGAGGGGGGGCTATATAGAAAGTAGATTCAAAAATTGAAGTTCTTTGTTACATACGCTTGAGCTGACTACCACAAAGTAAGTGGGCAAAGAGAAGTGTAAGCCTTTTTCTTTTTTAGCTGATAGTTTTTTTGTTTGTGGGCATTTTCTTTAGCACATTGATATAAAATTGTAGTGACAATCCAGTCAGCTGAAACTTGGTTACACGGCATTTAAAAAACAGTGTGTGTAAGTGTAGCAAATCCTTTCAGAGGGCACAGCTGGCTTGAAACAAGGATTGTTGTATGAGTTGTTGCATACAAAAATCTCCCTTCCTCTTTTTATCTCTCCTTTTATTGAAAGCTTATTATAAGCACTGAGTTTGAGCTTTCCTTGAAAGCTTTAAAAACCCTTATGTTCATATAGAGCAACTTATGTTTTCCTTATGTAGCTTCTGGTGCCAGAGGAATTTATAAAGTGCTTTTAGCGACTTAAAAGCCTGCAAAGTGTAGGATAATTCCTCCCCATCTTTAACACAGTCCAATATCCCTTCATCAGCTGTCCTAGTGTATGGCTCTTTATTGTGGTAATATGTCTTCTCTACTGTGGATGTGTTCAGGCTTGTAGGTAGGTTGAGGCTTGTTCTGACAAACCTATCTTATTTTTCATCTTACTCTTGTCTCTAGAAGGCTGAAATCATAAGAATTTGTGCGATCTTTCTGAGGCTTACCTGGTAGCACCAATGTGTTAAAACCATTTGAGTGTACACACCTATACATGAATTCTCTTCACTTCTCCCTCAGTTTTGTCATACCAGTTTACAGGCTTTCCAAATGCATGATCAGCTGACATGTACAGCATAGAAATACCAAGTGTACTATGGTTCTTGAACCAACAGTTGAGACTCCATCACACCCTTCTAGAGTGATTTTTGATGCTGGTTTGCATATCATTTTGGTTTACCATTTGTATCTCTGTCCTCTTAGTAGTTCATGTATCTCTAGAAAACCTCATAATTGTATTTTTCAGTGCCACAATGTAAATGGCCAGGAAAGAAGATAATGGTACCTCAGAGCCACATTTGAAGTCCTATCTCCATGAGTTTAAAAAGAAATGAAGGCTGGAGTTGCACAGAAAGTATTTGGGCACCTAACTTTAGACACCTAAAGAAAATTTTAGGAAATCCTATTCCTAAACTTGTAGGAATTTCTTTTGCCCTTTTCTTACAGCTTTCTGTCCAAGTTTTACAGACTGAAAGGAAAGCACGTAAGTTAAAATCTTGGTCCAGAAAACCACATGATACTTATACAGTGCTTCTCTGGATTGGGATGTGAACCCTTAACTCCGCTATAAGTTTGGTACTTAGCCATCTTTTAAGCATCATGATGTGAGTGAACTTGTGAAGATGTTGCTATATAGCACCAGGATCAAAAGTTGGGAGATTCTGATTCACCCTTGACTATTGACAATAAAATAAATGATAATGTCTCTCTCCTTGCTTAAACTGAATGGTGGTGGTGAATTTTTCACTCCATATGGAAACCCCATTTCACGCTTTATCTTACCTTGTATTCCAGACAATGGCTGGGGAAGGACTTCAGAGCAGAAAATGAAGGAAAATTGGGCTCTGATACTGATCTGAACTGAAACAGTCAGGAAATACCATATTCTAAGCTTAGTGGGCGCTGACAATTTTATTTTTTTTTTTTAAGATCCTTAGTCCTTAATATGACCCACATTAAAAAAATATCCTGTTAAATTCATCAGCTGTTCCCCACATGGTCTTTAAAACACTTTTCAAAAGGTATCTATGAATGTAACTTTTTTTTTGTCTCAACAGATTATTTAGTGTTTTCTTACTTTTACATGTCTCTAAGTTGGATGTTATCTGGAAAAGAAAAAATCTTTAGTAGCTGGTGATATTCCCAGGTTCAGATAACATCTTTTCATTTGGAACTTTATCATGTAAAACAGAAGGATATTTACTAGCATCAGATTTGGGAGATGGAATGTTTTCCTTTTTTGACCTTGATACTATGTTGTGGACAAATTAAGTTCCTGTGATTGTTTGAAAGTAGTGTGTTCTACTTTTGTCATCTACAACACTAAGGAAAAACCCCTCACCATTTTCTAAAAGTAAAATCTGGTTTTATTTTAATGAAGTGTTACATTTCTTTTCTGGCTCAAAATCTTTAGGCAACAGATACATTTCAATGGGGTTGCCTCCAGTTTAGAAAGAAAGTACTGAGTCATGGCCAAACTAGTTATGTGACTGCTTTTCCTGCAGCTGTCAGTGGCTAAAATCAGGAAGAAAGCACAAATCTCTCAACTCTTTTGTGTGTCACTAAACATCCTTACTGTGTCATCTATGGCCTCTTCTCTAGCACCATCCTTTTCATCGAGCATGGACCTCAGGCTTTACCTGATATTCTGTTTGGGTGGTCCTCTTACATATGGCAGAGAGATAAACAATGTGAAAGTTTAGCTGGTTCACGGAACTGTATTATATTACAATGCTTGGTTAGTTTAACTTTGGCACATGATCGAATACAAAGGGTAATTATATTCTGGAGTTATTCAATATTTGAACAGCTTGGAAAGAACAATCTTTAGGGAGGTGAAGGCCTGATTATAGAGCTGCCTTATTTATGCCTTATGGGACTACATTGCTTGCTGTCTTGTCTCTGATTCAAGGTGCAAAAGAAATAAAATACTGACACAAAGATTTGAGTTAGAGTAATACTAGTGAGAGTATTTTGTTGAATGTGGATTTGATGAAGGCATGGTCTCACTGTTCCAGATTGTACAGCTTCCTTTCAAGCATGTGTAAAAAGAGTGTAAGATTGTGCTAGTTTTATACTAAAAATTCAAATAAGCTTTCATTCTGGGTTTATTTCCTGGCACCTTAAGTTCACTGTTGTCTACTTATGGTAGTAGTTTGTTGTCAGTCTTAGCTATATACACCTTGATCCGTCACTGGAAATTTATGGGCAGCACTTGACCTGTCAAACATACTCGAAAATCAATGGATATCTAAATCATCCAGGCAGCTCTGAAACCCCCATTTTTAATGTTTCTGCACTATTCATCAACTTAGTTGTGATAAGATGCTGTAGTGATGAGTGCTTGAGGGCCCAAGATATCCATCATTATTTGTCTTTTGTTTTGCCTATATAAGGTATATCGCTCTATCTTTGGAACTGTGTTTAATATGTGCTAATGTTCACTCCAATTTCCCAAGTTCTCTGAGGTAATGCTATAAAACAACATGTTGCCCCTTAAGAGGCCAAGGCAGTTGACTGTTTGAGGGACATCTAAACCACATGATCTGTCCTGCAATGAACATCTGTTTCAAGATTCACAGCATGCTGGGAATGATTAATGAGTGGTTTTATGTGTATTTCACTTTATGAGTATCTAACTGGCACTTAATGGCTGTTGCCTTTCACTTAAAAGATCTTACAGCATATTCCTGAGTAGTGAAGTATTTACCTTGTCCTTTCTGTCCATCTTCTAGCACAGTAATTTGAATACATAAGCTTTCTGTGGATGTGTAAGAGTGCAGGGAATCATTAAGTATGGAAGGTGACTTTCCAAAAAGATCTGACATGATTGAGAATCAGGAGAAAAATATTTGATCATAATTTGTCTAGGGATCCAGGTTCCTGAGAAAACAGAGAGATATCCTCACTTGATTGCAGGTAAATGAGGAATTTCCCAGCACCCAAGCAAGTCAACAATATACAGCTATTGAGTGCTGTGCACGTGTGTAAGGGTTACATTGTGGTTGGGTGTGCATGGTGCTGTTGTGCAATCTGAAGGGCCGTGGATGAGTAGAGTGAGACGGCAGGAAGATGTGGGTAAAATTTGTTAATTTTCTTTTTATATACCGGCCACAACCTCCCTTGTTAACTCTGGAATAACACCTGACCTCATCACAGAAGGCTTTGAATGGCAGCCACAGGCAGAATTCTCTGGCCAGGGAGAACTATTCTGAAAGGTAGTAGTCTGTAGGAGGGCCTTGAGGAACAAGAGCGTATCAAGATCATGAGGAAGAGAGAAAAATCATCTACTTTGTTATTCCTTTAGTACTCTGTAAGATCCACCTGGTTTTGTGGAGATAATCGTGCCTGTTTTGTAGTCATTGGTGAAACCTGAGTCTGCAGACTGGAAAAAACAACACAAGTTTGTTCTGCACCTCACTGAAACCATTTGCAGCTTAACTGGCAGGCAGACAAGGCATTTATGGTTGTTGATCACTCTCACTGGCTGGACATGCAGACAATAGCTTTTCTCATACTGTTGTTCTGAGGACATATCAGGGGAAAAGCTTTAGCTCTGCTTTGACTGTAATTTGGTTATATAAGAGGCTAATCTCTTTGGTCCAGTTCATAACTGTTCCACAGATTTTTTTATTTTTGAAAGAAAGAATTATCTGATAAACGCTTTCAAGGACGGAATCCTTGTTCCTGCCAATCTCAGACCCAATTTTGCTGTAACACTAGTGTGTGTGTGTGTGTGTGTGCGCGCGCGCACTAGTGACCTTAGGCTGCTTGAAATAGATATTTGTGAGGCCAGTTGATATGGCCTATTGAGTTCTTCCAGTTTCTGAGAATTAGCCAGATGGGACTAGGCAGTAGATGGACCTGTTTCCTAAATCCAACAGCCAAGTCCCATCACTGTCAGTGAGGACAACCCCTTTCCTCCCAGGTGATTCTTTGTTCTTTACACAGCAGATCCCGTTCCACTGCAAGAGAACTTTCTGTGCTGCATGAATAGCAGCAAGACTGAGCCATCAAAATCGACTTAAAGCCCTTAAGCCCAACATGTCACATCTGCTTTGCAGAAATTACAACAGGAAAACAACATGATTTAAAAGAGAATCATTTCAAAACAAACATTATAAAAACTTAGTGGAAAAACATCTGCAGTTTTCAGACCATTGCAGCAGTTTGTCAGGGAGGTCGTGGAGAATCTTTGCATTTTTTTTCTTTAATTTATTATTGTTGCTTTATATTTCTAAATAACATCGTTTCCCACCAAGAAAGTTATGCTGATGTCAGCAACAGCATGTAGCTGCTAGGCAAGGTATACAGGGTGTCTGAAATACTGCAAAGAATGCGATAATTAGGACAGCACAATAAATATGAAAGGCAACATTTAGAAGGGTTTGTTCTTGTAAATTGTCTTAGAGAATGGAGATGCTTGGGGAAAAAAAAGAAAACAAAACAACAACCAATCAAACAAACAAAAAAACCCACCCTTCCCAAGCTGCTAGAGCAGTTACTGGAAGAAGCAATGATGCCTTTTTACATACAAATAAAAAATAATAAGCATAGTAACATTTTGGATTAGAAAAAAAAATATTAAAACTATGGCTGCACTAGGAAGGACAGTGTCATGAAAGAGGTATTGTGCCCATATATTCTTGCCCAGGTGTTGAAGCTAAAGCTGCATGGTGGTGGGAGAACTGCCTGTGTGAGGTGAATTGTCTGAGGTGATGTCAAGGAACAGAGTTGGTCTGATCATACTTCTCAACTTGGCTGGAAATGCTCTCCCTAAACTTCTTTTTTTGAACTAGCTTGCAAAAGCTGACAGGTGTCTTACCACAACCACACTTCCTCGAAGAAATGGAGGCAACAACAGTGCTAAGCAGGATGACCCAAGTGCTAACAGGAAAGCACTCATGCTGTTAAATGTTAGATGGTCACTGGTAGCACTTTGGTCCTGCAGATCTTCCAAAATGCTTTATTTCTCTGCGAGCTATTTCCCAGCTCTTTAGATATGATTGAATGGCTAATAATGTTACCATTGTAACAGAAGTGTTTGCTGTCTCCTTCTTTCATAGTTGCACAGAGGGAAAGATTTAGGAAAGCCCAGGTTGAGAGAAAAGCCTGAAACAGAATAGTAAAAGCATGAGTCACTCTTGGTGGATTCTTGTGTATATTCAAAATATGCTTTCTTGTCATTAGCACTTGAATAGAAGTCCTGTTCCTGTAGCAGTTGAGTCAGTTGTCAGGAGACAGTCTTGTAGTGACTGGCTTAAATCAAGTATTTAAACTTCTAGTGTAACTGAATGCAATCCTGCCCCTGATTAACATTAAGCAAACCTGTCTTTTAGTTGTGATGTCCTGAAGTACATGGTGTAACTTCTTACGAAAACTTGTCTGCTTTCCAGTGCCCAATGTCACATGTGGCTTTCTGTAGCTGACAGAAGGCAGATGCTGTCAGACTACAAAACTAAACAAGGATTGATTGCAGTGTGAAGGATCAGTGTAAATTTTGCTTAGGGCTAGGTTATGAGAGTGTTCTTTGGGATTAGCTCAAGGCTCTTCCTCAGACTTCACATGGCAAGCGGGAGGCCTGTAACAAATCTAGTGAGTTGTGCTTTAGTTGTTTAACAGCTGCAGAAAAAGAGCTGAACCATCAAACAAGTAAGATGCCTGATGCTAGTGTTATTGTTATTGTCTATTACCCTGTAATCAGGCTACACCCACTGATGTAAAACTCTAAATAACTTGGCCTGTACAGAACTCATTCAACATGCATCTAAGAAGTCCTCTTAAACTCAAGAGCAAGTGGGTTTATTAGGTTTGCCCAGAGTTACCCAGGTAGTGCAAATGCACTCTGCAAATAGCTTGCAGTAGTCAACTTCCATAGCAAGTAATGCAAATTAATGGGAAAATATTGATAGCTTGGTCTTTATAATGCTGCATAGTCACAAAGCATTTGCTCAGATACTTCTAATGTGGCCAAATTCAAGCAATTTCTGCTATTTCTGATATTTCTTGGTTGAGTTGCCTAATTTCTCTGTGAGAGGGCAGGTGTAGTCTGTACTCTGCTATTTAAAATATGAGTACATGTATAGATATTACTGCAGTGGACGGGGAATGTTTTATTCATTGTCCTCTTCTCAGGAACATGCTGCAATCATCTTCCACCTCTGATTTTGTGTTCCTGAACCTGTTGTCAAGCTAAGATAAGGTGGGAAACCTGTGATCCACATTTAAACTGGTGAATTAGAAATTCTTCCAGTCATGTTTAATGAATGAAGTTTTGTCTCTTTTTAACTTCGTTTAACATACAAAGTAGCCCCTTCATGTTGAATCAATCAGGTGGCCTGTGCCATCTACGAATGCAGCCCCTGTTGGCTAGGGACAGCAAGGCAGCACCATCATGGGATGGGGTATAAAAGAATTACTGGTTCTGCCAGATGCTAATGGGAAGCTCCGGGGCATTTCACTTGAGCTGACAAACAGCTTTTTTCTATATAAAGGCAGTCCTCTGAGAACATGGATTTGGCATACCAGTAGCAGTCTCCAAAGAGGACTGTCCCCTCCTGTATCACCTCTAAATTCTAAGGTAAAAGAACAAGAGAGTGAGATGATAGTATGTGTGTGTGTATGTATGAGAGAGTTGTGTATAAGGGGATTGTGGCTGCTCCATATATAGGAACATACTAAGAACTGGCTTGTTTGAAGAGCCAGGCAGGAATGCTGGGAATCTAGTTTTGTTCCTGCTGAAGCTGGGAGAAAGCAGGCATTGAGAGAGAGTTGAAAGGGGAATTAGGGACCAAGAGGAAATGAGAATGGAGATATATATCCAAAAACATGTATTCACACCGTATGTATATCTTGGATTGCTGAAAAAAATGTTTCCACTTAGATGAACCAGTGTTTGCTGGTTTACAGGGAAACATTTAAGTATCAGTGACTTAATGGTATAAGCCAGCTGATATTGCCACCATGACTGCAAAGAACTAATGGCCAAACTAATAAACTCAAGGATGTATGTGCAAAGTTAGCAATGCAACCAATCTCTTTCCCAAAATGGTCTAGAACTCAAATACTGTGGAAAAGCCTGTAACTTTCACTGAATTGATTTAGTTGTAAGGAAATTCTAAAACATGTACCAAAATATTTTCTTCTGTTTATCTTGATGCTGACAATCACACTCCTGCTAAAGCAAGGACACTATTATGTCTGTATGCATGAAGTTTAATGGAAATCCAAATGGATAAAATAACACTTCTGTGCTAAGTCAGAATATGTTAATGAGATGTGGTCGATCTAATTTGCAATCTGGTCTTCTTTAGTTAACAGTCTTTCCCCTCATACCAGAAATGCCCTATTCAATCTCCCCATGTCTACTCCCAGGTTGTTCTTCTGTATTTTATACCGAGAGTTTGGATGGTGTAGAAATTGGCCTCTGCCAAATTCTCTTCCTACTGTTCTCTTTTTCTTCTCTTTGTCTCTGTTTTCCTTCTCTCTTCCAGGCTGATAGTGCAATTCAGAGTCAGCAGCACATTGTAATGTTTTCCCTTTCTGTGGTTTGGAAATTTCCCTTGAAGGGATGTTCTGAAAAAAAAACACAGTCAAGGAAGAACCTGGAAAGAGTATTAAGCAGAGTGTATGCTCGTGGGAGTAGCAGATTTAGTAAGCTACAGTGCAGGTGATCTTTGCATCTAGTGATCCATTTGAAGTTGTAGGTTGAAACTCCTGGTCTCTTTGGGGAGAGTCAAATATGCCCTTGGAGAGAGAAAAATCACAGAAACACTCCACAAGTCAAAACTGGTGGAGTTTCCAGCTTGCTGACTGTGAGGTATTCAAAATAGAATGAAAATTCATAAGATTGCAATTGTTCAGATATTTTTCACAGTTATCCAAGTCCTTCATACTCCTGATGAAGCTGAGCCATCTGAGAGTATCTACTCAAAGAGAATAGATACATTTTTTTTTTCAAATTCATGAACTGGAAACTAGTACAGCTGCTCAATGTTTCCACAATTTGACTTGTTAAAATAAATAAGTAAAATACAAAAAACTCTCTAAGATCTATTTTCTAGTATGGGAGTAATATATCTGGAATAGCATCGGAAGGTTAGTGTTGAGTAACAAAACTGTCTGAGATTTCTCATTATGTCTTGGGAAAAATACTTTCCTGTACTGTGGGTGTAGGGAAATGCTAATATGTTAAGGTGCTCTTGGGAACTGTGAATCTTTAATTTCATTCTCTATTCAAAGCCCAATAGTTGGATCTAGCTTGCAGTAGGTGCTCAGAAAAATGTCAGTGAGTCCTGTTGAATTGGTGAGTCCTTGAGATAGAGGTTATTGAAACCATAAATAAGATACTAGCAATAAACTCTACCGTCAGGGAGTTGTGGTTGTCTTGTTGGGTCTCAGTGCATGAACAGGTCAGCAGAAACAACTTCAAATCCTTTCTTGCCTCGTGAATCTCGTTTGTCTCTGGCTGTAGAGTAGTTCCCACATCTGCACTTGTGCGACACATTGTGCCAAGTCCTTGCACTCCGGTCATGTGAGTCACCACATTGATCTCAGCTGGATGGCTCCTGTGAGTAAAATGAACACAATTTGGGCCACTGCCAGCACAAAACCTAATAGCCAGTCACTGTGTTTAGAGTTCAGTTTCCTTGATATTTCAAGGTACCTTATTTCAGCTGCCAAATATGGAGTATCTGAAACCCTTGTGCATTGTTACTTGAAGGCCAACACCCGGGCAGTCCTGGGTTGCACCATGATGGTTATCCCAGAAAATGTTCCATGTTACGCAAAGACCAAAGATTCCATGACTTCTGTTGTGGGCTCTCTTTCAAAATATGTTTTTTATTTCAAGAAGACTATGTTTCCTAAGAAAGCTTTTAGTGACATGTTTATTCATGTTGGTCAAATGAAAGTCATGTGGCACACCTCCCTTTCTGCTGTGGTGAGCCACACAGTGTTTGATATAATCCCACTATCTTGTGTGAAAAAAAGGCCAGCTGAATATCAGATGTGCCTAGCTTGCATGTCAGTGCAACAGAAAGCATGTTACACAAGTCACCACACTTAGTAAACTCTATTTTTATTTAGAAACAACCCTCCCTTCAACTTTTTCCACTCTCTTTTCTTAGGCATAGTGTGAATTCAGAGCTTTTCCTGGGGTAACTCTATGAAAAGAAGACATAAACACCAGGAAAGACACCTGAATACCCTGAATTTTGATGTGGCTTTCCATGTTTTGGTGTTTAGTGTACTGACTGGTTAGCTGATTTTATACTCTGCAGTGATAGGAATGTGATTTCTGTAAGGGACTGTTGAGTTTTCTGTTGACTGTTAAGTTTTCTCCAACATCAGGTCAAAACTCAAGTGAAATGCCATAGCTTCAAATAAGTATATAATCAACATACTTATTTGCCTTTTAAAAATCAGTATAAGACTTAATCAAAGTTATCCACTGGTCTGTTACTGTCTGTTTTGGTTTTTTCATGTGCATATTTAACTAACTTTACTCATTCTTCAGTGAGTTAGTTAGTAATTTAGGAATCCCATTCACGGTGGCTGAAGAGAAGTTCTGAGAGCAGTTAAGTGGCACCGACATGAAAATGTCGGTGTTGGATTTAGTAAAACTGACCAGTGAATGTGAGATGGGAGAATCTCAAAACGATGGCTAGTGCAAATGACTAAAATGTAGAGAGAGAGAGAGGGGGGGGGGGGGGTTTGTGCGAACAGGAGAAACATATGTCAGACATGTGAAGCATGAGGTCAGAGAAGTCCACATATGCAAAGGACATGGATGCATGCGCTTAAGCCGCAGAGAATGGCTGTAGCCCCAACCGTACGAATTGCTTCACTGGTGATTGACTTGAAGGAAAGGTTGGAGAAGGATAAGGTCTGTTTGTGGCCCCACTGTCCAAGGGGCACATTTGCACAAGGAGTTGTATGTCCTGGTCAGGCAAGAGTGACACTTGTAGATGGAGTGGTTTTGGTCGCCCCAGCAATCTGCATCTTCCTCTCAGTTATTTCAAAACAAATTGCATGATATTTTAAGCTCTGTACATCTACACATGAACCCATTTAGTCTTGGGACATTGTACGATATTTATTTCAGTGTAGAATTTGTCCAATAATGTTTATTTCTAAACTATCTATTTCATACTTTTAAGATATGGCTTTCCAGTGGAGATTCAAGTCTGAAGTCAGCAGGTAAAAGTGCTTGGCAACTTAGAGTACAGAGGAAAACTGCATTTTTCATGCAGAGCAATGACGACTTGCAGTTAGCAAAATAAAAAGCTGTGCCGCCCTGCTGCTGGGAGTTTCGGACAAAATCAGACAGAGAGAGAGAAACAGGAGAAGGACAAAGGAGCCAGCTCATGGGAACACCAAGATTCTTGTTCTCAATCAAGTTTGTTTTGTTTCCTTATTTATACCATGCCTGAAATGCACAAATTTTCCTGAGAACAAGGAAATTAAGTGAACTTAAATACAGCTGGTTATCCCTCTAGGTACATTTCATTGTAATATATTAGTAAAAAGTGAAGAATGTTTTGTTTGATATAAAACAGACAAAAGGAGGAATTAACATCATAAATGAAAGAAATGCGCTCCCTCTTAGCCATGGTATTGGGCTACTTCACTCTGATGTGGCTGTTGCTGCTCATGATGTTCCCTGTTATGAGCATGGCCTGGGCAAAGAGCACAGAAAACTAACTACTGCTTCACAAATGCCCCTTCTGGTGAGCAGAGTAACCTACTTTTTACTGTCTTCAAGTGACCTGTCCTACGACTGACTTTGGAGCCTGGAGTGCTCAAAGCACTTAAGCAGTGGGATGAGTGGCTAAGTGACTACTGTTGTTCAAACCTGTTTTGTCATTATGTTATACCTATTTTAGTCAGAAATCTTAGCTGGCTATGCAAAGAAAATTGAGATCACATTTCTTAATGGTATTCCTGCTTTTCTGTCCTCTAATCAATCTGTGCAGGCCACAATAATTTTACCAATATGCAGTACCAGTCCAGTATGCAGATTTTTCTTCCTCTGTATGAAGCACGTGCTGGCACTCCTATAAAGATGTTGTCATTAGTTAATAACTGAGCAGCTGTGGGCTTGTGCTTTTAGGACTGGGGTTTTGTTTCCTTTCATTACTTCCCTCATCCCTAACCCACCAGCCCCTTCTGTTTTACTCCTTCGTGGGGGTTAGAGGGCGAGGGCACTGTAGTGTTCGTGCAAAATTAAGCTATAGGGTGGGCTTTTTCTGTTAAGCTTCATAGAGGTAGAAGTGAGCTGATACAGAGTAGCTGTAATATTTGAATATTTGGAGTACAGTACTGAGAAGAGAGTTAATTTTGAATGGGAACAGGTCACTTGGTCATGAAACCAGAACATCGCCTAGTGGTCTTGTGGCACGAATTTGTGCAATTTGTGCAGGGTTTGTGCAGTTCTTAAACAGAGGAAACAAGATGCACTCAAAAGAAAAGTTACTCAAATAAAAGGAGCTTTGCTATTTTTCAAACTGCAAACTTGCACTAGTGCAAGAATTAAGCGAGAAGTTGTTTCATATTTGGAACCATATCCAGAGCTGGATGACCCGAGTGGCTCAAGGAAGTCAGAGCTGCTGGTCCAGTCTGGTTAATTCTGGAGTGTTTTTCCTTTTTTTTTTTTCTTTACCCCCCTCCCTTTTTCCCCTCCCTCCCTCCCCTCCACACTTCATCAATTTCTAATATAAAACCTAAACCATTTCCTTATTTTCATCATTTAATTTGGAACTGGATGGGACTTTTCTCTGTGTCCTCAGAAAGATGAGGGCAGAAAGCTCATTTATCAAAGCTCTTCAATGAACAAAGCCAGAGCAGAGCAGCATAGGCATAATTAACAAGGAAAAAATGGAGCCTGTGGCTTGATGTTGATGGATACAGAATGTGCCACAAAGGAAACAAAGCTTTGAGAATGCTTTGAACGTAAAACCAGTCTCATGGGATGAACAATTCCATGCCAGAGAGTAAATTCAGGCTAAGATGGATAAATTCAACTATCATGATGACCAAAAGCCATACTGCTGCAACAGTGGAGGATCTAGGTTCTAGCTGGACACATTTTGGGGTTATTGGGGGAGGGAGGAGCCAGTTTACTCACTTTTTTTTGCCTTGGCATGTTCCAGTTGGATTGAGCATTTCTGTTATTGTTAGTCTTATAATGGCCGTGTGTGCCGCAGAGGGATTTGTCCGCAGTGAAATGGCATGTATTTGTCTGAGCTGTCATCAGCTTCTCTCCGTAGAAGACCCCAAAGACAGGACAGACGTGGTTAGTCAGGCTCTGTTTGCATATACAATCACAAACCCACTGTAGCTTAACATGCAGCTGAGCTCAGTGCTATGGGCAGCATGTACATCTGCCATTTCACTGCTTCTATCCAAATCATGTCATAAAGGATCCAGGAAAGCAAGCTTTTAAAAATTTGTGTCTTTTCCCTGGGAAATTTCTTTTGCCATATTCACATTTTTGTTTTCCTGTTGTCTTAGAAGTCTTTTAATATACAACTCCTGCAAAAATGTGCTTACATATTCTTAACAATATGGTCAAATTTGGACTTACTAGTAACAGACTTCCAGCACACAGAATGGAAATTATCTTGGATTAGAGTGAACTAAGTTTCTCTCCTGAATAAAAGGTCAGATACATGAACATGCAGAGCAGAGCTAGAGAGTAGGTCACCAGTCCTGCACTATGGTAGTCCTAGTAAGAACAGTGGGGGTTACTACCTCCTGTAAACCTCAAACTCCTGCCTTTTTGAGATTGGTGACAAAATTTAAGCAACAAAAAGAAAATTGATCTCATCCCTGCATCTATATGAAATAGAGCTTAAATATAGGGTTGTTTCTTAAATGTTGTGAAAGGGGAGAAATTCAGTCAACTTACACTGCCTTATTATTGGTATCAATTTTATATGAATAAACTGCCTGGGTCAAGTCAGCAAAACAAACAATGACATGACAAATAATTACATGACAATGATTCTGTTCCCATCTTCATGGATAAAAACATTTAATTACAGAGCAAGCTGGTTGAAGGGCACGTATGAACAATCAGAAGTAATTGTGTTACTGATCCTTCATGAGTTACTAGTATTCAGCAGGTATTTTTCATTGGTTGTGTATCTGGTTTTTTGTCTAGAGTGAAAAGAAACTAATATTAATTGATGGATTCATAGCTGCCGTATCTTAGGCCAATACATTTAATTCTCAATTTCATGAACTAAAAATGTACATGTTAAAGCAGTAACAGGTTTGTCATGGAACTTGTTCTGTTTCTGGATGCTTATGAAACAGGATAAATTTTCAAGACAAATTATTGTTCATCTGGAAGATAATTTTTTCACAGTGTCGAAAAAAAATTAATTTCTTTAAATATAGCCAGAATTAAAATGTTTACATTTGTTGGTTCATGTGTATGTTTACAGATTACACATATGGTAGAACTCCTCTTTGTTAATACCAAACTTGAATTCTCATTAAAACGCTGAGAGGAGCCTATGCAGGACTTGCAAATTCATTAAAGTTTAGAAATTTTCATGCTGGCCTTAATGATGTAACAGCACTTCTTCCTGCTTTCTTTTCTTAAGTGCCTTTAGGCTTTTCATTTTCTGTAAATATTTGTGAAACATAAGCTTGTTTTTAAAAGTATCTATTCTCAGCTAGCTTGCGGTTGCAAATTGGACAATCTGTTTTCTTTTGCTGTGTCTCCTTTTCCAATTCCTACCAAAAATTTCTGAAAAATTTCATAGTGACTTTCCTAGTGTTTATTTATCATTTTTGAGAATCAATGCAAACTGTATGTTTCAATGAGTTTATGTGAAACTATGCTCTTCCTTTATACAAAATCACCCATTTTTCAGTTTCAGCACATTTCCACAAGTAATGCTTTACTTAAATCTGCATATATATTTTTTTTTCTCCTCTGTATTGTAATAGTTCTATTATGAGGAATATTTGGAAAATCTAAGTCAGGACTGTGGGGTCGGAGAAAAAATAGGAGCTATTGTCTGTCTAGTCACAGCTATGGTGCAAGTCATGAAATGGGAACTCTTTCATTTTTTTCTTTGCATACCTCTGACCTGGGAAGATGACTGCCTCTGGGGGAAGGAGATAATTTAATTTCCATTCATGTCAACTTCCATTTCTCTGCAGAGAGGCAACAGATATGTTTCAGATTCTGTGGGATCACTTATTTTGCTTTGGCAATGTAGCATATCTCTGCCACGGGACTTAGGTTAGACCACCTGGTTTCTTTTGCTTCAGACCCTTGGGTGAGCCTGCACCCAGTGTAACTTAAAAGATCTTACCTAGTACACTGTCCAGTTACCCAATTAGTTTTTATTTTGATTCTTTCCTGAATAAAATAATATAGCAAAATACCTCAGGAAGGGAGAGGACTAGAGGAAAGGTGAGCAGAGCAGAAGAGGAATGGGAGTAATAGGTTGGGGTTTTTGTCTTGTAGTCCATGTGCAAAGGAAAGGTTAAATAATTACTTATCCTCAAGGCTGGTGTTCAATAGCTGGAAGCTGTTCAGAAGTGTTGTATGCTCAACATGATCCTAGAAGAAATTACATAGTTGAAATTCCTTAGGTAAATTACAATAACTTCATCACCATTTAGAGGGTTTTTTAAAAAAGTCATTAGTTTGTGAAATCAGTAAACCTTGATAAATTTAAAATACTTGTCTTCTCAGATGAATTGTTAGATTCCTAGAATGAATTTTAGTATTTTTGTTAATGTTCATGGCTCCCTCTTCAATAATTGGAAACTGTGCCATTAGGTTTTCCCTCAGTCAATACATTTTTTTCTGTGTAGGAGGTACTCTGAACTGAGTTCAATAACAAACATGCCATTGTCTGCATCAGTATGTGACTTACAGATTGTCCCAGATCTAAAACACGTAAATGAATTGTATATCTAGAAACACTGCTGTCTCTCCTCAATGAAAGCACTGTTCCTCATCAGGCAAGTCACATTTACTTAACACATTTACTTAACTACCATGTACTCCTATACATGTCACTGCAACCAAGTGGTTCTGAGTACATGAAGAAAACATCCTCCATATCAGTCAATAAAAAAGATGAGTATCTTTATGCTAAAGCATACAGCATTCTCCCTAGCAGCTGACAGTCTCCTGCTTGTAATCTGCAGATAATACTGGGTCAGTAGGACTCTAGTATTCAGGAGTAATGGAGCATTAACGGGCATATTGGTGCCTTTTCATGTATCTCACTCTAGAAAACAATGAAGTGGGTCATTTGGAACAACAGCCAAGCTCTAGTTGTGGAAGTAAATGCAGCTCTTTCATTGTCTTAGCTTTCCATACCTTCTAACTCTTGAACAGGCTTTTGCTCTTACAGAAAAATCTAAATTGTTATCAGTGTGCAGCTTTATCCTTGATACAGGTTTCGTCCTTCCTCAGTGTGATCTAATCTAATGTAACCTTAATGCTATATTGACAGTTGGAGGCTGGACCGCACCTGTGGGGGTTTTTTGTTTTGTTTTGTCTGGATTTCATTCCCTTCCCACCCCAAGACATTCCCCCTTCCCCCCCACTCCTCCCCGCAATTCCCTGGGAGTGTCTTGCATGGTAAATTCCTTAATAGAATTCAGAAAATACATATATAATATTTTATTAAAATGCTGCTGGAGACCTATAGCTGCCCTCAGGCATAATGCAAACATACAGATGTATTAGCAATCAGCGAGGAAGCAATAACTTGCTAAGTTTGGAATGCACAAACATGCTGAGATCAGGTGTTCAAAGCATTGGCTTTTGTGTACCGCTCCAATTTCTGGCTGCACCTAAACAAGCTTACTCTCTGTAATCATGTGTTTGAAAACTTAAGAATAACTTTAGGACTAGAACTTCTTGTCCATATTCACACTGAAGCTCATGCTGTAAATCATTGTGGGCGTAGCACTGTTCTGCTATTTGGCAGAAAGGATGTACTGGGGAGAAACTCCTCTCAAAGCTCTTGTAATTTGTTTGGCTTTTGGTTTGAGTTAATGACTTTTACTCCAGCAATGGTAAGCCATTATCACTCAGCATTTCTCCTCTACAGGCAGAGCACTCATAAGAGCTGACTTAAACTTCCTTTGTGTAATGTAGGTCACAAAATTCTGTGAAACTTTGCTTTAGGTTTGCCACATAGAGCAACAGAGATACAAATAAATGCAAGCAGAGTGTTGTCTTGGCCTGTAGTCCCTCAGAAAGGATATATACATTATTAGGACTTACAATACTGAAATTTGTTTCATGTTTGTTTGATTATACAATGATATAATCAAAAGATCAGGTGCTTTAGTAGCTCAGAGGAATGTAGAAAGAGGATATATGAGTGGCATTTTGCTTTTGCTAAAGTAATTACTGAGTACTTACTGAAGTTAGGTTTGATCTATTTTGTGCTATTGTAATCATGAAGAGGAACAAGACTTGTCTTAAAATTCATTTTTTAACAAATATAAAACTATAAGGCCAATAATTATTTGATAAAAAATATATTTTGGTGAAAGCAGACAATGAGATACTAGGTACTGTATCAGATTTGATAGCATGCAGAGCACATCTAGTTTCACTGACATTTTGAATTTTTGTTCTTAAACACTAGACAAGAACCTTTAAGCCTGGAAACAAATATGGTCATTTTTTAAAAAATTGGATATCCTTTCATGATGGTATTTAAAAATTAAAAGCATGGAAGTGAAAGAAAGAAGGTTTGAGATAAATTGATCTAGTCTTGCAAAAGTATTAGTCATGGGACACTTCTGTTTGTCATTTGATCACTATACCTTAAATTATTGAGGTCCTAGACTCATTGCAAAAAGGTGGGAATTCCCTCTTTCCCTTTCCCACCACTTCTTTCAAAAAAAGATGTCTTGCTGAAATACCACTTGCAGCAGAAGGTCAGAAGTACTCTGTGTAAATCCTTTGTATTCATCCATGTGTTGGGAAATGCAAGGCGTGAGCATGAAATTTTTTAGTTCTGGCCAAGCATGCACAACACCATTGAAGATTACATATTCAGGTGTGGAATCTGCAATAAAGGGAAAAACAAACACAGAAGTAAAACCACATGAGACCAGGCTGTCTGTGCTCCAAGGTCAGCAGAAAGATAACTGAGTCAACCAAGCAAGGTGCTTTTTAAGTAGTGGGCAGCTGTCCAGTTAGATGTGTTCTACATCAGTTGAAATATCGTACTTTTATGGGATAGAAAATTGTAAGACAATTCCCAAGGTAATGGCGGAATGCATCATAACTGAGAAATGACATGTTAAAAAAATTTCTTTGAATTCTGCTCAAGTACACATCAGTCCTTTTGTCAGCTCAGGTGAAAGAATGACGTTATGATTTTGGTCTTGTTGAGATATCAAATACCCTTCTTTCAGTTACTGCTCATGAATTCGGCACATTAAAAGCAACTAACTTGGACAGGTCTGCTTGCTGGTTCAGCTATATGGAGAAAATGGTAGGTGCTCTGGAGGAGTTAAGGGGTGATGCAGGTCACCCACTTGTAGGGGTGGAGTGAGAGTGGATATGCTCCTGTGAGCAGAGTTCATACTTATCCTGCTGGCTTTGCAGAAATGTTGGTTGGTGAGTGGTACCCTAGACAGCCTTGGTTCTGCCTAGGTATTCTTTCTCCCATCTTTGTTCAACTTCACTATTTTAACCCCCTTGAAGAAAGAGTTTCGTTCAGAAGTTTTTAATTACAATGCACATTTGCTTTAAATAAATATTTTTCTATCTATTTTACCCCAAAAGAAAACTATTCAGCTACAGCTCATTAGTGTAGCTGCAGCATGTCAGTGAATTAATTTTGTAGATGTGTGAGTGTTTGTCTACAGCATTAACTGCATAGTCATAAAGCAAATGTGTTGTAACTGGAGTCAGATTTCCTAAATAGACTTGAGTTTTCTCATACAGAAAAGAAATAATTAAATTTCAGCAATCTGTAGTGTGGTGAGGAACTTTGAGTAGTGCAAAGAAAAGTCTCACTATGACCACAAAGGATCGTGTCTTATAAAAAAGAGCCTTCCCAGCACATTTCCTCCTGTGAATTGCTCTCCAGATCTAACAATGTTTCTTGATGATTGCCTCTTTCATTCCTGCTTGTCAAGGATGATTGAAGGACTGCAGCTTAACTCAGCAAAGAGGGAATTACCCCTCTTGAGCACAGTAAACATAAATCATGTACTTCAGGTATCTTATCCCTTCCAGCAGTTGTAGGTTGGCTTACATTTTGATGAATCCATGTGTATTTTTGAGGAAGCACACAGATAAGTTTCAACTACTTATCTGCAGAAACTACTGCAAGCAAACATATATTTGAATGGAAGGTCCTTGAAGGTGATATTTATTTCTTTGTTATTATAGCTTTATAGGCATTTGTAAAATGAACAGTGATGTGATGTGACAGTGATGTAGAATTGGTAATGTTTAGTCTGCCTCTGTGGCAGCCAAGCACAGAGGTGGATACTAGGGAGAGAAGAGTAGTGATGTCAGTAGAAGTTTTGTAAATTGAGAAATGAGGAATTAGGCAATGTGACTTCTATAAGTGTCCTCTTTAATGCTAGTATTACAATGTGTTTACTTATTATCTGACTACATGACTTTTAAATATCAAAAAATGCATTAGTTCTCAAGACGGTGAGCACAGACTTTCGGGGCATAGATCTGTGCACGTATCGACTACGCTATTCTCTGCAAACAGGAAGGCAGCAAAGGAAACAGCTGTGCAATGGATCCTGGGCAGGCTGGGTAACCACCTCAAATGAACCTGAAATGTGACTTCTTTTAAATGGGAAATAACGCTTGTGCTGTTTTGCCCTGTTCCTGTCAATACAAAGGTATCCTGAATGGCTTTGCCCATACCTGTTTGAAGTCATAGGATGTTTACAGGAAGCTCATGTTCTGGGGTAGAGGTTTTTTTGATTGTTTGGGGGGTTTTGTTTGTTTGTTTGTTTGTGTTTTTTTGGTTGGTTGGTTGTTGTTCAGTTTGTGGGGGTTTTTGTGTCGTAGGCTTTCAATTACTGGAAAATATTGTGACTTTCCAGTCCATTCCATTGAACAAGGCAGATGTGATTCTTGCCTGTTTTCATCCATTTGGAAATAAGACTCATGAGACACGGTTGCTGCAAAGTAGGGATTTTAGACATGGAGAGCAGGAACTACATATATTTTTGCATACTAATGTGTCAGCTCTTATATTCTCTCAATGGTTTTCATAACCAGGTATTTGATAATATCCCGAAGCCTTCCTTCATCTTTGTAGAATGATAATTTTTGTTTTCTTCTATGCTCGCACAGTAAGCCCTCTCAGTTATGCTTTCACAGTTAACCTTATCAGCAGCAAAGGACACATAAAACCTGAATTTTAGAACTTATGCTTTGAGTTTTGCAGCTGTTACCAGGTCTGTTGGCCATTCTTTCTAGTACAAAAGCAATAGTTGTGAAGTTAAATAAGTTAATTTTGGGATGTTCTCAAATATATAGACTGTAACCACCCGTAGGCACACTATGCGGCTGATTGCTCAAAGAAAGGAGTTAAAATTACTTATTACTACCATAAGTAATAAGATCACACTTTGCCACAACTGAGACCTTTCTCATTTCACCTGATTTTTCAGATCTGGGTGCTTGTGCCTTTTATATCCCTGTTTAACCATCAAAAGGATAACAAATATCTGTATTGGGTCATCCAGTTAAGGTGGATGAGAGCATTTTTGCAGGCTTTCTTTTTTCAGTGGGAAAGAAAAGTGAGGTATAGCAGGTGGTGTAGTGTGGCATATGTGTGCACTACAGAGAGGTCTTTGTTGATAAAAGGTAGCCAATAACAGGTTTCTAAAAAATTTAGTGGCGTATGCTGCAATTTCTTCTCAATGCCACAAACATGGTTTACTCATTATTCTGAAGTTATGTCAAGACCGTGTAGAAGGGGCACTCATTTTTCTTCTGTCCATCTCACAGTGTCTAGATGGAGTCAAAAGCCAAATGATTTGACCTTAATTGTAACTTGAAATCTAAAGAAAGATGCACCATTATGTTGCCTGAAAACTCCTAAAGAGTCCTATGGTTCTTGGAGCTAGGAGCAGGGTAGCTGTTTTTCACTGACTGCTTCATTTGATTTCCTGAGCTAAGCCTGGGAACGAAATAAACAGTTGAAGCTGGTTTTTATGTTTAACACCTGATACGTATGTCCTGCTTTTTTTCTCAAGGGTAATGACTGCTTCTTATTTACTGCTTAGGAGTGGACAATTAATTAACAGGAGTGAGAATGTGCACACTTGAGTAGACACTCAAAAATCACATAAGCGATTCCTGGGTTCGAATAACATTTTTTTGGTGTCATAAAACAGCCTTGAACTGGAGAAATTCTATTGTCAAAAGTATGTGCTAAAAGTTTTATGTCTATGCCATAATTTATTTTTATTACAAATAGGGCTTCTCTTGCTCTGTTAGGAAGGATATTGAATCTCTACCAGTAAAAGAGGCTACAATCTTTGCCGTAGTTATTGGTGCCACTTTATTGCATAGTATTGGTGTTGTTTCACAAGCTATCCTAGTAAGCAGTTTAGGTGCATGGAGATACGTACATGAATAGGATTGAAGTCCCTTTTGCTTAACTAACTCTTGTGGGATGATCTTGGTGGAGCATATGACTATTTAGACAAGTGGTCAGAGCCATCAGTTTGCCACTTGATGTTTCCTTTATACTTAAAAGAAGTTACTGATGGCTCTATTTAAAGTATGTAAGTAGAGCATCTGTTGCTTACCAGCAGAATTGTCTTCTTCATTTGTAAGAAAAATACATGATGACTGAACAACTTCTTACTTTATTCAGTAGAACGGTGACATTTAACTTGAAAGCTACAGTATAGGAAATCAGTGGAGGGTCTTTCTGTAGAGGTGAATCTCATTATCCTGAGTGTACTCACAAGCTACTGATAATTGCTAATTAATATCCAAGGCACAGGAAGACGTGTGGCTGAAGACTAGAGTTCCACCAGAATGCTCTGAATGTTGGCTTTAATTAATTAGCGTGGTAAAATGTTGGTTTTAAACCTCATTGTACTTGCACGATCGTGTTTCGTGGCTGGACTCTCCAGACATTCTCTAGAGAGCTATATACTGAGAGCTTGTCTGTGACACTTCTCTGGCTGCGTGTTTCCAAAGGCTGTTTGAGCATGCATGAAAAAGCTGGGGTGAGCTTGCAGGGCAGTAGGTCAAGCACCGTCAGTCATGGACTTCTGATGTGAGAGTACTCTCTGGGTTTGGTGGTTTGTGTCAGGTTCCAAAAGGATCCATTGCAGATGTTGCAATACTGTTTATGACATAATATTTCTTCCCAACACAGATCACTGAAAGTGGCCATCAGTAAGTGTATGTGTGGGGAACATTTGCATGTGTGATTTCATGAGGGAGGCAAGTCAACCATCACATGCTGGAGGAACTTGGCCAAGTAATATACATAAAACTGCACTATGTCTCGGTGCTATCCCAAGAGGACCTGCATGCAGATGTTATTGGGGCATTTGCAAAATGAAATCCCATCGAAGAGAACTAAATCAAAGCTGGGACTGCTGAGACGTGAAGCTCAAGTTCTTTGTGGCACGGTTTCCTCAAGCAGTTTTTATAAACACTTCCTAAACCTTTTATGAGCTATGAAAACAGTTGGGGAAGCTGTGGAGCCACAGAGAGGTCACATGCTAAGTACATTGCTGGAAAATGTCCAGTAAAGCTTGAGAACCACCAATTCACTGACAACATTATGGACATCTGACAGACCTCTCTGCATTGCCTTCTGCTTAACTATTTTAATTAGGACTTACCTGTTGGTATTCATTTCTCTAAAGAAAATGCTCTACTCACTAGACACTTATCTTAATTCCATGTTCTTTTACTTTAAAACCATAAATTGTCTGGAATGAGAAGGTGAAAATTGATGGGTTTCTACCTGTGCCAGTGTATGGTCTAGATTATGGAAGTATGGTTTATTAATATATAAAATTATTTTTAAAAGTGTTATTTCTTCTTTGATTTATGTTTGTAATTTCTGTACATGCCAACAGCTTATATTGTGGTCTCGCACTCTTTAAGTTTCTGGAGTTTCTGCTGACTTCCTTTGGGTTGTCTGAGAATATTCTTTGATGTGACTGTACAGAATTTATTCAGTGTGCCAAAGCCGCCTCTGTGTTCAGGTTTTGCTAGTTTCTCTGCTGAACAGTTGTCGTCTCCTAGACATCTCACTGATTGTCTGCCCATATCAGACAGGTCCGTTTCACTGAACTATGGACAAAGCTGTACTATCTGAGAAGACTGCAATGCTTGGAGGCTTCCAGTTCACTCCCTCTATGCAGTTTGTCTGTACAGGAAATCTTGGCAAACCAAGCCAGCTCACCCAAATAGTAAGCTGAATTCAGTGTTAGTTTACATGGCACACTTTATTTTAATAGATAATAAGCTAAAAGCATCCAAAAACTAAGTACTAAACTGAGACAACAGGCAAAGTGCTCATCTGCCTAGTTTTCTTGAAGATATAATGCTTTAAAATGGTGGTAAGTAAACTAAATGATAAATCAGCAGATGTTGGTGGTTTCAGGAGCAGCAACTGTTATCTGTACGTTAGGAATGCTTTATATTCATTAACAAAGTTTATACCATAAAACTGTGCGGTTAGCCATCACTTTCTCCTCTAATTTTTGGCCTTACTGCAGAAGCAGTGATGTTAGCTGTGGCCTTTCTTCACCTATAAAAGAAGGGGAAAGCTGGAGGAGGGTGAGTAACTGTCTCTTGGAGTGATGTCAGGGGAGACTTAATCATCTTCAGATTGGTGACTGTTATGTCAGTCTGTTAGTAATTAGGACAGACCCCACTTGCCATGCAGGATAACTTTGGAGTTCCTGCTTCCCACCCCAAAGGAGAGCCAGCATGGGGCCCGACTGATCCACAGCTACTCTTCTGAATCTTTCTCTGAAGTTCAGATCACAATAAAGAAAATATTTGGGAACGCGAGGGGGAAGAGCCCACCCTTGTAACATCTCTGTGAGGCAAAAATGCTGTCAAAGAACTATGTACAGCTATTCAGGAAGTCATATATTTTAGATGACTTGGTCTCAACATTAAACTCAAACAATACTGAAATTTTCAGTAAGTGATTTCTGAAAGAGCTCTGTCCCCCTAAGCAGAAAGACGAATATGCAACAAAGACTGGGTAGAGTGACTCGATTTGCTTTCATGCATAATACCTATCTTTTTCTTTGATTATTCTCAAATAATATGTGAGAAAGAAGAAGGGATATTTGGTCAATATACTCATAATTGCTTTGCTCCCTGCATGCTTCCTTCATTAATTTTCCAGTTACTATATTCCTTGAGACTTTCGCTCACTCAACAAGTAGCAAATGCCACATACTGAAACAAACACAAGCATATTTATGATATCTCTCTGACTTTCTCCAAGATGTTCAGGCTTTGTCTCAATTCTCGCCTATTGGAGAAACTCATAAATCAAAGGAAATAAGATACTCAGTGGAACCTTGCTGAGTGTCTGGAAATCTCTAGATGAATGCATGTGGGACTGAAGCATTTGGGAAACAAATTTTTGAAGCTGTAACTGTTGAACTGAAACTCAGTGTTGAAGGTAAGCATTCACACTTAACTCTGATGTCAGTGTTTGGTATCTCAATAGTATCAATGCTTTCCAAATCATCTCTTTTGGGCCATTAGGCACCACCAATACAAACTTCTAAGAGGCCAGATATGCTTCAGCAAAAGTCAGTGGGAGCAAGGATCTGCAATCCACATTTTCTGTACAATTAATAGGTATTGGCACAAATACATGATAGCAGGATTTAGAGAGTTCTGTAATTCTAACCAAGGAGGTTATGTACCTAATTACTTCTGAGATCAGTGGGGGATTATGTATCCATGTCCTCTAATGCTTTTTGAAGATCTGAAAAGATCTCTTCCTGTATCTATGGGTATCTTAGTGATTTTTTGAAAGTCTTTTAATTAAGTTCTTAAAACTGTATAGAAGGCTTATAGGGGCTCCCACAAATATTTTTGGACTATATCTCCTGCCACACCCACAGGAGTCTTACAGTTTGAATGCGTTTCCACTGCTTTTGCAAGTATGAGGAGCAAGAAGAAAATTAGTGAATCCTGTAGTGTCAGAAACCACCCCTGGCAAGTCTTACTCTTCTTTAGAGCCAAAGAAAATTAAAATCATACACAAGTCTGTGTATATCTATAAACAGTTTGGCTGCTTGGATCCCACCATGCAGGGAGAGGCAGGAAGCTGACAAACAAGACAATGATTTAGTGAGGATGGAGTTGTCACTTTTATAAAGAGGGTAAAGGGGAAGTGAAAAACTACAATGTGAACACTTCTCAAATTTAACCTAAACTGAGGCTTGAATGCACTCCCATTGACGTCAGTGAGTGTTTTATCATTGGCTTCCTGGGGAGCAGCATGGTGTCTCCTGTGTAAACAGGAGAAATGTGGACGTTTTTTCCCCCTCTCTCTTTTTAAGTTTTGTTTGTGGTCCTTACCATAGCAGTTTGAGCACCTGTATCACTGGGACTGGAGACACCCCCTCTCTCTTTTTAAGTTTTGTTTGTGGTCCTTACCATAGCAGTTTGAGCACCTGTATCACTGGGACTGGAGACATTCCTGTGCTGTGCCTGAGTCGGATGTGGTGGTCTGCCACTTCAGAGGATGTGAAGTGAGGCACAGAAAGTTTGTGATGCTGTCTCCAGTAGATTGCACAGAAGGAGTCTGGCTGGCTCCACTTGCCTTTCTGCAAATTGGAATTGGCAGACTACTGTGGTTATCCTCAGTAGAATTTAAATGTGAAAGCTGAACTTGGAGGTGAGAAGCTCTGAGTATTTTCTGTGGTAAACTCTGGACTGTTTGCTTCATTGCTTAACTGTTGACTTCATTGCTTAAGGAACTCAGAGCTTCTACTCACTCCAGCAGAACTAGAATTCCTCCCTAAAGATTTTATTCAAAGCCCATTGAAAGAGATTTTTGGTCTGCTCAGTTAAATTTGGGTCCAAACCCCTCAGTTCATTCATCAGTTGGTTATGTTTTTATGCTAAGGCTGACATTTGCTTCAGGTCTTTTCCAATGTATGTTAAATTGAAAAGCAGTCCGTCCTTTGAATTCTCTTTGAGGCATCAAATTAAGGCAACTGAGACCTAGTGGATTGGATAGTGGAGTGAGAATTGGAAGACCTTGGCTTTGATTTTAGGTTTTGCTGCCTGTTTTAGACCTATAGAGAAGTTAAATTCAGCTTGTTTTCTCTCCTGTAAACACTGTATCAACCTTATTGCACCATGTGTTGGATCAAGGGTTGGACTTGATGATCTCAGAGGTCTTTTCCAACCTGGTTGATTCTACGATTCTATGAATTCTCGAATACCTGAAAATTGCCAGAAAAGATGAACAAACTACTTTGATGTTTGGTGGGGGTTGGAGAATGAAGAGGGAGATTTCATTTGGTCACTAGATGAGAAATCTTTATCCTAATTGTTTGTGTGGGCTGGAGGGTCTATAATTGTTTATTCGCTTGCTATGTTTAATACCTTGGAAAGCACTGTGACAAAACCTAGTGTCCATTTAATGTATGCTTGGATAGAGTGCATAAAAGACACTGCTTTGTAGCTTCTTTGTGTATATCTTGATGTGAAATATTTATGACCTTTATTTACAGCTCCTTGTTATTTGGTGTTCCAGACTTGTAATTCAATTTATCTATGTCTGAATCATAAAATGCTACTCACCACTGTTCAGTTCTTCTTGCCCAGTTTTTCTTTAGCCAGGAAATGTCATTGTGAACAGCCTTTGCCAAATCCCAGTAGCTACAGAGAAGCTGCTTGGGTCAGTTGAAGGGTTTTCTGGTGTAACCTTGGTGGGGTTTTTTTCGTGTACCTGGGGTGGGTTTGGTTGTTTTGTTTGTTTTCCCTGGGAAATAAAAGTATTTTAAATTGGTACAGCTGATATTCTTAGCTGCTTGGCTTTTTTTCAGTAAGAAATGGGTGCAGAATGGAGGCCTTATAAATTCATTGCCCTTTTATATAGGCTTTGAATGCTTTACAGTTCACATGGGACAGTAAAAAGTGTAAAGGTATCAGGTTAGTAAAAAGCATTAAGACAAAATATCCAGTTGCTGTCCAGTCCCACCAGGAAGGAAATATTGTGAATTTTCATCTGAATGTGAGATTTTCAGCCACTATAGAGTAGCAACAACGTGATACTTATTTTTTTACAAACACCTATGTTTTTTTTTAAAAAATAATTCACTGCAAGTGTAATTTATAAATGACTTTGAATCATCAAACAACAGACCCTTTCCTTTCCCAATACAGTTATTGATTTTGATTTTACCAGGGAACTCTTTGGTTGATTCCTCTAAATCTCTTTTTTTTTTTTTTTAAAACCAGAAGCAGCCTCACCTATCCTAATATTGTTTGTTTGTTTGTTTTTTTTGGTAATATGTTGGCCAATTAATGTCTTAATTGAAAAAAGACATTATGCAGAATTCATCTGTTTTTTAGATTATATGAACATAATTTATAACATATGCTGAATTCATAACAGTTATGAGTGAACACTTTCAACTCTTGAAAGCATTTGACACTTAAATTAACAGTGTCTCCAGTATAATCCTGCTTTACCCACAGTATTAGATGCTTTGCTTACAAAACTCATACTTCATTTAAGACAGGGACACCATCTGTGGTCTAATCTAGGTGGAGTAACTTTTAAAATAAGAATTAGGTTATTAATGTGGACTTTAACTATATGAAAGGAAAAATATCTAGATATTTGTCTGTATTCCTGAAGAAAAGGAATTTTCTCCGTGTTCTCACACTGATAGTATATTTACTGAAAGTTGGAATAGTTCCACCAAAATTAGTGGAGCTGCCTCAGTATGTAAGACTCAGACAGGACCTAAACAGTTAAAATTCAGATGTTTCATCCTAAATCAGAGGATACTTTTACAAAGTAATTTATTTGAGTTATGTGTGGTAAGGTATGTGTGGTAGGGTAAGGCTCAAGTGCTGCCTTTTTATGGAAAGTTAAAATTGTTTTGTGTCATAAATATCAGTTGAGCTGAAACACACTTTTTTGAGGGCTAATTATTCCCAAAATAAACATGCAAAATATGATGAAATGTACCCTTAAATAACTTTTCCTCAAGCTTGATCAAACACTAAACACTCACTAACCAAATCCTAAGTGAACTGAAATGCTGTCATTGCCATCTGTAGCTTCACAAGGAACAGAAGAGGTGTTCGAACCAAACAGAAGAGAAGGAATTCCCCAGCAGAAGGTGGCTAGTTCCTGAAAAATGCTTCAGAAAGATGAGCAGTCAGACAAAATGAAGAAAACTTGCAAAGGCACTGGGTACAGATGTTCATGGTGTGGATTATATATTGTTTGTAGTTCTTGTTCCCTGCCTTTGAGACTGTTAGTGAGAGCTGGTCTCTTGAAAGCTCTATCTATCACTACAAACACTCAAGGGTAAATCTCACTATAACTAGGAAGGAAATTCTGCAGATGAATGTCTTGGCTGAATGCCTTATGAAGAAGGCATTAGCTGAAATATTAGTCTATAGAACTTCCTTTCCTCAGCTGTGTTCAACCTGTTAAAATCCCTGCTCAGAAAATATCCAACCCATGATTTGATGAAATCAGATCGGGAAACCTGGTAGTTCTGGCTGACTTGAAGGGTGGAAAGCTTTAAAGACTTGAGGTAAATGAAGGATCATGTTGACTAGGCAAAATTAGTTTTCCACAGTGAAGAGCAAATTTGGATTATTTAAAGGAAACCAGAAGCATTTTAAAAAAAGAAGTGTTTTATAACATACTGTGAAAGTAACAACTGAAGACTGACCCAGTCATAAGACAAAACCTAGGAATAATGGACTAATTTAATATTTAGGTGTTTACTTGCTAACTTTGCTTCATTTGACTTCGTTGATAGTTAACACAAAACCTCAGAAAACAAAATGCTACAAAATTTCCATGAAAATGTTGTGACACAAAGATTTTTTTTTTTTTCCACCCAGAGAGACAAGTTTACAAAATAACTTGTGAATAGAGTTGTAGTGACTATGGGGACTATTCCTTGCTTTGAGCTCTGACAGTGTGCATTATTACTGTTCTTATGATTCAGTTTGGTTCAGACAAAGAAATTAGAGATATAAATGATTGCTGGTTATGTTCAGAGGTTAACTGGAAGGATCATAACATTTCCTTAATTGTAGGAGAAATTATTAGTAAGGAATGTTTTTCAAAGGAACCTCTCATTCTGTGTCTGTAACAACACATACCTCTTCAGTACTTCCTGTATGATATTTAGTTCAAGCCTCCTCCCCATTATCTATTAATAGCTTATCTTTATAACCAGTGAATATTAAGATGATTATTTGACTGCCCGCTCATTCTGAAAGATAAAAGACAAAGGAAAAGGAGGAAAAAAAACCCCACAAAACCAACCAATAGGAGGGGGAAAAAAAAAAATCCTACCAGAACTGTGGTTACAAGAATGTTTGCAAAGGTCTTAATAACTGCACTGACATAAAGCATTCTCTCTGCACTCACTGCAGGTGCAGTATTCCAGCTCCCTGGAGAAGCTTGTCTTTAAGTCTTTTCTCCTTGAGTCTTTCCACTCAAGTGAGGAGTGGGAGGCACAGATTGAAAGTGTTTTCCCCTTAGATTCCCCCCCAAGGTCCCAAAAATGTTATGTCTTCAGGTTTGTCATATGTTTTCCTTGGGCCTTTCCTTAGAAAGTTTACCATAAGGTAGGACACCTGTTACTATGTAGAATAGCAATATATCAGAAGGTACACAAAGTTTAACGGAAAGAGGAAGGAAATGTAGGACGATTTGTTCTGTCATCCTGGATAACTGATGGAGTAGTCAGTTGATTTTTCCCTGTAGAAACAGAGCTTTCTGTATGAGCAGGGACCATTTGTCCCTATACACCCTGACCTTCTAAACTTCCTCTTAGGTGAACATCACCAAATCTTGGTACTCCCCTGTGGAGCTCCTATTTTCTTTCCTTTTTTTACCTTCTCATCTACCTTGTATACCAGAAAGTAATGAACTCTTCTTGCTTCTAGTAGATGAGATGGTCATGGAAAAACTGGTAAAAAAGAGTAGTAGATCTTACAAGAATTCAGAGTTTTCATGATGACTTGTTAAGGACCACTTTTTCCCCCTGATTATTCCATGTATACCACAATAGTAGCCCAGTTAGGAGAGGATTTTTACAGTGAATTTTCATGCCTTTCCTCCCTTAATGATAATACAGAACTGCAGAAAAACTTTATTTTGCTTTAGTAAGAGTTGCTGATTTGTTTGCAGAGGCTTACCTTAAATAGTGTCAGAAATGAATGGAGAAAGATAGGACAGAAAATTTCATGTAATCTTTGGCCACTGCAGACATGAGAAGATAAAAAGATGCTTAATAATTAATCCACTAAATTGCTGGTTTCACACTGGACATGGCCCATCTTTACTTCATATTTTTAAGCTGGTTTTTGTTGTTATTGTTGTTTTTTCTTTTTTTTTTTTTTAAATAATAGAAATAGAATATAAATTATTTCACTGTCCACTTGCATATTTAATCCCTCTTTCAGTTGTATCAGATTTTAGACCTCTTCTTAAAATGTTGCTGATTAACCTCTGTTTCTAAAGGAGAATATCCTGGGTTCTTGTGTTTTGTATCCTGAATAACCTGCCTATGAATACAAAGGTAATTGAAATTCTGAATGTCTCCTTTATCCATAAATGTGGTAGTGGCAAACTCTTGCAGAGGAGGATTTGGAAAAGAATCATTTAGAAAGCATGAGGCAGAATGATCAGTATTTTGAAAGCTGCCTTTGTGATTTCATAGACCCTAACTTGTTCTGCATGGTATGTATATTTTTAAGAAAAATTCCTTAGATGCAATGTACTGGTTTCCTGTATGGTGTGTATTGGTGCCTCCAGTAGAATATGACTGTGTGGTTAAATGATCCTGTCAGAAGGATCATTCTGCCTTGGGAAAATTTAGTGGTATGAACCTGTTGTGTTTTTCCTCCCTTGTGGAAGTAGAACACAGCGAATAAGAAAGGCATTTTTCTCCCCTCCATGGTCTGACTGATGCTCACACTCTGTTGCCATTGGCTGCTGCCTTAAGATACAGAAAGGGGTTTAGCCTTGAAGTGAGTCTTCATTCCACTTGAGCAGCAGCTTTTCTCTTTGCTATGACTTGACATCATCTCTCAGGCTAGAAGGTTTTGCTACCATTCTGTGTATCTGGAATTGGAAAACAAAGTATTTTGACCACTCTAGCTTAAAATCATTAGATCTCTAAGGTATTTTTATACTAATTCTTAAAGATTACTGGGAAATAGATGTAAACAGTTACAAAAGTAGTTGAGGCAGAGTTGTTAGGAACTCCAAATAGACAGCAATTACATTAAATTGCAGCTGGGATGGATTTCACACAAGTGTGGACGTATTAGATGAGGATAAGATTCCACTGGACTATTAATCATTTGCCTGCTTTCCTGTGTCACAGACTGCAACACCTCATTTGTTTCAACTCACTTAGCTTATCCTTGCCAGGACACACATACTCTGTGTCTGCTACCTGATATGCATAAGATGGCATTAGGGCTTCTTTTGGAAGGTGACAAGTGAACAAGTGACAAGTTAAATAGTTGTTGAGCTCTGATGTCCCTGGAAAACAGGATAGTGAGCACAGTTCACCATAAGTTTTATCCACTAGAAGCTGTGTGTGGCCTTCTGAGCTACTTGCATCCCCAGAGGCTGCAGATGCAGGTTCCCCAGCCAGACACATGGTGCAGGGAGGTTAGGCTGCTACACAGCCAAGCCTCCCCCACTACTCATCCTGGCTCTGCTGCCTGACTTAGAGCTGCCTGAATTTGTGCTGTCTTTCACTTTCCAGGCTGATATGGAGTGAGTGGTTTTAAAACACTACCAACTTTGTAATCTGTTCTACTTTTTTGCTTTTAGCCTTATTTTTTTTTATCCTGTATAACAATATCTCTACACAACAGATACTCAGAAAGTGTATCATGTGGCATTTCAGTGGGTCTGTTCCAGGGCTCCTACATCTCTACAGCAAGCTGAAGACAATGGTGATGGCACTTCAGGATGCTGCAACAGAGGCTCTAGGTCTTGCTGACCACTAGAGCATGTGTGCAACACCACTAGTTTCCAAGTCATTACAGCACTGCACTGAAGTCCAGGCTACTGAATGATTGGTGCTGCTGTTAGCTAGATTAAGTTATTATAGCAGCAAATTTTATAATCATCTTTCTATTTGTCTGCGTGTGGAGAGGAAAATAATATTCAAAAGAGGCACAGCATCCTGTCCTGTGACTGTGATGTTACTTCCTCTTTATGAGTGCCATTTCCTTTCTAAATTTGAAATCCTTCTTCAAAGAGTTGCAATATTTTCAGAAAATCCATAAAATATCTGTAAAAGGTTTTTTAGCATAGACAATAACAAAAAGCAGCCATTATCTTCCCATGCTGAAGCAGACATTTTGAATAAATTGATGCCAGAATACCCTAGCTGTTTCCAAAACTAAAATACAAGGGAAAAAGAAAAACCCAAACAACCCAACACAAAATTTGGGGTATTTTCAAAGTGGAGTAAAATACATGGCTTGTGTCCAATTAACCTACGTTTTTCTCTGTACCTAGGTAGAATTATCTTTTTAAAGAGAAGTAAGGAGGAAGTCACTTCTTAATTAGTGCATGTGATTTTTATTGCCATTATCATATTGGCTTTTCTTTCATTACTGACAAACTTGTAAACTACACATCCTGACTTCTTTGGGCTTTTTATTCTGAAGTAAATGTAAATGCTCTGTATTTATACCCCATTATCCCAATGATATAACTTGTATAACATTCCATGTATTTGGAAATATGTCCTTCAATTTTTGCCTTAAAAGTGACATCACTGGCACTTTTAGAGCGGAGTAGAAGTTTATAGTAGGTTTTACGTGTGATGTTTTGAGACACAGGGCTGGAGCATAGTCTTCTGGATGTCTTAAATAAGCATGTAATACAGAGCAAGGCAAGTTAGTCTCCTAAAAATAAAAGCCAGGAAGTACATTTTAAACTTTATTCTTGCCTCAGTGAGCTCTAAGCACTGTAGCAAGTGATTCATTTCTCTAGCTGCTGGAGACTGACTGCCACTACTCCCAGGTCTGTGCCCTGGGTTGCGTCTCAGCCACTTCTTACCTGTTGTATGTGCTCACCATCAGCAGCTCAGCCCAACTCCTAATAGAAAGCATGTGGTTTTGACTGTGTCCTTACTTGCCTGACCCATTAGACTTGCTCACAACAGTTAATATGAACACCTTATGCTCTGACCAGTGTTGGTTTAGCCTCTTTGTGGCTGTTAAAACAAAGAGGAAAACTAGCTAATATGCCTGTTCCTGAGCCAGGCACCAGCAGATGTTGCTGGGTGATTTCTTTGCTCTCCCTGGGTCAGTGAGGACCTCCAAGGCTGTGCTCTCCTGTTTACCATGCACATGTGCCACAACGGTGGAAATCTGGAAAGTTAGATGTTTACATCAGGAAGTGTCTGACCACAAACACTTGAGCTTTCAGAAAGGCTGTCAGGAACATTGTGTTTTCAGACTCTGGTGCCAACACAGTCTTCATATCTGATGTTACTGTATAAACTTTATCAAGGGATGGGGAACTATAGGCTAAAGTCTGTGTCTACTATTTTACTCCCTAAAAAAGTTCAAATAGTGGATTCTCTGCTCCCTACCACTCTGCCCCTCAACAGGGTCTGACATAAGGTGCTTGCCTAGCAAGGCAAATTTAAAGTGACAATTTATTTTTCATTTTTACTGTTGACATGTGGAAGTTCCATTTCAGTGCTTAAAAAACCCATCATTTTTAAGTCACATAGGTATCCTCTGCAAAAATATCTCTTACTAACATTAATACTTCTACCCACGTTTTTGGAATCTCAGTACACTTCCATTATGTATTAATTAACATTGTACTGGGATGTGATGCTTCGTCTGTATCTCCCTGGCTTTCCTGCCTCCCCAAGTTCATGTAAATCTTGATGTTTTATAACTGGAGAGAATTAAATCTTCTATTGAAATGGGCTTCCATCCATCCCTAGGAGTGCCATAAAAGTTTAATGTCTTTGTTATTTAGTGTGCTGTATAAGTCAGGAATAATTTTCTGTTTTTCACAACACTGGACATTTCTTTAGTTCTGTAGGATTCTTACTCTCTACAGAGTTCCCATGTCCCCTAAATAAACTGATACTGTCTTGTGGCTACAAAACTATTCTTCTGGAGACAGACAGTTTCAGAGTGTACACAGTGTGTGTGGTTAATATTCATGGCACATACTTCATTCATAATTTATCATTAACTTATTCATTTTAATTTCTTCCCAGTGGGTTTATAAAACACCAGTGTAATCCAGTTTCTTTCCCCTACAGCTCTGACCATCTGGAATACTCTTCCCACATGTCTTCACCTCAGCTACACTTTCCCATTTCTTAAAACATGTAAATAAATAGTATCAGATATAGAGTCCTAAAATTAGATACCCAATAAAAATGGCTTAGATTTCAGAGTGAAGGCACTCCTGAAGTTATCACTGAAATCTATAAACCTGCCACAATGGCCAGTAATCAATGAAGAAGAAAGCTGCAAATCTTGTAGCCTGGAGGTTTGGAGTCCTAAAGGTGGCTTAGGTTTGTGGTCCTCTGTGTTTAACATTTCCATTAGTGTGTTAGTGAGCCTTGAAACACATCATCCACTCATCCACATTTAAAATGCAACATCGTGCTTTGTGGAGCAGCCTGACAGCATGTGAACCAGATTTCCTTAGGCTGCAACTAACAAAAAATACATTCCAGCCTTCTAGTGGGCATTCAGCTCACAGGACCAGACTGCTAGGAGTCAGAAGCACAAGTCTCTGAATGTCCAACATTGAGGATACCTCATCTTCACCACCAACTGCTTCTCTCTATTGGTGTATTTCTACTGTGCTGCACCACTTACTAATGTATTCTTAGTCTATATTCTTATTCCTACTATTTAGCACCTAATAAAGACCTTTCAATGTTGCTTTGAACAGTGAAGAAAACTTGGAGAAAAATAGTTAACTCGTCCCTTGTTTATCTCACTGAAATAAATCATGCTGGTACCAACAGTGTTTAGCCTTAAAGCACTACAATATTTTCTTGGCTTCAGAGCATATTTGTTTAGCACACCTTACCTGATTTTTCTGTCAGCAGGACTAACCAGAGGGCTCCTCAGCTGGTAAAATGACCAGTCTGATGACAATGCCTTAAAGCCTTAAGTCTTTTTTTTTTCCTGTGAAAGCATTAGTCCTCACGTTTGGCAGTGGACCTAGAAGAAAAAAAGACTCATCAGAAACATATTATGAAGGATAACCTTACTTAGGCCTTGGCTTAGTGAAGTCTCTGACAAGGTGCTGTACTTCTTCACCATCTGTAAAACATATGTGGTTATGTAATTATGTGTTTTGTGGAATAGAGTCTTTCTCTACAGCATTTGATAATTAAATTTGGTTCCTCAGGATCTTCCTTGCTACAAATGCATAAATCCTACCAGGAATTCATGCCACCACACCTGTGATAGTTCAAAACCCACCAGAGGCTGCATTCTTTTCCTCCACAGCTCACCCTTCTTCGGTTTCCTCCCAGCCTTCATATTGCACAGATACACTCCAGGTCTTTCCTCCTCAGGGTTGCAGGGCAAAAAGTTCATGTTCTTGAAAGTCTTTTAGTGGGACCTGAAGAGTCACAGTCAAAGGGGTTCCTCAAGATGACATAAAACCTCATTTGGATGTGTTTGGGAATTCTATTATAATATTGGCCAGGGGCTTTCATTCTTGATCTTCTGACATTATACCCTGGACTCTCCTTCAGTGGCAAGTAACAGGATTCCTAAGTTGTACCTAAGTATCTTTTGTTTTGTCTTGCTGGCTATAATTTTGTCAGTTTAGAAACTCTGTTTTAAGGCTGGTTTTAGCACATGTGGAACTTTATAGGATGATGACACATTTGGGGAACACTTCACAATGTTCCCGTATTTCTTGTAAAAGTAGAGGCGTAAGGAGGGGTTTCTATAAATGGGAAAAAGAGATTTTTGCTCTCCTACCTAATTGGAAGTAGCAAAAAAGGACTTTTAATTAAAAATTTGGAATTACTTTTTTCAGGTGTTCTGTATTTAAGTACTAAGGCAGTTAAGGATAAAATAGGATATTGCAAAGGTACAGAAGAAAACTGCTGGGAGCCTATTTGCAGAGGCTATTTCAGCTAACATAGGCATGCTAATGCTTCAGGGATGCCTAGTAATTACGGACTTTGTAGCAGCTGGTATTTTACAAGCACCTTCAGTGCAAGTTTCATTTCAAATTATTCTCAGTCTAATTGAACAAGCGAAGGAGGCTGTCCCAGGGAGTGGCCACACATTGCTGTGTGAAGACACCCAAATGATTTCATTTACTTAGTGCAGTTTAGCTGGAACAGGACCAGAGCACCTAGGGAGGAAGAGGATAAGAGCAGAGTTATGGAAACTTGGGTAGGACACAACATTAAGAAGAAGAACCATCAAATGGAGTTGATGGAACACAAATAGAGGAGAAAACAGCCTACAAATGCCAAGTTGTAGCCAGAGGAGGTCCTCAGAGACTGGTACGAGTAGTTGTGACAGTGTAAGGAAGAGCTATACTGGAGTTGCTCTTCTCAGGTTTCAGCCTGCTAGTAATGACTGCACGTTCCATTAGTCTATAAAGGAAAAAGTGACCCTTTGCAAGTGGGTATCAGGACTGGTTTTTAGCAGGAGAGCTGTGGATGCAGCTGGAAGAGGAAGTATGATAGTTACTGGCTGCTCAACACATCCTTCCTCCCAGAGGTTTTCATTTTTTCACAGCTGCCAGCTAAGCTGGTCATGTGGATGATCCCCATACCTGGTTAGGCTAAAAGGATCTAGGCTAGGTTAATTAGTTTAAATTGTATGTCTTCGTTAATCTGTCTCGTGTTGATTGAAAGTAGCTGGAGAATTCTCTTACAGGCTGATCAGTGGGAGGATAACTTTTAGAAGTAGTAGACTGTAGGAGACTGGAACTTCTTCAGGTGCAGTGCTACTAAGAAAATTGAAGCAACTTGGATCAAAAATGCATGCATGCTTATAGGCAAAGTAAAGGAGATGGGTGAAGAGTTACTAGAGCAGTCAGGAGAGGGGTGGGTAAGAAAATAGTCATTAAAGGAGGAAAATAGAAGCTAAAAGTGGGGAAAATAACATGTATTATAGCAGTGTAAGATTTTGATGTGTCCTCTGCAGAGACAGCTCCTGAGCCCGTGAAAATTGTGATGTTCTTGTGACTTATTGTATATATGCATGTATTTTTTTTTAACTTGGTATGTTAATGTTGTCTATATTAGCACAAAAACTGAAAACACTTTGTGACTTATTTGGAGATGCAATGAGATTTAGCTCCTGTCATCAACTGAAACCCCAAATTTCAGACAGAATTTTCAGCATTTGACTGTGGCTAGAAGTTACACTATTGTCTACCTGCTTCCTTTGTTGGCTGTGGGAAGATGTTTCTCATTCTTAGCCTACCCTGCAAAGCCACCTCAGGTTCTAAGAAAGCATGTAATGTAATCAGTCACCTACATAGTCATGACTGTTCGAGTGTTAATTACTTTTTGAATATAATGAGTCAAAGGAAAGGAGAACCAGTACTTCTTTTCTCCATGTGCACACATTGGTGGGTTTGAATCATCATCATGCATCACAGGTGAGATGAGCAAAGAACTGAATGGACCTTTTTTTTTCCGTAAAGCTATGAATTTTTGCAAAGTTTTAATCAACTTCTACTCTGTGTTTTTCCCCTCCAAATAACTTATGGATTAATGGGACCTATTGTGTTTATTCGCATTGGACTCTTTTACAAGAAAAGCTATTAAGAGGAAGGACCCAAACTCAGTCCAATTTACCGTGTATCCGGAGGCTTAACCAAAGCTATTATTACATGAAAGAATGGAGGAAATTAAGAACAGGACCTTCAGAATACCAAATGCCAGTACAATTTTTTTTCTCAATTTTCTTTCTGTCTAATTTGCTTTGTCAGGCGTTTGAAAACAATTAGGCACTAAAAAGAAAAAAGGGTAAAATACTCTTACCTAACTCTTGTGTGCATGCTAAACACTTCCATGTTGCACTGCAGGCCTCTTCTGGACTGAAAAAAAACCATTAAAAATGGTTAACATGGACCCTAGTAGTGCTTCTGGAAAAATCCTGTCCTCAGTTACTGAAAAGCATAATAGATAATAACATAGAGGGCTCTAAAGGCTAAGGAAGGATCTCATTTAGATTATACTACTCAGAAGAATATAATCTTTAAAAAGAAATATTTGTTTGGGTGATTTTTTCTGAAGAGAAAAATGATGGGAAGCATTTTTAAGAAACCTAGGATATTTTCTTTTGTAAGATTAATCTAGAGTGAATGAAATTAGATAGAAATGGTAGTATCTTGAGAGCAGGTAACATCTTTGTTACTAGTAATCCAGTTTATTTGACAGTGATGTTGTGAATTTCCTCTAGCTCCCATCCCATTTTTTGTGGACCATGCCTCACACAATCTCAACATTGGCACCTACTTTGCTCATAGCATAAAATATTGTGGACTTTATTTAATTTAATAATAATTGTAGAGTCCTTCTGTATAGATAATGATGACAGCTGGTAGAATAAAAGACTGCATATTGTCCATGAGTTAAAAAGATGCAGTCAGTTTGCCTCTCATTTTAAGCTTGATGAAGTATATGAGAAATCTCATTTCCAGCAAGATTTTAATTACATCATGGAAATCTGCCTCTTCGTATGAAGTTCCAGCTGGATATGGAAAAGCAAGAGAGCCTGGGAGCTGCCAGCACAATCACGACTGTGAAGTTAGGAGGCAGTGAGTTTAAGTTCTCATGTAACCCTGTGCATATTCCTTTACTGCAAGACATAGATGGCCCTCTTCTAAATAAGCCACAGTGGGCTCTGATGTGTTAGAATGCTTCCTACGAGAAGTCTTTTCTGCTACTGTATTCTGGAGTGCTTTTGTGAGCGTGTGGCCTTTGGGGCCAAAGGAAATGTCAGAAGTTCACCTGTGGACAAAACTTCTCCTTTTCTCTTTGCATTACCTAAGCATGTTGAGTACGCTTGATGCAATTCTGACACTTTATTTTTTGCTGCTAAGACGCTCTGATTCTTTTGCTTTTGGCTGTTAATTTGGAGTATTATTAGTCTTCTCTTTGGGCTGGGGTTAGCCTGCTGTTGCCAGGCACAGTGGGTTGCAGGTTTCCTGAGCAGAATCCTAGGAAAAATAGGAAAGACTAGAAATTACCTCAATTGGCAATGTAACAAGAAAAAACATAATGAGATGGTAAGACACAGTGTCACTGTGTGTTGAGAACTGTCATTTTTCTCTTACTGGATGACTTTTTTCTACATCCATGCTTTTGTGTGTGTGTGTGAAGAAAGACTGTAAGGCTTCATTATAAAGGGAAATGAGCATTTTCAGACTGATTTCTATAAACTCTTGTTTATAAGTTATGGACTGAGAGGTTGCCCTGACCAGATGATGCACTGCAAACCAAAACTGAGACCTTGTGTCACCACAAGGATCACCATGTGGACCCAGTCTCTTTGGTGGGTTAGCTATCTCTGTTGTAACATGAATCTTTATATTTGAGCATGGTGGCATCCTGATGGGGATGCCTCATGGCATGCCAGAGTGATGAATTTTGCTGAACTTTTCATAAAATTAGGAGGAAGGCATTCATTCTATTCTCTGAAGAGTTTCACAGTCCAAATGGGAGAGGCAAACAGGTGAGGGGTGGGATAGAAGATAAAAATGAAAAGCAGTTGAATGAGTTTTGAAAATCATAGGAAGGAGCTCCACAATTTTTCTTTTATTTTCTGTGTTTTCAAATTTTATACATTTTGTGTGTTATGGTGAGGGTTAGAGAAGAAAAGAAGAGCCAGGAAACTGGGAGAGTTGAAGGGAAGTTCTAAGTTCTATTCCTTTGTTCTTTAGCTGAGACCTGCTGAGAAAGGCTCTCCAACTAATTAAACAGCTAATGAGAAATGCTGCTCCTGTGCTGCCAATTTGAATCAAATAAGAGATAACCCATTTGCATATGTTTGACTTGGAAATTTACTTTAGGATTGTGCAAGGCCAGGGATTGGACTCGATGATCCTTGTGGGTCCCTTCTAGCTTGACATATTCTGTGATTACAGCAAGGCTATGGATCTTCAAAACAATAGGCCATCGCTTCTTACACTTGCCTTGGGTGCACTTGTTTTGATTATGGAAACTTGTTTTGACAAAAAAACTCTGACAAGAATGGGTTCACTGTGATGTACCTAGTAAGCACAACATAATCTTTGAAAAAAACCAAATCAAATCCAAAACAAAAATGTCCCACTCAGGGTGTACAGACACAGAGTGCTTAAATATATTGCCTCAAAATTATTATCTACAGCTCCGTGGCCTCCATGAATAGCAGAACAAAGCATGGAGATTAAACATTTTATGAGTAAATCACTTCTAAACAGATTATCTTACTAGAACATGACCTTTGACAGTTACCAGTTTTCTTTCTGTTTTGATAAAATCTTTGTTTTGGCTTAGCAAGTAGGTATTCAAGACAATATTTATCCATTTTGTTCCTGCCTGAAATATAGAATGCAAGTATTCTGTTTGCTTAACAGAATAAATGTTAATATGGGTGTCTAGATGTTAACAGTCTTCATCTGAGTGTGAATAATAAAAGAAAGACTATGACAAGTTGACTGCTAATTTGAACATTTTTCCTGTAAGGTCCAGTAACATTTTTATTGCTGTTTCAGTGATCAGTTTATAACTATTAATCCAAAATATTGAACTGAGAGCGGTGCTTACTCATTGCTGACTCAGAAACAGAGCTTCCTTACAGATTTTCCCACTCTCCTCCCTTTATATATGGTGGGCAGGGATTGTCTTTTGAAATTGCAGCTGTAGGTATTAGTAGGCTCTGTGTATAACAGGCTGATCTGTTTTTTAGAAGATAAAGAGAAATGGTCAAAAACCCCAAGTAAATAGGCCCAAGAATTAAGAAAATCTGTTATGGACCCATAGTGATTCTTAACTGATGAACTTGGTAATTACTGTTCTTCAACCATTAAACTGTCTGTGCTTTGTGGAAAGAAAAAAGGCATGTCATCTTGAGTATTTGCACATCTGCATAATACATGAATGATCACAATATATTGCTGACTTTACAACATACCTCTAATGTCTGTTTCAAAGCTTCCAGAGAAAAAGTGCAGAAAATGTCATCCCCAAACAGTTACTATTTTTATCATCTATAATACTCCAGATTAAGATGATTTAAGGGTCCTGGAAAAAGGTTTTAATTGTTGTGGCTTCTACAATAATGATATTTATTGCATAACTTTCTAGATTTGACTCTTAAAAGCTTTTAGAAACTTGCCAGATCACCACGGAAAAAAACCAAAAAGCTTTCTAACCATCTAACTACATCAGTGACAACTGGCAACTATGGGTCAAAGAATATAGGGACACCTGGGATCAATTATTAATGTCTGAATTTGATTTTAATCATCTTTGCATGTGAGCATGGACTAATTTCTTTGTCTTCTGACAGATGTTTTCGTTGGCTGCTAAACAACACTGTTTTGATTTATGAAAGGTCCTAACAAATTGTTGCAAAGAGGTTTCAAGATATTTCTGCAGTTAATTGAATCAAAAATTATGGTCCTTCCTCAAGGTATGTCTGGAAAAGGTGTACAAAAACATAACAGCTTTAAAAAGTACATGAATATACTGTGCCCAGTAGTGTGCCTTGTGAAAATCTCTCTACTTCTCACTTAATATACATGATTCAGATGGCTTAACGGTGTATGTGATGTTATGTAAACTGATGTCTGAGCCCAATAAAGGGATACAAAGGGATAAAGCAGAACTCACAGTAGCCAAAAAAATCTTCCTGAATGGTTATATATAGAACTACATTCAACAGACATAATTTTGATAAGAATTGTCACCAGTATTTTTAAAAAATAATCTAAGGAGACAAAATAGTGTATACTACTGAGGATGAATTAGGATTATTTTCCTTCAAATTCACTCAGACATGTATACCTTAAGAATAGGGAGTGTACGTGTGTGTGTGTGTTCCAGTCTGGAAGAAGGAAAATGTGTTTTCTGCAAAATTCTCATAGGTATCAAAAATTTTTATTTTCCTCCCAGTTCTGCATGATGGATAAATCTTGCATATTTTGTACCTCTTTCTCTAAAGACTCTCCATTTCCATCAATATATTTACTCAGTAAAAACAAACCAGGAAAACCCAGAAGAGTGAACTGCATGATTAACATTTGCCCTTTTATTCTGAGTTGACATGGATCACTAATGCAATTCTATAAATTTATTCTCATTAACTCAGTTTTCACTTTTACTTTGTCTGCATGCATAGAAAAAGAAAAAATAGATGTAGGTTTAATAAATTTGTACAGATACTTCTACAACAGTCTGAAATAATCACAGTCTGATTATAAAGGGCCCTCGTCAAAACTTGAAATACCCATCCTGATCCACAAATGATTACATAAATAAATAACTCTTTTTTTCCTGGTAGTAAGCACTCAACACCTCCTACTAAATTATTTGTCATGTTTGTTGTTGGTTTCCTTTAAAAATATTTGCTGGCTTATGTATATTAGGAATGAGTTGCTGGATGCATACTAAAATTCTTTACTGTATTTACTGTTCTAAAATAATTCCTAAAGAGCTTCCATGAAGGAGTATGTAAGTGATTTCAAATTTTCCTCTATCAGTTTTCTAAAATATTTTGTTCATTTTCCTCAGCAGGCAAAGTTCAGGGCTTTGCCTTGCATTAAAGTTACAGTGTAAAGCATTGACACGATACTGTATTTTTCAAAAATAGAGTAGTTGTGCCAAGTAGAGGGATGAGAGACAGAAACCTCTTCAATCTGAATTCACCCACTGGAAAATAAACTGTTTCTGAGCAGCTCTGATGGAGAAATGATCCTTAAAAATGGAAAATAGTTTTTGTTCTTTTATTGCGTTTAGATTACAAGATGAACAAGAACCAACAGGGCAAATAGCAACTCTTAAGCAATTCCATTTGCTCTATATTTCTACAAAAAAAAAAAAAAAACACAAATCCTTTCCTTTGGGAGGATTTATATAACCTCTTGTTATCCCTAGGGCAGTTATATTGTAAAGGATCTTACCCTTTCTTGGCAAAATTTGCTGTGCATTAGTCCAACAATAAAACAAAGAGTAAAAGAAAAATGAGCAATTTTTAGGGATTTGATTCTCAATTAATAAGGTCTTATTTTAAACAACCCCTCCAAAGTTAAGAACTCCTACACTGAAATAAGAACTAAAAGTCGTGTTTGATATTGATTTCCACTGCTGGTCCATATTTTCCATTTATTCAACAAAATTAATTATGTATTCATCTTTTTTATTCTTAAATTATACATTATATTATTAGTCATATAATTGCAGAAATTCCACTAGTTTGAGACTTTTTAATTGGCAGCACCTGTCATGTGGTGTAAAATCCTGGCAAACCTCCTTTGACTTGCTGAGCAGGGTCTCAGTTTTGAGGTGCTAGATCTGGCCAGATTCTCTTGCTGAAATAACTTTGCAGGTGCTGTGTGAGATGACTGCACACCCTGTTTGAAGGAAACTTGAAGGATGAAAAACCTAATAATGATGATCAGCTGCAAACAAAGAAAAAAGCCATGGGCAGAGCATGAGGCTGACCTCTCCCTTTCAGACTGTGACATTTGTTCAGATGTGTAGCCTTGAGGAATTCACAAAGCCCTTCCTGCTGTAGTTTGACTGTGTTGGAAACAGCATTATTTCTTTAGCATTTCTCACAATTGGAGCTGGCCAGGAGACTGGTGGTTTTTCTTAGGTGTAGATCTTGTTGCTGTGATCTATCTATATGATACCTTAAGACAAGATAACTTCATGTAGAACATAACCATAAAAGGTAGTAGTGTAGTTTATGAGTACCATATGTTAATGGTGCTCTGTGATGTGTATCATCTGCCTGGGGTTTGAGTTGGTGCTTTGTATTGATTTGAAATCCATCACTTTTGAAATATCATTTCTGAGGCTATAAAGCTGGAAAAAAGTTGATGTCAACAATTTTACTCCTGTAAGTATCATGTTCTTTGTACCGATGCCTATTAAGTGCTCTGACTCCCCCAAAACACTCTTGCTCCACCTCCAAGGAAGAATTTATCTGAATTTGATAAACCAGCAAGCATGTTACTGTTAGGAAATGGTTGCATCCCAGTTACGGAACAGGTTCCTTGAATTCCCATAAATTTGTCACATTCAAGATATTGTAACAGGCAAAAAGAACTCCCCTTATATGCAAAGAGAAGAATTTATCATTAGTATATTAAAATCTTAATTGTCCAGTTAAAGGATTATTATATTTCCAGTTACAATAACAGTGACACACTTCAAAGTAAATACAGATAGAATTATGCGTACACACATTTTCTAGTACTTATAGAATCATATAAATTCTATATACCTCTTTCTCTTAAGTTATACTAACCTTTCCACTGGCACTCTGGGTCTGGAGGTCAGTGTTTTCAGTCTTGGCAGAAGGGGAAGTTTCTGATGAGTTGTCTGCATCCTGAGTATTCCAACTACATCCTTGGGCAAATTCTTTCTCCTTCACTTTAGGATTTGCTTGCAGGCATTTTTGTTTGCTAACATGGTCTGCATCTATCTCATTCTTCACTGGTTTGTAATGCCATATTACATTTTAATTTGCTGTATATGATGTTTTTTGACATATGTTTGAGACTTGTCCTTTGTGTTCTTTGTTACCTCTAGCTAGTTTTACCCAGCTTCCCAGGATTCATCCCTCTCTTGGCTAGTCACTGACCACTGGTTGCCAGTAGCTTGTAGCCCTGGGACCTCCAGGGTCATCCTGAGCCCATACTGACAAGGTTGAGCTTCCGTCCTATGCCCTCCATGTTGCTTTTTGGTTTAGAATCCCAAGTAGTACTTGTTATTGCCATCTGCTACCTGAAAGGAAGCCTTGCACTATGCTGTTATGCAAACTTAAGCTAAAGGCTGAGGGTAAACCAGAGTAGGTAGCAGTCACCTAATAGTTGTTAGATCATTGCTCTTACAACTAAACAAGCTCAAGCTCAACTCCAAGCAGGTCCCGACTGACACGTACGGAGACCTTCACTGGTAGAGTAGTGCAAAACCAAGGATAACACTTGGCTGGTTACAAGCAATGGCAGCACCATATTTACTGTGCAATGGGCCTACAACAGAGAGCTGAAAAATGTCAGAAGCCATGGTGTTTGGGATTACTGAGAGGGAAAGCTGAGGTGGGTGAGGAAGCAAAAGTGTGTGTGGCTGATTCAACAGCGAGGGTTGAGCATGGCATGAGGAAGGAAATGAGGCACTGGATTCAGTTTACTTTTGTGCATCTTCAGATGTGAAAGTGTAACGATGTAAGTGAGCATCATCTTAGTGTAGACGCTTTTCTGATACGACATCAGTGGTAGAAAACACAGTGTTTGATATGTCTCAGTTACAGGACTGTGGTTTAGCAGGATATAGACTAAATACTAAAGAACAGCCAGTTTCAGAAATTTTTGAAGACTCTCTTCAGCACGCCTTGCTGCCACCCAGTGATTCTTGGAGTGCCTTCTCTTTGTGTTTTCTGCAGGAGGCAATAGCCGGTCTGTGGTCTGCCAAGACTTCCTCTCCTCTGGGCAAGGAGAGTGGTCCCCATGGGTCCTGTTCTACTAGTTACATGAAAAAGCATGCTTTACTTAAGCGAAATTCTTTAGCCAAAGGAATCACTAAGGGGAAAAGCGAGGCTTTCAAAAGCACTGCGCTATTATTGGTCTTTATATATTTTTTTTTAATTTTATTATATTTTGAACAAAGTACTGATTTCATAGAAAGCTTGGTTAATATTTGTAGTAAAATGTCTCCTTGAAATAGCTTGTCCATCATCCCTCTTGGGGGGCAAAATCTGAAAATTAGCTGATCGTGTTGGTTAGGGAAATCTCTTAGCAATGTCTCCACTGGTTCAATCAATCTGATTTCCAGCACAGCTTCAACCAGAATGTGGTTAGCCTGAAGTTATTGCAGCTGCTGTTTGAGAACAGGAATAGAAGTGGATCATCAGTATTTTAAAGACCAGCTTGGTATTTTGGAGACTGGGCTAAAAGTCCCTGTTCTGCTACAATTTTCCAAAGTGCCTCAGTTCCCTATCCTAAAATGTGAGCAATAGTACTTTTTTTGGTTTGTGTTTGTTTTTTTTTTTAACAACCAGTGATTTATGAGTAAAAACAAAATAATTAAATATTCTGAAAATTTTAGTGGGAATAGAAACTATCAAACATGTTTGATTAGAAGGTTTTTTTTAAAATTTTCTGGGAAAAAACTCCCACAACTTCTTTATTAACTTAACAGTGCTTCACTTCTGATGGTTTTTTTTGTCCCACTCAACCAGTCATTTTGTCAATAGAGTTATGACCAAACTTGAACTAACTATGAAGAACCTAGTAGGACAGTGGACTTAAAAAAAATTTCAGAAGCCCAGGACCTGGAATTAATTGCCACAAAGTTATAACCGTTTCAAGAAATACTTTGAGAAATATGGGAACTGATGAGACTGTTCTTTAATTAATAAAATCAAAGATGATGAGTTCTATAGGCAGTATTGAGCTAGTTGTCAGTAATTAGCTTCAGATGAGATCGTTGTCTTTAATGTTTCTTGACTATTCTTGGATGAGTTGGAACATATGATGAAAGTGTAATTACAGCCTTTGATATTTTGGTGGATGTGAATGCTTCCTGGAAGTACTCCAACAGGTTGTTTGGCCAAGTGGTTTTTGGGGTAGCCAGTCCTATACAAATAAATAAAGAAAGAGAAAACTGTTTAATTGTTCATGCAGTAAATGGTCTCTTCACATATGATGTGGTATTTTAAATGCATCTAAGCAAAAGTCAATCTAATGAAAGAACAAATGCTTTTTGTCTTTTATGTGGATTGTGTTACTTGTATGCTTATTGTGTTTTTTTAAAGTTCTGGCTTTTTAATGCTAGTTATTAAAACAATAAGTTCAGTGTGTCTGGAGTGGGGAGAATGAACAGTTTAAAGAGTACAAGTGGATTCTGTGTGTTGGTTTTGCACTGGTGTAAGCACCACCACTGGGATTATGTCAGTGCATTGCAAATATGAATCAGGGTTTTAATTTTTTGGTTTTTAATTTTATATAATTTCAGACTGAATTTTTACAGTTTAATGAAACCAAGCAATTCTAAAATAAGATCTTGAATTTAAAGGCACTCATAATTTGAGATTTCTCTGTCAGATTTACATTCAATAAGACTTCAAGTAGAATATAAATTTGAAAGTGTGGACTAGGTCTGGTGAGGTGTAAAAAGAGGAAAAAAAAGTATTTTGGAAACCGGGAAAGATAGTGACAGATAGAAACACAAGTAGCCATATACCTGCTGGTATCAGATGGAAAGGAGTAGGGAGAATTATCCCAGATTCTCTTCTACAGAAACTCTGTGAGGGCAGAGAAGAGTTAAGGAATGTCTCCCCTGGGTGAGCTACCTTAGAACAGCATCAGAATATCTGGGAGGTAGATGTCTCCACTAAAACACCAAGTTGGTAACCATCATCTTCTAGCGAAGGGCAGCTTCAGCTCTTTGGGTGTCAGCAGATGGTGATCTGGAGAAACCCCTCAAACTTAGTTATAATTCAGGTACAGTAGGTGGAAACTGTCAACCTATGGGATAACAATATATTGGTGTTCTGGAGACCTTTGCCCATGGTATGTTTTCCCTATGCTGTGCTCAATGTATATAGAGGAGGATAGGTTGAAGGCTGCCTGCTGTCAACTGTTTCAGGGCTTTCATGGGTACACTTCTTGTAATACCTAGGATATACAGATAAGCATGTTGTATTGGCTTTCTGTGATCAGGTTTTGGTAGCGGGGGTCCACAGGGGTGGCTTCTGTAAGAAGTTGCCAGAAGCTTCCCCCATGCCCGGTGGAGCCAATGCCAGCTCACTCCAGGATGGACCCACCGCTGGCCAAGGCCAAGCCAATCAGGAATGATAGTAATGCCTCTGGGACAGCTTATTTGAGAAGGAAAAATAAGTTATTGTGCAGGTGAAAATTGTAGCCAGAGAAGAGCAGAGTGAGAACATGTGAACAACAATATAGACACCAAGGCCAGTGAGAAATGAGGGGAAAGAGGTACTCCAGGTGCTGGAGCTGAGGTTCACCTGCAGCCCACTGTGCAGCCCATGGTGAAGCAGCTGTGCCCCTGCAGCCCATGGAGGACCACAGGGGTGCAGAGATCCACCTGTAGCCTGCAGAGGAGCCCCATGCCAGAGCAGGTGGATGCCCGAAGGAGGCTGTGACACTGTGGGAGGCCCATGATGGAGCAGGGGTATGGCAGGGACCTGTTAACCCGCAGGAGAAGACCCCATGCTGGAGCAGGTTTTCCTGGTAGGACCTGTGGTCCCTGTGGAGGAACCTACACTGGAGCAACTTTTTCCTGAAGGACTGTTCCCCATGGAGAAGTGACCCACAGGACAGCAGTCTCATGAAGAACTGTTGCCCATGGGGTGGACTCATGCTGGAGAGGTCCATCAAGGACTGTCTCCTGTGGGAGGGACCCCACGGGAGCAGGGGAAGGATTCCTCTTCCTGAGCAGCGGCAGAAACAACAACTGACCATAACCCACATTTCCCGTCCCCCTGCACCGCTGGGAGGGGAGGAGAGAGAACATGGAAGGAAAGAGGGGTGGGGGAAGGTGTTTTTAAGATTATTTTGCTTCTCATTCTCTTATTCTGATTCTGTTGGTAATAAATTTAATTAATATTCCCGCTTTGAGTCTGTTTTGCTCGTGGGAGTGATCAGTAAGTGACTCTCCCAGTCCTTATCTCCTTATCCTTCATCGTATTTTCTCTCCTCTGTCCGGATGCAGAGGGGAGTGAGAGAGCAGCTTTAATGGCTATCTGGCATCCAGCCAAGGTCAGCCCAGCACGTCTTGCATATTGCTCTAGCCTGGCGTTCTGTGATAGCTGCACCTTTCATCTCTTCTCACCTATCCAAAAACCTCTTCAAATGCTGAAGTAATGTATTTAATCAGGGTCATGTAATAGGAATTTCTGTTCCTGTTACATAGGGATTTTAGTGATAAACCCCTCAGCAGTAGACTTGGTACTAAAGGATCACGATTTGGGTTGGAAGGGACCTTGAAGATCATCTAGTTCCAGCCCTCTGCCATGGGCAGGGACATCTTCCACTAGACCAGGAAGCACCATCCAACCTGGACTTGAACATTTCCAGAGATGAGGCATCCTCAACTTCTCTGGGCAACCTGTTCCAGTGCCTCACCACCCCCACAGTAAAGAATTTCTTCCTAATATCTAATCTAAATCTAAACTGATCTCTTTCAGTTTAAAGCCATTAGCCTTGTCCTATCACCTACATGCCCTTGTAAACAGTTCCTGTCCAGATTTCTTGTAGGTCCTCTGTGGTGAGTTGACCCTGGCTGGATGCCTGGTGCCCACCAAAGCCACTCTATCGCTCCCCTCTGCAACTGGATAGGGGAGAGAAAATATAACGAAAGGTTCATGAGTTGAGATAAGGACAGGGAGAGATCATTCCCCATCATCACTGTCGATTACTATCATGGGCAAAACAGACTTGACATAAGGAAATCAGTTCAATTTATTTCCAATCAAAATCAGAACAGGACAATGAGAAGTAAAAAAAATCCCAAAAAACACCTTAGCCCCACCCTCCTTCTTTCCTGGGCTTAACTCCATTCCCGAATCTCTACCTCCTCCCCAGCAGTGCAGGGAGACAGGACTGCTCTCAATATATTCTCTGCCAAACCCAGACCCATATGCTGGACCTTGCGCTTGGCTTTGTTGATCTTCATTAGATTTGCAGGGTCCCACCTTTCAAGCCATTCCTCTGGATGGCATCCCTTCTTCCAGCATGTCAACTGCACCACACAGCCTGGTGTCTTGGTCAAACTTGCTAAGGGTGCACGCAGCCTAAACAACAGTGTTGCTGTTGTGATTTAAACATGTTTAGAGCAGTTGTCCCATAATACTTGAAGTCCAAGTCAGTAAGTTCTGCCTAGGTCAGAGCTGTGGTAATGATTACTATTCTAGTAACATTTTAAAGGATTTTTCTTGCATTTCAAAACCCAAATAGTGCTACTTTCATTGGGCAACATCTTGTTTCCTACAGTAATTCCCCAGGGATGAGGAGAGAGAAAGAAGAAGGGTTTCTACCAGGAAATCTTAGCAAACAATGGGATTTCATGTGGAATTTAACTCAGCACATTAGGGGGTCTTTCAGTATTAGCAAGCAAAATGAGCAGCTGTATGCAACTATGGCTTTAATGTAATGAAATACCTGTTAATAAAATACCTGGTTAATTAAACTTACCAGCTTTAAGAAAAATAAATTAAAGCTGAAATGCCACTCCCTGCCCTTTGGTGAAAATTCATGGCCTTCTCCTTCTCTTCCTTCTCCTACCCTCTCTACTACTCTGTTTTCAGTTAAGTTTTGAATACAGTATTTTGGAAAATCTATGTACAACTGGTGGAAAGTCTGAAATTAATTCTCTTTGGGTTTATCTTCCTTAGATAGTTCAAATTATCATTATCTCAAACATACTCCAGATCTGAAGCTTTTTGTTTGTGTGTAACTAATGAATGTATATACATTCAAGTGAGACGCAGAGGGAAGAATTAGGGAGATCAAGCTACAAGTCAATTTTGTCTGTAGAAACTGCATCCCTGAAATATATGTCAAATATCACTTGTATACAAAGAAATTTGCAAAGCTCTAAAAAGCTTCTGTGATGTCATTTTTAAGCATTGCACTTCAGTCAGCATGGGGAGTGAGGTGGATGAGGAAATAATAGTTGTAATATTATCGTAGACATTTCAGCTAATGAAAATAGGAACATTTTTTCTACTGTTTTGCTTAGTATGCTTACTGGATCTTTTGTTAAATAGGATCGTGTAACAGAGGATAAATGTGTGCTATTGTGTTTTTATCTGCTCATAATGTTACTCTTTCTGTACACATAAAACTAGTCATTCGAGCACACAAGTGAATTGGCTGATGAACAAGAGACCTCAAATCTCAGACTGGTAATAAAATCAAACAGACAATGCAATTTAAAAGACAATGCCATAACAGAAGGCTTACAGTATATATAGGAATTCATAGCAAAAAATAATTTTAGAGTAGGTGCAATCATCAACATTACATTTGTCTTTGTATAGGACTGGGGGGTCTCAGAACTAACTAACTAACAATGTTTTCTCTTAGCAATGCATATGGTGGTATCTGTGCTGGATGCCTTTCATTTTTCTTGCCTCTTGGACTGGAAAACAATAAATTATGCACCCTCTGGTATGAATTTCTATTTGCGTGTATTTGGCATAACACAAGAATCTTAGAAATGAGTGAACATTTCTCTCACATCTGGAACATATCTAAATTATCACCAGTAATGTCCTCACTACAAATGGCTGAACAAGACAGTAAGGCATTGTGTCAAATTTAGTCCGTATCCTTTTGCCATTAAATGAACAATCACCAAAAAGCTGAAGTTGTTACTGTTCCTAAAGTTCTGTTAAAAAACAAAACAACTAAATTCAGAATATATGGCTAGCTTTTAGCTATGAGTTGGCTTGATTTTAAGTTGGTTTCAAGAGAGCCTTATCCCCTGTGCTTAAATCCATACATAATAGATTATGTATTCTGTAATAACAGCAGGTTTATACTCCAGTGTCGTTTTGCTGAAATGTCCCTGAGATCTTATGGCTGTGCTTAGTTGAAGTCACTCAGTCCATTAGCTTGCTTAACATTTGAAAAATATTCCCCTCTCAAGATGCACAAGATGCACAGCCTGGTGCTTCTGCTACCCTGTGTGCAGGTGGCCAGCACATTGGAGCAGAACGTCCAGCCACGCTGCTGTCTTCAATTAGGATCCATTCAAAGCTGACTCATCTGTTACTATGGAGCTCTCCTCAACCTGGCTGCTTTCAACCCCTAAGCGTTAATGTGTATTTACCGCAGTGCAGTTGTCAGTCATTCACACCAACACCCTCATGGAAAGGGTTTGCTCCATAGGGTTAGCAGGCTGCTGTGGGGATGGGACTGCCTCATACAACCTGCAAAGCTGAGAACCACGGTTTTGTTTTGTGCATCTGTTCCTTTTGTTTTCCATGGACTGAGTAACAATTTACCACCCAAAGAGATGAAGGGGCATAGCCCATGCCTGTTGTGTTTGGATACCCGCACAAAGATGAGATGGTCTGTGGTTAAGTCTTGTGGTTTAAGAAACTGTACTGCCTATTTTGTTTTTCCAGCAGGGTAAATCAAAGAAATAAATAGAAAATAAGTGATTTTTTTTTTGAAACTTCGTTTTCCATAACCAAGGTTGTAGTCAAAGTAGTTCATGATCATGCCCTAATACTATGCCCTCCACCCTATTCCATGTGTGGTTTGTTGCTCTGTTCCATTTTTAAGGAGCAGAGAAATGGGGGGTGACTGATTTTGTGGACTTTAAACATTCTCTGGAAGCCCTTTTGCTACTGTAGTTCCCCGTCTTTCTTTTGTAGATTCATCATAGCTGTTTGTGGCACCGCATCAGCTGCTATTTAGATCCTGTAGTTAAAGCAAAGGCAAATCAATGCGTCAACTTAATTCTTAGGGTACTGTGACTCTTGATTACTGGGCTTCTGCTACAGAGGTGATTTAATATCTTATGAGTCTATGTGGACTAGGGTTGATGGAAAGTCATATCCCAGCTTGGTGAGCAAGATTCAAGTTTTCACTTTGATTTTTCCCAGTTTAGGCTCTGGTGACACTGATACAATTCTCACCTTTTATTTCCCTTTCCTGTTCCCCACTTCTGGCTCTTGTAGCTTTGCCTAGACTACAGATATGGAAGATGTGGGAATAATGGGCAAGTGTGCATATGCATGCATGCACGCACACATTTTGTGTCCTATAAACTTCATATTACCTATGTGAAGTACTCCTGCCTGAATAAAAAGCATTAAATCAAAACAGGCTGTGAGCAGGGAACAACAGGAAATGAAAGAATGGCTAAGATAAGGTATTCAGCTGCATCAACTGGTTTAATAAAAATGTTGCTGGTACCTCTTCCATATATGCCTTGCCTTGCTTATATCCTTAGCTCATCACAGCCACCACAGAGCAATGTATTTTGAGTTGAAGGGTCGCTAGCCCTTCTGGGCCTATTTTTTTATATCAGGATAGGTCGATTAAATGGGATGCAATGTTCTGGCCGTTGTTTAGGAGTTTAGTAGAGCTGAGGCGGTGTATAAGGGGATTAAAATATCCTAGAGTGCTACAAAGCACAAAAGGAAGTGGATTTAGCAGAGAGGGTTGCACAGTGAAGGAAATGTTACCTGAGCAAGTATCCCAACCAACTGAACCAGCCAGAAACACCACAGCCCATGGCTGCCTACTCTGCCTATATGCCCAGATGTCATTTTTGCGTGTGCATAAGTGGTATCAATGGAGGAGGTACTTACTAAGGCAAACTGAAAGAACCTGTGGGCCATCACTGTGTGCTCTGTACTGCTGCAGGTGTTGTTGAGAGCGCAAGCATTGGCCTATTGATGCAGCAGGGTTATTCATATGCTGAAGGCAACCAACAGTGTTTCTGCTTTGTGGGTCTGTCTATAGCCCTGGTTTCATTTTCACGACACCTTTCCTTTACTGGCTGCACGAGAAATAGCATTCAGATCTTTTTTGTCTTGTTAGATCGCTTGCACACGTGCATACAGAGAAAATACTGTTTTCTTCTTGTTTACTTGATTTACCTGCTGTAGTTATGTCCCTGTAGGTTTAGGTCTCTCAAAGATGTAGAGGGTGAGATAATCTAGTGACTCCCAATTAAATAGACAAGCCATTTTTAAATTTTAAGTGATTTGCACTTAGGTCAGTGCATGAGCTTCAAATGTACTTTTACGGGAACAAAAAACTTTCTTAAACCTCTACATTTCTGCTGCAAAGTAAAAATGTATTTTTTCAGCTGGCTTTGTCTTCTTCATTGTGTGCACGGGTGGGGAAACCCAAGTCCTGCTAACACAAAACATATCCTGCACACTCACTTGGTCCCCTGGTAGCAGGATGAGAGAGGGGAGGAATTGCATGTGATTGGTATTAGTCACACTGGTTACTGTGTCCTACTGGCAGGTACATGTCTCTGAAGAGGCCACTATAGGCCTCCACGCAGAGCAGGACTGCTCACCCCAAAATATGAGGAACTTTCTGTGACTGCTTTCACAGTACCAGTAGTAGAACTAAACTAGTAACTGAAGAGTATTTAGGACTAATAGACAAAATTAGGAATATTCCTGAGTCTTAGCAGGTGCTACCTCTGGGTTTCTGTTATTCTCCTTCTACAGCACCTCTTCTGTTTTCCTTACAATAGGGCATCTCTTTCTTTCCAGAACCTCTTTCTTGCTTGTTCTTTTCTTTACTTTGCCTCTCTCTTTGTATCTGCTTCATCCCAGTATAAGTTATTGTTTAACTGCTCTCTCTGGTTTTCTACAGAGCACTGTGTTCTGTCCAGGGCCATTTTCACTCTGCCAGTAGAATACTTTGCACAGTGGGGTCCTCTCTAGTGATGGGGCTCCAGGGCTCAGTGGTAATGAAAATAATAAGGGCATGATACTTCATCATCATTTGCTTTTATGTTGTTGTCAGTAATAGGGTGCTGTAATGAGCAAAAAAGTAGACCAATTGTCATGTTTTGATACTCTGAGTCTGGTTTGTAACAATTATCTGTCAAAATAACTATATTAATGCAGGTTATGGGGAAACCACTTGGCTGGCAATATAATTAGACTCAAAGAAGCCAACCTAATGGCACTCAGATGCTCCACAAAATCATTGGGTGACCTGAGCATGATTTTACAATCATTCCTTGCATCTTAGCTAGCCTATGACTGAACATATTTAGTGATCTTCCTTACTGCATGGTTACATAAAAAATCCTGGAGCTGCAAAAGCTTTTTCCCTTGATATAGGAATAAGTTATGCACAAGCGTGGCATTATTATGCTATAGGAGAGGCTGCCAGGCTGGATTCTTTACTGTGCTATAGCTGACTTGCAGCTGCTCGTTGTTTTGAAACCAGCTCTTGCATAGGGGTTTTTGTTTGGTTTTTTTTTTATGATGAGAATGGTGAGATGATGGAGCAGGTTGTCCAAAGAAGCTGTGAATCCCTGAAAACGTTCAAGGTCATGTTGGATGGGGCCCTGAGCAACCTGATCTAGTGAAAGATGCTCCTGTGCATGGGACATTTTTGCCTCCATAATTACAAAGGCGCAGGTAAATACAAAGCATCAGCTTCTTCAGGAGCCTACTCTGCAGGGAGTCTGTGAATGAGCGTCCCTGTCTTTGGAAAGCCATTCCTAACAATTAGTAGCCTGTGGGTGATGTGAAGAGCTGAGGCTCTCTTTGCACCCATTTGGCTGTTTCAGCTGAGTGAGGCTGGGTGTGCCAGCACAGAGCCAGCCTGGGGAGCCAGTGGAGAGGTGTTCAAGTGGGAGAGAGAGGAATATGCGCTGGGAGAGGACTGGTTTCAGTTATTTGTGCCTGTGTTACGAGGGACCGGGAAAGCTTTTCTCCCCTGCTAGGGCTAATGACTTTGACTGCTTGCAGAGGAAAATTGAAGTCCCTCTAATTTTTATTTTTTTTTTAAAGAAGCTGAATAAGCACCCCTGTGTTTCTAACATCCTAACCCTCTTATTTGTTCTGGTAGCTCTGTTGTGGTTTAAATATATTTTTTTATGAGCTTGGCTGGCTGTAAGTGTACACAGTATTCCAAAAGAGGCCTTGCTAGTGTCTTCTACCCAAATAAAAATATTTCTCCCTGCTGGAAAATCCTAAAGGTACATACAGGGTTAGATGATATAAAGATGTGAGAGTCACCCCATCTTTGGAAAATGTAGCCAGATCATTGTGGAACTGTCACAGTAAAAATCTAGTAATCCTGTTCCTGATTTTCTGATTATTTTGTAGGGTTTTTTTTAATATTTTTTTTGTATGATGTCTATCCCTAAGATCACTGTTATTTTTTTCCTGTAGGATATTTCCACCCTATACTGCAGTTATGCTGCTGGCAGACTGACTAACAAATTATTCCTGTTTGTGAAAATGTCACTAAATGAAAATAACCAGCTCCAAGACTGAACTCTTGAGGAGTTACACTGGTAACCTCCTTTTAGACTCATAATTTCAGTACTCCCCCACAATTAGTAGTCATGTCCACTATTTCTTTACAGTTCTGGTGCTAATCTCCACTTTTCACAGCTGAATTAGTAACTTCCCATATGGCACCATATCAAATACTTAAGTGAAGTCCAGTGGATTAGATTTTCTGTGCTTCGTTTGTCTAGAAAAGGAATTACCTTATCAGATAAGGTGACGTATGCTAGCTATCTGAAACATGTTTATAAGCTTGGCTGAGGAGACTGTGCTGCCATCTGCAAGATTATGACTTACTGACTTTGGACAGTTCTTTCTGATTTTTGGATAAGAACTGTGCTCAAATAGAATATTTTGCATTTTTGTTGTTGCTGTTGTCTAAATGTTACCTGTAATCTGCTTTTATTATACTGTTAAAATTTTACCCTTGAGTTGATTGAGTACTACTTGAGTTGATTTTCATGGAGTTTTGTCTGTTCTATATTAAACTTGGATATCCAGTGGCGCTATGATAGTAACTACTGCACAAGTGGAGGAAAAACATGAAAGTGTTTAGAAGTGCTTCCCTTAGTTTACTTTGCAGTAAGAAAGAGTCTTTATTATTATTACTTGAACTATAAAATAACTACTGAAAATCACTTGGCTCCATTCTCATGGTTTAGTTTCTCTAAGACTCCTTCTAAAAATAAGATTTGCATCATAGCTTTGGAATCATCTGGTCTAGTCATCATACTGCACAATTTACTACTAAAATTAAGGGCCACGGTCTTTGCTTTCAACCTTTTAACAGATAATTTTAACAGGAAATATCTCTCTGCTAAGTCTCAGTAACAGAGAAAACTTCTATTGAAAAATTAAAAGAAATTATTATCATTGTGTATCTGGGATTCCTAATAGTTGCCTGCAATTATCAGCTTGGCAGTAAACCAAGTATCCTACTGCATATTCTTTGGAAAACAAGTGTTTATTCATAAAGATCTGAACAGAGCTGCATCAGTGCGATATATGCAAATAAAGGAAATACTGCAATTGTATCAATCCTTTCTTCAACAAAAAACCAGAAAACACCCTATCACACTTCAAGTGAATAATAAAAATTCCTATAAATAAAAGGCCATGAGATAAATTATCTCTTACAGTAATAAACCTACAAATTGAAGTCACCTCTGTCACTAGAAACAATTTTCTGTCACAAATATAATAATGCTTTTGCTCGTTAATGCCATTGTGATACTGCTAATGCTTAAGACTCAATGATTTTTCTGAAGAAGAATGGAATCCTTTTATTGGTGAAAATTAGTCTGGATAAATTAGATATCAGTGATTATCCTTCATTTTTTTCATCCTTGATGAAGTGATAGAGTGTTTTCCAAGCTGCCAAATCCATTTTCAGAAGACTGCCAGATTTTCCAAAAACATTCCAATTTTTTTTTTTTTTACATTCTCAATTTCATGGGAAAACACTAATGGTTTGCACAGAGAACTAAAACTGGATGCAATAGATTTATTCTTGCAAAAACAGCACTTAACTCTCTTTGTGCGTCAGCTTCAACAAAGGGAGCATTGAAGCTCCTTGGGTAAATGTTAAGTGTGAAAACCTATTTGGCTTTTGCAGCAGGTTCCCCCTGCATCCACCTCCTGAGATTCAGAAGTTGACATCTGTTTTGGTTCCTTGACCGAGTGTTTGGTTGAGATACAATCAGTAAAGAGTATCATTCTTTATCATTTATTCCTAGTGGTAGTTTGCTGAGTACAAAAGCACATGCACTTGTCCATATGACTAAATGCTAAAATAGTTAAATATTGAGCCACAGAGAGTCATTAAACATGAGCAGATGTAATATTTAGAGGTAGACCTGCATATTTGAGGCTGGAAGGTATCTTCTTGTGCGTATGTGTACGCATGTTTGTTATGGGGAGGCAAATTGTACTTCTCTGGACAGGTTCCTTACCAGATGTTTCTTACTACCTCAGATGATTGAAGAACCAAAGTACATCTGGCTATTAAAGTATCTTTGTATGGTTACATGATTTATTTGGAAAGCATGGCTGAAACTAGTAAGTTTACAACTATATGAATAACTCTTACCAGTTTCTGGATAGAGATTGCAAACTTTGGAACTTTAAATTAGACAATAGTGCTGGTCTGGGCTTGCTTACAAGATGTGTTTGTTTATTTTTAAGATTTTTACGTTCAAGAAGCCTTCTATTTACTTATGCTATTCTGGTGGTTTTGCTGAGAGTCAAGAGACCTAAATAAGCCCAGAGTCTCTATGGATTATAGTTATGTAGTTTTATACATGCTGGAAAGTCATAAGCCTTCAGGCTGAGATAACTGCATAATAAACATATATTTTATGAAATAATACCTTTAACACATGTTGTTTAAAAAAAAAAAAAGAGGGGAAAGATGGTCCATCTCTGTCTACCACAACAGACTTCTATGAAAAATAAATTTAGAACAGCTACAATTGTTCTTCCAGGTTTTGAAAAGAGATAATCTTACTTGATGTTTCCATAAGGTAGCAAGAAGCACTTTCGAATATGTTCAGTGGGCCTAATGGAACTCTGAGATTCAAATACTAGCCATCTGGCACTCACAGGGGAAAGAGGAGATGTCACTGGGAACATGGAAAGGATGCTTTGTGCTTAAGACACTGCATTTTGCCTGTCAGCGATTGCCACTGATGAAGTATTAGGTATTACTGCATTTGGTGTTTGCAAGGAAGTAAGGCAATTCAATATTCTCATACAATTATTGGATAAGTGTTTGATCAGTAGCTAATACTTATTTACAGAATAGCTGAAAAGATGGTTCAATGTTCCTTTCACTCTGAAATGCCTGCCACTTCAAATGCCAACTCTGGATCTGCAGGAGTTTAACCTCCTCAGCTGTCCTCAGTCCATTAGAAAGCAAAATGCCATGTCACTGTCACAGAGCAATTACGGAATGCTGTTCATTTTCTCATATCTGGATACTATCAACAAAATGTGCTTTACTGACATAGTAATGATATATGGTATATAAGAGCTTGCGTGGTCTCATATATAACAGCATTGTTGTAGCTTCATGGGTGTTATTTTGCCTTGCACCAATAAAGAATTAAAAAAAAATAACTTGAATTTTATGTTACTGGTCATCTTAGCAATAATTCATCAGAAAAGGTAGCTCAATTTTGTATTTTAGAGCTTAGTTTCCCCTATCAGATTCAGGTAAACCTCAGTGCAGCTGTTCAAATAGAGATTTTCCTTTAAAGTACATTTTTGTAAACGTAATTGCTTGCAACTTCTTTTCTAGATGCTGGCTTAAATATTGAGTGAAATAAACACCTTTCTGACCTTATTTGCTTTTGATATTATATTTAGCCTTTGACATTAATATTTGCTTGTATTTCTTTCCTGTCCTTCTCCTTTTATTTTGATATTCTTTTAAGAAATTCTAAGTTTTGAGGCAGATTTCCTGCCCCACAGTTTAATTTCTAAAGAGTAACTTAAAAGGTAATCTTTTCCTGAAAGGTGAAATTCTACTCTTCTGAATCAAAATTTCCTTCAGCTTGCATATTGTGGCCTCCCCCGCAGTCAAACTAGAACCATAAAAAGTAATTTAAACTGTCCAAAAAAAAGAAGTTTGACATTTTATTGCCAAAAGAGAAAATACAGTAATAAACACAAGAATATTTTGTATTTTCACGAGTAGGCTTTTCTGAAACAATGCCCAATTCCAAGTGAACAAATGTACTTTGGCTATCTCATGCTCCCTTCCCTATGACCTGGATTTCTTGGTCATACTACAACATGTATGATAAATCATGGCCTCTCTTCTGGTGAGAAGAACAGATGTATCATGAGAATGCAGACCAACCTGGAGAGGAGTGTCATTGGTAACTTCCACAAGGCACAGTTACATATGTAGGTGAACAAACAATAATATTTTACTAATATATACTTACTTCTAGATTTTCGTTTGTTATGCTTTCTAGTGAGCTATCAGTATTCTCCCATGGAAAGATGATAGTTTTTGCAGAAACGTGTCCATTACTTGGAAAAACAAACTTACGTCTGCAAGAGTTTTAAGGCTGAATGAATGTTTTTCCACTCACAATGGTGGTCTTTGGGTGCCAGTTACCAAAGTAGATAGTTACCCAGATAATCCCAATGAAAGGATAAGGACAATGAATATCCATACAGATCCATCTTGACCTATAGCTCACACAGCCCTCTCCTACTAATAGATTATATTTAAGATTTTCTTAATTTTTAGTGAAGTTTAAGATTTTCCTGGTTTTGTTTGTTTGTTTGTTTGTTTTTAAAGTTAATTTTAATGGTATTACTTTTTCGTTTGTTTGTTTATCTGGACATACAATATTTCTGTTATTTTGGGTTAGCAATCAAGATGCATGCTTTACAGAAACAGAATTTGAGACGCATACAAAACCCATGGCCAGATGACATTGAGAAATCCAGAATTGTGCATATTGCCATTGCAGCTCTGTGGCTTTTTGGCAAGGCAATTTCAGAGTGCAAGACACTTTCAGCATAAATCTAAGTTTTATAATCTTCTAAATTTCTTCTAAAGATACACTGTGGTTGATACAAGACACCACAACCTGCTAATTTTAACTTGTTTTTTTATAGTCTCCTTTTTGTCTTTAAGTGATTTTTACTGAAACATTATTTACATCAGTGTTCTTATGCCACCTTGATTCCTGGCATTGCAGCTCTGTATCACAGAATCACAGAATCATGGGATATGCTGAGTTGGAAGGGACCGACAAGGATCATTGAGTCCAACTCTTAGCCCTGCACAGGACCATGTATGCGTAAGCATAACTGGAAACTGCATTTTCCCAGGATATTGTTACTACAGAAATGCACATACCAATTCTATCCTCATTTACCATAGATCATCTTGCACTTGAATTCTTTTTTTTGGTTGTTTTTTTTTTTTTCCTGTAGTGGTGTAGCAATGTTACTAGGTTTGATTTGGTTAATTATGTTGGGAGGGGAAAGAAAAAAGAACTCACTGGGTTTATACAAACATCTGTGCAGGAAAGCAGCAAAAAAGTCACTCTCCAAATTTGTGTAGCTATGTATATCCCAGCTCCCCTGATGTATGAATATATTTATGCATACATACTGAATATTAGGCTTTTAATTTTGTACAGGAGCAAGAATTTGCTGCTAGTGCCAGCACTATATCTTATAAAGTTATTTCATCTATACCTGTGCAGAGCAACTTGATTGCCAGCATAATTACCTAATGGACTAATAGATCCCCAAACTCATTAACTTCACTTGAAAAATGTTACGTGTAGACTAGATTTGAGATGTATCAACATTTTGTGATTGTGTCTTAAAACACACAAACACACAACCCTATGGGTTAAGATGTATTCAAATGGCTGTAAAAATGCTCTGTATGAATGAGTGCTAGGTAGTGTTATAAAATGTTGGAAACGCTTAGGAAAGTTCAAATTTGGAAAAGCTACTTCAGTTCCTCATGCAGTATTTATGTCCACACAGTGTGACTACTTAATCCAATATTTTTGCTTTGACTGGGCTGAAAAAGTGAGGGGCCAGGACTGACTGGAGATAGCCACAGGGAGGAGTATTTGCTCATCAGCTCCTCACTGATGGCTCTGTCAAGAAGACCAGGATGATGACAGCCAACTCCCTCTTCCCCTTTTGTCCCCTACTAGAAGGGACTCCAGCTTTCAGCATCCGATGATTACCTTTGCAACCGCAGCATTGTCTTCCCCAACGAGTTTTAATCTCTTAGGACTAGAGAAACTTCACACTGTGCACAGACACGGGCTCAATTTGAACAGCCCATTCATTTCAGGTTGTAATAACCTGCTCGTGCCCTCGACATTTCCAGTGAATGGAGAATTGGGACATTATCAGTGACTAGTGAGGATGAAAGGAAATACTTCACTTCGTCTGTGGAAGCACCAGCATCTGTTGTATTTTAGCTGTTATCTTTGGCCAGGGACCTATAACTGATCTCACAGCTGAGACAGGAACCATATGCATAAAGAAATTAATTTTAACCCTCTCCTTGCCCATCACTCATGGATGCTCACTGTATGTGTTAATGTGAGAGCCATTAACACTCCCTTATCAGGAAATGCCACCTAATAAGCAAAGGGTTAATGACTAAATACAGTATTTCTGGTGATGATGCAGGAAGGGATGCTTTCTTTGTGTCAGCGCACAGCAGTAGTATGACCAAAAGACCTTATCCAAATTCGTTGGGTGTCTGACATATGCTGTGTATAACTATACCTGCTTTTTTCCAGCATTGTCTGTGATTTCACCTGATGTTTCACCTGCTTTGAGGAGGTTTACACCAATAGTATCCAATGAATAGGCCTATTTAAGGGAAATGTGGGGAAAAGGGAATTTCTTAGTTTTAATGCTACATTGGTGGTTTAGGAGGTGGCAGATACATTCAAAGTTGCTAAATTTGTAGTCTAATTGCTTTAGAAATATGAAAATAAACAGTTGTCTGGAAGTCACAAAATTATTACAGTAACATGTTGATGTCACTAATAATTTCTGAATACTGTGACTGTCCAGGATTATGGAATTAAAAAATGAAAGCAAAAAATCACAACATTTATCATTTAGAGAGATCCAGATGAATGTTTTATGTTGTACTCCCTTCTGTTTATTGTTTTCCCACACATATAAGCAAAGAAATGAAATCTACTCACCTTAAAATCACCTTGTAATTGACAGTCAAGGAGTTTTCTTTAGCTTAACTTCTTAATGTGTAGCTGAAGCTAACAACCAGCTGTACCATAAGAGCTTGAAGAATTGATTTGGGAGAAAGAAGAGAGGAAGGGGTAAAACACAAAACAAAAATAAATCTGAAAGCTCTTCACAAGGCAAACCAAATTATCATTGATAGGGTTCTCTTTTTTCTATTGTAGTTTAAGACCAGCATTACATGCTGTCTTGAGTTGACTCTGTACTACTCTGTCTTAAATTGTTAGGGAGAAAATAATTAAAAAAAACTTAAGGCAAGCCAAAGTAAATATTAATTTTGAAACTACGAACTTATATCCAGTGATGTAACTTCTTTGGCAACCACCTGCAGTTTTGCTTTTATTGTTCATGCTTATAGTGAATAGGGAAAGAAAGATTTTTGATAATTGGGATGAGAAGCAATGATATGAAACACACTGTAAAAAGGTTCCATGTGCAGTGAATTAAAAAGTAAACTTGCTTTATTTCCAGTGTTATGATTGACATATTCTTTGTCTTGACTGTGTAATCTCTATTTGTACAAATGCCAGATTAGATAACTTATTCTCAAATGTTCGTAGCCCTTTGCTACCACTTGCAGCTTTAAGAAAAACTTGCAATGCTGATGGATAAAGTGGTTTCATTTGAAGGGTAATACTAAGCATTCTCAATATGCTTTTCCTTCATGTGTCTCTAGAAATGTCATCAATATTTTAAACATTGTATAGCCCATGAAACTACTGTTAAACAAAGCATTACCTATGCATCACACTGTTTTATTTTTTTAAATCTTATGGGAAAATGTGCTTTCCAGGTGTGTCCCTAGTAAAGCAATAGAATACACTATGTGGCGTGCCAAATTGCTTTTTGATGATCAAAATTCATCACCAGTTCCTAGCATTTAGGAAATAAATTAGGCGGCTTCAAATGGTACTAAAGAATCTTTCTCTTGACATTCCTGTTAACAGTAGTAGATAGATGTGCCTGCCTTTTAAACTGGACTACTTTTAAACTGCCTGGTCCGTAGCCAGTTTCTGCTCACAAGACACTAAGTACATGAGAAAATGATTTTTATGGTTACATTTCAGTATCAACCATATATGAAATTTAGCTTGTGAAAGAAAAATTGATTTCTTCAAATCCTACAGGTATTGAGGATTCAGGAGAAGACACAGCATTTGAAGAAAAAAGCACCACCATGCAAATAGATTAAATAGCCAGTTTTCTGCTCCTCTATTTCATTTTGCATAGGTAGAGTAAATAACCTGTTCTGCCTACTGTTGCACAGTGTTCCTGATAGAAGATACTTTCAGAAGAGATTGACCCTTTGCTAAACTTAAGACTTTTGAGTTGAAGTTCCCAGCCTTTTCCTCAATTCTTGCGTTTCACCCTCTTTGCTCAAGGAAAAAAAAAAAAAGTTAGGAAAATTGATTCAGTTCTTCCAAAACTTAATTCAAGATTTTCAAGATTGAATTTTTTTGAGGATGCATTAAGGTAGAACACAATATTCGCTTTGGCTAAAGTGATTGGTTCAGCTGCCAACCAGGCTGCTGAGGAGGGTGATCTTTTGAGAAGATATTGGACATAAAAAATGAAAGCAGAACTAGCAAATGTTTTCTTTGCTGACACCCAGGCAGTCTGGCAGAGAAGAAGAAAACTGCTGTACTGAAGCCCAGACGTGTCAGGGGGAAGACAGAGTCTCTGGATAGTAAGAATATTGTCTTTAATTCCTCCTAATGATTATTTTTAAATGGCAGGAAATTTTAGTGTGCTTTTGTAATTCAGCAAGGGAAAGGGGCTGCCATCGAGATGTATCAGCATGACAACATGTTATTGCAAATCTTTGCTATCCTTGCCATTTGAAATGACTTCTATAAATGGATCTATGTAACTAAAAAGATACTCTGAGGTACTGAGCAAGAAGGCTCAGGCTGAACCTGAGTACGGTAAGAGGTACCTAACACCACTTGAAATCAATGACGGTTAAGTATTTACCGTTTCTTCCAACTCACAACTGTGCCCCATCCTGATTAGTCTGAAAATTATGTCAAGGGAACAGACAAGGGTTTAATTTCAGCTTATTTAAAACTGAATAATTAACATAACTACTATTTTCAGATATTTGTTCCATTTGTTCACTGTGCCAATATACAGCTCAGCTAAGCCTTAGGACTAAAATAAGTGATCCATGGTACTAATTAACAGATTTATAAATCATACTGTATGATCAAGACATTTGTAATTTTCCTGTCATATACGGGAAGGCGAGCGCAGTTGCCAGACATGCATTACAAGTGTAATGAAAGCAGATAGTCCAAAAGGCTGAGAAATCAAACAAAGTCTTATTAAAAATAGCTTCAGTCATGGATCCAAAAAAGTAATTGTTTGCACAGTTCCTATACCCCACGACACCTGAAAATTTGGTAATGTTTAACATATGTCGGATTGTAGGTCCAAACCCAAAGTCAATTGTTGAAGTCTTTGCCCTGGAGGAAAACCATAAATCAGACAGGATATGAGAAATGGCGACTGATTAATGCTGCTCAAAGATCAGGAAAGGAAGAGGTGCTTCTAGCTGGTGAACTTGGCAAAGTGGTTAAAAGCGGCATAGCTGTCACGGTGTGTACAGAGAAATGAGGAGGTTTTAGAGCAAGGTTTGGTTCTCTTTAAAAAAAAAATAAATTATTAAATCCAAACAATCTTCTGAAATTCAGCCTATTGAGTTTGAAACTGTTTTCCAGGGGTAAGTTCATGGAAGGGCTGAAATATTTTAAACTATTTCAGTGGGAATTTTTGCAGTTGATCTCTGTGATTTCTCTTTGAAGCTAGGGATCATCAATGTTGGAAATGTTAGATTGCTTTTGAGATGAATATTGAAAAAGAAAACCTTAGTTAGCACCCATTAGACTACATCTGGAGTCCTGTGTCCTGCTTTGGGGCTTCAGGACAGAAAGATGTTAATAGACTAGAGCAAGTTCAGCTGAGGGCCACCAGCATGGTCGGGGCACTGGGGCAGGAAGCCTGAGAGTGACAGCAAAGGGACTTGAGTGTGTTCGACCTGGAAGAGAGGCAGCCTGGAGGATCCCTGGCAGCCAGTGCCTACAAGGAAGCTACTGAGGAAATGCCATCAGCCTCCTTAAGGAAGTACATGACAAGAGGAGGACAGACAGTGGGCTTAAATTGAAAGTGGGCAGGTTTCTATTTGACACAGAAAAATGAATTTTACTATGACAGCCAAGCATTGGACCAGAGATGCCATATGGTCCCCGTTCTTGGGGGAGACCAAGTCTGAGAAAGCCTTGGGCAATGTGATGTGAATTCAGACTTGGGACTGCTTTGTGTGGGAGGATGGGCTGGGTGGATGGCCTCCCAAAGTCCTTTGCAGCCTGAAAGGCCTAAATGAGGACAGCAGAAGAAAGGGATACAGCAAGTAAAGAGTGAACAAAATAGCTTCATAACTTATGTACCTTGCTAAAATCAAATCATTTGATCTATTTATTTTACTTAGTAACCAAAACTACAGAGTGACATAGTTGATTCTGACCATGGCAATCCCCAGGCTACCACAAAAATTGTAACTCTACAAGGTTTTGCAGTATGTAATGCTGTAATGCCTTGCATTTGTGCAGAACTCCTTTTCAGTGATCTTTAACACTCTACAAACTTGACTAACGAAGACTCAGTGCAGTCCTTTGAGGCAAAGGATATATTGCTGCTAATTTATTTTCTGCAGACGCAGCTTGCGGAAGGCTGTCATACCTAAAGTTGTACTGGGTTTGACTGTAAATTTTTGTGGGGTCAAAGGAATTGGAACAGATCAGATGTGCTACAAGCACAACTTGGTGGAGAGCTCTCCACTGAGCAGACATGGAGTATACTTCTTTTCCTGCCTGTCCTGGAGTAGCTGACATTTTGATATTGAGCCCTGATTACTGGGGAATGAGCAGTTAACATAAAGTGTGAGTCTCTCAGCTTCTTGTCCTTACAATTGCAAATAATTGGTGTACCTCAGTTTATTTACCACCTGACACAGCCAGGCTAGCGTTGTGTGGAACAAAAAAAAATTAAGTCTCCTTTTCCTTTGGAGTCACAGAAAGGAACCGGTGCAGCATAGTCTACAGAAAATTAATGCCAGACCACATTTCGTCAATGTGGACTTTTACTCTGAGGACAGCAGATGAATGTTTTACTCCTTGCCTTAAAACAGTTTTGCTATTTTTCACACACAGTCTCTATCCACACTTTCTGTATAACAAAGAAATCTACTTTTGATATCAGTAGTTTAAAGATTTATAGTCTCATAATCTGTTTAAGTTATTTTGTGCCTATCAAATTACTACATGTCTTTATATGGTGACAGATTGTTTAAACACTTTGGGAAATCTTTTGGTTGCCTAGATCTGAGATCAGAGTACCCATCTCCACCTAAAAAAAGTAGTATTGTGAAAAAAAGTGTAAAATACTTACAAAATACCTTCTGTTTAGCTATGAAAAGAAGCTTTTAGAGTATTTATTCTTATTTGCCTGATAAACCCAACAGTTTGAAACTCATCTCGCTTGACTTTCTGGTTAGGCTTAAAGGAAAAATCAAGCAAAGAGGTAATCCTGATTCATTCCCTGCAAAAGTAGCGGGTGCATCATCACAGACTGTAGCAGACTCAATCCTTACATAATCTACCAAAATGGACAGAAACACAGTCCAACAGTCCAAGCAGATGTTCCTCACCCATTGCGGATCCCTGCCAACAGCCATGTGAATTCTCCTAAGAGAGCATTGAGATTTGGATTTGGATTGTAGTTTGGGTTTGGTTTTAGCAAGTCTGACTTCATTAGGGGAAAGTATCATTAGATAAATTAATAAGGTTGAAAGAAAGTTCTCTTTGTTGTATAGTCTGTTCTCCGAGGCCAAGGTGGCAATAGATGTCAAAGTAAAAGCAGAAAAGTGAAAAGTTACTGGGGCAGTGCCTTTTTGATCCTGATTTAAAATGCACAGAAGGCAAAACCAGCTCTAGCATTTGCTTGAGTTAAGGGTGTAATGCTATTTGCCTCTCCTCTTGCTCCAAGCAGGAGAAAACATAGGCTGTCTTTTGGCTTAGGTCTCATGGGCAGTTGTTAATCTGATTTCAGAGTTTGGATGATTATGAACTTGTGTCAAATTTCAGTTTTGTCAACCAATTAATTAAAATGATCGTGATACTTGTCCTGCGAATTACTTAAAGAGGGACACAGAATCCATTGACTTGATTTTTTGAAGAACAAAATTGACTTAAAATGTATAGCTGTTTAGATACCTAGTGAACATAACTCCATTTTCTGTTGCTGCTTCTCCTGGCTAACTTCAGGCAGATGACTTCTTCTGAAGCTGGATCAATGCAGGCAGTGCATAAGCAGGCAGTGAATGAAGCTGAAATTCACTGTTCCACACCTCACATTAGTGTCCTAACTTGAATAGCCTATTATATTCCACTCATGCTGTAATATAAAACCTCAAATGAGCAAGATCCAATTTGACTGTGACTAAATGAAATTTAATTAGAAATGTTCCAGCTAGCACTAATTATTGAGTGGCAATGCTGTGTAACCAAATTGTGAAATTATTAAACGCTTACTGACAATGATACATAAAATAAGCACTAAACTGAAAATGGAAAGGTAAGTAAAATCTGTTAATTGCTCTTTGGTTTTCCTAGTCAACTTCCATTCCTTAAGAAGTGCTCAGTGGTTTGTGCAAGCATTTTTAGGTGTGCAACTACCTTTTTAGAATGAAACATGCGTGCTTGTTTGTAGTCCTTGAGTAGGGAAAGAAATCAAGTGTTTCATACACTTTAAAAATTTAATTTATTTTATAGATGTGTTGTGACTTGCCTCAATTTGCTTTTTTTCACATAGAAGGGTGCAATCCACTGACGTCAATGTAGCAGCTCTCAAGTCTTATAAAATAATTGTAAGCCCAGGTAAAACCAGGCTGATGGTTTCTGTGGGTGGGCTGGCTGGAGCCTGTGCTGGTGCAATGAGGGTGGAAGTCTTTGGGGCTGACCCAGCCAAGAGCTGTAGATGTCTTTCCATCTTGTCCTTTCCTTCCTCTTGCTTGCCCAGTTATTAGGCTTAGCCTCAGGCCCTTGAGAAAAGCCCTCATTCTCAGCACGAGATCGTGGTGCAGTACTCTCGCAGGGAACGTAACCATCTGGTGTCAGCAATTCTTGTTGTCCCAACTCTTGCAGCAATTCATATTTTCCAGACACATGGGTGGCAGGATTTCTTGTGGCCGATTGCTTTTGTCTTTTTAAACACTCATTCTTCATTGTGAGCCTCATGGGCAACGGGCTCTCCAGCCAAAGCATAGAAACATGGAGGGGGGCTTTTCCACTAGTAAGCTTTTTACAATGGATGTCTATTATTCAAAATAAGGAAGGCAGTTTTATAAGGCCTGTGAGTACACATTTCCCAGTCTGTTTCTTCTTAAATTACCAGGAATGCAAAAATAACCAATAGTTTGACCTCTTAAATCACAAATTGGATAGGCTTACCATTAAAGGACATTGTAAATGTGTTTCCCATTATTTAGTTCATTTGGAGTGTTCAGCAGTGAGCTTTTGGATGTTTCGGGGGTTTTTTTAAATTCTTTAAAGAAATCATTTGATAACTTTCTTTCCTGGAGTTTGATTTGGTCCTCTGGACCTACAATAAGGGAAACTTTATAGTGAAGGTTGGGTGGAGCTATAGTATTGTTGCTGTAAAAACTAATAGGTGCATATTTTAAAGTATGGGTATAATTAATAGAGTGACCTTCATAAATTAGATCTATCCATCTTTTATATTTAGTGACTAGAGACAAAGATTATGTCAGAGAACTGTCCCAAATTGAGATGTGCTGTATACAGTTTATCAGAGACTGTTTTTCTGCCTTGGAAGGAAATAATTTCCTGGGAAATTTCTTCAGAGGGTGGGATCTGTAAAAATTCTGCATGTTAGTCTGATCTTGTTTCAATTTAAATTGACGATAATGTTGTGCACTCTTTTTTCAAGTCCTGACTGAGCAATGTAAGATATGTCGTCTTATTGCATTCTGTAAAGTTCATATTTGTAATCCTTGTATCTCTTTTAATTTTTTTATTAAGTTTTATCTTTTAGTAGATCCATTCAGTGGGGACATTTTAGTATAGAAAGAATGAAAGTGAGAACTTTACAGTGTTTGTAAAAAGCTTTTTAGTATAGTGTTTACAAAATTTTTCTGTCTGACAGTGGGCTTGTTTGGAAATATTTTTATTATTTTTATTATTTTTATCTTTTGAATCCTTTTTCCATTTTCATTTAGAATTTTCCAATCTACAAGTGTAAGAAATTGCAAATGAAACAGGAAGGAATTCTACTGGAAAAAAAAGTTTCAAGTATGTTGTTGTTACTTTAGATTAATCAGACTCCATATAAGGAGAGAAAATGTATGTCCTCCAAGTCATATCTGTATTTTGGGTATGAGCTGGGAGAAATTAAGTGGCTGCATGTTGTTCACACTGTGGTAGGCTTGGTCCTCTGCACACTGCTTGTAGGTAGATTGTGATCGCATTTTGGCTGTAATCTGCTAGACTCTGCAAAAATTTGAGTTGCCTTTGTTTATTTAGCCATGTGCTAAAGCATTTGCAGAGTTAGACCCTGCTGTCACACTTGTCTTTCTGGCATTTGTATATTGGTTGAGAATGTAAGTATGAGGTTCCCAACTGACAAGGACAGTCACCTTCCTCGCTGTTGCACCTCTCATGGAGGACATGTGGTCAGCAACTCTTCTACAGCTGACAGGCTTGAAAGGTGTCTTGGTTCTGGCCAGGACAGGGACAATTTTTGCAGTAGCCAGGAGGGACCATGGCTAGGACCCAGACGTTATTCTATACCACCTCATGTCATTTTTCTGGAGGCGGGGGAAGGGGGTCTCAGTCACAAAGAGAGAAGCAAGTGGTCAGATATTGTTGGGCTCTACATCGTGAGCATTTGCATGTGAATTGTTCCCCTCTCTTGTACACTTTGTTATTAATATTGTTGCTGTTACTGTTCATTTTCTTATTTCATTACTGTTTCCAGTAAACTGCTCTTATCTCAACACATGATCTTTGCTTTTTGTGCCTCCGGTTCTCCTCTCCAGACTGCCACAGAGGGGAGTGAGGAGCGAGTGGCTTGGAGTTTTTCAGTAGGAACACTAAATTGGGGGGTACCATTCCTAAACCACGACAGAAGGAGATAGATGGTTTCATCATAGCTGCGACTATGCTTCAAAAATTTTAAACTCCTATAGCTACCCAGTTTTCTAGAAGGGCATCAGTGCAAAAGGCAAACTTCCGCTAGCCAATCGGGCTTTGAAAGTCCAGTTCATAGGAGTGTACACAAAATTAAGTCCTGATCTCAAAGGATAAGAACAGTGTACCTTTATTTTTCATCTGGGGGGCATATAAAATGGCCTGCTGTCAGGGAGAGGAAATGAAGGAGGGATGAGACAGACAACTGGAAGTGCAGGTGGTTTTACCGTTTTTGTGATGAAACTGTCTTCTGCCTTTGATTCCTTTAAGGGGAGTATTCAGTACAACAAGTGCTTCCTTCATTTCAGTGCATGTGAAGGTAAAATGTGTTTCATTAAAACAAGCTTCTAAATGTGTTTCATTAAAATAAGATTTTGAAAAATATTTAGATGATGACGACTAGATTCTCAAAGATAGTTTAAGGAAATGTGCACAGCGTTCTGTGAACAGATAAAATGTCATCTGTAATTCTTTGGATATATTGCCTGTAATATACACTGTCATCCTCTGTTTAAGGTCTTATCAGTAAAACATATAGAATAAAATTGCTATCAGTAACAGAGCATTGTTCTAAAATGGCTTGGCCTGTCAAATGAAAGTCAGGACCAGAAAAGGTATTTAACTGTGCATCTGCTTTTAATGGAGATATGCAAGCAAAAATTACGTAATGAATGTTCCTTCAATTTTGTTGGGCTGTTTCTAACTTTTCTCTAGCTAACATATTTATACAAGTTGTAGAGTAGATAAACAGAAAAGTTCAGGATTCTACTTAAGTGGTCCCATAGGCTGAAACACTACTGATATCTCATGGAGTAAACAATTTATATATAATCGGTCTGTGACCAATTCATTCTAAGACACTGGATAAAGGATGCAAGTCCCTGAGGTGCATTGAGGAAAGAAGCAGTTTGTGTACATATAGAACAGAGAAAGGTCTTTTGCTGTCACAGCATTTTCATTAGGTTTTTCTATGTGTTTTAATCAAGTAATTTGAATTCCCAATTTATTAGTAGTTTGATTAGTCTGTTCACCCTTGTTACTCAGTGTGTTCCCGTTGCTTGAAGTACAGCAAAATGCAGCACGAAAAGATAGTCTGTAACTGTAAGAATTTATTGTCTTTGCAGAAGAAGGAAAATCCTATGTACATAATAGAGGAGGGTAATAAAGAATATTTGTCTACAGGACAGCACGTGCTCTCAGCATGCAAGAAACTTAACCCTTGTCAGATTATTTTGGAAGAGCCATCTGTAAAAGAGGGATATGAACCTTGTGATATGCATATACTGAAATCCAGTGTAAATACCAAGGTTTCAGTGCAGCCTGGATATTCAGGCAGTAAATCTTATGGGAACATCTTTTTTGGCCTGTAGTAACTCAGACAAATAAGTAGGACTAGAGTTTGCTGTCAGTCACTGAGGACAGGGTCTGTTGAAACTAACAACACATGGTTAATTAATGCCAGGTCTCTGCATTGATTGAAATTCATCATACAAGCCCATATATATATGTATATGTATATATGAATACATTTCTATTTGTATTCAAAAGTATTTTCTGTTTTGAAACTATTTTCTTTGAATAGGATCATTGCCTATAGGAATTTGTGGCATACCTGTCTGTACCCATTTATACTATGTTCCAAGGAAGAAGGAAATTTTGCAACAGGGTCTTCACCAGGCTGGTTTCCCTTCTCAAGGAAAATGGAAAACAGTGGAAAAACAAATGTGCATATGCTGTTGAAACAAGATCAGATTTCATTATGTTATTGACTAAGTACCTACAGATATACATATATATATATATTTATTTATTTTAAATAAAAAGAACTGGGGCAAACATTCCAAAAGGAAGAAATGAGGGGGTGGGGAAAGAGCCAGGGCTATAAGAGGCACCAGGAATTAGATTATTGGAACACCTGAAAAAATAACAAACGGGAATGAGTTTTTTAGGGTTACAATGGGCTAATGCACTTCAAAGCATGGCACCGACTGCATGGAAAGAGTAGAACAGGCAGCCCAAGGGTTATCTGATGAAGTAGTGAATTCCTATTTCATTCTGAGGAGATAATTTCTGTTAATATCCCTGGTGATCTGTGAAGCTTCTCTGACAGTGGTAATGACAAGAGGAGGTGGACCACCTATAGCATCACCTGCCTTTGCTTTTGATAATAGATGCTAATGCACAGCATCTTGGTGGCTAGAGAGAGGTGTAACTCACAGTTTTGCCTCCCAGAGTTATTCCAGCCAGATGTCTGTCATTATCAATACATTTGTTATGCTGATCCTTTTGGGTAAGAGCTAATGGTGGGTGATCATTTATTTTATGGAATTTGTGGGGGGTTTATTGCTGTGTTGTTTTGGTTTGTTTTTTTTAAGAAACTACTCCACGATTCCCTTTATAGCCAAGCAGCACATTAGAGCATAGAGTAATAGTGCAATCAAATCCTTCTATGAGGAAAGTAATGCTGCTTTTTTTCTAGAAATTTAGCGGTATCCAGTAATCACGGTGATATATGCTAGGTTCATACGTTCTCCCGGGGAGAGAAGGTAAGGGAATAATAACAGATGCTAGGCTGGGTATTGGTCTCTTGTGATAATAAGAACAACATTGAAGGTTTCAAGTGGGGAAGGCCTAAATGCAGAAAGTGTTGGAAGAGCTGGTTGAAGATTAGTCTTAAACCTCATGTGGGGAAAGGGAGGTGAACTCTTTTCCATAAATCATCCACATACTTAATTTGATATCAAACATGAACCTTAACATGTCATATAATCTGGTTTAATACACATGGGTCTTATTAAAATAGTGTAAGCCAAGGACTGTGCTGATTTACACAGGTTTGAGCAAGTCCTTTGCAAGGCAACAAATATACCTAATTTAGAGTTCTTTCATTAAGAGATAGAATTTAGGATGTTTTTAACAATTCTGGTAGTTTTCCTCATAATGGTGCTGATCGGGATTCTGTTGGTGTAACTGGAAAGATTCTTACAACTTCGCAAAGGGAGATTCACCCCTTTAAATGTAAGTGGTTATCTGATACATGGTGATTAGATAGGGACAGAAACACTCCTGGAGCAACTGTGATCCTGTGTCCAAATCTGGAGCTGCTTCAGATTGGGAGACAAAACTGAATGCTGTGAACACCCCTTTTTTTCTCCCCCCTCTCCTTTGTTTGCTTTTGTTTTGTTTTTTTTTTCCTTTCTTTCCATGTTTTTTTTTAAAATTTTTTCCTTTTCTCCTTTTTAATTTCTTTTTGTTTTCTTCTTCCCTCTTTCCTTCTTTTTTTCCCCAGCTTCCACCTTTTTTCTCTTTTCTTTTTCCCTTTCCTCTTTCTTTTCTCTTTTTTATCACTGTTTCACACCAGAGGTGAAGTCTTTGTTTCTGACCTGGGAGAAAAAGTTCACATTTGGAGTAAAGCACATCACTTATGTTGTAGCTTTTCGACCAATATAAAAAATCAGCAGATTGAGCAGACCATTTCCATTGAATGTGGCTCAGTCAGCTGGGAGTATCAGCCCTCCTTCTCCCACTCATGCACTCAGTGTGGGCTCCAGGCTCTGCTTCATCAGCACACTCAGAAGATACCAGTAATTAAAGTGTGCTTAATAGGCTGACAGATGAATGAAAATGGAGGGGGGAAAAAAACCAAGTAAAGGAGGTGGGCTGATTTCTTGAACGACAAGGCAAAGTATGATTTGAACCATCAGCTAATAGGCAAGCCTTAGAAAAACAAATGGGGTAACTATATCAAAGTATATGAAGAGAGACCATTGTTATCTAATTGAATTTATATTGGGTTTTTTTGTATCATTATCAATGATTTACATGTTGTGAGTTAGGTCACACTCTAGTCTATTTTGAGATGTAGTGTTTGGGTTTTTTTCCAGTTAAATAGTTCAAAAATATATTTGGGTAACTAAACAAAGAGATATACAAGAAGATGTTATAAACCTCTGAGCTTGAGTGAAAGAGGAAGATTCAATCTTCAAATTATTCTGAAGTACAAAATACCTGTAAAATAGTTGTGAAGATATATCAGTTCATAAAACAGTATCTGTAATAGCTTAAAAATGAAGTGAAATCAAGGAATACAGGAACTGCAGGAATTCCTGCAGGAAGAGAAGTGCTAGTTTTGTTTGAATTTAGGAATTTTCAAGCTGCCCTACTCCAGTCAAAGGACAGAAATAAAATTTTTTTATCCTGACATATTACAGAATTCCTACAGGAATCCTCATTTAAACAAACAAACAGAACAAGATGATGATTCTGGCACACTAGAAACATCTTAATCTGACCTATGAGAAAAGATTCCTGAAGGAATCTGGAAATGACAAAGATCTTAATTTAAATGTAGGAAAATTCTGAACTTCTATGACTGAGTCAGAGGGAACTCAACACTTTTAAAAGTGCTAAAAATACAGATGATTTATTACCATAGTTAGATGTAAGGAAACTTTAATCTTATGGGATACCAGATCAGTATTTCTGATTAATCAAAAGAAATACATAAAAATAAGGTTTTATCTCATATATTTTTATGATATATTTGCTCAACAGTATCTTTGTTCCTGTTTGAAACTTCATTGTTTTAATTTTACTTCTTACATCTTGAAAGCATTTCAATCCTTTCTGTAAATGTTTTGTGGCACTGAAAGTGTTCTATTACTCTATTTCCCAAGTGTTAATCATAGGGAATAGTTTGTCTTGTGTTGGGATATGATCCAACAGTTAACTGAAGGAAGAGGTACAGTTCCACTGAATTTAGTTCCAACTGAATCAGGCTCAAGGTGTTGCAAAACTGAACCTTCAGCACACATTGAACATGTCTTTGAACTGGAAGAAACATAGAAGCTGTATTCAGATATATTTCCTCTGGCAGAAGGGTTTTCTTTATTCAATGAAAAGTGACTTCAATGAGGCCTTCCTTGAGGAGAGGTATTACCATTATAACAATGTCTCATAAATTCGATCAAAAATTACACACCAAACAAAGGGTTTCTTTGGTTTTGTTTGTGTTTCCCGGTTCCACCCCCCCACCTCCTGCCCTCTCCGAGTTATAACCAAGACTTTAATTGTTCTGCAAAAGGGTTTGGAACTGCTTTGATCATATCACTTGTTATTGCAGGGAGTCATGCAAACATCATTCATGGAACTTGTGGGGTAATAATTTAGTGTGGTTCAAAAAGGTTTGAATGGTAGCATTTGTGTATAGTTTTTTTTTTTCATAATTTTCTTCTGTTTAAGTACTTTAATTGAAATGGTAAAAATAAGTGTATTGTGCTTAACCGTAAGGTCACTGCCTTGAACAGCTAATTAAAGAATCAAAATTTTCCACCAAAGGGACTGAAGATGAAAATGTCAGAACATAAGCATAATAATTTTAGAAACTTCATTTCTAGTTAGTAAAAAATACAAGTGTTTCTAAATTGGAGAAAATATTTGCTTAATAGATTGACCTTTGAAGCAAAATTGATGACCTAAATCAAATATAGGATGCATAGTTTCCTCAATTGAAGGAGAAATATGGTAGGTGACTTTTTTTCTGTAGCTCTATGAGTCTTTCATTCAGCATAGTGTGCTGCCTGCTCTCTTTTCCCGTCTGCATTCCTCATAACCTGTCTAAAAGATGCATGATCTCATTCTCTTTAATTCCTTCTCAAATACTCTATTCAATGTTACCATATATAACTCCCTCTCTTTTACGTGAGTGACTTTGCAGACATCTTTTTTTTTTGAGTGATTGGACATATGCCTGCATTTTTGGTTTAGACACTTAAATTTTTCTTAAAATGCTTAATACTTTTCCTTATCTGAATGCAAAGCAATAATTATGTGCTGCAAGATCAATGGAAGAATTTTATGAAAGCATAGTAAATACAAAACTTTCTGTAAAGTGAAAAGTAGATTGCGAAGTTATGAGTATTTAAAACTTAAATAAAAGGTGTTTCTTTTTAGTAAAGAACTTGCCGTACCTTATTTCCAATACCTCTAATTTGGCTTCTAAGAGCTGCTTTTGATTTTGGGAGGGGAGTTAAAACTCTCTTAGTAATCATTGTCCTTATTATATGAGGCACAGCAACTGATGAAGTCTTGTGCAGTGAAGATTATATATGAATATGAAATTCTATGATCGCAAACAGATGTCATTTAGGCTCAGTATTGTTTTTCTTTCATACCACAGTTAAATATAAGAAAAAAAAATGACATTGAATGTATTCTATTTTATGGTTGCCGTTAGAGAAAAACAAACCTTGTAAATTTTATTTCATGATGTGAAAAAATAAACGACAGTGATAGCTTGTGTGCAAAAAGTCTGTTCAGCCACTGGCTTTGAATTCTTTTTTCATGCTAATTGTGTACCCAGGTAAGTCTATTCAGAGGAGTAATTCTTGATTTTTGTGAGTGTAAGCATCCGGAGAAAAGGTTCCACTGAATAATACTTTTTCTTCCCTAGAGCTGATTTCATTGATGACAGAGTTTAGCTCACCTAGATGATTAATTACACTGAAATAGAAAAGAAATAAATATTATTAATTGAGGGAGAGAGTAAAAGTACAAATTGATCTCATTTGAGCTGACTATTGTCATTATTGTTACAGAATACCTTGCCCAGGAGTTTGATTTGTATACAAATTCTATGTTTTCCTGATTGTGCAAATGCGCAATTAAATTCTAAATGTATAACTCTTTCCTGGAATTTTGAAAGGCATAATTTTTGCTTAATGTAATATCCATTCTTATTTGCACTAAAACCACGTACTTCAGTTGATTATAATTTGAAGTAGTCAAAAACCCTTTTGTTTCAGTATCTCACTGAAAATATGGCCTGTAGGAAACAATTTAAACTAGTTTATCTATGTGGTTTCTACAAGTTCATTATGTCACAATTGTTACTTAGCACCCTAAACAAGGTGTTATGAGGCTTGATAAAAATAGCAAAGAACAAACAGTCCAGTCTTTCAAGATGCTCACTGTCACGAGTGTAAATATTTTTTGATTTATATTTTAAAATATAAAATTGTGTTTATAAATCCGCACAGTTATTATTTTGTATTTATTTCACAACAATGCCTATTCAAATACAAAACTTTCAAGCCTCTCAATTCTTAGGCAGAATCTCAATAGTTCAGAAGTTTTTGGCTAAAAAAAGGCATTCAATACAAACACAAAATATAGGATTATTTTTGTACAAATGTTTATTGCTTACTTTTTTGAGTCAATCCGGATAGGTTTATATTCTCAGGCATTCTTAAATCAGCACCTTCCTTACTGCACATTTTCCATGGATATATTAGATCTGTTCATATAATTGCTGTTTTATATGTAAAAACTGCTACAACACACAGACCTACAAAGAGATTAATGCACAGTTTGGGGAGTTACAAGGTGGAAGCCTTTTGGAAAAAATATTTGGGTACAAAAGCTGCTAAAGATGAAAGAAAGTTACTCTGGAAGTGTAAATTATAGGAAGTAGGAGAAGAGGAGTTTCTGCAGGTGGATTCTTTTCTTAATTTGTATTCACTGTGTAGAAATATTTGTCAAGCATAAGATCTAGGTAGCTCAGAAATTCTATAGCAGAGTAGAAATCTCACTGAATTTTTTTAATAGTGTTTTTTACTAATGCTGAAAGTAAGACATCTTAAAGTTAACTTAGTAAAATTCTGTATATGGCATTTTAACCAAGATGACATATACTAAATACAAAGCTAAAGAATTTGGTTTATTTTAATATTTTTTGTGACATGTTATCAAATTTTCCATCTATAATTATACTCTTGAACAATTCTCTTCTTGTATGTGCTTAAATGGTTGTTAGTTAGAGAGATTTAGATTTGTTGTTTACATGCAATATGCTTTTTCAGAATTGTTTGTCTACATTACATTAGATGCAGTTTTATACGGCATACATATGTCATCAGTTCAGTACATTTAACTATTATTTTATTGTGTTTAAAATTTTTCAGCATGGAAACTAGGGAGGGTTAGATTAATGCACAATTTTGCTGTGAGTGTGAGTGGCTAAAGTCTTTCTCACATAAATCGATTGCACTCTTTCTAAGACAGTGCTTTGGTCTCTATTCCCACTCCAGCAACAGTCTTAGTCCTGTTTCTGATCTTAAACTGAACCTTTGTTGATGACTCATCACTGATGGAATTTTTATTTTGCTTAGAATTATCATGTTGGGGTAATATTGTCAATTCACATGAGCTTAAATTTTGATCTGTGGTTTATGTCCCAGTATTACTAGTTTTGCTTGAGGCACAGAGGTGAGGACTAGAAGGGCCTCAGCTGAGGGGAGGAGGAAAGCATTCCTATGCTAATTTGAACAAATCAGCTTATCCATCTTTCTGCTTCTCTTATTTAACTTATAAAAATATGATCAATAAAGCCTAACTATCTCAAACTTTTTCGAGTAACACTGTGTTAGAACATTAATTTTAGAAAAGCAGCATTTAATGCATTTGGGCTATGGATGTAGACTTGACTAGAAGTTCTATAAGCAGAACTTTGTTTTGAAGCCTTCCTTTGAGTACATTACGTTGAAGCACAACTGAGGGTTTGCACAACCATCCATTGACATCTGTAGAGAGCTTACATCACAGCACAGAACACTAAAATAATGTTTTCTCTAAACTTGGTAGGGCAGTAAAAATACTTTTCCTGTAGCTGCTTCTGCATTGGTGGTGTTTGCAAATTTGGAACTAAAAGCTTTTTTAGGATTTGATCCAAACAGATAACAGATTATAATGCTGCTTAAAAAAAACCAAAACCATTTGTAACACAGTTGCCAAGTTTGAGAAAGAGCCCAGTTAAACCTATTTAAGTCCTCTCTCGTATATCATTAGAGATTTACCATTCAAAATCTCTCCATTAATGTTATTTATGGACCATTCAAGGTAATATTATTTTATGTTTGGGGGAAATAAAACTTTAGGGATTAAATATTTTACTTGTCAGTGTTCATTCCAGTAAATGTATTTTTCCCTAGCTAAATCCTAGAGTTCTTAGGATAATAGCTTGCACTTGTAAATACTTGTATCTGTGACCCTGATCACTCTATTCTCATCAAAAATGAAATTATTATATTTCACAAATGGTTCAGCCAGCCAACCTTTGCTATGTTGTCCCACCAGTTCTATTTCAATTTTTCTGTAACCTGAGGCTGACATTTCATAGTAATCAAGAACACATCTATGAGGAATTTACTCCTTCTAGCAAGATGCTGGCTATAACTTTATGAAAGCAGAGGTAAATTTGGTTCAGTTACATGCCACTCACACTTGATCTCAGATTTTAGAGTAATAAAGTCATCATTCAACTCAGCGGTTTTGTAGGGAAAACCAGTTCTTCCAGCTCCAGCCCTCTCAGTTCCTGGCACCTCTGCCAAGGACTGAGTGACCGCTTCAGTTGTGGTTTTCCATATATGATGGATAATGGTATTATATGTCTGTCAGAGTCACCCTGAACAAAAATTTAGGTGCCTGTGGTACATGGGACAGCAACTTTCGTGTATCTGATATATTTAGGAGTTATTGTATATGCATAACATAGCCTTTGTCCATGTAAGTCATCTCTGTAAGGTGGTTCTAATGAGTCCAACAAATCCAGCCTGGGACTGAGTCTACTGCACACCATGGGGGGTTGATTTTGGCATAGGGAGGAAGCTTAGCACAGCTGGTGTATGCTGCACTCCTCACACTTTGCTGGTTACTTGGGCATGAGTCACAGTGCTAGTCTGCATGTAAGCAGTACTGAATTCTTCCTAAGTCTGACAGCCAAGACCAAAGTCAATGATAACTGTGCCTAAAGTATCAAGCTTAAATTTTTGCCCACAGTGCTATCTTTTGTACATTCTGTAGTGTTCCAGGTTTACCGAATAAGAAGTAACGAATGGGTCAGGAAAGCATTTTCAATTTACATGTGTAAGCAGAGGAAGAAGACAGTTTCTGGCTGGTGCCTGTGACTAACCATGCAACACAAAGCACCTATGTTCAAAACCCAGCAAATTGTGGGTTGCTTGATTGACATGAAGTAGATGTGTGAAAGTGCACGGGGCACAGTGCAGGAACAGAGAAATGCAAATTTTAGATTGTTTTTATGCAGGTTACTGGGAGGAAAAACTGTACTTGAGTTGGATAGGGATCTTTCATATGTTATGTTACTTTGTATAGGACATTTTTTTCCCTTGCATACTGTGAAAATATTTTGCATCATGACATATGCATTTGTGTTGCTGTGGAAACACAATAATATTATTTTCGTTGTCCTAGGAAACACAGACACAACACCTGATAGTGGGTGTTGTACCAGTTTAGATGGAGGTTTGTCTTCTCTTCTGTCCAACAAAATCTTCCATTCCCTACTGTACCTGAAATAGCAGAGTTTCTTGTGATTGTTATCATTATCTTTAAGTATCCATTCACACAAAATGGGACAGGCACTTCATATATGAAAATATTTGGTCTCAGTGGCGCGAGATTCCCAGTCTATGGCACTGGTCCAGGTAAGTCACTTTTGCCCTTGCTTAACATCAAACCTGTGAGAAGTCCCACTGAAATCAATGGAACTGCTCATATGCTTAAAGTTAAGTACGTGCGCAAAGTGCTTTACTGGATCGATACCAAAGTACATGACCAGCCCACGGTTTAGATTGAGTGCTTGGAAACTTGACAAAGTTTATGGCTATTGATTTGGTTTTAAAATGGAAGAAGATGTATTAGCTATCTGTGAGTTTCCATATTTCCAGCAACTCAGTCATAGAATCACAGAACATGCTGAGTTGGAAGGGGACCCATGAGGATTGTTGAGTCAAAATCTTGGCCCTCTGCAGAGTCACCCCTTGACCCCCAAAATCATACCATGTACCTGAGAGCATTGTCCAAATGCTTCTTGAACTTAAGACAGGCTTAGTGCTGTGACCTCCTTGGTGTTTCCCTGGGGAGCCTGTTGCAGTGCTCAGCCACCCTCTGGGTGAAAAACTTTTTCCTGATATCCAACCTAAACCTCCCCTGGCAGCTTCATGCCATTTCCTCATGTCCTGTCACTGGTCATGACAGCAAAGAGATTAGCACCTGCCCCTCCGCTTCCCCCCGTGAGGATGCTGGAGACTGCACTGAGGTCTCCCCTCAGTCTCCTCTTCTCTGGGCTTTTGTTTTTTAATTTTGGGGGAAAAAAGAGTTAGAAAGCAAATTTGAGGGGCAGTTGTATACAGGGGAACTGGTTGCCTTATGCCATGGGAATGTATGGGTTTGTGATAGTTTAACCCCAGTCAGTAACCAAACACTACACCCTTGCTTGCTCACTCCCTCACCACAGGGATCAGGGAGAGAATTGGAATAGTGAAAGGTCAAAACCTCATGGGTTGAGATAAAGTCAGTTTAATAGAGAAAGCAAAAGCCATGCACACAAGCAAAGCAAAACAAGGAATGAATTCACTGCTTCCCGTGGGCAGGCAGGTGTTCAGCCATCTCCTGCAGGAGAGCAGGGTCCCATCACACATAGTGGTGACTTGGGAAGACAAACACCATAACTCCAAATGTTCTTCCCTTCTTCTCCCCCCACTTTATATACTGAGCATGATGTCATATGGTCTGGAATATTCCTTTGGTCGGTTTGGGTTATCTGTCCTGGCTGTACCTCCTCCCAACATCCCAAGCACCTCCAACTTCCTTGCCAGCATGGCAGTACAAAAAACAGAAAAGGCCTTGGCTCTGTGTAAGCCCTGCTCAGCAGGAACAAAATTATATCATCAACCCTATGTTCAGCACAAATCCAAAACATAGCACCATACACTGTGAGGAAAATTAACTCCAGCCCAGCCAAAACCAGTACAGGGTTATTGTGGTGGTTTTCTGGGTGTTTCAGTAAAAGTTCAGATTATGTCTCTTCTGCTGCCCTTCCATCAAAAGGGAAGAACAGGCTAACATTGTTACATTGTTTTATTACCAGTGAAGCCCTGTGTGTAATTTTTAGTTCCTTGACCATGTGCACAGTTAGAGTTTTGATTTTTTTTGTCCCATGTGACTCCATAAAATCTGTTTTCACAAAATCATATGATTGAAAAATTATATTCATTTTATAAAGAATCTTAGGTTAATTTTATAATGCTGCATGCAAATGTAAAATGAGTAAATACAATTTCTCAGTAAAATCAGGTTCATACTTTGTCATACATGAAAAAAAATTACTTCCTTAGACCACAGATTTGTGTTTTATGCACTCTCGGTCATATGTCCCTATGTACTTCCTCATGTTTATTCTCTTATGACTGTATTTGAATGCCTGTGGCAAAAACAAAAGCCAAATATTTCAGCATGCAAGAATATATTTAGTCTATATTTATATATGGACCAAAGTTCCTGGAAGAAAAAGTTGATAGGTTCAAGCATGAGTCCAGTATAATGATAAATTTTTACTCCCTATAGATTGCTTAGTGCTGACAGAAAAAACACTCTGGAATTCTGCTGACCTTTTTCCCAAAGGATCTAACCCCAGTTACTCCTAGTTACTGGCTCCATATAGTACTGTCAGTAAGAATAACTGCTCTTTATTCTTTGCAAAACTTGATCATTTATCCAAAATACAATGTTTGTGTGTGCATGAGATAGAAGCAGGTAGGAAGGGAGAGGGAACAAAGAGTGACTGGACTTGTACTTCAAGAAATTTTTTATTTTTCTGTTTGGAAGCCACTTCTTCCCTCTAGCATTCCTTTCCCCACAATCATTGTTGTTTCTTGTTTTACTCCAAGAAGAGCAGTGTGCAAAACAGAAGATGGACCATGCAGTAGCCTAAGTGTGATTCTTGGAAAAAATGTTAAATGTCTCTGAGAAGAAATGTTTTTTTTTTTAGAAGCTATCTTTGGTGAAGCCTTCATTCAGCTAAATGGGATGACAGGGAAGAAAGAAAAAAAATGGAGAAAGCAGTTAATAAAACCTGTAATTCTTAGTTTTTTTATTTAATGGAGGAAGGGCATAATTGTCTGATTCTTCAGAGATGGCTTGGGTGTGGTGGATGTTTCTGGCTTCATTCTCGCTGGACACAGCGCTGGGTGTCAATAGCACGCAGAGCAGCACATCTGCATTTTCTGGCCCAGGATAGTTTATTTCATTATTATATCCGTTTGTAGAGAGGAGAGAGAGAGAGTGAATCTGTTCCTTAGGGGAGGAAATCCAATGAAACGCTTGTGCCAGAGCTGTTCTGTGCTCAGTGCACAAGCTATGTAACACTTGAACTGTATAATTGAGAGATGACTGCAATTTTATTCATACTAATTAAGTAGGTTTCTTCATTAATATGTTTTAATTTTATTGTGTGAGAACAAAAAAGTAATGTTTGGAGAAAAAGCAAAGGAATTCAGTAAAACTTGAGGATCTGTGCAATGCTCTGCTACCTTTGTGTCTGGGCAGAGAGCCTTCCAAGGACATGGCAGAAGGGGCTGCCAAGCCTTGGTGTTGATGCTTCCTGCAGAGTGGGGGGAACCTGCCAGGTGATAATTCAGACCACCTGAATTAAGAACTTAGCTTTCTTCCAGGGCTGTCAGTAGCCCAGCTTCCTAGTGTAAATGTTTGGTTTAGATGTTTTGTAAGAAGCATAGGTTCCTCTACTATTTCTGAGCTGAAGGTTTGTTTCTGAAACTGGTGGATCTGCACGTCATAAATCAGCATAGCTCCATATCACATCAGATTCTGGATGACATTCCCTCATGTGGACTAAGCAGTTTAGCACCAAGGCTAAATTTATTGTTAGGCTCATGATGCATTCAAGTAAGAGGAAATCCTGACAGTGCTGAAGCTAAGGGCAAAATTATTTGGCTTCAGTCTATACTTCAGTTACACAAAGATTAATTTAACGTCCTGTTAACTTCAAGGGGCTTGTGGTGGACATCCTCAGAGAGCATTTACTTGCTCTTCTCTGCTGACTGCCAGTAACTGCTTTCTGATTTTTTGATTTTCTCTCTTTCTAGCTTAACTTCTTACTGTGCTGTCCCACTTTCAGTTTGTCAAGCACCAAGGAACTCTCTTTGTGTCATACAAGCCTCTTTTTGTACAACTATTTTCTGTGCGAAACTCTCCCAGTAAAACTGTTTTCATCTGTGGTCTTATGTTCCTACCTGTCTCGGGGTGGGAAGGGATTGCATGTTTTATCTAGGGAGTGAGATGTGACAGTAGTTTAGATCTTGAGGCATAAGTCTTTATCTTGCCTCTTGTTGAAATGTTAGATATAGTTTCATTTCTCTGCTCCTTTTAGTTCTTGTTTCTTTGATTTTCCATAAAAATTCTCGACCCCCATTAAGATCCAATTAGTGAGAGATGCCTCTGCCTCCATTAAAGTACAAATGAGACCATATGCAGAACTCAATTATATAGATTTTATTTAACAGTAAATGTAGTGTAGAGAGATGGAAAGAAATACAAAAGGGGGTGGGGAGGGAAAGAGACAGAGAGAGAGAGATCAAGCAGAAGATAGTCACCACCAGTGGATCCAGCAGGGTCCCGTTGGTCCTTCTTCATCCTGGGCTTCTCAGTGGTGGGGGTCCTGAGATCATTCAAGACTTTCCCTATTTATACAGTTTTGCAGACAAAGGAATTCGTGCTCATTGGCTACACAGTTCTCTTATTCTATTGGTTAAATTATTCCCTTGCTTCTAATGTTAGTTAGTCCCATGTTCAGTCTTTCTCTTCTTGTGATTCAATGGGTTTCGTTCAGCATGAGTTGGCGGTCACGATTTCCCCTGTCAGTATTACCTTTTACCCAGTTCAAGCTGATTTCAAAGCAGTTGCTGAGTTGGCTTTCCTTGTGGCCCATAAAGTCTGCCATTATCAGTGGTACATTCATATCTCCCACTTTGTTTACCTCCCCCTAGGCCTGAGCTAATACTCAGACAATAGTACCACCTTTCTCTTATCTCAAGTTCCCTCTGTGGTGATTTAACTTACAGTCCAAATTTCATGTATCCATGGAGGCATATTTGGGGTAGTGGGCTTCAGTGGTCGTTGGTGGTCCCAGATGTCATCTGTCCCATAACTTGGGGTGATCTTTATTTTTTTACCAGTGATATGCATATGAGCAGTTGCTTCTTTACGCAATTTACCACAGTGGGAATTTTTGTCTGGATGCATTACCCAAGATGTGCTAGCCAGACCTCGCTTCCACCAGGCCTGGATTTAGTGCCATTTGGTCTCTCTATTCTGTGCTTATCTCATGGCAAAGTCCTTTTGTGGCCTAAACACTGTTTTAGGCATGCAGCTGTGATTTTTAAGTCCTTACAACTCCCAAGTATTGAATCATTGTAGTCTATACCAATCCTAAGAAAGGATTGGTTTCCATTGCAATCAAAGCCAGTTTTTAGCATGTTGTATGGGCACAAGATTCAAGATTTTTATGATTTGTAACCTTTGTAATAACGATAGATAATGTCAAAAATACTATTTCATTCTATATACCTTTTTTTCCCCTTTACCAGTGAATGACAAAGATTATAACATTAAAAACAATATAAGCATAACATCAAAAAAAAGTGTGCTCCCGTATAATTCCTTCACCTCTCTTACCTGTTTGGGTAAGAGCCTTGTCCTTTATCATAAATGAGGAAAAGGAGATATTTGTTTGTAACATACAGCAGAAAATACATGATCTGTTACATCATTGTTGACCATGCAAATAGCTGTTTCTACTCTGTAAATTGGTATTCTTTAATATGGTTGTTAGAAAAGTATCTGTTTCCATTTTCACATGCTAACTGATTTTTTTTTTTTGTGATGAAGACTGCCATTAATGTGTACCAGAACCTGATTAGGTATTATATTGACAAAAACAAATTGATTTACATACACCGAAGTCTCACAGGCACCTGTTGAGGACCAGGTTTTGTCATTATGATAAAGAGGCTGGGCAGGTTTGGCTAGGTAAACAGATAGGAGTACAAGAGACCCTAAAACTTTGTTATGGATATTTACTAAAATTTATGTAGTTTTGTCTATATTTTAATATAGTTTATTAAAATCTAACATATTTTTACACAATTTAGGTAGTCTAAATGTGAGCATAATGCAGAGTAAAAAGCAGGTCTTCAGTAAAAGTTAATATTGGTAAACAAAGGGACAAGTTAAAATGAAGAAAACATCGTGTCTTGCGCATATAAAAGTGAAATGATATGGTATGATCAGAGAATATAAAGGACACCTTAGGAGGCAGCTGTTGCCAAAGAAAATTTCAGCAAACCGATAGACCCCAATTGCCCCAAGCCTGACACTGACAGGAGAGCTGCAGATTGTCTTCAAATTTTCTCTGACTGTTGTCTTCCCTTTGTCTCCTGTCCTTCCCACAAGTTGGGAATTACTAAGCATAGTAGTATCTCATCCAAGGGAGAAGCAACCTGACATTATCTAAAATGAAGAAGAAGGAAGCCTGAATGAATTAGCAGTGATGAGCTGAAGGCATGGTACTTGCAGATGAGTTTAACAGTTAGGCTACTTAACAGCGTAGATGTATATTTATAGCAATACAGCCAGACACATGATCACCTGGGGATTTAGTGGAGCTTAACTCAAGGAAGATTGCTCTAACTACAGGTTGTTCTGGATTGTTTTGCAGATAATACAAACTGTCACAGGTAACTCATTAGAGTGATAATGACCAGGCTTACTAATTGGAGATAGAGTTCAGAATATGGTGAAGTGTGTGAAGGCGTAGGTTAGCCATCCTCCCATCTCAGGGTACCCATCTCCATGCTTCATGGTACCTCATTGTACTCCACCTAATAGCCAGAAAAGCACTATTTGCTTATCATTATAAATAAAATTAACATGGGATGAGAATAAACAATACGCCGTGGGACTCATTATTTGTCTTCCAAATGCACGGGGTGAGGAGAATGTGGGAGTTTCTGTCTACCTTACAGTACTCATATTCTGATGGCCACAGTCCAGGCCCTGACTAATGGTTTTGAAATGCTGAGGACAGAAGTTAAACAGGCATCTACATCCCAGACCCCACTAGGGAACTCCTGATTAGTGTGTGGAGGGTGAGAAACAAGGGAAGCGCTGAAACTTGAAGCCTGGCCAAGAGCATAAAACCCACAGGGCTTGTGGCTATTGCAGGTAATAAGAAAGGGACGGTGTCTATAGGAGGGTAAATGCAGCGGTTCAGGGAAGGGCAAGTCAAGAATCCTGAAGACTGAGGAATCAGATGGTCTGCTGCATATTTCAGTCATGGCTTAGGAAAGGTACAGTGACTGAGTAATGGATCTGCACTGAGATGTGCCAATACAGGTGTCTCAACCACTGCTGTGTAGGACCATGCAGAAGAATGATGGTCAGTGAAAATAGAAGCTCTGAAAAGCCGTAAGTGCCTGTTGAGAAAACTAATGGGTAAGAACGTAAGAAAACCTGGCAAACACTGCTGGAAGTTTGTTTTATAGCTTTGTCAAAGGAAGTTTCACAGGTTTCCAGAATGCTGCGCTCTTTTCATACTGTCTAATTTTTCATTATGTTACAAGGATTATCTGAATCTTGGTGTAATTCTGCGGTTTAAAAAAACGTAGAAACAAAACATGCCGGAATTTGGGACAAATGAAAGTAAGTCTGAGTTGCGTTTTAATTTTTAGGTTTGTAAGAAACCAAACATTGTAGCTGTATTGAGTAGTGCAGAGAAATTTGAAGAGGAAAGGTAGTAAACATCAGAAATGGAAGCATTTTATTAGGCCATGAGCAAAGAATTATAACCTGTTCTGGGAGTATAGACAGCTCTACCATTTCAGTCTAAAGATATGAATTTTCTGTATGGTGATACCATGGTACTTTCTGTCAGAGTTCAGATTGAGAAAAGATCAATGTCAAAAGTCCTGGTGAGGAAGTTTCCTTGTTTTCTTCTTGCAGAGGTTTTACTGGTCGTGTTATTTGTGTGGAACCAACCAAAGCCAGGTAGAGTTTTCTGGACTGTATACAAACAGCAGGGTAAGAGGCAACCTTCCTGCCTTGAAGAGCAGTATATGAATAGACAAAATGGGAAGGGGAGGGAGAGGGATAGTACATAGCTATCAATATTGTGATGATAAATGACATGTTAATTCTCCCTTTGTGGCAGAAGGGATTAGAAAGACAAGGAAACGGGGAAATTAATAGGAAATAATATGGGAAGAGAGGAAGATAAGAAGGGCAACTGTGGAGCACTGCAGAGGTGAAGGGACTGAGATGAGAGCAGAACAAGCTTGGAGCAAATGTCAGTTGTCAAGGACAGCTGAAGTCCTGTCAGAATAAAAAAAAAAATCTCTTCATTACAAGCAGTTCCTACTTTAGCTTTTTCTACAGCTGCTCTGCTGGTGTCAGCGCCTGGTTGTTGAATCCATGCAGTTTCTTTTGCAGAGCTCATGTGGCTTGAGTCAGAGAAGGTCTGTTCTGTGGCACACGCATTGCCTTTGACAGTGGGTGTCCAAGACCCTGGCATGCAATGCTGAGGGCTGGGGGAACAGGCTGTTGCAGCCAGGACTCCCACCCTCTCCTTTCCTCCAGACTAAGTCCTTGAAAAGCTGTTTTCCCAACCGGAGTGAGAAAGCCCAAGGCTTTTAAGCATGTGGAGTGTATCTTGAACTTGAGTAAAAAGTGTGGTATAGTATGCAGGATTTATAAGTGTTACAGAAGGAAATGGATACTTTTTATATCCAGGTTATTAGAAGTTTATCAATAGGATTTAAATTCTCTTCTATGTCTGCTAATGATATGACAGGTGCAAGGGTTGCAACAGCAGTGTAACTATTACAGCAGTCATAAGAAAAAAAATATTTAATGAAAATTATTGAAAAGTTCAACCAAAAAGCCAGGAAAATTACTAAAAGGTTCCTGAAAGTCTCACTTAATTTGACCTCATTAGACATCTTAGACAAACGACAAATCAAAAATGTCCCCCATTTCAGGACTGGCAGTTTAGGACTTCTTAATTTTCCTAAATTAAGTGTTTTGTCTCTGCCAAGCACTTATAATGTAGAAATAAATACTGTGATATTTGTTTATTTTTCTAGAATTATAAATTCAATTAAATCATTATAACCATTTAAGTGTGATCTCATTCAAAGGCAAGAATATTAGTTCAACTTATTGCATATACAGGAATAAAACACAGTAGGAACCTAGCCCTTGACGTTTCTTATATAAGATTAAACTAATTTAAATGTGCAAGCTTTTTTTATTAAGCTCAAAATATAGATATTGGATTGTCAGATCTGTATTTTTAAATACTGGCTAGGAACATGCCTTGCTTTAGAACAGCTAAGCAGTGTAAAAATCTTTCTTCATCCTGTTTATTGTCTAGGAAATTCCAAAAACATTTTTACATGTTACATTAAAGTGAATGTCTTTCCCTTCACCAATCAAAACCAATTCCAAAATATTGCTTCACAATTTGTGTCACTAAATACATATTTTTTCATTTTGTCATTGATTTTCTTAGCTCAGATGCATTTGGAAAACAGTGAAAAGGGCTCTGAGATACAAAACTAATACAAGTAGAACTATACTTTTTGGTTTTTGTTAGAAATATGATGACAATGTTTGGACATTTTCAAAAGAGGCTGAATATTTTTTAAATAATATAGAAATGTGGTGCACTTGTTTGTTTTTGCGGTTTTTTTGAGGGAAATGGACCTTTTAAAAACAATTAAAAGAGAAAATGTTTTTTAGGTTTTTTTCAGTGGAAAAAGTGATATAAACAAACACATGATGGTACAGCTGATCAAAAAATAACAAAAAAATTAATTGCCACATGATATTTTTATCTGGGTGAAAAAATGGGTGAACTACCTCAGGATTTGCAATGAACTAGATTTTGTCCCTTTAGTCCTTTGAGGATTGTTTTGAAGACAGTGAAAGTAATAGACTTATAGATTGGCTGCAAAGAGTAAGGGATGTTTACAGATAAACTCTGTTATGAGTCATTGACCTCATATTCCTCTGATGCAGTAAATACCAGCAAACAAAAGATATAGCCTGATTTCCTAGAAAATACCTGAAAAGTCCTTCCACCACAGCATCAACCTTCTCAGTTTGTGTGTCTAAACACTCCTTCCCTTTCCACTGCAAAATCAATCAAAGAGCAGAGAAAAAAACTGTTCTGAGCCAAAGCAACTTTCCAAAAAGTAAAAATAATGGAATTTAAGGAAAAAAACTTCCATGAAACTCACCTTGACCAGAAATCTTGCCCTTCAGGGGAAGGAGTGATGTGATAGTTTGGTTTGTGGGTGACAAGTGTTGTTTTCCTTTAGATCTTGCTCTAGTTCATATATTGCAATGAGTTCCTGTATTACAAAGTTTATTTTGAACCTATTTACTTCTCCTGAGTTGGTAGATGAATGGCTCTTAAAAACCACATGAATGAGCCTGGCATGCAGGGCACCAAACTGCTGTCATGGCATTGGTCAACAAGTCCAAGTTGCCCAACCTTCATGGGTTCATGAACAGTCACACCCATATGGGTCTGTCAGGGTCGGGGTTGTGTCCCTTTGTCTGAGTAGGGAGACACATGCCCATAAGCTCTTCTACATGCAGCAGGCACTTGCTCTTCTGTCCCAGGAGAAGTGAACAGTGCAGTGGACTGTACCACTCAGCCTATCTATCACATCTCTTTAAGGGCTGCCTTGCATTGGTTATGAACAAAATCACTCTGCCTTTCCATGTGGGACAGACTGTGCTCCTGAGGGAGTTTTTTATAAACCTAAAAGTGTACATTGCCTCTTCCTTTCCTAAGGAGACCCCTCCTGATGTGCTGTGTGACGGCTTGGTTGTGTTCCCTTTCTTAGCTCGGTATGGCTTGAGCAGATGGCTCAACTCACATGGCCACAGCAGTGTGAGAGCAGATCCTTTGAGAGGCACTTGTCAGGAAGAAAGAAAGAATGCACCTCTCCAGCTCGTTTCTGCCTTGGGTCTCATTATAACAAAACTAAGATTGCCAGTTGGACCAAAGTTGAGAACTCTACTTCTCTGGGAATAGGTCCAAGACTTCTGATCACCATGTGTGTGGGTCATTTTACCATCACATCATCAGGACAAGACAGAGTCCCCTTGGTCATGGTTGTACTCAGACCAGTGTGCTTCAGGTGAAAGGTTGTGGGTTTTGAAATTGGTTTGACAAAGTTCCCTGTTCTTATCACCTTCCTAATTAGTGGTTCTGTCTAGATCCCTCCTTCCCACAGTCAACTCTTCCACCTCCTTAACTGGCCAAAGCCAGCACCTGTCCTCACTTTTCCTAACAGGCTCGTTTTAATTCACAGTCCCGAAGTATCCCTTCCATCAGTTCAGGGTTAAGTTGCTGCATTTTCCAGGCAATAGATAAAAAAACTAGATTGACAAATGAGTTTAGCATATGACCATCATGCATCAGTTATTAAAAAAAAAAGAGTAACTGGAAGGTCCATCTACAGCTTGTTTGTCTTGCCCATATGGGAAACGGAATTTAAATTACCACATTGCTTTAGGAGCAGTTTGTAATACCAGTACAGTGAAGTCACGTGTTTTTCAGCGGTTGGAAACAGCAGATAATAAGAATTTCTGCGGTTAGTGTGATATCAAGTGTGATGGCAAGATACACTTTAAAGTATTCTTATTGTAGATGGAAATGTGCAGACACAGAAGCAGCAGTTCTACTTTCCTGGGAAAAGACAATGAAGAACTTCTAGCAGCTTGCTTGTGTTTGCAGCGTGTCTTCCCAGATACCTGCTGCTTGATTCATGTTCTTACCAAAAAGATGGAATAATTTCCCAGAGCCTGTAACAGGCTTACCTTTAAGAACAGTATGAGGTTTTCACTTGGTTTTTGGTTTTGGGGTTTTTTACAGTACTTTTCTGGCCTTTTTGATTTGAAAACTCCTAATTTTTTTCCAACTTACTGACATGCCTCCTAGTTTAAGGTCTCTGAACATGGGGGTTTCATGGACCACAATTTGAAAACTGTTGTATTGTGAGGCAGGACAATGCTATGTATTCATTTTGATTCAGAAATTGTTAATGGAATAATCCCATCTGAAATTTGTGTTTCCACACAGTAAGAGGGGACTGCAGCCAACATTTGCTGCACATCAGTAATTGATAGCAGTCACGTAAAGTTGAAGTGGAAACAAAAGGTAAGAATGGATATGGGGTCTCTGTCGTACTGTAAGCACTCTTTGGTGGTGGTGAGCAAGTGGAAAACTGTTTTAGCTGATAAGGCACTTGAGCTGAAATTTCCATTGAAGTGTTAGGGTTTAAACAAGAGAACACAGAGTTTGAGACTAGCTCTGTTCCTTCACTCCCATCTAATGTAGCAAAAGAAAGGTGCCATGCCTCAGACTGGTGAGCTAGGTAAGAAACCATAACTTTATTATTACTGTGATTTAAAAACAAAATTAATGATGCCTTTTTGTGCAGTGAAACTGTGCCTAGTGCAAAAGAAGCCCAAACCAACTGCATTCAGTTTGTCAGGGATTACAGATTAGGTTGCTTGGGTGAGAAGGAAGAGTTTGTTTTTTCTTCCCCACTGTGGACAGTTATTTTCAGCACGTGACTGACAATCCAAAGAACTAGGTTTCTTTGTTTTTTGTAAACGTGGTCTTGATATTACATAACTCTCTTAGCATTTAAGTTTTTGAAATTTAGAGAATTGATTTTAAGACTCCTAGAGCCTCAGCTTAGAGTCTCTGTTTTATGAGTTTCTACTGGCTTTGACCTTCAGGATATCTTTTTTAAATGGGTTTCCTAGAAGGAAAGGAAACTGGAAGGGATGAGAAATACAAATTTTCTTTGATAGCATTTACTTTTCCAAGTGGGGGTGATGATGCAAAGCTCTCAAGCAAAAGCAGAGAGGTTGGTGACAAGGAGCAGTTTAGGAATGTCTTTTCTCAGCCTCTGCCAAGGTATTTTATGGTGTTTGATGAGAGCTTTCCTGCTGTTGTTGAGATAATAAGCAGGAAAATCAGAATATGCAGAAGATGGCTTGAATTCCGGTGAATTGTTGTTTAGGTGTCAGATGCTATCAGATGTTAGATGTTAAAAGTATTGTATAGAAGTAAGCAGATAAATCAATTTTAATTGTTTTCATTAAAAAATATTAAAAGTCATAAATACTATAGGTCGCAAACAATGTAAGACAAAGCAAATAGAACAGTAATAGATACATGCCCACTTTATACTGTAAATCAAATATACGCTGTTATAGAGTAGAAATCCATTATTTTTAGGAAAGCTAATAAGTATTTCCAAAGAGATGTTGCATTGCTGAGGCTATTCTAGGCTAATAGGAAAAGTATTTGAATTGTTCAGCAACAACATCTTCTGTTCTTGTGTCATGACAGCAGATTTCTGAAATGTTACTGAGCCAAAGTCATTCTTAATTCCTATGATGAGTGACATAGTGAGTGAGAGCAATTATCCCCAAATTTAGCTGCTCTTTTATTCTCAAACTGATGTATATTTTCACAAAACAGTAACTGAATGGCTTCTAAACAATCAAACTTCAGTCTTACAAAACTACTTGCATGCTACTCTGTTCAGCTATGTGGCTCAGTATTTGTGGTGTGCAAGGAACTGCCTGTGCCTATTGTTTTTGCTCCCAGATTAAATCTCTGAAGGCTTTGGTAGTCTCTGTTGAAGTCATTGGGCTCTGAAAATACTCACAACCTTATTATGTTCATACTAAGTGCTAGAATTTTCAAAGGCCTACCCATCAAATATTGCAAATAACAGTAGCTAAAACTTTTTATTTTATAGAAACACTAGTGTAATTAGGAGACCATTCCATCCTCCAAATGTGCATCTGTTTGAGTAAAGGGTTACCAGAAATAAGTAACAAAGATATCAAGACAATTGCTCAATAACCACAACCATTATTTTGCAATATTTATTGCGCTCTGCAGGAGTTTTCCTGGGATCAAAACTTGGATGGTTTTAGTAACAGTATTTTCAGTTGTGTCACATGGATTGTTTCATGTTATTAGAGCTGAATGCTGTAATTTGCCATTTCAGAATTGACAGTTATAAATTTTGCAGCAGCACATTTACATGCTGTATGGAACCTATAGCAAAATGCTGTGTAACTTGAATATTACCCTTATCTGTCATGAGTCCCTCTGGTATGTATCACTATCCAGGAAACATGTCTTGACATCTTTCCTGTTTAACCTGGTTGATTTTACATTATGCAAACAGGTGCATTATTTTCAAAACATATTCTTGAGTGTTTGGTGTAAACTGACCCCAGAGAAGCGTATAGACAGTTGTCACTTAAGCCAGTTTTGTAGAAATTATGAAAAAGGATTTTTAAGATCACCTTCATGTGTTTTACCAAAACTCAGCCCATATAGTGCTCTGAGACACAAGAACAATCAGATGCTTTTACTCCTATAGCTAAAATATATGTGGGGTATTTTTTCAACTGATTTGCATGTTTTTCCAGAAAAAACTGTTCTTTTTAAGCAGCAGGAAAGGAAAAGAACATGGGTAAAATATTTGGGGAGGAATGGGAAAGAACATTTAATATATTTAATCTTATTATACATTTTTCTACATTAAAGTCAACAGGCTGCAAATATATTTTGCTACAAAGCTTTGTGTAAGAAATATCTCTATAAGAAAATACATCTCATTAAACATTTCCTGTAAATAAATTATCCCAAATAACTATGTTCTGCAAGAGCAAAATAGGGATAGGCCAATGATAGAAAGAGCTAAAAATTTCTGAGACCCCGTTTCTGCAACCCCCCTGCTCAGACTGGGTTTCATTTTCTTTTATATGTAGTGAATATGAGAGCTCTAAAATTCCTCTGCTGAGTATGTGCTGTGTCAGTGTAAATAAAACTTGTAAAATTGGTTCCTGCACTTTTTTAGTATCTTGAAATTTCTGAGCCTTATTCCTGTTCCAGTTACATTGAAAAAACTCCAAAATAAGCAGAGTTGCAATGATAGGACTCCAAGATAAAGCTCTGACTGAGACTTAAAAAACAGAAGCCCCTGTCTCTGAACATCCCTCTAGGTCAATAAAAACTAACTCCAGTAGGGAAAGTGGTGTGTGAAATACTCTTCTTATTCAGACTCTTATGGAAGATAAGGGCAATGTAGCTGAGGTCTGTGTTCCAATTAGAAAGGTTGAATCTGGTGGTGTAGCTAAGCTATAGCTTTAAAGCATCCCACTGGTGCCAAAAGATATCAGGTAATGGTGACATGGTTTTTGAAGTTAAACTGCATACTGGTCTACCCATATTGTTCAGAACTGAATAAACAGAAAAGTCCGTTGTATTACAGAATATGAAAATGGATAATTATAAATGGATAATTACAACTTAGCGGTAGATCAATTACAGATTCAGGCTTCTTTAAAATAATATTGTTCTCTTAAGTCTATACAAAGGAATACTTGCAAATAAGTAAAACTAAAAAGCTTTGAAAAGACCTGGGAGACAAGGCAAGGGACAGAGGCTGTCATTTTTTAAGCAGTACACAAACAATATAGGGTTGGCAGCTGTTTCTACAGTCTTTGTACTTCCATCATTCCTGGCAGAACACTCCAGAATGAGAGGACATCAAGTTCAGGCTGAATACATGCTGGAGGCTGGTATGCTGTGACATCACATGATGTTTAGCAAGTCATTTGTGATCATACCTTCTTCTTACTTCCTTTTCTGCAGGAGAGGAGATGTTCACAAGACCCAGCGCCATTTTCTTTGCTGTCTCTAAGAACAAATCCATTATACTGCTGCAGAGTGCCATCAGTAGCCTGTTGCTACTAATAAAATGTAAAAATTTGAGTTTGTAGCAGTATGCTCTGAACACCTCAGCAAATGTCTGTATCATCTATTATAACAGCAAAAAGAAAGAACTTCATAGCTCTTCATGTTAGGCACTTCAACACTGCTATTTCCTTTGGAAATGTCTATAATGCAAGAATGCTTAGGCAAGGAAAGTATATTTAGGACTAATGAGGAACTGCCTATATATAATTCTGGATTCAGCATGCACACATATTATCTTCATCTGTTCAACACAACGTGTATTAGCAGTAAACTGAGGCAAATACAAGTGATTAAGTGTCATACTATGACATTGAACTACATAAAGAGTTTCAATTTACCCATGTATAGGAAACAAAACCCCATTTAAATGCCTCCTCTTAGAGAAACTGCTACTTTCTTGAAATTTTGAGATGGCAAGTTTTTACCTCCTTCATAAGGGCATGCAAAACATAGCACTCTTGTCCTGCAGGAGTGCTTTCTCCGCTGAAGTGACAGCCCTGAATGACAAGGGCATGTGGACATTCACAGTAACTTTATTTCAATTTCTTACACCTGCAATGTGCCTAATCACGTGTTGATGGATGAGTCTTCCTGGCATACACTGCTTCCTATGGAGTACAATGCATACAATTCATTTAGCAGTCATTACCACACTGGAAACCCACTCTAGCCCTAACACTGAACCCCTGAAACATCACAGGACAATACAGCAAGGTAAGTGACATTCGTTTCCACTCTACTTGTTTGCATACTAGCATTTCCCACAAACTGTAGAAGTTATTTACAGAAGAACTGGACAGGAGATGAAATCCAGCTACACTTGCGTCTACCACCAGCTCAAAAGAAATGCATTTGCTGTGACTTTTACTCTTATTCTACTTTAGCCATTCCTCTTCCATTTGCAGTCCTCTTTTTCCACCATGCCATAATGCATTAAACACATAAAGCCACAATCACTTATTACTGTCTTCCCAATCCTCATTCAGATTTTCTGGCACACATGAAGTCTTGATTTAGAAGAGGAGGTCGCATCTTTCCATACTTTACATGACAGCCCCTTGGCACAGTCACATCGTTGGAAAATCTCCAGTCCATGGGACCCTTTCTTGCGCTGTTTGGTGCACACCTCCCCCTGATGCAACACAGGCTTGCAAATTTTGGTCCAGAAATGGCGAGCACAGCAATGTCCCTCTATGCAGTCTGATGACCGTAGGCAGGGATCGCCTTCGTGTCCTAAACAGAGCAACCAAACCATTTTACTATTTCACGGGAAAAGAAGAAAGTACAGATGGAGTGCAGACTGATGCAAATGAAACTCAGAAAAAGGAGAGGTGGCTTTTCCATTTGTGGCTATTTGAAGGATCTAAGCACAAGAGAGATATTAATTAGGAAGGTTCCAGGGAGGAACTACTGGGACCTAGTAAGGAGAAATTCAGCTATGGGATTGTAAGCAGAACTACAAGTGTTCAATTACATGGCTGTCGCAAGAGGACGATGTGTGCAGTCTTGCGCAACTGATAAAATGGATTGTCAGTCCACATCTGATACAGAGAAGAAAGCAGATGCTGTTTCGATCACAGGAACTTTGGTTGACATTACATCACTTTCTGAGTCATGCTGTGAATTCTGACAACAGACATTCACTCCCTGTGAAATTACTGCTTATTTCTGGTTTACATTGCTGTATCTTAGGAGCAATAGCATGATTCCTGACATGAAGGAACAAAGCAGTGTCATCCAAATGTGGTCTTACCTTTTATGTGTGACAGCTTGGAGCGCGGCCTCCCTAGGTTGTGCCATCCCAAATCTTTGCTAGTATAATGACCATTCTTCTTGTTGCGTGGCCCTTCTAGAGCAGGGATGTGGGGTGTAAGGATGCTTTCAGTTACTGGTATGCAAATACCTGCAAGGAAAAGGTGATCACTCAAAGATCTGAATAAGAGGAAAAGCAACACAGAGACATACACTGACCAGGATCAGGACCGTGAAAGCACTAGGACTTGGCCTCAGTGATGCTCAGCTCTAATCACACATTTGTCTCTGATTCCTGGCACTTAACTTTACCACAGCTCTGCTTCATTCACTGTCAGACAGTCTCACTGTCACTCTGGCTTTATGGTCTGAGCACCTGGAGACTTCCTTGTAGACACCTCTCTCCAGTCTCCAGAGGAGAGTGTGCAAATGCAAACAGTATGGTTATAACCCTCCCCAGGGAGAGTAGATCAAGGATTCATCAAGTCTCCTTTTCTTCCTTAAAATATAACTTCTGTGCAGTCTTCCAGTGAATCAAACCACATTGAATGTAGAGCTGTGATTTCAGGCAGCAGCAGCATTTTTGGGTTTCCCCACCACAAAATGTGAAAAAGTTGGGTAGTACACAAGCCCTAAACATAGAAACACTATTAAAAAAAATTAGGTGCTGTGGAATGAAGTAGAAAATTTTTCTTGGTTTAGAAAAAGAAGCGGTGTCACCCAGAAAAAAAACCCCTGAAATACTGTTGCTGGGAACATGTGGAGAAATAGATGCTATCAAAATGCTGCTTTTACAAAGGAAACCCAAGAAATGACTGATATACCATTGTTGCAGCGATTCCCAGGGCAGCACATGCCATCTCTGTGGCAGCGCTTCTTCTTCCGCCGGCACACCATACATGCAGACGTTGCTTGATGAGGACTGTGACAGTATCGCCCAACTTCACATTCCTTGTCATTAGTACAAGGATAGGCCTGGTGGGTAAAAGAAAGATTTACAGTCAAGCAGTCCTTTGAGCAATGAATGTATACAATCAGCCAACCAACCAAAAAAACAACCAAGAAAGATCTGCAAAAAAACCCCCAAAAAAGCTCTGCAAAAAAAAAGCGAGCAAACAAAAAACAAGAAAACAAACTACCACCAAACAAACCTGCAAACAAACAAAGAAACTGATAGTTGAGATAACAATTTGTGGGAGCTGGGAGACACAGCTAGGGATGCTTCTCTGCAGCCACAGAGCACCCCTTAAGCTCACACTACTGCTGGTCAACAGCTTAAAGAATAAGGGAGATACAACCAGCTCATGTGTGGTTTCATCTCTCCTTGCCTCAAACATATGTTGGCACATGAGATCTTGTATTTTTGTGGATTCAGGCCTCTGATTCATGGACAAGAGCTTTAAACTCCACAATGAAGAATCAATAGAACCATAAAAGTCAGTAAATATACTGAAACACACCCTCCATTAGGTAACATTTTGTTTTAAACTCCAAAGAGGCATTTTTCCTTTGACAGTTTTCAAACACACTGATTGGTAATAAGTTCACTGTTGTCACAGTGAATATCTGCATCACATTGGTACAAATGTCTTTGCAACTGAACTATTCACCACTGGCCTACAGCAGTGGGACTCCTTGGAAGTGAACAAACATCGCTGGTCAGCCTTTCTCTTTGATAACCCTTACTTTGCTTATGGTCTTAGTATAGTCCTTGCCACCTGCTACACACCACTCTATGATATGCAGCATGGAACATCTTATAGAGCACAAAATGCCTTGTATGTGTAATTCCCTGCAAGCAGATACACATGTATACAATTCTTCCATATTCACCAAAACCAGAATTAACTTACAGGAAAACTGACAACACAAAAAACAAACAAAAGAACCCCCCCCCCCAAAAAGAAAACAAAAACCCAACCCCCCCAAAAAAGAAAACCCACCAAAAAACCCCCCCAAAAAACAAACCAAAACAAACCCAACATCCCCCCCCTCCCCCCAAAATAAAAAAACAACAAAAACCAAAACAACAAAAAAATCCTGAAGAGGTGAAAGTACTGCATTCTCCCATAAAGACAGATAAAGAAAAGTTTGTTCCTACAAAAGGGAAAGACATGATGATTGAAGGAGATGTAACAGCACACACTGCCACATTCCAGAATCCCTTCTGCTGACTCCCACACAGCTCTAACTATGCTGTCTGAATCTAATTTGACTGCCTGTTAAATTAATCATAGATTTTTTTTTCCATTCCTCAAAATTATACTTAAGGAATTTGTTTGGATAAAAAAGATGGCAATAAATTTTGAGCACTTCCTGGAAAATTATGTTTACACTTTTTCAACTAATTTTATCCAGTATTTTGAATTAAATCAAACTATTGCTTTTACTGTTTCCAAAATGATTCTTGCAATTAATTGTTCACCCCAAACAAAAAGCTCAGCTGACTAATTTTCAGTGTAGGGTGATTAGTTTTCTAATAATAATATCTTAAATCAAGGTTTGATTTTATTGTTTTCAGAAAAGAAAAACTTTGAGGCCATTGAGAATTTGTTTTGAAAATTGTTCTTTCAAATGGAGAAACTCTTGTTTCTCTATCTTCATGCCATTCAGTTGAGAATCACAGAAGAAACAAGAGGTTTGATAAGAAAACCAAACAAGTTTCTCTAGTGTCAGTAGTGGAAGGGCAAACCAAGCCATTTCCCATGTGACTTCATGAGTTGCTTTCTTTGTCAAAATTTACTTTACAGTACCAAAAGTCCTGGCTGGATATTTCTGAAGTGCTGTTGCCTCATTACTTCTGCCCTCTGAATATGCGTCTTTGAGAATTATTCCAGGGTGCAGCTGTTTGGAGTGATCTGAAGTATGTGTAAATCTTTCTCCCTTAAGAACAAATATCCTCAAGAGGATGAACATCAAAGAAGGCCAGATCTCGTAAGCTAGGAGTATCAATAAAAGACAAGCTCTCACCTTTTTGGTACTCTTAAGGCATAAGCAGATTCTACCTATTCTAGCAAAGCAGAACTAGAGCACTCTTCCCTCAATCTCATCATTCCTTTCCCTAATTTTTCCAGAAAGAAGTAAAACTGACTCACAATTTATAATACAGTTACCATAAAAGTAAGACTTCCCTTATTCAAAAGATACCTTACTAACCTAAGTATCTTACAATGCAAAAAAATAAAGGATTTTATGTAGACTTGTGCATGGTTATATTGAGCTTGGAAAATACTAACTCTGCTAACTGGGGAAAATGCAAATAAAAAACAGATGGACTAGCTAAAACCTGGAGATGAAGGCATTTTAGACCCTTGTCTGTCATCAAGACCTTCATAACCACATCTTTTTTCCAATATGGTCATGTGGTATACACCTGCAACTTGTCAGCAAGAAGCCTACTTGCAGTTTTATTTTGGTTCCTCAAATAGCTTTTTAAAAAAAGAGTTCCCTGATCCTTAATGGTGCTAATGAATACTCTCACATACCATATCTAGCAATTGTTTTACTTTTGGCTTTTAAGCTGAGTGACGTGCAAAAGATATTTTAAGATATGCATCTAATTGTCAACTCTAAGCTCTGGCTTTAAGAATGGTAAAAGTAACAAAGAACAACTTGATATTAAAAATTGCTAAGAAAAGCAACACAACCCAACCTTTATTCCAAATCTAGAGGCCACTCCTAAATAAAGATGATACCTTTTAAATTAAAAAATAAGTCAAAATACTGACCTACCTAAGGCAAATTACCGCAGCACATAAAAAAAAATGTTTTGCATGTAGCTCAGACAACTAGCAAGTCCATTCAAAACCCCAAAAGATCAGGTGCCAGCCAGCTACCTGAAAAACCCTCTTGCAAATGCCTGATGCCATCAACTGCCTTGATCTACCAAAACCACCATCCGTTGCTAGCCTAGCTATCAATTACAGGGAGCTTGAAACAAAAATACCTACATAGCTTTGTGTCTCTTTCCTGCATTCCAACATTCATTGGAATAATTTCTGCTCCCAGCAAAGTAAATTCTATTGCTGGGTAGCATTCATTATTAAAACACAAAAATAAAATAAAATAGTGTGTCCATTGGCTTGACTAACAGAAGGGAAAATGCACCCATAATTTTCTTATTGTTGGCAGTTGCTGAGCCAATCTAGGTATACTTGTTTTTTAAATATAAAGATAAAGACAACATACTTGTAAAAACGTACACGTCAACAATTGTCTATGCATAAGTCAAGGTTTTCAAAATCTCCTACGCAGTGCTTGGAACATAGTCTTCACATTTAGAGAATTGCAGAGAACATTTCCTATATAGAACACAAAGACACAGATCAGTCCCAGATGGAGAGGGGAAAAGCAAGCTGTAAACCAGCTCTATTTCCCCAGCAATGATAACTAATTTTATAAGGCACATCATTCCTTCACATACTTCAGCTATACATATCATTTTCTGGTTGTAAATCTCTATCCACTAAACACAGCTTTGATATCATGGGAAACCAGATGAAACTGAGATAAAATATGTAGCACTCCCTGAAGCTGCATTTAAACAGTCTTAATTAATTTTTTTATCCCAGATTACAGGCAATCAAGTCACCCATAGCATGACATAAACTAGATTTGCCTGTGATAATGAGTCACATTTTCAGAATGTGTTGGCTGATCAAGAGCGTTGTTTACTGACATGTTTTTTCCTCAAGCATTCCAATTACTTCTGTATCCTTGTATAAGAGATACAGAATGCTTGTCCAAAAAACGTACAGCAAAGATGTACTGTGTTTTTTTCAATATTGGAGGATTCAGACTAGGTATTGAAATGGGTGCTGCTCATGCTGTGCCAAGATGTTGCCTATATCAGTCCACCAAGACTAACCTTTGTCAATCACGTCACAGCAAAATGGAAAAGTTAAACTTCTCTTTTTGAGAGAGAGAACATAAATCTCCCTTCCTTCCCTTCCTGAATCTATATTCAAAATTCCAAGACTGCATGACAGAAATACTCAAGGAAAGTGATGTAGCTGACAGAGGAGAGAAAAGTTGAGGATTTTTACAATTGAACAAGTCCTTCCAGGCTACTGAAGATCTTCTTTTTAACTTTGCAGGAAGGCTGAATAAGGAACTGACTGTATTGATTTTGTGACTAAGTGGGTAATGTCATTCCCACGATTTGAGAAGCGTGCAGCAGTGAGGTTTATGTCTATGTTTGTCTTCCCCTTTTGATAGAGGTGATCTCATTTAGCACCTTTGTTCAGTGCAATGAGGTTTTCTTCATATTTTTGCTAGAGTCATTTGCTATCACACATATGAACCACAGAGTTTCACTGACAGCTGTAGCAATACTAAGTGGTGAGACTATTGTGCTAAGTCAAATAGTTTGAGTCTCTCTGTCTGGCGCTATAAAATATAATGAAGAAGCACTTGAGGGGGAGAGTAAGACAGATGTAATGTGCTGAAGGGTGAGGAGACTGATGGTCGACATACTTTACTGAGCTTTGGGAGATAAGGCCTTGAATTTCAGCATAGCCTTCAGCAAATATTTGAAGACAGTATTCCTGGCCAGTGTCTTAGTCACCAGGATCTCATTTGTTCATATTATGAAGCCTCACTTTTACGCTGAAGCTACTCCATGCTGTAGTAGCAAACTATGTCAGTGGAAGGCAGCAAGAGCCACTGGCATTTTTACCTAGGCTGTGTTATCGCTTACCTAGCACATGCAGTCCTAGACACTGCTGGCTTCAGAACCACCTTGAACATTAAGAGGAAGGAGCTGTGCCTAAATAAGTGTTTAGGTGGAACAGATACCAGAAGTGACTCCCCCAGAAGCATTTAACTTGCTTTTTTTTGAACACATCATACAGTCCAAGTCCAGAGTCCGTCCTGGCAGGAGATCATGGCTGCTACCACTCCCAGCAGAAGACACAGTGTGGAGTTTGTGCATTAGCCTTTTACTGTGGATGCAGAGCAGCACTCAGTAAGAGAGTTGAAGTCTCATGTACCACAAAATGACAGTATCACTGCACTTACTCTATTGGACACTCCACCAGCTTTGGTCCATACAATCATCCTGTGAAGGTACTAGGGACTGAGCTGAAGAACAGGAGAAAAGCCACAACTAGTTGTACACCCAGAAAGTAAGAGCTCTACAGAGCTACCAGGTCAATCCATCATCCTCTCTCACTTGGCAAAAAGGCAGTAGCTATAATGCAAAGGTGGGACAAGTGACTCAAGAAAATGGACACATATATTAGCCCAGGAATGGTCTTGCTTCCTACCTACTCACTTGTACCAGTGAGTTAGAAATCTAATTTAGGCTACTACTCAGTCTTGTACATACTATCCCTAGTTATTAATATCCTAGGTAAATACCTGTGTCACTAGGTTATGCTACCACATACAACAAAAATGCCTTTTTCTGCTGTTAAAATCTTTCATATCATATCTACAAAATCTTTTATATTCATACCATGCCTGTGAGACAGCTTACCACAAATGCAACTGCAACTCAGTCTATTACTCACAAAAAACATTTCAATTAATTATACTTCTGTAAATTTTAAATTAATGACTGTAAAGGCAGTTGAAGCTGACCTCTCTACAGCCAATATGCTAGCTAGATGATCAAAACTGTCCTGAACTGTAGGCAAGAGGATAGAGTTTCCAACCTCCACTTAAGAGATGAACCATAGATCTTGTTTGTCCTTTAGTCCTGGGCATATTGCTTAATATTCCACAGCCATCAGACACAATGAAGCAACCAGCCAGCTCAGTCATGGTAAGAGTCTCTCCTTCCTGTCCTGCTTTGGACAGAATTGTCTTTCTGAGGAAGGACTTGGTCCCCATAGAGCAAACATATGAAATAACCACAGGGGTACCATGTTTTCTTTTGCTTTTCTCTTTCTCTAAAGAATTAGTAATCCAAAATAAAAGCATGCCAATAAATTAGGAAATGCAAACACATGCTATAACTAAATAGCCTGTTGTCAAAACTAACTACAAAGAATGCAAGTAATTGTTTGGCTCCCCAGCTGGGCCTGATTCTGAGTTGGGATCTCAGATTTGTTTTGGCTTTTAACAAAGCAGCATTGGTAGGACAGTTGCATGCAACATGTGGCCTATAGAGCTAAATGAATACATCACATGTAAGATTTGTCCCACTTGCCTCTTCGGAGACAGAGTGAAGATCCTGCCTATGAAAGTCAAAGAGAAAACCTAATGTGATCTCACAGGACACAAACCCTTGTAAAAATGGAAATAAGAACTCTTCATTCAGAACCACATGAATGTGACAAAGCAAAATGGAAGGGATAAGAGGGGAATTCAAAGCTTTTTGATAAAAGAGCAAATGAAACAAACAAACTCCCAGCTCTTCCTGGGTTGTGGGTTTTTTTCCTTCCCTGCGAGGCAATTAAGCTACTTACTAATAGCTTCTTAGGTGTATCCAGACAAATTCACATATAACTGACAAACTTCAGCCTAACTTTTTCCTAGCTACTTAGCAAACATGTACGTTAAAATGGGGATGAGAAATGACTGGTATTTACTACTATTTTATTATTAATCCCAAATGAGAAAAGAGTTTATCAGCAGCCATCTGGAGCAATGTAGTTTTCCCACAGCACTGCTGATGTTGCTTTTTTCTATTCTTAGCTCAACATAGGCATAGATGATAGTGAGGGATCTTACTGTGCGCAAGCAGAAAGCCATGGTTAATTTATCCCACAGAGGAAATCATGCTGTGCTCTCAGACAGCTCCAGACATGGATCCTGTCTCAGTCTGAGAAACCAGAAACTCTCAACTCTCAGTGACTGCTGTGGCACAGACCATTCCTGAAAGCAAAACTTACAGTAGTTGCAATGAAACAGATTTACTTCTTTCATAACAAGTTTAAGGATTCAATTTTTCTCACCAAACCTTCTTCTTGTTAAAATAATACACCCATGGCCCACTTCTCTGCCAGATCCAGAGAAAAAAGCATCATCTTCAGCCTCTGGATTAAGCACAGGCACTTTCTTCTACAGATAATTTATTTTTAACTCTTCAACTTAAAACAACACTGCTGTTCCATGAGGTCTGATTCCGAGAGTGCTACATCATGGATGCATATACCACAGCTTCTAAAGATCATTACTTAAACTGTGTGGATAATGGTCCCAGAAGCCTACATTATTAAACAATAAATATGCATGTTTCAAAATAATTCTCAATCCACTGTTAGACCACCAGGGGAAAAACATTTCTAAAACATGCAGTAGTCCAGCTCTCATGATTTGCTAGAGCCAAAGAAAACTCAGATCTTAACAACCAGAAAACAAACTTCACTGAGGTCCTTCTGAACCAATAGGCTGCAGGGCTCCCTTGGGTCCTGTCTCAGGTTTTCTTGTCCCAACAATAATGGCATGGAAAAACAACATCCAGCTAGGCAGTGGTGCAGGGAACTGTGCTCAGGGGGAGTATGTAGCTGCATCTGGTAGAAGGAGAGTCAAACACTTTCAAATAAACAGGGGAGGTCTATTGACCTGTTTCATGTAGTGTTAGTGTGAGTGGCAATTCTTCCAGTGCAACAGAAAAAAAACCTTCGAAGACTTTTCCTGAATTAAATCTTACTCCTACCCTATGTGATCTCCTAGCCCACATGATGGATTTCAACAAACATTTTAGGTCTAGAGCAGAACCTCTTATTCGACAGCTTACAATTTCACACCTTTTCTTTCAGAACTACCTACATTTTGTGTCCTACTGGGAGGAGGTAGTATCTGTTTAAAGCTGGCCTCGGCTTCAGAAGGACATATGGAGGAAGGTAATGTGAAAGACTGCAAGTGGATCAATTAAATTCCTGGGTAAATACTATTATCTCGATTAAATTTGTCTTAATTTAGTGCATTTTACATGTGATATGAAAGTATAAAATTTTAAGTAATTCACCTTATTAGTTTATTCAACTTCATTCACCTTCAATTCCTCATCTATGTAAAACCTGAAAGGAGTTATATTTCCAAATAATTTAAAGGCCAGCACACTATGCCCAAAATAGACACAGATGTATGTTGTTTATATCACAGAACTGCATCAAACAGTCTCCAGAACACAGCATATACACTGTTGTCCCCAAGGCAGCACAGCTATGAATCTTCCTATTCTACCCCATCTTTAAGGAAAATTATCAACTTTAGATCCTGAATCCTGCCATCTCAAAGGAAGCATATTATGTTTCCTGTCCCATGCACGGTGTACATACACAGGTGCTTTTTACCTCTCTACCTCATGTCATGGCCATGAGAATACATAGCAATGTTTTCTTCTCAATATTTGGAGAGACCATGAGCCACCTACACCTCTTGATTTTGAAGGCAGCTTCCTGTTCCACAGAATTGGTGCCTTACAGAAGACAAAATTAAAGAAGGTACAAAAATTTGGGGAACAGCCAGTTTGACCCCAAATTTGGCAGACTTTGTCTCAATGTGTATGATTCATATTGTCTGGTGAACTACCAGCAGCAGCATTACAACAGACCATCAAAATGATGTTAGGTCATCTTTGAAATCCACAATGTAGTACTAGATCAATGTGACAGGAAGCCTCTAGATCTTGATTCTACGTCATTTTCAAATGCATCACCAAAGGCTGCTCAAAGAATAAAGACTTGCTAGCATGCACTTTGTTCTATGTCCAGCCTTTTCAGCAGACTGTTCTTGTCCTTTTATGTTTGCCTTTTCCCCACCCCTTTTCTGATGGTTTTGCTTTTTAGTTTTGTCTCTAATTGGCTATTTATTATCTTTTCCAGAGTGAAATTCTTCTGGCTTTTTGATCAACATGTTTGCTGCAAGGGATGAACAGTGGGTTGCCAAAAAGAGTTTTCTTTATGGATTTATTAGCTCTAGAAGTGTGGAGTTTTTTATTAATATAGCAGTACTATCCAGATGAAAACAGCTAGCAGATCCTATGGCTCCTAAAGTGCCAGGCATTAAACTAGAGGTAGATACTCAGATATTGTGGTTGGGTGTAGAATAACGTTGCTGGGAACTGACACCCAGTTATTGTTTAACACCTGGGTCTGAACATCCCCAAATGATGACACACTTTCAAGGTGGAGCTTTTATTGAGAGCCATCTCTGCAAGCATGTATTCACAGCCAGAAAAATGAGATGACAGCTTTACCTTCTTTAGTATACCTAATAAGCAAGTAAACTGCCTTTGCTTTTAAACATTCACAAAATATATAAAACCGAGGGAGAAAATCTGTCCTATTGAATACAGTGCATAAACTCTCCTTTGTCTTCTACAGTGCATGGGGAGAGAATGCTCTCAGATTATAAACATTTGTGCAGCATCTGCAATCCTCACCCTGGAAATGCCTCTTATGTATTCCTTGTAAAATATAGTTTGTAGTGCAGAATACAAAGCATTTAAGGCACCATTTTTCAAAATGCGCTTTCTCTGGTCCTCATATTTAAAAGGACAGCCTTGAAAACACGAGTTTGTGTCAGCCAGAGAGACAGGCAGATGCTGTATGTCTGAGAAGGATGAACTGCAGTCTCCACCTCAGCAGACTGCCGACTGCAATCTAACATTGTTACCAAATGTCAGCATTATTGTATCCTTCCTGATGGTCATTTATGTGAGAACACCTGGCTCATACGCCTCTTTCAATCCCAGTTCTTTCTCTATGCATCAGAAACCACCATTGTCATCTGATATTCCAAACATCTTCCCTGTTTTCCTGTTCTGCATGATCTCCTCTGCAACGTGATGGCTATGACTGCTCCATTGTGAAGGGAACTGAGAGGGCCCAAGTCCTCTGAACTCCCAAGCACCTCAGATATCAAAAATCAGTCACTCCAGATTTAACATCAGAACAAACAAACAACTTTGGGACATCTGCACCAGCTCCCACTCTCCAGTCTCGTGCACTTCAGAACATTCAGAGACTAGGCAGCAGAAATCCACGAGTTTTAAGGAAAAAGAGAAAAAAATGTTAATAGTTCTTCAGTTTTTACATTTGTTCTGCATGAGTGAGACTGAGAAACAGGATGAGTCAATAATGTAACTTGGGGCTTTCCTTTTTGTGACAACAGGAAGAACTATAATATGAGAGCATGGCTCCTCCTTGTTCTAGGACCAGTTATGCTTGTATGAGGAGCTTATGCAGTGGGACTACCTGCAAAAACACAGTTGTCCTGGAAAACCACTTGTTCACAACCCCCTGAGGGCACAGGCAACCTCCACAAAGTGCGTAGACTCATATTGCTGCTCAGTCGACTCCTCAATAAGAGTAAAATAAAAAATTTTAATACTAGGCTATTAAGGCAAATTATCACAGTTTACTCAAAGAAGGTCAAAGATGACAGAAAGGGAAAGGACCACTAAGAGCTTCATTAAAAATGTCATTGTACTCTTATTAAACGATTAAGTTAGAGCTGCCTACCAAACTTCAGCCTGTGGTAAATAACGTAGCAATCAAGGTTTCAACACTATTTACCCTTTTTTCCCTTTTCTTTTAAAATGCTTCTGGTTAATTTTGCACAAACAAGAAAAGAGGAGCAGCACAGCAAGGCAAGAATAACTTGTGAGTAAAACCAGATGAACACTAACATATTTACATAGTGTAATGACTTCACTATTAATTCAAACAAACCCAGATCCCAATTCTCAGAAGAGAGAGCTGAGCACATGCAATCCAGGAGGCAAGAACAGGGTGGCTTCAGACTGCATTTATGTCTGCAGCCCCTGAGTTAGTAGAGACTGCTCTTAGTTTCAGTCTGCAATAGTCACTGAGGGACCATCTTTCATTCCAGACGTACTCCAACTACACCCTCTTCTCTATCTTATGGGCCCCTTTCCATTTTCAAGCAAGACTTACTTTAGTGGTAGTGACCATAACATAGAAGAAACAGAATGGTAGGATTTCAGAAAAAAAAAAAAAAAATGTAGAAAAAGCCACGTAATGTCATAAAAATGAAAAAAAAAAAAGAGAGGGGAAAAAAATTTCAGACTCACTGTAGGGGACAGTCACTTCTTGATAAAGGCACCCAAAAAACCACCAAAAACTTCAAAGTGGAATAATCTTATGTAATTTCTGAATTAAGCCAAAATGGACCTTGTCCTATTCTAGTCATTGTCAGCATGCAATTACCTAGAATTCCGGCATTTAACAATGAATTAACTGTAAATCTGTTCTCCACCCTCAAAATAAGCTATTCTTCAGCTAAGACTTGTATTTATCCTCTTCACTGCTACATTTTATCCTATCTTTTCAACTTATGTTTTCAAGCACTCTTTTCTTGTCTGAAAATAATATTCTTTATGTGGAGTTATGGAATCTCTTCTTTGTTCCTAGATGTCTTCGATGTTGGTCAACAAAAAGCCATTAAGAAGTTTAATCCTCTATGTTTGGCACTACATCAGACTGAGAGCAATTTCTTTGTAACAGCCTTCAGAATAAATATCCACTAAATACGGGGTTTTTTCCTTATACTGGTTACCCACACTTTATAGTGGGTGGCCCTTTCATTTATCCCATTACTATATTTCCACTTCTAAAGCTAAGCCAGATGCAGCAACCTGATACCACTTTTCAGTTCACGCAAATTTACTGTAATGAAAACTTCCGTGTATATCTGATACTTGTTAGGAAAGCCAAAGAAACAGGAACCATGGTAATATTGCACCACCTTCTTGACAACTTTCATTCTGCATGAGTTGGAGTCTCATGTAGAATTAGCATGAGACTTCATGCTTCATTAGCAAGCATTTTTTGCGTTTGGATGCCTCAGAGTGCAAGCATAGAGTCAACCTGTATCTGAACTACTCTTGTCAGTGTTACTTGCACTATAACCTTGCCCAGAGGTTAGGTTAGGTGTTATGCTTTCTTAAAATTCTACATGATCAGTTCTTTAATTGCTTGATAGCCTACCTAAGCAAGACCGACAAGGGCAGAAAAGATTTTAAGGATTTTATTTAATTGGTTTTGTCTGCCTTTTCTCTTTTCTTTATTCCTTCCTTTAAACAAAAGGCAGTGGAGTTTAAATGGCTTGGCTATGACAAGGCTACATAAGAAGTACACAGCATGCAGGTAGTTTTCTTGAGCCCTCATCCATTTATCTATATGATTTTTTCTTTTTTTTTCTGAATTTTTACCCTTCCTTTCAGATGTGCTAATTGTAACTGACTGTGTCTGTTACAATAATCTCCTCTACACAGAGATACAAACATAAATCGAGGTGGCCATATTTACCAGCAAAGTAGAAAAAATGTAGTCCTACTTTCAGGAGATACCTGTGAAAGCACATTTTATATAAATAACTTGATTTCCTAAAGCATATTTTACAAATTTAGTCTATTCAACTACTGCCAAAAATTCTTAGAGCACAGGTATGTGCAGAGCACTCCTTAGACTTAATGCTGAAACCATTCATTGACCATGGCTATGTGATTATGGCAAAGGAAGATTTCCTTCCTTAGCTTTTCGGTAGAGTGTTTGTTGGAAGATGTGAAGAAGATGCGATTTATTGTTTTCTCTATACTTCACATGACACTCTGGGGGAGAAAAAAAAAAAAGGAAAAAAAAGAAAAGAAAGGAAATTTGAATTAGACAGATAAAAACATTTAGAACTAAGTCTTGGATAGTTCAACTAGCAGCAGAGTTATTCAGATGATTTGTGTTATTCATGTGTTTATGCTTCTGATAACATAATCACATCTTTTATAGTTTACTATAGTTTATTGCCTCCGTACAATCCTAAACATCCACTGGTCAGATTATGTGACTAATACATCTGTTCTAGACCAGGCAGCAGTTACGAGTATTGAGGCCATGTTGCTGAGAACACAGCTGTGTTGGGCAGGGCACATCTCAAGGTTGAAGGACCACCGCCTCCCTAAGATCTTGCTTTATGGTGAACTTGCCACAGGCTGCCACATGAGAGGAGCCCCAAAGAGGAGATACAAGGACTCCCTGAAACAACATCTCAGCCTTGGCCATATTGATCACCATAACTGGTCTACTCTGACCTCCAATAGGGAGGTCTGGAGACACACCATCTATAACGCTGCTGATGCCTTTGAGAACACACGCAGGATCACTCTTGAGGAGAAAAGACAACGCAGAAAGAATTGTGCCTTGCAGAATATACCACCTAAGGAGTCTTTCTGCTGTGCCTTTTGCAACCGGACATGTCTACCTTGTATTGGCCTTTTTAGCCACCAGCGTGCTTGTAACAAACGTGGGTAGAGCCCTCCCCAAATCTTCGTTCGCGAAGCCTGGCCATGGTGATGATGATGATAGTTTACTGTTCACAAAGCATGATTCATCTCTTAGGCAACAGATTCTTTTCCTAGTCACAGGGCAGGTAGGTAGAAAAGCAGACTAGACTGATATGAATTAAAAGTACTTCATCACAGAAAAGTAATGAAGTAACACTAGATGGTTTTCCTCAGTCATGAGAAGGGTATTTCCCAAGTCAACCAATTCCCTTTCAGTTTCCTGCTCTTCTAATTCTCCAGGAGACAAGACTATTCAGAATAATTTGCAGTAGAAACAGTGAGACAGCACATTTCCCTGGCAAGGTGCCCTTTGTGCCATGTCTTTAGCACTGGGCTCTGAAGAGCACTTTGGCTTGAAGATTTCTCTCCACCTGCACTGAAACAATAGTTATGTCTGTGGTGGTTACACACCTGCTCTGCTGAAAGAGCTCCAAAACCCGCCAGACAGCTCTTTGCATATCCAAGTGTCTAAATTCACCTGAGTGTTTGCATGTTTTGTGAAAACACACAGAGAAAAACCTGTGACTAACCAAACCAGGCCAAAAAATAATCCCTTTCCCACAGACCACTCAGTCTCAAAAAAGGCACAATTCCCATGTCTTCAGAACTTTCTCCCACGTAGGAAAATCAGCCCATAAAGTAACTAAGTATCACTGTTTAAGTGTTAGTGTTTCCTAAATTTGATGCATTTTCCTTGAAGTCAATTCAAAGCATCATATGGGATAGGAGCAAACAGCCCATTGCCTACTAAGAGGAGCTCTCTAAACTGAAGCACTGGGGTACAGCCTTGTTGCTACTTGCTGCCTCATTAATTCAGGAATTAACTTCCTGTGAGTCATGGAAAATGACCACCAGAATACAGTGGAGAGGGGTGAAACATCAGCTCTTCCATAATTTCTGAGGCCAGTCTCTTGCTGGCCTTCCTACATGCGTAGGGAGGGAAGAGAGGAGAGACTACACGACCTTTGTAGTGCTTTGCTGCTACAACTTCACATTCTGACCCCTGTCCAGGGTAGAACTGCCCCTCCCTTGAAATGCTGAAATGCCATTTTCATTGGTATTAATTTTCCCTGGTATCAGTGGCACAGAGGCTATCAGCTTCTACTGCAGCCTGCTTTACAGGTGTTAGTGCTCCTCATGCTGAGTGTGGCAAAGCTTAAAGGAAGGAGGAATGAGTCCCTCCACTCTCAATGCCTGCAGGAGAAGGCATTTCCCACTGTGGAAACTGCTGCTCTGAACACTCCCATAAAGGCCACTTGAAAGCCTGGACTCTCTGAGGCCACACTAGAGTTACGCTGTTACAAATTAATCTACCTTGGACATACATAGGTATGGTGCATAGCAAACACTGGTTTTATTCCTGAAAAGCCATAATTGATCGTTTGGGTGAACTCTTCTCACTGTAATCAGTAAAACCTTGTTTAAACATGACACTTCAGGACATGGCCTGAAGGCAAGACAGTGCTCTACCTTAAAGGGTTAACAGCTAGGACATATATATTGCAGAGAGGTAAGATTTGTCATAAAGGAAAAACATATATTTACATCAGTATAATTAAAATGATCAGTTAAAATTCTTGGTTTGAGGGTGTCAGGCTATCTTGAGCTGCAACAATAGGGTATATGAATTACTTAATACTTCGCTCAAGTTTTAGATAGCACATAGTGTATTTACAAAGATTTAATCTAATATATTTATCCAGGTTTATTCAATAGAAGAGATTTTTTTTCTCAGTTAAACCAATATAATCATGCTGAAGCCTACAGCCTGACTGTGTAAAAGGGTATGAGCAGGGATACTGATAAGTCCCTCAGTAGACTGTCATACAAGTGTACTGCCCATCAGTTAGGCCTATGTATACTTCAGAATATTTCTTGAACATGAAATCCAACTGCATTGCTATTTCAACATTTTTCTAGCACATTCTGAAAGAACATAATAATTCCACTCTAAAATACCCCTTTCCAAATCTTTTCTTATTTTATTTCATCTTGTATTAACAAGACTTACATGCTTGATCATGAGCCCTGGAAAAATAAAGGAAGAAGCACATGCTAGTACACTTAGTCCATTTTTTGTTAAACAGATGACAAAGTTGGTCTACACACACCTTACAATCACTGACCTATTTCTCTCCTGTATTTTTAAGTCCTCACTATAAAACTCAGCCAAGGGAGATTGAAGGCACTGACAAATATCAGCCTTAGCAGCAGAGCAATGATCTGTCACACCACTTAAACCCAGCTGTTTGTAGAGTGATGGCCAGTAGGGACTGTATGCTAGGAGCAAAATACAAACGCCTGGATCCTCCCCAGCACCTCTTCCAGCTATTTATACAAAACTTTGCTGACCTTCTTTCCTTGTTTCTTTTCAGTGTCAGCTGCTTTTTACTCATGGCTAAGCCACAGTTGTTTACAATACACCAAAAATCCAAGCTAATGATCTTAGAGTCTTCAAGTCTAAGCACATCTGGTCTGGAACTGAGATTCTGTCCTAGGCCCATCTTTCACATAAATACACACACATCTAAATGGAAAAACACCCTGTGCGTTACAGATTTGCTAAGGAACGTGCAGCAGTACCCTTATCATTCCTATCAAGTGTAACTCAAGAAAGACTTGAAAAGTTCAAAAGAAGCAGCAAACTGCTGTTTAAATGAGACTCCATTAGGCAGAACTCTGTTCATGACTCTCCCAGATCATTGTTTTTATTAGCAAGCTACATGAATAACAGCAAAGCTATTTGTACAGCACTCATCGGGTTGGGTGCAGACTCCTACCCTGCTAGAGAGCTCTTTTAGATGTTCAATCCAGCACTGCTGTTATCTGCTCTGTGAGAAAAAAACCTGATGCAAATGAATGGAAATTTTGTGTCTGGTCAACAAAGGGGCTTTCCCAGACAAAGCAGAACGAAGATTTAAAGTTACTTGGTAAATCAAAAGGCTAAAAAGCCATGACCTTGTAATCTCTCCCTAATGTGAGTAGTCCTCACAGTGATCCCATGGTTTCACTGGGCTTCAAAATAGATTTACACATTACAAACTTAGAACATGACTCAAGATTTCAAGAGCAGGTCATCAATATCTGACAGAATAAAACTATTGAAATGTAAATTTTGTGTTAGTTGGAAGCATTCACTTTCAGTTATTTTAGAGCAACTTGGACAAACTTTTGAAAAGAGGCATGAAAACGGTCAGATTTATTAATGGAAAAGCTAAGACCATGTCTGTCAATTTTTCTGAAGCACCACATCCACTCCACTCATCTGTATACCGAGTAATGTCATTGTCTGACAATGTCCTCAAAAATCCATTTTGTATGACTGAAATGAAACATTTTCAAAGTTTAAATAATCTACTTTTGCAGACAAACCAAGTCTATGAATATATGTCATTAGACCATTACTGCATTCAGAAAAAGCAGCTGTAGAGCACTCCATAAATCTACTTCTACTTCCTCTGAGCAAAACCTGTTCCAATTTCAGAGTTAAGACTCCAGTTCAGTACTGCAGAACAAACACATCTGAGAGAATAAACCAGACTACTTTTTGATCCTAAGCCTTTCTCCATTGGTAGTTATGGCTGAGACAGTGCTTAGGTTTAGGCTGCTCCATACATGAAACTTACTCCAGAAAATGACCTTATGTAGCTACAGTGTCCTTCACACGTGGCCCTTTTGATCCTGATAGGATTATTGATTGAAGGTTTTGTTCTAAAGGAAGGAGCTTTGTATTTTGAATATAAGGCTGCTTGTGCTGAAATAGAAAACACCCACAGGTTTATAGCACCGGAGCTCTCACCTACTGTCAGATCTAACTTCAGTGCAGAACATTGCTCCTCCACAGGTCCCTGTTGGATGCCTTCCCATGAATAACACAGGAACTAACATGCTTCAGAAAACATGTTATCTCAAAAACCCCACCACTTTTTGCTGAAGAGTTTGAGGACTACTGAAATGATACCAGCAGTCTAACACGGATTCTCGAAGAATCTCCAAGCATCACAAGCAGGAAAAAAAATCTTTAAAAAAAAAGTCTGCTTTTTTAGAATGGTCTTGGGAATAAGATACTAACAAAATGAGAAACAGCAACAAAAAGTGCTAAGAAGCAGATATAGGGGTACAATTTAGAGACCGGTCTGCATCCAAAACCAGGACTGGTGAGCACTGCGAGCCAGCCAAGCTGTCACAGGTTCTATATGAATGCTGACATGATCAGGATTTCAAGAGAGGGAGACATACATATATTTCCATGCTTGAAAAATATAAGAAAAGCATTGATGAGTTCATTTTAAATAACATTCGCTTATCTAGCTGAATATATATGAATATATAGGAGAGATATAACATGGGACCATTCTGGTGTATGGCAAATGATAACAGAATATGACAGCAAGTACATAATTTGCCAGTATCATTATAACCATGTTAGATCTGCTTATAATTTTTTTTACCGAAAGGCAGCAGAGAAACCTTGGTTAGAGACAAGACCTGTATTGTTCTAAGCGAAGTAGAAATAGAAATCTAGTGCAAACGTCAGAAAGGTTCAAACGCAGCTCTGTAGTGGATTTAAAAAGAGTTGAATGAGGTTCTAAAGTCTTTTAGGATATGTCAACAAATCAAATTAAAAACAGAGCTATTCCAACAAGCAATGTTGTATATACTTACATATTGCCTATTGGTATACCTGCCATGTAAGAATTTAGTTTAGTTAACCTAGTTAGGAAACTCTTAATTTAAGTTTTATTTGCTTCTCCCTTTTGAAAACAACATACTATTTTCCTTTTTTCCTTTAATGGGCCACCAAATTACATGTGACCAAATGTACCTATTTAGTGAAAACGGGTTCCATTAGTATGTAATCTTACACTTGCATTGTTTTCTTCTGAAAGAAAATAATGGAGAACAGGTGGTGATGCTTAACATCAGGCTCCTGTTTCTAGAATTACAATCTTCTGGGAGCCACCAGCAATCTCTGAAAGCTGTCGTAAGTGCTCAGAACTAGTATGATCCAGAGCACACTCAATACATTAAAGCTTCTTTTTGAAAATTTAAGTAGGTGTGACAGGAGAAAACTGGCTGAATGGTGCAGGGATTCTAACATGTCCCTGCAAAGGGTCATGATTTCCTTCTGCATCCCACAATAAATAACTCAAGCTGGCCTCCATTTCCACAGCAGAAATTAGACATTTAAAAAATTCAAATAGGTACCAGATGCACTATAAACCTTTCTGGTTTAGCATTCAAATGCATGCTCATTCACATTGTTGGAAAATACAGGATTTAAATTCTCCTAAAAGAACATCAAGCAGCTCTTCCTTTACACTATTTATCCTTTATTCCATGCCACAAAAACAGCAGCGCCAATAAATATCTTGATGTAGTTTGAAAACCTACTGATGTCACACGGCACGAATAGTTTTACCCAGTGAGTCACAAAGCCACATGTCAAATGGACATTTCTTTATTTCAGCAATCCCATCCTTACCTTACCAAGTAGGAAGTGGTTTAGAAATAATTCTATATAACCAACTGTATTTCCCAATGAGTTCTCATGATAAACACGAGACAGAAACACCAATTAAGAGATCTGTCTAGATAGGGAAGCAAGCATTATATCCATGTTTTAAAATTTGTCTCCAAAGCTGAGGAATAGGACAAAGACAACACATACTTATAAGGCAGTTTCAACTGACACACAGCTTTACAAAAAGAGATGTGGAAGGCTGGCTGGCATCCCTAGCTACTGCTATATATTAGATATGCCAAGATACACACTTATACAAGTAAATAATCAATGCAGGTTTGTTTTTTGCCGTTTTAGTTTGAGAATGAAAGGAGTTAAAAGAATATAAAGTTACTTGCAGGGCTAGATTTTCTGCTGGTGGAAATTGGCAATTTCCCACCAATTTCCACAGGTATATGTCAAGTAGTATGAAATAGTTAGATTGTACTTAACAATCCAGATTTCTTGCACAGTTATACAAGATCAATATTACATTTATTATTACTAAGATTATTTCTTTTGGGGGACCCTAGTCAAAGTCAAAGTGGTCCCTGCAAGTTGAAATTAGTTTATACTAGGCTATCTTCAACAGGCCTTTGGGGCAAAATATATATATCTTAGCCACCTTTAGTGCCACCTGTGTTAGCTTTCCCCTAAAACAGAAGGCAGTGTGATGAGCTGCAACTCTATAGGAATCATATTCTGATTCAAAAGTGCTCAGGAAATTCTTTCACTGCTTCTGGTTTTCCTCAAAGTCTTAATGGAGTGACTGGGAGAGAGAGCAAAAGGCAACAGTATTAAGGGAAAGAGGATGGTAAATACTATTTTTTTCCCTCGGCATTGTGCTAAATCCACCTGAAATCAGCTCACTGAAGTAAGGGATTTTGTTACATTGTGCCATCAGATCCATCTAAAATCACCTGTTTTCTCAATTTCCTTCATACAGTAAATATTTTGACTCATTTGTCACTCCTATTAACCCGAATCCAGCTAAATGGCTGAAATTTCCTCTAACATGTACATCAAAAGTAAAATTCTTGAGCAAAAGACAATCACAAAAAAATTATTATTGTTAATGAGTGAACAAGAAAAAGTGTACAGCCTGATCCCAGGAAAGATTTTATCTCCAAAAGATAAAATAATTCTCATCCTATTTGTGAACTGACTAAATTTAAACTTTTGAAAACAATACATAAGAAAGCACATAATGCCATTTTTAAAGGAAACTGTTTTTAATAATTTTACTTTAATTCCAAACTCCAAACTTATCTTCAAAAACTATTTAGAAAAAGGAAGTTGCTGTGCTTTGAGCAGTGAATAAGACTGAAAAATGAAACTTAAATTATCAATAATTTAGTTTTCAAGAGATCTAATTTCTTGAAGGTTTTTTTCCCAAACAAGAACTGAAAGTTTTGTGTCTTTATCAAAACTTCTTGAACTTTTTTATGTTTTCCCTTTTCTTGATACTAGAGTTTGCAAAAGCAGTTCTAATAACAGCAGAATATTAGTAAAAACAACAGAAAATAAATTAAAACTTTCCTGCTTAATCCACGTACCATAAATGGTCTTAGTATATACATGCATATATATACAGATATATGTCAGATTTAACGTAAAAAAATATATCAAATTAGGATATGCTCTTACAGTAGGAAAACCAGAGACATTCTCCTTACTATACCATCTCTAAAATTATATCCTTGGCTAAAATTCTGAAAGTATTTTACCTTTTTAAAATCTTTTTCCACAGCCTGACTGATTACTTGCTAAGTCCATTTAAGCACAAATTCACCTTAGCCTGGAGCACAAAGATACTGGATTTAACTTTTATAAATACTACAAACTTAAAAGTATTGTATTGCTGAAATTTCCTTCAAATTCAGAGAACTTGCATAACAGGAAAAAAATCAGTGCAACTTAGGAAAAATGAGGTTTTCCAAGTTATAATAGCTTACAGTGATTTTTCTTTCCAGAAAAGGAACCTTGGATTTCAAATTGACATTGCTGTTTGAAGAGACAGCAGTTATAACACTGCATTCTAATAGGATAACTGGCCATTAAGTCCCTACACTCCTACACACTTTCCTCCATCCTCGATAAGATACTACTACTAAAGTTAGCTTCATAGTAGAAGTGAATTCTTTTCCTCATGAAAAGAGAAAATAAAAGCAGTAATCATGAATTTAACCAAGGAACTACAATAAGACAAACAATCTTTTTGGAACAAAAGATAAACACGGACCTGAGTGTCTGATCTTCTTTGATCAGTAGTTTGATCAAAAGACTCATTTTTGTTGCCTTCCAGACACAACAGTCTTACTACCTTTCTTCAAAGAATAGAAATCTTAATTTTCTAAACAAAGTGTTGAAAGATGAATCTGTGCTGAATTGTATCTTTCTGAACTAGTTGGTAGATATACATTAATTGTACGTAATTCATGAGGGGTAACATTCACGGTACCATAATTTCAACAGTTTGTTGATTAACTGTTTAATTTTTGCTCAGATTGCACTTCTCCATAAGCAGAACATTAGTACCTTGTGGCAGCATACTTTGCAGACAAACTGCGTTGCACTGCATATGACAGAGTTGTTCACCCTTCTCAGTTTGTAGAATCTGGATCCAATTTTCAAATGAAAGATCACTTTGCTGAACATTTATTTTTCCTGTGGAATTACTGCTTGGTGAATAGGCTGTTTTCAGCCTTGGGGGTTATTTATTTAGATTTTTGTTTTCTTCAAAATATTGATGGAAAATGTTTGTCTGCTTGAGGGGTTCCATTTGCTTCTGATCTGAAGATTGACTGACTTCTACTGCCTAAAAAGTGAGTGAGCAAGTAGAAATACAGATGGGAGATTAAATGATCACTAAGTATCTAAATGAACTGGTAATTACAGTCCCAGTTTCAAAAGTCTGTCAGATGAATTGCGTTCCAGTCTAATTCAGAGTTCTGGGAACTTAAATTTCTATACACTTAAAAGCTTATTATAATATCTAAAAGAGGTGGATGAGAGAGCATGAAAGCTGAAAAGAATAGAAAATGAATGCAGCAGTAACCTGCTGGTTCAAGAGCAAATGGAGGTTCCTAAAACCAATACTCTTCCCATCTGCAATAAATTGTGATATTCTCCTGCTTAGAATCTGTACAAATTGTGAAAATACCACTTTTTTTTCCCCATAAGACAATTAGAAAGAACCTATGGGTGAATTAAGTGGTCCCTTCATGCTTCTGAATGAGATAGTCATCCATTAAATACAGCTCTTGAAGCAAGTTTCATTATATTCAGGTAAATTTATGCTCACGAAACAGTGAACTGTCTTGGGAAGGCAATTCCACTCTTTCTCCGATACTTTGTGCACTTACGACTGTTTGAAAGACTCAGCTTTCTATTTCAGTTTAACTTGTGATTCTGCATCCTTTAATATTAATAATACATGAGGGTAATATGACACTGAATTTAAAATACTTTTTTTTGCCTATGTAGAAAGTCTTTCTGAATCACATAGACCTGGCTAGATGCCTTTCATGAAAGAAGAGGTGGAATTCTGCTCCAAATCAAGCAAATTTTAGTGTCTACTTCTTATTTCTAATTAGGTCTCACGGAAACATTTTCTAAATGATCTTTTTTTTTATCAAGAGAAATAGCATTGCAAAATCAAAACCAACCTTCACAACCCAAATCCATGTTGGTCTCACCAGTGCATTTTTAACAGCAACAGCAATGCTGTGGTATCAAGATGAAAGTTGCAAAACAATGTTTTTATTGCCAGGTAATGCAGAACAGAATTGGCTTGGGCAGCTGACAGTGCACAGGCTGAAAAAGCCTTAGGAATGTCTCCATTCATGACCTCATCAGTATAGAAGGGATACATTATTTTTTTTATTGGAAGTTTTTGATTAATTTGTGAAAACGCTGAAATGAGAACTGACACAGACAATGGAGTGGAGCTATGGCCCAGGCTTTCTCTAGACATCTAGAGGAGTGGTTTGACTTTCAAAAGTGACTAAGCACCCAGTGCCTTCCAGCTACAAACTATAAGTATTGCTGGAAGCTCAGTTTAAAAATATCAGACTATGTACCTAAAACTGTGAAAGGGACCTGACAACCTCACATTAGCCTGAAAAAACCCAAACAAAAACCACCAACCAACCAACAATGCATTTGTCACCCTTGTAAATACTGTATCCCCTGCCATTAAAAGCAGTGTGCTCTGAGAGCCGATATGCTGTGTGCACAAAAACAGCAGAATGAAAAAATACACATCACTGGTTGGGTTGGGTTGGTTTTTTTCCTAGCAAAAATGGTGCCAAAATCAGAAATTTCAACAAGCAGACAAGTTTAGGATAGCAAGTTCCTTTCTACATCTTCTTTAAAGGAAGGAGCAGACTGGACTTGGTCACATCTGCCAAAAATCTTGTACTGCATTAGTGATAAATGTGACTAGTCTCTTCACTTGTGACTCAAGTAACAAGACATCACATCTTGCTCTCAAGCACAGTGGAGAGGCAGTGGCTCTGCCAAGTTTTTTACTGAACCTGGGTGGTTGGAATCCAGATCTGAATGCCAAGGTATTTTAAACATGTGTGTTAACCATGGCTTTTAACTGGTTTGGAGTTTGCAGGTGGAAGAGGAGATCAAAGGAGAGGTTTAAACGTGTTTTTTTTTAATACTATCGATATTCATTCAGTGAGAGATGGTAACCAGAGACTGCTGCTAGGGGAAAGCAGTGGAGGAAACACAATATTTTTTACACTCAGCAAACTCCCACTTTTGCCTGATGCAGAGGAGAATCTGGCGAAAGCAGGGAAAGACATACACGCACACACACACACATAGAAAAAGACAACACACACACACGCACATGCCAACACTTATAACATTGTGACTTTTATTTAAGTCTTTAAGACTTCTAAAATCTTTGGACAAATAGACTTGAAAGACAAAATCAGAGATTCTTGGGTTGTTTGACTGTAATCCTGAGTTGCTCTTTGTCCTCAGCTTTCTGTATCAATTTGTAGAAAGAGCCCACCGACCCTATACTTCCCTGACGTGAGAGTACTTTCCATCAAAATCGTAACAACTTTGGAAACACTGGAATTTTCAAACATTTAAAGATACTCAGCCTTGTGTGTAATGATAATTTGTGAGGGAAGAATTTACTCATGAGCAAAGAAAACACTCGGGGAAATAACAAAGGAAAGCAAAACGACCTCCCAAAACCCAAAACCTTCATTCTGAATGATAAATGACTTGAAAATCTGACCCTTTTTTGAAAATTTAAGGTATTTACTTCTGTAACTGACTAAATGGTAGTAAAAATCTTTGAAAAGTCTCCCTGACTTGTGCATCCTACATACTTTGTAATCTATTCTAAGCCTCTTTGTCTATATCTTCATTTTTCCATTTCCTTTTCAATATAGTCACGTTTTCCATTTGCTGTAGCAATCTCTTTGGACTATTTAACATTTTGACTAAAAGTCTTGCTGGATAACAAAGCCTCACTGGAGTTCATGGGATATTAACGTTGATGTCCATGGGCATTGGAGAGAATACAAAAATCAGTGCTCAACCCAAGGGTTGAGTTCAGTTAAGTAGTTAAATTTTTGCCTGACTAATATTTGTATATGCACATCATAACTGAGGTAAACAAGACAACACAAATGCTTACATTGAACCAGATATGCTTAAGTTTCCTGATCAGCTGAGTTAACAAGCTGGGCTATTTATGATACTGATAAAATATAAATTGTTAATGATTTCTATGTTGATAAAAATGATAAACTAAATAAGTACATAAAAGTCACTATAATGTATGAGAGCAAAGTGAATATGACAGCATCCTGTTAGTTGCAAATACTCAAAGGAGTAAGATCATAAGCAATACAGAAGGATTTCTCCCAGATGCATTCTCCCAGCTTCAGTCAACAGCAGTTCAGACACATCTGAAGCTGGCTGGTTTACCACTGTGTTTAGTTTAGATGCATCTGAAGCTGGAAGTTTAGTACCTACCAGTGCAATCTCTCATCTCTGCGTCTGTCTCATCTCTGTTTGAGGAGTTCCATATGGCTTCCACAGCATCATGTGGCAATGAGCTATACAACATGAAAAAGTAGTTCCTGGCTGGCTGATAATTTCACACCGTCTGCTCTTGGCTCTTCTTCTACAGCAAATACTGAGTGATTGCTCCCCATTCACCTTTTCCTGACTCTTAGTTACTTTATATCTCTCTGTCCTGTTCTCCCACTGGGCATCCCTTTTCCAAGATGAGTCTTTGCACCTTATTTAGTTTCTCCTGTGTTAAAGTAGTTCTGCTATTCTGATCATCCATGCTGTCCTTCTCCATTTAATCCTGACTGCCTTTGTATCTTTTGATAGTTATTCAGCACCATGAAATTAGAACCAGTTTAAAAATGCCCTCTGTTTTGTTTTCAGTTCCTGATATTCCACTTGAATTTTATTTTCTTAATATAATTTTAATTTTTGTCTCCCTGTTGCCGCTTCACCATTAAAGATGGCTAAATTGACTCTAATTTACAAGTTATCGCTGTATGTGCTTAACTGCCATCACATTATGCTGGGTGCATTGCTTTATACTTCTAGAAATGGAATTTTACCCATGGGGTTTATTTCTCAGATGCTCAGTATCCTGGCATTTACTGCACCTCTTTATGGACCATTTCAGTTCTTACTTAAGTTCTGAATACATTTTGGTAGAAACTTCAGTGGCTCACTAGTCCCCCATTTTCCAGAACATTTGAGAATAAATTGAACAGCATTAGTCCTGAAAGATTTATGTGAAACTTTGCTGACAGCCTCCCTGCACTGTGAAACCTGGCAGTATTTTTGATCAGTTACTAGTTATTCTAATCAGTTATGAAATGGGTTATCTCTTGGCAATTCAGTTTCCCTAAAGTTTTTGTATTTGAGCTGCAGCTCCACTGGAACAAGTATTTGAAGAGCAGAAATAGTGTAATTTGATTTTGATTCGTGATTAGCATGGTAGGAGTGTGTTGTTTTGAAACCTTAACTTTAATATTGTACTTCCATATATGATTAAGGTTGAGTATTGAGAGGGTATTTTTTGAGGTAGGCTGGGAGGAAGAGGGAAGCCTCAGCCTCACACGTTTTATCGGGACAGAAAAGTGTTAGAGATTTTTTTTGTTCTGAAAAATACTCAGGTGAAAGATACTCTTAAAATGAACTTCAGAAGAAGCAAATATTCACAAAATGTCTTCTAGTAGCTGATTTTTCAACTAATTGTCTGTCATTAGGGGCATTTAGGACAGAAGGGGATCAAAAGTAAAAGCAGTGTGATATTTTACTGACAAATGGTTAAAGTATACAAGTACAAAGTTAAGTCAACAGTATCAGGAGCAGTCAAGCTCCTGGTACCGCAGTAACACACACAGGCGTTGTACCACTGACAGCACATGAACTGTGTTCATGGCTGGCCTTGTCTGCTCCTACTGTTTCAGCAGTGTGGGTCACCCTGGCTGAATTTCAGCCTGTGCCACCCAAGCAGCCCTTCAAGCTCTACAGATGCTATCTCACAGAAACTGGTTTGCCCTTCAGCCAAGGGGTAAAATTGGAATTTAAAGGGCTAGATCGTTAAGGAGCACATCGAGCACAGAAGGAGCACTTGGAGGTCAAACCAAGGAAAGAAAGAATCAAATCCAGAAACTGAGTGTCAGTCTCTGTTGTGCAATCTGTTTTCACAGAATCAGCTAAATCTGAACTGGTGAATTCCACTTCAGCTTTTGCTCCTACCGCCACTATATCCACAGTATCTGGGAAATTACTTAAACACAGCTCCAGAGAACAGCATGGGACCGGTGCTTCCAAAAGGCCAAAGTCAAAATGTTCATATATCAGATACATGTGCCAGAGTAGCTGTCCCAGCTGCACACCACATGATGTGTCAACTGCTTTACATAGGGTGGGTCAGGAAGAGGCTCATTAAAGACAAGCACTACAGCTCTGCTTGCAACATCTCTGCATCCTTGTCCAGTTTTACACCAAAAAAAAAAAAAAAAGATGCTGGTTTAAGAAAAGGGTTACTCTTCATGAAGATTGAAACCCGTACAGAAAGGCCAGAGTAACTGTGTTTGGTACATTAGATACAGATGCATCCCTGACCTTTCATATAATTATTTCATCGTTGATGGAACAGTATAAATTCTTCTGATTTAAGTTTTCTGTAACAATAATTATAACAAATTATTCAGACAACCAAACTCAGACTATCTCATATAGGTGTTGAAAAAGAAGTCCTTGTCCCTGAGCATGCATCGCACTGCAGGAGTCTCAGACAGACAATTTCCTCTGAGATGAATTTCTCTCCTGTGTGGAAAAGGCCATGATCCCACTCCCTAAATGCATGCAGAACCTAATTCCCACTGAAAACATTCAAGGACTTAGGTACATAAATACACCTCAAATTCATCCTATCTATAAACAGGGTCAAACCTTTCTGTGCAGAAGTGTGTGGTACTTCTTGGATAAGAAGGGCCATGAAACAGCACATTTTACAAAGTAAGGAGCTGAAGTGTAGAATTTCACAGCTTGAACTTGTGTCTGTGGCCAAATTCTTTTGGTACATCTGCTGGAAAACAGTGCTGGAGGGGAGTGATTTACATCACTTTTTGGGGGGTACTGAATTGTCATGACCATTAAGGATGTTACCCTCGATGTACTTGAAAGCTGTTCCAAATAAGACATCGTTACATGGCTGTTACAGAAGATAATATGTTTTCTCTCATTTTAGCCATCCTTGATCCTTCTGTTCCGATCTTTTAGCTCTAAAATAGACCTCAGTCTCACCAAACTCAAGAGTGACAGCTGCACTCCAGACCTAGGACTCACACCCCACTATCATACCTATTCATACAATAGATGCCCTGACTTCTAGTCATCTCAAACCTTTAAAACAGAGTTAAGACAGTGCTATCCTACTCATCTGTTTGTTCGTATTGGAGGAGGATGTTGTGGGTAACTCTCTGCGACAAGAGCCTGAGAGCAGATACCCTCTCTGTTGTTGAGTGGTATCTCGGCTAACTGGGACTGTCTGTGGTACATGTCTGTTCAGAAAAACGGAAGATTTTCAGAGTGTTAATCCCTGTTACACAGACAATCTGTAGTCCATTTGCTATTAGTGCTTTTTGGTTTTATTTTTTAACAGGGCCTTAAAACATATTTTTCCTTAAAATGACAACATTTTTTTCTGCCTTCTTTGTTTGTGGGGCTTTGTGCACTCATAAACAGTTTAAGAGTTCCCTTCACACCTGCACTGCACATGTGTTCCTGTAATAAATATTCTCATATCTATCCTTCACTGATAACTTAAGAGGACAGTGTTTAAGAGAAGGCATCATCCTTGCAACTGTAATGGACAAAACCAAACCCAAATCCCAAACATACAGCAGTGACAGTGAGGCCAGCATGCCTGGAGAACGAGGCAACCTCCCTAATGGCCTCAGAGTTAGAGCAGAGAGGTTGAGGGGAAGGCAAGCAGACCTGCAACCCCTTTCCAGCTGGCATATCCTGCTGAAAGGCACAAGGAAGCAGCCTGTACCATCCCAAGATTTTGCTGCATCTTTTATTGTCCCTCCTGGACTCTGTGTTGCTTTTTTTGGAAAATCATCCCCAAAATGCTTCCCAATTAGCATAATCTGAGCTATGCTGAAGCTATGCTGCTACTCAAAAACATCTTGCTCAGAAAATGCCCCCTGTAGTCTTGTTTACACAGCGGGGGAGTGGATCAGCATGCATTAGATTGCAGTGCCGTGACTTCTCTTCTCGTCTGCCTCGTGCTGGTTATAACTCTGCTTGCGCTGGCATCACTGACCAGGCCCCAGCACGAAGGCCTCAGCAGAAGGAAAACCCTAAGTCAGCCTAACCACAGAACAGTTTGGGATTGGCAAAAATTTCCCAGCCTCTTTCAGTTTAAGCAGTGGTACAAAGTCTGAGAGAAATTTCCCTCCACAGAGAAAACCTTAATCTTCTGGTTAGACAACATCACACACTACAATTTGATACTTAATAAATTGTCATGAAGCTATAACACAAGTATTCACTTGGTCACTTATCCTTTTAGCAATAAAAAACAATTGGGACTGAAATTCAGTTGCAATTTGTTGCAGCTGCTGTGGCCAGGACCCCCTCAGAAAGTAATTTCCAGAGGATTCTTCTTGTTAAAAAACTATTTTCTTGGCGAGGGGTGGGATGTCTGGAAGATAACAATGGGGACAAAACCAAGCACAGGCGTTTACAAGCATTCCTAAAGAGCATTTTTAAAACTCTGTATTTATTTAAACAATTATGAAAACATTTTATGCAGCTAAGTAGTTTAGTACTACCACCAAAACATAAAATAGACTTTTAAGCCTAGGCAGTTTTCCCCTTTACCTGTAAGATGACACATGAGGCAACAACATTTAGCTCCATCCTGGATAAAGTGTGGAGAGAGGATGCTAACCTCCTGGTTTCTCAGTCCTTCCTTGGTTCCCAAAATTTCCATTTTTCAGTTCTGATCTACACTCACTCTCTCTCCCCACTACAGGATTTGGTTATGAATAATATACATTGTAAATTTAGTCTTTGGGGAGTAATGGGAACTGAAAGGGTCTGGAAGCACAACATTCAGTCTCGCTGGGCAACCCCATAGTGTTCAGCTCACACGTAATGATTGGTTATGTGACTCAGATGGTATCATTATTGCTACCTGAGTGGATGAGAAACTGAAATTTAAGAATAATAGGTCTGGTAAAACATGACCATTTGGCATCTCCTCTCTCCTTCCCTCCTTCCTGAAGAATGACAGGGGAGATGATGTTTGAAAAGAAAGTATCCAGCAGCTAGTACACACAGGAAAAGACACAGCTCAGTCTCTGTGTTCTGGGCAACCTAGAGCCTCAAAGGATAGAGAGAAACACAAACTTTTGTTTTTTAGGATAGAAAACAGCATCCTGAGTCTCCCAGGAAATTCACAATGAACTGGATAGGAGGCAGGCTCTGCTTTTTCATTTTCAAGGCGAAAGAAAAGAATCAAAGCAATATGGCAAGCTCTGCAGTATATACCAGCCCTGAGAGGACAGGACAGGCCAGCAGAAGCTTCATTTGGCCATTTTTCACTCAGCTGTTACTGAAGAGACACTCTGCAAAGACAAATGGTATGCCAGCCCATGGCTCTTGATGCTGACCATCCAGAGTACTGTGGCTGTACTTCATGAAACACTAGAGTTTTGCAGTAAAAAAAAAAAACAAAAACAAACACAAACAAACAAACAAACAAATAACAACCAACAACAAACCAAAAGCAACAACCAAAACAAAATCAAGTCAAATGAAAGCAAAAGGGTCAAATACAAGATGGTAACACATCTCAATGCCCTTTTTTTTTTTAAATTTTTGACACAGACTAAATCTTTCTGATACTTCTGAAAATGAATTGAACTAAGTTAATGCCAACTACATTATTTAGGCTTAGCATTTTGCATTTCTGCTAGTGCTTTACATACAGTTCTCTCCCCTCCTTCCATAGACCTTGTTTTACAGCAAAATGTCCAGTTTAGTATCTTTCCAGACTGTCAAGAAGAGATGCACCATTTTCTGTAGGAATATACAGAAAAAAAAAAAAAAACACACCAAAAAAGCCCCCCACAACCCAATTCTGGAAGCTGCCTTGCTTTGTCCAAAAGGAAAAGTAAAGGAGTTCTTTCCCCATCAGATTCATTACTTCCTCTGATGCTGTTCTAGTTAAGAATGAGATTCCAAGAATAAAAGTTTCCTGCTGCAACATAAATGTATTTTCTTCCCAATTTCTTTAGGAGATCTCCACTATAGGCACTTCAGACTTGCAGAGAAGAAATCATGCTGACAGCAAGTCACTGCTTTACTCAAGGCAAGCTGCCAAAACACGTAGAACTGAACCCTGTCCTCTCATTCAGTGGACCGATAAATATGCTTTTAAAAGCATGCACAGCCTGGTTCACACTTACATGATGCACAGAGAATGAGGCAGAGGGCTTGCAGAGTGAAGCAACACCTCATTCCCGAGCATGTGCAGAACAGTCTGTCTTTGCTTACTGCTAAAAATGGTAAACCGGTGCCATTTGCACTACACATGTGCAACATGCATGTCTCAAAGATTCATTACCATGCATATGAAAATTCAATCATATCAAAGCTAAACTTTGAGAAAGTCCCAAGGGGCTGAACTGTGTGCTTATGTGCTTTGAGGGGGAAAACCCAACAACTTGTAAGCTTTTTTTTTCTTTTTGTAGCACTGCCCTGCTCTTTCCGTTAGTAAGAACAAAATAGCTGCTGAATGAGTGGACTCCATGTTCCCACTGTCTGTTTATACCCATTTATTTTCATAATTCAAGTTTTGTTTCTGTGAACACAAGTGTATAAATCATAGATGGATTCAAGGCCGATCCCAAGAAAACTGTAACTAAGATGAGCAAAACTCACTATTTTATGAAGATTGCTGTGCTTTAGTCATTTAGTATGAACATGTGTATACTTTTAAGCCATCTCACTCTCCCCCGACACTACTTTATGGAGCTCGTTCCGGAGCAAAGGATTCTGCAATTAGCTTGGAAGTATAATAAATTCACCTATTTTCACATTTCATTGCAATTTGAAAATTGCTAGTGTTCATGAAATTTTCTATTAAAATAAATCTGCCCTTCAATCCAAAAGGGAAAAATTTCACTGAAGAAAAGTGATGGTTTGGGGCACACACTGTCATTACATATCCTATACTTGATGAAAAAAAGAAGAGAGGAAGGTTGATGTTCTTGAATGAAAATTAAGTCTTTTGAAGACAAAATTAATTTTAAAAGAAAAAGAAACAAACCTTCTGATCTTTTGGCTTTTGTGTTGATCTCTCATACCCATGGATATAGAGCTCATAAAAGCTGGTTTCAACCTAAAGGTACTAGAAACACAGCCTAGAACATAGTAATGAAAGATGAAGATTTTAAAAGAATTATCCTCAGTCACTAAAATAAAACCCAAAACCTAAAATTCTTAATACACCTGGAGTTTTACAAATGCAGGAATAGCAGAATGGTGGCTTCTAGCTTTCTTCACCATTTCTGTAGTGTCATATAAAATTAATATCTTCAAATCTATAATAAAAGTTTCATGACTGGAGTGCTAAAATCGACATGAAGCTCCACAGCATCAGGACATGGTGACAAGCCAGGTGGCAATAGTGGGCCACGCAGGAGCTGCTGGATCCAAGTCTAGTGTACCACCCCCTGACTCTTGCCAGCCATGACCAGTGTGTGCATTTGGGGGGTAGCAGATCTTGGTAGGGACTGTGGAAAGGGAGCTCTCTGCTTTGAAGGTGTTCTCCAAATTATCATTTTTACATCTATATAAGACATATTTGGATATAATCAAAAAAATTAACAGATATACAAAACCTGGAGAGGAAAGCAGTACTCAAAAAGCAAACAGAAGCAGAAGCTTCATGGGACTCCTCCTTTGCAAAGTTAAATTCCTCCTAAATGACATTTCCAGGATGATGCATTTGTAAGTACAACTGTAAAAGGACCAAAGGCTCAGCTGACAAACCGTGAGATATGAAGTGCTTGCAAGATGCATCCGGTGTTGAGATAATTAAAATCAAAATTAAACTTGTGCTATATTTGCATCTGCAAAGCATCAGTTAATCAAACATAATGAGTTAATCAGACTCACTTTTCTGAGGGCAAAATGTAATCATGCTTCATCATTTTTTGTGTCACTCTTAAACTCTGTCCAGACAGAAACTAACTCTTCCTAAGTACTTGCACACCCAGCAGCACAAGAGAGTTGTAGAAAACTTCTAAACATTGTTGCAAAGTTAATAGGAAATAGTTGTAGTAAAGATACTTTAAAGGGAGCCTTTGCTCTATATTAAGTCAATTAATAATAACACTTTGAAGAGAACACCAAGCATGACCCAGGAAGGAAATAATACTCTGCATTTCATTTTTGCAATTAAGAGACCAGTCACTCGGTTATTTAGCAAGACTGTTGCCACTAAACTAGTATGTCTCCCAGATTCCTAACAATAAACAGCAAGAGCAAAGAATAGATTCTCTGATGACCTCTGCAGATTTAGCAATTCTGTATTTATTTTTTTAATTAAAAAAAAAAAAAAGGCAGCTATTGCTGGATGTAATTTCTAGGTATTGCAACTAATTTATTTTTAATGCCATGGAGAAATAATTTATACTGTCTTGGTTACTAGTTATTTAAGATATTGTGGTTACATTTTTTGTGTCTTTGGTACATTTTATTGTAACATTGTCAGGGTACTGCATTCAATTACTACATCTCATGCTGTTTTACTTGCTAAAAGCATCATCCAAACATTTTCTAGCAAGTTTTTGTGGGTAACTACATCCTGTCCAAGAAACACACGTATGTCCATGCGTTAATAGGTATGAGATCAGTATCAAATTAGTGATTTGAATTAATGCTTCTTTGGTTTGGCTTCTCTGGTCTCAAACCTCTTAGCTCAAGCTGCAGTGGAGTTTAAAAAGAATAAACACATTTTTAACATTAAACCAAGTGTATTTGGAATACTAAGGCTTATCTGATAGCCATCTATTGCACCTCTACCATGTTAAAACTTGACCCAGCTTTTCACTCCTCTCTCCCCTTTCCAGACCACATTATCTCTTAGTCAGCCCCACAGTTGTGCGGGTCCCCTCTCCTGGCTGTCCCAGTTCTTCCCTTTATTGCTGCTGCTCCCATCATGTGCACAGGGGGAGGGACAGTTCCAATGAAAAGCACAAACCCAAACAGCTATGCAGCAGCAAAGGGAATAAGAGACACATCTTGCTGAGGAAAGAGCTGAAGCAATGGTTTGTGGCCAGGACATGGAAAGGGCAAAAGATAATAGCACCCATGGATTGAAGAAGGAGATCAGTTAAAAATAAAGTTTGGTAGGTCACAGCCTACTAGATCATTAAAGGCAGGTGAGTGTGAAGGAGTCCAAACCCCAGCACTGACAGAGGGAACAAGCCTCAGAGGAGAGAGGGGACTATAATCCAGAGGCAAGAAGTCAAAAAGATGGTGAAGTGAGTTAAAGAGGCTACAGAGCCATTAACTAGGAATCTATGGAATGGCTATTCTTTTCAGTCACAGCTACAATATGTGGGATTTTTCCTTTCAAGTTACATCTCTGTTGTTGAGCTAGAGCACTCACATGGGAGAGGTTACCCAAACACAGTGGAAGCTACAGCTAACACGCAGAAAAATTAATTCAACTTCATTGCCAATTATGAACCTATTCACTGTATCATAATTATCTAGAGAGATGATATATCCAGAACAATTTCCCAGAGAGGCTACACTACTGTGTTAGATGTCCCTAGAAGCCATTTCTCTAAATCAAGTTTTGAAAGGAAATTCATGGCAGACAGTATAAAATACTGACCCCCCCCAAAGTAACCTAGACTAACATGCACTGTTAGTCTATTTCTGAGCATATTTTTCCCTTGTGCAAATGCTGTAGATACTTTCTGATTCTCTGTGAAATGGGAAAACATTAACAGTTTGCAGAAAGGGGAAAACAGGAGAGACAGTGAAGAACAGTGAAGAGAGCGAAATCTCACCGATTTAGCACATCAGTGCTTCTCATTCACTGCTGATCCAAGGCAGTAAAGGGAATAAGAATAGAAAATAAATAATATTCCTTAGAAAGACATAAAAGTGTCTTACTAAAATCCACATTTGCCCTGCTAGTCTCTCTGCAAGCCGGATCAGCTTGCTTTGCTCATGTATTTTCATGAATTTGAACTGGAGCTTTGCCCGACAAAGGAGTGCTGGATCTTCCCTTTCTGGGCAGAAGCACTGTAACTACCAGCTGAAATACATCAGCACTGTAGATAAGCCATCAACTATTGTATCCGTTGATTTATTGCTGATTAAAACTCCCAACTTAGTCCCAGTCCTGAGAATTAACATAACTGAAAAGCAAATAGGTTACGGGCTGATGGTCCTTTTATCAGTTTTGGTGAGAGCACTCTGATTTTCAGTACATGTATGTGCAGATTTGAAAGCACAGATCGGAGCTGTCAAAACAGCAAAATTTTATTAATTTTCCTTTAACTTGTATATCCTTGGTCCTTACTAAAACTATTTCCTAGTTTGTAAGCAAGACACTCAACTCACCACTTAGTGTTGCCAAGTTATAAAGGATACTCTTACTTTTGAGAAATTATAAATTTCACTAATTCAACAGATCATTTTAGAAAGAAAAGCATATGCCTGTTCTTTTGCAAGTGGCATAGTAAACTTCAGTGCAAAGTCCCATAATCTAAACAAATCAAGCACTAACTTAATAAGAGAGTACTTTAAAAAAGATTATGAAAATGTCATGTCTCAATTGGTTGATATACATGACACCGCTGTTAAAAAATGCAGGGGCTTACCAACCCTGCAACTGGAAGTATCACCAAAGAGAAAACATTATCACAAAAGATAATATTTTCTCTTTTCTTTTCTCTTCTCTTCTCTTTTCTTCTCTTTTCCTTTTTTCTTTTTTTCTTTTCTTTTCTTTTTGCTTTTCTTTTTTCTTTTCTTTTTTTCCTTTTCTCTTCTTTTCTCTTTCTCTTTGTTTTCTTGTCTTTACTTGTCTTTTCTTCTTTTTACTGCAATTCTGTTTTAACTGCTTCAGATGGACGGCCGAAAGTAGCATCTACAATTATTGGGATCAAATCTGTGTCATTTTCACATACATCTGTGTGAGGCCATGCAGGATCCGGGCATGGAGTCTCAGAGAGAGAGGGTGAAATGAGTGCTGACAGCCCTTGATGGGAGGTCAGTTCTCACTCCCTGGGAGTCAAAGCCACCAGTTCTCTGGGGGTCTTTGGTTGTGCTACAAACACGACATGTTAACATGCATGACATCTCTTCTACCGCTACAGATACTTACAGTGCTGTCTCTCACTTGAAGTGTGCCTTGTGAGTTCTAGCCAGTAACCAGAAGTCCCCAGCAAATCCCAGTCCAGGCTGGCCAGTTAGGGGCAAATCTTGCAAATGCCACTGGTGGGCAGTACAACTTGTTTTTCAGGAACTGGGTGAATTATAATCGATTACTGATTACATTGCACTGAATACACCTTGAAGTGCTGAGGATGATGTACATAGGGGAGGGTGGCAAGACCTCCCGAAAAGGCAAAAGGCTGTACAGCACAGCCTCACAAAACTCATGAGACTGATAGCACTCAGTGGAAAACTAGGACTTGTACATTGACGTTTTGTGAATACATAGAAAACGAAAGAAAATCCAAGGAGAACATACAAGAAGGTGTATTGGGCTCCTCTATTTCCTGAAGGTGATTCAACATAGCAATTGTTACAATGCGAAGTAGAAAAGAGCACAGTTCTTTAGTAATATGAAACTTCATTACAGCATCTGTTACTAAACTTTGCTGAGAGGTAAGGAGAGGCAACCAAATTCTGGGTAAATTATAAAACAATTGAGTGGCTAGGGAAAGAAAGCTTGGAGGATTTTAAAAGCAAATTTCTCACACACAAAAACCAAAACTATCACTACTGTTATTATGCCTGCACATAAAACCAAATGATAACATTCAATTATCAGGAAACTGATGTGAAACACTTCAGCAAATTCAGTGAATTACTTGAATTTTCAGTTTCTCTTCTGCTTTAAGGAAAATGTAAGCAAGATACAGACCCTTCAGGCATTGAGTATTTTGCCTTTTTAATGCTGAATGTTGGCAGCTCCCTTGCTGCTACACTGTTGCTTATGAAAAGCAGCTGTATTTAGAGATCCTAATAATACCCAATAGTATAAAATCTGTATTTTCTGAAGAAGTCTACCTCCTTCAACCATCACAATGTACAGCATGCATATCATCCAAGTCAAGATTTGAGAGGAAAGAAGAGGACTGATAGCTTAAAATGCTGCCTTATAGTTTACCACAAAGATAGCTGAATGAAGACTATTTTTTATCAGACTTCCAAGTTTGCAGGCAGGGTAGAGACAAAAGAAGACTGCACAAGCAAGTCAGGGTCTTTTTTTTTTTCCATAAAGTTTCTCTAATCTTTTCTCTCTTCTTTACATTCAAACTCTCATAACAAAAGAAAATTCCCGCAAACAATAGAGAATATTCTGGAAAAAAACCTAGAATTTGTTTCCCGTCATATTAAGCAAATAACTGTACCTTAAACTATACCACTGGCGCATCATGCTTTTTTTACCAGATCAATTTGCTGGGTGTGATTTTTAAAACCAAGTTTGTTTCGCTGCTGTGAACAGTTTTTTACTTCATGCTCAAATTTTCCTCACCTATTCAAATTCAACTCATTTAACTGTCTGAGAGTTAACAAGAAATTTCTTTTTTTACTTCTAGCAGCCCTTTGAAGGAGTCAAACAAAGAAATGCTGAAGATAATAATTTTTTAGATTGCTCTTTCTTCCATCAGTTATTAACCCTGCAGAGAAAGACGAATGGTTTAAAACCTCCCACCTCCCACTTGCAGAGTTCCTAACGCCAACTATGAGATGATATGGTCCCACAGTTCTTAACACCAATTATGAGATGATATCGTCCCAGACAACCCTGATGAAGTAAATTAATTGATTTAACACTTTAAAGCTCTGAAAAAAATGTGAGGGGAAGACCAGCAATTATTCGCATATAGCACACAGATGGACAGACACTTGAGCAATGAAGCGATGTCCTACCTCTCCTTGCCGGTGATAGTGCTTGGGAGGTTTTCCCATCTGTTCTAGCATTTTGCCCTTCTTACTGCTAGCAAGCATCAGTCCCTGGTGGATGCCTGCAGATCTGTTGGTTGCCTGAGTTGGAGCCTCCCCCATCAGGGTGGACTTGATGGAGTTCACCTTGGAGCTGGAGCTGTCTAGCTGGGAGCTCTCCACGATCAGGACCGCGGCTAGTAAGAGGAGACAGCAGGAGCACTTATTCCACATCAGCACGATCATCTCCCCTCCCCCAAAATGATTATCCTTTCTTTTTTTGCCTTTTTTTTTTTTTTTTTTGCAAAGAAAACAGAAGAGGGGGGAAAAAGTTTTTAAAAATATCTCCCAAAGTTGTTAACAAAGCAATGGATTTCAATGCCACACACTCAAGTAAATGCTGTTCTAAAAAACAGAGGAGAAAAATAATTTTAAAAAAGGATCCCCTAGGAAAAAAACAAAATGTGTCAAGTCTACAGGCACTGAGCAACTATCAGGTCTGTGAAGTGATGTCTTTTTCCTCCAGGTCCTCGAGAAGTCCAGGCAATTCTTTAGTAATTGAGAGCAATAGGCTGCGAGGCAACTGCACCCAGGGCAGCTCCCCGCCAGCGCAGGCAGCAGCACATTTGCTTAAGCTTCAGAGGAAGACTGAGGAGTTACTTCCCCCCACTCCTCCTTTCTTGCTGCACAAGCCAGCAGAGAGGAAACTCAAAACAGATCCAATCCAAGCAGCACCGGCAAAAGCTGGGCTTAGTTTTCTTTCACTCTCTCCCCCCTCTTTACTTTTTATTCCCCTCCTCCTTTTTCTTTTGCCTCAGCCTCTGCAGTCAGCAGGAGTGAAAGCACCCGGTCTCCTCCTCCTCCTCCAACCCTGTCGGTGCGACGTGAGGGGTTCTGAGCATCCGACGGCGTGGGGAAGCCCCGAGACTGGCCCCCACTCGCGGCGGGACCCGGTCCTAGAGGCAGACCCCCCGTTGGGCTTCCTGCGCTGCTCCCCCTCGCACTCGGTGGTCTCCGCAGTCTCTCCTTGGTCCCCTTATTATTATTACAGCCGCCAGCAGCGAGTGCCCCTCCCCAGCCCCGAGGAGGGTCACGCCGCACAGCGACTTTCGTCTCCTCCGTGCTCCCTTCTCCCCGCAGCCTGGCAGGCTCCCCCTCTCCCCGGTGGGGTCCCCCCGAGGCGGAGGTCTCTCTCCCGGCCGCAGCTCCCTCCGCTCCGCTGCGGTGCCCAGCTCCAGGGCGAGGGCTCAGCCCAGCCGTGCCAGTCCCCACGGGTTCCCTCCCCGGCGTCGGGCTGCCAGACTGACACGTTTGTCGAGATGCTCCAACTCCCCGACACGCTGGGAAGTGCAAAGCCCGTTTTTCCCGCAGAGGTGTGAAGGCATGGGGTTGGCAGGCAAATCCCCCCCAACTCTGGTGCCTGACCCAGCAGAGTCTGCTGCCCATGTAAAGGGCATGCCCAGCCATGAATGCTGCGCTGCACTGCTCCCACACCTGACCTTTCCCAGTGCCACAGTGCCACCATCAATCAGAGACACTTACACTGTATTCATCTTCTCCATTTCCTTGGCATGAGCGCACATCCGATTGCTGTAAAACTCCCAGGTGCTAAGAAGTACACCCACATGGTTCAGGGCATCTCCTTGCTACAGCACCAAAACGGTGTATTTCAGAAAAGGAAGGTAAACAGCGACACAGAGCATAAAATTAGCAGAACTGTGGGAAACCCAGATCCTAACTTTTCCCTGTTACCTGCAAAAGATCTAGTGCAGAGAACATCACCGTGAGGCACTTGGTTACTACAGTGGAGCAGCTACAAGCCCTCGTCTTTCCCCTGGACATGTGAAAGGGGTGTGGAGAGAACAAAAAATGGTGAGGGAAGCAACGTTCTTGCTATCCTACATGTTCGTGTACTAACATTACCTTGTCTGGGAACAACATGGAGAATTTTCAGATTTTTCCCCTCCTCTGAAGGGTCCCCCTCTAATCTATCAGTCCTTTCCAGTTACTCTGCAGTTTCACACAGCAGAAGGGATGGAAGAAGAAATGTGTATCTGAAATTTCATTTACTCCTTATTAACTGCTGTGCAAAAGGCAGTTGCTTAGGCAAGAAAAACCAGGAAGGAGTCGGGCATTGTTTCAGCCTCCAGTGTTGCTGCTCCCTTGCAGTGAGTAGAAGCCCTTCTGGGGGCTTAGGAGCTCTCTGCAGGGAATGCTTCAGAAAGCACACCACCTTGGGTAAGTTTTTTCCTTCTTCACAACATTTCCTTTTTTTTCTTTGTGCAGCCTTAAATAAATTAAAATTACCTTTCTGACTTAACCCTCAATAATTCCTGAAGATATTTGTAAGGAAATGTTACTAAAAGATCAGAAAGAAGTTTGCAATTTCACAGAAAAGTGACATAAGCAAGTCTTTTTTGATCATTTTTTTACTTGGCTTTTGACACCCAGCCCTCATGGTGTTTCAGCCCTCCCAAACCCTAAATCAAACAGCTATGAGGAAAAGCTCTAACAGGTAATTTCATGGAAAGTCGGCAGAGAGCCATATAAACACCACCCTCACACAAAAAATTGGTTAAATCACAGTCACAAAGAAACACTGCTCAAACATCCATACGTGGTGTATATAGACACGTGCATAGGCAGCATTATGCACCTCCAGGAGGGCTGACATGAACCCACCCATTCACGTAGGATCAAGCTGAGGTGGAGAAACACGAACCAATAACAACTCCCTGGTTTCTAACAACAAGTCAATCCTGAATTTCCTCTTTCTGTTACCGTGGACTGCCCTAGTCACATTTTGTTTTCTTGCTGGGGATAAATACACTGCAGAGATCACTGAAGGTACAGTTCACATCTCTCTTCCTAGTGTTCTCTATATATGCCACCATATATATGCTTTATAAAATTCAGAATTTGTAGCATGTCTAACTTGGGCTCTGAGTCTATTGACTGACAAGTTTGTTAACTTTGGTGACAGAAATAGCAACCTCCCTCAAATTATAATTTTTTTGATATCATCTCACCCGTGTTTCTTTTACCCAGGAAGGAACACAACTTTTTAAGTCGGTGGTGGAGTATTCTTCACCAGAATTTCTTGGAGTAACAGAAGATTACAAAGTGAACAAAAAAATCAGTGAGACATACAAAGAACTCATGACAACAAATATGCAATGTGATGACCTCATGCGAATATCATTCAGCTCTTCTTGAAATAAATGGACATCTGTGGTATTAAAAGAGGCACACAGCACCTATGGGATCAGACAGTAAGTAAATTCTGTCTAAATTAATTAAATATATATCTGTTAATATCTTATTAAAGTTATTACTTAAATTAATAAATGAAAAATACAAGCCACATTACAAGTACCTAGATGCAAATAACAAAGTCCCTGTATATTCATAAGTTCTAGAAAGTTGAAGAAAACTTGGGAGGAATGATCAAAGCTTTTCAGATATTTAAGAACAAGTGCCCCACACTCATTTTTTCAATCAGTCCAGATTCTTCTAAGTATGAAGTTCATCAGTCAGTTGCATTCAACTAAGTTACCAGGCACTAATTTAAATTTAGTGGGAATGAAAATGGGTATCTTTCCAAGAGGGCAAGACCTATCTTGTAACTCACTGCTCTGAAGGGAAGATAGTTTGCAGCATCTCTGAGGAAATGGAAACAGGTTTTTCTTTATTAGCATGACAGACATTTCCCTCCAGAGGAAGCAAAAACCCTCTTCACTGCAGGGCAGTTGCTGCCAGACCAACATGCTGCTCAAGACCACAAAAATCAGAAGTAAATGGGCAGGACACTAAATATGTACGGGGGAGGAGCTTCCTCTCTGCCTCCCCCAGGCCCTACTTAACAAAATCATGATACATAAGTATACTTGTAGAGAAACAAGCTACTTAGTAGTTTGGTGATGGGAATTTTGTTTTGGGTTTTTTCCCCCACTTTTAACTAACATTCAACCCATGTTGTGTCTACTTCAAACTGGTCAAATACAGACTTTCACACTAAGGTGGAATAGATTTCCTATGCTCCTCATTGCTGCAACTCTGATGTCCTTCAAGGAAACAGACTTATTTCACAATATCTACTCAAATAAGAAATTATGGAGAAAAAAATACCAAAAAGCATCTCTGCTTTTCAGATTTATGACTATACAAGATATATTTTACAAGATATATATATATATATATACAAGATATATATATAAAATATATACAAGATATATTTTACAAGATAGATTTTGAGAGGCACCAAGAACTTCTAAAACATTTAAGTGCTATGGGGGATCTACCAGAGGAACCAGCTACAAAAAGAAGTGGTCAAGAGCATGGAGTGCACTAAGCAAAATCTGTCACACTACAGATCATGCAGGAAGACAGTCTCCACCAAGTTTGGATACCTGTTCTGGAGAAGCTAAGACCCGCATACTTTGTGTGTGGTTAGTCAAACTTTTCAGAGCCACACTATTTTTTGCACCCAAAAGGAGTTTTTGGAGCTAACCATAAAGAATAATGGAAGCAGCATTACTCCAAAAAACCACAATCAATGGCAAATGCTGCATGACACAGGGAATGGTCACAAGGAATCTCTCATCAAGTACCATATTGTAGAGGCTGAGCCTGCTCCTTATCACTGCACACATAATAACAAATCTTCCTGGGATGCTCCAGAGGCTGGACTTATGCCCAAACTCAGGAAGCAGGTTGTTCGAAGACCTCCATGTTCACCATTAACTGGTAATTCTTCCAGAAGATCTTGAGCAGGCAGAAGGAGAGGCTATGCTGGTTACAACCCATGCATGGAAGCCTGACAGTCAAGAGGGCCATGCTCATTAAACGCTAGTGAGACCTCCAGTGCAAACACTGAGAACTACATCAGTGGGCCACAAGCAGTCAGTTCTCCTTTAACCATAAAACCCATATTTATTACAATAGAGAAATTTGCATTTGTATCTCTTTTGGGCTAAATTAGCATGCTTTCTGTAAGAAAAGCAGGCTTTTATTTTGTCTTAATTGCACCCATGAAGAGAAGACACACCACACAGTAATGATTGTCTTTATTTCTAAATGAGGTACTCATACCCTGAATGAATGTTGGAGCTTTAAATGTCACAAACACATATTTCTGTTTTACGAATGCTTTGGTGTTTCTTTTAATTATACTTGTTTATAAAGTTAATGAGAAAATTGATTGGCCTTAAAGTAACCAATGTTTTGTAGAATTTTTCCAGTTTCACAAGTTATTTTTGACAAAAAAGAAAAAGGCATGAAATTTATTTAACTTTGTGGCATTTTCACTGAAAAATACCAAAATATTAATTGCTTTTCTACTATCTCTTTATTTCACTTTGCCAGGGAGTTCCATTAGGTTAATTGTAGGCCTTTTTAAACTTTTCTTGGGAGAAGAAGAGGATTTGGAGAGAGGGTAGGAAAGACACGTAAAAGAAAAGTAACCTTTCTTCCTCTTCCTTTCCCCCCTTTGACTCTGAAAGTTTTACAAGAGAAAATATTTGGGAAAGGCAGAATCTAACAGAAGTCAAGACAAGAGTAAGAAATGAAGAAACACAAGAAATTAATATACTCAATTTAGGAATGAAAAGGAAATAGAATGATAATGACGAGATCCTTTACCTAACCTCCTCCAAAGGGTCAAAATTACACATCATAAATGTAAAATATTATGGGTCAGAATAAAATTCTGCTTAGTTTATAGCATCTATATTTTAAGCTACATGACTTTAGTTGAACCCTTTTTGATTTACACCAGCTTTAGTTCAGTCTAATGCCCTATGTTTTTCCTTCCCTTAAACAAATAAAATTACCTGTTCTTCAAATTAAATCTGTTTTTAATTCTATATAAAGCATTTAGGAATACTTTTCATATGAAATACATTCTATTACACAGAGGTGTATTGTTTTTTGTTATTATTTTTTAGGTTGACCAGCTGCACTGAATTTCCATTGCCCCTTATAGCAACTCTCACAATTTGGATATGGCCAAATCTCTCCTAGCATTCCTTCTGGGGTCTACTCTGTCTTTTATTTAATTTCTGACTAAAAAGTTCAATCAGGACCATCAAACAATAACTAAGTTTTGCTAAGGCTACAATTAACAATAAAAATTTTTTTTTAAGAAAAGCACATTTTAGGAGTTCCTTCTTCCCTTTTATCCTCCAGCTCTCCATGGAGATGAGTTTTAGATTAATTTCTTTCCTTTTTTACCATTTTTATGTTCAGCTCACAACCAAACTCTCTCAACAGAAAAGGCTTTGCATGTCAGTAGAATAGCAAGAGCATGCGGACACTGTTGGCAGGATGGGGACCAAGGACAAGGGGATACCCTCACTCCAGCATTTGCACCAAATGCCTCAGGTCCTGGGACTTTGATCCCAGCAAAGCACCTAGAGGACAAGTTGGGGCCTGAAGGTGTGACAGGCAGGTGTCAGCTCCAGAAATCCACACTAATGCATCCTTGTGGCCACCACAAAACTCTCCTCCAGAGATAATATCTCTGTATTAATATCAGGGGAACCACTCATTAGATCTTATGCCATGTTTCTTCCAGCATTGAAGTCCATAGTGGACCCACACTCCAAGAACCATCCCGCTCCTCCTCCTCTTTATCTCTTGACAGATGATACATGAAAGGCACAACCACAACACTGTGAATCAAAAGTGTCATGGAGACCCTCCTGCAGGTGCTGGGGCAGACTGCCAGCTGAGTAAAACTCTTCCTCCTCCTTAGCCTTCATCCCTTACCAGTCTGTGCTATGGGATGTGCTGCAGCACAGTGCAGGGATGGCATAGGGAGGTGCTGGCAGCAGTGGCAGATTTTGCTCCTTGGCTCTGCCAGCGTGCCTAGGGAGGAGAGCCAGCCAGCCAGCGCTCGCTGGACTGCCGCCACAAACAACCCCTGGCAGGCGTTTGATGCCGGCTGCAGAGCATCCCCCCGCTGACGTCGTGCCTGCCCAGCCCAGCCACATCAAGAGGTCCCAGCTCACCTCTTCCTCTCCAAAGCATACCCTCTCCCCAAAACTGTCAGCGAGCACAGCCACTGGTGTAATTGCCGCCTGGCCCAGCTGAGCCACAACGGGTGGCCCCAGCTGCAGTCGGAACAAGAGGCACAACCGCAGCCCGGAGAGGGGCAGGCTCACAGTGTGCAATCCTGGGCGCAGAAACAGGAGAAGAAATATCACATCCTTTGATTTCTGTATTTTTGGGTCGAATTCCTAATGCCATGCTCCTCATGAGCAGGAAGGCAAATGATGCAATAAAACTGTTTTGAAACCCTTATTTATAATTTTTTTCCTGATGATATTTTTTTTTTTAAGATGAGTACTGGATGTTACTGTTATAAATAACATAAATAACTCCTTTTCCCGATTAAAACAGTCCAGGCCACTGTCAGAGTTAATTCACAACACAGAACATTGTGACTAGCTTGGTTGCTCACAGTCCAGGATTTCAATCAGCCTCTCTGACAAAAAATACCCCTTTGGAGTGGGAATAACCAACTTCTTGGGAGGATGACAAAGCAAAGGGAAACACTTCCAGCCAGCAAAATTAATAACCATTGATAAACATTGCTTCAAAAGCCAATGCAATAATCAGTCAATTTAAATTATTTTAAGCCATTTCATTATTTTCCCCAAAACATCTTCACCATGTCACTGAACAAATCACTGCCTGACCATGCTCCCAAAGACATATGTATTTTAACACTAATTAGAAAAAGAAGTACTTTCCAAAAGGAAAAGTTTCAGCAAAACACAGTGAAGGTGCAGGTCCCGCACCTGGGAGGCCACAAGTTAAACCCTCCAGTCTCCCTGACGGGAGCCAGCCACACATGCAGAGCAAGAGGAGCAGCAATGGCCAGGCAGTATTTTCTCATCCTCCTCCCATATCTGCATGCAAGATTAATGCTGGTCCCACCAGAGCACTCCCCAGCATGCAGTGCTGTGAGGAAGATGTATGTGAGCTGTGCTGTGAATGCTCAGCACATGGTTTTCCAGAGGATCACAACGCACAAACCAAAACACAGATTCACAGTAGCCCAGAAAGACGGCTGACTTGGTATGGAAATAGCTGAAATTTCAGTCTCCCTCCCTCCTGCAGCTGCATATGTTGAAGAGTTGTTAAAACAAGAAAAATATCTATAATTAGCAAGTCTACATACACCCATTTTCTTTGCAATATCTTTGGCAATATCAGAGCCAAGTTACTCAAACTTTCCAAAGAAAAATAACTGTAAGGAAAATTCCCTTCTCAGGAATGAAAGCAGCAGAAAACTATGAGGTTGAAAACGGTTAGAATGGAAACCATTGTGCAACCTTAGTTATAATAAGGACTGACAAAGTTGATTATTGTTTATTGCATTTATCTCATGTTTTCTGATAAATGCAGTCACAACAGAAGACTGTATAAAAGAGTAAAATGTATAAATATTTTCATTAAATAAATTAAGAAATGAGTTTGGACCTAGGATGATATATCTAGAGGCTGTAATAAATATCTCACTCTCAGAGAAAGACTTTTTTTGCTTTGCAAAAAAATGAGGTTTCTTCCTTCCCTGAATGATTGTTCAGTTTTAATCCCTATCCTTGTCTAAGAAAATAACTAGAAGATAAAGAGACAAATATTCTAGAACATAAGTTCCTCTTCCCCCTCCCCCCTTCCTGGTAGCACAAGTATATTTCTTGAGAATCACAAGATAATATGACAGGGCAAAAATTTCTTCTCTGCAATATAAGAATTTATGATGAATGGTTAGTTCATTAAATTTACTCAGAATCTGTCCTCCTAACAGGTTATTACAACTGTATTTGATAAAATAAGAAACTGGTATTGACTTTATAAGTAACTGTCAAAAAAAGGGGTATCTCATTTCTCTTCTTAATGAAATACTGTTTTAAATGTCATTCCTGATCAACTTTTATTCCTTTTATTCCAAAATACTTGCAGTATCTGGCAATATTTAAATATAGGAAATATTGAAATAAAAAGTAATTTTGAAGAGAAATGGGAACATCTTGTTTTGTTAATGGATTTAATTTCTAGGGGGTTGTGGGTTTTTTTAAAATTCTGATTTGTTTCTATCGAAACAGTTTTTTCACTGCAATGCCAACTTAATGACATCTTTCTTACCACACAGATGTACTTTTCAGGGGACATGATATTTATTGTGGAAAAAAAAAATGAAGTTCCTCATACAATTTTCACAAAAATGGAAAAAAGAACAAATTATTATCCCAATCTTGCATAGCAGAGACAAAAGAAGTTCAAGGTAGCCCTAAAGATACCCCATTTCTTTGCTCCAAGTGTGGGTAGAAAAAAATTAGGAGTTCAGTCCGTATTGTTTTTAAAGATGCTGTCTATATATCTGCTAAATAAAATAGGAGTAAAATCTGGAAGTATAGGACTATTTTCCCCCCTAAAATCCATGAAGAGGGTAAAATTAGGATAGCCATTCAATAAACTATGCAGGTTACATTCCCGGACAATTGCACTGGTGATGGAGAGCAACTGTGAAGTTCAATAGTTACAAGTCAGAACAACATGTTGCAATTTTACTCTTACCAGTATACATTTACACTTAGTTCCCTGGCTGCAGTTGTTTCCCTGTTTTTCTCTCAGTGTAGGAAAATGACAAAAAAGGATGAGAAGGGGAAGGAAGGGGAACCTCTCCTCTTTGGTGTGCAGCCCAGTTCGATGGAGAGAAGGGAGCTTGCTTCACTGCCCAAAACACAAATACTGCTGGGAACATCTAAATTTACTCCCATTTCGGCATTTGGTAAACCAGCCCCACTCTGGCCCTTGGTAATTCAAAGACAATGACTATGTAAACCTCAGCCTTAGCTTCCTTCCCAAAGCTTGGCTCTTCCTAGCACTGCGCTCCAGAGCCTGCCCTGTCCCAGAGTTTTCCAGCTGAAAGAGTTAATTGAACCTTTCTTGTCAGCCTTATTCGACATAACTTTTCTGAGTCTTATTAGAAGTTAGCACTTGAACCTCAAGTGGTTTCTTAAAGACCTCTGTTAGATGAATTCCTTCTTTAAGTGCATTGATACTGATGGAGTTATAAGAGGAACAGAATTGGTCCTTTGCCTTTTTTGCTGTTATCCACAATAGGCAGCTCTATTTTTCTGCATAACAAGTACCAGAATATTGAATACATTGGCTGCCAAGAAATGCAGAACAAACAGATTTACATGTTTTTCCCTTTATTTCCATCATCTGACCTTTGCTTTTTATGTCTTAGGAGAAAGCTGCAATTTTATTTACATGTATAATCTAGATGAAATGCTAGTTTGTGTAGAAAGCTATGTGGGCTTTGATCTTTGAACCTGATTTTCCATTTTTTTTCAAGGCAAAACATAATGAATTAATGGAAACATGGAAACATTCGGTTTTAAAATTATTCCCATTTCATGGTTCTGATTCTTTCAGCCCAGGCCAGATTCTTTATGCTTCCCTAGAGGCTTGAAGCATTAGTTCATAGTCTAAAATATTGTGTCCTGACATAGTAGGTACTAAAATCACTCATATTGCCTCTTCAAAAATGGTAGCTTTGGAATCCCCATGGAAGTACTTGACTGCAATGAAGGGTGCTACTACTAGCCACCTCAAATTTGTATGAAGTATAAGTAGTGAGAAAATTAATTATTAAATTATGAAAACAGTGGAATTCAAATTATTAGGAACAGAGCAAAAACTAGTAGGGAAAGAGAATAAGTACTATGAGAGTCAACAAGAAAAAGTAAATCAGATAATAATCTAGGCATGGTTTATGGTGGGAGAGAGGAGTTTAAAAAGAATCACAGAATTATAGAATGGCTTGGGTTGGAAGGGACCTTAAAAACCATCTTCTTCTAACTGCCCTGCCATGGACAGGAACTTCCACAAGACCGGGTTGCTAAAAGCATCGTCCAATCTGGCCTTGAGCACTTCCAGGGATGGGGCATCCACAACTTCTCTGAGCAACCTGTTCCAGTGCCTCACCACCCTCACAGTAAAGAATTTCTTCCTAATAGCTAATCTAAACCTACCCTCTTTTAGTTTGAAGCCATTCCCCCTTGTAAATATGAGTATATGCCCTTGTAAATAGCCTCTCTCCACCTTTCTTGCAGGCTTCCTTCATGTACAGACAGGAAGGTCACAATTAGGTCACCTTGAAACCTTCTCGTCTCCAGGTTGAACAAACCCAATTCTCTCAGCCTTTCCTCATAGGAGGGATGATCCGGTCCTCTAATCATCTTGGTGGCTCTCCTCTGGATTCGCTCCAACAGGTCCATGTCCTTCCTGTGCTGGGGACCCCAGAGATGGACACAGCACTGCAGGCAGGGTCCCCAGGGTCTCAGACCCACAACTTAATACATTGACTCTTTTCATTCACTATGATCAATTATGGATATTTCATTTATATTTTCAAAATCTTGAATTTTTTACTTCTATGTTTCCTCCTAGACTTGGCTCTGATTGATAGTGTACAAAGAATACCTCATTTCCACCCCAAACTTTGTGTCTAGGCTATGCAATCTTCCCAAATTTATATCCAAAATGAAAATAATATGGTACTGATACATGCTAAGTCTTAGTCTTTTTTACTCAGGAATTTTTTACAAAACAACAGTAAATAGCCCACAGTATTGAAATGGAGAAAATTATGAAGAAAGAAAAATAGAGTGCTAACCTGTGCATATAGTTCTTACTAAAGCATCAATTCTAACATGAATTTTTAAATTCTGTATAAATTTATTGAGAAAATCTTTTATATCTATGTCTCCATACATCACAAGCATACTATTGTGATAAAACAATATTATTTTATCTAAAACTGAACATGAGAAGGTTCTTCACAGGGATTCTATAAGTAATCAAAACAAAAATAATATGGGTTTACTGATATATTTGTTTTATTATTTTTTTTTAACATTCAGATGGTTTTACTAAATGTCTTTTTTGTTACCTCTGTCCCTACTGCTTTACAGATGATCACAAACTTAGTATTTCTGGGGCAGGAACAGGGAGTATAACCCCCTTCCAAATTGCATGATAGTATTTTGCGACCCAATTAATGGGCAGTAACAAATCATCAAAGCAATCCAGGTGGTTACTATGAGAGAGGGTAGTTTTTTAAAAGGGATTTAAAAAGCACAAACAAAAAAAAAAAGGAGCAAGAATCTAGGGCACTTTTCAGAGGACACCATATACAACTCAAGAGCAACAATGACGTTAACTGTGAGACAACAGCTCAGCACAAAGTGTCTGGGCAGTGGAGCTCTGCTGCTTCAGTGAAAGCTGTTACCTGTTACCATGCAGTCACTATCAAAGAGAGAAAGTTCCCTCAAAAACAAACAAACAAAAAAAAACCCACAAAAAAACCCCAATACAAGACCAAACAAACAAAAAACCCCAAACAAAAACTCAAAACAAAACCAGACAAAAAAACCACCAAAAAAACCCAAACCAAGATGATTAAAAGTTTACTTATATGCAAACTCTTTTTCGCTCTGACTTCAATATTATAAAAATTACCTCTCAGTTCCTAAACATTGAATTTACAGGTGACCAGCTAATCACATCAGCTTTTGATAGCTTTTTCATTATCCAGCAACAATGCCAATTCTGGTTTTGACTTGGAGGTCGTATTATTTCTTGATTGCATTGGTTAAACTGAAAATATACTTATATTCTAGTCCTAATTCTTCATATGATTTTAGGAAACAGGACTGCTTTGTCAATACTATATTTGAAATTAACTCTAGAGTACCTACATTCCTATTGGTGCATTGTTTTTCTCAAGGTGGGAAAGATGAGCAATGCAAGTACAGTAGCTAGGGATGTTATACAGCAAACGTGGTTAAATTCGGTCAAACTCTGCAGTTCAGAATTTTTTTTTTCCAAATGCTCCTAGAATGAGGAAAGTAGTTTCAAAAAGCAGCTCCCAGTCAAAACTGAAGGAGAGGAGCATATCTCCCTACATCTTTTAAAGCCTCTTGGAATTGTTGAGTAAACCTCCCATCAGTCTGTCAGATGCCAAGCTTCCCAAGACAAATGAAACTATCTCAGTTTTGCAGGACTTGTAAAGCAAGAACGTATGTAACCTGCTTTTTAAAAAACACACATGCTGCAAATAGAGATATCATGTGTACTGACATTTCTCCATTACAGCTTAAAGAAACATCCTGTGTGATGCCTATGTACTGTGCTGTTAGCTCAGTTTGGGATTTTCTAAACACCGGGTTTGCTTTCAAAGAATAACACTCTGGTTCCCATACAATACATAAGAGTCTGCTGGCTCTTCAGCTGGGAAACAAAGTTAAGAATGTGTGGGCTTTGGCTTCAAAATTAACCATGCTTTAGTAATCTAGTATATTAAACTGTTTCTTATTAATGTATCATGCAAATACTCTGCAGTCCTCCCGCAAGTCTGACACTTTCCCAACATATCAATAGCAAATGTTCTGTGAAATGCAACTTTTCTGATGTAGGCCACCCTGACTTTCAGTGTGATCTCAACCCACCATTCAAATCTTCATGGCAGATGCAGAATGGGGTTCTTCTTTAATAAGGGAAACAATATTGAAAAAAAGTTTCTTGCTAGTTTGATTCCCTCAGCAAAGGAATCAGCAAAGTTTGTTTCCTTCAGCAAAGAAGCTGCTGGGGTTTTTTACTTTTTTTTTTTCCTTAATTATGGCTGGATAGAATCAAGTTTGCTGTGTTTACAGAATCAGCATGTAAGGTAACGTAGGGGGATGGTTGGTATCAGCTAGGTTGGTAACAAGCTGATTTCAAATACAATTTTGAAGTGTGTCAGCTTAATCCCAGCTGTTGTCTGTCTTAATGCAGATGAGATGGAGAATGCACCCAGGGAACTTTTGTTACACGACAAATAAGCTTTGTAGAGGCTCTGCAACAACTGTCCCCATCTTCCAGAGTAGATTTTTATTTAATGTCGCTGTTGCCAAGCCATCCAGCTTCACATCCCTTCTCTGGATGATGGATGCGTCTATGTGAACACATGGCAGTACCTTTTTGAGTTACAAGAGCTATCTGTAAGCAGGTTGGCTAGATGCTGGTTGCAGAAAGCAGGTCAACTTGCCCTGCTAGTCAAGAGGTTTTGTGGTTTGCCCTGGGCTAAGAGCTGCCTCACCTTGATTGCTACCAGCACCAGCCTGAAGTTCATGCCTGCTGTTCCAAAGCCACCTCTGCACACTGCGCTGCAGCCTGCAGTCCAGGTGTGGCCATAGGTTCTGGCCCCAACAGTAAGCCATTTAAAATGGCATATGAAGGGTATGGGAGGAATATATAACCATTGTTATTTAGCTTTCATATACTTATGCTTTACATCTTTTTACACTAGAAATAAAGCCATAGTATTATCTACTCTCCTCTGCCTCAACCATATAATCTCTCAAAGGCTTTCTGTAGGCACTGTTGCAAAAGAGAACTTTGAGCAATTATTAAAGAGGGTAACAAATTCTAATTTTTAGCTATTACATGTGGAAAATTCAGCTTTTTATTTCCCTTCTGTTTTTAATATTCTCTGTTTGGATGCACTATGGTTTTTCCCCCATGAAACATATAGTTATAACTTCACAAAGCCAATACTAACAGTGCAGGAGAGAAAAGCCATGTGAGTTGTGCGAAGGCAGATCCAGGGTGACTCAGTGGTTGAGCAGAGGAGTGAGCTCAGAGAAATAACAGTGCACGCATTAGAGGTGGAAGGCAAATTAAAGAGCTTTGGAAGCTAAGGTGGGGTTGGATGCTGACCAGACACTGGTACCTGGAGCACACAAATGAAAAACAGAGAGCAATGCCATGATAGGTAACATGGGGCAGGGAGAAAAAAATAACAGATATATTTCCACTGAACTGCATGCCACAGAGGAGGTGACAGGTTCCAGTGGCCACTCATGGACCACACAAACATTTCGCCTTTTGCCTCTTTAGATATGGATGGGAGATGCAACAAATAACCTCAGCAAACAATAGAGTCCCTCCGCAGTGCTCTTCAGTGCCAAGTCTAAGAGAATTGCTGGACTTTTTTTTCTTTGTTTGCTCCTTTTTAGATCTAGCTCTTGGAGTTAGTAGATGATGGGGAACAATGCTTTGGAAAAACACAGGCTACTGCTCAACGAAGTTCTGTTTGTACCAGTAAGAGTTTGAAATATAACAAAACCTAAGTCTGTAATTTGGTCCAGGACTCCCAAAGCAATGTCCTCTGCCATATTTCATTCTACATCCATTCTTAACTAATAGGTACTATACCTGCATCCTTTTACTTCAGCAAATGCAAAGTTGCTATAGTTGTAAAGGACAAAGAGCTTTGGACTCAGGCATAATACAAGAGAGGACAGAAAAATGAGGAGGAAACTGCTTTTGCTAGGCTTATTTGGGTTATGCCTTTTTCTACCCCCAAAATTGAAAGCAACTGGAAATACTTAGGAAATTCAGGAGATTTAGGGCTTGTTTTTACAGCAGATGAAAACAACTGACCCAAATGCCTCTTTATTTTAAAGCTCCAAGGTAGGGGCATATTAAAAATAACCAGGTTCTCTAGGTTCTATTGCCTACAGAAAACTTAAACCTAAAATAATTGTTTTCTAAAATTTATTTCCTTTAACATGTGTACAAGATTAAGTGGTAACAAATAGAAATGTTAGATATTCTGAAATATTTATAGTGAATATCTGAGTTGCTTATTCTGGCAGCTTGTATAAGAAGGGATCAGTATGACATCTACATTTTTTTCCCAGAGATACAGAAAGAAAAAAAGAGTAAGAAAAAAGAATAGGATAAAATGAATTGAGAGTAAATTGCAGAGCATACCTCTGTTTCTGTTCCCTGGTAAAGACAAGACACTATACGCATACTGCAAGACTAATCTAAACTTCTTTTCCAAACAATGTACTTGAATGAGCAATTGAAACAAGTGGGTTTAATTCTAACATTTTCTGTTTGCAATGCAGCTATATCTGGTTCATTTCACCTTCCCCCCCTCTCCCCTACCCATTTAATACGAATTTCTTTACCTTCTGGATTATAAAGTATGGTCACATGCCCTCTAGTGAGCTACACAACAACAGCATCTCGATAGGTGGAGAATTGTCAGCTCATTGAAGAGACACTTGTTTACGCTACCATGTGCTATTTTCCTCTCAGCATGTTTTAAACTCAAGCCTTCTGAATCACCCCGCTAGAATGAGGACCTGGGCAAGGATCTTCAGTATCATGTCCTTTTAGGTGGATCATCTGTCCCCTGTTAGGCAGTAGCTATTTGGAAATGGAGGCCTGCTGGTGCTTAGGAAATAGTGCTTGCAGCAAGTAGCTTTGTACAATGCTAACACTTGACTGGAGGACTCAGTCTTCCTCTCCAGTGGGTTCTCATTAAATACATGGAGATATTTCACAGGTTACATGTACCTTCTATGCCTCAGACTGGCAGCTCCTGCTTTAAAGCAATGCTCTCATTCTAGTTAGATAATTCAGGTCTCAATCAGCAGCTTCACCATTCACGAGTAAAATTTAAGATGTACTTCAAAGTTTACAGGATTGAATTAAAACACAGGGTTACCCAAATCTTACCACAGTTCCTTTTTGCTCATTTATGCCCCTGCAATGCATTATTACCCACATCCTTAAAGAGTCTTACTCTGTCATAATCCATAATATTTGGCTTGATGGTATTAAAGCCTGATTCATATGAAAAGAATAAGAATTGATGTTGCTATTGTCAATGGTAATAATAAAGTATCCCATCCACATGATACAAGTTACAGATGCTTGGAACATAAGATTCCTATTTTATGATAATTTTTATCATTCTCCATAATTAATAAAAATTGTGGTACAAATATTCCAAAAGCAGTAACAAATAAGGAAACAGAGGAAAATTTAGTCTTAATGTTGTTTCCCTAGATATGCTCAGAAAATGGCATGATACATCAGGAAAATTAACTTCTGACTTACAGATTATATATTACATTTGGATTGCCAGTCTCATCTGAAAAGTATAAAATGCCTTTTTGAAATGTTAATTAAATTTTTTTGTGACAAATGAGGAACTATTGTATCCAGTTACGCAACACAAGTAACTGTCACTCCCTACTTTGCCATGTTACCAGCTTCATACCAAAAAGCAGCATAGCAAATTTATTTTCCAATTGTTAGACTTTGTCATATTTTCCAGCCATTAACTTGTGACCATACACTTCCATGAAGTCCTCCTTCAGCTATGTTAGATTCAGCTGTGCACTTAGCTGATGGCTTGAACGTATTTCAGCTTGAAACTATGGTCTCACGTATCTAAAGAGATGCATCAGTTCTAAAATCCCCTTTCCATAGGGAATAGCTGAAGATTATAAATATGATTTTAAATAAGATATAAGTCTATATCCTCTATGTAGAAATTTACATAGAAGTTACTACTGCCGTCTGAAAATCTTGTCAACCCAACTAGAGCAGGAGTTGGAATTTTTCCACATTGGGCAACAATAAATATTATTCATGTGAAGATGGTTATCTGGATACAGCAAGGCAGTTATTCTGGGGGAAATTATGGTTGATAGCATAAAAAATCTGGTTAGTAATCCAAGTGACATCTTGGAATATGTAAAAGATTAAGTAACAATGTCTGGAATGGACTAGATCAAGACAAATCCAATGGGAACTTAACTGGCTAAAAGAGCACTAAATAATCTCAGGAATCCATCTAAAGATTCGAGATGAAAACAACCCCATTCTTTTGCTTATATTCCGTTGGTCTGGTTCACAGTTTTGTTGTTGATGGATGCCTATCTCTTTAGTCAATGTCTAGCCTGTCTCTTTAGCCAATACTTTATAGCAATAAAACACATTATTTATATGAATAAAATTTGCTAGCAACAAAATCTGATCCTTACCAAATATGGTCTCCTTTCTTTGTGTAGCCCATCATGGTTCATAAGCAAAGGGAAAAAAACCACGAAGTTTTCCTATTCACATTAGAAGGTTTCATAACAGATGAATGTTTATTTCCAAAGCTTTCACATGGAAGTAGAGATCAGAACGTGTTCAGGGTAAAGTATAACTACGTTTTACTTGAGAGGAAAGAAGAACTTCTCTCCTATATTAAAAATGGTTTGCTGAATTTTCCCACCTACCTTATATCCCTACCAAACTGGAAAGTTCATGATCCTGAGGTAACTCAGGGATTTGGAAATCTTCACAAGACAGCCTTGACCTGGTGTGCGCACACATCATTTTCACAAATACCTATTGATTTTTAGTATCAGTCCTGCTGCCTCACCTTTCCACCTAAGCAAGAAGCAGCGTTTTGGAATTTGCCACTCCCTGTTGATTAACTCTGTGTGAAAATGTTATTGTCACATTCTTAAATGTTATTTTCACATTATTAAAATTTCACCTAAACCTGCAGACAGGCAACATAATATGCCAAAATAATTAATTTATAAACTGCTAAATAAAACAGTACAGCAATTACCATTCATCTCTTCTCATCTGAAACCTTTTATCCCAGCCCTTCTCACTAATTCAGTGTTTTGTAATGGTCTAGAACCATCTCCCTACTGCTTTAAAACATTTACAGGGATGATAATTAACAAAATAACTTGAGCCCATTAAGCATAATCATCTCGGTAACTAAGGTAATTCAACTTCTAAAAACCCAAACTAGGCAGTTTTCTCTGAATGACTGTGGTATTGTTTTAATTCTCTTTTTGTTCGTGCCCTGACTTAAAGAACTGTGCATATAGGTTTCAGAGCTGCTGAGATCCTGCAGCTCACCCTGCCTTCATGAAGGTCTTTCCATGGCTCTGACATAAACACATTGGAGGAGAGCAATAATAGTAGTTAACCTGAGGTATGCATTTGTAGTCCCAGTAGAAGACATAACAGCTCACCCTCTCCTCTCAAGATGACTAAATTATGTTACCTGCTGTGTTCAAGTCTTTATATATTCTAACTGCTTGAAGGCAGAGAGGGGTTTGGGGGTCTTACAAAACATCACCTGGTCCATAAAAGAGACATTTTCTGAAAAGTTATGAACAAGGTTGAAGCATTTGCCTCCTCCATAAACTCTTTCAGGAATTGTTGAGCTGATTAGAGACGATGCTGGCACAGGCTTACCTGCTGCCCTCTAGATAAGAGGGATCATAAGAGCAGATCCCATGCCATTCCTATGTTAGGTCTCAATAGCATTCCTGCCTAAGTCTGGTGATGTAGGACAGGAAAATCTCTGAAAACACCCTCACAGGCAATAAAGGATAATCAACTGTGCTTCAAAAGAAGTTAAGCAGAGCTCTGAAGACGGAACAAGAAAGGAGTCTACATACACAAAATTTGTACTGTGTCATAAATCTAATCTATGTCTCTCATTCAGACTTAACTGCCATGCTCTTGCTCTAATGAAGTACAAGGTCAACATATTCTACCCACCTTCACCGAAAGCCAGTAATAAAGCTGTATGTGTCTCTGTGCAGCATCAAAACAGATTTCACATTATTGTTTCAAATAGCAAGAGGACTGAATGGAAAGATGTCTGTATTTTCTTAATAGCTGTAGCCACACTATGTAGCACATGTCAAAATTCTGAAAAGAGAACAGATTCCCAATGCTTTGTACGATGTATACGGTTTCTTTTCTTTGATGTCTTTGGTTCTTTATTGTATTAAATTATCTGGATTTTAAAAAGACAAAAAAAAAAAAAAGGAAGGCTGTCTTTTGACTTATTACTGAACTGTCAAACATTATTTGAGCTAAGAGAACAGCCAGGGCCTCCATAAAAATTTTAGAGAGTGGAGGAGGGAAGAAGGAAAGTTGGTAAATATCCCGTCTATTTGCACGGTTAGGTATTTCAGTCACAAAGATTGCAGTGGGAATGACATTGTTCTAAGAGTAATTGTAAGTGACTTCTAAAATTCACATAAAAAGGGATCTACCCTATCACTCCTTAGGGAAGTCCTGCATCCCTCTCCTGCTACCATTTTCTGCAGTTTTCCTACCTCTCCTACATTCCCTAGAGGGACAGGACGAAGCGGTGTTGGCAAGTGTCTCTGATCACTGCTTTGGGGATAGGGGTGAGATTTCTTGCATGCTTTTTCTTCTAACAAACAAGCATGATAGAGAGAAAAGATCCATTTCTCTCTTTTTAATATCTAGGGGAAAATGCAAGCCAACAGGAATTATTTTGCTCTGTTAATGTTTTCTCTTTACCTGGAGAATCTTTGGAGTCAGTACCAGCTGCTGCAGAGAAAGATTTTGGTGCCCTAAAGAGAGATTTATGACTTCAGGAGAATAAATAAGTGAGAAGAGCACAGAAACCTCATAGAGAAAACATTCTGTTGCCATGGCAGAGAGCTGTACATCAAATAGACCTGTCTCTGCAGAGGAGTTGAAAAAGTGCTCCTTCATATCGCTCATACAAAAAGTGGATAAAAAGTGTGGCCCTTTGAAGTCAAAGGCAAAATTCCAAATGACTTGTGCCTGGCCACAGTTTCAGCTTTAAACTCAAATTTGAACATAAATTTAACAAATCACCAGGCATAATATGGTTCAGGTTATTATAAAATAGTCATATTATAAAATAGGCACTGAAGCAGAGGTCTCCCTCATCCTTCACTCTGGCTTATTCAGTGGGAGTTTCCATATGTTCTGCTTGCTATGCAGCTCAATAAAGGCACAAATTTCAGCTTCTAATCCTGAAAACAGAGTCAGCTTTCACTGAACTGAATGTTCCCTTTTGTATAAATAGTCCCAAAAGTTCACATTAAAGGATCTGGAATCTGCTGGCCTGGTTTTAGATCACCTAGGCCCTGGACATGCATAAATCTCTGTCTATAACATCAGAAATGTCCAAATGCTAGGATAAATTCCCATTTTGAGGTAACAAGAGGGAGAATTAAGAGTTTAATGGAAAAATGTTAGTGGAAGTGACGTGAACTTACATGTCTGCAATTGATCATATTTAGTAAACATTGATCACGTATTTCTTGATCTAGAGCCAATGGCTAATACAAGCAAGAAAAAATGTAAGCTTCTCCACCCTCCATGTGCTGCTTGTGAGCCTGGCAAAGAGTGGGAATGGAGAAGGTCAATATTTAGTCCTGTAGTACAAGCAAAGCACAGGTTGTAGGCAAAAGAGTGCAAATTTCTTGGGGCATTGCACGGTAAATGAGTTCCCAGAGGGCTCCAGGCAGCAATGGTTAGACCACTTCTTATAGCTCAGGTGCAGTCTGCTGCTTTTCTTAGTGCAGACAAAGCATACATTTGTTTTCTAATTTCCTAGGTAAAATCTTTGATATGTAAAATAAATAGAGCTAGAAAGATGATTGCTAGACACGTAACATTGAGGAAGCTCTAGTATTTTTCCCTTTGAATTTCAAAACTTAGAAGAGTTTCCTTAAAGAACTCACATACAAAAACTCATAATGCAGACCAATATCATGTGTTTTATATGCTCTATTTTAAAGTCTACAAGCACAATAGCAAGGACATTACTAACACTAGGAAATTAGCTCAGATTGCACGAGATAGGGCAAGCCATTGAATGCTGGTGGAGCAAAGCAGGAACAAGGAAATTGGCTTTGCCAGCTAATCCAACATGCTATAGACCTATACAATGAAGTTCCAGTTCCAGTCTTTCAAGTGTTAGCATCAGCGTCAGCTTAGGCAACTCCTTCCTAATACTCCCTCCTTTCCATGCCTTCTCTCAACTGAGCTGGTTCAGTTGTCCATGTGGAAAACCAGAAGAAATTAGTCATAGAGAAACACGAACAATCATGGATGTTTACAAAAATAATCTTACACAAATGAAAGCAAAGAGGAGTTATTTTAACACAGAGCTGTCCAATGATCTCGTTTGCCATGCCACATGACAGCAGCATGGGAGCAGAACTGTGGGCCAGCATGGGAGCAGAAGAAACTGCTGGAATCAGAAGGCCAAGCAACGGATGGTACAAGGAAGGCTGCCTGCAGTCACAGGCTCTCAGCCAGATTAATGCTTGTTTCCCATTGATAAATTAAGTCTCATGAATACCACTGAAAGCAGATCTGGGAGTGCTGTGAAAGTCTGATGTTTAACCCCGCTTAGGAAAAACTCAAGGTACCTTAAAAGATGAAAATTCATAGCTCTGGCTTAAAGGAGGTGATGGCCAGTGATGGTTTCACACCTTGGTAACAACTTTGACTACACCTGACTATGTAGTTTGCTATATCACTCACAGTCATTGTTGCATGTACAGACCAATGCTACATTGAATATATTACAGGAAAAAAAAAAAGAGACAGAAAAAAGGTTTAAATGCGTTTCTCAAGGTGTGTTAGGCTTGCAGTAGAATTGCCAGAGCTGACCATACCTGAGTGCTATCATTTGCTAGGCTGACATCACAAACAATTTTGGAGCCTGCTGTAGTGCAGGCTACTAAATTAGAATTGCTTGACTGGACTTCCTTCTAATGAAACTAAGAATTATATAATCTCTCTTAGTAAGAAGCATACTTAAACAGAATCTTGAAAAAAAGATGCAAGAAAAAATATTCTTCTAATATTCTTTAAAATGCTTTTGCCTTCTGACTTTCAAGAATTTAACACTGAAGCCTCTACCTCTTAATGTAAAAAACGTCTATTTCTATGTGAAGACTAGCACTTGAGAGGTCTTGACTTTATTCATTGTTGGAATTCACATGAAGAAGTCATGTAAATACTGTCTTATAACTCCACATGTAACTTCATCCTAACAGAGGCACTTGTGGTTTAACGAGCATTTTGTTTGCCATGGAAAATTGAAGGATAGTTTATGGTAGTTCACACAGAGTATTTTAGACTCCTGAAGATAAATGTGACACAAAAAGTTCTCAGCAAAAGCCAACAAAGCAAGCAGTTATCATAGAACCATGGAACACCCTAAATTGGAGGGGACTCACAAGGATCACAGAGTCCAGTTCCTGGCTTTGCACAGAGCAGCCCCAAAAATCACAATGTGTTTCTGAGAGCCTTGTCCAAATCCTTCTTGAACTCTGGCAGGCTTGGTGCGCAGCAGTCAAATCACGGTGCATCATTTCAAAGTCATAAAGCTGAGTTCACAGAAGTGTTCACCATTTAAAGTCAGCCCTTAACAAAAGCAATTGCTGAGTTAAACGTTTTTCTGCTGCTATACTTAGGAGATGGACACAACAGCCATGGGGAAATTCCAAGCTGCAAAATCACCCTTGGTGGTTTTGGCCTCAGTCACATCCTGCTCCAAGGTATAAGAGAGCAGCTGAGTGCTCTTCTAGTGAGAGGAGGAGGAGGCAGCTGGCGAACATACCATCTTTCCTAACAGGGAGGAAAAAACCCAGAAGTGACACCACATGGCATGTTCTGGCCTGCATGTAGATAAACTGGTGGGTTTTTAATGTGCAAACAGCAAAACAGCACATCAACTCACTCTGTAATTTAAAATATCAGAAAAGCAACAAAACTGAATATTTGTGTCATGATTTATGAAATTGCAACACTTGCAATACCAGCAATTTTACCCAGAGCTTACCCCTCCTTATGTAGGGATGTGGGAGCTCATCCCTTCAGGAATCAGAGATAAAATGCATGAGCCATCTCTTTAACCAATCCCTCCCCAAACTCAGTATCCTCAAAATCCCACACTCCAGCATAATAGGGAAATGAATAAGAAACACTGTTTTTTACTCTCTGAAACATCCTACGTTTCAAGTCGTTCCTTGTGTTTAATACCTGAGATGAGGAAAACCATCACTGAGGCAACATCATTTAAAGCAAACTTCTTACATCTCTTGCTTGAAATAAGCAGGCAGTGTACCCTTGTGGCCAGGAAGGCCAATAGAATCCTGGAGTGCATCAAGAAGAGTGTGGCCAGCAGGTGGACAGAGGTGATCCTACCCCTCTACTTGGCCCCAGCGAGGCCACATCTGGTTCTGGACTCGTCAGTACAAGAAAGACAAGGAGCTACTGGAGAGGGTCCAGTGGAGGCCACAAAGATGATTAGGAGTCTGGAGCATATCTCTTATGAGGTGAGACTGAGGCAGCTGGGCCTGTTTAGTCTGAAGAAGGCAAAACTGAGAGGGGATCTCATTAATGCATATAAGTATCTCAAAGGCGGGTGCCAAAAGATGGTGCCAGACTCTTCTCAGTGGTGCCCAGAGACAGGATGAGGAGCAATGGCCATAAACTGAAACACAAGAAGTTCTACCTCATCATGAGGAAGAACTTCTGTATGTTGAGGGTGGTAGAGCACTGGAACAGGTTGCCCAGGGAGGTCATGGATTCTCCCTCTCTGAGACATTCAAACCTCATTTGGACAGGTTCTTACGTAACCTGTTCTAGGTGACCCTGCCTTGGCCGGGGGTTGGACTAGATGATCTCCAGAGGTCCCTTCCAACTCTAACAATTCTGTGAAATCCAATTTTTTTTAAAGAAAACACACAACCTATTTGTAAGTAAGGATGTCTGTATAGTAAATGTCTGTCCTGTTACTGCTCAATCATTTCCACTCCCATTGTTTAGATTCTGCTACCCTCTTAAATAAATACCTCCCTCACATATGGATAGAATGTATACATTATTTTTTAAAGGGCAGTCAGAACAGAGATTATGGTATGAGGAGTGAACATTGAAGTCTTTCCTACCTATTAAGGCATTCCCAGCTTTGCTTTGTCTTTTCTTAACTGTTTGATTCTTCTTGCAGTTGTACCCTTTGAAATAGTTTTGACGTCCTGACTTGTTTGTGTTTCTTCTATTCCATCACGTTTCCGCTGCAAAACACATCTCTCTGGGATAGTTTAACTCTCATTTGGGGAACTCACAGAGCTACCTTATCTCCATCATTTTCCCCTATCTTGCTCTGAGCTTCCATCTCTTAGTGTGACTGTGCTTACATGTAGCACAATGGAGAAATATGACCTGAAACACGAATATCAGTGTGAGAAATTTTCCTTCAGAAAGAAATTACAGTCTCCATTAAACCTTATAGATTAATATTTAATTCTTGGGACTGTGCACACACATAATATCAAGACCTTTACACAGAAGCTACACAGGAGCCATGCTTCAAGAAGAGGTTATGTATTGCTAGCATCAACCCCTGGACTGCGTGGATTTCTCAGATTTGTGTGGTAGGTTTCGTTTGATCAAAAAATTAAAATGTACACCTCAAGTTTACTTCAGCATACTTTCAGAACTGCCTGGGAATGTTACATTCTGAAACCAAGGTATTTCTATGAAGTTAGGACTCAACAGCTGAATGTTTGTAGTTATGTTTTCAATTATAGCATTAAGCCCAGCAGTTTAAAGCCAAGACTCCTAATTTACAACAGTACTTGTTAATTTACAACACTGAGCTTGTATAACGTTTAAGTAAACACTGCACTTCTGGATGACAGAAAGCTAAACAATGAAATAAAACTTCAGAAACATATCTACTCCTGCAGTTTTCAAAGAGCTTCCAGTTCTCCAAAAACAAACAGCTCCCAGCTGCCCGGCATTTATACTCCTGCATCCTGTACCTCTAAATATGTAGAGAGAAAGGGACCAACAACCTAAATCCTTTTCATTCAGAAGATCCATCAAACCAGATTTTAAGGTAAAAGTCTGCTTTCATCCACTGTATTTAATTTTGTTTTGTGAAGGGAGGGAAATGTGAAGAAGAAAATAAACACAAATTATAAACATGAAATGTACTTCAATTTTACTACTGAAAAGTCAACTCTTTGTTTCAATTAAGCTAAATCCTAGTCTTTCTAACAAGCATTTGAGCTGAAGACAACTCCCTCACGTTTCAGCCTTCTGTGGCTGAAACAAGTCAAACTGCCAGCTCTTCTTCTTAACCGTCAATTGCTTCACCTCCTTTCCCATTACAATTTAAAAAAAGTTTCACCTACCTAACCTCATTTTCCTCCATAAAATGCAACTTTCCTCTTCTGGCTCTTGCCAAGACCTCAATATGAGGGCTGATCAAATAAATGGAAGCTGGTCAGAATATCAATTTTTCAGAAAAAAATATCTTCAATGTATTTTTCTAAAAGCCCAAAATAAGATGTCAATAGAAACAGACTATTTTTCAATGAGTTACTGGAATTGTTGCAAAAGGCATACACTTCATTTGAAACAACTGATTTAACTGAAAATCTATTTTTTTACTAAACCATCCCAAAAGTCAGTTGTTTAAAAAACTCTGCAGAGGATGATGCCCTTAAGGTCTAACTCGGTTTTCTCCTCAAGTCTATAAAATCAGAGCTTTCAGAACTTTTGAGCTTTATACTCAAATAAAGCGGTTTGGGGAACATTTCAATATGGAAGCCCTCGAAGGGCTAAGAATGCAGAAAATGTGTTTCACAACAGTCTTCAATGGTACACAGTATGAAGAAAGGACTCAGAGACTGGAAAAGCTGAGGCATGTTCAAAGAAGTTGTGAGCCTGAGGGCAGGTTTTGCAAAGCCTAAATAATGACTTGAATAGCACTGGTGAGCCACGGAATAGGACCAAGAGCATCAAAGGTCTCTTAGGGAGAAATGGGATAGGACAGTGGCTTCACGACGGTTTTGTGAGTATGCACTATTCAGGATCTATAATACCATAACTAATTAAAAAGGGTTTAATAGACATTATTCTTTGGGGTGGGTGGGAGGGTGTTTCAAGTTACCAACAACATTTTGTCCTTTGGGAATATTTTGCATATTTGTAAGCAGAATGTTGAGTAACAGCCTAGGAAAATGCCCTCCAGACTCACTCCTGGGTCTCTGGAGCAATCCAGCTAGAAACATATACAGCCTAGTCCAGAGAAAGGCCAAGATCAGCAACTCCCTCTCAAATGGATGGGATTTTTGAGCGTGCAACATCCCACAGTGGGCTGAGCCCTTTAAGTAGCAGTAATTGCAGACAGCTCTCTGACTTGGGCAGGGAGAGAAATTTGGGGTTGGCAACCTGAATAGCACACTGCCCAAATGCCCATTCAGCTACTGTCTGAAGACAGAAATCCTTACACTAATTGTTTGTTCATTTTTGAGGGCAAAATTCTCAGGGACACCAGTGGGATTCTACCTATGTTAACAAGGACTTCAGGCTCTGAGTTATTACTGATTATGACTGAGAAAGGCATTAAAAAATAACAGGGATACTCTCCAGCAAGATCAAATATCACATATACAGCTTTAAATTTTGAGAGTTTTATCTTTTTTAGGGTCTACAACAAAGATGAAGACATATCAGATTGAGGTGACCTCAAAAAGAGCTGACACTCATATTCAAGTACAACACTACAAGTAATAAATATTTCCAATTGACAAAGTCAATTCCTACCAAAAAACCCAACCAAACAAAAACCCTCACAACCCAGAAATACCATGGGTAAAATATCACCACATCACAACACTTGAACAGGAATGAAAAGCAAGCACTGAGAGCTAAAATAACTACTGAGGGACAGGAAGCTTAAAGCAGAAGGCTTAACATGAACTCGAGAAAGGAGGGATGCAATGCAGCAAATGTAAATGTTAGTATTTTACCAAAATAGATTAAGTTAGACTAAAACATAAGCAGCAGTTACATAAGCCAATTTGCTCTCTCGTAACAGGGCACATGCCTAGAAGAGATGCAGTAGATGTCACAGTTTGAGCAGAGCAAGTTTTTTAACAGTCTCCCTCGACATTTTCATAAGCCACCAGGGGAGACAGACTAGAGAAAACACTGTGTTCAAGGAGTTCTTATTAATGGCTCACTAACTGGAAATATACACACATATAGATATTTAGATATCTATATATCTAGATAGATATATACATATACATATATATGTGTATATATAGGTGTAACCAAGGAGCCTGTCCTCAGTTAGGTGTTTCCAGTATTTTAAATAGCAACCTGAATTCTAACTATATTCAGGGAATTAAATGAATGCTCTGAGTGGAAAAGGGCTACAAGGGCAATGAAGACAACAGCTAGTTTTCATAACAATACTGACAATGTTGAGAAATAATCCATGTTTAAAAGAAAAACAACCAACAGCCACAGGGTTGTGACTAAAGAGTGCAAAAAGCATATTAATATGCTTTTACTTTTCCATTTAGCAGAAATGGAAAGCACATGAAAGAACATACAGCTGATAAAGTCTACCCACAGTTAGACCACACAAAACAAGGAGCCTAAAAAGAATTGCCAGAAAAATATATCATCTTCTTAATTAGCGAGAACTTGTAACAACCCATGGGGCTTCAAGCAATACCAGAGAAACACAAATGAGAAAGCATAAATGACAGCTAAAATTAAAAAAATAGAGAGGCATGAAATAAATATCTGTTCTCTTTCTTGTCTCCTTGTTTTCAAGCTTGTTATTATGTCTTGCAAGTTCAGGAAGAAACTGTACTATCCAGTTCGTTTTATTTCACCCAGGGTTGTTGCAAGGTCACATGAAAGAGGATGGTGTTGGTGAAGGGTTGGGAACAGCTGATATAACATTGTGTAGGGATGCCACTAGCAAAACAGAGAAGAAGTTCAGTATGAAAGTGTGGCGCAGCAAATTCCACCACTCCTACCTCCTGTAGGGAAGAGCATTTCCATCAGTCCAGCCTCTTTCCTCAGTTGTCCTCCCTTGGGCTCCAAACACCCCGTCAGTACGCATATTCCACATTCCTCTGGCCTATAAAAGAGATATTAATACATTCCTAGCATGGCATTCAGGAGAAAAGTATGCCCAAGAGATGAAATTATACTCCCAACTCTCTCAAAGTGAACTACGGTATCAGGAGAAACAGGCAACATCTTGGAAGAAACATGTTCACAGGAAATAAAGACGAGGTGTGGCTCATGAAACTACAATTGAGCAGTTTGTTTGAATGACTGTTTTTAATTTACACCTGCTGAAAGCACCAATAAGCTTCGGAGATATGCACTAGTGCTGAACCCCATGGATGTCAATGGGATTGCAAGCGAGCACGAGGCTTACCCAGGCTGCAAGTTCAGAGATAAAAGCAGGTCTAAGTGTCTGGCTGGATCAAGCACCTATGGACCTTGAACTTATACTAATTGACAGAAGAATGTCCTCTTGCATTAAATCAAAATGGATTTTGTATCACTTTGTGGATAGTTTGGTTTTCAAGCATTGGACAAAGGCCAAGCTGTTGGAATGAGAGTGAAGTAGTTTAAGGATATGTCATCACAGTTTTCAGTAAAGCCATAAATCTGCTGAATTGCTGTGTGACTCTTATAACACCAAACTGAAGTGAACTGCATAACAGCAAAATAAAACATTTAATATAGAGTTACTTTTACAGTGTGTTGCCTCACTTTGCCGTTTGCACAATAAATATATTTTGCTGTTTCATGAAGTCGTACAAGAAGGTTTGAGGTCACACAGAAATGGATAAAAACAAGTTTAAGGGAAAAGAGTCATCGTCAAAAGCTATGAAATAAGGCTCTGATAAGGGCCCTTCAAAATCTGTTGGAGTTCTGCTATTGAACACAACACAAACAGGATTTGGACTCAAATTAGGGGATTTTCTACAGCACCTGTGGATGTTTTTAATTCCTGCAATACATGTTAGATCCCCAAGAGTGCATCTGGCAGTGGTCAGAAGGATTCTTCCATTCCTGTCTCTCTAGTTTCTTTGGTAATAACTGCTGGATCTCACTGCCTTTTCATTCTTATTTCCAGATAACACAGTATGACAGAGATTCCTACATTAGACACCCCAGGCATCTTTCCCTTTTCATCTAAAAGAGATTTCTTGCAATAACAGCCTCTTCTTAATAGAATGTGACCTGTTTCTTAGAAAACACAGGAAACAGAAAATTACTTGAAAAGCATAGTAATAAAAAATTATAAGAATTAATAAAACTGATGTAAATACATGTTTCAATATTCTATTCATTACTGATTGGAAAAGCCTGTTGTTCTAAAAACAACAGTAGTTGTTCTAAAAACAACAGCATTTTTTACAAGCACTTGAGTAAAGGCACTAGATATTTTTACAAGCAGACTTTTGACTTTGTGGATTCCTGAGAGGTTTCCCAATGCTAAAAAAAAAAAACAAACAAAACAATAAGATCTACTGAGCATTTGTTTACTCTTTAAAGAAAAGTAATAGAATTCAAAGCAAATAAATACAATTTTTATCTCATCTATCAAAACATACTCCAGATATATTCCATGTCTAAATATACCCTGGCATGTACACCATGATACATTGTATGAAGGCACATCTGCTTCTTGCAATAAGAATTTTGATTAAATATTAAGAAGACAATGAAGACAGGGTAAAAAAGGTACAGACAGCCAATGAACAAAATAGGCACATATAATATGACACTAGTTCACTCATTTCCTTAACACATCCCAGCCCATCTAAGAAAAGCCTTCTGAGGCTTCACAATCAAAACTCTGTGTGATTTCTCACTCAGAAAACCCCAGCACAACAAAATGAGCCTTGCAATGTGACCCTCAGGACAACAAAGAAAGTTCTTGGCAGAACACTAGAAGATCCAATTTCCATAGCTATGGCCCTCTAACAGCGCATGTCCCTTTTTGATTAAACCAACTATGAGATCATCTCCAGCACAGAGCTAACAACTGCTATATTGTCATGCCAGTACCATGTTGTTACTTGCACTAAGGCAGGAAGACTTTCTACTTAACACTTAATTTACTTTTATTTAAACATTACATAGCTGAAACATAAAACAACAAGAGTCTGATGCTGATGGGTGTGATGATCTCTGCACTTCTGCACTCCACATCCAAAATGACTTTTAGTCTTTTCAGGCCCTACCTAACAAACACAGTTGCTATACCAAAGAAACGAGGTGATTTCTGAAGCAACATATTCCCAAAGTATTCAAAACTAGTGGCTGATAAAATTTACACTTAGTTCAAACAATCCATTTTTCGTGCTATTAGTTATCTTGATTTAAATTTCCCTTGGGACAGATATTTTTTAATAGAAGTGTCTTATCTTTAAAAAGGTGTTTATATAGCATATTTTTATTGAAGTTCTCTTACTTTCTACTAAGAGATTGATATAGGAGGTAGTGTAACAGTCATTAGAGAAATCACTGACTAAAGCCAGTTTTATAGATGTAGAGAAGAACCTGCTTCACAATCAAAAATATGGCTAGGTGAGTAGAGAAAAGCTAAACAAAATCTTGAAGTCTTAAACCGAACAGAAGACATAATGTGAATGTACCTGGACTGAACTTATTCTCCTCTAGTCTTCCAGTGATGTGTACAGATCAGCAAATCAGAGGTGGTATGATCTAAGAAATATAACTATCCTGTATCCTACTGTTTATTTCCAAGAAATAGTGCTACTGGTTCAGAAAGTCATTTTACATTTAAAGTCCTATAATTTTATAACTTAGTAGCTGGTACTTGATAAAAATTTGGCAAAAGGGCTAGAGAATCTGTTTCATGCTAATGTTTTTTCATCTGTGAGAGGTATTGTAATAAATATTTCCAGCAGATATTATCAGATTTGCTACACACTAACACTACCAAATTTGTGCAGATGGAAATGGATTTAGCAAACAATATGCACTAACAGATATCTGCACCCTTACTATGGATAAGGGGACATGAAATGCATTTGTCTCCTTCCATAATGTTTTTTCTCAGACTTTCTGTAATCATTAGCTATTTCTTTCCTGTGCAAGAAATGCAGCTTTGACTAAAAATGAACTGCAAGTGAGAATCTGAAAGAATATCCAAATCACCGAACCTCTATGACCTCAGCTTCCACAAGATTTAAATTTGGAATCTTAAAGCCATGACACCCTTCACTTTGAAGAAGAACACACCAACATTAAGATTCTGTTCAGACATACAGTCTCCTACAGCTCTAAAAATTCAGTTCATGACCCAGTTATGGGAGGGAAATGAAAGATGTTGCAGTTTGCCCAACTCCACAGAGCAGGAATGCAGCAGTATTGATACAGGTTCCTGGCTGTGATCAGGCACCATATCATGAGCAGTTAATGTCAGGTGCCTATACCCTAAAGAAAGGTTTGATTCCCTAAGAATGACTGACAGGGCTTTGGTGACTTGAATTATATCCTGCCTCATCAGCATTTAATACCATTTCCAAATGATCAAGCAAAGGAGATTCGAAGTTGTCAGAGGAATTGAAAGGGGACTGGTGATGATGTCAGTGTTGCTAACTGCAGTATCTATATTGGTTTTATTTGATCTCTTTCCCATAAGTAATCTGGACTGGCACAGAATAGTTTTGTGGTATTTCAACTTGTGATACTTCAAAGCTCTGTGCAGTAGCAACCAAAGAGCATAAAAAAACGTAAACTTGGATCAGCAGCTTCACCTCAGGATGACAAAGCTAGTCAGTAGCAACATGCATCAACAGGGACTGAACCTAATAACTGCCTTCACAGTTGCATGAAAAGCCACTTTCCAGTGTCCAGAGTGGCTGCAGAAGATATCCTTTAGAAGTTTCCACCAGGAGGAATATTGTTTCTTATTCTTTTTCTAATGGTGCTTTTCTCTGCAGGTTACCTAGTCTCTGTGAAAAGACACTAAATATTCTACTTAACACCCTCCTTTGGACTGACCACTGCATTAATCATATACAAATGTTAATTACCATTGCTAAAGCAAAACAACCCCAAAATATGTAAGCTTCAATCAAAGCCTGACAAATTAGCAAAAGAAATAAGAAAACAAAAAAGGTCAGTTGCAAATATCCCTCTTCCAAGTGCAAATTGTAACTAATTTAGAAGTGTATGTTTGAAAGAAGTGTATCATCTTGGTTGCTAAGAGCTCAAAGACCAGTGCAAATAAATGGCTCCTGAGGGGGTGATATTCAGGGACAGCCAGTAATTCCCAGTTTTAATCTGTCATAATCAATGACAGAAAAATGTATCAGAATAGTCAGTTCTCCCTTTTACTCTTTACTTTTCATTAAGTGGATTAAGCAGCTTAAAAAAAATGTTGTCTTTGTTCATATTAGAAAACTCACAGCATATCTAAGGATGTTCTCTGTATAAGATTTTATATCTAATTACAATTGATTTGATAACATATTTGGGAAGCATCTTTGGGTTTTGAAATTATGTCTATTTTGCTTTCAGAAAGACTGTAAGACAAATACTCAATATGCCCTTAAGCCAGACCTATAAACCACTGAATAGGAATTTTGAGCTGATTTTGAACGCTTGACCCTGTGGATGTTTGTTCTGAAGGACAGTGGGTGTGAGGAGATCGTCTGTGTAAAATTCCCGCTTGATAATGCTCCCACGTGGCTGCAGCTTCTACTCAAAGCTGTGGTTGCCATCCTATACCATTCCTACATGATCAGCTTTGAATTGAAACATGAAACAACACATAATATTTTATACCACCTTAGGTACTTATAGGAAAGGAACTGAATAAAACTGACTCTTCGACAAATGGTCAGTCTGTTTTCATAACCACTGGGTTATATATTAATTTTTTAATCTATGTCACTTCAGTAATAATATTAGCCAAAAAGACACTGGTTTTTGTTCAGGGATTTTTTTGGTGTTTTTTTTTTTGGTTGGTTGGGTTTTGTTGTTTTGTTGTTATTGTTTATTTGTTGGTTTGGGGTTTTTTTTATAGCCCCAAGGCTTGTTTGCAATGAAGCTGTACAATTTTGCATCTAGCTTTGCATGGAATATGCCTCCCAAAAAGTAGAGAATGGATGAAGGGTTAAAACAAGGGATGTAAACCTTTGGGGAAAACGAGTGCCAACAGGTTACTATAATTCAAAGGTAAAACCTATTTCTTCTCAATAGAAACAGATTTTTGCTACATCCCAATGAAAAATAGATAATAATGTATTTTTCTAAAACAAATAGTAAGTTAACCACCTCCAGGTTAAGTTCTGGAGTTTATTCTTTCTTGATTAGAAGTATCAGTCGTCATAAATTACATTTTTTTGATAAAAAGATTGCAAGAACAAGGATTTTGCTGAAACAAGACTAAAAATTTTTGAACAGCGTATGCAAATTATTTTTCAATCATAAAAGAAATGTGAAAGTCTAAACTTCACCTAACTCCATATCATATGTTGAAATACTATGTATGTGTTCCCAAACTGACTTGGGGGAGCAAAGCCATGCAAAGCCAGACACATACACTCGTTGTGGAGTGTACAGACATAACACCTTTCAAGTGAACAGCCTAAAAGTAATTAACACTTGCTACACTTCTACATTTGTTCCCCATAAATATATATTTGAACACTAAATTTACAATCTAATGATGAACTGGTCTCTAATTTCTCCAATAGTGTCTGCTTTCATAGAATCAAGAATAACCTCTGTTGGAAGGGACCCACAACAGTTATTGAATCCAAATCTTAACCCTGCACAGAACCATCCCCAAGAGTCACACCATGTGCCAAAGAGCATTTTCCCAATGCTTCTTGAAAGCTGTCAGGTTTGGTGCTGTGACCACTTCTCTGGAGAGCTTGTTCCAGTGTCCAACTACCCTCTGGGTGAAGAACCTTTTTCTAATCTCTAACCTGAACCTCTTCTGACAAAATTTCCCTCAGGTCCTGTCACTGTTCGCCAGAGAGAAGATGTTACCTTGCTTTGGCCTGCCTCCAGGCCTGCTCCATGAATAACCATGCCAGACATCTTCCCTGATTCTCCCCAGACCTTTTTCCTGCACCTGGGAAACAGCCAGGATCCTGACATTACCGATGGCTCTCATTGACTTCATTTGACAAGAAGGCAGCTCTTCAATTTTTCCACTCCGCAGAGGGATGCTGCCTGCTTTTAACACATAAAAAGGGCACTATTCTTATTCCGTGTATTATCAGATCTCATCTTGATCACCCGAGCAGGTCCAAATCCTCAGCCGAAACAAGAGGAAGCAACTCTTTAAGGCCGGGAGGGTCTTTCACCGCCCCGCGGACACCGGTGCTCGTTCCCAGCAAGCGCTGCCATCTGGTGGCATCTGGGAGAACGGCAGCCCCGACTTCAGCGGCACGTCAGGGAACACCGACACCATTGCTCCTTTAAAGACCGTAGCAGCAGCGCGAATTGATACCCGGTGGAATATATAATCGAATCCCTGATTGTGAGCATAAGCTGGAAGTATCAATACCCTTCCAAGACACTCGTGATAATGTATTTATATTCCTGGCAGGAAACTTGAGTCAGTTCAGCAAGTTTCTAGTGCAAATCTGATATGGATGGTTGACCTGAACTCCGGGGGACAAACTCTAAAGATAGAACAGGGGGACAGGGTTTCTGCATGCGGAAAACTGGATGCCAGAACTTGGATAATTCTGTAATTTCTCCTAGATTAGTCACAGACAAAACCAAGTCATTTGACTGACTTCATATTGTCAGTATGAAATTATTTTGTTGACACAGATTTAGGCTGTAAATGAGTGCTCAAAGATTAGTGCGTGCCTTTCCAATGAATTCCTTACTAGAGTTTAAAACTCTCTGTTTCTGTTTCAGCTTTCTGTCAGCATAGCACCCAGCCTTGCAAGACGTGATGTGGTCTCAAATGCTGTTAGCGAATCCGGGGGTCAAAAGAGCTCAAGCCTCGCACAATAGGCCTTGCTCTCCTCGTTAAATAGAAGTACAAAATTTGTGAGCGCAGCTATTGTCATTCCCATGTATTTTCGTTGCTTGTTTCCATATCTTCTACTGCATCTCTGCTACAACATCAGGGAGCTTTTCTCGTGCAGAGTCTGGACGGACAGTACATATTTGAAATAGCGTGAGGAGCTTGGAATACAGTGTGTTTACAAGTCTGGAGTTTTATGTCCTTATCTGAACCAAACTGCTCACGCTTCTGAGCGTCAACACACTGTTGCTCATCAGAAAGTTATCTGTCCAGACAAGGCACATTGCTCCCAATTTAGAAGAGTGAGCAAACACATTTGAAACACAACAAAATTGGAACAGGCTAACAAGGCAAGTAAAAGAATTATTCAAGGTCTCACAATACAGTTGATAGCTTTCTTCACAAGGAAGGTTAGAGAGGAGTAGGTTGATGTTCTTGCATGCCTATTTGAGAAGAAAAGGATAAAGGCCATTGGAACCAAGCAGATAAAATAAAAGATCCAGTGGCTGAATCTGTAAAAATTCAGATTAAAATCAGAAGTGTATCTTTTCTGAGCGAAGCTTAACCATTCAAGCAGTCAACACACACCATCATGGACTGTCCACCACTGGAAACCTTCAATTTGAGAGTAGAAATCCTTAAAAAATCCTTATTCTGTGATTTCAGACAGCTCCTGAGGCACTGTAGAAAACACATATTGATCATTTACAGCCTGAATTGTGCAAAGAGCCTGACTACATTATTTTAAAATTTTTTGCCCTTCAAAATTTAAGAACACTTAGCATTAAACTGAGCATGTGAATAATTTCACCTCTGTTTACTAATTTTGGTGAGTTCAACTGGACCAGTGAATGGCTTAAATTTGAGCATAGAGTGATGTATAATACTGACACAAGACCACAATTAGCATCTGTAGGAGGTTACAAATGTCTCTCTAAGTAAAGTTGATCATACAGCAACCAAAAATCCTATAGCATTCTCAATAAGAATAAAGAACATTACCCATTTCTCAATGAGGCTCTTTTTCCTCTCAGGAAAACCTCTTCAGAGAGTTGAATCTGCCTGACAGCTGAGAGTCAAACACTGTATAGAATCTGTTATAATGAGGCATCCAAAATACTTAAAAAGTAAAAGAAACTTGGAAAATTAAATTATGTTTCCATTCATCTGACTTCATTCCAAGTCTGTAATGCCTATTACACATCAGCTGGGTTATATTTTAGAATCACTTTAACTAGTTAGTAGTGTTCTGGAGGTCAACATAATTTTTGACCTGATGAAGTAGAAAGGGGAAATTTATAAACAATATTGACTCGCTCATACCTAAGACATCACATCAAAACTATGCCATGCTTTCTCAAATTCTTTCTTGATTTCTTCAAGTCTTTAGAAGAGTATATCATTTTATGCTACGTAAGTCTCTGATTAAGAGCCTTAGAGGCCTTCATAGGTTTTCTGTCTTCTCCACACATTTCACCCATAAGTAGGAACTAATCTGTCCCAGGCTGGAGTCCAAGTACCATGTTTTACACCCCACATCTTGCAGGTGAGTCCCACAGTTGCCATGACAACTTTCTGTTTATGATACCAAAATCTGAATTGCCTGTCCTTTTAGGGCATCTGCTACTGCAGAAAAACTAAACTGCAAAACTAAAAAGTCCAAGAACACACTTAGAGGTCACTTCATCAAGAAAACTCAGTTTTCAAACTGTTATTTTAAATACTTCTCCTATGCAGTTTACAGTACCTTTCAGGAGGTACAGAAACAGCAGGAAGGCAAGACAATAAATACAGTGGATGAGTACATGTAGTTCTATACACAAAAGCCCCACACCAAAAGTCTCAGGAAAGCTGAGAAGGAAGGGCTTCCAGTCTTCCTTGTAAGAGAAGTGTGAAGGAAAGGTTCCAGTCACTTTGCAGAAAGATCCTGACCAGTAGTGCAGTATCTGAAGTGGATTTCACATTGAAAGCAAGAATTCAAATCCTTTGCCTTATCTATATATGTATATGTGTATATATAGAGGCATGTGAATGTGTATAACACACACATCACACGTGTGCTTTGTTTGCATTCACATGGTGTTCTGCACGGATTTTCTGCTCTCCTTGCCTGAAAGCTGATCAGACATCTGGGAACTTCTACATTGACCTCAGCAAACTTTGCACAGGTTTCTCAAAAAGCACTATGGGACAATCTGAATTCCAAAATTATGTTGCTTTGAGTGGTTTCCAAGAAGGCAAACAAGAAACTTTTTTTTCCCCTGATCACAGAGAATTCAGAACCTCTTGGGAAAGCTTTTGAACTTCCATTAAATGTGATCTGTTTAATGTTTGGATCTGTCGAAGGAGAGGCAGTCAGATAAACTGGGCCAACGCTGAAATGAACTTTCTTCCAACACCTCTACAAGTGTAATCACATCTCCCTGAGCACCTCCGTAGATGATTGAATTAGACATTCAAAGAGGTGATAGACAAACAGAAATCAGGCAAATAAAGATAATCTACCCTTTCTCTAGGCATCCAAAGGGATTCAAACCTACAACAGAGGAGCTTTACATGTTCCACTACCTACCTAAAATATTAAATTCTCTATGGCTGATATGTCTTTGGAGCTGAAAACTGTTGGCAAAACATTTCTTGTTTTTGTCTCGGTCTAGGAAAATGAGATATTGTTTCTGTATTAAAGTACTCTGAAATGAGTCACCTACAGCAGAATAACCTGCCATATCCATTTGGTAACAATAGAACAGACATCAATTTTCAATCTTATCAGAAGTCACCAGTCCGTAAGTATTAGTGGCGCCTACTGAATTTTATCCAGGGACCTAACAGAAAACATCTGTTCTTTTACTTCACAGCAAATCAATAGATTAAATCAATGTTCTCTTTTCTCCTTTATTCCATTCATTAAAGGCATAGGTTTTCTTTCATTTTTCGACTATTTCTTTTAATAACTCACTTCTCCTTGCAAGTCAAATCCTAGTATATTATAGAGATTTCTATGTCTCTTTCTGGGCTTACTTGGGGAGACATATATCTACACACTTGCAAAAGACAAGCAGAAGTAATTATTTTTGAAAGACATTTACAAAGAGCTTGATAAAATTATACCTAGTATTTGGACCAAAGCCCAGTAATGCTTAAAAAAAAAAAAAAACCAAAAACCCCAAATATTGCTTATTGCCTTTTCTGCCTTTTTTCAGGCCTATAATTTATGCTACAAAATGTGATGCAGTTACTGAAAAATCCACCTCTGGTTTCATAAATTTCACCAATGTGCCAAAACATCACAACTTTCAAGTAAGATGTGCTTTGTGGAGCCACCCACACCATAACACTTACTTAGATAATTCATTACTAGATTCAGAACTGAACTATGTTTGTGCACATCAACCCATCAGTTTGCATCATCCCACCCATACTGTATATTAGGTTTGCACCAAGACATACTAAACAATACAGTCCAATATCCAGCCTAATGTGCTTACAGATGAAAAGCACTCTTCACTTAAATAGTAGACAAAACTAGGGACTTCTGGACTAAGAAGGAGAGAGATTAAGGTAAAAGTGATCCAAAAAACAGAGGCAGAATTTACTAATTCTGTAAACAGCAGAATTGGTATTAAAAATGATCACCAAAGTAGCAGAAGTGAGATGTTTTTCCTACTTGCACTGATATGTCTAAATATAGCAGAAATATTAATTTTTTTCCCCTAAATAAACAGCTCCAGATAGGGATCTTTAATACTAAAACTGAGTTAAAAACCCCATAAGTACACAGTTTTCCCCTTTTCTCTTTCCTGTGGAGATCTCATATTGTTTCTGCAGTCTAACATGAAGTCAAAATATGATCAAGTGTAAGTGAACATTCCTACTTTGGGTCTGACAGGTAGATTCAAATAAAACACAGGAGCTTGAGCTGAAATGATGTTATACTTGTGATATGCATTGCAAAGGTGTTATGAGAAGTGTATGAGAGTTTTATTTTTTTGTGTATGAGAAGCTGATAAACAGAACTGGTCTATAATAAAGTAATATATACAAGTATATGAAATGCTTTAAATCATCCAGCAGGGATAAATCACCGCCTGATCTAGAAAACAAGAGTTCCACTAGAACATTTCATAGTACGCTGTGTGTGTACTACAGTCTGGCAGCAGCTCCTAGAGAAAACCAGTAACGTGGGAACAGGGTAGTATTGCATCCAGTGCCTTACAATGACTGCAATCAAGCCTTTTGCCCCGCGTCACAACTGAATTAAGTCGCAATAAATCAAAGCTCCTTTTTGGGTCTGTAACTTTGAAAGACACCATACAGCAACCTTAGAATCAAATAATTTCAGATTTTTCTGTCCATTTAGTGCAGCACCATGAGAACCTTGTCACGGGGACTATTAGCTGTCAGTGAGCGGCAGTTTGAGGTAACTTCTTCCCACAGCCTGAGGTGAGGATTAAGAGAATTTTCATTTGGAAAAAGAGAGTTATTACTGGAAATTAATTTAATATGGTGTCAAGGCAAAAAGAGATGTAAATAAAGAAACACCTCTTAGAACAAAAGAAGAAGTAGAAAGAGGGAAAAAAATTAGAGAAGTGGCAATTCACAGCCAAGCAGAAGTTGGTCTGGAATGGTACAATGGCTGAGCATCCCAGATGTTGGATATCTTGTCAGTCAGGAACAGAACTGATTTAGCTGTCATCTGATGAATGACAGAATAGCAAAGTCAGTCAAAAAGTGGAATATTGTCACTTTATATCTCAATTCCTATGAACAAAGCAGATATTTGTTTTTTGAGATTTCTCTTTGTTAGCTATTACAATAACGGTGCCTCACTTTCTACTGAATAAAAACCATAAGAATGACCGAAGCAAAACTCCATAAAATAATTAGACCTACCCAAATGCTGACATCAAATGTGTAAAAGTCATTGATAGTTCTCTGTCTCACGGGAAATAGAGATTGATGAAACACAGCTGTGTTCACAGCCATTGATAGCATACATCATCATTTCCACAGCATTCACTTTAAATTACTTAGCAGCTATAGTGCCAGTATAGATTATGGGATAACCCAGTCCTTTCTTTTAATGTCAGGCATCTGGAATTTCAGGGTCAGAGGAACCTTTTTTCCTTCCCTAATTTTTTTTTTTTAGATAGATAAAGTAGTAATACCAAGGGCATGAGAAAACCAACTCTTCTCTAAGTAGTATGTATTCACATTACACTCAAAAATAACTTTTAAAGTAATACTAAATTTTTATATATATTAATATCTAACTGCAGGAGCACAGGAAAAGAGAGAGGAGCTTAGACTAACAAGAAGTTCAAAAAACATCCTATAAAAGTATTGGCAATGCAGCATCCTTCTATATGAACCACAGCTGTGTGACTTGCCTATTTTCATTACATTAGTAGAGCTGGGAGCCCCATACCCTCAGAAAACCAGCTGAAGTAACAGAAGGTCCCTTCTAACCAGAACTAGATGGTACTTAAATGCAAGACCATTCTGGACCATATTAAGTTGATCCTGGAATCACAACTGAGATACTTAAACACAGGAGCTTTAAGCACCAAGAGATTTCACTGAAATCCAGCTGATGTGATTAAAACTGGGCAAGTACTTTGCTTGCCAGTTCAAGGATTCTAAGGTAGCCTCTGCATCTAAAATAACTTTTATTATGAAAGCAGACTGCACAACTAATATGCACTGTGATTCTACTGTGTTTAAAAAAAAAAAAAAAAAGAACAGCAACTGAATGTGCAGGAGGCTAGACTAACAAAAAGAAAACCCTGTATTTGCAGGTTATTTTTCTCAAAAATTGAAATTACCATGATTCCTAATAGAGTAATAACATTAAGAAACAGGAATATAGTAAAGAGAAGGTCTTCCAAAACTGGAAAGAGGTTGTTTAGTCTAAACCACGATGTAAAGTGTGAATAATAACAGGAAACTTTGGATATTCAGTGGACTAATCCCTATAAAATAGCAATAGCCCCAGGAAGCCATAAGAGTAAAGCCACTCGACCATGTTATTAATTTTATGGAAATATATTCCAGAAACCCCACAACTGAGGCATGTACACATTTCCATGCCATAGAGATTCTTTATATTCTACAAAATTTTAGTTTCCCACCATTTTATTTTACTAAACTTTGAGGTGATTGTTACATTACAGCTTCTTTTCCCGATGTAAGTTGTTGAGGTTTTTTGCTTGCTATCAGCTCCATTTACAATCACATTTTTGTAAACTATTTAGGAAAGGTCACAAACTCCCTGATTTAACAACTAGATGGTTTGGTAATAGAGAACGCAAATGATTTCTCCTAAAGTGAGTGAAAATTTTGATGATCATTAAAGCAGCTCATCACCCAAAGCAGATCCTGGTTTGTTGTTTAGTCAATGTATGTGTGTAAAGGGAGTTCACATTTATAAGTTTCATCACAGTATTTTAAAATACTACTCAGCTGTCCTAAGCCTACCAGTTTTAAAACATTTCATATAAAATATGTAAATAGTCTGAAGTCCCATTCAGCATCACAAGTTTAATGCTCTTGGACACTTGAAAAATAAGAAATAAATAAAAAGCCACCAAATATACTGCATTTCTTGAAACTTTTCACAGAAATTTGCCTTACTGGCTACAGATTGTGTTATGTTTATTTCCAGAAAATAGAGTAAAAATGTGCACACCACAGCTGCGATTTTAACCTGAGATCTGACAGAATACCACTCTAATTTTCATTCTGAACTGAGAGCCCTTTTGTGCTCCTGTACATCAGTTAGGAAGCTGCAATAATTAATCCAACACAAGGGGATAATATTCCACCTCAAAGCACACCCTAGCCAAAGATGGCCAGATGGCACCTACCTTGCATAACTCATCACCTACTGTAGTAAGTCTGCTTGTAACAGGACAGAAACAGGTAGTAAATTAGAAGTAAGAGGAGCAAGAGTCCAGCATTGTCTTCTGGGATATCTCAGAGATAAATTAATACAGCTATTGAGTATATGTCATTTATTCTCCTTAGTCAACACTGTATAGCAAACTACTATAAAAGGGCAGGACTACTGAGAGAGAAAAAATAAGTGATTCTTTTGGGCCAGATTAGATATTCTCCAAGTAAGAAGACATTGCCTACCTGGAAAGTACTCAATGTTTTTCTTTTCCAGTCTTAAATACCTGAACACAGTCATGCATTGCAACTAATAAATTCAAAGCAATGCCTAATCTGCCTCAGTTTACATCTCAGTTGTCCCAGTACATTCATGAACTCGAATGATCTAGTGGGGGCAGAACACATTCCATCACTCTTTGAGAACAAAATAGACTCATTGACCTATTGTGTCTGTTGGTACACACACAAAAATAGAGCTGTGCACAGCTTTCCTCAGAGAGAGGGGAAGCAGCCTGGACCATTTTCCAGGCTGAATGGTAAGTTTTCACACTCCCCAGTTTTGCCAGGCTACAACATGTTACAATGACATTTCTGTATTCTGTCAAGGCCAGATGTCTGATGTCTTTTTTTTTTCCTATATTTTTTGTGTTTGGGGAAACAAAACTCTCTTTCCTGGGAACTTTTTCTGCAAATATTTCCCTATCTGAAATATTTGTCGTGTCTGAAAAGGCACTTTGCAAGTCCCTAAATCCCTGTTCTAATCAGGGGTTCCAAAACTTGATTTATGCAAGCAGTAACTGAGCCTTATTGCACTGTGATAAAGCCATTCAGTAGTCATACAACTCTGTAGCAGCCTAGTATATGGCTGGTTTTAAGTGTGATTGCTTGTTCTGTTGGTCAGATGCAACTGCAGAGCCTGGGGAACAGTGATGTATAGCAGTAGACTGTATTTTTATTTTTAATTCATTTTTGATCCTCTGGTGAGCTCCACCAGAATGTGTACTCACTGTTTTAGCTAGGCTGGGCTGGTATCCAGCATTAGAGATATTGAATAGGAAGAGCAAATTCTGTCCTGTATCCATTTTTCTTCTGCTTCCATGTGCTGTTGGTAACAACAGCATAAAAAATAAAACATAACTGACCGAGGGTTTATGCCTCAGAGTAATTTATCCATGCCTTGTGTTTTCACTGCTGTTGTTCCAAGGACTGAAGTCACCACAACCAATTCAACCTGTTTGACCACACTGGCAGAAAACTCCTTTAAAGATCTTTGCAAAAGGTGCTAGAAAAACGGCAAAGACTACTTGCCTTTCCTTTCTTGTAGCATCAATCTCAGTGTCTTTCCATGCTCCCCAGGATCAAGCACTTCCCTAAGAAGTTACTGTACTTCTTAAATAGCTATAGTTTTAGGTCCATCTGCCTACATTATATACCTACATGCCTCAGATGAGTACATGAGTTGTAACACCTCCTCACCTCCTGCTGTCCACATCTCGTTAAATCACAGAACATAAAAAGTGATGCAAAAGTTGATCACCATTGCTATGGGTGACCAGAACCAGCACGTATTCTCTCCTTACCCTATATCTTGCATACTTTAAGCCATGTCTTTGAGAGAAAGGTCATTCAGTCGTTCAAATGATTTTATTCTTCCTTCTTAAAAAGGAAGTATGGAAGCAGGTGACACTCTACAAGAGTATTTTTGATGTGTCTGCAGGGGCAGCTCACTTGGGTGGGCCGTCTCCAAGATGGGAAAATCCCCAAGACCAGCTCTGGAGAGGCCAGCAGTGCTTATACAGGGAGAAAGACAGCAGCAATGGATATTACAGTAACTGCTCTGGAAAATTCCCCCTCCTCCCCTGAGCATCTGTTCTACACGTGTTGAACAGATCTTCTTTGTCTCTTGTCCAGCAATATGCGAACGAACTCGAGTTCCCTCGGGGAATGAAGGGATACAAGAGAAGTCAGCCTAAAGATTTGTGCTGGAAGGATAAAAGATAACAGCCTGTCAAACTGCAGACCTTTAAAGCTTAACACTTTCTTTCGAATTTGCTCTCACACTGCTATCTACTGCCAAAATATTACAAGTTTGTGACCCCAACTTACATTTACTGCTTCTTATCAAGACATTTCAGATGAAAAAAAATGTAGAAAAAGTACAGTGTATAAACAGGAAAATTTAATTGGTAAGTTTGTATCATAAAATTATCATGAGATCTGTTCAACTTTTAGCAATCACAACTGTGTAACACGGTCTATGGACTCAGGCAAATATTTGCTCTGGTCATTTCTTTGCAGAAATGATTTTATTTCTTCCCACACATACAAACCTTCCTCAGGACCCCTTGAAAAGTTTCAATTCACAGTTTAAACCTGATAAATTCAAAATGCCAAGACATCAGATCTTGTTTAGTTGAATGTCCAAGCCACCTAACCACGTAAACTTATTACAATTTCATGTACAATCAAAGAGTTATCCAAGATCACTCAAAAAAGCATGAACTAAAATATCTAGGGTCTTTTTTAGTTTAGAGTGACCCCATAAAAGCACTGTGCAAATGTTCCCAAGCTCCTTGTAACAGAGTTGGGTTCAGAAAAGTACCTTTAGATCAAAGCAGGACAGTAATTGAAAAAAAGAAGTTCTATTAACAACTAAAACATATCAGCACAGCATCATAACAGGACCAGGTTGATTTAAGGTCCCAAGTCCCCAGTAAGATATTTAGTTGGTAGCATTTGCCTATACTGATCCTCCTGGAGTCAGCTTCATGCTTCAAATTCACAGGGTAGACAAATTTACCCATTTTCAGACTGCAGTACATGGTAAAGCATTAGCACTTCAGACTTAGTTTTGAGTAATTCACACAGTTTCTGTAAACAGTTGTAATTAGAGGAAGAAAAAATGGCCTGAAAGCCATTCTTTTGTCACTCCCTGAAAAGAAAGGTTGCAAATGCACATCATGAGGAACATAAACTATGTACTGAGGTGAAAATCTTCAGCCAGTTCTCAAAGGAATTGGGAAAACTAACACAATATGTGTGATATGTAAAAATTATTGCACAAATTTTTAAAATTACTAGCTAATTGAATTAATGAACATTTTGAATTTTTCTCTGTAGTACAACTGCATTTAAATGTCGGTCCACTCGCTTCTCAGCTGGTAATTTAAACAACCCTTAGAGAGGATAAACATTTCAGAGCCTGAGAGGCATCTTACTTGGATGAAGTGGTATTTACTTTAAAGTAAAACAAATGATCAGTACGAGAAGCACTCATGAGAAAGGCAAAAAAAAAAAAAAAAAGAAGGAGTAGTGGAGACAAAGGGGGAATTTGGGAGAAAGACAATTCAGAGAGCTCAGATGGCAGGTCAAAGAAGTGCTGCTTCCTCCATACTCCTATTTCTAGTGGCCTCCTGCATGCTCTGGCAACACGCTCAGGATTTCCATGAGACAACATTGGCATATAAGACACACTGGAGTTGCTGGGAGTCATCCTCTGCTTGCTTTGCCTGCACCTGGACACCAGCCTTGCACAAGCTGTATGAGAGAAGCTGGCTGCTTCCTCACACATCTGCTTCTGGCAAAGATGGGTGTAGAACAGTAGTACCAGTTCCTACAAAACCACCTGTGGTCCCCCTGGTCTACCTACAGAAGAGTACACAGCATGTGTCTGAGATCACCTGGATCCTCCATCCTTCAACCTCCATGTTTCCTTGCTGTGACTCTCTTCTCACAAAGGCCACCCAGGAGCTGACTAACAGAAAAATCTATTAGCTGCTGTTCACCTGGTCTAAATTTTAAAAGGTGAACAAGAGGGTACATTTCCTATCGTGAATCCCCCATTCTCTTCTTTTCCATGGACTATTCTGTTATTGCATTTCTTGTTGAGTATAGATCAACATTTTGATATCATGCATGATGGAAACTCTCCTGGTTTTCTGGAATTCATTACAACCTTGATCTACTTCAAGCATACTGGTAAGCATGAAACAATAGAAGGAGCCTTCCAACTGTCACCTTGGATTTGTCATCAAATACGGAATATTATCGAAAAACTTTCAGGAGTTGAAATATATACCTTCCAAACTGGTAAAATAAGCAAAACAACACTTCATCATGTTTAAGTGACTCACAGGTGTCTCCCTGTACCATTTATATTAACTTGCAGTGAGCTACAATCGTCCTGTCAGGTGGGTTTTAAGCTTTATCAAGGGTCAAAGCCATTCAAACAAAAAATCCAATAATTTTGGTATTATTACAGTTGATAGTTAATATATTTTATCACATCATGATAAAATATGTATTGTAGCAGTGAGACTCCACTGCCTGTGTATATGCCATACATCTAGTCCACAGTGCATCTTTTAAAGCAGCGTGGACAGTTAAAGTTAGCAAACTGCACCAGCTCATTTCTAAGATACAAATTCACTGCAAGCCATCAATGAAAGTTCTCAGATCTGTTATGCCACTTATGCAAAAACCTAATTTATTTCATCTGCAATACTACCAAAACTGCTCTCTGAATACCTGAAACAGAGCCATTGGCTTACAGTCCGACGTAAAACCTAGGTATTGCTGTAATTTAAAATGTGTTAGTTATAGTATGTTTCTAAGTTTAATATGTGTTAGTTATAATATTATTGTTTGTTTTAATGCACTGGAGTGTGCGTTGTCTGAAACCCAATAGGCAATTTTTGAAAACTTCAAAATTACCAAGTTACCAAAACAACTTCAAGTGATCTGTATGGTCAGTTGGATAAAATTTGTAATACAGTAACCGTATAAAAATAGTGAATAATTGATTCAGCAACTATTCCTCATGTAGCCATTTTTGTTATTTAAAAAATAAAAATAATGCTGCAAGCCTTCTGTTGTTGGCTGGTTTTCTGTGGTATAGAAGCACTAAAATCAACAGTCTCTGCATCTCAGTAATGAAAGTATAGGCCTATGTATCCACATATTAATACTATAACATTTGAAGAGTCTGAGTCTTGGCTAAAATGAGTCCATCTGCTGTGCTTCAAGTAAGATATTCCCATAAAATACAGATGCCATTAGAGATGTACACTTGCAGTCTCATGCTTTGGAGTTTAAGAAAAAAAGCTAAACCTTCTGCCTTGAAGAAAACAATATCTAAGGCAAACCAACTAAGCACAAATGGCTTCATCTTTTGATGTTGCTGGATCAAGCATTCTTTGCTGGCATGTTCAGAATCAAAAGAAACATCCTGATAATGAGACATAGTGTTTTTGTGATCTTTCTTGATTTCCTGTATTAACATTAATGAAATAAAGAAGGCAACATCTGAAGTCTAAGGTCTTCATTCTTGCATAGCACATAAAAAATAAAGTCCTTCATGGCCAAAAAAGAATTAAAAAAAGAAGTTACTTATACATCTCTCAGAAAAAACTTTATAAACTTATTTTGTGATATGCAAACCTATTTCTCATTAAGTTTGATGTTCTCTACTTGCTTTCCTCATATGTTTGCTAATGCTCCATTTATGGGAAAATTCACATAAATGTTCAGGCCATTTGCATTGCTCATATCCCCAGAAGAGGGTTTACCTGAAGCTAACATGTCACATAGGTACATACTGACCTATACACAACAGGACTTTCACATGTTGCTTGTATATTTATTGTCCTTCTATAGAAGGAATTCTTCGTAACAACTCTCTAACTCCTCGACCTCCCAGAAAAACTGTTTGGGGAAAAATAAAATCTAATTAGTCATCTATAAACAGATGTGTTTTTCTTTTCCTGAGTATTAACAGTGAAAACCGTCTTCCCCTCAAGTAAAATAGAGTTGGAATATGACTTTGGCAAGTCCTACTGCTCTTATATCACCCCTGAACGAATTTCAGAGGAGTCTTTATTTCTGGTTTCTGTTCACTCCTACCATGATGAAAATACAACTGTTCCAATTTTAAGAACAGAAACTAAACACCAGCAATTTAAAAACTGTTCCAACTAAATGTCTTGAGAAACACTGAAAGTTTTCAGTTCACTGAAGCACTTAGATGTGCATAATTTTAAAGATAGCAGTTGATTGAATTGGGTTAAAACAAAATTATCCCTAAACTGGAGTTTTAGGTACATATAGCTTTCCTCTGATGTGAGTCAGAAAAACACCTCTTTGACTTCAATTTAATAAGGTACAGGAAATATGTGCTTAAGGGTAGTACCTTCTCAGTTGGTCCAGGAGGATAGCTAGTCGTGGCACAGAACCATTCCTCATTGCTTAAGCTGTTTATCTATGCTGTAGAAAGAAAACACTGTTTGTATGCAGCTTTGAGAAACAATTCTGAGTGCTACTGTCTTCTGGAGGAAGTATGTGAGCCTCCTGTCAGCCATCCAGGATGTCACAGGAAAAAAATGGGGCCACGGGCAGTTTTCAGTCTCGAGCTCTCTTTGAACACACAAGTCAGCAATAACATGCCCGAAGAACCTGTGATCTCTGTTATCTCACCTATTCTGCCAGGAAATGAAACCCATGAGGGCAAAGATATCTTCTCCAAACACATTTCAACTAGCAAAATTATTCTGGGCCAACTTTGATCCATTATAATGTCTATCAATGACATACTTGAGCCTATACTGGGGTCCCTAAAATTGAATTTGCCATCTTATTTAACCACTCCTCATTTTCACTCCTTCTTGGTCTCCTATCTATATCAGATATGATTCTGAGCAGGGAACAGCCTTTGTAATGCTCAAATTGGGGGGGAGGGGAAGATCCCCTTGCATTTTTTTCATGATTATTCAAAAAGTTACCCCCCCACAGGTTTTTATATTGAAGCATAAGAGACATGAGGTATGAGAATAGATGTAAGTTAAAACTACTTCACTGAAATTAAAATATAAGTCAAAGCACTGTTAAAGAATTTACAATTTTTAAGTGTTAGGTTCTCTAAGAAAAGTATTTTTCACTTAGATATCAAAATATTTACAGTAGTAATAAATGTTATATGACCACTGACTGGACCATAACATGCTAAAAAAAGAGTATCACTTTTTGTATTTTCAGTTTAGTTACTTCATCATTCCTATTAAAGTCTTATTTTGGGGTATCTAATTTCTCAAAGCTCATGCCTGCATAAACATTTAAGCTTCTTATTAATATAGCTGAGCTTATTTCTTTTTATCTTAATATATTCAGTACCTCAGAAGGCGCCACAGCTGGAATGCAGCTCTTGGATATGGATCTTAAGTGCTTCAAAGAGAATGGGAGAGGTCAGCATGCCTGAAAGAAAAGATATCACCACTGCCAAGGACCAAAGAGATTGTGACAAGATGGAAATACAGAAGTTAATATAGAAAACCAGGGATAGAACCACTGAGGTTCTAGTGGTAGGAAAGTTAAATTCTTTGCTTTCTGAAATGGAACCACAGAGCATATTCGACAAACAGAAAAAGCCTTCACAGGAGGTAAGTGAAGGCTGATAACTCATTGCAAGGCTACAACAAAGAGATTCCTTACAGAAACATGAATCAGCTTAGGTAAAATAAAACAACTTTGTAAACCAATATTACTTCTGAGAAACAGCCCACTCCATTTTTGTCAAGCTAAAACATCAGGTTCTGACATATTTGAATAGTTGATTGGGCTGCTTGTGCATATGCATAGACATACACACACACACACACACATCCTTAATTTCTGGCTTTGAGCCATACTGGAAGTAGTGAGATACCACAGGAAAATGCTCCTTGCAAAAGAAGCATAATGCATCAGTTTTGTTCAAAGTAATATTAGTAAACCAGTGTAAATGAAATCAGCATTTGCCCCAGTTGGCTCAGAGGAAACAAAGTTCTAAAGTTATTAAGAAAGTTCAAAGGAAATATGGAAAGGAAAGGGTCTAATGAAAAGGAATGTTTATATGGAGTTTCAAGTAGTTTGTGTCCATATACAAATATTTGTTCAGGGATTATTGTTAATGAAAATTCTTCTTATTGAGTTCAGCCTTTGTAACATCTTTCAATTTTCCTAAAATTAGTCAAATCCAGCAAAGCGAGCATTCCAGATGTCGTTTTTATGATGCAGACAGGTATCTTATAGGTAAAGTCACCTCATACATTTCAGTTGTGTATACTGTGAGTCACATTGTTCTTGTCCCATTCATTTCCCCACATACAGGAAGCTGAGCTGCTTTCAGGTACACAGTAAAAAGCAACGAAGAAGAACAGAAATTTCACACATTAATACTTAAATATCCAAATATCCAAGCACTCACACATTAACTCACCATCCCCAGCACGTGCAATGAAAATTCTTACACCTCTGTGAAAAACTGCATGTAACAAATGCTGAATTTGATAGTAAAGTGCAACGAAAGGCTGACAAAAACTGGTAAAGAACAGGCAAGACAGGAGAGTCATTTTGTCAAATGAATGAATGAATGAAGATAACATCTACGGATGGCTTAGCACATGCAGAAACCTGCAACTGGTACTATCAGTAACCCAGAATCAACAGGGTAGAGACTACAATTCTGGAAGACCAAGTATTCTACTTTCCCCATTGCTACTCTAGTGTAGTCCTTAAACCAATTTAGGGTATGTCGTACTCCAGCTACAGGCTTCCTTGGCCCTTGTGCCCAAACCCACACAAGTTTATTCATTATTGATGTGATGTGTATCTGTTACACCTGGACACTAGATGAAGTTTGTCGTTGTTCTGCTTGTCAGTGTCCTCCAAACTATGTATATGTTTCATATTACAAAGGAAGACAGATTAATATTGAAAATGGGCTTTCCAAAAAACCTGGGTAAATACAATCACTGTATTAATTTCAGACACTTGGAAATTTGACAAAACTCTATTATAAAAGAAAATTATCAGAAAGGTCGTTTCTAGTCAGAAATTGTGCTAGCAAGTAAAGTTATGCTAGCAAAGTTCAATAAATATGTACAAGACCAACACACTAAACAAGTTGCTAAGCCTACATTATTAAGTATGAAAATAAAAATATGCAGCTTAAATCACACACACACACACATACGTTTGTTTTTAAAAAGTTTCAGTGTTGTTTTATGTGACATTTTCCATTAATTTCATCTAATTTAGCAATTGCAGCTAAATTGCAGCTCTAACCCCAATTCCTTGGGTTAGAGACTCTCAGTAGTAACACAAAAATCTATACACTCTAAACATCCCTTTTATAACAAGTCTCACTAGTTGCCAAATACTGGTTTTGGGGGGGATGTCCTTCTCTAATAGTGATGCATTGATGGTACAGCAGCACAACTCACAATCCAGATTCAGAACACAACCAAAATTTCGGTCAAGTTCTTCGCCTCATGACAAATCAATCAAATCAATACTTGCTTCTCATGACATATTAATATTTGCTTCTCGTATGATGACTCAAAAGATACTGAATAGACATATTTATTTTACCCTTTATCCTGGCTAAGAGAGAGTAAATGAAGTCTGAGCAAATCACAGACAAGTGGTAAACAAGACTGCAAAGCATCCCAGCACAGATAATACAGATATTACTAGCAATGGTTACTCATACCTCATTGCAGCTTGTAGAGAATGGTAACTATTGGAACTGGCACTGAACTATCAGAACAGAGGAAGCCTGGAAACAGCTCCACAAGTAATCTTTGTGAGGCCGTTCAGATCCTCCTCCTGCAAACAATTTCTGTGGGCAGACCATTCCAAGGGCTGCAAATTCATGGGCCAGGTCCCTCTGAACTGTGCAACTGCTAAAATGAATCTGATTTTTTCACTAAGACACATTTAGTTTCTTTTATTCTTCTTACATTTTCAACCTCAAGATAACTGGAAAATGTAAACGTCAATTTTTTTCTTCAACGTATCTTGAAATGTGCTTTTAAAAAACAGCTTTAAGGACTGAGAGTTAAAAACCAGTATCAATAAATGTCACAGAATTTTACATAAAAATTGTTTTGAATGGATTCAGACAACGTCACTTAGGTTTGGTGTTACAGCCTTTTAGATGCTCTTAAACAAAAGATTCCGAAGCAACAGTTTTAGATGATTTCATTTCAGCCTACAAGTCTATATTAATTTGGAAGTAAATTTACAAACAGTAAAACCCCTCCAAGTCTCAATGCAGCTATACTTTTTCCTGGCTTACATCAAAGCTCTCTGGCTATCACATTACAATTACCATCATAGTTTTGAAGGCAGCATTAGTAAATAAGAGAGACTGCTGCAAACAAACTTGCATTCTCTAATTACAAGCATCACAGTTTCTTCATGAAAGGGAGAGCAGAGTGCCTTGAAGCACAACAGCAGAACAAAGGTTGAGTAACTGATGGTCTGATGTCCCCTACCACTTCATTAGAAACAATTTCTTTGCAGCATTTCAGTTTTCCTTGTTGACTTTTCATCTGAGTACTGAGCACAGTTGATTCCACTTAGTTCATAGGAGGTTGATCATATCATGCACTCAAGCTGTCCCTCTGCAGTGCAACATACAGAACAATAATCTATTTGAATTGATGATTCCTTTGTAAATGAAGCCAAACCACAAGATCAGAACACTGCGATTGCGTAGAAGGGCAACGAGTGACATGGCTTATTTACTGATTGATACTTCCCTATAGTAATAACACAGCTTCTATTGGAAAACATCTGGAAATGTTACAGTGCAATAGTTCTTTTAAAATAATGAGGTCTATCAATCATTTGTATGACCAATGAATGTGAAAGAGCTTCATGTTGTCCATAAAAAAACCAGACTTGATGCTACTCACCCATGACTGGTGCTTTCACATTGGCCAGGACAATTAGGTATCTGCAGAGCAGCTGCTGCAGTCATAACAGAGTGTATCTTCTTCGAAAGGATGCATGTGCCAAGACTAGGGAGTGCACAGTGTGGAAAATAGCTCACCAAAGAAAAGAACAAAGCCACAACTACAAAGGTAAATAAGTCAAAGAGACTTAGCTCAGTAAGATTTACAGGATCTTGAGCATGACTTCAACCATTGAATACTAACAGAAATCAGTCACTGGTTGTTTAATTCTTGGTTGTTTTTTTTTTTTTAATTATGTCACTTCAAAGACTACAGGTAAGTCATGGTATCATTAATTCTCTCTCAGTATAAACCAGATAAGACTAATGCATAAGAAGGATATGTCACCATACAGGATAAGCAAATACAGACCTGGAAAAACAGAGGTGGAATTTGGCTTTGTAAGAACTTACTGCTCATTAGTGGCAGCAAGATTTCAGTAAAACAAGCCCAAATGCTTGCGCTATTCATTATAGTAACACTTAGTTCTGCAAAGAGAACCAAACCTGTCAAGTCATCCCAGCTGTTTCTACTCTCCAGTGTTGCTTGACAGGTCAAACTCACATCTCCTGCTCACTGCATACATTGCAACGCATTCTGGTGAGCCTGAGCAGCGTGTGAATGAGAAGCAGGAGAGAGGGAAGAGAGAAGGAAACTGCAGACAGCAAGGAGGAGAAAATGACAGTGAGGAATTCTTATAGTTGCAGAGAGGGACAGAAAAATTAGTCTGATGTGGGTTTGCATTGCTTGGATCAAGTAAAATACACTTAGGTTTTTTAATTTGAGAATTTTCTATCATCTGCCAAAGAAATGGGATTCAATCTCAGATTTCACAGATCAGATCCATTATCCAACTACTCAGACTTGGGCAACATTAGACACCTCTGTCCACATGAAGGCAACAAATCAAAGGTCTGAATTTTCTTTGCATCTTCTACCAAGTGCAAGTATTTCAAATTGCTGGAATTAAACATATATGGGCAAGAAGTTACTTGGATCCAAAATATGACTGATCACCTATTTCCATACATTTTTCCAGGAAGACAGAAATAAGGCAAGTATTTTTCATTTACTATCCAAAATGCCATTTCAAGAGAACCTTTTGCCTTGAATCTTGAGTTTAGACAACTTTCAAGTTTGGTGCAGAGCCCTTTACTATTTAATTAGTATTTCCTCTACTATTCAGTCCCTACTTTTCTCACTAGCTTTTCCTTTCTTAAGCTAGATGTGGAGAAAACAATTGATTAGCCAGTCACATTCCCAAAAATATAAGTAATAGAAGCAACTTTAGAGCAGAGCAATCAAAGCTACATGAGGAAGGCACTGACTTCTGCTATCAAGCTCCAATCTACCATTTCATCAACACTGCTGTGACACTACATTCTCCACCATCCCAATCACTTAGTCCTTTCTACTAAAAAGTTATTCCAAGGCTCATAGAAGAAAATGAAGGAGTTCTATAGAACAGTGCAAAGTACAAATCCTCAGTAGAAATATGAAGAGTGCAGAATACTCTCAGGTATGCAGAAGACCAAAGACAATAGAGGTAAATAAAGTCTAATTGTTAAATTGTCTACTTTTTTCTCCAATTTTTGGGGAAAGAAAGATCTGCTATCAGCCATTTATACTAATAATACGTAACACTATCACATCACCTTAGGGAAACGCAGCCAGGACCATGACACAATGTATCTTCTGACACATAAGGGGTAGCACTTCTTGAAGCATAGCCTGGTTTGCACAACCTCTGGGCAAGGTTACAGAAATCACAGAGAAAGAACAGTCCAGAAGACAGGGTTTGAAGTCAAATCTTGAGTCACAGTATTTCCTGTCACACAACACAAGGATTTATTGCCATTACTCAAAGACAATGTCTTCTGAAGACTTCAGCTCTGAGAGTCTCTTCATGGGAAACCTTGATGTAATATAAGCCCCCTTGTATTGGTCGGATCATGTTCACTCTCCACTTTTACTTCAACCACAGCAGAAGCAGCACTAAAAAGACTCCCATTTGACATCAGCTGAAATTGCATCAAGGCCCTTGCTCATACCACCACCTAGAAGACTCAGCTACCCTAATGTTAAGCATAACCAGTAAACAAGGGCAACAACAAGAGTGTACAAATAAAGGGTTGGTAATAAAATCTCAAGAAAGTACCTCCTGTACAAGTACATGCACTACAAAACAGTATTCTAAAAGTAGCTATTTATAAGCAGAGAGATGAATTAGGTTAATTTTTCTCATTCAGTACAAGACAGTTTCTCAAGCCCAGACTGGTGAAAGAGGTGAATGCTGAGTCTGAGGCCAGATGGAATATTGCCCTTTCAGATCAATGTAGAAAAAGTGTCTTTTGCCAAATAAATAAACAGAGCGGGGAAAAAAAAAAAAGCAAGCCTAATTATACCAACCTTAATAAGAAACATTTCCAAAAATACTTACTGACATGATCCGGAGTGGAAAGTTTCAGGGGGAGCACCAGAGGTGTTTTATTTTAGCTTGGCATGAGTAGGGAAATTATAGGAATGATTTCTAAGTGTGGCAAATGCAGCTGCTTCTCAAAGACATAGTTTAAGGGTTCTTCATAAAGCCATAAACTCCTTGAGAGACTCATAAAGAGCTGGCATGGTTTCATATAAGTTTAAGAACTTTTTTTTTTTTTAAAGAGCCGGTTGGATACTGTTGTAACAAAGCTGGAGGCAACACCATTAAGACCATAGTGATAATATAGTGATCAATTGCTTCAAAGTATCACCATGTTCAAGGTTAGGCCCTCTAAAACTCCTGTTAAAATTACACTAATCCAAAGATTTCAACTAACAAGCAGATAAACCTTCCCAAGGATGATAGTCTCCCTAAGTTTTAGCAAATCAGTTTTCTGTACAGTAACTATATAAACAGCCAGAAACAACTCAGAAGGAAAAATTTAAATGCCTCATTAAATCTTACCAGACTAGTGTTGTGACTAAAAGAAACATTCCTGTTGTGTGTGAACTTTGGATGGGGATGGAGAGAGATAAAAAGGCTGGAGGTCAGTCACAAAGAGTGCTTTGCACTAGACAGAGGTAACTTTTCCCTTTAGGGGTGTAATACTGGCCAGCACAGAGATTGAAGAAAAGGCTAATACACGAGCAGAAAGTTTCTCAATTTTCAGCAGGAAATTCTCCATCAAATATAAATGAGGAGAAATGAAAAACTGATACTCCATTGTTGAAAATGTTTTGGTCGTCTGTGATGCCGACACAAGCAAAGACTGCTCCAGGGAGTATAGCAATGTGACAGTTTCCTATGAAAGCTGGGGTTTGACTGGATAAACCACAAACTCATGTTCTTTAAGTAGAAAGCTGTACATATTTGTCCTCAGCGATTTTGAAAGGCAGAGATTTTCTAGAAAAAAAAAAGATTAATTGACCAAAACACTTTCACAAACAAGGCCTGGGTTGGAAGGCAGCAGTAGGGTTGCAGGGGTTGGTTTGGTTTGGGGGTAGGCACTTGGGGGTGTTACCTGACCAGGCTCCAAGCACACTGTAGACTCACACTCAGAAAGATGAAGATGCTTTGGACGCTTTGATTCACACCAAACATTCACACAGCTTCTCTTGATTTCTCCTTCCCACATTTTGTTTCCACTGCCGCACAGGAAAGCAGAAAGACTGTGATGAGTTTGTTCAGGTCTGTTCTGCAGATCTATAGAGCACTTGCGTCTAGGGTAAGGGATTAGTGTTTAACATTTGATAGAATACTTATGAAGATGGGACTTCACCAACATTCATTCAGTGTTCACCTCATGTGCATCAAAAAATCCCAGTTCCTCTGCTTTAAAATTCCCAGCATCTATTTTAAATTTTTTTCCAGTGTACGCTCCCCCCCACATTTTTGGTTTACTAGGAGAATTCCAACATGGCATTCAGCAAGAATACCACTTTTTTTGTATTTATAATTCTTTTAAAGCCTTGCTTACTGTACTTGTTTCCAAGAATGAAGGAACTATTTAGTATAGTGCTAATCTAAAGCTACAAATACAATTTCTCAAGAAAACAAGAAAGGAAGTTCCATACATTTCAGATATTTATCCCAAACCAGCACTCCTGTATAATGCAGTAGACCCATTCATCCTTGTTTTTCCTAAAAAGATGAAAGATTGTGGTTTCCACAAATTGTGGATGTCAACAAACGTCATCTCTGGCAAGCAGGAAGGAAATCGTGGCTCCTGGACATGAAACATTCCACTGAAAATACTCTCTCCTACATAAAGAAAGGAGATTTTAGTTCAAATATGTCAAACAAGCACTATGATTGTATCATTTATGCACAAGAGGTGTGAAGCGACCAATAAAGTCAAGTCACATTCATCCAGTAAAGATTAAAAGAAGCACTTCAAACAAGGTCACTTTCAGAAACAAAGAGAGCTTTTATCAGTAGGAAACATCATCAAGATGAAGAAATGTTTTACAGCTATATTTTCAGGTACATTTCAAGTGTGCCACATTTTGCATCAGGTAATTAGGCAAGGAGCTTGTTGTTCTAAAACCAGGTTCACAACATGTCTCACCAGGTGATTCTGCATATCAACAGTTTAAATCTTCACATGTGATAATAGAAGAACATAAATGTCCTAGAGTATTATAAATCTGTTATCTCTCACTATTTGCAGCTCTTGCTTTGGTTTCAGCAAGTGATGGAGCTGGTTTGAAGTTATGGGGAGTCACCAATTATCCTTTATTTTGAGAAAGTCTAGAATTTCCTTACTCTGCAGAAACACAACACTATATAATAATAAAAAGAATCATCTGCATACTACCTCATTTTTCTTAAAAGCAGAGAGAACAAGAGAAATGATTAAACATTAATAAATTTAAGAACATATATTACATGGAATGTCCCTTTGGTGTTAAGGATGATGATTAACTAGGATTAGGCATATCAAGTGATAAATTTGTCCATTGTAACCCTAATGCACATGCTGAGCCTCTTCCTTCTAATTACAAGTACGATTTTTCCCACTAAAATGATGTTTCTCCAGAAAGAGAACAAGCAGTTTAGCTATATTTTACGCTAGCAGTCAATCCCCAAGTCACTGGTTTTATTTTCAGCCCACAGGTTAGATAATTAACCCTCCCCTACTTTTCTGCAGAACAGATAATAAGTAACTGTTCATTCAATGGTGGTTATAATAAGCGATTTCTCAAGCTCTGCCAAAATGAAATATGTCTGTAATTTCCTATTTTCTGAGTCCTCTTTTTCTTCTCTCTACCCAAAGCATCAGCTTTCTTCACTGCTTTGTTTCACAGTTGAAACTCTGCCAAGATTCATCATTTCCTGCTTACACTGCAATCTAAACCAGACCTTTTAATCAGATTCTCTATTATGAATATCTTTCCTTTTCACTTCTACATAAGACTCGTGAGCCCTGAGAATTAGAGAAGTGATGGTTTGTTTCCATCTTCTCCTCTCATTTCCTTTCTTTTATCACATATTCAAACATGATTTAAAGGTGAATATATACAAAAATACAGAGAGTGTATCTGAATTCATACCACTTAGGCTAGTTGAGGGCACTGACTTAAGTCAGTTTCTATCCACAGATTTCTAGGTAAGGAGCAGTTGAAGCCATCAGTTTAATATAGAACCTATCAGCTACAGGCCCCAAACCTAAAGATCAGTATTTCATACGAGTGCATTTTAAAAACTAGGCTGACACTTTTTAGAGAACATTTTGCCCAAATTATTGTTTCTTTGCCACTAGGAAAAGAGTTTCACTGTAATTTCATTTTTATAAGAATTATCAAGAAAGATAGAAAATTAAATTTAGTTATCACAAGCCCCAAGCCACAGATTTCCTTGTAATAATAATTCTTTGTCATGGAATAGAAGGAAAGAGATTTTCTGTGTTCCACATACAGTAGTTTTAATATAACCAAAATAATTATAAAATCATTAACTTAAATCCCACCTATGTAGGTCCATGTTATCCTCAGTAAAACACGGTTAACCATTTTACTATTAGTTTAAGTCTTCTATAACTGGTTAATAAATATATATTAAAATAATATTGATAACACAACATACATCACAGTAGTGGATTCTTTAATAAGCACAGACTGGTATATCTGTCATTGGCCAGCCAGGAATTGTGGATTTTTTAATGCTAAGGTAGGAGTCCACAAGTTTATAAGCAGTCATGTAGTTAACTGCAGGCAACATGGAGTTAACAGAAAAGTCCTCTAATATTCTTTGTCTTATACAATCCCATGTTAGCACCTCCATAGCCTACTCACATCCAAAAGTCAACAATAATTTCAAAGCTTCTTTCATTAATGATATCAGTGATTGAAAGGCTTAGGAGGTTGGGTAGAGCTCAGTGTATAGCCCTTTCAATTCAGAACAACCCTACCTCGTCACTCAGAGTAATAGTTATCTGAAGGTGAACTTCCTGGTGGCATAGTTGGATGACTCAAAGACCTGACACAAAATGGGTTGAGAGCAAATTCATACTACATTCAAGATCAGGTTACCTTCCATATACAAATCATCTAACTAATACACATCCTCACAGCTGCATAGTTAGGAGCAGGATGCGTGCAAGTCCCAACCAACAAGCCAGGCAAGCCTAGAGCTGTCTCCGACTGCTACTCTGATAAATGCTGAGCTCACAGGTTGTTGTTCTTGTTGCCTTTATCCCTTGTCACAAAGCAAAACTACAAAATTCCTTACATATTTTATTCTCGTTAATACGATTGCTGCTGTTCCTATTAAGTGGATAATTTTTTCATGCTTTTCTTTTTACTGTTTTAAGAATATGGAGTCCCTATCCTTCACTTACAACTTTCACAGATTATTTTTTCAACTTTGCTATAAGAGGAACTCCACAGTCAGAAAACAAGCATTTGAAAAGGGCTGGAGCCTAAATGATTTCTATGCCTCTCACAGACCAAGTTTCCAGAGCAAGTTGGAAGAGGTGGTGTTTGTCAAATGCTAGGTGTTACAGAGGAGACTCTAGGACTCTCTCTCACTGGTGCCACAGTAATTTCTAAAAAAAAAAAAATCCTTGTGTATAACAGACTCAATTCTCTACTTTCATAGCTCACCAGAGAAAGAAAACAAGATAATAACTGTATGTTTGCAAAACCAATTTTACTGAATACTTTTATCTGCATGTACGAATAAATATCAGTTTTGCATTGAAACTTCTCAAGGTTACATTCTACGTCTGCCGAATGCCTTTCGAACTACATCCCTCTTGCTTGTAATTATTTTGGAAAAACACTAAAATACTAACCTTGGGGTTTCTCCTCACCCCTTTCTCCAGAGATTATTAGCAATTAGTAGTTTAAACAATTCACATTTTTATAACATTCTCTAGAAATATTCTGCAACCCACCCCATAATACAATGTACAGTAGGCAGTATGTTACCAGGAACCTGGAAGCGACGCAAGATCAAAAAAGTGAGAAGCTGATCACAGGAAGGCTGATAAATATACTAGCAAGCACAATAAAAATGTACAAGCTATATAGATTTAGAGCTCTTCTTAAGAGTCCATATTCTCTTGCTGTTTTAAAAACACCCCAACTCCTCAAGATTTGCTTAAAAGAGAGGAAAAAAACCCGAGTCCTATCCTAAGAAATCTGGCTTTCTCAGCTGTTTGAATTGAATTGTCAGCTTCTGCTGTGCATTTGGCCTTAAGGCATCTTGTGTTCCTTACAAGATACTCTTTCCTCATCAAAAATAGAAACACACTACTGTTTAGTAAGTAATAAAGCAACAGGACAGAAGCAGTTAAGCTAGAGTTCTTATCTACATCAAAATATGACTTTTGTAAGAGAAAGATTTCAAAATGTTATTGCCAAACTGAATTCTTTTTGCAATTTTCTCCTAAGTGACAGAGAGTTTTTTTAAGTGGTTAGAGTATTAAATAGTTCAACATATAAGATTATAATAAACAATATATCCTGACACTAATGAAAAGTATCACAGAGTAAATATACCCAATTACATAAAAAGATGAATGATTCCTTAAAATCTTTTTTTTCTTTTTCATATCAAACTCCAAATAAATATCTGAAAGAAACATTTGCATCTTCTGCAGGGTGCATGAGACAATCATTCATTTATTAAATCAGTTGTCTCATATGTAAAAAGTAAACATTCACACAGTTCAATACACTAATTAATTCCCACAATCCAATACACTAGTGTCAGTGGGCAAAAACTGTTTTCATGTTACTCTCTGTATAAATACACAGAAGTTCCACTTATATTACAGCTTGAACAGATTTAGCCTAGATTTATTTACTTGCTAAATATACTAGCGATTGTATCTTAGAGATGGTAAAGTCATGCCATTTCATTGGTCTTTTCGTCTTCATTAAGCATTCTCACAGTTCTTATTAATTTAAGAACTTTTACTGGCTTAGTCTCAGAAGTTTCTGAAGCTATCTTATTTTGGAAATTTCTGGAAAAACAAACTACTCAGTCAGAAGTTAATTATACAAGCAAATGTTATTCACATAATGAAAAAGTTTGGCCAATAGACACGAATTATTTTCACAGTATTAGTTTAATATGTCAAAGTAAAATGTCTTGCAAGGTCCATGACAAGTATATAGTAGATGTTATCAGCTTTCAGTTCCAAAACTGCATTGTCTTCCCTAAAGAATTATCTAAAATTTATACTCTATTCAGTGATGAAACAGTCTAAATTGGCTTAAGCAGACAATAGTTTAAAAACAGTCTCTTCCGCATTTCTAGACCTGTTGACAGCTTGGTCTAGAAGTGGAAGATCTAAGTCATACTGTGTGGATCCCTTGCCTGTCTCTGAATGTAAACATTTTTTTTGGACAAAAAGTAGTGTAGAACTGACAATGTTACATCCTATATGTCATTAGGCAGATCACCAGGTTTCTAGTTTCACCAAAACTCTAGTCCTTATGAAATTATAAACATTTCTGAGGCAAGGATTCTCTTTTGAGATCTCACCTGAGGAAGGTCCTTGAGATAACTCCATAATTTAAACTAGCATTTTTCTAGAACTCTGTGCCTGTAGGAGAATCTGGGTCGCTTCCATCTTTGGAGGGCACTGCATGCTTAACCACTCAGACATCCAGACTGGCTCCACACAGGATTCAAACACCATTTGTCTTTACTTACTATGCTCTAGTGAGTTTGAGAAAGTCCTTACAGGATGTGAAATCATCTCAAATACTTTGGGGTTTGTTCTCAGAAAGAGGGAGTTGTTTCAATCCAGTTTAGTTCACTGTCTTTTCCCTTGGTCAACAAAATCATATCCCATCATATAAGCAAGCCTGTGTCTCCTCTTCCTCTATTGAAAGTATTTTTTGAATCTCCTCTAGTCCTTCTTACAACATCTGGCTTCTTTGTTCTGCCTTTATTAATTTTCCACTACTTCAAAACTCCTGCCTGCAGATAGGAAGCAAAAACCCCTGGCTTTCTGAGCCCATTGTCACAAGTTATTTCCGTCTCAACAACTAACTTCCACAAGGTATTCCTGGTCTGCAAGGAATGTGGTTAAGCCCTGGTCAGCAGCATCAGAAACACATTTGAATGAGATTTTTTAAAAATTGAAGTCTTATAACTCCATGAAGTCAACCAGAACACAGTAGATACACACAGATTCTGCAAAGTTATCAAAATAATAAATACTCATATGTGGGAAAGTTCAGCCCAGAAATGCTTGCACACCCTTGAGAAATGCCATTGATTTCCCTGCCAAAGTTTTTGAAAGCTTTATTCATGTGGGCATGAATTAACACCAATTCATAAATAATCAATAGTGAAAGACAATTTAAATAAATTATATGGAAATTACTTACAATCCAAAAGCTTTTGCTTGAAATGTTCTCTCAGTAATTTCAAACCAAGGAACAAATGCATAAAAATCCATGCCTTGCACTTCAATAGAGTGCAAACTGAAAAAGGGCAACATTTGCATATTACTTGCTACAAATGGACCACCCTTCTCCTGATGAAATTATTGAAAGGCTTAGTGCCTTTTCAGCTTCTTCCTTACGGAACAAGGGGACATTTGTATATGCTTCAAGCAAAGAAAACTAAAGACAAGATTCCAAAAGGAGCACTGGCAAATTAGACTGTATATTTATTTTGTCTCTATGCAGACAGAGAATGTTTTTAAGATGAACTGGCCGATAGCCAGCTAAGCAGAAAGTGACAGATCCGTGTAGGTACACACGTGTTAATGGCAGTGTGACATCCAACTAGATATATATGCACCTCATAGTACAGCTATAGGAAACAGCCAAATCAAGCACATGTGCCTGGCTGGGACACTGGAATGTGGATAGTGATGAATCCTGATGTATAGAGTGTCCATTCAGCTCCTCAAGTATTCATGTGGAAGAAATATGAATTTATAATGCAATATATTATTGTTGCGTATTAAAAACATATTTCCAGCATTCACAATATATTGTAAATATAATGAACCTGCCACTTTTAAATAATACAAATAATATATGTACTACGCTCGATGACACATATGCTTCCTATAGACAAAAATACAATATAGTTAATAAACAGTCTTAAATATCTCCCTAGTCTCTCAGTACCCAGCCAGGTAATGACTGAAATTAGTGGAACAGGATTGGACCAAAAATAGCAGTATTTAGGTAATGGTAGGTAGGTATACGAAGGTGATACCATGAAAAAAAAACAGAGCAGCAAAACCGCCCCTTTTTGCCAATTAAGATTTACATGGGCATGCGGTAATATTAATTTAATGGTCAAAATATATGACTACATACGTATACTCTCACTCTCCCTAGAGTGCTTCAGTATTGACAGTGGATAAATTTTAGTAAAAGGAGACTCTGAAACAAAAATTTCTGTACTTTTAAAAAATTCCCTTAAAAATAGGAAATTGTAGAAATGTGATATCTTTATTTTTCGCTCTTGGGGGGGGAAAGACTACACCAGTAAAAAAAAATACTACCAGTTTTCTGGTATAGTGGGAAAACTATTTGGGGCAGAGTCCACTTTTATAGAGATTAATGAAAGAGTGGAGAATGAAGTGTAAAACGGATTAAATGTTTTATAAGGAACATAAGGCAGACAAAGTAATATGCTTTGAATAATAAAGACCATACAGTTCACCACCAGTTCTTTTGGTGTTCAGAGAATATTTGAAGAAGGAAAGACTGGGAATCATATAATTGGAGTGGTAAACTACACCTCATAATCCTCATTATGAAATATGATTAAAAATAAATGAGAAGAGCAAGAACTGAGCACCAGTTAAGATGCAATATTTACACCTACAATTCTGTAAGCTCCGAGTCATGTTGTCTAGAAACCAGCTGCTACTGGTTCCTTTAAAAAAGTAAAAACAATAAAAATAAATTGATGAGTAACTCTTCTGAAAAGAGATGACTTTCTGATTGTCAACATTATTTTTATGTGCCAGGTTTTCTACCATTTTATATCATTGAAATTTCTGACTTTTTTTTTTTGCTTTGCTACCTGCTTACTGATACAAACTGCAATTTAAAAGAAAACAAGTCAACCCTCAAAAAAACCACAAACAAACAAAGCCCCCAAAACTAACCAGACAAAAAACACCCACTACAATATAGAGAAAAAAAACAAATCTGACATGACACTTTCTTCACTAATATTTACATTTGAAAAACAAAGCCAAAATCAACTGGACAATAAGTTCACCATAAAGAAAACATTACTTTCTGAATATTCTGTACCAAAGAGTAAAATTTTGGCATGGGTTTTTTTTCCCCTACTTGATTTCCTGCTGAGCTGATGAACAATTAGAAACTCTGAAATCTGACTACAGATCTCAGACATCTGCTCGCCCACACTGCTCTTGATGAACCTACAATGTGCTCTTTGCCAGGCAGAGGCTCAAAACATGATGGGCAATCTTGGGTGATCACAGATAAACACCCAAGTCCACATGAAAAAAATTGGTGTATAACGTGCAACAGGATCATCCAAATAAAATATCCTAAGATTTCTATTTCATTTTTTCACAGGAATATGGCCCTAACATTATGTAATCATGCCCCACTGTGTGACTCCTACAATGCTATAGCAGTTACACTATGTCAATGCTATTTTCACATAAATAGTGTTGACAAAAACGTATATTGCAACCCTGAGGCTGAAGAAATGTGCAAACTCCCAAATGGAGTTTTTATTTTAATCACATTGCTGTTTGATTAATTTGATATTTGGTTCCTTTTGTTCTCTCCTCTCTAGTATTTGTGCTTAAAGTACAACCTTGGCCACTAAGGAACATTGTAATATGAGAAAACAATTAGCTCAGGGAAGACGGTGATTACATAAAAGACATCACTGTTGTAAACTGAAGTATTTGATTGAAGGTATTTTATAGCTAGTAGCTACAATTTTCATAGTTTAAAGCTAACTTTAAAAAAAATGTTCTAGGAAAATAAGATAAAGTGAATTGAGATTCTGTTCTTTTCTCTACTGCCTTGTCTGTGCTTCAGGAAGCTTAACAAACAATTGTCTACTGAATGTTAAAATATGCATTTTATTTTATTTATTTTTTTAGAAAATATGAGTGTATTTTCTCTTATTCCTGTTATTTCTTCTTATATCCTTAGGTCCTACAAGAGTCTCTGAAATCAATGAAAGACTGTCGGTAAGTATGTTGAAAGTTGGATCAGATCCCATATCAAGGACTTCACCTTATTTTGATTTTGATTAAGAGTAAACAACTGGTTTGTGACTGTTTCATATGTGGTTTATTGTCATATTATATGAACAGCAAAATTCTTAATTCAGTTTTATTGCAGTATACACTTAGCAGGTGACTTCAAAATGGAGGATTGGTCCCAAAACCCAGCAGATCAGTGTCCTAATGTTTACAGTCACCAGCACCTGATAGAGCAGATTAGCCCAAAATCCTGAGCAAAGTATATATGGGATAACTGTCTGCCCATGAGATGGACCAGCTCAGATAACAGGTCTGAACACCCGCAGGCAGTATACTGTAGCATCTGCTCCTTTGGCTCATCCCTAAGACAGAATCTAAACTTAGGAGCTGTTTACACTCTGAAATTTTTTTCTTCCTGTCTTGCACTCAGTTACCTGAACCAAGATTAGAGAGGCCTTTAATGCATAAAACCTGAAGTCCACTCCTACTGCAAAAGATATTGTTTCAGAGAATTTAAAAGATTTAATATATTTTCTAGAGAAGAGGAGGGTTTTCTGCCTACTGTAAAAGAAAAAAAAGGTTAAAGAAAATAGCAAATTAGCAGGAAAACCTTTCTTAAATCCACTCATTAGACTGACAGGAGTCAGACTTATACTTCCCACCCCCCAGCAAAGTGTCATTAAGGTCTAAGTTGGAAGCCAATGGGAGAAAAAGTGCCATCTGGCCACCCTTTTAAGTTGGACCTCTGTCTAGTAAAGAACACATCCAGAAGGTTGGCATACAAAACCAAACCAAAACAACAACACCAGAACACAAGAAAATCAAACAACCTTAATAAAGACAATAGCTGTGTATATAGATAGCAGTGCTGTGTCCCAGTCCAGGTTCATGCTTCCTGGATTTTTTTGTCCATTTACTCCTTCATACAAAATTGCAAATTATCTCTTCAACAGGGAACAGAACTTTTACAGTTACTAAAACCAGTTCGGAAAATTCATTTTTCATCTATATAAGACATTCCATTCCTTTTTTGACTCTCACTCAATTCCTTCTTTTCTTGACTTATTGTGGTGGAATTCCCAGTCTAACCACGCTTTCTGTCACTATTTCTTTTCATCAGTTTTGAATTTTCATGCATGTGCCCTTGTTGCACTACTCTCTCTGAAACCTTTTTTACTGTTTTATGGCAATGTTTCCCCTCTTGTCTAAGGAAACAATTGTAGCCTTTCCATTTTAATTTCATTTACTTGAATGAGTAATTTTTTCCACAAGATAACTAGCACAAAGAATTATTCTAAATGATAGAGCATAGTAGGTTTCTATAAAGGCCTTTAATATTTTCCATATGATATTTTGCCCTTATACATTCTAGCAGACAGCTTACATTTTAAAACAGAGTTGCGTACTAAACTGCCTATAGTGACATCTTGATGTCCCTAGATTAACCAGCACAAGCTATCAATACGTGTATTGAATGCAGCTACACCATGTTATAATTCTCTGGAGAACAGGAAATAGTATTTGCTCAGATTCATTAAATAATCCATTCATGTCTAAATTTCTTGCATGTTTTATTTTTCTTCATCTCTTCAGAAATTAATTTTTTCCTCTCTATATGGTACCACTACACTCTGCCTGTTGGTGTCTGTCATCAAATTCAATTGGAAAAACATACTATCAGGTTATTATACTGAATATATATTCATTAGGAAGTGTAAATGGAAAGAGAAGGGCAGTCAAATAATCCTCTTCTACGTGTAGGCTACAAATGTCTAATTAAAAGCAGAAATCTGCTATGGAATAAAGTTGCTCCAGAAAACAGAATAGTTGAATCACAGAAGTAATAGAACTGTGTTCCTTGTGCACTGGAAACACACAAACCAGGAGCACTCGAGGGATGAAAGAATGGTTTGTGTCACTAGGGAGCTATTCAGTTGTCAAAGAAATTCCTCGGGAGCCATTACCATTGTGTTTGCTGACCCTCTTCCACAGGGCAACTAAACAAAGAATCAGGCTAATAAATTATGTAAAGCACATTCAGCTGAATTTGCATGTCCAAAGATACGGGAAAAACACACTCACACGTGCAATGGAAAATGATGAATGATGTGAAATCCAGTACAAACAGGGAAGACCACTTGTTCTTCAGCTGCTATTACCTGACAAAACAGCTTGGAAAAGAGGTTCAGATCTGTTATCTAGGAAGTGTAAAATATTCCTGTAGTTCACAAAAAACAAATCAGAAGTAACTAGTGCCAAGTCTACCCTTCAGAGTAATGGAGCACCATGCAATAAATGCCTTTTACCAATATCAATATGACGCCTAAAGTGTATTCCCTCTTATGTTCATAGGTGGTGAACAATGAGAGTTCTAGGCTGAATTTGATAACTGTGAAATAACTGTGTGTGCATTATTGCACAGCTAGTTTTAAAAATGTTTGAGGAAAAGCTTAGAAGAAAGTGAGGGATCTTTATGTCTCACTTTGGCTGCTAACACCAGCTCTCACAAAATCCCCATTGGCAGGAGCCAGAACTTTATCAGAGGATGTACCAATTCTGGCTGGAACAAAAACTTTATGGAGCAACCTTTAGAGATCACTTCTATAACCATGCATACTAATTTAACATGATCTCAAAACCAGAAATACACTTTTTATTTGCAACTATACCACAGTCAAGACAGTGCCCCCTAATTCTGTATATTTAGAACGGCTCTCACACATGAGAATTTTCTAAGCTCTTTGTGAAGGATGAAGTGCCTAATGCATTTCTGACTTGCTGGAATTGTGAGCTCTCTGAAATTTTATGGAAATGATGCGTAAAAGAAAAGTATATAGTCAGCTGGTGGAATTTACAGATCCATACATGTCATTGAGCTTAGTAAAATGAAATCGTCAAGCAGCTACCCTTCAGAGCAGTACAGGTGCTGTATTGGATTCTAAAAAAGTCAATGATAAAGAATAAGACTAACAGTGAAAACTTGTAGAAACACATTATTTGGGTGGATTGCTAAAACCACATTCTACTTGGGTTATTTTCCATGTGAAGTAGTCAGTCATCTGACATACAGATACGTAGAACACAAATTAATAAATTAAACTACTGGAAAATGTAAATGTAAGAAAAACAAGGCTAAGGTGCCTGAGAAGATAAATTGAAGAGAATGCACTCAGTTATATTAATGCTTAAACAGGATGCAAGACCACGTTCTATTTTATCTGAGCTACTCAATTACAATTTAGACTAGTCTAAAACCATAATTAGACAAGACAACAGGTTTAGGTTTACTAGCTAGAATGCTGATACTTTGGTCCTATGTTCCATTTTATTAATCTACCATAAATATCGAAATATCAGTAAAGTCTCAATTTTCTACTCTTTCCTGGAGCTCACTCAACCAGACTTGCAGTGTCCTGTGACTCCTGTTTCTTGTGCCATGTCTTATTTCTTCTCCCCCACCCCAACTGGTTGCTTCCTTGTTTCTCCCCCTGTTGTTCCCCATGAATGGAGACTAAGCAGCTTTATTTTCAAGGAAATGTTACTGGTACAGGACTGGAACATTCCAAAATAAGGCCATTTATTTCAAAACATAAATCTGAATGAATCATAAAGTTTAGTTTTACAAGAATTTTTTCCAATACATTTGACCAGATGTGTGCCTAAGCAGCAAAAGCCAGATACCAGTTTATAGTTTCCCTAACACTTAGGAATATGCACAAGATTTTGATTTTCAGATCCATCTCTAATAAATTATTTGTTGCAAAATGTTCAGACATCCTGAAATTAAATGACTGTCAAGACTTCTCTTGTAAAGAAACTCAGGGGTTTTTACCCTTAGAAAACTTCTCTTAAATATAGATGTTTCAACAGAAATTAGCAATCCATAAAGCACATCACACTGTCACTATTTTTCCTACTATAAAACATAGTAGTAACTTCACACACTAAAAATAACAGAAAGAAGTCGTGGAGCCTTATTAGAACATAAAAAAATATTCTCTAAGAGACATGCTTTTTAATGCAATACAAAGAATGTGACAGCGCGAGCTATCGAGGAGAAACCAAGGCTTGAAAATTTCCAAATGCCATGCATATATGTATGTAACTCTTTATTTTCTCCCTGAGGTAAAATTCCCACTGACTTCAGGGCCAGATTTGCCTGAATAAGAGGGAGAGTCTCCTCTAAGAAAGATGCTGCAATACAGACTTTTGTGAACAAATTCTCAAGGAACCCAGATGCTAGCAAAAAGAGCTCATCTAATTAATTTGTCTCTGGTGTTTTAGCTCTAAAGAGATATTATACTTCTTTTAAGAAATAATAGCCCTGTGATATTACTGAGCTACATTTTTTTAAATGAACTTTACTCAGGATTCAAAACTTTTCTACTTACATTGCTTGGCTAGTGTAAACATTACCATATATTTTAGTGTAACAACAGAATCAATCCATTAAAAATACTATTTTAAGACATAATTTTCAAAGATGACAAATTATTGAAAAGTGTTTACTCTGACATACTTAAAGCATGCATGAAAAATCAAGCAAGAAAAACAAACCACACCAGAACATATACACATTTCCCTCAAACTACCATCAAACCACCAAGGATCTCCAAAAGAGAAGTAACAGTCCAAATTATTTCTGAAAGCCTTTAAGTGGTCTTTCTCTGTCAGAATAAAAAGAAAAATCTCCAGTACATCAGAATTGGTGTCCAACACCATCACTCGAGTGCTTTCAGGAGGAGTGGTGGCAGCACCTGACAGGAGGAGCAAAATCCACTGCTGCCTTGTGATATTTAATATGCACTTCACATAGTTGGGAAAGCTGTCCTGAACACTTTGTACACTTAAGACACATTCTTCCTTCTACAATTTTTTAGCCTGATCAAGTGCTTATGGATCTTTCAGCTGGTCACCCATTTTATACTTAACACAGCATGAACTGCTCTTTAACTGTGCAGTTTACCAAAACAGTGTGCTACCCACTTGAAGACACCATAGATCATAGAACTTATTCATGCTTCTTAAACATAATGAATGTCAATCTGGTGGAAGAGGCTCCTAGAATCTTGCCTGAACTTGGTAATTCTCTGTCACCACCACTTCGTGTTTTCCCCAAACATGTCATACTTCAATACCTGCAAGACTACTAGAAGGAAGTGGTACTACTGTCAGCGGTCAAGCCTTCCTACCCAGTAAGGCTCTTCTGTGAAGAGCCTGGCACCCAAGGAGCAATCCTGCTCCACTGAAGAGGTCTAGATGGAGTCCTTGGGCATCTTGAGCCCATTCACAGGAGTAGTCCCAGAATCATGACAAGAATAAAAAACCCACAACATTTTCATCAAGTCTCCCTGAAGTAATCATAAACAACTCAGCCATGCACAAGACAAGCAATCCCCAGTTCAATTGCTGAACAATTACTGTAGCAATAACCAAAGATAAGAACACAGATTTGAAGAGAAGAACATAGATTTGAGAACAATAATATTCAGGACCCAGGAGATAAAGAAAAAGAAAACATCAGATAAGGGTGTGAGACTCATTCCCTTCACTCAGGAAAGCATCCACATTTCTTCTTGGTTTTTGTAACTCATATGCTCTGATGTGGACTTATCCAAGCAGATTTTGTTCTGAAGATAATATACCACTTATTAATGGAAAAGCACAGACATTCTTAATAAGTGAGGTGTCACTTCTTACTGAATCTTCAAGTGTCATATTTGCAGATACAATATTCTTTGAAAAAAAGGAAATAGAGTAAAACAACAGCTGCAAAAACAGTGAAAATTTTTGGAGGTCAGCCATTGTGCTGTCTTTATTTTGCTAAAAAATTTTTGCTGAATCATTGCTAGTTTAATTTTTATCACTGTGACTGGCAATTGTGTAGTTTGAACAGCAAGGTGGATCTATAATTGTTCATCAGGGACCAGACATTTTAAGACATACCCAAGGTATACCCTTTGTGTAAGCTGTTTGCCATAAAGTAATAAAATCATTCAAGGAATAAAGGTGATGCTAAGAGATTGTTTCCAAAAAAACTGGAATGTTGCCATTTCCACACATTTGGGGTGTTATTCAATCAAACTGGAACATCAGTTAATCCAACATAACACAAATTAGCCAAAGGAATAAAATAAATAACTAGAGGTAGTTGTGGATCTAATCACTTGAGTAATTTAGGTCATTTAATACAGGAAGTCTTAGAACAAGAAAATTATGAACAGATCACTTTTTTCAACTAAAAGGATGTAAACCTAATGACCTGTACTGCAGATTAAAATGGTTTCTTAAGAAAGCAAATTGATTCTTCTTGTTTCATGACGTGATGCAATACTATTTTATCTTTTTTAAACAGTGATTTAATCAAACCATAGGAGACAACATTCTGGTAAGATCTTATTATAAAACCTCACACAGATACTGTTCTTATTTCATTTTCCATACCATTTTATGTTGCACATGGGTATTTAGACATAAATTTTTATCTACCCAAATATTCTCAATTACCTTTTCTGCCCACAGGATTTGTTTGTAGGCATGTAGAACTGCCCCAAGAATCACCTCCCTCGACCTGCTGGCCATGCTTCTTTCGATGCAGCCCAGGATGTGGTTGGCTTTTTGGGCTGCAAGTGCACATTTCCCGGGTCATGCTGATCTTCTCATCAACCAACACACACAAGTCCATCTCCTCAGGACTGCCCTCGATCTATTCTCTGCCCAACACTCCTACCCTTTCACAAGGCTATGCCATCCCAGAAGAAAAAAGCCCAGTATTCCATATGCTGCAGGTTCATTTTTCTAGTTAGTTATGGATCACACAAATCTGTAATTTTTGCTAAGCTTAGGGTACCCAAGTCCCCACGTCACATGTGCCATCACTTTCTTCTACAGGGAGAAAGAGAAGACAGCCAAGGAGTGAAACTGGTATGTTTCGGAGCTATTACCCTTGGAATTGCTTTGGTCCCACTCCCTGCTATCCAAGTCACTGGTGACCTCTCTACGCCTCTTCCCTTCTTAATTGGGTTAAGTATCAAAAATAGCACCTTATTCTCTCTAGACACACTCTGAAGGCTAACACACTAAAGGCGAGACATACACTAAACACTGTGTGTTAATTATTAAAGCATGGTGAATTCAAGAGTTCCAGGTTGGCTGCTCTGCATTTCGTAAGTGGCCTATATTTTGTAGGGATTATTTTTTATCCTAAGCAGGTTGTTTCAAGTAACTATGCCCTAAACAGGCAGCAGAATGGATGTCTCTGGTTTTGTCCCTAATCACACTTGTGCGTTCTGCGGAAGAATGGTTGGGAAATGTTCTCTTAGTAATACTTTCCATTCAACCTGCCATTGTTAATTGAAGGACACACTATTTTATTATGTCTCTCTTCCTGGCAGCCTGCAGAGTAATTGCACACAGTAGCAAGAGACAAGTGGACAAAAAGTTCTGGAATTGAGAATAGGAAAGATGAACAATTTGTAAATTAATCTCTTCTTCTTGTGGTAACAAATAACTGAAGTGTTTATAAAAAACAAAACAAAACAAAAAGCAGTTTTACACCAGTTCTGTTTCTCTGCACACTGAATATTGTAAACTTATTATGAAAGGTTTTCTACTATTCAAATAGTAAATGAGCTCCAGCTCCTTTCTGGAGTTAATTATTATATAAACTTGACTTTCATGGGGGTCCAAAGGAAAATAAAAGGATTTTTGAGGAAGAGATGCCAAATTCAGCTGGAGATTGGTGTGCTTTATTCCTCTGCCCCTGTTGTACATGACATTGAAGGAGAAACTCCTAGATCAATGCCAAAATGTGATTTATTGGTGAGTTTGGACTGCTTACAGTATGTAGCATGCGAGTCATGACTGTGAGTGGAAAAAGAAAAATATAGCCCACAGAATGTGGACACAGAAACTGTTTTTTCCTTACTATAAAAGTCAATCATATTATTGCCATGACAGCTATTATTTTTTCTTTTGTTTTCCTGAACCAAGTCTTCAGAAAGATTATACTACTGCTGTTTTAACTGCAGGAAACTTCTATTTTTTTTTAAATGAAAATAAAGTTTTCTTGTTAAAATGCAGAAACTACTACTCACTTCAGCATCTAGATAATCCCTGTGAGGTGCAGAGCTCCTCAGAAAAGGCAAGTCAGATAGTAAGAACAGAAGTCCTTTGTAGAGACTACATTAGAGTATTAGTGCATACCATGAGTTAGGCTCACCTTTCCCAATAACATTAAAGCAGGTATTGAAAAATTGTTCCTAGCATTGGTGCTAATGTTGAGAAAATTAGCATAGCCTGTTTTAACCACTGAACACATACAATCAGTGAACTCTCATGAATTAGATTTACAAAGCTCTTATATGTATAAATAACTGCATACTCACTGTGAGAATGTTGGCAAGCAAATTGGACCAAGCTTCTTTCCATGACAAATAACATCTATACATCTCATAGTGTGACAAAAAAAGAGAATAGTATCCAACAAATGTCAGGAAAATAAAACTGCTTCTTATTATTTTAAGCATTCTCTTTGAGACTCAAAATAATACATGGGGTTGTTTTTTAGTTTTTAAACCTTGACAGACTAAAATAAAGGACGAAAAATTCATATACGAATGTCAAACTACTCCTTCAGGTACTTGAATAAAAACAGTATGTGGCCTAAGGAAAAGGATGTTAAAGTATTTCAGGTGGTCACTTTTGGGGAACAGATACCAGTGCCACCTGGGGAGTGGCACTCTTTTGTATCACACCTGAGACATTTTCTCTCTACTTGTTTAATTCAGTTTATCAAACCAGATCATGTTAACATGCACTCATGACCAGTGGGTATAACTCAGAGCATCATCTTAGGCCACCAATTCACTCAAATGAATCCCCATCAGCATACCCACAGAAGCCCAGGACTGATAAAGTTAACTGGGACACCCTGGGAGGCAGGCTGTGTGAGCCTGGGCAGCAGTGTGCGTGCAGATACAGCATTTCGGATAAAAAGCACTTTTTTCAGACACAATTCAGACATCTCTGCATGAGCCACATCTCTTGCGGAAGAGGTTAGCTGAGGTTAAGCAGTAAGCAGGCTTGATGAAATCTGGAACCCCCAAAAATCCACAAAATAACAGTCGAATTAATTGATGATTTTTGAAACATAAAATTTCAGAACAAGGTTGGAACTCAGGTCAATATATCCCCAATCATACAAGATTTCTTCCATACATGTTATGGTTTTTAAAACTGTTATTTAAAAAAGTAAAACCTCAAATTACAGGATTTTATCAGGAGAAACTATTCCACAGTATAATATATCTCACCACTAGGACTCTTTTTTCCTCATCACCAGGACTTTTTTTTTTCCCCCAAAAAAAATGTTTTGGTTACAATATTTCAGTTTCACTTTTCCCATTTATTGTTCCCTTTTATGGTTAACTTCTTCACCCTCCCTGGAATTTCCATGTAACAAATACAAAGCCATAATCACTAGCCTTGGATATTGTTTGGCCAACGTTCCTTGTATCTTTCCTCATTAATGTTCTTCTACCCCTTTGAGCATGTTTAAATCTTGATGAGCTATATTTGGGAGTAGAGATAAAAAAATGTAAGGAAGAAAGATGTTCTAATAGAACATCAGTTTTTTCCCAGCTAACTCCATAATTAGAACACATTCAAAGCTATCTTATAAGAATATTTTCATAGATAAGAGATCATTGGTTATGAGGATCAACAAACAATATCAAACAAAGAAATTTATCCTTTTTGTTTGAAGCACTTAGTCCTAACAACTTCAGGTGATTTCCATATGGTGGATGCATAGGAAACTGATGACATATGGGCTGGCACTAAAGGACTGGGTGATGGAGAGAGCTGAAGGAGAAGGTCAGTACCTCAGGGGTGAGAGCTTGTATCTCAAAGGTGGATCACATAGTAACAGATATTCATGAGACAGAGAAGGAACAAACATCTGGAAGGCAGATGAAATTATTTGGGGACACACATACACAGACAATGGGCTGACACATTTAAAACACTCAGTCTAAATGCTGAGTCCACGTTTAAAATACTCAGTCTCAAGGCTGAGTCTAGTCTTCAGTGTTGTAAGGATTAATACAACATTAAGGGTTTATAACACGGAAACTTCAGAGCAACGTGTCAATACTGTGCTCTGATAGATGTGTTTTAGATGTACCTGGAGCAGCCAGCTCTGTCCTCTCTAGCATGGCAAAGCCCAGTAGTACAGCAGGTTGACAAAGCCCCAGCAAATACTCAGTAGCTAAAGTCTGCTCTGCTGCAGACCTACTGCTCTGCACGTATGAACTGGACAGTTCAGGCGTGTCATGAGCTGTAATAGTTTCTCTGCTGACAGCAGGGCATACTCAGCTCTAGCTGAAGATGTAGTTTGAGTTTTTTCCTCCAAGAGTTCTAAGTACTGCATGCACCTGTATAGAATTCCATACACTCATATGAACACAAACACACATGTGTTTATATAGAGACATATTTTTATATACGTATACATATGGATTTAGGGTTTGAATTCATTACTCTGATCTATGGAGTTTCAGATACAAATCTGGATGCAGATGCTTCATATGGGGAAGTGGATGCAGGAAAGGTGAATTCAGAGTCCTGGCATGCAGCAACATGGATAGAGTTTCTGAAACTAACATGAACTTGTGTGAAAAAGCAAAGAAAATAGAGGTATATTTACATTAAGGAATATTCACTTGGATCATTTTTAAAAAGGAGAAAACTCAAGAGCAATGCTCTACAGGTGCCATGTGTCTTCTCATAATGACTCAGATCCAGCTCACCTGTGAAAAGCTGCTGTTTCAATCAACTCCCAGTAAAATCACAACACATGCTTTATGTGATGGGGACACAAGAAACATTCCCATATCCCAGTCAATTTCCTTGAACACAGGGATTTCTGATTCCTACATCCAAATGGATCATCTCTTAGAAATGCTACGACTGTTACAGAGAAACTGCACTTCATGTATTTCTTAGGCAGTAATTCATTTACCAGCATGATATAGGACTGTTTTGGAAGAGGACAGAATTAATCTCCAGAGTAATGGGCCACATTACACTCCTAACCTAAGACAGAACCAGTGCCTGCAGAACATAACATGTCAGCATGAAGTGTAGAGCATGATGATTCTTATTCCTTTTCCCAACCTGAAACCTACATTAAAAGGAGTAACCAGAAACAAGAGGACTGTACTTAGCAATATACAATATAATACATATTTTAAAAGCAAGTGATTTTAAATACTTTCCATCTGATGTGTCTCTCTCTCTGAGTATCAACCTCAGACAAGGATTATTTATGCTGAAGCAGAAGTCCATGAAGATAAGACAACTTGAAATACTTTACAAATAATTTTTGAATTACAAGATCCTGAATTCAATCTACTGATACACTAATACACTAAAGATACTGCCTCAAAGAGATTAAATGTAATTTGTTTTTCACCTGGAATAAATTTTTTAAATTGGTACAGTATATTAATTGAGTACTTCAGTCAATTAAAGCAGGAACCAGTGTCACAAAATAAGGGGGAGGAATCATTTCAATAGATACAGTATATGATTGGCAGTAACACAAAACAGTAAAAATTTCTGCATTTCCAAAATTAGGGCCTCCAGCAGGAGGAACACATGAAATACAAGTTAGGAATACATTCTTACACAAGAACTAATCAGATGCACAAATAAAAAGGTGTGCTTTGTGAAGATCAGAACATAGACAATGCACTTATTTACCAAGAACCACAAAAACACTTTAGAAGAAAATAAACTAGTAAATACACGATCAGGGGATGCTCTGACATGATAACAGGCTGTTGTTCTCAAGAGATGCAGTCCTGTAAATCCATCACAATACTTGAATGCAACTGCTGGCAAGAGCAAAGGGATTCAAAATATGACCTGGCATTGAAAAATAGCCTTGTAAATCCACACCACGCTTTTATCACCTTTTTGCATATCAGAATTATATACTGGATTGTAGTGTTATGGATACATTTAAAAGCCTTTTTAGTGTCACTCAGAGGTCCTTCTCACTGGCTCTGAGATCTTTTACCAGTTCTCTCTTGAAAAGCTGCGCAGAAAATGACCTTGAAATCAACTTGCACCTCCCTTTCTACCGTTGGAGTAATTTGCAAAATATCACAGCATCAAAAAACCCAAAGGCCACCCCAATTTTACAAGTCTTCAATATCCCCCTTCTCCTCATGTCCCTCTCAGTGTTTGATGGCATATACAATTACAGGATCAGACAAGTCCCATGAAAGATTCATAAAATGAATGTAACATGTCTTGTGTAGCAGTATGAAGCTATTCAGTAAAAGCAGATGTATCAACAACATAAATGCAGCTGTTTGAAAAATAAGACAGATTTTTCTAATTTCTGACCTGTTAGTTTTACCTGCCAAAAGATCTGGCTTTGTAAAACACCAAAAAAAACTAATGGGCACTGCTGATCAAGAGAGTAACAAAAGGAAAAGGATAGGTAGAAGCTTCCAGCTAATGAGCATAAACAAGACTGTAAGGGGGAAAACTAGAGAATCAGAAGTCTTTTCTCAAAACTGAGATGAAGCTGTGACTTCAGCACAGCATCACAGCTACATATTAAAGACTCCTTAATACAATTTTTCTTCATTAATAAGATCCAGCCCAATCCCAGCAAAAGTTTTTTTGTTAATGCAATGTTGATTCAAAGCAATTGGAAAAAACACTGTGGTTTCTAGAGCTATTTAGTCTAACCAAATGTGGGCAGATCTTGCTGATAAAAAAATGATTTAACTGAAATGAATTTCTATAATCAAAAATAAACTAGGCTAGAGAGCTCCAAACCAGTCTGAATGAAGGAAACCTTTAAAAACATCAATTATTTGTTGCAGCACAGTTAAATATTAATGCATCCTCTTTAAACTCCTTCCAGTCAATCACTTTAAAAATGTCAAAAGATGGGGTGAGAAAGGAAATAAAGTGTAATGTCTGGCTAACTTCCCCTCTGTTATATCCAAATACTGAAAATGCCCAGAAAACTTACACACATATAAGAGGACAAAACCTGAACTTCAGAAATACATAGCAAAACCCAGCTTTAGGCCAAACTTGAGCCGCTTTTTGTATTGTCCTGCTGCAGCAAGTGTTAAGGACAGCTTCTTAATTCAGTTCCATGGTACAAAGAGAAACAAACACCTTTCCATCACCCCACAGAAACCACAGGGGAAGTAAATGAAAGCAAAAGTAAAAGCCAACAGACCTCTCCTGACATACACGTAAAGCTTCTCCTCACAGCTCAGCCTCTCACACTGTACTGCTACATTGGCTGCAGTGGTTTGCAGCTGAAAGTCTTGAGAGAAGATGGGAAATACCCATGCCCAGCTGAAACCTATCCAGCCTGATCCAAAAGGTGCCTCTCAAGGCATCAGTTGCTGTCCTGTAAACATTTTAGACATTCTTTGTATGTTCAGACTAGAGCATTTCCCCATTTTCCCCATCTTCCTAACCCAAACCTACAAGTTCTGGGAGTTATTTGTTCCCAACAGAGGCAGAAGATTGTGCAGAGTGGTTAAGTAGGTTGGTGCAAGAGTGTAATTTCTCCAATACTACCTGCTAGGAGGTATCACACCACTTCTACATTCTAGAAACCTTGATAGTTTCTCAGAGATGTTTGTTTGTAATCTGGTCAGACTCCTTCAGCTTGCTGGTTGCATTACATTTTCAGGAGACAGTATCTTCAAAGCATTCCTTACCCTGTGAGCTATTTGGCAAAAGGAGAATGATGACAACTCTTTCTCTGGCTAGTCCGAGAAACCCTCTATTTCCTTTGCTTTTCAGATGTTCTGACCAAAATAATAATAAAAAAAATATCCTTGAATTGCTCCAAAGCTATTTTCTTTCACCTGCAATATCTGGGCAAAATCTAAAGGCATTTTCAAGGCATTTTCAGATACATGTTTTGATAGAAGATAACATCTTCTAAATACAAGTATTGCACAGATTAGCCTACACTTTCCTAGTTTTCATGTTCAGGATTGTGTGTTCCAGTAATGTTCCCAGTAACTGCCAATGCCCCTGAAATTCTTCCACATGTCCAGCAGCCAGCTTGTCCTTCCACAGTCAACTCACAGGAAGGAAGACAGATGTGACATGAACTTTTTACTACCCCAGCCATCTCTTGCTGTCAGCATAGTCACTGTATGTACTTCTGACAGGCATGTGTAGACAGCAGGTACCTCATGCCGATCCTGAGGCCATCCTTTGTCTTTAGCCAAGAAAAGAGCTTCAGTTCTAGTCTTCTGATTTGCCTTGGCCACTGGGACAAGCTGCAATTTTCTTGTACAAAGCATTCAGAAATATGCCTGCAGCAAATAGTCAGGGGTGCCTCTGGGCTGGAGACTAAAGTACAACAGGATTTTTATTGCACTTTGCCTCCACCTGCTGCCTTTGGCAGTATTGTCCTCACATAAACCACTGCCTCCTTCATTATTTGCTGCATCACAAAATTAAAGGGGAAAACTTCTCCCTGATGTATGTCTCTGACTACCTGTCACTGTAGGAGCATCTTCAGACTCAACCAGATGTTCTAGAGTAAAGGAAGAGATTATTAACAAGTTTGCATAAATACAAAGCGATGCAAAAAGAAAGGAAGAAATTAAAACTAAAGATGCTTGAAAGATGTTAGAGGGCAGATGTGTGCCAGTAAACAGGACTAACTGAGGCATTGGAAAGGGTTTGTCTGCTGAAGTTAAAATACATTTGAAGTTTGATTCTGCCCTGTGTAAATTTATCTTTTTTTTTTTCCCCCTGTACTCAACACTGGTGAGGCCACACCTCGAGTACTGTGTCCAGTTCTGGGCCCCTCAGTTCAGGAAGGATATTGAGGTGCTGGAGCAGGTCCAGAGAAGAGCAACAAGGCTGGTGAAGGGACTGGAGCACAAGTCCTATGAGGAGAGGCTGAGGGAGCTGGGATTGTTTAGCCTGGAGAAGAGGAGGCTCAGGGGAGACCTCATCACTCCCTACAACTCCCTGAAAGGAGGTTGTAGCCAGATGGGGGTTGATCTCTTCTCCCAGGCAGCTCTCAGTAAGACAAGAGGGCACGGTCTTAAGCTCTGCCAGGGCAGGTTTAGGTTAGTTACTAGGAAGAAATTTTTTACAGGGAGGGTAATCAGCCATTGGAATGGGCTGCCCGGGGAAATGGTGGATTCTCCGTTCCTGGAGGTTTTTAAGATGAGACTGGATGTGGCACTTAGTGCCATGGTCTAGTAACCACAGTGGTGTTGGATCAAGGGTTGGACTTGATGATCTCAGAGGCTCCTTCCAACCTGGCTGATTCTATGATTCTATGAGGTCAAGTTTTTCTCCTCATGCAGTAATGATGCTTAGATTAGACCACTGAAACATCGCCTGCAGTGCAGTGGGAAAGTTACTCTCTCTTGTCACAGACTAAAGTTTCTTGCGTCAGCCTATATATTCAGTTTTCTATGACTATTTGCAAGCAACAAACATCCCTGAAGGGCCTTCTAACAAAAAAATTCCATTTGTTGCATCTCACTTAACAGTGAGGGTGACTTTGCTTCCAGATCACACTGAAATTACAAATTCATTCAGTTGAAACACTGCAGCAGTAAAACAGGGCACATACTTCCATAAGTGTTGTTTCTGGAAAACAATAATATTTTTTTTCCAAACACACAAACACTTGAGCAATACTCTCATATTAAGCAGGGAGGACAAGTTAGGTTCTCATAGATATGCTACTGCTCTCTAAGAAAGGAGAGCAGTAGCATATCTATGCTATCATTTCTATATTTCCAATGTCATCTGTCATCCTTAATGATTTCCCTAAAACCATTTTTGTGCAGACATTACCATTAATAATAAGTGTACTTTTAGCCCAGTTTACCAGGATGCAAATTCATTTAACTCAGATCATTAATATTAATATAGGACACCATAGGTGCATAAAATTTGAGCTGAGCTGAGCTGACTTTGGGCTTTCCATCTTTTCAATGAGATTTTTCCTGAACCACACAAAGGGATATTTTTTATTAGCTCTGCTCTATCTGGAGGAGGAAAATTAAGTAGCATTCACATAATGTTATGCCATCTCATAACAGACTTCTGATAGCTCATTTTGCATGACATTTTATTCTTTTATAATTTGATGTTGCAGCCAGTTGTACGTTTTTTTTCCTGAAATCTTTATCATGGTGTAATGAAAAAACTTCTTTTTTTTTTTACTTTTTTTTTAATTAATTTAATCTAAATTGTTTAAGACATTTATTTTACACTCTTTACAACTAACATAGCAAATGTAAAACTTTCTCAGCTATAGATGTCTATGCTTTTTTGATACAGAGACTTTGTCTTACAGTACAGTCCATGTAACATATAGACAATTTAATCATTTTTGGCTCGTTCCTCCAGTATCCAAGGTTTACATTTCATACAGGACAGCAGCTGTATTATTCTTTCTTTCCATAATCTGTACACATCTCTATAAATAAAGACACACATTCATATCAGATGCAACAATCCAAATATCCACACCTCAATTTACTTTCTGTTTACCATATTTATAGTCACAATTGACACATAGTCACCATAATTCTAACATCTAGTAAACGTTTTGGACAAGATAAACTTAGTTGCTGGTTTACCTGCTACAAGTCTTCAGATCAGCTTTTCTTTCTTGTAATTATACTGTCATTTTCAACATGGGTTTTTCCTCTTCTACTCTACAGAAGACCCTAACAAATAACAGTGAAAAGTGAGTATGGATTAAATATTTCCCTTTTATGATATCAATATCCATAAAACTATTCCATAATTTGAGAACCGTTCCATCACACTTGTTTTTAATAATATCTAGCCCTGAACAATGTTGGACTAGAAAAAAGTAGAAATTTTCTAGTTTCTCGAACAGCAGGAAAAGGAAGGTACAGCCTTAACTCTTCTCCCTGGAAAGCATAGGTATGAATCACTCCTCGACACAGAAAAGGGAGGAAACTTCTTGGCATTTTAGACATAAGACTCATTATGAAATAGATCTAATCACTAGAGGTTAACTGTAAAACCACAGGGGTAAAAAAACTACAGGATAATTTTCAGACTGATAGTATGAGATAGATGACATATTAAAACAAAATTCATTGCTAAACAATTCTTAAGGGGTTTTATTGCTTGAGGGCCTGGGGGATTGTTATAGAATATGAGACAACAATTATGGAATATGGCTATTTTTTGACAGTGAATCTGGAAAAGATCCAATTACAAATAGTTAGCTGGGGGCTTTGTATACAAAAATATGAAAGTACTGACGTGCACTTCAAATGTAATCAATGTAATTCAAAAAAGAAGATAGCATTGTTGATAGTCACAGGAGGAAACGGACAGAATTTTGCATTAAAGCTATTCCTTCAACAAATAAGCTGGAAACGTAAGATGTAACTTTGCAGTGATGTGACAAAAATCATAAACATTACATTATTACTTGTTGTGCCTTCTTGTTCATTTTCAAGGCTGGGGAGAAAAAATATTACAACAAATTGACTATCATATTTAGATGACCTGAAAACCCTAAAAATTATTGTCAATTATAATTTTAGGTCAGCTTTCCTCATTTTGCATGCACAAAACTATGTCTTTTACCTGGTTTTGCCAGGTAAACACATTATTTCTATAGGAACTACTGGAGTGTTCAAAGGATCAAAGTTGGTCATAAAGTCCTGTGTTCCTGCAAAGCTGATGTGCATGCATTTTACTTTAGGCACATGAGTTGTGATATAAAACTCGTAAAAGGGATTATATACTCTACAATAAATATATTGTTAGCAATCTATATCCTTGAAGATTTCTATATAATAGTTTTAAATGGACATAGACTGGGAGAAAGGGATGAAAAAAATAGAAAAGTATCATAAGTGACTTAAATACATTGATGTACTATTTCTAGTCTAGCCTCTTCTTGTACAGCCTTTCCTTACATCTAATTAAGTTTGTGATACTGAACACAAGAAAGAATTTATGTGTATATATTTAAGTGCATTTGTTACTAACTGTGCCTTTACTTAGACTTGATCTTTTTAATAAATAAAATAATCAAGTTATTCCATTATTCTGAGCTAAACTGTGTTACAGCAAGTTAGATACAGTAGAATTGGATCAAAAAGATAACTTTCATATGAAATCTGCTGTTTTGTTCCTCTCGTAATAGTATCTCTTAGTGTAAAAGCATCCAGAGCCTCAAGACAACTGAAATCAGGTAGAATTTAAAAAAGGAGTAAAATTTGGAATGAAATTGTCTTTTTGTAGTTGTTTGAATCTCAAGCCTAAAACCTCTAACTCCGAAAGCCATAAGGGAATTGATTGGTATTTTTGACCTTAAAATTAGAAAGCCTGTTCCCATCTGAAACACAGAGGTTCAAGGTCTTGAAGTTCCAAAGAAAACTATTGGGAAGATAACGCTTGAAAGGCTCCTATTATTGAGACTTCCAATTATTTTACTTAACTTCCTTAAAAGTTCTATTAAAAGATGAAAAGCACTGTCTCCCAGATGACAAAGATTGCAGTAGTCCAAACAGAACATTCCACTGAGAGGCATTAGACCTTCCTTTTGAGTTTGAGGCTTCTCAAACCCATATTTCTCCTGGAACCTCTATCTCACCTTCTGACTCTAAATTCCCATCCTTGGAAAGCACTGCACAGCCTTCTCTTCTTATGACCTTCAGTGAGCTTGTAACTTCCCTATCCTAAGCTACACAGTGATACAATCATACATATATTTGGCCAGATATTCCATAGCATAGGGGTCTTTTTTTATCTTCTTCAAAAGCACCAGATGTGGAATACTGCCAGAGACAAGACGCTGGATAAAATGAACTGGTTGCCTGAGTGAACAAGGAATTCTCTTAGGTACATTTCTAGTCTCACTTTCTGTTTCAGAAAAAATATTGGGTGCTGGTCTTCCCAAAGCCTTCAACATCTAAGTGTCTGATTATAATACTGCATCTAGGTGAAACCACTTCAAAGAAGCAAAAGGAAAATCATGGCAAGAGAATGTTATGCAGGCCAGTCCTGCACAGTAAGAACTGTAGAGCCTGCAAAATGGCACTCACACCTCCAAAGAGTAGGACTGTGTTTAACAGGAGGAACTTCAAAACTGCCTCCTGAATAAGTTAGAGACAATTTCCTTGCTGAGAGAGAACAGAGAGGAGGCTGAATGTACATGATGTGTTCAAATTACTTTGAGAAAAAATACCAGCTCTGAAAACTCAAATATTCCACCAGCAAGGGCTGCTTTCTGAGAAGCTCAACCTGAAACGTACAGAATCAAGGGATATTTGGGTGAAGTTTATCTCCTGTAATAAACCAGAGATATGACAAAAATATTTAAAATTTCCCTCTAAGCTGGGACTTCATGAAATCCAAGGTACCCACTATGAATCTATGAGGCTATATTGAGCAATAATTCTCCTTATCTTCATCTTTCCAGGTTCCTGCCAAATTGTGATCCTACTTCCATTCAGACACAGCATGTTCCCAGTATCCTTGTTGGATACTCTGAGGTGGCAGAGAGCCAGATAAATAGCTTGATGTGTTGCTGCAGCAGGTGGTAAGAAGAAAGAGTCATGGCCACCAATGGTTTAGAAATAAGAATGGACTAATTTGGGAATGCAGCCTATGTGCTGGTGCTTGCCATGCGTACACCCTCTCTGAATGTTCTAGGTCAACTTATGTGAAATAATGTGCATAATACTGCACAGTTAAAAAAAGAAACTGTCTTGATGAAGTTCTGCTAACTTAAAAAACCACAACAAACTAATGGACTTGCTTTCCCAGAGTGTTTGACAATGGAACAATTTCTGTGGAATTGATTTCTTAGATAGGATGGATGCTTTCCATTTCCTCAAAAACCCTAATGGCTTAATGGTTTAAGCATTATTCATTCCTTTCTGGATTGGGCTGGTAACAGCTTCGTAATGTGAGATCTATTAAGATTCTCCAAAAATATCCTGAAGTTTGCATTGTTTGAACTCTTAATTATGAATTCATTTGGGCTGAATAATATCCATGATACACTTGGATATTTTGATGTGGAAAACCCCATTAATAAAGAATAACATCTGAGACCCAGAAATATGCAAAGGGCCTTTTTTGCAATCCCCAGAGTACAGAAAGCCTTGAATGCTTACCAAAGAGAGGGATGTACGTCTATTCTGTCTCCTAAAAACACTTCCTCCTTCAGATTTACAGTCACTAAGAACACAGAGCAATTTTGATCAAAAGAAGCAGCAGCAGCAGCTGTAAGGGAAAAGTGTTCATTTCTGATTGCCTCATCTGGACTAGAAGGGGGTAATAGAATAATTTTATGACACCAGATGCAGTGAAGGGCTTTATTTCATTTAATCTGGAGAACAGAGGAATTTGTCACATAGAGAAAATGAAAATTGTTGTTCTCGCCACCACCCAGGCATGATGGTTATTGGCTGAGTCCACAGAAGGAGCTGGAGTTTATGATGACTATTTACTAACTTTCTCCTGCATGACTGTCCTAAGAGAGATGGTATTTTTCTACACTCCAGAGACATCTTCTGTTGAAAAGTTATTTTTGTTTGGTATCTGCTGGAAAGCGTTTGTTTTGGGAATGTGAGCTTCTGGGATTTGTGGTAAGCTCAGAGTTTCAACTGTGCACCATAGCATACTATTTTTTCCTTGGTACAGACTTGATGTTTAAGTTGAAATTTATTAACACTTATTCTTAGAACCTTCTGTATGCTGAAGCCATTCTTGACAGGAAATGTCCACTGATATTGAACAGCAGGTACGGATTTTTGCGTTTGGGGATTTTTTTTTACTCTGTATCCTTTCATTAATAGAACATGTACAATGTCATTTATTTGTTTGAACCTAGTTTTGAGGGTTGTATCTTTTGTAATTATATTTATACCATTAATTCAATATTATGGCTCTGGGCAAAGTCTTTTTTGAGCACAAACTTTGAGCAAAGTTAGTAGATAAGGAATCATCCTTTTTTTTTTTTTTTGACAAATAGATTTTAAATACCACTGTTTCTGACGTGGTAATATAATTCAGCTTCTCAGGAAAATCTAAGGTCTATACGTGAATGGAAAGTAGGGGAGAATCAAGTATGGTATTTACCAATGAAGGAAGGCCAGGCAAAGGTATTAAGCCTGTTCTCTGGAATACAGAAAAGTGGAAGTTATTCATTCTTTTTCCTCTAAAAGGAGAACGATAAGCAATATTTTGTTTTCAATGGACTGGCAAGTTCATTAACATGTATTTGGCCAACACTGCAGCCAGAAAATTGAGATCCAGGAGATTATATCCCTTCAAGTAGAGTGTCCTATATCATAGTACCAGTCTACCTCCATTCCGAGTCATGAGAGAATACACAGGGGGCAAGTACTGCAAAGTTAGATACAAAAATGTAGTTGTGTGTCTCCAACGCAGAAGACACAGACCAGAAGTACCACACGAATCAAATCTTGTCAACATGTTTGCCTCTCCTGTTTCGTGGACTATCACTCCGCCCTTAAACCACTTGCATCAGAAGACAGTGGCAGAGCCTGTGGAGTAAAACCGCGCTGGCGCTGGGAAAAGAGCGAATTCCAGGGATTCGGGCGCCACCTGCTGCGGCAGCGGGGAAACGCGCGCCCTGGCGCCCCTGGTCAGGGGGGAAATTTCCCTCTCGGGATGTAGGAACGTCCATATGGGCATGGAGTTGGAAAAGATAACCTTCTGTGGGCCTGTCCAACTCAAATTATTTTTTTTCATTCCAGGAACAGAGTGTCAAAGCAAAGCTATTCAAAGAATGACCACCAATATCATGAATGAACAGAGCACCTTCAAGAAAAATAAATGACCAATCTTTTCAGCTGAGACAACTGAAATTACTCCATGCTGCAGATGCATTTGGCTTCCACTTGCATTTCAGCTGAGAACCTGAACGAATCCAATGAAGATCCATTCCAGAGTCAGAAAAACTGATGCCCATGTGACTCAATGAAAAAGAGAGAAGTTACACAGAGCTTTGAAACAGAGAAGCACCAGGCAGAAGGTGAGTTCAAACTAGCGACAGCAAGAGGAGCAGTCCTTGCCTGGGGAGGACTCTGCTTGGAAGAAGCTCTCCCAGGGTTGTAATATGCAGGTTCCCATTTCTCTAATTAGCCATATCATCCAGGAAGAGAAAAGAGTGAAACTGATTGACATTAGCTAGAATAAAAGGTAGACTGGGATGGGATTTCCAGTGGTTCTACAAGCAGAAGAGAGCAGTTGATGATAAATTGTTTTAACTACCAAGATAAACCTGGAAGAGGCAACCATAGACTCATTTTGAATTTGCCAACTGATGTTCTCATAATTCTTTAATCTGTGGTCAGCAGGCCTGAGCACAAGCACTGAGTCATGACTGCTTCCCTGTAGGCAAGAGTAATACAATAAGAGATGACAATTGCAAAAACAATTCCTACCCAAAGAGTCAGTATTCTGTCCCCTCACTTCATGTTTTCACCATAGATCCTCTTCTGAGAGTGGAAAAATCCCATGCATCTTGTACCCTGCCCATGGACAAACTTCATACTGCCTAGCAAGTTTACCTGATATCCTATGTATGTAGAAGCTGCTTCCAAATTACCTAATGCAGAGTTGTTTGTCCTTCCCCTTAGGCTCTGAGGAAAATACCTATTTGTCTGACTAGCCCCCGAAGATACATTTGCAATCCTCAGGGGGTGAGCAGAAGTGGCTCTGGCTAATGATATCAGAGCCAAGGAATAGGCTGTCCTACCCGCTGGAGGGCTCATCCAGCAAACCATCATCGCCACAGCAGATGTTAAAGCTTTACAGTCACATTTGTTCTGTCCTCCCAGCAGCAAGCTCACACAGCATGGAATTCTGGAGAACAAGAGGGGACTGATATATTAAGAGTGCAAAGGATATAATAAAGGATGTCCAAATGATTTCTACTGTGCTATTCACCGGCATGCTCAGCTCAGCCTCCTGCATCCTCAGCAGCTTCGCAGCTGCACAGCAAGAAAAGAAACAAACCAAAGAAATGCAGTTTTTGTTCCAGTTGCATGCTTATTTTTTATTCATTCAATCAAGGAACTGAATTGCCATTACTTCTTTTCAGCATTGATGGTATTTTATGTTTCTGAAAAAGACTTTTAAACAATTACAATGTGAGCTTCTGGTACTGATGAGTGCAGTTTGTGCTCTCTTATGCAACTTCACATTTTAAAGCTTTACAAGATAGATAGGTGGGAGGAGGTCTAAGACCATAGTCCCTGGTTTGCAGTTGCAGGAAAAGAAAGTTCACAATTTCTGATGATATTTGAGTGCTTTGTTTCAGGTGGATTTGCATCTTCTCTACAATTTACTTTCTATGGGTACTTTAGTGGAAACTTTAATGACAGACAAAGCCACCAAAAGATTTCTAAAAAATTAATACAGAAAGCGTACCTAATGCATTTTAAAGTGTCAGTCCCAAATGTCAGTACTGAAAAATTTATTTTAAAGTTTGGTCTGAATACTACTGAATTCTATGGAGATCATTATGAAGGGTCTAAAATCAAGCTAAAGGATTATCATAGTTCATGGTATTATTAAATTGCATCACAGTAACACTTAGGAGCCTCATTTATGATCTATGAACTTTTTTGAGTGAGGGAGAATATACAAAGAACAAAACCTAACCCTCCTATTAATGACAAATAATCTTTGTTTGAAGTCTATGTTGGATACTCACTACAAATTGCTTCTGAACAAGCTACAAGACAAACTACTCTGCAGACACTGTTCAGTGAATAATGCTGAATAATGAGTAAATTCTAGAAAATTGCAAGCAGAAAGACACAGCACGAACCAGTTAATCTTTTCCTCATGCTTTGTTCATCCCTCTCTCCTCAGCAGGTACTTCTGGGGCAAGTTGTCATGGATGGTGTTGATTTATTTGATTAATAAATGTCCATTCACTTACTAAGCAACCACTGAAATAAAGTCTCCCCGCAATAAAAGTATTTTATATATTATGGTAAATTAAATTGAGTCTTTTAATGCCTCAAGCAGTAATGTATTTTTAGAAATCATGTTCCCATCACATAATTTTATTGTAACTAGATCCATCTTCAAAAAATTTCCAAAATAAAATGAGATAGAATTATAATGGGCTACAGCTGGTAAGAGAAAAATTCCTCTATTCCTCCCAAATTAGGACAGTACCTTCAGGGCTTCAAGCATGATAGAGGGCATACTCTGTATCAGCTAAGCATGATACAGAAGTCAAGCTATAAATCCAGTGCAATAGGATGTTTTAGCATCAAAAGCAGTTCCAGGTTTATTATCCACCACACCAAGCTTTAGCAGGCACCTCAAAATCTTTTTCTTTAAAATGTTCTTTCAATAAAAATATAGTGGGATATCACAGACTAGAGATAAAACACACATCAACATTTTAAAACTAAAACATTTTAAGGAAAGAAAGTTGTATTGAAACTAATTTACTACACATGTTTTATACATACAATACAAAATTAAGTTTCTACAACAACATATGGAAAGTATCTGAATCAGTAAGACAATGATCGCCATAAATCACTCCAGGTTCCAACTTCTTATTATGTCATGTTCCCTCTCTCATGGGATGTTCACTGCATCTCATACAATCTCATGGTTATGTGTGCACAGTATTCCTAACATTATAGGGAATGATGTCATATCAACACATAGAGTGTATGTAAAATGAAGAGTAAACACAGCTTTACATGACTCTGACCAGATGAACCCACACAGTCCATTCTATCACTTCCCTTTGGCTTAGGGGACTTTTGGGGGCTTGTACATGATTTATTAAATGGACTCACCAAAATGTTGGGGGATTCCTCTTTAGACCTTATTTTTGCAGCAGCATGCTGTGGGTGGCAATGGCCAAGAAAAATGTGGGACAGAAATCCCATTTCCCTTAACTCAGGTGTATTAAGGTCTCAGGTTCATAGAAGACAAAATACAATTGCACATGAATACATGGGATTGTGATCAAAAGCCTGTTACAATTCAATTAAGACAGCTACTTGCAACTAGTCTTACCTTTCCCTTCTGGTCACAGACATGTTTACTGGACAAACACAAGTTTTAGTATCAGCCTTTTGTTTTGTCTTCAAAAGCTACCATTGGGCATATTCCTCTCCTAAATATAAAGTAAAAAGAGATTATATAACAGTAAAAAAATCTCTGTGGTTCAGACCTTCTCTGACTCTAGCGACCCCAGATTGTTTAAAGTGATAAAAGTACAGAAAGCTGCAGTTCCACACTACAGCTGTGTGAAACACTAAACAGAAATTTTCAAAGCTTGCTACCAAATAGGAGAAATTAAATTTAAAAAAAAAAAAATCTTAAATTGTGGGTAGGTTATCTAGACACAAATAGTTATTACATTTTAACTGAAATGTAGCTGTTTGTTCCAGTGACCTGGATTTGAATCGATGTTTAATTTGAAGTTGTCACATAGTTGCCAGAACTTAAAGAGAAAGAAATGAGCTCTCAGTCTACAGCCTAGGGAGGCAAGAGACCAGACCTTCTCATAAACTAGCATTTGTCCTCCCTTTCAAATGCCAAATAAAATCAAGAACATCAAACCTCAGACAAAAAAAAGCATAGCATTCAGCTTTAAATTAAGATGTACTTTGGATGTACAGTATATAGGCAAAGCACAGCCACATTTCAATAAAGGCAAATTAACCACAACTATATGAGTGCAGGTAGCTGTGAAGAGAAAGAAAAAACCACCAGTGTTATTTCCTAAGTAAGATATGGTATTTTTTACTTTACTGGCAGTAATAAAATCATGTTCCTTCAAGGGTGGTAGGATCTGTCTCATATTTTCAGAAATATAGATCAGCTTTCTGGAAGTAACCAACAGCTTCAGTGGAAATTTCATACCATCTCCCAACAGGAGTACACAGTCAAGTGGACAAACACTATGAACAGCTAGTGGGCATAAAACCAGCCACTTGGAAATAAAAATTCTTTTTCATGCAGGTGCATATGTTCTCAAGTATAACTTTGAAATTCATGTTACAGCTCTGCCTCTCTGGTTTTTGTATGTAGAGCCAAATTTCATTCCTTGGATAACTTCCTTTACCCTCATTAAACTGTGCCAGTTTACACCATAAAGAATGAGGTGAGAAAAAAATTTCCCCTTTTTAATGTAACACAGATGATTTTTTCTATATGTAGTACCACTCAAATATATAAACTGATTAAGTAGCTAAAATGTAGATGTTGGCTTTACATTGCAAAAGGGTACATATATAAGAGACATCATAATAATTTTTTAATGCATTTAAATTTATGGAATGAGAAGATTCTTATTCAAGATTCATCATTACTAAACTAAGTTGTTCTGGCTTCTTGATGTCTGTTTCCCTTCATTGAGACCTAGCCACATGAGTGCTGCCAAATTTATCACTTCTTCTTGGAATGTCTCATCTGCATCATTTACTGCTTATGCATGTGCCAGAACAACTGGATCAGGACTCTCCCCACCAGCTTCGCCACTACAGTCATCAAGTTGCCTGAGCAACCTCACTTCCTCCCCTAAAGTGGAGGGACCAGAAAAATCCCTGAATGTAAAAACTGTAAAACCCCTTTCCAACACATTGTAACAAGGCCATGCCAATAATTCCATAGTCAAAAGGTAAGAGTTTCCTTTAAACCATAACACCAACACTGGATTCCTATTAGAGACAGAAGGAAAGGCACCTTGCCATTTAAAGTGTCTCTGTCTAGACTACATCCAGAGGATGACATTTATCACAAAACAATCAGACAAACAAATTTTTAATTATGAGACACTGAAAAATCTGAAAGTTTGGAGTTGGAGGCTGATATTTGAAAACTATAACCACTCTCTTTCTTCTTTCTCCCCCCACCCCCAAGCAAACAAGTCCTCAATGGGCACAAAGAGCTATTTCCACCAAAAATAATAACTTGAATATATGTGAAATGATCGGCACAGGGTTCAAGAGCTTCCCTGACATAACTGACAAAAATTAGTCTTTACCCTGCCTTGTGTAAATTCTTCATGCTTGTGTTTTATATTCAAGAACATGTTTGCATACAAAAACAGCAGTGCATTTTGTCAGTACAGCTGCAGGGCAACCCCTGCATCACTTAAATCATGGGAACAATCTGGATATTCAGCTTCTTTGAAAAAAATACTTTTGCTTTTTTATTTAGGGGCCTAACTACAGGCAGGTGATCTGTTAGCTTTCCATTATGGAAGTAAATTATGGCATATAACGAGCAGCTCAACTTGTACACCTGTCACTGATTTTTTTCCCCCCAAGAATCATAGATGGTTCAAGAGACCAAAACCAAATTTATTGCATGAAGACTAAGAAATTAGGCCAAGTTCTATAGTTTTTTCTCAAACTTGCAGGACAGTTACCACATGTTTAGTATTCATTGATTCACAGTGGATGTGATCAGAAAGATCTGTACCCAAAGACACAAACTCCTCTTTTCCAGTGAGCATCGATGAACCCTGCCAACAACTTCAATGCCTCTGCGAGCTAGGAAGGTCTGATAGAGAGAATATTTTCTTAAACTACAGGCACCCAGAAGTAATACTGCTGCCCTATAGACCAGTTTTCCTCCTCCAGTGTCACATGCTCTGTAGTGCTGAAGAGGACTAATGACAATCATCACTCATTTTTTAAAAAATAAAAAAATCACCAAATAGTTTTTCATCTAAACACAACAACTTAAAACCATTAGGAGAAAAAGGTGGGCATTTAAAATGCCCTCACACAGTCCATTGCCTACCTTAAAATAAACGTGAAACACAGAATATCACATTGCACATTCAAAAACTAACCTCCCTGACCTTGCATTCTTATGCTAAGTCAGGCTATTGACAAGCATTCTCATAAACCACCACTCACCAGCAGCATCTGGCAATTTTTAAAGTTCCGTAACAAAAACAAGAAAGGGTTGATCAATTTACTTGACACTTAAAAATAAATCTATTTCACACAGGGATTAACAGCAGAATTTTTAGGCCAAAGAATTTTGCCAGTGGAGCTATTCAGGATAAATACTGACAAATCAGATTAGGACCTCTGGTCCTAATTTTCATTATAGAAAAACTACCATATGTAAATAACACTGATTTCCTTGAGTATCATAGAATCAAAAAGAGTTTCTTCGATGTGTGGTTGCTTCAGGTATCCCAGAGGAAATCTATTTTAGTCTTTTTTTTTAAGACCGAGGTTTGCCAAGAATTTAAAAGGTTCACTAATTAGGCATGGGGCATGCTCACTGAATTTGCAGGCTCTTGACAGCCTTCTTAGAGGCTTGTCAACCTCAGGTGAACTTCTGATGCAGCTGAGGTCTCACTGCATCTCATTTTTTTCCATTTTAGTGCCTAAGTGGCCTTTTAGTAAAAATGAAAGCGTTTTGCAACAGAAATGTTTTGGTAAAACAGAATTAACGCTAGGCATACATTGTTCTTTAAAATACACATCAAAAAATCAGGAAATTTGTAGTTAAGCTTCTTATCTGTCATCCTGTAACTCCACTGTTCTTCTGTTTCAAACTCTGTGTCAACTCTCTTTGTTATACAGAGAAGAAAACTCCCTACCCCAGGGTCTGAGTTCCCCACTAGACAGCAGATCACTCTCCTTTGGTTCCTTCAGATATTGAAGGGAGCATGATGTCTGGAGGCAACCTGCTCTGGTGGAACTAGTATGGATGGGAACAGACCAGAATTTGATACTGGACTCAGTTTGAAGACACAGGTTTCTGCTAAACTTCCTTAACTGCGGGTGTAATGCATTTTCAAAGAGATGAAGAGTAAATCTCTGCTCAAACCGCTTGGATATCTTGATCTCCATGCCAAGAGATTTTGGAGCCAATAAGAAAAAACATGCCAGAGTTAAATTGAAATGAAACTGGCTACATTACTTGTGTACCTTTTGCATTTCTCTTTCACTGTATTTGCTGCTGATTGCTACCATTTGGTTTCAGCTGCCTTGGGCACTGCTCGATCCAGGTCAAATTAATTCTCACAGTGGCCAAAATTCTTCTCTACTGGGGTCCCCAGCCTATTTTCAGAGATGCAATATGTTCAGATCATCATCTGTACTTTTTACTACTATGCAAGATAGAACAAACCTCTGTATATTTTGAGATACATTCATCACCACTATGTTATTTCTAAGAGACTCAGCGTTGCCAGTATAAATTAAACAAACTTTGTTACTTATAGTTATGGGTACCCATGAAATATAACATAAAGTACAATTCAGAGAACACAGATGGCACTTTAGTTCAAGGGTCTACACAGTTTTGTCAGAATGGATGAACTCTAATTACACTGAAATATGCTTTCTCTTGTTTATGATCAGAAATCTTTCCATTATGTGCATTTTTCTCTCCAACACACACTGCATTAGGGGATAGAAGGTGAATGACAGCCTTATCTTTAAACTGCCTGTCTGTCCCAAGAGCCCAACAATGGCTCATATCACGTTGCAAACAGCAGTTTGATGTAAATGGAGTGACCTCCTAGCCAAGTAGTAACATAATATTTACCTCAGGTTTCTCAGTTATAAACGTTAACTCCAAAATTCCAACAGCAATCTTTCCATTTTCCACTATTTCCCCACACTGAGAACAACATTCTGGTTGACATGTGTGGAATGATACTACACAGGTTCAGCAAGGAATGTTACACACATAAACACAAAGAAAAATGTGATCGGTAAGTAGGATAAAGATCCCAGGAAAGCCTGATCTGGTATAGGGAAAGCACAACTGAACAGTCAAGTAACTCTTTTCTCAAAACCAGAACAAGATCCTGGAAGGGAGTATAGCTGTTAACTAACTCACTGTGCCAATTACCTTGTCTTTCACCTACTAACGACAAACCTTTTACCTTGGCTTTGGAGAATAAGGCCCAGGGAAATAAAAAGGATTTCAGATGGTTAGGAACTTAAAGCATGGTAGGCTGGTCACCACCAAAAGCACTGAAATTGTCCTGTCATCATCATCTTTCTTGCATGTGGGAGCAAGGTGCACCTGGAACCAGCAGAGGTGGTTTTGTCCTGTTTGTCCTGTTCCTTGCTGCTGATTGGGCAGCTTTTGGAGAGATGTGGGCAGCAAGGTTGGGAGCCATGCACATATGTCTAGATCAGAGACCACCCATAAGCTTGTTCTCACAGTGCCAGCCTGTAGAGAACAGCCAATACATGACATGGGCCTGAAGAACACTTCAGAAGTAAACCAGCTATTTAAAGAGCGATGAGAGCGAGTTCTTTTGTGACAGGGCTTTTTGTGTCTTTGGTGGGTTGATGTTAGTTTACTTTTTTAAAAATGACACTTCATATATAGAAAGCAATGATTTCATACTCCTGTATTAAGTTAAATGGTTTGGATCTGTTGACTTCAAAGTAGGAGCATCAATTTACACTGACCAAGAATTACATAAATCTGTTTTTATTAAGATTGTAATAGCTTGAGCTACAAAGTTACTCATTTTTCCTGTGATCTTGTTCTAATTGCTCACTGCTGGCTCATTTAAAGTGTTACCGGTCTGGAGTTTGTTAGTCTCTTTCTATTTCCATAATTTTATATGATAAAATTAACCATAGCTGAAGAGAATATTTTTACAGTAAGTAAATGCAAAAGGCTCTGAATGGGTCTTAAAAAGCCCTTATAAAAAGTGAGGTAGACACGCCTTTGTAATTTAAATTTGACATATTTTTATATGTTAGCTTGTTGGATCAGACGTGGAGGCTATTGTTACAGAAAGTGGAAGCAGGTTGTGGGATAGAATGTCATAATTGCAGACATAAAAATTCATTTAACTCTCACTGAAGTTTATGGTAGTGATTGGTTTGACCTTGAGGTGTTGCACGTGGAGTAAAAGTGAACTGAAAGCAACTGAGACTGGTTTAGACCCAAAAAAATTCACTGGACCATTAAAAATAAACAAATAGAAGACTGAATCTTACTGTGAACAGAAATGTAATGCAGTTATCATTACTTCACACTAACTTCATGTAGATTTCACAAACACTTCCTTTCAAAATGCATTCATTTTTCAGCAATATTAAATATACAATAATAAGAACAGATATTTGAAGATGCTTGCATTATCTCACAGAGCTATCCATTAACAGCATCTAAAAAAAGACAACTTGTTGCAATTCATCCTCTTGAAAGTAAAATTCAACAATTTATAGGCTTAGCATAACTTTTTCTCAACATCTCATAAGATCAATGGTAAACATAACAATAACAATAATAATAAATCTTACCCTCATTTTTTCCTGCTCTTCCAAAATAAATCAAAGTATTACATTAGCCTCTTCTTGAACTCTGTGGCTGGTGAAAATAGCCAGGACACGTCTCTAAAATTTCATTCCTTACAACTGGTGCACCAATAGTACTTTCGTGGTTTTAATAAACTGTTTTGCCTGAGACAGTTTTAATAAGAATAGATCTCCTTCCAATGTTGTTATGGATAGCATACAGAAAACCTCCCTCATTCTATACACATCAGAGTATTTTTATAATTAAGAAACTTAAGGCTCCATAACAAAATGAAGACATGTTCCTTCACATATTCACAAGTCAAATGTTTTGGAAGAATATCCAAATAAAATAGGAAACACATCTATTTTTCAAGGTTATTTATAGATACAAATTAATATGCACCATTTGAATTAGTTATGCATTCTATATGGTCTGTGTCTAATTTAAAACATAAAATCACTAGCACTGCAACTCAGCTCTTCTTTTCCATTCCATTGAATGCAGTGGCCTGCTCAACTAGTCAGAAACTGAGAAGGAACAAACAGTGACTTACTAGTGATTTCTAAGAGACACCTGGCAGAAAGCTTAAAAAAAAAAATAAAATTCACAGTCAAAGTTGCTGACAGAGATAGATGCAGGAATTCATTTGTAATTCTTTCAGAATATTGTAGTTCATGCTAAAACTTCTTCACCCGAAGATTTCTCCCTATCCATCTTTTCTGGGAAAAGCTCATTAGCATGAACAGTTTTTTCACAATATGTAATTTTGTTAAAAAAAAAGAAGAAAAACAAAATCCTAGGAAACTCATTTTCCTTTCACAATATGCAAAATGCAGTGAAAAACTCTTTTCAGTTTTGATTTCTTCACTGTGTTTGCAGTCTGTAAGAGAAATTACGTGTACTTGATTGTTTGAAAATTAGGAGAAAATTCAGTTTCTTCTATATGTCTCACATTGGAAACTTGCACACTCTTAGCAAGACATTCAAAATTACTAGTCACTTTGAGAAATCAAAAGCCTTTACATTCAGCCCTTCCAGAAGTAAAACTAGTAGAGAAGACAATGCAACTGCAACTAATCTGAGATATCGTGATTTTTCTTTTTAAGGTGTAACCTTTCCATTCAAATTCCTAAGTGGGAATTATTCATGAGGTAGGATGCAATGAATTTTTCCATGACTAGATTGCAACAACCTGTCAAAGACTGCATTGCGGCTGCATAATTAAGTATTTATCTGCAATATAATGATACAGAAACAGTAAGTCTATGTCTCTGTGTTATAAGACACATAACAGACTCACTCTCAGGAAGAAAACAGTAAATGAAAATCATTTTTGGCATTTGAATTTGGGTTTTATATTTAGTTAGCAAGGATACTACTTTTTATTTATATTAATATGTCCAGAGCAAATATTTAAAAAGCAGATGGCCGCAAAGAATGCTGCACTCTGTTTAACCAGTGTATTCCAATAATAAACCTACAACATTTAGAGCAACTGCAACAACATCAGTGCTTCTTTAATAACTTCATGTGGGATTTGAACTAAGAAAAGTCATAGTGCCACTGTGACTTATATTTACTTCTAGCAAATAATGCTATATTTACTTAAAGCAGATAGCACTACCATGGTGCTACCACTATTTACATACCTGTTACAAACAGACTAAATACCAAGCAATGAAAAAATGCCAGAACAGAAGCTTTTTCTTTTCCCTACCATTCATTGTAAGAATGCTGTTTCACAGCTCAAAGAATAGCTCATGGCACCCTTTTTGTTTGTGGATTAAATTAAGGACCTACATTATGGAGTTCATCTCATCTTCTAGAGCCACACTTTTTTGGGGCAAATACAGAGCAATAATATAGAGTCAACACTGTAGCCAAGAATGCCAAGCACCTCTGGGAGGTCCAAAGCGTGTAAGGTATGGGACACAGCAAAGACAAGGATGACAGGTTTTCAAGACAGATCTGACTTCCCTAGTAAACTGCATCCTTTCAGTGGATATTAGTTTCAATTATGGGAAATATGAAATTATGCATTTGGGAATATGACATGCAGGCCATACCTACAAAATGAAGACCAACAATCAGGAGCAAAGGGAATTAACAAAAAACCAGCTTCTCAGAGGTACATTGCAACTTAAGAGATTGTCATGCCTTTCAGATGTGTAAAGAATGGAATGAAAAGGGGAAGCAAGACAGGATCTCATCTCTGCATGGAACAAAGCACAAGGGAGCACCTAATCCACTTTTGGCATCCATGTTTTCTCTAAATTTTTCAGAACTGTTCATAAAAACAGAAGTAAAACTGAAAGTAGTGTTTGTTCATTCCTAGTCCAAAGTAGAACACAGTTAAGAGATGCATTAACACTTTTGGTAAGTTTTAGCATATTATACAGTATTTCTAGCCACTGTCCTCTCCATCCTCCTCTAAGCTTTTCTCAGTGTGAGTTCGAAAGCTGCTGACTATGTGAATGACCTCCAATCATCCTCATCCCTGCCACTGATGAGGGAATTTCATGTTCAACTCTTGCAAAACTGTAAGAGATTACACTGGGGAAAGCTCATATACATTGATCTATAGGCACACATTTATACATATTTGTGTAATAATACAAAATGCCAGAAGGCAAAGTTCAATAATGCCATCAAACTTTGTTCAGGAATGAAATGAGGCATTTGTTCTAATCCATGTTAAGGCACCTAATTAAAAGGTTCAATTTTCAAATCCACTGAGTAAAATTAAAATAAGTTAAAATTAAGCCTCTTAATCAGATGCCTATATCTGAGCATAGAATCATTTAGTTTGGAAAAGATCTTTAAGGTCATAAAGTCCAATTGTAAACCTAACACTGCCAAGTCCACCACTAAACCATCTCCTTAAGTGCCACACCTACATGTTTTTTAAAAACCTCCAGAGATGGTGACTCTACCACTTTCCTGGACAGCCTATTCCAATGTTTGATCACCCTGTCAGTGAAGAATTAATTCCTGATAATCAATCTATACCTTCCCTGGTGCAACTTGGAGCCATTTCCTCTTGTCCTATTGCTCTTTACCTGGGAGAACAGACCGACCCCTCCACGGCTGCAACCTCCTTTCGGGCAGTTGTAGAGAGTGATAAGGTCTCCCCTGAGCCTCCTTTTCTCCAGGCTAAACACCCCCAGCTCCCTCAGCTGCTCCTCATAAGATTCCAGATTCTTCACCAGTTTCTTTGTCCATCTCTGGAAATTCTCCAGCCTCTTCAAGTCCTTCTTGTAGTGAGGGGCTCAAAACTGGACACCTTATTCAAGGTGCAGCCTCACCAGTGCTGAGGACTCATGTATTGTGTGACACCACAGATTCAACCACACTTAGAACATCCCTTCTGCTATTCACCATTTGCTTCCATTTTCACAGGTGGTCTAGAACATGAACCAAGATAATAATAATTCACAATGATAATTTCTCATCCATCTTTCTGACAATAGCTGGCAGGAAGAGGACCAATCACATTACCTCTGCCCTTGATGCAAAGGACTAATAAAGAAAAAAAGCTATTACATTACTCTGCAGAATATTATTTTTTAATTTTCTTCAGAGAAAAACATGAGAATAAATGCATATGCCAGTGATACAATGCATCATCTCATTTGCAGTGCATTAGGAAAAATACATTCAGCAGCATATTGTTTGGACATATGGGTCACATTGACTTTTTGACTGCTTATCAACAAATGACAAACATGGGCATGCAGAATAGCATTTGCTTCTTTCATTCTTCAGCTAATGAAAAGCATTCCCTGTAGGTACTTAAAACATAAGAATCTTAAGGGACACAAATGGCTTCTCCTACTGCAGAATTTGCTTTTAAATTTTATTTAACATCCTGATATCTGACATCAAGAGAGCAAAGAAAATAAGAATAGAGGTCTCATTTCTGATTAAACGTGTACCAACTAAAGAACATCCTAATTAAGGAATGACAATTTATCTGGGGTTTAACAAAGACATTCCTATTTTCTAGATCATTTTTTTAGTCTCCATACTGGGCAGATTTACCAACATGACACAGAAAATGTTAGTGATTTGCATCATAAGCATTTTTTGGCATCATTTTTTTTCCAGCCTATGGCCTGAGTTGTGTTAGGATGTCAGTGCATTCAAACAGGATTAGCAGGAATGCTTGCAATTTTTCAGCTTCTCTAATGTTCTCTTTTGAGCCTGTTACCTTTTAAGTTCATACTCAGTTAAAAGAAATACATTTACATAATTCTGGTGGTCTCCCAAAAATACACTCAGTGCTTGCAGCATGCAGCAGATTACAAAGTTCATCAAATGAGAGAGAGATATGATGGTTGTCTTTTATTCCTGCCTGGACAAAAAGAAAGAATTACTGGAATCCATCTCTTCATTTTGTATATGTTTCTTCTCTTCAGCTCAGCTTCTGACATTCAGGGAGAATTATTTTTTAAATCGTGCCGAGATTTACAGAACAGACCATTTATGAGAGTTTTATACTGAACCCATATTGATAAACATATTTATTGTAATAAATGAGTTATGACTAAGAAATTCATCATGAAATAGTAGTAAGACTTTTTTCCTTAAAGCACAAGCCTTTATTATTCCAATTAATGGAGAATCCCAGGCAGTCTGTGACAGCTACATGGTTGTATCCAAACCCAGCCATAATCCCTCCTGTTCAATAGAATTTCAGTCTCAAATATCAGTAATGTTGTGCCTTTATGAACATGATAAACTAGATTTCATTTCTCATATAAAGGAGGAAAGTTTTGTTTGTTTTCTTACTGTTCAAAAAAAGTAATATTCCAAGCCTGTCTCAGAGCATTTGATAAGGACCTAAGCAATTAAGTTTGGACCTTTAGTGCAGGAAGTCCCTATATTTTGTTTAGATTCATTTGCATTTTCTTTCCAACTGACCTTAGTCAGTTTTTATTTCTCAGACACCTTCTGAGTTTTCTAAGAATCTGCAGAAGGGTAGAGTCTTAAATTAATAGGACATACCTGGCTGGACATAAAAGCAGGAGGGGGAGAAAAAGTCATCAAAAAACAGCATTGTAGATTTGCATTAAGAACTCTACATCTGCCTTCTTCATGTGGTTTCCATTCAGCACTCAAAATGTAAATCTGCATGGAAAAAAAAGTTTTGTCAAAAAGTTTGGTGTTACTAAATGAGGTCTAATTTGCATCTGGCGACAAAAGGTTTTATTAGCATAACACTAGAAAGCCAATGAAAGCAATAGCAGCAAAAGAGCAAACTGTCCTGACAACTTTATTTTTGTTAATGACAAACAGAAAGAATCCCATTATTACCGCCAAACAAGCTCTGGAGCTGATTCAACTCCGTCTGATGACTACTTAATTTCAGCATTTGACTTCAGGAAGATCAGCTATTATAATTTTTTGAAAAAACTCTATCAGGTTAGTTGGCCGTGACCTACATTTGGTACACCCATTTTGTACATAATTCCATACTCCACTTACCTTCAAATTATCCTTTCCTTTGAAATGCTGTATTGGGTTTGCATGGCAAGGTTGTGGTAACGGAGGGTATAGAGAGGTATAGGAGTACAGGGGTGGCTTCTGTGAGAGCTGCCAGAAGCTTCTCAGGTGTCTGACAGAGCCAATGCCAGTTGGCTCCAAGGCAGCCACGCTGCTGGCTGAGGCTGAGCCGATCAGTGATGGTGGTAGCACCTCTGGCATAATGTATTTAAGGAGAAGGGGAAAAAAGTTATTTCACAGAAGTAATTGTGACCAAAGAAGAGAGGATTCAGAATACATGAGGGCAACAGCCTTGCAGACGAGGTCAGTGCAGAAGAAAGGGAAGGTGGTGCTCCAGGCGCTGGAACAGATTCCCCTGTAAGCCTGTGGTGCAGACCAAGGTGAGGCAGCCATGCCCTGGTAGCCCATGGAGGTCCATTTCATTATGGGTGCCTCTATATCCTTGTTTCTATTTCCTTCTCATTTTTGTCCCTTTGTTTCTCGTGAACATTTGTACAAACTAAGAAAAGTATACTTTTGGGAAACTTGCCTATACTATCTCTTAATCTCCTTCTCTCCCTCCTTTACACAGATAGGCAGATGTGGCAGATTTATGACACTGGTAGAATGTAAGAGCAGCCATAAGGTGTCATATCAACAGTCCATTAAGCCTCTGTCTCCTAAAGTGGTCAGACATATGACAAGGAAACAGTACAAGAACCCAGGAAGCAGCCGGGGACACTGTTCCACAGGATGCTTTCAGCTGCTAATATTCCTCAGTTTCAGAGACTTCACAGGCAGTATTTTCATGTTACATTATGGTTTACTGCAAATAATGAAGACTCACTGACCCTGTTGACTAATACAAGTAGTTTGCTCTGCGACTATGCCAAGGAAAATTTTGTCCTGTATTACTTACATGGTACAGACTTCACAGGCCTGTATTTGATGTAGCTTCTTCCATTTTAAAAGAGTAGGGTTACTTTCAGGGACATAACCACCAACCTAAATGACATTTTAAACAAGTCTCTATCAGTGAATTGGAAGTTTTCAAGGAAGGAGAAGAAAAATAAAAAACACAACCACATTAAATATCACTATGTTTAAGAATATCTTATATCGCAATTTAGTATTTAGTAATCTATTTAGCTTTTTATTTGCTAACAAAAACAACAACAAAAATGGAATATTATGTTGATCTGGGGTATATTTTGAGCTTAATGAAGTTCAGAGAAATCATTTACAAAACATCTATCAGGGTTGTAAATGACAAAATTAATATGGAAGGGGGAGGAGGATGGAAGCTACCTCGGTACAGGTGGAGAAAAAACAATTGATAACACCAACAGTCAACTGGAAGAAAAATGTGTTGTCAAAGAGAGTTAATGTCATTATGTATTTATATTGCAACACTGCCTGGAAGAGCTGCTGAGAACATGACCCTACTGTATTAGGAGTCATGTAAAAACAAAATAAAACAAAACAAAGCAAAATAAACAGCTTAAGTCCAGTCCCCAAAGACTTGTTTCTCTGACAGCAAATCAGAAGAGCATGGCATAAAGTTACATCATATCATGGATGAAAGAGGTCGTCCTCTGCTGTTAACTATATACAAAGTCACAGCTGTTAACAATGCACTCATACAGTTACACTACTAGAAAAATATAATGAAATGAGAAATTCAGATACAATAATTACAAAAAATCGATAATAATTAAAACATTAAAAATAGAGTGTGATTAAAAGGTATTTTCAAATAGTGAAAAATTTGGACATTCAAACTGAAAGAAATATCAGGAGTATTTTTCAAAGGCAGAGAGAAAACAATTATGCATTATTAACATGGATATAATGTCACCCTCAAGGGTAAATCTCTACAGTTTAGGAGTGGAGCAATTGGATTTTTTTTTTCCTTGTATAACAAGATCAACTTCTTCATGTTGAAGTGTAGCAAATCATAACCACTTTACCAGATAGACAGTACTTCCTCATATGACTTCATCGTTGGAAAAAAGAAAAATCATCAAAATGTTATAGAACCTGCCTCAATCCACATGACGTCAAACAGAAATTATGTTAATAGAAATTTACAACCTTCAAACCCTACTATAGATTCCTTTCACTATGTTTATATGTATTAAAGCAGGTATCAAAAAGCACAGTTGTTAGTTGTCTATTATCCAAATGACACAGAATTGTTTAATGCTTAAGTAGCTTTGATTCACTTTGCAAAGGGGTATTTTTGTTTGGGAATTTTGCTGATCATAGGCTTGGAAACTGCTTTAAAGAGAGATGTTTCTTTTGAGTTTTACTGCTATAATATTTTTTACCCTTTTTAAGCCAGGTCCAATTTTTTTCTGCCAAAATGGGCAATTACTTAATAACTAGCAGAGTCTGACTTAAACCTGTATCCTCAGTGCTGACTTCCCAAGGGGCTAAAACAGACAGACAGTGGAGGGTAATTAAACCGACAACATTGTAGCAAGTGGAAAGCTTGCTTATCTTGTTCTTGTCATCATGTATACAACACAGCTTTCCTCTCTGCCAGGAGCCCCTGAAGCTCTGAAAAATTGGAACCTCCTACTTCAGCTGATTGTTTGGTAAATTGTTCTTGTTATATAAATGAGTGCAGGTTTATTGGCTGCAGATACAGATTATTTTTATGAGGTTTTTAAAACATGAACCACTGAAATAGAATCTTTTACACATACAGTTTTGGTGCACTGTTGGGTAGTTGAACAGTCTTTATGCAAAGGCCATTCCAAAAAAAAAGAGCAATGTTTACTCCAACAGTTTGGATCTGGACTGAATGAAAAAAAAATGTTTTTTTGCTGAATTGCCAGTGATTCAAAACACTTCAGTGAGGTCCATGCTCTGATATAATCTTTTATGAGTATTATGAGTTATCCAACCAAACCTGCCAAGCTGTGCAGGAATATTATTAAACAGAAATTCTGTTAGAGACACCTCTGAAGTCAACATCAAAGATTAGGGGAAGAGATTTTTTAATGTTGAGTTTAAGCACAAAGTATGTCATACCTTCTGGTCTTCACTCAAAGAAACTTCAGTAGAAATTTTGTCTGAGAAAGCAGTTCAGGATTGCATTTATTACTGCTCTTAGGATCCATATCAAGTTAAAAACTAGCCAGGATTATCTGCCTTGTCTCAAACACTGACAATGCTATCGACAGCTTTCTGGGGCCTTACAAAGTGTTGTCAAATTTCAGAAGAGCTTTTTAAATCTGATGAATTTTCTAATCCTTAAATCTGCTTTTCATGTCCTTTATTAATACTATAAATTAATAATTATTAGTCCAATAGATTAGGAAGCAAAGTAACTGAGATTTATTCTGACCTTCAACTGTTGGCTATGTGACACCAGTAAAGTACTTTTTTTCCTCTATTTCCTGCACATTCACTTAAACCATTAAGGAATTATTAAGAATGGTTAAGAACCATTTACTACTGTTAAACGGGTTTGTATGTCAGGGTTTTAGTTTTGCTCTGGTCATCTGTGTTGCATTGTTACACAGTGACACTGTTGGAAATGTCTCCGGATTTGCACAGTGTTGTTTATGATTTTCTCTGCTAAAACAAGAGCCCCATATTCCAGTGCAAGTCAGTGAAGTCCTCTGTGCAGATCTGAAAACTGTCTGCAGTTACCCACAGTGATTACACAATATTTTTTCATTAGATCATCCTTGTAAATGCATGTATTGGGAAGTAAGATATAGGCAGTTTTCAAAGTAGATATATCTGATACATGTAACAATACTGTAACAATTACTTTGATCTAATAATGTAATTTTGCATGTCATTGGCTTGTAATGGCCATTAGATACAATAACAAGATGGTAATAACAAGGTTAGGTGGTAAATATATGCAGTAAGGAACTTAGAGTTTCTAAAAAACAATAACAACGTTGCTGACTATAAAGGATAACAGTGCTGCTAAGTAAATTTATATGGACCTTGATAAATCAACAACCAACTCCTGTCAGTGAAAAACTTATATAAATTCAAAATACATTTTTGAAGACAGGCAAGATATCATTGAAATCTTGTTTTGACAATAATACCACAGTCACCCAACTCTATTAAAGCATTCCCAGGGAGTATTAGTAGTGCCTCAGGTGTATTAGGGAACTGCTTAGTCCCATGTCTGTTCCCCAAAACTCTCCCTAAGAACTTCATCCACTCTTCAAGTTGCAGTTGAAGATGGCAGGGGGAGCTGAACCTGTGTCCCTTATGCATGTGTAACCCACCAGCTGAACTGCATGGACCACACCAATGCAATGTCTCTGTCCCAAGTTCTTGACAGCTGTAGACGTAGAAATGTGTAAAGTATCAACAGACATACTTCTGGGGGAGTTTGGGCATAGACACAGAGATGGGCAGGAGCACAGCAGGACTAAAACAAACTAGAAAGCAAAATGTGTTGCAAATACTACATTAAAGCCACAACACTACTGTGCTACTGATATAATATTCATCAGCAATTCACACTTGATAGTCCTGGAAATTTAATGAAATAGAGTCTAGAAAAGTTAAAGATTATCCACTGAGAAGTCAGGAATAGTGTAGTCATTTATTCTCTGCACCCGCTTTGACAGAGATATCTTTTAATTCAACTCCATTAAGAGATGATTAATTATATTATATCATTCACCAGCAGCTACAGGAAAGTGAGGCTGGGCTTACACAGAAAACTTAACATTTAAATAGACAGGAAAATATTAGTTCTAGATGAAGAATCAACAGACAGATAATGCAAGGCTAGGAAAAATGAAACCAGTAGGAGTTAGATGCCTATGAAGGGCTGGATTCACCGACGAGGCAGAAGCCATAGCTGTGATGGAACAGAGAAGGATGAGGTCTACAGCCTGTAGGACAGCTGCATTTCTCTCAGTTATGCACCTCGGAGCATCTGGCCACAGTGCCTTGCTCCGGATCAAACGGGAAGGAGGCAGCAAAGCCAGCAGAAGAGGTGCACCAATGGCACCACCCTTCTTTCAGGACACAGTCTAACTCTTAATCGTAAGAGAGCCCTTCTTTTGGGGGTTGAATTTACCATAGTTAGAATAAGAGCAGTGTACCAAAAACACAGAGACAAGAATGAAACAGGAATTTTAGGGCACAGATGTGCTTTCTTTTTTTCCCCTCAAAGAAGTTGCAATTGCAGTCAAAAGGTTTGGGGCTCTTCTGTTTCAGGACTTTAGTTTGGCTGGGAGGAGTGGAGGTTGAAAGTGTGGGTGTAAGCTGTAATTTGCTTTTTAACTAATGCATTTGATCTGGAAGATTTCAAGAATGAAAAGGTACAAGTCATTTCCAGACTTCGCATTTCCTATACCAAAAATAAAAAAGTTATACTGGTTATCAATGGGTAACCACATCAAACAAATAAATCACCAGAGATGGTTTCTCCAAGTTTTAAGATGGTCTCAAGATTGTTAAAAAAGAAATTAGTACTGTTAATGGAATTTTCTCCATTGTTTTTCTATGTGAATACTTTCCGGGTTCCACCCAACATCAGGATCTGGCAAAGATATTGAAATAAAGCCAGAAGGACACTTTCATGTTCTTTCCAACTCTCAGTGAGCTTCTGGCATGCAACTTGTTCAGCTGTCTGTGGGACGAGAAGAAGAAAATGGCAGTGAAAAGAGCACAGGCATGACAGCAGTTAGTCCAAGACAGCTCCATAAGCAGACCAATTATAACATCCAAAGCATCAGAAGGAATTGGTAAAGAAAAGCACATCCTAACCCAGTGTAGTCATCCTAGGATGTGATCTTTTTGATATAACATAAACTCGCAAGAGCTAAAGGCTTTGGCTGTTTTGTGCAGTGAATGCATCCATAACTAACATTTTGAAGACACATTAGCAAAGGTCCATCTTGGATATATTCATAAAGCTGATTCTGCATGATATGGAATGCTTTAGTCACCCTTGACTTCACTGGCAATCAAAAATCTCCAATGCTGCTTTGGAGCAGATGCTCTTAAGAAATTACACAAGAAGAGTGGAGAATTTGGTTGAAAACTGGTAGCAATCTGATACAGCTGCTATGTAGCAGCTCATCAGTTGTTTCTGACTGCTCCAAAGAAAGTTGGTAGATATTTATTTGGAATGGACGCATATGGGAACAATAGAATCATAAAAAAGGGTAAGAGAAAAATAAAATAATAAAACATTGTATATACAGTTGTTTGACACAGTTGGGCTCTGGTACAAAATACACTTGATGTTCCCTTTCCTGTAAAAATAAGAATACAGGTGAAAAGAGTTACTTCCCGAGTACAAGGAGTTTATAGTGGAAAAGAAGTAGCAAAATATTCATTATCTCTTGACTTGCAGGTTCAGAAATTCATCTGTCTAACAAAAAAATTAAATCTTCAAATTTAGGCTCCTCTTTCTGCCCACAAATCAAAATGGTAATGTCCTTTTTCCTTCTTCATGGGAACTGTACAGTGCCCTCTTGCAAGCTGTTCTTCACAGAAAAAGATCATAACAAGAGAAACTGGATTTATTCCTAAACCTTGCGTGACAGACAAGATTATTATTTTCTTTTATTTTTTTCTATATTTCATTGTTCCTCTAAAATTAGGTGGACAACTTGAAGAGAAGTATAAAAGACTGTGCTTGGCAAGACACAGGGCAAGATTTGTGGAACAAGGCCAGAGGGATTACAAGATGCAGCAGGCCAAAGAGTTGTAGCACAAAGCTTCATATAGGGGACAGAGTCACTGAATTGACAATGGTAAGGACAAACCTGTAAAACCAGAGCAGATAGAAGAACTAAGAGGGAGTAGAAGTAGGCAAATCTTTAAACCTGTCACACCTCTTCTTAGCAACCACATTTCATTCACTTTACTCAAAAAATTACTTAATTTTTTTGTTGCATTAAAACCTTGCTTAAAAGCATGTGAGTCCATTTTATGGAAATCATAGGAGGTCTAAGGTATGTTAATACTGAGCAATCTTTGGTCACAAAGCCTTTTCTTACATTTTGCAAAGATAACCTCCTTAAGTGAGAGAAAGACTACAATAAGAAAACCATCAAGAAAATGGTATTTTTCCCAAGTTTCTCCTGAAGTTCACTTTTTCTTATATTTCTTCCCCTTTTTTTGCCATCTAAAGTTATAGATTAATGAAGAGAAGGTTACTCCCATGGAACAGATGTTCCCCTACAGCTGAGGAAGGTGAGGAAGTACAAAGACAAATAATATTTTTTTACTCAGAAGATGGGGGGGAGGGATCATCTGGCTGTTTTAGAACAAATGAAAGTAAGTATTTCATCTAAAGCATGTCTTTCAAAGTGTCCAGATTTTCTTCCATGGGTCAGTTTTAACATCACAACACACAGTTATCATCAGAGCCATAAGATTTTTTTTTTCTAAATAAAACATTTTATTCTTCCCTTTTCCTTCTCCAGGGTTCATAGAATAATTTAGAAAGGATGTCTGAGGTTCATCTGATTCAACTTCTCGTTCAAAGCATGTTACTCAGAACCTTGTCCTTTCGAGTTTTTAATATCCCTGAGGATGGATATTTCTTCCTCTTCTCTGGGTGAATTTTTTTTTAGTATTTGACTACCCCTTGCTGTGAAGATGGTTTTTTCCCTAATAACTAATGACTTCATTTGTTGTCACTTGTGTCTGTTGCCTCTTATTTCCTGCTATGTACCTCCAAGAAGTATTTGTCTTCTCTAAATCCTCCCATTAGATAACTGTAGACAGACACAAGGCCTCCCTTCAGCCTTCTCAAAGGCTGAACAAAGCCAGATCTCCTACCCTACTCTTGTGCTTCGTGTACTCCAGTTCTCTGATGATAACAGTGGCCCTCCCCTGGGCTTGCTCCAGAATGTCAATGCATGGCCACACTTGCTTCATGTCCTTCTTGTCCCCTAGGAATCTCAGGTTCTTTTTTGGCATAGTTGTCGCTTAACCTTACAGAAAAAAAAAAAAAAAAGAAAAAGGAGTTAATATTCATAACTTTAAGTAGGCATTCTGGTGGAAGATCCTGCTGCATTATTTTACCAAGGTCTTAAAATTCTATCAGTTCTCCCTGAAGAGCTTGTACCTGATCTTAAATTCTGGAAAGATGATTGGGCAAAGATTCAGAGAGTCTTCAAAATGCTCTTAGAAGACAAAAACTACAATTACAGCACTTGAATGTGTTATTTGGGCTATTCTACCATAAACTTGAATGATGAATAATGAATCAGGTATCTTTACTTCTCAGTTCAATATCATGTCTTAATAATCAAATTTCTATTGAAAATTGAGTTGACTCAATGTCAGTAATAAATAAAAGCAATAATTTAATTTGTTTCATTTACGAATAACTTTGGCCTGAAACAAAACTATTTAAAATGTTTTTTTAAAAGGTCAGCTAACCAATATTTATTACAGCCAAGGGACCCTAAGCTTACATAATAACAAGACACAGGAGGAATTTATAAAGAAACTCTTTGGAAAGAAAGACCTTCTGGGGAAAGGATTATGCTGTCCTCAACATACATTAAAAAAAATAATCTCTATTATTCACTTAAAGATTCACTAGCCTTTCTAATGTATTTTTTAAACATTTTCATTCTATGAAGTTCCTGTATCAGACAAGATGACCTGTTTGTTTGCTTATTTAATTTTGCATGTCACAGACAAATAAGTCCTCTCAGTGTTAGCTACCATAAAACACCATGGTATTTGTAGTAAAACTAATGGAGCCAGGTGGTGCTCACATGAACCTCTGACCTCCTCTCGCACTTGTACCTAGCATTGCTTATCAAGATTAAGCAAATCACCTTCTCAGGCCTCGTTCTGAGGCTAAATGACAGTACAGTTTTCTTTCAAGCATGAAAAGAGAAGTATTCAAAAAGTTTATAAATCCGAAATATACTCTGCATTTGTTTTTCGTTACAAGATACCTTATTACCATTACATTTTCTTATCTTGCAATGTGTTTTTCTTCTATGATACTTAAAGGCTGTAAGGTCTGTAAGCAGACTGCTCCCCAGCTAACACTAATACAGTGTTCATTTTGGCAGGCATGTGCAATGTATGCAGCAATAAAACAGCCATTGTAATGGCTGTAATTCTTCTCACCCTCAATAATTTGATGCAATAACAGCACACTTTCTATTATAAGATTTTAAGAAGTTATCTTCATTTCAGTCAATTTAAAAGCATGAATAAGAATGATTACCCAGACATCTGAATGGACTTCCCAGATACTGAATACAGAGGTGTATTAAGTTCTTGTACATCAAAAGTATGTAATAATTTATATATATTTGTATATGGATTTTTAGAGAGATTTTATATAGATTCTTCTTCTTCCACATTTTCTAACATAGACATTTTATAAGTATCCTAAGACTCTACATTTTTAAGATGGCAGAAGATATTTTGTGGCAAAGTAAGTTTGTTTTGCAGAATTAACAGCACATTTAAACATCTATAGTATTCTATACAGTACAGTTGATACCAATTTGTGTGTGAGACAACTGTTTAATGGTGACATCAAAATCTATACTTCACAACTGTCAGGATTTTGATAAAGGGCCATATCTGAGGATTTACGCAAAGTGTTAGTTTAGCAATTGAAATACTTCAATTCCTTGTAAACAATGTTTGTAATGCAAAAAAAGTTTTTGCTTTGATCAGTCAGGAAAGGTATTCTGATCATGGCAGGGGCAAGAATTATCACTCATCTCTGTCTTGCACCTACTTTGTACTGTTACAACCCTCTGTAATAATATTACACTGGCAGAATACAGTAGATAAACTCCACAATTTTTATATAAATCTTGTTTATTTACTACACATTTTCCTACCACCAGGTAAAAGTCATGTTGATAGGGGCTGGACTTGCTGTGGTTACAAGTCTACTAATCCGAAAGATCCACAGATGTGCACAGTTTACTTGGGATTACTCCTTTTGAAAGAGAAGCAACTTACCATGAGGCAGTAGAAGTAAGAACTTGCACACACAAGCAATTTCCAGAGGGCACTTTGCTCTCTCTGTGATAACACCACTGCTCTCCACTACCAGTTTGTGAGTTCGCACCACTGACCTTTGCGAGTGAATCGACTCTTTTCTTTTGAAAACACTTTCTATAATACAAGCTGCCATGCAACAGTTCCACATGAAAACATTAGTAAGAAGAGGATGTTAAGAGGATATTCACACCACTTGATATAAAACATTCAAGGATTTTTATATATTTTTCAGCCACAACGAAGAATAATTTGCAGCTTAAGAGCAAGAATTTTCCAAAAATGAAGAGTTCCAACACTCTCCAAGCAACAAAAAAAAAAACCAGCAATCAGGGCTGGCAGCTGGCATGCTAAGTTTCAGCTGGGTAAAATTAGAAATGCCCCACATGTGGGAGCTTAGGAATTGAATTTGCCTAGCAAAAATTCTATGTGCAAACACTTTCGATCTAGCATGTTTTAAAGTCTCTCACCATCAGAGATGTTTATTTCCATCTTTACAAATTACAATGAACTATTTTTTGTTTAAGGCTTGTGTTAATATCTTGTTAAAAAAAAGGACTAACTATCCTAAAGGGTTTTTGGGGAGTTTTTTGGGTTTGAGGTTTTTTTGCAAGTACATGTTCTATTAGGATTAGGTAAACATCCAAACTAGAAGTACCTTCCATCTTCATACATTTCTTGCTGAAAAATCAAGCTATGCCTCTTCTAGGTTCTCTTGTTCACCTGATATTCACAGCAAATGGTTGCTGACACTAGTTACTGAAAATCAGCAAAACATACAGGTGACACAAAGCCAAAGCAGTGTATTAGAACCATCCATCCATGTGCATTTCACACTTGCCAAACAGAAATGTATAACGGATATTACTGTTTAATAATACACACATTTTCAAACTTCTAATAAGCCATTACCAACCATGGTGGGTAACAAAAATTTAAACTTAACAATAGTGAGCAGCATTGTCTTTTGGAAGAAAAAGAGCTAAACCACAGTTTAGCAGTTTTAACCGTGAAACGAGTTCTCACTAGAATTGCCTGCCTGCCTGCTGTTTATGATTTCCCTATTCCAAGAGGTTTTCTGTAATAAAGCCACAAAACCACCAGGCATTTACCCTTATTGGCTTTTCTGGAGTTCATAGATGCATGAAACAGCGCAGTCAGGAAACACGTTGTTCCTCTTTTGACATCATTATCCGGCTTATGTTCCCCTCAGCCTTATAAGGAAGAAGAATTTGGTCACATCTGAATGCTACTGCAAATCTTACTCCTTTGTCATTGCAGTCAGTGTGACATACACAATCTGGGATCTTCTCATTCAGGACCAATGATAGTAGAGATGACTATATTCTGGAGGGGCCTTCCTGTGGATCAACTGTATGGCTTTGTATAGCTCCTCCTCTTACCTACAGTATTTCACCTCTTTATAACAATTAAGAAGCGCAGTAGTTGTACTGCAAATAAAGTTGCAACATTTTTCTCATGACACCACCACGACTCCTTTCCGTGTTTGCACTCAACAGCATTTGCATGCTATGCTGATCTTCCCACCATTTGAACCACAGTCTCTGTGAGGGGAAAAAAAAAAAAGAGGAAAAAAAAAGTTTAAAGAAAATTTGCTGCTCATCCACTGGTAACTATCAATTATGAAACACTAAGGACTACTAAAGAATTGTTTTCTGAAACATAAGAATCTTGCATTTGGAGAAGGAAGGTCAACTTTATTTTTTAGAAGGTAAAAATATAAACCAGGGCTAATGAATTATTAGAACTCATAGTTTTGCATTACAATAAGACTACCCTTCAAGGCTCATCTTGTAAGTTGTATTTCATTTATTCCGAGAAACATATCTCTTCCAAAGCTCTCCATGAAGCTACTTTGATACTAATACCAACTAAAAGACAAACTACAGCAATGGTGTTTAAAAAGGAAATCCAAAACACCACACTCTTCAATTGACTTCACATTAATTTTAAGCAATATGAATAGAATTAATATCTTTTAATCAGTTCCATATTCTGTTGCCTTGAGCAATACAGGTGCCCAAAACGCAGATGAAACTTGGAGTTCATACATGCTTTCAGAGGTCATGTGTTTTGGGGTTGTTCCTTTTTTCTCTTCTTTCTAGTAATCTACAAGACTCCTGGCTATAAATTGTTCCTTCTAGCAACCACATGCCAGGATTTTGCTGGCTATTTTTATTCATTAATACCAGCTGCTTCACAGTGCCTGGATGTAACAGCAAAAATATGTATATGTGTTTTAACCATATGGTAAAAACTGATGAAGGCCTTTTATGTAGGATAATCCATACACCCGGGGTATATGAATCTCTTATGCAAAGACCAGGCTAAAAGGCCTGCTCTCCACTTGAACCTTCAAGGATTCACATCACTTTCTGAGCCAAATCCAAAAGTGCATGTTTGTAATGCTCCCGTTTCCATCAGTGCGTGTTTTCTACTTAAGTGGTAAGCAAGCCTTTATTAGCATGCTGTCCAGGGATAGCTTTTACCGTTGCACTTAAGGTTAGAAGAGCATAGTCTTCCCTCTCACAACCATTAGGCTTTGGAACACTTTAGTTCCAAGAATGTTCTGTTGCCGTTATAGACTAACCAACCACTTGGCTGATTGAGCAATATGGCATCCAACTCCTTCTTCCATAGCTGTTTTAGCCTCCAATCCCAAAAGGGATAATCAAATGGCTTTGTCACTGAAGAAAACAGATGAAACTCAAGAGAAACATATGTTGTGGTTAAGATGCTTTCTATCTTTTCCCATCTCTCTCTCTCTCTCTATCACTATACACGTACTTAGAAATACTTACAAACACCTCAGTATGTCTTGAATGGGAACAACATTGAAGAAAAAAATATGCCTCTCAATTGTCACTTCATATAAAAAAAATCTTTTCATTACAGGCATATCTTTTATTTCTCGTTACATGATTCCCACTAAATAACACTTAGGACTAGAATTCTACAGAACTAATTCTGTAAGCCAAAAGGCATCAGCAGGAAACTCACCCCTTGATTATAAGTTAGGATAAAACTCATCTAGTAACATGATTTCACCATACTGAGTACACCTTGGTCACCCTTTAGGCACCTTGTCCTGTGGAAACAGATTTGCATATCTAGTGCATAATTCCAGCAAATCAGGAAATCATCACCACATGAAAAAATTTATAAAATTTTAGTTTGAAAAAAAATTGCTTCTAAATTGCTTCTAAATCTGAAGATTTATGTCTAGTTCTAATGTTAATTGAACTGGTTAAGCCACAAGTAAAACGGTTTGATTCATGAGCGATAACTATCATTTAATAGAAATCCAGAGAAACCAATAAACCAAAAGTGAGGGAAGTTAAGATTTGGTGAGTTCTTCTGAGAAGCAATGAAAAGCCCTATCAAACTTTAGAAAGATTAATCTAGTCTAAATTATCCCCTCATGCTTGAATAAGAATTCTTTAAGATGAAACAAAACCCTATAAAACTACATACCCTTGAAACTAAAACGCAAATATTTTTGCTTAGGACTTTCAGTGGGAGAAAAATTAATAATTTAATTCACTATTTTATTTATTACAGAAGTAGTCTGATGTCATTACACTAATTGTATGCTTCTGTCAGAAGGAAACAAAACAAAACACAACAAAACACACATCAGTGGCTAGATATTTCTTTCTTAAGAAGATAAAATGGAGAGCAGAAAGGACCATGTTTCAAAAGTTCTACACAGATAAATATACACTGCACAACTGTCTCCATAAAACAAAGCTTAAATAAGCCCATAATTAAACCCTATTCTGTCCCTGCTTTTTATTCGGGCAAAAGATCAGAGCAAATGCAAGTAAGCATGTCACATATGAACAGCAGGTCTAGCTGGTATTTAATTTTGAGGAAAACCGATATAGTCCCGCTTGTTCAGCAGAACTCTGCAAAGGGAAGACTTTTATTCTTCTACACGCGTTTACAGAGAATGTTCAATTTTACAAAATAAGACAGAAGGGCAACCACTAAGTTTTCAACAATATACTAATCTCCAAATTAAGTCATTCTAACATACAAGACAGCAAGGCCTGTTCAGCAGCATCAGGAAAAGATCATGTACTGACTCCTGCAGTGAAACCACAATGCCCTTTTTTTCTCTTACAAAATTACTTTTCCAAGGACAAGATTCACCTCTGAGCATAAGAGGGCATCTGCCAGTGCTGTCACAGAAAAAAAGTCCAAATGTCTTGAAAGTCTACCAAGGCAAGAACATGCTAAACCAGCTGTTTCCATAGAAGCCTATTCTCATAGAAATCTATGTAGCACTTTGCACTTCACCCATTAAATTAATTCCAGAGCATGATCAGTAAGGGCAGATCTGCTGTTAGCCCACTGGGAATACATCTTCTAATTATTGCAAGGTCAACAGGCCCACTGAGAGGCTCTGGCAGAGCCAGAGACATGCTCACGTCTAATAATCATCAATGTGCAGATTAAGCATTGTATTTTCAGGCTGGCTTGAAAACTCATGGGTACCAGAGAAAGGAAAAATCTGAGACATCAAGAAACTTGTCACTTTCCAAGTGCCCTTTTCTATCCTCCTACAATTTAAAAGTGCTATTAATTAAAACAAATTTAGCTGCTCTCGAATAACTGAAAGTCAGTTTAAAAACAAAAAAAGATGATACTCACTTCTTTGAACAACCTTAATCTTGCAGCTTTTATGCAATCAGCTCTTTAATATAGAAATCTGCTTACGATTAATATCAATGAAAGCACTAAATTCCTTGAGTATTCCATCTGTGCTGATTTGAAATCTTGATGTTCTCCCATCCCCTGCCCTCACTGCAAGATTGGCATGTTTCTACTTGAGAACTGCCAGCTTCTCTTTTGCTCTTTTGTTTCCAATGAAACCTGTAACAAATAAGTCTTTTTTGATTATTTCCCAGGTTGTGCATCAGTACCATAGATGGTGGCAGAACAATTCTGTGAACACCTCACAAATGAAGTGCTACCAGATGCAGCTTAATTATGTCATACCACAAACAAAAAGGCTTTCCTCATTAGCATAATTATGTATCATTTACCTTGAAATACTGAGAAATCACAGCCTCTGTGTTAGATTAGTAGCAAACAAGGTTTAATCTCTTTGATCCATGTTGCTCATCAGGCAATCATTGGAGAAAACAAAATACAGAACAATGATGAGGTCAAAAGATGAAGTGTGTGTTAAGAGACATTAAGAGAAAAAAGTAATTTAGAATTCTTCACTTTCTTCAGTTCAGAATTTCAGCTGCTTCCATGTCACTTAAGCTTGTATTATTTTCCTCATTTTTGAGAAGAAACCATTCTGGTTGCTGCACTAACACTGTTATATATCATGGCAAGAATAAATAGCACTAACACTGTTATATATCATGGCAAGAATAAATAGCCTCCTACAAATAAATGCAGTGCTCTACTTGCAGATCTGGCACAAATTCCTTCAACAGGTTTCACATGTACATTGCCACTTGGTGTTCCACAGGTAGAAGCATACAGAAATAGCAGTAAAAGCATACAGAAGCAGAGCAGTCACAAGCAGTTGCAATTGTTTTTACTATCTGGCTACATCAGAGGAGAAGTTTCTGCCAAGTATGGAAATATCCCAGGATATCTGGAGCTGCAGCTTTTCCAGCCTTCACAGCTCTTGTGAAGAAACAAAGGTTTACTGGGTTTGTTTGAGATGGAAATAACTTTCTTCACAGTAGCCCACATGACACTGCATTTTGTATTTGTAACTTAAACAACATTGGTAACACACCAATGTTCAGGCTATTGCTGCATATTGTGTGCTTGCACAGTATCAAGGCATTCTCTGTTTCTCAACAAGTAGGCTGTTGACTGGAAGCTGTGACATAAAAAGCAGCAGCAAAAGCATAGAGAGATGGTGAACTAGGACACTTTGGTTTATACTACACTGTTGTTTTCAGCTTCACATATATGAGGAGGCAGAAAGGGAAACCACATGCCCAAAACCACAGACCACGAAAACATGCTCCAGTGACAATAAAAATAGCAGAGCTCACTGAAAATCATGCTCAGGAAACCCAAAAATTCTGGCTGTGAAATAGACTCAGCATCTGCCACAGTTAGGAAGCAGCTGAGCCCAAAGAGAACGGACTCCTGGAGTCCCACAATGCTAGCTAAAGTCCAAGTGAACCCTAAGTATGGAAGTCCAAGGCTGTCAGGTCCAAGACCAATAATCTCAAAGGAACAAAGGTTAAGGTACAACCACATGGCAGACAATACTTGCTTTTCTAAAGAGAACAGCAAATAGAAGAATATTAATTCTCTATATGATTTCTTCTTACACAGACAAGGTTCAACATATTGTGTACACAAGGTTATTCTAAATGAACATTCTACCAGAGAAAGTAGTGGTATTTGCCTTGGTTCCAACTTGTTTTCTAATGTACAAAAGATCCACTCCCAAAGTTCAGGGTCTCAGTTCCCCTTTACTCCACTTCTTTAACTGGAGTGCAAGAGTTGTCTTTCCTTCAAATGTTTGCCAAAGCTTGATTGATTCAGAGTTGCTGTCTTAGCTGCTGGGTTCTTACCTGTGTTTTTCAAACCCAGAGATCTAATATATACCAGCAACTTTGTTGTATGTGGCAGATGTAAAACGGAGTTTGGCCTAAGGGGAACATGCTAACCCCTCAAATACTGCCTACTCCATTCATAATATTTTATTTTTTCTTTTATTTTTATTTTTGTTTCTTTGAATGTTCTATACTTTGTGATTTTATATAGACAAAATAATGAAAACTTGTTAACTGTTATTCTAGAGCAATGGTTTTGAACTTTTGAGCTGTGCTTCTCAGAAAGGCTCAGACTACCATTATAATACCCCTAGAAGTTAAGTACTTAATAACAAGATGTCAGTCTGACTAATGTTTACTAAAACAAACAAAAACCCCAAACAAACAAAAAACCCCCTACACATCTGTAGGGGGCTGCAAACAAAAAAAACAGACCATATGCCCCTGTTATATTGACCCTGACCAAAATCAGAAACTCTATTGCCACAGAATGCTCTCCAGTCCTTTCTCTCATAGTTCACACAACTGACTGATGAAACTGTAAACTGCATGAGTTCCCTTCCAAACTGCGATGTTTCCCTCTGAACATACAAGCTGAGAAAATTTTCAGCCTGAAACAATAATAGTATTTTATGAGAAAAGGAAGAAGATGATACAAGAGGAGAATGTATGATGTTACGATATCGTATGAATGTATGATATTTTATTAAAACTGCACGTGGAGATCGTGCAGACATTGAAAATTCCACAAGAACCATGAAATGCATAATAAATTCATACTGCAAAAAAATCCTCTTCAGTGCTGGAATTCTTCACATTAATGGTAATCTCCCTGGGGAGTATACACAGGCACAAAACTTTTGGTTTTACTGGGCAGACCTTCTTTAATTTGTACTGATCATTTTGTAAGCCACATTTTTGTCTTTATTTGGCTAGTTAAGTCTGTTTCTTCTGAAAACCTAATTGTGTCACATTGTAAAAAAACAGTGGCTTACCCCTCTTCTGTCAAAATAAAAGGCTCTGTGTAGTCTAACATTCTGTCACAGGCTGAAAGAGCAAGAGTTAGTGCACACTCTGGAGGCTCTCAATATAATCAGATTAATTTCTCCACAGGCAGACAGATCTTTTTTCAAGTTCACATTGATGAACACCAAAGATGTCTTCCAGAGTTAAAGTTCTTTCATTAAGTACATGGTTATGCAGAAAAATCTCTGATGAAGAGTTATTTCAAGTTACAGGTGAAAAAAGTTAATTATGTATGTCTAAATAAAAATATGAGTTGGTTTGTTCAAAACTGTCTAGTGCAGGATTGGTCTAGATTGACCAGGATTTTCAATTCTTTGCCAATCCTCATTCAGCAAGTCCTCAAACTGAATACAATGCAATTTGTTGAATAAGAAAGAGAAAACACATTGGTCTCCTACCAAGACACATATTTAAGCATAGAAATTGAAAGATCAGGATATTCATGTTTAATTTTTCAAGCACACTAAAAATGTGACAAGAAAGCTGCTTTTTTTTTTTCCTCCTGAAAACTGACTGAAGAATATTCATTGGTGGTATGCTCAATGCCTCTATATTCACATGGAGCCCAGTGACAAATAGTGTCCCTCAGGGCCCTGTCTTGGGACTGGTGCTTTATAATATCTTTATCAATGGCACAGACAGCAAGATCAAGTGTACCCTCAATAAGTTTGCAGATGACACAAAGCTGAGAGGTGCAGTTGACACAACAGACAGGATGCCATACAGGGGGACATGGACAGGCGTAAGTGGGTTCAGGCTTAAGAAGTTCTCACCTAACAGAGTTCAACAAGCCAAAGTAGAAGAGGCTGCATCTGCAACAGGGCAATCCCAGACACGAGTCTAGACTGGAAGAAGAGCTCATTGAGAGCAGCCCTATGAAGGAAGATTTGGGCATTCCGGTGGATTAAAAGCTGGATATGAGCTGGAAACGTGTGCTTGCAACCCAGAAAGCCAACATTATCCTGGGCTGCAACAAAAGAAGCCAGCAGGGTGATCATCCCCCTCTACTCTTGTCCTCATGAGAACCCACCTGGAGTGCTGCGTCCAGCTCTGAGACCCCCAGCACAAGGAAGATGTGGATCTGTTGGAACAAGTCCAGAGGAGTGCCACCAAGATGATCAGAGGGCTGGAGCACCTATCCTGTGCAGACAGGTTGAGAGAGTTGGGGTTGTCCAGCCTGGAGAAGAGAAGGTTCCAGGGAGATCTTACTGTGGCCTTTCAGTACCTGAAAGGGACTTACAAAATATAAGAATAGTGACTTTTTACATGAACACAATTTTAAACTAAAAGAGGAGATACAGGTAAGATGTGAGGAAGAAATTCTTTACTGTGAAGGTGGTAAGGCACTGGCACAGAATGACCAGAAAAGTTGTGGATGCCTCATCCCTGGAAGTGTTCCAGGTCAGGCTGGGTGGGGCTTTAAGCAACCTGATGTGTCTGCCCATGGCAGGGGGTGGAACTAGGTGATCTTTAAGGTCCCTTTCAACCGAAAACATTCTAGTTTTCCGTTATTTCTTTCTGCACATCTTTTAGGAAGAACATGCTGCTTTAAATTTGCATTTGCACCCTAATTACAATTATAGAAAAGGCACAATATTCTTTTGAAGGTGTGCTAGTTTTGGCTGGCAGTTAGTTTTCTTCACAGTGGCTACTATGGGGCTATGTTTTGGATTTGCGCTGAAAACAGTTCTCATAAGAGAGAGATGTTTTCATTATTTCGCTGAGCAGTGCTTACACAACAGTGTCAAGGCCTTTCTTGCCTCTCACACCACCCCACCACCAGGGAGACTGGGGTTATGCAAAAAGCTGTGAGCAGACACAACTGGGACAGACGACCCCAGCTGACCCACGGGATATCCTGTAGCACATCCCAGCATGCTTAGCATAAAAAGCTGGGGGAAGAAAAAGGAAGGAAGTTTACACTTGGAGTGATGGTGTTTGTCTTCCAAGTACCCATTACACATGACAGAGCCCTGCTTTCCTGGAGATGGCTGAACACCTGCCTTATTCAACTGTAAGAAGTGGTGAACAAATTCCTTGGTTTCTTTACTTGTGTGTGAGTCTTTTGCTTTAGCTATTAAACTGCCTTTATCTCAACCCATGAGTTTTCTCACTTTTACCCTTCTCATTCTCTCTCCCATCCCAACTCAGGGGGAGTGACTGAGCAGCTGTGTGGGGCTTAGTTGCCAGCCGGGGTTAAACCACATATTAAAAAATGTGGTTTTTCATTGTCTGTGCTTGAATGAGGTTGTATTTGAAAAGAAATTCTCACAACAGGAATGAAGCACATCCCTGAACCAAAGGCTTGTATGAAAAAGAACCAAGCTAGAGTTGTTTTAATAGCTGATGAAAATTCTGTACACCACCTCTACATAAGATTGAGGTTTACAAGATGACTTCTTTGTACAGAGGGGAAAATGATCAAACTACAATAACCAAAATAGCCAAGAATGTTTACAAAGAAAAACTTTAAAACTTGAATGTTCTTTGCAAAGCCATTTCGTGGTAGAGCCCAGAAGTGTGCATCTATTTAAAAATACAGCACATCAGAAAAACTGGGAAGAATCACTGCTATTCTGAGTGTCTCTAACTACCAAGTAAGGCATACACATTTTCAGTTTTCACAAAACAGTATTTTTCCTTGAAGAAATAATGGACAAAGGAGTTATAAATAACTGTCTCTAATGAAGTGTCAATAATAAAGTGCATTTTGCACTGTACTTACAATGTTGACTCTGATGATATGTTTAATGATCTGCTGTCACATAATATGATAGGAAATTTTTGCTCATATAATTGTAATGCTGGATCTTTCAGACAGTTTATATTTAAACTAAGATACAGTAATAGCATAAAACTTTTTCCTAGTGGAAAGTTATGCTTAAGCATGATCTTGTCTCATAATTGTCTTCACTGTGGAAACAATTGAATCAAATTATTAAAATATTGTTTTTCTCAGGTCGTAGATGAATTATAAACCAGGCAGAATTCAATATCATATGAGCAATCCTGCAAATAACCTTCCACGGACCATCCAACTGCAGTTTTCCATTGTACAGCAGGCAACCCATTTGAACCCAATGTTTAAGGGTCAAAGAATCTCTTCTGCTTTCACTTGTCTTTGAGAAAGCTGTCGATGAAATCAGATTAATAATACAAAAGCCTAAACATTCTCTGAGGAGCACTCTTGACATCAGAAAGATGTTTCCATGTTAGAGTGGGTTTGTCCTTCAGAAGAAAATGTCGTGTTTTGTAACAAAATGTATCGACAATATTCAGGAACTATTAATACATGGATACTGGTGTCTCTCATCTGTCTCATCACAACTATTGCAACGAACTTTGCTATCAGTCATTACAGAAATAATTGATTTAGACCACAACAATTCAGACACAAGTCATCTTGTTGGAAAGCCTGAAGATGGGCAGGTGCCCAGCAAAAACCTGAAAACTCACAGCTTAGACTGCAATCGTAACTGCTGTTATGAGGTGAAAATAAGCAGATATGGCCAAAATGTTTGTATTCTTCTCATACAATGCAATTGATAGTGATGAAAGTAGGACACCACTGACAAAACAGTTTTGCTTGCAGAGAATAAAAGCAAGATTTGGGCACTATTTCCAGTCCACTGAAGTTTATAATGAAACTGATTTTTTTCCCCCTCTTTTTATACATAGACAGGTATCATTCTGACTGCAATCATACTTCAAAGCATTGTGTAGATGAATTTTGACAAGAGGGTCGGATGACTACCCTTATACTGCATCCAAGGCTTCTTGAGTTTTATGGCATATAAAATCTCTGTATTCTCTGTTTTAAGTTGGAGCCACTAACAGTCTAAGAATTCCAGATGCGGCTTTAAAGCTCTGTTTTCTAGCTTCCAGTGTAGTTGCCTTTCCCCCTCAACTTCAAAATCACATCAAGATGAGGTTTCTAGGGCAAACAGCTCTGGAAATACTGAAGGCATGATCCTGGCTCACGTGCATATGTAACCTCCATAGAGAACAAACAAGTGATTTTAATAAAGACTAAATAATGAAAAGTGATACAGGTTAAAAAAAATGCTAATACCACAAGAGCAGACACAGAGCTTGCAGGAGACACAGAGAAAACCCTTCAATGGACACCTCAAAAGCCTAGTAAAAATCCAGCTATATTCATAATCAAAAAGTTTTTTTGTGAATGAGAAAGCAAATTTAAAAGAAGCACTGGTATTCCAGCCCTCAGGCTTTCTTCAAGGTAGAACAACACAAATAAGCAAAAACCTCTGCACAGTCTTCCTTTAAATCACATTTACATCACACCTGTTTGGCTGCTGGCAAGGAAATCTCTTATCCAATGAATTCGCCATTGAAGGCTTTAAATTTCCCCTTTGCAATCTAGCTTCTCAGCTCCATCTTTACAAAACTAAACATTAAAAAAAAAATTGAACAAGTGTCACTATTTTCACTAACAGCATCTAAATCATGCATTTTGGTAAGCAAGATCAATTTGTATAGAACAACAAAATACTAATTCTTAGCTATGGTTGCTTTCATTGTAGCATTTAATTTGGTCAAATCACTCCAGGCTGAAGTTCCTGGGTTTTTTATGGGTGATGGTGAAAGATTTTGTGTCAGGTTAAAGGAATAGAATACCATCCCTACACATTTCCTAATAGTTTTCAAGCACCACAGTAAATTACACTGGTACAGATGGATAAACAGACATACTGCAAAGTCAAATGAAGATTCAGTTTCAATCTTATTTTTTCCCATCAGTTCTCCTGTACTATATGAAGGAATAGTTTTTCCTTTCCCTGTCTTTGGAGACGGTCCCATAGATGCAGTAAACTGATCTTCTGACTCACAGGGAAGCAGAGATGAGAGCTTTTTTCTGTTCCTACAACGCCTAGCACAAAAGATCAAAGGTTCATGACCAGAGATACAAGGAATGACGTGTGTGTGAATACTGAAAGTCACACACACACACACACACACACAGTTTTTGAAGGTGTCAGCATTTATAGGGAATGGCAATAATACACTGATTAGCACCTAACTGTTGGGAAGGGAAAGGAATCTGGTCTTCACTGTTAGTAATTGTTTAGGATGCTCAAAGTAACTTTTGTTCCTTTTCTAGTGTGGAAAAACAATAAGTTTAACCTCTGACCCATTTGGGAAACTTTTTGAAATTAAGGAAATATGAAATGCAAGGGAGGTCCAAATTCAGGCAAATCACAGTATTGGCTACATAGGCCCTGGTAGCCTTTTTCTATGTCCAGCAACATCATACCACAACAGCCCTTCATTTCCTCCCCCTCCTGACTTCTACTGAATTATTCCAGATGCAGAAGCTTGATTAGTTAAAAAAAAAAAGACTTGTGACCTAGTCTACATTCTCCATTTTGCATCTCGGATGCATTACTGAGTTACTACTGCTCAGATTCCCCACTGAAAGAGAAAAATCAGACAGAAATCAGCATTCTCAGCATTTATCTTTACATCACAACCTGAAAATCCTTACCTGAAAAGTTACCTGAATGTTCAGATTAGTCCAAAAAAAGGCATACAGAAACTCACATAAGAAAAGATGAATTCTCAACCACAAGGTTCTTTATAAAAAGTTTCCATTTTCTTAAGTTGCTCATGGGTACTGCAGGAGTCATTTCACCTAGGAGAAGCAGCAATTTTGTAACATTTATTTAACCTTAAGGATTAGGGTTTGGTAATCTCCACCTACCTCATTTATCTTGTAATTTGAAAAGCTGGATCCAGATTGTCTTTGTATCAGCCATGCAGATCAGGGGTGTTACTACTTCCAGGTGTTACTACTACAGGTCCCCTCATCACAACTATCGGCAGTGAAGAAATGGGACTGCACACACACACGATTCGGTCTTTGGGATTCTCCGCGGATCTCTTTCTGCATTTCCCTTTTATTCATACTCTTACGTAAACAGCACCTGGTGTTGTCTTTCAGTTAACCAGAATTCCCAGGATCTTGCTAAACTGGTGTTTTGATTCCACACATTCACACTCGTATCATGTTGTGACTGTTTTCAGTTGTGGTAAAACCCATGCAGACCATGCAGATCGCTAAGCAGTGATCCATTTTAAGAACACAGCACTCCCTTTGTCAAAACACCAGTCAAGGTTGACCCTCCTTTTTGGTTCTAATTAAATGAATGCAGGTGCAGGCTGACTCAGTTTGTTCCCACAAGAACCTTTCTGCCATCCAAAAAATCTAGATGAACACATGATTCCTCCAGTAGCAACATTATAAAAGCAATTTTGAGCTGGTTCCTCTTATACACATTGTTTAACAACAAAAAAATAAGTGTCTGTGACAAGGATGTAAGGGTTATGACTGTTCCATTGATTACCTGCAAATGCTTGAAAATATCCCAAAAGGTCAGTGTTACTTCACACTTGAAAAAGTGGTTTGTTTATTTTTTTTATATTTTCCTTTAGCAGTTAATGTTTCACATACTGAATTAACCAACTTCAGGATTTCTGAAGAATCCTAGAACATCATATGCTTTGTCTTTCAAGCAAGCAAAGCTGACTCAAAAGAAGAAGACTATTCTTTGGAGACCTTGAAAAATAGCCAGAAAATTAATCTCCGAACTAAGCATTTTTACCACAGGAAATGCCAAGATCTAAGGATTTTTTTTTTTTTTTATTGCAATAATTAAACATGAATTTAAGTTTGGTCTGTCATGCTTTTTTAAAGTTGTAGTAGGCTGAACAAGTATATCTAGAACCAAAAACTGCCAAGTTATATCAAATGAAGTAAAACATTCCCTGTTGACACTTATGGCAGCAAGCATATACAAAAACAATATCTGAATTTTTTGACAATTCAAAGTGAAAACTAGACATTTTATTTTATTAATTATGGCCATCTTTACAGGTCCACAGCAGAAGAGAATCACCATACAACACAATGAACTCCAAAATTAAGCAAAGAAAGCAAAATTTTAATTATGCTACATTAAAAAAAAAAAAACAACCTTCTGTTTTTTCATTACATATAATGAGAAATAAATTTTAAGTGCTTCTGGACATGATGATGAGATAAAGATGAGGACACTTTTACAGATGTTTTGAAACTGACTTTACTTTTTTGATTTATAGATAATCTATCCATAGTTAAGGGACTAACCATTACATTTTGTCCTACAAACTACAAAAACCAGACGCTAGTCAGCACTTTAAATAACATATGAATGAGCTGCATCTATTTAAAAGCTGCAGAACTCAGGACAGAGGCAATAAAATATAAAAAAATACAAGAGTTAAAAATCCTACTGCAAGAATATCAACTGTAATAAAAGAGAAGACATTAAAACCAGCAGCTCGTTAGGTGCCAGGACATAATAGAACCCATAAGGACAGGCAAAGAATGATGCTAAGTTAGGAAGAAAGAGTCTGTTTTCAGAGAACTTCCTGACAGACACCACAACAAAGCAACATGAATGGTGACTGTGTGGTCCCCTTCTCGTAAATAAATCAGGCGTCAAAGGTTGATCTGCAGCTAATAAGAGGCCTAAGCCTTCTCCAAGGATTTGTAGTATTCTGTCAGCACGGTCCAAGCCTTAGGAGCCATGAAGCCTTCCGGCGGGTTTTGTCCTTCCCGAGCCAGCTTGCGCATGCGGGTCCCCGATATAAAGTCAAAGTCTTCATGGCTGAGAGAGTAGGAGTGGGGGCAAAAGGAGGGGGGAAAAAAAGAACATACTTTAAAAGCAGGCAAAGTTGCTCATATTCCTTCTGCTTTCTTGATACTTTATACATTTCTTCTTGTGAGTATAATGCTGTAGAGCAACTATAATTTCCAGACATTTGCCCCGTACTGCCAGCAAATCCCAAGAATATACACCCCCTACAATATTCAGAGTAGGTAACTCTTGAGGTTTTAGCAGCACGGCCCAACTGAACTACTGTGGATTGAATTCAGTCTGTCCTTCCATTGAGCCTGGCTTGTTCTCTGTGAGGAAACAGAATTCCTGTTGAGGGAGAACCATCTACTCTACCTACTGTCTCAGCCCTTTGTCAAAGCAACAGCAGCCATCCTGTTTTGCACCTTGCCTTGCCATGGCAGGAGACCTGCCCTATGAGCTGATTGAATGTACCTGTGCCGGTTGAAGAAGGTCATTTCAGCGGCACCTTGAGAATGAGTAAAAAACAGCATTGCACCAAACCTTAGTGACTGATCCATGGCAGAACAGAGAAAGCAAAAGACTCAGAATCTAGAGGCAAGCTCCACAACTGAGCCATTGCAAGACACTGAGTACATGTAAACATATATATACATATAAATGATGTGGCACATACAATTCAAAATAAAGAAAAAAGCAGGGGAATAATAAAAATACCTTCCCCTAAAGATGTTTCTCCCTAAAAATCAGAATTCAGTTGGACAAATGCATAAATGAACACAGATCAGAATTGTTTACCATTGTTAACATAAGAATCTAAATCATTATCATTAACTTTTCAGGTATGTGGTCATAAGCAGCAAAAGCTCCACAAGTTAAATTACTCCTCATAGGACTGAGACAGTAAAAGCAAGACAAGAATGCCAGAGTTCTATCAAACGCTCCAAAGGAAAAAATTATGTATTCTTAAATTAAATAGCAATTTTACTTACGCCATTCACTCAATTTGCAGCATGTATGCAATACTCATTCTTTACTTGTCTGTTTGAAATAAAAACCAAGTATTGATCTCAGATGCACATGCCTTAGACAGAAACAAGAGCCAAGTGTGAATATCAGAGGGCAGAACTTGGCTCTGAGTGTTGGTCTACACTCCAGTAGGGTATGGCAGTTAGCAAGATGCAGAAAGCATTCCACAGTTCCCTCTCAGAACACCACTAGCCCCATAACTTTTTGATTTGCCCTCCCATACGTGTTCTTTTCTTGTTGCTTTCAATTTAGGACTGTGGGTTCCTGAAGTGTCGCAACAAGGCAAAAAATCCCTACTGTACTTCAATTCTGCAAAATATGAATTATATAAAAATGAAAATGTAAGGTTGATGTAATTCCATGGGAGAACAAGTTGTCACTACTATTTATAACATTAGAAAATTTTGTTCCTTAGCAGAGAGATGTCTGCCCTTCACTAACACTGCCTGAAGCTAACTTGTGTTCTTTGCAAAGAACTATTTCTATAAAATATATATGAGGAAGTGATAAGCCTGGTTAATTCTGTTAAAAAAATACCAAGTCTTCAAATGATCTGTAAAAGAAGAGTAAGGTAAGTGCTATAAAGTTTCGCCATGTTTTCTCCTCAGTGTGGTAGCAATACCAAAGTTTGAGCATTAAAACAAAAAGGTGCTTTATACTGTCCTTGTCTGCTAAGTTTTCAGAAAACCACTCAATTTCCTCTGGTGCCCTACAAGTGAAATAAAGGTACTAAAGGTAGATAAGTCATGTAAGTCTGTTTCAACAGACAGTCAGTAAGATAATTCCTTTAGCCTCTTCCTACTCCAAGTAGCACAAAAAACAGTTAGGAATTCGAAATATCAAGAAAGAGAGAAACACGAAAAGAAGCTAAGGAGATCTACAGAAATTATAAGAAAATGAAAGAAAATAATGAGTAAGGACAATCTCAGAAATATAGTACATTCAGCACCTCCTAATATTTCTAGAAATATTTCCAAAATATTATTAAAAAGTACAAAAGTACTAATGATGCCCACTCATTATAGCAAACTTCTATTTTGAATGGATTCTCCTTTATAAAAAAAAATTACTTTTATTAGTAATCACTAAAGTGACTCGAATGGAGCTTTGGCAAAATATACTGTATGTATTTTTTGCCATTTTAAAAATTACAGCATTTACAATTTTCCAGTTTAATCTCTGCTTTCATATATAAAACAAGAGTATTTGAATAACCACTCAATACTCATTGTCTTTACTAATGGCAAAAATCAAATCTCTTGAATACCAGAAACTGAGATTTCTGCTAAGCAGAAAAACCTTATCAGCACTGTCACCACTGTGGTAGGATGTGAACCACAAGCATTTTGAAATAAAACATATCCGTATGAGTAGTTTGCTTTAGCAGAAAGAGAAGACAAAAAGAGTCATCAAGTAATTCTGTTCATAGTGAATTTTGAGGATATTAAGAGATATCCTGTATAAGACGGATTTGAGTGGAACATGAGAGGGGGAAACATTTGACCATTAAAGACACTATGAAATATACATGCCAAAGCCATACAAATTCTTTTCTCAAGTCATATTTGAAATTACTCTCAATGAAATTTAATCCAAGCCTTTTCTGAGGATGGGATTTAAGTGCTTTTGAAATTTTTATTCAGTGGCTGCTGGAATTAATTTTCTTTGAGCCACACTGTATGCTAGTAAATGCTTGTAACATTGATTTGACCTTTTGCTACCAACTGAGTTTGAATAGTACTGACATAATACTTTGTGTCAATGCAATTAAAAGCATTCTCCAAAAGAAAGAGGTAAGGAAGGCAGAAAGAAATCCTCAACAAAAATTTGTCAACAGAAAAACAGTCCTGAAACATATTACACTGAGGACTGGTATTTACTCCCTGCCACACATCCTAGGACTCTACTACTCTCACAGTGTGGAAAAAGCACTGTGAGAGTAGTGCTCTTAAATTTCCTCACTTATGGAGGACAGGGTGTCATGGGTAGAGTAGAAAATGCATAAGTCTGCTGAGCTCTCATACATCTAGCAAAAGGAGAAAAGGAATCTTTTCTTACACTTCAGATTGTGCCCTCCTTCCATACAGACAGTATGCATATAGACAGCCACAGGTGCACAGGACAGTATATTTGGAAAGCTGTAAGGCATTTATTCAAAATAACATAGGAACAAATCTCTGCTGTTAAATAATCTTCAAACTGTTCCCAGTAACTGAGCATTGGGCTCAAAGAACACTACAACACACACAGAAGGTTAAGAATTCACAGACCAGTTTTTTCCTTTCTTTCATTTAAAAAGACTAATGTTTTATTCTCTTAAATGGATTTCCCTTTTATTTTGTGAATTTGGTAGTTATTTTACTGTAACACCACAAGTGACCCCAGCAACCATCAGAGTTCTTTGTGCTTTACAAGCTCAAACACTCTTAAGAGTAGCGTGTGAGGCTAAGATTTCAGAGACCTCATAGTTCTTGTAACATAATGAAGATATCACCAGTTTGCAAGTGGGAAATGACTGCATGAAGATGTCCACAGTCCTACAGGAAACCTCCTCTGCTGTATCTCTGAGGTGTCGATACAGTGATTGAAGAGAATATTTTTTCCACTTCAACATTATGACCTACAAGTTTAATCTAAATATAGAACATACTACATAATAGGTTTTTCATTTGGGAGCACTGAAGATCAGTCATAATCTTGGGAACCCTGACCTTCTGTTAATTCAGCACTGTGCAAATGACCTTCTTGGAATTCCCATTTTCTGTGGTGTCTAGTGCTCTCAAGGTCTTAAGAAATTACTCTTAAACACAAGACACATGATAAAAGTACAGACCATTCATTCATAGTCTTGCCTATAAATTAATTTTTTAACAAACATATGGAAATAAAACAATAATATGATTTATTCACCCTGGTCTGGCTTCAAAACAACTGTCATCTTCTACTCAGTTGGCAAATTTCAGATCTGATTAATTCTTGGGACAATTCACAGCCTCCTTATCTGGGGTCCAGTATTAACCTTAAACCTTTTTTAGAATGATTTTCTCTGAATTTAAATTTGCCTTTGTAGCATCAAGTCATGACTTACACCACAACTCCTACAGGAACAGAATCTTGTCCCTTATAGTGTCAAGTCTTTGATATGTCAGTCTATATTATGCCTTGGGAATGAATGTCCCATGTCATTGAATGAAACTGCAAGTGTCAGCAAGGTTTGAATCCTAACTCATCATGAACAAACCCCTTATGAAATTAGAACACAATATTGTGATTAATATTAACATTTGCAAACCAAATCCTTTACCTGCTGTGAATGAAATTCCTTTCTGACCAGCAGGAGAGCTTAAGTCTTCTGAGGTCCTGCAGTGTTTCAGTGTATCCTAAATTAAGTATTAATGGTAATTGAGGAACCGCATTTCAGATAACTAAATTAAGGAGAACAGTCAAGTGTGCTTATCTCAGCCTCCCACTGTCACTTTAAAAATCAAACAAATTTGAGAACAATATGTACTTAGTTGGAGCAGCTATCCTGTAAGTATGATTTGATGGTATTAAAGCACTCATGGTAATCATATTAAAGGTCCTGAGAATAAACCATATAAAGTTAAAATCTCTCTTCTTCACAGGTATCCATGCTTCATGAACATTTTACAGAAAGCATGAACAATCTGCTCCAGTCACCTTACTTATGGGTGTCTTTTAGTCAAAATGTTCTCATCAGTTTTCTTTCAGGAAAAAAACAATGAAAATTTATTTCCAGACACTTCTGTGGCTTTTTTAATTGCCAGACTAATTTCCTTTCTTAATTGAGTTTTTTTCTCAGCAGCAGTCTGTGGCTGCATTTTATAGGACTGATCTTCCGTAAAGAATTGGGAATTTCTGCTCACAAAACCAGCCACTATTATTAAACCACCAATCCCAAATTACACTTGTCTGTGATAACTGTTTGTGAGGCCTTTTTGGCTGAAGAAACACACTAACTGTTTTTCTGAAGGAATTTCAGCACTGGGTAGGGATTTTTTGGAGAGTGGGGGTATTATTTGTTGGTTGCTTGGTTCTTCCGCTGTTGTCTTTACACTTCACTCTGTCAGTGGTTTACAGGTCAGACATTCTTTTGGAATTTCTCCATTATAACTTGAATTCTTCCTATAAACTTTGCCAAATCATATTTTGACACTATAGATCCAAAATTCTATGAAATATAAAACTGTAAAAACTTGGATAAAGACTGTAACAATATTCATACTAGTTTTTATATGCATTGTTTCTTCAGAATTCTATGCAAGTGGAAATGCTCAAGCTTTCCACAGAAACTTAGATTAGGCTTGCTATCTGAATTCAGCAACAGCAAAAAGGGCAATTATTTTTTTTATTATCATCATTTAGACTAAGGGGAAATAAAACAAAATTATCTCTACCTGTGCTGCTATATATCACTTCACATGTATTCCTCAAATTCCTTTCCTAGATCTTAGTTTTAGATACATTTTTTTCAATAATACGTTTTAAGATTTCAGTTTCATGAGGTGCCAAACCTAGTTCTAAGATGTCCAAGAAACAAAACTTGTGCTAGTTTCATGAGGTAAAATACAAATATGATTTCAAGTCCCTGGTTATTCATGTCCTAACATTCTAAAGGGTGACTTTATTTAAACAATTTATACTAGTTAAGTTTTGTGCATCACTCTGCAAATAAAACTGCTGTGCTGCTATTACAAAGGCTTTTATATCATTCTTTTCTTACCCCCTTTCCTCACACTCAGTGCTCCATGATTATCCCTGAATGCAACCAGGATGTTTCTGCCTTTCCTTACTAACAGGGGCACATGTAGATTTACCTTCTTCCAAGTGACTTCATCTCAAACACAGCACCACAGCAGGGCAGCATGAGGTCCTGACACACAAACTCAACAGTCATGTTCTCCAGACCGTTCCCAAGCAGATATAGGGTCTACTAGGGCAGCACACACTCTGAAGGATACTAATGGAAGTGAGAAACAAACTGAACTCTAAGATGAACTCCCCAAAACTGCACTTGTGTGGACACCTCTGGGAGTTGGAGGCCTTAAAGCACAACAACCTCTTGGAATCGAGGCAGCACACCAGAGAAATTAAGGGCCTTTGTTACCAATTTGGAGGCAGGGCCAGTGTAGGCTTTTTGGTACTTCCCAGGCTTGCCACCAAGGTCATGAGCAGCTCATCCATAGCGAGGTATCACACAGTTGCCCAGTATCTTCTGGTATGTAGCTGACCAATGCCTACTCAGCATCTGAGTACCTACCACCACAGGCATACAAGGAACACTATCAGCAAGTCTTATATCTTTCTCATAAAGGCTGAGCATGAATGTTTAGAGGTGTTACAAGCAAAGAACTCTCTGCCACTACTAATTCTGCAGCCCCAACTTTTCAGACATCCTTCTGGCAGTTGGATCAAGGTTCGGGAAACTTCTCACCACTAGTCAAAGATCCATCCTCCACCATCCCTACAGCTTGGGATTACCTTCAGAAGCAGAAAGGTAATTCACTATTATCAGCAAAGAGCCCAACTGCAATAAGCTCTGCATGTCTTTGCTGCCAAGCCAGGTGTGGTGCAACTGCCAAATTACAGAGGCGCTCAAGTTAGCAGATGGTGTGTATTCTGGTTTCTCAAATGCACCTTCCCAAATGGAGGAGCATAGGGGACCTGAAAAAATGAATGACCACATGGGGAAAGAATAACTATATCCAGCAGCTAAGACACAGAGCTCAGCTATAGCTCAGTCCAAGAGAAACCCACTTGCCATAATCTTTCATACATTCTATAGTGATGTAAATTCTGGAACTACTTAGTTGGCTGTCAAGTCTCCGAGCCTCAAAGAATTGAAAAAGGTGCAATAGAAATCAAGTTACCCATTTCTAAAACAAGTTACAGCAATGCTTCTGTGCATACAACCTTCTCCCCCCAATTTTCAAGCTGCCTTTTTCATCAGGTAAGTCGTGAATATTTCCACAAACATCCCTATTTCACATCTATGGGTCTTCCTCCAGTACTGACCCTTTCGTATTTCCAGGCAATCCTCTCTTCCCTGCCATCCTCCTTAGAGTCAAACATCACATGGTCCAGGGCTCTGCCACATTTTCAGCATTACACAGATTATCTTGAAACACAGCCAGCTGCACCCACCCAAGCTCTAACTGCCTGGAGCCTACCAGTGTTCTGTCTCTAGCAAGCAGAAGCAGTAAGGGCTCTCTTTCCAGGGAGCCTGCATGTGTCCACATTGCCATCTAGAGGATTGCTGCCACATTCCAGTCCATCTACCAACTGTGTAGGGTACAACAGAACAGGACAAATTCCGTCAACAGAAGGGCAGAACTGCACACTAGTAGCAGCATGGTCCATTTTCCATGACAGTTACAGAAACAGGGAAAAAAACACCTCATAGATACAGTGAAAGGATGAAAGGGTGCACACGATGCAGCCTGAAAACCCCAGGACACACAATGGTCTTAGGGCATCTTTTTGCATTATTATTTAACAGAGAAAACAGCTATTTGTCAGCCCTCTTGTCCACTTTCTTCTCCATGTTGCACATTCTCATTGCTTTTCTTCTGTCATATTTGATGCACACCTGACACGTGAGAAGCATATTTAGAAAGATAAAGCAGCAGAAAGCTAATCTTAACATTATAATAAATAGTAATATTTTTCTCTGGATTTAGCAATCTGTGCCACTATGTTCCAGAATTAGAGAAACTCCAGTACCTAGGAGAGGTGAGTCTTGATGTGTCAGCTAAAGTTAGATCAGGTAGTTGCACTGTGGAGCAAATCATGCTGAAATCAAGCTGCATTCGTGATCTAAACCCACATTTAAACACTGCCATGTTTGAGCAATATGAAATTAATTATAAACAATTCTTTTATGTGGGCAGGGGGTAAAAGTCAGCTGTTGCTCAAAATTTTCATAAAATGAAAATACAACTTACTGATTAGAGTCATAATAATCCATGCATTTCTTTTTCTTATTATAAGCTGCAACCCGGAAGGGTACAATTTCCAGCGCTCGGAGGCCTGGAGCCATTGTCAACACTTTGGCACCATGGGTTGGTTCATAAAGATCTTTCCCAGTGTCAGGGTGTGGCATCCCTGCTGGATCTCGCCCTACAATGTAGAAGTTAGCTCCTGCAACCATCCGTGATCTGCAGTGCCACTGAACCTAAAACAGAGACAAGGGAAAACAGTTAGCAGAAGAAAATGCTCAAAATGTGACCCTGAAAATGTGCATGCGTTCTATATATTTATCTATATTCCACATTTTCCCTAATCAGACATGATTTTTACTATGAAGCCGTAACAAAACAAAGAACCAATTATGTGAATCACCATCAAACTTATAGCTAAAACATACTATTCCCCTGTTTTATTTGCACAGTAGGTGCTCAAAAAGTTACTTCAGCACAGTGGAACATCATGGCAAGAAAGATGGAGCTCATCTGTTTCCTGGCTCAGTTCTTCCTGATCTCACCCTCCATCTCTCTCCTTTTATACAAAACAAAAGCAACTGCTTTTGGAATCTTAGTGGAATCTAGCTTTATATTGCTCTAGTTTACTCACAGCAATTTCTCTAAAAAAGCATCCTGACCAACAGATAGCTGACAAACATTGGAAGAAAGACAAGACAGGTTACTTTAACACAGTGTTTATGAGTAATCTAATCAACTTGCCTATACATTCAAAAATTACCCATGCTTAGCACTTTCAACTTGTACATGTGGTAAGGATGTTGTCCAAGGCAGAACTTTAACACTTAGTCTGTATCAATATGAAGACCCAAAGGACATATAAACTAGGTACCTAGTGCACACGAATGCTTGGAATAGGTTTTCAGAATATGAAGACTGACTATTTATACCATAAGCTTCCAAGACGAGAACTGATAAAGCAGCTCCAGCTTTGGTAACTATTTAGTCATATTTCCACAATCACTTTGGTATTATTTGATGCTAACACTTCTATATGAAGTGGAGAGGAACCAATGTCCGATTCAGAAACTTAAGTCTTATTCAATTTTTGGTTGGATACATCAACTCACTTGCACATAATATTTGAAGTATTGTAAATACAGAGAAACAATTTTCCCATATTACTTGGATGCATGTTTCAAAATGAGTGGTTTCATAACTAACAACTTGGGTTTTACCTTTTTTTTCTTATAGTTGAGTTACTACTGAAGGTAAAAAAATATATACTTCAAAGGAAATTCTACACATGGACTATTTAATCACCAGCACCTTACAATCAAATAAACACTTTTAAATTATTTAGAAATGCATCTCTTTTACTAACTACGGTGAGAGGATTTTTTTCTCCTCAAGACTGTTCAAAGTATTTACTAGATAAAACTGTTAGAGATGCTATACTTATGACAGTTTTTAGACTTACCATGTCACAGAATGTTGTTGGATTTTCTTAATTAATTTCTGTATGTAATATTTTCAATACCAAATTTAACCATACAGTACAGGAAAAGCAGAATAACTATTACATTATTTTAGGAAACAAAGACTCAACTTCAGAAGATGTCAATATGCCTTCATACTAGGAAGTATTCCCCTAAAAGAAATGTCACACCATCTATATGATTTAGTATCTGCCAAAGAATACTCAGAGAAGAGTTTTAAAAACCAGCAAGTATATAACAGTGGTTTCTTATATATGCAGCCCTACCTTCACACACAACTCAAGGGCCTACCCAGTTAACTAACCTAATGTAAAACAGCTTCACAAGTTGAACAATACTAAATATCTGTCAAAACATCTGGCAGGCACTAAAGCAGCTCTCTGGGCAATCTGTTCCAGTGCTCGATCACTTGCACAGTAAAGAACTTCATCCTCATGTTCAGGTGGAACTCCTGTGGGTCAGTTTCTGCCTGTTGCCTCTTGTCCTATTGCTTGGCACCACCAAGAAGAGCCTGGCTCCATCCTCCTGACACTCTCCCTTCAGACACTTGTAGGCATCGATGAGGTCCCCTCTCAGTCATCTCTTCTTGAGGCTGAACAGGCCCCAGCTCCCTCAGCCTTTCCTCACAAGAGAGATGCTCCAGTCCCCTCATCATCTTTGTTGCCCTCCACTGGACCTGCTCCAGGAGCTCCATGTCTCTCTTGTACTGAGGAGCCCAGAACTGGACACAGCACTACAGATGAGGCTTCACTAGGGCTGAGCAGAGGGGCAGGATCACCTCCCTCAACCTGCTGGCAACACTCTTCCTAATGCACCCTGGGATACCACTGGCCTTCTTGGCCACAAGAGCACACTGCTCTTGTCCCATTTCTGTACATCCATACTACTTCAGAATATATTTACTTTCCTAAGCAGGTAAATTTATTGCATTTTGATAGAGTTTTCCCTTACAGAACTGTTTCTTTTCTTCCAAAGCACTTATCAGGAATGTTAAAAAATAAAAAACCAAAAATGCTAAATTGATGCTTCTGAAACATGTCCATTAAGATCTTTACAGACTCGAAAGCCACATCCACCCTGAAGATAAGCATATTAACAGCTGCTTGTTGCTTTGTAAAGCACTTGCACTACAGAAACAAATCTAGTACCAATGTCTTTTAAATGACCTATGGAAAATTATTAAATAAAGAATCTCTTTTATAACTTGAACAAACATTACTGTCAGAATATATTCTGAAGTCACTGGAAATATCATGTAAGTTACGAAAAAACTTCTGTTCAGAATAAGGATTGTGGATTTTGTTCCTTCTCATAAATACAGGAATGAAGTAGAAAATCTCTGTTAATTCTCAGAAAAGGTCTGTGGGGAACTGCACAAGATTCCCCACAGTAACTCGCTCACATGCCTCAACTAGAGCTGGGCTGCAGTTTTTTCTCCGAATGGAAAGGTACTGCAAGCTCTGTTTGACCAGTCAACTGGCCAGCAGAAAATAAGTGACACCTGTCTAATTTAATTTCACTAAGTAAGATCTCCTATCTACCAAAAAGCTACCACAGAGTTAACCTCTGAGCCTGGTCAAAACTTGAACTTCTGTGACTCAAGGTGGATCAGAGGACAGAGGGAAAAAAAAAAAGAGAGAGAATAAGATGGAGAACCAATATCCCCTAGAGGAATTGACCTCAAATGAGAACATTTATTCTTTCTGCTGTTTCCCACAAACCTCTAGGGATTCCAATCCAAGACCTGGCTCCTAAATAAAGTGTTGTCAAGGAGTTATTTCATACAAAAGCCTTGAAACAATTCTCCCTGAATTAAGTTTGCCAAAAAATAAACAAAGACTGTTTTTTGTTTAATTTGTGTATAGCCCTCCAACACACCAACTTTTTGCTTAACAGTCATAAAACTTAAGTACCTTAGCACTGAGGACAACCATTTGTTAAGTTAACAGATCTTATAAATCCTTCTGAAAAAGACTGTAAAAAAGGAGGAAGGATTAATTTATTATTATACCCTTATAACTGTAAACCTAATATTTTCTCCCACCATTTTCAGCAAAATCCTCCAATATAGAAGTTTTTTCATAAAAGAATGTTTTGGTTGATGACAGAAAGAGACTTGGCAATCTGGTTTCCCAAGGAAAATGAGTCTCCTTTCTCTCCAGCAAAAAAAACCCACAAGACACAAACATCACACATAGCACTAATACTTAAGTGCACTGTCAAAAGGGTTTGGTTTTATTTTCAACTCTCGATTTATTTACCTCAGTTGGTCCAGCGTACATCATGGGGGAAGGGAATATAGCTACCACTGTTGTTTCTGGATTCAGGATTCCCTCCTCCAGGACTGCAGCATGTTGCTTCATGCGCCACATCAGAGGAACATCATCCTCCTTTGTCCAGCCTCCAAGAGGATGCAAGAGCAAAACTGGGCGCCGGTAGCCACGTTCCAAAAGCTGCTTGTGGGTATCCTGCATTAAAAGAGCATGGCCATTGTGCACCGGGTTGCGTAACTGGAATGCAAAGACAGCATCTATGGAGAAAAAACAAGACAAAAGATATAAGAAAAGCAAGTTATTTTATTAGGAGTTGTACAACCACAGAAAAATATTCAGTACAATCTTTCCTCTGAATTTTATTAAACAAATATAATAGCAATAGTCATGAGTCATTGAAACAATGCTAGCCTCGGTGGCAGCTGCAGACATTTGGGTAAGCCTCTGCAGGAAGAAACAAAACAAAAAAAATGTACTTACCGGCATTCATTTCCTTGAATTTCTGCCTTAGTTCAGCTGGAGTGAGACGATATTGATCTAGTCCATCATTCCAATAAATACGATCAAGGACCTGCAGATCTCCACCTACAAGCCAGTTCCCCTGCTCCATAACCATCTAAGAAAAGAAAGGAAATTCCTTGTTATTAGGATTAATTGTCAGCTTCTCATGAGCATCTACAACATTGCAATGGGAACACATCTTTACCAAAGAAGTGTTCCAGGTTAATTTTATTTGACAGTTGCAAGTCAAGCATCAACATTAAAAAAAAATTTTAAAAAAATCACAGTAACATAGTCCAGACACGTAGGAGAAATGCACAAATCCTCAGCAGGCATATGCCTTTCTTTCAAAATTAAAGATTTTTTTAATATGTAGAAATGCAAGTAGCCAGTATTCTTAACCAACATCATTACATTACAAAGATAGTGTTTGGAAAGCCTTATATATTACAATTTATTTAGTTACAATTTTTTCTTATTTAATTACAAGATATTAATACAATGAAGTTGGCACACTTTATGATCAAAGCAAATACAGTTGCAGTATCACCCTGTAAGTCACAAGATTCTGGTCAGCAATTAAGTAACAAGTAAACAGTTCTGATTAACTACTCATCCACTTTAACTGGAATAAAATCAGAATCTTGGAAGTAATATGGCTTTTGGATTTGTTTCATGGTAGCATTTTATGGAAGCAACATATGTTGTACACTCACTACAATTCTTTTTATATCTTTAAATATCATCTCACCCTTTATCAAAAACTGATTATGGCAAGCTGCTTAACATATTCTAGCAGTGGCCTCAGAAAATTTCTGAGGATGCATTTGCTTTTGAAGATTGAACCACAAAAAACTTTCAAGTTTCATATACATTCCTGATTAATTTTTTAGCCTTATGTAATTTAAAGATGACAACAAATGTTCATATAGCAGAAGACACTACATACTACATCCAGAAAAAATTAAGAGTGGATTTTTCAATTTATTTCTGTTTGAGATAATGGACCTGCTGGAATTAAATGCTGCTACGGTAATCATTCCCTTCCCAAAGAAAATGCCAGATTTTGACATCTCACCAAGGTGGAGGGAAGGTGCATTAATGATATGAAGATGAGAAATATCTGCACTACTGAAACTCTCAGGTATCCAAATATTTCTGATTAATTAAAAAGAGACACCAAATTTTTGTACTGTCATGATACTACTATAGACCCCAGTACAGACATAAGAATATAGTTCCTCATCTTCTACATTAGTTTCAGGCATGACATTATTGCATTATAAGAATATATTCAAATTTTGACTGCATGAGATTTTCTTAGAATTTCTTAAATTTGTGTTAGGTTTTTAACAAAAAGGTACTTATGTTCATCATCACAGAACACACCAAGGGCTTTGAAAATCTTCTGTTAGTCATATAGATACTTTCAGAACATATCAAAGGTTTTCCTTTTTCAAGAGCAAGGTCATAATTTGAGGCTTGATTTATTTTTATCTAATTTTAAGACATACTTGTAAACAAAAAGATACTACAGAGAAAAATGGGAAAGAAACATATTTTGGCTCTGCAGAGCTAAGATGCAACATTTACATCAGCTTGCATAACCAAACACAGCATTGTGATAAGTATGTTACAATTAGAACATTTCAGCGTGACATACACATAAGGCCAAGATAAAAAAACATAACGAACACAACGGAGGGGAAATTACTCCCCAGAGAGTTAAATGATGAACTCTCCAGGAACAGGGCCTGTTTCAAAAACATCTACACCAGGCAGGTCTCACGTGCTCCCCATGAAGGCAGAATAGAAGTTTTCTATTCTTCACAATGCATATATCCGCTGATTAAGGAGCTTTGATGATGCATCTGGCTGCACAAAGGGATGTGTTTCCTAGGCACACTGGAGGGCAAAGTTCCCTCTTCTGTAGCACAGATTCTACAGTGCATTCTAAATTCATTTCATCTGTACATATTGACATTAGATTTTCACACTAAGTGCAGCCTATTCAACAGCTGCATAGAAAAAAAAACAAGACCTTTGTTTCTGCTAAAATATTTTAATTAATTTTCAAAGTAGTTTTGTTGTGAAAGTACATCAGTCACAGACACGAGCTTCACTTAATTTGCAGTTCCACAACAGCACAGCTCACAGGAGCAGATTTTCAACTTTTAAACACACACCTTGATATAGGGATGTTCCTTGCATGTCGTTCCCCATTGCCTAGCACAGCGTTCCTCTTTCCTGTGCTCGTAGAATTCGGGATTACGGAGAATGGCAACACGGCAGCCTTCATACACCAGCGCGATTGCTGTACACCCGTCGAGTCTTTCTTTGTCTTCTTGAGTAGCCGTTAGCACTATAGGCACTGACAGATTAATAACTCCCCCTGCAGAGGCAAAAAAAAAGCTCTTATCGTTAGTAATGGTCATCAATGATATTATGAAAATCTACCTAATCTAACAAGCTAATTTTAAGGCTGTAAGCGTACCACACAACAGGTAGTTCAAGCACCTATTTTAACAAGGGTTAAAAGCAATGTTTAGAATGAACTCTTGTATAAGACACATGCGCTATAAAAAGGAGCAAACACTGAGGTTTGAGAAAGGACAAACACAGTACTGAAAACAGCAAGTACTTATAGCTGCACACAAGTATTTAGACTGTAAGGATACTACTTTTTGGGAATCTCAAATTAATACCTTGCTCAAGAATCTATATAGAAGGTAGAAATACATAAATAACATTTTTAACATTTTTAGTCATCTAAAATATTAGGCAAGATTGCTACTGGAGTAGATAATTAGTAAAAATGAAATAGCATGCTCAGTAGTCATACTTTTGGTCCATAAGAAAAATTCAATGCGATAGAAGCAGACAAATGTACCAAGTAGTTGGCATACATAATTCAACTATTTCAAAAGGTGACTTTTGCTGCTTACTTAAAACCATATTCAGATTCAAGCACATACACCTCAGAAAAAAACCTTTTGAGTTAGGCAAATATTTTGCATAGTTTGTCCAGCTGAAAGCTTACCAGCTCCTTTACTTCTAAAACTAAGCCAGTGTATCTGAATTTCAAGGTTATGTGTCATCCTCATTTTTAAGCATCTACTTCACTACCAGATGCTGGAAGTCTTGTTTTTCTTGACTACAAAAGTGATATTTGAGAAACTCAGTGGAGTAAATATTGTAAGTCTCGTATGAAGGCTTGCACTCTAATGAGCATACACTTGTTGAATGAGTGCAAAACTTCTGGGTGGCCTCCAGGAGAAAAGTCATGAATCCCTTAAAGGTAACAGAGGTTTTGCTGTTTGCCAAGACTCTAAATAAGGCTAATTTCACTATTATTTAAACAATGCGTATTTTACAGGGAAATTAAATTTGTTATGAAATTAAAAATTACGAAGCTGGATGAAAAGTTAAGGACAAAAATAGATCCCCCTTCCTTCATGATGCATAATGCATGCTCTGCTCCTCCTAAATTAAGTCTTGTTGATCAGAGTGATTTTCAAAGCAACTAGGTCATAAAAAATTGAGTTTGGCAACAGTCACAGAGAAAGTGGTTTGACACCCCAAAATCGATAATTAAAAAAAGCCTTTTGCTTTGCAATCAAGTAAATAAATATTTCAAACTAGGAAGAGATATCAAACCTGTTGATTATTAAATTTCTGCCCGTGACCAGTAACGAACACATAATACCTCTTACATTTTGCTTTGGCCACTGTACAAATAAGAAACTGAGGCAAGGTAATGAAGGGAGTTTAAGTCACAGATAAGCACAGATTCAGGATGACGCTTTTTCCACGTAACTTAAGATTTAAAGGGTTGTTTCCCCTGGACGGATGTACAGAAGGCAAACGGAATAAAAACAAAACTCGCAGTCCAAAAGGATACTGCAAACTTTAGATCCAAAATAACAGGATGGCATTATGCCGCCTAGAATAGTACAGAGAGACTTACAGAAAAAGGCATTAGAAAATATAGGAGGGACAAAAGACATCTATATCATAGAACTAAAAGACAAGTGACTTTTTTTTCTGCTATTTGGTCTCTAGCAAGAGAAGACTAATGCAAAAGGAAGCATGGAGACAGGAAGAAGGCTGGAGTAAAAGAGAGCCTTCAAAGAGGAATAAATGCAAAGTGACAGAGGATCACAATCAAATTCCAAAACCTGAGAACGTTATCACTTATTCACTACCTTAACTAATGCTTGTTCTTAGCTAACTGGTAATGCAAAATAAAATATATTCATTTAAATCATCACAAGATAATTACTAGGTCACAGTAATTCAATTATTTGTGACAATTGTTCATATTCAAGCCACATCCTCAAATTCTGATTTCATACTTGCAACAGCTCCAGCATTCAAATCAGTTTGTTGTCCTCTCTGTCTTTACTAATACAGAACAAATCTTTTGGCACACAGAGCTAAACAGCAACTAAAATGCAATTCTAAGTTCAAAAATCAATTTCTTCAAAACAAATTAAAAATGTGGATTTTAGAATTAAAAGTTTTTCATAAATGAAATCATTTGAAAAAGTAGAATTTGTAAAGCCAAAAAGACAAAACATTCAAATTCTAACACAATGGTAGTTATAAAAAGAATAAAGCCATCAAGTTTAAAACTGATTATTATCATATTCTATGCTCTTACCCCTGATCCCGGTTTGTGCACAAGCCTGAAATTGTGTTACCACACCACCACTAAGAAGCAAAGCATGAACAATATTTTAGAGGTAGGATTAGTCTGCTTGATTCTACAAATGGTGTGTTTCACCCTACCATCAAGGAGACAGTCAAAGTGAAGGCACTGTAGGTATTCTCTCTCTCTCATAAAGCCATTCAGGGGTGTTGCCCAACCTTCTGCTAGCACTTGCACCCACTGCATATCCACCTTGTAAAGAAATGGAGAAACAGATTTAGAGCAGGTAAAAGTTGTTGCTTAATTACTGACAGGTAATACTCATAATCATGTATAAATCATAACAGATCATTATTTAATCCTAAAATGCAGGATAGTATAAATGCAAGATTTCTCAGTATTATAGTTTTTAATCACAAGTAATTCAAAGTTTCTACAACTAAGGAAGAAAGAACAATTTGCTCCTCACTGTTCACATTTTTGGCTATTTCCAGTCTTACACTGGATCAAATTTCCATTGGTTAAAAAACAAACTAACAAACACACAACAACAAACTTTATCTGTAAATGTTTAATAAAGTTCATCTTCACAAAATTAGAGAGTCCCACTTGCCTTTATTTTTTTAACAAAGATAACTAAAAGGTTAAAAAAAAGAAACAAAGAAAAACAACACATACAATTACCACAAAAATATCAGAATTATGGGTCTGAACATTAAGACACCTAATCTTAAAAAACAAATTAGAAAGAAATTTCTTTTTACATAAACTAGTGATACAATCCAGAAGCAAAATTATCTCTGGAGTATTACTTCATCTAGTTTAAGAGATATCAGCTTACAGAGAGTTTCCTTCCTTAGCACTTAAAGAGTCACACTACGATTTAGTGTGTGGCCTCTATTATTTCTGCATGTGCACTACTAAGACTTGGTCAGGGCTTTGACAAGGACAGACTTTGCTTGTGCAAGTCTCTTTTGTGAAGAGCATGACTAATTTTATTACACCTTTTAATTTATGCTGAGGCAAGTGCAAAACACAGTTTCTTCCCAAGCTTAGGTTATATACTTGCTTGATATTTAACAAGACACTGGTTGGGGGCGGAGGGAGAAATTATTTGTTTCTCTAGATAGGGAGTAATTCAGAATGGGACACTACAGAAATTTAATAATGGTGACCTTAAGTATTTATTGGTCATCAGAGCAATGAATAGTTTTACAGACACATATATGAAAAGGATCTAGTAAAATCAGTGAAAGGAAGCATTCGTAGTAGTAGAAGACTAAGCAAATTTTAAAACTATTTACTTCAGTGCTTAGTATGTCATCTCAATCCTTCAAAGTCTAATCACTGCAGATGCTCAGCTCTGAGCTTAGTCACCTCCTAGAACAAAGGTTTAGCTTTAAATTCTAGTAATACTGTCAAAAAGCCAACGTAAAAACTCATGCATTGTATCTGTGTTAAGGCTTAGTTCTTCAGAAAAAGGAATGAGGTAGAATAGAAACACAGTCCGAAGCAGCTTCAGCTAATTTATCCAAATTGAAAAATAATGCATTAACCAAAATAAGAACAGGGTTGATCAAGCTGATGCATGCTTTTCCACACTCTCTGTGCTGGAAACCAGAAAAGGAGCATGAACATGTTCTAATCAGAAAAAAACAATAAAATAGATCCAATCATCTCTCTATAGACTTGAGTTTGCAATTGTTTGAGCTCAGTATATATATAAAAGGTTACTGTTGTTCATCTGAAGATTATCAACAAGAAGAATCAGGAAGCAGTAACTGATTTCCTTCATATTTCTAGGCAATTACAATTCAAAATAAAATGGTTTGTGTAAGTAAACTGAAAAAAAAAGCAATCCTTCTAGAAACAACTACTCATACAAGATATGCCAGGCATAGTTTGGTCCATAGATGAGTGGAGGTGTGGAAGGAAGTCACTCTGAATGTAATCTCCAAGGGTGGGATAAACTAAGTAACGTTATACCAGATATTATTCATGCTTTCTCTCAAGAAGAGGGAAAAGGTATATCAAGATATCTTCTGTAAACAGCACAGGTATTTCAACTATATCTACTTACACTAACCAGCAGATTAGACTGTATTTCAACTTTGGCAATAAGACAACTGAACACACAATACCTTATTTATTTCCAAGGTTAACAGAGACTCAGCATCTGTTTTGGCCAACTGTAGCTTGTTTTCTGGCACGTAAAGCTCTTTCACCTCATAAGAGGCATCCACTGGTACAATGTCCTGTACAAAAGGAATAAACAAAACTTAACGTTTGCTCAGAATGTTTCTTGGACAATGAACACATGATCAAGGAGTAAAATTCTAATGATGCACTACACAGTAGCAAGAGTTTATACATTATGCAATTTTTACTCATTTAAAAGTCAGCACTGTTCCAAGATTATGATACATAACTAGTTACTCAAGCCAGATTGGCTAAAGTGAAACATTCTGACGAGATTTTTTTCTAAACCTTAAGTAACCAGTATAACATTTACCTAGTAAATATTTAACTATTGGATTGAGTGCCATTTTTATGACTTATTAATGCCTACATTATCTACAAGAGAAAGCCCCTTCTCAACAGAAAATTATTAATACAGAACTACAAATTAAATGTATTTCCTACAGCTAATGATAACACCAGTATCCTAATCTATATACATACACTTATAATATTTAAGTGTGAGGCTATCTGTGCATAGATATGCAATGAACTGAAATCTAGCTTTAGGACCAGAATATCAATTTTTTATTAAAAAAAAAATCAGTTTTCCTCCATGTGTATTAAACAAGACATTCTCGCTCCACAGTGCTCAAGACTCAAGATCTTACGCTTCTCATAAGATATGAACACAAGGATAAAAAAATAATTAAAAAAAAGGACAAGGTCATCACAATAAAACTGTAAAGAGTCTCCTCCCAACAACAGATGCTGTACTAAGTCAAAACTCAGTCAAGTGTTCCACTGACGTTCAGTATCAAAAAAAGAGTGAAAAGAGGCTCATGGTTCTTTTTAAAACACATTTTTCAGTGTTTTGGAAACCTTTGTAAAGTAATGGGGGTGTTTTTGAGAAAAAAACCTCACCCTTACAGTAGAGTATATACCAACCCCTGAAAACACACAGTTAGCTCAGGAATTTATCAGATTTATCAGACATCAGGCACTACCTCCATGGAAAGTAAAACAAAGGGAGTGGGATGATGAAAGCAAGTGGGAGATAAAATGACTGTAGGAGTAGAAAGATGTGGTGAGTCTCACTGGTTGTTAAATAATTCATATCTCCAAAGACAAATAAAAGGAACATGAATTAAACCAGCATTTAGAAAAAGTGTTTTATAAGGAAAAGCTCAGTCCATTACATATCGGACATAATTTTGGAAGCAGATTTTATCAGACAGTAATTAGACAGACTCCTGCCATAGCAGTAAGCCCAGAATCAAATGAAGGTGTTGCCTCCTGTAAGGAACAGTATAATGAACGAGTACACATTATGCTGCTTCACAGAAGATTTCCCTCTGGAACCTATTTCATTACCATGCTAGAATGTCCTAATTTTACAAAACATCAATAGCTTAAAATAAATGTGCCTATTAAAAAGATCTCTTCAGATATTATCATGGGTTTAGTGCCCCACTAATGGGCAAAACAAAGGTTTCACAATGCTGTTTCTGTCAACAACCTACTTCATTATACATATGTAAACAGCTTGAAGACAGTTCTAGTGACACTGCGTCTGACATTTAGAAAACTTCTAGGATTAGTAAACCTAGGCTCCCTTGCACACATAAAAGTGGTATTTACAACAACAACTTAGATTTAAAAAAATCCAACAAAACCAGCAGCAAAAGGAATCCACATGTCTTCAACTGAATGAATTTTAGGAAAATGCTAGGCTAGCAAGCCATCTAGCGACCATTTTAAGGCAGCAATTTTACTCAAAGTTTAATTCTACCAAAGGACAAGTTACACAATATTTCTAAATTATTTCTCAATGCATTTACATAAATGATGGCACAATAATAGGCATTACAGAACCACAGAATATGCTGAGTTGGAAGAGACCCACAAGGATCATCAAGCCCAACTCCTGGCCCTGCACAAGACCATCCCCAAGAATCACACCATGTGTCTGAAAACATCATCCAGACGCTTCTTGAACTCTGGCAGGCCTGGTGCTGTGACCACTGGGGAGCCTGTTCCAGTGCCCAACTGCCCTCTGGGTGAAGAACCTCTTTCTGATATCCAGCCTAAACCTCCCCTGACACAACTTCAGGCCACTCCCTCAGGTCCTGTCACTGGTCATCACAGAGATCAGTGCCTGCCCCTTCTCTTCCCCTCACAAGAAGTTGTGACTGCGTCAGTCTCCTCCAGGCTGAACAGACAAGTGACCTCAGCCACACCTCATACGGCTTCTCCTCAAGGCCCTTCACCCTCTTCGCCACCCTCCATTGGACACTCACTAACAGCTTAATATTTTTCCTATATTGCAGTGCCCAAAACTGCACACAATATTCAAGGTGAGGCCACATCAGTGCAGAGCAGAGCAGGACAATCCCCTCCCTCAACTGGCTGGCGATGCTTTGCCTGATGCCCCCCAGGACAAGGTTGGCCCTCCTGGCTGCCAGGGCACTGCTGACTCAGATTCAACTTGCCGTCGACCAGGACCCCCAGGTCCCTTTCCACAGCACTGCTTCCCAGCATCTCATCCCCCAGACTGTACGAACATCCAGAGTTGTCCCATCCCAGGTGCAGAATCCAGCACTTCCCCTTACTGAACTTCATATGGTTGGTGATTGCCCAGTGCTCCAATTTGTCGAGGTCTCTCTGCAGGGCCTCCCTGTCTTTGAGGGACTCAACAGCTCCTCCCACTTTTGTGTCATCTGCAAACTTGCTTAGTATCCCTTCTAGTCCTGCATCCAAGTAATTTATGAAGATGCTGAAGAGCACAGGGCCTAAGATGGAGCCCTGTGGAACCCCACTAGTGACACGTCACCAGTCTGATGTTACCCCACTCACTGTGGGGTAACACTCACTGTTACCCTCTGTGCTCGACCCCTGAGCCAATTGCTCACCCACCACAAGATGTGTTTATCCAGTTGTGTGCTGGACAGTTTGTCCAGAAGGATCCTGTGAGAGACAGGATAAAAAGCTTTACTGAAATCCAAAAAGATTACATTGACTGGCTTCCCTTGATCAGCTAGGTGAGTTACTTTGTCACTGAAGGAAATCAGGTTTGATAAGCAGGACTTTCCTCTCATGAAGCCGTGCTGGCTGTGATCAATGACTGTGTTGTCTTTCAGGTGTTTTTAAATGCCACCTCACACTGTGTTGGTAGTTTCTTTGCTGATGCCGATTGCCTCTGGAGGTCATCTAGTCCAGCCTCCTCCTCAAAATTGGCCCCAGCACAGATGGCTGCTCAGGAACTTGATCAATCACATATTTAGCATCTCCAAGGACAGAGCACCCACAAACACTCAGAGCAACTTATTCTAATAATTGATCTTCATAGTGGAAGACTTGTTTCCCATGTCTAGTTTGCATTTCCTATGTTTCATTTCATGTTTTTTGACCCTCATCCTACCCTTGTGCACCTCTGAGAAAAGTCTTCATCAGTTTTCTCTATACCCTCCTATCTGGATGACAGAAACAGCAACAAGAATTCCTTTAAGCCTTCTCTTCTCCAGGCTAAACAAGTCCACTTCCCCTCAGCCTCTCCTTCTGCAGTGACATACTACAGTCTGTCCATCTTGGTGACCTTCCACTCGATTCACAGAAGGAAATCAATGTCTGTCTTATACTGGGTGAGGGAGAAGGGCACAAACCTGATCATGGTATCCAGACAAGGTCTCACAAGTGTCACATAAAATAGCATCTCTTGAGCAATTGGCTATGCTCTTGCTATTACAGCAGAGTATGCAGGCAGTCTTTTTGGCAGCACGGGCACATGTTTTCATAATGGTGACAAAAGGCTTTATAATGTCAAACAATTTATTTCATAGAATCATAGAATCACTGAATGGTTTGGGTGGGAAGGGACCTTGAAGATCATCTCGTTCCAATTCCCCTGCCATGGGCAGGGACACCTCTCACTAGACCAAGCTGCTCAAAGCCCCATCCAACCCGACTTTCACACTTCCAGGGATGGGGCATCCACAGCTGCTCTGGGAAACCTGTTCCTGTGTCTCACCACCCTCAGAATGAAGAATTTCTTCCTTAAATCTAATCTAAACTCCCTTCTGTCAGTTTAAAGCCATTACCCCTTGTCCTATCCCTAAATGCCCTTATAAAAAGTCCCTCTTCGGCCTTCTTGTAGGTACTGGAAGGTGCTATAAGGTCTCCCTGGACCCTTCTCCAGGCTGAACAACCCCAATTCTGTCAGCCTGTGCTCATAGGAGAGGTGCTTCACCCCTCTAGTCATCTTGGTGTCCCCCTCCTCTGGACTCACTCCAGCAGGTCCACATCTTTCGTGCTGGGGGCTCCAGATCTGGACAGAGTACTCCAGGCACAGTCTCACAAGACAGGGAGAATCACTTCCCTCGATCTGTTGCTAACGCTTCTTTTGATGCAGCCCAGGATATAGCTGGCCTTCTGGGCTGCAAGCACACATTGCTGAGACATGTTGAGCTTCTCATCCACCAACATCCCTGAGTCCTTCTCCCCAGGGCTGCTCTCAACATTTCCAGGTGTCCTCCCCTTACTGCCATTATTGTTTGAACTAATATACAAACAGACCCTACCTATACTTTTAGCAGACTTCTTCCCAAATTTTTTCACTGTTATTGAAACAAAACAAACATCCCAAACATCCCAAATTATTTTTAATGCTGCTGGCCTATGGTCTTTTGCCTTACTAATCACAATGGATTACCAAACAAGAACACAGACACGGCTCGTTCAAACTACAGGAAATCTACAGAAATTATATTCTCGAGATGTCATGGCATTAATATGGTCTAAGAACAAGACATGCCTGTTTAGCCTTGCCTTGATTTCATTGTCTCTCACTGAACTAAGTAACCACTAAGATATCCTGCCATTCATGACACTGTTGTCTTCAAAGAAAGGGAAAAAAAGTGCTAAAATGTGCCTTAAGGAAAGCTGACTGGGCTAGGAGCCAGCATTCAGCACTGTGTACCAATACAAGACTTTAGGGATCACTGTCTTGGCACATGTAACATTGGTTTTTACAACTATGAAACATACTGAATTGTTCTCCAGAGCTGGAGACGCAGGGCCCCCCACAGTCAGGAATTGCCACCTCCCATAGTTAGGACTCCTACATGGCTCAAAACATTCATATGAGCAGTAGGATAAAAATCTAGAATTCTCCTGTGGTTTTCTGCCCTCTCTATTTCCTGAGTAATCTTGAGCAAGCAGTCATCTATGAAGAGTTTTCTTGAAAATTTCAATACAAGAGACTAAATTTCTCCAGAGTTGTACTGGTACAGCGATGAGGTCTTTTGATGAGTGCTGGCTACATGATGAGGTCTTTTGATTGTATCAAGTTCGATACCTGGTGGAGCTTTACTCAAGCTACTGTCTATACCCTAGTTTTCCAGAATATCTATCTCACAAAAAAAAAACCAAAAAGCATGAATAATTGTCTGTAAGAGTATCTCAATTAAAATAGTTATCTGAAATTTCATCCGACTACCCACTGACTATAGACAAAAATGTAAGGAGACATATTTCTTCTACATGAGGATTAGCAAATTCTGGGTGTATTGTTTCAAGAGAATAAAGCCATCTCATGGTTGCCTTCACTTTTAGGCTTGGGTTCGGGGGTTTTTTGTCTGTTTTGTTTTCTGTGGTACGTTTGTTCAGAGTGGGGTTGAGTAATGAGCTGAATCCACTTATCAGACAACAGGAGATGGCCCAGAGACTTCAAAAGGAATGGTGCAGACTGCAGGCATGAACAAGGAAGGAAACCTACCTTTTCAGAAGCTATGAAACATAAACCCAACTCAGCCACATCAAGAAGATCAGCTTCCTGAACTGTTCATTACACAATTGCAGGACCACTTTTACTAGTGCAAGAAAAACAGTGGAAACAAGGGAAACCAGACAAAAGCACAGTATCCTCTATTTAAGTCAGCTCAAATTACTGTGTAAGTGCATCCCTGCCTCTTCATACCTACAGTATACATTAATTTCTACGCTATAGAGACAAAGTAAAAAATTTCAGACTCTTTAAAATTGGTTGCTAGCATTTGTAAATCAGCATTCATTGTTGGTTCTGTAACAACTGAGACAGCCTTCTCTCCCTTCCATTTATTAGTTATGACAACTAATATAAATTAATTTTCCACTTGTCCAAATCTTTTTTCACTTACACATCAATGTTGTTGCAATGTTTACATTTAAAAAAATAAACAAGCAATAGGATAAGTTTAAAAGCTGGAATTGAAAGATGTATAAGCCTTCAACTCTCAAATACTGCCTTTGCTTGTCCCAGCAGGTACATTCAGATTGAAGGTACAAATACTTCAAAAAAAGTTACTAAGATATGTCTCCATTTCTGCTCACCCTCTCTTGAAGAAGTTCCACAACTTGTTGTATACAATCATTCACATCACAGGAATCAGTTTTCAGCACAAGCTCTGGGGCTTCCGGTTTTTCATACTCTGAGTCAATCCCAGTAAAACCTAGAGAACATAAAAAAAAAAATCTTAGGTGACTTCTTCGAGAAGATGAGTCCATTTTAACACTGTTCACAGACAGGTTTTTAGATATAAACCAACACAACAGCCCAAGAGCACAGTTTTAGCTTCCTTAATATAGGATTTCTTAGGGAAATCAACAAGTTTTTTCTTTATCAGACTATCTGTTAATCCTACTATCTGACTGCATCAAACTTCGGCATTCTGCAGCACACACAAAGCATATTTTTGTTGGTGAAGCTATTTGATTTATATTGTGAATAGAAAAGGAGTACTGGCAGAAGAACTGTGTACATCAACCCAGAGTTAGTCATCCATTCACTGTCCTTCATCATTAGCTGTTATTGTGGCTCTTTAAAAAAAAATAATAAAGAATATTATGAACTTCCAGTATATACGTAAATTTACGCTCATACCACCAAGCGGTACTCAGAAGTAAGGAATTCCAACAGCTATTACATTAGTTTAGCTAATATATTCAAGATAGCTGCTAACATAAGACTGATGAGTGTGTTTATTATAGTTATAACAACTATCACAGACTGTACAAGCTACCAGTGACACTTGTTCTGGCTAGTAATCTGCTTTGAAATAGTGGAGATTCTGACCACCCATGCATAAACAAGGAGGAAAAATCAAGGCCAAGGGAAAAGACTGTAAGCACTACAAGTCATATCTGCAGAAGGAATATCAGCTGGGCTACAGCAACCGAGCATCTGCATCCTCCACAAGTGCAAATAAAAACATTAAAATTCGAGGTTTTCACTTCAGGTTTAAATACCCTCAAACTTAGTAGCTTAATTCCCCATCTAATAAAAACATCAATTGCTGCAGTACCCCAAGTAATAAAGAAAGGTTGGTATCTTCCAAAAAACCATATACCATAGAAGGATCTGATTACCGGAGGAGTGGGAATAGGAGGCAAAGAAAGTGTCCCATTACCATTGCCAGAGAAAAAGAAGATAACAGTTGCTGACATTCCTTGGGAACCAGCAAGTTCATTGAACTTTCATCCTTCGAATATCAGAGAGGTCATAAGATACAGCCACTGCTAGATGCACTCATAGCTTACTCAGGCACTGTATACTTCACTAACACTTCTACAGTTAACACAGTTCCATTATGAGGCTTGTAAAATTAACAAAATATTAAGGACTTTATACAGCACAAATAAGGATTCTGTACAGAGCTGTATCTCTGTATCATGCAAGCTCAAGCCATCTTTGCTTTGATTCTGAACAAACCTTAGTTCAGCCTTATTTATTTCTGGCCTTCACATGATATTCTGGAGTACTAGCAGCCACTACTTCTCAAGAATCAAGCAACCACTCATCTAGAATGTTTTAGATTTCCTGAAGTTTATATCACTTTCGATTAACAGTATCATCATTACAGCATCTGCAAATTCCACCCCGAAAGCGATCACTTTAAAAATAGTTTTGCTACTAAATACGGGTTAAAAGAGCTATCATCAATCTCTGCAAACTAAATGGAACACAGAGCAAAGAAGCACTTGAAATAATACTTGCAATGAATGATTGCATAGCTAAGCTTCTTTTTATTGCAGGTTATACTTAAGTCTTGACCCGAGGCTGGGGATATGAAATCATTTTCATGGGCACTGGAATAAAACATTAATTTCAAAGTAAAAGTTTGCCTCTTCAGAAGAGTTCTTAACAGTCTTTACAGGGAGACAGCAATCATGCTTTACTTCTTAGAAGAAACCAGCAATTCTTCATAGACTTCAGAGAGAATCAGGCTCTTTTTTAACCAGTCAATAGAACACAGAGGAGACAGATTAATTCTCAGTCATAAGAGGTTACAACAGAAACTATCATTTGCTCAAGGTTTTTCAGTGCGAGGTCAGATACTTTTGCCCTTTTACTGTCCTACATATTTAAATAGTCAGTTCCATGAGTTAGAAATCGATCCCAATTTTATTCTCAGTGCTGTCCCAAGTCCATGCTGTTTTTAAGAGCGGTACAGTCACAGACTTGAGCACATCCACTTACATGGAGTCAAATTACACCAATGTTTCACTTATGTAGAAAGGACATGACTACATTTAGATTCACCTTTAATTTCTCCAGCCCTGGCCTTCTTATAGAGTCCTTTAACATCTCTCTGCTCACAGACATGCAATGGAGCATCCACAAATACTTCAAAAAAAGGCAAACTTGCCCCTTCATGAATTTGTCTGGCATTATTACGATCCTGAAAGAAAACAGAAGAAAAATCCGAAAAGTTTGCATCCACATATTGTTACTGTCCTTCTGCTTCTGAAGTTCATTTTAAAGAAGCAGATAGCAAAATGTAAACAAGCTTTCAAAGTTTGAAAAAAGAAACATGATTTGATCAACTGATGCTCTGCAAGCTGCATCAGTGTGGCTACAGTACATCACATGGTAAAAGCTGACATGAAGATATATTTTACATTAACTTGATTTATTAAAAAAACCAAAACCAAAAGCAGGCATAGAGTGCAGGATTTTATATATATATATATGTATATATATACCTATCTTAGGAGTTACATCCACCTAGCTGAGTACAGTCAAGAGGAGGTGTTACCTGCTGCTCCTGACATAACCATCCTCCTCTCCAGAACCCCAGTTTTCTCTACATTCTTTAATCTGACAAGACTTGTGTAGTCAAACTATTATATTATTTCTATGGCTTGCCAAGCATTGAAACAACTGGTGAGTTGCACTTGGAGATAAAAAAAAAAGCTTTCAAAAATCCACTAAAACCATCTGTTACTAAATACAGTTATTTTTCTCATATTGAAAGACTTCTGTTTTACTGGAGGATCTTGAGTTCCCCAAGTTATTATGGGAAGAATTGTTTGTACCACTATAACTAAAGAAATAACATACGTTATTTTCATTAATAACACGTTACAAACATGTAAGCTGTGTCATTCTTCAAGATACTTGGGTGTTCACACATCCTTTTTGTCTTTCCCATCTATGTTCTCATATACCGATGAAAACGGTCTTCACAAAACAATGTGAACATGGATTTAGGTTGATTTTCAATACTGTTAATGTCATGTTGTATACACAATATGAGAAAAAGTAAAAAGAACTACAGGCAATTAAAACATTTTTCCCTTAAGCCACTTGGTAAAAATAAAGTTCGCACTATTCATTCACTAAAGGAAAAAATGCTTTTAAAAACAAACTGAGACTTCAGGTTAGATGTAGTCTTCATATTTATAAAGTACTGGATCAAACAGGATACTGTCATTTTAAGAGTCTTACTTGGAGCATCATTTGGCCTTGTTCCTAATATAAGAGTAATAATTCTGCCTTAATAAACTGAAGGACAGTTCTACTTATACAACTAATGCAAACTTTTTTCACATTTAATGTTTCTAATTTGAGTAATCTCCATAAAGCACAACCGTCACCAAAAAAACCAAACAAGTATTTAATTCTGGGTAAGTTCAGAGAGGGATTTCTGTAACTAAAATTCTGACTGACATTTTGTGCTTTGTATTTTTCCTACTCTTCATCTAGATGTTTTTCACATTGTTTTTCACATTTACCTGAGTATAAGGAGAGATGAAACTAGTAATGCACACCAAACCAGCATCTGCAAACAATTTAGCAACTTCAGCAATACGACGGACATTTTCTTCTCTATCTTCTGGTGTGAAACCCAGATTCTTATTAAGGCCTTGGCGAATATTGTCACCATCCAATGTGTAGCATGGAATACCATGGCACACTAAATACTCCTCCAGTGCCATGCTCACTGTAGTCTTCCCAGCACCAGATAGACCTAAAATATTCAATAACAACATATATATATGTTATAAGCACAGAAACAAGTTAAGGCAAGTTGTAGTACATATACCACTGTTAGTATGAAAATCTCCAAGTGACAGGCAGCATCAGCAATGCCTTTTGGATATGCTTACCTGGAATATAAGCCAATGCTTTTACACAGACAGTTGGCATAGGGAGAGTAAGGCACAACATTAAGTGCGTAATTTGAAGTAGGTCAAAGAGTCTGGCCTTGAGAGCTGCTGCTGCTTACAGAAGTTATGCACTTTCCACAGTGCTGCTGCTGGTAATTGTTACTACCTGAGCACACTAAATTCAGAAACCAAACACAGTTAAGGTGTTATGTTTACATGACAAAAGATCTCATATTGAAGTGAATTTAGTCATCAAAGAAATGGAATCAGGCCAAAACCACACTTTGTTCTTGCTCCCCCCAGAATAACAGCACTGAATTAGACACCACTGACAAAACCAAACTCATTCAAAACTCTCACACAGCAGTCATGATCCACTAACTGGTATGTGTTAGCAACAAGCAAAGAAAATTATAATATTAAACTCCAGTGCAAGTCAGAATCTTTGGCAACAAATCTTCAAATATTTGAGAAGTCTTGCTGGCCCTAAAATGTCCACTGTTTGAAGTTGGAAATTTATTTAAATAATTTTTCAGACTAGATTTCAGGTTAGCTGGAGTACATGTTTTGCTTCAGCTTATACCAAGAAGTCAATTCCTAAATGGAGCACAAACTCAGATCTTCATAAGACGACATTTATTCTTTGAGCAGGAGAAAAAAAAAGGTAATAGTAGTATAAAAAAAAGTAGCACTAGTGGGTGAAGAAAAATGTTTTTATCTTTATTAGTGGTGATTAAGATTTATTCTAACTTTTAAAGAAAGAAAAAAAAAAATAATCACACAAACTAGCAGTTTGGTATTACTTCCATGCTAACAAGCATGTTCTAAGAAAACACAACTAAACTAAAAGAGTCATTGCATTGTTTCCTCTGGTGTCCATTACTACCAATAGCCAACTCAGTTTGCTAGTCTTCCCTCCTCCCCATCTTTTTTTTTCTTTTCTTTTCTTTTTTTCCCTTTCATGTGTGTGTGGAGGTTGTGGTAAGTTCACTGATGATTTAGCAAGTTGAATTAGCTCAAGGTTTGCTTGAGCAAGCACTACCACTTGTGCAAGACAAGAGAAGAAACACAAGGCAGAAAACAGAACAATCTTCTTTTGGCAGCAATTAAGTATGTCCCCATCACAGAAAATAGACATGATAGTTCAAAATAAGATTACAACAACTTAGTCATTTACTCCTCACTGATGCAGTCTTTGACTTGCCATTTTTGTCCCCACATCTAGCTTCCTATTCACTCAAATGTTCTAGCTTTTCACACACCATTTGGTCTTTAACATGCAATGAATTGCAAAAGTTAAGGTTATACATTAACGAATTTTAAAAACAGTCTTCAAGTTGACAAGTCTTTAAAATAACTTACACTCTCAAAATTGCATATTATTTTGCAAATGAAAATAGTGTTTTTCCATATTTTTGACACATTCCTCAGGGGTTTGTTTTACTAGGACCCTCTGACTCAACATTCATTAGAACTGAGCTCTCACATAAAGGCTGGCTTAAAAATGAAAATCAATCTCTGAAAGAACTTTCTATACACTCCCACCCCATGAGTGCTGACAAGGTGAGAGAATCTTGGAGTTTACCAACATTTCATCTGTTATTCCAACACCTCACAGTGTTTTGAAGAATCATGTTTGCACAGTTCTAGAATGGTTAATATTACTTACCATGCCTACAGTCCTTTTCACTCCCCAACATTACTGCTCAAACACTCTCAATAACCCAGCTTCCCACACACACGTAATACCTTACCACCACCCTTCTTCCTGAAGAAAAGGAAATTGAGCATTAAGATTACACTTGTTTTAAAAGAACGTTGACTGGAAAATGTTGCCATGTAGATAACTGAGAAAACATTTTTATCATGACTTTTTTCAAAGTAATATTAATGAATTACCAGGAGCAACAGAAAGGCAGCCTACCAGGTCATTTGAGCATTGAGAGACAGCCTGGAGCTATGTGACAGAAACAGGGAGAGAAAGGGCTCCATTCTTTTACCAAAGAAATATGTGACAGCAAGCTACTGTCTCAAATCTGTTTGGAATGACTCTCAGCAATTTGTTATCAACTACTGCTTTACATTTCACTAATGCTAGTGGAAACAAATTTTACTTAATGTAGTAAGTTTCTCTAATACTCTGTCAAGATCTTTTGTGTCACAATACAACAGTGCTTTAAATGGTTTACAAACCAATCACGTTACACATTTTGTTAGATTTATTTTTTATTTTCAGTTTTAACTAGAAGTGACTTTAAAGGAAATATATTAAAGCTTCCAAGAACTTTGAAAGGCAGAACAAAAAAATTCCCTCACTGTCTTCCAGAACTGTCTTCCAGAATTATTTACCCCCTCTTTTTACAATCAAAAAATTCAGAGGAAAAAAACCCACAGAGCTGATTTCAGAAATAGCTCCCAGTATGCATTGCCTCAACATGCAATTACTTTCCAAAGGCACAGGTTTGTACCAAAAAGTTATTTCAACCCCAGGAGACAAGAACATTCCAAAGAGAAGAGGCCTTTAAAGAATCGATTCAGAAATACAGACTCTTACAAAAAAAAAAGTTAGGTTTCATTTGTTAATAATGGACAGTACAAAGAGCCAGAACTGGTTAAAACAAAGGAAAAAAAAAAGAAAATAAATGAAACACCCATACACAGAAAATAAAACCACCAAACCCCTCCATATATTCCCAAATTCAACTAGAATTAAGTAGTAGACAGTATCAAGAAAAACAACCCTCCCAGTGCACTGAACAAAATACATTCTCAAGTTATTATCTGTCCCAAAGCAATTTCCTGCTAGTCTACCTAAAAATAGTAATAAAATTGCATCAAGGTCTTAGATTTCACAAACATTCAACTCTGCATGCAAAAAGGAGCTACAGCTAAGTAGCTTTTCAGAAGAGTAACTAAAACAAAAGGATCCTCAGTAATCCATGACTGTACCTGTTAACCAGACTGTGCATCCACGAAAACCACTTCTTGTTCCTACCACTTGGCCTCTTTTATTCCTGCTGACATGATGAGCTTGGTAGGTAACATTGGTTGCCCTTTGCATTCCCTAAAAAAGAAGAAGTTTGTTAGGTCTTTAACTTCTAAAGGGTGAGTTGGCAAACCATATTGAAACTTGGTCATGGTCACAAATAAAGACTTGGAGGCAGGAAAATGGAATTAAAAACAATACCAATTCCATCAGCTGCTGAACTGGTCAAAGGAGACACATGAAATTAGAAGTGTCACCCATAGCAAACCACATCCCTTGTGCTCCTTCTGTGAAGCTTGGGATTGACAGGTCAATCAACTACTACTTTCGAATACAACTTGTTTAAGAAAAATCAACTATAAAAAGACAGATGAACTGCTAGAGCTGCTAGACTTGACTTCTACTCACGTAATTCCAAGGATCTGCTTGATATAGCACCATAGGATAAAGCCCTGGATGGAAGAGGGGCCCAAGAAAACTGGTTAATATTCAAGGATCACCTCTTCCAAGCTCAGAGGTGATGCATCCCAAAAAGAGGAAGTCAGGCAAAAAAAGCCGGGAGACCTGCATGGATGAATATGGAACTCCTGGGAGGGTGGAAACAGGGACAGGTAGCCTGGGAGAAATAGAGAGAAAATGTTTGAGCAGCCAAAGATCAGGTTAGGAAAGCTAAAGTCCTGACAGAATTAAATCTGGCCAGGGATATCAAAGGCAACAAGAAAAGCTTCTATACAGGTACCTTGGTGATAAAAAGAAGACTGGGGAAAATGTGGGCCCTCTCCAGAAGGAAAAGGGAGACTTGTTACCCGAGACATAGAGAAGGCTGAGGCACTCAATGACTTTTTTGCCTTGGTCTTCACTGACAAGTGCTCCAGCCACACTGCCCAAGTCACAGAAGGTAAAGGCAGGGACGGGGAGAATGAAGAACTGTTGCCTGCTGTAGGAGAAGACCAGGTTTGAGACCCTCTCAGGAACCTGAAGGTGCACAAGTCCATGGGACCTGATGAAATACATCTGTTGCTCCTGAGTGAACTAGTGAAGGAAGTGGCTAAGCCACGATCCATCATATTTGAGAAGTCACAGCAGTCGGGTCATGTTTGAAAAGGAGGAACATAACCTCATTTTTAAAAAGGGAAATAAGGAAGACCAGAGGAACTACAAACCCATCAACCTCACTTCTCTGCCCATCAAGATCAAGGAGCAGAAGCTCCTGGAAACTGTGCTAAGACACAAAAAAATAAGGAGGTGATTTGTTACAGCCAACATGGCTTCACTAAGGGCAAATCATGCCTGACAAATTCAGTGGCTTTACAGTGTTGGTGGATAATGAAAGAGTAACTGATACCGTCTACTTGGACTTGTGCAAAGCACACGACACTGTCCCACATGACATCCTTGTCTCTAGACTGGAGAGACACATATTTGATGGAGGGAACACTTGGTGCATAAGGAATTAGCTGTACGGTCACACTCTTAAAAGCTGTGGTCAACAGCTTGATGTCCAAGTGGAGAGCAGTGACAAGTGCTGTTCCTCAGGGGTCAGTATTGGGACTGGCACTGTTTAACAACTTTGTCCGTGTCAGGGACAGTAGGATTGAGTGCTCCCTCAGCAAGACTGGCAACAACACCAAGCTGTGTGGTGCAGTTGACATGCTGGAGGGAAGGGATGCCATCCAGAGGGACCTTGACAGGCTTGAAAGGTTGCCTGTGTGAACCTCATGAAGTTCAACAAGGCCAAGTGCAAGGTCCTGCACCTGGGTCAAGGCAATCCCAAGCACAAATACAGTCTGGGAAGAGAATGGATTGAGAGCAGCTCTGGGCAGAAGGACTTGGGGATGACAAGTAGCTAGACATGATCCAGCAGTGTGCACTTGCAGCCCAGAAAGGCAACTGAACCCTGGGTTGCATCAAAAAATTTGTGAGCAGCAGATCAAGGGAGGTGGTTCTTCTCTTCTATTCTGCTCTTCTGAGACCCAATCTCCGATGCTGCAACCAGCTCTGCAGCCACCAACAAAAGAAGCACACAGACCTGTTGGAGTGAGTCCAGAGGAGGGAACAAAGAGGCTCAGAGGACTGGAGCACCTCTCCTGTGAGGACAAATTAAGAGAGTTGGAGTTGTTCAGCCTGGAGAAGAGAAGGCTCCAGGGAGACTTTAAAGCAGCCTTCCAGAACCTAAAGGGGGCCTACAAGAGACTTGGATAGTGACTTTTTACAAAGAGCATGTAGGGGGAACATGGGAGAATGGCTTTAAACTGACAGAAGGTAGTTAAGATTAGATATTGGGAAGAAATTTTTACTGTGAGGGTGGTGAGGCACTGGAAAAGGTTTCCCAGAGAGGCTGTGGATGCCCCATCCCTGCAAGTGTTGAAAGCCAGGCTGGAGGGGGCTTTGAGCAACCTGGTCTAGTAAGAGGTGTCCCTGCCCATAGCAGGAGGATTGGGAGTAGATGATCTTCAAGGTCCCTTCCCAACCAAACCATTCTAAGAGTCTGTGTTTTTATGAATTTAAGACTAAGAAGATCAAATGGATTCTCCCTTTTTCTGAGCTAAAGGTTTCTGTCACAAAACAGCCAAACATTGGCTTCTTTTTAACTCTCAAGAGACATTTTCATTGCAAACTGTGCATATCTCTTCAAAGTTTGAGTTCAGCAGACACTTCCAAACTACTTTGCCTTTATGTATGGTATCTTCAGTCTCTAGAAGAGAGAATTTATCATAGATTCTAAATATTTAAAGAAAGTACTATTTCTAAGGAACTTATTAAAGAATTTACTTTAAAAGATGGGGTTTTTGTAACATAATTTTAATTAAAACAAAGCTGGTTACAGAGTTTCTTAAAATCATTAATCATAATGACCTGCTCTACAAATATCTTCAGTAAGATGACACCACTGTCAAACACATTTCACAATCCAAAGTCAGGGAGCCCTCAGGAAGATTAGCCTTGGCATTCCCTTAGGCTTTAAAGGTACCTAACTATATGAACTTTGTTTGTAAAAGATCAAGACCTTAGACAGCCAGACAGAGCATGAACAATCAAACAAAAGGGGGTGAGTGTGTGTTTGAGGTGTGAGAGGGATTAGTGGATATGTAATGCTGCTTTGACTTCTCGTGCTTACAGACATATTGCAAGATATTTGCACTATCTTCTCCTCCATCATTGTATCAGTGCCAGTTGAAAATGAAAACACGCAGTATATTTAATATAAAAGAAAGAAGGGAATATATTTCTCTATGAAGAACTAATAGAGAGCTGTTCATAGGTTTAGAGGGAGACACCACAAAATAGAGCTAAGAGAAAAATGGTATCTACTTGTGGCTTCAAGGACTGCTGCTACATCATTCTTCTATTCAAAAGTTTTTAACTTCATTGGAAGTCAGGAATTTATGTGATTGTAAGTCCCCAATTTTATACACAACTATAACACTAGTTAATACAAACAGAAACTCAACATAGGAACCAATGTTCAAGATTTAAATACAATAACTCTATAATTCAGTTGTGATAGTCCAGCACCCATAAGAAACCACGACCTGCAAACAGGTTATAACCACAAAAAATGAAGTTATATTTGCTGATCATGCTATCCTCGATTAATTTATCTCCTGAAACAGAACTATTCTGTGCACAAAGTCATTGCAATATGGTCAACTAAAACCAAAAGTCAAAAAAAAATCGAAGTCTTTCTTCTTATAGTAGAAACAATTACACACTACATAAAATTGGAGATTTCAGTGAGCAAATGCATAAATTCTGGAATTAAAACCAACAAAAATAATTTAAGTACTTCAATTAAAAGATATACCGTGCACAATGAATGTACACAGCCATTCAAACGAATACAGTAATAGCAACATTCTTTCTCATTAATTCCAGTTGTACTGGATTGTACCAGGCACTGGACAAATAGCAGACAGCCTCAAAGCACAGATCTCATGCCACTGTCTCAGTTAGCTCTCTTACATTAAGACATAAAAACACACATGCTTTGCTTTTGACTCCTGACAGTGAGTCTATTATCAGACTCATATTTTGGAGGTTGAATGTCTCATCCAAGGAGACTTCTTCCAGTCCACATTCCATGAGATCAGTTTTCTTTGTTTTCCGGAACTAAGAAAGCTGCTCTGAAACCGATCAGGGTACTACACTAGGCTTACAAAACACAGGAAAATCTGAGGAAGCAGGCCAGAGGGATTCTTAAAATGATGAAAAAGACACATACACACACACACACAGAAAAGGTATTAATAACAACTTAGCAGAGATGACAAATCACAGCAAGGAGAAGGCCAACAGATTGCTAGAAGACAAGGCACACAAACGCAACAGAGCAGCCAGCAGGCTCAGCAGTGGGACAATAATCTATCTGTACTTCAGAAGCATCTAAGACTAAAGGTTAAAGTGCCCAAACAGTCTGCATGCATACAAAAACACATCCGATGCTGCCAGCCACCCCACCTTCTGTATCTGCATATCTGCACACAAACAAGACAGCTCAGTGCTACTCCTGGGCAAAGCAGTACCAAAATCCCCCTTATCTTCCAACAGAAAACCACTTTTTATAGACGTGCTCTAAAAAGTTAATAATTTAGCAAGCCATTCTCTGTTTCTGAGGAAAAAAAGAAAAGCAGTTGCCTAATCATGTCCACTTTGCTTCTAAATGATTTGCTACTACCACTGAGCAACTAAAGCTGAACTAGTTGAACATTAGATCTTCAACAATATAAGTTTTTAATTACTATCCCTGACATGTACACTTATTACCAATACTGATGTGGCACAGAAAAATATTCACTGGATCGCATTGGTTGTGCTCTTAAATTATTTAGTCAGTCTTCAAACTCTACTACATAAAATCTGATGACTGTCAACTGATGAAATTAAACGGTCATCCAAAATGATATCAGAAATATAGAATAGTCATTTCCTCTTACACACTGTCAAAGCATCTCTCACCTTGGAGATCTGTATTATCAATGTTAAAAGAAATTAAACATAAGAAAATGTGTAATAGAAAAACTCAGTGTAATGCACAAGTACCCTTTGAAAAAGCTATTTTAAAATTCTTAGCCTATTGTATTCACTATAATAGTCACTACTGAAAGGTCACACTACATTTTTGTAAAAGTGCTACTGAAAAAAAGGGCATTAATCACAAAGGTTTTCTGCTTTTTTACAACCATTGGATATTTCCTCTCTGACATGCCCACAAAAATACGTATTCCACCCTGAGATACAAATTTAGTACATCTGCACTACTTCGAAAAATCCTGCATGTTAATATTTTCCCTCCTACTCAACATGTTAAACACAAATAATGCTTTACTCCACTGTGATTCATTACAGTTTGCTTCACGTGAAATCTGAATTGCTGAAATGTGCACCGGAGAGCTGCAATGATAAGAAAGCAAGGAAGGGTGACTCTGCAGTTTATTTTTTCTGGCATAAAGGTAAAATTTTAGCTTTGCAGGTAGTTGTCCAGGGAAATAAACACAGACATCCAAAAACCACAGGAACAAAAGAAAGAAAGATGATGGGGGTCAAATGGAAATACTCTGTCAATTGCTCTATGTACAGATTTGCTGAGATAGATGACCTAATTTTTTTATTGTCTTTCTTGATATTTTGCCAAGTTGCATCTATAATTTTTCTTTGCCAAAGCCAAACCAGACTATTAGCGCCTAATACCTTTGATGTAAGAACTCAGATAGGCATCCAGATGAAGAAAAGCAAACCCAAGTTGCAATGCCAAGATCAAAAAACAGCCAAAAGAAGAGATTATTGATTTATTGTTTCATAGTTAACAGACAGATGGCATATACACTGGCATAAACTGAAGTTATTCTTCATTACTTCATAGCAACAACGAAACATTGTGCTTTTACAGTCACTTTACATTAAATTTTAACTTTTCACAAAGCAAGACCTCTGGGGAAGGAAGTAAATCTTTCCATGGCAAGCAGACACACCGCAAGCTACAGCATCAACTTGAGACAGTTTTGAGGTCAGAAGTATCAGGAAGGAACTGTGTATACAAACTGTATATACTGAAGAAGCTGTGACTAATTCCAATCCTCTAGGATGACATCGTTGGTTCTCCAAGCTAAGAACTCCCATAAGCTCAAAAAAGCACACAAGTAGCCTCGTCTCTGAATTGCAATCTTACTTTTAGTGCCCTTCTCATTTCCCAATCATCATAGATTATTTTTTTTAAGCTATTTGCTAACTTGCTCACCATATGCCTCTGTTATCAGAGATACCCTGATAACAACACATTTTTATGACGTTTATTCTTCACCTCTGATAATTCAACCAAAGCTTTCTTTTTTCCCTCCAAACTGGCTCAACGGCCAAACAGCAACTCAAGCAGATGGAATATTGTCCATTTTCTTTGTCTACATACAAACACAAGCAAGGAGAACAGATATAGTTCCAACACAAAAATTCAACTACCACTGACGCTAAAACTGCATATTTACATGAGGTTTCAGTACCTGCTCACCAAAAGATCTGCCAGAAATACCTTCCAGTAGTTACTGCCTCAAATTCTGGTTTGAAAATTTGTGCTTTGACTTGGACAACTGTGCTTGAGAAAAGAAGGGCAAGCCCAGAAATTATATCTGAGCAATAAGATCCTTTAGTCTTTTAAAAACCTAACAATTCCCCAAATCATTTTCTAACATAGCCTACAGCACTACATTTTCTCCCACTAACAACAAAAATTCTTACTTTGATTCTCACAATGCCCACTGGAAAGCAGTTTGCCACAGTGGTACCGATACAAGAGGACATCTAAACACCTTTGCATGTAGCACCACTCAATCTGCCAAATGCACACTCTCCTGCCACTTACATACAGACTATATCACCCTTGCCAGATGCTCTAAAGCTGGGACAGTTTCAAAAATCATAGCAGCAGAAATCAGCCAGAATCTTCTACAGTACTGTGTATACAAGCAACTCAGTGCTGACCATACTATGAGGAGTGTATTTTCATGTGCCACCTGCTGCACTAACAGCAGGACCAAAGGCAGAGACAGCCTGTTCACCAGTGGATTCACTGGCTGGCATCAGAGGAGATGAACAAGAAACAAAGCCAGAAATTACTCCACTGAATATGCTCTCAGGAACAAGAATTGGAGCAAGTTCTCTTTAGGAGTTACCTGGAAAATGATGCAACACCTGTTGTGTTAGGAATTCAAGCCACTCTAAAGAAAGTGTTTCAAATGTCTTCCTATCAAGCTAGTGTAGTGGCAGTGTTTGCAGCTACGCTATGTGCTGCTCTGTAACTGGGGAGTTTGCTGTGCTCAGAAGGGGGCTTGGCAACAGCACTTCCACAGAGAGAGCTGTATTTTGAATGGCACTGGAGGCACAGAGAGATTTTGGAAGACAAGGCTCTGCCTACTCTCCTAGGGGCTGCCGATTCCATTAGGGTATAGTAGGTTGCTTTGACTTTGCTCTCAGCTGAACAGACACAGAGTCAGAAGTGCCAGAACATTTGTCTGTGGAGCGTGTGAATCAGCAGCATTTTTGTTCCTGGTGAAGCTTCTTGGTTTATAAAGAGCATTTCAGTTGAGGTCTTCTGAAGAAAAAAAGGAGAAGCGGAAGACTTCCTCTGCTTGCCACGTAACATAGAGGGGGTTGCTAGCCTCAGCTGAACTCAGCAAGTACTTAATGTCTGTTAATGTATTTCCCTGGTTTGGACAAATCCATCTTGGCTTTGCTTATAACAAATGAAATAATACAGAGTAACTTTTTAAATACACTTCGTTACCCCCATCCAGACATCGTCTATTTCATTATCTTCTACACATCTGATTTTGCTTTTTCCTCGTGCAAATTGAAAGAATGTAACTTACCAATTACTCTCTTATGTAAACAAGTGTGAACTTGTACATAGCTGAGGAGTCTTGGACAGGCACAACATCTACCAAACAGTTTTTAGTACCATACCAACTTCCCCGTTTTTCAGGCAAGAGTTCCTTTTAATAGGAAAAGCATGGCCTGTACTACTCACAGCAAGACTTCAAAGACTGATTTACACTCTTATGTTCATATCAAATGTTTTCTGGATCTTATGTCTCGCCTGTTTCAGCTCAGCATTGGTTGAAATAAATAAATCGTACTTTTTTTTTCCCCACTTGTCTTGCATCATCGAAACTATCAAATGTTCTCAAAGGCCTGCAATGTATCTTCTAAATAGCTGCATTTTGGTCTTTGCTGTAAACCGATCTTCCCCCACCTTTATGAACAAGAATGAAGGCTTTGGTTAGGTTTTTTTTAAGCCCTGTCTCGACAGTTTTCCACATCACACCCGCCATACAAAGAACCTCAGTCTTTGGCCAACCCAGGTTTATGAATGGCCACATTGTACATCGCATTCTTAAGCCTTCCTTCTTCCAAGACGCTGGAAGCCGAGGGCTCGCGGCGGAAGAGCCTCCAGACGCCCGGTCCCCTCCGGAGGGGCTTCCTGCCCTTCCCCAGAGGAGCCCCCAGGCGCGCCCGCCGGGCTCCACGGCCGGGCTGCCGCTGCGCTACGGGGCTCGGACCGCCGCGCCCTCCGCCCCGCATCCCTCCCCGCCCGGAGCAGGGAGCCCCCCGTCCCGGCTGCCGCTGCCGCCCACTGCCACATCACCATGGAGCTCGGCCGCTGCTTCCTTCCTTCCTTCCTTCTTTCCTTCCCTCCGCTCTCCCCCCGCACGCCCACCTGCCCGCAGACCCGCCGCACGCCCACCTGCCCGCAGACCCGCCGCACTCCCGCTCACCCAGCTCGGCACCCTGTTGCTCAGTTTGACTTTCTTGCACTGGCTCTCGGGCAGCTCCATGACCGCGGGGGCAGCGAGAGGAGGAGGAAGAGGAGGAAGGGAGGAAAACGCGCCTTCCCGACTGATGCTCGGCGAGGATGAAGGCGCTGCCGCCGAGGAGCTGTGCCGTCTGCGCACACCCGCGGCTCGGCCAAAGGTGGTGCAGGGAGGAGCCGCGGCTCGGCGGCAGGGAGGGAGGGAGGGAAGGAGCGAAGGAGGGAGGGAGGGAAAGAGAGAGGGAGGGGAGGGGAGGAGAGGAGGGAGGGACGGCGGCAGGAGCGCCACACGCGCGTGCGCCGCGCCGTGACGCACCCGAGGGGGCGGGGCCGCGGGAGGCGCCACTTCCGGCGCCGGTGCCGCTGCAGATGGTGTTGTCCCTGTCCGTGTCCCTGTCCATGTCCATGTCCGTGTCCCTGTCCGTGTCCATGTCCGTGTCCCGGTCCGTGTCCCTGTCCCTCTCCTTCTCCACGTCACTGCCCTTGGCCATGTCCTGCCCGTGTCCCTGCCACTGCCCGCGACCCGGCCCTGCGCCCACCAACGCAGCTCGCCTCATTCGAGAGGACATAGTCTTGAGCTATGAGGAGAGGACATAGTCTTGCGATGCATCAAGGGAGGTTTAGGTTGGATATTAGGAGGAATTTCTTCACAGAATGGGTGATTAGACGTTGGAATGGGCTGCCCAGGGAGGTGCTGGAGTCACCGTCCCTGTAGGTGTTTAAGGAAAGGCTGGGCGTGGCACTTGGTACCATGGTCTAGTTGACAAGGTGGTGTTGGGTCTCAGCGATCTCAGAGGTCTTTTCCAGTCTAAATGATCCTGTGCTTCCCAGCCGCTCTCTACTACGATATTAAGCTTGGGTGGCACAGCGGAGGTGTTCTCTCTTGTGTGTGGTGCTCCCAACCTTCTCCGGTATCGCGCAGAGGAGAGGCTGTTCCGCCCCTCAGGAAAAGCTGTGGGCCAGGGGAAGGTGTGGAGTGGCTGTTGTGTTATTCTGTGGCAGGGCAAGCTAAAGACACAGCCAGAGCAGAGCACTCTTTTCCCTGCCTTTGAAGTAAGATGGGGCTTTGCTGAAAAACCTTAGCTTGGAGGTGATGAAACTGAGAAGCAGTAGAGTTGGCATCAGTGGTGGTGCTGTCATGAGTGACTGGAAAGGCAAGGACTGTTTCGATTGAATCTCCCACCTTACAAAGATCTCCCCGGCAAACAAAGATAATCCCATGCTGTGCTCTAGGAAATGTCTCTTATTGTGAATTTAGAACCAGAAGTTCTTGAGTTCTTATTTCCAGAACTGAACTGCTCTAGCAGTCAGGTGCTAATCTTAAGGTGTAGACGATGCCATGCTAAGAGGAGTGGCATTTGTTGTATAAATATTAGCCCATTTATGTTAATTCAAGCAAGGAAATGCTTTAGCACTTAAGTGCTAAAGGTGGAATGGTGCTGTAATTACAGGAATTACATGTACTGTAAAAACATTAGTCTATCCACAATCTATCCTGTAGCATGTTTGTTCTCTGATGGTTTTACCGGAAAATAAAAAGGCCCTCTTTGTGGATCAATGTTTACTCCTGCTATTGGTCAGACAGTGACATAATCTTAGAGGTCATAAAAAACTGTTTCTGAACAGCAATTCCTAAAACAGATCACCTTTTATGATTACATTAACATTCTAAAATATTGTATACATATATATGCATATATATTATAGTAGAATATTATAGTAAAACCACACATTTAGATAAGGTACATCACAGCATGGAAGGAACCACCACTACAGTGCTTCACCAGACATCCTGTCCCAAGATGTCAATTGAAATAAGAGAGATAAATCAAGCTTTAGGATTCAAAATATTCAAAAACATTGGATATTAGAAAAAAATTCTTCACTGAAAGGCTGCTCAGACATTGTAACAAGCTGCTCAGAGAAGTGGTGGAATCACCATCCCTGAAAGTGTTCAAAAAATGTGTAGATGTGGCACTTGGTGACATGGTTTAGTGGTGCTAAATGGCATGGCAGTGTTGGGTTAACATTTGGACTCAATGAACTTACAGGTCTTTTCCAATGTCAATGATTCTATGATTCTATAAGATTATTTTGAATAGCTTCCAGACATTAATTATAACATAAAAGGAATGTCTGAATTAGAATTGACTACAGACTAGAGATGAAGTATTCTCTAATAATTTCATTTAATACTTGATGGTTAAACACTGACCACTTACTTGTATATGACTGATATACAAACCTAGAAATGCCTTATCTATAAATATTACCTTTAAGATGCATGTTCTCTTATTTCTAGGAAGAAAAACAGTATTAATGAAGCATTCTCTAGAATCCACCTGCAGTTGTCACTTACAATAAAATGAATGAGAAATTAGGGGAGAAATTCATTTAATATTGGAATTGTTCCTCTGGTAAGCATAGTGATCAAACTCTGTTGACATGTCATTCTCATGTAAAGATGCATCTATTCTTTTTTTTTTTTCTTGCAAAATATCCAGATCAGAGTAACTCAGGTAGTCGTGCAGGCTGTCTGCAGTTTTGCTCCCTTTTTTTTTTTTTAAAGATAGCATTTTCAATGTAGATTATGCTGCCTACATAGAAAAGGCTCATCATTGTTCTGTCAGCAGAGTTTCCAAACTTTATTTCTCACATAAATCATTCTTCTTTTGACACCATTCTAGTAAGCAAGAACTTTAGAATGTCTTTTAAACAGATAAAACATTTTGTTTAAGTTCTTTTCAAATATCTCTCAACACTAGAAATAGGGCCATGAAGCAATCTCTAATGGCTTTTAACCATAAACTCCTTATTCACTGGTCTCCTGTTGGAGGTGCTATTTTTCCTCTGTCACCAGGTTTGTGTAGTGGAAAAGATGACCGTCAAAAGCTACCTGAGATTAACAAAATTATCATGTGGATACTTCCCCTGTAATGCAGCTTGGGTTGCAGACATATGCTCATCTACATTCAAAATAAAATGTAGGAAGTCCTGTGTAAGTCCCATAGGTCAAAGATGGGAATAGAGGAGATATTTCTGGGAACCTTTTCTGTCTTTAGCAAAAGCTTTTTATAAATCCGTTAATAATTGGACTGATATGTATGTCCAGCAGAACAGTGTGGCACAGCTGTTTAAAGAAGCCACAAAGAAAGATCAGCAGAAATGCTGGTAAAAACCCTGAGTGATGAGAGTACCACTTGTTTTCTGACATACTGCTGAATGTTTAACTCGGACTTCCTTTCATGTCCCACAATACTGAGGATTAGAGCTCTCTTCCCAATTATGTTGCAAGTATTACATCTGCTGAGTTTGCTCTTTAGACAAATAAACTCACTCCATGTGCCATCAGTGTTCAGAATGAAGTGATCTGTTTTGGCCAGAAGTGAGAGATGATGGTTGGTGGCCAGTTTCAGGTAATACAATGATGTTATGAGAAGCTGAACAGATGTCATCAAAGTAACAGGATATACTCAAGGCTTTGTTGGACGAGGGAAGGGTGTCTCTGACAAAGTTCAAAGAGGTAGACTGAGGAAGGTACTGGCTAGGAAAGAGAAAGAGCTAGGGGCAGTGCAGATGCTAGAACTCAGGCTTAAAACTTCTGCAGAGTTCCCAGGGTGCACACATTGTAAGGTGAAATAAAATATGATTTTAGCAGAGGTAGACCGAAATTGTATAGAACACAGTTTTGAAAAAATCTGATCTTTACGCTCCATCTTTTGCAGCTCTATCAAGCTGGCATTTCAACTGGTGTAAAAGCTGTGATGAATGACCACTAGAGGTCATTCATTGAATAAGAAATCATTCAGGCTTTCAGTTGGCTGGTTTGCTGACTTGGGGTTTATTTGTTTTGTTCTTTGTCATTAACATAAAGAATGAACTTCACAAGAGTGCTAAGTACTAAATTTCTGAAGATAACTGACTATCCATGTTCTCCACAGGTCCTCAGTGATTGTAGGTAGTCCTATGTGACTGCTGACATTTTCAGGAGTGCTAATGAATTTGATTGGGAACTAGACATACACCTAGAAACCTGAATACTTTGGTGTATGCTTCTTTGTGTGTTTAGGTAATTAACACCTTTAAAAAATCTGGTCCTAATTCCAGTGTTCAAAACTTCAGAAATATTTATCTGTTTGATAAATGTCTATTTTCCACATAACTGTCTATTTTAAATTTAGGTACTATATAGTTTCACCCTGTCTTTGGCAGATAGAAGAAAGAAAACGTGTACTGCTTATTTAAACATCAGGAGTAAAACTTATAAACTCTAGACAGAAGGATCTTCACTAGTGAAGCAGAACTAAAGACAGTACAACTGTGAAGGTGTTTTCCCCTTTCTATTCCTATTAAAGCCTCTGTTCAACATTTGAAGAAAAATACTTTTTTTTCCCCTTTCTTTTTCCACATCTCAGCGTGTGACATTAAATGTGGGGGAAAAAAATCTCGTGGCAAACCTGTAAATAAACTAAACCTGGTGGGATCTCTGAAGTAGAAATGGAGCAGAAGAAGGTTATCAGGCAGGAAGATCTGAAGATGCTTAGAAAAGAGAACTAGAAGGATCAGCAGTTACACCTCCTGTCAGATGAGCAAAAGAAAACGAAGTTCTATGCAACAGTTCTTATATTAAAGCCAAAGAAGGATGAACACTTCTTAGCTATGATCCTAGTAGGAGAGACAAGCTGAGAATGAAAGTGAATGTGAACTAACGGTTTGTTGTCTTAGGGATGAGAACATACTGAGGACTTTCACTCTTGTCAACAATCCTAGGACATAATGTCCCTAGGGCTGTTTTTGCCAAAGCACAACTGTTGAAAAGGAAGTTCCTTTGCAACTAAATAAATACATTGTACGTAAAGCTTTGCCAAGTAATTTCTAATGTCTCTGTACTATGGAATTGCTTTCTCACCAGCAACAAGTATTCTACCACTTTGTGTGCAACTCACTACATACATAATTTATCTTAATGATTGTTTTTGTTATTAGATTTAAAAAAAAAAAAAAATTATTTAATGAGGAAGGCCCTTTCTCAGAATTATCTGTAATACAATTGGAAAGCGAGCCATTAGGGTGCTTTTCCATAATTTATTGCTCTCAGCATGCAAATCCACCTCCTAAGAATAACATGTTTAGGAGAAAAAGTATCTATCTCATCTTGAACACTAAATAGAGAGCTGTATCACACACATACCCACCTGTTGGAAACAAATGTAGCAGTCCCACTATCTGATTGCCAATGCAACCATGGCACATTTTGAGAATCTAACTGATGTTTACTCCAGGAATTATTTCTTCTGAAGAAATCTTTAGAAAAGCTACTTTAGTTGGCTTTAGGTAGCAGTTGGTTTAGTTAGCAGTTTTGGCAAATCCACATAATTTAAAGTTCTATTTTTTTCTAAATGGAATTAGCAAGTTCCGAGATAATTTTTAAATAGGATTGCCCACAACTTTAAAAGATGGGAAATACATTCTGTATGAAAAGTGTTAAAAGTGTTGTACACATGGATACTAAAAGATAAATTAGTGAGTTGCCACAGAATCACTAAGCTTTGAAAGACAGCTTCATAAGAATAACTGCTGAAAAAGTAAATTAAAGGTTTCCAGAAACATGTGGTCTGCTCATTAGAAAACAGGACAAGGATCATGAAATGAATCCTGGGAGGAAAAAAGTAATTTATACTTTGTACCTCCAGTATTTGTTGTTCAGTATCAGACCTGTTGACATAAGTTTTGGAGGACTACCCAGAACTACTAAAGCCATGTAGACACCAACCATCCTTGAAAAGTGAGTGCTTTTAATAGGTCTGCAAGATTATTACATGACTAAAGATTTTTGGCTTGTCATTCTCTGTTTCAATTTCTCATCCTATAACATATGAATTATCATTCTTTTTACTGTAGCTACTTGATTTGAGGAAAAGTCTTTAAAGCCAAAGACTTTTTTATATACCCTAAATATTACTATGTGGATACATTAAATAAAGTTATTCTACCATAGTGGCATTTACTAGTACAGAATTATAAAATATATTTTGGTGGAGAACACCTAAGGGCCAAAATTAACAGAGACTCACCACATTTCTGGTTCAGTTCAAAAGGTGCTTAAATCCAGCAACTCAAGAACAGGAAAAACACTTCTCTAATCTAAAATATTTAATCAAACTACAGACATTTTCCTAAGGGCTAAAAGTACTGAATTATTTACCAGATGTGCCACTCTGAAGCAGCTTTAACTGAAATACTTTCTTCTAGACATCTCCAAGGAATTTAGAAGTCATATTTTCCCAGAATAACTGCTTCAGTGGGGCGCATAGCCAACCAGCGTTACAAGCAGAGATGTTGCATGCTTTCTTGGTGAGACCTCACCCCTAGAGCTGGTCACTTCCCGTGCCCCCCCTTCTGGTTAAAGGTGGCAGCAGCAACAGTTGGTTGTTAACTGACAGCTAACCTGGTTCCCAAGGAGCAGTTTCTCAGCTCAGGGCCTCAGACAGGTGCTTGTCCCCTTTACCACGGTCAGAGTGACACAGAGAACAGCCTGTGAAGTGCTTGTACCATGATCTCTCACTGACTCCAGTTGAACAGATGATTAGTGCACTTAATCAAATCAAAAGGAGCTGAAGGTTTTAGCCCTTTTTAAGAGGCTTTCGGCCCAGTAGCTAACAGGATCAGTCTCTAAATGCTTGAGTAATAATTTATTTTCTTTTATTCCCTTTGATGTCTGAGAACAATGTTCTTTGCTATGCTGACAAACATACCAGCAAAATTGAAATAGAAGAAAAGCAGCAAAAAGTGCTGGAAGTTTAACTGTTCTTTCCTGTGGGTGCAGTCAGTTTTGGTCAGACACATTTATCTGGTCACCTTGACTCCTCTCTGACTCCTTAAAAATTTTCTCTTGTGACTATAAACAATGTAAAAAGTTGGAGGAATAGTTTTATAAAGGTCTTGGAAACAGAGACCTTTCAGACCTTTTCAACTTTAAAAACTCATTGGAGCAATCTTTTGAGTTACTCAAGTTCACTAACCATAGAGCTAAACAAGACCACAAGGATCACCCCTGAAAAAAGGTCTGGAATTATTGTTACTGTCTGAAAAAGACTACAATATCTTGGACAAATTCTTCAACAAGCAGACCAGATGGGATTGCATCCAGAATCTGACATTTCATTCAGCAACAGCAGAAAATGGTTCCAGGCTCATACCTGTCTGCTCAGCAAAGCTTAAATTTTGAACTGAGGGAAAAAATTCTGAAAATCATAACCCTAAGAATGATGCCTTGGTGACCTTCAGAACAGGATATATTGAGTCAGGAGAAGAATAAAAAGAGGTCCTTTCATTATCATGCAAAGAATGGAGAGAGAAAAGGAGGCAAAGAAACTAGGAGAGAAGATATATTCCTGGCAGGAAAGTTTTTCTGAAATGTCAGCCTGTAAAATGTCTCAATAAAAATGAATCATCACTTCATGAGCACTGTAAGCATTTGTCCTTATGAATCTTTCTCTGTTGTAATATCTTGCTGCCTTAAACAGTTCTAATGTTATCATTATGGAAGAGGGGCTGAAAACTTAAAAAATAATAAGAACTAACCTACAAGGGCATTTTCACCCAAAGCAGGTAGAAGAACTGAAGGAAGAAGTCCTGTAATATTGAACAGATATATGAGAAATAAATAACCTGGGTTTATTATAAGCAAATGAATTTAGTGGAAAACCAGAAGGGGGTGGGGTTTCATTCGCAAAGCCTAGCCATGATGAGTTCCAAGGGTATCGTGAAAGCTGTAAGGTGGAGGGTCCTGTCTGGGCCTGACACCAGGGAACCTTTGCGGCCCGGAATAGGGAAAAGTGTAAAAATAAAAATGTATCCTCTGCCACGTGGCCGTCTGTCGTGTATGGAGAGACCCCCCTGTATTGTACAGACGGATACGTCACAAATCAATCAAGAGGGAAGGTAATGCCCCCTCCTGAGTCCAAGAAATTACCTTTTAAGGTAAAATCCCGGTGGTCACTGAATATTTAACAGCTTATATAACCGAAAGAATACAAAAAGAGCAATTTTCAAATGGTTGGTTTGCCTTTAGGTCCACGTGACTTGGAGTGCACCCAGCGCGCTGCAATAAGGAACTTCTCACTACACTTTCCTTGTCCTACAGGTATATTTTTTCCGTTTTTAAATCTAAAGGAAGGATTTTTCCTACAGATAGACTTCTAGTAATCTGAAATAAAAAAGTACATTGCCTTTAGATACTGTTTTCTAAACACTAAATCTGCTACCTTGTAAGTGAAGACAGGTCATATTTTAGTTCTTTTGTGGCTCAGTAAGTCTTTGCCTTCACATCTATTTTATGCCCAGAAAACTGAAATATAGCACCAAATGTCAAAGTCTTCTCAAAAGTGTGCTTTAACAAAAAAAGTCTGAAGAGCCAACAGCAGGCACAGGAATCAGATTGTTGAACTGTACGTTCAGTTTCAGAAGGGAGCATTAAAGTTTGCACCTCCCAATACAAACACAAATGAAGCACCTGGAGTTTCTTCAGACTCCAGAAGCTTAGCACATATCAGGCCCAGTGGACTGAGAGCAAACAGCACACTGGTAAGTGTCCAAGGGACAGACTGACCTGGTTTGTGGCAGCATTACCTCATGTATTACATTGTGTTTCACTTGGTCATAAGAAGTGTGACTGCAGTTTGTTTGACCTTTCTAAATCTTTATAAAGGTTATGTCTGTATATGGCCCTTGAAACCCATGGTTTAATGTGTATTTACTTGCAAGTTGATTCCCACAAAGGACTCAGGTAACATTCAACAGAATGCCTAACAGTAATTAGAGAAACCTTAGGAGATTCATTTATTATTACTCAGAGTTCGATTGTAATGATATAAAATACAGTCATGAAGGAAAAAGAATGCTTCAACAGTGTGCTTTTGTTCTCTAGAAAGCTGTACTGCAGAACAATTTTTCAGGATGTTACAGGAGAACGAAAAATAAAGCTCACGGTACTTTGAAAAAAAAGACAACATTTGAATGGGAGGAACATCTGAATAGGAAGTAGAACAGAAGTTGTTAAATAAGGTAGAAAACAAAGAAAGCTTTGAAATTATAAAGCAAGGTGTACCTCTGCCAGATTCATCACTGTATTCAAATCCAAATTTTCCTTTATACAAAGCCTCTTATCTTCTGTTAGTCTGGAAATCAAAGCGGATAATCAAGATTAAATTACTTGAAATGCAAGCATTCATATAGAGAGTCATCTTTTCAAAAAAACTTCCTTCCTGAGTAAATTTTAGAGACAAATGTCAGTGCTCCATTAGCATCATCACAACACCACTTAACAGTGTTTACATACTTCCTGATAATTCTACACCATGGTTGTTTTGACTAGAAAAAATGGTTACATCTAGGTTTAACTTGCCACATGTAAGCACAGTCTGTATATCTCAATTGACAGTCAATAAACAGAATGGTTATTCAATCTACTGTACAGAGTGGCAGAAGCATGAGGATTAGTTGGTTAGGTTCTAAGTCAAAAGGCTTCTATATAGAACTTTGACTTCAATAACTTCCCTAGGTAATTACACCTTGAGGCAAGGTGGCTTTAAAATCCCTCTCTGTAGGAGCTGGGCAGTACAGCAGAGTGAAGAGCATGATCTTCTTACTATAAAAGGTGGAATATTGCCAAAGGACTATTTTATGCATATTTCTACAAACTGTTTGTTTGTTTGTTTGTTTGTTTCTTGGATTTTTTTTTTTGGATGTGGGAGGAGGTTGTCGTGCAGAATTTTGTCATAGAAAGGTAATCTACAGTGATCAGGAGAAGGGTCATGACAGGAAATACACATTTCTTGTTTATGTTTCTGTTTATGATTTCAATAGCCTCCAATTAACCAAAAATACAGCTCAGACAGAGATGAAGTTCCTTCTAACCGAATCATTCTAATTTTGCTTAATAAATTTTTCTTTATCCTCTAGAGTATCTGCTTTATTAAATTTCTTTTGTTTAGGGATAGTATCTTCACAGCAAACTCATTAGACTTCATTTCAACTCAGGTTGATTTTAGTTGCTTAGCTTGGTGAAGTTGTTACTTGACTTCATCCAGAACATTTCAAAGCTGCACATGAACAGCTGGCTATCTGCTGTGGGGGAGGTTCCACTTGATCCTGAGCCTTTGTGCTTAGTTAGTCCCTTTGATCTGGTTAAACTGACCTGTACCCTAAAATTACTTGATTTCTTGCTGCCAGTCACATCCACCTTGCCTCATGGGCCTGAAACTATTTCCATTCACTTGCATTCTAAATATTTGTCTATACATACAGTTTTTTCAGTAGTTATATTGATGAGTCCCCAGTGTGGGGAGACAGGATTTACCAGCAGAAGTTCTTGTTTCTGAGTCTGGTTTTAGATACTGGCTGTTCTCTTCTGATTTTTTTCTGTTTTGGATTGGTAGAGCTAAAAATGAATGAGGGTGCCTTTGTGGAACCTGTCATTATGGAACTCAGTGAAAATTGCACCAGATGAAAGCCTAGAGCAACTTTTGTGGGAAACCACATAAGAACCACTCTGTGTATATTTACACAGCAGCCTATAAAATTTTATTCAGATCTGAAATATGAGTATGACCTTCATAATCTTCCTCTGTAATTTGAAAACATAGAAGTACAGTCTAATGTATCTTTTTTAGCTCAGAGAACACATTCTTCTCAGAGAATTTCATAGGTTTCTTGGAAAATTTTCCAGAGTTATAAATAAGGAGAGATGGGTTAATCTGTCAAAAACAGATGAGAAAAAAGAGAAAACCAAGATAAGCAACTTACACGCTTGTCTTTTAAACAATCCCTGTGTCTGTTTGTGTATACTGGGGAAGTGTAGAACCTGAGCCTTTGGCTGCCAAATCTTTCATAAAGAAGAACAATTTGTTCAACATGTGAACACAAACAAACTTCTCACAGACTTTCCCCTGCACTTTAAACAATGCAAGCTTTTCATTTTATTTACTCAGAAAAATGTAATTGAGATCCAGCAGATGATTTTCCGTGGTTTCACTCAACATAAGACTCGCAGCTCAAAGAACAAAAAGAGCAAGCATCTTGTACTGAGATGACACAGGGATATATCTTCTGACTGAAGTAAAACATGGGATCAACAGTCCCCATACAAAGTAACTCAATCACATTCCTTCACAATCCATACTTGTCTGAATCTATACAATTTGGCAGCTTTGGATAATTTCCTTTACTCCTCACTTCAGCCTCACCCTTTCCATCTAAGACTATAATTTTCAGGCCACTGGCTTGAAAGGCTCTGTTATAGACCTAACATTTATAGCAACCCTTGTGATATATCTATACAAGCCAGTCCTCTCTTCAGAATCTGTAATCTCTCACTTCAGAGCTCATATTTGAAGCCCTTGATTCACTGTGGTTTAAAATAAAACTTCGAAGTAAACTGCATTCTTTGGCAATAGGGAAACCCACAGGCTCCTGGCCTTTTTGATCCATCTGTCTGATGCCTAGGAAAGCAGAGGCCTTCATCCATCTTAATGGCTATGTCCCTGAAATAGCAGACATGGTTTACATTGACCACCTATTTACATTTCAGGAGGACATTAACCAAAGAAACCAATGATGAGGAGACATTGTGTTCATAGATGTAGAATAAGCTACTGCATATCTCCTTGAATACCAGTGTTAAGAAAGGAAGACATCAGACTAGGAGAGCTTTCTTTGCATATTCTCTGGATTCAAGAGAAAGAGCTCCAAAGTATCTGTGGTTAAGGCTTTGTACTAACAGTGTTAACAGAATAAGACATATGAATATATGGGTGAGTCAGACCCTAGTAGCAAATATTAAGGCCTTCCATATTACCAGATAAATGGTCAAAATTTAAACCCACTATTTTCAGAAATTCTAACTTGAAGGGCTTTTTTTACTAAGCAAAAATCAGATTTCTCTGGAGTCATCACTGGAAATGCTAAATGGCTTAATTTACAGAGGATGTCGCAAAGAAAAATATAGTTCTCTATGCAAGGAGCAGGAGTTCAAATTCCTTCTTGAAAATTTTGCAGTTCTCCTTTTTGATCCCTTTTTACAGCATAGGGAAAATAATGAAATTATCGTTTCTTCATCAAAGAATGGCATTCTTGCTCATACAAGTTTGTGATATATGCTATAAGAATCTAAATGAAAACTTTTATTTTTCACATGAAAATAAAGGATATAAGGACAACAGTTTCAGATGCCTTAGATGTTTGAATTCTGCAGTGCTCTGCCAACATAGAAAAATTCAATTTTAAATATCTGCTATGCAGTAAGATTTGTACCATTTGTACTATTTGCACATACTTGATGGGAATCTTTGGTTTTGCTTTGCTCTTTGGAAATTCTGACAACATTCTCCAGAATGCTACTCAGTCAGAATATTGCAGAGTTGATGCATCTTTTGGTGCAGATACAGGAAAAAAAAAATCACGTGTTAATTAGGAAATATATTTGTGAAGGTCAAGATAATATAAACAACTGAAAAAAGTATCACTTTTTAAGAACAGAGCATAGGATAGAAAAGAATGATTCACACCAAACTGATTAGCAATTTTTATGGTAAATCATAGTGACTTCTAGTAACAAAGACAAGGAAAACAGGCATTTCAGCAATTAACTTAAATGAGATACACTTACAGTGAAGCTTCTCCTTTTATTCCCTAGTGTAGATACAATGCCTGGGGATTTGCTGACCATTAGGCAGGCAGCCAAATGAGTCCTGTATAGCTATTGCTTCAGGCATCCCAGTTGTGCTCGTAATAGCACAGTACTCCTTAACAAGCTTATTTTTGGAATGACAACATTTTTAAAAAATCTTTTCCTTTGCCTGAAATGGTGAACTGAAAAGCAGAGGGTTAGTTCATTAAGTGAATGAGGCAAGTATTGTATTGTATTACTGACAATTAGCAAATGAAGTATGGAAGAGTAGAGGAAGTAACTAAGTAAACTACGACCCTATTAAACTGACTTTAGTAGTATGAAAGGTTTTAAAACACACAGCTTAGGAAAGAAAAATTACCACATCCAAGTAAATGGAAATTTGAAACAGTGAAGGGTAAAAAATCATTTTCTGTAGAGCAGACTATGAGAGAACTACCTAGTTGCCTTTTTCAGATAAAAACAATTCCTTCTTTTTCTGGTTTACCTTATTAAACCATTTATACATTAGTCTGTCAAAAATTAACCCACAATGGGAGGAAGGCTTCGCTGTGAGAGCATATCAGAATTTAGAGGCAGGAAATTAACTGGAATCAAATTAAAATTATGGAGAAAAACACAAGTTCCTTGATGTTGGACTGTTTGTACTATATTCACAAATACTGAGATTCAATTTATTGCATTGAAAGGGGAAATGTGTGTTTGGAGGAAAGTTACCAACAGAATTCTCAAGGATTAGTTTGGAGACTAAAAATAGCAGATAGTATCATAGCTAATTTTGGTACAGCGTATGTGCTTATGACATTTTCTGATGACAAAGTCTGGAGGCAATGTCAAACTGGAAAGGCTCAGAATATCATACGGGTCACTGAACTTCAGTTACTGAAAGGAGATGAGGTTAATATGTACAAAGTGCAAGGTTGCAGACTTTGGAATTAATAGCAGGAATTTTCTATTACCAGCTGATAGTTCATAGTTTAGAAAAGACAATTAGGTAAAAACCCTATACATCTGTTGCAGCACAACTGTGTACTACCAGGGAGATGAAACTATTAAACTCTCCACACAGTTTTAATATAGATAGACAAGTGTACAACCTATTATGTAAGAATTTTTTGTGACCTTTTCTGAAATAATGTAAAATGGCTGACAATCTTGGTATAGGAGACTGAAAGGATTTACCTTATTCAGTTTATTACCTTATTTCATTTAGCTTATTACCTTCATTTTGTTACCTCACTTAGCTTGTGTAATGAAAATCTGAGAAAACATTTATTATTGCTCTCTGGATATACTGGGGATAAAGGAGGGCAAGAGAAACACTGAAAGAAAAAATACTTGAAGTAGAACTCAGTATCAGCATATGATCACCTAAGAAAATTGCCATGAAAATTTGTCATGGAGATTAGAAAAGTTTCCAACTGTTCAGGACATAAAGTACTGCAACAGCTTCCCAGTAGGAGTATGGAGGCAAAAAAATCTAAACCTGCTTTAAGATGAAAACTTGATAAATTTACAAATGTGGTTATATGACCTGTTTAATTGCTGCAGGAAGGAACTAGATCCCCTAGTCCATGAAATCTTTTCTGATCCTGTGTTCTATTTAGGAAAAAAGCAGATGAGAAAGCTTCAGCAATAACAGAAGCAAAAGACAACAAGGACATTTCAGTCCAAACATAAAGGAAAAAATTTAAACAAAGTACAGCTGTGATCTGATCACCTGGACATAGGTTAGCTGGCAATAAGGCAAACTTTCTTACTTGAAATTCTGGAAAATGTTATTATTCTGTTTCTTTTACAGCATACCTAGCTGCTCTTCCAGATATAGTTCTGGGATGTTTCCAAAGCTGCTATGGGAGATAGATTTGTGTCCTTTCTAGGCAGTTCTACTTTTGTTTCAGTTACAGTAAATGAGGGCCTGTTTTCATTATACTAGTAGTCCAGAGTCAGAAACTCTTTTGGTAAGGCTCCTGTATATCCCCCAAACCCCCACTTTGCTCTCCAGGGATATTCCCTACATAGCAACAGTTTTCAAGTCTTAGCCCAAGAGTGTTTGGCAGCACGGAAGGGAGCTCCTGTAATTTATGTACCCACGACACCCTTCTGCAGCTGCACAAATCTGAAGGTTCGTTTGTCCTAAAGCTATTTTTGCCAAGAAGTGCAGTTAGGCCAATAAAAAGCAATTCTCTTCATAAACCTTGCTTTGAGTATCAAGTAAGCAACAGGGGAAAGTCGAGACCCAAAAGCAGTTCTCGAACCCCCCCCCCCCCTTTTTTTTTTTTCCAAAAGCCTTAAGTAAGTAACTCATAGCCAATTTTTCACCTTTGGCCCTGGGCTCTGCATTTTGGTCACCTTGTTTGGCTGGGTGCTTGTCGCTGCTTGGAACCAATTTTCGAAGGCCTAAATAAATTAACCCACGGCCAGTTTTTCACCGTCGGCCTTGGGCTCTGCGTTTTGGTGCCCTCGCCTAAGCTGGGCGCTGTTCGTCGCCAGCTGCCACAGTTGCGCCGCCAGTTGCGCTGGATTCATCCCCTTGCAACAGCCATGCCCTCACGGCAGTGACTGCCCCTCGGGCGGCCTTTTCTCCCGTCTCCCCAGCACGGGGGATCCCCGGGTAGGCAGAACTCATTTGGATTTGGGTCGGTGCCCCACTCGGGCAGCGGCTCTGAGGGGGCGGCTCTGGCCGAGCTCGGGGTTCAGCGGCCTCGCCCGGCCCCGCTGCCGCCCCCGCCCGGCGGCCCCAGCGCGGCCCCGCGGCGGCTCTTGCGGCAGGGCCGGGAGCAGCGGCCGGGCAGAGGGGCCGGGGCGCCGCCGGCGGCTGCAGCCTCCGCCCGAGGGGCTGCAGCCTCTGCCCAGCTCGGCCGGGGCGGACTGCGCCCCTGAACTACAGTGAGTGGCGATCCCAGCACCTCGGGGATAACTCACCTCTCCTGTGCCGTCCCCAGGCACGAAATCCTCAGCCCTTCCCTCTTATCACTAGTTAAACCCTGCCAACTCAAACCCAAGCAGCCCCTTCTTCCCTCAAAAGAAACCATCTAGTTTATCCATGACTCCTCTCCCTGTGTTCTTATGCTTTTCCACAAAAATATTTCACTGTCAGGCCGCGGCTTGTAAACTCTTCGGGTGGTCTCCTCAGGCAGCCAAATGTCCACGCTGTGCTTTTATTTTAAGGAGAAATGAGAAAAGCATTTGATTACAAGGGGCTCTCAAACAGGCCTATTTAATTTTGATTTCTTCCCACTTGGATCTATAAATATAGCTGAAGATTACAAAGGGTTGTAAAGTAAATACCAAAAGGCAACACTCACAGTTTTCCACACAGCTACACCCTAAACCCATAATATGAGGAAATCTGTCCAAAACTTTGAAGTGCTATTATAGTTTGTTATATGACAAAACACTGGGATTTCTATGTATTTATTTAGCCACCTGCCACTCCCTCAGCAGTTTTTAAATCCGTTTTTTTTTTGCTATATAGGAAAACAGTATTAAGGGGAGTTGTATTTTCAAGTTACTTGGATTACAAAAACATTAACTGAAAGCAAATTCATGATAACAATGTATCTTTGACTCATACTTGCATGATAAAATCAAAATCTTCTTTTAATTTATTATTTGGGGGGGGAGGGAGGAAGCCTTTGATTCACCTATTTTCTCCTTAATTATTTTCCTCCAACTGAATGTTATTCTTATGATTCTAGCAAGAAATTTTTAAAAGTAATTTTGACCTCAGGTCCCATTAAATAAACAATTAAAACCACAAAAAGACAAATTAGTAGTAGTGTTTCTGCTCATTTGGGAGCACATTGAAGACAGCAGTTGATACAGATGATCTAATTAAACCAAATGATGTAATAAAGCAAAACAGAGGATTACGAAAATTTCCTTTCCCTATTTAAATTCTCTGTGATCCAGACTATAGCATGTCATGTGTTCCAAACCCAGATTCTGATATTGCAGCCAATGGACTTATATTTGAAGACCAGATTTCTGTTGTTGTTGTGTTAGGAGTTTGTCAGGTTGCCTACTTTGAACTTTAATCTGTTTTTTTTATAGTGTATCTCATTTGCAGTTCTCTGTGATGTTTCCAACCTAAACAGAGTTGCTCTCTTGGTTAAGATGGACATCCTATGCTGTGATTTCATTTTAGAGTATTATCAGTGTATTTAACTCAGTATGAGTTAGATCTCTACCAGCATAGTTTGATCTACTGAAGTTTATGGAAAAACCTTAATGAATCTGAGTTATCTCAGCAAGGTGCTGGCTGAAGGATCAGGATACTAATTTCTCATACAAGCGGTACACTTTTCCAGTAGGAGAGGACTTGATATTTACCGTGTAACACAGCTTTTCCTCTTTGTTACATTTATAAGAAAGCTGTTTGGTTTGTATCCGAAAGCTTGAATAGAATCCACTGAAGTCATGTGTAGCTTGGCTGCTAAGGATTTGAGGAAAGCTAAAAGAAAACATTTGGTTTAAACACTGGATTGCAGTGGTGTGTTCTTGGAACAAGAACAAAAATATTTTGCTATTAAACGAAAATATTTTTAATTACAGAAGAAACCACACTGAGTTTGTGATGCCTGTTTGAAGTCTTGTGTCTACGGAAACGCACTAACAGTAAATTTCAAGTGTTTTCCATCAGAAGGCATTGGATGTAATTCTTAGTGCCAATAATTCTCTGGTATTATATAATGTATTCTTCCTAAAATTAGTAGAAGCTATGTTGTCACATTTTGAGCAGTTCTGACAATTACTCTACTGTCTATATATGTAAAATTTGTACTCTGAAATTAAAAATTATTAAAATCCTAGTGCAGTGAGCATAGGTGTGTAGCAGCATTGATAGGTATGTCCTCCAGGCATCCCTATATGCCATGGGATTTTTTTGAAAGGATGTATTTATAGGCAAGCTACCCTGAAATTCAGTGTTTCTGCAATGAAAAGTTGCAGCTAGCAAAGAGCACACAAATTGTTTCTTCTGTAATTTTAGAAAAGAAGGTAGTAATACTAAACCATTTAAACTATTAAACCAACTGCAACTACTCAAATAATTTACTGAGATTACTCAGGAGCATAACTGTGGGTACTTGAGAATGTGCCATGGCATTAATCATACCCATAAGGAGCTCTCAGCTCTCAGTTTCCAAATAGGAGAGTAGAATTTTCCAAGAGTATGGCTTTCCCTATACCATGCATGTATTAAGCTCAACACTGAATTAATGGGATAATGGCATGCTACTAATACTGCATATTAGCTCACCACCTAAAATTGTTGAGGAATATTTGAACTTTAATAACTGTAGCAATGAAGATGAAACAAAGATGACCCTCTATGAAGCTGAAAGAAAGACTTCAGGAACAATACTGTCCATATGCCTTTCAATGTTCCTTATCAGACACCTGAAGAAGGTATTTTGTGGAATATAATACTCTTCCAAGTACTGATCCTGCCTAAAAACTTCTCAACTTGGTAGTAGGTGCAGCCAAAACATTATGGGGTATGTATGTGCAGGCTGAACCACTTTAAAAGCAGTCAAAAGAAACGTTTTGTGTTGGTTCTTTGAACAACTGACAGCTGTCCAGATCATTAGAGTTTCTTCTCAATAACCAAATTTGAGTGGGTGCTACAGACTGAGATAAAAATAAGACTGAATTCAAAATGAGAGATGGTTTGTTCACTAGTTTTAGTGTCAGATTATTTTAATTTGAAGCTGTACTCATTGCCTCTTTCAGGACACAGAAAATAAACTACGTTTGACATGTTCTTCAGAAAACCCAGATCTGTCTGATAGGGTAAGATTCATCTCATTTAACTTTAGTTGGGTATATATCAGAACTAAGCTAGTTGCCTGCTCTTCTATAGAGATAAGAAAGAGTAGAAAAATTATTTATCCAAGCTTCTTTTGAATGGCATGTGTTAATGTCTGTCTTTTCACATTGGGTACAGAAATACAAGAAATACAGAAATGCAGTAAATACCAAAACTTTTGAAAGCCAAACCAGACAAGATTAACTTCATAGTATGCAACTTGACTGCATCTCTTTCATATGAAGATTAACAATTTTGGAGCACATCTTTAATCCCTCAAGAGTTAGCTGAATGAATTTGTGTGTGTGTGTATGTGTGTGTGTGTGTGTGTATGTGTGTGTGTGTGTGTGTGTGTGTGTGTGTGTGTGTGTGTATGTATATAAAATAACAAATATTTCATATATAAATATTTAGGAAGTTTATAGTGAAGAATATGTGGAATCAGGCAATCCAGGGGAAGGTTGCAATAGGACAATTAAGTTAAATGATAAACCATAACTATTTGAATAACCTTGATCCATTTTTATCTTTATAAATGTGGTCTATCTAAAGGCAAGTTACGTGGGAGTTTATGAGGCAACTGAAAAATAGGGCACTTGGTATTGTAATTATTATTATAAATTTTATTGATCTCCTCCCTCCTTACAGACATGCATCACTAAATTGGAGGGTGAGTAAATACATCTGGGTTTGGTACAGAGTAGTAAACTAAAATCAAGCAGTCTATGCTGAACTCCATTTTCCACCATCCAATCCACTTACCAGTTCAACAGTACAGCTTTAATTGCAGTAACATGATTTGTAATATGTCAAAGCTGTAGGCAAGGCTATGCTAGATCTGGAGCAATGCATAACAAGAAAGTAAAAAAAAGAAAAAGAAAAAGGAACAATGTAGATTTTACTTGTAGACTCTAAATGCCAGAAGACTGTCCATAGCCCAAATTTAAATCCTGGAATGCCTTGAATGTTTCCTGAGAAGTTAGTGATGCTAAGGCATTTTGAGAAACACCTTTGGCCACAACAACCCCCTGCAGCGCTACAGGCTGGGCGCAGAGTGGCTGGAGAGCAGCCAGGCAGGAAGGGACCTGGGAGTTTGGATTGACAGGAAGCTGAACATGAGCCAGCAGTGTGCCCAGGTGGCCAAGAAGGCCAATGGCATCCTGGCCTGGATCAGGAACAGTGTGGCCAGCAGGACCAGGGAAGTGCTTCTTCCCCTGGACTCAGCACTGGTGAGGCCACACCTGGAGTGCTGTGTCCAGTTCTGGGCCCCTCAGTTCAGGAAGGATATTGAGGTGCTGGAGCAGGTCCAGAGAAGAGCAACGAGGCTGGTGAAGGGACTGGAGCACAAGTCCTATGAGGAGAGGCTGAGGGAGCTGGGGCTGTTCAGCCTGGAGAGGAGGAGGCTCAGGGGAGACCTCATCACTCTCTACAACTCCCTGAAAGGAGGTTATAGCCAGGTGGGGGTTGGTCTCTTCTCCCAGGCAGCTCTCAGTAAGACAAGAGGGCACGGTCTTAAGCTCTGCCAGGAGAGGTTTAGGTTAGATATTAGGAAGAAATTCTTTACAGAATAGTAATCAGCCATTGGAATGGGCTGCCCAGGGAAGTGTTGGATTCTCCGTCCCTGGAGGTTTTTAAGATGAGACTGGATGTGGCACTTAGTGCCATGGTCTAGTAACCACAGCAATAGTGGATCAAGGATTGGACTTGATGATCTCAGAGGTCCCTTCCAACCCGGCTGATTCTATGATTCTATGAAATTCAGCTGGTTTTACATGCTTTAGCATGTAATCCCTTTACCGTTGTCACGCAGTAATTGTGCTTTATATGTAAGATTCTTTTCTCATTGATATATTTGACCTAATCCTCCAATGTCTTATGTGCTATAGAAAGTGAATAGAAAAATTTGCATATTGGTTAACTAAGGTTATATACTTTGTAGAGATACAGAGTCATATCTGCAGTCTTTTAAAGAGAAACTCAAGCTAGGTTCGAATGAACTAGTTCAGCTATTGGAAACAGTGTAGCCATGGCAGCAACCAGTTCAGTTTCAGCTGTAAAAGCTGCCTGTAAAGGTAAGTAAATATTTGGACAACTCGCTGGCACTCAGTTCTTGTGCTACAACAGTTACACTACTTCAGCTATTTTATGTGCCACTCAGGATGACCTCAGCCTAAGGAGACAGCATAGTTGTACCCGTTGGCTGCTTGATGCCTTGCCCAACAGGCTTAGAAGCACTCGAGAAAAGAAAAGCAAATTTAAAACTCTACCAGTTCTTTATGAGCATCTGTGTAGCAATCTCTTGGTCCAAAACGTGAGACTGTAACAGACGCTTATTCCTAGTCTTGAGCTGTCACTACCTTTTCCCTCCTCAGTGCTCATCCTCCATTATAGAGGAAGTGATAACAATTATCAGCGTATCCAAATAGTATTATCAGTTCTTGTATGTATACATTTTCTGTAAACAATATGTTTACATATTCATTTAATCATTCAGATGATCATTTTACAAACTTATTTTTGTTTCTGCGCTGCTGAACTGAGGAGCCCAAGAAGACTAGTGACTTTAGTCAGTACTGTTTCAGAGTGCCCACTGAAGGCCTGATTCCATTCCTCTCAAAAACTGCAAACCTGGCTCATTTCACTAAGTTGCTTTATAATGCAGCGCCTATTCAGGGAAATAGCCATGTGGTAAGACACTGTTCAATGTGTTGAAGAGTGTTGGTCTCAAGGCTCTAGGACTGATCATTTATTATTCACATGGGTTTATTTACTGCCCTGAAAGAACATAAGCAGGCTAGTACTTCTGGGGCAATGAGATATACCATTAAGGTGCCTTGTGAGGCCTGTTATCTAAACTTACTTTGCACCACTGCTTTTGTATTCAGTGTCTGAGGATGGTTTTTACATGGTGATTGAGGTATTATTAGCAACTGAATGATTGTTAGAAATCACTATAGCTAAGCCAGCTGACCTTATAATTCTGCTGCCCTTAAAATGGATTTCAGTAAAGGTATATTTTATACCTTTACTGAATAATTTACAGACCTCTTTTACAAGACACCACAAAGGATCAACAGAGATATAAAACATACCCACTGCTGTATATGCCAGCTACCGCAAAATGCCACAGTGTTCTTTTTGCAGAACAAATTGCAAACATATGCACCAATTCAATACAGATTATTTTCTTTAAATCATACAAGCTACCCATTAATTAAGTAGTTAATAGTGATTTTTAGTTCTTTTATTTTTCTTATAATTAAAAAGTTACATAGAAGAAAAAAAGAAAAAGTTGCTTTTCAGTGGTCTGCTTAGGGAACAATAATGGCTATTAGTTTTTCAGGGTTTATTTCTGTCTTAAATCTGTGTATATATGCTAATAGTTAGAAGCTGTGTTTCCATAATGAGGATAGCAAGATGTTTTAGACATATTTTGTCATATTTTTGCCATTCACTAACATTTTCTCCTGCTGTTTTTTGTATGTCTACTTCAGAAAAAACTTAAGATCCAAACAAATATTTTCCGTTTTAATAAGAAAGAATATCAGTTTTTAAATGTCAGAATTGTCTATCAGAGCTCTTTTCTCAGCTTTAACTACTGGACAATATTTTTGTATCACCTAAGACAAATAAATTTATGATGAAAAGTGATTAATGTTTTGATCAGATGGTGACTAGGGATTTGACATGGGGTAGTGAGGTTGGAGGGGTTACTAATTACTCAGCAAACACACATTCCTGGCTTGCTGCAATGTTTAGTAAGATGTGTTTGCATAAAATACTATGGAAGATGGTGTGAAATAATTTTTCCTTCATACTGCAGTAGTATGGTCATGATTACAAATGGGGATTTTTAGAAGTACAAGAGGGAAATGCCAAATACATGGAAGAAGAAAAATGTCCCGGTGAAGAGGTTAAGCACTGGAATTTCCTGACAAAAATGCTGTGAACTCTACATCATTGGAGATACTCAAAATTTGACCAGCTATCAAAGCCCTGCTTTGATAACAGGTTAGATTGCATGACCTCCAGAGATGCCTTCTAATCTAACTCTCCTACAATTGAAAGACAACTGCCTGTGCCCTAAATTAACTTCTGTTTCAGTCATAGGGAAAGATGAAAAGACTGTAGGCCAGACAATTTATAAGAGAAAATGAATACACAGTACAAATTTATGTTTTTGTTTCCACATGTACTATTTTAGAACATGGTTTCCAGACTGACTCGTTTGAAATATATTCTTTAATGTGTCTATAGGCTGAGCTGCTCTGTATTAATTCTAAAAAAAGCTTGACCCAGAGTTAATTTTAGAGGTGCTAGCAAATGCTGCTGTTATAAAGCATCTTTTCCTGTTTATGGTAAGAACAGATCTTCTCTTTTCTTGTACTTATTACCTTGCCAAAACCAGAGGTCGTTAGCAAGGTGAATGTCTGTTTTTTCAGTGCTGCTGTCAATATAATTTTAGGAAATACACACAACTGCTGTACAATACAAGTTTTCAGATGGAAAGAAACAGTATTTTAGTCCACGTTTTTCCCATTACTGTCATTGAGGTTTGTATTTGGCATAAGAGATGTCAAGATTTTTTTAATTATTATTTATTTATTTAGAAGCTGTACAGGATATATCGTTGAAACATGGAGGTCCCTGCAGTTTCCCTTATACAGCTAATTTCTATAAACTAAGAAGGGGTTTTTAAAAGCTGTAATGATTGCAACTAATACAAGTGCACATCCATTAGGACTTAGGATATCTTAGCTGAGCTGACATTAGCAGTACTTAAACAATACAAACAATATACTTGTATAGAAAAAAAGCAACCAACCTCTTTAGTATGTATTCATGCAAAAACCTGGGAAGTCAATAAATATATAATGCAGACAAACTTAACTTTTCCTCCATATTTGGTAATAAAGTGCAGACATACAGTCAGTTTTCCAGGTTTTCACTTTTAGGTGAGAATCTCAAAAGTATTTTAAAAATGGACAGATGAATGTGAAGAAAAATTAGGGTCCCAAAATACATATATAAACTTATTTGAGAGATTCAGAATAGAGTTCCAACCCATCAAAATCTTTGATAGAGGAGGCTGGTCATAGGTCCCGTGCAACTGGGCTATCGAAAAACAGTGAAAATATGTAAAAAATATAATTAGAAGCAACTTGCCCAACATTGCAATGCAGAGATGGAAATAGAATTCCAGTCTTTTATTTTAAAATCCCAAGATAAACAGTAGATTTACAGTGTTCCCTATTCCCTATCTTCTATACAGTTTTGGATTTTATGGTTTTTGGCAGGCTAACAAAGTTTAGCATAACATTGTGGGCTTATGTGGCCCTCTTTCCCTTTGTAATATTCTTGGAACAATATCATAATAAAGTGATGTTAAAAGGATTATTCCAGCACTTTCTGATTCTGAAGTTTCTTCCCATACTCCATGTACCAGAGGCCTGATCTGTCTCACATCTGTGCAACCGTGCACACAGCCACTCCGCCTATACCAACATGTTTTCACTCTGGGTTTATTGGAAATTTCCAAGATTTGTTTATTCTAGACACACTAGATTTCCCACTGATAAAAAATAGTGCGATGTTTGCTTATAGTGCATAGGTCAGTGAGCTGAAGTCAGAAAACCTCATCCCGTTTCTGATGTGCAGCTGAACCTTGGAGAAGCCACCACTGTACAATCCTATTTTTATCTAATAACTGGGAAAAACCATAATACTTTCCTTTCTACAAAGTCTGGATGCATATAGATAAAAAATACTGAATATTTTATTACTAATAAGAAGTTATTATAAAAATCAACTGAATATCCATTGCATACTAATATTTGAAGGAGGATTGAGAACATTAAAATTATGTAAAACTTAGGTTAACATTTAAAGAAGACACTGTTACAATATGTAAAAAATAACCATATCTTTATTTTCTTATTGACTTAAATCTGTAAGTTATTCAACAAAATCTTAACTTTTTGTTACCTTGAGAGTCTTATAAAGGAAAGAAGGCACATCATACAAACCTTGAATGAAAGCAAGAATATACAGAAAGTACCTCAGCCATGAGAAAATTTGCAGAGCACAGGGAAGGAGTAGGAGAGGAGGGTGATGAAAATAAGAATGAATAAGGAAGTTATAGTAAATTTAGGCAGAAGAGAAGCAGTCACTTTATATATCCCTCAAGAATTTGAGTTTGGCAATTCATGACTGTCTTGGATTCTACCGTCAGTAAGAATTAAAGTTTTTTATAACTGAATAGTCAGTATGAAAATGAAATATTTATGACCATTATTCTCATACTACAGCTTCTATTCTTAAGAAAATTTAAGTAGTCATTTTAAATCCTGCAGAAGAGAAATTGTTGTTGTTCTCAACCTTTTTCACATTATCCTAGCATACAGAAAAAGTGATATAGGGTTTTATCAATTTTATTTTGAAAACTTCTTTCTAGATCCAAAAATTGCTGATGATTATAACCCACCACTTACTTGGTGCCTAAGGACTGAAATAAAACGTGATTCTTCATTTCTCTTAAAAATGTTGGATTTTTCTTAAAAATGTTAAGTCCACAAACATTTTTCTCAATGCTTTATAATATAGTTAGTTAAAACTTGGTATTAGTAATGCCAAGGTCACAGTTTCAGTCCCCTGTATGGGCCATTCACTTAAGAGTTGGACTCCATCCTTGTGGGTCCCTTCCAGTTCAGAAGATTCTGTGATAGAAATCTAGTAGAATTTCAAGGATTTTATCAGTGACCTGCAGAACTTAATGAACTTCCATTAACACCAAAACTGTTAATCCAATACCTCCCTAAACACTTTACAGATTTAGCAGAAGATCTATTAAAGCAGATAATAAATTTGTCAGAAGAAAAGCCCTAGTGAAGACCTAGCAGCAGCCTTCCAATGCTCGAGGAAGTTACCTACCAAAAGTCTGATGCCAGGCTCTCTACAGAGGGACAAGAAAAGAGAATGAGAAACAGCAATCAGAAATTGGGAAAGGATGTTCCAGCTAGATGTAAAGAAAACATATTTCAGTATGACGATACTTAAGTATTGGTGCAGGTTTTCCAGAGAGTCTGTGGGGTCTCAGAGGTTTTCAAGACCCAGATGAACAAAGGTCTGGGCAGTCTGGCCTGAATTGGGTGTTAACCCAACTTTAAGGAGTGGGTTCACAAGAGGTCTATTCCTGGCTGATGAAGTCTCTGATTCAATTTGCAGCTAACTCTGGTGCTGAATGTGACAACTTTTTAACAGGCAGTGTGAAGCACTGCTTAAGAGTTTAGGACAGAAAATGAGATGTAGCTCTGATAGTCTCAAGGAAAATTTAGGTAAGTAGAGCAAATGTAGGCAAATTGTAGTCCCCTCTGCTGAAATGAAAATCAATGAACATGGCACAGTTTTCCTTTAAGCTTCTTTGAGCATTTGCAGTCAGCAATATTTGCATTCATCCCATTTGTGCCCTAGTCTGCCTGACATTTTTTTAAAGGACAGTGGCATAAAACCTTTGCTATGCTAGAAAGTTGTTTCCACAAATCCATTATAAGAACTAAAATGTAATTCTACAAGTGACCATTAAGTATTGCAACTGTTTTAAGAGAAATTTGCAGGAAGCAAAAATCATCCCAGGAGCTGATGTCTGCATAAAAGACTGCATGATCATAAACCTGCTATCATCAGCATGTGGACTGTAGTGATGTATAGGAAAAAAGTGGAATGGAAATGACTGACACTGGCCACTGGTTCCAGTTCTTCTTCTGCTCTTGGGATGCCCAGTGGAAGCTAGATCATGATCTTTCAGCCAAAGGCTGCTAATCCCCATGATTCCAGAGATGTAAGGAATATAAGACACTTGTATTCCACCTTACATTCCAGATCTTATATTTTTTGCTGCAGGAGATATCCCGTGCCTACTCTAAAAATCCAATTTCCCCTTCTTTCCCTCTGTGACAGGAGTCAGAATCACAAATAAGGACACATATATGAGGGACAGTTTCTAGTTTGTCCTTCTCCTTGTCTCCACGTGACAGCAAAACAACAACTCCTTAAGATGCAAAGAATGGTATTTTGAATTCAGTAACAATAGGTTTTAAAAATAGATTAAAAAAACCTCAGTACCTCTAATTACAATGTTTAACTTGCATAATCAATGCAGCATGAAATCTTCAGGAATCATTACATAGACTTATAACATAGAATCATTACTTATGAGTGTTAGGTGATGTGAAAATACTTTTTCAATGTGGATTGTGCCATCCCTATCTGTCGTGTGTCCCAGGCCCTAGAAGAAAGGTGAAGAAGAAGGTGCTAATTAACTAACTCCCAGTGGCTACAATATCTAGTTTAGCCGTGATTGCTTACTATGGCATAGTTCTCTGTGTTGCAGTATTTTTCTGGTATTCTCATTAGCCCTTCCCTCAACATTTTTGTGAAGAAATTAACAAAGTTATAAAATGATGTTTAGAAAATGCAAGTATCAAGCAGAGTGGAAATAAGAGATTTGAGTGAGAGTCCATACTGGATATTTGCATCAGGTTTTTTTGTTCTTTTTTTTTTTCTTTTGCCTTAGAAAAGACCATGGGTACTGCAAATTTTTCAGATGGACTAGAAAAATGCTTGCCTGGAATTATTTCTGTGGGAGGATCAACAAAGTCTGCTTTTGGTTCAGGGAAATGTGTTAATTTTATTTTTTTTTCATTAATTACATTACATCAGTAACTTACTTGCAGTATAATCATCAGGGCTGTGGATGCCAGTGCTTTCTCATAGTAGTTATATGATCAGCAGCATTTCCACAAGTCACTCAGTTACTCCTGAGTCAGAAGGGAGAACTACTCTCCAGTCAGAGTATGATATCTGCTTTGCTTTTCTTCGTACTCTGAAAGGAAGATAAGGATCCTCATATTTCTGGTGTCAGTATAGTTCCTTCTTCAAAGCCTATTCCACTGTAAATTTTTAATACTTTTATACTTTTTATGCCTATCCCTGAATTGGCAGAATGCCAAATTAGTTCAGTGCATAATTAATGAGTATCAATTATATTCCTACTAGATAGAAGTTTCCTATCAACTTCAGATTGCAGAATACACTTCCATTTCCATCTTAATTTCTCTTGCTTCTCCTAGTCTGTGCAACCTTGGAGATATCTATATTTACAACTCCCCGTGGTTTATTTATAAGAGCAGAACAAGAATCTAGACTCTTAACAATGAAGACATCTCATTGGTCTGCCACATATAAACTTGTAGTACCTAAAGTCAAGATTATGCTATTGTGTTTTCCATTGAGACATTTCATGGAAAGCTGTTAGCCTCCTCATCTGTTCTGAAATCTGCACCTCTTCTCAAGCTAGAGACTTGAGAACATTTTTCTCAGAGGATTATAGGAAGAGCCCTTTTCCCTGTATTATGACTCACCCATTCTGCATCCTCTTCCAAATCAATTTGAAAATATGAATCAAAGGAAAAGCCACTCTAGAACATATTTTTATGATGGTAAATGTGCATTTGGCAGGACATAACAATACCTTGATCCCTTTACTTTGACTTCATGCCATTAGAAGCCATCTAATCATATCTGTGTGACGATACATAGAAATTGCAATAAAGATTTATGCTTTTCAGTCTAAAAAATCATCCACTAAACAACATTTTCTCAATTGTGGCCTTTGCACTAAATCATTTGGCCATGACTTTAATAAGTAGCACCAAGGCATTTTGCTCCCATATAAGAATAAGCCCAAAACTACTGTGAATACATTTCAAATATAGTGGAACAAAAGGTGACATGCATCTTTTTACCAAACTCATTTATCTTTTGAGTCCTGTGAAAAAGAAGACGTGTTAAAGTCCTGCTAATGCAGAGAATATCAAAAGAAGCATGTCATATTTGAAATTCAGAACTGATATATGAGTCAGCTCTGTCTTTTGCTTCTTTATCTTGGAGGTTCATGGCTCATTCACTTACTTGAAGGATATCTGTCAGAATGTCTTTAGCCATTTCACAGACCTTATTCTACAGTCCTGGACAAAGTCATAGCAAAATTTCATTTGAGACTATTTTGTATACCTTCTGTAGTTTCCCTCAAACTTTTTTAAACTTGGGGAGAAATGGGAATGGGATTGTATTAAGATCTTACTTAACAGAGGAGTATCAGAACATACAAATAAAAAAAATACCAAAAGCAGCAATTTTCTGGTGTTCAGTGTATAACTCCATTAAAACTTACTTGTTGGTTGCTGGTCTGTTTATTTAAAAGGAGAAAATGCACCTCCTGTTATGCTATGCAGAAAGAAAACAAAAGGAAATGGCCTCGAGTTGCACAAGAGGAGGTTTAGATTAGATATTAGGGACAAAAAATTCATGAAAAGGGTTGTAAAGCCTTGGAACAGATTGCCCAGGGAAGTGGTGGAGTCGCTATCTCTGTAAGTGTTCAAAAAATGTGTGGATGTGGCACTTGAGAACATGGTTTAGTGGTGAACATGGTGGTGGTGCTAGGTAAATGGTTGGACTTGATGGTCTTAAAGGTCTTTTCCAACTTTAACAATTCTATGATTCTAATTTGGAAGGGTAAGTAGATAAGCAGCTAGAATAGAAGGATCCTTTACTCCTTTCTGTCCTTTACCCAGCTTTTATTGATATTACCATTGTGCCTCTTCTGAAGCTTCTTGCACTGCCTGCTACCAGAGCCAGATCAGCAGATTAGACAGGAGGTTACCCTAGTATGATAGATCTGTCCATATGTTTCATACTGAATTTACACTCAGATGATAACAGCAGTCACTTTTTTTTTTTTTTAAGTAGGCCAACTCTCCCTCATGCAATTGTGTCAACTGCTTAGGTTTAAAAATAATTTTGCTAAAAAAAAGTCTTCATAGTAATAGAATCCTAAAATGTAAGATAATGAGATAAAAATTATATTGCTCATAAACTTCAATAAGGAGGGGTAAATCTTAGCAGTTTTGTATTGCTCATTTGCGTTCCAGTCTTACTTCCTTTTCCTTCTATTTTTTTCTCCTCTCCCAGCTGAATAAGATAAAATTCTGCTTCATAGAAAAAGCAGAGGCATGTAGAGACAAACAGAGATCATCTAGCAACTCCTGTTCAGCTACTGCTAGTTTTATTAAAATTTAGGAGTCTTTGTTTTGCTTTACTGGGGAAAAGCCCTATAAACTTTTTGTTGAAGAGGACATTGTCTAGCAGTCACAGGTTTAGTCCAACTATTCTGCTTCAGAACACAGGCCTGCTGCAGAAAAGTCCTAAGGCCAAGAAATTAAAAGGAAGCTATGTGGGAAAGATGGAATCAGAGAAGTGAGAGAGGAAAACTATTCAGGAGCATGAAGAGAAGATATAGTAGATAAGGCTGAGTATCAAAGAAAATGGGCCAATTCACCTGTCAGTTGACTTTGTGACAATTGTTACAGCACAGAAGTCTTCTCTCAATTTTCATGCATTTAATGTCATATCCAGAAATCCTTATGATGTTACAGAAAAGCCTTAATAAGCCTTTTTAGCTGTCTGGCATCATTCTTCTGATCATCTAGTTGTTTCCAAAAATGTTACCTCTTTTCCTAAAAAGGTTGAGAATATTTCCTGTACTTCTGCTTGAGGCAGTTTCCTAGAATCACCTTGCTTCCATATAGAGACAGTAAACCAGAATTTATTTTTATTGTTCCCCGATCTCCCGTTTCCTCCCTACACCCTCTGTCAAGTAAGGACTTGTACTCTTGCTATTTCTTCTGAAGCCTCGTTTCATACAAGAAAAGCATTTAATTCATGTGCCGTTGTTGTGTCTAGAAAGTGCTCTGAAGCCAGAGGCAGTGATTCTGGATGCATATATTTTTAGATAGAAAATCAATTTTTGGCTTCACTCATAAGAGAAACTGGTTTAAAGAAACTGAACCAGATCTCTTATTTCACAGCTTCTGAAGTGTGTCTGATTCCAGATAGTTTGAATATTAAAAGAATTACCAAAATCAAACAAGCAAACAGACCCTCTCCACCCCATCTTGTTTCTAATTATATTAGGAAAAAATTCTTTACTATGAGGGTGGTGAGGCACTGACAGGTTGCCCAGGGCAGTTGTGGATGCCCCATCCCTGGAAGTGTTCAAGGCCAGGTTGGATGGGGCCTGAGCAACCCATTCTATTTGAAGGTGTCCCTGCCCACAGCAGGGAGGTCGGAACTGGATGATCTTCAAGGTTCCCTTCCAACCCAAACCATTCTACGATTCTATGATCTCACAATAGTATCTAAAGGAAAAAATAGGATAACTGTGATGCAGCTTTTTCTGCTTATGTAAGTGAAATATTGAGGGGAAAGTAGAAAGTTTGTTTTAACTTACTGCTTTGTTAAAACAAAACAAAAAAAATCTCTGTAGTCTAAATTCGGTATTCTCATGAGCTTTAGCAGGGAGTATAATTCCACAAAGCTTCAGGTTGTTTTGTTTTTTGTTTTTTCCTGACACTATGCAGAGACATTCTCAATACTACATAAGCCTTTGGAAAAATAGTTTGAAAAACTTAGTATCTCTGCCTAGCTGCTGATTATGAAAACAGCTAATACAGCAACTTTTGAGGAATGTAAACTGTATAGAGCACCAAGGTTAGACAAACGGGAGACAATAATCACAGGTTTGTAAGTCTCTTAAGTGGGAAGAGAGTGGCTGGAGGAAGGCTCTGCCCTCGGGAGCTGCCTCGGGCCGCGCCAAGCAGGACGCCGCTCAGAGCGGCAGCGGGATCAGCTGCGCCCGCTCCCTCCCGAGCCCGGCCGGGCACCTGCGGGGCGGCTCCCTGGGCCGGCTCCCGCTGCCATTGGCCTGGCGCTGCTTCCCGCCTCCTTTGAAAGCTTGGGAAGGGCGGGCGGCAGTAGTGCCTCGGCAGTCGGGCAGCAGGGCAGGGCCAGGAGCGCTGGAGGCCGCAGGTAACTCGGGCAGCCCGCGGGGCAGCCTTTGCTCTCGGAGCTTTTCCTCCTGGGGATTGAGGTGGGCTCGGTTAGGCTGGGCTGGGTTGGGTTGGGCTGGGCTGGGTTGAGCTAAGTGAGCTTCACTAAGGTTTCTTTGCTCGTGGGTTCTTCATACAACGTGGTAACGCTAAAAGAAGTTTGTGTGCTTAGTATGGCAGTGCTTGTCTTGGCAGCTTCGTGCTTTATAGGAAGTAGTAGGCTTCTTTTGGTGTTTGTGTTTGTTTGGGTTTTTTTAAATGCTTACTTGGTTTCAGCTTCTATTGGCTTGTTGGAGTAGGCTTGCTATCTGAGCAGCTGAATCAGTGCTTGGGCTAGCTGTGATGACTTATAAAGGTGTTTCTTAAGGCCCTTAGTAGTAGGGGGCAGTAGTAGGGCAGTACTGTGTACTTTGGAGCTGGTGCTTATGAAGTAGTGATGGAAAAACTCGTCTTACAATTTCTTTTGTGGCTTATCTTTTCATCTACTTGTTCGGTTGCCAAAACATAGTGATATTAATTGTGATTTTACAAGGTAAGTTTTTTTGATCCTGTTCTAAAACCCTTGGTGAAGAAAGAGAACTAATGAATGATTGAAATAATAATCTGGAGACCTAGAATTCACGTCATTGCTGAAATGCATTTAATTCCAAAATTGTAGAATTTCTTTTTGTTAGGTGGTGTTAAATATTTAGCAAGTGTATGCTGATGAAAAATCTCCTTATGATTTAATATTCTACCAACATTGGGCTTCAGTGTGTTTTATTCTTTCATAATTGGATGGGAATAATAAATCATTTTGGAGTTACTTCATCTGTTTCAAGGTAGGAGTATCAACTAGCACCTTTGAAGATATAATAGAGCTGCTGTGAGAACCAGGGTGCAGAATATGTTAGACCTGAACAGAAATAGTTTGCAGGATTGCTCTGATCTATATGCTACTTGGGAAAAAGGAAGGAAGAATTATGAGGGACTATAATTATGGGTGTGTATGGTACACTTAAGTACAAAATACCTATATATGTTTTCATCTGCCTTTAACAGCTGCAATGAAGGCTACAAATACATGTGAGCTCCTTAGAACATGTGTACTTCAGAACAATTAATTAGTTCTGAAACTACTCAGGCTGAGCACAAGTACATGTTTTTCCCTATCACATTTCTGCACAGATGTCTGATATGGCTTGGCTACACAAATAGGCTTTTTTTTTTTTTGTACCACTGTTTATTCTGTCCATAAACTGTAAAGTCAGCTTGAACTAGAAATTTCTATATGGTTCTTGTTTCCTCCCCCCAGCAAACCCCATCTTGCAGCTTCAGTTCTCCCATGGTAGAACTAAGCAGGATTCTGATGGTAGCTGCTTTTGAGAACTGCCTGGGTGTCTCTTTGGAGATAGTCAGAATTTTAATGCACAGGCTGGCTGTGTTCGTTTATAGAATTACTGTTTCCAATAATATCCCTGCTGATCTCATGAAAGGGGGGAAAAGTAAACAGTAATGAAAAAGATACTGGGTTTGTTCCAACTGAAAGGAACAGTAATTTTTTTCCCCCTCAAAACTCACTTCTGTACTCTCTCCCTCCCATCTGCCTCCCTGGGAGGTAGGGGGATTGTGGCTTGTATGTTAATCTCCCCATGGAATTATATATGCACAGGAGAGGTTTTTTTCCTCATAAAATAAGTTGTTATTTTGCAAATCTTATGTTCTCTCTTATAATTTCTGTCTGAAAACGTTCTTGTGAAGTTAATCTAGTTTAAGGAAAAGAGATGTGCAGCTAATTCCTCTGACAAGTTTTGTGACTTCACAAATACGTCACTTGCTTTCAAAAGTTTGTTGTTCTGCAGGACTTGCAAACAGTAGTTAGCAGATTAGTTGAAGACCCTCTCCTGCAAGCTGCTCCTCACAGATGCACCTCTGAGCTCAACAGGAGCTCTGTGACCAAGTTCTACTCTTCAACAGGTCATCTGCAATGACAGGCTTAAAGGCTGGGTGTGTGAAGTGTAGCCTTGAACAGAGCGAACTCATGTACTGCTATTTTTTTTTTTGCTCAAATGCAGTGGGAATAATATTTAAAGTAAAGGCAGTGTTTCAGATTACTTTTGTAACTAAATAATTTGGAAAAGTGCCACTAAAGTTTCTTGTCTTTCCTTTTAACCTCCCTTAAATGGCTGTTTTTAATGTAGAAAAATAGGGGGGCCTCTGTTTAGCCTTTGCTATACCTATATGTATATTTGCCTGTAGATTTTTTTTTTTTTTAACTCTCCTACTATTTCTGCTCTTGAACTGTTATTCTGTCAGGTTTTATCTTCTCTGTATAATACTTTGAAGTGAGACACAATTCTACAGGAGCTTGCATGTGATTAAGTGTACGCAATATGTAAATGTCTTCGTAAGCAGATGAAAGCAAGGACCCTTCCCTGCCCATGGTACCCCTATGGCTTTTCTGGATTTCATTTTAAAGGACCCAGCTATGAGAACTGGAGGGTGGTGGTGGGTGATCACGGTGGCAGTAAAGAGCACCGTGAGGTTCCAACAGACTTGGATTCAGCACTACAGGTGTGTTTGTGCATTTACCTAGCAACAGGAACAGCAGTAGCCTAGCTGAATTGTTTATCTGGTTATAACAGACTGTTTGCATTAAGCCTGCAGAAGATAAAACTTAGAAATCCTGGCATCCTGTCTGTACCAGTGCTCTGCCTGTTGCTGTTTGGATTAGGGTAGTTTCCCTGTCCCACAGAACTCTGAGAGTGCAGAAAATTTTTCCACCCTGTGCTGGAATAAAGCAGATTCCCCCTTCCCTTCCCCCAGGCTTTTGTGGAAAAAAACAAAGTGCGAGCAACCCAAGCAGAATAGCCAATAGCTGGGTGAAGGGGGCTTTCCAGGGGTGTGACGAACAGAGGGTCAGGTGCTTTCCTCGAATCCAGGGCTGCGTACCGGGCCGCCGCTCTGCCGTGCGCCCGCTCGGCGCTGCAGCCGGGTCACTGTACGGCAGGGCAGGTGTGTATCGGCCACAGCGAGTTTCAGTGCAGATGAGTTGACACCCTCTTCCCCCTCCCTTCCTCCCTTCCCCCGCCAATCACGTGTTTGTTACACTGGAAATACTCCCAACAAAATCTGGCTGCTACGTAATGATGGGGGAACTCTTTTGAAAACAAAAAAGGAGGGGAGAAAAATACTCCTCCAATCCTCCCCCTCCCCCCCAAAAATGCTCCAAAAAAAACAAACAATAAAAAAGACACTCGCAAAAAAATCCAAACAAAACCCAGAGGAAAGCCAAGTCCACAGACGAGGGCGAAACCCGTGAGAAGCAGGGGGTTCCGACGACAGTCATCCGTCATGTGAGCCCCGAGTTCGGGGAATCAAATCCCCCGGCCAAGCCGGGAAGCCCGTCCCTGCGGCGGCGCTGGGCTCTGGCCTGGCTGCGGGGGCGGCCCCCCGCACCTGCCGCCGGGCTGGCTGCGGGGACGGGCGCTGTTCCTCTCTAACCAGCGTTTTAGGGGGGCAGCGCAGGTGTCGGTGTCCCGGTTTGCGAGATAACCCGGCCCTTGCCCGGCGGCGGCGGGGCTCAGCCGCCCCCCGGGGAGCCATGCGTGGTTTGGCAGGAGCAGGCGGCCGTGGGCACGGCAGAGGGGACCTGGGCAGGGGACGCCCGGCCGGGGGTGCGGCGGCCCCTCCGCCCCGCGGAGCCCCCGCGGAGCCCTCACGTCCCCGGGCGGGGGCGGCACCGCCGGGCGGGGGCGGCGGGCGGCGCGCGCGCGCAGAGGCGCGGGGCGGGGGGGCCGGAGCGCGCGGGCGGGGCCGCGCCGGCACCTCGTTCGGCGGGCGGGGGCTCGGCAGAGGTCCGGCCGGTTCGCCCGGCCCTGCCCCTCAGCTGCGGCGGCGGCGGGAGCGCCGGGGTGAGTCAGTGTTTGGAAATGGAGTGGGCGGGCGTGCGTGTAACAGAATGAATGATGTCAGGGAGCACCGCGGCGAGCATGAGGTTCGTGGTAAACACGGCGGCGGCCGCAGCAGCCCCGAGCCAGCGCTGCCCCCGGCACCCCCCGGCCCGGAGCCGCCCTCCAGGGGGGGAGCGCGTCCAGCAGCGGCTCTGCTGAGGCAGGAAACCTTTCCGAGAAGTGTCGCCTCCGCTGACGCCCTTAAAGCCGGTCCCTTTCGCCAGGAGGGAGAAGAGGCTGAGGTTGGGAGAGGAGCGAATTGCAGGGGAAGGTAGAGATTGTGGCAAACTTTCTAGCTGCTTCTGTGTGCTGCTACCTCAGTGGTGGGAGTGTCTGACCATAAGGAACTGCAAAGCCCAAACCTGAGAGCCCTGAGGCTCCAAAAAAGACTTCCATCTGCCTTTGGAGGAGGAACTGCCAGCAGTGCAAGCTGAGTAGGTAAGTTGGGAACGGCACAGGTGGATTAAAAGCGTGGCATACCACAGGTACGCTCTTGGAGAACTGTTTTCACAGAAGACTTCCACTTGTGAACTGGATAGAGACTGGGAGTAGCAATCGTATACTTGCGGTTTCTTCTGTTTCTAGAGTTATGTCTGTTGTACAAGTAAAATGGTCTTATTTTTAGTCCTGAAGAGGCCCCTCTAACTAGGGAGGACACCTGCTGTTTTGATTTCTCTTGCAAATATTTAATTTACAGAACATACTTAGTTTGCTATAAAATTGTATGTTCTTGATATGGGTGATATGTGCATACCACGTAGATACCTAGCTGGACGGGAGAGGACTTCAAAATGTGTGATTTCAGCTCAGGAAGATAAAGTATTATTATAAGGATCATAATGGTATTATAAAGGTGTTTTGCTGTATATTTGGTTTTTTTTTCCTTGTTGAATGTCTGCTCCATTGAAACCAGTCTTAAACTTCCTGAAGTGCAGCTAAACTAAACTTCTTGACTTAATGGCAGAGTACGTTTCTGTTAACGTTGCATGGTTTCTGGCTCAAAATCCTTGTGGAAAATAGTTAATGCATAATCTTCTAGCAAGATAATATAGGATACAATGTGTAGACTAGGTGTTGTCTGGTTTAATCCATTTCTAAACTTTTATTTCATTTGAAGACCTTAGAAAAATCAAACATTTGTCTGTCCGCAAACCACTTGACAGCTGTTAATTTATACACAATTATACAAGTGAATAGTTCCATAGATGTATTAGCATAAACTGAGCAGGTGCATGATACTCTGTCTGAGATACCAGGCCTTAGAGGAGTTTTGGCAAGCTTCACTTTAAGTCATGTTTATTAAATGGTTTGCCCCAAACCAGTTTTCTTTTTTTCACTATATTTCATGTAGTTGGTTAGGTGTATTATTATTTGACCTGGCACGATTTTTGAGACTGCATAGCCTTAGATATGTTTTTCTTTGTGAATCTAGTAACTCTTTACTTACCCTAACTTAAATGATCTAGGGCTTAATTTACTAGAAAAGTCAATAGGCTTGCTTCCATATGTTTTTCCATTTAGATTGTTTCTCCAAAATCAGGCATAGATTATCACATTTTACTGAAAAACATATCCTTGTCTCTGTCCTTCAGAAAAATATGCAAGTGTACCTTGTGTACTATGTGCAGTCTTAAAGAGTATTTGGACAAATCAAAGTGCTGGTGGGGAGAAACTTTAGGTGAAAATCTAAGGGGACAACAATAGCATGGCAGATGAAGGCCCCTAATGAGGTTGATTTCTGTGCTGTCCTTGAAGTGAACTTATACAGTGGAGGGATGAGAACTTGGAGAGCAAAGATGTATTATTTTTTTGAACTCTTGGGTTGGTAATCTAATTAGATTGACTAATTCAGAATTACTCTACTCCTGAGTTTTAAATATTGAGCCATGGTTGGCATATTGATAAGCATCTATTTTTCTGCATCGTGTGTTGTGATTGTAATATTTTAAGAAAAATTAATTCCAAACTTAATGTTTTAAGTAGACATCAGAAGTATTATATAAGGGATGCAGTATTGTGACAAACTTCGTATTTCCTTATCAAGTTAAAAAACCTCAACTCACATACATACCTGCCTGTATATGGGAGAGCTGAATAAGAGACATAATCTCAAGTATTTTTAATTCTGAATACCAGAGTTCTTTATTTATAATGTATTAGTATGCCAAATAAAGGTATGAAGACTGAAAAGTAATGTATTGATTTTTTTAAAATATTAAAAAAATAAGTATCGAAACAAGTGATGGATTTAAAAAATGAGTAGTCTTTCTTAAGGACCAGAAAATGTGAAAGAAGGTTTTTGAAGAAATGGCTCATTACAGTTAAGTGTTCTGGTATAGAAATGGACTTTGAAGATACAGATATTTGTAATAAAATTGCATATATCTTCTGTTTGTCCTTTTTCCCTAATTTTGATGGGCTGTTGGCCTACAATGTTATTGGATACTATTTGTGGGGAGTAGACAATACAGATGCTGTGACATATTATTTAGTATGGATATGGTATTGTAGGAGTCCAAACAGATGCTGGGAAGATTAATGTAACACTAGGTCCACTGTCTTCAGAGATCTCTCTCTGCTGGGAGGATTGTTTGTACCATCGACACCACTGTCCCCAAAGATGCTGCGGACACTAAGAACGTCAGGCATCCAGGCACCACTGTCCCAGCAGATTCTGAAGAGCTTAAGAGCTGCTAATGGAAAAGTTTTATGTAACACAGATAGCTCTGTCTTGTCCAGAATAGGCTTTGTTTGAAAGATATTTCTTAACTATACTGAAACCCGACTGTTCTAGTGAACCTCCAGAACATTAATAACCGCAAGTCTGTCCTTTACAAGGATCCCTGTTTAAGTTATCACTGTTTTTCTTCTCCAGAATAGATCTTGTAGGGATATGGGTAATACAAAGAATAAAGTACTTACCATTATAGTTTTGGAAGTCTACTTTATAGCTGTTGATAGGAATTTTAATAGGACCAAACTGTGTACTAAAACTAAATCAGCTTTAGGAAAACCTGTTACTTACCCATTTAGCTAACATATATATATATAGTATCTGTAATACTGCTGTGCCTTCAGGACATCCTTGTAGTTGCTGAGTAAAACTTCCTGCCTCACTGTGTGGTAAGTGGGTCCTCTTGTTTAATCTGATGGCATAAAAAAATATACTGAGGTCTAGTCTGTTTTACAGGTGAAGAAATAGTTTGTCTGAGTATCTGAAGCTGTTGAGTTAATCATAATGGCTCTTATTGAAATAGTGTTCAGGTCTAGAACCTCAAACAAATAATTCTGGAGCATGATTACCTAGGAAAACTTGACTTCATTCTGACAAGGGAATTTTATAGTAAAAAAGCACATATTCAATTATATAATTTTGCAGATAAAATAGTTTCTCAGATGTGTAACCCTAGAATGGGAGAACATCCTGTGCATTTAAAGGTATCTGAATGAGAAAGCAGGTGTCTTGTTGTCATTTACCCTCCCCAGTTGATGCAGGTTAACTTGCAACTGCTGTGTACAAATTGCAACGACATCCCTCTTATTCTTTATAGTTCCTAAACAAAATTGAAGTTGCTGCTGTCAATGGACCCGTGAGGATTCCAGAGTCTGAGCTTTGCAGCCGCATGTTGCAATGTTTTCCTGTTCCTGGCTTTTAGAGTTCATCTCGTCCTGCTTCCTACTGTAGTCTTCTGGTTTTTTTTTTCTTTATATATTGAGATTTCCTTAGGCTGAATCGTACTAGAATCCTGTGCAATGCAGTAAGCTTGACACTAAGCTTTGCAATGGTTTTGTGTGCGTGTGGTTTCCGATGCAAAGTAGATCAGGGGTTTTACACCTATTCTTCCTTGAGGAAATGCTGACCCTCTTGGGTGCAGCACTGAATGTTTTGAGAAGTTGCAAGGGTGAAGTTTTAAGTGCTAATACGGATTAAATCCATATTAGTAAAAAAAATCCAAAATTAGTATGTTTATTCAGTTTTTGTTTTTATGAAAGTTCTGATAACAAAGTGTCACTGTGAGCTTTAGCAAAACTTACTGGAGTTTGCCTATGTAGAGTGTAACTTACAGAAGAGCGAGGTGTGGGGTTTTGGGTTTTTTTGGCTTGTTCATAGATCAGTGATGTTCATACCTCTAATACTAGAACTTGAATGTAGTTGTTTTTCTTTTAAAAATTTCAGTAAACTATAAAATAAATGGGAGTTTAACCCTATTAGAGTGCAAAAATCTGTCCAGCCTCAAAGAACAAGCCTCTGGCAGAGCCTGTCTAGAACCTGAGTCTTGTAAGACCTATCTTAGAGCCCTAAGCAAAAGGTTTTCCTTTACTGAAGGACTATTACAAGTGGTTTGGCATGTTACTTCCCCAATATAGCTTTAGTAGAACACTTGCATCTGTAAAAGTCCTTTATTAAGAAGTCACCTGCTTTCAGTGCTTGTTTTTTCGTGTTAAAATATGTTTGCATTTCTTAATTTTTCTCTTTTTAGAGTTTGTGATCTGCTTAGCCTCCTAAGATCTCAAACTGTTGTGTGATGAGTGCTGAATGACTTCTCTCAATTAGTTTCAGTCATGTGAAATGTACATAACAGTGACAAAATGTTTACTTATGCACACACCCAAGTTCCTGCTTATGTTCCCTCTAGTGCTGGTTAGTGGAGCAGATCTAAATAAGAAGACAGTCTCCAGACTTTTTTCCAGTTCCAGCCATGATATGCTTATGTCTTATCCAAGAAACTGAATTCAATTCTGTATGCTCCATTTAAGATTCTGAGTTACTGCTAAATCAGAAATAATGAGACAGACTCCTTATTTAGGTGACATAATTTGCTGGAGAGAAGCTGCAGCAGTAGAGAAGGTTGTGCCTCATAGTCATTAATTCTGTATTCCATCTGGAGGGGCACAATATAATCCTATAGCTTGTTGATGGTTCTAGTACACATCTACAGTAATTACTGCTTTTTTTTTTTTAACTTCCCCCCACATCAACCTTGTAAATGGAAACAGCACTTGCTGCCTGTGGATGCTCTATAAGGGTGCCAAATACCACTGCCCTGTCTTGATTTGATACTGAACACAGATTATATTGAAACAAACTGTTCCCATCAGTGCCATTGCCTCAAAAGGACATTTTAAAAGCTGGAATGCTGTGTAACTGTCTTAACAGTGCTAAAACAACACAATGTAGGATTCTGTTTCATCCTCTGTCAGCTGTTCTGGTTCAAATTTATGTATTACAATTTCAGTAAAGAACCAAAAGCATTTCAACTGAAATTCTGAAAGCACTTTGTTATGTTTTGGTCTGGGGTTTTTTTTGTGTAATACTGAGAGAAATTAATTGTTATGATTCTACTTTAGTTCATACTATTAGTTTTTCTGGTTACTTACCTACTTCAGGAGTGTATATAAACTATCAATATGTTGTAGCTTAAAAAGTTTACTCGTGTTACTTTTGGCTCCTATGTATTTGGAGCCTGCAAAAGTCCTACCAAAGCCTGTGTCTTTTCCTGTCTTCATAATACTGTACTAACTTGTAAGAATGCAATGTAAGACTTCTTTACAGTGGCAGTCTCAGAACTATGAGCTTGTCTTCATTTGATTTCACTCAGGTTTTGTATGTTGAGTGTGACTTGACAAGAGTTCATTCCTTTCTTCTGGCATACCACCTTAGTCTTGCAGAGGCCAAAACTTGGTTCTACTTAATAAGTAACAAGGTCCATTTAATACACTTCCTTAAGCTGCAGTTACTGAAGTGCAGATGCTCAGTCTGCTGTGCTTTTCACAGAATTGTTTGCAAATTGTTTTGAAAGCATATGTATACTTTGCACGTAGATATGGGGAGTGATTTTAAAATTCTGGAAAAAAAAAAAACCAGTCAACTCCACTTGATGTGGAACATGTGCCAGAAAGCTATAGGTGGTCCTCCAAAGTGAAGCTGTGTTTATTTCTGTCCTGTGAGAGAGAACATTGACTGAAATGGTTTGAATCCTTTATTGACTATTAAAAGTGCTCATGCACTAAAATAGAAAGAACAACTCTTCAGTGTTTTTGTTTTCCTAGAAATATGTTAACTTTCATGATGGACTTCAGTCTTGAGAGGAAGGGCTGTGGCATCCTGTTTGGCTCTGAAGCAAGAAATATTAAAGGCATTGCTCCTTCCAAGGTGCCAGAGTGAATTTGGAAGTCTAATATTAAGACAACTTACTGAAGAGTTGAGTGTTACAGGTTTAAACTTCTGTCCACTGCAGTGACTGTATCCTGAATTTTCAGGCTATTCAGAATTCATCATCTTAGCAATATTTACCACCCTGCAACTGAGTATTACACTTGCTATATAGCTGAATGGCGAGTGCTTTCTAATGAGGATAGTTTTTTTGGTTGACCTTTTTTGTGTGTTTTGTGGTAACCATGGTCATTAGCTTCCTCTATGCAGGCCTTAAAAAAAAAAAAGCTTAGCTATTTTCATATGTGCAAGCAGGCATAAGTATTATGATAAGTAGTCATTTCTTCTGTGTGGAACAAATGGACTGTGTAAAAGTAGGGTGGAGTAATATGTATCTCTGTGGTAAAATTCAGGAACTTGTACTGACTTTTAAATTTAGTAAGATGAATGCTGACCAGCCATGGAACAAGGCACAATACATGTCAAATAGCAAAGCTCAAGTAGTTAGGCTAAATTTCAGCTCTAAAAAAATATAAGTATGTACATTTCTTGCTCTAAAAGTATTTTTCTTTGTGTTTGGGATTTTTTTAAAGCATAGTTCTACGGATTGTAGGAAAGTTGTGTACACAACTTTCTAGTCACTGATCAGTCTGAACAAGATAAGTAACTGCCTGGCTTAGTTTTACTGTGCAGAATGAATGTTCCCATAAACAGTTTCTGGCTTGGTTTCTTTTTTATCCTTTTTCCTTAATTTGGATTAGGAGAAAGTTTAGTATAAACTATTAAACATCATATGGTTTGACTAAACTCTTTAGCTCTCTTACATTTGAGGAGCTCAGTGAAGTTAAAATTGGACACTATTCCCCTTCAAAGGCCTGGAGGGCAGAGGAGAGTGGCAGGAAAGCAGAAACTCTCTGCTCCGTGGTGCTGTATTAAGGACAAACACTAGAACCATGTTGTTCTACCTTGTCCACAGCGTTTTTTGAGTGTGCATGCATGTATGCTTTCTTCCTGTTCTCCGTCTGCATCGTGTTGTAGTGGAATCAGACACAAAGCTTTTAGCACTGCAAGCCTTTCTAGAGCATGTGTTGGGGGCAATACAGTTTAGTCCAGGTTTGACTGTGTGTAACATGCAGAAAAAGTTCTTTCTTACCAAAGTAGTCTGTATTGCAATTACAAGAATGGCTACAAAGAGGAATATTGTACTTAGGCCTCCATAACTTGCCCAAAGAACCACTATCTTGATTAATCTTCCGTGACACTTGCTATTATGAAAGTGCTCCTTCTGATGTTAACAGTTTGTGTTACTGTGCAGGTGTTAGACTGATACTACATAGCTTATAATTTGGTCGTGCATTGCTGAGAATGTAACATGAAAAATGTACTGCCACATGCATTTATAGTGATATTCTATAGTGTTTTCAACTAGAATCAGGTAACAAGCCTTTGTCCTTTCATCAAAAAGCTTGTAAACTGCAGAACACAGCATTTTTGTTGTTGTCTGTTTGTAATAGTGTGATTCAATGGAGTAAAAGACATTCTTAGGGGACAGAAAATGTATTGTTATGTAAGGTGACTTTTTTTGTCTTGTTACTATTATGACTGTTCTAAAGCATTGGTTCCACACCTTTCACCTCCTCTTTTCATGAGTTCAATAGGTCTAGGGCCGTTCATAGATTGAGTTAAAAAACAAAGGCAGCCTCTGCTTTTTTTTTTTTGTCATTTCATAATTCGAGGCATGTGAATTGGAAGTGCATGCATACCTAGACAGTCCTCTCCACTCTCTTAGTTTATAATTTCTTGGGCATTGTTTGAACTATGAAGTGGCTGCTGCTTGTTACTCAGCTAAATCTCACCATCTTTGACATAAGCTCATTATGAGTAAAATGCCGGACTTAGTCTGAGGGAACATATCAAAATGTTTTGCCCAAAGCAAATCTGTGTGGGTAATTGAAGGCATGTAGACCTGATGTACCCATGAATTAACCAATACCTTAGCTCAACAGGACCTTCCTCCTGTGGATGTCAAGGCACCAAAACTAGTTAATTAATTTTGGCCTAGTGTTTAATGTATAGCCTGATGTAACTTAAGTCTAGCCTCATCTGAGAGGACTTTCATGTCTCTGTTTCCCTCTTAGCCAGGCAGCTAGAGAGTGATTGCCCATGGGGTATGTTTGCAGTTAACCAAGCTGTGTTTTGAGTAGATCTTCACATTGGTACATATCAAAGAACATGTAACCTCTTATCTGACAGTATACTAGAGAAAGTCTGTAGGTGTATGAGCACCCTCTTGTCTTATGTTATTCTGCCTTCTGTATCTGTGATGAAAATATACAGTTAAACTGAATAGTAAGCTATTCCTGGTTTTTTGTTTGGTTTTGGTAGGGTTTTTTGTTTGGTGTTTGTTGGTTTTGGTTTTTTATAATTGCCTGCTATGAAGTCTGCACGTTAGCTCAAATATTGAGGGTTAGTAGCAACTCAGATTCCTCCTGGAAAGTGTCTCAATATGTGTGCATGAATATTCAGTGTTCTGATGTCTGAACATGCTTAAGAAACTTTTCTGTGAATTTTTATCCTGGACGCTTCAGGTGACTGCCCTGACTGATTCCTTGCAGAGTAAGAGATCACAGCTTATGCTGTTGTCGCATAGAAACAGAGTTGAATGGGTGTCAATTCTGTCTAAACCTGTTTCATAAATCTTACTGTCAGGCATGAGAAAACTTTGGAAAGCAGAATCCTTTTCAGACTAGGGTAGTTACTCTGTTGGAATTGAACTGTCAGAGTTGAATACATAACTTTGAGTGTACACTTTAGTAAAGCTGTCCTAGAAATGTAGGAAGAAACATTTTTGGCTTTGGCAAATGCCTTTACTCAAAAAATGTGGTACTTCTTTTCTTTTTATGACCCACACATCTGAGTATTTAATACTTATGCTCACAATGTGCGTTATCTTAAAAGGTAATCAGATTTGCTCAGAGCTGGACCTGATTTTGGGGCTGACTTTTTACTGGTCTTTGCTGGAATGCTAACACTGCTGTGTAGAAAACCTGTTTCTTGTGTGTTCTTTGACTTGCATGAGACATGGAGCTCATCTGAGAAGTTTCAGGGATAATACAGTTGCTGTAGGGCATAGATTCTGCTTCTGAAGGTCTTACAAATTGCATTAGAATTGATAGCTTATCTTATGGTAGAACAGCATTTTGCATTCCTTGTGATATAAAGACTTTTTTTAGACAGTTTTTTTAATTTTTAAAAAGTTAAAGTATTAGGAAGGGGAAAAAATAGATTTGCTCTGGGACTTCAGATAAATTTCTTTTGTTCTTTTCCAGTTGAACACTTAGTTCTCTTCTTAGACTTTTGTAACTGATCACGTGGAATTAGTTGATTCACAACCTAGTTACTGTACACCATGGTTACTTAGCACACATTCACAACATCACTGGTCTCAGTAAGTCTAGAGATGGGACTGACTTTATTGTCTGAAACAGGTTTGTCAGCTGCAGTTCTGACTGGGGAACAGTTTATAGAATCTGCTTGTCTTTCCACATTTCAGCTAGTCTACATGACACCTCTTCATGTCCTCGCTTTGTCTTTCTAAATCAGTGTGTCTATAGATGTCTGCTGGACATGAGACAAGAATGCTATGAAATGCTTTTTGAATAATTTTTATAAAATGCTTTTTATTTTATAATAGAGCTTATTTTAAAATTATTATAAGCTTAGGACCTTGCGAGAAAATGTGACCAAGAATTATTAAATATATTTGGAAATAACTTTTTTCTGAATGTCCTTTTTGAAACATCTTGTTTGATCACACGTTCTTTTCTTCCTCCCCAGGTTTTTCATGGACTGTAACACAAAGGTCAGAACTAGACTTAGGTTCTAGCTTGTGGTTGTTTTTTTTTTTCCTGTGGAAATACTCTTGACTCAAAATTTAATGACAGTAGTGTTACTTAAATAAACAGAAAATAAACAGTGTTCAGCTGCAGCATGCCGTGCAACTGATATAAATGCCATTTAGCAGGCAGTTTGATTGGCCAGCTTGTATTTCCACTTTACGTTCAAGCTTGATTGGTTTGAGTGAACATTTGCTTTCCTATACTTCTAAAGATAGCAGGTTCAGTGAGGACTAGAAGCCTCCCTTGATCATAAAAGGTAGTTTATGGCGTGGAAGGTACTACCTGAGGTATGTGATGCAGTGTAATATAAATCATTCTATTTAGATTGAGAGCAACCTCAGTACTTTCACACCGGGTTTTACCAGTTGATAGGATAAGGTCAATGTAATGCTGGTCATTAGACTGTTAATTTCATTTGAACCCTTTTAGTTATGCTGTGTGTGAATGGATAAGGTGTTACAAAGCAGTTGTCTGATGTTACAATGAAAGGATCTAATGAAGGCTTTTTAGGAGTAATGCTGAAGATAGTACTCAGCTGTTTTCTTGCAGAAATAGTAAGTGGGAATTCAAGCATCACTAACTTCCTTCTTTAAATCCTTTCTCACTAACTTGGATCTTCATATCCTTCTTAAAAGCTTTAAAGAAAGCGATAAAATTTTCAAACAATTAGGTGAGAAGGGGAAGGAAAATAAATTAAAGCACTGGCATGAATGGTGAAAGCCTCCATGTTGAGTGTCATGAGTGGCTTGGCATAAAGGAATTTCGTTATTGCAGTGGTATTCAATACAGGGTTGTTCTTACCAAAGGCTGTAGTTTAGCAGGGAATAATGAAGAGAGGCTTGAATTATTCTGGAGATGTTGTTTAGTTAAGTTCTGAGGTAAATAATAGTTCTGTAAGAGACAGTAAAAACCACATTAATAGTATTCTTGTCCTCTCTTTCTGATCTGTAGGGCGAGGCTGAAATGGAGATAGCAAAATGTCTGAGGTATTACAGAAAGATTTTGGATTATAACTGTAATTATTTTCTACTACTGTCCCACTGTTACCATCTTCTTGGAAAATTTTTTTAACAATGATACCCTGTGTTGTGGGGAGATAGTGTGCCAGGCAGGAGGAGTGATTATACTAAGGAAAGGAGTGTTCTGTTTGTCAGTCTGTGGCAGAAATGAAAATGAAGAAGGAAGTGTTGAAGGGCATAGTACTTAAGTGTTTAGTATTTAAAGTTAAACAGTGTCTTCCCTGACAAATTAAATAATATAAAAAAGAAATGTTTTTTCTTGTCAGCATAATGTGGAAAGTATTTTCTTCTATTAATAGAAAATTTTGAGCTAATGGAATACTTGAACAAGTTCAAGGAAGACCATGGGACTGCACTGGAAGCTTAGGTTGTGATGCCCTTTTTTTTTTTTTTAACTATGTAGTACTTAAAGTTGATGCATAGAACTTCAGTGAAAAACCCAGTTACATATAGGAAGCTTGATATAATTTTGGTTGTTGCAAACTGGAAGCTTGAAGAGTATGTATAAAGATTCCTTTGCTGTTCTCACCCTCAATGTAAACATCTGTAGACCGATCATGGTACTTGCCAAAAGTTGCTCAGTAGTCTTAACTTCTTGTTGTTAAAATTAAATTTACCTGATTTTAGTTATGAAAGTGTGGCAACAAAAGCTGTGCGAGGGGGGGAAAAAGTGGGAGGGAACCATCTAGTGTGTGAGCTGGATGTAGATTTGGGTGTCAGAGCCTGTAAACAAACAGCTTGAAAGAGGGATCTGTGTATTCTCATCCCTGTTTGATTGGGTGTGCTGACTGTGATATGAAAGCCTTACGCTGTTGCTGCTTGGTGGTGGGTGTGCTTGCAAACCAGTGGTTGTGGCAAGAAGGTAGAGGAGAAGACTGAAATAGGGACCAGATCATGTTTCATGATGAGTTTTAATTAATCTATGTGTTCACTGTCAGCGATAAATGATGTGTGATGTCTGTATCATCCCTCTTAACTAGTATTCATAAAGCTTTCCGGGCAACTACATCAGAGTTGAGCAAGTTGAAAACTATCTGAGTTTTTAGGGGGAAGAGAAAAGAAGTTATTCAGTGATTCTTTCCTGACCTGTTTTGACAGTTTATAATGTGCTAGACTTCAATGGTTTATCCTCTATGCCAACACTAGATCAGGATACCCTGAGACAAAGGTGTGGGTAGATATTAGTGTTTCTGAAAGGGGATGTTTTCATTGCTTGAGCCTCTGAACATAGTAAGCGTTGCTGCTATGTAGAGAGTCACAACTTGTAATGTGCCAGTTGAACTGAGGGGTATGTGAAACCAGCTTATAGTATGATACTAATCGGTTTTAAATATACCCTGTCCTAAGAATTCCTGTGGGGTCTTTCTGCTATCACTAGATGAGGATTACAGTTAATGGTTGTCTCTTTACTGTTGTGTGCTTTGCAAGGGTTACTGTCTGTTTCAGGCTTCCTTTAAATGTGAGTTATGAGGTACGAGCCTCTGAGTATACCTCAGAGCTAAAATAGCTTTTCTCTGGATTGTGCAACTTGTGCATGTATTTCTTATTACTGCTAATATTGTAAAATGCTTGCAGATTTAAGCAATTACTGTCCTCTCACTGTAAACTTTTAGGAAGAGGGGTTTTGCTGCAGGAAATATATTAGAATCTTCTCATAAATGTGACCCCTTATTTTTGTGTTGGCACTCCTGCTTTTTGGGAGTAGCATAGGGAAAAAATTTGACAGGCATTATCATCTTAATAATTACCCAAATATTTGTAGGATGTATTGCTGATAAATTTACAGAGTATGTAACTTCCTCTTCTAGCTGCCTGATGGCTGATAAGCTGTAGCATAGTCACTTTAAAGCACACATTAGTCACTGTGGTTCCTCACCACCCTGTACTGAAAGTGGTGACTAATCTCTCAGTCTGACTTTCCATTAAGAAGTGCAAACTTTACCCTCGGTAACTAGGTGGAGGATTTCACAAAACAGCTAGAAGAGATGTGGGGCATCAGATGTGCTGCTAGGTTCTCAACAAATATTGAGACCTTGCTCTCCATGAGAAGAATCTTGCTTTGGATGGTGCCTCTTCAATAATGTCTGTAAAGCTATAGCAGAATTAAAGTGATTAGCAGTCAGATGCCAACATGCTACATAAAAGCCTGATCCAGAGGTTTATTTTGGCACTCTGGCATCATTCTGCCTGATGAGACTGAGGTAGTACAGTAACTTCCACACTTTGTACAGTGTTTATAATAGTCTTTTCTAACAAATAGAAAAAGGTCAGAATCCCAATGGTTTTTGCAGTGTTACAGAATATGCAGTGATAGAGCACCTTTTTTACCTTTATTCAAAAGCAGCTGATTTGGAGTTAAAGTATCACTTCAGGTTAGCAGGCTTTTCTGTACAGATCTGAAATACTGAAACAGTCTCATTTTGAAGAGTATGGGTTGAGTAGGAAGAAGACTTATTCTCAATCTCATATTTTGGAGTGGAGAAGGGAGTCTTTAAGCTTTTGGAAGAAGGTCAATATTTCTTTTGAAATTTTGAAATATTTCTGTTGAAAAGAGGTTTAGCAATGTGCATTAATAGTGAAGGTAGCCAACACTCCCCTGAGCTGTATTTAATAGGAGCATAGCTGTTATTTACTGGGAACTGATTACTCCTCTCTGCTCAGTACTACTTAGCAGTGTCTAGAATATTGTATCTCGTTTTGGGTCCTTGATCCGGGGAAAACATAAACTGGCAACAAGCCCAGCACAGGGACTGTCAGGGTGGTCAGGAGGCTGGAGCACAGGCCCTGTGAGGGAAGGCTGGAGGAGCCTCAGTTGCTTCAGCCTGAAGAGCAGGCCCAGAGGGACCTGACAGCGGCCCCTGCATACCTGCAAGGAGGCCATTGGGAACATTGGGGCCAGGCTCTTCATAGTGGGGGGGAGAGGAGATACAAAGGCTGTAACTTGTAATAAGAAGTAGATACAAACCCAGTAGATTTAATCATAAAAGCAAACAGAACCCCCCCCAAAACAAGAAAAATAACCCTCCAGCTTTCACTGTGAGAACAACCTTGCAGTGGAACAGACTGTCTGGGGAGGTTGTGAATCTTTGTAGGCATTAAAAGTACAGCTGGATTGAAGCCCTGAGGAACCTAATGTGAGTCATTGCTGTTCCTGGCCAGAGGCCCAGAGACCTCCTGAGATTTCTTCTAACCTGAATTATTCTGTTCATTCTTTGGTTCTACAGATGACTGACCATTCTCAAAGCCTTTGTTTTAGAAAACACTGTTAGTCTGCAAATAAACTGACTTTGTTTATGCCATATACATGTGGATTATTTCCAGAACGAGTTACCATAGCACTAAAAGGTACCAAATATTTGCCATTTCACAGCTATTGTGACCTTGGTTCTTAAAAGATAAGGTGATAACCACAAGGAAAATCTAAGCCTGTCATGGTGTCAAGATTTGAAGTACCTTTAAAGGGCATCAGACTCTTAATTACCAAATATAATCCTTTGGAGTCTGAGGACCAAGCAGTTGAAGATTTTGAAGATGCCTTCATGCAATTAAAGCAAACCTACTCAGCAGTGTTCAAAATGACAAAAGAACTCAAAGGTTTTGTTGTTTTTTTTGTTTTTTTTTTTTCTTTCCTGTGCTTCCTGAGGTAGTTGCTGGGGCCAGGTTGGATGGGGGTTTGAGCACTCAGTCTAGTGGAAGGAGGGTTGGTACTAGATGATCTTTAAGGGCCCTTTCAGCCCAAACTATGAATATGAATATGGTGCTATGAGAGGGTTTTTTGCGCTTTTTGGGACATACTGTTTTAGAAACCTGCCATTGCTGTGGAACACACTGAATACTGAATTGCCAGGAAAGTGGAAGCTTTTTACTATTAAGAGGTATGAAGAAATAGAATTCCATAGGACTGGTAAAGCTTGGTTTGCACAAATAGATAAACTATAGCCTTGAAGCTTTTCTCCTCTGTTTAGGCAAGTGTAGGAATTTAGTCCTTTGGTACATTAGTAATCATAAGTGAGAGAATTGCAAAATCCTTCTATTGAGGTAGAGGGAGTAACTGCTCTATTTCTACTTCTGAAAAGAATTTTGTACAAGGTAAGTAGTTAATGCTTTTTATAAAAGTTAGCATTTATTGCAAGTGATAATGTGAGGATAATCTCAGTTCTGAGGGCATTTGAATGAATGGTACTTCTATGATACAGCTTTATCTTGCTCGTAACTCCTTAGCATCACATGAGCAAAAAATGTGTTGGCAGCTTATTACGGAATATAGATAAACTCGTAACTTTTAGATGAAGTCCAGTGTTTTATATATTGTAAGTATAAATAATTGTACAGGTCAAAGATTAACATAGCTCTGAAAATATTTTTACTGTAGGGAAATAGAAATCATAAGGAAACCTCTTAAACTCAATTCTGTTTCTGCATACCTGAATATACTTTAGTCAGATCTGGTTTAACAGTTGGTTATCTTTTGAGGGTTTTGGGTGGTGATGTGTGTTTGAGTTTTTTGGTTGGTTGGTTTTTTGTTTTGTTTTGGATTTCTCTCTTTCTCCCAGTTTTCTACATGCTGTGAGGTCTACATATGGCATGGAAGAAGGGATATGATAGAAATTAACTGAGACCTGGAATGCTTTCAGAAAGCATTCAGAAGTTAAAGAGAAACCCCTAAAAGCAAGTTTTTATTTGTTGCTGTCTAGGTAAGAGACATGTCCTGACTTCTTTTTTAGTTCTAGTCCCATAGATAGTCCTAAAAATTTGACTGAAGAAAATACAAGCTAGCTAACAGTTGTTTCCCAATAATTGTGATAAATGAGAGAACATTTGAGTATTTTTTTATTTGTAACCTCAAATTGTACTTTATTTACAGACTCTTTTTCTGCAGCTACCAAATACAAGAATATATTACAGCTGTATCAAATGTTGGAGCCAACCTTAACAAAAGTGAATGAGGCTTAAAAGCAGTGCTCCCTAGAAGTCTTTTGCATCTTGTATATGAAAGTGTAGCTTTCCTTAATGTCAGAATAGATCAGTCTTACTGTTTTGGTTACTCTTGTTCCAATAATACTGGAACAGCAGGTTAAGAACTGCTTATTTGGAAAGCCTGTGCAGATTGCGACTATTCAGTCCTTCATAAATTATAGAAATTAAAATATTTTGAGAAATGTTAATGTTTCAAATACTGTTTAAGAAAAACCAATATTCTGAACTAACTGTATGCGAAAATGACCTTTATATGGAAATCTGATGACTAACAAGCTAAATAAAACTCCTTGTTATTCTTGAGTTCTAGCATAAAGAACCAAATGTAGATGTACTTTCTTATGCTTGCCTCAAAGCTGTGCCCCCTGTCAACTATTTTCCTTTGAATGACAAATGGGGATGCAGAAAACTAAGGGAGCTATTTACATGGTAGCAAGTAGGAGCTCAGGATAAAAAGTTAGGACCCTTGCTCTTTTAGCATCTTTTTCATTCTTAAGATTTTCTTTGAAATATGTTGTTCCTTGAGGCAATTACAGCTTCTGCTGTAAAGCTGCTTGTTAAGAAGCTCTGCTTCTTGATGAGGTAACATCTATTTTTAGAAGGTATGGAAGTGGTTCCAAAAAGCAAATTTGTTCCTAATACCTGGGTGTATCCTTTATCAGAATTTTATTTATTCTTTTGGGTTACTTGGCCAGTTTCACGTGAGTTTGAGATTTCACCAGTAGCTCTTCCATATTTTAGAGCAATTTGGTTTGATTTTCAAACCCTAGACAATGGCAAGATGGCCAGATCTAAGCTGCATGGTAACTGAAGAATTCTAGGACCATCTCTTCTACTACACAGTTTATGGGCATCTCCTGGTTTTGATATGGGAACGTTTCAGGTTTGACAAAAGAATGAAATGGATATTTTACTTAAAGTAACATAAGGACAACATGAAGATAAAAGGAACACACCCCTTACTGGTGTGTGAATGGGTATGTGAATTGGAGATGGGAACTTGGCAGAAAAACCTGTATACTTCTGGGGAGTTCCTCTCTCAGCCAGTAGCAGGGGATGATTAGGCTGTTGATGCTCTTGTTTGTCACTTCTCTGGCCAGTCAGATTGGTGGCAAGGGACTGAAAGCTTCAAGCAGAATGGGTTTTGGCTTTTTCATCAAGAATGTTGCTAATTTCTTTTATAATATAGGAAAAACAGGTTGAAAATGTACTCTAAAGGGAAGCACTTATGTTCTTACCAATCCCTGATCAGATGATATGTAGCACCTTGAACTACCCATGTAAACAAACTTGACCACAGTATGCACTCTGCTTGAAATAATCCTGATGAGTCAGAAGTGATAGATCAATATGCCTTACAATCCATTTAAAAGTACCAGGAAGGAACACAATTTTTTTCTGCAAGCTGTAGCTATAATTGTTTTGCTTAATAAGTTAATGAGTTTTTATCAAAACATGAGTGCCACCCTGCTTTTTAGGTTCTTAGGTTATTGTTCATCTGTACTTCAGATGCTTTTTGGTCTTTAGGGCTTATGTGGATGTCATTAAACATCTGAAACTAAAATCTTCTTTTTACTTATGTCGCTAATGGTGTTAGGTATTTCTTGGGAAGAGATGGAAATAACTAAGGTTACTACTTATTGTGATGTTCTCGGTAAATGCATAATTCTAATAATGTTCAACTGCACAGGATATAAAACTTACCAAGTGCTGCTGATCTCTGCTAAATGTAATGTTGAGAAGTAGGGTATTGACTTACTGGTGAATGCTAGGTGGGCACATTACAAAATGTAAGCAATTAAGTTGATTTTTTTTTTTAATATACTGTTGCCTAAGTGTTCTGTCATGTGCTTAACTTTAGTAGACAGAGGGAATAGAAGAGTGTGTTAAGAAAAGGACTTGAGAAAGCTAACATGTTGTTCTACTACAATTTTAAATAAGGCTGTTTCTTTTGCAGATGCTCTAAAAAAGTATTTTTAGTTGTAAGAAACATCAGAGAGGTCATTGCCTGGCTGCTGGGTTAAACATTCTCTTTTCTTAGACATGCAGGGCTCACAGCATGATTGCTAAGAGGGGGGAAAAAAGCATCCAAAATCACCACTTGTTTTCTTGGATGTTTGTTTGGGTGTGTTGTGTGTATAGTTTTCACAGGCTTGTTGATCAGGAATTTTGAAAAGGTCAACTAATGACAGTGGATTTCAGAAACACTGCAGAGGAGTAAATTTAGAAATGCTTCTTGGCTATTTTAGTATTATTTGTATGAATCTCACATATTTGGGATCTGAACTTCTACCCCTTTTCTCTAGCAGCGGTAAGAGCAGCATCTAGGAAATCAGTGGTATTTGCATGCTGACCATGTTAAATGTCTTCTCTATTGGGAGGGATGACGTGGGAGGGACCAAAGCACCATCACTTGACTTTCCAGGATGTTCTGGTCGTAGATTGTCCTTGCTATCAAGAGATCAGTTACTGGGCAGGTTTTTCCTAAACTAGTCGCTTTTTCTTAAGCCAAGTCCTATGGTGTATGGTTAGGGAGACTGACAGCTCTAGCTGTCATCATGATGACTTAATTGTACTTGGATTAGCCTTAATTCTGACAACTGATAAAACAAGTGCTGTCATGGTCATTCAAGTCTCTGGATCTTGTCCTTTAAAAAAAAAGAAGCCTAACTGGTTCTAGTTCTTAAACTGATAGGAGATTTATCAGATTATTTGGTAGGAATGGGCTTGAATTATTTCACAGTGACTATCTACCTTTACTTTACCTTTTGACTGTATATGTAAGTAGACTTGGATGGAACTTAAATACTTAAAAATGCTTTTCCTAAGGATAATATTTTGTTCACTGTCACATTACTACTTCTGAAGGTTCATCTGTTTTGGTTTTCAGATGATTCAGCTCTAGAGGAGAGATTTGTCTTCACGATTTCCTTTGAAAGCACAATGGACACATTTTAGAGTTTTACAGAAATCAGAAATCATCTAGGAACAAGAACATTGGACTTTAAGGAATAACAGAGTTCAGAGAGCCTGGAAATTGGTCACTGAAAAACCTGACTTCGCCACACAACTTGGAAATGAATACCATTGAGACAGCAAAGCTTGAAGAGCATATGGAGGGGCAAACGAATGAAACTTCTAATGGCTACTCACGACCTACTCTCTCAGTCAGTGAAGAGAACAAAAATGGCACTAACAAACCAAAGGGCTTGTCTAATGGCTTGCGGAAAACAGCAAAGAAATATCCTGATTACATCCAGATTTCTATGCCTGCTGAGGCTAGGAACAAATTTCCTCTGGAGTGGTGGAAAACAGGCATTGCCTTTGTCTACGCTCTCTTCAACTTGATTCTAACAACTGTCATGATCACTGTGGTCCATGAGAGAGTACCTCCAAAGGAGCTAAGCCCTCCCTTGCCTGACAAATTTTTTGATTACATTGATCGTGTGAAATGGGCTTTTTCTGTATCAGAAATAAACGGAATGATACTGCTTGGATTATGGATATGCCAGTGGTTGTTTCTTAGATACAAGTAAGTTAGCTATATTTTTTTCCCCTGCTTTATGTTTTCAGAATGTTGGTTTTTGTTGTTTGTTTTGGGTAGAAAGAATCTTATGTTAAAATCCTTAACAATATAGAAGAGGCCTGACAGGAAAGTGACAAAGGGGCGACTTGTTTCAAAAAGGTTCCAGTCTCCATGCTGGATATCAAAACACAGGTGTCCTGATTACTGAATAATGTTTAGTTCTGAATTTCTGACACCCATGTCATACTAGTCAAACTTATTTGAGATTGGGCTTTTCAAAGTTTACTGACATGGGGATGTTTAAGCAGAGGAAATTATGATGACGTAAAAAAATCTCATCCAAATATGAGGAAGAACCCACTGTCCTCTACAGCTAGACTAGAAGCTTCTTCCTGTGTCTGCATTTCCTTAAACTATACATATGTAAGTCAAGAATATGGTTATAATATGGGACTATGAAGAGAATATCACTGAGTTGAGGCAAACTGATCCTGACTGCACATGTAAGTTAGAGTGTGGCCACATTAAATAGGTGGAAGCTCTGTGCTATTAAGAGCTAGCAGGACTAAAACCTGAAGAAGGACTTTTTAGTATTTGATTTAGAGAAATGTGTGGTGAAGAGCTGGGGATGAAGCTGCTATTTCATTCTAGGGATTTAGCTATCTAATAAAGCTAGAGCTACATAACTGTTATATGTGTATTCTGCATGTAAACTTGGTATTCAATCTTTTCCCCCCCTTCCTTTACTTTCAGATCAATAGTGGGACGCAGGTTCTTTTTTATAATAGGAACTTTGTATCTGTACCGCTGTATTACTATGTATGTTACCACCTTACCTGTGCCTGGGATGCATTTTCAGTGTGCACCAAAGGTAAGAGCCTTTGCTCCCTAATTCTTACCTGAGTCTCTGCCTGAGTCCTCATGGCTCCTTTGAGCAAATGGAAAGTAATGTTTCAGGTGTTATTAAATAACACAAATTACTTTCAGCTGATGTCTTCAGAAACATAGGTAATGATAAATCAAAAGTTTCTGATACAGAAAGAGCCTCAAGTTGTTGCAGTTAAGATGCTTTAATGAGAGTACCTATGTTGAAATAGCACTGCTAGTCTGAGGCTCAAGCTAATGACTCTTAATAATACAGCAATATTCTTTTCTTATGTAGTAGGATACCTAAGGTCAGTATTGTAATTTATAGGCTTATATGCAAGCTTCTGTTGCTGAATCGCTTTAAAAACTAGTTATATGCTTTGTTCTTGATTCTCACACTGTTTGGTCAAGAGCTATTGCAATACCTGAAATCAATTGCTTGTCTCTGCTTCCAACCTGCAAATGTATAGAAATGTGACTAAAACAAGTTCAGCTGCTTAAATAGACTGACACATATAGAAACGTGGATGTGCTAATATTTTTACAAAAAGATTTAAAAAACTTCTATGGCACTGTAGTTAAGTGGTGACACAAAGGAGTTATTATTGGCGTTTTAGGCTACTAATAAAAAGATGTAGACTTATGATTGCCTTGGAACAAACTGTTATATTGGCTGTGATGAAAGAAAAGTTTACTGGGGGGATGAATTTGTCACCTCTTGAGTAGGATCTCATCAGTCTTGCGGTACAGCATCATATCTGTTCTCTTTCACATTGAAACAACTTTAGGCACATGAATCAGTATCTGTTTGAAAACTTCTACATACCACTATTGTAAAGACATAATTGTTTTGTTCTAATAGCTTGGGGAATGACTTTGTGTAGTAGACTGTATTGAGGAGTGAGAAGAGGTAAGCAAAGGAAGACTTTAAATGTCTCTTCTGAAAGTGCATTTTGCTAGCATTAAACAAGGATTAATTACTTGAACTCTGAAAAAAACTTGGTAGCTTTTCTGGATTTCTTGGTTTTTTGTTTTGTTTTTATTTTTTTTGCTTTTTGTTTGTTTTGTGTGAATACTTTTATGGTTATGGAAAACTCAGTTATCCTTTTTCTTCTAGAGTAAATTTTTAAGCAGCTAGGTGAAACTAAGTTTGCCTAGTATGTGTGGAAAATCAAAAACTGATCCTAATGCATGTTTAAAAAACATACATCCTCTAAATATTAGTAAGTCCTCACTGAGTTTATAACCAAATTTAAAATTTACCAAGTTTGAGGTTTTTGCTCTGTGGAAACCTTGTTCAGCTTTGAACAGAATGTCAGAAGTAGCATGCAAGGTTGTAGTGGTTTCGAATTGATTTTATCCATTCTGTGGACTGTTGCCATGGCGTCTGACTTTAGAAATTCTTAGTGTTTACCTTTTCAATATATTCTGCATCTCATTCTCATACAAGGCATATTTCAAAATAGCCTGAGAAAGCATAGACGGAATGCTAATGTTGTCAAACTAAGCTTTATCATCTGTCAGCTATGATATGCATGCTTATTTGTTTAAGAATATGTGAGAGAAAGATAAAGAAAATGAAGATAATTATATCCTTTTCACATGTGTTTGGGCAAGAAGTTTACTCGGGTTGTGGTATATCTTAACCTTTACTTTGTGCTTTTGTTTCTGGTGTTGTAGTTGAATGGAGATTCTCAGGCAAAGGTTCAGAGAATCCTGCGACTGATTTCTGGTGGTGGTCTATCCATAACTGGATCACACATCCTGTGTGGAGACTTCCTGTTTAGTGGACACACTGTGGTATTAACGCTGGTCTACCTGTTCATCAAAGAGTGTAAGTGTGTTTCAATGCTTTTGTTCTTCTGGGAAAACATGTGATAACATGAATGTAAAACTACTGCCCTCCAGAAGTAACCTGTCAGTTGTACATAGACTGTATGTGTATGGGTTTGAAATACAAATTGTGATTCTGACTGGAAATGGAACATGGGTGTAGTAAAATCATGGGTTAAGGTTGGAAGGGACTACTGGAGGTCCTCTAGCCCAACCTCCTTGCTCAAGCAGGGTCATCTAGACTACATTGCAGAGGATTGCATCCAGACAGTTCTTGAGTATCTTGAATATGGAGAGAGACTCCACAACCTCTCTGGGCAGCCTGTTCTACTGCGCAGTCACCTGTGTACTGGTGAAGTACAGAAGTTCTTCCCTGCATTCAGGGGGAACTTCCTGTGCATCAGTTCCTGCCTGTTGCCTCTTGTCCTAATGTTTAGCCCCATCCTCTTGACACCCTCCCTTCAGATACTTGCAGACATTCATCAGACCCCCTCTCAAACTTCTCTTCTTCAGTCTAAGCAGGCCCATCTCCCCCCGTTTTCCCTCCTAAGAGAGGTGCTCCAATATCCCAGTCATCCTCCTAGCCCTCCACTGGACTTGCTCCACATCTGTCTTGTACTGGGGAGCTCAGAACTCCAAATGCAGCCTCACTAGGGCGAGTAAAGGGGCAGGATCGCCTCCCTTGACCTGCTGGCAATGCTTTTCCTAATGCACCTCAGGATACCCCGTGCCCTTCTTGGCCACAAGGGAACACTGCTGGCTCATGGACAACTTGTCCACCTGGACTCCCAGGTACTTCTCTGCAGAGTTTTCCAGCAGGTTGGCCCCCAACCTATACTGGTGCACCACATTCTTCCTTCCCAGGTGCAGAACCCTGCACTGGTCTTTACTGAATTTCAAAAGGTTCTGCTCTACCCATTCCCCAGTGTGTGAGATCCTGCTATGAAAGGCTGTGCAGCACTCTGGGGTATTGGCCACTCCTCCCAGCTTTGTTAGATCTATGTTAGACTTTAAGGAATTCTGTGGCTTGAACACAGCACTGTTGCACACTTATGCTACCTCTGGACGCAAAGTTACTTTTCTCACCTCTGCTGTACAGTAGTTACTGCAAACAGTGAAAAGTTGGTTTGTGCTCTTTGGATGTCTTCTGCTAGAATGTCCTGCGTAATGCTTCTTGTAGTTAATAAGTATTTGGCAAGCTCACAGAAGATAGTTATGGTTTCTCTATTGGTGCAGCCAATTGAAGTGTTGGAGAACTGAGCACCAACTTCCAAATCTGATATGTGGTAAGCAGTGCTTCCGTCCCGAGAACTTGGCTGTTCCTGAGTGTGTAGTGGGGAGTTCCCTTTTCAGTTCACATATTTGGAATTGGATTCTTCTCTCCTACTGTTGTATTCCAAACTATGCAAATGCTATCTTGGCTCATGGGAATATAGTTCTCACCAAAACAAAAATAAGACTAGCCAGCGTTAGTTGGATGCCTTCCTCTTATTAAAATGTTGAGGGAATGAGGTGTTGTAGTGCTACATTCTACCTTAACCAAAAACCTCAATATAAAAAAGCCTGTTTAATATGATAAACTCTGAATCTACAGATGTGAGACATTCTTCTTCGAACAGTGATTTAAGATGCTGATTACAGTCCGATTTTTAGGCCTAGGTCTTTCTTGTAAAGTGAACATTACTGGGGGAATGACATATGTCAAAATTACCAGATCAGTATTAGGAAAATAACCTAATAATAGATCTATTGTTTGCCTTGTTTTGTGTATGTTATATTGCATCTTAATGCTGTTTGCATACTTATTTTTAGTACCAGGAAAGATGCAGACAACCCAGTAGTTCCTGGACTAGTTTTATTCCTGTGCTTATAAAGGGTTGGAGAAATTGTATCATAAAAATTCTTATAATAAGTCCTTTGACTGCTGCCTAATTGTTAGGCATATATTTCAGGAGAGTTAGGCTCTATAAATGAGAAATGCATAATTTCCTTTTTCTGCCTCCTTTGCAATTAGCAAAATGCTATCTGAACAAGGGCATAAGGCCTCTAATTGTTCTGAATTAGAGGCTGCTTATGGTATTCTTCTCTGCTCTTTTGATAACATATCTTTGGTGTAAGATGCATTTTGAGGATTTTATTATTTCTCGCTTAGTGGAGTTTTTGCTCCGTTCTTCCTTTCATATGCTGCCACTTTTTCCACTTATTCCTCTGCAGTCCACCTTTTATACCAGAATAGCTATATTTTTAGCTTTGATATGTCTGTCTTGCTTTGTGGTACTTCCATCAACTTCTTGAGATTACTTGGCTTCTTATCTTTCTTTTTTTAAATTATTACTATGATCTTGCACAGGCCTCTCAAACTACTACCGGGTAAGCTTGTTGAGATCAGTAACTTTTCTGCTGGTATTGTGTGAAAGTCAAGGCTGACCACTGCCCCACAAGGCAAGGGGTGCCAAAACCTCCCACTGTGAGTGAAATGAAGCCAGTTAGTCTGTCAGAAGTTATGAATGGTCATTGGGACACCCGAGGCATTTTTCAATGGGGAAAGAAGAGCAGGGGAACTTTTCTGCTGAAGTGGCTTAAATGTGTTTTGAAGAACAGCTTCACTCCCATTTGTTAAATCTTTCATTAAAGGGTATAAATTCACATACTGTCCTTTCCTGTACAGAGTATTCTGTTTCACAGAACTGAGGCTTCATGCAAAGTATTTAAAACCTAAGAATTTAAATAAGAGTGTCTTTTCCTGTTTAATCTATGATCTCTGCTCAGGTTGTATCAATTCTAGGCACTTGAGTTTACTTGAGCATAGACTGTAAGAAAAGCAAAGATTCAAGTAAAATAACAAAGTGTATGTTTTGCCTCAATTCTGTCTATTCCTCTGCACCCCATATCCTAGAAGTGACTTATCTGGAAAACTTAATTTGACTAGAAGATGGGTGGTATATAACTGCAGGCTGTATAACTGCAGGCTCATCTTGGGATCCTTTTACGAAGTAAGAACACACCTCAGTAAACTTGTATAATCCTTTAATCTTGTTTTCTCTGTCAAAACCCCTGTCAAAGCAGGGGTTTTGTACCAGTGTGATAGGAGTTAAGTTTTCACATTTAGTAACCTTAAATCATTTTTATCTTTTCCCCTTCTTTTTGTGGATTGCTATAATAATGAATGTCTTTTTTGGTGTGTTTTCTCCCGTCGCCTCCCTGTTTCACAGATTCACCACGTCATTTCTGGTGGTATCACTTGATCTGCTGGCTAATGAGTGCTGCTGGTATCATTTGTATCCTTGTTGCTCATGAACACTATACTGTAGACGTCATCATTGCTTATTATATCACCACACGGCTCTTTTGGTGGTACCACTCAATGGCTAATGAAAAGGTGAGTGGCAAATACCTTTAGAATCAATGTATTGCCTAAAGGTCTAAGTTAGTTTTTGATTTCTAAATAAAAATAGAGGTTCCATATTGAAGTTTAAACAGAATGGGTAATGAATTTCACTTTACTGTTTAAGTAAATATTAATAATTTGTCCTTAAAACATTTTTTTGAACTTTGAGGTTTTTTTTCTGTAGTTGGTGTTCAGAATAGCCTTTGTTTGTCTCAGCTTATGAATAATCAGTAGTTTAGTAATAAAACTTGTGGCCAACTGAAATTACCTAGACCATCCTAAAATTCTAGTGACAGTTCTTCCGTAGATGTCAATAAAAGCATATTTTTCAGAAGGTATCTGCTGCAGTTGTTTAAACAACACTTTCAAGTAGAAGCATAGCTCTCAAGCCAATTTAATTCAATTTTCAACTATTAGTCATCAATGGAAACATGACATGCCTGGAAGCACTCATATTCAAAAAGACTTGGGTGCTTTGTATCCCCAAATTTTGTACAGCAGCAAAGCATCCCTTTGTGTTAAAGATGCTCACTTTGTCATATGCATTTGGACGATGATCTATGCATTATCTCAGTTCTGTGTTTTCTAGGCTAAATGCTCATTGTCTTTGCGGAAATGCGTTTCTGTTGTTGTCTTGACTCAATATAATTGATCATAATGCTCTAAACTGACTGTCTGTTTCCTTTTCCTCTTTATCTACTTGTGCCAATACAGACTTTAAAGGTTTCTTCGCAGACGAATTTTCTCTCTCGAGCATGGTGGTATCCGATATTTTATTTCTTCGAGAAGAATGTGCAAGGCTCTGTTCCTTGCAGCTTTTCCTGGCCAATATCTTGGCCTCCCAGCTGCTTCAAATCTTCATGCAAAAAGTATTCACGGGTTCAGAAGACAGGAGAGGACAATGAAAAATCTACCTGAAGAAACGAAGGAAAGCTTTTGCTCTGTAGTTTTTTTCTGTTCTCTTTTGTTTTGTTTTTTACCAAAACATTAATGCTGTAACCAAAGTTCTTAAGAGGACTCTACTGTAACTGAAGAAGTGGACCAAGCTTCTGTGCAATTGATTGAAGAGACAATTATAGACACATATATATTGCCATTTCAGATGTTTTCTTATCAGGCTGTACAGACCTATTCTACTCCTCAGTGCTAATGAAATGCACCACTGATGGGATTTTTTTTTATTAAAAAAAATGGAGCAGGACTTTGCTTTACTAACGAGATAGAGGTGCCAAAGACTACAGTAACACTTTCATTACTAACTATCACTCATCCACAGAAGCACCCAAAAGTCTCATCTTCAGAGTTCTGGAGTGCATAAGGGCAAAAACATGCTCAATTGTAAAGGCACGATATTGGCGTATCAAGGTATATAAAAAAATAACACAGTAGTGGGAAGTGGTTTGTTGCATTATTCTTGCTAATGAAGGTAAGGCCTTTGCATGACTGGTACAGCTGGAAGCGAGTCTGACTTTTTTTACACACTGGGGGTATGAATATCTTATGACCCTAAAATATTGCTTACCACTATTAACTCCCGTGTATTCTACTATATACCAATTTTTACATTTTTATTAGTAATTTTATATTTAAACTGTTGTGCTACCTGATGACTTTGCTAATTAGAAATAGCTGCTAACATCAGAGGTCAAGGAGCCTAAAATTTTATTTTTAATAAGGGACACAGTTTCAAAAATCTTTAATTACAGTTGACCTTGTGTATAGCTATACAGTGCCTATCAGTGTATGTACATGCATATACACACAAAAGCACACACTAAACGAAGTTATTTACTGGGAAGAGTGATCATAGAGTTCTTCATGCAGGTGAAAGTCCCACAGCTCTCACCTGCTTGAGGAATGGAAGGCCAGGTCCAAAATGAGGCTACACTTAAAATTTAATTTTTAATTTTAGTAGCTATTTCTTGCTGAAGCTGTGTAGCAAGTTTGCTTGGGAGCCATAGTTCTGCATTGAATTTTTTTTTTTCTTTGCCTGTTGGCACATGTTTCTGTGACTTTACTCTGAAAGGAAAACCCTCCAAACAAAAACATGCCAAGGTAAATACCTGCAACAGCAGCGTTTCTTCAAGTATAACCAAAAACCCTTTCATATTAAATTACACTGCTGTAGAACTCACATGTAGGTTCCTTTTTTCCCCAGGGTTTCAGTCCAGTTAAAATGTCTAGTTTAAACAAGTTGTCTGAGAAAGTGGGAAATTAGCATCGGGTAAACACGTAACAAAACCACAAATTAACTGCTACCAGGTTCTCGTTGGTTTATGTTTTGTATTGTTGGGAAAGCAAAGAAGAAAATTAGCATACCATGTTTAACCATTTTTATTCTGGATTAATTTCTGCAGTTAATTCAATATTGTTTTCCAATTTTCAGTGAAACCTGATGCAAAAATAAAACTGCACCAAGTGTTGAGGTGATACTAATATAAAGGAAATGCTGCTTAATATTAAGAATGTCTTGAATTGACTGACAAGTGTGAACACAATTTAAATTATGACAACTTCCTTTTAAAAAGTTCAGTTAAAGTTATAAAATGAAATAGTATTAAAATATGATTTGTTTTTTTCAGCTAAGGGGATCATTGCTCTTGTTGTACATGAGTATTTTTGTGCATTATCAAAATAATACAATAAACAATGTTCCTTACATCCCTGGTAAAACTTAGCTAAGAAAGAAGTTCTGCTGATGTTTGGTTTTGTTATTTAAAATGAGCTTAGACTCTGATAACATGCCCCTGAAGTTGTGTGTGTATGGGCATAACTATGCTTCCATTTGCTTGCTCCTAGCAGACTGCGAACAGCTAAAAAGCCAGTATCAAACACTTATGAGTCTTTTTTCTCTGTCATATAAATGAGTCTGTTCAATGTCAGTCAGTAAATCTCCGAAGATAACTTGTTATATTAGTACTACTATATAGAGCATAATTTTTTAAAGATTAAATCTAAGCTTTGTGATATCCTAAATATGGTCATGTTAAGCCACCTGTAGTAATACTGTCTTTAGGATTTATGAACAGATTTCATTATTGGTAACCATACCTTGAAAATTAACATGATTAGAAGCCTTACAGGAAGAGCCTAAACAGTGGTTTTCATCTGGTGGCTGAAAAATAAATACTTAGGTAGTCTAGATAGCTAATTGCATAACCACCACCGTGTCTCAGTGGGATTTCTGTAATATATCTGCAAAGTAGAACTTCGTGCAAGATGAGGTGTTTTGGGGTTTTTATGATTATTCTTATTTCTGGAAGGAAAAAAATGTGAGTGCAATAGAACCAAGTGAAAACTCTGCTTTCGTGGGGCCACTTGGGCTTTCCTTATACTGCTGAATTTGATAGAAACTTCTGTTGTAATACAAAAGGAAAGTTTAAGTGGCAGCTCTAGCTTAAAATACTTGATTCCTGTTCTGGCTCAGCCCTTCCATAAGTGCTTAATATTTCTCCGTTGTATCCAAGCCCTCAGAAGGGGGTGTGTGTGGGGAGGGGTAGCAGAAAGCACCAATTCTCTATTCTCTCAATAGCTTTTAATTGCTTTTGCAAACTTGGATGGTATAGTTGTATTTGAAGATTGTTTAGACCTATATATAGGGTGATGAAATGGGGTAAGTAATCATACATGCTGATTCTTACTGCTATAGTAGTTTATCTAATACAAACCACAACTGCTTCATGAAAATTACTAATTTTAAGATCTTACTGATTGTTGTATATTAATACCATGAAGCTGAAAATATAGTTTCATCCTAAGAGGAAAAAGGATTGCAGTAGGTAAAAAGGAGAAACTTGAACTTAAGCCTACAATCAAATTATTAGTACATTTTTTGGACTGTATATGCCCAATGTTTTGCAACCTGTCATTACTTATTTTTTCCTAGTTACAATATTTCTTATAGGTGTCATATGGGCTGCACCTGTACTGTGACTGTAACATGCTCCTTCTCTCTGCTGAAGAGCATTTACATGTTGAACTTTCCAGACATTTCAAGAAACCCAAACCCAAGAACTAAACTCTACACTTGTACACCTGGCATATCAGTATGACTTAGTTGCCTTGTGTTTATGAAACAAGCTTTGTGAAATGCCTCATCTAAATTTAAACCTGGATGTAACAGGTTAACTTTAAGGATTTAAAGAAATGTACTCCTAAGTGGTCATGCTATAGATGTTTAATTTTAATGCTAGAAATGATTAACATATACTTGAAACCACTGTAAAAGGACACTTTTTTTTCTGGTATGTGCTTAGCACTCCCATGTGGTCATAAGTGGTACTATGTATTAGCCGTCCTTCATTGCAGTTTTCTTGGAAAGATTGCTACAGGTGGGGTAGTAGCAAAAATAGCTGTGCTAAATGTTGCTATGAACTCAAGTACTGCATTTGCTTCCCTCCTTAAAGGGTGAGGGAGAAGGAAACTAAAAAAAAAAAAAAAATCAAGACTGTATATGGTAAGATGCACTACCTTCATGTAATAGAGAAATAAGTTCAGTAACAGAGAAAGAACTGGGAAGTCTTCTAAGATATGAGAGAGCAATCTCTTAATTGGATTATTGCAAATCCACTTACCAGTGTCTTAAATCGGAATCTGTTCAAGGTATGGCTTTCTCCCATCATTAGTATCTGGCTAGACAGTTTATGGTAAGTTGTTTGGTACTGACCCGAATTCTCTTGCTCAGTTCAGTAGATGTGAAGTATGATTTACAGTTCTAGAGACAGGTCCATAAACTGCAGTGCAAACTGAAGCCTTTCCATTTACTTTAAATGAACTTTTCCTTAGCTCTTTGTTTTGTTTTTTTTTTTTTTTAACTTATAAACCTTGAATCTTAAAGATTCATGAGGTAATTTTGAAAACATGTCCAATCTATCAGATGCACTGAAACCATTTTTCCTTACTAGTAGACTTAACTACTAGTGAAGTTAACTAACTCCATTGTCATCTTGATATTTTTACAATACCCATGTTTTGGACTTAGCCAGAACTCTTCTATGAACACACAAAATTAGAGTGATACTGTAAGGTTGAACACTTCTGAAACGTTCTATACAAGCCACTGTAAAATCAACATCTTAAATTCAGTTACTGAGGAAAGGGATCTTAAAAGTAAATACTTCTGTTGGGCTCCACTCAAATGAGTGCTGCTGCTTAAGTGCACATGCTTATAAGAAAACCTTCATATGCTACTTTATTATGCTTCCCAGTGTCCAAAAAGAAGTGCTGTGAAACAGGACAGAGGCTTTTGTTCTAGTATTTACAAGAAAAAGAAAGACAGATGAAAACAAAGTAGTAGATGGTGATCATATATTGCTTTTTACATGAAATTGAGCTAAAACTACACCTAACTTCTAAGTAATGTAGAAATAAATTGGTTTTTGTGTAATAGTGCTGAAAAAAAAAAAGCCTTTAAGGAAACAGGCAGTGTTAAGTACTTCATTCTGCAGTACAGCTGTGTATCTGTGCTGGTTCTCATCCATAACTTAGAGTGTAAATATAAAACCCAACTCTGAGAGATGCTTGGAGATTTTAAAATACTTAAATATAATTAGCAATTTTTTGTAAGTTGTTCCTTCAAACTCTCACTAATGGCTTCTAAAACAAGAACAAAGTGCTGCAATGCTTAAAACATAGTGAAGCTTTTTCTAGTTGGCTTAAGTTTCCATGGATTTAACTGTATGATTAAGTCTTATTAACCTAGAAAGTAGCACACGAGAATGTCAGGCTAGGTACAGATAGCTTATGTATTGTAGGGAAACATTCTAGTTCTGAACTCATCTTTCCAAACAAAACACTCAATACCTGAATGATGTTTTAAGATGGAGTGACAATACTGGGCAGTCTCTAATGTGTATCTAAAATACTGGTGTTGAAGATTCCTTCTCTCCTAATGTAAATTGGTGATGAAAAACTCAGGAAGATTTGAATTGTTTTCAGTGAAAATGTTCTAATTACAAAGGATTTGGAGTTTAGCAAGGAGTTAGCAGTTTGTTTTCTGTGGCTCTTTGCTGTGCACTAACCTTTAAGATGCAAACTAGGTAGGAGAGAAGAGCAAAGCAGCTCTTGCTGGAAGGAGCAGTGTGTGACTTTTGAACTAAAATTATATTGACTGCATGCTACCTGCAGTCTTATCTGTACTATAGTTGAAAAAAGATGCTGTATTATACTATTATACTTAGTGTTCACACTTCTTCAAATTATTCTGTAGTGGTTGGCCCAGTCCTTCCCCTAGATGAGGAGTATTTTTGTCCTTTGCTTGCTGTATGGTTGAACATAACTGGTTTTAGTTCTGGTAAATGCCAATGAAAAAAAAATGTAGATCCATTGTATGCAGTGCCTAAGATGTTTTTAAGGAGTCTATGCATGGGTTTCTTCTAGGAGAAATACTCTTCTTTAAAACCAGGCCTGTATAATTATGTCAGCTCTTGCATTTGCCCTGAGCATAGCAAAGTTTTTAGGATGTTAGCATTTGTGACACTGCAAAGAATTACTACAGAAGAATCTCATTTGTGCCAATTGAGATGACTTTTCACAAAGTAACTTTGCTGAATATTTGACTTTTGGTTTTGGTTTCTTTGGGGGAAGGGGTTTATTTGGTTTGGTTTTTTGGTTTTTTGTTTTTTTTTTTTAATTAAAAGAAGAAGCAGTCAAAAACTAGTCTGAAGTAAAAGCATCTTGAGCAGTTGGGTACCCAGGCACCGTGCAGGCACATGTGTGCAGAGAGGGGCCCCTGTGGCATGTGCAGTGTTGGATTCAGTACAGAGGCTTCTCTGGGAAGGTGAACTAGGTTGTACTTACGTAGTAGGCTGTGAGCCGTCTTTGCTTGTCATTTTGAGCTCCTTTAAGACTGAGAGCACAGTACCAAAGGTGGCAATAGCTAAAACGTGTAGTGAAGGTCACTTGCAAATCAGAAAAGTATGAAAGGGCTGAAAAGGCAGATCTCTGTAAAACCAGTCATTGGAGAGCTGTGTTCTAATTCAAGGGAGCATAAAATTTGGAGTTACTTCAAGCATGTGAGTTCCATTTAAAATGAATGGATCTGTTTGCTTTTTAAATTACTGGGGTTTTTTTCATTAGAGATGATAGGAGCGCTGAGAATATCAAGAGGAAGTTATCTCCCTGCTTACTTTTACCTTTACCATTGAAGTGTTTGTGTATGAACAATATTACCAAACTCCAACCCCTCTTATATTTTGACCAACTTGTTATGAGTGCTTTATTTCTTTAAAAACTGAGTTTGCATTCCACTTTTTTCATAATTTGTTGCCACTCAAAATGCTGCTTACACTTAAGCCTGTGCTGATCTGGGCTCCTGACTCACTATGTCTGCCTCTTCTAAATGGCTCAATACAGAAGAGTAGGATTTACATTTAAGAAGACTCCATAATTAACTCTAAAGCCAAAAGGCATTCTTGTCAGACACATCTTTGCACAATTTGAGACTTGAAAGTATTTTTAAATACAAAACCTAACATGCTAGGACATACTTTGGTTTTTTTCTCTCAGGAATCAGTTCTTGCTCTTTAAATGTTCAGTATGTTTGTTTGTGTTTGTTTTCCTGATTCAGGAAAGCATGTGTGAGATGTGAAAAAGATGAGTTCTGGCAGCTTCGTGAAGTCAGGGTCATACCAAGGAACCTGAAAGTAAAAGCAGAAATAATGGTCTGATGGCTGATGTTCTCGTGCTTTCCATGTGACTTTGAGAACTGTAAACACTTCTGTAAAAACACTGCAGGAGACTTTGCTTTTAACTGCAACATGTTTTCATACTCATTGGCTGACAGCTTTTCTTGCATGACTTCTCCTAGGCTGAATCTGTAGTTCTGTCCATAGGTTGGAGCTATATATCCAACCTTGGAAAAATTAGGCAAGAAAAGCTGTTGGCTGCTGAGGAACCCTGCCTGGTAATGTAGGAATGCTGTAATGCGTGCACGATAAGGAGCTAATAAATGGCAGGGGTTTATGGCTTTAGGGTCCAGTTCTGCAAACACTGCACAGCATAATGCTACAATAACAAATGATAATACTTAAAGACCTTTTGTGCTGTAGTTTCCACTAATGTTTGCAAACTGGGCCTCATTTTCACATAAATTGTTCACAATTAGCAAGAGTTGACTTTTATCTTGTGAAACTTTCAGGATGACACTTTATAGCTGATGTCAGCTATTTTGGTTAGGTAACTGTGAGTGTTGTGGTTTGCTGTATGCGTGCAAGAGAGACTTAGAGCTAGAGTTGTGATTTGTAAGATATTGCAATCTGTTCACTATATAAAAATAAAAAAGAAAAACAAACCCCAAAAAACCCTATTGCACTAGCTGTACTTTAAAAAAGCAATAACATGAGCATCTTTTAGCTTTTGTCTCCAAAGGTGCTATCTGTCATGATCATTTGCATTGTTGACCATGAATTTGGTAAAAACATGTTAAAGAAGTTGTCTTATGTCGTTTAGTTGGCACATACAAGTAGAAATTTTTTGTGGTCAGCCTGTGTACTGACAAATGCAATACTTTGGACTACTTACATGACCACCCATACCTTTAAAAATCAGAAACCTATATCCATTTATGGTGCTAATGATCTCAAATATTATTAAGAGCTGGTATTCTCTTCTTACCCATGAACACTAAGGAAAGCTGTTTTGACATCTTTTCAATAAAGCAAAATTTCTCTACATTTTGAGCCTGTTCCAGATGCTTTTAATATAAATGACCCTTTTCTATTTCTATTTTATATAAAAACTGCAAACAAAGTAAGTATTTTAATGCAGGAAAACATTAGAAGTGTATATGTTGGTCTAAACTACATGTCCAAGTCTAAGTTTTCATACATTCTTAAGATAGCTAGTCTTCTGAAACTCAGCCTGAAATACAAGAGTTGTGTTGGCAGGATTAAGGTGCAAGCTAGTAGTTTAAAGAAAATCGTCCTCTGGCTTCATCATCATTGTTGAAGCCTCAGAGACAGAGAGGATGTGAAATGCACAAAGCTGCAGCAGGAGAACACCAATTATGCAGGGTAGATCCACCTTTTGCTGAAACTTCAAAAAAACAAACTTGTGAAGGAACATGACCATGTAACCATATCTAAAGAACAGAATTGAAATTTGATGTAATTATCAAGGCTGTTCATTGTGGGACATTATAAAAACCCATGAAAGGATGTTAAACTAGATTATTTAGATTGTGAAACAGCAATGGAACTTTCTAGCTTTGTTTGAAAGCTTCACAAGCAACGTTCTCTTAAGACAAAAAACTCTTGTGCCTTCTGTTGCAGAAGTTATTGTTCTCTTCCCTCCCTGCCTTTGGTTATGAATTTTTTTGTATATAATGAAGGACGATGCACTTCCCAATCTTTTCAGGAGGCATTTTTGGGCAGCAGTACCTACACTTTCTACCCATGGAGAATACCAAGACTCTGTTTCTTTCTAAAGGCCCCTTCCATGTCAACTTGCAGTTGTAAAAGTGCCTGCCTGTGACACATACGGCAAGCCTACTGTAATCAGCTCTGAAATAAATATGCTGTATTTGATATGGACACGTGAACCTGGCAGAGTGGATGCCATGTCCAGGTACACCCTGGTGAGTCAGCAGGGTGCAGCCTGGAACACTGCAGCACATTCCTCTGCTCTAAAGTAGTTGTGCTCTGAGGTTTTGGTCCCTAAACTGTTCTCTTTCATATACTGTAATAAGTTCTCTTGAATCACATACACCTTGCATGTCAAGGAATATGGGCTTGTAAAAGATCTATTTTATGGAACTTCTGTGTCAATGCAAAGAATATTCCATGGCTAAAGTAACTTAATTTAAAGAAACCCGTCATCTGAGATAAAATCAGGGTGAGCTGCTGGGGGTTTTCTTGAGTGAAGAGGGATAATCTAGTAGCAATAGTCTAGTTTGTGTCTTGCTACTTGTCTCAGTGCCTGCTTTAATAGTAGGACACTTGGAAGAGCCAAAGATAGAACAAAGTCATCCGTAACAGTCCTAAGCCACGTTGAAATATAACTTTCCTATCTCTTAATTACTAGATACTTCAGAGAAAAAGGGCTTTTTTTTTTTTTTAATTTACCAAAAAAAAAGTGCAATATTTACAGAAATAGAAAGAGATAAATGGCTGCAGGTTTGAATGCCCTGCAAAAAACAAAGCCTTTGCGAGCATGTGACATGCACTTGACTGTGTTTTTTTAGCCTTAGCATTTGCTCTGTTACAAAAACATGTTTCAGTGCACTAGTCTAACTCAGAGATTTCAAATATTTTCAATATTCTTTTGGCAAGGAGAGTGTTTTTTAATGAATAAAGTGCCTGTGGAAATAAAAATCCAAAAGTTGCCTGCAAATGTAAATAAAGCATATAAAACCACCGCCCATACTTGAAGAGAATGGGTGCTAACTCAGTAACTGTAGTAACTCAATAGCTGCTCAATAGTCATAAACATTGATAGGATTCAAAGTTCGAGAAAAGAATATTATGTTTCTTTTGAGAGTTTACTGTGTTAATTAAATTTCTACTGTTTCTGCTTGGGCCTTAACTCTGTAACTTAGTTATCTTTAAAGAGAAATAAGTTCCTTTGAACTATTCCATTTCAAATGCTTGTTTTAATGACAGTCTTTACTCTGATGGGGATTTTTGTTTGTTACATGGAGGGGTTTTTTACCTGTTAAAAGTAAAGTCACCAAATGCTTTGATTACTCAATTTGAGGTAAAAGAGTTTGAAGAATGGTTTTTCCTTAAATGCAGAATTCAAGGGAGGGTGGGTTTTTATTACACTGCTACTAGGACTGAGGAGGAATGATTTCCATGGGAAGCATTATAGTGCTAAAACTTGTATATGTAGTTATTTGGGGTAAGCAGAATATTAGTACATGCGTATTGTTTTGCTGTTGATTTTATGCTCTATAAAGAGGCTATTTAGTACTAATTTAAATTGAAAAGTGGATTTTAATGTTGCAATAGCTATTATTTTAACGTGAAACATCTATTTATGTACTGATATGCTAGAGCAAAATATACATTTGATCATTAACTTCATTTAAAAGTATGAAAGTAATCTTATTTTTATCAAAATTAATGTGGAATTTAATCTCTGGACAAGCTTGAATTGGTCATAGACCACTGAAACCAATCTTTCAATTGCATACAGAAGGAAGGCAGGCTTTTTTTTTTTTTTTATCTAGTGTAACTTCTTGACTAGACTAAGAGGGAAGGGAGACTAGATTACTGTTCTATAAAGAAAATGGGCAAAACCAGTAGTGTGTTTCAGCTGTGCTGAATAGCTTAGCTTCTTATTTTCACACTGTAGAATTTAAAATTTTCTTGAGACTCAGATTTAAGATGTCTTTAGTTCAGCTAAATTTTCACCTGTTCTTTTTATATTTTTTCTAGTAGTTGCATTTTATTGGTGTACGTTGTAATTAACCACTGAATTTCTGCCAAATATATAAAAAAATGCATTCTGTTCTGCTAATTTAAATCTATGTTCTTAGTTTAATCCATGGCTAGTAAAATGTCCATTTGCTGTTTAGATTAAAGAGACGGTTGCCTTAATTGTTTGGAGGAAAGCTGACCTTGACCATTTGAAGCTTTATGTATTTCTAAAATTCCTGTAACTTCTGTAAAATTGCAATAAAACCTTTTTAATACAGTTCAGCCACTACTTTATGAGCCACTTGTCACTATCTTTTTGGAATGCTTAACTATTTAAAAAGAAGTTTTTTAACAACACTGTTTATAGTGGATAAGCACCTCTTATTCCCTGCGGTTTTTTATTTTTGGGGGGGGATCACTTTAAAGATGGTGTACTTGTGTCTTGCCCACAGTGCTCTTCTCTTTTGGTGAGGGGGTACCAAGAGCACTTCCTGAAATCACTGATGCTGCAGCAAATGGCTTGGAACACCATACAGCAGCATTTTCATTATCAGATTACCTCTGTAGGGATTACATTTCGTTGTTGATCAGCAGGAAAAAGTGCACCAAGGTGTATTCTACAGAGCGAGGGAAGTTACCCTGAAAACCAGTTGGTGGTAGGTTTGGGTTTTTTGGGGTGTTGAGGTGTTTGTGTGGGGTGTGTGTGGAGGGGTAGTGTCTGTGGGGGTTTTTTGTTGTTCGGTTTTTTGTTTGTTTTGTTGTTTTTTTTTGTTTTATATATTTATTTGTGGGAAAGAACTAAAATTATTTTTTCTCTAAACTTAAAATTCAGGTGTGATGAGCCTCTCTGTGCTGTTCTGCGTTTGCCAAGCAGTTGCTTTAACCTAGAGCTGAGACATGTTTCTGGATTAGTCCTCGGTTATGAAAACAGAACATTTTGGTCTACTACTTAGAACTTCCAGCTTTTCTATTGGGCAAGGGGGAAGAAGGATCATCTGTATTTCCACTAAAAATGGGTGCTTGCAGAAGGAGCGTTTGAAAGCAAGTTCTATGAGGTTGCAGGGAGCACTCTTTTTTTTTGTTTTTCCGCCATTAGCTGAACATGTGTGCTTACGTTTAACGACACCTTTTAAACTTCGCCTCTGTCCAAGCACCGAGCCAGCTTTTGACCGCTGAAGGCGGCGGCGGTACCGGAGCCCGGCCCCGCTCCCCGCCCACAGGCCCGGCGGGACGGGGTCAGGGCGTCGCGGGCCTCGCCTCCTGCCCGCCCCCGCCATCTTAAACCGCTACTCGCCGGCAGCGGGGCCAGCGCGCCGGTCCCACCGCCCGGGGAGATGGCGGCGCCGGGCACGGCGGCTTGGACGTGGCTGCTGCGGCCGCCCACCGCCACCGAGCTGCTGCTGGCGGCCCTGTGCTGGCTCGGCTGCTACTGGCTGCTGCGGCGGCGGCCGCGGGCGCTGTCGGGGCTGCCGCCGGGCCCCGCGCCCTGGCCGCTCGTGGGCAACTTCGCCTTCGCCCTCCTGCCGCCGCCGCTGCTGCGCCGGTGGGCGGTGGATGTGCGGGACTGCGGCCGCGTCTCCCCCGCCTTCTCTCCGCATGTCTTCCTCACCAGCCTCACGAAGATGTACGGCAGCGTCTTCCGCCTGTTCGTGGGCAGCCGCCCCTTCATCGTGCTCAACACCTTCGAGGCGGTGCGGGAGGCGCTGGTGCAGAAGGCGGAGGTGTTCAGCGACCGGCCCTCCGTGCCCATCGTCCTCATGATCACCCACAACAAGGGTAAGCGCCTGGGGGCGCCCCGGCGGGTGTCGCTCGGGGAGCTGCCGTACCCTGATGGATGGCCAGGGCGATGATACCGAGCGGGGCTTGTGGCTGCTGTGCCAAAATTTGTTAATAACTATTGTTATTGTTATTGTTATTGTTAATAACCATTTACTTGCTTTTTGCTCTTAGCGTGTGTCCTTCACCTTACTGCTGACCGAAAGCAGGCAAAGAGAAACTCGCTCTCCCTTGAGGTGGACACACAGCATCCCCGTGAACTGGGCAGTGCTGTGCTGTGCGCCACAGCCCACCTCCGGATGACTGAAATGCCTGATCCCTTTAGCTCTACTCACAGTAAAGGAACCGAGGAGTGGCTGAGGGAGCTAGGGTTGTTTAGCCTGGAGAAGAGGAGGCTCGGAGGGACCTTATCGCTCTCCCAACTACCTGAAAGGAGGCTGTAACCAGGTGGGGGTTGGCCTCTTCTCCCAGGCAACCAGTGGTAGGACAAGAAGACATGGTCTCAAGCTGCACCAAGGGAGGTTTAGGTTGGACATTAGGAAGAAAGGGTGATTAAGCGTTGAAATTGACTGCCCAGGGAGGTGGTAGAGTCACTATCCCTAGTGGTGTTTAAGGAAAGACTGGATATGGCACTTAGTGCCATGGTCTAGTTGACATGGTGGTGTTCAATCATAAATTGGGCTCAATCTTAGTGGTCTTTTCCAGCCTAATTGATTCTGTGACTGGCATTTGTGCAGGGGTTTAAGGAACCACTGGTCTGTCATGTAAGGACTTTCTGATTTTGACTGTGTCAGGAGAAGAAATTTCCAAACTTTGGCAGTGGTACAAAAATGAGTGCTTCCCCAGTTCTTACCAAGGTAGCGATGGCAAAGAGCAGGTTTCTGTGGAGTCCTGTAGCTGTGCAGTCTGTGCTGCCTGTGTGCAAGCTACTGTTGCTGAGATGTTTGCAGGTGTATTATTCTGCTTGTCAGAACTTATTGAGTATATTTGGGTTTGTGGTTTTTTTGTTTGTTTGGTTTTTTGGGTTTTTTTGTTTGTTTTGTTGTTGGTTTTTTGTTTTGTTTTTCAGTGGGTTTTTTTTACAGGTCAAAGGAGAGTTTACTAGCTTTTGCAAGAAGAGGGCATGGAGAGTGTAAATGCACATTGGCAATACTGCAGTTAGAATTTCTTCATGTTTAGTTTTTAGGTCATTATGGATGTCGGTGTTTGTGGAAAACTAATTTTCCATTTCCAGTTAGGAAGTGTAGCCCAGAAGGCTTGTTAGTGTGCTAGCTTGTTGTGAAACTTATCTTTTTTTATTTTTTATCAACTTGTCTCTAATTTGTTGTTGAGTTTTGTGTTTGTTTTTTGTTTGGTTTTTTTTGTTTTGTTTTGTTTTTAGTGAACCAGAATTACCCTTGTAAGGATAAGAGGAAAGCGAGAGACCTAGATCATGTTTATCAAAATGTGATCAGGTACCATTGCTGAACTTGGTTTAAAAAATAAAAAAATAAATTATAAATTATATTGATCTGAGATAGATATTGCTGGCACATTATCATGCGTGAGTATTTTTAGGTACAGTACTTTTAGCAAGAACTGGGGGAGGAAAGGGGAAGAGGAGTTACATAATTTTAGTGGTGCTGTAAAACTGCATGTTTAGGCTCATGGTGGATTTCTTTTTCCTTAAATACTGTGTATTTCGTGTTTCATGTTCTCTGACAGGCTTTTTGAACATGGTGAACCAAGGTTAGCAAGGGCAATTAGCTGCTTTCACTAGTGGATGTTCCAGGGAAGTTGACTGTGTAAGGAGCCTGTTGTCCAGAGCCAGAGCATGCTGCAGCCAAGTCCAGGACTGTGCCTGCCTGTGTTGTGCTGCAGCAGGGACATTACATTGCTTTATGTTCAGTTTTATCTGGAAGGTCACCGTAACTGTGCTCAGGCACGAGGACTGTTACATGAGGGCTGCCCAGTGGTCCATAAAACATCCTGATCTGGTGTGTAGCGCTTATGTTCACTAGTGCAACATGTTGAATTGCCACAGATGTGGGAGTGTTGTAGAATGAACCACAGGGGTGGTGTATTTTGAGTATACAAAGGGAAAAGTCAATGAATGTGGGCAGTGCGGGCTGGGCTGCTGGTTCTCCAAAAGCCAGTGTAAGTTACAGGTGCTCTCACTGGGCTGGCTTGGGTTTAGTGGTAGCATGAAGGAGATGACTGAACATCTGTGATGCTACATTTGTAATAACTACTCTTTTGTCTGTGGTTCATGGAGGAGGGTAATGGGTTACAACACTCAAACTGGAGAACTCTGAAAGTTGGTCTGAGAGCCTCCTGAACATAGGTTCAGGAGTTTGTGGTGAGACTTTACTGCAGGTCAGGACAGAGGCAGTTGTGTTAGTATGTACTAGGAAAGGAAATGATAAAAGCAGGATGATGGGTAACTTCAGATCTGCTGGTCACAACTTGGGTACTACAGCACTGGGACTCTTTGAGTCAGTAAGTGTTCATTTGGGGTTTCTATATCTTCGTTCTATAAGCAAGCTACAGGGTATGAACTTACAGGGCTATTTTCTTGTAAGCTACATTTTCTGTCGTAGTTTTGTCTTTACCCTGAGCTGACCTGCTGGGTATGGTATGGAAGAAAGCAGGGCTTAGCTTTGTGGCTTGATTGTGTGTAACATGCAAATGGAATATTGTGCCGGGGGGAGAGCAAGTAGAAGTATCAGAAATGGCAAATACTGTATTTCAACAACTTGATTAGTAAAGAAGGGAGACCTCCTTGGCTGGATGGGAAGTTCCATGAGAACTTCAGGGAGAAGGTAGAAGTTAAGTCTTAATTGAAGGCTTCTGCACGTACATCTGTGGGAAGAGAAATACTAGACTGGGGGGAAATGTAGGTTTTGATGGTTTTGTTTTAGTAAAGCGTTTTTGTATTTTATATCTATGAGAATGGTAGCAGTGACTCAATCTCTAGAGTGGATGGAGTCTGAGTGGTTGTCTACCATTTTAACCCTGCCCTGTGCACATCCAGATGTGGACATCTGACAACACAGAAGTTAAGTGTTAGTTAAGGTCATGAATTCTGTGTTGGTCAATGCTCCCAGTATTGCAGTAACGCTAAAGCTAGCAGAAAGAAATGGGGAGGAGGGAGGATAAATTAGCTGTTGCCAGAACTTGCTTCTTGTAAGGATTTAAATTTTTTTCATGTAAAAAAGAAGAAAATGAACTCTGGTTCTATGAGTTTGTTGGTTGTATTGAAAGGTTTTCATTATCAGTTTGTTGAATTAGCCTTCTGCGATGAGCATGAAGTCCTGGTTATTCTTGTTGCTTCATTATTGTATTTTCTTCAGGTTTTTGTTTATTTGTTTTATTTTGCTTTAGTTTGTTTGTGGGAGTTTTTGGTTTTTTGGTTAGGGTTGTTTTGTTTTTTTTAAAGAGTAGAGTTGTCTATGCTGGGTACCTTGACTTTTCAGGGGAGGCAGAGATTTTCTTTGAAAACAGCAAAGGACTATTCTGTTAGTGTAGCTTAGTAGTGATCCAGTTGACAGTTTGCTTTCTCCTCTTATCTCTGTTACTATAACTTCATGCTCTTCTTCCTCCTCAGTCTGTCTCCTGTGTTATTCTTTCCCTATTTGCAAATCAGTTATTAGTATTCTACAGCAATTTGGGTTTTCAGGATGTCAGAAAACACCATGGTATGCAGCCACGCCCTGTGCAGGACTGCTGGAGAGACTCTGGGTGTGGGAAGGTGTGTTGTTGCTGTCAGATTTTCTGGGGCACGAGGAGAGTCTTTTTTACATTCAAGACAATAGTTGGTTTTATTTTATGAAAGTATTTGAATCCTAAAACTTACTTTCCTAATGACAGAAAGGGGAACAGATTGTGGATATATAGTCTGGTTTTGAGATATTTGTTGTGGGATAGAAATAGTGATAACTTTGTTTTATTCCAAGAATCCATGTTTCTTTTCCACCCCAGCCACAAACCTTGGAAATGTTGGTTCTTGGCCAAATTCAACCCCAAATATGCCTGGTTTTTCACTTACCCTACTTGAGGGCACCAAGTTAACCATGGAGTACATTAGATATAGCAGGTTGTGTGTTTGTCACCCTGCGGTGTCTTTGGCGTGGTCTTTTAATTCCACAGAAGAGATATTTCTGTTTGTAAGTGAGCAATAGTTATACTTGAAGCTAAGGTATTTAATTTAAATGGTGTTTCATAATGACACAATCATGCAGAACAAGTGCCTGGGGGCATCAAAACTGATGCAGTTTGAGATGCAAATCAAGAAGGTTTTTGCCAAGTGGCTCTGAAGCTGTCTTTACCTTCCCAGTTCGTTCAGAGCATGTGTATCCTTTATTTTTATTACAACTTAAAGAAAAACCTTGCTTGTAATAGAAACGTATGCAAAAAGTATTGAGAAGTTTGTATAACATGAAGGCGAAAAGAAACACAAACTAGATTGTGGTTTAATGTCTTCTATTCTGCTTTGCTGAAGGAATTCCTATCTCAGGACACTGAGGAGAAAAGGCAATAGCTAATCTATGTCCCAGAATAACAGTTCCTAAAAAATTATAATTTGTAATGAAGCATCTACAACACCTCTTCTCCATCCATCTTGCAAAGACTAATAAAACTACTGATGTAACTTCAATATTAATTTAATGGATTGGGAAAAGGAGGAACAAGATTTCCCAAAGCTATTATAAAGAACCTTGTGTTCTTCCTCTAGCTCCTACCCTAGTGCTTGGGATAGATTTATTGTGTATCATTTCCCTCTTTTCTGGGTCTTGGGTTGCAGGTCCATATAATTATTTCTTGTTGAAAACAGGGCATCTTGGTTTCAGAGTCTTCCTTTCTTTTTCAGGTGTTATTTTTGCACCATACGGTCCTGTCTGGAAGCAACAGAGGAAATTCTCTCTCTCAACATTGCGTCATTTTGGAGTAGGGAGACATAGCTTAGAACCTAAAATCATTGAGGAGCTGAACTTCATAAAGGAAGAAATGCTGAAGCATGGGAAGGATTCATTTAATCCCTTTCCAATCATTCGCAACGCAGTGTCCAATGTTATCTGTTCCATGGCCTTTGGCAAGCGTTTTAACTACGAAGATGTTGAGTTCAAGACGATGCTGAAGAACATGGCCCGTGCGCTGGAGCTGAGCGTGAACAGCTACATGATCCTGGTCAACATCTGCCCTTGGCTCTACTACCTTCCCTTTGGGCCTTTCCGGGAGCTTCGGCAAACAGAACTAGATATTACTGCTTTTCTAAAGAAAATAATTGCACAGCACAGGGACACACTGGATGCAGCAAATCCCAGGGACTTCATTGATATGTACTTCATCCACGCGGAAGAGGAGAAGAACAACAAGGAGAGCAGCTTTAATGACGACTACCTATTTTTTATCATTGGTGACCTCTTCATTGCAGGCACAGATACTACTTCCAACACAATACTGTGGTGCCTGCTCTACATGTCCCTTTACCCGGAAGTACAAGGTAAGACTGTTTTTATTCTAGGTGATTTATTCCAGACTGTAAAGCTCTAGATGGATGCTCAGAAACAGAAGCAAACAGCGACAGTGCAGATATCATTTGAAGTGCAAACAATGTGTGTATGTGCAATTTGAAAGGCTGGTATGTAATCAGACATCTTCTATCCTCCTGTGCTTTGAAGATCTCTAGGTTAGTGATATTAAGTACTAAATGACCTTCTAATCTGTGCATTTCTTCTGTTTTGGGGCAAATCTTTTCCAAATAATTCCAGGGAACTTTAGCGTGTTTGAGAAACTTTGGCAATTGTGGCATTCCAGGCATATAGCAGTGATACAAGATATGTAAGATCCATAGTGGTAAGGTTTGCTTTTGTGCCTTCTGAGCAGGGAGGTTGTTGAGCCTAGTGGCAGAGACTGGGGAAGTGAAACACTATCCACTGTAGAGGCAGATCAAATCAGAGACAGTTTAAGCAAATTGGACTTGGCACAAGTGCACAGCACCAGCTGGTCAGTGTCTTTGGACAGGCCTCTCCCCAGGAGTCTTGAGTGGTCGTTCAATGGTCAGCCTTGAGTAGGTGGTTGATGATGGCAGGGGGTGGGAGGGTAAGACACATGGAACACGTGACCCCAAAGAAGTGGCAGAAGGACTTGCTCATTATTAGGGAAAGATGACTGAGGGGAAACCTTATGCTGTCTACAGCTACCTGATTGGAAGATGCTGAGAAGATGAGGGCAGTCTCCCCTGAGGTGTGCAGTGGAAGGGAGAGAAGCAGCGGAGACAGTCTACAACAAGAAAATTCTAATCAGATACTAGGAAAAAAAAACTACCCTGTTGAAGATGGCAAAGGAGTGCAACAGATTTTCCCTAGAGTTAATAGAATCTCTGACTTTAAAAGTATTCAAAACTCAGTTAGTTATGACCCTGAGTAGGCTCATCTACCCTCAGAGTCTGATCTGTCTAGAATAATCACTTCTAAATAGGTTGAGATCATAGTTTATTGCACCAAGTCAACCAGTGTGTTGACCAAAGATTGCACAATCAGTTCAATACGTGGAAGACAGAGTTCACTGGGACAACTGCAAAATAAACTTTTATTGCATAGGCTTATTCTTCTGTTTTTGATGTCTGCATGTTATCACTGCTTGCCTTGATATGCAGTTACATGAATTAGATATATTCTAAATTACACAAATGAGATCTGGAAGAGTGTTTTGTTGGTTTGGGTTTTTTAACCTCTTTCCTACCTGCGTGTTACTGTATGTCTATGTGCTGGTCAATTTTCCTTCTGGTGATCTCTTTTATTGCTTCTCTCCAATTCCACCTTTCCTTATGTGGCTGTTGTTGAGTAATCTAAATAAGCTCAATAGTCTAGAGTGTATCACTTAGCTATGGAATGTGATTCTCTTACTTCTAGTATCCTGTTCCTTATGTATCCTGATTGCCTTGGAGTAAGGTAGGGGCCTCTTTTTTTGACTCTGGTAATGTGTTTCTCTTAAACATATTGACATGTTTTTTTCCCTAAAGAAAATACCTGAATTTTGTAACTTTTAGCAGTAGCAAATGTTGCTTGCAGACATGGAAAGGCAAGCTAAAGGCTATCAGGGAAAAAAATCTGGAATAGCCTTTTTCTCTTTGGAAACCAGTTTTGCTTTTTACATGGAAAAAGAAAAGGATTGGTGTGAGACAATGTGCTGAGGTCATGTGGAGTATTTGTTTTGTTCTGTTCCCTGACTTTGTTTTGGTCCTTAACTTCTGAAGATCTGTGAGATTTTTAAATATGTGAAAAGTTGTGGAGCAGTTCAAATATCATGCTGTTAGTGGAGAACTGCTCAAGTTTGTGGTTTTGCACTTAGCAGTGTGAGCAGCAGTTTGGCTGCTTTCTGTATAGTTCAGCATTTCTTTACTAACTGAACAAATGAGTTGTTTGAGATGAAGCACTGATGTGACATTTGGCATGAGACAGTCTCCTTAATTTTATATTTTTATGTTGAATACTGGGATATGGTGTGTCACTAATAAAAGTAGCAACCCCTCACAAAGAAAATTCTGGAGGGCCATGCCATCAGCAGCACATCTCTTGCTGTATTTTTTAATGTTCCTCATACATGAACTTTTTTGCTAGTGAAACCATTAGGTGGCAGCAGCTGTTCATTGAACCCAGTTCAGGCAGCAATTCTGGATGTTGCTTGGGAAACTGGGACACTTTTTTTTGTGTTGAGCTTTCATTTAATCTTGTGTCACTGCTAAGAGAAAAGAGCAAAAACTCAAGAGTTTCAGCAACCTGGTTGGAAAAGGCAGGCAGGACAACCACAAAGTATTCAGGATACAAAAGGTGAAAATTGAAAACTGACTTATTATTTTTGATTAAAGGTTAGTTTTGAGGTCTCCTCTTTCAAGATTGTCTTTTGCTGTGTAGCCAGATGCCAAGTTACCTGTAAGAGAAGGCATATCATCTTGCATGTACATAGGTGAAGCAAATCTTGCATCTTGGAAACTTCTGTGAAGAGAACTACTTGCATGATGAGTCTTTTGAGAGATGAAAGGGACAAACAAATACTTTGACAGTTTATGCTTCCCATGAACGAGAAAGGAAATTAACTCATTAACTGTTTTTTCCTTTGCAGAAGGGCTGTGTGGGAAAGGAGCATCTGCTGCTGCCTTTTGGGGGAACTGGGAAATAGCTGAGTTCAGGTTCTGTGAATAGAAAGTAAGAAGTGGCAAGAACAAGTTAAATGGCTTCTACACTTGCAGTAACAGCACCAGAATTCCTGCTCCAGAATGAAATGTCTAAAGCAGCTGCATGAAAAGCTTTCCAATCTCTCTGTGTGCAGGCACACACTGCACACACTTCTCTTTTTGTTTAAGGTTTTTAATGCGTGGCAGAAGCTTGATGTTTTCACCATTCAAATTACTGCATATATATATATATATATAATTAACCTCTTAAAGTAAGATTATGGATATATTTGGAATTACCACAGAACTTTTCCTGTACTCTTCCAATGCAGAAGTGTGAGCAATGTCTGTCATCTCAGTAGCTTTATTTTTGACAATTGTGCTTGGTTGTTTTCTTCTTAACTGAGCCTCTTCTTAAAGCTCCTGCTGGCATAATTATTTCAGCTAGGGATCACATCTTGAAGTAATTTTTGAGAAATCTGTGTAAACAATGAAGCATAGACAGATGATATTGGGAAGATGTCTCCTGACATATTGTGCATCTTTTGAATTTCTTGTTTTTCTTGCTCCCTTTGAATAGAGAAGGTTCATGCAGAAGTTGAAGCAGTTCTAGGACGTGACAAAGTTCCCTCGCTTGCTCACAAGGCTCAAATGCCCTTCACAGAGGCAACCATTATGGAAGTGCAGAGGATGACTGCAGTTGTTCCCCTCTCTATTCCTCGAATGGCCTCAGAAACTGCTGGTAAGTGTTTCTAGAGACTTCTTACTTACAGTATTTCTTTTGGGGATGAAGATCTGATGGGACATGTAATGATAATTTACAAAGACCTCATTTATGTGTTAGACCTGTAACCCAAGTACGTAAAATGCCATTTTTAGAGAGTAGGTGGCCTCAAGATACTCCTCTATTTAAGCAGCATATCTGACCTAACATCCTAATTTAGAGCAATTTCTTTTATGTGGATCAGCCTGTATTGACTGATATGCTTAGTTGTAGCTGGCAGCTGAGACTCCACCTTTGTACCTGAAACAGCAGAGTTGTTTTTGGCATTCAGACACAGAGGTCTGAAAACATCAATTTAGAGCAGGTCATTGGTTAAAGGCTTATACCATTGACCTCCACGTATTTTTCCAGCTTATCTACTGCTGAACAATGGCTAAAGCCAGTGTAATTTCAAACCCAGTACTGAATTGATCTTTTTTAATTGTTTTGGCTTCAGGACAGTGAGGTGCAACAAGCTGAAATGAGACTAGTAATTTCAAGACCCTCTTGTGACAACAGTTCAAAACCCATCCCTTTACTGTGCTGGGGCTCTATGACAGCACAGGAGTAAGAGGAAACTGGGTTGCAGCACTTGCATGCTGCAGAGTGCATTTCTTACAATTGCTGCTGCTTTTTCTCTGCAGGGAGCTGTTGGTGTAACTTGATGTCTTTCCAGCTGCTCAGGCCTGTGTGATTCTGACTCAAACAGGGTAGCAGAGATCACCTTTGCCTTAAGCTTTTGCTACATTTGCAACCCACTGCTAGAGATAGATATAATTTTTTATGGCATCCTCTAGTTGTCTTTTTAGTGATATGTTTCCCATGTTTACTTCTAGCAACTTGTCAGATCTCTGTGCTTTTGTTTCAAGTGCTGCAGGGATATACCATTCCTAAGGGCAGTGTGATTGTGCCCAACCTGTGGTCAGTACACAGAGATCCTAACATTTGGGAGAAACCAGATGAATTTCAACCATCAAGATTTCTGGATGAAAATGGGCAGCTAATTAAGAAAGAATCATTCATTCCTTTTGGAATGGGTAAGATAATCCACATGCAGTCATTGGGTGCTGGGGGGGGGTGTTTCAAGTGTAGGGCCTTGGAGGTGTGAGATGTAAAAAATGCACGTAGGACCAACTATAGAACTTATTTTATTATTACAGTTGGTGACTTGCAAAATGGGTTGGGTTCCTAAAGTCTCCAGCTGCCAGGCAGAAAGTATGACTTGTCCTTTGCTAATACTTTTGTTGCAGATGTAAATGCTGTTAATACAAAGTAATACTGATGAGCAGGGCTTAGAACAAAAGATTCAGAGTTCATAGCTTAATAGTAGCTTAAGCCTTTCTGTGTTTGGACTATGGTAGCACAGGAATTACATGTGTGTTAACAAAGGGATCAACTGTGTAAAGCCAGTAACATATCTCTTCTAACTGTTCTTCAGGTAAACGTGTGTGCATGGGAGAGCAGTTGGCAAAAATGGAGCTGTTCTTGATTTTCACAAGTTTAATGCAAAGTTTTACCTTTTTGTACCCTGAAAATGCTGCAAAACCGTCCATGGAGGGAAGGTTTGGTCTGACTTTGGCTCCATGTCCATTCAACATAATAGCTTTGAAGAGATGATATAAAATCAAAAAAGATTTAGCAAAGAAATACTGCACTTTTAAAATCCAACTTTTTTTTGTTTCCATCTCTTGTTTCTTTTTTCTCAGGAAAACACCAACTGCATATGCTTTCACGCTCAGTGATCACTCCATTTAGACTTCTGGAAAGTAAAGATTTTCTTTGTCAGCTGTTGCATTCCACAAACAATCTGACAGCATAGTTTTCAATTTGATATTAAAACTTGCTGGGCTTAAACCCTGTCTATAAGCTATTGCTGTCAGTTTGTCAAATGTTAATTATGGGAGAATGGTCCAAAACATCTGTTAATGCTTTAGCAGATAGTAATTGTAAAAAATTGTAAAAGCAGCACATAAACAATTAATTTACCAAAGGAGTGAAGGACATCGTGTAATATCAAAAGGATTAACAGATGACAGGATGTTAGCATTTTCTGTGTAAAGAAACATTGTAATTGAGCTTAACTAACGACATACACTTTTTGGAAACTACTAAATGACACTTCTATTAACCTTGGAGGATTCTTTCTTGCAAGTAACTGCAAGGTGTAGATAGGATTGAATCAGTCTGGATTCCTCGATTCAAACATACTTGACTATCAGGGCTCACTAAAAACATGTAGGTGCCAACTCTGAAAACCCCAGGTTTGAGGCCACATGGATGCTTGAATATGCCATATTCTCAACATGAAACAAGTGTGCAGCATATGGATGCAGATGTTTTATTTCGGCATATAAATGAGAGCAGAATCCTCTAACAAGAAACAGCAGAAGTCTGTTCTTTCTGGTGCCAAGCAGATATTCAAGATGACATCTGTGCTGCCTCTTGGCATTCACTGTTCTCCCCACAGCAGCAGTGGCTGCAGTCTGGATGAGACCAACACCCACTCATAGGGAAAACCTCTACATGTGCAGTCCTGGACTCAGGGCTTGCACTCAAGTTTTTCATTCACCAGCAGTACGGACAGTACTGCCACAACCTCTACGGCTTTGGGAACTGCACTCTTCAAATATGACTTCACAGTGGCATTAGAAGTGAAGGTCTTATACATTTACCATGGAACAGGAGGGATCTGACAAACTTGAGGTTTGAGTATAATGTCTTTGTTATCTTCCACACGAAGTACAAATATCTAGTTCATATAGTACTACTGTATCAGTACCTTATTCTTTATATATGCAGAATCTTAGTGCTGTTAACCACTGTTAAACCAATGGCCAGGGAAACCTCATGTTAGGTGTTTTGGGACAGGGCAATCAGTCTTGCCTTGTATTTGAAAGATCTTTTAAACACATAAAGTGATCTTTGGGGGGGAATATGTAACAACCTTTAATTATTCTTAATTATTATTAAATCACTTTATACCCCTTTTGATCTAGCAGAATTTCATATCACATGAATTAAGTTCTTATGTACTCTTTTGAAGAAAGTTTTCTCCCCGTCACTGGAGATCTAGAGAAAACTGGGAGTCCTCCTAATGTCAAGTTTACAAGACTGGAATGTTAATTTGACTGTAATTTAGAATTGGGTATTCCATGGCAGAAACTGAACCTAAATTGTAAAAGAAGAATCAACTTTTCAGCTTTAAATTAATGTCTGGTTTTGTCACTTTTAAACTTGAAATTTTATAAGCCAGGTAGTGCCTAACAAAGACTGTAAGATAGTTATTTCGGATTTAAATTAAGGTTTTCTGTTACCTGTTTTGAATAACAGAGTGCCTTAATTTCTGAATTATGTATTTGATTGGTCAGGTATCCCTCTGTTTGTGTGAGAACTTCAAGTTCTTATGTAGGCTAACTTTGGACTTCATAAGCTTCTGTTGAATTTTTTATTAGTATGAAATATTTGAAAACTTAGCACAACAAAAAGTTGAATTTGATACCAATGCTAGTGAACTTGCTCTAAAAGCTGACAGTATTGGAGAATTAAGCACTCATTTCTTTAATTTTGTATTTTCCAATGAATAAATAGATTCTGTACAGTCAGGATTTTTGTCTGAAAAATCCTTAAAATAGTATATGCTTGACTGAGAAGCTAAAATTTAGTGCTGATAATATTTATCTTTCTGTTGAAATGCCTTTTAAGCAACATAATGATGTTGGTGTGCAACTGATCACTTGTACAAAATATCTGTCCTTTTGATCAATGAGGACACATTTGAAAAGCACTTTAGTATTTTATTTTTACATTTTCCAAAGAAAACACAATTTGCATAATCCCCTAGTATGTGAAATTGTACATATTTGTGCTTGTTTTGCCTGCTGAGTTTAGTTTAAAATGTCACCTTTGAAAACTATCCTTTGAAAATTATTCTTCTGCAAATAGTATCTTGAGAATGTGGGTTTTGGTGATACCTGTAATCAAATGCTGCATCGTGTGACAAGCTAAAAATACTGATGCGAAGGTTCAGTCACGTCAGTGTCTGTCAGAATGCAAGATGCCGTTAGAAATTACAATAAAGACTTGCCTTTCATGCCTTCTAGATGCACTGAAATTTTCACAGGATGCCGTCAAAGTAGCTAAACAGTAGCATAAAAGCAGCAAAATCTTTGTGGTTTTCAAAGTGTGTTGCCATCTTTGGCAAACTAAGTAAAATGGTAACAGATTTGGTTTGTGTTTGTAAATGTATCCTCCCCCTCTGTTTTTTAACAGAGGAAGCATATCAAATGCCTTGTTGAAAAATGTATATATAAGTGAGTGGCTGTTTCTGAATGCTGAAAATATCTTTGTGTCTAAAAATTACTTCAGACTTTGCTTCAATATATTTTTATTTTTAATAAAGTAATTCTCAAGTAAGTGTGTGACAGCTTTGCATAGTCCTTTTGATGAGTTCCACTTACTGACTAAGCTTGTGGTGTTTGGCATCTTACAACGAAAGTTTCTGAGTGACAAAATATTACAAAATGTTTTTGGATGAGGAGTGAAGGACGTGGGGGAACAAAGTGAAATTGGAAAAATACACTGCCAGACATATTATGATCAAATGATACAAGGAATGTTTTAAAAACACTCACACAGAATAAAAAGAGAGAGAAGGGTAGAGATGAGGAAGATAAAAGGGCAAATGAGTTGTCACCAGGAGGAGATGCACAGTGTGCAAGAAAGAAAATCTTGGGTGGGAGCTGAGGTGTAGTTTTGTTGGACTCCTGGCATAGAGAGGCATGGAGGGCAGAGAAGGAAAAGGGTGGCCATGGAGAGCCTGGGGTGGAGGACAGAGAGCTGGGGCCTCTGGCCTAGAGGAGGCCCGGTGGAGGGAGGAGATCGTTATATATAGAAGGGAAGACCTGGGAGCAGACAGCTGAAGTGCTTGTGGGGAAGTAGTGAGTCTGAGCACTGGTGTGTGCTGGAAGCTGGGCACTCAGGAGCAACAGCTGTATGTAGAAATTGTGCATCTTATACCCTGGGCTTAGTAACAGGTTACTTGGCATGGTGCTTTTTATTTTGACTTTTGTTTTTGTTTGTTTTTTTTTTTTAAGGGAAATTCATTAGTTACCCACTCAGCTGTCATTTGTATACACAAAGAACAGTAACTCTGAGTCTCTGTCTGAGTAAAGCTGTTCCCACAACCACTTCCTGTGCCTGCCTAACCTACTGTCAAGTGAGGCTGAGTGAGGAAATGAGGAATTTTCTTGCATTGGGCTTTTGGTACAAAGTGCAGAGATATGAGAATCCTCTTATTTTTTTATTTGACTCAAACAAGCTGCTCAATGTTTACCCTGATGCTGACTTAAGTAGAATATGCTGTAATTGCTGTATTGTCAGCTGCTGCTGTTGCTGACTTGAAGTGCTGATTGTTCTGGAGATAAATGAAATACATGGAAAATCAGGTCTGTCTGCATCTGATATGATTTGGCTGTTAGTATTTATAAAGGAAGTAATTTTTTGTTGTTGTTTACTATATGACTTGTGCTAGCCTGGAAATAAAATCCCCTTCTAGTCAGGAAACACTTGTTGTAGAGAGAGAGTTTCTAATGATGTGAACCAGAAGGACACTGAGGTGCTGGAGAGAGTCCAGAGAAGGGCAATGGAGCTGGTGAAGGGCCGAGAGGGTAAGTCCTGTGAGGAGCAGCTTAGGGAGCTGGGGCTGTTTAGCCTGGAGAAAAAGGAGGCTCCGGAGACCTTGTCGCTTTCTACAAGTGCCTGAAAGGAGGTTGTAGCCAGGTGGGAATCGGTCTGTTCTCCCGTACAAATAGCACTAGGACAAGAAGACATAAGCTCAAGCAGCACCTGGAGAGGTTTAGGATGAGCATTAGGAAGAATTTCTTCACATAAAGGGTGATTAGACATTGGAATGGGCTGCTCAGGAGGTAGTGGAGTCACAGTCCCTAGAGGTGTTTAAGGAAAGACTTGGTGCCATGGTCTAGTTTGACATGGTGTTCGGTCATGGGTTGGACTCGGTGATCTCAGAGGTCTTTTCGAGCCCCATTTACACTGTGAACATGAGCAGCGGCAACAGGAAGGTGAGTGCTGAGGAGGCAGTGCGGTGACCTCTGTGGTAAAGGACGGGCATCAGCGCAGCCACCGCCGCCGGCCCAGCGCCAGCCGGGGGCCAGGGGGAGCTCTGACCTCGGCGTTGCTGCTTGACTCCTCTTAAGGAATCGGAGGTAGCGTAGGTGAAAGACCCACCGCGTCTCTTCCCCGCAGCCGGGCCCGGCCACCGCCCCCGGGGGCGGAGCGCAGCCCTTTCCCCGCCCGGCCCGGCCCGGCCCGGCCCCGCCGCTCTCCCGCTCCGCGCTCTCGCCATGGCCTTCGCCACGCGCCAGTTCGTGCGCGCCGCCTCCTCCGACGCCGCCACGGCGGCCGCCAAGAAGCTGATCATCAAGCATGTGACGGTCATCGGCGGCGGCCTCATGGGCGCCGGCATCGCCCAGGTGAGCGTGGCGAGCCCCGCCTGGACGCGGGCGAGCGGGGGTGAGCGGAGGCGGCGGCGGCGCCATGGCGGCCGCGGGGCGGCCCGGGCTCGGCAAGTGCGGGCGGAGCGGGGCCGCGGCCGCGGTGGCGGGGGAGCCCCCGCGCTGCTGCTCCTGGCGGCCCCTTCGCTCCGCTCGCAGCTGAGCCCGGCCCCGGTGCAGCGCCCCGCGCTGTGCTTGGGCGGGACGGGGCCAACGTAGAGGAAGTCGAGCGGTCTGCCGGCGGACCGACATGAATACAAAGCGCAGCGAAACAAAATAAAACCTCCCGCTTCTCTGAGTGTGTTATAGTTCGTGTTCAGTCTGTTCCGTGCTGTGGCTTTCCAGGCTGTGTTTGTGCGGGAAGCAGTGGCTGCCCTGGCCCGGCCGTGGGACCCCGAGGGGCAGGGCCGGTGCGGGCCCGGAGGGACGCGCCCCTTCTGCTCCGCTGCCAGACTTGTGCGGAGTCAGGGCTGGGATTGGGTTTGATTCCTGCGGGCCGGGAGTGGGAAGTATTGCTGCACCGCTGCTGTCTGCTTGCCCAACTTTAGCACTTGTTCTCTTGCTAATCCACGCCTCTTCAGGTCAGACGAGTCGGCAAGAAGAGCCAAGGTCTGTATTTTAGTTTCTTTAAGGTGGTTGTTAAGACAGTGTGTGGCCTACTTGTAAACTAGACATGATAGTTAGATATTATCAAACTAGTGTATGATAATATGTGGAAAATGTTGGTCCGAGAAAGAAGCTGCTTCTAACTTGCCAAGGGAGCAGATCAGGTGTCATTTTACAAGTAGAATGCAGCAGCTAAAATGGGTATTTACCTGTCAGTCATCTGCAGAATTACGAAGTGGTTAATATTTAAATAGGGCTTATTTTCCCAGTACTTAGTCTCAGGCCTTTGGCTTTCCAGTTCACCTTTAACTTGATAGCTTTAGGACATAAAACTGAACAGTTCTGTCAGTGATGTAAAATTTAGATATTTGTTTAATTCAAAGAAAGAGCCTGTTGCCCAGGATACCAGGGTAGTTCACAAACTTCACAAGAGTAAGGGGAGTATGCAAAGTATCCCCAGATAGAAACTGACAGTGAGCTTGGAGCTCATAAATAGCAGTTCTCCATTTTAATGGATTAATGAGTTTCCTTCTCAGAACGGAAGGTGTCTTACATTCCTGGCAAATCTCTAGCAGGAGGAATACAGAGGGGTTTTTTTGTTTGTTTGTTTTTTCTTTTACTAAGGAATTAGCTAGTTGTTTTTTCACTTGTCTGGTAAAAACACTCCTGTGTATCTTGATGCTAGAGCTTGAGGCTTCCACTAAAGGAACTATGTTTGAGGAAGATGCACACTGTGCAAAGTTTATAATCTTGCAGGGAAAGTGAGCTGATCTATCATATTCTGTTAGTCTGCACATTCTCAAAGAGGGGCATGTCAAGAGAAACATGTCTGGTATTTGGCAGTAACAGGGGTTGTAGGCTTCTACCACTGTTAAGGACCAAGGATTGTTTTGCTGACCATCTGCCTCCAATTCATCAATCCAAAATTATCTCAAAGCAAAGATGATTATAACACTGAGTGGTGTATCCCCTGTACCCTGTTAATAAAGCTGGTTTTCCTCCCTTGTTGCACACTTAGGAAATTGTCTCTCCTCTTTCCTTGCTTTTTCATACTGTCAGGAGAGGCTAACCTCTGCTAAAATGTATGGTTGAAAGCCATGAATTTATAATTTCTGATTTTACCACGTGAAATTACACTTCTGCATGAGAAGAGCATTAATGGACTCCCCAGCACTCGTGTTTCTTATTTAGCATTCTGAAGATCATTGGGTAGTAGAATCTAGGCAAGTGTGTGTTTGAATTGCTAGGAGATGGTATGATCTTTTGCCATATTCTTCTTTCCTGTCCATGTAACTATGGGGGGAAAGCAGATGTTAATTTTTCTAGGATTTTTCACCAACTGGTCAGTGATGGTTTCATAAATGGATACTCAGAGAAGCATTTCTTAAAAATGTGCTTGGTATTGATTTTTCATCTGAAGATTAAAGGGTCTTACTGTACCCTTAAATGATCAGCAACAGATGAAGTGTTAGGAGTAGAAGTCCAAGCTTGGTTTAAGTGTTTTTTATCCAGTTGTTTTTATGAAATAGCCATAGTGAAAATAAAAGGAAAAAAGTTGGATAAAGACATGCCCATCTGCCAACTGACTCCCTGTTAAGGCTCTACTGCTGCTGTCCAGAGGCAGTTTGGCATTTCTTTATTAGCTGTATTGGTGAGGCAAATTGGATGAGAATGGCACCATGCTTTTCTTCATGAGATATCTCTGTATTTTTCATTTCAACTAGCTTTGTTGGAGTAGGTCTTGTGGGCACATGAGAGTCTTTAATCTCTACATATAAGATTAGATGTAAGGTAGAAGATTGCAGAAGGAAAGCTCTGAAGTTGTGTCTTTAAAAACCATCAGTGGAACCATGTTTTAACATCTGTTTTATACAGTTATTATATTACAAGCTCTGTTAATTTAGGAATTCTGAAAAGGAAGATAGGCTGTTGCTAACTAGCAAGAGGAACATTAATGAATAGTGAAGTAACAGATAATGAACAGCTGAGTGTGAAAGTGATGTTATACATTTGAAATTAATTTAAATTCCAACCAAAAAGACAACTCAGTAGTGCTGTCTGTAGCTGAGCCAGTGTTTGCACCAAGTATGTAGTAAGGAGAGATAGCAGGTCATTCAGGTCTGTGCAGAGTCCTGGAGTGGCAAACATTCACTGCTACTCCCAGCTCGGCTGTCACCTTCCAGTTGTTGCAGGCACGTGCTCATGGCCTGACAGCAGAGCTGTCGCTGTGTCCTGGGAACACAGGATTGGTCATCCCTTATGCCACCTGTTCGCCCTGCCAGCATTCCAGTTTTGGTCTCCACAGCCCTTTTTCCTTACAAGATACAAGGATCACAGCTAAGCCACTTGTTCCTTTCAAGGCAGCTGTTTGTTCTCTAGCCATAGCTGCAGAATTCAGATGTCTCCAGGCACAGGTAGGGTTCTGCAGTCAGTGTGGGGCAAAGATGGATTTCTTTTTCCTTTTCTCTCAAATTGAGACCTTTATTCCTTCTAGCCTACCCCAGCTATCTGCAGGTTTTTATGATTTTTCTATGAAAGTGCATTTGGTTCAATGTCTCTTTTGCCTAATTCATTGCCTGGTGTATTGTCTACCCCAGCACAAATCAATATGGTTGGTTCTTTTATGACATTGATGTTGAATTTTTTTTTTTTTTTAACTTTCAGGTTGCAGCAGCCAGTGGTCACACGGTGGTGTTAGTAGACCAGTCAGATGAAATCCTTAAAAAGTCCACAAAAGGAATTGAGGAGAGTTTGAAGAGAGTGACAAAAAAGAAGTTTGCAGATAAGCCTGAGGTTGACATCTTCTTTATTCCTCTAGGAAAACTTAGGAAAGTAAAAACTACCATATTCGAGTTCTGATATTGCTTACAGCTGTGCATTATAGAGCATGTTAATATACTGGCTTAAAAAGAAAACTTTTTCCAGTGTACTGAAGAACTTCGATTTTCCTTTTTTTTAATTTAGGGAGATTGAAAGATGTCTTATCTGGGAATGCACTCATTTTATCCAAAAGCAAATAGTAACAAAATTGTCTTAATACCTTAGTAAGGAGTGGGGGTTTTGTGGTTTTTTTGGTTTTGTTTTGTTGGTTCCCGTCCTGGCCCCAAGACTTGGGTACAGGATTATTGCAAAGGAAAAGAGAGTGCAAGTAACATGAATTAGATGTATAAGATACTGTTCATTTACATTACTGAGTAAGACTTACATAGAGCAAGCCACTGTGGAGCAGTTGATGCATCTAAATTTGTATCCAAAGGGTTACTTGTTACTATTCTTGTTTCTCTAAATTCCACAACAGATTCATTTCTTCTTTTGATACATATTAACTTATATTATGTATACCGGGATTGATGATTGCCAGTAGAAATGATGCAGCAGACAAAGGAAATTAAAAGGGCTTGTACCAGGATAACCGGAGCATACATACATACATACATACATACATACATACATACATAATTATGGGGAGTCTTTTAATACAAAGGAAAACTGTCCACATATTGCTTGTGGGTTTTGTATGCCATTGTATTCTACCATGCAGGTTTTGGGGTTTTTTTCACTTGTACTATGTCTCCATTTACCCTTGGTGAAAAGTCTTGAAGTTCTGTTTGATTTCTGTCCTCACAAACTGTGTCAGCAATTTTCAGATTTACTAGTGAAAAAACATTTTTTTCCCCTGCATTTGCACTGAAACTGTAGCTACTGATTGACCAACCAGTTGATCACTGAGACTCTTACCCTGAAGGCTGGACTGCAGCAAATGGTCTTCCTAAAAGAATTAATTCAAAGGTCTCCTATTTGCTTCAAAGCAGATTTGACTGGCTAGGAAAATTTTGTCAGTGGAAAGCATTGTATCTCTACACACTTAGTACTTGCTCACTGATTTGGAAACGTGGCAGACTGCCTGCCAAGTGTTTTTGGCAGCTCAAAAACACTTCAGAGCACATAAGGGGATTTTCATGTAAAAGTAAATTAAGTCATTGTAAATAGACATTATAACTTCTTGGAAATGTTTCAGGCTGGTGCTGAGTTCATTGAGAAGGCCTTAAAGAACCTCACAACGAGCACAGATGCAGCAGCAGTAGTCCACAGCACAGATCTGGTTATAGAAGCCATTGTGGAGAACCCAGAAGTCAAAAATGAACTCTTCAAGAGGCTGGATAAGTTTGCTCCAGAGTATGTGTATTTTTCCTTTTACATTTTGAAACTTAGACCATTGTTTCTGGTGTTTTTGTGCTTAATGTTAGTTCTCTATTTTCTTAGCTGCTTTTTTTTAAAACCAGGTTTTTTTTTTCTCTTAGACTAACTCCAGACCGTCATGTTGGTGTGGAATAGTTGTTGTACCAGGTGCATATGTTACAAACACTCATAGATGTGTCCACCAGGTTTTTTGCTTGTTGCATTGCTTAATGTGTTACGGTTCCAGGTATGTTTGGTCATGAAGCTTGTCCGTCTACTTGGCCGTAGTTCAAATCTAAATCCAATTGCAAATGCACAACAGTAGAATAAACTTGTTCTGGTACACATGGGTTATGCTTAACCTCTTGTTCCCATATTTAAATTGGGAATTGGGATGATAAAATATTTGGTTTTAGCATGCCTGGCATGAACAAGTTTTAAGAAGTCTCAACCTCTTAGCCGTAAGTCTCAGTCATCTCAAAAGTGTCTTAAGTGAACCAAGTTTACTTTATATGCAAGAGTTTGGAAACAGATCATTGCTGGTTATTGTGTGGTATAAAAGTGTAAATAATTTTTTAATATGCACTCATTCAGTTACAGTCCCTGGAATTTTCTTTGAACTGTGACTGATAACTGTTTGAAGTTATTGTTGAATTGTATCCAAACCCAAAAATGCTTTTAAGCTGAGCATGCAGTCTCAGAAGTTTGGACCTTGTAATTGATGACTCAGGATCACAAGACCTTGACTGCTTGCAGGTTGAGATTTTAACTAGTATAGCTAAATCTGAGGATATTGACTAAGAGGTATTCTAGACTGTCTAGATAAGCCTGTCAACTAGTCAAGCTGTGGCTTGAATGTAATGTCAAGGGAGAAAAGATGTTATCATTAGTTGAATTCAGCCTGGGGAGATTTTTTGGCCTTTCTCATATGGTCAGTAGTTAAAATCACCTGGTACTTTTGAAAGCAATAAATGATCACAACCAACCATGTACTGAGCACAGGGTAACTTGCCATTACTCTTAATCTGACACACATAAGTAAGTAGCTGTCTTTGGCAGTTATGAGAATACCTTGTAGTGATGAGATTGGGCCTGTTTTGTAAAAATAGACCAACAAGTGCCCTAGTCTTTAATGAGAAAGTTGGACTGTACTAAATAGCAAATTGTTTAGAACCAGTCAGCAAGGAAATGTGGGCAGAGGGACTTGGAGCCTCATTTAAAAATATGTATGTTTGGAACACCTGAGGCTGTGTTTCGTAAGACTGCGCTGTTTGTCAGCATAGCTGCCTTAAAACATTAAATTTTACATTACAGAGTGTTAAAAGATACTAGGAGTTGTTCAGATATGCTTCTTCCCATTGCATCAGACATGATTTTTCAAGGTTGGGAAAAATGACTAGACAAGAAGCCTTCCATTTAAAAGGATATTTGGAAATTATGATACACACATGGATCTCTTACATGTAGGATAAAGAAAAGTGAAGTGAATGGCGAAGAATATGGGTTGCAGTGTAGAAAGCCTAGATGAAAGAAAGAAAACTGGTAAAATAGTGACATTTAGTAGCCAAGTGTTAAAATATTAGCTATTGGATACAAAGGGTAGTTTGTAATTATGTAAGAAGTATAGAGTTGCAGATCCTGTGAGCAATGTGGGGAAAGGCAGAAATGTCTAGTGAGTATTTTTCCATGCATTAGAAGGAAGCAGTAGACTTCCTTCATCCCACACAGCACTGTGGTGGAATGGAAGGCTCTCCCTGTCAGTGCAGGCATTCTACAGCCGTTGCTAAGACTGAATAGTTCAAAACTTGTAAACATATTATATGGGCTAACTGTTCTGTCATGCTCAGTGAGGGTGGTGGACTTCTGGTCAATTGATATGGAAGACAGGATTTGTTTCAAGATAGCTTTGAATCTTAGGACAAGCTTTGCTTCCGTGGGGCCCTGGCCATTGGGACCCTCTGAAGTGTGTGTTACAGGCAGAGACTGTGAAAGACCAGGCTTCTGAGGAGGGAGGACTTGCCTTAATTCAAATCTCAGGACTTACCATGGGAATAGATGGTAGCAGATGGAAATGTAAAGGGCTATGTGTTACAGTTGCTCAGAGAAGATGATGAATTCTGCCTTTGAAACAGAAGCTGTGTGAAACCTTGCATTTTTCTTCTTTTGCACTTTATTTCATGTCTCATATGTTTCCTTGGCTGCAACAGCTACGTGTTCCTTTCCCATTTTTGCACCATGATGACCTCTCCAATGAAAATAAGTCTGGGGACAGCAGTAAACAGAAGCATTGCATTGAAAAAACAAAGCACGATTAACTTAATTCCTCCTCCGTTTTCTTATAAAAGAACTGTAATTCCTCTGAGAGTGGATCTATTAATGTAAGGGAGTGGGAAAGCTGTTCTTTATTGAGAGAAGTTGTATTTGTGAATGGGGAGTGAATTTCCCTTAAGTCTTCAGAACAAGTGTAATGAACCAGAAGAGTGTGGCAACCCCAAAGCACATGGGGAAGTCAAGGTATTCCTCATCTGGGTAACTGTCCAGGTGAAATGGTGAATGGTGTTTCCTGGATCCCATCAGTCTGAGAGCATAGTGGTTTATGTTCTTAGAGCTTTGCAAAATTCCTTGAGTAGGTTCTGTTCCTCTCGGTGTTATACTCACCCTCCTAACATGGTAATTGTTACTGTGTTACATGGTCATCATCTTCAGAGCAGGATAAAGCATTCCTACCCCCTCTTCAGTTTTGTTTTCCTTTTCTTGAATTGAGTCAGTTTTGTGTTTCCATTATGGAAAGGTCAGGCAAGGGTTTTTGTAGGATATCCCCACGTTCTTTGTGGCTTCTAGTTATTTAAACAGTGCAACACTTTTCCAAACAGGGTCATAATGAACATGACAAAAGAATTTTTGTGTATCCACTTTAAGAACACTTCTGTACTTGCTTTCTATTTATGTCTGGGGTGTGGGAATGCCCATCAACATTTCTTGGTCTAGGATTTATCTTTATATGTGGGAACTCAGCTCAGAACTGGCTGAGTCTTTCAGCTGTTCACTGTGTTAGAATCAATGTGTTATAAAACTGTTACAAAGGAAGTCTTGTTCAGTGTTTGCTGTGTAAGGGAGCTGGGCTGTAAGAGTCAGATTTATTGATATGGTCTGCTTCTCTCGTGTTGGGCTCTGTTTTCGACGTCTTCCTCTGACCCACTAGATGGCACCAGGAGAAAGCACTCTGGTGCCTGGAAAAGCATTGCTATGGCTTCACTAGTACTGTTGCTTTCCAGAGCCTTCCAACTCTGCTGCCACCTGAAGCATGGATTATGTAATTCTAAGTCAAAGAGGCATGAAATTCTGTTTTAAACTCAATTGAAATCAATTGGTTGGTCAGAGCAAGAAGTGTAAATAAAATGCCCGTGTACACAGTGCAAATGTATTTTCCCCCCCCAAGGCTTTATATTGTGTGAGGCTACAACTATTCACCCATAGAAGTGATACTGAGGTAAAATCTCTTACTTAATTGAACTCAGGTATAAACCTAACAATAATTACATTACACAAATCAGTGTGATTAAGTTTTATATGAATATTTGAATTTTTATGTACGGTGGGAAACATTTGGTGAGGATAAGTGACTTTTGAATGCACTGACCTTGCAATGTCAAAACTTTGAAATATAGAATACTTCTTTTAGTAACCCACCTCAGAACAATATAAGGCCCATTTATGGTGAGGAAATAAGAAAAGAATATTTGTGAGAAGAGTAAGCAGGAATTTCCAGTATTTTTTTATTTCCTTTTCTATAACAAAAAAGAGAACATAATAAACAATAGAAAACCATGTGGGTGTTTTTGTCCCAGAATGTTTTCTTTTAATGCCACTATAAGATGTTCCCATAGCTTGGACATAACTTCTCTGAAAGCTCTGTTGTGAAGCTCAATTATATCTCAATGAAATGTAAGCAAAATATCAATGTAGGTTAACATTTGATGAGTCTGATAGGATAACTTTTTGAAAGGACAGTAGGATCTAGTCCAGAATGGAAGATATGGTTTTATCTCTGATTTATTTTCTGATTTTTGTGATTTGAAGAAAAAACCGTTTAAGTTTTTGGTGTGATGTCATTACAGCAGGGCAGTTGAGGTTCTGACGTATTTCTGGGGAAAAAAAATCCCAAACCACAAACCAAACCATTATAAATTGCAGTTATTAAATCTGGTTTATGTCTGGAAAAGGACTTCATGTAAGTCTTAAAATTCTTGGCATGTTGTGTATCCTTTGCAGTGTCCTGTGCATGGTGGTATTTATCTGTTTGTTTCCCATCAGCTCTTTGCTCTTGTAGCAGGTTTGCTCATCCTGTCTACCATTGATCATTATATAAAAAAGTAGATTCCACATTTTCCTTAAGGCTCCAAAGTGCATTTTCAATGTGGCAAATGATTGGGTTTCAATAGATGTGTAAATGATTAACAAAAAAATTACCCTTAGGTTTCCAGGATTGCTGAAGGAGTTATCTGGAATGTATCTGGGGAGTTAAAAGAAATTTTCTGCTTTCAGAGTCTTTTTTCCCAGCACCTAAGAAATGTATTCAACACACTTCCTTGACAGTCAGAAACTCTCACAGTCCTTGCAGTGGCTGTACTCACACCTCAGCAAAAGAACTGTGATAAACTGCAGGAATATTTCTGAGGATTCTGTGTATGGTTAGCCAGTGGGTATCTATTTCTGTTTAGCGCATCATTCTCCTACTGTCATTTATGCAATCCATGTATTTCTTGTTTCCAGCCATACGATATTTGCAAGCAACACTTCATCCTTGCAAATCACAAACTTGGCTAACTCGACCACCAGGCAGGACCGATTTGGGGGTCTCCATTTCTTCAACCCTGTGCCTATGATGAAGCTTGTGGAGGTAAGTGTCTTAGGACCGCTCCTTACAGTGGTTACTATGATCACATTCCATCACAATAACAACTGCAGTGCAGCAATGCAGTTGTCATCAGTGAGACTTGAGTTAGATGAAAGAGTAGATCTCAGTTTGCAGCTCTTCTGATATGGAATTAGCTTCCTCTAGTGATAAGAGGATAGTGCAGTCTCTTTTGTGGGGTGGGTTGAAGAGACAGAGGTAACTCCTTCAGTCTTGAGGCTCCAGAGTCCTCCACTGAACTGCCAACAGAGGTGGTGTTTGTAGTGATCATTTTAGGCACACAGGCAGGCTGATTAATAAGAACTGCTGCTACCGGTAGGAATCAACAGAAAATTACATGAAATGAAATCTTACTTCTTGTCACTTTTGAAATAGAGTCAGTCGTGTTTGTTTCATATGTTTTGTCCGGAATTATTACAGTATTTCTCAGCCTTTAAGGAAGCATAAAAAGTTTTTACATAACTCTTCAGATGTCTTTTCTAAATATATTCTCTTTGGCTACATCATATCATTTCTAAAAATACTGAAATGCAGAGTAGAATAACATTCCAGTATAAGAGTTTATCTGAGCCTCCAAAGTAAGGGTCACATTACAGACAAAACAACAGGTCTTTCTTTTTCTCACCTTTCCCCCTTGTGGCTGACCTTGATCACTAGAATTTACAAACTCTAGAGTAAGTGGAAATAAATTGTTATATTTGGCCACTCTGCCCCAAAGTTTCATGTACTTCATACCTTTAAGTGCTTTAAATCATTTTCCTCTGTCCCATGGGCCATTAGTTCTAGTACTGCTTTAGTGACAAACACTTCAAACGTGTTGTGCCCCCATTTCAAATGCCCAAGATTCACGTTATTATAGTTTTTGCTTGTTTCCCAGTAAAATATATATATGCAGATGTTTGCTCTATGTCTTTGCATGTATCGTTCTCCTCTTCTCCCTTTTGGAATGCTTGAATCTTTTGGCTGAAATGAACAAATTTGATTCAGAGTATGGTTGTCTGATGAGCGCTCAGACACATGCAAATTCTCTCTCGCTGAATTCTGTATCCAGGTGGATTTTGAAATTATTTTTTAGTTTAATATTGCATCCTGTATATTGTGACTAAGTGTTCTGGAGAAATGTGGTAAGAAGGAAAGGGAGGAATTTTATAAGTTTGTCAGATGTAGCAAAAATATTTAATGTAATTCCCTAGGCTAACGTAGACTTCATTGATTTCTGTACCAAGAAGGACTTGTTGGCAGTAATTTATTTCTGTGAATGAAGTGTTCTATATCTTAAGGCTAAAACAAATCATAGTCTTGAGAAATCTAAACTAAGCATCTGTGAGATTAGAAAAATACAAGATACCTATCATTGTTTATTAAAACCAAAACCAAGGAGTCTCTGTTTGACTGCCGTGCTCAATCTTTATAATTTTGAGGTTTTTCACATGACTTATGTCCTGCCCCAGAGTTGCTTCAGTTTATTAATAGTATTTGAAGAACTTTAAAACACAGAACCTCTGCTTTCAGTGGCTTGATGAAGAAAGGCACCAATATTAGTAAATCAATACACTTTTTAAAGCTTTTTAAAAAGCTTTTAAAGCTTTTGGTTTTGTTTCAGGTTTACTACTGTAAATGAGGATTGGCATTGGCAAACACTCTAAACAACATTTTCTATGTAAAACAGCTGTTTCAATTTGAAATAATTAAGGGAAAAATCAAGAGAATCACCAAAACTATGAAAGATACTACTGAAATTGCCAGTCATTTCTCATGGAAGCTGTCCTTCATGGGTCACAAATCTGCAGTACTTCTGAGTATTATCTGTTCTTTTCCTAGATTGTGGATCTCATGCTCAGAAAGCACATAGCTTTGAGGGGATTTCTTTATCTAATAATTCAAAAAAGCTAGTGCTAGTTTTTCAGAATTCTGAAGTGTATATTAAAAACTCATTCTTGAAACTGTTGCAGATATTTTTATGAAATATCAAAGATCACTACTTTTTCTGCTGTGAAACAAGCCTTTTTCTCAGTCCTAACTGGTGTGGGGTTTTTTGTGTTTGCCTTATATCAGTTATTAGAATGGGGGAAAATCTCTCTGTGACAGAGAAAGGCTGTGGATGTTGTCTGCCTGGACTTGAGTAAAGCCTTTGATACTGCCTCCCACAGTATTCTCCTGGAGAAGCTGACAGTCCATGGCTTTGACAGGTGTATTCTTTGCTGGATTAAAATCTGGCTGGATGGCTGGGCCCAGGGAGTGGTGGTGAGTGGTGTTACATCCAGCTGTCAGCCAGTCACTAGTGGGGTTCCCCAGGGCTCTGTGTTGGGGCCAGTCCTGTTTAATGTTGTTACCAATCACCTGGATGAGGGCATTGAGTGTACCCTCAGTAAATTTGCAGACAACACTAAGCTGAGTGGGAATGTTGATCTGCTGGAGGGTAGGAAGGTTCTGCAGAGGGATGTGGATGGGCTGGATCCATGGGCTAAGGCCATCGGTATGAGGTTCAGTAAGGCCAAGTGCCAGATGCTACACTTGAGTCCCAACCACCCCATGCAGCACTACAGGCTGGGGGAAGAGTGGCTGGAAAGCAGCCCAGCGGAAAAGGACCTGGGGGGTGCTGGTTGACAGCGGCTGAACATGAGCCAACAGTGTGCCCTGGTGGCCAATAAGGCCAATGGCATCCTTCCTTGGTTCAGAAATAGTGTGACCAGCAGGACCAAGGCAGTGATTGTCCCTCTGTGCTCAGCAGGGCTGAGGCTGCACCTCGAGTGCCCAGTTCTGAGACCCTCACTGCAGGAAGGACATTGAGGTGCTGGGGCAGGGCCAGAGAAGGACAGTGAAGCTGGTGAGGGGTCTGGAGGGTAAGTCACATGAGGAGCAGCTGAGGGAGCTGGGGTTGTTTAGCCTGGACAAAAGGAGGCTCAAGGGTGACCTTATCACTCTCTACAGCTACCTGTAGCCAGGTGGTTGTCAGCCTCTTCCCCCAGGCAGCTAGCAACTGGACAAGGGAAAATGGCCTGCAGCTGTGCCAGGGGAGGTTCCAGCTGGACATCAGGAAGAATTTGTTCACTGAAAAGTGTGGTTAAACATTGAAATGGGCTGCTGGGGAGGTGGTGGTGTCGCATCCCTGGAAGTGTTCAAGCAATGCCTGGACATGGTGCTTAGTGCCATGGCTGAGTTTACATGGTGGTGTTTGGTCAAAGGTTTTACTCGATGGCCTTCGAAGTCTTTTCCAACCTTAATGATTCTGTGACTTAATGGTATGAATAAGGAGGTCAGCCTTATGTACTTACGTATAGCAGTTTTAGGTTACTGCACATGGAGACTGGTTTCAACACAAATATTACAACCAGTTCAGCTTCTGCACATCTGTCTTTTTTGCCTTTTTTTTTTATTTGGGGTGGTGGGAGTTGGGGCAGGGAATGGTGGTGGTGAAGTATAGAAAATACTATGTGTGACAGAAGGCTCAGCTGTGAAGAAAATCAAGATGGAAATGTAGTACTGAAAAGCTTACAGGGCTGTCACAAAGTTGCAGAATAGATTTTAAATTTTCTTTAGAAATTAGTGTATTTTGTGTTTACATTGGGCACAGGGTAGATGTTACAACCTGTTATATCAGGAACTGTATCTGTTCACAAGGTTCTCTGGAGTGATGTCTTTGTGTTTCCCAAGACAACAGAGACTATGCAGCTTTTGAAGTTGCTTTGTCTCTGTTGTCTCTTAAGTGTGATTCCAAAGGATGGTCCCTTTTACCACCCGTCCATAGTGGCTGAGTGGGAAAGTATCTTAAAGAAATGCATAGTTTCAAAATGTGCAAAATGCTGTATCTATCTTTAAAATGGATTTCTGTGTCTGTTACATATATATATCCAATATATATCCATTGAAGATCTTTTTTGCAAAACAAGTGTTTGGTGAATTTCTGGAATAATGTTCTAGATTACAATTTAATCATTGCTGTAATGGGGATGAGATGAAATGAGAGAGCTTCTGCTCATAAATGTGCTTATTCTCTCTCTACCTTCCCTCTGCCCAGGTCATCAAGACTCCAATGACCAGTCAAAAGACTTTTGAATCTCTTATGGATTTCAGTAAAGCAGTAGGAAAGAGTCCTGTCAGTTGTAAGGTGAGTATGTTTTGACTGTACAGTGTTCAGAGGATCTGTTCTTGTAGACTGTTAATTTTAAGGTGGTAGGTTTTAGTGGATGTAAGAGTACTTCAAGAATTTCCAGGTTGCTTCTTGTCCAGTTTATCTTCCCTGTTAAAAACAGTTTGACGAAGAAAACATCCATAATTACCACAAATTCTTAAACGTCAAGTGACTCTAGACATCTTACCTAGAGCAGCAAAACTCACAAGTATCAGGGTTTACAGTTTTGGAGTCTGTTTTTAAACTCCTGCAAAAGCCTAGACTGTAGAGCTTAAGCAAGAACTCATTTTTTGCTGTGCTGGAGACAAGACTGTTACCTCTTGTACTGTGAGGCAGTTGGATGAATCCTCTCTGGTGTGTGCTCATTCCAAACTTTCCTTAAGACTGCAGTAACGAGATGCTAATTAATCTTCAGAGCTTTGCAGCTTTGGTTTTTTTCTCTAGAGTAACACCCTGCTTCCTAAGCACACTTTTTCTGAATCCATTAAGTTGTGGTCTGGGTAGCTTTATGCAAGCTATTGCCTTGAGTTTCACAACCCATTTCTGGTAGTGGACACACACAAAAAAACCTATTAAAGAAGAAATGCTCTTCTCCTATCCTTCAGGAAATGGCGTCATCAGAATTTTGATAAAGAAAAGACATTTGTCAACTGGCCACATTAAATTGTTTTAAGATTAATTGAATTGGGCTTGTAGTAGTCTTACTGTTCTTTGTCATGATGAATGTTTATGTGCTATTCCTTGTTTGTGAAATTCATCTTTTGTGTTTTAATGCTGGGCAGATAGATCAGATGAAAAATACAATTCAGAGAGTATCATAAATTGATGATACACTTCATCCACTTGTTTCATTTGTCATATAGCATTTGAGTGTAGTACTGGTAAAGAATGTGTACTTAGAATCCCTTTTTTATTTTTCATAGGACACTCCAGGGTTTATTGTAAACCGTCTCTTGGTGCCATATATGATGGAAGCTGTTCGACTTTTTGAGAGAGGTATTTGTTGGGATGTTGATTTCAGGGAATGTTGACATATAATACTACTAAATGTTATGTCACTTCAGAAAAGCCTTGAGATTCCCTCAGAATTTTCAGATCTTAAAGGCTGGAAGTGAATAGTGAACTTCAAATATGAGCCAGTATGTGTAATGGGAAAGATCTTACCTTCACTTTGAAATGTTAGGTTGTGAGGAGTTGGAAGGTAGTAGTTACTTGTGAGGGAAATTCCTGGTGGTGAAAATGTTTCTGACTTGGAGGTGACAAGGTGAGTGTAATGCCATTGTAAAAATATCCTTTGCTGACTATTCAGGAACCTCCCTCTCTCTGTCCAAAGAGATGTTGATAAAAGTGGTTGAAAATCCCATTAGGGGACGATTAGCAAAGTTCTCCTGAGTTCACTCATATGGGGCTTGTGAAATAAACCACCAATTTTCAGGTGAGGTAGGTAGTGTAATAGTGTCACACTGTGGTACTGGCATACAAGTGATTTGGGCTCAGCTATTGCCACATAAAATTCTGTGTCCTTTTTTAGACATAGGTTCCTCTGGAACTCCCATCTAGGTGCTGGTCTCTCTTATATTGATTCTGAGGGTAGGTAGAAATAATCACTAACCCCCAAAGAACCACTGAATTTTTCAAAGCCTTGGTACTTGTTTTGAAAAGAAAACAAGCCAGTAATGAATGTAGTGGATAAAGAGGAAATTACAGAGTGTAATTGCTTTTATTTCAAGTGCTCTGCTCATACTGCCGTGATACTAAGAATGTCATTTGAAACATTTTGTTTTTGAAATCACTGGTTTTTTACAGATGAAAGCACTCCATTTTCAGGATTTCACCTAATATGCTTTAAATATTAAAAATCTCTTTTAAAGCACATGGAAGAGGTGGTTTGATCTCCAGAAAAAAAATATAAAACAACACTACTTGTTTATCCATCAACAGATGTACCTAATTACATCTCAAAGGGAGAAAAGAGAAAATTTAGTGACTTGAAAGGCAAAGGCATGGATGTGAGGGGGCATTATTCTCTTAGAGAAAGTCACAGTTTTAAATAGAGTGTATGGGTGTTTCACTGTGTTTAAAAGGGGTGCCTTTGTTAAGTCACATGTATCATTGCGCGTATTTCAGGAGACAACAGAACTTTTAATTAAAATGCAGGAGAAAACAGTCACTGAGTTTGTATGTTAAAATTGACTGGTTTCTGCTTAGCAAAACAATATTTTGATTTAATCTTTATTCTGTTTGTATTTTGTTCCACAGTATGATATTTCCAAACTTGTTAATTTGTGAGTTTTTAATGAAATCTATTTAAAAAGCTGGTTGATGTTTTGAGAAGACCGATGGCTGTCTTTTAACTCATATTTTCCATTGAGTCAGGTTAAATTTTTACCATATCCTTTGTGTTAATCCTCAGAATAGACTGTTGAACCAGATTGTCATCCACATTAGAATGAAATTGTGTCTCTTTCCTGGCAACCTCAAGCACTGAAATATACCTTTGTATTGGGCCAGTCCTTGAGTTTTTATTTATACAGAGTCTCATACTGTTAAATGTGCACTTTCTGCATAGGCAAAATACCTTTAGTATATTAACAGTGATTTAAACAGGGGGCATATGCATGGTGGTCTGTACTTCCCTGTTCTTAGTGGAAAAACTAAAAAGCAGTCAAGTTTATATTATATAGAGTCTGCTTTATACTAGGAGAGACTATTATGAATTAGGGGTATAACCCTTGCTTGTCCTTTTGCTATTTTTGATTGTATTGTAATGAAACTGTCTACTGTCGGGTGGCCATGTCCTAAGTTTGACAAAGTGGGACAAATTTGCTGATAGAACAAGTATGTGCACCTGCATCAGCTTCAAATGAGCTGAGGATTTAGGCGTGTTTGAATTTGGGGAACTGAAATGATATTAGAATTAAGTAAGGTTACTTTTCCAGGTTTCTCAGAAATAAAACGAGGTTTTAAAAAAGCCCAAACATTGTCAGCTTTAAAGAGTAAAGGGAGATATATATAAATTATTACTTCATATAAAACTGTCACTGGAGTTGTTGCCTTTACAAGAGATTTTGTAAATTTATTTCTAAGAATCTCTGATCTTAGGCATATAAATTGCATAGGCTATGTCTGCCAAGCTTTTGGACACCCTGAATGCCTGTACGCATTGAGCATGGAGGTTACTTAACAAGTACCTCTGGGGTTTGTATAACTTCATCATTTTTTACAGGATCTGCAAAGAACTGCACTGCCTTTATCAAAATATGTATTAGAATTAAGCAGTAGAGATGCATCTGCTTTGATGACAGTATAAAATATGTATTCCCAGGAAAAGAATGAGGTGAATATTAACTGTGACAATACAGGATTTGTATTTTTATAGGCACACACTGAAGTAGAAATAATAAATTTCTGATAATTTTGATTTCTTTTTTTTTAACAACTTCAGAATTCACAAATTTAGCTGCACCTGCGTAGTCTTTTCAGGTCTCTCCTATCTGCCATCTCTGATACCAATAGATATCCTCCAGTGAAAGCTGCTGTAACTAAGCATGCTACTCAGCTGCTACTGTTCCCCTCTCCATGCCTGCCTTATCCATCAGCTGGATATCACTTGTCTTCTGGCAGTTGTAGAGTAAGATTAGCTCTGTCCTGTGCATCACTCAAAAGCTGCTGCTGATCTCATGAAGATGAAATTTAGTCATTTCCTTACTTACCTATTCTGCTGCCTCTAAAAGAAACTCTTGATTCTTCATAGTGACCAGTTCTTCCTTTAGTCTTTCTGATAGGTTCAGCACAGTAGCTGTGGCTCCATCAGTAGCATAGTGATCTGTATTGAAATGCAGGAGGAAGCTAGAAAAATAGAAAGCAGGCCTGCAGGGCTTTTTTTTTTTTTTTTTTTTTTGTGAGAGATTCAGCTTTATGCTCCACATGTGTATGCTGACTCTAGTTTTTGTGGCTCTGAAACATGCAGAGATTTCTGTGAAGAGCTGCACCAGGGTGAAATAACACCCTGTTAATTATTTATAAGTGGTGCCAAGTAGATGCGGAATCTTCTCTGTTCATCAAACTGTCAATCACTTCTCTAGGAGATGCATCAAAGGAAGATATTGATGTTGCTATGAAGCTTGGGGCTGGCTATCCCATGGGTCCATTTGAACTGCTGGACTACGTTGGGTTGGATACCAGTAAATACATTATAGATGGTACTGCATGCTTATTTTGTTCTGTTTTCCCCCTTTTTAGCTACACTGTAGATGTTCTAATGCAAATGTGACTCTTAATTATTTAAACTGAATGTTTATGGCATAGCCTTTTAACTGTTCAGGAGAAAGGAATGAGAATTCAGCTCAGAATGCTGTGTGAGTACAGCATTTGTACTGCATGCTTGTGCCCTTTGTACACAGTGGTGGTTTTGCTGACCTCATCGAGTTCCATTGGAAAATAATAATAATATTAATGATACTTTATATAGCTAAAAAGAATCAGTGGGAAGAGAGGCATACTTGGAGGTAAGAAATTCTGGTGAAAAGCCACAAATGTTGAGACTGCTTATCCTTTTTCTGCCAGCTGTGTTTTCATTCTTAATCAATAGGAAACGCAGTAAATACCTCAAAAGATATAAGTAAATCATCTCCCTTTCACTTCAGTTACTAAATGGATGAATGTCAATACAGTAAAAAAACCATACATAATTGGTGATGGCTTGTTGATGGTTGATGTATTCTTTTGAACGAGCAGCTTAAATATTCTCCAAGGCAGAATGTGACTTTGAAAAGGGCATTTTCAGTGAAACCTCTTTTGCTTTTAGTTAATACTGTGGAGTAGCATTACATTGTTCTAACTGACTGTGTCTTTCACAGGTAGAAATTCAAGTTGGAATTTCTTTGCACTTAAATTTCTTTTCAGCTAGCTGTTTTATTTCCTTGTACTTATCTATGTTTCAAAAGTTCTCCTTAATTTTTTTAAAGTATTAAAAATCCTCAGTCCTGGAGATTATAAGGCGTTCAGAGTACACTATGCCTAAAGACTAATTGACAGATTTGCTCATAATCATCAGCACTGATCTGTGCTTTATGAAGCTGCATTGAAGGGTCTCAGAGGGTTTACAATAAGTTCCAGACCTCCTTCAGTTTTCTGACCTCTGAATATTTTTCTAAGGAGATGCAGATCTCTATTATCTTTGGATATAAACAGAACTGTTACTAATTCATCCACTTCCTTTCTTTTCCAGGATGGCATTCATTAGAGCCCAACAACCCTCTTTTTGCACCCAGCCCACTCCTGAATAAACTGGTAGCAGAAAAGAAGCTGGGTAAGAAGACTGGAGAAGGATTTTACAAATATAAATGAATTCCACACCTCAAGAGGTGTTAAACTATCTGTGTGCTATTCAGCGTTGCCATTTTACCGGTGAATTCTGTTTAAACCTACCCAAGGATGGCACAAGCTGCATTTAGAACATAACCCACCTCTGAACTGAGTGATTGCACTAGTTAATTATGGTCAAAACTTGATTTGGTAGATTATTTTTTTCTTGTAATTCCAAAAAGCTTTCTATATACAGTGCCTTCATGAAATGTCAATTTTTTCAGGTGCAGTACAGAATGACGAGTGAATTTATCTATTAAAAACATTATTATAGTGATGGGAAATATCCTAAAAATAACCTCACTTTCTTAAAAATAAAGTTTTCAATAATTCTGTATTGAATGTCATGGCTTGCAGTTGGTGTACTTGGATGGAGTCCACTGGGTGGCAGTCTCTTTTCACGCTGGCAAACATAGCAGCGGAAAGGCAGTAAGTTGTTTTGTTAGGATTTTTCTTAGCAGCAGTGCTAATCTGTAGGTGTAAATTACAGTGCCTTGGACAATAATTTTTTGAAAGTCATATTTAAAAATAAATAAAAAATCCCACAATGGCAGGCTGTGACCCAGACAGAAGATTCCCAGTACAGCATTTAAAGGCAGAGCTCATCACTTTTGTTGGGATTTTCTAGCATATTCAGGTAGCAGTTGAGGGCCTACTTTTATTAGGTGCTGTAGAACGATAATGAAGATTTCTAGGTGATTTCTATTCTGAAGGGCCTAAGCTAGGAAGCTGGTCAAAGCTTCTGTATGTTTTCTCAAGTCCTGTAAATTGGCTTTATTAAAGTGTCATTTTTACACAGTACACTACTACTGTAGTTGAGTACTTTCAAGATTGCAGCTGGGAGTCTGTGCTATGTGAACAAATACGTGTGTCTGGCTGTGTGGGACACCTTCTGTTTTGCAACTTTATTTCTGTGGGGCTTAGTGGAACCTGAATTTGTCCGTGGTGGGAGCTCATCAAATCCTGTCTTTATTCCAAATACTGCAAAGCAAGTGGGCATGAGGGTTGGTGTTCCAGTTCAACTGAGTGGTAATGTTCCTCTACTTTGTGTACAAAGTCCTTACATATGTATTTTTTAATTAAAGAAATGATTAATAATTATTTAATGCCAAATTGCCTCTTTCTCCCTCCTCCCTCATCTAATTCAGATTGCATATAAAGAAACTGAGGCTGACAGATGTTAATTTCCTTGCACATGGTCACACAAGAAATCTTGGAGTAGAGAATAAAATTTTTTGGTTTACTGGATCCTAATTACAGGTCATCTGATTTTGAGCAGCTTGTCCTGAAAGAAAAGGGTAAGAGAGAAATGGTACTGCAGAGTCTCTTGTCTTTGCTAATATATTGGTAAATGGACTTGGTTTGACTAAAATAGAGTCTTGCATATGAAGTCTGTTTCACTTGAAGGTTCTTAATGCCTGTAGATCAGTTTAGTGACTTTTAAGTGCTGCAGGGTAAAGTTAGCTTCAGTACTACTGTTTTCAGTAGTAATTAAAAATGGGAATGTGTATTACTCTTGTGTCTTAAAAAATGCTGTTTGTTTTTTATGAAAACATTTAAGCAGAATTAACTTGCTACTGCTCTCTTTACTTGGAAGATCATCTTTAAATTGGAAATGGGTAGGTTTATAGCAAGGCATAGGATATTTAATGTTAAATGTGGAAAATATTTTTCACTATTAAATGTGATATTTTAGAAAAATAAGCTTTCTCTAAAACAGTGTTTTCCTTTCAGGAGCTTTAACAGGCGTAGTATGTGTATATGTAATACATAAAAGAAACCTGAAATAGAGGCATTTTTAAGTTTGACTTGCTATTTGAGAAGAGACTTCTTTTTCTCAGTAGCAAATAGACCATGTGGAGTTACTTTATTGGTGGGTGGGAATGGTTTGTTTTATCAGCATGTGGGGTGCTGTGCCAGAATGAGGAGAGATGAGGGCAAAAACTTCAAATACTTCATCCTAAATCTCGATAGTGGTAACTGAAGCCATTGAATCGAGGTAAGCCTTTTCTTTTGCTCCTCAGTGGGGAGGCATGGAGAATGTAGAAGTCCTTTTTAAGGTTCAGAGTTGTGAGGAAATTGGTCAGAAGTAGGATATTAAATAGTTCCTCCTGAATTGTCGAAGAATTTCTACAGCTTTGATAGTTTAAAGATTTCTAGGGGCCTAAAGAATAGGTAGTGAAATGAAGGAATTGTCTGTCACCACCTTTTCCTCAGTAAAGATTATTTCCCAGCCCTTTCCTGGGGCTGTGACTTGATGCAGAGGTACATGAGTCACCTTCCACTGCATGTAGTGTAGACAAAGGGGAATCTCCTGCTGGTCGGTACCTCAGACTAGGATGTGTTACATTAGACCTGCTCTTACCAGTGAGCTCTTCCTGAATTTTTAATAATAGTGGAAAAGAGATTGTGGGGAAAAAATGAGGGATAGAACAGAAAGGAGGGAAGGGTGTTTGTCTCACTGCCTACTTTTAAAACCTTTAGTCTGTGTTATCCTTTCTGTCAGCAGGCCTCACAGATTCAGTCAAAGCTTTGAGATCTAAGCTTGGCACAGCTCAAGGGCAGCCTGACAGCTAACAGCTGAGGAGTCGGACATGAGCCCAGCCAGCCACTGCAGCTGGGAAGATGGCTCCAGGTTCAGCATCTGGGTCATTTCAGCTGCCAAATACGCTCCATCTGTGGTCAACCTAGCTGCTGACGCGGCTGGGGAGGAGAGCACAGCACACTTTACAGAGGGAGTTGAAAACAGAATCTTAATTGCACTGGAGGAGGGTGCTCTGCATGAGTGGCTTATGAAGTATAAAGTGCAAGAGGTGGCAATGAAGTTTGATCTGAAGAGGAATTGGGTGTGTAGAAGTTAAAATTTTGCTTTGTTCTAACAAATGAAATATTCTCCATGAATGGCACTGAACACAATAGTGCTTGTATGTGGGTCAATAGTAGTGGCCGCACTGTTGAGTGCAGATGCCCTGAAGTTCTGAATCTGCATCTGTGTTTGCAAGTCATTGAGCTTTTCCAGTGTACTACCATAGGAGAGTAGTTTTCATGGAAGATACGGATATCAACTTGCAGTGTGGATTTGAATTTGGAATGGAAAGTGGAATCTGTTGCTTCCTCCTTCCTTCATTTTGGGTACTTGCAGAACATCACTTTGGTAGGAATTTAGTTGGGAAAACAGCATTCCCAAATAATTTAATGTATATTAATTTTCTGTTGATGGAAGTTTAGTCCCTGGAAATGAGTAGCTGTCTTGAAGTGAATAGCCCAGCTCTGTCCAGATGAGAGTTTTTTGAACTTATGCCTTATTTTACACAATAGAAAGAAGGGTTGATGGAAAAACTGCATAAAATAACTTGGAAATCTGTCTTTTTTTCTTTCTTAGAATAGTTGTATTTGTCTCCCAAGCCATCTGACCTGAGGCTTTTGAGCTGAAAATGCAAATGTCCTTCAAAAACCAGTTAGACAGAAGTTAACTCCAGCATCTAGCCTGGGCTCTTCAGAGCCATGAGATCCAGTACTACCAGCCCTGTGCTCCAGCAGTGAATCATGTCTGAAAGGCATGGTAGTGGCTTCTAAGTGATATTCAGGGTTTTGTTTTGGTCTTATTTCCCTAGTGCCCCAAGGGTGGTCTTGGTTTGAAAAGGTCTTGTGTGTTCCTGACTTTTTGCCAGGCTTTGGTCAGTGAAGTCTGCAAATGAGTTACATCACACAATGTAATGTATTTCTGTGGCCAGAAAGGTAGGTGCTAGAGGATGTAGGTACTAGCAAACAACCTCAGTTGGGTTACTTTGTACTGTAATTGCCGTGCATTATTGAGGCCCAACATCCCTGAGGGCTGTCATTTGGGTGTGTGCAGTATAGTAGCATAAAGGTGGTGGGATTGCATTGTTCCTTGGGAAAAAAAGTAAAGATTATGACCAGCCATGAGGAAGCATGTGCTGTTTCTGCAACTGCTTTGGGAAGGCACTTTTGACTTTTTTATTTCATGAAAAATTCTCCTTCTTGCAGATAGATTGGAAAATGTGTGTGAAACTACAGGTGCTTGCAGTTCTCTAGTGAATTCTTTGTGTAAGCATCCACTGTGTAGCATCATGAGATACAAAATGTTTTCCATGTCTCAGAGTATTGCTCCGCAAGCCTATGTCCATTGTTATAGATACATAGCTGATCATTATTGCCAGTGTTCATACTAATAATTTTTGTTAAGCTGTCAGCACCTAATTACCAGTGTTTAATGCATGCTTGTTATTTTTGAGTCAAGAGAAAGCCACAGTACCAAGTGGCTTTAAAGATGTGGGCAAACCAGAAGCAGTTTTTTGTAGTTTGTAGATACCAACTTTCCCTAAAAATTTACTGCTGAAAGTTTTGGAGCTCATTTTTTCAAGAGAGGCAATAGTAGCTGTGCACCTGTAGCTGTGGTGCTACATTCTTACTTTTCTTACTAGTGCCACAGCAGTGACCCACATCTCTGTATTTTTATTCACTACAGTTTGCAGCCATGTGAGCAATTATAAAACTGACCAGAATGATGCCTTTTTGCTGTGCTTTTTGGAAGAGCTGAGACCAGGAGCAAAAGCAGATGCTGTGATTCTTTAGAGAGCTAGGTCTTTTCATGTTATACGTTCCTTCAGTAGCTTTTCCTGTTGTTCACAGCCAGAGGGAAGTGCTTGTACTGAATTCTGTTAGAGAAGGGTTAAGTAGAGCCACAATCTGGTAACTGTAAAGATGATTTGTAGAATGATCTGCCTTGAATTTTATGATCTTCTCAAAAGTTCACATCAAAACGGAAATCACTTTTTATATACCATTTGCTATCCAGTATACTGTTTCATTTATAAATGCAATGCTACACAGAGTCTTAAATTAAATGTATATGATCACAGAACTGTCTGTGATGATGTCAGGGGTTGTTACTGATAATATATTAATCAGATTTAGGTTTGTATGCCCATGGAGCAGCTTTGCACTTGTTCAATTCACTCTTCTCTTATATCCCTTAGAGGTTTTTTATTTGGTTTTCTGTAAATTGCAAATAACTCACAGCAGTGTATTCCTTGCAGAGAAACTAGAACCATAAAACTCTGATGCTGGCTGGAAGTTTTGGTTGCTTCTGGGGCAGGAATAACACAAAGCATCAAACCTAGTTATTAAAGGAGCCGTTTCTTTTGGAAACATGGTGGCATGAGGCATCACAGTGAGGCGTAAGGCCAAGTTTTGTTTCCAGCCAGGAGTCAGATGCTGTAAGTTGGCCAGGGCACAGGAGGATATTTTAGCACAAGGCTTTTGCTTGGCGGGCACTAAGGAACTTGTCGCTTACTTTGGCTGTTCCGTGCTGCCAGATAACAGGATTTTTTTCCTAGCCTGTTGTTTGCTGCTGCTTTGCTTTGTGCATCTCTGTCCTGCCTGGTAACAGCTTCTTCTATTCTGGTCCAATTTTTCTGCCAGCAACCACTTCTGGGGTGGTTTTCTGTAAATGGACAAACCCTTACAGTATTTGCTAGTTAAAGAATGCAAGTTTTTTGTCATTAGTAACCAAAACCCCCCATTTGGAGTCTTGGCTTCAGCAACAAAAATGTTGTGGATTAACCACTTTCACCAGCAAGAGGCTTTCTGATGAGCTGTGGGAAGAAGTGTATGCTTGGTGGTAGGTCTACAGTAAACAGCTGGAATTTGCATGTGGTGAATTAGCACCAAATAAAATCCCCTTTTTTTTCCTTAATTACCCCTGCATACAAAAATGGATCGGTTAAACATTTGTGCAATAGAAATTGGTAAAACCACACATTTACAGTAAGTGGATCTTCTTTGCTCTGTTGGTGGCAGGACCTGTGTAGGTAACACAACAGTCTATGATCCAATGGAGGGACCATTCTGTTCCCTGACTCCTCTGCATGCAGTGATGCCCTGAGTCAGATTGGAGCACTGCAGCCGTTGGAAGGAAGCCCTGGCCTCAACTTGGAATCTTCAGCTACTTTACAGTAACTTTGTTTGAAAGCTGCTGTTTTGAATCCTACAAAGCTGTAAGCATAAGCAGGTGTAAGATATACTGCATTTATATTTCACAAGCTTTTTAATTCTTTGTTTTCTTTAAAGATGTTGTAAAAGATAAAGTGTTTCTGACAACTGCTTGAAGTCCTTATTTTTGTGAAGATGTCAAGAGGGCTAATGGATTCTTTACATCTGATGTTGCAATTCTTTCTTCATTGCAATTTAGGGTAGAGTTTCTAAAAGCCTTTTATTTCAGTTGGAAGCCTAGTGATGTTTTCCAGGATGTCTAAGCAGGTGAGGCATCTAGCTTCCAGTGATTTCTTCTCAGCACTGAAATCCCTTTCAGAACTTAAAGAAGTTTTTATGGAAGAGCCTGATTTTGGAAGTCCTAGTTTTATGTAAATCTTGAACTTAATTTGCAAAATAATGGGGAATATTAACAGAGAATCGGCATGGACTTTAATGACAAGTTTTCCTACACCCCTTCAGTTCTTGAGAGAATATGAAAGAAAACAGCAACTTCCATCATTTTCCTCCTCTGTTTGCTCTTTATCTACTTTCTTGAACAGCATTAGTTGCAGGAACAAAATTCTGCTCTTGCTAATTAGTAATTTCAGACAGTAGCAATCAGACTGTGCTTCTCACAGTTCAAAAAAATACTGTCTCCTGATTTCTTCACCCCCTCCCTTCACTTTCTTTTGAGTCAAAGGGTTATCACAACTGCTTATGGATGGATATCTGGGTGCTCTTGTGACATCATTGTGAGAGAGCGAGCAGTGAAAGTTAGGCACCCAAATAATGTTTTAAGCACCTTAAAAAACCTGTGTGAGTCCTTTGAGGAAGGAGCATGGGTGAAATAGACTGCAGGGAAATACTTCATTGAGAGAGAGCTGATTTGAATGAGGCTGTGGATTCTAAAAATCAGTCAGGGTGCTTTTAGGAAAATGACTGTGTCTGTGAAGTGTGAGATTGATGATAGGGATTTAAATAGATTACTTTAGGGTAAGAGACGGCAGATACCTGGAGAATGTAATTTATTTAGTACTAGAGAGATGAATTTTTGAAGTGGTAAATTTTTCTTTTAAAAAGAGAATGGCAGATGCTGTCAATTTCACATAAGTGGTTTTCCCAATACCATCTCTTATATTTCTTTAAACAAAAGCATTAATTGAAACTGAGGAAGAAGTCTTTCTCTTTCTTAGTGACTTGGCATTTTAGTTTTGGCTAAGACTGAAAGCTATTGTTGCCTAAGTTGATGCTAAACTGGCAAGTCTATGAACTGAAGCCAGTATTCTTACTTGGATCTAAGTTTGGAAGGACATTTGGTTGTCGTAGAGTAAAAGATGAACATAGAGTTTACCTCAAGGACAGAATTATACTCTAAAGATTATTTGCACAGGTTTACAGCTGAAAATGTTGCTTATCTTATTGACATTTAAAGTAGCATGCTGACGGAAGGGGAGAATAATGGCAAACAATGATGAGTATGTCAAATGATCCTGCTGGAGGCACGGTCTTCACCCACAGGCTTATTGCTTCTTTGGCAAAGGGCAGAGTTTTTCTACGATGGCAGAGATTTCTAACATTACAAGGAGGAAAGTTTCCAGTGAAAACTGTGATTTTGAGGAATTGCATTTATTGTGTTTTTAGGGAATGAACTGTTTTAGTAAGAGATAACACTGGGCTTAGCTATGGCTGGTATCAGTTTAACTTAAATTTAATTTTAATTCACGTTATGAGTGTAGTGCACAGGCACATAGCTCAACTTACAATTTATACTGAAATAGTGAAAGAAAATCTAAAAATCAATTTAAAGGAGCACCACTTTTCTGCTTTCTGCATGTAAGGAAGTTGTTTTGGAGAACTTGCTGAATCTGCTGAGGAATAGAGAGAGAAGTAACAGAGACTGATAATTGACATGGCCCCTGAAAATCCAACATGGGTTAGAGGATTTTAGATACCTTTGAATAGAACTGATTTCAAGATGTGAATTAGCAAGGACATCCTTCAACCCCAACTATTGTATGCTCCAAAGAACTTGGCAGACTTTTCTATCCTGGTTAGGAGTTGTCATTTTCTGTGAATCACCTAATTTAATTAAGTATTGGCTACAATGTCTGAAAAAAATTGGATGAAATCTGGCAAAGGGACAGGTGAGAAAGTGCTGCCTAGTGTTCAGCTAGTAGTGGTGGGTAGTTGGGACTGGTGTTAGCATTTTTCCATTTCATCTTTTGTGTGAGCTGTTACTTCAGCTTAGTTACACCCTCAGCCTTAAGTGTAAGTCTCTCTGCACTTCCCTGGGATCATGGAAGAGTAATGCTACAGTAGTAGTAGTGCACAGTAGGAAATAGTTTTAGTGAAACACTTTAATCCACACCCATCAACTTTCTCTGTGCTTTGTTCTCTCTGTTCTGTCTCACTTCCCTTGCCATTGCCTCTGAAAGTGAGGTAACACCCCCCAAAAAATGACAAGGGGTTAAGCTAGTGAGACAACTGCTGGGGTAAGGTGATCTGAAGAATTCTTTGAACGTTGGTTGATAAATACAGTATATTCCATGGTTATGTAATTGTGTGGTAGTTATGATAACTATACCTGTGGTTGTATGCATCTCATTTAAAATAGCCCTTAATTCTTCTGTCTGTGGTTTACATGAATTCCATATAATGGTATCTGATCCTTGCAACATATCTGGGAGCTGACAAAGTACCATCCTTCAAATGTGCTTGGGAACAGATATACAGGGAAATTCTTCCTTCAGTTGACTAGAAAATAGCCTTTCCCCCTATTTTTAATTCAAATGGTATTTATTTCCAAACTGGATGGAATGAAAATACAGTATGGGTGTTAGATCTGTGCTGGATTTAAGTCCATCTTTTTAGGTTCATAGGAAATCCAGCATTAAGTCATTGGAAAGGGGAAGACTGCTTCTGTGTGGACAAGAGCAGTTAGCAGTGCTGTTCCATCAGCAGGGAACTCCGACTGCCCATGAGGACAGGGCAAGAGCAGGGGAGTCAGTCAAACACAAGAGAGAAGGGGGAGGAGGGAGAAACCCTAGAGCAGGAGGGGAAATCGAATGGACCAGAGGAAGAAGGGAATAAACTGCTTGGTTATTGAGAAACTGCTTGCTATTCAGTTTCAGTAAGTAAGTTAAGTAAATTCACACTTAAAAAACAATTAAATATGGGGAGTAACTGCTTTAAAGTACCAGTGTAGGCAGAGCTAGACTGCTCAGTGGTTAACTGAGTGCTGTGATTGGTTTTTTCTCTGGGTCATGCAGTTATACCAATCCCACACAAAGGGAAACTTTAGACCGTATGTGAAATCTTCCTTATTAAATTTGTATTTTCAAACAGTGACTAAAACCACTCATGGCTAAATTTGTTGAGGGATATTAGATTAAGGTGTTTTGATTGTGAACTCTTTCAGGATATTGTAATAAAAAGTTGAGTAGAGTTTGAACTTTCAGGTTTTTACAGGAAAAAAGCAGTGGCCACTCTGCTGTATGATTTGTTTGCAAATACGGTTACTGCCTATCTGCTTTAGGATTGGGTGGAGTGAAAGAAGTTGCCGATGATGTTAGTCATGACAAAATGAAACATTTCACAGGAGAAGAGTAAGAAGGAAAAATAGTTCAGGGTAGCAAAAGCAGCAGCTGGAATGTAAGAATCTTGTCCATCTCAGGCTTTGGAACTTAATCTTAGTCAAGAGATGTTGTGCTGTGTACTGTCTCCTCTTTTGTTACCCAACACTTTGCTTTCACAGGCACATGCTGAGAAAAACTAACTCTTCTATGGCATTTTGCTTTGTTGAGATTGGAGTCTTCAGTTCTGTGGCTTATTCTCTCTGTCCTAAAAGACAGAGATGGTCCTAGCTCAGCCCAACAGATAACCTGTAGGATTTTTTTAGCCACTTTTCTTAGCTGTAGGAAATTAGTACAAATTCAAAGAGTTTCCTCTCAAAATAAGTGTCTTGACCACCAGTAAGTTGTGGAGTATGTTATTTTTCTTATTCTGATGCAGATTTTATTATGTCATAGTTACCTTTTCTCAGCACAGTCCACAGGACAGACCAGTTCTTGGGTGAGTTGCTCTTTTAGTGTGAAAACAGATGGAAATTTTTCTCCTAGCTTTGCTGGTTCATGCTGGTTTTCTGTAACTGACAGGGATGAACAAACCTGTCACTTACTTATATGTGTTGGGTTTCTGGAAAGTGCCATGGGTGAGTTTATCAAAATGTGTTTTGTAGAACACCATTCACAGGAAGAAAACCTTCGTATCCCAGATGAGGTACGCAGTAACTATTACCTCAGCCAAGGAGACTGCTGTGACTCAGTGAAGGAGGAGTGTGCCAGCCAGAGAGAAGGCTTCATTTAAAACCTGTGGCCTGAAGGTATGAGGATTTACCTGGGAGAGCAGTGTTTTACTCCTTGCTTCGACCTGGCCAAAAGCTGGTGATTAACAGGTTCATTTCCCATATTTCTGGCAGATGTGTTTCTTTTCCTGGGGCTGCAGATGCCTGCTTGCTTGCTTTCTAAAGCTGATTTTTGTATCTGCGAGGAGGCTGTGAGGGTAAATTCATACATAAACCTAGAGTTTCTCTTCCTGGAAAAATGAATACATTCAAGCACACTTTCTAGGTTTTTGGTTTCATCTCACAATGTGTTTACAGCCGACCATTTTCCTGTTAACAGCTGCTCTACTTTTGGCTAACTTCCGTTTTAGCCTAGTAGTTTTTCACTGATTTAGGAGAAATGTGTTCATGGCTGACAGGCTTCTGGCTATTTGTGGAGTCACTTCTTTCCCCTCTAATGTTCTACTTTGAGTTAGGCCTCTCCAGGAGAGGTTTCCTGGGATGTTAGTGCCCTTGCGAATGAAAGGAACAAACTGCAGTTGCCTTATGGCAGAAGTTACCAGGCATTTCTTAGTGTCTGCAGTGTCCTTCATTGTTTGCCAGTCTTGCTTTTAGCCTCATTAGCTGCCATGTAGATCAGAGCAGGAGGCCACCATGAAAGAGAATTGTTGCTTCAAAGCCTTATGCACTGTAGTGGTTTCAAAGGAGTGCAGACAATCGATTGCTCCACAGCCGGGAGCAAGGATTGGGTCCTTAAGGTCCCACATTTGCTGCCATTGAGCTATCACTTGTACAACTAACTTACTGCCTGTTCTGTTAGCTAATCCAAAGCAGAAACAAATAGAAGATAATTCTGTAGAGGTGGTGAGTCCCTATAAGCTCAACTAGTGAATTTGTCATCACTTGCTGTGTAAGAAGCCAGAGTTAGCCTGAAGCATTGTTCTTTTTTGTAACAGAGGGGAAATGGCTCTGGTCTACGTGATCCAGAAGCCTGAGGAGCCACATCATCCTGTGATGTTGGCCTGATGAGCTGTAAATAATCCTGGCTCAACCCCACTGTTCTGTGTCTTTGCTGTGTTTTCAGTGAGAGGAGGGGGAAGGCCGCGTGTTTCCCAGATAATGGGATATCTCTGTGTTTATGAACTAGACTACCTGTTCCATGGTCAGTGCAAGAACTGCTTTTAGTGCATGCAAAGAACGAAGTGTAGGGGGAGAGAGTGGTTTGTGAATGCTTGTACACAAGTGTCTGGATAATTAACTCAGCTGCTAGGTAGGAGCATTTAAATCCTTAAAGATGTTTTCTGTGGGAAATACAGAGTAATCATCTCCTCAGGCACTCAAAAGAGACATGGTTAGATTCTCACTTCTGCCTAAATTGCACATCAGGAATTTAGGTGTTGATTTTGAGTCTCACCTGAAATAATTTATTCCATATCACAAGAATTTAAACCTAGTCTTACTGCCAGGGTTACACCATCATCAGTAGACCATGTTTCCTAGTTCATTTGTCTCCACTGACAAGCTGGTGCAGTACAGTGAGGGCCCATGTCAGGTTGCTCTTTTGGTCCCACAGGAACAAATTCTGATTAGCAGTGGAAGCCAGGAGTGGACACTGACCCAAGTTACAGAGGGTATTCCGGGATAGCGTGGTTACTGTTTCAGGTGCTCACATGGCAGCATCCTAAGCCTTACATATTAGTTAACCTACAAGTTATTGCATATTACTTAACATACTAGTTGCTGTATGTGAAGGGTCTTTGATCTATGAATGAGCCCAACACATGGTGCTTGTTCACGGTATGTTAACAGCAGAGATGTTATTTTTAGCTCCTGAATTCTTTTTTACTATTAGAGCTGAAAGACTTTTCGTCCTTAAGACAGGCAACTGTTCACAACATAGTGTATTTGGGACAATGTGTTACATAAGGCTGACACCTCTATTTGGAACATTTTTTTTTTTCAGAAAGGGTAAATAGCTTTTTAAGTAGCCATAAAAAATCTAAATAAAGTAGTCATGTTTTATAAAGTTTTAAAAAGTACTGTTGTCTTTGGAACATGTAATTTACAGATCTCACTGCAGTAATCCTTGATTTAGAACAATTACTGCACTAAGTACTTGCCTTTTTTCCTCCTTTAAAAACAAAACCAAACCCCAGCCCAAAAGCCAGACAGGTTTCCAGCAAAGGCTGGGATAATTGACTGAAAAGGAACATAGCCAAGTCTTGCAAAACTCCAGTATACAGTTGCTGTTCTCTCAGAGATATTTTCTCCTGCCATCTGAGAACCTTGTAACTTGTTTTTCTTTTTTGTTTTTAATATAATCACTAGTTGCTAGAAATATATTGCAAAAACTGATATGCTCGTCACAGCCTTACAAATGGGTTTGTGTGCAGGACATGCTGGTTTAAGAGGAAGCTGTTTTATAATGTTTTTAATTATTAAATGTCTTATGCAACAGAGTTTAAGGGTCATTTACAAACAATTCAATTCCAAAGCTTCCTTAGGCAGTAAGTCACCTATGTCATTTCTTGTAGCTCAAGCTTGACTCAGTCCAGTCTCACACCAAACAAGATTTGGGAGTTGGAATAAAGGGAATGGTGATTCAGTGTACAGTTCATAATATTTCTTTGGCAGGGTGCTCACAGATCATTGGACTAGTTTATCTGTGAATACAGTGGGTTTTTTTGTTTGAAGTCCTTTAACAGAAGTGAGGCAGCTGTGCTGCTTCTGTGGCAGGAAATCTCATGGGCCCCACTGGCAGTAGGCAGGCCATGCCGACTCTCTGGATCTGACACCATAAAACCAGGCCCTCCACTGCTGATTCTGCAGCCAGCTTCAGTCCTTGACTGCAGGATAATTTATACAGCTATAAGAAATTTAACTGTAGTCTCCTACCTCTTGTGTGGGCATGGGATGTATCCAGAAACAAAGGAATCCATATTCCTAATCATCAGCTTAAAAGCACTGCTGTGTTTACTAAATTTTGCTAGGAAACTAAAGATAGAAGTAGGGATCCTTGGTACTTCCACTTAGGCCAAAGATAACTGAGCAGCACAAGGAATTATTGAGCGTGCTCATTCCTTATTCCTGGTATGGAACCGAGACTTCTCACTTTCCGAAGAAAAAGTAACTTTCCAAAATCACTTCAGATGAGCAAACAGCTGAACAGACTCACTGCATTTCCTAGAAGAGAAGACCAAGCCAAAAGTTTTTAGCCTTAGAAGTGACTGTGCCTTCCTGGGCTTGCTTCTACCTTTGAGGGGATTCTAGTACAAGCCATTCTCATTTTTTAAAGCCAGTTTTAAAGACAATTGACTTTAGTTTTATTACAAAGCTTTTATTAAAAAACAAATGCTCAGCACATAAACTGGAATGACAAAAAAAAATTGGTTGACAGTATTTTTGGCAAAGGCTGTGCCTTACTATTTTAAAAAATGGGTACATCAATGCTTATTTCAACAACTGGCATAAAATCCCACTAACAGGCTAACAAAAACAGATACAAATACAGAACAATTGAAGTAATAATTCAAGTGCTGGGCTTTTTACAAGGAGAAGGGAAATGGGTGAGAAGGAGAACTCACTGCAGTCAGATTTGCTGGATGTATTGCTTATGTTTACAGAGTAGATGATGCAAGACTAACATGTCTACTGACCAGCTGACTGTTGTTACATTTATTTAGTTCTATAGGACACTATTATATAGACTGAGAGGCCACTATTTGTTACAAATAGTTTAACAAAACAGCCACCTTTTTTTCCATACAGGTTTTTCCTCTGGCAGAAAAAAAAAAAAAAAAAGGAAAAAAAAAAAGAAAAACTCCTTTTATTTAAAAAGTATTTCAGATTTCTGACACTTGTTTAAAAGCTCATACCTAGTAAAATATACACCAAAGAAATTACAAACTAAAAGTTAAAATATAAAAGCATTCAAGTTTCTTAAAAAAAGCTAAAACCAAAATTGATCCTGTCGCACCATTAAATAAAAAGAAGGTTGAGCGCGTCATCCTGGTCCAGGCAAATCCATTCCTCGATGTGCTGTATGGGGCAGCTGTGGTCTACATTATTCTGTTGGCTGAAGCAGGTGGAGACAGCCATGCTACTTTGTTTGCTGACTCTATATGGACACAGATGAGACAGGGGCTTACGAGTGCAAGGCAGAGGTGAAGACAAAAGCTGCTCTGCTGACCCAGGAGCTCATTTGCTCTATTTATATCGGGGCTGGACCTCGTGATAGTGAAGGATTTTGGCAGTGATTGTCTTTATGATTCAGTGTCTCTAGCAGTGACATCAGGGTGAATGACATCCTGGACAGACTCCTTGGGGGTGGTCTGTGCGGATGAAGGACACACCTAGGGTTTTAACAAGCTTCCATCTCCAGAAGGGGTCCTGGTGTCGCCGCCTTTGCTTTGCAAGTTGAGAAAGCATTTCTTTTCCCACCTACAGGGAAGAGGAGAGAGAGAAAGAGAGTTATAAGGACTATATGAAGCCTTTTTAAAAAAAAAAAAAAATTCCATCAAAGAAGCTGGTGGTGGTTCACTGTAAGTCTATGACACAACTGTAGTAGTGGAATGTGCATTTGCAATGTCAGAGTTAAATGCAGAATTAATTGCTACTTGCTTTTGCCTGAAGTTTGCAAGTATATTTACAGAGAGTACTTTGGATTGGAAAGAGATGTCAACACCAACTAGAAAGAGGGGTTTCAAGCATCCAACATGTTACAGAAGTACTTCCCTTTCACAGTGGATTTCATTTAACTGCAACATTTGACCCAGATATCCGTTGCAAAGCTAGACATCCTCAGGCTTTGGTACTGCAGTGGTTGAGGTCAATTAAACCTCTACTTCAGTCTCAAGCTCTACTCCCTGCAGAAATAAAAAACCACTGTTTTCTGTAAGCAGTTTGGTAGAGGAATGTGGGCGAGGCTTGTGTGAACACTCACTCTACCATCCACTCTCATGACTGGGGAGGATTTGTTCTGCTCTTCAGTGGGGTAGTGAACATCTTCCAGCTGTGTAAGAACCATGGGCCTCTTACCTAGCAGTGAAGTTCAGTAGGATCTTGGAAGAATTTATGTTCTTAGAGCGCATGAAAAGTATGAGCCCAGTAGGTATTGCTCATCCAGTGAGGAACCGTTGTTCATCACTAGGCCTCTGGGTTACTTCAGCTGACTTATGCAATTGCTAACTCAACCATCACCCTGCCCTTCTGACCCAGACAACTGGGTTATAACAGGGCCTCCACCCAAAAACTGTCTAACAAGTCAGACATTTTTCCACAGATGGGCATGTGCTCTGCAGTAACAGTTTCATGGTTATTGGTATCTCAAAAAATCTGTGTTAACCTCTGTGTCTCCATGTACTCATCAAGGAGAAGGCTCAGTGAGCAGAGCTTTTGAGAATGACAAAAATTTGCACAAGGATGCAGTTCAGTGGAGAAGGTAAATGAATTTTCATCAGAAAAAAACACAAAAGGCTTAGTCACATAAAGATACACTGCCAGCACCTTGAATCACGCGAGGCATGACAGAACAAGTTTATGAAGAAATGGTTTAAACCACAAGTCAAACTTCAGTTAGACTAGTCATAATAGATAGACTGCTTGAGCCTGCAAGAACTACAAGCTGAATTAGTCAGCAAATTTTACATTATATTACATTACATTGCAGCAGTATTTAAACCAGGGCCATTTATAACTGAGCACCCACCTCCCATCTGCTGCAGCTTCTGTCGTAAGCCTTCACAACACAAAGTGTTTCACTCATACTTGTCTGAGTACAGCTCCTGAATAAGGAGTTACACTGCCAAACGTACTCCAGGGTAGAAAGCCTCTAAAACTGATTTTATACTGTTTTATTTTAATCAGCATAAGCTGAGGCCTAAAATCTTACTAAACAAGTTGACTATTTGTCAGGGGTCCCCCACATGGCCATTGTTATAGTGGAAAGGAAAGCTGAGGACACTGAAGTTTAGCTGCAGACTAAGGTAGAAAAGACAAGCAAAAATTTATATCAATCTGTTCTGTATAGCTTAAATTTGATGCAGACTCTCTCCTATCCCAAATACTGCCATCCCTGATACATGATGAGTAATTTTCACCTGCTGCTGGTAGCCACAGAAAGACATTTAAAGCCACTGAGGCATCTTAAACAGCACAGCTAAAAGTCCACTGGCAAACCAGCAGTTTCAACAGAGGTGGTCTGTATTGACTAATTCAGTTCCTATTTCCTCATAAAACCAGCCCATGTCCCAACTAAAAAAAGCCTTCTGAGCTTCCTGCCTTTTTTTTTTTATTTTTTATAAAGTAGCACAGTGCTCCATAACACGTGCGGATCAAAGAGCTACGAAGGGCTCTACCTTTCCAAGGAGCACGAAAGAGAAGCCAAGCAAACAGCAAAGAAACACTGGGGAGAGCACCCTGCAGCTTTATATTTATTTTGTGCCTTTTCATCCCGGATTTTCAAAGGTTTGGTCCAGGTTGCTCTTCCTGGGAAGGTTTTCCTCTCAGTCTTACATGAAAACATTCAGCTTCCTGTTGAGGAATGGCCTTGAGGCGCCAGGCCAGTAGTTCACAGCAGTCTGATACAAGTGCTGTGATTCAGAGCTACTCCCCATTAGCAGCCAGGAATGTCTACTTCACTGAAGGAAATGAAATGCTCTTCTGTTGAGATGGTTCCCTGCCTCCTCCCCCCTTCCCTTACCAGCAAGCTGTCTTTGAAGTCAGGAGGTTAAAATAACGACCGTGGCCTTGCTCTGGCCCTCAGCTTTTTCTAACAGCGGCCATCGTTTCTTTCTCAATCCAGAGGCAGCTTTTGCAGCGCCTGCCTCCTTTCCATAGCCCCTCTCAGCACCTAACTATGCCCTGCTCCACTGGAGAGGCTGCAGACACTGCTGTGATTGGGGAAGGGGACAGGCATAGTGAAGCCCCACATACTTTTATTTCCAAGGGAATAACGCAGCACAGCAAATTACACAGTAGCTATCCTGAAAACATCATCTAGAACCCAGCCTTCCCCCAGCTGCACATTAAGGGTACATACTGGAAACTGCTCCTACTGCTGATAAACCAAATAATACCTAAAAAATACGAGTGATGATGGTGTTGCCTTACAGATATAAAACAGGTCAAATCAGGATTCTTTTCAAGAAACCACAGGCATGTGCTAAGGAGACTGAAGACTTCCCACATCTAAGGCTTCACTGGGGGGCTGCAGCTGAAGTCTCGCCAAGCAAGGCATGCCCTAGCAAAGCCCAATCCACAAGTGAAGTCGGTGCAAATCAAAGACTGCAATTACAGCTCCCTGGCTGTGGTTAGGCTTCAAAGAAAGTGCTGCAAGTCACATTTTACATATGTGAAGTCTTGAGCCTGAGCCACAATAGGAGGCACTGTCTGTGCCATTTGCAGTGTACATCTGACTACGGGAGGAAAGAGGAAAAAAAACACAAACCACCACCTCGAGAAAGAAACAGAAATAAGATTCAAGAATAATGCAGTGTAAAAAGAAAAGCCTTGCTCCTGAAGTGATAAAACTGTAATTTAGGAATCACTACAGTAAAACTAAAGTCTCCTAGCAAACCTGGGCTCAACAGCTGAGGGCAAAAGCATCACAGGAGGATCAGAAGTTTTCCCTATGCTTCAGAATGAGATGAATTGAAGGGTGGGTCTGCAAAGGTCTTGTGCTCCTCCTCTAGACTTTTAACTCATCTCAGTTTTTCTAGAACAAGGGAGAGGATTATGCAGCTTCATTCAGGCTAATCGGAAAAGGTTATGGAAGAAAGTCAAGAGTGTTTGGGTCAGTCCAGGAGTAAGTACGGAGTAAAAGAGGTAGGTAATTCTTCACAGAAAGCAACAGAAAGTAAGTATTTTAAACGAGGTGCTTTTTTTCTACACCATTCTCCACCATGGGTTGTTTTCATACAGTTGTAATAACAGAAGAGACTACATATAACGATAGTTATATGTATTTAAAAAAACCCCAAGAAACCAAAAACAACGTTAAACAAAAAGTTCAGCTCCAAACCTGGCTTTTAATCCAGCACTTCAAACGAAATGGCAAACTCAGGGACCCAGAAGCTGAAACTGCCATTTTCTTTTTAAGTCCAAACGGAACATGTTTGACTTACTGCCAGGGTTTTTTCAATACTCCAAAAACTTGGGTATGCAAAACCAGGTCATTATTTATCAGAGAGGTTCACAGTGTTTGTGAAGTCCCTCTGTATTTTCTTTAACAGCAAAGCTGGAGAGGCTTTCGGGCACAAGCAGATAGATGCCAGCACTGCAGTCTGCTCCTCTTCCTGCCCAGCTGTGCCATGGTTTGTGGGTTTATCCCAAACCAGATCCTTGAAATGTTCTGGGCAAACAAAAACAAACACTCCACAATCTTTGTTGTTTCTAAACAAAAAAAGTACCTCCCAACAAAACCCCAGTCATTTTAGTAATCCGATTTGCTGCAGGGTCCTACAGACTGTTACAGAACAGGGATGGAAAGACCTACAGGAGACAGGAAAAAGCCCTCTCTGCAAGAGATGGATACCAGCAGGCAGCAGAGGGAACTTTTTAAACTGCCTTTGTTGCCAAGAAATGACATAAAATTGTACCCTAAAACTGTAACAGCTGCTGCCATGTTGAAACTACGTGAGTATTAAGTTTTTCTTGATCTTTCCAACCCCCTCCCATCCCCCTTGCTACTGTCAGCCTCAACCCAGGCTGGTAACTGTGAATGGAAACTCCAGAAGCAAATTATTCACTGATAGTTTAATTGCCCTGGAGTAACTACACCTGAAAATACCTCTCCACTAACTACAGGTGAAGTCTGGAGTCCTGACTTCTCTCCCTTCATTCTGACCTAAGATAGATGTGCTAAGTGAGCACCAGGAATATTCCTCCCCTCACCTCCCCAAGTCAGAGACCTGTTCCAGAGCAGATTAGTGCCAGCACGGAAAACACCCAGGTATTCTAAGGTTCCTGCTTTGTGCAGGCAACAGCAGTGATGCCAAGCATGTATGGCTCTTATCAAAGGCCCCCATGTAGGCAGCACAAAACTACAACCTCTATCACTGAGCTACAATCTTTAAAATGATCCTACTGGAAGACCCAGGACATGTTTTTCCTGTTGGGGGTGGGAGGGGACAGAGGCTCCATGTTTATAATAAAAAACAGATTGCCTCTAGACAGCTGTCTCTAGCAGCTTCTTAAAGAGGAATAATATACTTAAGGTGAGGAAGAGGGAGGAAGAAATAGGCTTGTCCCCTCTTTGTATCTTTATGGCATATAACGAATATCCAGAAGACTATTGTTTAAATTATTTCTTTTATAGACTGAGTTCTAGGGGCTCTGAAATTGCTACTTCAGTTTTCACCTGCTAACAGAAAAGACATGATGTATGGGTAAAGCAGTAAGTGAAAATTCTTTCAGAAGAAAGAAATAACACAGATAAAGTTTCCTTTAGAGATCATCTTTTCTGCCACAATTAAACACAGGTTAGAATTTAAAATGTACTTTGAAAGACAATCTCTACCGTTAAATCTTCTAATACATGGAATAATTTAAATAGTTGCTTTCATGAAACAAAAGGCAAGTCAGATGTAACCTGAATATCTTCTTGAGCTTCCATCAATTCTTCTACACACAGCCATCCACAGAGCAACACTACCAGTGAAAGACAGCAGTACACAGAAACCACTACAGAATTCAAACACATCAACTTCACTTTGATGCAATTAAGTCATCTCAGCAGAAAATCTCTACTGGTCTGAAATATACAAGCTTCCTGTTGTGTATCTCAAAACACACACATATGGGAAGAAACCCAACTATTCATCAAAATGTAGTCTCGCCTAGTGTGTGCATCTGCCTTGATATCATAAAATTAAATCTATGTAGTTATTTTGGCAATCACATTTTATCTCATGCAATTTCAGGTATCCCTGAGATGAAAGATAGAAGGCTCTCAAAACTCTGGAGTTTAATTCTTATGCTACTTAATATTAACGAGGAAGCAGGAATCTTACTTTTGCAAAGAGGAAGCAACTTCAGAAATATTGTCTCCCTGCTCAGTTAAGCCTCTTTAGTTCTCTTAACCCCTGATCCCACTCTACTGATGCCTGTGGCAAGAACACTAATTCAGAGATGGTCCTTGGTACCATTTCCCTCAGTTGCATCTAACCCTGCTCACACACTACAGTCCAGTGCCAAAGACATCTTAACTGCACAAGTGCTTCCAACATTTGCTCCTACCATTAGGAGGAAGAGCCAAAAGCCGGTGTCCTGGAAGCTCTGACTAAAGTCTCACTGACTGCCAGGCTCACGTTTAACTGGCCAGACAGTGGTGCTTCAGCTGGCTGTGCTGTGAGCTTCTTTCCTTGTGCAGCTCTCCAATTTGCATGCTTTCAAACTTTAAATACTGTTTATATGGTACAATCTCAACAAGCAGGTAAAGGGGCAGAGATTTAAAAAAAGACTTGCATAAAAAGTCTTAAAGTAGAGCATTAAGGAACTAACTGGTATGAGAACCTTTCTCTATTAGCAGTGATTTGTGCAACATCACACTTAAGGCTCTTTGGTTTTGTTCTGTTCTATTGGTTGGTTTTGTCTTCAGGATGGCTGGTTTTGCATTCACCTATATCAGAAAACCTCTTCAATCTAATCATAATCTCTAAAATCAGAGGCAGAGGGAAACAAAACTTAGTGCTAGGGTGTGCTAAGGTTCACTAAGCTTTGACAGAATTGAATTTGAATACAATTTTGATGAAATTAGAGGACAGATTTCACCTAAGCTTAGTCTCCAGAAATAAATGGGAAAGACTTTGACGGTGTCATAACAACTTGCTTTCTAGCTGTTCAGGAATAGAGTCAATGCCTCATTTTGAAATTTTTCATGTAAATTCACTAAAAACATGAAAATGCAATACAGACCTGAGCAGAACAGTAAAATAGCGAAGTTTTCTTCCAATTGGACATGAAGCCACAGTTCAAAATCTTACGTTTTATTTATGAAACAGTTTGTTTCCACAGAGTTTTTCTCATGACCTTAGAATTCTCAGTCTGGTGCTGAGTTTATTAAATCCACCAAAATACACCGTTTTTATCCAGAGAAGAATGGTGCACCAGGCGTCAACTCCCTGTCCCCACCCTATCCCACAGGAAGAGTCAGAACAATAGTTGTCCCACTGCTCCTTCATTCTAGCCCAAGCCGCCTACCGCTAACACCTCCGAAGTGAAACAATATGGGGTTTTTTAATCCCTTGTGAATGTGGCTGAGTTCGAACTTGATTAGGCATCTCTAATTTCCCAGTAGCATCTGCAACTTGAGCACCTCTGACAAGATAAACAGATTCCAGACATTTGACTGCTGAATTACCTATTTTTTTCATTTGTCAGTGTCAATTTAAAATAATGAAATGCTGAAAATCAGCATTGTAGCTGACCATGCTACAACTCTATTTTGCAAAAATACTTCAAAATTTTTCTTGTTTCTCTAATCCCATATCTACGCTGATTGTCTAGTTGAAAGTGTTCTGCTGGTTTTTATTTATAAACCCTATGCTTTGCTCCTACCCTCACCTACCCTTACCCCTCCCATAGGCTCTGATTGCACCCAAAATAGCTTTTATACACTTCCTTCCTTCCTTCCTCTCCTCCTGCACTTCACAAGGAACCTCTGCCAGGCTGGTAAACAGGGACCTGGGTCTGCTTTGCCGCACCTCTCCCAGCAGGTGTCAGTGCCCCCCTGTACCTGCCACCTTAATGGGCAGCAGCTTCTCTTTGGGTTTGCTCTTGTTTTCCTTGATGTCAGAGAGCCTGAGAGGAGGGTTTCTGCAAGATCAATATCAGGTCAGAACTAAGTCGCTGTAGGGGACACACAGGAGGGAAGGGATGCCATCCAGAGGGACCTTGACAGGCTTGAGAAGTGGGCCTGTGTGAACCTCATGAAGGTCAACAAGGACAAGTGCCAAGGTCCTGTACCTGAGTCAGGGCAATCCCAAGCACAAATACAGGCTGAACGGAGAATGGATTGAGACCAGCCCTGAGGAGAAGGACTTGTGGATGTCGATGGATGAGAAGGTCGACATGACCCAACAATGTGCACTCAAGGCCCAGAAGGCAAACTGAGTCCTGGGCTGCATCAAAAGCAGCCTGACCAGCAGGTCGAGGAAGAAGATTCTGCCCCTCTACTCTGCTCTGGTGAGACTCCCCCTGCAGTGCTGCATCCAGCTCTGGGGACTTCCAACATAAGAAGGACATGGACCTGTTGGAGTGAGTCCAGAGCAGGGCACGAAGATGCTCAGAGGGCTGGAGCACCTCTCCTGTGAAGACAGGCTGAGAGACTTGTGATTGTTAACCCTGGAGAAGGTTCCAGTGAGACCTTCTAGTACCTAAAGGGGGCCTACAGGGAAGATGGAAAGGGACTTTATACAAGGACATATAGTGATCGGACAAGGGGGAATGGCTTTAAACTGACATAATGTAAGATATTAGGAAAAAAATTCTTTACTGTGAGGGTTCTGAGGCAATGGAACAAGTTGCCCAGAGAGGCTGTGGATCCCCCATCTCTGGAAGTGTTCAAGGCCAGGTTGAATGAGGCTTTGAGCAACCTGGTCTAGTGGAAGGTGTCCTGGCCCATGGCAGAGGGTTTGGAAATAGATGATCTTTAAGGTCCTTCCAAGCCAAACCACTCTTCAATTCTATGATCTGTCTGAGGGCTATACTCCTACTCCTTGGAAATTTCTATGCCTATTTGAAATAATATAAATGCTTCAAGCCTGCAAATTTTTTTCTTTTCATTCTGTCCCTCTTGCCTGTGCTGAAGGCCACTATTTTTAGGCAAAACTGGGAACAGGGAAACATGGGTCACAGAGGAAACAATTTTAAAGTAAATCAGGACATGTCTCTGCACCACCATGACCACACAAATTCTCACACTCACTAACTTCTGTGCAAGTCCTCCAGGCACTGTTTAAAGCTTCTGAGCAGTCAAGAGCTATGGAAAGGGCTAAAGCATTTGTATCACTTTTAACTACTCCAGCAGCAATTTCAAGAGCACTGGACAAGGCAGGTTTGAAAACACATGCCTCAGAAATCAAGGTACCACATCCTCTTTGCATCTCCTTTCTAGGATGCTGGCCAGAAACCCATGGTCAGCCATGATCACAGTATTCAGATGCTTCTTTTCCACAGTATTCTGGCCATATATTGGTCCACTTTATAGTTTGCTTTCAGAGCCTCACTCCATTTTATTTCTAAGTAATAAGGAAAACATAATCCAGTCAGAAATTGTTACAACACTACCCAAAAATCACTTCTGCACTGAAATTTGGCTCCAATTTCCATGTAGGAAGTTTGAAATGTTAAGATAATTTGTTGTTTAAAGTTAAACAGTCTTAATCTGATTCTTTTAAGTTCTTCTGATTGTAAATCAGTATTAGTCAAGTTTTCTTATTTTTGGAAGCTTTGCTAATGTAGATGCAAATTGTCATGGAATTTTGCAAGCCACAAATATACTTCTCACAGGTTTTCAAATGTCTATTAACCTTCTCTATCACTCTTTTTAGCCCTTGAAGATAAGCCAAAACACGATGTTAAATTACGTAGTTTCCCAATTGCATCCTGCCACATGTTGAATAATGTGCCTTTTACAATTACCACACAGAGCAAGTCATAGGAAGTTAAGTATTTCCATGCTGCAGATCAGGAGGAATTTTTGTTAGTGCCATTCTATTTCCTTGCTGATTTCTAAATACTCATGAGATGCTAAAAATTGCCTTTTTTTAGCTTCCAAAAGTCAAACTGAATAGAAAATTAGGAATTTCCACTTCCAGCACAGAATTGCTCCTATTTTCAAATCCTCTAGAATGTTGAGCTTAAAGTAAAAAGAAAACACTCACCTTTCAAGAAGGTGCTCAACAGGTCATCTCTACATTGTCCTTAGTCTTAGCTTTCCTCATTTCCCCTTCCCTCCTGTCCCCTCCTAAATTTATTTTTAGCATTATCAGGTCTTATTCCACTCTTGGTTGATTTCAAAAGAAGAGAATAAATAAGAGTTATTTCTTTAACAAATCAAAGTTATTTCAAACGTTGTGTTGGACCACGTCAACTGCAAACAAAATCCTTCTTGGGACAGTTCCAAAACTCTTACAGAATGGTGACATGCTTTGAAGCACCCCAGGATAATATAGCAAAGACTGGTGCACAGGGTCACGGTATTCCTAAAGCACTCTAAACTGTTTTACAAAATGGCCATTCAGCATGTTGGAGATCACAGAACTCAGTTAAATCCTAAGCAGTGAAGCCATAAGATGCCTGCTGCTTTATACAACCCTTGGAAAACGGGCAACTTAATGCTACCACCTTGACTTTACCACTCAAATCATGTCCAAGGCAAAAAGCAGGTTAGAGGTCCACCTTAAAAATCACTTATGTGCTGAAGGGTTCATGGACAAAAATAAAAAAAAAAAAACCCACACCCAAAACTTTCACAGTATCTTAAATCATTTCTGTTTGCATGTCTCTTCCGTTACTTTCCTCTGAACATCCCACCACACAACCCTCCCACCATTTCATCCTTCTCACTTACATCACCATAATTACAGCCCTGGCTGATCTCCTTTATGCTGATCTTGAGATTCTTTCTTTGGTCTTGCCACCTACTCATTTCTGATTCTTCTCAGATAACAGAACGCTTGTCTCCTTCCCAGACCTCCCACCCTCCTTCCCCCTCTTCCTTGCACCATCTGAAAGAGTAAGAAAGCTATTCCCAAACTTATTATCTCCATCCAGTAGAGACTACAACAGCTCTGCTGTGGGCCTAGTAAGATATTATGCTTGTGGGCAAAACATTCTTTGGATTAGGCTTGCAGAGGGCGAGAGTCTTAACCTTCAGAAGTTTACTTTGAAGTCTGGCTGATTCAGGTTCCCTAAATCATTCTGTGCATTTACTTCCAGCAAGAGCACATCTGTACATCTCCGGTGGAGATCATTCACTCGGCATGCAACATTTAGTGAGGCTGCCTTCATGTGCATATATGGAGTCAACAGCACACTCCCCTTCCGTGGAAGAAGATATATACTGTTCTCATACTCCATGTTATAAATTGCATGAGGACAGAGATGGGTATGCACACCATTAAAGGGCAGAAGGAAGGAAGGAAGGAAGGAAGGAAAGAAGGAAGGAAGGAAGTCAAAGGGAAAGAGAGAAAACCCCCACACTTATAACATTAATCCTCTATTATGGAAATTGCAAACAGAGAAACTTCAATAACATAGTTCAGCATAGACAAGGCGGTCATCCTTAGATCATCCAAGAAACCAAATATCCCCTGTATTTTAGCTGTCACTTGAACCTTAGTTGTATTCCAATCCCAATCAAGGGCTCTGCATCAATTCAGATAAAATTCTGAGTGTTTTGCTTACTGGTACTGTATTAAGATTAAAGGGAGAACTATTTACAACTATTATGGATCTGGGCAACTAAGCTGAAGTATAAAACTCAAGGTTAAAATACTTGGGTTTTTAGTAGGTATTATAGTAGGAAGAAAAAAGAGCATGCATTTCACCTTTTCACTTTACTTCAGCTTAAAAAAAAAACAAACCCAAAGTCTTAACCCAACCAAGTTTAGACTAACCAACATAATGGCATAACTTCAGAAGAGGCTCGAATCATGCTGAGTGATCGCTGACACACCGCACAGAGGAAACTGAACTTGGCTGAAAGTCCGAGCAGAGCAGAGGGCCAACAGGAGCCCGCTTTGCTGACCTCTCTGAGTCCCACAGGGATCATGTGGCCAAATAAGGCAGAGGAAGAGAGGACAGAGAGCCCATTTCTAATATAGTACATAGGTGAGTTTAGCAAGTGTTATTTTTTTGCATGATTCCTGGAATTCTCAGAGATCTCCCAAGAGCAGTCTGGTTAATTAGTGTAGAACCAACTAGTATGTCATATGAATGCCATTCCTACTAGAAAAGATATCACACTGAGAGAAAGAGAAGGACCGGCCTTCCAACACAAACACTGAGAAATGAGGATCTCACTGTGGTACTGTGTGCACTCACAAGCAGACTAGATGGTGTCATTGCATGTGTGTAACCAGTCATTCCACCCTCAGTGCAGATGACATGATATGAAGAGAGAAAACACATGCTGGAAATACAACCACAAAAAACCCCAACCTGCACCACACATGAAATACCACTGTACAGTTGCGGAGAAATTCTTGACACAACTGAAATACAGTCCCATTTTCCTAGCAGATGTTTTGTTAGTATACAGGTGAATAATTGTTTTTAAAAAGTGTACCCAGCCAGCCAGCCAGCATCTTGTAGATGTCAACACATAAAATGTATTCCAAAGCCAGCATCTAACCTGCTCTTATGAACTGTGACAGTCTGCTGGCTGGGAGGGTTTGCACTGCTTAATAAACCCATCCCTGGGCTTCACTGGCAGACTTGCAGCGAGTCAGTGAGGTGTGGTCAATTTGAAAATATTACAGTTAAGCAGTGAAATGGTGAACATCTAATAGATAGCCGGTATAAAAACCATCAGTAGTCAAAGTAACATTAGCTTTGAGATATGATACTTCTGCAATTTTTGCTAAATTCACATTATTGCATAAAATTTATAAGAAAGCTTATTTTAAAATTCAGTTTTATCAGCAGGAAAGCTTTAGAGATGTTCTTACCATGCTTCAGATGTAGGCAGCTGTCATTCTGGGGCCTGTACCTGTAGAAGATTGTTTTCCTTTAACAAATTTCTCTTACAGAGTTTTTGCACATTCCAAATAAGTTTGATTGCTACAGTGTTACGTGGATTTTTTTATGTGTGTTTTTGGTTTTGTTGTTTGGTTTTTTATGGTTCTTATACCAGCCATTTTTGTTGGGGAAAACAGGGTGTTTCCTATACATATTTTACAGGTAAAGAGGAGACCTCACTGATGCTTTTAGCCAACTTACTAGGCAGCTGTTAGTGTACACAGAAATCTAAAATACAGTGATAAAATATACAGTGGCTACAAGAAGGTCAGTGTAAAGTTTCCAGTGTTCAATAATCCCACACAGTATTTGAGACATATTTAAATTTAAGGATGATACAACGCTGATTGAGGAGAGAAGCAGAGGTAAAGCAGGACAGTGATTGCAGCAATGCATAAGTTCAGCCAAAGATGTTGATGCCGTCAGTGCTGCTGCTCAGAAAGGTGTAAGGGAAAGGAGGTACATACTGTGTGCATTTTCACAAGCTTGCATTCGAAGTGAAGTATCTTAAAACATCCATCAGAAGCAAGTGTTAGAGAAAAGCATGTAAAAATAAATAGCGCAAGCTATGGTTTCTAAAATATCCCTGAGGTGAATGGCAAGTAAGAGCTGGTCATGGCCTACCTGATGCTGATTCCTGCAACTTTTCTCTCTTCCTTTTCTTTTTCTTCCCCTGAAAAATAGGAAATTTTACCATACCATTACATGCGCAACCTTTTCTTTTTGTCACTTAACCTCACAGCATAGAAGCAAAAGTCATCTGGACACTGAGAAAGTGGTTAGGAAAAAACCCAGTTATTTTCAGGGCAGCTAAAACCTTTTCTATCCCACTTCCAACTGGTTCAATGGTAACAAAGTTTGCTCTCGGCATTTATGGAGAAATATGCACATCAGCAATACATATTTTTTATATCCACATGGAATTACAATTTCTGGCAGTTTTTCAACTAATGCTGACAGCCGCAAGCATCTGAAAGACTTCTCACACTTAATAATCTGATGACATGTATGTTGATATCATAATTTATGGCTCTTACAAGAACTCTTCACACATTCAGATACTTATGCTGTTCATACATGGTAACAGCAGACAGGGTGTTGAAAGTACCTAGGACGACCATGACTTGTCCCCAGGGTGCAAACCAGCGAACTAAAACTGTTCTGATAACACTTGTACCTTAACAAAAGCCAAGTCTTGTATGGCTGTGCCCAGAGAGCACACTGTACAATAACCAAACAGCTCCTGCTGTACAGCAGAGCACCCTTAACGTGCCTGAGGTGCAGGACACAAATGAACACCCAGCAGCTGTCTTTCCTGTAGAACACACTGGCACCAGCGTGCCAGTGCAGGGCCATCGCACCAACCCATACACTTAGCCCTCTCCTGCACCCCCAACTATGGAAATGGCCAGAGCTCCTGCTTCACACACTCTTTTAGGAAACAAAAGGTCAGTTTAGACCCACAGTTTTGAACCTCAATCATCTTGCCTTACCCTAACTACCACTTTGATATTCCTCCATATGAGTTGTCATTATTGTCCTGTATTGTCAGACAAAGGGTTTTTTGTGTGTTTGAAGAAAACAGTCATCTCCATTGATATTTTAAAGAAGCCTTCAGTCAGGCTCTAACAGAATTGCTCTGGCAAATCTTAGTGCAGTTGCTGTGAGCAGGTCTGCAGCCTGCTGTCCATCCTCTGGCCCCCCACTCAGCGTGGCTGTCAGCTGTCAGTGTATGCCCCACCACACACAGCGGCCACAGACTGGAAGGGCTGAGGTGGTGGGACACCTCTTTCCATCAGCTAACTCTGCAAGGTGACAGGATGGACAGCAGGTGATGTGAGAAACCATCCCAAACCACTGTAGTGCTCACTGATATACAGCAAGCAAGGGCTCCAAGTACAGGCTACGGCGAAGCTATGGAAGATGGACTTCTCCATCTCCAGTCTGCTCTGAGTCTAGGCCTGCCTCACTCTTAAGCTCCTGTCCTTATTTATCCCAAGACTGGCAACAGCGCTGGGCAATGCCTCCCAAAGTCAGGACTCAGCCTAGAAGTTGGAAAGTACATTTCAAAGGTTCCAGGGAACTCACAATGATATGCTTTATCACTCAGGCACCAAGGCAATACTTCTTTATGGAGGGAGGGAAGTGCATTAGTACAGATGTTAACATAGAAGAATCATGGGAGGAAAATTGGTTTTATTCTCTATGGCAGGCCAGAGACTTCAAGTGCTAAAACACTGAAAGCTGATCTGAGATCTATCTATGAGATAAGGGAAGTGAAGGAACAGAAGGCTGGGCTGAAAACTAGTTGTCAGCGTTCACAGCTGAGATAGTTTCTGACAACTCCAGCACACACACATGCAATCACATTGTGAAAACACTGTGCTTCTCATGTCTACCACACAACTTTGCATGACTACTTTGGATATCAGTAATAAAAACATAATAAAAAGATAATTTCAACCGTTGAATAACAATGTTTAACATTTTCTTGACATTTCTAAAATCCTGAATAATCAGGCAAATCAAAATAGAAGAATGAAAATCAAATAGTATATATTTTTTACTTGTACTGTTTTGTGAAATACAGCCACATGAAACAGAAGAGTCGCCCCTAAGTCACTTTCAACTCTCAAAACACTGCAGTAATACCTGTGCTAAATTAATACAATTTCACTTTTTGACTGCTTAATTTAGAAAAACTGAAGAGGGAAAAAGAAAAAAAAAAAAGATGACGTATATTTGAAAAGGTTTCAGTGATAAACTGTGATCTACTATGACCACTGCCCCACCACCACTGCAAAATGTGTGCATTCCAGGAGAGGCAGAGAGGAAGGCTGCAAGAGGAAGCTAGCAGAGTTCTTCATTGTAGCATGCAGGACTGGACTATGTCAGAGCTATACTTCCACACAGGATGTAGGCTGGAAGCACATCAAAGAGAGAACTCATACATGCCACCTTACACACTCCAAATGTCTATCAAGGCATTTAAGAAACTGCAGGTCCGCTGCTTGGGCTGTATGGCAGCAGGCTGTGACAAAACACATCAGGTTCTCAAAGTCAACCTGGCCAAGCATCACAGCACAATCTTGAAGGCTGATGTTCAGTAAGCATGAGCTGACAACACTCCGAAGTGGTCTCATTTTCCAGCAAGTAAATTCAAGACAACTGAAATCTCCTTGTTTCTAAGGAGTCTCTCACTAAGACCCTATTTGTTCCCAGCAGTAATTCAAGACAGCTCTGTTGACATGGTCTGGTTACCTGCATAAGTTCATGACAGCTTTTTTGGTTAGAAAAGATGACTGCCTAAATGGCAGAAACAAGCTGCTAGGGTTTACAGTTGTGTCTGTGCTTACAAAACTGGGCATGACTATTAGCAAGACAAAGGCATTTGCTTCAGAGACCATCACTTAGTTTCTGTGTCAATGCATTCTGTGCCAGTTTCTACAATTTCTGTTAACACTGTATATAGGTACCTCAACCTTTAATGTCCAAAGACGTCACTGAAGTAGAGAAAAATTGCTGTGCACCTAATACAGATGGAAAACAGAGCCAGAAATAGCATGTACACTTCCTATCACAGTAAATAACGGCCCAATGGAGGGACAGCAAGGATCCTCAGGTTAGGATCAGTTTCTCAGAATTGCAGCTTCTGAGTTTCATACCATCACATATGACTACAATGACAGCTCATTGTAGGCACAGTAGTATAACTGTGCAGTGCAAGCTGTGTGACATTTTATTAGCACTTGTTTGATATTTAATTATAAAACAAGAGTAACTGTAAGAAAACCTCACTGCACCAAATGGTCTAACAGCAGGATCTATTATCAAGTTTACTTACACAAATTTTGCAGCCTTTATTTCACAGATGGACCATTCTGAATTAGTTTCAGCTAAAGTTCAGTCTGCATTAAGACTCTCGGGCTTTCAGTTCTTTTGAAAGCAAGACGCCCCTTTTTTCTCAGGTCTAAATAAGATTTATGGATAACAAGTGACCAAATGGAAAATGATAGTAAAATCACACCTGTACAGCAGAACATAAGCTTCCAGACAGTACTGGCCATTGTTTTAGGAGAAAACTTCCCATGTTAATTTTTTCCCCTTGAAAACTGTGAACTTCATAAGGAGCATCTCAACAACAACAACAAAATAACAAGTTTTCTGGATGCTTGAAGTGCAAATAAAAGGTTTATGTTATACGTATGTTCACTGTCCCTTCATCCAGGACTTCCCCCAAGTTATAGAGAAAAAGAAAAAAATCATAAAAAAAGTTAGGAAAAGGAAGTTAATTTCAAAAAAAAGCCTCCAAGTGAGTGACTTACGTAGTTGTCTCTTGCAGACCAGCCTGGATAAAGCTGCATGTGTAGCTGCCTTTCTTTACGAGCTAGTTCATAATATTTCGCTTGTTCTTCACGGGAGAGAGCATGCCACTGCAAACAAAATAAACATAACATTAGACTAGGAATTAACTCATACCTAGGCAACAGATGACACAAGCAAGTGTTTTAGTGACTTTGATTCAGTCCTTCCCCACTGCAAAAATGAAATTCATTAGCAATTATAAGCACCTGTGTTTATTAACCAACTTCCAGGCATTTGTCAGCTCTGCAACTGCCAAATGCCTTGAGCAGACAAAAATCATTTATGGAAACAGGGCTCAAAAAATAATCTGCTCACAGAACCATGCTCTCTCAACACTACTTAAAAAAACCAACAACAAACAAACCCATACAAACCCCAACAAAAAAACCAACAACAAAACCCACCCTTTAGCTCCTGATAAAACAGAAAGGATTTGTGCTGCTTTTAAAAGTCAGTAATCTCCCTTTCATAGAAGGGTCTGCTGTTTTGGTTTTAAGGAGCAGCCAGACACAAGTTTTCAATGCCAACACAGAAGGCTTTCTGGGCACCAGCAGGCTCCTGTTCCAAGATCAACCTCTAAGTACCAAGCTTCAAGGTACCTGCTTTATGATTTCTTCTTTTTGTAACAGAAGAAAAGAAAATGGCAACGGCAAAAGTTTCTAAGATACAGAAATCACAGAACTGCACTCTTTCAAATTACATGAGTTGACCTTTGTAGCCAAGCAGGGATAAATTTCCTGCTTTTATGTACTAAAAAAACCCCAACAAACCCCTCGCCCACCTACAAAAAACCCCTAAAAAAAACACCAAAAAATAACCCTTCTCCACCTGCACATTTGACAAGGCACCACCTACATTGGTATCTAATAATTTTTTTCTTGTTGAAACACCTATCACAGACCTGAACCAAAAACAGTAAAGGTCTTTTATTTAGAATCAGGTTCCACTGCTGCAGCAGATGTCTCTTCTTGTCTTCTTGTTTGTCAACATGCATGGAGGAGTAGGGGGAGAAGAAGTTATTAAAAAAAAACGACCAAAACCAGACAGACATGAAATCATTAAGACACTCAAGCAAGAATAATTTACAGAACTAGGATTTCAGATCAGATCACATTTGTATGATTTAATATGTTGTTTTGTTACACATCAGAGGATGTGAACTAAAGCACTTGTCTGCCTTAACTTGGCAAGTTCGATGTGTTACTGAGAGCACAGCAGTTCACCGGGTTTGCAACTCTCAAACCTCACATGCACATTCAAAAATTGGAAGGTATTGAACACTATGGTGTGGCATCAGAGAGCCCAGTGGCATGTAAAGTGTCAGCTCTTGAGAACAGAGGTAGTTCCTGTTCTGGGGTAGCACAGGGCAAAACACAAAACACGTGACAATCAATCTCAAAGCAATTATACTGGATAACTCATGCATTGTTTGCAGTACAGGAAAAGTAGAAATTCAGGTACTTTCATGGAGAAAGTAATTTGAAAAGAGGAGTATAAGCTGCAGAAAAAGTAGGCAATGGAGCCCCAAGGCTTGATTCATTACCAAAATGGAGATAAATAAGCCACTGCTCTCATTCAGGCCAAAAAAACAAGGCTGACATACTACAGAACTAAGATCAATTACTGAGGGAGTGAGAATGAAAACATGAAAAAGGCAAGCACCAAGACGTCCTTTAAGGGGAGGTAACAAGAACAACAGAGGCAGAAGGCTGCAGAAACTGGGACAAGTACCAATAGATTTCTGCTCTGTTTGGAGGGGGAAGTCTTCAGGCTGCAACATAAAAGGGGCAGTTAAGGTCATGTACTGATTTCCCACTTGAAAGCACAGGATTTTCAAAGAACTACAGTGCCTCTCAATACTGCCTTGGTCAGTGATCAAGAAGAGATGTTCACTGGGAATTTGAATAATCCCTGCTCAAACTCTGATTGATACAAAAGTCACCCCTTTTCTCATGTCTGGAAGTCAACTGCAAAATGGGCATTTACCTCTGCCACCTTCCCTTGGAAGAATAACACCAACAGTGAACGTGAGATTTGTGACTGTGAGTTGGCCTGCATAGGTTTTTTTTGAGATGGAAAGTACAAAGCATGACTGCAATGCCACAGAAGCAAATGGCTCTCAGCAAAGCTCTGGTACATGTACTAGGATCATCAGTACTCGGCTGATGACTTTGGAGACATTCAAAACTTGACTGGACAGGTCCCGGAGCATCCTGATGTAACTGGACTTGCTTTGAGCAGATGTTGGATTACACGACCTCCCACCCAACCTACATGACTTTACAATTGGACCCCATTATATTCACTTATGAGTTCCATCTCCAGTGGCATCCAGTGTTCATCTTTGAATGATCCCTTCCTGCTCTGATGGACACCAGCCTAAGGTGATTTGAATGCTCCTTCCATGTGTGAATGAGGATATTTCATGCCTGAGCTGCTGACACCATAACATGAGTGGAACAGACACCAATTGGATGATGTTGTTAATGCTGAAAAGAGAAATTCAAGATACAGCTTTTGTTTTTAGTTGCATATTTTATCTTCTGTAGCTAATCTGATAGTTGCACATTACTTATCACCTCAAGCAGAAAGTGAGCAATCACACCCAACTAAAGGGAAACACACAAATTAGCAGCACACATGAGTACACACAAACCCTCCCGTACATACCCTTCTGCCAAGAATCTGGTTGATAGCTGCACTTTCTTTCAGAGTACACTCTGCTACAACGTTTGCTCTCATTTCTTTCATGTACAACATGAAAGCATTCAGAGGTTTCTTAATATGAGGTCTTTTTGGCTCTTGTTCTTTTCTCTGTTCGTGCTGAGGCTTCCTAAAACGTGGTGGGGGAAAGGGAAAGGAAGAAAAAAAAAGCATTAATTTACCTTTAGCCTAAAAAAGGTCAATAGAAAATTACCAACCTGTGATTACAGTAGCACTTTAATAGTAAGAATGAGAATTTCAGTAGTCATGTCCCATCCACTTTCACATTTTTTCAGAGAATTGACTTAGTTTAATACTCAGAGAGGATGTCAGGTTGACCTTCTCTAGCAAGTAACATTTGATTGGTGAATCTGTTCCAAATTTATCACTTGTCTCAATTCTCTTTTTGAAAGGCTATCCATAGTACCCACAAAGACCACTGCCACAGGCAGGAGGACAGCTTCTCATCCACTTCTTTTTTAGGCCTTTTGCCTTTCAGTATCAAGCAGTGATGCTGCTCCTTACTAGTAAATTTTGCAAGTAAGAACTTTTCCGGCAGAAGTTTGTGAGTTCACATTCAAGCAACAGGTAGACAGATCCATGATTATGCCTGAATCAAGATGGTTGTTGCCAACAGCTTAAAAGTGCCGGACTGGAATGAAAAATGGCTTCATGTCTCATTACCCTTCCCAAACAGTAGCCCACAGTTCCCGTTTTAGTTCTAGGAGAAGAGTTAAAATTCAAAGAGGTCATGAAAGGCACTTTTTTTTTAACATATTTGACTCTTCTTCAGATAGAGTTAGTTCTCAAACATTTATAGATTAAGGGCTAATGCAGAAAGGCAGACTCACACATGCATTAGCTCACTGTCGTTGTGCAGATGTTCTTGTTTTACTTGAGGTGTTACAATAGCTGGGTGAGGGATTCCAGTTGTGTGAGGGCCTGGAGGACCAGGAATCATATGATGCGAAAACCTACAAGAGAAAACAAAGCAAGGTCTGTAACCCTACTGAAGACAGGCATCAAGCACGTAAGACAGCAGCAGGACGCTCCAAGAATACAAATGCTACAAAGCTCACAATGAAGATAACTCTTAAAGAGTGCATGAAAAATATTTGGCTAAGTTTTGTGCATTGTAGCCCATTTATTCAAGAAAAGCAAACAAACAAACAAATAAAATCAGTCAACATTTTGGTTGTAGAGAAGTTATTTTATTGACTTTCAGGCAAACAGTTTTAGCAATGCAAACAAGAAACACTTAATGTTTATACTGTTGCACTGACTAGCAATAAAAATACACATTTCTTAACCAAAAAAATATATTTCCACACCAAGATATAAACATTCTTAAAATATCCACCACCAGCCAATGCAAAGGAGGAAACTGCCATGCAGAAACAAATAAAATAAAGAAGAGTCTTTTCAAGAAGTCCCTGATGGCTCCCTAAGGAATCTCTTTAGTTTTCAAAGCCCTTAAGGTAAAAGATTTTAACATCACTTCACCTGAACCCACTATTTTTCCCTCAAAAGCTTAAAATAAACTTTGAAAATTCTGCATCCTGGATGCAGGATGGGAGCAGGGAGAGACTTTTGTCCTAATTAAAGCTTCCTTTCATTTGTACAGGAATGAAAATGGAAAATAAAACCGAAGTACCACTAATTGAATCTTCCCACCCTACTAACCCGGGTCATTCTCAAGGACAGCTCAGACAGATGTCGAAGGTGCTGAGCATTGCAAACTCAAGTGCAGCAGTAAACCTGCATGCTTCATTTTAAATTGCTGGAAAGTACCATTAACACAAAAAGCAAGCTCATACTCCCAAGTTTTGCTGAATGAGCGATGGTTAAGGAATGGTATCCAACCTCTCCTTTCACCATTCCCTAGTCCCCTTGCTCTTTTCCTTCATGCCACCAAAATAAAGGAAACACAAAGCCCTGAAACCGAACCATTTTATCATGGGGAAAGAATAGGTTTTCTTCCCAATCACCTTGACAGACACATACTTATCATTCCCCTGTAAAGAAGTGAAGGGACAGTGATAATCCAAAGGAGCCCACACAAAAAGAAGCAAGAGGACTCACCACTTATCAAGTGGCCTGTCTTAAATCCCTGTGCAAGAGGATGTGTCTTCTAAAAGTCACATGAAAAACCCCAAGAATAGTATATTCAAACCTTGTGTACACCAAGCACAGGATGCAGAAGCTGTCTTTAGAATGCAAAAGCAGAGCATAGGTGGTCTGGAGTGTGTCATGGCCAAGTCTCAATTAGCATTGCTTGTTTGCACTTAGACATAAAGACACAGTGCCTGATTCCACACCAGTACAAATACACTGTGCTGGCATCCTCTGCCATTAGTGGCTTTGGGCTATGAAATATCTACTTGTGAGCAAGTTTCCACACAGAGCATTACCTAAATGATTCAAGACTAATTACCAAAAACTTTAAAATTGGAACTAGAGAACACAGACTAGAGTGACAATCCACCTACTTGCATAATGGTATGAGCGAAACCCAAGGATGCACACTAAATGTTGCATCTAGAAATGAACTAATGACTCATTTCAGATGAAACAGCTCAATTAATTGCTGACAATTCACTGGTGTTCCTCATTGCAATACTTCAGAGACTGACAAGAAAATGCTGAATGAGACCAGTGTGGGATCCAGGCAAACTGTATATACACACATAGGTTAAATAAAAATGTATGCATAAAGTTTCAGCTGACTGAAAAGCAAGCAAAGGCAGACCAAGATACAAGCGGAAGAGCAACTTGCCCTCTAACGCCAGCAGTTACTCCCCAGTCAGTCATTCACCTCCTACACCTACCTGGATATGGAAGGGTCGACTGAGAGTGAGGATGGATAGGGCTGCCTGAATCCACTCGAGATGGGATATACAGGCTGACCTTGCCTGAGGTCACAGAAGAAAGGAACCCATCAATCATACGATATGGTATTCAGTAGTTATTCTAGAGTTACAAGCCCTTGATGGGAACTCAGTACGAGTCACAATAAACAGTAAGAGCTAACACTTTCGAGAGTTCTCCTAATGAAAGTAACTAATACTTAAACACTTTCAACTTTCTCCCTTGCTATTGAAAGATTCCCAATCTAAGTTTCCACTGAGAAGGAAAGCAAAACAACCAGTCTTCCTCCTCCAGTGCACACATACACACATGCACACTCCTCTATCTCTATCCCTCTCTAACTTAGTATTATAAGCACTGGAATCAGATTTGTCAAACGAGCTCTTAGGAAAAACACATTTTCTTCCAATAATTCTACTGTAGATCAGAGCAAGAACACCAGACAGTGAATTATTAAGCTAGAAAGCCTTTAGAACAGTTTTATTAAGTCTTTGAAAACTTAGGACTTTCTCCATTAGTATATGCTATAGTGAGGTACAAATAGCCAGCTTTCCTAACAAAGCAGAAGTGTATTTGATAAAAAAAAAAACAACCCAACCACCTAAAAGCCCATAGCAACACAAATCTATCTTACTACTAAAAGATCAAACTTTGTAATACAGTAAGAGAAGCTTGTGTGAAGTTTTTATCTTCTTTATGCTCCCACATATACAGAATATTTTGTCACCAGTCCGTCATTTGAGGTCTTTAGTTTTTTTCATCATCATCACTACATTTTGCTTATTTTCAGTTAGCAATGGTTCAGTCATGACTATGATGAACACCCTCAAGTAGCATGTTATGGTAATGTGAACAAATACCTGAAGCAGCCCAAACACCTGAACCAGCCAGAAAGACCACCACACACATCAGCCCTGTCCAAACAGTTACTTATTGACTGGCCAGTCAGCTTTCAGAGGGAAAAAAATGGATACTGGCCTTTGTAAGGTTCAGGATACAGGTTTCACACTTGGAGTATGTTACTGGAAATGAGTGGTACTCAAAGGGAAGAAGAAGGAAAAAAAAAAGATGAAGGAAGTGTCAACAGCACTACCTCACAGCAAGCAGTTGAAAGCCAGAGGATAAGGGACAGCTGAGCATGTCCCGCTGTTGGTGAGTGCTGCTGAACACAACCCTTAGTCTTATAAGATTGGATCTTGTCTCTCTTCCCTCTCTTTTCCCTCTTCCCTCCCCCCAGCCTCTGCATTAAGAAACCATTCAGAAGAAATGATTGACCACATCTGGAAAACGCATGTCAGTAACTGCCTGGTGGCAGTGGAGGTGAGGAGTCAGCTCAGCAGCAAAATGGGGAGGAGGGGGGAAAAAAAGATTAAAAAAATAGTCAGATACTCCTATATTTTATTTTGACAATAATTTGTTCAAAAAGGCATGTGGCCTTTCCTGAAAGATATGCCAGCAATACAGCATTTCACCATCTTCTGCTCTTTACTTTCTCTGCTTTTTGTCATCTGGATCATATTTCCCTCCCATAGAGACATTAAAAAAAACAAAAAAATCTGCATCCTTCATTGTGTGGGCATAGACTACTCATGATACAGACTCTAAAGCACTGAAATTGTTACTGAGTTTCCTTATTTCCTGCTCCAACAGAATGGAGGGCAAGTACGTATCTACCCCAAGCAGACATGCAGCACCCTGTCAAATCTATTACTCCAAAAATACCACATTTCCTCAAAAAGGAAAATGACACCCTGAGTGGAAGCAAGAGATCCTGAGAGCACTAGTATTAGCAAGAGCAGCAAAATCTCCCAGTCACAGAGGCTTCTCTCCATACAGAAAGTGTAAAAAGCAGCAGACTAAAAAAGTTTGTTCTCCATTTGGGGCAGTTTCAAGATTTCACACCCCTCCACACACTTCAAAGTTCCTTCTTACCTCTCCTCCCCTCAGTAATTACAATTTTGTTTATTAAAAACATTTCATTTCTTGAAAATTGTTTTCTGCTATCTTTCCAAATGCTAAGAGCCACAAATCTGAGTCATAAGAAATATAGAAACTTCAAAGTGAAATCTACACACTTTAATTTCTGTACTTGTTCAAAAACCAAATTCAATTTCAACTAAAATAAAATAGCAATTTCTTACTGCAATGACATTATCATTATTATTTTGTAAATGCTGCAATTGATTCAACAATAGTGAATGGTGTGAACATGCACCTTTGTCTGAAAAGAAGCTAAAAAATCTTACCAGCCAAGAGGTGGTGTTATCTGTCCAACCCCCCCTGGAGACAAGGGATAGAAGGTAGGGAGATCAGGAGCTGGAGGATGCCTGGACATGCCTGTTAAAGAGCAGAGAAGAATGAATGACTTTCCCCTCAAAATACTACATGCGTGACCTGCAGTTCACAGCTGACACGGCCAACGCTACGATGGAATTAGTGCTCTGGGTAAGAAATAACCACCTTCTTGGTTAGTGTTAAAAGCAAAAGGCTTTGCATGCCACCCTTAAAATAGTAACTAACTTGCACACAATGCTGCAATCCAAAGGGAAACTGGAAAGCCGATGTGGAAGGTGGAAATAAACGTATGGGTAAGGACCTGTGCAAGTTTAGATCCTCCAGTAAAATGCATTAGGCAATACTGTCCTCTCAATGGTTTCACCAAACGTGACTGGATCCTGAGGACCTCTTCTAACGCATCATGAAACAAGAGGAAAATAATGTGTTGTCAAAGAGGCAGCACAGCAGAGCTATTAGATTAGGTAAATTGCTACTTTTATATTTTCTCGGTTTCCCTTATGGATTCACAGATTTTGGAAACTTGCTACCATAGAGGATCAGTGTTTAATTAAGAATAATTTTCAGGCCTGTAATGGTCACACTTGATATGATTCATTTGGCTTCCAATTGTCACTCCAGCTCCAACTAAGCTCTTCATCAAGTTGACTCCTGTGGGCTCCAAGGTCAATCTGTTTTGCATTGCTAGTATTTCATGGAAAAATAAGAGTCCCATCAGGAATGATCCATCAGCTCACATTCCCCAGAACACAGAATCCTACAACTGCAAGAATCACCTCAAGATTAAAGCTAATCCTCATCCCAAAAGAGTCTGTGGTCTCCATTCTTCACCTAAACCTTGTGCCCCCGGGAGACATGGAATTACAGTTGCAGAGGCCACAAAGACATTGGTTTATTTAAATGTGTTTGGGGAAGAGGGGGTGAAGCAGAAGGAATTGTTAAGTCTACTTCACATGTTAAATCAGTTGCTTTAAAAGGGTATTAAATATTTATGTGGTGACACTCCAAAGGTCCAAGACTGAGTGCGTGCTACCTTGAGACTTAGTTTATAGATTGATGCCAGTAATTTATTCCCCTCCCCAGTTTGTATTTAAATGTTCTGAATTTAATTACAAGATTTGAAGTATATCTGTCAGGACTGTGTACAGGAAAGCACAGAAAACAATACCGGTGGTGGTGTTGTCTGAAAAAAAGCAAAATTTTCAGACTTGGGACCACAATATGAATGAGGATCAAATTTCTGGCCAGTTGTCTTTTCAAAGGTGTAAAACAGCTGGTAGCTGATAGGAAAGGAAACACTTTATATATCCCAGGGCTTTCATATGAGAGGAAACATTCTTTCTGAATGGTTTAAGAAAAGAAAAAAATAACAAAGGTGAAAAACAAGCCCAGCATCTCATCTCTCTCATCTCTGGTGATGACTGATGCTCCTGGAAGTGATGACGTGACCTTGCCCCTGCCAGACCAAGTTCTGCACAAGGAGCTGGGCCACTGCTTCCCCAAAATCCACATTTCTGAGCCATGGAGACAACAGTGCTCTCTCTTAACTGGTGCACAGTTGTTATTGATAATCCAAAACTTCTCACCCCTTATGGGGGGCTAGTAGCTACGTAATGCCCAGCAGGAGCACACACAGCAATCACACAGCCAGTGTTCCCCAAAAAAAGTTCTTGCTCATGAGACGTTTAAGAAAAAACAAATAAAAAAATAAGATAAAATAAAATAAAATAAGATAAAATAAAATAAAATACTGACTGCCTTTAGCAAGGCAGTGCTGTGTGTCCATTCCAAAGTGCCTCGGGTGCAAGAAGCAGTGCTGAAGACAAGCTGCTGTGGACCCCCTTGCTGGAGGATTTTGGTGGGAGGAGGGCACCCCGGCATCAGGGCTAGGGCGGCAGGGCAGTGCCTTGTTCCAGATCCACAGTGGGGGGCGAGGACAGAAACAATGGTTGGAGGCGTTTGGCAGAGGACCTGAGGAAAAGAAAAATCCTCTCTTTGCAGCAACTGCATGGGCTACTTCACTGTGGCTGCTCTCACACACCACTGGCATTGAAACAGGGAGTATGGATGGAAAGACCACACACATCAAGGAGACCATCCCAGACAAAACCAGTAGTCTCCAGCCTGCATTATCCAACCCCATCTTTGCCAGATGCTGAGCAAAGGGATCAAGAGTCCATTCAGGAACACCAGAGGGGCATGAGCTTTGTGCCTTCCAGAAGAGCCCCTCACCAGGCTTGCGCTCAGGGATGGGGATGTGACCAGCGGGATGCTGGACAGGGGAGAGGGTAGAGAAGGGGCAGAAGAGAGAGAGGACGTACAGCAGAAACAACAAACCAGATGTTGTTCAGTTGGGGTCTGCAGTACAGGAGTACAAAACAATCAGAGTAAAGGAAAAAAATGGGGCACAGGTGGGCAAACCCAGCATGCAGTAAGTGAAAACCTCTTGAGCTCAGGAACTGCAGCAGCAGGGTGTGCCCCAGCTGTCACAGCCAGCTTCAGCAAGAGGTGGAAATCCCGCTCTCTTAACATATGGCACCTCTGGGATTTCAAGGAATGAGTGTGAATATCCTTCTCCCGGGCACTGATGCAAAGGAGGAAGACAAATGAGGACAGGAGGCCTCCATTTGCTTCTTCCAAGTCTGAAAAAGATTATACATGTATTTACAGGCCAGGATTTCCAGGTAGAGTGCTTTTTGCATTCCCCCTCCCTAAAAAAAACCCAAACAACTAACCAACAAACAGCAAAAAACACGCAGAGCCACAAGGCCATAGTGTTTTCTGGATGTAGCCCTTGTTATTACCTGCATTACACAGTCAAAATAAAAGCTAAGCATTCAGGGAAAGTCAGAACAAAAAACATCTCCCTCTCTGAACAATGATGGCTGGACACCTCTTCAGATAAATGGGACAACTGTGCATGTGGATGTGTGTCCAGGTAAAGCAGAGCTTCATGATCTTGTCAACACCACATGGTGCGACATGCGAGTGCAGAAAGGGGCAGGGAGAGGCACCCTCCAGGACATGTTATGGCACCTACAGACTTCATGCCTACACACAAATATCCAGAATACAGTGGATGCCTCTGTAAACCTTCTTCTCCCTCTCCTTCCTTCCTTACCACCAGTTTCCCACGAAGGCTTGTTCTCAGGTGCTTACCCAAACGCTGGCTCAGACCCATGATGGCCAGGGTCAGTCCTCCCCTTGCACCTCCCCCCGCCAGCTCCTGCATCCCAATGCAAGCAAGCACATCGTTCCCAAGAAACCACTGGTTTCCCCTGGGTACTGGGCAGAAGCTCTTGGCACAGGCTGGGTGTAACACCTCAAGGCTGTCAGCAGTTCCCTGGGGGCCTGCAGACTGACACAGAGTGGGGTAGGTCTGATGTTCCCAGATGTGCATCTGGGAGGCTTTTTTGTTTGCTTTAAGGACTCCTAGGAGTGCAGAGAAAACTTACAGCCATCTAAAAAGATGCTTTCTGCAGAAGGCAGCTGGTGCAAGGTTAAAAAATGTCACATTTGTAAAGCTTTAACTTGCACAGGCTCAAAATTATTTTTATGGGAAATGCTTCAGTTATGCCAACTGACATATGGAAGAATATGGACAACTAGAATACAAGGACATAAAACATCATTTTAGGTGAAAGGGAAAAAGAAAAATTTTCAATAACATCATTACTGAAGTACTTGTCTCCCATTTTTGGGAAGGTCAGGATTGATTGCCCTTTCTGCATCTGCATGCTTCAAGCCTCGGGCACCGCTGAAGAGGGTAAAAACTGGTCTCTCTTTATTGATATTTTAAAAGACTCCAATGACAAAAGCAAGCCCAAATTATCGCATCAGAAAGAGCATGAAAGTTTAAGAAGCCACACTAAATATCAGCATCGTGGCAAAATTACCATCTCTGAAAGTGGGCATATGCACCTGGAACCCTCCCTCTAAACTACTACAAATAAAGTTCTGTCAGCAGCACAGAGACCACTCTGCATCCCCATGGTGCTGGGAAAGGATGGGCTCACCTTGTTTGGAGCTGACGTCAGAGGGGATGTGAGATGGGTGTGACCCCGGGGAAAAGTGCTCATCGCTGTAGGTGATAAGAGGGGTGAGGGGGTGAACCGCATGAGAAGGCTGTACCACGGGCACCTTGTTTGACTGCAAAAGAAGAACAAAAATTAAATTAAATGGTGTTAGTGAGGTGGAGCTTCTGCATTGAAAAAAATCCCCAACATTTCCAAAATGCAATTTTTAAATATTTGCATTACTGAAGCGGAGGAAATTGAAGATGGACAGACATGACATTGGGGTTAGTGGATGGAAACTAGGTTTGATGCCAGAATCGGCATCCTGGCACCCGAGGAGGGATGCAGATATTGAGGAAAGGCATGGAAATGGGTGGGGGCCGGAAGCAGGAAGAAAGGCACTTGGGAGACACGGAGCGGAAATGGCAAATGGAGAGCCCCAGGGCAGGAGGAGCAACATGCTGGGCAGGCAGGCACCGTGCAATAAGGGCTGCAGGCAAAGGACTGCAGAGTCAGCAGCAGTGCTGCAAAAACCCTTTGGTTACAGGAACAGCATTTAAAAAAAAAAAATAATTAAAAGAAAAGGCTTAAAGTGCAGGTTTGCCACATCTCCAGCCTTAAGAGCGACACGAGCTTCATCAACTTCACTCCTGCTCTCCATTGCTCTCCTGCACAGCCGCAGTGTGGCATGGCACAGCACAGCTGGGACAAATCCCCGCCATTGCCAGAGGACACAGCAGATTTTCTCCCTTGCTTGAAAACTCTTGGTCTGTCTAACAGGTAACTAAAAAGTCATCCTTAAGAGCCTGATTTCATATACGAGTGGTTGGCAGAGGCCTCTCAGAGTGGTCAGTTAGGGGGGAGACCTGCTGGCTGCCTGGGCACAGCTGGGAGGCCTCTCCCTGCATCATGCCAAGGTAAAGTCAAAGTGCTGCAAACACCTGAGAGAGTCCTGAAATGGGTGCCATAAGGTGATGCCCATATAGGTCAAGACACACACTTCCCATCAGCACTTCCTGCAGAGGCACAGGGGAGGAGGCAGTCGGCATGACGGAAGGATGCTGCCCAAAATGATGCTCTTTAGATAAGGCTGCAAGACAACAGAACTCCTCTGTTCCAATGAAATCGTGCCATATTAACACTGCTTGAAGCACAAGTTGCTCTTTCTACGGTGGGATGAGCCACAGTGATGATGCCAGCATGTAACAGGCACTCCTCATTTGTACCCTGCTATTCTACACTGCCCCTTAGCACAAAAAATTATGGAACAAACAAGTATTTAAAAAAATTTAAAAAAAAAAATAGAGCTGTTCTTCAGAGAGACACACTGATAAAACTCAGCTAGGACAGCCTGTCAAACACAAGGAATTAACAAAAAAATAATTTAAGAGGCCAATGAAATTAATTTTCATTGAGTTCGCTATTAAAATCCCAGCACAAAACAGACATTAGGACAAAGCTCCATGCACAATTCCATGATTTCTCTGGACTTCTGGAAGCAGACGGGTTATATAATGGACAACTCAATTTATTGTTAAGATCGGTAGGAGTAGAGGAAAGGAAACAAACGGGAACCAGTGCAGCATTTTCCGCTTTCCTTGTTTCCAGAGCACCACCTTAAGGAACTTGCATTAGCAGGCAGTATCTTCTTAATGTCTGACCTATCCCTCCAGTCATATAGCTCAGAATCTGGTGCCATGAATTTTTGCTAAATTATGCTATCCTTGCTCTCCTCTTAATTTTACGGTTTTCAACACAGATTTGCTTTCCTGTGGGAAAGAGATAAGAACCTGAGGATTTTAATTTAAGCTTCGGCCTTGTCTTATATTTTGCAAGATGGAGAGAGAAAGCAGCGTTAGTAGGTGTTTTAAAGCCAACAAGCATTAGGTCCATTTTTGTGGACCTAATAATAAAAGCAAAATGAATTCTCAATAATATCTATGAGTTGAGTTGTAAAGGGGATAGCTCAGACTTATTCATCTTCCCCATCCGTATAAATTCCACAAAAAACAGATGCCAACAAATTTCAGATGATTTACAAATCGGGCCACAGTTTTCAGCACAATACTCGTGGTCCAGCCCACCATTCAGCCATTACTTTATCAACAATAAACTGTATATTATGAATAAAGATCAAGCAATAGATGTATTTAGGTCACACACACACAGTTGCTAATCAGCATTAATTTCTCAAAATTTAGTAATTAACATTTTGTATTGTACTGGATGTAATTGTCATGCATGCCCCTGGTATCACGGTTCCTTGCTTTCAGAAATCACTCGTTTATACTTTGAGCATGCCAATCCTTGTACCTCCTCACTCTCCAGCATCCTGCAGATTTTATTTTATTTTCTAATTCTCAGCACCTTATCCCCTAAGCCCATGGCAGCAGCTTTGAACGGGCGAGGGAACCATGAGAAGTCAGGAGAAAAGCAAACCGCTTGTCAGCAGACTTAAAATTAACATATAAACAGGCCATATCTCCATTAAGAGCATTTGGGGGTCTGCAGAGCCAGAAACTGGGGAAAAAAAACTGTAACAAGAAATAATAGCAATAATGCAAAGCTTCCCAGCCTGCCTGCCCCACACCGCTTTGGGAAGACCCAGGGAGCTCTGGCAGCTAAATCTTGCTGGGCACCCCAGTGTACTACCAGACGGGGGCTCAGTGGGTGCAGGCTGAGCCTCCTTGTTCCCTCTGGTCCCACCAAGATGGCCACAGTGACTGACAGCAGGAGAACACACAGGGTAACACATGCACAATGAAACCAGGAGGAGAAGGACCTGACGACATATTTTCCAAAATCCCCATGGATTTAAATTGGTTCTGTTATGACACCTGACCTACAAGTCAACCCAGATGGGTTATGTGAGCTCTCTTCGCAAAAAGGGTTCAGGGCAGGGGACTAAGACCTCATATGCAGCACTGAATGTCCCTCTCACCACTCTCTCAACCCTCCCACCCCCAGGATAAGCCCCAGGTACCCTGTTCACTCCCATGGAGCCTGGTCTGCACCCTTTGCCCAGGGGACATCTGGACTGGGGATGATGCCAAAGTCCCTTCCACCACCCACCGCTCACGGTGGACACGACTGCCCCAGAGGCTTTCCAGGGCTGTGAAACATGGTCAAAATCTTACTTCACACTGACATATACAGGACTGTGCTGATAAGATCGCTTCTACTGCATCCCAGTGTCTTTTCCCACAGGCTTCCTTCTCCCACAAACATGCCATCCTTACAATTGTCTCCCCAAATCCTCCAAAGATGGTGCATACAGTTGCAGAAACATTTGAGAGACTGACAGAGACCTGATCTGGGTCAATGAAATCTCTATGCACAGGGAACTCAGTCCTCCATGCTTCACTCAGCACCTGCTAACCAAGCCCATAACCACACAGCTCTCCCTGGCACACTGGTGACATTAACATCTAGTAAACTAACAGGCATAGTTCATAGAGCACCTTTTCTCCTCCACACAGCCCGAAAAATCTTCTCCTGAAAAACCTGATCAGTCCTTCAATGAGACAATCACATAATTACACAATGTCCTACATGAGGTTCTTCAGTATTTCAGAACAGAACTTCATCCACCCACCAAAATGTAACGTTTTGGTAAGCTGGTACCTAAGCACCTTCTAAAACCACAATAAAGCAGATGAGCATGCAATTCTCATTTCCAAGACTATCTGAAGAAGCTGAACATTTGTTGAAATGGTCCCTAACACAGCTCTGATGTGGCATATATGGTGTACTACCACACTACATCACTTTAGTTCCCTTCTAAGCTTCTTCACATGACCTGGAAAGTGAAGGAAATGAAACATACGGCCTGCCTCAAGATCTGCAACTTGGAAAAAATAAATAACTGAAAATGAGGACCTGTACTTTACAAACCTGAAGACTTTCTGTTATGTTTTAGGGCACCTTGTCACACATATAACCTGTTACAAACACTAAAGTCTAATGGCAAAGGAATAACCTATGCCTGTTGGCCTGGGGACACACAGCTATGGCCCACAGGACTCAGCTCAAAGGGATACTCCTGAGTGGCTAAACCTTGGTGGCCTACTTCTTAGAGACCACTAGGGCTCCAGACCCACTGCATAGTCTTGCAGCACAGACTATGCCTGCACCCTTTGGGAACTGGCCTCTCCCTGGCCCTCCCCGGGGCTGTTTTTATCATCAGCTTGGCCTTCTCAGTTGGTATCTTTTATTTCTCCCAAGCATGTTCTCAGACTGAAATGAGGCAGTGCAGGCAGGGAACAGTGCCCTGAAGGAACACCAAGAGGACTGGGAGAGCATACAGGTACTGGAAACAGCAGGAGCCAGTTAGGGTTAAAATGAAACTGCTACTCAGTTTTATGACTAACCTGAAAGAAAACCCCATAACCCCTAAACAAATCTTGTAGGCAGAGGGTAAGAGCTCGCAGGGAAGAGGACCCTGACCCAGCAATAGACATTATCCCAGCATCAGCTTTGCCATGTACCAGACAACTGTTGAAAGCTATTGCTGTGTTGAAGTAATGCAGGAACAACCACCCAGGTCAGTACAATAGCAAACATTTCCCTTGCAAACAGCAATCACAGTCTCCAGGTGGTAAAGCTTGAACCATACTCAGGCAGGACAAGGATGGAGGGAGAAATCCTCTGGCTGTGGCACTGGCGCAGCTGCTGCCATGGGACTGGGTAACCCCTGCAAGTGCTCTGCACTGGCAGTGCTGCACCTGGACTCACAGAGTTACTCACCACTTTAAATATGTGCCTGCCCTCTCATCCAAGGAGTACTCTTTGAGACAGTTCAAATTAATCTCTGGTGAGTTGATTGTGAAATGTTGCATCTTGAATTCAGACTGAATCCAGGAAGTTTTCCCCTATTTTTGAAATGCTTTTGAAGAAAAGCAAGACTAGAGAAAAAAACAAACCCCAAGCCCTCCCCAAGCAGCTAGCTAATGCTTCAGCAAAGGCCCACACCTGTAAGGTATCCTATATGCAACAAGTGTCCAAAAACTATAAAAAGCCTGGGACAGCCATGGTAAAAATGCCTGTAGGTCAGCGCTGGGCGAGGCGGGCAGCTGGGAGCTCCTGCTGGAGCTGGGGCGACCATTTGTTCCAGCTGCTGCCCAGAGAAAGATATTAAATTAATGACCCTTCAAAGGACACGCATCTACAAAGGAGGTCGCAGATGGGCAGGGAGCTTCGCAGAGCTTTGCAAGCAAGCCTGTGCACACAAGACCAAAGCCTCCCTGGGTCAACACCCAAAGAGGTGATGGCTTGGTTTTTGTTTTGTTTTTTTTCCTTTTTTATTTAAACACAAAGCTGCTTCTAAAAAGCCAAAACAAGGCCCCAGCCTGACTACCTTTCCTCTCCTATCGGCAAGTTATGCACCAATCACAGATACCAGCAGATGGTCTTCTCAACTCGGGCTAAAATAAGTCAATTAAAAAAAAAAAACTCCAAACAACAACAACAAAAAGAAACTTAAGGATAAATGCATGCGTTCCCTTTCATTCCTGAAAAAGAGGGTTATTTGAAAAAACACTGCTTCAACTTTTTGACAGCAAATGTTAAATAACAACAGGCAGTTCCTCAAAAAAAACACCACCACCACCAAAACATCTTCAAACCTTTCAACTACTGTTCTAGTGGTATTTCGGAATAAAAGGATCAATTGGCCCATTTACTGTGGGAGGATTTGAGGATACCTTGATCTGAAGAGACAAGAAAAATCTGTCCCTTTTTTAGCCTATTTTAGTTTCTGGAACCCTGAGGTCTTTCTTAGGCAGATGGTTTTAGCAAACCCAGAAGACAGCAATTTCAGCCATCCTCTCAAAATACCAATAGCATGTTAATGTCTAAACTAGCTCTGTATTTATGCCTTTGCTAATCAGCTGTTGCGATAAAAATGCAAGATCAAGAAGAATGTCATTTTGGAGCAATGTCAAAACCAGGCCCACGTCTGGGTTCATCGTGGACAAGCTTTAGCACAGGGGTGCCGGTGATGGAATAAAGAGAAGTAACAGTAAGGTGTTTTGGCTGAAACTAGTTACCAATAGAGGAAACAAGCTCATCAATACCAGCAGTAATTGCAATTACAATTTGCCACCTCCCTGGGAGATATTGTCCAATCCCTTTTCATAGACAACTTTGCAAAGATGCAGCAAGGTCAGTATACAGAGAGCTCAGGTTACTTCCCCTATCCCCAAACCATTTTTTAGAGCAAATAATTTTATGTCCAAAGCCAACCTCCTTCTAGGCTCCTGCCATCAGAGATAATTTTATGCTTAATTTTCAAAACCTTCTCCAATCCTTGGACAGTACAGTTGGGAAAATGACAGAGTGGGTATGGGAGTGGTGGCTTGTAGCATTAGTTATAGCCTCACCTGAAGCTAAAAGGAACAGAGATAAGAAAGCACACTCACAGGAACACACCACTCACAGGAAACAGGGGCTTAGGAATATTGTGATTTATGAAAAGACAAATAAAAAAAGCGCAGTCTTTTAACCCTGCTTCACAACTTGGCAACGGGAGATCATTTATCTCATTGACCTTTCATGCTTACAAACAGTGGGGGTGACACCCCAGGGACTCACCATTTTAAGGAGGTAAAGTGAAATGCTGTATCCACGCTGATGTGAAACTTTACAGCTTTACAACTGCTAACGTTTATTTAGAACAAAACTAAAATCAAAATTGCACATTTCAGGGTCCAAACTGATGGCTTGATGAGGTCAGAAAAAAATCCTCCTGGTCCCCATTTTCCTCACTTACTGTACTTCAGCTCTTTGCCACATAATTAAGTTGCACTTAGTGCTGGGAGTCAGGAAAGGGCAGAACAAGAAAGTTACTTAAAGTCAATCACTGAAAGGTTTCCCCTTCTCCCCAGGACATGTTGCATCAGTAAACCACAAAGCCACAGCATGCCAGGAACCTCCAGAAGATGGAGAGAAGAAGCTGCCAGCACATCAGCAGGTGAAGGAGGCACCCAGGATCCTTGCTAGAGCTTCCCATGGTTACTTGGGAGGATGAAAGGTTTATGACCTTTTTCCAGCAGCCAAAAGTGCCATGTCACAGTCTGTGGGCATAAAGATCAGCACCTGAAGTAAAGGGGATGTCACATCTGGAAATGCAGGCAGCATACAAGGACAGTCAAGAGGAGTCAGAGCAAACTACTCTGCCTGAAGCCCAAAGGGTTCATGTGCAATAAAAACGTCATTGCAACAGGCAGGGGAGCATTGCAAAGGAAAGTGTAAATGTGATTTGACAAAGCCTAGAATAAGTATCTATCTAGACAGATTACAAGGAGTAACTAGATTCAGGTTAATTGCAATGCTAGTGAGAAACCAACACACTATTGTCTTGTCTACATTCTTGTCTTTTTCTAACTTTTTCATCCCTCCCTCCCCTTCAATCTTGGAAATTAATATAGCACAACTGTGATGGATTTTTGCTGAAAAATTGTAATAAGCATTTGAGTTCCCTCAAGACAGCTTTAAAAACATGGGTGTTGAATCTCTGACAGAAACATGCTTTATTTCAAGTGTTCATTAAGCACTGCCATTAAGTAAGTGATTAAAGCACACCCAGTATTAAAATAGCTTGATTAGAAATCCCCTGCTATCTCCATTTTCTTCTCTCCCATGACTTCTTAATTTGTTTGTTCTTGCCTGCTCAGGAAGGCTGCCGGGAGACCTGGAGTGCTGGTGAACCATGTGGGGAGCCAGGCAGGTCTTGTAAGGCTCTGATCAGGGGAGGACAAGCCCATTTCTATTTACGTAGTGCAGTTCACATATACAGAGATTACAGCTAGTTTTACACAGCCCATTGGTTTTAGAAATATAACTGATAGGGCATTAAAGTGGTAGCAAAGCCACATCCTTGCAGGGAAAACTTTCCCTGTTACAATATTTTGAAATTTTATTTCATTCTCCAAACTCAGCAATAGGTTCTCTTGGATGGAAATTAATTGCTAGCAAACACTCCACAATTTGCCAGCCAGTGCTCATTTTAAGCTCTGGTTCCTGAAAGATGGTCCTTTAACGTTGCCCATCCTGAACAGTTCATCTTTTTCCTGATGTAAATACAAGCCCACACCCAAAAGAGGGAACCTGCAGCATCAAATCACACACTCAACCCCAGGGGTTACTTAACACTCCCAAAACGTGGTAAATGGGACCACTGACACTACAGATACTCCAGATGGTGACACACCCCACAGGCCTTTACCCTGCGTAGCATCCCTTCTTCTGCCTCATGTGTTTTTGTCACATACAAGCAATCCCATTAGCTAAAAGGGTGTTTTCCCCCATTGTTTCCTGACCTGTCCAGAGCCCTTTCTGTTCTTTATTCCCTAAAGAAAGTGGTGGCCCAGGAATATTTTAACAAGCCCAGGCTTGAGCCTCTGATTCACAGGGTTCTTGCTTATTAATTGCTTTGACAATAAGGACTGTTGTCCTAAGCTACCAAAGGAAGGCCACTGGACATCAGAGGAACTGATGCCCACAGGCCAGCTGCTTGCCAGGGGGGAATCAGCAGCAGCGTTATGTGACAGAGCCCCAGAGGTTCTGGGTAGGGGGGAAGGATGCTGGAGTCCATCCTGGTGTCACCTCTTGTACCATCTTCAGCTCTTCCCTGGGCACAAAGCTGCTCTGGTGACAGAAACCTGTCTGATCAGTTAGGACAAAGACACAAGCTTGTTTTGCTTGCCTTGAGGTTATCAGGATCTCTGCTCACAACAAACTTTGGCATCTTCTCCAGGGTACTCAGACCCACAGGCTAATGTGCCTCTCTTAGAGGCAAAGGGATGCACTTCAGCTCAATATTCAAACCGGGGAAATCGCTCAAGCAAGTGAAACACCAACCACCACATAAGCACACAAGTTCTGTGTGAAAGTGGGTTGTCCGACGACAACCTCTGAAGCCTCGTGTTCCTGTTCTGGCAGACATTGTGCGTCACAGGATGGGATGACTTTTCCTCATTGGCCTCCTCAAGTCCCACAGGATACAGACCCAGGCTCCTGGGGGGCACCAAGAAAAAATCCCATCCTGCACCCTGGTGACAGGAAGATGCCTTTCGGCACTGCACACACACTGTGGATCAAAAGTGCTTGAAATAGGACCTCTCTTCAATTTATTTACAATAAGTCTATGTTACCGCTTATTCAACACCATATGTCATAACAAAGACCATCAGAGGCCCAGAAAACTGAGAAATGGGTCAAATTCTCTTTGAGCTGCAGTTTTCAAGCTGCACTGAATAGAAATGTTCTCAATTAAGAAAATGCAAGAGTATGACATGCATCAGGAAGTTGTCTTGCATCTGTCATATAGAAGGTAAGGACAAGGGCTCAACACCCATACAGGCACCTGGCACACCTTTACGAGTTCAAAACCTCTGTTTACCATGCCTAAGTTCGCAACTTAGTGGTTGACCAGGCATCAACTGCTTAATTCTATCAAAACTGAGATCATGCTGTGCTGGTCATACTGCCCAACATGACTGATGTTTTTGGAAGTGCTCCTGTCTCATCTGCCTTCTAAAAAACAGGGGACAAAAAGAAAAAAAAAAAAGATAGAAATGGAGTGATGATAGAGGAGTGACAAATTTGATGACATTGATGACTCCTCTCAACTGGCCTTTGCTCCTGGAAAGCCTGGTTCCCCACCACGCTGAGGCTGCTTAAAAACTCCCGTGGGGAAACCAGTGCCGAGGCCAGCCCCCTCTGGCCCCAAAGTGGCACAAAGGGCTGCCCACACTTTGCCATGAGGTAAGGAGACCCTGCTGTCAGGATTTTAGCTCCTTCAGGGGGATTTCCCAGCAGAAGTGGAGCAGACCTGAGCCCAGCTTGAAGCACAATGCTGACAGCTGGGGCTGCGTCCACAGCATGACGGGTGGTAGGGGCAGGCAGGGACAGGTGGGATGGGTGCAGGGGTTGCTCAGCACATGACAAGGTATGAAGGAAGCACCAGAGGGGGCATTTTCTCCAAATTTGAGGCTCTCAGGCACCACTGACCCTGAGTATGCACTGTAAAAAGTTTTCAAGTAACTTCCCTGAGTCCGGCTAAACCGTATTAACAGATTTATCCAATAACATGCAAATTCAGGTTTTAATGAAAAGTCTTAAGTCCCAGCTCTAAGTGATTTGGACTTTTCTGCTAATGGCATCGGCTAATGACCAAAGATTTAATGCACCAAGTCTTAGCATACATCAATGCAAACAATGTAACCATTTAGTGGAGGCAAAAAGTCATCTCATTAGACATCCATCATTGGATGTGGGCAAGATGGTCCAAAGGCTTAAAATAAAATATTCATTTTTAAACTAAAAAAAAAATAAAAAATCCCTATACATGTACAAATTATTAGGCCAAAAGTAGCAGTCTGCTAAAGCTTCACTAGGATTGAAAATGCAAACTGCTACGTTTATCTGGAGGTAAAAAGCATTTGCAAGTATTTAATTTCAGCAGTACTGTTCCACAGAAGACAAAACCAATTTTAACAGGCATTAAAGCAATAGGGCCTTCCAGAAACAGGACGTCTCTTAGACAGGTTATTTGAACCATCAGTAGAAGGTCACAACAGGAATTATTTCTCTAGCACATTGTGCAAGACGGTTTCAGTACAAACAAAAGTGGTGAAAAGCTACTAACTTAGTTTTATAGATAATTTCCATGAGGGTTCGTCACATCAGTGAGATGCAAAAATATGCCCTAAAATTACATTTACGTGTAGCTAAAAATATAAAAGTCACAGCACACAGATAAGGATGAGGAAAAAATTACTCGAACAAGGCACAGACTCAAAGGAGCAGGGCTGCAAACACTTTTTTTGGCCCAAACCATTGATGCTGACTGTTTCATTTGGACTTTTGGCATCAATAGGAGCAATAAACATACCATGTAACACTGCTGGATGCCGAGCTACTGACACATACTGTAAATGCTTATTATTTTTAGTCTCGTTTGCCAAATGGCATCTCAGAAGATACATGGGCTGACAGTGGGATATGACTCAGGTAAGAGAAAGACTTCAATTTTAATGGGCCTGTGTAAGCTGTCTGTCTGTTTACAGAAGTGAAAAAAAGAAAGGAAAAGAGATATCCAGAAAAGTTGGAGCACCCCACCTTTGTGCCTGCAGGCTCTGTTCCCAGGGCAGCTTAGGAAAGATTTTTTTCTGCTCCCCAAAAAGAAGATAGAGCAACCTCATGGCAAGCTCTGCTTCCAGATGCAGAGAGAAACCAACAAAGAGCCCTGGAGGGATGCTCCTCTGTCAGCTTTGGAGTTAGATGATCCTCCAAGGCCTATCCCTGCCGAAATGCACACTTGTGACCCAGGGAGCCTCAGGACACAAAATGAAGCTCTGTCGGGGAGGTTTAGGTTAGATATTAGGAAAAGGTTTTTCACCCAAAGCGTGGTTGGGCACTGGAAGAGGCTCCCACAGAAGTGGTCACAGTACCAAGCCTGCCAGAATTCAAAAAGCATTTGGACAACACTCTCAGGCACAGGGTGTGATTCTTGGGGCTGCCCTGTGCAGGGCCAAGAGCTGGACTTTGATGTTTCTAGTGGGTGCCTTCCAACTCAGGATATTCTATGACTCTGTGAAAATGCATCTTTCCTGGTGTTGGTGGCATTGGCTCTTCTCCGACTTTGTGCTAGCTCTATTCACCACCCATCCTTGCCTCTGCTCCATCACGCTGTACTCACCCATGGGAAGCTTCCTGGACCCCTCTGGCCCTTCTTGGCTCGTTTAACTACACAGCACCCTCAGGCTCCTCAAAAATAGGCATTTCCTTCAGTTTTCAGGTCTTACCCATGTAGGTAATGGCTGTCCTGGGCAGTGACCTGAAGACTCTCCAGTGGCTGGGGTAGGCCCAGCTTGGGTAGGCTGTGAGATGGGGGAGACAGGAAGAAATATGGGGCTCACCTACTCTCCCTTCCCACCCCCTCAATTTGGTCTGTTACCATTAAGCTCCTTCACCCACTTGGCTACACAGCTTAAAAAAAGGTTGCTGGTATGCACAAGACACGTGATGCCTTTTAAATCCTGCATAGGATATTTCTGCCTGCTGCTAGACTCGATTTTTCTTTTTTTTTTTTTTAATTCAAGAGCTGCCCTTTAAAATTTAAAAATCGCTCTTAAAAGAGAAAAAAACCACCCAGCCCATAACCTAAGTTCTGTGCAGCAGGCACCTACATCCTCATAAAAACCCTGGGCTGTGCTTTATAACACGGGTAGAAGTCTAAACATCGTAAAAAAGAGCCTAAATTGCCAGATTGCCCAAGCCTCCAGTAAATCACCCTTCCAGATGGGCTTAGAGCTGCACACAGAGCCCCACTAGTAGCAAGGGGTCACCCTGCAATTATATTTCAATCCTACTAAACTCAAACAACATCATATGACAGTTATGCTCGATGGCATTAAAAATGGACTTCCAAAGTTTACCATCACCCCATCGTTACCAACAGTGCAATTTTTACGCAATTAGTGCTCCCCTGTGCAGTTAACTCTCCCCTGAAACATAGCAGAGGCAGGGGTGAACAATTTCTTATCATAACTGCATTCCTCCTTGGTACTTTTCACTACAATAAAGCCTGCGTTTGGGAGAAATACAGCGCATTAGACTCTGCAAGAACACCACCAAACAATTTATCAGGCAAAAAACTAGCTCGTGCCAGGAGAGCTTGGGGAAGCACTCAGCCCCTCACCCCCTCCGCTGCCAACAGGGAGAATGGTCAAGAGTACCAGAGATGCCCCTATGCAACACTAATTCCCTTTTTTTTTTTTGGAGTGGACACACAAGGGATCTACATGAGACCTGCTCATTGCATGCACACTGTTGTGGGGCAGCAAGCCCTGGAACTGCTGCAGTGTCCGGCATAGGCTGGCATGGGGGGTAGGCAAACTCAGCCAGTGATGCTCCCACACAGCAATCCCTCCAGCTGCCACCACCAACCACGAACGTGGTCAAAGTTGGCAACAAAATACTGGAGAACATTTTTTATTTATTTTTTCCCCCCCGCTCCTTCCCACTCCCTCTCTTTCCCCTGCTCCCAAGTAGAACTGGCAGACCCCTTCCCCACTGCCAGAGTGGGATTTCAGAGGCAAGGACAAGACCCTTGCCTCTCCCCTGCAGAGGGCATAGGCTTTTTAGCTGGATCCTCTGGGATCTGAGGATCATCTGAAGATTGGGTGGGAGAGATGGGTGCTCCTGCTGCAGGCCCCGTGGATGCTACACACAGATATTTTCAGTTTGCTCGAGAGGCTGTGTACACAGCCAGCCACAGTTTGCCATGTTTATTTGCAGATGAGGGAAATTTTTACTGCCCCTCTATTCAAGAAACAAGATGGGATATAGATCATAGACATTTCAGCCTTTTAAAAAAGGAATCAAGTTTTCTGTTCTAAAAAATATATATTTATTTCCCCCCTCATGGCAGAAAGTACCCCTTCTGTCTAATATCCCATGCTGCTGAAGAGAAAGCTTTATTCCTCTTACTTCTATCCTACACCTAGAATACCTTAAGGTCACTTAAAACTAAAAATTACCCCAAATTCCAGGCAGTTAACACATTTCCACCATCTCACAGGTGCTGGGTCACAGCCAAGATGCTATTCACATTGTGAAAAGCAGGCAGAATTCACCCTTGCCTTTCCTGGAGTTTCAGCACCCATGTCTGAAGACAAAGATGGCAAATACCCCATGCAAACCAACCGGGCTCAGGACAGCCAGTCTCCAGACACAGCCACAGACAGGACCATGAGCCATGAGGTGAATCTTTGTCACCCCAACTTGAGGAATGCACTCCCTCATGTCACTGAACTAGGACAGATGCAAAAATAAGGCACCTCATGTGTGGAAGCAGAGACAGACAGGATTTGCTCATCTCAAACATCTCTTCCTTCTGCTCACCCTCCCCAAACCTCTCTGTCCACACGCAAGCTGCTCATGGGGGATAACCAGCTCAAAGTGAGTAAATAAATGCCAGTCTATCAAAACAGTGAGAAAACAATATCCTCTCACTGGAAGATACTGTAGATAAATTCTCGTATGCCCAGTACTTTATAACTCACCGTTTGTATCAATTGCAAAAGACTAAGAGCTGAGAACATGAGGAAAGCAGCCCCTTCAGCATAGCACAGAGACAGAGCACAGCTTTTCTCAACACTGAGCTCTCTCACACTAAGTCGGAGGAAGGAAATGCTGCCTCCCCCACAAAATTATTTTTTAAAAAAACAACCACCTTTCCTCTTCAGAAAGCCCAAGCCAGGTGTTACATGCTCTCGACATCAAGCTAAGGCCAGTCTGACTAATCTGTAGGTTCAGTTGTTAACGAGATAAAGGATTTCAGTGCAGTGCCGCAGCCCAGGCTGTGGGAGCTGTGGGCTGGAGGAGCGCTGCCGGCAGCTGAGTGTCACTCCTGGAGGAATGCCTGACCTTTCCCGGGGCTTTGATCATGCTGGCTCGCAGCGTGAGATAACCAGCCCTTTGCAGAATCCGGAGGTAATAAAAAAAGCAGCTTTGAGGCCTCCTGTTTTTTCAGGGAAATACTTACCTGTATTCCCAGCACACTGCCCAGTCCCCACCATCATCCTCCCCAGATATCAGCCACTTTAAAGCCAAACCCATTGCTATCAACTAAGGCAATTGCATAAAGCCTTCAGGTGAGAGTTTTTAGCTCTTATTTAATTTCTCTTAATTGAAGAGGGTACTTTTGTGCTGCTCTTAGGGAGGATACATGTACAGAGACTCAAAAGAGCAGAGCAACAGAAGTAAGGTCACCAATTAGTGTGCAATTAAGCTGTAAGAAGGATAATAGAAGGAGAAATTTTGTATCTTACACAAACAAGATAGCAAAAGAGGTAGATAAAAGCATAGAAGGGGAATAAAGCTTTATCCCCAGTTCCCCTCTGAACACTTAACCCATACAGAAAGGAGTGGATTTGCTGAGGGTTTTTTATTTGTTTGTGATTATTTTGAAGGGAGGTATCTTTCTCAGGACAGGCAAATTAAACAAGCCAGTGTAGTACCAGGTTAGCAAAGCATGAAGCACCTGGAGCCCCGCGTTGAATGTGCTGAATCTGTAAGTGATAATTAGATCAGTCTTGAGTACTTCCTTTAATGAGTCTACGCAAGCACCACATCCACCCAGCCTGCTTTTTGTTACCAGCCTACAGAAGTTTGCATGATCTTCTTAGGCTGGGGCTGTTTTTTGGTTTTGGGTTTTTTTCTGTTTGGGACACTGCAGTACGGTCTCTGAAGCTGGAGCTACAATTCCTTGATACTCTCTGCAGGCTGCACATGAGGCTCAGGGTTCATTCTGCAGCACTCCTCAGCTGCAAGCAGGCTGATGCCAAACCGAGCAGACCTGGATAAGTTACCCCTCTGGGGGGAAAAAAGTTGTACTCAGCTATGCTGTCTTCCTCACGGGGTTAACTATGTAGATTTCAGATGCAAATTTTACTTTAGGGCAGGCTTTATGGTATTAAGAGTCTCTTTTTCAGCCTTCTGAAATTTCATATGTATACATGCTAGAGCTCTCTCATCTCTGTTAATTGGGTTTTGTGGAATTTCAAGGCCCGGGGGCCAAGAGGGGAGGGCTGCTGATTAAAGCGCGCTGTGCAGAAGTGGATGCAGAAGTGTTGCACGGTAACAGGAGGGAAACAATTCCTCCATGCTACCTGCCTTCATGTGCACACCTCGTGTGCCACTTGGGAGGAAGCCCATCTTTTGCCCTGGCCTTCCCAAGGGTGCGAGGATGTCTCCTGCCCTCTCCAATGGGCACTGTGGGGAGGATGCTCAGTCCTGCTTCTCCAGTTGTGCAAACTAATTTTAGAGATTTAGAGGCTGGTCCACAGCTACATTTGTTTGTTTCAGTGTGCCCGTGTCCTCACTGCAGACCCGAATGAGGCCATCTCCCCACAGCCCTAACCCCAAAGCAGTGGTGATAGGGGTCAGGAGGAACCCACACCCTGTGACTTACACACACTTCAGGACCATTAACAGAGGAATTAATGGACATTTAATCTCTCTTTATCCCCTTTCATAACCCAGCATGTACATGTATGTCAGAATTTGTTAGGCTGTGATATCTGAACTGATGAGATGACATGCGTCTGTGCATCTCCACAGTGAGGGTGCAGAAAATACCCATTCCTGCATTTGGCCAAATTGTATCTGTCCACATATGAGGATTCAGTCCAGGAGCCTGCTTGCAGCAGCTAAATACAGATATTCACACACCCATTATAAATGCAGTCTAGTTTCATTTTTAACCCACAGGAGGGTGTGGAGGGAGAAGACATCAAAGCATGGACACAGGCTACCCTGGCATTCTGGGTGTGCAATTTTATCTTCCCCTCATTTCCCTCCTCTCCAAACCAGCTGCTACAACTATCATGATGCTTCCCCTCCGGCCAGTATGCTGGAAAACTGGCTTCCAAGGCAGTCATTAATCTCTCCCCATTACCCAGCTGGCACAGGATTTTGCTTAGATCGGAGAAGAGTCAGCTCCATGCCCTCTGAAACACCAGTGGCAGCTCCCACAGCCATGCGTGCCAGGCATGCACCAGCCCCGCTGCCTACACCGGGCACAGCCTGGCACTGCTCGCCCTGCTGCAGCAGAAGGGTCACCATGCATGAAACAAGATAGGCAAAACTCAAGCACAGGCAGTGAAGAGCACTGAAAGAGGAACTTTAATGTGAGTTAAACAACTTCCTCCTGTCAACAACGATGGTGAAAAGAAGTGCTACGCAGATTCAGGGGAAGATGGCTTGGTTCAGAGCTAAGTTTAGAGGCTGACTTCTCGCATAGCAATAGCAGCAGAGAGTAGCTCCTACATATGCAAGTTATGCAAGTGAAATGAAGATGCATGTAAACCTTTAGCAAGAGAGAGCAGCTCGACAATGCTGAGCTTTTCATTTGGCCATCAGGGTTCAACCCATCTGAGGTAACAGGGCTGGAAATACGCATAGGTGCATGGTATGCTGAGCACAAGCAAGGGCTGTTCCAGTAAAGCCAAGCTGCAATGGGAATAAAGCAGGCTCAGAAAGCAATGTGTGCACCACTGCAAGTTTGTTAGGGAGATAAAGTAATGAGAAGTGTGTTTTATGTGATTACTGCCTGAAACACGGCCATTTTACTGCACCCCACCATGTACTGCACTGTCCCAGCAACACTGTGAGGCAATGTCTGACCATCTAGATCAGGTCAAAAATAATCTTTTCAGAGAGTACTTTTTTCCTTTGTTTATGGGGCGATTTATACCAAATTTGTCATATCTCTCAGTGATACTGCTCATTTGCTATTTTTAGAGGGGAACAACAGGGCCCACCAAGAGCCCCACGAATACACACGTAAACCTACATTTGATCTGTCAGTAGGACCATAGGTTTCCCCAAGAAGAAGAAACATGCAGGCAAGTTTTTGATCTTCCTTAAAGTACCTCTTATCTCAGCTTTTGTTTGTTTTCTGTTTTTCAGATCTGTGGTAGCGTCTGATCTGTAGTAGTCTGATGTGAATGCCACCCACCGTGGGCTATCTAGGGAGTGAAACAATCATCATAAACCACCACTGGAACAAAAACAGCAGCACCTTTCTCTCCCCTGTCTCCCCCGGGCACAGGCCACATACAGGACGGTACTGATGGCATGTGCAGCTACAAGCATACTTTGCAGATCACAAACTCAGAGGTGCTAAGCATGGGTCTCCTGTCATACATCTTCCAGACACTCGTCAGGGAACCACTGAGTGCTTCCTGATGGCTACCAGAAAAAGCAGCCTTTCCCAAACAGCCATGGAGCAAAGAGGGGTGGTCCCCTCAAGGTTGCTGGTGGGTTCAAACTCTTGCTTGGCCCAAGGAAAGCTGCTACCTGCAGTACAACCAGGTGAGTGAGCACCTACAGCAACAGCTCAAAATAGTTCAATCCCATGCAACAAGCCTAATCCGCAGCATGCTGAGCCTTCTCCCACCGCCCAGGTCTTCATCTCACCCCCTCCTGTCATCTGAAGGGAGTGCCAGTCCACAGAAAGACACATGACAGGGTCCAACAGCAACAGTACCAAATCCTAACTTGAACGGGTTTGAAAGGGATTTACATGAGGTTGCAGGTTAAACCAACCTTTGCCCACACTTACAGCTCGGTGCCTTTTAACTTTGGAGCATGCTGGCCAACCGCAGCCACATTTGAGCATGGAGGAGAGCTTTCCAAGTGGCTACTCTGCTCCTACTAGCTTTAGGAGGGGAGAGAAAGGACAAAACAACCCAGTGGCCTGGTAGAGGAAGAAGCTCCCTATTAGCAGGAGGCAGCAATCTGCTGCTACACCACCTGTTCTGCAGCAGTCGGCTGGGTGAGCATGTGGCACATGGGGCCACCAATGTGCACCACACGAGCTCTCCATCCTCAGCATATCCCTTCTCACTGGAAAAGGACAGAAACCCCTGGGACACCCAGTTGTGGGGTCTGTTGCTGAAATCCTGCAGAGCTCCTGCTGAAAAGTGCACTTAAAATGCACACTAAAAATAGAGCCCACACTGATGCTATATTTAGCAGGAGGGTGCACACTTTCGGGAGGGCTGTTGCCCCCTCCAGCAGTAGAGGGAAGGCAGCTGGGTATGCCCTCAGGATGGTCCTGCATTCCAGCCCCGCTGCAGCACCATGCACCCAGCACAAGCCTGCCTCAGGAGAGCTGTATTTTCTTATCAAAAGGTGAAGAGAGGCTGCAGGAGACCATTTGCAAGCTCACTGGGTGGAGGTCCCTGCTCCAAAGCAGCCGAGTGGGAGGCAGGAGCCTGGACCTCCCTGGGACCTGCACTGCTGACTGCTCCCACAAGTGGATGTTTCCTTCCCCATGCCTGGGTTTTTCTATCTAAGTGCAATAATGAGCATCACATTTTTCATAAAGCACTTACAGATAAGTTGTTTCATCCAGGTGCCAGGAAAGCCAGGCAGGGCCACTGAAAACTTGTCAGCTAGTGAAAACACAAAACTTCTCACTTTGCTTGTCAAGCCAAGCATCTGTCAAAACCCTTGACTAATTGTCTACCAAGTAAAGAGCAAAACACTCATCCACTGGCTGGACTACTTAGGGTACAAGGGCAAATCCAGAGCTGATGCGACACAGGCACAGGGCTCTGCACTGACAAGCCCAAAGGAGCAGGTTTGAATTTTCCACATTTCATGCTGGGTTTCCTCTCCCCCAGAGGAAAGTCTATGGGATGTACAGCATGAGGAAAGGATGCCACGTGGTACCTGCAGATGCTGCATGGGACAAAGTGGCACCTTTTCCTCTTGACTTGCAGAGCCCTGTGGGGCGGCAAGGCTTGGCAGGGGGTGTCCCACCTCCAGGGCCCAGGAAGAGCCACTGAAAGCCAAGCTGCTAATTAAAACCACGGCTTCGGTTAATTGAGTCCAATTCACCTGTGACATGAAGAGTCCCAATCCCATCAACAATAATGGAACTGCATCGGCTTACACCAGTAATGACTTCAAATCAGCAGCATAATAAAGCTAATTCAATACTTTTCCAGGTCCAGCTGATGAGGCTGCCAAGGGAGAGCAGGAGACAGTCTTCTGCCACACCAACACCTCCTTGAGGGCAATGCGAACAGCCCAAGGGTTGGAAAGGCAGGAAACGTAAAAAAATAAAGTAAGGTTCCAACAAGACTAAGGCTTAGTTTTACTATTGAATTACTCCTGCAGGTGACCTCATGCAAGTGCTGATGACGAAGCAGCACTCCCCACAACTACTTCCCAGGATGAGGAACCCTGCAAGGCAGCTGCAGATTTCCAACCTGCCGTTGCTGCTGAGCCACCTCACCAAGCTGGACCCACCAACTTGGGGCACCAGAGGCAGGAGTCGCATCATGTGCATGCCGGGTAGCACCTGCCAGGGTGTGGGAAGGAGCCCATGAGAGACGGCCACATGCTGGCAGCCCTGGGAAGGAATGTGGAGCAACATGGAAGTTGTCTGACGTAGGCAGACATGCAAATCAGCAGCTGCATGGCAGCACCGACAACCTCCTAATCGCCACAATGCCCCCAGCTCTCTCGGGGCAGGGGGTGGGGCTAGCCAGGAGGAGCTGGAAGGACTGAAACCCTCCCACTGGAGCAGGGGATGCACTGCCCGGTCGGTGCTGCCCTGGGACAGCCCGAGTGCCCTGAGGGATGGGAATGGCACAGCTTGGCCCGGCAGCCCCACACAGGCCACTGCCTTGCGCACACAAATTTGTCTCTGCCTCGAGCCAAAAAAAACTAAGCTGCCACTCTTCAGAAGAGAGGCGCATTATTTTAGAGCAGTCAAGTTATGACTGGTCTGATTTCCATAATGCACGCTCTGCAAACATCTGCCTGTTATTTAAGGCTCAGCTCCACTGGGACAGATCTTGAACAGGGGCAGACCTTTGAGCCAGTGTCCACAGAGGACTCCTTGCTGCCAAAGCAATCCCCGGGCAGAAACGAGCCGGACAGGAGGTCAGGCTGGTCACCTTTGCTCCCAAAGCCACAACCAACTTCCTGTTTCTGAGCTCTTCCCCACGTGCCCACTGATGCTCCCACTCCCATCACAGGAGGACTCTGTTCACCTCTCTACCAGAAGCAGCTCCTTATGCCAATGAGCAGCCCCCAGAGCCTGTGTCACCCACCAGATGACCCAGCCGAGGTAGCTCTCCCAGAGAGACATGGGCTATATAAATCACAGGTGTCTAGCAAATCGTTTGGCACCTTCAGGTTGTCTCCCATTTTTGCAAGCCGACTGTCGAAATCTGAGCGGCCCAATTAGATGAAGTTAAATGCTGTCCTGAACAACAAGCGTTCCTAGCCATAAAGTATCCCAGCGTTATTGGACTGCTCCCTCCCTACTAAGAGACCACAAATTAGTGTTTACTTTAGAGGCCAAATAGGCCAGCTTTGAGACATTGTGCCTGGCCCACCATCCCACAAGCTCCAGCTTCCCAGGAGCTCCCTAAGTGCCACAGGACAGGTAAACCAGCTCCTTAGCACACACCTCCATGCCACGCCCTTGCTCTACATTTAGCCCCTGCTCCATCCCAGCCTGATGCAGCATTTAGCTACCGGTTTTATTCCCTGCACACTGTACTGGGAGTGCTGAAATAACTGAGTCTCTGTACTGCCGTGAGTTGACACAGGCTAAGTCAATTATCTGCTATTACTGCGATGCTCAGCTAGGCCAGATCAAAAAAGGCAAAGAAAGAAAAGCCTCACACTGAGAGGAACCAGGCCCAGTCAACACATTTGTCTCCAATACTTTAATCAAAATATTTGAAATGGGAAAGGGAGATGGCAGATGCTTCCCAAAGAAACTAGTGCTTGCTTTCCTAGGGTACAAGGGGCAGAGAGGCCTGGCAGAGCACTGCAGTTCCCATTCACCTCTCCTGCATCCTTTGTTTCCCATTCCACATATGTTTCAAGCAAACACACAAAAAAGGAAAATTATTCCCTAAGTTCAAGCTGAGGTACTTTCCATTTCAGATTGGGCTGCTTAAGCCCTGCAAGCCAACACATTTTGCAGCTTGTGCATAGCATCCTTCAGGAAGGACACAGAAAAGAACACACCACAGGTCTCATTCATACCCCTCCACTGGGCAGGATAAATAAATAAATCCTCTGGACAGGATTTATTCTTTTGCAGTGGTCTTTGCTCTGCATCAGCTGTCCAAAGGACTGCTGGTCTTCCTCCCACTAACTTTTGCAAAATCACACCAGCTGGTAAGCAGTATATCCCATACCCAGCATTTGGGGTACCAAGCACTGGACCTGTTTTTTGCCTCCAAAAAACATAAAATGCTTCTTTTGAAAGATTGACAATTATTGATGACAAGACTTCACCTACAACTGAGACTGGAGGAAATCAAAACTGGTAAAGGATGAAAGTGGCTGTGCAACACCTAGATATAGCTGGGCAGCCTCCAGCTTCAGTTCAGCTCCTTGTGCAGTCTGTGCTGATCAGAGGTATCCTGCCATGTTGCTCCTTATTTCAAGGAAGACAACCATAAGGAGAACTATTAAAGCAATTAGAAAAATATTATCTTCACAATGCAATCTACCCAGACATGAATATCAAGCTGCAGATTTTTAAGTGTTTTTTTTAAGGCAATAACTGGCTGAACATCACTTGAAGTAGTTAGCTATAGTAACTTTCACCTTATTGAAAAGAGAGACTGGAGATACCATTTTTCAGTGTGGGTCACATTTGCCACACCATGTTTCATAGTAACATCCATACTCACTAAGCCTTTACCCGTTCAGTTCACAATCCCATAAACACCTCTGTAGCAGCTCATGCAATTGTTCACGTAGAAAAGCAGTGAAGTTTTTCTCAAAGCAGTGAAGGCAGCAGTTCAACAGCTTGAAGTGAGAAGATCCAGCCCCAGGTTACCAGGCAGCTGTCTGAAATCGCCCCCTCAAATTCTCAGTGAAGACCAATCCCCTTCCCTCAGCATATTTGCATCTGCATACCCCAAACCCTTTATTCTTCCTCTTCTGTTCTGTTATCCCGTCTCTGGAACGGATATTATGCCACATTGCGGATGGGAAACAAGCCCTGAGATGACACCAGCTACTGAGCTGAAGCTGTGCATCAACAAGACTTTCCCAAATCCTTTGAATATCAGTTCATTACAGGTGTTTTTGCATGCGATGTACAACCTATGTCTATTAATCACTTCTGGTTGAATAAATGTGTCTTCTGCTGTTGGACTAGCTGTTACCTGAAGCATTACTCTCTCCTGTCTGCTTCTCACAAGCCCACCGGCAGGTATCTGTACCAGCACCAGCCGTCTTGAGTCAGGGATGCCAACAGACACATCAAGCTCCTCTCAACAGGACACGAACATGCGCTCACCCCTATTATAAACATTTCCAAAAATGCAACAGAAACAGAAGGTCAAAGCCAACAGATCTCTTTCCAAAGAAGGCTTTTTGGTTCAGTTACACCTCTGAGATGTCAGTCCTGAAGAGGCACACAGAGGGGTTTGCTTGCCTGTTGCAACTCTGGGGTGTGATGCTTTCTTCTTTATAGGTTAAGGCTTAAGCCACGTACTTGATTCAATCAAGACAGTTAACTGGCACTAAAATTTTCATGAATCAGCTATGAAAAAGGGCTAAAAAACTCCATTAAATTAAAAAAAAAATCTATCTAAAAAATTCCTTTGTAATTTAAATTTATTGGGAGGCGGGGTGAGGGGGAATATCCCCAGAAGGAAACAGTTTTATGTTTTTTGAGATTATGCAGCTTTCACCAAATACTTAAAAAGAAATCTCAGTTCATATTTGTAATAACAAGGGACTATCAGAGTCCTTAATTTACTCTTGAAGTCTGCAGTGAAGTTTCGTACCTTGACTGAGGTGCAGCCTAATCCCTGTGTGTGATTACATTTAGGAGTGAGAGGAAGGTATGCAGGGGGTAGGGAGAAGAAACTTTTATTGAAGACAACGCTTCAGGCAGCCTCGGAGCAGAGTGGATCCAGTTTGAAAGGAATTGGCAACCCTAAAACTTTTTGATAAGATAAAAATTCATTGATGTTGGCTCACACTAGGCCCACTTCAACTCTGCACTTGTCCTCTGTGTTTCCTTGGCATATCTGTTCCTTTCCTCTATCTGCTTTAGCATAACTTTATTTTTCTCTTTTATCTTTAGCTAACTGCACCCAGGGACTGGAGGGATTGATTTTTTGTTTTGACTTATTGTTTGAAGATCTGTAACTCAAAGCAGCTTCTTGGGCCTCTGATGTCTAAGCCCGAGCAGTATAAAAGGTAAAGCTCATCCTGTGTACCAAACTGAGCAGGGATACCATTTTATAATCAGTCATCTGTGTTTTATTTTGCCTTTTGGGGAGTAAAACTATTTTGAGACTTTATAGGCAATAATACTTTAAATAAATATTCTCATGGCAGATACTACACATGCTAGTTCCCTTTATAAAGACAGTCAGCTATTGCTCACCACTCAGGGGAAGAAAAAAAAGTTCCTAATTAAAGGAGGCCATTATACATCAGAAGATATTTTGAGCATCACGTCACACTACCGACAGCCCACTGCAGCCAAAATGTTACCATGCAAATCTAAAAATGCTCTCGCTCAGAGATGCGCTGCCATGAGGTTCGCCTAAATCCCCACTGGGAGGGGAAGGCAGGAGACACGAGATGTGCTTCTTAATTCCGTTCATAAACAGCGATCGCTCACTGCCATGTTAATACCACCCTGTCCCGAGACACAGAGGGATGGAGAAGGATTTTTGTTTGCTTCCTCTGCCTTCTGAGGGCTAAACTCAGGAGATTTCTCCTTTTTCTGGGCAATTCTTCCCTCCCCCCAGACAAAAAATTCCTTTGGGCTGTTTCAAACAAGCAGCTCCTCAGGACGTGGCACCCAGGTTTCTCATTCTGCATCGCAGAAAGCTGATAGTCATGGCACACACCGACTTTGTTTACGATCGCCCATCTCTGCTATTCCCTGAAGTTGCCCAGCTTGCTGAAATATGGTTACATATGCAAACATTATCTCCCAATTGTAACCTCATTTTCTGCTCTGCTGGACAGCGTGACCAGCATTTGTCATCTCGCCGCCCCCGCCCGCCACATCATTCATGTGTCTATAATTGTCATCAAGATGTGGCATGTCAGCAGGACTCCCGCGTCCGCTGCTCCCCATCTCCACGCAGTCACTCAGGTAACAAACCCATAATCTCACCCTGTTTTCATGATGGTTGAATTACACATAATTGTTTCTGCACAGTGATTGATTTCTGCCTGAATAGAGACCTCTGCCTTTTTTCAATGCGAGCGAGTGGCAGCCAAGTCTCTCCATCTAGGAGGAGGCAGCAGCCTTTGAAGAGATCAAAGCCAAGGCCGCGAGCAGTTGTGCGCCCTGGGAATATGGAAAGCCTTTATGCTCTCAACCCCATTTCCAACATCATGTTGGATTGCAGCTGCATTACATTCTGCCAGCATTCTTAATGCTTTTAGTATTGACTCTGACATCACCGATAGCTGTTTTAAAGTAACAAAAGCTGAAGGATGACTTATTTTCACAACTCCGTAATTGGAACATGCAAAGTTAGGGGAAGGGAGCATTTGTTTTTAATCTGAGATACAAAAGAAAGCACAGAAAATTATATAAGTTCCCCAAAATTAAAACCACGTTTTTCATATGGAAAGAACAGAGGGGGCATTTTTATAGCCTAGACCACACAAAATGAACTGATTATGCACATGCTTTTTTAAGCCTAAAGGCTGAAGTAAAAATACAACTGGGCAAGCAAGTCAAACTGGGAAAAAAATATTGTAACTGACGGTACATTTAGTGACTTTTAGCACCTGATGCAAGGGAAAATAATGCAGATGCCCAGGCTGTTGTCTCCCCTCTGTATCTCCATATAGCAAACTGACAACAGTTCCCTTACCGTAAACCAGACACACAGCACATGGCAAACAAACTCTAAATCTCCATTAGTTACCTAAAAAGATAAATAATGACCTAAAAGTATAAAATACTGCAAAGCTTTCTTTAAAAGTCCCTCTCCTGCAGTTTTACAGACAACTCCTGGGCTGCCTTAAAACTACTCTTGCCACAATATTGTTTTCAGGGGCATCAAATGCTCCCACGCTCCTCCTCTCTCCTCATCTGGCTTTGCTAGTGAAAACAAAAGTAAATCTCTATTAAGAAAGACTGTCCTGAACTTTGATTAAATGTACGTCTACACTGCCCTGAAAAAATATTTCGGAAAGGAGGGGGGATAATGAGGATGCAAAAAGCAAGAGCCCAGGAGGACTGAACCACTCTGTGTGTACACTGCCCAGTCAGTCTAAGCACCACTGCTACTTTGACAAATATTTTTATTCATGGTAAAACCACTGAATAGGAGCCTTTAAGAGCAGTAATTTTGAAATACGGTCACTGCCACTACAGTGTGCAGAGTGGTGAGGAAGGAAGAATGTGCAAATAAAGCATAAGCTGCAAAGAATTAAACATTATGAGCACCCATGTATTAGCAATAAAAATAATTTCCTCCTAGCTGTATCGTTTTTGTTCTGCTGTACTAACACTCCTTTCCTCCCTGTAGTCATTAAAACCCTGACTCAGAGACAACAGCAAAGGGATCTGGCCTCTCTCCCTATGGACACAAGCTTACGTCCCTGTCATTTCAAGGCTGGGAAACTGTCTCATTTTCACTTTGACTGTTCCTTAACACACTAACCATACTGAGGGTGAAATTAGAGTCAAATGTAGCAAGCTCTTTACCAAGATGTAAAACCTTATAGTTTTTTTAGTATCAAGTCAGAAGTCTTTTCTGTGTTAATCCAAGGTTTTGGAGATTTTTCCCCCCGTCTACTCTCCTGCCAGCCCCAACAAATTTACTGCTTCCTCTGCATAGCCTGCTTTCTTAAATCAGGACTAATTCTTTGTGGCTCTGGTGTTCACTGTGATAACCAGAGGGATGCTCATAAAGCAACACTGAGGAAAGAGTGGCAAGATAGAGAGAGTTGGAGTAGTCACTGTAAATAGAGGTGTCTGCTGCCATTATCTACAGGACAGCTAATTCAACTTCTGCCTATCCCACAAGGAGTCTCAAGTATCTGGAAATGAATGCCTGCCCCCAGAAACTGAGCAAGCGGCACGAACAGCATTGCAAAGGTCTCCAAAACACTGGGAAGAAATAGCAGAGGAATAACCTTTACATGATGCCGCAACCTTACCTTCCAGCGTGAAACATTACTATGATGAAAAAGTATGTTTTACTGTAATTACTGCTAATTTTTCCCTTCCAGGGATTTTTGTGTTCACTTACGGAGTTTTCACTTGCTACTTGCTACTTCTCTTTGAAAACTTGCTACTTTTTTGCAGCTATTCAGTGAAATCAAGAGACACTATTTAGCCCAAAAGAGGCACCTGCAGGCTGCCTGCTAGGTTTTCACCCTGTGCAGCCCACTCCATAATCTGCACAGGCAGCGTTCTGTGCCCGAGCAGGGGCACAACTTCTCTTCGTGCAGGATTCTTTGGTGACCACATTAGGGAGAGACAGGGAATCTGACAACACACCTCACCAGTTCCTGAAATCAGGAACTGAAATCCCTTCAACCTGACATGCAGGACCGCAACAAACTAAGTTTTAATTTTGGCTGTGGTGCTGGGGCATGTGCAGCTGCCAGCCGTGGCCACAGTTTAAAGGCTGCAGCTACGGAGCTGTGAAGAAAAAAAGATAACACCACCGATGACCCAAGTAATGCCAGGGAGGTGATGGCACTGGGGCACACTGCTCAAGAAGCACAGTGAACACAGCCTGGGTGCTCATTAAAATAGCAGGTATTTCAGGATGCCCAGGAAGAAGTTTAAAGCCTCCAGTTTCAAACCAGCCGGCACCTCCTTGTAAACCACTCTTCCCACCAGAGGCTGCCAAGAACAGGGCACGGACATCATTGAGGCCTCAGCAGGTGCCCACCATGCAATCCTAAAAAGCTGCTTTGAGTTCCTCCCATCCTCATGGTAAACAACAAAGGCCCCACCACACCGGTGCCAGGGGAGCTGGCTGAGAAGCCCTGGTCAGCGGTTCCCAGCGCATTGTGTGCAAGAGCCATGAATCAATGGCAGGTTCCTGGGAGAGGGAGCACCCCGTGCTGGTTATCTAACTGTGTTTGCACTGAACTTCTGAGAGGGATGGAGACAAAAGTGGGGGAGGCAAATAATGATGCTGAGGGCAAGCAGCCTGCTTCCCTACAGGGGGGAGAGCAAACAGAAAACCAAGTGGGAAGATACGGGTGCTGCTGCGATGGTAGGGAGGGAACATGAGAATTTTTGACAAGAACGTTTTAGGCTAATTTTCTTAGGCCCCTCCTTGCTTTTACTTAAAAATTTCAGTAGATTGTTTGATCCTTCATTGAAAGGCTGAGTGTGAAACACAGACAGAGCCAGCGCTAACACAAACTTTCTTCTTTCTGTACTGGCTTTCATTCTCTTATTTTTCCTTCCTCCATACACATCGCAGTTTTTACTTTCTCAGACTTCTCATTTGCTTTCCTAAAAAAACTCAAGCAAACAAAAAAATCCCAAGAAGTAAGTGTTTATAGGAGAGATGTCTTCCAGGTGAATTCCTGAAGTGAACCCGGGAAACACCTCTGCCATCAACTTCCTCTAAGATGCTGAACAAATGTTCCTTTTTCAGGTCCTCATTTGCAGAAGCCTCCTCCCAGACTGTGCCTTTGCTTTCGGGAGCAGGGTGGGGGGAGGCAGATGACACATGTACACACACACCATGCCAGCGTGGACACCAGGGATACCTCCCAGGAATCTGCCGGCAGCCACTTAACGTGCTGCGATTTCTACGGGTCACATCCTCACGCTAGACTCTAGGTTGGGCAATTATACACAGAATTTACCTATTTCATGCTTAATTGCGCAGGCACAAACTTTTGCTCCACCCCCGAAACAGCTATAACTTACCAGCGGCACTTATGATACCACAGGCATTTCTCCCAGTCCTGGCTTAACCTCCTAGGCTCAAATCTCAGCCACTGGCTTAACCAGCCCCTCCTGGGGGAACCCAGGAGAGGAGAGGAGATGCAGGTAACACAAGAAAGGCCAACATCAGCCCACAGCTGACTAGTGACCTACAGGCTCCTGAGCTGTGACACATTACCTCCAGAAATAAACACAAGACTCACCTGTAGGCTCTTCTGTTGGCTGAACTAGAAAAAATAATCTGTCCACTAGACATTGGCCAGAAAGACTCATCTAATAGAGGAGGGTATTTTTCGTGCAATGAGCACAACTGTTTAACTATTCAGCTGTATTTACTTGCAGTCCTGGAGCCAGGGCTGGAAGACAAGCTTCACAAACCTGCCTCTGAGATCTCTTTCTCCTAATAAGTCTGCTTGTGCCCCAAACGCAGGGGTTCTGAACTGGCTTTGATTAAGCCACATTTCCCGACAGAATATTTATTGTTCTGCCTCATTAGCCTGTACTACTCTCATTTACACGTATATCCCTGGAAAGAAAAGGAAATAAAAGGAAGGATTTAAAGTTTCAAAGAAGGAGGGAAAGCATCCTACACACGATATTTTGGAAGAGCCCTTGAACTAAAAAATGTTTCAAGCAAAATAGTGTTTTGACCAGCTCTCCTACAGTCCCTTAATATTTCCTTATTACTAAGTATGAAGTCATCCTTTTACAGGTCACTCTGATAAGAAGATTATAGTTGCCAGTTATAAAAAAAAAGTGTTTGCAATAGTGCTGTCAAACTGTCTGGGGAGTTGCCTAATAAATTAGCGTTTTCTCATGTTCTCCCAGTCCAAGCCTTCCTTCTGAAGATTTACATCTAAAACAGGATCTCTGCACTATTATCTTAGAAATATCCTCAAAATAATTGAGATAGGAAAAAAAAGTCTCAACAAAAGCTGAAAAATCCACACACTTAAGAGCTAAGCTTTTTAAAGTTTTATTTCTTTTTTTCCTTTAAATCCGGCACAACTTCCTTTTCTCCCTGTAGCAGGGGTATTTAAGACACGAAATAATGTGTGAGAGAGAAGGTTTTGAGGAACAAATTTTCCAAATCCAACATGCTCGGTTCAAACTTAAAAAATACATTGAATTTCAGTTGCGGGCGGGAGGCAATCGAGCAGTAAAAAACAGACCAAAATACAGCCCAGTTAGTGTCAGAGGGCAGTGAAACAAGGGACGTTCTTCGAGGTAAATTATTTTAATTGCTTATGTTTTTCAAAATGTATTTTAGTATGTTCCCTGTATGGCTTATTTCCTCAATATCCTCCAAAGCTCTCCCCAGTGCCAGGTGGGTGAGCTCACTTCTCTTTCCATGTTGATCTCCAGCAGGCAGGAGGGAACCCAGGCCTACCAAAGCCTGGCCCACTGCTCTGAGCTCCCACACCTGACCCTCACCCACCTGCTCTCCCCTGCCCCACTCCCAAAAACTCCCCAACAGGCTGAACCTGTGTGTACGTTTATATTTGAAAGAGGAGGACCTTTATGTGAACACAGGGACAATTTTTACACTTCTCAGGGGCTAATCCACGTGCAGGCACTGAGGGGACAAATCAGAGTCTCCCCCAGTTTGGAGGGATCCCTGCACTGGGTCAAGACCAGCTATTCTCCCGTTTCACCCAAACTTTCCTGTAAACAAGAGCTGTCAACCAGACCACAAGGAGTGCCACACCATGAAACAAGCTGCACAAACCCTATACTGAGGAGAGGGCACGGATGTGAGAACAAAGCCACTTTGTAAAAATTAATTTGGGAAGATGCGCCACAGTGTTTTAAGAGTGACGGGAACCTTGCTCACTGTGGGAGCACATGGGAATGATACAAAATTACAATGAAGGAAGTACAGGATGGGGGGTAGGGAATAAAGTGCAAGCAAAAACACAATCACCAATTTGTGACTGAGGCTTCCTAAACCTGATACAGCACCACCCAAACTTCAGAAACTAGAGACCCTCAACAAATCACTGGATTGTGGCATTTTAGCAAAGTAAACACATTTGCATCACTGAACACAGTTTATCTGCATTTTAGCACATCAGCAGGCAAAAAGCCTTCTCCCAGAGCGCAGTCTGCGCTTGACATGTGCTGACACCTTTAATCCTCACCTCCATATTGTACTTTTTTTATGCTAGACAAAGCTTGCCAATGCAAGATTTGATAGGGATGAAGAAAGATCAAGGCAAGAAGATATGCCAAAACTGTGGAGAGACAACAGACAGTCACAAAGATAAGTCTCTGAGGTAATTTTGAATATAGAAAAAGGCAGAAAATTGAAGAAATAGAGCCATATAGCACAGCTAAGTGACCAGTTACAGAGACAGAGCGTTGGCTCTGAGAAGCCAGTGTCACTAGGACGCCAACCCAGAAATACAGAGCCTACAGGAGTAGCATTTTAGAGCTCATCGCTGTCCACCTCTGAGCCAACAAAACTGCCCAACAAAAGTCTCATGTTCCCTTTCCCTGTTTTTGAACATACATGAAGAATCAAACAATTTCCAGACTGGTTTTCTTTGATAATGACTGCAGCCCCATCCAAACCTCTGTCCAAGTCAGCTAAGGGGAAGCTGAGCTGCCATCAGGATCCATGGGATTTCAGCATCGTGCCTTTCAGTTCTGTGAAATCTCACTCCTTTTGCTGTCACTGTGGGGTTTGTTGCAGCTCCCACAATGTCCAGGTTTCTCAGAGCAGGGCTGTCAAGTATGCGCAGTGCCTGGCATTGCACTGGATGCACAGCAACAGCCTGTTTCAAACTACTTTAAAGTTTGAAGAAAGAAAGGAAAAGGAAGGGAAAAAAAAGGTCACACAAACATCTTTCTCCTGTTCTTTGCCAACGCAGCATTACTAGGGCTGCCTCGTTCCAGGAGCACACGCAGATGTGCACCCCTGTTCATTTGAAGCACCAGTATTGTCAGAAGGCACCTCATGGCAAACACGTGCATGATATCACATGCTCCCAAGAGACTGTTTCCCCCTGGCCTGGCCTGGGTGAAGCAGACCTGCCCGCTGACTTGTGCTGCACTGTTTGAAGCACAGAGCTAGAATACTGAAAGTGCTTGGATAGACAGACGCTTGTGAAATTAGCTGCTTTCTGGCTTGCCTAATAACTCCTAGCCAAAGCAATTCTCTGGTTTATGTGTCACAGCAGGTGACAGAAGTACACTTATTTTTTAAGTTAAACTGCCCATTTTATAAATCTTCAGTCACAGCCTTGTAACTTTACACTCGTAATTTTTGCTGACTAAGCTCACGTTATTGATTTTATGCATCAACCTTACCTATATCCACAGCCATTCAAAGAAAATAAACAATCGTTGAGTCAACCTTTCAGCTCCATGAAAATGCTCTTCTACACAAGGGATTTGGTAACTTTGAAGATAACAGACAAAAATATTCTAGGTCCTTCTTCTCAAACTGAAGCACCAGCAAGTAACACCACCACCAGAAGCCACAGGAAGGCCAGCCACCTTTCCTCAGGCAGTTCAGATCACTTTTCTTCCCCTTTAGGAGAACAGGCAATCCCTGACTGATTAGCGCAGTTGGTGCATGTGTTAACTCCCTACTGCACTTTTAGCTCAATCCCAAAGATTCAATGAATACATTTTTATTTAAGTGCTCAATCACTTTCTTGCTGAGAGGACAGATTCCTTTGAAGTGGGAAACCCAAACTAAATAAACATATCCACAAGACCCAAGTCTCAAATAGAAGCCACTGGGTTGCTAGATTAAGTTATTCTGAATGTAATTTTCTTAAGTGAATCTAGTGCTTATGAAGGGCCAGAGAAACAGAGACACTAATCCCCAAAGCCAAGCAGCTGTGCCGCCTGCCACCAGTGTCCTGCAGAAAGGGACCAAACCCAATAGCCAGATGAGAACAGTTGTGATGCCAAATACGCCTTCTGGCCAAAACCAGCTTAGAGATAAATGCCTGCTAGCCAGGACAGAAGCAGTTTGGGGTGTCTGGGAGCCATTTACACACAACTGGAGCATCACAGCACATGGTTTCCCTGCAGCAGTGGGGAGGACATGCACTGATGACAGCCTGATTCCAGCAGGTCGAGACGCACAGACTGCCCAGCTCACAGCATTTCCCTTGAACCAGCCACATGCTGGATCACTGTCCATCCACATGAGAGCAGCACAGGAGATCACAGCAGGACACACAACACATTTTGCAGGCTGCAAAATCTTCAGTGTCCGAATCAAGAAGGACTCTTGTATGTTTGTCTTCTTGAGAGGTACAGTGTTTTGCTACTGAGAAAAAAAAGCACATGCCTCTAATAAGACTTCAGAAACATCACTGCAGCATTAAATTGCTTTTGTGTGGGTTATTTCCTTCCCATATCAGGAGGCGTTTTCCCTAACTATAAACAGAAGTTAAGTACTCAAGAGAAGCCAGGCCTGCGGTACCCAGGCTTTTCAATGCCTGCAGCCATGCAGCACAGCAACTATCTGGAAAAAGTCTTTTCCTCTTTTGATGCCTGAACCTGTGGAGCTTCAGGCTTTCTTCTTGAGCCATATCCTCCTTGGCACTTGCAGCCCATAACAAGCTATTCTTATTAACATTTTTTCTGGGCTGGGATTAAGTTGGAGAAGAGACAAGAATGACATTTTGCTTTTAAACCACTTTAAAAAGTAAGTAGCAGCTCTACCATTTAAAGTTTATATTGAATTAACTCCTAGATATATAGAAAAAAGGATATTTAGGACATAAGCATACACACATATTGCTATACAAAAGCTTCAGCTTTGATGATTTGTTATGGGTGGAGTTTTTGATAATGCCTCCGCTGAAGCCACACACATACAATTCTTGCCCCTGCACTGAGACACCAGGAGAACATTTTCTTTTCCCCTTGCCCATTCACAGTTAGATAGATTTGCTAATTGCATCAATCAGGAAGGCAGCAAAAGCAGAAGGGGTGTTTTCTTCACTGGTATGTGCCAAAGACCACAGTAATGATGAATTGCATACCTAAGACTCTATTTGGATAATGCCATCTTATCATGAGCAACCAGATCAAGCTTCAGACAAGGACAACCTAGAGGCACTGCAGTAACTTCTGCCCCCTTTTCCAAATGGAGGATTCATTTCATTAAGTGGGAGAAAGAAAGCACCACCAAAACTCAGCCCACAACCATTCACAGCTTGGGTTCGTGTTTCACAGATTCGTATCTTCAACTGATCAGCTGTGATGTTTCAGTCAGAGCAGCTGAGAGACATATTTGCAGCACTGAGATCCCTCTATTAGCACTGAGCAGATTCCTATTCTTCCCTGGTACTGGCATTTGGTGCAACTCACTGAGCTCCTCAGAAAACAATGTTAAAATTCCTCTCTGGGCAAACTGTAGTAAACCCCATCAAGTTCTGCTTCCATAGAGTCAGGAAGCTTTGTGCTCCTCTGCGCCCGATTTCAAAGCTATTTAAGGAGCTAATTTGACATCATTCAACTGGCAACATTCAACTTCATTGACAAAAGACATGCACCGTGCACGGTGAAGCTGCACAGCTCCAGTCCTGGGTGAGCTCTGGCTTGTCAAGCCCCTCAGCTGCCCCTGCAACCCATTTCCTTAGGCCCAGGTCTGAGGTTGTGGTGGGAAGAGATCTGTGACAGGACCACAGCTGCCTAAGGGCCCCAGGGCATCCTGCTCTGATGCCAACTTGGGAATTAGTGCAAAGCTTTCTGATGGCTGATATGGGAGCAGGAGCTGAGCCCCATCATCAGTGCTGTGAAACCCTATTTCATGTTGGGCCACGGAGGTTTCAGCTGACCACAGTTCCCAGCAATTCCCTATAATTGCATAGTCAGAAGAAGAGAACTCCCATGAAAAGGCAATATAATGAAAAAACAGGTTTGTATCTTTCTGCAGCTCCCATATATTCCCCTTGGGATCCCAAAAATTCCCCACAAGTGAGTGAATCAGCCAGCTTTCAGAGGGACAGCAAGATGTAGCTAGGGAAACAAAACCCTCTTAATGAGGCTCTACAGCCACTCATTTTTGCTATTTCTACCCTCAATCTTCCTTCTGACCACATTATTCTCACGATTTCTCCTGGGATGTTAGCTCTTCAAGATGGGAACTAACTCTGTACCTCCTGCCATGCAGAAGCACACAAGGAATATCCAAAATTTGGGCTGGGGAGGTCCTGAGCTGCATTCAAACTCTCTCAGCAGAATTCCTCATCATTTTCAAACAGATATGCTGTGTTTTGCAAGTTGCCATAAGATGTTTATAGTATCCTCCGACCTATTTAACACATCCAGCAGCTACAAAGAGACAGTTGAGCCAGACCCCAAAAAACATATAAGAACAGGCAAAAGAGAGGTTGTAGAAATCCTCTCTCTTTCCTTAGGAAGTTTAATTCATGGGGAATGAGGGAGAAACAAAGACAAAATTATTTTCTGGATGAATTTACAACACAGAGAAATGATTCTCCTTCAGTCACCTCCTTTGTTCCCACGTTCCCATCAAACAGACGAGAAAGGTTTGCCACCCCAAAACTAGTCTTGTTAACCAAAGAGTAAGAAAAAACCCACACGTTAGAAAACAAACAGCTGTCTCCACCTCCCATCTTCGGTACCCCCGCAATGCTGAGAAACCACCAGAAGATATCTTGAGCACACAGGATGCACATTCACCAGGTGTTACTGTGGTTTTAGTACCATCACATGCCACTTCTCCTTCAGCCACCCAAACCAACTGCTTTGCTTTTCTACCTACCCCGCTATCTGATAAGAATACAGAGGCATGAGGCTTGTACCTGAACTTGTAATTAATGCTCTCCTGCTCCTACAAATACGACTTGCAAGAAGTAAATCAGTTGTCAGAAAAATAAGAAATTTTTAAAAAAAGGGGGGGGGAGAATGGGGAAGACAAGACCACTCTAGCAGGCTTTGGAAGATTCTAAATCCTTGTCATACACTCTCTTCCTTCCAAAAGCTGCACTGAAATTACACTTCAGTTTCCTTCTTCTATGGTTTATTAGACAAGTTGTGTTTGCCTATAGATTTGTACTTTTAATTTTACAAAGCAGGCTTGTAAAGCATTTGCCTTTTCTTTTTTTAAAAAAGGGCTTTTTTTGTCCCCCTACATGTGCTGATGAAAGTAACTTTTTTCCCTTTCCAAGAAAGCTTTGCTCTCCCTCATCATAGACGGTCCTCGTCCTGTGTCTGGATGACATTCCCCAGGGATGCATCCCCTGGGGTGGTTTGAAGGCAGCAGGTCCTTCCAAGGCGGAAAAAAGATTCAGCGCCCCGGGGCAGCTTTTTAATCCCGGCTAACACCTCCAGGCAACAGATGCATCAACAAGAAGCGTCTTTGTCATGCAAATAGCAGGGCGCAGGTACACACCATGCACAAATGGCTGGGGACTGACACCCCAGGGGAGACCTCCACTTCCAGTGCTTGATGATCTCAGCTGCTCTTTGCCACCCCCCCCAGCCCCGGCACGTTGCCCTGAGAAGGGGAGTCAGAGCAAACCTTCAGGGCGGCGGTTGGGACCCCAACAAAGGTGAGCAGCACCGTGGTGCTGGAGCTGTGGTAAGCCATGGAGTGAGCGAGCATGTCATCTCCTGGATGCGGCGTTTTGATCTTGCACGCATTAAAACTCAACTGTCAGTTAGGAGACTAACAAAGATTATAGTTCAATTAAACAAAAAAATTATTTAATAACTCAAGCGTGTAACCTTGTGGTTAAACTGAAAGAACTCCAGGTTTATGTCAACATTGCAGCCCTGTAACAGCACTATTTTACTGAAATAGTAGTGCTGCTCTGACATGCAAGAGCAGCACCGAACTAAATTAGCCCCTCAGATGTTCAGCAGGCAGCTTTACACTTAGAAAGAAGATGCATTTCCCCCCCTTTCTCCCCTCCAATGTACCCACAAAGGATAGTTCCTCAAGTACCTGAGACCAGAGCCCCTGTAAGATGACATTCTGAGAGCATTAATGCCAGATCAGTAAAGAACGGAAGCCCCACAGCACACATATGTGGAGAAAATCCTCAGTGAATAATTAAATTGGACTTTGTTGTTCAAAGCTATACACCAGCACTCGGGACTTTCTTAGGAAGGTAACACGGGAAAGAGGGGGTAAAAAAAAGTTTCCCGGTCCTCAAAAGGGCAGGTTTGAGTCTCAATGCCCTCTTGAAAACCTGCATCCTTTTCCCCACAGTACAACCGAAGTTGTTTGCAGAACAGCATTTACGACAACAAATAACAACAGACCATGGTCATCATGCTTCACCCTAAATGGCTGTAGGCCTCTGAACTGGAATTTATACACAAAAAACCTCAGAGCTATAGAAAGCAACATACTGCATGAGTTTTTGCACCTTTCAAATACAGTGACATACAAAAAGGGTAGATCCATGTTATTCCCAGTGCCAAAGTACCTTGTCATTCCGACTCCAAACATACACTAATTTAACATGTTTTACTACTGTGAAATTACCAATACAGATCAGGCCCCCTTCTTTTTTGTTTTTGAAGTCAAATGCCACAACCCTGAATAAAAATCAGGAATACTGGAGAGCAAAACAATGCCAGTTATTTGACAGAGACCTCCAAGTAAAAATCGAAGAGCCAGTAAGAGGGAAGACTGCTTTATCAGAGGGAAATAACAGTATCCAAGTTCTTATATCACAGCACACACAACAGCAGTGGCATTTTTTTCAGCAGGATGCCTACAAGCAAATTTTTTTCCACTCCACTCAGATTGGGCTAATATAATTTCCACAGCTCATTTTAACATTGCCGCTCCACTGTTTTATATGTATACCAAGAGGTTTACAAAAATAAATGGGAATTGACTGTCCAAAATTAAAAGTACATTAAAATCTATCAAACATGCATCTACACCAATGGAAACAGAGGGACCAACCTGGAAGAATCAGTGCCCGCCACAACGTAAAGGAAAGCTGTAACTACTGCATCATGGTTGATATTAATTCCTAAACGACCATTTCACAATTTGTGGCTGAAGATATAGAGTATGTTTCAAAGCAATGCTGCCAGATAGATAAAGCCTTCACGCAGACCAACTGACGGCAGAAACAAATATCAATCAGCAGAGAGCAATGCCACATCTGAAGGTAAAAAAAAAAAATCCAATCTTCTCATCTTTCTGACATGCAACTTTAGCAGTTCCGCTTCCTTGATTTTCCGCAACAAATGAAAAGTTAAAGCCAGAAAATTCATATCTGTCCCAGTCACTACAAAGACGGCATTTACATCATTCCGCCACACATTATCCTACAGTCGTAAACCAGGTCTCCCCCCCAAGAAAGCCTCCAGTCCTGTTCAGATACATTAATCTCAGCTTTTCCACCGTCATCATGACCAACACCTCTAAGAGCTCTCAAACTTCACTGGACAGAGGTTCTGAACAGCAGAAGCTCAACCTTCACCGTAACTGAAGCTACCCAAGAAACCCCATCATGAACAGACTCTGCAGACCAAACAGGAGGAAACCCAGCTTGCCAAAAACAGTCGTTGGAAGAGATAACTCACTGTTCTGGGGATGGGTGGCGACAGAGATCCATTAGGCATGTATGGGTCGTTATTCATATTTGGCATCATGATATACCCAGAATAACCAGAGTATGATGGTCCCTTGCTGTATAAGCCACTGTCTGGATGCTTTCCTACGGAAGACGAAACAATGATTACATTATTCCCCACATATGCATTTCTTGTGAGTTAGAGTACTTAAGCAGGTACTGTGTATACATAAAAATGTTCTGTATGCAAATGTTTCCTTACTCATGGAAATTATTGCTGACAGAGAGCAGTCCGAAGCAATTTGTAATAACATTTTTTTAGGAAGAGTTAATTCTTAAAGGAGAAAGTACTCTCAGTGAGGAGTTTATAATACAGAACAGCCTCAGAGGAACCAAATTATTTTGCTAGTTTCCATTCAAATCAAGGTAGAAACATCAGCAATGACATCACATTTCTCAAAGAGCAGTTTCCCCCGATTTTGTACATGCCTCTAGGATTTGTGGATTTAGAAATATTGTCAGTATGGGTTTCCAACATCATTGTTAGGAAAGGGAGGATAGGGCGGTGATAACTAGATGTAATAATTTCCTTCTCTTACTGAGCCACTCTGCAGCAAACAATTCATTCTGGCTACGCTCACGGGGAACAAATAAAGGGCAGAGGCTGGCTTGGAAGGAGATCCGAACAATTTGGGAGGGGGGCTGTTGAATGCACATGGCACCACAGTCAAGAGGGAAGCCAAGAGAGGGAGGCTATGTGGTAGGAAGATAAAGTATTTGAGTCCAGGTCCTGAAAATGGGGATGAATAGGTCTCCCATCTATATGCCCGTTCACAATGATACTATTTAAAAGTGAGGTTTTAAGGAGATGCAGGGCTGAAAAGAAAACTATCCAGAGCCAAGCACCTCTCTCTCACTGCCAAAATGCTGTGAGCATGGACATCATTGCTTTTAGGCTGTTTAATGACAAATTTGGAGGAAGATTGCCACAGAGTCCTGGAAAGCACCAGGACTGAACTGTATCTGTCTTCACATGGAATTTATGATTTGGTTTAGCTTGTGATAATAAGTATTTCATTTTAAACATAATCTCCCATCCTTCACAGCACACATTCTTTGAACGCGTGTCCAGCTTCGTAAGTGATATTCAATGAATTCTGCTATTTCCTCTGTCCTCCTCAATTAAAATTAACCAGCTGGTACATTAAAAAAACCAAGAGGTCTGTCCATGCTTAGATATGGAAGAGGAGATTTAAGTGACAGACTTTGGTTATGGGGAAAAAAGAAGATTTTCTGAACACAACTCTGCACTGTATGAGTGAAGAGATAGATAGGTTTAAGCTGATATCCTAAAAATAGTTCTTCAGTGAAGATCCATTTGGCCTACTTATCGGTTTCTGAACAACTGAAATACCATTTGGTCACTCAAGATAAACGTGCTACATGTTCATCTCATTTTTAAATGTACTTTGAAAGCACTCTGGCATCCCTCTTCCCCAAAAGGTAGTAAATTTATGTTTCCCATAAGAAACCAAGTTGCAGTGTAAGGACTGTGTGGATGACCACAGAGGGACTAATAAGACTAATACTGCCTGTCAGGACTGTGCGCTTCTCACCTTCCTCGGGGTGCTCTCTGCCTTTCTCATGGTAGGAATCCTGTGCTTGAGTCTGTCTGGAAACCTGACCGCAAGGAATCCACCGTCAGAAATGAAGATAAAGAAGAAAAGTCATTGTATGGATGCTCATTTATCGATCACAGCACTACAGCTTCTTGAAGCAAGAAAAAAGTTAGAGCATGAGATAAACATCTCTCTTTTTCCTCTTGAGTCTCTTGGAAGGCAACTGTACCAGAAACGTTTGTGTAAACGATCGTTTTATGACAACGTGAATAACTATGGGGCTTTGCGAAGCCCTTCTATCAGAAGCACCCTGCATTTAATGAAAGGGGTTAATTTCTGGGAAATATTTGGAGCTTTGGAGGTCAAAACGCTCTAGGTAAAAAGATACCAAAATAATAATAATAAGGTTGTCCTCCTTACCATATCTTTAGGAAAAAAAAAAGTGGAATAAAAAAATATTAAAATTTAACAAAATTTTTAAAAAGGCAGGTTCCCCGCTCGCCCTGAAGTTGTTTTGGCGTCGGGAATTTCTTCCCAAACAGTTTTATGCAAATCCCTTAAAGAGTTTACGGCTAATGCTCCAACCCCGCTGATTTTACTGAAGAAATTTCATGGCTGCTTGAGGTTTAATACCACCGCACCGTCGGGGGACTCGCGGCAACTTTCTCATCCCGGGCCGAAGCGCGGAAGGGGCCACCCCCTCCAGCCCAATCTCGGGCGCGGAGAGCGACCGGCTATGCTCGCCGCACCTATAGAGATGGGAGTTGGGATGGGATTATTTCCTTTTTTTTTAGGGCAAATTTGGGAAACACGATTTTCCTCAGTGCCCCGCCGAAGCTCCCCCCCTCCCTCGCGGCGGGAGCCGGAGCCCGCCGGCATCCCGCGACCCTCCGCTCCGCGCTGCCCCGCGGAGCCCCCGCGGCCGCGCACCTCGTGCCCGTTGGCGCCGGGGGCGATCTCGGACTCGTTGACGAGGGAGGACTTGATGTCGGCCAGGTCGCCCTCCTCCTCGGGGTGGCTGATCTCGGCGAAGATCTTCTCCTTCTGGGGGTCCCCCTCGTCCTTGAAGGGGATCATCTCGTCGGTGGCGCAGAGCTCCGGGTCCCCCCCACCGCCCCCGGCCCCCGGCAGCTGCGGCATCCTCACGGCAGCGCGGCGTCTGCTGCGGCCGCCGGCCCGCCGCGGGAAGGGGAGCGGGAGGAGCAGCGGGGGGAGGAGGAGGAGGAGGGCGGAGGAGGAGGAGGAGGAGAGAGGAGAAGAAGGAGGAGAGAAGGAAAAATCCCGTGAACTCCTCGGGGTTGCTCTCGGCAGCTGGAGACCCCCGCCTGTCCGCCCGCCCCCTCGGGGCCGAGGTACCCCGGCTCCCGCACGGCACAGACCCCGCGGCGACCCTCGCCCCGACGCGCCGCACGGCCGGAATAGATCGAAATACAGCCGCTTGTGTCCCGACCGCGCCGGGGACCGCCCCTCAGGAGACCCGACCCCCTCTTCAACCCCCGGGACTCGGGCTCACCCCTGGGGGTGAGGGGACGCGGTGGGGAGCGGAACCCGCCGAAGTTTGGCCTCCGACTGAAGTTGCCACCAACCCGGCGGGACCGAGTTAAAATGGCTGGGGGGAACCGGGCGGGGGGAGGGGGCGTCCCGGGTGAAGGGGACGGCGCTACCCGCGGCGCGCACCCACCGGGCCTTTGTCTGCCGCTTCGTCCGCGGCTCCGGGCACGGCTGGGCTCGGCTCGGCGGCACCGCGAGGGGCGGGGGGCCGAGGAAGAAACAGCCCCGGGAGGGAGGGAGGACAGGAGGGAGGGATGGAACGGGCGGGGAAGTGCCCCCCCTTCCCCTCTGCGCCCGCGGGCAGGGGGAAAAAAAAAAAAAAGTTGCCGGCGCGGCGCCCCCGGCCGCCTCCGCGCTCAGCGCTCCGCGCTCAGCGCCCGGCGCGGGGCCTCCTGCCGCAGCCGGCGGGCGCGGCGCCCCTCGGGGGGCGGCGGTGGGGCGCGGGGCGGCGGCGGCGCAACTTCAGCATCGCTCCCGCCCGCCCGCTCTCCGCCGTCGGGGCGGGGCGGGGGCGGCGGAGATGAAAGAAGCCGCCGCCGTGACTGACACCGCGCCCGGGCAGGGAGGGCCGGGCAGCGGGGGCGGGGAGGGGGAGAGGAGGCGGCCGGGGCCAGTGGGGAGGGAGGAGGAGGGAGCGGGGAGCGGGTGCGGGGCTGCCCCGAGGCAAACTTTGCTCTGGCTGCCCTGAGTAGCCTCTATGTGTGTCCGTGTGTCTGTGTGTCCTTGTGTGTGTCTGAATGCACACGTGTGCGTGTGTGTGCGTGTCCGCGCCGCGGGGTCTGCGCCGGGACGCTGCCGCTTCTCTCCGTCCCCAGCCAGGAGCCCGCCGAGGAGGGCACAGGCACTAGCCGCATCCCCGGGAAGGGCGGATAGACCTGCTTTTTTTAGGGCTGCTTTGTTGAGCCTTCCCAATCGCCACATGGCGCTGCTCCGATGTGGGAAGTGTGCGAGGGATTGACCGGGCTGCGCCCGCGCCCGCTTCAGACGAAGAGCAGAATTAAGACATCCCCACCTAATCCAGCAAGTGCCCGGCAGAAAACTAGTAGCCCCCGAGAGATCGGGGGGATATGCTTGTCCCGGTTTCGGACGGGTAAATGGAGCCAGAGCATAACGGAGATTCATTCCTCCACCCCGTCCCGTTCCTCCAGCATCGTGCTGCCCCGTTAGCTCCCGGCTGCCCCGCTATCGCCCTGCTGCAGGGCACGAGTACAATAAAAAAAAAAATCATCCAGACAAAAGCAGGCGCTGAGCTTGGGAAACGTCAGGACCCTCAACTTTTATTTTGCGAACGCGGTGGGCGCACATTTTGCAGGAAACAACTTCCCATGATTTAGGCGTCGCAAAGGTGCGCTTGGTGCTTTGCACATGCCCCGTCAGGTTGCTAAACCTTCAAGAATCGGGAGCCGGAGGAACGGGAACTTGTGGATGCTCAATCCGTTTTCAGCAGATGCTGGGTTCGGCGCGGCGACACTGCCGGCCGGGACACGGGGCAGGCTGAGCCCGGCTGCCCACGCCGCCGCCAGCGGCTCTGCATCATCGGCCACGAACGAGTAATTAATATCCAGCTGAGAAATGAGACCCTCCAAACCCCGAGAAAGGGAGCAAGGTAGTGGAAAACGGGGGATGGACTTGCCAAGTGGAACAAGTGCGTGAAATAAATAATCGAGAAAGAAAGAAATTAGAAATCTAACCCCTGGGAAGGTACTTAATTGTGCAATGCTCCCTGGATGCAGGGAAACCCCCTCTCTCCCGGAGGCGGCTGGAGAGAGGCGATGAGGAAGCGGTTGTTTGGAAAACGACAGACAACTCGGGGATGGTTCGTGAGCGGAGACGCACATCTCCGCATCCCTCCCTCCTCTCTTCCCTTTCCTGGTGCTCGGCGGACACCGGACACCCAGGCTGGGCGAAGCTGCTCCGGGACGGTCCCGTTCCGAAAAAAAAAAAAACCTGCGGCGAGAGGCTGAGCGTTGCAACCCGTTCCCCCGACGGGGCGGCGTGCCCCGAGAGCAGGCACAGGGGTCCCCGCCGGAGAAGCCGGCAGGGCGGCCACTCGTCTGTTTCATTACCGGGTCCCTCTTCCAGCCTCCCCCCCCTCCGCCGTTCCTTCACGTGGGCTGGACTTTTTCCGGGATCGGTTTTTGGTGGAAAGATTTTGAGGGCAAAAAAGGGCCGGGATGGGGGCGGCGGGACCGGGGCGGGGGGATGTGTGCGTGTGGAAACCGTAATGATTTATGATAAGAAGATAAACTCAGGAAACCTCAACTCCAGCGTCAGATTCGACTGGAGACAATTCAGAGCTGTCGCTTTACTCGCAGTTCGTGGGGCTGGGAAGGAGTGCACGGCCGGGGGGGGGGGGGGCAAGGCCCGGGGAAAGGGGGCGTCCCACGGTGGCCCCGCTCGCGCCCGACGGGACCCCGCCACTCTCCCCGCGCCGCCGGCAGCGCGCCCGCCGCCGTGCCCGGCACCGGGCTCCGCAGCGGCTGCCGCGCCGTTTGGTGCTTTAACAGGGTTTATTTTTGCGCTTTAGGTGTTCTTTTATTTTATTTTCATTTTAGCGTGGGTTTGTGTTTTTCCCGTGGTTTGGGGTTTTTTTGTTTGGTTGGTTTGGTTTGTTTTTTAATTATTTTTGGACGGGTTTTGCCTTTTTTTTTTTTTTTTATTTCGGTCGTTTGAGGGGGTTTTGGCGTTTTAGAGGGGGTTGTGGCTTTTTGTTAGTTGGGTTTTTCTGCATTTCAGCGTTGAAGGCACCCTTACTTTGAGCACTCCCCGACGGCCATCCCGGCTTGCCAGTCTTCGGGGAGGGGGGGGCGAATAGGGAGAGCAAACCCGCCGTCAGCTCCGGGGCGGGCGAGCACCAGAGGTCGGGGCAGCGGGATGAGCCCCTTAGAGATTAAGGGGGGCTGACCGGGGAGAGGGGGAACGGGGCTTCCAAGGACGACACCCCCCCCGGGCTCAGCAAGCGGGGCGGGGGGGACACACGACACCCTCGCGTGCGAAGCGGCGTCCGCCGCCGGCGCCCCTATATAGGGGAGGGCGGGAGTGGGGCGGGGCGGCGGCGCCTTTGATGTCCCGCCGGCGGCCCCTTTCATCCCCCTTCGGGCCCCCCCCCGGGCCCTTTGTGTGACTAAATTTGGCAGGAGCATGGAGGCGCGCCAGGGCGCCCACGTGTGCGCCGAGCTCCCAGCTGAGAGAGCCGGGGTTTTCTTCCGGGTAAGGAGACAGCGGGGGAGATCAAAGAGTTTGGGGAGCTGGAGTAGAAATGTGCAGTGGAAATAAAGTAAAATTAAAAAAAAAAAAAAAAAAGAAAAGGAAAAAAATATCCTCCGGCCTGGACGCATGCCAGCTCCGAGGCAGGGCGGGGAGCGGGGGGAGCACATGGGGGGGGACCGGCGGGAGGGAGGAAAAAAAGTAAAATATATTCTTGCAGAGGTGGGTTGCAGTTGTTTTCTGGAGAAAAAAAAAAAATCAACCAGCGAACCAAAAAACCCAACCCTTTTGTTTAAAACCACCGGGCTGTGGAGCCAAGCGGGCTCCGCCGGGAAGTGCCGCCCGACAGCGCGTCCGCAGCGCCCGGCCGGGCCGTAGCTGCGCGGCCCCGGGGCAAAACTCCTTTATATTGCCTGACACACGAGCAAACAGCGGTAAAAAGTCCCCTTGCCCCCGCCCGAGAGGCCAGTGACCGTTCGGAGGGAGTCTTTCTAGGCAAACCCTCCGCGGATTTTTCTCCCCCTGGGCTGAAATGTCGAGGGTGGCCCCCCGAGGGGTGGGTGCTCTGTTGGCCGGGCGCCTTTTGCGGCAGCCCACGCTCTGCCCTGCGGCTCCCCGATGCTGAGGTGCTGCAAGACTACTTTATGGGCTGTGAGGTGCATGGGTGGCACATCTGGGGAGCGGGAGGGGAACCCCAGAGAGTCCCACTGCCGCCCCACACACCTTGCCTGCCCGGGCTCCCCCTGCTCCCTCAGGACTGCAAAGCACAAAAAAAGAAAGATTTAGAAATTTCTCAAATCAAGCTTTTTCAGTGCCTTTTCAAGGCAATGTGGCTGAATTATAGGTGTTCCCTGGGTCTGCATTCACCACTCCATTTAGATAATGTCCATGATTTACGTGCAAGTTGAATATATAGGCTGAATTCCCAAATTCCTTCTGAAGTAAATAAATCCTCCTCCATCAGGGCATGGGGTGAGCTCGGCCAGAGCAGGGATGCGATGAGGGTCTGCCCTGGTCTCTGCAGTGTTATCCCTGTGGTCTCCCACATGTGGTGCTGCACGGCACCACTGGGGAGCCAGCCTCAGCTGCCTCAGGTTGTATGGATGAGTTTAGAAGTACAGACCTGTTCCATGCCTCTAAAACAAGGATAATACTTCTAAGACTCGTTTTTACCTGATGACAATAAATGCAATGCTGTGTTTAAAGAGGCTCACTGCTCCTCTGATGAATGCCATAGGAAAAGCTGTAAATAACAGATCAGAATTTTTGAGGCAAAACCTAAAGTGTCCTCCCTCAGTCTTGTGTTTTACCTGGCAGACAGTCCCTTTGGCAGTGCAGTCCCTTTTCAGTGCTTTTACAAACACAGTGTCTAGATATCTGGTTTGCCAGTGGGTCCAGGTTTGGGTTGCAGACACTGTGGCCCACAGCCCCATGACTTATGTCCAGCTGCTCATCGACGTGGCAGTCACCTGCTGCAGTCTCTAGATGCTGCTGAGGCTGTTTGGTCCTAGATGATGAAGCAGGATGCCAGTGCCTGGTAGCCTTGGGGGAACTTAGGTGTGGTGTGGAGAGGATTTCTCATTGCACGCATGATCATTTCTGTCATGGTGGCTAAAAGTCAAGAGGATTCTGCTGAGTGAAGGGAACTGCTTTGTATTTGCTGAAGATTTATGTTTTAAATGGAAAAAACCCCCAACAAAACGAGAATAATGTGTGCTGGTTTTTGAAGACTCATTTGAGTCTTTCTGAAATGTGGACTGATTTTTTAAAATTATAACAAAGGGCATCCTGGCTACGTTTCTAGCAGCTATATCAAAGAGTAACTGCACTTCTCATTTAAAGCTACTTTGAAAGAGATCACATGTAATAGGTATTAGGATATTAAGACTGTATATGTGCTTTTTGCTTTTTAATTTACACATCCAGCTTTCCAGTTCCGGGATGCCATTAATGTTCTTAGCCCAGAATTACTCTGTTTAAAGAGCTAGGTTTTCTTAGCCCTTGCAAAAACATGGGCTTTGTGAGATTTGAATGAGCAAATCTTACCAGCGCATTTTTACTATAAGAGCTTTTGTTTAGAGGAAGGCATTGGTGGCTCAGATCTCACAAATATATTATCTTATTTTGAGATTAAAATAGTTAGCAGTTCAGTGGCTGCTTTCTTATTCTTTTTTTAAGTGCAAGATAGAATACAGGGCAAGTGGCATGGTTTATTCAAATAAATTATGACACAAAGTAGCTTGCAAACTAACCCTTACATTGAGAACTGCCTTTGCAGGATTATTTCTGATGACTCATCAGATCAGATAATCCACAGCATGTGGATAAAAGGGGAGGCAGGACTCAGAGTCAGAACTAAACCCAGAAGGCTATGCATGGAAAAATGCAAAATGTGAGGTTAATGTTGTATTAAAGGTAAGACCTGAAAAAAGCACAGCAATGTGCTGCCCCCCAGCAGGGATTTTTAGGCTGGCATTTTTGAAAGGACCAAAGAGATGTTCAAAGGGAGTAGAGTACAACATCCCCAAGGGGGCCTTTGAAAATCCAAACTTCAGTAATTTTGTTGGACACCACATTTATGTGAGATTCTGGCTGAAGAAGCGTGTTTTAATTGCAGCGTAGCAGTTTTGGCCATTTATGTCAACATCTACTTTCTTAGAGAGGGAAGTTCTGCTCCTGAATAAATAAACGTAATACGTGTCCCAGAACGGATGAGATTTTCTCCATCCCCGAGATCCAGGATGCCGCACCCAGGGGCAGTGTCTGTGGGCAGATTTTCAAAGGCCCCTCCAACAGAGTCCTGCTTCTGCTCCTCTAGCTTGGACTTGAAGTGCTGGTGCTTGTCCCACACCGCGACTTCTTGGATGCACTAGGAAAAGCGACTCAGGACCTTTTGCTGAGGGTTTTGTGCACACATTGTTGGAAGCCTTATGCTGAAAATGGTTATTTCTATTTCTACTTGCTTGTACAGTGCAAAATTAGTATCTGTAGCCCCGTAAGTATATAAGGTGCTTCATGGAACAGTCATCCTTCTACAAAAGCCTTTGGCATGGCTATAGCTAGACCTGTTTTGGAATTCAGCATAAACTAGTCGATATATTCTGCCAAATATATAATGAACATGCGAATCTGACTGTGCACCAGTGTTTCCTTCTAGCTTTTGAAATGGCAACCATTCCCTTTCTGTGCTCCCAACGAAATCAAAGCATCTTGTAATCCTTTGCTTGTTTTTAAGTGACAGTAGTCCTCTGTTCCCTGACAAATATTGCCAGCAGAAGCCTGGTAGCTCCAGACAAGGTCCTTTGAAAGAGGTGGGAGGGGAGGGAGGCTCTGTGGGCAATTTTCCAGCAGCAGCTGTGCACTAACGGCATGGGAGTGTGGGAGGCTACTCCCGGGTTAGTAAGACAGTTCAGCAATGCAGTGAATGTGTGTTCCCAGTGCATGACTCCTATTTACTTTTTTTTAATTCTCTGACCTCTGTCTGACCAAGTCCATCACCCATATGCAGCTGGACAGGGAGAGGGAACAGCAGTCGGGCTGTACCAGGGATCTCGCTGCGCTTGGTGAAACATGTGGCGCTCCCCCCGGAAAAGTCTTTAAAGCAAGTAACGAGGTGGTGAATTTTCTTTCTTGCTGAGAAAGTTATTTGGAGGTGGGTCTTATTTTAAATTACCATCTCTCACTTCCCAGGGAAGTAACTGCCATTAATTTGCCTGACAGAGGTATTAAACACTAACAGCTGAATGCCAGTCAAAGGCAACAGAGTTTGCTAGGAAAGTGCCAGAAGAAGACAATTGGAGTTTGCAGGAGTCTGGGGTATTGTTCAGAGCCCTGTCATCTCAGCATCACAACTTCATGGTTTCAGGTCTGGTAATGATCCAAAAAGACATGTCTTCACAGAGACTGAAAGGCAGAGAGGCATGACATACAGGGACAGCAGTCAGGGCTCACCTTTTGATGAGGAGCAAGATCAGTCTGAGTTGCAGCTGACCATTTCACCTTTAGTTCAATCTTCCTTTGCATGGGTCTCATGGGCTACTTGTGTCCATGTCCAGAGAAAATGGACAGTTTTGGCTTGCAATTCAGAGTTTCACAAAGGCTGTGTAAGGCTGAGAGAAGTAAAGGGATGTGAACAAAAGTCCTGCAGATGTGGCTGAGTTGTCAAAGGAGGGTGAACACCACACACAAGCAGGTTTTGGTCAAATTCTGCAGACCTTGACTCATAACTGAGCTGAAGCAGGGACCTACAGATGAGACCATGAGCTGAAAAAGACCAGGATGACATTAAGGACAGCATGGGGTAGAGGAGAAAACTGTAAGTGAATGGTTGCACTTACAATCACAAAATTCCCTGTGCAATGCTGCCCTAAGTCTCTCAGACCACTTGTGGTTCCTGCTGAGTTCAGCCAGAGCGTGGATGCTCAGCACCTCTAGAAATAAGCGCTGCCTAAGGAGGAGTATGGTTTCTGCCCTGATGAAGAAGAGTAATGAGAGAGGGGGACCTTTTGAGACTAGTCCAGCTATTGCAGAGGGTTGAAGCCAGGGTTCAGATTGTGGCCGTTGTTGCTCCTCTCCCAGGCCAGGCCATTACGGCATGATTGATCAGGCTGATCCTGATTGATTCTGGCTTGTACTTCTCCACAGAAAGCTGTGTTTTCTCTCCTGTTTCTACCTCACCTCCTCTCCTGCCTTGTGCTGGTCAGAAGGAAGGAGCAGCTGCAAAATTTGAGTGTCTGAGTGACCCTCCAGTCAACAGCCGAGCCGACTATCCTTGCCTATGTAGCAAGGCTTTTCAACAAAACAAGAGACTCCAGATAATAACACTCTTCTTGGCTAAAAGATTTTAATAACTTTTACTAATTTCAGTACCTTTTTACACAACGTGTAATTAAATTATGAAGTTTCATGCTGTAAGATGTTATGGAGGCTGACAGAACGAATGGATTCAGAAAAGGATTAGGCAAATTCATTTTGTCTATGAAACAACCAGTCGGATACAACCTCCAGCTTAAAAAGTCCCTGAACCTCCAATTGCAGGCAGTCATTCCAGACATAAGGAAGGTGAGGCAGCAGAGGAGTGCAGATTGGAAAACCAAAAACTGCAGAAAATGACCCAAATGCATACTGTGATGGATAAGTCAGAATTTGAATTTGCAGCATGCCGTCAGTCACTGGCCCCAAGCTATAAGCAAGATTGATACCAGCTGATGTATGCATGCCACTACTACGTTGATAATGAAATAAAACTTTCCCTGGTTTATTTGTCTGTCCCTTGAGAAATTCAGTCTTTCAGACCTCTCTCACAGCCAAGACTACTTTTTATTGCATTTCTTTATGTTTGCTGGCCATGAAGCATCTAAATAGTGTTTCATTAAAAAAAATCTTTATATGAGAAGGATCAGAAGCGTTCTATGGTATTTATATTTCTTTAAAGAGGGTATCCTTGGCAGGCAGGCAGGCTGTGGCTTGCTGTTGTATGTTAACAAAGGATCATCCATGAAATATTAGCCATAACAAGGATAATATTAAATAATTAGAAAAATTAGCTTGTAATGGGATTTAATTTCATATGTGACACATTATTTTGACTTCCAGTAAACCTTTCTGTTTTCCCTTGAATGCAAGCAAACACCTTGTTATGTTGAGATCTCTTCCTCTTAAGCACCCTGCATTTAGCCCTGATATGGGCACAGGATTCACCAGATTATTTTGCATTAGGAGAGTGCTATCTTTAGTGAGAGCAATTAAAGCAAAGGGGCTGCAGGCCAAAGCACTAGAGCTGTGTAAGGATAGCAGAAGCTGTAGATTAAGCTGTATATTAATTACTTGGTTCCCTACTTGGAGCTATGAACAGTGAATTCTTTATTTTTATGTTGCATTTTTAAGGTAGTTTGTGGTTCACTAAAATGCACCAGGAGGTTTTGTATGTAGATATTAAGATGGTGGAACTACTATGGATGTTCTGATAAAACAGCTGGGGCAGACTCCAGAGATGGATCCAGAGGAAGGGTGCAGAGCAGCTCTTGGGGATGTTCAGGTCCGTTGCTTTATGCAAACGTTTGCGCAGGGTTGCAATGAAGTGGTTTTACTTCATCCGCACCCTGACCTGTGCTGTGGATTTGATGTTGTGAGTCTGAATGAATGTCTGATTCGGGAAGGTCTCCCCACCTGCTCCCCACCATGGTTTATGGACCTGCCCACACAGCCTCTGTTACACATGGGATGCTCTCCAAATTAGCAGGTCTCTGCCCCAGAGAAGCTTATGCTCCGGAGAAAGTTCTTATCTTTGAATTTATTTGAATTATCCTCATCTGGGGAAATGGATTATCCTTCAGCTCATTCTCATCTCTCAGAAGCTCCTTGTCCCCTCAGTCACACTTTTGTCTCCCTTGCTACTGCTGCACATCCTCCCTATGGATTCTCCTCGCAGCTGGGGAAGCCTGCAAGGTCCCCTGGGGCTGCTACTAATTTTCCAGACAGGCATCAGGGCAGCTGTCTCTTGCCCGGTGTCCAAGCAGGGGAGGGGGTCCTATTAATGTTACTTTGTTTAGTTGGTCTGGATCTTGTCAAACATATGTGCTTTCAGAAGTCCTGACTCTGACCTGGGAAACAGGTGGCACCTTGTAAGCCTTTTCAAAGGGACTTCATCTGCTGTGTAATTTAGGCCCCTGTGTTAAATATAACTCAGTGTGGAGCAACGCCTGTAACCATCATGCTTGGGCCAGTGTCTGCATGTCAGTTCAGTGGGGCTCTGTATAAATGCAAGAGCTCTCACTGGGCATCCTACCCCCAAGCTAAGGGTCTCTGCCTATGGTGCTTGTCATCTCTCATGCAAGAAGGGGATGATCTTTTGTGCCTTACTCCCATCAAAAACACAAATGCTCATTTACTGTATGGTAGATGAGGAAACGGCAGCAGCAACAGTTTTAACACTGATTCTGAAATCCATCCCTATCACAGAATCACAGAATCAATTATGTTGGAAAAGACTTCTGAGATCATGGAGTGCAACCTATGACTGAACACCACGCCAACTAGACCATGGCACTAAGTGCCACGTCCAGTCTTTCCTTAAACACCTCCAGGGACGGTGACTCCACTATCTCCCTGGGCAGCCTATTCCAATATCTAATAACCCCGATAATAGGCATTAATGTAATATAGCATAATTTAGTAAGTGTGCAATAGTTAACATTTAACTTTTCTGCCCCTTTTGTTCTGCCAGGAGCCTAAATGTCAGCCACCACCTGGGTGATGGGGCAGATGCATGGCTTGAGACTGACCCAAGGGCTGAGCTACCTTCAAGATTGCTGTGTGGCTGGAGGATCCTGGAGAGAGACATGGGCTACCATCAGGCCAAAGAAGAAAGTGCCCATGCCTCAACAGGATTGTTGGAAGTGGTTTCAAGGAAAGATGGGCCAGGCCGGCTGAGAACAGAGACCACATGGCACAGTGGTGTGTTTGGCAGAGGTGCCAGAGAGAAGCCTGGATGGTGGGCAGGCAGTGTGGTGATCCATGCTGCCAGTGGGGCAGGGGAGAGGTGAGGTGGGTGGGAAATGCTCAGGTGCAACTCATGGCTAAACTGAGCGGTGTCAAAGAAGATTGGATGAAAGATGGGGGGGGAAAATCCTTGAGAATGGCTTCCTAGCCACCCCAGGGCTGGAAAGTGCTTGCTATGTGTTCAGCTCTGAAATCAAAGATTGACCATAAGATGTGACATAGCCTTTGCCACTGCCCTCGGGGGAGCCTTTCCCTCCGACCTGGGTGTATCAAGGGCACAGGCCCTTTTGCCTGTGAAGTTATGTGCAACAGTCGAATGTATATTGCCCCATGGCAATTTAATTTACTTTAACTTACTGTCTTGTGGTCTTAGTTTTATAAGACTCGGACATCAGGCTATCACAGAAAAAGAAAACAGCGTTGACCAAGATGTAGAAGTATTTAATATCAATTGTTCCTTGGTAAAAGGGAGAAAACACAAACTCTTTGTGGAGGAGGTCAAGGAGCTAATTGTCAGAGTACTGCTGGGCTTCAGGTCCTGTAGAGAGCTGTTTGAAGGAGGCCAGTTACTCATTCTTAATCTCTCAGCCTCCAGCACAAGTGACAATGAACGAGTGTCCAGACACATGCTTTCAGCAGCCTTGGCAGCAGTTGCTTAAAATTAATTCCAGCTTGTGATTCCGGAGGCTCGTCTCTTGAAGCAGATCCATGATATCCTCTGCATCTGTGCCATGAGGAACACAGCAGGACTCCAGCCCCCACTGGACACCTACATGTGTGTACGTGTGTGTGTACACATATAGCATACATGTCCAGGCTGAGCAGCTTGGCATGAACATCTCTGTGGCCAAGACAGTGGCCAAGGCAAGCAGACCAAGGAGGGTTGGGGCTAGCCCTCCTTTGGCTGGGTCAGTGGCACAGCTCCCTACCTTGCTGCAGGAGAAGCATTCCTTTCCCCATTCCTTCTCTCAGGTGAAGCGTACTTGGCACGCCTTTCTTGGCAATTGCAACACTGCAGGCCCGTAATAGTCACAAATATTAAATACATGTGTTATTTCAGTTTGTAAGTGCTGCTTATGTTCTTCGATTAGCTCGTGGGGAGGGTGGTGTCAGTCTGGAGGGGCCTCTCGGAGCAACGTCACTCACTGTGGCCATATAGCACAACATCATGTGCAGCAGGACTTTAGTTTCGAGGGTTGAAAATGTCTTTATTTCAAGTAGACAGCCAAGCTGCAGAGCTGTGAGGGATTTTCATAAGCGGAAAATTTCATCCCTCTCTCCCTGGAAAGGCAAAATGCTGCTGAACCAGGGCATTTTATTTTCTGTTATCTGCTTGCCCTGACTGAGTGTAGTTCACATACCTGTGGGACAATGTGCACACACCTAGCTGGGCTAGTTTGTTGGCTGCACTTTCCCTTAGCAATGAAGGCTTTCTTCTGTGCAAGTTATTGTGCTGGGCTGTGCCATTAACCATACATACTTAACCTAGGAGGGTTTTGTAAACAGTCCACCACCTGTTTAGCAATGGTGAGTAGCTCTGGCCATTCAGACACATCTGTATAATGGGAAGACATTACCAGCAGGCATTTTGCAGGAATACTGATTTATTTCATTTACATAAAATCTGTAAGGACAGCTCTCTAAGTCTATAGGGCTTCAAAAGCTTAAACCAAATGAAGTTATTAGAAGAACACAAAACTGCTCACTCAATTCTGTGAGCCCAGCTCCTCCCTCAGAAACCCACCTCTGCTAAATCCAGCCTAGATATATATTATTTGCAGTGCATAATGAGCATTTGCTGATGCTGCCTTGGAAAAGGCAAGAAGAACTCACCATAAAGCTGAAGGAGCCTCGTAGCAACTACTGTACCCCGGAGCCCTTCCTCCTTCAAATTTCACAGCATCTGGCACAAGCACCTCTGTCAGCTGTGATGGTTACGGAGTAGTCCATGCAGAAAAGCTGCAAGCCATTTGGAGAAAAACGAAGTAAGACACCTGACAGTACTATGTCACATGGAGGTATCAGGGGCACTCAATAATAATTGCACCTGCATGTTATTTAACAACCACATTTTGGGTTTGCATTGGCCATTTCCCTTATGTACTTGAGGATCTGGTCTACTTTTCTGTTGCTACCAAATTCTGAAATTGTTTGACAGGAGAGTTGGTCGAGCATACCATCCCGTCATGTTCATGTGGGTTTTTCTGTGTTTTAACCTAAAAGCATTTTTTAAGCAAGATTTTGGAGCAAGATTTATTTTCAGTTTCTTTAGGGCAATTTGGAGCCAGAAAGGAACAAAAAAGCCTCCAAACACCAAAGGAAATGGCGCCACTGAACAAAGGGTCTCTTGTTTGTAAACTTCCATTTTAAAGTGTTGGTGTATATTCTACTGGAACAGTTTTCAGTTTTTCACTTACACAGTCCAATGTTTTAAATACTAACCTATTCAAGAGTCAAGTACCTTTTATGGTCTTTTGGAGTGTCTTTTCAGTGCTGCCTCTGTGTTTCTCAGAAAGCTGCGCTTTTTTCTCCCCCATGTATCGATCCTCTTAGATAATGTATCCAGTGAGAAAAAGGAGAGTGTTTCAATTTGCAGAGAAGCACAGTCAAAGAGATTGAGCTGAATCTGCTCTGTAATCTGTCAGCTGCAGAGCCTTCATCACTGAATGATCCTCACCTCATGTTTCTGCCACTTGAAGCACAAGAACAGGACTCTGTTTCAGAAAAATAACAGCCCAGGAACAAAATAAAAAAAATCCCACTTCCTTGCTCCCCCCTCAATTTTCCTTTGAATCTAGATGTGGTCTAGCCAGGAGAAATTTTTTTCTCTGCACTTCTACCTTAGTATTTCTGTCTACATTGCTTTGCCTTTCTCTGCCGCCAAAGCTAAGTGTTTGCTGAATTAAATAAACTATGCTGCGTTGACAGAGCTTGTGAATGCTGCTATTGTCACCAGAATCCTTTCGCTGATCCGACCCCAAATGCTAATGCCAACTCTGATGCAATAATAAGCGAACAAGAATCGATCATGCTGAAGAGACTAAGAGAATCTCCAAAAAGTAATTTTATAGGCTGGTTTTGTCACCACGGGGCAAAAGTTTGGGTATCCTATATCTTGTCTGGTTTGGAATCACTCCTGTCTGTCAGAAAAGGTTTTTTAAGTTAGTAAATGCTCAGCACATTTAAGAAAATCTCTTGTCATATAGCTGAAAAAAAAAAAAAAGGTAATGATTTCAGTTGCAAGTTCATTAATAATATTGGATTTAATGGATTTCCAGTGTTTGCATAACGCAGTAGGGGATCCACAAGGATTGTTTCTATCTGTATTGTAGAGAGGAAGGAATCACACAATATAAATTCTCTAAGATGAAGAATTAGAGTAATTTCTGACAAGATACTTTCTTAAGACCTGAAGATGAGAGGTCTGAATTTTCAAAAAAGAACTGTAATAATTTAAGTTTCCTAATTTTGCATGGCTTAAATGCCTACATGCTGTTGTATATCCTAGAACCAAATATTACTGACAAGTTCCCATAAAATATTGCGCCTATTGTTTTTTGTCTACTGAGGCCTAGAAACAAAGATGTCCATCTAAGTGTCCAGCTGGTCTTTGTCAAATTACCCAGGAAGAGAACATCCCTTCTCAAATCCCACACCAGTATTTCCTCTGACACCTATTGTTTCTTCTGCTTTTGGACATGCTGGAAAGCAGCAGCGGGAGAAGAGGCACTTTGGGGAGTTATGGTGGGAAGCTGATGGGTCAGACCAGTATTGGAGTTCCAGAAGGGAAGTCCAGTATATTTGCGTGACACAGCATGGTAACCCTTTATAGTAATGTTTTCCTTTTCATTTTGTTTTCCTTTCTGACAATATAGCACAGAAAACTCAGTGTGGTTGTATAGAGAGGTGCTGCATGAACGACTCACTCTGTCTCCAGACACTGTGTTTTACTGACGTGCATCCTGACCCAGGAACTACATTCTCAGGCCTGTGGCTTAGGAGAGTCTTGTACAACCCAGCACCTGCCAATAGGAGAAAGGCAACTTGCCTTGACTTTTCTCCATTTGGCCCTTGTCAGGGCGTACTTACAGCTGGGTTACCTGTGGTCTCATGGAAGCACTCTGCTGTTATGCTGACCTTTGCCTCCTAGGCAGGGTCCCCTGGCTTTATTCATGCTCTGGTGTCAAAGAAGGTTGGAAGATACCTAGTTTCTCCAAAAATGGGCACTTTCCGTGTGAGCTTTCTGGTTTACAGAAATAAGCAGAATTTTATTCTTTCTTCCTTGGTAATGAGGAGAAATGTCATAGTTTCTAACACTTTCAGGTTTGTAAGCAGAAGCTCTGGGCCATCACGGCTTGCTCTGTTCTGACTCTGGTGTTTCAGAGGATTTCAGGAGAGCCAGCTCCTGTGGGTTTTGAAGGGGATCCCAGAGCATGGCAGCAGAAAATTACTTCCTTCCTCAGCCAGGGGAGACAGAGACCTGCAGCTTTTACAAAATCTCATGTTCAAACGACTGTCAGCTTTGCCGTGGCAGTGACCAGCAGAGTCCAGGCTACCATTTGACTTCTGCTACTCAAGCAGAGGCTGATACAAACCAAACTGATAATTCCCATCTGCTGGAATTCAGATTGCAGCACAGAAGTGACTCTTTAAAAGCTACGGAATAATTATTGCACCTGTAGTTGGAATTTTTTCTCCAGGCCGACTTACAGTTTATAAATATGTGAGATAGGAGATTGGTAATTCAGTTTATAGTTTGTATGAACCCTGAAGCTTATGTCAGTGCTGTTATCTATTATAGAAATGCAAACATGCTCTTTGATGTGTTATTCTCAGTGACTTCGGAGGATAAAGACGGAATACTCTATGGGCATTTGTAAAAGAAATTCAGAAATTGCAAGTCTACTAGGACCTAATAACGTATTTTCATTTATTTTTTTCCTCTTTTGCAATATGCTTGATTACAGTAACTTAAAAACAAGAGAAATATTGTGTCTGTCTAGGTTTCTGCAGTAGGAGAGTCCAAACTGTTTTCCCTGCTATGCCAAAAGCCCTTTTTTGAGTATGCCAAACATTTTTTATATTATAGCAGAAGGGAAATTTGGTGCCAGAAGACCTAGGATTTATTCTATTGGACAGATTTCCTCGCTATAGGAGCACCTCCTGTTGGCTCTGCACTACACTGCACTGCCCTTAGACTGCTTGTGTTTTCCAGACTTGGGAATAAAAAAGGAAGCCAAGTGAGGTTTCTTGAGATAGAGGAAAATGGCCAGCATGGAACCAGTTCTACTGCTGTGAATGGTGAGAGGGAAGGCTCTACACTACTCAGTCTGCTTCAGACACATATTTATATAGTCCCTAATGGAGTGTTGGTACTTCACTAACTCAGTTCAAGGGGTCATAACACAACCTCTCTTCCTGCATTTCTCTGGTGACCCAGTAGAAGTCCACAGAATAGCTGGCAGTAAAACTTGGTAATAAGAAGGTGAGAAAGAGCAAAAAGATATTGTTCTTGTCCCTGGCAGCTTCAGTGAGCCCATGAAAATAGCTCTGAATTTTTTTCTGCCCAAAATGCCATTAAAAAAAAAAAAGAATGTATTGTGGCTTTGTGGCCATTTAAGTGAATTTTATTTGAAAATATAAAAGCATGATATTAATACACACTTTTTGATTACTGCCACAACAAATGACTTCAGTGTTCTGTTTCCAAGCAACTTCTTCCTTGATCATTTGGTTTATATTTTTTTTAAGGAAGCAGTTATAAAGTAATTCTAAAAATTAAATAAAGTCAGACTACAAATGATATGTTAAACCTAAGTGAAATAAGCTATCCTGACCAGAGTGCTTTTTTCCTTGGAAAACTAAACCAATTGAAAATACTTGCTGTCATTCAGATGCACAAGAAAAATAAGTCCAAAATATCAACATTTCCTCCAGAATGAGAACACTGCCAGCTCTGACATGTTTCCTTTGGTGATCAAAGCTCTTGGGATGGATGGAGATGACATAAAGAAAACGTGGTTTGTTCGTTTAAATGCAGTGGGTGGGGAGAATGAGAGAGCAGAGTGTTGTAGGGAGTAGGACTCGAACAGCAAACGAGCAGTAAAGATCTGTTCATCAACGCCTATTACTAGTAGTAGGCATTAACACTGTAGCAGTACTTGAAGGCTTCTGTTATTGTTGTAAAGAGGCTGTTGCGATGGACGCCAGCAAACAAGCACGAGGAGACACAGACATTGTCTCTACAGCAATTAAACGTTTGTTTTATAAGGGGATGACCCATGGTTTATTGCAAAAACATTTCCTTCTTTATGGTCCTATTTTAATATTTTGACACACCCTAATGAAAAGCCAGCACTCCACTACCATGCCATGCTGTACCCTGTTGTGTGTACCCTCTGAGGTGTTTCTGCAGCCTCCTCCCTTGGTCAGTTGTCACCTGTGGCTGGCTGGCTGCTCCTAGGGAGGATGCCACAAAGGTGATCAATAGGGTTCAGGTGACACCCATCACAAATGCCCTTGTGTCAGCCCAGACAAATGCTCAGCTGGGATAGTGCCCATGGTCCTGTACCCAGTATGGCACACATTTCAGAGAAAGGAAAATTGGGAAAATGTTGGAAATACTGTAGAAAATGGTTTAAAACTTCTCTGGAGCTATTTTGGTAAATCTTGCTGCTTGTAAAGCCAGACCCCTTTTATCTCACAGGAACTGAAAGGCAGAAGAAAATTATGACTAATTTTTTTTTAAGAGTTAGAAAAAATTACCAAACCCCACATATTTGGAATAGCAGAATATTACCATTTAAGGATGTGATTTTCAAAAGAGCTTATGGGATTGTGGCACCCAGACCTACTCCTGCCCCCATTGAAATGCATATTAATTTGCTATCAACTTCCGTGTGAGGGATCAAAACTCTATAGCTCTCACTGAATTTCCCTGGGAGTTTGGTGACTGTTGCAAAAATCCCAGCTCAAACCTCCTCGCTGTCACTCTCCTTCCAGGGGAAAATTCAGTGCTTATTGCGAAAATCCCAGGCTGAACAACCTGATAACTCCTGGCTTTCTGGGCAGGAAGCAAACACTGTGCATCCTGCCCGAAACCCAGCAGCAATCTCCCTTCTCCAGTTCAGGGTGTTTTGATATTTTCGGCCTTAATTATATACCTCAAGCTGGACAAATAATGACCTGTCTGAAACTTGTGATGGATTTGTGTTATTTGAAGGTAAAGAAGGATCTATGTCTGGGCAAGAGAAAGCAATACTTGATCTGGCTGTAGTGATCCAATTCTGCTAAGTAGTTAGTTTGAAAGGTGTCCAAAAACAGTAGATCTCATGAGCTGGGCTAGGGGGTGAAGATGGCTGGGGCAGTCACAAATATATATTCCCAGTCCATTTCAGTGCCACTGTCACACAGATGCCTTTATCTTTCAGAGAGGAGCACCAATGTGTCCACTGCTTCATATGAGATTACTGCACGGTGGCTTTGCCACGCAGCAGAGAACATCATCAGCTGCAGCCAGTGGGATGCTGCAGAGGCAGAGACAGTCACTTTTACTAATCTGAAGATGAGACTATCGTGTGTGTGAGGGTGTGAGGGTGCTGGCATGTGTGTACATGTGCACACCCTGCTGCATGTCACACGTGCAGATGGACAGCAGCAATGGGAGGGACTGCTTGCGGAAGAAGCAAATCAGGTTTTTAGTAACAGCTCCAGGTCTCTGTTTAGAAAAAATAATGCTTGTGTATCAAACACATAAACCAGCCGTGCTCGCCTGTGCTCTTGGAGCAATGGTAATTACATAGATGTTTGGTCAGTCCTGTCATATTTACTCCACTAAATTGATTAACCTATGTAATGAGTACAGGACTGTGACCAATACTGACCCCACATCAAAGCCTGGTATTTCTGCTGTGTGCTGACCTGAATTTTAATTGTTCAGTAGGCTTTGTAATTAAACCACAAATGTGCTAAAGAAGAGATTAGGCATTTTAGCTGGCAGTGTATGCATTTTTTCCCAGGTGTGCTAATTGTGTACATTATAAAACGTCCAAACCTCCAATGCCTGTCTTAGTATCCAAAGATCTAACAACATCATTTCACAGATGCCTAAATCCTCTTCTATTTTTTTTGCTTGATATCTTAAAATAGGTAACAAATGCAATTTATTTACTAGAACTCTTCTATATACATTATCGTGTACCACTAAGCTCTTGCATAAAGGTATATAAATAAATCAACAATGAATAAATTAGGACTTCAAGTGACTGTGAAGTTCCCACAGGCTTGCATACTTATTCCTCAGAGTCCAAAAAACTACTGCAGACAGATGTGTTTTCCTTCTTGAAGATCATCGGTGTGGTACATCTGTTGCTTCAGCCAGTGGCTATGCCAGACTTAAGAGAAAACACGTTGCTCATTAAATGAAGACAACTATCATAAATAAAAGAGAACATTTGGAAAACTACCCATGCCTCATTTTTGTTTGGAAGACTCATCTCTTTTGGAAGCCCTTGCAACATAAAAGAAAGGAACTGTGCTGCCTCATTCCACATGATTTCTTCCTCCCTTATATTGCTAGACAAAAACGTGTTTTGACATCTGAATTTCCAGCACATGCTGCCTTCTACTTCACATGCCTGCTCCTTTGGCAAGGAGGAGTCCAGTGTCTCTGTTGATTCAGCTCCCTGCTTTGCTTCTCACCACACAGAGGAGATGGAACGAGAAGGAGGTGGGTTAATCTGGAGTTGGGTGGGTTGCACTAGGAGGGAACAAGTGGGAAGAAGATCCATCTTTCATTCATAAAATTTTGTTTGAAACATATGGGAAGAATTAGGAACTACATTTTCATCTCAATGAGCTGGGAGCGTGCCTTCAGATTTGTTCAAGGCCATAAATTTGGTCTGAAACTATTCTTTGGTACACTTGTACTTCCTCCATCTTCTGTGATTTAATTCATCTATCCGTGATGGGTGCCATTAGGACTTACAAAAAGTAGTTGAGTCAGTGGGTTTGATTGTGAGCAGAGAGCTTGGCTGAAGGAAGAGCAAAACCCAGATTTCTTTCCTACAGGAAGACTGTTGTGCATGAAGAATAATGAGGGCAAGATGACAAAATGTGGCAGATTTGGGGAGCACAAGTCTCTAAGATGCAGGCTGTCTGTGTCATAGATTTGATAGCCAGAGTTCTTCTAACAGGGGCATTTACAGTTGTCTGCTGATACTTCGGAAAAAAATGATTTTGTACGTGGATGTGTAATCTACTGGGATGTTGAGACAGTCCTAGTCTTATTTTTTTTATCAAAAAAGCACCCTACAGACTAAAGAGTACCCACCTGGCACTGAACAGAGCCCTGTAGACACTAGTCTTAATGAAATATGTGCAACGTATTCTCCAGGGACAATCTCTGCTTTGTTTTTCTTTCCTGTGTCCTGCTCAGAGGCATCTCTGGGAAGATTTTTCTTTCAATGGGGAAATTGTTTGTTCAGTCACATAGTGGGTTCACCAACTGGATGTGTTTTTTTCCTTTGCAGCGTGCTACAGTATGCCTTGATCAACTCTGAGAGCCTCAAAAGCCAACTAAACACTGCTTGGGTGTGAAATTCTCTGCCTGTTTCCCAACACAGGTTTGCTCTCAGGCACAAGATTTTGCAACTATTGTGGTTGGTCCTGCCATGAAGGTATTTCTGCATGCGGGAGTTTTTGAGAGCACTGATTTATGTCATTCTGGCAACAGCGTACTGACATTTTTCTACCATTTTGCAATAGTTATTCATCCATTTAAGATGTGACCAGCCTTGAAATCAGTGAGAACTTAAATACTGACCGTTGGAATCTATGAAGAATGATGCCTTCATTATCAGACCTGAATATGCATAGGAACCTTGCTTCCTTGTCCAGTAACACCCTCTCCTTTACAGAAAATACCCTACCTGAAGCCTGCCATGCCTGATCTTCTTGAACATATTTGCACGGACTGAGCATGAAGTAAAATACCTGCTAGCTAAAGAAAACAATGTAGCCCTTCTAAAAATACCAATGTGATGTATTCTTTAAGAGTGACTGCATGAACCTGTGAGAGCAGATTTTAGCTTGCAAGCAAGACCTCCAAATTTTCCACCCCTCTTAAGCTTGCAATGACAAAAGGCCATGCAGTGCATTATGATGCCTCCAAACAAAAATATATAAATATGCCAAATAACGAAAAGTATTTGCTTTTCATAAGTCTCAAGCTCTATGAAATAGGTTTTGACTCTTAAGTTGAGACAACAGTATTCAAATAAAATTAAATGAGGTAACCCAAGATTGAAATCCTAATACAAGAATTAAGAGGCAAGAAAAGTCATAAACAAATTACTGATATATAATTTTATGGTAAATATGTTAATTTAAAATAAGTTTGCATACTCATTTGAAAGATGTAATTTCAAGAGAGAATAACCAGTCTAAAATTAATATAATTTATTAACAATTAAAAATTATAACACAAGCAGAGGGAGGTTGGAGGTGAAATATTGAGTTTCCTTTGATAGGTAGAGTAATTATGAAGTATGCTTTTGAAGTTCAAGAAGAGAGCCTTAGGACACAACATTTTTTAAAGTAAAAATTGGCTTGCACTCTGTTCAAGTGATTTATTTTGCACTAAGAAATGGGTGTGAGACATGATGTGATTTAAAATGTCATCCCTTGATGGAACTGCTTGAGGGTGACATAATTTTTTTCTTTTTTCTCTCCTTTTATTTATGTATTTGGCTGTTTTATTTCTAAAGTTTCCTATCTTAGAGAATCTAATGAAATTATGTTGAAACTAAAAAAACCCTAAGCCATCAACACCTTCACCGTCCCCCAAATAAAGCTTTCCCCTAAAGTTCAGGAAGCTAAAAGCTAGACTCTGGAGGGAGCCACTGGGAAGGAATAGAGTTTTCAGCTGCATCTGTGTTGTTTGCCTGATGGCCAGCTTTGAGGAATACTGCTTGTACATGCCACCCAACAAATGCATGTGACAGAGACTGTAGGAGTGTTGCTTGTCTTCAAGACCAGCCTGTCCCACACATCCCTGAACAGGGAGGATGGCTCCTCCTCTGTCCTCTCTGTACGCTTTTTTTGCAGGAACCCTTCTCAAAGTTGGACTGGGCTTACCACCTCTTACACGTTTTCTTAGAAGCAACACATTATGTGTTATGTATGTGGTAGCTGGTCAATATCATGACTGTTCTGACACATTTGCTTGCACTGGGCTTCACTATCAGGAGGAGGCAAAGCTGGCTGTTGTGGCAACAGGTCCAAAGGACAGAGGTGGAGCTACAGCCAAAATACACTCTTGCTTTGCAGGCTTACCTCTTATTATAAAGCTTTTGCTTAACCTTAGTGGCATTTTTGTGTGCCAGGTGATTTTTATTACAAATCTCACAAATTTTATCCAAAGCTCTAGCTGTTGGTGGCAAGGGATTTATGTGAGGATGCAATAGATTTAGCTTCATGGTGAATCTCATAATGTTTTGCCTACTGGTAGCTGAATAGATCTTGTGGGTCCTGGATGGGACAAGCATCTGGACAAGCAGTAGCTCGGTTGGGCACCTGTAGGGCAGATCCATCTGTGCTTGTTACAGTCAGAAATTTATATACATTGAAAAAAAAAAACAAACAAAAAGCAAAAAAAAAAAAGCGAAGAAGACAACAAATCCTTCAAGTTTTACACAGATATGCTCTGGAAAGCCGTGAGATGTGGATGCTCCCTCTCTCTCTCTGAGTTCCACCAGCTCTGCAGGCTGAGAGATTGAAAACAAAGGGACTGTATTTCATCACCAGCATGAATAAATTATAACCTAATATACACAGGGCACATATCTGCCAAGTAAGAGAAGCCACTTTTTTTCTTGTCACTTTTTGGACAAAATTGCCATCTAACCTAAAATATAGCACACTTGCTGAAAGTCTATGAATTTTCTTTGTATGAGGAGCTGTAGCAAAGTTCATAGCCAGACTTATTATAAAAACTCAGAAGTTAAAAATAGCTGTGCAGTCAGGGAGCAGGATCCAGCTCTAAATGGGTGGCCCAGTTTGCTCTCACAGTCAAGTATCGTAAACAAAAATCAACCCTTTTGTTTTTAGGCTGCTGCTGATAGCTTTTTCTTGCCATGGGGAAATGTTGGTGCTTCTCTATCATTTGACAACTCTCAACTGTTTTTGTGGTCTTCATGAAAGGTCTGTGCCAACAAAGTACCAATATCATTTTGACTGTAAGAACCACATCACTAGGAAGCTGTTTCTAGTGGAGGAGAGAGAGTAGCCTTTTATTGCAGAAGATTGGAAAGATTTCTGCAGGAACTTTGCATGGAGCTCACAACACTTTTATTCTGGGCCTGCTGCAGAATTTGCTGCTGCCCTGGTTAGCAGACAGAATTGCTACTACAATGAGAGATGGATTGGCTCCTTTTCTACTCTGACAGCCATGAATCTGCATGAATTACACAGCCTGGTGTTCTGGGTGGAGCAGTTCTGGAGGATTCATCCCAGCTGGGTCTCACAGCAGGTGGCAAAACAAACTATAAAGGGCTGAGGGTCTCAGGATGTGGGTTCCCTTCTTTCCTGCTGTGCTGTGGGTAGAGACTGCTGTGGATGATTGCTGCCCTCCTTGATGCACCGTGGAGAAAGCTGAGGCTTTGAAAGAGGAGGGGGTAAGAGATATCTAAACTGGTATAAGTCTGTTATAACTAGAAGTTTGATTTTTTTAAAATGTTTGGTTGAAGAATGGAGTCAAGCTCTATCTAAACTGGTATAAGTCTGTTATAACTAGAAGTTTGATTTTTTTAAAATGTTTGGTTGAAGAATGGAGTCAAGCTCTCTGTGTTTTCTAACTTGTGCTGATCCCTAGCCTTGCTAGAACCTTTGCTGTATTACTTTGCAGGTCTTGTATACGTCTATTAAATCCAGCACAGAGAGATCTCTCTATCCATCTGTGAAATGGGAGCATAATATTTATTGATCTTACGAGGTTTTTTTCTGAGATAATTTTTTCTTTTGTTTTCAACTGTAAACCTTTTGAGACTGGGTTCTCGTCTATTGTGACTGCTTGATTCCAAGGAGAGGTGGTGTTAGAGGCAGATTGTAAAAAGTGGTGTACAATCCATGGATGCAAGGGCTAAAGAATGAAAAGGCATTCCTTTAAATGGTGACAGGCCATGGAAAATGGTGTTTAAATGGTGTTTGAAATGGTGACAGTCTACTGAAAGCTTGAGGCATATTTTCCGTTACTAACTCATATTTATTGTGTGGTCTTATAAGAGCAATAATATTTGCTATTTTCCTAAAGCAGGTATTCCTGGTACTTTATACACCTCTGATAGAGTGTGAGGGATAAAGTCAAAATATGTATCTGATACTGAAGCCCAGTGCAAGCAAATGTGTCACAAAAGTCATGATATTGACCAGCTACCACATACATAACACATAGCCCATGATGTGCTTGGTGATATTGTAGCCTATGGTGTCCTACTGCTGAATCAGCTCTTGCAAGCGGCTTGGAAATCTGTTACAAAGCTGGGAAACACACGGCTAATCCATAAATTCTTAAATATATGTAAAGCAATGTGCAAATGACACCTACTAACTGGAAATTGCTACAGATAAAAGAGATCTGGCAGCTGAATCACAAAATATTATTCAGAGTAAATACTTACACCAAGTTAATAGCCTAGAAACAGTTCCACCACTTGAACAGCCTTCAGAAGTATCAACTGATTTGAAAGAGTGGGCTGCTGTTAAAATAATAATGAATCCAGCCTTGTCCTTCCTCCCTGGTATCCTCCAGGCTTTCTCTGGTGGGGTGTTTTGACTGCTGTGAGGATTTAAAAGAACTTTCTTATCACAGATAAATATCAAAGCTGGTGAGACTGCTGTGTGTGGCTGAGGGTCTGCAATATGAGAACATTACATACTGATGTTGTACTTGATGCTGTAAAATTTCTGCTACTTTAGCAAAAAATATCCAGGAAAGGAAAGATCTCTAGTCCTTTCCCAGAGGGGAGTGGGCCTCTTAAATAACTAAAGACCTGCCATGTTTCTGGCATAAGCCATTTGCTTATTCAACTAATAGAAATCTACTTATTTTAATTTTGGTGAAGCTTCTAGTATCCCACAATCTTGCTTTGCAGTTCAGGAACTGCTGGCCATGTAGTGCCAGGGAACTCTCCCTCCTTCTGTTCAAGCTAGAAGGATCACCTAGATTATATATTAGGGTGGTGATCTAGGACATGGCAGTTTTGTTCACCACTCTGCTCCCTTACTGACTGCTTATATGATGCTTTGCTTACATGATGTTTTGCTTCCCTGTACCACGTCTCCCTGTTGAAAAATAATGAGGATACAGGGGTGGTGTGAGACCTTTTAATAGCACAGGGGTGTTAGAGGTCTAAGGTATACTTGCAGAGGAGTATGATCTACTTTCTGTACATTAATATCTAGAAAGCTTGTCAGTGGATTGAACAAAAGCTGCTCCGACCATTCTGAAGAAAAAGTAACAAGAATGTTACTTTCCTTTTTTTTTTTTTTTTTAATTGACGACTTCCATATTTGCAATAAAATTATCTAATTTCTGCTTATTTTGGGTCTCCTTCAGTGTTTATAGAGAAGCCATCTGCTGAGCTTGGTGCTGCCTGGTCTGGCCTGCTTCTGCTCTGAGAGCTGGTTTGCTGAAAGCTGGATATCTGCGCTGCATTGTAGGGTGTAGAGTATTATATAGTGCCTTTTGAATTTCATGCTTATAAACGCTGTGAAAGGCTACCAGGGCCTTACAGATTCATAAGAAAATTGTATATTCCTTATGCATTTCTTCCATTAAGTATAGCCAGTGCTCAACAGCTCTAAGGACCGGGTCTGTTCTGAAATTATAGCTAAATTAAACCCTCAAACTTCTTAGGCCGAAAACCTCATTATAACTATTTGACCTCATTATTTATTGAAGGGCACTATTGAATCTTAAAAAGAAGAAAATAACCTGTATTATACCTTTCAGAAGTAGGAGAGATACATCCTGGCACATCCATGGCTGTGTGTAGCTGTTGGCTCAGCTTCTCTCGAGGAGAACTACAGAGCCACATGGTGTCTCTGGGTACTGGGTTTTGTACTCGGACCTCTGTAGTAACACTCACACAGAGTGGTGGCTCCCTACTGGATATACATCTGAAGAGCCGCAAGAGTGCAAGTCATTCCAGCAAGGGTCTGGTATAAATTACACATGGTAAATTGGCTCCAGATAAGTCTTTTTTGGACTGTGGAACATGAACTTGTGTGGTGTACTAAAGCCTCCTATTTCTTGCTCAGACCTTGTCTTTTTGCAGGGAGCTGCCACTGCAGTCATAGAAATGCTGATCTGGAGGCTGGCAGGTTTTGGATGGCAAAATCCTGCTGGATCACATTTTGCACAAAGGCTTCTATTAGCCTCCTGAGTGTATTATTTAACAACTGGCATAGATGCATTGGGATCTAGGAGCTATATCAGGTACTTCATTTAGCTGTAGCAAGTTGTCTTTAAGTAGCAGCATGCATGTTGATTTTAATGTATGGAGGCTGAGATTATGGAAGAGGTAGACGTAGTATAGTTGTTTAAACCTCAAAATATGTTTTAAATAATTGATTTCCATGCATCTAAAGTAAAGATCAGTTATTCAAAACATTTGCAAAAAAACCCAAACCAAACAAACCAGTATGACAAAACAAATACTTATTTATAATTTAAAACATATTTTGAGGCTTTTAATATTGCAAAATATGTGTCTCCAACAGTGGTAAAACCTCAATAAATATGATTTTAACAGTTCTTTGTATATATGATACATAAGTGTGTTATTGAGTAGAAAATTATTAGATTTAATAAAAACTTTGATAATGGGGTAAATGAACTAACAAAACTAGCCTTTAAGTTTACATTTGTTTTGTGAAAGGCTGATTGCAATAAGTTGAAGGCTTGTCTGCATGAAGTATTAATAAAAACTGAATTAGGGTGTGAGTGAAATTGCATTAGCTTCTCTTTATCTGTGTGAGGATACTCTGAGTACCTTAAAGTTTGAGCTAATCCATATCCAAAGTTAATTAGCATATTAATCTGTTCTATGCTAACTTTTTCCATAGTTGGCAGACTGAATCAATATTGCTCCCAATACCTTTAAGCTCATAAATCACCTGTCTCTCTTCTTTCTTTCAATCATTCCCATTATATAGCATTGTGATTATATACTTGATGTTTCTGAAATATTCTCAGCTTGGAATTCCCCAGTTAGAAGTCAAATGTTTCGTTTTGTGCTCTCTCCATATCTCTGAGTGATGATGAGGGTGCTTATATACATGTGAAACTTTTGGGTCTCTACAGTGAAGAAGTTTAGGTGGGCATCTATCTTCCATACTATCATATACTATTTTGCGTGCTTTTATGAAAAGGGTAATGAAACACAGAATACTGTACATGGGTTCTTCTAGCTCTGAATTAGTCTCTTTTATCTGTCTCTGACCGCAACAGATGTTGGCAGCGTTTCTATTCCATATCCTTAAGTCAGACTAAGAATATAAGTTCCGCTTAGAGAAGCTGTAAGGGAAAAAATTAACCCTTTCAGGAAGGTTTTTACTATTTTTTTCTTTAATGCTCTTGACTTACTTTAAAGGAAAAAAAAGGTCAGCAAATGTCCAAACTGACATGTCTTTAGGATGTCCTCAGATTGAATTCCATGGAAGTGCTCATTGGTCTCTGCATTTTCAATCAACTCTCTCTTACTGGGGACACAGACATAGAGGTTAGAAAGATCACAGTGAATGTTTCTAATACAGTTTGCAAAGGAATTTGCGTGGAATGGCAGTAGTTCTGTAAAAGACTTGTGAGTATAACCTTCAGCATAGACACCAGGGACAGTACTGGCCATACCTGTGTAAAATTACCCCCTCTTGCCCTTCTCAAACAATCAGTCGGTTCATTCTGTTGCATTTATTATGGTATGAAACATTCTTTTAAAGATTTGAAGAAGCCTATTTTTTCCCTATAGGCAGAATTAACAAGAGCTTCACATAGCTAGATTCTCTTCAGGATAACCTTGGACTGTTTGCTTTCATCTTAAAACTCAAACAAAAGAAACAAGAAAAATAAATCTATATTTTAAAATAATTACAAATGTGCAGATATTTGATTACTATGTTTTACTGAAAAAAAGCTAATCAAAAAATCATAATAAAAAGTAAAACACTGTATATATTTATATTGTAATAATTTGAAAAGTGCCCATTATCTCCACATAGCCTTTGCAACCTGTTCACTGCTGCTGTCTGAGAGGACCAGCTTTTGGAAAAACTCTGGCAATGGCAGAACCAAGCCAGCATTCTTCTTGCCATTTTCCTGCTGCACTCCTGCCTCTAACAGAGCCCTGTACAGCCTGATGTTTAGCTAGTTACTTGTCTTCAAGGGAGAAGGCTGTAAGGATCTAATTTTACTGACTGACATGGGCTGCAGAAGCATACGCAGCTTGCTCATATCCTTTGTGGAGTTGGAAGCAGATCCACCTTTTTTCTTTTTTCCTTTTTTTTTTTTCCACCACACAGAGACGCCATCACATATGTTCAGAGGCTGATGGGCTGAAAAGATCTGGGAGCCACATGTGACCAGCAGAATGAGCATCAGCCTAGAGTAGGGTTTCAGTGGGAGATGACTTTTGGGAAAGTTCCCACAGAAATACCATTGTAGAATTTCTGTCCTTGCTGAGTCTGATTTCATTTATTTTGAGGCTACTTTACATGTCCCTGGCACCACAAAAATACCTTAAATTGGGCCTAAAGCACATTTGCAATCATATCAGGGCTCTCTGGCATCACCAGGAGGGTGACAAAGGGCTGTTTGTGTCAAGGTGGGTCTGGCCCACTGTGTTTATTCACACAGTAGCTTCTGCTGAGTCACAGTGCCTGCCTTTCAGCCAGGAAAAGGAAGGGCTTGTTTTCATTAGGGGACATCAATGCTATCTGGTGGTTGCAGAGTACTGGGGTGCAGAGCGTGCTGAGGGAGGGTCACAGAAGCTGTTCTGGAATGCCAAAGCAGGAACACATTAGTGTAGTGAGTGATACAGTTGGAAAGCTGGTATTTTCAATAACACAACAGTCTAATCTTCAAGGCTTAATCTCCCAAGTGTAGGAAGGGGAGTCTGATCCCTCTTCTCCCGTGAGAACAGTAGCAGAATACCTCAGCAGTCTGGGATAATGGCACAAGCAGGCAGGTCTTCAACCAGTTTACTTGTTAGAGTGTGGGCATCACCTTCTCTGAGGGCAGGCCTGCAGGTTACCTGGCCTGAGTTTGCCTCCAAATTAATTCCCCATTCAAAGAAGGGAGCAACAAAAGCAGACTGGAGGAAATGAGGAGGAAAGGCCATATTTCCCCCAAGTTAGAAGTTTTTGATATCTTAGATGAAGTTTGTTATTCCACTTATAATAAGTGGAATAATAATAATATTTATTAATTATAATAATAATTAATAATTAATAATTAATAATAAGTGGACTTTTTGGGTAGACAGGATGTATGGAAGAAGAAAGTGGTGGTCAGGGTGGCAGTGGGGATAGGTGGTAAGGGGAGGGCTACTCTCAGAAAGCAGTGGGCCACTCTCGGAAAGCATTGCTCTCAGTCGTCTTGTTTGGTGTAGGAGATGGGGCTGTGAACCTACAGCTGCCACCTTCCAGCACCTTGCTAGAGGAGGCAAGAAGATAAGCAAGGGCACCCCTCAGTCTTGATGCTAAGAGGATGTAGTGAAGTCTACAATCATGAGCTTCTATTTCTTAGGGAACTGTCCTGACCCCTGACTGGGGAAAAATATCAGATTCTGCAGATTACTCAACTGGTAGCTAAGTATTTTAGATATGAAACTTGTAATTTGGGGAAAGCTGCAAGCTATGTGTGTCAGAGGTAACCACCCCCACTGCTGGGGGTGACAGAATGGAGATTCTGGTCTTTGCCTCTGTGAATTTGTTCCCAATTTATATCAGACTATACAGTAACTATACAACACTGCCTTTCTAGGTTCCCACCTCCTGTACTCCGACTGCCATTAAGGGCCTCTAGCCAACATATTCCTGTGTACATGATGAGTATTCCTGCCCTCTGGGGCAGAGAAGGGATTTGAGACAGAGTGAGTGCTCTATCCACTTGTAAGTGGGACAGGCAGTGGCCTTCTGCAGTTTTGTACATCTGGCCCTTTTCACTTGATTCTCCTCCAAGTGCCTGAAAATGAAATGTTTCGTACTGAAAATGTGTTTTGTGCCCAGCGAAATGGTTTGCTTTCACTGTTGTGAGAAAAGAAATGAAAGTTTCAGGGGGGTTGCAGTTAAGACCTTCCCCTGACCTCCCTGTTTTGTTGCCAACCTGAAAAAATCAGTTATTCCTGTAATCCAAGTCCTGGGATAACGTCAACATGTAAGGGACAGATCCTGAAATGCCTTTCTGTGGTGAGGGCTTTGGAGCTTCTCCCAAGAGACTTTTCTTGCTGGGAGTTGTTCTCTCATGCTTAGTGTGTGATTTAAACAGCAACATATCCAGCAATTACTATAAAATAATGCTAACTTATTTTTGAGCATGGCAGTCCTGTTGGTAAATGTCTAATAATTCATTGCTGGAGTGTGTCTTAGTTGTTTGTGGTAATGTGGTCTTGCTCTTTGCAGGATTATTGGCCTTTTAAGTGGGATCCAACAACTTTCCTCAAAAGAGTGGGATACTAGATTCAGCTAAGAAAGAGTCTGAAATTATATTTATCCTAAGTCTGCCAGTGTTACAGAATATAAAGGGATAATATTTCTCTATTCTTCAAATTCACATGCTCATGATTAATTGCATTATTTATCAGTGGCTAAATGCTCTCTAAAGATCTATCTTTATTAATCTCCATTGCAATTCAGTAGTGAAATATTTTATTATGCTATATATATTATGCTATATATTTTATTATGCTATATATATTATGCTATATATTTTATTATGCTATATATTTAGCATAATATTTTATTATGCTATATATTTAGCACAATATTTTATTATGCTAAATAATTAATTTTCTATTTAATTAATATGTACTTTTGTGCATACATAAAATTCTAACACACAAGAATTCTAATAATTATTCCTTTTATGCTTGATAAACGTATAGTATCCATTGAGAAATATGGGAAAAATATTGAATATGAACCAAATGGCGCGACTGAGAGCCATATAGAGACTTTCTGCTCTTACTGTGTGTTTGTGGGATGGTTTTCCTAAAATGATTCCTAAAAGCATCCAAAGTTGCTTCTAGCTTCCCAAGAATATGGAAAAGCCACATTGTCCCCAGGTTTGTTGATGCTGCTATGTGGCACAGACTTGCTAGAGATGGCTCTAAATAAGATTGATTACAATCCAGAAGTGCAGAAGACAGTCTGGGATACTTAAAATTGGTCTAAGAATAATACTTAAAGATAGAAAAGGTGTAAAGGAACGAATCAGGTACTCAGAAAGTTCTCTTGTGTCTGTTAGTGCACTCCTCTCAAATGCCCAGTCTGGGCAAATGTAAACCTGGACTTGACACAATTCTTGTAAATTTATTTTTTTATTATCTTTGTACTAATTAGGGCCAGTCCATTTTTGTGAAGTAGGCTATGGTGTCAGGTAAACAGGACATCATGGATGCTCTGATTCCCTGGCTGTGAGCGTGTGTGAATATTCAGAGGTCTGTGAACCTGGAAGAACAAAGGCTGCCCTCTCATCTGACAGGTGGAGATTGAGATTTGAAAAGTACCCATCCAGATCATGTTAAGTGCTCAGGGAAGTTGTGTAGTGTTGGAAGAATACAGGGTTCAAGCTGCTGGATCTTTGGTTATCTTCCTGCAGCTTAATTTTGGGGATGAAGAGTTCTGTTAATACTGGTGCATGTTCACACGAGACATTGAGTCATGTTGCAATAACATCATCAGTTTGTTTTGCTGTCTCGGCCTTTTGAACCAAGCTTTCTTGCGAAATAATCCTTAAGTTAAACTCTGTTACTAACCCCCTATGGCAACTAAACAGTTTCATGAACAGGCTACTCTGATCCTTAGGGAAAAGTTTGGTCAGAAGAGGCTTTTTTCTTTAATCATGATCTTCAGTGATGTGGGACTTAGAAATAGTGTTTCAATTTGATGGGCTATTAGGTTTTTTCTTCTACATGATATTCCTTTCTTGTCTCCTATTTTTATTCTGTGATGTGACTAAATATGAAAGTATATCTTGCCTCAAAGAATGACCACTATTGCAGACAAATGTAGCTTTTCTGATATTTGGCTCTCAAAGGGTGTTCAAGAATAGGGTCTACAGCATCTGTGAGACTGTCTGTCTGTGAAAACTTCAGCTACGTTTGGCCACCTGGATCTACAGACTGAAATTTCACTCTGCTATGGTCACCTTTTCTTTCATCTCATGTCTTGAATGTTGCCTCCATCTTGCTGAAAAAAAAAAAGGGTTGGAAGAGAATAGTAACTCCTCTATCTCATTGCCATCTGATGTTTTGGCTACAGATAGTGGCTGAGTAATCATGAACATCCTGTTCCCTTATGCTGCAGGAAGTCCACACAGGAGAGGTAAGAGCACAGATGGAAGGGCAGCCTGCTGGGCTCCCCACCACAACTGTCTGCCTCCCCACCCCTGAGAATCTGCAAGTGGGAGTGCAGCACTGTGTTGAGCTTCCAGAAACTGGGAATAACTCAAGAGATTGCCATGTAACTCCCGATGCTTCATGATGCACCTGACTGGTTTATTTTTTTTTTAACTAATTGTTGCAGTTTTCTGAGTTTGGCCATATTAGCCCACGGTTTGAAATTTTTATGGCTTTATTTGGTGAAAAATATGCCCTTGGTGACCATATCTCTGCTCAAATGGGATTCTTCTACTGAGCAAGTGTTAGTAAAAATATAGCACATCTTGAATGCAACACAGTTGTTCAACTTAGAGAAGAAAACCCTGCAGGTTTCAACTCCCAGTACTACTGTGTCCTGCCTGGGTGGATAAAATAAAGAAATAAGGAGGCTCTGAAATATTAAGCTCAGCTGCAGCAAACTCACCAACTTTTGCTTGAGGAGATACTACTTCTTGAGCTATACAGGGAGCATGAGCTATTCAGTCTTCCTTGAGACAGGAAAGCTGTGAACTTTCCGAATAAATCCATAGTTTAATCCAGTTCTGCAGTATTTGCAAGGACCCTGAGCAGAACTTGAAGCTGCCTGGGCTGGATATGCTGAACTACTCTTTGCTCTTTCTACTTTGGGCAATTTGGAAATGTGTGTCCAGTTTCAGGGATACTGATCCTCAGAAGTGATAGAGCCTTAATACATAGGTCATGTCAGAAACTACGTACAGTGATTATGTTCAGCCTAGCATGAGGAGTTGCTAGTTAATATTATTCAATGTATAAGAAAAAATACTAAATTTGTAGGCTAAGTAATTTCTCTGTTTTAATGCTCCATGGATTCCAGTGTTTGGCATAGTAAACTTCATGTGATAAATTACACCTAGCTTTTTTTTTTTATTATTTGCTTTGCTTTTGTAGTTACATCAATACAGTTCATGAAACTTACCTGAAAATCTTCAGAAAAGAACCTAAGAAGGTAGCTAAGAAATTGTAGCCTGAGTGTTTTCTTCTTTCTCCTACCTGCCTTTCTACTACAAATTCATGATGTTCAAAGAGGAAAAAAATTTATGGATAAACTGAAACTAATTTTAGGAAGCTATATGTCACAAACAGGTAGATCTAAAAATAGAGCAGATCTACTATTAGTGATAGCTATTCTAAGCCTCCAAAGGACTACACAAGAACTCCTTAGGGCTTCAAGGAGCGAGATGATGGATGTTAAAGTAGTGTCATTTTTAGGCATTTTTCAAAAGTGGCTATTTTTCTTGCCATTTGGGTGCTACAGAGCAGTATTAATGGTAACTAATGCAGTAGGTTTAGACAAAAACTGGTCCCAGCAAGCAATTTTAAAAGTCTCCAACATTATCTGATATTTTAAATAAATAGGAGTACATGATCACATGACTTGATTTGTTGTCATAATTACGGGATACTCACTTTGCCTAGAAGTAGCATGTAATTTAAATTAACTTAAAGAAAATGTTTTCCAATGTCCATTCTCAAGTGCCCTATATGTACTGCATTTCAGTGTTTTACTAAATATTGTGCAGTTTTACATGTGCTGTCTCTCTGGCAAAGTTCATCAACACTTAGACATTTTACAAGTGTCTGGTGGTTAGCAATACTTCCATTATATTAATTTTACTCAAGGTCACAGGGGAAGCATTGTTTCTATGCCTTGGGAAAAAGCTGTAAACCTTATAGTAGGGTTGCTTTATAAAGTATTTGCAGCTGTTGCTTTTTCCCCAACCCCCTTTTCTTTCCCCTGCTTTTTGACACTTTCTTCAAAAGGTTAGTGATTTAAAAAAAAATCATAATTCTATAATATACTTAGCTTGTGAGCTTAAATTTGGCAATCTTAACTTCAATTAAGTCCTTTCCCTACAAAGATGTGAAAAATAGAGGAAAAACAATTGAAAGAAATACTCTAGGCAAAAATTTGCAAATAAGATTGATGAGAAATAATGCCATTTTTGATTTAGAAAATACAGCTATTAAAACAAGCGAACAGTGGGCTAATTATCATTGTGGGGCAGCTATTCTGTGAGAGTTGCAAAAATGAGGATAATTGTCCACACTCAGGGGAGAGAAGGGGAGCAGAGACAGAAGATGTTCAGCTGCAAGTCAGGCGAATAATGATACTTCAGCATGTCTAATTGTCTAATGCTGCAGCATGTATAAACTAGGGCAAGCTGTATATTATAAAAATTAAAAGCAACCCAAGGCTGTCAACTTTTTGTATGAGTTCTGCTTTACTGCAGAGGAGTTGGCTTTGAAGGGAGCTGTGTTTTCTGCCTTGCTTACTGCTTGGCTCTAGCAGAATGGAAGTGGAGACATCAGGCAGTTTCGAAAGATGTGGTTGCATCAGCACAGTATTGCTGTGAAAGACTTTGCTTAGAATTTTGTCTTTGAATTATCTCCAACAGTCCCTCTGCCCTGCCTTCGGAGATTTAAGTTGGCAAGTGCTCAGCACTGCTCTAAATCTTGTCTTTGGATGTGAACTGGAAGTCTTCCTTGTGACCTTCCAAGTTGGCATGTAGAGTGTTGTGCACAGGATGCGCTAAAGGGAACAGGAGTGGTGCTGAAGCAGGGAGGCTTTGCATCATCTGGCTTCAGGCGTTGGAATTGTGTTGATTAGGAGCTTAATCTCTCTGTAGTGAATGCAGAGACAGACTCCTCAGAGGAGAGATTCAGATAACCTAGACTAGAAGCCTATCTCTTTCAAATTTTTGAGTTTTGGAATTACAGCATCTGGAACATCCCTCCTAAAGATATTAAGACCTGAAAAATTCCTATTTGTGAAATTACTGGAGGAGATGGGACCTAACACTGAGGAGAGAAATAATGGAAGCTAATAAAGTGTAAAAGATTGCAAATAACAAAGAAAAGTTAGCTTGGGAACTTCTGTTTTCCCTGTGCCACAATTTTCTGCCTTCCAAGCTCACCAAGCTATATCACAAAAACAGAAGTTGGCCGGCTCTGTTCCTCAGTTACCTCCATGGATATTTATGTCTATTAAGCATCACTGTCTGCCTTTTCCTCCCCATATCCCTCAAATCTATCTTTTAATCTTAATTCAGTTCCAGGGTTTTGGTAATGTTTAACTATCTTGTTAAAGATCTTAATTTAGTCTGTATATTGTATTTGGCAGTAAAAGCTGGCTAATAAAGAAGTTAAACTGAACTAATTTTTCTGCAGTGGGAAGGGCTTGATGCTTGTGTCCCATCACATGTTTTTTTGGACTGGCCAGTCATAGTCTAACTCTGTTCCAAGCTTTTCCTGTGCTGTCAGCTGCTCACGTGGGATGCTAGTGAACCTCACATGTCTCAAGGACTGTAACAGTTTTGGCTCCAGCCTTAGCAAACATTTATTTAATTTTTTTTCCATGGTAAGTGTGGAAAAATTAATGTAAGTTAACATTAAAATGTTAAACATAAAAAATTAATGTAAGTTAATGTACTAAATGTGAAAGGAAATGAATCAGTATGGCATCCACTTATGGCATAGAAATAAAAGAAGCAAGCAGGTGCTTCTTTTTGGCAGCATCATTTTAACTGTTGCTGAAACTTGGGACAAGTAGTGGTTTCCCGTGGGCAGTATGTGAAACAGATGGTGTGTTTTGCCATCCTCATGTAGTATGACAAAATATCAGGTAAAGAATTTCACTTCTCAAAACCCATAGTCAAGTTCTGATTTTGGATACCCTGCTAAAAACTAAGTAGCTGCTGCCCATGTACCACTGTAAAAACCAGTACCTTGAAGAGATAGGAATATAGGTACTGTAGAGAGATTTGCAAGATCCTTATGCTTGAACAAGAATGAAGCCCCTGCCAGTACTCCCCCTGCAACAGAGCTGAGTTTATCTGTAATTTTTATCTTTATAATGTCAGGGTCTTTTTGGTTCTCTTTGGGACTAGAAGCATGAATGGGAAAATGCTGAACCCTGTAAGATGGCCTGAACCCAAGGAGTTGCCTGGTTCAGGCTGAAGGCTCACCAAACAGATTATTAAACCATTAAATTGGAGAGTGTTTATCAGAAGTAACCAGACTTCTGAACTGCTTGAAGTTGTCCTGTCAGGAATTGAAGGTCACAGGTCAGATCCTTCATCAGGTTTCCCTGCAACAAGCTTTCAAAGGTGAGAGCCATCACTTTGCAAACTGCCAACATAAACATCTCCTTTCATATAATGCTGGCAAATGTCTGCCTATGTAGATATATGCATGTCTCCAATTACCAAAACTCCTTTCAGGGTCAGAGTAAAAAGGAAGCTACAGAACCGTATTTTTAAACAGTCTGAAATAAAACCATGGATCTCAGCACACATGAACTTTGGAGAGTCTGAAAACCTTATCCTGATTTGGATTTTGTCTATAACACATATCTCTACTCTAGCCCAAGTTCAGTGTGCTCATGCCTTTTAGTAGTTATGCAAGAAAATACCCAGGGACAGATTTCTGTAATTAAAATCCTGATTACTGACTAGATCAGCATATGATGAGGCAAGAAATGGTGGCTAATATCTGATGTTATCTTGCAAAAAAGAGAGCCCTAAGCTTGAATTTATTTAATGCTCCTCTGGCTTCCCATATACAAATGATAGTGATCGTCTTTTGACAAGCACAGCTGTGATAATGGGTGAGAGTAGGAGCGTTGCTTGTTTTGGTTTGCATTGCTGAGCATGACATTTAAAAGCAGAAAAAGGCATTTGTTTCAAACCTTCCAAGGAGCATTTTCAGAGTGGAGCTTCACCTTCTCATTTCTTTGGGACTAGGTGCTTGCTGAGTTGACTGAGTGTGACCCGGCATCACCACCTGGTAGCAGATGTCTTCTCTATTACTGCTGAAGGACACCTGTACCTGCCACTGGTTTCAGTACATATGCATGTACTGAAAAAAGTTGCACTATGCATTTGACTTCTGGAAAAAGGGACTGAATTTAATGACATAAAAATCCCTCTGAGAACTAGATATACTTGTATATAGTCAACCTTTCTCATGAATTGGAAGCTTGACAAAGAAGATGACCAGAATTACTTTATTCCCTCTGAAATTTCAGTGCTTCTGAAAAATCACATCCATAGAGAGCTGTAGTGAGACACTGACAAAGAATCCTTGCCTTTAATTAAATGATGTTTCTTGGTAGTGATTACAGTTATTTTAATTATTTCCTCTAAGTACAGTGCTGCTGGCTCACACTGGAGCTTTTCAAAATATATCTCTCTACCTAGAAGGACAAATAGTATGGTCTGATCAGTGAACTCATGTGATTTGGAGATGCTGTAGTTAACAGAAATTAGTGTTTCTATGATTTTAAAGATTTAGCTGTCATCTTTCATTTACTTTTAAACTTCACTTTTCTTGTTTTTATCCTGAGGGCATTACAGAAGGAGTTTCTTGTTAAATTTATCTTGAAGTTATGGAAACTGAGAAAAGAAAATTAAAGAATACCCACAATTCTCATGAGAGGTATGGAGATTATTCAAGCTTTATTGTAGGAAAAAGAAAAGGCAAGAAAAGAATGAAGATAAATTCTACAATTTAGATCAAGAGGGCATCCCAACTTTGAGACTATTGTGTAGACTGAAGAAATCATCCCAATGCCTGTGGGGTGGTGGGTATGACTTGCCAGAGCTTCCTGTTGAGCAGTCTCCTGACCATGCTTGTCTGTTCCCTGTTGCCCTAACTTTAGTACTGTGCAAATCTCCTCCTGTCATACAAGCAAAGGGATCTGCCTCTGCTCTCTGAACAAGATGACAGCACCATTCAAATGAGGATCACATGTGGTGTCATATAATGGAGCATGTGCTTCTGTATTAGGCTGCCTGATCTGAGTTACATGACAGCCCTTACTGTCTCTGTCTAGGGAATGATTGAGGTGGGACCCAGAGAATACCTCTACTTGTGAGTAGTACACATCTGGCCACATGATGAGGAAGGTGTTCTGCAGTAGACACCACAAATATAGTGTAAATTTGTGTCTATTCCATCCACAGAGAGAAAAACTGTAGTGTAAATTTGCAAATTCAAGCTAATCTTTTTCTTTGACTTAACTTTGAAAGAAACAGCCTGCAAACAGCATCATTACCTATTCTGTTCAGGTTTTTGTAGATGGGACTGTCCCTAATTCACTGAACTCCTTATGTCTGTCTAGTTCACAAGAAGACAATGAAGTGAAAAGTCCTTATCCCAGCAGGGCAACCAGGAATACAAGCCATTTTCACAGAAGTCTCAGGTGAGAACACTGACTTCCAGGCAAACAGCATCTAGAGGCCAGCTCCAAAACCGTCCTTCACCTGCTCGAAAATGCCTCGCTAGGGGCTCAGAGATGAGTTCAAATTAAAACTAGAGGTTACTTGCATCAGCTAGGGCTCACTAAATTAGGCACACTAACTAGACCACTTCTACTCAAAGCTACTACCAAGTAAAAATGAAAACAAGAAGATAGTCATAGAATGGTTTGGGTTGGAAGGGACCTTAAAGTTGTTCCAGTTGGGCAGGGACACCTTTCACTAGACCAGGTTACTCAGAGCCCCATCCAGCCTGGCCTTGAACACTTCCAGGGGTGGGACATCCACAGCTTTGCTGGGCAACCTGTTCCAGTGTCTCACTACTCTCACAGGAAAGAATTTTTTCCTAGTACCTAATCTAAACCTACCCTGTTTCATTCACCCTGTCCAATCACTACATGCCTTTGTAAACAGTCTCTCTCCAGTTGCCTTGTACTTCAGGTACTGGAGAACTGCTATGAGGTCTTCCCAGAACCTTCTCTTCTGCAAGCTGAACAACCCCAACTCTGTCTGTCCACATAGCAGAGAAGCTTCAGCCCTCTGATTGTCTTCATGGCCTCCTCTGGACTTGTACTGACAGGTCCACATCCTTCTTATGTTGGGGGCCCCAGAGCTGAACTTGGTATTCTGCATGGGATCTCGTGAGAGTGGAGGGGCAGAATCACCTCCCTCAACCTGGTGGTCAGGCTGCTTTTGATGCAGCCCAGGACATGGTTGGCTTTCTAAGCTGCAATTGTGCATTGCTAGGTCATGTTGAGCTTCCTGTCAACCAAAACCCCTAAGCCCTTCTCCTTGGAGCCGCTCTCAACACACTCTCTGTCCAGCCTTTATTTGTGCTTGGGATTACCCCAACCCAGGTCCAGGACGTCATACTCAACCTTGTTGAACTTCATGAGCTTGCATGGACCTCCTCTCAAGCCTGTCAAGGTCCCTCTGGACACCATCCCTTCCCTTCAGTGTGTTGACTGCACCACACAGCTTTGTGTCATTGGCAAACTGTCTGAGGGTGCACTCAAATTTGACTGTCAGTGTTGCAGACAAAGATGTTAAACAGTGCCGGTCCTGATACTGATCCCTGAGGAACACCACTAGTCACTTCTCTTCACTTGGACATTGAGCCGTTGACCCCAACTGCCATACAGCCAATTCCTTATCCACTGGATGGATAAGGTCCACCTGTCAAATCCATGTCTGCATTTTAGTGACAAGGATGTCATGTAGGATAGTTTCAAAATGTTAACATCGATTTAATGCCTGACATAGTAATTCCAGCAACATGAGGAACCTGAGCTTTCTAAAGCTGTTTACAGGTAATGCAAATACTACAAGGTGCCATGAAAAGTAGTAGGTGGAGTATAGTTTCCCAGATGGGGAAGGGGAAGGGTTCTTCTCCAGAGAAAAGATTTAGTTGTTGTGCAAATGTCCTATTTCAGTTTGTATTAGCTGCTGTAATGTCCTATGAAGTACTGATCTAGTGAGTATGATGTTGTCTCTGAGGACTGGTCACCAGTATTGATTCCTGTAATTTTTTTCCTCAGTGTCTCAAATCACAGAGTAATTTTTAAGTGTTCTGATGGGTGACTGTTGCTATAATCACTCAGTCTTTGTTTCAAAATTAGTGTATCTGCCTTTTCCTCCTAAAATTTTCATGCTTCCCAAGTGCTCTTTCAAAATGTTTCTCAGAGGTTGTCTAATTGTCTTGGTATCATAATCCCCCAAACCATTTATTTAATGTCAATAAATGTTATCCCAGCCTGTAGCATTTCCCTATGTAACCTTGCCTGTAAAATAACTGAACAGAAATCAAATACTACTTTGCACTCATGCAAAGTTTGTTTCTTATTAGGCAATTTCAAAAATACACCTAGTATTTAATAATTTCAGCTATTCATATCAAATTTCTCTCAAAATTTGTGCTTTATCTCTTTCAAAGACTTGCTGAAACCTTTCTTCTAACCCTCCTCCAACTCCAATCAACTTGGTTTTTCTTTTCTCCTTTTGATTTTTTTATAGCTTCTTTTTTTTTTTTGCCTTGCAAACCTTAACTGGCTCAGCCTTCTCATTTAGTTTCTTCCTCCTCCTCTATTTCCAATACAGATTATTCTTTGTCCTTGGAGCTTTGAGTGGTCCCATGTGAACACTCATCAGTTGTTACTGCTGCTTTGCTGACATGAGTGTTACAGTGTGCAGAACAGGAGAGTCAGCAATGCTTGGACCTTGATTATGAGAAGACCCTCCCCCTGCTACTTAAAACCTCCCTGACAAACACTGGAGGGGAGGGGAAACACATGGTGGAGCTGATATATTAATACATATACAATAACACCAATTGCCTGCAGGAGTAAAAACCCTGAATACCTAACTTGAGAACAAAATTAATTTTAAAATGTAGGTCATATGCTAATATGGCTCCCAGTGTAACCTGTGTAGCACCACCAAGCACAACATAGGTGTGCATTGCATCTTGTTTTTCTTGCTTGTTCTTTTTGCCACATTCTGTCTAAATTCTGTCAGACTCGCTGGTCACATTAAAGAGAGAATTTTTTTCATCTGATGATCAATAACAAAATGTTTTGTATTATTCTTATGGTGGGAGTTGTCAATAATCCTCCTTCATTGCTGATGAGCAAAGGAGAGGAAAAGGAAGGATTTCTCCCATGATTACATTTCCCGGTGGGCAGGCTGTGTTATGTTGCTGTCCTATTTGTCATGTACTCTACAGTAGCTGTGCCCAGATGTTCTGGCCAGGAGGACTGAAGAGCTTGGACTTCCTAGTCAGAAGCAGGTTGTGCTTTATGGCTGCTCTCTATGTAGTGTGAGCAGACTTAAAGTGTGAGCACACTATGGCTTGATTTACAGGCATAAAATAGACCCAGTGCCTTCCAGTAAAGTTGGATGTCTTTTTTCCTGTATGCCTTTCACAGTTTGTCTCTGACTGTTGGTTGAGTATTCAGCTCCAATAGGGTGGTTTTTCTACTGCTGTTGAGGTCTTATCTTCATCACATGGTTCAGACTTTTGCAAAGTTCAGGACATTTCAGTGAAGGCTGTGACAGATTTAGAGCTGCACAGTAAACTTCTGAATAGCATATGCTGACTTGGGTTATTGGGCTGTTTACTGCATAATGATACTGTTTAATTCAGTACAGAGGGTTGGAGAAAAGTGGGTGATAGAAAAAGATGCAACAAGGGGCAATGCCAAAAGGAGGAGGCAGAGTTCCTCAAGAACAAGCAAGCAAATGCAGAAGTGACATTTGAAAAAAACAACCAAACAAAAAAACCAAACAAAACCAAACCAGCATCTTAAGACTGAGGCATGGCTGGCTATTTGAACCCCTAGAGCACTTATCTGGAAAAAGACTGTATGTCAGTGTCTGGGCAAACTGAGTTTGCCTTTGTTAGTGTCTGGAGGAAGCAAGCATGTAGGCGTATAGCGAATGTATGAGCTCTCACCTGCAGAGCTGGGTGAACTGTCTAGTGTGCATTAAAACAGAAATTCAGTGATGCCAATTGGTATTCGAGGAGTTTATTTTTTTCTTGTCTCGTTGTTCAAAAAAATATTTATAAAAGAATTCGTTTTCTTCTAAGACAACTTTAAAACATTGCCATTCAGATTTTGTATCAAAAGGTTTAAGAAAATATAGGTCAAGCAAGATGTTGTTTTAGGCCAGTAAGTTTATTTTTCCCTGTCTTTGCTTTTCACTTCAGTAATAAAAGTAAGGGGATTTATGCAGAGCAAGGTCTGTTGGATCGTCCAGCAAACAATCAGTAAATCAGTCTATACAGCTGTTTATAGTTGATTCAGTACTTAAAAACTTGCCTCCTCAAAAAGCTATTACAGATTTTACTTTAAGACAACTGTCAGACGGATCACTGTCTGACAGACATCTGATTTTGATGGAAGAGCTGCGAACTGGACCTAGTAAATGGCAGCAGAGGCTTAAATGGAGTACTTCACCCAGTAGAGCAAGTGCTTCAGAATAAAGCATGTTCCCCATGCTCAGCACTGGGCTGTAAGCCACTTGGCTACCTGATATCTCAGGAGCTGTGGCCCCTGCTGTGCACATAAAAGTTAGATTTCTTGGCAGACCTGTAACAGGCCACCTTGATATCCATGTGTTTGGACCTGGAGTAGTTTGGTATTACTGCTAGCATGTCACAGCTGGCAAAGCAGGCGCAGCTGTGCTGGTGTCGGCATTGCTGAAAGCAGCAGAATCGAGAAATATTGCCCTGAGAAGATATAAACAAGTCGCTTGGAGAAAGAGCAGAAAAGAGGTGGAGGTGTAGCTTCCCAAATGCAGGTTGCAATTAGAGGAAGCACTCATTAAATTTTGTGATTCAAGGGCTAAGGACTGACAGTCATTTTCTTGGGCTGTTTCTAGTAAAGATGAGCATGTGGTTCCTGGCATGAAGCATGTGGAGCAGAATGTGTGAGTTCCAGTATTTCCTTTCTGCAAAAAGTGGTTGCTGTACTTACTTGTGGAAGCTGGCTGGACAAGGTGATAGCATGAGGTGCGGAGAAATGGCTTCGATGTTACATACAAATGGCCATCCTACTGAACAAGCCACTGCCCATTTAATTGTCTACTCAATTATGGTGGCGCCAGTTTGTCCCACATTTGTAACAGTGTGTCAGCATTTTTACAATAAACCTTCATTATCTAAATTTTATGTTTGTCCATAAAATCTTGCTCCAGGCAGGTATGTCATATATAAGATAGGAGGAAGGAAAAATGTAAATGCCCATTACAAGTTAAGTTATAAGTGGGCATCATGATTTTGAACAAAATATTGTAGTTTGACCATATCTAGTAGACTGGAAGTAAGAGTATGCTGCCTGCTGTGGAGAAGAGCTGGGACCCTCGTTCCCCTAACTGGGTGGAAGGCTGAGGGTCTTTCCACCTTGCTGATGACCAGGTGGTGGGGTTGTGTGATGTTCACATTGGCTGTCCTGGACAGAATGGGAGCTGGCTGTAGTACTCTGCATAGTTTGGTCTGCTAGCCCTCAGCTAAACTGGTGCTTACCACACCTGCTGTGATACAGACCTCTGACTGAGCCATTTCATGTCTCCACTGCACTTGCATATCCTTGGCTCTCATGTGAAATGACATGGCACATTTTCCATCCTCTTTAGCTTCTTACATCTTTCCCATCTACTTTTATCTTTGATTTTGAGTTTGGTTTTCTTTTTTCATTGTAGGCAAAACAAGATTTTTTTTTTTTTTATGATGTCTCTCAGCATCACAAGAACCCACAAAAAAATTCAACAAACCAGTGTTACCAAATCCTATATATTTCTCTGTAGTTCAATGCTCTCTCCTAGAAGCACAGCTTTATGTGCTCTATCAAGAGAAAAAAATAATTCAGAACAAGAAGATCTTTCACTGGTTGGCATCTGCTTGACTTTTCCTGCATCTGTCTCAGCTGTCCAGGTGCCTCTGTAGTCATCTAACCCCAGGTTTGACTGACTCAAATCTGTTGAAGGGCCTGCTCATTTACAGAACTCTGGTGACATGGAGAAGTGCTATTGCACCCATTTATTTGGCTAAATATAGCCCCAATGAGGTTTAACAACTTGCTGAAAGGAGAGCAGCACAGACAGAAAATGACTGTCATAAGAAAAGGGCAACTTTCCTTCTCTTCTGAAAGCTCATTGTTTTTGAAGAAATATTGGGCAAGATATTTTGAAAAAGCACTAAATGTCATACAAGACTACCATGTCACACCTGAGTTTATAATTCCACCAGCTGTGTTTTCCGACTTCTACTTGGAGTTTAAAAGTGTGCTGTCTCTTTTGCTCACTCATTTTGTACATCTGCAGGTGTTCACTTTTGTTTAAGTCAGATATTTAAATGTCAAATCCCCTGATACAATTATGTCTTTGGTTCATCTTCCCCATGTTGAGGTAACTGCAGGGGCCTCTGATTATTAAGTAATGGGAATTAGCAAGACAAATGTAAACATTTGTTCAAAGGGATTGTACTTGGAGACCTTAATTAGAGGGCATGAAGCCATTAGAGTAAAGCCTGCAGGCCTGGGGCTGGCGGGGAACGCTGGCCTTTACAGCTATAAGCCCAGCCAGTTTCTCTGCTCTCTGCCATTTTATTTGTTTTTACAGAGACATAGCTGGAATATTCTGGTTTTTTCACAGTTAAGACTTGGACACTCTTTTGCCATCATACCCAATTGATTACTTTATGCAGCGTTTGCTTTCAGCAGTGTCTTAGTCATATATCCACATGCTTCTTTCTGGCACCTAGTCTGGCTGACATTGAGATTTTTAGAGATGCAAATTTTGTGAAAATTCTTGCATTTCTTTGTTAAAATTCATGCAGGTGAATAAAGCACGATAAGCAAAAGCCATGGAACCTCAATGGCTGGTGATTCTCTATTTGAAAACTTACTCTGCTTAGCATTCTTCAGCATGTATCTTTCAGGCCTTTTTGTTGCTTTCAAACAGTATGACCAAAGGAAGAAGAAGAAGTCATATTTTTCCAGGTTCAAAAACTCCCCTACAAACCCCCCAAACAACATACCACTCCCCCCCTCCTCCCCTGCCAAAACCAAACTTCCCCAAGAACCTAAATAAATCCCAAATGAAATGCAGGGATACTGTTTGATGTTGGTATAATACAAACCTTTCTTTTACAAATGTTACTTTTGCGATTGAAAAGGATGTATATTGGGCCTAGCTGGTCTAGAGTTAGCTTTCTTTGTAGAAGCTTGTATGGGGTTATGATTTGGATCTGTGACCAAAACAGTGTTGATAATCCAGGGATGTTTTTGCTATTGCTGAGCAGTGCTTATAGAAAGTCAAGGCTCTTCTCCCCACCCCAACAAGGAGGCTGGGGGTGCATAAGGAGCTGGGAGGGGACATAGCCAGTACAGTTGACCCCAACTAATCCAAGGGATATCCCATACCGTATATCATCATGGTTAGCAATTAAAAGCTGGGGAAACGAGAAAATTTGGACATTTGGAGTGGTAGTGTTCATCTTACCAAAAACCTGTTAGGTTTAATGGAGCCCTTCTTGCCTGGAGATGGCTGAACATCTGCCTGCTGGTGGGAAGTAGTGAGTGAATTTCTTATTTTGCTTTGCTGGTGTGTGCAGCCTTTACTTTACCTACTAAACTTTATTTATCTCAACCCATGGTTTTCATGCTTACCTTTCTGATTCTCTCCCTCATCCCACTTGGGGGTTGTGGGGGTGAGCAAGTGGCTGTGTGAGGCTCAGCTGCCTGTCAAGGATAACCTACAACAGGACAGAAGCATGTCAAAGAAGGAGTAGATGCTGGGTACTTGGCAGCCTGACTAATGTGGATGGTCAGTAGAGGGCAAATAGTCTGAGACTATAAAGTCAAATTTCAGATCTCACTTTGCATTTTGCAAGGCCACTTCTTTGGGATAGCTGGAGAATGTGCAGAAGCTGAAGTAGGAGCATGGCAAAAGGAAAAAAAGATAAGAGAGTCCAGCTGAGTACAACTTGTAGAGGAATTGTCTCTGGAGCCAAAGGATTGTCTTTCTGAGTTGTTAGGGTGTTCTTCAAAGTGGTCAGCGTGAATGTACTTACAGTCCTGTCCTGACCAAGTAAAGTAAAAAAATGAAAGATACTGCAAATGAGTGCCCTTCCCTCCCATAATGTCAGTAATCCATGGGCCTCTTGGTTTGGCCTCGTTCTTTGAGAGCCACATTGCTATCATGGTTTAGGAATTGTGCTCCTCAGTTCAGTGCCCCAACTGAGGCTCTCCTAAACTGGACAATGCTCACTTGCTTCCCCCCTTTCCCTCCCTCTTCTCACTCCAGAAATGGAGCTGAGAATTGGAGGCACACAAAGTGAAGATCATGGGGTGAAATAAGAGCAATTTACTGGAAGCAGCAATGAGATAAGAAAATGAACAGTTACAGCAACAATATTAATAACAAAGGGTGATTTAAATGCAAAATGCGCACTAAGCCAAACCTGGAGCAATATGATGTGACCACAGCAGGCACCAGCCCACCACTCACTCCACCACATTTTTCCTGACTGGAAGGGGATGCCTGTCTTCTCAGAAGCAAGACAATGAGAGTCCCCTCCTTCTGCCCCTCCTGCTCCTTGCAATGATGTAAGACGGTATCGAATAACACAATGTCTTGCCCATGCCCCCTCCTGCTGATCTGGACTGGAACCAGGACCTGTGCTAATGTGCATGATTGGTTGGTGAGCTCTTGGTCATCTTATAAATTCATTATGCATGTTTTCTTCTGCTTCCTTGTTCCAAGAATTACATGCAGCATCTCCAAGGGTACGACATTTATTTAAGCAAAACACAGAAATCACTCTTATTTAGGGTTCCTATGGGATTAAGATTGGACCCTTTGTTAGAGTGTGACCAATGAAGCTGTTAGCCTGATCCATAAAACTGAGTGTCTCGTACACAGTTGCAAGTCTAAGTGCTGGTGCTGGATGGGGAAGACTGTCTGGATAGCAATGTTACTAACACTGCTAAGTGGATGCAGTCCCAGGGGAACTGTTTCTAAAATGCATAGTGGAATGAATTATAGCACATGACTGAAAGGAATGAATTGGGTAAACCTACTTTGATGACAAAATGACTTCAAATGCATGCCTTCTTCCTACTGCAAAAGGCTGTAGCACATCTGGTGCATAGGCAACAATCCACACCCCGCCCCTGCAGGGTCACTCATCTACCTTGTCACTTGCTGTGTGTGCTCCCTGCAAAGTCTCATTTCAGGTGTCCTTACAGTTTTGTGTGTTAGAGATTCATGAGGAAAATCCAGCAAGTGCTGCTTGAGATTTTCAAGTGACAGGCAGATAGCTATTAGCATTAATCCTCTTTCTGTACTCTCCAAAGAGCTCTTTGACAAGGGTGTGTGCAGGACAGGAAGCACTTGACAGGATTCAGCTCCCACTCAAATCCCTACATTAAAAATGAGGGAAACAGAGACCCTTTCCTTCATCATCCCCATCACTGGTGCAGACAGCCTGCCCTGAAAGGCAGTCTCTCCACTGGGATATGAGATGGGGGATGTTCTCCAGCATCTGCCTTAAAGGCCACCCAGTAGTTGTGTAGGTTTGGAGAGCAATAGGCACTGACAGTTAGGGTTAAAGCACAAGCCTGCATCCAAGAGCCCCTGGAACAGCACTGAGATGAGCACTGTGTGGGGTTGCATGGGCTTTGTGATCCTCAGCACTCCTATTCCTCTTCTTCCCTTGCCTGTGTGTGATGGATGGATTGCAGTGAGGTAGGTCTCCTGCCACTGCTAAAAGAAGGGTGATCCCTGCCTGCTCAGCTGGGCACCTTCAAGTCCAACAGGGTCTACCCAGAGCTGTTGGTAGCCTGAGGAAAAGGGGAAGGGGGATTATAGGGGAAGCTTGAGAGGTTCTGCACCTTTGGCCTCAGGGCAGTATGGGTAAATATTATTTCTAGAGGACTAAATAGGTTCTCTTGCTGAGGTTTTGTAAGTGGGACTAGCAGTGAGGCCGTGCCTAGGAAATGAGGGACAGAAAGCATTCTTATAAGAAAGGCAGGCAGCCAACTGGCATGACCATGTCTGACTATCAAAGTGTTGTTCTTCCAAGGCTGTCTGAGACTCACTCATGTGCTGCACCTCACAGCTGTAGGAAGGGTTACTTACTGCTTAAATACAGCACTTCAAAGCCTGACATGTTGAGTGAGAATTTGCCTTGTTCTGGTTTTTGTTGTAATGAACTTCAATTTATATTTTAGAAGCCATTAAGAATTAATGTTTTTTCTCTGAAATATATATTGCTTATAATCTTTAATAATCTTTAATAGACAGAAAAGGGAAGAAGTTGACCTAATGGATTGCTTGTGTTGAAAATAACCACTGTGTTACGTGTGTATAATTAAGTGTACTGTGGACAGGAGACGTTGAGGAGTCTGATGGTAGTTCAGCTGATGTCAGTGAAGCTACAGATTATAAACAAGTTCAGAATTTGTGTCACTATGGCCTTCTTTGGATCCACACTTCCTTGATCCATAGTTGTAGCTGATTTGCAGTTAGTCAGTGACTCCATAATTCCAGACTTTTCTGCCAAAACCCATCAGCCTTCCCTGTGAAGATCTAAGGTTTTCTTCGGGAAGGAAATAATTTAGTTAATTTGCTGAATAAGTATGTGGTAGAGTTTTGTGGGTAAGCCTAAGGGAGAAGATTAAAATCACAAAACAAATTTGAACATCAGCTGGCTGTATGAAATACAAGACAATGAAAGTCAAGACCATGACAACAGCAGTTTATTTAAAAATCTTTAGCACTTTGCCACAAAACTGCATAATGATCAGGGTTTTGAAATGCCTGTGTATATGATGAGGTACTATAGCATGTCCTATATGAAGACAGTATAGCAAAAATGACAACTGAAAGATCACTAGTTTGCAGAAAGGATGAGGATGCTCTTCCCTCATTTGTTAATGATCAGTCTAGCTATTGCCACATGTGATCACTTAATCTTACACATACATTACCTCAAGGAAATCTGCAGACAACATCTGCATTAAAGGATCACTTTTAAACAAATTCTGGCACTAGCCATGTGATAAATGTTGGCTATCCAAAAGATTAATTACTATCTGCTTCTGACTGCCCCACTGGCATTGTATCTGTCTTAGGACGCTTAGAGCTGTTGACCTTAGCTTGAGGCTTCAGAAATGAAAACGACTGCAAAAATTTCACCAGACCATGTAGCTGACTTGAGCAGCTAGCAGGTTTAACATTCCTTGCAGGAAATCCCAATCTGAGAAACAAGATGGGAAGAGACAAGAGGATTCAGGTTCTCCAGGGTGAAGGAGTGTTGTCGGAGCACCCTACTCTTTACGCTGCACAGGTTTTTTTAAAAAAAGCAAACCTCTTCTGATTGGAAGCAGTTAGTTAATGTTGCTTTATGCCAATCCAATAAGTGGTTCTGACCATGAAGTGATCATTAGCATGGGAACAACGCTGAAGTTTAAAGATCAAACAGGCAGATCCCAGGAGCATGAAGATTACATCATGTTTAGCATTACCCTACCTTTCGGATTTACTTCACTGATAGTGATGCAATCTTATCACTGTAGATGGACACCATCATTTCAGCTTTACCTTGTTCATATTTCATAGTCCCTTCTGTGAAATATCCCAATGTCAGCCTCAAGGATGCTACAAAAATCAAAAGCAATTTGTTCTGGTGGTCTAGGAAAAGTAGCCCTTCTAAGGAGAGAAATGAACTTCCCCCACTTATAAAATTAAAAAGGTAAAGGAAATGGGGCTTTGAAGGGCTCCAAGAATAGAGCCTTTTGTATTTGGCCTGACTGAGGACAGGTGACGCTGTAACATACTGATGGCATTCTTCAGGTTATCGTGGTAGCATAAGATTGGGATTAGCAATGTTTAGGCCTGTTAATATACATGAATTGAGGTTGCAACCAAGACTTTCCTTGAAATTGTTAGTAATAACAATACCCCATATATATGGGATCCATTTAAAGTAGCAAGATGAAAGGGAAAAAAAAAAAGCTAAACCCTCAGTTGCTGCCCCTCTTAATACTTTCAGGTGTATCTCAAGTTTATCATTAAAAAATCACAGGCAAACCAAAAAATAGCTGACAGACCTGGTTCTAGAGTGTTTCATTTAGGGATCTCAAAACTACTTTTCCTGTATATGGTACTGCCACCTCTGTGTTAAAAACAAGGCAAGCTTTTAGATTAGTTCATAGATAAAGTGGCCACCCCTCTGTTGCCTTCCTGAAAATTCAAGGCTCATGGCATCTCACTTTATAATGAAGGAAGGCAGAAACCTTTCTTAGGAGGTCTTTTATGGAATTCTGTAACTCCAGAAAAAGCAATAGGAAACTCTAAATACAGGACTTGAGATAAAATAACTTTGTGGTACTATGTATTATATTCTACTCTGTAGTCCAAGATGAGACAGGTATGTCTCTTCTGCCTGCAACAGAGAAGCTGAGACAAGCCACATTCATATGGTTCCTCTCAGGATCACAGTATGGAGACAAACCCCACTATTCCTCACTTTGGCCCCATTTTATTGGCCACTGAACTAAAGGCTCTGCTGTTCATAGCTTGATGATGCTTACAGTCAACTGCTATGAATCTCTCTGGGGTTTTATCTTGGTTCTTATGGTGCTTATTGTGGCTTACACTATCAAGATTCAGAGTGTGTGTGAGTGGCATTTTGTAACTGAAAGGTGTTTTCTATTTCCATCTCCATTTCGTTCATAGCCCTTGAATTAAGTCACCATGGAAAAATGCCAAATAATACACATTTTTTGGCAAATAAATGTAAAAAACTTGATGCCTCAAGCATATTACATGCTTTGCAGGAAATTCCCAGCCTCTTACAACAAAGGCTCTGTATCAGCTCTTTAGAGCAAATAAAAATTGGGGTTACTTGCAGGAGTTATGGAGCTAAACGTCAGAGCTCACCTCTTTGAGCACCATATACACGCACCCCTTTCTAGGGGCCTGGTATCTGAGATGTATTCTGTGGCCACTATTTGTCTTTAAGGGGTGTCATTATATGAACCAAATACCCACAACAATTTCAAAATGCTAAGAAGAAAAATAAAAGGTACATCTGTATTTGTCACTTATCTCACTGGAGACCCCAAGCATATAGCGTGTTACTGAGGTACTATTGCATATTTCATTAGTAATAAGAGAACATTTTATATTGGAATATTTGAATGTGTTTGGGGCTAATAGGTAACTTCCATCTCACAGCAAGGAATTCAGGAGTGAGACACCCTGTTATACAGAGACTTTGATTTGCATCTATGCAGCACATGCTGATAAACCTAACTGCATTTTGATGAAAAAATGTTTTAAGTGGGATCGGACTATGTAAAGCAGAACTGCCCTAGACAAAGGGCTGAGTCTAGAAGACACATTATTAATAAAGTCACTTGTGCTCTAGCAGAAGGATGTAAATTATCCAATCCATGCTCTCATTTCATTATGTCAGCCTTCACTGCTTGTTTTTGGCATGCCAGTAAAAAGTCATGGGAAACTGGGTTTATCCTGACTCAGTGCAGCATACAGCAAGGACTGAGCAGTTTGCTTATGTCCAGCTCCACAAGGCAAAAATCAGGGGAGCTTGGCATCTCTTGTCTCAGTTCTCTTCCCCAGATTTTGTGGATATTAAGGTCTGAAGGGTGGGATTTTCCCCCAGGGAGACACAAGGCCTTTGTGGTATACCAGGACTGACCTCTTTTACATAGGCTTCAGACAAAATTAAACTCCACATCTGAACAGCTCTGAATTTTGGGGAAAAAAAATTCAGAGCCAAATCTGGACTTTGCAATTTAGGACCCTAGGACAGCTTAAAACGATGGTTGTATATGTAGTGTGACTCACACTTGGGTTGTGGGTAGATGACTTACTGACTGAAACGCAAAATAAAGCTGGGGCAAGACTCCTAACCTCATCCTTTGGTTGAGCTTTGATTCATGCCACAGCTGCAGATCACCATTGCATACTGCCCTGGACCTATAAGACACATCTCTGAATATCATCTTTTTTTCATGCCAGGGAAAAATTTTGGATGAAGCTGACTGAAGTGAAAACATATTGCACACGTCCACAACTCTGTCTGAAAACTAACTTCTGTAATTTCTTTTGTTGTTCTTATGCCTTCTTAAGTTTCTAGAGCAAGTTTTTCTTGCACTATGGATAAAACAGGTGTCTGGATACCCCAGAAAGTATTTCTTTTCCCCAGTCAAATGTTTTGTTCTAGATAGAATGACCTCATTTTTTTCTTTTACTTCACCTGAACCTTATTTCATGTGACTGGGCACTGAGGTACTGCATGGTGATACAGGAATGTAAGTAACTTCCTCCTCCTTAGGTTCTCAATGCTTTTATTGTATGCACATTCCTTGCTTCAGTTTGCTTCTTCCCTGCCACAGCTCTTTGAAGACAATGGTAAAATTTGGACTTTTAGCACTTTTTGTAATGTAATATATTATCAGATAAATGTGAATGTCCTATAGAGCCTAATCATGTAAAGGAAGGCAACTGTGAAAGGGGTGCCAAGTTCAGTGTTTGAACATTAGAATTCATGGTGGCAATCCTTTGTGGGAGTCTGACGTTTCTTAGACAAAAAACCTCCCCAGTTTGACAGTATAAAACTATCTTTGACTTCAACAGAACCACAACTTAAAGTTTTAGTTTCTTAAAGAAGCTGGGAACTGAGTTGCTGATATATATCCATGTGAACAGGAACTTAAATTTATAGCTTGAAAACTTACTTGTGCAATGTAGAAAAAATGCTCAGGAAGGCTCTGAAAAACTTTCCTCTTCCCTCATGTTTTATTCTCACTTATTCAATAACCTGTGGATTACTGTCTTTCAGTTGTCCATCGAGGAATGCCTAAAAGTTTGAGACTTTTTCTTAAAGTCTGGAAAACATTTTATGGCTCCAAAGTCAGATTTTGCTGTTAGTTAATATTTGTGTGGAGCCATAGGTGATTTACATGGCCTCTGGCCCAAAGATTGCAACCTAAATTGAACTCTATAATACAAGATACTTAGCAAGATAACAGTAAGTGAGAAAATGGAGGAGGAATCTGCTAGACAGGTTTATGGACTGTTTGGGAAGTACCATTATGCAGCATGTCAAAGACTTTTTGCATTTTTAAAAGTAGGACAGTGATTAGCCTGCTAATATGTGGAACAGCGTTGTGGATTATGGAGCTATAGGAAATAGTCTTAAGGAAGGGGTTGCATGTAGCCTGTGGGAGCAGATCCATAATAATCAGACCGTGTGGTGCAGAAATAAATATCCTATTTGACTAGAAAGTCTAAGATTTTTTTTTTCCCCTGTACTGAAATGGGCAGTGCACCGCTTGGGATCATTTGAATCTAAAATGAACACATGAAGCATCCAACATACTTGGATTTTCTCTTCTAGTTGCTTTTTGATTTTTCTCTTCTAGTTGCTTTTGAATTCAACTATTAGCTAAATAAAAAAAGACACTGCCTTCTCCTGCTCCGCAAGCATCAGCTCATACTCAGAATGAGAGTTTCTGTAGGTTAGAAAAAGAAAGACCATTTCCTTCTTTATTTTTACCATTTATTATATTTCCTTTACTACTTTGGGTTTCCAAAAATCTTCTGATTTTTTAAAGACTTTTTTTTTAACCCTGAACCCTTTTGCTGTTTTGCTTCTTTTCCTCCTACATCAGCTCTGACTTTCTGTAGCAATTTTAGGCATTTTTTTTTCCCCATTCTTTTGGACTGATGTCCTTGAGAGCTCCAACCCCTCTAAATGTTTTTGGTTTGGTTTGGTTTGGGGGTTTTTTGTTTGTTTAGGTTTTTTTTGTTGTTTGTTTGGTTGGTTTTTTTGGTGAGGAAACTTCCAATTTTATGTTCCTCAGTTAGAATATCAAGAATTATCTACTCTGTACTGACACTCTTAGTTGCAAGGCAATATGAATCTTTTAAATGCACACGTAGTACCAGTTTTAATCTGTAATTGATAAAATATATATCTTGATAAAATAGAAACATATACATAAAAAGCATACATGTTTTTATTTTATCAAGCATTTATCATGCCTTGTAATCCTGCATGTTTGCAAAGTATCAGTCTTGTGACAGGGAAAGAACTTAGATATTGTTAAATTTTAATAATTACCTTTTTAATCTCAAAAAGATGGTGTTTGTAAAAATAAACCAAAATAATTAACATTAAAAAACTGCTGTAGCTTGGGATTGACAGTGTCCTGGCCAAATTACACTTATAAGCAGATCCAAAGATATTTCCTAAAGCACTGAGCATTTTAATTCTCTCACAGATGACTGAGTTAACTCTTTCTCTGCTATTGACCCTTATTTGTTCAGACATCTTTTAATATGTCTCTTGCTCCAGAGTGCTTAGATGTAGCACGACCTATGATATTGCCAACAATCTAACCTCCTAACAAGGGCATAATGATCCACAAGTTAAATGGGAATTCAGGACAGTTTACCTACCTCGTTCTCATATCTAGCCAAGGCTTTGATTTTTAACAGGAAATTCTACTGGAAGAAGGAATATCTTACCTAACAGTCATGTAAAAATTTAGAATGTGAGAAACTTCCTACTTTATTTTGATGACAAAAGCAAAGTTTATTGCTGACTTGCAATGACAGCTTTCTGTTACCCCAAAGTGAGTATCAGCATAATACTCTGAAATAATTTTCTGGTTCAGGCAAGTTGGCTTTCCATTATTTGCTGGATGATATCGCTATTCTTATTCACTGTTAAATCCAATTTGGGCTTCTGGGCTGAGGGTGCCAATTTTGACTAATCTGACACATGCATTTTACTGTATCGTGAAATACACAAAAAAAGTATGCCCCTGGCCATCCTAGTAGTGCTGGACTCCATCAGAGATCCCGCAGAACCTGGCTGGCTCTCCTATGGGATGCAGCCCAGGGTAGGGGAAGAAAAAGGAGGGTAGAGGGAGATGAAGGCAGCCTCAAAGCAACTTCATGCCCTCTGTTTTCCTGCTGCTCCTGCCACTCTCTTGGGAAACATGATGCTTTGTGTCCCAGTGAGATGGCCTAGAGTAGTGTTGAAGAGCTATGTGCTATGGGACCTTGTTTCTGCCCCTCCAACCTCTGGTATGCTTTTGTGTTGGGGCTTCATAGAATCTTGCACAAGATAGCCTGTGGTTGTGCTATGCAGTGCTCACTCAAGGGAATCAGCAGTAACAAACATTGCAATTGTTTGCCTTACTTATGGGAAGAACTCAGTCATTTATAATTAGATTGGCAACACTTAGCAACTAAAAATTGTGTCCTCTGACGTAGGTTTTTGTGGAAACTGTGCTGTTTGCTCAGGGCATAGAGCCAGCTAATTTTGCTGCATCTCTCCCTATACTGGTAGGTGTGTGGATGACAGAGCGAGCATACCTTGCTCCTATACCAAATCCTCAGTTTTTGGAGTGTGCAGTAAGTTGCCAAGGGCCATTGAAATGTCGCAGATTGCCTGTGTGTCTGTGAGGCCAGCAAGCTCTGTGGTGGACTGCAGGACAGAGCACTAGCCCACCACAGCTCCACTGCTGCCCCTCACAAGAGGTGTCAGATAGACAAGTGTGCACCTGAGGCTCATCAGCATCCAAGGGAAAATGTGAATCTGAAGCTGAGTAGCGCTCTTAGGATCCCCTGAGAGCACGGTCAGGCCCTCTGGACCAGTGTTTGACCGACTTCATTATACCGTCCTCGGCAGAGCCTTGCAAATGTAGGAGGGAACCACTCACTGATTAGGGAGCATGAAATACGAGCACAGCCAGGGGTTTTTCTCTTCCTATTACTTCTGCTTGGAGCCAAAGCAACATTGTCCTAACTCATAATTTATGGCTGTTCTTTATAGCAATAAAAAAAACTGGAAAGAAGGTTTCTGGCACCATTTGCTGAAGTACTCTTTCTCTTAACACAGTCAAATGATTCATAATTAGAAAGAGTAGTGTACTTTACTCACCCTGTTCTGGTTATACAGAAACTCATTAGGCACCATGCATCCCAGTGCACTGTTTTATGTAAACAAGACCTCTCAGAGAGATATAGATGTCTGATAAAGATGAAAAGGAAAACAGATTAATACCAGGCCACATTAATAATGGCCATGTCATGTTCTTAGAAAACAAGAGTCATCTGCTGTGCAATTATTGCACATTTCACAGCAGGATGGGGGGAAGGTAAAGAACAGAGATGTATACGGAAAGGCCAGTTATAGATTTTAGATCCGAAGGATTTAGTTGCTAGGTTTGAAACTTTCTATTATTTTCATTCTGTGATGAAATGGGACAGTCTCTGTTGTCCTTCCAAGTGCTTACTTGGAATTTTGTGGATGTTCTTCACTGAGGCCTTCAGGATGCAGTTGTATCTCCCACTGAACTCATCTAGCCCTCAGCAAATGAAGCTGACAGCATTTGTCTTGTTATATCTAGATAAGGTTTAGATTATTGATGCATTTAGCTGTGGTCTCTGATATTAATAATGTATTTAAACTAATTGGATGGTTCAAGTTTAAAACTATTCCTCTGACTATGTCCCCTGGTGGTGCTTTATGGATGGTTTGAGCTCTCTGAAGTAGTTCAGCTTTTTCCACTAGGAGGCACAGGCTTTGACCACATCAGCTTCACAGCACTGCCATGTTCTCTGTGGTTTTTGAAGGGGGCAGCCCTTCCAAGATGAAATCAAATTTTGCTCTGCTCCCTTCAGGTTTTCTATGCATGTGATGTGATTCTTTCTGGAATTCAGGAACTAGACAAATTACAGGAGAAAAACGCAAGTAGAAATGGCATGGGGGGGCTTTCAACTCAGCTTTATGGAATCGAGAGAATGAGGTTTTCCCTGTGTAATGAGTCCTTTGGTTTGCTTAAATATTGAAAAAAGAAGTCAAGACCCCAGGCTCCACAACCTGTGGAAGATCATCAGACTTGCATAACTGGAAGTAACCATGTCTCAAGACTATATACTGTCTACAGTATATAGCTGTGCATACGTAGTTTAATCTATCAAAATAGTTTTATAGGAAACATATATATGCATTTACAGATGCACTTAATAAAATAGCACACTGTTTTCTAGTAAAAAGCAGAGTTCGGGGCTTGAGTGGTTTGAGAAGATATGTGACTTCCACAATATGATTTGCTCCATTCCAAAGTAAGCAGAACTTAACTTAAAATATGTCATTAACAGTAGTTTGCATTATCCACATTAAGCGACGTAAAGGTCAGACCACTTCCACTGAGACTAGATAAACATGCCAGAAGTATAATAGCTTGCATTTTAACTGAGATTATATTGAAAGCACAGTTTACGTAAATATTTGTACTAGTGTAGTTATTTGAACTGAACCATCTTAACTTTTTCTATAGATAATCATGTAAACTGTAGGCACTTATGCCATGCCTTTCACTGACAACAGTTCTCTCAGTAGCATAATAGGCCTGATTACCACCAGCACTGAAGCAGATGGTTCGGCCTCTTTGAATCTCTTTACAAGCAAACTCTCCAAGATGTTTTCTGAATAAACTGCTAGTTTCTTGTCTGTTCTCTTTTCAAGAGATCCAAGAGATCAGACTTCATGTATGTGATCACAACTTTTACTCCTCAAAATGACAATGAAACCTCATTAGGGCAATAGGGCTGTTAAAATAAAGGCATGCTGAATATGAACATAACTGATAGATTTTGTTCTTTTACTGTAAATTACCTGTTCTTCTAAGTCATTTGGTGAATTTAGTTGAGCTGTTTTTTCTTCATATTGTTGTTCAGCATTTTTCTATGTGTTAAATATTTCATAGTGTCTGTAGAAGTGACCACAGTGCTCTTGTCTACAGAAATATTTTCTGTTAAAGGTACTTATCACTCTTTCTCTGTGATCAGAGGCTAATGGTCACAGAAGTGATGAAAGATTCTCAATAAAACTGAAAAAGTGTCTGCTTATCCCCTGGAGCCAGGAGGATCCAAACTCCCCAAAGATTCAGTTTCAAGGAGTCTTCTGTTTTTTGTTTGGTTCTCAGAACAGGTATTTAAGAACTGCCCTGTAATCCAATTGTGGATAGAAATCATAGCACAAGGCTTACCTGCATCCGATGTATTTTCTGCTATTGAAGATGCATAAGCAATAGATTCTCCGCTCTTATACAAATGCTTCAGTAAAAAAACCCGGTAGTTCTCCGGTGCTGCCTCTGAAGGACACTCAAGGAGACAGTTGACATTGGTGGGGTGTTAACTTGAGTGGGTTGAGCAAAGATAAGATAAAATTTGCTTAGTAGAAAAGTACTGTACTGGTGCTAAATGATTAGTGGACAGTTTTGCTTTACACAAAATGAGTCCCTCCGTTTGTACTTGCTCATCTTACATGTAAAACGGTGTATTTTCTGGCTGCTGTCAGATATTAAATGACATTCCTCCTGTCACTCCCAAGAATTTTGACTCAACAGAGATATGCACCAGGTGAGCACACTGAAAAAGGGTAAACAACTTTCCTCTCCCAAGGAATTGTTTACCAAATTTCTCAAGTGGCTGAGAGCCATCAGACCTGTATCTTGGAGAGCCAAGGAATGGGAAGCAGTGGGTGCAGTTCACTAGATGATGATGATGATGATTGTGGCCTCTCACTGCAAAAGCAGGAATGGAGGGCATAAAAATGCTTACCAGAGAAACTTGGCAATACTGACCTGTGCCCTCCTTGCTACCTCACCTCCCACTGCAGATGCCATTTTGGACTGGCACATGACTGTTGAGCTTTGCTTCTGGACATATGATTCGTCCTCAGCCTCAGAGTGCATTTGAGCTGCCTGCAAACTGGACATACTCAAAAGGCAGAGCTTGACAATCCTTGCACTAACCTATGTCTTACAAGACTCATATTATAGGGTCCACCTCAGTGGAGATAAATCAAACCAATGCTGACTGTGTTTGAAAATCCTCCTTAGTCCCTGGTGTATTCACTTTTCATGGCTCCAAAGTGTAGCTGACACAGAGATGCTTCTGTGTCTTTCTTACTTTTTTTTTTTGTTCTGTTTATTATTATTGTCTTTTCCTATGTTTCTATCATTATGCTGATTAATTATCAATGACACAGTTTTTGGTGTAAGCTTGATGACTTGGATCTTGAGCATTTCACTTTTTTATTGAGTATCTGCGACTTGTGTTTTTTTTGGAAATCTACCAATAAATTAGGCAGGACAAAGTATTACAGATCATTGGTTACTGTTATTTCAGTGCAATGCTATTATGGAACATAATAGTAAAATCAAAGATTTCCCCTGTTGAATACTTGCAGACATAGTCAGTTGGGTTACTGAAAGGCTGTGAAGTACCCAACTCCTGGTCAAATTGAAACTGAAAACCTCAAAAGTTCATTGATGTTTTGATTTTGTTCACTGTTTGCAAAGATCAAGGTGGCTTGAAGTAACCAAAGTGCCAGTGTTTTCTAATGGAAGAATTGAAGTGGGCCATGTGCCTTTCATAAGTATCTCCAGAGGATTTACTTCAATCACAAATCAAACATAACTAAAAGTAAGAAATGCTGCATGCCCATAAGATCCAACCACAATGGAGTTAACAATGAATTGATTTTATGCTAAACTGTGTTACATCCCAAACCAGCAGCAGAATTCAAAACCACTTCTACAATGGGAAAACAATGCAGCTGCCTAAATAGGATTTTTCTTCTCTTCGTGGTTGGAGTGTGATGTATGTTTTGAAAGACAGGGTCTTTACTTTTACCAAATGAATTGTCATTTTTTTTGCAAGTTTGAAGGCCAGAAAAATCAATTAAGAAAGAAAATCAAACAGGTCATGCAGTGGCAGCAGAATGGCCCTTCATACATACTGGAAGGCACTTGGCACAAATCAGAATAGCAGAAATGCTCTGATGGAAGCTTTTATGGTAGCCCTTGTCTCCTGCCCCAGCTCCTCTCCTCCCTGTTCTGTTGAATGGTGTCTCATGAAACAACTGACTTTTCCATCCATTGCATTGAAATCCAAAGACTGCTGCATGTTTGACAGGTATGTTGTCGCTAATCTTACAGATTTGAAAGTGAAAATGTGAAAGCAGAGGATAATTGGTCAATTTGTAGCCAGGAGGTGGTACTTGTTTGAGATACATGTAGATTATGCTTTTCTCTACCAGCGCAAAAATCCCAACAAATGATCTGAAAGAACAGCCGGCACTGGGATGAGAGTGTGTGTGTGTGTGTGTGTGTGTGTGTGTGTGTATGGTGTGCCTAGTAGGGTTTTCTACTCGCTCTTGCAAAGCACAGGACTTAATGAGTTCCAGGGGGACAGTGGCTTGTCAATCACAATATACTTTTCAAGTAATAGTCATCTCTGCCCCATCACAGAACCACAAGGCATGAAATAATTAGAAAGCCCAGAGTAACTGCTCTGTTTTACAAGAGCAAAATCCTTGTGTGGATCATTTACATAAACTTGTCACTTCCCATTACTGTTCTAATGCAAACTGGGTAATAATCATGGGATCAGGAGAGGGGAGGTCAAGGTATGACGCTCCTCCATGTTTGAAGCACAAGGTACGCATGTGCCCAGCTTTCCATCCCCCACTGAATTAATGTAAAGTATCTTTTATTTTCCATTAAATAAGAACTATTCATGCTGCTATGGTAGCAGACCATGTGCAGCCTTCTCTTCTTAAGAGAGAAAAAAGGCTTTTGCGTCAAGCCATTGTTAGGGGAGAATTCACTTTGAGGAGCATTTCAAAGCTGATCCGATTGGGGAAGGAATAATGTTAAATATTTGGTATGAAATATTTATAAGATGCACACATGAACATCTGACAAGGTAGCCTGGAATATACACATTCATGTCTTTGACAATTTTAGCTGTTTCTCTCTGAGTGAGAGGGTGGAGAAAAGGTGTGTGCATAGCAAGAATTGTGTATGCGTGTAAATACATCTAAACACACGCAAACACACACACTGGCAGCGGCAGACACACTCCCGTAGGAACGCCTGAATGGGTTGATGGGATTTAAAGCAATCTGCATCTGAATGCTGCTCTCCAAAGATGGTGGCAATAAGGGCTTGCTGAAGTCTGTTTTAATCATTGTGAGGGAGGAAGCTCTGCACTAATGCCTATACGAGGGGCATCCATAGAGTGATGGAGATGATGGCTGCTGCTGTTGCTGCTGCTGTTTTCCAACAACCATTTTGTTGGTGTTCTTCACAATTGTCATCAGGTGCATTTTTGTCACAAAAAACCAAAACTCTGCTTTTTGCATGGATTGACTCCCCACATGCATCTCTGCATGGCTGTTCCATTATACTTTTATTTTTAAAAATTAGTATAATTAAACATGAACAAAGAGCAGATTTACTTATAGGCAACCAGAATTGTTGGGTTTTTTTGCATTTTCTTCTCTTTCAGAAAAAACAAGGCAAAATATATATTTTTTTTTTTTTCCCAAGGGTCTGGAAAGGTTTCAGAAAAATGTGTTATCACCTCATTCTCAGTCCTTATGACAAGGGATAAAGAGAGAATGTAATGGCTCACTCCTTATGGCAGTCACAGTGAAATGCACAGGGGTGGCATATATTAAATAACCAGGATAAAGGAAACCATGTGATCTGCTTTCCTTGTAAGGGGATCTAATAGCTCTCTCTTAGAAACCTTATTTCCTTTTCCTTTTTTTTCTTTTTATTTTTTCTTTTTCCCTGTCTCTTCTTTGCCTGCCCCACTTGTACCAGCTGTAGGATGTTGTTATTCTCTGCTGTAAATGACTGTTTAGTTTAGGCTGTAAACGTACTGGTGCAAGACCTTTCTGTCTGTAAAGATCCTTTTTTACATGTGCAGTGCTATATATGTATTAACAGCAATGCTCTTGATGAACTAAAAGGCCATATATTTCTCTTCCTATGGTGTGAGGATTCACTCTCCCTTTAAAAATTCCTAGATCAAATGCCCCCGGCAAGCTCCATGCATTGTACAACATGTTTTTTATGTGAGCTGGCAGCTCAATAGCAAGGCAGCATCATTTGCCCTCATCTGCCAGCTTTTGTCTTTGAGTGGAAGTGTGGGGCCTGGTGAGAGGTAGGATATGAACTGTGTCCAGACTCTGTTCCTTATCTCTGAGATCACCAAGAGGGAGGGCATTGTCGATGGATTTAAATCAGCTTTTTCTCCTCTTGTGCACAACAAAAGTCTAAATCCCTTTTCAGGCCAGATTGCTCCATTTCGCTGCATGGGCTAGGCAGATTGGAAACATGTTTGTCACTCAGCTTTTCTCCCAACCTAATCAGTAGACACTGGGGTGGTGGGATTTCGGTGCTCAGTGTATCACCCTTTAATCTATGGAGTTGGCCTTTAAAAGCTGCTGATGCTGTTGCTGCTATGTGTGAGCTGCTGCTGTCTTTCAATTCTGAAGACAGATATAAAAATAATGTTAACCACGAGCGTAAGCAGAGGGTTTAGCAGGGATTTGAATCTAAAATGTGATACTTAACACTGACCAACTTGATTTGGTCCAGCAGAGCTGAACCTCTTATTCTGTTATAATGAAGTGTGCTGTATATGGAGATGGTGGCAGTGGGATTTACTGCATCTGTGTTTTTAGTTATGCTGCTGAATGGGCCCAAATGTGAATAATCATAGGCCATAGGAAGCTGTGGCTGGAAAAAGGTGGCTTGGCAGATTTGTCTTCAGGTTACAAAGCTCTCTGATAAACCCACAAGCTCACTGGTGTCTTTGCAGTGCTGAGGTCCATAGCATGCTGTCATCGTCTGTGCCTAATACCACAGTCCTGAAGGCACAAATTGTCACAACAAGCACATGTGAAAAAGCAGGTCAGCTCTTGTGAGTTTGCAGAGGTCAGCAGGATGCTAAGAGGAGAGTTATGCGATAGGTGTGATGAAGGATGTTAAAAACACTAAAAGAATGTAGGCTCTTGCATACACACATGTACCCATTGTGTTAATCACAGTCTGAACCAGATATTGACTGAGGTGTCTAGACAAATACAAGATAATTCCTTACAGAAAAGATGTAATTTATTGACTAGGTATGTAATAACATTTCTAATTTTTTTCTGCCACCAAAATACTCTTCATGAACTACCTTGCATCCTCTTGAGCCACATCTGTACTGTTCTGTGGTATTGAAAGGTACTGGTAACATGCAGAATTGCATCTGCCAGCCCCCTATAATATCCTGTATGGTCCATGAGAAGCTGGGGTGTGGAAGGAATGTGAAACTGGTCACTTGAGAAGCAAGGATGGCTCAAAAATTCAGCCCAGATATTCAAACTTAATACTATGCTGTGAGGTCAGGCTGGCTGGGTTTTTCAGGAGCTCCTTTTGTTTACTGAGAGATGGAGAGGAAGGCTTGCTGGTGCTCCTGCCAATCTGGCATCTCAGAATCCCAACAGCTTGCCTCTGAGGCTGTTAGGTCTCAGCCTGGGGTTCCAACTATCCTGAAAGGATAGGAAACTTTTTCATTTTTTCCTCCTCTTTTCAGCAGTTAACATACAGAAGAGTTTTGGACAAAAGTTCCATTTTCAGTAAGCTTGAGTTCCTCCTTTATAGTGGCTGTGAACTATGACCAATTGTTTTGTTTAAGTTCTGAGTAACTCCATTTAGTTTTGGCTACCCAAGAACAGAAAGAAAAATACTAGGCTTCTTTCAGAAGCCATCCTTTGCTTTTGGGAAGGAACACAAAATTTTCGAGATTTTCCAGATTCGTTCTACTCCTAGAAGAGAAAGAGGACTATAAAACAGACCATAAAAAGGGAAAAATTCCCAGATGTTTCTCCTGGTACTGATTTTCCTGGTTTAATGACTGAGAATGTTTTCAACAACATTCGGTAACCAAGACCAAAATTTCTAATGAGATGTACAATGTCAGTATTTACAACAAGAGCCTGTGGTCTTGTTATGAATTAGTAATGATCTTTTTAAAGATGCCATTCCAGTGGGTGAATCTAGAAGCTGGAGCTGAGGGATTCAATAGTTTTAAAGGTCTTTTCCAACCTAGAAGATTGTATGATTTCAATTTCTTGTTCAATGGGTCAGTAGCAGAGAATAACAGATAGATCCTAGGTAGGGTCTCTGAACAGCAGGATCAGATGAGAGGCCATGATGGAGACACTAAGAATGAGAGAAAAAATGTGAAGGGGTGACCCATATATCTTGAAAAAGGAAACTGTCATGCTGGACACAGTGTAATTAATAGTACAAGTCCAGTTGGCTGGTGGGACAGGTTTTTAACCCATTTCCCTGGTGACCCACATGCAAGCCATCCATACGAAGACTGTACAACAGTAAGAACCTGATTCCAGCAGTGGGAAGCAGGTAAAGCAGGTGGTCTCCTAGCTGATCTCTCTCTTTTACAGCAAACTGCATACATGCACATGTATATACATATTTATAGCAAATTTAATTAAACAAAATTCCTTACAAGCTGAGACTGCACAAGACAAGATTCAGTCAACAACTGCCTTTTTTTTTTTTTCTTCCAATTCCCATGTTCAAACATAAGTCCCTAAGAAAGGAGGGCTTGGATATTCCACACAGGAAAGTGTTAGCTTTTCAAACAGATTGTTTACAGAGGGTTTTAGTTAAATCATCTCACTGATTAACAAAGATTTGGTCTATGCCTATGTGAATCACTGATATTACTGCTTGGGTTGGCAAATAAATGTGGAAAAACTAGAGAGGAAATTCAGCGTAGTTTAACTGAAAGTTTTAACAAAAGTTTAACTTCAGCAGAGTAATTTTTTTTTCAGCTAGGATGTGAATTGATTTTTCTTATTCAGTACAAATACTCAGTGTCAAGTGTAACATTCTGTTTTATGGCCATTTTAAGGAGAGGAAATGACAAAGTAGATGCAATCCCTTTCATCCAAGAACTCAAAGATTAGGGCCCTTATTCGTGTGTGGGAGGCCAGGATTACCTTCTTTCCTCACCTTGAGAACATTTGAACCGATATCACTCAGATATTAGGGCACAATTTAGATGGAGGAGGGAGAAGTTCTTAACTCTCTTATTGCTCTACTTTTATTGGGAAAATACTTGAAATATTTTGGAGGCCATGGAGAGAATAATTTTGGGGCTTAGTGCACTCACCTGGGAGAAATGAGACCTATGCTCCAGGCTGCGTTACACCAACTACTTAATTTAAGTGTGTAAATGTCTTTTGGAGCAGAGACTGCAATCCTTTTCTGCTTCCCTGTGACTCATCTGACCATTTAGTGATGAAGGTTTTTTGTGCACTGAGTCCTAAAGAGGGTTTTATTCTGCATAAAATATGCAAATTGAGCAGGAGAGACTGTGCCTGTCTGAGCCCAGACAGGCAGCCTGTCAGGTAGGTTAATACTTGGTAGATGCTGGCTCATACACTGCCTGGGTAAAGGAGAGATGGGACCCAACTCAGCCTGGTGCAGGAGTGACAGCTCTACAGCTACTCTGGAAAACTTACAAATCTAGCAACAACTTTGTTTTCTCTCTCTCTCTCTTTTCTTTTCCTCAGACAAAGCTAAAAATATTGGCCTCGTTAAAAATAACTGTGGGAAGGTAAGAAAACACAGCTGAAAAACTCTTTTGCCCAGTTTCTTTTTTGACATCCTAGTCACAACTACAACTTGAAAAAAATAATAACTAATAGTTACCTTGATTGCTTGGTTGCTTGTATGCTTAAGAAAGGAAAATTGAACTTCAGTAAGACCGTAACCTTCTTGTCAGATCAGATAGTATTTGAAAAAACAGTGGGACTATAAAGTGAATATAGAACACAAAAGATAAATGAACTTTCCATTTACAGGAGGACGTTTGTATTTATTTCCTTTTTTTCTTGTGTTTGGGGCTGAATCTTGGGGCACAGCTACCAGTGGCAGTGCAAATAGCATGAATTAGCAGTGGAAACATTTTTAATCAGAGAAATATCTCTTAGATAGTACCAATAGATTGTGACACTTTCCTTCCATCTGAAGTCTGAAGAGGAGGGCTAAACACCTAAATTGTGGGAAGAGCAATCCTGTGCGGTCAAAAGGATTATCTAGATGAAAAGGACTTTCTCACAACTTTAAACTGTTTTATTCCTTTTCTTGCCTTCTTACTCTCCCTGAATGAAAAACATGGAAAGCCAGATCAATTTTATCACTTTTTCCCTGCTTTTGCACTGTAACTGCTCTCATATTAATGCTTACCCTATTTCTTCCAAAGCATAAGACCCTTCCAGAGTCACTGCCATCAAAAGATTCCTTAACTGAGAACGATGCCAAAATAAACTGCTTGAGGTATCACCTCCCAAGACTCTCAGGAATCCCAGCAGAGACCGATGAGTTAGATTTGGCTCTCATTTTGTATATTAAATATGTTATTTTCCCCCTCTAGGTCATGGATATTTAGACAGATGTGTTCAGAGATTTGCAAAAATTAAGGGAATGACAAGGTTAGCTTTGTATTATCTAAGTGACCAAAAAAACCAGTCATTGCCACAGCAAGTGAGCAAGCCATCAGGGCCCAGCTGTTCTAGACTGTGATGGAGTTTTTCTTCTTTCTCTTAGTAACGGACTCTCTTCAACAGAGGTGTTAAGACCCTTATTACCTGAATAATACCATCTTGCTGGTGGCATTCCTTTATAACAATTCACTGAACCTTTGTATTGCCTGAGGTGCTAAAGCATTTGCTTAGGCCTCATGAGTGACTGAACTGGGCATCTGACACCACCTGTGAAAATCCCACTTATATTGGCTTCACTTTTATGCTTCCATTGGAAGTAAAGCCCTTTTCCTAAGCAAAAGTGTGATTCTCACTGCTGTGGCTTTAGGAGGAGAGCCTTTTAATCGAAGTGTTACACCTGGATGACTGTTATCCCTGCAGGAAAAAGAAAAAAAAAAACCCTCTCATGGGACCAACAAATAACTCATGAGCCTGTCTACTGAGGAGCAGCAAGAAAAGCATGTCACCTTGTCTTGTTTGGTTTGGCAGAGCCAGAGTGCTCATAAGAGGCAAAGCTGCTACAACTTGCCTCTCCTGCTCCCAGGGCCACGCAGCTTCTGCTGCCAAAAGCACTCTTCCGTCGCAGCAGTGCAGCAGGTAAGTGTCTGCCAAATGACAAAACACAAACCTCCTAAGGAGCAGCTGAAAGTAGGGTGGGGATTTCAGATAGAGACAAATCTATGTCCCTCAGGAGATCTGGTGCAAACTGATCAGTATAAGAGGTATTTCACTGCTAATTAAGTTTTGATCCTTTGGCTTCAGTTAAAACAGTTTGAGAGTATATCAAGTTTGAGAGCAGGTGCTGACTGGTTTGAAAGCACTGGTCCATCAAATCAGGTAAGGGTTTTATATTCAGAAACTCCCCTAGAAGGGAGACTGTAACTTGCAAAGTGATAGATATACCCAGATCCTTTCAAGTATGATGCATTATTGACAGAGTTACAATGCTTCTGACTTTTATTCCCCCAAATGCTTGCAAAATTCCCCTTATGCACTGAAAGAGCCTCCTCTGTCTCATGTTCTGTCCTCTTCATTTGTCTGTATGAAATGAATGCTGAAGGAGACATATAGCCAGGTGCAGTTTGGAAATCCCAAGAATAGTTGCTTTCTGGTCTTCCTGCCTTGATTTGGAATCCAAATTCAAATAGAAATCTGATTTTAGAGGAGATGCCATATCTACTCCATTGCTTTCAAAACTTTCAAAGGTTAAGAGTAGAAGAAGGTTGGATACATAGTATGTCTTCTCCCCAGCTGCCAGAATATTGAGAGGAGTAGTCACCATTTATTAGTAGCTCTTAGGTTTTCTTCACTGACCAGAATGAAGAAAGGCCCAGGAAAATGTAACTGGAAAATAATTAACTCTGTATGCAGGGAGGAACTGAGATAGAGAGGTCATTAAAAATTTGGGTTATGTTTTTCAGGATCTGAAAAACTTTTTTCTTAATGATCTCTGGGCTACAGAAAACAACAAAGCAGATTAGAATAAATAAAAGCTGTACCATGCCTCCCTACCGATACAACTGCCTGAGGACAGAATACAGAACTTACAGCAGCTTTGCAATGTGACCAGCTCCAATTGTTCCAAATCATAAGTTCCTTAGAATCATGGTCAAAAGTTATATTTTTTTCTTATAATTTACTCTTTGAAATGTGGGTCTCTAATGCTCACTTTTTTTTAAAAGATAAATCTTTCCTGCATCATAGTATTGCATTTCTGGGGCCAAAAGGATTCTTCAGCTATCTGATCAGTTGAAGGAAAGGAAAATTTAAAAGATAGAAAAATATTTGCAAGTATAAAAGTCATTGTTTTATTATCCATCATTGCATGGTTAGTGAACTGGAAATAAGTAAGCACTCATCAAAGTTTCTGGTATGCTATCAAATTTTGGCTGTTCACACTGTGAATCAGAACTTACTGGTGTACTGGTTGGTGATCAATACTGGTAGATGGATTTTCTTCACTGTAGTGAGGTTTTAAGTCGAGTTTTCCCTCAAGTGTTGTGGTAGTGGTACAGTTACGAGCTTGTTTCCATCCTTGTGGAATTTGACAGGCAGTTGACAGTTGGAAACTTCTTTGAAAAGGCAAAAGAGGCAGCACAAGGATGTTTTCTTATCCAGTAACTTGCCTTGTCCTGGGAAATCTTTGCATGGCCCTCTTTGTCTCTCTTACTTACACAGTGCCCTTCTGTGGTTTGAGGTGTGTGGTGCTCTCAGCAAAGTTTTTCACACTCCAGTCTCCTGAACAGTTAACATGAGGCCTGTGGGACAGCTGTTGTCTAAATTAATAGCATTGTTTGGATGTAATTGGAGGCCAAATTTCACCCTGCAAGAGACAATCTTAGGTCCAGTGTGCCTTTTACTGTGCAGCAGATCCATGTTCTTCGAACTCCACTGGTAATGTGTCATTCAACCAAATCACTTGCTCTGATTTTGTAATAGGGACTCTTGGTGTCTGTGCTTCAATCACAGTCCTTTGCTATCTGAATAAAGAAGCCTTCCTAACCAAACAGAAATAGTGGAAGAATTTAGTTTTTTATCAGTAGATCTGCTGTAAACCATCCACTAATGATTTATGACAGCTACACTTGCTGAGGAATATTCTACTGCATTTAAATATCATAAGGAAAGAAGGTTGCTCAGGGTGTTCCATGGGTGAAAAGTGGTTGAAGTGTGGTGTGACAAAAATTATGACATATGGGTGTGTATCCAGAGCATCCCTATTTGTGTCACAGAAAAACATGGCATCAGTGCACACACACTGTTACATAGTATCTCTGAAATAAATAAATGTGAAGATTTTCTGAAGAAATTTCCTAAAGAAATTGGGCCTAAATAGTTTGCCAGGTAAAGGATTAGCAAAAGACTCCTGAGAACCTCTTTCATCTGAACCACAACACTGCAGACCCAACGTGGTTGAGAGAACTAGCCTTTTCCTTTCAGCAGGGGAAGTAAAAGAGTGTTAGTAAGTTAAGCAGAACATCCAACAACACCAGGCCATCAGCTCTAGCGGCTATACCTTTCATTTGTTTTTAATTTGGAACACTGGATGATTGTTAATGACACGAGCCCAGAAACAGAAGTTGGGAAGGAAATAACAACACAGTATTGTGGCTCTCCAGTTAAAACACATTTGTGCTGTCAGTTCTCCATCCTGATATAGTCTCTTTGTGAGGGTGAAGCAGTGAGGATGAAGGCTGCTTAACGTTTGTCTCCAGGAGCTTGGTTTTGGCATGGGAGAACTTGAACATGAGGCTGTTGCCCCTTCCAACCCAGCTCCTTTGAGGTAGCGCCAAACTACTTCTACCTGCAGAGCACCATTGCCTCCTTTCCCAAGGTGCTTTCAGCCAGGTGAAGCTAGCAGGAGAGGTCATGGAACAAGAGAGAGGCTTGGTGTCAGCTTGTAGAAGCATAAAATGCATGAGATCTAAATGTCATACACAACAACTAAAACATGGAAAGTGATCTGGCAAGCCCTGTGAAGGCATCTTCTGAGCAGTGCTTTCCCTGCACTGCCACCATACAGCCAGTAATCTACAGTGCCTTTCTTTCTTGTTGCCAGAGTCCCTCTTAGATCTAATTTAAATCAGTGAGTCTGTTCTAATGTGAAAGAGGTGGGGAAAAAAGCTTAGTTTTTTAGCTTAGCTTAGTTTACTTAATCTTTTCTTCCATTCCTGCATTTGGTTTAAATGGTGAATTGGTGCCACTGGCTCTATTGCTTTCTGCAGTTATTAGTGCATGGGTCAAAGTTTTGGTATGTCTAAAATTGACCCATTGAGCCCAGACCATAATCACACTGAGTGGTTCAGCCAACACTGTCTCAGATATTGGCAGTAGAAGTAAGGTATAAGTCCTCTATGCTCACACATCTGTAGGTTGAAGGACCATCTCAGCTGAATTCATTGAATTGTCTTCTACACTGTATTCTCTTGCATGAGTCTGAAAATAAATTATGCATCCAAATTAGTGTTAGAGGCCACTATGTCTTTCCCAGCTAATACTGCCTGAGGCTTTTGAATCTGATCAGGATGTGGATAATTTCCTGTGAAGGTGGAAGAGTTGTGAGATACTCTTCAAGTACCAAGAAATAATTTTTTTATTGGTTGTTTATATTCCACACAAGTTTTAAAATAATGTTTGAAACTGGTGTGCTGGAGGAAGCAAGATAAAATCATCTCAATTCTTTCTCACCTTACTTGCAGCCTTTTCCTTGAAAGAGGAGGAAAACCCACACATTGATGTACTGCTATCAGTTTTTGGAGAATTCTAACTAGCCCCCCAAAAATGTTGATGCAATCAGCACTCTCCTCACTGCTGTCTTCCGGCTTCTCTGGGATGGATATACAGCACCTCCAAGATATGGCAAATGTCCAGTTGTTGCTTGCGAGGCCACGTCCCCACGTTTGAGCTTAGAGCTACCAGCTGGCAGTGGCAGCAGCCCTGTGCTGTCTGGGTGGTTACAGCGAGTGGCTTTGAAGTTCTGCCCTTCAGCTATCTTCTGTTGCACGCAGCTTGTGATACATGAGTCTGTGTCCTGCAGCTGTCTCCATTTAAGTCAGCAGGCATTTGAAGCAATGCTGGCCACCCCAGGGAAAGGGGCAAGAGTTGAACAAAGTGTTCATCTTCAATTAAACCATTGGAATGCCAGTGCAGAATCTGATTCCCTGCCACTTTCTCCTCTAAAATCAATGTCATGTCGGAGCTTTTTAATAAGAAGGAACAGAGGCAGCTGCCAAAATCTGCTAGTCAGTTCAGGTTTGGACCAAGGGGAAAAATCAGTAATTATATCAAATGGTTTGTAAGGGGGACAAGCTGATTTTTAGGTAGTGATTTCAGCAAGCTCCAGATCCCTTCTAGACTACTGTCTTCAGTTTGAAACTTTGCTGCTGAATATGTTAGAGAAAGCCAACAAGGCAATACCCAGAAGCTTAACCAGCAGAAGGGTTTAAAAATGTTTTCTTGCAGTGAGCCAAATTCAGCTCCAACATAAGTGCAATTCCTGCTTAAGCCAGTTCTGAAGCTGCTGCTGAAACAGTGTGAAAACAGCGGCCTAGGTCTTCCCCTTGCATTGCTCTGTCTGGTTATGTTCACCAGGAAAGACTTAATTATGGAAAAGATAAGCTAGAGGAAAATATGACCCACCTGTCTGCTGCACTCATTTAGTCCTGGGCTGAACTTGCTCAGTTCTCTCTTTTTTGTCATTCTTGCCTATCGAGTATGGTTGCCTGTTTGGAGCCACAACAAAAGCAGTAACAACAGACTTTGACACCTGTGTTTCCTCCAGCTGTGAGTCTCATCTTTTTTTCTGCAAACAACTTTATCCACTTCAGAATGCAGGACCAGTTCTCAGAATTACAAAGGCTGCTCTGCAACAAATGGTCTCTTCGTTTGCTTTATCAGTATGAATATGTGCTTCTTGGTCTTACTTGACTGTTTCTATGAACTTTACATGCTGCAGGGTATGTCCCTGACTTATGGAGTGAGTTTGATACAAATTGCATAACAAAACAATTTACAGTGCAGGCTCACATGTTTAAATCCATAGTTATGTTCTTAAGGATCTGACTTTTTCCTCTCCCATACCAGCTGTTCTCTGTTAGTGACTAGTGCTGATAACAGCCCTGCTGAGAAAGCAAATGGTAGAAAGCAAATTGCTTCTTAAAAAAAAAAAAAAAAGGCAGTGGGGGGAGTGAAGAAGTAAAATGGAAAAGAGGGTCAAAAAAATTATTCTAAAATACAAGCTGCCGTTGAGCCTGAATAACTAGACTGGCAATCTTTGATAAGGCTGGAATCATTGCCACTGAAATGAGTGGAAAATTTTGTTGTCATTCACAGCAGAAGAGTAGCAAAGGAATTTATGGTATGAAAGTTGTCTCTCTTCTAGTGCATCTGTATACACCATGTGCTGGGCCACTTGGCAGGCCAGGAGATTATGTAAAAAAAATCTTGGAAAGTCTGCTGGCTTTGTTTAATATAGCAGAAATGCTATTCTCCCATAACTAGAGCAGCAACTCTGTATCAGAATTTTTAATACAGGCTAGAGAATATACCGAGGAGAAATGAAAGCTGTCCTGCTCCCATTTCATGAACTTCCAGAAGAATGCTGAGGGCAGAATCAGAACAGTATGGTGGGCAGTAACATAAGAGTAGCTTCTGACTCACACCTTACAATGTAAAAAGTATTTTATGTTTACAAGAAAATTAGACAACCCAATTAAAATTGCATCCTATTGCATTCCTGTATTGCAGCAGGAAAAAGTAGTACAGGCAGAAGAAAAGTCACTGCATTACTCCAGAGAGTGTAATCAAAAAGCCAGGAATGTGGGATGCAGCTGAAACCTTTTGGGCAGCTTTGAAAATCTAACCCATAGTTTCCAACACTGAATGAAATTTAGGTCATTGTGATCTACCTGCCTCCCCTCAATGGGTCTGAGAGAAGAATTCTGTCTGGGTAAACACATTTCCCAACCTAGATAATTAATCAAATTCATTTATTTTAATTTAATTAAACCAGGAATAATTTTACATCACAAATTAGTTGTCACTTTTTTTTTTTTAGTGTTCGCATTTAAGTCAGCTGGAAAGATCAAATAGACTTGTTCATTTCCCTCCTCACTTGTAGTTGTTTTTCAATCTGCTTCCTGTTCAAGTTTTTATGCACATTACAGTTTGCTTTTTATTTAAACTCTACTGTATGTTTTCAACAATATTATTTAAACCGTATCTAATCCTGCAAGATTCTTTTATGCCATTTGTGGTCTGCTGGACTTTTCAGTCTCTTTCATAATTATTTGGAGCCTTTAGCATGAATTGGTAACTTCAGATGTGCAAAAGAACTCATTCTTCTGCTTAGGATTTTTTCATTTGGGAGATGGAGATGTCTGATCCATAGGACACCATTTTATAGCTGGATTACCCAATTTATAAATATGAACAGATAGCAGGTGATTAAATTTGGAGAACTGCTAAATCATTGTTTTGAAAATTAATAGGCAACCTGGGACTCTTTTAAGCCAGTATTTAAAATGCTTTGTTCTAGCAAATAAAAAAGAATGATCCTGCTTCACATAATTTCTCAGTCTACTCTAGGCCATTGCCTTCCATATTTTGACAAAAAAGAACACAAACTTTCCATTCTGAGTTTACCCTGGCATATTTGTGCATAAATAATAATAAATTCATTCACAACCTGGATGCATCTTCTGGTCCCTTTACATTACTTCCCCACATAAAGCTCAAAATTATAAAGATCTCATGGTTTTTATGTGATCATGTATTAGATGGTTCTTCCCACAATGATGAGAACTAACTCATTAGAAGATATTAAGAGAAAGTTATTTGCACAATGGATGCATCAGGTAAGCCTATACTTTTAGAAAAAGGTGTTAGTTTGTATTTTGACAAACATTACAGCCAATATCAGAAAGCCTCCACAGTTTTGCATATCTGTGTTAGTGCTGTGTACACTTTTAAAAGCTATTCATAAACTGCTTACTTCCTCTAAATTTCATTATTTCAGTCTGAAAAATGTTATTATCTTCATGTAGAATCTTATGTAACATGATCAGGAAAATATTGAGTCCAGTTTTTTTGAAGCACATGAGCTTTCTTCTCATTTTAATTTTCTATAAGGATGGAATATCTGTAAAATATTACATTAAAAAAGAGGGGGGATTTTCTGCTTGAACTGTTTTCTGTCAGAGCTGGTTCAGATAGATTGGGCAATGAAACTATTGTAAATTACTATTTTTGCCTGTATTTCTGACTTCTCAGCTAGTTCTGCCCATCTCTGATGGGCAATGGTATTGAGGGCTGTGCATTTGCCTCTGGGTCTGTCATGAGGCTTGGCTGGAGCTGGACCTTCTGAGAATTGGCACAACACACTTTCACACGCTGCAAAAATAATTTCTTGTGCTAATCCCTTGTGGCATTTACATATTACACAAGACCCTCTTTATAGAAGAAAAACCCAACATTTTCCCATGACCATAGTTAATGTACTGTAAATCTGTGAACTGTTGGATTTGTGAACCACATCTCAGGATACTTTGTCCTCTAGAAAAAGTCTTTGTACAGCAGTGTGCTCTGTATCATAGAGGAAAGCTCTGGTGTGGTTAAAACATTAGTTCTAGGCTCTGGAGGTCTGAGTTAAAATTTGTGCTCATCTACTGGTTGCTCTGTGACTAGTTCTTAGGGTAGTACATGCAAAGAAACCCAATATAGGTCATCCTAGAAAAGACAGAAAATTCGTGAGTTTAAGAACCGCTGTCCTGGTTCTGTCTAAGGTTTCATTGGGCCCTCTATCCACGTGGTTACAAGCAGATGCACAGGGAAGAATAAAAGCGAGGAAAGAAATATACTTTCTCCAAGTACACTCCCAACTCCCAATATTTCATAAACCTAATGTGTGGATTTTTACTCTTTAATAACCCTAAATATGAGTTTCTTCAAGTTTCTGGTACAGGTTCCCTGTCAGACCATGCAGACTTTTTCCATCCACAATATCCTTTTGCAAAGAATTCTGTAGCAAACAGAACTGTCCTCTTATTTTTCCAGAGCCTTGCTCTTGCACGTTTCATGTTGTATGCCTTGTTGTAGCTTTTGTGCTGGAAGATGCAGTGTACAGTCAATTTTTATCCATCTTTTCAAAGACACTCTTTAATTTGCTGACCTCCGTTATGTGTTAGCTGTCCAGGTTGTCTCTCCTCCAGGCTGACAAGTCTCAGCCTGCTTAGCTGTCCTTTCTTTCAGTTGGATACAGTGGTGGCTGTAATGCTTTTTCGCTAGTGGAAATCCTGGAAGATGATTTTGCAGCAAAATTGTGTTTCTATTTTCTGTGTGCATGTGAATCTATCTATCTATATAAAACACAAAGAAGGTTTGAGAACAGTACTATAGAAAACAAGAATAGTATTAGATATTTATTCTAAAGCTAATAGTAACAAGATGAGACTATATAATTGTTATTCATTGAAAAACAGGGAAAAAAGTGGCCATTACTTTGTAAAGAATCTTGTAACTTTCTCCTGTGGGCTCCCTCTCTTACCTGACTGGCTACATGCCCATTTCTGTGAAAATTGAAGTGCTGGCAGAATGCCCACTGAGGACAACTGCATCACCAGGAAAATACCCCAAACTTCTGTAATGCATTTATTGAACTTGTCTTTCAACGTAGACAGACTACTTTGTTCAATCTTCTTAAAGAAAAGGAAGGTTGAATCTCACTGCTGCTCAATAACTTCTCACCACTCGACTCACAAGTGAAATCACAGGTCAGGAGGGGTGTGAGGACCTTCTAACTTTCTACAGCAGGCTGCCTGTGTGCTCAGGCTGAGTGTATTATGTACATCTTTGTGGCTTTGGGGACAGACAGGAAAACACCCACTGAAGGCTTCTCTGCAAGACACAGTAAACTTGTGATGCTTGACTAGATATTAGTACCTGCGTGTTCATGCTCTTTGTCAAAGGCAAGCAAACTCAGAAAAACGTTACAGAGGCCCTGAAGATCCAGTTTCTTTCCCAGTGACCCCAAGGTAAAGGTCACCCTGGGTCCTCACTTGAGGTCATCCTTGTTACCTTTGCCTGAGCTGTGAAACCTATTGTTTTGCACTGAGGGGATAGCGCAACAGCAGGCACAAAGTGTGAGAAAACCACTGATTTATACATGGTATATATAATGGCATAGTGGTGTTCTTTGCTAGGAACTATGGAAAATCCTAATATTCTATTTGGTTGGGGTTTTTTTGGGTGATCTTTTTGGTTTGGTTTTTTTTTTTTAACCGTTCCTGATTGCTTAACTGATGTTTAGGAAAGGCAGTTCACAGTATTTGCAGTGCAAGTGAAAAAAGCTAGACTCACCATGGGGAATAGGATAGACCATAACCCACTGCAACCTAATGGAACAAAAGAATGCCTGTTTTTTAGCAAATAAACTGGATTTTGACAGGTAGCATTGCTTATATCTCTATTGAATTAATGTAATTTAATAGAAGTATTTTTATTAGTGTATTTGGCTAGGAAGATGTTGTATGCATGGGAAGAACCCTTAAAAGGAGGAGCAAAAGCCTAGTAGTGAAGCAGATAGAAATTGGGCTGATGTAGATTAATGGAAGGTCTAGAAAGGCCCTGGTCAGCAGCTAATAGAGAAAGTCTTGCCACAGCTTGAGAAAATCTTCTGAATATCCTATGCTTTGACTACTCATGCTTTTGCTCCTATAGGCTGAAGGAGTTTTTCTTTTGGGGCTTATTTCCCCAGTTTCTGTTCAGAAACACATGGGTGGGTTTGAAAAATGGAGCTCAACTGCTCATTTCAGGACTGGGCGATAGCAGGGAGCAGAGGTGCTTGAGTAGAGTCTAGTTTTACCTTTTTCCCATGTGTATTTATGCAACCATCTCTGCCTTGGGTGGTTCTGAAGCTGTTTTTTTCTGAGATGGCAAAAGGCATCCCCTCCCCATTACAGGAATCTCACTTATCTACAAACTATGTACAAGGTTCTCCTCTGCTAAAACAGAGCAGAAGTAATAAGAAAATTATTGCTGTATCTTTTAACTGCAGGAGCTCTCTTTTATTATTATATTCTTCTTTCTCAGAACAAAACTACCAATATCTAAGTTAGTTGCTGATTCAGGAGTGCAGCCATGCTGAAATCCTCTCCTCCTTTTACCTTTGCACAGACAGAATGAATAGTGCTGTGTATTTTTTCCACAAGACGACAGATGCAGAAGAAACTAATTAGGTGCTTAAACATTTTGATAACAGTGTACCAGATGAGAATAAAAGCTAGTGAGATTTTCTTTGTTTCTTTTTTTCCTTAAGCTCTCATTTTTTATCTTTGGTCCTACATACACACCAAGATTTGTGTGCCTGTAGGCTGCTAAACCTGATTTGGTGGTCTATGGAAACAAGGTCCTATAAGATCAGATTAATGCTTCTCGTCTACCTTGGTGACAAGTTTCTGAGGTTAGCTCAGACCAACTTTGCTGTCCATCAAAGAACCTGCTTTGCTTGAGAAGTAGATGAGGAACAATCGTTCAGTCCACTCTCATGGCTCTGATGGGGAGGCTATAAATCTCCAGCAGAGGAACACCAACCAACTAAAGAAGGACTAATTAATGATGCATGAATTTGTCCAGGTCCTCAGTCACTGCTAAAATGCTTATGATTCATTATGCACACGTGCTCAAAGTTGCTGTGGAAGTGGCACAGGCTTTCATAGCAATGCTCCTACACTCCTTGTTCATGGCAATCCTCTTCTTAGCAGCCTTGAGCAGAAAAGCATCAAGACAGTGAGATACTGACTTTGACTGATCCTCCTGAGCTGTTTTTGATCAAACACAGTCTTAAGCCCAGTCAGGAGTCTTTTTTTCAAAGAAACTCAGGGATCTTTCTTAGAAGTGAAGATCCTCTGTACTGGAGATAAGTCTTCTAGTAAAAAAAATACGTTCTGGAAATTTTACCTCTTCCTTGAAGTCTTATCCTTAGTCAGAGTAAGAATGGTTTCAGCTAAGGAACACAACCTTTCACAATACTCAACTGAAAGTATGTAAAAATACACACCTGTGTGTTTATCTCCTTCTGCTTCAGTTTAACAACAACCCCACATATGACTCCCTTATTTGGCAGAGTTCTTACAAGATGGCTGTCAGCCATTTCTGTTGCTGACATATCTCTTGCTTTTTACTCCTCCAGACTATGTAGCATATTTAATTAAATTTTGAAGCTTTGGTATGAAGTTTAGGAAAAGACAAAGATAACGTTCATGGGCAGAAAAAGGAATTCTTTTAAAGTCAGCTTCATTAACTATTGGGCTATTAGAGTGAGGGTCACTTTGCCCAGACTGAAATAACTGGATCTCCCTAATTGCATTTTATTTGAATTATTTCTTTATTTCAAACATGTTATGCTTGTTAGTGATTTAATATGACTGCAAGCACAAATTAATTATACCTGGTAGCTAATTGTAGGAAAGTTATGGTGATCAATGTTTATGCTGGTTTCTTTAGTGTCTACCTTTAGTATACATATTTGGATCAGCTCCCTCCCAATCATGAATAAATATTTGCTGCTTATATGTCCCCATGCAAATTGGATTAATTTTAGCATATTCATGGAAGAAGGACATCACTACCTACCCTCAGTATTAAGCTAGCTGAACAAGCAAAGGTTGGGGTTTTTTTCCCTGCTTAAGTAGTGAATGAATGAGACAGACAGAAAATTCAGCACAAGTTTACTTATCCCAAATGGTTTGGGGGCATCCAGGGTATTTGGAACAGATGGAGGTAAAGTCAATCAAAGAATTGACAGGGAAAAGCAACTCTTCCTGGGGCCTTAACCTTGAAGAATTTCAGTTAAGCACTGCTCAGCTAAAAGAAATTCAGTTAAGCACTGCTCAGCTAAATGAAATGGTAATTGGATAAACAGGGTGGTGAATGTTTGGGTCCAGATATGGACAGAACTCTACACATTCCTGTATGTTTTTCTCTACGTTTATAGCGTCTCATGCAGCTTTTGTGTCTTCTCTGGCACCACTCAACTGCATCATGTTCTGTGGTGTAAATGCACCACAACCTTGGCATCAAAGACTCTCTTTTCTCCCCATTCAGTTATCTACCACTTCAGGTGTGGTACAAGGAGATGTTCCCATGGGGCTGTAAATGCAAAGGGGCTATACCTTTTCTGTATGTCACCAGGCATGCTCAGCTCCAACACACTGACCCTGGGAATGTTGGAAACTGACCCTGTGTGATGCTCTCTCTTCTTGATAGGCAAGTGATAGCTTCCCCCCGGAGCTATGTCCTGATGGTACCCTCCCTCTAAGTTGGATCCTTTTCAGCGGGTTGCTTCTCTTTTTCCAGTTCTCCTAACAATATGGGAGGGTCATCCCTTACTGGAAAATGCACAGTTGAGAAATCCTTGTCTCTGCCTTTGTCAGCTGAACTGAATTGTGGAATAAGCCTTGAAGTGGAAAGCCCTTTTAGTCAGAGATGTGACTTTTGGCTTCTTTTTTTTTTTTTTTTTTTGGCAGACTGATCAGTTGTAGGATTGCTGTTCCTCCTAAGATAGCAAGTTGCTGAGGACTTGGACATTATTCTTGTAGAGTATCAGGAACAATCTAAAGACAAAGGCACAGGGGTCAGGGAATGCTGTATGATGAAAGCCAGTAGCCAGCTCTGTAAGCTCTGTATTGTGGAGACTCTTATCATGCACTTAATTATTGACTAGGAAAGGCATCATCACACAACAACATTTTGGGTATTCAGCACTTAGATGAGACAGTGTGCACAGGAATTTTAGGGCCCCAGTTCTGGGCCATCAGGTTTTGAAAACATCAGCCAGGATACTGAAGACACCTGAGAAAATGCTGGAATTTTGTATAGTCACTCAGAGTTATCCTTTCAATGGTTAAGGCAGCTGGATACAAATTATATTTACTTGCTTCCTGATGTCTTAGAGGATACAAGACCTCTACACCAATGGAAGAAAGGACAGAAACAGATTTTTTGGGTTTGAGTCCCTTAGACTTGATCTTTGACACAACCAAAAGATCAGTGCTCCTTCTGCTACTATTGTGAGTGTTGCTATTGTGTTGCTCCCTATCCTAGAGGGTAGGAAGATACAGTCTGAATGATGTTGTAAATCTCAGCAGTGAAGTGGTCTCCATATCAAAACTTCCAGTCCTCCTCAGAACAGCAAATCCAACATCACAGAGATATGAGCACGTGAATGTGTACATGTACATGATCCATACTTGTGCAGCTCCTCCAGTGTGTCCTGTGCATGCATGCCAGGAGATGTGAGTGCCTCCTGTGATGTTTGTGCCTCTGAACTCCTGGGATGCAACAGAGGCTTGTGTGATATGGAGTCAATTTTTGCATGGTTGGTGGCCGTTTGTCTGAGATTTCCAGATGTTACAGCTGTTAATTGTCTGGAAATCTGGTGGAATACTTCTCAAAGCAGTTGAATTGGCTGGCCTGAAATGTCTTTTACATGTCTAATTAATTTAGTGCGTATGTAAAATGTCTTCGTGTCTTCCAGGAAAGTAAAGTACGACTTATTAATAAAAGCTCCTAAATTAGAACTCCTTTTCAGACTTCTTATATCAGTGCTACTATTCTACCAACATGCAATAATAAATATTCAGAAGATGTGTGTAGTTGTATTTATATGACACCTTCTGTGACATTTTTAATTTTTTTGTGTATGTTAAAATTCAGCTGCTGCCTGTGTCTGTTTCCTTTCTGCTCTACGCTAGATTAGATATTTAGTGATGACCCAAAGGAGCACAGGATGTCCTCACTGATTACCATTTCAAGTGACATGGGACTGGAAAAAAAACAAGGATTACGAGGGTGCCAGTGATATAGAATTTCTGCATTAATTGATATAGTAAAGGATATGTAACTATTTCAATATTTATACAATCAGGATAGGATGGAACATGAGGGTACAAATATTAATGCTCTGATAGCAGAATGGGACTGTGCCTGAGAAGTGATGAGTTTAGAATGTGGTGAAAATTTTCTAGTCAGGGAGTGGTGTAACACTGCCTGTTTGACTTCGTGACATTCTTCTAAGATGCTAAGAATTGTTGGAGATACGGGCAAGGAAACTTAAAATATAGACAGAGAATGTCACAGCAAATATAATTGGGAATTCTCTGCAGTGTCACATTCTGCCATCAGCAATTCAAAGAAAGTGATGATAAGTTGGAGACAAATCGAGGAAAAGATGTGATTGCTCAAGGAGAAAAAGTCCTGTAGGGTGTGTAGGAACTCTGAAACTTGCTTTCTACCTTACTGAAAGACAAATAATGTGAATTATCTTGGTCAGAGTCTGCCAAGACCTAAAGTAGTACAAAGTTTGGAAATAAAATCTTCTGTTTAGTAAAGGTTCTAATTGCTGGAAATTGATGAAAATCACATTTTAACTAGTGAAAATGTGTGTATTTCTAACAGAGAGGCTAATTATATATTGGAACATGTATTCTTAATTGAGGAACAGCTACAGACTATGCAATTTCTTTTAAAAAATAATAAATTGGCACTCTTCCCTTGGAAGCAAAACTAAGGGGAGTATTGTTGTCTGTGAAAGGGGACCCATTCCAATTTTGCAAGAATGCTTATTCAGCTGAGTTTTAGTTTGACCAAAATTAGAGGATTTTCTCTAAATTTTCTACCGCCTTAAAAATTCCCGTAACTATTTAATGAATTCTTTTTGTTTGGTGTCTGTGAGTATTTTGTGCCTTACCATCATGAAGCATTGAACTCCAAAGGGTTTTGGTGAGAACCCTGCCATGGAGTTTGGTTTGTGTGTGTCCTGTATGTGTCTCTTTGCGGCCAGTATTGCTCACTGCATCTTCAGCCACAAGGAAATATTACTGCTGGTGTCTTTTGTACTAGACCGTTATAAGATTCTGATATTTTGAAGAGAGGAAAATAATGAATTGAAAAATCCTACCCTACATTATTCTGGAAGCACTTTATATTCCAAAGTAGCTGTATTTAAGGGAGATGTTTAACAAGCTTTGTTTTGGGAGGTCGAGAAATGTTAATCTAGACATGTGGAAATCAAGATTTCAAAGAAATTTTTTTTTGAGTGTAGTTAACATGATTTACATGATGGAGATGCAAAAACAGACTTTAGAATCACCTGATAGGAAATTAAAATCTCATTTTATGAAGAAGTTTCTCAGAAGTCTCTCTCTTTAATCACTTGTAAAATGAATTGAAATGTGTGTTTTAAACCATCACATTTTCTAATGCTCAGTCATGGTGATTACTTCAGCAGTCTGCGTATAGGATCAGAGGTTGTATATTGTCTTTTAGGTGACTATAAAAATCTGTTGGAAATGGTTGTGAACGTAAGGGGCAGAACCATGTTTTCTGTGCTCTAGTCTATTGCACCTTCAGAGCTGATATGCAAACAAATGCTTTTCCTGCTATACTGGCCTTGACAATTCAACCTGGATCGGAAATTTGGAGAGTTTATTCTCCTTTACTCCTGCCTTAATCTCTCGTTGTTCTTTTGTCCAAGTGGGGGAGGAAGAGGTGAAAAGGCAAATTAAAAAAAAATTCTCATAAAGTAATTAAAAGTTCTTCTAAGTAAAACCAACTGTCATGTAAAAACATTAGCCTTACTTTCCCATACATTTGCAGTAGAAACATTGGGAAGACTTCAGATTCTATGATCCCTGGTATGGATTACCCAAAACTCCCTGCTGATAGTTGCTGATATTAGATGTAGGCATGCCCTGTTGTGCAGCTGGCACTTATCAGCATGCATTGCTTGGTGAACTGTTGCTATTGACAGGCTGCTTTCATCTTTCATTTTATCAGACTGCATTATTTTCCAGCATTGTAAAGCGGATATTAATTTGGAGACTCTGGTCCGGAGGGCTGTGCTGTGAGCACCCACAATTGGAACCTGTCAGGTTGACTACTGTCACTCTGGGAGCTGTTTCTGAGGTTGCTCCTGTGCCCACAAGGGTTAGAAGGTTGTTGCAGTTGTTCTAAAGTGAAGAAGAGCATGTCTTGTAATTAAGGAGCTCTAAGAAGGAGGAGTGGAAAGGAGACATCAGATATCACAACATTCATAACAAAATGACGAAGTTAACCATGCTGTTTGCTTTCAGAGTAGACAATGACTGATTTTTGTTTAAAAAAAGAAGAAGAAAAGAAAAAAAAAAGAAAAATGCAGCTTAGCCTTTTTCAGGCTGAGGTAGAACTCTTATTTCTTTCCACTTGCCATTTTTTGTCTGTATATGTGTGTAATTGCATTGTATACAAGCATTCTTGCTCCTCTCATTATGGCAGGTTGCTGTGCGTAGTTTCCTCCTCAGTGGCAAAGCTTGTGCTCCTGGAGCTGGTCGTGCATTAGTAGTTGTCATGAAGGAGGGAATGGCTTAGTTCCGCTAAGAAGGGAGAGGGGATAACGTGCCTCTGACTTCAGATCCGTGTTTTTTGTTAAAATGAGTGCATGCTTTCCCATTGATACACCTGCCCATCAGATAGGATCCACCAGGTCTGGACTTGACCCATTGTTCTACCAACAATATAGTCAATTCAGTAGTTAATGCATGCGTAAGATGAAAGCTGAAAATAAATATCTCTGCCAGATACAGTACATGTTTTAGTGCTCTGCTTGCTACCAAGGGGCCATACTTCAGAGTATTCAAGTTAGGAGTTGTAGGAGTTACCAAAATATTTTTCAGTGCCAAAGGTCATGTCTTTTAATCTTCCATGATAATAAAACTACGTTAGCCCTTACGAGAAGAGAAGGACATAATTTTGTGCTAGTAAATAGGCTTTTAAACAGATAGAGTTCAACTCCTTGTTGGCACCCAAATGCACAGCAAGAGAGAAAATTAAAATTTTATTATATACTGTTGAATCAACATGAATAAAGAAGAAAACAAAAGCAGGCAAAAATGAAGTATCAAATGAGAGGTACTTAAGGCTAGACTTACATGATGTTTCAAAGCATGAGCTGTAATATGTGTTTAAAATATGACTGTTCCTTTATTCTCAGAATGTGGGTTAGATTTTGAATATGGAACAACAACTTTGCCTTTTTTCAGAAGCTGCATTTTTAACAAGTTATTCTTAAAATGAAACTGTTTAGTGAAATTGCTTTTTAGCTGCTGTATGAAACCATCCATTATTAACAGATGACCATACGTAATACAATATAACACTCTGAAAGGTAACAAGAGTTCTTCTAACTCATTCCTGCACAGATTTGAATTTTACCACTTTCAAATATAATGGGTTAGGCATAGTCTTTGCTGGAGGTCAGTGACATATCTGAAGCACAGTTCTTTTGGCTCAGCCTCAGCACTGGGAAGTTCAGGGTGTTTTGCAGTGAGCAGGTGGGCGAGCTAGGCCTACACTGCAGGGCAGGTTGCACAGCTGTAAGAAGTGGAATTCCCCTCAAAAGGATCGGCATGTCTTTGAAATAAAAAGATTTCTGATGCAGAGAAAGAAAATAGGATTTGATTAGTTTCAAATTAACTCTTATTGTGTTTATTTTGTCTTCAACTCTCTCTCTTTCCTCCTTTTCCTCAAGAGATGCTTTTCAAGAGAGAAGATGGGGGGTTTTCATGTTTAAAAGGTGGTAGTGGACTGTTGAAATAAACTCATCAGTGCATCCTGCTTCCTTGTAAACACAGAGCCTATTGGAAGGTAGTGCATCTGGAACATGGGACCCTGGAAAGGCCAGAATGTTTTCTCAGTATCTAGTAGGAAATGCATTCATTGCTTATTTTCTCCTTAGAATGCTTGCAATAGATTTCTATGAGTAATTATTTTTCATTGCATATTTTTGTGGATGGTGGCAAAACAGAGCACAAATGAGGGAGAATGGCAGCAAGGCATTTAATGCTCCAGTGCTCTACAGGGACTTGCAAGTTTGCAGTGCCTGGCAGGATCTGACTCTATAAAAATACTACTCAGTATTCTTATTTATTAATTCATTGGCTGCATGAATGAAAATCCTGGGATTTTAATGCCCGATTTCTTTCCTTATATCTCTGAACTTGACTTGCAATCAGCAACAGTTCAAGTGTCAGTTAAGACCTGAGCAGACGCACTCTTCAAATTTTTTGCAAGTGCCATAGCTTTCTGCCCTCAGAAACTACAGTAGGTGGTAGCTAGTGATGATAGGCCATGCAGAAACAAATCAGTTGCCAAGCACTTTAGAAGTTCTTATTTTATTTTGCAACACCAGTTTTCTCTGCTCTTGCTGATCAATGTGAATAGTCTCATGGCAGTGAAAGTCAGCCAAAAAAACCCATTTCTCTTTTGCATCTGATAAAAATTTTATTGCCATATCAAGCTCCAAATAAAACTCCTACTCTTTAAGCAATTCCTGAAAAACACAAATTAATTTGAGTTTGAATAATACCCCTAACATGTTAAAGCTGCCAACTGAAAAGGGAACAGATAATTAGGAGATGACAACAGACAGCACAAAGCCAACAGAGGAAAAACTGGAACACAGCTAGACAGCAACACTGGCCATCTAATCCATTAACAGCCTCCTATAATTATGTTTTGCTTTTGCATTAAACTGGTATAAGCACAAAAAGACATTACTGAAGTTTTAATCTTCAGCAAAAGAAATCTCCTCCTGCCTAACAGCACGCAGCACACACACACAAATGTGACTTCAATTAGCACTACAGTAAATTTTAATTTAGCACTTGGTAGGAGCATTCAATAATGTATGTAAGAAATAGGGGCTGATGCTCCATTAAAGACATTCCATACAATTATCCCATTGATCTGTTGATCCCTTGATTCACATTTGTGGGGTGAACGGGAGGGGGAGGATTTAGGAATTTAGAGCTCATGAAAAGCACTGGAAGAGATTTTTCCTCTGAAGTCTTCTGTACCTTTTTCCTGTAACTGTGCTTTGCCTGTTATCAAGGTGTCACTGTCACCTTCCAGATGCCTGGGGATTGAGTTGTCATGTTTCTGCATAGGCTGGGATGTTGTGAGGTGTAGCACTGCAGGCTCTCTCACACTGCCCAGCTGAGCTGGTTACCCTCTGCAAGTGGAAAGCACCTACAACCTGCCCAGCCTCCTCTTTGCTGCCCTTGAAGTTAGAATTCTGCCCCATGGACATGTGTCTTCCCTAAGTATGACTTGGACGACTCCCAGGACATGGAACCATTCTTATTTCATTTTACACAGTAGCCTGTGAACCTGACAGCAACCCAACAGGTTAATGGCGTTAATTATTGACAATGGTGTGCATTTCAGCACTGCACTGTGGTATGTTTTCTGGTTGTGACCATGCAAAGATGACTTGCAAACTCTCCAGTATCCAGCTCTGTCATGCTGCACCTGGTTCTCCTTTTTTACAGGATTATCTTGTGTGAGTAGCATGTAGGTTTGAGTCTAGCAGCCAGCTGTGATTTGGGTTTAGCACATTAGAGCACCAAGAACTTGTTTGTTGTTGTTTAGTTATTCCCTGGTGGTGATGCTTATTTGTGTTTAAACTGCCGATGCCCGCGTTTATACAATTTGCATTGTTTAAAATGTCACTATTATTTGTTTATAAAAATTTCTGCTAGGTTTGACAGAGTATATCCTGTGACTTATGGTACAGCCCTGTGCTATGCCATTTTAGTGAGGATCTTGAAACAGGGCCCTGTGGTTTCTCTTCCCCTTTTGCTGTTTGTTCTGCTCTTTAATTACATTCATATCAGCTACTTTGAAGTTAATGAGACTGTTGGGATATGTAAAAGAGAATCCTGTATTGATTTCAGTCCTAATATCTTATCTTTGCATCTTTTTCTTCCTGTATATAATGTGTTCTGAGTCACAGTTGCTGACATGTTGTGGTGGGTGCACTAGCTTTGGCCTGACATAGAGCTTTATTGGACAATCCAAAAGTAGCAGGAAATAGATAAACACAAAAAGCCATTTTGCCTTCTCATTTGCTCATTAAGCGTGGCATATAAGGAATATAATTTATTAAAGTTACTGGGTTCCATACACATCCTAGACCAAAAAAAAAAAATACTGTTTTTCTGCTACTTTATAAATAAGCCTTCTCCTGATTTCTTGTCTGCCTTCCCTACTCAGAAAAAAGAAAGAGTCATATAGAATATGGCAGGTGATAATTACAGTGTTGAGAAATACATCAGCCTATTCTAAGATTCAAGGCCAAGTTAGGACTTCAGTTTAGGTACAATGCAAGCAAAATGTTTAACTGTCCTTATGCCTATTGGCTAGAGCTGGGTTCTTCAATTGAGTCAGAAGATGATAGAAGATGGTCAGCTAATATGAAAGGTACGAGTCCAACACCAACTGCTCACATAACTGTTTTGGCACTTGGAAAAGAATTTTGTAAGTGTAGCTAAGCCGTCAGATTTCATCTTGCTTTTTTCAGACAAAGTAAATAATCACTTTGTGGTTTCGGAGCTGTTTCCAACCTTGAACCCTCCACATAAGCTTAGGTTCACCTGTTCCACTGCCAGATGGAAATCCCTGCAGAAATGTTACTGAGTAACTTTTGCTCTCTTCCAACTGCTTTTTCTTGGTTTTATTTGGCAACCCAGAAATGCCAAGGACCAGGAGCACAACAAACGTACATTCCACTCCTCAACCTGGTTGACCAACTGGAGTCAGTAAAAACTAATGGCATAATTTTAAATTGAAGTCTTAGTATGGCTGCCTTTCAGTTTTACATGTCCGTTATCCATGTACGCTCATTCAAAAAGACTATTACATAAAGTCCTATTACATTTTGTTTTTTCCCATTTACAATTAAACTGTGATTTACACTTGTGATACCGGACCATTTGGAGCTATGTGAAAATCCTGTATGGACAGCAAAGCATCCCAGTGTTCAATTTTGTTTCAGTTTACATGACATTTCCAAGTTCACCCAAAACTGATTAAAACATAACTCAGGCAACGGAATCTCATCTTGGTTCCCACCAGAATGTTGAACTTGGATATGAAATAGTATCAGTAGTACCTTTTATTAGTGCTGACACTGAAACGTGTAATGACACCTGAGGCTGTGTTTTACTCCTGATATTTTGTCCAGGCAGTTCACCAGGCTTCTTGTATCTTCATAAAAGATCAGCTTGCATTGCCTGTATTAGAACACTCTTGATTTCTTGTAATTGTTTTACTAGGGTATTGTATGAAAATAAAAATGCAGGAATAAGGTTTAGAAAGTTCAGTCGTCACTGTAGAAGTGTTGCAGAGTGGCCAGCACCCTGTATAGCAAGATATGAGCAGAACCAATAGATGGTAGGACTGCAGGTGCCTCTGACAACATCCTGATAAATTCTCAGTCCACTAAAAGATTTAAGGACATTCTCAGTGTGACGTAGCCAAGGATTTTTTGTTTGTTATGTTTTCTATAGAATTATTTGCATTCTTCTAGAGCACATATGGGTAGAAATGCTTTGCGATATTGGCAGCTAAAGGTATATTATACCCAAGGTTTAAATGTGATAGTCATGTAAATGTGACAGTCAGGTTCCTTCTTTAATTTTTCCAGTGGCATTTCCAGTTTTATTACTTTGTCTGTGCTGCACTGAAAATCTTTGTCATATTTCAGGAGGGCACCTAAAAATTACCTGTGGATGAGGATGACCTACTTAATAGGCAATGACAAGAGAGGCAGTATGTTCAAAATCAGTTTCAAAGCTAAGTGCAAAAATCACCTGGTCTTAACATGAATGTGTATTTTTCCCCTGTGAATATGCAGTCTTCCTTCAGCAAAATGAAGCAACTTCAAATCCCTGAAAAGGCAGTATCACTTGGAAACTAGGATAAGAGTCACTATATTGCAATCTATCAGTGTTTTATGGCCAAAAAAATTCCACACATTGAATACTGTTTATTCACCGTAAGCTGTGTAAGTCTGATGTATGAGACCAGACTGTGAGGACAACTCTTTCCTATCCTCTGCTTTTTGACTTGAAAGGCCACTTCACTGGTTTCTGCCTTGCTCCCCTGCAAGGGGATGTTTCCCACCTTCAGAAAGCTCTTTGAGATGTCTAGGTAAAAATCTCTACATCAAGTCTTAAGTATTTTCTGTTATGTGAATGTACACTTGCCAAATATATTTGACCAGTACAACATTTTAATGATTTCCTTCACTACAGATTCCTGTGAATTCATTGTAATTAATAAAACTCTGTATTTTTTTATTCACCAAAAAAACCCCAACCAACAAACCCTAACCCTGCTCTTCATAGTTCTGCATAAACTCTATTCATCCATTTATTTATTTTTCATTTAAAATAAGATTATACCTACTACAGTTCCATCTGTAAAAAGTGTCTTGGCATATCCTTTTAGAAAGAGCTTATCTAGCCTATTAATCTTTTCCTAAATTCAAGCCTTTCCTACACCATTTTGCAGTAAAAATGTATTTTAACACAGAAGTGAAATTCCCTAAGTACAAAGTGTTTTATTCTGTAAAATTATGTTGTCAGGCAATGACAGAATAAAATTTCCCCAGATAGAAAGAAATGCTACAATGGCCCAATTTATTTCTATTCCAAAATATGGATTTTACGTATCATTAATCATATTTTTGTTATGTAGTGGCAGGAAGCTGGCCTAAAATTCTAAAATAAAATATGCTTCATTGTCACAAGAAAATCTGCTCACCACCTGAACTGCTTAGGATTTTGATTCCTATACAATGAATATGAGGCACTTGAGGCAAGAAAAATTATGACATAATTGGCACAAGTCCCATCTCCAGATGGAAGAACTTCTAAGACTGACACATTAGCCTCACATAATTTATGTTATGGGAGAAATAAAATAACTGAACCCACCTCTGATTACTCCACCCAGAAGCAAGGTTTAAGCAGGCTTTGAATTAAACCCAAATTCTTCCCTGAAGTCTTGAGTGAATACAGAAAGCCATGTTCTGGAAGATACACAAAGGGCAATTGCTGCAGTTAAGCTTAAGCTGTAGGACCCAAGAGCAGTTCACAGAGTCATTATAGATTTGCTTCTGCTGCTCCAAATGCATCTGAGAGATTTACAGGCCTCCTGCTCTTCTAATATCTGAGTGCCTACCAGTCTCTCTCTATTCTTACAACACTTCTGTGTAGTGGAAGAGGATTATTTCTCAGATGGAGAATGGCAGGATAGAATAATGAAGTCACTTGTTATGGAGAGGGAACTGAACCCTATGAGAGGGAACTCATGTACGAGACCCCACTGTCTCCTTTGGGCAGCAGCTGTTCTGGCTTATGCAGAGCTTGGGCTGTGTAAGACCAGGCTGCCAATGCACGGTGATGTAGACCACTTGTGTGCCAAGCCAGCTGGATGTGTCTGTGCAAAATGATATGCTTACCAACACTGGAGGTGGCACACAGGAGGAATATTCAAACTAACTAGGAATTGTGGCGATGGTTTAGTCAAACGTTCCGTTCTTATGTACTGTCTTTTGGGGGTCATTTGAAAAAATGTGAATGCTCACTTTTCTTCCCATCTCTGATTCTCCTGGGTCACAGAGAATGCAAACTGAAAAAGAAGAAACATGAATATGAGGCCACTAAGGTTGGGAAGAATCTTTTGATAAATTTGTTTTCCTAATCTGTCCTCAGTAAAGGCTGAACTTGCTTTTGTTGGAGTTACTGTAAAAGACTGGGTTAAATATTTTCCACTATCCCTCAGTATCCCCAAACTTGGATGCCAATGTCCCTCATGCTTAGATAGTAGGGTACATTTTCATAGAAATTTTGAAATAACGGTGTAACTGATTTGTCAGCTCATTTAAGAAAAAATTAAGTTAATAGCTTGCCTCAATATCCGTGCAGGATGCAAGGAGATGACTCTTCCACTACATGCTAATGTCTGCTTACAGCAGACATTAATGCTGAGTGGAAGGCCAGAAGTGGTCCCCCAAAGTCTAGTATTTGCCTGCTGCCCATGGCGGTCTTGCTGTCAAATACAGTCATTAGAGTTTAAAAAGAAATTTCCTTGTTTCTGCTCACTGGCTTCTGAAGTATCAACAGTTTGAATCTATTCATGAATGTCCAAACTAAAGGTGTGGCATGCTTCATCTACAAAGTGGCAGGAAGTTGGCATTCTGCCTGACTTTCTATTCCTAGCTTTTATGTGGTAAAGAAAGTTATGGGGTTTTCAGTTGCCGGATTGTTTGGTTTTGGTTTTGTTTGGGGGGTTTGTTTTGGCTGGTTTGTTTTTTCTTTTTCAATCATTTAGGTTGCGTGCTCTTAGCTGAAGTGTGACATTTTGGATTGGAGGGTGGGAGGAGTAAATGAGATGTCTTTGGTATGCCCTAATCTGGTAGCCTTCACACTGTAGTCACCCTGGAGCACAAGAGCTGTGGTGTTCAGCCATTTACTGTCCTGTATCCTCTCGGGATGTAAAATTCAGAATATGTTTTAAATTCGAAGGGTGTTTCATCTACACTGTCAGCTAGTGCCAGAATTGCAATGAGAAGTGTGGGATGAAGGGAGAGCCAAGGTCTTCTGGATCTGAGCCTGAAAAAATGGGAGAAGGAGGAAAGGAGGAGGAGAATGGGCACAACTAGAGGGGTCCTCCTCTGAATAACAGGGGTTTTAACAACTACTTTGGGAACCACCTGTGATTTTAACAGCCAGTTCTGCTCAATTGTACTGAACTGCCTCCAGAAAGCTTTGGCAAACACCTTTAGAGAGACATTTAGAATAAATAGACAGCAGAGATTTTTTTTCTAACCTCACAATTTAGAAGTTGTCTTATGCCCTAAGAGTTGGCAGATTTTTACTCCCTCCAATTACGTGTTTATTGTAATAATGATATTTCATTTTTTATTCCTGCTGTTGTGATAGTTGTCAGCCACACAAATCTCTTGACTCTTCGTCTCTTGGAGGGTAAAGTTGGAAAACAGCAAATCCTGTTCCTTTAGGGATCCTATTGGTGTGGAAGTTTTTAAAAATAATGTTTATTTCACTTTAATGTTTATGTTTGGTAATTGCCAGCCCTGCTTACATCTTCTCTCATCTCCTTTCTACTTATTTCAGTAATTTTAATTTCATGACATGCTTTGAAAGAAAGTCTGTGAAAGGTATGAACTGATGATCTGTCTGGTATGGTCTTCTAACATTTGGTCTTTATTGTCATATGGTGCTAGTCTGGATGATACAGTACCATCTAGAGGTCCTATTGTCCAATACTATTGTTATTCCAGGAAAGACTTACTGAAAGGTCCTCCACTGTTGAGAAAGGACTCCTTTGAAGTGGGTTCTTTAAATATAACTCTGTATTTGTAGAATTAAACTGTGACCTGAAATAGGGAATATAATTCTCTATTAAATTCTTATGTTCAAATATCTGTAAAAGTTAATTCTGCCTTCAATTATAAAATACCTTTCTACCTGGTAACAATTCTAAGAAATGTGAGCTAGTTAGAAATCTAAGGAGCACACATCATGTTTCTGTCAAATGACAGAGAACAGAGTTTCAGGAGTTATCGTCATACAGTGTGAATGTACTCACTGCTGATTTAAACAAGACACAAGAGGAGCAGGTTTCAAGTCTTCTCTCCATGATGAGAAGGGCATAAGGCCCTTGCAAGGCCGTTTATACCTCACTCCTGAGCTGGGTAATAAGTAATGGAATGTAGCAAGGCTGGGTGATATGCATGGAGGTCCCTGCTGTAGCCCAGTGAGGCAGCCCTCATTCAGTACGTTTGATACCACAACAAGTTTGCCTTTTAAAAGAGGAAACATGCCAGCCGTGGTCAGATAGTGCATGTGTATTATGCTGGTGGTTTTCTGCAGTATCTGTCATGTGGAGCATGTTTTTGCGGGTTGCTCTTTTATCTGCAGTGCTAATCAGGTCAGCTCTGTGCATTCCCCAAAGATATTGGCTCACGTGTTTGTGTTCTCACTGTAGCTCAATTTAAGATGGGTGGAAGTCTAATTCTCCCAGTTGTCAGTCTCTCTGGACACATTAAAACCTGGATGGGATTAGCACCCTGTACAAATATGATTGCTGTCTACAAGAACTTTCATACTGATTGCTTGGATGGAAAATCCTTGAGCTCTTACTGTCTACCTTTCTGCAGTCTCTTTTTCTTCTTTTGTGGCTAGTAACTGTGACGCTGGTAATGCATACACTGAAAATCACCAAGAGACCTCTTGTGAACCTCATTAAGACAAGACTTAAAACTTCTTTGAGATTAGTTGAAAGTCTGATCAACATTCCCCCCCCCTCCCAAAATACCAGCAGGAATTTTTATTAAATCTCTCTGCATTCATGCTTAGGCACCTGGACTGTTTTTTATTCCTTGTCTGTCTGTCTGTCATTTGGCATTTTACTTTGCTTAAAATTGATGAAAAGTAGTTTCATGTGTGGCAAAAGAAGCTGTAGAATTTTTAGGTACAGTGAAAAGCGTATGGATAATGGAGAGAGTACAAAGAATGCTGAGAGTCAGTTCTGTATGTGAACTTGTTTCTTGGGTTTTGGAGAGCAAAGCTGCTACCTGCTCCTTCAAGAAAGAAGTCACACCTATTTTCTTCAAATGTCCAAAATTATTCATGTATCATCTGTATTTCCTTGAAAGTGGAAGGCCTACTAGGAAGAAAATCTACATATAATGTTCTTGGTGCTTCTGTAACATATTGTTTTTTCAGAAGCTTTGTACAAACATTAATTCATTAAGGTGACTGCCTTGCCCAGGGTCACTTGACCCTTTGCTTTCAGTTGGAAAGCTGATATTGTTATTGAATTGAACTGCCAAACACTCACTCCAAGCACCCCATAAAAATTACATCCAGTGAACCATCAACCTGTGGGAGGATAATGTAGATTGTGTAAGATGTAGGGGGTTCTAGAACCACTGGAAACTGTATGCTATTACTCTAGCAACTAAGAGGAGGTAAAAGGATGACAGAATGAGAAATAATTTTCTGTTTGCTCTCTGAAATGATGCTAATAACTCTCTTTTGTTTTCATGAGGCCAATTTTTTAAGCAATTCTATTCAAGGGGCACAGCTGGCAACAGCTGTCTGTCGTATGGAGTGTCTATTTTAGTGTGTTTAATTCTCTGGTGTCTTAAGTTAAAAACACGGCACATTCAAAATGGTTTCTTGTGCATGCAGGCTATAAAGATTACTTAGCATCTTAGCAGAGTGGCTTCATTTATGTTATGGTATTGTTGTCCTCCATGCCAGACAGACTGTATCATCCTAGATGTGCCCTAAATAAGAGCAAAAACATAGTCTGTTTCCAAAAAGCACTTATAGTATAAGTGAAGAGCAAAAAAATGTAGGCTGAAAAAAAGGAATAGTTATGAGAGCAAACAAGCAGTAAAGCTGACAGGCAGAGGTCTTAGTACGGTAGCTGTCAAACCGTTACCACTTTGCTTACAGTGCCGTGATAACGATCTCGAGGCAGTTGCATCGGCTCCTTCCACAAAGATCAAAAACTGATGTCAAACTGCTGCAGTTTTCTCCAGGAGTTTTCAACGTGAATTTTTGTATCCTAACAATGCAGGCTATGCTTGGTCTGTGTAAACCAGTTGCAAACTCATTGGGACAGAGGGAATGATAGTGGCTCCTTCATGCATTGGCTGTGCTGACGAGAAAGAGGAGGGAGGACTCTGCAGTGCTGGCTTTTGTGGTTGGGGGCTAATCTGCTGATTACTGACTTTTTTACCAGTCTTGTCAGCACTTGGGGCTGGGGTCAGGACGACGCACACTCTGATCTGAGAGAAACACTCGGAAAATGGCTTAGCAAAGGCAAAGAGGCATCAATGAATTTCCATGTTAGCGAAGACTCTGAAACCAATACCCTGGCCCAAATGAATGGAGCTATTCATTTTGATGGGATGTGGGTGGGAAGAGACTGGAATCTAAAAGACCTGCCAGATTTTGTATAGGCCCTGCACTATTCCTACTGCGTGTGTCTAACAGCCCTGGACAGCCTCTTCCATGGCAGGGAGGAACTGGTGAGCAGGCATCCCCCCTGACTCACGGCTGCTCTCCCACTCCCCCTCTAATGGTTATGATATCCACTTTCCTTCACAATCTCATCTGAAGCTAACTTTGCCTCCTTTGCTGACATCCTGCACAACTTCCTAGCCCCTTGTCTTCTTTCTCTCACCCTCTCACTTGACTTACAAGCCCTGAGATGCACTCCCACTCACTGAAAGAGCCTTGCTCCTATTTCTCCAAAACGCTCGTCCCCCTCTGGTCCATTTGAGTACTGCTTTCTCTCTCACCTCTCAATTTCTTTCAACAAAGCATATTTACCCTCTGCCCCTTGCCTCACCCTGCCCTCTTGAGACCTCCAATCCATTAAAGTCTATCACTGTTTTTGTCACTCTCTGCATCCTCTCCCTGCTGTCCTAAGTGACCTCAGCTATTGCTTCCCTCCACTTCAGTCTTTTCTTGATCCTCATCTCTTTCTTCACTGCCTTGTCAGAAAATCTGCACCATGAACCAACTCAGCCCAGCATCATGACAACAGCTATCACCACATTGTGCTTGTTGTCTTCCCTATTTTTTTGCTTCTTCCTCCCTATACGTCCTCAGCCATCACTTAAATTCAGAAAACACTCTATTTGAACTGTCCTGTCACTCATCTCTCCTTCAGATCCTTTTTTGAAATCTCCTTGTGCTTTGATACAAGCAACATTTGGGATAGAAAACATACACCGTTCTTCTAAATGTCTTTGAATGTTTTATTCTTCCATGCCCTTTGTTATCTGTCAATTATTTTGGTGTATTTTGTCAATTATTTTGAGTAATATATTCTTGTTGTAAAAAAGTAACATGTGCATGGATACATCCAGCCAGAGAGCTGAGCTTTTCTCAGCTTTTCAGCTTTTCTTGCTGTCTGAACAGGAGGGAGATGCTATACTTTACTCTCTTTCTAGGAAACACAGTCTCTCCAGTTTGTTAATTTGTCTATCACCCTGACCACATATAGCTGCTATTGGCGGAGATCCCACACTGATTTTCCTATAAATTCATCTCAAACTCTAATTCCTGTAAATACCTTCTGTGCTGTGCTGGTTTTGGCTGGGCTAGAGTTAACTTTTTTCACAGTGGCTAGTACGGGGCTAGGTTTTGGATTTGTGCTGGTAATATAGAGATGTTTTTGTTGTTGCTGAGCAGGGCTTACACAGAACCAAGACCTTTTCGTACTGCCACATTTGCAAGGAAGTTGGGGGTGCATGGGAGGTTGGGAGGAGACACAGCTGGGACAGAAGACTGACCCACATAGACCAAAGGGATATTCCATACCATATGACATCATGCTCAGTATGTAAAGTGGGGGGGAAAAGGAAGAAGGGAAGATGTTTGCAGTGATACCATTTGTCTTCTGTTATGTGTGATGGAGCCCTCCTCTCCTGGAGATGGCTGAACACCTGCCTGCCCATGGGAAGCAGTGAATTAATTCCTTGCTTTTCTTTTGCTTGTGTGCATGGCTTTTGCTTTTCCTATTAAATCATCTTTCTCTCAACTCACGGATTTTCTGGCTTTTACCTTTCAATTTGCTCCCCAGTCCCACTGGTGGGGGAGTGAGTGAGCAGCTGTGTGGGGTTTGGCTGCTGGCTGGAGTTAAACCACGACATGTGCTTTGCACAGTTTTGCTCAAAAATATGTTTAAAAGGCTCTACTTTGTCTTTTCCACATTAGCAAGTGAATTAATACTGCCAGCAGCTGATTATTCCTGAAGAGGGAAGGCACAGTGGGGAATCACTGTCTATCATGTCTCCAATTAGTTCTTGGTTTAATATCCTTGAAACATTACCAGCTTTACTAACAGTGCTTAGCAGTGAGTCCAGGAAACAAATACAATTTTCTCTGCTTGTAGTACGTTTATTCAGAAGCAAGCAGCAGCCTGGAAAGGGTTAGTGAAGGCTCATCTACCTCCAAGAACTGCTGCAGCAGCCCAGGCAGGATGGGGCAACAGGTACAAGGTAGGATAGTGTTTCACTCCAGTTCCTCTGAGATGCAGCTCTGCAACAGGACAGCCTGCTCAGGGCAGGCACAGGGCTGCAGCGTGGGAACCTACCTCTCATCCTCACCATAGCTAGCTTCAAACACTCTTACCATTCACTTTTATATTTAGCATTGCTTATATTTTATTTTTATTCTGCTCTATTTGTCATGATTAAACTTCTCTGACACTTTACTGTAGAAAGGCTCTTCTCTTTCTAATTAGAAAGATTAATAAATCTTCTGATTTATTAACTTAGGGTGAGTTTCATATATCTCAAATACTTCTACCAGGCATTTGAAGTATCTATTTCTTGCTCATTTTTCTGGGGTTTATACCACTTACATTTTACATACCCTTAAACAAATGTGTGGAGGATTTATACATGCTGTTAGATTTATTCAGAACCTTAAGTTTTTTGACTGCTAATTTTCCAGAGAGCTGTCTTTAAGTTTAAACTGGGAACTTGATCAGGTGTTAATTATTTTTTTACTTCTAAAAAAAGTACTGTACATAAATCTTTACAGCAAAGGGACTGGAAGGGTATTCCTCCTAGAATGGAGATTACAGTATTTGTAATGTTTGGCTGAGTTGGCGAGAAAAAATAAATAATTTTAAGTTATATTATACTTTTAATGCAATCATAAACTTGAAAATAATTCTTGCTTTCCACTACTGAGACTGGAAAAGTGAATAGCTAGAAATAATGCTAATTACAAGGACTGTAGAATAAGCTATACCGCTCCAGAAGGAAGTCTTGATTAAAGACAGCATTGAGCTCCAAGGAAAATGGAGACTTGGAAAAATCTTTCAAAACTTGTAACTTGAGAATGTTTGCCTTTATGGAAGGGAAGGAAGATGGATGATGCTTGAACTGTGCCTGAAATAAAAGTGCCTTTACCCTTTGCTTATGATTAAAGCTTTTAAAATTTTCCTGAAATACTGTGATTGTGCTTAAGCATACATTTGCTTTTGAAACCTGACTAGTTTCAGGAGGTCCCCTGTCTTAATTATAGAAGATTTGTGCTCAGTTTCTCATGTCACACTCCTGTATTATAAAGAAAAAGAAAACTGGAGCAAATCTTGCTAACCTCTTAACGCAGGAGTTGAAGAAATCTCTCAAACTAGTAAAAAGTTTCAAAGAAATCAAGAGAAACTAGTTTAAAAATGAGGTGGATTAAATATTTCCCCTTTCAGAACCACTACTCGTGAAGATGCTGGTCCATCCAGCTCTTCTCTATTTGACACTTCATTCTAGTTGTGTCTCTGGCTGTTGTATCATTGCACCTGCTTTTCTTTTTGATGTGCAATAACTTGAAGTACTTGAAATAACTAAGAGTCCAGAAGGTCATGGAAAGGTCAAGCCTTCATACCTAAAAATCTCAGCTATATCTTCTTCTCCATTTTATGCCTGTGTATAAAAAAAAAGGTTCCTGAACAGCCTGGTCTGCCTTGTGCCTTACTGTGTGCTCCTGTTTGTGTCCTAACAGGGACTGCAGGCTTAAATCTCCTCTGTCCTACAGGAACTGAGCCTATGTGTACCTCAGACAGCATTTTGCTGTTCTGGTCTTTTCTCTATACTTTATGGTGTTTGTCATACATATGTTCACATCACTAATGAATGATAGTTATAGTCAGAAAAGGTGTGATACGTCATTCCTGTTGCCCTTGCTGCTGCTTGCTTAGGTGATTAAAGGGTTTCCCTTCCCTTTCCTCCCTATAGACTTTCTCTCTGCCACTGCTGCCTCCAGCCAGGAGGGCAGTGAGGGTCTACCGTAGGATGTATCCCAGCCTAGACCATACAAGTTTTCTTTGAGGGAGCCAAGCCTCCTCACTGCCCTGAAAGGAGAGCCACCTGCCAAGCAAGGCATGGACAAAAAAGTGTGCTGGAGCAAAGAGTAAGTCCCTGTGCACTGACTGTAAGAAACAGACTGTAACTTTCCACTCTATAGATCAGTATTCTCACAAAAAAATTGAAACACAATAAAAACCAAAGGACCCTGTGGCCTAGTACAAGTTGTGTTTATTTGTGTTGCATATAGCAGGCGTATTTGAAGAGAATAAAAAAAGAAGTTATATTGAGGTGCCAGTGAATGGCAGCTTAACTGAAATATTCATAGGAGTCCAGACAATGATGGTAGTGCTTACACTTTGATCAGCACCTTTTAATCTCTCCTATGACAAATTAAAAAGATTTGTCTTCATCTCCAGCTACTGGAGTTGGATTCAGTCTGGTGCCCAGATGACTTAAGTCTGGTGTCCTGTCAACTTTAAGGAAGTTTGGCTCCAAGACTAGTTTACTGTAACAGTCTAGGGTGTAGAAAAACAATACAGACTTTGGATACATTTCATTTTGATCTCTGGAGATCCAACAGACTAGTCATGACTGTGAATGTGGCCAGTTTGTAGGAAAATTGTCCCACATGCTAATCGTATATCTGATGTCCAGATCTACTCAGTGGATCAAAGGGATATCTGCAAGGAAACAAGAAAGGAAGTAAATCTGAAAACAGCTCTGAAACTTGTACACAACATCTGAAAGGATTTGGCCCCCTTATGAACTGCTGACAGTTTTGCCACCGCACTTTGTGTGAGACCAATCAGAAACAGTGAAGGAAAGCAAAAATCTAAGACCAAAGCAGAAAAGACTTTTCTGAGATCTAATGAATTGAAAAGGGAAAGATTTCATTTCCACAAGCATATCTGCATGATGTGCTTTTGGCATGCCAAAGATGGAATGGAATGGCACATACTGAAGGAAGACAGAGAAATTTAATAGGCAGATTACCAATTAGTGACATTGGTGCACCTATACTTGAATTACTTTGCTCCCAAATAACAATTTAAATTGATAACAATTATTAAAATAAAAGTAGTTTCACAGGATGTCTTCTATGAAATCAGTGTGAAGAGTGAATGGAGAAAAGTCTTACTTAGCAATCCTGAAAGGAAGGTATTAGCTGTGTTGGGAAAAATAAATTATTTTTCTGTGGCTGAATTAAAAGAGAAATTATGTATATTTGACCACTGCTCAACAAATTATGGGAAAAAGAAGCAACATGAATATTCCTCAGAAACTTTTTTTTTATTTCTAGGGGAGGACAGAAAATATCTAGGGTCACCAGATATTGACTCCCATTCTTATTACTGTAGACTTCCTGAATTATCTTCTTCTGGTCTATAAGTGGCTGTATGGCATAGGTTTACTCATGTTCTCTCTCAAAATCATGTCAAATTGATTTCATTTCCTCTTACACCCAGATAATACAGCTCATAAGAGGAACAACTGTTTGACCTTACTTTACTTTTAGTAAGGTGTTTGACATTCTCAAGGGCATAAAGTTCATTGCCTTAAGATGATGTTGTGAACAAATGGGGACAGAACTGTCAGATGGGGAAATACGTGAAACATAGCAGAGATCTGAGATGAGTCTTGTTCTGCTTGATGGCTTTCATTACTAATGGTGGGCAGTTAGATGATGGAGTCCAGAAAGTCCTTACTGCAATGACAGCAAGCCAAGGAGGAAGAGTAAGTGCTTCAGAGATGAGCTTTGGAGTCCAAATGATCTTGGTGAACTGACAGCATGGTCTGGAGGAAGCAGGATGCTTTTCAGCAGGGACAAGGAAGAAGACAACATCAGCACCAGGAGGTACAGCTGCAGGAAGAGGGAGAGCAGAACTGGATAGGTAGCAGTGCCCCAAGGGCCTTGTACTCCATGGTCTGCATGGCCTCTGGGCAGCTGAGTTCAGAGGGTGTCAGATCTCCAACTCCATGGTTACTTGTGCACACTGTAGCTGGTTTGGGTTGATTTCTCCAGGGAACTTAGGGACCCAACTTCAGCTGAAATCAGTGAGAGTGAGTTTTACTCATAAATGCTTTTTAAGATCCTGAATCCCTGTTCCTCATCTGTAAAATGCAGAAGATAATACTTCCCTCCCTCGCAAGTGTGCTGTTAGCATAAATACATTAGAGATTGTAAAGAATTAAGATGCTCCAGTAATGGGGATCATATAAGTACTTTGGATAAAGCTGTTTCTCTTTCCTCCTTGCACCTCTCTGCATTGCAAATTAGACTGAAATCAATCCAATATAGCCTTCTCATCCTCATAGTATTTTTATTCAGGCACTTTACGTGCTTTACATTGCTGGGTTTTGACACTTTTCTCCTTTAGGGCATGGCATGGAGAAGCACTGTCTGAGAATTGTGGATAAGATGGGACAGAGAAGCTGAGCATGTGGATACCAAGAAGGTTTCTTGGCAACAAAAATAATTGGAAAACTCCCAGAACTTTCTCCTTTTGCATTTGACAGTCTTTTTTTTCTTATGACTGTATAGAATATCTCTAGTTGGAAGGCACCCATAAGGATCATTGAGTACAACTCCCAGCTTGTGATAAATAATCCAAAAGTGGGATTCCCTAGGCCAAATTGCTTCAAATTAAATCACTAATAGCCACCATTTGGGAGTATCTATATACACTTTTTAATGCATTTTTGGTTAAATCCTTGCTATTTTCAAACCTCACCTTAGGCTGCAAGAAATACAGGCCTATAGGGGAATATACGAGTGTGTATGTCTCCTTGGATTGTACAGTGAAATGTTCAAGCAGCTCCATGTGTGGTTCTTCAGGAGGGTTTGAACCAGCAGAGGACACTCAGTTATCTAATGAGGAAACCAAGTGAAGAGAACAAAACAGATGGACAGAAAGTCTGTCTTGAGTGTGTCCATAATGGTACCAGATAAATATCCGAGAAGTGAAAGAAAGAATCTGTGCAAAAATACATCATGTAGTGGGTGAGCAGTTGGCTCACTGGTCAAGCACAGAGGGTAATAGTGAATAGGGTAACACTAGACTGGCGACCCGTCACTAGGGGGGCTCCACAGGGCTTCATCTTAGGCCCTGTGCCCTTCAACATCTTCATAAAGTTGAAGATGTTTGCAGATGACACAAAAGTGGGAGGAGCTGTTGACTCTCTTGAAGGCAGGGAGGCCTTGCAGAGAGACCTTGACAAATTAGATGACTGGGCAATGAACCAGCTATATGAAGTTCAACCAGGGGAAGTGCTGGATTCTGCGCCTGGGATGGGGCAACCCTGGATGTACGTACAGGCTGGGGAATAAGATAGTGGAAAGCAGTGCTGTGGAAGGAGACCTGGGAGCCTTGGTTGATGGCAAGTTCAATATGAGTCAGCAGTGCCCTGGCAGCCAGGAGGGCCAACCGTGTTCTTTTGCCATCAGGCAAAGCATCGCCAACCAGTCGAGGGAGGGGATTGTCCCGCTCTGCTCTGCACTGGGGCAACCTCACCTTGAATATTGTGTGCAGTTTTGGGCACCCCAATATAAGAAAGTTATTAAACCATTAGAGAGCATCCAAAGGAGGGCAATGAAGATGGTGAAGGGCCTTGAGGAGAAGCTGTATGAGGACCGACTGAGGTCACTTTATCTGTTCAGCCTGGAGGAAACTGAGGAGAGACATTGTGGCAGTCTACAAGTTCCTCATCAGGGGAAGAGGAGGGGCAGGCACTGATCTTGCTCTGTGGTGACCAGAGACAGAACTCAAGGGAATGGCCTGAAGTTGTCTCAGGGGAGGTTTAGGTCAGATTCTTCACCCAGAGGGTAGTTGGGCACTGGAACAGGCTCCCCAGGAAAATGGTCACAGCATCAAGCCTGACAGAGTTCAAGTGTTTGGACAATACTCTCAGGCACATGGTGTGACTCTTGGGAATAGTCCTGTGAAGGGCTGGGAGTTGGACTTCGTGATTCTTGTGGGTCCCTTCCAACTCAGCATATTCTGTGATTCGGTGAAAACCAAGAAAAAATGCTATGAGAAGAGAAACCCTAGTCCACCCCCCCTTCTTTTGATAACAGAAGAGTAGAGAGCTGGACTTGGACATTTTGAAGTACAGTTCAAATTTTGGTCTCAATATCAGTTCCCCCACTGCTGAGGAGGGATGTAGGTTAGTGAGAATTGGTATAAAACAACAGTGTCAGATTTGGTAGGAGGCTTGCATAATAGTATAACAAAATGATTTAACTATTTATATATCTTCTCTTTTGCTCAAGATAGTTAACATCAGGAGCAAGGTGACCAACGGTGACTAAAGGTAGTGCTGCCGAGGTACTGACATCAGTGGTTTATTGACTCTTTCTATTCCACTCAGGAGAAACAAGTTGGACTTGAACAAAAGAGGAATTTTATGTTCAGTCTGTTTTCAGCAGGAGGGCAAGTGGAATGGCTGGATGGGCTCGAATCTGGAGCCAGAGGGACTAAAGGGAGAGCACGAGGGAGGGAGCAAAGTGGAAGTCATGTCTATTTGCTGCATGACCAAAGTGGTGTTGCCTGCAATAGTCAAGCAGGAAACGAGGTGTGTGTTGGACAGAGGAGTAAATATTTGTAGTGTTTTGGTTTTCAGGAGGGATAAAAATTGAGACTTTATGAATTTGGTGAAAGAATCAGGTTGCTTTGATGTGGAAGTGGTTCTGGTCTGTAGTGGGACTCGTGTTCTGTAGTTTCCAAAATAAGCTTCAATAAATACATATTTTAGGGTAGCCCATGGAGAAAAATATCTTCAGGATTTTAATATTCAAGGAGAGAGATGCCTGTGAGGACTCTTCAAATGCACTTGGGTTGCTAGGGCAGATTCTGTGCCTAGGCAGAAATTCAGGCACAGTTTTCATGGGGTTTATCTTGTTCCTGTACCACACTGTGATGCTGTTCCTCTGAAGTCTCTTTGAGTTCAGTAGTGGCAGATCCAGCCACAAGTGTGCAAATGTCAGACCACCAGACAGAAGAAGCTACCCAAAGGTTTTAGGTCTTGCCCATGTTGGCAGGCTATATGAATAGCAAAGCATTGCTCATGTGCAGTTTTAAGTTGTTTGTGACCAGATGTGCTTCTAGTACTCTTTGACTGCATAGTGCAACTGAGTCTGCAGCCTTCTGGGAAAACACTCAAATTCATTATTATTTTAAATCCAAGACCAGATACTGATGACCTGAGGCTGTATCCTGTGCCCTGCACAAAGAATTCAAGCAAGACTATGCAAGAAACACCTGTATGGCTTTTCCAAGTGGTTGCCAGAATATACAATGGTCGTCAGCAATTAAAAGATCAGGGAGATAAGGGACAGGATGGACTTCAAATTCTTCATATTTTAAATGGGTTTTAAAGCAAAAATGTAATTTTTCAACACATACCACCATTGATCATGAGTGTCAGGAGAGCTCAGAGTACTACAAACCAATGTACCAGGCTGTATGGTCTTTAACAAGTCTGTGCAAGGAATGGGAGACAAGGGGGCTAGGAAAAAAATTGGAAATATCTTAGGAGTTTGCATGTATTTTCTGAAGGAAGTTTAGGAAACTTCCCTCACAGAAGTTAGCTTCTCATTTGATAAAAGTTTCTTCCTTATATGCAATTTTTGTGTCATCTCTGATTTTGAGCCTGGGACATGTCTGATGGCTGTGACTGCTTGTTTGTGAAGGCTCTTTATGCTTTCTCAGTATACAATTGTGAAATATCTGAATGTGCTTTCATTTGCATTATTTCTTTTATGTCTTTCTTCTCATCCCAATTTTCAGTTCCCTTTTGTCCTGAGAAATTAAATAATTCTTTTTTTGGCAGAAAAGTGACTGCCTTGTTGAAGTAAAGATGGCTTTACTTTTGCTGCATCCCCCAGGCCAGACTCCCTGACAGGTCACTCTGTGATGGCACCAGAGTCCTCTTGGGAGCAGTGGGAGCGCTGTTATTCATGGCAGTGCCAGGGAGGGGATGCCAGGGCCAGATGGCCCCCTCAGAGCCCCGAGGCAGCCTGGGCTGCACCACACGCAGAGTGCCTACGTCAGGAGGCACAAGGCAGCCAGCAAAGAGCCCACAAAGCAGAGAGGCAGGCTCCTGTTGCCAAATACCATGTCCTTGTGCTCTGCATGCCTCATCAGAAACGATGCAGCACAGGCTTGGTATTCAGCTTCTTCATTGCCCTGCCACATCAGTAGGAGGTTTGCTCCTGGGGCCAGTGGCCACCTACACCATACTGGGAGAGACCCAGAGCCCAACCGTAGGTGAGGTGAGGGCTTGCTCTCCCACTGTGTGGTGAGCAGGGCGGTACCTGGATGTATGGCTAAGCCCTGTGACCCTCCATGTTCTGGAGGGAGGCAGCAGAGCTGCAGGAGCAGCCAGAAGGGGGGCAGCAAGCAGTCAGCAAAACAAACTTGTCCTGTGGTTCCTGTGGTGCCATGCTGGTTAGTGCAAGCTGTCCTCCCACCCTCACCTCGATGTGGTCATGCTGGAGAAGACACAGCCCCTCCTGGGTTACATGAGTCACTCTTCACCTGCAGACTTGCTGTGATTTTGTGTGTTTGCTTGTAGCCCCTGTGACTTACAGGTGAGTCAGGGTTAGCTGTTCTTGTTCTCTCTTGCCCCAAAACACAAGGTCTGGTGAGAAGCAGCAAAGTGCCTGGAGCTGTCTGAAAGCTCAGTGACACTAAGTTGTGTGGGAATGTTGATCTGCTGGAGGATTGGAAGACTCTGCAGGGAATTTGGAAGGCTCTGCAGGGATTCTGGACAGGCTGGATTGATGGGCTGAGGCCAATGGTATGAGGTTCAACAAGACCAAATGTGGGGTCCTACACTTCAGTCACAACAACCCCAGGCAGCTCTACAGGCTGGGGGCAGAGTGGCTGGAAAGCTGCCTGGTGGAAAAGGACCTGGGGGTTCTGGTTGACAGCAGCTGGACATGAGCCAACAGTGTGCCCAGATGGACAAGAAAGCAAATGGCTTCCTGGCTTGGATCAGAAATAATGTGGCCAGCAGGAGCATAGAAGTGATTGTTGCCCTGTGCTCGGCACTGGTGAGGCCGTACCTCGAGTGCTGTGTCCAGTTCTGGGTCCCCTCACTACAAGAAAGACATTGAGGTGCTGGAGCGAGTCCAAAGAAGGGCAGCAGAACTGGTGAAGGGTTGAGAGAGCATGTCCTTTGAGGAGAAGCTGAGGGAGCTGGTGTTTGTTTAACCTGGAGAAAAGGAGGCTCAAGGGAGATCTTATCGTTTCTTACAACTACCTGAAAGGAGGTTGTAGCCGGGAAAGGGGGGGTGATGGTGATTGGCCTCTTCTCCCAGGCAACTACTTATGGGACAAGAGGAAATGGTCTCAAGCTGCTCCAGGAGAGGTTCAAGTTGGACATCAGGAGGAATTTTTTCATAGAAAGGTTTGTTAAACATTGGAATGGACTGCCCAGGGGGGTGATGGAGTTACCATCCCCATAGGTGTTCAAAGAAATGACTGAACTTGGCACGTAGTGCTGTGGTCCAGTTGACATGGTGGTGATCAGTCAAAGGTTGGACTCAAACATCTTGGAGGTCTTTTCCAACCTAAAGGATTCCTTGATTCTGTGACAGTGCCTTGCAGGTTTGAGACAGGGGTGCAGATGAGGGCACTTCAGCAAAAGGCTAGTTTTTTGGAACTATACTTGGAGAGAATTTAATGGACAGTGACAGAAGGATGATGGCTCCTGTTTTTCATACAATGTGGGAACTGGGCTAAAACAAGGTGAGTTGAAGGCAGAGGCTAAACAGCATTCATCCTTGAGTGCTGCCAGGCTCCTCAAAGCTACTGTGTGTGGCCTGCCTGTGGCCCTTTTGTCTAGCAGTCCTCTTATGAGGGTAAGCCCTGTTCTCTGAAAGGATGTGGCAGGCTTCACCAGCTTGCTTTCCTAAAGTCCCTTGCTTTGAAACCTGACCCATGTGCAGTTCTTAGTAAGGACCATCCCATCAGTGAGGCTGTTACCAGAGGTAAGGGTAATGCCTTATAATCCTGGCAAAAATCCCATTCCAGAACATCTGTATTGCTTCTCTATCAGCACACCTGCCAGCACGACTCAGGGCATGTGCTCACTCCTGCATTAAGAAAAGCCTACAGCAGAGCACTTGCCAGGTCCATGGACTTTATACTTGTCCCAGCACATCAGAAAGTGCTGTGGTGTTCATGTGCACCATGTGCGCTTTGTGCTATGCCAGTGACGTTGTCTCCACTGACAGGCATGACCTGTGGGACAATGGAATCCTGTGGCAAAGGGCTCAGACAGTAGATCACAGAAATGTTGCTTTTAAAATGTTTCCTAGTGTACAGAAAGCAGGAAAACATGTCATATACAGAACAGCTTCCCTCTCTGTGAGTTATTCCAGGAGAAGATTAGTGCCTCTTGATTTTTCAAGTCCCTGCCAGTCCACAAAAAGAAGAAACACAATGTGGGGATGGGATGCCAGTGCTATGACCAGATTGCTGTTGCCACACAGTCAGGCTGCATCTGGGGAAAGGGAACACTGCCTGTTCCTTGTGCTGTAAGACTGGAGAGTATGTGTGTCCCCTTCATGCAAACCCTGACTCTAACAAGCTGGGTGGTCTCAGTGGAGACTTTTAACCTCTCTGCACTTCTGCTTCCCCTATGAATGAAGTGGGGATAGTAATAATTAACTGTTTCACAGAAGTACTGTATTTTCATGTCCATAGAGTGCTTTGAAGGGGTAAAATAGCACTCTTGAAGCTTTTCAAATGCAGCTGTATTTCATTGCATGTATAACAGAGAGTGATATATTGGTTTAAAAATGTATTTGAAACTCTTGGTAATTAGGCGATAGGCAATGGCAATTAATGCTTTCAGTCGTGGTGTTGCTGCTCTTCTCCAAACTGTAGCTCATTTAAAATGCTAGCCCTATAATTTATTAGCAATATTTAATACCTCAGTGACCATAAAACTGAGTGTTTTATTACCACTGATTAACATATGTTTGATGTTCTGCCCAGTGTTACACAATCCAAAACAAATTACTCTCAGGAAGCTGGATATTATATAAATACAGAAAAACAATAAATAATGCATTGAAGAAACAATTTTCTGTGGGTTCTAACATGCCACAATCTCTTTAAATGACTTAGGCTTCTTAGGCAATTTCTTAGTCTTCCAGGAGCGTTTGCACCAAAGGACACACTTCACACTATGCTGGCTACTACCCCTGCTGCAAGTTTGCTGGTGATTCCTGGCATCCTGTCAGCCTCTGACACCACAGTCTACTCATACCCTACAAGAGGAAATGTGGAGTTGCTTGGTCAGAGTGTCTTCAGTTATGATAGTCTCCTTAATAAGTTACAGATGTGTGAGAAAAAGAAAGGCTCTTTTATATTTCAGGATGCTTTTTTATTTTCTGTCAATCTGGTGTGAAGAAAAAGAGGAAAAACTTGACAAACACTCTTATTCACTTTTTTTTGTTTGTTTTCTTGAGCCCATTTAAGGCACAGCTTGGATAAGAGTAAGGGATGAGGAGAGGGAAAGCTGATTGACTTAGGGAACACAAACTGCTCAGAATCAGATTGCTCTCATTCAAGTTGGATGGTGTGGTTGTGATGGGTACCTGTTGGAAATCACAGTAGATGGTTAAATTTTCATTGACCATGCCCAAAACTTCTCTGCAAATATCCATGGTTTCAAAGATTCCAGCTAGAACTAAGAAATCCAAATGAGATAGGTCCAATTATATAGCTGATTTATACCTGTTCAACCCCACAGTTAATTTTTCTGATGACCAACAGTTCCACCTCTCCTAAGACAAAATTTCACATTGAGAGCTTAGCAGGTGTGTACAGCAAAAGGCCAGACTCAGGTCAGTAGTGTCTCCATTCAGTAGTGCAAACGTGGGCTGCTTCTTCCATTTTAAAGAGCTAGAAGCTGCAACTCGTAGAAAATGAGGATTTTGCTTTTGCTTAAAGTCATATTTCCGCTGGGGGAAGGGGAATAAAATTGTTTCAACCAACCTGTGGTGCTTATTTTAGGAGAACAAGAAAGTAAGTGTTGCATTTGAGAAAAATTATTCTTCCTGTAGATGGATGGATTTGTTCTGAAGAGCCTTTGCTAGGGACCAGGTGGATAATGCCCAGACAAAAAATGTTGCTTCCCATCCTGAGGAACTTGCTGTTTGAGTCTGTGATGTAGAAGTGTGAAACAAGGAAGAGGAAACAGTAAGATGATGAGTTTTTAGCTGCTGTAATCCAGCCCTGGCTCCAGCACAGTGAACAGCTTAATGGCTCCGTTCACACTTTTGCTTGGCCATATAGTCTTTGGAACCTCAAAAAATTTACTCAAAACCTCAACCTCAAAAAGGTGCTGACTGCATACCCTCCCTTTTCCTTAAAACCTTCTCTTGCACTCAGTACGTTTTAGCAACAGGAGGTTTAGTCATTTAGCCAAATGGGGTCAATAATGGGTATTTTGTTTCAGTGGCTAACTTAAAAATTGATTAGGTCAATAAAACAACTTATTTTCTTTCTTTTGGTGAAAAATAAAAATGAGAAAATTCATGTTAGGATCAACGTGGCAATTCCACTGAGCTTCAAACAAAAGGATTTATTCCAGTTTTGGACTATTTAACTTTCTTTCCTACTCTTACTCTTATAGAGCAACCTTTAAATGTAAATGGCATTGCACAATGACAATTGAAAATTTTGTTTTAAAAATTTTGAAAAAAAAACCACTTTCAGCGGCTTTGAAGTGTGAAACTTGTCAAGTTTTGTTCTCTGGCTTTTGAACAAAACTGCACTTTTGAAGAACTTTCCAAGAGGAATGTTGCCTGTCTATTCATAAGCCACCTGAAAAACAATTTCCAGGACCAGGACACTTCCCTTTTCAAAGAGCTTTCTGATGAATCAGTAGATGAGATCAGAAAACATTGGTTTCAGAACTGTGTTGCAGACTATTTACTACATATCCTAAAGTTTTCACTTCTTTCTTCATATTTTAGTAACACAGTTTTGTGTTGACACCAGGGAGAAGAGTTAAACTTCTGTCTTGCTGTAACCTTGCTGTGTGCAAACTAGAGACCAGCTGCTGCAGACTCTGTGTATAAAACCTATCGTTCTCACCAATGTAGGCAATTTCAGCCTACCTTTTACAGTCCTGGAGAGTATATTCTGAAGCTGAAGAAAGGTAGGAGTTTTTGTTGCAGACGGTGCTAAGGCAGAGGACATTCAGCTCTTTCTCAGGTTCACCCCTAGCCTATATGAGAGATTTTTCTCTGTAAAACTCTTCTCATGAACATCTGCTAATTTCTCTTAGAAATATCAAGAATAAGGTTGTGAAAACACCAATTAAAAATTCACAAAGAATTGCTAGTGACTTGCTTAGCATTCGCTGAGGCAGATGAGAGATTTGGGCGCCAAAAGATAAAAGGATTTTGACACTGTGATTTATATGTTAAGAAGCCTCCCCCCTCCCCCATTATCTTTTTATTTTTTAAACTCCCCTCAGTCCTACTGCCCTGCAGCATTCCTTTTTGAGAGAGACTAAAGCAACTTTGTATTTTCTCATGAGTGCATGTCAGTGCACGTTCCTTAATTCTACATCTGGCTTAAGTGCATTCAGGTGACTCATAACTTAGTGCTTAGTTTTTTTTCCTCTTTCTTCATTTATCAACAACAATATTATGAGGGAAGCTTTTTTTTCCTCCTAGTCTACTAACTTGGAAAGCCATGTGAAGTGAGCAAATAATGAAATATTAGACAAGATAGTGAGAGGAAATGAGATTGCTCTTTCATAATAGTTTGATGAGTTAAGATCCCTGCTGCTATCTGGATTTATACTCATCCTTGTTGACAAAGCATACTACTAGTCTATACTGAAGTGGCTTATTTTTCTTCCATGCATCTGCCACAGCACAGAACTTTATATTCTTGTCACTCTTGATGCCTTAGACTAGGGCACACAAGTTACAGATTTTGGGCCATGAGAAGTCATAGAATCATAAGCACCTTGGGTTGGAAGGGACCTTAAAGATCACCTAGTTCCAACTCTTCTGCCATGGACCTTTCAACAGACCAGGTCACTCAGAGCCCTATCCAACTTGGCCTTTAACACTTAAAAGGAGAAGGTATCCACAACTTCTCTGGGCAACCTGTTCCAGTGCCTCACTACCTTCACAGTGAAGAACTTTTTCCTAATATCTAATCTAAACCTACCCTCTTTCAGTTTGAAGCCATTCCCCCTTGTCCTGTCAGTATGCGCTCTTGCAAAAAGTCCCTCTTCATCTTTCTTGTAGGCTCCCTTCAGGTGCTGGAAGTCCACAGTTAGGTCACCCCTAAGTGTTGATGCCTTAGGATTCTTAAGACTTATAGCAAATATGGATTTTTACAGATTGGATGGATTAGTACTACAAAACTGTAGAACCCCTGGACACTCACGTGGACCTTATGTATTTGCTGCACCATAAAGCACTTTATTAAAAGAACTGTTTTCTACCTTAGCTATACTAATATTGTCCAGAAAGTTTTTTTTCTATTTTAGGCAGCAGTGTCACATGTCCTAGGCTGAAAGAGTGACTGGGAAATGGGACAAATAAAATGTATGATAATCTCCTGAAGTCAGTGTTTAGCCAGCAATATGGGTGTATCCTAGGTGTGGGAGGTTAGGTATATACTCCAAAAAAGTGTCAGCTGCCCATGCTGGATAGCTGTAGTATTTCTTATATATCTGATTACATTGGCTACTGTCAAAGTCAGGCCACTAGTCAGATGTGATATGGCTGTTCTTATGTGTATATATATATATATATACATGTATGTAAATAGCAGAAGCAGGTAGGGTAACTTGCTAAAGGCTCTTTCTAAAATTCGATACAGAACAGGAATGGTGACTGGCTTCTGAACTTGAGCTGCCTGCCAGGTATGGTTTTCACTCTGGGACTCAATGTATAGGTTTGCCTTGGTACTCTACTTGCCTGTGATGCTGCTGCTTCAAAGAGGTCTCAAGAGGGCCTTAGGCCTGGACTGAGCTGGGAACAAAGCTTCTCTGCCTGTGAGAGGCTAAAGAAAGTCAGATGTCTTTCTGTTTCAGTTATTCAAGGTAAGAGTTGTGCATGGGTCACCTTTCATGCATAATAGTAAAAAGCCTGTTGTTTGTTTTCCACCCACTTATAGAGATTTTACTGATGATTTTCTTGCCATCCTCCACCCAAATGAATCATGTGGGAAGTCACTTGGAAGAGTCAGAAGCAAACCAGGTGCAGACACTATCTGTTCTTGGTATCTCTTATGTACAAATATAAACAGAAGGAAATGCTGGAGATCAAATTAGCTTTGAACTGTCTGCCCATTTGGGGTAAAACATGATTCTTCATTCCAAATATGTCTTGGCAGTATTGTTAAGGGTGCATTTTATGTGTGAACCTTATGCCATATTCTATACATAACACAGACATGGCTTTCCAGAAGCCTCTTCTTACGGGCAATGTGCTGCAGGCTACGTCATCTCCCAGGTGCATTGCTTAATGCTAATCTTCTGAAATGCAAAGTTCACACATGCTTGACACGTCCCTGTGTGCAAAAAAAATCACTCCCTGAATCCAAACAAATACCTGTAAATAGCTGCAAATAGAAGTTAATTTGTCATCTGCAGCCCCACTGCAATTACAGCATACAAGTCAGAATCAAAATAACCCTGAAGTCCTAACCACCAGGGAATCCTGAGCTCAAGCCAAGACTCCTTCTTGTGCCTGCCTTCATTGTGTGTGCTCAAGTATAAGACTGAGCATTGTTAAAAGACCTTCTGAAAAACAAACATGCAGGGTCTTTTTTCCCAAAATACAGCCATAGTCTTGCAAAATGTCATACTTCAGGGAGCTTGAGCCACTCTCCGGAATTGCCATCCTTCACGGGACTTTTAAAGGAAGACCTTTTGATCCCATTTTGTAGAGCAGATAAGCAACTATTCAGTCTCATTTGGCTTACAGCAGCAGACAGATCGCTCATATCTGCCCGGTATTTTGAAGCCATTCTAGGCAACATATTTTAAACTATATCTTACAATATGAAATGCAGAAAGAGTACCATAGTTCCATTTTTGCAGTAACTGCCAATATTTTTAATAAGGAACTTCCTCAAGAGGCTTCCAGATTTAGTCTGGGATAAAGCTTCTGGGTAGAGTGTCTGTCTTCCAAGGGAGAAGGAGAGGTTTGTACTATGTACTAATTTGTTTTTCCATTCAAATTAAAGTGTTACTTCATAACCCAATCAAAGAAAGAAACAGCACCACCCAGCAAACAAACTTTGCTGAAAATGTTACCACTTGGCTTTCAGAAGTCAGTGGAGTATGTTGATGCCAGTGCTTGGCTTGCTTAAGTCAATATGGCAACCAGAGAGATGGCAGGAAATGAGAGGTGTCTTCCGTCACTGAATGCAAACTGGCCTGTTGCAAAAGGAATTTCAGCTGCCCTTTTGTTATTCCCTGGACTAAATGTCCTCTGACATCAGTGAGGAAGCAACTTCATATGGAGCTGAGGTCTTCTTCACAGCAGTATATTTTCAACACATGGAAGCATTTTAAGCCCATTTTATCAACTCTCTTTTTTCCCCAAGCACACATATCCATAAGTGCCTACTTCACTTGTAAAGGTACAAAATGGATATGAGGGTGCCTTTTGCCCACCGAGTCAAAATGGACGTATTATCCCTGCTCATTAGTGAGGTAAGCCATTGTTAATGCCTGCAGAAGCTTTCCAAGCTCAATTAAGTTGTAGCACTGTAAAACAAATGTTTGCAATAGGGCAAACTTCTTCAGCCTACATCCGGCCAAAACCGACAGTGAGTAGTCGGCAGGCTGCCCATATTTAATTACATTATGCTCTGCCTGCAGTGTACCACAGGCCTCTGGAGGCAATCCAGGGCCATATATATCTTGTTTATATTTGCTTGTAATTTTTAATGATTGATTGAATTTTTGGAAAATTATTATGTTTAAAATGCCAAAGCTTTGTAAATAGATGTGTTAAGACTCTGTGCTTTGACTTTAAGGAGTTGCACTTTGGTAAAGCTGCCATGGAAGAAGAGGGGGAAGAGGTTCCTGTCGTTTATAGCAACACCAATTCAATATGCTTTGTTCCCTTAGTCATCAGGTCTCGTTTTTATGTGATCTCAGTGGATGTTGTTCGAAGTTTAGCTGATTTGAGAGCAGGATCACATTAGGCATATGAAGATTTGAGGGAAAGATGAATGGCTTACAAGTTCCAAGGGAGTGACAGGCTGATGGAGACAATTCAGATCGTGGAACTGTGTTGCTACTGACTCCAGATATCTGTCCTTCTCAGTCTTGCGCTGCTCCTGAATCAGCCCAAGAACTGTCAAAACTAAGATCTCTTATCGGGGATTCCCAGTGACCACCATTTTCAGATCCTATTTATTCCCTTGTGATGAAAATGGTAGAATTTTGGAAACTGGTTCCTGAGCTACTGACTTACCTGTGTGTACAGAATGGGGCCCACAGCTGAGAGTGATAACCTAGATGGGCACTCCAGGCTACTTTGTCAGTTTGATGTGTGTAATAAAGGAGTAAAGAGAAGAAAGAATTATTGTTCTGAGTTGTAACTCAGCCATAGTGGTCTTGGAGTCTTCTCCCCCATAAGTATTTATTGGTCCTTCATGGTTGACTCAGCAGAGAGATTCAAGACTAGACTTGCATATATATTGGAGTCTTTTTTTGCTGAATATGGGATCTCCAAATGCAAAGCTCTGAATAAGTAGCCTCTGGCTAATAATGCCATTGTAACTTGACAGAAGTCATGTGCAGTTAAGTATCATGGAATAGGCTGGATTTGCATTAACATCTGTTATTCGGAACATAAAACTTTAAAAGCAAAAGTTGAAAAAAATGTTGATTTTTGTTTTCCTCCTTAGCCATTTTGAGGATAAAATTTATGGTCTTAGTGGATAAATCTATGAAAATGTCTTCCTTCTGCATGTCCAAATCCAGTAACAGAGTGCACATACTTGCATGCGGAGTCACCCAATGCACTGGTGTGCTGCTCTGTGATCATTACCACCTGTCTACAGAAAATGCAAGCTCCTTGAAAGATAAGTCCTTTGTAACTACCCAAAATAGTCTTGCTGTATTTGCATTCTCTCATTGATTAAATTGTCAAAAGCAGTGAATAAATGAGGGAAAGGCAATGCCTGGCAGATTGTTATATATCCGGATGGGTAAAACTGTACTAGAAGAAAAAGAGTTTCTGAAACAAAGTTTGCCAAGAAAAAAAAAAAGGCTTTTAAGTCTCCAACTGTAATTTGCCTCTGAACAGCTCTTAAAAATGAAAGTGTATAATGATTTTGAAATAAAGTTTCCAAAGTTGTACATCATTTTGTTTATGAGTAGCCTGAGGGAGAGAAATCCAAGAATCCCTTTCTGAGTTTCTCAGATTACCTGAATTTCATCATACGTAATAAGAAAATTATTTTGTATTAAATATAAAAGGTGGTTTTCAACAGTTAGAACTTGCTATAATTTTATTATGCTATAACTTTAAAATTTTATTGTGTGCGTGTGAGTAAGATTTCCATACTTCTTTTTTCTTAAACAAAGGAATTTGATGTTGTTGGTAATGTGTATTATAGTGCCATAGCATCATGTGATGCTTGCCAGGACCAGAGCATTGTATATTGGTGCAAAAGAAACATATAGAAAAATGCACTCTCAGCCTTACCTGATGTCTGCCTGCCAGTTTGGTTTTATCTGTCTTTGTTATGGGTAGTGTTGGTGATGCACTGTACCCTGTACAGGGGGTCAACTTTGGCTGAATTTCATGTCAGCTTTCTGGTCAGGCTTCAGTAGGACTCTGAATGACATTTGGTCCACGTACTGATCCACTGTACAGAGAAAGATTTTACTTCTTGAGTATCAGCAAGTGTTCAGTTGTAAGCAGTGATCATGTGTTACTGACTTCAAAGAGATCCCGAGGTCAGTCAGAACTAAGTTTATTTAGAATTAAGTGTGATGGCATGTCCTAATAACAGTTGCAGAGTTTGAACAAAAGTAAACCTCCAAAAGAGGTTGTGCATGTCCTTGCAAAAAAGGCTTCTGGATCTTTAATCTCTGCCCGGGTACTACAGCAATACTATATGCAGAGGGGCAAGTGGGGGCATGTGCTGGCAACTGGGAAGATGGCAGTAAACCAAAGTAAAACAATCAAGGGTAAACTCACCTCCTTGAAAAGGTGAAAAGTGAATATAAACTATATTGCACAATTAATCCTCCATTATATCATTGGTTCTTACTTCTAAATGGAGTTTTTCCAGCTGCCCTTCAGTAAATTTGTGTTTTACTTATGTTCTTATGCTGTTTATGTTTATCAACCGATAAAGCTTTCTAGAATTCAAAATACATCTCTTAAAACCTTGCTTCAGAGGAAGAAGAAAGGATTTAGGATCTTATTTTAGTTATCCAAAGGTCAGCAGGCAGAGAAGAGAAATTTCTACAACTTTGAAGTAACTTTTGCAAGTGCTCTTTTGTCCTTGGGGATATACGTGTGTCTTGGGTACAGAGATACTCCAGCTGACTTCATGTGAGCTAACTGCCAGCAGGACTGTGCACAGTAGAGTGAGACCAATTTTGGCTCTCTAGGTCATATTTTACCCCGGTTATGACTACTGAGCCTGAGCTATTGATCCTTGAGATCTCACGAGAGAAGAGTCTCTGGCTATGGCTCATATATATCACCACCAAAGTATGTATGCACAGAGTAAATCAGATTTAGCTGAATTTGTTAAACAAGCTATGGATCCAGCTTATTCACAGTAGGCATGTTTTGGTCTAGAAACAGATGATAGGTGGCAACAATACCTGTCTCAAAGTTCTCAAATTCTAGCTTGACAAGATTTCCAGGATCAAAAAAAAAAAGTGGGTGTATCCAGCAGAGCTACACATTTTGTCCTAAATTTCTGGACCATGGTGCATCTGGACCTTCATTAATATGACTGGGATTCAGATTTGAATGCAGCATAAGGCAGGAGGCTAGGGTGAAATATTTAGTACCTCTGCATGTCAGTGCTTTGTGTGTGCTGGTCGGGTATCTGCAGTAACCACTGTTTCTTGAGAAACTGCATCCTAAGTCAGAGAGACACTTTTTACACTCTGAAGCCCACAGTGACTATCCTGATGAAAATACTGTGAACTGGATTTTGTTCTTACTTTTAATGTGCTCTGTTTCCCCCCCCTTTAATCTGCTATAGGTTTGTGTCAAGGGTCTGTTTTTAGGCCCAATGCTCCCATTGGGACAAATAAAACAAACAGAGATCAAGTGACTAATTCAAACCCAAACAGTGCACCAGCCCTTCAGCTTGGCTTTTAGAATAAGCTTAATGATTTTTAACTCCTTGCTGTAGCTGCTGTTTCGAACAGTTCCCAGCAGGCTGGCTGTCAGATCCATCAAGCTACTAAGGACAATAGTCCTGTTCCTTGGTGTTGTAACTATCATAATACAAATTACTGTAAGCCCAGGGAAAAGCATCAGTGTATGGACAAGTATAGTGCACAATTCTGCATATGCCTAAAAATGATACTGGCGTCAGCATTCAGGGGACATGCTGCCTGCAGTTAGTCTTCAGAAAAGTGGAATCTGCTTTACATATGGTGACTGTATGACTGACCCTTGAAACTGAGGTGGTTAACAGAAGGATATAGTGACACATTCAGAAGGACAATAGGTACTGCCTGATAAGCTGTTCTTTGCAACCACAGAGACCTGTGATAGGAGCAAGGAAGCAGAACTGAAGCACTAGAGTGCTAGACAGCTGACTAAAGCCGATGTTGTTTCAATTAGAGTTAGGAAAACAATGGCCCTGTACGTCACCTCGCCTCCGTCCCTTCTGCAGGAGCCTAGGGCTTTTTTCCATGCTCTTCTTGGAGTTCATTCTCCCTCTCCTAGACATGGCTATCTGGAAGGGATGAACAAAAACTTCCCCTTGTAATGCTGCTTGTTTCTTTCGACCGGGAGGCTATTCCCTGCCTGCTTCTCACAGTGAGCTCAGCGCTCCAAGGGGAATGAGAAGCCACTAGCAGGCTTCTCCCAGTTTGGCCAGCTGCACAGGGAGACAGAGACAGTCTTTTACCAAGATTAGTAACTGGGAGGCCTTGGAAGGGAAAACGCCCAAAACAAGAGGGCCTTCTACATGACTCCCACCAGAGGGTTAGGACTAAATGACACAGCCTTGTCCATAGCAACTTGTCTGTTCCAGTTTTATGTGACTCAACAATAGAGTTTCCACTGTTTCCCTTGCAAGACTCAAAAGAAAGCAGGTCTTACAGACCAGATAACCCTTCCTTATTCATGTGGAATAATCCCACTAAGAAGTCATTCATGGGTAAAGCAAAGAGAAGCTGTCCCTAAAACAGCTTTCTGCATATATTTGAGCCAGTGGATTCCGGCTTGTACACTGTTGTGCTTGTGGAGCAGAACACAGACTAGGAGCAGTCTGGGGTGTGCGAATTTAACTTCTCAGCAATAGAAGCAAAACACCACCACAAACAACTCTCCCTGTCCTCCCTGCCCCCTCCTCCCCCAACCCCATCTTTCTGGGTTCTGCTTGAACGGAGAAGTAGAGAAACAGGTCATGGCAGGAGTCGTGCTTACACAAACAAGGAACAGCATCCCCCACACATAACACAACAACCTCTAGTAGGTAGTTCAGACTGTATGAAATATTGAAACCCCGTGTGCATGTTTTAGGTAGTATAAGCATCTGAAGGAAACAAATTTAGCTTCTCTGTCTCTTGCACTCTTTCATCTTAGGAGTAGTGAGGTCTGTGACTCATTATGAACCCTCAGCAAGAAAGAAGTATTACGCACTTGAGTAAAGATTTTGCTGAGCTTGGACTATCAGGTTGTGAATGCAACAGTGGTCCCAGGCTCTGGAGAGAGGCCCCTGAAGTGCTGAAAGACAGGTGTCTTTTCAAGCAGTTGACACAGCAGTTCCAACTTCTCCTTTGGCAATCTGCACTTCAAACAAGTCAAGTCCAGTGGCCTTGATAACAGAAGGGACTGCCTTTGGCACAGCTCTGTAGCTTTGAGCAAATATGCTCTCATATGCACTGCAAACAGATGCCAGGTAGATGATGTCAGAGATGAAACCAAAACCTGTTCCTACTTGTATTGCAATCCTTCAGATAGATTGGGGTTGCGACGAGTGAGGCATGGTTTGATAGCTTGTCCAATGGGACAGCTTCAGGGGGCTGTGTGCTATGGTCAGATGAGGAGTGACATGCAGAACAATGAGGAACCCTGCAAGCCTCATCAGCCAGTCTCCCTGAATAACAGCTTGAAAGGATTAAATCTTTGGCTGGTTGCACCTTATATTCAACCAGACCATGTGCCTAGAGACAGCACAGCATGATAGTGACAACTCAAATTAGTGTGCTTTTGGTGAAGTTCTTAAAATCACCAGAGTTAAAAGGAGATCCTGGGGTCAGATGTGACAGTATCCAAGAGTCTGTTAAGTTTCATAGTTGATAAAGAGCAGAGACAGTTGCACTAGCTGTTTGTGAGGAGAATAAAATCACCTCAGGCCTTCTCCAGATAAAGTTTGAAAGTGATTTCCAAGAAACTGATTAGTGTAGTCAGTATGGGATTTGGATCAGGATTTCTTTGACATTTTTGAAAGAAACAGTATTGGCGATTTTATGTCCAGGATCTTGACAAGTGGCTAACTGCTTTAGGACTTTTTTAGCTGGTCTCACTTCTGGGAGATCAGATACAATGTCAGGCCAGTGCTTTCATGGACATATTTTCTTGGACGTGGTATATTAAGATAGCAAAAGTGTCAGCTAGTTCACTTGAGAATAACGGGATCGTGTCCCCATGCATTATGAGCAGGCAGCTTTTTTTGTCATGTTAAAGATGGATTGAAGGTCTTGGACAATTTCTTGGCTAGCTGTTCTCTAACGTCAGCGGGAAACACAGGGTACCATTGACTCTTTGACAGTCAGTCTTGCTACATGGTCAGCATGAACAGACAAACCAAAGAAATATTCCAGCAGCAAAGCCTGCACTGATGGTGAAGCAGCACAGTCTGGGACCACATCTGCAGAAGCAGGTTGCTTGAAACATTTGTGTTAGGATTTCTTACTGACTTGCAAATATGATAAGGTTCAGCAAAGTATTTCACTTCTGGGGTCATATGGATTTAACTAAGAGTTTTAAGAGAATCAGAGGAGTGACCTGTGGTTTACATAAACCTCACATGGACAACTGTGTACATTAAAATTTTGATTCCTGCAACAGTAGAAAATGCTTCTCTGTAAGTCATGCACACTTTTATCTATTGCTATTAAATCCCTTGAATGAAGCATTAGGGGCTTCATTCCTAGACAGAAGTACATTAAGGCAGTAATATAGCTTCTCACAAATAACCAGAAGTGATGTCTGTTTCTGTGAATTACCACAGAATTGAACATGACTTGTCCAATAATTTTGGACACCTCTATGTCCTGGCAAGTCTATTGCCATGAAAACCCTATGGAGAAAAGGTCGTGAAGTTCAGCAGTTCATTCCTTTTTCTGTGGTAGAAAGCTATGCTAGAAGCTGAGCTATCCAAGGAATGCCTGTCTGTGTTTTGGCACAGAGGCTTAATGGATTGTTCCTATCAGTATCTGAGAGACTGATGTCAGCTGCAATGCTGCAACAGTCTGAGAAGGATGGTAGTAGACCCATCAGTCTTGCATTTTCTCTTTATAACTTAGATACTCGGTTTCTTAACAATCTCCAGAGTTGTTCAGAAACACGTGACAGACAGACACATGCATGTACAACCTCAGGCAGAAACATTGCTGAAGAATATCTGGAAAGCAAATTTTCATAATTCATTGCAAAATTATTGATGCAGCAGAAATTCCAGATTGGAGATGCCCGACTTCCCACTAAGCTGGTAGTCAGTCTTAAGAAATACAGTCATATTGATAAGAGTACATGGACAAATATGATCCACTGAAATAGAACCAGTGTGACCACTATAAGGGGAAATCTGATAGCATTCTGAAGTGTGTCAATAAGTCTGTGGATAAAAGGGATCCAGCAGACACGTTATGCTAGGATTTTCAGAAAATCCTTGATGATGTTCCACACCAGCATATTTTAAAATAAAATTGCTGTGGGTTTAGAGGAAAGGTTCATTTTCAAACTGAAAGCTGATTAGGGGTGAGGAAACTAAGGGTTACTTAGTGGCCACTTTTTCATGAGGGAGGAAAGTCAGCAGTAGCATCCTTTCAGGATTGCTACTGGAACCATTTTGATTCTGAAACATCATCAGTGACAGAATAGGGAGTGAAGAGTGAAATCTATAATGTTTGGATGAGCAGTTTGAGGAAATCAAATGCTATGCCAATGGTGAACATTCAAAGAACCTCATAAAACTGAACAAACAAAAAGGTGGTGGATACACTTCACTGTAGGTAAATGAGAGGTAATTAGTTTAGGAAAAAGTGATCTTAACCAGGCTGTGCTGTACTGGACTCTGAACTGTATGTTATCACTTTCATAAAAGAAATCTGAAAGTCATTACCAGTGATTCCCTGAAATTCTTGGCCTAATGTGCTGAAGCAGATAAAAAGCCAACAAAGTCATGGGCATCAGCAGGATGATATTGTGAATGAGACTGCCATTTTGCTTCTGTGTAAAACTGGCATGTCCACATCTTAAGTGTTGGACACAGCTTTATTCTCTGTATCTGAAGAATCATATAGAGGAGATAGAAAATACCCAGAGGAAGATAGCTAAAATGATTAAGGCAATAGAGCAATTATCTTACAATGCAGAGACTCCTCAGATTGGAAAAAAAAGGCTGAAGGGGGATATGATTGAGGTCTGTATCCCATGAAGGTGATGTATAAACTAAATGATGAAATTTTACTCAGCATGTCCTGTAATACTAAAACTAGGGAGCACTTTGTGTAACTAATAGGAGATCATTTAAAAGACATAAAGTAATCCTTGATAAAGTAGGTAATGAACTTTTGGACTTTCTTACCCAGGATGTTTGGGAGGCACAGTGTCAGCAGGTTAAAAAAGTGATTAGACATACTCACAGATAAGATGTCTATAAACAGATATTAAAGGGAACAAGCAAGGATATATATATATACCCTCTAGCACTAATACCACTGCGGTTCCTGAACAGATAAAAGGTAAAGGGACCACAGAAAGGGGTCTCGCTAAATAGCATCACTTGATGTCCCGTGGTGTCCTTGCCAATGATCAGCTATTTGTATGCTTGAGTGGGTCTAATTTCATGACAGGTTTTTCCTCAGCAGTAACACTCTATGGCAAATCTACAGCAGAGGCTGATATATGTGTTAAGGTTGGTGTTAGTGCACTTATGACTACCACATGCTGCATGACACCAATTGCCTTATAGCTTGGTACAATTGTTGTAGCATGTTTCTTTGTGGGGCTTTCTTTGGGGCTTCTTTTCCAATGAAATGCTCAAGCTCTTTGTCAGACTTTGGGTGAAGGGGAAGAGATGTTCTGTACAGACCAGCACGGGGACGATACTGTAGCAGAACAGTGCTAGTCCCTATTTCCAGAAAGTATTGGAGTGAAATAAAGTTTTTTCTAAGTGGCTCTTAAATGCAAGGAGGTTCTTGATACAGGAATTACTCTTTGAATAGACCCATAGTAAAAACTAACCTTGTAACTTCCAGAGGTATCACTATTATGACCCCTGTAGTCTCAGAGATAGGACAGGGTGGTATTGACCTTACTATGCAGGCTGATGCAAAAATGAAGGATTTAGGTGTCTCTATTGGCAATTGTCACCCCTCAGCTGGATCTGACTTCCTTTTTGCAGCTTTTTTAACCAACACCTGTCACTGCTATGGTCATGAATCCTCATTTTCTTGCTGAAGAAAATAAGAATAATTGCTACCCTTGGATCAGCAGGCTTTTGTGTTTCCCATGGTTCTTTCCAGAAATGATTCTCACTGTCTTGGAATGAGTGTCTTGCTAAATAAAGGCTATCACAGATGTTTTCCCCAGCCTCAGCAGAGAATTGGGTGTTTGCTCTAGGCTGGTGATACTGATGTGGCTGAGATCCCCAAAGTTCCAGTGAATTTCTCAATGACAACTGTAATGATAAAATGTGCTCATAGGGGTTTCCAAAAGATAAATCTCCTTTATGCACATTTGCATTCCTTTGGTGCAAAAGACCTTTTCCTGGGTGACTCAAATAAATCATAGAATGGTTTAGGGTGGAAGGGACCCTAATAATCATTTAGTTCTAACCCCCATGCTTCGGTAGGGACAGCTTCCACTAGACTAGGTTGCACTAAGGAAGGAGATTCAAAAATCTCCTTCCATTTCATCTTGCCATCTCTAGAGGAGACAATTTCTCACCAAGCTGCTGAAGTTTCATTGTTCAGATATATGATGTAGGCTACACAGGTAACAATGGCCTCGTCAGCTTTCCTGATTTTGCTTGTGAAATTGAAATTGAAATTGTGGACAATTAGTAATGATATAACAGGCAACAATTGTGCCTTCAGCAAGACTGCAGTTTTGCTGTTTTTCTCCCTGTGAGGCAAAGCAAGAACTATGAGAAATATTATGATGACAAATGTCTGAGTCCCATAGAACTACAAAGGGAATAGTCTGTTTCTGATTTGGTCTGTCTATCTTATTGGCTTCAAGATGATGTAAAAGTCATGCATAAGAATCTCATGATACATCTTGAATTCCTCAGTCTATCCCAGAGTTGTTGTCTCAGATTGTAGGAGGGCATTTGTATCCTGCGGTGGCAGAGCTTTTATTGCAAGTGCTTACTGATTGAAGACTCCTTTCACCTCTCAGTGGCTCCAGAAGTCTTGCTGCTTATTCCTATCCCTTAGCAGGATCCAGTCCTGATGATCAGAAATTTGATGGCTTAGTTATGGAAAAGATTGCAGAGACTTGAAGCAGCAAGCAGACATAACTTTTTCATCGACACCACTACGAGTTACAGCAGTGAATGAATGGCTGTCCTGCATTCCCCTGGCTGTTGCTGGATGAAGAAGGAGGAGAAGGAACAGAATACAATATGATTTTTTTTTTCCTTTGGTATAAATCAGCAAAAGAGCACCTCAGATAGAAAGGGATTAATGCTACATAAAATTGAGGTGCTCTTATGCATATCTTACCTGAAGGGAATGTGGAAAGACTGTGTACCAAGGAATTGATTATTGCTTCTTTGAAACTAGAGTAATTCAAGTGTGAGCCTGCTTGAAATGCCTGTTGGAAACCTATTTCTGACTAGAAACATTTAGAGATAATTTTTCACATTGATGTTTACCATCAAGAGCCAGAGCAGAGAGAGAAAGATTTTAACCTCTCACCTTCCAGACGGGAGCCCAAAAGAGAGGAGGAAACTGCCAGGATCAGCATTTCCAAGAATGAAATAGGAATCTACCTTGGACTTCCATCATCTTCTTTCAGCCACAAAACTGGGATGGAGCAAAAGCAGGAAAACCTCTGCATGTACATGTGAGGTGGAGGGGTTTGGTTCCTGCCTAGTATAGAAGACCAATCCAGCAAACCTATGGCCACCAATCTAGTTATCTTCAAATAGTGAGAGGAAATCCATTAAACAGAAGAAAAAGCTACTGTGAAAGTACAGGTGATGTTGAACAACCACTTATGGGTTGTGTTCCTTAGGAAAACCCACAGGAGTGACTTTACTTACTGACTATCTAGACTGTCTAATCATCTTTCCATACTGATAAGCTGGTTCATAGAAAAAGTGTGGGGGATGATGCTGACAGAGGAAACAGAAGCAAAAAAACGCGCACGCTTTATTTATGCAGAAAGAGTAGGCCCTCAAAGCTACAAAACAGGCTAATTGTTTAATTTAATGGGAAATTGTGGGAGAAAATGCTTATTGAGGTAAATTGCCACTGGGGGAACAAATTTAGAAATTTCTTGACTTAAGTGCTTTGCAAGTCTGGCTGATGCTGAAATACAGCTCTGGAGTCTAATTTGAAGATACCCATTTATCTTGACCTGAACAAAGAGTTACCAAACAATACCTAAAGTGCCTGAAGAAAAGCCTTGGGGAAGCTAGCATGCGTTAGTTTTAGGAAGTGTGGATTTATAACAGGATGCGACAGCCATTTCTGGTTTGCACCTGAAAGTCACCAGGTTCTCTCCTCCCAAATATCCACAAAGTCCTTTCTTCAGCTTTTGTCCCTGATGCATTTCCCAAGTGGTAGGAGAAAATCGTGATTAGGCAGGGCAAGAGTTTCGGTCTCCCACACTCCTGTGAGATTTTTTTAAAGGAAGACATGTCAGGGAAGTTCCCAGTAGCTCACTGTAATGATTTTTATCTAATGTCTAATGGTGTTTGTTTATTCTAAGCTGGATTACTTTCATCTGCTTAAAGGATGTAATAAAACTCCTTAAAATTTTTATGGAAGCACCCACTTTGATTAGCTCTTGGCAGGTAGTACTGCCCATTGTCACACAGACACCCCCACCTAATTGTGCCCCTCCGTAAACAGTACAATATTTGGTCATTAAAGCCACAAGAAATGTCTCATATTACTCAAATAAGACGGTACTTTCCATTTTAGTTTACCTCAGGCAAATTAAACAGGCCCCCTTGAAACAGTGACAAGAAGAGTTATAGGAGCTTAGCACCAGACACCAATTATGATTTGAGAACTAAATGCCATAATTAATAAGACATATACTTTAATCTAAAGCAACTCAACTATGTGGCTGGATAAAGAAAAAAGGTAAGGGTAAACTCTGTAATTATAATAAATCAGTGTACTGAGAAAGCATGTACCCTTGAGGTATATTCTTTTATTCTGCAATTAACTTTCAAGTGTTTTGCTTAATAACCACCCTCTTCCACACACATATAAAAAACTTCCTTGCATTCTTATATTCCCCAGCCCTCTGAATAAGTGTTCATTTCCACGGGCACTTTTTCTCCTGTCTGTGGGTGATAGGTGTACCAGTAGCTGTGCATGACAGTTTTCCCCCTCACTGTGGGCTTCTTGAGGATACTCCATGGTGGCCCGGTTTTGCCTTTGCGAACAGCAGCAGGAGCAGTATTTGTAGATACTGCTTGGCACAGAGCTGGAGCAGTGCTGAGTGCTTTTGAAACTTCTCTAGCATAAAGAAAGCTTTGAAGAAATACAGTTTCTTACTAGTATATAAGTAATGTGTATTTGTATACTTGGGCTTACATTACTATCTGATAAATAAAATCATGCTGCTTCTATTTTTCCTTTAACGTATTTAAAGGACAGAATAATGCATCCTTTCAAGAGCCTTATTTATACAAAGCTCTGCTTTTGCCATATTTCTGCCATCTGCAATAGACATCTAGATGTACTAACCACCTTGAATTTCTCCATGCTCTTGCTAACAAAGATAGGTGAATGTTCCCTTGCTTTTTAAGACAGAACAGTAGCCTCTTCTAATTTAGAAAATTATGTGCCAGAACCAGAAAAGTGAAGAGGAAAGAAGAAGGGACTGTTAAAAGTGAAGCTTTGTGAGTATAAGATGAATGTGTCAAGGTTAAAGTATTCCTCTAATCCCAGAGTGAGGAAGGAAAGCTGAAGCTAATAAAGTCCATCCATGCAGTTTTATTCACTTGCATGCACTTTACTCAAAGGAAGAGGGTAGAGTCTGGAGACCAATTACAAATCACTCGTCTGATTCTTTTAATCCCTTTATTTCCATACCTGATCAAAATAAAGATTTCGTTTTTTCCTTTGTTTAAGGAAAAGAAAAATCCTAAATTCATCTGCAATATGTTGTTTTCTTTTATTGACATGCAACCTCATATTTTATTCTGAAGCTTTCCAGTTCCTCTGGCTATCAGTTTCTCATGGCTACACATGGGTCTAGATTTGTGTTTGTTCAGCATGGTTTTTTGCTAGTTTGATATGTTTTGGGAAAAATTGAGACCATAAAGCTCAATTCTATTAGAGAGTCCCTACTTTAGATTGACCCTTAGCAATTCCCACTGGAACCAGTGCCTGGAAACTGGAAGGACAAGCATATGCACAGCAGCAGACAGAACTGATTCCTTAGTACTTTCTGGTTATGCAAACGTATTTCTGTTTTCAAAATACTGTGTTTTTTTCTAAAAGTTTGGACATGAATTGTGATACAGCTGCACCCAGTTTCAGCTACAGACAATCAGAGACAGCATGAAGGACTCATGGTGGAGCAAGAGCAGAGGAGGTCGCTGCGTTTCTGAGGATTCACCTTCAGCAGATCATGTATTTGTGAAGGGTACATGGGAACTGTGCAGGGCAAGGCAAGGATGCTCCTTCTCCTCACCTAAAAGTGTTTCAGCTATTACTGGTCATAAGGAATGCAGTGAATGACTCAGAAGCTCAAAGTAGTTTATTCAGCACCATGATGAAGGACAGAGAAGGTTAACAGAAAACCCACAACTTAAGGGAGTACGAGTGCAAAACTCTGCAAAGACCTTAGTGTATGTATTAGTGTTTGGACATAGACACTTGTAAAAAAAGCTCCTCAATTGAGTGTAAGAAGATGGAGCACTTAGTTGAACCCCTCGCTGATCAAGGATACGTAATATTATTCTGTATTTTAGAAATTTGCTCTCTGTATTTCATTGGTCCTTTGATTTCTTAAAATATATATTGTTCTACCCAAGCCTAATTAATAGCCTATATTATCCCCCAGTAGTGCAGTGTGAGTGAACGTGACGGTTACTTCTGGCACTCAGTGTGGCAGAACATGTATTCTATTCTCTTAATCATGATACTCCAGATGCAAGAAATGCCCCACATCAATGAAGAGAGCTTCAGCCCAAGTCTGCTTTGCAGGTGCTAACTCTGCAAGCTCTTTCTGCTCCTTATCACTCATTCCCTCCCTGTTGTTCTTTCACTCCGAGGCTGTGTGTCTAATGCTGCTCCATAGCAATGAGAATAAAATGGGTGCCTGCGAGACAACAAACCCTGAAGTCTGACTGTTGCACTGCTGGTGATAAGATGTAAGCTAAGATTGCATAGCTCTTCCAGCAAAGAAGTCTAGCTGCGAGTGAGATACTCTGAGCAAAGCTCATGGGATTTGATTCTCTCTTCAGATAGGGAGAGCCCCAGTGATGCGGAGTATCTTATCAGATCAACCACCTGATTTTACAAGATTTGCAGAGTGCTGTGCCCGTGAGCTAAGGCAGACGCTGAGCACTGGGTATACGTTGCACTTTCATTCAGTGATGGTGTAATTTCTTAGTACCTTGTGCTGTCACTTAGAAACTGTGCCTCGTGTTAGAGGGACTCACTGTAGTACCACACCAGTCTCCACCTCTCACTTGGCTCTGTTGAGAATTTTCTATCAAGAATTACCTAAATGATGTGAATTAGCAAGAAAAAGACAGACAGGGCCTGTTTGAATATCATAGAAGAAATTTAGGGTGCAAAAAGGTTTGTACTCACACTGAAGTCATGCAGTGGCCCGCTGTCTGCTCTGGGTTGATGTACTTAGTACAACTTGCTTTACATGGGCAGGAACAGAGAATAAATGATTATTTAAGTGATGTGTGTGTGGAGTTAATGAGAAGCGGTGAATGCTGCTTAAAGCTACTGTGCCATGGTTTGCTCAAATGTCTGGAGAATCATCCTTTCCTGATATTTACCTGCCTTTTTGCTGCTTCTCTCTGCAGTACCTTATTAACCCAAAGGAATTGTGAGCCTAGTCCACTGACTGAATTGGGTTTGCAGGAGTTGTCAACACTACTGAGCTTAACCATTTGTATAAGAGTATTGAATAATTTTGTTCAGCTCTTTACTGTTCCCTGGATTTTCACACTTCTGTGACAAGTATGAACTATTCCCTAATTTGGCATTACTAGGCTAGAATATTGTTGGTAAAATATGTCATTGACCTAGTGGTCACTCTTTGTGTGCTTATTTTTCTAATGTGTGTTTTGTGTTTAGAGAATGGAGAAAAATAAAATGTACATGACTAGATATCTTTCAATTTGTAGCCTGTGCTGTTATTTGTGGGAATAAATCTGGTTTGACTGTGGATGAAAGTTTCCAAACCACATGGAGAATCTATTACTTTTGGAAGATACTTGTATAAATCTGTACAACAGGCTTGACATTCTCAATCCACATCTTGAAGCACTTGCACAAGGTGGTAGAGCTGGAGCTCCTGGTCACTCCTTTCATTCTAGATAATTTCTTTCTTGGAACCTAAGCTGCTTTTAAAAGTGAGGTGAGGACATAAAGTCATTTAGATGTCTTTAGTCCCTGTCAAGTAATTAGACAACAAAGTCTGAGTCCAGATCAGCCTGCACCTGAGGCAATAATTCTCTTTAAATCTTTCCTGTGTTATTGCATCCTTGCTGTTTCTGCCCTTGCTCTCAAGCATCTGGGTTATGTTTCTGTACTGGACCATGTCAAGATGCTTTCCTAGTTCATTGGATCATTTGTAGGAGACCTTGTGAAAGGGCATTGGCATGCTTATGTGGTTTTCATCTGCATTGCAGAGGTTGGGTTTCTAGAGGATCGAAGGTAGAAGTGTCTACAAATTGCGGTTTTTGGGATGAGGTTTAGGTGTATAAATCATTATATGCACTTGAAAAAAAATTTACTTTTGTTCTTAATTTTTAGAATTTCCAGCATATTTTTGTGTTTGGCATGATTTCTTTCCTTTGCATGCATGAAATCCTTGCCCATATCTTTTCATGTATCTGTATTTATGCATATGCTACAAGTAAAAGCAGATTTAAGGGCAAACACTGTGAAATATTACCTGAGGATTTAAACTCAGATTGTAATATGTTGCTCAAAGGCTCTGGACAATATTGCTTGAACAAAGGAACTTTTTTAATCCAAAAGGGTTTGTTTACTGTAATGATTCTCAAACTCAATCAATATTTGTTTTATTAACCTGTTGGGTGGATTCAGTTTAAAGTCTTAGTGTAGTTTGTTTGAAGTGGTTTGTACTTGGAAGCCCTGTGAGAGGTAAACAATGCTGAGAGTCACAGCAACAGTGGCCTATTGTATTGAGCTAGTCCCTTTTGTACAGAGACTGTTGACCACTTGTGTTGTTTTTGAGGATATCAGCATATGCTTCTTTCCTGACACAACCTCAAGCATTCAAACATCCCAAAAGTTGGTAAATATTTATCTAGATGCTTTAAAAATGTTTTTCTCACAAGTGTTTTCTGGCTCTGCTGTGCAGTTTTCTTCTCTTTTAATACTGTGGTACAGATGCAGGAGGAGGTGAACAAGATCATTGTTCACAAACATCAAGAGCAATGCAGCTGTGCCTGATTATATTAAATCATACGATGACGCACCATTTTTGACATATGCAGCTTCTCTTTATTGTAAATTAATCACCCTAAGATTCTATTTTCATTAGTTAGAACATTAGTGTTTTGCCTCTTTATGTTTTGAATTATTTAGAATCATCATGGACCAAGTTGTTTATTTACATAATTAGCTCCATATGCCTTCCCTATATTCAACATATGGCTGCAACTATGCAGCACTCCTGTCCCTTTAAAAGCTGTAATGGCTCTGAAGGCAAGCCTGGGAGACCTCCTCTGGGCATCTGCATGAGCCTGCAGTCTTGAGTAGTGGTGCAGGAGCCACTTTACACTCAAAATATATCTTTCCTCTTTAATAAGGATAAAAAAAAAGAAAATATCCACACCTGTGACGGCCAGTGATAGCAATGCTCACCAGTAAGAGGTTGCATGGGGAGGACCAAACCGTTCTGCAAAACCCTGGTATTGTCTTAGCTGCAAGGGAGCCTTCTGAAAAGCTGACTGTGGCCTCAATTCATGATTTTGAGGCATCTGTAGTCCTGCCAAACTCTCGTGCTCAAAAATCCTGAGCTACTCTCCAACATAATGTGAGGTTGATGGCAAAATCATGAAATTTAGAAAAATAAATCAGTTCTGGACTGTTCTATTTGCCCTTTGATGTTCAAGGCCTTAGTCATCCCCATTTCCAAGCTTTTGTCTGAGAATATGAACACTAGAAACTTTGCTTTAAATGAAAGCTGAGTGTAATCCAAAATTACATGATCCCTGGGACCTATGACTTTGACGTTCCCCTGTATTCCAGATTTGAACATTGCAGCATTTGAAATCCTGGCTTTTGGTCACTCCTTGGTTGTTTCCATGAGTGCTGCTGTGGGTGTACCTCATAAAGCAGCATTCTGCTCCTCTGATCCCCCATCTGCTCCTCAGCTGATCATCAAGGGGATGAAGCCTACGTGCTCCAAGCCGAGGCAGGGAAGTACCAAGTGGAGGAATAAAGAAGCAGTGGGTTTCTAACTCAGCAGGAAGGAAAACTGCAGACCTGCATGCAAAAAATGTGTGAAAGGGAAATATTAAAATGGGGGCAGGCAAAGGTTAAAGAAAAGGAACGGGCATCCTAAACCCAGTAAAAGAGGGACCCACTGTCTTCTTCAGTTTTTACTTTGTTTCTGGGAAGTGCCACTAAAGCAGCCTTGCTCTGGTATTGGTATTTCTACATCCTTATCACAGTTTCCACATGTGCCTGTGGAGAGAATGATTGTACCCAAGTGCTGGCAGCACCTAAGCTATCTGAGTTTAGGCATTAGATAGAATTTGGCAGCATGGTTCCCCAGTGAATGCTTCAAAACATTGAAGGGTGCTTAAAGGTGTGTTAGTCAGGGGACATACAATTTCCCTGTAACTGCTGCTTCCTTCTGATTTTATATTCTGTTTCATGAAAATACTAGCTGCAAGTGCCCCAGATCTGCAACACATATGCTGGGTAGTTAACAAGGGAACTCAGTACAGCCAGGAGAGCTGTGCCAGCCTTCCTATCAGTAGTAGAGTGCTGCTCTATTATTTACCAATTTTATTCTCCAAACCCTCCGGAATTAGGGAAGAATTACTGCCCCTTTCCAAAAGATATCGACACTCAGGCAGATTAAAGACCTTGCTCAAAGTTGCACATAAAGTCTGTACTTAAACTGACAAATGAATTTAAGCCTCCAGAGTCTTAATCCAGATCCCTTTCTACTAGAGGAAAGATAACTAATCTGAGCTCTTGGGCTTTATGAGTGTGAGAGCACTTTCAGCAGGGCTGGCATGGGAAGGCAGTAGCCCATTGCTGGCATGGGCTGGCCAGAGCTGGCTCCCAGCTGTGAGGTGACAAGAGCTAGCACTGGGGCCTCTTTGCTCCTGGTAGTAAAGTGGTGGAAAGTGCAGAAATACTCTGTTCAGCCTTTAGAATTTTCTCAGGGTTTCCCTTCTGCTGCCCTGTTGAATGGCATCTTCTCAACCAGAGACCCAGAACATGGTTAGTGCCCCGGTCATGTTCTTGCCTTATAGCACAGCAAAAGGTAAGGTGATACCCACAGAAATGAGACATAGGACTGTGGGCTAAAAAGGAGCTGGGAGTTTAAGTACAGTCTTTGTGTCTTGTAGCTCTGCTCTGAGAAGAGTTTAATATGCAGTTAGTAAACACAGTAAACTGTTTTAAACCATTTTTTCCATCCTGTGCTTACATATGAATGTTGGGCAGATTTACCCCATCTATGACTACAATGAAGTTACAAAGTGTACATATCTTCTTCTCTTCCTCCTGTGCTTCATCTTTGAGCTTTGAGCCTGATCCTCTTTGCTCCCCAGGGTTTATCTCCCCTCCATAGTTGCAGTGACTCTGCAGGCTTGGCTGATGCACTGCTACAAATGTCCATTGAGAAGCATCCTGCAGATGACCAATATGATTCATATTGTGTGAGTGAACACACTCTAAGAGTTTTAAACAGTTGGCTCTGCACCTTCCAATGTTTGCCACCCCAGCAACTACAATAAGGCAAACTAAGAATGGTCTGTTATACATTGGCCAGAAGACAACAACCTGGGCTAAGTATTGCTGTCAAGTGTGGGCTGTCACACATCTACTCACAGAGAACACCCCAGTGGATTGTAGCATTAAATCCTCTCTCTGCAGTTATACTGAATACCATTCATTTTGGACAATGCACAAGAACTGTTTTTGTTATTCATTACCAAGTCCTCTGAGGATTTGCCTTTTTTTCTCTCTTTCTTCTGGTGATTGTTCTAAAACCATTGAATCTTTAATTGGAATGAAAATTTGCTTTTTTGCTCAAGAGTCTTAACAATATAGCAGTTTGGATGAAATGCTTAGAGTCCAGACACAGCTCAGCATGCTCCCTTCTACACTCTTCTCTGCCATGTGCTATGCAGACGTTGTACACTTTTCTTGCCCCCTTAAATAAATTCTGTCCCAAGACTTCCATGCAGAGAGATGCCATATAACCTCCACTGCATGTCCAGCTACCTTCTCTGTCTCCGGCTTGCTCCTTTTTCATTGTAATTGTTCTGTGTATTCTGTCCTCTCCCTAATGCCTCCTGCACTAGCAATCTGACACTGAGGTCCTAACACTGTGACTGCCACTGTGGGAAAAAGAGCACAGCGCTTGCTTCTCAGAGTCTGGGTTTTACTCCTGATTGGAGTGGTAAGAAGAGCATCCATTGAACGATAGATTGGGTTGGGCTTTCGGAAAGAAGCACTTTTCCAATGGGCTTGAGCTTAGTGTCTCTGCATGAATTAGTGGTTTAAGAAAATAATGATCTTTACTGAAAACATATAAAATATCTTCCTTTTTTAAAACATTATTTCAGTAACTCTATATTACTTTATCACCCAGCCTTTGAAAGAATGATAAAGCAACCAATAGTCCCTAAGTCCATACTTCTTCTCCCCTGACACCTAAGGATTGCTCATTCATCAGATACAATTTTTTCCCTTCTAGTAAAAAGGGACAGGAAAAGTTGAAACAAAGATGACTTTATCTCTGTTTTCTACTTTCTCAGTGTTTTTTGTCCGGAGCTTAAGTGGAAATAGTATTAAAAAAAGAAAAGAAAAAAAAAGAAATGTGATTGAGTACAACCTCCTGTTAAAGCAGTATACATTTTAGGCTGCAAAGAGGACTTTTACAGAACTAAATATACGTATCTTAACTGAAAAGGAAAATTTATTTAATATCTTGACACAGCCTTTTTATTATTTTTTTTTACAAGGGACTATTCGTGTGTGTGCATGATTTCTTAGCCTTACATAAGTGACATGCTTTCCTACATCTATAAATATTCAGGTTAGCATATGCAGGACATTGATTTTATGGGTGATACCAAGTCTTACGTTTGTTGCAGAAGGGCAATTCAGATGACTGGTTCGTAATTATTTCTTTTTTAAACGTGTAATCCATGTGTTTCAAAAGCTGCTTTGTTGTGATGGCCAGGAAAAAAAAGCTCAGCAGCTTGTTATTTCGCGCAACTGGGTTTTTGCCGTCGCGGCATCGAGCCGAAAGACGAGTCTGCTCGTGGTGTTTACCCACCTTGGACTCGTGTTTGCCTAACATATATGAAAGGGATCCTGTTATCATCAGGCAGGCACTCCGGAGGAAACACTTTCAGAGCCGCAGCCAGGGAGGGGAGCGGGGGAGCGGGGGATGCTGCCTCCCTCCCTCCCGCCACCGCGCCCGGGGTCTCTCCGTCCCTCCAGCACCACCTAGTGTGTGCACAGCCCACGAGTGCTGGAGAGGCTTGAGATTCAGGGGAACGCACCGGTGGTCTCACCAAGGAGCACGGATGTGTTCCGCGCCGTGACTGTAATTCTCCCAGCCTGGGTTGGTACCTGCTCACTTTGTCCCTGGACACCCTCGGACACCGGGACTCGCCGGTGCTTCCTCTCAGCATTTACTGCTGTTCTGCACGAGCTGGGAAAACTGCTGGACTGATTTTTGTTTTAGCTTTTCCATCTGCGTAACACATGTCATGGTTGAGTAAGGTTAATAGGAGGCATAAATAATCCCTAAATAAAGGCAAATGACAAAGAAATCCCGAACTCAGATCTGCTGATACAGTTTTGCTACTTATCGCCTGATTTGCTCTCAGCTTTTGGTGCGGCTTTACCATCCTGCTCACCGCACACCAAGGCGAAGGCTGTGCCTGCATCCCAGGGCAGCTGTGCTGCATGTGCTCTGGCCAGAGCAGAGTGTGTTTATTTACAGTTAAAAAGTAACATTTGGCCGGTGGGAAGGGAAGATGAGAGAAATAGATAGGGACAGGACGCTTCCGCAGCAGAGAAAATAGGTTGCTTAAAGAGGGAACAGCTCACCTGGCTTGTGACAGGATAGGGAACAGGTGCTAGGAATATGCCCAGGGCTATGACTCCAGAAGTAGAGGTGCTTCAAAGCAGAAACTGAAAACTGAAGCAGGATTTCCCCTTACATTAACTGAAGGGCAGTATTGCCTGAAATACATTGTAGAATAAAACCTAACTGACAGATTTGCAGTGGCATTGTTTTAACTTTTCTTAATCTGGGCAAGGGGCAAGACTGCCCTGTAGCCTCCATGGGGATGTATGACACGGGCTGTGTTCCCAGCGTCCTACAATAGGAGTGCATACAACTATCACACTGATGTTCCACTGCAGGAAGCTGCTGGTTTCAAAGAAAAATCATAGTCACTGTGTATTTGCATGAGGCAGAGCTCAGAGACCTTCTGGCAAGCAAAAATAGAAATGTCTTTCCTCTGAATGCAAGCAGTCCTTGCTAATGAACTAGTGTGTTGAATGTTTAGTCATAGCTCAAAGAGACCTTCCCAGTGAACCATGTCAGCCTGTTAATAACATGAAAATGCCTTCTAGTAGACAGGTCATAGCTGGATCCTGAGTTAAATATACACAAAATCCCTCAGAATATGATGAAAAACTTATAAAACCCCACCATCTTATACTGAAATTCCACCACCTTTCTATTCTGCATCTCCTAAAGAAAGAAGCAATTCAGAATTTTCTTTCAAGTCTCATAAAATTTCAGTTTTCAGTATGTATTATTAGAAACAAGGGCTTAAGTTTAGCCACTGAACAGATACAGTTGTGAACAGGTCAGACTTACCCACAGACATGCCTTAGCTCTCACCTGTTATCGGAGGCATGGTCCACGCTGTGTGTCTGCTGTGTTGACAGCAACTGTGCCTGATAGCATCAGATGCCACATGAGATACACACCTATCAAACTCATCTTTTGTAGGGCACCAAACAGACATGAGAAATTAATGTTTTTGGTCTTAGTTTCACATAGGATTAGGTCTCAAGTAGTCCTCAGATTTGTGCTCTGGTTTAACAGGGCACCTCAGCAAGCAACACATTCTTCAGCATAGCCTTGTATTAGACTAGAGAGTCAAACAAATAATATTTTGATAGATTACAGATGCAGCAGTCTCTCTTGACTTCACTGAGGTTTCCCATGTTTTGAGACCTCACCTGATTCAGGCTCACAAACACTATCAGTTCCCTGATCTGTTACTTCTTTGTAAATTGAATAGTAGTTCGGGAAGTTATAAGCTGTCATATAGAATTTCTACCAAATCACATCTATCCTGGATTACTGATATGTGTTTTTGCAGATCTGGCTGAGAGTGAAATTTGCATCTGAGCAGCTGCCAAACAGGGCATCTGTCAAGAAATTTACATACTGTTATATTTCTGTAGTTCTGCACTCTATGTAAATAATATTTGCCTCCTGGCATCTTCCGCACAGAACTGATTCCCTCCCTGTGGTTTCTTGCCAGAATCTTGGCCATTTCAATAATTGAGACTCACACTGAGACCTCAGAAATGTTAATACCCAAAAGCACTAAAATCACAGAACACTGCATGATTAGGACTGTTTTGAAAACCACATTAACAATCAAAACCAGCATATCTAGAGAAACATCATATTTCTTCATAGTAACGGAAACTGGAGCAACACCTTCTTAGTTGATATTTGCGTTCTGGAGGGAAGTGGAGCTCGTTGGCCACTACAATAATTCCTGATCCATTTCACCCAGAACCCCAGAATAAGGGGATCAAGGGATGCATGGGAGTGGTGAGAAGGTAGGCTTAACACCAGTTTCACCAATCCATGTGTAATGCTAAATATCCCAGTACCCATGGCCAACTAGTATAGTGCTCCTCTAGCTCAGTTCAGGAAATAGCAGCAACCTGAGAGTTAGGAATTTATAACCAGCTCCCTAAGGGTCTCTTTAATCTTGATCCAGGAGGGAATGCGTCTCCAGCCTTTATCAGCAGGATCTTCCCAGGCAGGGTCTGATTCTTGTCTCTGGGAGTGCTGTATCAATGAAATCATATGTACATCTAGGCAGCTAAATAAAACAGGTCCACGGAGCAAGCTGGACTGCAGATTGCCTTTGCTGCCTAATTATTAGCACACTCCTGACACGAGCCAAGGAAAAGTGTATACAAGGACCATTCCCAGCTGTGTAGTATATTGAACGCTACACTGTCTGGCTCCTTCCAGCTTCTGTGGTTTGCTTATCTCCATCCACAACACCATCCTCCCAGGCTTTGCACCCTCAGGAGGCCCACTCATGCCTACCTACACCAGGGCATGCAAGGTATAACTTCAGCACCTTGCTATGAAATCTGGTAAGCTGCAATGCATTAAACACACACTTCGAACTGAAATAAACAGATGAAAAACAGTAATTATATATTAGACTGCGAGGCATCTGTGAAGCCTACAAAAGACTCCGGCTAGTGCTATATGGTGTGGTTAGGTCATAAAAGGTCCCTGATCCTGTTTTATTAGCTTTATAGGTAAAGGTGCTGGCATTAAAAATGGTGTTGCTATGTTTAGCATGTTCCAGACAATGTAAAAACTCAGTGAGTTGTGTAATCCACAAAAAAAATAACATCAACCCATCACTATGCCCTAAAAACAAGTGGAAGGGTTGTGCAGTATCTGTGTCTCTCTACTTTTTCACAGTATTTCGTATTCTCTCCCATGTTAGCTGTCCTGTTAGAGGCCCATCCTGCTTTCAAAGGAAAAGATACTTTATTACTTAAATGCATAAATCACAATATTATCTCCCTATCTCGATGAACCGTGTTTTCTAAAAAAAACATGCATGTTCCATATTAATTGACAGTATTGAAGGGAATTTGGTCTTCATATTTTTGAAGCTGACCTGAAAGGCATTCATAATTCATCCTCATTAATTTAGCTTTGCAGGAAAAAGTATGAGAGAGAGAAGCTTCTTTGCTTTTTTCATGCCTTTTTGGGGAAGATATTGTCTAAATGTGATATGCAATGAGATACAGAGAGTAAGTGTTTAGAGAGGGAAGATAGTTTGAATACCTACACAAACTTGAACAGCTTTGAATTACAGCACTACAAACCCAAACCAAACCCACTGATTCTTAGTGAAACTGCCTTGGTTTTACAGGATGATTTTCTTCTGGGCTATTAGAGTACAGTACTGTTTTGGTCAGTGAAGCACAGTGATACGGAGGCATCCCTCTGAGGCATTTTGCCCATTTGTTGGCATCGGTTTTTTGTGGCAGCTGCAACAGGAGCTCACCCAGCAGGCAGATGTTAATGCACCTTAACCATGCTGTGCGTCTGCCTGCCATCGCTGGGAATGGGGCTTGCGGGAGACTTTGCCCCAGCAGGGAGCACAGAGGGAACCTTCACCTGTGAAGCCTGAATAGGCAAGGCACCAAACAGGGAAAAGGCATAACAAAAAAAAAGCAGGGGGAGTGAGATGAAAGCACATTGCCAGTGCATCTGTGCCTGTGTCTTGCTGAACATGAGTGAGACGGGCAGATCCCACCCCAGTGGGAATGCTAAGAGTGTTGCATGGCCACAGGTTGATCAGCAGTAGACTGGGGCAGGATATACTTCATTTTCAAAGTGTTTGAAAGAGGCTGATGGTAGAAAGATTTTTATGGAGGCTGAAAGATTTTTATGGAGGCCTCCTTCTCTCCCACTTCAAGATCACCCCAGCCTGTTGAGCTCCAGGGGTCGGCAGATGCTGCTGCTCTTTGTGTGATTTCCCAGAGCACAGAAGTTTTGCTGGGCTTCTCTGGATGAGGGCTGAGAAACGTGCTGTCTTGCTGTTACATAATTATATTTTTCTCCAGAGGTTGTTTCTGGTAGATTCACATAAAGCAGGGAACAACTGTCCCTCATTATTTTTATAAAAACTCCTGCTTGATCAGATCTTGCTAGCAGAATCAGTTCAGTCTTCTCTTCCTATTAATGTGTTTATTTCTTCAAATGGGATTTTATTTTTTCCACAGTTCCACTGTTTTTTCTATGTATATTCTGGAGCGAAAAGAAATCGATTCTTTGAACAATTCGTTTATTTCAAGAGCTCCTTCCTTGTTTGAGTGGGCTCCAGTATATTAAGAACTGAGCTGGATGCTGCTAAGTTAATGGCATATCCAAACATATTCCTCAGGTGTTTATCTAGGTTTGGGGAGTTTCCATGGAGGTGTATTTGCCTCCAGATGAGTCAGAATAATTTAAACATGTCTATCTGAATCAGAAAATTTTATTCCGAATTATGAAAGGTGTGCAAACCTTCCTCTTTGAACAGCCCCTGGCCCTGCAACTCCCTTTCTGCCAGCTTCTCCCACATCGTTCTCAAAGCACTTTCCCCTTTCAGATCCTCTTCTACTCTAATACCTTTGTGAGGATGTCTTCTCTGGAGACACCCTCTGGAATTCCAACTGGAATTCAAGGCAATGAGCCTTCCCACTAAAGACCAGGTGGAAACTTCAGAATTCAATGGAAATCTTTTCTTTCATTTACTTTGCTAATGTTTTATTGCCCACACCCCCGTCTGCCACCCCTCAAGGGAATTAGAAGTAGTCCCTTCTGAATCCCTGATAAATGTGCAATGACTGCGATGTCCCCTCTCTCCTTGTGCTTTTGACCTGCCCAATTTCTGTATGACCCTGTTATTAAGAACTGTGGTCTCCTAATCCAAGGAAATGTAAACAGTAGATTGAAAGAGTGATTTAGGGAAAGATTCCCTTCACTGGGCATTGCATCCATGTACAATGCATCACAGGCCTGAATGATTGAAAGAAATATTAATAGAAGAGTGATTTTATGTTCCTCTTTCTTCTTCCCAAGGTCTGTGGGCTCGAATGCCTTTGAAATTCTTCAGTAGCATGTCAACAGCAGAAGTGCTCAGACCAGCCACCAAAAGAGCCCAGTGCTGTTGTGGGCTTGTAATTGCAGCAGCTGTCTCTTGTGTTAGGTGGGCTATCCTCTGTCTATAGGAAAGCTACATCTCTCTGAGCACAGAGGTGTTTAGTGAACAATTGCTACCTTGGGGTTTTTTTTATTGTTTCTATCCTCTGCACTCTTACCCTATCAGAAAAGATACTATCTGTTACCCTTTACGTACACCCACGTTGGTTCATCTCTGTAGCGAGTAGTATAAGTGCCAGTGTCTGTTGAGATGCACATACAGGTACAAAGACCAAAATAGTAAACAGATATCAAGCATAATTATGATGCTTGCATGTCTTCATCTGTGCAGAAAAAACAGCATCAAAAACATTTTGGTTGTGGTCTTAATCCAAATTCACTTCACCAGCCTCAGGTTTTTACAGGGTCACTTATCTCTAATTTTGCTTTACCTTAAAGCAGGGATTTCCTGTGTTACTTTTTGCAATGCCAGAAGCACTAGTCAAGTGAAAATAGGTCTGATGCAGCCATACGTAACATGACCTGGAATTGCTGGCTTTTGGCTATGGGTGACCTTGCTTTACCTTTATGAGAAAGTCTACAAGAAAGCAAAATTGTTAAGACTCTGCAGCTACAGCAAGGTGAACTCTGTGGCACCGAAGGCATAGAAGAGCAGGCACTCAGCTGATGTTACTATTCCCAAAGTTTTTCATTAAGTGAAAGTTAAATTAACCTCTTTTCCCAAATACACAGTTTCAAATTCCAGGCAAGACAGTATGAGCAGAGGAGTGGTACCTAATTAGAGCAGGTGGACACTCAGCTCTTTCATAACCATAGATTTTAGCATATTTCTTCTGGTTAACTTCCACACAACAGAAGGTTAAATGTAATTTTTCATTCTTAACAAACAGATGGTGTAAGCTTTGATAGGAACAGGTCTAGCAGTCTTTCTTCAGAGACCATACCAGGCACATGTATCTTATCTGTCTCCTACAGCTTTTGTTGTCTGTGACACGTGTGACATTTCTGATGCAATCAACATTGGTACAAACCAGGTTTTTGCCTCTTTTTTTTTGTGTGACATTGGTCTGTACTCAGAAGTGGACACTTTTACTATTTGTGCTGAGTACTAGCCCAGAGCACCTCAGAAATCAGTGACAAACTGTTATGTTAGAGCCAGAAGGACAGAAATATCTGTGGAAGTGTGCTTATTTTTGATTGTGCATTTTTTTGAAAAGGTGTTTCTCATCGAAGAAGATTATTTGCTCTTAAAAAACCTTACTTCTATCAAAAATTTTTTATCACCAAAAAATATTATAACATTTAAAGGAACTGAGTGACAAAGTTGTTACTTTCAAGAAATCCAGGAAGAAGCCACATCAATAGGATCAGTCTGTGATTCTTCCCATTTGCAGCAAAGTCAACTAAATAGTTAATAGTGCACCAAATGTCTTCCTTGGGAGCAAAGCACTCACTCACTGTGCCACCTTTTGCAGTTTCCTCAAACATGGTCTCACCCCAGCATATGAGTTCAAAGTGCTAATAAGAAGAGGCACATGAGGTATTCATCTTTCACCATATCCCAAGAGATCTGGAGCATTTGGTCTTGTAACAATCGCAGCCTATGTGGTCTTGGGGGTTGGGAGCCTCTGGTTGTTTGTGAACGGGGCTGACCCATTTGTTCTTCCTTGCCAGGATGTGACTGACTGACTGCTTGTACAGGTCTTGGCAATTACTGCGCAGTGCAAGTCTTCTCTAGCAGAGCTTTCCATGGAAATGTGGAATGCCACAGCCTGAGGTGTTTGCCACCACAGCTTTGTGTTGATGTCCTTCAGAAATGGCTTCCTGCATGCAGAGTATCAACCATATTCTTCAGGAAGCTGTAAGCTTGGAGAAAAGCAAGTACAGAAAATATAGTAACTAACTCCCCATATACATGCAGAGTTACCATTTTAATAGATTTTTAATCAAAAATCAACTGTAACTCATACTTAAATTGCTTTTAATTTGCTATATTCACTCTGTGTAATGACTTTTTATCGCTCATCCTACTGCTAACTACATTAGGATGCTGTCTTTTCTATTGCTCTCTATTTGGCTTTGAATAACTATACAAACTTTTGAGCTGAAAACATTGAAACACATTAAGAGGAGAAACAGACTAACTGAAGATCTCATTTCCACCCAGAAAGGTTGTGTCACCAAAATTAATGTAAAATTGAAGGGAATCAGATTTTGAGTTTGCTTATGCTCTTCACATTAGAAATTTTAGAGGTATTTAGGCTATAAAAGTTCAGGAACCTACCTGAGCTGTCTAACTGAGGAAACTTGGCTCCCTCTGTAGTTAGTGAAGGGAAAGAGAGAATCCTCTCCAGACAGGAGTACCAGTCCAAGAGATCAAAACTGACTTATTATTTTCCATGAAGAATTAGACATCCTGCACCATAAATGCACGTTGCAGGTTTTGCAATTTGCTAATGCTTTCATGCATCTTTCACTTACTTAGTTTCTGACTTATTGAAAAAATCTTTACAGAAATATTCAGGAACAAGAGAAACGTGCATGCAAGATTTTTCATGTGTTCTAAGTTCAAGTCATGTATAAAGCTTTCTCTTTTGAGAATTTGGATTAAATATTTAAACTTTTAGGAGAGTCAACACTGGTCTGTGCAACTGAGCCTTATATCTAGTGTCACAGCCAATTAATGCAAAAGCTCCACAAAGACAGCTCATCCATACTATTTTATCTATATGAATGGGATTTCTGGTAACGGTTTCACACACTGTTCTTTAGCTTTTTCCACCTCTTCTGCTGATATGGTGTATAAATATCAGCCTATTTACAGTACACACAGAAAAAATTTTGAATACTGATGAGGTTTTCTTATGCTTTAAATGTAAAGGGCTTTGTGCCATATTAGAGCCTGCTTTCACTCTCTCTTTTTAACATGTAACTTTACACAGAAGCTAAATGACTTTTTTCTTAAGTGACAAATGCGGCCAAAAGGTCTGAGACCCTATAAATCAAGCGAGGTTGCTTTTAAGTTGTCATCTACCTTTTGCAGTGCAAGTTGGGAAAAAAATATTGTGTAGTCTTCCATGACAATGTAGATACAGCTGGTAGGACTGCAAATACATAATGAAAAAGTGTAACACCTGTCTACCTTGCTCTGGGGCCAAGCACAAGTCTTCTCAGTTTGCTCTTATGTTAGTGGGGCATGGGAATTACTCATCTGCTGAGCAACCAGCATTGCACTGAGAAGGTTTTTCCTTCTTTCTCTGAGATACACGCACACATGTAAGCAAACCAGTCTTTTAAACAACAAGGATTTATTTTGAGATTAGAAGATATTTTCACTACAGTATTTGACAAGAAACGAAAATAAAAATTCTCAAGATTTCTTCAGAACATTTCAAGGTTTTTAAAACTAGTAGGGATAATGGTATTTTGCTGAAAATTGTTTTCATGTTTTCACTAAAAATTAAAAAAACATAAAGCAGTATTTTTACTAAAAAAAGGATCTGTCCCCATCAAGAGATTTTTTGTTTGTTTGTTTGTTTATTTTCTTTACCTATCAACCTGACTTTGTTTCAGGATGTTCCTTTGAACAGACTACAAGATTGCATAGAATGAGCCCTGTCATTCTTGACATAATTTTCTGTGCAATATTACTGATTCAGCATAGATATTTGCTAGTATGGTTAAACTGAGTGGAAATGGCATATCCTTCTTCCAACAGATGTTTTGTCAAATTCATATCATAAATCTATTGCTTTTACTAAGATGAATCAGCTTTGCTGATTCATAAATTTTTGGCCTAGTCCAAACAAATCTCCCATTTATCCTATCAGAAAATTTGCTCTGCTCTAGGACTTCTAAATTGTTATTTATGAAAAGGAACACTTCACTCTAGTAAAATATGTTTTACTAGCTAATGCTTTTAGAAGCCTTTCTTTTTCTAATAGAGTTTTTAGTTTAAGAATTGAATTTACTCATCTTCCAATGTATCTTAAGCCTTGCTTTAAAAATAACTGCAGTTTCATTGAGAAAAAAAAAAAAAGGGGGGCATCAGGAGCTAATACTGGTGATGAGAAGGATAAAAGCAGAAACCCAGCAGCAAATACTTTTCCTGTTTGAGCGAGAGATTTGAAACTTTCCCCAGCTTGTGGGTAATATCACATTTCCCCCTCCTCTGTCCCCACCCTCCTACTGAGATCAAAAGACAATATTCCTGCCTCTTTGTAAGCACTGTGCCATCTGCAGAGCTCCATTTGTAGAAGCAAAGTCCAACTCACCCTCTGTTTCCTCACTTAGATGTATGATAAAGTCTGTGCTGTCAGAGATCTGATGTGGTAGGAGCAGGGGTTTTTTTTGTGTGAGCCTAACAAATTGAAACCTGCTCTCTGCATTCAGTCCTAGTTGAAACGTCTTTCCACAAAGTCAAGCGTCAAGATCACGATCGGTGTTATGAGGCAAAACATGAGCAATGCATGCTTATTTTTTTTTTAATGCCACAACTCTAATGGACAAAAATGCTGTTTATTAAATATTTGTGGCCTGATAGAGTTGTCTGCTCTCTTACTACACTGAGGAAAGGTAAAATGCATAGGAAGCCACAAGAAACATTCTTCAGATGGTGACCTCTTCGTCACTATTCAAAGACATGTTGAAACCCCAGCTGACTGGAGGCCCAGCTGCCCCTGATGGCCCAGACAACACTGTTTTTTTAGTGTGGCATGACAAATTCAAGCTTCCCATGAGTACTTCCAGCCCTGTTGGTAGTGCTGAGAGAGGACAGATGATGTCCCTCTACATTTTCTGAAGCGGACAAAAGTCGGAACTTCACATTTGGAAAAGAGGATTCTTCTGTTTTTTAAAGCAGATACCTTCGAGTAAAAAAGATTATTCAAACACCCTCCCCCCCCAAAAAAAAAAAAAAAAGTATACGAGATATGGTTAAAAAAGCAAAACCAACCAAACCAAGACAGTTCACAGCAATCTGTATAACTTGGAATCTAGAAATTTAAGAATTACAGATGAAAAGAGTTTGTTTCTAGAATAAACATGTCCAGTAGGGGTAACTTGGAATTGATTTTGTCTCTTTGGAATCAAGCTATTGTAAATGTATTTAATATTATTGTTAATAACACAGAAAAGATAAGAATGCTTGGAAGATATTTCACTTTCATGTGCCATTCTGTTTACCTCAGTGATTTATTGTCTTGCTAAATCTATGCCATTTCCGATTTCAAGTTCTAGGTTTTGCCCTTTGGTGCTTCACAGATGAAAGCTTAAAACCTTGAGTCCCCTCTATGCTAGATTTCTTCCTGTGATCCCCATATCATGCTACAGGTTTTGTATTTACTTGAATTACAGGGAATATATACCTACCTCTCAGAAAGTATCCCGAAAGTATGGATTGTCAAGAAGACCAAGACCCCCAGGTCACAGAAGTATAACTCTGTCTGAGACCTTGCAGTGGACCTCCAAGGCTATGGAGCTGGTTGTGGAAGAACGAGGTGTGTTCACTATTGCTGCATAGCAAAAATGGAGCAGTCTGTTCTTCTTTATAAAGACTGAGGAACCAGACCAAAAATTGTCAGGAAATGCCTCTATCCAACAACAGCAAACAGATCTGGGCAGGTCTGGAGGTGGGCTCTCAGAAACTGCAGTACACTTGCACTGCACTCAGGCAGGGTCTGCTCTGAGTCAGCTCTCCTTAGCCAGGTTCTAAGCTCTACCAGTCCTCACTGGTCTTCCCAGCAGCAGAGGTGTGAATGGTGATGAAATAAGTGCATCAAACCTTCAGATGAGCTTGTACATCCTAGTCCTATACATGCATGAAGGCTGTTACAGCAGGCAGTTGCAGACAGATGCACTTTCCATGTGTTCCTATCACATAAATTCCATCTTCCAGCACTTCCACAAGGAGAAAGTGTTGCGCGCAATCTGTGACCTTGCTCCAAGCCTAACTGAGACAAAGCCCCAGTGTCTTGCAGAGCAGGGAAACCATCACTACTTTATATATATGAGTATTTGGCTCACATACTGGACAGTTTTTCTTCAATCAGACATGCCCCTGTTGCACACTGGGTCTGTGCTTGGTATATGCTATTGGCAAATTAAAAAGGTAGGTTCGTCAGTGGGGTAGTACAAATTGTCCCTTGACTCAGCAGGAACAAAAATAAGCTTCCTCCATTTGGAGAGACTGTACAAACTGTCTGTATTTTTCTGCCCCTGTTCATAAAGCTCTTGAGAGTGTAGCATATTCAGCTGTTAGGAAAACTACTGCAAGGTTTTTACATCACAGGCAAGAGAAAAACCAGTCTGAGTTGGTTTACGTCTCTGCATCAGATAAATGGTTGTAGTCAGAGATACCAGAGCCACTGTGAAGTAGCTGATTTCTTGGTAAGAGGCTGAACCCACTACTGCTGTGCAGCACTTCATGTAAAACACAGATTGCCTCTTTCCAAGGAGATGAAGATGTCTGCCTGTGTGATGGAAATCTCAAAGTGGCCTCACCTTTAAAAGCTACAATTGGGATATACAGAAGGTTAAGTGAATAAGATTAACAAGCACTTACCTAAAATCTGTTATTGTGGCCTGCAAGTGAAATTAATCCTGCTTTACCTGTATAGAGCTGGTGATGTTCATGTAGCAGTAAGATAATTTATTAAACAGCACATCCCTGCCTGCTGTGCTGTGGCCAGAAGCAGCGTGCTGTGCTGTAACAGTCTCCTGAGGGGCACTCCAAGGTCTAAGTCCTGCAGGACCCAGAACTAGCTCCTTCCCTCACCTCTCCTTTGAAGCAGAGCTATGATAAAGGACACCACCATCTATGAAGAGGACTACTATTGTCCACCTCCAGCTCTTGGTCATGAGCCACCACACATACACACATTGTGGGATTTATTTTTTATTTTAATGGCATTTTTTAATGTGTCAACAGGACTTCTGAGCCTTCAGAATGCACTTATATTTTCAAGCTCATTTCAAATGGAAAACTTAAATGTGTATTGTACTTACAGAAAGCATCTACGTAAGCCAACAGCTGGCTATTTTTAGCCCAGGATCCCCTCTGTGGGTGACTCTTTCTTGGTTTTTAATGTTTTACCTTCATTTAGCTCCACCACCATCAGTAGTCCTCTGTTTGCCCAAGGGAAGGCAGAACAGGACCCAGCCTTTTCTTCTCAAGAAACAGAACAGGAAGCCAGTGTACTAAACTCTGATTATTTCTTTGGCTCTGTGTATTTCCTGAGAGATCTGGAAACAGAACCATACACACAAAATATGTAGCTGGAGGTAAGCTATGAAGATTATAGAAAAAAAAAAGGTTGTTGAGGGAAGGAATGAAGACAGTGGGTGATGGCTTTTGTAAATTTTGTAACAGCAAACTATGTAATGCTACAATCTTTTAGGACACACCTAGGTGTATATTACAACCAGAAAACAAATTTCTCCACTTTAGGCTGGTCTACTGGCTCTGAAAGACAGCATTTGACAGCTTTTGCTCAGTGAATTTATTGCTTGGCTTTTGGTCAGGGTACAGGCAGAGAAGTTGTAGGTCTGTCCCCAGACAAGCCTACCCCCTAGTCATTGTGATGTGGCTACAGAGGGGCTTTTTTGGGAGTTCAAGCCACACAGCTCTCTGCTAGTCTCTACTGGTTGTTGTGTATGCGTGTGAATCCTTCAGAAGAGTAGCAGCTGAAAGGGTTTGATTCTCTTCCCACTAAAAATAAATTGCAAAAATTGTATTGATTTCAGTGCAGGAGGATTGGGCCCTTAGCCTTCAAGAGGATGTTTAATGTATTCCGTTACCAGCATCTTAATGGGATACAGCTATACCACGCTGCACACGGAGCTACACATGATACAGCTCCCTCAGGCTGCTTGACAATATGCTCTCTACTTCAGAGACTAGTACATAAATACAATTCACATGCTCTGTCTTTAGTCATGCCACAGTTTTGTCAACCACATCACATTTTTCTGCCTCAGGCTGCGGTGTGTGCTGTTAACATATGTCTCCGGACTCAGGTCAGTGAGGATAGGGACAGCACTGCATTGCTGGGACTTTCCTGTCTTTTCTTGTCGTGCAAATAGCTTGCCTCATTCTTTTTTTAGTTTTTTTAATATTATTATTTTTGCCTATGACGCAACGTATATTTAATGTAAATACAATGCAATTTGTACAATTCGTTCTTCCATATTTTTCAAATAGATGTAAAAAAAGCTGAAATGTAGGAAAAAAGCTCGTAGCTTTGCTGCTCCCTATCTTCATGGGCAAGGTTTCTCCCAGGATGTCAGCATCTCATTACTCCGAGATTTCCTTCCCTCTCTCTCTGGACTGATTTTGCCATAGCTTATGTATACAGCAATAAATAGTTGAAAGCTGATCAAGGGCACAGAGAAGGGAGTTCAGCTGTAACTGCAAATCCCTCTTCCTCTGTCCTTGTTGACTGACCCCACCCATTAGAAAAGCTTTTGTCTAAGAAAAGCAAAATCAACATAAGACTATGTAGATGCATGACTTGCTTTGTCTCCATCAGCAGCAGTAGCTGGATGAACAAAGAGACTGCTCAGCTTCCTGTATTTTCTGGATTCAAAATGGAGAATCCCTTACAATAACAGTTACTTCTTTCATCTTGGAAACACTCCTTCATAAAGAAAGCAGCTAAATAGAAATCACAATTATGTCTCTTTCTGGTCTCTTTTGTAAAAATTAAGCATCATGACTTGCTTCTAATGCATGAGCATTCATTGCCATCACTGTAAATCTTTTAAAGCAGAAGAGAGTAAGAAATGTTAATGGTAAAAGGGAGAAAGGGCTTATCTCTGAGAAGTTTCTTTCTCCACTGGACGTCAAATAAAAATGTAAGAGGCAAATCAGTCTTCAAAACATGCAACTGAAAGGAGCTCAGGCAGCAGGTGTACACGCACAGCCAGATTCTAGCCTCCAAATATAGTCTATGGTGTACTATCCCGATGAAGATGATCACTGTATCATGGCTGAGCTTAACTCTGGCCTTGTTTCTGCTTGTTTGCTTGAGATGACCATAGGGCCTGGCTGCATGCATGGTGTGGTGGGATCAGGGCTCTTTGGGGATGGGGCGGGGCCCTGCCTGAGCCCCCAGCCCTGCCTCGGGCTTGGTGAGGATGCCAGAGGAGCATGTTAGTCAGTGCTTAGGGACAGTTTGTCTCTTGTGGTGCAGTCAGCTTGATAAAGTGTGATTTCTGAAGTGGTGAATTTATCCTGAAAGGTCTGAGATGTGAGTTCAGCCCCACCACTTTGTGTTAGGTGTGGGAGATTTGTTTGATTGAATCTGGTAAAGGGGAACTGCAAGGGAGCCTAAATCGCCCTTGGCTCCAAATAAAATATCTGTTGGTCCCTGTTGGCCATGGTTCTGAGCTCTTACTGGGGCAATAAGGGGTACAATAAGGAGGGTGGGGAACTGGTGGACAGTGCCTTACACAGCTAAATCTGAGCAACTGTGGAAATATATTGCTGTGTTTAGCAACAGAAACAGGGGAATCACTAACACTGATGATAACTTGCATGTTTCTTGTAGCCATAGTAAGGAAGCATTGCAACAGGCTGCCCAGGGAAGTGGTGGAGTCACCACCCCTGGAGAGATTTAAAAGACATGCAGATGCAGCAATTGGGGTCATGGTTTAGTGGTGGACTTGGCAGTACTGGGTTAACAGTTAAATTTGATTATCTTAAAGGTCTCTTCCAACCTAAATGATTCTATGCTTCTGTGACTTTGTCCTACTTCTTTAGGAACGTGTTATTCACAGGTAGGGAAAGGGTGGCCAATGAAGCTTCAAGCAACCAGTCCTAACCCCATCCTCAGCTTTTCTGCAGCTGCAAACCTAGTTTGGACAGCTGCATAGGGAGATCTGCCCATGCTGGGACAGCCATACTATTTACCCGTGGGCTACTGTACTGCCTTAGGTTGCTATAGCCTCAGCACTGTGGCCCTCAACACGTGACTGGTTTTGGCCAGGCAACTGTATATTCATCATCTTAATTTCTTTCCTTGGTGACATGAGTAATGAAGCCTTTTAGACACCTTTGCTGTTACATATCTGTTCCCTGGTGCAAAGAGGGAAGATGTCCTTATGTGAATACTCAACAGTGCAGTGGGTTTTGTCCACAAGCTGTAGTAAACTTTATTACAGTCCATGCTGTCCTGATTTCTCATTCTGCACAGATAGCTCAGCATGAAGTGTAAGCCTCTCTTTCTGCTCTAGGCACTATGTGGTCTGATTATAGCCATGCAGTACCACATCCCGCTCCCAGGGGATAGCTGATGGTACTATAGTTGTTAGTTCAAACCCTGAAAGCTTTGGTTTTGGAAAAGGCACACAAAGACTTGCAAGAAACAAAGGGAGAAAATACCACAAAATGCTGTGAAGTAAACAAGATCTGGTTTGCAGAGGCTGACTACAGACAGTTGGGCAAAGGCACTTCCTAAAGTCACAAATTTTCTTTGCTGCCTCTATGCCTGTTTCCTGAAAGACCTGAGGTGTTTTCATGGAGTCCAGATGTAAGACACAAGGTCAGTACAATGAAATTCCTAAAGCAAAAGCATATCACATCTGCTAAATTGTATAGTTAACACCAAAAGCTAGTATTTGTAGATGAAAAGTGTGTTTTAGTTAGAGGACCTCAGATACCCACAGAACAGCTCCTCTGCCAGGCAGGTCAGGTTTAAGGATCTTAATTATTGAAGTCCTCATATAGACTAGGTATCACATGTGAGAAAGATAAAAGAGGTCATTTTGCTTTTGGTAGAGTATATTTACACTGGCATTTTTTAATGCTCATATATTGCTTGTGGAAACATTGCATTCTCCATTTGAAAGAAAAAAAAAAGAGTACGCTAGTATACCATAAAAACTAAGTAGGATATGAAATTTTGTGTAAAACAGCAGGGTGGGGTAGGAAAAACCTCAGTACTAATTCTGAAAAGGGAGCAGTCACTTGCTTGAGATGCCCTGATGAATCAGTGGTATTTTTTGCATAAACAGTTGCTCACTGGTTAAGCATGAGTTGCAGGATTTGGCCAGTCAGTACCAACAGTGCATTGTTAAAAATAAGGCCTAGGTATAATTTTCAATATATCCCATGGGCACCCTTTCTCATGATTTTATCTATGTGCAGTTGAAAGGAAACTCATCTAGAAATAAAGAGACTGACATGTCACGTCATGACATTAGTACAGTGTTACATTTTGTGGCCCGTGTTCAACGCAGCCCTCAAGTGATCTGTTCCAATAATGCAGATAACAGCTAGTGGGATGATTCACCCATCAAGCAATAAGGAGCAGCCATTGCATCACCTTCTGTTGTTTATTGTACCCTCAGGCTTTTCAGAATACAGTTGCCTTGATAAAAAGATAAAAGAAAGGAACATAAAACTTGAGTGAAAGAAAAATCTTATTAAACTGAATCTACTTCTTGACTCCTCTTTCTCGGTTCCCTTTAAAGTTATTATTAATAGGGCCAGACTGTTTGATAGTGAGCAAGTGTTTGAAAGAGAACCATTACTGGTAGAGCAACACCTCTGAATGGCTGCTTGAGTCAATGAATAGACAAGACTCAGAGAATGTAGGACAGATTAGAGCAAAGTCCACCTCAGGAGTGAGAGACAGGTACATTATGTGTCAAATTCTGAATACTTTGTTCCATCTATTTGGATTTTCCAGAGGTCAGTATGAACTGTGCCAGCATAAGAGACCTGAGTAAAACCTGAGCGAACTCCATAGGCTTTGAAGCTATAATAATGTTTATGTCTTAAGCTCCTCTCAGAGTTCATAATGAGCATTAATTAAATACACCTCAGGGCTCCCTATGCAAGAGCAAAGTACTCTTACTCCCATTAGAGAGAGGAAACTAGTCCTTGCACAGGAGGGCTTGGAGTTTCCTGCAGCTCTGGGTCCTAGTTCAAGTGACTTTGAGTGGCCAACTGGACATCCAGGGAAATGCTGATCAGATTTAGCTATGACCTTAAAGATTTAGTTATGACATTGTTCCTGTGGCTCAATTTTCAGAAGCACCGGCCTCCTTCAGCTCTCCAAACCTTCAGGCAGAGATGTCGGTGCTCAGAGATTCGCATGCCAATATTCTATTTATCTTCAAGAACATGAGGTAAAGCAGCAATCTATTTAGCAGACAGTCAATGAAAGATGATGTTGAAGATAGGAAGTGTACTTAATTTATGTAAGGCAGGCACCAAGTGCTAACTTAGTAATAAATACACCTAACTTGTTAACCTCAAAGATCACCAATATGAAATCCTCTCTAGTCACCGAAGAAATAATTCAACAAATTCAGTCAAGTAATTAAAACAAAAACATTATTCTGGGTGAAAATGAGGCGCCAGATTTTACTCTGTCATGCAAATGTTAAACCTTAACAGCTTTCTAGTAGGAGTACTGACAAAGTCTTTGCTGGAGAATGCACTGACTGTGTCATTGTAAGCCAGAGCATAAAAAGAAACGTCTTAGTTTATTATCTGTGAGCCTCATGCTGAAATACTTACAGGAACAAAACTCATCCATTACCCTGTTAGGGCTTTGCTTAGATATGGGCCATTTGCCTGTGTAAGGTCTTCTGATCAAATGATATTTCAGTTGCCTATCAGCTGTATCAGAACCAGCACCCACAAGACCTTTGTCCTCATGAGCACACAGGAGGGCTTCTGCTCTTTTCATGTCACCCAATAGCACTAGCAGTGCTCTTTATGTAAGCTCACTGGTGGAGTTTAGGGCCATGACCAGCACTGATCTCAGTGACGAGCGAAGAAAGAAAAGAACAGTGTTCAGCTCTTTTAAAGAGCAAGATGGGGAAAGCACCACAGATTCTTTTTTTTCCAGAACAGGCTCTTCATGGGCTGTCAGTCCTGCAATACCAGACAAGTGTTTACATGCATATCCCCCACACCACCTGCCTTGAGACTATTCTACCAATAACCTAAAGCAAATCATCTGCATATTATGGGCAGGTTCCCTTCATATATATCATATAGCTTCAATAGCATATGAGTGTACACACTTGTAAGAATTTCATGCTAATTCTTATATTCATTCCTTTGTATTGCTCCTAAAAACTTACATAACTGAATCACTCTCTCTTTTCCCTACACTAAATCAAATTTGCAGCACTTCTGCTTTTCTGAAGGTCTCATGGTTTCTCCAAGTTTTCTGCAGTACACGTAAAAGCAGAGTTTCATTTATAACTTTTGAAATTTTCACTTGATTTTTTTAATCTAAATTATGCCATAAAGGTCTCACATTTTTGTTTTCTAGATTATGTTATAAAACCTCACATTCATTTAGCTGTCTAAAGTAAGGTAAAAGTTATAAACTTTTGCCCCATATCTGAGACAAGACTTTCCTTATGGCAAAGTGACCGTCAGGAGGAAACTAGCTAGACTGTCTGAGTGACGACCTGGGGGGGGGTGATGGAAGCTCCTCTGGGACAATGCTTTTTCCTGCTTCTGGAAGTCCCTCCTATTTCCACATTGGCTTCTGCATCCGGTACTTTACCAGGATTCTCTTTCACATCAAAGCATCTCTCCCCGGGCTACACATGTAGGGGCACAGCCTTAGTTTCTATGGGAAATAGTTTTATCCCAAAGGAAAGGGAAAGAAATGTTTGGTTTAAATATGCTTAACACTCCCCCTTCTGTATAAGGCACTCTGTTGTTGCACTTTCTCTGGTCCCTTGGGGTATCAACATGCTCTTACCACACTCATGCTTATTTTCTTAGTTGAGGTGTTTAGAAGGGGTCATGGAGAAATTTTGCTTTCATCCACATTGGTTAAATAAGCATCAGGCTGAAAGCTTGCTAAATTAACTGTACCAAATTCTTTTTTGCTGGTTTCACTCTTAGGATGACTTGGTCCCAGTTCCACCATTTAAAAGAACTCCATGATGTAAACAACATGGAGTTTGTGCTTTCTTAAAGTTATTTAAAACACAGAAGGAGCCAGGTATGTGAGATAAAGCTGCTGCTTAGCTTAGTGAACAGATCCCTGAATTTACGTGGCAGGATCCATGAATTTGTCTGGAAGATGAAGTCAAGGAGGTGTTCTCAATAAGGAGCTGAAAGAACCTATTCTGTATTTTGCTAAGAATTTTGTGCAACCTCAGTCAGCACACAAAAGAAAAAGAAATCTTTGGAAATGAGACTGCTCTGGAGCTGTGTGTGCCTCTTGAGTAAACACCTACCAGCAAAAGTTGCAAGCTTCATGATAGCAGTTACAACATCTTAAGGATAATGATGGGATGAGGTTTGTAGCTGATACAGATCAACAAAACAGATGAGCTCTTGAGTCCACAGTCCCTTTTCCAAGCTTAGTGAAAAGAATAACGTGTTTCTGATTTTATTGTGACTGTGAGACGATTCAAAATTACACAAGTGCTTTATGGTAGCCATGACTGATTCCAAGGAGGAAAACACTCAATGACTTTCATGGCTGTAATTAAACCCAGCCTGGGCACTCTAACCACCCATGCTCCTCCTTATCTTAAATACTTACAAAACATACGTAGTTTGATAGCCCAGTTACTCACTTTTTGAAGTCTCCTAAATTTGTTTGTTATTCCACTGTTGATGCCATTAGTTCCTCCCCCATTTCCCTCAGTTGGCATGTATCTCTTTGGGTTGGTTGCTCGTGCCTTCAGGGTTGCTACGTTTCTTTCCGTGCCAGGTTCTTTGATTCTGTCTCTGTTTGAATGCTGACTTTGATTACATTGCCTTGTAAGAGGCTTTTCTACAAGGGTTGCTAACTGCAAGGCCCCTGACTGCCTCAGTAGCCATGCTGCTAGGTGGAGAAAGTGTGGTGGAACACGTGTTTTATAAAGACAGCAGTCACTGAAGTGCAAAACTGACAAATCACCTTCGAGAATGTGAGATTTTGTGTTGTTTTGTTTGTTGCATATAAATATATATATATATATATATATATGAGTACTAACAGAAACTAAAATGCTTACATCTACAATGGAAGAATGCTGAATCTGGAAACAGATCTCTAACCTCTTAGTCAGAAGTGTGGCATTTTTCTTAGCGACAGATTGTCAGCCACAGCCAAACAGGGCCCAGCAGAATTGAGGATGTAGATGAATTGGAGACTGTCCAGAAGAAAGCAATGGGAATGATAAAAGCTGTATAAAACATGAGGGATGAGGAAATGTTAAAGAAACTGAGTTTGTTTAGTCTGCAGGAAAAAGACTATGGGGGAAAACGCATAAGTTTTCTAATACATAAACAATTGCTTTAAAGAGGACAGCCATCATTTGTTCTCCATGGCCACTGTGAGAAGGATAAAAATAAATCAGTGTCATTTGCAGGAAAAAAAAGTTAATCTACACTTTGGGAACTAAATTTTCTCTGGATATTGAACCATTTAATTGGCAGATTTGAGAGCAGGTTAGACCAACAACTTACAGAGGTGGTTAAACCTGATCTTGGTTCGCAGGAAGGTGTGGGACAGGGTGATTGCAGGAGATTCTTTCCAAGACTTACATCTTTATAAATTTATGAAGAAGGACTTTGAGGAGAAAAGATTTAGGCTGGGTAAACATGTAGTTGCTTTTTCTAACTGGTCACTCCAGTCACCTGATGCCACTTCAACAGTAAGAAATTAAGTTGTCTTGGTGTCAGCTTTACACTGATGTGATAATTTCTGGAAGAGTTTTTTAAAGCCATACAGCTATTCTGTTTAGCAGAGGCTCCCGTTCTTTCCTCTTTGCTCAGCCTCTTAACTTTTCTCCATGAGACAGAAAATATGCTTTGGTCTCCCTCTTGAAGGACCTGGAGGAGCCTCATTCAGCTCCTCCTGCTGGTTTGAAGGAAATCCCCAATCTGTAATCACAATTAATCCAGTCTTTCCAACAAGGAAGATGGCTCATGGTGCCATTGTGGGATAATACATTTGCCCATTTTAGGAGCTACCACACCTTAGGCAAATTGTTCTGGGCCATCACTGCCACCCTGAGGAAGTCTTCAATGCACATTCATCTGATGTGATGGTATTGAGCTCATCAACGGGTGCCAACCACCATCGCATGGTCAGATTTTCAGCCCTGTTTGCAACAGCTAAAGGAGGGTGGTGTTTGCTTTGTCTGTGTAACAGTGAGATTAAAATTGAGCTGGGGAAAGGTGCCTTCTGACCCACTCAGTTGGTGGGTCAAGGACAAAGTGGAGAATAGCTGAAAAAAATGAATGTTTTAGTAAGGGTTTTAAGACCACTAGAAATTTGGAAGGCTACTACATTTATGCAATAGAGGAGCCAAAGAGGGAACCTTTAGAAAACATCCTACTGTGTTTTTTTATCTTAGAAGTACTTTTCAGGGAATGATAATTTATTTATAATTAATTGCTAGTGGATTTCTTATTACCAATATTGATTTCAGTTGACAAAGCAAGACATAAAGTTAACAAGTATGAGGCATTGTGTGCAAAATGTGAAGTACCTCCAGGTTCATTGCTGTGCCAAGTAGGTTGATCAAGAGCCAACACTGCAAAATATGGCATCAGGGGACCCCTTGCTGCCAGTCTGCCAGAGAGCACAAGAGTCCTGGAGGCAGAACTGCCATCAGCAGAGAAGGCATAACCAGGGAGCCTTGAGCAGGCCATGGGGGAGGTAGTATACTTCTGAGATTAAATCCTTCGTGTCTTAATAGAGACAACTTCTCTCCACGGTATCTTTCAGCATCCTGTTAATTAAAAAAAAAAAAAAAAAAGGCTAGGATAAATTTACAAAAATAAATAAATTAAAGAGAAAGTAACTTCTGCCAAAAAATGAACTTTCATGTTCAACTTCTGCTTGAAACTAACTTCCCAGGAGCCAACTTTCTCAGGGAATAGCCTGTTATCAGATAAAAGAAGGACTGAACCAGAAAGCTAATTCCTTTGTTATGAAAGCCACCCCCCTTTATCAGGACCTTCTTCCCCAGCTTTTAATGCTCACTGACTTTCTTCTGATCTCTTAGCATCTTTGTATTTTCCCACCTGTCTGTCAACCTCCTCTGGGGGTATTTTCCTTCTTGAAGCTAAACTTTGCAACACAACTAAAAGAAAGCAAACAGAAATTGCTTCAATCACTCTCATTGCTTAAAAATTCATAATCATTTCTATAGCCAAAGGCAGAAAAGCTAATTATTTACTATCCCAACCAGTCTTACCTCCTCCCGGGAAAATGTGCTATTGAGCTGGCTGCACTGATGCATCTGCAGAAGGCAGCTCTCACCGCTGGGCCCCAAGTGTACCAGCACCACCAGTGGGAGTTTTTCAGCTTTGAACAGAGCTGCTGCAACAGGGAAACTATAAGGCAGAGGAGCTTGGCCGCTGGGGAGCGTGAAGACAGCAGTGTCTTGCTTCTCTCCCTAGTGAACCTTCTAGCCATCTTCATATTGGCATTTACAGGAAAGTGAGCTATTTAGGGAAAGATTGTGATTTTATTTTTTTTTTATATAAGTGCAGCCCATTTAAGCTTGGTACATAGGATATTATGGAAAAGGAGCACCAGTAGAATTCTGGCTCATGCAGGTAGATACCCATCCAAAAATTATTCACTGAGTGGTGGTTCTGCCTTTCTGTTTATTTGTTTGTTTGCCTTTTATGGAAAGGTGCCCAGCTGTGGTTACTGCTGTGAGAGATTTGGAGGATTAGGACTTGCTCCCTACCCCACTTCATGCTGCTGTCAGATCTCACAGGAAAATCTTCTATATGGGCATCCTCTTCCTCATCCTTTTGAAACCTTATTTATCTTCCAGGGGCCTTTCACAATCTGCCTCTAAACTGAGTTCTGATCCAATATTTGGGACTTCTTTGTAACATGCTCTGGACCAGAAAGACCTTTCCCTCGAAACCTCAAGTTCTTTGAACTCCCGCATCCGAATTCATAACAGACTCTTCCTTCCTGTCCTTATCTTGCATTTTGTTGTCAGCTGGAGTAGACATGCTGTATTTCTCAATAAATACTGAGAAGGATAAACCTGAACACACAGCCTTTTCTGAAGTAGCACTGTGGGCTACCTGAGGCACTGTTTGCTGTTCTGCATTGGAACAAGAGGCAGAATGCTACAATATGTAAGAACTTACCTGATGTCTAACAAGCTTTAATTAGTGTATCTGATCAAAAAGGCCTGGGTCTTTCATGATGGCTAAATGTGAATGATGGGGATCTAGCAGAAGGTGGATGGTCAGGGATGATAGATCAGGCATAACATGGTGATAATAAAGAGAGGATATCGTGGCTGTCAGCACTGGAGCTGCATGTGTCAGAACTAATTGAAGGAGCAGATCTGAGACAGCAGTGATGGGAAGGGCCCTGGCAAGGCAAGGAATGAAGATGAGGGAACAAGCTGGGAGATGGAGAAGAGGGCACTGTGATCACAAACATACCTATGACTAGCAGATGGAAAAAGGTAGACTCATATGTTGCAAGTGTGTTTACATTCCCCCATTCCTTTGCACAGTGAATATTGTGAAAAGGATTGTGCTGTTTTTAACCCTTGGAACTGAATTATGGTATTGTGATATGCATCATAAATCAATCAAGTATATGTACAGCCCTAGCGTTGTACTCAAGAGAGCCTAACTTCTGCCAAGGACACCCCACAGAGGTGCTTGTGGATTCAAGCAAAAGGCAGAGTCTCCATTATGATATTTAGTCTAGACTTCAGTACATTCAGAGGGCTGCTCAGAGCTTTGCCCTGCCTTTGCTCCATCTTGGCCTTTCCCACCTTGGCTGTGCCCCAGCTCCTACATGTTCTAGCTCTTCCCTCAGGCTTTGGTTTCCTTTCCTAGCCCCATCTCAACACCTTTCTCTCCCTGCTCTGAGCACAGCAGTCACTCTGTCAAGGCCAAAGGCTACTACTGCCAAAGCTCCCACCTGCTTGCCAGGGGCAGTGCCATCTCCTCCCAGCACACAGCTGGGGTACTTGGCTTACATAGCTGGGGCTGAAGCCAGCAGAGTTTACCAGCTGTAAGGAAAACCTCTACATAGGTAAGTCTGCTACTATTTCTGGCAGAATAATTATACTGACACATGCACTGGAATTTTTTTACCTTTTCACGTTTTCACTGAGAGAATTTATTCTTCTTTCCCATGGTTATTATGAGCTAATGGACTGCAGACATGAAGCAACAACAGGATTTTTCCCTTGTGAAGGCACAGGACTAGTGACTTTCCCCTTCAAGGAAAACCCTATTCCCTTCTTCCCATGCTTTCACTCTCCCACCCACCCAGCACAAGCTGATGTTGCACTGATCAAGTAAATTGTACAGAAGGATGCGAACATCTGGGTGTTTGCAGAGTGTCTCCCAGATGGCCAACACTCTTGCTTCCTTCTTTTTCAAGATAAAAGGGTCCATTTTAAAGCCAGTTAAAAGAATATTAGGGAATTGATCTGAACACAACAAAGTGAATAGACCAACAGTTACATTTTCATCCTCTACTGCCCTCTATTGAGGATGGATCCATCTGCAGAAAAGAATTTAAACAGTTGTTATTCACAACAAAATTCAGCATAGAGTTTTATCCCCACAGAAAATCCTAACTTTTTAAAGCCCATATGTTCAGTTCCAAACAAAGCTTATCAGTGTGCTTTTTGACATATTTGTTGATGTATGATTTGCAGGTTCCATACATGAAGGCAAAATTGTCATGAATTAACCATTCAATCCCCATGGATTAATCATTCACTCCCCAGCATATGCTTTTGGGGAACCTGCTACATTAATAACCCAATAATTAACCAACCTGTTGCCATAACCCAAAATAATCCATCTGGGACATGATGATGCCAGGTGGAAGCTGCCTTGAACAGTCCACATACAATGTGTTCCACATACATTATGGCAAAGGCCCTTTAATTTCCCCCTGACCTAATCAGCTAAAAAATGTCAGTGGATGAAAGAGCAATTAGCCATAATAATCATGCTTGGAAATTAGAATGACAATGTATTTACCTTACAGAAAAAGAAGTCAGAAGAAAATATGGCTCTTGACTTTAAAAACACTCTCTAGCAATGTGATTCCTTGGCAATATCATTCCTTCTTTGGCAATATTTATGGAAAAATGTAGAGGAACAAAATCAGTTATAATGATGCTAATATCATGTCTTGCATTTTTCTACCACTTTATCATCTGAAGAGCTCTAAAGGCTTTACAATTTTCAAAATAATTATGTGCAGGTAATTATCTCAAAAATCATGATGGACAAGTAAAGATTAAATTTGGCTTTGTTTTACATACAGAGAAATTTGAGAAAAAAATCAAGTCTAAAGTGTTCAGGTGCCTAAAATTAGGATCCTCCAGTCTCCTTTTGTCCTTTCAAACCAAAAAATTTGATATTAAGAGGTGTGTAGCACTTTCAGCTACATGAGGGATGGCAGGGGATTCACACTGGTAAACTGCATGACCTGACATTTCTTGAAGTGAAAGTGTTGCATTGTAATATCTTCTTCATTGTGGAATTTAAGGCTGAAAAATTATGTGATCTGGACAAAGCTGTGAGGATTTGAAAATTTGCAAGAAAGTGCCATCTTTTCTGGATGCTGATTCCAAATAAGAGTGGGAGAAGTGCATTTCTCTGGGCTTTCCTCGTTTCCCTACTATTTTGCTAGATGCCCACTGATGCTTCTAAGTTCTCTTCTGCAAACGACAACTAAAACATGACAGCCTTCCCCCCAGCACAATTTAATTTTCCCTCCCTTGTATACAAAATGATGTCATTTTTTAGTTGTATTTTCCTATCTTCTGCATCCCAGATCCATGAAATGACAGGCTTACATTCCAGCAACATTAGTCCTTCAGTATAAATGTGAACTGTCTAAACGGGGGAGCTGGGATCTTAAAAAACAAAGCACTCTGCTCCTAGAGCTCTTATGGCATTTCATAAAAGTAATAATCCATCTTTTGCCAAGGAAGGATTCTCTCCCACAGACCATCTATGTGGTTTCCATCTGCACATTAATTGGAAACTGCTTGGGGTAAAAAAGTATTTTTATGTTTCAAATTGCAACTGTTCCCATGCACTGGCAAGGTGCAGAGAGCTCTCTTCCCACAGTCCAGCCCTCCAAGGAGAAACCACAAACTGGCTGCAGACCTCGAGCACTGAAAATCTGGGGCATTTGGGTGGTACCAGCTGGATCGAGGTGGAGCCATGTGCCCCTCCTCCCTAGAAGGCGCGGTGTGCCGGTTTTCTCTTTGGCAAAGGACTATCTGCTGGGTACACTCCTGCCTTTGTGTCTTCAGCACAGTTTCCTTCTCTCTGCCAGCTGTGGTTGAAAGAATATGTATTTTGTATTGTTTCTACCAAGTAAACAGCTTTAATGCCCCCAAAAACCTATGCTGATGACTTCCTTCAGGTATGTAAGCCATGAAACACATGGGAAAAACCTAGAAACACAGATGAGCAACCTGAGCACAAAAACTAAGCTGAAAAGCAGCAGAGGTTGGGCAGACAGAGTAGTTCAAGGCCTTTCTGCCTTACCCAGACCCTTTCTGTAAACTGGGCATTTGCCCATACAGAAAATTACAAGGATCCTGCAGAACAAAAATGATAACCGGTAGATAGGCTTTGCGTTGCTCTTATTAGGAGTGGTCCAACAGTGTCTGGCACTCGATCAGTTTATGACAACAGCTTTCTCCATATACAAAGGCTAACAGCTTTGGCAACATTCATCCTCAAGGAACACTCAGAGCAGATATATGACAGATTTTACTCAAAACCCACTCTGGTATGTCCTCAGTCAGGAAATGGTAGGCACAAGCAGCCAGAGAAGGGACCTGTATGTTAACTGGAAAACTGCTTTGCAGACTCGCTCTCCACGCTGATCTTCCTTGCCAACTCATCTTGGGGTCTTTTAAGAGAAAAAACCAACTATTTATAAAACATGAGAACAAGTTTATCCATAGCATAAGAAACATTCCATAGCTATTATTTTAGCAGTTGGCTATTATTTTAGCAGTTGATCCCAATGGTGATCTACTACAGCTTAGTAATCAGAAAGATTTTTACACTGGTCTGAGATAAAATACCTCTCTGACCTGAAATCAGAGAAATTGACTGACAGTCTCTCTACAGCAAATAAATAATATAATGAGCCAAATGGAGTATGTAAACTATTCAGCAGGTTAATTTTAATACAATGTAAATGCAGGTTTTAGGGAAGGGAGAGTACATAGCTAAATGCTAGGTAGCAGTTTTCCATTGCTACAGGGACTTCATGCAATGTAGTTAAAGCCCCATCCTATGTTTCAGCAGGGCTGAAAGCCTGTTAGTGCTTTGAAATGATGAAAGCAAATGAAATTGAATAGCAAACAAAAAAAGTTCAGACTTGATCAGTGATGATGAGAGAATTCCAACTGGGTTCTCTTGGGAGCAATGATCAAGAATTAAAGTCTTTATTTTTTTGAGCTAACAAATGAAGCTTCTTTATTCTACTTAAATGGGATAAGAAAAGCCCTATTAAAGAGAGCTAACAGTTGTACTAATCTTCAAGCCACATCCCTGTTGGCCCCAGTAGGAAAAAAAAAAAAAAAAGGAAAGGCTTCTAAAAATGTTTAACAAAACCCACAGAAAATGAGAGGAGCAAGAGACAACTCAAAGATGTGCAACTTTTTCTGTAAAAGAAGAAAAGTCTGTTTTCATGGCTGAGTGAAAAGGAAGGAGCTGGCATCTCTTATGCTCCAGCCTCTGGAGTTTACAGTCTACAAGGTGACTGCAGAGGGCTCTTGCCAGGTGTATGAAGGTGGCCTGTGCTTGGGTTTTTTTCCTTTTTTTTTTTTTTTGGTTTTGACTAAGGATGTGATCCCCTCAGGCACCTGCCTTACCAGGATTACTTGCATTTTTGGCATGAATGATCCCAGCAGGTGGCTATGTAAGGGCAGCATGCCCATTCCTGGGCACGCCAAAATACTGGCCCTCTCTGCTGTCACATTGGCAGCCTTTAATGTGTGCTCATCTCCATATAAGTATTGCTTAGGCTCCAAATTTGGCCAGTTGCGAGATTATTGTACCATCTGTAATCCTTATGCTCTCCTGAATTACTGGCTGGCTTGTTGGATAAGGGAATCTTCAAGCACTCCTGCTGTATCTCCTTCATGTCCATTGCTCTTGGTGGCACCATTCAGTGTCACTGACTTGACTCTAGCTGACAGGGAGAGCAATAGCTGTGAAGATGTGTCAACATCCTTGGCTGCCAACATGTGGAAGAGACCTGAATTCATGCCCAGGACTCCTTGGCAATTAAGATGTGGCTTCTAGACTTTGCAGCTCTCTACACAACCATGGTGACCTGTGCTGGCTAGATTAGTGACAGAGTAATGCTGTAAGGACACTTTTACAGTGCTAGTGGACTAATCCCTCAGCAGGGGAGGAGAGGCAGAAATAGCACAAGTGAGATAAAACAGAAGATCCCTTGGTGTATGTGCAGAAATAAGCTAGAAAGGAACCATTGCTATGAGAACTAAGGACAAAATACCCTCATTAGTCTAAGACATAGAAAAGGTAGAGGGTGGCATGGGGTGTGCAGGGATAAAAGGATAAAACTTAGCCCCATTGTAAGACTACATAAAAGCAACAGTTGAACCAGAGTTTTACTTTAGTCTTTTTTTCATATGGACCAAGCCCATCTGTGAATTGATAGCCAAAATACAATTTCCTCCTCATATCAGATCAACGTTTAAATGCTAGCAATCAGGAAGAACTCTCAGTGTGCGGATTAGGACCCTGAGCTTGTTTAGCCTCAAGAAGAGAAGGTCCAAGGGGAATTTTGCCAATCTGTATAAATACTGAGCAAGGGAAAGTAAAGAACATAGAACCAGAAATACAAGAAGTACTGAAATACAGGGAATTCAATTTATACTTCAGATGAAACGTATTTAGTACGAAGGTGGTCAATCACCGGAACAGATTGCTCAGAGAGGTTGTGGACTCACCATCCCTAGAGGTATTCCAAACCCAATTCAACACAGTTCTGTGCAAACTACTCCAGTTAAGCCTGCTTTGAGCAGAGGGGTTGGACTAGATGGGCTTCAGAGTTTCCTTCCAGCCATTTTTCTTTTTTCGCCCAATCTTATCATGGGCTGAAATTGCACCCTCTTGAGGAGATCAGTATAGTTCTTAAATTCCTGCTCTCCGAACACATGTGATAAATCCCATGAAGATGCATGCTTTTACATAAAGTTCACAAATTCTCCATGTCTTACACTTTCAGGTAGACATTTGCCCCTAAAAGTGCAAGCTATAAAGTGCTTCCTGACTTGCTGTTAATGATTGCATCAAATGGAGCAGTGATGAATTCAAGGTCAAAATTTGAGCCTTTAGATAAGTCTCAGAACTTCTAGCTGCTACACACAAACCACATTACTAGAGAATAACATAGTAATTTATCCAGGCTATAATGGGTCAGAGCTTTCACTGATGTGATTTCAGTGAGAGCGTGGTGAGGTCTTTTGCATTGTGCTATATTTTTCAATGAACCAAACCTGATTCCTAATACAAGGAAGCATACCCAAGTTACTTGGCTCTGTATTTTAAATAGAAATTCCTCTTAATAACCTGGATTTAATGCATTTTACAATGTATTTATTATCTCACACTGTGATATTTTGTAACTTAGATTTTCAGCTAACGAGTAGCTCATCTAATGAAAATAATGATTTTTTCATGCTGTACTACATGGAAACTTAAAGTATTTCAATTAAACAAACCACCTCATTAGTGTGCCTTGATAATATAGTTGAGTTTTCTTTGATATGGTCAGAAATATCTAGCATGCTTTTGGGATGCAATCAAACTCTCCAATAAACTTGTTGCTAAAGACAGCTGCCTAGCACCATGTATTTCCTGAGCAGTCAAATGACCTAGTTTAGAAGTGTTTGAAGCCATTTTATACTCTGGAAGGAGAACAAATTAACCTTGTTTAACAAGTAGTTTTCAATTTGTGTTCCAGCACTCTTCTGCACTGTACCATCTCCAGTGCAGTAGCATGGCCTTATTTCATCTTTCCTGTTACGTATCCTATATACTTAATGCTACGGCTTTGGGAAACACCTCTCACCTGCTTCATGGACCCAGGGAGGGGGCACTATCACTGCACTCAAAATGTATCTGAAGCTACAAGGCTGGTTATCTGAGGTCTGCTTTGGGTTTTTATACTCTATGAAGAACAAAAAGAAAATCAGGGCCATTGTTGCCTTTCACTTGGATTTATTTGGCCTGTTCCTTTGAAAGCCTTGTTCAAATGAATATTGCAAAGACAGCAGAGAAATCTGCAGCAGAAACTCAGATTTTGGTTGAGAAAAGACCAAATTGAGGTATATCTTTACTGCAGAAGATTTCTGTAGATGCAGCTAATTCTTGTTGGGATGTGGGATCAGACTTTTGGCTATTGTAAATCAACATAGCTCTGTTCAGGGAGCTGGTTTTTATCAGATGAAGATCTGTATTCACATTCCCATAGTTTCTCTGATATAAGCATTTCTAGGTAATATTCTTTCTATTGGGCTAGTGTACATTAAGGGTACAGTGAGTTGCTGTATTTTAGGCTCTTCCCTTGGAAAACCTTGTTCAGATTTGGCTCCTATCATAGGCAAAATGATTTGCAGGAAATCTCTCTGATTGTTGAAAGTAATTAGATACTCCCTCATCAGCTGCAGTTAACCATACATTTAAGACAAGATAGCTTCACCATCTATAAGTATTCAGTATACAGTAAAAGCAGGTGAAAGGCATTTAGTCCCTGTGCCAGCTTGCCTCCTGTAATTTTTCACTCTGCTCCCTTGTCAGTTCTTTCAAATAGGACTTCAGTGTGGCTTTTTATCACTGTGAAAAACACATTAAACAATAAACAAACAAATGAGCTTTTCACACACCAAACTTAACTTTTGAGCTGTAATACATTTGGGAAGCTATGTGGTATCCCCCCATCTGCACTCTTTCTCCGTCAGCAGCAAAACTAGAGTGGACCTAGTTACTTTTCTATTCAAGTTAATTTTTGACTTTAACAACAGTTGGTTCTGTTGTCAGTAGATAAGGTCTTCACCCTGCTGCAAAGAAATATTTACACCCAAAATGTAAGCTCCCATCCACCTCCGCCTGCCTGTTACAAACCCTAAATTCTAAGCTTAATATAAGTTGGCAGTGTCCCTTTAATCAAAATTTAATGCTTGCCTTCAATCTCCTCAAAGCACTTGAAATCAAGAGGCTTTAGAAGGGAGAGAATCATTAGTGCTGCTGTCCTCCTCTGTTTCCCAGTGAGCAGGAAGTTTGACCATGGAGTGTTACACAAATGGAGGTATTTGTTGTTGCTCTCCATAGAGCCCTCTTTCGGGATCAGCCTTTCAGACTATTGCTCCTTTTGCTGCTCACAGGGAAGAGGGTGCAGAATAATCAGAAAATCTGCTCAAGAATGAGATGCAGCCAACACTTTTCTTCAGAGGTTTGGAGCAGGCCCCTTTTTGCACCTGCCATCTCTGTGTGGACAGATACTAAAGTTCATATCTGACAATGTTAAAAATACTGCATTCAGCTGTTTCAGCTTCTGTCACAGGCATATCTGCTGAGAGAAGAATCAGACAATTAGTCTGGGATGTTCATACGAGCTTGGTTCCTGTTCAGTTATTCCAGTTCCTGGATCTGTGAGAAACCAGGCTTACAGCTTGGCAGCTGAGCACTTGAAAACCTGGCTATGAGCTCCTCTGAAAATCTGGCCTTGAGTCTACAAATATGCAACTTGGATTCCCCTGTAAGGAGCAGCTAGTCTGATCCCAAGCATAAGCCAAGTTCATCACAGCTTCATGAAAAAATAACACCTTCTGGGGTTTTTGCCATGCACAGAACAGTACAGTGTTGCAGAAATATTTTGTAGGCAGCTTTCTGTACAGTAACCTGCTGCTCAGCAGGAATGGCTGCCTAACATTGATCCAGGCATTTCTTTCAGCACAGCATCACATTTGGTGTTGCTACCAAGCAGTGTGATTTGCTTAATGTTTTTATATGCTCCATTGTATATAGGTACCTCTAGACCTGAACTGTTTTCTGTTGAACACCAATAACAGTGTATCTGGACAGATAGATATTTCAATGTGAGCCTAATTATTAATGTATAGTTCAGGTTGTACCTAGCAAGGAATATCCAAAGCCTCGTGTGCACATATGTGCTCTCTCTCTTTCTGCTTCTATCCCTTTTGCATTTAAAGTGTGTAGTAATGTGCTGGACTTTTACCTTTTGAGAATTTGGTTCAATCTGACTTACACTGTAGGCAAAATTAAGTTGCAGAAGATCATTCTAATTATTGGAAGTATTTGCCTAATCCTTACCCTGTTACAGCATGGTCATTACCATTTACAGTATGTTACAGTTTTAGCTTTTAAAATATGTTCACAGCTGGGCAGTACCTTCACAGATCTTACAGTGAAAACCAGTGTAAGGGGAGTGTACACTGCATACAATACAGTGTGACAGCCTAAAGGGCAGCAAACTTGGTCCAGTGAATGAGCAGTAGATCATCGTTTGAAAGTGAATAATTTTACATGTTGTTATCTGTGCAGAAAACACATCCAAAGGGATTGTTATCTTCATGTCTTCTTGAAGAATGAAGGCTTTTATGGAGAAGTAGGGTAAGGAGACATGGGGAAAAGACAGGAGGCAGCTTGTCCATAGACTTAGCACTGAGATACGGATATACTTAACTGAAGGGGAGTGATGCTTTCTTCTCTCTTCATATGATGAAAATAAAAAGTGATCAGGATAGATTTTTGTTATCCTCTGGGCATTAAAAGCTTAAATGCAAAATGCATGGCTTATTATATCTAGCCAACTCTTAGGGGTAAATAGGCAGTGTGGGGAATTAGTTGTTGTTAATTGGACTTCTGAGCTGAATTCCCAGGGTGCTGCACTGCAAGCACATCCCTTTTGTTTTAATATTGAAATAGGGAGAAGTCAGTTTTGTGATGGATTCATTCCACTGTAGAACACCAGAGCACGCTAAATCATCATCATCCAAACACTAAGTTGCTTTTGTTGAATGTAAATATTTTAGGGTTAATTTCTACATGTACTGTAGAAGGTATTTTTTTTTTCATTGACCATTTTAAAACCGTAAAGCAGATCTTCAAGTAGTATAAATTGCCCAATTGTTTTGTTATATTTGAATACATGATTTGCTGTTCCTTAATCCATCATCTAAATATCTAAAACATTTTCTATGCAGTTTGGGATACTCCTTTCTGCTGCTGGGGAACTGAACTCTTCAGGATTTGATGCAGTAAGTATAATTTCAGTGATACAATTTTAGTACAAACAGAAAGTGCAATCTTAAAAATTGCTTTTTGAGTTGTTTTAATGACATTTTGTACAGTGTTTCTTCCTCAGAAAGTTTTAATAACAATCACAAAAAAAACCCCAAAGATCTCTTACAGATTTGGGAGACCCAGAAAAAACAGTCTTTGCTTCGGGTTTTTGATTGAGGAGTCAGCACAGCAGTTACTGAAAAAATTGATGAAGTACCAATCCCTGGAGCTGAAAAGAGGCCACAGGTCACACACCTCCTTTAACATCCTGGTGTAGCTGATCCTCCTTGCATAGCTAATTGACACTGGTATAATCCAAAATGTAACTGAAAAAAAAGAGCTACTCTTACATTTTTGCCTCAGTAAAACATCACAAAGAAATGTTCCTAGTGCTCCTGAAGCGCTCAGAAAAAAACACTAGGGAGATGTTTATAAGAATTATAAACCCCTTTGAGAACTTAAGCAGCAAAACCTTCCTGTACTGTTAATGTATCTTTAAATCATGAACACAAATATAATTTTTTTAAAGGTACAGTAATGCATGATTGACCTTTCTTCATTCTTTATTTCTCCTCTCACCCCGGTATTGTCAACATTTGCTATGGTATGTAGCCCTTCCTTTTTTAAAGAACAAAGCAACAGCAAACTGTCCAAAATGCCAGGTCCCTTTGACACTTAACCTCTCACTCAGTAGTTTGGTCTCAGTCAGTTCAAAGAAGTTTTATTGTTTATTGGAATCAAAATAGAGTCTAGCCTATACCTTTCTCATCTGTTCATGGGACCCATGTCAATCTATGGCATATGGTTTTGAATAATTTCCTGTGGAAAGGAGCATCTACTCCTAGTATTTGGTGTTCACTACTCTCCCCAAACTTCTGCAGATAAAAAATTGTACACTAATTCTCTTTTCAGAGAAAACCAGTCAGGACTAGTACTTAGGTAACTAGATTGTTAAGGTGTTTGGAAGGTAACAGAGTCACCTGAAGACATTACACTAAAGAACACAAAACCATGGTAACCACCACAAGTGCCCACGCTGCTGATTACACTGCCCTTAATTAAGTGATTTACCCAAGTCTGCCATAGGAAGTCACGTCAGTGAGGGTGCTTTGCCCCTTTGATCCTGGGCACAGGGCACATCCTGCCTGTAAACCAGAAGAAATGCAGCCATACCCCTCATCTTGGGTGGCTGCTGTTGGGGGAAGGAGCAGTGAGGTGATGATCCCAAGCAGCTCCAGAGATGTTTCTAGCATGAGTCTTTCTGGAGATGTGAGATGCCTACAGCATTACACACATTGCTGGAAAAGGATTGCCTCCATGCCCTGGATAGTCAGAAGGCTTAGACGTGAGCAGCAGGCAGGATTTAGCTTCATTTGGCACCAAGGAGAAAATACAATTTTCACAGCCTGGAAAAGCTGTGCAGAGCCCCTTTATTTTTTCATTCCTCTGCATGGTAGGTGAATGGACCAATTTATCACTGCTGCACCAACAGAACCAACACAGGAGGTGTTGTAGGCTAGGGACCCTTACTGCATCTGATGTCCCACTTACAGGGACTGATGAAAAGCAAACATGAGCTGTCACCATGCAGAATTCATGTCTCAGCTGCATGTGCTGCCCACGGGCTTGGTACCCTGCTCCATCTCAAACATTTTCCACAGGGGAAGGGGGAAAGCACACAAAGCCTGTTTAATTAGGCGTTGTGTAGGAAGGATGAACTCTATCCCAAATGAGATGGAGGACTGCATGTCTCATCCAGATGGTGATTTTTTTTAATTTTTTTTTTTTTTTAAGGCAGGAGAAAATAAGCAGGTGTGAGTATAGGGCCTACCTGTATTGGTTTTAATCAGCAACTTTAAGCAAACTCAGTGTTCTCATCAGAAAAGGGGAAAAATAAACAGCTGAGCACTGTGATTCATTTACACTTCAAATATACTTTGAGTTGGTTATTCCTCAATTAATCAAATAGCTGGTGTATCCCTAAAGTAGTATAAAGTGACACGCTGTGTGAAATCAATTTTCCCTTCCAAAATCATTAAATTCAGTAGCCTGTGACTACATCCCTGCTAATTCTAGTACCAGTCCTTTCATCCTCCATTAACTTTGGCACGCCTAACAGGCTGTCAAAAATAATTTCCCAGAACGTAAATAATTCAGAAATTAAAAATTAATAAATAATAACAGAGAGCTACTGGGAGATAGACTGGGTCAATTAGTCAGCTCTGCATTCTGTTTCTTCGCAGCAGGGGGGCAGCCACATTCGTTACTAGAATCTTTCCTCCGATTCCTGGGTCTGATTTACGGCTCTTCATTACTGGATCCAGTCAGACACAATTACCTCCATCACTATCTCAGTTCCTAACTTCAAAGAAACACACATTTTCTTGTCTGCTTTTTTTCTCCTTGCAGCAGCCTCAGCTTGACGTCCCTGGAATTTCTTCCACGCGGACTAATTAATAAGACTTTGACTTATCATATTCACTTCTCCTCTTTGATGTCCTACCTTAGTCAATCATCCTATTTAATTAGAATTTCAATGATAACTTTACTTATCTCATGGCTAGATGTAAATTAAAATAACGGGATTTTAATTCTCTTTCTTACAGGGTTATGACATTTCTGACAGAAAAAGTTTCAACCCAAATACGATATTATGTACTTCCTATGCTAGGAGTGCATTCCACTAAATTGTTTTTCCCTTTGCTACAAAATAATTTTGCTTGTTTAACAAGCTCCACTGAAATGGAAATGAACTACAGTTTCTCATAACATAATTTGCACAGGGCTATGTTGTGGAAGGTTATGTTGATAGAAATTAATATAATCAGATTATGACACTTGCCACATAGTTAACAAGGGGATGGGAATTTTAAGAAAAAAATTAGCTCTAGGGAGGCAGTGGACCATAGGACCTCTTCTTTCTCTTCTTTCCAGCAGTTGCTAGTACTTTTCCAAGGTTTCTTCTTTCCTTTCTGCATTTGCAGACTTAATCCTGCTGGTTGTACCCAAGCAGCACCAGAGGCTGGATTCTGATTTCATTGAGACATTTCTAAAATACATGCTGTTCACAGAAATGGTATTGTGGCTGTAGCTTAACAGGAACAGCATATCCTCCAGCTATCATTTTTTTCCCTCTCTGCAGTACCCAGTATGTGCTTGCACACAGGCTTGCGTTCCTTCCCATGCCTCTTAAAATTTGCCAGTCTAGGTTGGTACGACAGCAAGTGAATATTAGTGAAAACATCTCTCATTTTTTAAATGAGAAACTTATGGTGGAGAAAAGCCCTGGAAGGATCCATGAAGAGAAGTTAATGGAGCAGTGGAGTCCTCCTGAGGTCTAGTAGATTCCTGGAATCTACCAGGAACCTGGAAGTGGCACAGAAGGCAGAGGAAAGTAAAGGGGATCCAGTCGGGCTTATCGAGCCTTATGCATTTTGGAACTCTCACTCTTACTGTGTTGGAACTTTCCATGTGACCAAACAAATGGTCACGCACATAGATGGAGGCTTCCAGAGAAATAAGAGAAAAGGAGAGAACCATTTGGAAAAAAAAGCAAGGATGGTCAACATAGCAAGAATTTGTCTTAAACTGTGAACAAAGCATTCTTCTGGTGCAAAAAACAGAATATGGTGACAACTTGCTGGGTAGTGCAAAATGCAGTATATTAGCAAACTGCCATCAGAGATGATTATCCTCCTAGTCATATCTGGTGGAAAGGAGGTTTCCAGTTTTGCATTGCCAATAAGCAAGTAGACCCTGGAAACCAACCTCCAGTTTTCTTAAGAAAAAAGGCCCACACCCTCAGGACCTTTGCTTCCACCGACATCCTAGAAGGTGAAAAATAGATTTTATAGGCTGCCACTGTTACTTTTCTGCATTGTTGGGTTGTGCATTTGCTAACCCATCCCCTTCGTTGTATTCAAGGAAAGAAGAAAATGCATAAAGAGGTAATGAGACATGTTGGACATGGAAAATAACTGCTCCCAAAAGAGACGATTTGGTCCTGTGAAGAGGTAGGAGAAGCATAGAACATGAGAGAATCACTTGACTAGGACTAATCTGTACAAAAGGGGCTTCGTGAGCTTCTGCTTCAAATCTTATGCCCACATTAGATAGCACTAAACCACTTGTCAATGAGCTAACATTTCTAGATGCTGTGAAGGGCCGTTTGCCCAATAGCCCTGTTCATCTTACAAAACAAACTGAAAATGCTTGAAAAGCTAGGCCAGCGCATCAGCAGAAGAGAACTGCTGGGATTTAATTGACAGCTTCTAAAATTTACACCAGTTTAGTTTAAAGGCCAAAGCAGGGTAAATTCAAAAAAATATCGATAGTGTTCTTCAATAATAGAATAGTTACCTGTTGCGCTGACAACATCTAAACTATTCTATCATAATTTAATAGTGTTGTTCTTTAACAATTGGATTCTGTTACACTTTCATATTTAGGCATGATTATTTAATCTAATTTAATTGGCTTTCCCATTCCCCTCAGGGTTCTAGGCCTAGAAAGTTCATATTAAATACTCTAATTGCTCTGAAATTTACTCGTCATCTGAAATATGCTCCTATTTTAAATATACCCTAAAATCTAGTTCATACATATTTTCTCTTCTTTCATGAAAAAGAAAAAAAAAATCCTGGTGTCCATAATTTGCACTTTAAAAAGAGTCAATAATGAACCAAAATAATAATTATAAATTGAAAACAGGGAGGCTGCAGTACAATGAACTGTGAGTTTCAAACCCATAAATAAGGCCAGAAGGACACATCAAAGCTTTCTGAGCACCCGCTACTCTCCAAAAGCAAAGCTGAAGCCACTAATGATGGCAGCAGCAGCACCCTGCATATTTAATGTGTGGGTCCCTGGTTGTCATTGTGGAACATTGCTCAGGTCAGTGGAGCAACAGAGCATTTCAGGGCTCACAGATGGTGGGCCCAACCCCATCCCCCTTGCAGATGGTGGTTTCCCATTGACGCAATATGAAAATCTTTTCTCGGGGATCTACCGGAGGCTATTAAATAGATTTCACAGAATATTCTGAGTTGGAAGGGACCCACGAGGATTGTTGAGTCCAACTCTTAAGTGAATGGCCCCTACAGGGCTCAAACCTACAACCCTGATGTTATTAGCACCATGCTCTAACCAACTGGGCTAATCTCAAAAGTCAGAAAACATGACCCAGATCAGGAAACTTGTATGATGCTGACAGCTGAACGCAGGGAGGGTGTATTAAGGGAAAGATCAACTAGCTGTGTCCTGTCTACCCAATGCTTTTTATTAGGTACCTGTGGCTTGGATATAGTATTTTGAGTGAGGTGGACCTTTGACCTGACCAACAGAGAAAGTTTTATATCTTCTTGCTCCTACTTAAGCATCTGCCCTGGAGCATATGAAACAGTGGGTGCATGTTTTGGTAAATAGGCACGAGAATTTTTCATCCAAGGCTCCGAGTGCAGTGCTGGCACAGCCAGGGGGTGTCAGACAAACACGGGTACTGTGTTGCTCTCCACAGGGCCCAGTTTTGGGATCAGCCTTTCAGCCTGGTGCAGCATTTGGGAGGGTATCTTAAGGGGAATGGAGCATGGCAAGGACATCCCTATGGTGCTCCAGGTGTGGCATCCAGGGGATTCTGGCAGGAGAAGGGGCACAGCCTTCAGGGAGACCAGGTTTTCCAAATGGTGGAAGTTTTGCGTGAAACACACAGCTTCTAGGTGTGTTACCTGCTGGTTTGGCATGGAAAAGCCAAGTATGAATGACTTGTAATTCAGAGCTTAGAACAGCACCCTGAGAAACGGCTTCTGGGCCCGCAGCTACATAACTACCATAAGGAAGCACAAAACTTTTTTCGTAAAACGCACAATAAATAAAACGGGGGGGGAAGGGGGCGGGCGGGGAAGCCTGTGCAGAGAAACCCTGGGAAAAGTGGAGCGTCTGCAGCAAAAACGATTCTTTCGTGCTTCACCGTGACCCCCATCATTCCCGCTGCTGCCGCCGAGCGGAGCCCCGCCCCAACTTTATCCGTACAACATGGCGGCGTACAACACCCTTGCACCTCCTCTCCGTACAACATGGCGGCGCCCATACGCCAGCACGGCCGGGAGACGAATGGCAGTGGGTGTGTGCCGCTATTCCTTCCGGGTTCCAGCGCGCAGCTCTTTCAGTGTTGCCCCGCGCGTTTTCGCTTCCTCTTCCGGGTCCGGCGACTCCAGGTATGGCGGCGGGGGCCGGGGGCTGTGTGCACCCATCCGCCCCCATCCGCGGCAGGGGGGGTGGACAGGGCGACCAGAGGCCCCGGGGGGCTGTGCAGAGGGACCAGCGGCGCCGCTGCCGCCCGCGCTTGGGCTGGCGGTGCGGCAAGAGCTGCCCGATGGAGAGGCCGGGCCTCCCGAGCAGGGCCCGCGTCTCCTGGGCCCCAGTGAGTGGCTGCGGTCTGTGCCTGGGCTGTTACTAACACAGCGTGCTCTCAGATGAGATAGGAAACCGCGCGGATTGCTGCAACTCAATCTAAGGCCTTGCCAGTTGGTTATAAAATACGTAGCTTATTATAAAATTATCTGTGCAGTGTAAGTATGAGCCTGACTGGTGTAAGGGTTTTCATCTACAGCAGTGTTTTTTCAGCACACAGAGCCTTTTCAGGTAACATAATATGCCTTTTTATTGGCAAGTTCAGGTTTGAACAACAGGATTATAAAGTCAGAGGTTTATGTTGATTATAAAATATGTAGCTGCTAAAGCTTTAAGCAGTTTCTTCGGGAAGCGTGACATCACGCGGGCAAGACCAGGATATTGAGCACTGTGCAAGTTAGTTCAAATGGATCCTCATTGCAAACCGTGCTGTACCTGCTGTAATTTCTTTTGTTGTTTTTTTAATTGTGTTGACTATCATTGATGAGGAGATGCTCGAATTTTATTAATGCAGAATGGACAGATCCTAATTTACACCTGGAGCACAGGTGGTGCTGTGATACATGAACTTCTGTGTGGATATCCAACATTTAAACTAGTGCTGCTTTGGTTTTGGCTTCCTTAGGTGTAAAAAATGGTTCAGCGCCTGACCTACCGCCGTAGGTTGTCCTACAACACAGCTTCCAACAAGACCAGACTGTAAGTAAGACAGTTTCTAAGAAAACTGACATTGTAAGAAGACGATGGTTAAGTTTTGGTTGTTACATTAACTGAGTGTTTTTTCTGCTGTGCTCAGGTCCCGAACACCCGGGAACAGGATTGTTTACCTTTACACCAAGAAAGTGGGAAAGGCACCCAAGTCAGCATGTGGGATATGCCCAGGAAGGCTTCGTGGTGTAAGTATGAGCCTGGCTGGCGTAAGGGTGTTTCTCCATAGCAATGTTTTTTCAGTACAAAGAGCCTTTTCAAGTCGTGTGATATGCCTGTTTATTGGTGAGTTCTTGTTGTAGTAACTTCTTTAAAATATTTTTGTTCAAATAGGGTAAGGTTTAGCTGGTAAAATGAGATTTGGAAGCTCAAACAGTAATTGCTTTTTAATGCTTGAGATTCTTGTTACTGTTACATTTAAACCCCATTGTTTTATAACATGTAACTGAAATTTTGAAGCTAGACAAGGTGATTCTGTACCGGATTTAAAAATCTAAATTGGATCTGTTAGACTTGCAAAAAAAAAAGGGTAAGCCAAGCTTTAGAAAACTTTAAGGAATGAATGTTTTTAGCCTGCTATTTTTCTTCCAAATGATTTCTTGATGTAACATCAATGCTTTTAACAGTTACGGAATGCTTGAGTAATGTCAATCTTTGAGCAGTTCCTTGGGAACCCTTGGGAAAACAGTCTCTTACTATAAACAGTTTTTTTACAAACCTGTTGGTGAAACCCTATGATAGAATAAAAAGATCAGCTTGGGAGTGCTGAAGGTGGCACATACAATGAGCTGTGACTTCAGTCACTTCTTAGCATTTTGAATATCAAGTCAACTTCAGGTATTGCTGCTTTTTCTTTAAAACTATGAAAGTGATGTTGTTTTTTATATGGCTGTTACCCAGAATCCCTGTCTTATGATACACTTCCTGTGTTTACTCTCCATAGGTCCGTGCTGTACGCCCCAAAGTTCTCATGAGGCTGTCCAAAACGAAGAAGCACGTTAGCAGGGCCTATGGTGGTTCTATGTGTGCTAAGTGTGTCCGTGACAGGTAAGCTTACAGAAAGGGAACCTCACTCTTGAGGTTACCTCGTGTGAGAATTTTATATCTCTCTGTGTTTTCTTAATGTGGACTAAAATTTTGAAGACTCTTGTCTGACACTGATGTAGTGAAATGGAGAGGGTCAGCTTGGAGCATGTGAGCAGCAGTGTCTGTCCCTGTCCTTTGGACTGAGCTACTTACTGTATATGAAGCTGCTTTGTAGATGCCTCATGTTCTTTGTGATTTTATACTGTGCTGCTGCTTGGGTGCTAAAGTCTGCTCATGCAGGATTTTTGTTTTGTGTTGAGCCCCCATAGACCTTTCTCGTCTGTTGTCCTATTCTTTTGTCTTACACAAAGTTACTAGTGCAAGTTTAGTTGAATTTCTCACCTCTTTGTAGTGTTTTGGGGTTCAGAGATATTATTTGGTTGCATGTTAAGCATCTTTATGTGATTAAGCTTTAAGATGGCCTTTACTGGGCCTCACTAAATTCAGTTTTATTGTATAACAGCTGTACATCCTTTACTTCCTTGACAAAAGTTTGAGGAAAAATGTATGACAAAAAATTACGTCAAATTTTGTCATCTCTGTGAATAGCAACCAAAGCAGATCTCCAGTGTCAGCAGTCTAATGACAGTGGGTTTTCTTGTTTTTGTTTTTGTTGGGGTTTTTGGGTGGTGGGGTTTTTTTATTTCGTTGGTTGATTGGTTGGTTTTTTTGGCACATGGGAGTACTTAAATTGCATTAGGTGCTACTGAAGATGAGTTGTTACAGCTGCAGATCCATAGCATAACTTTACTGTGTTGAAAACCAATTTTTTTCCCTGAGTGTTTTTCCAAACACTTAATGAGCTTGATAGTATTTTTTAATGCATGAGTATGTCTTATTCCTATTCTGCCTAAACCAAAAAACACAGCTCCTTCCCTGTAATGGTTGGGTTTTCTCCTGTGCCTGCTTAGGCATCTCTGGTAGGTTTTGGGTACTGCAAAAGTAGCTATATATACCAAATGCATATGGAAGGTACTTCAGTGTTCAGAGGCCATGAGATAGGCCATTGATATATGAGTACTGTTGCATGGGTCTGTCCATCTGCATGCTGGCCCTGCATATCGTCCAGAAATAGCTGAATTTGGGCATGACTTGACCTGTTAGGATTTTCCCTGTTGATGTGCAAAAGAGCTTTAATCCTGACAGAGGAACTGTTCCTGGTTTTGATAACTGGATGCACCTAGAGTTTCCCATAGTTCTGTGGAAGAGGACTGACCATGACTGGTCACACGGGTGACGACTTAGCAGCTAAATTAACTTGCCAGTTAGGAGTTCTGCTTTTTGCTTTCAGATTGGCGAAGACAGTAACTTTCCCAGTGTTCAGCCATTGGGTATTACCTTGCTTGCCTACAAGCCACTCACCTTAAATTTGTAGGCACAGTAGACCTTCTTCCCCAAACCACCACATTCATCCAGTGCCACTGTCCCTGTCTCTTGCTGCTAGCAAGAACACAGACAGCTTCCCTTTTTGTGTAATTGTGGAACTAGCACGACATATGCAATGATGTTGGAGACTGCAGAATTAATTGTAAATTATGTTATTTTTGTGATTTTTACTGAAGTAGGTAGATACATGTCCTTAAGTTGTTTTTCTTTTCCAGGATCAAACGAGCTTTTCTTATTGAGGAGCAGAAGATTGTTGTGAAAGTACTGAAGGCACAAGCACAGAGCCAGAAGTCAAAGTGAATCTGTTTGTAGTTTCATCCCAATAAATGAAAGCTCCACTTCTCTTGTGTCCTGTCATTCCATGTTCTGTTCAAGGCTGGTAGGAGCTTCTTCTCACAGCTTGTAGAATTCAGAACTGGGTTTTGGTGCAACAAAACCTGTAAGTCAGGATGCTCTGTTCTGTGCTGTGTGCTACAGGGAAATCAAGCAGGTGGAAGGAGATCTGGTTAAACAGGACTCCCAGCTCTGCCCCTCAGTCCTGCGGAGGGATTGGAGTAATTTCGAGCAGTGCAGGTTATATTTCTTTATGGCAACAGCTGTGTATGAAGTCATCAGAGAACTTGGCTCAGAAGAAAGTTTGGACTCTGAAAAGGAGGAGCAAACCATCAAAAGGCTGGAAGAAAGATTGTCAGGTGAAGAAGAGGAGAGCTAGTGTAGGCCTAAGGTAGATAATTTTTTTTTAATTGTATGTGATACATTTACCATTACTTGAATCTGAAGGGGAGGAATAGTCTGACTTCTCAATACCATTGCTGTACCCACTAGCAACAGTTGCACACTGCTACATCTGAATCTCCTGGAAGAAAGCTACGGCTGCTGTATCCTGTTCTTTGGGTGCTTCCTGGGTCCGCACTTGGAGGGTACAGCTAAGGCAAACCTTTAATGGCTTCCACATTAGGTTTTAGAGGAGCAATTTAGGCCTCTGGTATTGAAACTTGAACCAAAATTCTGCTGGTTTATCAACAAGGTTGTAATGGTAATGTAAAAAGTGAAAATGGCTTTGCTTCGTTCTGTTTTGTAGAGAGCTCTAAATGTGCCTCTAATGCTATCCAGGAGTGCTTTAACACAAGATAATTCTTGTGTTACCTGTGGGTGCTGTGGTATTCCTTGCCCCAGCTCTGAATTTTTAACTGCTTTTAGTATCTGACAAGAATGTATTTTTATCTATTTTTACCAATAACTTTTTCCAAAAAGTGGTAAGTTCCACCATAAGCATAAGAAAGGAGGAGAAACAATTACTGAGTGCAGAGATTTAACTGGGAGCAGTGAGGGGTGCCATTGCAAGAGGTTTCTAAAGTCAAATGTGGAGTGCTCAGGCTGTGGCTCTGAGGGATGTGTGCAGGTCCCTCCTGACTGCATGCTACCTCATCACACTGTGCCCAGCTCTGCAGCCTGTTAGGCTGTACAGTCAGCCAAGAAACAAAGGACAGCAGACTGAGTTGGTGAAAAGCCCTGCCCTTTGGTGGCAGCAAGCTGGTGGTTTGGGTGAGGTGCCTGCCAACTCAGAGCTGCCTCCTGGGTGTGACAACAGGAGGTGGCTATGATCCAGGGAATCTGACTTAACATCGTGCATGGTGAAAGGAGCTGTATCTCCCCAATAATTTTTTCATAGTGTTCCAAGTTCTTAAAATGACTCTGTCAGTATTCTCAAAATAAATGTTGCAGCTCTAAGTTATGAAGCGTTTTTCCTCAGCTTGGGTTATGCTAAAACTTGTTGCAAAGGCTGTAGCTAATTAAAGGAGATTTATTTAAGACTAACATTAATACCCTGACATTTTTAGGTGCCGTTACTATAGTTAGTTTATGAAGTTAAAATTTTATTAGTTGTCTTCCTGTGTTGGTACAAACTTCAGTACTTCAGCATGCTGGAAAATTTTTTTTAAAGCAGAAGCAGCAAGTAGGGCAGGCATGTCTAACCTGCCCCAAAAGTGCTCTTGTTTTGCTTTAAAAGCTGTGAGATTAGAGTTTTCCTTCAGGCTCTTGTAAAGGATGCAAGATGGAGGAAGAACACTTGGAATAATGAGGGTAAGAGTCATAAATGTCTGTTGACAGGCACAGAGGGAGATTTTCTCGAACAGAAAGGCCAACACTAAAAATAGCTAATTATATATTACATGATTGCACTGAGAGACAGCAGTTCTGAGTTAGAAGAAGTGGTATTGCCGCTGTTGGCAGAAATAAAAGCAGTCGTTAGGCAAAATGTCAGCAAAATGGTAAGAAGGCTCTTAATTTCTTTTTTAGCAGTTTGAGCAGACAGTGCCATGTGGGTATGGGGGCAATCATTTGGGGCAGGGCTGGGCAGTGGGAAGTAGGCTGGATGGCTTGGTGAGGTGGGGCGAGTTCAGCTGGAGCACGTGCTTTTAAATGTGCTCCTGTAACCTGGAGTGAAGGGCTCTGCCCTGCGCCTTCCATGAAGCAAGAGGAACTAGACAAGCTTCCGCTGAAAATAGGGAGTTTCTTCCCTATGTCCTGCCTGGTGTGGCTGGCCTGGGCTGATGAGGTGCTTGCATGCTGCAGAAGTGTGTGAGCTGATCTGTAATGCACAGGTAACCCGGGTGCTCTCAGCAGCTACTGCTGGATTGTGCCTTTTCTCCCTGGTCTCGCTGTGCAGCTGTCGGGGTCTTCTCTGGCTGCAGGTCAGGATGGGCACCACATCCACCGCATCCCAAGGTGCGGGCGAGGGGCATCCCAGCCCCACTCTCCCTGCACAGGGACTGGGGTGAGGCTACTGTGGATCTTGTTCTGTTCCCCAGTGTCGAGCGCCGGTGTTCCCGCCGGGCACACGCGTGTGCCTATCCCGGCCCCGCGGCACCGGGACCCGCCGGGTGGACACGTGGCTGCCCGGCTCGGGGGCGGGGCCCGCGCACTGACCACGCCCCCGACCACGCCCACCGCCCCGAGCCGTTACTCGGCACCGACACGTCAGGTCTGCCGGGTCCCTGCAGGTGAGTAAGACACATAGATCATCCGGCGGCTGGCGGGCAGCTTTTCGATGTTTTTACGCAGAAAAAAAACCTTATCTTTTTTTTCATTCCTATAATTTCCGTCTGGGCATAGATTTCGAGTGATTTGTTTAGTTTGTAGTTTTTAAATTTGTCAATTTTCCCCTGTCAGGACGCGGCAGCCCATTTCCGCTTCCGCTTTCGTGTCCGGCCGCGGAGGGTTCGGTGGCGGCGGGACGGGTCGGGCAGGGAGGGAGGGAAGGAAGGAAGGGGAGAAGGTAAGGAGGTAAGGAGCAGCGGCGCTGCGGCTGCCCCTGGGACCGCACCGCCGCCATGGAGACGCTGTACCGCCTACCCTTCGCCGTGCTCGAGTGCCCCAACATCAAGCTGAAGCGGCCGAGCTGGGTGCACATGCCTTCGGCCATGACCGTGTACGCGCTGGTGGTCGTGTCCTACTTCCTCATCACCGGAGGTGAGGCCGCGACCGGCGGGGCGGGCGGGAGGCCTCGCTCACGGAGCAGTTCTTCCTCGGCCCCTGTCCCGGGCGGCGGAGCCGCCGCTGATCCTTGTCCAGGTCCGACCCTCGGCCAGCCGCGGGCGTCCCTGCGAGGTCAGGACCGTTCTCGCTGCTGCGTGTCAAAGACGGTGCTTGCTTTCCTTCCCACAGGAATTATCTATGACGTGATTGTGGAGCCTCCCAGTGTGGGGTCGATGACAGACGAGCACGGACATCAGAGGCCGGTGGCCTTTCTGGCATACAGGTAGGAGCAGAGCCCTGTCCTGCAGATGCCCAAGTACAGGGGGAATTAACGCCGCCTTACGGAGCTGTGCATCTGCTTTTTTTTTACTTTTTCTTTTGAGTTCTCTGTGCAAGGAAACTGTTCTATATCAATTCTTGTTTTGCAAATACTTAGAAAAAAAAAAAGACGAGCATTGAAAACAGTTGAAATTGAAAAGCCTAGTCCTAAAACTTTAAAAAATGAAAACTCTGGTAAAAAAAACGTTTTGAGCTGGCAATACTTCTGTTTCCCGCTGTTCGAGTTTTATAGTGGATGCAGATACATTTGATGGTTTTTCATAGCAGCACACATGATGTTTGTGAAATTTCTGGTTCTGGCCTTTTAAACTCCAGTGTAGTTGGGACTCTTGTGTCTGAGGGTGGGGAAAATAATTACAAGTATGCGACAACAGTGTCTTCTTGGAACCTTTTACTGAAAACAATCTAGAGACTCTTGGTAACAGATTGGTCTGAAGACAGTTAAATGCACGTTTGTAGCCATGGGTATTTTATGTATGTGGTAACAAATACCAAAAACATTGTTTGAATCTGTGATGTCTGTGTCATGATTTATGTGCAGATTTTGACTTGTACTAGATACAGTACATATTTCAGACTGGCTTGGATTGTTCCAGCGCAGATGAATCTGGCTGCTGCAGGGAGTTGCTTACACTTTAGCCCAAGTCAGTGTAAACAACATGAAAGAAGACCAACTTTTTTGTTTTCAGGATATGAGGCATTAATGATAATCTTTGCTTATGTATTAGCATGCATAGTTGTTTCATCAATGCCAGTTTTATGAGATTACTAGTATTGTTAATTACAAGGATAGGAAACTGGTTTGGTGACTGTGGGAAGCAGGAGATTTGTGATCCAGGTGCAATATCCTTTCTGCACCCTGTTGTCTCCTTTCTCCACCTGAGCTTTGTCAGAAGGAATTCTGGCTGTCTGGACTGACAGAGAGCTGGGATACCCTTGGGCTGGGTCCTTGCAACAGATATGTGCAGCCTCAGCAAGCAGGGAGCGAAACATCCTGCAGGCAGGATTTGCTGTGTGCTGGAACCAGCATGTGCTTCATACACTGACAGATTGCTCTGAGTGGGATTTGTCCGGGGATAAGGACTCAGGCACTCTGCCTAGACATTGGGATGGAAATAGGAGGATCATGGTTCCATGCCTTGAGCCATCTGTGTAACTGGGGACTTCCTTGGAATAGATATTTCTGAAAACTGATGAGCCTGTGCAGTAGCCATTAGTGTACACTACTGTGTGTAAATCCACTGGTGTGTTTGACTGGTCACCTTGCAGACTGTCAGTCCTGGAGATGTTACATATTGAAGTCTTGATGTAATTTTATAAAGTTGGTTTCCTGCTTACTTTTAGTTAGAAAATCAGCCATCAAAATTAAACATGCTATGTGTTTGTACAGCAAAAGCAGGTTGACTAGATGGGGTTTGAAATGTAAATGATTTCTTTAATCTTTTTCTGGTTTCTCTTCTTCCCTTCACCCTTTTTTTTTTCCTTTAGAGTGAATGGACAGTATATTATGGAAGGCCTTGCATCCAGCTTCCTCTTCACAATGGGTGGACTAGGATTCATAATTCTGGATCGATCCAATGCACCAAATATCCCCAAGTTGAATAGGTTTCTTTTGCTCTTTATTGGATTTGTCAGTGTGCTTTTGAGCTTCTTCATGGCCAGAGTTTTCATGAGGATGAAATTGCCGTAAGTGATTTAATTATCTATCAGCTTTTCTTCTCCTTGTGGGCTCATGTGTGACATGTTAAATTTAAGAGTAACAGCAAATACAGTGATCTTTGGCTTGACTATAAGTTGCTTTTTTCAACACTTTTTTTGGAACACCTTGAGTGAGGTGGGATGCTTTGGGAGCCAGATACTATAAGGTTGTGCTGTGGTTAAAAAATGGCGACAGTTCTTGGTATGTAAAAAAATACAATTAGTGAGTCTGACTTGGTCAGTGTACCTTAAAATTCATTGTATGTACTGGTCAGGTAAAAGTAGTTACAAATTAGTACTTTGAGGAAGAAGAAATTGTCAAAGAAAGGTAAATAAGTTCTTTATACGGACAGCGTACCTTAGATATCATAACTAGAATAATTGATGGTAGCAGTAGTAAGTGTTCAGAAACATCCAAAGCAGTCCTAAAGTAAAGATGATGTCTGGGTTTTTGTTGTTGTTGTTGCTGGAAAACTGAAGCATACAATGTATATAGTGTTTTAATGCATCTATATTCGCAGATCAAAAAATAGGAAAGGTCTGAAGCTTTCAGACTATGCAAAATCCAAATATCTAAATGCAGGTTTTCCAATTTCTTCCCTCCTTGTTATTTTTCAGTCCATCTGTTTAATTTAGAAGAGCTGAAACCTGATGTCTGGGGGTACTGGTACCTAATTTTTGGAGTAGCTCCATGAAGTGTTCATTTAATAGTGACAGTCATTCTTCCTTTCTTAAATATTTTTTTGTGCCTCTGCAGCGTAGTTAGAATTTTTCTTTAATAACACAGAAGTGATGGGTTCCCTGGCAGCAGAGAGCTGGATAGGAGCCTGCTCTGTATTCTTGCTTCATTGATATTTTTTTGTTTCATTGAGTACATGTGTGTCTTAAGAGGTCCCTTTCTGAAATTCATTAAAGAAACAGAACTTCAGAGAAATGGAAGAGAAAAGAGAACAGATTTGTGTTGAATGCCAGAAAAGATCAGGTTATATTGGATACCTTAAAACTGGTAGTTTGTGTGAAGGGTACAAATAAAGAACCTGTCATAGGGTGTAGCATGGGCTTCAGAAATTTCAAACAACTATCAAAGTAGGATTTAGAATAGGCTATTCCATTTTCAGTGTTCATTGAAGGAAATCAACTGAGAAAGGAGCGTATAGTTAAGATGGCCAAATAGCCTTGATCAGCAGTTGTTTTGGCACTCTAAAGTTTTGGTTTGAGATTGTACATCTCTTGATTTTCTGAGGAGTGCTGCCTGTTTCCTCTTTTTCTGACTTATTTTGTTTTCTGTAGGGGCTACTTGATGGGTTAGTACCTCTTGTGGTGTATGAAAGCTCAAGCTGAATTTGCTTCACTTCATGAAATATTTAAGAAGAAACAGGAAGAAACAAGTTCCATAGTCACCATCAACAACAGCAAAGAGACCTGGCTGTGAGAAACAACTAGGGAAAGAGTGCTTCCTCTGCAAACAAACTCTCACTACCAATGGCTGATTTGTAGTACTCCAGCAATGTTTTATCATTTCTGACGTAGAGCTTTTGAAAAAGAGAAGTTACCTAGCTGAGTATTTCTTTTATATCCCAACTCAGTATGAAGCTACCTTTAGCTCTACCTAAAATGAGTATTTGCCATTGACTTGACAGTTCTTTGTTGCAGGTCTGTCTCCTCTTCCCTGTGTGGGACACTTACATGTGTGAATCAGAGAAGAAACACCTGAAACAATATTTCCAAGTTATAATCAGAAAATTAGTAACTTTGGATGTTTTACAGCTGAAATACCATGTGTCTGAAATTATTTCAAAGGCACCTTTTGCCTTGATATTACTGGCTCTATGTGAGCAAATCCAGACATGCACTGGGAAAGGCAAACGGTATGAATGTGCATTTTTTTTTTTTAAGAAAAAGTGTACAAAAGGAGCCAAATAAAACTTATTTTCTACAAAATTATTTTAATTCTATGCCATCTGTGACGCTTTTTCTTGTGTGCCCATCTGTGAAGCTTTTTCTTGTGTGCATGGACTGTTCTATATCCAGACTTGGGATGCCATACCATGACCATATAATTTCAGTTCTAATTTTCACTGTTGGATAATGATATTTTTTATTTTCTTTTTTAATATCAGGGGCAAGAAACCTCATTTTCCTTGAACTTGTACTGTATGCAAACAACATACTGTTATCAGTAGCCAAGAAAACTTACTTTTTTAAGCTGCTGCTTTTTTGTGTGAGGGGCAAGGTTCCAACTTAATTTGTCCTAATTTTAAAAGATTGAATGTTGCTGGTATGTTTCATTCAAGTAATGTATTGCATTTTGGAGGAAGGAAAGATCCCTCTGAATCTCCATAAATGTCTTTTTTTTTTTTTTTTTTTTTGCAAGCCATATGTGTTTGAAACACTATTTTAATCAGTATAATAATTTTCAGTGAGAAAAGTAATTTATTCCTGTAATTGTGAAGTAAGCATTACTGTTCACATACTTTATGAAATTTCTGAGCTAGATTTTAGTCATCTGCCCTTGGGATGTCACTTCTACTCTCTCATTCTTATGTACAGTGTGACAGTTTTGCATCTGTTCATCTTACATACTTATCATTAAGATTTAAGGTAGTTTAAGCTGTTTTATGAGGCTCATAACTGCAACGTTTCCAGTCTTTTAGAAGCAATTGTCTTTTGGTCACTCGGGTTTTGATAAGACACATGCTTACCTTCAAGGGGGAGTATTGATATTATGTAAGTAAATAACTAGATACATAGATCAACTTTTTAATGCATCTGAATATAATCAAGATTCTCTGGCTCAGTGCTTGTTCCACTGCAGTTCAGCTTCAGCCTCCCAGATTTGTAGCTGGTTCTAAATTGAGCGTGCTCTTAAACAGTGTTTTTAAAGGCATAGTTCAGTGCCTGTGGTCTGTGGAGTGTGTTTCATTATAATTGCATGCCAGGTGATGTAACTTGAAACAACAGATAAAGCAGACATAATTGCAAGGTAGAAGATAGTTTTACTCTCCCAGAACTAAGACAGTGACACTGTCTGCAGCAAAGAAAGCTGAATGAACATCACTTATGTTTCTTTGGTCACAGGCTACAAGCTAGGTCTGGTATGATTATCTGCCAAAGTATGAGGCACAGAGAGAACCAGGAAAACAAATGCAGAGCAGAAGACAGACCACCCAGAAATAAGGCACATACTGGGTAGGAAGATTGCAGAATGCACAGCTGGAGATTGGTTCATTTTGGATGCGGGTTGGAGGCTTCTGGGTCACCAAAGGAAAAATTTCTACTGAGCACTGTCAACCTGCAAAGAAGAGGTATTGCTATGCTTTAGGGGAATCCCATTTTCAGTTAAACAAAGCCTGGTGCTTTCTGCAACTGTCTACTGTTCTTTATAGGTAACAGCAGGTGGCCTCTAATGTAGGGACTTAAATAGGAATATTTCAGTGACTGAAAGAAAACTTCCCATAACTAGTGACAATGTCCGTCTGTGTTTTATGTTCATATCTTCAAAGTTCAACTGAACTAGATTGTGGGGTGGGAGATTAAAAACAAAATTGAAACACTGTGATAAAGGTAAAGCAGAGCTTACAGGAACACATCTTTTCATGATTAAAACCAGAAATTTGGCCTGCTTCCAAGTGCAATAAAAAGAGTCAGGTCGAAGTGGAGAGGTTTGATTTTCTGGCTCTCTTGATGGAGAAAATACTGAATCCATGGCTTCTCTGTAGGCTTCAGTGTAATATCTGAGTGATGATACCTAGGCAATATAGTCAAGAGGAGATAAATAACTTGTGTAGCTTTTAGTTAGTATATATGTATATGAACCTGTAAGTGATCTTATACCTGAGTGAGTTAAGCTGAAAAATACCTCTAGATAAAAAAGAACAAATATCCTGGTTTCTTTTCCCCCCACGCCACCCCACCACTAATGCATTTTCCAGACTCCTGCAAATTGTGGAATAGTAACAGAATCAAAGAATCATTTTGGTTGGAAAAGACCTGTAAGACCATCAAATCCAACTGTCAACCTAACACTGCCAAGCCCACCGCTAAACCATGTCTCTAAGTGCCACATATACATATCTTTTAAATACCTCCAGGGACAGTGGACAGTGACCCCACTGCTTCCCTGGGCAGCCTGTTCGTGCTTGACCACTCTTTCAGTGAAGACATTTTTCCTAATACCCAATCAAAACCTCCCCTTGTGCAACTTGATGCTGTTTTCTCTCATCCTGTCGCTTTTTACTTGGGAGAAGAGACCGACCTCCACCTGGCTACATCTTTTCAGGTAGTTGTAGAGAGCAGTAAAGTCACCCCTGAGCCTCCTTGTTCTCCAGGCTAAACAACCCCAGCTCCTCAGCTGCTTCTCATAGACCTTCTTGTCTACCTATGCACACTGCTGGCTCTTGTTCAGCTGCTGTCAAACAGCACCCTCAGGTCCTTTCCTGCCAAGCAGCTTTGCAAACACTACCCCCAGCCTGTGGTGCTGGCTGGGGCGGTTGTGACCCAAAGACAAGATCAAGCACTTGACCTTATGCAGTTGGTCTTGGCTCATGGATCCAGCCTGTCCAGATCCCCCTGCAGAGCCTTCCTACCCTCCAGCAGATCAAAACATTCTGCTCCTCATCCCTATTTTCCAGCTCAGAGGGCTGGGTACTCATAGAAAAACTGGTCCTCTTATAAGAGAAGGTGGCAAAGAAGGCTTGAAGTACCTCAGTCTTTTCCTCATCTTTTGTCACTATGTTTCCCCCCAGATCCGCTAAAGGAGGGAGATTCTCCCTAGCCCCTCTTTTGTTCCTAATGTATTTATAGAAACACTTTTAATTGTTTTTTACAGCTGTGTCCAGATAAAATTCTGTGTGGGCTTTGACCCTCCCTGCATAACCTCTTGACATCCTTGTGCTCCTCCTGTGTTGCCTGCCATTTCTTCCAGAGGTCATAAACTCTTCTATTTGTCCTGAGTTTCAGCCAAAGCTCTCTCTTCAATCTTACTCTCGCTCATCTTGTCTTTTGGCGCATCGGGATTACCTGTTTCTGCACCCTTAAGATTTGCTTCTTGAAGAATGTCAGGCCTTCCTGGACTCCTTTGCCTCCCAAGGGACTGTTAATCATGCCCGTAAACAGGCCAAAGTCTGCCCTCCGGAAGTCCAAGGTAACAGTTCCACTGATCCCCATCCTTACTTTTGCAAGAACTGATACATCTTTGGAAGATCTGTGTCACTGATACAATCTGTGGAGGAAGAAAGACAGTTCCATCATTTTGAAGAAATATGACTAAATATATGTTCTTAATATATTAATTAGGAAGCACTATATTTTAGACTTCTTAAGAGTTACAGTCTTATAAAATGAGACAATCCATAATTTCTTCTGCTTCCAATACTGGGAGCCAATGTCACTATGGGGAAGATAGTAATTCTCATTTATTTTCCTGACGCACATGGAAATCCTGCATGCAATGGAAACTCTTTGCCTACAGCACAGCAACATCTGTGACAATGTAATTGGCATTGCACATTTGTGAATGCAATTATTGTATTTTTCCTACAACACTATGGTTTTCCTCACAAACAGGGTTGCAGCAATAACTCTGGCCTATTTTCAGAATTTCTGATTTCCTCTTCTTAACATTGCAGTTTGCTTAGAATATTTTTCTTCCAGAACGTGGTTAAAGAAGATTGAAACCATCAGAAGAAAAACTGGAACATTTGTAAAAACTCAGAAGGAGAACATTTTGTAATGCTCTGCAGTCATATTGAGGTCTTTCAGCTATACTAATGATTGGAGAACTCTGGAAAAACCTGGATTTTAGTGACAGCGAAAAATACAACTAATGCATCAAACTCTTTGCAAAGGGTGGTGTTTCATGGAAAGAGGCTAATAGGAATATAAGGGTTTCTGGTGATTTGGTTTTTTCATAAGAACTAATTGTTCTGGTGTCCTTTTTGTTTGACATGGATACCTGTCAGCTATGAACTGGACTAAGACCATGAGCTCATTTTAGAGCAACAGCTGTGGCACTATAATGGGAGTCAAGCATGTCTGACTTGCACTATGTTTTAACTGGTGATACAGATGTGAGGCTCTGTGTTCTGACATCTAGTATCTTGAATCTATCAGGCAACTTGCCGAGCTCCTGTTTAGTGATATCATTAGTTACTAATGTTCTTCAGATATAAGATGGAGTCACACTTCATCATGTAACTATCCCATATGGGTTCTATAAATGTCAAAGCTCTTAGAGTGTTCTACCTGCAACCTGGAAGAAACAATGTTTAGCTGTGAGTAAATCAGATCAATATGGTATCATCCGCTGCCTTATGCTTGTGAAAGACTGACATCTGTAATTTCCTTCTTTTCTTTGGTATCAGTTTTCAATACAGATCAGTGTTGATGTGAGGACTAATATCCCTTTGTTGGTGGTGGAAGTTTTATGCTTTTAGCTGGAAGCAGGGAAAGAAACATTTTGAAAGAATTCAGACTAGTTGTGTTATTTTAAAGTAAACTGTGAAAGTTAAACTTTTTCTACGTTACTTAGTAGGCAGCCTGAAACAATTTCAGAACTTTTAGGTATTTCTGACAGATCCTGGATGTTAGGTAATATGTTTACTATATTAAGCCTTCCAGAATGTCAGCTGTCTTTAAATGCAGATGGGGAGTGTGAGGGATGGGGAATAATAAAAAATAAGCTTAACCGCAGTTGGAAGAAAAAGTTTTGGTGGGAGAAGCATTTTAAGCACCTGGAAGAAAATGGCAAAAAGATGAGTAGCCAACTTGGACTTTTAAAGAATAAGTCATACGAAGAAAAAGCTATACATGAGAGTTATGGGCCCCATGGATAGAAGAAAAGCAGATGTTTGGGCTGTAGCTTTTGATACTGTCTTTCATGTTTTGGAAACTTGGCTTAACCAAAACAGCTATAAGCTGAATGCCAAAGTACTTTGAAAAGCATTTTCAGAGAGTGTTTACTGATTAGTTGATGTCCTTTTGTCAAAGTGGAAATATATTTTATTTTTGAGATCTGTACTGTGGCTAGTTTTGTTTCACACACGTGACCTGTATTGAGCATAGAGTGCTGAGTAAATTAGCAGAAATCAAAAAATTCTGAGACTGCTGGGAAGGCAGAGTTAGGATTCATAATGATCCTAACAAATCAGAGAGTGCTCTAAAAAAAGTAGACTGTTTTTTCCTTTCTAGGAACAAGTGCAAAATATCAATGCAACTCAAGGAAAATAACTGAGAAAACATGGGATGCCTCAGATTAAGCCCTTGGGTTCTGCTGCACCACAAGCTGAAGAGGAATATTTGCCTTTTGTGCAGCAGTGCAACATCACATGGAGATATTTACGAAACTTTTAGCTACCAAGTATATGAGGCATGAAATGGTGTGTAAAGGAAAGAAGCAATTTTGTTGCTGCAACAGTAGTAGATAGAGCTTAAATAGTAGCGAGGAAGAGTTGGGATAATACTAGAAAAATGTCTATAAGGGTAAAATAGTTGACTACTGGACTAGATAGTCTATGCCAGTGATGGAAATTCTGCTGTATGCAGTGTTAAGAACAGGCTGGGCAAATGCCTGTTAAAAATGGCAGGTACCTTTGACCTCGTTTTAGGACGAGTGATTGGCTTCTTGAGGTATCTTCCAGCAACTGCATATCTTTATTATTCCATGGTCGAGAACAAAACTTCTGACATTCCAAACACCAATGCTCTGTGTCTTTAAAAACAGCTGTAGAAAGGTCTTTGTAAATAACTAAATCTGTCCTTTAAAAATATCTCTGCAGTGCAGTTGTAGGACAGAATCCTGCTGGCCTTGGTTCAGTTTGAAAAATCAAGCAGATACATGGACTAGACATGACAGCAGAAAGTAGCTCCATTAGGTGCCTAGTCCCAGAACAGAAAATGAATTAGTTGCTGGGATAAGGAAAATAGAAGCACATGGAGGGATGTTTGAAGCCTTTTTCTTTTCTAGCTTCCATGTTAGTCTTTCACCTAAGGGTTACAATTTGGCAGCTGTCAGTATAGCTGTCATATTAGAACAGGGCAATGAGTGGGTGGAGAGAGCCTGTGATATTTCTAGGAAGTATTTTGCTGATGGAGCTTTCTCTCCATTTTTGCCTTCTTTGAGCAGTAAAACACCAATACACTTCTCAATTACATGGACTTCTTGAGATTCTTCCTTTCAAGAACTGTGCTTCACTCACCTGTGAAATTTAATTTCTTTCGTGTTTTGCTCCAGTGTGTCTGCCTGTCTCTGCTATAGTTGGTTGTTAAACCAGCTCTGAATACTATGTTTCATCTCCTTTTACTGGCCTGACATTGGATGAGCTCTTTTCGAGGTATTTACACTATTGTCTTTCAGCAGCTGCCATCCCTTGTTTCTTTGCTGTCATTCCGGACTTCTAGGTTTCAGGACACCACTGCTGGTTTTGATTGCTCTCTTTGTAACTGCTGTGGTATTTCTACCTTCAAAGGGTATTATTTATCAGTCTCCTCAGCTCTTCCACTTTCTTATTTCTCCTTACTGGTACTTGCTTTTTTATCACACTGCAATCCATCACTTAGCCCCACCAGCCACTTGGCTATCCATCAGCCTTGCTTGCCTTGGCATTCCTACCGACCTCTGTTCCTTCTGCTCTGACTGCAGGTCCTTTAATTTTCCCTGCTGGCCACTGTTTGAGCTACTTCACCATGCACTGACTCCACACTTCATTAGCTCCTGCTATCCGTGGCAAAGCTTAACCTCCTGGCTTCTTCTTCACCTTTCAGCCTCTCTCATCCTCTGGTTGTTTCTTGACTGTTCCAGTTGTCTCTTAGCTGTCTCGTATCTTTGTCTGTATTGTTCTACACTCCACACCATCTGTTGTGCTGCTGCCTGCATGACTCATCCTAAAAACAATAAAGATCCTACTGCATTCCCAAGCATTGCACTAGGGAGCCAATGAAGGCACGCCTGTATCCAAAATCTACTTCAGCAGCAGTCAAGCCAAGGTCCTCATGGAATTCAGGTACATAATTTTTGTTTAAATCAATAGAAGTTAACTGCCAAATACATCTGAGAATCCTGCCAAAGTTTCATCATAACTCTAAGAAAAAGAGGCAATTGTTTCCTGGGGCTGATCTAAAAACACCTCTGAAGGGATAAACCTGAAAGTTCTTAAGTTTCTTAGCAAGTAACTTGAAAAAAAAATTTCTGCACATACAATTACTGAGTGTTTTATGAGCATGGACAACATATGGTCTGTACACAATGGAATAAACTAAGAAAAATCTGTCACAAATACCAAGATTCATATATGCAGTAGACAAGGCAATAAATATGAAAGCTCATAAAACCAGGGAAATGGAACATTCCATCAGACCTTTTTTAAAGGTACACAAGGCACGTAGTGCTTAAACCCACTGCTACTTAACTATTAACAAACTAGATTTAAACCACAGTTTAGTTTCATATCCTAAGCAGGAACAATTTTAGATATATCAGGAAGCTTTTTCCTCTAGTGTTTTAAAAGGTAGTGGAAGCACATAGTGACCTTAAATATTTTTTTGTCTCATCTAACATCTGGATAAACCCAGTCTATATTTCACTGAAATCAATGGAGAGAGACCCGTGTAAAGATGGGAATAATGCCTTTAGTATTTTGGATGTGTTTAGGGTCTGTGTTTAACCACAGCTTGTTTACAAGCTTGTTTACAGATGGTGACTGAACAAGCCTAATTTCAACTGCTTTGCATGGTCAGTACGAAGTATTGCCTTTGTGCAGCAACATGTTTACTTAAACACTGTAAATAATATCTGAAGCCGATTGAAGAAATTCTTTCTGTCATTAGTAGTTCCAGCATCATCATTAGCTAGTGCTCAATCCTTTTCAGCCTTGACACCTTTTAATTTTACATTTCTGCAGTTCCAATCCCCTGTTAAGCCGTTGGTTCCCCACTGGATGGCAGTCCCTGCAATGTTATTCACTCTGGGAGGAAAGTCTGACTTTAAAAGCAGCGTACTGAAATCTCATACTGCTTTACACATGAATATGTACAAGAAATATTACAGCGGTGAGTATATTTGCAACCATTTTTCTTGATGCCAGAGTGTAAGTATGTGAAAGACTTCTCTGTCGATGTCTTCAGCTCCCATTCATTTTCCAATTGAAACTTCAGGGCTTAACACCTGCATGAAAGTGTAACAGCTTGCACTTCTATGGAACCAGCCAAAAATTTCAAAGCACTTTATACAATCTGAGTCAATTAAGAAGGCATCGTGTGTGTGTGTGTGTGTGTGTGTGTGTGTGTGAGTGTACATGCTGACTTTATACATAGCTCATAAAAGGGGAAAAAATCTGGAGTTTTCAAAGTTGTGTGAATTACACAGAATTACAGTGTTTATATAGACATCCACTGTATGTCTAATGTGGGGAAGGAATTAAATGGCTAAAAAGAAATGACTATGTAAATGGTTTAAATACAGTAGGTCAGAACTACATAGTATTGACATGACTGATGTACTTAAATTAGAATTGAAAGTTAAAGCATAGATTGCAGAGGTAGAGAAAGTCATGTGGACTTCACCAGGATTTCTGTGTGTATGGTTATAAAAGGTGAGAGTTATGTAGGGTGAGTTTACTGCCACAAGGAATTATTCCCACCAAAAGCTGGAGCTCTCCATGCTGGCATCTGTCTGGAAGCAGAAGGTGAAAAAGTGTTGGTACAGCCCCCATAAAATACTGCAATCTATAAGGTGCATTTCCCTCAGGTAGCAGGGGTTTCACCCTGGTATATTTTAAGGCAATGAGAGTCTCTTGTTTCACTTGGATAGAAATTTATATGACAGCTTATTACAAATAAGTCCTGTAGAGGTCTCTTCAAAAGTGAAAAGGAGATAAATGAAAATAGGAGGAAGAATGTGTGCATCAGTGCCTGTAGAAAAGACCCCTTTCAACACCCTTTACAGATGCCTGCATCTGAGCATTTCAAAGCACTACTATCTGTCACACAGATGGCTGGTTTTGTGCCCCTCTTACAGATGTGATGTTGAGATGGTAAAGTGACTAGCTTAAAGTTATGTAGCAGCTTAATAGCAGAGCTAGGGCTAAAATTAAGTTCTAATTGTCAGTTTTGCGTACTATCAACAGCATTAAGGACCGTCAGTTCAAAACAAGCTTTCGCTCGAGTTTTTACAATAGTTGTTTTATTCTAGGTATTTTCAGGGTAACAATGGCTTTTTAAATGCTTTTGTCAAAGGGTGTGTTCTGTAGAAAGAAAACATTGCAGCAACATTTTATTGAAACTTTAAGCACAGTACGTCCCCTGCAGTACATGTTGCTTACTAGTTTGTTGGCAAGCTCTTCTGTTTCCTGAGATGTAAACTGTTTCAATCCAAGATCATTCCTTTGCCCTCCTTTACAACTCATATATTATTGAAATGGTTACTCACAGCTCTCTCCAATTAGTTCATTGTGCTAAATTTTCTCCCTTGATAAATTTTGAAAGGATCTCTGTCATATTTTCACTTCTGTTAGCCCTTTTGCTTGTGCTTCCTAAACTTCTGCTGAAATATCATGTTACTCATTTCCAAGCACACCTTGCTTTAAAACTGCCTCTGATGCTATGGTGGCTCCTAAATTAGAGGACCAGAATTCAGCTTTGGTGTTGAGCCTGATAGTGCCCCTCCCTCTCCTCCTGTTGCCCGTCTGTTTGCAGGCACGTGCTGTGTCTCACCCAACTCAATTTGTAAGCTTCTTGGGACAAGGACAGCCTCTGTTTCTGCTGTACCTCGTCCATGTAAAAGACTCCTTGGCATTTTGGTTACGCCCACAGTAGATTTTGCATTAATTAAATTTTATCGTGAGAAACCCTATCATCAAATTCCTGACCAAGAATGCTGTTATTTCTGTCAGATTGAGCTTTCAGATTACTTTCTTTCTAAATCTTTCTTTGCCACTTTTCCACCATTTTCCACATCCGCTTTCCTTTCCTTTCTCTCCACCCTCCTCCCCAGCTTTCTGCTTGCAGGGAAATGCTTGTACCTCATTAGTGTGGCCCATTTCTTTGCATTTCTGAGGCCTTTATTCAAACCCCTTGGCCAGCAACTTTCTCCCTGTTTATTGTGAGCTTTTTTCTGCCTGGGAGAGTGCCCTGACACACCCTCCACTCCTGCCCAATCCTTTTCCATGCTGACGCAATTCGTTTTTTTGGTCTGCTGCCTGTCCCGAGATAACCTCGTTCACTATCCCCACACAGTCACATCCTCTTGCTTAGGAAGAGAGTTTTCTCCTCAGCTGGATGGTCTTGGTTGTGTAGACCGCTGTAATAACCCGCAGACTGTGCGCAGATAATCTGGGAGACAAAGCATGTTACTTTTTATTGTACTTTGAGCTGCCACCACAGACAGAGGCAAGTTCTGCACAGAGTAAGGCAAACAACCATATGGCAATGAAGTTACAGGAGCTCCAGGGCAGTTGGACAGATATACTTATTCTTGCTGAGTCACTGTCCCTTCAGAAATGGCGAGGACAAGGAAAAATTGTGGGAATTTAGTGATTTAGTACTTATCTGCAGGGGAGGCAGAATATTCAGTTATTGTTGGTGATTGCTAGACTGAGGGAAATATCCCTAAATAAGAAATGTCCCACAGGGTTAGAAAGACCAGTCATTCATTAAGGATAAACTTGGAGTACAGTCCAAAGCTTTGTTCCTGTCTGAGATAGAAACTTCTTTATGGCACAAATACACCTGAGTCCAGAGTTTTGGTTTGGCCAGCTGTACAGACAGTCATGGTCCAGTTGTGAGTGGCATCCAGAAATACAGAACAGGCTCTCAGTGTTTGGATATATCATTTAAAGTTTTTTTTGTTGTATGGGCAACTGTTTATAGACTTCCCCAGTACACGAAGTGGAGCCATGTTTGTGCTCTGAAGTTCAGGTGGTGAACTGTGAGTTGCTGTGTTGCCCTAATAAATTCAGAACAAATTATATCTACCTGGAAAGTCCCCTGTATTCTCTTATGTTCATTTATTAAATGGACTTGCACATAGATTAAGTATTAGTGGACAAAAGGAGATTGCTTTGCCATAACATGATTCTAAAACATTTTATTAAAGACTTTTCATAACTGAGATTCCCTTGCCCTGTACATATTTACCTGTCTTGTAGTGGGTGCTTGGATGAGGCTTATTATAGGCAGCTTTGTGATATGTCTTCAATGAAGGAAACATCCTTTGGTCCTACAGAGCACACTATGGGTTCACACATGAGCTTTAAGGCAGCTCCATGCTAATTGCCCTCCACATAACCTTTGACTCTAGTGGCCTTTGAAGATTCCCATTTTAGATTTGTATTTTCCTATTGATTACAGAGTATACTTTTTGAGGTTACCATTATTAAAAGTACATGGTCATTACTTGCTCTGTGGTAATGCTTAGAGGAGCAAACTCATGTTGGTTTTCATTGCTTTGGCTGTGCAAACCCACAGATGGCATTACTGAGTTCGCAGGAGGTTGGGTTGGGAGGGAAGAGGACTCTGGTGATTTAGAGCTCTTCCTCTGGAAGTGCTACCGTGCTCCGTCCCTCCAATCCGAAGTCTCAGGTGGATTTGCATACACAGTGGAATTGAAACTCTTTGGTTCCTGCCAGAAAGTTGCTTCTGACACATTTCAGGAAGTCACTTGCACCATACGTTTGACATGTTTTCTTATCACCTTAAAAACTATCTGCTCAGCTTTAATTCTTACCTGATTTTGCATTTTGGGAGGATCTCACCTAGGCTGATTTTTATCCTGGAGCCTCATTTCTTCACATTTTACTTAGATACATTACCCTCTTGGGACATGTTGAAAAATTTCCTGGTGGGAATTGCTTCTGGGCGAACTGTTGATATTTATGTCTGTGAAATTTGGATGTTTTGCACTCTGTAAACACAGACTTCTTTTAAAGTCAAACAGTCTGAGAAATATAATTGCATTATATTATTTGATGACAACAATGATACATGATTTTGACTTTTCTTATTAATGCAGTACTTTTTTTGCCGATGAAAGGAAAGTCATGGGAAGTGTACTATCTTGGTCAAAGATCTTTCATATGATTACAGTTCATCCTTAGTAAAACCCAAGGGTGACCATCAGGATAGAAGAGGATGTGGGTTATTTTGAATAGCTTCTTTATATACCATTTGTCTATGTGACTGTTGATATTGTAGGTGTAAAGGGTTAATCTAGCCCCAGCATGATCAGACATCTGCAGGAAGGCAGACTATACTTAATCTAATCACTGAAATATTTAGTCAGCAGGTTCAGACACTAGAACATATTTTTCTCCTGAGTCTAAAAGAGGGCATCCAGGATAGAAGAGAAACAGGACTATATAGCTTCATGAAAACAAAGTTTGCTGACTGGCTGAATCAGTCTTATCTGCTGTAACTAACAGAGAAGACAGGAGAATGATAAAACCCCAGGGGAAGGGCAGGAGGAGACATACCTTTTGCTCCTTAAAAATAAAGTTCTTTGCAGCAAAGGGGACTCAATAACTGGAGATGATGTTTGAAGAGAAGTGCACCTTGTGTTGCTGTGGAAGATACAAAAGACTCTCAGGAGAGGTTAGGCAACCAAGATGGAGTCCTGCGCTTGTGTTTCAGATGCACGGAGCAGCAATGATAGGTATGTCTCACATGGTGCAGAGCTACCAAGGGGGTGCTGACATGAATTAGGTTGTCCACATGCCACAAGATAAGGCCATACAGAGATGCTAGCTGAAGTGCTGGAAGCAGCACAGCTACATCAGCTTGGTGCCATGGAGATATAAAAACTTGCTTAGTATTAGTTTAGGTACAATGTTCACTGTACTGTGCTCCTTCAAGTCCTGAAAATAAGTCACTTGGTGATACCTAGATCTTACTTGTGCTGTGTAGCATAGCCTGGGTATTTTATTTCATTTGTGAGTAAAGTGGTTGAGGTTGAGCATTTCTTTTAGACAAATTAGGTGTAAGGAAGCAGGAAGGTAGAGTTGAGGCAAGAGCATCTATGGACTGTGGGGGAGTCTTGGAAAGATGTGCCTTAAGCTCTTGAGGAGCCTGACGGGGGAAAGAAAGAACATCATTGCTGGAGTCTGGAGAATGCTTTCAGGCCAGATGTAGTTTACCTGTATGAAAAGTCCTCCCAGCCAGAGCAGTAGGAAGCAAAACTGAGGTCCAATACCAAAATATGCTGACTGTTCGCAGAACAATCTCTGTCAGTGTTGGGATAATTTTCTTCTATTTTTTTATAAGCATCATTTAGCTGTTGTTATCTCTTTGCCCTGTTTCAAGTTTTGCAAGGGAAGTTAGATCCTTATGCAGATTCCCATAGATAACAATAAAAATCAGCAGTGTATGTCAGTGAACCCCTGACCAAATGCAAGTTTTTTCCTGCAACATTAATTTCTGGATTTACCCAAGAAATTAGTTTTTTATTCCTTCTTTTATATTTTAAAAAAAATTATGTATGTTCACTTGCTTGCAGTTAGTAGCATGACAATAATAAACCATTAAAAGAAGGATAGGGACTTTGCAGATGAGCTCAGGAAACTCTTGCTGCTCATTGGGGACTGGGCAGCAGTGACTGTGAGGGAAGCTGAGGAAGCTCTGGCAGAGCAGGTGTGGTGAGGAAATGTGGAGTTAGACAGGAAGGGATAAATGGGAGGGAGGGAGGGAGGGAAGCCAGCTGTATCCTGGGATTTGTAGGTGGTGACAAGAAAGCTGTATTTGCCTGACAGTAGAGAGTGAGCAAGTGGGACATCTGTCATCCCTACTTTTCAGCTCTATGGAAAATACTGTTAGAGCTTCAAAATGACATGATCAAATACCATGTTTCAGTGAGGATCATGGTCTACCTTAATCCCATGCATGATCTTTGCCTTTTGCCCCTGGTTTGTTAATTCACTCAGCTGTTTTGTGCACAGTTATCAGACATGTAAGAGCCAGACCAGCATTTCTGATTGTTATCAAGGATGATACTTTGAGCTCTAAAGCAGTCACATACGTGAGTAAAAGGCTTGCAATTTGTACAATTTATTAGCTACTCTTTTCCAAAGCATGAAAATCAATGAAGCTTTATAACCCTGTTGCAAATAGGGAAAGAGAGAGTTTTAGCTGATGGAGACAGCAATTGCAATGAAATATGTGTTATGAACCCATGAGCATGTTCCTTTATCACAGAACACTGTTGGGAAATGCATTAACTGTTAACCACCAGTTAACTGCCAGGTCAGGCAGACAACCCAAATGTAAAGGTCTGTTACCCGTTACAGCAACTGTAGGTATGACAGCTCAACTGGGAAGCTGGCACAAATCAGCAAGATCTTGTCAGTGAGCTTCCCCTGCTGCCATCTGTTTTCTAGTGATTTGGAGAAGAGCATCCTTTGGTCTCTGGAAATACTAGAATGATCAGCAGTTACTCTCATGAATACTCAATCAAAGCAAATGAGTCTTTCCAATGAATGAGTATAAACTCTCTATGCATCCACTTAAAAAAAAATCTAGTGCTATAAAATATGACTATGAAATGTAGGGGAAAGAGCAGTTAGTTGTATTTCAAGTGTCCACTGTTAGGCTATGGTTTATGAAAAAGGACTTAAATTCCTCAAAGAAGGGATGAATTAAAAAGAAGGATAATGAATAAAAGTAAAGAGTTTTGCTTGGGAAAATTATTAGCAACTCATTAAAACACCTGAAAGGCAAAATAAGTTGATTTTGCTTTTTAATAAATTATGTGAAAAAGTTTTCAAAATTAAGCATTGCTTTGAGTATAATTGAATGTGTTTTGGAAGTGGAAGGAAAGGGAAGTATGGAGATGTGCTCAAAGGAATCCGAGTCTTGTCCACTGAGCTTTCAAAAATTGTCAAAATCTGGGGGTAATGTATGAGACCACAGACTGAAAAAGTGGCAAGATAGAAGTATTTCTAGTCATACCAGAAAAAACTCTACTTTTGGCAAATAGTAAAAGTAAAGTTTCAGAAAATGTCCAAGCCAGTCTAACAGTGTGCTGCTTTTTTAGTTTATTTCTGCAGTTTTCTGAATCCTCAGTGAGTTTATTCAAGCCAAAAGAGCAGAAAACTAAACTATAAAAAAAGAGTGATTCATTTTGTGCCAACTAAGCTTTCTGACCTGGTTCTCCACTGCATCAGATGGGTGCCCATGCTGGCCAAGGGGAAGGGCGGGAAGACACAGCCAAGGGTCAGAGGAGGTGGAACCATTGTTTTGAGCAGCAACTAGCTATTCAGTAAGGTATGGTTTTACAGTATGCTGAAGCCAAAATTAACTCAAATACTATACAAAGAGGAGATTCAAAATTATGGGGTTTGTCCAAGTGATAGGAACCTCTGTGATCTTTTTCTTCTGAGTTGTTGCATATAAAAAGGAATGCATTTAATATTTCAGGTCAGAATAGTCACAGAAAATTGAAATAGAAAACAAAACATTTTTGAAGTGAAATGAAGAGGATGTGGAAACATGAATTCAGACATACATCAGAAATCAGGAGAAAGGGTCCAAATCTGTTGTTTTACTTTTAGATAGACCGCAATATTTTAAATAAATAAAAAAACCAGAGCCTTACTTACTTACAAATGGCAGCAATTATCCAGCTTCTACCAAGATTTTTTTTATTCTGTGAACCAGGCCACCAAACACTGGTAGTGAGTGCTTTGGTTCCAGTTTGATATTGCAGTTGGCATACAGGTAAAACTCCTAGGGGGTTTAGGTGGCAACCCTCCAGAAGGGAATGACAAAATAATTCAAACATCTCCCCATTTGTCATGTCATTCCTCCTCTGGATGTCTTTTTGGGGTCCAATGTGTATGTGGAATGATCCATGGTGGCATGGGGGGTAAGAAATTGCTTTTTCTTGTTAAATACATGTGATGATTCCACAAGTGGCTTGATCTGTCTTTACTAGGCAAAATACCCAAGAAATTCACTAAGTATTTTGCCTGAAAAAAGACTGGAGAACAGGGCCTAGACTGTGAATTCAGTCCCTGCATCACCTGTGGATCAGTCACTCAAAGACTTAAATGGTAAGTCCGTTCATGGCCCCATGTGTATGGAGGGCAATTTTAGAAAGATCTTATACCATCCTAGCCTAATGGGAACCCAGCTTTGCTGCTATTTGAATTGAGGTAAGCCATGGCCCTTTCCTGTTTCTGTTGGGAAGTTCACCAGGCGTGTCACGAAAGGTTATCAGTGTAACCCAGCCCGCATTCATTGCAGGGTGAAACCAGTCAATTTCAAGTAGAGGAACAAAAGGTCAGAGCACTGCAAACCCAATACCGCTACCAGCATCTTGGGTTACAAGGTTACAGTACAGAGGAAGGAGGGGGTTGAAGTGTAGCCTAGTAAACACTCAGTCAGGTCTCAAAAATAGAAAGTGACATAGATTCTAACAGGAGAAATATGAAGCTACTGTATAGTACATATTCACCTGTCATTATCACTTACATATGCTGAGAGGGAGGGCAGCTGGCTCCAAACTTCTCTCCCAAGCGGAGAGATATTTTTAAATAAAGTTAATGCATTAAATTTAATATAATTTGGCAGCAGGAGAGACTCTGGAACTTTCATGAACATTTTGGAAATGCTTCACTTTGGATAACAGTATTTCATGGTCTCTCGTGTTGAGTCAATATTGTTCTAGCAGTTTACACTGGGCAAAACAGTGTATAAAAATGATAAAGCTCTTATTCTGATACAGTCAATTCATTTGAACAGTCTTTTGGTTAAACTACTGCACATTTCCTTTTCATTTGCTGTATGCCAGAAAGGTCTTTGAAGGCCTATCTTCAGTCTATATTCTTTGCTTCTTAGGAAACCTCTAAGTTGAACATAGTTCATTGCAAGTGAAATAACCGTGGTGCCATCTTTGATTCATGGGTATCTCCTCTTCTGCATCATCTGCAAAATTTTATGTAAGACAACAGCTTATTTACTGTCGTCTGATATAAGCGTAGAAGAAAGACTCCAGCTGGGATATGTACACTGCTATTGCAAGTTATATTGGAAATAAATAATGCAGGCATAGATACTAATGCAGCAGTAATAAAGGTAGTTAGAAATTCTCACTTTACCTTTGAAAAGAAAATAGAAGACAACAAGGTAGGGAGGTTGGCCAAAAGACTCTATCAGCTGTTAGTTTGTGTAAGCCAGAGTCCTATTAGTCTCCAGCTACGCTTCTGAGTCAGCTTGCTGGATTAGCTGAAGTGCCAGATCCTGCTTTGCTGGAGTGCCAGATCCTGCTTTGTCTCTCAGTGCATGTCAACATTGGAACAAGCCATAAAAAAGCAGGCTCTGTTTCACAAATACCTCCAAGGATTTCAAAACTTTTGAAATCTTCTGAAACCTCTAATCAGGCATGACTTTGTTGAAACCTCTGCTTGCAGAGTGAAAAGGTCAGTCTCTGTATTTAAGTTTTTCTCTTTTATGTACACTGGACTTGCAAAATCTAGTAAAAAATGTCAAAACTGATCATTTGAACAAATGTGTTTGATTTGACGAAGAAGTTTCTGAAGCAAAATCTGTTCATTAAACAGACTCAGTGTAGTTTCACTCCAATACTAAGGTAGCTAAGAGGAATGGGTCTCTCACTCAAAGTCTCACGCACAGAATAGGATTTTTTTAATCATTCCTTCTCGCTACATCTCAGTCTCACATGCCTCTGTGGGCCTGGAAGTGGTTGCATGGTTTTCCAACTATATTGATCCTAAATGTTATTGGCAGTTCATTCCTGCATAAGGGCTGTTAGTGTACCTCTGCCCTGTACTGTAGAACTATTTATTTGATTCTTTTCAGACAAATCGTGGATTTTTACTCTCCTGATAACCACATTCCTTGTACCTGGAAGGAGTGTAGCATCCTGGTGCTGCCAATACATTCCCATGTATCTAGGAAAATTCTTGGGTATTTTTGTAGGAAGGCTGCTATGATTCTGAATAAAGAGCGATTGTAGCTTCCCTGTCTTAAAATCAGGCTAACTGTTTTAGATAACCTAAACCAAATTACAGTAATTCTCCTTTAAGTGCTTTAAAGTTTTATTATCTCCTTGTAGTTTACATCCAATCTAATGCAGTGCAAACAGTGCTGAATTGGGCTTCCAAGAGACATGCAGACACACTGTGCAAGTTATATAATTTAGGAAACCATGGTATTTGTGTATGTTTGCCATGCCAGCCTCTGAAAACAAAACCATCTCTTCTTATTTTGGTATCCATAACCAAAGTACAAATTGGGCTTTGCCAGTGTGTTACAGAGACTGACATTTACCAATGATTACTCTTTGTATTATAGTAACAGTTAATTTTTGTGGGAGCCATAAGCCTGGATCAGGTTTTTAATGTTCCAGGTACTATATAGCTAAACACCAAAGTGACAGTTCCCTAGAAACTTTCAATGAAACTAAGTAAAGCAATTCAGTAGCCACTTGATATTATACTGACAAACCATATAGAAATTCATAGGAGCATAGGATCAGAAAATACAGTTAGGATTACCTGGTTTGATTTATTAATACATTCAGGCCCACATCATGCCTGTAACCTGCAGCTAAACTGGAGCATTTATTTGAAAGAGCTGGAAAATAAAGGGAGTTAGGCTGGAGATGCAACAGAGAAAGGAATTGGAATTAGCATTGGTCACAGTAATACAGCTTTGAGTGGACAGACATGATAGATAGATAGAAAGATAGACAAATAGATGGATGATGTCAGTTTTGTTTGGCAACTGGGCTTAGAAAGATAAGCTGTAAGTCAGCAGAAGGTAATTCTGTATCTCAGGACCCACCATAACAAATGTTGCATTCAGATACTTGTTTTAAAAAGAGAAAGGAGGAACAGGGAGAGATCAGAGGCAAAAATTGCAGCAGGTCAGTTCTGGAGTAAGTCTGACAAAACAGGATCAATTTAGCAGTAAGACAAGTAGGTGATACAAACCATAATTGATAGAAATCCACATATAGTAATTTATTTATATATTTATAGCCCTGGTTCACAATAATGTTCACCTTTTCCACACTGTTTATTAATTTCCTCAGTCATCAAAGACACAAGAAGGGACACCCTTTAAATACAGGTAAAGAGTGTTTATTTTGCCTTTTTAAAATATTATTGACTAAGCTACCTGGTAGTGTTAATAGTAACTAGCTACAAACAAATGATTACTCATGGTTGATGTAATTTGTCCTACCAGGTCGCTCAAGGTTCAGGAAGGAATTAAAGATCAAGCAAAAAAACTTGCAATAGCTAAATGCAACAAAGCAACTAAATGATAGCTTATGGGAATTCTGTTTAAGTCATGCTCTCACCACCTCTACAGGGTGTATTTGCTGGCCACTGCTCCCTCTGCCCTCTGGTTAGCCTGAACCATACATAACCCAGGAAAAGAGCCGGCTTTAGTGATTACAGATTCCATGAAATTCTTGCATGAGCAGAGTCAAAAGCTTGTTGCTCCTGAAGGGCACAGGTGTCACTGAACCTTTGCAGTCCCAAGATGGTTCAAGAACTTATGAATCAGGGAGGTGAAAAACAAAGAGCAATGTCAGTCATTTTAGGCAACTTGTTTCAGATGTTACTAGTTATCTGTGCTCAAAACCCCCTGATTCATGCATTATACAGATGATGTGTAGTGTTTCTTGCACATCATTTTATGTTTATTTTCCCTATCCTTGGGGCCTTTGCAATATAAAAACAAAGAAGTCACATACCCATAGCTTAGAAAATATCCTCTCTGTCTTTCAGTCCAACATTGTTCCTGTTACACAGTCAATGCACAGTCACTAATTCTATAAGCCTACTAGGATGTTATATCACTTATTATGAAAGCCTGTGATGAAGGTGACTCAACACAGTAAGCAGGTTATCCTGTTGCATAATTTGCTTTATAGTAAAAGTAGATGTGGGCTCAACTAACAAAGTTTGCTTTGAGATCCACATTTTTCTGAGACTCAGATTCACTTAAGTAATTCAAAATGTAATTCCACTCCCCTCCCCTTCCACTTCCCTCCCCTCCCCATTCCCTTTCCCTTTCCCTTTCCCTGTTTCCCTTTCCCTTTCCTTTTCCCTTTCCATTTCCCTTTCCCTTTTTCTTCTCTCTTCTCTTCCTAAAAACACCCTAAAATTCGCATACAAACCAGATATTTCCTTCTGTGCCCTAGGTAATTCTGCCCTGAGTTGCTCCTTTTGGGAATGTAACTGGCCACAGTGGAGGAAATGAGATTCGGTTGGGTGCAGGAGGAGGACTCTGGGGATCAATTCCTGGAGCTTCATTACCCAAAAGCTTTGTGCATGGCTGCTTCACTGAAGGTCAGGAAAGTGTCCTGGACAGTGCTTATCAGCTGGGGCTGCCTCTTTCACTCTTGTGCCCACCAATACAAAATTGAAACATCACATGTAGCAAAACATAATCCTCTGGGCTTCAGAGTGCTGGAACCATGGTGGGAAACAGAGGATGGGGAGGAGAAGGGAACCCATGTGGCAAGCAGAAATATAAGTGGTGGAGGCTCAGAAGGTATGGGGGGGACATCAGAAAGGGGGAGAGGTAGCAGCAGTAGGGCTTCTTCCTCCCGTTTTGTCTCTGTCTAAAGAAAGTTACACTTGATTTATCTAGAGTATAAGCTACTATAAATATCCCTCAGTCACTGCAGCCGAGAGAGGAGAAGTTGAGATGTATGAGTAGGGCAATATGAATGTGATGAAAGTCTCTAATCAGATATGGCATGCAAAGGGGGATTCCTTTTTCCAGACAAAAGGTAAACATAATTTCTCAGGCACTTACAATTGCTTATTTGACAGAAATTGATGCTTGGAACTAAGTGGATCCAGCATGATGCTTGTTTACAAGTCAACCTGATAATTCTTTCAACCAGCTTTTTTAATTTTTGATGATACTTAATTTTTATGTTATATGAGTGCAAGTTAGCATAATCTGAGAATATGTGAACTGATGCAAACTGATGGACTGTAGGTTTGTACTTCAGGCTGTCTATGCACTTTGGTTGTAGAACACTTTGTGTTTTATACTGTTGTTTGAACGCATGAGACTGGGGATGCAGGACCCTAAATAGAGATACTGATCCAAGGCTGTTGTGACTGGCACAACTTCACTGAGGCCAGAAGCGCCACAGTAATTTATATCATCTGGGAATATGATACATTCTAACAATTTTAAGAGCTGACTAGCTTAATAGAGCTGATGAGCAAGCAGGAGCTTGATACATCCTTTTATGTGGAAAGCTCTGTGCAGTTCAAATATTTACATTCATGTTTCAGGATGGTCATGCACACTCTTCTCTCTGTCTCTCTTACTCTGCAAGATTACTCCAGACCTTTGAAATGATTAGGTTCCTGAGGAAATGTGCTTCCCAAGCATTTTAAAAAAAGAACAGTCCGTGGAGGCAAGAAATGAATGCTGGACAAGTATCAAGACATTTCCCTGCAGCAATCATAAGCAATATAGATAGTCTCTCCTGATCTTAACACCTTGTTTCTTTTAGATTGATCCTACTATATATTACAAATTAGTGGAAGACCAGGAGAAGACCTCCTGCTCTTATTCCATGTCCCTGGGTTCAGCCTGTATCACACTTTGGCTGGGTACTTTTATGCAAATAAAGGATAGCACATATAGATTATTCAAAATACATTACAGTAGCTCCCTACCCGAGTAACACAGGATTTCAAGTGTTAACATATCTAGGTAAGTGTTATAACTGTTGTCACACACTGAGATTTTACGTGTCTTAAAATGGATTGTTTACTGCTGGCCATTTTGCATTCAGTACTGCTGGTGAAGCCTAGAGACACTTCTGCTAGAGATGCTGCATCTCTTCTGTTTCTAATTTTGTTGTCTTAAACTGAAAATTATCATCATTGGCATGTTCAAGGCAGTGAACACGCTTTGGGTATCATCTGCAGCAGCATTTTTCATCAGCAGAATCTGAGGATCACCTAAGCCCTGGTGTGGTGATTTATAGTTACATTTTTGCCAGAGCACTGAATGCCTCTGGTTGGCACCTGTGTGATACTGCCGTCTGACTCCCTAGCCTCAGGGCACATCATTCAGTACCAGATACTGGCTCTGTTCACCTCTGAAGCATTCTGGAGCCATGATTTGACACAGATGAGATGAATACACTTGATGACTGAATTTCTGTCAAATTCACTAAAGCACATCATATAGAGTTTATGGACTCTATGCTATCTGCAGCAGGACAGTATATGCCTCATCTGGCATAACATCTGTCAAAATAAGCTTCCCCTCTCCCTGTCCCCAAAGTTTAATAAGCTGTCTCTCTGGCCCCAAAATTTAATAAGCTGTATATGTACTGAATCAGCTGTGTAGCTTGTGGCCACAGTGGTTTTGATCTGGTAGAAGCCAGCCTTAAACTGTCACATCAAATCCTGGCCCCAGGTGTATGCTTTGTGGTCAAGGGCGCAGTACTGAAAACTGGGCTTCCTGCCTAGCTAGCCCAGGGCTAAGATACAAACACTCATTCTATTCAGAGCATCAGCTTTTAGAATAGTGAGAACTAGAGCCAAAGGAAAGAAATACAGGGTACCTTGGATGATCTGAAGTAATCTATTGCCACTGCTTTGAATTTTTGTTGTGTTTACTTTTTATATGTATTTTTTGTTCAACAGTTTCATTTCCAATAGAAGGAGTAGCTGCATACACAGAGGGTGGAGTATTTCCTTTTTGACTTTAGGAGCCCCGTTGGAAGAGGCCTGTCATTCCATTCTACAAGGGTTAAATGTGGTGCTGGGAATAAGCATGCTTCTTTCTGTTTTCTCATGCAGACAAAAGGAGTAAAATGCTGTCTAAAGAGCCACCAACTGCTCATGTCATCATTGCTGTGTTTGGAGGCTCTGAAAGGCTATGGCAACCAAACTCTTGTGCAAGACTGTGGATACCTCTAAAAGCAATGTTATTGGATGCCATGGTGTTTCAGTGTGCAGCTGTAGTTTCCAAGCTGATCCTGCCCCTACCCCTTTCAGAGTTATTGAGACAGACTGCATAAGCAAACTACATAAGGGTCTTGGGCACTGTGGTCCTGAAATTCTGAACCTAAAGGTGCAAGCAGAAGCCTCGGATACCCTAAGATCATTAGTTACAATATTTGCTGTAGAAATCAAGGATGTCCATGGGACATCAATAAAAGATTAATCAATAAAAGATTCTCCAGAAGGACTCCCTTCTTTTTTTATTATTCCCTTTATCCTCACTGCAGAGCTGAATTAAATGTATGCCAAAAAACCTACAGAAAAGGGAAGAACAGTGAAAGACTATATCAAATTCAATTACATCTGAAAAAAGAGCTCTCAACTCTGATATGTGTCAGCTCCCAAATTCTTTCTTTCAGAGTGAATTATTCTAAAGCGGAATGAGGCAGACTGATTCCAAAACAGGTTTTCACACATGAGTTATTCTGCAATAGTTATTGCAATGTATGTGTACTCTGTCCTGGCCAGAATTAACTTTTCAAGTACAGACAAGCCATTCCATTAGAGTTGAGCAAATTACAAAAACATTTAATAAAGGTAATTAGTTATAAAATCTGCAATAACATTCGTAGTTCATTTAGGTTTTGCTTTTCACAAACATTTTGTTAGCTGGCACTAAACCTCCTATATTTTTCAAGCAATAGGGAACCTTGTCAGTTCTTCTGTGGCAGCGTTTGCCAAAGTATTTGTAGCAGAACTTTTGATATGCCTGATCTGAAAATTGTTAACAAATAGGCAACTCAGGGACCACTTGAAACTTAAATAATGAAATCTCTGTTAACAGTACTCATAGCATTACAGACGTAAATTATTCCTGAACAGCCTACTGGGTTATGTGAATGTTTACAATTTTCATAAAGGGAACACAAAGAGAACTGTCAAAGACAGAAGGTTGCACATCCCCATTTGCCCAGGCTGTGGCCGTCACTAACTTCATTACCACATATTCGTCCTTCAGTGCACATTAGCTCTGATCTCTAAAGCAACAGGGTAATGACGTTCTCTGCGCATTTTCTGTCAAGTTTCAAATCAATGTTGAGTTTGTCATTGACATTTCAATGGCAAGCACACCTCCCTATTCAAAAGATGAATTTTGGCACTGTCTACTTTAGTTAATCCTTTTAAAAGTGCTTAAACATCAATGGTAGTATTTGGCTCTGCATGCATGATTTCTGGGCAACTACTCAAAACTTACTAAGCAATAATCTTTTTGTTTAATCATTCACTGCAAACATGTTACATAAAATGGACTGATAACAGAGTCACAAGACTCTTTTTTCCACTGGTATTTTACAAATTATGATACTCGAAAAACTTTTGTAAGATAGAGGGTACAAAATCAAATTTCCTACTGCTGTGAGAAACAAGAACTTTTTTCAAACCAGTGGAATTAGCTCTCCTCAAGTCACTAGTGCATCTCTTCCCATGGGAAGCAGATCATCTTTTGAAAAACCCAGGTACTGAAGGATTGCTGCATGTTGTTTTGTTCAGAAACGGTTTGGGTGAGGCAGACATAATGCACCATTAGAAGTTGCATAGGTTTTTATGGAGTAAACACTTGTGTACTGTCAAAAAATTTCAAGCAGTTCAAGAAAGTCATCACCGCATACCCACCGGGAGAGACTCTTGGGTCTGAGATGAGGCAATGCTGTTGCTCTAAGGCCCTTGGCAAGTCCATATTAGGAGATGAATTGTATTAATCTTCAGATAGGCATTTGCATAGTAAGAAAATACACTGGCATTGCTACATACTCCATTGGCTGGAGGAGATTTTTCCCATCTGTCCTTTTGTTATGCACTTAGAAGGTGCTTAAAGTCGCATGATTCTTCTGCTTCCTTGTTTGTATTCCCCATTTACCTCTTGCTTAAGATGACCTGGTGCCCATGGGCTGGAATGTGTCACCACTTTCTCCTATGTGTGATCTCTCTGTGCCTTTGTGCCAGAATCTTCCCCCTGAGCAGTCTGCTGCAAGCTGTGTTCAACAGGAGCCAAAAGCTGTGTTTGCTTTGCAAGGAGACATTCCAAATGAAGCAGTATTTGCCTCAAAAAGGCAAAAAATACAGTGATAGAAAATGCAGGTGTGACTGATGAATAATTTTGCAAAAGTGAATGCTGTATTTGTGCAAGCCTTTGGGTTGTTTATTGTGTAAGTATAATGCTTTTAATTGAATAGAAACCAGTCTGGAAAAACAGGAAAGAAAGAATGGCCTATCTTGAGGTAATTCACCATTCAACAAGCACAAGGGGATTGTTAGTGGACATGCTAGACCTGCCACCTTAGAAGTCTGACTTGAAACAAAGCAGGAGGGAGGGCGGCCTATGAATGGACTTGGAGAAAGGAGATGAGGAAAGCCAGTTGTGACTCTTCCTCTCCAGACACCTTTTTTTTTTTTTGGTGGAGGGGAGAGTGGAAATGTGAAAGGTGAGAAGAAAGATGATTTTTATCTGGGCAATTTTGAAGTTGCTATGCCTTTTGGTCAATATTCCTGTAGGTGCTGTAGTTTTACATGTTGAAAAGGTATTTTGTTTTCAGAAAGCTAGATAATCCATGTGGTTTCAGACATTCTGAGCAGTGGGATTATGGATATCTTAACTCTGTGCAACCTGTAGCATCATAGCAGGTGCAGAGACTTACGGTCCCACACTCAGACCCAGAGCAGAGCAACTGTACCTCAGGAAAGCTCAAGAGACTGATGCCTAAGACACCGTGCTGCCAGGATTTAGCAGGGTATCCAGCCCTGTCGTGAGAAAGGCACGTAAGGTCACAAAGTGGTTGTAGCTTTTGACAATTTTCCTGTGTGTACAGTTGAAGAAGCACGGCTATTTTTTTTTACAAGCATTCTCTAGGCATTTAATGTTTCAAGGGTCTCTAATGCATTTTGTGGTTACAAGGTTTTCCACAAAACCCATTTCTAACAGTATTAAACCTATAGCTAAACCAGGTTAATCCATATAACATGTTTTGGTGCAAAGATTTACTCAATTTGAAGAATGACATACAATCAAGACCTGGGATCATAAATGAGGGGATTTTTTTTGTTGTAAATGTAGTCTAATTTGTCGACCACACTTTTAAATCTCTGTTTTTTTCAGGATTTGTACTTAGATGGTTTTTCCTTCTTTTCCAGCAGTGGCCTGCAGATGTCTTACTGGTTTTTCCTTTTCTTTGCTGCCTGTGGAAATGTCTTTTCCCATGATGGCAGTATGTTGAAGTATTCTTAAAGGGTTCACCTGCAACTACTAATCTCTACCTAAGCCCCCTCCCTTCATAGAATTTATTTTATTAATCTCAAAAATATGTCAAATGGAGATTCTTTCTGTTTCACATTACATTTATTGAGCATAAAGAGGTTGCTTTACAGAGAAATTGCTTTGGAACATGTCTGTATACATGTTTCTGTATGTGTTTGTGTATATATATATATATATGGATGTATGTATATACACCTACTCCTATATGCATAATATACATGCACACATAATATTTATACAAGAAATGCTAGTATAAACAGCTGCTATTTGTTCTCCTAGACTGTTCTTCTGGAATGTAAAATAGCAAGATTATACAGAGGGCAGTATTGTCAGTAGCTGGCAAACCTTTGAGGGGACAAGGAGGAAAAAGATGTTTGATAACTTTATGAATTCTGGAAGACAAAATAAAATGAACAAAAATACACCTGGAGATGGGTACCCAGCAGCACCTAAAAGATGGTGCTGCTTTGACTGTACTTGGGGAAGGGAATGCTTGCAACACAAAGTGCTCTCTTACATGCTTTCCAGTGTGTCCCATCCCCTTGCTCTCAAATACAAACTGGGAAAAGATTTATGGTGTAGGTTAGGTGTAGTAAAAGGAGAACAGGAGTCTCATTGGGATGCAGCAAATAAGTAATTAGGGACATGAAGGAAAAGTCTTCTGAACTTCATAGGAAGCCATGTTCCTTTGTAGGCAAATGGTTTTATACAGTACTCGCAGGTATCTCTCCAACCTCTCTTGTGAACTGGGAAGTAGTATAATACCCTTTAGACAAAAGAATGAAGTTGCAGTCCTTACTTGTAGGTATTTGTTATATTTACACATCTATGTCAGAAAAAACTTTGTTACATCAAATCTAGCTACACATTGGAAGTAATTTTTTTTCTACTAGCATTTTTCCATCTATAACAGTGTCTTCATTTCACTGTTAGTTAAGAAAGCAGCATTAAATTTTGTGATTATTTTTGCATAGATGCATAATGGAAAGGAAGGGAATCTGGTCTTGTCTCACAGAGACTTGTAGGTCTCGTCTGTATTCAAATGTTGTTCTTCAAAGCTGAATGTCAACATATAGTCTGTCCTTATAGTCTAATTTATTTATGATTTATAAGATCTGTGTCTTGCCTAATAAGCAAGAGAATAAAGCTAACTTAATTGAGAGCTGATTGCAAGTACTGTGAACAGAAACCTTTGTTTGCAAGAGCAAGCCACTGGAGCGTGTTAGCAGCGTATTTTTCAGATGAACTGCTTTCATGCCTTATTTTGGGACTAGAATGAAGAAACTAAGGAATGGATACCAAAAACCTTCTATTTGTTTAAAGAAGTGTCTTGTACCAACTGAAAATGTATTTACAGATATTTAAACTTCCTGGGAGATGCTAGCCAGACTGCTTCCTTCCCTGTGGTCCTGTGGCTGTGTCTCTTCATTGCTTTCTGATATTTCACATAATCAATCTCTGACTTTGTACTGCCCATCATAGGGGTTTATTCCCTGACAAAACCAGAGGCAAGTAATTAATAAAGCGAAATGACTCCAAATAAGTAAATTGAGCTAACTGCACTTTGGGACTTGCAGTCCTATATAATTGGTATTGTTCCTGATAAGGTGATTAACCTTTACAAACCATAACAAAGGTTATTACAGCTGCTTTTATATGTGGAAGTAAATAGAGGCATAAGGATGATGTCAGTCTTTGAGTTGTATAATGAATGAATAGCTAAGCTTAAGCCAGGAATCCTTTTCCAGGTTTTCATGCAACCCCAGGATTTTCTGCCTTGTTGATTATTAAAGATTTTTAGCAAACTTCGGTGCTGTGCCAAAACACATTTCTTCATGTTTTTCCCCTTCTGCTTCCTTTAATTTATTTTTTTTTAAAATTTGATATTGTTGTAAATGTATGTCATTGTGATATTGGAGCAGTGTTCACCCTAAGACACATGAATGGCTATGAGCAGGGGTGGGAGAGACTGGAGACTCTTTTGCTTAGTGCAGATTGATCTTGAGCTGTGAACTCAGTGAAGGCTTTAAACTTTTGGTGCTTTGTATTTAGAGTTTTCATTTAGGGCCAAATGTCTTTCCTTATGAAATATCAACATGAAGATTCTTCCTCTGTAGAATTGTTTCTCATGGACTTAGTAAGACAGCCTGCAGCTCTGGAAGCTGAACCACAGGCACCAAGAAAATCAAATATTCCAGGTGGGAAAATACAAATGTGTATGGATAGCAGAGATAGGGAAATCCCGTCACGGTCACTTGGCCTTGTCTTCCCTTGCATAATCCTTCTGGCAGAGCTTGGCTGGCAGCAACACAGGCCAGGTCCAGGTTGAAAAGAAACATTATTAGAACACCTGCTTAAGTCATCACTGAGAAACCTGGAAAATTAAACTAACTTTTCTGCTGCTATGAGCTAATTTGCCCTGCTTGCAAGTCTAAGTAATTTGGTTTTTTCCAAGTTATTCTATTAAATGGAGAAAAAGCCCATAGATGTAGGTTGAACATGCAGATACAATATGCTGATATGTGTATACCCCGTACATAACCATACAGTATAATGAATACTATTTCATTGACATCCCAGTTCCTTACTTGGTCTTCTCTAGTATATTGCCACTTGCAGCTTCTTTAACACGTTCTGTTGTTTTCAGCTCTTAGCTTAGAGTATCTGCAGCGCTGGGATCTTGCTATCCAAGAGATGCTTGTATGCATTCTTGTGTCCCATTTTGCAAGAGGCATTTAAAGAACCTTCTCCACTTAGATATAATTTTCTGATGGGTATTTTTGACTTCTTTTTCTAGGTCTTTTTTTTCGTATATTGGTGCTGAAAGTGCTGCCCCAGGCCCAGTCAGAATTTTGACCCAGACTTTTATCATGTTAAAAATGAATTTTTGTCTCAGCTTTTTTTTTTTTTAACAGAAATGCCTAGTGAATTGCAATGACACATGTCAAATAAGTTTTTCAGGCTTGTCCCTTGGTCCCCTTCATTTACCTCCCTTATTTTACCAGATATAATCAGAACTTGCTTCTTCTGGATGTGTGTGTGGACTTTCTTCTGGACTTCGTGTGTTGGGGCTGTCTGTTAGTTCCTAGCCACCAAGCTTAACAGTTGTGAAGATTATAAATGTATTATCTGATAGGAGGCTGTTGTATGTCTAAGAAACCATTCATCTAAAAAGCAGACAATATATAATACTCCTGCATAATTCTTCTGTTCAAAGTAGTCCTGTTGCAGTGTTGTATGGAGTTAGGGCATAATCTGTTTACCTGCCAGTTCTGTGGTGTTGTGCTGACATGGCAACTTTTGATGCCAATTCTTCTCTCCAGAACAGTGCTGTCTAAGGCACAGCTTTTCAACTCCATGCACCCTCAGTCTTGCTTGCTTTTATGTAGGGGAACTAAGCGGCAGTAGATTCAGACACTCAGTGTCACACTTTCATCAGTATTTGCCGCAAGCACCGTCCTCATCCCTTGTTCTAACCTGTCTGTTTGCTTAAAAGTCATAAACATGCAATATAAAAGTGATGGAAACAGTGGTGAACTATGAGAATACAATTAAATTACCTTGTTTCAGCTCCCAGTAGGATGAGTTAGAGTTAAGATACATGTAACTAACTCCAGTGTGTGATGCCAACTTGAGATGGAGTCCTGCCTTTCCTTCACTCCACTATCTCTTACTCCCGCGTAAGGCTGTTCATGAACCTTGCAGAAAGCACATAGTCTTATTTTTGTTTATACAAAGTTTAGCGAATTGAACTGGCTTATGGAGGTGTCTGATGATTGTAAGGGCTAGTCTGGATGTTGAAACATATGGCTAAAACCAGGAATTGCACAGCCAGGACAGGAAAGGTAGAAAGAAGAAAAAGGGAAACAGAGTTGGAAGGGGGGGGGGGTAAACCCTTTCCTGTTTAGTGAAGGGAATCTATTTGATCAGTTCAGCTGACTGGAACTGCGCTCTCCGTGTTTAGCCTTAATCATTTCTGCTTCCATTCTCCCATCCCTTAGTCAGGCTCTTCTAAAAAGTAAGCCCTTCACAGTAGTGATTGTGCTTAATCTTGCGGGTGGACTCTGAGATACTGTGGGAATATTGATATAGTAATAGTAAGTCTAGTAGATCTAGTTCAACTCCTGGTAACTGTTGGATTGGTTCCTCCATTTAAATGATAGTGGCTTTTTTCAGTGTGTCTCATAGGAGTGATATCCTCTCTTGTTTAACGAAACTAGGAGATTTAGCTCTAGGTAACTTGCACCTTGCAAAATGAGCAGAACCAAGAGGTAGAGGGCTTCCTGACTTGTGAAGCAGAAGCTGGGTTAAAAACACTAGTGAATTGGAGCAATGGTTGTTCCAAATATTTTGAGCATGTGCAGAAGCAAGACACAGGTACAGGTAGAAGTAAAGAGGCACAGACCCCTTGTGTTTATGAGTTTGCAAACTTCAGATACACACACCCCCGCACACCCACACCAGATTTAGTCTAATTGGATTTTTTACATCTAGTTCTTTGACACATTTTTGAAAATAAAATATTAATGACCTGCCACAACAGTCAGTGTCATAGTACATACTGCTGAGCTCTGTGCCTCTTAACTTAAGACTTTTGATAAATCACACAAATATTGGCTTGCTTGAAAGTGCATGCTGCTGCTGCACACAGTCGATGAGGTATAATGTAAGTAGTGGCACTCCACACAGGGAGTGACCTAAGCTGTGCCTTTGGACATACCAAATTCGGTTGACTTATTTCCTTGTGTAGTTTCATTTTGGAAAAGACCTTGTATAGTTTCATTTCATTTCAGTGTCCTTCCTGGTGAAAGGTTGGCAGGGCTGAATTATAGCAGCTGAGGCAACATCTGGCTTGGAGGGTAAGAGCTGCCAAGAGCTGAGGGCCTCAGGGAAACACAGCCTAATCAGTTCTGCTTTGGAGAACTGGAGACAACCTCCAGCCAAAACTGAAGTTACTTCCCTCATCAAATAGGTGTTACTGAAGAATAAAATTAAAACAAAAAAAACCCCACCTCTTTGCGGAGGACATCATAATTATAAACAAGAGATTTATTTTTATGGAAGAATTATTCAAGCATCATGAAACAGAAAATAAGTCAGCTTGAGGATGGTGGAAGATGTTACACCAGAAACATCAATAATAATGTAGCAAATTGTGAAAATACATAAGGTGCTCAATTTTCAGTCATATGAGTAAGATCACTAGCAGCAATTAGGAAAGAGCAGAATTGAGGGTATTAAAATTGAAGAGGAAATAAATACATTTTGTATTTTTTTCTGAAGTACAAACTATTTGTAAAGCCCCCCATGTCCTCTATAGCATGGAGTTGTGCATGTATTAAGAAAGGGAAGCAGGGCTTTTGTGCTTTCATTGAAATTTAACACTGACAAGGAGGCAAGTCAGTCTAAAGTATCTGCAGCACGAATAGGCAGTGGTTGCATGCATGGTTAATGCAGTGGTCCTCTCATTTTAGTAATCTATCCAATGTTAGCATAGCCATTTATTTGTCAGGATCCCATGCAACTGGTATGTGACTTTTCATCACCACTGACAAAAAGGAACAGCACTGCTTCGACAGGATCAGGCAGCAATTCCCCTGACTGTCAAAACAACTAAAATGAGAGACCTTTAGGTTAAATTCAATCAATCAATGTGTCTGAAATTATATATACTCTACTTGCTTCTTTTATGGGCTGATAGAGTTCAATCTATAAACTTCTGGGAAAAAATTCATAAAGTCTTACTCTATATAAATAGTTATCTATAAAAGTTGCTTTATTCATAGAAAATTAGACTCTTCATTCTCTTTGAATTTATGGTGAGAATACCTTGCATAGACATCGTGTCTCTACCTACAGAGTGGTAGACTCTTAATAGAGCGTTGTCGACATTAGCAAAGCTACTCTAATTTACGTCAGCTGGGAATATGGTCCATAGGACCTAAGTTACACTGGAAGATAATAACGATTTCTTTCTAAAGCAATTGTTAAGTGAATTCAGCCATTAAAACATGGGAAGTAATTAACATCTCAATATTACATATTGAAATTTAAAATAATGTAAAAATAGCACGTTAAGCATATATTTTTAAACTTAATAAGATTGGCATCTGCTTTATGGTGGTTAAGCAAATCAGATTCTGCATAATGTGGGTAAATCCGCAGTTTTCACTGAGTTTGTGTACCTGTATCAAGCCTGCCATTGGCACCACAGTATTTTTTTATGACTTGTCTGTTCTGGCACATCTAGATTTCAAACCACATGGCACAGTTGTCATGTATCTGTAAAGGTATTTTAAACCTACTGAAGCTAATAGGAATTCAGACAGTTTATGGAAGGCATGACTAGGCTTCAAACAGATCCTAAGACTCGGACTATTGCACTCTTCATCTCAAAAGCAAGACTGACACAAATTCAAATTGAATGAAGAAACTTTCCCTCTTCATGTTCTTATTCTTTTACTTGGCAGCGAGCGTTTTTTCGAATAAATCCCATTTTCTTGTCTGCAGGCAGCTCCATTCATGTGACCAGTGCTTTCATTTGCACCTTCTGGTTGAGAAGTCTCTTCAGCTGTCTGAAACAGGAAGGAAAAAAATCAGTGGAGGCATGTGCATGTTTTCCACTAGGCAACCGTTGGACTTGGTTCCCATTAGATAGCTCTGCCTGACTCTGTGTTACTGGCACAACATCTTAGTTTTGAAAGAAATTGAACTGAATGTGTAAAAATGACTGTAAGAGGAGGCTTGCACTCTAAATCCAGTAATATCTAGATATATAACCAATAATTGATCGGGTCTCTGCATAATTACTACATCCCTAGACAGCTGAGCTATTCCTTTCTCACCTCCACATCTCCACTGGAAAACCCACCAAGGGACAGTTTAGCAAACTTTCCTATAAAGAGGGTGACATGTTTTCAAAGGTGTGAGAAATTATATGTGATTTATCCAAAGCTGAGGCTGCAGCCTAAGAAGTCCTAATTTGGATGCATGTCAGCCATTCATACTCAAAGAGCTACGGTGGAAACAAAATCCTTGGAACTGTCTGAAAACTTGGACACCTTCCAGGCTGAAGGCTTGCTTAGAAAGCCAAATATCCATCAGTAGCATGTAATACCTAGAACTAGCAACTGCTGACTGCTCTGCTCATGACTTTGTGCAGCTCAAAGTCTGGTTGGTCTTATTTGCACACAGGCAGATAAGGCAGGGGGCTCGCCTGTAGCATGTTTCTCATTGTAGGTCTGTATTACTCAGCTCTTTTTAGATTTGCCCCAGTGAGACAATCCTCTCAGGTTTCTAGTAGCGAGTTATGTTCTGAGATCAGTTTCAAGGCGCAGAGTCACTCACGCTACCAAAAATTAAGTCATGGCCTACCAAAGTAATTTATACTTGCTTTGCAAGCACCTCTCTGAATAAGAGTTAAAAAGAAAAATTAAAACATACTTTTCTTTTACACTGTATATTTGGAGATGCATTATTTTCTGTCTTCATTTCAGTGGCCTCTTCAATTTCTGAAAAAAAAGTAATAATTAAATTTAAAAGAACTGGGGGTAAGTAAGCACACAGTTAATTTAATAGCTGGCTGAAGTAAAAAAATCAGCTATTCCTCTGGGAATTTATCACAAGAAGAATAACTGAAGAATGATGAATACTTTCTAAATCATTTTTCTAGGCAATGTGATGAATCTATCAGGACTGTGTAGCTTGGGGGGGGGTTAGAGAAAAGAATACAATTAGCAACTTGACTGTGGGTGGCATGGGGTATCAAATAGACCTTTCAAAGTGGAATTCTGCCTTTGTCCAGCAGGTTCATGGTAGTCTAAATCCAGCTGTTAAAATTTCAGAAGATGGAAGCATCTAATGTAGAATGGGCTTTGAGAATCCTTATGCTAATAGTATACCAGATATTACTTTCCCCTGGATTTGTCCCCAGGTAGAAGATAAATGGAGCCTGAAAACCTTCAGGCTAATTTCAATGAGACAATCATGTTGCAGTATGCCAGTTAAAAAAAACACAAAAAGAAAAAAAATAGGTAGAGCACATTATGGAAAGTTACACCAGTGTTTCTGCAGTGTGTTTCAGGCCCGTGCTGAATTAATATATGCACTCCTTAACATACAGCATATGTGACCAGAAATGAGTAATAGCACTGAGTCTGTGAGAGAAAGGATTAAGAACAGAATTTTGCTTAAAGTTTGGATTAAGTACATATGGAGTTTATGGTTTATTTATAATAATTGCATTATGAACAGTAGTTTGGACAAATGGTAAGAAACACAGTTTATCACTTTTCCTTGCATGTAATGGCCTAGGTTATGGTGCCTGGTGTTTTTAAGGAGTCATGGGAAAATGAACAAAGAAGAGTATTCCTTTGAGCCCTAAAGCACACATACCTGTAAGAAGTACATCAATTGTCTCCACTGCATGTTTTGCATCTTCCATTGTGAAACACATTGGTGGTTTAAATTTTAGAATATTTCTGTAGGGTCCATCTGCACTAAGAAGGATTTGATGCTCTTTGAGTCTGTGGAAAGAGGAAACATCTGTGTTAGACATGGATATAAAACTATATTTTGTCCTGTCACACCGCAGTCTGAGACAGATTTTGAAAGTTTTCTTTTTCTAGTACTATGTTATCAAAAACTACACAAATTTAAACTGAAATCAATGACTAACTCCTGGAGAATATTAGAAGGGTTTGAACACTGCACATAGTCTTTAAAAACTATTTACTTGTAAATAAGATGAAGGGCTTCAGCTGTGGCTGGTGTTCGCTTTTGTTGATCTTTCACCAGATCCACTCCAACAAACAATCCAACACCCCTGGAGTAGAGAAAAAAGTACAGACAAGTGAAATCCAGTATCAGTAACCCAAGCCTTCTGCTGAAAATATAATACCTGTTTCTAACAACTGCAGTTCCCTTCCCTGGAGTGCAAATAGGAAAAGGAGCATGAAAGAGGAAACTTTCTCTTTGTTTACATTTTGGCTACTTCACACAATCAAATGAGATAACAGATATTCCTGGATAAATAAATTTAACTGTCTCATTAAGGTTACATGGCCAGTTAAGAATGATAGAATAATTTTCTTTCTCTCTTATCCTGCAAAGCCAGGGAGCTGTGGAAGACAAATAAGGAAAACCAAGAAGTATACAAACCCCACAACCCAACCTCTTCCCCACAAAAAACCCGGTGGTAGTAAAAAAAAAAATCAGTGGTAGTAACATGAGATGAAGAAAATCCACAGTAACGTCTCCCAAGGAAATTGACCATAGATTTGAACAAGGTCTGCATCATCTCAACAGTGTGCTGACAACTGGGTTGTCTGAGGCACATGGTTCTTTATCCTCCACTCACTCCAAACTCATTGCTTTTCCTAGCAGAGTTTTTTCTTCTCTGACATTGCTGTAACACACCTACCTGATGTCTCCCACTAAGGGATGTTTCTTCTTTTGCTCAGCCAGCAACTCCAGGAGATAATTTCCTACACGTGTAGCATTTCCTTGGAGATCTTCTTTTTCTATTACATCCAGCACAGCCATTCCAATAGCACAAGACACTGGATTGCCTCCAAACTGATATCAAGGACAAACAGGAAAACAAAATCCATAATCGAAAACAAAACCCATCAAAACAAAACATACATCTGTGTCTATCCAGATTCACTTGCCCTCTTCTGGTTGGCATGCTCATGAGGAAAGCCTGAAAAGGTGAGGATTTTGTGCCATTCAGGCTGTGGAACATCATCCCCCACACTTCGGGCAAGGGAGGGGCTCCCTCTTCCTCCACTTCGGGTCTCAGTAATTTGAAGACTTCAAGGGCTGAAACGTTCAGCTGATTGCATGTGCAGGCAAAATGCTCCTGGGAAGGGCAGTGGGTGATAGATCCAATATTTCTTGAACTGGAGGGTATAAACTCCATTAAAAGCAGGGGGATCAATGGTAGCTGAGAAGAAGGCTGAGTCACAGGAACAGAAAGAAGGCTCAGTAAACAGGAAGAAAGCTGCACCACTGTGGCATGCATGCAGATGAAATGTTCCTGGTAAAGGGTCGCTGTTTTGTTAGGTGTCAGCTGCAGAGCAAGGTCTGCCAGGGCATGAGCTCTACCATCACTGAGCCTATCCAAGAAAATGAAATTTTACATTATCAACATTTCAAAGGGGGGAGAGGGAAAGAGGCATAAGGAAGAATTTATCTGTATGGATGTGACCTGAGATGCATTACTTGCCAGAGAGTTAGTGCTGGTCCATATGACGATGTACCACTTGATACAGAACACATTTCAAAGCCTCTCTACTTGCTTTTAGATATTAGACTGTGGTTGACTTGAGTTCTTAGTAATGTGACGCAGTGATGGATGCAGATGTTAGTTGAATCACCCGAGCAACTTCTAGCTGCTAAATGCGGGCCAAAAGGTAAAAAAAAGGCAAAGCTTCACTTATGAACTTACTGTATTGAAATACTCCAATCCAGAAGCACCAAAACTTTCAGCAATTTCCCTTGTTGTGACCACACAAGACATAGGGTGTCCATTGCCAATGGGCTTTCCCATGGTGACAATGTCAGGTACAAAGTCTTCGCCTTGCAGCTGGAATGCCCAAAAATGCTTCCCAACTCTGCCAAAGCCAACCTGGACCTCATCAGCTATGAACACTCCACCCGCTGCACGCACGTACCTAAAACCAAACAGAATAGCTTGAAAGGCTAGTGCTGCAGTACATGTTTTGGATAGGCAATCAAGGACAAAGGAGTCTGTATCACAGAAATTCTCCAGTGTGAGACCAGGTTAGGAAAAAAAGAAAGAACACAGCTGTAGCTGTTTTATAGCTATAAAATTTTTAGTAAGCTACATGTTAAGAAAAAAAACCTCTGACATTTTGATGAAAAATAGAGGCACTATAATGGTACTGCTGGATTATAACTATGATGGTTTGACTACATCTTCCATCAAACTTGTGGCTAAGAATTAAAGATAGGTAAGGAATGGCAATTATTTAGCTAAAAACAATTAGCTGATATTCCATAAAAAATGGAAGTGGAATCATACTCTTCAATAAATAGAAATGAACCACAGCCAAGAATAAGAGAGGTTAATAGCTGAATTGATTAGATAAGCCTACAGTGAAAAAACTATTTCTTTGGTTAATTTTTCAGTTATGCCCTTTTGAAGTGATGTACGTACTCTGCCACTTTCTGGAAATAGCCCACAGGTGGAATTACTTGGCCTCCACAGCTCTGCATGGATTCAGCTATGAAGGCGGCAATCTATAAGAAACAAACTCATGTGAGAGCTGTGTTCATCTACTTGGCCTTTGCACTGACATCTAACAGTCTAGAAATAAACGTTTAAATATGTGCCTTAATTTAGTCACGCAACCGGTTGGACAACTGAGGGCTCTTGAGAACAGCTACGGCTAAAGAATTTATTCATTCTGTAATCAGGAGTGCCCAGATTTGCAGTAGCCAGGGTCAGTTTTGCAGCCTGATGGGAATACAAGGATCGGCATTAAGCCGTTGTCCTACAGCTGTTGAATTTGACAACACTTATTAGTGTCAGTGGATGTTGGATCAGGTTCCCAGGAGCTACATAAATTTATTTAAAAATTTCAATTTACGGGAGACACACAGCAGTGTGTGCCCTTTTCCCTAAGAAGTTAATAAAACTTGCAGGTATATGTGGTGACCAGCTTTTTCGTTCAATTCTGAACACCAGGTAGAGGTGGGTAGAAGCTGAACTGTAAGATGACCTGTGGCTAGTCTTTGGGCACCCCTGCCTAATGCAAATAACTACACAAGTAAAATGCCAGCATGAGGTACTTGACAAAAGACGAGAAAAATTCTACAGATGATATAATTCCAGTTGCTAGGAATGAAAAAGAAAGTTATTTTAATTCAAGAAGAGTAAGAGCAGCAGATCAGATACACTGGAACATCAAAATTTGTTTCTTGTCAACAGCAGAGGTCTATGCAGCAGAGATACGATATTACCCCACGGTCTCAGCCGTAAGTCTGCTATTTAAGGGATTGCATCCCCACACCACTTCTGAACCCCTCCCTGAGCATCAAGAGGTCTCTGTGCTGGTGCAGTCTTCCTGGAAACAAGGCCGAGCAGTAACGTGTAAAGAACCATACACTATATTTGAAGAGGCATGCTACGGCCAAAGAGTACGAAGTTTCCCATAGCATGTGAGGCTTAGCCTTTAGCACAACTTGTCCTGCCACAGGTCTATGTCACCAGAACCTAAGAAATATGCAAAAGAAAGGAAACAAGGGAAGAAAAAAAAAACTATGCATTAGTAGAGAATAAAAAAAAGTCAATGAAGAAACTAAAAGAAGAGTGATGTAAATCTATCGGTCTGGAAGAGAACATGTTCCAGCCTCCACAGAAGTCTTCTGGGACTTCAGCGGGTTTTGGATCAAGTCCTACATGTCTCAACACACTAATGCCATCATATAAAACATTAACACACATTTTAGGTAAACCTGTTCAGAAATGGTCTGTTTTTATCAAGGTCATATTGTGTATGACTAAAAGTTTCACCTTTTAATATGACTCCGAAGTTATCTTAAGTTCCCAGGCTCAGAAATGTAGTATCAAGATTTTCTCCATGCCCCGGAAGCTTTTATATACCCTTGCTAGAATTTGTGACGTAGTTTCTCAGCTGACCTCAAATCTTTTCCTAAGATATTTACAATCTACCAATTCAGTGCATACAATAGAAATTAAACTACTGTGATTGTATCTGCATATTCAGCTGTATAATTGATCCTTTCATTGATGCCTAGAAAAACTATGATAAGAGCATCAGGTAGAAAAATGGTCCATTTTGAACAGAGAACGCATCATAGAAAAAAAAAGGAGGGCAAAACTTGTGAAAGTGAGTGAAGAAACAAGTCCTTAGTTGCCTGTTACATGCCCCCATGCCACATTTAATAGATGAAGCCTCAACATTTCTAGAGCACAAAACACACACCTTGCGTCCATTCTTCTGTGTTTCTTCAATAATCTTTTTCACCTCTTCAGCATAAGCACTTGCTGGATCTGGGTGGTCTTCCCTATATTTCCCTCTGTAGATATCTGGAGAAGGAGCCTGAAAAGATCAGGTGGTTTTTTTTTTAAAAAGGTCATCCTTCTATGAAACATTTACTTTTTTTTCTACTGCTCTGCATAATTGGCTTTTCACACAGAAAGGTAATAGGAGTTAGTACAGCCTGAATTTCTGCTCGGAACTGCAAAAAGACTTAGAGGAATTTAAACTCATTGTACCCCTGTGATGTGTTCAACAATACTGAACACAACTGTTGAAAGAGCCATCATCTACCTCATCCACATTTCAAGATTGTCCTTCCTCTCCCTCAGGACACAATAATGAGTCCTCATACATCATCTTATTTCGGATTCTTACAGAAGATCCATTTCTGCAACTGGAGAATGGGGTTTTCCAGTCCGTCACTTCCCTTCCAGCATCCTAGTCATGGTACAAATCTGTATGACATTCAAGCCTCTACAAATGCTTTTGGGAGAGGTTCAGTAAACAAGAGTAAGGAAGTGGTATAGGAACATGGATACTACTGTGGCAGTGCAGTTAACGCAAGGAGGTCTAGATAAGAAAGACCTGTGGGTGTACATTTCTGGGCTGAGAAAGACTATTGTCTTTGTAAAATATGCAAGTTTAAGTTGAAAAAAATCACACTCATAAGCCCTATACCCAGATCATGTAAACTTATGCAGTCTGCCTTTCAAGTTTTTGGAAGTAGACTCGAAGTCCTGCACATCTTTAGCCAAACCAACACAATATATGTTGGCTAATTTTATCAAATTGTGTAACTATACAATGCAGTGACTAAGAAAAATTGTAGCACTTGAAGGAAATCAGCCTCACAGCTGAATACCCACTTCGAAATCCAAAAGCAAACAATTTTGTCATATTTATTCCACTGAAAAACAGTTAAGCATATGTACTCTAGCATCAGCAAAACAAAATGAAAATGTATGTATACCAGAAGAGGGTAATTCAATATGCTGCATAACAGGCATAAAAATTACAAAAAAACACTTACCACATGCACATACTCCTTCTTGCAGTCCTTTCCCAGCTGATTAAATTTATAGGGGCTGATGTCAATCAGAGATGTAACATGGCCATGGTAAGCACTGCATGAGTGTTAAATATCCAAGTCAATTTTTACCAAATGGAGAGAAAAACTGAACTTACAGCTGTGCCTATAAATAATCCAGAATCAGCGACTGCATCTGCAAACAGTAGCACCGTTTGCAAATGGAACTTAATTTAATTTACCCAGTCTTTCTCTCAAAGGCAGTATGAAATCGCTGTTGACTTTAGCTCTCTAGCATGACTGGAAGCAGGAGGTTTTTTTCTTGCATAAAATCAAGTGCCAGCATGAGGACAGACCAAGATGATGTCCCCTGGATCACATCACCTCCAAAGTGGCTGCCCTAGTAGCCTTACCTAGCAGCAGTGGGTCCAGCTCCTTCATTTCCAACCTGTGGGGCCCACTCTGGCCAACCCAAGTCTTGTAAGCTAGACCCCAACTCCATTGCAAAGACTCTCAAGAGTGTGCATTGCATTGGAAAGTGAGGATCTTATGCAGCAACAGCACACTGCTATCTGCCCTGAAGACCCTACAGGATAGATGGTTTGGCAGAAGGATAAGGATATTGTTTGAATATAAAAGCTTTATACTGCAGAGTATGCTAAAGCTGGTTACTACTGAGGCTATTTTGATTTAGAAATGAGGAACCAGAGCCTTCTGAGCCTAAAGCATGTAGCAGATTCATTCAGGGAATAATCACTTCTGTTCAGCCATAAACTTAAAGGGAACCTCAAACCAAATCAGACATCACAATCTCATAGTAGCACACACCTAAGTTAGTGTGTGGTTAACAGAGATCTGAGCTAACAGGGCTAACAGAGATAGCTGAGTCAAACAAGTTTTTGCTGTTCAGGTAGACGTGCTCTTGCAGTTGCTCTGGCTGGACTTTCTAATCACAACCTGAGAAGAAGACCCAGCACTACAGCAGTGTAACCAAACCTACAGCTGAATCTAGGATAGGAAAACCCACTAGAAACATGGTTGGCCACCTTCCCTATGGCTGACAGCCCTCTCAATGCATCCTATTTGGAGCCTCTCGATTTTGTATGCATACTTGCGTTCACTGGAGGAGAGCTGAGCATCAATGCAACACCACTGCAAAGCTACAGCATCTTTCTTCTTGACCACTGAATAATTATTTGTGCAAAATCAAACATGTCCACCAAAGCATGACAAACAGAAGACTTTTTTCCAGAGCAGCCCAGTGACCAGACAACTCATTGCTGTTGAAAACCAGCATTCAATCTCCTGAATTGCTTTGGGAGTGTCTGTGGGAAATACCCTCTAACAGGTGACTGACCTTCTGGGCTGACTGACCTTCTGGGGTGATCGACAAGCTTATTTTTCAGAGATCTTCAAAACTTGTTTTTATCCAAATGTGAAAAAGGGATTTCCTGACCTGTTCTAATGCAAAAGCAACAAAGCTTTTCTTTCAGCAGGCAGGGGAGTACAAACAGCAGGGGGGTGCTGCAAAGGTGCTTCTGAAGTAATGGCAGGAGTTGCTGGCTGAATTCACATAAGGTACTCTATGTACTTACTTTTCAAGGGTGATCACATCTTCGTACCCACGGTACTGCCGAGCCAGTCGTAAAGCAAGATCATTTGCTTCAGACCTGCATAATAACAGATACAGCAGCAAAATAGTGAAAAGTACTTCCAATTAAAAGGGTATTCTGACACAGAAGACGATGCATGGGACTAATGGACATAATAAAACAACACAGCAGGCTCTGTTACTACACAGATTACAATGCTAAGGTTGAGACTACAAGTACCATGTAAGGGGGCAAAGAAAAAACAGCTCTTTGTATAAACAGCAAACAAAGAGATGCTTTATTCCCCTCCCCCGGTTTGTTTTTAGATATTTACGTCCTCTTGGTACAAAGGAGACTGCTTTGCAGCTGAGAACACAATGCAGCCACAAGCCCTTGAAAAGTAATGCCCCATCTCCCACACTCCACAATGTTTCCACCCTCCCTAGCGCTGGCACCATCAGGCAGCAGAGAATGCAAATCTGCACGCAGGAAGAGCACTCAAGCTTCCAGACTGACCTGTTGCAGCCCCTCTGCTCACAGGTCCCTACAGGTTGTCTCTTCTGGCAGCAAAAGTAATCACAGACTAACAGACTGCCTAAAGAATACTACTAATTTCCAAGGTTATGTGTCAATTTATGAATGGCATTCACCAATCTGTACATAGCAGTCACCAATTTGCAGTCTTAATTTCCTTTTCTTGCTTTTTTCCACCCCCACTAGTGTTTAGCAGGCCAGTTTCATGTTTTGGCTTGCTTTCTTTGAGCCACCACACTAAATATGACAGTTGCAAATAAGAAGGAAGTTTTGACCAGTACTGTAAATATTTTTGTCGCATATTACTAAGTCCTACTTAGTAAGATTTAGACCAAGCTGCCCTGAGTGTCGATCTCAAAGAGGAGCAAAATAGTCACAATGGAAAAAAGATACTATTCAGACATACCCAGAGTTAACAAAATAGCAAACAGAGAGTTTCTCAGGCAGGGTGGCTGTAAGACGCTGGGCATACTGAACAAGGTTGTCGTGCAGGAAGCGGGAGTTTGTGTTGAGCAGTTCCATCTGTTTTGTTGCAGCCTTTATCACATATGGATGACTGTGGCCAACTAAAGAAGAAAATAATTAGCTATTACTAGCAAGCAGTTAGATACTGAACCACACAAGGACGTTCAGAGAAGCACTGTGAGCATCATCACTTGGCAGAAGTGTGTTCTGATCCCTATTAGAAATTAAAGAATGGAAGCAATCTCACAAGTTAAACTGCTTACCATGTGCAACATTGTTGATGCAGTCTAAGTATTTTTCTCCTTTCTCATCAAACATATATTGGCCCTGAGCACGTACGATCTTCAGAGGGTCCTTGGCAAAGAAAACTTTGCAGGAAGGCCTAAAAAAGAATAATTATAAAATAATACCATTTTAGTTTTCTATTGTTCCACCTGCTTTGAATGCTGAGGGACTTGATCTTTTGCAGCTCTGGAGACAACTGCCTCCCTCTGCAAAGTGCTTGTGAATCATTCAGGTGGTGGTCAAGCAGGGGGGCTCTTGCTGAAAGTGAAAAAAGCCCCCCCACATTTCCCCAGGCACAGTGGGAACAGAAAGAGGTCTTTAATAAGGGCATTTTCAAAGCTTGACTTGCAATTGGTTTCACAGGACTGCATGTCATTCCAGGTCCTTATACGTGCTGCTGTGTTTCTAGGCTGTAGCTCTGTTTGTTTACATGCCTTACGGACATCTATGGCCAAATAACTCACTGGGACTAAACCAAGCTGTTAAGCACTGTTTTATACTATAGCCAAAAATTCATTACGCAATGGATGACTGTAGCATATAGAAGTCACAGTCAAGAACAAAACACTGATGCCTTGAAGGCTTTATTTTCGGATGTGCTGAGCAGGTCCTAAAAATCTCACTATCTCATGCTTTGGATAAAATCTTTAAAAGCAGCTTTTTATAAGCACTTAAATTACACTGACTTCCAGCAAAACTCTAGCTCCTTATAAAATTACCCAAAGTACCCTTTAAACACTTCCCCAACACTCCCCCCCCCGGAGAATGTGTCAGCCAAGTAATTATGTTGAATGATATTACTAAGCAGAAGGAAAGTCTTCTGAACTTTTAGCCATGTCTATATGGCCTTGGATAAACATAGTTGTTTCCAGGTAAGCCTGGGAGTTATTGTCTGGTGTACTGAGATTATGAACTTGTAAAACCTGTGACTCCTAGAAAGCGATTTCTTGCACTTTCTTACCCTGTTGCATCGATATTTTCTGACACCTTCAGCTATTTCTCTGGTATGCTTTAAAAGCAGCGCACTACATCATCATTGGCCATTTATTAACTGAAGATTTTTATGCTATAATTTATCAGTTCATCCTGTGAAAGTTTGTTTTTGTTCAACCAGCACAGCTCAATCCTACAATCCTTGCACAGGCGGGAGTCCCTTAACAGTGAACTGCCCCTAAAGAGCTGTCAATGTTCTCTCTTTATGTGGTCATGACTTTTATGAATCTTTAGCGAGTTATGAATCTTTAGTGAGCTTTCTATATATGCCACATATTTAAGATGCAATCAGCAAAATAGACAGCACTGTTTTTGACAACCTGGACTTATTTTTCACTTGGCAACACCTACTAAAGAAAGAATTAAAGCTGCACATTCTGGAGGAACTAACATTGCAGCACAGAGATAGGTGCACAACCAAGACTATCACTCAGGTCTTAGCTGCTGGCAGCCCTCCTGCATGTCCCTCATGTTCCCCAGCTTAAGGAACAGCCCACCTCCATTTAACAGAGACGGCTGTTTTTCAGGTGCATGCAGTTTATTCACAAAAAGAAAAAAAACCCCTGCACAGCCTCATTTTACACATACACCTGGGTATCACATTCTGGCTGCTCGCTTTGATCTATTGAAGAAGTAAAGTGGCGTTTGATGTGCAGGGTTTTAATTACTGCAGCCCGCCTAGGGAGTGCCAGGTGACCCCCGAGACCTGGCAAGCCGGAGGGCTGACAGGTCCTGTGTGTGTTCGTGTCCCCCTCCCCGCCGGGTCTTGCCCTGGGGCCAGAGGGGCTGCCCAGCACTGGCAGCCCCCGGGCAGCGCCGAGCGGGTCCGGACGGGCGCTGTCACCAGAGCCCTCCCTCCTTCTCCCCCCTTGCCCCGCTCCCGGCCCTGCCGCCCCTACCCGATGTGCTTCCTCCGCAGGGCCAGGGTCTCCGCCTTGCTGTAGCGCTCCTCCATCCTGCAGACACGGCACGGCACGGCACGGCACGGCACGGCACGGCACGGCACGGCACGGCACGGCACGGCACGGCACGGCACGGCACGGCACGGCACGGCACGGCACAGAACACCGTCCGTCCCAGCCCGCCTGAAGGTTGCCCGCCTCTTATGCCGGCGCCGGCCCCGGCCAAACTCCTCCTCCCCGCCTCCCTCCCGCCTGCCTTCCCCGACGGGACGGAACGGGACGGGACGTCCCGGCCGCCCCCCATCCCCCTGGGTTTTCCTTGTGGGCGACTCGTGTTTCCTCAACTCGTGTTGAGCTGAGGCGGGCCAGCCGCGGGCGGCCCCCGTGCCTTGGAGTTTCGTGGTGGGATTTTTTTGTTGTCGGTTTGGGTTTTTCGTTTTGTTTGATTGTTTTGTTGTTGTTCGGTTGTTTTTGTTTGGTTTGGTTTGGCTTGGTTTGGTTTTGGGTTTGGTTTTTTTCCTAGGGGTGCAAACCGGCACAAACTCGCAAACAATCCACTTGATGCGTGGGGGCGGCGGGACAGACGGGCGGTCGCTCAACTCCCACGGGCGATCCTGCCGTGCCTGACATTCATCGGGCACTCTGGTGGTCAGAGCGCCTCTGCCACAGACATATGGGGAGGGAAGATGAGGGGTGTGGGAGGAAGGGAACAAAGTGGACTGTTTAATCAAAAGTAGGGTCATAATTCAATGTCTTTCTCTGCTTCTTATGTCCCAGTATCTGTTTGGAAGAGTAAGCTGAGGTACATACTTGTATACATCCATCGAAGCCAAAGGGGCAAAGTAGTAAGTGCTATGGTTTTCCAGGTTTTTATACATATAAGTAGAAAGGGGTCCGGTGCTGAGATGCATTGGTACACCCTTAAGTCTAGGTAACATCTAAATGTAACTAGTCCTATGATTGCTTTGTAACCACAGCAGCAATATAGAAGAGGCTTGCTTAAATTTGGCATTTCTTCATGCTTACGCTTGATAATCATCTCACTGGACATCAAAGCCCACAAGAAAAAGAGGGAATGATAACATGGGGAAGAAGGACAGAAATCACATGAAGAGGCATCAACAGCAAGGCTTCTAGCGGAGCACCTCAGCTTTACCTTCTCCCTGCCGGAGGCTGTTCCTTGAGCTGCATGGGCAGACAGCAGCAAAACTCTCACCCACGTCTCTACTACCCCATCTGTAGCTCGTCTGTGCCACCTGCAGCACTATGTTTGGAAGAGTTTTCAGTGAGCATATGCAAAGCCTCACAATTTCCTGTGCTGATGATACTTGTTTTTTCTAGGTTAGTATCCAGTAAGTCATCCTAAATTTTGAGATGGAAGAAACACACTTCCTGATTTTTACATTTTTTTTTAATATGTCTGCCAGTAAGCCACATTTCTGCTTCTCTAGTCAAGCATTTCTTTCCATAGAGTCATTTTCTTGAGCTTCCTCAGACAGTCTTAATTTTGAAGCTTTCACATTCTGCATCGGAAACCTTGCCTCACCAACCAACAGAAAGCCATGTAGCAGAAGTGGTAGGAGGCACCAGCAGCTACACCTCTATATCCCAGAAGAGACAGCAACTGCCTGTCTTCAGTGCCTTGTCCTGGCAGAAAGACTTAAAAGATATGAGGGAGTTGCCAAAACTGTCAGCTAGGGCAGTACTGTACAGGCACTGATGAGATTCATGTATGGGTCTCAAGAACACGCATTTAGATCTGCTAACACCCAAACGGAGCCAAGGCTAGAGCCTGTAGGAATGCTCTCTGCAACGTTTTTTCATTTTGCCCATATCTCTGAAAGCTGGGGAATGATATTTAGCATAGGGTAGATGCAGTTCAAGTTGTACACATTATATTCTGGACCTTTGTACCAGCAATGCACTGGACCCAGGCAGAGAACAGCAGCATGCGAGTCTGAGAGTCCCAAGGCATTTCAGGAGATGTTTCCCTGCACTGGGCTGGTGCCTGCACTCTGTCAGTGCCGAGCACAGCCCTATCGCTCCTCCAGGGCTGCTGGCAATGCCAACACTGGTAAATCTCAGCTGTTTATCCTGACCTGCCCTGTCTTGCTCACACAGAAACCCTGGACTACAAACAGATTTAAGGGATATGCAAGATGCTGCTACTCCTTTAGAAGCATGCAGCGAGCCGATTTTATCATGGCTTTTGTTCCAGGTTTAGCAATAGCAAGCTTGTGCAGAGCTAGCTTAGTAATTGATTGAAGCAGTATTAAACTTCATCAGGAAAACTCGAAGTCGTAGGTGAAGTAGCTTGTTAGAAGGGGAAGTTGCTCCCCTGTTCCTTCAAAGCCATGGAAAGAGGCTTAACAGTCAAGAAAATATCCCTCTCTTGGCTCTTTCCATGCTCTTTTGATTGTATCAGCAGGAACGAGCCTGCCAAATCTCACATGTAGAGTACAGGTTTCTGCCCTTCAGATTAGCAGAGACCCTGACCCAGACACAGGCCTTTCCAGCACCTTGTCACCTGGCTTTTTCAGACCTCTCCAGTTTCTTCCACTTGCCCTCATAATACTGTGGCATAAATTCTAAAAATATTTCTCCATGATATATAGTGTTATTAAAATAATTTTTCTTTTTAATACTTGTGTTTTATTTAAAAAAAAAAAACACCAAACCCCAAACATGCTGTTTACTCCATCCTGCTATGTTTGCTTTATGAACATTTTATTTTTTTCCCACACTTGTTTAGGGGCTTTGTCGTGGCAGGGTACCAGAAAGTAACAGCCTGGATTCCTGTATGAGGGATGAAAAGGAGTAAATATTTCTAAGAGCTCTCCAAAGTATACAAGTAAGGTGTCTTTGGCTCCCTATTTACCTACTAAGGAGTTACTGTACCTCTGAAAAACAAAATACTGCTGGTGCATTCCAAGGAGCAAACCCACTCCATGGTTAGTGGAAAATGATCTGCACTGAATATCTGTTTCAGTACAGAAATTTAAAGACGGACAAAGTGCACCTGCCTGCGTCTTCTCAGGGATAGCCGAATCCTTGGCATTTGTGCTGAAAAGGGAACGGACTTGCCTGTGGGCTGATGTGGTGACTGGTTCAGCAGACCCCTGAGTCATTTAACAGGGTGTGTTAATCAGATTTATCTCAACCAGAATCAATTACCCCACATGAAGAGCATATATACACAGATATATATATATGGAGCATCTAAGCTCCAAATCCAAAAGCATTGTATTTTTTTACTACAGCCAGGAGATGGGAAAGCAGAAGGCCCTGTAAGTACTCAGTCTGGAAATTCCCAGAAGCCAGTGGAAGGGAGGACAAATTAGTAACCCTGTGAAGACAGAAAGACTGCTTGCAGTAACATGACTTAAATGTTTTGGCAGTCCCTTGTTTGTTTTCTTTTTTTATTTGGGTGTAGTTGTTACTACTTGCTGGAACATGAAATGCTTTGTCAGCTCCTTGTTTTGGTTTTTGTTTTGTTTTTAAACATTTGTGTGTGGTTATTGTAATTGAACCACAACGTGAAGCTGTGTGAGATGAGGACATAAAAAGCCACTTCTGTTGCATTACTTTTTATCTATGTAGAGTCCTTATTACAAATGGGTAGGGATTAGCAGGTTTAGTAGGTTCACAAACCAGAGTTGCATGTGAGTAATGGCCTTTAAGTATTTAAATAAAGTTTCATTAAGAAAAACAACGTGAGGTAGAAGTGGCAGACATTTCACAAGCAGTCCTGCATGTGCTTTGGCACATCACAAAATTGTGGAGGCATATGAATAGGAGAGAATGCCAGAGGAAAGTCATGACCCATGAGTACAGTAGGATGTGAAGGTTGTAGGATATTGGTTCACTGAGGGTTGGCTTTAGAGGGAGCATAGTACTGAAACATAACAGGGAGGCTGTAAAAGTACTGAATGGAAAACCCACAGGGTACTGGCTCTGGCAGCAGTCCAGAATACATGTTTGTTTTCTGGTAGGATGGCTCCAGCAGCATCTAGAACTGCATTTCATCCTCTATGAAAGCAGAAAAAAGGAGAAAACTGGAAGCAAGATAAGCCCAATTGTGGCCACAGCTGAAGCAAGGACTTCACCTGGCTCAGGGCTGCCTGGCTTAGGGCAATGCACTCAGCCTGGCAGAGCAGAGCATGTTAAGCTGGAAGTACCTCATCTTGGAAAGGGAGCAAAGATATTTTTAGTGCCTCGAAGAGCCTAAAACGGAGCTAGATAAGATTAATGGACATTTATGGGGATTAGCAGGGGATTAGCAGGAGTTAAGAGTGGAGGTCAAACTCCACAGTGCTCACAGTGACTGCATTTTTGAGGTGAAGGAAAGGGAAACAATGGGGAGTGTTCTGTTTGTCTAAAATATTTTGGGATTTAGAAAACCCAAACATTTAAATAATGTGTTGCAGAGATTACAGCTGCTCCCCGGTGTTTTTTTGGTTGTTTGTTTTGTTTTGTGGTTTTTTTTAAAATCTTTTGTTCAAGGAGACTCCTGCAAAAATACACCTTAAAAATATACCATTTTGCAATAATAATTATGTTCCATCATTTCCGAATAAACTGGATTTGTGAAAAACAGACCTTCACATTTTCTAGCTTGCACTGTTACTTGTGACACTGCCTGCATATATCTTTATTTCTCAGCAGTTCGGGTTTATTTTTCATCTTCAGAATTATAGAAAGGGGAGACTGGTGAGTTCCAGCTTTATTTCTTCTGATCCTAGGATGCCTCTGAACTTGCCTAAGCAATAGTTTCAACTAATTAATACATAGATCCTTCTAGCTTTTCCAACTCTAAGGTTTGCAGCAAAGCTTCTTCCTTACATAGTTTGTGGATGCCAACAGCCTGTGCTGCCTGTTTTGAAAAGATGACTGAACAGACTTGACTTTGAAGGGAAAAGACATGTTAAGAATAGGAAGAAGGTGAGTTTTCTTACTGCCCATTGTAGGAAAATGGAACATGTTGCAGAGGCCTTGATTTTCGTGTGAATGTTGCTACTGACACAACCTGCTCTAGACTTCAAACTACAGGTTGGCACAACGCAGCACACACTTCTTCCAATCCAGACAGACTAGAACAATTTTTTTGCACCAATATTAAGAACTTTATAACTATGCAAAATCAGCACCAATGGTTGGATTAATATTTTAATAATTACACACTTTTTACATTATGAAAATAAATCATAAATAGTGTAAAAATAATTCTGAAGATCAACTTCTCACAAGCAAGAAACAAAACCTCAAGTACAAAACTGAAAGAAAACAAAACAAAATTCAACTGAAAAACAAGGAGAAATTTTAATAATAAAAACAAAAGCATGCTGTTTGATTGGGTTCAATTAAGTCAAGACCAGAGGCCACAAGAAAGTGGTAATTAATATCAAATTAAAATGGGTGATTAAAACCTTGCAATTCTTTATACTACTCCTCAAAAGAGGTCTTGTGACATATTTACAGTGCTAAGACACTCAAAATATTTATAGCATTGATAATATGATGCTGACCCATGTGGTTTTTACCCCCAAGCATTGGAATCCTTGCCAAATTACTTTTCTTTGTATTTTTATCTCTTCTACTTCATTTATGAGACCATTTGCAATACAAAAATAACGGCACATATAGATGAACTTAAAAAAGTAAAAAATACAAATAAAAATATATAATATTTTCCAAAGGAAAAAGTCAGATACATACATCTTAGCAACATTTTTAAAGTTGTGTGATATTTTCCCAAACATGTACAATAATATAAGAATATCCACATATATGTTAACAATATGTAAAACATTCTCCCACCAACCCAACTCTCCATAATACTTCAGAGAAGTGTGCAAGTACCAATGGGATCTGGGAAATTCATACAATTTCTTTTTTAAATAGAAACAAGTAAAACACTAACGGTCCCAGGTTAAGGCCCCCTGCTTTACAAAGAAAATTCAATTTGTGAGCAGCATTGATAATCAGATGCATTTAAAAACAAAACGAAACAAAAGCAACACTCCAAATCCCTTTTTAAAATAAAAACTCCACTTGTTCTGTAGAGTATCTTTCTCAGATATGATGGTGGCAGGCACTTGTTTTTAACAGCATTTAATGAATCCAACCACCATGTAAAATTCTTCAATAACAGAGGGTGCAAGAAAACCTTCATTTGTACATTACAACAACATTCACATCCACAAAAGCAAATTGCAGGAAGGAAAAAAGAATAAAAAATTAGGTGTTAGTTTTAATTCCAGTCATTGAAATAGAAGTTTTACAATGACTAAAAATTATACTTTATTTTGACCAGTATCTTTGCAGATATCACTATTTTAGGTGAGTCTTTAGTGTGAAAATTTAGGAATCTCATTCGGTAAAATACAGAGCTTTAAAAATGTAATTCAAGATGGTCAAGCAGCAGAAATCAGGAAATTTGAAGGGAAAGGTCAACTTCTGCATGCTTTGAACATCTTCAACACATTCAGTAGACTGGAAATATCTCTGGACTTCTTACTGAAGTGGTCCTGATTTAGGCAAAACCCATTCCTGAAGTTGATAATATTCCCCTTGTTACTAAGCATAATACCTGCGTCCTTTCTTCTGCATGCCTCAAAGAGCTTTGCAAGGGCAGGTTGCATCACTCTCCACAGCTCATTGCTGGGGATAGAGAGGCACAGCCAAGAGAAAAGCCTTGCATGGCTGAGCCCAGGTTTACAAACCCAGTTCTGGGGCAGTCAGTGGGACAACTCTCTCTAAACTCCAACCAGATCCAGGACCTAAGTGTGTTTCCTGGTGCAGCCCCCAGCCTTACACAGCACCACCCTCCCACAAGGACCAAAGGTCTGCCCATCTCATATGGGGTTGCTTCTCTCTTTTGCTGGCATAACCAAGTAACTGGTGGTCACATGCACCCCTTCCATGAGGTAATGTTCAATGGAGCCAATGCTAAGTTTCCACACTGTACATCAGTCCTTTTTATACTCTATACTTAACATATGTGCAGGTATATGGATTTGATCATTCTGAAACTCAATCATATTACTTACATTGTAGACTAAAAGAATATATAAACAGCTGGATGAAGAGTTTCTGCTTTGCTATACTATCAGAATATGACATCAAGATCAGCAATAAATAAAAATATAAATCAAAAAACCCACAAAACCCAAAACATTGTATCATTGCTCTGCGATTTAACATTTCATGCTTTACTCAGGAAAAAAAAAGGTGTCCAAAACATCCTGAAAGAAAGCTTCCCCATAGCTAATCTATGAATATGAAAACAAGGACCACGTATGTCAGACATATTCCATACAGTGCTTAAAAGAAGTCTGGCTTCTGTAGCTGGACTTCTGCACAATGTGGTTATAATGCACTGGAGTAACAGGCGATTACAAAACTTTGTATGAAACAAATACTGAAAACTCCCAAAGAAACAAGAATTAATTATACCTGAAAAAGTCAGGGATATATGTAGACTAATACCACTACACATTTCTACAACTGAAAAGACTGATAGAGGAACTATTGTTCCTGTAACAAACTAAACAAATCATATCTATTTGGAGGAATGCCACTAAAAGATATAACAACACATTGGTGGTTCAAACTATAGCTTTACCATCATAAGGAAAAAGATATATTAGCACCAGAAATAGTTGCTTTTTAAACAAAATAAACATGTTTCAAGTCTTCACAAGGTGTTTTTCTTGATGAAATGTTAAACCCAATTCTTTTTTTTACTTTTACTGACCATGCAACTTTTCTAGATATGGTTAAGTTTCACATCAATTCAATCTGAGATGCAAATATTAATGTCAAATCTATGTATGTAGTTTAACCTTTCAAATTAAGTTGTTTATCTGCTGTTCCTTCATGGTCATTTAAATGGAATGAACCTTTCATGATACTGAACAATAAAAAATCTGAAAAAGTTAAGTAAGATTACTTGGGAAAAACAAAAAGTAAATACCTGGAGGGAATTTAATAAAGAAATTAGATTAATTTACAAGAGAAAAAAGAAAGTGAACAAAGATGCTTAAATGTTTCTTCAGTAGGGTCTCAGTGTCAGGGAGTTAAAGGAGAGTTGAGTATTGACTAACACTTAACAGTAGCGTTTATAATTATTTCCTGAATGACAAAATCATGAACCAAGGTTTTGCTAGCTTTATTGATGCATATAGAAATGGATGCTATGAGGGCAGTTTAAAAATATAGGTATACAAACTAAAAAAAAACCAAAGTGCTAATGGCAGCATGTATTTAATAGTTTTTTATCTTGTTGCTATTTCTTAAATGAGTTGTGTTTGTGGACACTCTCAATATGCAGTTGCTAAAACATTCAGCCAGATAATAAACATTCTACTTGATTTTGCATGTATATACTCTGAAGGACCTTTAAAAAATATTTAATTTTACTCTATGATTGCCAGTATTTGATATCTTAAAAAAATATTCAAATTCTAGTCTTCACATCTACAATATACCTAGCTAAATGTGCCAAGTCAGGATATGGGCATAAGAGACTCTTCTCCGTTAGGTGGACAGCTGGCTCCTCAGCCTGTTGTTTTTCTGAGATAGTGGTTCTTAAGCAGACTAAAAGGGGCAAGTCAGAGGACTTACACGGTGCTCCTCTTGTCCTCTTTCTGAAAGGCCCTCATTTGCATTTAGTGCTATAGCACTCTGATTATTAACATTTTATATTCAGACTATGCTGTGTGAAGGCTTTTACTATTGTAATCATGACTATTCAGAGAGGTTAATATTTGCATCTCTGAAAATTCAGGAAAAGAAAAACATATTATCTTACATCTGTGAACACTTGTTTATTTCTTACTATTGGAAAGATGGAATTGAGTGGCAAATATATATGTATTCAGTGTATATATCTATATAGTGTCAGAATTTTGTTTTTATTAGTAAGACACTACTAGTTGTAGACCGCCAAATTAATTTTTAAGTTTTAAAAATCTGGTTTTTCCCCAATGAAATGCTAGGTTTGACTTCGATACACCAAAATGACAGTAAAGATTCATCAAGGTGGAAGGTTGCATTATAGTGGCATTTCCATTGATCTGAGACTGTGAAGCAATACAAAAAGTGTGACCACAGAAGGTCTCCCCATCTACACATGATTTAGAAATGATGGAGCAAGGAAAAATGTGCATTCCAAGAAGGGCATAAGGTGCCCACACATGAACGGAGACAGGCTGTCTTCCTCAACTTTGGTTTTGGTCTACATATGAAAGACAACTCTCAGAAAAGTAACTAAAAAAGTTTTTGATGATCCTGCTATATACATTAGGAACAGAAGTGACATAAAAAGAATTTCCATCTGCCAAATATGGCACCATTTCTCATAAACCAGTCCCTCAAACTAACTTCAGTGCACCATATGAAGACTCAAAACTGGAAAAAATACCTCATGGCAAAATTAAAAATGTGCATGAATTATGTATTTCTAGCAATAAAAAAGGGGAGAAGGAAAGATTTACCAATGTTTCTCTAGAAAGCTAGTCATCTGAACAGAAATGGAGAAATATTAACACCTATAACAGTGTAGTGCGACAAGTGTGCAGTGGTAATTACACAGAATTGTTTCTCTCCAATGTTTTTTGAGTAATAATGTCCGCTAAAGTCACTGTAACAACATAAAAGGAACAAGATTAACAAATCAGTCTGTGAAACACAAAAATAAACTCTTTCTTTTCTAGACTTAAAGGCTTCAAAGACTTTGAAATAGAAACTGCTAATACTGAAACAAGATGAGTATGTGGCTTGAAGTATTTTCCTCAATGCCATCATCACAAATGTTGAATAGATTATTGAAATGCATTCTTTATGGCAACAGTTACAGGAAAGGAAACAAAATTAACCATAGCTTCCAAAATCCTGCAGAAAAGTTCAGCTAGTTTTGTGTAATTTAAAGTGAATAACCTGAAAACCACACCATGGTACATACATCTATGGTCAGTTCCACTATAATTCTCCTCTGGAGGATGATCCAATTCATCCCCACCTCAAGAATGCTTTTTCCTCCAGCAGTCCCAAAATACAATATGCAGAGCACATACTCTGTCCATCCTTGAGTAAGGTTGAGAAGCTTCTGGTCTCAGGCGGTGTCTGCCATCAAATGATCCCTGCAGCACCTCTGCAACCTTTTCAAACAACCCACAGAGAAGTCTGGTTTCTTCTTCAAACTTCTTTCCTTCTTGATTAAGGACTCAACAGGGCCTATCGTGAATATCTTCACGACCGTGAGCAGTGCAAGGCAAACTGATGCTGATAAACAGGCGCGACCCTCTTTGATCAAAGGGGCCAAGTATCCCGCAAGACTGGAAGCCATCCACCTGCAGCTGGAACTCTATTCCCCAAAAATTCAAGGCCTCTTTCTATGCTCCTCTGGTTTATCTCTTTTTAGCAATGAGCCATGGTGTGACTCCCTTGAGATGACAAAAGGAAACTATTCAGAAGCTGGAATCAAAGGTCACCGTGAGCAGCCATTTAGCGCGTGACGTGATCACACAACAAGCAGGTTTGGCACACGAACTCATGCTTTTAGTTCATACAAGCAGATATGGTGTCATGAATCAGTGAAGTATTTAAGATGGACACGGAAACCAAGTCAATAAACTCCAATGGCAGCTGGTACAGTACATATCATAGAATTTTGCTCTTATTTGGTCACAATTTCTTGTAAACTAGTTCATGGCACTCATTGTCCATGCATATCCACAAGCCAAAATATAAGAATTTACAGAAATATTAATTTCTATTATTGATCGTTGTTTCGATATCTCTCATTAGAGAGACAATCTTTGCAGGTTTACCCTGCAGTATCACCTAACTGCAGATGTAAGTGAAAAAGTACGTATGGACTATTGCAAACAAGTAGAAGCAGCTACATGTAAACATATCTCAGACTTGTAAAACCAAATTTTCAGTTTTCAACTATAAATAAAAGAAGTGGAGCGCTATATACACAACTTCATGCTTGTAAGGTTAGATTCATCACTGCAGAGACAAAAAGAAAGACAGATTAATCCAATTAGTAAGATATTTCAGACATCTATTACAAATACACAGATAAGGCAGAGTTGCAAATATGGATAGTTATTTCCTCAGCACCAGCTATTCTTCAGAGATAAACGCACCTAGGATTTCACTCATGCTTAATGCTTTTTAACACATTATATGCCAGTATCCCTCCACCTACATAATTCTGTATGCTATGTTTTTAAATCCAGAACTGCCTAGGTTAAACCTTTACTAAAATAATTTTGCCAGTTAATATTAATGTTAAAGGAGGATATATTGAAGACCAGAAAGGTAAGGCAAAGAGAAGGGCAGATTACACTGTTCCTCTCAGTATTCCAGAAGAATAACATAATAAGAGATCAATATAAATATTTGACAAAAAATCCATGAGCTTTTATAACGAATTGGAAGCAGTGATAATGTGCAGAATCTAAAGGATGTGTAAGTCTTCACGTGAAAAAAAGAAAAGTCTTGGACTTTCCAGAAAACAAACGCCAACTGTTCCTACAATACTGCCTCAATGAATTATTACTTCTACATATATTACAATATTATCACATGAACTACTGCCTGATCTTGCAGCAGGTAGGGAGGTCTGCTCTTGCATTGTTGGATATGTCTGTCTAGGAGGCTCTGAAGTATATCTTGATATTGTTCAATATGACTGAGACAGGCATTTCTGTGTGCTAAGGACATACTACTCCTGAAAAGAAAAAGCTCTACCCATCCTACCTTTTGCCAACAGCCAGGCATTGGTAATCCATCGGGACCCTGTTTTAAGGGGAGGCAAAAAAAAAAGAGTATAGTTAAGTTTGAGAGGATAGATAATCCATCAGCATCTGTTAAAACAGCCAGAGGACAGAAGGTTTACGCTGCAAAAACATACGTGCACCTCTCTGCTATAAAGATATGTTTTTCTCTAAATCATTAGAACATCTTCGTTATTTTCTTATCGCTGTTAGAGCTCAGGCTGCTTATTATTTTAAATATAATCTGTTTTATTCAAAACAATCTCTATCTGAATGTACAAGATCAATGAGAAAAAAAATACTATCACTTTTATCTGGAGGGTATTGTGTTTTAAAGGCCTCTAGTACAAAGGTAATCCTGTGATAAGACAGCAAGACTCAAATGTGTGTAGGATCTTTTCTTTTCATTTTCAATATTAGCTTTTGAATGAAGTAGCAAAATCTTAAGGCCTGAACATACCCTAAGTGCCACAGTGGAAGAAAACATCTGCGGTGGGAGCAGGGCAGTCCAGCAGCACTGTATATTTCAGTGCTTGGACAATACGGTAATTTAATTTCTTCTCGTGTGAGAGTCACTCCATTTCTTTTCTGTTGCTACTCTACCTTCACATATCTCCATGTGTCCAGTAAGATCAGGGTCAGCTATTGACCACAGTCACATTGGTTTTCAAGGTCCTAATTCCAACTTAGAAGGCTATCCAGGGTTTACCCAGAGAGTTATATGGTCAGAATTAGGAGCACATATGATGTAACTAGACTATATGAGCAGAAAAAAGATCAGGCCTTGACATTTTTTAGAATATAGAATACAAATACTTTATATGTGAATTTACATGTGAAGATAGTGGTTATTGAGGATTTTTTTAATTGCTTGCACGTAGTCTGATGGGAATGGCTTGCTGCCTAAACAAGAGACAGTGCTGCTTGCTAAGCAGCTTATTCTAGCAATTATCTATGAACAGAATATTTTTCATCCATCAATGATTGTTAGTGAATCTCCAGATATAAATGATAATACAGAGACAGAGAAATATTTTAAAATTACAAAAGCATGCTTGATTATTCCCAACAAAATATGAGATATGGTTACCATTATTTGGAAGCAAACAATATGGACTATGGAATAATTTTAAAGGACTATGTATTTATAATTAAAAAGAACTGATTTCAAATTAGAAGTGCTACAGTTGAAATAAAATCTATTTAATGTAACATTCATCATAGAGAACCGTGCTTAACCACCAAACAATATCAGAACATGCAGATCAAATTTTACTACGAACAATTAAAAAGAAAATCTTCCTTGTATCTTTATGAAATGTGTATGTACTATTCATTTGGGGTTTTCTTTCTTAAATGGAAAAGAGTTCAAACTTACTTTACCATTGAATAAAAATCACTGTTGCCAGATTGGTACAAGGGAGAGGGTCAAGAAGTAGCATTTTAGTATAGGTGGGAACTTGAATTCATGCTAACATAGGGTGGGGAGTGTTGTGTGTATTCCAGGAAGGTAAGTTCCAAGGGTAGGACCATTAAATTGGAGACATTAAATAACAAAGACAGGGTTTGGGCTGCAGACTGTTATCTTCTTACAAACCTCAGGTAAAGCTTTTTATTTCCAGATATGTTTGAATACTGTTTGATGTACAGGCCAGACACCAAAAATATTACTTGTGTATGGTCTGGAAGCCAAGTTCCAGCATGGCTTACTGAAAACCTTGATTTTCAGAAACGGTATTTACATAATTCTGTACATGACTCTCACTTTGGTCAAATTGTGAAAACATGCACCTAAGACTGCGGGGATTTGAAAGGAAGTCCAGGGTGCAGAGTAGCTCTAGGACAGACTAGAGTGCAGAACTGAGCCAATGCAGACAAAAGGCATCAGACTTAATTAGAAGTGAACATTGTGCTGGATTTCCACAATGACTTGCGTTCAGGGTGAGTAAGGCAATAGGTATTTTGTGAGGAAAATAACAAACCAACAATTCTCAGGGAAAATGTAGGAAGGATACAAACTTATAAATTACTATGTGATCTGGGAGCAAACTGCTGAAAGTTAGGTTTAAGGTACCAACAGAAATGTGTGTTCTCTCATTGCGGTTATGATCACTTGAAGCAGCTGGTTTGTTCATGCACATGCATGTGTTACGTGAATAATGTAAAGTCAGCTCAGAAAAACATTACTTTACATTAAGAATGGCTGACCACAAACAAAGGAACTGCATGCAGGGTTGGTAGGAAAGAGAAATACTGTACCAATTGGCAAGGGGCATCCAGCCCATCCAGGCCAGGTTGGCCTGGCTCCCCTTTTTCCCCCTTAATTCCACGGAATCCCTGTTGTAAAGATTAACTTGCAATGTTACTGTCAAGGAAATGCCTTCAATATTGACTTAAATGGAGTGAACAAATAACAACAGAGAGGCAAGAGGAGCAAGCTGACTGTCGTAGTGTGATTTAAACCTGTGGGGCACTGACTTTGGCACATTCCAAATTTGGTTCCTTTTCAAACAGTTTGGCAGAAATAATGAAAAAAAAACACCACCAAACCTCACAAATTTAGCCCAAAGATCTTAAGTCTGGTGCTTTAAACCAATTTAGGACGTTGACAAATGGAGTCTGCTCCAGAATTTTCAGAACTTGAGATAAAGCTGTGTTAACAAAGGGCTACATGTTCAACAGTAGCTGGTGCTTGTTCCTCTTTCCTCATTTCTTATTCCATCAGTTTACAGCAGGACGATCGATCTTCCAATATATAAGTGAGACGTACCAATGGGCAAGGTGCATCTAATCCAGGAGCACCCTGTTCTCCTTTCTCCCCTTTAGGCCCCTTTTTGCCTTTCTTTCCCTTTTCCCCCTGTGGATACAATGGTTTGGATAAAACAAGTTTCATTCTTTTGAAAAAAAATTAAAGAAAGATTGGTTTTAAAGTTTGGGTTTTTTCTTTTTAAGCCAATGGAGAGCTGAAAGGACACTTACCACTGTGTTCTGGTTTGGGTGGTGCATTATGTGGAAAAATAAATTATATGATCACAAGCAAGAACTGCAATCAATCTGTATTAGTTTGTGCTGGTATTTCATATCAGTATTATGAATGTTTTGAAACCTAGAACAGGGCTTGAAAAGATTGATTTCTTGAGACAGAGGCAAATCTGCAAAATCCCCCAATCCACAGTCCAAAAGAAGACGTCTCCTATTTGGTCTAAGTGATAGCTCTGAAGTGCACATGCACACAAACCTGAATTTGTTAGCTTCCCTAGAGAATTTGCCACTAGTCAGAAGGAACTTTTGAAAAAAAGACCTGCGGCACAGATGCTTCACAGGGATGGCTAGTCTCTGACTCAGTTCCACGAGCTTCCATGGTGCCATGTCAAGGGTGAACTTGGCGCAGAGCATCCTTTGCTGAACTGACCTTTTTCACTCTGGTAACAGTGTTTGGAACAAATCCTGCTCTCCATGGTGTCCACAGAAACCCACTGACGTCACTGAGGGTGCACTCCTGTCACTCCAAATATAACATGACCATTTCAAACCCTGCTACAGGAATCAAAACACCCAAACTGCTTGATGGAGAGGTGCTATGACACTTTCAATGATTTCATATTGTCTTGGTATCAGAAAGTAATCAGAAGTGATAATTATTCTTTATTTAAATATTTCAACATCCAAATATTCCTTCTTCTGCAGGCAATGTTTCATCTACTTATTTTAACAAAATTCAGTCCTTTGATTTCACACTGAGTTTTCTTTTTAAATGTGAAACTTCCAATGCTTTAATTCTGATGGAAATGATTGATTACCCTCAGCAAAGCTACCTGCAAAGATGACCTCACCTTCAAGCAGTATAAGATGTTTAGAGTTCATTTTATAATTGATTTCACACCAGTTGATCACAATGGTAAATGAGTTTCAGGTTTGCTCTCAATTTCACAAAAATCAAAAAGGATCAGTTAAAAAAATTAACAAATTGGGCTAGGATTGTAAAAAATGGGATAGGAAGGATGAGTAAACCAGGAATATCACAAAGAAATGGGAAAAATAGTCATAGGAAAATTAGTACGACATTGGAGAACCAGCAAGTGAGGTTGTGGCTATTGGGAGGATTTCATTGGTGAGGAAAAGGGTAAAAAAGACAGAGGAATTGTAAGGAATGAGGGTAGAAGGAGAAGGAAGGAATGCCCCTTTGGAAGAACAGACAGATTTAGGCGAAGCATAGTAAACAGACATTTAACTTGGTCCACACCAGTACAGAAAGACTTAATCTATTAACAAGAGATAAAACCCATTTTAACACATAAAAAATAATTATATAAATCAGATTTTAAAAAGGAAGGAAAGCACATTAGTCATTTAATATCATAACGTATTTGACATATTTAAATGGAAAAAAACTGTTTCATGAACAACACATACTGCATTCATGTCATAATAGAAGCGAAGTTACTTGTCTATCTTTTCTGTGTGCCAAAAAGTCACAGGATAATATTTGGGAAAATAGCAACCCAAACATTACCCTTCTTTATCAAATGATAAGATTATGATGTAAAAGAAATCTTCACGAGACAAGAACTGTAAATTTGCTAAGTTTCCATCTTAAACCCAGACAGACAGCAGTGTAGCAGAGAAACCCAACAGTTTCAAGGTCAGTTCTCATGTTTTTTGTTCTCAGTGTAACACCAATATTTTTACAGTGAATGTATGCAAGCACAAAGCATGGACATACTCCAAAAAGGATTCTGAAAATGGACTGTACAGTTTGGTTTCTGACTCTTTCTCTATTCTTTAAGATTTGCATTTCTTTAACTTGTTGTGTTACAAGCCAGCAGATATCTATTTAAACTTCCAGTTTTGCAGGACAGATCTATGATCTTATTCAAAGCAACGCAGTAGTCATCTGTGCAGACAATAGTCTGAATTTCCTGAGTACTTTACTACTTTTTCCATAAGACTGAGTTATTTCTTTTTAATCTTTACTCCTTGTCCTCAAGTACAGAGGTCCACAGGAGATATGGAAAATCTACATCTGATGAAGATAAAAAAAAAATTCCTTTCTGCTCTTCCTCAGTGCCTAGAGAAATACAAAGTTGTGGCACTTCTGCAACACAGCTCTGGTTGAAACAACCTCCAATCCTCACGTGCACATATTTTCATCAATGCAGAGTGTAGGGGAAAAGGATAATGCCTTTTCATTCTCTGTTCAGACACATCATACTCTTCTGTCAAAATTTATAACAACAGACACAACTGTGCATTTGGGACCAAGGGTCCCTTCCCTCCCTCTCCCTACAACACAAATCCTAACTTTCATTAAAAGTTATTCCTTTTTAAAAGAATTTTTTTCTATCCATACAACGAAAATACAAAATCAATTGTACAAATCTTTTTCGTGATGAGTGCTCCTGGACTATAATTTTATATGAGTAATCACATTGCCAAAAATAAAAATTCAAACAGCTCCTGTCTTATCCATTTGGTGTGGGACAAGCAGCATGTACAGGCATGGTACACTAGGATAAACTGCCAGGGAACAGAGCTGGGCTCTTCAGTATAAAATTACTAACAGAATGACTAATGTCATTCTGATGAAATATTTTAGGATTTTCAACAAGAGTAGGATGGATTGGAGAAAATGTGCCTAAAATAAAAAGCTGTACTTCGAGACATGTGGATATTACTATTTCTGTGCATACATTTTTGTGGTTTTTCATGATTTTGCTTAGAATGTATCTGTGACCGGCCTTTTGGCACACAGTAAAAACAAAAATAAGTTTTAATGGGACAATTTAGAGCATAAAGACAGCAGAACTGACTAGGCTGGGGAATCAAGCAACAGTTAATAACACTGTGGTCACCTTTTCTCCCTTTTCTCCTATATCACCCTTTTCTCCTCGAGGACCAGGGAAACCCTATGAAAACAAAATGGACAAAGACAGGTTCATTTTCATTCACATGCAGGTTAAGTTTTCAAACACTCTTGGAAAGCATAAAAAGATTATTTCACTACATGCTGTGTATATGTATGTGTGGACACATACATAGACACGAGCATGAGAGACAAGTAACTCCAAGAGTTTGGTAGAGGCAATTTGCCAGCTACAGAAAGAAATCATACCACTCAAAATGGCAACAGTCCACGCTAGCATATGTATGTTCTGAAAAAGACTCCTTCGAGTTAGGGATTTCAGCACAGAACTAGAGGAAAAGGCTTACTGAAAGCCTTTTTTAGCATGCCAAAGAAAGAGATTATGCCTTGAAATGTATCCATTACAGGTTATGGAATTATTATTCTCTTTAATTAGAATAAATTTACTTAACTGAGTGTCAGTGACTCCTTGTTCTTCTACAAATGAGTCACAAGCCTGAATATTTTCTTAGCAAGCACAGTTTTTCAGCGTACTGACATCCAAACAACCAGCTACTTATATTACTAAGCACCACATCTGGTGGTGTCTGTCGATAAGGGCTGTATATCACACAATCTTTGTCCTCTTTTATCATAGAGAAAGAGCAAATGAGGCATTTAGCACACTCTCTGTATGTACTGCATGCACACTAAATGGAAACAAAGGTGTTATGTTCCATAAGCTATTTCTTGGAAGACGCTTACCGACCATTGAGAGCGCATTGGTCACAGATATTACTTACGTCAAGGCCAGGCTCGCCATCTTTGCCCTGCCAAAGAACCACACAAACTGCATTAGCATCCTAATCCATGGTACTGACAGCCGGTTTGAGGCCCAGCTTCTGTGCCCCTCTGCACAGCGACACCCCACGTTGCTGAGGCTGCACACACAGCACTGCTGTCAGCGAAGGACACTGCAGTCAGTGTTTAACATTTCCAGGAACTGACAACTTGACTGTAAAATTTTGCTTGACAGTAAAATTTTGTTTGTAAGCAGATTCTAGGACTAATCTAAAAATACAGAAAAGCCTATAATTTTTTAATTTTAGTTTTAGTTCACAGGAAGGGGAAACAGAAATTGTTTTGTTTTTTTTTTTTTTTTCCAATTTAACTCACAAAAGTGACCCTCGGATAAAAATGCATGGCAAGCTAATTTAACACTTCATGGAGTCTGAAAACTGTCTCTAGTAACTGACTCCTGATCCAATTAAATGGATCTAATTAAACCATAGGTCTGTATTCCAGCTTAAATTAATTAATCAAGAAGATTAGACTGGAGAACGTATGGAAACATTGCAAGTCTCTTGGAAAGGCTGGTTGTTCCTGGCCAAGCATATTTATATGGCTTCTCTTGCATGAAAGTACAGAAAAGACATATGTACATGTACACACCTGACCCAGTCATTAGCAGTGTAAACACAGTAAGTCAATTGATTTTATTGGGGATATCCTTGTTAGGCCAAAGGAAGTTCCCTCTCATATTTTAGAAATGGATAATATAATTTAAACGGTTGATTTAAAGCATACCACTTCCACTTACAAATGGGTCACAATGAATTTCTCATACTGCTTCTGGCACAGAAATTAAAACAAAACAGGTCTCTGAAGTGTCAAACAAAATGGAAATATAACGGCGAAGTAGCCTTGCAGTATGGAAATCCAAGCAGCTTACTGACATTAAGAAATTCACATCTTTCCTCAGTTCATCCTGAACTCCTGGCACTCTCACATGATCCCTGGGCAGCTGATGTACACAAGTTGCTGAAACAGGAGTACATGCATTCTGGATTTCCTCCCTCTTTCTGATTCATGTCAGATCTGTTTCGTTACGTGCATGGGTAGGAATCTAAGTCTGTGATACAGACCATTGACCTTGCACTGTCAGGGTTTATTATCTATCTTCACCTTTTCCAACTAATTCTATTGCTAGGTGAAAAGCAGCCATAAAGCACAGAAAGTTTAATCAAGGACTGATGAAAAGTGCAGTGTGTACAAACTCTGTGCAACTTACAGGCAAGCCGTACGGTCCTCTGGGTCCAGGGTCACCTACAGTCCCCTTTTCACCCTAAGAAAAGGTTACACAACAAGCAAACAAAACCATTGTCGATCTTAGAAATTATCTCTACCGAGTGCTTTAGGTTAAAGTTTATACATTCCTAAATATTTTGAGTGAAAAATATCCAAACTCATTTATTTTTATTAAATGCTTAAGGTGCAAAGAGAGGGTGTATATTACTTTCTAGGCAATATAGCTTTTAAGGTGTATGATATCTACTTTCATTTTTAAATACATTAGTAACTGAAAATATTTTTCAAACCGAACTTGCACCAATGTCAATTTTAAGTTTGTAACAGCTGCAACATTGCTCTCAGTAAAAATCTGATGTTGTAATGAAAACTAAGGATATACAGCATCAAGCATCAACAGAGCAGCTGAGATGTGACATAGTGACAGGTAAAAATAATGTGTCAGTCAAAGCTTGTATTTAAGTAGGCAATACTATCAACAGTGACATTGTGAAGATTATCCTATGCACTGTACTGTGTTTCTAAATGCTCTACTGAATTCTAGATTAGTGATGTAAATACCCTGGTTTATTATATCAAAACTATATTAATGTGGAAGACGAACAAGTAAGTACAGAGATGACTCCAGAAGTTTGATCTCATTCTGCACTAAAATCCATGGAAAACTTACCACACAGGGGCCACCAAAATCATTTTGTAAGCTTAATATAGGGCAAACTTTTCCAAATGAAGTGAGATTTCAAGATGATAAATTTCAGGCTGACAGTAGTAATCACCTTTGCTCTCTGATTTTTCTTTGTCAAGATTGTCATGAAGTCAAACTTCCCAAGTCAGCAGCATTACCCAGGTAACTTCAAGCACAGATCCCAGTGAGCCTGTTAGGGAGTCAGGGCTGATACGTAGGTGTGGGCAGCAGTCTTGTTTCAGACTGTGGTGTTCTTTTTTCTGAATAAAATCCATCAGGAAAGCCATACTCTCTCTTGAGAATTAAACTGCTCCAAGTGTTGATAAAATAAGAAAAAAAAAATCCTCACCACCTCGAGTTTTCAAAGCTCCTACTCTGTTTTTGTTAAGCAGGATCCCTTCTTCACTCCCTTTCCTGAACCTAACCTAATGCAAGGCTTCGTGCAAGGCTCCTGGCATGCGGAAGTGCTGTATTTCATCCTACCACTTGCTGCATTATGCCCTCGAGATAATTCTCTGTAAATAATCCTCTGGGTTATTTACTAATTATTATTAATTAATTAATGAGTCTATTATTAAGAGCACAAGACATAGATGTAGATGTGTACCTAATTAATAGTGGCGATCATCGGCACAGCTAAGTCCTTGGCACAGTTCTGAAAATGAGCTGCTGAGTCTAAATTTCATTGACTGAATTATACAAAAAAGCAGGCACTAGAAAAAAAATTAATCTGAACCTGTGGCTGAATCATCACAGCAATAAGGAGTTTGTCAAAGTAACTGACATTTGACCTGTTTTAAATACTTCATATTTTATTTAGGTGGACACTTACTTTAGTCTAGTCGTGATTAGATGTGCAATGTCCGATCTTTCTGGATTCTATTATTCCCCAGCTATTTCTGAGCAACACTTAGGCTGGATGCCCTTGCAGAACAATAGGAGGTATTGGGAAGTAACAGCTCATTTTCAAAACAACAAATTCCTTGCAGCTTTAAAGCTTTCTGCTAAGAAGAAAATAATGTGCTGACCTATGTATGTAACAGCTACAAAACTTTTTGATGAATACTTGAAATATGTCAAGACTAGTTAAGTATCTTTTTTTTTAAAAAATCTTCAACAGTAAAGATGACTGCACAAAGTCCTCTTAAGATAGGCTTATAAAGTTGCTAAACATATGGTAGACATAAAGATACTGAATGTATCAGTCTAGGAAATAATCTCATCTGTTATGTAAGAATATATTTGGAGAAGTGTAACTCAGAATTTTTTGCCTCCAACACAAAGCACATGATGAAATGTGTCTGGAATATTAGATGAGGTCTTGAATGTTTATGGATTATATAAGATTGATGGACTGTCATGAGTATATTGCCCTCAGTCATACTGATAAAGCATTTCCTCCAGAGAAGTAGATATTTGTAAACTTCAAGAAGGTTTTTAATATTTTTTGTAAGACAATCCATCGGTGTCCAAAGAATAGAAACCATAGTATATGTTTTTGCCTCCTATTTCACTTCTGTCTCCTGAATCACGGATGAATATGAATTACCATTTGTATGATTAAAGCTGAATAATTAGTGTCTCCTTTAAGATAGATAGGGAGATTTTATAACACTGCCGTAGTGAGAAACATTTGAACCAAATTAAAGAGCATGCACCTTCCTTACTAGTACAAAACGTGTAGTGATGAAAGTGTTGCACAGGCTACACATCTGAAAGCCAAAATCAAGCACAAAAACAGGTCTTTGACACCAAGGAAAAAAATAAAATAAAAAAAAAAGGAAAACAGGGAAACGTGCATTTCCAGCTTTCAGATCCTTTAGATGGTCAAGAAGTTGGATACACACTATGCCTGTCATTACCATTCAGGCTTAAATGTCCCCTTTCAGCAGTAATAGTTTAAGATGTCTATCTGTTTTCCAGTGTTCTCTATTTTCTCTCCAGATGGTATATAAATAAGGTAAATCACTACACAGATTAAGAGGCCTATTATGATCAATTCCTCCATTTAATAAAGATGGTCTCAGTAAAATCTCCCTAAGCACCTAGCAAAATGGTATTTCCAATAGCTGAAGAATTTAATAAGGACTGTAAGACACCAGCCTAATAAATTATGTTAATTCACAGTATTAATTACCATTTTGGTCTACTAAAAGAAATGCAGAAAATCACATTATAGTGTCATGCATGACTTTCTTAGTCTACCTTCTCACCATCTAAACAAATTTTGTATAAAGATGATATGATGTTTTCTATTTTAATTAAATAGCTAAATTGAAAACCAACCAATCCACTCTAATTTGCGCAACAGTCTGTTCTACTTCAGAGTAGTGATTCAGCACTGCCCTGAATGCAGCCTGTCCAACAATGAATCCATGATTATTCTGTAGAATAACCCTAATGCCCAAGGTTTTTCCTTTCAGTACAACAAAATGTGGTCCTATCCAGCACCAGTGAGCAGTGGCACTATGCACTATTTTTAATTGAAAAGTAAAGTCTGAAATCTGCAGGCAAAAATGTTTTCCTCCTGCTTTCACATAAACAAGTTCAAGAGTTGCAAATGCAAGTTGTAAAATTCTGTTGAAAACACATCATTTGTTATTTAGGTAAGAAGACGTCTATCAACGCCAGGCACCTGTTACATAACTATGCTACAAACAACTCCTCCCAAATGGTACTGAATAATTAAGTGAACAATTACAGCAATAATCTTGCTAGTTGATTGCTTGGGAAAAAACCTTCCATCTGTCTTGTGAACTTCCTCCTATTCATTTAGCTACACAGAAAATAGTGGGTGTGCAGGAATTTCTTGCACACCTTAGTCTCTATATTTTCGCGAATCTCTCCCTCTGTGCTCACGCAATTATTGAACTGATTTACATCACAGCCATTCCTACCCCCTTTAACTACTATTTGTCAACAGCCACAGTAGGGCTGATTCTAGATCCAGATGTATGACTTCTTATGACTGCACACTCTCAAAAGAAAAAATATTAATAGTTATTTTCCACAGACTAGAAGAATAGTTTATATTATAGCACATTGTTTTTCAAAGACATTTCAACTGGTAGTACGTGTGCATATCCTTTAACATAAAAGTTCATAATGCAAGAATAAAATGCTATTTTTATATACTTCTACATGCATATCTCATCTAAATTATTTACTGAGGATCAGAGGACGATGTTCAACTATCGTTTTACAGAGGTGATCGAAGAAATAGTTGAAAAAAAAGATAAAATTCCCAAGTCCTTCAGATAGTTAACTAACCTGAGTGGTAACTACAGTCTACTGTTCCTACTTTGGACTATGCTGCATGTTTTGAATTTATTTCTCAGTACACGGCTCTGTAAAAATGAATCATACCTTTCTCAGACGTACTGCTGTTGAAGCTAACTGGACCTCTGCCATGTGGCTGTGTCCTTAATACAGCAAGTCTGAAGTTGCTTTAGCACAGTTGTTTTGTTAAAGTGAGAAAGTCAAAGAGAAAAAATTCTGGACTGGCAACTCCCTGGAGGTTTTAGTTAGTATGAGGTATCATCTTCTGGTTTGTTGTATATGTTGATGGTTGTATTGTTAAAGGTGACAGGCTCACACTTAAAGATTAAGAGTTCCAATCCTATTTTCACGGAGAAAATTTATTGTGAATATTTCAAATGAAAAAGGAGGGCTCCTATCTTCTAAGTTTAAAAAAAAAAAAGGAAGAAAATTTTAAATTTTACAGAGCTTGGAGACTCTTTTCCTGGATAAAAACAGTTAAGTGCATACAGGAGAGAAATACTCTTCTTTTTTTTGCCATTCCATTCTTATGTAATCAGATCACATTATATTTTGTCCCAGTTTATTTGTTCAATTTACACAAAATAATGAAGCCAACAAAAATTACGTTCTGCGTGGTACTGTGAACTTGAAAGTGCTGTCAATTTCTTACTGATTAGTCATTTCAAAATACCAGGTCCTCTGAAGTTAATGAGTTACAATGTCAACTCTTAAACAGATAAATACATGTGTAACTAGAACGCATATAGTTCTGGGCTGATCCTTACATAGATGAGATACTGTTGTGTTTAGCAACATCTAAATATAAATAAAGGTAAAATATAAGTACCCATACGAGATTTTTCCATTGTGGCAGTCACTTTGTAAAGAGAAGCACACAGAACATATACTTACTCTGTCTCCTTTAGGACCTGCGGGGCCATGGGGACCAACTGAGCCATCTATACCCTGCAAAAGGAAACAAAGAGGGTAAGAGCAAAGTCTTGTTCTTGCAACTCTTTAGTTTTAATAGCTGTCTTCTAGTCAAGAACTAACATGGAATCAGTCTTCACTGGCTGAAAATTCAAACTTAATTGTGGTGGGACCTAGCTGAACAAATCCATTTGGCTTTCAAAACTCCACCTATAACCTCTCCTGTTATGAGGTAAACCATCCTTCTAGTCAGATCCTTAACCTTAATCCCTAACCTTACTCAAGAAAATAAACAACCCAACTAAGGCAGCTGTCCAACCAAAAATCAAAACTAAACCGCCTTTTTAATGTTCAGAACTCCTTCTACAGAGAATTACACTATCCTTCCAACACATTTTGCCCTAAGAGTCTGTCTGAAGGCCCCTCTAATACAGCATGGAAAATGCCTGCAGCATTTGGCCTTTCTTCCTCCGTGCAGTGTGTGAGCATGGCTGGCAGAGCCCCTGGGAAGGACATGGACTCGGTAACGAAGAGTGACACAGAAAGACAAGGGACTCACCCGGGGTCCTGGCTTTCCGTCTAAGCCAGATGCTCCCTGTGTGGTTAGGTGGAAGCATGGATGATGGGTACAACACCAATGACAAGAACATGAGATTAGTAAGTGGTACTGATGAATAAACATAATTCAAACGTACAGTACAAGTTGTGACAGGGTTCTGGAATGGGTATCACATTACTACATCATTGTTAGTTAAAAATTCACATAAAACATCAGGAGCCTGATTCTGTTCTCACTTTAGTGCAACATCACTGACCCACCCCTGTCCTCACATCACAGTATATTACACCAGAATATTGTCAAGCTATAGGAGTGCTACAAACACCAGATGTTAGGGTAGTTTTGAGCCTTAATACACAAATATTTACTTTGTAATTTACTTGCATGCTTTCTAATTTGTAAATAACGACAGTACTGAATACTATACACAAAGGAAGAAAAATGTGTGTTAACTGTGATAGGAAATATTTAAGTGTAAGAATACTGCATTATGCAGCCAACAAAATCTGGATCCTGACTACAATGGCCTCATTCATTTCCAAGAGCCCCGGAGACAATCACATTTCCTGTTTTCCCAATATACTCCAAGTTCAGAGCACAGTCAAGGGCTGCAATAGCAGCACCCGGCACTCTGGGCTATGTGCCTCAGCATCCTTGGGGATGGGGTGACCCCTCGTGGATTGTGTGGGAATAACAGAGCAGCAGCGAGAGCGCTGCAGTGCGGGCAGGGCGGGAGACAACACTAGTCGGGACATAGGGAATAATCTGTGGGACACTCCCCCAGAAAAAAAACCAACCGAAACCAAAAAGAAATCCCAACTAAAAAACTCCACCCAACTCAATAAAATGAGCCATGGAAAATCAAAATCTTCGACTTTGCTCCTGAAAATTACATTCAGAAGCAATAAGCAGTAGAAGACAAGATCTATGTAAATTTGAAAAACTAATAGCATATTTTGTTCTGTGTTAGAACAAACATTTCTGGAAAAAATAAAACTTTCTTCTACCTTTTAGCCATTTTCAAGGTGTTGGCTCAGGCCTCCAAAACACACTCTCTACAGAGGCATGACTGTCAATGTGAAAATGATTTTTTTTCTCAAAATAAATTAAAACTAAAATTCTCAGTGAAGCTGACCTTTTCCAGTGGCACTGCACATAATTCTTGAAAATATTAATCAGAGGGGTTTGTTTCTTTGGGTCACCTAAGTGCTTTTTCTCCATTTTACTGTTAACAATGTAATCACAGGGAATAATCCCTATACAACATCACAACAAAAGGAAAAATGAACTCCTTTTGTGAGAAAAAAAGTAAAGCTATCTTTTCAGCATGCTTTCAAACACATAAGGTATTTTCTATTTTATTATCCCAAATTTTAACATATTAATGTTTCCATATTTTTAGCGTTCTTCATTTCCTTCTAAGAAAAAATTTATGCCAAACACTCAGAATGGAAATTTTCTAAAGAGGGAGGAAAAAATAACAATCAGTGAAAAAAAAAATTAAATTCCCTAAACCAATTTTTAACTTTTCTCAGTTAGACCTCTCCATTTTAACTGCAGAAGGGCAACCAAAGGAAGAATAACTGAGGAGACGGAGGAAAGGGAAGATTCCTTTTCCAACGCAAACACCATGCAACACTTAAATAACAGCATGACTAATGTAATGGGGGTGATGGCATCCTTATGACACTGAAGACTCTCAACTGACACATAACAAAAAAACCAAACCTGACAGCACTGGTGTTACAGGATGATACTTCGGACAATAGCACAGATTTGGGACAAAACGAAACAAGACTTATGCTCTGCTCTAACATGGTATATTCTGTGTATGCTACTAAGTAATTCAGAGTTGTTCATCACGAGTAGAAATAAAAGTTTGTGATTTCCACTGAGATTGAATAGTTGGGTTTTTTTACTTACTGGAAGACCAAGGGGCCCTCTGTCACCCTTTTGACCTGGTTCACCCTTCAATCCTTTAAGACCATTTAACCCTGGTTCACCCTAAATGTAAAAGTATAAATGCCAAATTTTTGGTGCTATAATGGATGCTTAAGCTGGGATAGAAGAAGCCAGACTCAGAAATAGCTGCAAATTCCAGTTTGAAACAAGGACACAGATTCAACTTTCTCAGTTTTCTGGCAATTAACATAGTAATATAATACTGGGCAAAAGCACTTGGGAGGTGTCTGCTGGAAATTCAAAATCTGTGTGAAAAAAACCTACAGGAAACTTGGGAGTAACGCATTTTTTTTTAATCTTTTCCTAATAATTGCCACTATAGTTAGATGGTTTGAATTAAGAATGAGTTTCAGGGGGTTTTGGAAATCCCTCAAATCCCATAAACCACCCTATGCAGATAATTCCAATTGAAAGAAAATGTTCAGAAAAATAAGCCTCAAAACTGTAGGTTTCTACAGTGGGATCTCCTGAAAAGTATATTTGGTGAGGAAGCAATACTTTTCCTTACAGCAAACTGGAATTTGCAGCAAAATCTTACATAAAGATATTTTAAACCTTTAAGCATACACAATTAAACAATAACAAATTAAAAGCAGCACAGCTTACACAATGCTAAGCTATTTGGGAGGTCCATAGTTTCTGTCTTCATACAGAGAAGTTTTAACAACATAAGAAATGGCACTTTGTCTTGTTGTGATTGTTAAATTATGCACAGGCTATTATTATATTAAACATCACTACGAGGATAACAGTGGGCTTGGAGTTGTTAATAGATCATTCTCCCATAGTGAAAAACTACATCAGTATGAGGGCTGCTTGGTCAAAAAGAACACTGACCACACTTGACCCTTTTGGGAAACAGAAATACGTGGGTTCTTCATCCAGGTTGTTCCCTATGGCCTCATTCCTAGTTTTCTCTTCAATGTATTATGTTACCTTATACCATATTCACATTTTAAAAAAAATATCTCAATAGAACCTAGTCTGCTCCTTTAAGTAACTCCAGACATCATCTGTTGCTTCGCACCCTGCCTAAGTAGCCATTTCTTCATTCTTCTTCTATTTGACTCATGTGACTTTCAGAGCAGTAGCACTGAAGCTGAAGTTCTGGAAACAGACCTGAGAAATCCCACAAAAGCCTGAGTCTCAGGCCAAAAGCCTGAGGTAAGGCAGGGCTGGTGCTAAGACGGAACAGACTTGATTTCAAAAAATGATTTATGACTCGGGCTTCTTGAGCCAAGGTAACATGAACAGTCTCATAAGGAGTCAAAACAAATTCCAAAAATTAAACAAGAAAGGCCCTCTCCTTCTCTTCCTTACTTTTTGGGAAAGGTAGATGTGACTAGGGAGCCACGGTGATTTAAATGTTCATCCTGACAAGACCACTGGCCTTAACAAATGCTATGCTATAGTGTCATGCTCAATTTTAGCTTACTAGTGATTACTGAATTAATGCACAAATTAAAATATTCAACTCTGCCAAAATTCACTTCTACCCTCCTGAGCTGTTTTCACTGAGTCCCTACAGTATATCTTTGTGTAATATGCTATGGGAACTGTTCAAATAGCATTGCAGACCTGCCTGATCAGGAATTTCAGTTTGGGAAACATGAAAATACACCCATCAGTTTGTGATGGTGAACTAGCATAACATGTGAAGTAACTGCTCAGCAAAATACATGGTGCCTAAGAAGGTGAAAGGCCATGCACACTGGAAGAAGCAGGAGATACAAGAGAGCATAAATAGAGTTTATCTGACTCCATTTCCTGAGCCTGTAACATGCTTCTGTGTTCCAAAGTAATTCCAAGTACAATAGTAGCTTGCCCATAAACAGGAAACTAAATAATTCAGTGCCATATCACAAATATCAATAAGAAAAGGAACTCAGCTAATGCTGAGGAGAAATACGACTCAGAAAGAATCACAGAAAATTTAAAAAGCTTTTAAGCTGTCTGTTAATATTAAAATCTGCTTTAAGGTTTAAGAATATCAGAAACATTTATCAAATGAGACATGACAAAACATAGCTCCATGTGTTAAAGAGCGAAGCATGACACTTTGCAGACACTGAGAGTGACTATTCAAGACAGGTATTAATTTACCTTGGGGCCAGGAAGTCCATGAGGTCCCTGAAAATAAAGATACTATTTTTCATTACAAAAATACACCACCATTTTTTAAGGGTTTGTTGTTTTATGGGGGTGCAAGTTGCACCTATATTTTTGTAATCACAAACAAAATGCAGCTGTCAATAAAGCACCTGTAAACACCTGATTCTTAGGTTGAACCAGATCACTAGCACATCAACACTAACATAGGCAGGTGCAAACTTTTTTCTTTACTTCCTATGAATTTTAAGACATGCAAAAAAAATTGTAAATTAGATCCCTCTCTAGTGGCCACATATTCTCATAACACTTCTAGTAAGCAGGCATTAAAGTGGCAAGAGGGCTTAAGCCCTTTCTAGCCCCACTCTTCCTCCCAAGCTTACCATAGGGCCTGGAGGACCATGTGGCCCTGGTGGTCCAGGTGGTCCTATCATCTACAGATAAAAAACAATGGCATTAAATCATGCAGAGTAAAGAACTCCTGCAAAAATACCAGAAGTCAGACTGACCCTCCTGTTGGCAAGTACTCACAAAAATAGCAATGCAACAGTGAACATTGACAGTGTATCTAGACAGGGCTTTAGGAATGGGAAGTATTTTGATTTGAAAGACAGGGTACCAAAAGTGTAGATTTGCCTGTGCCATATGGCAGCTTGCCTGTCTCCTGATTCTTATTCCTAGGGTCTACGATACACTTTAAGACACTATCAGGAAAAAAAAAATCTCTGTAAAACAAACAGTACTGAGCAGGGATGCTTGAAATTTTAACATTTTATGGTATGTGCTCTTTAGTTCTCTCTTGTACTACTTAATCAAGAGAAACAGAAGAAGATGATGTGTTATTTTATCCCTCCTCAATACTGATGAATGGAAAAGATACTAAATTCAAGCTAGGCTTTGGCATATTTTCAAAATTGCCCTTTCTCTCTCCTTTTATTTAGTTTAGACCACTTATACCAAGAATTCTCAAAAGCCATTAAAATAGGTAATCAGGTTGCTCAGCATTTAGCGCGTGCGTATTCTCTACTGGTTTTCTGTGTTCCTAACAAATCCATGGAAGGAATTTTATGATGATATATACAGTTTAACATCACCTCTCTTCCTGGATTTAATCCCAAAGGGCTGTTATCATAACCTGCAGAGTGGTAGCAGGGATGCTAAATCAGGTCTCCAGGCTTATGCACAACCACTCTGCTACACTAGCTGCTGGTGATGGCAACAGTGGCAACAAGATGCACTTTGAAACCTAAGACAGATTCCACCATCTGTGAAATCTCCTGAAAACTGAAAGCCTTCCTTCAAGTGAAAACAAGCAGAACAAGATGAATGAGTTTGTGAATTAATTTGTAACTAATCTTCATTTCAGAGAAAGAGACTCAGAGATGCAGGGTGCCTATCGTGTCCTGTGACAACACAGGGGAGCCTCTGATTCCTCAGAACCAAGGTCTTCTGTCACCAGTGAGAAGGCAGTGGTAGTTAACAACTGCTTTGAGGTCTCCTATCCTACTGTGCTCTGATAACCTTAATCACCCATATCATAAAGGTACTTTGTGGGAGATTGTTTGCTTAGTGTAGGTTTTTTTGTGTAGTTGATCTTTGGTTTTGTTGCTTTCCTTGTTTTTCTGTTTGTTTTTTAATGCCTTTGCAATGCTTTGAAAAAAATCAGGAGAATGTCTGGTCTCATAAAACTAGTCACTACCCTGGTCATACATCTGAAGTCAGTCTAGTCTGATTCTCACTGGACTTTCTGAGATTCCCAGAATATAACGTGTTGAGACATGTTACGGTTTGTGTGGGGATTTTTTTTTTCCCCATTTATACTTTGATTCATAACAGACCCAGAAGGCTTTCACTGAAGCAAGCAGGACTGTTGTTCATAGTGACAGAACAGAACAGAACAGGTATAATTCCTTAAACTTAACCTGTTAAAACTTAACCTGTATTTAGCTCAATGACCAGAAGTCTGTTTATTCGCAGGAAACATCAGTCATGATGAATATGAAGTATTGTTCAGAATCAAAAGCTGGAGAACCATTGCTGGACTCCTGTGTTCATTGCAACACCACACTGAGACTTACTGAAGGACCTTGGGCACCAGGGAAACCAGCATCTCCTTTTTCACCTTTCATACCATTGGCTCCCTACAAAATCATTAGGAAACAGCATTTATAAACAGCTTTAATCTCATTAGCAATCAATCTAGAAATGACAATATTTATTTGCAAATAATTCTAATTTTAAAAAATAATAAGATGGCACACATATAAAGGAAACCCTTTTTAAAAGTTTTGGGATTACTTTATAAATAATTGTTAACAAATGTAAAGGGATGCTTTCATATTGATAGCTATCAATTGTGGCAGGATATTCCTGACAATTCCTTAATCTGATACTCCACTCATGATATATTCTACTATGGATACAATTTCAGAACAGTTTCTGTTTTTACTGAGAAATTTCATATATATATATATATAAAGAATGCATCCCATAAATATTGATGAATTTTCTCTTGCTCCTCAATCTAAGTCATCTGAAATTCCTGACAAGTGTTCAAAACATAGCTCCTTTTTCCTACAAGCTACACTTGACCGAGTTGTGCCGTATATTACAAGAGAGGTACAATTCTGGACCTCTTCCCAATGCAATACTGTTTTTGACTGTAAGCGTAATGAAAAATTCTGACAATGTTACACATCCTCCTAGATTAGCTGCAGAACAAACTCACAATTTTCTCCCCAGTGCTTTCTGTCCTGTTTGCAATTTATCAGCACTGTTGGAAATTCCTGACAATGTAAGAGAGAAAAAAAAAAAGTATTTTAGCTAAAATTAAGTAATTATTTTTTCATACTCACTGGCAGGCCAGGCAGTCCAATTCCTCCCTTTTCTCCAGGCATTCCAGGATCACCTGTATCTCCTTTTGAGCCCTTAAGACCCTAAAATATGGACTTATTCAGCAAGTTATGTAAAAAAACCAGAAACACCAACAGAATTCTAGCTTTGATCCTAATAAGCTGAATAAGTCACGTGCATGCATATACCTTTGCTATTACAATGTAGAAATGCAGACATCATTAGATCACAGAGTGATCTATGCAGCAACATAATAATAATCTTTATTAATTACTATCATAATAGTATTAAGTTAGATTATGAAATCTAAGTTACAGCTGGGATCATGGAAATTTCTTGAAATAACCTATGATTGCTCATGTGTTCTTCACTATGTGATTTACACATAATGTACCTGCTCTCCATCAACTCCCGGCGTTCCTGGAGATCCTGGTTCACCCTGCAAAAGATAAGATGGAGTTGCATTATCCCAGTTGTCCCAGACATTTGAGGAAAGAGGCAGGAAATTGCAATAATTAAAAACAAAAAAAGCCAGGGAATATTATTCCAAAAAACCCAACATATGTATAATTCCTATATCGAAAAAATAGCCCTGCTGATTAAGACTTCAGAAACTTTGGGTTGCATAAAGACCAGACAAGTGCATAAAAAGAAATGACAAGAAGACAAAATCCCAGGAGTGAAAAGACCCCAATCCAATGGAAACTTTGCCCACTACCACAACAAATGTGGAATCATGGTTCTCAACTTATGTAAGGTACACAGAGACTTCATCTTTTCTTTCCCTGACTAATATGAATCATCCAGTGAAAGAGTTCACATTCACAACACTGTCCTACGACCAGTTCCTGAGAAGCATTCTCTAAGGGAGCAAATAACACTGATGGGTAGAGTCTATGATATCAGAAACAAACTCTCATAGTGTTGAATTCTGCTTTATGTTATAGATTTTGAATGGAAATGCTCATCTATATGAAGGAATACAACCTCCTCCACCCTCCAACTCCTCTGTGTTTTACAATATACTCTGGGCTGCAGAAATGCTGGGTAGATGATAACACAAAAAGCAATTTCTGCACACTTAACTGTGTATTCTATTATCAATTTTCACATAGAAGAATGAACTTTGTTTCTCACAATTTCTCAAAACAATGAAAATGTGTATTGTGATGTACCTCCATATGAAAGATTGGATGAAGTCTAAAACTGAAATGTCTAGTTTTGTTGTTGAAGATGCACATATTTGCTCTTGAAAGAGCTTAGAGACACTGAGGGAACATGCGATATCTAGTATTTAAGAAATAGAGAAATATAGCAATTAATTTAAAAGCAATTTAGAGAGAGTCCACTAACTTCAACACTTTTTTTTTTAAAGTGTAAGCAAATTTATTATTTAAATTTTATAGAACAGTGCAGCATATGGTATTCATTGCCTCGGTGTGGGCTGCTCACTAACCCTTCTGGTATACGTACAGAACCAGCCAGGTGGTATTAGCAGGCCTGGGTTTCCAGCCAGGCTCCTGCCCACAGGCTCCTGTTTTAATTTTTACCAACGTTAGAAAATACTGTACTTATTTGGGTGGGTACCACCATGACAAAAGCTGCATTCACATCCACTCATACTGTGTCCAGTGGTATCTTGCACACAGTTTTGCCTACCTCATTCCCACTCAGCCAGAAGTGAGGCATAGGAGCCACTGTCTGGTTGCGTGGCTACTTTGCAATGTCCTAAGAATCAGCCTCAGTGCAGACCCCTGAGTTAGATGCTTCTGCACACTTTCGGTACTAATTAATTTTTCTGGCTCTTAGTTGAGCATCTGTGTGTGGTAACCAATCAAAGTACCTATTCTGGAAAGCTACAGTTAAAGAATCTGGGATACAAAGTTGGAAACATGCCATATTTGGTAAAATTACAATTAAATAAGCTGAACCAGAAAGCTCCTTTTACCTGTGTGCATACATCATTTGAAAAAACAAAACACTCCACCCTTAAGATACAATGGGTAAAATAAGGAAGATCACCTTTGGCCCTTGCAGCCCTTGGGGTCCTGGTGGTCCTGGTGGTCCCTAAACAGAACATACAAACCTCTCAGCTTTTAAATAAATTCCTGAAGAACTTGCCATGTAAGCACAGGGTGAATGTTAATACAGCCACTGTAACAAAATGGGTTAGATTTTGAACACAAGGGGAACCAAGACCATTTATGGACAAGTTGTTAATCTATGACAACTCTCCAACAACCAGAAGGGTGCCACAAAAAACAGTGTTAAAAGAACAGTTCAGGTCATATTTTATCATAAAGTCCTCTGCTCCTATTGAGGAAATGGCAAAGCTAGTCTTAATTGAAGGAAGACCAAAACTCACCTCAGCCACATTTGACAGCTCTCACAGCCTGACTCAAAACAAGTGAAGATCAGGAGAAATCTCCAACCGATTGCAAAGAGGATTGTGCTAGAAGATGTTAAGTGCATTTGGGGATACCCAGTACTTTGTGAAAGTGCCATGGAGTAATTTCTGTCATTTCTACCTCAGATTGTGGACACAGTGCCACGTATCAAATACTGGTCTGGATGGTGCATAGTGAGGATGCTTTAAAAAACCCCCACGACAACATTTAAAAATCCCCTGAATTAACATAAAGAAAGGGTATGTACAGATGGGAAAATACGACTAACAGCAATCTTGCAGCAAAGAACTTGAACCAAAAAAGAAGAATAAAATAATCTGTTTATACCAAGTCTGCAGCTTTAAGGAGTGGCTGAACCTGCAGGACTATATGCATCTCCTATGTGGTGTCACTATTCTCAGATACTGTGTCTGGCTGGATGCAGCTAAACCTCCTACAGAAATTGACTGGAGTAAGAAGACTGAAGTCTTCAGTTGTCCACACATTTAGGGACAGGTCCTGGAAATTTTAACTATTTCTGAGATCTGATAAGATGGGAAAACAGAATTCCTCATACTTGGGCTTTCTACTTAACTTATTTATAGTAAGTAAAGTAACTGAGGCAAGCTTTCTTTCCAGAAAACGTTTAATTTTCATCTGGTTTGAAAACTCCTAAATGAAATTTCTTCACAAGCCAATTTGAAAGAACTGAATTTCTAACCTGAAAATAAGGTCGTTTGGTACTCAAATCCTGCTTCATGTTTTCACTTGACTCCCAGGTAGACAACCACAGAGAGGAACATACACCAAAAATTCCAAAGCAGCTGTCTGCCTAGATGTGTACATAAAGTACTGAGTTCTTTGTTTTCCTGGTTTCTTGGTTAAGTAAACTTAAGTTTTGCCATTAATTCAGCAGGAGCAGAATCGGTTCCATTGTTGGGGGGTGGCTTTCAACAATGGGTTTTCTGTTATGGGAACACCAAACAAACAAATAAATACATGCTATGATGAACCATATGACATCCAATGAAGACACGTCCTGAGCTAGCAGAATGATGAACATGTTGCAACACAAAGGAGAAGTTTTACAACACACCGTAAGTCATGCAATAGGAATTACCGTGACAGTCAGGGTGGCAATCCTCTGTTGGCAAAATGCATTAACAGGAGACATCATTAGCAGAATTAAACAATTATATAAATTACTCTGCTTGCTAAAGTTATAATCGTCACAGAACCTATGCTGAATCTGGGAGAGATCACACCTCCAAAAACATGAATAAAATTCCTGTGATTTTTAACTCTTGGTGTTGTACTAGCTTCTTGGCTTCCATGGGGATTAGGGTTTTACATAGGTGAAAACTGCAGGCTTTTGTGCAACTTAAGAGATCAAATTAATGATGACTAAATAGCAGAATCATAGCAGAAGTCTTCAAAAAGGTTTTTTAAATTTTTTAGGAAAACATGATGAGTTGGTGTCATAAGTTGACTAAAAGACTAGCCCAATGCTTTGTAATGTCTGCAGGTTTTGCACTAATGTTTAATTAATAGAAACAATTCCTAGAGTGGAGATATAAGACTGATTTTCATATAGAAATGCAGTTAAAAATCCCAAAATGCCAGTTCACAACCCACCTAAGCATACTACAATTCTGCTTTAAATGTTTGGAAAGACAAAAGATATTTTAATCATGGAAGGAGGTAAAATATCTTGACCTAACACTATTTTTTTGCCAAAGAATTTAAAGGCAAGTGAAAACATGTTTAAAACTCATTTAAATGCTTTTCTATATTTTTAAACAGAGTAAAACCTCGAAATACTGCAGCTTGCACATGCTTTCCTTTTGCTTGTCAAGAACTTACTGGCCTACACGAAACAAGAAATATTTTGCTTTACTTATTTTTTTCATGTGCAAATAAAGGTTTGCAGATCTTCTATTTTAAGCTTTAAAAGAACCTTCACGTCAATACAACAATACATACTGTTGGCAAGAATCTGGAACCTGCTTAATACAAAGTACTTGAAAAAATTGTTCTCTAACACGTGGCTTTAATATACTCATACCCTTTGTATTTTAACATATTAATGGAAACATATCAAGAACTTTAAAGATACTGAAAAGTTCAGTTTATCTAGATATGAAAATCTAAAATAACCATTGCAAATTACTGTTTACTCATTCTCACTAACAGATTCCTTTACAGTAGAAGGTTTTTTAATATCTAATGCTGTAGTTCCTACAAATGTTATATTTTCGAAGCTACTGCTTTTTGCCCTGGGAAATTCCGCAGAGTAAGTCCAAGGAGCAATTCTGATAGAGATATAAATTTTGTATGTGATCTTCCAAGTGAAAGCCACATACTCTCAGCAGGGGTCTTGCTGGGACTATGAGGACAATTTTAGGATTGCAATTTTCAGTGCTGATGGACTAAGACATTCTCCACTGACACATGAGATGGAATAGGAGGCAAGAGGAAAAGTAACTGAATTGCTAGACTGCATGATGATTTATTATTGAATTATAAAAAATAGCCAGGCAGCCCAGAACTTGCAATCTCTTGTCAACTTCTTAGATCAGCAGGGCAAATTATGTGCAAGTTCTCAGTCAGTGCTGAGCACTGGAAGTTCTCATATACTTCCATGAGAAAACTGCAAATCTCAGAGAATCTGGCACCAAGAGACTTAGAAATGGGTGTTTGCCATCTGAAAGGACTGAGCTGGATTTGGCAAGCATATTTTCAACTGATCCTGTATAATCTTACTTACACCCTCCCTGCACAGCCATTCCCATTAATATCAATTATTTGTTGCCCTGAATCAGAGGGTGATGACATTTGAAATTATTTGCAATGGGATAAAGGCTTCCTAATATGTTTCAACCACTGTGAAAGGCTTTAGTCCCTTTTTAAGGCTTCTTTATGTGCTACAGGTTTTCTGAGGAAGCTTGAAAGTAACACTGATGCCAGAGTTAAGATACAAAGACAGAATACAGGAGATACAGGGGCTAAAGCCCCTGGTAAATCTGTGTCTGGCAATATACAACATTAATTTCAGGCTACTTTAGGCATGTAACTCAGAGAGTGGACTGAAAGTTGTGTGCCTGAATCCCCTTACAAGCAAACCAAATGAGACAAATATAATGCAGAGCCTCACAATATGCCTCTGCAGACTTCCCCATAGATACCAATCACAATGAAAGAGTGGACTTTGCCTTAACAACATACAGGCTTTTAGATTTTAGTAAAGGCAATGAGATTTTTTTTGTTTTCCAAAAGGGTCTTGAAAACATGGTCAGACATTTACCCACTCCCACTGAGTAAATGCAAAAAAAAAAGTTCATCGGCTCCAGTGAGAAAGTGATCAGGTACACAATGAGCCAAATCCAGTCTTCAGTTGCACATAAGCAAGCCATTCACTTCAGTGGAGTTATACTGCACAGAATTTGCATCTGAGTATACTGCCATGTAAATCACCTTGACTGCAATGACATATGTCATCTTGGTCCTTTGCTTTTATGCAAACACTCATTCATTCTTTTTGTAACCCCACTTTAATCCTCCACACTTTTCTGCACACCAGTCAAAATAGGTTTTCCAGAAATGAATAAGTGAGAAGGCCGGTGCTTGCTCTATTTAACATACTCAAGTTGCTGATTGAATCCACAGCTTGCTAATGGAACCATGTTATATGGTTTCCAAATCTCAAATATTCTGCTCTTTGCATTTTATAGGAAGAGGAAGAGAAAAACAAGGAAAAAAAGAAAGACCAATATTATACTACATGAATTGAAAAGCAGACACTTCTGTTGAACCTGTGTATGTGGTTTATTACATGAATTCAGCACTAAACACCAGAGCCAGCAATGAATCAGCTTTATCCTCATTAGATGATGTCAATATTCTCCAGGGGACATGAAACCAATTCACTCAGCTAAATTTTATCAAGGAAACAGTTTGTCTAACACCAAACAGAAAACCTGGTTCCCAAATATAGAAAGTGATTGCTGACTAATAAGCTCAACAATTTTGCACACAAAACATATTCAAGGTTTATGCAAAAGAGAAATACAATGCTGTCCAACTGCTTTTTCCCAGACCAGACTAAGCCAATCCAGCCTTATGTTTGCATACCTGCAGAGCTTCATGGATATTGCCATTATAATCAATTATCTCTGTCGCACCTTGATCACCCTTCTGTCCAGGTGGTCCCTGTAATACATTTTCCATAAAAATTTTGAGACAACTGCCAAAGACTATTCTAGACTCTTAACCACTGACACATGCTTTAACTTGATTGTGGAGTGTTGGAATCTTACTGTACTTACAACATACTACTACAAAACACAAAGATTAGCATTAAAATTAAGATTGTTTTAAAAAAGAAACAAACTTTTTTAAAAAAAAAGATAAATAAGCAGGTCAGTACACAGTGACGTGTGCTGCAGTGGGAAAGCAAATATATGAAACTTTCAAGGGGAAATATTTAAGCAGTTTGATACTCTAGTTCTGTATTGGCTGTGAACAATGTCAGAACATCTGGCATGTAACATCCAGCCCACAAACTGTGAACAGGAGACTTGCAGTTGGGATGTTAGTCATATTAAAGGCCAGTTAGCAACACACGTTCCAACAGAGTCTAGTGCCCAATTTCATCTCGAGTTTTAACTAGAGTTACTCCTGCAATTTCAGGTCATGTGAACTGAATCTAAGAGTATAATACAAAGAGCTGTGATGAAAAGTAGACTTACCCGCGGACCTGCAGATCCCGTGTCACCTCTGTCACCTGTATCACCCTATGTAAAAATGATATTTGAAAACAGATATGCCATTTAACAATATATCACGTAGTTCTTCCCTTTCAAATATGTTTTCTTATATAAACTGGTTTAAAGGGCTGGCCTCTCATTCTAAACAGAATGTGGATCTTAATGAAAAGAAAAATCAGTGTAATGATAAACTTGACAATGATGAACTTAGTTCTGTGTGAATTATTAGAGTGTTGTATTGGTATGGAGTAAGAAATACCGAGGAACAAAATAAAGACAGATTACCAATTCAGTAATTTATATAACGTCCCTCTTCTAAATGACATTATTATCAAAAGCTTGAAGAAACACTAGAGAAATTAAATCACTCAGTCTGAAAACAGTCAACAACTTCTTCAAAGGTGTGTTTCAAAATGTATAACTTTTCTTTCTGTGATCATGACTCCACTTTCTCAACTTTCCCGCTCTGAGTCATTGCCTCCCCTACAAGCACAACATTACTGTCAGCATTACAGTTTCTTGACTCCCTTTCTGTGAAAGGCTTAAGATCACTGCCAACTTACACATAGCTTTTTCTTCCTATTAGTAGTATGTTTGAAATGATGGAGGGAATTTCAAACATATATGCATTCATAACCCAGCATTCATAATTCATTTCACAGTCACTTTCACAGCAAGATCTTATGTTTTTATATTACTTGAAATTAATATGGGTAAGAATGCAACTTTCGCTCCTGTTAAAATCTAGAGAACTTTGGTAAAGTCATGGAAGAATGACTAATTCACCAGAGAATGACTAATTCACAAAACACATAGAAAACAGAAAACTTTCATAGGGCTAATGAAGACATATGGAGAGCAGGCTGGTGGCAGGGCATAATCAAGGTTGTGCTATCTGCCTTTCCTTTCAGTGTTGCCTTGGCAGCAGCAAGTGAACATGCCATTGAACTATTAAAAAATGAAGTTCTCAACCACTAGACTGACTTCCGTGGACTAGATTTTCATGACAGGTATGCAGGTAAAATGAAAATTGTATATGATTTTTTGATAAAAAGGAAATTAAAAGGGATATCTTTATAATTTTGGCACCTGTGGGAGGTGCCCAGGTAGTATAGCCAAACGAGAGGTTGATTTATACTCTCACTCTGATACTTTAATCCCTTGATTAGTTTTCCAATGCTTCTTTCTGGTGAGAATAAATGAGCTTAAATGGCACTTATTTAGTCATCTCCTTAAGCACTTAAGGTCACTCTTCAAGGACCTTACAAGTACTGCAAAAAGTATCATACCGGCCTACATTGTCTTGTCACCTTTATTCTGACAGACTCAATAACCGCCTAAACAAATATATTTTCATTTTGCTTTTACTTTGAAGGAATCCAGTGGGCACAGAATTTGCACAGCAGATAAAGTAACAGAAAAAACATACATTTTATCTCTCCATATATGTGAACCAGCTATATCTATTGAGAGACAGGTGGATAGATAGATATACTCAAAGTAGAGTATTTCAAGTAGTAAAACAGCAATGCAACTGACAGCTCTTGCCTTTGTAGGACTTCTGATCATCATATCTCAGCCTGCAGTACTGGGGATAGCACTGATTTGTAACTCACCAAAGTGTGGATCCACAAAGTTATATAATAGCACAGTCAGGTGCAGGGTCCTGGCATGTGGGAGGACTAACCCACATCAGTTACACAGAGAGAAACCAAGTTGCATGAGGAAAACCAGAGCAGAGTGGAATGGATGTTATAACAGAAAAAGGATTAGAATCACAGTGTTCAAAACACATAAGTTTTGACTTCAATAGCTAAATTTGGAAGTCAGAAGATTTCACTTATAAAGAACACTGCAGATTGTTACATGTTCTTTTAAAAAGATAAGCAAAGTTTCTCTGAAATGTTACAAATAATCGATCCTAAAAATCATCATGTTAATTACTCCACTAAAGACAGTTTCTTTACTACTAACCTTTGACCCTTTTGGGCCTCTAGATCCAGGTTCACCTGTTTTCCCCTGTTTGAAGGAAGATAGGAGAGAAATCATAGAGAAATGGGAGCGCAGAGAAAAAGAAATTAGTAATTACTAACTACAGTATGGAACACCAGAAATACTTCATTTGATATTACCAAGATAATGAATCTGTAAAGGCACTGAATTTAATAGTGCCCAGATTAATATATTCTTTAACACCAGAGTGCAAAGGCACAGATTCCATCCTTCCAAAGGAAAAGTAATATTGACGTTAGTAAACAGCAGGCATCATTAACAGTGGTTTTCAGGAATGGCCTTTGTCATTCCATAGCTCCTGAGAAATGACAGCCAAAAGATAGAGAAGATAGTTAAATATTCTAATATAAGGAGATTAAAATAGAGTGTTACCACAACTTCTTTTCCCAACTGTTCAGCTGGATACAAACTAACAGGCCAAGGAGCACAGAATTGGCCTTATTATTTTCAAGATGCATTAGGAAAGAAAGACTTGACAGTATTGACACAGAGGGAAATATTAAGACACCACTAAAATGTAGTTAGACTGATCTCTTTCTCAGAGAGTTAGAAAACAGCATGCAAAATGGATTTTCTCTGCATTCAATAGCTACACTGGTCAAAGAGTTCAAACACTGATGCTGAAAGTTAGGGACCTGGAGGTCAGGACTTCAGCTGGAAAGAATTAGGCCAATTTCACGACAGTGTATGTAGGTAGTGCCTTTACTTTGTAGACCAAATAAGAATCCATTCAGACTGCAGTTCCACAGCTGTGAACACAAAACTGCCATTGTCTTCTGGACTGAAGTAGAGTATTTGGCAGCATTTCCACTTAGAAGCTCACTCACCAAGTTTTGTTCTACTTCTCAGCAGGAAAAGATGTATTCATAAGGTATAAAACTAACAAAACATTTCCATTATAAAATCAGACTGACCTTTGGTCCAGGGACTCCAGGCTCACCTCGCTCACCCTTCCCAACAGGGCCCGCCTCTCCTCTGTCACCCTATTGCAACAGATACACATATATGGAAAATACTGGGCAGTCTTTAGCATGATCAAAGAAACAAAGCCAACAGAAGAAACAGAGGTTTACTTTATCTGTATTTTCAGCCTGGTGTGTAGTATCAAAATTCTAATTCCTGCACACACTTTCAAGCCATTTTTTAAAAATACATAATATTTATGAAAATATAGTTTCTTTAGTCATGTATATTCTGGCTCTTGAACAAGTCAGTTTTGGATTCTAACATGAAAAAAGGGTATTTACTGACGTAAGTTATGAGACATCTCCCTTCAAACTTTTTGAGGGTACCTATATATATATATATATATACACACATACATACATACATATATATGGATCTATCTCAAAGCACTGCTCCATTAACTATGACTTTCCACATTTACCTCCATTAGTACAGTCTCAGTCTCTACTACTTGCTTAGGAAGTTGAATTTGACATCAGCTCTAGGGGCTTCGCATCAGAGTGCTGACCACCCTTACCTTTGTTCCTGGTAGCCCTGGTAAGCCAGGTTCTCCTTGAGGACCAATGAAACCTGGTTCGCCCTTTGAAAATACGAGAGGAATGTTAGTTTATTTATTTAGCAGTATGTAATTACAGTAACACTAGTTGATTTTGAATAGTATTTTCCCCTGTATTGCTTACAGCTGTCCAGCTGTGACGCAACAGTTATACAGAAGTACTTTTCATCATGGGTTACTTTCATCAGCATAAATTCTTGTAGCAAGCCATCACACAGCACATGAAATGCAAATGAAGCAGAAGGTGTCAAACATGGTTTTTATTGAGGTTAAGGACTGTTAATATGCAACCTGGTCTGTAGCGTAACACACTCAACTAATCAAAGCAAGTCTGAAGGCAGGAAGAGGGTTCTGAGCATTCCAAAACTTAGAAGGGGACAGTTCATTTCAGTCACGTGTAGCTTTCTATTGCAGCACATGAATAGATGGGCAGACATGGTAAGTGTATGATAAAGCAATGACAAATGGAGAGGCCAGATGGTACTGTTGTAATGTGTTAAAACTCCTTTCAAGTCAGAGACTTGAAGCACCATGGTATTCTCCCTCCTCACTCTGACAGTAAAATACTTCAGCTCTCTGCACCCAGACATCTCTGGTTGTGAACAGCTGGGAATGAGCCACAGCTCTCCTCATTCTCTCTGTGTTCTGTCCCCTTCCTTCACATTCATTTGTACAAACAGAACAGACAAATAGCAGGAATCAAGCAGAGCTGCAGCAGAAACAGCACTGAGCCATTGAGTAAGGCCATATTTTATTATCTATCTCCGTGCCTGAAGAGGGACAATGGAAGATTAATAAGCCATATGCTTTCCTTCACAAACTCTCCTGAATAAGGTTTCCTGCTAATTAATCTTGCATTTTTTCCACATAAATTTGAATCAAGAAGATATGCCCACAAGCTATTATAAATTTTAAAATCAGCAGTGTAACCCAATTAATACTTATTTATTAGCCTTTTAACAATATCCCTGAACTTAAAAATTACCCATCAAATGCCTTTTCAAATAGCTAAAAGACAGATGTGTCAAAATCCTGTAGTGATAACATTACTGACAACATACAGACAGTGCAGAGCAGCAGTTGAATAATATTTCTCTTCACCTCTTTCCCTCCTTAGAAATGCAGGTATGCTGCACAGGGCGAGCAAATTATGAAGTATTCTTGCACATTCATCTGTGCTCTCATCAGCAATCCATCATTAACAGTTCAAAGTAAACCTATAACCAGAGAAATCTTTCATGTGGCTATATTGAGGGCCATAGAAAGCACTCAAAGACCCCAATTTAGGTTACAAAAAATTACAAAAAATAATGAGCTTTCTTACATGAAGTTCCAGCTGGCCATGGTTGAAAATATGGCAACAAAGAAATAAACTGAGACAAACATGTCACAGCATGTGGGGTTTTTTTGCTTTCATACAAAAGAACCCTTACAGTTTATTGCACACCAGCAAGAGTAACATAAGGTTGTCATTGCAGATGGAAGCACTTTAACGTCAGCAATGAAGAACAATGCAGCTTCAATAATTTATTTTAGAATGAGAAGGTACTCATTAGATCCATATTGTTATAATATTGAATTTTGCCAGTGCTAATTTCTTGGCCAGCTTATTATGACTTCAGGCAGAAGAAATATGCAGTGCCTACTTGATTTAATCTTTTCAGTGGTAAGGCTTAGAAGTGTCACTCAGAGGTTGATGCACAGCTTTTGAGTCAAATTCTTGCTTTTTGCTCAGGACTATACCAGTTGCATATCACAAGAAAACTTCTGGCCAAAGTCCAAGAAGAAACCCCACCTTCCCCTGAAATCTCTAAAGAGATAAGAAAAAGATGCTTTGCCAAAGCTAGTGGAATTGATAATGAAAGAAGCTGGTGGCTTAATCAGGATAAGTAGAATACAGGTCTTACATGGCACAGTTTTAAAATGTTTTCAAATGTGGAGTGGAAAAAGTGGTGTGTTAGCAGAGACTAGGAACTGATTGTCTGAGTAGCAGCTCTGCTGAGAGAGATGCAGTGGCTGTGGTGGATGCCAAGTTGAACATGATCCAACACTGTATTCTTATCACACATGAAACAAACCGCAGCAGTTAAAACCTGGCTACATCAAAAAACCCCATGCAATTCTCCCTCTATGCTGCTACTAATATAAGTAGATTAAAAGACAGATCTGATTTGCCATCTGAACTAAGCTTCTAAGTAAAAAGACAACCTGTTTGGATGATTTAAAACTAAGCCATGTCCTCTCTAATATTTCAAATCTCTTGAGTGTATCCACGGCATAAGGCATTAAGTAAAATGCTCAGTTGGGTATTACTTCTGCAACATTCAAAGTTAGTGGAGGTAACAGTTGTATCAAGTTTGTTTCTGGCATTTCTGTCTCAGTTACTCAGAAGAGTAATATTTACATGAGAAGCAATGCCCATTCCTCTTACCACTTGTATCCTGCCATTATATTCTGCAAATATTACCGACTTCATGCTTTATGCTATCTTTTGTGCCACTCAGATAGAAAAAAAAAGGAATCTATCAAAATTAACACTGTCAATGACATGTGAAATGTAAAGAAAACACCTTCCTCTCAGAAAGGCATGCTGGTGTCCCTGTTACACAAAGGTAAGGGAGAGACCATTATGATTAGTCCATCACACAAACAAGATTCCAGAGCCATAGAGGAATGTGGTTAGAAAATGAAGGACTAAGAGTTTCAGTTTTTTGTTATAAATATATGACCTTTATGATTTAGCTGGCACATAGGTGCAGGAAATCAAGACTGAAGGCTCGTTCATAACTGTACTTCGGTTTGACAACATTGTGGCTCTAGCATTCACTGAAGCACCTCCTGTTCTTAAATCTCTTGCTTAAATGAACTCAGAATTTGTTCAAAACTACTGTGAGATGCTGAGAGGAATGCAAGGAATCAGAGTAACCAAGATTTACAATACTTTTCTAAACATCTCACTACAACTTCTTACAATAATATCCAAGTTTTATCTAGTAAGAATCTACCACAAACTTCTTTGCCTGCCAAAGCTGGGACAAGGAATAGAAAATCTGGAAAGAGGAGTTAAACAGTTATGTTTTGAAAGAAAGGTAAGGAACTCCCTCATTTGAAATACTGTTGGCAGCTGTACAGAAAGCCATCAGCAAGTGATGGCTCTTTTGCTTGTTCTACTTTTAACCCTTTGGTACACTTAGGAAATCACTGCTTAGAAACCACCACATTGCACAGGATGTCAACAAGACAAATTTCAGCACTCAAACTTCATCTACTTTTAGGACTTGGAGCAATCTGTATTAATCACAACACAGGCAGACTGGTATTTAAAAAATCAACAAGCTTGTGAATTTCATCCCATTTACAGAGTGATGTGTTAAGATTTTAAGAATAATTTTTAGTGGCTTCATATGTTGATATTTTAAGAGACTACCTCTAACATGTGTTGTCTGTAGAAATACTAGTGGGTCAGATGGCAAATTATATACTGCTATTCACAAACAATTTTAATGTTCATTTTTACCTCTTATCATAAAATGTCTGAACCATAAAAGGGCCCTATAATGGCATGCTGTACATTCAGAATAATGTGAGCTCCCTCAAAATTTAACATTAAAAGCCACCTTGAAATTTACTTCAGAGGATAGTCAAAGTTTCATGAGGATTATTATCTAGACATATTCATAACTGGTTTTATGATGATCAAAGCATTTATGGGCTGAGGCAGAGACTAGCTTTGATATTAGAAGTTAACCCTAAGATGCATTTAAGTTCATGCTCACTGTCATCTTCAAGTTTTATGGAACCCATAACTGGCTAAAACTTGGACTTATGCTTAAAAAAGGTGCAACAGTTGAAATACCATTTGAAATGCTGATTGCTGTTTGAAACACCTCTAATTTGGTAAATGCTTATCCACAACATAGTTCAAATACTATATTAGCCTTCATCGCACAGCTGAGACACACACCACTAGCACTACTTGAAACTTTGTTCTCACAGACAGACCTAATCCACTCTCAGTGTCTGAAATAGACAGCTCTGTGCTGATACAAGCAATCATCAGAGAACAGTAATTGTTGGATACACTGTTTTCCCACAGAAGGTTCTTCCTTCTGCAATTATTCTTCTAATGACCATAATACACATTTTCCCATCCAGATCAATGTTTGCCTAAAAAAGAAACTTGTGCTACAGGAAGGTACCCAAAGCACCAACTTTCCTGCAACAATGAAATAATTCACTTCCATTTCTGAAATTACTATCCTACTTGTAAGTCTCAGCGTCACCTTCCTATCTCAGCTACAAGAGATTACTATATTATGTTCTCTATGCTATAGAAATGCAACTAAACCAACCTTCAGTCCATGAATTTGAAAGGAGTAATGTAATTTCCATCCTTACTCTTATCTAGTGCTATGCACTAGAATTAGCCAGAGAAATTTAAATGTCAAACTCTTACCTTTATTACATAGTTCATTGGTCCTGGAATATTTTGTTCAATGTCTGCCAAGACCATGGAAGTTCTGGACCTCCTGGGCTGACGGGCAGGTGTGCCACAAGGCAGGACACACACCTTTCCCCGGCATTCTCTTAGAAGTCTGAATGTACCAAGATCAGGACTTGTGTGTGCACACCTCTGAGCTGGCAAACCATGCCAAAGCATCCAGAATGTCCTCCAATTCAGAATGGAGGATTCTGGAAAGGTGGATCCACCCCACCTTTTCCATACACAGAAAACCAAACTGTGTGGGTTTAAGGAAAACCATGACCACGCTTGAACACACAGTGTTGGACAGGCTTGGAGCTTCCAAACTCCAGCCTATAGATCTCATGGTTCTCTAAAAATTCTTGTGTCTGACATGGGCCAGTCTGCAAATTCTTCAGGAGTCACAGACCTTGGGAGACCCCAAAGTGTCCTTTCTGACAAGCACTGACATGGAAGGGTCCTCATTTTAATCACATAAAGAGACCAAGGTATGCTTGTCTTCAGTGTTACCCTGGCTCACTTGTAGACATATTTAAAACAAAATAGTATGATGCCTTTTCCTTGCCTAACTCTACTGAAAGAATCCTGCAAAGGTGGAGATACATAGAAGAGCTAGCAAAAGAAACCCCAAACCCAGATGCAAGACAATTTGGAGAACAGATATGAAGTTATACTAAATTGATTTGGTTCATTGCTGCTTGTGTTGATTTTCTGTAAGTTGCCCTCTGCTGCCCTAAAACTTAATTTCTGAGGTTGCTATCTAACCAAAATACTGCAACTCCTGCGCTCTGGAGAGGACTGAGGGCTAAATTCTCAGGAGTCTGGAACAGAGCAATTCATGGTGGTTGATGAAGCCGTGCTTGCTCATGCCCTACCTCTGTTTGCAGCACTTAGTTCCAGTGAATTTCTCAGAAATTCAGCTGGCCTTAGACTGTACAACTCAGAGAGTACTTTTTCACTGTGAAGGGTATTAGAGGGACTTTATATATAGCCTGATGTCCATGGGAATTTTGCTCTCAGGAACGCTAGAGTATTCAGCTCCTAAGAAGGAAATGAACAAGGTGCAAGGAAAAAAACCCCTAACCCCATTTTATAAGGTCTTAAGGCTTTTCACATCACTTCAGAATTGGCTCCAGAAATTGCCAGTTAAAACAGGTTGTCTGGCTCACTCATCGCATTTGAAACAATATCTTTACTCCCTAATCAGTCTCTAAAGTTAGAAAAACAATTGTGGTTTAGAATTTCCAAATGCGTATTTAGTCTTTATGATTCATTTAGAGTTAGAGAAGTAAAACCTTACAACCTGGCTAAAATCCTGAAGCTTCATAACAAGCCCCTATTTGCATGACATATATTGCTTTTTAGTGAGCCTAATTTTCGCCTTGCTTTTAAGTTCTGTCTGCTTAGCAAGTATGCTGCTTTGGGAGGGTACTAACAGAACCAGTAATAATTCTGATTAATTCTGCATGCATTAATCATATAATGGACTTTTTTACTTAAAGGCTAATTATAATTCAAGTCAGCATGATAACTACTTTTGAGGATTAGAATAAAGAAACTTTTTGTAACGAGCACCCAATTTTTAATTCTTCGCAGCGACTGAACTGCTAAATGATGAAGAGTCTGGCCTCATATTGTTTTCTTTAAAAACCAGTTAAGATAACAAATCTCACAAATTTTTATTGCTACTCTGAAAGATAAAGAACTTAATGGTATGCCCTCATTTTCTGACCTTATAAAAATGTGTATTTGAGGCCAAGAAATACTTTCATATTACTGATGTCGTTTTCTTTGTGGATGACAAAATTCTTGATTTTGCAAAACAGCAGGATGATGGACTGTCAAATTATTCAACTATTTTCAAAATTTTAGATTTGGATTTTTTTTGTTGTTGTACAAAGAAAAATCAAACTATGCCATAAAACATATGCTGTGAAGCTCAATCTTCCAGCTAGTAATAGCTTTAGAGGAAACAACATTTTGTGTTTCAGTTACTTATGTTTTAGTTTTTTCCAGGAGAGAAAATGAGAGCTTTTGTGATTTGGAGGATACAGTTTCTGACAGATTAATAAGAACAGCATATATCTTGAAGAATCCTCCAGTAAATACTCCTGACACATGCATACCATCCAATGTCAATGATGATTTCATTTTTTTGGCCTTGATTCTCAAAATTATTTCTGAGAAATTACATGTTTACCCTATGGAAGCGATTACCACCGTAAACATGGAAACCAGAGAGCTAGGAATGAAGGAACAAAGATGTGTAACCATATACATACAGATATATGTTTGTATATATACTTCCACTCTGGAAAGTGAATACTCAAAATGAATTGCACAACTGTGTAATGTATTTTATCCACCCATGCACAGAGCTACTTCTGAAAACCAGCCCACCAAATGCAAATATTAAGTCCTCTATTTTTAGATCAGTTCCCATTTGCACCCAAAACATGCATTCTTCTAGTTTACTACTCAGTATTTAACCTATACTACACTACGCATTTCCCTCTGCTCAGGTAGATGACCCGCTTTGAAGAACACTGTATGTGAGTAATGAAAGGTTGGAAATTCATTCACACTTTAATATTTCCATATATATATATATATATATATATATATATCAGCTAAGGCAAGTGCATATCAGAGAGAAATTAATTCCCTCAAATTCCAATTGCTGCAGTTAATGTGTTCAGCACACCTCTGTATTCAGGATTTGGAGGTGCCTGTCACAAAGTCAGCTGGTCCTTTCCATGTCCTGAGTCCAGGCTAGAAAGAATTCTGAATATGGGGACCTATTGGATAAAAATGAACTGAAGCATGGGCAAGAATATCTGAGTACTGGAGAAAATGGAGAGAGAGACAGGCCCTGCAGGTTTCCTGTTAACAGTGACTGACAAGGAAGAAAAACAGGAAGAAGAATGGAAATATCAAAAAGAAAAAAATGCATTAGGTAAATGTGCACAGCCTTCCTAAGAACTCCTGCAAGTAAAGGGGAATTTGCAGAACTTTCCTGTAGGTGGTGAATGGCATTGACTCCAAAATGAAATGCTTAGAGCTACCATTTACTTCAGATTTCCTTTAATTTTGTTGCCAGATTATAAGAGTAATATCTAAACACAAAAGCTTCAACAACAGTTGCTCTCTTTTCTACAAGAGTTTAAACAGGACATTAATTTCTGTGCATCCAGCTAGAAAATTGTGTCTCTCATTTTCTCTGAAAGTTCTCTTTTGTAACAGGACTAACTGGGTAAAAGTAGTAATAACTCTTCGAGAGCTTAAAAAATAATTTTTGTGGAGTAGAGAGGTTTTCAGCCTTTGCATGGAATTAGGAAAGTCACAGGGTAAGATCTCTGAGTAGGTACAGAAAAAAAAAAGAAATTTAACACAGAAGAAAATTAAAACTGTTTTTGCTCTCACAAAAAGAAAAAGAAAAGGACATAAACTTGATTCAAATTCCCATATCCCTATCCAGGTTCTTCTGAAACCTCGCTCAAGCACAGCCCCAGGGAATTCAACCCAAAGTAATTGTACAGAAAGATAAAAGATGTTGCATACTGGCAAGTCTATTGAATCAGCCAGTTCCACTGGATTTTAAAATACAGAGAGCTTTCCCTACCTCTCAAAAGCAGAAGGGCTAAGAAGCCTGTCTTTTCTCATGTCAAATCATTCAGCAGTTCTGTTTGCTTGAACAGGATAAAATAAAAATTTATATGCACTCATAAGCTTTGGTTCAGTATCTGTTTTAAAAACTGACGGACAAATGCCAGGAATGCCACTGAAAATCTAGATCTTGCATAAAGTGTTGCTACTGAGAAGAGGCTTGTGTTCTGTGAAGGCTTCTCACTCAGTGAAGAAGTTGAGAACTGCACAGCCTAAATTCCAGAAAATGCAATGCAATGGATTTGAGAGATGTCTGACATTAGAATGAATAAGGGTATGCATTACATTACAGTAAGCAAGTGCTGCTTTGTAAGTATCTTCCCACAAAAGTTATGAGATAAAACAGATATATGAAGTTTGTGTTTCACAGACAGGCTTCTGTGTCTGCTTGGCATCAGTTCGGGGATAGCAGAGCGATGAGTTAATATTCTGTGTTTAGGTGCCTTACTTGCTTCCCAAGTGACAGGGTGGAACACATTCAGGGGCTCATTAAGTTTCCAGCCATTCCTAAACAGCAACAGGTGCTTGAGTAACGTTTCTCCAGTCTGTCATAGACAGCTTCTTCACTGTCTTGGAGACAACTAACTGCACTTATGTTTCCTCCATGGCACCAACTGACAAGGAGAGATCAAAAAGGAACAGGAAGAACTCTCAAAACATCCGCATGTGCATAGTGAATGGGTCTAGAAAAGTAAGTAATAAAAGACCCTGCTGCATACTCTGCATTCAGATATGATACTTGCATGTCCATCCAATGTTGCTGTTCATTCAGACTCCAGTATCACATTCAACCAAGTCCTAACAGGTTCCCAGAAACATTGATTAATTAATTGAAATGGCATTACAAGAAGCTGAAACTTTCTCAGTGATTAGTATCTATTAATCCTTTATGTATGTTCAAGCACACTGGACTGAATGTCTTGGGAAGCTTCTTCAACCATAAGAAGAAAGATGAGATGTAGCTGGACAGATATGGTCCATTGCCTGGCATGGCATTTGTGTTTTCATAGGTTGGTTTAGCATGTGTAAAGAGTGCTATGTATGTTTACAGTTACCTAAAACATTTCATAATACGCTCTGCTACCACAGAGATTAATTCACAAGGCAGCAAATTTCAGTTCAACTAAGAGATTTAAAGAAAAGGGAACTTACTATTTAACATTTAAGAACTACATCCAGGAATCTTCTGTGTGTAGAATATTCCTGTATCTTGATCTACTTTTCTTTACCTCTCACAAAGTTTGGAAACAGTCTGAAAAATCTCTGCCAAGAGCTACTGGGCTGGCACGCAAATTCACAAGAATGTTGTCATCCGTTTGCTAGGAAAAACTTCCCTTCTGGAAACTTACATATTGTGACAAGTTCCTAGATGTCGTAACAACACTGTGAGAGGTTTGTACTATTTCTTTCGCATTACACGTACCATCACTGCATATCACTATTAAGAGAATAGCAAAGACATTATCTTGGAGAGTTTTATAAAGTCCTGAGAAATCTTTGAAAATACTGTAATCAACAACAAAGATCGATCAGGGGGAAAAAAAAGAGAGAGGAAAAAAAGAAAAACAGAAAAAAAAAGAGAAAAAAAGGAAAAGAAAAAAGACCATAAGGAAGTCACTGCTACAAATAGGATTCCTCTCTGTTTTGTGTGGTAACAACATGATGGTACCAAGTGATTGCAAATCCAGACAATTGGGTTTCCTCCATGTTCAAATTTCTCATCCTGTCACTGCTATTTCAAAGAAATTTTCAATCAACACCAGTTCCCTGGAACTTTGTTTCTCCACAAGATAATGCTGATGTTGTTTTTGGAAATTGATGTGATGATTTTCCCATGGTGGGACATAAATCTTAGTTAAAACAGAGGGTGAGAAAAGGGGGCAAATACTACTTTTTCTTTGCTGAGGATTGTCCATTGTCTTAACTCCAGCCATTCTCTGGTTTCTGCTACTTCTTATCATGCCACAGACATAGCTTTCAGTGACAGAAAAATCCAGGTTTTTTTCTACAGACTGCTTAATTACATAGAGTTGAATGCCTTGAATCGAACAACACCCATCCTGTAAGCCTGATGTGACCAGATGTGCTTTGCTCTCTCCTATGCACATTCTACTAGCTTGCTTGTCACCATCTCTGGCGCAGACAGCCACCTCAACGCAGAATTGCACTAGATGAAATTTCTGTACTGAAACACCACCAGTCTCCCTCTGGACTAGATTTTAAATAGAAGACTGCACTTCCCTAAATGATTAATATTTGACCAAGTGATTCCATTTTACTCTGCAGGCAACTGCACTGTTTTTCCACTGTACCCACTGAATTCGGAAACAAGTTTCACTGGGCAAAAATCCCACACTTCATCCATTTTTCACTTCACTTTTTGCCTTTCAGGTGATTTCAAAAGCTGCCCCTCTGAGCCAGCCTTACTGCCAACAAATAATTTTCCCAGAGCAGACGCTCAGATGTAGACTTTTTTATTTATTGGTTAAATTCATGGACATGCAAGGTCTGCATGAAGATGGAAACCCCAAAGACCAGTCACAACTCCAGTTGCTTTTGGCATGTGTTCCCAGGATGAGTGCCCCAGGCAAGTGCCCCAATGACCTTCAACTGAGCTACTCTTTGCTCACAGTTAAAGTAAATAGAATAGGGATTGCTGCCAAAGGTCCTTGTAAAAATAGTTTAACCACACAAGACTCTCTTCTTACATGATCTTCACTAGTCAGTATAGGATTCAGTATTGCAGAAAACGAACAACCTCCCTGGGAACTGTATTTTCAGCTGCTACAACACACAGACTCTAATATGCACATTCAATTCTTCCCATAATTCATTAGGAACACAGAAGGGACATTATGCTTCAATGCTGTGGCAATTCACAGGTCCCTTAAGAAAACCGCTGCAAATATTACATTCCATTACATAAATCCTGAACCCTACCACGATGGACAAGAATTTAGTCTCTGACTTATCCTCCTTGTTACGGGAGGGAGAAATTATAAAAGCTATCTCCTCGAGGTATACACAGGCCCATGCTGGAATGCAAAGATTTTGTTTTCTGAAAGAACAGTCTTTTCCACGAAGGAAAAGCGATCATTCTAATCTGTACTCACTCAGGATATGTGAATTCACTCGCTCTGTGCAGAATTATACAGTCACAGCTCAAACTGCGCAAGTGTCTGCAATTCCCAATGCAACTACGTAGAACTCAACCAACCACGTGTCTTTTGAATCAACTTGCCTAAAGATTCCAGACAAACTGGAAGCCAGAGACTAAACCAGGTACTGGGTCAGGGACTGTACCTTATACTGACAAGAGTCTTACTAAAACATTTTGACTTGTCAGTGGAAATCACTGCTGTGTAATGGAGCACAGCGTATTTTTGTCGACAGAACCAGTTCTCCACATCCTGTGTATAACTAATGCAGTTCTCTGGCTGGAGGCTTGGTAAATTCAGTAGACTATTGCTACTGGAAAGCACACATCAAAGTGGAAACCAAATAAAACTTTGATGACAAGACTCTTCCATTAAATAAAAAAAATAAAATATAAAACCCTCTACTATTTTAGATTTTAAAAAAACCCCAAACCTAGAATGCAATGTTCTACTCACATTATAATGTAAGATACACTGTTTGCCTACTCATAGACACTTAATCAATTTTCCACGTGAAACATTTCCATGCCAACCCCTAGTTTAATACCAGAGACTCAGAAGATGTAAGACAAGCACAGTAAATCCATTTGAGCCAAATTCTTGCAGTTCGCCCTCTTTGTGATGTCCCCCCAATACAACAGATACAAAGTTTATTTACCTTTATTCCAGGGAGTCCAGGAAGCCCAGGAAGACCTGGTTCACCCTACATGGGAAAATTACATAATATTACAGACATTATTCAGTTATGGTCACTATCCAGCGAACACCCCTGTAAATTGTGCAGGAAGATAAAAGAGCACGAATGGCTGCTGGTCAGCTCCAGCAGGACCGATATTTTCAAAATATCTGACTGTCTTAAATGTACAATGAGTAGGAGTTGTGTTAAGAACTTAGGTATCTTCTGGGAACCTTGAATTTGAAGATGACACCCAGACTGAAAATTCATGTCAGGAAAGCCAAATATGAATTCTCCTTAGCCTTCAGCAAAAGGGAAGAAAACAAGCAGCACTGGTTCATTCTACACACTCTCATTTAAGTTCCATACTTACGACAGATGTTTAATTCTGTTCCATTCCCAACTCTGAGCTAGATATTGTGCTGTGTAACTGCCTGATTTAGCTACAAAGCAATTCAGAAGAGCTTAGTTTAAATTGCATGATTCAAGCAGGACTGCATAATTATAACTGGACCATCAATTTTATGGAGTTATCCATAACATCATTTCAGAGCTTGCTATTTATCTGTGAATATACATGGTGCCATGAAGGACAGTGTGAGTGTAACCTTTTACTGCTTTACCCAAAAAAGCCTTGCTTATTTAAAATTGCAATTAAAAGACCTACAGAACTGCATTTGCAAGGGTAATTTTTTAACAGGTATTCAAAACTGAATGTATTAATTTTGAAATTAAGTTGAAATTAGTCTAAGACAAGAATGACAACATTCTCACAAATGGTCATTTTGAGATATCAGCTAAATGGAAAAATGTTGTCCAGGGAAATAAAGATGATGAAGAGGAAAAAAAGAGTAATAACATGTGAAGAAATCATTATTTTAAAGGCTGGAGATTTTATTTTAATATAGAGGTGGATTCTAACCAGCACTTTGGATCTGAACATTCCCTGAACTTTCTGGAAGCTTAGATTTGAACTCTGAAGCCAACTTTTACCTTTATAATGAATTGAACTATATCCCAGATTTTGTACACTCCTGAGCTTTATAGAAATACAGATTTCAACTCTGTGGTTTGGGCTGATTCATACAGATTGTGCTATTAAAATATCTTACATGTCTGTGTAAACACATGCTTACATACATTCCTACACTCACATAAACACGTGTACACATACACAAACACATGTATACATAAGACAGATGTTCATCAAACTACTGTACCCAAAAACACTTATTTGAGGCAGTAATATTGAATAGACTTGAATTGTTCATAACAAAATTACATTTTGCCTAAAAGCACAGGAAAGATTCCAGTCTCAAAATATTAACTATAAAATCAGATAGAAGAACAGAGGCTAGGATGCCATTTTCAACAGACACTAATATTTTTTGGTATGTTCACTAACACTTTACAAAGCAGAAAATGGGTTATCACTCTTGCAAAAGAATAATCCTTTAAAAGGCCTCTATTGAACTAACAAAATGTTAACTCCAAACATTTCTTGCATGGCCATACATACAAAACTACAACCATGAACTTTTCTCATCTAATTGTGGAGACACTGTTTTTCACTTCTAAGCACAGCATTTGAATATTTATAACTGATAATATAATAGTATTGCTGCCGTAGGTCACTATTTAGTCTTGGGACAGAGGTAAGCCTCACAGACTCACACATAACAAGCAGAAGGAATCCAGCAAAGCCAGTTCAGAGTCACAATCTAAAACAATTAAAATGCCCCTCAAAGATACACTAACCAATGTGAAACACAATTAAATAAATCACTATTTCTTAACTACAAATAGTATTGTAGATGAATGCATAATATTTTCTTTTCTGGACTCTTCCTAAAATCTAAGTACAATTTATGGGAAGAATTATTTTTAAAGAAACCAAAGCTGTATACAAACTCTATTTCATAATGCTCAGCTTGGCACTGCAGGTCATCCTATCACCTCTGCACACAATCACACAATATGGCACAAAGCAGCCTTGTCAGATTGCCAAAATACTGTCTCATTTCATTTCATGTAAATAATATTCAGGTGGGCAGCTCAATATATATCTGTCCTTAGAAGATGGATAAGGAACAACTAGAAGGAGAGGAAGAAAAGAAGATACAGGAAGGAAATAGGAATGGGACAAGTATTCAGGAAGAGGGAAAAGTATTCAGATGACATAGATGGCAGAGACACGCCTCTAGTTGGAAAAAGAGCCCCCCCCCAATCTCTGGTGGGGTAACCCCTGCTAAGCAGGTGTGCAGAGCAGCAGACGTGGGGCATCTGTCTGGAGGAGGTACGCTGCATGAGCGCATTATAGGAGCTGCTGGTTTGGGCTGGGACATGAACATGGCATTGTGGAAGCTTATGATGTGAATGGAAAGAACACACTAAGTCCCCCCTGGTGTGAACAAGAAGCTGAGATTATAGAAAGTTTGAACTGCGTACCCCTCGCTCATCCATGCTGCCTAAATGAGATCAAACCTGAGTGCCCGGGGACTGAGATCGAGGAGCCTGCTGATAAATCACTGCTAGTTTTGCCTCCATGGCAGCCACCTAATGACAGTATGAATCTCCACAGGCTCTTAAGTGCATTTTCTGGTTTATTACCCAAGCAAAGCATGCAATGCAGAATGCACACACTAAATGACTCCGTAGATTAGACAGCTTTAAACAACTTTGATTACCTCTCCTAATTAAAACTGTATTTTACTAAAGAACTGCGTTTGCAACCATAATAGTCTTTGTTTAGTATCCTATAATTGATGACAGTTATAATTTTCAAACAAAAAGACTTAATTTCTTATTTATTTCTTATTTATATGTGGTTTGGGGTTTTGCTTAGTCACCAAAAGACCTCGAGTATTAGAAAACGGTTGTACTGCCATCCATTATGTAGAATTTTAGTTCTTGATTGTCTGTCTGGAATATCTGCTACCTGAACCTGCAGTTGGACTCTGCTCCACTCTGGCAGCAGTGGTTAATTTTCAATATTGTAAGAGGTAAGAATGGTACCAATGGCTCTCAAGGGAAACCAAATATTGCAATTCAAAAAATCTGGTTTTCTCATTGTGTCTTTGTTCTCCCTGCAGGACCTGCCTCCTACTCTCATGAAAGGGAGCTGAATGCACAGCATTTACTGTTTGATGTACTATGGATTCAAAGAGCAAATTCCCCAGCTTCAGATGGCCTCATGCAGCACAGAGTCATTAGAACTCCTGCAGAACCTTTACTTGCAGAAGCAGCCTCAGCCACACAGCACCCAGGGGTATTTCTTCCCCTGGAAGGAAGAACAGAGCAGCATTACCTGGTCTATGTCCTTCCAAACATACCACATGCCTCTGACAGTTTGATTCCCCTTACAGGAATATATGAAAGGGATTCTTGCCAATCCTTATTTTGTTCCCTAACAGGTACATGTGAAAAAAGATTCTAGTCAATACTTATTTTCCTCCTAATGAGATGTAATAATGTACCATAGTCTGAAGGTTAATAGTCAGTCAAACATGCAGGGTTAGCTTGTGATCACTGAAGGAACAGAGCCATTCTTTGTTAGTCTCGCCAGCTGCAACTGCATAGGTTTTCAATACAAGAAGTGTGCTGTGGCTAGAAGGGAAGGTGGGTTAGTCTAATATCACTTTTCATGTTAATTAGTATCATCATTCCTGTGCTTTTTTAAAATACAAAATGAACATACACCAAATATGTACAGGCCTTGGTCAGCTAAACTGTACAGCCTTGGGCTAATCTGAGTACAGGGGCCAGGGGTAACATTGATGTAACATCGTTTATCACAAATCCAACAGAAAAGGAAAACTGAACAATTCCAAGTAATACCTTTTGTCCAGGCCGTCCAGATTCACCAGGTTCACCCTAAAGGAAACAGATGAAAGATGAGATCTGAATAAATGAATTAAAGATAAAGATGTAGAAAACCATAACATTAATGATATCCACAGTGTCTGTGACACTGCAAAGTAACATGGACCAACCACCCCTCTTCTACCTTCACAACTGCTTTAAAAGCACATACCTTGATTCCTGCAGCAGAAGAACCAGGGTCACCCTGATACAAAATCCACAAGAAATAATCACACTTATTACATATACAGTTTTCCAGGAAACACTTATAACAAATCATGTAAGACTACAGCAACATTATACGGTAAAATAACTATACAGCAAGATTGCCTGTTCTTCATGCGGCTACACAGGAATTTAACTAATGAATTCAATCAGTGTGACTCAGAAAAGGAACAGTATTGTTGTCAAGATCATGCAGAGAGATTTAGTTTCACTCACCCAAACAGTGTAGCAGTTAACCTCAAATTTTACAACTAATAATGTAGACATAGTAATTGCAGATTTTGTATAAATGCACTTCACAAAGCCAGAAGAAGGGACACACTTTGACATCTCTAAATTGCTGATCTACATTAAAAATAATTTACTGCTATTTGCAAAGAATATGAGCAATGATTTTGACCTAATTCTACAGATGGCAAGTGTCAGGTCTCAACTGACAAAATTTTTTGTGCTAATGAAGACTCACCTTCAAAAAAAGCCCCAGTGACTTATGAGTTTATCTCCATCAGGGCTGGTCATAGCTCTATTTCCTCAGCACTTTAGCTGAGGAAATATATTTAAACTGATAGATCAATGCAGTGATGTGTTATACCTTACAGGATGAGCTAGCTATGGTAATTTACATATTCAAGAAAGGGCTCTGTTCTGAGGAGGCATTTAGAATTCAAAAAGATTTGCCTGTGTTTCACTGAATTGACTGGATTTGATAGGCAGTGATAAGTACAAGGACAGAGGATCAGTGAGTGACTGGGCCAAGGAAGCTTTTAGCTTCCAGTTTTCTACAATTGTCACAGGATACTTAAAATTCTTGTACACTCAATTAGTTGTTTTCTTTTCCTTAAACAACACGTTGAAGAAAAAAGAAAAAAAATACTGATAGGTTTTCTAGTCAAACTATATACTACTGAAGATGGCTAGAGTACTATATATTTGAAAATAAATTTGAAAAATTGTTTCCTTATTCAAAATAAATGTACATCATTTGCTGGAAGTAACAAGTTGCTACATAGCAGAAATATCAAGCTCCCCCACAGCCTGCTAGTGATTTACATAGGTAGAATAGAAGTCAGTACTGTAATGTACTTTGAAGATGCATAAGCAAAATATAAATGCTTAATATTCTCTGTGCTAAAATACAAATAGGGATACCCATTCCTGATGTTTCAGTGAAGCTGCAGGAAGCATTCTGTAAATGCCGCTGCTTTAAAGTTGGTTTGGGTATGGAGTCTCTTTGGTATTATCTTACAAAATTAAACTGTACCAGTTTACGTGCTCATTATCCTTTAAAGAACAGGAGTAACAGCTACTGCAGCTTGCTCTTGTGTGAAGAAAACACAAAAATCAGTATTATGAAGGGCTGATACATGCATGGAAACCTGAGCTGCCTCATTTTGATAGACACGCATGAGTGATACTGCTAATATCCCTTACAAGCATGTACAACTGGAAGCCTCAAGGACTTTTTATAGCTATGAAGTGGCAAAGCAACTGGTAAGACACATTAGCCAGTTAAACATTTTAAAGGGTAATGATGGATAGAGAGAAGATAAGACACAAAATGGTTACAAGACATCTTCATGCAAGAATAAAAATTAGTATCAGATTAAAGAAAAAATTACAGTACAGCATGTTCTCAATTCACTGATAAGTCAAACAGTCCATGAATGAAGAAAATTTAGCAGGTGAACACGTGAAAAGAAGGAATATATTTGGTAGTTTCTAAGGACCAAGGCTACAGTGGAAGAATACAGAAATCAAGTTTGGCATTAAGACTATCTTCAAAGTAGGACAATTCAACAAAGACACTTTAATTCTAAAGTCTCAGGTCAAGAATAAAGCACCCAAGTCCACATATCTGAGAGTCACTAGGTACAGTGGTTGAGAAAACAAAACTACATTAATTGCACAAACAGGAACCTGCTCCTAAAGCAAGTCTGAAACTGTTGTCACCTGGTATCTCTCTCTCTCACCATATAAATAAAACTTAGTGTTTATCTCACAGAAACATTATTAAGCCTTTAAAGAAATGCTTTTAATTTTTGTGAACTATGGATTAAATCTCTTAAGCATATGTGTAGCATTATGATCTACTGTAATGTTCTCTGCATTTATTTATGTAAAATTAATGCTGTTTACTGAGCAGGAAGGGTCTGTACATGTATGTGGCTGAACACCTGAGAACTGAGTGGATACCAGACTTATCTCATCTCTGAATACATCCAGCAGCTCTCTTACAAACGCACTTTGAAAAGAGTCTTATTAAGTCTTATAATACAGACAAAAATACAAATAAAAAAGAAATATAGGAAAAAAGTCAAGTCTACTTCTTGAGCATATTTATTAAATGTGTCTGAAACAGTCATTCTGATTTCCTCTGCCACTTAAATGATTAGCAATTTCTGGGCAAACTCATGCTGAATTACACATAATGATCATAGAGCAAAAACCTTCTCCTATGCTGAAGAACAGGAAAGAATACAAACCCTGTTAAGTAGCTCAAGTGTACTGTAATGACACCAAGTTTAATACTTACTCCTAAATTATCTGTCAAAACCCACCTCCTAAGCTCTCTAGAAAGTGCTGTTTGCAGAGTTGTCTATCGGGAACTTTAAGCTGCAGCTCTCCTATAAGAACTGTTTTGTTTTGTTTGGTTTTATTTTTTTTTTTTCTGGGTGGCAGACTGTCTTGTAGGCAGGAAAAATGGAGGAAAAATAATGAAAATCAACAAAGTCACAATTCTGTAAAGTCCTGCAAAAATTAATGCAGAGGATACTAATCTGTTATAGTTAAAGCAATGCACTCCAAACAAACAGAATATATTTCCATGTCACCACTCCACCTCTGAAACTCATATGAAACCCAGAAGAGATGGGAGACTTCTGCATTATGAAGGTCAACAGGTTTATTGAAATTTCTTCAGATATGGCAATATCAGAAGTCTCATGATGATCTATATTTTCCACAAGTTGGTCCCACTTAGATTGCCAAAATGCTGAAAGTTCACATAGAAATATTTAAAACTTTATACTTGGGCAGAAACAGGGAGATGTGCACACTGCTAATCACAGTGCAGTATGGGCATTCTAGTGGATGCAAGTTCACTCTCAGAGCTGATAAAGTAGAAAACCAACAAGTGAAGCAGCACTAGGCTTCCCAGAGAGATTATTAACTTCCCATTTACTTGCTGCAGAACTACCTACCTGAACAACAATCTCGTACTTCTAACAGATTATATTCTTAAACCACATAAAAGTGGATCAAGATTATGTTACTGGCATACACTGTATAACTAAGTAAGGTTCTTAAGACTTTCATCTGGGTTAATAAGCATGACTGCAGATAAAGTATTATTTAAATGAAGTTCGAAAATCAAATAACTTGACTATTGTTAAATCTGATGTCTGTTTTTAATTGCTGACTTCAGAATATACCCCAAAAAATCCTTGTGCTCTTCAAAGTGTAGTTTTACTGCATCCAAAGGTCCTGAGGGATTTGCACGCATTCCTTACCAGTTTGATAAATCCATCATAAATTTCTCCTTGTACTGAACTGATGTGAGGTGGTTAAGCATTACATATGTGAGGGTACAAGAAAAAATTTCTATGTTTCTGCCGAAGTGCAGTCACTACAGTAAATGTTTTTAGAAGCATATGAATTCAGAAGTGATGGCCAGAATAGATCAATATGTCTGACCCTTTCTCCTGTGCAACACACGCTTTACCCTGACTGCTAAAGACTATGACTTGTTTAAGCAAACCACATTGAAAATACATGTTAATTTTTTTTTCAGTGATACAGCACAAGTCTCATATGTGCTAAAATGCAACTAAGGAAAATAAAAATTTTGACAAAGTCTATTCTTTAGTGATTTCTACAACATCTTGGTACTTTGCAACAATGAACCAGCAGGGTATCAAGTGAGGTTATTATTGCTGTCACTTGGGATACAGATTTAAAGTGTGTTTTTATCTTCAACTCCTGATTGTCCAGCAGCCAATTTTAGAGGGAAATTACCTATCACAATACCATAATTTTTGTACTTATTCGTTTGGTCCCTTCTCTTTGAGGGAAACACAGAAGGGGAAAAATTAAAGGGTATATCAGAAATGGCAACAACTCAACAGACCTAATTCCAACTGACAGGCTGTGACCAAAGCTTCTGTATGATGCAAATTTCAGCAAAGAGTTAGAAACATGCTGATGTATTCTGTACTAAACTACTGCTGTTTAAAGTCAGAAATCTTATGCTTAGTTGGACAGAATAGTGACAATTTTTCATCTGTTTATAAAAATGAACTCAGTCGAATCATTCATCTTTAAAAAAACCATCAGCTTAAAATGCATTTTTCTTTTGATCAAATTATTATTTTCATTAGCTCATTATATTGTAAGCATGCCTAAAGCACAGATTTTCTTCTCTGCTAATAAGCAGTGTACCTTTTCTCCCGTGTCACCCTTCAGTCCATTTTCTCCAGCGTCCCCCTATAATCAAAATATATATTATATTTTAATGATTTTATGTAAGCATACAACATGCAGAGAAGAGTCAGCATTCCAACATGATTAGCAAGTTGATTTTGTTAACCAGGCAATCAGCCTCTTTGTGACATTGTCAGGAAGTGTCTATGTCTTATACAGACCTCACTACAACCATTATCTCTTTCACGATCAAACTATCAAATAACAACCTGTCAGTATAATCTACCAATTTTCTAAGTTCACTGCAGTTTAGCAATGAAGGAATGATTTAATGATTTCATGATGATTCAGCATTTTAAATTGCCAATCCTTTTTTTTTTTTCAACACAGAGACATTCACCTAAATGCATCTAATAAAATTCAGATGACAGTTACCCAATTCCAATACTTTTTATCAGGATTCTCAAGTAATTTATGGTATATACTCTCTGAGTTTGAAGTCCTTCTCAAATGATTCACCAACTAAAAAAATGCACCGAATGTCACTCCTCCAAGGAGCTACCAAAATGACTGTTATCTCTACATAAATTCCATGCATTGCTTTTTGTTAAAAAAGTGATGTTCAGATAACACTTTTTCATGGTTGAGTAGACATTTTCTACTTTTAAAAAAACCCAACTCTTTAAAGAAAAATTTCAAAAGATTTATCTAGAAAAAGACCTAATTTCCACTTACAATCATATAGCCATATAAGAAGTCCAGACTACACCAAATAGTCGACGTTGTGTGTTAGACTATAGGTCAAGAACTCCTGTGGGACTTGAAGTTCACGTGAAGTGCAAGAAATATTTAAAATGCCAAAAATATTAATAAATACTAAGTCTAAGTAGGCTAAAAAAACATTCCTATTCTTGGTCAGATAACCAGTAGTGGTATTCAAATAGCAGTATTTATTTAGCATCTGTCATATTGTTCCAAAAACCTTAATGTGAAATTTCATTCAGAAAGACTTATTACAGAAAGCAATTTGTATATCACAGTCACTGACACAATGGGAACTAGGTAACAATCTAGCAGCACTTTAATTAAGGGCTCGATGAAACACAGAACAGCAACTCTTAGGAATGTCATCCCAAGTTCATTTGACATGATAAAGCACATTGAGGGCATTTGTAATTACACTTTTAGGAAAAGACAAAGGGTAATTATGGAAAAATACAATGATTTTAAGTAACAGAAATTCAGTATATTGTTATTCCTTTTGTGTCTGAAAACAAACATAGGATTAGTGAAGCACTTCAACAAATATAACAGAAGAAATTATTTCATGAAAAAAGATTCCCAGTTACATACTTCTATATGTGGGGTATAGACTTCCAAGATTTCCCTGGATTATTTTATTATATGCTTTTCAAAATGTGAATGAATTGGATTTACAGACATCTGGAAGTGAAATTCAATTGTAGCTGCAAACACATTGGTAAACATTTCTCAAGAGCAAATTGCACCTCAATATAAGCAACTTATTTTTTAAAAACATGGCTCCATGTACTTAAGAAGATGAAGCCATGTACAGATTCCTACTCAGAATAAGGATTATGCCTTATTCTCAATCTGCCCCTGTCTACAGATGCAGAAGCTCACTCTAACTCAGTGTGTACATGGATGCTCCTCCCCAGAAGAGCAGAATTATACTCCTGTTTTGCAGCATGGAGCTTGTTCCAGCCCCTTGTCTTGTCTTGGCGTGACTGTGGACATCAGAGAAGTAATTCCTCACTAACTCACTGCAAGTCAGAACATAATCAGTGTAACATTTGTGCTGCTGGTACCTCTTCAGACAGTCTACAGTCTAAAATCATGGGGGCATATTCCCTTGCTCTTCCTTAAATTGATTCAAATACGAATGGAGAATTGCACTTTCAGTGTGTGAAGAACCGGTTACCCAGATATCATTCAGAGTCTATGTAGCTATCACTCTTGTTACCTAATCATTTCATTCCACACAGATGTCAGAGCACTAAAACCAAGTTATGAGAAATGTGTGGATCTCTATTCAGACAGGCTCATCATTTTCTGAGACTAACCATAGTGAGGATTAGTTGCATGGTTGCTCAGCTCAGCAGCCTTTAACACATGAGCTTTTAACGCACTGCTCTCTGTGATTAATCCCACTGCAGTAATCACAGATTAATAACTTCCATTAGTAGGTATTGCCTGACACTTCTAAAGGCTGCCCGATGACTCTCAAGTTCTAGGTACTAGCTGTGTTTTTTTCTTTTTAAACTCGGAGTCAGTGCACTGGCAATTCTCCAAGCAGTTACGCAAAACAGAACCACCGCAAAGGAAAGGGAACATGTCTCACCTTTTCTCCTCTTTCTCCAGGGTCACCCTGATGAAAATAATTGAAGCAAAGAAGTCATAAGTTACTAACTCAAAGAAAAATTAAAGTGTTAGTATTACTACCATTAGTATGCCAATTACTAGCCCTTATGTCACTACTGATGACAATGCCTCAGATGATAAAATCCAACATAAAAATCTCCAATAAACAATAGAATATGTAAATGTAATAGACCTCAATGGACAATACAATTTAAACATAATTTTAAAAGCTTAATGATTTGCATGTAAAAACTTCCCTCCCTCCTCTTTTGTCCCAGATTAAACACTGACAAACAGATGTATGTCTTCGACAGGTGGCCTGTGAGGATGTAGGTAATTCCTACATTTGGTTTCCTTACGTTGGGAATGAACAAAGGAAAACCCCGAAGTCTGAATGTGAAGGGAAAGTCTTAACCGTTTTAAACTAATTCTTACTTTTGTTTCAGAGTAAAGAGGCTTCAGTGCTCCTTACATTCTCTGTAACAATCTCTGTAACAAAAAGATGGCTTATAGCCACTATTTTTTTTCAAAATTAAAATGTGCTCAAGAAACTGTAAATGCACTTTTGCACACCAGCCTGACCCTGACAACTCATCTCTGCATTTCTGGCTCAGAGTTGCACTCTGGTTCATATTTGCCCCTTCTGAAGGCTGGTGGTCGCTAGGCAACTCAGAGACTACAGCTGTGACTACGAATTAAGCATCAACTGCCATAATTTGGCTTCTGTTAGAAAGTAAGAAAAGGTCATGCTCCCAAATGGTTTGTTTTCATTCCTGACGGACAAGCAGAGAGTCAGTAAATGTAAACAGGCTGCCTTGCATGTCTGTCAGTAGCAGCATGATGCACAGAATCAGCTGAGGAGCACATGTGCACCAAAGACACACGCTCGCAGCTGATGGGATTAGAATTTAGCACACAGAAGCCCACAGATCCCACCATCTTGGACATGTTGAGCTTTCTTTTCAATGAAGTTATGGTAAGCTTTAAGTTCTATTTCACTTGTTCAATATTAAAACAGCAGAACAAATAATATAACAATAAAATAAGTGCGAAGAGTCATACTGATGTAACAAATACAGGCTGAGACATGCTCCTAATGAGGCTTGTTGCTAACTTCCATAACAGCAGGATCAGCCCTCGAGACTTAACCCTGACATTCGTCAAAGAGTTGACCACAGCAGTTCTTGAAAAGAAGCCTGAAACACATTGTAAGGGGCATAAACAAAGCCCTTCTGAAAAGGTCCCCAAATTCCCAAACACTTGCAGGCATATTGCATTCACTTGGCAGTGGATGTATATGCGTCAGTGCGGCTGACTGGGATTATACATGCACAGCAGAAGAATATGCTCCCTTATGGGGAAATGTGCAAAGCCTCTTACAGCACTGATCACTGGAAGGAGCAGACCATTAAAAGCCAGTCAGAATATAAACCCAAGTTGGAAAGCATGACTGTCATCTATATATGCACTCACATACTGTGTTTCTGTTTTTAATCCATTTTCAGTACTGACCTTAAGCCCCGCTGCTCCCTTTTCTCCTGCTATGCCAGGCAAACCAGGTTCACCCTAAAGGCAAAGAAAACAAAACATGAGGTTAGGAAAGATATGATGAAATATATGAATACTCTCATATTGGATAAGTAATGATAAACAAAATTTAAAAAGACTCGGCGAATATGTACTCCACAGTTAGGCACTAAAATGCCTTATTTCATCAGGCTGGATTAACTCTGATATATAAGACAAGAAATAATTCTACTGAAGGTGGTAGAGACACACAGATGTCAAACTAAACAGAAAAGAGAACTGTGACTCCTGATTCTGAAAATCTGGCCAATTAACCTTAAAAGCATAGTCTTCCCAGCAAGACTGCCAATGCTTTTCTCTTTTCTAAAACCTAGAAATACTGCAAGAAAGGCTTATCTTAAATGATTTTGACATTTGTGCTTCTGGTCTCATACAGAAGGCAGATAACGAAATAAAATGAGAAGGGCCCATTTCAGAAATGGAAGAATTTGGAAGAACAGAGAGCTTTTAATTTTTTAAACCTACTTTGCTTGACCATTTTTGATACTTTAATACCACTTGCTATAAAGTGGTTTTAAAAGATTTAAAAACGTTCAGAATTACATCGATGTTCCAACTTTTGGGTATTTTTAATGGACAGTACATTATTCTTCTACAGTTCAAGGAGTCATAAATGATTTTCATAAGTCGCAACAAATAACAATTATTTTCAATTTTTTTCCCTCCCCCAAATTTAAAAACAAACAAACAAAAGAAAGCAAGAAAGAAGCAAACAAGAAAAAAACAAACCAAAACAAGACCCTAAAAGACATTTCTTAGTGTTTATATCCCAGATTTACAGAAAAAACACAGATATTTACTTTAGACAAAATGATAACACAATGGTTAAACTTTATTGTAAAACAATTAGGGCTTACTATACAAAACCCTTTGCAGGTGTATATCTGTCTCACAACAAATACCTACCTTCTTTGATAACCCTCACGTACAAAACCGCATCACACTTCTGGCATAGCAAAGCACATAAAAATAACAGCCACAAAAACATCTGAAAAAGCCTGTAACTAGGTTCTTCTACAAGCCCTTTGCTATGTAAATGTATAAAAATGTGGAAAAGTTAAATACAATTATACAACCCAAATTAGAAACAGTAATTTGTATCAGAAACTCAGTGAACAATTTTCATACAGTATTCAAACTTAGTATACACGATGAACCAATCCTCTACTCAGAAGTTATAGAGGAATTAAGATAAAGGGTTTTTCAAATACAACAACATGTGTTTTGTAATCCTCCATAAAAGTCTTCTATTAAGAAAGGACTTAGCTTTTTCTTATTTCCACAGTCTCATTTTAATCACAGATATATAAACTCTGATTCTCTGTGAAAGCAAGTTCCATTGTATCATTAATTACATTTTAATTTCATCAAGAGTTGTTTCAAAATACAAACCAAAACCTTCGAGGTTCTAGCAAAACTCTATTGAGGTATTTTCCAAGCCAGAGAAAAAATGTTAGGTATCATTAAGCTCACAGGAAATAAAATAGTCATTTGTGTCAGCCCTTTCTCAAGGCTCCTTTGTACTACAATAGCTGTAAGGCTGATAAAGTGGCACAGACATTCGATATATGAGTAGTCAGGATCTGAAGCTGGGAGATTAGATGTGTCCTAAAGGATTGACCTAAAAGGGTCTTGAAGAAAACTGCCAGTTGACAAAATGAAGCAGCAGGGACCAATGAATATACACTTGTTTCTCCTCATACTCACATCCCAAACAATTTTGTTTCTGTCCCCTTCATTTTCAAACAGCTGCTGTTGGCTGGCGTTTTCATGGGGCTTAAATCTCTAATCAAAAGGTTGAAGTTCCAAGCCTGCCCTTTCCTCCCAGGTTTACATAAAAGTGCTATGAATGCAGAGGGCTACTACTGTGACAAAATGGAGACTGAAAAACTAGAACAAAACAATTATTTTCTTTGAAAAAGAGGTGAAAACGTCAGGTTGTCATCTAGTCATAGTAAATCCCTCTTCATACCAACAGTCTCATTTCTGACCCATATGCGACTTTTCTATGCTCAACACTACGTTTCTGGCACTGGAAGTACTAGTCAGAGGCATCAGAACAGCAGAAATTATCTCTGGGAATGGGAAAGATTGAAGGCAAACCTAGAAGGACAGCACAGAAATGACCTTGTGGCTTTATGTTTTTGAAGTGATTATCATTCTGTTTCTAATGTTCAGACGAACAGGGACTAAAATAATTTTCTGTCATACCTATAATATTACTTTCCCTATTTTAGAACTCTATTTTCTTGTCCATACAAGGAATCAGGGGGTAATAATGTGAAGTAAAAATGTACAGGAAATAAGAAAAAAAAAAGAAAAAAGAAAAAAAGAAAAAAAAGGAAAAAAAAAAAAGAAAAGCTCCCCCTAAGAGCAAAACAGACCAAAGCCTTGAAAGACCTCTCATTGATTAGGAAATTCTAAAAGTAGTTATGAAGCAAAACAGCAGTTAACTTTTGAAGGTGAGTAGATTGATAGTTTTTCCCATGCTACACACTGAAATACTGTGTTATTGTAGCAATATTGGTCCCAAAAGATGATTTGATTCTTGACATGAAAATAGTGGCATTAAATTGGCATTGAAATATTTCTGTTAGGAAATACAGTTAATTATTTTCCTTCCATTTAGTTACTTTTAGTTATTTATATATTTATTACTCAACGCCTATATTAAAACCAGAATGCAAAGTGCTGTATGAGTAAATTGGAGTATAAAATACTGTATAAGTATGTTTCAGCCCCATGGGTTAATGTTTTGGAGATGAACAAAAGGCATAGCTGACCTTTAAAAGGCTGAAGATAATTTACATGATTTTCAAGGAGTGATGTGTCCATTCGACAATGTCATCTAATGCAATAATTTAAATCAGACTTCTTTTCAACCTGATAGAATGAAAGAAACTATAAAACTAGATCCTTAATGCCACCTTTTTTACATTCACCAGGCCATGGGTAATGCCTTTCCTGACTCCTACTGCAGTCTCTCTTTAAAAGCATTGACAGCAAAGGTGTTAGGCTGCAGAAACAATTGTCTTCTGCACATCATCTAGCTTTCAAATCGAGGCAGCATATTGTTATTTATTTGTTCTTTCACATAATCACAGAATTGTTGAGGTTAGAAGGCACCTATGGAGATCATCCGATCCAATTCTCCCTGCTCAAGCAAGGTCACCAAGAGCTGCCTGCCCAGGATCACGTCCAGATGGTTTTTAAATATCTCCAAGGATGGAAACTCTATAGCCCCCCCAGGCACCTGTATCAGTGCTCAGTCACACTCACAGTAAAAAAAGTGTTTTCTGCCCTTCAGAGGGAACCTCCTGTGTTCCAGTTTGTGCCCATTGCCTCTGGTCTTGTCACTGGACACCACTGAAAAGCACTTGGCCCATCTTCTTTGCACCTTCCCTTCAGGTGTTTGTCCACACCGACGAGATTCTTCCCTGAGCTCTCCCCTAGGTTTAAGTCTCAGCTCTCTCAGCCTTTCCTCACAGGAGACATACTGCAGTCCCTTGCTCATCTTTGAGGCCCTTCATGAGATGAGATTCATGAGGCCCTTCATAACCAGTATGTCCCTGTATTGTACTTAGGAGCCCACAACTGGACATAGGACTCCAAGAGTGGTCTCAACAGTGGGGTTTTTACCATTTAAAGAGTAATTTTGTCTGTAGTACATCTGATTTTAGCTCATAGCTTGCCCTTCTCCAGTCATGAACTCCTGAGAAATTATCACTCAAGGACAGAGTGACTGCAATCATGCTCTAAATCTTTCTAGTGGCTATAAAACACAATCCATGATCCCAATTAAAGATTTAATGAGGGCTAAACTGTACCCTCATACAAGAAAAAGATGCAAGACCCAGAGAAATTGTCTGAAGCCACCCTCAGAGCATTCCCTTGGAACTTTTTCCTGAAAGGGATGGACTGTGGGGAAGATGATGTGGGGAGGTGTGAAATACCTCAGTACTCAATGTAAAGGAATTGATACCAGCCCTTCCTGCCCTTCTGCATTCTTGTTCTCAGCTAGACCACACCATAGAAGCTGTCTTGCATAATGAACATCCTGTGTGACTACCATGATATACCATAATAAAACCAAAATTCTCCCTACTGGCACCAAGATGGGCTATGATTTCCAAATACCACCTCAGCAAAGTGCGGCTTAAGTGACACCATGACTGAAAGAGAAATAACTTACTGGGATCCTGTGGTACCAGCAACATCTTATCTGAATACATTCTCTATCAAGGTTTTGCTGTACCAAAGCAGTGAGACAACTACCTGATGCACAAATGCCATGCCCCAAACTGGTAAACATGCAAATATTGCATTAAAAATACTGTTCCAGTAGCCTTTAACTTCCGTTTCATATAAAGTTATTTTCTCTTGCCTTTGTGTAACTTGACCAATCCTAAAAGAAGAGTTTTGTTTTCATTACATGACCACTTCACAATAAACTAGAAAACATTAGAAAATACTAGAAAAGCTTTCTTTACACAAATTTCATGTAAAAATTATGCAGTACTGGAAGGCAATTCTCTAGCCTCCTGTCTACAGCAGAAAAAGACATTGCCCATAGAACACTGAGACACTGAAGTCTTCAGTTATTCACCACCAGCATCCATTTTTTTTCAGATAAAGTTTGCTGAATTCACAGATGGTCTCACACTGGTGGAAATAAAAATTTCCAGCTAACGTTCTATTGTTCACTCACCCAAAATCGATCAGCTTAACTCAGGAGGTACGTAAATGTTCCAGTAATTTACCTGATGACAACTTACACAGAGGTGTGCTGCAGACACAGTGGGATTGTTTTGCTGTTGTTTATATGCCATAGAGAAATTGCAGTGTCCCCATCAGTGGAATAACTACAGTATGTTGTAATGTTTGTTTACTGTCAGTAACAGGAAAGTCTTTAACATGTTTCATGAGCAATCCTGTGGATGAGGAGCTGCCGTTGACAGTTCCACATGTTAACCCCAAACATCTTGACAGGGAGATAGGCACTTTGATTTGCAAAAATAGCAGCACTGTAACAAAGTAAGTTACTGTCACTACTGCAATGAATTAGAAAGAAAACTGTCCCATCAGCAAACTGCAGTGTCAAGGCATGACTGAATGAGTATGTAGAGGATCACCATTAGTTATTCAAAAACTTCTGATAATTTCTAGAAATGGCTTCAACAAAATGCTTTCAGTCTCAGAAGTGTTTGGCTTTTTCCTCCAGTTGCCTCCTATCAATTGCCAAGGCAAAGAAAATATTAACATGCCAAGAATATACTCAACCCAGCCGTTCATTTCAGGACTTTCAGATAATTCAAAGAAAAAAACAGAAGGATACTCCTTTGGACAGCACACCAGAACACTGGTTCAAGTTCTGACATTCTTGAGCCTATAGTAACTGGATAGCTGTATTAACATTGACAGACTGTCTCTGTCTTTCCTGTATTTGGGCAAAGAACAACCTTCAGCACCCTGCTCAATAACTAGGTGTAGTAGTTTCCTCAGATACTCTTGTTGTAGGGGCAGTCTCAATGCTTACATTGAAGCGAATCTGAACTTGATGAGTACGCGAATGTGTAGAGCACTGCTTGTGCTCTGCTGGTAATGTGAGAAAAATCTGTCAATATGAACTCATAAAATCTACTTCAGAACAGGGCTGAAAATGTATCACCCACTAGAGTCCATATCAAAGGAGTCAAGGCAATTGAAAACATGCTCCTTCCTTACTGCAGTGCTTTGTGCCCTGGAGGCATATACCTTCATATTCAGAATAATCAGCTAAAAATAATGTGGCTGGAGGCCCCAGCTTTTCTTGTTTGTAGCAAAAAAAGCTGCCTGGAGGCTGCTGTTCTGAAATAGGTTTTGTTTTGGTGAGATACATAACTCTGTCTACACCAGCTGGTTGATATCCACCTCACCCTGAAAAGAAAGCCTGTCAGTATTGCTATATTTTTCAGTCATTAGAATGTAATCAATTTAAGGATAAGGAAACACAAGAGGTCCAAAATCTAATCCAGTCTAATTTTACTCTAAAATACATAGACAAAGACAGAGGGTAAAAAAGTGGTTTCTCAGACATGTTACTATGATTTCCATTTCAAACCAGGGTTGAATTACCTCCTTTCAACTTGCTTTCCCCCCCCCCCTCAAAAGTAACTTGAAATTGTTTGTTTAAGGATTGGAAATCTCTCCCAGCCCACTCACCAGCTGAAATTAAGTGTAAAGGCTCTTCAACAAGACTCAGCTGGCCTGCAAACCTGTCTGAGAATTTGTGAACTACATTTATGATGTTTCCTTCCTTTAGTTGAAAAAATGTTAGTATGTGTATACCCTGCCTCATTTCTCTAAAGAAATGGGATATTGCTACCTTCAAAATGTGTTCCCTACATAGTACTGTACACAGTAATAGGAAAATACATCTAAATTTAAGAAATAAGAAGCATGAAGAAAGCAGTAAAAAATGTGCATACCCAAACTCTGAACCTACTGACAAGAAGGAAGATTCTTCTGAGGTTTATCAAATTGCTATTGTCAATCTACTGAAATAATTTGAAATGAAGGGATCTATCCTGACCACACATTCCTATTTATAGGAGCACAAACTCCTATTTATAACAAAGAGACTTAGTTGCACAGACTCCAGAAACTGGGTTCCTTCAGGCCAAATGCAATCTTGACTTAAGGAATCTCCACTTCTCTCCTTGTGCTGTTGCTGCTGCTGCAGTCTCTGAGAGTCCTTATCAAATCAGTACCACTGAGCAAATACCAGAGTATATATTCTACACTTACACAGTTGAATTTTCCAAGAAGCCCTTTGTGGCTATTACAACATGATTAATGTAGGGATCTGATATCCCTAGGTCTAACCTCTCATCTCCATGCAGGACTAATGCTTTTTCATGCTATTTGAGTGCCTGAGGACCTCTTGCCAGGGACTGAGAAAGGGAAGTATATCTGCTGTAGCACCTTGCTAGAAAGCAACCTGCTAAGGTGGATTGCACAACAGTTTACAGAGGAAAGGCAGCACTCAGAAAGACTCTCCTTGCTATCTCAGAAGGTTTCAGTCCATCCCAGGAACAATACTCTCTCCAGCTGCAGATATTATTAGGCAGCTCCTTTCTCTTCTCAACAGTTCTCAACAACAGTTACTGTTCTCAGCAAGATAAGCTGGCTATAGATTCCCAAATGTAGGAAAAAATGAAAACTGTAAATGCCCTTGCAAGACCACCTGTAATGTTTCACTGGGTTTGGCCTAGAAGAAAAAAAATGTGTGAAGTTTTTATGGCAATGGTTTAGCTACTCTGAATACAAGAAAAATCTACTAGCTAACGTCCTGCAAAAACATGTGGGTTGTATAAAATTACACTTACTCTAATATCTAGAGATTGTCTAAGCAAAGTGGTTCATATGTTAAGGGATTAGAAAACTGTTCTAAGTGCACTCAAAATTTATGATCTCATTCCCAGACCTATTGGTCAGACTTGTCAATCAACTCCCATAATCCACTGTTTCAGTTAAAGAAGAGGTGAAGGGAAAAGGAAAATTATAAAGACGCAGAGAAGATGACTATATCTGTAGTGGGTTTCTGTGGCTGGGTTTTGGTAGAATGGGGGCTACAGGGGTGGCTTCTGTTAGAAGCTTCCCCTGTCCCATGGAGCCAATGCCAGCTGGCTCCCGGATAGACTTCCTGCCACTGGCCAAGGCCAAGCCAATTAGAAGTAATAGTAACACCTCTGTCATAACATGTTTAAGAACAAAAGATTGTTGCGCAGAAGAAAATTCCAGCCAGGGAAGAGTAGAGTGAGAACATGGGAATAACAACATAGACACCAAGGTCACTGCAGAAGGAGGGGCAGAAGGTGCTCCAGGCACCGGAGCTGTGGCCCCTGCAGCCCGTGGTACAGACCATGGTGGAGCAGCTGTGCCCCTGCAGCCCTTGGAGGACCATCGGGGTGCAGAGACCCACCTGCAGCCCATGGAGGAGCCCATGCTGGAGCAGGTGGATGCATGAAAGAAGCTGTGACCCTGTGGGAGGCCCAGGATGGAGTGGGGTCCTGCTGGGGACCTGCAGCCCGTGGAGAGGGAAGCCCACATTGGAGTAGGTTTTTTCCAGGTAGGACTTGTGGCCCCTGTGGGGGACTCACATCAGTACAGCTCATTCATGAAGGACTGCACCCCATGGAGGAGTGACCCATGAGACAGCAGTTTGGGAAGAGCTGCTGCCCGAGGGATGGACTCATGTTGGAGACGTCCATCAAGGACTGATTCCCATGGGAGGAACCCCACAGGAGCAGGGGAAGGACTCCTCTCCCTGAGCAGCGGCAGAAACAGAGAGAGAAAGAGAGCGGCAGAGGGAGAGTGAGCAAGCGGCTTTAGTGGGTACTTGGCATCTGGCCAGGGTCAACCCACTACAGTACTGTTCACCTGTTTAAGGAAAGAGCAAAGCTAATTCACTGCTGACATTCATCGGCTGAAAAATATTTCATTGTCCAGATGAGATAAGCATTCATACATTTAATTTTAAGCATGTGCTTAACACTCACTGCCTTTTAAACTAAGAAAAAATATTAACTTGGAACTTAGTGCACTGCACATGCTGTTGTTTAACAGACCAAGCTCTCTGATTAAAAGGCAACCAAGACAGTAAGGCTTTTGTAAAGTCTTTTAACTACGCAACTTCTAAAAAGGGGATGACTTGCATCACACAGTCAAGTTGAATTCATCTATTTTTCAAATCAACATGAATCTGTATGAGTAAAGCCAGGAGTGCCAGCAGCTGGCTCATAGTATAGCCCAACTCTCAAAATGACTACTCTGGTCTTCCTTCAACAATATCTTCTGTGTCACACTGTACCGAGAATCTGTTTTTTCATAGAAATTGGAAGAATGGACCTTTTGGTAGAAAAATATTAACATGGGAGTCCTAGACTGCATTATACTTTCTAACTTTAGACAAACAGTCTTTCTGTTTACCTTTATTTCTACCACTATTTCCAAGCTAACAGAATTTTTTTATTAATTGATTAAAAGAGATAGCAACATTCAACTTTCATCTGCTTAGTATTATAGGAAATAATACATTTTCTGCACATAAGGAAGTGCTTTCTAGTCAATATGAACCAACAGTTGAGAAATCAAACTAAAAAACGTAACAGCAATTCATTTTATTCTGTATGGCTTTTGTCCTGGTACCTAGGTCATCTAATAATTTTTTTTTCCTTTAAGGTCAAAAATAAAATAGTCCAGGTACACTAAGAACACACTAATATCTTTAATATAGTGGTAATAATTTAAAAATGTCTTCAAAGCTTTAGATGCTGTGAATGTTGAAGTAAATCAAATAAATATAAACCCATAAATTGAAAATGTTAGGAGCTGTTTTTAAAGCACAATTTAAAGTTAATAATCAACATTTAAAGATGTGTTTGCATCTTCCCATAATGTGCAATTGTGTATTTCTGTTCTTCCCCCTGAAACATGACTGCAGGTAAGTCTTTGTGGTCTCCTAAAAATAGACATGCAACAGCCTTGCTATACAGCTTAAAAAAATTCCATCTTCCCAAAATGACATGTTAATTGCACATTTGACACATTCCCTCCATATCCACTTTTTGTGCTCACCTGAGTAAAGACTTCTGGCTGGAGTTTGTGTGATTCCCATTAAAAATAAAGCTCTTGAATCATCAGGTCTGTTCTATTCAATGTGATTTTCAACTTCACCCTATCCAGTCTTCTTACATCTTCCTGCACACCCAAAGAAAATCATACTACACTGGCTTTTCACTCAGACTTTGGCCACAAAAATTACTTGAACTATGTACATCAACAGCATCTGAGTTGGTAGGCACTGTCTACCATTCATGTTGCAATTGAATACAGCTATAAAATATGAAGGAAAAAAATCTGAGGTCTTAATGCACATTTGTTTCATATCATTTTCTTATATATTTTTGTATGATATATATGTTGCTAATTCTAAATATTTTTTATTTTGTTCTTCCATATTAGTCATAATACCCTGAATAGTTTAAAAATAAATTCCTATCACTATCAGTGAAGTGAAACAACAGATTATTATATAATTTCTTATAATCACTATCAAAACACAAGTCTAATACTACGTATTATGCTACTAGAAAGATCACTTTTTTTTAATAAAAGAAGAATTAAAACTAAATTATTTGATACATCTTAGCACTTTTATTCCTAGGGCTCCTGGTGAGGGAGGCAGAAGACAGGATTGTCTAATACGACCCTTATACACTATCATCTATTGCTGCTTAAACCTGTTGAAAATATATATCATGCATTTTCCTTTTGGCATCCCCTGCCAGTGCTTTTAAAGTTCACTAGGAATGTTAGTGCTTGTGAGAACAACAGATGGATAATACTGTTTACAGTCAGGGAGGGATACTATTTAAACTTCATCACCCAGATTTGCCAAGAAACCTTAGCAATGCTGCGAAAATAGCCCTGCTGCTTTATTGTGACCTCTCCTTATGGAGGCCTGTTCTGAACTATGAGTTTACTTGGTGATGGCACTAAGAGAAGACAGTGTCTTGCCAGAGTTAGCATTTCCTCCCAGTTGTGTTCAAGAACATTTCTGATTGATGTATTTCTCTGCAATTTTCCCCCCAAAATTCAATTTCACATTATTCTCCACCTGTGTTTCCAGTCTCTTTTTATTCTCTATTTATAGGTTGTACTACAATGTATCGGCACTGTATAAATACCCAATATCAACATAAGTGTTTGCATCATGGGACTGAGTTAATCAAAAGTAAAAAACCCATTAGTTTGTAAATATGCTGTCTAAAGTAAAACACTACTAAATGCATTTCTTTCTGGAACCTATCAGTCGTCATCAAATTTGAACATCAGACTTTCAACTTAATTAATTACATTTGCTGCTTGTTGAGGTACAACTAGAAAAAAATCATTTCAGAGTACAAACCAGATAGTATAGACTTTTCCATGAAGCTAATTTGAAACCACAGCTCTGAATATAAGGTTGCATATTGCCCATGTGAACAAGCCCGAAATTGCTTTAATCTACTACATAAATAATGGCAGTGCTGACAAAACTCAAAGAGAACTCACCACTTGTCCATCTCTCCCTGGAACACCAGGCACTCCAATGGAACCCTGGAGGAAAACAGATACCAGTGTTTAGCAAATTAAACAGGTAATGAAATCTTTCATCTCTTAAAACAGTATTTAGAATTAATGGTGAATGCTTGCCTATTGTAGCTGCAATAAATTTTTCAAAAACTAATTTTTATCCAAGCTGAGCTCTCTTTTCAGTTGAGATTTTATATTAATTAGACATATTCTCATGTCGTACACTTTAATGACTCTAGTCTCTTCCAGAAACAAGTTTCAAGGTGATGGTTGCTTTGTAATGTTGTTGATGCTTCACAAGAAATGTAAGAATTAAAATGCAACTCCATTTAATGCTCTCGATAAATATTGAGACTGATCCTATGCAATTAAACATAGCACCTGAACAAAACTATTAATGCTTCTACAGGGACACTTCAAGCTCAATAACTGGTGGCACCAATCTATCCTAAGGTTTTTAAGAGATAATCTACAGTGATTAAGCTTGACGTTGCAAATTACAGATACACTTTTAAACTGCATCAGTACTATTGAAATTAAAATTTTTAAGTCAGTACAGGCCTAACACAAGGAAAAAAGAAGAAAAATAAAATAATGACCTTGACTTATAACATTGGAGGAATCTTGTTTACAAAGCTCTCACACTATAAGTTCCTGTGTGATGGACACTTTTTTTGAAGGACCTTGTGCAACTTGGTACAGAAGTTCAGAGAAAACACGACACATAAGGAAAGCAGGAAAACTGGACATGCTTACACAGCATTCTCCTCTTTTTATATGAAAATGGTGCTGCTCAGCAAGGAAACTGAAAGAAATGGTGCATGGCATTTCCCCCTCTATTCATATTGGTTAGAGGTTTCACTAGAAATGGTTTAGTCAAAGGGCACCAACACCCAAAAGGGAATGAATCGAAAATGGATGTACACGGTTGTCAACGAATAGAGTTGGGAAATCCTGTGAAACAAGAAAAGGAATCAACTCATTAGGATCTCAAAAAACCTCCAACAGCTAGTAACAGAGCTTTAAATAAGTAAGAAATTATACACTGCATCCCAGCATATCTCCATGACCCAGAATGCTCTCCCCTTTCTCCCAAAGCTTCCACTCTGGCATCCTTGTTGTCTCTTTTTGCTGGATGCATGGTTATGACTTTTAGGCACTGCAAAGAGGTCCTAATGAACATTTTCACATCTTTGTATAATTTTTCCAGAAAACCAGAAGGCAAAGCTCAGGAGGGCATTAAACCATCAGCCTCAATAAACTATCCTATTTATAAGAGTTCCTCCTCTCAGTGACAGCAGATGATTTTCCTTATGAAACACAGAATGTTAGAAAATGTAAATAAAGCTGATTTTACTGTGTCAAGTAAAAGTTTATCAGGTATTCAAAAGTTCATCAGGGCATGGGTTTTGCTGATGCTGTACATGCAAAATATCCTACTCACAGAGTATTATGGTATAATTTTATAATGACAATTTAGACATCAGTATGACTTAAAAATGCCACATTCTTGCATTGCCAAACATGAAAGGCAGTCCTCTCCTTCAGTCTGCAAGCTCTGTACAAACTCACAGCTGCCAAAATTCCACCAATTTGTATGCTTTGGGATTACATTTTCACATGTCACAGGTTTTTCTTTGTTTTATTAAAAATGTTCCATTTTAACAGACATAAGCAAACCTTCACTCTAAAGAACATTATCCTTCTCACATCTCAATACTACTTATTCTTTGCCTCTTCTTTTTCTTTATACAAATTAAGCCCATTTTATTAAATATCTTTAATTTATTAAATATCTTTCATAAATATCTTTACAAATATCTTTTGAAATCAAGTAGAAAATTACTCGCCTTGGTGGTATGTGATATTTTGAGGATTGTTTTAATGGTGCAATTCCATAAATCCTAAACTCACTCAATCAAACTGAGGCAGTCAGCTTTAATGAGTGTAAATAATGCTGAAAGCATTCCCAGGAAGTCAGGTCTCCGGTTACCGAAGGAACAGGAAGACACCAACAGACCACCTGAACACCACTAACCAAGCACCATTTATCAGCAACACCTATGTCCTTTGTTTCTGCTGGTCAATTCTTTAGTCATATGGCACTGATCTACTTGAGTAAGGGTGTGCATTCAATCAGAAACTTTATCTCCCCACTTTTCACAACGTTTTAACTTTGGTTTCCTAATCGTACCAGTGCATGAAAATTATAGTGACCTTTTCACCTGAAAGTTAAGCAGACAGATTGAAAACAGTCTGCTCTGCATTGCTTGAACTTCCTATGATGGGGGAAATGAGAAATCTGATGTCTCACATCATATAGCTGCATTTTGCAAAAACAAAATTCAGAACCTAAACTAACTAATTCAATGCAGTGTACAGTAGCTAATCCCATTCACCTCTTCTGCTTTCAATTTGGCACTAGGAGGAATAATCACTTTCACAGTATTGTTGTTTATACTATACCTTTTGTCCTGGAGGTCCCTGAGGTCCCTGCAAAGGGAAAACAATTCAATTAACATCATAACTCCAGCCAATTTAAACTGAAATGACCAATTAGGACTGTCTTATTGTGTAAGCATTCTGATACTGGACTGAAACCAGCTGATGTTTCATACATCAGGAAAAGTAAAACTTTATGCTCAAAATGCACAATGAACCGTTTTTCTTCACTTTTTGGAACTGATCTACTAATTGCAATACTCAGTTTTCCCCCCTTCTAATCTTTTCCATGACATCTGTTTCTTCTAGTACTAACAAACCTGTCAGCATTAAGATGACTGTGTTTTTTCTCTCTCTTATACCAGCTAACAGCCAGTTTGTGTAAACAAAGGAATACATCTGCTTGGTAGCGTAAAAACAAGGTTTATGCAAACAAGAATTCTTAAGCTAGAAAGAAGCATAAATCTCAAAATCTCCTCACCTTCTAGGTATCAGCACACGTGACTGTGTTATACCCAACATGTGCTCTGTGCCATCCTTTGCAAGTTAAGAGAACAATCATTAAGAATTAACTTCAGAAATTATTAAGAATGCTATTGGGAAGTAAAGAACCACCATTTTGTCCCAATGACCTGAGAAGGCAGGAAGAGACATCTCAATTCAGGAAAGCATAACTGCTTAATGTCATACAGGAGCCAAAGTCTTATTGATATTAAAAGGACTCATTTCTCATCTGCTGTCTCTGAAGTACCCAGGTGGCCACAGTGAAGATGAGAAGCAGCCAGAAAACAGATCAACTAACCATGCCTTTGACTCTTTAGCAGTCTGATTTGGTAACTGCCAGACCATGTCCACCATAGTTCTCATGTACTTTTTTCCCCATGTTCCTACTACGGGTGCTATATCAAGCAAGGTGAATTCCGAGTTCACGAGTGTGCAAAACAAAACACTAAAGCTGAAGAATCCAAATCCTTCTGATGTGAGAAAGAATATAAGAAGAATTGACTGATATCAGAACTGCAATTGTTCAGAAAAACAAAAGGACTGCTGCTTCAAAATGTGTGGGGGATTTTTTTCTTAAATGAGTGTGAACTTAGACAGAATCTTCAACTGTTGGTAGATGCAGGGCTTGTTGGAACATTGCTCCAATGCAACTTTAACTGCTAAGAAGGAAAAGCTCCACTGGTGGTAATTCTGGGTGCTGTATCCACTGATGTGGATGAAAGCCTTGCAGTTTTAAATGTGGATTCATATGTCTAAGGTTTGGCATCGAACTTCACAAAAGCATAGATCAGTGTTGCTTCTTGAAACTTTTGCTTGATCGTCTTAACAGAACTAGCATACTGTGAGTATCTCCTTTTGACTATAGGGACAGATTTTGATAGTCAAAAGCCACTGTGAGATACAGGGTGACAATTTTACTCCCTTGTCTTCAAAAGAAAGCAGAAGTATCCAGGCACTCAGCACTGGTGAGGATCAGAGCAGCGAGTACAGTGATCATTTGCTTTTACAGATGGAGAAAGATCCCTCCAGCTCACCATGTGCTGGACACCATCTTCCTCTTCTTTTGTGAGAAAGAGACAAGTTTGTCCAGTACCTTAAAAACTCCAAGAAATTAATGCTCAAACTAGAGCTTTCCTACATCAACATTCCCAAAACAGGCTCCAAATGTCCACATCCTGGACATTAGTTGTCTGCTGACCTTTTGCATATTAACCAGCTACATTTGGGGGTTATTTCAGGTCCCAGGAAAAATCCCTCCATCAGTAGGACAAACTGAATACAGAAGAACTGAAGACTACCCTCATAGCTCATGCCGGCTACTTTCATGTCCAAGGAATGGATATTGCCCCTTTGGTTTCTAACTACTTAAGAAGCTAATAAAACCTTCTGAAGACATTTAGATATATTAAATTGCCACTGGGGAGCCCTCAATACTCTATTACTATATGAAGGTAAAATGATAATTCACTTATTAATACTATCCCGCAAAGTAAACTGTTAAATGTGCTGCTCTGTTGAGAACTTTGTGCCTGGTGCTTGCAGCTGTCAGCCTGTGGGAAGGATATAATTCAAGACATTGCAGATATCTCCAGGAAAAGTTCTTTTCCTAGAATTTCCCCCTTATCCCTGACATCATTCCAGCTTCTCCAGATGAGTTACTGAATATGAAAATACCTATATAGTAGCATAGTCTTGCTCTTACTGTGCCTTTAAAATAAATCACTCAGAGAAAAGAAGCAGCAGATACTTATCAATAAATATTTTATGCAATTAACAGTTTTCCATTTCTGCTGCTTAAGCCTTTAATCAGACTAGAATTAGCTCATGTCCATTGAGCTACCATGACACTTGATGACATGAACAGTCCTCAGCAGTACAGCTACCTTCAGAAATGGTATGCTCAGAAAACCAATTGCAAACAAAACCTTACCTAAAGTGATATATTTCCTAGTTTACACAGGGTAACACATGCTTCTTATCTTTAGAACATCCAGACTGCAAAACATAGCTGAATAGAAAAATTTTTTTCTTCAAAGCACTGCTCCCTAGCATTGGGAAAGAAGCTCAAAGCCACTGGAAAATTAACAGCTCATTCACTGACAGCTCCCATCCCTCCCATCCCTCCCCCACATAAGCCTGCCAGCAGCCACTTAACAGAAAACCTGAAATTAAATTACTAACAGAAAACTACTTAAAAAAAACCCCCAACATACAAAACACTCCAGAATTGTGCCTATTTTCTATGAGTTACCTACAGTCTCTAAGCAAGGCACATAATCGCACTGGAGAGGCAGAAATAAGGAAGCAAATAAAATCTGGGAGAAAGAGAGGAATATGAAAGGATAAAATAATAAAAAAACCCCAAACCTAAACCCAAAACTTCAATTCATTTCCAGAGGTATAAATGATAGCTTTCAGAAGAATCTATATAGGAAATTCAATATGAACATGTGGACTTTTCCCCATGATTATTCTACAGAATTGGGGAGCATGCTGTGTTGCCCACTTGATGAACAGATAAGACCAGCTATCAAAATCTCTGCGTAGGTCTTGAGACAGGAGCAGAAGGCAAGAAATACATGAAAGTTCTAAACAATTCCTTAGACTGCTTTGCTTTTTCTTTGTTTTTCTTGAACCATTCTGCGTTCCATAACAGTTGCACTAATATGCTAGCCCTGCTGTTTGCTCCAGGACAACCAAAGCAATGCTTTGCAAATGCAGATTCAGCTAAACTTCACTTTGGATAATTATCTGCCACTGGGTCCAGGTAGCCCGTGCAGAGAGCTGCTACCACTGCTCCCGACCTCATTTCCCTCAAGCCCAAAGCCTCAGCTCTGCAGTGACCACACATATAAAAAACATGCAGTAATCTTCACTAGTTAGAGGCTTCATCTACTGCCACAGGTAATATATTGTCACTCGGTTTCTGTCACTATCACCTGGGTATTGAAGGAAGCAAAACAAAAAGAAGCCTTTAAAACAAGAGCTATAGAATTCTTTCAACTCCTAACTACCTATATATATTTTATATATATATATATATATAATTAATAAAAAACCCCTCCATAATAGTCTATGCAGATTATGTTGATAGTAAATATTTGTCTTTTGCCTGTAATACTGGAAGCTTCCAGAGTTTCCATTTCGGGATGCTTAGAATCAACTCCTAAACTACTGGCAATTGATGTTAAAAAGCTCATTTTATAAACAGCATCTAGGCTTAAAAAATTCCAAAGGAAGTTCAAGAAAACTGTTCAGATGAAGTGACTGCTTAGTGTTTTTAAAAGTTATGCTGCTTTTCTTTAAACTGACACACATTCACCAAGAAACTTCTTCAACTGGGAGAGCTGAAAATTCTGGTTACAAGTGCTTTCCAGAATAAGATGATAACTAAATATAAGGAATATAAAAAATAGTTCTCACTCAGATATCATGAACACTTCAAAAGATTGAACCCTTTGCCATCATGTGCAATTGAGTAAAGTAGCACAACAGCTATGACAAATTATTGCAGGGCTTCACTAAATTACGTTCTCATTCAAATAGCTCCACAGTAGGAAGATGGAAAAAGAAGATGTGTTGCTCCAAAGAAATTTAACTGCTATCTGTGTTTCTCTGGAGACAGAGAATTATTTGATAATACTTAAACACTTGGAAAACTGGGTAATCGAGGATAAAAAAATGTGTATAAAAGTCTTCTATGCAATTGGGTTTTTAAAAGGTAAAAATATTTCCACTATGAATGCCATTCTTCAATCACTATTTTTGGAAATCAACAGACCTCCAGAGACTATATCTGGTCAAACCTTTGTATCATAGAAATTACTGAATGAAGTTGGGTACTCCAGTTGGGTCTTGACAAATAACTATGTGGAATAAATTAAAAAGCCCAAACAAACTGAAAAGACTGACCTAAATGTAGTTAGAACAAAGTTTTGAGTCCAGAATTCTTCCTACACCTCCTTTCTAATGTTACATTTTCATTTTATGCTTAATCTGTTCCTTGTGTTTCAGCAAGCTGCAAACCAAGAAAATTCTACCCTGTAAAGGTAAAAGTTGTGGTTTCAAAGAGCAGTAATTCAGAGTGTGCTACATAAGCAATCCTCTCAAGGTATTTTTGTATTCAATTTCTAGGGACTCAATTGCTTAACATTGGAAGAAATGTATGAAATCAAAAGTTAGGGCATTTTCAATTTGCAGGTCTGGGACTTTTACAAGGTGTCAGAGTTTATGGACAGTGAGCACAAACACCAAATGAAAATGCCTAACACAAATAAAATGAAAAAGCGAATATTTTTGTATACTGAATAAGCTATACAGCAAAATAGGTCACAATGGTGCAATACACTGTTGTACAAAAACTCTTATTCCAAAGCCTTGCAAACAAAGAAAAACCCTCAACCAAAAACCAAGAAAACAAACATATGAAATTTTTTTACTTCCATACTTTCTATGTAAAGTAAAAGCTCTTTGTAACTAGAAGGCCTGTAGGAAGTATTATGTCTATATTTCTATGAAACAAAAGCAGTTCCAAGACTGTTCCTGAGAACAGGTATTTCCCCTTTGCTGCCTGTAAGAATCATTAAGCACTTGGAATAGCATAATGGAATCACTTAAAATGGAAAAGACCTTTAAGTTCATCAAGCCCCTACTGTTAACCTAACACTGCTAAGTCCACCACTAAACCATTCATCACTGTCACATCTATGCACCTTCTAAATACCTCCAGGGGTATTCAACCACTTCCTTGGGCAGCTTGGTCTAATGCTTGACAATCCTTTCCATGAAGAAATTCTTCCCAATAGCCTATTTAAACCTCCAGTGCTGCATCTTGAGGCTGTTTCCTCTTGTCCTACTACTTGGAGAATAGACCAAACCCCACCTGGCTACAACTTCCTTTCGGGTAGTTGTAGACAATGAGAAGGTCCCCCCAAGTGTCCTTTTCTCCAGGATATGCAATCCCTGCTCCCTCAGCCACTCCTCATAAGACTTGTGCTCCAGACCCCTCAGCAGCTCCGCTGCCCTTCTCCGAAAACTTTCCAACGTGTCAATGTCTTTTTTGTATTGAGGGGCCCAGAGCTAAACACAGGATTCGAGGTGCAGCCTCGCCAGTGCTGAGTACAAGGGAGACAATCCCTTCCTTGTTCCCACAAACCAGTTTCTTATCAGTCTAGATGGAAACCTGAACTAGCAGATGTACATGAAGAGGAAGTGCAGGTTTCATACAAAGCATTCACCTACATTTCAGTGGAGCCAGTGTTCTACCCACTGACCCCATTTCCTTTGTGTAAAAGGAACACTACGTAATTCTGAAAACGTGTACCTGCATGGTTGAGGAGTGTTTCATAAAGACAGCAGTTTCTAGAGTATTAGTATTGAAATGTGCAATGCTTTAGTATTGATGAATCACCTAGATATAAGAATGTCCAGCTAAAAAAACCAGATTAACTATGATGGAAAGTCTCTTATAACTTCTGAGAAACCTGTGCCCCCGTTCCACGCTATCTACCTTAATTGATGAAAAGAGCAACAACAGCTCTTAATTAGCGCTCAAGAAGAGCTTCTTCGTTCTTTCAATCACTGTTGTGGTAGCCATTACTGAAGTCCAGAGGTTACAAAATGCCAAAACCTATTTTTTCCTGAGATTTCCTGCAAGCTAAGCCCAGTGCAACTGTATTGGGGAAAAAAAGAATAGTTGCTGTGAAAGGTACAGGCTGAAAATTTCCACTTCATCTGATAGTTCTCATAAACTTTTGCAGCTAAACAGCTTAAGAACAACACCTTATAAAATTCACTATGAACATGCTACCACATGCTAAGCAAAGAAGGCGCCTACAGAACCCTGGCCATGGAAAACAAAATCACAATTAGTAGCTTCCCAGAGGAGCTATGAAGATTCACAGCAGCTGAGAAGCTGGCCTTGACCATTGGCCTGAAAGGCTGAATTGAAACCAGCAGTACTTCCTAGACAGTTCTGCCTGGTCCCTGTGTGTTCACTCTGTTAATTTTAACCTAAGATGAAAAAATAATATTAATTCATTTTAAAGATGTGACATTTTGAAAGGCTTAACTGCAAGGTTACGCTTTTCCACTGTCTTTCACAAAAACGGCTGTATCCTTTGAGAGAACATTCTTCTTATTCTGAACAACTAGTAAAAGCAGTAACATTAAGTTTTATTTTCTTGAACAAATGCCCAGCAAGACTGTATAAGCACAAAAATACTAGTTTGGAAAACAATACATCTTAAAGCAGAGGGATTTTGAATTTGGGTTAATCATTATAGCATAGATTTCTTTTGCAAAGAGACACCTTTACCTGAGTTCTTTGTAATTCTGGAGTGTTCTGTTCATGCAAAACATCTGTAAAATTACTTATCTTTAAAGCAAATTTTAGGGGATAAAATACTATATGGAGGTTTTCTTTCAGTGACATGAAGTGGTTGATTCATATGCTGAACATGGTAATTTCCTTCTTAAAAAAGGAGCTGAAAACATAGCAGATTTTTATATTCCAAATTTTTATTACTATGCACTAGTTTAAAGTACTTTAAACATAAAACCCCAAAAAATCTCACACATAAAAATAAGAAACAAAACCATCCCGTGCACACTCTCTATCCTATTGCAGTTTACGAATCTGAAAATGTTGATCTATCAGTGTCAGCCTTTGGTATTTTCCATCAATGACTCTAAGCTCTCATGAATAGTCTGTAATCAGAAATCATAGCTCTTAGGTAGAAAGGAATCACAAATTCATATATTATTCACTCTGCAAATGAGAAGAGAAACAAGAAAAACTTTTGTATGGTATTCAAGAGTCCTTATCACCAAGAATTGTAGACAAATGGCATGGGAAGCAGGATGAATTATGAGAGGCTTGGCAAAACTTTAACTGAAAAGGTTGAAAAGCTAAGGAAACTACAGGCCTTTTCTCTTGCTCAGCATTCACTTTACTAGTTCCCCACAGTATTTCAAAACTTAATCCCTTTGGTCATTCCACTGCCTGGCCTCCCTCTGAATTCTCTTAATCCTTTCTGCACAGAGGAATGATACCTTCAACCCTCATGGAAAGTAGATCTGCAGGTCTTTAAAGTGCCATGGAAACCAGACACAAATTGCAACTAACTAGTCATTCTCACATTCCTTTCTAACAGTCAAGATGCATGCAGTCACACCTTTATAACTTAAACCTAAGTCACTATCTCATCTAAAAAGAAATTGAAATTTCTTGGCTCTAAGAGAAAACAGATTATTCCTGACACAGCAACATATAGAGCCAAAAAAGGCTCTATATGCAAAGAGGTCTCCCAAACATCTCAACCGCAAGGATAAAAGAACAATAGAAGCACACTGCGAGTCCGTCAATCTGGAAAGATTTTTAGCTGAGAATGAGAGACCTCTGTAAGAAACAACCAGATCTCCCACCTCCTAAATCCTTCTACCACCATGCCATAACCCACACGTTCTTACACCTGAAATAGGGAAAACTATTCCCTGTATTGAAGGTTGAGCTCTCTCTCATGCCAAAGCAGAACTCACATCAGAGAACTCAAACGTTGTCAGTCTCGGCATATGTTCCAAGCAAACCTTTCCTGCCTGAGAGGGAGAAAGGTTATTACTGCCCTCTCTCACAACATCACCTGAAACATGACTTTCTCTTTCTTTACTAACACAGGACTTCATTAAAAACAAAGAAGAACATGGCAGCAGATTTTCAGGTTGTCATCTTTTCACTAGTCACTGGATTTCCTATTTTGATGAAAGGAGAACATGAACATTCCCAGAATTCTAAATGCATTAAAATTATTTCAACTTTTGGTAAATCGAGGCAAACATTGCTTGAGTAGGTCACAAGTTACTCAATGTGTGTATTAGACTTGTGGTATATTCTGAGGAACAAGTTGAAAAACACTGTTGCTTAATATTGTTACCATATCTTGTGCTCTTCAAGAAATTTATTCTACTTCTTCTAAGAAGAGAAAATAGAAAACTAAGACTGTAGGGATTGTTTCACATCATCTGGTGCTCTTCTTGGAGGTATCCTGCCTCCATCTTGGAGGAAGAACCAGAGTACACGCCACAGCACTTGCTTCTTACTGGAAAGGGCCATGGACATGTGGGCAAGTGGGAAACCACAGCATACTCTACACTCCAGTGTATTTGGGACTTGGGATGTTTGGGAGACAAAGACTGGTAGTAATTTTACGAGACTCATCAACTTCATGGTTTCTATTTCATCAGAAAGAAAAAACAGCAAGTAAACTCAGACTTGAGACTTTTGGTGTGAAACAAAGGCAAGTCCTTACAAAAGAATTCCTGCAGAATTAACCTATAATCTCCTCTGGGCAGAGATCTCCATTTTCCTTTACTTGAAAAAATATTAGGTGAAAAATGGAGAAAAAGAATCTCAGGTAGGCAAAGGCCTGTTTTCCTCACAGTATATTATAACTATTTTCTCTAGCAATGCAATTTTATGGCATACGTATTGGGAAATCAGCCATTCCCGCAGCAGTTTCTGAATTCTCAACGTGGAAATTCATGAAATGCATGATGGAAGATGTCAGAAGCAGCTAGACGGTCCCTGAATGATTGCAGCACTTTCCACAGGGAAAAGAGTCTGCAAATCTGTACTGGCATAAAGAGTATGTCAGAAGCACAAAGAAAAATAAAAAGAAACTAATTACCTCCCTGATCCTCTGATGTTCTTTACTTGATCTGTACACAACCTAACATTTTAGCTGTCAGACTGACTTTTCAAGCAGGCATTTGGAGCTGGATATTCATGTAATCTGGGATCTTTCTCCAACCTAAGCTTGCTGATTTGAGTTTTAAAACACCTTTTGTTCCTAGCTAAACACATTTGCATTTAGGGAAACAGAGCAGTAGCAGTTTAGTTCTTTCACACAAATGGTTACTTTAGAGCAGTGGGAACCTTCTGAACATGGAGACTAAAAAGTGATGAATTATTATTTGCTTTAAAAGCCTTTAAGCATCCTGTGGCTCTGAAGATCTGGTCTTGAATAGAAAGAAGACACTTGCAGAATCTGAGTTTTTTCCAGAGGTCAAATAGGAGAATAATCCAAATATAAGAAAACAAGCAAAAAAATCCTCCCTTCCTACTTATTGCATGTATTCTTCACAGGCCCTTGGAAACCAAAAAGACAAAATAAAAAAGAGTCCAGAAGTATGCTAAAACATTGGGTAGTACCTTTGGGAGGCTTTGATTTTGATTTTGCTAAACCTTTATTTCAAAATGAAAACGTACAGGACTTTTAACTGCCCGATCACAGCAGATCTTTCTAAGTCTCGGAATATTGGGATTTTTCTTTTAAAAGATTTTGTCAATTCAAAATCTTTTGCAAATTGTCAAGGTAAAATATCACATCTGTTTAAATCTTCATAAATTCAGATAACAATCATATCTGCACTGATTGCTGATATAATCTTCCATATAATCTTCCTCCTCAGAAGCATTTAGGAATCAAAACCACATGCCATGGGCTACAATTCTGTCATCTCTCATAAAATTAAGAATGACTATGAGTGTTTAGGGAGATCTTAAGGGAGAAAAAGCCCTGCATGTTTCACAGTTCTGGGAATATGTGACAGGCAGAAACTTATGATGCCTTAACTTGTGGCTAAAGCTGATTTATAACCAGTGGAGCTTCAATTTACTTCCAAATAAATAGGAAATATTTCACACACACACAGGAAAAAAGCTGAAACCTCAGAAGAGGAGAATATTCTGAGAGCTTCAGTGCTGTGTTTTCTCTATTCTGCCAGGTAAAAGTCCAGAGCCACTACCACAGAGACAGCTTGGATTTTAGCCCTTAAACAAGGAGATGGTTCTGCTGCTCAATGGTCTCAAGGTGGAAACAGCCCAACTTCAGAGACAGTGTTAAGAGGTGGCCAGGAACTGGGAATACCTGGCTTGGTTCTTTTTTGCTTTGCTGTGCCCTTAGATTTTTTATTTTCCTGTGCTGCAAGCTTAAAGAAGTTGGCCTTATGTGACAGGTGATGTTGCCTTTCTCACTCTTGTTTTCTTCACAAACAAGGCTTCAAATAGCCTGTGACAAAGAAAGGTTAGGAAATACACAGCTATAAAGCTTTTTGGAATTGCACATTTTAAAAAGCATATGTCATGTATATATGACATTTTCTTAGCAAACTGGAAGAGTACTTACCGTCAATCCTTGTTCTCCTGGTTTCCCTGGTTCACCCTTAGAATAAAATAAGGAATGAATAATTTCAGCAACATGTCTTGAATTCAATTTTCTGTCTAATAATAAAATACCTTAAAAATTTCATTCTTAAACAGGTATGGCATCTGACTGCATATTAAATATATTACTTTTTTGCTTTTTAACCCGGTAGGCCAAATCACAGACATCTTAAGAAGCAAAGCACTATTTCACAATCATGTAATGGTATAGTTCTCAAGGCAAGAGTTAAGCATTAGTGTTCTGACTCTGTCCCTTGGTTCTAAATATAATATTCCATTTCACAGTGCTAAAGTACACAGAGAAAGGTCATTTTCACATACATGCTGAATCCTGCAGTTTATATATTCCAAGACTACTGCTCTGTGTCACCACCTCATTCAGCAAGCATAACTTACCGTTGTCAATTATCATGTTCCATAAACCCAAGAATACTGGTATTCTGAAGCCATGCAATAATTACTCAGCTGCTAAATACCTGGATTGGCTTTCAAAATGGTAACCCATCATTTTTCCAATGTATTCTCTTTCTGCAGGCACAACTCTACATAAAGTCAGAATCTATCTTCTCTCCTTTCTTGCCATATGAACACACACATCTGTCTGTAGAGGCAGTAAAACATATCAGTCCTACAATACGGGCTAAAAATACCCATTCAAAAAAACCGGTGGTCTGGTTTATAGATCATTCCCTTGAAAACCCAACTGAGCACAGGGCAGTCCATGTGCTATTGTATCAGCACAGCTGCAGGGTCTTCTTTAGCAGCTCTGTCATAAAAGAAAGCCTGTCATAAAATTGATAAGAACTGTTCTGATGTCATTGTTCTTAGCAACTGAAAAGAATCAGAACTGCATCTCTGGGTATGTGTGCATCACATTCAGAAGCAAACATGCAGCATCTGCAAACACAACAACATAGCCAGAAGAAAGAAGCCACATAGGCACAGGTTTCTGACAGCTCATTACCCAAGCTTGCTGGACTCTTCAGCTCGCTCTGAAGCCTTGCTAACTTACGTATATAGCAATCACACAGCCTGAAGTGAGCATCAAGATATCCCCATAAACGTTGGGAAATAATTCTGAAAAAATTTCAAGAGTTTGTATCATATTCTATTGTCTTCTTACCAGCAAAAACCCTTCACTCTCCTCTTACTTCCTTTTGGAGGTGTTAAAGTTTCAAATTCTTCGTGCCGGTGTCTGTGTGACGCAAAGAGAAGGCACCTATTCTACGTGTCACTATCAGGAAATCAAGTGTGTTCTGGTTCCAACAGGTTCCACTGCTGATGTCCAAAGAAAGGCTTAGAAAAAGACTGCACAACCCTTTCAAGGTGCTCTCTCTGCTGGCAATATGCCCAATGGCATTTCCCAAACACTTCTACCTCCTTGGCTCTAATGATTTCCTGCCCAAGAAACCAACATAATCTCATCTCTAGAAGCTGTAAGTATCTGTAATGGGATGCACACCTTTGGGTTGCAAGGTGGTGATGACACAGATAGAGATGTGTGGACACAAAGGCTGTTCCTCAACCTGCTACACTGCAGAAGAGAAGTAATAGTGGCTCCTGGAGTTACTCCCTCTACCTTGCTACCTCATCTGCCTGACTTTTCCAGGATATACAGCAAGTGTATGGGCATAGGGGAAAGCAAGAGCCAAAACATCATCGTATAGCTGTAGGAATTGTAAAGCTTCTTGCTTGAGAGGGAGAGGCCAGAAAAGAAGCCCCTGCTTTGCCCAACACTACAAAAGAGGAAAAATCTGCCTAATGGTGGTTGGTCACTGTAAGGACATCCTCCTATAGCTGTGTGATACTGCAATGTCCCTATTTGTAACACAGTGCAGCTATTGTTTTCAGCTCTCTAGCTCAAAGGTCCATGCAAGTCTGTTGAAGATACAAATCTGTCCTTACCTCTCAAATAAGTTTTCCCTTTACAGATCTCCTATTTGACTGCATGTCACACAGCCACAGAGGAACAAGCCTTTTGAGGATCAGGAACAGCAGCAAGGAGCAGGATAGTAAAGTCAGCAAACTGAATGGTTTCTACCTGAGTGCTTGTTTGTATCTGAATCTAAAGCAGTATTATGAACTGATTTTCCATAATGCTATAGGTCAAAGCTTAAAAACTATAAAAAGAAACTCTCTCTTGCCATCTAAAGTCAAAATCACTACAGAACTGTCATAAAATGGAATGACCTCATTGCATAAAATACATGACTTTCCTGTTATGAGAAACACTAATGATCCCTCTGCTAAAAAGCACAAAACCCCAAGCAACATGCAGTCACATTGTAACCAGCAACACCAGAGTGATTCTGCTATCCTCTTCTATGTGAATTATTAAAATATTATCATTGCAGTCAGAAATAGGTTCTGGTTTCAGTCTTGCCCTTACTAGATCAAACCAGCAGCAACTCTGCTCACTGCAGTTAATTTAACCACATTAAAAGAACACAAGGGAGGCCCAGAAGAGGCCCAAAGCCTGACATGCCACAGGACTAACAAGAAATGAGTAGGTTGTCAAAGTAAAGCATCACAATGACAGCAACAGACTTTCCATGTTATTTCATAACCTTGAGCTAGAACTTATGAGAGGGTGGTAAAAAAACAAACCAAACCAACAACAGCAGCAGCAGCCCTAGAGTACCACAGGTCTCAACTGGCAAGTCTTGCTGGATTTTCACAAGAAATTTTAGCAGAATCTTACTATTATCATCATGCTATATTATACAGTTAATACCCAAATAGGGTCAGAAGTGTAGATATTTTCTTTCTTGGTTTTTCCTAAAAATGCATTGCAGGGAAATTTAATGCCTTCCTGCCCTGGCCTCATGTAACGAGCTATGCTTTTTGTTCAAAAATCAGTTTCTTTCCAGTGCTGGTCATCACCTTGCTAGTTCCCTATGTGTCTTCTCAGCCATGATCTTTACTTAATGATTGTATCCACACATGTGCCATCTCAGTTGTCACATCTCCCTCCTGTCTCTGATTCCACTTCTGCACTGATAACACAGTGGCATTCATGACGAAAAGAGATATACTTCTTTCAAAAGGATAAAAATTAAGGAGGCTACAAGATATAAAACCAAACCCATACACATACTTCGTTAAAAAAAAATAAAATCATGTTTTTATGCATCTGTTTAAAAAGTGTAGGATTGATTCTGTGCCTAAAACAAACAATACACAATATACTGGATTCTGCTGCTTGTTCTAATGAAATATGGGGTATGAGCCAAAGGAAATGGTACTGTTCTACTTTTTTAAAGATGGCAGAATCTAACTCCAAATTTCATCATAGTTTGGGCAGTATTTAGCAGTTTATTACTTTATTCCATGATTTTTGAGGTTAAACCACTAGCAAGTGAGAACTCAAGCCCATCCATGCTACGGTGTCTCAAATTCAACTATTCAGCTTTGTCTTGAAATTTGAATAGAAACATTTACAACTGGTGGAGAGGGGCAGACTCTGCTCACACAGCTATTAAACATGAATGAGCAACTGAGAAACCTTAGAATGGGTGGAGAAACTGTCAAGGGTGGGAGGTAAGGAACCTTGATGTTACTGCTTGCCCTGCTATGAACTTGCTCTCTGTGTGGGGGACTTCAGGTACACCATGAAATCTGCCTGTGGATCAGCTTTCACATGTCTTGCTTACCAATCTTACCTCAGAAAACATCTTTGGAACTAAGCTGGCATACACTCCACAGAAACCTGGACATCATGACAGCAACAGACTAACTCACCGTTAAGCCAGGCATCCCACGAGGACCGTCTTTGCCGGTATCTCCTGGGGGACCTCTGGGTCCTGGTGGCCCTGGAGGTCCAGGGGGTCCGGCTTGTCCTTGGTCCCCCTAAACCAACAAAAAACTCATCACAAGTTTGCTTTAGAGACATCAACCACAGAAAAAGACATCAATGTGCTCAGAAAAAGTGCAAGACAGGCTGGAAGAAGCTGCCATGAACTGGACAGTGGCTTCTTCACTGCTTATGGCAAAGACAGCATTTTGCCTTGAAGACCAGCAGTTTGTATCTGTCTGGTGCAATCAGCCACAAGAGCAGAAGGTTCAGATTCTAAACTGCTTGTCCTACCACAGCACACATGCCAAAATTTGGGGTAGTCTTACAATATTTTACTCATGTAGTTCTCCACAGCAAGTAACTGTTTTCAATGAGCAGCTGTTTGCTTCACGATTTGCATAATCACAACAAAGCCGAGGCAAAAAAAGAAAAGTCACATCTGAGGATATACAGTCTGCGCAGCAATTTTCCAAGCCCATGAATGATATATGGATAGGTTTCAAAAATGATAATGGAAAATAACTGCTTTTCCACGAAGTTGTACGTAATTTTCCATCTGTTTTGGGAGGCTGTTTTATAATGACAATTAGCTAACTCTCTTCATTTTTTCCTATTAATTTGTAAAAGTCAATTTTCAAGAGAGTTATCAAAACATATTACCTTCCCCTTTATAAAAAAGACACCCCAAAATGGTGCTTTAGTTTTTTTCAGCACATCGCTGCAAATCACTGAAAAAAGCTGTTGGCATCTTAAAAGTGGATCACTTAGCAAAGCCACCCGTAGCCTTTTAATTGTTAATGTCATTAACAGTGGCTCCATTCCAAAACATTTTCAAGGCATCTGACAAAAAGGCACAGCAAAGAGTAAACTGAGTATAAAGAAGAACCAGACTCCAGTGAGATGAAGCACTACCTTAATGAGGCGGCGTTTAATGAGCTGCTGATCAGCAGAGAGAAACCCATGATTGATTTTAGGAAACACCATCTGATCAGGCAGGTGAGGTCAAAGGTTGAAGATCAGAGATGAGAGAATTGAAGAATAGACATCAGAAGGCCCGAGAAAGAAATAAAGACATATTCATTAGATTTGTAATAGTTAAAATAATATAAACTGGTGCTTCTGCCTGAAAGAAACTGTGCATTTCATTTTCAAAAAAAAATGACCTCTAATGTACAGGACATACTGCTTTGTGAATTAATCGTATACAATGACTTAACTGTGTAACTTTTTTCTCCCCAGATTTTGTGTGAGAATTCTTCATGTGTATTAGTTTTTTCATTACCTGGGCTCTAAAAAACCAATGTTTTAATATGTTCTTCTTTCAGCAAAGCTTCTAGAGACAAAGCACCAGTTCAACTTTCAGTCAGATTTTCTAACCAGCATATTGTGCCATGAAGAATGGTGTCATTTTAATAAGGACTGGAGTTTCAGCTTGACCAGATTGCTTCCTGCTTAATTTGCAAATGCACTTTGAAAAAATATGGATGTAAAGATCAAACCTGTGTTATTTAACACAAATAGCTGACTACATGCAACTAGTATAGAGTTCACTGCCATTTTCCACACTCATTTATGCCTCAGGGAAGCAGAACGACAGAAAAAACTCATCTGAAAACAAAATACTGATCAAGATCATGAGGAATATGGCCATTTCCAGGGGTAACACTATACAGACTTATGGATTTCATTCCATGCTCTGCATCAGGAGTACTTATATCAATGCAAAGGCGGTGAGGGGTTGACTTAGGTCTACCATAAGGATCCATTGGTATTCCACGTTAAAAGCGATTTTTCATGTGCACTTTTATGCTGATACAGAGAGACCTGACTGAACAGGTACATGTCAGCCACAAACCTTGACGGTGAGGATCTGATTACTGTGCAGAGCAGCGACTGTGGGGAAGCCTGGCAGACCCTAGGGACACAGCACAACATGGTACGAAAACAGCACAACACAAACATCACAGAGACAATGTACTAACAGACAAACAGAACAAACACTATGTTTAGTACACCCCACATTGTCTACTGACAGGAAACAGCCTCTCTGTCATATGGGAAACAGTTAGGTTTGCACTGCACTGCAGATGCAAGTTGCTACCTTACAACAAGAATATCAAGAGATTTTAGAAGGAGCAATCCCATGGAGGTGTCTTTCCTTAAAATTACAATAAATTGTTATCATCATTTGACAGTTGTTAAGACTATCAGCCAGCAGATGATTGAGTTACTTTCAATTAAAATGTACTACAGCACTTCAAGAGAGCTACGTAGAAAGTTTTGATTCTGGATTGCTGCAGAACTTTACAGCAGTAATAGTATACTTTGAAGTGCTTTGCATAATTAACATCCTGCTCCTCACATTCTGTTTAACATATGACATTCAGCACATAAACTGGTAGCACATACACAACTATAACACTGAACAAAAATCTATTGCTAGATCTTGGGTAGTCCGTAATGGCCATGGTCAACGTTTTCAAGAAATACATAGCAGTGTTTTCACATCCAGAGCAAATTTTTTCCCCTCAAGCACTGTATGCCACTTACAGTTTCTCATATTCTACTCTACCAATATGTGCACAACGTGCACTGTATTGTTATGAAAATTGAAGACTGTGGCAATTGCGGCCTGCTGTCACAATACAAGAGGGTGAATTTTGCACTCAGTTCAACAGCTTTCTTATGCTGCCTTGTAGGGTGTGAATTAAACCTGGAAAAGCTGAAACCTTATGCAGTTGAGCAGTGAACTCCTAAAAAGAAGGAAATCTCTAAGCCCTCTTGCTGAATTTAGCATAGCACACTTTCTGAAGCAGAGGCTTGTTCAACAGCAGAGAGGCATTAGGCTAAGGAAGACAGAATAAAATATAGCCTTGGTAGCTCTAAGCTCTCTCATGCCTGCATGACCACATGCCACCTCTGGGAGGTAGAGCTGGTGGCACATCCCCTCTGCGAGGCCTGCAGCATCCAGCTGCAGGACTGCAGCTTAGCACCTCTGAAAGGGAAGGCTGTGCCTGGCTCTTGCTGCTGGAAAAAGGGCCTTCCAAAAAGTCCTGTGTGAAGGCTCTGCTGGTGTAGCCCATGTTGCCATAGCGCACAAGGCTCTTTGCAGCCCAGCTGGCCTAGTGGAGAGCACCAACAGGCCAGGGCAGCCTGCCAAGTCTCTCAGCTGCAGCAGATTCCTTTAATGCTGCAAATATTTGCTCTGTTCACCTCCACATGCAATCACACCAGAGATCCTCCAGATCACAAAGACTGCACCGGTCTTTAAAAAAAAAAAAGGCAGAGTAACTTCCTGATGCATGCATGTCCTTCACTAGCATTTTTGAGTTGCATTTAGCATCTTTATTCCTGATACATATCCATGAGATGAGGAAGCTGAGAGCCTGTAAGTGGGTCCTATAAAGCCAGTGGCAGTTTTACCAGCCTTCCCACTTCATTTGGATGAACTGTGGTGTGGCTAACTGCATTGCTCAGTGACCTGAAATCTCCTCTTTAGAAACACATAAACAGAAAACAAAACCAAAGAAGGCTAAAACTACTAATATATAAAGAAATCCACTCCTGAGGCACTGCTAAGACTGGAATGATACATCATTTAGGAAACAGATGTATCAGATTTGCATTTATCTTATTATGGAATATAAGTTAAAGAAGTTATTAGATAGTAATGTGCCAGAATGTTTACATCTGTGACTCATTAGCCCTGCTGTGCACATGGTCCATTTCTCTTCTGGATAAAACCACAACATCCATGTAATGGAAATGAGAACAAACAACAATTCTACAAAAGAAGTAAAATCTAAGCAGCAAGCAATAAAACTCATTTATTAAAAAAAGAATAAACAGAAAGTTTTTAAGCAACTTCATTTTTACTCAACAGGATTACAAAACAGTAATTTTCAGTTACCTCTAGATTACCTTATTTGCAATTTGACATTTTAAAATGTAGAAACTCAAAATTCAAATTAGTTTTATTTCATCTTGACCATGAAGTAGAACTGGAAATTAATCAAGAAAGGAGCTTAATCATAAAATATGTTGGTTTGTCATGAAAGATTTTTTTTCCTTGAGAAAAAAATTAAAGACTTTGGAAAGTTTTGTGTAGCTGTACACAAAATCATACAGCACTTCACAGTACAGCCCCAGCATTCTCAATGGTTCCCAACACCACACAGGCAAGTTTAATATTAGCTATTAGTATTTCATTTCTTTGCCTATATAAACACCACATGAGAAAAGGGGACAAACCCATTCTTCCATCTGCAGCTTAGTTACTTCTTTCAGCTTGTTACCAAGTAGGACAAAACTTTCCTTTGACCAAAGTGGTAATAGTCTTAGACCTAATAGTCAGATACATGCAACATCAGTTTGGACCTGCATCACCCCCGCATAAGTAACACACCTCTTTGGAGAAAGACAGAAACACGGGAATATTAAATGGAACCCAGCAACAAAACTACAATGGGTCCATAATTTTTGCATGCATGGGAGGCTTTAGAAGGCATTGCATCTTCTGGCATCCATGAAAGACAATGTTGGCACACAATGAGCTTCTAAAAAAGCATAAAAAGAGCTATCCTCTCCACAAAATGAGTTCTCTTCCTTTCCTGTCACTCTGCTATAAATATAGCCACAAATAACTCCTAGATCTGTTTTATTTTTTTTCTCTATCTAAAGCTGTTCTCCACAACAGATTCAAAGTTACTCAATTTTCTCTTTATTTGGTTTGATTCTTGAACTGCACATAGGAAGGGTTCTTGTTCTACACCCTGGGAGGCCCTAGCAGAATACAAAACACTACAGTCATCAACAGCGACCACTGGTCTACTAAATTCCTCTGCTGACAGCTACTCCAGCTCACACTGAAATGCTAGCTGGTTACAATTTCTAAATTAGCACATTTGTTGCATACCTCACTGCATTTTTGCCAAAATGCCAAGGAAAACATGATGCTTGGTGGAGGCTAACAGCCATGTGACCACTTTAGAGTGTCCTGCTTACCCACCTGGAAGTGTAGGTAAAGCCTACTTGCCCCCATACAATGGCTACTGAGAGAACCAAAGGATGCCATAACATTGTATCATTCCCTCTCTCTGATTTTTTACTTAGATGAAATAGTTCTCCTGTTACATTCACCACAGCCTTGGAGGATGTCATTCTCACTAGCTGTCCCAGATTTTTCACAGTACATTCAGCTTTGTCCACTGGCTCACATAAGGTCAATATTGTAAGCTCATAACCTTGTCACATGGCCAGTACAATAACATTAAGCAACAGCGTTACTGGTTTTACACTATGCTGTGGACACTCCATTTTGACTATTGCATTTGCTTAGTATAGTAAATGTCACAGTTCTCCTTAGGATTTTCCTTCTGACCTGCCAGTAAACCCAAGCTACACAAGCTTGTATGTTCCTGTGAAGACATGGTAAATGAGACAGGAATTACCACCTGCTGTTCTCTTGCACTTCCTAAGGTTACAGCCAGCTGCTGCTATTTCACATCAAATCACACAGGCTTCAAGCCAGAGTGATCCTGACACTCTTTATGGCTGCCTTGCCTTTCCCCCTCCACCTCCAGTTCTAATTAATCCCTCAGACTGAGTGCCAGTCCTGCAGCTAATTATTGTACCTGCCCTGGGGAATACAGTGTTTGGTATAACCCCATACAATGCCATGGACTCTCAGCAGGAGCTCTTTTATATAATCTTTTTATCATAACTGCTGCATTCTCCATCAGCAAATCCTCTGAGAAAAACAGTGCACCACAACAAGACAAGGATCCAGGAATTTCTTTTCACTTAGACAAACATTCAGCAATTATTTGATTTGAATAAATTATGTAATGATTCAGACTTTGTATTACAACAACAAAAATGTAGTGTTTGAAGATCTAGCATAAACAAATCACTCTAAAAGCATTATTTTCTATAATGACCTCTGTATTCACAGTGAACTCTACCTGACACCACACTCAAAATGAATAAAACTGTAAAAAGCCAACGCTTTGGTCCTATTACTTGATGAATTTTCAGTGAAGCAAATATCTTTTCCACACAACTCAACTGTGAGTTCTGATAAGTGATCACCATCTGACCTACACAAAATACCCTTCCCGAAGGCACACCTACTATTCTCCCTGAAAGTGGTGGTAGGCATCCAGATATGGGTTGGTCCTCCCCATAACCAAGTTGGTTCTCAAAGAAGAAATTTTCCGTCCTGGCTTATGTTTCTCTTCAAATCTTACACCTGCTGCACTTATGTGGTGCAGGTAAGTGGCTCAAGCTTCTTCTATGATGTTTATTAGGACTGGATAAAATTTTATATGAGTTGTTTTTGATCAAATCGGCCTAATTCAAATGTTCGGTGTCACAGCACTTCTGCATGACAGCTGCAGTTTGAGATAAAGGAACTACATGATGTATTCTCAGACACAGGACAAGGCTGTAGAAAAAGGAACAGGATGTACAGAGACTTCCTTCCTCACCATTCCTCTGGCATTACTAAAAAGGGGCAAGATGCGAACCAACTGGTGGCGGGTGAAGACACACACTGCCTAGCTCTTAAGAAGGAATGACAACATCCTCGTCTTGGGAGCACTCTCTCTGGAGTGTCACAGCTGTTCTGCATTCCACAAGAGTACCTCAGCAGCCGAACATCAAAGGCATAGCTTGGCCCTGGAGAGTCATTCACCAAAAGGACGCTCATGTGAACTCTGAAAAGAGACACATCTCAAGTACAAGCGTCCCAATACTTTGGACAAAGTTGGCAGCCAGTACCATCTGAGTTCTTTCCTAACCTCTCCTAGTTACAGAGCTCGAAGTTACCTTGCTCCAATTTGTTATCCTACTTTTAGCTTAATGCAAACAAGGGAGCCGCAACAGCCCAATACTAGTGAAGTAGAACAGATAATTAATCCCAGGAATGGAATAGGTAAATACCCCTGCTGCCTTCTGGCAGACAAGGAAACAAAGTCTCAGAAGTTAAATTCACTGCTCACAGACAAATCTGCATTAAACCAGGTGTCCAGCAGTTTTCTCAGTGATGCTGCTTCGGTTAACAGAAGGAATCATGAATGGTTTTTTAACCTTCTTACTGTGGCACACTAAAAGCACAGCTCGAAACAGTGGTTACTTGAACTATAATTTGATTTACACAGGAAAATTAATAACAGAAGAAACAACTATGAGGGTAGTCATACTGGTAAAGTATGAAATTAAAGCAGCACTCTGTGTGTGCTATATGTTTGAAGTAACACTCAGTAAACCAGAAAATATGCTTTTATACATAGATAAAAATATCATTTGAGGGAATACTATTACTATATCACCACTTCTGCTGCAGCTTTTGACAGTATAGTGATATAAATGATATCAAAGAGTATCAAATAAGAAAAAGAAAAAGCTGGGGACAATACTAATTATTGCTAATAAAAGCTACACAGTTCTATTAAGGCAGATAAAATTCTGATAACAAGCAGTATTTATAGAAGAAATTACAAGAAGCTTTAGTATGATATAATCAAATATCATCAAGGACAGAAAAAATTCATAGAATATGTTTAAATTATGCAAAATTATATTTAATTAACATAATACTTTATAGTAATATATATATATAGTACTATATATTTTTGTTTGACAAGATGTTGACTGAGGATAAAAATTATCAGCATTGTTTTGGAAACAAAGCTTCCTATTAAATCACTGATTTATCTACATTTGTTACAATTATCAAGGCCTTAAAAATGGAGTTTTGCTTTTGATGAAGGCAGGAAATCAGATTAATTTGTATACTACTATCTATTTGTGAAGCAAACCTGCTCCTTTCTTAAAAAAAAAAACAAAAAAAAAACCGACAAGAAAAAAAAAAAACAACAAACAAAAAAAACCCACATAGTACCAAAATAGGATGGCTTTAGAAGAGGATGAAAAGTTAATGGTCATGGTTTAGTCATCACTCAGTAACTAATATTTTGTAATTTATGATTGAGGCACTAATTCAAATGACATGAATAGAGGTTTTCCATGCATTGTCAGCAGGGGCTGACAATGAGAAAAAAGCTCAAAATATTTATTATATATTTCCTATAAATGTATTAACAAATAGTAATAATACATGCATATTAAAACCAGACTTTAAAAAATTTTCATTAAAAAAATCAGGTCAAAATTTATTGCTTGGATATCTTTAATTTCCCTTTAATATGAGACAGTATAAAAGTTTTGTCTATAATGCAACAAGTGAAGCAATACTTCAATTTAAAAAGATAGACGATATCTATATATATACATTCACATTTGTATTTAGTTATTTCAGTAAATAGACTGCTTCCAGGACTATTTCTGTTGACATTAGGTAATTTTGAAATAGTTTGCCAGCACAGAAGAGTAGAACTTGCAAAACAAAGATTTCTCTCTATTAGACAGCAGAGAAGGAGCAAAATAATGAAAGTAAACAGAGAAAGAGAAAGGGTTAAATAGAAAAGAACATTATATCGCTAGCCAAACCTAACTGCTTTACCATGACCTAAGGAATGTTTTTAATCTTCAAGTCAATAAAGGTTAACACAATAAAATAAACTTTCTTTTCTAGACCTTCATCTTTCCTGCTGAGGACACTTCAGAGATATTATCAGTTCTATGCTGACCCAACTAACAGGAAAATTTACGTAAACACGGCAAAATGAGAAAATAATTTTATGGACATAATTAAGTATGGCTTCTGGGTGGTTTCTCATTTCACCTAGACCAAAACAATTTAAAAGCAGCTGCTAGCTAATGATTTCTAGCTCTGATAAGCAAGAAATCTCTCATGTTATCTGAACTAAAAGACAGAAGATATTTATTATGCCATTTACAGAAGGATGAGAAAAGACTAAGAATCCCAGAAACAGTAAAGTTGGAAAAGACCTCCAACATCATCGAGTCTAACCTTTGACCAAACACCACCACGTTAACTAAACCACAGCACTAAGTGCCATGTGCAGTCTTTCCCTAAACACCTCCAGGGATGGTCACTTCACCACCTCCCTGGACAGCCCATTCCAATACTTAACCATCCTTTACATGAAAAAATTCTTCCTGATGTCCAACCTAAACCTCCCCTAGTACAGCTTAAGGCTATGTCCTCTTGTCCTGTAACTAGTTGCCTGGGAGAAGGGGCCAACCCCCACCTGGGTACAACCTCTTTTCAGGTGGTTGTAGAGAGCGATAAGATCTCCCCTGTGCCTCCCCTACTCCAGACTAAACCAGCCCAGCTCCCTCAGCTGCTCCTCACACAACTCACTCTCTAGACCCTTCACCAGCTTCAATGCCCTTCTCTGGACACACTCCAGCACCTCAATGTCTTTCTTGTAGTGAGGTACCCAAAATTGACCACAGAATTTGATGTGTGACCTCACCAATGCTGAGTACAGCACACTGCTCCTGCTGGCCACACTACTTCTGATCCAAGCCAGCATGCCCTTGGCCTTCTTGGGACACCTGGGCATATGGTCAGGCTCATGTTCAGCTGCTGCTGACCAGCACTCCCAGGTCCTTTTCCACCAGGCAACTTTCCAACCACTCTTCCCCAAGCCCGTAGTACTGCATGGGGTTGTTGTGACCCAAATGCAGAACTCAGAGCTTCGCCTTGTTGAAACTCAAATCGTTGACCTCATTTCATCAATTCAACCTGTCCAGATCCCTCTGCAGAGCCTTCCTACCCTCCAGCAGATTAACCCTCCTGCCCAACTTAGTGTCATCTGCGAACTTACTGAGGGTACAGTCAATCCTCTCATCCAAATCATCAATAGAGATTTTAAACAGGACTGGCCCCAACACTGAGCCTTGGGGAACCCCACGAGTGACCGGCTGCCAACTGGATGTAACTCCACTCACCACTACTCTCTGGGCCCAGCCATCCAGCCAATATTTAACCCAAAGATGGGTGCACCTGTCCGTGGGCTGCCAAGAGAATGTCGTGGGAGACAGTATCAAAGGCTTTACCGAAGTCCAGGTAGACACATCCATAGCTATTCTCTCACTTAGTAGGTGGGTCGGCTGGTCACAAAAGGAGATCAGGTTGGCCAAGCATGACCTGCCTTTCTTGAAACCATGCTGGCTGGGCCTGATCCCCTGGTTGCCCTGTACATGCTGCGTGATCGCACTCAAGATGATCTGTTCCATAACGTTTCCCAGCACTTAGGTCAGGCTAACGGGCCTGTAGTTCCCTAAATGCTCTTTCTGACCATTCTTGTAGCTGGGTGTCACCTGGGACCTCCATGGTTATCCAGGACTGATGATAAATGATGGAAAGTCACTTGGCAAGCTCCTCTGCCAGCTCCCTCAGTTGGATCCCATCAGCCTCATGAACTTGTGAGTGTCTAAATGGCACAGCAGGTCTAACTACTTCCACTTGGATTACAGGGGGGTCTATTCAGCTGCCTATCCGTATCTACCAGCTCATGGGGTTGGTTGCCCTGAGGATAACCAGTCTTTCTGTTGAAGACTGAGGCAAAGAAGGCATTAAGTACCTCAGCCTTTTAATCATCCTTGATGACAATGTTCCCCTCCCCATCCAAGAAGACACTCAGTACTAGCTAGATCCATTCTCAGACATTCACCTCTGAAGACCTATTTCCATTATCAAGGTACAATCTCTACTTGAATAATACATCCTTTGCAAGCCTACCATTATGAAATCTTCAAAGGCTTTTTTTTAAATTGGAGCAGAGCAGAGCAACTGGAGCCGAGCAGGAGTCTGACATCAGCATTTATTCTAGCAGTCCACAGGCTAAACCCCATCATTTTTAATTTAGTCATGGCTCAGTACAGTAAAGGAAATCTCCCTGAACATTTTAAGAAGCCATGCCCTCTGTAAAAAGAAGAGCATCCAAAAGACATACTAACATTACCATTTCTTACACTGGTATTGAGGAAAACTAGTTCTGCACTTGACCTAAATGTTTAATCAACCAGAACTTTAGAGTAATTAGAGATCTGATATAAAAATACATAAAGAGATAAAAAAAGAATTTTTGTCAAATAAGATTGGTACATTTGAATGCATCCGTCAGTACCTTATCTGTGGTCTCATGTGACTAAAAGCTCTAACATGCTGCTCAAATTCACACTTAGGGTATGAATTTCAATATCACTCACACTACTGGAATATTGTTTTGGCTCACATTTTCTACAGGCAGTATGGGCATAAGTAGATTAAGCCAAATGGCATTATGAACTAGAGCCCTTATGCCATCTCTGTATGATGAAGGAGACTGATCCACAGATTACTTCTCAATACTTAAGAAAACTCCTTAGATACTTAAAAAAAACCCCCAAACACAAAACCCCAGACACAATATTCTAAGAAGTGCCTGACCCCTGGGCTGTATTTGCAGGGTTAAGTTCTTAGTGTATAAATTTACTGAAGATATTTTTAAGGAAACCTGAACTTCAAAGCAGCTCAGTATATATTCTGCATGTCCACTGGTTGTGAAGAAGAACTTTTGAAATATCTGATTACTATTTTTACAGTTTTGAAATTACTTCAGAAAGAAGGATATCTCAAAAATCTCAAGGCCCAAGGTGAAAACTTGGGCCTCGAGATGGGCCAAGATGAGACCTTAAACTTTTTTAAAGGTTTAGGTCTCATCTTGACATGAACAGTCTTTACATTTTATTTCGATTTCTCTTACTAATGAAAATGCCTAGAAGAAAAAAAGCAGCTTTTCTAAAGAATAAGGGTCATTTTGGAATTTCCGTTCAATAAAGATCGTTGTTAAGCTAAATGCATGTTTCAAAACAATATATAAAAACATAAAACCGAAGAAGCTTCAGGTATCTTATCTGCAAAAGATGAATTAGATTTATAGTGTTCACCACTTTCAGATATTACCTCCAATCTGTCTGCTAACTTGTCAAATTCAAGTATTAATGTCATGCCTCAGTTACTTTCAGGTACAATATATTTCCTGAAAATAATACTGTATGGTACTACCTCCAAACCCATTCATTTTACATAGGCATGATGGAAAACTATGTGCAAAGGTAACCAACCTGTTTAAATGGGTTTAGTTTCATTTGGTGCATGACTGGCTTCCACAAAGAATTTCCATTAATTAAATTGTAAATCGCCTGGCAAGCCGAGCAGATTCACCCTGAAGACACTTATCAGAGGAGGTAACTGATGTACCATGAAACATAAAATGGTCAGAGGCTTCATAGTACTTGCTACTGGTGAAATACACAAGGCTAAAAAGGAGAAGCTGCTGTAGAACACATTCAAAATAGATAAAGAGAAAACCAACAACACTGGTCAAATTACCCAAGTTAGACCCATATACTTAAAAAGGAGGTACTTTACTACAACATGCATTGACTAAAATATTGATGAAATTTCAGATAGCCCACAAGGTGCTATTCACTGCCTCTTCCTCTCCACTGCTAAAGTTATTGAACTCCTTTTCTGTAATCAGATACATAATTCAGTCTCAGCTGATGGCTGCTGCTGCAGATACAACTTTGTACTGTCCTTATATATGAATTCCTTAGGTCGCAAATTCTCTGCTTTTTATCTGCACTTGAGTTACCAAACCCACAAAGTAGCTATAACCATTTGGTATGGTTCAGTAAGGACTTCACTGTCTTCCAGTATAGGGGGTATGTCTTCGTGAAGTGGGCACAACAGTCCTGCAGTCCTTGCAGGTTCCACCTACAACACTGAACAAACTTGCATCTTCTTATTGGGTATTGCCAACACTTCCAGCCCAGGGACTGAAAGCCACACATGCTTAATCACTTTCTAGTTCTTACATCTCTCCAATATTTTGCCAAGATTTCTGCATCATCATTCCCTTGCATTAATCCCACTTGTTTTGTTTTCCTGTGTTCAAACCTCTGAGTCTTTCCTTGGAAACTTCTCCAACACTTGTAATTCTAGATTCTTATCCTCAGCTATGTAATACTGTTTACAACATTGCTCTTCCATATTTGTTACTGAATCCCTCTCCAATACCTCCATAAAATTTGTTCTTTTGAACCTAAGATCACAGTTGTGAATGTGAATGTAAGAACACACATTCTCCTGAATGTAAGGCCACTTAAGGCAAGCAGAACAGCACACACAGACTCTGACATGCCATCTGAATGGAGTATCCTCTCCAAAGCCACAGGCACTGCTCTGCTCTCCTCCCCTGTCCTCTGTCTCCTCCCATTCCCCATGAAGTTCTGTAGCACAGAATCAACCAAAATATACAGCCCAGCATGGCCTCTGAGAGATACTAAATTTGCTTACAAGTTAAAAGGAAATTCTTACATGATTCAGAACGTTTAGTCTGTATATTAATTAGCTTAGAAAAGAGCATAATGTTCCTCACATTGTTACCCTCTACTTTCTTTTACTTCTTGAAGTAGTTTTCCAATTCTTCTTATTGAGTTTCAACTGAAATAATATTTAAAGCTGTTCATTCTTAGGCCACTGTCTTTATAAAGTGTAGTTGTATCACCAAGCATAACAGGACACCCTGGTAGTTAACACTGGTAGCACCAACATCAAAATCAGCTGTAAAAGCATGTTGTGACTTTAGATAATATTACTGACTGAAAAAGTAAAATTCAATTAAATCAAATTATACGAAACAAAACAGTAGAATAAAATAAAGTTGCAAATTCAAAATATTTAACATAGTTAACAGAAAAAAATAATCCGTGGAACACACTGTTATGAAAAAATTTATAAACATGTAACTGAAGAGAGTTACTATATCATTCAAACAATGTAACCAAGTATTTTCTAATGAAGCACAGATGTAAAGAAGAGAGAAGTAGCACAGTCAATCTATCTTAACTTTCACACCTGTATTTCTCTATTTCTCTGTTAAAATAAACATGATATTTAGAAATTAAAAGAACCTTTACATTTCCCAAACTAAATCATGTTCGAACTGCTTGGATATTATTACAAGGTGATAATATTGTTATTATTAAAAATATTAAATACATACATGTCAGGAAAAAGAGCTAATACATGCATACATTATATTTGTTTATAATTCACTAAATATTAGCTACATTTTACATGAAATCTAGAAGGACATTTATTAGAAACCCACTGGCCCTCTGCATAGTAGAAGCCCATGCATGGCGTGAACACATTGCTGGGGAAACTAAACAGTTTGGTTAGGAAAGCCAGTTTTTATACAGCAGAGCAAAATGCCTGAGAAACCTACTTCCACCCATAATGGAAATTGTGTATTTTAGTGCATTACTATTGCACTACTGAAATCTTCCCAGACACTACCTGGTCATGTTCAGTATTACTGTCCTGCAGACACTTACTTCAACATGCAGGGTAAATGCAGCTAATAAGCATAATTAGCTCAGACAGTGTATTTAATTTAGTTTTGCACTAAAGACTAATTGCCTATTCAGCGAAGGGGAAGTGTAACATTTTTTTTAAGATGCTTACCCGAGGGCCCTGATCACCTTGATCTCCCTGCAAAGTGGAAAGATGAGATGATAGGTTTAACACAGCATCTGTGTGCTACCCAGCTCTCTTATATAATCTAACATTACACTGCATCAATACAAACGGTCTCTTTAGGTCATGCTGGGAGAGCTTTCCATTCACCTTGTAAGAACTCATCCACTCACCTTCTCGCCTTTTGGACCAGGAGGGCCCTGAAAGAAACAAAAGCAAAGACACATTACTGATACTGATTAAGTCCTGGGACACAGCAAGAAACAGGTCTGCACCAACTTGCAGTTTCTTCCCAACAATGTATTTCCTTACAATTTTTCACTCCAAATGCCAGGGCTATTCTAGAGATGGCTTTTTCACTGTACTAATAATAGGCAATATGCAGTTATTTCTTGAATAGTTTGCTAATCCTGTGTGTTGAATCAGACTACTTATACAAGCAAAACTATGCCTGAAATGACAACATTTCTGTTGATTTCAGTTACAGACAATAGTTTATCTCCTATCAGATATGAAAGTTTCCTAAGACTGTAAAACTTCTTTGCAGTGCAGCTAATAAATTCAGAGACATATAAATCTGTCATGTATTTTGGCACCCTCCTTGTCTTAGATTGCCAAAGAAAAATGGATTAGGAAATCTAAAACTAGGGTTTTCATTCCTTTCTTTGGCAATACTGAAGTTGATGTTTAGACTCAAGCACACTGTTTTAGGCAAAATGAGCTCTTTGTATAACATGATTTTACAGAAGTACTACTTTTTTGTTACTTATCACCCGACAAACAGTAAGGTGATAGAATCACAAAACACTGAGGTCCTTTCCTATTCCATTTTTATTAAGCACCTTCCATAAAGCTACCAGCAGGTTTCTAAAACACTAGCTTTTCAGGTTAGTATCCTGTGAATAAAAACATTATCAGTCTGCAGAGAACTGGCTGTTTACATAATGCAGACTTTACCTCCAGCTTTCTGAAAGATATGCAGGTGTTTCATTACAAAGAAGGACCTGAGACACATATGAAAGCAGCTGGAAACAGAAGGAGCCATCCAACCTAGCAGGGTCCACTGTTGTAACACAAAGAGAGGGTGTGTGTGTGTGTGTCTGTGTGTATGCATGCAGAACAAGAAAAGTTTGTCACCAACAACCCTTGTAAAAATTCATGTGGTTCACGTAAATGCAATGGAAGGAAGGTCAGTCTGCTGTGTATTAAAGATGTGATCAACCAAAGGCAAGTCTTTGAGAATCCTTATTGTAGCCAGTTTTCTGCTTAGTTTTAAGGACTTCTGATGCATACCAGAGAAGAGCATCTGATGCTAAATCTTTCAAGGAGTTAAAGCACATGCCTCTCCTTCCACAACCTGCCATCTGCATAGTTTGCCTCCTGACATTCCTTCATCTCCTTCAGGAAGGACAGTGCTTCACTGCTAGCTGAGTGGAAACTATCTGCTCAATTAACTATGACCCCTGCCCACTTTGTGTTGCCCTGAAAGCACTGCACCTTTCAGGTCCCTCCATCTATTTTTTTTTTATACTTTAGCTCTGACTGCCCCTCTCCAGCTCACATGTTCACACAAATACATACTAAAAGCCACATGCAGCACCGTCTACTTTTAGCTACAGACTCCACTTATATGTACTTCGACATGACATTACAGTAGAGCACATTTTCAGCAGGTCTGCTTTAAAATTTACACATCCATGCCATCGAGCTTGTGAAACTGCCAACTCATACCATCAGTAACACAATAATTGCATGATGGGAAGAACTAAAATCAGTCAATGCTGGCTGTTAATGCCTTTTTCATCATGAACATTGAGCACAAGTGAAGCGCTGTGCTCATGTGTTCCATCTCCTCAAATTATCAAGCCATTACTGGCTCAGAATATCTTATTGGCTGCAAACTGCAAATAGCATGACCCCTATCTGCTACATTCAGAATCCTGTTTCTTGGGCCTTAGGCATGAAATTATAGATAACATGACATGACTGAGACTGTAGACAGATGTTGACTTGTGGGATTTGTTGCTGCCTTTGTTCAGATGCTCAATGTCATTCTTATGCCCAAGGGTGGCCCTGCTTCTGGTGTGTTTTGGCTCAGAACTTTCCTGAGGCATGCTTGCTACAGTTCTGCCTACTGGCAGAAACTAAGACAGCACAGATCACATCAGCTGCCTGAATTAAGCCGGTTCACTGGAACAGAAACAAGTTAGAGTGCGCTCACATGAGGGTTCATCCAGCAGATCTGCAGGGCTGCTAGACTGTCTCCCTTGTACAACTGCTGGCGATATCCTCAACCATCTCCAGCTGCAGAAGTGGCCCCTGCCTCTACCCTGCATATTTTCCTTTGTTAAGAGTTCTCTGAAAGCACAGTCCATAGTCAAACATGCTTTTTAGTAAGACTGAATTGTGTATCTCAACTAAATTTTGTTCTCCTTTTCCTGTGCAGGATTTTCTGAAAATTATCTGTCCACATCATGTTCAGAATTCCAGTTTGTTTTTCATTGCTTGGTATTTGCTCTCCCTGAGTGACACACACCATTGTTTCTATCAAGTCATCCTTCCAGCACAAAAATTTTTCATACAAAGTATTCATAAATATCTGACAATTTTATTCTACCAGAAGTTAAAAACAACTTTTCAAAAGGCCACAAGAGCATTTCTGGTGTGAACATTCTCAGAAGTCTCTTCACTTGTATTTGCAATGCTTTTGTTTTCCTCAAGAGTCTCGAAAAACAAACAAACAATTGCAAACAAAAATAGCTGTTCTGGATGCAAGTGAAGAGAACCAGTGAGATTTCTTCAGAAGAAAATTAATGCAATACTTTCATGGCTTGTTCACCCATCTCTGGCTTTCCCCCCATTGTTTCAATTGTCCTCTATTGTTTCTGCAACTTTAAACAGAAAATTCCCATCTTCAGCCTTTGACATCTTCTTTCCATTTGTGCGGAGAAATTCTCCCAAGGTTTTTACTACAGAATTTATTAGTGTGTGTACACTGAACAGAGGCAGGGAGGAAGAAAAATCTGAGGGAAAGTTGAGTTTGCGGGGGTGGGGTGCGATTAGGAGACAGATTTGTTTAAAAAAGGGCAAGGTTTCTTCTGTTTAAGGGTATAGACAAAAAGAACAGAGTGAGTAAAATAACACTAGTTTTGTACGCCACAGCATAGACATGCTGTTTTTTTCCCAGGGAGACTTCTGTGCTTTCACTTATGAGATGGCAGAGATCAAGCCACTAGCTGCTGAACAAATGTGAAAGCATTTTGTGTAAGTTATATGAAACGTCTGAGGTCAGAGCATTTCTGAAATAACTTTACAGTGTTTTCACTGGAAACAGAGGCTCTTTTCTCAAAGCGTAATTATCTACTCCAGACTACTATACATTTCCAAGGAGAGTTTATAGCCTGTTTCACATAAGCAAGGCCTTGTAAATCTCAAACACATGCAAAATCTGCATTCATAATTAGGCGACAAATACTACTGTTTTTAAAACAAGGTCTTCTAAAGCAGACTGAAAGGCCTCCGGGCACCTGCCAGCCAAGAACAAAGCTGAAATAAGGGTCAAATCCATTCAACAGCCATGTTCAGGATTACTGACAGGTGATCCTTTTTTTGGGGGGGGAGGAGGGGCTATCAAAATCCCATTTCCCTTCTCAGATGAAATTTTACAGTATTATAAATATGTGCATAAGAATAGAAGGGCAAGAGAATACAGTAGTAGAAAACAGAAGACTGATCCTTGCAGTCTTTATTTGGACAATATTCCCTTAGGGTTTATTGACTGTAATCGGCATGTTTTTTTCATATAGTTAGAATTTTATAATTCATCCCCTGAAAGATGCTAATTTTGTATTCCACCTTTGAGGCATTGCTGCCTTTATAGTTACATTCACAGGACCTCTTCAAAAGCCAGTACTTGACTTATACTGGTTTTACAAACATTCATAATTATCAGAATTCTCTCATATTCTCTCCACATTCCTGTTGCTACAGATCTGGCTTTAACCATAATACAGGTAGTTCGACTATAAACTCACCCAAAAGGCATTGACACACTACCTACAGTAAAACTGAAAATAATAAGGGATTCTCAGTAAGAGGTTCAAAGAAAAAGTAATGTTGTAGGTTCTGTAGAAAGCTCCAGACTCAGGACAGAGAAATACAGATTTTTTGTGACTGTTAGCCCCTGTGACACTATTGGAAAAAGGACCTGTTAGAGCCCTGGTGACAACCAACCAACCAATCAACCAGTCAAAATCAGTTGGACTGTGACACTCCCAGGTCCCATGGGGATCATCCTGAGATGTCAAACTCAGCAGCTCCCATCAGAGAAAGTTATCACAGAAGGCACAGGTAATAATGTTTCAGATGCAGTCACTGCTTTCCTACATTTCAACCACAACAACCACAGGCTAAGGCAAGCTGGCAGGTAGAGGACTGAATGTAGCTTGCAAGATTCAACCTTCATTTTCATTTAGGATCAAAGAGCATACAACCCATTCATCCCTACTAGTAGCAACAGTATCCGCAAAAAAGTGTGACTGGCAGCATAAGGGAACAGCAGCCTTGCAGAGACGAACAGAAAAGTGAACCAGACTGTCCAATGTCATCTAGACAAACTCAAGAAGGAAATAAATTTGCCAACTTAGTTGAATTATGTCTGCACAACTAAATGGCATGCCATATATTGCCTAAGTTAATTCAATTACTGTAGTTTACTTTGAGGGTAAAAGGTGGCTTCAGCACATAACAACAAAATAATCAGATACAAAAGTCAAATTTTTTCTTTCTTTGAAATTTGACTCACGACTCCCACAAATTACAAGAACTTGTATGGAACAACAGTCCCGAGGCTAACTTATAATTGTTGCAAAATATTAGGATCAGATATGCTGAATCATAAGAGGTTATGCAGTGTATTATGAAGTACAGTTGTGTTTCATAACTATTTCAAAGTTTCTCCACTCATTTCAGTCTTGCGCCCACTATGCAAGCCCTGAATACTGAGCAATGTGGTTTTGGCATCTGCTGAGCTTGGCCATGTTTTCAGCCAGTGTTTACATATGCTAGTTTACAATGCAAACATCTCACCTTGCATCAATTTTACAAGTACTCACAAGAATTTCCAATGAATCTAAACTGTTTCTACTGTTGAAGTCCCTTTTTTTTTACAAGTTGTACTCTTCCCCTGTGATATGACTGACTTAAGGCGAAAACTTTAAAGAAAAAAACCAACCACCACTCAAAAGACTCTTACCAATCTTTCATTTGCTCCCTTTATATTCTAAAGTTTTTTTAAAAATATCCTAAGGCAGAGAAAAAGAAACCTGAATATTTGACACAATAATAGTAACTGACTTAAAAAACATTATGTAAATTATCTAATCTGAGAAACATAAACTTGATATATATAGCAATCCAGACAAACAGCTCAGTTAACACTCACAACAAGCAAATTGTGACTCCTGCTGTAAATCCATACCGCTGTGTTCAGAGGTCAGTGATTTATAACAAAATATAAATCAGACAAGTTCATAAACTACAGGCAGGAGAACACAATCAACCCAGAATGTGTCAGGAAGGCGTTTAGTCTATAATTCAGACATTCATTTCTCATGCAATGCTCTTGCTGAGCTCAGTATGGGGTGCTTTTCTTGAATTTTATAATGTTGCTCACAAAAATCAGATTGCATCACAAGCTGCAAAAGGGTCACCACGAACTGACTAATTCAGTACCCAGGAAGAAGCATAAGGCTCAGTGTCCCAAGCAAGAACCTGCTAGAGGAGGTCTCCTCTTCTTTCTCTGGCATACTTTCTTCCTTTGATTAATCAATAACACTGTCATCTTCTCCTTTCCCTTCCTCCTCAACCCCTGCCTTCTACACACAAACATAATGTTTTCCTTTGAAAACCTACAAAAGTCAACACAAATAGTCCGATAAAGATTCTGTGGTCCAGAGGGTATATGAATATGTACCCATTGCCTGAGCATGAAAAAACTAGGATTGGCTTTACTATTTCCACAAATTAATTTAAGCAAATATTATTCTCTGAATCTGTTGTTTCTTGTGAATCAAATAGTTGCTGTACATGCCAGTAACACCAGTTATATGGCAACAAGAAAAATTGGCACATTATTAGAGATAAGAAAACGGCTTCAGGTAATGTCAAAAACCTCCTGACTTCCACTTAATGCTCAATGCACTGTAATACAAGTATTTCCTGAACCTAGGCCCTCATTGCCTTGTCCTCAGTGTACCTTCCTATTCTACTATTTGTTAGATAAACACAAGTTAACTGATGATGTTCGAGATTTGATGCAATACTGTAAAAAACCCACAAAAACCCACAAAAAACAACAGCACAAAGGAAATACCATTCTTGTAAACAAGTAAAACGGGACATAAAAATACATATGAGAAAATCTAATATTGCTATATCTCTCATGTTGTAGGAAAACAACCAGAGTTTCTGATTGCAATAACATCATAGGTGCAAGGAAGAAACAAACACATAATCTTGGTTACGTCAAAAACACAGAAGCACACAAATTTTTGGCTGGAAGTCAGAACTGCAGGAGAACATTTGAAAACACATCTTGTGAGCCCTACAGAATCGAAATTCACAAAACAGACTGAAACAGGGAGCTTTTTTACTATTACTGTTATATTTGCTATTTCCATTGCAGTCTCAGAATTTTTTGGAGCTCAATTTATTATTTTTAACAATGTTTTTAATGACAGTACAACATAATACCAGTTTCAGTGTTCAGTATTTGGTTTATAAAACATTCCAAAAATGAGACATGTTTTTGATACAGACTGTTTCAGGCTTCCTCTTCTACCAATCCACCAGCAGATCCCCGTGTCATTTTGTGTCCACCTGAGACTAGAAAAAGCATCACATGCTATCTCAGAATCATCAAATGGTTTGGGCTGGAAGGGTTTAAAGGTCATCTAGACCACCTCCCTACAATGAGCAGGAACATCTTCTATTAGATCAGGTTGCTCGGAGCCCTGTCCAACCTAATCTTGAGTGTTTCCAGGGATGGGGCATCCACCACCTCTCTGGGCAACCTGTGCCAGTATTTCACCACTCTCACTGTAAAAAATTTCTTCCTCCTACCTAGTCTGAATCTAGCCTCTTTTAGTTTAAAACCAGCTACTCTTGTCCTACCTTAGCAGGCCCTGCTAAAAAGCACAGTGTGACCAAGGTTAACTTCTCATTCTCCAGTATCACAGGTGGGCTGTTCTGCAGCCCTTTACCTTCACAGAGCCTCTCCCTGCCTTCTTCCTCCTGTTCCTTTTGCTGCATTGAGAGTAGGCACTTGGAGATCCACTCCATCCTATACTAGCCTACTACACAGCAGAATTATTTTTATCCCCTCTCCAATAAGAATATACACACATATGTGTGTGTGTGTGTATCTTCACTTGTGTGTGTGTATGTGTGATCATGCTGGCAGTGGAATTTAAAAACAATACTGCATTTCTACATTGGTATTCACTCAGTAGTTGAGTGGTTATGTCAAAGGGGACAGAAAAGTTAATATATAGCACAGTAACTATAGAACAGACAAAAATGAGTGTGTTGTCAATAGAAGAAAATATTTATTATAAGTCATGGGGTTATTGACAAGATTCAATAATAAAAGAAAAGTGTAGTTGATTAATAAATATTCACCACAGTCAACAGAAATGATACCACAGAAATTCAAGGGGCAATAAATTTAACATCTATAAAAAAGAATGTTTGGTGTACAGGAAGACAAAGTAGAATGAAAAGCTGCTTTCAAATTTTACAATAAAAAGAACTAGAGTGCAAAGATTTTTCAGTGTAGGTTGCTACACCTTTTCCTCAGAAGAACCACATTATTTCTGTGTCAAACTACAGAAGCAGGAAAAGAGTTATAGCTCTAAACTTCATGCCTTTTATTTTGCATTGAACACTGAAAGGGATATGAAATGAAGGAGAAAAAAATAACTGCCACTGATTAATCTCCTAATTATCTCCATTTATTAAAATAACAGTGGCATAGTACCACTCCAGAGAAGTTTTCTGCACTCACCAGTAAGAACTGTACCCATAAGCAGACTATACAAATATAGAGCTATTTTGCTGAAAAATACTCATATACTTCTGGCACCCTGGTCCAAGAAGAAACATTAAGTATTGATGCCTTGAACCCAATTAAAACACTATTTTATAGAAGCAGTTAATATGCCCCAAAACCAAATAAGAACTTGAGAGAAAAATTATAAAAGAAAAAAAAAAAAAGAAAAGAAAGAAAGAAAATACATAAAAGGAAGATCAATCTACTCCAGTGGAATTTAGGGCTTATAAAACTGCGGGGATTATGAAAATACATTCTGGCTTTCTTTTCCAACACAATAGAAATTGAAAAGAAAAAAATCCTGCATGGTCTGCCAATCAGACTCATGAAATCCTTATTCCAGATTTTTGAGATAAAAAGTACAATTAAATATTTTTTTATAGTTCCTTTGGCCAGCTCTCGCCTTTATTCCTAGAAGCTTAGTAAGAAAACAGTTCCTCACCGGGAGTTAACAACTTCCTGTTATTTTCAGAAACAGTAGTTCCTATTCTAATGTTTCAGCTATTTTTTTACCTAAAACTTGAACAGTGTCTTCTGTAATTCAAATACCTCTGGTGCTTCCCTGATTGCTTACTGGCCTGGTAGATAATTCAGCTGCTGAAATGACAGTGCCCTTTGCTCATTTAGTCTTTTATGTTTGGCTTAAAAGAACCTTTTTGATGAGGATGTCAGGCTGAACTTCAAGTATTTTGAAGAAAACAGACATGGGATAAAGCAAGGGAAGGGGGGAGTTCCAGAGCAATGGAGATTTACCTCTGCCAGTCACTACCTACAAGAGTAGGTATGGTCATTGAAATGCATTTTCCAAGCTCCCTAGCCTTTTGGATATTTCAACTTTACTGTCTCCATTACTACCATGTAATGAAATAGCACACAAGTATCTACCAGGCACATCCTCCTTTGACCAGCAGCTGGATCTAGGAGATTCATGAACTTCATTACCAGATGCTGCATAGGGTCCAGCTCTACAAAAAAATCACAACTACACAGAAACAGATGATTGAAATACCAAATAACCCCCTCTGTTCACCCATTTGAAATAAGGACTAGTTCAAAACAAGGCAGTTTTCTGCAGAATCCTGGTTTGTACCTGCTTTCATATCAAGGCATACTTACATTAAAGTATTAAAGGCTGAACTTGTGTAAACAAGCAAATCTGCACAGCTCACATACAAACAAGGTTTTGCAGCTAACATGCATTTGCTGTATTTCAACACTAAACTTATTTTCAGCAAAAGGATTTTAACACAGACTTTGAAATAGGGAAGGTAAATTCCATTCTTCCATTTATTGTCTTCCATTTCAGTAGCAATGCCCTGAGTTTCACTCAGTATTTCAAAGGCAAAGCATACTGTACATACACTGGTTTGTTTTTTTTGCAAACTTTGCTACTCAGTACAGGAGACACTTGCTCATTCAAGGTAGTAGAATGTCAAAGAAAGATTTAGATATTCCTTTAGTGTCTGCAAATGCTACTATAAAATGCTACCGTGAAAGATGTGGTGTGTTACTTAAAACATGAATGGTTAAAAGAAAATGGCACTAAAAGAGTAGTATAAAGCCAATCATGTAAAAAATACCCCAAGGGACAGAAAAGCTTCTGAGACCTCCACAGATTAAGAGTAATGAAACTATTTCACAAACTAGGTAACTTTTTAAACTTAAGGGTATGCTAATGCTTGGGAAAAACGTATTTCAGCAAAATACCATATATTTCTCTGAGGATCTTCTTTCTTTCCTATCCCCTTCTATTGCATGTCCTGCAGTCCCTTAAATAGTTTCTGTGCACATGAGGCTCCACTGGTACCCAAAAAAAACGTTTTAACAAGAACTGCCTGATAAACATCATGATAAAAGCTACACTGCACAAAGCCAGCTGAAGCAACCTCCAAGTACTACGTTACTGCAAATGTCTCCAAACTATCCTAGGTACAAGTCATTGCTGAAAGAGGCAAAGACTTGACACTCTAAGTCATAACTCTAATCTTGATGGGGATGTGTTAACCCTTTTATTCGACATTAAAGAGTATATAGAAATAAAAGTAAATAAAAATAGCATTTAAAATAATATTTATATTACAATCAGACAAATAAATGCCAGCAGGAGAACTAAACATTTCTTTTATCTTCCCCAATTTCCTCATCTACAAAGGGGAAAACTGCAATGACATAATTTATAGACCTATTTTGAGAACTGTTCAGATTTGTGAAGTTTGATTTGAAACACTAGATAAATGCAAATGAATTTTGATATCAACTACAAACATGCACATACTTTTATACACAGACATATGTAAGAGTGAGATGACTGAATATATTTTTGTAACCTTTAAGGCTGGGACTTTATACAGGAAGCAATTTAAGACAACATAAAGTTTATTAAAAACAAAACTGTTTTCTCCTCAAGACTAATAGTTTGGTCTACAAAATTCAGAACATCTTCAGGGGAAATTACACACATATGTATATGTCTACTTAAATGGATATTCATTCTTTTTGGCAAATGATCACTAGCAGACATACTGGGCAATATAACTGGATTATATTTCTGAAAATACGTGATTCTCCTACATGTTTCTCAGTAGCTAACAGCTCTTGAACGCTACTGATGGATCTCAGTAAAAAAGATTACTAGGAACTCCTAAGCTATTGCAGAGACAGACAAAGCATTTTTCAAACATAGCACTCTAGATTAAAGCTCACAAACAAAATGGACACTTCCATGCCATGGTTGTTAATAACGTTACTGGCAGTACACAAAACACTCCAACAAAAGTAATTGCTGCATTTTCTATTTTTTCTTCCTTTTCTCCTCCAAATTTGACTCATGCTTACAGGAGAGAATAACACACAACCACAGCTCTTCATGCCAGCATCAATTCAATATAAAAAACCTGAAGCATTTTCCCTGACATATAAAGTTGCTTAAACTAAAATTTCAATTCACCCAAGTGTCACTTTAAAACAGAAAACACAAATTTTGAAGCTTCCATATAGCAGTCGGAGATCCAAATCTCCCAGGTCTGCTCTAGTTTATAGGACTTTCAAACTTCCAGCAAAAACATCACCGGGTCTCTGGACAGATAATGGGTTTCAAGGAAACTCTGACATTTTGAAAACCGTGTCAAAGACAAAAGTCTTTAAATATCACAGCACTAAGTGACAATAAGCTTGACTAAATACACATTTTTATAACTCTTAATTTCTTTTAATTTTTTTTTCAAAGCTAGTGAAACTACTGGGATCTGCAACAAATTGAACCGGAATTCAACTGAAATACAGCATGAAGATCAGTAAAAACAATAAGTCAGCATGAGTTTAATATCAAATTAAAAACATGTGCAGCAGGATAGTAAAATACTATATAATATTCCTGAAAACAGTGCAATACTTTGCTTTGACAGAACACACTAGTGTATTTCTGCCATCTGTAGAATAGGAGGAAGAAAATACAAAGGTCATTTGATAAAGAAATGATTTAGGAATATGAGAAATATTTTCAGGGTCCTTAATTATATTTTGACAATCCTTTGTACATCTCAAAACAGAACCACAGTACTAGGCTTGTAATTGCTTTTTTGTACCCATATGTACTATGTTAACCTAACTGATGCTTTACCAAATTAAGTCTTACAAGTAATTTTTGCTTCACAGTTTCTCACTTGCTATTAGAAGATCTAGTATGCTCTGGTGACTGCTGCCTTCTAGATGAATAGATGGAATGCTAATTTGTGATTCCCCATAACATTTATGCTAGCATATGTAACCAGTGAATCAGACCTTCTTGTTTATTTTATTAAAACAAACCCAATTCTTTTCAGAAGTTAATAATGCCACCGTGAAGAAAAGTTGGTAACACCCTACAAATAAAAAGCTGTCCTGCATATTTTCTTTAAATCTTTATATATTAGTTATATGTATTGTTTTATTCTAGAACTTGGTTTTTTGGAGTAACAGTATCATAAATTGTCACTATTTGAACTACAAAATGAGGGGATCAACTTCTAAAAGTTATGGGCTGAACAACTTACACTGTTCTCAAAACTCGTCTTCCAAGATTTCCTCATCTATTGCATAGAGCTACTCTGAAAGGAGATCTCCAGGTTCAGTAAAAGAAGCCACTTTCCTAAGAGCAGAATTTATTTTACAAGGACATCCAGAGCCTATATAATGTTGCATGAGGAGCCCTTTCCACAGAATTCCATATAATGAAACTTAGATTGAATTGTTAATTGTAAAATTCAAATCTGATATTTTTTTCCGAATCAAGCAAGAAAATCAGAAATAAATTATCTGTTCCAGGAAATGCTGTGGAACATTTGAACATCTTGCTATTTCAGCACCAGATAGTTACTGAAATTGTAACTCAAAAGCATGCCTGTCAGAGTAGGTAAAAGAACACAGAAGCACAGCTGGGGTAGGGGTCTGGCATCCCTTTGGGTGTCTGACAGAACCTGATGAGCAGAGCTCTAAGAAGTCTAATTATCCCCAACTAAGTTCACTTAGCAGCATATTGTAGGGAAGTCATTAATCTGCCATTAGAGGTTCCTTTGCAATTCCTGACAAAAGAGTGGGAAAAGACAAGTAAAAAACATGTTGGAAGCAGAGCACAGTATCAAATGCTATGAGAATTTTGCTTGTTGATGACTGGAACTTACTCCCCTCAGCCTTTTTAAATTTTGTGTGATGCTTCCTTAGTCTTGGTATAACTGATGGTTCAGAACAATTCGCCCCCAAATCTCCGATTCTGTGCTCTCTTCTTCCCAGAGCAACAAATCCTTTTATTTGCACTAATACTATCTACTTAGCCAAAAAAACATTTAATATTCACAGCTATCCTGGTTTACACATGTGCTTAAGTCTACCAAGGGAAACTGAAGTGGTTTATATTTTGAAAGTGCTCGTTGTTGTCAATGCCTTTAACAATATTAACTTCTGTTTTATTACATACGATGCTGAGAAAGCATCATACTTTAAAACAATTAAATGGATTAGCTCCTTCTGAGAAGACACATTTCTTCCATCTTTTCTGTCATAAACATCTATGTACACAGTAAACACGGAGTTTTGAGCATGATTTCTCATCCTACATTCTCTGATGTGGTTCATTTTAGCAACTAAAATAAAATGAAAAGCCACGATAATGGCTTTTGTTTCTTCATGTTCACAAATCAATATAGGCTGTTTCCTAAAAAGATCTCACAATTTCAATAGTGTTCACAAATTCTATTACCATTTTTGAAAGGAGAATAGTAAGCAAATAGTAAAATTCTGCACACTAAACCCATACGAAACTTAGCACAAGTTTGTTTATTTACATGATGCCCTCAGCTAAGATTAATTTCTGATCTCAAAATTTATTGTAAATGATTATTAGCAGCAGAGGGATCAAGGACTTAACTTTGTTATTCATACAAAGTAAGAAACAGACTTTCACAAGTCTGCTACCTGATATTAATAAACTAATTGTTAAAGTTTGACAGCAAAATCTGACCTGCAACTTGTAACTCAAAAGCAGATTAGCATTTGCATATTCAGAGTCATACAATCCTTCAGCAGGATCAGAAGTTTACAGAGGAGCTTAGAGTATCAGTTTCTGGAAGGAGAAACACCCCACAAGATCATTCTCTACAGTGGGAACAGCTAATGGCCTGGGTACAACCACTGGGCTTGTCTCAGGAAGAGAAACATTACTGCACCGCGTAGCTCAAGGTGATGAACTGTTTCGTCAATCTTAGGCTGATTTTGTCCTTTTTAAGAGTATTTCCTGCCTCCTTCCGCCACTCTCTATGCAAGTAAAGACTCTTGAGGCATTCCTGAAAGCAAACTGCTGGAAACAAGTAATATGGAGCCTACATCTCAATTTATGGTGATCAGAACAAAAGAAGCATGTCCAACTCTAAGGGTCTGACAGGTACAGGCTACTTTGCATCTTTAGTCAATAAGACATATTATGTACCTTGCTCATAGCCACGAAAACACATACATGACCACTCGATGTTATCAACTGCCCCACTACTGAATGGCATGCTCTGAGAGGAATATTTAACAGGTCTTGGAATGCAGAAGGCTATCCAAACTACCAAAACTGAAAGGGAAACTCACCAGGAATTAAAATGCATTTTCTTTATACAACCCCTTTCCCATCCTTCCTGCTGCCAGATACTCAACTCTTTTCTAACGTCTAGGAGCGTCCCTGCCATCACACTGTTCTCTAGAAAATGAAAAATCTCTTCCATAGACTGCTGCCTTCCAAAACCACTCAAAACTATGCCCTATGTCCTGCTGACTGTGTTTCTTTGTCCTTTGACAAAAACCAGAAAACGAAAAGTTAAAATGGTTCCCACCAGCTCTGTTGACAGCACAAGCCAGTAATAACCAGTTTAAGCATGAATCAGAATTTCTGTAATCAGAAATTAAAAATACTCCTGTGACATACCCTAAATCGCGATGGTGAAAAAGACACACGTGCATTTGTCACCAGAATTGCTATGGCAACCCTTTATCATACACAAAGCACTGGAAAATTTCAGACTGTTATAACATCACGTCCATGGACATTTCACACAGAGGAAAACAAGAATCCCATGAAAACAAATAGCAATCATTAATATTTTGCCCATTTCTAATGCAGATTTGGATGGTTGCCAAAGAGAAGGGAGAGGCATCTGTGAGGCTGCTGTATCTCAAAGTCCCACACAGAGAGTGATCATGTGTGCTGACACGAGAGAGAAAGTCTGTTGTGCTAGAGATAGGCCAGGGAAAGGATATCACCCCGAAGATAAAAACAGTGGCTGACTGAGACAAAGTTACACCTAAACATCACCCTACCACCCTATATATTTATAATTGTTAATAGTTCTGGTTCAGCAAGATTTTTTAAAGGATTATTTTGTCTTCCTTCACCATAATACTGAAAGCATTGGTTTCCAGTATTTAGATGAACTTCACTTCTAAACAATCAAAAAAGTTAAAAATAGCAAGCCTTCTCTCTTTACCCAGACAGTACATTTCTTATGGAAATAACTTTAGACTAGAAGTTAAACCCTGTTCTTTGACAAACAGGAATACCTCCATTATTTCAAATAGAGGATTTATGGGCAGAATTTGTTGTATAGATTTACTGGGAAAGAAACCTTTCTGGTACAAGGTAATCCAAACACTTATTTACATTCTAGAGAAGAAAAAGCAGATATGCTTTGAGGTCATTCAAAAGCCAGAATATAAGTAATATAAGTTTCAGTAAAAATATTAAATATTTTATTACTTGTTCTTCTACAAAGAAACACAGCTTACACGGTATTTAAAACAGCTCTCTTTTTAACAGAAAACCAAAATCACAAGAAGGAATTTTATTTTTTTTAAGGTTATGCTAGAAATTTTTTAGCTGTTGATTATGGTCTTTACTTTTCAGAGATACAATAGAAAAATAAGCTTTTTCTAAAAAAAAAAAAAAAAGGCCATGAGTTGTAATAAAGTTTCCTGTTACTTAAAATAGGAATATATGAAGCAAAATTATCTTTCATTATGTAATTTTGAAGAAAATAACCAGTAAAACATTAAAGATAAAAAGACAGGAGGTGTTACTGATCTGTTATGGATTTATATTTGTATGCATTAATTATGTGTTTGTTGAGTGAATTTAGTGTGTACTTTTGGAAAACCACAGCAAAAAAGGATAGGTGTTAGTAAAACACTGAGAATAAGAAGGATTAGAATTTATCTCTGATCTTAGTGTGGACTTCCATGGCTATGACATCAGAACTTTTTAAGTGCTTCTGTAGTCAGCATAACAGTTCTGTTGTTTGAAGCCAGAAAGCCTTTACTGACTAACCAAACTGACAATACTTTTAATTTTGAATTTCTTATGGACACAATTAAGACCAGGGAAATGTCTGACAATCATAGTTGGTTGAAACGTCAGCATTATTTTAAGAACAAACCAAGAGAATTTGACTTATTTTATCTATATGCGCACAGATTCTGTTTTCTGTTGATACTTTAAAGTTAATTTTTAAAAGTCTTGAGATTTTCAACCACAGCTTTCAATATTTAAAAAATGCTTGTCTCATTAAGTTATCTGAATCCGAGTTTTAGTTTAAGGGGAAAGACATCTAAATGTACAGCCTACATGTAATTGCCTGAGACACGTAGATGTCAACATTGGTTAGAAAGCAATTCAGCAGAATAGTTATCTGATTCAGTAGCCATCTACAATCAGAATCTGGAATTAAGAGGCACGAATGTGTACAGCCAGTGTTATGTGAGAGGTTCTCTAGAAATCCAAGACAGCTGCCTCTGACTGACAGCTACAACAATGGTCCAGCACAGACTCCAGCCTTTGGACATAAAACAGCCAGTGCCTAAGCTGGAGATGCTGGATCATCTCATGCAGCAACAAATGCCTGTATGCAGGCAGTGTAATTGCACCCAAGGAGTTTACAATGAGATGAACAGGTTTCTAGGTGCTTTGAGTGTTGACTTAACCTTCACTGACTGCAAGGAGAGCTTAGACGCCTCATAAGTCAACATCTACACACAAACTTCTAGGTTTAAGCATCTTGATCTAAAGCCAAACACGACCCTTGACTGTCTGATGCCACTATGACTTCCCCACCAGTGCTCTTGTAAGAATTATACCTGGACTCAATCAGCCAAATACATACATATCCTCCTGACACAATAAGTGCATCTTGAGCTGAAAAGGAGGAAAAGGCATTATTAAGAATAATGGTGTGTGTTGCTCAGAATAATGGCGAAGACCCAGAACTGAGCACTTCCACTGGGACGAGTTACTGAAGTTAGGATGTAAGAATTCTCTCTTAATACAACTGGGGGGGGAAACTTTTAGCGGGTTTTTCCTATGGTTTGCACCTCACTTCTCTTACAATTGCGACAAGATATCTCTGCCTTTCTGCCCTTGAAACTGCACTGAATACTGCAATCTCCACTGTGGTTCTTTGCCTACAGCTACCCCAGGGCATTTACGTAGAGATATGTGTTCTAAAGGCTGAGCAGCTGTTTACAAGCAAGAGACACTTGCTAAGCAACTGAAATGTGGGAGGTGGGGGTCCAAACCCAGAAGGAAAAGACACGGGTGGCAGCACAAGTCAACATCAACTATAGGGCAGCCCATGGGCTCAAGTATATGCCTCAGGTCCTCAACAGAGCTTGTTCAGAGCTAGAGTGCCACACAGAATTACAATCTCCCTCTTCATCAACCCCCAGCAGCACAGAGGTTGAAGATACCTCTCTCTCTGCATAGTCCACACATCAAGAGCCCACTGCAAAACCTAAGTGCTACGGGCAGTGGTCATTTCCAATATCATATGAACTTACACGATACTATTAAATGGAGTCTGGTACTGCAAGGATACTGGGCATTCAGAATAAGTGGTTTGAGGCTTTCTAATGCAGTCTGCCTTTCAACAGAAAATAATGATTAAAACTGAAAAATCTGAAGAAAATGCTTGCTTCTCATAATGAAAATCTTAACTTAAAAGAATTATCAGTCAAAAAGGCAGTAAAGCTTTAACTTTCAATTATGATTCTGATTATGATAAAAGGTCCTCATAGAAATCCTGGTTCAGGCAACTCACTTGTGCAAAGATGGGCCCACAGACCAAGCTTCCTACTCAGCATCTGGAGTATACAGAAAGGTTGAGTTTTTCAACTGAGTTTAGTAAGTTGGGCTTTGGCACTGGCTTTTTTTTTTTTCCTATTTTTTTGTTCATATTTTTATAGTCCTCTTTTACTCAAATAATTCACATTTAATTTCTGCTATACATAATGTTTCCTTTCTGCTGGTCTATTTCTACCTTAGAACTGAAGTTTGGTCCCTATATTTCCAAGTCTTCAATTACAGCTCACAAGACAAAGTTCTACTATTTTAAATAAAGCAGAACTAATTCAAAGCAGTGTATATAATTAATCAAAATAGCTAGCAGTGCAATATTTAAAATAACTGAAGGTTGCCTGGATTATAGCAACATTATTAGCATGTGATTAATAAGCAGTTGAAGTATTACATTTGCTACACATTTGCTAAGTTATTTTATCTTGCTTTAAAGTTCAGTGGCAAAGTTTCAAGCCGTAGTTAGGAGATTTGCTTTATTCAGTATTACTTTGTTGACCCCACCATCTGGTCAAACAGCTGAGGAAACTCAACCGTACCAGGGGGGCATGTTTCTCTCTTGGGAAATATTTGCCTTTCTGAATTATGCAATGGTTACCAGTTTCTAGCTTATTAGACTAGGATTAAAAAAAAAAAATCCAAATACTTTGTAGATAACCTGAGTTTGGTGGGCCCTGTATCTAGCTATTACTTATGTAGGAAAATAAAATGACACTTACTTGAGGACCAGGTTGACCCTGAAAAAACAAGAAAAAGAAAAGGTTATGGAAAGTTGTGGCAAAGATTAACTCCTTAAATAGTAGAAAATAGTTACAGTACTTTCTAATAAGGAGATAATAAAAAATACAGCAATTGTATTGAAGTTAGATTTTTGACTCGTCTATATTGAATTTGAATGTTTTAGTTCAAACTGATGAACTTTCTTGCAACTGATTCTATAAATAACTTAGAATAACACGACTGAAACTGCATTTCAGAAACTTCATATTTTAGACAGTCATAACAACTAGAAGTGACAGAAACACCTAATTTAACAATTCTCATGTGAGAAAGAATCCACAGATGCTGAGCTGATTTAGAAGTAAGTATTGGGGTTTTTTTCTTTATTATGGCTCAGCTCCATGTTTCAAGGAGGTGCTAATTACTGCTTATTGAACGAACAAAGTCTCAAAACTGGAAGGACACATTGTTGAACAAACAATAGTCTTTCTGCCTTTGCTGCAAGCACCACAGTTTTAAGTAAGTATAACCAAACTTTAAACCAAGTGAGAAGTAGATGAACCTTTGTCAGTCAGCCCAAGAGACAGCTGATGCATCTCCTCTCTCTTATTTATCAACATCCCCTTTAGACCAACCCTGGAAACTGGAGAGGCACCCTTTGACCACTGAGGAGTTGTACATATCCCTTGTTGCTGCAAACCCTTACAGAGAAGACTTCCTATCAGTAAGGTCCCTAGCCTAGGACAGCCACTGAAAGTCATCAGTTACTGTAGCCCATTTATTAAAAATTATTTGTATGAAGCAGGATTATTTTAACAAACTGTATTTTAGCTGTGATTACAAACTACATCACCCAGACAATCAGCTCACACTGTAAGACAGAGACAAATATTTATATATTTCTCTCTACAAAAAGAGAATTTCTTTAAACTCTTAGGGCTAGTTTAGCTTTTAGTGTTTCATGACACTTAAATAATATTTCAATTGAACTGAAACTACATTTCCTTCTGTTGACAAAACCTGAGCACGGAGAAAGCTTTTAAGTCTTATAAAACCTCTTCATTTTAGCTAGAAAGTATTGCTACGGAGAGTAGAAACTTTTTTGTCTGAACATCAGGAAACACTTTTCTTACTGTGGGGATACCCAAAGGCACAAAGGAGATTGTGGAGGAGTCCCTATTCTTGAAGATATTCAAAAGCCATTGGACACGATCCTGGGCAAGCTGCTCTAGATAGCTCTGCTGGAGCAGAGAGGTTAGGCCAGATGACTTCCAGTGATCCCTTCCAACTGCAATCATTCTGTGATTCTCTGTGATTTTAAAGGTGATGGGGGAGAAAACATTTCAACTGGGAACAATTGTGTACAAGAAATGCAGTTGAAGAAAATGGTTTTGGTTGTTTTTTTTTACCAACTTATAAGACTTTTTGCTCTAAATTAAAAAAAATTTAAATTCGCATGAAAATTTTTAAATATTTTTGAAATACAAGAAATATTACAAATTATGTTACAGAGGAATAATGGTAAAATACAGAATTATTGTGGCTATCTAAACTTTACACTGAATGCAGCCTAAAGTATTCCTTGTTGTAGATGCTGCAGTTTTGTATTAGTTCCTTAGAACAACACTGCACCATAGAGGTTAAAAAAAATAAATTACTGTCTGAGGTTTGCAAGTTCTAATATTAAGTAAAGCTTTCTGAATTGGTGAGTTCTATGAAGTTACACATCACATTGGGTTAATGAATATTAACTGAGACTCCTCAGCATTCCGACTTTACCTCAATCTTCCCCTCACAGGGGGTTTTAATCTATTATATGCTATACCTGATCTTAAAATCATCAGGAATTGCTTACTGATGCAGTATTGCTAATACATTAGTTCATATAAATTATCTAAACTGAGGCCTCTGAATACAAACCTTATATACAAACCTTAGAATGCATTTGCTCACAAGTATATCTAATGTTTTAATACATTTTGGGCAAATCATTAAAAGCTGTCTCAAATGCATATGTATTAAAAAAACCAAAACGTAAGTGAAGGTCTGAAATTACCAAATGTTGCAACAAAAAGTTGATTTTTAATGATAGAAAGTAAATAAAAATATTATATACATATATATTTAACCAAAGAGATTTGAAAATTGACTTTTTTCTTCAATGTAACATGCTATATGTATGATATACAAGACATACACACATAACACAAACATATCCTGAACTGAATGTGAGGATTGGAATCACGCTCCCATGAAAGTGTTCTCTACTCCCAGACTCAACAATATTAAAATTTGCCTTTCTGTTATTGTGCATTTATAATTACTTTTCTGCAATACAGAGAGAGGAAAGCTAGAAAATCAATTTTTATATGACAATGTTTCTTTATGCAGAGAATTCTATGAGATATCAGGGAATATAACAGTTGCACTGCTCTTAGTTTATATATGCTGTCAATATTGCAATTCTCCTGCATTTAGTTGTAAATGCATATGATGAATACAAAAGTACTCTTATCAGGATTTTTTTAACCTGTTACCTACGAGCTCCTTTAGCATGGAAGGATCTTTACATTAGTGAAGGTAATTATTTTATGTTTTTTACAATGGTTTCCAATCCTTCAATATTTCTGTATGCTCTTAGCTACTCCTCGTCCTACCAGCCACTGCAGTTACAGTGTAATTTTCCCTTCTCACTTGTGATCCAGTGACATTACCCAGAGGATGCAGCAAGCACTGAATTATGGAACTCATCAGCTCTTCTTACAAAGCTACGGGTAGAAAGGCATCAAAATAGTGACCTTTTTGATTGGAAAGGCTCACTGTCACACAACAGCAATTCAAAGCATGGGAGACAAAAAAGGGCTGTTAATTTTGCCTTCACGCATTTTTGTATGCTGTGAAAGGGTCAGGAATAAAGCTCTGTGAGTTACTTTTGTGTTCATTAAAAAACCCTCTAACATAAATTCAATCTGATATTATAACACATTTGAGCAAGCTCAATCTCAATTCATCTGGTTGTGTTCCCAAAATGACCCCAGGACTGCTGAAATCACCCTGGTTCATTACTGCATAAATCACCCCCAGTTCATGCTACTTGTGGAATAAAATGTTTTAGCTGGAAGTATTTCTCTTAATTTCAGATAACAAACAGGGTGAAAATACTCTTAAAGAAAAGTCAGCATTACTCTATGATTTTTTTTCTAATGAACATCTCTTTATTCAAACCTGCTACATACTCTAAAATTCATTGATTGTAGCTACCAACTGACTGCTGTTCTTTGCATGCATTTAGGGATCAGTCCCAACACCAGTAACTGATCAGGTACATTTTCATTGTTGCTGCTTTGAACCTCTGGATCATTACTCACATACTTGATTATCCATACTGAATGCTGATTTTGGTTTTTTTTTAATCTCCATGGCTACAGTGGGTATAGCTGCATAACATGTCATGGTTTCAGTAAAATCTTCAGAACAATTTTCCCTTCTGTACTCTTATTTACCAGCTTAATACACTATTTTGTGGTAAAGAAAGGGCTTATATTTGGTAGCCTAATTACCATGATGGAAGCTCTTCCACTGTTGATAGTTAATCCCTTCCTAGCAATTTAACCTAACATTAGATGCTGATACATAAATGATACTAAAACAAAAAAGGACATACACATGGTGTAGTGAAGTTAACAGGTAAGCTACCAGTCCACTGAAAGAGGAGATGAAAGGAAAAGCCTATTGACTGTATGCTGCAAACTTTACAGACAAGTTACTTAATAGCAGAAAGAAACCTCAATGAGCACAGGAAAAGTCTTAAGAGAAGAAAATGAAAGTTGACACGGTAAGTCAACAAGTTGAGCTTGAAAAGGAGATGGGGCTTGTAGTAAGTAAAAGGACAGAAAAGACAGTATGTATCAGGCATCAGTGAAAACGGCTATCCTGAAAAGCAAGAAAGAGGGAGCAAAAGCAAGAGCAAGAAAGTGTAGAAACTGGATTTTCACACCTTTCCATGGTGTTAATCTTTAAAGAGCTGGGAACATAAACTTCCAGGCTCATACATCCAAACATGTATGAGTTACACAAATATACACAAAAGTACAAATGCATTAAAAAATGCATTGTATAAAATTAAAGGTTAAGTCTAACTTAATTCAAGCAGCATATCCCTAAAGAATATCTTGAATTTGTACAAATGCAGTTATTACGAGACATGAGGCTGTCCATATCTAATCAGCAAACAAAATCCAGATAGAGAAATTAAAACACAAAAATTAAGAATCTGTGGAAAAAGGAAACCAGTAAGAATCATAGATAAGTGGTCAGAAGGGATATCCAGCTCTTTGAAAGGCCCCATCGAACTACACTTGTGGAGCATTCTCTGGACAGAGCACCCAAGTAGGAACATCTGTCTTCCAATCTTATTCAGATAGAAAATGATAAGGAAACAGAGTAGCACAGCTGACCCCCATTTTCTTGGATAGACACAAAAGATGAAGAGGTTTTTCAGCAATATGTTGAAAATCCATGCTACTAGAGTTGAAGAAGTTATTCTGAAGGAAGCCAATATGTGACTAATATACATTTCAGCATGAGTAATTAAAAGAGCAAAGAGGGAATATATGCAAGACCTAAATTGCACTGGTTTTGAATAAATCACCTACCAGCTTTCCATCCATACCAATCGGACCCTGGGATAATCAAAAGTCAAAACAAAATGGAACAGTTAAATCAGAGAAACAATGAAGATGAGGACAAATAAACAGACTTGGGGAATACTGTGGACTTCAGAAGATTAATAACTATGTCAGCAGCTAAATGCAATATCTTAAAGATATTTTGAGAATGAAGGCACAGAAAAGAAACAGCAAAAGAAGCAGACCTAAGACAGAATTAATAAAAGCAGCATGGTGGGAAGCAGCCAGGCAATAGCTGGTGTTTAACAAAACACAGGTTCAACGTGAAATGGAGAATTGTTAGTTTGGCAAATCACAGTGGCCCAACATAACCAAACATATGAAATAATGCATCTGGTTTGCGTATTTTTCTTTAAATAACTGAGAAAACAGAATAGGTAGCCTATTTGCTGAACAATCTTGTCATATCATTGCAAGATGAAAACAACAAACACTTCAAATCTCATAAGTAATACGTAGTTAAATTAACATTATAATAAGTAATGATGGTTAGTAAGAAACTTTAGCTCACACAGTTCACTGATGTACTATAGATTTCCACCTACACTTTGCCCAAGAAGTCCTCTGCCTTATCCTGCTTTCTCTTTTTTTCCATTGGGAAACATAGACTTTTCCTCACTGATACCTTACAAGTTACCTATTTTCTTCAGAGTCCAGAAGCTGGTTCTAGTTACATGAATGCAAATTATACGAAGGATTTAAAGCAGATTTAAAGCGGATGTGCACTGTTGTAACTAAGTAACTGGTTCTGTACCACTGCCCATTTAGGAGATCAGAGGACAGAAGAGGGCTAGAGAAAGTTGGATTAATTTTAAATTTAATGTTTATTTGCTATGTCTTCTGACAATAAGCAGTCAAGTTACCTTTCACTGACAATGGAATAAGAGCAGGCAGAGTAGTGTTTTTCTGCCACCAGATTTGTGGTTTAGGCTGAAATTGTGAGCTCTCAGGTATTTGCCCTATGCAAATGGGACACTATTTTATGTCTGCTGAAGAGAAGTTTTCTCTTAAATGCAGCCAGACTTTCTCCCTGGAGCTTCACAGTCACCCCTCTCAAGACTGTCTCTCCTAAGCATATGGCCCCCTAGGGCTGATTGCTCACACTGAGAGATTTGGATCACTGTTGCTGAGAAGACAGCACATAACATATTTGCTGGTTTTGTGTTGATCCATTTTATCTTTGCTGCTTTTTGTCCCCTTCCTAAGCACTACTTTGGCTTGTGAGCAAAAATCAGCAGAAAAGTTTAGTCTAAATCAGGTCTGCAGGTTCTGCTGACTTCTTCACTGAGGAGTGTGTATTCCTACCTTTAGCACTATTACTAATAGGTACTATAGCTATAGGAACAAGTTAGTTCAACCAGCTATCAAGAAAATAATAAGTACTATGAAAAACTGATGCCATATCATCTAGTGATTTCCCTAACTATCTGTCTTCTCCAAGCCTAGATCCTGGACTTTGCCAAAAATTCCAGACATACTCAGTATGAGCAAGGACATTGACTGGATGTACACATTGTCCAACTCATTATTTTCAGTACATTATTGGCTTTGTAAGAAGCCTGTGCACTAACCTACTTGTCAGATCCAATAACAAGTTACTGTGTCTGGGAAGCCCTACAGGAATAAAATGCCTTACCTCTCTTTCCCCCCAGCTCTTACTGTGGTTTCCTGTCACATCATGAGTAGATGACATGCTGAGAGTGTAAATCGGGTCAGCGCATCTTGGTTGTCTGCCTGACCACCACCTTTTCTATGTGCTGATATCCTATGAAAAGTTTGTGACTGTTGGGATGACCTGCAGTATCTTTCAAATGTTGTCTCTGAACAGTCCTTCCCTGGTAGCAGGGAAGAAGAAAGCAACACTTTCCAAAGCATTAAAAAAGCACAGTTCTTATTATTATGTTTCTTTTCTATGCCTCTTGATCCCACATATGCAGCACAAACAAAGTACTCCCCGATTTTCTCATAATTATTTAGGAAATTTCTAAATATGGTACTATACACCACAAAACTTAAGACATCTGCAGGTTATTAGCTTTTCCAGATTTTTTTCTAGCACTAGGTAATACAGGATATTTATCTAGTAATATTTACATAAATATTTACAGTCTGCTGCAGGTACAAAAATGAAGGCTGAGCTGAACTCTGGCTATGAATAAATTTTCTTCTAGAAAATAAACTACAGATATTACCAGTTAAAACACTCAACTGTAAGGTTGTGGTAAGTATATAAAGTTCCCCACAGGGCTCTGTGGGCCAGCAGCTAAGTTTAACTGTCAAGCCTGCTGCAGACTTAGCCCAAAAGATTTAATTATTCTTATGATGAATGAATACAGAAAAGAATTATGCAAGTATTTGTAGAAAGAAAATTATGGGGTTGAACTGTTGGCTCACAGGGACCAATCAACAGCTCTTGTATCTGTACCAATGCTTGCATTGTGAATATAAGCACTGTTTTCAGGGAATTTTTCTTTATCATAGGAAAAAAAATACTACTTGGGCTCCCTTAAAATGATAGGTGTTCTAACTACTGTTGAATTTTTGCCTGCTGTTTGTCGATGCTACATAGCTCCTGCACTTGAATTACAGGACTGTAGGCAGCATCTTGAAGAGTCTCAGAAAGAAGAATAAGAAATTCCCAGTAGGCTGAAGAGAAGCATCTGCTCACAATGGAAAATAAGAGGAATTTCTCCCATGACTCCATTTCTATCAGGGCTATTTGGTTTGAAGCCTTGGAACATCTTCTGGGATTTGCTTTGTAGAACAGGAGAGGAAAGTAAAACTTGATGAAGACATAATGCTCTTCAGAAGAAAAAGAAAACACTGTGAAACAAAATAATATTCTTTCATTACAAAAATACTGAATCTTTAACAGCAAGCCATGGTAATTTCCTTCCTTCCTCAATTACTTCTTTCTAGTGTTAGAAAGAGAGAGAAAGTACTTTTCAAAAATGGAAAAAATTAGAATCTCCACTACCAATGCAGGCTGGATGAGAAAGATGAGCTGAAATAGTACATGGGATTACTTCAGGATGCACTGAGAAGAATCCTATATATGACAATATTTATTGAGGTTCATTACATGATTGCATTGGAAGTCTCATGGAATACTCGAAGTCATTTTCATTCATTTTAGAGAAAGCATTCAAGCCATAGTCTGTCTTAGACTCAAACCTGAATATCTTCAGAGCTGTGCTATATAGTTCAAACTATATAGCAAGTTTAGCAAGGAAGTTTACATTCTTTTGTTCTATGAAATAACTGCTACTACAGATTAGCAAGTAGCTTCTGACAAGTACCAAATACATGGTGTTCTCTATCACAGTCTCTGTAACACATTTTAGAAAACTAGATGACCAACAAAACATGAAAGAGAAAGGGATGAGTAGGTTTATATAACACATATACACTAAATATTGGTTTGCTTATTGTAGATACTAGAGAGGATACCGAAAATTTTTCTTCTGGACTATGCATTTCCTTTTCAGGTTTCTACTATGACTTTTAAATGTATGAAATGGCTCGATGTGCTGGGTTTTGCAGTAGCTGGAGTGGGGTTATGTTTTGTATTTCTGCTGAAAACAGTGTTAATAACACAGAGGTGCTTTTGTTACTGCTGATCACTGAGTGATCACAGAGTCAAGGCCTTTTCAGCCTCCAGTGAGGAGGCTGGGGGTGCACAAGGTCGGGAGGAGACACAGCCAGGACAGCTGACCCCAACTGACCCAAGGGATATTCCATACCATATGGAGTCATGCTCAGTGTATAAAGCTGGGGGAAGAAAAAGGAAGGAAGTTTACATTCAGAGTGATGGTGTTTGTCTTCCCAAATAACTGTTACGTGTGACAGAGCCCTGCTTTCCTGGAGACAGCTGAACACCTGCCTGCCCATGGGAAGTGTGGAATTAATTCCTTGTTCTGTTTTAATTGTGTGTGCAGCTTTTGTTTTAACTATTAAACTGTCTTTTTATCTCAACCCAGGAGTTTTCTCACTTTTACCCTTCTGATTCTCTATCCCAATCTCACCAGGGAAGTGTGAGCCAGTGGTTATGTGGGGTTGAGTTGCCACACTGGATATTTACCTGCAGTATTACATACACTTTTTTTTGTAGAATCCTCAAAAGCCAAGTTGTTTGTACAGTAGATTTTTTTTCCCAAAGAGTACCCAACTATTTACTTAGCAATTAACTGCCTGTCTCATAACCCTATAATGGACAGAGACAACACAGGGGAGGAAGGAGAATATAAATGCAATTTCAGTCTGTTTTTGTGCAAAGTAGTTTCCACTCCTCAAGAATATTGTAAATACAATGTCTCTCAAAGAAAAATAGTTTTAATCAGTTTTTCAGTGCTACATAAAATTAGTCATTTTCCATTTAAGCAGTTATCTTTTTACATATGGGTTACTCTGCAGGTAAATATTTCAAAAATTTTAGGGGTTATTGTTAGAAAGTGAATATGTAAGCAAGTGCATCCAAAACCTTTAGAGACTTCCTGTCAGAGACAGCAAGTATTATTACTTTAGGCAGCTTTAATGAGATATTAATTTCTTTGGAAAATTCTCACCTAAAAGATAAGAAAAGATACCACATGTTAAAATGTACTGTGTGATAAAAGAATCTTCTAACAAAAGGAAAAGAGGAGGTATGAATTATTTTCTTACTTTTCTCCACTCATTCTTCAGAGATGTCTTTTTATTTAAGGAATACTCATCAGAGCACTCAGTAGTGAACCAGGAGATATATAATAAACAGAAAACAGATATAATTGTTTCGTTATAAACTGAAAAAACACCCTCTATATAAAGGAGGGAGGGTTTGGGTTGGGAGTTTTTTGGTTTTGGTGGGTTTTTTTCAGAATTCGGAAACTCTTATCCTGTTAAAATTATATGACTAAATTATTTCACATTTCTAAACAATCTACCATAAATTTTATTGTTAGATTGCTACTTTCAGCTGCCTGAAAATCTCTTATGTCAATACACATATAATAGGAGATTCAGAAGAAAACAGGAATCCAGTTTTACTGCAGCTGTATGAGCTGCATGCCAGTTACTATGTCAGACCGAATTTAAAAATACCTATGTGGAGGAGAAATAAAAAAAAAAAAAAAAAGAAGAAAAACTGTCTGAAACAGCAGGTTTGCATGTCACCCCCAGTAAGTTCCGGTAAGGTGAAAGATGAAACACTGCCTTTTCAAATCACCTATTTTAGTTCAAGTCTGATAGAAGCCAACCCCCCCATTTTTGTCAGGTTTCCTCATCATGATATCATTAAAACCACGGATCTTCATTTCTTTCTCTCCTTTGTTTAACTGCAGGTTTGTCAAGGCTCAATGTATTAGATTTAATATAGTGTTCCCAGCAAGTCTGATGAGATTTCTTTTTAGTGAAGTTTTAGTTTAGAGTTTATGTGATCAATAAGATCGTCAGCAAGCTAAATTTCTCTACTAATGAAATATTATTGGTTCTTTTGCAATGACTGGAAATGATTGTTGTTAGGAGCAACATGAGCCAAAAGTCCAGGTACAGAAGTCACTTGCTCCAAGTCTGGGAGAAGAAAAGTGCACTAAATCAACCTGCAACAAGTCTCTCTGGTCAGCAATCAGGACATTACTGAAAAAAACCCACGCAAAACCAAATAATCCAGACCATTTGGGCAATCCAGATCATTTGGGCAGGAGAAAAATTTACTGCAAAAAGAGTGAACTACAAGAGTACAAGAAAGATGAGTTGAGCCTCTCTAAAACTGGTTTACTGCAAAAAGCAAAATTACTGACAATGACAAATGAAGCACTACAAGGCTCTTTCAAAAAAGTCAGTTTCAGAGTTTCACTGAATTCTTCCTTCAAGCAGTTTGCATTAGCTACTGTGTGAGACATAAACCTCAGCTAGATGGATCATCACCTGGAGATTGTACAGTAAGAATAACTGTGTTCTAAAGTAGGGATTTAGAGGTTTAAATGAAGCAGGTTTCTTTAAAAACAACATTCATGGAGCTGTTAGGTTGCTTGATCTTCTTGACCAGAAACTTACAGATACCATCATAACTGCTGAAGACTTTATCACATTCAACCTTCAGAAACAACATATTGCTTCACTTAGACTCATTCAAAACACTGATACAAAATTAATCATTCAAGATCTGAACTACTACCCCACACCAATAGACTTCATTGATTTTATTTTGATGGGAAAGCTATTAAAGAAAGAAAGAGAGATAAAGAGGGGAGGGAGGGAGGCAGGTAGGCAGGCAGGAAGGCAGGAGCTTTCTTAATACCTTAATACCATCATTCTGTAATCCCAGCAATCTCTCACTTGTTTGCAAGCCATGTATTAACTCTCTCATAAAAGAACTCACACAAAATGACCTTCATCAAACTAACAAAGATCTCAAAGCATACCTGGGAAGCACAGAAGAGTCTTAGAAGCAAGATTCTGATAAAACCTGGAGAGCGATGAATAGGACCACCATGATCAAGGCTCCAGACAAAACTTCCATAAGCCAGAAAAGTTACACCATGCCTAAAGTAGGTTCTCAGTATGAGCATAATCAGTTGTTCCAATTTATATTTTAATCTGTCTGTCTAGTGTAGTCCCTTCTGTACAGAGAAATATGCAGCATGCACATGTAAAGCAATAAGTCAATGTAATAGTTATCTGCCGAGCACAACTGGCAGGACTCTAACATTATTTTGCTGTTCTTGTCACAGAAAAGAAAATGTTTGTGTTTTTTCATACTTTTTAGTTCCTTTCAATTTCAAAAAACAAAAGCTGACCTGAAGCTATGCATTTCATGAAGTGGTTCTAGTGTCTATACTAACCTAAATGAGACGATGGAAATTATCAAAAATGGAACAAAATGGAAAATAGCAAACACTTTTAAATATTTCAAAATAAACCAGAAGTGCCAGGTACAGCCTCCAAAATTTTCCTTGGAGCAACATCACTCTACATTACAAGACTCTTAGCTTGGAGCCCTTTTTGCAGTCTGAATATTCCAATAGTTCCTTTGCAATTATAGGACGGACTGGTTATGTCTAAAAGCAATTCAAGGAAGAAAAATTTGTTCAGAGTTTGGCTATTCAGGGAGTGGTTGAACTACAAAAAAGCTCTGCATATGGTAACAATAAGGGAGAACAAAGAATTCTATGCAAGAAAAATTATAGTCACAGCTTACAAAAGCATATTTCACAGCTGAAAAATAATTGCCAAGATACATTTTACAGTTTATGCAGGAGATCTAAAAGGCACTTCTTTTGTGGTGAAGATGCATTTTTGGGTATCTGAGCATTATGATGGCTCTTATTGAAATATATGTGTAAAAAACCATGACAAAGAGCTAGGCAGATCTAAGTTGGAAGGAACTTTTCTCAAAGACTGTGAGTGGACATCCTTCTATTTATTATGGCCAATACTGTACACATCGCAAATGTATATGAAAAAAGGGCCAGCTATGACTGTGAACCCCAAATCGTGGTGTACCTCTGTTGTCTTCATACATCAGGCTAGCAAGATTAATTCCAGACAGTTTTCCTCCTTGTAGCCTATAGATCTCACCAGCATCTGCTACATTTGTACAGTTAGATCTGTATGACAAATTACTGCAAAGGGAAACTACTGTTGCCCCCAGAAAGAGTAACATAGGTCAAGTTATAGTAAATAAGGGAGCCAAAATGCTTTAGCCATCTATAATCCATAAAACCAGTCTTGTGAAGGGTTGCATTTCCATAAAAATACTTAATTATGTTACTGAATTCCAGTATAGCTCAACAAGTACTTGAACACAGAAAACATACACACAGACCAGAGAGAAAACTTCTACAGTCTACCTAAAACTTCTCTTTTCACCCAAAGAAATTGAAACTCCTGTATTCATAAATAGAAAGCACATGGCTAATTCATCAACGCCAACATCACTGTGTGACTATATTTGATGTGGTTGGTGCCATGTTGATGAGAAAACAATAAACTGTGAAAAATGTCACTTCTCAAAATTAGCTGGCTAGCATTCAGTAGGAGATAGATTGTTGTAACAGCTGTGGCATGATGACTTTGATGAATTAGGTTTTTGTTCTCCTGGAATAATGCTGAAGAATCTGTCTCCTCACACCATCATGGAAGCGAATCCATTTGCTCACTGAACCTCCGTTAAAGAACTATCTTTCTTATTACCTATGTTTTGATGGCTTTACAGAATATGAAAAAAAATATCCATCTCACTTCACTTCTTTCACTCAGCCTTTTTTTTTGCTTCTACAAATCTTTTTTTTTCAGGGGGAATGAGGTCCATTAAGGAAAAATAAAAATATAGTCTTTCGGTAAATAACACAGTACTACACAGAACTAACCTTCAGAGACCAATATTTTCACCTTCCTTCAGTGGAAAAATCAGCTTTGGAAGATTAACAAATTCAGGAGCAGGAACATAAAACAATTTTTGCTCCATGAGGATAGAAGAATCCTACCATCATGCTCCTTTTATCTGGCTGTAAAGGCACATATTTCCAATAGGTCTCACAGGGAATTAAGAAAAAAATACAGCTGCCATAGGAATAATTCTCTTTTGACTTACAACAAAGAAGATCAATCAGAGTGGATACATCTCCATAAAAGAGGAGAAGAGAATGGTTACAACAAAGGCTTTAAAAGAAAAAAAAACTCAGGCAAGGTACTGAAGTGTTTATGAATAAACACATATATAAAACCCCAATCTCTTTCAATTATCATGTCATCGAAGAAAGCTCTGTTTGAAGAATTCCAGGGTAAGAAAAAAAACTTGTGCAGATATACTACATTAAAACTTAAACTCCAAAGCAAGTGCTTTCAGTTGGATGCTGCCTTATGTGGTCAAATACAGGAATATAGAATTCTGTACATGCAAATCCATTCAGATACTTCTGTCCTGTACTACCACATTCAAAGGGCACAAATATACATGCAGCTAATATAAAGACACTACTGTTTCCTAAATACACTACAACCTAAATCACTTGTTAAAAGTTGGTGCCGCATACAACTATGCCCCCCTCCAAAATTACTTGGAACCAGTAATTCTCAAAAAGCATGAAGCACCATGGAAAAAAGCAACAGGAAGCACACTTACAAAGATTATTTTATTCATAGAAATAAAGTAGAATTCAGGGGTGCAATACAACCTTTTTTATTTTTGCTTCCTGAAATGTTTCCCTATATAATTTTTAATGATGCACCACCTGTTCTATTTCCCCAACGAACAAGAAAAGAGGAATGTAACAATGAAACGAATTTTAAGAAAATATTATTTCTAGTTCTTGATAAAAAAATTTTCACATAAATCATGATCAGTTTCCAGAAGGAACTTCTACTACTGTGACTTCGAAACCAAAATCAATAAGCACGTGAAGTGCTCAGACAGGCATACAACATCTTTATTTGCAAGTCTGTGCTTTTATTACATAAATTAACTGGGGATGTGCACGTTACTCCATTTACCATCTTAATATCCTGTCCCATTGATCTAAGACCTCAGTTTCTAATGGCCATTCACACAAAACACTGGACATTACAATTAAAATCCAAAGCATGTATTTGGAGGTTCATGACAAGGTTGAAAGTGTCAGGCTGACCCATTCAAAAGAGTCTGGAGGATGAGGAAGAGGAGTGAGAGGAGAAGCTTGGTGTTTTTTATTTTAAGACCAGGTGTAACTCATGCCTGGAAGATGACAATGAATAGTGTCTGGATAAGAGACAATGTTCCAGACAGGATAAACTTTCTATTGGGGTCAGAATTTTTATAAGAATTATTGGGAAAAGTTAAGAACTTTCTTCTTTTCAATATTTCACTCAACAGCAAATATCAAAAGGGTTAAAGAGGTGAAAAGTGCTGAGCCTGACATTAATAATGAAATAAGTGTTATCGGAAGTCAGCAGATGCTTGAAAGAGTGTACATTCAACACCATATTTGCTGCCAAAAGATTTGAGGGACTTAGAAACCATATTGCTGGGTAAGGAAATAGAGGAAAAGATAGGGCAGAAAGAAAAGAAACTCAGGCAAGAATACAAGAAATAAGCCATGAAGGGGAAAGCCTGGAGCCATATGTTCATCACCTAATAGCATGTCTAAAGGCAATTTTGGTTTGCTTGTAACAGGCTATACAGAGGCTACTGAGAGGATGCTGTAAGAGTCTTGTCATTTTAATTCAGAGCCCCAGCAGCAATGCTGCTTCAAACTACAATTATTTTTTTTTGTAGGTGAAAGGATATATATAGGCCCAACTTTTAAACAACTTCTCCTGTCAATTCTTTTTCTTTTATGGCAAATTCCATTAATGCTTCTTGAAATTTATGTGAAAAGAAGTAGAATTTCTTTCTGTGGAGTGGAGTGGGGGTTTGGTTTATTTTTTGTAATTTTGTTTTGTTAGGTTTTTTTTCCTGGTTTTTTTTTGGGGGGGGGGGTGTTGTTTGGTTTTGGGGGTTTTGTGGAAGATTTTTTTGGGTTTTTTTGTTGTCGGTTGGGTTTTTTGGGGTCTTGTTTGTTTTGTTTTTCATTTTGATTTGGTTTTTTGTTTGGAGGGCTTTTTATATTGGAGAACAAAATGTTCTACAAAATGTTTTGTAGGGATATCCCAACAAAACCTTCCTATTGAGCTGGTGCCTGTTTTCCCCAGCAAGCTATTTAGAAAAAGCTACTAAGTTTCTCCATATTTATACATCTGCTTTTTGAAACTTCCCTATCTGGAAACAAATTGAGAAATTTTTCTACTTTGATTCTAAATTCTCTTTAAACTCCAAGCACAGCCAGTGCCCCTTTGCACAGTCAAAGAGAAACCTCTCCTTGTACAAACTGCTGCACAAACAGAAATATGGAAACTCCTCCAACAAAACATTTAACCAAGAAAACGAGTTACTGAAATCAGACCAACCTACAATACAACATGGGTTACCATCCCAGCAAAGAAAATTTCCAAATCCAAGTATGTCACACCTGTGCCTTTCTGAGCCATACTCCAGCAAATCATACACTCCTCTCACCTGTTTCCTAAATTCAATCAAATTATGCAAGCTATATTGAAGTTCACCAGAGCTGAACAGGCGAATCCATAGACAGAATATAGTTCAGTGAAACAGCTTTTAAAATATCCAAGTATTTACCAATCTCACTAGTTCATTTAATTGCAAACTCTCTAGATTATTCTTCTTTAAAGTTTTGTGGATCCACACATGAATACCTCCAAATAAAACGTTTTCATTACTATCTTCTGACATAACTGGTTTTCAAGATTATAAAAGGATTTTTGCAGAAGCTGGTGACAGCATGAAAAAAAAAGTGTTTCTTTGCATTCCCATCTAGGGAGAAACAATTTGTACGTGATGGCAATAACAGATTACACTTAACATACCCTAAGAGCAGAGACCTAAAATGAGAGATCTCCTATCGTATTCAGAGTGGATTAAAAAAATCAGGATAATTGATCCACACAGCTGGAAGTGGAAATGTTGAGGTCATTTTTTCTTTGGAGACTGGCTAATCCATCAGAGTACCTGAATGAAAACCACAGGCCTCACTTGGTTCTTTTGGAGCACTTTCTTCCACCATTGGCTCTCATTTATGGGAAATCATACCATTATTAATATCATCCTCTGAAACTAACTGCAAGTGGCAAACTAAGATCATTCTGATTGCTGGAGCCCAAAACCTCAGCATACATGTCTAATACTACTGAAATAAAATATGAAATTTAATGTAAGTTTAAGTCCAGTAGAGTGATACAACTTTTATGGCACAAAAATCTGTGTACTGAGAAATAAAGGACATCTTTAGCAGCCACAATTCGTCTCCTATTTTTATCTCTGTCCCAATTTCACTTTACCCTCTCATAGTAGGCAATACTTATTCGGAGGATTACTTCTCTGAGCAAGTGCTGTTTATCATAAATAAAAGTAGAAGAATCTACCCTTAGCTTTGCTTATCTTACTTGCAATTGACCTGATAAAACAAGGAACTGTTACAGAAAGAATTGCATGACTTTTAAAAATTTCCAAATATTTCCTGTTTTTTTTCACTTGCTACGAATTCCAGCCTTCCAACAGCAGTTTATTTTGGTTAGAATATCATGTTGCAGAAACTGATTACTATATCAAAAACTTAATACTCTTTTCAACTGATAAGTGCTCATGCATATGATGGTTTTTCATCATGCTCCTTCTGTGAGTCAAAGCAGCAAAGGGTTAAATTCCTCTAATTTATACTGGGAATAGCTACCATGAACATGTAGAAAATAATCCAAAAAGAATTTTTAACTCAATTGTCCTATAAGATTATAAGTACTGTGCAGATCTCATTATCTCAGTATTAGCAAAAAAAATAAATATTAACTGCTTTATGTTAAGCCTTGGAGGGGGTGGGAACCATCACCACCACCACCAAAATATCCCAAAACCATTCTGTTGGTGATTTATGATCTGTATCCTACACAGTCATGGAAAAAACCTTCCAACTGACATTCCACACTGCTTGTATAAATCTTTCCTTCCAGACAAGTATGTTTGCTTTCAGAAACATCTTTAACTAATCTTGATTTCTATATGCACAGATATAGCTGAGAAAATGAAAATAACAGTAGCCCAAACAACACCTTAGAATTTTCCCTGTGGTGCAAGAGGTGCACATTAAATGTGGCCATCTCAAAGATCCCCCTGAATGGAGGAAAAAGGACTTTAAGGCATCGTTCTACTTGCTAACTGCTGGCACTAAAAAAGAAATTCAAAAACTACAGAGTTAAGAACCTGTTAACTTGACAAACACTAGCCAAACCATTTTTGGTGTGATTACTGGATGACACTAACAAGTGTGGGGTCCAATACAGGTGTATGAAAGAATGATTTGATTCCCAGTAGGAAAATAGTTCCTCATTCAACTTTATCAAGAAGAGCCAGTTCAGGTGACTGCCAGCTCCAGATATTCCCCTCCTCATATCACTTCTCTCCTAAATGGGATCTGAACATTGACTGAAGGGGGAAGCAGGAGTGCAAACATCTCCAAGAAAACACTTCCACCCTGCACTTTCTGGAAATCACAGAATCCAACCACCTAGCCTAGCAGTTTAGGAACAAGTTTCTCCAGTAAAATTTTACATCCCTTGACCTGAGCTAAGATTAACAATGCACTTAAACTCCAACATAGGAATATTCATCTGGGAGCTGTATAGGTAGTACAGTTTTACATATCATTCAGTATATCCTAACTCCAAATGACCCAGCATGAAAGAAAATCATCTGCAACCCTCCTTCCAGGTGAAAGAACTGATGACTTAAAAACTCTTATAAGATAGCTTAGCACTTCCCTTTCCATTTAAGACAGATATAAACAGAATCATAGCATCATTTAGGTTGGAAAAGACCTCTAAGATCACGTAGTCCCAACCATCAAGTAATTAAATAGATTTCTATTGTAATTGATTTAACCTTTGAATTTAACCTTAGTCCTTGAATTTCAAAGCTTCTTGTGAGAAGGTGATGGTTCAGGCAAATCGTAAGAGGCATCACTGGTTAATTACTCTACATTCACATGCAACTGTTAAACACAAATTGAGAAATGAGGATTAGAATTCAAATTCTGTTGGAACACAAAATTTTGCTGCAAGATAGTTTGTCTCATAAATAAAGCTTGTTCTGTTACACTGGAGAGCTACATCATGCATTGGGAGGAAATGACTGGGAAATTTCAAGTGGCATGCCTGACAAAAAGCAAGAATGAATGATTTTAGGTACAGTTCAAGCATTAATTAAGTCTGTCAAAGTATAAATGTTAAGATCTTAACTACAGCCTTCTCCATGGCACCTGCTAAGCTGCCAAGCTGAACTCAGTGGAGTAGCCTAGAGAGACCAGAAATGTATGCATGCTGTCAACGAAATGACAAACCACCTTAATTCCTTTCTCTACCTACACAAGCTTTATTATGAAAGAGAAGAAGGCAATTACTAAATCTGCAGAGAAAAGTACTAAAAAAATACATTTAATTCTTAAATTACATCTATCCTATATATCTACCATCAGCTATAATTCTTTATTTATCTGATAGATGTATGGGGTTGTGTCATTTTGAATTGATGTCAGCTGTGAATCAAAACTGTACTGACTCACATTAGCCCTCAGTATCCTAGCATTTTGTGCTCAGTTTTTAATCACACACTGACATCTAGAAAGTCCCATGCAGAGATGGGGATTTCACAATACTGGAGGCCATGCATTCGAGATGGAAATTGCTGGTTTAAAGAGGGTCTTGGTAGGTCTACCATATGGAAACAATTGTCTGCATTACTAACACATTGAAGTTATCTATTACCATGTTGTTTTATTATTCTATTAGTTTGCTACATCCTTATTCGTAGTGCTATGTATAAGATGGACTAAAATAGAAAGTTTAATGAGTTTAAGCAGGGACACACTATGTAGGCAGGCACAAGTAATTTTCTTAAGTCACCATGTGAACTTTTTACTTCAGCTTATCTACAGAAATTTCTTTTTATAATTTTAAGTGAGGTAAAGGGTAGAAATATCTTTTTATAGTGCTGGCTTTTGCAGATGAGGCAGTTGTTCCTTCACTGTCATAGTCACAGATATGGAATAGCTTGGGGCACTCTGAGTTTCCTCCAGGGAAGTGCAGAAATAAATGCTGCCTTCTCTTATTTATGCATTCAGCACTACACAAATGTAATAAATGAAAGGATTCAGCCCATGGTTCATTCAAAATGGTAACTGGCTTATAATAAGCTAATAAATGTGTTCTGTTGTGTAGCTTCTTATCTGTGACACAAAATTATTAGCAACTGTAATCCTAAGAGGTCTCAAAATTGTCTGTTCCAAGTCAACTTTTATGATTATCTTCAATCACTGTGAAAATATTGGCATATGGAGAAATTAAACTGATTAATTGAATTATGTATTATTTATAGATCCAAACGTCATAAAAAACCATTATTGTATGAATGTAACTGACATGGTTCCAAAGGTCACAGTTAATACTCAGCCATGCAAATTTAGAGATTCTTCCACAATTTGTAAGAAAAACCGGAAGTTTATTTGCTGAATATTATCAGTATGTCCTCAGCTACAGTATTTTTCTAAAAATTACATTTGTACAGCCTTCCTCTGGTTCTCATGGCACAGAAATACCACACAGTTAACCTGCTTGGCAGCAAATATACATTGCACCTGTTTAAACTGAAGCAACTATTTGGGAACAGCACTGAATATTGTTGAGCATACTGCTATTGTACTGTTGAGAAACTCTGATACACTGTCTCATGACTGTTGGGAAAATTTCTGAGGTGTCACTGAAGTTTTCCAGGAACAACCTGACAAAACTTGCAATTATAAGCTTATTAACCAACACTACAGAATGGCAACAACTGCAAGCAGGAAAAGTGCAACTCACTTTTTTTCCTGGAGTGGATGTCACCTCCTCTTATATATCAGAATATTAACTGCAAGGATACAATTTTTGATAAAGCAGTTAAAAACTGCAGTGAGGACCATATCCATGGTTTGATATCATGGCAAAATTCATACTTAGGCATGTGAACAACCTCTGGTGGGCCTTTGTTCAAGGATCATATCATATAACACAGGTACAGTTTGAAAAAAATCAGACTGGTATCCACGAGTTAGAACAATCAATGCCAGTAGCTGCAACTACCACTGAGTATCGGACTTAACGGATTGTGCTGGTTTTGGCTGGGGTACAGTTAATTTTCTTCACAGTGGCTGGTATGGGGCTGTGTTTTGGACTTGTACTGAACACAGGCTGATAATAGAGATGTTTTTGTTATTGCTGAGCAGGGCTTACACAGAGACAAGGTTTTTCTGCTTTTTGTACTGCCACATTGGCAAGGAGTCTGGGGGTACATGTGAAGTTGTGAGGAGACACAGTCAGGACAGCTGATCCCAACTGACCCAAGGGATATTCCATATCATATAGCATCATGCTCAGCATATAAAACTGGGGGGAGAAAGAAGGTTGGGTATGTTCGGAGTGATGGTGTTTGTGTTCCCAATTAACCATTATGCATGATGGAGCTCTGCTTTCCTGGAGATGACTGAACATCTGCCTGCCCAGGAGAAGCAGAGAAACAATTCTGCTTTACTTATTAAACTGTCTTAACTCACAGTTTTCTCACTTTTACCCTTCCAATTCTCTCCCCAATCCCTCTGGTGGGGGAGTAAGCAAGTGACTACGTTGTATTTGGTTGCTGGCTGGGGTTAAACCACAACACAAATGCATCCCTGAAAAAGACTGAAAACATCCTTTGCCTACAGCTGTAGAAAACTGGCTTACCTTCATGTGTGAGAGTAGAACTGAGTTCCTTATCTCCCTAGCTCTTACTCTGGCAGTTGTTGGTTTAACTACACCAGTGAAGTCCAACTCTCATCACAAGTTTCTGTGGTAAGACTGTAGCACCTGTGTACACCATACAAAGAAGTTTAGGTGCTGGCTGTTACAGATTAGTATTACACTCCATGTGAGCTGAAGTAACTTCTTGGAAGACTCAAAACAAACAGCTTGTATGCAGAATTTTGGTAAACTATGGCAATACTACCTGGAGTTCTGATATGCTGCAATGAATGTATTACTGGAAAGAGATTATGTGAAATAAGAAAAAAGGTTCAAGGACTCAATTAATATTCATCCTGAAGAGTCACTCATTTTCAGATGAATTTAAAGCATTGGCACCAGCTGGAAACTTTTTGGAACAATGGACAAGGAGTACATGGTTTCAAACAAATAAATCTGTGAACCCAAGAATCTTTTAAGACGGACAGCTGACCTGAATAACTGTATCTCTGAAGAAAGCAGAGGATTCTTTCCACTCCCTGAGAACAAGCAAGGAGCTTGAGGCAAATGGATTGACTCAAAACCTCATGTCTCCCAAGCCAATTACCTCTATCAGGACTAAATGTAAGGATAAAGACCTGAGAAAACACATATTAAAAATCACAGTACAAAGAAGCTTTCGAGATTCCAGATGTTCTGAATTTTCTGTGCATTTAAAAGGAAAAAAAAATTAGAACCTCAAATAGTTATCGATGTTTCACTACTAAATCTGAAATTTATTGCAAAAATTTTGCTGGTATATGTCTAAGAGTTACTTTGGGGAAATTCTAAAAATAAAAGGTGGTTTGCAAAGACACCTATTGAAAAAAAAAAGAAATGCTATAGAGTGCAAAATTTCTATAGGATCACCAAGCCAAATCCTTAGGGTAAGGTCAAGAATTGAGATAGCTGCTCCTTGAGCTCAGACATTTATATTTTGGTACAACTGTGAAAAAGAGGAGATCTGACCAGCCACTAGAAATACCACAGCTGCTGCAAAATGCTTAATATTGCCATAGGCTGTGATTAATCACAGATGAAAAACTCATGATCTTTGCTCATTTCTTCTCTTTTGATTATTCCAGTTGTATTTGTTTTACAGCAACTGAGCTGCTATAGTATCTAAGGTTGAAAAACTTGCATTTGGATGGGATTAATTTTACATACATTAACAGATATTGCCACTTACTACACATTTGCCTATACAACTCCAGTCTCTAAATGGAGACAAAAAAGAAAACAAAATAGCACTGTCAAAGACAAAGCAACACAGCAGAGTAATAAAATGCCTTTTCCTAATTTCTTACAACAGTGGTTTTCATGTTCTTACACACCAGGCCTATTTCTTCCAACTCAAATGCCTCACAGCCCTTCACTGTTCTACCTGGAATACTCTTTGCCTTTTGTAATACAGGAACAGAAAGGGAGGTGGGGCAAAGTCAGAGCCTTCTAATAGCAAGCTGAAATTCTTTACATAGCAGCTTTTCTTACGGTGTATTGGGAAAAGTTTTTATGAATACAAAAATCGTTAAGTATGATGATAAAGACACTTTCTCATCTAGAAGGAATCATATCAGGCTAAAGAATAACTGAAATTCTCTATTTGTAGTCCTAAGATTTGTCACTTTGTTTTCTTGAGACAAGTAAGTCTTTTATGAGCTAAGAAAATTTTAAATTAATTGACAGGTTTTAACAAGTGATGATATTTTACAGTTACAGAATAACAATCTCCAATTTAGACAAATCCTTTTCTGCTAGAGAGGAATCTGTCTACATTTCTAGAAGATGAAACAAGGATGTTAGGAGAAATAAGATTTAATACAAGGTACACGGTCACCTGGAGCATCCATGACCCTCCACAGCTCCTAGAAGTCTTGTAAATGCATCGAGTACTCTGCAGACTGGAGAGATGTAGAGGAAATTTCTCCAGTCTTCTCCTTTATGAAGCAGTGCTTCAGGCATTTTTATATTCTGACATTTAATTCTGAAGACAGTGTAGCTTTACCATCATACATGTGACAACTTCCAGGATTATTTATTTGGATTTTGAGCTTGATCTGCACTCCAGCTTGGGAAAAGCTGTAGGAAAAGTTTTCTCTTTGTTTCAGCTTCTTAATGGAAAATAGTACATAAGTCCTACCCATTCAACCAGCTTGTAAGATTCCTTTTCCTTTGCAGAGCACTACATGGCTTGTGTATTAGGCCTCTTCACTGCATTCGCAAGCTGTGGGGTATCTTTAGTGGTTGGGTTTTTTGAAGGGGGGAGGCTTGGTGTGGTTTTTTTTATTTGGGGGGTGGTATTTTTTTGCAAGTTCTAGCATTATTTCTGAAGTGACACTTATACAAAATCCCTGCAACAAATGCCTATCATCTCATTCTCTAATGTTTGTACACTCTTTTGCTCTCTTAGAGATGTGATAGCCTATTTCAATTTTAAACTCAAAAGCATTACAACTCTGAATTCAGTAACAGCTCTCTTATACAGAGTTTTTAATGAGGAAAAAAAGGAGTTGTAATACCACCGTACACTTTTTCTGATGTTCATGGTGCCTTAAATAATAACCAGTTAATCATGGTCTTATAAGCTTCTTTATAACTGTGGTACTCATTAGCAGTAAGTCCAGTTTATTTTCTTAATTTTTGATACCATATCTTCCTGGGAACTTAGATTTCTCACTGTAATTCCATGTACTGTTATTTTTATTACTTCTTGAGGTAACTTTAAAATTAGAATGAACACAGGCAATGAAAAGTTAAGTCTTGGGGAAAAAAGCCACTTGCTCTTGTGAGATCACACTTGGTTTTGGCCTATCAAGCAGAGAGTTGTTTAGGTTATATGTGGTAGACATACTTCACTATCCTCACAGAATATCCTATAAAATCCAATGAAAATTAAAGCAGTAAGGTTTCTACAGGAGTTAAGGAGGACTCTGGAGAAATAACTTTAAACACTAATAGCCTTTTCATGGAGCTCTACAGGGCTGTATAAGTACTTTTAAAGTGCATTGCACTTGCAGTTACATATTTCCCATTCAAAGCAGGAGGATATGACCGTAACTGAAAAGATCAAAACATCCAGCCATGTGACAACTTCCAAGAAGCAAAGCCAAATTTTATTCCCAGTCATTTTCAAACAGAAAGAAGCAGCACTCAGTCAAGTGCTGAAGGCTCACATCTGCCTGTGCGCACACGGATGACTGCACACGTGCAGAGAAATGCATTCAGATGAAAGGTTGCCCATAACAATACCACTATTAGACCCAGCAATTTCAATAACATGGCTTTGAAGAATCTTTATTCCTTTCAGATACCTCAACAAAACTCTTCAAGAAAACAAACTTATGCACTCACCTACACAGATTAGGCGCTCTAAGAGAAACTGGAATGTGGACTTGGAAACCTGATAATTGGTTACAGAATATCCAAGCAGGTTTCTTGATACTGATGATCAATTCCTCACCAGCTGTCTATCAACTACTTGTAATAGTGAATACAGACACAGGATGATGATCCATTGGTAACACTACTCTGTAACTACAGTATATGTCCAGATAAAGGCACTAAAATAGGCTGTTCAAAAAGAAGTCTGGTCAGTACACATTTCTCTCTGCTTCAGTCTCATGAGACCCCATCTGAAGTACTGTGTCCAGCTCTGGGGCCTCCAACGTCAGAAACACATGGACCTGTTGGAGACGGTCCAGAGGAGGACCACCAAGATGATCAGAGGGATGGAGCAGCTCTCCTATGCAGACAGACCGAGAGAGTCTGTCTGGGGTTGTTCAGCCTGAAGAAGAGAAGGCTTCAGGGAGACTTTAACGCAGTCTGTAGTGACAGGACAAGGGGCAACGATTGGACATTCTACAGTCACAATGTTCTGTACATATATTGTTTCTGAAATGTATCCACTAACACATTTGGATACTTGGCTCCTAATACCCATGTGACGGCAGGCATATACGTCTTTCCTTGAAGGGGACACTGCAGACAGCTTACCTGACTACTTGAAAGAAATATATTGTTAACAGATTTTAGAAAGATGCATTATTTCATATATTTTTTCAGGTAATAAATCCTAAAGATATGAATGAAACGGACAGAAAAATGAATTGCATCCATTATCAGAAAATTACTCTGTACAGGCAAAGCAGCCAACTGCTAGGATCTCTGTCACAGCATTTTACTCTGCTCAAAATGCATTGAACAAAGCAGTCAGGAGAAACAGGACAGAATTAAAAGAAAAGATTCAGAGGTTCTATATGGCAACTGTACAGATTTCTAATATGGAAAACTGAGATGCAGTATCTTATTAATTTCTTTTTTAAGTTACAGTAAAAAAATTATTTTGTATGCAAGAATGCAGAAACTCAACACAAAATATGCACAATGTCAAGCAATCAGTGCACTTCATTTTGCATTGTAAATAGTCTGGTTGTTTTCAAAAATTTGTCAAAGTTTTTTTATTTTGCTTGTTTTTAAAGCAAAGTCCCACATTTTCTAGGCATCTGAGACACACATACCAAAAAAAAAAAAAAAAAGTCCTTTTGACAGTAATAAAGAAAAACCAAAATATAACAACAGAATTCTAGAGTAATCAAAAATCGCTATCATAAATATATGATGAGTTACCGGATAGCCATTTCGCCCTGGTAGACCCTGGTTGAATGAGATGAAATGGTAGGACAAACATTAACAACACAGTCATGACATATGACATAACAAACATGCAGAGTACATTACTAGTAAATTATAATTTGCATATTGCTTCTTTTTTTATATGTGATGATATTTCAAACCAATAAATATGAGATAAGTACTACACAGTGAAGAAGTGAGGCTTTGGCAATGGAAATCCTATGTTTTAATTTAAATAAACCCTCTTAAAAGGCTACTGACTACTTCTGATGTTCACTGAAATTCTATTTTTTATGAAGAGAACTATCCATGTAGACTGAAAGGCAATACGTGGCTAAAAAAAGAAAAAGGGGTTTAGTGCTTAGGTAGTATTCAATTCCACTAAAACATAGGTGCCAAAGAAGAAATTTGAGATTGCTTTAAAAGATCATAAAAAAAATTTGAAATCCTCAGCCTTTGAGTGTTATTACATGTGATATTCAGTAGTAAGGTACAAGGAAAATAAACAGAGCACTGCAGGCAGCCTTTGAAATAAAACATACACCTAACCTCCTACAGTGTTATGTGGTATATACAAATATTTTATATTTTAAATGAAAACTATTACCACAGTCTCCCTGGTGAAAATAATAACTAACTTCATCACAGTTGCCCCTAGCCAGTGTCTACGTAAATATAAAAGTGAATTAGGGAGAGATATTACATTTTTAATGACTTGTAACAATGCCTTACTGCCAGTCAGCAAGATGAAGTCTTGTAAGTTTTGAGTATGAAACTTGGAATTTAAAGTCAGACGGTTCTAAAATTATTAAGTTTTGAAAGCTATTTCAGGTCTGTGTAAATATTGCTACAAGTAAGACTTTTTTGTGGGTTTTTCGCCTTTTTTTTTTAAATGTATCTATAATGAAACAGTGAAGAGCTGAAGTTAAAGGCATTCATAATGAGGCACATAGTGAACTTTAGCCATGTTGCCTTGCTACAGGAAAATAGTTCGTATCATGATTTATGTTTGCTCTTTGTGTTTCACGGGATGACTGAAAAAGAAATTAGGGGAAACAAGTGTTTCTTTCAAATAAACAGCATCTTTATGCATTAAGCCTGGCTTTTCATTGATAGTTTGTTAAATGAATTTGTCACTATAAATTGCTGAGCACATGGTCAAAATCTTACAAGGATAAGTAATATCACTGCTCAGTTTATACAGTTTACAGTGAAACGATTAGGTCACAGCAGGGATTCAACGTATTAATTCGCTATTCTTAAACATGCATGTAGCATATGGTAATACGGGCTTGAAATTTTTGTGGAAATACTACATTTCCTAAAGAAAAAAACAGAAGTCTGCAAACTGTAAAAGAAATACTGTTTCAATGGTCACACTCTTACATCATATGATGCGCATGGATGGCATGACAAATACAAATGTTTGAGATATATGTGCTCAGTCCTGTCCTTCAAGTCAGACTTCTGACCTACTCTGGGAATATACAACAAAGCAAACAAATGGCAAACTAAAAAACCCAAGCAAAAACCAAAACAACCAAAAAACTCCAGAAGAAAGAAGTTGTTTTCTTACAAGAAGGATTAGCACAAGATTGAACTAACTTACTAAACTGAACAGTACTATTTAATATTAATTTTACTCAAGCACTTACTGGCTTCAGTAGCAATTACAATGAAATGAGCTGGACAACCTGCATACCTACAAAAGAACAGGGAGCTTGTACCTCAAGACTTTGTGATAACTGCAGAGGAAGTTACTATCCAGCAAAAGCAGGTAGTCTAGTCTGGACTTAGGATACGCACACATTTTTATACCGCAGTAAAATATCAAGTTACAAGGAAAATAAACATAACATACTTACATGGACTTGTGATCCAAACGGCTATCTGGAGTGCTGAATATAAAGCTTAATTGTTTTAGAGACTTTTTTTCTTATGGAACTTTCTGATTAAATTATTCAGCTCCAAGATACCATATTTGTATAAACGTCAAGATTCCCTCTTGATTATACATTATCACACCTCATCATATGTCACGGTGACAACTTAACAGGATCTAACAGATTTCTCCCTGATTCTGGAAGAACCAACAATGTAGCACTGTACTTACAGGAGGTCCTGTGGGGTGGGGGAGAGGGAAAGAAGGTAAAAAAAAGAGAAAAAAGAACACGTAAGCTTACGAAGCTATTAAAGAAAGATACATATGTATGAAGTCAAGCACAAGGCCTCAGGATTGTCAGTGAGCAGCACTGCTAATAGAGTGTGCACATTTTCCCACTCAAGTAATCTTTAGCTTTGGTTGCGCTCCGAAACTTGTAAATATGACTACTGCTTAAATGCATGCACTTACCTTACCAATTCTTCAATTACAGTCATGCAATCTTATGAAAATTGCTTCTCCATCCATTTCCATGCAATTTCATGCCAGTCCAAAAACACCAGCCACAGACTACAATTCATTTTGTCAGACTCCACATAAAGCATATGTAACCACATCACCAGTTTCAGTCAACCACACACTTGGCATTTGATCACAGCTTGGCTGCAAAATTGCACAAAGTACCCTTGGCATTTAACCTGGGCATCTTGTCAAGACATACGTGTACTAGCATCTTCCAGCCTTCCAATTTTGCCCGTGAGGGGAGGTTTCAGTGGCCACCTGACAGCGCTGAACTTTGTTTTCATCGCCTTCCTCTCTCAAGGTACACATATAAAATGGTCCCCATTAAAATGTCACACTTAGTGAAGTGATATTTGCACATTTTTTCAATTATTTAGACCTCAAAGACTTTTGTATAGCAGTTCTTGGAAACATTATCAAAGGGTCACAAATCAAACCTACTATTTCAGTCTTATTAAGTTGAGCAGCTGCAGCTCCCAAATCAATGGCATTTCATTAAGCTTTTATGCCTCTCTCTAATTTCTGAATAAAGTGAAGTGCAAAAGGAGTATAAAACAGCAGCAGCTGTACTTTGAGATTGCTTTTAATATTGACAGCCTTTTGACTTTAACAATGTAATTTTTATTGTCCAGCAACTAAGGTAATGTCTTTATCCTGGCAAACATTCTTAAACAGCATTTTAAGGTGCAGGTCTGTTTTTAAATGAGAGATCAATTTCCTTTATTAATAGTTTAATATGTGTTTATTTGAGATGTAAAATGAATCAACGAGCATCCCACAAAGTAATTGCCAGGATCATTTGTAACTCAATCTTCAACCACAGAATTTCCTTCTGCATCATAGCCTCTTTCTCTGAAGTAAATACTAAGCCAACACTGAATTGAAACACCAAGGTGATTTTTATCAACCTTTGGCAGGGATTGTCTTCAGTTTTGTGATTCAGGAAGATACAGAAATAGTTTTTAAATTACCACAGCCAGATAAATTACCATGTACATAGATAAGAAAGGCTACAGAACATTTACAGAGATCGAGTTGATTGGAAGATTTTCCTAGCTGGCAGATTAGACAAGAGAGAGTAGAAATGCTCATTTTCTACTGCATCACCTCCACAACATTCACCTTGATGAAAAATTCAATCCCGCAAGGTAATCAACAGTTTCGATTCCTGTGGATGTCAGCAGGAAGAGGTCCTTAGCCTCTCACAACTTTGTGTCAAATGAAATTTCAAGCTTCACACCACCAGCAGGATTCTATCTACAGCAACCTCCATGGTACAGAGTAACAAACCAACAAATATTTTTTCTTATTTCTCTTAGAACTTAAGCGCTATTCATTTCTAGTAAACAATTTCTCTCATACAGTCTACTTATCACATTATTTCCCTGAGTACTGACATTCTTGACATAAGGAATTTTATTTCCTTCTTTATTTCCTTATAAAATTGTTCACCTCAAACCAAGGGGGTCCAATATAACACTGACATAGTGCTCCAGCTACGGACTTACATGGAGTTATTCTAACATGTGCAAGTGTGAGAAGACACTTAAATGGTTTGACAATTACAAATGTGTTACCAAAGGTACTAGGTCGAGTATTATGAAGCTTGCCTACAAATTAATGATGCCCAAGGCTAGAAAAGTATGCCAACGGTCACAATCTTTTAACAGAGAAGTTTCAGAATTCTCTTTCACAGCACACATGCAATACAACCAAAAACGAAGACATGCTGTGTATGCATCCTCACAAAAACACAGACATCACACAACAAGGGATCTTATGAAATTGAAAACTTACCTGTCTCTCCTCTTCTTCCCCGCTTACCTCTTTTCCCTGGAGGACCTAAAAAGAAGATGGTGGATTGTAACTTTTTCCCTTGAAATTACATGAAGAATATAATTTTTTTGGATGTAAGGGCATAGAGTGATGTATTACACAAAGTTCAGAGACTTTGGCTGAGTAGGGGTAAAAGATAACCCGAATAAGATTTAGGAAGTTGGAGATAAATTTGACAGTTACGTTACCACCACACCCTCTCTGAAAAAAGGATGGGAGAAACTTTGGAGGTCATCCAGTTCATCCCTCTTTCTCTTGGAAAAAGCGAACCAAATCTAAATTATAACTGCAACTTCCACAGGCATTCCCCCCCCTTCCCCAGTATTTCACTGTTTTGACAAGTGGAACATTTCTTTATGTCCAACTTGCTGCACTGAAGCCCATCAATTCATGTGCTTCCCACCATGAACTCCAGAGAAGAAACTGTCCCTTTTCTCAAAAAATTCTTGGTATTCCTCAGAATTGCTGCACCACTCCTTTAATCACCTTAAACCAAATATATCATGGGACATTAAGTTTTATTCAATTATTCCCATATTAAGCCCAAAGATTAGTATTTATTTATAGGAGCAAATCCCCTGGAAAATGCTTTCCGCCTCTACCTGAAAACATGCAAAAGATGGAGAAAGCATCACCTGGCTTGCCATCCCCCAAACATTCAACAACAGTGTATGTGTTGCCAGACACAGTCTAAGGTGCTTTGCCTCCAGTTTATGCTTGTTAGCCATAACACAATGGCCTAGTTACTGTATGCTTTTTGTTAAGAAATCTTTATTTCTCATTGTGCCCTTTCTCCCCAAATATCTATATACTGCAACCAGTATCTGCTGCTAACTCTGAAGAAAAGGAAAAATCCTTTTTGTCCTTCATTTCTGCCTTCAGTATCATTTTCTAAACCTGCAGACATCAGATGTCAGACTGCAGACGTTTTCCCCCTTCTTCCTGGTGACCTTGACGTGCTGTTCCCGAAAATACAAGGAAAGCACACTTGCACTTCTCCTTGAATAGTGTGGAGGAGAAGCAGCAGCTGCGGGGATGACACAGAGTACTGAAACACGGTTGCTCTGAAAAGAGAACCACAGGTGGGACTCTCAAAGCTGCTGAAGGGAGGAAAGCACACGGGTGGAATTTCCAAAAGCAGCAACACGTGCAGGACCACAAGTACCTCTGCTGTGGCTGTATCTCGCTGTTTGTAATAGATATTAGATGCACAGGTGTTTTTCTGCAAATAGTTAAGCAACTGTCTGATACTTTAAAAATCATCTGAACTATTGTTCCAAAGCTTTTAAATAGCGTTGCACTATATATTTGCAGCAATCTGGCTTAAAAGATTAAGATACTGAAAAGCAACATTAGTGATACAATTTCAATATATATGGGAAACAGCATTTGTTTTCCAGGGAAATAAAATATTATTGATTTAAAAAGAAAGGAAGAAGGTAGAAGAAAGAAAGAAAAAAAAAGAAAGAAAAAATAGAAAAGGAAAAAAGAAAAAGAAACTAGAAAAAGGAAAAAGAAAAAAAAGGAAAAAGAAAAGGGAAAAAAAGAAAAAAAGAAAAAAGAAAAGCAGCTCTTGTCTTGAACATAGAGAGGTTTATTCCTATCAGAGCATTATAAGTCTCACTAGAATTCTTCTTTTTTCTTCTGTTTTAGTAATTACAGTAGTGGCATAATGCAACACAAGTTTAAGACAGTATTATACAAAGCAAGAATGGCAAGGTTATTCATAATCAAAACCATACTTAACAAGACAAGAATATTTTGGTATTATGAAAAATAGCAAAAGTGTCACTTCTGTGTGGGGAGAACCTTGCAACTTCCTCCAGAAACACTCCATCCTCTGCAAGATATCTATGGAAACTTCTTACACAGGAACACGGCATGTTACAAACATAAGTTCCTACACACACCTCTTCTCCCCCTCACCCCCCCCCCCCAACTAATACTGAAACCTTTTAGAGTCCTTCTGCATGCACACAGCCCTTCAGTGGTCCCTCTGTGGAGATTTCCTGGGCTGTCCCCAAGCTCACAACACAGCCGTGCAGCAATATGGACTCAACAGAAACATGGATGTGCAGGAGAAAATTAAAAGGTTCTTCTCCAGGTAATGACATGTCATTCAGCATATAGCAAAAATATACTGCTAAACAGGGTGGTAATATTTTATTTTATTAAAATTTAACTATGCTGTAGGTGTGCCCATGCACACACACAAAAAGTTCTACTATCAAGTTTCCTTTTGAGAAAAGAACTTTGAAACTAAAAAACTTCAGCTACAGACCAGCAAAAGGCATCAAAGTCACTGACAGAAAACTGTGAGGGTCATTTCAAGCTATGAATTTTAGGAAGGAATGGAATTTGCCCAGCAAACCAGACTTCCATAGAGCACTAAGTTGCCAGTTTAGTAGCTGTGCACAGTGACGGTAAAGAAGGGACTCCAGTTCAGCTCTCTTCTCAGACACCAACTGCTGATCCCTTCTAAGCCATTATTCTAAGATTATCAGATTTAGATCTAAGTGTGAATCATCAGGGAAAATGGGTGTAATTATTGTATTTCCAAAGTAACCACATCACTGAGGATACAAAAAAGATTATTCTGGCCTTAGAGCATTAATCAAATCATACTACCACCCCTGACCATCAGATCAGCAGCTTTTAAGGGTCAAATAATGTGCATCGCTGCTCTCTCTCATTAAAAGTTGTTTTGATTTCTGCACTATCCAAGTCTCTGACAAGGTGGTGGCATTTGCAAAACTCATAAGAATTGTGAAACGAGAGATTGATCTTGCAAATTTCTACAAGGTTTTGGTGACCATTTGAGGAAATAGTTTCTATATATTTATCTAATTATTTACTTTTTACCAATACAAACTAATTCATTTTAAACAGTTAATCACAGATGGTTTCAATTCACAGAAACACTAATGCTGACATTTATGGTCATCACTAGATGACCTACTACTTCATAAAGCACATGAGCTTTCATGTTTTCCTGAACAGGCTGCTTTCTCTAAATCTTAACTGCTAACATCATCTCTAGCTCCAAGAACTTCAAATTATCAAAACCCTGGGCATTTTTCTATAAATATTAATTTTCCATCTGTCTGTAATTTGATAACTTTGCACTAATTGGAGGATTTGGTAGAGACTCATCACAGCCAAAGGAGCAGTGGATAAAGTTATACTATGGACAATGTCAGCTAACATCAAGTCCAGTGAGTGTTACAGCTGGCACAAAATACTCAACATATGACACAACTACTCTGAACCTTTTTGCCTGGGGTAAAAGAAAATATCTCTAATAGTATCAGAAATGTCCATGCCGAATTGAATTTAATCCAGAGTATTTTAAGAGTATTTTGTTTTGAATAATTTTCATATTAAAAATATAAAAGAAATATAGAAGTTCAAATCTCAGTGGACTAAGTTGGGTTCATACAGATTAATGATATCGAGCAAGAAGCAAAAGCTACTTTATAGTAGCCAACTTTGCCAACACACTGTTTTCCTAAGATGACTACATTTACCTACAGGTAGGGAGTAAAATGCTAGATCAGCTGGTTTTGATTTTTAACTTTGTTTAGTTTCAAAATATTTGAAATTATTTGTTTCTCCCAAAACCATTTACGGTCTAAGTTTTATGAAGAGAAAGCTTAAAAGGGATTTTTTTTTTTATTCAAGTGTTTAAAATATTAATGCCACTGCTATTTCATATCTATGAAGGGAGTTTTGGAATTGAAAGAATTAAAAGTCAATTGAAACTAAAAGTCAATTAGTTATGTGAATTTATCTTCTTAAGCAAAAACTGCTCAAAAAGTTTTGCCTTTCTTACCTACCATAAGAGACTGACAAACCCCACAAATAAACAGAAAAAAATCCTCCTACCCCACACAAAATGGATGAAAACTCCTGTATTCTGTATTCACCTGTATTCACCTTGTTCTTTGTACTGATATATTTACAGCAAACAAATTCTACACTTCAAAGCAGTAGACTAAAAAAAAATGCATAAAATCCACCACATTTGGTGGATGAGACCTGGAGTCACTCAATCAAATGCTCTGCTGTTTGGTCATAAGCTTAGCTAGAAACTCAAGTTTGTCCTAATTTTGGAAAGAATTACAGTGGCATTATCAAGTCAAAGGAAAAGGATTTACCCATCTTGGATTATACCAAACTCCAGAACCTATTCACTGTCACTGCAAGTAAGAGCTCCTACAGCACACTATGGACCAACCTAAGAATAAGAGCTCAGAATCCTGTTTCCTGTTTTACTGATTGCTCACATATAGTTTGACACATACATACAGTTACTGTTAAAGGTAAAGGAAACAAGCATTCCATGTGTACACAAGAAGAATAATATTTTCCTGGCTATTTCAAAGGACATCCATTTCACATAAAGTTTACAGCAACGTAACGTTTTGCCTGTCAAGTCAGAAAAATGAACTGACCCAATTACATTCTCAGAGTAAATCCTGAGCAACTGTATATAGTAGAAATACTTCAGTACCATCAGGTTGCCAACCTTGCTGAAATAATGTGATTAAAGTATCTGGAAGTCTGCTGAACTATACCAACCAAGCCTCCAAAACTATCCTTTCTGATTCAGCTCTAACACTGGTAAAATAACTGCTATTGGTTGCATTTCAAGCTCCATCACCCCAAGCTGTCAATGGATCCATCTCTCTCCTCTCCACTTCCAAAGTACAACCCAGCTGCCATCATTTTATCCCACTTCGCGCTTCTCCCTGTCAAAGAAACTCAGGCAGGACTTGCAGAACAGAGCCAACCCCTTGATGATCACAGGGAGAGGAGAGCTCCCCCAGCAAACTGACACCTCTCTGCTTTACAGCTGTAGGAGCACCAAGCGACACTGCAGGCCAGCACTGCAGGTAGGCAGCAGAGCAGAGTGGCAGCTTTTGAGCCTAACACCTCCTCCTGGGAAATATGGATGCCATGAGCAGGGCAGCATGTGACTCCAGTTAATACTGCGTGACCAAGTGCCTCATTCTGCTAGCCTGCTCCTGCCGGGATGGTCATCAGCTTCAGCAAACACACCGAAACATCCTGATGTGCTGAGCACTCACCCAATGGATGTCTGTCTGGGCAACGTGCGATTCAACAGGCACATCCATCCTCCCTTAGCATTGCCATCAAATCCATCCCAAGTAGGGAAGAATAGGAAGATTTCTATCCCCAAAGCTGAGCATGTTCTTATGCTGCATGGATCTATTCAAGGCTACTTCATCAGCCTTTTTTGCTCTTCCCTCTTTTCTCAGCTTTTTTAACTCCTGTAACACTTGGACTCTTCTTTTCTCCCACTCTGCATAACCATTCCACCTGGTGTGTCAGTCTTCTCCTTTGTACTTCTGACTGTCTGGGACAGCCTGCCTGAATTTCCTACCTCATAAAATTGTCTATCTCATTTCGAACATCAGCTGGATAAATAGCATCCATTGTTTCTCACACAGTACATCATCTGTTTGGCTCACCACGAAACAACATTGCATTGCAGGGCTTGGATACATGTCAGAGGCTATTATGCAACTTGGCTGAGGAAATGCCAAAATCAGTCTGTCTGATACCCACAGCAAAGAAACATGACCTCCCTAAGTCAGATTATTTGTACCATTTCTGCACATGCTAAATGCCATCTAAGTAGTGATATCTAGCCTAACACAATTTCACTAGTACCAGATACTACTAAGGAAGAATACCATTATCATCACCTGTAAAATAGTCAGAGTTCTGCACACATATATATATATTCACAGAACCCTAGAAAGGCCTGGGTTGGAAGGGACCTTAAAGATCATCTGATTCCAAACCCCCTACCATGAGCAGGGATGCCACCCAGTAGATCAGGTTGCTCAGGGCCCCATCCAACCTGGCCTTGAACACTTCAAAGGAAGCAGCATTCACAGCTTCTCTGGGCAACCTGTTCCGCGATCCTCACAGTAAAGAATTTCTTCCTAACATTTAATCTAAATCTCCTGTCTTTTACTTTAAAACTGTTCCCTCTTGTCCCATTACTATCTGCCTACATAAAAAGTTGTTTTCCCTCTTTTTTATAAGCCCCCTTTAGGTACTGAAAGGCCACAATGAGGTCTTCTCAGAGCCTTCTCTTCTCCAGGTTGAACAACCACAACTCTCTCAGCCTGTCCTCTTAGGGGAGGAGCTCCAGCCCTCTAATCATCTTGGTGGCTCTCCTCTGGACTCACTTCAACAAGTCCACATCCTCATGCTGGGGGTCCCAGAGCTGGACACAGTACTCCAGGTGGGGTCTCACGAGGGCAGCGTAGAGGGGCAGAGTCACCTCCCTTGCACTGCAGGCCAAGCTGCTTGCAGTGCAGCCCAGAACACAGCTGGCACTCTGGGCTGTGAGCACACAGTTGGTTCATGTCCAGCTTTTCATCTACCAGAACCCCCAAGTCCTTCTCTGCAGAAAGCAGTCCTTCTCTGCTCTCAGTTCTCCCAGTCTAGTCTCATGTCTGGATTGCCCTGACCCAGGTGCAGCATCTTGCACTTGGGACTTGTTGAACCTCATGAGGTTCTTGTGGGCCCACTTCTTAAGCCTATCCATGTCCCCCTGTATGGCATCCTGTCTGTTGTGTCATCTGTAAACTTGCTGAGGGTGTACTCAATCTTGCTGTATGTGCCATTGATAAAGATATTAAAGAACATCAATCCCAGGACAGAGCTGTGAAGGTCAACACTTATCAACAGCCTCCACCTAGACATAGAGATTTGCCTGCAGTCTCAGGCTCTCACTCCAACATGGCTCCTACAAGAGGAGCCATTCCTGCAGAGCCTGGCAAGAAGCATCTCCCAGCCCTTGGGTTCTCAAGTACTTTCTCAAAAGCAGGTCCTCCTTTCAAGCACTGTCTGTACTCAGAACTTATTTCTATAATTTCTCTAAAGACAGTTCACTTCAATCTGTAAGTTTAACTCTGCTTCATCTTTCCCTCTAATATCACACTGGCTCACATTGAAATAAAGGGCAAAAATTTCTTATGCAAAACTTAATGTCTTCAACTATAAGGTAGAAGACAAGCCTTGATAAGAAATATGTTCAAAAATTCAGTTCTTGGCTCTGGGTAACCACTGGACCCCTCTCTTGTTTTCCATCTAACACAGAAGTCCAAAGATGTTTTCCTCCTGTAATAGTTGCAGTAGAGGGTTCACAGTAACCCTGGGTTTTTAGCATTCCCTAAACACTGCATAACTCCCACTTCTCTCTCCCTCCAGCTGCACTCCACACACACTTATGGACACATAAGTCTTCTGGCATGAACATATTTCACCTGTTTGGTCTTATTGAGATCCAGGTACTGGGAGTGTCTGAAGTCTCCACCAAGCCCACAGATAGTTGGGTTGAAGCTATCTGAGGGCTTTGCAAATGCTTGCTGGTGTTGCTCCCTGGGACTAGATGCTTGAGTTCTTAAGGGATTAATATCCCCCTTTAGGTGTTCTGCTACCAGTTCCCATCCCAATCCGAAGACTGGGTTCATTAAACACGACATAAAATATCAGGTACATGTGTCTTCTATCAATGCCACAATATAAGGTGAGTTATGTGCTTTCTACAGATACCACATATGACCTTATTAACACAGGTAATATGTCTGAGAGTAAGTTGTTCTGTCTACAAATCCTCCTCCCACCAGTTTTTTCTCTGTGTTTTTACATTATTTTTGTTTTCATGTTCTGTATGAGTGACCAGCAAAAGTGCAACCACTGGTTTACCTAAGAGAGCTACAGCATATTTTGCATTATTCTTCATCCCTATGTATGCTAATACTTTGGTCATATCTTTGGCCACAACTGCAGTTTTAGGAGGGCCTTCATTGACCTATTCATACATATATCACAACTTTACTGAATCATAGGAGTCTTGCGATGTATTACAGTCCCAAAATTTAATCATGCTGATATTTTCTCTCCTTCTTTTCTGTTCAGTAGTAGAGGACTGGGATAGAAAAGACTGCTGCTTCTGTGAACTCGTTTTAGGAAGACTTAACAATGCAGAAGTTATAGGTTCTTGAACTTTGCATTTTTCACAGTACTGCATCACCGCAGTGCTGTGGGAGAACATGTGTCCTGATGATATTTAAAATACTGTCAGAGGTGAAAATTCACATTTAAAAGGCAACCAACAAAATTATGCGTGTCAGATCCCAGTATTTGCCTCCAGATATAATTATGATCTGTTTTGCTAAAGCTGTCTGAAATAGATCCCAATACCCTGGGCTGAAAGAGTTTGCTGGTTCTTACAGACTAAATTTTATTGGTAAGACCGTTAAACTATTTTAATGAATATATAACACTCCATGCCTACATGGTCATCTTTGCAAATGCAGAAATAGCTCCCATCACCTGGCTGACAAATATTGCTGAGGGACAGCTGAAGCATGTAGGGATAGCTATTCTATAATGCAAGGCATGAAAGCATTATCATTTCAACTGGTCATTCCATTGTATTATTACCATGGCATATCAATAGATGGTCCTATGATGCAAAAAGCATATGTCATATTGAGAAGAACTATTTAAGCTTCATTTAGCTTTTTCAGATATTAACGTAGATGAAATAAGGAATAAGGTATCAGAATTAGATTATTCTTCAGCCTCAACAGAACTTAAATTACTTTAGGAAGAAATTAGACACTTTTTGAGGACACACAGCCATACCAGATGGCTAAGTAACTACACAGTAGAACTGTGGTCATATAAAAGCAAAATCCTCAGAATTAGAAGTCCTTAAAACCTAATCATGCATTCACCTTTAGGAAGTCTCATTATATCTCAGTGTCAAAATTCTGCCACCAGGAAAATGACAAATGATAACAACATAACAACCATGTAAAGCATATTATCTTTATCAAATGCAGAGCTTAGAACATGCTAGGTCTCAAGTACACTTAGTCAAGATTTCCAAAAATGAGTCAATCTTTCTCTACCATTTACACAATAACACCAGCTATAGGTTAGGACAGAGAAGTACTGCAGCATTTCAAGTAGTCTAGTTGAGAGAGAGGAACTTTTCCATGTCAGTCAATACACTCCCTCACCCCAGTAAACGGCAGGCACCCTTCCATGCAGTAAGCACAGTGCAACCATCTATCCTGGTTATGGCTTTCACATTACTTTTGTTGAGTTACACTCAGTCTGACTGATTTTTCATCTAAGCACATGGCCTTGCATGTGCATGGGAGACTTTGGTCATTCCTTTCTCTGAGGGTTCACTCTGACCTGAGGAAACCTATGACCTCAAACCTTCCTCTAGAAACCAAAGGTGTACGTCTCTTCTCTCCTCAAGAGAAAAGGACATCTCTCCCACGTCACAGCGGGAGAATGAACACAGATTTAGATGTGTGGGCCACACCAGGGCTGAAATCCCTTCAACATGTTAGAATCAAAATGGCTTTTTCCATTTCCTCACAAGTCCTATATCAATTTATTCCTTCTGCTGCAACTTCACACCAGATTCATGATGTTCCTTTCCCTTCACATTTCATTTGATTTAGTTTGCTTGTTTTGCTTTTTAAAATGCATTCTTTCTCCTCAGTAGTCATATGACTCTCGGCTGCCAGGCCCAGTACCCCAGCAACTAGGTGCAACAGCTGGAGAAAAGTCTTGCTCAAGCACCCACGTCAGGATTAGACACACTCTCAGTACTCTTGGTAGATGAAACACAGGCTGTTAGTTTTCCTTTGGGGCTTTTGCATTGGGATAGCTCACTTCAGTGCAAACATGGGCTGTGTTAAGCACATGAAAAGGATGATTTTTCCAAGGCTTATAACTTCATGAAATTTAAGTGTCATCTTTTCCCCACACATGACAACAGCAGAAGGTCATATAGACCTGATGTCACCCAAGGTTAAATTTCAATCTTTCACTCCAAATTACGGATATTTGAGATTTAATTCACAAAGAAAAGGTAAAGCCAGAATATGTTTCCTTTAGCTTTCGTTCTTGAACATCTGGTCCTGTTTACAAAGAAAAAACAACAGACTGCAGTTACTTTTTGGCAAAAAGGTAAGCCACTGAAAACTGAGTCTCACAATGAAAAGAGAGAGGCAATGGTAACAACGGCAGCTACTCACAACCCTTATCACAGTTAGTCACATTATTTTCACTGGCAGTAATGAAAGTAAAATTACCTAAGGATCACTGATACAGTTTGCTCTGAATGCTCATCACAGGATGGGAGTTTTGCTACAGTTTTCAACAAGCATTGATTCAAATTAATAGAAGTGCTTTCAAGTGACTACAGTCTTTTTCAGTTTTAGTGCCTTTTGTAAACCTGAAGTAATCTACCTTAACATATTTTTATAAGGTACTCAGCTTTTCCACATACTCTATTTTTTCTTCTCAGCTCAAGAACAAACCTAAAATCCAAAGTATTGACATAAACAAATGAAATTCCCATGACGTAATTTGTCATATCACTTTCATTTTATTCTAAAAACTTTCTCTTGAAAAGTCACTGAATAACCTTTCCAGATTTTTAAAGATGTGGAGTGACATCAATACTGTATTCAGTTAAAACTGTACAATACAAATGAAACAAATATTTAGCATCCTAGACTATCTCCACTTACATTGTGGAGTCCAGGTGTCTCCTCTTACTACAGATTTGATCCGCATGCTTAACTTTTAAGCCGTGATTGACAAGAGTTCGTGATTATGATGACAGATTAAAGTGTTCATTGAATTTAGAGGGGTTTTATTTCAGTTGTGACAGTAATGTGCTGGGAGACAATGAAATACAATATCACAGGATTAAAGGCAGCACATAACTAGTCAGGCACTGGTACTGCAATCATCTTGGTCTCACACACATGCTGATCACCCATTTAAACATAAAACCCTACCCTGAGCAGTGCATATTCCTTTCAAAGCAAAGTCTTGCTCACGTGCCTCCTCTCATTTCTAACATAATAAATATATCATCTGACGAGGAGCTTAGTGACAGCTGCACAAGTTAGTTCTAATTACAAAAAATAATAAGTGGCTTTAAAGGGTTCAATAAGTCTCTATTGCATAACAGCAGCAAAGCAGCACAATTTCTGCTTACAAGCAAAAGTAAATACATAAATAAAAACAGTGATAGGACTGCCTTACTCCCAAACTCCAAATGTCAGTCTCTTCTGGATAATCTACAAAAACATTCCCTCTTTTGACGCACCACTGACCTACAGATGGGGAAGACAACAAACTGGACACAAATGCTTCAAAATTATTTGCCTGAATTAACACAGGAGGTACACAACTGCAAAAGACCAAAAATAATAAAAAGGAAGTAATACCTTCACTTTGTTTTATATCTTACAGCTGCCTGTGAGCTTCAGCAGTGACACAGGTTCTGGTTCCTAAGGAGACACACATTCAACCTGACAGACACCAGTAAAATATTTTTAGTATCTTGGGCTACATCCTGCTCCTTAAGTCTCGATTATTTCAAACAGCAAACTTCTCAGAAAAAAAATCTTCAAAGAAAGTGCAATCTCCCATGCTTTAAACACTCTCATGAGACTATGCTCATGAAATATAGCAGCTTGTCTTTGATCTACTGGACATTACTTTAGGTTGAGATGTGAGTGCAGCGCATCATGACAATAAAAGAAGACTCCAGTAGATGTCAACAAACCAGAACTTTGATTATTCTTTCTGTACAAGTCTCATAATTTGAGAGGCTAACCAACAGAAGTTGTACTAGGTCAGGTTCAGAGTAAGATTAAAGAATTAATGGATGAAAGTCTCTTATATTGCTATAGTGACTTGTTTCATTATATTTTTTCAACTGTTTTTAAGTGTCAAAAATTTTCTAATATAAATGTAAATCTTAGTACATGTCCCACATATGGAGAACTCACAGAAAGAAGCACAAGAGAATGGATGCTCTCAGCTGCTTCTCTGCGACCAGCTGTATCTACGGTAGCTGGGAAACCATCCAACGCTGTAACGCTGTCAGCCAACTGTAACCCCATGTTGAACTTAAAGAACTTAAGCCACTCTATTATTGCCTTTTCACAGGTGGAACCTGTGCCCTTTTCTCCTATCAAGATCTTTTTTGTGTCATAATAGAGACTCAAAAAATCTAAAGACTGTTCATATTAATTTATATATATCATCCTTTATCTATACAAATAAAATGGACTAGCAGTACAAACAAGTAAAAAAATTCCATCTCAAGCAAAGCACATGGAGTTGATCTATCATTTTAGACTGCCAGACACACAAATATACACTCAGAGTCAAGTACACACACACAAAAGAGCTTTCTACTTTAAGGTAACTCCAGAGGGCCTTATCAGCTTTGACTGAGGCAAATCTTCCTCTGAAGCTACAGGGCTTTTACATGGACATATGCTGAATTTAGAAGAAACAACTTGAGATTTGGCACGGTTTCAAAGAAAAAAACAATGTAATGGATATTTTTCATAATTATTACAGAACTAGGTGTCCTCTAGCATACAATAGTTTAACACGCTGCTGTCTAAATAAGGTAATAAGTAACACACAGATTATACATAATCTGTTATTATTTATGCAGGAAGTTTAGGTGAAAACTTTATTCACACTATTTTCAAAGAGTGAAGTAAAGACATTAACAATGTTTTTTACATAAGTAATACTAGCACAGAGTCAAAGCTGGTACTTAAATCAATCAAATTAATTAAATTCATAGCACAGGATACTTTTCTAATTGTGTCCATACATGAATGGGTATGAGTGTAAGCCAGTTGCAAAGAAAACATATCTCACTGTCAACAGGGCTATCTGCTTTTGGTCTTCCACCTACAAAACACAACTTTAGCTTTCTACAACTAGTAAGTAGCACTAACATTTGGAGTGAAATTATAGTAATTCATAACAAGCTTGTAAACAGAGAGCTTCTTACCTACAAGTCAAGCTGCAAGGAGCCTGACATGTTCTGTGTGGAACTATTGAAAATCCTGCTCTGAGCATCACAATAGAACCTTCAGGGAGCTGACCATAATGGAAGGCTGTTCCTCATACAGATGTTTGAGCAAGAGTTACATTCTTAACCTGCCCAGATGTGACATATGCAATGTGTCACGAATGGAATAAACCACTTTTTACAAACATCTTTCTTAGTGAAACTGGACAGCATGACCTAACACAGCCTCAAAAGAATGGGATGTTGAAAACCACTAGGCTCTGTATCACATCTGAAATGCTGTCTAGAGTTAATAAATTTATATAGTGCTGTACTTAAAATATCCTGAGAGTAGAATATACAAGTAGTTAAACATTAGCACTTGGCTATGACTAAGTGTTGCATTTTACTAGAGGCAGGGAAAAGCTATATTCATCATATAATGGGAAGTTATATTTGTAACCTCTGTCAAGGTTAGCATTAATCAAAGAATCTTCTTTTAAAGTTTAAACTTTAAGGACTGTCTGAATCAGGAAGTGAGTCATCCTCATACCCCCTTACAGTTACAACTATATCCTAGCAAGGGCTGCAGACCTGCTAAAAGTGTCCAGTGTTCTTCTTGTGAAAACATCTGTGCAAATCTCTCAGGCAGGGAAAAAAAAAAGTCTACAGCTTTACTTAGATCCCAAAATCAGTGATATGAACTCATATGTTCCTGAACAAAATACAAACTTGGCAATGATCTTTGGAACAAGTTATAGTTTGCATATAAACTTACTTGGCAAGACAGACAGCAGGGTATTGGAATAATTTCTCTTGGATAAAGGCACAGACTAACTCCTCGATGTCACTCATGAGCAAGCATGCTTGGGTCTGGTAATATTTCTCAGATGTTACTACAGGGTCATGACCATCTGCTGAATATCAAAGCCCAAACATCACTGCCAAATTAAGGCTACAATATCAACCCTTGTTAAAGTGATAGTGAATGCAATCAGCAGAAGCCTATCCAAACTGAAAAGACATTGGAAAGTCACCTGTTTACTGTAGCCTTTCAAATACAGGCACAAAGCAGACAGTGCTAAATGCACAAACACACACAGCAAAGGAAGCAAGGTTTAGCAGACCTAGAGGAGGCAGCCCCTTTCTGTGGACTACAAAAGGCCAAATTTGAAAGCCTACCATCAGGCAAGTCATACACAAATAAAAGACCAAAAAGCCAATATTAACCACGTTATTACAAAGTTTAGCAATTTCACTATAACATGGTAACAAATTCCGAGAAGCAAAGGTTTTTTTACGGCTGTTATTTGCAACTCCTCACACAACCTGTTGGTGAGAGCAAACAATTCATGTTGCCCAAGTTAACAACTAAAAACGATTAGGAAAAAAAAAACCACAAATTTCATTATTAGTGAATATGAGTCTCTAGTCTAGGCCCATACAATAACAAATGTAGGAACAACTTAAAATTAGGGCAATGTTCACTTAAATTAGATAAAGGCAGACCTTTAGCTATCAATCTATCCTTTTGAAAGATTTTATTAATTCCTGTGCAAAAGAACATTCACTCAGATACTGGTGCAATGCTAGGCATGTACCATTAAAGTTGTTCTTTGGATGAGGAGAGATGGGAACAGGGCAACAGGGTCACTTAAGAGGCTCAGTAGGAGTTTGATAGGGGCAGCCTATTCACTCTTAAGCTCTTGAAACTGTTGCTCAGTTCACTATAGAGAGTGCTTTGACAGACAGATATTGAGCCATGTAGCGATTACCTATTAAAACAAAACATTTGGTGGGGAAAGGGAGGAGGAAGAGAATCTCTTTGGGGATGTCAGTGTCACAATATCCAAAGAAGCAGATTGTTTCTTCACTTACAGAACAATCAGTAAATGCAACAAGCACCCTATGTCAAACCTTGATTTTGATTATTCAGGCTTTCACAAAGATTTTCCGGCTTTACCTCTTCTAATGTATAACAAGACATAAGCAAACTTTCCTCTGAAAATAAAACCCAACAAAGGCAAAAGCCACAAAACAAAAGTGTTGCTGGTTGGTTCGGAAGGTCTCTGAACCAAATTTCATTTGATTCATAAGTCTGATACTCTCTTTGGCCTTGCCTAAAGCCTGTCTAAAATGAATTACAGACAAGGCATGTTCTCCATTGAACCTCAGCTCCCCCAGTTTTGAAATACAGTTAAGGTAATGAATACATGAGGTTGGCTAGGACTTTTAGCGTAACATCTACTCCCTTTCAGTCTATTTAATAAAGGCTGTTTTTCAATGACAGAGTATAAACCCCTCTTCCTTTCTCCTCCCAAGCTACAAACTTTACAGCACCACGTTACAAACTGCATATGCTTAATACACAGGCTATAACAATTTCCTCTGTAAAGCACTTGAGAATCTACAGAACAAAATGTTTAAGTAAGAACCAGTTAATGGTAGTAGCACCATTACTAGCAGTGCCACTGGTACACTGTCCATCTCAAATAAGACAGAACTAATGTTCTGAAGTATAATATAACTTTCACCATTCAACACACATAAGAGTTATGTAAGGTAAAAATAGATACTTTTGATGTTAAAAAAAATACTGAGACAACAAACTAATAAGTAGTTGCCTCATTTATCACACTGCCACGCATAACAAAAATTTCTTATTGCCTCTGAAGAGTTTTGCTATAGATGTCATGGCTATTAAGTAATGTATTTCTTCTTCATAATCAGAAGTGTGCATCCCAAATTTTTTATGCTAAAGTATGCAAGTGTATGCAATCTATGTAAATACTTAAGAAGAACAGCTTAGGGTAGTAAAGCTATTTGAAATCAGGTTATTACTTTTTCTTGAAGAAACAGACTGAATATGGAAAACACTTTGCTAGCACTAGTAAAATTGCAGGTACGTGGAGCTTTTGGAAATCTTCATGTATTTATATTCTCTGGCTAATACAGATTTTTCACAGCAGGACCAGCAGGGGATTAATGAAATTACCTTCCAGCATCTTCTAAATTGCATAAACAATTCTAAGAGTTTGCTCAGTGTTGTCTCCCAGACAGAGAATCTATCGTACAGAAAATCAAGATGTACTGAATTAGCACTGGTACCCAAGACATTTGCTCAGCATGCAATGTAAAATCTTGATCACTATGTTTTGCATACATCAGAGAGCTGAAAACTTCAGTCATGACTATGAAAGCATCTTTGCTCCAATAAGAAGTTTTGCACCAAATAGACAGAACAGGGTAGAAAATACTAGGCAGGAGTACAAAGTGCTCTCTCACCACAGTAAAGGTGCAAGTATTTTCCTGTTCCTCCCTCTTCCTGAAATCTAAACAATTGTCAGAGCCTCCTGCATCCAGCATCCTCATACTCCAGATCAGTCTGTTTTCTGAACTACCTCATTCTTGCTTCCTACCCAGTGTAGAAGCATCTTCCAGATACTTCTTTGCTTTCCAGGAGACCTAAGGGTCTACATCGAGGCAGTCTTCACAGCCCACTTCCACAAAGAATAAAAATGCTAGCCAGTCTTCCAAAGTTACATCAATAATTTTTCCATGTCATGAGACTCTCAACACATCCCATAGCAGTACAGTGCACAGGCATCACACCTTTTTTACATCATTAACTTTCCAACCTCAAGATGCTGTCATGTATATAAATTACAAAAAGAGTTACAGTCTTCTTAACCCATGTTCACATCTTATAGAACATCACAAGTAACTGTCAATTTGCCACCTTAATTGCCATAGCATATGTTGAAAACTTCCTTCAGCTAATACCTGCCTGAAGAATGGAATTTTTTATAAAAGGACATAATGCATAGTGTTGGGAATTAATAGTTCTTTGTTGGGGCTTTTTATTAAAGTAATGAAAATCTGACAAGCACATAATCATTATTTCGTAATCTTTGCATCAACAAAGCAACAAAGCATTCTAAGGATTATACGAAAACTCAAAGGAGTTTTTCTCAGAAAATACAAAAACTCAGTTTCGAAGCCTAAAGAGACTGACAATAGAAATGGTACTTAATTTAGAATCCTGCTGCATATGTGAATATTCTGAAACTTTTTAGTACCTCTAATATCTTTGCACTGATTTCCTATTTTCCTCCTATCCAGATTCACTCGTTTTGGCTCTCGGAATCACATGAACTGGAAAAATATAGAATCTAAAACTAAAACATGAATCACTCAGTATTTACAGTTGCTATGCTTTGCACATGAAGACAGGATATTTACTATCAGTTCTTAGATTGGCCACCTACTGCAAAATCTTAGTCAAGTAACATTAAAAGCATCTAACCCACTTTCTATTTTCCAGCGCAGATTGACTCTACTTCCGCTAATATCCAAACTATTATATTAGAGATTAAATATTCTGTATTCACAAATCATAATAAGTTGAATCTGAAATGTTTATTTAATAGGATTATCATGTACAAGAAAATATTACATTACTATGTTTATTACTATTTCTGTCAGTGCAGGGTCAACACCTATGGATCTAGAATGTTCATACTATTAATACACTACTCCATATGTCAAGCCTGAAAATACTTAGCTCCTCACAGTATTGTGGGTACTTCTCAAATGAAAATGTACAATTTCTACTCTACCACAGCAGACAATACAGCAGTCTCTAGTATGGGTTTCAAGTCCAACCTTGCAATGATGGTATTAAGAAATATATACTGGTATTTACCGGATCTAAACAAAAACCTCAAAGTTGACCAAAAAACCCCTCAAAAAAAAAAAAAAAAAAAACAAACCTAAAAAAAACCCCCAAAAAATCAACCAGTAAAAGCAGATTTTCTTTTTTCAATAATAAAATATTTTTAAAGACATTTTTCAATTATTTCAAGGTGATGACTTACTTCTCAAAACTAACTCCTGCTACTAAGAGGGATCATACATCAAGGACTGCAAGAGCTTTAAAAGGCCAAATCTAAACACATCTACTCCAGACCAATAGTTTGTATCAGCCCAGACAGCTATGTATATTTTCACATCAGTGACTTACCATTATCACTACAGGAGGTGTAACTGTTTTAGTAGTCAGCTATCTTCTTCAGGAGTTCATGCCAACTCTACAACAGCCACGTGCAAACTTGCAGACTGGGATTTTATTCCTGTCTAAAGCAATGAACTCTAAAGACATCTGCAGCTGGGCATAATGCCCACACTGGTACAATTACAATGCTATGTCAGCTTCTCATTGTTTAAGGTGATGGATTTCATATCTGGCCACATTATCATGCCAGAGTCAATGGTATTTTTTTCTTGGAAGCAAGTTGGAATGGCATAGGACTGTGCCAATTTCAAAGTACTGTAATGTGTTTCTATAGCCTTTTTCATAGGTCATATTATAAAGCAATTTCTATTGTGTACTCTGCCAGCATTTTATCCTGAACAGGTGCTTAACAAACTTACAGACTGTTACAGTGCAATCTATTTGAGAAAATCAAGATACGAACAGCCAACCCCCTTGACAAAACAGCAACAATAGCATGCAAGTAGAATGGCACATTAAGTTTAACAGGCCCCTCAATAGGATCCCACCTCATTTATTAGATCAAGGATCACAAATTACATTGACAAGGGCAAAAGACCTTTAAATTTTAAAACAATACACAAAAGTAATTCTCAGCAAGAGTTCCCAGTTGTATTCACAACTGGAGAGAAGCCTTTTGGCTTCCAAATATCATCTTGTTGCTCAGCCACCACAGAATGTAGTGTGATCCAAGATGTTTTCCCAAGGCTTACTCCTATTAATGCAACACTAACAAAATACAATACATTTGGTACCATTTACATACTTGAACTTACAGACTCTGAATAAGGTTTGTAATACTCCATACAACAGAAAAAACATTAAGTAGCTGCTTGCAGTGTCTTCATCAGTAACAGACAGTGGAACTGAGTGCACTCTCAGCAAGTCTGCAGGTCACACCAAGCTCAATGGTGCAATTGAGATGCCTGACAGACTAGATGCCATCCAGAGGAACCTGGATGGACTTGAGAACGGGGTCCATGGGAACCTCATAAGGTTCAACAAGGCCAAGTGCAAGGTTCCTTGCTCTCGCAAAACGTCCCTTTCAACCAAAATGGTTCTATGATTCTATGAAATGTACAGCATCTTGCCTGGTTCACAAAATAAGGAAAACAACTAATATAGAGTATTCTAGAAAACAGTCCTGGGTAAAGAGCAAGAAAGAATTTACTCTGTGCCTCCCACCCCAACCAAAATCTACTGTTTAAATATGATTCACTATGGAACTATTCATAAATATTGAGACCATAACAGATGTACATTGTACATTAGCTACTGTACATGAAAATTCGCCCTGATGAAGAAACACCAATTCTTGTAGAAAAAAAAAAATTATGTGCTGTCATATAAAAAAAAAAATCCACCAAAATTACTTTATATAAATATCTTTTTAGAAAAAAAATATACATGTTTCCACAAATATAGCTACTTACAAACAGCTTTGAAACAGTTATTTCAAACTTAAGCACATAAGAAGCTGCCAATATTTTGAAAAGCCATAAAGAGATAACTTTCCATTACAGACACAGCTCCAGGGAGACATTGTCAGGCAATAAAATCACCTGAAAAGGTTCACAATGAGACAAGAGGATGCCTTCTCTTCCTTTTCAAAGGTCTGCAGAACACAATATAAACAAACCCTAAAAATTGCTAAGTGGGCTACCTTTACAAAGTCTTCACTGCAGACCATCCATGTAATGTGCTGTTAAAACACACTGAGGCCAGAATATTCTGGAAAGAAGACAATGCCAGATTCATATTTCATTTCTACTTTGTGATTCTAGGCTGCAGGCACACCTCTCCAGACCTCAGGTACAACCATCCCGCACTCTGGTAAATATGACGTGTGCAAAGCAGCTTGAGATATTTGATCAACACACTGGAAAAGAGCAAACTAGCTCTTCGTCTCCCACTCCAGCTTGGAAATCCAGTTTTAGCAGAACAGTACAGAAAATCATAGTATCTTCATGAAACTTTTAAGGAGCTAGTAAAAAGCCCCATCAGAATTTTTCAGGCACCTACAGAGCACTATCTGAGTGCCACAAACACATTCAATCACAGGTCCAGTGGAACAGTATGTTGCATTGTGTTGGTCAGCAGGGGTTGAGGCAAGAAAAGGGTTATCAGACAGTGAGTAATGGAACACCTGCTGTCGTCTATAGTCAGCTTTGAGTCCAGGCTACAGAGTTCCATCATTGACAGCATCAGAGTGTAAGTAATGCTGCAGGCCAAACATGGACCTGCCTGTCAACCTCCTGGTGTTTGGACAAAATGTCCTGAGAAGCTGATGTAGTAGCAACATTCAAGAAATGCAGGAATCATGGCTAGATCCCAGAAACTCAGCAATGGCATTAGTGATTCATGCTGTGGGTATTATTCTTAAATTCTATGGAACCTTTCAGTGTATGAGTCACATACATGGAGTCAATATGGTCCCTCAGGACTACTCAAAACCTTCCTCACTTTTAAAGCTTTTCAACACTGAAAAGAATTAGAACTGATATCTCTAAATCAAACCATCAGTTCCAACAAAAGTGTTGCGAAACATCCAGACATGCTTTCTGAGTAATACCAGTCTGAGCCACTGCCACATGCTGATCCAGTGCATTACTCTGGATCCAGCTTCCAAGCTATCATTTGCACAGGTGCAGGACAGGACTCCAGACTAAATGGAAACAACTTAAGTGCTGCTCATTTGTCACGTACAGGATTTGTGGTTAAGACCTAGAGGCCCTCTTGTCTACTTTGCCTCCTCAGCATCTGAAAGGAAGTAAAGGAAAACATTTATACAGGCCTACGGACAAGGATTACAAGAGCTGGATACAGAGTCTCACTAAAATCAAAAGGCTGAATTTTCTCTCTTCCTTTAGTACATTACAGGAGAAACAAAATTCTAGTAATGACTTTGAGAGTTACCCTTTGAATCTGAATCTGCATTTCTGACTCTTTCTAAAGTCAGCTTTATTCTAGAAAATTTTCCACCAATTTTAAAGATATGTTATATTTCTTGAATATGATCTGCAAGATTTCTGGTACCTACTGCATTGGTATATTCTGCAAAAAGGTCAAACAGCTGTTTCCTAAATCACTGTAAATATCAAAAACCTGACAATCAGTAGAAATATGTAAAAATGCTTCTTTACCATAGTTCAATATTTATACAGAATATTTATACAGAATTATGTATTATATGTTTATATTGGGTTAGGAAAAAGATAGGCATACTGTGGTGGTCAGATCATTATTATACACTTAGAATGAATGAATGAAGTCTCTGCCATTAAGCAAGAAGGTGCCTGAGAAACTGACTTTATAGGCTGGCAGTACAGTGACAGTCAGCACTGAAAGATATTATTTTGCTTCCTAGAAAGAATTTCAGCAAAATGCCACTGAATCAGTAGCTACTGCTCTTCTCTCTACCTGCTACTGTAGGTTCTTCAGCCAATTGACACTTGCTGTCTACCTAAAAGGAATAGACTTAAAATCACTAAAAAAACCCTCCAAATTTATCCAAGTCACTGAAAACCACAAAACTAGCTTTCAGTGTCAGCCTTTAAGTAAAAGAATAGCTTTTTAGGCACCCTTTCACCTTGCTCAATCACTGCAGAAGTACTATATTTCAGGGAGACATTTGAGAAGAAAAAAGCTTCTAGAAAACAGCTGTGAAAATCCAATTTCTAACCACTTGATTACTCGAGCTCTGTGGTTCCTTTCCATATGAGGACAAAGAGGTCAGAATGGATGGAATGGTGAGATGAGAACCACCAATGGGTCATAGAGAATACTCCTTTTATTACCATATTGATAACGACAGGGCACCTATGCTACCAAATAGGTGGCTGCAAACCACGCCTTACTGTGGGGCCACCATTAGCCTCTCTAGCTAATATTCTGCCCAGAATTCTTATTTACATAATACACAACACCTGGTGGAACGTACCCCAGGCACTGCCTAAATGAATTGAGATTTGACTAAACCTGTCCAGTTCAAACTGACTAGATTAGTCCAGCATGTGCTGGATAACAAAGCTAATATTTCTTATATCACTTACAGGCGGGTGGTGATAGAAACCACAGCAGAAACCACTATTTAGCCTTAAGAAAGGAGGAAGTCAGGGAGATTGGCCTGGGGCTAGATGACTGTGCCAATGATCTAATGTAGTCCCTGGGCAGGCAGAGTGGTCAGAGGGGAAAAATGCAATACATGGATTTCAGGCACCCCACGGAAGCTGCAATCCGATGAGAACAACTGCTACATGTAGTAGCTGAGCTGTGATCCACACACCTTGCACATCACCTGCTTGAGTGAGTGTCCCATTCCCCCAACCACCCGACAGGTCTGAAATGTAGGACTGAGGCTCTCATTTGTGATACATACCTGTTTGTAGAACAGGAATCACTACTGATCCACTGTATCTGTCCTGACAGAAAAATACATTATAGACTATATGTCAGCATGCGGCATGATTCTCTTCCAGCAGCCATCTCACTGATCTCCCATGACTACTTCAGTGGGTAGCAAATTAGTGCATTACTAACTACGGTAATATGAAGACTCAGATCTGCTTCAGAACAGTTCTTAGAAGAATTAAGAAACCAGGAAAAAAAACCCAAAAATAGTATTTAAATTACCTCATGAAACACCAAGCAGATGAAGTTTGCAACACACAAACGTCATGGGTTTTTTTGGAAAGGCTAATAACAAAAAATCTTACAGAAAATGCGAAGTTCTGCACCTCACATCTGAAAACATGCCAGGTGTATGCTCTTAAAAACAGAAATTTCCTTTAAATGACAGAAATCACTTGTGGAAAAAGAATGTTCTTAAGCTAAATGACTTCTCTTGAACAAGAAAGCCTTTTTGCAGTTATATAAAGCAAGCATTCTAGACAGACAAGGAAAACAGACATAGGAGTGTTGTCAAGCTTTTTCCAAGGTTTAGTCATTTGATAAAGCCTTTGATAATTTATTCATGAATGTTTAATCTGCAGCTTTAATCTTCAAACAGCTTCCTAACTAACAGATTTACTTCATTTCTCTTCCATATTTTTCCCCCACATAATTACTTTTTAGTTTTCCAAGCGATTTTCTGTATTGATTACCCCAGCAAGGAATATGCCCATCATCCAAACTTTACTATGCTCATCAGAAATTATAGAAAACTAGTGGTGGAAAAAAACCTCCCTCATCTTTGTTTATTTAAGAGTAAATTAAAGGGTACATTTCTGGCATATGTGGCAACCACTAAAAGATAGTAACCCACTTTGTAGTGGGTTTCTGTGGCTGGGTTTTGGTAGCAGGGGGGGCTACAGGGGTGGCTTCTGTTAGAAACTGCTAGAAGCTTCCCCTGTCCCATGGAGCCAATGCCAGCCAGCTCCAGGACGGGCTTCCTGCCACTGGTCAAGGCCAAGCCAATTAGGAATGACAGTAACGCCTCCGTGATAACATATTTAAGAACAGAAGGTCATTGCGCAGAAAAAATTCTGGCCAGGGAAGAAAGGAATGAGAACGAGAACAACAATGCAGACACCAAGGTCAGTGCAGAAGGAGGGGCAGGAGGTCCTCCAGGCACAGGAGCTGAGGCCCTGTAGCCCGTGGTGCAGCCCATGGTGGAGCAGCTGTGCCCCTGCAGCCCATGGAGGACCATCGGGGTGCAGAGACCCCCCTGCAGCCCATGGAGGAGCCCATGCTGGAGCAGGTGGATATCTGAAGGAGGTTGTGACCCTGTGAGAGGCCCAAGGTGGAGCAGGGTCCTGCTGGGGACCTGCAGCCTGTGGAGAAAGGAGCCCACACTGGAGCAGACTTTTCCTGGGTAGGATTTGTGGCCCCTGTGGGGGATCCACACCAGTACGGCTCATTCATGAAGGACTGCAGACTGTACTCAGTGCAGAAGTGACCCACGGGACAGCAGTTTCATGAAGAACTGTTGCCCAAGGGATGGACTCATGCCAGAGAGATCCATCAAGGACTGTCTCCCGTGGGAGGGACCCCACGGGAGCAGGGGAAGGACTCCTCTCCCTGAGCAGTGGCAGAAACAACTGACTGTAATCCCCATTCTTTGTCTCCCTGTGCCGCTGGGGGGGAGAGCATGAAAGGAAGGAAGGGTGGGGGGAAGGTGTTTTTAAGATTATTTTACTTCTCAATCTTTTGTTCTGATCCTGTTAGTAATAAACTTAAGTAATATCCCCACTTAGAGTCTGTTTTGCCCGTGAAGGTAATCAGTAAGTGACCTCTCCCAGCTCTTATCTCAACTCATGAATCCTTAGCTGGATTTTTTTCTCTCCTCTGTCCAGTTGCAGAGGGGAGTGAGAGAGTGGCTTTAGTGGGTACCTACCTGGCATCCAGCCAGGGTCAACCCACTACAACCTTCCAACTACTGAAACGTAAGTGAACACTTTCCTTCATCTCTAGTGTACCGTGTTACCATAGTGGTAATTTATTCATAAGTATTACAAAGAAATACTTTCCTTGTCCCTTTCAATTAAAATACTAATACTTTAGTTTGAATGTCCAGAAGAATATAGTAGATTGAAATTATACTTGAAAGTTTATTTTCTCAATCAACATCATCTGAGCTTATAAAACTAACCGCACTCAAATCAGTGATTATTTTGGGTTAAGAATGAAGTACTAGTGATGAAGGCAAAAGGATACAGATGGACACAGAACAGGACTTCCCAAGCCCAGGGAAAACAAGGCTTATGGCATTCTTGAAGTATCTTTTGTAAGGATAAACACAAATACTAGCCAAAAAAAACCCCAAACAACATCAACATACCAAAAAACACACAACACAAAAAAAACCCCAAGAATATAAACGCCTTCTATAAACGCACTGCCCAGTGTGTAGAATCATTTCCTATTTTGTTAATGTTGTGGGTGGAAAAAAGAATTCGTCAATTGCAGTGTGTATTTATAAGAGCCTTAGAACAATATGAAGAGCTTTCATGTCCTCTCCGAGGTCAACAAATTATTGTAAGGTCAACTGGGTCAACTTTTCACAGTCTAAGTATAATATGTAGCAAAATACTGCATCTTTTGTAACAAATGGTAATTCTTAGCTAAAACAGTCATTTAACCAATTTCATGCTTTAGAAATTGATGAAGTTGGAATAGTTACAATGTCTAACAGGCTGATGCATTTCAACACTTACCTTGAATAGTCTGTCACTGGGTTTGCATGTAGCAAGCGGAGTAAAAGATTTTCCAAGGACTACACTCTGCTTTGAACATCTTGGATCAGAAACAAGCCCCAAATCCGAACACTTGCTAACAGAAACACTGAAAGCTAATGAACCCCTCATGGTATGGAGAGACATGGTATTTATTTAGGTGCCCAAATATAGAACAAAGAACATAATGTCTCGGATTATTACTTACTGACACAGACCCTTCACCTGGATGTCAACAGCGTATAAAGAGGAAATTTGGATATCAGTTACATTCCTGTATTTCAAAAACACCTCTTGATGTCAACCTCTGTAAAAATCAGGAGTCAAATGTGAAGAAGAGATTAGGCACACATCCATATAGTTATGGAAACATAACTATATTTGGCAAACTACTTGATTAGAAGGTGACTTATATTAGGACAAAAGCACCAAACCCAAAACTTCCATTCCTAGAGATTTTTTTAAAAAATGCACAACAAATACTACATTTTTGAAAACATACTGTTTTCATTTTATGACTCTCCTTTTACATATTACTGTATCCCAAGTTCTAAATATTTTTTTAATAATAAGGTAATCCAGATATCCACATTGTTTTCAGATATTTTCATGTTATGTATAACATTCCTTAATAAAATTTACAGTGTGGATTTCCGTAGTCTGGACCTCAACTCCTTTCCCATTCCAGACAAAAAAAAGTGGTGACAAAAAGCTCTTAATACTAATGATATCTATATATTCTGTTTTTCCTGAGGGTAAGGGGTTCACTGAATTTGCTGGAATGAAAGGATTTGATGACTGCATGGAATAAGGTCAATTATATACTTCATTGTAATTCATCACAGACACTTATGAAGAGGTGAACTTGGTGTCTAGGGCAACTAGCTAAATTTTTAAAACCGGGATTGGACTTTCCCAATTTAGGTGGTCAACTGCCCCTGCATTCCCTTCCTCTTACCTTCACAGCTCATTGTTTCTTTCACTACTTTAAAAAAACCCCTACTTTGGTGTCATCCCATCCTTTGACTTAATTATTCTTTCATGGTATCATTACAGAAAACTTTTTACAGACACAGCTGACACATCTCCCAGAAACTAATTATATAAAATATTTAAAGAGTCAGCCTGTTCAATGGGAAAAAGCAAAGACACAAAGCACTGAGGTACCAGTGCAAAACTTAGTCTTCACATGAAGCAATAAAATAGCATATGGTGGATTTTTGATAAAAAGCTCCCCATTCACATGGGAGATATATCCTCAACAACTCCTGACATATTATTCACTAGTTCTGTCACAGTTGAAGCAGGGTCTGAAAACCCTAGGTGGAACTTTTTGAGCTTTGACAACCATAACTATATGAATCTTTCTTCATATGCACTCAGTGCCAGCCACTATTGTGTACAGAGCGTGGACAAAGGCCACTGCACAAAACGTACTTCTGTTGCAAATGTGGAGGCGTAAGGATCTTATAAAGTACCAAATCCCTTCTTACTTGCTTTAGGGCAATTAAACATCACTTATTCCACCACCTTTGCTGCTTCCTCACTTTGAGAGGTTTCCCTTTCAATGCTTTGCTGCACCTGACAGTCAGTCCCCAGGAGGGAAGCTCTCAGAAGTGGTTCCACAGTCAGCAAAGGATCCAACAAACAATGGTTTTCTGACTATAAAGGCTATGCCCTTCTGAGAAACAAATTTCCACACTCTTTCCAGATTTTTCTATTTATTACAAACATTTCTTTAGTACTAACAATTCCCCATGTGATTAAAAAAAAAAAAAAGCTGACAAAGTGCACTTCAATTAGAACAAGGAATTACTAATTCAGATAAGAGGTTTTTAGAATAAGCAGTTTTATCTTTCCTGGGAAATAATTTGTAATAAAAAAGGGCCAATCTCTAAAGATGACTAGTCAGAGATGACTAGCACTGAAAAATGCTAAAAACTGAAATCAACATTATCTTACAGTTTTATTCAAAATCCACATAATACATAACTTTCCATTTGTTACTCAGAAGTATCTCCTCAAAACTATGACTACAGTCAGCCTTGACAAGCTTTTTTTTTCCCCAGTAAAACCTAAGTGACACCCAGTTCTATGCTAGTGAGTGACATTCATTCTTCCTGATGCTTAGACAGCCCCACACAACACTGCCAATCAACCCAACCAGCAAATGTAATCTCGTTTTTACACAACTTGCAGATAAGTCAGCAGACAGCCAAATCAAAGCTTCAATGAATTGCAGTCAAGCATCTGTACAACAGTGGATTAACTAGTCTCCCCAGAACAAAGTGGGCAGAACCCCTAAAGTGTCATTATTGGGAAAAACATGGCAATCCAAGTTGTGTAAAGTGATAAGCTCTCTCTCTACTTGAACAGTCTTGACCTTTGAAAAACAGGTGATCATTTCTTTTTAAAAAAAGTAAATTATTTCTGATAAATTCACCATATAATTTCATTGTCAATCAAAAGCATTTTTAATGAACATGGAGAGAGAGCAGACTGCTTACACAGAATGTCCTGTGAGGGCTGAGAAAGTCTGTGAAGTTATTCTTCAAATGTGTCTCTATGCAGAAATAACCTGGCACCTAGCCCACAAAACAAACAGATACCTTGGAGTCTCACAGAAGAGCTATTTTGGGAACCTAGAGCTATTAGAGCAATTTTATGACTTCTAGAAGCTTCACGGTAACATAAGAAATTTCTCCAGAGAATCTACTTTATACTGCATTTTAAGAGAAATGGATTCTGGCCTCAATCAGCATGCTTTCTCTCTCTTTCTCTGTAAGGAACGATTTACTTATAGTGATACAGCAGTAGAGGCTAAATTAAAAGAGAAAAAATAAAACCCATAAAAAAACCTCGGAAAGAAGGTGATGTATGCTAAGCAACCAAATACACTCTGTATTTTGGGTCACTTCTTTGTCCAGGGACAACAGACCTCCCTAGCTGTCCTTTGACAGGATTCCATTGCAGCCATGCATATGTGCTTAACTTGAAAACTTACTAAAGCATCAGACTCATTTCTCCACGAAAACCAGTTTAGTTTCAGCGCTGTATATGTCAGATTCTCCAAGGTGCTGATTCTGGAAATGTATTCACCATTTCTTGGAAGTAACATTACAGAGAAGCACCAAGTAATTAAAAATAGTTTAAAAATATTAAATATTTGCATTTTAATGCTCAAATCTTAAAAACTCTGTAAGAGGCTTGTTGACCCACTGGCTAAAGAGGAGTTTCAGTGAAAAGTTTATAGAGCATATACATATTTTATGCTTTGAAATATCTGTATCTAACATTATTCTGATAGAAAAAAGCTGCACAGTCAAAAGTCTGGTAGAACCTAAATTTTATCCTCTTTCATCCTACAGCATAAGAACACATTACAGGTGGATTTAAAAAACTATTTCTTTGCATTTGATCTGTTTATCTTTTAAATACTTTGTAAATACCTCTCAGTCAAGGACAACAGAAGAAAAGATAAGTTAACTCCCACCTTAAAGAAAAATTGCTTTAGATACAGCCTGTCTCATATCTCAGGGATTCTGGTAAGTTCTTTTTTGAACCTGCATTTCATTTTTTTATTTTTATTTCATAAACTATTTATGTTTCCAGATTAATTTCCTCCATAATGGTATTTTAAGCATTCATAAAATCCTCATGAACGTGGTTGCAAACAAGTGCTCATCTTTCTAATTAGTTTTAGGATAAATGGTCTCAGGGTAGCTCTGCAGACTCGATAGTCCCACTGTTTTCTAATCCTCTTGCTATTACTTGACTCCATTTTCTAGAAGACTGTGCCCTTCATTTATTTTTTGTCAACACTGTGATTGCTATTACATTTCTCCTCCTTTATCAACTGCAGCTTTCTAGTTACCTGCTAGCATAGCTGAAGTCGGGCATTGAGCTGAAAATGTTATAAGGTTGCATTGCTGGAAGAAAAGAAGGCAGAACAGCATGTCTAGAGGCGAAGCACCATAGCTATAGAAAGGGAAGAATTTACACAGAGCTGTAATTTGTTCTGAAAAGGCAAACCACAGTATCCAATACCGTACTCCAATAAAGGATAGATGTTTGCGACATTTGTCTTCACTGAGTAATATGAATTAAAAGCTTTTCTGGTTGTGAAAGCAATTATCCAAAGGTTATAAAAAGTCCAGCTCCAATTCTTTTATTTATATTTCATAGCAGGATTCATGTATCATATTCTCAGGTTTTATTACCTTACCTGTCAAGAAGTAAAGAAACAGCTATTTCAACCAAACTGTTCAGTGAACAAGCTTGAGTCTGTACATTCAGCAACTGTTCACTCAATGCATAAAAACTGCATCTTGCCATACACACAGAGGCACCCCATAACTTATATTCACCACTTTTTCTGAATTGTTCATTGTAGTTACTGAAGGGTCAGTCATGTAACAAACTAACACAGCTACATGCCACCTTACAGGAATGTGTTCTTATTGTACTGTTAACTGCTTAATACATAAACGCAAACCAAGCAGATTACATAAGTGACAGACAATACCATACCTCATTTAAAGATCTTTGGAAAGAAAAGGGCCTCCCAAAGACATAACATCGACTTAGAATAATAGAGCCATTTAGGTTGGAAAAGACCTCTGAGATCAAGTCCAACCATTAACCCAGTACTGGGAAGTCCAACACTAAACCATGTCCCTAAGTGCCACACCTATACCTAGGCAGAGATTGAGTGGCAGAAGTCGTGGAGTTGTGGAGTCTCCTTCTCTGTAAATATTCAAAACCCACCTAGAGACAATCCTGTGCAACCTGCTCTAGGTGAACCTGCTTTAGCAGGAGGATTGGACTAGATGATCTCCACAGAAGTCCCTTCCAGTTCCAACCATTCTCTGATTCTGTGAAAAGAGACCAACCCCCATCTTGATACAAGCTCCTTTCAGGTAGTCCTCTGCAGTCCTCTGCAAACTGACTGAGGGTCCACTCAATCCCCTTATCCAAATCATCATCAATAAAGATACCAAACGGGACTGGCCCCCATACTGAGTCCTGGGGAACTTCACTAGTGACCAGTCACCAGCTGACGCAACTCCATTCACCACCACTCTCTGGGCACGGCCATCTGGCCAATGAAGAGTACACCTATCCAAGTTATCGGCTGCCAGCTTCTTCAGGAGAATGTGATGGCAAATGGTGTTCCAGGCTTTACTGAAGTCTGGATAGACACAACCACAGCCTTTCCCTCATCCACTAAGCAGGTCGCCTGACGTTGGACCATTTATATTCAATATGGTACATTAATAGCAATTGATTGTCTGGTTTCTAAATTATATTAGCAGTATATTTTTACAGTTTTCCCTTCTACATATATGGCAATCCTTTTCATTTATTACTACTTACAGAAGAGTTTATTTTAATCCATATACGTACCTAGTACATGACATAAGGTTTATGGTTTGGTTAGCAGGTTGTCAGAGTTCAGTTAAATAATTTACATCACACAGCAGTAATGCACGGGCTTTGGCAATACATTTCATGCCATCTGTTTGAAAAGCTTTGAGAGTTCAGAGATTAGTCAGACAGAATTATTAATTCTTACTCTGAATGCATATTATGATACTTAATTTGCCAGTAAGCCACAAGGGAAAGCAAGCTTTGAAGTATCCATTCAATCCACACGAAAAATAACCAAAAATAATTTGGTGGATCATCTATAAAGTCAGGCAAACAAACTAGACAAAACCAAGGACTAACTTAAAATTATCAAGAGACCTTTCACAATTCAAGACCTTTGAGGGAAGAGATAAAAAGTAAATGCTACTCAGCTTGGTTTTATATTGGTCGTATGCAGAGAATCAGCTAAAATGGTAAAAAAAAAATCTGACCATTTTAATTCTAGGCTCTGCAGATTTTCTCTATTCATAACTTGGAGAACTTCTGAAACAATTTTACATTAGGTAAAGACTCATGAAAGAAAACAGGCTGCATCAAGGATACAAAGGTAACAAAGTAACTCCCACAAAACAATCTCTAGAAAGAGAATAATTTATGTTAATAATACTAAAATCCTTTGACCTGGTTAAGAACAGAATCTGGACTCAAGTTAAGCACCACATGAAACAGAGGGTTTTGAGCATGACAAAGCCCTGAGCAGATCAAAGCGGCAAGATGGGACTCGCACTGTTCACACAGCTTAAGCCTGAGAAAGGGTATCCATCATTGCAATGGTGGATAATTCTCTGCTGAAGGAACCCAAAGTATTGTCTAAGAAGAGGAAATCAACTCTTGCCTGATAAGAGCTGCTCAACATCTAAAAGGAAAATATAAAAAATTGTGTCATATTTTGATGACAAAGGTTAGAGTGGCTGATGAGTAAATATGATGGACCCGAGTTGTTGTGCGGTAAGGGAAGAGGTCAAGGCAGAAAGAAGTTTTACATTTCTCTTCAGAAGTCTCTTAGCTAATTCTTTTTTTCTGAGGACAAGCACTTGTTTTCCTGATCTAATTACTTTAAACAGAAATTCATTTTACTTTAAACAATATATAGAGAGAATAACTGAATGGTGAGTTATGGCATCACCTCCTTTCTAGGTTTTCTTAGGCTTTACATAAGATATTCATCACCATTCATATTATTGGCAGTTTTACACAGGAATTTACCACCACAGTAGCAATATTTCACAGCATGAGCTATTTCTGATCACAGGGCTGCTGCTGGCATGCAAACCTCCTAAATAGGTACTATATTATCCTAAGTGAATAAGAAATGCCATTCTTAAAGCAGTAAATGAAATTCATTTGAAACAATGAGAAAATAACATCCGCAATGGGACAGATGGTCTATTGACTTTCTGAAGACCTCCTCCATGCAGTCCTACTGCATCACTCTATGGCAGACTGTACACCAAGGCCTTCATTGCTTCAGACAGTAGTTTATAATCCTTCATCAAAATCATGTACTTCCTGGAAAAAAATTCCTGGACTAACAGCGTGCTGCTTTTATTACAATAGATGCACTGCTGTTTCATTGCTTACAGCTGACACTTGCTTTGCAAGACACAAGCAACTGAGTATCTGTCTGTTCACAGAGACTCTAAGTGGTACCTGCTAGCTGAAGTGGAATGTGCTGGTTTAACATAGGGGAAGACCATAGGAAACAAAAGCAACATTGGGACGCCCGCAGTCTTCAGAGACCTAGCTGCTGCTGAAATCTATCACCTTTTGCCAGTGCTTTCTCTCAAAACATATTGTCAAATCCCACACATCCAAAGGGAACGACTTAGAAGACATGGGGAACCACCTGCTGAGCTCTAACCTAGTGAAATACCTCCTAATGTGCAAGCAAGTATGCTTGAATCCAATTACCTTGGGCATGCCAGTATAGGTATTCTTTTCCATTTCTCTTTCTTTCAGAATAATAATTAAACATTTTTTTAGCATGAGACTAGCTGTGATCCCAAATTTACACCAGCCGTCATCACCATCACTTGAAAGCACTCCTGTTGTTTCCAGTTCTTTGTTTAGCAAACTTATAACACAGGCTAATCTCGCTCAGATCACTTCACCTGTTTGTAAGAAATTTAATACGCACAGGGAGGGAGAGACAGGGATAAAGTGACATGATGCATCAAGTTCCTTACGCCCACAAGTTTCTTCATGGAAATCACTATTTGGCAAAGGAACATGTCAGATAACTGAACAGTGTGCCGCCTCCAGTATTTTGTCTACAGGGTATTATGTAACGGGCTGCTCTACTGACAATACTTTCCCTTTCTGGGGGAAGGTAGGCAGGCAGTAGGAATGCAGTTTCACTTTGAGCACAAAGGCTCTTACTCCCTGGTCGGGAAAGGTAAACTGTACAGAAAAAGAGATTACCAACTTATTGAACAGGCAATGTTGAGATCGTTCTAGAAATTCAGTATTAGCATGAGGTGTCCAAATCCAGTATTTTGATGTCTAGACAGAGAGATGCAATATTTTAGTGCTGCATATATACCCGTTAAATAAAGGAACAAGAACAAGTTTTTCATGCAAAGCTAGTGTATTTCAATCATTTCATTACGGCAGTCATGCTAGTAGTCTTCAGTAAAGACAATACTCTAGCCACATTTCAATACCACACTTATACATTACTTTATATGTATAGTGAGAGAGAAATTCAGGAAGTTCCATGTGAAACCAGCAAAAGTATGAAGTAGAGCAGGAGTGCTTTTGGATGCAAAACCTGTGCTCAATTCCATTCATCGCTGTGAAGGACAAACACATTTTTCCCCTCTTCAAAATAAGCTGTGTTTTATTCCACAACTTAACAGAGACTTGAAGAAAACACACAGCTCCATTGATCTACTTGGCTTGCCTATCACAGGGTACTCAGACTCGTATGTCAGAAAAGGCATATAGTTTAATGATCAAAGTCAAGTGACTGGGAATCGAGCCACCTGGTTTATTTTACAGGGAAAAAATATAAAATGGATTAATTGATTAAGGAGAGGTTAGGACTGTTACTTGCTCAGATACTTAACAGAGGAGGAGTTCAATTCTGCAAGAACATTAATAACGAGGTACGACCTCAATCTCTGTCTTCTCCCCAAGGCCAAGCCTGTATAGGACTGCATTTAAACCATTACAAAAGTAAAAGGAAGGATGAGGAAAGAAGTTCCGCTGAAGGGTGGCTAACTTGTCTTTAGCTCTGAGAGAGGCAGGAATGCTAACAAAGATCTACTCCTTCCTTTGGGGTCTCACTTGCTACCTTCTGTTAGGTGTGATGCTCTCCGGCATGCACAGTACCTCAGCACACTCACAGTCCAAACCTCTGTCTCCCAAAAGGCCTTGTATTTTACATTTTCAGCTTTCACAAAATGCTTTAAGTTCCTTGCATATGCACATTAGTCGTGTGACTAGGAGTAATAAGCACATAGTGTAGGTTTGCAAAGGCAACTTCCCTGTCCAACCATCCAGGAGCCACTCTGACAGTCACGGTCCCACCACCTGAGCTTTTCCCATAGGAGAGTCTCAGATATCCAGATCCTTTTAAACAGTTTAATCTTGGTGTAATTACTAAATAACAAAATAACAGCTTGAGCTGGGTGCCTCAGAGGAAGGACCACAAAGGAACCCCTGGGCTTTTACACTCTCACAGTCTAAGCAAGGGAGAGTGCAGGGTCCTGGCTCCCGCTGTCTCTGAATGTCCAGCCCCAGGTCCCCGCGCCCTTTGCTATGCAAATAGCCTCTTGCCTGGGGCTCTTGCCACCCTGAGCTTAATCTGCAGCTCGAACTGCAGCTGCACACCGAGCTACTTGCACTGAATGTATTCCTCAACGGGTTTAGATGAAGATATATGTGCAGAAACCATATCACTAGTCAGGTACAAGGTTTCTGCAGAAGAGACAGCAGTCAGAGACTGTTCAGACGTGCTGTGGTAAAATCTGACCCATTCCATCGGCTCTGATGCATCAGCATTGGAAATAAAACAACATAAATAAAACTGCTTGGTTTAAACCACCAGTGAACAAATCAGATACTAAAAAATCATGATTGATACTAGAAATCTCCTCAGAACAGAACACTTAAATTTCTCGAATCTGCCAACTTTGTTCTCATTTGCCATGCCATTAGGATAGAAGTCTGTATTAATATTCTGGTGTTTGTCCATCCACGGAAATTTGTTAACGTGTACAGCACTGCCATTGAGATTCACAAGGTCTTCACGTTTTGGAGACACTACAATCTTTGTGCTGGGCAGAGCCTGCCACACTGCCCACTGTCAGTGCTGCTGTGCCTGTGCTCACCTCAGCAGGCGCCTCATGAGTGCACACTCCAAAGCTGCATTGCGTTGGAGGAGTAGATCTGAGCCCCCCTAGATCTGAGCCCCCCTAGATCTGAGCCTCCCTAGCTGAGCAGGCACGGCAGCAACCGTCTGCTCTTGCCCTCCACCCGTTCTCTCCTACAGACTCACCTTCCCACAGGCACTTCAGCCTTATATTTCAGTGGGCTGAGAAGTGAATCAACTAGACCTTTGGTAACCTTCTCCCAGCTGCCATCTCCTGCAGGAAAAAGAGAGGGAATCTGACCCCCTCCACAGCAAGTTATCTAATTGTGTGCCTACAGCATCCTCAAAGATGATGCCAGCATGGGCTGCATAAATGACCCTGTAGTAGGCTATGGGCAGGCTCTAAGCACCTTGACTAAATGAGTAATTTCATCAGGAGGTTTGGTGTGCTTTAACAATGATGGAAAGGTAATAATGGCTTAAAAAGCTGATTCAAATCTGGCCTGAACAGCATTCAAACAATTAACAAAGCTCTTCTGAACTCCTTTGCCAATGAGCCACATAATTAGTGTCTCCTTCTAGGGAGATGTCTTCATTCAAATCCTATCTTCTTTAGTCAACAAACACCAAAGATCATTCCTGATTCTCCTACCATCACGTGAGACTACACTTTTTATTGCTGCCTTAGTACCAACAAAAAGAAATATTAAACACATTCTGACACCTAACTTACTTTTCCCCTTCAGTTACTATTAGATGCTTCAGGTCACAAAGCAGTGAGATGCTGGCTTTCTTCCACTACCACCAAGCTCCATGTCCAGATCTCGCACAATCACCCTTGAACTGTGGGAAGTTATTTCTATCTCTCATTCTCGATCTAAAACAGCTGGAAGTGGAATTCCAGATTTTGACTTGTGTAAGTGAAGCTTACACAAAGCTCAAGGGCCAGATTACATGCAAGGAAAGCAACTATGCAAGGCCCTTGGAGGGTATGAGACTGAAGGAAGAACAGATAAGAGAAGAGGTCAGATACAGTAGTCCACATGAACATAAAGTTTTCTTCACCCTGTTTCAAAGCAATTATACAGTGAGATCTTTTAGTACTTAAGCATAAACATAAATTTCCTGATTTTACAATACATACTAAGCACATTTATTTGTACTAAGGCTTTTATTTCATACTTTCCAGTGTAAAAGTACAGTCAAGTATATGATCCCCTACTACGGGGAGTCTTCATTTATGAGCAAAGGCTCTGAATGTAAATACTGCAATTCAAGAGGAGCTTCTGGTAGAAACCAAAATAATATCAGAGACATTGGAGCAATAATGAACTGTTCACTACCTTGTGGTAGTTCAAAAGAGAATCGTTTTTCTAGAAGTTTTATCTGAGAACCACAGTACAAAATGCTGTATAGTTGTGACACTTTAAGTGAGGAAACTTTTTTCCTTAGCTACAGCTAAATCAATTCTTTGATTCTGCAGTGAGCACAAGACTGTGAGGGCCTGATTCCAAACTAAGCCCCGTACAATTTTTTTGAAAGTTAAGTCAGGAAACATACAGCCCCATGGAGAGACAGTCCCTAAGCAGGAAAGGAGAATACTTCATTTTGCCTCATTTGTACCACATCACATTTCTAACAATGTACAATTAAGACACAAGTCTTGGATGAGCTCAGACAGGAACAAATTACTTTTATAGGATAGCTTATTTTTAATTATATTCAACAGAATAGGATCAGACCAAAATAGCTTTATATGTAAAGATGTCAAAGATATGGAATATGTAAGTAGATAGCCTTTAAAATGGACCAAAATAACATTGAGTACAGCTTTTAAAATGTTGCTCTACTGTCTCCTTGAGTAATAAATTAATCACCATACTGAGCATTTTAGTTAGCTACCCCATACAGCACAATCTGCCCCATACCACTCTGACTAACGTGGAATGGCATTCTATTTGTGAAGGACAATGCCTTTCAGTTGCCTAAGGACAATAACCTTAGCCTCAAGTTCACTAGCCAGTTTTGTCATATTTTGAAACTAATATCACAGCTCATGTCATCTCAACAGACCATAAAAATGTGAACTAGTAGTGAAATGTTCTCTATTCTCTTGTCCATAACAATACAGTTGTTACCAAATCAACAGCACTACAATACCCATCTTTTAATTTCATTTCCCTAGAACCAGGCTGGAGATGGATACTTCAGGACACAAGTAATTGGCAAAAAAAACCCCAAAACCAAACAAACGAAACAAATAAAAACCCCCACAGAAACATTAGAATTAAAATGCCACCTGGCACTCAATATCTCCTTATTTTAGGATGGTGTTAATGCAGCCATCCTGTTTTCTCACAATATCCCTCAATACTGCCTTTCTCTAGAAAGAAACCTAGGTGTCTTTTGAATTCATTTAAGCTTTTAGCTTCAAAATAACTTCCCCGTAATTTATTCCATATGTTTATAATTCTCCCATGAAGCATCACATAATCTGAACAGAAACGGATAAAACTTTCCCCACCAAGCTGACATCTGGCTGTCTTTTTTTGCTTCTCCTGGGCCTTCCCTGCATACACACTAGGCTGACCGAGCTACCGATAGAGTTTTCTTTTCTCTCCCCAGTGAGAAATTTATAACCAGCAGCTCTTTATGTCTCACCTTATTGAAAATGTATGCTGAAGTCGCTACAACTTTTTAAAATAAATGACATGAAACCTATCCCTTTTTTACTATTAAAATATGTATTGTTTCCTTCAACAAACTATTTAGAAGAACTATTATTGAAGACCAATGATCACCAATAACGGTCTCAGAAGCTCCAGTCTTGCTTACATTGAAGAAGAATTTTATCAGGGCACATCCAGGCCCTTGTAGTAAAGTTTGAGAGATATATAGTTTCACATAGTTCTCCTTTATACACCAGCATGAGGAAACTAATTCAAGAGAATACATTTAGTGTTAATAGCATTAAACCATAACCCAAGAAAAATCAGTTCACTCCTGAATTTGTACCAGTACGTTGGCATTCAGAAGAATCATAAAAGTTCTGTATTAATCTCTTACCCACTGTACCTGTAAGGTGGGTGGATCCCCTGTGGGGGATAATGTGCTCTGTCACCCAGTGAAATGCTAGCGCTGAATCCACAGAGAAAATCCACAGTACCTCAAGGGGCCATTCTTTCTTTGGATTTTCTGATATAAGCTAATTTTGCTACCAAATTTTCACTGAAAACTCAAAAGAAATCTAGATAACTTTAACAGCAAAAAACTGGTAGACAACAGTAGAATTCCATGTTGGAACTTGACTGCCAATTTTGTGACGGACATAATGTAAACACCTTATATTTGCAGCACGTCCATCCATTCAGGAGTACTTATGATTATTAGGAAATAAAAATCCTGAATTAAAGCAGGACTTGACCTCTTTATTTTGCACATGTACATCAGAGCAGAAATAGAAGGAGCTTGCAGTAGTATTTAATCACTGTAACACTGTCTGATAGTGTAGTTAACTCTATGGTGGAAGTTAACCTTCCACTTGACCTAAGTGTCACAGATTAATTTACATTAGACAAATGAAGAGAAATTGGATTTCAGAAATTATTTAATCTTAGGCCTTTGAAAAAGAAAAGAAAGATTGAAAGAAAAAGAAAAAAAAAGCATTTGCTTATATCTGTTTAAAGGAAAACTGCAGTTAAAATCACAAGTGATTTTACTGAGAAAGAAATCATGAAATGTTCCTGTAGCTGATGACTGAGAAACAATTTCCTTTCTGTTTTGCCACAATACATGACGCTTTCTTTAAACGCAACCCATTAAATACTGCTCTGAAAAAGCCTTCAGTTACTGAAAGGGTTTCTAAGGAGCTCAGAACACTGGAATTTCAAACCCCATAGGAGAATTTGGTTAGAAAGGCAGATGTGGTCATATTCATGAGAGCTTGTTTTCCATATTCTTAATCACCTCCAGACATTGTAGAAGTCATATTGTGCAAGAAAGGTACAGGAACATATGCTTTGCTTGCTGCCTACAGTGTGTTACATTCCAACTAAGTATTAAGTATCTGGAAATCAAACACAAAGTTCATGCTTTATCAATAGATAGAGAGTCCCAAGACTGATAACATTATGGAACATGCTTGAGAACTAATCGTTTTTCTACTGCAGAGTGAAAAAATTAATATTACAACTCAGAAATCATAAATACTATTTTACAGACTTTTGATTACACCACCCATTTGAAAAACAAAACAAAAACCCCAAACCGAAACAAAACAAAAACAACAAAAAACCCAAAAAAAACACCCAAAACCAAAACAAACAAAACCCCCTGGATTCCAGGATCAATATCAACACAAGTCTACCTCAAAAGTAATAGAAGTCAGGAATTAATTCCTGTTACAAACTTCACGTGAAGCACACCAAAAAAGCTTGTCGTTCTGATGCTCAAACTCTGTTAGTGAAGAGCTTAAAAAAGAAAAAATAAGTAAAGCCTTCTGCCAAGTATTTTTCCTAAAAAACATCGTTAGTATATAGCATAAATAATACTTAATTCTTTTTCTCTGACATTTTGAAGCAATTCTTACCAACTGAACGAACACATGAATAAAGCTTGCTGTCAAAGAGTGAATGAAGTCTGAGACTTACCGATGTTTTTATGGGGAAAGAAATGATTAGCAGGTGAAGTTAAGTAGATACTGCCTCATTAAGTTGTCACATTACATTTCATTATTGTCTTTCAGTTTCTAATGGGATGAGAACCCTAAATGTTTACTAAATTACCTGAAAAGAATAGGCTCAAAATGTTTCCATTACCTAATGAAAATTTGTTCCTGTGGCACAGAGCAAAAAAAGCAAAACCAATCTGCATATCTTTCCTTGCTTATTTTTTGAAAAACATTATCAATAATCACAAATACCATGCTACACTCAGTTGGTACAGTTGTTGACAACTTAAGCTGACAAAATGAACTAGTAAATGTACATTATATCAATAAGTTTCTTCTCTACAAAAAAAGACAAGCTTCAAAGAAACAACTGTATTTTAAAAAAATTAATTTCCAATTGGAAATACGTTTTCAGTAATTTTCCCTATTCACAAAAATAGCCACAACTCATCCTAATTAGAATGGTAGCCAAGTCTGTTTCTGCAAAATTTTAAGTCTGTACCTTTCAGTACCCTGAAAATATTTCTAAGGAGAGAGTGTGATAAATACAGTCTTACTGCTTGACAAGGCAATATTGTTACTGAAAAGAGATTTTAAACCTGTATTTATAATCCTCTTCCTTTCTTAGGTCACTCCATTAAACAAGAAATTATAGCTCAGTCACTGAAACCGCAAGCAAATTAAGCTGAAGAAAACATTCAAGTTTTTGCAACTTTTTGATACTTAACTCTTGATTTGTTTTCTCACAGTATTTTTCTATAAAATCTTTGATTTTAACACCTCATGATGAATTCAGGTAGCTTTTATGTTATAGGTTCTTTGGTTTGGCTGTGTTGGAAAATTCTGTATAGCTTTGACTTATATTCTGTTCCACATACAAATTTGAGGGAACAGGTCATTCCAGATGCAGTGTGTGACAGTTTTCTGCTGTTTTCCAGATGGGTGTTATCTACAAGATTTAAGTTTATTTTATGTTTTCCTGAGCACTGAAAGGTTCATGTATCCAGTTAGAGACTATCAAATTATAGGTCAAAAGAGATTAATTTAAAAATAAGATTTTAAGGAGGCTAAATTGGCATAGATTAAAAAAATGCAGTGAATATGCTATGGATGCAATTTTTAAAGATGCACAGAATACTTCTCTGGCAAGAAGAGATCTCTTTTATTCCAGTTCTTACTTACATTCATACCTAATCATCGAGGACTGTCATTCAATACCAATCTTTTGTCAGATGTGCTACTTCAGTATCTGAAGTTGTCACAACACTGGGTATGACTGTTAGCTACACCTTCAAAACTAATACAGGGAACTAGCTGCAGATTCCCAATTATTTTCCACCAGCTTTGTCACAAGGTAAATTTTAGGGAAGTACCTACACATTCATTGCCTTCCAACCACACCAAAAAGCCCAGATAGACATGCATTAACAGAACATTTTTCCACACTTCTTGGTCATAATCTCCCATCATCTTTTACTTCCTCATATTCTTCCCAAATTCTCTTTAGAGAGAAAGGGTGGTTTAGCAATTATTGCAATTTCTTTTTGTACTGTTTATCCACTGCAAAAAGAATGCAGTCAAAAAGAGTCTACAGCAGGGATTGTTTGTCATCCGGGTTCTGGAAACAATTAACCTGCTGCTTCAATAGCTACAAGTTTCATTATACAAATTATTTGACACTATGCAAGTCTGAATGACTGCAGAAAAGCACAGACCTTCAGATACAGTTTCCATTGAGCAGTGATGTGTTGACCATGTTTTTCTTTAAACAAGGTCTTAACTTTTGAAAATTTTTTTCTATGGTCAAAATAAAGAGACAGCTAGGGATTGGATCCCCATGAGGCTCCAGGACAGGCTGGCCTCAGCAGTTGTCTGTAGACACTTTCTGATCTAAGGACTTTGTCAGAGGAGATCATTTCCCAGGCAAACACTTCAAAGAACTGAAAAAAGGAAAGCCAGACTAAGAAGATCCATCCCATTACAGCTTATTAAACACTGGACTGGGTCTAGGCAGCTTGGCAAACCGTGGGCAAAAAGAAGGAAGCAAGAAAAATGAGACTCATCTTCAGCAGAGCATGGATTGTACTGCTCCTCTTCCTCTTCTGGACAGCAAAAACTACAAGCATAGGGTAGGGACTTCAAAGACAAACCCTCCTACCACCTGTGAAGGTAGCCCCAGGAAGAAGGGCTCTGCTGCCACTATCACATGAGCCTGGCAGACAGTGGAAAGGCACTCCCAACAGACCTGTCCAACTGAGGAGAGCTTAGCTTAATGCCTACGGACAGCCCAGAAAGCTTTCCATGCTACTCTTTCAGCACTCAAGCCACCCTGTTCATCACTATCCCATCTCTTACACCAGGAAAGACATTGTTATAGAGAGGGCTACTGAAAGGTTGTTTGGTTTTCTGTTTGCTTTTTTTTCTGGTAGTTGTTGTGTTATGGGGTTTTTGTTTGTTTGATTTAGTGTTGTGTTTTGTTTTGGGTTTTTTTTGGGGGGGTTGTTTGATTTTTTTGTAGGGGAAGCAGTATCACTGTTGCCTTGCATCAATAAAACTGTATTCAAGCTATCAAAACAAGAAAACTTGAATCCATGTATCACACCAGTTCAATCAGAAAGAAGAATAAAGAATTATGTAGGGTCTCAAATCAAATGTCACTTCAAGCTTTTCAGTCATTTATTTTTCTCATTGCCTTATAGTTGTATGTTTAATATTTCTAAATAAAAACAAAAGGGTGAGGAAATCGCATCTCATCTATTAAAATTCACAAAGTATATTAGGATAAAATATACTTAAGTTCACTTCAGGTCTTATGAGAAGAAACAGACAGTAATAAAAATTCTTGTCATAGAGAATCTTTTAAATAACAGTTATTCATAGGGATCATAAAATCTCTCCTAAGGTATGAGTGCTCATTTTCTCAATTCCATCAAAGGCTATGTGTACATAAAGCTGTACAGCTCTCATGGTAACAGCTAGGCAAGAAACATTTTTCTAAAATAAAATATTGGCGGTAAAAAGAATTCCTTCTTAGTTCCATTTGAGCAAGTCCAGTAGCTGCTGGCCCCATTCAGCTACCAGTATCCACTCTCTCACTTTTCCTACATCCCTTGACCCAGCTGATCCTAGTATCAAAGTAAGAAGAGTAGTTTTAACAAAATATAAATACTTGGAACTACTTCATTTCTCAGCTCATGACAACATTGTAATCTGTTTCTCTGACTTATTAGGTAGGCATAATTGCCTACTTAGCTTCTGTAAGGAATTATGCCTGCTTCCTGTAAAAAATTAATCTTGAGAGTCTGGAGTCCCATAACTGAAAAAAAGGTAGTTTTCCACCTTTTTTTCCTCTTTTTTTTTTAAAGGAAGTGGAAATCAATGTGTTAAAGGACATCTGTAAATTAGTAAAAATTTCATATCCTAAAGTTCTGCTTTACCAACTGTCAAATCTCGTTACAGGGAATAGTCTTCTCCATGGTAACTCATCATATCTCAGTTACTGGGGCTATAGGCATATCCAAAATGCCAGACAGAAGTCTTAACGAATATCCTTTACTTAGGTTATGCATTAAGATAAACACACATCTAAAATAAGTCAAAACTCTGGAGACTATAGCATTTAGTCAAGACACATGATGAACTATGTCTCTCGGTTGATGATCACATTAATCTAAAAATGTCCCTTTTCTTTCAGGCAAATGATTTCACAAGTTTATCTATGAATAAAAAATGGCTCAGCAAGACAGAAGAAATAAATGAGATGACAAGATGACATTTGAAGTTCCATATTTTCTTAACACTGGATGAACAGAGAAAACAAAAAGACAAATTTTCAAAAGGAAATGTAATAGCAGTATTGGACAACTGTGAATAATCTCTTTCCTATGATGTATTTCCCTGAACAACTAAGGGTGGATAAAACTTCTCTCAACAGAACAGGAAGACAACTGCTTCTTCAACCCCCTGATGAAAGAACTAAGTTTTTTCATAGGTATTGGGGGAGATTTGCCATGAATGTGCAAAACAGATCTCTCTGTCTTGATACTACACAGAGCTACAGCACTGCAGTTTCCATGATCACAGCTTTATTTCTCCTTGGCAGGTTCCTCGGTGATAGGAAGGTTTTTCTCTTTATGAAAAATATCTATATATTGAAGTGTCCTTTTCTATTGGCAAAAAAACCCACCCAACCTCTGAACGTTATCTATCTGGTTTTCAGTTTAATTTTTTAGCCATTAAAAAAAATAGAAGAAAAAGAAACAAAAAACCTCAACTAAACCCAAATTTTTCTTAAGAAGTGTTCTGTTTTTAAACAAACTCCTTTAAAAACCATCAATATTACACAATGAAAACTATTATTTATTTTATGTCTGTTACTATTTTCTCGAGTCTGTTTCCAAGTCTCTACTTCTCAAAAGCACATTCAATGAAATCACTCAGCTGAGTGATTTCCTATTCAACACTAAGAATAAAGAGCCTATAATTTGGTTTTAAAATATTAGAGTTTAAAAAGCATTCCCAGTTAATGATAAAGCCCATGTATGTAGAGTAAAAAATAGTAAAAGACTAATTGCCGCTGTAACAGCTACATCATCAAAACTCTCCCAAATCACATCTTAACATTTACTTACATAATGTATTTTTTATGTCTGTGTTCTGTATGCATCCATATAGGCTTTTTTGGGTTGGGTTCTTACTTCCCCTTCAGTAAGCATGTTTCCAGACAGAAGCGAGAGGGAGAATAAGAACAACTTTAGTGTTCACCAGAATGCCAATTACAGCTGGAAGCCCTGAAAGCTGTTGCACCTATCCCAGTGACCAGCAAAGCAAAGAAAGTGGAAAGATAACAAGTTCCTACATGATTTTTGCTCTATGGCCTTTCCCTTGTCATCATCAAAAAAGATTCTGTTTATGACAGCAAACTATGTCACAGAGGTCACTGTCCAGGCCTTAAACCAGCTGACTATTCAGAAAGAAATATGAAAATATCAATGCATCGGTTACATTCTTTTGTTATTTAATACATGTTAGTTTTCTAAATGAAAATGTGGAATGAAAACATAGAAACAGAGGAAGCCTCTTTCTTTATGTAAAATTTGTAGTAGAAATGATCACTCTGGCTTTGGCCCCATCTTTAACCTTCTTGCACGTGAAAACTGGATAGATGAGACTGTTTAAGCATCCATATTTGTGGTACCTCAGGTTACTCTTTCCTCAGGAAAATTAAAATGTGCCTCCTATGATGTTAATGATGATTTAAACTCAAAGTAACAAGCTGAGGATATCTTAGAAAGCCTCTGATGGATCTATCTTCAGATGCCTTGTAAAATATTTTTCATTAGCATATAAAGCAGTATTTTTCACTGATGCCAGAAGTTGAGCATTGAAGACGATGGGTCTGAGCCATAGGTGGCTTCAGGCGCTGCTTCAACTCCTGCATACAGTTTTCCACACAGATTGCAATTCATCCTGATGCACAGAGCTGCAAGAACTTTTTTTTAGTCCTAACAGGAGTAACTTGAGTAATATTCTTTTATAATGATACTTTTTGCTCTTTGCTCTTGTACATATTCATTGGGAACCATGGTATTTTAATTACGGTGATTTGTATGTGGTGTATTAACGCCTCTCAGTTGATTCCGAAATGTGAATGAAAAACATCTCTTCTTACACGTTCAAAAGCTAAGAAATTTGACACAAAGTTATGACAGACAAAATAGCATAAGAAAAATCAATATGTGAATATTTTCTTTCCCCTGACAGAGCATCAGACCAACCGACATGATTTTTGAGGATAAGGTCAAGTAGGATACAGGGAAGTGGGGTAAGTCATAGTTAATAAAGAAAGAAGAGTCTCTAGGTCACCAGTACAAATGCTATTATCTATATGTGTCTGAAATATACCTTGACACCTACAAGATCATGACCTGTGGCATAAAAGTCATCTAGGACTAAATAATAACGCCATTTACAAGGGTAGAGAGTTTTTCTTCACCCCTTCTTAGGCTAAATTAGAGCTCTCACAAGTGTCATTGGATACGGTGTTATAGAATGGGGACTACAACTTCCTGCATTTTACAAACACAATAAGAGAATAACATACTTAGAAAATCATCACTTAACTGTTTCATTACCAGTTTACTCCCTCCATACTCCCTCTGATAACCTGATAAAATAATTTACACTGCAGCAAGGACAGGAAGAAGCTATATGCTAAGGAATATTCATTCTAAAGAGCACTCTATATTAATATAGATATGATATGCCTTCCTTAGTACTGTACAAGGTATATAGACAGAAAAAAAAAGAAAACTATGACTCATATTTTCCACTCAATTTATACAAAGGCTTTCATTAACACAACAGGAACCAAATGTGTGCAGCAAGGAGAGCATACTATCTTTGCCAATAAATGTAAACTATATGTCCAAATTCACACACATCAAGAGAATCTAATTACACCCAGGGTAATTAGAAACTCAATGAGGTTGTTATCGAAACCCAAGATGCATACATAGTCCTAGGACCATAGTCTATCCTCAGAAGGATACCCACAGGTTGCATGGGTCTCCATATTTCATTGAAGCACTGCAGTAAAACTGATTTTGATAATGATTTTAGTACTTCAGTAGCATTTGACTCTGGCACATCATAAGGAAAAGATAACTCATATCAAGCCTCATTTTGAAGCCCTGGATATTGATAAGTTCAAATTCAAACCTACCCTCTTTTATCTTTGCTCTTAGACAGTTCATGTAACTAACTGCTGATCTTCTGATTAATACAGAAATGGATGATCATCAACACATCACTTTCAATTTATGAAGCGATATTTTATCTGTTTGTCAGGAAGCAACGATTTCTCAGCACTTCTCAACTTTCACCATATCATAACAGCACATCTCTCTAACAAACTGTACTGTGTACCTGGGAAGATGTTGATCATCATCCTTCCCACCATACAACTACAGACAGCAGAGAGTATGAAAATATAACTCTCAATTCCAATAAAAATGTGTTGGTATAATAGCAAATAAAATTAGCGGTACTTAACTCTTCAGCTTCAGCGTTAAACTTACTTAAGAACAATCAAAATTACAACATAAGAAAAGACAGGGGAGAAGAGAAGGGGAAAAGGATGAGGCAAGACCACAGCTGTAACTCAAGGTGCCATGTAATGGTTCTGATTCAGCTATTTGCAGCATGAGAAACAAGCAGGGGAGTATGATGCGGTCCTACCTGCCCTGCATGTCAGCAGGTATGGCCAGTCAGACCATGGTAGCACTGTGGCTCCATTTCTTTTCATGAATACCCAACAGCACTAAGTAAACATGATGTGAAGCCTCAGCTGCAGATCTCTATGTGTCCTGTGCCTTCTCTCCATTTACTGATAGAAGCAGAACAGCATTTGTGGTTCGGATAAGGTAGTGTACAGGGCAGTACACTACCTAGCTCTCTGATTTCTTGGAGAGAGTTTGTGGAAAAGCCCTTAGTAATTCTACAGAGAATAAAGTTCTGGAGTAAGACCTATATGATCATACACCATGTACTCTGAAGCCCCTTCAGTGATGCAAAGTACTTTATATTAAAAGCACTTAAGACCAACTTTTGTACCAAAGCATGTAGACTTTGCCTTGTGCCAACTGCCACTTAAAATCTGAGTAAGGTTTTCCAAATATTATTATTATTATTATTATTATTATTATTATTATTATTATTATTATTACTAAGTGTTACAACACTTACTTGGTTCTATAGATCTTACTATTTTAAAATAAGAATGAAAAGAGTATTCAGGAACAGTGTGTTAAAAGTTGGCAGTAACATGTCAAAGCACAAAGGAAAAGAAATAGTTCACTATTTCTTCTCTATATTACTTAAGTATCAAACCTTATGGTAACCTTTAGAGTTACCATAATCACTTAAACTACTATTACTTCTATTTTGTCATGTAGTAGCCCAAGGACATTAACCTTGGGTTTCACATTAAAAAAAAAAAAAGCCATATCCCTTTTATCTGTAAAGTCAGAAGCTATCATTATGATGAACATAACTTCCGAAAGGGAAAGGTTCTTAGCAGAGAAACCTATATGAAGGAAGTAACAGTTAACCAAAAGCTAGAAGAGTTATTGAATTATTCTTTAACTTTACACATTTTTCATTTCAAAATGACCCTTTAGTTCTAGAGAAGATATTTATGTAAGAGAGTATTGTTTGCTATCTGTATAACAGCATTATTCAAGATCATTCTTATGTACCATAGAGCAGCAGAAGAAAATTTTCTGTGGAAGAGTAGTATTTTCTTTTTTTTTAACCAATTCAGAGGTTCGGGTGGTTCATAAAGGACCCTATTAAAGCTTACATTTCAAATGCAGTCCATGTAGTAAATTGTCATAACTACAGAAAAAGAGTAAGAAATCCATGTGCGAATCAGCCATATTATTCTCTCCACTGCTGCTGCTCAGAACAAATAGTTCAATGATTACAGTTCAGACTATATTTAGGATAAAGTAAGCAAAAGGTATCCTGTTGAGAAAAAGAAAGGATGGAAAAAAAGCTGATCATACTTTCTGAGAAGAGCTACAGTACAGTTGATGGAAATAGTTTTTCTTTTCCATAAGGTACATCCAAGGGGTTTGTAAACCTAACTTTTCCTTGTTTGCTCCTAGGAGGTGAGAAGGAAGAGAAACCAGAGAGCTATCCATTAGGGGAAAGATTTTGATGCATCTGCATGACTAATAAACACAGTGATAAAAATCTATTCCTTTATAATCTATTTAACATGTACCTCACCCTCAGTGGAATAGAGTGCATTCCTTCAGGATGTAACACTATTATGGAAACCTCTGTCAGAAAAAATGTGGTACGTAGCTGAGGATCACCATGTGGTACATAGCTGATTTACTGAACATGCTGCCATGGAAAAGGTGGTTTGCAGGACTTTTAAAACAATTTCGAATGCATTTTTCTCAGTGTTACTCAGACATTATTCAGAAGCTGTTCACTGACTACAAACAGTTTCAGTATAACTAGCTTAATTTCACAAGTAGAAACATTTTGGGATTTTATTTCTGTTTCAGTGAATTTTGTTGCATTTGAAAGGTAGCATTGCCTCACTCACATACAACCTAATTTTCTGGGAGAGGGATGAGGACAGGGTCTTTTGCCAAAAAGACAAAGTCAGCACACTTCAGAAGTACAAGATGCTAAATCTTCTTCAGGAGACTCAGTTCATCAGCAAAACTCAAATTAAAGTACAAATAAAGCCAAGCCAACAAGCTTCAGCCACTAATTACAACTCTGAACTCTCCAGCAGCTCTCCCTTCACTAGTATCACTTCAAGGGAACAAGCCTCAAATGTCAGAAGTTAGTGTCATAATGAAGAGGATATCTCTCTTCTGCAGAGACTGATCAACTCCTCCAGATGCAAGACATACATATTTTTAAATCCAAATTCTTACTGGTCCAGAAAAACTAAACCCAAAGTTATTATATCTCAAAAAAATGCATATAAAACACATGTTCTTTGGAAGACTGAAACAAATATTACTTTCAGATTCATCTGGCCCTTCTCTATCTATCTGCATGTTGCTCTGGTTCATAACATGGTTCTAAAAGCAGTCATCCCCCACTTTCTAAAGCCACAAGGCAAGTCACAGCCTGGTACCAGGTAGAGGGATGCACCCCCAGCTCCTCACCATGCTGCTTAAAGCTAGTCTGCTCACATCCCCAGCAGCACCTGGGCACCTCAACCTCTTCATAACAGGCCACTCACGACATCTGTGGCACCCCTTTTTTCCCAGCTCACTCCGAGGAAGGAAAACACAGATCCCAACACACAATCACTTTAACACATTTTAGGGCTAAATGGTGTAAATTAGTAAAATTTTATGCTTTCAGCTAACCAACACAGAAAACAGTTCTGCATCATCAAAATGTCAATGTTTCACTTAGCGACATCTCACTTCATTCCCTGAGAGAGGACTAAGTTTTCAATAGATACTAGAAAAGGTGGCCATCCTATAGTTCAGAGACTCAGTTTTACACACAAGATGCTTAGTACACTCACAAATAATTAAAAAAAAATATATCACGGCTTCCATCCAAATTATGGTAATGCATAGATCACTGCATCTATATTCAAAAACTTGTTGATACTTTTGATGCTGGTATTTCCCTGCTACTAGCTACATAACTGAGAACATACCCTTCCCTCCAGTTGTTCAGGGAAAACTAGGGAAACTGCATTACAACACAAACAAATCCTTCAATAAAGATGATGAGAAACTCTGCTGGCTCTGGTTTTGACCCTATAAGCAGGGAGACAGAGTCCCATGCCTCAATTCTGCATGATGACAAAATGTGAACAAATCAATACATTCAGCTTTAAGTTTTTCAGTTTTACATTCCAAAAGCTTCATACTGAACACTGTTGTGATCTATTAAAGTACTGTAACTGTTGAACTTTCTCCTCCTTCAACAAATTAAAAGCACACTAATATTTCACATACATATTCCAATTTTGGGCTATGAATATGCTTTGCTTACATGTATCTCCTTTTAAAGCCAAGCCATTAAATGTTACCACCAGCAAGAATGTAAATCTTCAAACAATAAGGTATGCTGATACATAACATTTAATATACAGCTGACTAAACACCATAAGTGTTTGCTTCAAAGTCATTACCACCTCTGCCCACACCGAGAATATCAAATACAGTATAATCACAGTGCTATGACAATAACAGTTCCACAGAAGGCTGCCTGTGGGACTTACTGGTATTATAATGGCTCAGTGAAACCTAGTGTGCTACTGGCTATAAAAAGCAGTGGGTTTTGCAGAAGTATGCATTGTGTGCATGTGTGTATTTATGCATGTAAATATTTGCACGTGCACTTGTGTATGGATGTCTATTTGCCCTCCCTGCATCAGTATTAAGTCTTCAAAGAGGTACATTTTAATAACCATTGAACATTTTAAAATAGATTTTAAGAACTCAACACTGCCCAAATGCCAGAAGAAACAACTTCTCAAATTACAGCACAGGTTGGACCTTCAAAGGAGTCTAAGGGCAAAACATAGATGGTAGAGATACAGGAGCTAGCTCTAAGTTTATCCATTGCAGGTGTAAGACTCCATACAGGCCTCTTGGCATGGAGCTCTGCACTTCTCAGCAGAGTAAATTATCATGCATGGCTGCTCCATGTTGAACCTGACAAATTGCCTTTGCCATTGACAACAACAAGCATCTCTAAAGCTGAGCACAAACTCCATATGAGCAGAATACCATCAACACTAAAGCTTCGGAATATCCAGTATCAGGCATCTACAAACTTCTTTCACTATTGCTGAACTTGATAGAATTGCTACTTAATAACTACAAAGCCCTTTCACTTAGGAATGAGAACTTATCATTGTGGGGGTTAGCCTTAAATTTCAGTTTTCTTTAAATACAACACAGGTTTCAGCTATCTCCCAAGCCTGACCATCAGCAGGGTTCCTCTGGGATCCTATTTGCTTAGATCACACACAGAACTTTCCAGCACTCTGGAATTAATTGAATCAATTTGTTAGTATTACTCAGCAAGTAGAGTACCTCAACTGTTATGACATAGTTTCAGCTCCCAGGTACTGAGTGAAAACGGGTTGAACCAACTACTGTATACAGACAAATTCTTCCTCAGAAAACCCTGGACCACTGCCAAGTGCAAAGTCATGTCTTCAAGAGCAAATCAGTGCCAGTGTTATGACAATGGTAACCTTATCATAGACAGCTCTGAATTTGAAGAGGCCTCCGTGATTGTGGTTACTAACCAAGCCAAGGGGAGCCAAGAGCTCAGATGCTGCAGTTGAAATAATTCTAGCTTATACATTTAGTGAGGTAATGCTTGTACTTCATACAACATTAGTTAGATCCTTACTGAAATTAAGGGGTCAGTACTAGTATCAATTTTAAAATGCGAATCTGACAATTTGGAAACAGTTCAGAGAACAGCTAAATAGTATTAGTCAGGGCTTGGAAATCTGCCTTAGAGTGAAAAGCTTAAGCACTTAATCTATTTATTTTATCAAAGAGAAGGTTAAGATGTGACCTGATTATGGTTTATAAGTAGCTACACATGAACAGACTCCTAAGATTAGACAGCCATTTACTCTAGCAGAGAAACGCATGGCTAGAACCAAGACCTGGGAAAAAGGTGAAAGTATGAATGTTTAAGTGAGATATATTAACCATTACGGGTAAGACACATGAATTATTTTTTTTTTTTTGTGGTACACTGGTACACTTAGCCATCAAGTGTTGTCTAAATATGTATTTACTAGATGTCAGAAGAAAAGAACTGTCCTTATCACCTGAGGACTTACACAGCCTTCACATTACAGCGACATTTTCACTTCAGGTTGCAAATCGATCAACACAAGGTACTGGGCAATTACATGCCAGTAAGGAGTTGTCAAAAAAGAAGGCAACTCCATTATCTCATCTATATTCTGTCTAAAATCAATTCCACTTTAAAGTACTGACACACAGATGTGAATAAGCAAACCTGTCTGAACATGCACACACACAGAGAAAATCTCAACAGTCCTAAAAAGCTTTTACAAAGTTTACAAACTTTGCTCGCTTTAAAACTCTGTGGTCTAAAGAACAATGTAACTGAGATGTAAAATGTGAACAATAAGATCCTTAATATTAAAAGTCCTGGTAGCTTTCCTTTCTCTTAGCAATATCAGTATAACATAATGATCACGAGGTAACACAAAGCTGTATGACATTTCAGGATGCTGCATGCTGCAGTTTCTTTATATGCCTTCACTAGAGCAGGGGAAAGAAAAACTATTTCAATCTTGAACTCTTCTGCATCACTAAGATCTGCTTTAACAAAACAGCTCTATCTTCCTTTGAACTCTCTACCGCCAAAGAGGATATCAGAAGGCAAAAACCAGCGTAACAAATTTAAAAAATAAAGCCAATGTAATTGTTTTTGATCTGAGTCCTAGGGAAAAATGCAGTTGAGGAGACTGACGAAATGCTGTAAAGATGCTCTGAAACATGAGATTCTGCTTAGTCCTATCTGGTTCTTTAGAATACATGTGGGGGGTTTTTGTTGTTGTTGTTGGTTTTTTTGTTGTTTTTTGGGTTTTGTTTGTTTGTTTGTTTTTTTGTTTGTTATTTATGCAGGACACTGTAAAAATGATGATGAGATTTTACTGCATAGAACTGACATTCTTCATTGTGTTTGATAAAATATCATTTTTGTATTTCTGAATGGCATTCAGTATTTCCTTTACTTTTTTTTTCAATTGCAAAACAATGAAAATTCAAGAGCGCATTATATTGTGACTGAAAAATTAAAAGTGAGTTTTCTTGAGAAGTCTGTCAAATCTGAAAGTGAGGAAGAGAATCAGAGGCAGTCTTAAAAGGCAAAAAAATTGATGGAATAGAAATGCTGTTTTTCAAGGGCACAACAATGCAATCCAGGGAATAACTACAACACAATGTATATCACTTCAAGAGTAAGAAGTTTTAAAAGATGGCAGGAAAGCATGGGAAAATTTACATAATGTTGTGCTTTTAAGTTTATAGATACATACAGTACAAGGCTGAGTTGGGACCTTCAGGACTGATAATGAAGGACTTTCCAATTGTATCATATTTACTACTTAGCTAATTATGGTTCATGAGAAAAGTAAAATGAGGAGGAAGAATTTGGTGTTCATGAAGCACTAGGCAGTGCTAGTGACATAAAGGTCAGCAGAAGCTGATGAAAACTCACATGGTGATAACATAGGGAGGTATTCTACATCTGTGACATCTGACATCTGACACCTGTCTGCACAGGTGGAATGTGCCTGCAATTAAACTCTTCCACGAGGTATATACCACGTTGGTCTGGGGTTTTGCTTTGCTCTTGATTCCTGCACCTTGGGAAAGGATAGGTCTGCTGCATGACTGTTTTTGTTGCCACATGGCTCCAGGAAATATGGATAAGCCTGTTCCTAAAAGGATTTACAATTCTTGCAGTTCCTTTTACATAGATATATATAATAATCTCCAAAAAAACTGTAGAGGAGGTTATTCAGTGAGATTTTCCTGCTTTACAAGAAGAAAGTAGTCTTTTCTCTTCCTTCATCTAGCAAGCTATCTGATCAAGCCACACAACCTTTTAGGACTTATGACAGAAAATCTGAGAAAAACTTTATTCCTGATATTGATTTGTTGACATGCTTTTATCTTTTCATATAATATGTATATTCAGAGTGTAACAACCATAGGTAGAAAAACAGATTAAACTTTAGCCAATTCATTATTAAGAAAACTTATTTTTCCATAAGCTATGGTTATATTCAGAGGTTATTACTAGACATATAAACTCAATGAAGATGTATGATGAAAAGGGAATTTACTCCCAGTGATGTAGCAAATAAAAATAAGACAGACAATTTAAAAAAGTAAAATAAATAATACCAAAAAAAGGAATAAAGAAATAAAATAAAATACATAATATTCATAACAAAATAAAAATGAAACTGAAAAAAAACCTCAACACAAAGTAATAATGTGGACATGATGTTTGACCAAACCCATCTTCAGCAGCAGTTTAAGGCAGACAGTTGAGTTGCAGAAGCAGACTCATTCACTGCCCTCCCGTTGATCCCATGGTGGGAACAGTAACCTCCATAGAAGAGAAAAATTAGGCAGCTCAAAATGGTAGTTTTAATTAAAATCTCCATGTATGCCAGAGACATCCCTTGTTATCATCCCAAAGAGCATCATCTATATAAGAGCATGAGTGATAAAAGTTTCATCATGACTTTAAGCAAGATTTAGTATCAATTTGACAACACTAATTTAAAGTGCACCTAAAATGCCTTAAATGTCTGCTATTTTTCTTTCATCTGTGCAATATTTAAAAAAAAAAAAAGGAAAGACTGACATTAGAGTGGAAAGTAAGTACTTCTCAAGCTGTCTGAAGCACAATTTTTGCTACAGCAAAAAAGGTCATAGCATGTATTTGCCCCTCTGACCTAATTCACCCTAAAGAAGGAACACTCTAACTACATTCCTCTTATTACACGATTTCAGTTCCCCTGCTGTTCTCATCTAGCTCTTTAGCAGCTTGTGACTACATGTATATTACTCAGAACAGGAGGCACAAAATGTGTTACGCTCCTTCCTTTGCACCCTTGTTCCCTGCCAGAAGCTTATGTGGCAAATTGCAGTTTAAATGGTAGGATTTTATGGAGAATGATACAGTATCATTAAAGGTGTATTAAAGAACTATCCTCTTGACTTCAAAACTGTAGTGCGCTTCACTCAATAAATTACAAGTGACAGCTTTTTCACTTTAATAACAGGCCTGTTGTACAAGACTGTGCTGTTGCTTCACTGCCCCTGTGAAATTCCATTTATAATGTTTGCCATGCTGGTGCTTTTAGAGCTGCAGTAGGACTACTGATAGAAGAATTAACCATTTTCATTTATCACAGTCATAGGACAAAGATATATAAATGAATCAAGTGCAGTAACTTTTTTTTATGAACCTCTCAAAAACAGCATCACAATGACAGATGATGATTTGCTTATTGCATTTCGCATTCAGATCTCAGAATTATGTGAAAGAGAGATGAAATCCTCTTCCAGGATGACAATGATGTAACTGCTTCACCTTTGTTTCAGCAAAAACATGAAATATCCCATCTTCCTCATGCATTAGTTCTGAAGAGAAACCAAGAACCAAAGTTGCATGGGGCATGTGACTATTAAATAGAGGATTAAAATATCAATTTTCTACCCTTTCTATTTTACTGTCAAGACAAAGTACAATCATCTCTTGGGTTGAAAGGAAGTTACAATGGAAAACAAACAGCACAATAAAAATAATTATGCATACTGTGTTTCTAAAGTGCTAAAACTAGACAGTTATTTCATATTACTCATCTTTGGATAACTTCCTTTGCATGACCTTCCTCTGCACTGGCAACATATTTATTTCACTATAAGATATTTTCCTGACAGGCATTCAGTCATAAAAATATGACAACTGAAATGGAGATATACCATTTCTCTTAAAAGTGTTAACCTCCAATGCTTAAGCTTCTTTTTTTTTTATGCTTTATGTTTAGTTTTCTGTGATATTAACTGTCACTGGTCCTTGTTCTCCTTTTCATGTCTACAAAAAAATGCACCCAGTACATGATATATTTTCTTCCAAAAAATGCTAAGAATTATTAAGTTATTAACAACTTTCCTTTTTTTTTTAGAAGCTCAATCTTCTTCCTTTAGCAAAAGTCACAAGGCTATCTGAAAACACAGCAAGGATGTTTTAATGTGTTTACTGATTGCATGGTTCTCCATACACTATCCAAGATGTCTACACCACCTATGCTTAGAAAGCATGGTAAAGCATTACTTAAACCCACACATGCATACCCCTGTTATTTAGGCTGCTTTCTGTTGAAACAGAAACTAATGTATCAATTAAAAGAAATATTTAGAAATGCCATATCACCAGGAATTTGATTCAGTAACATCTTAGATGGAAGAATTGAGCAGTACTTTTATGTTCTGTCCTTAGTGTCATTCAGGTTAACCATGACTGTGCTCCACTAGCAGAACATTGGTTCTGCTAAGATTTGGTATAGAGAACTGCCAAGATCAATTAAATTGTCAACTAGTCACACACTATCTAAATATCTCGTGTATGTTAAAACAAGGGCTACTTAAGCTCATCCTTACTTTTATCTGCATTCATCTCAAACTTTGTAAGACCTTAGCAGGAATCTTCCAAGAAAGACTCAATATCTAAGACATTTTTATCCTCTACTTCCTGGAAGAAAAAAAAATACCAAACCAAAACAAAGGCCTAATTCTAAAGGGCCCTAGTGCAGGGACGCTTAAAGCTTTGATACTTCATGATCTATGACACACCCTGCCTATCTCTGTCTAGCAATTGCCAAAAGGGGAGAAAAAGATCAGCTGTTTTGACCTCCACATACTCATAAGACTTTGCAACATTCAGCGTGGCTGAATCTCATGCTTCAGGGCTTCAGCCAGATGTTGGCAAGGTCAGTTCATGCCATTTGGGCAGGCCTTCCCCAGGACGATCAGAGACCAGCCACAGGTTCAAAGCAGATGGAAGATGAAGTGACCCACTGTTGAAAAATTGCAGTAGGAATCTGCCTTTGAGATACCTGACTGGTATGTGACCAGTTCACATGTTCAAGGCATTATTGATTACCAGACAATTCCAATATGAAAAGACTTCCCCTGTTTGAGATGAGCAAGGGCCTTTGGGTTGTCTCCTTATTCTCTCCTCCAGTACAGAATAGAGGCTTTCCCTGGGGCCACTGGGATATATTCCATACAACCTGGGCAATACAGAAAGCTCAGATATTTACCAATGCATTTGTCTCTCTTATTTACTGCTTATGACATGTAGTTTCCAGAGGAATTAAATATTTTCACTATGGCCTCTGCGTAAAATATATTGCCTGTGACATACAGGAAGAGGTCAGCATAGGTTATCTAGAAATCCGTTCATGACCTTACTATGAAACTTTGATATTAAGTGCCATATTTTTGGAGGGGCTAATTCCAAAGAATATTTTTTGCTACTATGGTAGAAAAGGAAGTACTTTACTACTACAATCTGCTGACGTTTCCTTCCTTAGTACCATATATGTGCACGCATACATGAATGTACATATGAATCTGTATATACACTGATCTACAGTTGTATGCTCACATAGAAATGTAACAAAACAGCATACACAACAAATTTTTTCATATTTTTTTTTTGCATGAATTTGTTTTCTTGTTCCTGGACTAGCTTTAGCCAAAGAAAAACCGTGGAGTAAATTGCTTGTGGGTTTGCTCTCAAACAGCTCTCTGTGCTGGACAGGAGGGTGAGACTATGAATCATCCATTGGTCATCCACTCACACTGAAACAATAATAGACAGTCTGAGAACAGTGTCCAGCATCATTGCTAGAGTTCAGGAATTGTGCTCCTACCACATGCCTCTGTTTTAAGAGGTTTTAAAAAATGGCATTACGTGCACTTGCTTTAGGCTAAATTTGGGGTTGAAAGGAACCAATTCAGAAGGAAACATGCTGAACAAATTAACTCTCTTCCAGAATTCTACTTAACCATTTTAATTAATGTGAACATTGAAAAGTGAAAAGTCAGCTAGTTAGGACTGTTTATTCTGAACTTGCAACTTAACAAGAGGGGTCAATTACAGAACCATAAGTAAGAAAATATGCGCATGTGTGAAATGGTTCTTAATAGCATAAAATTATTTAGTGGTCCATTCAAAGCATCATCACTAGGACTTTCTGCCTTTAGATTTTGAACAAAACTTGATAACTGATTTGTCTACACCATTTTCTTGCTCAGGAGGTAAAAACCTTTAGACTTTTACCAAGCAAGTCTGCAGCCTGCTCTACAGAATAAAAAGTAGACAAGATTGCAAAGACAGATATTTCAAAGATAAAAAATGGAATGAGTCATTTACACTAAGAAAGCACAAAAGAGGATGAAAGCAGGTCACAGAATACAATCCCAGTCCATTGTCTGTGGGCACATAAACAGGATTTTCTCTGTTCCAAAGACAGAAATATCTACAAACCTATTACCAGTAGCATGTTTTAAAAAATAAGAATTTTCATTGTATTTTCTCAGAGGACTGAGTTGTTACATCTCCTTTCTTTGTTACTTTCAGACTTTTTTCCTTGTATTTGTGAATATATGTAACACCAAACAGTTCAAGTTTCAAGACTCGATCTGCAAAGTAAAATTCACATGTTAATGGCAATCTAACATATATATTTCCAGGATCAGATCCTTCTCAGTGATCTTGATTTCAGTCAATTAAAACACTTATAGTTAATAAATTTTAAAACTAATAAAAATTAGAATTACTGAAAGTTACATATAAAATTTATATATTCAGCTTGACAGTTACTGAGATTAATGTTCATGTGAAGTTCTCATATCATTGCATACAATACTGTATTCTTTATTACATTTGAGAAATATATGGAAAGTCACTTTGCTAAATATTACATAACAAGAAAATCCTTTTAGCCCTTGTTTGCAATCTACACTTCACTTAGACATCTTAAAATCACAAAAGCCATCCACAGAGAGGGATTTAAAAATCATTACTTTAGAATACTTGTTTAATAGAAAGTGATGGCTTAAATGCTACAATATGTTCCTTGAATATCTTCACATTAAATGGTAATTGAACAAAAAGCTGCCTGGTCCTCTTCAAGGGCAAGTCCCACAAAGCTCCTCATTATCGTAATTTCCAATTTGGAAGCCAAACTAAATAACAAGAAGTAATTTGCCAATTAGAACTTCCTGCTCTTTTTCCCTTTATTCCTTAAACACCATTCAGAGGCTGAACCAGTCAAACACTTTTAGCTTCAAAACTGCAACTGAAAGAATTTAATTTGTGTCTCTCCACGGTGAACCTGTCAAGAGGCAGCAGTGATGCATACCATGTCCCGACACAACGGTTGCCCTTAAATACACAGAGAGTTCTCCATGTACTTGCTCTGTCTAGGGTTTCTTTTAATAATTTCCTTCATTTTGCCTCCCTTAAAATATATGCACACTTTTCCAAACTAAGATTTCTCATCAGTGATTTCTCACATATGGAATAGTCCCACAGACAAAATTTGTCTTTTGTGTTTGAGAAGCTTTGAACAAATAAGAGGCACATAATGATAAAACCAACACAAAAGAGTGCTCAGAAGAAACAAGGTTCCATTCAGCTAGTGAAAGCCACAGAGACCAGATCACTCCAGAGAGATTTACAGCTTCAAAAACAAGACCATGTGTGAACTGTGCTGTCCTGAGAATTCAAATCCTGACCAAAAATAATGAAACTGGTTTACTCTTCAGAAGTTCACTGGAAATGTGTATGTGGAAGGCCAAGTATAGGTATACAGATAAATGGTAACATATAAAAGTGATGCTCAGATCATGGACTACTTGTACAGCTATTTGAGACAATAAAAAAAGGCAGTTTCTGATGTAACTTATTGTATTGTAATTAAAGTCTCCCATGCATATAGTTTTTACAAAGATATGTAAGTACTTAAAAAAAGAATGGTAAATCTAGAGTAAGGATGTCTGCAATTTTTATATACTTACGGTAAAATAAATGCTAGATACTGAAAAAATGGTTTTTTTAAATATTTTTGTCTCTATACATATGCTGTCTTAACAAAAGTCAGTGTGATTATTTGCTTTAATGAAGGTAATTATTTTTTCCCCTTTTATTTATTTAAAGAATAATTTTCCAGTCATCTCATTATATGAGAAGAACGCAAAGAAGGATCTAATAGCATACAGATCAAACTGTCTTTTGAGGTATCAGGGCTCTGAGATCAGAACATCACATTGCCACAATGGATCCCAGGAGACAAACAAAGATGTGTTGTTTTGAAAGAAATAATAATTTTAGAACTTTGCAAATTGGTGATTTTAAACATATCTGTAAGCCCTTAAATCTCTTCTGCAACTTCCATGTCCATTACACTGATTATTGAAACATTGTTTTTCTGTTGCTCAGATGTTTCTGGCTAAACTCTCCCCTTTTAGGGAAAAATTTTCAAAATCTATTAAAAAAAAAACCCACACAAGGATATGCTTACCTCATACATACTGTCTGAATAATATGGGACAGATTGCTCTGAACAAGACTCTTTTTGGCATTTGTGACACTGTCTATGCAAATATTTTGTGGCTTAAGTAGAAGGCAAAATTTGAGGAAGACTGAGATAGAGAGGAATCAATCAAACCTAGTCTAACTTACACCACACAGCTTGAGTAGCTGATCTGGGTTTGAGAGAGAGAGTAAGAACGAGCAGTTCTTATTGTAGAAAAATAACGTTCTTATTGTAGAAAAAGAACATTAGGACACACACATGGGTGGTATGTTTCCTGTTTAAAAAGATCTATGAGGAATAATAACAAAACTGCAAACCTAAGAGACCCATGCAACTCTGGGTACACAGCAGCAACTGTGACTCATATTGCTATATCTAAGTTAGATTTAAATCAGAGAGCATGGAGGTACTGATTACTCAGCCTGAGCAAAAAACCTCTACGGGATGTTTGTACCTGTCTTTGAGTCAAAGACTTGAACTTTGACTCAGGTATGCAACTGAGCAAAGTGCATTCTTCTTATGCTGAAGTACCAGCAGATTGCTATTTGAGAAGCTTCCCTAGTCCACTCACAGTGCAAAAGGAGAAGTCAAAGAGAATAAACACCTCCATATACTGTTAAACTTCACATAGCTAAGTTAACGTGGACTTAAAATCAAAAGAGGTCCCTTAAAAGCCCTAGGACTCGATCATTTCACCACTCAAGTTTCTCCAGCATGGGAACCTGATGTTTTCTAGGTGCAAGCAGCTTGCATGACCAAACATATCACAAACACTGAGCATAAAATTCAGCACTCTTGCTGCATAGTCCAGTCAAAACATTCCTTCCCTTATCAAACCTCACAGAGTATAGCAGGCACGTGGATAACAAATGACTGCCTAGCAACAGTACCTAATGCATGTCTGCACTATATATAAAGAAATCTGAAATAAAGATACTGTGAGAAACCAGATAAAGGGTTTGCAATAAAGAACTACAACACTTAAATTGCATCTCTGTCAGTCAAATTCTACATTTCAGGAAGGAAAAAACAAAAAAAAAGCAAAGCATGCCCAGGAGCATTTAACTGGTCTACAAGATGATAAAAATATTGTTAAATCATCCCCATTTAATGATATTATATATATATATATATATATATATATATATCAGAACATAAGTTGGAATCTCATTTATAGATGAATTCTGGTGGGAAAGACAAAATATAGTCTCTGTTCATCTCAAATTAGAACCTAATACAAAAAGTTGTGAAAAACAAAGGTTCATTCATAGACGATCAAGATAATATAACTCTATACTTCAAGATCAATCTTGATACAAATGCTTTGAGAATTGGCTTGCCCCAGTGCAGTTCTAGAAATAAAAGAAATTTTTAGGCTTCTTGAATTTCGAAAGTCTTTGGCAGTTCTCCTCAACTCAGTTAATCAACTAATACCTCCTAAGAGTTCTTTTGAGACACCTAAAAATCCCATTTTCAGTGTACTCAAGGAATTATGACTCAGTCCTTATGCGTGGGGTAAGACTCAGGAGTGAATCTATGAAACAGTACTTTGTTTGGCAAAAAGATAAATATATGTACTTGAGGAAACATCTTTGCAACTTTCTAATTTATTTTAACAGCATGCATCAGAAATAATTCAGTTCAAAAAAAGAATGAGCAGGGAAAATGAAATTAAATGCTAAAAAAAGAAATAACTTCTGTAAGTCTACACTAAGCCTCCAAGGAGCAACCTTCACAGCATGCTGAAGTCACAGACAAATATCTAAATGCTTATATTAATATTCACTAGAAACCATACACATACCATTATGCAGTACATATTACACCCAGAGGTCTCAAAGTACATTACCAACTGTGGTGATATCCCAGTTCCATATGACATCAGCATTACTCCACCAATTTTCAGGGTAGGTAAAATGAAAGTGAAACCGATTCCTCTGTTTCCTTACTAAAGAAAAGTAATCAACTACAGTCTCGTGTTCTGAAAACAAGTGTTTACCAAGTGGCATATGGAGGACAACAGTGGACAAACTCCCTTGAACCAAATTACTAGATCTGGAAATGCCAAGGAAATAACTCAGTAACAGCTATTTTCTAAGCCACGTACTGTTCAACTTTTTTAACAGGTATCAGTCTCAATTTTAAATGACTTCACTGTGACATATTCCAGTATCATTCAAAATACTTTGTCATTTTCCTATCAGACAGCTCAATGGGATAGCACCTAAAGCTGTTCATGGCAACTTAGTTGTCAAGTAATTGAGTTTTTGAATTAAATTCTGTCAGGCTGTGAAATCTTTCTTACCTACAGAAACAGAGGAAAGGTTTTAAAAAAGTAAATATTTTAATCTTCCACCACTACAATATACTCCATATGGCCAACCACATCTTAAGACATAAATCGTACAGGTCTCTGAAGCCCAAATGAGGACTCCTCCAGCCCTCTCTACCATACTGCAAATGTGACAAGAATACTCAAGGCACTTTTTCTGACTCATGCATGCAGTTCATTTGGCTGATGTAAATACATAGTGATAAACTGGGTCCATGAGAGGGCAGTGAGAGCAATTAAGAGCCCATTCAAAATACCATAGCAATGCTGTGATAAAATTAAACAAACATTAGAACGCCATGCTATCAGATGTTGGTTTATACCACCAAGGACCAAGGCCATGTATTATCAAAGTCTGTCCCAAACCAGGAGACAATCTGTCCCCCATTCCATACTTGGGCAAAATGAAGGAATCTGAGAAAGAATGTGAACAGCAATGTGCTGCCTTCCCTTTGCTGAAACCTCACAGAAACATCTCTTTGCATGGTCCATATGTACCGGTCTTCATTTCTGCGGATGGTACACACCAGGAAAATTCATGAGAAGAAAGAGGTAGGTTGCTATAAAATGGCCTTTCATGACTATTGTGCATTCCCGGCATCAAACCTGTTCCTGCAGTGTGTTACAAGGGGAAAATTGCTCACAAAATAGGAATTCTGTCACACAAGTTCAGCCTTATAGTTTTTACACCGATTACATATCCAACTGAAACATTTTACTGTTACAATTTAAAAAATTCTCTGGAAAACTCATAATATGGTGTATAAACACTAAATTTACATATAGAGTAAAATCCACTCTTTTCTGTTCCTTACTGTGTCAAATGGTGGTTTGGTTGTCCAGTTCCACAGGAACACCTGTTAGCCTCACAAAAAACCACCATCATAATTTGAAGTTTACTGGCAGCCTGAGCAACAAGGAATGAATTGCTCAGTCCTGGAAAGTGTGGTTCTGCAATGCAGCTGAGGCAGATTGGCAGAAGCTGCCTGCATTAAACCTGTCCTGACAATGGATGCTCCTATTTGGTAAAAGCGATTAAGAAAATACGTAACTACAGCTCAAGGAATCACACAAGCAGAAGATAAATGACTGTTGACTTCAGCATGTGTCCAGGTCCTATCATATCTCTTTTTTACTCAATCTCAGTAAAGCCAAAGACATAGTGTGTGAACAGACAGAGGGAGATGTTCTCAGAGGGCACCCACCTCAGTAATTATCACACCTGCTCAGAAAAACCACAGCCTGTTAAGTTCCAGTGTCTGTGCCATTTTGCACAGCAAAACTAGAACTGCTACTGGCTCCTGATGCTGTGTTCAGGTTCCACATCTTCATCAATTCACTTTATTTAATACAAAGATAGTGACAAGCTGATGGATGGGATCTTCAGGATCTTTACTTTAGGATGAGCAAAAGCAGAAGATGTTTGGCATTACTGCAAGCATTCTGATATAAATATTGCCAGGTACAATATCAGAGGATCAATGACTCAAGACTAGATTCTGCTGGGGGTTAATACTGTATTTGGAAAACAGTCTTAAGTTAGTACTAAGTCATATTCAGCCCACATTTGTTAATCAATTAGGTTATTCAGCATATAATTAGAAAACATTTTATAGGGTAAAATACTTTATTCCACATATGATGCTTCTCTCCAGTTAGCACTTAGAGATGGTCCATGCTTTGAAGCATGTTTGTTTTAGAACACATAAAAGCTTACTATAAAGCATAATTACCATATATGTAAAACTGGCTGCATAATGATTACTTGCAATTAAGAAATCATTTTAATAATGAACTTAAAGGAAAATTCATCAGCTTCACTGTTTATTATTTTAATATCCTAGAGATAATGTTCCACTGGGAAAAAAGTCAAATTAGTTGAAACTCCTTGAACTTCACACACTTCACTTTATGTATTTAAGAGCAGAACAAAGAATACCACTATCTTAAGTAATACAGGAATTAAGAATTGTAACAAATACATAGGAGAGCAGATCAAATACCATTTTGAAATAATTGATATCCCACCAGTGTTACTATTAAAATATTGAAACTATTAGTTTTATTAGTGAATCATTTAATTCTTAAAGTATTTATGTATCCTGCTGTACTTCTCAGTATCAGCATTTTAAGTAACACAGATGTTAGAATTGAAACACTTAATTGCAATAAAGCAACTAAATTACATGACTGCTTCAAAACTCAATGCAAATAAAACTGAGTCAATTGCATCTGCTACTTCATCTGAAATATTATTGTGAAGGCCCTAACATATACAAATGTATTTATCTAGGTATTTATCAACAGCTTCTCTCTGCAGAATCCATGCAGAAGTGAGAATGATGGAGTTTCATTATTTATGCCCATTCGGCCTACTAAAAATGAAAAAGTCACCCAGAAAAATGCAGTATCCATCAAGTATTTTTTTTTTTAAGCAGAAAAGCTTGCATTTGAAGAAATAATAGAAATGCCTCATTAGGGTCTAAAAATTGACTCTGAAACTACTGGTAGAGCAAAATGAGAACAGGCTTGAAATAATCCTTCAGCAGTTTGGTGAGGATGCGATACTCTGCAATGTACAGACCTTCAATTCCAAGAGCACATAGCCTGCACCAGCTACTTGATATCTAGTTGCATCCTGGAAAGCAGGATGCAAGGCTGGCTACTCAACCTCCATGCAGGCTAACACAGTCATCCTCCATCAATACAAGAAACTGCTCCAGTTGTTCGTCCGTCCGTGATTCTTCTCTAACACCTATCGTAAAAGACTGAATCCACAAAGGCTACTGGCTATAGATAAATAAGGAAAAAGCCACCAAATGGACTTTCATTACTAAGGAAAATGGAAAAGTCTAGCTCTTCTATCAATTTAAACAATATGCACTTCGACAACCACTCCGCCTGAGAAAGACAGCACACGGGATGAACTTTGGAGGCATTTATAATCTTTTTTTCCCCAGACAGAATCTAATATACTATGACGGCATTTAATAAAACCTTAAGACCACAATTTGTAGTTTTGATGACGCTATCAGAGGTCACAGCCTGGGAAATTCAGAATAGAAGGCAGTAATATCTTTAAAATTAAAATTTACACTACAAAAATAAAAAAAAAAAAGACCCTCGAAGCAATTTCTTAGATTCTTCTGAGACAACTGGTTTGTTTCATTTTGGGGTTTGTTTCAAACTAGAAGCACTGAGTTGCCTGTACAGCTTCTCTGTCCTCCACATCTAACCCCTAACCTACTAGGAGAAAGCAGCAGATTTCAAACTCCCATTTATCACTTATTTTAACTGCCATAAATTACTTTCCATGCTATAAAACAACAAGTTATAATCCAGTAAAAATTTTAGAACTCCAGAAAGTTTATTCAGGCTTAGGTATCAATTTTAAACACCCTGCCACCCCACCAAATTTGGTTATTGTAAGAGCTGGTTTCAACAGCTGTAATTCATAAGTGAAGTGTCCTTGCTACAGAGAAAAGTGAAGCAGCATTTGGTAGCAAATTTTTATCCTACATGAATCTTGTAAGGACTAACAGAATATGTCTAAGCATTCTTTGTTAACAAAGCATTCCATTGACCTTGCCTGCTCTTTTGGAATCAGCTATTATATGGTGTTACTCTAGTTTCATCAACATATTTCCAAACATATGCTGAAGTACAAAACTACTATATATATGGATTCCAGATTTAAATTCTCCTCTTAGTTCTCCTTTTCCATACCCAGAGAAACTCCCCTGGTTTTCCACTAAATGATCCTAGAACTGCATAATAATTAGAATGCTAACTCTGGATCTGTTCAACTAAGATACTATTACTTTTGCTCACAAAATGCATTCATAATACTCACTCTGAAGCAATTCTGCTCAGAATGGTAGCATAGTAGGAAAAATAGGTACAATAGGATAAAAGTGAAAGTATTCTTCTTCTGAATGTGGCTAAATGAAAACATTTAGACATTTCAGAGAACTATCCTCTTCCTATCCCTTCCATTCTCTGTTTATTTCTCTCTCATACATACCCTCCCCCTCTCCATATTCACCCCCATAAATTTTATTGAAAAACTCATCATATTTTATATGATCTCACCAAATGAACAAAGAAAACCCCTTAAATATAAGGTAAGAAGAGTCCATGGGAAAGTAAACACAAACATGTCTAGCAGTGCACTTTGAGAGTAAGTAACAAAAAGATGCTTTTCTGACGGTCTGCCTGAAGAGGCAGAACTGGGCTGGTCCTGTCAGTTGTCACTACCACAGCTCAGAGTGTACAAGCTCTAATTTGACCCTTCTGAAAAAAAATACATTTAAAAACACATAAAGGGAAGCATTTAGACATGACCATTTAGTACACTGGCTAACCTAATGTGTAGGTGTCAATTGAAACAAAAAGATAAAGGAAGTTTCTGAAGGGGGTTTTGTGTTCAAGATAAAAGCAAAGACCTTTTAAGACCTACCTTTTGAAGTGAGCTTCCCAGGACTAAAACACAGACAAGACTAAAACATATCTTCATTTCCACTGACCTATAAGTATTTAAAGATCAACCAACTGAGGAACAATGCAGTTAGGCATCTTCATGCATCTGTGATCTATTCCAAGCACCTTGAAGTTGTACTTGATCACATTCATGCTCTAATGTGAAGTATTACAGTGCCCCAGATAGTTTTAGACATAAGTATAGGATCAACTCAATTTTCTGAAACAGCATCTTGCCAGTAATGCCACTCCAATAATCAAATCACACAGATGCCAAGTTGGTCTACAAAAGACAAGACAGAATTTTGCACAGTATCCATATAATGGTAGACTCCATATGTGAACAAGTAAAAGGCAAAACGAAGTATATAAAATATCAGTTATGCACCTTTTATCTGAGTCCTGGCAGACAAGGTAAAATTGTTTCAATGAGAGAAGTTAGATATGACATTAAAAGAGTATCAGATGGACACAGCTCTTGAAGCAAGAGCTAACACACTACACTGCAAACACACAATGAGAAGCATGTTTAAGAAGTTAACAATAATTCCTAGTCCTAATTTTTCTTTTTCCAAAATATTTTCAGCTTCCCTTTTTGTATTCCCAATAATATTCTTATTACTATTAACATGACTACCACCAGATGAAAGCACTGCATAGATGACATCTTTCAAAAACCTACACAGATTACTTGATGCAGTTCAGCAGTCAAAAAATGTCTTCATGACCTTCCAGTCAAATCCCCACTTCAAGCATTCATTCATGTTTGCCGCCAGGGATTTAAGTACAGCTTTGTTTACAAAATCCTCTTTGTTAAAGGCTAACACTGATAAATCTAAGATCAAAAATTCCTAGCTTTTCAGATATGAGCAAGACAAGAAGTCTGTGAAAACTATATAGTCACATAGACTGAAATTTTTGTGAGCTAGGTCACCAATATCAGAAAATAAATTAAATTTCAGTGGCCTCCTGAGCTGAATAAAAGGCATTACAGAATGACAGAATTGGTCAGGTTGGAAAGGACCACAGTGTGTCATCTGGTCCAACCTCCCTCCTCAAGCAGGGTCATCCCAGAGCACATTGCACAGGATTGCATGCACGTGGGGTGCATTTTTGGTTTTCTCAACCTTCCCTGGTTGTTCTAGTAATAGTAAATTATTTCCTGTATTAGTGGGATACACTACAGTAGCATTCAAGGAATTAAGTCTTTTGTCAATTCCCAGATAAATTACGAATCTGTAGCTCTCTGTTCTTAGGTGCTGACCAGTGTCTTTTTTCTAGAAGTTGCTGCACGGGAATGTCAGCAATTCAGGAGGTTTGATTTTTAAGTTCACAGCTTTTCACTATGGCAGACTTTCTTCTTTCACAAAAGCTAAAGTAACCTTTAAAGATTATACCTCAGGCTAGCACAAGACAAAACATCCAGACACAATTTTCTCTTTTATGGAGGAAAGTATCAGTTTGATCAGTTAGAGAACATAAGCTACAACAGATCATTCATTCCACACTCTTACCTGAAACACTGGTATTCCTCCAGATTTTTATTCTTGAACATCATCAGTAATTCCAGAAGTGACCACCTATGAAAATCATATCTATTCCATTTAAAGGGCTGCTATTATATGCATGAAGTTATGAAATAATGATTCTGTAACACCCAAATTAGTTAACTGACATATTGTTTAACCTCTTAAATTAACATCGATCTCTGCTGACTTAAAGCTCCAGATTTCAACAGCTATGGTGGGAAAGGATAGGCCTAGATTTCTGACAAAGAAGTCTGACTAGCATAGCAATGAGCAATCCTACTCATTGTACTGCAAACACCACACAAAGTCTCCAACACTTGCACGTGAAAGAAAATGGGTTACCTAGAACTTATCACCACCCTGTCATATATCATAAGGGTCTAAAAGAGTCTTCTGTCCTGTCCCCTGCTCAGCAGTTTGGATTCTTGTCTTTGGGCACTCAGGTCACTCCACACAGAGGGAAGAGAATATCCTCTGTCAGGGGTGCAACTTCAGCATCCTCCTCTTTGCACTGCTGAGCAACTGCAGAACAAAGAGTATAAGAAGACAGCACTGAGCACTGCTCCACTGCACAGACTTGAATACTCCCTCTTGGCATTCCTGCTTCTTAATAGGGTGCTTTAAACAGATAGGAAGAAACATCATGGTGTCCTAATCAGAGAGGATTATTGACTTTTCTGACTATTTTCATATACCCTTACACTGCTCTTTTTCCCTCATTTTGCTCTTAGTATATCCAAAGAAAGCCCGGTCTTTTCCTCCTCTCTGAAGCTCCAAACTTGTTAACAAGTAGGTGTTTGGGGTTTATTCCGTTTCAAACTGGTGGTGTTGCTTATGCCACTTCCCTGCTCTTAGGGCTGCAAGCAACACTAGGGAAGATCTAAGCAATCACTCCTCTTTGTTTTCCTTACAGCTTTCAAGGCATCAGAGGAAGCATCTGCAAGTGAAAAGGAGAGAAGCAACTACAAAATACATAGTAGACCATCAGCAACTCACTAAGCAAAATTTGACAGCAAATGAAATAAAAAATTAAGCATTAGAACTGGTTATTTATTATTTCAGTGCCTATAAAATAGCAATCTAATGTTATTACATTTAGATGTTACTACAGAAGGTTATCTCCTCTGCAACATGATTTTAAGGCTACAACAGTCACACAAGATCTCTTAGATAGTGGACAAAAATTTAAGTTAAATAAATGTCATTGAGGAATGTTCATCTAAACAAGGCAATTCACAGTTCACATTTAAATGAAAATTTTCAGTCCAAGAAAAGTAACTGGTTTGCCATAGAAATATTGATGAGCTGTTTGATCAGTGCTTGTTTCTCTATATTTTCATCTACTGGCAGAAATCAGAAATTAACATGATTTTATTTCAGGCTGATGGGCAGAGTGTAATGAATATAAATCCCACAGTTTCTTCTTCATAAAAAAGGCACAGTAGCACAGCCTGTATCAAGCGCCTCTGACACCACCAGCAAAAAGCTCTATTCACCTTAAATGAAAAAATAATCAGGCTCATTGCTAATCAATTCCTTTTACAGAGACATAAGCAGACTTTTAACACATTAAGAACCCTTGGTGCTATCATGGGAATCAAAACGTGGCAGAACTGAAAGTATCTATCTGCGACCATGCTCTTTCTTCACATATACTGATACAACTTAAGAAAGCCAGTAGAGCTACTCAGACCAAATGTGATGAGAAAGAAATCATCTGTCAAAATAAAAAAATGAAAAAAGATAGTATTATTTATTAATTTGAAGAAATCTTACAGATTTTAACTTAGTTGGCTTGTTCTAATCCAGGGGCTTAAAATACTCCTAAGCCACTCTTCAAATCAAAAAAGTGTCCTTGTTTCTTCCTAAAGATTTCAGAGAATGTAATATAGCACCTCTTGAGAGACAACAAAAATAGAGCACACACTCTGCATGGACCAGAACCATTACCAAAGGTGACACTTTAAACCACATGCAATTATCTACTTATTAAACTCCTATGTTCAGCTGATGGAATGTCAAGCAAGAGGCTTTTTTACTGTGATGTTTGTAACACTGTGTTCATCCATATTATCAACAAATCTGCGAAACCAAAGCTTTACTACTCCAGCTGCCCTTACATGCACAGCATGAGCAGTCATTGACACAAGAAATTATTGAGCTGGCACCAGCCACACAACCGTGTAGCCAACACTGTCATACACCGAGTTTAAATAGTGCCATGCCATTCCCAACACTGTAGCGCCAGTATCAAAGGCATGGACATAACTGAAATGCCATAGTCTATGTCTCTAAAGCTTCTGAATACCTCTATATAAAATTACAGTTATGTTGACAAGCCACCTGTTAGGTTGAAGAAAAACTGAGTAACATTGTGCCCTTGCGAGGCCACCTTTCACTGCATGTCCTCATGACATTTTTCCTTTTCCCCAGCACACCAGTCCTGGTGTGTGAATACCCATGGCTGTGTGTTTGAGGCAGGGCAGAGTTCAGTGATGTTTGCTGAAATCCTGCAGTGGCCTTGGCTCGAGCAGCACATTGCCTCACTCAGCCAGGGCACGCTCCCTGAGAACACACAGGTCCTGCCAACTCTTCCAGCAGCACCACATGCTCTGCCTCAAGCACTGGATCTCGTGTTTGTTTCAGTGGGACAAAATAATAGAGGAAGAAAGGAAAGAGGTTCCTTACTGTAACGGGGGCTTTACTGGAAAAGAAGCTTTTAAAAAAATTCACAGGCCATATGCCACATTACTAAGTTGGGGGACAGGAGTGACCAAGACAAAACTATTAAATGATCCATCTCTATGACTAAGTACTTTAATTTGTTATTTTTTTAGATTTTCACCTGTCAAAGACTCTCTCACCTACAGGCAGGGTGTATAGCTGTTGAAAATATCAGGTTTTAATGTTCTGTACCTACTTTTCAGCATGCTCAAATATCAGTGTAGCTTTGCTCTCATGGAAGACTGGGATTGTGAAAAGTGGTCTGGGAGACAATATCAGATGAGAACAACACAGAACAGGAGACAATATCAAGGAAACGCCTTAAATTATAGTTCACTGGCTTTTTCAAGTTTTAATAGCTATGTTGTAGAGCATGAAAAAAATCTATATGTTGATAAATAAGTGCTTTCTGATCTTTAGATACTTATATTAGGCTGTCCTTTTTTTTTAACAAAGGTAAAATTTCTGACACAGACATCTTGGCCACCATATTATGTGTTCCAGCTCCCCTTATTTGCAGTTTAGGAAAACGATCTGAGAATTATAAAACATACTGTTTTGCCCACTTTCAATTGCCCATTTCAATGTCAATTTGGAGAAATCCTTTTTAAGTGCTCCAGGGCAATTTAATTCTTCAACACCACAGAGTTTTGCTCCCACAGAAAGACCGCCAGCTAAGCTAACAATTGTAGTAACTTTTTTGCAATGTGGACACCTGTTCACTACAAACTGAAGTAAGACAGGCTACTCATTTCACATAAACCGCCAGCTGTTAGATGGTACCAGGATTCAGTGACTACTGACCTGGGATAGATTTGAACTGGTGACCCAGGAGTGGAAGACTGTATATCCAATTACGAATCCATATTTAAAAAACTTAACCTTTTTCATTGCATTCTAATCTCAAAGATCTCTGTTTTAACAAGTGGCCTCATTTAAATGAAATGCAGGCAATATCTAGGAACTTTGTTCTTTCTAATTATGGACTTAATTGCACACACACTTGATTGCATTATATTGAAAGACGGCATTGCTTGACTTTCTAGCTGACTCACCATACATGTAATAAGAATGTACAAGTCTTTAAAATCTGTGTCTAGAACAGAATGGGATTTACAATTTCTTTGCAGTATATGAGCAGCACTACAGAAGAAGGTATTTATGCACAAATGAGGTACATTCAGCAGTTCCAAGCACTTAAGTATTAGCAGATGATTACCATTAAATATGCAGAACCAAAAGACTAACTACACCTCAAAGCTAGGAACAAGTTAACCTGGAGAGCAGAGAAACAGCTTGAGACACGGAGACTGGAAGAAACAGTAACATTTATCAAGCCATGGAGTGACGGTCCTGTTCATCCTGTCTCTGCAGTAAAAGAAACACGGCAGCTGCACTGTGTAGGATGTCTCTCCTTCTCCAGTAAACAGATGCAAAACGGAAAACCAGGGGAAAATAGCAGGAAATACAAGCAGCTTTGCACTAGTAGTGAAGAACTAAATATTGAGAGTATATTTATTTATTTATGATTGAAGCTGCATAGAGGCACAGCACAGACCATTCTACTTAAAATCAGCTTGCTAGATTTTAAGCTAGCTTGGTTATTTTTCATGAAGCCTAGATACAGCCTAAGCCCTGGGAAAAATGATTGCACTCTAACTTCAGTAGTTCCACAACACAGGTAAAGACAGAAGACTCCAAGTCTGATTTTGAGTCAACAACAAGACAGAAGTGAAAACACTTTTGTAAACACAGAGCCTATTCAGGAGTAAAAAAACTACATCTTCGACTGTAGAATTACAAGTTTATTAAATATAGGGTCTTTGCAAGTGAAATATTTCTGAATACATGCAAGTGTTATGAGGTGACTGACAGTGAATGTGGTCAGGTAGGCCTGAGAACAATCTACAAGAAAAACAGCAGCAGAGGAGAAGCTCTATGCAGCAGACTGCAGCACGAGTGACAGTTTTAAAACAAAAGATCACAAAACACAGCCCTACCCACTCCCCACCCCAAAAAAACCAACCCAAAACCACAGACTTTCCACATGCAGAGAGCAACTCATGCATACCAGTGTTTGAAGAGTAAGTCAAATTCACTTGTTATAAAAATTTTGTTAATACAATACATAATGCACAATGCATTATGCACAGAAAAAAAAAAGTAGCAGTCATTGAATTTGAATATGCTGGGGATGGAAAAGTACTACCAAAACTGCTTCATGGCTTCTTATGGAAAACACTAAAATAGCAGCAACTCGGATCTAAATATGGAGTTTTCACCGAGACACACACCTGCTAAAGGAAGTTACGGGATTGCTCAGAGGAAAAGTTTTCAGTTTGCCATTAACCACAAAGCAATGAATTAGTCTGTGAAAAAACTGTAGGCTCACCCCCCCAATTCTTTAAACATCCGTTACATTTACAGCATCCTGTGAATATTAATGACTGTCCTAAATCACAGGGTTTTTACTTGGATCAAAAAAAAACCCCAGCTGATGCGTATTCTGACCCATTTAATCATAACTCCAAAGACTTCTATAACTTGAGACAGACAGTGGGAGAAACTTGTATATTCGTTGTACAAAATCATTCGCTTTTCTGTAAAGCACAGATTAAAAATCACTAGATATTGGACAGGAGCCTGGGTCCAAGCTATCTGTATAAAATTTGCATCACAAGTTTACACAAAAATCACTCTCATTACATTGCCCTTCTGCTTTGTGTTGGCTTCACTGAAGTAAAAATAGTACTAAGGTGCTCTTGTCAGAGCCACAAACAGATGTGAAGTGAAAGCCAGTCAGGCTAGCTAGTAAACTCACTGAATTATATGAGTATCTTTAAATATCAGAAAGAAGAGGTAGATTATAATTCAGAAGCAAGCTTGCAAGGTTATTAAAAGATGAAAATATGCTGACTGATTCATAGGTACATAAACATACTTAGACAGGCAAATATACACACACATACATACATCTTGGCAAATCTATTTTTATGCTTCAAAGCACTTGATGCCACACATTGTCTGCAGCCTATTTTCCTGCAAATGTATTTCCTCCTTGCAGAGCCTGCAAAGCCTTGCAGAAAAAAAGGCTTTATAAGTTTCTCAAGGTAATGAAAGAAATCTTAATCCACACATCTCCTTTCAGATAGGAAAATTCCCATTTGAAATGACAACTTGCATCATGCTGAGGCAATTTACAGGTGACAGGATACTGTATTTGCTCTCCAAAGAGTATAATAAGTTAAACTGCAATTCAGTCTTAACTATCAGCCAACTGCTGTAAAGGGAATAAAAGGACAAGCCAAGTACAAGTAAAACTGCACGCAACAGAGGAGTAGCAGGATCAGAATCCGCAGCATATGGTGCACCAGCACTGAGAGCACACAGTCAGCTCTCACTTCAAGTCCTAAGCGAGTCCTGTTTGGAACTGACCATGTGACCAGGAGACTGGCAATCAGTGACATAATTTGTGCACTTCTATCTAAATGCCTAACAATTCCCGCTCTCTCTACACAGCCACCTTAGCACACTTTGCTCAAAGCAGTAAGATTTGGTTTTACAACACATTTCTAACACTGCAAGCTTCCACATTTCTTTGCTCAGCACTGGACCCTACAAACTATGAATGTTTTTTGGAAAGCTACGTTCCTAGAACATGATGATAGGCACATATATGATACAGGGAATTAGGGATTAGGGATCATCTAATCAACCTTGAGAAGATGACCCAAAATCTTGAGCTTCTTTTTCCTCCCACCATATGTTTCTATCACTCAGAAGCTTAAACAAAACCAACACGAAGTTATGTATCTCAGATGCAGGTTCATAAACAAGCAGTATTTAGATTTTTTTTCCTTTTGAATCATGCTTATAATATATTATTTGCTCATTCTATACTCATCGATACTGAGTGACTAATATATTCTTTTAAGGTCTATTACTGAAAATAAACATTGTTATAAAGATATTAAGATGAATACATCACGTTTGATTATACAAATAGTATAAATGGGTAAACCCAATTGTTAGTGGCATGATTTGGCAATTTTTTTTAAATAATTATATTTAAATCTTCAAGGGATCAGAGCCTGAAAACAAACTAAAAACCAATACTATGAGCAATTTGAATTGTTATGGGTATATTCTCTCTGTACCACATTTATACAAAACATAAAGCAACTGCCAAACAATATGTAATTTAGGAAACTCTAGGTTGGTTCAGGTGAGAGTGAAACTCACTGTTGTTTTAGCTTTTAACCACATGTCCAGACACTGCCTGTATGTTCCTAAGTCTGAACCCTACCCATTGCTACAATCCGGCCACATTTCCTACAATTAGGAGAAGAGTGGCCATTTGTTAACCCAGTGTCAACTTGCACTCTGGGCCCACAGTCAAGCAAGAGGAGACGTGTGACCTTTCCACTGACCTGAACGACTGGGTGATGACCTCTGCGGTCCAGCCCATAAGGGAAAGGAGGCACTGTAAAATGGTCATTATGATGAATGGTTTTCTCAGGTTAGGCCAAATGAGTAATTGCTCAATCAAAAAAACCTCAGGCCTCAAGCAATTAGCTTTATTACCTGCAGATATCAGATAACTTTTCAACTTCTAATCCTCTTTGCTGTAACAGGGAATTACATGGAAACATTTCTGATTGTATTTTAGGAATTCAAATTAAAGTCTTTGGAATAAAGGTACACATAATTAAAATATATTCCACCTGTAAAGCAAAGGTGACTTTCACAACTCTTTGTTATACTGAACTTTGGATCCAAAGTAGTGAGCTTTGCTTGCAGCATCCCAGTATCACTTGCAAAAACTTGAATTCCAAGGAAGATGTTTCAGAAGAAGAGATCATTATCAAGCTGTAATTGTTAGAAAATTAAGCACGCATTCTCAAGTTCTTCTTTAGTAAGACAATTGTCTCTTATTGTTTTGACAGCATTAGCAATCTGCTCTGTCAGCCCAAAGTATTTGCTATGCCAAAAACTGAGCAATTCAGTGCCATGAATTACCAACCTTTATTCTAACAAAACAAAGGCAAAGTTTAAAAATACTGTTGCGCACAAGTTCACAACACAAGAAAGCAGTCAGTAACTTCTTGACAGGATGTTGCTAAAGTTACCATTAAGTGACAGTTTGCTGGCAACACCACCCTATTCACTGTCACAACATCTCTAATCTGCAAAGGGACGGCAAACTTAAGAGACGAAGCCCCGAATATCTTAGTTCTTCCTAGTCACAAAAAGTTAACATGTAGTTGACAGATAATTGTGCAATTAACTATAGAATTCATCTCGTGTGCTGGTGAACAGAAAGACACTCGGCTCCTAGATCTGAAATTACTGGGCATTAAATCTGCATGGATGGCTGTACTTCACATATGCTCTATTTCAGTACAGTGGACTTCAGAATCAGGTCTGATACATTTCTGTTCACAATTCTTCAAGCATCTTTTTCAGTATGAAGGTTGAGCAGAGCACCTGTTCGCCTTAAGGGAACACTAGGTCACAGGATGATTGCAAATTAAAAGGTTTCATGGCCTAGGATAAGGTAAGGGTTTCTGCCATTTACGGAACAATATAACTGTTGTCAGAAAGCATATCCTGTAACAGGAGTCCCACAGTCAACTTAATGACCATATGCAAATATCTCCAAAATACCTTTCCTTTTTTAGTAGGGCATCAGAAGGAATATATCCCTGGAGAACAAAAAAAAAAAAAAAAAGTACAAAATCTGTTAGAAATCCAGAAGTATTGGGTAGAAAACCTCTGGAACTGCTGCATAAATTACTGCGACTGGGCACCAGCTACTCGCTTACTTAACACTCAAATATTTACTTTTTTTCTTTTTTTTTTTTTTAAAGTCAGAGAGGCCACTGGTAATACTCACTTGCATATATCCGTGGAGATAACAGTTCTGAGTTAGAGATTCCACAACTCATTTTAAAAAGGTTACCTGGAGAGCTTATTAGAGAATCCATACACTGCAAAAGTTAGAACATGGAATCATGAAATACTGCATTCAGTCCAAGAATTCAGTATTTCATTTCCTATGAGGCCAGTGAATAAGGTCTCCCAGAAAAATGCTAAGCAGTCTACAAAAGTAGAGGTTAGCTGACCACTCAGACCTGACTGGGACAAAGGCTGACAATGCTATGTACCATAAAAAGTAGTTCATTCATTTTCTTTTTTAATTTTATTTAATCTTGATCAATACTTACAGGTTATTTCAGGAGATACATCTTACAGTCTTCTAACTAAATACCAAATATTAAAAATAATTAATAACAAAAGAAGCCCTTGGATGCACTTCCTCTTTTTGGAAGGGAAAGTGACATTTAGAAATCTGAACCCTTAAAATGCTAATGCAATTGTAGTGTCTTTATGCATAATCACTCAAACTGAAAATGAAAATATTAAAGTGCAAATGTTTACTTGCTCTTATATGCAGGTAAAAATAGCCATTTCTTTCAGAAAGATTTACTCATTTTACGTTTTGAGGTTTTTTCCCTAATAATTAGCTTTTTATCTCTGGACTATCTTCAGAAAATCTTTGCTTAAAAGGTTTCCTTTCAAGACTGCTGCCCTTATCAACTCCTCTCTCTTTTCTATCTTGTCAACCTTTATAAAAGTTTAAACTCCTGACATTTTCTACTTCTCTTTTGCATCTGTAGTTCCAAACTTGTCTATATGAATTGGCTCACATATCGGATTAAATCTGCTCTATAAAAACTGGCTTCAGAATGAAAAAGAATGTCAGAATTCTTTTCAAGTGCTCTGAGTCATTACTCACTACTATTCTTTCTGTCAACTGCTTTTTTAGTGTTGGTGGACTGAGTTTCTACTCCCCATTCCAAAGTGCTGAAAGCATCTAAAATTCTCTCCTCTGCCACAGCTGAAGTACTGGAGGTAGATCAAAACACATCTTACTCTGTTTTCACTAGCAGCATCAACTAGTCTTCATTTTTCATAAAACATTGCATTTTATGATGTTTTATTCCTTTTTACCCACTACCTTTTCTAGGTGGAGCATTTATGGCTCATTTGGTAAATCAGTTCATTTATTTTAATATAGCAGCAGATGTATTTAACTATTACCACAAAGGATGAATGGTGGCAGAATATGGCTATAAATCTGTTCCTCCCTGTATCACATCCTTCCTTCCCAACCACCACCAAGTTTTACATATAAAATGTTCTAAGAACTGCTGACATGCAGACACTATTATGAGCTTGCAACCACCTAAGCTGGCATCTGGCTAAAAGCACATCCCACCCCTTTACATCTTTACTTTTAGAATAATAGGAATAGCATCTCAAATGAAACTTCAAGTTCTTAGACTCTTCTGTCCTCCCAAGAGTGTCCTTAGTCACATCCATTCCAAATTCCCACAGCTCCGTAAATTGATACAAACCTTAAGAAAGACACATTTGTTTAATCACACTAGGGGCACTCACCATCATTCTCTGTATTCTCTCCAAGAACAGAAATCTCATTTTTAATTTTGTATGTAATTGTTTCAAGCTCACTTCCACAGCTCAAATATGCTGAATGTGTTAGGCCTGCAGCATTCCCGTGATCTGCAGCCAACACAATATGCAGTTCTATGTTCACACAGTCATCTGACATGTTCATTTCTGTAAAAAGGATATTTCCTTGTTTTCTTGCAAAGTAAATTCTACAAAAAAAGGGATCATTTGTATTATTACAGCAATCAGTATTCTATGTAGTACTTCCACAGACGTAAATCAGCAATCCAAAGCTCTAATCAGAAATAAGCTTCTTCATAGTAAAAGTAAAGCGTAAGAAATACAAAGATTTACTGCAGACTAGGCTCAGTCATACCTCTTCCAAGATTTCACTCTATCTATTTGTGATTTGCTTTTAATAACTGCTGAGCATAAGACCCATTTATATTGCTAAGGGATTTGTTTGAGAAAATACACTGGTACCATTTTAATAGTCTTTAGTAGACAGATATTGTTGACAGCATTCCACATGAAACTTGCTGGATGGCAGAGCAGCACTTAATCATGAGCTTTATCAATCCACTCAAATTCAACATATGTTTACCAACAGAGAGTAATCTCAGTTGCTGAGCACACAGAATCCAACTGTGGAATAAGATTTTAAAAGCCTCTGATCATTGCTATGGTTTTGGTCCCGATTTTCACATTTTCGCTACAAATACTGGACAGAACCTGAGTGTCTCACAGCATTTTAAAAATTCAATCTGTTATTAAAGAGCTGAAGTCAGGTTTCAGTTATTTTACTCCTTCAATTACATATGCTTTTTCTCTATGAAAAGAACAATCAAGTAGTACAGGAGGAAAAAAATACTTTTTCTTCCTTTCTGTCTACTATTCCTCCCCCTCCAAAGACCTGGAGATTGAGCATGTTCCTTAATTGGTTTTAGCCTGCTATATCCATCTTTCCAAATCAGTGCATGAACCAGGAGTTAAATTCAAATTTAGGTGCAACAGTGATGAAATAAAAGGTCTGACAGCACTAGATTATTTACTCTCTTTTAACCCTATTCTGACTGGGGGTGTGTGGAGGGGTGTGGGAGAAGAATTCTGCAAAATACAATACAAGATGCCCCTTTGTTAAAAAAAAAAAAACCAACAAAAACAAAAACAAAACAAAACCAAAATCTAACAGGATTGAACTTCTATTGTGAGCTCTCTAGGACAATTACCACCTTTTTGTGCTATGTTCACACCATGCCTGAAAGTATTCTGATAGCCTATGACTAGAGTTTCTAGGCATTTCTACATTATCAAAAAAAAAAAAATTATTAGGACTATTAATGCTAATCCACAACCAACTGGATGGTGACTTTTTAACACTTTGAGAGAGCTTGTGTGTATGAATGCTTAATTAATACCTAAGGCATATCACTGAATGCAGTGTCTCCTCAGCCTGGATGTAAGAGTTAGAAATTTGATCACAGTTCTTTATTAAAACAATACACAAACACATATGTATGCACAAAGTGATGCAGAAGAGATGGGGCAAAAAAGAATCAAAGGGAGTAAAATTGTTTCTTGGGAATGACTGTCAGCATAATTTTAAAATATACTTTATTTATATTAAGTTACAAGCTGTGCTAAAAGGTTTCAGTAGCATATATTTTATTCCCTGTTGGTAACAAATGTGTTTCACTTGGCACCACTGCTATGTCAACTGCCACAGCCTCCATCCATCCATCAATAGTTAATTTTCAAAACCTGAAAGATTTTCTTTTAAATACAGCTGTAACTCATTAGCTTCTTTTTGCCAACCTTGTTGCAATGTCCTTCTTTAGTTCCTACACACACACACAACTTTCTCAGTGAATGGTAGCACCATCTTCATGCCTTGATTTTGACTCTAAAATCAGTAAAATTAGAGTGTCATAAGTATGCTGACTATAACTGTTACCCTTTCTGTTTCTGGCTCTCAATTGAATTACTGAGCTCTAGTTTACCAATGTTTGTCCTCTTGAATTTATTTGGGTTTATTTAGGTGTACCACAGCAGGGACAGAAGTGGCTATCTAATCAGAGCAGATATTTTGGTAAAGGGGAGGGGGACATTGGTACAGTCACCTTTCACATCCAGTAATCTCTTCTCGATGTACATCAGACAACAGACTACACTGATTTATTATTAGTTTACTGCTTTTCCCTTGGAGTTACCAACCTTACGCTGACTAAGAGAATATGTACCATATACCATCCACCAGGCAGACACAAACATCAAAGACTCAATTTACTGAACCTATTCTACCTCTATGGAAAAAAAACCTTTAGGTCTAAATTAATCCTGAAAATAGGGACCATAAAGCCCCAGTCACAAATACTCTCCTGGTAGTACCCTGCCATCTGCTACATCCACATTTCACAAATGCAGTCCACACTAACTGCTTCTGCAGGATTACAAAAAATCCAGTGTTTTCTCTACCAGAAATACCTGTCTACACAACAGAAGAGGGGGATAGTCACAAAGTGTAGCTTCTTGAGATGTGGATCACGCTTCACAGAACATAAACTCTTCAGGATTTTAATCTGTATAAAAAGACCAAGAGTCTTAAGTCCTGAGGAATCTTTAGTCTAGAGAAGTAAGTAAAGACTGCCCTTTCTGAAATATATTTAGTGCCATGATATCATATAAAGGCTTAACAGGCACTCATCTAGAACTACAAATGTGATTATTCCATTGTGAATTAAATCACAACAAATGATATACAACTAAATACCCTCTGAAGCTCTTGCTAAGAAAGCTTTTTCTGTCTCTACCATCACGCAATTCTTCTCATTCTCTTTTCCCATGGAACCATTCAACTGTACAGATACAGACAGAGGACATGCAGGGCTATAGTGTGATGTGGCTCAGGAAAGTTGGCTGAGATCATACTACGCTGCAGCCTCTAAGTTTACTGACACAAAGAAGAAGCAGTGGAAAGTTCTGCACCCTGCCTGAGGTTGCTCCTACTTGGCAGATTCCTGGTCTATGAAGGGCGTTTACCCTACTGGAGTAAGAGAGATCAGGACAAAATCAATCACTTCCTGTATCTTCCAAAACCAGCCCAGCTACATGTCACCTCCAGCTTCGTATCTATAGAAAAGCAAAAATAAGGTCCATAAACCAGAGCTTTTTAAGAAACATGCTGCCACATGAGCAACCATTCTGCACCAAAAACTAGTCTACAAAGTGCAGCTTAGATAGAAGCTGAGCGATCCTAAAATCGAAACTAATATTTCTCAAAGTTTTGTGCAGTGTCCGGAGTGTTAGAAAGAGTCTCGAGTGACAAGCAGAATAAAATGGTGAGTGCCTGCAAGTCAGTGTTTTCACTCTTGTCAGTACATACACAAGGGACCATAAGACCGCATAACTCGCTTAAGGTGAAACTCTTCTCTTGAGTTATGAATCCTTCTGTCATCAATAAAACAGTAAAGCAAAGAGTAATACAATGCCCAAAACACTTACTTATATATATCTACGATAAAACAAAAACTCTCTCCCCTCTGACACAACATAGTCTTCCTTCACCCTCTATGACTTACCCACAAAATAGGGGTATACTAACAATACCAAAAAACGTACTGAGGATAAACAACTCTATTCCCTACTGCATATTTCCTTCCAGTTTTTCAGAAGATAATTTCACAGAATCACTTAAGTTGGAAAAAACCTCTCAGATCATCGAGTCCAAATACAGTGGACTAAGTGAATTACATAGAATTGATCAGAGCAGATATTGGCACAGCGGCCCATGGAAGACACCCATGCCAGAGCAGGTGAATATTTCCTGGAGGAAATGGCCTCTGGAGAGGACCCATGCCAGAATTGTGGAAAAGTGTGAGGGCCAGAACAGGAGAGAAGAACTGCTATGGGTTGATTATATTCCCTTCTAAATCCCATTTGTGCCACCTGGGCCAGGTAGAGGAGTGTGGAGTAAAGGACTGATGTTGATTCAATTGGGGGAACAGGAGGGGATGGTTAACATTTATTTGTTTCTTACTACCCAAATCAAATTTAATTGCTAGCAAGTTAATTATCCCCAAGTCAAATCCTGTTTTACCCGTAACAGTAATTTGCGAGAAATCTCCCCGTCTTTATCTTGGTCCACAAGTTTTCTCATTTCTGTTTGTTTCCTAGTTTTCCCATCCCACCAAGGAGTAAGGGAGAGTGCGGCAAGATGTGGAATTTTGCTCCTAACCCACCACAATTAGTAATACAATACAATATTTCTGTGGTTTTTTAATTGAGATAATTTGATCACTTGATGCATTTGACAGAATATTAATTGTTCATTCTACATTTTTCATTTTCCTATGTTTTTCTTAGTCATATGCTCTGTAGGATACATTACATTTGTACATTAAGCAGCTGTTAGTCTTCTCTGCACCATATATTTGCCAACTAATACTAAATCACCACATCAAACTTCTATTTACAACATGTTCATTTTACTTCAGAACTAAACTTTCAACATCTAAATTGTTCTTCCTGCACTTTTCATTTACCTGTTAGCACCAGAAGTTGCCCAGTTTGCATCTGCAACATGTTTACTGAACAGGTATTTTGCCTTCCCTGGTAATTGGCTGGTCCTGCAAAACCACTCTCCAAAAAGGTGTCTGGGAAGAGGAGTGGTGTGGATCATTTTCATTGTTTCCACTCTTGATGGACCATGCAATATAAGACTTGGTAACACATCTGCTGCTCATTATCACTAGCTAGATTTAGTATCATCTGCCTATTCCAAAAGTATCTCCCGAATTTCCCACTTCACTTCTCTGAACGGCCTGAAACTGTTCCAATATTCTCCTTTTTTGTTCTAATTCTATCTTTATTTTAGGATTCTCTAAATTGCTCCAAGACAAACATTCTCATATTCTCTCAGATTGCTCTCTAGTTCTATCATATATATTCCTTTGCAGGAACAGAAACTTAGTGGTAGAACACAGAATCATCGCTTAGTTTAATTTCCCATTATGTAAATTAAACTACCTTGTTCATATTAATGTGTTAAAGATACAATGCACATATGGACACACACATAAATCTATAAACACCAATCATAAGATAAAGCAGTAGTTTAACTCCAGTTAGTGCATAGTGAAAGATACAAATTTGTTTACCTCATTTAATATCAACTTAATTTGTTTTATTCTGAAGTAAATATTTTAAAGTCAAGATCAAGCAAAATATGCTTCACAGGACTGAGATAACAGTTCATAATTTTCCAGAGAAAGAATGTAGGGAGGAGGAAATTAAACAAGCATTCTTGCATATATTTCCTGATGTTATTTTCATTATGGAGAAGTAAAATTACATTTACTCCCTTGACAGTAAAGGTCAAACAATCTGATAAAATCTAGTTAATGCACTGAGAATGACTGATGTTTAAATGAAAAAGTCATGTTATTTTATGTAGCAAAATGTGTTCTCTCTTCTTTATTCTCTCCATATTGTTAATATATTTATTCTTAACATAACGAAAAGGTCTACAACCAAACTAAAGGTCAGAGGAGCCTTCTGATTTATGTACTCCCATATCCAATAAAGATTTAGCCATCCATGACATTTTCATAATGGTAACACACCTCCTTTGTTAAGTACTTGAGCTACTTAGTTCAACCATGATATTGATTTTTAGCCTAATCCTTATCCTGTATGAGTACTCACACACCTATTTTATACATTTTATGCTTCTCTGAAAGAAACAGCACTAGATATTACCAGTAACCATATGTACAAGAAGACAAATGCACCCACAACTTCCTACAGGCTCTGATTTAAAACCCCTTGGAATCAATCCTGAACATGGCTTTTTAGCTCTCAGAAACCAAAGAAGTGGTCACTCATCATTATAGGTAACTGCATGCTATAAAGTCTCCTCAATATCCATATGGTATGGAAGCATTCTACAGAGCCGCAGAACAGTTGACAGTGTTTACTATGTGTGAAGTTACTGACATGTTGTAGAAAAAAAATCTCATGATGTTCTAGCAAAACATTAATAAATGCTCTCCTGAAACACACCAAGAACACTACTCACTCCACCCACTGGCTGAACAGCCATTTGCTGCCTTGACATAGTTGGTGTTTCTGCTCCTAGACCTTAGAAGTAGGACAGAAAGCGGAACGATAAAAACCCAAGTCCATAAGTGATTTTTTTCTGAAGTTGTTTGCTAGTTCATCTGCCAGCATTAATTTAATTTCAAGGCAATGGAGCTGTAATAGGTGATCAGTTGCTCAGCATTCTGCATAAAATCACCAGGAGACATACAGACTACATTAGTCAGACACTTAACAGTACTATGCAACACAAATCTATGGCTTTAAATATGTGCACCACTACATTAGGCTTAAGTGACCGAACCAATATTGATGCTACCCTATTTATGAGTATTGTCTTTCAGGATAGCAATAGTCTACTTACTTTCAAATTATGATCAGCAATATCACATTTTCTGGTACGGACACCTAATACAAGCTTTCTGCTAATTTTCTGCTTTGAATTTTTCTCCTCCTGTTAAAAATCCACTTTGGTTTGGCAGCTCAGATTTGAGGTTACCTTAGACAGCCAAATCACCATTATGGAATATTACTCTTTTTCCAACTCAGGAAGATTGCCATTTGAAATACTCTGTAACAATCATTTGCAGTGTCTGAGAAGTGATGACTATGCTCTATTTTGGGTACAGCAAAAAAAGCATCTAAGGTTGATCAGCAAATAACCTGAATACTTCTTAAAAATAGTAATAATATATATATTAATACACACACAGTTGCTAGTTGACCCAAGAAATTAGTCAACGCCTAGCATATTGTTGGGCTATACCAAATGTAAAGAGAAGTGTGTAACTACAAAGTTGGTTGTTTCTCTGGTACCATTCAGTTTCTTTACAGTATTATAACTGATGAATAAGGAACAGAAACAAGTATCATGGGGTGAGAAATTCAAGTCTAATTTCCATTCTTCACCAATTGCAAAGCCATTCCCTCTTATGGATATACAGCCTTACTTTAGTTCTTCCATTTTGCCTTCCATGGGTTTTCTATGACTTCTGAACCAGTGACCTGGTTCCTACCTATATAGGCCACCCCTAAAAAACTTCTTGGCTTATTTGAAATAGCTTTCAGTCTCCTGTGATACTAATCAGAGTCCTGAAAAAATATTACTAGAGTCCCTGATACTGCTGTAGGAAAAAGGCATTTAATTGCTCCCTATGTAACCTGAAAGAAAGCTTAAGCGGAGTCTAGACAACAGACCAAAGATTCATTTGTGGGCAGCTGCTGCAATTCTGCAACACAGAAATATTTTTTGGTGAAGGAAAATAAAGATTAAATTTCATGCTTTAATTTGCTGATAAAACATCAAGCTCTGTCAGAATCAGCCATCAAACTCGCATTAAGTCTCAGTTATTTGCAGGTGTAGCTTTACCAAGTGAAATCTGAAGCAAGAAAAAAAAAAAGGATGTGGTATACAAAAAATTCTACTCTCCTCCACCATTTCCTTCCCAGCAGACCAAAACACCAGGTAAAAAGCAAAATTCTATCCTACAGTATTACCTGTCTTACACATACACCACTCTCTCATCATCCTTACAACTCATTTTAGCTGAAAATCCCAGAGATCTTGGGGAGAGTTATCTCTGGGATGAAGTTCTGTTTTTCCTCCACCTTTAAATCATTGTAAAAACCCTCCTGATTTCAAGACAACCAAAATTTCATGCTAAATACCAAATGTATCAATATCCTTATACATCATGAAAGCCAGCACCAAAGCAAGAGAGCCTTGCTGTTTGTTTCCTAGTTGTGATGCCTTCAATTTTCATGCAAATGAAAGCTAGACTTGGCTACTGCACTCATTTCCTTGCCAAAAATAAAGATGTAAGTGCTTGCTTTAAATAGAAGTTATGAGAATAAAAGGGATTTTTTTCATATTTAAAGTAATAAAAACACTAAGCAATATTCTCTTCAATTCCAGAAAATTATTTTAACAAGTAGTTAGGTACACAGAGCACAGTTGTGTCCATGACTTCTCCACAGTAGCTTTGTATTCAGTCAGTCAGTGACAGGTGCCTACATCAAAGTTTGAACAGTTATTCTTCATCAATACAAGGCAGCAAGTTCTATTATTATCTCTGCATATTTCAATAAATAACAAAATCCTCTTCTAACCACATCCTTGCTCTTCAGCCTTAGCTCATCAACGTGTAACTGAGTTCCTTCAGAGCCAATGGAGTGGGTTCCATCTGCTATCAATATTGTCCACACTCTTCCCAGTCGAGACTTATTTCAGGCCAAGTTTCTTTTCTGAGTTAACAGAAGGTGACAAGCTTGGCAGTTTGCAAATTTTCCCTGCATGACTGATTCAGCCTGGTTGACCAGATACATGCTAATGAGAATGTGCCCGCTCACAACAAAAACATTTTTGAATAATTTAAAACTTCAGAGCATGGTGTGCCAGATAATACAATTCATTGTTTAATGATGGTGCCAGCAGAATGTAAAGGCATCTACGACCAACACAGACTGCAAAATCATCATCAGGCCTAACTTTATAAATAATGCAAAAGGAAGAAGAAGCAAAGCCAACTTAAAACTTTGTTTTCATCCACATCAACAAGACTGATGACAGTAGTTATAATGTTTTAAGTACATTTAATATATTCTTGATTCTGAGGTTTCATGTATTTGTGTGAATACTTAGCTTTCTTTCAAAGATAAAGGACACTACTGACTAAATTTATGCACCCAGGTTTTTCAAAGACAATACTTATTTCCCTTTTAGCTTTTCTGTGGAAGTATATCACCAACACCATCCACCCAGGAAGGCAGAAGTGAATCAAAGAGGTGCTTCAAAACAGGCAAAGAAAAAAATATTTAGGACACTGGCTTTTGTTATAGGTCCCATCACGCCACAGTATGCCATTACTTTAAGTCCTTAAAACTAGTTAGACTAATTTAATTTGGAAAATACTTCCATTAACTCCCCTCCTACACACAAGTATTTCTGACAAATCCATCTTTAACTGCAAGAACTGAAGTCTGTTGATCCCAAATACTGTCAAAAATCTAGCCATGACATCACTTTTTTTTTTAATGAGTTTTAAACCTAAGGGTGAGCCTGGATTATTTTGTGTTTTGGGTTTTTTAGGTCATTTGGTTTTCTTTGTTGGGGTTTTTTTAATGTTTAATACACTGACCTTGTGCAATTTTTAATTGAAGAAACTCTGAATAAAACCAGCCTTATTCTTCAGAACAGCTGGCAACAACAGAAGAATTGTTAAGTTCAAACCCAGAGCAACTCTGAAGAGCAGAAAAATATATTTAGATGCTTTGGAGTTGATGCAAATCCCTGGCACAAAACTATGCTGGGGATGTAGGTACGCTCTCAGCGTCTCTATACGACTTGCTGGAATAGCATCAGTTTGGCACAGAGTCATTAATTACCCTAACTCAGGCATAGCAAGCTTTGCAATTTTATTAGACACTTCAATAGACATGGGCAGATAACTCAGAGTTTTGTAACTACTCCAATCTTTCCACATGCCACAGAAGACTGTCATAGTGTATAGTGTACAGAATAGGTACTGTAATAAAAGTTCAGTTAGAACAGCAAGAATGATCATTGAATTAACGTTCTATTAAAAGTAGAAAAAACACACACAAACACACATAACACAAGTGTTTGCAGTCTGTTTCATTTCTTCCACTACATGTTGTGCTTTGACAACTGCCTGTGTGTTCAAAGTTCCACAAATTATGAACTGGCCTTTGTTCCAGGAATCTTTGTCTTAGTTTTGACAACTCTTTGGATTTATTTTTTTTTTTAATATGTTGCAGCGTGATTTAACTTGTTGCTTACATTAGAGAATTATTTCATTTACAAGAGAAAATTTCTTATTCAGCAAACCAGGAACATGTTCTGCCACCCTCTGGCAAGCATGTTTCTGTCATTTCCTCATACCTTATTAACACTTCCTGTTCTTTGCAAGTTAGCATTTGACCACCAAAGGCAACAGTCACCATCTGTACTCAAGCAGCTTCGTGGACTGGACAGCTATTTTGAAATTCCTCCAAACTGACAAAAACATCTTCCACCATATCATAGACTGCTTTCCACACAACCTGCCTTGTCTGGCCCCATCTGCACCTGACACAACAACAGTCTGGAAAGCTCCAACCAGCACTATGGATTTCAAAGCCCTGTATGGTTAAAAATATGCATGCTGGTCTCATCCTGGTTATATCATGGTCATCCAAGACCACTGATATATTGTCACAATCCCAAACATTTTCTACAGCTTCTTAGGACTTCAGAAACTAAATCCTGTTCCAAACTTCCCTGTACCACCTTCGTACTAGAACTCTTCTCCCCTTTCAGCATCACTCTGATCCTGTATTACGTAAGACTTGAGCTGCTACGTAGTCATCACATCTGCTGAAAATCTAAAAACAACTGACAAAATGCAAATAATTACATATATTTCCCCTCCTTTTTTCCATCTCTATAGTAAAGGTGTAAGTATAGCAGTATAAGGGGTGCAGTTTAGACAGAATGTTGAATTGCTGCTTTTGCTACTACTTCAGGATTTCAGAATCTTATCTTGCATGTTAGGTGCTAACCTCTGCTCCACCAACCATCACTGGGGAGCCTACCAGAAGTTCTGAGTGAACTACAAAGGTTACAGCCTTCCTTATCCTTTCTATATTTATGTGGGATTGGTCACTTTCTACATTAAAATCATATCCTTTTTATGAAAGAAAGGCAAAAGTAGCCTCCACTTCATTTTCTGACTCAATTCATGTGTCTGGCTTTTTCAGCATGACAGTTCTATTGCAGAGATAAGGAAAAGCATGAGCTAATTAAAAGCAAATTAAAAAAAGCTGTCAGACTTTCTGCCTAATTAGTGAGTGCTCATAAATTAAGCATTTTAGGCTAAATACCACACCGGATTTTTGTTGTACTAAGGGAAAACAGATGAAGATTGCTGATATGAAGACGCCAAGAAAGACCAACAAAACCAGCATTCTCACATTCCTTTAAAACATTGGGCAAGAAAGTTGTGGGCCTTTCCCCTGAGGTTTGAGTTCTCATTTCCCAACTAATCAGTGAGGCCAGGTTTTTCTTTCTATCTCTCTATTTGCTTCCTTGGATCCTATTCCCATTTCAGAGTTCACCTGCTGAGCGACCTCATCTCTAACAGATATGGGAGGCCTTGTACAACTCTTCTATTTTCTCAGCTGCCAACCTTGTCAGAGGAAAAAGAGAGAGAAATTAAGGGTTTAACCCTAAGAAACTCTGCATCAACATCATGCCAAGTCTGCTGCCTGGATTTTGCTTCAGTGATGGTACCTTCTTTTAAAATGATGGAGGGTACAGATTCTGTATGAGACAGTAGTTCCATGTGCCCTTTTACAAAGGGAAGACACTGCAGAAACTGTTCCTTCAAATCTTTATGGGTATAGAAAATTAGCTTTTTTAAGAGTAAAGGTGGCAAAATAATCAAAGCCTTCTAAAGGGAACCTCCAATGATCTCTTCCAGACAGACCATAACCAAACCCTGGCAAAACTGAAAGGATTAAGCGTGTTATCCCTGCAGCAGCCAGGTTACAATGTTTTCCCTGTCCCATCTTTTTCAGACACACCCCAGAACAGACAAGCTGTGCTATTTTTGGATTTTGTGGTCCTGCGACCAAGCAAAAGTCTCAGTAGTACGATTTCAGCAGTACAACTTCAAGGAATATTGTTCATAGGTTGATAGTGAACTAAATATTAAGTGGCTAATGCATTTTATTAGTTTAAGAATGTCTGGTTTTATTTGGAAATTGTACTAACAGGTCCAGAATACCTGTTGAAATACTTCTCTGCAAGTCAGGTGGTGCTTTCAGAAGCTTATCAATAAGATAGCTTAGGGCTTTTTCTCTTCTTTTTTGGCACTGGAATAAAATGGGTGTATTGGGATGTAGTCTGAGGACCACATCCCCATTCTAACGCTGTTACAGGTCCGAGCAGAAAGTAATTCTCATACACAGCCCCTGGGTGTCTATTATACAAGTGTAGTACTGCTATTTTTATAACTAAAAGCAGTCATGGCTACTTAAAGAACAGACTGGACAGCCTTCAACGTCAAAGCTTTGGGGAAAAATCAGAGTTACCTGGAAAGCTCAAAAGGATCAGGATACAGCAACTTCAGAGCCACACTTCACCATGTCAAATGCAGCTTCCACATTCAGTACAAGATGATTTCCCAAAACAGTGATACTTCTGGGTACGATTTCTGGGTAAAGAGATCTCTTTCACCACAGGTTCCAACTAGGCAAATGCTTACAGTATTATCTGCAAGTATGAGAGACACATTTCTACATTGTCTAGTCCTTCTGCAAGCAACTATCTGTTAAAGACATTGAGCAATATGAAGAGCAGCTGAAATGCACAAAATCAGTGCTGGATATGGGCTTTTTTTTTTTTGTTTAACAGAATGAAATGTTAGTCAACCCTAAACCACAAGCTAAAAGGCAAATTTCTGCCCTCCTATGATACTGAAATCTGTATACTCTTGGGAGCAAGTTCTTTGAGAGCTTAAGGTTGAATCTTTATCTAAATAGCCCTGAGGGGTTCAATAGCCAGTTAGGCCTCTGAATTTTTGGAAATGCTGTGTTCCATCAGCCTATTCATAAAACTAAAGTCAGAGTGAGGGTAGGTAGAACAGCATGCTGTTGCAAACATTAAACAGGCACAAGTCAAGGGCAGGGAGGCCTTGAAGAGAGACCTCAACAAATTAGAGGACTGGACAATCATCAACCATAAGGGAAAATGCTGGATTCTGCATCTTGGATGGGGCAACCGTGGTTGTGTGTATAAGACTTGGAAATGAGGGTCTGGAAAGCAGCGCTGCAGAAAGGGACCTGGGTGTCTTGGTTGACAGCAAGTTGAATATGAGTCAGCAGAGCCCTGGCAGCCAGGAGGGTCAACCGTGTCCTGGGGGGCATCAGGCAAAGCATCACCAGCCAGTTGAGGGAGGGGATTGTCCTGCTCTGCTCCGCACTGGTCCAGACTCACCTTGAAAATTGTGTGCAGTTTTGGGCACCACAATACAAGAAAGATATTAAGCTATATTAGAGAGCATCCAAAGGTCAGCCATGAGGATGGTGAAGGGTCTGGAGGAGAAGCCTTATGAGGAGCAGCTGAGGTCACTTGGTCTGTTCAGCCCAGAGAAGAGGAGACTGAAGGGAGACCTCACTGCAGTCTTTGACATCCTCACGGGGGGAAGCGGAGGGGCAGGCACTGATCTCTTCACTCTCATGACCAGTGTCAGGACTCAAGGAAATGGCATGAAGCTGAGTCAGAGGAGGTTTAGGTTAGCTATCAGGAAAAGGTTTTTCATCCAAAGAGTAACTGAGCTCCAAAGAGTAACAGGCTCCCCAGGGGAGTTGTCGCAGCACCTAGTCTGACAGAGTTCAAGAAGTGTTTGGGCAATGCTCTCAGGCACATGCGATTCTTGGAGTGTCCTGCTCAGAGTCAGGAGTTGGACTTGATGATCCTGATGGGTCCTTACAACTCAGTATGCTCTATGATTCTATGATACTGTGCTAATGGCTTGCCTTCCTGTCTGTTACTCCTACTTTGAAGCTACACAGAGGAGTGAAACTTCAATCTGCCTGCAAACATAAAACAACAGGGCTCCCTTACAAATCCAGTGGGTATAACTGACCCTTCCAGGATAAAATTTGGATCTCATTGAAGCTGCAAAACCAGTCAAAGGGTGCCAGAATGCCAACTCAAGTGACATGTGCAGCCATTACCCCTAATCATGCTGTGCCTGTGCCAAAAATAAGTCATAGCACATCTCATTTGTTTAAGAGCTAGGTAAGCAGATTAATTACAGGAAACACTAGAGTACTACAAGGAAACAAAAAAATCTTCCTCCTTCAGAATATTCATCTTGTGCTTAATATCTTGTGCTTTTAAAAAATTCACCATGCCAAAACAGTAATGTTGCAGTCTGAAGAGATAATACTCAATCTCTGAAAAACATATTCAGAAGTATAAGAACTTCATAACTCCACATAATACAAGGCGGTAAAAAGCCCAATAACAGCAGTGGGATTTACTATAGACTTGTGGTTAGCAGTGTGATTAAGCACCCATCCAAACTGGGGCAAGTTGCTGAATTAGTTGCCAAAGCAGGTAACTACTGAAGTTTGATAACACAGTGTTATATCAACCCCCTACTCACTTTAAGAGAAGCTCCTTGTGGAACAACAAGCTGGTACAGAAAATTCAAGGAATTAGATAAATCTTTCTATAAGTTTAAGAAATAAAGCACGCTTTATTGCTACTAAATTTTGAAATTATCTTTTTCTAGATTTCTACAGCACATCTTATTCAAGCCTTTTCCAAAACCCATGCTTCTGAAAAATAACTGGTTTTTGCTGAACAAACTCAAAATTAATGCTTGAAAGGAATTTTTAAAAGTCATCCAAACAGAAGCCTGACTTCTCTTTTTCCCCATAGTTTAAACATAGGAAAAATATAGTGCCATTACACAGGAAAACCACAAGGGGCCATTACTCAAGCTCTACTTTGTATTTGCAGATCTTTTGACCCCATCTTCTCTGCATAAATTTCCATTGTAAACAGAGCTCTCTATTGTAAACAGAGCTCTCTATTGTAAACAGAGCTCTCTATTGTAAACAGAGCTCTACCCGCTAGACCTACTAAGCTTAATGATATGGAGAAATGCCACACTTTACAATCTGGAAAGAACACACTTCAGACAGCTTCCAGCTCAAAGCCAGAGTGAGCACAGTGGCCAAATCCACACTTGGTACAAATTGGTGCCATCTCACTTCAGCACTGGGGCTTTTCCAAGTAATGCCAGCTGAGCAGCCATTAAAATGTAGTGACATCTTTGCATCACAATAATCTGTAAGTGATAACTGCAGCTAATGCCATTATAGCAGGATAGAAAATAAACTTAGAAGGCATTGCAGGACTGCAGACCTCGTGCCTTATAGGGCTTTTGCACAGCCTACATTCAGTATGCTGTGAAGCTAGGCCATGAGGAATGAGGGCTGTGCCCATGCAGGTGTGGAGAAGGTGACAATGTTGAGGGCAGGTAAGACTCCTTGTGCTACAGGTACTGAGAACCAATGTCATTTGTACTGAGGAGCAAGAAGGACCTGTGTTTTTGCCCTACCACCTACCATTATAATCAGTCAGTCAAATCATTCTGTTTGCAACATACATCTGATAAACTGTGGTATTGGGCCTATTTAACTGTCTGCAGAGACAGCAGCCATCACACAGGAAACCCGACTGTCAACTACTCTACATGTTCTCTGTAGTGGTGTGGCAATGAAAACTGGAGAAGTGTGGAGGAGCTCAGTCTCACTGTAGGTCAACAGATTTACCAGGCTGAGTAGAAGTCATGTTTCTGATTACTTTTCACATGACTAGAGCAGATCACTGCAATACCCAATTATAATATATATGTAGGTTGGCAGGAAGAATACCCTGTGGCAAACTCAGAAGAGAACCTTAGTTTACCAGATTTGGGTGCTGAACTTCAACAGCTGAGGTTGTGAACCCTGATGTCTTCATTCTCTTTGTCTCTCTCCCCTAGGGAGATTTTACTTATCACTCACAAGAAACAGAGAGAAGTGAAATGAATTTAAGCTGCTGTTCTGAAGAGACCAAATACTCACAAATTAACAAGCAGACTCTGAAGTTCCTTCAGTGCCCAAACTCTAAATCTGTTTTTCCTTTGTGACCAACGTAAAAAGACTACCCCAAACACAAAACAGCCAATCTATCAGGATAAGCTGGACAAGATACTTTACTCGAAGTTCCAGGAATTATAGCAATAGATGGAAACTAAGAGCTTATTGAATGAAAGCTACTCAGTGTAGTTTCTCTGGCAACACCACTGCTTTTCCCTGTCATATGTAATTCCTATCTATTTAGATGCTGGAAAATCCTATACACTCCAAAACAGGGAACTGAATTTCAACAAATGTAGTAACTTGCGACCACCAGTTAAGGATATGGACTTGCAAACTGGCTTTCACTTGTGACCTCAGTCAACTTGCACTAAGGTCCACATAGGTAGATGGAGAAATCTGTGCTTTAATCTGACCTGCTGACTAGACCTCAAAGTTTTGAGTAGTATCACATGACTCACCATGAGACGCTTATGGAACAACATTTTTACCCTACTTAAAAAGTACTTATTTTGCTACAGAAAATGCCACTAAAGAGAAAAATTACTTAGAATTCCCCAAGGAAGTGTCATTTCTTCAAATAAATTTGGAGGAAGTCAATATGTATTTCAGCACGTAGAAAGCCAGAGCTCCCCCTCTCCCTAGCAATTTTCATTATCCCTCTGACCTTAGTCTATCTTCTTAGGACTGTGCCTTTCAAAGAACTCCCCACAGATGCCATGCTTTGCATGAGCAAGGTCTTGAAGAGCAGCACTCTGCACTGTACAGGGTATAGACTTGGTTTCATGGCAGCTAATGCAACAGGAACACAATCCCTTACCATTGCAGCATCTCTTAAAATACAAGTATTAAGCAACTAGTGTTTGAATCTTTAATGTATCTTTTAAGAAGTGAAGTCACAGTATTTCAGGGTTTGAAGTTTTTTCTGTGTTCCTTATGAAAAGCTGATCTTCTAAGCTCTTAAATTTATTTTTTTTTCTGAACCACATAACCTAATAAGGCAGAGGAACACCATCTTCACCCTCCCCAACCCTATTTTCTCAAGAACAAGGCTGAAGGAAAAACAGTCATATGGCTCTTTCCAGCTCACAGATCCTTAAATGGTCACGAAACAGTGACAGCACACAGATGCCCATCCACTTATCGCCATCTTTTCAACCTGCCTGGCAAACTCTGTGGACAATACACCAGAATCCTGGCCTCAGCAGCATTACTGGCATGGGATTGGCTGCTGCAGTATATAATTCTGTGAAGAGCTGCAGGCAGGCAGAGTGAAAGGACAGCAAGACACAGCTGCAAACCCAAACAAAACTATTAAGTCCAATATTAGAGCCAGCAGCTTTGTCAGCATACCTTTAATGTAAACAAAACATAGGCTGCACAGTACACCCTCAGGGACACAGCTGAACAGCCTTCCTCCTACTACCAGACTTCCTCTACAACATGAAGACAAGGCTCAGGATTCATACTTGAGACCTTACTAAAATTTACAGTTTTCCGGGCCCTATCATCTTGAACACATCATGACACACAGAAGCCAAGGAAAACAAATGAAATTCATGTTTTACTGGGTTCCACATGCTGCGATATTTCCAGGCCTACTAGCATCCACCAAGAAACATGCAGAATGCTCAGTTCTGAAAACAAATCCATTTCCAGGACAGAGCACAGAACAAAATCAACTCAACAAGCTACTCCAGATGTTTTACATTTAACTGTATTCTGCAGAGGAAGTGAATTTGGTACATAATACACTTGGCTTCTGTCCATATTCTTTTTATTATTAAGCTTGGGGGGCAGGGGGACTAGTGCCCATCTTTGCAGCTGATTCCTCTTTCTTCTTGGTGTATACTCATTCCCACCCAAAGGAGATGGTACAGAAGAATCACCTATTCAAAGCTAGATGAGTGCACTACTCTGGGAGTGATGTACACGCGGGGAGATAAACTAGTGTGTACTGTAAACAGAAGTCATGCTGTACATATACTGGATCACCAAGATAGGAAGCTGGACTTGGAGACCCTGGTATGCATATCCAGTAGTAGAGGAAAACTGACAGAGTGTACAGGCAGGCAGCTTTCCCTTTCCCCTTAGTGAGGTAAAAATGGCAAAATAGAGATGACTGCACAGCTTGGCTGTCACCCAAAAGTTTACTCTGAAGAGAGAAATCTAATTTACCCAAAAATTATGTCTTCTATAGATACCATATGCATAGTAAATACATATCTTCTGGAAGAATAAACACCTACATTTATGTACTATATGCAACTGACTGAAGTGCCATCTAGGCATATACAACTGACAACTCCAGCAAGTTAAGCTTCCTTCAGTGAGCTACACAGGATCATGGCTAGGCTTCGCAAACGAAGATTTGGGAACACAGGATACCTTTATACAACTTACAGTCCCAGAGCATTCCACTTTCACAAAAGGGGAAGTTGTTGCATATACCTTGGGACTATTAGACAGCTCTCCCATACAAGCACAGAAAAAGATTAAAGAAAAAAGAGGGGAACCTACAGGTGAAATTATTATTTCCTGTACAGTACATTCCTTCCACCAAACAGTATATCTAAGCAGATTAATAAAACTCTGAGGTTTTTATTTTTCAGTAATAAACCAAGGACAGTTTAGGCACAAATCTGATTAATCTAATTCACCTTATTGTCAAACTTTGAAGACGGATTTTGATATTAGATTTCATTTCTTTGTCCAGTATATGAACTACGACTCAAAATATCAACAAGTTATTAAAACACAAAAACTGTCAGGCTATTTTGGTGTTGTTAGCCTGATGAATCATTCATCTAACTCTTTCATTAAGTACCACCTGATTATTCATGCCCCTATCTAGCAAACATTTGTGCATTGTGCTACAAATCTACTAGCTGACAATCACCAACATGCAATTACTGCCTAGCACATTCATATTCACTATTCACATACTGTTTAAAGTATATTAACTATGTAACTCTCAGGAGTCTAAAAGCAGACTAAATGAGCATGTCAACAAAACTGTGTGTACATCTGCACATAAAAGTTACTTCTAGAAACTGTTTTTAATCCAGCTGAAAAATCTTCAGTTGTGCAAGAACAGATCCATGTCTGAGAGCAGATAGCTGCAACCACTGCGTGCAATTTCATACCTACTGAAAGCACATTTCTGGCCAATATTCCAGGACATAATTTCAAGACAGCTAAATCAGCTAAGGACACCCAACCAGTTTTGTGATGACATTTTCGGAAAACACTATTTCTACCCAAATGATGTGATATAGAAAGTGTCAAAAGATTCACTTTATCTCCAGGGAACTAACCAGCCTGAAGGGTTACAATGCATATATATAGTCCTCAGTAAAGGAAACTTCTATCTATTCCACCTCTGAATCTGAAAAACTATAAAGCACTACTGTCAGACTTCCCTGCATATTTAAAATCCCCCAGGGAACAGCTATTAATTACTGATATATATATATATATATATAGCTATATTCAACAGTATTTAGTTATTATCTCCAATAGCATTTTGTTTCCATATAAAATAATGCAAGAACATTTTGCTACTTGGAAATACTCAGGCTTCTCAAAAGCTTCCTTTCTAAGTTTCCTTCCTGTTGTCTTATTGCAGCTGTGAAGATGTGCACAGTCTCCTTGTCACTCACAAAGCACCCAGTAAAGCTCTTAAGTAAATAGGCCAGCACACTTCCTCACACCTCAGAAACCCAAAACTTGAGAAATGGAATAATTCCATCCATTCCAGTTAGCAGTTTACTTTAATAACTAGGTCAAGTTGAACTTTCAAGCTACAGCAGGACACATTTAGGAACACAAGAATATGAGAGCCCTCTCGGGTCAAGTTCAGTGCCGTACTGTTATCATCAGTACCTAACAAACCCCATTTCAAAACACTTTTGGATTTTTTAACCCAAACACTCTCTAATTAGAAGACCATTCCAGACTTTTGATTTAATGATGAGAAAGTTTTTTCTAGTTTGCAGTCAGAACTTAATCGTGTCCAATTTAGAAGCAACTCAAGCTACTTCAGATATCTATAGCCCTAAACAAAAGCAAAATTCATCCTGAAAACTGGGATTGCAACCAAATAAACTTCGATCTAGAAAACAAGTGATAAAAAACATTACTTAATTTTAACTTCTCTTCCAAGAGGACTGCAATTATTAAGAGATCTTTAGCACTGCAAGAAAATAGGTTTTAAAAACCTCAAACCTACCTGATTAGATGTCAATCTACTGAAAAGCACAGTCCAGCAAGAGAGATTCCAGTGAGATTCTGAAGAGTTTGAAGGAAACACAAGCTATAATTCAGTGTTCCAAGAAGGTTACACCACAGAGAGAAGATAGAAATTCACTGGTTTTTTCCCCCCACTGCCAGAAGACCTAATCATCTTAATCAGCATAAGAAACACCTAAAATAAAAGTCACTCCTTTCAAAGAGGATTTCATTCAATCCTCACTTATCTGTAATTTTAAAAGCAAACCAGACTACTTTTCTATCCACATTTGCTTGATTAAAACTTCCAGTAAAGACAGAAGCAACTTCTGTAAGGTCTAAAAGGGGTTTTGAAAGGCAAGAACTATAAAATTGTCATCTACAGAGGATATGAAGACGGTCGCAGAGTTGACATTGTGCTTTTGGGGAGTTGCCTGCTTAATGCTAAAAGATCTGGCCAAACATTTGCAAAGGGCACCATGTAAGTACACTTTTCTAGCAAGCACATCTTTTCAATCCAAAAGTCAGAGTGATGAGAGACAAAATGTTTTGACAGCATTAAAGAGGGGGCTGCTCACATAACCATGTTATTAAACAAACACTAATACAGAGGATTAAAAAATGCAGATTAAAATTACTTGGTTATTTTTCTACTGTTCTATACATATTCTTGTCCTAGAAACTCAGTTCCTTTTTTGCCGGTTCTTAAAAATGTGTTCTAAAGGTTTTAAATCTACACTTAAACACAGAAAACAGCTTAAAGGCAAATGCAGAATTTAAGCAGGCTGGAATTAACAAACATCCCCTTTGTTCTGTCAGAGGGGGAATTGCTAAAGGTCAGCATGTTTTCAGTGTATGCTACAATAGCCATCAGTCACAAGAGAGCTGTAATACAAATCTCTGTATGGAAGCTGACGGCTACAAGGATACAGTCTAAACTCCACTGTCACTGTGTTACAGTAAATTAAGGCACACCAAGGAGAGACTTCCTCTGCCACAGCAAAATTCGTACCCATGTTGCAAGCAACACATTTTGTGTTGCTTTTATCAATGGTGAAAGTGCAGAGATATCTGAGAAACTTTTCCAAAAATAAAGCTGAAGCTTGAGAGGAGGGGAAAGATTAAAGAATTTTGACCTCTCATGTCATCAACCTAATCCTATCATAAAATGAATGACATGGAGATGAAAAAAGTTACAGTATAACTGACTAGACAAAGGCAAAGTGAGTAAGAAAGAACACGAAGGCTTTCAAAACAAAGTCTCACATAATGACAGGCATTCTTCAAGGCACAAACCTCCAAAAATTTTTAGTTAGAACCACGTCAGAAGGTACAATTATTTCAAATCATATATTCTCTTTCTAGTCTCCTCTTAGTCGACAGAAGTAAGAACTTCTGAACGAGACAAATACTGTTCTTGAGAGGTTACAGAGTAATGGAAATACTACTGTAGCAGCAGCTGTCATCAGTGTAGTCTTCTCTTTCACAGAATGCAGTTCAGTTCATGCTATCATCTTCACGAAAACTGCTTGGCAATACACAAAACACACCAAGCAGCAGTGTAGAAGAGAAAATAGTGATCCTTTTAAGAAAAATGGCTATTTCATCAACACAACTTATTACACTGTATTTGCTGTATGCCTCAGGATTGAAACTGCAATGCAAAGCTTCAGAAGATCCTGTATCATTGTAACCAGAAGTATGGTTTAGACAAAGAGAAGAAACAGTTTAACTTACAAACTGTACTGAAAATAGAAAATGGAGTAAGTGCCCCCAGACTAAAATCCTATTTTATTACCTATATTTTGGCATCTAGCGAGAAGTAGAATATTGTCAAAACATAAGAAAAGGCAACACAGTTAAGACATTAACTCTTCTTGAAGTCAAAGGTAACGAGAGTCAAAAGAAGCTGCATTTTTTTTATTTTCTTTTTTTTTCCCTTTTTTTTTTTCCCCTCTCCTACTTCAGTGGAAAGCACCTTTAATAGAGAATCAACTACAGAGGGAGATCACCAATGATTAAGGCAGACAAACATAATTATCTGGGTAAGTGAGAATCAAGCAAAGGGATCAGAAACTTCATTTGAGGCCAAACCTCAAGAAATGCTCAATGAGGAAACTGGGGTGAGCATCAGTTTTCTTTTGATAGGACAAGATTTGTACAGATTTCAGCAAAATTCTGTTGGCTTTCTCTGGGGTTTTCTGAAAGCCACATATTTTACTTACTACATTTCCTGAAAAGGTGAACTGAAAAACCATGGTCCAAAACATTAGAGCTTGAGGAAGTGGTGTAGTTGAGCCAGTGTGCTTAGGGAGCTCTAAAGGCAACTTAACTGCAAACTTTCCTTCCTGTGAAGCTACATTAGACCAAGACCCCATGCGTAAGGGGAATCACAGATAAACAGGGCTGGCTCCTTTACAGACCACCAACATGAAGATTTAGGTATACCATAGGTTGAATACTGTGGCACCAATCACAGCAGCCTGGACAGCACATAAAATGTTATCTAGGAGTAATGACAACCACAGCTCAGCTCTACCCAAATCCATCTGGAACAACTTAATGGAAACCATCGAGTTATTTCAAGATGTACATTTGTGCAAGAGGAGGTCAATTATGTCCCACTTATTGGGTCCTTTTCTGATCTAATGCCAGTGTTAGCATGACTTTACTCCAAATATTTCACTGAAGAAAAATTCACAGTGTAGAAACAACACAGAGAGGAATTCAGGGAGAACAAACAACACTTGACAAAACAGAAGTTAGCCAAGGCCACAGGCAAAATTGCAACCTCCTCATTCCTGAGGAAAAATCAGATTTAAGACAAGACCTGAAGTGAAGAGTGCCACCTACTGAAGTGCCAATATACCCTACCAAAAACTAGTTTTTTCCTGGAAACCTCCCAGCTGTATACTACCAAGCTAACTGTGCAAGGTCACAAAATCACAGATTAAGGAGATCTGGCTGCAGGCCATGTAAAAGTAGACACTGTACAAAGGCCAGAGACGAAGAAAACATTTGACACTGGAAACAGATTGAAACCTAAGAGGTCTTTGTTTGCTTGTTTTGCTTATCAGCGATTATCCCAGACACAGGACAGGTATTTATCTGTTTAGACTTATCATAGAAATGAAACTATGGTCGATCACAGATACCTGAACTTTCACAGTAAAAAGTACGGGACTCAAAGGATCTCATCTGGCTCAGTACACCTTTCTGTCAAACACATGCAATTTCTCAGGGCTCCCAGGAACCTTCTCATAAGATGATCTGCCTACTGTGTACAGTTAGCCTATTTTTCCTAGTCCTACTTCTACTGAAGGAATATGTAGAAACTCTTAATTTCAACAGAGGGTTTCCTGGTTTCTTGCTTTATTTCATTTGTAAACAGTTTATACCTCCTTGTTCCTGTGCCAACATTTTCCTTGAGCTTAAATATCTTTTTCTTCCCTGGTGAATAGCCCTGTTCAATTAGTTTACAGGCAGGAAGCATTTTTCTTCATCTTCACTTCGCAAGGCCAAAGAAACCAGCTTCTTTACATTCTCATAAGACAAGCTCTCTTCCCTACAGTGATTTGTATGTCCCTGCTCCAGCGTGAATTCACCTTTTTGAACATAGTGATACAATACTCCACATAATGCTTTGGCAATACCCTGAACAATGGCATTAGTCTTCTCTCCAGATTGTAGAGCAGGGTTGCGGTTCTTTTTTTGGTTGTTGTTTGCTTGTTGGGGTTTTTTTGGGGGGGGAGTGATTTTATTTTATTTTGCTTTTTAAATGCAGATATGCCACATTCCTTTGCTGACTGAATAAAACCCAAGTTTTTCTCCTTTTCCAGTGATTACCCCAGCTGGCCCCCCATCTTACAGTTGAAGTTATGATGACTGTTACCTTCCAAATGCATGACTTTTTGCTTTGAATTAGACTGTTTTATCTCTATGTTATTATCCCAGTGTTGAAGATCATTCAATTCATCTATACGTGGTTTTCTGAAAGTTTTTGGATGGACGATTTTTTTTTTCCTCCTTAGGTAAAAATCTGTATTTCTGAGGTAATTTTATTCATAAAATTTTGTTGAGGACAGAATTGTGGAACTCTGTTTACACTACCTATCCTTGTACAATTTTGTTGTCTCCCTGGGCACTTCGTTACATACACTTCCTGAACTAACTGCATCTTCTACAGCTAAATTAATACCCCAGGTCCCTACCAAATGCTTGGAAGTCCACATTAGACCAATTATCCCTTCTGTCTTCAACAATACAATTATATTACAGAGCAATTTTAAGTATCATCTCTGCCAGTACTTTATTAATAACTCTCATTAGTACTGGTAAATACTTCATTAATTGATAAGCCCATATTCTGTTCTGTGCCATTACATGCATCCACACTTTTCATAACTCTTCCTCTCATAATTTAGTCTTATATTGGCATTTCATGTAAAATAAATTTGGCAAGGGTCTACAGGAGCAAAAGTTGAGAAACACAAGGTTAGGCAAGAATTCTGAAGCCACAGTATGTGTATTTTGAGGGAAGATCTGTATCATCTCCTCAATCTGTCAAGTGCACAGATTTATATTAAAGAAATACTTCAATTACTTTGCAGTCCTATACACATAATAATTTACAACTTATATACAAAGAAAACATATAAATGGATTAACAATCGTGTAAAGAAAAAATGGAATAGTAAAAGAGGAACTTTTAATTCACTCCATAAATTATTGTGTGTTTTATCCTTAATCTGATATCTGACACCAAAGCAACTCTGGCTAACATCCTGTTTACCCTCACACTGGGTTAAGTGAAAGACTTCATTACTTTTGGGTGAAGTGCCAAGTGTTTCAGTATGCCCCGTGCTGATATCGGAAGCTGCCAAACATTGAAATTAGAAATGAGCAAGCCAGCTGCCCCTGTACCTCACCCTGTGTATATACGATACTGCCAAGTCAAAGGAGCTCACATCAGATAATCAATTAGCTGGAGGGCGGAGACTTAAAAATCTTGGCACAGCCCTAAAGTATGGTTACAGAGATGTAAATAATATCAGTGCCTGCATGAATAGCAAAAGGGACATTCAAGGTCTTACTATTAAAGTCGCCACTCCCTTTCTTACACATGCTCATATTTGAGCCCTGCTATAGCATCCGTGAAAAGCTCCTAAGTCTCTATCAACCAAAAGCATAGTGTCTCCCTCTCAGTTTCCCAACTGGACTGTATATCCTTTTGTTCATTTCCCATTTTAGCATAAAGTTACCATATACCTCCTTCCAAAGACTGAGATGTTATCAATTAATATATCTTAAAATTTCATTTCTGAGTTCTGATTCTGTCTCCTTTCATAAGAAAAGAAAACGTAAAATATAAATGAGCTCAGATAAGAAATGAGAAGAACTCAAATTTATGTCCTTCCCATAAGAAAAAAGGCTGCCTTTTACAATGAGGGCATCACTATAATTACAAGTCAAATTGTAACCATCGGGGTATTCTAACTGCAATTGTAGCACCATTATTCTTGTGTCCTTTTCCATGGTTAGTCACAGTTAGTATTATTTTATTATTATTGTTGTTTCTGGTTGCTAAATACCTAGGAAAATACCAGGAAAATTTCTGAAGAGGAACACAATTGGAAAAGCAGCACCCTGGAATAACTTAAGTGAAGGTATACACAGAACCATTTATTCAGAAATTCACCAAAGTTCAATTCTGTATGCACAGGCTGTACAATAGTATCATGTTTCATGCTTGTCACGTTTAGGACACGTTGGGGTTTTCTAGCTAATTAATGTCTTACGAAATCCATCATGGGATAAGTTCTTCTATTTTATATGTTCTCCTCAGGAGAAGGTCTGCAGTTTTGATGTTACTTTTTTCCATATGAGGCTGCTAGAATCCAATCACCAAATGTTATGTTTACATTTCCCGAATCTCATACAGCATTCAGCACTATTAAGGGAAATAATCAAGGGCTGTTCAACCAACCAGAACTCTACCTACCCTTCTTATTTCACAGCTGCTATACTTTGAATACAGCTAATGAAGGAAAGAGCAGACATTCCCATATTGCTCCCCTGCAATACTCTGCAGATCCACAGGGAATAGACAAAAGCTAAACTTCAGGAAGCTCGGGATTTTCACTATCTGTTTTCATTGTAAACTTGAAATTACCCGTGTTTTGCTGCTGAAGTAAACAGAATAATACTCATAACTGTTCAAAACTACATCCACAGACTGAACATATCAACATATTCCCAGGGTGGGATGTCCACACATTGTCCTATCTACTAGTGGGTCTAAGCTGTACTTGAATTTCTGAAAAAATTCTGTACTCAGAATAAATAAATAAATACTCAGAATTTCCATTTGAAGAACGAGATACACACATCCCAGTGAATTAGCTCCATAATACCTGCCTTAGTTGAAGAATGTTGGTATGCTGCTTCTATAACAGCATTTTATTTGAGCTGGCAGTGGCTACAGACATGAGCTGAGCTTTAAAAGACAATTTCTACATCCATCTATATCTTGTACTTTTTATCTTCATCCACAGATTAAGAGAGACTTGACTGTCTGTAATGATTACAAGATCAGAAACAGTTTAGCAATTTGGGCATGGCCAGCAAAGTAACAGAAAGCAGCAATATACAGCACATATATTCACAGCAAGAGTCACAGTTTTAAAGAACCAACTTCTCTCTTGCTAGACAGGACTATTATCATATTACTAACTAGAAGGATAAAAAGACTGACTTCATTAACTTCATTATGATTATTATTAAAGCAGCCCTAAACAAATCACATAAAAGTTGATCACATATTCTGATATATTCTTCAGCTTCTCCCTAGATTTTCTTCCCAGTATCCTCCTCATGCACACCACCACACCTCCTAGAGTGTTATCAGTATAGCTAGCTAGAAGACATACCTAAGAATAATGGGACTAAGAGCAAAATACTGCTGAAATGCTTTAATCATCCCTTGGGTTTGGTAAGTTCCACATTACGTTGGTGACTTGAGCTTTCCCTTCAGATTTGCTACAGGAATGCCAAACTGATAGCTCATCTGTTTTTTTCCCCACAGCATTTAGATTTACTGTGAGAAATCACTGAAAACAATGTTTTCCAATTTCCCATATGCAAAGCCATTTGTAATAAAAACCATATTTCCCTAAATGCACTTTCTCTTCAACACCAAATGCAATATCAAACCAGCAAACCCCTCGTTTCTAGAGAAGCAAGACAACACTGAAAACAGGTTCCCCCTGGATGTTTCTTCCTGTCTCCTTGAGACTCTGTACTTTCTGACAAGGGTTTTATTATATCCAGAAACCTTACATGTTCATTACCATCATGGTTATTAACAACATAAGTAAGAAAAAATTTTATAGGGCTCTAAAAATGCACTCATAATACAAAATATTACCCATGTCATAAAGAGATTGCAACATAATGGATTACTAAACAATAGCCATCAATATCAATTCAGTTCTCAATATATTCATATCATTACAACATTTAGAGCAGATACCTAAGCTATTTTCCAGATAGTTGTATGGAGTATAACTCATCATTGCTCTAAGACTGCATTCTGTATTGCCTAGACATGGACTTAATCATTACCACCACAATGATGCATTATTATAAAAGTCACATTCCATTTAATTCCAATAATGATGGAAGTTAAATGACAGGCTACATCATGATAAATCACAACAAAGTTAATGTAAAAGCTGATCAAAGTTTTGACTTCCTGAAGCACTACGTATAACAGGACTCCTGCCTTACATAAATTAGGGTAATCTGTGGCCACACAGTTACTCAGACACACAGGCAGTACACTTCTCAAACCATGCATTTCGCCAAGGCTGACACTTCTGTGCAGCAGAACTTCTTCAGAGGCTGTTTGAAAACCATCATAGCCAGTGCAAACATGAACACCCAGCCTGGGAAACACAGAGAAGGTAGCCAGAAAAACAGGTGGGGGTTTTATACCTTAACTGAGATGTGCCCCCCCTTTTTTTTTTTTTTAATATATTCAGGCTACTGGGAAAGAAACTCTCTCACATTTTTACCTCCCTACAGCCTTTTCAGGAAATTTTCTCTTCAAAGGATACAACCAAAAAAACTCAAACAAACTAACAAACAAACAAACAGGAGCACACTGACAGAAAATTACGCCACCACCATTTGAGGGAATAGGGGTATTCTGCAAAAAATGACAGGTAATCTTTGCCATCCAAGAAAAAAAGCTGGTAAAAGCCTCATAAGTGATTCTGGTATCCAATAGGAGATTGTGCTGCAAGGGAATGTCTGAGACTTCTCTCTATACGCTGGCTGTCAACATAAACACTAAGAATGTCAGAGATCAAGCATTCAGTCATGTTTTAAACATTAGACAGCCAGTTTTTCATCCCATCCATTGCATCTCCATAAACAAGCACCAAACATGTCAAATGGATCGCTCACACTGGTAAACAAGCTCAGTAACATCATCAGCTCTTCAGCTTCCACTCTTTTTCTCACCTCTTTCCACACTGATGTTTTGTGTAGCCGGCAAATGTGTGCCTGACAGACCTCACAGAAAAATGGAAGACCTTCTTGCCTATTGGACTTCTAAAGTATTTTAGTATCTAGGAATGCAAATCAGTGTCCCTAAAATCGCAAATGGGAATTAAGTGCCTAGGCATTATTTTTTAATCCCAAGAAATTTCTATGCATACCTTTAAGCACTCAAATACCTTTGAGAATTTGGCCTCTGGAGCACTCTAGTCAATTGAAATCTTTGTGTCTACAGAAGAAAAAAATGGATCAAATACATCAGAAAGCACAGTGTTGTCTGGGAGATATTATAGGATGATGTCAGCTATGTGAACTGTGGTTTCTTTATTTGACTCACTACATTTTGTCTTAACCATTAACTGATTTGTTCTTCAGTAGACCCTTGTTTGAACCTTAAGGCTCCTTGAGATTGAACAGATGTCCAGATCGCTCTAGGTACTTCTACTAGCAGTTTAACTCACACTGAAGAGACATTCAAAAATGACCATACAGAAGACATCCACTACAAACAAAAGCAGTTCAGTAGAGACAAACAGATCGTCTACAAAGGCCATTCATGCAGCACACATTGGCTTTTTTGGCAGCGGAATGCAGGGGGGAAAAAAGTTGACCACAGAATTTTAATTATGTTAAACAAGACTCAGCTAACTCTGCCAGTGCATCAAATTTGAGTTTAATAGCCCTCAATCAGGTATACAAAGTGCTGAGCTGACAAAAGGGGCTGTATTGTATATACTTACATTGAAATACAATTGAATGAAACCTTTTCCAGAAGAAGACAAGGCAGACCTGAAGTTCTCTTCAATTTATTTCTAAATCCATATAATAAAACCCAAAGTATTTACCAAGCAATTCTTTCAAAAGCATGGTTTACATTTCAGAAAATGAGGTCTAAATCAACATTTAATTTGAGCAGATGGAATCAATTTTCCCTTCCGTAGGGCAGGCACACATAATTCTTTAAACCTGAGTTTTTTCAACACTTTATTGGCCTGATACAGGTTACAGTATGTCCAGTTATAAAAAGGCATCATCATGATCTGCAAAACAGTAAAGTCCAATTAGCTATACATAATGAAATAATAGTACCTTCAAGGTAAAATTACACGCTTACAACTCGTGGACTGAGCTTCCCCAGCTAATGCAGCAAGTTGCTACACATTTCCAAATACTTTTTTTTTCATCTGCAGGTCAGTTGAAAGGACAAACTGTTTATGCAGTCAATTACTGCCAGACAAGATGTTAATGTAGTCTCATTTCAGGTGCCCTAGCACACTCAGGTTAAATCAAGTGAACCATTCCTAAATCCAGGCACCATTCTAAAGACAAAAACTCCTGCACTTTAAATTCACCTTAACAGCCTACTTAAGGGTAGACCTGTGCTTCAGAGAACTGCACACAGGTCAGCTATAACGGGAGATTTTTAGACTAAAATGTGACAGAGAAGCAGAGGTATGTCATTATAGGTATGTCATTTAACTGACCTTCAGGATTCATTTAGTTTACACTGGGCTGCTATGAAGAGAATCACGGCATAAACTGAAATCATACACCAACTTTGCAGCGGGAGAGTCAAGCAGGTTCCTTTATGTCTAAAAGCAGCGTTTCACCTATTCAAGTAAATAAACTCTATTTTCAAGATCCCTGCCATTTACTTTCTGAACATGTCACACTAGAAGCCTTAGTTTGTTATCAAACCAAAGTCATACGCTTCTGAAAACAGGATTCGAAAGTGCACTGAAAAAAATATTCCAGATTTTCATTAGTTGGAATTATTTCTCCTTTCAATTAAAAAAAAAAGTTTATAGCTATTACAACAGCAAATAGCAATGAATAGTTTGCTGGGATTAATAATTCCATTGATTCCTTTGTGCACAGTTAACCAAAATTAATTCCTTTACTTCACACTCATATTTATGTGAATGGCACTCATCCTTTGACCTCCTGCCGAACCCTGCACTGGAAATGCATTTAATGCAGCACAATTCACACTTTGTTAGGTCTTATTCCAGAAAGCAAATCCTTATTCAGGCTGTAATCAGGGCATCCCTGGGAGGAGTTCTGTCCCAGGACTATGTTACTATGGCTGTTATGATGGTTTATTGTCTATTCTGTGAACTTTTTCAAGAAATCTGACTGAACTGGCTGACAGAGAGGCCAGTAATTTCAACAAATTCAGATACTGAAACCCGGAAGAAAGCGTTATGATTAACCACCAAATTTCTCTCACTGATGTTTTGAATAGCTCCATAATTTCTAGTGGAGATAAAGCACATCTTTTAGAAAGTCATTTGATTTTGACTGAAGGGCAGCAAATGCTCAAAAATCCACTGGATCAAAAGATATATTCCAGTTTTTAATTACTACTATTTTGTTTTAAATCTCTCATTCAACAGGAGAAAACCCAATGATTTATAATGAAGAGAATCAAAATTTCTCAACATGTGGTGTGATTTCTAAGGAAGAAAAGAATCAAAGTGATAGAACAGCTCAAATTGGGTTTTCCCTCCTAAAACAAAAACATCTAATTAAGATTTTAAAATCCATTACTGTTTAGATGAGGGTGAGAAGAAAGCTGAACAATTTTGCTCAATGACATTCTCATGGTAGTAATAAGCAGAAACATTTATGCACCATGCAGTTTTCCATTTTAACACCTAACATATCTAAATTAAAAATTAGAAACTCAGGAGCCATGCAACTCCTCAACAGCACATGCTGCCATACAGAAATAAGAGAAACATTTACAAACTTACTGCTTTCTGGCTTTTGATCACTGGTAATTCTCATTCATTAAAAAAAAAAAGTCCTATCTCACTTTCCACTTTGTTCTAGGACCTCAAAGATCAAGATTTTTCAAGTTATTTCGGAGATACCGCAGGACAGACTTGCCTTTGATTTATGAAAAAATGGTACTACTGTGTGTTTAAGTTAATGGGAGTAACCAGCTCGTAGTGTCACCTGAAAAAGCCTAGAAGTACAGGAGAGGTTGGCGGTGGGTTTTAGGGGGTTTGGTGGTTTTTTAGGTTCTTCCCCTCCTCCAAATATAGAAAAAGAAATACTGTTCCATACATGAGCAGTACCCCTGGATAAAACTACTAGATAAAAATCATTCTTTGCTCGTTAGAGTATCTAATAATTTTCTTCCATAGCAGGTTACCTCGTTTTTATTCTCTTGTTCCGTGGTTCTGTACATTACAAATGGCATTATTAAAAAAAAAATTCATTCTTTCTGCACCATTCTAGAAGACATCGCTTCTGAAAGCAGAATTCAAACATTTAACTTACACAGAGAGAACACATAGAGAACAAACACTGAATTTTACAACATTCAAGCTGAATTGCCCAGTATTGAAGTTTTAATCTTGTAATTGCTGTATCTCACTAAGTTAACCTCACACATGTTAACACAATTTCCATGATTAAGTTCAAATGTGAAGCTTGCAAATCCAACACTTCTCTAATTCACCACAGATTCATCTGTGTGGCTCCTGTCAACACTTATCTCAAGTTATACAAAACTATTTAGATATGCAACTATTAAGCAGAAGTCTAAGCCAGGTACTTCAATAGTTTCTCTGCATGGAACACAAATAGGACTGCTGTCCTATTATTAAGCAAAACCCACTTGTAAAAACAAAATAAATAAAAAAATCAGAGGCATAAATAGGAATAATGCTTTCTTTTTTCCTTTGACAGTTCATATCACTAATGCATTGTTTCTGACCAAACCGGTCCCTAGCACAGAAAGACACCTATACAGTTAAAATTAGAGGATCATTTTAAACCTCTATTATAGAGTAAATCTTATGCAATTTGTGTCAGTCCATGGGATGGCAGAAAAAAGGTTTGATCCTTTCCTCTTTAGGAACTACATCTGCAGCCCGTGTTAACATTTCTCACCCATTTTTGCAATGCTCTTTAAACACTAAGTAAAAAAGCATCATATAAAGTTGAAATTAATCAACTTATTTGTGAAATGCAGCTTTTCAAATCTGACTGTGTAGCTTTTCCAGTGATATAGATGTCTTTTCTAAACCTCTGAAAAAGTTTAAATGTGCCGTGCAATTCTGAAGATACTTCACTAGTTTCAAGCCATTACGAGAATTTGTTTCTCAGACAACAGCTGATGTTTGGGGATAGTTGTTACAAGGCAGTAGCACAATGGTATTTTCTCAGAAAACTGTCCCAGTGACCCTGCATCTCAGGTATTTTCTGAAGCATATTTCTTTTATAAATCCATAAAGATCTTTTCTGAATCCATGTACACCATCCTTTATCTGTGGCAAGGACTTCCACAGACAAGCCATACACTGCACACAAGTCATTTACCTCTGCTTACTGTGAGCAAGGGAGTTTTGTGTGACAGTCACTTGACCTTGCATTAAAGGAGACAAGCAAATTGTAATTATCTACTCATCTTCCCTGGACCAACTGAGGTGTTATACACAGCAATATATATTCTTCATTCAGTACAGTCTTGGTCATTCCTTACACAGAACAAGTCCCATAGCTTTCACACCTTGCTATGACTTTTATAGTTCTACCACACCCTTTTTGAGACAGGGGGGCAGGATTACATATGAACCAAGGAATTACGCCATGCTACTGTTTCTTTTTTCTGTTATTTTCCATGTGATTCATCTATGTTACAACAAGTATTTTTTCAGCAAATAAAGTACTGGCCTACTAATAAAAGATTCAGTTATACCCTCTGTGGACACAAAACTAATAGGTAAAACACTGTGTCCCCATATGAAAAAAAAAAAAAAAAGGGGGGGGGATCAGAGACTGGGTCTGAAGAATTTAGATTTGGTATCTTTTCTTGAGCATCCTGGACTGTGGTTTGGTTTTTTATTTTTTTTTATTTTTTTTTTTTTGGTGCTAAGACATAGCATGTAGATATTTTCTTCTTTTTATTTGTTAAAACAAAGGGAAAAAAGTGTCACATGTTTTAACCAGAATTAGATCTAGTAATAGAAACCACTCTGTACTTCATAGAACAAGTACAGTAGAGGCCATGTTAAAAAACATTTACCTTTGTCTGACAGCTACTCTTACCAAGCTTTAAAATAAAACAAAACAAAAACAAATAAAAAAACCCCCCAATAAATAGACTGATTCCAGATCAACAAAGCTTTCACCAAAGAAAAAGAAACCACATTTATTTCCTTCAGACAATGTATTTATCTTTTTTTATCATTATTATTACTATTTACCAATCCAGCACTTTCGAATCATGTAGCCAATGTTTAGATCTTCCAAAAGCAATAAATTAGACAGTAAAGTAATTCTATTCCAGTTAGAAGATTAGGCCATGTTTTTTCATGTTCCCTAAACTTGGATTTTAACTGATGTCTTCAATAGTAAGCTATGAAGATTTACTGTCCTGGTAGCTTGGGATCCTCTTTCTTTAACCATTAGACTAACATGCACTGCTGTAAGGACAGTAATGAGATCTCATTGATATCCAAGCCCAGTAAAATTCATAGGAGCTCCTTTTCCTACATACGAAATAGCCCAGCGTCAAACTAAGCTTTGTTACTCTATAGAAATATTTCCACATAGCTAATGGGGATGGGACTGAAGAACTACATTTTTCTGCAACTGCGACTGTTATTTTCAGAGATCAGCAAAATAAACCTGACCCAACCTTTACCTGGCACCAGTGCAGTATTATATTACAATGTTATTGCACTTAACAATGCTGCATTAACATTAGGGAGAGTAGTTTCACTGCAAAAACTTATTTTCATACCTCATATGTCAGCATTCTCACATTTTAAGTCACTTCAAAAGGGTTTGTTTGAGGTAATACTACAAAAATTAGATACGGCATTCACAATTAAATCAACAAAAGATGAACTTATAATATTCAGTTATTTTTAAGGTACAATAAAAATTATCAATGACTTTTCATGTCTTTCAGTATTATCAGCATCCAGAACAATCCACTCAAGACACTGCTAGCTAGTTTTCTCATCACCATCCTCACCCTGAGCTTTTGTAACATCTCTGCCCTGCTCATGAAAAAATAGTTTTATATTATTGTTATATCACCTTCTCATTATCCAAGTTTTGTCCCTCAAACATTAAAGGTATCTCTGTAGTACAAGTGCCCAGAGTACAACTTTCAGCTCTAAAGAAAAATACATAAACACAGCCTTAAGCACCTCAAGTTAGAAGTCTACAGTTGATCAGATTGCCAGTACATTGAGCTAGTTCCCGTTACAGGCAAACCTGATTTTAAAATCCAAGTTACTAAAAAATAAGTAGGATTTTTTTTTTTAAAAGATCAGTTTTATTTAAGATTTACATTAACATTTATTTAACACTGGAAAGAAACTTGCAGTTTTAACTGGCAGAAAATAAAATTTTAGTAAGTCTCATGCTCGTATTAGAACATGGATAGATGGCAAGTTATGCATTCTGAACCACAGTGGCAGGCATCCAGTTGAACAGACCTTCACAAAATGGGAGTTTGACAAACAAAGTCAGAGTTGAGGCAATCACATCCTTCATGAAGACACCATACAGGAGATTCTCTTAATTGCTCACATTTAGAATGGGTTTAGATGCAAGAGTTAGTAGCCACAAAACTATTGTAATATATTATATTTGATGGTTATTTAGTTATTCTGTTGGGTAATGACTACCGAAAGGCAACCCTTAAAAACTTCTGCCTCTTGCTGAAGAACAAAGCACTTTAAGCACTTTAAGTCATCCAGTTATTTTACTGAGGATAGACCTAAAACAACCTTGATATCTTGGTTTCAGTGTGCATTCATTTTTAAAATTCACCAAGAGAAAAAATATTAACCAGACAGAGCCAAAGAAGCAGCTGACACCACCACTACATTAAAAGAACGTGGCCCAAAAGTTCAAGCATCTACATTACTATCCATCAGAGTTTCCCCTTCTAATATTTCAAAGTCATAAAACAGTGCTAATTGCAGTCTTAAGTGAGAAAGAGGAAGTAAAAGACTGCTGGAGTGAGAGAGGATATGGTTCCATCCAAATGTAGACAGACATGCCTTCTGCTTCCCAAACACTGCCAATGTCACACACTTGCTAACAGTTAACAGAGGTCCAGAGAGAAATAATCTGAAGGCTCACAACTCTACAGGCTTTGATAGAACCTACAGATGCAGAACTAGTGTTCAGTCCTGTAGCCTCCTGAGACTCAATTCCCAACCACCAGCTCTCTTGGGTGTACTCCAGAATATGTTTTTGGATATAAAAGATCAGCACTAAAGTAAAAGGGGGGGAAATACGATACACAACAGGGAGACATTTGTATCTTTGGGTTTAGGCTTCTAGCTTCAGGTAACTAATTAAGATGATGGGCTAAAACAGGGACCAGTTGCTCCACCTCCAAAAGACAGCTTTTTCCTCTCTCAACACACCATTATTTCTTTTTCAGCTCTTTTCAAATGCATTAGCCTTTGGGAACTGGTTTTTCAAGGCTTAACATACCTTTCTGCTCTCTTATGGGGCAAGCAATATCTAACATACACTATGCCCAGAACTGTATGAAGTCTGAACAGAACACATGCATGCATCGGTTATGTACAACAGACTGTCCAGCATCAGTGTAAAATGCAATTTTTAGGGGGGGGTCTTGTGCTTATTAAAAATATGGAGAAATTTATGACTTTCCATAACAAAGGAAAAAAAGAGTACTAATACAAACTCCTCAGGCCATATTAGCTGTCAGGTTGGGTAATAAATGCTTCTCAAGTAGAATCTTACATTCTTCACAACTCTTGGCACTCTGCAGTAGTTACATGACAATTGATGACTAGTAACTCCACTCTTACAAAACAGCTATGTCACATGTAGATAACATATTCTGAAACTTGCTAGACTGATAATAAAAAAACCACAACCACAGTAGCAAAATTTCCCAAGCACACAAAATTCACGTACCTTTGTTCCCCACTTTACTATTATCTCCCACATAGTCAGGGTATTTCACAGAACTGCAATCACTATTTCCAAGTACATTGTACAACCATCCTTCATTACATCAGTGTGAGAGTGGGACTGAGTCTATGTGCTACTGTGATGGCTTTGGCTGGGGTAGAGTTAATTTTCTTCACAGTAGCTGGTACGGGCTATGTTTTGGATTTGTGCTGGAAACAGTGTTGATAATTCAGAGGTGTTTTCATTACTACTGAGCAGTGCTTATACAGCAAGGTCTTTTCTGTCTCTCACCCCACCCCACCAGCAAGGGGGCTGGGGGTGCACAAGAAGTTGGGAGGGGACACAGTGGGACAGCTGACCAACTAACCCAAGGGATATTCCATATCATATGTCATCATGCTCAGAATATAGAGCAGGGATAAGAAGAAAGGGGGGAGATTCAGAGTGATGTCATTTGTCTTCCCAAGTAACTGTTACGCATGATGACGCCTTGCTTTCCTGCAGATGGCTGAACACCCGCCTATCCATGGGAAGCGGTGACAGGATTCCTTGTTTTGCTTTGCTTGCGTGCAAGGCTTTTGCTTTAGTTGTTAAACTGTCTTTATCTCAACCCACAAGTTGTCTCACTTTTACTCTTGTGATTCTTTTCTCCCATCCCACCAGAGCAAGCAGCTGTGTGGGGCTGAGTTGCCATCTGAGGTTAGACCATGACAGCTATGTAAGCACAAACTAAATCATTGGAATCCTTCAGGAGATAAAGGATCTCATACACAATGTATACCAGAACCTAGACAATAAAAATTAGAACCTGAATTAGCCTTGTGCTTAGTAATCTGTTGGAAAGCATGGCATACGCCTGCCATGAGACCTGGTCCTCTCTGGCTATTCCATGAAAGCAGAATACTGCTTCACCCCTTATTTCTATGTCTTGTCAGCCTTCCTGATTTACTTGAATGCTAGGATTTCGTAGCAGGGCCTCCCTCCAGATCTGGCTGCTGCAAAATGATGTGTGCGTCTCTACCTGGAGAAAGAGTGTATTTTGTGTAGCTGCAGCACAGGCCTCTGCATTAGGACAAACTCTGAAGTTCCCTGCACCTTTCTAAGACATGACTCAGAGCAGCAGTGGCATCAAGGACAGGTTATGCCTCTGGGACATGATTGTGTCCCTGGAGCTTCCTCTGTGCACTGCCCTCTCAACCCAAACACATCCTAGTCAAAAAAGCACATTCTAGTCCACAGACACAGTTTAAAGTCTCAATAAAGGTCAAGGTTTTCCAAGTTAATAACACTACCAACCTGTTATTTTTCAGTCATCTAAAAACTATTACTCTACTCTCCATTTAAATTCTTTAACAGTTTACATTTCAAGAGAAAGGGTGTCATTGTAGAATAATACATAAAAATTGCCTGTAACTCCTTTGAATGCACACTCAAAATGGGATTAGTCTTTTCAAAGAACCTGAGCTTTTGGCATGGCACCCACTTCTCATCTTGTCAGAGTGCTACTTGATGCCTATATATGACCAGCGACATTTTTTGTTATTGACAAAAAATGGTTTAGTGCAATGCTCAAATATATTACACGAAAGACATAAAAAAGCAATTTTCTTTCAAAAACAGATCTGTAGCCCTCTGACTGCCAAAAAATTGAGGCTGGCAGGGCACTTTCAACTGAGATTTAAAACTCCCAGTACAGCTGTAACTTCCCAGATGTTTTTAAAAGCCTCTGCCAACAGTCATCACTGCCCACCGGACCTGTACATTTCATAAATTCAGGAAGTTAGAGGATACTAATACATAGTACACATCCTATGAAACTCTTCACCAGATGAACAGTTTGCATCAAAACTTGAATATGCAAAGGCTCTAAAGATTGTTAGTCCTAAACTACTAAACTATCACAATTTTCTTCACAATAGAAAGACCAAAGTAAGTTACTGTTCATGAAAATTAGTGTATTGCCAAGTAGAAAATCCCCTTGCTGGCATCAAAATTTATTAAGAACTAGAAGCCAGGCAGTGGAGGAATTCATGCCCTTATTCACAGTGTCAATGCTATGGAAACACATTCAGCAGGTCTAAATCGGTGCTTTGACTTCAGTAACATTACTCCAATTTGTGCTAAGTGATAATCTGACCGCCAACATTTAATATCCTTCCTGTTCAACATCCTCAGCTCTAGGAAAGATTTAAAAACACTCAGTTTGTTTCTGTCATTCCAATTCAACTATCAGACAGCAATGAAATGAATGAATGGTAAGACTATTGCAAGCCATTACAGTTATGCATTTTTACTAGGCAGAAAGTAAAACACAGTTTTGACACAGTTTCAGATCCTTGTTAACTGAGATCCAGATAAAAGAAACTGTGTAAAGAGCTACCACGTGACCAACCTATCCCTGTCATTCTGGAAAACACCTCTGCCTTAAAAAACTGCAATCAGTATGATCCAAACCAGTCATGGAAAGAAAACAACTTACACAAAAACTGTTCTGTTTTACTTACAACTTATATAACAGTCCTGGGAGTATGATAACAATACCTCTGTTCCTTGAACTGGTAACCAGGTAGTTGCACATAAAAAAACCAAACATACAAAATGTGTTTGTTGGAGAGAATAAGAATTCTGGTTTGCTGAAGGTGACTATTTGGATGAACATCACTACAGCAGAAAAGCTGAAGGGACACATTGTCGTAAATTGCTTCTGAACTAAGGATGAACCACAGATAAGAGCACATTGACAATACGTTAGGAAAACAAGCTGTTCAAAAATTCATACTGGTCTTTATTTCAAGGTCTCCCATCATCTTAGAAAAGAAAATGCATCTTCTTAGCAATGCAAGAGTTAAAAAAAAAAACCAAACTTACACGAAAGAGCTAGGTTGCAGATTGAGATGCTATGATTTCCTGAGACCTCACATACAGTTCCTATGGGTTATTACTTCCTCAGAGCATCCAGAGAGCTACAAGTGCTAATACTGATGATTCACAGTTCCTACTAAAGCCATTCTGCAGCATGGCCTGCAGGCAAAGTGAGAAAGGCAAACTTACAGATGGTAAGGGTGCCATTTGTCAGGTAGGAATTTAAGTGCAATTTAAACTCTTCACAGCTACAGAACTGAAAACATTTGTTTAAGATTCGAAGTTACTTTCTTTCATTTATTTTTTTTTCCACAGCAGAAATAACTGTCATCTTTACTCACCTCCCAGCAACCCCAGGAACAGAACCACCATTTCTCTGGTCACAACACTTACTACCTTCCTGCCTCAGACCCTCCCTGTCTACCTGATGCCCTTCTGTTCCTGTGAAAGGAGAACTCAGCTATGGCTCTAGCCTCTTTTTCCCCCATCCCTTTTCCTCCTCAGCAGCCCAAGAGGCAGGTTGTATGGATGATGCTTTCTGTGAGGTCTTCAGGGTGGAGGCATGCCAGTGACCATGGGCAGAGCTGGGAACCTCTGGTTCTGTGGCTTGCAAAATGTAAAGCAGGTCCATGGCCCAGTGAATGCAAGAGGAGAGGTGGATACACTGTGCAAAGTCCTCATGCTCATCCCCGTGACTCCATAAAGAAGAGTGCCTAACTCCAAAAAGCCTAGTCCCCTACTCTTTCCCACTCAAAATTCCCTCTGCCTTTTTCAGGCCTCCTCACCTGCCAAGGACTCACCCAGTTCCTCCGGACAGCCACTGCACCTCACTCACAGCCCAATTTGCACTACCACGAGATGATCATCACCCTTACCACTCAGAAACATTTAATTAATCCTGGTATATGTGATCTTATCTACCTGTATACATCTGTAAGAGCACAGAAAAATAGCAGGTTTACTCATTTAAGTAAAGAAATACATATATTTTATAAAGCATTCTGGAACATACTATGATTCAGACTTTGGACACTTACTACAATAATTATCATCGCTATTACTCCTGTCACAATGGCTATACATACTGAATAAATTCAATTTTTGTTAAATATCAGAAAAATACTTCCCTCCTTTCTCTAAAAGCAAATTTAGGCCAATTGCTCCCCCTCGTCTTTCCTGACCTTTCTCCTATGCTCCATTAACCACCATATAAACCAAGTGCCCTTTCTACCAACCCCAGGAGGATCACTTCATTGTAACAGCTAGCCTCTATCAGGATATAACTGGTTTTGGCATAGGAGAGAAAACACAAGAGCAGCGGCAAAAGGACTTTCAGACAACCTTTGTGCAATACTGCTTTTCTGTTGTGCTTTTGGCCAACGCTAGCCCTCGTAAAATAGTGCAAATGAGAACAGAGCCACTAAAAAGATCATAAAACTTTCTTGGCAAACAACAGAGTTTATCTGACTGGACAGATGAGTAGAAGTACTTGGCTACATGGATCAAAAATATTTTGACACTGTTTCTCATTAAATATGCAATTACATCAATACCTGATACCTGGAGCTAACACTTGGCTGGTGACTGGTCAGTAGTGTTCATATGGGCTAAATTCTAGAGACAGTTCTGTTCAATATTTTTATCAATGATCTGAACACAGGAGTTGAAGGTACTATTAGCAAGTTTGCTGATGATATCAAACTGGGAGCTGCTGTTGGCTCTTTTGAGGAATGAGAGGCCTTGCAGAGGGAGTTAATAAATTGGAGCATTGGACAGTAATTAATGGCATGAAAGTGAATAAGAAAAAGATGCCTGATTTTGCAGCTAGGACAGATAACGCCAGGCACAAGTATAAACTGGGAGAGGACTGGCTGGAGAGCAGCCCTGGGGAAAGGGATCTGGGGATGCTGGTTAACAGCAGGGGCAACATGAGTCATCAGTGCCCTGAAAGCCCAGTGCACAAACCACATCCTGATTTGCATCAAACACTGTACTGCCATATCAAATAGGACTGCAAAACAAAGGACCTTTCAGACATCATTTTGCATAGATGTCTCAGTTTTTGTATATCTTAGCTAAAGCAGAGAAACTGATTTATTAAATTTAGTCAAGCTACCTTCTGGAGCACACATCATACAAACATTTTCAGGGTTGGGTCAAATGGAATTCACTGCAACAGAATTTGTTGCACAAGTGTTACTAAGTCAAAGAAAATAAGAGGGGGGGTGGGAATCACTTTAATTTACATCCAATGGTAGCCAGAAAACAAAATTTGAGAAGGATATTTGTGAGGAAAAAGTAGATGATGCATCTTAACTTTTTCCCCACAACTACTTCTTTTAGAGCAGTTCAGACAAACTTTTTTAAACTTGTCAGCAACCGCATTCCTTCATGTATGGATAGACTGCTCCTGAAAAAGGTCAACATAAAACACCCAAGCAGGCTTTCAACATCAAGAATGCATGCCTTCTCTTTGACTCCTCCCACGAAAAAGAACTTTCTGATGTCCCTATAAGAGACTACATTGCTCATAAAAGAATCTGGAGCTTTATCTTTCCACACTCAGCTACTGTCTTCAATCTGTTTAGGCATGTTCTAGAAGGTAAGACCTTTTTGCTCCTACATATATATATATATATATATATATATATATATATATGCACTATATATGTCAGTGACAATGTAGTTCTTTAAAAACTTCGGATGCCAAAGTTTTTATGCCTAAGCATGTAAGTATACATCAAAAGATACATTTTTCCTTTGAAGTCAATAGGAACACTTTGAAATCAACTGCTTACGTAAGTGCCAAATACAGAGTGGCATGCTTCATGTTAGGTACTCAGGTGAAAAGTTTATCTACACCCTTACTGTTGTAATGGAGCCACAGAAGTGGTCTGTGACAAGGTGTAAACGTTAAAGAATTTTCCACCTAAACATACAGCCAGGCACTGTCACAAGAGTAAAGCTATTCTGTTCTTTACTGAAAGATGGTGGGAATTCTGCCTTCTGTCTACTGATAGTTACAGGATTTTTCTGGTGCTCCACCTTTCTCTTCTTCCAGGATTCCCTCTTAAAAATTGCAACACTTGTCCCCATTCTCAGGTGAGGTGATGGTATACTGCAGTTCCAGAGAAAAACAGTCATCTGCTCCTAGTTGTGCCACAGGATTACTTGAAGTTAGCTTGGATTCTCACTGATCTAGAAGAAAATATGCACTTTACATATAAAAGACTTCTAAAGCCCATAAATTAATTTCAGATGAAGGTAGAAGAACAGAAATATGTATGATCTCCACAGTGCTAGAACAAGGCTTTACGTCATGCACATGACTGGCTGTGTGATGTAATGAGGAAGTCAGCCTCTTTTCCTATCACAGAAAGACTCCTATTTTCTATACAGCCCCAGGGACATGCACATACTTGCTTGCATGCATTCATAAAAAAAAACATTTGCATGTCAGTTATTGTAACCTGGTACCTACCCATCATACTGACACATACAAACAACCAGGTACACCAGAAAATTTTGTGGCAGCACTAATCAAAAGCTAAGCTTCAACTACATATTAGGGAACGTTAATTCAGTAGCCAGTGATTTAAGAGACAGAAGTTCAGATGACTGAAAACCCTATAGTACCCTTAAAATTGGACATATCTCAATTGCTCTTAGCTGAGAAGTTGATCCTAGCACACAGTCTGTGAAAAAGAGGGAATAATATTTATGTCACACATATGTGCACATGTGCACACAGACACAACTCCATGGAATATAACTGCAAACTCAGCATGTTATATTAAATTATTTACTTCAAAAAGAAAATAAATTCTCCATTTATCAACTAACATGAAACAGAGCAATACTATCATTCTTCATATCCACAGGATTTAAAATATTTCCTGTTCTGCTTATCAAGGTTCAAGTGTGAAGTTATCAGCTGTGGCAGGATAAGCAAACTGCTGAACCTAAATAAACTAATTCAGACCTCAACAGTACAGCGCTTTCAGCACATAGATACACCATGTGCAACACTAGAGAATTTGTGTGGGAAATTTAGATAAGAAGCTGTTCAATTCAATTTCCCCTCCTAACAGGATGGCAGGGATGCTGGAGCTGATCTTACGAATCTATGACTATTTCATAGAGCTATTTTCCATTTTTCTCCATATGCAAGAGCATATGCAAGAGCACTCGAGACAAGAGCATTTGGCTCAAGCAGGCAGGCTTTTCTTCAGTAAACCTGGTTTCAGCCAGCTTGAAAGGATTAATGAATCCAGGTCATATTCACTGACTAATTTCATCTGGGGAAAAAACAAACTAAGAGCCAGTGTCACAAAACCTCCCTCAGAGGCTGAAATTTTTGCCTCTTTACCTAATAGCTCAGAGTCAGAGTACTGTGGATACACAGGAAACCTGGGCTCCACCTGGCACTTTCAGGGCAGTTAAAACAAAGCTCAAGCTATCAGATGAAAGGAGATGCCTTCTCAGCAGTTTAGATTTCCATTTTTATTCACTTGGCCACAGAATGTCCAATATTAAGTATTCTGCCTCCATCAGACAAACCGTTTCATGTCAAATGAAGCATCACTTTTGCCTTGCTACCTTGAAACACACAAAAATTGAACACTATCTTTAGTTCAATATGAACCAAGTTCATTTTATAATTTCACGCGTTTTGCAGTGCAAATGTCGAAAACACCTACAGCCTTTTGCACGGTGCACTTTTTGTACTTACACTCTATTTAGTTACAGTACATTGCTTAAGATGAAGTTTAAATTTCACTTACTTACAATCTAAAGGGAATATGTAGGTACATGCAATATTCTCCCCAAATGCAGTCAAATTGCTTGTTCATCTTTTCTAACACTATTCAATGTAAAAAAAAAAAAATAGGCCCACCGGATTTCATTTATGCATGTGTGATATTTCCCCCTTACAACAAAATATATATACTAATCTAGAAGAACACCAAAAAGACAACGTTATTAACATGCCACATAAACATACTCAAACTACATTGTACAGTAAGAAAGAGAAACTGGTTGTTTACAAAAAAGTTTACCGGAAAGTTTGGAAAACCTCAATGTAAGTGATTCTCCTCCTCTTCTCCACTCTGGTGAGACCCTACCTAGAGTACTGCATCCAGCTCTGGGGTCCTCAGCACAGGAAAGACATGGACCCCTTGGAATGTATCTAGAGGAGGGCCATGAAGATGATCAGAGGCTGGGGCACCTCTCCTATGCAGATAGGTTGAGAGAGTTGTGGTTGTTCAGCCTGGAGAAGAGAAGGCCTTACCACAGACTTTCAGTACTTAAGAGGGGAGTGTAAGAAAGATGGGGACACACTTTTTAGCAGGGCTTGTTGCAATAAGACAAGGGTTAATGGTTTTAAACTAAAAGAAGATAGATTTAAACTAGGTATAGGGCAGAAATTTTTTATGATGGGTAAAACAGGTTGCCCTGAGAGGTGGCAGATGCCCCTTTCCTGAAACAGCCAAGGTCAGGTCAGACGGGGCTCTCAGCAACCTGCTTTAGTAGAAGATGTCCTTGCTCATGGCAAAGGGTTTGGAATATATGACCTTTAAAGGTCCTGTCCAACCCAAACTATACTATGATTCTATATATTTTCTTGAATGGAGAATTTTCTCCAGGAAACTACTTTTTTCTCCTTTCAGAATTAATTCTATATTCTTGGCAATGAACATATACTGTTCTTACTTTATTTTTGAGCTTCTTGAAATAATTTCAGTTTTCAAGTTACATTGAGCTAACATTAACATTTCAGCCACACCTCAATCTCCAGGTCAGCATCACTCTTTGAGAGAATCATAACAAAAGTAAAAAATAAAAGGTGCAGAAGATTAGATTCCCTCAGTTGTGCACTGTTGCAGTGATAAAACTGTAAACATAGGTTAATTTAGGTGCATAATCCCATTTGGTGTCTCAGAGTAAGGTACCTGATTTGTCAAAATGAGCAACAAGCTTTCCCCAATAACTTCTTAAAATTAAGGTTTATATACTGAAAATTGCATGTAAACCTACCATTAACGTATGGGTTTTTTGTATATTAATCTTTTTTTCTCCTCTTCTGCTGTTTATTATCTTTCCTTCTTCTCAGCCAGTCTCTTCTCGTTGTTTCTCTCTGCCACCCTCTACCTTCTTTCCACATGTCTAATTCTAGACTTCCTCCATTTTCATTGCCAAGTGTCTGCCAGGGTTTCATACTGCATTTTCTTAGTCCCCAGTGACTTTCCCTTCATACTTCTTTCGTGGGGTATGACAGCAGGGCAACATGATGCTCCCCAAGGACCACTCTTCTTTTACATGTTTCTGTGGTCCTATGTCCCGCCCTCCATTTTCTGTTTGCACCCTTTGCTTACAACATAGCTCTTATAAAACAAACAAACAAACAAACAAAACCCCACACCCAAAACAAAACAAACAAAAAATCCACACACAAATAGAAACACTATTTGGATTTACACAACATTAATACAATATGATCCAGGATGCCTGTACACACAGATCATTCCAATTATCCTTAAGGTAACATACACTAACATGAAGTGTAGGTTTGCATACATCCGCAGGGAAATCCTCATATACTTACCAAAGATAGCCACAGGTTTGCTCATCATTGCCAAGAAGACTATTAAATGGCTTCAGGAGGCACAAAGATCTAGCTTTCTTTGGTAAGTGCTTTCCATAACACATGAGAGAGAGAGAGAGAAAGACATGGCAGATGTCTGGGTATGTGTACAAAAAGCCAGCTTGACTGGTTTAATAAACTATCCTAAATACAAACCATAAAACAGCTGCCTTGCCTGGACCCTTGGAAAGAATAGGGAAAAAAACCTCCATCGAAAGGAATGGAAAATATTGAGTTAACACACAAATCTGTATGTGTTGTCACACTCGCATTTAAACTTTCTACCCCTAATTCATTCCCCTACAGTGTAATTCTACTTCAGTCAAAGTCCATCAGCCAGTCAAAACCAGAACTCTGTTTTATCAATATTTTCTTTGAGCATCACTAAAAAAAAAAAAAAAAAATACACCAAGTAATATGCTTCTGTAGTAATTGTTTCTACAACTCCATTACACAAAAATGGATGTGTGAACAGAAAATTAGAAAACAAAAGGGGAAAAGTTGCAGAGAAGAAGAACCCACACATGTATAGTTAAGAAAAATCTCCCAAGTTCTTCCTGCTACAGAGGTCAAGAAAAGGCTACACAAAACCCCATTAAACCTGCAATAAATTTATGGCACTTCTGGAGTACAGAAATAAACAGACATACAACTTGTACCCATATCCAATGCCCTGGGAATTCTTTAGTCTCTTCATCCCAATAACTCTCTTGCAATGCTCAGCAACAAACTGCTTCCCCACATGCATTTGCATGAAAAACATTATTTAGTTTTCAGTCCAGCTTTTAACTTAAGCCATTCTTCAAGCTTTTTTTTTTATATTCTTGTAAGTACACTTGTACCCCACTAAAAATTTCCAACTAAATATCTAAGATAAACTGTTCCTCATTTACTTTGCCAAATACTTACTGGATTTTTGGATGCTTTTACTCTCTGAAAATGGAAATGTGACCTCAAATATTAATGTCTGATAACTCAGCACTAATCAGATGATAGCCTTGATAATGACTATCCTGCTTAATTATTTTTCCTCAACCCTCCTTCCCATGAAAAAAAAATATTACAGGTCAGTGCTCTTAAATTATGTCACGCTGTCTAGATTGTTCTGTTAGGTGCACTTCAAACTGATGCAAATGAATTTACTCATAATAAACTATAAAATATATTGAGTTTCTGCAATACACACAATCCATATACTACATACTGATTTTTCATGGAAACGCAATCTTTTAGTAAAGGTATTCAGTCAACCCTTGATGTCTAATTACAGCACAAATTTTAATTATTTTTTTTTTCCTTTCTTAAAAGCAGACAACTTTTCCACTTGAGACCCCTAGCAGTGGCATCTGAAACTCAGACTCCCACAACCCCCAAGATCCAAAGAATGGCTTTGTTTTGCTGGTGATTTAGAGACTGTCTTTAAGTGCCCTTTGATGACTGGAACACTCTCATTCATTCCTTCGTGGTACAGACTGCCCATTTCCTTCCAAGAGTTGAAGTCTCTGTTTTTCTCTACAGTAGATTTTTCTATAAAGGCAAGGAACTTGATGGGAAAATTATTTTTCATGGAAAGGTTATGCAACAAGCTACCAGAAGTAACACCTCTCTCTCATCTTCCACAAAGAATATAGAAAGAAAACAGAAGAGAGAGTTTAGAAGTGAAAATAAAATGTTTAAAAGTAAGCACAATTGTTAATTATTGCATTAGGTGTGTTTTATGTAGCTGGATATTCTTTTCATTATCAGGGTTGAAATTTTACATTTGCAAAGTGAAGGACATGGCCATACCAACATAACTCAACCTACTTTAGCCACATCCCTAAAGCAATTTCCTACAAAACCTTACAGAAAATCCATACATCTCAAAACCTATTGTGATGTGTGTCATCAAAAATGTATTGAAATGACTGCTTGGCAGTAACCAGAGCACTCAAATATAACATCCAACCCCTGATATTAAGATATATTTTCAATTTATTTTTTAATTTGCATCTCCCCTATCCTCTGCATGCCCACACCACCTCTTACAACAAGGAGCTTCATTTTTCCTCTTCAGAGAGGATGCTGACAGCCAATTTGCTTTCTGAAATAGTTTTGGGACTCCCATCACTTTTGAAGTGTAAAACCAACAAGTATAAAGGAAATTCCCTGGAGTCATGTTAGTCAATACAGTCAAATTCATGCTTAACACACAGAATCCTAATGAAGACAAACTATGGCTATTTTACTGTATGCTACACCATTTACAAAAAGTATTAAAATTATGTATTATTTCCAAAGACTCAGTTTTAAGAGCACATAGACTACCTGAGATGGTTAGAATAATAATGTGTTTGAAGTGATGAAAGCACTACCTCCTATAGGCCCCTCTTTTTTGTCAAAGTAAAGGTAGGAAACATCTCACACAAACTAATCTGAAAGGCACCCTTTATCCAGCTCCCTCATTTGCCAGGATAAAGTATTTTGAAAGTCTGTTTGATCACTGAAACATCTCAAGACACAGATACTTCAAGGAAAAAAAAAAATCTCATTTACAGGCAAATTATTTTCTAAGCAAGTCAACTTTTGCAGTTTTATACTACTAACTATCATTTTTCATTTTTTTCAAACTGTCACTTGAGGTTTTTTTGCATTATCCCCTTTAAATCCAATATTAAGATTTGTGTCACTAAGCCAGCCTCCTTCGCCTAAATAATGATAAACAGAGTCCTGTCATCTGTCATTTCAGAAGTGACATTTCTTATTTAAACCTAATTTGAAAGCTGCCTCACAATTGAACTCGAAGACAAATTTTTGCCCTCTGTCTGAAATGCAATTAAAAAGGAAATCACCTTACCATTAAGAACACTTTCAAGTTCTGTTTTAGCATTTTAAAGCTATTAACATGCACCTGCAGTTACACAAATCAAAAAGACACTTTTTCCCCTTCCCCAATTAACAATATGAAATGCTAACCTACAATATAAAACACACATGCAGTGGTTAACTCGATTAATACAAGATACTTTTTGTATGCAATTATTTTATTAAAAAGATATTATTAATTATCTTTTATTAAAACTTTATCTAAAACCTAAGTAGATCTATCTTCAAAGACAAGGAAAGAAAGCACATGATTCTCAGGGATTGTAAGATATAAAAAGTAATTTTTTTCCCAGCTCTCCACGTGTTTGATGAAATGCTATAGCTGTTTCTACAACTCAATTTAGCTTTTAGTTAGTGAAATGTACAACTGAATTTTCTTGAAGCTAAGCCTGACCACTGTGGAAACTAATGAGTTTGTCTTGTTTTATAAGAAGGCACAGGTTAATCTAAATATTTAAACTGCTGATCAACAGTTTTCCTGAAGCGTGTATATTTGGCTCAATTTTAGACTCTGGCAAACTAACAGATTAATGCTGTCGACACACATGGCAATATTCCAAAGTTACAGATGTAGAGACGACAGCACAAACGTTTGCACCTTTCTGTGCATCAGGGACAATTAGCAGTTACCTGCAATCAGTTAAGAATTAAGATAATCATTGCTTTTTTAGAGTAGAGTCTGGTGAACTCTGGTTTCACAAGGAAAACTGGGCATGAAGGGAAGGAGAATAACTGTCATCAGCTTTCTCTATGGTTTCATAGTTCAGGAATCCTTTCAGGTGAGTTTCCACCCACAGTACAACAACTTCTAACCTACAATCTATCTATTCTTTTTTATATATGAAGGAAGCTGTTTTTATGGGCAACTGTCTAGTAGTACTCATATGGCCCCATATGAGGGTCCAGAATTACCTTTTTTTCCTCTATAATCCTTGAGGGGATCTAATCAAATAACTGCATTTCCATTAAATATTATATGAACTTCCATAAGCTTTCTTTGCAAAATTACAGCAATTGTCTATGCTACGGAAATCCAGAAGTTTTTCATTATACTTTTTCCTCCTCCCACCCCATATTGTATTTTACACATCTGGAACCAGTAGAAAAGCTATAGTATTAGTATGGGCAATAAGAATCACAGCAAATCCACTTACTGTATAGACATACTGTTCCAAAAAATATTGCCAGTAGTGGACTTTTTTTCTCCCTCCAAAGTTCACATAACTTCAGAGGAATAACGGGACTATTCTTCACTAGCAGGCAGTACAGAAACACATGCACAAACACAAAAAAAGGATAGCACCTCTTGATTTCTGGGCATTTCTGCAAAATCAGATCACTTAGTGACCTTCTGCAATCCCATCAGTCAGTAGCAGTACTATGGTCAATGGTCAGGAGCAGTTATGCAGAAGGAGGTAAAAAAAACTTATTTAGTTTGGCTTTTATCTTTTTTTTCTTTTGAGCAGGTACTGTGATTGTATCCCCACCCCTCCCCTCATCTCTGAGTGTCCGCATTTTACACCCAATCATACCCATAATTGTATACAAGATTCAACTTTAACACATTTTCCTTTCCAGTCAAAAGACCACTACAGATAAATTTGGCTGAACAGAGGTATGCTTACCTGCTTTTTATCATCTCTCAGAAAAACAACCTGAGACTTGAAAATGTAACATATGCCTGTGAATTTCATGCACCTGAGTTAATACCGTAATTAATATTCTATGAGAGGAAAACTATTGCATCAGGTAGCGATGACAGATGTGCAGAATACCTGCCTGTTGATATGCTTTACAACCTGTGAGTTTTATATGGAATTGCTTACAGTAATACAAGTTTTCCTTTTTATTCACAAGCAGCATTTTTATCTATAAACAATATCAAGTTCAGCAACCATACCAGACAGATACACACACACACACACACAGAGGGATTTACCATTAACACATCCTACTTTTGAGAAAGATTCATTCCAAAATTGGGACCAATGAAATAGTCCTACATGGAACATGTCTGGGTCACTGAAACACTACTCCAAGCGCATCATTCTGTTCTAAGGTAACTGTATTAGTTGAGGGAGGTTTTCTTTGTTTGCAGTTGGGTACTTCTACAGCACCTTTCATCACCCTCATGACAGTGACAAAGCAAACAGTTTTCCTGTAATACATTCAGTTATTTTAAAGTAAACACACAAGTTGTGGAGGAACATTCTCAAAAGCACTGGTTACGCTGAGGCACTTCAAGAGGTATGAGAAACCCGCGATGACCCTTGCACTGGAACTGTCACTACACTAAGGAAAATCAGTCAAAATTCAGAAAAAACAGCACCTCAAGCTTTCTTACTATCATGATCGATTTTAAACGCTAAGCAGAATGAAGTTGAATGTTCACAAAGCACAAGACAAGTCATTGTCACAATCTTTCCCCTTTAGCTTATCTTCATTTGTTAGGCTGTATTCACAACAGTGAAAACATCAACTTCTCATCTCATAGGATGAAAATAACTCTTAGACACATTTTGTTCATGGAAATGAAAATACTCTCATAAAGCAAATTCAGGAAAATTCTCCCAAAATAGTATCAGAAGCTACCACACACTTTAGGTGTAATGAAATGCCAGTAAGACCTTCTAAAAACTCTGTATTGGTTTTGGGTTGTTTGATTTTTTTATAATCATGTCAGCTTCTTATAATCGTGCTGATTTGTTTCAGATTGGGGCGAGTTAATTTGCTATGGTCCAATCCCAGAGTTTGGACTCAAACTTCAGCTTGAACAAACAAAAAATCTCAGCTGCAAATACCATATTGTGCTAAAAATGCACATTGGCTCAAATTCTCCCAAATTCACCTCAGAAATCAAATCACATTCTTCATCAAAGAAGGTTTGCCAAACTCAGATTTAGACTGAAATTGGTGAGTTTAAACTGTCAGATAGTTCCTAGCCTAGAAAAAAAAAAACAACATGCTGACATAAATCTTCACAAAAGGTCTTACAGCAACTTCATTCTCATACAAAAAGTGCTCTTTAGAGGCTTTTAATACTTCTTGCAATAAATGCAGGATCTGAGGTCTGCAGGGGGTGGGCAACTATAGTTTTTTCAAATCCTCTTATTCCACCCTTCTCTGAGAACTCTACAGTTCAAATTTAAGGAGTAAGTGCACTGCAGTTCTGCTGCAAAGCTCAGCCATATCTGCACCCTTCAAAACCAGAAAAGAAAAACCCCCAAACTCAAATCTTTCTTCTTGTGCAACTGCTCTACAGAGTCAGGCCTTGAAATATTGGTTTGAAGTCATGTGCCTATGCATCACTGTGTCTCAGCCTCTGAAGTGCATTCTATCTTCAAATAATAAATGTCTTCTATTGTTTCACAGCAAATCATGTTGTCTGTGTTCCATGAAGTATGTGTGAATATTCAGCAAACAAATTGATGATTCATTATGGTCTTGAACAGCAATACGACTTCATCATAATTCCAAGCAAATCTGATCATTTGTAAACTCATTTTTTAAGAAATGTAATTAAAGTTTCATGTTCATGCATTATGCTCAGATGGTGACATTTTTGACATTTTCAATTTGAACAGTGTCACTAAGATGGAGAGATCTGAGATTTACTCAGCAGAGCCTGATTACATGCTAGTACCTGAATTAAATAACCAGAATTTTTAAGGCCTAACCATGCTCCATCTGTGCAGCTATTTTTTGTTTGCCTTCACAAACCATTGACCAATTCTAATATTTTGGAAGTGAAAGAGTCCAAAATACTCAGAGTCCAGACTAAATGCTCTTGGCTTGATGTTTCTGTCATTAAGTCTGGTACAACTGGGCTGTGCTACAGGCACAGTATCACTGCCAAAGGAATAGCAATTTTCAGTCATGCATGAGGACTAATGAGGGTAACCGTGAGTGTGATTTTCATATATTTGGTGAAAAAACAGATACTTGTCTCTTATGTCTTGGCCCTAGTTTAACAAAGCATTTAAGTGTGTGTGTTTGTATGTGTTTGTAAGGCAAGATGTTTGACACACATGATCACTGTAAGGACTAGCACTTACATTGATTTCAGCACCTAGTACCCTTTTCAATTAAGTCAGTGAGAAGCAGGCTCCAGAACAGCTTCAGAAATCCAACCATCTCTCAATATTTAAAATCCCAGTTCTCCTACTTGCATTAAAATGACTGGCCACATAGCATTTCAGAAGAATCAGAAGCCATACAGAAAGTAGTAACTTTATTATATCCAGTTAAAATACATGAGTATTTGGAAAACACAGAAACTGTACAAACCAAACTCATGAAACTGGGTAAAGCACCCATCTGCTACAGGCAGGCAACCTTCAAGAACAAGGTTCAGTTCAAAGGATGCGGAAATATTTGTATCACCTAAAGCCAGGCTGGCTGAGAGAGCCTCTGTTTTCTTTCTTTGGTCCTTACTATTTCTACCTCCATGAATATTCTCTGAGTTGTTTCCAACTCTTCCAATTCAACAGTATGACCAAGATGGAGAATTCCATACTGAAGTCATATAAGCATCCAGGGATAACATTTAGCATCTACCTAGCTATCTCTTATTTCCTAACTCAGAATAAAAACAGACATCCTGATCCTTCCATCACAAGACTTCCCTCCATGTCTCCCAATCCAAAAGCAGTCTATAAATTCTTGGTCACTCAGGAGCATAGTTTGCAGACCATCTGTATTCAAGGCAGATATGAGGACCTGTATGGAATGTTATGCCTATGTCTCTTGTCTCTCCCTCTCTCTGTTGGCGCTCCTTTCTCTAATGGATCAGTGCTTACCAACCATGTTCCTCCACATTCCAAATAATCTCACCTCCAAAACATCAGTCTCAACACCAAAAGAACAAACACCAGTGTCTGCCCACTTTTGCTATTTCTGATTTTCAAAACAGTATCCTTTAAAACAGCTTCATCCATCCTGCCATTTTGTAGGACATTTTCAAAGATCTGCTTCCTTATTATCTTTCTTAAAGTCCTACTTAAAAAGACAAACCCTCTACTCTGCTGCTACAAAGTAACCAAATAAAAGAACTTCATAGAACTTATGGTGCTAATTTGATCAAATGACTGTCCTCAGCACAGGAAGGACACTGACCTGCTGGAGCAAGTCCAAAAGAAGGTCAACAAGTTGATTAGGAGGACAGAGCGCCTCTCCTGTGAGGAAAGGCTACAAGCATTGGGTTTGTTCAGCCCAGAAAAAAAGCTTTGGGGTAACCTAGTTGCAGCATTCCAGTATCAGAAGGGAGCCTACAAGAAAGATGGAAAGGGAGTTTTTACAAGAGCATGTAGTGACAGAACAAGGAGGAATGGCTTCAAACTGAGAGTAGGTTTAGATTAAATATTAGGGAAAAATTCTTCACTGTGAGGGTGGTGATGCACTGGAACAGACTGCCCAGAAAAGCTCTGGATGCCCCATCCCTCTATGTGTTCAAGGTCAGTTTGGATGGGCTTTGAGTCAACCTGGTCTTTGGAGAGGTGTCCCTATCCATGGCAGTGAGATTGGAACTAGAGGATCTTTAAGGGCCCTTCCAACACAAACCATTCTATGATTCTAAATCAACTAATATTGCCATACTGTTTACATATTGCCCTCCCAAGCTTGTATTGAACTTAGCTTTTCCTCTTCACACTGAAATGTGAACTGTCAGGAACAGAGACTGCCTCTCGCTTCACTCACCTTCCTATTTCCTTCATGCAATACTTGGAGCAATAAAATCTTGGTTTTAGCACCATGGTAATATTGAAAGGAATAAACACACTGCCCATAAAACTACATCTATATATCACTTGTTGATCTCTGTTGTTATCTATTCTACATAGGAAATAGCACCTTAAGAACTGCCTAGTAATGTAAACTGAATTCAGAATGGTAACAGAATTCAGTACTGTGTTTGAAAATACACCATCTCTCTCCCAGGAAGATAGTCCTACCTTTACAAGCAGTTAGGGCTGCTCTTTCAAAACTTCTCTTAGTAGTTTTTTGCCAATTATATTTACTGAGGTGAGGGGACTATTTAGTGACACCAACCAAGATTTCCTAATCCAAAAAGTTTCTGATGACATATGAAAGTTTCCTTTGCAGCACACTAGTATGTGAGAAACTGTTTCACTTTTAAGTGATAAAGTAACTGCTGCATTCTTTAAAATTCTTTCAAATTCATATCAACAATATGCTCTATATAAAAAGAAAAACAAAACATCAAAACCACACCAAAATTGCTGACAGTTACAAAACCCCCTCAAAGCAATTTAATGAAAATCATTACTTTTTTGAAATTGCTACAACATAATTAAGAAGTTCCTTATTTTAGACCCATATTTCTAAGATCATATAAAATAACAAGTGCTGCCATAAGATATGCCTTTACATCACTCATTTAAGAAGTTAAATTGCTTAAATTTTAAGGATACGTTATAATCCACTGGTTACAAGAATCAGCCCCCTCACTGATACATTCAAGCAATTTTTATGCGCCTTTGCACTTTCATAGAAGAGAAATAGCCACCTTCCCATTTGAATGAATCTAGATCACAAAGGCATTTCCTCTTTTCCCCTTCACACTAACAAATCCCCCAAAGACTACAGACAAGTTTCCCATCACCACAGGGGTACCAAGGCCAAAAAGCAAACTTAATGAGGCTAAACGGAGGCCTTCTCTTGCAGAAATGTTAATCTTACTTTTAAGAGAAAGAGAGGTAAAGAGAACTGCATAAAATCTACACAAAATCACTTGTAATAAAAACATTTACAGCATTTCTTTTGTCTGAGGTTACCATGAAGGGCTTTAATTCAGAGGAACTAGTGGGAATACTGTTCCTCTTATTAAAATATATTAATTAGTGTAATATATACAGTTGTCTCCTTTGAAAAGCAAACCAAACCCATGAGAGGAACAGCAGGGTCCTGCAAGGACCCACCCCCAATCTTGGATTTACTCCTCTGAGGATGAAGTCCCAGAAGCTGCCTCTGAAGCTTCATCTCTTTTCATCTTTAAAACCTTCATTTACAAGCGTAAATAACAATGGCATAATCATTACCAACAAAAAAGCTCAAACTTCACCACGAATTGCTATCATTCTTATCAGACTCTCAAAATAGAAAGGTTAGTCTACAAACTGGCATCTAGCTTTCAAATTGCAGATTGTTAATGAAATCCCCAAATATATTTTCCAGATCTGAAACGTGACTATTGTTAAGACACTAGTCTTAATGTTTTTTATATGTGCACACGACAGTGCTTATTTGATTTATAGGGATATCCTGATCCCTAGAGTTTGAAACAGCTATTTAAGTACAATTTCTCAAAAATAATATCCTATGTGCTGGCTGATTGACAAATAGCAAGTTTTAGCAGTCAGCAACCACCTCTAAACTGCTTAGTTCAGGTGAAAGTTATTTTAAAGCATAATGTTAGATACCAGTTTAGATGCTAAGCTGCAAGTGCCCACCACTAAAGACATCACCTCTACCTGAACATCACTCCAAGAAGAAAATTACTGGAGGTTGCAGGCGTGTTTTGGTGAAAATTTACCATGTGTTCACAGCCAACAGTGATGTTTTCCATTTTTTTTTCTGACTGACACATATATACATTTGTATCCAGTCTATGTCTTTCTGCAGATCTGCTACCGGCCAAAAAATATAGCAGTATATGTACAGATGTTATTAAGAAAAACAAAACAAAACAAAGAAAACAAAACAAAAACAACCAAAAAAAGAAACAATAAACCAACCAAATAAAAAAAAAACCAAAACAAAACAAAAACCCAAACACGACCTCTCCACGATAGTCTATTACCTATTTTAAAACTCACACCACCAGACAAGATCATTGTTATTTCATGCACATTGTTATCATAAAGCCTGTGTAAGTCCAAATGTATCAGTCATTTCATTAGCAAAGACCTCTGCAACACAAGCTTATGAGGGTTAGCACGGGTAAGAATGATTAGCCTTGTAACTCATACAACAATCTGATGATGCATACGGAAAAACAGTAGCTAGCTTACTCTGATGCTGACAGGACTAGGAATAATCATATTTTTTGTCTCTTAAGTCTATTTAAGTCTATTATACTTCATGTCTTCATACACATACGGAACAAACAGTCAGTGGAGGTGTTGATTTACAAGTCAGTTTTTAGAATTCAGGCACGCTTTAAAGTCATGTTTGTTTAATCACTGCTGCCACCTCATATACACAGAAACGATGCCAACAGTACTACGTTTTTGACTGCAAGCTTTTTTCATAAAAGGCACTGAAAGCACCAAGCTTGACCAAACTGTGACTCAAACCAAATAGAGGCTCCCCTTGCTGTGAGGCCCTCAGTTTTTCTGAACCTAAGGAGCATTCATCCACCATTCCAGCAGTCAGCTAACCATGCCAACTTTACTTAAAAGTTTAGGAAAGACATGGGGAGAAATGAGGAAAAACACATCAGACTCAGATTCTGTTGAATCTTGCAGGAAACTTCCCAATTAAGTAAATTAATTTGTGAAGAACAAAACAGGTAAAGAAGGTTTGTGGGGAAAGAGGAATAAAGAAATACAGCATGCCCATTCCAAGTTCTATACATACATAAAAGGATGGCTTGTTCAAGCGTTCCCCTAACACATTTCCTAACATTTTCAGAAGTACGGAGGATTTAGAGGTATATTCTATCCTAACTCCTAACTCTTTTACTGGCTATTTTAGAAGTACATCTCCCATATCAGTGATCACATTTTCAGTATACACCTTGCCAAAAAAAGAAATAATAAAAAAAAAGAAATAACTTTATACAGTTCCTCTAAACACTACCATAACATATTGAGTAAGCAATAGCACACTAGAGACAAACACTATGAAAATTAACTCGCTGTCATATCTCCTGTGGCATGTTTGCTTTTTTAACTTAACAACTTACTAACCAAGTACTTATTAGAGCCATACTTGTTTGACTTGCGTGTAAAAATATCACTGAAGAAACACACAGCCTCACTGAAACCAAAGTAAAAATTCCTACCCAAAAAAACCACACACAGGCCGAATCGAAAGAAATCGAGTACTGGCAAGCAGGTCTATAAAAATTTACTTACTATGCTACTAAAACAAATATACATCCAAAAAGCAGCTCCCTTCCCCCCAAACTGAGTTAGCAGCAGAGTTTATTTTTCAGGTTTTATCTTGGCAATTTATAAAATTACCCCTGAACTTTAAAAGCTATGAATTTCTTGAAATAAAATCATCTGACTACAAGATTTCAATACCACCATTCTATGAAACAACAAAAAACTGGAAACGAGTACTGCCAAAATCTCTTGCCTCCTTGGAACCTTTCTCTCATACACAAGCAGTACAAGCACCTTTTGAGTTTTCTCTCTCCCTTCTGAATGTGGGAGGAAAAAAAAATAGACTACCTGTAGATATAGATGATATCAGAAAAGTATATCTTTTAAATTGAATTCAAGTGTCAAGATGGTAGAGAACCAATCCTGGGGTTCTAACAAGTAGCATCTGTGAAAGGAACTGATGAAGCAATGATATCCAAATGAAACCATATTTAACTTGCAGGGTGTTTAAGATCTGAAAAACTGAGAAGCAACACTGGAAGTAATTTCCAAAGATCAACTAGTCTACTTCCATAAAGTAAGGGCAAAAGTTATCTGTATCACTCCTGACAGATATTTAAAAGTCTGTCCTTAAAGACATCTTGTGATAGAGATGTTATTAGCCATCAAATACAATCAGTTCCACTGCCTACAGTGCCTTCAGCAGGGATAACAAGAAATAATCACACCACTCACTTTTCCTTCTTTTTTTTTTTTTTTGTAGTTTCCTTTTAAGTCTTTGAAACCTTACTCCTCCCCTCAGTTGTGTCTGTTCTAATCTAAACCACGCCAGTATTCAAACTCCCTTCTACCTACAGGCTTTCTTCTGATGGTGGTGGTAGCTGTGCTTGGACTCTCCTCATATGAGCCATGTCTGCACTTTAAATGCTTCCCAGAACAGGACAAAATTCTGTAAGTGATACCTTAACAAGAGACAGAACCATTTCATATAGATAGACTGTTCTGATGATATACGTGCATGCTCTTTGTCATTTCTCACTTAGCTTGGGATTGACTACAAACTCCAAAAATTTGCATGTGAGAAGTGGAGATTTAAGTGCTAATCTAAATTCTTAATGCCAAAAATTCAGAGAAAAAAAGAAAAGTTATAAGCATATATGCATGGACAGGAGTGCACCAATATATTTGTATGGCTGCACAGGCAAATAAGTAGCTAAGGACCTAACACCTCATATACATGTAATACCTACCCTATTAACACATCCAGCCAACAGCAATATACATCTGTTTGGGGAACTTGCACCTTCATCCTAGAAAATGCAGTTCAATCATTATTTTAATGGGAAAGAAGAAAGTAAGCTAGAAATGTCTCACTTTATTAAACAAGGTTTTCTTAATTGCCTATATATCCTTACATCTCAACAGCCATCTCTACACCCAAAGAAGAATCCCCCTAGAATCCAAATAAACAGCAGAAGTGCAAATGGCTTGTTCTGCCTCCTGTTTCATCAGAAGCACTACTTCAAAAGTGTTATTATTGAAAGTGATTCCTGGTGTGGGAGGCAGGGAGAAGGGAACTACAGTGAATATAGCTTTGTTTTTCACTTGTTAGCATGAGCTGCAGCGCTGCCAAATAGAAAGAAAAAAAACCCTCTCATCTGCAAACAAGACACATGTATGGAAGCCATAGAATTCACTTTTTCAAAGTCGCTTTTTTCCCATATATCTGAACTATAATTGGCTTAAACAAATACAGTTTCAAATTCAAAATTTAGATCAATCCAAGTAGTGTACTAGTCGTAGAGTACCACAGGTACACCAGGAAGAACAAGGCACTGAGCTATTTTAAGCTGGTAAATATTGTAGTAACAGTATAAGGGGTTTTGAGTAAGTGCAATGTACTCAAAAACAAGCCCAGTAACAACCCAGATCTTGTATACTGTGCAAAACAGATTTACAACCCTTGAAAATAAAGTATTTCAGTATGAGTAGTACTCTGTCACCAGCTATGAAATACATAAAGCCGTAATGCTGGATTCATCAGTAAGATAATTCCTGCACATCTACATGCATCCATCCAACAACAAAAACGAAAAAGACACCACCAATAAATAAAGGCCAACATTTTTCAATGACTGCAGTATATTTCAAGAATCCTGTAAATTATTTCATCATATGAAATACTGAAACTTTATCAAGGTCTCACTGAAGTCAAATTAAAATATTTCTACCAAATCAAATAATAAGAGACCAGGTCTCCAGAGAAAAATCACTTTGGATTCCATATTAATTCTATGCCTCCACTCCCTTGACATCCTGTAAGACCACAAGCATCTAGTAATGCTGTACAGCACAGAGGGACACTTTTTTTGCCTATAGCCAATCTCCTATTTCATTCAGACATTTATCAAATTTTTAATGAAAATCTTTCTAGTAAAAGCAGGGGGTTTCTCAGGTTTGGTTTGTTTGGGCTTTTCTTAAAGTTTCACTTCATAAAAATCAAGAGAGGTATTTGTTCACAGACAAATTTTCTGTGGTTTTCCATCACCTTTCTTAGGAAATAAGGTTGTAAGATTTTTCAAGTTCCAAATTTTTTACAAGAGTTGTATGAGTTCCAAAGGTATAGGATTTTTGCTAGTTCTTCTGTTTAAAAAAAATTTCCATTGATTGTCTATTCAGTGATATTTTTAAGAAAAAAAATGGATTATCTATAATACACTATCATATATCCTCACCAAATTTCCAAGTTTTTGAACAGTAATCACTGAAAAATATACTAAATATGAGAACAGTCTAGAAAGAGAACTTATTGCTAAAAACACTCCTAAGTACACTTTGATTCAACAGTTCATCTTTGGGGAAAAATTTTTAATCATTATGTCCATTAAATGTGTTCAGCTGCTGGCAACCAAGTAGACCAGTAGGATTTGTATTTACTCGTACTCCCGATGCACACAGCGAGTGGGCAAATAAAAGCAATATTAACGTATTATCACTAGAAAATATTGTGACTGACCCCAATAAGAGATGTTCCACTTGTGAAAAATAAAAAGAAAAAAATCATACTAACTTGTATGTCATGTAGGCATAAAAATACTACTGACTTCCACCTCATTTTTCTGTAACTGCTCTTAGCTGACAGCAGAGTAAGGAATCAATTCTTTCTCCCCATAGTTAAACCAAGAAGCATTTTTAGACTCTGGAAAGACCATATTTAGTACTCAACTGAAAATTAACTGAAAGGTAAAAAGCAGTATAGTCAATGAATGCAAATAAACATGAGCTGCCAGCTGCTGATCAGCACATTAGTAGTTGTATTTTGCAGCATGTTTAGGAAAATTAATTTATGTACCTTCTTTGCTAATGAAAGAGTATGTAATTAACTTCCTCTGTGGAAAAAAAATGTCATTTTACTCAGTTCAATCATTTGACAGCACAATTAAAAAAATAATTGTATTTTATCAAAACACAAACATCTGGGATTTGGAACTACTGGTTCTAGCCTTCCTTCTGACTGCATTTCAGAAAGAAAACAGGTCGGTTATTTAGAAGATATATATTTATACATCATCCTTTATGAAGCTGTTGTTTTATTAAAAAGTCTATTTTATTTCACAAAAGAGCAGTCTTATTCTCTCAACAAAGCAGCTAAAAGGAAAGTAGCAACAAGTAAATGTCCCCTTGCTGTGCCTACGAAAAGCATGTGCTCCCATCATGAAGCAGCCATGCAGTCTCACTTGGTGTGGAGTCAAGGGCTGCTGTTACCGTGTATTACATAGGATCTCTAGTGGAGAAAGCCACCTGTTCATTTGCCATGTAAAGGACCTCCATGAACCTCTCCTTACATATCACTATAGATTCCTTGCAGACTTTAAACTGATGGCTACCTGTCACCAAAAGTCATGCCTGACCCACTTTACTCAGCAGCTTCATAGGGTTTAGACTGAGCTGATGAATCACAGACTAAAAAAGATGTGTGTCTGAACACAATTCAATACAAAGCTATGAGTACCCCTCTTTGTCATCTTTCTCTCAGATGCCCAAACATTCTCTCTCTGATTGCCTTCAGTGTTCTTTAAACAGTGTTGCTGGAGATGGCAATTTGAGGGGAAAGTTGTCTTCATCTGAGAGCTAATGTTCTTTAGAACTTGCAGGAATTTTCCAAAAAAGTAAGAAAAATTTTGCTTGCATTAGTCCCTATCCAAGTGCTGTTATTAGTAACTAAGTTAAACAATTCCAGTTCATCTCAAAGTACGATTAATAACAATATAATAATATTGCATCCACCACTCTTTTTCTGTCAAGTCCCACACTTTAAAAGACAAACACACGTTATGGCAATATGTGATCACCAGATAACTAAGCCAAACATATAAACTGCATTTCTGGGGAAAAAAAAAATCTGGTACTATAATTACAGTTTGCTTCCAGTACAATGCCAATCTACAGGAGGGATCAGAGTTCAGGCCCTAGTTGTTGTCCTTCCTGCTCTACACAAGCAGGAAATGAAAGAGAGAGAAAGCACTCACAGCAACATGATCAAACAAGGAGGGATAATAACAGCTTTTGAAATCATTCAAGTCCACCCATACACCTTTAGGATCCCAACATCAACTTCTCTAAAGACCATCGGTCTTGACAATTTAACATGTTCCAATAAATAGCACACAGAGTGTGACAGTTCCTCTGGGTTTCAAGGAACACTGCTTTCAACACAGAGGAAGCCAGCACATGAACTATTTTCATGCTTCTGCTTGTGTAGTCTTACTGTCAGACCAGAAGAGAGTAATGTAGAATTGGAAGAGTTACAGTAAGTGCCTTGCTTAGAGAGTAACTTACTGCTAGTTCCCACTTCATCTTTCTATAAATCCCTTGTCAGCACCACATAGCATGGTAACACCCTCTGTCAGAAGGACAACATGCAGGCTGTGCATTTTCCCTGCTCACTATTTTTCAGAAGCTGAGGATGTGCAGTGACTACTTGCCTATATGCATCATCTAGGAGACACCCCAGAAAAAAGGGACACTTACCCCACCTTGTGCCACTGTTGAAGTCTCCAGCTCATCTGTCCTTTAAACCACTAAATCCAGATATCTTAGATGAGTATACATCTTAGATGTGCTTCAGACATGACACCCCACAGACATATTACTCCTTATTCCTTCTTGACATGACTCCATTTGCTAAGCTTTGAAGAGCCCTTTCATCAGTTCACACTTCAACATATCCTGTTGTCATCCATTGCTCAGACTGAGAGAGCAATAAGTACTGAGATAACCCCTAGAATACCAAAATCCACCCTAAACTAACCTTTCCCAGATGCTGCAGAGAAAAGCTCTATGGAAAAGTGTTAGAAGATTCTTTGACTATTCTTCCTCTTAGGACTGTGTCAGTTCTTAATTCCTCTTCATTAACTCTAAGAACAAACCAGGCACCTCTCTACTATGGTGTATTCCTCCTTACTTATCTCAGTCTCTGACAACTAGATTTTCTTCTGACTACGGATATTTCTTTAATAACACAGGCTGAGGTATTCTCCCCTCTGCTACCACACTCCTGAAGTACACTGAAGACAACTTCAGCAGTTTGGCTCAGCACAGATCTTTTTCTAGAAGGGAAGTGTATGGACATTGGAAACAACTACAAGCAATACGGGAGGACTACCGAGGTGCTGCACGCCAGTGTAGGGAGAAAACTGTTGCAGCCAAAGCTTGACTAGCATTCAGGTTGGCCAGCACTGTGAGGGACAAAAAGGACTTTTTAAAAATATGCTTTTAAAATATGTTTACAGCAAAAGTAGGATCAGAGATAGCATTGGTCCATTACTTGATGAGGTCAGTCACCTCACAAATAGGGATATAGACAAAGTGGACATGTATAATGCTGCCTTCACCTCTGCCTTCAACACTAATGATGATAATCTCTGGAGTCCCAGTTTCCAAGCAGGAAAATCATAGCTGGGGGGTGAATAAACTCCCAGCCATCTGAACTTGTTTGATGCTTGCTGCTTCAATTGGATGCTTATAAATCTATGGTGCCTGATGGAATTCCTCCCAAGGTGTTCCAAGAGCTGGCTGATATCATTGTGGAACTTCTCTCCATTATTTTCCAACAGTCTTGGGAGTCTGGAGAAGTCTCAGTTGACTGAAGTTGGCATATATTGTCCCAATATTCAAGAGTGATTGTAAGGAAGACCCTGGTAATGACAGGTCTGTCAGTCTTATTTCAGTGCCCAATAAAATCACGGAGAGGGTTATTCTGAGAGTTATTGAAAAAACATGTAAGACAATGCAGTCACTGGTCACAGACAGCACAAGTTCATGAGGGAAAGTACTGATAAACCAACTTAATTTTATTTTATGACAAGGTCACCCATGTAATTAACCAAAGGAACCCAGGAGATGCGGTGGTTTGGGATTCTAACAAAGGTTTTGATACTGTCTCTCACTTGTCCTTCTGGACAAAATTTTCAGCATATAGAGAAACAAGTCCATAATACACTGTGTGAGCAATTGGCTGATGAGTCCGTCAAGAGTTTTAGTAAATGGGGTCACATCAGTCAATGGTCGGTCACCAGAGAGGTTTCTCAGGGTTTAATTTTAGGGCCAGTGTTCTTTGATGTTTTTACAAATTATCTGTATGCAGGAATCAAATGTACATTAAGTTTGCTGGTGATACTAAACAAAGAGGAGATGTGGACTCTGTCGAGGGCAGAGAGGCCTTACAGAGACATCTGGATGGACTAGAGAGATGAAAATTTATCAAGAGCAAGTGTGAGATTCTCCACCTGGGACAACGTAATTCTGGTTATACATGCAAACTGGGGCACAAGAGGCCAGAGAGAAGGCAATTAGAATACAAGTCAACAGTGAGTCCTGGCTGCCAAAAGGGCCAACAGTAACCTGGGGTGCACCAAGCACAGCATCGCCAGCCAAATGAGGGAGACAACTGTCCCACTGAACACTGCACTGGTGGGGCCTCACCTTGAGGACTGTGTGCAGTTTGGTGCACCTTAGCAGAAGGACATCAGACTATTTGAGTGTCCTGAGGAGGCTGACCAGAACAATGAAAGGTCTCAAGGGCAAGACTTACCAGAAGCTGCTGCTGTCACCGAAATTGTTCAGCTTGATGAAAAGAAAGGGAACATTTGGGTTAAGCAAATAATGACTTTTTAAGCACAGCCTCAGCAAAGTGGAGAATGGGAGACCTAGTTCACAGAGTTAAAAGAACAGACTGACTTGAACTGAGGGATCACCTCTTGTCCGAGTATGAAAATCTATTTGAGTAGAAACACACGTGCATATGCAGACTTTGGTCATGCTGGTAAGGAAATTAAGATGAAGGTCCAGCTGTGTATTTTTTTTCCCTATCCCTCGGAACTGATGTTCTGAACACTTCCGTAAGATTTTTAGTAGTCTTATCTAATCACTTCTAAAGAATCAACAGTCCTCAGAAAAATACTCATTGGTCTGCAAACTATGAATCAACATGCAAGTGTATGTAACTTCTCCATGAAGATAAATACATTTAGTAATTTTTACTGTTCAGACTGTCCCCAAGTACAGCCAAAACTCTTACAGTATATTACAAAACTAGTTCTGTATTCCTAGAAAAAGATAAAGACATAATGTTCTTGCTCAAAGACTGGAAAGAATAAACAATAAGTTGAATGGTAAATAGATAAAAAATAGCGTTTGTATGATGGAAGAGAACTATATATCAAAGCTAAAGTAGATGGTAATGGCTGCACATACAAACAGGCACGCACAAGGACCCAAAGGGAAAAAAAAAGTAGGAAAAAACCAACACTGAAGTCACACTTAGCTCTCAGATTCCAGAGTAACTACTGATTTCAGTTAAAATACCCAGGATTATTAATGTGCCTGAAGTAATATATATGCTTGTATCAGGTCTGATTATTGTTAGTCAGAGTTCCAGTTAAAAGTTCCTTTCACATACCTTCATTTAAAAGTAAAATAATGTTCAGATATCCCAAATCATGGTGGCAGAAGTGGCTACTTCTATCTATGGGTGATTAGAGCTGATACTGCCCACCTGTGCAATTAAGAAGAATCTTCAGGGATTTTTTTTAAAACTAAAACATACTTTAAAGAAGTTCCCCAAAGGTTTCTATAATTGCAAGTTTACGTTTTTGCAATTATGTTCACACATGATGATTCCGGCTGAATATGTCCTCTAGTATGGATCAAAATGGAGGACAAAGAGCCGATCACCAAAATCAGAAGGCAGAGGCAAGGAATGTATTGGAGAGAAACAAAGTTCTGCTCCTCAAGACAGTAACTTTAGGCAAAATTATGAATACCTTGTCTTTTGTAAACTTTGGTTAGTGTCCTTACATCCATTCTCTTTTACAGATGCAAGAACTCAAATATGAAGACATTCTGTCCCACCTTTACAGTGCTGTAATGGAATACAGTCACAATACAGAACTGTTACTTAGTTGCCCCTGCTGTAATTCATTAAGCACATTATTTCCTCTAAGGTACATTCCTTTAAACTTACTTCGAGAGAGCTTTTTTCCAGAACGTTCCCAGAGCGTTCCAGTTGTTATAATACACATTGAAAACAGATTAGTTTCTCCTTATTATCCTAAAATGGACTGGACTTGTTTCGAATACATTGAAATACCACCTTGTAGCAGCAAATCAATTTTAAGAGATGAAAAAAAAAAAGTGAGGATTTCAGTGTTGCTCTGTTTCTCCCTTATTGCTGGTGGTTCTGTTTTCAAGACTCATACTTATTTTAACTGGCCACTCTAACAGCTTATGTGCAGCCTCTTAATTGAATATGTTAAAAGAAAGTCCTCCTATCACACATTAGGACATGGCTGAGCCCAGATTTCAAACTAAGAAATTGTGAAAAGCTGTCCTAAAGTGAAATCCACAACTGTCAAGTTTAACTACTAATCTCTCTTTACTAATCTTAGTCTCCCTACACTAAAGAAATACAGTGCACTTACATGCTTGCTGCACTGGAAAAACACTTCATCTTCACATAGAGAAACCTTTCCAGCCTTCTACAAACATGGTTGTCATCATTACAAAGACACCAACTCTAAGTAAGTTGGTTGAAGCACTGGTTCATTTTAAACTGATGCCATACCACTGCATCTTTCAGCCTCTCTGGTTCATCAGTATTCTGCATGCCTACTCACAGGAACCACTTGGGAAAGGTATTCAAGATGATCCTTGCTGAACTGTGACTTCTTCATAAACACACATAGACAGCTACAGCAAACATCATGATCCATTTCTCTGATACCACTGCATTTTAAGTGGCAACTAAAGCCATTCCCCGACCTGCATATTACTAGCTCACACAAACCAGTACCAACCATCCACCAGGACAGAGAACAAATAAAAGCAGAGTTCAAGCTCACACTGCCATAAGGACCACCTTAACAGTGACGCCACTTTGGTCTACACTTGAGTCTGTGTGCACAGAGCACATCTCCTGGTATAAGGACCAAATTAGGAGTTAGAAAGCATTTTTACTGAAGTTTGAGAAGGCTATCCTGTCTGAAAGGTGAAGGGTATGAAACCAATAGTACACCAATCACCTCTATGTCAAGCTGAAGTGACAGTACTCAACATGTGCCTTCCTTCAACTGCCAGTAACCAGTAGAATAGGAGTGGTGCTGAAAACATTAAAGGAGTGTTTGATAAAAAGCTCCAGAAGAGCTGACAGTACAGAGAGTCTCCAGCCAACACTGGACAGTATTAGCGATGCCATTGGGCATCATGTGGATGCAAACTCTGTGACTGGAGAAGAGAATATTATTACACAGGCTATGGAGTTTATCCTTTTAATCCCCTGCAGCCATACCCCTATGCTCAGGTATCAAGACTTCCTCTAAGAAGATCAAGAGAATCGGAACAGGAGCTTACTCAGAGAGTAAGGCACAGGGTGGGGAGGAAGAGAAGTGCCTTCAAGTAGCTGGTTCTCATATTATTAAGAGTTATTAGAGATGCCAGCTAAAGGAAATACCTCCTCAACTTAAGATGTATACACTCTGACTTTCAGCACAGCAGTCCTCTGTGAAGACCCTACTGTCATCCAGCTGAAGCACTGATATATAAGAAACCTTACATCATTTCCTAGCAACACAACTAGTACTACCAGCACAAGCAAGGCTTTAGTCCATAGCCAGCTATGTTCTTCCTCTTACAACTCTACCTTAACCACATAAATATCTTTCCAGAGAGTTTATTTAGTGTCCTTCAAGTTACAGGATGTTGTTCTGCTTTCAGATATGCATACAAATCTGACAAATCTGTCACTGCTGCAACAGCAGCCACACCTCTGATAAGAAATTTTGGTCTCCAATTTTCAATATATTTGCCTGGTTTCAAAATTTCTTCTGTGTTTCTCAACGACACACAAACACACACCCCTCTTCCCTCCACAATTTTAGAAAAGATCTTATAAATAGTAGTTTTCCAGCATAACCTTAACCGCAGTGTACTGAGAATGAGATTATGCTTATCAAAGAAACCTAATTCATAATCTAAACCTCTAACATATACTTGTGGTATGACTTTTTTCTGTGCTATTATATTCAGAGAAGGAATATTGAAAATCCTCAAATAGGAAATAAAATAAGCTGGGGGAGGGTCTTAAGATGGCATAAACTGCAAACAGCAGAACAGCAAAGGTCTTAAAACTACTTATTCTCAACAGTCTTCCTTACATGATATTTGCAGCTCTTACTCTACAGCCCCTTACTCCAAAGAATAATAAAATTATTTAAAAGGGTAGGAAGAGCCAAGTTCATGAGCTATTTCATTCTGCTTTAAAAAAAAAAAAAGGAGAGAAAATAAAACACTTCCCTCCCCCAAATCTTTGTTGATCAGAGGAAGTATCCAGGTATCAATGGACTGAAGTAGTACCTTCCACAAGCCCATTACTTCAGTCAGCGGAAAGCAGTGGATCAGCCACCTGGCTTTATGCAGGTTTTTCTTGCTACAGTGAGCTATGTTCTATGATATGTCACCATGACTTGGCAGGCAGCCTATTGTCTGTCCAAGATAGGGGAGAGTGTGACAAACTATCAAAATCATCATACTGCTATGTTATACAGTCCGATGTATTGCATTAAAAAGAGGACGAAGGATCAAAGAGAAAGATCATTTGATACCCTTCTCCTCAACATTTCCTCAGCTGAGCTTGTGGAAGAGTCACAGAAGAGGAGGGGAAGCTACTTAGAGAGACTTATGTCCATCATTATTCCATGTACAGTCTCCTTTTCAACCTCCCAAAGGACCTGTTAATCTGTGATCCACTCTCCATTGTAAGCCCAAACAAGATACATCAGCAAAGGTAAAAATCTATGAAAAAATCCTGTAAATCATTTTCCTAAAACGCCAACTTTAAACTCCTAAGCACCCAAAAAAAATACACAAATCATTCAAGAAATCTTCTCATATACTTGCCCAATACAATAACTGCAAGATGATATTCATGAACAAACAAAACTAAGATGATAATTCTAATGCCTAACACAGATAAACTAAAAGCACTGATTTTAATAGACCCTCATTTATTTCCTCATGAAAACACCCTACTTTCTTCACATTTGTCAACTTCCTGATCAATTTTTAAGACAGCATAGGACAAAATACTACTGCTTAAAAGCTTCATTGCTTCTTGGTTGAGCATGCCTAAGCAAGTCTCTGAAATCACTATATTAATTTTCAGAACATTCTAACATAAAAAGTAACATCTCAGTTTTATCAGGTCTGTTATTACACTCTTTCTTCACTCCATTTATTGTTTCTTTGCCCTACAAGTGGCCATCATCATATCTTTGATAATTATAAGAACATATATTTTTAATCCAGTAAAAAGATTTACAAAGGTATATACTAACTTCATATTTCTTCAAAAAGCGCTCTAGGCATCATCGTCATCATCATCTGTTTCAAAGCTTTCCAAGCACAATAAAAAACAATTCTCTACAAACATGCATGCAATATTTACAGCTACATGTAAACGCCTGCTTCTATGAGCATACATTTGCATATATAAATGAGAAATAATTTTAGTACAACTCCCACCCGAAAAAAAAACAAACAAACAACAAAAAAAAAACAAAAACAGACAGATAGGATAGAGCAGACAGGATAACTTTTATAGTGTGCATCACAGATAAAACTTGTCCCTCAGCATATTTTAAAATCTGTTTTAAGGAGAGCACAATGATCCGGTTTTCTTCGTTAACACGATGGATGGGACAAGTGGTTTGCTTCACAAATAAGGAAATTGTAGCCTGTCTGCTAAAAACTAGGCAACTTATGGAAACATTTCAACAGTAGATTATTTTAACTTAGGCACATCTATGCACTAACAGTTTCTTGCACTATGTGTTTACCTATTTACAGAGTAGAACATTTTTAACTGAGGAGACTATTTGGCTGCAGCACTTAATCAAAAAATTAAGGCAGATCAAACAATTTATTGAGCCGAATGACTAGACACTGCAGCTGTGAACCGCATGGAAGGAAATACTGGACAATGATGGCCTAGATACATTTGCTTCAGCATGCATAAGATGATTTCCTGGAGTATCAACCTGACCATCATTTCTAAGGCTGTTCAAGTCTATAGAGGCAAAAAAATAAGCTGTATTTACATGAAAAGTATATACCAATCTTGCACTTTCAAGTTGGGCGTTCTGTTCTGAAAATTTGTCTTAACATTTATTTTTATTAATCTCTCACAAACAGCTGCTTCTGCTGAACTTAATCTCATTAAAAGACCCAAGCAGATGAATGTAAGCAGGTGCCGCTCTACTTTAAGTCTAACCTGTAAAAACAGGATAGTCCACAAGCGTCCAAAAACCAAACCTGCAGCATCGTGTTCACTAGTGTGTGTATCAGATATGTAACTACACCCTGTAGCTTTAATTGTATAGAGTCAAAAACGTTTCTTCCTGCCTGTAGTATTCTATGCCTTCTTATTTCTTATTAATAGACCTAAGTAAGCCATCAGATTTCCTTTTTTGTGGTTAACTTAGGAAATCAACTGAATGCAGGGGAAAGGTGCTCTGTGTAGACTAGCCTTTCTGAAGAGGCTGCAGTTTGCAACATGGCTCAAGTTCTGTGTACAATAAAGTAAGATGAATGGTTTCACAGGGTTCGTAACTTGAACATATTAATTATACATTTTATCTGGTAACCTAAAAAGCCCTATAAAAACAGCTTCTGACAGTCATGCTGTTTTCAAATTTAGCTGATATTTCCTGTGCTAAGTATAGACAAAATAGACAGGTAAGCTGCAGCCAGTAAATTTAGAAAGGAGTGAGAAAGAGTGACAAAGATTACCTGCTGTAATACAGGTATATCATTGCTGTTCTTACATTCCCAAGAACCCACTAACCTTTAAGGAAAGGGACAGGGAGTGAAGCATTGCTAAACAGAACTCAGCTATATAACCTTTAAAAAAATCTTTAAGGAAACATGTATACATTTCACAATTTAAGAAAGAAAACAAGAACAAGAAAAAGAAAAAAAAAAAAGCAACAACACACACTAGAAGTATTGTTCCAAAAGTGGGCTTAATGGCCACTTCTCCCACTGCAACACTCACAGTACTTGAACTGCTTTGACACTTCAGCAGTTTGAGATGGACCACTGTCACATACAAGGAAGTATAAGAACATCTATAATATTAATCTCACATAATATAAGAACAGTTAATGCAGATAATCAAACCTTCATTTTAATATGCCTTGGTTGACAAAAACTGCCAAGTTAAAATTTATTCAACTCAAGACTTAGAAAAACCTTTTGTTAACACTTTTGCAGTCAAATCAACCTTTGCTACAAGGTTGATCACTGCTAAAATCAATAATATAACAAAAGACAGAAATCTGGTGCAGTCTGCTGTCAATCAGATCTCTTTTGAGCCCCTTTATGTTTCATTCATCATGCTGCACACCCTACCTCCTTACCCCGAGGGAAGGGAATTAAAAGGTCATATCTTAGCCAATAAAATATATTTAGCTATTTTGTGAGGACAAAACAGTATCTTTAATCAGTCATCCAAACAAGACAACAGACTACCCAGAAGGTTGCATGCTGCTGCACATCAATAAACATCTTGATTTAGGAACTGAAAAATATCAAGCCAATGAAGGTATGAAAGGAGAACTCAGAGACCTGTCAGAAAAATTACAAAATTAGAGCTGAGAACTGCATTCAGCAAATAGATGATATGGACATGGCAGAAATAAGTAGTGCTGGGAGCTAGGTTCAGATAGCACACTCTGAAATTTTAAGTAACAGGAATAAACCACTTTGGATACATTCTATATCTATCTGCAATTTCTTTTGGGTCTCACTACTGGTAAACACTTAAGTCAGCTTCTCTTTTCTTTGCCTCTTCAGTCTTTACAGAACTGCTTCACTGTAAGCATAATTAAAAAAAATTTAAAAAGTAATACCTGCTCATACCTACTTCAGGATTCTTTTAATCCCCAAAATTGATTTCTCCTCCATTCTTTCAGCCTCACTAATTGAAATGCTCCAGGGAACAGTCCCTATGGAACACATGGAAATAAGAAAGAGTGCCTAAATTGTACTTCCATTGCATGTCAAAACAAACATTAGATGCTTAAGATGACAAAAATAGTACTGTGATGCTAATACACTGACTTTTGCCCTCCATGTTGCTATCAAAATACATATAGCAGATTCATCATCTTACTGAAGAACTGTAGTTGTAGAACACAGTTTTCCCACTAAAACTACTATAACCAGAATAAGACCAACTGGTATTCTATATTCCCCCAAAAAAATCCTGGCTTATGGCATTTTATCTGCTGAATGAACAGGTTTGTATGCACACAACTACACTGAAACAAGCTTTATAACCTGATGGCAGCAAACTGCATAGTGAAATAGGAGGTACTTCAAATGCCAAACCATAAAGCTCTTTAAGACTGGAACAAGAGAATCAAGATGACACGATTACAAAAACAGCACAAAATAGCTGGCTAAGAAAGAATGATGACAGTGGTTGTGCCTGGAAAGGGCTTGAAGCCACAGAAGGGGAAGGGGTCTGGGAAGGCACTGAAGTCACAAGAAAAATACACATTTCTTGAAGGGAAAAATACAAGAGAAAGAACAAAGGAAGAAACGTTACCTGTGGCACTAATGAAAAACAAAAGCAAATTTGTGGTCAACCTTGACAGGTACCCAGCACTGAAATTCAGCTAATGTTTTGGGAAGGAAAAAAAAAACCTAAAGCAAACCTCAAAGCCTACAAACCCCATAAATTTACGTGCAAGCTATAGTGAAAATATGTACACAGTGTCTTGTATAGTTAAGAGTTAAAAGACATCTCTTACGTAACTTATACTTTGTTAATGCAGAATTTTAAAAACTCAGTTCTTTAAAAAAATAAATTAATTATAAAGGTCTTCCTCAAAAGGGAAGACGAAAAAGAAACGTAATTGCTTCCTAAAACTGGCCACTGGCCAAAAGGGACACGCAGAACTGTATGTAATCACCTGACAGCCTTCCTGCTGACCAAGCCTGAACTTCTTGTACTAATAGATTTGACTCCTGCCAACATTATCTGACTCCAAGAGCAGGCTCTGAGGACCACTTACACAATGAGACATCATGGCCCATGACCACAAGTGTCAGAACTTGACCCTTACAATACATATAAAAGATCAGATCACTAAAACATGCAAGCATATGTTCATTTCTGTTGAAGTCTACATCCTAGGTATACACGTGAATGAGGTTGGAAAGAGGAAAATCTGAAGAACCTACAATTAAAAAAAATTCTTAAAACTCTACTGAGTGGGGAGTATCCCTGTGCTTTCTGTAGAGTTACTCTTTCCACAACTGTGTAATTCTTGGCACTTGGTAAGAAGTATCCACCATGGTGCTTGACTGTTCCTCATAAGGGCCGATTATGCTCCTACAGCCATTTAAAGTATGGAATAATCACCTACACACCTATGTTTTCTGTTCATCTTTTACAGTAGAGAAACATTAGTTTACAATAAAAAATACATCTAGCAAAGGATAATTAACTTATTACACTTAAAATAATTTTAGCCACTCAATTTGCCCCCCTAGTCCCATGTGCAGAGGGCCAACTACAAGCAGTGACTCCAGCACCAGTTTCAAGCATGAGATTTATGCTGGCACTCTTATTAGAGCTGAGGTAATTTAGGAGGAATGTCAGCACAAATTTACTTTTCAAACTTTATTACTCTGCTTTAAGAGAAAGAATGCCTGCTATTGTAATTTTTTAAATATTTACAAAATCTCCGGTATCTGGTTTTAGTCCTGCAACATTAAAATCAAAACTCTAACATCACCTCACAACATGTTTCTTTTATAAGAAAATAGAAAACAAGAATTAGAAAAATCCTATTTAGTGAAAATGAAGTTTTTAATGAGAAACGTGATCACTCGTCACTACAGATAAAACTCAAGGCTACTGTTGAATTAAAAGAAGCTGCATGTGGACCACTCTGCAAGCTACGAGCTTGTGAATTTGGCTCCCATTGGTATCTGAGCCATTCAAACCCACTTCCCTTTGAATGTGCAGGTTCCTACCATGGAGAGTCGAAAGGGGATGAACATCTTAAGCTAATGAGAACTACACCAGCTGCAAAACTTTAATCCTTAACCAGAGGCCACATTCCCACCCTCCTGTCTGCAGATTGAATTTCCTTATCTTCTTTAGATAGAGAACAATGTAACCTACTTTTAAACAATCTTCATTTTTCTTTAAAAAGTAGGATGATGGAAACTGTCTTGGTGGCCATCGGGTAGCGACCTCTTCTCATAGCACTGTGACTTTTCAAAAAAATCACTTCTCTACCATCAAGGCCTTCCAAATTCATCTCCAACAGACATGTATTGCACAAACCCAGGAAAGAAATGCAGAAGCTGAGCAGAATAAAGCAGCAAAAGAGAACCACGTGGGGAAGTAAAGAGGCAATGTACTCTTTGGCTTTGCAAATAGCAGGTGACAGAAAAACCACTGGGTTTCCATGATACTTTTTTTATTAACCCAAATGCCTTTTTGAACACAGTAGTTCAAATCTGTAATAGCAGCATTAAGGATGAAAACAAAAGCCCATTCTGTGCAGTCAAAAAAGGAATTCCAACAGAGTGAACAAAATGCAGAAACAACAATTTATTCACCCTGTCCCCTCCTGCTCTGCCTATGCCTGCCTTTAGGAAGGCACTGTACTCAGGTGGTGGTGCCAGTCAGCCCTTGATCTCAGACAAGGCTCCCAAGACGATGCCATTTTGAGGTAGACAACTGTCCACTGGCAACAAGCATGAGAGCATCAACTCATTTTAAGCTGTGCAAAATGAGGCTACCATATGGCAACATCTTTCAGTCACTACAAAACTTGCTTCCAAACTGAAACAGCTACTGAGAGGTGAAAAGCTCCATATCACATTTCTAATCCCTCCTCTCTGTATTATATTTTTTTCATTTTATAATGATTCATATGTTTTCCTGGTCTTATGAAACTTGCTCCCTTGAAAATGTTTCCCAAATCACTTTATTTTGACTTTCATGTAGCAAGGACTTTTACAATGCATGTGAGAAATATTCTGTTGCTCATTATCTATTTGATAAAACACAATTCTTAAGGAAAAAGGTCAGATAAAAATTGGTATAATGTGGGGCTCTAGTGGTAGTGGGGAAGTAAAGCAGTGCCTAACATCAACAATAAAAGAGTAGATATTGACTTCTAGTAGGAAAACAGTAAGCGAAAACATCATAACAGATGGATTGAAACAAGGAAGAAGGAGAAGTGCAAGAGCTAAGCATCTAATTCAACAACATTTCTGGCTCACAGAATACATCTCTGCAAACAACATGATGAGTAACCCTCATTTTCAGTGCACAAACTTGAATCTTGTAATTTATTGCAGTTAAACAACAGAAAAAATAAGGTCAACACAGTTTGCTTATGTTAGCCTTAAAGGGAAAAAAAATATATATAGTACAGCAGGAAACCAATGTTCCTTACCAAAACTAGCTGAGAGTAGAGTAATTCTATGCACCCTTTTAAAACACACCAAGTCATATATATTGTCCTTTTCATGATAGCCATGGTAACTCCTATACCAGCCAGTAAATACTCTATTCTCAGCTGTATCATGAGCAAAATATTGTACCAACCACTGCAAGCAGTTTTAATACTGAGATTCAGTAGTCCTTTCAGACTGATGAGTTTGGCAGGAATTAAATCCTAAACTTGAAGAGCTCCTTCATTATATGCACAGTACTATCTCACATCCTTCTGGCAAGCATAATCAGCTTAAGTCCTGCTGACAGTTGATATTCCACCTGTAAAGGAGATTGTTTTTCATACAGAGTGACAGGATATTTAAAGCATACTCTTCATCTAGTGTTCTTCATCACACAGGGGATGCTGGCATTCCTACATCACCCTGTGAAACACTGGCATTATTTTCTTAATTTTTAAGCTGCTAGTTGAGCTTTGGTATATATTAGAAGAAGTTTATAAATCTAAAACAACATTCCCGGTTATCAGTCTATCAAAAAGGAGCACGAAAAACACAGGAAACATTACAGTGTGAATGTATGAACACTTGATGGCTGTATTAGGAGGGCCCATTTCCAAAGTCAAGCAACATCTCTGGTTGCATAAACACACACAGTTCTAAACACTCAGTAAGAAACCTGCAATTCCTTCCTAAGGAAACTGCTTTCAACCAAGACTACAGAAAAATGAGACTGAAAAAGCTCTTATATATATTACTGTTAACTTGCAACAGACTCTTCATCTACTTCAATCCATGTTATAAATAGTTTAATATTTTTCCTAGGGACTTTTGTTCTACTTCCCAAGTTGAGCACACAATGCCTTGATTCAGTACTACCCCATTTAAGACAAAATATAGTTCAACTCGCTAAAGTAGATCAATAACTTCTTCATAAGTTTTATTGTTTGGCACCATCCAGCCTAACTGGGTTTTTTTAAGTAGCACTAATTTCAATCCAGTGCCACGGTGCAAAAAAATTATTCTGGGCTTTACAGCTTTTCCCCCCAAGGAACTGCTGTTGATTGAAGAGGCATTCCCTGGATCTGACTTACATGTATTCGAAAAACCTGGGACATCAAATAACCCAGAGTTACAAGCCTGAGAGAGAATTCCAAGCTGTGCCTGTTACCTGGTGGGCAGTTGCACTCTGGAGCCGCTTCTCTAGCTACTCGTATTTTTGCCAAGTGCTCGTAGGATTTCTGTGGGCGAGAGAAGCAACATGAGGGCACTCGGCGAGCAAGCTCCGCCACAACCAGCGCTCCCGACCGCGGCCGCAAACTGGGATGTACCGCTATTCCATAGGCTATGCAGCCAACGATGGCTTCTCCGCTTGGACTCGGCCTAAGGTGTCTCACTGACTTCACCACCCCGACAACAACAAAACCAAGCCCGACACCTCCGACTCTCTCCCACCGCCGCCGCAAGTGGCCCCCGCCTTTTCGCCTTCTCGACACGCGCGGTCCAAAATCGCGGGGACGGCAGCAAGTTACAGATGAGCAAAGCGCCGGTGTCGTACGCAGGGGTCCCCCGCGACACCCCATCCTGCCCGCTCCAGCAGCCCGGAGCGCCCCCCGGCCCGCCTCTCCCCCGGCCCCGCCGCCCCCAGGGGATGCGGGCTCACTTTCGCCGCTTTCCCCGCCATCTCCCGCCCGAGCAGCTCTGCCCGGCCTCCCGCCGCCCCGCACACAGCATCTCCCATCCCCGACACACGCACACCGCCCGAGAGCGGCCACCCCCGTCCCGCACACCTGGGCGAGAAGTCGCTCCACTTTCTCCTGCATCATCGCGTTCAGCTGCTCCAGGGAAAAGCCAGGCAGCGGCGGGAGCGGGGCGGCGGCAGAGAAGCTCCCTCGGGCGCCTTCGATGGCCGCGACCCTGGCCTGGAGGTCGCTGGTCCGCACCCCCAGGTAGACGCAGGAAGCCGCGGCCAGCGCCGAGAGGAGCGCGGCCAGCGCCGAGCCGAGCGGCCCGGCCCGCCGCGGGCAGCGCTCCCCGCCGCAGCCAGGCTTCCCCAGGCCGGGCTTCCCGCTGCCGCCGGGCTTCCCGCTGCCATCCCGTCCTGCGGCTCCTCGGCTCTTCCCCAGCGTGCTCGCACACCCTTCAGCTGCGGCAGCTTTGATTTCCTTCCCTCCGCCCCCCATAGAGGCAATTAGTTTACAAACAACGGCAACAAAAATAATGGCAAAAAAGTACGAGAAAATAAATAACCAAAAAAAATTATATAAAAAATGCGGTAAGTAGAAGAGCCCGCGAGGGGCTCACACACTTTCAAGGCTGAGAGGCAGCGCGCACCGCAGTCCGCACCGCACCCCGCCCGGCAGCGGGTCGCGACTCACCCCCGCAGCGGGGGCGGCGGCGGGAGGGGGGGGAGGTGGCGAGGAGCCAAAAGCCGGCAGCAGGGCTGGGTGCGGGGTGAGCCCCCGCGGCTTCCACCCGCCCTCCGGAGGAGCAGCGTGCTCTGCTAGCGGTTTGCCACTTGTCAGAGAGGTTTTCAGGCGCGGGGCGGGAATCGCCCCCCCTCCGCCTCCCGCTCTCCTCCCCGCCGCCGGCGGACTTGTTGCTGCCCCTCCACCTGCCTGCCGGCGCCCAGCAGCCGCGCCGCGCCAGGCGGGGAAGCCCGCAGGCGGCCCGCGCTGCCCCGCTGTCAGCCGCGGAGCCGCCCCCGCCCGCCGGCCCACCTCCCGCCCTCATCGGCATAATTTATTCACCTAGGCACTGGGTCGGCCTGGGCAGCGCGGGGGGCTCGCCCTGCCTGATGTGTGTGCGGAGTGCGGAGCACCAGGATCACAGATGTGGAGAGCGAGGGGCGCCGAGACTCCAGGGGAGGGAGGGGGTGCCCATGGCGGGCGACACCGGGGAAGGGGCTGCAAGGGGCGGCCGGCCCCGCCGGGGAAAGCTCTGGAACACCGGGCTAATTTACGGCGGTTTATGGACGGGCTGTCAATGCCCACGGTGCGGGCATAAAACACGGGAGCGCCCTGTCGTCCCGTTCTTTTTTTAGAGCGCGGAGGATAAACGTGTGTAACTCAGCAGCCCGGCTCCCGGCGAGCGCGCAGGCAGCCGATGCAACGGCTCGCTTCCAAGGGAGCAGCATGCACTAACTCCCCATTGTATGGAGAAGGTTTAATTTTAGCCAGTTTTCTTTCTGCTTGTTTATTTACCCAGTTGCTTCTCCACTCTTCCATGCATACTGGCCAGTTTTCATTGTTTCTGGTTTGGTTGAATAGAAAGGAACCACTAACATCCAGGGAACCGCACACATAGCCTGATGGGAAGCTTGTTGGTTTCTGGTCCTTCCCCGTCTGCCTCTTATCTTCCAAACGCTGCATTGACCTGCTGTAGTTTGGTTCTCTTCTTGGCATTACCACAGTGCATCTTCTACATAGCACTTTTGTATGACATCTCTTGTGCTCAGTACACTTTGCAAACCAGGGAAACCTCTCAAAGCAGGACCAGACATCAAAGAAACATGTAGTTCACCCTAGTTGGCATCATGTGAATACTGACTACTTACAGGATATAGATTCAGGGGATGAAAAAGAGACTTGTCCAACTATGGTACTTCTCAAACAAGACTAAAAGTATTGGTTTGTACTATGAATCAAGTTTCCTTATGGAGTCATATTTGTGCAGTTTTATTACCTATTGTTTCCCAAGTGTTCAAGCAGTCACAAATGCCATGAAGATGTGGATCCAAAAAGCTTTGTGGGTTTCATTATACTTACTTGAACTTTGAATAGAGTGTACCAGAAGTTCACAGCTAGTCATTTACTCTTCATGATTTTTCTCTTCTTTCTAAACAAAGAGTTTTGTGGACTCTAATCGGGGAGAAGAAATCGTGATTACATAGCCCTGGGTGATAGTTTCTTCACAATAAACAGTTAATAGTTGCAATGAACAATTTGCAAACAAATTCCCCCAAGCAGCACATACCTTATGATCAGGACTTGTGAATAACAAACTGTGCTTTTCAGAACAAGGACTCACTCACAGACTATCTGTTGGCAATCAGAAGATGAAATAATATTTGGAATTAATAAACTGACAGAAGAAAACAAATACTACCCACATGCTCTTATTTGGCGTGTAGCATGGGCTCCCCGAGTATGGTATGAGCAGTGCCCAGGCTGCCTCGCAGTGGCTGGCGGCCCGAGAGGCGCTGGAAGCCATCGGCGCCAGCTCCAGCACTTCACATTACCCCCTGCTGTTAGTAACCAGCACCAGCAAAGTAACACTGCAAACCCTCAGGATATGATTGTCATTTTATATTGGGGGTTAGTGAGGCGCCACCAGGGGCAGGATGGCTGCCCACACCCCGCTGCTGCTGCCTGCGTGGTATGCAAGTGGGTGCTGCCCCATCTAGGCCAGGGTGAAATTTCCTCCCGAGATCAGCTCTTGTTATTTCAGGGCAGGTACGGACATCCTCTGGCTGCTTTAGTGCCCCATATGGGGCCCAGAAAACCATAGGTCAGTGTGACCTGGCTCAATGTTTTGCTTGGCCAAATGATGCAGTCTTTCTGCCCAAGCATCTTTCTGTCCCAGCATCATGCCGTTTGTTTTGGACAAGGCATATTCTACATCAGAAATTAAATAGCCTGAGACAGAAAGTCCCTTCTTACATTAGATTTAGATGTACTTGACATCATAAAGATTGCCAAAGGACCCAGATCACCATGTTTCTGTGGGACACAATGCAAAGCTGTTATTCTAGTGAATAACAAATCTCATGCTAGATGTTTCTTATTCTGAAAAGGTATGATAAGAAACCTTTTTTTTTCCTGTCCAGGACAAACCAGGAAAGCACAACTTTAAAATATCCAAGAAATTGGTTTTTTTCACAATGGGTAGCTATACCTCTGCACACTTGGGAGAAGTGTTAGCCCTGCCTGGTCTCACCACTGAAAAAGATGAGGTTCATTCTCGTGTATGCGCATGTCTGCTCACACATATCCTCAGACAAAGAGAAACATGATGAAGGAGAGTGAGAGGAAAAAGAGCAGTACCAAGTCTTCCTCCTTGCTCCAGCTTACAGTTACATTTTTCTTTTTTGCTAAAGCTTGGTTCTGGGAAAGATGTAAGATAAAAGTTTATTAAAATGCTTAGAAATTATTTGATAGTGACAGAATTTGAGAACAAATTATTTCCAGTAGCTTTTTTCCTAATGTGTTTTCACACAGAAATAGATAACAGAATGTCTTTGAAAATGCAAATTAGTAATGTGCTCTTCTTACAGAAAAAATGTGGTGATTTTCCTGATGGAGGCATTATTTATCCACTTCACAGCAAGGTTGGTCCAGAATAGACTAGACTGGACTGTGGAATCTGAGCAGCAAGCTGAATTATGCACAGTCTGATTAAATCTAGCACAGGAGTTGTTTGTGTAGGTGAAGAACATAACACAGCTGTTTTACCTGTTATAAAAATCTCCGGTCACGTCTGCTCGAATAGAGAGCACTAAGCAGCCGTACCCTCCTGTGCTCTGTTACTTGATACCATCAAGTGGACAACCAGCAGCTATGCAGTATGCTTGTCCCATAAACACAATAAACTGGATAAAAAAATTGTTAAGACACAGCATTGCTGCTTTTGCCAGCTTTCCACAAGCGGGAGGCAGAGCGAATCCAGGACATGCATATGTTCAGTGCCAGTGAGCCTGCTTCTTATTTTGCAGCCATGATGATGCCAGAGTCAAGAAGGCATCTACTTAGGATCATAACTAAGATTAAAACCAGATTGCTGTAGCACTTTGGAGAATGCTATCCATGCAATGAAAGAACTGGGTTTCTTCTTTTTTTTTTCCCTCTCTCTCTCTCTCTTAAAAAAACCCACTATTTTTTACCTTTTTTATTGGTGAAGATTTATAGGTTTTGAATTAGAGAGGGTAACTTGGTCTAAGGAGTTAAACTCCTACTCCAGGAGTAAACCAGATGGCAGTTCATATGGGTAAGCAGTAATTTAACTGCTTGCAGTCAGGAACTGTATCTCAGATGTTGCTGGTCACATTTAGGATGATATACCATGCAAGTTCAGGTTCCACAACACTTAAAATGCTTAAAAAGCCTATTTTGTATCTAATAGCCAGAATATAGCAGCTTGAAATAAGAACTGTACACCAGGTGTTTGGAACTGGCCATTAACACGTACAGGTAGAGTATATGAAATGGCACATCTGCAGCACTCCAACTCCAATAGTAGCAAAAGGAGGAGAATTTTAAGTAAGGTCTGCTGAAGTGCTCATGCACACAGACCTGAAGCGGCCACGCTTCCCACCAGGAGGGGAGTGCTCTCACTTTGAAGATTCAAATCTCTAACGGCCACATTTCAGCAGATCTTGTGCATTACCAGCCAAAGGTATTGACACAAGATGCTACTGTTTGCATTTCATAAGTCTGTGTTTGAGGATGTGGATGGTGTTTGCAGATAACAATTTTCCACCAGACAGAATTAGTGTCTGGAGTTCTTTCCATATTTTTATGTCTACAGCATGCTATATTCTGGCTGACCAATCCACAGTCGACTACTGGATTTCTTTACCAGATACAACATAAACTTGTGATTAAAATTATGCAAAAACAGATCAGCGAAAAATAAGCACTCATCTCCTGAAACAATGAGCCATGTTCAGTTTGTGATATATTTTGCATATATGATCAGGAAAGACAGAAGACAGAGAATAAATACAAGTAGGGATTGGAGTCTGGGACTTAGTGTTAGAACTGAGGTGACGCATATAAAGATAAATGCTTGAATGGTTAATAATGGTTATGGAAACTGTTCTTTTGCAAAGGTTCCCGCTTTCAAACAGAGCTTATATATTATTCATTATATGCGGACTTGAATTGCATCTGCATTCTACTTCTTCCTTCATTCATCTCTCTCCTACTCAGTTCGACCTTTGAATTAGAGTGCATCCTGCACCCTAAATGAGATTTTACTCAGATTTTATATACTTATACTGGTAAAATGCAAGGTAGAAGCAGAATCCAGCACTTCTGTAACTTGCCTCACTTCTCAGCCCTCTGGCAGGTTAGGTAGTATGATATTTCTCACTGAGCTGCTCATAATATTTGCCAAGATAGCACAGAATCACCAGAAAAACAACTTACTTCACTGTTTTGGGAAGAAAGTTGGAAAAGCCTTTCACTTTCAAATACCCAAATTGATTGCCTTCTGTCACTTTAAATTTAATATAAGCACATTACAGTATACATGATGCAGTACATTAATATACTTAGCAGATGGATAACACTTGCTTGTGATTTAATACTTAGATATACTCATTTCACATCTACTGTACAAACACTTCATATATTTGAATTTTAAGTCCGACTTATCTTCAGACTAGAGGTAATTGAGTCACATGAGCATAGGATTTAGTTTATTAGTTCCATAACCTTACTGGTATTTTGGCAAACGTGATATTAAAAATAAAAAGATAAAAAAACCCTTTGCATCTGGATTTTAATATATTTCACAGGATTTCCTTTTTCAACATGATGAAACCAGGTCTGCTAGACCTACAGACTGAGTCACCACAAAGTTCAGACCCTGTATGTCATTCTTTACTAAAATTCATGAGTATTTTTCATGCGAATGTATTACAAAACACATCATAACAAATAAACCAACTACCTTACCTTTTTCATAGCTTCAAATACTTGCTTTAAAATGCAGCTGATGCTTGGGAAGCTCTGTCAAGAATTTCTCTGAATGGAGAGCAGTCATCAGAAATAGGACACGGAGACCAGACCTGAGAACTTCAGACTGAAAGAAAAAAGATATCCTTGCCCTGGCTCCAGGCCAATTAATATCCCTTGGTTCCCCGGTTTGTTTATTTGTATATGAATGAACACCAGTGGAATTCATGGGTCGTGGTGAAAGTCTGGGAGGACAAAGTTTGGACTAAGAGTTTCTGAGTCTGCAAAGTCCTATATTAACATGTAACTTCACTCATGTGTGTAGTCTGATCCAAATCAATAGGATTAGTCATGGAAGTAAACTTTAACGTGTGCTGGAGTATTTGAAGGATATAAAAATGCCAACATGAAAGTCAAGATGTAGGATCCAGCACAAAAATCTAATTATACAGCAGGAAAATTTCCTTCATCTTGTTAATTCCATATTTCTTGTAGCAGAAGCAGTTATTTTCAAGTGATTATATTTCTCAGAGAAATTATTACAATAAAGAGTGTACTGCTGAGAGATCTCAATGGAAACCACCTCTGCAAAAGGCAGCAGTAACTCTGAGGACATTTTTCTGCCTCAACACAAGTTACTAGAAGTGTAAATGTCCTACAGGACAGTGCAGGACATTGGCAATCATAGGATCATTATAATGCAGATAAACTAATATTTCTATAAGCACTGCCAGTGATTCACATACTTAAGAGGCTGAAGCTTCTGAAATCTACAGACACTGTGGGTCAAAAATGGACAACATTATTGTGGAACAAACAATTAGGAATCAGAAAAGGCAGAAGACAGAAGGAGGAAGGTTTGATTACCAGATTAAAAGAAAGGAGACTGAAAGCAAGCAGAAGAAAAATCTCTGGATTATAAATAAGGGAGTTAGTTGCTTCAGGAGTTCTTCCCTTGGTTCAGTGGACGGTGTCCTCCTAGTGACTCAAAACCAGATTAAGTCTGGTGACTTTTTTCCCCAATTTGGAATTAGTATATTCCAAGTAATTTATCTGGAATAAAATTTCTTCTAATACGCACTGCATATGTGAGTATCAGTGCCTCATTTTACACTGTCATCCACAGTTCTGCTCAAGGCCACGTCCTTCTCTCTGTTTAACCAAATTACTATGATCCTATCAAAAGGAAATCTTTATCAGGATGTCCAGTTACCTTCAGTTACCTTCAGCTTCCCTTCTTGATGCTATTAGTGATTGTTTGGTCCACTTGATGTTTCTATTTTATGCTGCTAGGCCTGAAGAAGGCAGTGGTGGGCTCAGGAGATTTGTCTTTTCCAATCAGTTGTTGAATCTCTCATTACTTCAGTTAGATCCGGGAACAGATGTCTACATGCTCATTACTACCTCCCCAGTCAGTCACATCACAGGAAAAAAGTGTCCCATCATTCAGCAAATTGCAAAAAAAGTCAGTTATCCAAATGCTCTGTCATAACTCTCAAAGCTATTGTATCTTGAAAGGGAAGTCTGAAAACTAATTTTAATTTCAGATTTGTTTTCCTGTGTCACAGAATTCAATGAGATGTTGGTATAAACTAAATGTATGTTTTTTTAATAAAAGATTATTTATCTCAGACAAATTTATCCTAGTCTTCTGAGGACAAACAGAATTCAGCCACTGCTAAAGATAGATTCTGGAGAAAATACAAAAAATTCAAACAGGGAAAATTTGGATCAACAGAAATCACAATTTTGTTACTTCTTGTATTTTCTTCTGAGTTAATCCCTAATTTGACTAACTCTATCAGTGTTGGTCCCCTCCACAGTTATTCAAGTCCGTTTTCAAAATGCTATGCCATTAGTAGCTGAAGATATTAATCCCCTTCTGAAGAACAAAACCAAAGTTTTCTGGGAAATTGTTGCTTGTTCATGCGAATTTTCCAATGAAAAATCTTTCCTTCCTGATCATGCTCAGATTCAATGCCCAACTGCATCACACCCAAGGTATGGGGGCAAAAACCAGCACAAAACCCATGCCAAAACCCAACCAACAAACAGAAAACCTTTCTCTTAAAGGCTTATCTACATCTGCAAAACAACTGCTTAGATTCTCTGGATCAGAACGAAGCACATTTTAAGCTGCCTGTAAGTACATGACAAAACCTACACAACAGGGTTACTATAAGGTGCAAAAGAAGCGTGTATTATGGATTTCACTTATTTTTCAGATTTTTTTGAGGGGACATCCTGGTTTTCTCAAACCTTTTATTCCCACGTTTTATCTTTCAGCTGTCACTTTCCCTCTCTTTGCAAAATGGGATTCAATCTGCCACTCTGCAGAGTGGGAGCACATGTAGATGTCTGCAGGCTTTTCAGAGCTCCTGGCTTTTTCACTCTCTAGGCTTCTCGTTCTCTCTACAGAGAGAAAGGGGGAAAAAAAGCTCAATTCCTTAAGGCTGCACACTTGTAAAAGCTTTGAAAGGGTGGTTTTTAGGGAAAGGGATGGTCAACCATTGAGGCTGGTTCCAAAAGTCAGTGTTAAAGGTCTCTTTCACATGTCTTTTCATCTATGAACAGCACTGTAATCTCTTCCATGTGAAATTATCAGGGACGAAAAATGGATTAAGATACGTGCAATATCTGGACAAAAATTAGGTTGTCATTATGAAAATTATGGATCTAAAGTGTCTGAGCACAGACTCAGAGTTGCAGAGCTAAAAATTAAGCTGGTGGTCAGAAAAGTGTCTGAAACCTGATCATGAACATTTAGGACATTCTTCCTTGCCATGAGTAGAGAGATAAGGAAGCCAGTCAGGAGACATTATCAGCTAAAGAATCCATAGATCTCCCGTAGATTTCACAAGTATTCATGTGAATAAGCATAATAAAATAGCCCGGCTGCTTGGGATTACAGGTCCCAGCCTTGTGTCTGCATCATCTCAGCTCCGTCAGGCCGCCAGCTGCCAGAGACTTTACTGAAACCTTCAGGGACTCAGATTCTTTAAATTACTGTCATAGACTTATTGTAGCTGTCATATTCTTTACACTACTTGTATTATTTTTATGCCAAAGGTAAAGTCAAGCTGTTTTGTTTTCCCTACTTTCTGTGTCTGTAAGAAAATTTAAGTCTTTGATGATAATACTGGCTATGGAGATCAAACCCAGTGAGTACTGACATAAGGGAGAAAGGGACTACCAGGTAACCTCTTAATTTACCATCCTTAGTATTAGTCATGCTCCCTAGTCCTGGATCTCTTCTGCAGAGCTTCCATTTTCCACAGCCCCGCTATGCTTCTTCCTCATCCAGAGCCCTCCACATGTACACTTTCCAGAAAATTGCGCTGCTGCATTATAGATGTCTGCTTAGACATCAAAACAAAGTTTCCTGATCCTTTAACTTTCCAAGATTGCACTGTCAAAAACAGTCAACTGCAAGTCACATGTGCATTAAATGCTCTCTCTGTCTCAGTCTCTAGGGGAGCTGTGAGAGACAGTCTTTACAGGTGAGCAGGAATATATTGGCAACCAGTCATATGAGATCGACAGCAAATGTGTATAATGGTGAGGGCTGATAAAGGAGAAAGCTGGAGGAGAAGGGTAACCTCGCATTAACACTGCAGAAAGCAACAATGCGGGAAATATGAATAAAGGGAATTTACTATGGCCTTTTATAGTTGAGGACAATGCTCCTAAATGCTCTTTCTCGAGGAAGCAGAAGTAGGACTGAAAGAAGAGAATGGACATGCTTTGATGGTGGAATGGTAGCACTATGGATGAAAAAGCAGAAGGGCATAAAAGATCTGTAATGTTGACACAAAAGATATTTATATATACAGGGACTGGGAGGAGATACAGGAAATTTAAAACTATGTTTTACCAGCTAGCTGGAGGACAGGATGAAGACATCTTCTCTGGGCTCGACAGATCTCAAGATGAAGAAGGTGCCTCTTGCATGCGGAGAGACTGCCCTGCATATGGCACTGGGAATGTCTTGTATCAAGAAAGTGTTATATGGACTTAAGGAAGAGTGTCTTCCAGCTGTGAGATTTGTTCTGGGTTGGCTGATATCTCTGAAAACATGTCTTTCTGATGTTTCTGGTTAACGACAGCTCAAGTCTAAAATTAAAACAGTCCTTGTGTTAGAGGACAGAAACAACCCCCAGGGGCCTTTGGGAGCAGCATTCCCCCAGTGGGCTTTGGGAGCAGCACTCCCCCAGTGGGGCAGGAAAGGGAATGTTTTTCATCACTGCAGCTGAAGTATTTTCTGCTTGATGTGGAACACCAGGTGGGTGACCAGAGTTGCAAAGCACAGAAAGGCTCTCTAGAGAGGGATCTATTCTTTTGGGGATTTGCTCTCCTGGATGAAACAGAGAGGAAAAAAAGGTTTGGGGAGAAGTCCTCTCTCAGGGTGCTTACTTGTATGTCTGCTTTTTGACACATACCTACCCAACACCGGTGTTCCAGTGTTTTTTGCCTGACATCATATTTAGATAAACTATCCTCCTGAAACAGCAGGATGATTTGTGTCTAATTTTTCATTTTTATTGAATGTAGACTTCTACTCATTTAAGAAATCTTGGACTCTTAGTTTTCTGTTTCATCTTGCTCTTGAGGATAGTTTGGTTTTGCTGTATTTTTCTGTACTTGTCTGTCCTCTGTGATATTGTAAGTACTTGAGACTTATTAAATATAAAAGCTCTTTGATATCAGCTGGAGCACAGCTGAGGATTAAGCCTGCCCCTCAATGCTCTCTCTGCCTGCTGCTGTCATGTGTAAATCCTATGTAGGAATCGCTCCCTTCCACAGAAATTAGCTGTAGCCTGCATGAAACATAGCAGATGCTTCGCAAAACAGATCGGAAAGGAAGTGAAGATACCTTTTCCAATGAACTTCATGATGAATATAAAATCCGGCACCAAAGCAGCTTCCCTCAGGAAACCAGTAAATAGGCATCTATAATTCCTTCCTCTATAAAATGCCTCCTGGAATCTTTAATGGGTTTGAGCAAGCACCTGTCTGTTTTCTGCCACATGGGAAGAGATGGTACCAGCATGGTAGCAGTGGTGCACACAGAAACAGTGCTGGCAGGCTGGCATGTGTGCTCCTTCTGATGGGCCTCATTGCAACCCCCGTGGGTGTCTGGGAAATGCCCCATCTGGGCATCAAGACCAGCTGACCCCGACTTAACCACTGAAACCTGACAGCATCGCAGTTCTAGGTGTTATGACTGTTATAATCTCCAGAATGTAAGAAAGACTTAAAAGTTACTAAGACCAATCAACCTGGTAATACTGGTCATCAAAAGGGTAATGAAATTTGGCTGTCAGGTGGGAATCTACTCTTTCTGGCAATGCTCAAATATTTTGCTGCCAAGGTTTCCTCAGCTGTACTTTACATTTTAGCTACTCGAGTCTCCATTCATGTATCTGTTCTGGAAGTAATTTTTAGGTGGTTTACCCACAGGAATACCAGCCCATATGCTTAAAATAAAATGGGGGGTATATATAGAGATAGAGATATAGATATGTACACACACGTAGAGAGAGGGAATATAATTTTTTTGCAAGTGATAGCATTCCTGTATGTGATTACAATGTGTAAAAAATACTCCAAATCCGCCTTCTCAATCCATGTTTATAGGAAAAGTCCCATACACTTATAAAAGAGTGAAGAGTTCTGAAACCGTACCATAAATGAGCTGTTAAACTTCATGAACTACAACCATGATGTAAAACTTCCTGGACCAATGTGAGAGTCTGAAGGTCTTTGTAGCCTCTTTGTTAGGTAGCTGTGCTGCAGGCTAGTTGCTCCTCCATGCTCACCATAACCAAACTCCTGCTCTGCTTCTCAGTGATTTCATCTGGAGGCTCGTTTGTTTGGGGTTTGGTTTTTTTTCCCACTAGATACTGATTCGAAACGATATATTGACAAAGAAATACACATAAGCCATGGGCAGATTTACTTCTGTAGCCCTTTCAGTGCTGCCATTCATACCCCTGTGAATTGGGGTATGCTGGAGCAATCAGCTTTCCCAAGGTGTCTGTCAGAATGTTGCTTCTTCCATACTTGATGCTAACATGTATTGATTTATTACAGTCAGGAGCTGGGACCCACTGAAATTAATCACCCTCTGTGTTTATGTCCCACCTTCATTGTTTCTTCTTGTGGTTCCAGTTAAAAGCTTGTCTCATCTTCCCACTTCAGAGATAGCATACTTCTTTCCAGCAGTTTGTCCCCTTTCTGACTGCCGCTGCAATGCCACCCCAACCAAGCTCAGTATGTTTCTACAGAGCTCTACTGCCAAACACGCACTGAAGACTGACCTATTACATCTTCCTAAACACTTACAGAGGAATTGTAGCTCAGTACAAATATTTTCAGTGCTGCCTCTTGAGTTATTTTGATGGTGGTTATATGAAATATCATGCAAGAAGGCGTATTTCATCATAGGATTTATCACATGGCATAGCAAAAAGGGGAAGGAACACTCTTTAGAGTGCTGTTCAGCTGAAAATGTCTATGTGTTTGCAGTTACCTGCTGGCAGGAGCTCCTCATGGGCTACATATCCAATACTATTGCTACAGGTCAATGAGATCTACCAAAGACAAGGAGTTTAGGGTATGGCTCTCACACCAACTATCTCTTTATTTTGTCTGTTTTATTGGTCTTACTCTGTTTTACCAATGGCTTATTCTGTGCATCTGAAGTCTGCATTTTTTAGAACTCAAGCAACTTATTCTGGATATGTCTTGTGCTTATCTGAATTCTGTAAGATCCTATTTAAGCCCATAAAGATCACTGTTCTTTCCCTATGAGCTGTGTATTCAAGTCTCATTAATATTAAATAGGATTTCAGGGAATACATTGAGGGAAAATAATCCTCCTTAACACCTCTTTTACCATACCTATTTTATTTCTTTGACATTTCTCACCTCTTGAAGTTATTTTCTTATTTCCCTGTCTACACAAGCATAGACTGCATCTCACCCTTCTAATCAGACTCCCTCCTTCCCTTGTTGAGGATTCTCAAGGAAGACAGGCATATGGCTCTTTGTGCTGTTTTCTTTTTTACTTCCATTTAAGAGATGCTGTTTGCTTCCTGTCTAAAACCATTTCCATTCAGAGACCAAAACTATTTCTCCTCTGTTTTGATCTGAAAAGGAACATGTATTTGCCTGAAGCCATATGATGTTCTAAGACTACCATAAAGACTTACTTATTTAGTAGCCTTCTTTAAGCTCAAAAAATACAACCTTTTTTTTTCCACAGTATCTTTCATCCTTAAGTTACAACTCTAGCACTGACAGAGAAGTGCTGTGGGTTGTAGGGTTGGGCAGCCCTGTTGGAGTAGATGGCTTCATGTCAGTCCATTTTGGAAAGGAAGTGTTTTCCCATGAAGTTCAGTCTCAGTCCATCGGCAGTGATGCTGCTTGTGGCAGGCAGAATTAGGAGTTAATACCCAGCTTCATGTGCTGTTTTCTTCTTGAAATGGTAGCCTGAGTTAGCAAGTGCCATTTCTACACATCTCCAAAATAATAAACAGCATTTCTGTACTCAGATGAACCATTTAGCTTCAGCCTCTGATTCAATTGTTTTTCCATTATCCAACAATGAACGGTTAAATGAGTTGGAAATCAGTCCTGGACTAAAGATGTCTTTTCTATAGTACTAATTGCTAACAAAGTGAAACAGAATATCAAGGCAGAGGAGGACAGATCACTTGAATGCAATTTAGTTTTAAAGAAAATGATCTGTGGATATATTAGCCATAGCATAGAAATCTTAGAATGCAGGCACTTAACACCTGAGATTTTGAAGATGTTGCAATTTATCATATATGACTTCTTTAATTGCCTGTAGCTAGCTTCCAAAGACGTCTGTATGACTTCACAGTTTACAGTTACCTGGGTAGTATGCTGGTCACAATTTTTAGCTTTGTGTGAGGATTATATGGCATCTCTAGCTTAATATTTGCTGGTTTTGCAATGATTGTTAGTTAATCTTGGCTATCTTGTGTGCCTGTGATATGAATCGGTAATTGCACAGGGCCAATTAACCTTTATTTCCCAGGTGAGAGAAGCAGTTGATAGTGTAATGAAGGAGAGCTTAAAGAAAGTATCATTCCATCTGGAAAACTTACAGCAGGAGAGGGTGAGAGAGAACAAGGACCTTATCATGCAAGGTTGCACTTAAAATGTGTGCATAATAAAGGGGCTGTGTGAGCCATACACATCCCTAACACCAGTAATAGTCCCTGTGCTAAGGGGAAATTTACCACATTAGTTTGCTTTTTAGTCTTTTTTTTTTTATCCTCTCCTGTTAACAGTGGCTTTGTGAGCACCAACAAAGAGTGAGCTTTGGCTCATATTCACTTTGAAACTGCTGCAGCTGTTTGCTGCAGGGCTGCCCCTGGCTGGTTGCTCTGCCACAGGCAGCTCTTCTGCAGCAAACAGGGCACAGCAGCACCTATGCACCTCAGACACTTGCACATGCAGAGTGGCAGCCCACAGAAAACTGACTCTGGAAATAGCTTTCTGAGCCATCACTGCAGGCCAATACACTGACTTGCCCCTGGCCTCTGCTATTTCTCTTGAAGTCAAAGATACCACAGTCATTCATATCATGGGCTTCCTCCTTGGCCTTCATTCATGCCTTTACTTTCCTTCTGTGTATGCTTTCTTTAGCTGAGTAGGGCTGTGTAGCCAGCAATTTGGGAATGTCTCAGAGTGAAACACTTTCCCCCTGGTCCTTCTCTGCAAGCACCACAGGTGCTCCTTCAGAAGGGAGAAAGACAGAGAGATGAGTTCTTGCCCTCCAGATTTCAGAAGAGTTTGAAAATGTGAATACTAAAGGCTCAGAGCATAAGTGAATTTTAAAATAAATTGGGTTTGTGTACTTCAAATATTTAGAGCCAGTCCCATAACTTTTTTATGAAGACCTGCCAGATCTGTGCTTTCCCACTGGTGAAACAGGTGACTTACCTTCTAAGGTAGACACTTAGGCAGGCAGACTCTTCTTGCACATCAGGAAGCAGAGGGGTTGGGTGTGTCTGAACGTTATGCAGAGCCACGTCATGGCTGACCTGTTGGTCAGTGTGAGGAGCTCAGTGTGGGAAGGAGTCTTCCCTCTGGCCCCACAGGCATAGGGCCCCTTGCAGCAGCACTGAGCAGGGAGCGTGTGGATCATTTCTCTCATGTATCTGCACAGGCAGTGGCACTCCCAGGGGAAGAGAACCAAGAGGAAACAAGATGACGACTCCTCATTTACCTGAATGGAATATGGGGGGATTATCTACAGCATCCAAGAGAGTCTTTAGTCAGTGCACTATTAAATAAAATGGCGTAATTGTCAAAAATAGCACAGACCATTTCCATACTGCCTACTGTGCTTTGTAGGCACATGCACAGCTCCACTAACATGATAGGATGTACAGGGGCACTGAGCATACAGAGGGAAGGCAGGAATCAGTTGAGTTTTTACTGTGTTACCAGATCACCAACAGAGAGGCAGAAAGGGAAAGGGGCACTTTTGAGCAATGCTGCTACCTAGAGCAACAATAAGAGGTGCTAAGCAGCTGCTGCCACATCAGGCAGGGCACAGTTAATAGCCTATCTTAGACCAGGAGCGTGCTTTTCAATGAATTGCCTGATTACCCTCCATTACCATGTTCAGGTTGGCAATCTGGATGCAAGAGGCTGGACGCTACCCTGCTGGAACAAAATAGGATGATGTGGCTGGGGATGAAGCCCCTGAAGCCTATACAGTGTCAGTGTTGTGTCAGGAGCACCCGTGGTCCTGCCCAGGATCTTTGCAGGGACCACATCAAGGAACAGGTCTTAGACAGGTTGGAGGTTCCAGGAACTAAGGAAGTTCTTGACAGCTCCATGTGCTGTAGTATGCTTAACGTAGTGAAACCATTATGTTATTTTTAGGTCCAGTTTTCACACGTGAGGTGTGAGCACAGCCTTCATTTTGTTTTTTAAAGGTGTGACTCTTCCTTTGCAAGCTGTTCTAAATATGTGCCTCCAAGTTTAATGTGCCAAAATAAATGTTCTGCTACATTCTGATTCCGGTTTGGATTTTTCTTCTGAGTTTTAAGCCAGTAATATGCACAGTTATAAATTTGGTATCAGTGTTCAACACCAGCAGATACATGATACTCATGTTGCTTTGGTCATGTTTCTTCTTCCCCTTAAGTTGTTGGCCTATTCATTGCAAAGAAAATCATAGAGAAAGGAAAGTCTTAGAAAGAAAAATTCATTTAATTCCAGGATATGAACCCAAACCTGTGGACAAATTTTTCATTTTTTTTTTCTTTTTTTTTTTTTTTTTTTTTTTTTTTAATGGAAAAACTTACGTTCTAGTTAGGTTTCAAACAAAAAAGCATGATTTCTTTTTTTCTTTTTAACAAGACTGGTGATTATGCTGGTAAAAGTTGAGCAAGCAGTACTGGCTTTATTTAAAGCCTCAGCTGCTCAGGTAGCCACCAAATATAGCCGAGCTCTTACAGGAACTGCTTGCAGGATTCTAGTATTGTTTAGTTTGAATACAAATCCTAGTCTAAGGTTTCATACCACAACCAGACTTAATGTAAGTGATATTCTGATCTGGAGCCAAGCACCACATCTGACCAAATCCAAATATGTCAAAATCCCAAACTGTATTTTAAGTATAGCACATAACGGAGTCCTGGAACATAATGAAAAGTTATATGATAAATGTAATCAAATGAGAATGTTTTCCTAAATAAATAAATGAGTTCTTGTGCCACTGAGCCCTTTTGCCATGGTGTTGAGGATGCAGGGTCAGGTCCTTAGCTATTTGTGCAGAAGAGGTTTGCACTGTGCTTGTGCACTCAGACTGTTCCAAAGCCATGTGTGAAGGGCACAACATTAATTGCAGAGATGAGAAAAAGAGCCAAACTCCTCAAATGCTGTGACCAGACGGCCCAGCAGGTAACTGCTGTGCAGGAGGGGCCTACGTTGAGCACTGCTGATCCTCAGGGCCAGCTGTGAGGCACCCCTTTGTCTGAGAGATGAGACACCACAGGCTACAGTGCCTGGCTCTTTGGTGCTCTCAGCAGGTGGTTACCAAGCAACACCACAGCTTCAGACCCGCATTGTCCTCCCTACCACTGGATGGATGCATCAGTCACTGCTACTTCTCTTGGGAGGGAGAGAATATGATTTTGGAGGAGGGTGGGAGGAAGGTGGCCATAAATGAAGGAGATTTATATATCCCTCGCCCTCTAGATTGCTGCAGATCAGCTGTCTGGTACTTACAGATAGTCTTCGAGAAAAATTCAGGAATCTGAATTCAATCATTTCACAGCAAATAAGATTACTGTGAAAGAAAAAAGATTCCAGATGCTTGCTCTCCTTGCAAAAGAGCAAATGCTCTTGACTGATTTTTAAGACTAGGCAATTGTAGCACCTGCCTTTCCTGAGTTGTGCAATGACGCAGTTCACCCTTACAGTGACCTTCAAAGGTGAAAACAAAAAAGAGGAAATAGCTCATATTCAGAAGTACCTATAACACATCTTGCAAGGAAAGACTGAAGAGTGTTTGCCTGCTGGCTATAGCCCATGTGATGGGGTCTGGGGCTGGAACTTCACCCTGGATTCTCACACCATTCCTCTTTTACAACCAAAGAAGGTGACTGGTTTCTGCTTTTTCTTGGCTACTTTTCCTACGGCTGGGTTTGTAGTCTGAATAGTTAGGGTAGGAATTTGGTGCAACACTTCATCCTGTTCACTGCCATAGCATCACAAATATGCACAAGAGAAGAAGGAGGGACAGCCCAGGTGAAAGCTGGGGGAAGTGCAGTGCAGGGAGCCCTCCCTGTGTCTGCTTTGGCAGTGTAGCCGGTATATATGGCTAGCCTGCTGATTTCCGACTTTGTGCATTTACAGAAATGTCTCATCCTGGCCAGCAGTGCCAGCTCCTCCCCTTGAGCTATGAAGAAACATTTCTGCAGACTATGAGGGATGCAACATGAGGGAGAGAGAGGGAGTGGGGAGGATGTACTTTCCTCCCTTACGCATCCACGTATTATGAAGTGTCCAAATTAGTTGCCCTAGCTGCAATGCAGTCAAAAGAACCCCAGTCTTTATTTGCTTTTAGACTTTCTGAGTTGTGTTATACACCTATTCCTCAAAAGAACTTCCTAATATAGGCACATAAAGGGTGTCTGCATCTAGGAATGCTCACTTAATGGAGTTACCTTACTCATAGGCAGAATGGCTTCAAAAGGACCTTCTCAACACTATATCCTGCAAAAACTGGTGTAATTCATTCCTGTAAAAATCTCTGTTTAAGCAAGCAAGGGAACATGACTATGTCTAGTTTCCACCCAATTTCAAGACTGGAAAATTCTTCTGTTCACAAAAAGAGATCTGATTTCAGCAAACCATAATTTTTGCATATTCTTAGTTATGAGATCTGCTCATTGCCTGAAAGTGCTTAGCATCTCTCCAGGTGAGGAAGTCAGGACCACATTCAGGGTAAATAAGGGTAACTGGGGCTGTGTCCAAGGGAGGCCTCACCTGACAAGCAGGATCATCAGCAGCCATGCCTGCGTTGCAATGTGGCTGCGTGATGGGGTGAGGGACGCAGCACATTCTTTTCCCTGCCACAGGCATTCCCGCAGAAGCAAGGAGGCTTGGGGACTGCCAGCTGCTCGGCCCTTTGCTGCTGGAAGAATGCAGCTGAATGTGAAAACTTGTCACCAGGCTGAAACCACGATACACCTGTCCCTCCTGTCAGTCTCCTGCAGCAAAGTCTCACAGGGACTTAAAAACTCAAGCCATAAAAGTGGGATTTAACTAGCCTTATTCTAGAATGCAGTATGTAACATCCATGCTCCATATGTCCCATGATGGGAATGTCCATTTAAACCATGCTATGTAAACAAGACAACAGCTGTGGAATGGCATGAGCCGTCCTGCAGTAGTTCAGAGAAGAGTTAGGCAAAACTTTAGAGGAACATTCCTTTTTGTTAAATACCTATGCCCAGAGAAATGGGAGGAATGTGTGATGTGGATCAGTGTCATCTCCTTTTTTATTAAGTGGCAGAGCTGTGAGAAAACTGTTAGAAGGAGGAAAATGAGTCTTCCAGCAATGAGAACTATTTCCCTTTTTCATGTTGTTAACAGCCTTGTGTCTAGCCTGGAAAGATAACACGTCAAGAAGCTCCTTGCACTCACCTCTTATAGGTCAGCAGTGTGGGAGCTCTGGAGGAATGTACTCTGTTAAATGTATGAAAACAGCTGGCTGCAGCTGAATCAGTTGTTTCCTCCCTGGAGATGAATGTTTGTCTGTCTTTTTTTCCCCCAGTTTCTTAAAATCTAAATTAGACTACCATAATGCAGAGAAATTACCTGATATGTTCAGTGAAATTTAACAAATGCAGTAACAAGCATTCCTCAGAGCATTACTTTTACTGTTTCTTAGATAAATTGAGAGGAAAAGAATTGTGGTTTTCTCTTTGTTCCTTCAGTGGGCTTTTCTCCTACATCCAAACAAATATATTAATCTGTGGTTAAACAAAATATTTTATTTAACTATAAATCAAACATCTTGTCTGGGTTTTCCCATTCTGCCCCCATGCTTTCCTTTATTAAACTTAGATAAATTGAAAGTAAGCATCTCTAAATTGCAGGTCAAGGTGCTTGACCAGTCCTAAAAAAGCAGCCCGGTGGTTTGATTAATTTGACTTTAACCTGAAAATAATTAGTTTTACCAAACTTTCATTATTGGTTAATAAAAGTTCTAGCATTACAATTTTCTTCTGTTCTAGTTACATTATATATACTGACATTTGTAACAGACACTGAGATTTAATATCCTCGTAGGCAAATATTGACCAAGACAAGGGGTCAATATTAACCTGTCAAATCAATATATCCAAACATTCAGATTGGCAGTAGTTAATCTACTTATGCTTATTTTAAAAATAAATAAATAGCCAATATTATCAAAGAAGTTAAAGTTGTTGGAGCTCAGAAACACAATTACTTGTCACGTTGTGTACAAAACTAGTAATGAGTGTTTACTTGAAATGTGGAAATTAAAAATTAAGACTGTCATAAATCTTACTTACTTTGACCTAACCAGAAACTAGGAATCATCATCACACACACACTTTTCACTTGGTTGTGTAAAAGCTGCATCTGACTAAGGCAGCTTGTAATTTTAATGCCTGAGTACAGGCTTGCAGGGTCAAAAGTGAGAATTAGGTGCACTCTCTTCAGAATATCTGCTCTGCTAAACGTCCTGGCTAAACTTACTTGCATTGAGACACTGGTAGCTTGGGAGGGGGAGAAAACTCTCAGGGAAGGGAGGAGAGATTTTATAAGAGCAATTTCTTCAAAGGTCTGGGTAGGAAGCCAAAATCTGCATTTAGGAAGGTTTTCAGCAAGGAAATCAGTACAAGGTGTCCATCTTAAAGAGCCTTCCATCTGTGGTTGTGGAGCAGTAAGACTTCCTAGCAATGATTCCAACTTCCCCTAAAATCTGTTATTTTTGATGGCCTTGTGATAAAAAGTTAGAATCCTGCCTGAGTTACAGGGAAGTGGGCACACACCTCATCAAGCTTTCAGAGAGGATTTTGAGAAGAATTTCCCACTTACTGCATTAATAATCCTGTGTTTGAAAGAGCTACAGTGCAGAAGCTGAGAGCAGATGTGGAACAGTCTTCTTTCTCCTCTGCAAAGCACATCCTTGAATATAATATTTAAGGACCCTTTCTGTTCATTTCTGGAACTCAAGCAATATCCTCGCTATCGATTAGCTGTGAGCTGGAAGTGCAAATCACCATGCAAATGAGTACACCAAGGACCCTTATTAACAGAAAGGCAACAAAGACTCTTCAGGAAGAGAGAGGGGTAGCAGGAAAGGAGAAAAGGTTCCCGTGGGTCAGCTGTGGGGTTAGCAGAGGGAATTCGAGGCTTGGAGCTGAACCATCAACAACCTCTCTCCATTCTCACAATGGGGCATTGTTCAAGCATTTCGGTGATGTCTTCTATTAATAATGGTGTATTCTCTTTGAGTAGCCTGCCCTAGAAACTGTATGGATTAGACATTGAGTCCCACGTACTTTAGCAAGGGGGAAAGACAGAAAGTGTAGAAAAGCTGTGCTTGCTCTTGCATTCCCTCACCATTGAGTGCAAAAGAATAACAGAAAGCATGCAGGAAAATATTCTTAATAAGGTGTATAATCCGGTTGTAAAAAAGGGAGGGAAAATACAACTGTAACACTACCAGTTTCATCCTAGCTTTCAACATTGGGATCATGGTTGTATTCTCTGCCCTTCATATTAATGCAGCTGAAGTGGACAAGGTTTGCAGAGTGCCATTTATTTCAGTTGTCAGCTGTAATCACAATCACCATCACTTGTACTGTGGCTGTGCCCCCGTGTAACAGGATAGGGGTCCCCCATTCTCCTAGACCTTGATGAAGTATAAAGGACATCAATCCTGTCCGAAGCAGATTACAACCAACAGGCACCAAGCCTGAGCAACAACATAAAAGCGAGCAGTGAGGCGGAGCAGGTGCTAAAGGGAAATTTATAGCATTTCTGTGTTACAGTGGATAGCTTTATACCCAGCCAAAGGTGTTCAAACAATTTAGAATTGTTGAGCTTCTTGTAAAACAAGTAAGTAAATGATAACAGCTCTGCTTAGGCACAGCTCCACATGGTCTCCTGAGGACATTGCTCTCCGAATATGGGGTAAGTCAGTGAGTTCATGCTTAGTTTGCATTAAGATTTGCCTTTCCCACCCAGCTCTAATGCAAGTCAGCTACAAAGGCCTGCAGAGGAGGCAGATGAGGATGAAGTTGGCTATGGAGGATGGAGAAGGATGGCCACAGAGGGAATACCAACAGCAGCTGGAAATATGGCAGTGGGTCTAAGTTGAGGATTCAGCCTACATCATCCACATTTTCCAACCTAGTGCTGAGAGCTCAGAGGCCATTCGTGCCACATGTGAGAGCAGCTACATGAACTGAAAGTTTACCTGAGGGGTAGCATGTAACAAATGACTTTTGAGGACAAAAAGGAACATATACCCAGAAATTAGGCAATTGAGAAAAAGCAGCATTTCAAGCTACACAAGCTAAGTAGGTGGATAGACAACAGGCTTGCCTACAGGGGGAGATTTAGTGCCAACTAAGCTAAGGTGTGAATTTATACAACCCTAGCTACTCCACACTAGCTTCCTGTGTGGATAGCCTTAATCTGGTACTAAGAATGCTCTTGTGAGCACAATGACACATTTACTATGGGAGTTAATGGAGAGCAGCTAATGCGCTGCGAATTCACACCCTGGTGAACACCATCCTGCCTGCCCCTGCTGATTACACAGCAGTGCTTTTTCAGCAAGGGGCACTTCAAGCCAACTACGGTCAGGGAAAGCATTTCCAAATTCTGATGCCTGTGGGACTGGGCTGCCTGTGCAACGCTGTAGACAGAAATCCTTAACAAGCATTGAATGGGGATGCTCGTGAAACAGATAAACCTGGATTTTTTATAAAGTTGGGAGGGTATCCTCAAGGAATTTTTTTTTTCTCTGGTGTAATATTTTATATCATCAAATATGTCTTTGAATATAGAGATGCTAATATGTTTCAGGTATCCTTTAGATATGATTCCCTTTCACCACATACCAAAGTTTATTTACGTCTTTGTTGGAAATGGTGAAACGGAAATACAAGTAAAATGATGTAACTGAGACCATATCTGGAAAGGGAGCCCTGATGTCCTGATATTTATTCCTACTTCTAGGGAGTCCGGCTGTCATAAAACAATATTTTTGTCTCTATGAAGGGCAGAAGTCCTGAGATTTTGGTCCTGCTGTGAATCTGGATCCAGATTTTGCAGCTGAGGCACTGCAGTATAGGATGAACCTAGTGAAAACCGTGCTTGTTGGAATGCATCAAAAATAACACTTTAAAGAAAGAGGGTTTTAGCAAATCCCAGTCACTTCTGAAAAAATGTTCACTTTAATCCTACTGACATTACTGAGACCCTTAATCCTGGAATTGTCTCGCTTACTTGAGTACATGTGGGAGGAGAACAATCTGGTTCCATAGAAACAAACATACTCTTTTTATAAGTGATAGGTTAAGCACGCAAAGTCTGTCATTACCATAATGACAAGAGTGATGCTCTATGAGGAATACTAATGCATCTGTACTTATTCCATCATGGAGAGCATGTCACTTTTATTATTGAAAGCTGCTGATGTGAATAACACAGAAAAGTTTCTCAACATTTCCTGTTTTGCTGAATACTATGTCACATTGTCACATCACACTGTTATATGATCTGGTAATGAAACACCATAATGCACTTGTGCATGGAAACAGATTTAAGGATATAGAGACTACATTAGCCCTCAGTTATCTGGCCTTGGATGGCCTAAATCTCAACCTTCTGGATGCTTTTGCATAAAGGCAAAAAGTAGCAATCAAAACTGACAACCATCACTGGCTACAGGAATGCAACAGCATCTTCTACGAAGGCAGAATAAAGAAGTGTGCTTGGAAATATTGAGTGCTTATCAAGAGACATCCCACCTGCTCTTAGCTATCTGATTTTACCCTTAATGTTTTACAAATCAACAAGCTTCTATAAACCCTCAGCTCTGGTGTGTTGTGCTGCAGTTATATATAGAAGCTCTAGTGTGCTGCTTTGCAGGGATGAAGCTGTTTTATAAGGGGATGCTCCAATAGGAAACATCTGTCCCTTTTTTATGGGCATGGTTTAAGCCAGTGAAGTGCTGCTTCTTTCCTCTTTCCTCTCTCCTAGCAACCTATTCTACAGTTTGCAACTATTTACAGTCTATTCCAAATGTATTTCTCCTATTTCCGGGCTTGAAATTAGACACGATACTACTCAATATGCTGACATTTTTGATGTTTAGCATCTAAGGAGGTATTTGTTGATTCCCTTTCAGCTCAGAGAAGATGGGTAGAGAGTGGGTAAATACCTCAGAACTCTGAGACAGCCAGTTCAGTCGGGCAAGGAATGGCTGTGTGTTACCATATCCCATCTGCAATGCTGTCGTTACATGGTTGAGTTGCAGTTTCCTTTATAAGCCTCATTTTCCGGGGTTTGTAGTTCATCCGTAACTGGCCATTAAGGTTGTCAGCCCAGCAATGAATATTTTTCTAAAACTTTGTTAGAAAATTATCCTAGCTTGCCCTTTTTTTTCCTCCTTTAAGAGCTGAAGTCTAAAAATAGATTTTAGATGTGGGCTCTGAAAATCTCAACAGATAGCAATGCCCTCACCAAAATATCATGGGGACTTTGACGCAGACTCTCAGCCAGCAAAGCAGCACAGACTGAAACCTTGAACTTGAATTAAGGTTAATTGAATATTTTTCTGCATCTTGTGTGCCATACTGCTCCACTTCTGGCCTTCCAACTCTGATTAGAGACACTGTCTATATTTAGCTTTCCCACACTAACCCCAGTCTGTCTGCATTTTGGACTGGATTTCACATCTTCTGCATTTAGTTTAGTTTTGTTCAATTTCAAATGCAGAAAAGGGCACTGCTAAGATCTCTATATACCTCCAAGAAATGCAAAATAAATCCCATGCTTAAATATTAAGCATTATGGTTGTTAATGCCCTTAGACAAGGCAATATGATTGCAGTTTGAGTTTCACTCTCTCTGTGCTACCTAACCTTATTTGCTTGTTCATCTATGTCTCCACTGACCAAAAAGTGGAGACTCACTATCATGGGAATGATTGCAAGGAGGAAGTCCTTTCTGTACTAATTCCTGAGTCTGAAGGAAGAACAGTGCTCATTCTCTTGTGGAGTCTTCAACTTCTGGGATCCCTAAAGCTTTGTGAAGCATAGGTACAACAAATGTGAGCCATATTTTTGTCATCTTTTGTCTCTGCTCAGGCTCTGGGGCCCTCTCTTTTTTCTGTAGCTCTCAGAAAATGGGTCTTCAGATGGATTTCTTGGAATGGTTAATCCATTGCTGAACATCTGTAATGTGGAAAGGTCAGCTCATTCCTTCCTGAGCTCGCCTGAGATCCTCTGCAGCCACAACATTTCTCATTCAGATAATGTGGTTGTGGCAAAGCTGTCTACTATGTTGTTGAAAAAGATTTGCATCCATCCCTTGATTTAATTCTGCGTCATGGTCTGACTGTTGATAATAATCCCTTTGGATCTGGGACCTGCATTTGGTATCCTTGCAAAATGCTGTGAACACTTATGATGAAGTCAAACAAATGGCAAAGAGTGTGGTAAATTAATAGCCTTGCCAGTTGCCTTTGGAAACCAAAATTCAAATGGAATTCCACTATAGGATTTCAAGCTGTTAAATTACAGTCCGAAGTCAAAGATAGAAGGAACCTTGTGAAAATATAATACTGCTATAATATTCTAATATGGCACTAATAGGGATTTTGTGCAATTATATTCCTCTTTTTCCCACCAGTTTACATTCTCCCTGTTTAGTATTATAGTACACAATTCCCAGCGTGTATAGCAATGACATCCAGAAAGTTTGCTACCCCTTAAATCCTCTCTGTCACTCGGTCAAAACTTGCTGCCCCAATGGCAGAGACAGCATAGCAGGCAACATGTCAGCTCCACTGACACCACAGTGCACAACTCAATATATCAACCTAAAGCGCCACTGATTTTAGTTTATGTTAAAATACTGAGCAGTGAACTGCTGCTGAGGAGCAGGTACATCTCCTGCTCCATCACTTCTGCTACAGGAGCAACAACCTTTAAAAAAAAAGGCAGGTCAGCTAGCTGGGGCAGCTAGGATTTAGCTGCCGCTGTCAACTTTGACAGGCATCACAAACCAGAGACCTCAATTTCACCTACATTATTCACTCATGCTGTATTAACTCGTTCCTACCAGCTTTTACTGCTTTGGCTAACATATGTGGATATCATATTGCCTATTGCTTAGCCAAGCTTGCTTCAGACCGCAACTGGAGAGAATTCAGAGAAAAGAAATGCAATGAGTTTGCCACTGACTTGTCTGGCAGTGGCACACCCAGGACATAGGGCACAATTACTCTAGGATCCTCAGAGAGAAGTACCACTGCCTCCTCACTCCTAAGTAAATCACATTCCCTTAAGTAAAATCAAATGCACAGTAGAAAATTGAGGCTTTTCCCCAGCTCTTCCTTTTGCTTGCTCAGTTTCTGAACTCTTAAGTGTTATTTCTTTTTAGAATGCCAATGCTAATGTAAAGGAAATTAAATATCAACATTTCTTTCAGCACTTTTTAATCATATGCTTTGTGGCTAGAACTTATGCTGTTAGTAAATGCATGTTAAACCTTGAGGAGATTACAGTGCAGCCATGGGATCTCAAGAAACTTCAGGGAAATAACCAGTCATTGTCCCAGTGTTGTATTACAGCTACCTAAAGTGCTAGAGACAGAAAATTAATACTGATCAATGCATTTCTCCAATTTATTCTCAGTGCAAGAACATGATAACAATTTGAAATCTAAATTAATTTATTACATTAATAAATCTCCTCCATACAATACATATCTAAAGAGGTAGAATTGATCTTTTAGAAAAAAATTAAGCAAAATATAGTATGTCTAAACCATCTCATTCCTAGCTTCACAAAACAAATGTAGACCTGACCTAAATGAACCAACTCCCTGAAAATAAGAAATAGATGATTCCTTCTAAGAGGTCTACAATTTCAATGTATTTTGCTCTTTCTTAGATTTAAAACTGTGCACATAGTAACCCTTCTTTAAGGGAAAATTGTGGTCCTAGGGGAAATAGGAATAGAAATGTCTCCAAGAGAGCAATTGCCTATACCAGAAAATGAAGCAGTGACCTACGAATAACATATCCTTGATCCCAACAGCAACCAGTATTCTGAACAGTTCTTCTCCAAATGCATTTCATTCAGGGGCCTCTTGGCATTTCCAGTCTTTGGAGCAAGGCTCTCAAATAATCTGTAGCCAACTGTGAATCTAAAATACTACCTCAGCCCAATGTGTCTGCTGACTTGACATGAGTTTGTGCCTCAATAGTTCACCCTGCTGCTTGCACTGCCATTCATTATGGCACAATTCAGTTTCCTCTTTTTCTCCTATAACCTCTGGAATGACGAGTTTGCATTCCTTTCAAACACCAGCTAAGAATTTAACAAAGTGGGAAACCACTACAGACTCACCAAGCCAGCAAAAACCATCAGCCAACAGAATGCCTTCCCTTCCTATTACACTGTCGTATGGATATATGCACCTGAATCACATTAGCAGAAGTGTTCTACACTGGGATATGCACTCCTGAAAAGATTGTTGTCTGTTTTCTTCATGTAGAGTGGCAAGAGTAGTGGGAACCTGCAACATGCACTGCAATACTGAACTGAAATAAATAGTGACAAAAATGGGTTTGCTACGTATAACTAAGCTGTAAATCAGTAGAAAGGAAAGATGAAATTGTGAAGTAAATTCAGATTTGATGCTTTGTGGATTCAAAAGATACCAAAATGGGTTCTTATTTAATCATAGGCTAGAAGAAAGTTAAAAAGCAGTTAACAAAATAAGTTGTACGTGGGTCTGGAAGATCAATTTAATTGAAGGCAATGTTTTGTGTGATTTTCCTATTAAACTCACCTATCCTTACAGCACAAAGACATTATTTTTTCACATGCACTACTGTAAAAATATTTAGTGCAAATAACACTGTTTTCCCATGTACATCTATTTTTTAAAGCATTTTGCACCTTAAGTCCAGTTTCTATCCAGTACTGAAAGTAAATCCTCACATTCGACTAGTGGGGTTTTTTTCTATCTGTGAGTGGTTATGTCAGCTCTAGAAGCTCATGGAGCATAATGTATGCGTATGCACCATACTAGTACTAAACTTCATTATCATGGGACTTATTATAGCTTTCTTTGTATACCCACTTTTTTTCATTAATTATTACTTCAGCATCAGCACCAAATACCAGTCATCTGACACTTAACTTTTCCATCACAGGTTTCCTTTAATATTGACTTCCTATCCAGCAGTAAAGAAAAGGTCACGTAATCAGCCTCAACACTTAATGCTAATGCCTCTGCATGATACTCATCAAAAAGCAAATACTCCACTGCTGTTTTAAACCTTGTGGAAGGTAGAGTTTAAATTTATATTTCAAGATCTAATCTACAAAACCTATCACCTTTTAACAAAATGGTAAAACTCTCCATGATCCCTGAGAAACTAATATTGGTACATTTCCAACACTCACCCACAAGAAGAGTCCCAAAACAGAGGAGCTCAAGACCAGTTGTCTAGTTTTACTAAGGATTGGTTCCTGGAAAATCAGCACATGTCACCTCCACAGCTGGGGACCGAGACAGTGAACTGCAGCTGCCCCCTGGGAGACCTGTAAGGTCTGGCAATAAATACCAATAATAGCAAAAAATTTCCCACATGTCAGTTTGAAACCTCAGTGAGGTCTGGGCAAACTGTGCTTAAAATCCTCACCCATGCCAGAGTGCCCCATTGGAGTACCCCTGCTCTAAAGCATCAGAAACATCTGTACTAAGAGCCATACTGTGGGTTGGCTAGGAATTCAGTGCTCTTTTGTCTTCCATAAAAGAAGGTGAGCAGCTCCCAGCTGTAGCACAGAAGTGTAAATATCTTCTAAAAGCATATTTTTCTTTCCACTCCAACTGAGATACACTGCCTTCCCATTTGGTGCAGGGCCAGGATATAAGTTATATATTCTTATTGAATAGCTTCCCCTAGCAGAGTTTGGCTATCCTGAAGGATAAAGAATCCAAAAAGTAGGGCTCAAAAATGGTGGAAGATGTTTTCTTTCAAGAGAAGGTTATGAACAAGCTGTATGATATCTGTAACACCTTATTTCCTCATTTGCATCTGATTCCTTCCTCCTGAGAAAATTTAGAGGGAACTTTGCTACCATATTTGTGGTGAAGCCACAATAAATCCAACCGGATATTCTGCTCAAGGGAGAGATCCAGTGGGAAATGGTATAAATTGCCAGCAAAAGCAGAACTATTTCAGGGTGGTCTACTTAGAAGTAAATTCTCTGCTTGTTGATTATGTTGTTGACAGTTGGCCAAGATTTTTTTTCAGAAGTACCTAAAATTAGCTCAAAAGGTCATACTTGGGAATGAGAATAAATGGCCCAAATTACATACATTCTGTGCTCCAGCAGCTAAGACAATTATGAAGGAAGCATGCTGCTTATTCATCTTCCTAAACGTTCTGAAAATCTTGACCTCTGTTTTTCAACCAACTTGGATGCAGTCCCTGTCTAATCAACAGTTCTTAATCTATTCCACCAAGAAAAGAGGTAAAACTCCATACACGTGAGACTGCAAAAGGCATAAAAATTAAGAGCAAGATGAAGCTACTTTCCCCAGAATACCCAATCCAGGAGCAAGTTGCCAACATTCCCGCTTTTTAGATGCTGGCCTGCCAAAACAGGAAAGCCTCTTTCAACTCTCCGTAAAAACCCTAGTGTGGAGGGTGTTAGCTTCACTCCTTGGTATCACGTTGATGAGAGAGCTTGCCAGAAAGCAAGTGCATAGAATTACATAGCGAAGAAGGGACTGAAGGATCTGAAACACAAGTGATGGGATCACAGTGGGGTAGCTCTGAAGAACCTGGCACAGACTCAGCAAGCTCTTTGTGGTAATAGAGGAGAGAATTACTACAAATCTTCATCCTCATTCCGTGAGAGCAGTTGGTAGCTGTTAACTACATGCAGACTATAAAAGGAGAATGAGAACTGGCCACCTTCAGCCAGAAGAAGAATGAATAAAATGCATTAGCTCTCCTACATATGAAGAATCGGAAACCTATACAAATAAACTATTTCTGCAACAAGGAACAGTGCCAGCAGCAACAGACTGAACTACTAGTCTGCTCTGACAGCAATGAGAAATAGCAGCTACTCAGAAGACATCACCTTAAAATCATAACAGCAAAAAGTGCCCCAAATCTGCATACGGAGCTCACTGTCTGGCTTTTTTAGTAACAAAAATATTTTGGCCATAGATAGATTAGTTTCTGGGTTTGGCTTTCGAGTAATTGAAGGAATCAGGCAGTGATTTAAGAGGAGTGGATCACCCAAAGTCCATACACGGCTTGGCTGTGTTAACAGAGCTTACTGCTCTTATCTCATCTCTCTTGACTTTAAAAAGACTAATCGTCAACACGGTGGGGTACATGCAGAAAACCAAAAGGCCCAGTTCTGCAGTTCTCCTGTTTGCATGAGCCTGCAGTAACTCACTTGGCTGAGTGGTCAGTAGAAAACTGATAGGAGACAAGGATCTGGCCCCATCTGGAGAATCTCAAGGCAATTAAAGGGCAGAGAAGCAGGGCTTCCACTAATGTTAAGAGCATTTGTTAAGACCAAATTCCCCCTTTACTGTGAAAATATGTTTAGATACATCTGTGTATTAAAAATAGAGAAGAGACTCCCTATAATTTATGCACACTGAGCTGAACTTTGTGGTGGGTTGCAGTTAAAGTAAACAGTGAAAAATGGGAGAGTTGGGAAAAATGGATTTGACCAGAGTCTCCAGTTAACTGTTCTAATTCCTTACTTCCTCTTACATTTTATTTCACTCCTTCAATCAGCCCATATATTTTTCTTTTGCAAATTAATCACTAGGGAAAGATGCATTTTTTGGAAAGGATAAAGTGGTGCTGTCATACCCCTACAAGGCAAAGGAAAATTGTCCAAACTCAGCTCCGAGAAGCTCCTGATTGCTCTGATGAGCACTGAAAACACCATCATCTGCACATTAAAGGGTCTCCATTTCCCCAGTGCTATCTTTGAAATGAATTTCTTAGAAAAGGCTTTGAGTACGTCTTCAACTTTGATACTCCTAGGAGCACTGTTAATCCTCCTTCCAAAGGAGGACACACATTTAAGATTAACTTTTGTAAGAATTCACTGTGAAATTCTCACAAGCAGCCAAGGGACTTTTCGGGCTTGACACTTGCAGATCGGATATCCTATGATTTGCTTGGTGAGACTGTTCTGAATGTTGTCCTGTCATTTATAGATCAAGCATAAACATTTCATCATAACTTCTCACGTGAAAAGCTCACACCACTTCCTCCTTCAAATCCATCCTTAAATGCATTTCCTTTGAAAGGTTTCCAACGTTCCTCTGCTCATCAACAACATCTGCACCCACTTTATGGTAAAGTAATATCAGCAACTTGTGCCTAAAGTAGACCTTGCACTGCATGTAGCAGGACCCAGTCTTCCATCTGTTTGCAAAGTGTATATGTGTTTTAAGATCATCCCCTTTCCTTTCCCCCAAAAAGCAACCAGAAACTGATATAATCCAGGATGAAGTCTTGATGGCAGACCTTCCAGCTGGGTCCGGATGGTGGAACAGCAAGAAAACAGCACCATCTTCCAACCAATGTCTTAGAGAAAATAAAAAAAGGAAATAGTTTTATTGCACATAGGAACACTTTCAAGCCTCACAAGAACACTTCTCACACAAGGAATATCTGCAAACTTCATAGAATAGAAATAGCAAAAATTAAACTATTCCTCATTATGCTCCCTGTTCTAGAAGGCATACTTTTCCTGGAACTTAGGACTTATCAGCATAAGCTTTCTCCTCAAGAACAAGTTTTTCAGCTTATGCATTTAAATTTAAGGAGTTACTTTATCCTCTCAGTATATATTTAACTCCCTGTCTTCTCCCTGCAAAGCCCCACAGTTGGCTTATTGGCAAGGCTGACCTGGAGCTGTGCCATAACACCTGATTACTGCTGACCCACGCAAAATCTATCAAATACATCATGCAGCTACATGACTCCTTTACCAAATCGACTTCCATCTTCCTTACAACCTCAGACCTTCCCTCCCCACATGCCACTCCTGCCCCTCGTGCTGCTAGTTTTGCCGTGGACCAACGCCTTGTTTCCCATTCATGCAGCTGCCAGGTGGTAGCTACCAGGCCTGCCTTCAGCAGAGGCAACAAGTGGGATCTGGCAGCAGCTGTGTGGAAGTGAATGAAAGCTGTGATGGAAGCTGTGTGGAGGAATTGATTGAGGAGTATGTGTACCCTAAAATGACACTTTAAAGAATATACATTTGTTTTAGGTGCACAATACAGTATATCAATAAGAGGGGCGGGGGGGGAGGAGGAGGGCCCTAAATGCTCAGATAGTTAACTCTGACTGGGAAATGAGCTACTTACTTATAAGCTATTCTGGACTTTAATTCTGTGTATTTAGATACACAAATAAATGGCCTCTTTTTATGCAATGCTGAGAACTGCATTTACTAAATATGGAAACATGGTATCTAAAAATAAACACACAACTATGAAGACATTAGCCTTGTTCCATAAAATAGGGGCAGGAGAACTGCAGCAACTTATATGTCCAAAATACTTGTAAAGAGAATCCCTTCCCCCACCCAGCCCTCAAAGGACCCTGAGCAAAACTAAAGAAAACAAAAAAACCTTCACAAAAATTCCCAGAGTTGAGTGAACATATCAAGAAAAGCACAGAGAAAAGATCGCTAGTGATAAGTGGGCTCCTTGCAGATGAATAACTCTTTATGTTGCCAAAGGACAATACAAATTTCACATTGTTTTACTAATTTCCACATTCTTCATTTTATGGCAGTAATCATCATAGGCCAGCAGAAAACAATACTATCTAATGGCAATTGAACAACGTAAGCACTCACTAGTCATTGTGGAGGGTGATAAAGCTACAAGGCAGCTGGAGTTTTGCTACAGCGACTAGAAAATATAAACACATAAATGGAATTTTCAGTTAATCTTCATATTTTGAAAGACCTTCAACAGAGCTCCAGCGGAAGCTTTTCCAACACCTCAGTTTTGAACTGGAATTACCATTAAACCTTTTGGGTTTCTTCCTAGACATAGAAAATCTCCTTACTTGAATTCCTAGGTGTATTTCTAATTTCTCTGTTTAATTACATCCCAGAATTTTAATTTCTTTTTATCCCGGAAGGTTTTTGTCAATATATGTTGTAGTCATATTATCGAGTGGCTTCAAGCCTTCCACATACAGAGACACAGATCTTTTTGTTACTCAAATCCCAGCAGTCATTATTTTAGATCAGAGAAGCAAATTCCTGGGTTAGTAATTTATATCAAACTAAAAGGCAATGCCTTTTTTTAAGTGTTAAAGTAGTCCTCCCAAATTGCTGCAAACTGTGAGTTAGTGTTTCACTCAACATAACAGTCTTGTGCATATTTCTGTCTCAAATTTCCCCTCTAAATGCCTAAAAAAAAGCGCCATGGCTCAGCTTGGACCGAAGTATTTCTTGCTTCGTTTTTGTCTCCCGTGGTGCCGAGTGTATTCCGCGTACAGCAGCATCTCCTAGTGGCCGCCCGGTCTCTGCTGTGTGGGAAAGGCAGCCAACAGGAGAATTCGTGTTTCCCACCGTTTCACTATGTTTCCGGATGTTTGAGCAATAAAAGGAATCAGATGGGACCAAGTGTTGGTAATAAACAGTAGTATTTACCTTTGTTGAAGTGTGGGTTGCCCCCCGAGTTACAGGACCTGGCAATGTGTGGGGTCATAATCCTTCCTGCTGAAAGAGGCAGGGTGGACTCTGCTGAAGAGCCCTGTCCAAGGGTCCTCTGTGGGAAGAGTTTCTCCAAGGCTTGAATCCACTCTCAGGTCTAATTTTGTTCTAATTTATACCAGTGTAACACTTGAATTTCTGACTTCTATCAGGTTAAATGAAAAAGGTGTCTACTTGCTTTCTGAGCAGTTAATAATGAAGAATACTTCTGCTCTATCTGGGAAAAGTGCTTGCATGAAGTTATAGAAGTACTGTGGATAGCTTCCAGTTAGGCAAAAATTCACAAAGATCTGGGGGAATGCTCTGGTACTTTCTGTGGAAAGGACAGAGAGATGCAGGATTTCAGTACTCTGAACATGGCAGTGAGTTTTAAGACACTGATAACATTTCAGCTCTAATCTGTAGCTATCAGGCTGCAGCTGGGTTCACCAGTGTGCATAGAGCCAAGCACAGTATTTCCAGCATGCACAAGAATGATGTAACCCTCTGAGCCACTGGACACCCACTGCATTCCCTGTGCCATTGCCACTGCTGGGCACAGCACAAAAAGCCCATATTTGAGAGACAGTTGCTATTCAGAGCAGCTTAAGCACCTACTTAGCTCCTCTTAAGTCAAGATTAAATGTCAGGTACATGTTTTGGGACTTTCCTGAGTCACATCAAATATTGGGAGGGGAACTTGCCCACTGAATTAATTGCTAATCCTGGTCATTTTATCCATGCTTGCAACACCCCAATCTGCAACTGTTTGGACCTTCAGTATCTTTTTCTCTGAGACCTGAACATAAAAACAGACTAAGTATTCAATCTCCAGAAGTCAAAAAAGAAGCAAAGAAGTGACATTGAACTTGTGCAGGAGTGCGATCTTGCACAGTTTCCTGGTTTCTGCACAGATAAATCAGAGTGCTTCTTTTTTTGTTGCATATGGGTTTTGATCTTGGCTCCACTATAACTTCTCTGGCAAGGGAAACATCATACAGCAGTAACAAAGCCATCATTATTTATTTATTGAGCACTCTCTGTGTGATTGACATTTACAGTACCTAGAGGGAGACACAGGCCCTGTCTCAAGAGTCTTGCAGCCTAGAATAACAACACAGCTTAAAGTCATTGGCCAGACAATCAGAGCCAAATATGTGGACCTCAAGCAATTCACCATTTAAAAGTTTTGGGGATTTTTTTACAGACCGATACAAAAAGTCTTAGAAGATGAACAGTGTTGGGGAGAAAATGTAGACTGATTCCACTGCAAAGTAGAAAAAGCAGATAAATTCCTTTTTTTATTGCACCCAGAAAGGCGAAGGACGCCTGAAGAGCCAGGGGATGAAATCTTCAAGACTACTGGATGTTGGTGCCCCAAATAAGTAGAATTAAAAAAAAATATTGAAAATAACTGCATATCTCTGCAGTCTGAAGTAAGAATTAGAAACATATTAAATGTTGGTATGAAGTTGAAGCCACAAAAACTCTTCATGCTCTCTGCCTCTCTCCCTACCTATATTGTATTCTCCCAGGCAGGTAAATCCCATCTAAATCTAAATCTAAATCTAAATCTAAATCTAAATCTAAATCTAAATCTAAATCTAAATCTAAATCTAAATCTAAATCTAAATCTAAATCTAAATCTAAATCTAAATCTAAATCTAAATCTAAACTAGTTCTCTTGTTTTAACTCAAAGCCCAAAGAACACATTGCAGCACAAAGGGAGCAGGATTATCTCTGGGGTCTTTATGAAGTGGAAGGAAGCTGCTGCAGAGATTGCAGAGCAATCAGTTTTTTCTGAACTATTGTGCAGCCTGTCAAACTAGGGAAATAAAAGCCCCTATGTACTATCAGTAATCAGTTTCACCAGTGATGCTGCTTCAGTTCAAATATTATTTCAAATTTGAGACATCCTACTGGTTCTCCTCTTATATGATTGCCAGTAATGCTGTCATATTGTATACTGCTTCTGGTATTCCATGTGCTAATGGAAGAAAAAATAAATTCACTAAATCACACACTATCTTTTAAATTCTGAAAATAAGCTATCAGCTTTTTAGAAAATTATAATTTAAAAAATATTTAGTATTATTCCCTCCCATTTGTTGAAAATCAGTGCGTTTTCTAATTGAAATCCTTAAGAACTAATGACCTTGGCACATTAAATGTGAATCCTGGGATAGATTCATGTCCAAAGCTAGCAGGATCCTTCTTGGTAATGGCTCCTGCAGCTGGGAAATGCAAATGCCTGGAACTATTCTCAGAGGGCAGTTTATTTATGGTTCCCTCTGTGCTTGACTAGTTTTCTTCATGAATGCTTTTACTAGGGGAACAGTAAAATAAAATCTGTGAGCACAAGTTTCTCAGCTGCTCACAGGTCTCCAAGGAGTCAGAAAAAGAGGTCCCTCAAATTCTCTGTGTTCTCCACCCAACATGTACACGAAGGTTTTGGTCCTGTGACACAACACTGATGTATAGAAAGAAAACACTGTGCAACAAGAATAGAAGTCATCACAGCTACAGGAAGTTCACAGGATGAAATTTTGAACAGGAAGACTAAGTTTAACCCCAATTGCCCCGTTCATGTCTAGCCTAGAGCTGGAAAGAAAAAACACTTGTATGATGGCAGTCACTGCTTCCTGAACAGCTCCAGACTCCCGGGAGTGAACATGCGAGTACTCCCACTTTCAGAGACCTCAGAACATATCAGGTTAATTTATCTCCTGCAAACATAATCCCCCCCTCTCAGGAACTTGGGGAATAGGGCCTGTCCAGTTGGTTTTTCTGGCAGTATTTTGTCCTCAAAAACTACATAGGAACATATTCATATTCAGACATATATTTAACATCCTCAATCCAGAAGGCACTTAGTCACACGATTAACTTTGAACACGTGTTTCTAAAGCAGAAAATTTGTTTAAATAATAAAAGGAATTCAAGAAAATGGTTGATTTCATCATCTGGCCAGAATTAAAATAAATAAACAGATCTTTTGAGTCACCCTGATTCAAAAAAAAAGGTTTTTTGACATGAAGGAGAAAAAGGGTGATGGAATCTGAACTGAATATGAATAATTTCATTGTATTTCACATGCTACCAGTCCTTTCTTCGCCTTCCCTTATATTGCATTCTACAGCAGTCAAAATGATAAAGGAAGTACTTTTGAAACAGAAAATATTCAATCACATTTCTAAATGGTGTCAGGCCATAGCTGCTTACTTTGCAGGTAAATAAATAATTCGTCAGCAAGTGTTCATCTGCTCTAGAACCGATCCCAAAGTGGGATCTCAGTTACAATGAAAGCAATTTGGTAGAAGTCAGAAGAGGATTAAAAATGGAGAGGTCTCTCACTATGGACTGAGAAGCAGCAATGTCTTGCTGTCCCAAGTGATAGCAACCATCTACAGAAAAATAGTTTGCCTTATAAAATAATGCCATAGATTGTGTTACTTGTTCTTCTGTAAACAAAATGGTTCCCGTTTGTCCTTGCAGGTGTGATCTGCATCTGCGCTATTTCTAGTACAATGTGAAACCACACAGCACAAGCTGCTCTTAAAAGATAAGATGGCAGAGACCTACTTTCACTTCTTTTTAAAGCAAAAGCATCACATCAAAAGTAAATTGAACTTTGTGTATGAAAATTTACATTCTATGTTAGGAAAATATTTAGATGTAGACACTTTAATACTTAAAGGAAGTAATTGACTTTTATTGTTATTTTTATAATTTTGTGTTGTGGGATCATAAATGCTGCAGTCTTAGCAAAAGATGTGCTAAACAGAGGTGCTCACCCTACTGTTTCCTGTTTCAGTGAATTTGAAATTATAGTGTCACCATTTATTTCAACGGAAGTCAGTAGTGTAAAAATAGAAGGCGAATTTCACTCACTATGAAGAATGAAATTAAATTAGGAGGCAACAGCTGGGAACAAGCTACAAATAGGTAAAAAGCCACCGTTCAAAAAGCTCAAAGTAAGATTGAGCAGGTAAGGCTGTCAGAGCAACTATAAGCACAGAAGTATTTTTTTAGATGGGCAGTGTGCATGTCTGAAAAGATTATAAATAAACATGTCTTTCTCCATGAATACTCAGCTTGTGCTTGAAAATGAAACTGATCATCACTGTTTAATTTTTTCGTGCATATAATGTTATATGAATCAATCTGTACATTTTTTATTAATTACATTTACTTATTCCTCTGCACATTGTAAATCACTCTCCGGGTTCCCTTTGCTGAAAACAGTGCTACACTGTTACTCATGAAAATAGTTTGACCTTAAATAAGTAGTACTTGATGGAGGACTGCGACTGCAGAGGGAAAATACATCACTTTATATGATGCCTTTGAGTAATGTTTCTTCTACCAGTGTGGATCCAGCTTCATATGCTTCCTCCAGAGTTAACCTCGCAAGATGGCAAGGCAGTCAGTGCAGAATCTGGCCCTGGCCAACCACTGTCCATGATATTTAATTGTCATGACAATTTTCCCAAATATTGCCAAAACATCTTGTGAGAGGAATTTTTCAATTAGTTTCAGGGGACAGCAGTCTCTACATATAAGGATAGATTTAATTTCAGCTTCTTATGTTGTTTCAAATGTACACAGAAAACCAGAGTTTCTAAAGTGTTACTGTGAAGTCCTTGAGGTTTACAGCATTAAGCTGCTAATCCACAGCATGGTACTTTTAAGTGTGCTTCAGTGGTTTAATTATCTTCTATTTTAGTTTTGGATGGCTTGATCTACAGATCAGTGAGCCTATCTCATTGCCATCACTTATATGAGAAACCCTTTGAAGCCAAGGGCATTACCATATGACTGAGCTCCTTGGAACCTGTCATGTACATAAACAGTGGAGCCTGAGCAGTCAGATAATGTAGAGGAGGAACTGTGTCTTCTGGTTCGGTCCTTGGGTTTCTTACTCCCTATGTAAAGAAAGATACACCAGGGACAAGTGACATAGACATTCAGAAAAGCTATTTTTGGACCCAAGTTCCCATATTTGCAGCACGTTCCTGTTTTAGAAGTAACAGCAAGCTTTGCTTTGGGGGCAAGCGGCACATCTGCAGCCACAGGGGGAAGAAGGGAGCTCCTGTGGTTTATATGAGTCATTGTTTTGTCTTAATGGAAAACCTATAAAATATCAAACTGCCAGAGAGTAAAGATGTTTCGGGGGTTTATTAGTTTTACAGGCCTTATAAAAATTACTGGAAAAACATAGAATTTTAATAGCTGAAAACTGAAAAGGTTTCATTCTCTTAAACTCAGCCTGTTTGGATCACAGCGACACTACACCTCAACAGCTGGGATGTGGCACATTAGCTGCATAAATTCCCCAGACTCACTCGTTTTTGTTTAGCTGTCCCCCAAGTTCACATGAAAGCTTGTGGCTAGACTTCCCCTTTGAACATAATTTCCTGAAAATATTTAGATCTCTGGATATAGCTGAGGTTCTTCCCTAGTCAGAGCTTGCTTGATGATTTCTGAGTAGTGTCGTCATAGATTGAAGTTTGCAGCTGATGAAACCACTCAGGAATATTACAAGTCTAGATATAGATATATGTTTATCTACACTGTATACTCAAGAGGCTTACCAGGCATAATTGCCAATCAGGACCGCCAATTTAAGTGAGAATTTAAGTCATATATCCGTATTTGAAGAGGTATCACAGAAATTATAGACTAGACTGTGAACAGAGATGATACCCATCATTAGGGGTTACAGAATGGAACAGATACTCTGACTTTCAGACACAGGGGCCATAATGATTAGCTATATCCAGCAACTATCAGCTGTAGCAGGTAGTAGAGCTTTGCCTTTGTCCAAAGAAATCCCAGCCAGGTAGATCCTGCTGCTTTCTGAGCCTTTTCCATTACAGATATAAATACCCCCCCCCCCAAAAAAAAAAAACAAACAAACCAAAACCCAAACAAACAAAAAAACCAACCAACCAACCAAAACCAAACCACCCCACAAAACCAAACAAAACCAGCCAACCAAGAAAACAACCCCCCCAACCCCCCCCAACAACAACAAACCCAAAACAAGACAAAACCACAAAAAACCCAAAACCAAACCAAAACAAACACCCCAAAACACAAAAAATAAGTACAGCTCAGTCTTTTGTACCCAGCCGGAATACATGCCAGGTGCTTCAAATGGACAAAAGGAAGTCCTGCTCATCACTGAGACACAAAACTTCTCTGGACTTACCTGGATAATAAATAAACTACATGGAAAGTAAATCTATACTTGTGTGAGAAAGCTGCACGGTATCACAACTGATATCTCATTCTCTGTTATGTATTAGAAGTTTGAAAGATTTTTATTTAAAGTGGAGCATGACTACCCTGGGGCCTCTTCTACCAATTAGCCAGCTGCAAATGAAGTACAACATAGATCTCATCCGGTGGATGCAGGGATTTATCCTGCAGCCAGATGCAGAGGTCACCCAAGCAGAGGCACACTTTATAGTGACATCAAGAGTCTTGATTTGCCCTTCTCGTTCTGGAAAGCAATCACACTGCAGTGACTACAGGCAACTTACGCAAATACAATTATGTCAACACAATTGGAGAATTCTGATTGTGAAAACATGAAGCCCCATTATTTTGCACCAAAATGGCTCAGTTCCTGATAGAAATGCAGGACGATGATTAGAAATTTATTAGTGAGCCAGGGTGACTCACAGCTGTATTTTGTTGATGGAGATTATAAAAGCACCTAATTTTGTCATTCTCCTTCTGAAATGTATGACAAAGTGGAAGAAGCTTGGCTTAGTTATGTTAAAGCTCAAAATTATTTCTTACTCAGTTTATAATGATTTGTTCTCAGACTTCTATCCTTGCAAAAATAACTTTTTCCTTCTAGGTTTGGACATTTAATGCCTTTTTATCATATTATGGGTAACAAGATGCGTTTTCATATTTTGTTCTGCAAACTCAAATGGCAGAGGGGCTTTTTTTGCGTCATTGTTTCTTCCACCAGAGGTCAAAATAAATCTATCAGTAATTAAGCCTCATCAAGTGGCCGAAGAATTTATTACTCCTTAATAAGCTTGTTACTAGACTAAGTGGAAGCAATGGCCTAGGTGAGACAGCTCCTGTTATTTGTTGCATGGTAGCATTAACAGCAGACATTAATACTCATTTCTTACTAATGCTTTCAAATTCATTATAAATGAGGAAAACAAAATTAATGGGTTTGAGTTTACAGTGGATTTCCATTAGGGGCTTGTATTCTAACTGCCAACACATCTGGATTTCCTAGGAATTAATGGGTTTAACCACAGTGTCGTTGTTGTTTATGGAAAATAATTGATTAAGTTGTGTAAAAGGTTTTGTAAAAGCATTCAAAACAATGGGAAAATTCCCAGTTGCCTCCTCTTGCTTTTAGCACAATGATCTATAACTCCTTGTGCTTGATCATAAATTGATGTGTAATTTTCACAGATTGTGATATAGGATATATTTATAGTCTCACAGTAAAAAGAATTAGAGAAACGAGACTTTGGAAAGGGAAAACCTTTGTCAAAACACAGATTCACATGTGTTGCATGCTGTGACGAAATATAGTTGCAGTACAAAGAAGCAGTTACACATCTTATAAAACAGCACTGAAAATGAAAAGACAAACCAACTTGTTGTCCATATTTCTGAATTATTTTGGTGTCATGCATTCATTTCTCACAAGTATTTTGTGTGGGATGGAGAAGCATGGGTTACAAAGAAGGAAGAATAACTTTAAGAGCAGAATTTGTCAGCACAATATAGCCCTGGAAGGGATTTCAAGAGGTCACTTGCACCAAAGCTGGTTGACAATCTGACTCTCAAAATGTTTGTGCAACCCCTGTTAAGACTCCTTCAATTATGGCAATGTCACACTGTTCCCATGTCACTTAGTCCTTTAGTATCTTAAGATAATGTTTACTTTTTAATAGCTCACCTGAACATTGCTTCATTTTGAACCCATCATTTCTTGCCCTACCTTATTAGGTCATAAAGAAACTATGTCTTTCAGATATGGATCTACAATCCGTCAAAGGACTGATGGAGGCCTGTGCAAGACAACTCTACATAGTTTGATAGGCTGAGAAACTTTGAAATACAGCCAGTTCTTGCAGTACTAAAAGATGCCCTGCATGCTTTGTAATAACAGTAACAGAGCTGGACCATATGCTGAGCATATAGGCAAAGTAATTAAAAAAGTATTACAGCATTTAAGCATTACAGCAGACGTGTATAATAACTAGTAGGAAGAACAGCATCCAAACAGGGAAGGGACTGATCAAATTTATGTAACAAAGGTGACGCAGTGTTGTGGGACTTAGTGTTGACAATATGATCTCCAGTATATTATCCTGATTTCGACTTCTGTGCATAATTAATAAAATAACCTGAGCAATTAATTCAATCTTGAATAGTGTCTGAGCGAATGACAAGTGAATATAGGTGACAGAAACACACAAGCAGTCAAAATTAATATGGTTTAGTGTGTGATTGGCTATGGAAAGTGTTAAATTGAAGGGAGATCCTTTGTCAACAGTAGCCAGCAAGGGAGGATGTACTGGTTTTAATTGGGAATAGAGTTAATTTTCTTCACAGTAGCTGGTATGGGCTATGTTTTGTATTTTTGTTAGAAAAAGTGTTGATAAAACAGGGATGTTTTCATTATTGCTGATCAGTGCTTATACAGTATCAAGGCCTTTTCTGCTGCTCATACCACCCCACCAGCGAGGGGGTTGGGGGTGCACAAGAAGTTAGGAGGGGACACAGCTGGGACAGCTGACCCCAAGTCACCCAAGGGATATTCCATACCTTATGGAGTCATGCTCAGCATATAGAGATGGTGGGAGAAGAAGGAAGGGAGAGACTTTTGTCCCCTCCCCAAGTAGAAGCTTTCCTGGGGATGGCTGAACACCTGCCTGCCCATGGGAGTGGTGAAGGAGTTCCTTGTTTTACTTTGCCTGTGTGAGCAGCTTTTGCTTTGACTATTAAACTGTCTTTATCTCAACCCATGAGTTTTCTCACTTTTACTATTCCAATTCTCTCCCCCATCCCACTGGGATGGGGGGGGGGAGTGAGCGAGGGGCTATGTGGTGCTTACTTGTTGGTTGGGGTTAAACCATGGCAAGGGCTCTCCAACACTTGCCTTCCTGTTAAGAGAATGTCTACTATATATTCTGCACAGAAACTGAAAAGCCTTGCTTTATCTTGCCTCGCCCTTCCTTGTAAAGGCCTTTCTTCTCCTCATATATAGCATGTACCCACAGTGGAGAGGGAGAGAATACACAGCGTGCACTCCTAACAAAGAAAGAAAAGCCTTGTCTCAGGTCACCTCATCTCACTGAAGCTTTTCTGTCTGTACATAGAATAACTACAGAGAGTTTTCACCTCACCTTGTAAGGCCATTTCCCCTGTGCAGAGCACACGTTACCTCTATATGTTCCAGGATACATATATTCCTAAAATACCATATATTACCTATACAGATAGAAAACTCTTAGGCAAAATGATGGGAGGTGTGTGTATTCTACATGTACATGTCTGTGCCCTGAGTCAGGGACATGGAGCAGCCTCACAGAATGGGTCAGTTTGGAAGGGACCAGAGGGGGTCACCTGGTCCAACCTCCCTGCTCAAGCAGGGTCATCCTAGAGCACATTGTACAGGATTGCGCTCAGGGTCTTGAATATCTCCAGTGAGGGAGACTCCACAACCTCTCTGGGCAATCTGTTTCACAGTCACCTGCACAGTAATGAAATTCTTCCTCACATACAGGTGGAAGTTCGGGCCGGGCCGGGCTGTGCCGGGCGGGCCGCGGAGGCGCCGCCAGGGGGCGCTGTGGGCGGCGGCGCTCCGGGCCGCAGCGGCGCGCGCGGCGCTCGGGCCCTCCCGCGGCTCCCGGAGCCTCGCTCGGCGCCCGGCGGTGGATCGGGGCTCAGGAGGAGGAGGAGGAGGAAGAGGAAGGGGAAGGGAAGCGGGACGGAGTGAAGAGGCGCCGCGAGGAGACATGTCCGCGCCCGCCGGGCTGCCGCCGCGGCCCGCCGCCGCCGCGTTTTCCCCGGCCGGGCCCGGCGGGTCCCGGGAGGCCGCGGCCCCCGCGGGCGGCGCTCCCCGCTGCCACAACGGTGAGGGGCCGGCGCGGGCGGGAGCGGCCCCGGGGGGAGCGGCGCTGCGCCCGCACGGGGGGAGGCTCCGGGGGTGCCGGGGGGCTGCGCGCCCCTCCTTCCTCCCGGCGGGGCGGGAGGGGCCCGGACCCGGTGGATCCGGCCCGTAACGAAGCTCTTGGGATGAAAGGCGGCGAGACTCGCCGGGGCCGCTCGGGAAAGGCGCGTCCCCCTGCGGGGCCCGCGGCTGCGTGCGGGGAGAAGTCGGGAAGGCGCGGCCTCTCCCCGCCTCGCTACACGGAGTCGGGAGAGGGGATCCGCGCTTCGCTCTCCTCGCGGGTTCGGATCTGCCCTGTGCCGTGGCGCCTGCTTTGTGGCGTTTCAGGAATGCTCTGGAGGCCAAGGCACCTCCAGGCCTCGGCGCTGGCTGTAGAGCGTGAGAACGGGCAGAAAATCGCGTTATTTTGGGTGAGAGTACTCGCTTCCTAGCTGTTCATGAACTTAAAAGTAGTAGGTGGGTAGGCGTTCACACAACTGGATCCCGGAATTTGAGTTGAGCGAACAACATTAGGCCAGTGAAATGTGGGTCACTGAAAAACAAAGGCAAAATAGTTTAAAGTCACAAAATACTGACTCGCATTTCAGAAGGTGAGGTAGTGAGACTGGCTGTGCTATGAATGAGAGTAATGAGGATACACTTCCTCATTTTTAAATTGGTGCACTATAAGATCAGTTCTTTATTAATACACCACGTTAAGTCTTCAAAATCCCTGCATGATCATCTTCTCCATGTAATGTTGGTTTGGTATCTAAATTTGGCCTCTTGTTTGCAACAGAGATCTAGCTCATACTGTTAAATCCTTTATTTTGTAGCTTGGCTGTATTCTACACAGGTGTTTTTTCTGAACAGATCAGTGTGCAGGGTAAGGACCTACAGAATTTTTTACTCGTGAATTTTTCTCATCTCCAAAGGGGTAGCTAAGTGATAAGTACTTAAATGCCTATAAAAAAGGTGTTGGGGAGTTCACTGAAGTGAATGAAAAGGAAGGTAATTAAACGGTAGATTTTAAGATACTGGTGCCCGGTTGTGTCCACTGGTATTGTAATGCTGAGTTTTGTAAAAATGGTTCAGAAAATGCCAATTTATGAGGCTTTTAATCAAAAAACATACTGTTATCAGGATACAGCTACTACAGCATCAATAACCTGGAAGTGTGTTTTACAGAAACAAATAGAAGCTGACATACCTTCTTTTTGGGTTTTAAGCTTAATGAAACAGTAATTTTAAAGAGCCATCGTTACTGTTTGTTGTTTTAATTAATTAAACCCATGTTACTGCTATTATTTTTAGAAACAGCTTGTGTAAAACCAGAGAGTAGACATTTATTTACTTCAAAACACTTTTTCTTTAATTCTGAGACATTTATACATTCTTCAGTAATAGTCTTGAATTTTTATTGTATAACTTTGGCTTCTGTGGTTTTAAGATGTCTTAGTGGTGTGTGTTTGACTTGTAGTCAATAACTGAATTTTTCATTTTGTGCCATTTGGCAATAGCATTCCATGGTGTGTCTGTCTTCTTGTAGTACTAATCTTCTGGAGTTATAACACAAGATTTGAGGCTTTTTTTTTTTTTTAATTACAATAGGGCAGGCAGTAGAGGGGAATAGTAACAGAAGAAGACTGTAGTAGAATTTTCCATTCTGTCTGATAGAAACTAAATTTCACAAAGAAGATTGTCATTGCTTTTGAAATTTAATTTTACATCATTATAATGGAGTTTAAATGCAAAGTACTGAAGTGACTTGAGCTATTTCTGTATTGGCTGAAGGAAAATACTAGTGCATCCTCTTGGATGTTTGAATGTTTAATTTCATAAAATGTGAATTTTTCTTGTAAAGCCTTGTGTTTACTACAGTCTGATGGAAGAGGGTCTGCTTTTTGCAGAAAGCAAGTGACCTGTTGTACATACGGTGGTATTACAAAGGATGTTTTGTTATTAGGAAGTTTGCCTGGTTCAATGACCAAGTCCATTTGAGATCCTCAGAGACTTTAGGTTTAGTATAACTTAGAGGTCTTGTTGGGTTTTTTAAGTTATCTTTTTGTGTGTATTTTATTATTTTTTCCTTCTCTCTTACAACATTCTCAGTTTGATCCTGTACTGAAATCTTTGACTTTGGATCTTTTGGATAGTTTCATTAAATTTAATAAAGAGAATAGAGATGTGAAAGATAGGAAATCCCTGAATATTTTGTGGAAATGGGAAGCTGGGTGAATGAAGGAGTAGACATCAATTCGGTGACTGAGCTGTTGGGATAGCTCAGCAGTGGCTGAATTTGCTGCTTTGTTTGCCGGCAGTTGACAAGGGACAGCGGTGCTGCCCCCTCTCCACCGCTAAAGGACGTGTGAGGAAGCCGTGGGAGCCTTCTCTGGAGGTGGATAAAGGGATGTTAAAAGTTTCAGAAAGCCAACAGGTGTTCTTGGATAGAAAGGAAGTTGGTGCTCTAGGACACATAGACTACATGCAGGTAGGGTATGAGGCAGATGGCTAAATTATTCAGCTGAGGGAATGTGTGGATGTAAAAACCAGACATGACACTAGCAAGCAAAGATTTACTAATTCACATAGCAGTATAGCCATAGCACTGCTGCTTTTTTGTGGGGGTTTGGGGGGTTTTTGTGTGGTGGCTCTCCCCTCCCTTAAAAAATATTAAGGTTTTTGAGGTTCACCTGTTAATGTCAATGTAATTATACATTATAAGATTATATAAAGTATTCATTTGTCTGTAGCAGGAGAGGTTCACAGCTTTCGTTAAAGAGATGATGTTTCAGAAGTACACCTTCTGTATGCAGCTAGGTTTTTCAGCTTCTTTCATGGAGTTTTTTGAGATATTTGTCAGGTGTTTAGGGAGGAAGGTGGATTACCTGAGATGTCATGACGGATTGGGCAGTTAACCAGATTTCAAAATTATACTGAAGATGCGTCCCTATTTCCAGTGCTGAAAACTGACCAATTATCTAATCATCATTAGTAGCTTCAGCTACTAATTGCAGTACAAGAATTACTTTCTGCTCACATTCTTTATAATCAAATGGACAAAAAACTCACTTCAAATAAAGGGAGTAATCTATCATCTGTAATTGTAAAACTTGTTTCAAAGGACCAGCCGTTTGAAATCAGAAATATAATTTTTCAAATATTAGGCTCACCTGTCTTAGTGAGGTCTTTGTGGGATTTATACTCGTTTGTGCTTTTAACTGTATAGGTATTTCTTCACTTAAAAGTGTGAATAAAAAGGACTCTGCATTCTAGATGCAGAGACTGGTATCTTGTATTGATAATTCAATCTCAACTTATTGTGTGTGGAGTTAAACGAGAGCTAGATACTGGAAGACTCACAGTAGATGATTTGACATGCAACCTCTTATTAGAAGTCAGGTACTTCTAAACCAGTTTCTAAATTATACCCGCTCAGTTTATTCTGCATATTTTAGTAGAACAAATGCACAGACTCCTCAGATAAAATACCTTCTCTTGCCACCTTAATTGTCATAGCAGCTTAGAGCAGCAAGCCTTAGCAGACATAAGTTGTGTATTTTTGAGTTTGCTCTTTTGGACGTTAAAAAAGCAGGTCAAAAGTCAGGCAAAATTCATGTAGCCGTTAATGACCTGCTCACTCAAAATCATTATCCTTTAAAGGAGAAAAAACTAGGAGCTGTGTGGAGCAGCTCCCACTTTTTAAGAAAAAGGTGAATCAGAAGCATAGCTACATGGTCTCCTCAAAACTCTAAATGTAATTTTTTTTTTAAACTCCTTATACTTTCCCCCAAGTGCCTCTCTGTCTTTTTTAGCCAACAGTCCAAGTTACTGTTCTGCATTTTTTTAGTTCCTTTCTCTTAGCCCAACTTCCTGCATTGTCAATTATGAAAGGGCATTTTTAATTTTATCAGAAAGCAGTTTTGGGCAGTATGTTCCTTGCTTATAGGGGTCTGTTAACAAATTCATTATTAAAATTGCCTTGCAAGTTAATCATAGGACATCTGGGTGTTACTTGGACAACAGTGATTTTTCAGAATTTCCAGACAAGAGAAGTAATGCTTAAGGTTTGTAATCATTGTAAATATAAGGAGGTAGTCAACTATTCATTATTACCCCAACTGCTGTTTAATTTGTGAGTGGGCCAGTGCTGTGTTTGTGTTTTTATTGACCAAGGGGTGGGAAATAACCGTAGTCATTCGGCTTGATGTAAGCAATAAGGGTTGGTAATTTTCAGGAAGTAAGTTATCCAGATAAATGCATTTCTGGTTCTCCAGAAAATAAAAATAGCGTTAAGAAAAGAATATGAGGAAGAACTTCCAGATTTACCATTGATAACTTGGCATGAGAAAATCAGCTTGGACATAGTTAACATTTGGTCTTTAGGAAACAAGCACTTACTTGACCCTTGCTGGACCAGTATGTAATTAACCTGTAATGTTGCAGAATTAGCTGTAGAGGTAACAGAGGTCAGTGTCTCTGATATCAACATCTCTTATGCCTGATGTAAGTATCAGGCAATGAACTGAAATGACATGCTTTGTCAAATACTCTGTAGTTTCATAAAAATGACAGTCAGTTTTCCCAAAAGCGTAATACGTAAGAACATAAAAGACAAATATAACTGCCTTGCAGCACTTAGTCTTGGTCACTGTATTGAAGATTTGTAAGGAAGAATACCTCCATTGTTACATATTTACATACTGGTTTGATTGCAGCTTTTCATTTTCCATATTCAGGCAGTTTCTTTAAGGCATACCCTTGTATTCAGACACTTAGAAATATCAGTTTGGTGCTTACTGTTGCCCACTATTTGTTTAAGTATTAACCTCCTAAAAATATTAAAAATACAAGCAGGAGGCAAAAGAATCTTGGCATGGAAACCTCCTTTGCTAATGGAAGCAATCCATTCTACTGCTACTTCTGTGTGTGTTTGCAAATTATTTCAAATATTGTATCTGCATGTGTAATACTTGATTTATTCTCTTGCTGCTGATGGGAACTGATCTCAAAAATAGTGACAGAAAACAAAGAGAAACCAATTGTTTGTTAGTTCAAGTACAGAGTCCATTGGCACTACTAGCAGATGCACCTTTAATGCATTTTCTCTTCTTTCAGGTCCTGTGCAGAGTCAGATGCAGTTTCCCCCTGGCTATGGCTCACATCCTCCAAACTACAGTGCGCCTTCAGGACACTATTCCCAAGTGCCCAATAAAGCTGCTGCTTCACATCTGGATCATCAGTATAGAGCCAGTTACTACCCTGGTTACTATTCAGCACCAGCACAAAATGTTATGACACCTTCTGTGGGTAGCAATGTGTTGAATGCACAGGGATCGCAACAGTTGTACAACAAAACTCCTCCCCATACAGGGGGGTCAAGTGATGGACCTGTTCAAGGAGCAATATCATCTGCATCTTACTTACATATGAGTGCTCAGCAGTCATATTCAGCATTTGATAATCACTACAGCACTTCTGTCAGCTCTTCAGTTGCATCTCAGGGATTTCCCCTTAATTCCGATCACTATGCCATGCCCGTGGTTTCTGGTGCCATGTATCCTAATGTTCCCTATCCTCCTGCGGCTGCTGGCAGTGCGTATGGGCAGACATTTACCTCTCAGAGTCTACCTGCTGTTGGACAGTTCAAAGAGACAAATGCTTTTTCTAGCCAGAGTACATCTGTACCTCATTCACTTCAACAGCATGTTCCTGCGGGATATAATACAACTTTATCAACTGTTTCATCTGCCCAGTCTGTTCAAGACAACCTCTGCAGGAATCTCCCTGGATCCGTTGCAAAAGTAAACAACCAAATAAAACCAGGTATTGTATTATTTGAAGGATAGTGAACTTCTAGATTTGTCTGGGAGACATCAGTAATCATGTGCTTTTGTTGGCTTGTTCTTGTTCACTATGTGAAATTCTGTATTGTAATTTTGAGTTCTGTCCTTATTCATTCTTGAAGCTTTTCCGATTTGGTTGCCTCAGTCCTCACAATAGCAGCTACATGTTTCTATTGAGACTACATGTTTCTATTGAGAGATACAGAATTTATATAGATACACTATTTAGAGAATGCTTTTAGTTTGTTGGTGTATTTTTCATGTGAGTGGCCTCAGAAGGGAGTTTTTTCATGCAATTGTGAATGAGTGTATAATTTCTGAAATATGTCAGTTAATCACAAAGATACTTTTTTTCCTTTTCTGGCTAGATAATTTTTTTAAGTCATGATTTAAGTTGTTCCTTTAAATTTTGCCCAAGTGAACACACGTGCATTTTTCACAAAGTTCAGAAAAAAGTGGAACCCTACATGGGTTTGGAGGCAATTGGTTTTTTTTTTAATTAATATTTTTGATAAGCATTTGAACGAGGAAGTTGTAGCTGAGTGTTCTAAGCAACAACTTAATGGTATTAGTATGGATGAATAGAGAGATGCTATAGAGAATGAAGTTGTGAAGGTGCCAGCCAAGGGCAAGTACATTCAACCCTCGCTTCTGTTTATAGGAAAACTTAGTACAAGTTCATGAGGTAGGTAGTACTTAGTAGGAAGCATGGAAAAGAACAGAGATGTGGGAGTGCCTCCACGTTGAAACATCTTGGTCTGCAGCTGAGAGAGCAAGAGCACCTGCAGGAAGAATCTTGTTTTCTTTCTACGCTGGGAATTTTCTGACTTCATGCAGTTTTGACTTCTGTACTGTGCCAGACTATGGCTTGCTACTAAAAGAACTGTAGAATGTTTCCTTTTTGTGCTACATATTTCAGATTATAGTGTAACACTGAAATTGTTTTAGGAGTTCTTGTAGCTGAGGTTTTTCTAAGACCAAGGACTTAGGAAAGAACATGGCCTTGATGATGGTAAAGCTTTGTCTGGGAAAGCAATTAAGCTTGAATCAAGCTCATTCAATCCATAGCTGGAATTTGGTTTCAATATTACTTTCCCCTGCCCCAGACTAAGATGTAGAGTGTCATCCTTAGCTCAGTTTTATTACTTTGAATACTAGTAGATTTGAATTCTGTCTTGACGAGGGGCTCTGTCTGATCTTCTTCAATATTTTAAAACCATGAAACAAAATACGGATTAAAAAAGAAAAATAGGGAGCTCCTTGAAAAGCTTCTAAGTTAGTGGCATTTCATGACTGAGCATAAAAATTAATTCTTTCAAGGACAGGAGATGTAAAACTCTGGCCAAAAAAATTGAATCTTTGAATGTGGAATCTGCAACTGGACTTCACAGAATGCAGATATAATTCCAGAACAGTACAATTTGCAGTAGATATATGAAAACAACTTATTGTTTGTTCAAACTGTTAGTGTTTCATTTACAGAACTTTTTAATTTCAATGCTTATTAATTTTATTTCCTTTGGAGGTGTTTTGAAATCCGTGATTTGTTCATAGCAATATTTTTCTTGAGGAGGAACTGTTTTAAAGGTGGAACAGTGGAGCTGATCAGACCATGAAGAGAAATATGAGCAATAGATAGTCTTATTTCTGAACCACTCAGTGCTGCTTTCGACTGGGTGATTGAGTTAGTGCATGGCCTCAAGAAAATGTAGTAATATTACACTTGAATTTCAAAGAATTAATGATAAAATTGGCTGTGTTAGTGATGTGTAATGGATATACACTTTACATTATGAAAATAAACACTGACCCAGTGTTTGTTTTACTTGAATAACACTGCAGTATTCGGTTTGTTTGCCAGACCGTGGGCATCAATAGTTAAACCACGCTCAGACTCTTCCTGAGCTTGTAAAGCTGCTGATGCAAGCATGCCTGTGTGGACATAAAAGCTTGCACAGTGGACTGGATTGTGGAACTGATTTATCTGGAAAATAATTTTTTTTCTCTTCCCTCTGAATCCTGGTGCAACCTCAGCACACAAATGATTCTGTATTTACTGACTGTGAAAGAACAAGTAAAGATAGCAACTGATAGCTAGGCTGAAGGAAGAGCTGGGCAAGTTTATTACTACATTTTAAACACTTGAAAATGTTTTAAACCATCTGTCTGTGGCTAAACAAACTACCTCCCATGATATCTGACTTAAATATTTCCCAGAGCAGTCTTATTGTTCTCGGGTGGAGTAATTTTATATATAGTATTCTAATTGTTTGCAGCCTTTAAAAAAAAGGAGTTAGATCTTGAAAATTACTTGCCAGTTCTTGTACATCCTTGGAGAGTGTCCGAGTACAATACACAAGGAACATAAAGAAATCATGAATGAGTTGTCGGAAGGAATTTTTTTCTGAGTATTTCATCATCCCTGCTGTTCTCCAGGAAGGAAACAATGACGGAAAACAGTTGCTGTCTGTTTTTAGCAAAATTACTTGGAAAAAAAGAAAAGTTAACACTGAAATTCATAAATGTGCTGCCTGTGACTGTTTGTGTAAAGAAATTTTGATACAGTATCCTACTATTAATCAGGGTGCCAATAAAACAGTTTGCCATCATTTCTTCTATGCTGTGGAAGATGAACCCTTACAAGCCTTGAATTATAAATAAACAAATCACAGGAGGATTATCAGTCAGAATACTACTGTCTTAAGCTATTTTTCAGTAGCAGTTTTGTGCAATCAGTGAGCATTCTCATCTGTGATGAGAGTGAAACTTTCTTTACGTAGAAGAATGATGTGTTTTTAATAAAATCTGTGTGTTCAAACAGGACTTACTTAGGAAACTTAGGCTGGCAAGAGTTTTTCAGAAGTTGTTTGATTGCTGAATTATATTTTACCTGAATCAAAAAAGTCGTGAGCATTGGACTTTATTTCGTTGCTTTAATAATCCAGTTTTATGTATGGCCTTGCAAAGTCCCCAGAATGCTGAATCTGCTAAGATCAAACCCCTGAACTGCTGTGTGTCACGTACTAAGGACATACAACTGCAACAAAATCGTTTTCTAAAACTTTGACAACCCCTGTCTGAAATAGCTGAAGTATTTTCAGTGAAGCTTGCGGAGATTTCACTAGAAGAAAATAAATATATTTTAAGATTATTTTTTTCCTGGAATTTGACTGCTTTTGAGGAATAATAACCAGTGAGGATAATTTTCTTTGCTTTAGGAAGTATAAAGTAGAATATAAATATCTCTAATTTGAGATTTTTCTCCTCCTTGGAGATTTAAACTAGTTTCATCCTGCAGAATCATCCTCCTCTAGCTTTAAATTCTGTATTTCAGCAGAACAGTGTTGGTAACAATCTGTCCAGGAGTGTTGTTATGCTATGTAAATAACATACTTTGTATTTAGGCCTTTTGTCTTTCTAGGTCAGTAGCTTTCTTTAATGTTTTTTCCAGCTTATTTCAGCTAAAATCAGTGCACTTTGCTTATTCTTGGTACTTTCCAAGTCAGCATGGATGTCAGCCAGAATGCCTAAATTTTACTGGACTCCTCCCTGAGGAGAGGGAGATGGAGAACTCCTCCTGCAGGTGGCTGGTATGGGTTTCTTTGCGTCCTGGCACGGACAGTCTGCTTGAGCAGGAGACGCTCTTAATTTCATTATCTCGTGCGCATACTTCCCCTTATGTCAGAGCAGGATGTAAAGTCCTTGCTGCCCCAGTTTCTTAGGAATGCAGGCTATAATCCTGTAAATCTGCTAATACAGGTGTGGTTGAAAAAAGGGGAAGGACCGCAGCCAGTACAGAGTAAAGTCGAGGAAATAGAACACTGTTAAAAAACAAGCTGCAGGAAGGTGGTGCATCTCTCACTAGAAATTGTATGTTATGTTGGGTGCAGGAAATCAATATTGCAGCTGGAGCAACTCAAAAAGGATGACTTGCATCTCTTCTGAAAATTTGAGAAGATACTGTGGTGATAAGCTTTTTAGCTATGACCTGTAGGTCTCATGTGAGAAATTAAACAACTTTGTGATGATGTGTAGGGAAAAATGACGAATTGCACTGCTAATTTGCCCAGTTGTGCAGATTCTTTCTGTAACATAGCTTTTAGCTGTAGGTATTTATACTTGATCATTATTAGTGCAAGAGATGTTAATGGTTGAGAGGCATAAGGGGAAAACATAAGTGCACATTGAAGGGGAGAGGAGTTGAATGTGAAAAACAGAAAATACTGTGTCACTGAGAATGGATTTTATATTTATCACAACCTGACAAAACTCCTTGACTTCTCATGGTATCAGCTGGTGGGAATATTTTATGGCCTGATTGTGTTTGTCCTGGATAAGCTGATGGGAAACTTGTACTCTAAACTGGTGTTCAGTGTAGCTTTGTCTTGAGCTAAAATAAGGCATCCTAAATTGATCAGTACTTATATATGACAGACTTACATGCAATCGTCTTACTGACCAGAGGAAAAAAAATTGATAGCGTAATTTCTCTAACCATAGATTATTTCATGTGATGATAGTTACCAACAATGTATTTTTAAGTACTGACTTTGTCCGAGTGTTTCCTTGGTTACTTATGGCTTTCAAAAACTTCAGTCTTCAAATACTGTTTAACATGTAATTTTGCAAGTTGGATTTTTGTACAGAGAAAAGAATACATTTTTTTGCTTGGAGTTTAAAAACTTTTTTTTACAATACATTTAAAGATCCATGTACTTTTGAAGAATATTGGATAACCTTCGTTTGAGAATAGATAATAGTATTTGGCAGGAAGTTATTATTTGGCTTTGAACGTGTGACACAGATATTGTAGCATTTAGCATTGTTTACAGCAGTGCTGCAAGCACTGCTCTATTGACTTGAAGTATGGAAAATACCGTAACCCTACAGAAAACTCTCTGCTACAAAGCCTGGGTAAGCACGTTAATGTGGCAAAGAAATTCCCTTGTTTTAATTGCATATCTTGCTTGAGAAAGCTATGTAGTCACTCTAATAAGAACATTTCTGCTGACAGGTGTTGCTGCCGTTGAAAATCTGCAAGACAATGTGTAGAAACAGAGGTTATAGCAAGTACATTTCAATTAAAAAATACATTTAATAGAAAATTGTATGTGTGTTGGGAAAATACATAATTTTGATTTTGATAACACTTGTGAAAAGACTGCATGTGTGCTCAGCATTGTATTTGAAAATTGCAAAATATATAAAAGTTCCATTAAGATAGTGAAAATGTTTGCTGTTAATTTTGACTGTAAACAAGAAAAACAGAAGGATCATTTTAAGCCACTTCTTCACCCTCTAAAGGAGACCTCAACAACCTCAACCTGCCCATAAAGTTCTTCCAGATGTCACCTCCATTATTAAAGGAAAAGTCAGGGACTCGATGAACTACACAACTCTATGTGCAGAGGAAGCAAAGTTGATATTACCTCTGCATCCTCTAGTGAATTCTGTAACTTTAATGAGTACATGGTGAATTTTGTTCTTGCTTAATTTCTGTGTCTGTTTACTGAGTATTATTGGTCAAACCATTTCCTTTCTGTTCTTATTTTTAACAGCTTGGTCTGTCAGAGTTTTTCTAGAAAGAATCACATAATATGAGTTTTTTCAGTTTCTAAGCAAAGAACGACCCTTAGTTAAGAGATAACTTAATGAAGTATGTTGTCCTTACCTGATAGGAGTTTCAACCAAACTGTGTCAAATCTCTCAAAGCATTAATCTGACTTTTTTTAAAGCAGATTGTCTCTAGTCCAGATATCTAAAACACATCAGAAGTTTTTGGAGTACTCAGGGTTGATTGAAACAGACTGCTTGGAATCTGGGTCTCATAATTGAGTACCAAAGTTGCAAAATGCCAGCAATATGAAGGAGGCAGAGTACTGGTCTGCTGCACAACAGACTTTGAGGTTTCCTGTCTGTGGGAGGGATGTTGAGGGGGAGTTATTTCAGATAGACTACATTCTGCTTAACTGGGAAGAGTAACTTGTAAAAGCATAAAGTTGTGGGCATGTATCAAAAATTAGCTTCTGCTTAGTCTGGATCTTACTACATCATGCTTTCCTTTTTGCTGTTAGTTGACAGAGCAGTTTGTTCATTATAACGGAGTTTTAGCATTACAGATATTTAATTTTTAGAAGCAACCAACCTGTCCATATATAGTTTGAAGGCATCTCTCTTTGAAGTATTGTACTGTTTTTTGTAGTTACTGTGAAATCGAATATGATTGCTTGTGTTGTGTAGTTGTCTGTGCAAGTACATACAAAGGGTTCCTGCTCTCTGCTGTTGTTTTCAGGTGGCATTGATTCTTCACAGCCCGTGCACTCAGTGAGCCAGAGTGTTCCATTTACCAAGCCTGGGGTTGGAACATCTGCTTCCTCTGCTGTGGTCTCATCAGTAAGGTCACCTGCTCCAAGCCTCTCTTCACAGCCATCATCTTCACCATCTGTTACACAGCCACCAGAGCTGGCCCTTCAGGAAGGTACTAAATGGGAATGGGAAGTTAAAGTACAGACTTCTGCTCTGTTCCACATGCACACGTGAATGCTGGAAGTTTTATTGCTGCTTTTCTGTATTTGTCTGACTGGAGCACATCTCTTGCTTCTCATCAGGCTCCCCTAGTGTTCTTGTTCTACGTCACATTGGTTCTAGCTTCTCTTACCACTTAACGTTTGATTTTCTTTGTCCATATGTTGTCTTTGGCTTGTTTGTCTTGTTGGCAGTCTCACGTCTCCTGCTCAGAAAACCATTCTTTTAGTTCCCTTATTCTTCTAAAAAGCTGCTCGTTACTTTAACTTCTTAGAAGGTGGTCTTAAAAGTAGCTTTTGTCATTAGTCTGTATTGAAAAATGAAGTGTAAATTAGCAATTTGCACTGGGAAACAGTGAGTTTGAGTATTAAGTTCAAACTGATTGAATTGTTTTATTCCATAGCTGTAACTGCCCATGAAAAGATGCTGCAAGAGTTCTTGTGGGAAAACAGAGTTTTTGTACAAGCTCCTTCCTATTCTGATGTTGGTATCATCTTGACAAAGAATCAGTTGGGTGTTGACCCTTCTTCAGTCATTTTAATTTTAGACTGATGTTTTGACTTACCTCTTGATTGTTATGTTTCTGTATCTAGTATTCCAAATCTAATTTACTGCACATTTTTTGTCCATGTTTTCTCTTGATAATTTCAGAATTTGAAATTCTTATAGGTAAAGAACTCTGTGTGAGAGGTGGAAGCAGGCATTAGTTTTATCCAGAAAAATGTGATATGTCTAATGTTCAAAATAATTCTCAAAAGTACGATGTGTGATTGTCACAGCATATTTTTTTATTCTTAAATTTCAAAATCCTCTGACATAAATATCTAAATTACCCCTTTTATTCCATTTCCTTCTTTTTCTGGTGGAATGGAGAATATAAGTTTTCTGTGAATCATCGCTGTATATCTTACAGGCAAAAAAAATAATTGTTCATTGCTATAAAGTCCTATGTACAGTGTACCGTTCTAAGAAAAATAAATCAAATTCTGGAACTGTGGTTCTTGCACAGTTTTATGATTGATTTTGGTGATAGGTAGAATTTGTGTTGTAGGTGTGCTTGCTAGAAAAAATATACTGCTTCATCTTCCAAAGAAATAGCAGACCATGTTTCTAATGAGAAAAAGGATTTTAGCTGTTTAACTGTGATTGCCTTGGCCTGCAATGTGTATGTTCTTGCAGTGATTCCTGTAAAATGTGTGAACACCTGGTACAGTAACTACAGTTCACTGCGGTCACTGCTGAATTCTTCACTAAGTTCAAATGCTTCCATTTAAGTGAAGGTTAATGCAATACAGAGCTGAATGAGCACACTTTAAAACCAACAGTATGTCAACATTATAAAGATAAGTTGTCAGGAGTTTGTATTGATCTAGTTTTATTTACATCAGTATAATCAATAATAAATCCATTTACATGCCATTGCACACGTATCTTTCTATGTTTACGTATGGTTTTATGAGCATTGGAAGACTTCAGACTCTTCCTTAGTTTCATTTGAGGAGTCTGAAATACATACTGTGCTCCTGTAATATTTTTTAAACAGCAGTTAAACGTGGTAAATTTATTTGTGGAAATGAATGTACCGAAAAAATAGAACACACATACTGAATATTTTTCTGGGTTAGAATTCCAAGTGTCTTTCTCATGAAGAGATTAGACGGACTGATTTTTTTTTTTAATTACTATAGAATACTATTGTCTGCACAAAAGCATTCTGAAAAACCAATTGGAGTTAATTTTTAAAGTGGATTTCATTATTTTAGGCTCCTATCGGCGCATTCCTATACAGAATTTAAAAATTCTAGTTGTTTACTTGGCTGTGTCCTAACAGGTCATAAACCTTAAAATGTATTAAAGCCTGTTTAATCTTACATAACTATGCATACAAATTTGATGCAAATAAACTAATTTACTTGAAAACAGCATCGCAGACATAAACCTTGAGATTTTGTGTCCTCTCTGGATGTTATTTGTAGACTTCCTCAGGTTTTATGTTGATGAGTGGAGCTGATGAGTAAATGAAACTAATCTAAAACAAAGAGTTTAAGAACAGAGAAGAGGAGGGCTCATTTTGTATGAACTGCTGTTTCTAATATTAAGATCTTAATGCTGTAGTAAATTGGTTGAAAATATGAGGGCTATGAGTAGAGACAGTTAAAGAACTTCAAAATATAGTTTGTATTTGCATGTAGTTATTTCATTTGTTATTTTTGGTGGGACCTCCATTAAGAAACTTAAACCATATAAAATGTGCACTTTATGTTTTAAAGTCTTCTGTGACATGGGTGATTGAACTTTAAATATGTAAATAGTTGGGTTATTTCATGGGCAAATAAGTCATTATACCAGTTTATCTTCTGAGTCCTCTCACCTATATTTCTATGTGTCTGTAAATTGTAGTGGGATAAAGCCTTAGAGTACAAAATTGTTATATTACAGATACAGCGGTCTCAGGGTTTAGAAATTTCCAGTCCAAGAAATTTGTGATGATTTAAATTATGTGGTTGCATTTTGAGTCAGATTTATGGAATAACCTGACTCAAAATAAATAATGGTTTCAAAATTAGCTTTTGCAGTTTTAAAAGTGGGCGATTTTAACGTTATTGGCAAATATGTAAAAGATACTAAGCAGAACTGAGTTGTCACAACAGAAAATATGATTAGGCACATGATGGCACTTGGAACTGCTGTCTGCAGCCACCCGTTTTGCCCTTCAATTTGTTTTGTCCCCTGTGTTGATCTATTAGTAGCATTGCTGGGCAGTGAACTAGAATGGGTCATCCTCTCCACCTGAGAATGACTTTTTAAACTCAGGGTTGGTTTTTTTTTCTGGACAGTTGTACTAGCACAACATAGGAGTATCCTAAAGGCAGAAAATTGTGGTACTGTTGGCAATAAAAATAAATCTATGCAAACTCGTAAGGCTGATAAACCATCCCTGCCTCCAGAGGAATCACAGTGACATAGTTCATGATTCCTAAACTTCTGTGTCACTAGCATGTATTTTTAATCTCTTTTTTTTCTGTATTCTTTCTGAACACATGCTGCATCCTTTATGTTAGTGTACAGTAACTGGAAAAAGGGGAGTTTTAGAAATAGAAGGTTGTTTTGGTTTTTTCAAAGAAATAGTCTGAAGACTTCAAAGTAACATGAGTAGAATGACTAATTCAGTCCTTTTCTCTCATCTGCGCATGCTTGGAATTTTTGCATTGTCATGCACTTTCCAGGTAGATATCCTTTCTTTCTCCTTCCTATCTATGTGAGTGATATTTATTAGAGATCTGTCTTTGCATCCTCACGTTGTGTGCATCTTCTTTTAATTTGGCTCTCTCTGTTACACTGCATTTCTTCTTGTCATCCTGACATTTTTTCCCTTTTACTTGCATGTTAATTACTTCAACTTGTTTTTTTTCTCCTCCACAATAATGCAGTTGTTTTGTCTTATTCCTTGGTAGCTCTCCCAGGCCTGAGAAAAGACACAGTCTCCTTAGCTGTAGTCTGTTTTTGCACAGGGAATGATTTTCTTGTATTCTTCTTATCAAGTGCATCCAGTAAACTTCATAATAGATGAGACTAGAAATCAGTCAAATTATCCCTGTGTTTTAGCAGTATGGAAAAACTGAAACACTGTATGTCCTCAGTTCCACTTGAGATGATTTTGCCTTCACCATTGTGACTACTTGAATTATGGAAGAACTTTATTGGAATTGTATGAGTATTAATGCAGTAGATAAAGGAGTATGTCATTCTTTTCTTGCCCTAACTTCTCTATGAAAGTTCAGCTTCTCAAGAATATTGTTATATAGTTTTACTTTCTTTTCTTTTTACTTCAGGTGTTTAAATAGATACTCTTCACCTTGATTCTGTCTTTTTTTCTGTTTTGTTTTTTTCTTAAGTGAAATTGAAGTGCTCCTCTTGGGTTCATTTGCTAACCCTTTTAAAAAAAGCCATGAACCTAACAGCATTTATAGCCCACAGTTTAAACAAAATAAAGGTTGATATAGTTGATTTCAGTGGTGGATCGGGATATTGTTATTTACCAGGATGGTTTCAGATTATGCATAACATGGCACTTCTCTAGTGCTTTATAGTATTAATATCAAGAATTCTACTCAGTGGTACCACAGTGCTTTACAGGGGAAAAAAAACCTCAAACTCCTAAGAATCTGAAAAATTTTGAAGAGTTTTGAAGAATTAGGATATTTTTTTGCCATAGCAATCCATTAGATTGCTAAGAGACAAACAGTGATCACTTGCATTTTTTTAGGATATCACTGTCTGACTACAAGCATATTTAAAATCCTTACTAACGCTGCCTTTTTACAAGAGAAATTTAAGATTTCTTTGAGATGCTGAAATTGCATCAATAACATATAGGAAATTATAAGCCATTGCTGCATGCTTTACTCTGTTTTAAAATGGTATATTTGTGTGTTGGTTTTGTGTATTGTTCACATATGTTTAGAGTAGATATTATAAAAGCAAACAAATTAAAAAACACCAAAAAAATCTAATAGGTTGTGCTTTGAAGGTGACAGCAGTTAACTGTTGTTGCATTGTCTCCAGATATTAGAAGTGAATAGTGTATTTAGGTACTTAAATATGGGTCTGTAAGTCTGAATTTAGGCATTAATTTAAAAATAAGACAACCCAAATTTTCAGGTTTGCTTAGCTTAATTTTCACTGATTGTGTTGTGCTCTCTTTATGTGTGTTTGTACTCTTGCATGTGGCAACAGCAGTATATTTCATTCATTTCTGACAGTGTTCAGAATTCCAGCATGAAGTATTTTGGTCTTAAAAGGGGCAGGTGTACCAAGCAAAAGTTAATACTAAACATTTTCATGACATAATTTCAGTTTATTTGGAAATAACTCATTCATTTCTTTGTATTAATTTGTGAAAGTATCCCAGTGGACAAACTGATATTAAATAGATACATAGGAAGTCTGTTTGTGTTTAACTTCCTGATACACATGCACATACACACGTATAAAGTTTTCTGCCAACTTCCATGTGCTACTAATACTTTGCTGTACTAGCCCACTAAAAATTGCTTCTAGGGTTGTAGATTTAACTTTTTGCATGTTGGGATTTTCTGTAGAACAGCTAATTTCTCTTACTTTTAATGCAATGATTTGTGACTTTCGTTTCTCGTCTTTCCTGTCTGTCTGACTCTTATGTTTGTGCTTTCCACTTCACAGGCATGCAGTATGGTGGATATGTTAATAATCAAGCTAGCTCTGCACCAGCTCCCTTGTCATCAAGTTCAGATGATGAGGAAGAGGATGAGGAGGATGAGGAAGCAGGTTGGCTTTAGCTTTACACCAGTATCTTGTTCTCTTCTTACTCAAGGTTTTCTCCATATTTCCATCCCGTGAAACTTTTTCTTCCTTTAAGACAAAACATCACTCTGACTCATCATGTATCAAGTTAACTAGAAATTTCCCAACTGTTACTAGTGTAGTAAATGAAAAGGAGTTCAGTGGCCAACAAATGGGTCTTTTTTTTGGTCATATTAATATCTGATATTTTATTGATCTAACAAAGTAATATTCACAACTTGCAAGACTCACATTTTTAATATTTTGATTTGGAATGGGTTTTAAACTCTTAACTAGCTGTAGAACTTAGACTGATAATTGCTTATGTTAAGCAACGAGATACCATACATTAAACAAGTGTTTACCTTTTTTCTCATTTTATGCATAGGGAACTCTGACAATTAAGGTAGTAAAGTCAATACTGAAAGGTAGTAAGCATGCTTTATATGACAGTAAATTAATCTGTGCTGGATTTTTTTTCTCCTTCTAAGGTATATCTCCATGGTCAGGCATATAGGTTAAATTTTAATCTGCTTGCTTTGTAGGAAAACTTAAAAAAAAATCAAACTTTTTAAGAAGTTTGTGCTGATAGATTGAAATATATTACGTACTTGATTGCAAGGATTCTGCCTGTGCTTTGTCAGAATGGCTTGGTTTTGTGAGTTTGATATTTCTTCTCACCTTAGTTTCTTGAATTATGGTAACATTTTTTCTTTGAGCTTATAGAAGTCTTTACTGTCTATATGAGTGTAAAAAGCTTTTTGAGAGAAGCATTAGACTACTACCCTTGTTGATAGATTGAAGTAATAGCACATACCTTGTGTTGATATACTGCTCCTGTTTGTGTGTGCTGGCTTTTAGTATTGATTTGGAATAGCAAACTTTTGTAGCTTTTCCTATAAGCTTATAATTCATGTTGTAACTAGTCAGAAAACAAAATAAGTGTCATATTATTCAGAATTTTATTAAAATAATTAAATCATCAACTAGAATACTGTGAAAATAGCTTAGTGTACTCATACTAATTCTGTGAAGAATGGAGCAAAACAATTATGGCATTCAATCATAATTAAGAACAGTGTGCTGGGTTCCCATGCCAAGGTTTCTGTCAAAGAATGCGTCAATTGTGTTTTTTTTTTCTATTGATTTTAACCTTTCTCTTATTATGTTGTTCCCTAAACAAAGTTTCATACTCCCTACCATCTTTCTCTCTCAAGTTCTGTACTTCACTAAAACTTGTAGCCTTGGCAGTATCGTTGTATTTAAATTTATCTTTTGGAAAAGAGTGAAGGGGCACCCAGGTTCAATACATAGGCTACCTGATTAATAAGCATCCTGTCACCAGCAATTAATGTTAAGTCCTAAACAGATTCAGTAGACAGGTTTCTAGCTCAGTCTGTCACAGCGGTTTTATGAAAAATAGATGTAGGAAATTGGGTTGCTTATGATTGTGCAACTTCTCAAGTTTTTTGTTGACTTAACAAAGGTATGTTTTGGGTTTTCTGTAGTAGGACTTAGCAAAGTTTTAAAAGCCCTACTTTAAAAGTTCCTGCTCAGGGAACAAAGTAAGGAATCCTGTTTCCTTCAGTTTCTAGAATAGAAAGATAAAATCCTCCAGGATTTAAAAAAGAGGGAAAATCTGAAAACTAAGATTGTATCAATGTCACAGTGTTAAATTTTATTTTAAATAATATATTATTTTTAGTGTTATGGGGTTTTTTAATAGTATTGGGGTATTATTTTAATAGTATTTCTGTTTCTTAGCTAAGTGCTTTAAAGGCACTTAGCTAAGTGCTTGAAATGCTCAAAAATAATCTATACTGTCATGATGGTGCCATAGTATTGCTGTGTCCAAAATGTCAGTGATGTTATGTTTCATAGGTAGGAGTCTCTTGGAAATCTCAGTTGAAGGGCAATCGAATCTCAAATGTCCCACCACTGAAGTTCTCCCTTGAAATATTTTCAACTTTGCAATGGAATGCGTGGTCATGGTTGATCCTTCTGAGTAGAACAGTATCAGTGAATCTTTCAAGTCTGTTCTGCCACAAAAATTATACATGTGATTCTCTTTTTTTTTTTTTAAATTTTAATTCTTAAATAGACTCTTTCTTTCTGTCAGACTTCATGACTTCATGTGCTTTAAGGAGCAGATACATTTTATCTCCTCGGCCCTTTTTCTTTGGAAATGTGTCTGAAATGGCATTGGAAGAGATGTTTTCAAATATTCTTTTGTTTGCAATGTTTTACAATAAAATATTGAAGATCTATGCATAGGTCGAACTAAAAAGTAAGCAGTAAGAATTTCTTTAGTACTAACAGCTATGTATGTACTCATTGTGCTTTTTTTATATTGTCTAGTTAAATTTTGGTACTTACTTTTACATAGTTACTTTTACTTTTGGGTGAACGAAAAGTAATTGTTTATTCTGTCTGAAGCTGAGGCTTCTTGTCAATGATAATGGAAAATAGAAACTTTAGATTGAAAGGAAACCAAGCTGTGAATTACAACAGGACATAAAGGAGGGAAGAATTAAATACTTGACAGTTTGGCTTGAAGGTGGGGATGGTGCATAATCACTCTGAAGATGATGGGAATCTTCAGCTGTTTGCAGTTGTGAAGAAAGTCATGAATGGATATTTTTAAAATGTGCACGGCTTCAGTTGAGGTACTCTAGAAAGAGCTTTTGGTTTAATAGAAAAAAAATTTATTTCAAGAAAGAATTTTTTTCATTGTTTTTGTCCTTTTCCTGTCAATCTCTCTTGCTATTTGTTGAGTATGTCCTTGTTTGTTTTTTAATATCTTGTTAATTATATCTTCCTCCCTCTCCTTTTTGCAGTGGTAATAGTCTTCATGTATTAGGACTGAAGTGGTGGGGTTTTTTTCTAGGATCTTTCTTGTCAGTTTCTTATCAAAATTTTAAGAAAAAAATTCTCAGTCTCTTATTTATCAAAAGTTTGGCATTTCTGAAGTACCTAAAGTTAAACTGCTTTCCTCCCCCAGCACTTGATAGTTCTTCTACTACAAGCAGTGCCTCTCCTGTTCTGAACAATTATGATGCCCTGGAAGGAGGTGGCTATCCAGGTAAACTCTTCATTTTGAATTGTTTATTTAAATACTTAAACGTGGTTTTTTATTATTTCTGGTGTTGTTTATTGTTAGTTAACAAGCAGATGAAAGGAAATGCCTATGAAAGGAATGAGGGAAATCATCAGAGAAAACATACATGCCTTTTTTAGTCACTTCACAGTTTGAACGTTGAAGCTGACATAACCATTTAAGAAAAATTGCCTGAATCGTGTCATACTTTCCATTATAGTATTGAGGGTAGTACTGAAAACATGCTAAATGTGAAAGCAGCATCTTTCTCTAGATCATACTGTGTGCCTGATTGTGTTGACAGTAGGAGCTTCTAATAGTGACTCACACACCACAGAAGTCAACACACCACCACCAATATCAGCTTGCAGAGATGCTTGGACTAGGTTTTCTTCTTCTCTTTTTCTTCATTTAAAGAAAATGGCTGCTATTTTGCTAATTTTTAGCTCTAAAGATATCAGAACTGTCAGGTTGTTTCTAAAGGAACTTGCTAACTGACTGCCTTGGTCTTGAAATCTGTAGAGCTGCCATATTAAGAACAAGTGGAAAAGATGCTATTCAAAGTATGTTAGCCAGTATTTTAAATGATAATTGGATTAATTTGGAAGGCCTACCCCTCTGGCTCTTTTTTTTCTATATCCCGGTGCTGCAGGGATATACAGGACAAACTTTCATCAGAGTTATAAACTGCAAAAGAGACCAATTATGCATAATTTCTCCTCTACCACTTATAATACTGTGAAAACATAAGGCTCATCTGACCAAACTATTCTCTAAATGTAGATACAACTTTTAATGAAGTCACTGTAGAATTATAGAATGATTTTAGCCTTATGTTTGACAGTATTCAGAAGTGGTAGAGCAGAGACTAAGCATGAATGGTCTCTTGTGGTTTATATCAAATATATATGTTGTAATAAAATGTGGTTCTAAGAGGTTTTTTCTTTTTTTATTCAATTGAAGTACTTTTCAGGTTGCCTCTTTTTGTAAAGCAACATTTTGTTAGTAGTGACTATAAGTCTGTGGTCATTTTCCCATATATGTCATCTTTGTCACTGCAATTGCAGTAATCTTCCTTGCTAATTGCTTTTTTCAGTGCAGAAAAATAACTTGATAGGTAATGAAAACACTTACAAATGGAAATGTTGTTTGTAAAGCATTTAGGAATTTACGTTTAAATTAAGAAGGAAATAGTAAGTATATTCAATACCTTCTGTGTGATTTCTTTTGTCCATTCAGATACACGTTCTGTGACCAGCAGTCCAGTTCCTGCTCCATCAGTCCCGCAAACATCAAAAGCTTCAAAACCCTTTGGTTATGGATATCCAGCACTGCAGCCTGGCTACCAAAATGCAACACCAACTACTCCTGTGCAGCCCAGTAATCCAGGACACCATCCTGGTTTTCAACACTATCCACAGGTTTGTATTTTTAATTGAAAAGTTACGTCATCAAATAACTTCCTTGGAAAACATTTTTCTACGTGTTGTGTTTCTCCTTTTATTTTCATATTTTCTATTTTATTTTTATAATTTCTGAGACAACAAATGTTAAGTATAATATTGATGTCGTAGTTCTGGATCTAAACTCATTGGAAGGCTTTTGAACGAAAATTTTAAGTGTGCCTCGAAGTAGTTAAGCTGAACAAGTTTGTTTCACCAGTTATTAGCAGGTTTAAGGTTTGGTGTTTCAGAGAGCTGAACATCACTGATAGGAAACCATAAGGAAGTACTTGATCTGCATGTATTTGAGCACTACTATAGGCTATGATCTCAAGCATTAAATGACCTCATGAGCAAGGCATGGCAAAGGGTCCACATAAAAGAGCCCTGTAGAGTTTGTGCTGGCTGCGTGTGTGATGGGGCAGGCTGACTGCATCTGCTCTATTTTCCTGGCAAAGAGAGCACCAAACACCCAAGAAATCATGTACAATCACCTGACTCCTGTCATACATGTGAATCACCTGAGTGCAGTGAAATCTGAAGAAGAGACAAACACTGAGGAAAAATAGAAATGCTGAAGCAGTGCAAAGAAATGTATGTGTGAAGAGGTCAACAAAAAGAAATGTGCTGATTTACAAATCTTACTTTCTGAAATAAGGGCCAGCTGGCAAATAGAGTGAAACTGCTGTTGTAGGTGATCACAATTCCTTAGTGATCTGAGTGTAGTACCATTACTTACTATATAATATCCAGGAACATTACAGAGGTAATGTAAAATGTGACCTGAAAGAAATTATTCATTGTTGGGTTTTTTTTTAATTGAAAGGATTGGTTTCATCTTCACTATAATGTGAGATGCAGGTAGGCTCTTTTCAGGATCACATAGTAGAAGAACAGCAGTTGCAGCAAGTGAATTCTAGTTGGACACATAAAGAGAAAATTCTTCAGGAATGGAGTGGGGAAGCAATAGAACAGATTGTGTTGTGAAATTGTTAATCCTTAGATATTATCAAAACTCGACAAGTCTAAACTAACTTTCAAGTTTTTTTTAAACAACATAAGCTGACTTTTAAGATAGCCTTGTTTGAGTTAGAGATTAGACTACCAGACTGCAAAGGTGCCTTCCAACCTAACCTTTTCTCCTCTTCTATGGTTTTAGTTTAAAAATAAATATATAAAAGCAGTGTCTGTAACTTGAAAAAGTTACATTGCAACAAAAGTTACATTGCAGAGTCCAGGGACGGAAATTGTTTCAGCCTTTCTAGTAATTTGTTTTCTTATGCCTGGAGAGATGGAAGGATTATGTGTGACTGACTTCCTGTGTTGATTTGTGTCATGAATTTGAATTTTGTCCGATGATACATATTTAGAAGGTATGTCACATTTGTCTTAGCATCTTTAAATTTCTACCATACGACCCTCTTCTTGTTTGTTTGGGTTTGTTACTAAGTGCTGCTGTATCTTTTTTCAATATGTGTCTGGAAGAAAGGGGACTACAAGAGGGTTTAAGGTTGTTATTTAAACATGAATGTGTGTTTACCTGTTTGTCATGCTCTTACCTTTTTCAGCAATATCCAGGTGTGAACCAGCTGTCCTCTTCCTTAGGAAGCTTAAGTCTACAGCATTCTCAGCAGCCAGAAAGCTTGAGACCAGTAAACCTTACACATGATAGAAATATTTTGCCAGTGTCTTCAGTTCCAGCACCTGTGCCTAACTTGAATTCTGATCTTAGGAAATTAAACTGCAGTCCAGAGTGAGTGTACTGTGTCTAGAACAGTATCTTACATTTTTCAGTAGCTAACAATTAAAGTGTCAAAAAATGTATAAAGTGACTCCTGAATTTAAATCGTTGTGATGAGTTAATAAAAACTCTTTCACTTGAAAATGAGTTTATCCTCTGCATCCTTACACAAATGTTGAAACTGTCCTACCATCAGAATACATTATATGCAGCGGGAGTATAGCTTATTTCTTTATATTTTGAGAAGTCTGCTTAATCTTCACCTTGTTTTATCCATTTAAAAAAAAAAGTTTTAATAAATACCTTAACGTTATGCAGTAGAATATTTTTGTAATATTGCACGAGATTTTTTCTGGAAAAGTATTATGATCATGCCTGAATACACTGAATAATGTATCCTTTCACCTCTGATTAACATGCTGTTTAACAATAGAATTAATTAACAACTATCCCAAGTCAAGTCCAACCGGGTACAACGGCAAGTGCTATTCCCCAAAGATTTTATTTGTAATTCCAAAATAAGTATTCTCTGTTGCCCCAAAGTGACTCAGCGTCCTTACTGCTCTAGTGACAACACACAGTCCCACCAGAAAACAGAAATCGGAAAGCTGAGAGCCTAGAAATCATTCTTAAGTATGGATCACTTTGGAGAGCACTATTTCTGCATTGGGTTTTTTTAGTGTCCCTTAAATTATCTTGAAGTCTATCCTCCATGTTACACAAAAGAAAAGATTTTGACTCTACTCAGTATTTGGGATCCTTTTCTACCATTTTCTTATGTGAATATTGCTTTCTGAGAACTAGTAAATACTATATTCCTTCTGTAGTTCCTTCATTCGAAAAATTTTTATAATGAACAGAAAAATACATATTTTTACATTGAGTGTTGTACCCAAAGCAGTTCTGATTCTTTAGTGCAAGTTGGTATACTTGCACTGCTGAACTGCTAAACTGGGGAGTGGGGGACTGGGTTTTTTTGTTTCTTTAGGAGGCCTTTTTTTAAATCTCTTTGCATTTTGTTTTTTATTAAATCAGCTTTGTAAAACACAGGATTTCTTAAATTTCTAAGTTCTTTAAAATCTGGTGTTAACACAATGTTTTTAACATCTCTTAAAATTTAATTTTCAATATAATGTTTTTATTTCCTTTCAGCTCATTTCGATGTACATTGACAAATATTCCACAAACACAGGCTTTGTTAAACAAAGCTAAGCTTCCTTTGGGTTTGTTGCTGCATCCCTTCAGGGACCTAACGGTAAAGTTTTGTACTTCTTTTTTTTTAGAGTGTGTATTTAATACGTGCATTTGTCTTATTTTCATTCAAACGAAAAATGACAATGAACTGTAAATCCTAATTTAACAGAAATACCAAAAACTTGTTTGGGACTTAGGAGGAAGGGAAAAAAGCCTTGAAATTGCTACTTCATTGAAATTCATAAGGGAGAAGCTTTGGAGAAGTTTTTCCTTGTTGTTGGAAATCTTTGCTTGCCTGTGGTTCTCCGAAGCAGTGAATTACTGCTCTGTGTGTTGGGCTCACAACTGTCAGGTAGCTCTTGAAAAGGTGTTTACAGAGCCCTCTTGTGCTCATGTTGAGTGTATTACTGGCCTGATAAATGCTTTCAACAGAAAGTAAGCACAGTACAAGATTGAAGATGTATTTATAACTGTTAAGCATCTCCTCACCATCTGATTTATTAGTATTTATGTAAAAAGGTGAATGACTGTCTGGTCTAACTTCTTTTTATAAAATATGTGTTATTTGTGTAAAGTTTTCTATCTGTCATATTTAGTCACTCAAAGTGGTCCTGTCTTTCATAATTCTTCTTGCACAGTAGCTCTAATTTAAAATACTTTCATTTAAAATCTTAATACATCTTTGATTGTGATATTAGATTGAGACACTAATTAAATGTTATTTCTTTTGATTTTAATGGAGAAGTTATTTTTAGTAAGGCATCATAATTACTCTGTATGAAAATAAACTAAAAAGCTAAAAGGAAAGATGATAGAATACATAGTCTTATGAAGGTTTTATGAATTGTACTGCACATTTCCACGAAATGTATCATATACCTTTGTGACAGCTTTCCATTGTTTCTTTGTAGCAATTACCAGTAATAACATCAAGCACAATAGTAAGATGCAGATCCTGCAGGACGTATATCAACCCTTTTGTTTCTTTCATTGATCAAAGGAGGTGGAAATGCAATCTGTGCTATAGAGTTAATGATGGTAAGTTTCTGTAGCAGGAGATGCTTGCATATATAGTATCTCTTTCAAGCATTTGCATCATATCAGTCCATAGGAAACTTTAGATTAAAATGTAGATTAAAGTGTCAGTGTTCTTATGATCCAAAGATTTTAAAAAAACATCTTAAGTCAGATGTGTTGTGCATTCTTTTGAAGGAAAAGATTGTTTTGCAGTCTTGTGGGAGATGAAGAAAATGTATTCACATAATGCTGATTACTTGTATAATGAATTCAGCTTATTCCATTGACTGCTGTTGCAATATGCAAATGGAAACATGATGACAGCTACTACTGTCTGCAGTCCAGACCAGGGGTTATGAGAAGCAATACAGATTGCTGCTTGGTGTGAAATGCTCTATTTGCATTGGTGTTTTATAGTTGTGATGTAGTGCTATTTAAAATAAACTTTCTTTTCTTTCCAATTACTTCACTTGGATGTTGCTTGAAGTGTTCTTTGAAGTGTTCCTTCATTTTATGTATCCGTCACGTGAATTTTTTCCTGTTGTGATAATTGAAATGTGTCCACATTACTTTGCTTGTAGCTTCAATAATGTTTTTTATTTGCTGACAAAAATATAATCTGTATTACATTTTTTTTTATAGTTCCTGAAGAATTTATGTATAATCCTCTGACACGGTCTTATGGAGAGCCTCATAAACGGCCAGAGGTGCAAAATTCTACAGTGGAATTCATTGCTTCCTCAGACTATATGGTAAAAAACGTTTTTCATGGTAACTTGAGCAAGAGCAATTGCATTTTAATATGAAAGCATTTAAAATTAATGTTGCATATTGCTCCAGTGGTGTGTATTAATTTTCCTGTGAAGGTCCTCTTAACACTAAAGATTATTTAAAATTCATATTTTGAGGTTTTGCTAATGCAGACATTCAGAGGCTTGTCAGTTAAAGTCAGTTCAGTGTGTATTGTCATCCATTTTAGTTTAATGTGTCACAGTCAGATTTGAACCCAATGCAATGTAATTTCTGGCTTTCCCCATTGTTTTGAGGAGGTTTTGAAAGACCAGTAATGGAATAACAAACAAATTAATTTAGCTTCAAATTTTCAGTTAGTAATTGTGACAGAAATTATTCTTATCAGTAGTCAGCTTACAATTGCTGTGATAGTAGTCTTGTCTCCAAAAAAGTTAAACAACACCTGGGAAAAGGCCCTGTTCATAATTGACATTATTAACAGCAGCAAAAATAAATTGTTCTCTTGTCTTTTAATTGAAACATTGTAGCAGAGACATTTGGCAGTAAATAAACAGAACTCATTACAGAGTTGGGAAAAGGTTGTAGGTAGAATGTTTTAACCCTGTTTAATGCATCACAGTGAAAGAACAGTGGAGTATAGAAGGGTGAATTCCATATCTTTCATGAATGTCATGTCTGAGATGACTGTTGGAAGGAGGGACTAATACATCAAATTTTTTTTCTGAAGTATAACACTGTATATTTATTACAAATGGCAGTTATTAACCAGTGGGAATTGTGGTTAAGTCTGTCCACATGTTTCTTAGTAAATTGCTTTTATTGCATACTGTGTACTTTGCATTTTTCTAAGTATTCCCTTTTCCCACTTCCCTTTCTAATGATTAATCAATTTTACCATTTCTTTGAATATGATTTTTAAACATTCTTTTATTTATTTTTTTTTTTACTTTGTAGCTTCGTCCTCCTCAGCCTGCGGTATATTTATTTGTTTTAGATGTGTCACATAATGCAGTGGAGGCTGGATATTTGACAATAGTCTGCCAGTCATTACTGGAAAACCTAGACAAGTAAGAGTATAAACAGTTTTTTCAAATCAGCTGACATGTTGTTATGAACAATAGTAATTTACAGTTTTGAAAAAAACTTGCATATAGTGTCTAAACATCCTGTCCTCAAAGAGCAGAAGTTCAGTTGCCCGGAATTCTGAAATGCAGCTTACATCTCTAAAAAAACAAAACCAACCAAAGAACCCAAACCACCAAAAAACCAAAAAACCCCAGCTGCTGAAGCAATTTACATGGTGAGAGCTGTCTTCCCTGAATGTGATTAAAGATGTATCTGCATATAATTTACTTACTTATCTGCAAAAAATATTTAGCTGTAACTTCTAGCAGCATGTTAATTGTACAAAGATCTATGCACTGCAGTGTTCCCCTCTACCAAGAGCAACAAAAATGAACTAAATTACAGAGATTAAGTTGTCTGGTTCTTGTGCTGAAATAACTAAGGTGCTGCATGCTGGATCCACCTAGATCTACCTGTGCCGCTTTCTATCTGTTCACATTTTTGCACTGGGACAGCATGCATGGGGTTGTTGCTGGTGCTTTTTTAGTGAGGCCTAATAAGCTTCACTGTGTTCATGTCTTTTGACAACTAATCCTGTGAAGGCTCGAAAATTCCTTTCTACAAATTTTTCTTGGGGAACTTGATTTTAGTTTCTCAGGAAGAAACCAATATGTACAATAAAATTCTTCCATTTATTAGTTTAGTCCTTCTTTGTTCAGTTTTTTATGGGTATTTTGTTAACAGATCTCAGAAACACGCAAAGTCTATAGGAAAATCAGTACATCCAGTTCATTTATATACCTAGGTGGTAACAACAATAGTCACCTTTTTTGTTTTTGGTCACTGTCATGCTTTTCAGCACTTGCTGATGTTTTATATTCTATTTGAAAAGTTACTTTTAGTTTTTAATTTTATATTTTTAATGCCATTTACTGAAATATGGTCCCCATGAGCAATAAGTAAGTTGCATTGTAGAGACATTGGATTTTGGTTTAGAGTTGTAAGTACTCTGTAACTACATTAGTAAATGGGTTTTTTGAATTATGAAAGAGCAGAATGCACTGTTTTCTGTTGAAGAACTGCCTTCTTTCATGTATCAGTATAATGTTTAAATGAACCTATTAGGTTCTCTCTTGGAGCAAAATATCAGTATATTAGTGAGTGCTCATCTATAACATTGGTCTTGTAAACCGTACCATTATCTCAGCTTTTCAGAAAATACTGAGAGAATATTGCTTGTATTCATGTTTCAGATCTCCTTTCTTATGTTCTTCCTTCACTCCTGTACACTAGAGCTGAGTTTCTGCTAACATCAGCAGGAGCTCTGAGTATGTATATGTATTGAGAGAGAGATTTAGGGCTTAATAGTTTATTTTTCAATGCTTCAGGCTTCCTGGAGACTCAAGAACAAGAATAGGGTTCATAACGTTTGACAGCACTGTTCAGTTTTACAACTTGCAAGAAGGTTTATCTCAGCCTCAGATGCTGATTGTCTCAGATATTGATGGTAAGTAAAAAGAAAATGGAAGCTGAATTTTTGAGAATCTATTATTTATTTTTCCCAGAAGAAAGATTAGAATCTCTCAACTATTCTGGTGTTAGGTCAATGTTATTGAATGTATAGTGAATATATTTTTGAAAAGTAGTCTTACACTAACTATAGAGTAGGTGATGTTTAAAATGTGAAATTCAAAACTTAATTTTGCTTTGAATAAGACAAACTTTGTATAGACCGTGTTTTTTTCTCTAACACACCTATCAGAAAATTAGACTATTTCATGGTATGAATAGCAGTGGGCAATGAAATGTTTTGTTCTATTTTAATGTTATTTTTTTCTTTAATGTTATTTTCCATTCTCCCTGCAGATATTTTCCTGCCTACACCAGATAGTTTACTTGTAAATCTCCATGAAAGCAAAGAGGTATGATTGCTTAAAATATATAATTAAATTTAAAGAGTAAACATTCAAATTAGATGTTCCTGTTAAACTTTGAATTCAAACTTACCTTCATAATATGTAGTTCCAATGCTAATTTTTAATTATACAAGTATTACGTGTAGTTTGATACATCATAACTTCTAAATTTATGCCTTTATTTTCCTTAATGTGTTAAAACTAAACTGAAATATTTGGTACAGATTGTGTCACTTCAGTTATGGTAGTAGAGCTTTTTAGAAACAGCAGAAAATCTCAAGCTTGTAAAGTCTTATAAAACACCTTTCAATCTGTTCTGCAGCTGATAAAAGACCTATTGAATGCATTACCAAATATGTTCACTAATACAAGAGAAACACACAGTGCATTGGGCCCTGCTCTTCAGGCTGCATTTAAACTGATGTCTCCAACGGGTGGTCGGATATCTGTCTTTCAAACTCAGTTACCATCCTTGGGAGCGGGGCTTTTGCATTCCAGAGAAGATCCCAATCAAAGGTCAAGCACAAAGGTAAAAAACTTCCTTTAAAATTCTTTTCATGAGACTAAGTATTGACCATGTCTTTCTGACTTGTGTAGTTCTGCAGATCAATGCTTGCTTTTTGTTTATAGCAGTTCACTAAATTAAATTATGTTTATACATTTAAGATCACACATGTATGTGTGATGTTACTTGTTTCAAAGTGCACGAGCTGTCTTTTGGACCTTTGGTTCATAGTTTTCCTTGGCAAGGAAAAGAAGCTGCAAATATTTCTAACTTGGTTAATGTCAACCTGAGTTTTTGATCAGTGTGGATATTTAAATTGTAGACCTAAAACATGGTTTCTTGTTATTTTTATGGCCTTGTAGTTCACAGCATCCAATAAGTGGTACACAGTTGCATGAATGTTTATTTGTATGAGCATGTAAACTTCCTCGAAAGTAGGATCATAACTGGTTGTAAACGCAAACTTAAATAATACGGAACATAAGGAAAATAGTTTCTGAAGGTGGGAATACCTGTAAGTTACTATTTAAAGGAAACTTCCTTATGATACTTTGCTGCTGACTAGTATGTCTGTTGTTCCATGAACTCTTAAAAAGCACGATTGTTGTCTTAACTCTTCCCTGTATAATTTATTCACTAAAGGTGGTCCAGCATCTTGGTCCAGCAACGGACTTTTATAAGAAGTTGGCACTGGACTGTTCAGGCCAGCAGACTGCTGTGGATTTGTTTCTCTTAAGTTCACAATATTCTGATCTAGCTTCTCTGGGTAAGGAGTACCTCATTCCCTCTTTCTGCACTGTTGTCTTACTTTAGAAGCATAGGCTGCTTCAGGAATTTTTAAGTCATGTAAATATTTTTGCACTTTCAGAATTGCAGCTCATGCTGCAATGGAATTGACTTTGAAGTAGATAGCAGTAAAGAACAGAAATATTGTATTGGTGGTATCAGACAACTTATTCTAGGATTTCACAGTTTTAAATGAGAATGTTCTCTCCTGCTCAAGAACAGGAAACAGCCAGATGGCAAGGAATAAATAAAGTTTAATTATAGGGGTAAGACAGAGTTTTCATCTTTTGATATTAATCCAAGATTTGTGCACACACTTAATTTTGCCTCCACACCATTGACTTTTTCTGCAGGCACTTCAGTCTTAGCTGCCAAAGGAGGTGTTTATTGAGCTCAGTGTATAATTAGGTCATTGTGTATTGAGGTGGCTCGTGACTGTCTTCAGTGGCCTGAGGCTGGGCCAGTTCTCGTGTTCTTATAGGTGTGGGTCCTAGGAAGAAAAAGATGAATAGATGTGATTTGTGGAAGGCTGGACACAATTTTTGTGTCCGGACTTCATGTTACAATTTTACCTCTTAACCATATCTTTTCTTCCTTCACAGCTTGCATGTCCAAGTATTCTGCTGGATGCATCTATTACTATCCATCTTTCCATCGTACCCATAATCCTGCTCAGGCCGAAAAGTTGCAAAAAGACCTGAAAAGATACCTTACAAGAAAGATTGGATTTGAAGCAGTTATGCGCATAAGATGTACAAAAGGTATGTCTTAAATACATGGAAAAGTTGGTGTAAGCGTGTTAATGATCATTTTGAATGTGCTTAAGTCTTGAGCAACATCAAAGTTCATGTTATTTCTCTTTCTCTGAAGAGTAAGGTAGTTGCTTTCTCTATGTAAGTTACATTCGCTTTTGGCATTTGTTGCTTTGCTCTTTAGTTGATGGCACGATCTTGCTTTAAATTGACATGTGTAGTGTAAGGGCATCAATTTGGAGCGTTCAGAATCGAGCATGAACTCTACAGGATCGTGCTGAAATGTCTAATGATTCATGTAATTGATTTTGCATGATAGAATTTTTACTGTTTTCTTAAACCTAGCTTGAGGGCTGTGGATTTTAGTTATTGATAAGAGTTTTCCATGCTGTTTTAAATTCATTCTGAGTTATTTAATCTGCTTCTAGGTCTTTCAATACACACTTTTCATGGGAACTTTTTTGTACGATCTACTGATTTGTTGTCCCTTGCTAATGTCAATCCTGATGCTGGATTTGCAGTACAAATGTCCATTGAAGAAAGTCTAACTGACACATCATTGGTTTGTTTTCAAACAGCTCTTTTGTATACTTCCAGCAAAGGTAAATAAATTCAAATTAATTGACCAGTGGGCTTTTTCTATAATATAATGTTTGTGTAGTTGGTTCCACAGCCTTCTACCGTTCACTATACCCTAAGAGAATCTTTTCAAGGCTAGTGAGCCTACTTGGCAATTAATCACATAATGGGAATCCTTATAAAGTCTATTTTGATGGGATAATGTGATTTAATCTCCATCTTACATCTGATTCAGCAAGAATCCTTTACTTAACAAGTGGTACCATTGTTACACGCAGTAACATGTTGGCAGGTACTTTGTCCAAATTCACAGACTTATGATGAATTGGAACGAGTTGCTACTACATTGGGTGGGCATTAAAGAATAGCAGCTAATTTCTATAATGGAAGATTCCACCAAATTTTGGGATGGAAATCCATGTACTTCATTTGTAGGATCAAGACACTGGATGTTGTAAGTCAACTTGTGCTGCTTTAGAGCAGAATTTGAACAGGTTGAGACAGGAATGAGCGACAGTGTTAAATCAATTTCCTGACTGGTATGTTTTTATAAAATGGGTGCATCTTAGATGAGAGGAGATATGCAGTAAAGACTGCAGGAGATAATTCACGATGGTTTCCTCTGATTTCTCTTAGGTGAACGTCGCATTCGAGTGCACACACTTTGCTTGCCCGTAGTAAGTTCATTGGCTGATGTATATGCAGGAGCAGATGTACAAGCAGTTGTCTGCCTCTTAGCCAACATGGGTGAGTACAGACCAAGAAGATTCAAGTATTTCTTTGTATGTTCTTAATTTTTCCAGCCATTTAAATGAAATAGTAAATGAAGCCTGGGTATTAAACTGGAGCACACTGAAACCTGAGAATGCAAAAGATGACAAAATCAAAGTTATATCAAAACTGTGAACCTAAATATTCCTCCTTCTGAATACTTAGTTGACCTTAACCTTTTAAAAGGAACCTTGTGTTCTTTAGAGTTTATTAAAGAACAAAGAATACTTGGATCAAAACTCTCATTTTTGTATCATCATCATAATTGTTATCTCAAACTTAAGCATTCTAGGATTACTTAAGAGACAGTGATTCAGTTTAGTGAGTTGCTGGAGACTAAAAGGCAGCTTCTGAAACAGTGTATCCAAATACTAGTTTTGTGTCCTTCTGTTGTTGGTGGGTTGAGGATTCTTACTTGTCCCAACTTGCGGGTCATAAGTAGATGTTTCATAGACTGATCTCTGACACCGAATGTGTGTGACTCTGTGCAGCATTTTAGTATAAGCTATGTTGTAAATTAGTAGTGAAATCAATTAGAAGAAATAAATAGTACTTCTACATCTTTTGAGGCTGGAACTAGATGATCTGTAAGGTCCCTTCCAACCCAAACAGTTCTGTGATCTCCTCTTAAATGCGCATTCAGTCCAGCAGGTGGCTTCCTCCAATCAAAGAATTTGCAGCCCTTGCTCAACAGAGAAAAGTGAAGCTGCATTTACACTTATCACAATTATGCCACTGAAATAATGGAGAAAATAACGGGAAATTTCTTGGGGGGGGGGTGTGGAAATCAAAATTAATTGCTGCAAATCTTCTCTTGGAGGTTGGGCAGCAGAATTTCAGCAATAGCTAAGTTATTTGTATAAGATTTAAAACAGGATTTATATTTAGTTAACTGTATATGACAGCTTTAAAAATTTCTTTCAATTCTCCAAGACTAATAACTATGGAGCTGAAATTAGCCACACTGTATTTTTAAGAATTGTGAAAGTGAGTTCCAGTATGGACAGTCATCTGATTTGCTCCTAAAAAATTTAAGACCTCAGGTGTGGTTTTGGGTTGTTTTTTTTTTAACCTTTAAAGCATAACCCAGAAGCTCAACTAATATTTTCAAAATTCAAGGGAATGAATGAGGCCATGTCTAATAACTTCTTCTATCCTTCTGCCCCAAACAGCTGTGGATCGCTCCGTTTCATCTAGCCTTGCAGATGCGAGAGATGCCTTAGTTAATGCCGTGGTAGACTCCTTGGCAGCATACATGTCAACTGCCTCAAACCTGCAGCAGTCCATGCTGATAGCACCAAATTCCCTCAAGCTGTTTCCACTCTATATTTTGGCTCTTCTCAAACAGGTATGTATAATCTAGTGGATTAATGTTTGATATTTAATTCTTTGTTCCATTTGAGGAATTCTTCTGTTCTAGGTCAAGCAGTGTCTGCACTTTTCTAAAATTAATGAAAATTGTGTTGTTATCTTTATGCTTACAGGACTTTCATGTAGAAGATGACTATATTAGCTTATTTTAAATTACTGGTGTCTGAACCATTTGTTAGTTTATTTGATTTTGATTTTTTTATGTTTTGTTTTATATTGGTTTACAATGAAAATAAGGATATCTGTACTGTTACAGTTAGCATTTCTCAGATTTTTGGCAGCTCATTGGTGTAGATTGGTGAAAGCTGCTTATTAGTACTTCTTCAACTTTATTTTATGGAGGAAAAGTTAAATATTTTTCAATACATATACTTTGTACTTTAAAGTTCCAAAAAGAAAAACTAGTTTCCATGGAGATAAGGTGAAATTTATTACAGAAATTCAAGTGATATAAAGGTCACATAGAACTAGTTACTACTTTTTTTTTTGTGATATCTCTGGATTACCAAACATCATGCATAAAAAGAACTTACTGCAGAGTTTTGTTATGAATAAATCTCACAGCTCAAAGATTTTCATGTCTGAGAGTTGTTTGTTCTCTTATGATGAATAAACCTTTATGCAAGTTTGGTAAGAGATGTAATAATAATCACTTATTTTCTTTGGCTTAGTGATTACTTCAGCCTCTGATACACTGATTATGATCTTTTGGTACTTGCATAAGTAATGTAGTTAATGATGGGTAAAAAACAGACCATTTATTATAAAGAAGATCCATGTAAAAGACAGAAATAAGAGTGACTGAGAAAACAAGTTGTTTAGGGGTTGGTTTTTGGGGGTTTTTTTTGTTATCTTTTTTAACCCAAACCAAAGTACTTGTGGCAACCAAGGAGGACTGATGTACTTAGCTTTGCTGTAGAAGTGAATATGAACTTTGATTATAGGAATATTCTCCATTGAGTCAGAACATGATGTTTACTTGATTGTGTTGCTTCTCGCAGCAATCATTTAACAATTGCTTTTAAAGGGAATCAGAAGAATTCAGTAGGAAGGAGTTACAAAACAAATTTTATCCTTTGAGAGCCTAGTTTTCACTATAAAACATGAAAGTATATTTCCCTTCCAAAGTTTTCCCTTAACAATGAATTCTTACTACTGTAAAATCAGAGTTAATCTTATGCACATAAGTATCTTGCTTGGACTCTGCTCATCTCATATCTTTCCATAATAGGTTGCATTGGTGAGTTTCAGAGGGCAGTAGCATTTGTCAAGAGTGAAAATGAGAAATGCTGGCTCAATTTCATGCAAATTTTAGACAAATTGAGGGGGAAATTTAATCCCCTTTATCAGTAAGGAGGGAGAATGGATTACGTTTTAAACTTATTTTATTCAAGCTCTATGATTCAGATTCTGATCTATCTCACTAAGATACATTTCCTGTACAAAAGCTTTGCCATCTTTGCTTGAAGCTTTCAAAATTCTGAAATGCACTGTTTAGATGTGACATAAAATACAGGGTTTGTTTGAGTAGCAACACTGTTCTCTTACAGAAAGCGTTCAGGACAGGCACGAGCACTCGCTTGGATGATCGTGTATATGCAATGTGCCAGATGAAGAGCCAGCCTCTTGTTCATTTGATGAAAATGATACATCCCAACTTGTACAGAATAGACAAGTTGACTGATGAGGTAATGTATGAAGCCTGTTTGTAGCATTTTCTAGTTTTAGTGGCCTGTTAAACCCAATGTTGTGCTGCAATAATTTAAGTTGTTATTATAATATAAGTGGAGAATTTACCATAAACTATAAAAAATCAAGAAAAATATTTGTTTTCAAGTTTTGAGTTGCAAGTACAGTAGTGTGTTATGAGCAAAACTGTGGTTTTCCTTCATCTTGTTTCACTGACCACAATAATTCCATGTTTTTCTATTATACAAAGAAAGCAGAGAAGATTATGCATTGGAAACACCTTCAGTATGCTTTTGTGTTTTACACCTGTCTGGGGGAAATGGGTGAAGTATATCTGATGGATGAATCTAGGTTTCATATACTGAAATCAGATAAAGTTGCCTGCAATAACAACAGTGGTTTCTCAGACTAAAGTGGATAAAACAGAATTGTACTTCTCGTTAGTCATGATCAGACTGAGAAGGTATTTCATGTATGAAACCAGATTTTATTAATTCAGCTTTTACAGAGGTAGTCTGGGAAATGGATGCACTTTTTTAATAGTAAGAAGTAAGACGGGATTTTATTTGAGGTCAAAGTTGGTTATAATTGCAAAAATAAGGGATTTTTTTAGGTAAGTTTTTATGAGTTTGTAGTTGCTAGCTTTGGAAAAGTATGTGTGGGAGTTTGGTTTTAAGTGTTATACGATAAATTGAGTCGTTTCTCTGGCAGTGGTATTGTTCAGCACAGCCTCTGACCTATTTGTAGTCTCGGAGTTTCTTTTGAGGTATTTCATAAACTCAAATGGGTGAGTCTAAACTCAGTGCTCTTCAGAGGAATTGATTAGTTAGTCTTTTTATACTCCACCCTTCCAAACATTTGAGAAGCTAACTTCAACTAACTTTGTTAAGTTTTTTTTGAGGCACTTAGATTCAAATGCTCTATTGTGTGCATGTCCTGTAAAGAACCACCAGTGTCTTTAGCAGATCCTGTTTTATTAGCAGAGGCTTTCAGATCAGTTATTTTTAGTACTATAATACAAATAATAGGGCTTGTTTCACCTATTGAAATTAATTGACAAAACGCATTTTAAATCAAATAACAGAGTGCTAATCTGTCAGTATTACTTCAGTTTAAAGTATTGGTGACAGAGACTGCTCTTAAATTTCTTGTTTCTCTAGAATATTATATATATTACAGAATTATTTTTTAATGTTTTTGCTTGTTTTCCTTCCTCTTAACACTTGATTCTTGAGACCATTGAGTAAAGCCCAGAACTTGCCCAAGTGGAATTCAGTAGCTTGATTTTCATAATTATGCATAAATCCCCCAAAACGTGTAATCTATGGCATTACCGTATGAAATTTTTAAATAGGGATTTTAGTTTATTTAATTATCTTTTACTACAGGGAGATGTACTTAGTCTGTAGACTGTTTTTCCCTACATTATTTGTAAAATGCTTCACAGGTTCTTAAGATACCCATCCTATTTTTGTATTGGAGGGGGAAGCAGCTTTAATCTGAAAATACTGGGGATTTGGGTTGGGGGAGGATATTTTTTAATAATGTCAGTGCTGACAGCCAGATTGTTAAATCAGATCGGTCATAGTGCTCTGTGGAGGAACCTGTGGATCACTTCAAGCAGGATGTTAAATCAAGGAACTTGCTGTCAATTGAATGCAGTAAAATAGTGAAGCCTCATAAGGAAGTACCATTTGATGTTGTTCAGCTCTTGCAGCATTTCTAGTAAAGTTGAATGCAATGAAAAGAATCAGTTGACACTCAAGTGTCAACACTAGAATTCTTTTGAAATATTGACATCTGTAGCATCAGAAATGTTACATAAGCAACTTAAATGAACTTCCACTATTATTTTTTAGGTAATAAAGTAGGCTTTAGGTTAAGTAACATTCTGGAACTGCTTGGTGTACATAATCATTTTAAGATTAACATGGTATTTTGTTACATGAGAATCCTCAAAATTTTACTAGAGATTAACAGTGGTTTTCGTGTTTTGTTTTACCTGGTTAAAGGTAAAATTCTAGTGTTATTGAGTATTGGTTTTTGTTACAGAGTACAATACATGTAAATGACAGAGTTGTTCCTCAGCCACCTCTTCAGAAGTTGTCTGCAGAGAAGTTGACAAGAGAAGGAGCTTTTCTTATGGATTGTGGCTCAGTAAGTTAAAAAAGTTACAAGTTTTACACACTTTTTTTTTTAAAGAAAAAAGAGGCAATGCATGCACTCTTTATTAAAAGCAGTCAACTCTCAACAATAACAGTGTAGTGAATCAGCATTCCAGGTAACCTGACAGTAATCTGTGTTTCAGTGAAAGACTTTCATATTTTGATCCAAGGAGTATCTTTGAGGCTTCAGAGGCTGATTTGTTTTTTTCATGATAGACTGGTCAGAATATATCAAGAGTTCACATCAAGGTGTTTTTTCTGGAATTAATGTATTTTTATTTTCCAAAATCTCTTTTATGGTTATTAAAATGTATATACTACAGTCTTTAATAAAACACTTTTCCTTGATGCAGGAACCTTCCCAGCTACACACAAATAAAGTGGTTTTATACAAAAGTGAGGGAATTGTGGAAAGTGAACAAAATCTGTAGATACATTTTAAGGTATCCGTAGAAATTACACTAAAACATACTTAATTGGATAAAGCATTATGCTACTCAAATGACAATCTAGAAAGTGCTTGAAACCTTTTATGAGTTCAGGGCTGTGTGTGAATGTCAAACTATCATCTGTCTTCAGATGTCTGAAATAATTACTATAATATGTTTTGGTAATTGATGCTTTACTATGACTTGCTTAGATTGGGAAGTCAGTGTCTGACAGAATTTGAGGGGGTAACATGGGAAGTTATCGCATTAACTGATGTGTCCTGCATCCTCATTCTTTCAGTATTTGCATTCTACTTATATTTTTTTTATGTTTAATGATCTATTCTAAAAATTACCAATGTACTAATAAGTAAATGTGCAAATAATGAATATAGACATGTATACATGAAGTGCAACTGGAGTGCTCAAGTGATTCATTTGCATAAAAGTTATTATTCTGGTATTATTCCTATTACATGACCACTTGCCTCTAAAATGTATGCATGACCTTTACTAAAACTGATTCTGTTATCTTACAGATTTTTTACATTTGGATTGGAAAAAACTGTGATAACAGCTTCATAAAAGATGTCCTTGGATACCCAAACTATGCATCAGTTCCACAGAAAATGGTAGGCATTTGAGTTGAGCTGTATAGTGCTTGCTCTTGGAATTTATATTTAATCTCTTTATTTCTGCATTTTCAGTTTTTAATTACGTAACTGTGAATTAGGGGGGTTTTTTATTGGGTACCTTCTAACTTGACAGCTTCATAGGAGCCAAATAGAAGTTGTCAGATGTTTTTAAGGAAAGAATGTAAACATTTTAAGTTTGGTATTTGTGAAATTCCGGAGTTGCTCTATACATAACTCCTTTTATTTTTTTATGGAAATGCATGTGCATTCACAAGAATAGGAAGGAATTTCACAGAATGAATACAAAAATTATCTATTCGGATGTGTTAATGGTTTATATTAGAGTTACTTTATTGATACCATGGTTTTCAGAAGCCTTGTGTTCTCTGAATCTGGTGTCAGATACCAAATCTATGGTATGACACGATAGGCCTGTAAGTAAGGGTAAGAGTTAAGTTTTGCTCAGCTTCCAAGCCTTGAGTTAATGTTAAAAAATGCTTTTAGCTATTAGAACATCAAAGACCCTTGGATGTGCTTTTTGGTGGAGGGGGTTTTATGTTATAACCTATAGTCTAGTGAGTGAAACAGAGCAGCAAATAAAGAGAAGTCTCCTCTTCCATGAGAAGTGATTCCAAAATGTCAACAATTGGCAGGTAAGGAAGGACTCTTTTAAGACACTCTAGAAAAGTTCAGAATCAAGTAGTTATATTCACATAGTACCAAAAATGTGTTAGTTCAGAAACACAGGAAGATATTTTCTGCTTATAAAGCTTCCATAGTATCAAGGGGTGAAGTGACAAGTGGTAATTATAAGAACAGGTTAAGAGTGGTAAGCTAGAAACTACTGTAGAATTGGACTACTTATTTAGAGTTTTGTACTTTGCATGTATTGGCAATTTAAAACTGGCTCCTCTGGTGGTGGTAAGTATTAGTTAATAGAGTTTTCAGGAAGAACTTAGATAGGAGAAGGGGGATAATTTTTTTTCTAAAGGTTATATAGCATCTTTTATACTGAAAGTGAGACAAAAACTAACATAAAGTTATCTTTACTTTTAAATTATGTCCTCCATTCTACAAAGGTAGCAATGGAACTACTTTAATTCTGAAATAAAGTCTTTTATGTCATACTGATTGTCTTATATTGACTGAAGAGTTGGTTTTAATTCTGTTTTTCCACCTTATTCCCCAACCAAATAGTCCAGTATAATCTTTGCAATTCAGAAATTTACTTGCAATTCAGACTTCACTTCTTGTTTTGCTCATCTTTCCAGTGATGTATAGTACAACATGTAGGAACTTGATTGCCAGGGGAAGATAAAGGCAAGAAGACTGCAAAGCAACATTTTGAAAAGATGACTTCTCAAATGAACTTGCTTTCTCAAATCTTTTGCACTTAAAATGCGGTTTAAGTTAAAGGTGTACTTAAACACTAAAGCTGAAGAAAAAATCTGTATATATAAATCCGTGGTTGCTAATTTCTCAGTAGAAATTGTGGCTTGAGTCATGTTACGACTTTCAGGATCTATTTCTCTTAAATAGTTTTTTAAATAGTTTTGATAATAAAAGATGCTGACTTCTGTCCATTACCTTCAACCAGACGCAGCTTCCTGAGGTAGATGCACTTTCTTCAGAAAGGACACGATCTTTTATATCTTGGCTTAGAGACAGTAGACCTTTAAGTCCAGTTCTTCAAGTAATAAAGTAAGTATTTCTGTTAGATACTAAGTTGTTATTGGCAACTTGTATTTACAGTGTGTAATTAAAACTGATGAAAAGCGCGTTTATCTGAGTATCATCATCTTTCCAGTTGATATAATGCTGTTATCTGAAACTGCTTAGTGACAAAGGTCATCTTTGAATCTAGTGCAAATTCAATTACTAATAGTTTTATTGTTAGGAATTAGTTGCATATTTTTATATTAAGAATACACTAAAGCAATGGATATCCTTCTGATCAATGGAGTTAGCTGGGTTAATTTCTGTTATAGCTTTTATAATATGCATATAAAAAAAGAAGTAAAGTAAGTAATCTGTAGATGGGTAAGTAATTGTATGTATTTGTTACTGAGCTCCATAGGACAGCAGCTGATTTATGATAGATGAGGCAAGTTTTGAAGCCTTTTCAAGACACAACTCACTTAAAGAAGTTTAAATGCAATAAAATTATTATACTTGAGACTACATTTCACTTCTGGAATACTCAGTTTACTGAGCCGGACAGGAGATCACTTTTTAGAGGTCACTTTTAGAGAGTATGATGACTTGCTTAGAGAAATAATGCTGAAATACAGGACTGAAGCTCTTCAACTGTGGCATGATGGCTGCTGCTTGAATTGCAAGTAGTTCTGAGAGACCATAGTAAACAGGAGGAGCTTTGCTGCACACTGTACAATACCAGTACAGAGGATTGTGTCTCTGATAATTTTTATTGGGACAATAATTATGGATAATATAATTATGTTTACTTTCTCTGTTCTGTTTAGATTGAGATTACATGTAACCAGAGATGTAATTTTTTGCATTTTTTCATTGCCACCAGCAATATTTGTTAACTTCTGACTTCTAAAACAGAAGTATTTTTACATTTTCTTTTTTGTGTTTCTGCAAGATACTTTAAATGCTATATTTCACCTGCTTTTCTACCATTTTATATTCCTTAAAAAGATGCTGTTGTTTGATAGTGTATTGCAAACTTCAAGGTTTTTTCCTAGACTTTAGATTATTTACAATTTTAGTATCTTTGGACTGAATGTAGATTTCAAAGGACAGTAAGAAATTTTTTAGACCTTAGGCCTCTGTTTGAATTTTGCAGTGGATTTTTTGCTCAATGTTTGATTTTGCTCAATACCTTCCTCTCTTCTTTCAGAGATGAGAACCCTGCCAAAACAGATTTTTTTCAGCATTTAATTGAAGATCGGACAGAAGCAGCTTTCTCATATTATGAGTTCTTACTTAATATTCAACAGCAGGTTTGTAAGTGACCAAGGAATAAATAGAAGAAAAATTCTGACTTCAGACAGAAGCATGGGCTGAGAGAAGCATATGGGAAGTTACAGAAGTGGATGCTTGTTCTTCACAATATACAGTGACAGCACTGTTTTGGAAGCTTTACAGCTAAAGAAGTATACATTTCCAAAAGAATTTTGCAGATTTACTTCAGTCTCAAAGTGCTAGGAGTGATGAAGCTGTTTCACTAGTAAACTTTAAAATTGGTTTGTACACGTATCCAGTTGTGCAGCGGTATGGTGCTCTGTTTATTGCAAGCTGGTGAATTTATGTAGCTATGTGGGATGATATTTCTTAACAAAATGTACAATTAGGTAAAGCCTTTTTTCTTACATTTATTATAGTAGCCCTTCCAGATCCAAATCCTTAACAGAGATGTCAAAGGGCAGTGATGTATGTTGGTTGTTTATATGAATTTCTTTTTAAGAGGAATGATTCATATTTACTAAAGACTTCAGCAAATTCCCTGTGAAAGTTGTAGAGTTTCAGTAAAGTAAATCAATTGTAGAAATAAAATATATAATGTACATAAGTATTACATTTGTAAAGAAAATGTAAAAAAATGTAACTAAAAAAAAGACTTAGCTCAGTGTGCAGACTTGTTGAGTGCTCGATGATGATGAGTTGTTTTGTCCCAGGCTAGACAATGAAGTTGACTAATAAAAACATGCTAAAAAATGTATCATTGTAGAAGGAATACAGCTGCTTCTTCTGTTAATTTTAGGTGAATTTATTTATGATTGGCTTACTAATTAACAATATTTTGCTTTATCATGTGGTTTTATATTTATGTAAGTGTAACCATTTTGCAACTAAACTCTTACCGAAATGAATATTGAAGAGAACATGTTTACCACTTTATTTCACAGATCTGTGGAAGGGAGGAGAAAACACTGCATAATCTGAAATGAGCTTTTAATACAAAATTCCTAAACCCCTTCTTATGTATTATCCTCAAGAAGGCATATCTATTAACTTTGTTTTATGTTCTGTAACTACTGTAGTCTTGGTCGAGGTTTCTGTAAACTTATGTTGTCTGCCCTTTAGAGTTAGTGTGGGTAATCACTCACACTTGTTGGTTTGAATTCTGCTGTGATCTAAAGAAAAAGAAGAGGTGATGTAAAAATTAATTACCTTACATCAGTGAAAGTAAAGGCTTTAAAATGACAAAATTCAAAATGTAATCACACTTGCGTATTTCAGAAACCTTGTTCTTGCTAGGGTTTTGGTAACTCAACGGTTTGGGCTTTTCGATAGATTTATGTCACATTTTTTAATTTGATTGTTGAGATGGTTTTGTTAGGTTGTTTGTTTTTCTTTTTTAGAGACACATTAGAATTAATGCATAAAGCACAATCACTTATACTTAGTATTCTGAACTTTTATCTGTTTGTTTTAATGAAATGTGACTACAATTAAATAATTAAGTACGAAAAAAGTAAATTATGATTAGTATGATTACATTTTAATTTAATGTAACCTTGAAGATGCTAACGTATTTTAAGTGCTATAGCCCCTGAATCAGATAGTCAAGGAGAAAATGTACTAGCTATGGTTTGCAAATGCTTTAAAAGCTACAATAATTAAATTCCGCAAGTAGTGTTATTCTGCATGTTAGCACAAACTCATTGTTTGGAGAAGATACCTTATAAGTTATATTTGTGTGCTGTCCTTTACTAAATGTGTTTAAGTTACCCAAAGATTACAAAGAGAAACTTTCCATTTAGTAGATCAATATTGTGTAATAAATGTCTGCGGCAATGCTGAATGTTGTCCCTAAATGAGACCTCTAGGATCTCAGTGCTTGTTTGTAGATTAATTTGCATTGGGTGAAAGCTGAAGCGTGGGGCATCTTAAAAATCATTTATATTTGCAAAGACAAGAAGGACATGTTACAGTTTAAATGCTCCATGATAGATGCTTCTGATTTGTGAGTTTGGTATTGATATCTGGGAACACCGTATGCCATGATTAATTGCAACATATTCTGTAAAATCATTTCTTAAAGCTTTATTCTTCTATGGGGTTTTGTATATAAAAATTATGAAAAGTACATCTTGAGAGCTATTTGTTCAGTAAAATTATTACACAGCACAGAGAATATAGTTTTTTTATTATTAATTTTAGAGCATACCTCCATTGTGACTGATGTTTGGTTTAAATTTTAAAAAGACAGTCTCATGGAAATATCTTGATTTTGAAACATCTCAGGATTCAGGATACTGATTTTAGTGGTTTGATCAATAGAATATCTGTAGGCATGGCAAGAGTACCTCTCTGAGGAGGGCCTGGCGGTCGTGGTGGACAACAAACTGTCCCTGGTGGACAACAGTGTGCCCTTGTGCCCAGGAAGGCCAATGGTGTCCTGGGGTGTATTAGGAAAAGCATTGCCAGCAGGAAATGGGAAGTCATCCTGCCCCTCTACTCAGCCCTAGTGAGGCTGCATCTGCAGTGCTGTGTCCTGTTCTGGGCTCCTCAGTAAAAGAGAGACATGGAGGTCCTGGAGTGGGCCTGGTGGAGAGATACAAAGATGATGAAGGGACTGGAGCATCTCTTACAAGGAAAGGCTGAGGGAGCTGGGCCTGTTCAGCCTCGAGAAGAGATGACTGAGAGGGGACTGTGTCAATGTCTGTAGGTATCTCAAGGGAGGGTGTCAGGAGGATGGAACCAGGCTCTTCTCAGTGGTGCCAAGCAATAGGACAAGAGACGATGGGCAAAAACTGATGTACAGGAAGTTCCACCTGAATAGGAGGAGGAACTTCTTTACTACGGGAGTGAGCACGCACTGGAACAAATTGGCCAAAGAGGTTGTGGAGTCTTCCTCACTGGAGATACCCAAGAACCATCTGGATGCAATCCTGTGCAATGTGTTCTAGGATGACCCTGCTTGAGCAGGGAGGTTGGAGCACATGAGCCCACCATTTGGTCCCTCCCAACCCTCAGTACTTCGTGATCTAAAAGACAGTTTTTCTTACAATGACTTGGATCACAAGATATACATCAAAAGACTAATTCCTACCAAGGGATGTACTGTGAAGCTCAATAAGCTTATTGCCTACTGAGTAAGGTTTTGGAGAAGAGATAAGAGGTATGCTTTCATATCTGCTTAAATAAAGTGCTGAACTGTCCAAGGTAGCTCTCCAGCCATTTTAGGGATTGAACTTTTCCCAAAACGCCTTCTACACTGCAAATATAAATCATGCCTATTTGCCAGGGAAGATGTCCCCCAGCCCCAGCTAAGTCAGTCTTTGGGTGATCAGTTCAAATTCTCAGTATTTTAAATATTGACACTAGGTGTCCTTTCAATGTCTTAGTTCTAAAAGCAACATCTTGTACCTCTTTTACCAACTAAGTAGTATGGAAGTTCCTGTGGGAGAAATTAAGAACCCAGAAAGCTCTTACAATGGTAGGACACATAATGCAGCCTTCAAGAAGAGTTATTGATCTTGATTCTTTATTTTGTTCTTAAGCTTATCAGAAATAAACCCATTTATTAATCTTGCTTAACCTGGCAATGGAGAAAAGATGACCAGGTGCAAGTAGTTTTCTTTGGCTTTGGTTTTCTGTACTTTTTGTCATGTACTGAAAAGATGGTTTTGTCAAAGATCACTTGTTAGTAATACTGAGAGTCAAGAGCCTTTCAGTAATTTTAAATGTAGAGTCATGTTTTTTTAGGCCAAGTAGATCTTAAGAATTTGATGCTAAAGTTACAAGGTATGGGACACAAATGGGTTAATGAGAAAATAATTGCAACCTCAGTCAGTGATTTCTGTAGTTAGAAGTATTAGCTTATGTTTAAGAGTCTGGAAAGATCTCATTTTGATTTCAATTTTGGAGTATACTTTCTCCCTGTGCTGTATTCTGATAGTGGGCAGGATATAACCCTTAAAATACCATTTTCAGTGATGGGGAGCGTGGAGGTCTGAGGCTGAAAATGGCAACAAATGTGTCAGTTACTGTATAAAATTACTTGAGTGACTTCTTGCTTAAAAGCAGTTATTTGGATTTCAATGCATGTTAAATCTTTTATATGAAATTTTCTGGTAATTTGTTCTGAAAAATGGTGGAGGGATGTTTCCATACACTATTGCTTCTCAAATTTTCATAATTAGAATCAGAAATATTTCTGAGTTTTAACATACCAGGATTTTTGGTACAGTTGTGTTGGGAATTTTAAAAGGGGAATGGAGAGACTGTAATAATGTTTATTTCTTTACCTGTCAGCCTCTAGAATTAAAAAAAAGAAAATAATTTCTAGAAGTCTAGCATGTCTTTACTTAAACTGATGTTATGTAATATTCAAATGTAGGAATCTGGAAAAGTATGCTTACAACTATTGCAATGCACTGAGATTGAAGTCTCTATAGAATATTTTGGTTTTCCTCACAAGCTACTGATGATGCCTTTTCATGAAAAATCCAAAGGCATTCTACTTACTTGAGTGTAGCAAGAGAATTCTCACATGATTAGTGTTGTGTAAAAGATTATCACAAGAGCAATGAAAATTCAAATAACTACAAAATAGATCTTTCTTCAGTTTATGCCTCAGTCATGAATTCTTACTGTTTTCCACTTGCAGGGCCTTTGTGTTTTCCTTTACAATTTTGATAACTAGAAAAAAATTAAATACTTCACAGAATTTTTTCTTATTTTCCTTTGAGGGTCCTTAGCAAAACTGATGGAGCTGCCTAATTAGGAGTATCAGTCATGCACAAGATTTTAGCAGGTGCACACTACAGAAGATAAATAGAGGAGATGGCAGAACTCCTGGAAATGTTTCACAACCTGTTTTAAAAAAGCAATTTTGAAAAGGAGAATGAGTTTTAATCCTTTGTCTTGCACTTGTTCATGTTTATGATTATATGGTTTATATTTTCTTAAAGCTACTTGCAAGGGTTTTATTTGATTTTTCAGATGTTAAGAGGAACCTATCCTAGAGGCATCAGGAAATACGGATCTCCAGTTACACCCTTAATCATGTTACCATTCAAAGAAAAGCGAGAATTTTACAGAGGTCAGGAGTGTTGGAAGGAAGTACTGTTAGGCTAGCAATTAGTATAATACTATTTTTCTTGTGTTTATCAATGTGAGTAGAAAGCCTCTGCTTGCAAGACACTGAGCCTTTGTGGGATTCTTGAGTGAAGTGATTATTGACATAAGAATCCTCAAGCATGAGAAAGAGTTGGTGATAATTAACCATCTTGGTAATCTGTTAGCCATAGGAAATACTATTCTTATATTATTTGAAAATATGTTTAAAAATAACAAAATGTTTTAATGTTAGAAAATCATTTGGGGAGGGAAAGTAACATTTAGGAAAATACTTTTTATTGTTAACAACTTCTGTAGATATGATGCTTTCAAATATTTCTTCAGACTGTAAATTTCAGCTTTTACGAATATAAAATGTTACTAAAAGTTATCTGATCACCTAATGCAGAAGCAAAGAAAAAAAGTAAAATATGTAGCAGTCATCCGTAGCTAAGGAATTCTTTCTGCTCTTCTCTTTCTTTTTAGCAGCTGAATACAATGCCTTTGTTATCTGAAATAAAGCTTAGGAGAAGCCAGGACTAAAAGTAAAAGTAGAATCAGTGGTATACGTGCTGGATGTCTTCATCCAGCTTGCTGAGCATGTGCAGAGCTTCAGAAAGATTGGTGTTTTGACTGTCTATCAAGTTTAGCAATTTCTTGCAATATGGCTGTATTTCTAAGTGCCTTATATGTTTATTTAAAATAAAAAGCCATCTGAGTTTCCAAGCTTCCCCTTTTCCCTCATCGAAGCTAGTATTTCTAATTACCAAAACTATTTACATGAAAGAATAATTTATTCTTGAAGAGCGAGTGTGAAATCTTTCAGCCTTCTAAACACATTTTGAAATTTTTAAGTTCCTGGAAAAAGAGTGGAAACTGCCTCTGCAGCCATGACTCCGGCATCTCTAGCAGTGCACATGGATTGGTTCTGCAGGAGGAACTCAGCCACTGAGGAAAGCAGCGCACAAGGGCTCTGTCAGCTGCTCTATCACCATCATACCACAGCTGGATCATCGAGCAGAGTTGCCCATTCACCTTCTCTGACATCCTGTCTCCTTTAAGAGTAACCGGTATCCGATGGTCAGGGTGAAACTTGAGAAAGCCCTAGTGTGTAAGCTGTCCTATCCCAAGTCACGTCTCTACCGTATGTATTTAGAGATCACCTTGGTATGTAAAACCCTGTCAGCATTTTTGTTAATCGGAATAAGTGAGTATTGTTGACCATATATTGAATAATTTCTTCTAATGAAAGGTTTTGCAATCTAACTACGCAATCTGTGGAGAAAAATTTTTTTTCTTCTTTCTGAGAGATGCTGAATGCTCTGTAGCTTCTTGAGGTGGAGAGAACAGGAGGTAGTAAACTGCTCTATACCCTTCTTTCTTCAGTAAACTATGTTCTCTCCTTAATTTACTTTCTAAGGCTTTTTCTAAGGCTTTTCTAAGTTTCTCTCTGTGTTTAAATTTCTGATGGTGTTCATCTGTTCTTCCCACACCACTTGATAAAACTATACTTGAGATAAGGTGCATAGTGCTATGCAAGGTATCACAAATGGTATTGCATGAACTGATTTATGTAAAGGTAAATCACCAATCTTTTCCTTTTTCTACTCTTTTTCATCCTAACTTCTTGTTACCACAAACTTTGTTAACCAGTAATATCTGGGTCTTTAAATAAGTGTGTATGTGTTTGTGTTATGGCTTCCTAAAGAAGTTTAAAAAAACCAAAACAAACCAGGAACCTGTGAACTGTTGGCCCTCCTCAGTGGCAGTTTCCTAAATTCAGCGGAATTTTTCAGCTCCTTACTTCACAGTTTAGCACTTGCCTTTAAAAGACAACTGGAAGTAACCAAAATCACATAGAAACTATGCATGTTGTGGAAAAGGTCTAGGCAAGACTGCATGACTTCCTGAAGCAAGAGTTAGGACTTCTAGGAATGTCCTTCTGCTTTAACTTGTGAATTTTATGTGACTCAAATGTAAAATGACTTAGAAACAAGCCTTTTCTCCAATACATTGCTATGCTCCTGGCAGTTTTTCTTCTTTAGCCTAAAACAATAACAGGGCAGACAACATGATATCACCTCAAAGGAAAGGAGGACTATTATTCATCCGAAGAATATTACCACAAAACCCTTGCACAAACATACTCTGCAAAACAGGCAGATGGAGTACAATGTTCTGGGGAGGGATGAGGGTTGGAGTGGATGCTCAGATCCCTGAATGTCTACATAAAAAAGGATGTCAGAATTTTTAGAATGAATATGGTTGTGACTCATATTGTTTGTGCTCAGCTCTAGTGGTCATTTGCAATGCGTAATGTAAAATGACTTAAACTAAGAAAAAGAACTTGTGTATCAAGATGTGCATGACTTTCTGTAGTGTGGTGAATGTTTATGCTTGTTCTAGGAGTCATTTGTTAGTGTTATTTGCAGGTTTTGGACTGTATTTATTTCAGTTCCCCTCTTTCACTTTGATTGCACTCTTTTGATTACACTTCTTGATTATACTCTTCTGTGTATTTGAGTGAAGTGTGTCAAACTGTGCATAGCTATTACTAACTCTCAGATACTAGCACTGAGTTCTTAGGCAGAGGTTTCACTGAGGTGCTGTCACCAGAAGGATTGTGCTGTGTTCTGAACAGTTATTGCTTCCTATCCAACAATGATGACATTCAATTTGCATGTGCTCATATTTTAAGCCATCAGTCATGCAGAGGTGTAGTATAAGTCATTAAGGCTTCCTGAGTGAGGAAAGCCACTTTCTAAGCTTTCTTTTTAATACTGCAGGTGCCAAGCTGAAGGTTTGAGCTCAGTCTCTGACAGACTGATAAAAAAGGGAAAAGAGCCTGAAAATGGCTGAAGCTCTGTCCGGCTGGTGTATCAAGGGAAGAGGGAACAGCTGAACTTTGACATCGTGCTGCTGCTCTCTGATGACAGATTGCCCTGCCTTGAGCAGGAGCTGGGCCTGGAATGACTCCAGAATTGAAACTCTAAACGGGAGCTCTCCACCCATATCTTTCTCTTATGTTGGTTGTGTATTTCACTGGAGCTGTGGCTCCAGTGGCAGGTTAGGCTGATTTCCCTGCTTAGTGGTGCCCAAAGGGGAAGTTTCGCCTTGTCCCCCTACTCTCCCACCACCTCCATTTTGTCAGCGGCAACAGTTCATGCCACTGCTTGTCCTGAGACACAGGTATTTACAACTGGACAGCCAGATAAACTCAGCAAAGTTCAAAGTATGCCTGTGGCATTCACGTCTCCCTGTACAAACCATGCCTATTGTTTCAGCTGCCTGCAACGTTGTGAGTGCCCAGCACCTTGAGGGATGGGGAATATAAACTTCATTTTATCCGCCAGAAAAGATGTTAGTGATAGAGACCTAGAAACTAGCAGGACTCTGCTCTTTGGGATCCTGAGGTTGTAAGGAACGCTCTTCACTGAAAAGCTACATTGGTTTTCGTACCTGCTGCACAAAGGCCTAGTGGGCTGCTAAAGTTGTATTGGGAATACTTAATATTAATTAGCATACACAAACAGTAGTCTTTGCCACTGATGCTATTCTAAGTGAACTCCTAGTGAGTTGGCCTGTTGCCACCCTGAGGTCTATTTCCACGTCAGGCTGCAGCCTTTCCCTTTTAGGCCTGTTCTTTCTTCATCTGAATCTTTGGGGGAGGTGGGCTTTGAACTATATTCTATGTATTGATTTCCTGCCCAGTGCAAGCCATGTTTGTGTGTGCAATCCTAACCTGAATAATAGCTTACTGCTTAGCTGTGATTTTTTGAGGCTTTTGTGCCTATCAAGAAACAAGTGATCCTCTGTGTCATGCCTGTATTGTTTCTAAATGTGATAATTACTTTTGTAAGAATTTATGCATAAAAGAGATATTTACAAGCCAGAGGAAGCATATAAGAAAGTATAAGCAAATTCTAAGAGACACAGTAAAAAGACTTGGAAGAGGGAGGAAAAAATGTTGACCATGAATCCCCTTAATCACGACTCAGGCTTCTGCTCTACTGACTAAATACTCGAGTGCAATTTAGACAGATTGGCAACTCTGTAATAAGAGTGTAATTTATGATCCTCTGCCTGGCACTAGCACTAAGCACTTCTCATTCCTTGAGTAAGAATTTATCTCTGTAATTGGAATCCAGGTATTTCCCTATAGGGTATCATGCCTTCCAGCAATTTATCTAGAAAATCTTATGGGCATGATCCCCTGCTCTATGAAAAATACAGAGCTTTAATTTGTGTTCTGTGTGAGTTGGTGATAGGTCTCATTTCACTCTTTCTTTACTAGAGAAGGAGGATTACTATGTTAGTACTGGCAGAGCTAATATTTTGCAATGATCTCTTCTATACTTTGAAGAGAGATTTTTTTTTCCCTCTGTGCACGGGGAGGGAACATAGTTTTTCCTGGTGAAAAAGTTTGTCTTTAAATTAAGTGGCACAGTGTTGATACCATGTCCAAGAGGAGCAAAAAAACTTTATGAAAACACAGAAGTTTGGGGTTCATTCTTGTGTCTTTGGGGAAAATTCAGGCTGTTTACTAATGACTTGTAAAGGCAGTTCCTCAAGCAAGGCTTGAGATCTTAGCTCATGTTTGCTGCTGAAGGGGAGAGATTTTGCAGCAGCTTTTCATCACCAGATGCAAGATAAATCTTTCAGTATAGACATAGTTTTGAAAAGATGTATCAAATAATTTTATTCCATTCCATTTTCTATTTTGAACTGTGGTATGCAAGAGTTAAAAAACCTTTAGCTATTGGTTTTCAATTAAGATGCACTAAAAAATTTTGTTCCAGGAGTATGCTGGAAGTAGTAGTAGGAAATCCTGGTCACTGAAGGAGGACAGCCTTAGAGGGAGAACTTCAGAATATCTGCTGTAGATTTGGTATTACTGGGGAACTTTTAAGTTTTGTCATCAAAATTTGTCTGCTCTCTCTCCCTTACCCTCCAGCTCTGGAAAGGTACCTGTGAACAAAGAAGGAAACATTAAAAGTACTGTGATGGAGGAAACAAGTCAGAGGATGAGGAAAAGGGCTCTGGCTTCCCTGTAATCACATCTGAAGTTACATTTAAGCATACTTTTTTCCTTTAGTGGTGAGAACATCATTCTACAATTGGGGTCCTGATTAAGTGTTATCGGACTCCTATAGCTGGCTAATGAAGATGATTACCCTGCAATTATACTGTGTGCCTTTCCTTTCTGAACATATTCGAAATATAATGCATGGCAGTCGTATTCCTCCCTGTGGTGAGGGTAGAGCTCTCTGCTCTTGCATTTGTGTGCTTCTGACAATCCAGTTGATGAGGCATGCCTGGAGTTAGGGTGCTCTTCTAGAGCTTGATATCTGGCCCTGGGAAAATGTTTTCAATTCAGAAGATTATCCATGTCCTTTTCTCCTATCTTAGAGTTTATTTTGGTTTGGTTTTTTTTTTTACCTTGACAAAGACTTGATATGAATGCCCTGAGACTTATGAGACAGACCCTTTGCCCCTTGGAACCATTGTGACCAGAGTCCCTCTTATTCCCCCTTATTTTCATGCTTCCCTAGAACTTCATCTGGTTTTATTTTAGTAAACAGTTTTCTCTTTGGAAAATTCCCCTTAGAATATGAACTGAAACATAAGTCTCAAGTCTGTAATAATCTGCTTGTTTCCCTAGTCATTTTCTTGCTGGAACTGAGGCCAGTCATGTATGCATGATAGGAAGAGAACCCTGATGCTGTGCATGCATAAATCACTTCCCTTGAAGTGCTAGTTCCTATTGACAGAGCACATAGATACCAGAAGGGAAGAGATTAATTTGCATTTCATAGAACAAGAAAACTAAATCAAAGATAGTTTCAAGTTAATATAATCTGTTACCAACTACACTGTAAGCATGGCAGTGAAATGGGGGGAACAATAGGCAAAAATTGGGAACTAGCAAGTCATCCTAAAAGCTGTCCCCCTTGAATGCTTTGTAAGTCCAGACCCTGTTTTAGTGGTTGCACTCAAGAAACTTTGCCTTTCGCTCCTTTTTGTAGCTGTTTTAATGGTATCTGTGACCATAGTGATGTTTCACAGTATTTTTTTTATGTTTACTGTGTTCAGTGGTTATGAGCAGATAAATAAAATTACAGTTTTATGTAGAAATTTTTTGTCAATGTTATTATATATGATGTTAATTTAGATGTAAACTATGTTATAGATACATTTTGAGGTATAATTTGAAAAACCCACTAAATTACAGTGAACAGTGAGTACTTACAGTGGAAACTTTAGGACACAAAACACGTTGCTTATATAAGAAAGCAGGAGTTGCTTCATGAGATTATTGTACAGGTGTGAAAGTAAATTGTAGGACAGGTTTTTCAAAGTGTCAAAGTCATCTTTTTAAACTTGGCAGTGACTAATGTTCTCTTGGCATGAGAACGTTAGTAAAATGTTCTCTAGTTTCTCCTGCCTTTAGATAAAAACATGAGTCGTGATTCCCAGTCCCTGCCGAAGCTAACAGCTGCAAGTTGCCGTGAGCATCAGTGCTTCTTTGCTCCTTATCAACCTTTTAAAACAAAGTAAAAAAAAATAAATGTATCATTGAGCAATGACCAAAACTAAACGATCTGTTTTTTTAGTACTGACACTGAGTTTTACTCCCCAAAGATAATTTTGATAAAGCCATCACTATGTGGTAGAAGTATTAGGAAAAAAAAAAGAAAAGAAAAAGCCTATTGCCATGACCTAGTTACCTCTGCTCAATAATATCCATAAATATTATATCTCAAATTAATATATTTAACTATTTAATCCTTATTTCACCTTTGGCAACTTTGTGGATCTTAATATAATTTACATAGTAAGGTACCTAGGTTGAGAAATTAACTCTTACTTTTGCTAAAGAAAAAATGCTCCAATAAAATTTGGGTAAATAATTATGGTAAATGTTAACTGTGACTAGCACAAGTTGTTGTCTTTGGGAATCACTGCCTGTTAACACTGCAGCTGCTCTTCTGCTGTTTCCTGGGATCACATTCACTTTAATAGATCACAGTGACCCCAAAATGTGAATGAATGTCTGTGTGATTTTAGCTGCCTAAGGTTTCCCTCCCAGAGCTCAGGAGATGGACAGAAATGGGGTCTTATTTAGTCCCCCAGAGCCATCAAGCGTGCAATCAGATGTGGATTTTTTTCCCGTGATAGTGACACGCTTTCAGATCTGCAACAGCCCATTCGCTAAGATCCTTTTGTCATCATCAGGTAAAGGTGTTTTGTTTCGTGCAGCATTGCTCTGGAGGAACATCATAAAAGGCAGAGGAAACAGAGGAATGCACCACTTCCCTCTATGTTTCCCTGATCTGCTGCCAGGGGGCTGATGCACTTCCGTGGTTTGTACTGAACGTGAAAACCTGTGTTTGTGGGCATGTGGATGATATCAAACAGGTGAGCTCGAACGAATAGGAAAGGGTTAAGCCTTGCTAATTGTTTTACTGCTGTAAACAAAACTCTCATGTAAAATAGCAAACTCCGAGCGTCTTTTGTGCTTTGCCGTTCATTTTTGTGGCACCGGAATGCGTTCATTTCACTGAAACCCAGGAGTAGCGATAGTCGTGTTCTTGGAAAAAAAAAAGGCAATAACTCAGCAACAGAAAAGCCAGGTGTTCTGGTAGGACAGACATTTATGGGTATTTTAATCTCATTTACAGGAAGAGGGGGGACTGGCACCTGTAGCCGAGGGGCGGTGGGTTGGGCCCGGCGGGGCCGCCTCCTCGCCCACCGCGATAACAGCGGCAGCCCGGCACCCGCGGGCCGCTGCTGCCCGGGACCGCCCCGTCCGGCCCGGCCCGGCCCGGCCCCTCCGCGGTCGGGGCGGGAAGGAGCAGAGGAAAGGCGCAGAAGCCGCCTTGGCCGCTGGGGCAGACGCCCTCGGCTCCGGCTCGCCCACGCCCGGCGAGGAGCGGGCGCCGCCCGCCCCGAGGCTGAGCCGCTGCGGAGCGCGCCCGCGGGCGGCCCGCTCCCGGCCGGAGGAGGAGGAGGAGGAGGAGGAGGTGTAGGACCATGCTGGCGGGGCTGGGGCGGGCGGTGCGGAGCAAGTGGCTGCTCCCGGTGCCGCCGGGCAGGCGAACTGGCCGCTCGGCGGCTCAGGTAAGACGGGGTGCTGGGAGCGGGCGGCGGGCGATGTTCCCCGCGGGACAGCGGCTGGAAGAGGCGGAACTGCCCCTCGTGCCTGCTGGCCCCTCGCCCGCCTTCCCCCCGGGAAGAGGGACAAAACTTGGGGGGAGTGTCAGCCTTGCGGGGCTGGGGCCGGAGAGGCTCCGCCGCGGGGCCGTCCCGCCGCTGCCTCGCTCCCCGGGGCGGCGGTGACTCAGGCGGCGGGAGGAGCCGCAGCGCCGGCCGGGCTGGGGGCCCCTGCCCCGGGCTGGTTGGAGAGCAGTGGGTGACTCACAGGCTGCTGCTGTAAACAGCGGGAAATAAAACGGGAGCGCCAAAAAAAAGTTTTCCTTGCGGGCTGTCGTGCTGCTGCCGTGTACGCTGGAGTCCACCTGCCTCTGAGCTTCTCGTGGCTTTAGGAAGTCCCAGAGGTCCTGTGAATAGGAAGCAGGAAGACAATGACTTAAAAGATCTGCTGGCATTTAGAACGGTGCGGTGTTAATAGTCCTGAACGACTGCCTGGCGGGAGAGGAGGCAGTTTAATCGTTCATTATTGTTTTTACTGATGGAGATGCTAGGAAACATTTCTGTGATGAGACACAACAAAACCCTGTCCCTTGTCTGCCGCCCACCCATAGCAAGGAAGTGGCCTGGGTGTGGGGTGACATCCACACAAGGAAGCCCAGGGCGCTCTGGGGCGTGTTACTGAGCAGCTTCCACAGCCTGTGTCTCGACACCTGCGGTGGCGGGTGGAGCTGAGGAGTTGCGCAAAATGAACTATCTACTTTTTCCTAATATTTTTTCTCAAACTATTAAAAACCCCTTGTACTGAATTACCTTGCACTAATTTGCCTTTCTTCTGTTAATGCGAATAGCCCTTCTTTGCTTTGTCATGCGTGTATATGAGGACATTTAAGAAGGGAATTTAAGATAAATATTGATTTAGCCTCCTTGATCTTCTAAGGTTCTAACACGGCGTGCTAAAAACATCTTGCAGCTCACAGAGCATTTACACTCTTATTCAGCGCACACTGACATTACCTATTCAGTTTGTCGCCTCTGACTTCTCCAGGGTACTGCTTTGCAGACAAGCTTCGTGCTTTTCTAAGGCTCTAAAATGAGACTGAAAGCTGATAAAGCTTCAAGAAGAGACACCAAAAATGAGAGGAGGAGGAGGAGGAAAAGCTCTTGCTTTGGCAGTGCTGTCATTATAGGAAAGAGCAGAAAAATGATCGTCTGTTACTTCGTGGGATGGAACACGATAGTGATGTGACTTGGGAATTAAATTATTGCACCAAATAGATAAAGCAGAGAGATGTTGTAATGCTGAGGAAAAATTTAACTGGGAAAAGTGTTTAATCCAAGATTTGGTTTATTTCTTAATAAATTTTTGGAATAAATTAATATACACTTCTTTTTATAGATGCAGTTGATAGATCCAGTTTTCCTACACAGTTACTAGCATGATAGTTAATGAAGCATGTTTACTGATTTCCCCTTTACTCTTTTCAGGCAGTTAAAGTATTTGTTCTCGTAAACTTTAAATGAATGACCTGTAGATGTAATTTCAAGCTAGTAAAATTTTAAAAAAAAGTCCCAATTGTTATTGCAGTTATTTAGGTCTTTATATTTTGATGTGATGCAGAACATCAGACTGCATACATCTCATCCAGTGGAAGCACTGTTGCGATCGTTTCATTTTTTTACACCATTGCTGTTCAGTGTTGATATCTCTGCTGTTTGCCGCTGCTATTTCGTTAAACAAATATTTTGCCTCTAGCTCGGGAAGGAAAGGTTGGAGTGCTTGTGCGGGATTGAGGAAAGCAAGGCTTGGTCACTTGTTGCCTTAGTGTTTGGTGTGGTCTGGAGCCATCATGGGCTGCACTCTTCAACTTGTTTCATGCTGTATTCCATAATGGGAATCAGTCTGCCCATGTACATTTTGGGGCCTTGAGTGAAGGTTTCCATTTGTAAAGCTGGAGGTGGTACTTCAGTGGCTATGCAAGGTTACAGTAGTTCTTTGTGTACTTTGTCATCACATACTTTGAGATACTTAAGTATTGCTGTGTGGATGGGCAGGTGTGTAAGTACACAGGGTATTTGTGTGCTGTGTTTTCAACTAATAAATACAATGCTGTGGTGATAAACAAACCATTACTGCTAATTTGCTGTAATTTTTTTTCTGTAAAAGGAAGGATTGCTGTCCTAAGGAGCTGTATCTTAATTGTTAGCGTCTCAGCTCCACTTTTAAACAAAATCTACAACTCCTCCTATGGCTGTGATTAAATGCTTTGCCTTTGGAGTGATGCTTATACAAATTCTTCTTTATTTTGTAAAATTGAGTTTTCTGTTACGTGGATCTTTTTGTATATAAAGTGTTTAGTGCTTAGACAGACTCTAGTTACCTGGGATGTCCTGGGCTTGCTGCTTTGAAAAGAGTATGTTAGAAATCCAGACAGCAAGCTATATGCAAAAGAGAAAAGATTTAGGCAGTTTTTCAAACTAAATGAGGCATATTATGTTGTGTTCTTTGGACAGGCATTCTTGCTACACATAGCTTTGTTCCCAAGAGAGTGCAGTTCATTTTGCTGGAGTTGTAGATTTGTAATGCTGCAGTTATTTTGCATGTGATAAAACCTAAAGGTTGCCAGCTCTTTCGCTTCCTCTTCACTTGCACGTTTTAACTCCTTCAGCTCTTACTGAAAGAAATGCCCTGCTTGCACTGCTCTCTGTGAGAAAAATCTCCCTTTGCCATATCACAGTGGAGAATACATGTGTTAACACCAAATCAAAGCTTTTAATTGCTGGAATTTTGTTTTAATTCATAAACCTTCTAAGCCAGGAAACATTCAAGGGACTGGATTTAATTTATTTTTTTTCAGATGGTTCTAGTTAGTTTTTCTGTAGTGCTGAATCCTGCTGATGTAAAATTGTGTTTCTTTTTATGACTATTCATATGTGTGAGATTTTAAGTTTAGTCCACGGTATGGAGATCTCTGCCAGCATGCCCACATCGGTTGGGATGGGTGGCAGCCATGGAAAATGAAGTCTGGGTTACATGGTTTCTCTCAGCTTAAAACTAGGCTTCTCTGCAGTCACATAGCCCTGTGTCTACCTAAAACTCTTTCTATCCTGTGTGAAGGTGCTGGAGTGCTGACATTTCCTCTGCAAAAGGCAGGGCTTGCTTTGAACAAGTATTAATGATGGAAGTAAAACAGGAAAACTTGGTTTTCAAAATGTAAGTTTATTTAGCATCATTAATTCAGAATGCGTTCCATTTCTATGTGCAAAGTTCTCTTAAAACTGTGCCTCTAGCATACACTGTTAAGGGGAAAGATCATGTGTAAGCTGGCAGGATCAAATTGCAGAGGCTTCTATGAAAAGATTACGGATTTCCCTTCTTCCCCACTTGGGATATCACATATGCTTGTTGCTGAGGGGAATTTTTTTCCTAGTTGCAAATTGCAGCCAGTAGGAGACTCATTGAGTTTATCTGCAGAAAGCAGAGTAGAGGGGGTTTTATTTTTGGGTGCTTTTTGTCAGCTCCCAGTTTCATCCATATCTGTTGAAAATGTTTCTTTTAGTGCCTTCAGCTGATAAGTTTTTGACTACCAAGTTTTTTCCTCAGACTGGCTTGAACTTTTTCCTGTCCTTCCTGTTAGTTTTTATGGTTATTCTTACTCCCAAAGTACCGTAATTCTTCCAGCATTATACCTATCCAGTTTGTCCTTCAGTTTTATAGTCTTATACAGAATGATCTAAATGTGTCCTAATAGCCACAGGATTATTAGAAATGTGGTTTTTCATTTAGGTTTTTTATTTTGCCTCTTTCTCTCTTGCACATAGTCTGCTGCCGCGATTTCTAAGATTCTCTGTCCAAGGAGCAATCCCAGGATATCCCAGGCAGCTACACAGAAGCAGATTGTCATTGAGTGTCTTATTCAGCCGAATACTTCACACAAATGTGGTTTAAATCGCTGCTTTGTATTTTCAGCCTACATACGTCCTTTGGAAATTGATATCTAATTGGAGCCAAGAACTGGGCGTTATTTGTGGCCGCTGGACGTGTTTTCTCTTGTCTTTCCTTCCCTTTGAAAGTCTTGCACAACAAAAGTTAGCTAGTTGATCCAGGTCTTGTTTTCTAAAAGAAACCTCCTGCTTATGCTGGCATGTGTCAACAAACTGCTAATCTGTTTGTTTGTGGAAGTACTGTTCACTCTTACAAATACTAATTTATAAATGCTTTAAAAAAATATTTAGAAGATCTCTGACTCTTCTGCTATAGGAAATGTGCCTGTCTCAGCAAGTTCCTTTTTTTTGCTTTTGATACTGTGTCTGTGGCAGAATAGCAGGGTGGCATTGGGAACGGTCATTAGCTTTTGTCTCTTCCTCTGGCAGCTGGCTACATTTTCACTAATAAATACACTTTTGGAGAGAGATGTGATATAGCACAGAAGTTCATAATTTCTTTGTACTTCTACAGATAATCTCATGTACTGCTTTTCTGTGTCTTCTTTCTCTAGTACAGATGCTGTAGTGCCTTAGTGGGCTGTGAAATACCCTTGTATGTGCATGTACAATGCCTTGCAAAACACTTATTTCCTTAGAGGTTTATGAAATTTCTAATAACCAGCCTCAGTGTTTGAAACTGGCATCAACAGCATGACCTCTCAAAATTGTCAGTGTTGTTTTCCAGGGGGGCAAGTGACAGAAAAGTAGCAAATTGAGATGTGTAGATCAAATCAGCTGTCCTTGCATAGCATATTAGGATGCTCTTTGCCTACTCTGTCACCAGATGTGTGTCTTTTGTGGTTGTGTGAATATGGCAATTTCTAAGAAAAGGAAATGAAACCTGTTCCTGCAGGGCTGGAAAGAGTGTGGTCATACTCTTCAGAATAACAAGCTTAAAGAAGTTGGAGCTTTTGTGTGCTAAGTAGAGGCTGTGTGGTACTGCAGAAAATGCAAAGAAACCCTAAAACCGAAATGCTGGTCTAATGTTACTGTCTATAGCAGAATATGTATAATGTTTTAACAAACTTCTTGAGCTTTCTCATATGTGATATAGGAGTAACAGACTCTGCTTCCCAAAGGTTGGGAAGTACATTACTCCAGGTATATGCAACAGTCTTATAGTAAAGGAAAATAAAAATTTATGTAATTTCTTGTTGGTAACCATAGTGACAGTATTTGGGTTTTTTTAAATTTAGAATGGGAATTTAAATAGTGATACGATGAAGTAATAGCTGTATTGGGTGCTCTGTGGTTGAGAAGCAGATGGCAGAAAACAATATTGTGATTTCATTTGTAGTGGATGCCATGGTCATTCAAACAGTTCTGTAAGTGTGAGTAATTTTTTCGTTGCTCATGAGATGAAGAACATCTAAGTTTGGCTCTGTTCCTTCTAGCACTCTGAGCAAGGCTTTTGCTCACAGTCTTTACGTACCTGTAAAAAAACCCCGAAACTAAACCTCTAGAGGATGTCTGACGAAATTGCTTTGCAAGTATCTTAGATGCTCTGAAGATTTACCACAAATCACTGAAGTACTGAGTACTTAATGCTGTTGAGAAACCTATAGTATCTTTTAAGGATATGAGTCTCCTCTGTTTTTTTTTTCTTTTTACATTTTTATGTTTTAAAGCTTATAAGGCAAAAATGTAGACCCTATTTTAGAGTTTAAAATATCATAATTTCTGAAGGGGTGGGAGAGGAGGGGAACAGAAATAGAGATTTGGGGTTTTTTGGTTAGTTGGGTTTTGTTTTTTGTTTTCTTGTGGTGAGGGTTTCACCTTCTGAAGTACTTCTTACACAGTAATGTTTTTGGCATCGGAGAGGAAGCAAACAGTACACCTGTTCTCCTAGTTAAACAGTAAAATACTCATTTCCCACTTCCTCTGGAGGGGAAAGGAGCTGAAGGAAAACGAATGGAATATCTGGGTTTGAGTAAGGCTTGCTTTCTCTAGGGTCATCTTCACCCTGATGATGTACTTATAAAACAGCATCAAAGGTGAATTTCTCATTGGGTTGCTCGTTGGTGGGGCAGTTCCTACATCCATATGAGAAGGCAGGAAGCTCTTCTGAGCCTAGAGATGTTTCATGGTCACTTCTGTGCCTTTTTACATTATGATGTTAATTAAACGTCTCTTAAGGGCATGTAGCAGCAGCTCTTGCTGTGAGTTGGTTTTTCATCTCTTTTGCTCTTTTCCAGAAAGATGAAAGGGAGAGACAGGTTCTCTGTGTTGCTGCCTCATCCTCTGTCTTACTGTCAAGATATTGTGTAATAACCTGGTAATTAGGTTTGCATGGGCAATAGGTGGCCTTTCATGAGGTACCTTTTGCCACTCTTAAGACTGTTTACTGTGACATTACTGTATCCCAGGCTAATATGAGGAGCCGACAAAAATTGAACTAAACTGTTTGTTCTGTGAACTTGCATAGGGAGGCCAGGAGGAAGACAGTTTTCAGGCCCCTGCAAGTTATTTGTTGTGACTTTTTCCATTCTCAGCTGACACGAGTCCAGATCATCTTGAAATACCTGCCATCCAATGCAGGTATTCATACATGCTGTCCCAAATACACTTTGTGTTTGCCAGGAAGACTGGTCTTTTAATTCCTGCAGTGTGTGAAGAGTGGCTTGGTCTGTAACAGTACTGCTGTACACCCATTTGTGACTGATACAGTGCTTGAGGAATCTGGTGTGATCATGGTGAGGATAGATTGCTTATGGGGACTGCTTGACTCCAAGTCCATGATCCCCAAGTGCTGGGAAAGTGCGGATCTATACTCTGAAGGTCTGATCCATCACTGGTGAAATAAATCCCTCATATTGAAATGGCTCTGTAGCACAGCAGCTGAAGAAGGGAACAGAAGTTAAAATGAACATTGGTTGGCTGCGTGCCTACTAAGGATGGTAGCTTTTGTAGTCCATAAACTAATTCTCCTTTGTTCAAGTGAGGCTGAGGGTAAGCAGGTGGCTCTGTCAGGTGTCAGCAGTTTGTGCATGCATAAACAAATAGCTTTGTGCTTGTGTGATGAGGACTGGCAAGCACAACCTCCCCCCTTACTGATAAGGAAACATTCAGGAGTCCCTCAAACTGAAATGGAAAAAAGATGTTTACTCTAAAAATGTGAAAATTGTACCTTTAAAAAAATTGCATTTATCATCACAAGCACAGGCAGCACATCTTCAAAAGGACAGGAAAATGGAGTACATCATACACAGGCAAGAGATAATCTACCTTTCTCTTCTACCTCATAAACAATTTTGAAGCAATTATTTTCACATGTACTGTCTGGTCATTTTAGATCAAAATTAGTTCAGTCTTCACATTCTAGTCAGATGGAGAGAAATAAATTATCTTCTTTTAAGAAATATTTTGTTTATCTGCAAAGTAAGCAGTGATCTCATCTTCCCAGCATTGTTACCTAAAACTATTGATTTAGAGATCACAGAAGTCTCTTTAAATGTCTTGTATGTTTGCCAGAGTAGTGGAAAAATTACACTGCTTTTCTTCCTGGCATATCGAACTCAATATATCATGAGGGTATGACTTTGGCCGGAGTGCTGTGGTAAGGAGAAGATCACAGAATCACAAAATCAGTGAAGTTGGAAGGGTCATCTGGTCTAACCTCCCTGCCCAAGCAAGGTCATCCTAGAGCACATGGCAGAGGATTGCACTCAGATGGTTCTTGAATATCTCCAGTGAGGGAGACTCCACAACCTCTCTGGGCAACCTGTTCCAATCTTCCACTCCAAAATGAGTGTACGATGTAGTCACCGGTTATACTTGAAGAGTTTATGCCATACTGTTCAGAGAACAATGTTCCTATGGTTTTGTTTGCGGTTTCTTTTTTCTAGGGCCTGACCTGACCTTCTCTGTACCTTCTCATGGAAACTATTCTTTATTTATATTCTGTACTTGCTTTTTGAACCATCCACTCTCTGTCTGTGACAGCAGATCTGTGAACATTGTGCTATCTGTGGAAGAAAGACTTCTTTTATAAAACACCTTTATGCGTTTGTTTGAAATAGAATTATAAAGGTGCCAAGCTCCTTAGATGCAGCAGCACCTATGCTCCTAAGGACCTCTGTGGCCTCAGCTGCTCCTCTTCCAGCCCCTCTAAGCTAGAATCCCTGATATGAGACATAGTCATGACAGGATTCCTGATCCAAGGAGCAAACCTAGCACAAACATGGGTTTGCAGCTCGGACCCCTCTGAAGATTTCACTGACAGGGGTGGAGGGAGGATTTGTGTGGCTGTGGGCTAATCTCCAGGCTGAGCTACGTAGAGGCTGGGAGCTGAAGTGATGATTCGTCTGGGAGTGGGGCAGAGATTTTGACTAGCCTGGGGTATGTGGCAGTACATCTTCCTTTTCTACAGATACTATCTGTTTCTCCCTTGCCCTAGATAAGGAAATTAGATAAAAGAATTGTTTGCAATCAGTAAAATGAAAGTAATTACAAAAATAGAAGCCAAATTGAAGAAATATGTCTAATAAAAGTAATGCTGTGTGAGAAGTCAAAGTTAAGAGTCTTGCTGACCTGAATGCTGCACCCAAGGATGGCAATACTGAATCAACTGAGTGTTGGAAGACAAGGATCTCGATCAGTGGCTCGGGTAAATAATCAACACTATTAACATAGTTGAAACTTAAAGGCAGTTGCTTTTTGCAACTGTATTCTAAGAGCCATGTACCTGGTCTGTATGGGGAGTTTATCTTAGCTTCTCAGTGGATTGGCCCCTCTCCTCTCTATCTCTGCAACTTTTCAGAATTTTAAAATTCCAGATAAAACTACCAGAAAGTTGTTAACACACCAGTTTCTTAAAAGACAGTGTTAATTTTTAAAGTTTACACTGAGATCATGACTTCCCAGCTCTGTAAATACTTTTCCAGAGCAACACTCACTCATGCTAATATTTTTAACTAAAAGCAGGAAGTCTCTTAAATTTGGGGAGGGAGGGAATGGAAACACAGCAAATAGTGATCTTGAGCAATCTCTTTGCTGCCAGAGGCGAGAGGGTGAGTGTATCTCTTCTGCTTTCCCCTGTTTTGACTGCTGGATGACCACAAACTCTGTTGAAACAGGAAAACTGAATCAAGTCATTGAAGGTCTTTTGCGAGGAGGTTTTGTGCTCAGTAACCAAATACAGTATAGGGCTGAATCATGGCATCTGTGTTAGATGGGCCTTGGCTTTTAGTTTGCGCTTCCCTTTTAATCTTATATGCTGCTGGCAATATCCTGGATTCTTACTAGCACCTTCCCAAAGACTGCTTTTAAATGAGTCCTGAACTATTCAGGCATCATGTTACATATGTTTGTGGCACACCTTTTGGCAGTTTGCTTGTTGGTTTGGAAAAGTTTTTTAAAGCCATAACGTGTTTTCTGTAATATTGCAAAGCGTAAGCCTTGCCAAAGGTGCCACTCAAAGAGGCTGTGAAGGCTTGGAATAGGGAGTTTCCTGGGGGTTTTGCCCTCAGTTGACTTGGGAGATGACCTGCTGCAGGGTAAGTTGAAACTCATTTAAACAAAGAAAGTTCTAATAAAAATTTTGAGACAAGATTCCTACCAGAGCGTATTCCCAAGCACTGGCACCACAGTAGTTCCTTTGGCAGTCAGTTCTGCCTGGTACAGTTTCTCACCTAGTTGCAATGGCTCTCAGGCAAAAGCAGTTTTTTGTAAGGCAGGTAACACTATTTTTTTTTTTGTGGAGCTGGAGCTAGTCCCAATTTAATGTGCAGGGACTGAAACTGCTGTACTGAGTTGTCTACCTTTTTTCCACCCATTTTAATCTGTTGACTGTCAAGGCATTCTTCAGTCTTCTTTATTGTAGTAATTTTAAATAACATTATTTATCTGAAGCCATAGAGTTTGATATGCTATAGGATATGAAACTAAATTCATATTTACATCTGTGTGCTTTAATCAGAAGCCAAACACTCAGTGTTTGTAGCTTTTCTGGTATAATAAAACTAGGAATACTTAAAAGATTGCTGTTTGAAGATTGACTTTTCAGACTTGGTCTTGCAGTGCCCTGTGACTGTAAGCACACTGGAAATATGACTGAGCTGGAGTAATTTAAAGAGACATAAAATAAACCAGGCCCTATAACTGAGTTATAGGTGTTAAACTGTGCATGCTCCTTGGAGTACTTACCCCAAGCTGTTCTTCATGGCAGTGGAAGTGTAAACTGAGTATATTTTGCTATAAATCAGACCCTGATACAATTTTAATCTAAGCAAACCATCACAGTGGTGCTGGTCTTCAGCATTTCATAATGCAGCACATACTGTAGCTTGTTTTCTTGTGAGTTGTTTACCTTTCCTGCTGCAGTGGCCGTGTTACTTTTCTCATGAACGGGGATGCAACTGTCTTTGGGGATTCCCCCAAGCCAGCAGATGAAAACTGTAATCTCATTGGTATTCAAATACAAATACGGCTTTGGGTTGTTGGAAAGTAAGATCTTAAAACCATGCATTCTACCACTAACAATTATAGCTTATCTTGTCTCACTTGGTATTAACTATCAGTAGTTAATAGTTTTCTTGCCATATTACAAAAGCTTTTGTGCAAGTTATGAATATTCATAACTAATGAAAGAAGTAACTGCATACGGTAACGTAATAAGGTAGATACTATCAAAAGTTATTAAAAGGCTTAAACAAAAATGCTGATGCAGATATGCTGCTAAAAATTTTGAATGTTGTATAACATTTAGAATTCAAACCCCTAGGTACTGCTCTTGGCCTTTGTGGTGCTCCTAATAGCTTCTAGAGTTTAGGTGAGTCTCTGTGTGCATAATCCCACGACTTAAGGACTTGAGCTTTCAGAAAATGTACAGCACTTCATGGCAGCACTCAGACCAGCGAGATCTGCTAGAAGCCAGGAGCAATGTGCTGGTTCATAGGTCAGTGCATACTGCTATGGCACAAGCTGATCTTATCTGCAAGCATGCAAGAGAATATTGATGTATTTCTGTGGCACAAATTTGAAATACTCCATATGCACAAGCAATGCAAAGTTCTGGGAGCGACCATCATAAAAAATAGTCAGCCAGCGGCTATTCCTAGACCTGGAACATTCTCAGGGGATCCACTTCAGGGGGAAGCTGTAGTTGGAGGAACTTGTTTTTGTTTTGTTCCCCGATTTCATGCTCTCTACATGTCTGCCCTCCCGTGATGAAAGCAGAAAAATCCAGTGTCTCACTTCAGGGAAATTTGTCTGAAGCCCAACAGCACATAGGGAGTGAAATTACAGCATTTATTCCAAGGCAATGGTGAAAGCACAGATTTATGGACTCTTTTGTTTAGTCCAGGCTATCAATATTTAGTGGACAGTTTGTCTGTGTCTTCACTAGTTTGTTGTAGCATGCTCTGGCTGGTGTAACATGCACTCTGTAGTACTTATAACCCCTCATCAGCGAAGACCATTCAGGGTATCCATTTTTGTTTGAGTTAGTTTGATAGTGTTACTTAATGCCTCTGTTTCAGTGGTTTGCATGTAGCTTCAGAGACTGCAGCTGCAGTAGGTAAATATGGCAGACGGTAGGTTTTTAGCTGAACTTCATTCATCTTATTCTGAGAGTGAAAGACAATAAAAATATGGGGAAAACAACCTACAGAGACTAATTGGTCTCTGTATACTCTCTCTCTCTATATATAGATAGATATAGATATATAGATATAGATATATATACACTTTTTTGTGTAGCCACAGACAAGTGAGGAAAGAGTTTTTTCAGTATGTTTATTAATCCATATCAAATCCTCACTCTCGGAACTGGCACACTGACAAAGCATACCGCAGCAAAATCCTGTGGTGTCAAAGAGATTGTGACTGTATTTTTCCTTTGTACTTTTTCCAGGATAACACATTGCAAAGATTGTTATGATTCTCTATTACTTACTTGTTGTTAATCAGATATTTTTTAGAATTTTCTAGACTTTTAATAAGCCATCACTGGAAAAATTCAGACACTGTTTTGCACTCCAGGAAAATGCTTCTAATAAGGACCTTTAGGACTCAATAAGTTACTGCAGCTTCTCCAGACCGTATTTTTCTCAAGAAGTTTTATAATATGAGAAAGATTTACAAGAATCCTTTTAACTGTGTGACTGTAGGGAACTCAGCTCAGGTCCCACTGTCTTCCTTCCTGACAACAGAGCAACAGTCAGTTTGAGAGCCTGGCTGGTCCCATTTTCTCCATTTCTCTGAGAAGGATGGTGAGTTGTATAGTCCTGGGTGTCTGCATTTCATATTGCAGATGGTCTTGGATGCAGATTGGGCTCTGTGGGCATGATTATCTTTTCACTGTGGCTCATTCTGAGTGGGCTGCTATATCCAGAAAAAACTGTCCATATGGAGAGACTAGCTGGGAACCTGGAAGCAGCATATAGCTGCTCAGTGTGATGGTGCACCTGGACCAGAAAGCCTGTCTGTATTGTGTGCTGTGCATGTAGTGTGTACCTTCTCACCAGGCTGGGAAGAGAGCACTGATGCCAGAGCTTGTTTCAGGCTGTTGCCTCAGGATGCAGCTTTTTGTCCAAACGTCAAATGCACAAGATAACAGAAACAAAAAAAAAAATTCCTTAACTAAAGTAGGCTATAGGGTATAGAAAACTTTATCCTCTCTGTGTTTCTAGCAGTCAGTGTCCTCTGTGTCCCCTTCAGTCACTTGACAGCAAGCAGTTCTTGAATATTTTTGTGTGTGTGTATTTTTTTTTAAATGTCATTACTTCTCAGAAACATTAGGTACTTATTTTCTAAACAAAATATTACGGTTCTCTGTGCTTGTCTTCCATTGAGATTTGAGCCTTTGAGATGTATTTTAATAGAGGGTTTTTTCCAAGCTCTTTATACTCAAAGGGATAATACGTGCTTTTATAAAAAGTGAGATTCTTATCCTGTAGACAAGCAATTACAGATGGTCTGAAGTAAATAGCACAAGGATTTGGGACGTGTACCTGTCTGTGAATTGCTGATGGCTATGTTTTACTCTCTGGGATTGGACTTCTTAAATTTATTTTTTTTTTTAACTTGGTCAGCAGTATTGACCTAAGTTAAAGATTGACTTGACTGAACATGAATGGTGGTGTTTCAGAAGGGAATGGGTTTCAGCATCAAATTGATTTTATAATGAAGTTTGATTATTGCCTTGTTATTTTTTCAGATATTCTCTGTCCAAGAGTTTTTTGGTCTCATTCAAAAACTAAAAATACTTCCAGTTTTAGTATTCAACCTCTCCTACATAACAAAAGTCAGTGAATCGTACCACCATGATTTAACACAGAATAGCTTGAGCAGATATTGTTTTGTTAGTAGAATTTACAAACTCTGCTCGAATTAAGAAAGATGTATCAGTGAAAGTACTACTTCTGCTGATAAAAATCTATCAACTGTAGGAATTCTGCCTTTTCAAGCCTGTAACAAACAGCCCATGTCCCAGATTTGGTAAAAGCCAAGGAACTGGTGTTATCTTAGTTTAACATCTTTGAAGGAAAAGAATCAGTATAATTATTTACCTGTTTTGCGTATATGAGATGTTCCTATACTGAGAGGCTTTGTTGATGTAACTATACTATACTTTTTGGGACACTTTGACAAGCAGGAGACATAATATTTATAATCACATTTTAACTTAGAGCGGTTACTAGCTGTTTTCTGTTTGCTTTGAAAGTTCTAAGCTTAAAATAGCATACTGTCATCATGGAATCATAGAATGGTTTGAGTTGGAAAGATCATTTCTTTCCAAACACCCTGCCATGGGCAGAGACACCTTTCACTAGACCAGGTTACTCAAAGCCCCATCCAACCTGGCCTTGAACACTTTCAGGGCATCCACAGCTTCTCTGGGCAAGCTGTTCCAGTGCCTCACCACCCTCACAGTAAAGAATTTCTTCCAGACATCTAATCTCTTTCAGTTTGAAGCCACTCCCCTTTGTCCTGTCACTACAGTTCCTGATGAAGAGTCCCTCTCTGGCTTCCTTGTAGGACCTCTTCAGATCCTGAAAGGTTGCTTTGAGGTCTCCATGCAACTTTCTCTTCTCCAGACTGGACAACCCCAAGTCTCTCAGCCTGCCTTCATAGGGAAGGTGCTCTAGTCCCTGTATGATCTTTGTGGCCTGCTCTGGACCAGCTCCGACAGTTCCATGTCCTTCTTACACTGGGGGAAGCAGAACTGTGTGCCATATTCCCAGTGGGGTCTCTTGAGAGCAGAGTAGACGGGGAGAATCCCCTCCCTAGACCTGGTGGCCACAGTCCTTTTGATGCAGCCCAGGATATGGTTGGCATTCTGGACTGCGAGTGCACACTGCTGGCTTGTGTTGAGTTTTTCATTGATCATCACTCCCAAGTCTTTCTCCACAGGGCTGCTCTCCATCACTTCTCTCTCCAACCTGTAGGTATATCTGGGATGGCGACAACCCGGGTGTAGGACCTTGGGCTTCACTTTCTTGAACTTCATGAGATTTGCATCAGTCCCCTTCTCAAGCCTGTCCAAGTCCCTCTGGAAGGCATCCATTCCCTCTAGTGTGTCAACTGCACCACACAGCTTGGTGTCATCCGTGAACTTCCTGAGAGTGCCCTTGATCCCACTGTCCATGTCACGGACAAAGATGTTGAACAGTATTGGCCCCAGTACCAGTCCCTGAGGGACATCACTCGTCACTGTTCTCCACCTGGACAATGAGCCATTCATTGACCACAACTCTTTGCATGCAGCTATCCAGCCAGTTCTTTATCCACTGAGTAGTCCATCCATCAAATCCATGTCTCTCCAATTTAGAGATGAGGATGTTGTGGAACAGTGTTGAATGCTTTGCACAACTATAGGTAACCGAGGTAGATATGTCAGTTGCTTTGCCCCTATCCATCAATGCTGTGGCTTTGCCATAGGAAGACATCAAATTTGTCGGGCATGACTTGTCCTTAGTGAAACCATGTTGGTTGTTACCAATCATCTCTTTTTCCACGTGCCTTAGCATAGTTTTCAGGAGAATGTGCTCCGTGATCTTGCCTGGTACACAGGTGAGATGGACTGGTCTGTGGTTCCCTGGGTCTTCCACTTTCTCCTTTTTAAAAATGGGAGTTATATTTCCCTTTTTTCAGTTGTCGGGAACTTCACCCAAATGCCATGATTTTTCAAATATAATGGATAGTGGCTTAGCAACTTCATCTGCCAGCTCCCTCAGGACCATCAAATGAATTTCATCAGGTCCTGTTGCCTTAAGAGACTGCGAAAAACAGGACTTTGAGCCAACTTAGTGTATAAGATAAGATAAAGAGGGTAGATCCTTTAATTTCAGGCCTGAGGCCTACAGGAATACACATGATGTGCCTCCCGTGTCTATGGGGTTTCACAATTTAAGGTGTTAACCCATCCAATCTCAGATTTATCCACCCTCAGCACCTGCCCCCGGCACGTCCCTCTGGAAATGGAGGCAGGGGGCTCTGGGACCCCCTCTTCCTCAACCTCCTTTTCATCACAGCACATACAATCCTTGGAGCTTCTCCAAAGTTCTGGGCTTGAAGGTCACTGTGCCTTTGTGGTCTCTTTTTGTCCAGGCCAGGGTGCAGATGTTCTTAAGCAGAATGAAAGGCTGCCTCGAGGGAAGTCTAAACAAGCTAATGGAATTTTGAGAGAGTGATACGGGACGGGGTTTGGTATGTGCAGCCGTTAAGCTACTGCCATTACTTTTACTGGAAAATAACTGGTAAGGGATATAATACTGCTACTTCTAAAATCTACAAAAAGCTAAAAATCAAAAAATCCACAGGCATCATCCCATGGACTTGTGCACATTCAAGTTCTTTAGATCGTCTTGAACTTGATCCTCTCCTACAGCGGGCAATGGTTCTTCATTCTTCCAGTCCCTACATCCCTGCATTTGTCTTTCATGACTTGGCCAATATTTTACATATATATATGTTCTATATATACTTATATACTTACACATTTAATTTAGGGTACGGTACTTAAAATACTAAGAAATTGAAAAGAATGTTTGGAGTGATACTCTAATAAATGTTCTCTCAATATCTAGTTATGTAATTGACAGTAGATTTTGCTATTCATTGATCGTTTTCTGTATTGCAGCTGCTGACTTTTTATTAATGGGGAAGAAAAGTTGAGTGGAATTTTTTTTTTTTTTTAAATTAGGCACTTTAGAGCCAGTAGCAATAGCTAAGGTACTCCCATAGTTATATACCTGGTGTCTGTGTAGAGATGTTTCCTGATGATAGCTATATCAATAAGCTCTTTCTAGTGCTGAGAATGCCTTAGCAGAGCTAATGTGAAAACATATTAAAAATACATAACTCCATCTTTAAGATCTTAATTACAGTGAGACAGGAGCTATATCCAGTGTTGAGCCAGCTGGAAACTAATGACATCTCTTTGGTGATGCTGTGAATCAAGGTGAGCAGCTTGCCAAAAGTAACATGTCAAATTTTCTTTTGACACATCAAATTGTCTTTTTCTTTGCTAAAGCAGAGGTTAAGCATTCTGATAGGTATTCAGTGGAAGCCAGAGGTGCTGTCTCTCAAAGAAGCACAATGCTGGCAGCCAATTAATTGGCATATCTTGCCTCTAAGTGAGGCGGTGACTCTCAGTTTCTGTTCAGTGTGGAGCTCTGTGGGAGTCAGGAGCTGGGAGCTGATGACTATCAATGCACTGGGATGCCAGCCCTGTGCCAGCCTGCCAGGACAGTCTTCAGCACTAGCCATAGTGCTGCTTTTTGCACCAGCACCGTGGGATTCTGACGTCTAGTTTGTAGAAAGGACAGAGGCCAAACTGGAAGCTGTTTTTTCTTGCCCACTGCCAAATGCAACATAATCATCTGTTTTGTTGCTACCAATGCCAAAATAAATTGAACTCATGCTTGTAAAATATCTACAGCGTGATTCCTGTGTTCTTAGTGAAATACAGAAGTGAAACAGCTGATATAGTAATGAGATCTGCTTGCCATGGATCTGAAGGTATCTTTGGGAGTGCAGTCCTGGCATTACTCTTCTAATGGTGCTGGTGGCAGCTGGAGTTACAGAAATAAATGATACTTAAAATCCTCATCAAAATCCCCAGACATTTCTTCTGCTGAAAACAGTCCAACATACAGTTTTGCTGCAAATTGGAGTTATGAAAGAAAGCTGCTTTGTCCTATCTTTGCATTGGCACATAAAAGTAATAAAAATAAATTGCAGTGTTGTTTAGACCCACAGGTGTGTCCAGAACTGCACTTCAGATTAACGCTTTGGATTTGATACCTTTGTGACATTTTATTAATTATGAATGTACTTGATTTTCTTAGCAAATAAATTTACAGATTCAGACTCTGTAACTCCAGCACTTGGGTTTTTAGTGCCTGTTCTTTTCTGTGAGCTGGTCCAGGGATCCTCTTTCAGTTTTGAGTGCTGACAGGAGGAACAATTACTCTTTTTCCTAGAGAGGTCTGAAAATGCTGGATATGGTAAGTATAATTTTAACAGGCTGAAGATATAAGGAAAGAGGGAAAAGTGATAGTTGTAATGACAACCATTCGCTCCTTCAAACTCCTCAGAGAAGGAGATGACTAGGTCATGTAGTCCTTGCTGTGTGGAGCTTTGGGCACTGAAACAGAGAGTGGCCAGGACTTGTTTTGCATCCTCAGAAGGGTGCAAAGACTGGGGCTACTCTGTGCTTGCTACTGACCTTTCCCTGTAGCTGCTAGAGCCCGGAATTGTCTGATTCCTTTTTTTCATCATCTGCCCTTCCCCGCCCTGGTTCTGTGCTCAGCTGGAGAGCACTTGATCTCTGACTGTGAAGTGCCATCCTTTTGTCTCCTCTGAACAATTTCAGAGGCTAAGAATTGTTCTCTCACTCTCCTAATAGTTGAAAAAAGGAGTTTGTCTGATCTGTGCAGCTGAAGCTCATAAAGCAACAAGTGCAGAACCAACATTCAGATGATTCTTTATCTGAACAGATACGAGGAGTGACTGAAGTTCATCTCAGAGTAAATGCTACCGTAATATATTAGTAGGATCTATTAATGTCCTAGAGGAGGAGTATTCTTGCATTGCTAAATATGATATGCTCTCAGCTTCAGGCCGTGGGGGATGACAAAAGCATAATACTGAAGTAAAGTTAAGGAGAAGCAAGCTGAGAAGTACCTTGGCATGATTCTGGTAGTTAAAAATTTATCAGAAGCAGACAGCTCTTAGTCTCATTTTTCTTCAGCCATCCTTATTAATATAAGGTAATAAAGCATGCATAGAACATAGTTTTCCAGGGAAATGGCTGCAAAGGGTCTTGCTTCTTAAGCAAGGATGATTAATATCTAGTTCCTTTAAAAAAACACAACTAGAATACATTGAGTATTTATTGAGAGTCACTGGAAAACAAAGTTTCTGCTTGAGCTGTAGAGTTGATGTAGCACAGCATAAGAGTGTTCTGCTTCTGTGTTCATTTCTGCAATTTTCTGCTTGCCATAATAGGGTGGTTATGAAAGTGGACATGCATTTAGTGGTTTGACGTGGTTGGATTTTGCTGTTTATCAGCTGCAAGTTCAGCAGTCCATCTTATCTCTCTTCAGCCTTCTGTTTGTAAAAGAAGGAGTCCTGTGGACCTGATGTTAACTTGTGTTAGCATTGTATCTGTGGGTGCAGCGATTATGCAAGGCCTCTCCATATCTACATCACTTCTGCAGCCATGGTCATGAGTTTGCTGGCTTGATTTGCTGATGTTCTCCTTCACAGCCCCCTTCATGCTCACCCTGGTTTCTCCCTCTGGACTGCAATGCTTAATGTGCCTACAGAGGTCCAAAATGTCTGTTACATGGAAATGGAAGAGCAGCAGCAGTATAGCAACACCTGCTGCCTTCACACAGCTGCTAACGTGACCCTGCAGCTGCTGCTACTGAACAGAGACTGTGCTTATGTGTACCTTATGTTTTGCATATGCAGAATACAAGATGCATTTCTGAAGTGGCCAGTGGTTTGTTGCTTTGTTTTTTGTTCCCAGGCCTTGTTGTCTCACTGGTGCTGAAAACATAGAGCTGTTTGATAAAAGAGATTAATAACTACAAATTCCTCTTATGTCCCAGTGAAATCCAGTGGCACAGATGTTGAGAATCTCAAAGGCAGTTGAAGTCTCTATCCTGTGATGTTAAACACATGAGCTGTCAGCATTGTTTGAATCTAGTGTGGAGGACACACAACGCAACAAGAGGTAACTGTGCTGTCCTGGGTCCTACAGACAAATGCTGATTTATAAACCTGGCAAAGTCCTACCTCTCTCCTCATCCTTAAACAGCAGGCTGGGAGAAGGAGAGAGTTACAGTCCTTTTCAATCTCTCAAATTTACAGGACAATGTAGTCTATAAACTAAGCTTTATTTAATGAGCTCATTATGAAAGAAAGCAAACAAGTATGTCAGTTGAGCTCAATCCTCTTTGTACAGACTAGTCTAACATGATTTTACTAATTCATCATGATTTCATTTAATTCATGAGTGATTATCTTTTAGAGCCCTTACAGCTAATTTGATTAGACTTCTCTTCACAGTATAATTGAGCATCTCTGTCTCTGATTCTCAGACAATTGCTGCAGGCAGGGAAGAACAATTACTACTTTATGTACTTTGAAAAACCAACACAGTTAATATAATTTAAGTTACTTTAAAGACAACAAAGGTAACATTCACAAGTTCTCTGATTTGTAACTTGTGCACCTGTGAGCAAAGCAGTGACCTCACTGATAGCCCTCATCCTTCCTTCTCCCTCACAAAGTGGGCATCCCTGTGTCACACTGGGAAGCAAAAAAGTCTCAGCAGTCCAACTGCTGCCGGATCTGCTTCAGAAGTTGTTTGGAAGTTGGAGCTATACCATTTCCCTAGGATTCCCCAAAAATGCCAGGCAATCATAATGCAAGGATGGTGGCTGCAGGAGACAGCAAGCTACAGCTAATGACCTTCAGCCCTTCCTGCCCAAGGTGTCCTGTTAGGGCATTGCTCTTGCTTTATCCTAATGGCACTGCTCCTAGCATACATGAGGCCTTGGGGTGGGCTACTTGTCTGCCAAAATGTGAGCAGGAGCTGAGTGCAGGCAGAGAGAGACTTGCTCAGACCTGCCTCTCTCTCTCATGGTCAGGCTGAAGCTGTGTGGTCACAACAGAGTCCTTTGCCAGGGACTCTTTCTTAGAGCATTACTGCTCTTCCTTGGTATTATCCTTTGAGAATGTTGCATTTTCTGCTGGTTACAGTCACTGAAGTATGCAGGCATGACAGAAGTCTACCTGAAGCAGGCCAGAGTCCAAAGTTGAGTTGGCTGCAGTGTGTGCAGCCCCTGCACTTGTTTCTTCCGTTTGATGCAGCTGTTTTCTACGTTTAGGAAAATATCAGAAGTCTATGAAATTGGATCTGTTAAAACCAAGTTGCTGACTATCTTTCATACATTTGATCTTTGCAGTGATAGTTGTGAGACAAAGAAGAATCATAGTGTGCAAGGATGTTAAGCTGCTGTATTTTGTGAAACCCACATAAAAAGTATTTGTATTTTGGACTTTCAGAGAGGAGACATGTAAAATGTGCTGTGAAAGTGAATGAAAACATTCTTGCCCTATTCTCATTCCTCACTGGGCATCCCTAAGGGATTTGCCCACCCATGGTTGGGTGGGAGAATGTTGATCTAGCTGGACTATTGTTGGACCATGATGGCCATTTGTAGGGGTTAAGAAAACTTCTTGGTTTCAGTGTGGTTCTTTTTTCTTGACAGCTGATCTGCTATGCCATGAAAATACAGGCAGCAGATGTGACAACTCTCCAAAAGAACAAGGTCCTTTGATAAATATTAAAGTCAACAAATGCATGCACTTACAAAAGAAGTAGGATTTAGACACTACAGATTTAAAATTAAGAAGTTGTAGGTTGGTAGTTTGAAATGTAATGTTTATCTTGGTAGAATTTTTTTTCTGTTGAGTCCTAGGACAGGAAAGCACACAGCACTCTTTCACATATAATGCAGAGATGATACTCAGGTTTTCTTCTTTACTCCACCATAAGTTTTCTGTGTTACCTTAAGTAACTTAAATTATTTAAACTGTGTTGGTTTTTCAAAGTTGATAAAGAAATAATCGTTCTTCCCTGCCTGCAGCAATTGTCTGAGGATCAGAGATGCTCAATTATACTATGAAGAAGAGGCTTATAATCAAATTATCTGTAAGGGCTCTAAAAGATAAGAACATATTTCCTGCCTCCAACCTTTTCCTCTTCTGCAAAGCAGTTTTTTCAAAAACATCTTTTGGCACGCTCACTGCTTTATTATTGAGCAGCAAATACTGGCAGCTGTTATTTTCTGGGCAGAGGTGCTCTTTACTGTCTGTGCCCAAACACTCAGCAGTTGAAAATAAAACACTGGAAAGGATTAAGATGCCAGGTGTTCATTCTGTCTCATATTTAGGATGCCAACTGTGATTACCACGTAGAGTCAGGCAGTTGAATCGGAGGCTTCTTTCAGAGAATGTGAGGTGAGGAGGTGCCAAGGGCTGTCTCAGGGCACTCCCTTATGCTTTCTTGGCAGGTGTCAGTCAGCAGCTGTCTGTCACAGGCTGAAAGTGCAGGACCTATCACAGCAGCTGCTTCTCAGGCACTGGCTATAGTGAGACAGGAATGTGACCTTCTTTCTGTGATAGGAGCTAAACAGAAATATGGACTAAAGGTTTGGAGTAAAGAAGCAGCACCTCATGGAGACCTAGGAAATCTGGAGTCATATAAAAATATTTGCTCTTTTTGCCAGTTTAATTTTCAGAAACCTCTTGTGCTTTTCTACATTTGAGCTGTTTTGTTTTTGTTTAAATGCAGCTGTACTTTGAAGGGTTGAACTTAGGAAGCACATCATTAATTTAGTCTTCTAGTTTACAGTTATTTTATAAAATCCAAATGAATTACACAAATAATATGTAAAGAGCAAAGTTAATACAGGTTTTCAGCATTCTGACTCATATACAGGTATGCAATTAGCTATTGGACCCTGGCTAAATCTTCATGCTCCAAGCTGATGAGTATTGTTGGTAGTTGTTCCAGTTGAATCAACCATTAAATATTCACAGATTTACAGTCAGCATAGAAGTGAAACTGTCAAAACAACTTGCCTGATAATGACAAAGAAATAGCTATCAGAGAAGTGGCAGGCAGCTTCTGGGCTGAACTGTTTTGCTTCAGAAATTTCAGTACCATTTGCATTTTGTATCATTTCTGAGAAATGCATAATGCAAAATGTATTTTTGTTTTATTAAGAATTCTGAAGTGTTCAAACTTGTCAACTCTCTGTTGTTTTTCTTGCATTTTGACTATTTTTCCTTGCAAAAGAAAAAAGAGGAAATGGATGAATGACTCCATGTGTTATGAAAACATATGTGGTGATGGGTGAATTTATACAACTTAACTACCTGACCCCATGGTCTGCAGGCAAGTGACTGAATCTTATTTTTTTAAAGTTTTTAAAAGAGACTAATATTAATAATAGTATTGGATAAGTACGAGCAGGTAGAAACACAGCAGTTGAGGTCAGCCATTGTTAAACACAGATCTACTTTTCAGTTGAAAAAGACGAAAGGAAATGGTGCTATTATCTGATCTGCTTGACTCCATGTAGAAGGTCTTTTTTTCATGGTCCTGATAACAGGAACAGGATGTGGAAATTATCTCATCTGGAATACAAGTGGGAGCGTATTATGAAAGCAAGTGCAGACTAAAAAGGAGGGCAACTTAGAGAAATATGCCAAAGCTGCAAACTGTGCAGGAGGGATGGGAATTTTATGTCTTTGTCTGCCACTATGCACTGTCCACCTCAACAATAGCTGCTGACTGCTTTTCCTCTTCCATTGCAGTAGTTTTAATTTCCTTTGCTTGCTCACTGTAGCTTCAAATGAAAACCATAAAGATGAGAGAAGCAAGAGGCAGAGACACTAGAGAGAAAGCCCCAGCTCCTGAGGAAGCAGATAAATCAGGTGAGAAAGCAACAGATGGTCAGCATTCCCTATGCCATGCAGGTTGTGTCAGCTCTGCTGCTCTGGCATATTGCTCAGGTTTCTGTATTTGTGCATGTCCCAGCCCTCTAAGTCCTTGTCTGCAAACCTTCATTTGTGCTGGTCTGAGTGTTCGGGAAACTGGTAGCTGTTCAGCTGGTGACCTACCCAATGTCACCAGGCAGGGTTTTTCTTACTGGGGACATCTCTTACAGGGCATATGCAATTGCAGCGGCAGAGGAAGATTCAGGCACAGAAGGATGAAACAGAACTTGGACCTTGCCATTCCCTGGCCATCCTGCACTGTCTGCATGAGCTGTATGGGCATCTCAGTCCCTCAGTAGGCATGCTCCTGTCCCACAACTTTGCTGTTACACTGCTAGTGACCACTAAATTACTCTTGCATCTGTACTCCAGACGGAAGCCAATGCTTTCAAAAAGTTTAGAATACAGCATGGTTACAACTGCAGCAAAGTTCAGCAGTTTTTGTGGCTCTTCTTTTAGGATACAAATTGGTTTTTTTCTATTCAGAGGACTACTTCCTACTTGCTTTCTCTTTTTGGTTGGTTTTAGCTTTTTTCTGATCTGGTTCCTGAAAGAGACTTCCTTTCCTGGTTATTTTTTTTCTGCCGTTGTTTTGTGCTCAGATTACCGAGTGAATTCAGTTGAAATCTCTCCTGCCTCTCCCTCCTCCCTCTGCTCTATCCTTTCATTGGTTTTTCCTCTCTCTCTGGGCTCTTTTTCATTTGGCTGAGTTTCCTGTTTTGGTTGGTCAGCTGCTTGTAGTGATGAAGTTGGGCAAGCTCATCATGAAATTGTCTTGATGTTCCTGAATGCTCAACCAAGGAAATATGTTTGTGAGCACCTCCAGGCAAGCTAAGGGAGTTGGAAGAGTGTTGAAGATCGAGAGTTCCCAACAGCTTCCTTGAAACCTTTCTTTTCCTGCCCCAGGGGTCTGTCCCTCTTGCTCTGCAGAGCTCCAGCAGAAGGGTTGCTTACCCTTATTATGAAGGGCTACCTAGCATGGATTGCTCTTAACAGTCAAGTGTTAAGTCTAGAAACAAAGAAACTGAACCCTTAATTTGCAGAGATTTTTTTTTGACATCTCAGACACTGTTAGAGAAGATATAGGCTATATAGAATACCTGTAAAATTGAGGTGGTAATAGAAAAATATAGGTGAGATCTCTGGGATTATTGAAATGCAAATTGAGAGTGAGAGGGAGGTGTTATTATGGAAATGGTGTAATTGGTGTAGGATGCAAGACTAAGGTACATAAGAAGTCATGGAGAGAAAAGCAGCAAGTCTGTGGTGCTGTAGCTTGGTTTTGTGATGCCGATCACATCTGCCCTGCTGAGCTCCCCTCTGATAGACTTAAACAGTACAGAAAATCCAAACATCATTGCTGAAACAGCTTTACAACTAACATACTTCGATTTTCTACCTTTAGACCTGTAACGTGCTGTGAAAGCTTGAGCCATTTTATAGCTACAGCAACCCTCTTCTATCTACTAGGTTTTGCAGAATGTTTTGTTAAACCTACAAGTGTTTTGGATTGACTTTTTGGAATGTGAGGAAGTGAGATTTTCCTTATTTAAATTAATATCGGAGAAGTGGTTGATTGTTATACTTTCTCTGAAATGTCTACTTTGTTTTGGGCTGAATTGCTCTGGAACTCCAGGAAACATGAGTGTTGCCTTGTGGGAACTCTCTGTTCTATGTAAATTTAAGGTATGCACAAAACTGATGCAGAGTTAAAAGATCCCTTAACAGCCTTTCTTGATGTTTATATTCAGGTGGCCTGTAGTGATGTGATTATAGGTTGCATAGGGCAGGTTGTCATAGTTAGATGGCTCATAGACCTACATGACTATTTTTTCTGCAAACACGTGACAAATATTCTTCTGGTCATCCTTGTCCTTGCCCACAGGAAATGCCATGTTGAGCTGGGAGTGGGAAGTGTCAGTGAATCCCCAGCTGGTAGTGCAAGGACTGTCTGTGTGCCTGTCTCTGGGAGTGGGTGAGCCATTGCCTTTTCCTCCCTGGGGCTGTCAGTTTGCATCTCTCTTTTGTCCAGCCCCCAATTTTTCCATTCGATATACAAGAACATCGTAGCCTTCAGACCTGTACCATCTCAAGATTGAGTTGAAATTAGCTAGCAGGTTCAGGAGCTCCAAGGCTAAGGAGGACAAGCCCACTCTCCTACACAAATGTTGTTTCCTTACGAACCTGTGGTGCTTAGGTGCAGTGCAACACGTGGAAAAAGTGAATAATTTATCTTAAGAGATGCTACTGGAGGGGGTTTGACATTTTGTGGTCTGAGATGGTGGGTGGCTGGGAAAGGAGGAACAGGGATGTCTCTGCTCACACGTGTGCTTTGAAGACACATTTCTGGCTAGGCACAGGCAGTTCTGTGCTCTTAAATCTGTGTGTTTGAGCCGACCTTCCAGTGTCTCTTTGCATGGAGGAACTATTGCCTTGCTGATTTTATGAATCGAAGGAAACTTCATTAGCCAGAGGATTTTTGTTTGGTTTTAATCTCATAGGCAGAGAGGACAATCTGTTTTGCTTAGCGCAACAGTGTGCTGGAGAAGCAGAACAGATGACAAATGCAAATCTTTGTAATGCTATGTTTATATTTTTCCCCTCCTTTTGTCAACTTAATTGTTACTATTTTGATGACTTTGGTCAGGTGGATTTGGGTGATTGCTGGAATACATGATGGATCTCTCCCAATATGCAGCTGTTCACCATGCTGATAAGAGTGTAAGAGACTTCTTTTAAAGGAAAAAATTATCTTTAGGCTAATAAAGCCCTTTGGGAGAGCCATGAATGTGGCCTCAATGGCTGTGTTTGTATTCCTGGTTGGTATGAATAAATACTGTGCTAGTTTTTGATAACTGGGTGCCACATGTCCAGGAGTTACAGAAAGTTGAACAAAAGTAGCGTAACGTACAATTTAGCAATACCAAAAAAAAACCTGTATAGTTTGATATGTTGTGGAGATAAGACAAATGATAGGAAAGTGAGAATCTTCTGCAGGCGTAGCAGGCACTGAAAGACCACCTTGGAAACCAGGGAGGCTGAGTGGGGGGGAGAGCTTCTTCCTGTCACTATCAAAGTAGATGTTCAGCTGGCTAAAAACAAATTCCTAGACTGCTAAGCTCTTAGCTTGCTTATGAATCCTCTCTTGATACTGCTTAGTTTTACCCTCATGTAACAAACTCACATGCAAAGTTACTGGAAATCCAGGAAGTCTTGCTTGGGAGTCAGCTACTCTGACTGTTGAGAATCAGCAGCTCTGTGTGGCCACGTGTGGCCCTGTCCTGGTTGCCTCACTCTTAGTGGACCTAGAACAACACACAAGTTTTTCTCCTTGCTGTAGTCTTCAGGGTGTGATTCCAGATAGTGAGGATGGAATGCAAATTTTAATGTTCTGAAATAAGCAATGTTTAGCAGCAAAACAGAAATAGATCAAGTTGGATCAACCCAAAGTAATGTTATTGTTTCTTACCAGAAGAGAAATCTGAAATGAACTGGGGAGTTCAGTGACCACAATCCTCCTGGTTTTCAGGCTTTTCTAATTTAAGCTAAGGACAGGAAGGCTATACATATATATACACCCCCCCACCCCCCCTCTCTCTTTGGAATAGCTGCTAGCTGAAGTGCTTGTGATATTATTTTCCCATAGCTATGGGCTTGTTGTGCTTATCTTGACTCTAGGCAGAATAGGAGCATGAGTCTCTACAGTGTGACCTGTCATTTACCTTTGGCAGTTAACATGAAGCTCTGGATAATAACTATTACTTTGATTTGTTGCTTTAATCTCACAGAGTCTTTAATCTTAAGAATCTTACACTTAACTTTAGACTTTGCCTCCCTTTCCTTGGAAAAATAATTGAGTCATTAAGTCCCTTAGAACTTAGGAACTTTTGAACCTGTTTCATGTACATGTGAATGCTCTGGTCTTACTTGTAGGGCATTAATTATGAAAAAAAAAGTGAGAATTTTTTAAAAATTATGATGCTAGAGACATTTTACTGATTACCTTGGAAATTACCTGTGGCTTGGCAGCTTGGGACTTCAAAACAGAAAGGAAAGCAATTTAGCTATTTACCATTTGACAAAGGCTGGGCTCTGACTAGGATGCAGTTTTATAAGGAAATAGGTAATCACACATAATGTAATGGAAGTATGAGATGGCAGGTTAGCTTGGTCATAAGAAAGGAAAAAAACCTTTTTTTCTGGTTGCAGGGGATTCTTGAGCAGTCATTATGCTTGTGCTGTGTGAAACCTTTCGCTGTTGTGTCTATTGCATTTCATCTTTAATTTATATTCTTGAAGTCCTTGTCATTGACTTGAAAGCTGTCTTTCTCCTTTTTATACAAGGAGTATCTCTGGTGCTGTGAAAGGTACAGTAATCCATTTTAAATTCTGAAGTTTGGCAAACCAGAGGTGGGAATAAGTAAGGCTTAACTGAGCTATCAACATGCCAGTTAGTAATACCTACTAAAATGTAAATATCTTTAATTCATGAATAGGATGGCAATAAAGTGAGAACACAAAATTAACTGCAAATGCAGTGATGCCATGGGGTGACTGTGTAAGAGCTCTTACCTGCTGATCTTTTTAGTATCCTGAGCATCTAGAGCAAAGTACAATTACTGGTAAGATGTACAAGTTACCTAAACAATATGTTTTACAGTTTATTTTGCTGATTAATGGAGAGGTCAGTGGTAGGAGACTGTAGGTGCTTGCTGAAGTTGATTCCTTTTCATCCCTTATACTATGTAAAGCCTAGTAGAAGTTAGGGCAAGTCTCATTATTTCCATTTAAGGTACTCGGGTTTCAAGATATGGGGGACTGAGGTGCAGTAAAAAGTCCAAGGTTTTCCGGGAAGCTGTAACTCAGTAGTGTGATTTGATAACAGTTTGAAAAAAAAAAAAAAGGAAAGAAATTATAGGACATAAGAAATAAGGTCCATGATCTGGGAACAGAGAATGTAAATGACAGAGTACATCCTGTAAAGCAGCAGGATTGTAATGGCTGTATTTGAACATGGGGTTGTAGTCAAAAGATTTAGGGGCAGGTGAGGATGGGGAGAAAACCGGAAAGGTAGAGTTTTCTTGAAAGAAACTACAAGAATTGTTTCCAGAGGAAAAGAAATATTTTACAACAGAAACCTGAAGATTTTCAATCTAAGTAGCTTCTTGTAGTGTGCAGGTACCTACAAAGGAGAGACATTTCTGAGGCTACAGAGTGTTAATCTAAGCAAGTTATATAGCATCCTGCAGTTCCCCTCAGCTAGCCCTTAGCTGTGTATAAGATACTCATGCTATATATGTACATCTCACTGATGTAAAAACATGATGCACAAATGTATGCTTTCAGCTGAATCTCTTCATCCCATGACTCCTGCGTACCCTGATTAAACATAAATGTTGTAGATGATAAGTGTAGTACAAATTCCTGTAAAGGTCCATATGGAAATCCCCAGTTCTGATTGCTACAGCTTGCTCTGTGCTAGATCAAAACCCATGAGACAGGTCTTGTTAAATCTCATCCTCATAGAACAAGAGTATTGTTTAGGTTGGAAAAGACCTCTGAGATCATCATGTCCAGCCATTAAGTAGATACACATTACAGACTATGACAAGTTATGGTTGGCTCCATGGTCTGCGGAAGGTCTTACATTGAAGTACAGCTGTAAAGCTGAAGTTCAGAAACTGAAAACATTTTATGATGTACATGTGGATTTGGGGTGCTCAGTTGGAAGGCACGTGTGACTGAGGTTGAAGTCTGTCCTAACTTAAGGGTGCTTCATGCCAGGCTTAAACTCCTCAAGTGTGAAACACCTTGAGGTTAGTGTCCTACCTTAAAACTTGGATGTGGATGCCTTTTCTAAGTCTAGACAGTGAGACAGAACCTGGTCTTCAGTCTGACTGAACTTGGTCTGCCTTCCAGCTCACCTGCTTATATTGCCAGCAGGAAGAAAATTGCTGCACTGTCAAATGGCAGAGAATACATCAGCTTGGTTCTTTTGCTTTTACGGATGTTAAAATTGGTACCTTTACTGAGATAAGAAAGATACACTCCTATAATAGACTCTTGGAACAGCCTGTGCTGTCCTTGTCTGAGGGCAGATTAGATTGGGAAGAACTTGCAAAAGGACTCTAGGAAAAATGACTGAAAATTGAATAAAAGATGAAGAATGCATTAAGCAGTTTATAAAGCCATTTTCTCGCTGTAGATTGCATATCTTTTCTATTCTCCTGACAAAACCTTTGTTATAACTTGATTGTTCCAAGAAGGGCACATCTCTGAATGTGATACCCGCAATGCTCTTACCTTGCCAATATTCAGGCTTTGTGAGTGTGCACAGTGCACAGACTGTGCATGGTGTTATTTGCAATTCTCCAGGACATGTTCTGGACACTAAGCTGCTGCTGACCTGTATGGAAGATGACAATCTTTCCACATTGATAGAGAGAAACAGATGGAAAGTATTTTTTTGTTTGATTTTGGGTGGTTTTGTCCATATGCACAGAATAATATGTTAAAACTATTTTGTATACAAATTAATTGTTTTTAGAAGGTACAGGGTAAACACACCAAGGTGGAACAGCTCAGCCTTGCTCCTGAACAGCATTGCTCCTCTCTCTTGTTTTGGTGGTGTGGAGTGGCAGGTGTGCTGCCAGGGATGAGCAGATGTTTTTGAGTAACCTCTCTCTAATCATATTTAATTTAAAATTAACAGCACTCATACGCTAAAGGTTTGTGTCATAGTAGAGGCAGTGTAGGCCGTTGGATCGCTTCTTAAGCGTTTCTGACTGTGAGTGGCTGGTAGCTGTGTAATTAAATAATCTTAAAGCTTAGTGGAAACTAACTTTGGTAGACAGACATGCAGTGTGATTGTGTGTTTTATCCCTCTGGGAAGCCACACTACCAAAGCAAAAGAAAAATCCAGATCATCCAAAACTCTACAAGTTAATCCTAACTTGAAGTGGGATGTTAACTGATGGGGATTTTTCCCCTCTTCTTCTGTTGGCGGAGTCGTGGGTGTATATTGGGAGTTAGGAGAATAAATAGTGACCACAGACCATTCATTTTCTAGGACAGTGTTGTGGCTTTTTTGGAGTACAGGCTGTAAATGTGACAACCTGACATACAGGGCATTCCGTGAGATTTATTTACTTTATATTAGGGTTTTCCTTTACTAATACTTTCTCAGAATGATATACTTCCACTCAATTAGGAGCCAGTCTAGGGACAAAACTGGGCTTTAACTTTATTAATTAACAATATGAGCTGATTTACTGGAGGTAGCTTATAGAAAACTTACTGCCATAAAAGAGACTTCTGTTGGTGGTGGAGGCTAGAGATTCTGCTGTCATTGATGGTACCTCCATTTAAATGTATCCCAAAGTGCGGAGCAGGGTAAGAGATTCTGTGTTATAATCGTTGCATTATAGCAATCTGCTTGTGTTGGAAGACCAGATGACTACATCTATATTGATGTTACTATAGGCCTGAGGAGAAAAACAGCTTTTGGCTACTGGCTGCTTATTCTGCATGTCATTAAATTCTTGTTTACTTTAGCATTAAAGGGGTTCCTAAAAACACTTGGTAAACATTGCATTTAGAAAATCCAGGTTCTTGCCCTGTCTCTTGAATCAGTCTTTCAAATACATGTCCTGAGTGAATTAATAGAGGAAGAGGAAATAGAAGGGCACTTAATTAGCTGGAGTTCAAAGGCTTTGGGGTGAAAAGCAAGCAGCTAACCTGCAGATTTGCTAACTTGCACCCTGGGAGGCACGGCAGGCGCATTAGAACACAGGTGCTGGACCATCCAGGGTATACAGAGCCTTTCATCATCATCTACTGGTTGTAATTGTTTTTCTTGTGATAATAAGCCTTAGAAAAAAACATTGGAAACCTCTACAGGAAATCTTCATTTTTTTTCTACTTCCTTTACCTGCTCTATGGAAAGGTGTAAAATGTGCAGGCACATCGTACAGAGTAAGACTGAAGGGCAGAGTGATAGCTCAGTGTGTCACAGCCAGTATTGGTTGTTGATCTCAAAATATCATTGCTGTCTGTATGCTTTGTGCTTTTACTCCTGCAGGAAGAAGGTGAAAATCTGACTATGATTGATTTGATGAGGAATGTTGCAAATGAGTTCACTGAGTCACTGGTTCAGCTAAAGTGTGTTTTTAAAACACTGATGTCAACAGCTGAAACATGGAAGTGCGCAGCATCGGCAAAGCCACAGCCATTTGATGCTTTTTTATCAAAATAGCATCTTGAACAGTAGTAGGGGAACATAGACTTCCAAAAGAAAAACAGAAAATGAGGCAGAATTTTTTTTGTTCTTGACATCTGACAACACTTTGGTGTGTCTGCTTGGGGATGGCAGTGTTGAGATCTCTCTCCACAATAATATGAGAATGATAAGTCCTTGGACACAAGTCATAAAGTGCCAGGACATACATGCTTATTGGGACCTTTGCTGAACCACTGGGCTAACAGGGCTTTTGCACCCTCAACAGCATGTCAGTGTTTCCTGCCAGACTGGTTGGATTTTCTGGGCATCTCTCATGTGGCTACTCTTCTATCAAGAATACTGTTGAAGCTACTTCTCCCGGCAAAGCTCTCTTTCAGGAAAACAAATAGATGGGTCTAAGCTTGCCTGCTTACATGAGTTTCATGGTTTTAAAAATATTTATGTAGATCTCTGATAAGGGACTTTGTTCAAAGTTGTCTTCTTGAGTAAAGTGTTGCTGTGAAAAACAGCTTATTGCAAACTGTTCTGTAAAGTGTGCACGAAGGTGAGTTTGAGCAAAATTATTTTTTTTTTACTCTTTCTAAGACCCTTGTAGGAAAAGGTACAGCAAGTTAATTTTCTTATATGATGAAATATACTGTAAGTGTATTTTTGAAAGCAAAGTCACCTTGTTACCCTTAAAGTTTTGCAACATTTCCCAGATCAGGATGCCTGTCCCAAAAGGCACAGCACAAGAACAAAGATCTATTCTGTGGGGCAATTTAAAAATCCTGTGTGTGCTGACAAATTAGTCTTTTGATCTAGACTGTTTTGGGGAGCAGATGGCAGAGCTTTTGAATGCAGGCTTGTTTTTGATAAAGCACAAATACTTTTTCATGCTGTAATCCCTCCCTTTCAAATTCTTAGCCCTCTCTGACTTGTAAACTTCCTTCTGGGTGTTGCATCCCACCTTTCCTTCTGAAAATAAAAAAGTAGGTTGGGAAGAACAACAACTTTCAGACAAGCAGGCTTTATTGAAACCAGATGAAGACCCGAGATTTCCAATACTGTAAAACTTTGGACTCAGAGGAGATTTTAGTTCTATTTCTCTTTGTAGGAAGAGAAGAAGGTTTGATAAAATAATAAGACACAGTTCTTGGTGTCGCTCCTAAAAATGCCCTCAGTCTGCATAGCTGTCTTGTTTTTAGGTCTGTCCTTGCATTTGTTTGGAGGTCTGCTTGCTTTGGAAAGCAGGGATTATCTGTATATTTAGAGTAGTCCCCAGAAGACACTGCAAGCAGATGATGTCAGCTGGTGGTTCATCCTTCCAGTCTCCTCAGCACTTCTGGTGTTGCTTCTTTGCAGTGAGGGATCACTGCTACTGAAGTCATGCTTTTGGATAGAGGAGGGCGAGGCTTAATTTCAACCTGCTTTAAATGTTGGTGTTTTCAGCATCTGTTTTTATGCCTTGTAAAACTGATATGGATGCAAATCCTGATGCTTTCCTAGATACTTGGAGCTCTGCATCCGCAGGTGCCTGGTGGAGAGTCAGATAACCTTGGTGACACACAATGCAAAGAGGGTCTTTTACCCCTGTAATTATCCATGACTTGCAGAGGCTGCATGTTTTCTCTCCCCTGCGTGCACATGCTCAGTGGAGTGGAGTGTGCATGTGAGGAGGAAGAGTTTGGGCAGGGAGTGGGTGAGAGAGCACAAAGGAATAGTGAGCAGAAGTCAGATGGAGGATGCACTCTTGCTCAGTGGAAGTTGGGTGAAAGTCTCCTTAGCAAAAACCTTCTTCAGTGGTGGATTTGACCAGCTGGACCCTCATAAAAGAGGTTCTTGGTGACCAGTTACCTCAATGCATTTCTTATCACAGCTGTCATTTTGGTCACTGGTAGTGTCTGGCTGCTTAAATCTAGTGCCAGCTGCTCTTGGAACCTGAGCAGAGACAGGAAATGAAAGATCACCAGGGCTGATAAAGTCACAAAGAACAACAGGCACAGGAAACCAAAATTTTGATTGCTTTTGGGCGGTTTTATTTTATTAGTTTTTAACAGTGCTGTAAGGCAAATGAGTTTTGAAGAAAAGTTATGGCTGCTATATTGCTCTTGCTTCTTCAAGGTCACATGAATGTGCATACTCATGTTGAAACTACTGCTTTGCTGGAAGAGACATGCTGGTTACTTTTTTAAATGTTCTGAAGAAGGGGTTAAAAATATTACAGATTTTGAATTAGCTGAAGGATTGAAATGTAAATGTTGCAGTGCAGTTCTTACAGTGCCTTGTGGAACAAGGAGGAGAAGGCACATGGCCCATATCAAGACAGGAAAGCTGTGTCTCAGGAAAGTAAAATAACCTGTCAAATTTCTTTTGGCCTAGGAAAGAGACATATATCCTGAATGCTCCCATGTGTCAGAAGTATCTTCCCTGACTGAAACTGGTATATTGGTATAGGATGTTATGGCAGAATGAGTGATATGTCTGTTGCAGGGATTTTGTTTGTTTAACTTTAGTTGGGCTTCCAGCAGATGTTGCTAAATCTGAGCATGTACCTTGAATCTGCTGTTTGCATTAAGGCTGTTGTTCCATGATCATCTAAATCAGTTCTGGGACCAGTGTAGAAACAATGACAATCCTTTCAGTGTAAGCAAAGACAAATAAAAAATTAATGAGAGAGAAGATGTTTCTGTAGCTCAAACGGGCACTTGTAAGATGATTGTAGGCGGTTGTTAGAGCTCCTTATGTCTTATTTTCCTAATCATGTGGGATTGCATACAAAAACAGCACAGAAATTTAACAGCAGATATCTCCAAAATTACTTTAATGACTCATTTTAAAGAGGGAAATACCTTATGTGTACTTATTTTAAACTTGGCCTGAATACTGATTTTGGTAATCTTGGGTTGTGCGAGATCTGCAAACTAATTAGACTGTGACAGCACCTGGTTTTTTTTCCTCTTTTTCCTTGGTTTTAAACCATTCTGCAATGTCCATAGATAGTTTATTCTGAAATTACAGATTGTTAGTTCATAATTAATTAATCTGTTTCCCTTGAAGAATCAGATGGGAGTCAACATCATTCATATGCCAAGAACCTCTAAGCAGAAAAGCATATAAGTCAGTATAGAAAATATAAATAGCTGTTTCTAGTACATGCCTTCACTGAACAGTGGCTAAGACATACCTGCCCTTGTTTTCCTTCTGCTCCAGACAAGCAAGCAGCATCCAGAGAGGTGACTTTTCTTGCCCTCTTCTTCACAAACTGGGCAAGATCAGCATATGAGGAGAATGATGGATACACTGGGGATGTTGGCTCATGTAGTGACATTGGGAAAGAGAGGCCCTCAAATTCATTTTTAGTTTCCCCCGTGGTTTTTCTCCCTTCTGTTCCCCCAGTCCTTCAGCAGCTGTGTGGAGGGAGCTGTACCAGGTGTTGGACAAGGACTCCAAGAGATAACTGACCTCTCCTCTCCTGCCAAGGGAAAGACTGTAACACTATATTACTATTGAAAAGCACACTGCAAGATATGTTTTAATTAGAATGTGTTTTGCTGCAGTGTACTTAAGGGTAAAAAGCTTTGCTTACTGGAGTGTAGTGCATTTTCTTATTGTGCTTTGCTATATCAAATTTTTATCATTACCTTGGAGAGAAGGAAATGAGAATATTGGAGACCAGCATATAGCATTCACAGTAACAGTCTGCATGATTTTTTGTGAAGGCTGCTCCTGAGTTTGACTTGAGGCAGTCTTGACAGAACCTCATGCTGGAGGAATATAATACTTCAATTGTAATATTGCATGGCACTTAGAGAAGAGGGCACACAGAGTTGAGCTAACTCTTTTTTGACTGGGGTAAACAGCTTTCTACTAATAAATGCAAATTAATGGGGACTCAAATGTTGAAGAAGTGTTACAATATTTTTGCTGTTGAAATAACAAATGAAAACTACCATACCTTCCAAGATGTATATAAGCAAAGAAAACAATTTCAAATATGTGACTGTTGGCTAGCTGCACTTTGATTTAGATTTGTTACAACATTTTGGTATGGCAAGTCAAAAGTAAATAAACCAACTAAGGCAATAATTCAGTGTTCTCAGAAGGTGTCCTAATGACATCTTTTTGTAGAATTGATTTTTCAAAGTCACATCTTCATATAAAAAATATTTTTATTTCTTGCTCTCTCTCTTTCCACCCACATTACAGTCTTTACAGAACAAAAGTTATGGTTCCTGATGAGGTTACTATTTACATATGTAGTGCTGAGGAAGATCAGAGGCTTTCATGTCACCTCATGTACTGATAATGATATCAGCTTCTTACACACAACTGGTTACAAGTAAATTTGAGCTGAAATTTGCAGGAACAGTCACTCAACATCATAAGAGATTGCTTATTTGGAACAGCTAACTCCAGAAACTGCAACGTTGATAGGTTCAGTCATTTGCCACTGTCAAAAGCGAAAAATGCAGTATTTCTGTTCCTGTCTCTCCCACTCTTCATGTCTGGCTGCTTAGTTTTCCAGCTCAGCTATGCTGTTACAGTAGTCCCTAAAGCTGTGCTGGAAACCAGATTGTTGAAATTTCCCCTCAGACTTTAACAGTGGCAACTTCTCTGCTGTTAGAGACCGGAGGTACCCTTAACAGAGGAAGTACTTCTTTATACTGGGTATATATTTTCTGTTAAAAAATGCCAGTTGGTATAAAACAGAATATGTTGGATTATTTTTATCACAATTAACACTCTATGCCTTAAATTCCCGTGAATTTTCACTTGCTGGAGAGTCTATGCCTTGAACTGAGTCAAGAAATGTGGTGTGCTGTGGCTGAATGCTGATCCCAGGCACTTTGCATTAGGAAGCAAATATATCTGAGGTAAAAAGGGGGTTTCACAGCTAAATGCTGTTCATGAGCTTTCAGCTCGATTGCTGAATGTAACTGTGATTGTATTGGAGGTGTTTTATCCAGAAGTCCACATGAATGCCACATGTGCATTCAAGTTGCAGAAAGATGTGGAATAGCTTTCTTTAGCCTTTGCATGGTTAGGCAAATTAGGCAAGAGGTGCACGCAATGGCGTATAAAAGAGTTAGTATGCTGTCCTCCTTACAGTATCTCAGAGTTAAAGTTGTGCTGCAGTTAGTTCAGGTTACATATTCCTGTTACAGCTCTCACTGATGTTGCTGTGAGGGCAGTATCATTGTTTTGGTCCCATAGTTTGTGTTCCTTCTAGCTGTGGTGCTTGCTGACTAACATTTCTTTTCCAGTGGTTAGATAGGGGTCATTGCAAGTGAGGGGTCATCTCAAAAGGTGCATAATGATTTGGATATAGGGCACAAGCTAATGGTTTAGTAACTTCACTGGAACTGGAGATTTAAATCTTGAAACATAGGGAGAAAATTAACCCAGCCCTTCATGCTTCCCAGTTAATCAACCTAGAGCTTATATGGAAAGAGTTAATTGTTTGGAAATCACTTCAGCTCCATGGCTCTGTGGCTTTTGCTTTTCTGATACTTCACATATTCTTTGCAGATGATTTTAATGAATAGGCTGCATTAACAGACAATCTAAAATAGAAAAAAGAAAGCTCCAGTATATAGAGATTCTTTCAGTGGATCATGAATGGTAATGTCAAAGTCTAAAGAACAATAGAATGAATTACTTTAATGATCTAATTTCAATAAATATAGTTCAATTTAATAAGTATTTTTAACTTAATATATTAAATATACTTAGATATTTTAATATATATTAATTGTTAAATGCATAGTTTCTTCCATAAGTAAAATAAATACCCAAATTAACAACAAAAGAAATTAAGTAACCTTCAAATGCAGGCTGGCTGGGGCCCCATTGCCTGGGGCGTGTTGAATGATCAATACCCAGATATTGATTGCAAAGTTACACATCAAGAGTCTGTAAAAAATTAGTTTCTTATTATCCCTTGTATATCCCTCTGAAGAAACGACACATTTGCTGTTACATTCAAAGCTGTTGAGGTTTACTACAGACTGTTCTAATCTGTATGTTTCAGACTCTTGTGGAAAAGCAGATCATATGTTGAAAGTTGTCTCCCTGCTCTAGGCTGGGTGTTACTAAATGCTTTGGGGGTGTAGGTGTCCCTTGTAAATGGGGTGAGAACTGGCGAGCTGGGCTGTGAGTCCTGCTCTGCTCCAGGGAAAGTCTCTTGCTCTGCTGAAGAAATATTCAAGTTACCGCATGTCTCCTAGCCCTGAGTGGCATTCAGCTTTCCTGCACTCGTAATGCCTACCTTTCTTTGAATTAATGCACCTGTGTTTAAGGTATTTTGCTATTTTGTCGAGGTTTCTGACTGCCTTTGATACCTGAAGATTACAACACACAAATTTCTAAGTGTTGGAAACTCCTAGAATTATTTTCTTTAAAACCTGAAAAGCACTTGTTCCAGGTAAAAAGCTAGGGCAACATCATCATCATTTTACAGGTTTGTTTTACTGATGATTCTTTTATTTAACCTAGTACTGTATTCCTACCCAAACACTCAAGCTTGTGATTCTTTAAAAACAAATAAATCATGTGAACTGGTGAGCAGTGTTTGGCATACTGAATGGGCAGGGCCTCTTGCATTTGTTTTCCTGCCTTGTCAAAGGATATTATCTTGCAGACTCTGAAGTGCATTTACCTTCAGAAAGATGAGCTATAAAGCTCACTAGAGGGAGGATCAGTCCTTGTAATTTCTCTCCGCATTGTTTTCCACTTCCCCCAACTATCATATTTCAAATCCCAGGCCTTGGTCCAGCCCATGCACAATTTTTGTAACCATTTTAGCCAAGGATGTGATTTCCCTTCTATCTGTTACATTTAGTTTATGGCAGTAATGTCTGCTTTGTGGACTCACTGCAATAAAATTGTTCCCTCCCTATGCAGGGGGATTCGCTGTAGCAGCAAAGACTTTTGTTTTGCATGTTCCACAGTGTAGCTGGACTGCTTTAAGTAATGGGTCTAATCAGAGCAGTTTGTCTTCTGTGTTGTGATATGACTGTGTTGAAGTGTTGTGATGGTTCTCACCAGTGTCTCTGGAAGGGACAAGCCTGGGAGCTCAACTATGCAGGTTCAAAACCCTGCTGTCATCCCTGTCCCAGGGCATCTAGGATACTTATTGCATCTGAGTGTGCCTTCTTCAGTGTGGTACCAGAGGCTGGTGGTGGTGTTAGTTGCAGCAACAGCCATTCCTATTTAAAACATTTTAAAAATCTTCTGTACTTGGGCAAGCTGTATTTTAACAGCATGAATGTCAACAGCTAGCTTTTGGTGTATGGTATATAATTATGAAGCAAAGAGTAGTGACCTTGGTCCCTTATATTTTATTTGTGATTATGATTGAGGGGTAACAGACCACTGAAACCATACCCATGGCTGTTTTGGGTGGAGAGGAGAGGTTTTATCGTAGCATTTGCTTGAAGCCCTTCAGAAACACTGCAATTTTTTTTCCTTTCTTTCCTTCCCCTTCCCTTATTTCCTTGAGTTAGTTAAACCACACTAGACAAAAAGTTTATCTGTGGGTAATACCTTAATACCTTTGGCAATGATTGTGCTATCAGGATGGTTTAATTTTCTACATAGAACTGCTAAGTGAGGGTTTTTTTCTTCAGACGTATAGACATCTCTGTCAGATCACATAAAAGCAGATCACCGTGACAGGCTGGGTTACTGCTTTTAACCAGATATATCTTGCATCCTGACCTTTCTAAAGCAAGCTCTTCTGTGTCCATGCTGCAGGTGTGGCTTTGGAGGAACGCTGGAGCTTGGAGGAGCTGGGAAGGAGCACCTTACAGCACACTGGTGCCATCTGATGGTAAGCTTTCCCAGCAGATTTCCTCCCTTCCCATTAGTGTCAACAAGCTTTTGTTTGTTTTTTTTTTTTGTGAGGGTCAGGTGAGATGATGTTAGTTATGTGGTTTTATATATATCTCCCAGAAATAGAAGTACTCTATTGATTTAAAAAATCAAGAATGTTTTGTGTAATTTTCCTTAATTCATCCTGTGTTTTTAAAAACAGCTTTTAAATTAAACCACAACCTACAATATGACTTTTTCACTTAGTTTTCTTTTTTCTTTTATCCCCAGAAGTAACTATTAATTACAGACATGGTCTTCCTGTGATAACTCTTATGCTGCCCACAAGAAGTGAACGCTGTCAGTTCACCGTTAAGCCAGTGGTGACCACTGTAGGAGCATTCCTGCAGGATGTGCAAAGAGAAGATAAAGGAATTGAGAGGGCAGAAGTCTTTGCAACAGGTATCTTATATTTGTTATTCCCCAGAATAAATACATTGCTTTTCAAATGGACTTCCCCTCTGAAGCACAAGTTCAGTCTTCCATCAATTTTAGCGTTGTTGCTGTTGGGGGAGCTCTTGAATGCTTCTGGATTTTATTGTGTTTCAAATTTAATATTTGAGTCCTCTTGAAAAAGCTAATTAAAAATTAGAAGTTTAGCTTCTCTTTGTAATGCTGTCTTTAAATATGTATCACTCTTCTGATCTCCTTGATACCTTTTTCTTTCCTTATCCTCCATGATCCTTCATAAAGACAACCTGTTGGGCTTTTGAATGTGATGTCTACCAGTTGTTCAGTGTTACCCAGAGCTGAAAGAATCCATTTGCCTTACTACAAACTTGAACTCATATGAAAGAGCTAAGCAACCAGATAATGAGTGCAATAGTCAAGGGCAGCTTTTGGAGTCTTTGGGGACATTTCATTCATCAGCTGGAGTACAATGCTTTGGGGCCCTTGGGTTGAAAGGAAAGTGATTGCTAGGGTCAAAGGCTAACTAATATTTTTGCATTGATGTCCTCTTTCCTCCTTGTAGCATACTATTTATCCTGTTGTCTCAATTATCTCAAGCTCTACTCACTGTGTTCTTGTGTTCTGTCTCTTTGGTTTTCCTATTGATAAAAATTAACATCCAGTTAGTTCACCTGGTTCTCCATTTTATTTCCAAGACGATTTGTATTTTGGCGGTGCTTTGTAGTTTTTCCACAGCAGTTCTGAAGAGTCTTGCAATTCCTGTCTTGGTACTAGAGAAGGACTCAATCTCAAAAGTAGAATTGGGATATAGCTTTTTGGTCTGAATCTGGTAGAATAGGGACTTGAATTTGACTTACTAAAAGCATCTATTTTTCTCCTTCCCTGCTTATGCCTCTAGAGAGAAAGAAAAGGAAAAAAAAAAGGATAGCTGCATTCCTATGGAAAGATTTATATTCCATCAGGTAACACATAAGCAGAAGAAAGGATGGGGTCAAGGAAAGCTGGTTGAAAGTTTCGTGGCTGGGTGCATTCATAACATTCCTTTTCTTTCTGGTTGATACTACAGAGGGCTGCAGAGACTTTTAAGGGAACTGAAAATAGACTGATATTCCCAGAAGATCAGGAAGCCAGATATATAGGAGAAGCTGCTGTAGTTGCCTTTGAGAGCACATTTAGTAAAACAGGAAAATATCCCATAGAGCCATTTTTTTATATCCTCTGGAGCAATGGAGATGCGATGCGTGTGGATCCCAGTGTGTGCATGAGCTTCAGGAGCTTTGTGTACACAGGAACTTTGGTGGTGTTTTTTCAGGGTTTTTTTTAGGGTCTGTAAGGCAGCAGAAGTAGAAAATTCTCTTGAAAAAGATAATTTCCTAAAAGACTCTTATCTTCAGAAGCCACTGTAACAAATGGCTGTTTTCAGCAACTGGCCTTCCCCTTAAAATGGAGGTTTTCACTACAATGGATTTCTTAACTGGGGGGAGACAGTGCACATGGCAGCAAACAGTTAACCTCTGGGTACTGCTATTATGCAGAGACATCCAGGACAGGAGTATTTGTCATTTACTGTGGAATGGAATTCTTCTGTGAATTACATGCTTCATAAGTGACTGATGTTTGCACTGAAGCAGGAGTAGTTAGCTTTTGCTGACATACCACAGAAGAATGCGATTCAGCAGTGAATCACAAAGTCTAGCATGTTTGGCACAGACAGGCAGCAGATTCCAGAGTGAAGAGGAATTTGGGTTGTTTTCACCTGTCTCATCTGTTTAAACATGCACCTGTCCACCTCTGACTTTGGAATAGAAACATTGTCCAGTTTGATTAAAATAGTGACTGTCAAACAGTTCTCTTCTCTGTATTTGTCAAGTACTGGGCAATTGTAATGTTAGAGAACAGCTTAAATGTTTAATTTATTAGGAAACTGATACTGTAAAGAGAAACTATTGGTCAGGTACTGAGAGTTGATTTTAAACATTTATTATTAAAGACAAATTATGAAGCCTTGATTTAATGCAGACATTTCTGTGCCATTTAGCCATTAAATGAAAGCTAACCTTAACTGAAAGTATCAGTGCTGTGTATGATGACTTGCTTTCATTTTCTCTGGATTTGGTTTTGGTCCTGCAAAACTTAAGTAGACAAAAAATGGCCCTTTGTCCACATCGGAACACTTGTGTTTAGGTCTAGGATTGAAAGTAGCCTTTGCGAAAAGCCTGTGGGGAATTTTCTTAAATAAAATGCCTCCCTTTCCCCAAAACTTTTCTTCTTTTCAGTTAATAAAAGGTTGCACAGGTTAATAAATTGGTGGTGTTTCACATCCAGAACAAAGAGCCTGTCTGGCCCTTTTTTTGAAAAGCAATTTTTGCTTAAATGTCACTTCATAAATGTCACCTTAACGAGCTGTGATGCTTTATTACACTGTAAAAGAAAAAAGAAATGAGTGGATGGGCACATTAAAATTTCATATTTTGGATTGAAAGTGATAGCCTTCTGAGTTTGTTTTGCCCACACAGAGTGGACGGGCGAGCCAGCTGGTGCATTAGCTCGCAGAGCTCAGCAGTCTCAGCCTCAGCAGATGGGGCCTGAGGACAGAGGTCTGGTGAATAAATAATCAGAGGTGTGGAGTCATCTGTGGTGCCTTTCTGTAGTGGGCATGATAGGGAAGCTGGGGAAGTAGCACTGTGACAAATATTTACATACTAAAGTCTTGGTATTTTGTACCCTGTTCATTATTCATCTTGGGAGTAAAGCTGCTGTTTTGCACCGCTGCTTTAGCTCTTGACAGGGACAGGGGAAGATGCCCTTTTTTTGTATGGGAAATGAAAATCAGGTCAAACAGGTACTGTGGAGCAGCTGCTCCATGGGGGTTTTCAAACCCCCATACCACAGTGATGTGTCCAGCAGCAGTGGTGTGGGCTCTGCGGGTTCTTGGGCCATCTGAACCCTGGTGTGCTCTTGGCATCCACTGTTACGTGTTAGTGCTAATGAGTCCAGAAGTTCCTTTTCGGTAGGAGCTGTAAAATTGCATGTAAAGTTCATGGGGTACCATTCATATAATTTTTTGCATCAAAAAGAAGTAGAAAAGCATTCTCCAGAGCTATGCCTCTGTGGCTTCTGGTCTGCCTTTTACTGGACAGTGTAGCTATCTAGTTCTTACCTTCCAGTCTCTGATAGCAAAACAGAATGATTTTAAATACCATTAATAAAAATCTGTACACCACAATTGACGGGAATTGCTCCTTTTGACTTGAAGAGCCTGTTTAAGTAAAGACATAAATCTGTAACTGAAGATGAAGTCTTTGAAGGTCTTTTAATTGCCCAAAACCCCAGTAAAGATGCAAACTTGTGCGTGAGTGGAGAAACAAAAATGCAGATCCTTATGTTGCAATTTGTTGCTGGTTTATTCAGAACTTCTTTTTCTTCTGCCCTCACCAATGGGTCTGTTCTAGTCCTAATCACAGACAAGAAAATGCAAGTCTGCTTATAGTAGGGACAAGTCTGAATGATACCAGTAGAGAAAGCATTCAGGTACACTGCCTTGGTGTCGCAGAATCACTGAATATTGTGAATCGAAGGGACCCACAAGGATCATCAAAGTCCAGCTTCTGGCTCTGCACAGATCAAGCCCCAAGAATCACAACATGTGTTCCTCCTTAATGTTTAGTGTTAGTTACCAGTTTTTCTGAAAGTACAGTTCCCTTCCAAACATTATTAATGAAGAACTGTAGCACATTAACTCTCAAACATTAGCAGGGTTATCTGCTAATGTTTAAGACTTCTTATGGTAAGTGATCTAGAACTTAAATCTTTCTTCTGCAGATGGTAGCAAGGTCTCTCATGCAACCTTGATGGAGGTCTTACTGATGAATGACTTTAAACTTGTTATCAACAACACAGAGTACAGTGTGTCACCTCCTGTAAAAGGTAAGAGCAATCCTTAATAACGGATTATCTTTAGTGAAAGGCATAGGAAGTCTCAGAAAAGTGGAACCTGTCTGGAGAAAGGTATTTCTATTTGGGTTTGCTTTTTTACCATTGGATAGTCCTGCTTTTGGGGTTGGAGGTAGGGAGAGAATGAAGAAGGGTGAGTTCTTGAAATGGTTTATGTGACAAATATTTTCTTTCAGATAAGCTGAATAGTGAGCATGCTACTGAAATGGAAGATATCAAATCCTTGGTTCACAGACTGTTTGTAGCCCTACATTTAGAAGATCACCAGATCAGAAAAGAGAGAGAATTGCTACAGAAAGTGGATCACCTCAAAGAAGAGCTGTTGCCCCTTGAACAGGTTGGAAAGTGGGATTACTTCTTTTTTAAACTCAAAAGCATTTCCTTTCATCAAGAATAAGCTCTATAATAGAAGAAAATCAGCATGAATGGCTAGGGTGTATCTGGTTTGTTTGTTATATAAACAAATGTCAGCTCAAATAGAATTCAAATTATTTTCAATTCAGTTCTTTTCCCTCCTGTTTCAGACATTCACTGGGTAGAAATCACAACACCTGGAGAAAAAGTTGTCATGAACAAGCCTCAACATGGCTAGTATTGAGATTGAAAGGCCATTTAGTCACCTGTTGCTGTAGAAGTTCTGAGAGAAAATCCCAGTAGTGGGGTTGACATCATCTGTGGCTTAGGCTAGTGGACAAAAGGACTCCTGCTTTATGAGGACCAGCCTCAGTGTTACCCAGAACTGCCTAGAATGGTAAATGGAAATCCAGTAGACATAGATCCCTAGTAGTTGGAAGGACAAATTTAAAAGCAGAATTTCTTGGTGCACAAAGGCAAGAAGATCTGGTTGCTCTTGGATTTCAATTTTTTTATTTCTTAGCAGGGTAAGTCAGTAAGAGGTATCAGTAAGAAATCCTGAAAGAGGATCTAGCCCAGCAGGAGAAAACATAGTTGACGAGCTGCTTATCAGAGGAACACTCATGTTTGCTATATTTCTTTTCCTTAGATGAAAGCCAGAATCATAAACAGTGCAGATGCAAAGACCTCCAGGCTTCTATGGGTTGGCTTAGCTCTGATGTCAACTCAAGGGGGAGCGTTGGCATGGCTCACGTGGTGGGTCTATTCGTGGGACATCATGGAGCCAGTCACGTACTTCATCACCTATGGAACTGCCATGGCTTTCTATGCCTACTTTGTTCTTACTAAGCAAGTAAGTCCTTTTCTTGTAGTGTCTGGAATATTGAAAAGAAGGAAAACTGACTCTGAAAATCACAGTATTTGGGCTCTGATGAAAACAGAATTTAGTAAGTAGCCTTGACATCAGACAAGGACTTGTTTGATCCGTAATGGGGCTGGATACAAACATTACATGATGCAAAATCAATCCAGGTGCTGTTACACATGAACTGCAGACCAGCTGCAGAGCATAACTACTATCTGTAAGATTTCATAATCTAGGGAATAAGAAGTGATGAAAGAAGTCTCTCCTTTAAAATATTTGTGGACCACTTTGCATAGTAAATGGAACCTTGCTCATTGCTGTAAAGGGAGAGCAACTGCTAGTGCTGTGACAGTTTGTGAACGCTGCCTTACAGAAGAACATCACTGAACAGCAGCTTTTATTTGCTGGAGTTTATGTATAAACGGTGCAGGGTACCAAACCATTTGGAACTCTGGCAGTTGCATTACTAAAATATGCCTTATTTAGTGCCCGAAAAAAAGCTGTTGCTTTGTTCTTCATAATCTGACTGCTTTTCTGTGACTTTGAATGAATGGAGGTAAATCTAGGACAACTGAAGCGGAGCAGGAAGCAGCCATTGTGTAGAAGAAAAAAAGCTTGCTCAGATCTTAACTGAGCTTCACAATACAGACTTGTGAGTCTTCTGTGAGACTTTGAGAAATGTTTCTTTTTCCTATTTTAGCTCTCTACTTTACTCTCAAAGTAGGCATATTGATGTCGAACTTTCTGTGATGCAAACCTTTTATTGTGGAGGTATTGTGGAAGAGTAGCCAACGCTTTCTTCCATAATACCAGTGGATCTATAGACCTTGTAAGACACTAGGTTCATTGAGTGAGAAGGGGGGATATGTCTGTTTTTATGAAGAGCTGGCTCTAAATATGAGTTTTATTCCTTCTCACTGTGTTTTAAGAAGGGCTAAGGCATTCCTAATTTTTGTAAGTGAGTAGATAAAGAGATTACTACTTGGCTCTTTTGAAGAGCTGCTGGTACCGTAAGACTTTCAAATAAGTCTGTGAGAAACAGTACCTGAACTTCCTCTGACTCCCTGAAGGTTGTATCTATTTACTCCAGTGGCTCCAGTCATGAAGATCATGCTATGTCTTTATTACTATTGAAAATTCCTTCAGACGTGATAGAAATGATTCCAACCATGTGTCTAAAAAGCCCTTATGACCTGTAATAGCATAGCTTCATGTGTAGCCTCTTTACAGAACATAGGTGTGTGTTGAACTAGATAAATATTCCTGAAACAGGCTGAATTTCTAATCTTCTGATCTCTACTCAGTTTTCTTGATAACCCCAAATATATGTCCCCCTTCCTTCACCAGGACTACATTTACCCTCATGCCAAGGACAGGCAGTTTCTCCACTACTTCTATCGGAAATCCAAAAAACAGCATTTTAATGTGGAACGATACAACAAGCTCAAAGACGACCTAGCAGAGGTATTTAAACACAGTCCTTGAATAATGTGGTAGCTTCTGGCTTAAGACTTTCTCAGTAAACTCTTAGCTAACAGAAAATTGACCTCAAGGTTTGTTACTTACATTCAAAACAGTGTATTGTTTATCAGCCAGTTTCAGCTGTTCAGATAACCATACAGTGTTTGCCATTGACATATAAACTACTCCAGTAAATCATCAGAAAGGGAGACCTTCATTAATTTATTTTAAAACAAGTAAGTCAGTTCATCAGCCTATTTTCTGCATATTCTAATTAATGTTGCATTTTTTTAACCATTTTAATAGACTAACTGCATTGCTTCTGGACACAGTATTTTTGCTGCACTGCTGTGGTAACAGAGTCTCTTTCCTTCCTTGGAAGGAGATTGTCTTGCAGAGTTCAGCATTTGACATCATAATCCTATTCCTTAGGTAAAAGGCTTAGTTTTACAGAATATGAGCAACTGGATGGAAAGTGTGTGTACGTAGGAGAAACTTTTTGACCTTCATGACAAAGTCTAGCAGATCTCTCACTCCTCTGTTCTCACTCTTCCATCTCATCTTGCCAGCCCTGTGTTCAATGTCTTGTAAAAGAAAATGGGAACTAATTTTAGTTCAAAACCCATAGTTCAGGGTATAATTTCATGAGCCACATTTGACATAAAGCTAAAGTTAGATGCTTTTTCAGTGGGTTGTGAGTATGAACTTTGTAATTGTGATTTCAGGAAGATAATACTTTGGGGTGCGGGTGAGTTGGGTTGACGGCAGGATTCATGCTTCTCTCTGGAGACTGGCTGAATGCCCTCAGCATCCTCCCTTTGATTTGCTTGGTTTCTTGCCTAAGACCAGTGCCTTGTGAGAAAACAAATGTGTGAAAGAGGAGAAAACAGAGGGCTGCAGAAGGATGAACTCTCACTCTTTCAATAATAAACTCTCACTCTTCCTTGCATTGGCAGGCAGAAGAATCCCTGAGGCGTCTGCGCCAACCTCTGCACCTGAGGCTTCCCATCCAGGAAATCAATGACAAGGACTAACTTTGGTTTTGTATATATTGGAGTTGCCCTTTCAAAGCTGATATGAACATTTAATTGAAATTGAAACTGGGCATTTTTGACCACTATAGTTTTCAAAGTTGCATTAAATATCCATTAAAATGATGTGGTCACTTGATGATTTTAGTTTGTTTTATTTTGGTTTTTTTTTTTTTAAATCTTCAAGATATTTTTCAAATTTAATTAGTACAATGGAGGCATTCTGACTGCTGGTAAAGTGACAGAGATGCTTTACAGAACAAAGGCTGTCTTTTTAGTACCATGTACTATGAGCAGTAGTTCACAGAATTCTTCTTGCATTGAGTATTGAGGATTCTTTTCCTGCAACTACTGTTTCCTTTTCCCTAGCTCTTTGCATTGACTCTGTTGGTGTAACACCACTGATGAAGGTTAGACTTGATCTACAGGTAAGCTTTTTTTAGTAAATATTGCTGGAAGAACAAGGCATCTCAATATAAAATCATTTATGTTGCACTTTATTGAAAAAAATTATCAAAACATTCAAACATACATGATTTATGTAAAGCTTAAAAGTAGACATAGTAAGATGTAATATATGTGGTTCGGACCATAGAATGAACTAAAGCAGAGGCAGTAAATCAATTATTTTATCCCCAGGAAAGTGGATTAAGACATTTTGTTCAGTTTGAGTTCTCCATTGTCCCTCAGGGTTAAGTGTATGTACCAATAATATATAAAAAAAAACAACACCAAAGAACCAAAGAAAAGAAATATTCACTTCTAGGCAGTATCATAGTCAGTGTCACTGCAATTGCTGATGCAGCAGTAGTAACAATCCTATGGTGACTATCACTTGTATATACATGATGACAGAGTATGGCTGATCTTCTCCAGAGCCAAGAGGAGGAAGAAGCTGATCCAACACCAAGGTCTGAAGTATGGAGGTTTGCATAGGTTATATTCTGCAGAGCTGCCTAGAGATGTCTAGCAGCTTTAGCTTTAGAGGTACATACAAGGCAAGCTTACCCAAAGTCAAGCTAAGGTCTCATTTCACTACTGCTTGCTTTTCTCCTGAGGATTCAAAGCACCAGCAAGCTGTAATTGTGCCCCAAACGTAAATGATTGTTATAGGTTATAAACCCAGGAGTGGAATTTTTCTTCTGCTGCTCCAGCTGTGGGAAGAATGGAGTTCAAATAGGGAGGGGAAGGAGTTTGGGATTTCGGTAGCTGGCCCGGCTCATGGGGGGAGTTGCTGGCTGCCCTCACACAGGACAGGTCAGCTTTTGCTGAGCTCTCGCTCTGGGACAGAGACGGGGGAGGGTCTTGCGTGCGTGCTTTTGGAGAGGAGGCCTGGAGACCGGTGTTTCTGGCTTCCTGCCCTGGTCAGCCCTGACTGCTGGCCTCGACTTGCGGGCAGGCTGTCTTTGTCTCTGGCCCGGACCTGCTGCGTTCTCATCGGACAGTTTTTGTGCTCACCAGGAGAAGAAAGGAGTCGTCTTGGGACACCGTCATCTGAGGACAACAGTGAGTTTTGTGGGGGTGAACTGTTTTCCTTTCCCCCTTTCTTCCACTGGGGGAAGGGTCCCCATTTTCTTTTTGGCTTCTCCCGCGATCCGAGACCAACCCCCAGACCGCTAGAGCCCGACAGCGCCTCCTGCAGGCCAACACCGAGCACTGCAGGCTGTGCTCCTCCAGTGACCCAACAGCGCCCCCTGCCAACTGTGATCAGAACTGTGCTAAGGACAGAGAAGTATTCAGACTTTTTTTTTCTTTTGTTTGAAGGGGACTTCTGGGTACAGGACTATTGTTTAGTTGTTTCTATGTTCTGTTACTGTTCTTGCCAACATACATATATCTTTTAATAAAGGGGTGTTATTTCTTCCTTTTTTTCCACACTTCCTTGATTAAAGCCCCTTAATTTTTTGAATTTACAATTGCTGAGAGAGAGGAGTTTGGTCTGTCTCATAACTCATCCTCTTTAGCAAACACTGCAGTCTCTTCAAACTGAGACAATGATGTTCAAGTAAAAAGAAACCCTTTATTAATTAACCCTATGTTAATGGTACAACTGTACTCAAGGAATTAAATTCCTTTTTAGTGTTGAGAGAAAATAATAAAAAAATGTCCAAAAAGCTCAATAAAGCCACAAAAATTGCAATGTGGATGCTGCTTCCACAAATCTGAAAAGATACCCTACCAACTTATTCCCTATAAAGTGTGCTCTTGGAGCAAGATAAGTTAATCTAATGCAACATTAGAAATGTTTTGGAAGTAGTAAAATGTGCCATAGTTAGATGGCAATCAAGCAAAAGGCTTTTTACAAAAAAGTAATCTAGATACCAATTTCAGTAAAATCTGAGCACCTTCTTAGAGTTTTGGACCAGTCAGCTTTTCCCAAATTCCCTGAGCTGTAATACTAGCTTTAAAATTGCTTTAAGATTTTAGAATCTATTATGTATACAAACTATAATGTTTGATTCCAGTGATTTTGCGAACAATCTTGTAGAGTATTAGTTTCCCGAACTAAGATGGTGTTTTCATTTCTGCAGCAAGTAGTAGTTAATGGTCATCGTTAAAAAACAATCTACTTAGATTTTGGATGAAAATACAATTTTTTAGTTAACATTGAGGCAAAACAAGGGATCTGTTTTTTTCCTATGGCATTACTGTCTCTGCACACATCCACTTTGCGGTAAGATACTTTCCTGTTAACGACAGTAAGAAGCTCTGTGAACTCCAAGGAAGACCCGTGCTTCCGAAGCGTTTCACACAGATCTTGAATGTACCAGGAGCCATTTACAGTCTCACGATGAGAATAGTAGCCTAATGTAGAACAGAAATATAAAATAATATCTGAATGTAAGTAGTGATGACTCTGGGAAAAATATTTATGAGAGTCACTGTTCGCTACCATCCATAAGGGATTACTAATGGGTATAAATCTTACTTTGCCAATTATGTAACTTCACTGGAAACTGTAGATGGGAAATGGCTTTGAGATCACTTAATAGTGCTCAGCTAAGAGGAACATGATTCAGGGATTGGTAGCTTACGGGACTGTATCTGCACATTACAAGAGAGCAGATGGGAGTGAGGACAAGAGAGAACAGCCATATAGTGCAGGGAAAGTTATAAGCCACCAGAATCCTACAGTCGTGGAATAGAAGGGAATGCGTGCTATCAGCAGACAGCTCAGCAGGAAGATTGATGAGAATGTTTGTTTCTGTTTGGCAAATTAACTGCAACCTTGATAGTTTATTTTCACTTTTCCTTTAACACGTAAGGTTCTTTCAGACAAGTTGTCACTTATCAGACATGTAAAACAGATGACCTGGAACTGTTCTCATTTTTTTGACAGCAAAATGAAGAATGAATGAAGTTTTAGTCATTGGATGTAAAATATTAGAACTTACCCTGTGCTACAGAGTAGCACATGATAAAGTCTGCACCAGCGGGCAGAGTATAGACACCAGCTGCATCCACTTCAGTCTCATTGACAGTGGATTCGTTGCTACTGTCTGTTGAATCATGAGCAATAACTGGATCATCATGTTTATCACCTCGACATGCCTGTTGGTGAGAAGTATTTGTTAGGCTTCCACCTTTGCCAAAGTCACCCATGTTTAATGTGATACTTCTGAAGTTAACCAGAGGGGACTTCAGTTAGGTGTTCCACATTACCGTGAGTCTGGATCATAAAGACCCATTTACTTCTCTATCAGTTAAAATATTGGTGATGAAGTCCATTGAAAGCTCTGAGATGATCTCAGAATCACTAAGACTGGACTTAAAATCACCTAGTCCAACCGCCAAGGTTTGCTCTACAGCAGGCTATCCAGGACAATGTGCAGTCAGCTTTCAAGTATCTTCATAGATGGAGACTCCACAATCTGTCTGGGTGACTTCTTCCAGTGTTTGACCACCCTCACAGTGAAAAAGTGTTCTCTTGTGTTGAGATGGAATTTTGTATGTTTTAATTCATTCCGGTTGCCTCTTGTCCTGTCACTTGAGCACCACTGAAAAGAGCCTGTCTCCCTTTTATTTATTCCCTCCCACCAGATGTTTATAATATTGATAAGGTTCCCCTGAGGCATCTCCTCCAAAGCTGAACAGTCCCAGCTCTCTCAGCCTCTCTTCCTATGAGAGATACTCCAGTCTCTTAATCATCTTTGTGGCCTTTTGCAGGACTCACTTCAATAAGTCTGTATTTTTCTTGTACTGGAAAACCCAGAACTGGACACAACACTTAAGATGCAGCCTCACCAGTCCTGAGTAAAGAGGAAGAATTGCCTCTCTGAGACCTGCTGGCAAGCAGGCAGCACTGAATTAATGTTCTGAGCACAGCCGTCATTACATGCTGTTACACTTCTGCTCTTAGTTCAGTCTCAAATGTGTTAGATGAGGGAGGGTTTTTTTGTGAGAAGTCAGTAAGTGAGCCCAGTATTGTCAGTGATGCAGGAAGGCTACACATGGAGCATAAGGTGAGAACACGGTCAAAAGTAATGCTTCTTACTTACTTTTTAAGAACTACCACTAGAAAGAGAAAACACAAAAAAAATCTTTACAGTGATGAAGTTCCATATGGCTGTTTCCTCTAATTTCCAAAGGTAAATACTATGCCAGTTGTTCTATAAAAGAACTCAGCTGATGAACTAAGTTAATTAGCTTTTTGATGAGTATATGTTATAGATGTTTCCAAGTATTACTTAAAATTGAAATATGAAAATATTTTTCCATATTTGGTTCCGGGTTAAAAATAATAAAGGAAACCTGCATGACTCCTAATGAAAGATGAATTAATGATGTGCTGATTCTTGCAGCAGCCCTGTGCCTAAGGAAGCTTTCATTTGGAAAAAGAAAAAAGATAATACTTAGGATTACTCTGTAAACTGCTACAATTACAATCTGCTGAAGGCCAGGTTCATATATGAGTTTGCTAACTGTAATCTGGATAAGCCCTGCATGATCCCATGACTTTGCTTTGAACAAGAGGCTTGAACAGAGACCTTCTGAGGTGCCTCCCAGCTTGCATTATGCCGTGAACCAAGATATGACACAGGAGGTTACATATGGGCTTTATTTGACCACTTACCATAAAAAGTATTTTTGAGACAATAAATCCTTAAATTGATTCTTAGAGTCTACAGAGATGCCAGGTATTGGTCATAAACAAACAAAAAAAAAAATCACTACCACCACAAAAACCAACCAAGTAGTCCACAAAAAAAGAAAACAACCAAACAGAAAAACAAAACACAAACCCCAGCTTCAGTAAGGATCAGTTAAAGGGACTTGCCTTGAAGGAAGCAATGAAGATAGAGGTTTGATAGCCTTCTACAGTCTAGTGAGGTGTGAGCAGTAGGAACTGAGCTGAGACCTTCCCCAAAAATATGGCACTGCCTTCTCTGCCATTAAATATACAGTGACAGTCAATCTGACATGGGCTTGATTTGTGTTTCTCTTTATAAAATTACTTACTAAATACAGCTATAATCATGATATTAACACTACTGTACATACAGGTTTCTTAAAAAAGAAGACTCCTTGTCTGAAATATCTTTAAGGAAAAATTTCCCTTGTGGAAAGACTGCATCAGGAAAACTGACATCTCTATTGCAGAAAAACACAGGTCAGTGTTAAGTCCACTGAATTCAGAAACAGACATCTTACCTGAATGATAAATATCTTTGGTTTTCCTACTAGACTCCGGCACTTGTCTCCTCTGAACATGTCTGTGATTGTCTCAATTTTGATTTTGGCATCATATGCATAAACATGATCATTCTCGCCATGACTCAGGAACACACAAACAAAGCAGTCAGCATTACTGTGGTCATCCAGAGAGGCTGAAATAGTCAAAATGACTAAACAGTCATCCTGAGGTTTAAAAAACATTGTACATTTGTATCATTTTTAATCCCTGATCAGTCCTTTTCAAATGAAAGCTATTTTCAGATAGAAGAATAATGCAGATTTGAAGGTACATTGATTCAACATGGCTGAAGGGCCACTAAATGTAAAAAGAATGTTAACAACTTCTCCCAGCAGCAAGTACTTTCTTTCATCTTTTAGTGACTTCCTTAGTTCTTCCACAGAAGTTTCCCTTACACTGCAATAATCTGCAATCTAACCTTTAAGTCCTTCTAATATTAAAGAACTTCCTTGTGCACAAAAACTGTTTTAAGTTAGATAAATAGAGAGAATGGAAGAAAAGATACCTGGAAATTCTGCTACAAATAGTTAGACATAATCACTGTATAGTGTCCTACCTTCATAAATTTCCTGCAGCACGCCTTCTGCTTTCAGATCATCAAAAACTCTGACTTCAAATCCAAGGTCTGTCAAACTATTATTAAAACACATCAGTATTAGTACAAGTCTTGCTCAAATTATATGTCAGTTGCTTTCCCTCTCAGAGAATAAATATTCATGTTTATGCATTATTTATAAAAAAAAAAAAAACTAAAGTTGATTTTGAACTCAAACCAGTGTCAAGTACAGGTCTATTACCTCAAGTTACTTCAAAGAGTTTGCCCAAAGAAAGCTCTGGACTCACTGAAATCATAGCACTTGTGCCAGCAGTTTCTGTGATGTAGGGAATGTGCCCTAAAGCTTTTTCATTACAGCTTTCTGTACCAAAGTTGCAGAGATGCTTATGTCTACAAAATCTTTTGGTCTCTACTTAAAACACAAGATTTAGGTAACTGCTTATTTGACTATGATTTCTGAAGTTTAGATTTTTTTAAGGATGAGCAGAGAAACCAAGTTTCTTACCTGCGTTTCAGATTGTTTCTGTCTGCCAAAGTCCCACGTCTGTCTGGCATTTTTAAATGCCAAAAAAAGTGTTCATGATTGAAGATTAATGCAATTCCTCTTCTTTGATGGTTCATTTTGTACTGCACTGCAGGATCATGTGTTTGCCTGTTGCCAGAGATGGAAAACATTCTTGATACATGAGTCAGTGGCTAATTGAATTAACTTCCTGTATTTCCACAAGGTAAGAATTTTTAATTGACTAGAGATTTGGAGGAGCCAATTTCAGAAGACAAGACCTCAAAATGTAGAATATTTTAGGAAGACCCAAAATCGCTAGGTCTTTTTTAAAAGCTTGGGCATGTTAAGGGAATCAGTAAAAACAAGTGTTGGGTGTCTACTGTGACTCCACCAGATAGACTGAACAGTTTCTCTGCAAGGTATTTGTGTTTTCTCTCCTCAGGAGGCTGTCTCATTAGTAACACAGTAACATGTATAATGGTGCACTTTAGGCATGGCTCCAATTCTCCATGTTATGTGTTCTGCTAAATATTATTTTAGCATAATTGGATAGTACACATGTACTTATTTGGAATTGTAGCTGTCTGCGGTTTGCTTCAACTTATTCTAAGTCAATCAAGTGCTACATCATAAGTAATAGACTATAAACTGATGGTGATCAGGTGCTAAGAGTAGTGTATCTTGCAAAAGGAGAACAAATGTTTATTGTTTACCCTAAGAAAATGAAAACTATGGTAATACAACTGTTCATCTAAGTTTTTAGCAACCAGCCAACAAAATCTGAAGGCTGAAGGACAGAGGTGTTCTAGAGGACAGAATAAATGACCTACCCAGCTTCTAAGTAGAGGACTATATCATAGCAACAAAAGCATGGAGTACCTGTGTGTTTGGGAGTAGCATTCAACAATGTTACTGGTTTACGAGCAAAACACAATATAGAAGCGTGTAACAGCATGCTCTGGACTTGGTTGTGGACCCACAGTCATGCCAACACTTGGATCCAGAAGATCGTTTCCAAATGTTGACATGGCTGTATTTTGGGAGACAAAGCAGACCATCTTTCTGCTTCTGAAGACAGTAATTGGTGCAGAAAATGAAAACTAAAACACTTCTGGTGACACCACTGGTAATAGACAAGGACAGAACAGGTATACAGAATGACAGTCCAGGTTATGCTGCCCTAGGAATGGCTCTAGTCAGAGCCATTTTTGCCATGTTACTGTTTTTTTCCTGCTATAGAATATTCAGATTTGGTGCAATTAGTGGAAGAAATTGGCTAGAATATTTGCCTGCAGACACTACTTAAAGATCACAGTTTGTCAGCAAAATGCTTCATTTCACAACAAAGTTATAGTTATCCATAAACTATTTCTGTTTCTCCACTTCATTATGAGAAACTCCTTAATGAAACATCTTTTGGTAATGACTACATAAGAATTCAGAGAACAGGAATTTTGGATGACTGTTTAAAGTCTGGGGGTTTCAACAGTGTTGGTTGGATAACAAGTGTAAGAAGTTGGGTGCTTTATCACACTCTACCCAGTTTGAGTACTTAACATGATAAAATGCAAAGATTATAAACTTTAGCCTTGTAATTATGAATGGTATTTCACCTGTGCCAGTACCAGAATTTGTTCAGATTTTGGCAATTTCTCTTCCATAGGATTTGGCTAGATGCATGGCTGGTAGGGATTTTGGACAGTTAGGTCCCTGGATCCTGTGAATGACCATTAAAGGATGATTCCCTACATAGTTCTTTCTCTGCTCAGTTGTATTTACTGAATGGCTGAGGCAAATAGAGTTATCAGGCAGGCAGCTTACTGTTTCCAGGGCTAGAAGACGTTGCAAGGTGGAATAGGAAAAATCAATGGAATCGCTATCCCATGGTCTCTTTTCCCCTCCTTCTAGAGGAATATATTCTTGTGCTACATTCTATTACTTAGTCTGTCCATTTGTTCCTTAGATTGTGATGGTATTTTTGCCACAGTCTCTGCACATTGCCTACCATAAAACGAGTCCACTCCTAATAGTCCCTTCCACATGCCTTCACAATAAGGGCGCTTCTGCATCTGGTGTAGCTAAAACTAGAAATGTGTTCTGTAAGTTGGTGGAGTTGAATTGAATAATTCCATCATGTTCTTAAAAAAATCAGAAAACCCTGCATTCAATGATTTCAGTGCCATGGGCCATCTCTGTCTGCCACCAGAACTTTACCTTGTATCGAATGCATCTACTTCTGTGATGTTCTGATTTCCATCTGTTAGAGATCAAAAAGTGATTTAGCTGCAAAATCATTCATTGAACAGAAACAATTTGAATTTATGCATCCAGCCTTAAAGTTTAGCTGTTCATGTGAACCAAAAGCTCCTTTACACATCAGGTAAGTAGGCATGCAGTTAAACAGCTTCATTAGCATTTGTCCGCACCCACAGCTTTTGGAGGCTGTTCTGAAAGTTCTGACTCTCACAGTGTGAATTTTAGATGGTCAAGACGTGCGCATTTTCTATCTGTCTGTGCATCTGTACCTATATAGGCATAATTCAGAGATCATGATTTTATATAATTAACTTGCTGGCTGTATTTTTTAAAAGAGTCTCTAAATAGTTACAATGTTATATTATTTAAAAATACACTATTTATTAGTGTATTTTTATTAGCAATGCTGCTTTTATTAGTAATGCTGCTAATTCAAAGCTGAGCATTCTCTTAGAGGCTGGATGCAACACATGAGTCACAATAGTAGTGTAACAGTATGTATAGCTAATGCCAGCGGACATAAAGGTAACAGTGTGCGAACAATGGGGAATGTGCACATCTTGGGAGTGTGCAGAACTACAGACCTGCAGATGGTTAGGCCAAAATATTTATTCCTTTCGCTTAACCAGTGGGCTATAAAATTACAACTTCTACTGGTGGAGACTAACACATTATGAAAACTATATACTATACTATACCTGTGGTAGATAATATAGGTCTGCTATCCAACTGGACGTGGCCTGCAATTAGAAGAGGAGTCACATACACATATATTTTACAAACTGCTTTGTATATACAGCATTAGCTTTTCATATCTGTTTTTCACGTTATTAAAGTCCTTTGCAAAACTAACATAGCTCTGTGTTGATAGAGGAGAAAAGTTCATAAAGACACCAGAATAAACTTGCAGAAATCTGGACTTGGCTTTAGAAGCTTAATGTTGAAGACAACAGCACGGTAAAGTAGAGGGGTGGCTCAAAGGACTAAGTGTTACTCTTTACATTTGAGCTTCCCACTGGCAAATATCGATCAGCTGTGGTGTCTTACAGTTACCACTCCTATCCTGAATGCACAAAAAAAAGCTATTTCTTTTGCCTGAAACATAACATGGAGGTCAGACTAATGATAGAATTGCTAAAAAATGAGTGTTGATAGAACTGCAACAAAACCTGTGCCTGTGTTGATAACAGGAAGGCAGAAATCTTAGAGTGCATCTGCATGTTAAATTTACACTGTATTTTTGCATATGTAACTGAGATATGGTTTATGCTTTTGTCTTTACCTAAGGAGAGGGGGGCAAGGCACTCCCCCAAAAACAGATCATAAAATGTTATCAGACTATAACAGAAAATACTGTAATGTGGACAGAGGAAGAACAGAGGAAGAAGAGAATTCCTGGGCCGAAGAAAACTAGGGAAATACGGTTTTCCTGTTATTCAGATTCTGTGTAGTCAGTTCCTAGTCTGTAGCTTTTCAATGCCACTCTCATATTGCAGCTTCATTCAAGTAAACACTACTTGAATTACCATGATTCATGAAAAGTGTTCTGCTTGTCTTACACAGCCTTGTTCTAAAAGCTGATTGCTCTCAATGGGACTACTTGTCTTAGATCTCTCCTTGCTTCAAAGGAATCAAAAATCAGGTATGCACCCAACCCCCGCAGTTTTGCTGCCCTCTCTTCCCTCGAACTCCTCTTACACATCGGCGATCTTCCCCCTTCCCTCGACCTGCGGCGGGACTTCCCCCTCCGCAGGGCGCGCTAAACTTTACGTGCAGATCCATTTCCGTGCACATTTATTTCCTCGTCGGCCGCCGCCGTCTTTGGCTCCTCACGTCCCACCTTCCCCATTCCCTTCCTCCTCGGGACGGAAGGGAGCGAAGGCCCCGCTCCCCACGAGCGCCGGCAGAGCCCTCCGGGCGGCGCTGCCACGCCACGGTGCCCGTGGGACCCCTCTCCCCCAGCCCCTCGCAGGCACCCCGGCATCCCGCTGGCTCCGGCCGGAGCCCGCACCCACCCGCCGCGCCTTCCCCGCCGCCCACCCACCTGCCGGCCGCTCCGGCCCCGACATGACCGCGGACAAAGGAACTGCTGCTGGAGCCGAGTCGAGTCGTGTCGTGTCCTTCCTTCCCGTGCCGTGCCGGGGTCGGCCCGCCCCCTCCGTACGGGGGCGGGCGTTTGTCGCCCTTGGCTCCGGCCGCCGCCTCCGCAAGAAACGGGGCGAGTGACGGGGGAAGTGTCCGTCGGGCGGGACGCGGCCGGGAGAGCCGAAGGGTGATGTGTAAAAGTGTGCCCTGCGTTACCTGCGCTCCTGTGATGGGCACCTCAGCGGCCGTCCTTGGGTAACTGCACCGCCGTAGACAAAATTATCGTCCTGAAACGTGGTGAGAAGCTCCTTTATTTATTGAGGTTTTTCAAAACTGCCCTCAAGGCCCCCTTATGGGGAGCTTTCCTTTCCTGTAAAACTCCTGCTCCTCAAAATGCATTTTCTCTATTCTTACATCACCTCTCTGACGATTTCAGAACTGTGAGGAGTGTGACAAGATATTGAAGAGAATGCCGAGGTATCTTAACAAGTGCCGATATTCCCAACTAGTTAATTATATGGACTTACTGTTCGCTGGATCAGTTGCATAAGACACAAGTCTCTAAACCAAAGCCAATGACAAAAAAAAATTTCTTCTCTATAAGAGTTTTACAGTTCTGTACAGTGGAGGGAGTCTGAATTTTCTATCCAGCCTGTTTCTAGGCAGGGTCTAGGATAAACTCGTGTGAGAATATGCACTTAGATAGAGATTGCTGCTACAAGCACAAAAGCAGGCAGATCTAGAGTGGGATTTTAAGCATTTTTACCCAGTCCATTTGGTTTTATTTTCCACAGGTTTCTTGCATGGGTAAATCTTTTAGACAAGATGTGTCCCTTTTGGTTGAAGAAGCCATGGCTATTTCTAATTACCATTGCTTATTTTCCCCTTGTTTGGACTTGTTACCTTCAGTCTGCCAGGTAGGCAGCTGGATCAAGATAAAACAGTTGCTTAAATTGGCTTTGTGTTTACTTTAGTTAGAACATGATACTATTGTAAGAGTTTTGCATCTTCCACTGTGTAACATTTAGACTCCTATCAAGCAGATTCATTTTTTTTTTGCAATTTCTAATCCTAGCTCTCTCAGCCCATGCTAGAGAATCCTGTGTGAAGTAGCAGCTGTAGAACCTTAATCTAGGACTTTGTAAGAGCTTTGTGTTCAGCAGTTTGAACTCGTATCAGCCATGTTCCTCAGTCCAACAGTTTGCTCAGATTGTAACACCACAACCTTTTTCTCTGCTTTGTTTTGCTGCAGGCTAAGAGCCATCAGACACCACGTTCAGATGACTCACCAGTAACTCGATTGCAATGTATGAAGCCTCAGGTAGCGTTTGGCCGGTGTGCGTTATATGCAAGTTTTTTGTTATACATGCCTATGCGTGTTTTGAAACATGTTTTGAAACACTTTCACATTGTTGCAGTAGCTCCACCACAAGTGGGTAGTTTTTGGAAAAAGCGTTATGGATGGATTAGAACTGCAGTCGGAAGAAGGAAGTTGGATTGTGCTCACCACCCTCCGATGTATGCCCAGCCAGTTCCCAGGCAGTGATCAGTGCCGCTCCCTGGCCAACTGCCCCTGCCACCCCCCCCAGTTTTATCATTTAGCATGATTCCATATGGTGTGGGGATATCCCTTGGGTCAACTGGAGTCAGCTGTCCTGGCTGTGTCCCCTTCCAGCTTGTGCACTTCCAGCCTCCTCCCTGGCAGGGCAGTATGAGAAGCTGCGTGTTATCAACAATATTCTCATCCTAAATCCAAAACACAGCATTGTATCTGCCACTAGGAAGAAAATTAACTATTCCAGCCAAAATCAGGACAAGCATTACATTTTTTACATATATATATAAAAAACATATATATACATATATAAATATGTAAGTTAATTCTGGGGGTGATACCCCTAAAATGAAGGCTAGCTGTGGTCTGCAAAATGCATTTTGTATAATTTGCAGGTAAATATAATCCAGGATTTCTGCTACAGGAAAAATTTGCACAAAGTAAAGATTCCCTGGAAAAAGTTAAATGCTTTCTGTGGTTTGCAAACAGAATTATGAAAGTGCTATCCAGCAGGATTAAAGCTCTTTTTAGTGTTATACATGATTTGAAGGAAACTCTGGAATACTTTCATGGTACAGGTGAATACAGAAGGGAACAAAAACCAGCTCTTTCCAACACTGAAAATTTTCTGTATAGTCATGATTTAACCCCAGGCAGCAACTAAGTACACATGTACACACACACACACACACACAGGATGGGGAGGGGAATCAGAAAAAGTAAAACTCATAGGTTTAGATAAGAACACTTTAATAATTGAAATAAAGTAAAATAAATAAAAATAATAAAAATGAAAATAATAAAGAGGAACAAAACCCAGGACAGACAAGTGACACACAGTACAGTTGCTTACCACCCACTGATCGATGCCCAGGCAGTTCCCGAGCAGTGATCAGTGCCTCTCAGCTGACTGGGATATGAACTTCCCCCCATTTATGTAGTGAACATGACAGTCTATGGTATGGAATATCCCTTTGGACAGTGTGGGGCAGCTATCCTGGCCATGCTTCCTCCCTCCCTCTTGTGCACCTCCTCACTGGTAGAGCATAGGAAACTAAAAAGTCCTCGATTTAAGGTAAGCGCTGCTCAGAAACAACTAAATCATCAGTGTGTTATCCACATTATTCTCACACTACATCCAAACACAGCACTGCACCAGATACTAGGAAGAAAATTAGTTCTATCCCATCCAAAACCAGGACATTTAAGCATTTAGTTTAAGCCCATCTGTACCGAACTCAACAGCTATTTAGTTGAATTACAGCATTTTGGACTCAGTGTGGTACTTTTTTTCATTTTAAACAAGCAGTGCCATTACCATTCCCTGCTTTGGTGTTAAAAGATTTTTAGGGTTACAACCGTGGAATTCCAGAGTAATTCAGAGTTGTTTCAATTTTATGGTAGAAAATAAATTTCACCAAATTTAGAGGAACCACAAGTTCGTCAAGCACAGTACTGTAAAACTCTATAGTAATACTTCTCTTGCAGTGCTATTTCATATCCACAAATAAAAAAAAGAAACCTTGAAGCACGGCTAAAGAATTTTACCAGGAACTTTTTTAATGAGGCACATTCAATGTCATGTACAGTAAGCTCCAGTGACAAACCAACCAAAAATACAACTGGCCAAGAAAAAAACATATAAAAGTCCTTCCAGAGAAGAAATGACATTACAGTCCATCAGTCCAGTAAATTTTATGCATTTAGCATGGTTTCTATTCCCCGTTCACAGATGCAGTTATTTTAATTTTCACTCCTCTCCTGTGGATATCTAAAGCAGAATCAGGGCCGCATGAAAGCAAATCATTATAACAGAGAACCTGATGCAGCAGTTAAGGACTAACACCTGTAGATCGGCAATGAAAGCTGAGTACAGAAAACAAATCCCAAATAATTCAGATATCAAGTGATTTTAGCTAGAGAAGTCAGAGAGAGAACAGATGACAGAAGTACAGGCTCAGATGTTGCTCAGCCTCACAGAGGTCATGGGAACCGATGACAAAAATACAGGCTCAAATAACCATCAGCCTCACAGAGGACATCTTAAAAAGGCTTGCTGGGCTTACTGATCTTAACCATGGAACTTGCTTTTAGTTTTCATCAGAACATACTAAATGAAAGATGAATACAGTAGCCAAGTTGTGCCACAAGACAAATATAAATGAACATGTTGGAACACTATATCCTTTTCGTGCATATAATACACAAAATGTTGTATTTAAAAATAGACATTTGATGAATTTTTAAAAATAACATAAACTACATTTCACCATTTTGTCAAATCAAAAGTATATCCTTAGATTGCAAGCTGTTCATTTTACTAGTCAAGCCTTAAAAGGATCAACATATTTGGTCTGAAAAGTGCTGGAGAAGTAAGGTTGATACAGATTCAGGTAGAAATATGTAGTTCAGATGTATACAGGCTTGGGGTATTTTGGTTGCTTTTTTAAGAACAAACCCAGGACAGCATATATCAGAGAGAACTGAATGCAATTGTACCAGAAACATGGAAGTACAGGCTATTTAAGATGTCATACTGATGCACACAAAACACTCCTTCCTGTTGGATCCATCAGATGCATCTAGTAAACCTAAAATGTGACCTATATTAAAAATCATCTGAGAACTCAATATAACTCTTCAGTGCCTCTGATGTCCCCATTATGGAGTTTTCTTAAAAACTTTAAAATGGCACTAGTGTTGCATACTAGTGCTGTAGTTGTACACTAGTGCTGTAGTGTTGTACAATAACATGCCCTGAGCACGCATACGCCAAAAGAAACTAATTTCAGTTTCCAAGATTCTGGCATAAAATAGAAGAGAAAGAAGACTTGTTTCTTTTTTCCATTAATAAGAATATTGTAGTGATTTTCAAATCAGTATATTCATGTCAGTGTTTAATATATTACTATCTGAAAATCGTAAAGCTTTGTAACCAAAGACTTGCTTCAGTTCATCTGAATCTTCATTGTACACCATGAGAACTCAGTATCTTCTTTCAGAGATCTGTCTTATCCTCATAATGACACATACATGCAGCTCTCTGGCTGTCCAGGTATGGTTTACATCCTAAATGTATAACTGCATCAAACAACAGCTGAACAGTTGATTCACAAGCTGCAAGCAAAGAAGAATTCAGTTAAAAGTATGCTTTGAATGGAATATGAAACTAGCAGAAATAACTGGCAAAGTGAGAATGACTCTAAGAAAGAAGCAGTCTTCTCTGGGCATGGCAAACAGATTGTTAAATGAAAGACTGAACCAATACAGAACCATTTAAGTTTTGAATTAAGATTTTTCACATGCCAAACAAAATGAACAAGAAAATTCATTGCATATGGAATATTAACTGTGTTAGAATACTGAGTCTTGGGAAGATGAAAGAACTGGTTTACCCCCTCACTCTTTGCATCCCAGTTTATATAGAGGTTGCTATTTTTAATATCAGCTCAACAGAACTGAACAAATATTCACCAGTTCTGACACTAAAGACTAATGCGATGAGTTATTTGCAGTTAAATGAATTTGAGCAGTTCAAACACAGGCTTGTTCTAAAGCCTTACTGCTCTCAGTGGGATTACATACTGTGAAAGTGACAATGTCTAAGTTAAAAAGTAGTTGTCATATATCCATCGGATGCAGGCCAACAACCAGAAGGAGTATCATATCATCTGTTACTAAGAAACCTAACATTTATTCACTAAGGGACAGCATTAACTACATCCACTATGACAGTGTATTATTCTAAAATCTTATTTCATAAAAGGAAATTATTCCACATTTTCCTACAGTTTAGTAGCAATCATACGTAGTAGATGTTTAGAAATCACCCAGCAGAACAGTCAGTATTCAGCCATGTTACAGTAAATGCAAGAATTATATATGCATTTGGATCCAGTATGCCCATATTCTTAATTCTAAATGGGAAACATTTTTTTCCCTCTAAAGTTAAAACTAACCTTAACTGAAGGTTAGATTTAACCCAGATCATCTTCCTATGCTGTGTCCTTGCTGTGCTGTACAAGTGTCTGGGCTGCACAGCAGAGGGACAGAACAAGGTGTCTTTCAGTAACAGCATCAGCTTATGAAAATGTAGCCTTATTGTGCAGCACAAAGATTTTTTGCCAAATTAAGCTCAGTTAAACCTGAAAAAAAAAAAGAAAGGGTTTTTCACACTTACCCTGGACACTCTCTGAGATTCCAAGTGTTTTCTGCACATTTCTGCAAATTTTTGAGAGGCAGGACTGAAACTGCTCATCACAATCATTTTTTTTATTGCCACAAGTGTCATAGCATCTGTCGTGTTGATTGCAGCACTTTGTCATTGAAGGGATACCAATGTCAAACTGTGAAGAAAATCCACACACACACACGTACTCCACTGGTATTCCAGTTAAGAAAGATACAGCCTATGAATGGACTGTAACAGTTAGGAATTACAAACTAATGTGACCAATCCAGCTGTCCTTCACTTATCTGTTTTGCTGTTCACCTCTAGTAAGGTGTGGTGATTTGACCCCAGTCATTAGCCAAGCATGCAGAGAGATGCTTGCTCACCCCCTGCCCCACCTCATGGAATGGAGGGGAGAATAGGAAGAGCAAAAGCATGAAAACGTGTGGGTTGAGATAAAGACACTTTAATAGATGAATAAAGGCAGAAAAAGATGTCCCAAAATAAGCAGTCCAAAAGCAATCATTCACCACATCTGACAAACAGAGAGGATGCCAAGCCAGACTGTGAGCAACAGCCTCCACTGAAGTCATACGTAGGCTTTACCACCATCCCCTCCCCACCTTCTCTCACTACTCTAGTTTTTATTGCTGAGCACCACTGTGTAGTATGGAATATCCCTCTGTTCAGTTTGTGTCAGCTGTCCCAGCTGTGTCCCCTCCCAACCTCTTCCCCAGCCCCAGCCTACGCTCTGGGGTGGTGGATGAGCAGAGTGGGGTTGAAAAGACGAAGTCCCAAAGCTGTGCAATCACTGTTCAGCAACAGCCAAAACCATCAACACTGTTTTAGCCCAAAATCCCAAACAGTGCCATGCAGCCTGCTATGAAGAAAGTTAACTCCATCCTACCCAGACATGGTACTCAAGGGTTATGGTTTAACTCCAACTAGCAACTAAATACCATGCTGCTGCTTGATCACTCTTCCTGCCTCTTCCCCACTGCCCCCCAGTAAGATGAGGAGGAGAATCAGAAAAACACCCCTCAGAGGTTGAGATAAGGACAGTTTAATAATTGAAACAAAGTAAAATATAGTCAATAATAATGAGGAGGAGGAAAAGGAGAAAGAGAAACAAAACCCAAGACAGACAAGTGATGCACCATACAGTTGCTCACCACTCACTGACTGATGCCCAGCCTGTCCCCAAGCAGCAATCAGCCCCGCCTGGCCAACTTCCCCCAGTTTATATATGGAGCATCATGTTCTATCGTGTGAAGTATCCCTTTGGCCAGTTCAGGTCAGGTGTCCTGGCTGTGCTCCCTCTCAGCTTTTTGTGTACCTCCTCACTGCCAGAGAATGGGAAACTGGAAAGTCCTTCGCTTAGGGTAAGAACTACTGAGCAAAGGCCAAAAACATCAGTGTTTTATCAACACTATTCTCATACTGAACCTGCAACTCAACACTACACCAGCTATGAAGAAGAAAATTAGCTCTATCCCAGCCAAAAGCAGGAGAATAAGCTAACTCGTATTTTCTTTCTAGCATTAAGGAAAAAGGATTAGTGTCAGTAAGGACAGCGAGAGTCAGAGCCAAACCCTTGACTCTCACAGTTGTGGTTATTCAACGCTTTCAAGACTGCGTGAACAAAACACTAAATCAAACATCAAAACCTGAAAAATTAATCATCAATGTTACATTTTATGCTTATAATATTTGAAAATGTTTACACTATGTTCATTTACAATACTAACATTTTCCATCTGTTGTTACCAGAGCGCGTGTTGGAGCTGATAAGAGTAGGGACATTGTATATGGATCCATATGTATATGGATGCTGTCTCATTCTTGGAATGGAGGAGGGAAAAAATCATCTACGGTGAGGAAAATTGATGTATAAAAGACAAGTCCAAAAATGGAAGTACCTACCTGAACTCCAAATAGAGGGGATCCACAGCCATTTGGTGGTGATGGTTTATATCCATAGCGAGGAACGGGCCTTGATCCTGAAAAAGGTAATTTATCATGCCTCAAATAGACTTTTTGCATGTAATTTTTGTACTGTTAAAACTCGCCACAGGCATTTGTAGGGCTTAAGACAGTATCACTCATATTTTTAACTTAAACATATACTTAGGCATATCAACAATCCTTTCCAAATTACAACTTTAGTATAGTAGGCAATTTTTTTAAAAAACGGGGACAAGTCACCTGAGCAAGTGTCAATGTTAGCTTAAAAGTTAAAAAAAAAAAAAAAGAGGAAGAGCTTAAGTTACTAAAATTGCTGTGTCAGTTAAGTATGCAATATGTAGGATTATATTTAAGAACAGAGTACTTCATTGCCAGTTCATCAGTACTTCTATGCTTTATACACAATCAACAGTAGTGCTGATTTTTTTAGCTTAACCTTTAAAATTAACTGGAACAAAACATTTTTATTTCTACAGCTGTAATCTTAATACAGTTTAAATTAGTAGAGACTGCTAAAGTCCCAGCTCCCTGAATACTCATTAGTACAGCAAGCCAAGGAATTCTGCATTGCAAGTTAAGGAAAACCGTTAATTTGAAAAATGACCCTCCAACTTGTTTTGGTATTGGAAACAAACTGAGGCCACAATTAAAAGTGATGGAGAAGAAAAAACACATTTGAAAGGTTCATATTCTAGTACAGCAAGGAAATGTCACAGTGTCCTGGCCACTCTTGTGGAGCCAGCCAGGGTGCCACCATCGAACTCATTTCCTGACTTAAATCCAACATAGTAAAATGGGGGTGAGCAATTCCATGGACACAGGTTACAGTGAGCCTCCCGTTTCAAGAGCACCAGTGAAAAGCCTGGCAAGAAACCCCCTTTCTGGAGCATTGCCCACCTGGCCTTGGGATGGGATGGCTGGGGAGCCACTTTCAGGCAGTTTATCGCAGAATCACAGAGGTCAGGTTGGAAGGGACCACAGTGGGTGATCTGGTCCAACCTCTCTGCTCAAGCAGGGTTATCCTAATAATAATAGTCTCATATAATAATAGTGTAATATCCTAATAATAATCTATCAGGTCATGCCAACTTGAGCTGCCTCAATTAGATTTTAGGCAAATTAGGCAGCTAAAACGCAGGGAAGAAGCACAGATGTCCTCTGCTGGTAGCAGCAAGATTTACAAACAGCAGGATGCATTCCTTCGGCCGGCAAACGTGGCTGCCATTAAAAGCTGTTATTTAAACGTGACTCTGAAACAACGCATTCCACAGCTCACAGTTAGGCTTTTCTGTTCCAAACTGAAATGCTCAGGAGTGTTCGTAAATAACCCTTGGAGGGAGCAATCCTTTCCACTCCACGGTTTTTTTTTACTCTACACATCAGCTACGTATTTGACAGTTTGTCAAACGCAAACGTCGCTATTTAAAAGTCACACCGAGAGCACTGCTTACGTGTATGTATGTTTTTATATATGTTACACACGTATTTAAACATAAACACAAGCGTAAGAACTTGTTTGCTGAGGCTGACAGATATATTTATACACACAGACACCGGTAAGAACTTGCTGGCGAGGCTTCCCCTGGGAGCGGCGCTCGGGGCCGGCGGGAGCGCTGCCGCCCCATCCCCGCAGCCCCGGCCGCTCCGACCGGGGACAAGGGTCGCCGTCACTCTCTCTCCCCCTTCCCATCCGCTCACCGTCGCTGCACTTGTACTGGCAGAGCCCGTCCTCGCCGCCCAGCAGGTCGAGGGCCGCGTTGAGGTACACGTCGATCTTGTGCACCCCGTTGCGGATGGTCTTCAGCGTCATCCTCCAGTCGGGGGTCTGCGGCGCCTCCTGGCCCCGCGCCGGCCGCAGGGCACAGCCCGCCACCAGCAGGAGCAGCAGGAGCGGCGGCCCCGGTAGCAGCAGGGCGCGGGCCATCCCGAGCCGCGCCCCGCCGCCCGCCCGCCCGCTACGGCGCCTCCGCTGCCCGCCCGGCCCGGCCCGGGGCCACCGCCGCCATCGCCGCCACCGTCCCACAGGCACCGCCCGCGGGGCGGGCCTTCCCTCATCCGCCCGCCCAGGGCAGGAGGAGGTGCCGGCCCAGCGTCCGCCCCGCTGAAGTGTCGGATGCTTCGTCGGGGGAAGGTCAGGGTGGCCTGTGTGCAGTGCGGGGAGCTTTTCCGAAGCTGTCCAGGGTCAGGTGGCTGGATGCGCTTGTATGGTACCGTGGCGCTGCCTGAGCAGGGCCCTGGGAGGTACCGGTGCGATCCGGCAGTAGGGAACCGCGGGAGTCTGCTATTTGGGAAAACCTTTATTTGATGCCTGTGTTAGAAGTAGAGGACTTGGCTTTGCTCAGTGTGAAAGAGACAACAAGAGTCGTCCAGAGAAGGGCAACGAAGCTGGTGAAGGGACTGGAGCATTAGTCTTACGAGGAACAGCTGATGGAGCTGGGGGTGTTTAGCCTGGAGAAAAGGTGGAGAAGAGGAGGCTCAAGGGTGGTGTTATCGCTCTCCCAACTACCTAAAAGGTGGGGATCCGACTCTTCTCCCAGACAGCCAGTGGCAGGACAAGAGGAAATGGCCTCAAGCTGCACCAGGGGAGGTTTATGTTGGACACAGGGAGAATTTCTTCACTGAAAGGGTGATCAGACATTGGAATGGGCTGCTCGGGGAGGTGGTGGAGTCACTGTCCCTGGAGGTGTTTAAGGATAGACTGGACATATTAGTGCTATGGCCTAGTTTACAAAGGTGGTGTTGGATATGTTGGACTCGATGATCTCAGAGGTCTTTTCCAACCTGGTTGATTCTGTGATTCTGTGAAAGGCTGATTTTTGAGCCAGCCTTCGCGACCCTGCATGCGTAGGGTCGAAGGGAAGGTTTTGTGCCAGCCATGTTGGGGCTTGGAGCAAATGCTGCCTCTGGCAGCATCGTGCCCAGACCCACATACTGCTGTCCCTCTGTGTACTCACAGGGAGAACTTGGATTAGAGCAGCTAGAAAAACATGACCCTTTGGGAAGAAAAAAAAAAGAAAAAAGGCTTTAAAGACTATATGCTTGAAATGTTAAAATTTTAACCTAAGTTTATGATGATGTTCAATGTGGAGGAAACTGATCTGGTGATATTTCCACATGCAAGTGATTCAGTTTCTGGTAACATCATCATCAAAAGTGCAAGACAGGGTTGTAAAACAGAGCAAAATGAAAGTATATCTATTAAACATTAAAAGTCCAGTCTTGATTTGCTGAAAAAAAACCAACAGACCAAAATGAACTTGCTTGCCGAACATCCTGTTTGGTTTTGAGGATTTCTTTTTAATTAATTGTATATTTTAATTCTAGATGCTTCACAGATGAGCTGAAGTGGAACCACGAAAACTCTGATTTAAGCTGTGTGGAAGACCTCAGAAAATAGTAATATTTGGCCAAAAGTTAAATGTGAAAAAGAACAGGAAGTGGGAAGAAAACCAAGAGACTTTCAGATCAAGAGGCAGAGTATAAGGATACATATTCTATTTTTTTTTTTTATTTTCAGCCTCAACATTTAATATTATTTGTCGTTAACTGAAGATATTGGTCGAAAAAGTTCTTTGCAGAAATTAATTAAGTCAAACAAAAGAGGGAGCTCTTTGTACACCTGTCCAGCTTTATCCTATGATTACTTTACCAAGACCATGTGGTATATTCCTGTGTAGGAATATACTTAAATGCTTTTCTAAACAGGAAACCTTATTGAGGTTGTGTGTGTGTGTGTGTGTGTGTGAAGAGAATCAATTAATACCCATACTTTAGTTATTGATGATTGACAGTGCCTTTACGTGACAAATTCATGCTGATGTGCGGTTTTTACAAGACTGGAAGATGAAGAAAAGTCAGTGAAAATGTAAAAATGTTTGATTGTGCTGAATTATAGAAAAAACACACCAGAACAACTGTGTTGTGTGAACATATGCCATTAATTCGACAGGATAATTAATGGAGTGGAATAAAGTAAAATAAATATTAAAAGTATTTGTAATTAGAATACAGTGAGGAATGTTCTAAAACTATTGAATGGTTTGATACAACTTGCTGAGATAGTCCTGGAGCTATTTGAGTTCTGTGTCAAGGATACCAATCCATAAATCAAATTCTAATACTTTAAAAATCTTTTGCACACTTTCTGTATATAACTCTTGCTGGTTGTGAGGGTATTATGTATAGACTGATGTTTTGCTTATGACAGCAAAGATTTTAACTTTAGATCTGTAACTTGCTTTTGTAGAATTAATTCTATATAATATATTGACTTTTTATATATTTATATTATATAAAATGTGTGTGTGTATAAATATATATATACACAGAGAGTAAAACTATTTGGTGTTAAGACTTTGTTGGATACCTGAGATATATATATATATATATATATATATACACACATAGACAGAGAACTTAAGATAGTAAAGATGCTTTTTATTTAAGTTGAAGATTTAAGTTTTAAAATTCTTCTGGTTTTTGTGACCAGCTGTCAAATTAATAAAACTCAGAGCTACAAAAGTGCCCCAAGCTAGATGATCAGATGATATATATTAACTAGATATAAATTGTCTGAGACTGTAGATGAAAAAACACTACCACTAAGCAGATGTATTATTTGAGTAATTGTTGCATTACAACAAATCCCATGGTCATAGTCAATCTCTTGATTAACAGATGGTCTGAAGTCTACTTCCACAATAAGCCTAAAGAATCTTCCAAGCAGGGGCAGAAGGTTTCTAGTGACTTAGACCTCAGTGTGATGTAAGACCTTTAAAGTACTCTGGTTGCTGTCCTTTCTGCAAGTTCACATAAGGCCAGTGCACTCATTTCCCAACCACTGCTTCCAGTATGGTCAGTTTTAGCTAATTAAACAATGGCAATTGAAATGCAATGTGAAAAGTGGAAAAGAACCCAAAATAACAACAAGAAAAAGATATTTTAATATCCTTCTTTATTACAGACTTTTGCTGTGGACTTGTGTCTGTAGAATTCTCTTCCTACAGGCTCTGCAAAATTATGCTATTCGTAGACTGTAAAGAATTTTCAAAATATATTCTTTAAAGATTTGTAGTAATTGTTGCTAAGTTACATGACTGCTGATTGTGAAAAAGCACTGGTGTTTGGTTTTGCATGGGTGATATGAAGGAAGTATTGAATATAAGCTCAGATATTGTACCGTGCAATGAGACTCCGTGTCACATGGTGGCTAATCCAGTCATAGTAGCTGGCAACCTTTGTGTACACGCCAGGGTGACCAGCCTCCCCACAGTTCTCACCCCAACTCACAATACCCCAGACATACGCCACATTTTCTGCATCATAACAGACCAAGGGTCCTCCTGAATCACCTTTGCAGCTGTCTGTGGAGCCATCATAAGTACCTGAAGCAAAAGAGGAAATATAAAGCAAAAATAAGTTCCTATACAAGCTAGAGCACAAAGTAGAGCTCAGGAGAATTTTCAGGTGCGTGTCACTTCCTGACAGATATTTGCCTAATTGTCACCAGTAAAGGAGGTTCTGAACCTCTTCAGTCTATTATTTCTCATTTCTTTTTAAGTGCTGGATCTCTCTTTACATTTGTGGCCGGCCCAAATTCTCCTCATTTGCTTTGTTGTCAGTCATGTGAGTCTTGTTTCACCCTGTGCCAAAGAGAAGAATTCAGCCACATTGCCTATTGTGCTCTAGAACAGGCATTTGCTTAAATATGTTGCTGAATCAGAATCAAATGTAGTAAAGGTGGGAAGGTCAGTGCACTGTAAAGTGCTTGTGTGTCTAGAAAACACAACTCAAATTACATGCAGAAATTTTTCTACATAATTATAGAAACTTGTCACACTGTCATCTGAACTCTGTTTATAAATACATATATAATGGTGGATGCTGTAGCATTTTGCCAGTAGTGATACTGTGGTAATTGGGTTTTTGTCTTTCCCAAGTCTAGAAGATTCCCAGCCATTATGTCTGACCTTCTAAACTGTAAGTTTGATGATAGAGAGATTATAGTAAGAAAACTGATGCTTGCCTGCACATTCCATTTTTTTAAAAAATCGTCCTGGATACAATGCAGAACAATTCTGAAATATATTAACATTTCCCCACTTGAGGATAAATTGTTTGGTATAACCTAGAAGAAAAAAAGAATATAATTTTCTAAATTTAAAATGGTAGTACGTATGAGACACATTTAATATAATAAATTGAAAGTTACATATTTAATTATTTACAGAATATTATCTTCATTATTATAAACCAGAAACCTTAAACTGCCAGTAACATTTACCCCATATGAATTGCAGTACCTTGGTCATATGTTTCAAAATAAAAGCAGTGTGGTTCAATTGCGATGTTAACTACAGTAGTTTCATTTTGTGACATTTTCAACCCTATCCATTTCCATGTCTTCCTCAGGTATTTTTCCCTGTGTTTTCCATATCAAGGTTTTCTTGACACTTGGAAAATGGTATATTGTTTTGTGTGAAATGGAGATGTGGCTGTAATTCATTCTTGTTACATTTTTTCCAATCCGTCTCTGTCTTTTTGGGATGAGTGGAGCAGTTATTGAAGATACAGGTGAACTATGTATTCACAAGTCTAAGGAGATGCTCTGTTTTGTTCTCTGTCTCTGCTAGCAATTCCCAACATGGCATTTGCTGGCTGGACTGCTACTGAGTATGGACAGGAGAAACCTCACAACCAGAACGTGGTAGCCCCAGTGCCAGGCTGTAACGCTGTGATACAAAACAAGTGCTTCCCAAATCTTTGAAAGCATGATTACATTTGGCTTATGGGTCTCTGTGCAACTTCTCTGGGCTAAACTCAAACATGGTTGAGATGGGATATGCTGAGTTTCATAACTGTTGGCTGCAGATCAGATCCTCTTGGGACAGAGGACAGGCTGTGACTGTGGGCCCCTGAGAGCTACCAACCGCCACTTGATAATATCCTTAACAGGTCTCCACAGCTAATATAAATATTAGATGGAAAAAACGAAAATTTCTTATTGTTAAGATAGTTTTCATCCAGGAGTGTCCTCCATATCAATTTACTAAGTGCTGAAACAGCAGAGGAAGTAGTACAGAAAAGAGAACCAACAGTGATAGCTGAATGTCAAACCACAGCCTATGTTTTTTGTACTCAGCCTCTTCTGAGTGCTTTATGCACAACTATTCTTCAGCCTTTTCAAAATGAAAGCTCACCACAACTAGAAAAGGAGTGATACAAATAGTACATTCTTGTAGCAAGCACTAAAGCAAATACCTTTCTCTAGTCCCCATCCAGAAATCTTGCATCTGTCACCAGTCTTGAACATATACTCTGACCAGGGGATACAGGCAGGTATGCTGTTGTGGTCTGTGGAGCATTCTCCATTCCCAGAACCACTCAGCTCCAGCAGAGCAATGTCATTTTCATAAGTTGATGCATTGTAATTTTCATGAATTATCAGTCGTTTTAGTCTAAAAGTATGTGTCTCTTTGTCATACTGTATTGTATTCAACATTCCAACCCAGACACGGTAGAGATGGACTCGATTTGCCCTGGAAAAAAACAGAGAAATAAAATACAATTTGGTACTTAACACAAGCAGTATATGTCAACTAGTTTAAAGCTGTAAACTTATGCATTTTATCAAAGTGTCTCTAGAATAAAAGGTCATGTTATATGCATATATTTTCTTTCTGGGCTTGATGTCTAGATTTTTCTGAAGTATAGTAAATGCAGGACAGATGACCCATGCTGAGTACTGCAACTAATACAGAAAAAATGTTAAAACCCAGGCTCTGTGTTTAGTGCTGTGACAAAGAGAAACCAGGTGTTTATGCTGCTCTGAAAAAAGAGTGAGCAGATGTGGATGGGACTGGCAAATCTTCCCTGTCTGTTCTTGCTTGTTCTGGGGAATATATGACCCCAGGGACATTCTCAGGGAACAGATCCTGGACTTTCCCAAGGTAGAGATGGGGAAGAGAGGAGATCCCTTGTATTGCATTTCAGCCAGAATGGTTACCTTGAACCTTTCCTGCCTGCTTGCCATTTGACTGAAGTATGCTATGTCTCTCAAACTTATTACTTTTTAATCTTTCTATTCACTGTCAAAATACTTTGTTTTCTCTGAATATTCCTCATCATTAATGTGAGTGAGTCAGTTTTTTAAATTGTTCTATTCAATAGGCAAATAGAAATTAGCAAACAGGTAGCTGAAAAGGGCAATAATATCCAATTCAATCTTTCTGCCTTGCAATAAGAAAATAATTTCATAGCTTGTCGTTTTTACCTGACACAGTGTGCAGCAGTCAGAACCCAACAGCCACCAATATAAACCCCTCCACAGTACACTGTTGTACCTTCATTGCTGGTGTCTTTAATTGCCACTTGCCAGGGGAATTCACCCTATTTAAACAACAAACACAAATAATGAGAAATCATTATTTGTACTATTCTAGTGCATAAAGGGAAACACATCTCTTGATATCATCTCACCATCTTGACTATGCCTGATTGTAAATTATAGATCTGCTGTGCAGAAGTTGTAAATTGGGCTACATCAGATATAAAGGATATATATGATAAAATCCAGTAATTTTATTCAATCTCCTGACTTTGTGCGATGCCACCTTCTCTCCAACTTTCAGTCATGAAACCTCTTGTAGGCAGAGAAACAGAGGTAGAATCTGACTGCTTTGATCTAGTGCAGAATTTTTGCTGTATTCTGTTTCAAGGACGCAAATTTTAATGCCATTTTGCCAGAATTGTTATTTCTAGCTATAGTATTAAGTGTTTTTCTGATTAATTTTCAGTGTGTACAATGCTCAATTTTGCAGCTCCATATTTTACTTTACAAATTTTACTTCTCTTTACTTTTCATTCACTGTGATGCCACTACTGCTGCAAAACAAGAAATAAATGTTGTAGCTGATTTTGTTATTTCCATAAGTTTAACAGAAAGCAAATAATGCCCATTTAAATCAATGCTGAATGAACTCATATGAGGTAAGGTGTTTTTTTTACCTTTCTTGCAGTCTCTCCACCTATGATTCTTTTCCGTCGAGTTAATGTGTGATTTGTAACACCACAGTGTGCTTGGGGAAGAAATGTCTTTATCATTCTTCTTTCTTTGACAAAAAGGAAAAATGTACCTCAGATATACATTCTCTCTCTTTGGAGACAGGTTTATCTTTATCTTGAAAATCTGAGTGCTGTGAATATGCCAGTAGCTGAAATTGCAGGAAAGCAAAGACTAAAAATTTTGGCATCTCTTTTTGCTTTGAAAATTGCTTGTGTCTTAGCATCACATTACTTCTCTTCATTTTCCAATGCTGCTTGCATTCAGGCAAATAATTTTAAAGCTATTCCCCTAGATTTGCTGGGAGTGTACCTCCACCAGATGCCAAAACATACAGATGTGGGTCCTCAGCCAGGATGAATTATTATGGTTTTCTTGAATTTAGTGAAAAGCGAGACAAAGAGTAAGCCCCAGAGTGCATCTTACTAAATCACAAAGTCCAAATATCTGAGTGTTCTGGATCTGACCAGCTAGCTGGTAGCTGAAAGTCACTAATAAGAGGGTATGCTGTTGTTTTTGGAGGGCTAGTTACACTTACCTTTATCCATGCTGTCATTTTCAGCCCCTTTTTCTTTGTCTGCAGTAAAATAACAAAATATTAAAATTATTGGCAAACATTTACTTGAATATATGTTTGTGTGCCAAAATCACGGTACACTTTTTAAATGCATATGGAGAGCATATGCTTGAGCCTGGTGCTTGCTGTTTCCTTTCCTTCTAGACACTGTTTGGCTGCCTCAGCCTACAAATGACCTACAATAGCAGATACTCATTTGTAACTACATGACATCTACTCTGCTTGCCAAGTCTAGGGAGCCCATCTGCAAGGAAACCCTGAGAAATAGCCTTTTTTTGGTTTTTGATCTGTAAAGTGATATACCATTCTCCTCCACCAGGAAACAACATTCCTCCTCCTGCCCCTTATGAAGCTTTCTAGAGCCCAAAGGAGCATTAGATAACAGGTCTGGGGTTTTTTTTTTCCAGTTTAGATTATGGTGTTGTGTACTGTGTGCCTCCTTTAGCAGAGTAAGGGAGGGTATTCAACATGAGAGGTAAATTAAATGCTTCCTGAATCTGGTCTGTAAGGTTTTATCCAAAAAAAGTGCTCATTGAATTCGATTCCTAAATGGGGGCTGAGCATTGTGTCTGTTCTCATATCACTGACAGTAATGTTTACATTTAGAGTTCAGTTTACCTGTACTAATTACCATTTACCGGTAGTGTTTACTTTTTTGGCTTTAGACTTTGTCTCTTATCAGAGCAAAGAAAAACATTCTAATTTCAAAACAAAGCAAAATCTTTTCAACAGAGAGGGGAAGAGCACAGAAGAATTATTATATTGACAAACTAGTTGAATTCCTCATCTGTGAAGAAAATATTCCTGCTCCCCCTCTCAACACTTTCTTCACAAATAAGGGATACCAGTTTTATAGATGGCCACGTAAACAAAAGACATAATCTGCCTTAAGCCTCCCAAAACATCTGTTTCTTCCTTCCTTTAGTCTTCTTGCTATTTTCTAGAAGGAAGAGGAGGAAAATCACATAACCTTTTCTTCCTACTGTGCATAACATAACATTGGGAAGACTAATTCTTGCATGCATTTTGGTTCTGCCAATCTGATAAATAATTTAATAATATGCATTGTGTAGTCTCTAGTTATAATTGAGCAGAATTTAAAAAAAGAAACAAAAACACCTTTCAGAAGGAAACCTGCACAGCGAACTCGAGCTTCATCCTCTCCTGTGAGGCAATCAGTTTCTTGGTTGCAGACATTCTTATTTGGAATACAGATATTTGACCGACAGTGGAAGCTGTTGTCTCTGCACTCTGTAAAATAGGAGAATTACAAATGTAAATCACAGGATCATATGATTCAGCAACCTCACCTAGTCAGAGAGCTTTTTAAAATATAAACACAATATAATACCCATGTTGCAGGGGACTTGGCAGCTCATAAATAGATCACAAAAGCAGGCTCTGTACGTGTAAACAAAATGAGTACTTGGGTCTTCTCACTTTCTAATCTTGAAGTTTTAAAACTTGAAAAATGTGGATCTCTGTTACTGTTTCAGCCCTGTACTTCTGGACTTGGTGTCACTTCGTGCCAGTTTCATCCATAACACATGCCCACACTCAACCTCAGCCAAAGGACTTTCAGTTTTTGCAGCATTACTGATCATCTCGAATTAGGAACTGATGATGCTTGCGCCAAATCCCAAATCAGAGACCAAGCTGACTTTTGGTTGAGTGACCTAAATGCCTAAATGCAGGGTTAGGAATCAAGAATCCTATTATGAAGATACTGGATGTAATAACTCTAGTTCTTCTAAAATTCTTGATTACATGAAAAGGTATTATGAACCTGAGAACCCCCTTCCTTTTAATTTTTGTGATCACTTTAAAAGTTATCAAAAGCAAAGCAGTGCTTGAATTGATGTCAGGGGCTTTTGAGCTTCTTTAAAATCTTATGTCAATCTCCTATTTAAGGATATTTGTGTCTAATAGAAGATAAGGTAGTTCTCTAAATGTGTCCAGATATGGATTGTATGTTCCAAAGACCACTGAACTCAGTTGAAATATTTCTTCTGATTCCAAGAATAATTGTTTTCTGCCCATTCAGCTGAAGCACCACTATATTTGCCATGTGGAATCCAAATAAATGTCCTCCAAATAGATGAAATCACAGGTATTTATTACTTTTTTTCTAAATACCTGTGAATGTGTTTTCACAATTATCAGATTAAATTTACTTAAAACTGTAAAACTAGAAAATCAAGGTTGTGGAGGGATAATGATAGGATTTGTAAACCACATTACTGTTTGGCACGTGAAACCCAAATTTTGGGAGTATTCTCCTGCATTCAGGCCATGGTAGAGCCATTTCATGTTTCTAATCAGCATTTTTACAGCTGGAATTGCAGATGCTGAAAGAATGACTGTTCAGTGAACAAACAGTGTGATGGGAACTGTTCACAGATATTCTAAAGATAATCTCGCATTAATAATAAATTTAAGAGATATCTTACTTTGGTTTAAAATCAGTTCATTGGAAAAACAGTGTCTTTGTTTAATTACTACTGATTTTTCCCAACTAAAAATACATTTTCATTTTAACATGGCTCATTTTTTGTATCAGTATTTAACAGCCTCTTAAATAATCTCATTGTATTTCCTCATCCTCTGAGGAAATCTAGGTTCTCAGAGATCACTTGCCTGCTTCAAAAAAGTATATTATGCCTGCTTTTTTTTTGCACTTGCCTATACATAAACTGTGGTTTGATTGCTTTAATGTAGTGACTTATTGGAAGAGAGACTTAAGCTGTCACTGGAAAAATTCTTTGGCAGTGGTTTTCTGCTGAAATGATTTTGAAACACCTGAGAAAGGAAATCATTACCTCTACAGCACAGTTCATCACTTAGGTCTCCACAGTCATTGATTCCATCACAGGTTTTACTCAGAGAAATGCACTTCTTGTTGACACAATGAAACTCACCATCTGAACAAACTGTGCAGCAAAATGAAAATGAAATTAGTGTGGCATTGACCATAGGCTCACAATTGCCTAGAGAAATACTCTGCCTGCATATTTTATTCTGTCAGCAGTTTGGCCTATCAACAGTAGGCATGTTGGGGCCCAGTCACCTAAATAGGAATCTTTTTTTATTGTTTTGATTGCCTTCTCATCAAGGTTTCAGCGTGGCCACTTATTTTCCTCCTCCAACTTTCAGTAGCCTGGCAAAAGGGAATTTAATTTCTTCTAGGGAAAGACTAAACAAGAAACAATCAGTTCAAACCCACTGTAAATTATTCAAGTGATTAAGATGTTACCCCTGTAGAAAGAACTCAACAAGAGTCTGTGAATAACTCCTTTTGTAAGAAAAACTTGAGACGATTCATAGCCCTTCTAAGCAGCAGCATCTCAGGGTGATACTTATCAGTCCCAAAGAAAGCTCACTCCAGAGAATGAAAAGCTGTTAGAATTCAAAACAGGACCCTGATTCCCCGTTTATCTATGAGAAACTGAGGAGTCCCGAAACTCCCCAGAAGACACCAGCAGTTCCACTATAGTCATGCCTGTCTGGCTACAGTGCTACTCGTGTGATAATTGATCTCCCTCACAGAGAAAACAGTGAGTAGGAAGTCGTCACCTGTCTCCTCACCAGTTAAGCTGGGAGAGATAAGACTTGTGGGATACCTTGGTACCCTTGGAAGGGATGGGAGAACAAAGAGAACCATGGGTGACATACCTGTAAAAATATTTAAGGAGCAACAGTGACTCTCCAAACTCATAAACTCAAGACTGTCATGACTCAAGATTGCCTCAATTGTCTTAAAGACTGCAAAATGATTATTTCAAAAAAGTCAGAAGTTTTCAGTGCAGGTTTGCTGTGGCTGAGAGTTCGGCAAACTAGGTTCTCATTATATAAAATAAACTCAAAATGTAAGAACTCCATAAAGATATTAAACTAAAATATCTACTAACCTCTGAGATTTTCATAGCACTGGAGGCTAACAAGTCCCTCATTACTATCTCTTGATTTCATCTCTGTGTGACATTCAGCAAGACTTGTCTCTAGGCCCCTGCAAGTTATTTGCAGACAGTGCAATGAATTTAAAGCAGATTCTGTGATGCTGGAAATGGCTTGATAATATTCAGCACCTCTGTGGAGATATAAATAATAATAACAACAAATTATATAATTTCACAATGGATTGTCCACTGCTTTTATTGTTTAGAATTTATATTATTTTCCTCATTGCTAAAGAATTTTGGTCATGCCTAAGAACAAGAGCAGACTTCCCATGGAGTTGTCTCGAGGTAAATAGGAAATGTTTATTTTGGAAGAAAAAGTGAAGTGCTAATTTTTGCAGGTTGCTGCATAGAACTGTCCCCAAATGCATATGTAGCTCTATGACAGTCACTGTGTATCATGATGGATAGAAAAGTCTCCTTATGTAGCAGAAGTTGTAAGCTCAGATCTCTATCTCTGTGTGGACACAGGTGAGCCATAAATTGGAAACCATCCTGTATGGGGTTATCAAAACCAGTGCATATTGAGGAAGCTTAGGCCACTGCAAGGCTGAGATTAATAAATTTTATCTTTCTTGGTTTTAGCTGAGCAGTATCCTCCCAACAGTGTATGTGCACCCTTCCTTTCAGAAATATGGATTGAGTAAATAAGTAACTTGAGACACTTTCAACAGGACTCCAGGGTTGAATGCTCTGTCCCAGGGCACACCCTTCTCTGCTATCTAAAGAGATACTGATCAGGAGTAGGAAATACTTGCTTCTCACCTAGAACAGACAATTTAGGGCACTGCAATTGCATCTCTAGTGTTCGGGTAGAGTTGGGGAGACAGCTCTACCTGACTAAGTTAAATTAGTTGTACAGGTGTAGAATTATTATGTACAGGATATAGAATTGACTCTTTATAAGGAGCTGAATACGCAACTTGGGTCATCAGTGTGTTCACAGGAAAAAGAACAAGCTGTGTGTGGCTTTGGCCCTACCTGGGGCCAAAGCAACCTGTAGCAGCAGGGGCGAGGGGTGAAGGAAAAAACTCCATGTTCCATGTAGAGAGATCATTGCTCAAAGCTACTCTGTGATCCGTGCACTTTCCCTTACACAGACCTGAGAGAACACCTCCACATTGGTCTTCAGCTTTATTTTAGAAGTAAAACAGTTATGGTTTGTACAGTTGTAACCTGTAATAGAACACAGAAATCTGTGTTTTGGCTTTCACTCTGAGGTGTTAGTTTAAGAAGTTTTGTTAGAATATTGGAGCCAATACTCGCTCATGAGTTTTCTGTCTTAACTGCTGGCTGCATGTGACTGACAATTCTGTAAGCATCACTACTTTTTCAGATCCCTTGCAGTTATCCAGAGATAAATTCCCCAAACTTACAATTCAAAGCCAAGGTGCTTGCAAGCCACGTTTGCTTCGTTCATAGTCCATTCAGTAGCACATACAAAACTGTTGTCCTTTTGATTAACAGGTTTTACTTGAAGCAAGTTTAGATTTCCATGATCCAGAGAGACTAAAAATGTTTCTAAAAAAAATTCCCAAACAATATCATATTATATAGAAGTATCTAGTGGAAAGACAGCACAAAACCAAATCAGGACTAATTTTGTACTTACAGCCGAGGTTCATATGGAAAGAACAGTAGATTGGGAATCAGAAACTTCAGGTATTATTTGTGAATTTTCTGAGGATTGACTTTGTGTCTTTGAGCCTGCTATTTTTTCAAAATATACCAGTTTAAGGATAAATGAGGATAATGGACACTTAAGAGTAGCTGGAGGTCTACTGAGAACAGGCTGCATTTTAGTATAATGACCTTTTTTAGGGAACTTTCGATAACCAACCAGTAACACTTGAAGTGAGGTGGCCAGATCCTGTTTCTACTACCTGTGTATCAAAATGTCTGCTGTGTACAGTGAAGCTAAAGTCCTCAGCTTAACATAGTGAAGCCATATAGAGAGTGCACCAGGACCATATGGAGGTTCTCCAGACCTTTTCAGTAGAATAGACAGAATTGAATTTTGCCACCCTGAAGGTGATGGGCTGAGTTGCTACTTCTCTGAGGAAAGGGTGTGATGGTACTGGGACAGTACTAGCCCTGGCTTGACAAAAAACATTTCGTGGAGGTGAGGCTGGAGGATGGGCAGGAACTGCCTCTGCTAAAAGGTATCTGCCTCTGCTAAAAGAGGCACCTGCCCAGTTCACGGGAGCTGTTTTTCCCTGCACTCAGACAGATATTGAGCCAACAAAGCAGCTTGGTGCAACATAAAAAGCAGGTGAGAACAAACAGCTGATTGTCAGTGCAAAAACTGTTGGTGGTTTGAGGGACAACAGCTTTCTGTTTGGATGGAATCCACAGCATGAAGATGGCTGAGGTGAACGTGGCTTACCTTCCCCCATGCACTCCCACACACACCTCAGCAGCTTGACTCCATTCCTTGGACACTTACTCCTGTGAGGTTTGTCCCTCTTAAAAGATACCCTCTCTGTTAATGTTCACAGCAGGCCCTTTCCCACTGCCTCCCCCCATAGTCAGCACCCTGCTTAGAAACCTTTGGGCTCTTTCCCATGTCTATTTCTTCCCTTTCTACCTGGGCCTGTCAATCATTTTATTTTTTTATGAAAATCAACAGATACTGCCCATTTTCAATGACTTTTCATTTTCTGTTTCATGTTGTGGCTAGTGCAAGAAACGGAACAGACTTTCTGAGCTGTAAATAACAAGCATCTCCTTAACCACCAATGTTTGATAAATTTTGGAAAAGGAGGTGTTAATACCTTCAGGCATGCATTTTCCCTTGTGCAGAAACTTTGCTTTGGGTTGTTGACACTCATAGCTCTTTAGCTGACAGTAAGTATGGAAGTTCTTTCCATTGGTAGAACAAACAGAAGAGCCATTCTTTGGGCACTGGTAGGGAAGCTTACAGAGGCATTTTCCCTCCACGCATCGTTCCCATGGGTGACAAAAAACTTTCTTACAGGACTTGTGGGTGTACTGGTTGCTTAAGCATTCTCCTATGAGGTACGTGTCTTGCTCAGCTGGCTGGGTAGGTTCAACCTGCTGAAACTGGTTTTCTTCAGCATTAGATGCTGCATTCTGCAAGGCACAAAAACAATCTAATTAAAAGGGATTAAGATTAGGGACTGCACCAAGAGTTTTGCAGATCCCTCAACAAAGTGTCCATTCATAAACCTTTTCCTATCTAAGAACCACAAAGTTGCTAAATATCATTTATGGTGTTTTTTGTCTTTGGCCACCTCATCTTTCTCAGTTTCTCTGAACATTTTTTTCTTTTTGGATCATTTACCTGGTGTGATCTTCTCTCTTACTGGTCTCCCACAAACTTTATACTCTTTACTCTTCAAACATCAGCTGAAATGCACAGCTGATTATAAACATTTTTTAAGCCATTGGTTTATAACACATCCCAGCAATGGGACTGTAAGCAGATCAAAACATAGGGGGACTTAAACACCAGAGAAATAAAAAAAATAGAAATTTGATTTTTTTCTAAGACTTTTTTTATTGGCTTGGTTGACCTTGGATTTAAGTATCACCTGTAAATATTTATGAACTACAATTAATGATTTGTTTTACTCTGTGACTGCTCAAGTAACAAGTGTCTTAAAGAAATTTGAAAATTAAATGCCCTTTCTTATCAGCTTTTTTCCTGTATCTGGCACAGCAGTGGATTTGCAGTGTGGTTGGTGGTCATCATTGGACTGCAAGCACAGATTCTGACCCTCCCTCTGACAGCCTCTGTTTGAGTGGCTCTGCAACTGTGTTCATGCAGCTGTCTTGTGACTTCATTGCAAGCTGAGTGCTTTTGCTTACTAAGATCTGTGGGTAGGATGAATGATGAAACATGAAAAATATATATGGATGGACTCTGCATAAAAATGAGAGAGAACAGTGAGTCCTCCAATGTGATTTATCAGCTTCAGATGTGTCAACTGAATCAATATAGCTGAAGTTTAAAATTCTTGTGAAGAAATTCTGGCCACAGTAAAGTCAGTGATTATGTTGTTGGGGCAGAATTTAATCCAACAACCCTCCTTTTAATGGTTGTATAATCTTACTAAACTCTTCCTGCTGTTCTCAGGTGAGTAGAATCCAAAGTATGAGCCAGATCCGGCTTGGCATAACTCCCGTATTGTGCTTGGTGCTTCTCCTGAACGGGAACAACAGGTGCTGATTTTTATCTCAGGATTTCTCTAAAATACTCGGGTCATGCTGAATGCTCAGCTCAGCTCAGCTTTCCAGGACACTTCTGCCTGAAGACAATCCTCAGCAAACCTTCTGGCAGTAGGATGTACCATGCTGCCCTGTGACAAGACTGTAATCTTGTTTCTAAAAAAAATGGGGGGGGGGGGCAGGGGAAATAGCAGTACCTTTATGTGGTCAGCCATGCTTGCAAATTTGGTTTAGCGTAAGGTCATGATTAAAATCTTTCCCACAAGCCTGTTAGCATAAGCCCCAGATACAATCAGTACATGAAAGAGAAACAGCAAGCTTCAAACATTCAAGCTGGTCTAAAACTAATGTAGGAAACCCAAATACCATGAAAGGAAACTTAAAAAAGAAATCAACTGGTTTTGCTTTTGTAACAATAAACTGTTTTAAAACCTTTTTAATAAATTGCTGCTACCACAATAAAACATATCTTACCTCTGATCCACAAAGACAAAAGAGAGAGAAGAAAACCAAGCAAACTGGGAGCATTCGCATGATGAAATTTTATCTCCCTTTGTAGACAAATTCCTCTGGCTGGGATTCTTTAGAATATCAGCTGTTAGATTTGTGTTTAATTTTTAACCATTAGTAAAATATTTTAAAGTGCACTCAGAAATAAAGTACAGGAGCCGCAACTATTGACTGATAAATCTGATCTCTCCAAAGGATCCCGCCTCGGCTTGACTGGTTTTATGAGATAACAAAAACAAAGCTCTTGAAGTAAATGATTAAAAGGAAGCACTTGTTAAGGAGACACATTTCTTTTCTTTGGCCAGAGGAATCCGATCCAAACATTGCACTGGTTCTCCCGATTGTAGGCATTATTTACTATATAATATTTATTATATATTGTGAAGGACAAATGCTTTTATGTACAATGTGTATATGGAGAAGCCCTCCTATCCGTGTGATGCCCATTACACGCTCATCCGTGTCACAAGCCCCCTTACACGGTTAGTGTTGAGAATTTTCCAAGCGTTTGGCAGATGCTTTTGCGACAGTGTCGGTCGACCGGTGCCGCTCCACTTACGGCGGCAGCCGCGTTTCCGGCAGCGTGGGCGGTTTCCTGGCGGGGACGGTGCGCACGTGCAGGTACAGCCCGGTCCGTCTGTCTGTCTGTCTGTCTGTCAGTCATTCCTCAGGGAATGGCGCCAGGAGGGGCCCGCGCGGCCCCGCGCCCCGGCTGCAGGCCCTGTGAGGCGCTGCGGGTGCGCGCCCGAGCCCGAGCGACGGGGCCCGTGGGAACCTCTCGGAGTTTAAGGAGGCCGAGCGGAAGGGCCGGAGCGACCCCCGGTACCGCCACAGACTGGGGGGGTGGACAGAGAGAGAGCAGACCTGCCGAGGACTTGGGGGTGCCGGTGGATGAGAGGCTGGGCACGAGCCGGCAATATGCGCTCACAGCCCGGAAAGCCAAACACATCCTGGGCTGCATTAAAAGCAGCGTGGGCAGCAGGGCAAGGGAGGGCATTCTGCCCCTCTGTTGCGCTCTGCTGAAACCCCACCCGGAGCGCTGCATCTTGCTCTGGGGACCCCAGTACAGGAAAAACGTGGAGCTTTTGGAGCGGGTCCAGAGGAGGCCACCAAGATGTTCAGAGGACTGGAGCACCTCTCCTCTGCAGCCAGGCTGAGAGAGCTGGGGCTGTTCAGCCTGGAGGAGAGAAGCCTCCGGGGAGACCTTACAGCAGCCTCCCAGTGCCTGAAGGAGGCCACACCAGAGCTGGAGAGGGGCTTTTTACAAGGGCATGTAGGGGTACGATAAGGGGAAATGGCCATAAACTGAAGGAAGGTAGGTTTAGATTGGATATTAGGAAGAAATTCTTTACTGTGAGGGTGGTGAGACACTGGAACACGTTACCCAGAGAAGTTGTAGATGCCTCATCTCCAGAAATGTTCAAGGCCTGGTTGGATGCGGCCCTGAGCAATGTGGTCTAGTGGAAGGTGGGGTTAGAACTGGATGATTTTTAAGGTCCCTCCCAACCCAAACCATTCTATGATTCTATGATGTTCTCACTTTGTGCCACTCCTTTGTGGGGCTGGAGAGCTGCAGTTTTCTCCTGGGGCTGGAAAGTGTCATGTTCAACCCTCATACAGACCAGTGAAGAGCATGCTAATCACTGCTAGTCACTTTTTTGCAGATACATGTTGCAGTAGATGACATCTTAGTTGTAAACTTGATTTTTCACAGGCTAAAACCGTAGCACGTTTGTAGTGAGTATTGAAAAGGACTAACAACTAAATTAACAAACAAGGCTCACAGGAGGCTTGAGTTGGTACAGCAAATCAAACGTGAGATATCTTTTGCATTTAAAACAACTGATTTTTGTCCACAATTTAGGAGGCAGTAGAGGATGTCTTTTCGTGGCAGAGGAGGTGGAGGAGGAAGAGGAGGTGGTGGCTTCAACCGTGGAGGAGGTGGCGGTGACAGAGGTGGCTTTAATCGCGGTGGACGAGGTGGCTTTGGACGGGGAGGTGGAAGAGGAGGCTTCAACAGAGGAGGATATGACCAGGGCCCTCCAGAAAGGGTAGTGTGTAAGTTACATGGAGGGATTATATTTGTTTAATTTAGAATGACTGGTCCAAATCCTTAGCTTGTTTGTTCTTTATTTCAGTGTTGGGAGAGTTCATGCATCCCTGTGAAGATGACATTGTTTGTAAATGCAAAACAGAAGAAAACAAGGTGCCTTATTTCAATGCACCAGTGTACTTGGATAATAAAGAACAGATTGGCAAAGTGGATGAAATCTTTGGACAGCTGAGAGATTTTGTATCCTTCAAAAAATGTGTGATATGCAGTATTTATTTTTTTAAAAGTGAATTGGATATTAAATGAGATTTCTCTAGGATTTTAAAATCATTCAGAGCTTGGCTACCAGTTATATGTGGACAGACACAAGTCTGGCTGCAACTGTTAATGTCAATAGGTGCTCATTCACATTAAATGCCTGTCTTAAAGCCTTTTTGATATGACAGGGTGCTTTCAGTCAGGCAGAGGTTTTCGCTCCGTACCAGTACTGGGGCTGTGTTTTGGATCCATGGTGGTTTAAGTTGTTACTTTTTCTAGCTAACTGACCAAATTTTCTGCTATAGATTACTCACCCATAACAGAGTTGGATCAAGGGTGTGGATTTTTTTTCCCTCTGCATTAGGGGACCTTGGTCATACTCCAGCTCACTATTTAATTATAAAGTGAGTTTATGCTAGGATGTCCTGTTGCTCATTGTCCAGTTTATTACTAAAAGCGGGCTTGTGCTGGGATGTCCTCTGTCAAAGCAAGCTTGTTGACACAGGCACTGGGCCCATTCAGTTGTCACTGCTGGATTGACAGAATCCATGACAAAAGTGGGATGCCTGGGGGAGTAACCCTATAACATGGCAGTAAGACAGCCTGTGTTGGTTTGTTGAGCATCAGTCACCAGCTATATGCATTTTCCTCTCCCACATGAAATGTGAAGTAAAACATGCAGGTTTTAAAGCACTTTCATGCTCTGAATGTAATAACTAACAGATCTGCTTTTTGTATGACAATTGCTTGAATTGCAAAGACTTGCTTTCTTCCTACAATAACATATGAAGCAAATACATCGCTGGATTTTGCAGCTCCTTGCTTCCCCATTTAATCTTCACTTTTAATTAAGCAGAGTTGGCCAGCAGCTCTTTTTGATCTTAGGAACTGCATCCCTAAGTCCTTGCGTATTGGAGAGCCAAAGGATTTGTACAAGAGTCCTTGTGGGATTACACAGTCTGCCAGTTCCCTGTAGGATGAGGCTGGGCATGGGATTGGTCCAGCAGTCCCTGCTGGCTTTTACCTTCCCACAGGCAGGTATCCAGCAGCAGCAGCACTAGCAGAGCCCCTGCAGCATGTGAATTATTCTAGATAAGCCTTGAGGTCACCCTGAGGCTAAGGGGTTCATCACTTGCTATGCTGATTTGTTTTTTAAAATTATGATTTTATGACTCTTTGCACTGTTGTGTTCTTCCGTATGCCTTAATACATGGAAGGAAAAAATTATTTTACCACAAAATACCGTATTGGTAACTATTAAAAAATTTGAGAGAAATTGGTTACAGTTTCTGCAGATCTTTAAGTTACAATTGTGATGATTTTTAGCTTAATTTAGAAAATACTAATTTAGAAAATGTCTGAATATGCCTTCTGCATAATAATAAAAATCAAAATTTCTAATGTTTTATTACTGCTATGCTCCTTAAAGAAACTAACAGTATTTTTCAGTGAAACTGTCTGAGAACATGAAAGCCTCTTCATTTAAAAAAATGCAAAAGGTGAGCCAATCTCAATAACAGCATTTTACTGTATGTCATCAGTTAGATAAATCTTGTCTATGTCAGCAAATAATAAAAGCTTTATTAAATTTTTAATAACTTTAAAAACTGATTGGCCTTTGTAAACAGTCTTTTATTTCCTCTTACTTTTCAGTTTTGTGTCTGTCTTGTTCTTTTTCCCTGCCCCACAAGAAAAGATGTAACAAAAGAAAATCACACAAATATCTATATTTTAGTAACTTTATAACACTGTGATTTATTTCTTGTGTGCTTTCTGTATTTAGCTATTTGCAGAGGACAGTTTGACATAAAGGGGTAAGAGGAAATTGTGGGTATTTGTAAAGGGAGATATTAATGTGCTTTTTGGTCTTGGTATTTTGAAAGCCTAATGTAACTCTCTTCCTACAGTTTTACATTGATCCAGCAAAGCTACTACCTCTTCAGAGATTTTTGCCAAGGCCCCCTGGAGAAAAAGGTGCTCCCAGAGGAGGTGGTAGAGGAGGACGTGGTGGTGGACGTGGGGCAGGAAGAGGCGGTGGTAGAGGTAAGATCCCAAGAATGGAAGTTGCAGAATGTTTGAGTTATTTGGGATGGCATATCTTGTTTTCTTCATTTGTTTTGTGGGGTATTTGTGTTCTTTTGTTTTTTAAAGCTGCTGTTGAGTACCTGAATATCAACAGCTATATTGCAAAGAAAAATGTTACTCATGTTTCTGTTTGACTCAATAGAAAAGACAGTGATATCTTTCCAATGGCAAGACCAATGGCTAAATAACAGCTCCAATGCATGGGGAGGAGAGAATGCTGATTTATATCAAAGACAGAAAGTGTGACTACTAAGCAAACTTGTGGTAAAAGGTTGTAGATAATACACACTCAAAACTGTCAGTGAAATCTATACTTTTAGTATATTTAGAGTCATAGAACCATGGAATATTCTGCTTTGGAAGGCACGCACAAGGATCATCAAAGTCCAGCTCCTGGCCCTGCACAGGATAGCCCCAAGAATCACACAGTGTGCCTGAGAATGTTGTCCACATGCTTCTTGAACTCTTTCAGGCTTGGTGCTGTGACCACTTCCCTGGGGAGCCTTTTCCAGTGCCCAACCACCCTCTGGGTGAAGAACCTTTTTCTAATATTGAACCTAAACCTCCCCTGACACAACTTCAGACCATCCCCTTGGGTCGTGTCACTGGTCACCACAGAAGGTGCCTGCCCCTCCACTTCCCCTGAGGAAGTTGTAGAGGTCTCCCCTCTGTCTCCTCTCCTCCAAGCTGAACAGACCAAGTGCCCTCAGCTGTTCCTCATACAGCTTCCTCTCAAGGCCCTTCACCATCTTTGTTGCCCTCCTTTGGACACTGTGTAACAGCTTTTTATCCTTATGTTCTAAAAATCCAGTCTGGATATCAAAATACTTGAAATGCAGTGTTTGAGAGAGGAGTGAATCACCTGGTGAATCTCATCCTCTGCTTTTTGAACATCATCTGCCATGTACTTACTCTGCAGTTAAAGCTGGAGTTTATTTTTTCTTACATCACAGTTTCTTGTCTGTTCTCCCTACCCTACCCTTTGCAGCAGGGCACAAGTGTTTCAAAGTGGTTTGGTTTGTTTGTTTGAACTAATAAATAATAAGTATTAATAATTGTAATCAATTACTGGTTAATATATGTAGTTAGTTTTGTGCTCTTGTGAAAGAAGTTAATTGTGGAGTTTTGTTAGTGTCTTTAGTATTTTGGACATGGTATATCAGATATCAAACAATACCTAAAATGCTGCAGATGGTCCCTAGAAGAGACAATTGAACTGGTAACTGTCCAGCAACTGACAGTTTCTGTTTTTTGTTGTTGTTCATTCCCTTTCAGAAGCTGTCAATGAAATAAATTGTTATGCATAACAAAGAATATGCTTCTCAAAGGGTAATTTCTTTCTTATGTTTAGGAGGATTTGGAGGAGGGAGAGGTGGAGGAAGAGGAGGAGGAGGAGGATTCAGAGGAGGCAGAGGTGGAGGAGGAGGATTCAGAGGAGGAAGAGGTGGTGGAGGAGGCTTTCGGGGTGAGTGTGTGGTTTTTACTGTTCAGTAATAATAATGGCTCCTGATTTCTAAAGCTTATAAATATTAAACAGAATGTTGTAATTTTTAATGTATTGTAGATGTTTATAGTTTTATGTAAAATGTTTCAGTGCATCCCAGTGGCTTAAACCAAAGCACAGTATTCTGCATTTGTCGATGTGTGTATAAGAACATGTCAGATTTTTGCATTTAGATAGGGCTGTGAGAACAGACAACAATGATAAATTACTTTATTCTATCAACTCATTCAGTGTTACGTATATAACTAATTTGCTTTAAATGCAACTAAGATGTGAACTGTTTGGTGTATTTTTTCTTTCCTCTTAAAATAGGAAGAGGACATTAAAAATGGAGCCATGAATATCTCCCCGCTGTCTTACCATGTCATCTACAGAAGGGAAGAACCAGCAAAAATTTTTGTAAAGGACCCTGAAAAAGTTGTTTTTATAAAGAACTTGAAACTGTAAGATGATGATTATTTTTACAGCTAGTGACTGTTGATCAGCACATGAGGAGTGTAGCCCCAGGCGAAGAGCTGAAGACCACTCAGAATATATGGACACTTTTCTAACTAAGCCAGGATTCAATGTTATTCTTAAACTGTTTGTTTCTGACAAGCAGCAGTCAAAGCTTGACTTCGTGATGGAGTTTGGAGTAAACAGTCAATTGAAATAGGAAGACCCTACAGGTTCACTACATGCACATTCATCAGTGTGAACCTGTTACCTGTGCGTGACTGATCCCTGGTTCTCATCCTCCTTTTATATAGAATCTTCTGGGTTGCTCTGAAATGGACATGCTTTTTAAACAACCTTTGTGAACCTTTTTTTATAAACTAAACTTAAATATTTTGTGTTGATAGTTTTTTTTTAAATACATAATAACGTACAAAAGAAAAGGAAGATAGCAAAGTGTATTTTGTGATTTTTTTTTGGTACAAATCTCAATGAAAGCCAAAGGCGTTAAGATATGTGCTTCTTAGCAGCTGCTGTCTAACGAATAAGACAAGCTAGTACTATACTTGAGTCACCTAATTGTATATTAAAAAGCTAAGGGTTTTTAACTGTCGTTGCACACTCCCTTAGCTTTTTTCTTTTGAGGTTTTGATATCCTGGCACTGCACCTCTGTGGTGCTCTGAGCTTGTGTAGGGCTAAGATTAAATAGCCCATCATTGGGCTCCTCTGCACACAGTGCTTTTGGTTATGTATTGCTTAAAAAAAGGCATGAAAAAATCAGCATGAGTCTTTGGACTCTTGAAATGAATGCATTAGGATTTTTGGAAAGCTAGTGACTGTCTCTCCTTATGGACAGAGGAGACCAGGGTACCTCTCTACTCTTGAACTTTGGAAATAAAGTAAGGGGTAAAAAGTAGAATCTCTCTGGACTTCATCTGAAGCCAGGAGTATCTTCATAGACTCTCCTACCAAGCACTTCTGAAAAGGGATCTATAGAATAATGTATGTGCAAGTATTTTGAACATCTTGTTCCATGTGAAAAGAAATACATTTCAGAACTGATTGTACTGTTACACTTTTTAATTGATGAATGCAGTACCAGGCAGATGAATTATATTAGCCTTCTGCTTAACAAAAAGAAACAGGTAGTTTTTCAGCACTAGAATTGGACAGTTACTGGTCATTTTAACAAATGTGACTGTTAGTTTTAATAGTCTCTGGAACGAAACTTGAAACAAGGTGGAAAAAAAATATTAAAGAATTCACTTAAGTGGGAACAGATGCAGCATAGGATAATAGGTAATAATATTCTTCAGCTTAGAAAACCCCACAAACATTGAATTTCTGCTATATCTGGTTTTGTGAGAAGAACTGAGTCTAATGTTTAGCCACAGAACTATCTGGAACTGAAGGATTCCCATTATTTTCGGGGTATTGCTACAGTCTTAGCTTTAACCAGGTCAGTTAAATCCAGAATTCTCAGAATGTTCAGGCTTTTGTTGCTGTGCATTGCTAGGCCTAGGTGACCTAGGGCATTGACTGCCCTTCAACTGGACAGACTCCTATGTGAGGAGTTACCGGTTGCATTTCAGGCACACCACATTGCAGTTGAACAATAGGGACCAAGTCAGCTGCAGTTGTCAGTGCTTCTGTCGTTTGTAGCTGCATCTGCTGTGCTGTGTTCACTGATGTTTCAGTAGCTAGTTGTGGGCAGCTGACCCAGATTGTCTTTCCTTATTCATCTGACTTTGGAAGACTAACACAACACAGTCCTCACTCTTACACCCAAATTCATGCTCTGCTTTGCTATTCGCACTGCATGCTTTAGAGACGTGTTTTTTCCTGGGGTATCAAAACACTCCTGACATCCCTTTTGAATTGCATGTTGTGACAGCTGATGGTTTGGTTGCAGTCAGTGCCACCTTCCTGCAGCTCAGGACAAGATGTGTATGCTTTGAATCTCTCAGCAGATGGAGCAGTGAGTCAGCTTGAAGCACGGCGAGGCCAAAGCAAAGGCTTTGACATCTGTGTGCAGAGGGGCTACAGTGCAATATCCATTGCAGCTCTGGGGGAAGGTTGACCTCTTGATTATAGGGGACAGACTGCAGTCCCAACTGAGAAGTGCATGAGGATCATTATGGTATGGCCTATGCATACAAACAATGTTGGATGGATTTTATACAAATATACAGAGAAAATTTATAATCTTAGATCTTTTTGGAGGTTGTAGGATGTTAGGATATAAGAATGTCCTCAGTGATTGGGTGTGAATATGAGGAAACTAACTATTGTGTTTGTCATATTATGCCTTTTTTTTTTCTTCTCCACTGTGGGGAAGGATGGTGTTTGCCAGGCACATCCAGTCCCTCTTCTGCCTTGTCTTCTCTGTGCCATGACATGACCCTGTCCTCCTAATGTAAGGTGCTAACTGTAATGGATGAAAATTCAGTCTCTTAATAGACAGGTCTTGTCTGCAGTGTAATGCTGTAATGAACTAAAATACAGATTCTCTAATTTTATATGACACCTTCTCTCTTGTCTTGAATTTTTATTCAAATCCTATCCAATGATTTGGTCATTGTGCTCCTAATCCTAGTAAGTGGAATGTTCCAGTTTTATATAAGTGCTTACAATTATCCTAGGCTGCGTCTGCAGAGAATAGGAAGGGGGAAGGGGGTCTCACCAGTACCCTGACAGAAGTAAGTGTGTTGCAGAAGTGGGAAGTTTCAAGTAGCTGTGGTGTCTGGGGAAGAAAAGTCACAGTGCAGTCTGAAGTGAGAAGAGTGGGGTAAGGTGTTAGTGGTAGTGCAGGCTCTTCATGACTGATGTTCCCTGGGTTTTCCCTCACTGGCAGCATTTGGGACAAATGCCTGGATCATCTAAAGAGCTCGCCTGCCACCTGCTCCAGCAGTGCATAGAGGGTTGCTGTCCTGCAGTATTCCTCTGAAACTCAGGTGGGCTTCAGTACACTTCAGTGCTTGGCTGCCCACCCAGGACACAGCAGTAGTGTTGTCACCTGCCTGTCTCCTCCTCCACTTGTCAGTGTCTGCACATGCTTGCTGTTGGCAGGGGCAGAGCATCCAGTGACCAAGTCCTTTTTGTGGTCGCAAATGAATGTGTTGGCCACCTAGGCATAGGGTCTGGCTTTCAGCTGATTTTGAAAATAACAGCTGGTAAATCACTAGGATCTGATTGTTTAAAGGTATTCAGAAGACCTGGAACTTCTTGTCCTTGCCACACCAAAATTCTGGATTTATATTTTTCTCTGTCTTGGAGGGATGTTTATTCACCTTGTGTTTTCTGCAGTTGCTGGGATAGGATGGTTCAATGTTGTTCATAAGATCTGCTGTGTTACTTTGTCGGAGAAATTTGATGAAGTGCAGAAAATGATTGGGATATTTTGATTTAAGTCTGCGGCACTGACCATTATAGAACAGAAAGGATTCTCTCTGGGACTGACTCACAGCTATGGACATTTGCCTGAAGCAATGCTGGACTGTCACATACATACTGCAAGTTATTTGCAGTTGTGCAAAGCATCATCTTGGCAAAAACCAGTAGTGTCTCTAAGAAAAAAAGGCACAGCTACTGTGTGAAGGAGGGCAAGTAAAAAGCTTTGTGGAGTCACGTATTTTTCAGGGTGTTTTCTTCTGTCAGCTGAAAATCTCTTTTGAGTCAAGCTTTTCTGAACAAAAGTTTAAATCTAGTAAAAATCAGTGAGTGAGGGGAAAAAGTAAGTTATTAATTTGTTTTCCATGGGATTTGAACTATTTGCATCCATGAGAAAAGGGACGTTCTGCCTTAGAGAGCCCTCTAGCCATGGTTGCATAGTAAACGTGGGAGGGGTTGGGTTTGGGGTGGGTTTGTAGCCTGGTTATGTCCGAAAATAAGAAAGGTTTGGGGTTGGTTTAGGTTTCTAAATTTTTTTTTTTTTTTTAATGCAGAAGTTACATTTCTCCACTCTCATCAGTCATGGATTGAAATACATTTTACACAAAGCTGTAAGCAGCTTGCTAAACCCTTGATGAGTTTTGCATTGTCAAACATGTATATATATATAGAGATACCTACAAATTGAAGAATGGACTTAAATAGAAGTTGTGATTTTCTATTGATCTGAGACATGTGGGAAGGAAAAGCATCACTTGAGTTTATTAAGTGCCCCTCTGACACCAGTAATACTATCTGCTATTGGAGGATAAAACAACTTGAGGTTTTGGATTTTATTTTCTTATACCAGTATAAATAAGTAGTGTGGTAAGACATATTTTAACTGGCTTAGGAACTGGTTCCAACTTTCTGGATTATTTGTATACTTCAATATTTAATTCCTTTTTTTATCTTTTTGTCTTTGTTTCATGAACTACAGTTTTGTAGAAAAAAATACTTTTAGATTAATGATGTCTGCCTATAATTTTGACTTTTCTCTCAATTCCAGTTGCTGTAAAGTTAGTCAAATTTACAAAGAGATGGAGACAATGTGATGGTACATAGAATGGACTGCACATATCAGAAAGTTGTGTTTTAATCAACAAGTATAAAATTTCTATGGTCTCGTTAGGTGCTACTCTACGTCTAGAATCCTGTCTGAATAAAAATAGTGATGCTATGCTTTTCTGAGATATTCAGCATTGCAAACTGACTTCTGTGGAAGCTGCAAGATCTGAGGTGCTTTTGAAACTCTTGCCAAAGTGTCAGAGGAGGAAAGCAAAGATATCAGATTATCACTATGCTTTTATCTTTTGAGGCAGGACTGTGGTGCACTAGGGAAGTGGCTTCGTTGCCAAATGGATCATCATTCCTTTTAGATCTCTCCCACCTTGTTCCTGCCTCATCCTCTTCTGACAAGAAAAATACTGTAATAATACAAGTACCCTGAGAGCTGTAAGAGTGAGTGTAGATCTGGGGTATTAAAGAAAATGTTTGCTGGTAGAACTGTGGCGTGATCGTGTGTAGTAATGATGACTACATGTTGTGACTGCACAAGTTTTATATAAAAATGTTCTTTTATATTCAAATGGCTGAAAGATGCAGAATGTCTGTTTTGGAGAGCTGAGGAGTGGGAGGGAATGCTCTATGAGTGTTTGACAGGTTAGGGAAGGGAGAGTTATTCAGATATACTTCCTTTCTATAGGATGACTGTATTCCTCAATACTGCGTCTTTCACTGCTGCTCGGAAGTTACAGCTCTAGCCTGGGACCTGCTTGAACTGCCTGTGAACCACATACAACTGAAGAACTACTGGTTACTCATCCTTGTCACTTTTATACCCAGTATGAATACTAACTGGAGGCAAAAACTGTGTGAAGTGGGACTGATGGGAAACAGCTGGTTTCTGATACTGCATATGAACTCTTTGGGCAGGGATTTGTTGCAGCTAATATTTATGCAGGATTTTTTAAAAGGTCTTTAGTTTGGTGTGCTGGTACCTCATCATTGAAGAGAAAACAACATGAGCTTCTGCTGTTTAGGTGTTTGAAAAATGCCCAGTAATTTTCTGCCCAGTAACATGCCTTGGAAAATTTGCCCAAAGTAAGCTTACAGGCATTGCAATTAGGAGAGGGAGGGTGTTCTGGCTTGTAAGGCATATTCAACAATCATTTTCTACCTACCAGGCTATTTTAGAAGTGTAGTGATTGAATTTTCTGAAATGCTTCACTTTAGAAAATACTGGAATGTGTTTTTCTTGTGTCTGTGTCAGCTTGAGAGCTTAACTCAAACAAGGAATTTTGAAGAAGTGGGTCTTTAAAGATTTGAAGGGATGGGCTTTAGAGTAAAACGCATCCTGCTTTTTAAAGAAACTGACATTTGTGTCTTTGTGTCATACTGCAGTTTTTTGTGCTTTCTATGATGATGGGAATTAGTTCCAAACCAGGCTGATGATCAACTGAACTGAGTCAACTTTTGTTGAGATTTCCAAAGATTTTGTTGAGATTGCACAACAGGTTTGAGGGAAAAAGTTTGGGAGCATGTGACAGTTAATCTCTTTAGCAGTAAGAATGAAGTTTAAGCACACTGTTGGAAATTTATTCAGTTCTGTGCTGCTCTTTGTTTTAAATAACAATCTCCTGCTTAGATTGGGAGCGTAAACTTCTTTCCACTTTAGTCCAATTAAATCATGCTTGGAAGCTGTCAGTGGTGGGGAGAACTCCGCCCTACCCCCCTTCTTTTAATTGTTCAATGAGTCTGTTGAATAATGAAAGAATTTGCCTGACAGGGTTGTAGTGTTTCCTCGTCTTGATGAATTATTGCAGAGGATAAACGACACACTTTTGTCGAAAATGCATTGGAATGACTCATCCAATTCCTCAGAAAGTGACAATGAAGCTCATTCAGCCTTTACACAGACTGAGCACAACATAGTTGCAGCTTACTTAATAACAGCAGGTATGAGCATTGGCAAATTGTTGTATAACTTTTTAAAATAGAACTTGTAGATCTGAATGCTCATTTTGTATAGTAACAGTGATGGTATTTCATTTTGTATTAGACAACTGTCTGATGGCTTTTCTCCATATTTACTGACAAGTTAGCAATCAGCTGCCTGACTGAAATACGCAGAAACATCTGAAGTGTGCAGAAACATCTAAGTTTTCTGCTCTATATTTGAAGGCAGTGTTGTATCTCAAAAAGTATATTTTGTTGATATGTAATTATAGAAGAGAGTGAGAATTAATTTCTGCCAGCTTGCAAAAGAGATAAAAATAGGGCATAGCTGTCACATCTTGCATTTTTCTGCGATGTGCTCGAAGCTATCTTGAGATTTCTCCTGGGCCACATGTTCGTAGTAATATATGTGTAGTCTGAGCATGTGAGCGGGTGTCTGTTAGGGGGATGTAAGGGGAAGGGTTGGAATGTGACTTAGAGGGAGGGAACTGGTCATTAATCAGAGAAGAGCAGACTCCAGTTGCAGCTGTATTTTTCACCAATGACACATGTTAGAAAAACACACTGTGACTTCAGTGGTCTTTGGCTAAATGATTATAGAATTATTTTTTCTTTTCCACCTTGAAAACTTTCTCATTGTGTAACCACAACTGTTTCAATAGTGCTTTTCTGAAGCCTTGAGTGCTATAGCAATGAAATATCCACCTAACCAAAACCTGAAACCTACTGTGTTTAAAAATAGCCTTCTGTACCTTTGTTACAGCAAATCAAGGCAGTTTATCAATATTTTATTAATAGACTGTGCCATAAATTTTCTATGTTATAGTTAGATTTTAAAATACTTAAAAATATTAATTTAAATTTATATGAAATAATATTGCTGATGGTCACATTTTATTTAGCATATCTGTCTGAAGTCGTGAGTATAAAATTGCTGCTCTGGTAAGGAGGATATTTTTGGATGCAAAGACAATAATTTATTTCAGGTCTTTAGAGAAATTTGTAGAACAGCTACACATATCAGTAGACTTTTTTAAAGAAGCTGTAGAGATGGATAATGGTCAAATATTGGAAGGCTAAATATGCTCTGCAACACTGTCACACTATTTGCAGGTATTGGAACTATTTGGATCTATTAGGTGTTGCAAATAAGTATGATACCTGTTATATTTTGATTAAAATTTATTGTATTGTATGTAAGAAGATGATATTTTGAGATAGTTTTGACCACTCGGTGTTAGGGATCAAATCTAACATAGGTGATCATAGAGTGTCAATGGAATTGGCCAGAATCAACCCAGCTCTTCTTTCTTAATCTTGCATGGTAATTAAATGTCTTAAAAAAAAAAAAAAAGTTGGATTACTTTGTGGGTTTGGGTTGTTTTAATTTTTTTTTCTTATTATAATTGGGAGAGTCTAGTAAATCTTTCACTTTACTTTCTTAATGAGAAATGTTTTTGACAGTAAGGTCTATTACATATTTGCTTACCCCAGCAAATCTCACATCTGGAAAATTTAAACTGTGTTAATAAGCAGATGGCTAAAAATAAGAATGAAGTCCAGGTCCAGTTTTCATCATTATGCTACTTTTTAAAAGGTTTGAATGCCTCTCTTTTGTGTTCTAAGAGGGAAGTAATTGTTAAGTGTTGCATTCTACAGTGGTCAGTATGTAATTTTTGTGATGACAACGGGGATACCGGAAGCAATACTTCCTCATGGATATCTTTCTGCATATAGTGCTGAAATGCTCTGGTATAATTTAAAAATGCTAACTGGTAAATTCCGTGTTAAAAGTGGACCTAACCTTCATTGTTTTGATGCTACTATGTAGCATTGCCAAGTCCAATGCTAAACCATGTCCCTAAGCACCACATCTACACATCTTTTAAATATCTCCAAGGGATGGTGACTCAACCACTTCCCTGGGCAGCCAATTCCAATGCTTGATAACCCTTTCAGTGGAGAAATTTTTCCTGATATCCAAAATAACTCTTCCCTGATGCAACTTGAGGCCATTTCCTCTCACCCTATCATTTGTTATTTGGGAGAAGAGATCAACCCCCACCTTGCTACGCCCTTCCTTCGGGTAGTTGTGGAGAGCAATAAGGTCCCCCCTGAGCCTCCTCTTCTCCAGGCTAAACACCCCCAGCTCCCTCAGCCACTCCTCGTAAGACTTCTGCTCTGGTCCTTTCACCAGCTTCATGCCCTTCTAATGAGCACTGCTTAACTGTTTTGCAGAGAAACTTTGTTCAGTTACTTGACCTGATTCTCAGAAACACAGAAGAGAGCATTTCTTATATCTACATGTTTTTTCTCACTTTATTCAAGATGGAATCCATCCTCAGTCTTAAATTTTACTCCTCAAAAGCATTTTTTCCCTATTATTAATTTGATTAAATGATGCTAACATTTTAAGTGAATATAGGCTTAGCAATTTCCACTTTTCCCTATTTTGGCTTGGTTTGATTCCCTCCCCCTCCTTAAAATTAAGACTGGACTCTGAATCACTAAATTTAAGTGTGTCTAGCAGGATCTTTCCTTCACCCTGAGGATCTGAGTTTACAGTCCTGTTGTATGTCTGATTTCATTCTTGATAGCTGTAATATCTGTTAAAGCATGCCTCATAAGAAGCCTATACTATTTTATAAACTTGTAATTCCCTTTTGCTACCTCTCTCCCAAGAGATGACATACTGTCTGTGAGCAGAAGAGCTGACAGAACTGGCACTGTGAGTGTTTTTTCCTATGATGTTCATTTCAGTTCAGATCCTCAGCTCCTTGTTTTTGTTGATTTTAGGAGCACATAGCATCACAGTGTCATTCCTGAAATATGTGGATATATGAATATGATAGCTGATGGCATCTGTGTGGCCAAAAGATGTTGGACCTTCAACAGGAGGCCTGCACCTGAGAACAGACATGCTTGGTAGTTTTAAAAGAGATAGCCAAGAGTTAATTTTGCCTCATTTGATTTTAAAATTACTGAATCTGATGAGCGAATTTATTTAATGTAGGATTTTGGTACTGATTAATAAAATGTTGCAGTGAATATGAGTTTTAGGTATAATAAAAAAGGTACCAACATGACTGTGAAAGAAGATGGATCTGCTTATGGAAGTCCACATTCAGTATGACAGCCACTCAAGCTCCTTACAGAATTATGCCTCAGATTGGTGATGATGAAAACTATAGTGTTTCAATACATAGGTGAAACTTTTAAGGTAAAACCAAACCAAAACAAACAAGAAACTAAACCAAAACAAAAATTCAGAGAGGCATTGCCATGGATAATGTGTTATTAGACTTTTAGCAGTATAACATTCCACTATTCACTTGGCAATTTAAGGTGCCCAGGCTATACAAATGTTTGTAAGTTTAGGATTTGCTTCAGTGATACTGTAGCAGTTGCGCCAGTCTAGGGAATCTATGAACAACTTACAAATTCCTCTTACTATTTGCAAGTTATTTTTTTAATGTCTGTCTTTGCTTGAACATGTTTGAATTCCATTGTGTTGATATGGGCTGTGAGTCTGTCTCTGCTGAGGTGCAAGGTGGAGTATTTAACCTTACCGTTTATTAAAGCTTGTATTAATATTGGGTTAGTAAAAATTTAGAGGATGAGAATTTGCCCTGGATACCTCTAAAACAGGCTGGAGTCTGAAGATAATAAAACCACAACCATAAAGAAAAATGTTTTGTGGGAATGCCATGTAAACTACTCCAGGAGTCATGCAGTAGGATTTGGCTAGGAAAGGGGAATGACAGGAGAAAAGGAGGTTGTGGATGCTTTAATATAGGATCACCAGGATCAGAAAAAGCTTCCTGGTGCATGGAGTCCCGAAGAATGTCTTGGGCACCCTGAAGAGCATTACGTACAAGGCAAATTTCAGAGGGATGGAATGTGAAGGGAGGAGAATGTACATTTTAACTTTAGTACTGTTTTAGTACTTTGTTACAACTCTTTGGCTCCTGGACATTTTTTGTGTTGCCTAAGAATAGATTTCAGACACAGTTTGAGTCAAACCAGACCAAAAAGGTGTAAAAATACAGAGGTTAGGGAAGCAGAAGCAAGTTCAGTCCAGAGCTGGACTTTTCCCAGGGCTATGACACAGCCCTAGAGCTTGTCAGGTAGAGGAAACAACTCTGGTGCAGGCCCAGCCATGCCACTGTGACAGACTGTGCAGATCACCTAGACTGCTTGACAAAGCTTAGAAAATAAAATTTGCAGCAACCTGAGCCAACTCTGAGGCTGGAAAAGCTTTGGGACCTCATGAGCAGAGAGAGCAGTTAGTCTGGCTAGAATAGTGATACCAAAGTCAAACCTTCTACATCCCTTTTGCCCAGGATTATTGTCTGAATGCTGGTGAAAACTACCTGCTGAGAATGGAAGACCTCAGATGTTGGCAGGGGCCTCTTGCTAGATTAGGTGTATAATTTTTTTCCCCAAATTTTTTTTTGCCAATCACCAACTGTATTCTTTTTTATCATGGAAGTCAGCAATATGCTTGATGGGCCAGAGTGTTTGAAGTGTAATCCTAGATGCATTTGACATTGACCACAGCATTCTGCTGTGGTTTTTGTCATTGTATCGAAAGTCCCAAATTTGGCAAATGCTCCACTGTTGGCACTTAATGAATCCAAGTGAAAGGTGCTTAATTGGAAAAGCTTTTCTCTCCTTTTCAGGTGTCTATCCTCCTTGCAAAATTGCACTTGACTGACTTGCTTGTTTGGGACTTATATATTGCAATAGGCTGCATTTTCTTCTGCATGTGTATTACTGGCTGCTGTGTATCTTTTGTAAAGTTTCCCTTTTTCTGTTTTTACAGGAGTGATAAGCATTTTCAGTAACATTGTTGTGTTAGGCATCTTTGTTAAGTACAAAGAGCTTCGGACAGCAACCAATGCAATTATTATCAACTTGGCTTTTACTGACATTGGTGTTAGTAGCATTGGTTACCCCATGTCTGCTGCATCAGACCTGCATGGAAGCTGGAAATTTGGATATACTGGATGCCAGGTATTGCAATTCAGTGAGAGAAAAAATTTGAGCACTTAAAAGCGAACTGACAAATAAGTAGTAGCTCTACTTAGTGTTAGCTCATTTAAGAGGTAAAATGGAGATGCAGAATTTGAGTGTAGACCTGAAGTCGATGTTCTGTAATGTCAACAGTTTCTGGAGACAGTGTTTCATATGAATTTCACTTTAAACTTATAATCTGTAAACATTAAAGTAGGGACTTTGTAGTCCCTACTTTATTCTCAACTAGAGATTTTAAATTAGCTTTAAGAAGGCTCACAAACTCAATCCCAAGATGAAGATGGTTATAGAAGCACATGCACATTTGATGACTTACTTGACAGTTAAAAGACTTTGAATGTAGCTAATGTTTCAATGATGATCTTAACAGATCTAATGAGTTCTCCTTGGAAATACATGTTCTTTTGGACAGGACTATTAGGATATCCAAAATGAAGACCTGCAAGGCTATTAGTCTCCATTAAAGACTTATCCTAGTTTTAATAGCCATCTGCTTTTAAGAATAGACTGACTGGAAAAATTATACTTTCATAGCAGAGAGATGATGCCCTTCACTCACTGTGTACTGGGATTTAAATTTACATTATTGATAGGCTGTTTGGCTTAAGTGTCCAGGAAGATGGGTAGTAATGTGAAGGCATATGCTAAAAATGTGTCTCAAGGCAAACATTAGCAAGACTATACATTTTGGATGTTTATAACAATCTGACATCACTTGCCTCAGGAGACAGTTGCTTCAAGCTCAAAATTCAGTCACTGTTTGACAGGAGACTTCACTTTCAACATATTTGGATCTGGACTGACTTGTAGTGTGTTCATGTTGATGTGAATTCTCACTGCCAGTGCTCTGAGAGTTAAGATCACTTGAAGCACAACTCATGTCAACCTAAACCAAATGAATCCTGTGATCTGAGATCCCTGAATGTCATGTGATCCTATTATAACTGCTGGTTGCATGTGGTCTGGCTCAGGGCTCTGTATTTCTGGAGTGCCAGTGGTAACATAGCCTTCCCTGTCATCCTTCCTGGTCAGGCTTCCCATGGGATGATGGGGCAGATGCATATAGAGCATACTGGGATTGAAGCATGTGTCACTCTGCAATAGATCTGACACACGTAAAATGGGGGTAAGGGGGTAAATCAGCGTGCCATATCTGTGAAATAAGTGTAGTTATACAACAAATAAAAGAGTAATAATTCAGAACCTCATATTTGCTAAAGCTGTAACTCTTTTTGGTGAACCAAAAACTTTTTGGGTTTCCTTAACATATATTGAAAACACAAAGTTAACACTTCCAAACTCTGAATCTCAAAATTTACTTACTGAAGTATGGCGTTTCTTTGATTTTGAGACTTCTGCCTTTAGGATTTCTGATGTGCACACAAGCAGGTTGCTTTTGAATGCAGGTTTACTTTTTAATGGGCCAGCTTCGAATTACCTGCATAGAATTAATTCCTTCAAGATGCTGCTTATGGAAGAGAGCTCTGGCTGAATGTGATGTGTTGTAGTACCTTTGATTCAGTACACAAATTTGTGCTTTTACCTTTGAAAGATTTCTCAGGAAGGATTTTCTTGTTTGTTTGTTTTAATTCCAGATCTATGCTGCCTTAAATATCTTTTTTGGGATGGCGAGTATTGGTTTGCTCACTGTTGTTGCAGTTGACCGTTATCTGACAATCTGCAGGCCTGATATAGGTACTGTACTTATAGTCAAAAATCATTTGCTGTTGAGCTTCTAAGAAATCAAAATCTGATTTTATTTTATTATTTTCTCATGAATGACTCCATAGTCAGTGCTGGGCATAATTTGAACCTACAGCACTTAGTTAAGTAAGTTATCTAGTTGGCGTGGATGGTACTGCTTGTCAAAACAAAAAATTCACAATTAGGCTGTTATTCTGTTTATAAGTTATATTTTCACGGCTGTTTGCAGTCTTTAGAGGGCCACATCCTCATACAGAAGCACAAGAAAAGCCTCTAGCTTTGGGAGGTTTTGACCTCTGTCAAGCTGGTGTGTGTCTTTACTATTGTGTTAACACCACAGGGGGTGTTTTTCTCTCCTCTGCCACAGCTGTATTGTAACAGTTAATTCCTGCCTCTGCAATCTTCTAAGGATGTACTTGAATGCACTGTTGCATAATAAGCTTTTTGGCATGGGGTCAGGATCAGGTGTTGCCTGTATGCTGAGAGTTGGAATGGGTAATGGTATTTAAGTGGCTTTAAAGGCTGGAAAAATTGAGATGTCAGTCAGCAGTGTGAAACAGGTATGCTACAGTGTTTGGGAGTGTAAACCTTTGAAAGGGTCACTATTAACCCATTATGTGCTTACTGGAAGCCACTTATCAGTCTAGTTTGACATTGGAAAGAAGCAATAGATGACAACTGTTTGTGATTGTATGTGCTTGGCCACAGGAAGAAGAATGACTACCCGTAGCTATACAGCTCTAATCCTTGCTGCTTGGATAAATGCAGTCTTTTGGGCTTCCATGCCTATTCTAGGCTGGGCTAGCTACGCTCCCGATCCAACTGGAGCAACGTGCACAGTAAATTGGAGGAAGAATGATGTGTAAGATTCCCCTTCACTCTTTCTTTTAACTTTGCTGTTTTATTGAAGTCTAAGATTATTTAATTCACCACTATACGAGCATAACTTCTTTCTAAAGTATGAAGCCTAATTTTTAAAAATAATTTAAAACAATGAAATAACATAGAGCAAGTCTAGAAAAGAAAAGAAACCATAACAATTGAGCCATGCTTCATAACTGCAAGACTTGTAGTTGATAATAAAAACTAAAGACGAATTTCCTTATTATTTAAAAGCTTATTATAAAATTTCATAATCAAAGCAAAATACCAAATTCTTTAGCAACTTTTCCTGGATGGCTATTTGTAAGTTACTCTGTTTTGTTTTTCTGTCTTATCAGGTCCTTTGTTTCCTACACAATGAGTGTAATTGCTGTTAATTTTGTTGTGCCCTTAACAGTCATGTTTTACTGTTATTACAATGTTTCCCGGACAATGAAACAATATGCCAGCAGTAACTGCCTGGAGAGCATTAACATAGATTGGTCTGACCAAGTAGATGTGACAAAGGTAAATGACTGTGGGGGTTTCTTTAAACGTGTTCTTTTGTGTTAAAGTCTTAGGGGCAAAGGAGCAGTGCAGCCTTTTAAGCATTTCTGTTTCCTACGTTCTCCTTTTTCTTTCATACTAAATAACTGAAATTGAGCCTTGGTGTAAACTCTTGGCTTGACTTTTAACACTAGAGTCTCTACTTTTGGTCTAATACTCTTTCCAGATGAATAGCTACTTTAAAGGCTGGGAATATCGTGAATTTTTCTTGCCTGTGCCCTCTTGCCATTCCTCAGAAATATACCTCAGAGGTGCCCTAGAAGAATTTTTACTCTCTGTACCTGCAGAGTCCTTAAGCTTTCTGCTAGGTTCCCAGGTGTATTTGGTCTGAAAAGGATTGGTCAACTCTGATTTGAACTAGGAATGAAAGTGCATTTCTAGCATTCAAGCTGTGTGATTCCAGTCCCTTGTTCTTTTCAGTCTAGTGAGCTTATCTCTTTCTTATGTAAACAGAAGCAAATGTGAGTTATGACGTGAAATGAGGTATCCTGCCTGGAAGGTGGACATTCTTTTAATGTACAAGAGTCCTTGAGAAATCTTGAAGTTCACTAGCTCCTTTGATTTTGTGTAAAGATGTGATTGATGGTTGGGCATGATGAAAAAGTGAGAGAGAATTGGACAGAAGAGTATGTACCTATGTTTTTGAGTTCCTTATCAATGCAAACTTAACATTCTTTAGAAAACTTTATTATTGCTAAATTCTGAAAATAGTATTTTTACCTAAAAAGAATAAATTGAGCATTTTGCTTTTATGGAGAATTTTCAGAAAGCTTGAAACTGAGGATTCAGTTAAAAATTTAGACTCATGTTTGTGAAGAAAATACATTTTTCTGGGTTTGCATTTGAAGACACAAAGTTATGTTTAAAAAGAAAAAAAGATTGAAGCTATGGAGCTAAGCAGTATCCTTCTGTATATTTGGACTGCTTGCTTTTCACAAATTAACATCTTCTAAGCTTTCTGTGCACCAAACTTCTAAATAAAAGTGTTATTTCTAACATTATTATCAATGGGTATTACATTTGTATTTAAATAGGAATCTTCTGTGAGAGAGTCACTGCTTATTTGTTGGTTATTCTCTAGAACAGCTCATACAAACTAGCTGTTTACTTCTTGTTTCTCATTTTGTTCATCACCAAAAGGCTGAATTAACAGCACTAGGGAATCCTGTACGTAAAAAGAGCCCTGCAGTTTTGTTTGGTTTTCTACTGGTTTGTTTTGTCCTCTTGATTTGAGCTTTCCATTCCAGTTTCCATTATTGATTCGTGTCCATAACAAAAGCCAGAGAAGTCTGTCTCAGTTGATACCACGGTAGCCTCCTCCACTACCGCAGTTTGTCGCTGTTCAGGTTTAGCTGTGGCATGTTGTGTTCTGCTGTGTGAACCCCACCATGCCCAGATTGTTCCCTCTGACAGACAGGCAGAGAATATCAGATATCTCCTCAGTATGATACCTGAACATGGCTATAATTCTTCATTAAACCAAGCAGACACTTCTGGGTTCCTTCAGTATAGGTCCTAGAATATTTACTTTCTTTTATTTCACTGTACCATAGTTAAACCATATGAAATGTTTTTATTAACAGCCTAATTAAACATATGGCTTAGATTTTTCTCTCTGTTCATATTTATTGTTTGTAATAGCATCCCTGAGTGTCCTGCTATGGGGGTCATAATTCATGTGTGAAGTTGTCTCTGGTCATCTAAACTCCTGATGGAGAGATTTAACATAATCAGTAGCGCTGACTTTGAAGGAAGATTGTACGTAATGAAATGACTATGCCAGATACATGGCAGTGAAGTGTGCTATTAAATCCCCTACTATTAAAGTGAGATTTCATTGTAACCTGTCAAAATGTGTCAGGTGTGCTTATTCATATATTATTTCATTCAGGATAGATCTGTTTTCACACAGCTGCATGTGCTTTTGTTATGAAGTTATGTTATGAGGTCTTCATCTTGAGGTAATACTGGTTATATGTCTATTCCTCTTGTTTTACAGATGTCTGTTGTGATGATTGTAATGTTCTTGATGGCATGGTCTCCATATTCTATTGTGTGTTTGTGGTCTTCCTTTGGAGACCCAAAGAAAATTTCTCCTGCAATGGCCATAATAGCTCCTCTTTTTGCAAAATCTTCCACATTCTATAATCCCTGTATTTATGTCATTGCAAACAAAAAGTAAGTGTTCCTATAGTACCAGTCTATTTCATGATTTTAGCATATCATCTGACTATAGAAGGATCACCTGTAAAATATGAGAAATGATTAGTGAAGAGCAAAGGGTAAGCCACTGTTAATTTACCAAAGATGACCTTTTGGACAGGAAAGTCTAAAATAAATTGTTTTGATCATCCTCAGAACGTACTGAATTAATAAAATATTTTTGAGAAAACATTAACATAGCTTTTATAAGAGTTTTGAAAGTCCCTTTGTCTTTTCTCAAGAGGATGCATTATGGAATTTGGGTTGCATCAGTAGTAGACTGGTTTTAATGACTGTGGCCAAAATGTGTGTGGCTTAGTGACACGTTACTTACCAAATCAAACTACTTCTTGTTTGATTTGGAATGTATCATATTCTGAGTTATTAGGATGGATTGACCCTTTTCATTAAATTAAATAGGTTAAACCTATTCCAATTTGAGCAAGCATAACACATGCTCTAATCAAGCCAGTGCCTCTGACTGAGGAGTGGGTTTTGCAAAGAGGCATCCTTCCTTCCTCTGCTACCAACCTTCAAGCAGAGCCTGTGATCTCTGTCTGGGTGAACTTACCTGATCCTGCTGAATCGATGAAAAAACATCTGGGTTTCTTCCCTTTCTATAAGTTCATCTTTGTTGTGGATGTACCCTCTCCTGGGATAAGCAAAAGCTACTGTGATCCCTGTTGTAGAAGAAACACTGAAATTAATTGTATATTCCTGTACATGGAAGTGAAAAAGACCCAGAACCTTTTGAATTCCAAATACACAGTTTTTATTAAGTGAGTTTGAAAACTATTGTAATAATTAAGGCTATCTTATGCAGCTTTTCTTTGCATTTTGTTCTCCAGCTAATGATATTTCTGTTTTTCCTTTCTTGTCCTTTGCAGGTTTCGGAGGGCGATCCTGGCAATGGTGCGATGTCAGACAAGACAAGAGATAACTATAAACAATGCTTTGCCCATGAGTGTATCTCAAAGGGCATTGACATCATAGATCTCCTGTCATTTGCCTGCATAAATTATGTGGAAAGGAGTGAAATCTGGGTTAAAGCTAATTAATATTTTGGAATAATAATCTGTCCCAGCCAGCTGTTTTTTGTTAGTCACAGTAATCCTTTTACATAAGTTAAGAAGACAGAAAGACAAAACCGGCTAAGACTTTAGTTTTTGAGAGTGAGGTTTATTCGCCCAGTATATGTGTCCCAAATGAAAAAGGCCTCTGTGACTCTTACAGAGTTGGGCAAGGCGACAAAGGGGCAGGGAGAGACTGAAGCAGGAGGTGCTTAGGTTCAGTAGCCCTAGATTTTACATTTGTAATTCCTTTCATGAATTACTTTCCACCAACTTCCCTTGAAAGTTTTCCAGACTTGAAATATTCTGGATTCTCCCTATGGCTGTATATTTCCATACCAAGTGTCCATGTTGATATGCTTTGCAAAGGTCTGTGAATATGCTAGGATGTCAAAATATCTAGCCAAACGCTATAGAATCTTTTAACAGCTTTTAGGATTTTGAAGGAGTTTCAGGGTAACCAATTAATTTGTAGGAAAGAGAGCTTTTTTTTTTTTTTTAGTAGCATATTTCTAGTGCTTGTGACTGTACAGCAAATCCTGAAAATGAGACAAAATGTACCCTAAAGCTCCACACTTGGGAGGCACATAACACTGAGTAAATGTTGTAAATGTTTACGGTAATTTCTCATCACTTTTAAGTCAATCTTTTGGTTATATAGGTCTGATGTGTAATTTTCAAGAAATACCTTTGGCAATATGAGCAATGGATTTATTCAGGATGAAGAAAATGACTGTATAAACCTAGCTTCTGTGTGTGCATCTGAAGTTTGGCTTTGTAGTGTGTAACTTATTTAAATATATGTGTATTTTTGCCAAAAACCTGTTTTTATGGGATTTTTTAAAAGCTGTGGAATCCAGGCTTCCTATTAATTTGTAATTTTTAGTATTAAAGAAAATGCCTCACAATATCCTCATGGTGTACTAGACTTCCTCCAGGAACCTTGGAACACTTTATAGACAGTAACTAATGCACCTCCTCGTAGAAGAAGAAGAAAAGAGATATTTTATTACACACAAGCTCTACAAGCTACATATTAACATAGCCTTAAAACACACTGGATGTGATTTGAAGCAGCGTGTGTTCTGACAGAGTAAAGAACGAGCTGGTTTAACTGATCCCATTCAGGATACATTTGAAGGTTAAGCAACTACAGATCTCGGCTAATCTCTTGTAATCTGCTGTTACTAAATGGATGTCTACATGCACGTTCGTAGCACACTGCACATGAGTGCTTAGGAATAAAGTTTTCAAATTTTTTCATGTCAGTTCTGCTGGGAGGAAGCCATGTATCTGTTTATTTACTTCTACTTCCTAATGAGCTTTTTTGAAGAAGTTCTTGGGTTTTGTCCTTCACAATGCACTTGCGTTTACCATGGCAGAAGTGATGGCACTGGAACAAGGTATATATTTTATTATTTGTTATATAGGGCAATTTATAAGAAAAAGGGTTAAAGAAATTGGAGATAACATTCTCATACATTACCAAGTAATTCTAGAATAGTTGAAATAAACACATATTTTACACTGATGTTCTATGGCTAGCAGCATTCCTGAACAGGAGCAGATGGTGATTATGGCTTTGTACTTGGCAAATAGCTACTCTAAATCTTCATTTTTTGCAGAAGGCAATTTCTTTCTGCTCCTTGATTTTCCTGCTGTTGTAATGTCCTTTCCATTTCTACAAACTACTTAACTACTGTAAGGTGGCTCTGATTTAAATAAAATACAGTAGTTTGTTATTTTTTTAATCTAGAGTAAATAATGTAATTTTTGATAATAAGGAGGTTAATTTGAAATGTGGTGACCTGGTATTATCATGTCAATTTTAGGAGGTACTCTTTGTCATTGCTCCTTACTGTCACAGCCTATCTGGTATAAAGCTGCATGAGAAAAAAGTAAAATAGAGGAAGAATCTAGAGAAAAGGGGGAGAAAATTAGACTTACTGAGGGCAGGGGAATCTTCAGGCTAGTATGTGCAAACAATATACCCCAAAGAAATGAAAAAGTATACTGACACCTGAAAATGCTGAGAAATCCATTTCACTGAAATCAATTGGAGCAGAAAGTTCTTAGCATCTCTACAAAGCAAGTAATTCATAAGTAGACATCAGAAAGAGAGAGAGAAAGCTCTTCTTTACTCAAATATGCTTTGGTATGTTTTGAATTATCAGTCCATTCTGAAAGGTAAGTATAGAAAATGCTTTTAATCTTTATCATACAGAAAAATTAGATTAGTAATCCTATATTCTGAATTTTAGTAAATTAGATGGCATGCAGTTCCCACCTGAGATACATGCATGCATTATTCCTTATACAAGGGCTTCTGTTTTTCAGTTGTCAATAGAGCGAGGGATGCACAGAGGACGGTGCTTACATGCTTTAGAATAAAGCAAATCTAGATTTCATGGGAAAGAAGGATCTTTTCTGTTTTGTATTCTTTTTCTCTTTAGAGGCTCCATGTTTGTGGAGTTTGTTCAGCTTTTAAATGCAGAGGGTTGTCCTTCATTTCTGGTAGTAGTGTTGCAGAAAGTAATAGCATTTGCATTTAACTCTGAAATTCAAATTTCTGAGAAATAAATGCCAGTATCTCTCTCCTTTTCTTTTTACTTTCCCCCTGGTGCTAGGTCCGTACTCTGTAATGATCCTGACATGTATGAAATCCCTGTGAATGTTCCTGTGGATACTGTAAAACTTCGAATAGAGAAAACTGTCATACGAAGGATTCCAACTGAAGCCTTTTACTACCTAGTAGATCTCAAATACCTGTGGGTAACTTACAACTGTGTAGCCAACATTGATATCAGCAGCTTTTATAACTTGAAACTACTGCACGAGTTACGACTGGATGGTAATCTGCTCTCAACTTTCCCTTGGGAATCACTGGCAGAGATGCCCAACTTACGGACTCTTGATTTACACAACAATAAAATGACCAGCATTCCCGCTGATGCTGGCCGGTACCTGAGAAACCTCACCTACCTGGACATATCCAGCAACAAGCTAACCACCTTGCCATCAGACCTGATGGACATCTGGCCCCCCTTCTCAGGAACTGTCCTGTCCAAGAACACAGACATTCTGGTGACACAGAGAGTCATTTTGGGTATGTTAAACAGCCTCTCTTATTCCTTATTAAAATGTACCTAAACGTTAAATTGCAAGTGAGAGCAGATGGGGGACCAGCCTGGGATTCAGGAGAGTGGGTTTTATCCAGATCAGTCTTCTGGTTTGCTCTGTGATTATTTATTTATTTATTGTTGGTGACAGAAAACCATAAAACTAAGATAGTGACCTCCATGTATGTTGATATCTCACGATTATAAAACTTGAGAGAACCCAGTCTATGTGAATATGGGCCATATGGAGTATTCAGTAGCCATATAAATGCAGGACTTATACAGTGTTTCTGGTGACATTTCTGTCATCTCTGTATGTGTTCTCAACTGCGAGCATGTCCATTTGCGGCTGTTTTTTCCCAATGGCTCACAAGCCAAGCAAGTAGCTGGGAGCTGATGCTCATATAAAGCCTGTCCTGTGACACAGTGCTGCAGATAGTGTTGGTGGCTCAAAAAAGGGCAACTCTGCTCTCTCCAGGGCCCCCGTTGACCTTGCATTGTTTTAAAGGTAACTGATTATCCTGAAGTTTTTCCCAATTTACATATTGAATATGAGAGAGAGTAGGAAACTGATCCCTACAACTTCAAGGTACTTCTTAGAATTTTTAAGGCAAGTATATAAGAATGATTTGGTCACACTCTGACTTTTTTAATAATTTTATCCATCTCTCTATAGTACAATTATATCAGTTCTATTTGTGGCTTTCTGCTGTATCTTACACTTTCTCTCCACTTCTTAGTCTTACAGGTACTCCCTTTCTCTTCTGCAGTCTCAGAATGTAGCTGGAACAGTTCTATCAACAGTGTTCTTTTCTGTCACTGTTTACATATAAGTGCTTGTTTTGACTTTTTTTGTAGTGTAGCAAGCGGAAGGGAGGAAAACCAGCTGGCTGTCTCTACTGCAGTAGTTCTATAAGCACTGGTAAAGATCAGCTCTGTGTTGTACTGCCTAGTATTTCCAATTTCTTGATCGAAAGCCCCACTATTCAGTGCTCATTTGTTCAGCTGTTTTGTTTTACAGCAGAAGCTGCAGTTTGAAACTCTCATTTAAATGAGATTTTATATAAGTGACTTAATAGATGCAAGTGGGCTGAACAACTTATATGCATGCAAATTGTAGGTTTGCGGCATTAAAGGATCTTTGTTTATTCAGGATTAAGAAAAAAAAAGAGAGAAAGCTGTAAAAGTAAGTCCATCTCAGTACTCCTTTCCCTGTCCCCACACTGAAGGCTACAGGAGGCAGTAAAGTAAGAGCTGACTGTGCTAGATCTAATCCTCCTCGTGATCTGATGAGGGAGTCCCAGGGGTTAATTGGTTTCCTTGTCTTACACGGCCCTCACCACTTAAAAAATAAACCAAAAGAAACTAAAAAAAACCCTAAACACCACACCCTCCTAGCATCCCCTTCCCCCTCCCCCCCCCCCCCCCCGAAAAGAAAAACTAACAAACCAACAGAAAGAATAAACACCAAAAAATCCTAAAACCACACGCACACTTCTCTCTTCCCCTCACCCCTGGCAACCATCTGCATGCTTCCTTAGTGCAGGCACATTGCCAGCCTCCTCTAGTCCTGGAAAACCCTCTAGTGCCAGCATTGAGTTCTTTAGAGACCTGAGATGTGACCTTTGGACCATTTTCTGTTATGAACTACAAATGGGTTTTAACGCAGATCTTCAGAGGGACACACCCTGTGAGTTTAAACAGCACTTTGCTTCTCTTTTATTTTTTACTGTTAGGTGCTAAGGAAGGTGCTGTGCAGCCATCACAGATTTGTATCTGAGAATGCAAAATGCCAGGTAGTACTTTTATTGTGTTGCGTTGAATAAATCTACCTTATGTAAGCTATGAATTAATTAGCTGAATTTTTTTTTTGTCGTTGACATCATAGCTTTCTGATGAGTATATCCCAGTGAAGAGAGACAGTGCTTGCTACATAATAAACTCTGTTGTGAGTAAGACAGTCCCCTTCCTCTGGAGATTTGACAGTGCAAGGCTCTTTATGTCATGGGTTATTTTGACAAATTTACTTAGTCTTCACTGAGTGCTAGTTTTGTTATGTGTATTGCAAGTTGTAGTTACAGCACTCGCCCTCACTCGCACTGTTGATGGACTGCTACAAAGCAGTTGTTTTTCAGGAATGAATGGTTGATAGAAACTATCAGGCTAGAAAGATCACTTAGGAGTTGAGATGTCTCTGTAATGCTCCAACCATCTCTAAGGAGAAGTTGGCTTTGGCACTCCTGTCTCTATGTGGCTTGTTGGAGCATGAGGGAGAAGAAATGTATCCCATAGATACTCTCCGCCTCCTCTGAGTTGGAGATAAAGATCACAGAGGTATGTGATCAGGAAGGATCACATAGGATGCAGATCCAGAGGAACTGAGCCCTTCTGGTAAAGTCATAGCTGTTCTTAAAGCCTGTGTCCAGACCACCCCCATAGCCTCCTGTGGTAACTTCCTCCAATGCTTATCTATCAGGATAGTGAGAAAGTTTCTCTTAATATGTAACCTCAATCTCCCTTACTACAGACTAAGCTGATTACCTCTTGTCCTACAGGAGATGGACATACAAAAAACCTAATTACCATCTCTCATAGTAATCGTTCATGTTTTCCTTCCCTGTTTGCCATCCTAACTAATCACACAGATTTTTTTTCACCAGTTGCTAATATAGTTAAAATAATGTGAAGGATTTTTTGATTGGTGGGGGGTTTTTGTGGTTTTTTTTTTTTGGAGGAGGAGGTGGAGGGTGTTTCTCATTTTCTACCATAGCTATCGACTCCCTTTGGACTCTTTTGAGTTTTAAAAAAACATGTCTCCTAAAGTGTGATGCCCACAATTGCGTGCTTTCATGCTTTGATGCTCAAGACTGTCCTATGTAGTTCAGCTGTCCTCTGTGAGAGCATTCAACCTGACTTATGTACCTCCTTAGAATGGTAACTGCAGCCAGAACTCTGCTAGAAGATGGAACCCAGAACAAACAAATACTGTTTTTGTCTAGTCAGGGAAGCAGCAGATTCTAATTAGTGTAAGCAATTGTGTCTTGAGCTGTCATCTCTCCCGGTTCTGGCAAGATAAGATTGCCACTTGTATTTAGTTAACAAGATCAAAACCAGCAAAGCCCCAAATTCAGATGTTTGTGCATATGTGTTTTTTACCACCAGCAGGCAATTTTATCTTCAGTGTCTTCACTGAGCATCAAGAAGGTTGCAGGTAAGAAAAAGTTCAGGTTCCTCATGTTTTTTTCAAGGACTCTTGGAGGAGCCAAAGACTACTGCCAGCGGACTGACATGTTAGCATCTCCTTATTCCAGTTTATAATCTCTGCACTAAGAGGTTTGGATTTTTTAAATACCTCCCTCTGTATGATGTTCCTCCATGTGTGCACTGTGCTAAATGAAAGTGGGTTAGGGAATGATTCCTGGCCTTATGGCCAAGTGACCCACTCTGGTTCTCATCCAGTTTAGGGCCAGCTCTCTTTAAAGCTGGCTGTCCATTCCACACTTTGTAATACTTAGCCCTTGGTTCTCTGTGGGCTCTACAGGACACTGCAGTGACTCTGAAATGTAATTCCATGAATCAGGGGTGCTTTTCTCTCACTCTAACCTGCCTGAAGCAATGTGGGAATTGCCTTCAAACCATACAGCTGTGCTCTTGTAATAAAAATAGCAGGGGTATGTTGTATGCCTTATGGAATGATAGGGTGATAGAATAGTTAGGAGGTGCAAAGCCTACTGCACTGACACTGGGGGCAACAACAGGACAGAGAGAACCACCCTTGGTGTGGTGTCATCCCTAAGCCTTTCAGGGAGCAATCCTTGGAGTGCAAACTGTCCCTGGAGCTACGTCTGGCTTTGTCTTGGAAATGCCCTTTGGAACAGCTCAAAATAAAGCCGTGGAGTGAGCCGACAATTAAGCAGTGCAAATGATCGAGGGAGCAGTGTGTGAATTCTAGCCCTCTCTTGGTTACCTCTGGAGCCATAGCCTAATACTTTGATCCAAATCACAAATGAGTTTCAGCACTGGCTGCTGTAAGAGATTGACATTTCTGGCGTGAATGATGGCAGTAGCATTTTCCATACTGTGTACTCTGATGAGTCACTGAGAGGAACAGAGGAATCCAGGATTTAGTAGAGTAGCAGTTAGATGAGATCTTGCCTCTGTTGCACATAGAGGTGCCAAAAATTTGGAATGCTGCAGGTCCCTCAGGCTCCCAGCTGGGCCATTGGATAGATACTTCTTTTCCTGAATATACTCCCTAGCAATTGCCCTGTGCAGAAAACACTGCAACACAGTGTTGGATGTGGACTTTACTGTTTAGAACCATGGGCCAAAATTTGTAGCTTCAATGGGAAAGAGCCTTGGTTGGGTTGGCCTAAGCTGTGGTGAAAATGTCTATCAGCTCAAAACTTGAATATTTTGCATCTTGCCATTTTGCAGCAGCTGAAAAGCAGTTACACAAGTTAAAGTCTGAGTCTGGTTACTGATTTACAAAGTAAATTTTGCTCATAGCTATTTCAAACGCTAAAGTCCATATTGACACAGCACGGGGAAAACACTGCTTACTGAGAAGACTACAAAAATGTGCATGGACATATACATGTATTTGCTGTTGTACATGCAAGCATACATATAAAATGTGTGACAGTAAATATAAAATATGCTAAATCTAGAAAGAGAAAGGTTTTTAGAGCAATTTATATTTAATATTTAATGTTAAAATAACACTGCATTGGTATATTGCAATGCATAAATATTTATCAACATTTGTTTTGCCTTGTCTAGTATTTCTTTCTCAGATCAACAAGCTGCCTTAATATTTCTACAAAAGAATTCAGCGTTTATAAAGATTTTCATCAAAAACATGTGCCATTGGAGACTCATTATTTTTATTTTTGCTTCTTAAGTAATAAGGGGATTCCATCTTATTCCTTTATTAAAGTTTTCTATTCTTTTCCATTTTCTTATTTTTCCCCTTTTAAAACTTTTTCTTTATTCTTTCACATGTTTGTTCTCACTTCTACCATCTTGTAAACACAAACTGTTAAATTTCAGAATGCCCCTTGTAGTTTGGAAACTAGGTTTACATCCACATTTCTGTTCTCTTCAATATCTAACTGAAATATAATCAAATTCAGTGTTTATCTTTGCTTCCAACTCACTAGTGCTTTCGTCTTTGCATTTTGGGAATTCACATGACTTGATGCTTTACAATGGCTAAAAATAATGTGAATGCTGTCAGATATTGGCAAGACACAGGTAAATAGAAGGAATGTGCTGTGGAGGCAAGGAAGGAACTCCTGTAGCTGTATATGTTATCTGTATTTATGTAAGTCCTGCTTTTTAGCCAGTTCCACTGGGAAGCAAGATGGATGGGGGAGATGAGCTGGCTAACTGATGTAACACTCTCTTTGCACTACACGCAGAAGTGGAGCCGTCTGGGACTACAGCTTTACTCTGAAGTTAAAACCAGGATTTCAGAATGACCTGAGATGGCCAAAGCTGTGTCCCAGACTGGACTAATCAACCATCCAGTCTAAGGACTGTTCATCTTTTCTTCATCATTCCTTTTATTTTGTCAATTTCCGATACTTACTTTAACAACTTGGGTTTTCTTCAGGACACTGCAAGAATAAGAAAGCCATGTCTGTATAAAGGGTGGTCTGGGGAGTGGTGGAGTCACCAGCCCTGAAGGTATTTAAAAGACATGTAAACGTGGCACTTAAATACATGGTTTAGTGCTGGACTTGGCAGTAGTGGGTTAACAGTTGGACTTGATGGTTTAAAGGTCTTTTCTAACATAATCATTCCATGATTCTATTTCAATAACAACTTTCGAGTGCTTTGAGTAGGTTAGAAACAGTAATAAACCTCTTCCTTACCTGCAGTAAAGTTTGTAGGATGCAGAAAGCTGGCAGAAATATTTTCTATGGCGTTTAACATAATGGAGAATCCGCTGCCTAGTATGTGGGAGGGGAGCTCTGCTGATGCTGCAGATCTGTCCTGATTAATGCTGTGGGCCCAGAGTTCCTGCTCTGCTCCCTGCTTGAAGCACAGCTGACCCCTGCTTCTGTCCTCTAGATAGCACAGGGGCCATGCCAGGAGTTCACAAGCATTTTTCACATGCAGTGTTTGCTATGGAGGAACCTCAGCAGTTGAGGCCCCTCGTTTCATGGGAATCCTGCTTTCCCTCTTATACCTTAGGGGAGTTCAATATTCAAATGCTCATATAGTCTATTTCTAAACAGAGTGAGGAAAATTGACCTCTTATAAGCAAGTGAGAATGAAAAAAAATAAAGAATATTACAGGAGTATTTTCTCTAACTACAAGCTTCCCTAATTGAAAAGATGAGCAAAACTAATTACATGAATGTGCTCAATTGAGCAGAATTTTTATAAGCACAAACAGCTGATGTGCCTAGATATGGAAAACACACTTGGATGGCGTCTCTTTTCCTTGTGAATTTATGTGTGAAGATAATAGGTAAAATTTTTATATTTTGGAGGTGTTTGGGTTTTTTTTGTTTGTTTGGTTGGTTGGTTTTTTTTGGTTTTGTTTTTGTTTTTTAGGAAAAGCAGTTCTGATACAGTTTCGTTGACTTCTCCTTCTCTGTTCTAGCAAGCAATAAGTAGTGAATAGATATAAAATCTCTTCTGTCTGGAAGGAGTGAAATTGGATTGTGATGTCAAAGTCACGGAATCTCTTCAGGTCAAGTCTTGTTTTAAAGAGTGGGGATTAATTGAGATTCACCACAGTTTTAACCAATCACTACCATTGTGCTTAAAATAACCTAATCTTGGTCTGGTGATAAAAGGAAGCAGTAGTTAATTATTCATGTATTCTTTCATCTGTATGTTTTTTCAGAACAAAACAAAGCATTTTTCCATTAGGTGTTTTGATAATTCTTAACAATACACACAGCAGGTGTTTCAGGCTTTTTTTTTCTTTTAATATTGGTTTGACTTTTCTGTTGAGCTCATTAGTAAATTAAATAGGGAGGGGTTCTTACATACTATCCCTTGTTTCAGACTGTATTTATTATTAGTACTCAGATGAGAAAGGTATGCTCAAAAGTATAAGTCAAATGAGAAAATATTTGAATACATGAGTGACATGCTGTGTGGCATTTTACCTGGTGAAGTCACTGTTGGTCTATGAAGGTCAACATAGTGGAGTAGTAAATACCAGCTGAGAATTTAAACTGATATTCCTTAGAAATGGATATTTTCTTTCAGCACAGTACGTTCACAAAGGTGGAGAAGCCTCTCATTCAAAGACTGGAATCAAGAAGCAAATGTTATGGCCTCTAACAGAAGAGAAAGAGAGTTCTTGTATGCCCTCATAAAAATATTGTAGTCATCAGGGGGTTTTGTGGTCCTTCCTATTTTCTACCCCTCTGCTATTCTTTTTATGAATATATTGCAAAGGCTGTACTAAATTGCAGCCAGACTTCTAGCAATATTGTTATTTAGTTCAGAGCCAGATAAGAATTTTATTGGCCTAAAACTTTAGCTTTTATCCTTTTTTTTTTCAAGGGACAGAGATGTTGACGTAAGCTCTAAACCCTTAAATCATCATGTTCTCTGCAAGCATTGAGAAAAGGGTCCTAGAAGATCAAGATGTAAAAGCCCAAACAAGGACCAAGAGCAGAGGAGAGTGACAGGAAACAATAGTCCTGAGAAGCTGTCTTTCCAGAAGGCACAAGCAGGTTAAAATGTATTGTCAGTCTTAAGACATCTTTTCAAAGCATTTTTTCCTAGATAAATAGTAAAGTTAAGCAAAGGTAGTGCTACTACATTACTATGCTCCTGTAAACTTCAGTGAAGAAAAGGTCTAACTTAATAAACATTCACACTGTTCTTCCTCACCTCTGAAAATACTCCCCCACCAGTCAGCTGAACAAAAAAGACAAATTGAAAGATAAAAGATTAACTTAGAACAGGTCCACAATTGTCCTTGATTGTACTTTGCCGTAGTCATGCATCACACTGTAACCACAATATCCATGTATTGCCTGACAACATTTTTTTCTTCCCCCTCTTTCCTCCCTGCTTCAGGTTTTCAGGACAACCCATGGTTCTGTGACTGCCGCATTTCAAAGCTGATTGAATTTTCCAAAATCGTGGACAGCTCAGTTGTGCTTCTTGATCCATTGATTTCGTGTAGTGGACCTGAGAGCCTGGCGGGAATCTTGTTCCAGAGAGCTGAGTTAGAGCAGTGTCTTAAACCATCTGTGATGACATCAGCAACAAAAATCACTTCCCCTCTGGGAAGCAACGTTCTGCTGCGCTGTGATGCGACTGGGTACCCAACACCGCAGCTTACCTGGACTAGGTCAGACAATATACCAGTGAACTATACAGGTACAATTACTCTTTTATAGGAAATGGGAGAGCCAAACATTTTTGGGTTGCTTGTGCTTTGAGATCATTGTAATGAGTAACAATGGACCTTGCATTGCATCAAGTTGGCAATTTTATCTGTGCAACAGCTGTTATGAAATTCTTTGTCTAGTTCTTGGTCTTAACAGGTCCATCAGGCTGTTTTGATTCTGGATGTGGTGTATAATAACAATGCATATGGAAGGGAGAAATGCATGAAGCAGGGGAAGGATAAAGAAAAATGGAGATTGGGTTAGTTGGGCCCTAACTCAGAAGCTGAAAAGCAGAAAGGAGAATTTGTTGCTGAAATTTCTGTTGTGTTTCAAAATGTTCTTGTTAAAAAATCCATAGCTAAGCCACTTAAATCTCAGCTTTGTAAACACAGGATTTTCCAAATTCATGTTTTCTACGTTATTTGCAAATTTTTCAAGGCTGTCATTATCTGATATCATTCTAGCTGCTGTGACAGGTATTTATGTAGTAACTTAAAAGTAAAAATTATTTCTTGCTAATGCCAAGTGGTTAGCAGTTATCATAGGTCTGAAGAAGGTAATAGTCCAGAGTACTGAAATATCTTAAGATAAAGGTAATTTCCAACAGTGTTCTAAATGGCCAGTATGGTCAGTGCCACTTGAAGTCAGTGAGATGTATTTAAGAGTCAATAGCAGCTTTAAGACATTTGATTTTACTTTATGTACTTGTGTTTTACTTAGTGAAACTGCAAATTATGTTGTAATTACTCCAAACATTCATTTTCATTTTGACCCAAGCTGATCACTTTTATTTAATAATATAATATGACTGGGAATTCCATAGTTTGTGTTGGGAGTTTGGTTTGGTTTTGGGCTTTTTGTTGTTGGTGCTGGGGTTTTTTTTTTGTTTGTGTTTTGTTTTTAAAAGTTTAGTATATGTGATTCCTTTTGGCAGAAATAACTTAGGGGAAGAAATAGTCTAATAATGTTTACTTTCTCTTTAACTCCCATTCATAATACTCTTTGCATCTTTCTGTAGTAATTCAAGAAACTCCTGGAGAGGGTGTCAGATGGTCCATAATAAGCTTGACAGGAATTTCATACAAGGATGCAGGAGAATACAGATGTAAAGCCAAGAACTTGGCAGGAATGTCAGAAGCTGCTGTTACTGTCACAGTGGTTGGTGTAGTTACTACAACTGTGTCACCACAGAAGTATGGAAGGAAGCAAGAGGCTGAGAGACAGAATACAACTCAGGAGGAATCCAAGCAGGAACTCGAGATGACAACCACACCCCTTGCCACTACACAGAGCACAACCACAGCACTGGTTAGCACTGAAAGATCAACAAGCATCATGTTTGCTGACAAGAAGCAACCCAGGCCCATGTTTGATGGAAAGAAAAATTCAAAGGCTGTGACAAATGGAAACAAAAAGCAGACTGGGGAGATAGGCAAGAAAGGTGAGGACACTCCATTGAATACAGCAGGTATGCCTGAGCAAAACATCACTGTGAAGAATCTAAGAGTGATCAGTGAAACTGATGAAAGAGTGACCTTAACCTGGAAAACTGTCAATGCCACAGGCAACTCCGCAGTGACTGTATTGTACTCCAAATATGGTGAGAAAGATATGTTGCCTCTGAGCACTGATTCTAACAAAAACAGAGTCACAATTGATGGTTTGCAACCTAGTACTCAATATATGGCATGTGTCTCACCCAAAGGCGTGCCTCCTACAAAAGAACAATGTGTTATTTTCTCCACTGATGGGTTGAATGATGAAAGCAGTTCTGAGTTTTCTATTCTGATAGTGGCTAGCAGTGCAGCATGCGTGGTTGTTTTACCTTTGATATTTTTTTTACTCTACAAAGTTTTAAAACTTCATATGAAACCAAAAAGTGCAAAGGAAGCTGACCTTGCAAAAGAAACCTATGTGAAATTTGAAACACTCTCTCTGAAACCTCGAACAGTGAGTGCAGGAGAGCAGCTCTGGGCACGGAGGTACACCGATGAGTCGGAAAGACTTCTACTTTGCTCTAGGTCAAGCATGGATTCTCAAATGACCTTCAAAAGTGAGGGTTCTAGGTCAGAGTATCTGTGTTGAACATGAGTGAGGGTGGAAATGGAATAAACAATAGGTAAAATTATTCCAAAATGATGATACTGCATCTGGAAGCAGGTTGATGCTAAGTCGTGGTCAGAATATGATATCTGATATAATACAGTCTACTGGATGTGTAGAGTGGTGAGTAGGAGGGAGAATAGAAGAAAAATATTACCTGTTTATTTTCTTTTTTAATGTTTGTGACTTTGGATGTGAAGGCATGATGTTCTTCAAAAGATAGATACAACTTTGAAATGGTTTCCTGGTTAAAAATATTCTATTTCTTGTTTTTATTAAAATGTTCTGTTTTCTCTTCTCTCATTTTAACATATGATATCCCAATTGCATGTATCAAACACTAATCACAATCTTCATGAAAGTGATGTACTTAAAAATAGAAGGAAAATAGTTTAAACTACTTCTATTGTGGTCAAAACTTTATTTGAAAATACAAGTTTTTTCTGACATCAGCTTGTGCTTTGAGATGTCATACAGGTCTGTTTGTACAGTATCTTGGATTGAAAGTGTTCTCAGGTCAGTGAAGACTGAAGCTACGTAGCCACAGTGTATGGGCTCTTGAGAGGTACAATACACATCATGTTGTCATTTTGCAGATGCTGTTGCAAAGGGCAAAGAAACTTCTTTAGTATTCTGAAGCTCAGATAAGATATTGTGAGTAACTCTGAGAGAGGCACTAGATAATCATGTTATTTTACATCAGATGATCTTTTTGCAAAATCTCAGCCTTAGAATTTTCTTGGATGCACCTGTCTATATACCTCAATTTTAGAAATCTGTCCAGAAAATTTCGTGGTAGTGTGTAATGCCACACACACTCTTATAGGACTATATATTACACAGATATTGCACAATATTATGTACTATGCTTCAGTAATATAATACATTTTGAGATACAGTATGAGGAGGTTTTTTCCCCAGGTCATGCTGGGTGTGAGTTTCAATGAGCACAGTGAAAGTTAATTGTGAGTGTGCTTCCTAATGTTTAAAAAATCAGGAATTAACAGTAATAATGAATTCAGAGTTGCCTATTAATGATAATAAGGAATTGTCTATTCTGAGGCTACTTTTTTGATGCCTGAAGTAAATAACAGAATTTTATTGTTTTAGATTCAGATATTATGGTTAGAAGTATGTATGAATTGTGAACCACAGTTTTTCCTAAAAATTACAACTGTGTTGTTTTCTTGGACCTTTCTATGCCTAGAGGAACTGTTTGTTTTGCTAGGAAATAGGGAATTGTCATTTTCCAGAGGGAGAAATATTACTCAAAGCTACAAACCAAAGCTTAGTTTGTCAACTTCAAAACAATGGCATTTTTCAATGTCACTAGTGTAGGATTAAATTTTGCCTGCTGGAATGCTGATGAGCTTATCTTGTAAGGCATAGATTAGTGAGAGGAAAACACTTTGTCAAAAAGCGTCCAACATAAAATCATGGCAGGAAATGAACACACTGAAAAACCTCCATAGTATCTACATAATGGTGTTCAATGACCAGGACTAGCAGGATGAGTATTTGAGGCTTTGGGAGCTGTGGTAAGGAAGCAGATGAGATGTTCAAAAGTGCAAAATTAGCTTACCTGCTTAGAATTCACCTTGGTGTTCCTTTCCATGGTACTAGTATGTGTGAATTTTGACTGCAGTGAAAATGGTTTTAGTCTTCTAAGTGGAACATTTTACTTTGACTTTTTTTTTTTTTTAATTTAGGTTTTTTTAGGGAAAGCAGATTCTTTTTGTGTCAAAATCAAGGTTCGTCTGACAAGCAGTTAATGATAAACTGAGATTTTAACAGGATCTGAAGTGTTTAAATATTTGCCTTCTTTCTTCCTTACAGATAGTATAGCTGGTAGTTGTTGAAGATGTTTCCAATTAAAAACACCATGTTTGTCATTAAGGAGAGCAATTGTATTAACATTTATTTTTTAATTCCTGAAGAATATTTGATTTCAGGTTTCAAAGCTCTGCAAGAAACCTGCATCTAGTTCTGGAGTTCAAAAGTGCTATTCACCTGACTTGTAGGTGACACATCAATATATAGAACTGAGGTGGTGTGCAGTTTGTTTGAGAGAGCTCACTTGTGAATGTAAACCTTTTGGTTTGACTAATCCTGGTGGAATTAGCATGTCCTAAAGTTAGAAGTTAATCATGGACTATCAATATATCAAAGATGGAGTTTATTATAAAGGGCATGTTCTTTGAAGAAAACATGAGATAGGTGGTTTTTCCACAGTTCTTGAGACAAAAGAGTTACATAACCCATATGCTTCTGTACCTCATGTCAAAACAGCAAATTTGCTGAGGATTTTGGGCAGGAATTTGATACAAAGGCCAAATCACACAATAAAAGCATGTGCACTGCATTACCCAGGATTGGTTTAACTAAAGAGCTGATGAAATACTTCTTTTAACAGATGCAATTTTTTATATTGTCAGTTGTTAATGATGTGATATAGTTTTTGTCACCCATAATAATTTGTATAATATCTTCTGAAATGCAATACTGAATCAATCATCACTATGAATAATGATGACTATAGTCTATATTTGCCTGGTAGGAGAATTTGTGGAGGATTTAATCAATGTTTATGTATCGCCTTTCATATATTTTGCACTTTGTTAGCTCAGTTCATCCTGCTTTTCACCAAAAAGGTTAGACCTCTTTTTATACATTACCTACAATGGGTGTGTCAAAATTGGATGGCAAATGAAATAACTGAGTAATGTGAGCTGAATTCTAAATAGAGCTCACTTTTACTTGGGGCTTTAGTGGGCCTTAGTACTTAGCATACTTATCCATAATCTTGGCTTCAATGTGCACTTACTAAGCTAAACTTAAGGCATCCATGCATCTATTTTAGTCCTTGCCATTGCTCACAGTGGATTTTGTCTTCCTTGCACTATTATCAGATTCTCATACTTTTCTCAGACAGGAAATTAATTTCATGGATCCCTTGAAAATATCTGTAATAGCAAAACCATTCAGACTTGGACTACATCTAAGAGGCTAAACAAAGGACATTTTAAACTCATTACCTTTTCAAAGAAGTAATTAAAATAGAAGCTGTTTTGATGTGAAAATAAAAAATTGTTTTTATACAAGACACTGTGTTTGCCTGACCCTTTTGTCTTTGTTTATAGCTTTAGAAAATATGTGATGAGTGTAGCTGTGGGGACAAGAAGAAATTTAAAAAGAAATGAGAATACAAAAAGAAGGCTGAGAAACAACAGAATGGTAATATCCTAAAGAATGCTGTGACTGTGTGCCACAAAGTCTTTTGCTTGCAATTCTGCTGTGTACATGGCAAGGGTACTGGGGCATCTGCAGACAGGTCTAGCTATAAAAGGATGGATGATGATACTGCCAGCTTATTGCAATGATTGGAGCCCTACATGTGCCCAATTTCAGCAAGGTGGGGGGGCAGCTATAAAATTGGAGTGTGGAACAAAGGCACCAGGGGAATTTGAAAAATGTACTTGAAGCTGTTCCTAAAGTCTGCCTGTGTCTCAGTGAAAGCTGTGAAAGCTTTTCGGAGGACATTGTCTTTAAACTGAAAAAAGGGAAGCAAGTAGCTTACAAAGGTATTGCATCAACAGCAATTCCGGCTAGGCTGTGAAACCTAGATATAATATACTGTCATCCATTGTGATCTATGATTTTCTTTTGAAAATAACCAATTTGTTAGATTTGTGGCTAGGAGGTAGACCAATTTGAATTTCCTTCATGGTCCCAGATAAGATTTCAAAATTAACCTTTTTAAAATTATTTTATTGGGTGTAGACTGGAAACATGCTGACCTGGGTGCCTTCTGTCACAGAATTCATTGCATTGTTCTAGGTGTAGAAAGCCACAGAAGCTTCAGGTTAGCACTGTCACTTCCCTTTGTCGAATATGAGAAATTTTCAGTAGAATAGATGCTTTCTCTTTTCTTTACAAATCACTGAAATTTTTTTCCTCTGAATTTCAAAGGATCAAAGTTCCCTTCAGAGTGGAGGCATGATTGTGTCATTTTTATATATCTGAAAGACTCTCTTGCTAAACAGTGGGAAAATCAAGCTGAAATGTCAGTCTGAAATATCCTGTAGCAAGGAGAGATTTTTTTTTTTTTTGCAAAGCTGTATTAATAATCAGTATTCAAGATAGTAATCTTTTCAATCAAAAAACCAGAAAGCAGCTATGAAGAAAGGGATGTAATATTTCCCAACATAGAAGTAAAAAATCTGCACTTTTCCCCAATTGTCTATTTTTTATAAAGTAACATCCTAATCTTGTGTTTGGAAAGAATGTGGAATTGCTCAAATTATTGCAGCAAGTTCGGTAGCACCTGTCAGGTATATATTTTAAGTATATTGTTCTAACTTCAGGTCTGGTATTTTTGAAAGACACTTGATTGGCTTAAGAGTATTATGAAAGGATCACTGTACAAACAACTATAACCAACCTCTCATACTAGTGGAATACCAGTTTACTGATGATGTGTGAATATCTACATTTTGCAGAAGATGCTCTGACAAGAAAATACTTTATTCTAAGATATGGTGAGCAATCAAATATTCGGCACATCTTTTTTAAGGAAGTGTCAAAGGAATTCAGTCATGGTGTGAGTTTTCTTTTTTTTAATTAATGTTCTTTTATGGAAGTGACTCAGGTGGCTGAGAGAGGACTTGGTGGAATGCTTATGCCTAGAAAAGCATGTTGTTGAAATGTGTTGTCTTACTCTCTTTTAATACAGGAGAAAGGAGCTTTATGTGTGTGTGTATGTGTATTGAGGGCAGGAATAGAATATTCCAGGGTTGTTGCCTCAGACAGAATTCAAGCAGTTTCTTCTAAGGCTTTTGGTATGGACAGCTGGTACTTGAGAATGCTACTGGACTTGATGGAAAGTAAGAACAATCCAAAATGACAATTACTAGTAGACTCAATGCAACTATAATTTGTTGCTTGCTCAGTCAAGTAAACAAATGCTCTGTTGATATATTTTTAGTCTTTTCATTCATTTAGACACGCAGTTGTAGGAAACCTTTGGCATCCTCAATCAAATTTTCTAATACTTCAAAAAGTAAATTTATAAACAAATCTCCAGATCATGTTCCTGCTTTACTCTTTCTCACTTATTCTTTTCAGTTCAATATTGTTTTGGAAAAGAGGAACAATATGTATTTGTATTATTTTCCAATCTCTAAAACAATGACACCCTTGTCAAAGGAAAAGGAAATTAAATCCAATACTTGTAAGTACCTTTTTCTCTAAGAACCTGATTTAATTAATGATGCTGAAGTCTAATGCCATGGGCTGGTCAGATGGACTTCTGAGTCATGTGTCTTGAATTTTATCTTGCTAATATTTTGCCAAATGTTTGAGCCTCCAAAAATAACTTGTACCAATTATATTTTTTGTTTCATAGCCCAGTCTCTTGTGTTTAAGAGCAGCCATCTATATAGAGCGTGGCAAACTAAATTCACAATAATATTACTTTCTCTTTTGACATTACTTTTCTCTTTTCTTTGTATTTTAAATTTATCCTTATTTGACTTCAGTGTTAAACTAAACTTGCGGTGTACTGCTAGCTTCAGATTGCACATGAATGGCATTATCCATGGATATTTTTCCAGGGCATGCTCTCAGATCTTGAGTGACCTGTCCTGGTTTCTCACTGATTGGTTTGAAAAAGAATACTGCTTGGTGTATCTTGTTCTCTAGCATAGAAGTGACATGGTGGAGTGATTTCCTTCTTGGTGAAGCAGGAATGTGAAAACAGGAATCAGAACGCTCTTGCTTGTTCTGAGCATCATGCTTCATAGCTGAGGATCAGAGAAAACAATATTCTGAATTTAATTTGCCATGCTCTATAGCTACCTGCTTGCCATACTCTTATATTGTCCTCTTTCTCCTTCTGTGATTTAACTTCCACATGAACTTAAGCACTGCATTTTGCAATTGTGGTGTTTGCTATTGTTTCAATATTGCATCAATATCCCCAAAGCACTCAATTCTTGGAGTTCTATGTCAATCATTCTGAGTTCAGCCAAAAATCTGAGCATAGCATTTTTCAGTAGAAGATTGTGCAAAATTACTTCTCAGCATTAGGAGAGGAACTCTCTAGAATGGCGGAGGCATATTTTCAGGCACAAAAGTGCTGCTTATTTGTTCCTTAGCTTACTTGAACATTCTTTACTCTTTGACAGAGGAGCAGACATTCCCTTTGGATCGGGTAATTAGGAGCAGAAACAATGCAAACAACGTTTTTCTCAAGCCAGAAAAATAACGGTCTTTGTTCTGGTCAGGCACAATGATTGAATAGACATTATGTCCAGTAGCTATATGAACTATTTCTTTCAAACTGTAACGGGGACTTCATGAGGAGAGGTAACTAATAAAGTCCCTTGTTTATTGATAGAAAAAAGTGACATTTTTCTCATGTCTTTGTCAATGACTTAACTCTAGAGATTGCCTGAATGTGAATTGATATAGACAAAAGTTTGACCTGTCACAAGCTGATTAAGTTTTCAGTTTCTCACTACTGAAGATTCATGTAGAAATGAAATCTGAATCAAATTCTAGGAGAGAAAAAATGGTGATTCGTAGAGCTCATTGACTATCATAAGGAAACTAGAAGAATGGTCATGAAAGTTCTTTTAAGGGGTGATCAGCCCAAAAATATGCCAAAAAAAGGAATAATGGTTAAACAATTGTTCTTTTTAAAATAAAAGACTGGAGAAGCCCAGAATCAGCAGATGAACATTTAGAAAGGTGGTCACTACAAGCACAACATAAATGATAATTTGGTGGCTGGAACAAGAAAGAATAATTTTTAGTGTAATTATCTGTATCTGCCTTGAAAGAGAGCACTAACTTGGCACCTGATCAAACACAGATTCTAAACTAAGGAAAAGGCTGTGGTGGAGGGGAAAGCAGGAGTAACGAAGAAGAAATTCCTGCAGAAAACATGCAAATAAGATTAAGTAAAACTTTCCTGAACAGTGCACAGTTCCCTGAGTGGAAGGATCTCATTCACTATCCTTGGGCTTATAAAATCATGGGTAAGAACTGCAAGGAGAAAGAATAGTGAAAATTCACCAGTTCCAATAATGGATCCAGGAAAGATCTTCAGTAGAGTTTAGAGAAATCTGGTCTGGAGGACAAAAGACTGTATTGTTGTACGTGATTTTTTCCATTATATTTGATATTAATTCAGAAGCTGAGGTAACTGCTTTGCAACAAGAGTTGTGGATGGGAAAAACCTGGACTTAGGGTGAAGGAAGGAAAAAGGTTGGCTTTCTGAGTCTGATGAGTCTACACAGGAAAGAAGCCATTAGATTGACACCTTTGCCATTAACAGATGCTAACTGAACTGTAAAAGTTAGATGGGCCACATGTTAAATGGGAAAAGCTAGAACAGAATTTGATGACAGGTGCCAGCTAGAAACGTAGTTGGAGTGAACTTGGACAGCGCTGTCTAAATGATTTTCAGTCTTACTGAGTAGAATACTGAAACAGAAGAAAGAAATAAGATGTGGAGGTGATGTACTTTTATTGGATCTGTTATACTCAAAACATATCCTTGCATGTCTTTCTGATGCTTCCCAGTTATAGTAAGCCCTGGGCAGAATGAGTTGACAAAACTTTAGCTATAGGAAGCCCATTACAGTACAAATAACTTATGATTCACCAAAAGGGCAGGGGAACAGGCTTGGAGGAAGTCAAAGTCAAATGTCACCACCTAAAAATATAACTGAAATGATGAGATTTCTTCCTCTGAATGTCTGGAGTAAATTCCACAAAAGGCCATGCTCTTTATGAACTGCATGATGCCAACCTTGTGTGGGCTGGGGATAAAACATAGGAATAGGTTCTGAAAAGATGCTCTAAAAGATTTATTGACCACATCTTGGGAACTGACATTTGACAGTGTTTCTGAGCCCACAGCCATTTCAGCAAATGCCAATAGCTCAAGATTTAGTGGGGCAGTACTCCAGTTACAGTGAGATGAATCCTGTCACACGTTGTTTCAGGCAGTGTTCAGACACCAAGAATAAGTTTGCATAAATAGCGAGAGTGTCTGGTGAGAGGTTGGGAATGCAAGAGATTCAGAAGATGCTTCCACATCTTGATAATTTCAGCAATGTGACAGGTAGATCATAAGCCACTTGTGGTATTGATAAAATAGTAATAGACAAAGTGCCCTTTATTAATGTTTTGAATCTATCCCCAAAAATATTATACCAGAAAAGTCTGTAAGGCTGATTGACTGTCTCTTCAGAAAACCATAGATGACTGAGATTTTCAGCATAGTAAAGGAGCCTGTGGAGATGCAACTGAATGGTCTCCTTTTGTCACTGTATGAATCAGGTGTGTATAAGTAACCACTGATGACCACAGACAAATGAAAACTATTTGTGATTTTTTGAATTGGCCTCAGTAGCCATCAGGGACTCGTGTTCTGCCCAGCACTTTTCTGCAAGATAGAGGAGCTTTTTGTCTATGTGCAGGAGTTTCATAGCAGTTCCACCATCCTCAAAGTTCAGCAGCTTATGAGAAACAACCCTGTCAGCTGCCATAAAGTCTCCAGTCACAGAACTTAACATATACACTGCCTAAGTAATGATGCTGCAAAAAGCAAAGTGACTGTCATTCACAATGTAGCACAACAATTCCTTCTTTGGTGCTGGCTGACTCCTTTTTCTAGTTTTGTAGAAATACTGCTTCTTGGTAACTCTGCAATTCAGCTGGTCACAGAAAATTGCTTTGGGTTCAGTGCTCCAATCTCAAGAGTGTTACTTCAAGCCCTAACCACATTGTCTGAGTGCTGACTTCCAAGAGCTTTGTTGTATCAAAAAGACTTTTTTTCCCCTAAGCTACTGAATAGTGACATTACTTCTATGAAAACTTCAGTGGGTCAGTCGGGAGAAATCCGGACAACTTTGGAGGTAAGTTCTCACGGTAAATTAATCTATATTAAACACATGAAGCTAAGATATGGCAGTATTTTCCTGCTTGCACATTTGTCTGAATTAAACAGTATGTTTAAGTGATGGATCCTGGTAAAACCAGAGTGATGTGAAAGAAGAATGTTGTCATTTATTCGTAGTGGGTGCAGCTGTAGCAAAAATTCTCAGTAGCCAAACAGCAGTATAGGCAAACCATTCAACCTTAAATGCTTATAACAGTTTCCTCTCTTGAATTGTTCTGCACTTAATAGATTGTTTTTCATCTTATTATTAAAGCATTAGTAGTAGCTGAATACTTGATCCACAGAACACTATGACTTGAAGAATCTTTAATAACTGATAATTTTTGAAGGTATCATTTCTTTATTGATACTAGTGGACAGATGCCTGTTCTTGGCAGCAGCAGAGAAGGAAAGCTAATGTCAATTGTTAGTTAATGTTTGCTACTGGAACCTCTTTTAGACTTTAGATTGAGAAATGTCCATGTCATATGCTCACGCAGTGGCAACTTGTGTTTGGGATAGGTGTAGAAGCGCATGGCATGAAAACCATATCCTGAAGCCTTAATCAGATTGTCCTCTTATTTTGCTGTTGTGTTTACGAATGTTTTCTAAGATCTTAGAAATATTTTTCATTTTTTCTCTTATTTCTTAGTATCAGGCCTAATTTAAATTATATATGTTTTTAAAAAATAATTAAGTAGGCCCTGGAGAGCATATGATAGAGATATTCTCTTACCAAAGGACCTAATCTCTTTTGATTTCTGTGGGATAAAAAAGAAATATTTAAGCTGTGTTGATTGTTAAGACCAGAATCTGTTGTTTCCTTAAAATAGGCCTAGTCCAATGTTTTTCATGTAGTCAGTGGAGTTTGATACTGACTTCAGTGAGTTCAAGATCAGTTCCTCCTTCATGTATGGAAGCAAAGAGTTGTTACTCTGGGTATTTCATCCTGGAATGTGAAGATAAGCCTGTGATGCAGCAACATTTGAGGAGAGTCCCTGCCATTGGTTTTGCAGCAATTAATGGCTGTGAGCACTGAGAAGATATGCAGGAATGAGTGTCTTTGACTTCTGTGCCAACATACATGAGATAGGTTCTTCTGTAAGTCTCTCTAGAGATATATAGATTGTATTAGAATTTTACTGTTTGCCCCAGATATTTTAGATAGTTAGGTTTATTCTTATGACATGTTCTGCCTTGCTTGCCAGCCCAGTTCTAAATAAGGCAGTCAAACGCAAACATGCAAATGGAGAAGTCTCTTTACCATTGGGAAACACATGCAGACTCTCAGAATAGATTTCCTGTGCCCCTCTCCACTTACTAGAGTCTTATTTCATTTTGGAAAACTGGGCACCTCTGGCTAATTTTCAAAGCACTGCCCAGGAGGTACATTAAACCCTCTCCCACGGGCATTCCTGATGAGGATTTGGGTGGATGCTCCTTTTTAGAATTTTGTCCTAATGCCCAGTTGTAATATTATTACTTTAAGCTAGCTGGTGTATTCCTACTGATGGTAGTCTCTAGTTCTAGTAAAGTCACAGAAGCCTTCTCTGTATTTTATCACCTACCACTAATAGGAATTTTATTATAAAAAACTTAGCTTGCACTTTGAAAAATAAAAGTTTCTACAGTATAGTTCAATGAGTTTTGGCATAAAAGCAGTAAAAATATTAACGTATCTCCTCTGAAGGAAACATATTTTTATTGTGCCTTCCTGTATAGAAATAAACATATATTTCATTTTGAGAATAACAAATGATACTTAAAAGTTTCCAGTGCTTTGCAACACCACATGGGAAGAAGACTGGGTTTTTATTTCCAATGTAGCAAGCCTACAATTCCAGATAATTTTCTTTTTTCCTTCTATTTTGTGACCTAATTTGTTCTCTCTATGTGATCTTAGCAGGAATAAATAACAATTACTTTGCAATTTTGAATATGACCTTACATCCAAGAGTCTCAGTACACTTTATAACAGCTATTAAATTAAATAACCCTCCTTTAGGCAATAGGAACTATTGGCCCTTTTGTGCTGTATGCCAAGGTCATGCAGGAGATCTGTACCAGGGATATAGATGGAATGAAGTAATCTTTTAATACACTGTGCATATGGCTATAGCATCCACAGAATTTGTCTATGCATTCATAGACATTTTATTTTACAAGTCTAATCACTGTTGCTTTTCCTAGCCTAGTGTAAGGCAAAGGCTACGCCTGCCAGTACGTGCCAGCAACTCCAAAGGAGGTAGCTATAGCTTCCAGGAATCTGTTCATTCACCCTTCAGCTGGGCAGACATTACTTGCTGCAAGCAGCCAAGGGGACATTTTGTAAGAATGTATGTGAGCATTAGTGAGCACTTTGCTCGCTGTTTGTTTGTTTCTTATACAATCACTTGTATGCTGCTCTGTTACAAAGTGGTTTTCCCTTGTCTTTAATGCTTAATGCACTTGCTTGATCAGTCCCTGGGAACAACCCTTTGTTAGGTCATTCTGTTTTCTTCGAAACTACCATAGGAATAATACTGTTTCTGACTCCTGCAGGTAATCTCAGGGGATTCCTGTAAAGCAGCAGTTTTTTACAGGGCTCCAGAGGTAAAATGATTACTGCAAGAAACTGTTTCTCCCCTTTCTGAAATAACCACTATCAGTTGAGTCTGACCTGAGTCTCTGTATTCACCAGCAATATGGGATCAGTTTGAAGCTTTGAAGCATTATCTAAAAGCTAAATATAATTTGGGCTATTGCTTGTGCTTAGTACGCCTGCCTTTTTCCCTACTGCTCTTCTCTCCTTGTCCCTGTTTACATGGAGAATTGACAGCTGTGGCCTCAAGCAGGGTGTGTTTGGTAGCTGCAAGATTTGGATGCCAAGTTCTGGGATATCACTCACAGCGGCATTTGGGTCTGTGATAGGCTCTGGCATTGCACTGCCTGCAGCTGTGAGGCTCTCTGAGGTGGTGTCAGGTCAAGCTGCCTCCTCCATGGCAGAGCCCCTTGCTGATCACTTGCCACTTTCTGTGCCAAATGCTTCCTGATACGGTATAGGAAATCCACACCCAGGATTCTTATGGCCACTGTGGGTGGAGTCTGACCTGCATATATTGTTTTGCTTTAGTTCTGTACTGCACCTGTAAAATTGCCTCACACCGGAAATGACATTACATCAAAATCTTGCACTTCCAGTGCAAGCTTACTTTCAGAGGGCTCTGAGTAAATTCTTCAGGCGATCCTCAATGCTCAAATATATTTTAATCAGGACAAAGTTGCTTCTGGAGATCTCCTGAATCTGTTCTACAAACTGTAGGAAAATCAACATTCCCAGCAGTTTGCCATGTATTTTATTACACCTGCTCTTGATTGCCACCAAGTTACTGACGAATCCCTCTGGCACCAACTGCATGGCCATGTACAGGAAAATAACAAACTTCCACAAAGAAAATGTGGCTTACAACGTGCTCAGGAGATCATCACCTCCTTCAGAGTGTTTGAGTCTGGCAGCAACTGGGAGCATCCTGCAGCCTGCTTGCGGGAGCTCAGTACTGGGCACTGAAAACACTTCTGGTAATTCCAGACTTTTGAGTTCACCTCAGGTGCTTTTGCTGTGGAAAGCTGACTATAATAATGCCTATTTCTTCTTCTACTTCTATTTATTGTCCACCTTTTTGATTCTGCCTTTGAGATAAGCTTATGCAGATATGTGTTTCTGTAGGTATGCCACACTGGTGTAATAGATGCATCAGGTCAAATGGGGTTAACTGGACAAAGTGAATTGAATTGGTAAATGCAGTGATTCTCTTCCATATAGCCAGCAAAACAGCCATAAAACAAAACCATAAAATGTTTTTCTTGGTGTTTATTTTCTAAAGAGCATCATGGTCACAAGAAGAATGAAATCTGAAAAGGTGATAAGGAGAAAAAAGTTGACTGAGAAAGTAATTTTAATTATTCACCTACCCAGACTAAAACTAACAGGATAAAAAAAAGTAAAAATTACAATATCTGTGATAGATGAATTTCAAATAAGAACCTGTGGACTAACAGATAAATTCCTAATCTTTTACCTGTATCAGTGTAAATGATGACTGCTCAGGAACTCTAAAAAGCAGTGAAATCAGATTTCAGCCTTTGTTCTGCTAGAGCAGCTGTTCTAGAACATGCACTAGAAATTGTTTTGCTGTGAGGGAAACAGAGCTACTCTTGGGATGGAAACACTGAAAAGAGATGGGGAATATACATTTTTTGACCCTGATAGTGAAGTAATGTTACTAAGATCCTTTCTTAAATGTTCTCACATAGCAAGCTGCAAAGACCTTATGGTAACAAATGACTAACTTTATCACCAGTTTTATCTCCCCTTCAGAGAGCCAACTGACTGTTTCAACGTGCTATTTTAGCTACTCCTTTATGTCTGTTAAGATAGAGGCTTAATGTAGTCATTTAACACTGATAAATGTCATAAGTCAGTAATGTGTTATGTGGCTTCCCCAGAATGTTTCACTCTTGTTCTGGCTATCTGGATACAAGGGAGAGCATATCTAACTTTCTTTCTGGATCCTTCTGTGGATTGCAGTGTGGTCTAGCTGATGAAATAAGTGTTCACTGTATAGCAGCTGGTGAAAGGTGCCCATTAAAATATTAAATGTAAAACTGCTTAAAAAAGATAGTATCAGGTATGATTAAAAGTATGGTTTAAACATGGATTTTTTTTTTCCTTTTCTTTTACTTAAGATCAGTTTGCAATAGGAAAAAAAAAGGTAACTGTTGCAGGAAAAAATATGGGACTCAGACTACCAAAAAAACACCCATAGATGTTTGTTGTAATTGCTACTGTGAAACAGAGATTACTTACAATAACACTAGGTTTTAAAAAAACTTTCATGATTTAAAGCCCCACTCTTTGATTAATTTTACTAGTAAATTAAATTAAAACATTCTGCTAGCCAAGTATCATCTCCAAACTGTTGAAGTGATGAGTAACATCCTTGAGGACAAAACTAGAATGGCCATCATTCCTCAGGAGGAGATTTCAGGCATTCCTGGCTTTGAGGGACCACTGGAATATGCCCCTCTCTCATGCTGTACTTTGCCCTGCTCTGTCTGACAGGCAATTTAGTATTGCATAATGTCTCCTTCATCAGAATTATAGACGATGCAGGCTGAACCTGCTGAAATGATATTAACAGTACTGAATCAAGCACTGTCCTGTCACAGGAAGTATGGTGATCAGTCAGTTATCCCCACACCAACCCTCAGATCAGGCTTCAGCAAGTAGGTGTAAGGCATGGCGTTCACCAATGCTGGGTGTTTTTTCCCAAAGGCTGTCAGAAATCCTCAGGATCATCTCAAAAGTTGCTTATGTCGATCAGCTACTGCTCTGGTGGTGACACTTTTTCTGTCAGAATGACATATACATCAGCATGTAGTCCCAGGGGCTGGCAGATTTCCTTGGGCCATCAGAGAGGTTCTGGAAGCTGTTTTGTGGGATCTGAGTGTTCCTCTCTGTGCTATTTGTACTAGAGATAGCCACTATACATTTCCTTTGCTATATCAGTGAACTCTCACATTTAATGATTAACCTGTATTGGTGGTAATTGGGATTATGATGACTATAAATATAACTTTAACCAGATTAGAACATGCCTAAGGCCAGAATTAGACTTTCAGAGGCTGACAGAAAAAGGAGTCCAAGTGCTGACAAGCTAGTGTAATGTGTAGTAAGCAAGTTTAAAAACAAAAACATGATTTAAGGAATGTGCTAATTAATACAATATAGATACTGAAAGCCATGGGAAACTGTGAGAGGGCTCTGTTTCCTTCAAAGTTTAGAAGTAGCCAGAATATTCTATGCTTGAACTAGATAACAGCAGCTGTTTGCCAAGGTAGGGGAGAAGACCCGCTCCATTTGAATCACAAGCTGATCTTTACCATCTTAGGCAAAGAAAGCCTTCCAAAGCTAACCAAGATAGTGTTAAACCCAAGAGAAAGGAATAAAATCTTTATTTGTTATTAGTTCATCAGTCTCACAATTCAGCAGGTCAAATTCAACTAAGTTCTTCACATTTGATGAACTGGTATAATTTTTTGGACTGATTTGGCAGTGAGCTCTACAAATGAGACTGCTGTGCTATTTTTGTCTAATATATCATATGAGTGCTAGACCAATGTAAATTACTGTACTTAATACCTGTAGGTGAGCACAACAGTCCACTTTGTAGAAATGCATTTGAACAACTTCTCCAATGCTAAATGATTGGAAATTTAAAGGAATTATTCTGTATGTTATGCTGAATGACTTGGTGAAAAATAGTTTGAAAAGTGTATTTCATAATTTATTGAGAACTTCATGGTTTGATGTAAGGGGAGATGATTTCTTCTATCCACTTCCAAATGGATATTTACATCCCTAGTCCTAGATCATGTAATATCATATTGTGTGTCTGGTAGCTGGTTCTGATCTGAGTTATATTTGGGCTTTGAGGGTAAAAAAAATGTAATCCCACTATTAAGAGATTTTTCTTCCTGTTTTTAGCCATTCTTGTACTTCTAGGGTAGTAAAATGAATGACTTTATTAACTACTCTTTAGCTGACTGAAGTGAAGGGATCTCTTTCAGAAAAGATCACTGTGATATTGGCATCAGACAGTTCTGTATTCACTTTTACTTTAGAGAAAAAAAAGAAAAAGAAATTCTGGGATGTGCCTTTGACCGTATTTTGTGTAAAGGCAAAAAGTGGAAATGGAGCGGGGGGAAGATTGAGGGAGATGTTCAGAAAAGATAATGTGTGTAAATGAGAGGCCAAAAGAAAGTGAGTCAGACAGAAATTGTTTCTGGGTTTAAAAGGAAAGGCAGAGCTTATTCATTTTGTCTCCTTCAGTGAGTTTGTCTGAGTCTGCCCTAGAAGAGGTCAGGGATGTGCTTGGATGGCCACTCTCATGGTCTGGCAAACACTCTGCTGGTGGCTGCTCACAAAGAAGTGACACATTCCTTTTAAACTGGTTAGGTTGCCTGCTCCCAGCTTGAGCAGTGATGAAAGTTGTGTGAGGAGGAACCAATGGCTGCACAATTAGTAAAAGATGTTCATGTGGAACATAACACATTTCTTGGGCAGGGTCCTGTAATCTTAGATGGGATGGCATTATACTGTGCTTTCACATTGTTTGCCCTTTTATATACCAGGGGACTATTTGGAGAAGCAAATGGTGTTTGGCATGAGTCTGGCTCTGCATAATTTACATCACTGTTATTGTATTTTATAGCATGCGGGTAAAGACTGGGTTCTGAACAGAGTGTATGGAAGTGTGACTGCCATTTGTCAGTCTGGATTTAACTAGTTGCATTAGCTGTAACAGTGGAGACTGAGCGACCTGGATGTGCCTGCATGCAGACAGAAACATCGAGAAACAGTTACTTTATTGGAGAGTGGCCCAATTTATAACAGGTTTCATGCTTCCTATTTTCTGACAGTGCAAGTCTGGACTCTTATCGATTCAGATAAGTATGGGGAGAGAAAGGGAGGGAAGGGGAAGAATTCCCACAGACGGCACTTGTACAGCTGTAGGTTACCATCTGATGCTGCTGCTGTATCCAACTGTTGTGTTAGTATTTATTCTAGCACAATGCTGCAGAAATAAAATTTAAAAAATCAAAGGAAAGAAAAAAATGACAAACCTAGAATGCCTCACAGCAGTTAGCTTGACAAAGCCTGGCTCAGTCAACCATTTAAACACCTGCTTAAATCTCAGGACATTCAAAATTCAGCAACTCTTATAAGCACAAACTTATGCTTATGCTCTAGAGCTTTGCTGGTCTAGGTTGATGGACTGGGAAAAAGGAGATTTTTTTCAATACTGAAGAATTATGAGCTTAATGCAGTGGTAATTTGTCTAGTTTTTATACCTCAGTGGAACAGGTGTAAAAGAGCATTGCATCCCAACAGTAGAGTTGTGCAGCACTAGTGTACATACAAATGACTGCAACATCCGTGAGATATGCAGGGTCAAAACACGTTGCCCTGGTCTCTGACAGCAGGTATTTCCCTGGAAACACACAAAGGCCAAATTGAGACCTGAGAGAGATGGCTTCAACTTTGGAATGACAAACACATACCCTAGATTTGAACGTGACCTTAAGCTGATTTGAGTTTCCAGTTGAAATATATCAGAGAAACCAGAGGGGTTCTTCCCCCCCCACCCCCTCCTTTTTACGTGAAATATTTTGATGACAAAATTTGTTTCTGGTGGTACAACACATGATGATATTAAAATGAATGCAACTAATCATGACTGAACAGGAATCATATAAACCTGCTTAAAATCTCTGAGGAAAAAAACTTAGCTGAAAGCTACAGGTACTTCTCAAGCAGGAGGGGCTGCTTTTCTAAAGAGACTGTATTTATAACGGGTGGCTGGATATCTGCATGCTGGCTCAGTTCCCTGTAGTAAGGAACTGACCACATTACTATTTGCAAACACAGGGTTCACTCAAGTGGTACTAAAAAGAGAAGAGGTGGGGCAAGCAGAGCTTTAAAAAGAAAAGAGGAGTCTGTCCAAGTTTGAATGTAAAAAGCAACTGCGTTTCTGAGAAGGACAGTACCTGGAGATCTCGCTGCCTGTACTCCACTGAGAGATGTGGTGAAGAGTTTTCCAATTTTTAGGACTTATACAGCAGTTTTGCTTGTTGCAAGGAAATTTGCAATGATCCTTGCGAGCATTGCTTTTAAGCTGTGTTAAATTTGTGGCAGGAGGGTCAGGCATTTCATACTTGGCTTCCAAAAGAGAAAAAAAAAAGAAACTAGAGAGACAGAGAAAAAAAGCCCTGATGTGTGCAGGGAAGAAATCTCCCAGGAATTTATTCAAGGTTGTAGTCAGACGCAGTAAGGTCTAAAGTGACAAGAAAAACAAGGCAAAGATAAAACTTGGTATTGTGATAAGATGTCTGAGTGTAAAGTGGGAGATTGCAGAAACCTTTTGGGATTGCACATGTTCATCTTCTCCTGGATATGACTGAATACAAGCTAGTTTTTCTTTAGTGACGGCTCAAAAAAACCCTCAAGATTATGTTTCCCTTCCTTGTTGCTTTTTTGCCGGTGGTTTTTAAAATTGGTTTTGTCAACCTCTCAGCTCTGCAGCACTGGAACTGTCCTAATGGATACAGATTAAAGCCTGAAAACTCTGCTTGTGTAGGTAAGTTGCTGAACATTCCCAGATAAAGAAAACTGCATTTGTATTCTCTCAATTTAGCTTTATAATTTTCAAAGAGTTTTTTTACAGATTGCTTGTGTGTTGTACTGGCAGAACTGATAAATCAGCTTCTCAATATCTGTTGCTTCTCAAAATGAACAGAGCTCATTTTTTTTCCCAGAAATCAGCACTTGTCTGTCAGTTTAAGTATTAGAAAGCAGGATACATTTTCATATGATCGTTAAGAAATCTGAACTGTTCTCTAGTGCACAAAACTCCTTGCTGTAGCTTTCAGTGTCTCTGTAGTTTCAGTACACGTACATGCATGTATTCATGCTTCTATATATGTAAAATTTGTGTACAAATGTGGTTTTTTATTTCTATATGCATATAGAAAGAGTATTTTATTGATTATGCATTAGTATACACTTAGATGCGGGTTAGATAACTTCAAAAACTATTCTTCCTATGCTGATTGGTGCATGTAGATGTGTTCATATTAGTACGTCTCATACAATACATGAATTGCAGATGTGTTTGATACTGTAGTACTGAAGTCTGGGCGAAATGTATGACACTGATATTACTATAATCACCTCCAATGATTTAGAGCATGTAAAATGCAGGTTCCTATTCTTTACGAAGTTCAAGACAAAAAATGACAGAACCCTTCTCCCTCCCCTGCTACCTTGAGGTCCAATTTTTTTAAGAAATCCAGAGCCAATGAAGTTGTGGGTTTTGCAGTAAGGAGATAAGGAAATTCTCTGTAAGGATTCAAACAAACAGACATAATACTTGGATTTAATGCTTTTGCCTTAGATTCCTTGGGCTTCTCTTGGCCCTTGGGCTCTGACTCAGTTCTTGTCGTGATTCTAGTGATGTAATAACAGGTGCCTCCTCTGTGCATTCTGCCAAGAAATACAATCTTGTAAGCAGAAAATAGAAGTATGCATGTTAAATGATGTCATACTGAGAGAGGAGGAGCTAGGAATTTTTTGTGTACAAATTATAAACCTGACTGAAGGTTTATCTGAGAGCCAAACACACCTAGGGTGCTTCCACACTGATGCTTCAATTTAAATAAGAAGCATACTTCTGAAATTGATCTCCGTATTACCACCTCTTACTATGCTTGCTTCACATTAAAAAGCACTCAAAATACACAAACTGGATTCCCTTTAGGCAAGCTTAAACCAGGGGGTGTTCCTGTAGAAAAGCACCTACCCTCTCTGCTGTTAATGGCTGTTCAGTCCATGGGACCAGACTAGACCTGGTTGTCTGAAACCTCAATCTGAAATATATGCAGTGTATATACCATATCCTTAGCAACTGTTGCACTTTACACAACCTCTCCTGCAGATGATACTATTCATTAATAGGTACTTTGCTTCCACAAGGGAATTAGGATGTTCATTAGTTATGACTTCTGTATTACGGAATTGCCCAATTAAGAGCTCACATATGATGGGAGAATCCTGCTGAGATGAAGGGTATTGATTGGCAATTGTTTAGAGCCAAAAAAGGGCTCTAAATATTAACATGAAAAGTGCTGCAAAGACATATTTTTTTATTTCAGTGAACGTATTTTGCATATTGGTCCACATTGCTATTTCATTAATGAAGACATAACCTGCCCTGCATGTCTTTTATGTTGAAAATTAGCTGCTGTATGAATGGAGGACTCTAGGTAAAGCACCAAAACAGATTGACCAGTAGCTCAGCAAACTCTCAAAGAAATAGTAATAGAAGAAATCTTCTGCATAAAAGCTAACATCACTATGACATACTCTGAGCAATTCCATGACATAGAATAAGTGAAAAATGAGATATGTTAGGGTAATTTTTCAATTACAGACCACTGGATTACAGGGGATCAAACGAAGGTGAAATTCTGACATGAACTGTAAGACTGAAGGATGCTTTGGTGTAAGGGTTTCCCTGGCTCTTTCCTCTGTGTATTGGATACACAACTGGTGTTCTGACCAGAAGACTGGACGTATGACATTCTGGTTCAATAACTATGTGAGACAGAGGGTGCAGTGAAAGCAAGTGGGAGGAAGCTGGAGGCAGGCTTTGAAGGTAATACTAGGGATAAAAGTGGTGAGTGGGAGATGTGACTCATACCACTGACTTCTGAACAATGACAGCAAGCTGAATCGTGGCTTGGCGACCGTTCTGGGTGAGCTGTAATAGATATACCAATTGTAAAATATTCTTAATCATCTGTGACTCTGGTGGCAACCTGCCAGCCATAAGGACTACCCTGAACTGAGGAGGTGTCTGCTCTCTGTTACCGGTGACTTACCAGAAAGTGTGTAGGCTTTTCTAGATTTGTTTTCCACACTGCCACTACTGACAAAGGTCTGGGCTGGGCTCTTCTTACATTGCTAAATAGCTCACTTCTTAATTAGTTCCTTTTATTTCTCTGGATATTCAAAGATCAAAGACCTCCTCATCCTGTGGAAGTATAATGAAACCTAACCCTAAATGTCACACAGTTTTATACAGTTATTTTAAGAGAGATTATTTGAATCCTGACTTCGTATGTCAAGAGAGGAGAGACTTTTCAGAGGGGCTGTGTCCTACAACAGCAAGGTTGACAGGAGAGAAAGTATGGAAGAAGAGATCACAAGGTCAGAACAACACTAGTCTGGTGAATGAATGCATCAATTTATTGACAAGTTATGGTAGAATTGGAAGCATTTCTACATTTTTTGGCATTGCCATTTTAAATTAATAATTTATTTTAAGCTGATATCAGGACTGGGGACTCAGTCACCTTTAAATAACTCGCTTCGTTAGACCCCAGTAAAAACATAGAACCTTCTACCGCTGAAGAAAAATGGTCTGACCTACAAAGGAGCCTACAAAATAAAAACATATGCATAGTGGATCCCAGGAGAGCTTTGATTTCCAACATACTTGACAACATAAGCATACGTGGTACACCAGGGGATGGGCCTGTACCTGTTGGAATCTGTTGCCTGTGCCCTCCTGAAATACCACTTTAACAACAGTATTTTTTATTCTGTCACGTTGTATAGACTCTTTCCCTACTCAAGACCAAAAAAGTTTTCCACATGTCACTGTTTATCTGAAGAAGACCCTAGAACAGCCCCTTGCATTATCAATTTTAGAGTAGATACTAACCCCTGTTAGTCTTGGGATACTCTAGGTAAGTATATTTTCTTCTGGATGCTGCAACACTGGAGGTGTACTTTGGTTTCAGGGCTAACATTAAATACTCACTACGTAAGTTTTAAAAGTGAAGAAAGATAGTTATTTTAAAAAACCCAACAGTATTGTAAAAAAGTCTCGGAAGAAGGCAAACCAAAACCCACAGTACTGAAGTTTTACCTAATCATAGGTTCTTAAACTCTGCAGATCCTGACATTAACTGCTCAGTCCTTGTCACTTCTTCAGGACTAACATGCTGCACATTCCAACAGAGCTAGAGCCTGCAATTGAAGGTGACAACTGCAGCTATCTAGGTCAGCTCTTTTGGTCAGACACTTCTTTCTGTGTCTCAAGTTTTCCTCTTTTCTTTCTTACTGTTCACCTCTCTCCTGCCATGGAGCACTGGAGATGAGTAATATTAAGTTATTACTCTTTGTTTTACATCTTTAAATTTACTCTAATTAGCTAAATCCTGGCTTCACTTTGCTCCATACAGCCTTCTGAAGACATGCTGTTAAAACTTCTTGGCTGTATTCTGAGAAATATGAAATGCCAAAACCTTATGAGTTCACAGCTCTCCTTTCTTTGCAAGCATCTCATAAGAAACAGTAAGAGCCAATGAAATGGGGAACTGCTTTTTCTCCCCCTGTTGTGGCAGGGATAAACCTGCTAAGTTGCCACTGTTTCCCTCTGTGTCTCAGAAGAGCAGCAGTCAAGGCGTGTTTGTTTCCTTGTTTTCAGTAGTTATCTTCCAGCTAGCTCACTTCACATAATACTGCCTTGGGGAAAGATGCTCGTATTTTTACCAAATAGTATTCAGGAGTTCTTGAGCAGGGGTCTGAACCCAGAGACCAATTCATGAGAAGATTCACACTGAATTATCTGGAAATTAGATCCAGCTGAATGTGGAAAAATACTGTCTTCAGCTGTAAAAACTCAGATCAAAATAGGAAAGAGGCAAATATATTACAAGAAAGGACAGAAATGGCATCACACATCACATGATGCTTAATACTGAAAAGGGCTAAGGGGCAGACTCCAGGGCCAATAACTAATACTACAAGACTCATTGTTTTTTCAGGAGAAAATGGCAGTTATTCTCTTTAAAAACAAACTGATTATTTTCTAGAATCTAATTTGAAATCTGATTTTAAAGGGAGCTGGATGACAGCATTTGATGGATGCCTCATGAACTTGCTCTTTGAAAGGCAAGCCAATAATAGTCTGTTGAAAGTTGCATGATCCGGGAAGTAGAGGTCCATACTGCAGTTAGTAATTTACGCATAGAATTTATTTTGAAGATAAAACCTTTTTTTTTCATTCTAGTGAGCAAACTCTTGAGATCGGAGTCCAGAAAGTAAAAAAAAAAAAAGATATTGTAGTTCCTGAAAATCTTTTTTGCCCTTTCTCTTTGAGATATCTATGAGTGGTTACTAAATTCCATTTAAATTCTAAATTTGATTCTATTTTATACTTGATAAATAATAAGCTTGCTCTTGCTGTCATATCTGTGATATGATCATCTCTGTGGCTCTGGGCTGAAAGAGTCTGGGAGTTGATAACCACCTTATTGTATTCATATTGTATTTCTTACCATAGTATGGGAGCACTTCACCACCTCTCTCCTCTCAAAAATTGTGAATGATAAGGTTGCATTTTAAGACTCATTTAAAAGTGGAGAGAAAAGATACTGAGCTATGCATCATCTATTTTATTGTGGTCTGCTGGTAGCTGGAGTATCTTTTTCCATTTCTAGCTATTTTCTGTTCTTTGAGCTGTATGCTTTAAACAAAATAGATAAAAAGAATGGGCTGCTTTTTTCGTCACCCAGATAAAATTTCATTTTCAACTTTGTTGAAAAGATTATGGTGCTGCTAGATATAGTGGATTGAATTAATCCCCAGTCCAACTTGACAGGAACTAAATTTGTGTGAGGTTATTTGAGTGGATGTATCTGCACATATATATGTATATAATGTAAGTATTTGGGGCCATAATGAAATGCAAGTTCTAGCTCACTGTGGTTTCTCTGTATCCCTGACATGCATACTAATGGTTCAACCTTCTGCAACCAGAGCCTTTCTCAGGACTCTCAATAAAGTAGTATATTTGTATGCAAAGTCATTGAGAGCTGCCAACATCGTGATGACATGATTCATCGTTTTTGCTGATTCTCAAGGCATTTTTTGCATAAAGAAGCCTTTGAGAACTAAGCAGAACCTCATTCTTTCTTTCAGAGCTGGCTGTCAGGGCACTGCAGACAGCTTTTGTGTTCACTAAGCCGATTTCTTTCACAGGGTAAAGTTCCCACTGGGGGATGTGGTTGCCAGGACGCGTAAAACAGCTACAGCAGGATGCAACTCCATGCTTTCCTTTGGCACTAAAAGTGCAGATGAAAGCACTGCTAGTTACACCTGATGGATGATTTTGTGATCGAGTTCTCTTAAATCTTAAGAAACAGCTTTGTTCTGTTTCTTTTTTTCGTTTGTTTTGGGGTTAGTGTTTTTGGTTGATTGGGTTGGGTTTTGTTTGTTTGTTTGTACTTTAAGCAAAGAAGAGAGTGTGTTAAGCATAGGATTCCCTTCTGTTGTTAATTCCATAAAAACCAAACATTCACAGTGCTGCTGTGTGTTTCACAATAGCACTGTGTCTCTTGGTTCCTCCTGTTTACCACTGGAAGCGGCATTCTCCGGTGGCCGACCTGCCACTGTGTCCCTGGCCTTTTATCGGGCAGTTATTATTCTTCCATGATAGCTGTTCTTCAGCTAGAGGGATGGCTTGCTTTTCAGTATGTGTGGGATTTGCTTGATTATGTGAGTTTTGGTGATGATGAAAATGGACAGGTCAATAACCCTGAAATCTTCAAGTACAGTTGCTGGGGAGACAGTGTAAATTCTTGTAGCCTGATCAATGAGTATGCTCTTTCCTGTTTTGTACACTCATATAAAGCTGGAAAATCCATCCTGTAAATAAAAGGTCATTGTCCTCTTACCTTGGTATGTAGTTCAGTAACCTGTGCTTGGTTAAAGCATGTCTTCCCAGTCTGATCCTGACTTTAGAGTATCCTGTGATGTTTTCCATGCCTTCAGGGTTTTTCTGAATAGCTAGTTGCCTTAGTGAATTCCCTTCCTGTTAAAATTTGAATTTAATATCTGAATTTGAATTCCCTGGCTTCAGTTCTGCGCCATCAGTCATTGTTTAATGGTTCCTGATTAGAGTATCTTTTAGAAAATATCCTACTTTTTCTTTGTAAAGGTATTTATTTATGGTGATCAATCTTCTTCCAAATTTCTTTCTGATATTCTAAGCATTCTGAACTCTTTAAGTGTCTCACAGAAAAGCACTTTTCCATACATTCAAATCAGGCTTTTTATCCTTGTTGTATATACCTTCTAATTTTTTGAGTTCCTTTAACAACCTATATCTGAGAAATACAAACAGCATACCAATATAATCTGACCACTGCCATTTACAGAAGTAATTTTTTTTCCCCACGTCAGTATTTTTTCCTGTGTTTATAGGTGTTTCATGCCCACTAACATGGTAAGAGGTCACCTTTCTATCCTGTATGAACACAAATCCTTCTCAGAGAAAGCAGTTCCATATACAATCTGTAGGTCAGGCCTACCTTTTTTTATTCTTATTTAATGTGCTCTTTATTGTGATTGAATAATAGCTCAGCAGTGTTTCACATAGCTTAATCAAAAAACTTCTCTCTTTAGCAGTCTTACATCCAAACAGTTGCCTTTGTCACCTATACTTATGATTTCCACAGAGGAATAACATCAAGTTCATTTAAAAGCTACTATTGTCATAAAAGTATTTTGACTAACATAAACTACATTATAGCCTTTATCGACACAGTCTTGCACCTGCTGCGGCACTGGTGACTAGATCAGGTTAACTCTCTGGCTTAATCAGTCAGGTACGTGGTTTGAAAACTAGTGTTCAGCAAGAGAGAGACAACTGGTCTTTGTGTCTTGTACCAACAGCAGCTGGACAATGATCTGAGGTCACCAAAGCCCCCCCATATGGGCTATCACAGAGGTCTTTAGTTTTAATGCCATCCAGACAACGTTTGCTAGGAATATCTAATTTTAAAATGGTGACCTGGAGCTTGTGGTTTCTGTAGCCCATTAACACTTCTAAGCCAGTCAAACCTTTCTAGAGGGGATTTGGGGGAGTTACTCCCTAAATGCTGTGGAGAATGGAATGTACAATCCTAGTACATGAGGGAAAATATTCTCCTGAAAGCTGATTGTTTGAAGAAAATTGTGGGTTAGAATTAGAGTACTTCATAGAATTACATTGCTGAAAATATTTCTGCTTTACCTTCATAATCCGTTAAACAGAAATCGGTTGCACGTGCTCTGACTACATTTCATGCACTGCCAAATTAGTTCATCTGCTATTTGGAACATAAGGTTGTGGGAAAACTCTAAAAACAATATGAAACTTTCCCTAGTCTGTACAGACACATTCGGTGACTGTAAAGCATTTACATTATTTTTTAACAACTTTGATACTTGACAGAGAAGAAACCCCTAAACACTTCAGATACATATAGTTTCTTAAATCAGTTAAAGGATACAGGACCCAGAACCATGGTATATCAGAGATCTAGTTGGTTAGCTCTCCCTAAGTTACTGAGAATTTTTCTTTTAAAGTTCTGTGAGTTGATTAAATTGCTGTTCCTTGTAGTTAAGGTGCCATTTCTGCTCTTCTTTAAACTAAGAGAATTCTCACATGACACTCACAGTCCTAGTTTTGGTTATGAATCAATGTCCTTTAGTAACTTAATCAAGTGTGTCTTGTTAAAACAAAATTTGTTGAGTCTTTTATTCCTGCATATGCAAAGTCAGCTGATAAAACCCAGAACAAAAGCCACTGACATCTAATAGTATTTGGGCAAGGAAGCAGCTGCTCCTTATAGCAGCCCTCACAACAGTTGAAGAAAGTATACAAGAAACATGCCAGCATATGGTACTGCCAGACGTCAAGTACCTTGGAAAACTGCATCTGTTTTCAGTAGGCACTAAAATTTATCTCAATTTTGTGGGACAATTATCCGTGATATTGCCAAAGGGATTAATTTCTTTTCCCCTTACTGTAAACAATGCTCCTCAGTAGTAATATTTTTTTTTTGAAAAATAAATTCCTTAATTTAGGACTTAATTAACAGTTACTGCCTCAACCCTGATAAAACACCATAAATACGTCAAATATCTTTTAATTTCTGAAGGCTCTAGCTTAATCTGCCAGTTAAAAGTCCAGTTTCTAATTAGTTTGCTTGTTGCCTTGGTTTGGGCTTGTGGCTGTCAGAATATAGTGGGAGTTTTAGTGTTTTGTATGTGTGTTTGAGATTTGACTCAAACCAAAATGAGCTCAGCGTTGAACTCAGTGCTCTGGCAGACTGCTGCTTTGCTGTTTTGCAAAGTCTGTTAATTTGTTGGCAAAATTATTATTGTTGATAAAGGGATAAAGATTGACGGAAGCAGCTGCGAGCAGCATTTGCCTAGCAAATAATAACACAAATCAAGACAAGTCTGTTCCCTGTGTTTGGGCAATTAGAGACCAGAGTGCCCAAACACAAGGGAGAAGGGTAATTTCCCTAGACGTCAAAGGAAACTCAGAAAAACCCCAACACCCTCCAGAATCACTATGAGCATGACAATGGACAAAACAATAATTCAGAAACCAGTGCATGAAGGAATACAGCCATCCTCATCTTGCTTTTTTAATGATGGGATATTAAATTTTGTGACCAATTTATTATTAGATAACTATGTCAAAGGTACTCTTTCTCCTTGCTCATGCTGCTCTTCCAAGCTGAATTTTCCTGATCTTTTTCAAATGCCTGTTTCAGATATTGATGAGTGCCTTGAAGGTGGTTTGGGAACCTGCGGCCAAACCTGTATCAATATTCCAGGATCCTACGTCTGCTCTTGTTTGCCTGGCTACTCTTTGGATATTGACAAACGGTCTTGCTATGTGAATGGTAAGGTCACTTTCTTTTTTGATGACTGAAAAAGAGATTTAGAGATTTAGTTAGCTTTATTTTTCAAAGTGAACCATGCCTGCTGGTCCCTGCTGGACAGCGACTGGGGTGCTCTGGTTCACTGATAAAAAAACCTGTCTCTTCTATTCTGTGGGTAAGTGGCAAGGCCAAGAGTGGGTGCCACAGAAGAGTGATGCTGAAGAATGAAAAGTATAGTGGTGAAAAGATGAATGAAAATATGAAAATATGGAAACAAATAAAACTAAACAATTATTTCCTGTTTAGCCTTCTCTGCGTGCTCAGAACTGTAAACTCTCTTATCCCATTCTAACTACTTCCAGGAAGATGTGTCAGTACAAAAGATTTTGCTACCTTAGCCTCTTTCAGTCTAGTGGTGTTGATGTCTTTCCAGTGTGTCTAGGTTTTAGGGACAGTGCTGTGAAACTGTAAGCAGGAAGCCCTTATTTTTGGTTTCATCCATTAGCAGTGTCTTAAAAAACGAGTGCTACTATAAGTTATCTCTCTCCCTTGCTCTGTCCTTAACTATTTAAAAATAAATTGATTTTTAAATGTGGAAGATGCATTTAAATTTAACAGGTTTTAGCTCTTCTAAGAGAAAAATATTCACAGTTGTGGCCTTTGAATAACTTTCATTGTGCCTTCAACTAATGTTACCCTGGGAAAAAAATCAAGTTGGATTTTACTGATTGGTTTAACCCTATATTTGCATCTAGAGTATGAGGTGGGAGTGCTCTGGAGTACACTTCTCACCTCTCCACTTTCGTTTCCCAAATGCCTGGCTTTGATTCATGTCTGGGTTATGCCACAGCTCCCTCCTGATCCAGAATCTCAGGTTTTTTTTTTTTGACTAATATTTACCTGGGACTCTTGCTAATGCAGAGATGGGATGTGATAAGGCATTTTTCTGACTCGAGAAGTAGGAGATAGACTTGAGTCCCTATGCACGTAGCCTTTGGGACCATGAACATAACCAAAAATATTCCATATAGCTCCCAAACTGCCACCAACACAATAACTTTAGTTACCCCTAGAATCTTCATAATTATCAACTACATGTGACTCGCAAAAACCCAAACTGGATTTTTTATAGTCCTGCCTAAACATCTCTGGTCCCTTAAATAGAATGTTCCTATTTTTAAAAATCAGATCTTTTGTGAACTCTTCACTTCTGAACTGAAGAGATGTGAAAACAAACATGTTACTTAACTGCACAGGTATCTTTCAAAGAAAAATCCTACCTTCATATTGGAGGACTTCAACTTTTTAACACGTTATTACTAATATTTATAGTAACATTAGAAAGTGACTGATGGAAATATGGTGATGGATAAGGAGCCCTTATGCTAGGTATAAACCCTTCTGGGGGATGCACCAAGTGAAATACCGTTGTGTTTTAAAGATAGGAAGCTCTTTGGTGCAGATATTGTTTACCTGATCATTAAATCGCAAATCTGCAATAAAAAAAATTTGTTTCAATTCCTGTTCCACTGACAACCCTCATTGATAGTCACCTGATAGGAAATTCAGAGAATGTAAAGGACAAAACCAAAGTGTATAAATGCTCTTGATCAACTAATTGGCAAAAATGCAGGCACGGCAGCTGCCAAATTCCTTAGATAAATCGACCTCACTACACTTTACTGTTCATTTACCATTTATGTGAAGTAAATCTTCATAATTCAAATATGGTCACATGGGGTTGCTCAGTGCAAATAACAGCAGAAAAAAGGGAGTCATTAAAATCCTAGAAGCAGCTGCTATAATTGGGTGATAGCTTTAAACTTGACATACAAACCACTCTGTTAGTATAGGAACAATGTGCTGATCATCTTCACTGGGTTCCCCTCTGGGAACAAAAGAAAATTACATCTTGGGTGCTTGTCAGAACTTTGTTCACTTGAAGAAATCAAAATTGGTCTCAGTCCTCTGCTTTGAAAGGAGTTGTCAAACAACTTTGCAACTATGATGAAGGCAGAGCATCTGTCTAATATTTGTGAAGTGCTACTTGTTGAGTTTAAAGCATCGGGTTTTATGCTAACAGTAAAGATATTTAGTTAAAAAAGATACGAACCTGGTCAATAAAAACAGTTTAATTTTCAAAAATTTATGTGCAAGAAAACTGGTGATAGGGCAGTCTTGGTGATATGGTGCTCTATGGTGATACCCTAAAAATAACAAAGGATTTGACAAAACTTGGAGTGGTGTAATCAGCAGCCCCAATCATTATGCCACAGTAATTGTATTTCTATACATATCACCTGGTTTAAGGATGCGTCAAGGGTATTGGGACCATCCTAGTTGCTCATCACTTTCAACCTTAATTGGTTTTCTAGAATTTGGGGCATAATTGGAGCACTTTTTATTTTAATGTATTTTAAGTTACCCTTCACTCAGTATGAATACAGTTTTTGTCTGGAAGGAGTTGATGCTGTTGAGTTTTAAGTACAAGTCTTTTGTTTTCCTTCAGCCCTCTGTATGCATGAGAAACATCTACAACCTTTAGCTTTTTCCTTTGCCCTGTATTGGAATCTTTAATTTTCCTTTTTGAATAGTTAAAGTGAGACTCCAGGCCACCTCTATGTGATAAATTCTTGCTATAGCACAATAATTTGAAGTGGTTTTCTACCTGGAGACACATCCTTGACAAAACTCTTCCAACCTCAGCTGGCAAGCATGCAGTGATTGTTCTGACCTCTGACTAGGCTGTAGGATTTGGGATTAGTGGTAACAACCATTGCACTCTCAGTTTCCTAACTCAGATTTTGGACCTAATTTTCAATATTACATATAAAAGGATCATTACATTTATATCTTATTGGTTCTCTGTGATACACCTATCTTTGTAATAGAAAGCTATTATTAAAATATGAGATAGGTAGATCCTGAAGTTTCTCTTTGACTAGTATATTACTGATGAGAACTTAATGCAGCAAAAATGCAATTCTTATCAATTAATTGGTTTCTTTTTGTTTTCTCCACACCAGACCCTGCACCATTCCTGCTTTTTAGCCATGGAAATGCCATCTTTAGAATTGACACTGAAGGGACCAATCATGAAAGATTGGTTGCTGATACTGGTCCATCAACACTTATGGATTTTCATTATGTAGAAGAGAAAGTGTATTGGGTAGACTCTGAAAGGAGACTACTTCAAAGAATTCACCTGAATGGCACAAAACAAGAGGTAGAGTACTCAGTTCTCTGGAATTCTTCAAGTTAATGGGCGTAAAACCCCACTTGCTCTTTAGGTACAATTCTGCCTTTACTGTTCATTGATTAGCACTTTATTTTTGCTGTGTAATATTTCTGATCCTAAATCTAGGCTGTTTTACTGGCATTCACATTTAGTACATTCAGTATTTTCTCTGGATCAAGAGAAGGAGAGTTAAAAATGAAGGAAAGACAATTCAGACAAACTAAGGCTTTGTAGACATTAATATTTCTATCAGTTTTAAATTAATCTCTGGCATTATGGAAATTGTCCTCCAACAAAAGCTGACACAAATGCTATGAGAAGAATGTGCTTCAATTCCTACTCATTTTTTTCTCAAACCTTTCATTGGTTTCTATGGTTGCATAAATGCTTCTTTTGGCACTTCATCCTTTGTTCAGAAAAAACCATGCAGTTCATTGCATCTGATTAAGAAGGGCAGACAGGCTGTTGTGGCTGAACTTTAATGGTGTAAGGGCCTTCTTTTGTTTGAGAGAGATTGCCTGTGTTCGCGTACTCATGCGGAGTCTTCATTGATGTATTTTCACTGACTTTTAAGGATCAGAGACCAGCAACAGTGTGTTAGGAAGTCTTCCATATGTAACAGTACAGGTCTGGGTGCTTCTCAGTGTGTGAAATGCAAAAAGTTGTAGCGAAAAGATTACTCCAGTGTATTTCTTGAACAGAGCAGTTTCTCCTTTTGCAGGGTGTCTCTCTGTTCAGAGGGTGTATGTGTAAGTACAAAGACCAAATGAAAGTGATGAAAGAATAAGAAATAGCTACAGGTCTGAAAGAAAATGAAGCGAGCAAAGGAAGGAAATAGAAAGTTTCAGTCTGGCATTTTATTCCCTATAATGAAAGCCAAGTTTGGAGTAGTCATCAGGATACCTCTTGTCAACTCTTTTTTTTTTTGTTGTTTACAGAGACTATGCTACATAGACAAAGGCATTTCAGGATTTGCTATTGACTGGATAAATCAAGACATTCTCTGGGCCAATAGACAGAAAGGAACCATAGAAGCGACAGACATGAATGGGAAGAAACGCCGAGTTCTTCTAAGAGATGTTGGTCATCCCACAAGGATTATCATTGATGCTGAACAAAGGTAATTTTAAATGGATTAGTAATTTCATTGAAATGGACTCCAAATATGCAAGGTACTATGATTGCAGTTTCATGGAATCACAGAAATGGATTGTAAGGGGACAAAAAGATCATCTAGTTCAACCCCTCTGCCATGGGCAGGGAAACCCTTCACTAGACCAAGTCACTCAAAGTCCCATACAATCTGGTTTTGGAACACTTCCAGGGATGAGCATCCACAGCTTCTCTGGACAATGTGTTCCAGTGTCTCACCACCCTCTCAATAAAGAATTTCTTCCTAATATTCAATCTAAACCCACCCTCTTTCAGTTTAAAGCCATTCTTCCTTGTCCTGTCACAACATGTCCTTGCAAAAAGTCCCTCTCCATCTTTCCTGTAAGCCCCCTTTAGCTACTGGAAGGATGCTATAAGGTTTCCCTTGAGCCTTCTCTTTTCCAGGCTGAACAACCCGAAACCTCTTAGCCTTTCTTCATAAGAGACCTCTGATCATCCCTCTGATCATCTCTGTGGCCCTCCTCTGGGATCAGTCCAATAAGTCTATGTTCTTCTTAGGTGGGGTCTCAAAAGAGCAGAGGGGGAGAATCATGTCCCTCGATCTCCTGGTCACACTTCTTTTCATGCAGCCGAGGTTGGCTTTCAGTGCTGTAAGTGTACATTGCTGAGTCTCGTCGAGCTTCTTATTCACCAGCATCCCAAGTCCTTCTCCTCAGGGCTGCTCTCTACCCACTCTCCGCCCAGACTGTATTTGTGCTTGGGATTGTCCTGACCCAGGTGTAAGACCTTGCACTTGGCCTTGTTGAACTTCATCAGGTTCACACAAGCTCACCTCTCAAGACTGTCAGGGTCCCTCTGGATGGTATCCCTTCCCTACAGCGTGTTGACTGCACTACACAGCTTGGTGTTTGTTGTCAGCAAGCTATCTGAGGGTGCACTCAATCCCACTGTCCATTACACTGACAAAGATGGTCCCAATACCAATCCCTGAGAAATGTCACTTGCCACTGGTCTCCACTTGGACATTGAGTTTTGACTACAGCTCTCTGAGTGCAACCATTCAGCCAATTCCTTATCAACTGAGTGTTCCATCTGTTAAATCCACGTCTCTCCAGTTTAGAGAGAAGGATGTTGTGCTGGATAGTGTCAAATGCTTTGCACAAATCCAGGTAGATGACATAGAACACTCTTCCTCCTCCTCTGTCCCTTGGAGTAGGAAGTTATCATCAATATATTCCAGGAACCTCCTTGATTGCTTATGCCCTGCTGTGTTGTCCCTCCAACAGATATCAGGGTGCCTGAAGTCCCCCATGAGGACCGGGGCTTGTGGATGTGAGGCTGCTCCTATTTGCCTATAGAGGACCACATCCACTCAGTCTTCCCAGTCAGGTAGCTTGTAGCAATAATGTAACCTGATCCTCTACACCTTTTAATCCTGACCCATAAACTCTGCATTGGCTCCTCATCCATCCCCAATTTGAGCTCCATACACTCCAGCTGGTTGCTGACACAGAGTCAGTCTCCCCTGTCTGTCCTTCCTAAAGATCCTGGATCCTTACATTCAACACTCCAGTCTTAGGAACCATCCTACCATATCTCCATGATGCCAATATCACAACCCTTCAGGCATGTGCCCATGGTGATAGCATTGCTAATATTCTTCAGAGTCTTGCCATTTGAATGGGATTTAAGGCCTGGACATCAGCCTGTGTATTTTTTTTTCCTGATTTACTTTTCAATGTAGCATTTATCTATCTTGGAAATATTCATAGTCCTCACACCCACTCTCAAACGCCGTTGAAACACGTTACAAATGGCATTATAGGGATGTATTTCCTGAATATATGTGAAAGTTTGGGGAGACTCAAGTGTGGATATTCACCTAGGTGTGATTCGCTGTGCATAAAAGTTATACTCATGGGCTAACAGGGAGACCACTAAGACATTAAGAAACTGTAAAGAAAGTAGAGTCCAAGAAATCTAACATCATTTTTATGCCCTATGGCAATTTGCTTGTATGAAAACTATTGAGGGCTCTATTTTTATTGTGAAGTGAAAGAAAATCCCTAGTATGTTTACATGCACAGGCCTTAACGTGGACTAAATCTGACATTAGCAATGTCTTTCTCCAAACATGTTCAACTCTCAAGTAATGAAGGTCAATGTGATACAGTAATAACAGAGTTTTTCTTAGAATATGTGTCTGGCTATTACCAGTGATAGGATTTTTGTTTTAGGAGAAATAATGTAACTATTGCTATAGATTGTTTTACATTTTTGATGGTGTTTAGAAATGCCAAAAAATAAGGATTAAGTCTAAAGATGGCAAATACAATAAAGGCTGGCAATTACTCAAACTGTTTTCTAATCTTAATTTTTCTTCTCTTTCTATTTGCAAAAACTGTGAACAGAGACTATAACTTCCTTTGTTTCTTAATTTCCTTATCTGTAAAAAGCGAATCCTCACATTTGTCCAAACTTTCAGAGTAGTGACATTTCTTAAATGACAGGTGCTAGAGAAATGCAAGTAAATATTAGTAAACTGTTTAAAAATGGCAGAATAAAATTGGGCTGACCTGGAAATGTGTTTTCACTTATACATTAATACCTGTCATTACTATAGACTGTGTAACAGTGAGGAAAAGCTGTAAGGCAGAGGCTGATTCTTTCTACTGGTTTAATACAGTCCTTTACCAGATCTAATATATTTGGGGCCCTTAAAAAATTATAAATATAAACACAGTAAAGGTGGTTTTATGCTACATTGTTTTGTGCATATAAATCCTGCAATTTTATGATGATAGGTCAAAACAATATTGTTTCTCAGAATTTTTGTCCACGAGAAACCCAAGGAAAGAATCTAAACCCAAACATTAAAAAATAAAATACACGTGAATTAAGGACAAGTTGCTATTTTGGAAGAACTGCTGTTACCCTTAATCACATCAGTAAATCTGAGTTCTGATCTATGAATATCTTGACAAACAATTAGCTTCGGTGCATAACTGGTTTTAGTATTGGAGCTGTATTTTGACTGCGTTATAATTTAATAACAGCATAGTCTGGCTGCTATAACCAGCAGGAAGATAGAAATGAGAACACAAGAAATTGTTTTTAAGTTAAGTACTTAAGTGGTGTGTTCAACTAGAAATTCCAGAGGTAGATTCCTCCCCTGGGGCAGAGGGCAATGCAGACCTGCCTCAAAGACCTCCCTCTCCTCAAGTTTGCAGGTGTTCCCCATAGACTTGAGAGGTTATTCCAGTTTCCCTGTCTGAGTGCATGGCTGAACAAAGCAGAGAGACAGACAATAGTGGTTAAGCTGGGCTGATTCCTGCTTGACCTACATGAGAGAATTCTAGTATCTCTAGTAGTACTAGTAGTTCTAGTACCACACTGAGAAATTTTGTACACAGGAGCAACTAAACAATGAGTGCGTAGAAGAGATGTGGTTGTGCAAATGTAAGTTTTGTGGTTTTGTGTTCTGTATTCTTAACATGTCTCTCTCACCCACAGGCTGTTATTTTGGTCTTCAGATGGTACAGTTTCTAGCATACACCGGGTGTCCCTCAGTGGAAGCGATACGATAAATGTTTTAAGAACCACAGAAAAAATAAAGGCCATCTCATTAGATTTGGTTGACACAAGGCTCTACTGGATCCAACACGACCACCGGAAAGAGATTTCCCATATTGGATCATGCAACTATGATGGCAGAGATGTTCGTTTGCTCAAAAGTTCTGTTCGGTGAGTTTTCCTCAGCTTGTCAGAAATAAAACACTCATTTCAGGAGTGCTGTTAAGTTCTCTTCCTCAATCTTCCTTTTATTGTGTCAGTTCATAACATGAGGAGTATGAAGTGTAGTGCAAATGGCATGTAACTGTAAATTTAAAATTAATCATAGGAAAATGAAAAAAGTCACAGTTGTAAGGATAACACTGCCACTCAATACTCTCCATCTTCCAATCTTAAATGATAACTACTTAATCCTTAGAAATCCTCTCTGAGTGTTTATTAGTGGCCTTTTTCTGCAGATAGAAGAGCCAAAAGGAGAGATTAAATGATTTATCCAAGGTCACAGTGGGTGAGCTCAGGTGTCTGAGCTGTGCTGAAGAGACTGAACTAGATCAGGTCTTTCTCTTCCTCCTCTGAGTCTGTTGTCATCCTTAGCTGCTGGGTGGGGAGGCTCAGCTCTGTGCTCAGACTCTCCAGCAAGCATCAGCAGATGTGTTGGAAACTGTCCTGTGCAAGAGAATTGTCCCCCTCTGATCCCGAATGCTGGGGCTAAGCACAACTGAGGGGGCTGTTAGACCATGTGCTTTTGACTTCCATGCTCTGCAGGGGTACAGGGGCTCTGTGCTGGTCATGTGTTCAGTGAGGTGCTTGGGAAAGGTTACCCTGTGTCACTGCAGTGTCAGTTGGTAGGGCTGGATAGGCACATGTGTAGCAGGGATTGTCAACAGCAGAATGAGAAAAATATGTGGTTTAGCTGGCCTGCTGATTTAAACATGCAGCACTCTGTTTGCATATGATGAATACAAAGCTGGTTTCTCCCTACATTGACAGCAATCACATTGGATTTTTCCTTATCCTCTTCCCCTTTCTCCCTTGAATTGGCTGTTGTTCACTAGGGCATCAGCACTTTCCCTTTAGCCTGGATGATATAGATTCTCAGTTTTCCACCTGGATTATGTGCTGGAAAGCGGAAGACAGAATTACTTCTTTCAGTATCTTTTCTGCTCTCTCTCTTATTTAAAACTGGGCCTTCTTGTGGTTTCTGCTCGCTGCTATAACTGACCAGTGAATGGAAACTACATTCCTGCAATAGGAGAAGCAGCAGAAGATGGATTTCAGAACACCCTACTCTTACTTCTCCATCTCCACCTTGATTTCCTTGGACAGTCAGAATTGTCAGAGCAGGCACTGTGTATTGGGAAGAGGTGGAACTTATCTGACCTACATCCTTCAAGAAAGCGTCTATTTTAGTTGCTGGGTTCACCAGAAGTGGGGTGATACTTAAGCTTTCTCTTCCAATTGAGTCAGTCCTGAACAATAGCTCATAAAACCCGTGAGAAATGCAGGTTATCCATTTTGTGTTTATTTTTTGCAAATTTGCTGGAGTATGAGTGCTGCATTATTTTGGGAATGTCTCTGCACCTCATCTGATTCTCATATATAGAAGATAATACTATATATATATATAAGAATACAAAGAAAGGTTATTTACAGTGAATTTGACTGAACTAGATGCTCAGAAAATGTTTGAGTGAGTAAATATATAGTAATGTGCCACTCTGTGTTATCTTCTCTTGTTATAGACATCAACTGCTTGGTATGTCCCTCTTCGCTGAGCACCTGTACTACTCAGAGTTGAAATCTGGCATGATATGGAGAGCCAACAAATACACTGGAAAAGTTGTAGTCACAATTAGCCTGAAGCCATCATTTTTTCCACCAGTGGAGATAAAAATAGTACATCCTTTTAAACAGCCAGGTGCAAGAACTGATTCTCAGGATTTGGGTAAGTAAAATGAAATGGTACAGTTGTATTTGTGAGAATAACTATGTCATACACTCTGATTCTCTACAGTAATAATTTTCTTTGGCAAAATTCCATGCTTAATTGAAGTAAAGGAAAAAGTTTCCTTTAACTTCAGTGATCCACAGTTCCATTTGGTGTGTGTAAATCCAGCTGAGTATCAGGCTGGAGGTGTACCAAACATGAACCACTGATTTCATTATTCTATATACATATGCAGAGATATGTGGCTTTCTCCTTCTCATCCATCTGTTTACACAAAAGTATTTTTATGCTGTCCTGCTAAATGCAAAAACCATACAGCTTTTTAATCCTCCACCTATATCTTTGTCAAATGTCTGCTTAATTCTGAAAGTTTTAATCTAATATGCATTTAAACACCTCTGATTATTATGGCATTGAAGGATTTTAAGCACGAAGTATGTCCTACAAGTGATACTGTGGATGTCTCACCTTTGCTGTGAAATGGCTCAGTTAAGAGTCAGTCTGTCTTAGAAAGACTTGAAGTTGCTACAATAGCTATGGAATAAGAGCCTCAAGTCTCTTTAATTGATATAAATTCCAATATGAGTTGGTCATCTTGCTGCCTTTCGCTGTGGATCCAAAAATGAAGGTAGTTGACTATCAAGAGCTCACCTCACACGAGGATTCCTGCTGAGACAGTAGGAAGTGAGGGATGTCCAGGGGAAATAATGTCTTGTTCTCTGCTCTTTGGAAAGCAGACAGAGCACTCTTACTTCAGTGGAATAGCTTTTGTCACCAGTTTTGATTGGATAAGAAAGACAGGAAAACAGCATAGAGACATTTCTTTGTTGAGCAATGGTTGCAGAACTCCCAAGGGAAGATGTCCAGGGGTTCCCAGAGGCTGAAGTGATATAAAGACATGAGGATAATGTAGTGTTCATTTTTGTTTGTAATGAAAATGAAACTGTAAATATCTCTCTTGAACTATTTTAAAATATCTACTATAAAACAGGCTTTGTCTTTTTGCATGCCAGCCAACAGCTTCATATGGTACCATGCCATCTCTCATTTTGAAGACTGATCTGAGTGGAAAAATCAAAACTTCAAGGGAATTTTCCCTTTCAAATGTTTTGTTTTCAGTGCAAAGAGCTGTTGAGATGCAGAAGATAAAGTGTTCCTGGAAATCAAGTTTACACTTGTAAGGACAGGGAACATCAATTCAGAGACAATATCTGTTGTGTGCTTACTTTGAGGAAAATGGTCATCCTGGCAAACAGAAGCACTTTCTTTAACTGACACATCTGGTGCTCTCATACAGAGCAACTAGGGCAGGATATGTTTGTGGTGCAGACAGCAGCATCTCCACACATCACAGGGTTGTTACACAGATTCAGAAGGTCTTATGAGGTCTCCTTGGGTGTCTGTCACAATGTTTACCTATGCAGGAAGATAGAGGGGAAGAGACCATGACCAAGAAAGGTAGTCTCTTGAACCTCAGGGACTGTCAGTTGTGTTACGTGTCCTCTCCACAAGAATGTGCAGCATAATTTCATTGAAAATTTTCATTGACTGTGGGCACTTAGCTTCTATTCTTCTCTCGAAAGATTAACTCCACTTCTTCCACCAGAACATTCTGCGCTCTGGTGTTTATCTTTCCACTGCAAAAAGGCTTTCCCCGCTTTTATTTATATATAAACCACACACAGATACATATATATATAATATGTATACCAGCATTTTCAAATGCCTTGCAGTATATACCCCTATATTTCCAATGTTCAGTAAATTTTTGTATGACAGTAAGTGTTGTCAACAGTAGGCCTTTCTTTAAATTCCAAATAACTTCTTGTAAAAATGTCTGGGAAGTGATGGAGTAGAAAGAAGCTTAACAGGCTGAATCCAGATGAACTTTTGGATTTTGCATGTATGTTGCTTGGCTTATCCAGTGCAAGAACGGGGATGAAAGGAGGACTAATGAGCCTGGAGTTCAAATGAGATTTATAGCTGATCTTACAACAGAGAAACGTGGAGATAAAAGCATACCTAGACTAATTGGATGCTCTGTACAAGCTAAGAAAACGTATGTTGCAGTGTAGTGTCTGCTGTGAGTTATCAAACCTTCTTTAAAGCAGATAACTAGTGCATTCCTTCAGATGAAAAGGGAACTAATGAGAAGTGTGCAAGTGAGATGATTTGATTTTTTTACTGCAATTTGAATTATTTACTTTGCTACTGAAATTCCTCATGTACCCTCTTCCCTTTCTCTTTCAAATGATTTCCCTGGATTGGTCAGCGCCCATAAGTACAGAGAAGAGCATTAATTCAGCTATGGGTTTGCTGTAACCCCACTGAACAACTTTGTTATGGCAGCATCACACTTTTATTAACAGCTAATAAAATATTTTAATTGTCTCAAAATCTCAAAGACTGCCTCTGGAATTCTTTAGAGTATCTTTTCTGACACATTAATGATATTCAGTACACTTCCTTCCCATGACAAAGGATACTCGAGCAGCTTTGTCTGTGAAGCAGAAGTAGGAAGGCTTATGGGGATCTCTTGGGCACTTTTTTCTGCTTTCTTTGAAGAAACTTTGAGAATATCTTCTTGGAAATCAGAAAGATTCTGAGTTTTAAATCTGAGTTCAGCATTTATAACACTTGTATTTCTCACAGATCCATTCTGGTACAAAGATTTTCTAGACCGTGCTACTATTTTTTGTCCAAATGAAACATATGGTCATTATGATCTGTCCAGCTATTCTTTTTGTTAAATAATGTGAGTAAAAATGTGGTAATAATTCTCAGTCTTCATATGCTATCTGTCTTTTAAAAATCTCTCTCGTCTCTCTTTTTTTTTTTTTTTTCGCACGTGTGCTCTCTCTGTCATTCTCTTATTTCTGAGTATTTTATGGAGCAATATATACTACTGTGCAGGTCTGGTGGCACATGAAACCTGCTACACAGTTTTCCCTTTCATAGTCACTATAGGTATGCACCCAAATCAAACCATCCCTTACTTTAGGCTCTCTCTAGATCTTGTGCTGATGTAGAGCTGGAAATGATCATTTGCACAGACCTACTCTTAGTCTTCCAAGGACTTTAATTTTTACAGTGATTTTTTTGGCCTGATTTTAGCAACAGAAAATAATAGAAGTTATTTTCTGTTGATAAGAAGTTCCTCAGGTTGAGCAAGCAGATGTTGAGAAGAAAATACATCCGTGATCATCATTCTACTTGAAGGTTGATATGGTAAGAACTCCATTATGCTTACACTCTATTTGTTCTTTCAGAAAAAGGAACCTGTGATTTAAGTAAAGAAAAATGCAGAAGAAGAATCTGCAGGCCAGACTCAAGGACTCATCGGTGTAAATGTCCTACTGGCTTTATTTTAAGTAGAAATAAACAGTTTTGTGAAGGTAATATGTGAATCTCTCATCAGCTTTATTCCATCAGATGAAAGAAAATTCTTCTGTTCTTTTACTTATTGAGTATGAAAAAACACGAGATTTTAAAAATTCCAGTTGCGCCATTTAAGTTTTGTGTCCTTCCATGTTGTGAAATAGTCTAAAAGAGACTTATGAATGTGTCACAGGTGCCATTCTTTCGAGAAATTTTGATCTTAACCTGGGTAGGTAAAGCAGCTTCAGATAAGTAGACATGCTTCTATACGCTATTTTAATTTTTAAATAAAAATGAAAACACATATATCACCAAAGGTGAAACACTGAGCAATCCTGCAACAAGAATATTACCACTTTCAAAAAGGGCAGAAATTCTTAACATGCTTCTAATTGTTTTAATCTGGGTTGTAATTAAAAATCTAAAATTACTACTGATAATAGACAATAATTTTGGAAGCATCTTTTTCACTACGTGACCAGATTTTATAAGATGTAAAGACATCAAAATTCCTAGCTTACAGGATTTACAAACCTGCCTGAGCAGCAGCATTCTAATTCTCAGGAAATTCACCAGGATTGCTTTCTGAATTTTGACTTCTAATACACTTCTGTGTTTTGAGATTTCTACTTAAGTCATGTTTAAGCCCAATTTTTTAAAAGAATTTTTGTCTGAAGAAGGTGTCTAATGTAATTTTTTTTGGGTACAGGATTTAAATGGCATTAAAATCTGTACAGAAAGGCAGAACTTTCGAAAGTTGTTTAGGCACCTATGCTGGACACATGCAGCCTGAGTAAGTTTTGCTAGAAGTTTTTTAATGCTGATTTGAAGGAAGTCTGCAAACTTGCGTTTTTGTAATATATTAGGAAAAACATATTTTTGTAAAATGAATGCAAAAAAGGAGGTACTTCTTGCAGAGTGTTTCTTTGTTTCATTAATCTGCTCCCTGACACAGGTTGATGTTATTCGGATGCAACAAGTGTTTCTTTTGGCAGATATTAATGAATGTGGCTTTTGGAATCACGGCTGTACTTTGGGCTGTGTGAACATCCCTGGTTCCTATTACTGCACCTGCCCGAGGGGTTTTGTTCTGCTGCCTGATAGGAAAACCTGTCATGGTAAGGAACCGTAATACATAAACACTTGAAGCATCACATTGGAGGGAGTCCTCATTTAACACTGGAACTGCTGAAAGTTTTGTATGTTGTGTTGCTCACTTCTGATCCCTTATTATGTAAGTCGGATCAGCTTAAACTGGGTGAACCAATTTCAGATGTCATGTTTAAGGAAGTGTAAGCTACACGTGAGTAATCGTATAGGCCTCTTCGGGGTGGTGAGGGGGGGAAATTCAGATCTCCAGAGAGACCTCTTCGCTCACATTGGGCTCTGTGACACGTTCCAGGTGGATAAGCAGTTATATCTTTTGAAATATGGTCTCTGAATTTGACTCACTTTGGTTATCCTGCACAAGAATTTTCCCACTCTCTGAATGAGCAGCTTTAGCATCATCTTTTTTCTTTTCAGCTCAGGGCCGATAGCATTGCTAATGTGTATGACATTAATGGAATTAAATGTGTATACTCAGCTTACAAATTAGGCTTTCTAAATTAAGTCTAGAACACCAAGTGTGAAAAGGATCCAAGTTTTGAGGTTTTGGGATATTCCCAGTCACTTTTGAAGCAAAATTTATGCGTAGACAAAGGTCCTTCTACCTTGTTTCCTTGGAAATAAAATACTGGTATAAGCTCCAAGTAGGAGTGCCAGTGCACACCAGTGAGTTCAGTCTGCATCATGGCAGGATCAGGACCTAGGGTATATTAAATATCACTACTCTAGTAGTCAGTCAGTCTATCTCTTTTAGACTTCCAAGAATCACTTCTTCCTCTCTACTAAGTGGGAGCCAGGAGCAGTTTTCAGTGACCCAAATGTGGGGGTCCAGGGTGTGTGTGACAGCTGCAGAAGGCAGCCAGCTGTGACAGACGACTTGTGAGTGCTGCAGCCCGAGGCTTTTGGGAGGTGGGATACCCTTTTGTGTCCAAAACAACACTTAGACACCATGCAGCTCTGTCCTACTTTGGATGACCCTCTTGAACTATATGCCTACATTTTGAGTGGCTCAAATTAGACAGTTTTTCCAACACAGGTTAGGGATGCAGCACAGACAGTGTAACTTCTTAACTACTGCAGCACAAGACAGGTGTATCACCAACTACACAGCTTGAGAGAGAGAGATATTTTGATGTTTTTTTCTTCAAATTCTTTACAAAGCTCTTCATCTAAAGCCACAAGCTCTGGTCAGAAAGAAACTCAAGATAGTTTCTTGACCATATTCTCTGCGCTTAAGCAGTTACAACAGTCCAGTCCAAATTGGAGTTGCCCTGGAGAAGCAATATTTGCAACAGCTATGCATCATTTAAGCCAGTGTATGCAGCTGATTCAAAGAAGCAGCTGTGAGAAACTTTCCTTAGTTCCAGTCTTCCAGTGGGTGTTGCCATATGGCACCAGAACTGGGATAATGCGATGGAGCACTGCAACATGGAAGGGGGAAGGAGCATATCCTGTGAAATTGCATGAAAGAAATACTCAAAAAAAATGTTGGCACTGCAACAATTCTAATGGAAAGTAAAGGAAAGCTATTGCCAGGTCCTTAGATGATTTTACCCTTACAGCTTCTAAAATTAAAACTAAGGAATATAGTTTTGTTTCAGGAAGGTTCATCTCCTGGTTTCATTGATTCTAGCTCTGTTACACCCGGAGTAGTAGGAAAGTAGTTTTTCCTCATTCACTTTGTATTTTATACTTATTTTTTCAGTATAAATTCCTTTTCAAAACCCGATCTATTTTTGATGAACTGTAAGAAAGAAAGTTTTCAAAATTACCTCTATTTTGATAACACCTCTTCATAGAATTTTGGAAAATGTAAGTCTGATAATGGCTTCAGGACTCAGCAATTTTGGCTTTCTTCTGTCCTATAATTAGGAGAGGGTGTGGAAAAAAAACTTGGAAAAAAAGAGAAACAATGGAAAACAAACCTCAGAAACACTGCAGAGGTGTTTTATTTATTTATTTATTTATTTATTTATTTATTGTTTTATTGTTTTATTTATTTCATTTTTCCCCCCTTCTTTTACTATTTAAGAAAGTGTTAATATCTCTTTCTGGGGGCTTAGTAAAATTTTTTATCATAATTTTATATTTTTTCCCCTCTTTAAATTACTGTAGAGCTAATTTCCTGTACAAGTAATGACACTGAATGTAGCCATGGTTGCCTTCAAACATCTAAAGGCCCTGTTTGCTTTTGTCCGGAAGGATCTATACTCAAAGTGGATGGCAAAGCATGCACGGGTAAGTAACATTTTTTCTAGCTGTAGTGACTGCCAAACTCTATTTATTCTTAGCACTGAGAGCCAGAAGTGAATGAAGGCATTTTATATTCATTTTGCACAGCTGTAAATGATTGTACAAGATAGGAGGCAATAGAATGTCAGGTGCTTTGAGTGCTGAGATGAACAATATTCATCTTCATTTTTTAATAGATTTTTATTAGGGGCAGCATCCAATGTTTGCAGGCCAAATTCCTCTGTTGTCAGCACAGATCAAGGCATGTTACAGATTACTATTGCAAGAGACATCTAAAGTTTATATTTGAGGGGAAATATATGTACAAAATTAAGGCTTGGTTGAAATCTGAAGATGACTTTTTGACATCATGCAGCCCAGGTTCACAGTCATTTACCCAAAAATGGAATTTTTGTAGTCAGAATACTTGAAGCTGCTATGTTCACTAATATGTCATTCCCCATCCTAGCATTTTTCCAAATTCAGGGGACTGTAATTTTTCAAATGTATATTTTTAGTCTTAGGGATCAAGATAGCTCCATTACTGCCAGCCTCCTGCCTTGAAAAAAAGACCACCTTTTCCCTTTTAATCCCTTTCATACATGGACTGTGCTATATGCAAAGTTTCAGTCATTATTGCTGTTTTGCTAGGAACACTCCACTGAGTAAGCTCAGGTTGGCATTGAGAATATAATAGAAAAAATAAGAAAAGAATAGTTTCTTTTTATATGAAATCTTGGTTTGCTGTATCAGAAAGTATCAATTTTCCATCCTAGCATAATTAAGTTCAGGGGAGAGAATTGCATTAATTTGCTGTTTCTTTGCATGGTGTGCACAGTCTGATAAAATTTATTACTCTGCTGTAGATGGGATGATATTTGTATGGGAGAAAAATGAAAAAATGAACACATGGAAGACCTCTCTCTTCATGTGTCCCACCCTTCCATCTCCTATCTTGTGTCGTAAATTTTCAGGAAAAACTCAGTAACAAGTTACTACTAATTTGTTAACTCTTCACTGGACTTCTGCTTTCAGCAGGAGGCCTTTTGGTAAATCTGCCAGTTACTGAGATGATTTGGACTGTAGAAATCCTGAGCAGAGTGAATCATTCTCTTATACCTCTGATTATGTTGTATTTTATTTTTTTTTAGAACGGCACAATAAAATTTTACAAATGCTCTGTTTAAGGTTGTACATCTCCAGATAATGGTGGCTGCAGTCAGATATGCTCTTCTTTAAGCCCATCCTCCTGGGAGTGTGCTTGTTTTCCTGGATATAAGCTTCAGCGAGACAGAAAGCACTGCACAGCTATAGGTTGGTGTCTTGGTGTGCCTGTATATTTCTGCCAATAAAAGCAAAATCATTTTTGAGTCCTTTAAAGTGGATGGCAAATCTAGGATCCCTTTTTGTACTGGTTTTAGGTTACTTTGTGAAACTTGTGAAGTATTAGTTGTTAGGAAAGATAACCTGTTTTGGAAATAAACCAGAACAAGCACCACTATATGGTTCAGTCTCCCTCACAGAGGGTTCAGTATATGATCCAACTTCAACATTTCACTCTGGGCTCCCACACTGCAGGGATTTGTCCGGAATATGCAGGTTTTTGTGCCTTCAAATAAATGTGGGCATAGTTCCTGCCCAGTTTTACAGGACTGGGGCTGAGGTCCCTACATTTGGAAAAGAGGATAGCAAATAGCCTGTTGAAGGACTTTTCCTACAAGGATATTTCTCCTCCACTAGCCCCAAGAAGCCCAGGTATTTGCTGTGCACATTTGGATTTCAGACCCTTCTGTTCCTTCTAAGAAAAGGGCAGACCTTGGTGAGCAGCAAGGTATAAGCAACCGCCTAAGAGAGAGGAGGAAAAAGAAGTTTGTGATTTTTTTCAGGAATAAGGGAAAAGCATTATTTTTTGGAGGACATTTTTCTTGCTTTTAGTGTGAAAGACTTCTCATGTGCAAAAGTCAAGTATTCTGGCATTTATAGTGATGCTGTGAAATGCAGAGAGATGATTTTGAGGCTAATTCACTCAGTGTGAAACACAGTGGGGCTAGTCACTGCCTTTATCAAAAATTTTGAGGCTGATGCTGAGAACTTATATTCACATTTATCTTAAATTTCTGAGGCAAGTGGAATGTAGGAAAATTGCCATAATTTCTTTGTGCTTCTGTTCCTTATTTTGTCTTTTACCCTTATCTACTTTCAATGCTACCTAGGTAGTAACGCAAGTTAGAGATCACTTTGAACCTAGTGCAATTAACATACTGGCAAATTTTCATCAACAGGTCCTAAGCCATTTTTGTTATTCGCAAATGGCCAAGATATCCGCCAGATCAGTTTTGATGGAACAGATTATACAAGTTTACTTGACTGGCAGATGGGAATAGTCTTAGCACTAGACTCTGACCCAGTGGAAAATAAGGTAAGGCATTAAAAATGAGAGGATTTCGAAGTGTTGCAAGGACAAATGGCTTGAGCTTTCATGTGCCTTAACCTTTCTGCTGTCAGTGATCTGGATTACATGTTGTGCTGCTCGTTGTTCTATTGCCTGTCTAGGAACATAATAGCTACAAGCTGCCAAAAACTAACTGAACAGTTTCATCTTTTACTCACTAATTGAATGTGCTCTGTACATTGACAATGATAATTCACAGAGAATTTGGATTTCTAAATTCACTTTGGGCGTGATTTCAATTTCAAAGAACTATTGTGTGATTGATAAATTTTCTCCATTAAGATTGCAGTGTTGTTTTCTGGAAATACATTGTGGGGTTTTATTTGCTGTGTAGCGGTAAAAGCAATAGTATCTTTTTTTCTGTACAGCTAAATCTCACAACCCCTACTAAATGTAGGAGTAATCTTAACACAGATTACTTCCCGTGTCCTGACATTATTCAGCAAAACTGCTGAATGCTCACTGAGTTTATTACTCTTACAAAATATATTCCTCATGTGTAAGATATTGCTGTTGGGAAACAGGAGTCTTCTCTGCAGAAAGAACTGTTTGTCTGTGTGGCTGTATCTTTCCACCCTATTCCTTGCCTTCAGAGTTGAGAATAATAGGAGTTCAGCTGTGCTTTGCTAAACCTCCTCTGGCAGATAGTTATATTTGCCTGTGATGAGATTTATTTACATCTAAAAGCGTTGCAAAGAAGTACTGGTTGGTACAGTGAAAGTTGATGATGAGCTCAGTTAAGTTGTTGGAAGCATCTCAAGGCCCAGATGGACACAGTCAAACAAATGTAAATGTTACCAGATCTGCATTTACAGGAGGAGCATTTCAGGCCCTTCTGGAACATCGCCACTTGCTCCTGAAATAGGGCCCTGCTGGAGAACTGGCAGTTGTTCTGTGCTGTGCCAAATGTAAATCAGCTGCGCCAGTGACGCTGGGTGTGCACCCGTGTTCTTCTCCTGTGGGGAGCTCAGCGTGGCATTGGGGTGGGCAGTACAGAGGTAAGGGGACATGCAAGAGAGTTGCCAGGCTGCAGCAGCCTGGTCTGGTCAGTGCAGAGCAGAGTAGCAAGGAAGCATCCCTTTGTGCTCCCATGGTATTGAACTAGCTGATTTAATGCTAGAGGCTCCCCTCTGTTTTGTTTGACCTTGTGGTTAGCATCAAAACAAAGTTATTTGTTTTGCTGTTACCATTTCCAAGGAAAGCCTCAGCATTGTTTTTCATATGGTTCTGCCATACAGTGTATAGCTCCCTCTGGGTATTGAATACAAGACAAATTTTCTTTCCTCATCCTTGGAAACCACAAGCCTAGTTTCCCCACTAGCAGAGAACTTTTCTTTCAACCCAAAACTGAGAAGCCTCTTCTGAAAATTTTAGAACCTTACAGAATAGACACCTGGTAAAAAATTAAGGTAACCGCAGGCTGAAAGAGAGAAAAAAATAGGAACAAATTATATAACTCCTTTTCCCCTTCCCAGCTCCTTGACACACATAGACTGCTACTATCTTCTCTCTGCTTCTCCCTTTTCAATATGAGCAGCCAGTGAAATAACATTTCTTTTTGCTTCCTTAGCTGTGCTTCATGTGAGGGAGCTGCTTGCTGAAACAAAACCACAGGATATTCAGAGGGCTGTATATAGGGCAACTAGGATTTACAGCTAAGTACAAGCTGCCTGTAGAAGTCATCTTGGTTGAAGGACAAGTGCCTTTTTATTTGGTCAGGGATCACAGGTTACCTGTGCAGCTTTTTGTAAATAAGCAGTTTAGGAAACTTACAAGATGAAAAAGTTGGTTTAGAAGTGCGACTATTAGACAAGGGGAGTAGAGTAGAAAGTGAGATGGGAACTAATAACACCTCACCTGTTATTTATTTACAGATTTACTTTGCTCACACTGCCTTGAAATGGATAGAACGAGCTAATCTGGATGGCTCAAATCGTGAAAAAGTTGTTCATGAAGCTATAGATACACCCGAAGGCCTCGCTGTGGACTGGATTAACCGTAAATTGTATTGGACAGACAGAGGGTACATGCTCCACAGTGAATTTATGTTGAAGCATGCCATAGAATATTTGGAATAAATGACTGGTGATACAGAAATAGCTGAGATATCACTCTAATTCAGTAGTGCTTCACATTCTGATTGGTTAGTTTTAATCTCAAGTATATACAGTTGGAAGGTTCTTCAAAACTGAAATGCTGGAAGTTCCCTTTGAGTCTGCTATTGTATTTTTATCTTTGTCTTTCCAAGAAGCAAGGGTTTGGACTCAGTTGCAAGGAATCTAAAGCATGTACCACATATATACATATACGCATGTGCGCATGTGCATGTGAATATATGTTTACACTCATTTATATACACACACTCTGTGTGTGTGTGTGCACATATAGGTATGTCTTCACATATACATATAAAAAAAGAATATTACTGTATCGAGTATGTCTTGGGCAGAAGTCAGTGTTGTTGGCAGCCCCTTTAAACTATTGGAGGGTCTTTGTCAATTATCTCTGCTTTTAGCAGAGGAATGACAATATGACTTTAATTTCAGCTGATACCTAAAATTACATGCTGAGAGAAACAAAACTGACCTTTGCTGAAAAGGCAATGCCAGATCAAAACACACAATGAAGACTCCTTGAAGAGTGGTCATGATGTTTCAGTATGATCCATAATTCATTACTCAATAGAAAGTAATTTTGAATGTTCAGATCACCCTCCTTCTCCCTTATAAAAATGCTGCTAGTCCATTTCCTTGCTAATAGGTGCAATCTTGTCTACCTGATCGTGTTCCTGTAGAAATATGCCAATGTTTCTTGTGAAATAGAAAATTATGGTGTTTCTCTGTAGGACAACAGTCCAGGGGTAATCTGAGAAATGGAATTGGCTTTCTTTTCAATCACTGCATTTATCTGTTTGTATTGCATATTTGAAGGAATATATTTCTCCTTCCATCTCTGTGTGGCCTTTCTTTGAAGTTTTAGATAGGCACGGAAGGCTGTAGGCTTTCAGGTAGAGGCTGGTATTTGTTTGGCAAAGTGAAGATTGCAGCAATAAAATTAGTTTTCTGGAAAAAGGCTGAATTTGAAGACTGGCAAACTAGATTCTATACTTGACTTGGCCCCATGTTTTATGAGTGATCTTAAGAACTTTATTCTCTTTCTTTCCTGAAAAATAGATGTAAAATGATTGGGGATTTCTGGATGAAAAATGCTGCACAAAAGTACTATTTAGAAAAATTCTTTTTACATTTGATAATGGTATTTGGTTAGGAGCTGGTTTTCCTCCTGAATCCCTTTAGAACTAACATTTATCTGTTAGTGATCATACTTCCAACTCATTATTTGCCCAGAGAAGGAGAACTTAATGTCTTCTGCAGAGCAGCAGGTATTTTATCATCATGCCTTGGACCAAATAATGAGGCTGTAACTTGAATTACTGGTTGATAAAACAACTGGACTCCCCACACCAGCGGGATTATTTTCTGTCATTGTAAATTTATTTATTACAGCTAAACTAAATTGATGTAAAATCTTAGTACATTCTGCCCGAGAAGGTAATTAAAAAGATAGCGGGGAGGACTTAACTGTGCCCTGTGTATTGCAGGAAGGCGTGCATCGAAAGGAGCAATCTGAATGGAATGCAAAGAAAAATGATCATCTGGGAGGATATCTCCCAGCCCCGAGGGATTGCCATTCACCCATTTGCTAAGTAAGGAGTGAAAAATGCAGTTAATCATGAAATACTTAGGGAGGGTTTTTAAAAATGACCATGCCAGCCTTGCCCTTTTGAGAGTCAAAATGTACATTAGTCTCCTGGTAGGTTAGTCATTGCATTGCAGAGCTGTGTGAACTGCATTGTTTCATTGCTGGATTTCTCTTTTGAGTTGAGACATGTTCATTTCTCATACAGATTTAAAAGAAAATACCAGAAGTATTAATGATATTGTATGCAGTTTAAGCTAAAGCTGCATGAGCAACTAAAGTCACTCTGACAGTTTGTAAGCACCACACTACAAACTTCGATGGTTCCATATCTAATAGTGTAAAGAAGGTAGTCACTTTTAACCAATAGTATTTACAAAGTAGTTTTTTGACCATGGTTCAGTTTCTTAGGAAACTAAACCTAATCTACTATTGTGGAGATTTGTTGATTTAAATGCACCTTATAGCTTCTTAACTAGTGTCGAGATGATCACAGGAGATTTGGGTGTTTAAACTCTTGATGCAATTCTGTCCATCTTAATCAATGGCAAAGTCCATGGATTTCAGTCAATATGTCTGTAGTAGGAGCATTTTAAATCTGTTGATTTTTTAAATTATTTTTTTGATGTTCATATCCTGCTATAACTAAGCACCCATGAATCAAAGAATGAAGCAAAGTTGGGGAGGGTGTTTTGTTAGTTTCCCTTTGGGCATAAAAGACCTGAAAGAATTTTTCGACAGAGGTTGAATATGATAGAGACATTTTGCAGGAAAACTTTGTAGAATGAGTAGGTTCTGAAGGATTGTTTATTAGAATTATTGGTAGATGCAAAGTGTACAAGAGGAAAGGGAAGAAAAGACATCACTAAAATCTTCATTTTTTAAAAAGTTAATGGCAAAAGGATGAACAGACATTATGGTAATGTCCATAGTTGTAAATATTGAAGAGAGATCTGAAACACAATTAAGACTATTGAAAATACTGATCCCTGCATTGGCTACAGCAAAACTACTTCAGTAAATAAAGCTAAATGAATCTGTGGGTTATTTCAGTAAACCTGACAGAGGCAACTTATGCCTGGGAAGACTAGAGCTCAAACTTCAGAAGTAATTTGTGATTTTGGTATCCTCATTTTTAAGTTGCCATCTAACACTCTCTGTTGAAAAACAGTGAGTAACACATAGGACTTTAGAGGGAGATCCTGAAAATCACGATTTTATTAAAAGAAGAAAATATACTGGTTTATTTTTTAAAACCAAAATAACCTGTGTACTCTTGCTTGTTTTCCATGGGTAGTGGGTAATTTTGGTTCCACTTGTGTATTATTACGCCATTTTTTAGACAAGGTGATGGCTAATGAATTGTCTTCTATTGTCTGGGTTTGCTAAACCACTATCAACTGTCATGTGGAAAATCAAAAAGCAGATATAAAGATCTGGCAATTAGCATAGGCAGGAGTTATTTTTCAAAGGTTTTGTGCCAGTGAATAGAGGATTCTGCATAAGTCCCAGTGTAATCACCTGGAGTCTTATGGCAAGTGTGAAAAGACCAGAAGCCAATATGTTTGCTCGAAGCATGCACTTTTTCTCCTGTGACTTGGGGCTGTATTGCTCTGATCTGACCTTTCTGCTTTGAAAGAACTCCATGGAGAGGAGGACAAACATTTGCTTACTGACTTCCCGTATTCATTTTGTTTTCTAAAGGAGATTATTCTGGACTGACATGGGGGTCAATCCCAGGATTGACAGCTCTTCATTAGAAGGCATCGATCGTCGGGTTATAGCCAGCACTGGTCTGGTGTGGCCCAGTGGAATAGCTCTTGACTACTTAGCAGACAAAGTGTACTGGTGTGATGCTAAGCAGTCAGTGGTTGAGAGCGCAAATCTGGATGGTTCTGGTCGTCAAATTCTTGCACAGAATGATGTAGGTGAGGTTTTGGCATTGATAATTACCTACTGCTGCTTGTCAATCTGTGTGTGTACCTGCACATGTGCATGCAAATTACTGGCCAGCAGCTGTGCTGTAGATCCCATACAACTCTGTGTTGAGGTTAATGGCCTCACTTTCATTCTTTATTCTGTTACCCAGCTGACCTTTGTCCAGTTTAGCAAAAGTATGTCCTTCTAACACTCTCTGCTTTTACTAATCAGTTGCTTTGCATTGCACAGAGGACTTCTCTGCCTTCACAGAAAAATGAAAATTAGGAAAAAAGTTAAAAATGTGGTTTGCTTGTTTCATGCATGGCTGCTTAGTTTAATTCAGGTTTTGCTGTGTTTATGATATCAGTGAGTTATTTTGACATAAACTGAAAGACAGTTAATCTTTATTGTTAAGGTTCTAGAGCAGCAAACCTGCATCTGCAATATTGAACACTGGAATGATTCTAAACACATTAGATATCAAATGAAAAATGATTTATACACTTTGCTGGTAGTTGTTATGGCTTGAGCAGAGTGAGGTCTTGGAGGAATCATTGTTCTCCAGTTCAGAAGACATCAAAGGGCCTCAGCAGAGTGACTTTCCTTCGTCTCTTTCGTCTGCTGCGCATATTCTGCTGTGCACTCCACCTTGCAACTGATCTGCAAAGAAGGACTTTGAAGCCTGAACAAAGTTTCACGTCGTTCCTCCACAAGGAATGGGACAATGTCTTACAGGGAGAAAACAGAGAAGGAAAGCTAGGAGCACTGTAGAAACATGGGCTATGAGAAAAGAGATAGGCCTGGAGCAGTGTTACGGCAGTTTGGAGGTGGGAGAAAAGGACATCAACACTGTATGCAAAGAAGTGAAAGAATTGAAGGCCTATGGGGTATGAATTTAGAGAAGCAGAGAGACTTGATATCCTGATGTTTTGCTAATGCTTTTAGTGAGACCAGAATTCAGCTTTTTTTCTTGGACAGCTGTACACTGGAGGATGGGAAGGTGGCACCTCTTCATAGGCGTTCTGCTGTAACATGAATTTTTATTACACCAGCTCCCTCTAGTGCTCCGGTACTGAGAGCTCATTCAGCACTGCCGCATGCAAAATAGGTAAATTACTTCTGCTCTTCTGCTAACGCCGTTTTCAGCTGTAAGTAAAACAGCCCGTTAGCACCTGCCCAAGGCAACAAACAACACAACCACTCCTTTTGTTTATGCAACCATTTAGGTTTGCACTGCTCTGGGAAAGGTTCATGAGATTATTAATTTTTTTTGTTCTTGCCTATCTCCATCGATTGACACTACCTTTCTAATTTTAATCTTTAATGTACTTGTAAATTAAGAGGTTAAGGAATTGCTGATCAAAGCACAGTGCTGTTTGTGGATAGTGCAAGCTATAGATCCTAAAACTATAAGCAAATATTTGGGTGGGGACAGCATCTAGATCTTGGGCTAGTTGCTCAAATTTAATGGAAAGAAAAGCTAAGAACCAAGGCTGGTGATTAAGCGTGGCTCAGTGGAGGTAGTGAAGTGACAACAATATGCTCTTCAACTTAACACATAAGAACACTTAAACAGTGTCTTAGAATTTTTTTTATATAGGAGTGGGTTTTTTCACTTTATTTGCAAGGTGTATTTAAGATATACCAACACATACTCCTTCTCCAAGGTTCTAATTTATCTGTTGTTTTGTTTGCCTGTTTGCTTAGCTTTGATTTTTTTATTTTTATTTTTTTTAAACTAATACATTTTGGGATCCCAATTTCATTACTGAAATTAAACATCATCCAGTTGAGGTCTACATCAAAAAGCAAAAACACAGATCATAAAAATCAGGTGCCTACAAAACATACCTTTCAGAGAGGCTCAGACTGCAGCAGTACAGTGTTGCACACATGCAGGCTGTGAGGAAGGACCAGCACCAAGCAAACCTGCTTAAGCCATGAAGCACCCACTCTGAAACCTAGCGGACATACATGGAAGAATAGTATGTGTTCTTACATTCCATTGCAAAAAGTTTTCCCAAAGTCTAATTTGAAATCAGGAGATTTCTAAGTGTACAGAATGTTTAGTCCTATATGGACTAATGACAATTTTCTATCATGAGAGAGATATTAAAAAGAGTCAGAATCATTTTTAAAAGATCTTTATGTCTGCCCTTATATATGAAAGTGTCCTTTGGATCCTGAATTGCTGAGCTTATCTCTGGGGATCTGAGTTTTCCTAGTACAGATAATGTGCTACCAAGGAAAAGTTCCTGTACTCTGAACTTGGGGTGGAATTTCTCACACCTACTGCTAGTCATGTAAGTGTTAGATGCCTGGTTGAAGCTGTTGTCTAGCATACTGTTGTCATCAGTGAAAAAAGAGGAAGCTACCCGGATGATCCATTGCCTCCTGTGGTTTGTGTTAGCTGTTTCTGTTAGTTAGCTGGCTACATGCACATGTGGCCCACTGTATTGCACTTGTGTGTACTTTTGGCGCTTGCAGAGACCACACACTGGGTTTGGGGTCCTGCTGTGGATCTGTGGATACAGTGTCTGTAACTCCCAGGCTGCTCTGTATCAGTACACTTATGCAAGATGACAGATGACATGAGTTCCTCTCTTCCTTGTGTGAAGACTGAAAAAGGAGCTGTGTACCTCAGCAGCTCTGTGCTGGGCCACTTACTGGCAGAGGAGGGAGTCACTTCAATTCTGAAAGGCTGGTCCCAATGCTGCCTCAAGAAATAATGGTATCTGAGGTAGAAGGATTTTGCGAACTTCATCTTTTTGGAGATCACCTGAAGTATACAGACTGTACTGAGCCAGGCAATTGTCATAACCTCCTTCGCTAAGAGCATAAGTAACATGTGCCCATGGTCCATCGTTCACAGACACTTATCCCTGCCCATGAGCAAACAAAGTGAAGAACTGGCTATGGCTATGCCCAATGTTAGAAGTTGACCTGTATGAAGACTGCTTTTGTTTTCATGGTTTCTTGTGTATGTTCTGCAGATGTGGAAATGATAAATCTAATGTCTTTGTAGGCCACCCTTTTGCTGTAGCGGTGTTTGAGGACCACCTTTGGTTTTCTGACTGGGCTAGGCCATCACTAATGAGGGTGGATAAGAAGACCGGCCAAAACAGGGTACGTCTTCGAGGCAGCATGCTGAGACCCTCATCAATGGTTGTAGTGCATCCTTTGGCGAAACCAGGTATACTGCAAAAACTAAGCAGTCATTCCCTTCCAGCCTCTTCTTGTTCACTGATGTCGGTAGAATAGATATCCTTGGGGAGATGATTATCTTCTCAGAAATCATCTCTTTTAAAAGCCTTACATAGTCAGACTGGTATTTATTGAAAGCATCATCCGGGCATGTGTCCCAGGAATGCTGACAGTTTTTGTAAGTTTATGTTCATGCCCAGGAATAGATGCTGGTCAATTGCCATGAGGCCTCAGTCTTTAAATTCCTATTTATCCTAGTTTATTAGCACTCCTCACACACACAAATAATAACAAATGACATGGAGAAAGATTTTGTAATATCCATTAGTTTTGGATCAAATAATTTGATTTTCTCTTTGGAACAATTCACCTGTAAGAGAAAAAAGTAATTTAGTAGACTAGGATTGAGAGAAGGTAATCACAGGTTCCCTATGCTCTTGTAATGTTCTTTCAGGGAATGTTAGGACTCTAAATATTAAAGGAGAAATAATAAAGTGAATAAACTAATAACAAATGTGGTACATATATTAGATACAGAATATGCGAATCTGATTTCCTGCCCGAGACTAAGTGATAATATCTACGCTCTACTATATGGATCTGTTGTTAAATAAAGAATTTTAAAAAGTGTTATAGTTTTTGTCAGTCCTTTTCTCAGCTTTGCACATCTACATGAAGATGTTGACTAAAGAAGTAGCTTGTTAAGTTTCCTGTTTTTCTGCATTAGGGGCAAATCCTTGCCTTTATCAGAATGGAGGCTGTGATCAGATCTGTGAAAACAATTTTGGAATTGTACGTTGCAAGTGCCATCCAGGATTTGGGAAAACTCAAGATGGAAAAACCTGTCACGCTCTGGATTCTTCCAACTCAACAGAAGGTACAATCTTCCAGTTCCAAAAAAGACCCTCCTCAAACCTTTGAGGATCCTGACAGATAGCATTGAAAAAATTGCCCTTGCTTTAACATAAGGAATGATGGTGTGTTGTCCTGGGACAAGTCTGACCACAGTAATTTTTTCCCTTGGCATTTTAGCAGTGAAAGAGAAGTGTGCAGTGCTGACAACTATTGTGAGCAATATGTCACATTCCTCCTCTTTTGTATTTGAGGAAACCCACCAGTGAGTGGTTTTAGGAATGACTTGAGGTCAGAAACAGGCTAGTCTGGGAGGGTACCAATGTTTATTTTAAAAGGAAACCACCATGATTATTGGAAAGTAGACAAGGGATAAAAAATCAGAAGGTTAATTCAGTAGATTTAAATAGTCTGTGTCACTTTTTTCTTGTCTTTTTCAGGAAGTGTCTCTGTGCACAAGGATGTAGTGCCAATGCCACCACCAGAGATCATGCTCCAGAGCACACAGAGCAATGGGATTTTTAAGGATATGGACAGTGGGCAAAAGCAGAAAATAATTTTTTTGATGGCTGAAATCATGGTATCAGGTAGAGTCTGATGATTGTCTTCCTTATATTTACTGTGAGGCTCTGAACAGGTTTATAGAACAGAAAGAAATCATAGACCTCAAATTAAGAAAAACAATGTCAAGACTGGTGGCATTCATGCTCTTAACGTTCTTACAAGAAGTTGGGTCTATGCAGTTATGCCAGGTAGGACTGCTTTGCTTTTTTTGTTTGTTTGTCTCCATGTTCCTTTGCTATGTCAAAAAAAATTGATAATATTATCCTGGAGTAGAGAAAAAAGATTCTAATTTGGAACACTTGGGAAAGTGTCTCCCTTAGACATTTCAAGTCTATTAAGTACCTCTGAACAAAGCTGAAATAAAACCATTGAATTCTACCTATGTTTGATGACACTAGATCATTAAATTTTCTAGGTTTTGAATACATTATTCAGAAATCCTTATACTAAATGACATGTCAACAACATCTAGACAAAGTGAACAGCCCTAATGCTTGTCATCAATAATCCTGGAGAGCTAAGTTTCAAACTTTGACTGTATGTTCTGGTTTTCTTAGGTTTTTCTTGTTTAGTTGGGGGAGGGTGTTTTTGGTTTTTTTTTTCTTTGATATATACACAGTACCTCTTTTGATCTTTCCAAATACATCTAGTGGATTGGGTTTTTTTTGCTTTGTCTATGCTATAGATCAAGATGACTGCACTGCACTCGAATGTTACGTCAATGCAGAGTGTGTTTTGCTGGAAGATGGTGCCGTGTGCCAGTGTTTGAAAGGATTTACCAGGAAGGGGAACTCATGCTATGGTAACAAAAGACATTAATATAACTTTCGGAAAACTGTCGACTGTGGGAGAGGAAGAAAATCTATCTTCTTTCACATTGGCAGCTCTGCTGTGTGAGCCATGACAGAAAGGTCAATAGTATGAAAGGGATGATGAGCAGAGAGCATGAGTTGAAATGGCTAATTGTCACATGCCTGATTTGCCCCTGAGTCATGAGAGTTAATCCTAATGATATTAACAAGACATAATGGGGATAATAGGAATAAAAACATCATGTATTCTTTTTAAAAAATTACCCAATTATAAAAGCTCAGTCCATAGACATGATAGACAGTGTATAATTTAGAAGTTTGTATTAAGGAATCTCTTAAAAAATTAGTATTCCTGATGTAATGTTTATGTAAAAGTGCTGCTCTTTTTTCTTTCCAGCATTAGAGACTAACAACCATGCAACACATTGCTTAGGATGGTCTTTAAATTTTTGGACTTGCATGCACATAAATGGAAGAACTTTGTCCTCTCATAAAGGGCAGGACAGGAAGGTGTTAGAAAGAGAAAAAAATAACATTTGATGGCTAAGCATGAAGACTAGAGGAGTTTATGTTGCAATAGAAAGGGAAAAAAAATTGTAAGCTTATGTGTTCTTTCACAAAACAAACTTTCTCACTAGTCTTAAAGGTCTTTTCCATCCTGAAGGATTCTATGATTCTTTAATGTAAGGCTTTGTTTTGAATTTCTTTCAAACAGATTTTTTTTTTTTAAAGAAAGTGGTATTTGTGGAGCCTCTAGGTCTCCAGTTGACTCTCTTAGGTTCTTTAGAACATCCCCCTCGAATTTCATACCAAAAAAGACCACAAAGTCCTTCTCTTTTGATTTGCTTCAGATGCATAAATGACAAGTGACAGCACAGTCTGAGGGAGATTCACGATGTAGATGTTTCTTTTAATTGATTTCCTTGATGGTTTCATGACCCATGTGTTCCGTCTCCTTGTTTTATCTCACAGATGTTGATGAGTGTGCTGTAAATATGGACCACTGTGATCGAAATGTGTCGGGCTGCATCAATACAGAAGGGAGCTATGTCTGTAAATGCCTGGAGGGCTACACTGGGGATGGAGTCCATTGCTATGGTATGGGCATGTGTGAGGGCTGTGCTGTGTCTGGAAGGCTGGGACAGGATGAATGAGCAAGAGACATATTTTATGATTTGGGCTAGCCTTCCAACAAGCTGTGAAGCTGTCGTCTGAGCTGTTCTGGTTCATTTTAAATAATTTGGTAGGGGCATGGATACTAACAGTGGCTTCTCCAGACAGCTGACATGTATCATTTCTGCCTTTTAGATTTTTTCCTCCCTGTTTGAAGTGTGGTAACCTCAGCAACTGATCAATATGCAAAGCCTGTAGTTGTCAGTGAATATCTTCTCTCATTGTTTGTACTCTTTTTAGTAGTTATAGAAAGAGAGAGAGGAAGAGTGAAGGGGAGGAGGGAAGTGGAGGTGAAGCAGTAGAGCTTTATTGGAAATCGTTGCCATGAATATAAACGAAAGCAGGTATTGAGTGTGTCATAATACTCATCAAATAATTCCAGGTCTGTTTAATAGGCATGAGGCTCAAGGTGTGACACTGACAACTTGAGTACATTTAGAGTCCTGTTAATAATCAGACCCACTGATTTTCCCATCCAACTCTAATGCCAGGTCTCTAGTTCATTCCTTTACATCTCTTAAATTCTTAATCCATTTTAGCGGTAAATATGAACAGGAAGCCTTATCTCTCCAGTATTTGATTAGCACACAGTTTGTTCAGAGCTGTATGAGAGTCTTGGCTTCTCTTCTGTCCTTTTCTTTTTCCTTTTTTCCTTTTTTCCCTTATGGCCTAATTCAAAACCATTAAATTTGAACCAATTCTTATATAATCTTTGCTGGACTTTGGTTCTTCAACACTGGTTAGGATGGCTAAAAAATTAAGAACAATATCATTATTATTGGCAGGGTTTGGAAAGTATCAGAGGCCGAAGATTCAAGAAAGCCTTTTGCCTACAATGGTCAGAGACAGAGGTCATGTCTTTGAGAATGTTTGGAAGTGGAGATGAAAGTGCACACAGAAGTGACAAACTCCTCTTTCTTTCCCAGCACCCTATAGAAGGCACGCCCTCAGGCAGCCCTGGAATCTTTCTGTCTGTGGTATAGTTGCACAGCTAGAAGGATTGTGTTACCTTCCACTATTATTGAAAAACAATCTATTATCTTCCTGAAGTCTTGAAATCCAGAAAATAGTAAGATTCATAGCATTTTATAAAAACTACAATATTATTATGATGTAAACAGAACTGGAACTTATTTTGTGTTTGATGACTTGAAATGTATTATGAAAGCCAGAAACTGGTAAGTGCCTTGGTACTTCAATTTTAGATGCCTTCCTGCATTCACAATGCATTCCTGCATTCCATTTCTATACTGTTTTGAGCCATATAATGTTAATTTTACTGTAGAAAAAGTCCCAGTGGTTTAAGCAATCATTTCACAAAAACTGGGGTAGTAGATCTGTGATTCCTCAAAGTAGATCTGGCACATATATTCTGCTAACAGTTCATAAAATGAATCAGAGGCTGACAAACTCTGGTATGCGAACCCTTTCAAAGGTCCCACCTTTGAGGGGTGTGCTTAGGCGCTTAGGAACATGCAGGTGCCAACCTGGCAGGAGCTACTGCCGTGGGTTTTGCTAGAGAAGGCGTGGAGGCAGGGTGAGGGTATGCAGTAGGATGGAGGTGAGAGGTATATATGAGCCTAACACTGGCTCTGAGCCTGGAAACTCTTGTAATCAGGGAGCCTCTTCACAGTAATTCAGATCCTCACGCACTGAAGTGTTCACACAAACTGAATAAATCTGTAGGTTTCTAGACCTTTTCCTTCTGCCTAAACTTTTTGTTTAGGCTGAACTAAGTGGATAGTACAGGGGGCAGCTCCCCACCCCCAAACCCTTCTGCTGTCCTTTTAACTGATACTCTGAGTCATTTCATTCTTCTAACTGCAGACTGTTTGGGTGACAGATATTGATGAGTGCAAGACGGGGTCCCACACCTGTGGAGAGAACATGACCTGCACAAATACAGAAGGAAACTTCACTTGCTCGTGTGCTGATCATGCTTCTGGAACTGGCATCAGTTGCAGTGAGTAAATGGAGTGAGCAAATAAAATGAAGTGACCCTTCATTAAGAACAGCGTTCTTGGATAAATCGTTATACTTGGAAACAAGATATCCCTGTACAGTGACGTACCGACCAGATTGTGGATGCATCTAGCATTGCTTTAGGAGGCTGTTTTGAGGTGGACTAAGGAGACTAGATCTGAGTTTAGTTTGGAAATATCTACATTAAAGTTCAGTGTCTGAATGTAACAACCAATCTATCTAATGGCCTTTACAATCAAAAGCAGAAGTAAATGCTCCTTGGAAGTAATATTTTTGGAGGTAATTTCAGTCTGTGTCATTTTTCAAACGCTCTGTGCCTTCCTTCCCACTGCAGAAGTCTAGCTCAGAAACTGCACATTATTTAAGTCTCACTTGATTCTTCAGAAAAAACTTGTCTTTCAGATCCTGTCACTAATTTTTCAAAAGGGCTCTGAAACTCTTTAGAAAATCTGATTACCTGTTTGCTGAAGAGAGCTGCAGAAGGTTCAGCGCTAGTGACTATCTGACCCTCATTTCAGTGCCTCAGTTCTTGGAAAATGTGGAGCTAAGTGACTCATTGTATTACTCTGTGTCATCCCCCCTGGTCAGGGTGAATTTTACTCCAAATCAAGTGGCTATCTGATGATGGAGGGACACTGTGTGATTTTCACAGATCTATTTCTGCAGAAAAACAGAAGGAAATTATGGCTTTCTTAAATAGAACATCTTTTCAGTTACTTAAGCTTTCAGTAGTTTCAGATGTCACTCAGAAAATGGTGATTTTAAATGATGCATGACTTGGAAGTAATGCTTTCTAGGTCCCTCATCTGTCAACCTGATTGCATGTCTTCATAGGTGTTAACACACTGGTTTTACTCTTTTAGCAATTTTAGCAAGATGCAATTTTCTTTGCAGAATGCACACACACCTGGGGTTCACTCATCCCTTTCCACTGAGGCTCTTTGCCACGGCAGTTCTCCCTCCACTGAAATTTTAAAAAACAAATGTCATTGAAGGTCATGTTGCAATACAAATGGTGTGCAGCATAAAACTGATCCCATAATAGTATGAAAGCAATTAGGTGTGTTTCTTCTAAGCCATAGTGCCAGAAATTCTTTGCCATGTATCTGTTTTGTTCTGACCTATAGATTTGATACAGCATCAATGTAGGCAAGAAAACACTCCTTTTCTGTAAGAGTATGTCTGCACTGTAGGTCATGCTGTGCAGAGGTATTAGTGCTACTTTTAAAACCAGCTAGTTTGGATAGCTGTGTAGATGACAGCGTGTGCTATTCAGAGCAGGCTACAGAATCCTTTAGAGAACTGGGTCCATAGGGTTCCCTACTTCCCCAGTTATGTTGCTATCTGTATGTGAGCTAGCTCTCTGACTGGTCTTTATGCATGGTAGAGATTTACCATACCCCACAGCTGCGTAAGTAGCAAAAATCATTTGAGTGTAAGCACCTAGACAATTAATGCAGTTTCTCCTCAGAGCTGGACTCACACATCTAAATAGACAGAACTCAGTCTGTGGCTCTTTCATTGCAAATCTAAAATCAAGCATATTTAGTAATTTGATCTTAATTTATGTGTGTCTAAATTTGATAACAACATAAGCAAATAATTAAAACACAAGTAATTAATTGAAATTAGATATTTTTACCTACTTTTGTACCTTGAAGTTCTGGAACTCTTTTGTAAGATCACATTGCCAATGTGGCCAAAAGCTTGAGATGTCCTTGTGAAATCCTCTGTTTCAGAAACTACTGTTCCCCCAACTGTTGTCAACAATGAATACTCTACACACGCTGTGCAAGGTGATATTGTAGGATGCCCTCCTTCGTACGAGTCATATTGCCTTCATGGTGGAGTGTGCAATTATGTTTCTGATCTACAAGATTATGCCTGCAAGTAAGTACAGAAATTTGTAGTTTTTGTTCTAATGAATGGCACCCTTATGGTGTTACCCTTAATTAAGTGCAGGCAATGAAGAGTATGTCCGTATTATCTGTTCATGCTAGCAATTAGAATTAGACTTTCCTCTTTTCTGTAAGTGATCACTGTAAGTTTCAGTATGTGGCCATTCTGTTCACACCCATTGCAATTAATAGTAGGATTGGATTTGTTCCCTAAGGACTAGATTCTTTGCTTTGGAAATGGGAGGTAAGCTGTTAAGTGATTAGTGCTCATGGCATTATAAAAGAGGTGCTTGCTGTCTCTCCTGTACATATTGTGCTGTTGGTCTTGCTGTTCATGTGTAGCATTCAGTGGGGTGGAAGAAGACATCTCTGACTTGTCTTCTCTGATTGAGATGGGGGACCAGAAGTGGTGTCAGCATCTTCCCTTACAGTTTGAAGAGTCTTGGTCCTTGGTAGAAAGGATACAACATAACAGCCTTCTTAAAATCAGGGAGAGTAGCAATGAGACCTCAAAAATGAGACCTCCTTCTCCTCTCAATATTTTTGTGAAGCCTAAGTCTAGGTTCCCCAATTGCAGGCACTGATAAAAGGAAGGAGAATAATCTCAACTCTCTGGAAATCAGCCTTAGCCTGTTCAGTGTGGCAGCCTAGTCCTATGGGCTAATAATTTCTTCAAAACCTTTCATGCTGCCGTTCAAGTCTGTAACTTGACTATATTTGAATCTGTGCTGTATCTTTCTTCAAAATCAAGCATAAACATGTTTACAGTGGGACAAATCCAATGCCTGCCTCCTCCCTTCAGGTCTCATCTGGTAAGTGAGGACCTGTGCAGGGGATGGATGCTGTTCCATAGTAGGCAAATCTCCCTCTGTGTCTCAGTAATTCAGGTGGTCCTGGTATAACTGGAGTGAGGAGAGCAAGCTTTGTGTTGAAGGGTTTCTTTGACCCACCATTCCCCCAGGTCTTCCTTGTACTGCACTGCAGGAACCCCTGTACCAGTCCATTCCTGCAAGCAATGTCACATCCTAGGCTTTCTTATTTTTAAATATGAGTGCTCTCCACTGCCTAGAGACCTCTGTACCTGCAGAAATATGAAAATAATGTATCTCATGTACATACAACGGAATGAAGTAGGTGCTTTGTGCCATGGATTTCCTAAGCTCACCAAAGACATTACATGAGATGGACTCATGGTCATCCCAAGTATCTGTTGTGAATTTTTAGTGTAAATTTTAGAGGCATTGAAAACTATCTCCTTTTTTTTCCACCTCGTTTCTTCTGTTGAAACTAAAGACTACAAAACTGCAGGACTTTCAAATTGGATCACATATTCTTTTCTTTTTTTGTTAGATGTTAGAGCATAGTAAGAATCCAAATACACATATTATTCAGTTCTAGAAGTGGAAGCAGTTAAAAAAATTAAGGAGTGACCATACTTAGCCATGCTCTTGGGGGCCAGGCTTTGTATGTGGACCTTGCTGGCTTCCGACCTTGCTGAATTCTCACTAGATGGCAGCATTCATTCATGTAGGCTCTCATATACTAACTAGCAAAAGGAAGTAATGGGAAAATGTTATTTAGCAAAAATATCTAGCAGAAATCACATACCAAATGTGATTTGTATTTTTATTAACAAAAGATCTTACACTAGAAAGTAGATCTTCCATCATATTTGGAATTCATTGTGATATAATGTTAAAAACTTAGCATTTTTTCTGCCTTCCAGCATGTATGCATTCTAAATTGTGACAGAATGAGAGTACTTGTGATTTAATAATGAATGAAGACATAATAATTTCAGAATATTAGGTAAAAGCTACTGCTGGTTAAATCCTGTTTCTCTTGCTTGTTTGACTAGCCCTTGAACTTAAGTAAAATTAGACCAGTAAGAATTGCGAGAAGGAGTTGAGCCCATATTGCTCAGAGATTGTTACAAATTTAGTAGACTTTTAATTTTTTTTCCATTTATTATTTATGTGCCTCGTCTTGCACAGTAAAACTAGGCTGGAATTCTTTTTGATGTATTTCTCACTTTCTAGTAATTTTGATTTGAGGGTTTCATGCATTGATATTTCTATGTTGTGTTTTACAATGGTAAAATTAATCAGATAAACAAAAATTACCTGCAGAAGAACCTTGTAGTAAAACTAAATTTCTAACCCATATGAGGGATTTTTAAAAACACTTTAGTTTATTTTTCATTTTAAAGATTCAGATTAAAATTCAATTCCTTTAACCAAATCACACTGAAAATATGAGTAAGTCCTATATTGCCTACTTGAAAGAAAAGAGAGCTTGCTGCTGGAAGCAGTCAAATGGAAAATCTTAGGGAAACACTAACCACACAGTAGGATTTAAGAGAAAATTATTTTTTTCCTATTTTTTACCCATTGGAATCTGAAAATTGTAATCTCTCTGTATAATTCTGTAGGTGATTCAATAACAGTAAAAAAAACATACTTGTAATATTGAATTATACTGGTTTTGACAGCATTCCTTCAGTGTCTTTTTGTCTTCACCGCTACTAAATTCAACCAGATATTTCTATAGCAGTTGCCAATGTTAAATCAATATGCAAGGTCACTGAAGTGATGATGTGGGGTTTTTCCACTGCCACCAGTTACAAAGTGTGCTCATTTCCTTTGGCAGCTGTGTGACAGGCTACGTTGGGGAGCGGTGCCAGTTCAGTGACCTGGAGTGGTGGGAGCAGCAGCACGCTGAGAGGGTGAAGATGCGGAATATCACCATCACAGTGTGTGTAGCTGTGCTGGTCCTTCTGCTGCTGCTGGGGTTCCTGGCTGCCTACTGCCACAGGTAGTGCTTCCAAACACGTGCTGTGATCGTGTGGCACACGGGCTGAGTTGCTGCTGCCTTTCACAGAGTGCTCATGGTGAAGAACGTGAGCTGTTCCTCAGCTGATGGAAAGCACCATATCAAGCTTGCTATTACTTTGCTTTGCAGTTATTGTTTGTATGAACAGTGCAGAAAGTTCTGGCACGTCCTTGCCTGCAGAACCCACATTGGTGTTAGTGAGCAACATGGGTCTGGAGGGAAGAGGAATAGACCTTATTAGGTTTGCAGAAGAGCCATAATTTGTGTTGATGAGAGAGTTCAGGAACATGCTATCTGCTTCTTCCTTGGTTTCCCTTAAGAGCTCTAGATGTCTGAAACTGTCATGATAGGGTTTGGCTCTTAACTGCCACCTATCCCATTAGTTTGCTTTGGTTTCCCTTTCAGTGTAGAGTGGCACCTGAAAGTTTCCTTGCCATTGAGAAAAGTAGCTTATTAACCTTCCAAAGCAATCTTCCACACTGATTATTCCACCAATGAACATGAAAACAATCTTCCTGGTAGTAGAAAGAGTAAAATCGAGGATGTGAGCCTAAGCACATCTGTTGTAAAAGTACTCCCTTGCATTTTCCATGGCTGTTATGAATTGTGCAGGTTTAGGATTCTTCTTGTGATAAAAGAATCCCTACAGTCACTATTTAAGAACTCGCTCTGATGTGAAATTAAATGTCATCGATGTCCCTTAGACTGGAAAGTGTTAAGCATTTAATAAGTTACAGTCTTTTGGCCATGACCTTGGCAGACAGCTGTTCTCTGAGGCTTGCTTAAATGCATATTTATATTTAAAAGTAAACACTAAAAAAACCAGAAGGCAACCAAATCAAGAGTCTCCTGCTGCATGCTGACCTGCCATCCGTGGCAGGATTTTTGTTTGTGGTTTAGATCAATTTTAAAATTAGACTTTCCTAGACATAAAAAGTTAAGCGACAAAAGAAGTTAACTATGGAAGCTAATGTTTTTCATTCTTAATTAATGGTTCTTGACATATTTAGTCCATAAAAGTAGAGAAGCTGCCAATGTTTCTTATTTTCTATTAACTAGTGATAGAGGTTCAGAATTAAAGCTAAGTGCAGCCTGGTTTGTTCTCATAACCTGGAACTCACATTTGAATCAGTGGATACATATAGAACAGAAAAATTGTGAGATTCTTATATTTCCCATATATTTCATATATTCCATCATGACAAATAGCCAGAATATGACTCATTTTAAGGTGTGAAGATATAAAATTTCTTCCTTCCTCTCTCTTCCTGATTTATGTTTCTTTCTTGCCAAATGCTTTTGATCAATATAACTATTTACCACAACAACAACTTTTTAATTACACGCTCGACTGAATTTGAACTGCAGCTTTTATTAGCATAACTAGATCAAAATTAAACCACTGATCTAAAATCCCTATTTAACTGGAGTCTGGAAGCCAGTATTGGGGTTGAAATTGCTATATCACTTTTTCACATAATCTACTGTATTTTGAAATGTAGTGATTAAGTCTGTAATAGTCCTATTCCTTCCCCTGTAAAATGGAGATGCCTATCTCCTTTTAATTGAAGGAAATGAAGCTGGAGGTCCACACCTGCCAATTTGAAAAATGTGTGACCTGAAGGCTGAGTATTACTGAATTATTGTGTTGGTTTGTTCAATGACTATTGTCTACCGAACAGCATCGTGTTTTTCTTAATATTAGATTTATGTAGTCTGACCGTATAATACACCAAGTTTCTTATCTTCCTTGGGAAGCAAGGAAACAACACTTCCTCTCCCCCCCCCAAAAAAAAATCTGAATCACAGATTTAACATTGACAATTCCTCCACCTCAATTGGCCAAGGCTACACAAAAATTGACAGTAGGACTGGGATTAGGATTGAGAAATTCTCTGCCTCTTGCCCATGCTCAGTTAACTAGATTTCACTGCCCCATCTGCTTGTGCTCAGTTGAACCCGAAGACACCCATGCCCACCAAGTCTATCTGGCATCTGTTACTCTGGGCACTCTGCAGTAAAATGCAGAATTAGTGATCCTCTTGAGCCGAGCACCCTGTCAAGACTGTGCCTATGTGTGAGCTCTGTGCAATGGATTTTACAATTCTTGAGTAACAAATTTTGTAAGCACTGTGAGCTGCAATGCAGAATCCAAGCATCAAAACATGCACAACAGCCTTACCACGATGTCAGGAAAAGTCAAAATGGACTAATTTGCCCTATTTCTCAGCATTCTGCTCTGTAGATACACCCTCAGCTCTGACACCTGTTTGGTTTCATATCAACAGTCCCTGTCTTATCCTCTACAGGAGACAATTACCTTTTTTTTTATGTTTGAATATACAGAGATATGTTATAGAGAATCTGGGGGAATATCAAGGTTGGAAACAGGCCTTTCATATTTCCAGTAAAAAAGCAAAATACATTTACATAGTATTTTCATGAAGGGAGCAACATATGACGTATGCCCTTTCCCAGTTAGTATATAAAAGTTATATAGACAGAAAAGGAAAATTCCTAAAGAAAAAGAAAATTCCTATTTTCTTTGGTGCATGTCTATGTGATTTTATTAAAAATAGATCAAGTAAAAGGATATTGCAACCTAAGACTTCCAGAGTCTGAAGAATGTAACATTAATTTTGTTAGCTGATTCTTAGGAGGACAAAAAACATGTTTGCAAACTGAGCAAAGATGTACTGATTTGGATCTTAAGCAGTGTAAAACAAAATTTTATGTTTGGGCCTATATGGGCTTTTAATACTGTCTTATAAGTGATTGCTGTCTAACTGGAAAAATAACGATGTTTGAATTTCTGGAACTAGCCACTTAGAGCTTACTGTTCTCACCTTTTCCATCTCCAAATTGTACTCATGGATTTTTTCCTTTGCACTAATTCTGTTGGTCATGCATTTTTTCTGGAAGGTCTTAGTTCCAAACTTTTTGAGACTTTCAGTTTGTTTATTTCACAGTAACATCTGATACTGTTGCTTTTCATGAATGGTGCAGATGAATACAGAAGCGACTTTCATAACTGTAACTACCAATAGTGTACGAAAATACAGTCCAATTTTTATTTCTGAGCTTCACCCACAAATTCTCTTCATTGTATTGGTTGAAACAAATCTTAATAAGAAGAATGTGTTATAGATAGAATAATATAAGAAAATGGAAGGGTCTAGTTAAAATTATCAGGCCTATTGTTCATTCTAATGAATGATCCTTTACAGATGGCACATTAGAACAAATATTTGTTCATTTCTTACTGACTTTTGTTTTTGACAAGCTGTTTGTTTCAACCACTGTGTGGTAATTAAAATTGTGGTAAGAGTAATGCAGCCTTTCAAACCAATAAAAGAAAACAAAATATATGTCCCTTCTGTAAATACTGATAGAATAACGTGACAAAAAGCATCTTCTGTTCCTCCCAAAGCAAAATAACTTACTTCATCTTTTGTTCTGTTGCAGAAGTCAAAATTTGTATAAGAAGAATCTCTATGCAGAAGCGATAAGAGATGCCAGCAGCCGTGCTGACAATGAGAACGTGACACCTACTAGCAACAAGTCTCTGGTAACTATATTAATGTGGAGTGGAAAGGGAATCAGGAAGGATCAAAGAGTGTTAGGGATCCACTTGAGATTATCCATCAAATAATTCACATCTTAAATACATTAAATAACTGCTAGAGTCATCAAGTGCTTTGCTGTGAACCCTAGTTCATCTTACCTCATTGTTATCCCTCAAAGTTCACAGCTGCCTGGATGTATTGCAACCATTAGCCAGTGTTATTGTTAGCTTTGAATACAACAGTTGGGGAACTGTGTTCTAAATTAAGGAAATGGCAATGTGATGACATGGCGTATCACAGAGTTATTTTCACAGGAAAGTATGCCCTCTGTAAAAAAGGCTTCTTGGAAGCCAAGTATTGTTTGTGCTACATGAGATGTTGAACTTTATTTTGGAGGTTGATGAAATTAAATGTTCTGTATTAGAAGCTGCTGCCTTGTGGAGAAAATCAACCAGGATTTTATTGGATAGTTTGGAAGGATATATGAAATACTAATTTTACACTGGTGTAGCTAAAAATGCCACCATGCTCTGGTTGTACACGACTCTTTCTTTTGTCATTTTTAAGCTGCATTTGGCCCCATAAAATCTGGTCTAAGGACATGATTCTCACTGGCATTAGAATGATATTACACTGCTGGGTGATTGCAATTGGAACTTGAAGTTGACAAGTGACATAACTTGCATCTGTGGCCACTTCTATGCCTGGTCTGAGACTCCTTTCTCAGAATGGTCTCACAAGCAGTTTAGGTAGTTTCTGGCAGGAATTGTGACTGGGTAGCCACTGGAAGACACTGTCAAACATATGTCAGTAGCGCTGAATTGACTTGAACCTGATTATGACATATTGTTCCTTAGCTGGTCAACTGCATACTCTGGTGGATCTTTTATTATTAGTATTTTTCCTCCAGGTACTGGATAGCAAATGTGCTGAATCATGGCAATGTCATCATTTGTTCACAGCAGAGGCAATATGCACAGCTTGCAAAATACCTGAGGTTGGGAAAATCAGAAACATTTGTTGGGTCTGAGAACACGTTGCCTGGGAGCAGTGCTTTAGGAGGCCTGCTGCCCATCAGCTCTGTCCCCACCTGCTGTTGACCCTGTAGTTAATGCAAGTTGCCAGTGACATTTTTGCTGATGTCCACAGCTAAGCAATGGACTGAATCAACAAAAACAAATCTAACCTAGTCATCTATTACACACTCGTGTTATATTTCAGCATGCACTGGGAGATATCAAATCCATTAATAAAGTAATTTATTGCAAATGGCTTCTGTCAGACTGGAAGAGGAAATCACTGACCCCTTGCTGATTATTGCTGCTTACACAGTAATGGATTCCTCTGGTTTCATGCGTGTGATTTTCTCTGTGCTGATATGGCCATTAATTGTTAAGTTCACCAGGGCTTCATACATGAATGCACTCAGGTTAGAAACTGTAGGGTTGCCAAAAAGCAGTGGAAGCAGGGAAGTTGTCCATTTCTACTGTTCACATCAAGTGGATTACTGGAGAACTTTATGTAAAAAAAGAGATTATACTGCATCAGGGACAGAAAACCCTATATGTCCTCAACTCCTAAGGTGCTGGAATAGTTTTTTGGGTGCTATTGATCTACTCAAAGTTAATGATCTTAACGGAGGACTTCATATTGGGACTGGATGATGTGTATGCAGTAACTGTGAAGAACTCATGAATTTCACTCATTTGGTAGTCCACAGTGCTGCTGCTCCTTTGTGAGGCTGGTGAGAGAGGGTGAAAAGACTTTCTTGTTCTTGTCCATCTAGGTTAATGTAGAGCTGTTGTGCTATCACACATATCAAGTGTTAGGTACCGTGATACTGAAACTATACCTATAAATTGTCCAGGTGTCATTCACTTTTCTGTTCACTTCTGTTCTGCCAGGGGAGAGTACATTTAGCTAGGGGTACGCCTACGTATATTTTCCACGTTCATATTAAAGTTCCATAAGCCAGGGTAGTCCTACTGATATATAAACCTCGGTAAACTTCTGCATGTGCCTGGATTTTGGTGCTGTTCACAGACTTTTCATCCAAGTGTTTTATGCTGCACAGCCAAAGATATTTTGCAGAGCTCAGTGTAGCTGAATTTCCTCTGGGGGTCTGTCATATGCGGGTTAGCAGCTGTAAGCCTACAGATTTTATGTAAATGAACTGACGCCTAAATAGGCGTACCTGCTACATCTATACTCTATCCACATAAATCCACCAGTTGTCCACCAGGACCCCCAAATCCGTCTTCTGTTGGAACATCTTATTTATAGATATTTTCTCTTCCTTGTCTCTGCTCTTTAAACATCACTCCTTTACTGGGTTTTCCTCTTTCCCCCTGAACAATTTCAGCACAGTGCTTCACATTTTTTTCCTCTACCTCTGTTTTTTCTGTTTTCCCCCTGGTCTTTTCAGCATGTTTCCCCAGAGGGTCTCGTCTTCTGATTTCCACGGTCACTGTGGGATGATGGAGGGAGACTCGCTTCTTTCTCTCTGTTTGATGATTTCCGGCTGTCTGGATTCCTGCAGATCTTTTCAATACTTTAAAAATGACCCTCAGTACTATGGAGAGGGTTGATTTTCATGAGCTTTTGTTCTTGCACCTGGAAGTGTTGATTTGAAAGGCAAGAGAGTTGGTAGTTCTTTACTGGACTGGGACTGTGTGCTTACCAAAGAAAGACTGAGGTTGTCATCAACTCAAATGTTTAATTATCTGCAGGGGAAGGGCCATCCCAGAAGCCAGGATGACCTTTTTCCCTGTTCTGTGGTTGGGTGTGTGGCCCTTCCAGTTTGCCTCTTGGGTTTCAGAAAACCAATGCATTTTATATTAATTTGGGCTCTGCATATTTTGTGCATATTGTATGTATTTGCAGTTTGCGGTTGTTAAGGAGTGTAACAGTTCTCTGGAGACTAAAGTGGTTGATCTAATTGAGTGTGAGACAGCAGATCCTCATCCTGCCTGTCCTTCAGAATCTGGTGAGTAGGATTACCTACCTTATTAGGTCTCTCCTCACCTTGTACCAGCAGGACCAATGGCAGATAAAGGAGATGGAGAAATCAAAATTTTATTTCTGGCCTGTTTAAAGCTGCTGTGCACAGCAGGTGCTATGTTCATATTGCTGTTAAGGACTATTCAGTCCTTCACTTTGCAGATTAGTCATGAGAAACTACACTACAACAGTGCTTTCACACTCAGAAGAAGCCAGACGCCTCTTGTGATAGAATAATATTGGATTTTTGCATCTTTATAGACCTTCACAGGTTTGCAAGTGAAGTTAAGCCCGTTTTACTGTTGGGTAATGTATATCTGTGAAACAGTATACTTTGACAGTCCTTATTAATTCAGGCAGGATAACTGAAAATGTATGAGGAGTCCACGTCGACTCCTGTGGCAGCAACTGCAGTTCTGCTTTTTGTGTTAAACAGATGTTTGACTGCTTGGGGTGTGTTTGGTGCTTAAACAAAGATGAGATGAATGAACAACATGTGCCTCCCATCCCTCATCCAGAGACAGCAGGTAGCATGAAGCACACAACAGGCTTCCATGGCCCAGAAGTTACCAGGTGGACCATTCTGAATTTTAGGAAATATTGCCTTATAGGTGGCAACTGAATCACTTAATGCTCAAATGGTGAGAACTGATGGAGAAAGACTGATATCCTTAACCCTTTATCTTATTTACCATATATATCTCCCAAGTGCAGAAGTTACTAGAGAAGCCAGTTTACCTCAGTCACTTAGAAATACACAAAGACAAATGTTTGAGGATACTTGAATGGGCAGACATTTTGCAAGATTTTCAAAATTCCCAATCCTGTCCTTAAACATTGGGTAGTCCCTTTATTCATCAGTAGAAAATATGCCTCACATTTACTTAGTTGGACTAATATTGTGAACATGTTTAGAACTGTACTGTCCAGAACAGGAAGACTGATGTTTCCTGTTAGGAGACTGTTTTCATTTATAGTTCTATCAGATGCAGCTATTGGAACAGAAATTTCCCATGACAGGTGTCTGATTTTTACCTGAAAATTTTAGCAAAAGCGGTTCAACCACCTTAGACAAAAAGACTGGTGAATGATCTGGATTTTTTTCTTACATGTTAAAGGAAGTTCTTATACCACGCCAGAGAATAATTCTAAGATCTTTTGACTTTGAAGCAGGGACTTTAATTGTGCCAGGTGGGTAGTCTTCCTGTTATGGGCATGCCTTTCCCTGTTATGAATTAAAAGGGAAAACCACGAAAACCTAGGACAAGTAATTTCTTAAAATCAGAAGCAAGTTCTTAACTTTACCTGTTTTTATGTTCTTTGACATGAGTTAGTATTGCAATTTTCTGGACCTGATCCTGTGCTTTCTTTCGTAGCTTTCTTCTCTCAAAGCTATCATTACTTTTCTTTTAGCTTAATTGTGGTGAATCTTCTCAAATGGCTTTCAGTAACACATATCCATCTTTTCTCCAGCGGAAGAACAGCCTATAACATATGACAAAGCAGCAGAGACTTTGACTGAAGAGAAGAGAGAACAAGGACATCAGAAAGAGGTTCCTGTTGGTGAGAAATCATGCCAGACCCTGGGAGTGGCGAAGGGCCCTCCACAGGTTCCCTGGAGCATCCATCCCAAGCCCCTACTGGAAAGGGAGCCCTGCACTCTTGCCCCAGCCAGCCTGCTGATGCAGCCAGACTAGAAGAAGCCTGGGTTTGAGTGGGAAAAGAAGGAAGTCAGCAGAGAATGGGAACTCACAAAACACTGAAACAATACTCATTTTTTCACTAAAATTTAATTTTGAAAAAACCCCATAAATCAAAACCAACTAGAGAAGTCCTTGCCACTCCTTCCCTGTCATCTCTGCTTGGAAGAGTTACTATGAGCAACGTGTTGGCAATGAGTACTCTATAAATATCACTGCTGCTAACTTCATTAACTGCCTGCTACAAGGACACTGAGGGGAAAATAGACAAGTGGGTGATTTATGAGTGATAAATATTTTCTTAATGGAGCTTGTTGTGAGTAGTGGTCTTCATACACACACGGAATCTAGAAACTGCCTAGAAAATGGGTCACAAGGACAGCTGCAGAGAAACAGGAACGGAAGATGATGCAGAAAAATTAGTTCAAAATGAATGTTTTTATTAAAATACTGTTCATGGACACTATATTCCTCTCCCCAGTACTGCTGACAGGCCAGTGTAACTTCTTGGACTTCACCTGAGATGTTCTTGTATCCGCTTCCGTGAGCAAGCACCAAATGGGATCTTGCATTTCTCAGGTTTGGTGTGCTGTAGGATGATTTGTGGGAATATGTTATTAATGGTGGACGACATTTGAGGGAAAAGGTGATTCTTCCATTTTATTTCCCAGTATACACTGGTCCCTCAGAACGTAACAGGATTGTCTCTGGACCGAGGAGGTGGGTCCGTGTCTGCTTTCAGCCCTGTGAAGAGGAAAGTGCTGGAGATGTCCTGGCCTCACAGAAGTGTGTCTGGCACCAAAACCTGGTCCATTATGTAGGACAGTGCAAGGACAGAAGTGCAGCCAGTTGCTGTTCCAAAACAACAGGAGGAGTGGGTTAAAAAACCAAAAAAGCCACCTCAGTTTGGACTGACTTCCACACAGCTGATTTTTACTGCCTGTTAAATTCAAGGGAACAACTGGAAATCTAAACCAATTTTTCTTGTAATTGTCTTTCTAACAGCTACTGTTCCCTTCCAGTTATTTACTAAGAACTAACTCTCTTATAAAGCTCTGTTGTATACAGAGTTGTAGCTTAACTGTTTAACATAAGATTAGCTCAGTTGGTCAGAGCATGGTGCTAAGAATGCCAAGGTTGTGGTTTTGATCCCTGTACGGGCCATTCACGTAAGAGTTGGACTCTATGATCATGGTGGGTCCTTTCCAACTCAGAATATTCTGTGATGTTAAGTGATTTTCAGCACTTGTCTTGAATTCCTGTGCCGTTTTCAGAACATTTTGGAAGACATCTGGAAATCAGCTAAATTACTAATAATGTTTTTATTATTTGTATGGTACCTCTCAGTCCTCTGTCTTTGAAGCCTACTACTGTAACTATTGGACACCTCCTTTAAACTCTGCTACAGTGCCTACCATTAGTGTTCCTTGTAATTCATTAGCTGGTTAATAGTGGCAAATGTTATTAATTTTTGTGTTTGCTATCCTGCTTTTCTGGGTTTTTTTGAATCCTGCCAGAAGGGTTTGGGATGTTGTAATTTTTCTACCAGCTCTGTAGGCCAACATGGGAAAGAGTATTGAAAGACTTACCTCTTATCTAAAACAGTTACACACTTGAGTAACTTTGTGAAGTTAGTTCTGATTTATGTTGGTGTAAACAGTAAGAACATTGAGTCCAAGGTGTCAGAATTACAAAAATTATAATACTCTGTTGTGTAGATGGTTGTCATTTGTCTTCTAAAGTGATTTTTGCAGGTGGTTTTGAATTGTTGAGTCTGTTTTCTAATCACATTCGTTCTGAATTTAGAATAAACTTGTAAAATAGGCATTTCCAGAGTTTAGTTGGAACTAACAGCTATGAAGACTCGTTCTCCTGTGTGAATGGCAACAAGGGTATTTCCACGGAAAGAGAAATGGTTTAGAAGTGTTGGCACACTAAACTGTGTTCAGGAGCAGGAAACCACCGTGTTGAATCATTAGTATTTGGTAGATTTGATTTTAAGTTCAGTATAGTTTAATTTAATTAACATTGTTAAAAGAATCTAGTTTGGATTCCCGTCCTTTGGTTCATTGATCTTGTGTATTTTGACGGGAAAAGAGTCCAGCTGTAAAGGCCCCAGTTCAGAAAAGCATTTTGTTTCCATAAAAGTTACACAGTAAAAAGACTTTGATCCATGCACTTTGAGTTTCTCTGGTGAAGTATGTTTGTGAGCTTAAAATCCAAGTAGTGTGTTGAATGACAGTCAACATTTAGTTGGAAGTTTCCCCAATCAAAGGAAATAAAGATTTGTAACTTTGAAACCTGACTAAATAAAGATGTTTCAGATTCCTTAAAAATTAGTTTACTATTCTATCCTGGGTTTTTGTTTACTTTGCTTTCCTTCAGTCCAAGGATCTAATTTTAAGTTGATTGTATTCTTTAAAGAATAAGATTGGGAAACCTATTTTTTGTAATTATACTGTTTGGACTTTTATATGTTTCCTAAATTCAGCTCTAAATTGAAAATAATCTTTAATGTAGAACCTTGAAATGATATTTCAACACAAATATAATATATTTGGTTTATTTGTATGTTTATAAAGCTATTGATTTATAAAATAAAACAAACAAACGAACAAAATCCCTGATGTCCCTCTTTCTTTAAGAGAAGAGAACGCACAGTTCTGGTTTCAGTTAACTGATATGTATGTTGATAGATCCACTGGTTTCATGAAGTCACAGTGCATAATGTGTTGGCTCAGCATTGCAGATATGGGGTTCTTGTTCTCCACTCAGAGAATCTGTTCTAATGAAGATTATCTGCTGTAGCTCACAGGTAGATCCAACCTTGAATACAGTAAGTTTTTATGTATTGTTTTAGTTATACATTCCCACAAACCAGTTCTCCTTTTTGTGCACATTTAAATGACTGTTATGAATGTTGCTGCTTGTTTGTATAGAAATATTAACCATGGCTTCACTATGTTTTTAAATTGGTTGCCAAGATGTTATTCTCAGGCTTTACATGCAGGTGTGTTGAACTAAAATAGTTGAATCCTTGAGGTTTTTTAGGCTAAACTTTCCTTACCAAAAAAACTTTTTAAATTATTAGAATTTCTGGGTCTGTAGCAAACTTAGTATTGACCTTAAATTGGTGTACTCTGACTTTTAAAAATGAAATTAACTTGTGATATATTAAACTGTAAAAGAGGAACTTAGAAACATAGTGGGAGAAAAGCTTGACAAGTCCAAAGTAAGAAAACTATGGGCAATTTTAAAGATCAAGGGAGAAAATGAATTTGTTTAGTTCAGTAAATCCTGACTTTATTGAAGTTTACATTTCAATTCTCTAAAGCCGTATTTTCATTGTAAGCAAGTGAGGAATGATTCATTTTAATTCATAATGGACACAGGCGATGCAATGTTCTCCAGTCATAGAACTGCATGACACATCTAATTTTAAGTCCCTTTTGCAGAAACTTGCAACTTTGCAGAGGTTTATCTTTCAGGCAAAAATTTTTCACTCTTTCAGAATGAAAACATTTTTAAAAATTATGGAAAAAATAAAAAGTTATCCAGAATGGGATTAATTAGGGGAAACCTATGCCTTCTTAACATATATTGTGTTTTTGTCTTATTGAGAGTAATGTTATCTCATTATTTCAGGGTGATGCCTACACTGTTCCATTAGTCTTCAGGACACACTTGGTGTTATTGCTTCATTCTCTGATAACTTGCCATCTTTATCTCTGTGCATGTGAAAAGGAAAGAAGCTAGTGGCATTAGAAGCCTCCCCCAGAGCCTCAGGAATGCACCCCAAACACAATCTGCAAGGGCGATAGCCTAAGTTGGCTCTGATCTTTTATTGAGACTGCTGTTTAATGCCAATTTTGATGTGGACCAGAACCAGCCAACTTTGTGAAGACCATTCATCATGGGATTAACTTTCAGGCACTCCTCAGTACTAAGGTGGACTGGATTCAGACCAGTGAAAAGCCTTAGTCCCTTTTCACCAGCCTTAGGGATCCTTAATATCCTGCAATTTCAAGACTTTGGAACTTGACTTTTGAGGCAACTGCTGCGATAGTCATGTATAAAGATGCAGAAGCCCTTTTGTACTGGGACCCTGGCCACTATCATGTCTTCCTCCTCAAGCCTAGGTGTTACAACCAAAATGTCTTCTCCCTGTCTACTTTCTTGCTGGAGGGGATGGTTATGGTTCTCCCATTCTATAAGACGCAAGCTGAAGCTAAACCAAGGCTGTCAAGGAACTTCTACACTTCATAGATCAAGAACCAGTAGTCTGGCAGCTGTCTATTTTCCAGGTAAGAAGTTAGGATACAATCTCAATTTTAATTTTAAGCACATCTGAGTCCTAGACCCATGTTTTTGCTTGCACTCACTGCTGCGTGACACTATTACCTTTCCAGTATCCAGTATTATATCACATACATTCCAGGAGCTTCAGTTCACAGACAGTCTTGTCCATGTTACCCCTAATCTGTCCCTATCAGTCCGACCCCCACCGTATGCTCATTACAGGTTTTGGGATCCTGTCAATTTTCAGTCCATGGAGCAATATTGGCCTCACCCATGTGGTCTTTTTCCAAACCAGTTTGGATTGGTTTTGCAAGTAAGTCAAAGACACCACGTAAGGGAATTACTCACTTTTATGTGAGCAGCTACTGGCAACAGAACAGCTGAAGTCCTGGTCCATTAATAAGTTCCCTAGGTATTAATAGGATGCAAACAATGAAAACAACACTTAATAATTTATAAAATAATTAGCTTCTCTGGGCTTTCTATTTATTAAAGCCAACAAATTTTATGTGCTCTATTCAGTCTACACAACAGTGTGCATATTTAAATAGACATGATCTTTGTTAATATTGATTGCACAAAACAATACATTTGATTGTGATGTAATAAACAGAAAGAATGTCCAGCTGATATTTCATTGGTCTATTAACAGTAGTTAATCATAATATAGTAGGAGTAGTGTGTTATGTATAAATTTATAATTTTTTCACTCAAGAAAGAAATAGAAATATTTACATTAAGATTATAAAGACCATTTTGCTGTTTACTTCTTGTTTGCAAAAGAAAGTTGGACCCAGCTCTGTGCAACCTTTGTTCAGTGTGTGTGCCTGTACATAGTAGGTTAAGAAGAAGAAACGTGTTTTAAATGGCTCTTGAAAGACAACCATTTAAAAAAGAAATCAATAAACTAATACAGCCAGATGCTGAACATCTCACTGGAGACCAAAACCACTAATAATTATAGGAGATTGAAGAATCCCTACAGCATTTGTATGAAATAATAATAAAGTTCAAACATTTCCGCTGACCTTAGTGTTGCTCATTAAAGCTTTTAGCAGAGACCTGGATACAGTCGCATTCAAGTGAGGTGTTTGGAATTAAAATACAGATAAAAGGAAAAAGGTTAATCCAGGTCAAGGGAACAGACCAAAACTGGGATTGCATAAGATTATATTATCTTTCCTCATTTCTCCAATGGTCAACAGCAGTTAGTTTTAAGTAACACTTCTCCACAAAATCTCCTAAATGAGAGCCTAAACATGCTATTAAATGCCCATTTTTTGGCTTTGTCTGTATCTTTAATCACTGTACTATGATTTTTGACCTCTAAGAGAGTTTCGTTTGTCTAAATGCAGAAATGTGCTTAGCACCACCTTCAGAAGACAGATGTATTGCACTCACTACCGCTTACTGTATGTTGTAATTACAAGAGTCCTTTTGTCTTTTCTATACCTAATAATCTGTATGAACTACAAGAAGTACATCAAAACACACTATGAGCCCAATTTTGTAATAGAGGGGTGACCGTGACCCCAGAACTGAACACTATCAAATGTTAAGGCAGTTGGATCTGTATCTGACCTACCTTGAGGCTTAATGTAATAATAAACCAAACCTAAAATCTTCATCCAGACAGTGGCTCACTACTCTTCTTCTGCATCCCATATATCATTTACTCAAAATGCAAATTCAGGGCTTTGTGGCTGAGGATGCTGCTACCTTAGAGAGTGGTAGTGAGCACTCAGGAGCTCTTGATTCTTTTCCTCACTCCACTACTCATGGGATGACATAAGGCAAGTAACAGGTCCTTGCAAGCTTTTCCACTCTCTCCACTAGAAGAAAAAAAGAGAAGGAAAGAAAGATAGAGAGACAGAGAGAGAGAGAGAGCAGGGCATAAGAATTGTTACGTATATTCTAATAACTCTTAGTGTGACAGGGTTTTTTTGATTTTTGAAAGAAGTAACAACAGAAGGGCTACTCTTATAAACAAAGCTAACATTAAAATCAGTGGACTTGGAATCAAGCTGACTGAGATTTATATTTCTTTCTGCTCCAGAGACAGACCTGTTTGAAGTGGGTGCAGCTTTAGCAATGTGTTGGCATATTTTACATCAAATCTGAATCTTACCCCATTGTCACATTATTATATGAAAAGAGTGAGTATTGTACACCCTAACTTATTCAATATTTAATTTTTCAATGGTGTTAATTAATCTTTTTTTTTGGTAAAACTCAACCCTTTGTCTAGAGCCTGTTCACCATAGAGTCCATCTTTAACAGTTAAACTGTGCTAATCTTTTTGTGCAGAGGTGAATTCACCCTCTGTTTATATGTGTAACGATAAGCAGATCCAGATCTAAGATTTTAGAAATGCTTTACAGAGCAGAAGTACTGAAGCTCTGCATCAGCAGCTTCAATAAGCAAAACACAGGTATGTTTGCTTCACTGTGTATTTTAGGACAAAGGGAGCATTAGAATCACTAGAATGTATTGGTGCAGGGTCTTCTGATCTACAATAACACAGGGCATGCAGTGTGAAGTCTGGTTCAAGAACCTTTGCAATTAAAGATTTCAGCCAAGCTCGTGGTGTGTAAGCCAGGGTGTGTGAATGCACTGTGTACCACCCAGCTTGCTCTAAGCAAGGGAGGGAAGGGTGGCTGGGTTCTTTAAACAGTTAGACCTAACAAATGACTCGTTTTGAAGTCTTAGGAAAGAATGTGTGCTAGAGTGCACTAATACTGGCAAACAACAGAAGAGAAACGGATACGGCCAAAAGTTGGCAGATGTTCTCTTGGAATGTAAAGGAGGTGTGGGGGGGAAGCCAACAATAAAAAGCCTAGGTGTTATTCTTTCCACATGTGTTTATAGAAAAGGGATAGATTTCACACTTCACCTTTTTCCAGTTTAATGTGTATTTTTTCTTCTGGTTTCTTTTTGGCTACTTTTTTTTCCACCATCTATTGTTCTATTACAGTTCATTCAGCCTTACATTTAGATGGCTTTGTAACCTGGGTAGTATCCCTCTGCTTCCCATCTGCAAAAACAAAGGGTCATATTTGGTACACCATCAAGCATTTGCATTTATCCTGCATGCTGTGCATAGCTAACAAGCATCCATAGTCTGCTTCTTCAAATACATAAAAGCCAAATAAATGCCCACGAGGACAGGAAGCATCTTAAATGATGATTTAAGAAACAGCTGGCACATTTTGAATTTCCTCATCATAAAGATGAAATGGGAGTTTATTTATCCTGTTAATGGTCTAGAAGAGACAGAGGGAATGAAGAAACAGTGGTTAAAGGCAATGGTTCATCAGAATAACCTTTCCTGAAGACAAATTTAGATCATAGCTCATATGACATAAATTAATGTAAGTTCTTCCTTACAGATTTCTCCTCCTATTACTTCCACGTGTTTTGAGGCTCTTCTGGATGCATGTTTGTGTGTTTCCATCTTTACAGTAGCATATTTTGAATTAAAGAATTAAAGATTTAATAGAATAGATTACGTTATTAAACTATTGAATAACGAATATATAAAAAAAATACTACAAAGCTGGTTTGTTCAGAGGAACAAAACTCTTTCCAAGGGCACAGAGCCTCACTTTTGCCCCAGTCCATGGATGAATGAGGTCTGAGCTACCTCTGTGGGTGAGGTTCTGTTCAGTACTTTTGGGCAGAGAGATGATAGAGTCAATCTGCAACATGTATTCACACTGGGTTGTGCTTTACACACATGCCCACTCAAGCCAATAGGGAATCTGGATCAAATACCAACATCATCTTGTTGATTACCTGACTGAACTGTATTGACTTATCACACACTCTCTGTCTTACTGAGTGACCACCTAGCCCCATTGAAACACACAGATTTGTGCAGGCAGACCATTCATCTACTTCGCCACCACAACTAAGAAGCAATGTCCATTGACACTTTGTCAAAAAGGAATTTAGATATTCCTGGAAATGTGTAGCTTAAAATTTTCCATCCTATCAGGTGAAAGGGACACAACAGTGAATTGCTTGTTAGATGAAAGTGACATCCATCTACTGGTACTCTGAGCAGGATGATATATTTATCTTTAAAACTCTAAGAGCTAAATATAATTGTGAGTGTATGATTTGCCTTGTTGGCTGCTGGATAAAAAAGGAATTGTGAGCTTGAGGTAGCATGTCCCTACTGATGTACATCTATGATCAGTGTTGAGAAAATTGAGAGGCTGGCTAATTCTCTGCAAGATTTCCAGTCACAGCTTCAATCCTGCAGGTCATGAGATGGTTAGGGGGTTTTTTCACGTAGTGGGTTGTGTTTGTTTTGGTGGTTTTTTGCCCCCTTCAAGCCTTTCTGGTTTTTTCTTGCAGAACTTTGCAGATCACAAGAGTTTGGCTAAGCTTCAGAAGAGTCATGTGAATGTATAGAATCACAGGTGAAAAGAACCTTTCACCGGTTTGGTGAATGCTGCTGGAGCATCTGGTTTTGTAGAACTCTCAGTCTGGTTTTAGATTTTAAGAGTGTTTGCATTCATTCAGCTTTCTTCCTATACTTTGATAACTCCATTTATTTTCTTGGGAAGGGCTTTGGGGCCCAATTTTTAATCAAACTTATAGCTGAGGGCATGACTTAGCTGTAGGAGCAGAGAAAAGCCTCAAAAACAAAGATTGAAATGATCAAGAGAATACTAGATATATTGTAGAACTCTTACAAACCCCCCATAAATGAAAATCCATTTATTTGCTAGCAAAGCTGATCAATTGAAAATTATTAAATAGTACATTCAAAACTGTTTGTACAACATTAATTCAACCACTTTGTTTATGTGCATTACACTAATTTATTTTCTTTCCTCCTATGGATTTTTGTTTTAATCAAGAGCAAAATAATTTAGAAAAGATTTACACTAAAAAAATAATTTTGGTGCTCAATCCTGATTGTAGTTTGTTGGCAAAATCCCTAATGTAGTTTTAGAGAAAGGAAGCACTAAATTCATTTAAACAGAATCCCAAAAGTATTGAACCATTTTCAGATAGAGCTTAAATTCAAAAGTTGAGTTCAAACGTACCTGGTTCACAGCACTAACACCATTATGTAGACTATTAGCAATGATGTTCTGTGTTGTCCCTTTGTCCTACTTCACTATCGCTGTTCGAGCTGCTCCATCAGAAATACTCAAAAAGTAGAAATGCCCCTGATAATGTCACTTAACTCCAAAGCCATATGCCTGTTGTGCTTATCTTTCAGTAGGGGCAGCAAGACTTTTATGAAACCTGTTCACATCTGAGATGCATGCAGAAGTTAAACTCAGTGAGTTTAGGAAAGGATGGAGTTCCAACTAGAACAGTGAATTTCCTGACTTCTGATTAAAACCAGATGCTCAATACTGTTATAACACAGAGTTTTATGGGTGAATACAGCAATATTTTGTTTCATAAATGTGTGCTTTACAACAAATCTAATGGGAATTGTAAAGTAGTACCTCACAATATCAATGTTTAAATGTCCCAGCATAGTATATTAAAACCATAGCAATTCTTTGCTCATGACACAGCTGAGGTGCAAATCCATATGCTGATACCCTCTGTAAAATGTGTCAGATGGAAGATAGAAACACAGTCTCTCAGGACAATATTTCAGGGCCAAATGCAGTCTCTCATGGGAGGTCTTTATAGATCGATTTCTTGAGGTTATGAAAAATAAATGTAAACATTCTTGCAAATGTCTGTCAGCATTTAGGGCTTTGCATTATGTATAACTTCTGTCCATTTATGTCAGAAAGAAACATCACAGTGTGTCATACAGACTTTCCTATATTACATACTAAATGTATTGGTGTGTCAATGGGATTTTGAAGACAATCTTGTCTAGCTCAATGTTTGCCTTCCTGGAAAAAATTAATTGCATATCTACATCCTTCTCCAATGGAAAACTTCCATGTAAAGCTTCCCCCCCCCCCCCCCCCCCCCCCGCTTCCTTGCTCTGGAAAGGTATCCAGGCATGTAGAAAGAAAAGCAGAAGTATTGAGAGATGTACTCTTGGGCCAGAAAGGGGTGGAGCCAAGTGGGCAGCTGTCATTCCAGTTGCTGTTTCCCCTGCCTGACCTGTTAGTGCCAGTGCCACAGACCCATTCATGCCAGTGCCAGACCCAGGAAATAAGAAGGCTTTGGTTGTGTCAAGGCTACTCAAGCTTGGTGCCCCACGTTTTCACCCTATATTACATTTTATAGCAGAGGAAACTTGCCTCTGGAGTAAGGTAAGGGTTGGACTTACTGTACAGACAGTGTCCAGAGTACTGAGGTTTGATTTGTGACTGAAACAGCTGTACTGACAAAAATTCCTCATGTGAATGGATATACACAGATTAAATTTTCCTTTAATTAGGGTTGGAGGTGTGGTGTGGTGCTGGCTTTCTATGTCCACCTTTGGGTTTTTTTCTGTTTTGCTGTAGTCACTTCCTCTGCTTTCATTGATATTTCCCCAAATCTAGTATGAACATGAACCCATGAAGGCAGATTTCAGATGCACAAGGTTTCATTAAGTAGCAGATATTAGAGCGATAGTGTTTCTTCTATAGTGCTCATTCCAAAATATTGGAGGAAAAGAGCTGTCACAAAACATTAAACATAATTTTTCTTTAGAAATGTGAGTCAGGACAAAACACTACCATGGAGTGGTTACCTCATTTCAGAGTTACAGTGGTCAAATTGTTGCAGTGGTTCACCTGTAAAGATCAATTCCTAAATAAGGCATTATGCTTTTGTTCCAGTTACTGCTGGTATGGCTGAGATCAGTAGTGCTGGAACGGGTTGGTATCTTCAATCTTTCTCCTGATTTCTGTGCCAGGGTGTCTGTATTTCCATAGGGAGTACAAATGAAGGCATTATATGGATGAAAGTCTGGATCATACTGGGCAAGGTCCATCACTATAACTTTTTGATCTATGGGGGAAAAACATGTCCTTTTACTTTAGATCTATTTGGTGTTTGTGAAGACATATGGAGTGAGAATACTGGAAACCACATGCCTGCATTTATCTGAAGGTTGGGGATTACCTTCCTGACGGGTGAGAAAGAAGTTGTCTCAAATCTCATTCAAATGTTTCCTTTGTTTCAGTAAATCCTGGAAGAGCGACAAAGTATAGCAAATATGTAATTTTGACATGAAAAACAGTCTTAAAGGGCCTGAAATGAAACCACAAATTCCCTTCAGCTAGGCACAGAGATTGAGTGTGACTCTTGCAAATGATCTGTTCTCGCATGTTGAAATTCCAAAGGTTGGTCTCGCTCCTTCTTTTTCTATTTTTAATTGAAAAAAAAAGATCATTGCTCCCCCATCTCATTAATTTTGCCAAGTCTCCAGGGGTATTGAATCTCTCTTCAAAGTAACTTAAAGCAGCTCTTGTACATTATCTTAAACATGCATCACTGTCAGCTCTTTGAGGGTCCTGCATCCGGGTATCAAGCTGGGGTGCTGGTAAGAGAAGGACCTCAAGGAGAGGATCTTCATGTTCGATCAGACTCCTTCTCACTTTGACCTTTGCAGATCAAATATGACCTGAGGGACTTCATGAATCAATGCATTGTATCAACTTTCTGTTCTGATTCCAGGTTCACCACTTAACTGCTCTTTGAGGTTGGTCAATGTGGTACTTTATTTCTGTGTCTCCACTTTGTACATCTTGAGACAGACAATCAGCTCTTTGGACACATGAGACATCTCTACTGTGCAAAGCCTGCTTATGCTATGTCCTGCAGTCCCGTGCCCAGAGACTTGCCCACATCTACTCAAGTCAAGGCCAGAGCAAGATCACCTATTTAGTCTGGCAGGCTGAGCATGAGGCTGGACGATGCCATTGCTGGGCTGGAAGCAGAGCAGAAGAGTCTGGATGCTGCTGCAACACGATGTGGCTTAATAATGCTCACAATGATCCACAAATGGTAATAATAAAAATACAAATTATGGTACTGCTGTAGGATGCAGCCCTATTGTCTATGTAGAAAGTAGAACATGTGGGGTTTTTTTCCACTCATCTTCCACTGCAACTGGCAGATACGTTCTTGTTAGGAAAAAAGTGTACCACTGAAAGACCCATGAAAATTACTTTTCTGAATGATCATTTGCACCAGCTCAGTAGTCATTTTGCAAATTCTAATGTTAAATATTAATATATTTCAGTGGGTGTCAGCTGCCAACATATTTTTTTATTAGTATATAGGCTGTCACATCATTGCTTTCAGCAGTAGAAAGTGATGGCATTCTGAGAAACATAGAAAGCTGCTGTTAACTTTGTCATCCTCTCCTTCCCCACAGAAGGTCCCTCTCCATTGCATGGTATCATTTGAATTTGAGAGCAGTGTTTTACCTTTCTATAGATTTACTTAAGGCAAATATTGGTGTGATGGGAATCTGTAACAGACTTTCTGCTCACAATTGTGATGTCACATCAACTTTGTGACCACTTCACTTCTGTTTTCAACTTCTCTGGCATCACCCTTTAGGGCATGATGGAGAAAAATAAACCAAACCCAACTATAAAGTTCCTATATAAGCAAAATAAAATGCTGGATTAAACTGTCTGCTAGATCTGACTGAAAGCTCTGTAATAAGTGGCAAGCTGCTTGTTAGAGGGGGTTGGAAATGGTGCAAGGAGGAATTTGCAAAACAAGGCTGTACATCTGTGCAGGCCTCTGGAGAAACAGAGGGAGGAAGGCAGGGAGGTCTCCTCTTTTATTATCTGATGAACATCAGTCCCTTTGGTCAGACTGCTAGGCGCCTACTGGAGCTTAACCTCAGATTAACATCTGCTTCATTTCAGTGTCTGTCTGATAGTGATATCAATAAACATCATCATCTTACAGTAAAAGCTGATAATTAAATCTGTGCCTGCTGACTCACTATCTATTGTGCCCTGGGGAATAATTGCAGATAGTGAAGATTTAATAGATAAAAAAATATTTTGTATATCACTGAGTAATGAATATGAAGGTCTTGTAAGCGCGATTAACTACTTACAACGTGTATCTATAGATCATATGAAGAGCAGCCAAAGGCAGGCTGAACTTCCCTGTGTTTTTGTAGACTTGCTGTAAATGGGTAATTCCTGTTAACCAGATCTGGACCCATTACCCCAGGATGGTACCTGCAGGTTTGATCCCTGTCTCTTTCGGCTTTGCAAATATCTGTGACAACTGAAAAGAGTGCATTGGAGGAAAAACACAGGTGAGCACAGTGTCACATTGCACATACATTTGCAATGAAGAGCTCTTGCACTCTCTAGTAGGCAAATCTACTGTCAGGCTTTAGTTGGACAGACCCACTTTTGAGCTACAAAAATTAATTTTTCATGATTTTCCTCTAGACTGCCCCATGGTGTCTGGTAAACAGTCTCTTGAAGTGGTGGGGCTGCACCTACCACCAGTGACAAGGAGTAAGAAACATCCTGAAGGAAAGTGTGAGGCATGAAACACTTTGAGCAAGGCAAGGGCTGACAAGCACTTTCTAGGGTTACATGTGAGGCCCTGTTAAGAACAGAGTGTCATTCAGCAGGGAGACTCCCGGCCAGCAGAAACAGCTCTCCAAGGGCCTTCTGCACAGTAGTGGCTGAGCATCCTGCTGAAACCAGTGCACAGCCCCCAGCAAAGTGATGGAGAGATGCTCTTGTCAGCCTCCATTAATCACTCGCCTTGCCTCTTACTGTCACTGCCAGGCTGAGCTGTAGAAGACAGGAGCTGCAGAGAGCTCAGTCCCCAGCCCTGGAGAGGTTTATGTGGGTGTTCAACTCTCTGGGCTGTCAGAGTTCCTTCAGTGGTGCTGCAGGCAGGTTCAGAGTCTTAATTTGAGGGGTTTTGGTTGGTCTATTGAGAAGACAGAATGGGAAAAAGAGAGAGAAAGGCAAAAGTTGATTCCAACTCAGTATATTTTATGATTCTATGATTTCATTTTTCTAAACAGCTAGGCTACATATTTGTATATTCAGAAAAAGTCACTGTCAAGAAATGAAAATGTGAAGACTGCATTGAAAGAAGAGTACAACAGTGTAGCTCTGCCATAAGCAAGAGAAAAGAGACTTCTTTCTTGCATTTTAAATCAAATTTTGTCCTGCTGGTTTGGAAAAAAAGATAGAGCCAGGTGTAAAATCACTTGCATAAACACTAATTTAAAAATAAGTTTTTAGTGGGTAAAAGAGTAAAAATCAGTTAAAATATTTCAATTATGTGCACATTTATCTTCTTCAATCTACCTGTTCAAGACCCATTGGTGTAACTCACCTAATATCATTTCTTCTGGAGATGGACCAAGGGACACATTTTGATCCTTCTGTGATTGCGGCACTGTATCATCAAATCTACGTGAGGATTTGAGCTCACTTCTGAAATAGTGTGTGCAAGGTATTTGGGGTGCTGCTAGCAAGTGATGTATTCAGGTACGTAGAAATTCTACCTCTGCATTTGGGATCTGCTCTGCAGGATAGGTCATGGAACCAACCAAAACTGAAATTGTCCCTGGAATCATTCAGGGTTTAATTTGAAGGTCTGAATTTAGTGCAGCTTGAATTGTTTATGAGTGAGGATATTTAAATATCTTTTCTAGACATTCGTAGATTGTAATACAGTTAAAATTTATTTAGATATAATTAAAAAGCCCAAACACTGACAATCGTTCATCCCAAAACCTCACAGTACTACACTATATGGACTGTCAGAAGATTAAAGCAGAGGGAGGTGAAATATCACAGTGTTCTAAATGTGAGAACACACAAAACAGGAACCTGGGGACTCATATTTAAGGAATCTTTAGAGATCTCAGATATGCTGTTCCTACTTTAGTGGATTTCTTTCATTAAAACATGCACCGTTATCATGGATTAACACATATCATGTCATGAAGGCCTGATCCTGTGAATAGCAAAGGTAATTTGGCCCTTGATCTTGATGGGCTTTCAATTCAATTATTGAAACAATTTCTATTTAAAAGAAAAAAAAATAAATCTGTAGCTCTATGTGTGTATTTGATGCAGGGACCCAACCAGAGATCAGTGACTTGCACCAATATTTTATGCAATGCTTCAAACTGATGCCCATTTGGCAGGGAAATGGCAAACTGAGGAAAGACAATAGGACACATTTGTCAAAGTTTTCATTGGCAGGACAAATCTCCTTTGCCAAGATTCAGGCTAAAATCTTTTGCTTTCACTTTTCCCATGGGGACAGTCCCTGTGGTTCAGCCATGTGCATTAAACCACTTAGCTGCCCAAAAGTGTCTACTGAGAGAAGGGAGAAACCTTCACTCTTACCCTCTCCACAGAGGAGGGGACACTTGAGCTTTGTTTGGCTTAGCCTCTTTGTGATTGTACTTGCATTAGGAAAAGAAACTTTGTGTTTAGTGATAGATGAGAGTGGCAAAAGCCTCTGGGAGATTGTGGGTGGTCTCATAAAGTCTGAATTTCAAATCATGCTTTGCGGGATATTCAAGGGTCTTCCATACTCCAGCGAGGCCCTGGGCAACTTGGAGGGAACCAGGCGTTCCTCCACTGCTTCGAGCACATGGGGGCCCCTTGCAGTTTTGGGTCTCAGAGGCATCTTCACCTGTAAACTGGGCACTGGGAGACACACAGCCCCATCCTGCCCTGCTTGCTGAGCCTGAGGCTTGGACAAAGGTTTGCCCTTTTTCTGGGAAAACCTTTCTCTGGTCTGGGTCCTGCAAGCTGCTGTTGAGCTTAGCTACAGTGCTGCTTTGCAGCCCCGAGAGGGGCAGGTTCTGGTAGGTGCCTGTGACTGGAAAAACTTGCTAGGAAAGGTGGTCTGTGGCTCGATGGAATACCATGGGTGGCCAGGTGGGGTCAAGGCAGCCGGCCAGCATACACAAGGCTGTATCATCCATCTTCCCCCTGGCATGGGCTGCTGAGCCGTGCAGGTGGGCATGGACCTGGCCAGTGCAATGGAGCAAGAGAATCCCAGGGAGCTGGGATTAATTGGGTAACTTGTGCATGTTGCTTTGAACATATGAAAAGGTATAAAATGCTAATTATTATTAAGAGGTGTCTAACAGCCCTTTTTAATTTACTGGTTGCTGTTTTCTTTAGTGTGCACTTATAAAGGGCTTTTGGCAAAAGGGACTGTTATTGTTAAAGTTCAGAAAGTAAAATTTTGGGTCACATGTCCAGTGCTGTCTTGGAAAAATTATATAACTTGTCCAACTAAAGTGAGACCAAAATTAATGGAGCAGGACTTACATAAATGGAGCAGAGCCAGCTCATAGCCTTCGCTCTCTAATGTATACAGATCCCCCAGAAGCCTTTCTACATGACTAAATGTATTTCAGTTGTGTTTCTTGAAGGAATGGTAGCTCAGTGTGTAATAATATTGGTCATATCTATAGAGAAAACACTTTCATCCGAACTCTTAAATGCTTCGCTGACATTAATGAATCCTGGCTGGAGAGAAACATTATTTGTATTTCTGAATAGGGCACCTGAGGCATGGAGAGGCTAAGTTTCATGAGTGAGAAAGGCACTTACATCCACCTGTGCAACATGATCTCTGTGGTTGCATTTACTAATGCTGGGTGGATGCTGACACCTGTGGCTCAGCAGCACCCTCATGGACGGTGTCAGCATTAACCCACCTCTGTCTTTCTCTCATTGCCCTTAGTGTTCTCACACCTAGAGTTAAAATGCCAAACACTTTCAAAGATCTTGCAGATTTCCCGGTGCACGTTTTCACTGCTTTCAGTGGTTTCTGGTTGGGCTGGAGCTTCCATAAATTGACACAGTACAAAAAAAGTAACTCATGATACTGGGATTTGTGTCTGAACTGGGATCACTTCCCAGCTCCCAGGTTATCTGCTTGCCTTGGCCAAACGTGTCATCGTTGCTGAACGACACCTGCACATATCTCTTCTGCTGGCACCTGGTATCTGAGTGATGGAAACCTAGGTGCACAGGAAAAAAGGAGCTGTGACAGCCTCCACCAGCTCCCTGCATGAATCATCAGGGCAACATGATACCCAGACCACGCAAGCAGCACATGTGCCAGAGAGCATGAGCAAAGATACAGAGTTCAGCAGCACCTCACTGAATCTGAGCGGGGTTCTCCAAGCCGCCAACTCCTTTCAGCTCCTTGAAGCATATCTGAAGAAGCTGATGGGGTGGAATGGCAGAATCACAGCCTGTGGGGGACTGTTTGGCAAGGGAATTGTACAGGCTGTCTTCCAGCAGGTGGTTTTCTATGAGCTTGGTGAATCAGAAGGAAAATAATTTGTAAACTCCTGTTATTGAGAAGGTATCTATTTATTTTCTAGATCCTGTTGCTGGTTCCTGGGTTACCTCTCTAATTTTTGCATCTGGTACACAGCTCAAGCATGAGAAGCATTGTTCCAAGACAGCAGATGGATGAACCACTATAAAGGTAGTGGAATCTCAGGTGAGTTTCCCATTGGCTTTACACTACGCATTGTTTCCTCCCTTGTTTTCTCTTTAATTTTTCCCAATAAGTATTCCTGGTATTGACAACTATCATGTTGCAACAAATGCAAGTTGCAAACCCAGGGAACTCACTTTTCTTCTGGAGCTGTAAAATAAGGTATTATTAAAAGCCCAAGCTGTACTGTTGCCAGACAGTGCCATTAAAAAGAGGTGTGAAATAATTTGTATGCAGTTAAAAACCTATGCAGTGTTTCTCCCAAAGCTCATATCAAGGCTTTTGGGGGCGTGTTGGGAGGATTTGACAATGATGACTATATGTTTGAGAAAATGCACAGCAACAGTCTTGAATATGTTAGGGAATTTGTGCGTATTTTTTTCCTTTTTGGGAAAGGAGTTATCTACAGCAAATTGTTTTGCATTATTTTCTCCCTAAACTATCAATTGGGAAGAAATTTGATAAAATGTGCACAAGAGGAATAGAAACTAGAACTATTGTTTTGATGTGACAGGTATGAAGATGAAGAGATAGAGAACTGATTTAATTTCTATACAGAAATGTGTAACTGAAGAAAAAAGGGAATTGGAGGAGTTTGGTTTAGAAAGAAGTTCTTTTCTTTTGCAGGAAAATTCGAAGGTTCGTGCTGGGCTCTGTGTGGTGACCAAAGGCTTTTTTGGGAAAGCAGGACGCCACTGAGCTGCAACCTGTATAATTTGTCCACAGACAACCAGGAGTTAAATGTAACTCTGATTAAACTAACTTTTTAAATTGCCAAGGGGTTCAGTGTCCTTGGATTTCAGAGTATCTTGCAGACAGATCAGGAATTGGGCTCTAAACTCCATTGGAGTCATGTCATGTAGTTTTTATTTGTAAGAGAATTGTGTGCTGGAGTTTGGTTTTGGGCATTTGTACTCAGTGTTAACATCTTCTTTCATTTAATTTTATTGTTCAAACCCTTTAGATGTGGGGTTTTACACGGATTAAATCAGGATATAACAGTTATTGTTTAGACTTCCATTCAAAAGTAAGTACATTTAAAGAAAAGAAGCTGTAGCATTTAAGTAAAGGACAGTAAGGAGTGTATACCCAGAGGGGCTGTCACTTTAGATAAGTACAACTGCAAGTTCTGTAGCATGCTAACATGGAGAGCTGGTTTCTTCATGTGTTAGTTTTGTTCACTACTTGATATAATCAGGAATCCAGGAACTGTTTAACCTGACTCAGAAGAATAAAAGCTATATTGAAGCAGAATGCTGATAGGTTTTCAGGATCTATTATATATCCCATAGTATATAGGGGAAAGAATACTCCAGTCTGTATTCAGCACGTAACAGTAAACACTAATCTTGTTATTTACCATGTTCTAAAAACATATATTTTCAGTAATGACATATATGCCTGGATGACTGGGTTAATCTTTACACCTTGATTTATGAACCTGTTAACAAGCCTTCCTATTCTCTCTGAAGGAGAGTGCTATAAACACTGTAATTTAATCATAAAGCTTTTGACCTTAGCACTATCAATGGGAGGCCTTGTTGCTGGTTTAGCTTGTATAGGACTGTGAAAGTTGGTATTCCAAAAACACGTTTGCTATGAATTAACATTTGAGTGAATTTTGGCAGCTACTTTTATGTCTGGTTTTGTCTGTTCTCTGGTAAAAAACTTTATCTGGAGAATATCTGAGAGGAGTTACATTCAGACTCTAAATGCAAAAGTATTCAGTGATACAGAAATGTATATAAGCTACACAGTTATTTTTGCTCTCTCAGCCAAGGGCTGGAACCAGTCCCAGTCATGACCAATAATAGCTGAGCAAAGCTCAGTCTGGAACATTAAGTATTTCTTTACAAACTGACTTGGTAGATAATTATATATGTGCTTATTGAAATAATTGGTAAATTAAACAGTTGCAGATGTTTGCAGGATGGAGTTTGCAACTAGAGTTCTACAGAACAAAATAATTCATTTGACAATGGTAGAAAGCAAAATGCATTTGAGGAAATTACAACTGGTTTTAGATATTCTGCAGATGGAAAGAGACTCTTACATCATGGGATGTGTTATTTATTGAGAAACAGTTGTTCCAGCTCCAGTTGTGGATGAAAGACAAAATTTAAAGTGATCAAAAATTACACAGAGCAGTAAGTGTGAGATTTAAAATTCAAGTAGGAAATGGGAAAGAGCTATTTCCCCATGGTTGAATTGAGATAGTGACTTGGGATGAGATCCTTTTGACGCAGTTTTGCTTCAAGGAAGAAATGGTCTGGAGGGGAAGAAAGAGCCAAATTTATAGAGTGCATAGGGAGAAGGAGAAGACAACAGGATAAAGTTAACTTCACTGTTTCAGACCTCAGCAAATCCTCTGGATGTCAAGGAAATGTATTGTGAAAGCTTTGGTCATACCCTCTTCTGCCTGATTTTTCTTTTGTCTCCTGTTTCAAGGAATTTAAAGAGGAAACTTGGGAAATGTTTTGTTAGCTAACACTACTGACCAAGACCTGTGGGGGTTTTTTGGTTAAAAAGTCAGTGAGCTTTAAAAGTACACTTTGAAACTGGTCTGTTTGATTTCCATGTGGATTCAAAGACTGACCATCAGGAAGAGGCAGTGACTACAATAGCAGAGCAGCAAACAGTGCTACTTCCTTTGTCTCAGAGGGGTAGGATGTTCATGTTTGGAGCACAAGGCCTGAAAAGAGTGCCCTGTGTTCCTCTCTTTCAGGTTATCACTGTACCTGTGCTCTCGCAATCTCAGAGCATTTATCCTTGAGAAGGTCTGATAAAGCAAGATAGTAATATTATTCTCATTTTTCAGGTTGTGGAATCAGGAAGAGAATGTAACTTTTGCCCACTGTGACAGAAGCATATTTGAAGCAGAAAAATGAGTCTCAGTATCTCACAGTTTACTCACAATGGAACACAAATTCCAGAAAATAAGTAATTTGAGGACTCAGATTAATATACTGATAACTGTTTTCCAAAATAAAGGAATGTTATTTATTTTTATTGCTTTTCAAGTGTAATGGTTCACAGCAAATAGTATGGACTGCTCCTCCTCCAACCCTGTGATGCTCTTCCATGAAACTGTGCCACCTCTTCTACACCAATGTCTTTCCCTTCTCCCACAGCTTGATGCCCCTCTGCCATTTTTACCTGCACTGAAAATGTTGGTTAAATTTATTGTTATAATAATTACTCCATTTACAAAAGTACAGTTGTAAGCCTTTCCTTGAGTACCTTGCCTTACATGCTTTTCACTTAAGTCCTCACAAAATTACAAGTCTTCTTTCTCCTTAATCATGCGTTTCAGCATCTTTTTACTCTCACTCTTCAGTGGTTTGTGGATCTTTTCTTTCCAGTTCTTCCCTTTGCTCACTGGAGATGCTTCCTCTTTTGTCTTTGTGAGATGCTGTCACATAGCTCCAGCAAGCCACATGTAGGAGAGATTTATTGCAAACTAATGATAGCCCCTGTGTTTATTTGAGCTGCTGTCATGTTTAGTCTCCATCAAGGCGCAGTGAGTGTCTGCATCACTGCCTCTCACTTACAGGTTTTTTTAAATGCCACTTTCAGCACATGTTGTAAAACACTGCATGGTGAAGATAATCCATTTTGTTAGTTCTGAAACACAAAACTCCTCTCACCAGCCATCAGAAAGAACCTCACATAGGTTGTATAAATGACTTTGTTATGGCCAGGCTAGATACTGAACTCATAGATTTTTGCTGTCATTACCTGCTTAAGTGGAAGTGCTGACAGGAAAATTCACACTGACAGTATAGCATAACTTGGTTTACTATGAAGTCAGCATCCAGTTTTCTCCAGCAAGCATCTACAGCTATTCCACTTCTTGCATGTTAAAAGTTACTCTTGCTGAAGGCAGCAGCTCATTGAAAAAAGCCATAATAACTGATGTCTTAATCCTTTAATGAGCACCTGGAGAGGAGTTATCTCTAGGTGCAGCTTTTATGCTGGGTGTGACACCAGTGAGGAGAAGGGGCAATTGGGAAGCTTTCCTGGGAGTCAAGATCAACCTGGAAGAAGGCAGCTCATAATGATGGAGCTTGTCTAAAGAATCAGATACCCATGAGAACATATCAAATATAACTGTGGAGTTGCTTTGTCTACAGTGGCTCTTGAATGAAGGGAACATACACAACATAGCTAAATCAGAGAAAGGAAGCTATGGATTTATTTCTCTGTAGCTCTCTCAGAACAGAGTAACTAACTCTTCAACATCATGTTTAGGAAAATAATAATCTTTACTTTTACTCTAGGACTTCTCTGATGCTGAGTGATTTTAAGTTGTCAGAGTAGCCTGCTCAACTCACTGGGACACTTCGTTTTTATTCTCCACCTTTCCGACATTTTGCCCAGTTTAGACATTCCTCAGTATTGGGAGGATCATCTACACAAAGACGAAATGACTGGCAATACAAGATATCTCTTGGGGGCTGGCATCTTCCTTCACCACATAAGAACTTCCTTGGCATGCAGAAGGATATCAGGAAACAGCCTGAAACTTGGGAGTCCTCTACACTTTGGAGAAAAGACCTTCTGTCCACCTCATGTGTGGGATAGATAAAGTATGTGTTCATCAAATCATGATGTGTTTTAGAAAACCACTTCTGTGACTCATATTGCATCAGTCGGGAAAAGGGCTCCCTACAAAAGGGACAACTGACAGAGAGTTGCTTCACTGACTTGTCCATTTTCTGGGGAGGAAGTGGGACGATCTGCTAGTTTTATGTGTTAGGCTGGTCCAGCAGAGGGGGCTTTTACACAGACGAGAGACAGCTTTGTGTGTGCAGTTACCAACACCCAGGTGCAAATGCTCCTGCAGCAGGAAACAGCAGTCTGACCAGAATCCAATTACAGCATTTAGGATGTAAACACAGTGAAGGGTTTATTGGATTAAATTTGTGATGCAGGAGACATTTCATATTTTATTTGTGCCTGGACCAGTGGACTGAAGACAGCTGGTGCAGTATTGTTATTGTCCATTAAAAAAATGTTCCCTTGTTGTCACTCCACCTTCCCAATCACAGGATGTTTCAATAATTGCTATAAAATGTGCTCATGCTGATGAAACGTAGTAGCAGCTATATGATCTTGGAGGAAACAATGATATAAAACCTCAAAATATTTTAGAACTACATGCAGCACCTAGAATTATGCAGCACCTAGAATTGACCCTCTATAACATAGAAAATGCTCTATTTGTGGCTCTGAAATGTCTTGTTTGATTGTTAAGCTAGTTCCCTACACATGGAAAATTAAAACTCCATAAAATAAAACTTGGTCATTTGTGCAAGCAGGGCCTCAATGAATAAGAGAAGCTTATGACCTTATTTTTGACCACTAAGCCCCACTCCTTGCAGCCAGCCACACTGTGGGTACATTACCTTTCTCAGATTTCATTTATACATCCCAAAATCATGCTTTACAGCAGCTTCTGGCTCTGTCTCTAGTCAGATAGTGTTGCTATTTTCTTTCATGCAGAGGCATATCTGAGTTGTGACCAAAAATATTAAATAATGTATTTTCAGTTATTTCCAGCATGGTTGAAGGTTTGATATAAATAATCTTAGGTGCAGAATGAGAAATGAAAGTTCTGTTAAGGTGGCTTCTACTGTGGAGCAACCCTAGCTGTTGAAATCCAGACTTCCACTGGCTTTGTATGTCCCTGTGCAATGTATATTTTAATCTGCTACTGTTTGTAAGCTATTCATCTTCTAAGATTTCTATATGCTACTGCATATACAACAGTAAGCACTCTGGCAGACTCATCTCAACATCTTAATTGTGTTAATTTTTTTGTACTTGCTGGTTTGGTTTTGCGGGTTTTTTTCTTCCTGTAAATGCAGCCTTTTAATTTGAACTGGTTTGCAACCTGCACTGCATCCTCAAATAGAATATTGTCAAATAATATTCAAGAAGAAGAAAGTATAATTTAACAGACAAGGGTTAAGAAAAATGTATTTTAGCAACCAAATAGGAGGAAAAGAAGGAGAAAGGTGTGGGAAGAGCACCGTAGGAAGGACATGGCTGCTGCGATGTTTAAGAGTTGATAGGAAGGTGAAATCTGCATTTCATGAGAATGTCTCCTGGCAACTCTCTTTCAGAGTGACCATTTTTTCCTGAACATTTCTGCAAATTGGATTTATTTTCAGTTTGGCAAAAATTTTCATCACGAGGTCCATATACTAATGGAAAAATCCAGGAAACTATCTGAGACTTTGGACCCAGGACTCTGCAGGGCAGAGGGATTTATGCAAGGCAATGCAGGTGATACAGTTTGAGTTTGTGATCTGCTTTCATGGTAGAGAAAGGATATGATGTCTGAATGAAGAGATAATGTGCTTGCTTGGGAAAAACACATGAGCAATTTGAATTCTTTGGCATCTTTTTAAGCATTTGACTCCCCGTGGCAGAGTGGAATCCATATTTGTATGAATTAAAACCCAGCCAAAAAGAATAACAAGTTAGCATAGCATAGTTGATTCAAGTAATTAAAATCTGACAGTGCTTCTCTCAGCTTCTTTTTTCTGACTCAAATTTTTCCTACCTTCTCAGGCATGTCCAATAACAAGTAGCATAACTCCAAAACCTCCTGTGTGACTAAGTAAATGAGCTTTATTCATTAAGTATGCTTTTTTAATACAGTGAATTTTCGGTGATGCACAAAGACCATGCATGGTAATTGAATATTGGAACCTATTCTTCAAGCATAGTCCCATGCTATCTAAATTGTGGTAGTGGTTTAATCCTTTGTCTCTAGGCTAAATCTCAGTGGGAAGACAAAAGATACTCCATTATGCTAAAAAAATAAAGACACCTAATCCTATACTTTAAAACTTGCTGTTGAAAATCCACATAAATTCTGCCACCATCACTGGCCAAGCGTGACCACTGAAAAAACACCAGTTGATTTTTATAGAGTTACAGTTTTTCTATTATAATTTCCTATGTATGACAGAAAGATTGATTGTGCTTTTAATACCATTTTGCCTAGTAGCTGCTTGAGAACTTCTTTTGGCTGTTTTCTGCAAGTTGAGTTCACTTACTTGATCACATCTAATCCTCTGGAATAAACCCCATCTGTTCATTTTTAGAAAGTGAACTTTTACAGCTTTATTACTGACCATACAAATTGGTAGTCATGAGTTTTATGTTTCCTAGTTGCACTTTGTACAACTCTAGCTTTGTACAACTCTGAGCAAGTGTTGAGCAGCTGAAGTTCTTCCTCCATCAGAGGAAAACCCATTGAGGGTTGCAATAAAAATCATGGAAGCAGAGGGTTGAAAGGCAATCCAATAGCTTGTCTGGTTCTTTCTGTTCCAGGATAAGAACAACTACCTTTATACTAATGTTGTATTCTGTTATCGTATCTCCCTAATACATTCTTCAATACTTGTGGAAACACCACATCACAGCCTTGCCTGCAGTACACTGCCCTACCACTTACCACTACCGTATTTCTAACCTTGAAACAGTGCGTACTATTATAAATCCTTCACTCATTCTGTGAAAGCTTTGAAATATAATAGATGAGCCCAAAAAGGTCAAACCACATGTCTGTTTCAGAACAAAACTTTCTGAATGACCTTCCTCAAAACGGCAGTTTTGCGAAACCAGCATCACTGAAACGGTCAGGGCTTTCTGCTTTATGAATAATGAGGACTATGATCAAGAAACATGACATGAGTGTGAGTAGTGAAAAATGTCCCCTAAAGAAAAGCCTTTGTACATGGCATGAGATGAAAAACAACATTGCAACTTGCATATATGTGTGTGTTTAAAACAGGATTAGTTTCCTATTCATCTCCAGAAAAGGAGATGCTCTGTGGTTTGCATAGTTCAGAAGAAGCTCTGTGAATGATATTTCATGAAGTTTTGAAATTACTTAATAGCATGGAACAACATGTCCCACTGTGCCAAATCATTTTGAATGAAAGTCACTGGAATATAATAAAAATTATTGCTGCCTCTGCAAAATTTCTGCCTATCCCCAGAACACGTTTATAAAGAATTAAAGGAAGGAGATCACTATGAAAAAGAATTAAAATCTCAACTGATACATAAATAGCTAATCGTACAGAACTAATTTGTAACTTGGGAAGAGCAGCAAAACACTGACCCTTGTTTGCTCTTTATCACATTGAATAGTTGCTGTGTTTGGACAAATGGGAATAACTTTGCCAAGATTTCCTATAAGCTGTTTTTGTGGTTTGATACTCTAAGGGAAAAATTATACCACAGTGAATTAACAGAAGAGCTCAGGTTGTGTTACAGCTTGGTACGCTGACAAGGGGTAAAAATATGTTCAAAGTATACCTGTTATACGACTATGAGAATAGCCTACCCTTAAAATCTGATGGAAAACCAGACAGCCTATAGTTAGGGAGTGGGCAACTAAAGACCTGACCATCTCAAAGCAAAGCCCAACCAGCTCTACAGCTTAGGCGAGGCTTGCAAATGTTAGTTCAATGCAGATATTTACTATGCAGGCACGCACAAGGCATCTCCAGCACCTCAAGGTTTTCTAGGCAGACCGTGCCTAGGGCCAGACAGTCCCTACTGACTAAAACTCCACCAGCCTGGCACTGAGAGCAAAGAAACTGATGGAGGAAGAACTTCAGCTGCTCAACACTTGCTCAGAACCTGGCTGAGCTGGTGCAGCACTGTTGTGTAGCATTTCTGCGCATGTTATCCTGGCTGGATTAAAACCAAGGAGAAGCTCCCACTGCCACTGTCCCAGATTATCCACTGAGCTCCTACTCCAGTGTACTGCAAAACCCACATGCTAGGGGTATTAGCAGGATAGTGGATAGGCCCAGGAGTCAGATCTCCTCCTCTTCTTCACTATTTTGTCTCTGGATTAAAAATAAAATTGTAACAAAGCACATCTAATTTGCAGTGTTTTACACATAGATATTGTAGCTAATGCAATTAATTTAATTCTAGTGATGATCTTTGGTCTTGCTCCATGGCAAGATCTTTACAGTGTAAACAATAATTGAGTGAATAGTCTTAGAATAAGGATTCTTTCATCATTTTTCAGCATTATCATTTTAAGCTATTTTTTGGATCAATAATATAGCCTTTTTTTTTTTTTAAAGTAGGTGCTGAAATTCCATGTGGTAGTCAGGCTATTAGGAAAGACATATTTGCTTCAATATTCTTTATGTCAGATTCATGGAAAATTAATAACTGCATCATAAGAAAGAAAAAGAGTGGTTTCTATTCCCAAACAAGAGTCTGCCTTGTTGAAACCTCTGACCATCCACTTCACTTTGATTGCGTATGTTCATTCTTTCTTTGATCACCTCATTAAAAATGGAGAAATGATTGATTTGCTCTACTTTGTTCTGGCCTTAACAACTTTGCAAGCTGTGTGAGACAAACAAAGACTCCTCAGAAAAGAGGAGAAGGAAAATGAGAAGGAAAGAAAATGCTGAAAGGTCTCCTGGCACTGTGAGTTGAAGCAAAAAAAATTGATTATGACAGTTCTTTTAGTGGCAAAGCACAGACCTGCAGAAATCAAGTGTTTAACTTCTCAGGAGGTTGGTCTCTTGGTTGATGTATTGCCTAACAGCAATGCAAGCCATTCATGCTACTCTGCAGACACATTACCGTGCTTTTGCTGATCATTTCTGCAGAGGGAAGGATCAAAGATCACTCTCTCGATTCAGAAAAAAATTACTTAATCCTGCTAAAATTGGAATGATGCTCTGCTCTGCTCTGCCATGGAAAGCAATGCGAAGCACTGGGTAGCAATTTGTGCTAGTTGGTTCCCTGCTGTGAGATGAACTCATGCTCACTTGAAGACCAAGTTCTAGTTAGAGCCTCTGTTTGCTCCTCACACAACCATCTCCATATTCATTCTAGTCTTGGTGCATCCGTCTTGCCTCTGCATGAGCAGGGTTACAGTCTCGGAGTTTTAGGCCACTTCTGGCTTTACCATTTCTTAAGGGCTAATCCGTCCCTTTGGGCTGCTGACTTTCTGGACAGCTCCTTCAAGCCAAAGTTTCATAAGACCTTATTAACAGCAGTATGTAATATCGATCCATGGAATATCAAAAAGTTTTGCTTTATAAAATTTCCAAGAGAAAAAGTGACACCGGAGCACTTAGTCCTTAGTGAATTGAAAGAAATGGACTTTTTTGCCTCAGTGTAATTTTCTGAATCTTCTCAAGGGGATGCTGCCATCTTTGCCAGTTTGCAATGTGTGAGTAGTTCCCCACTGACTTGCTGGCTGGCCTCCATTATTTATTTGAGTACTTCCTATGCCATTACACACTCCCCCAAATCACATAAACACCACATTTAATGTAGAGAGAACCTTGGGGCTAGCTCATATTTTGTAGATGTAGAGGATTAATTCAAAAGCACAAGTCATGTCTGAAATGTTTTGTGCATCAGATGAAAGATGAGAACCAGTGGGTTGACCCATCTACCACGTATGTGCAATCACCTCCTGGTCTGCATTCCTGGGACAATGGACAAGAGGAGTGAGGAAGAAGTTAGGATGAAAGGGACAACAGGTGGAAGTGAGGATGTGCATCTGAAATACACAGTATTAGTAGGAGTCATGGAGGGACCTGACTGACACACCTGCAGATCAGCTGAGAGAATGTTGTCATTCCATGCTGCCAGCTCTAAGCTGATACAGGTTACCTTGTCCCTCTGGTGCTCTGAATGCTGCCAAAGAAATCATAAAGCCATTATTGTCTCTGGAGAATGGTTTTGTCCATCCCATTATGGGCAAGTAGCCCATGCTTGCATCCGTATCATACTGCCCTCTTCCATAATGGGCCAAGGATGCACTAGAGTTGCTTCCCACTGCTAGGGCTATGCCAGGTGATCCAGCTTCTCAGAGGCACCAGCAGAGAGAAATTCATCATACTCCCACCTGTCTGCTCCCTCTGTCAAAGAAAGGCAACACAGGGCTGCTAGATGTAGCCACATAGGGCGAGAGCAGGAGCGAGACACCACGGCTGTTGGGCAGGGCTTTCCCGGAGGTGTGGGAAATGCCGCTTCCAGATCCTGCTCTACTTGATTCATATCAGGATTGGTAAGAGAAGGCTTTTCTCATCAGTCAGACAAACCTCCAGTCTACTAATTGAAGAGACAGTGGGCAGAGTGGGTTTTCTTCACAGCTTCTGCATGCACAGTCCTTCCCTTTTATATACAAAATATTATTATGGAAGCAGGAATGTGAACTGTGGTCATTTATGCAGGAAAAACAGATCCTTAATCCAGACCACTGAGTGAGTCGCTCCATTGCAAATTCTCTCTGGTTTTCCAAGAAACAAATATTAACTATCCAGCAGGAAGTGTGTGTAAAAAAATTGAAATCGAAAGTGCTAGGGAAACTGTAGGAAAAGTGGCACTGAGCCAGCACTTAGGTAATTCCCTTTCTCTGGATTTGTCACGTTCAGTGCCTGTCACCTTTTTCTGCTACATGAGCATTTAGAGAGGAAAATCAGTTTAGTTAATTTTTTTTTCAGCAGAATGTCTGAGAACTCCATTCATAAAAGTCTGCAGGCAGGAGAAGAAACATGACCTTTTTTTTTTTTAATTTGAGGACTGTAAATTTTTATTCAAGGGACTGATGTTTTACTAGGTAATGAAGCAGCCTGATTAACAAATTCAGGAGTCTTTCATTTGTGCAAAGCAAAACAGACCAGCAGTCACTTTCCAGACCCACATTACTTTTAGCAGGATCTCTGCACTCAGGTTGGTGTCCCGTGGAGTATTCAAATTGCTGTTGTGATTTCTTTTGCATGTAGCAGTATGACATGGCACGACCTCTGTAACAGAGCAGGGCTGTGGCCCAGCTTTGTCCAGCAATCAGCTGGGCAGGTTCTGGGAATGCTGTGCAGCCTGACTCCACAGCAGGTCCTGCTTCTGATGCAGGGCTCCGTCTGCACCACTTGTGAGAGTCCGTGTTGAAACAGAGAGATGCAGCTTAGATAAGTGCTTCCCACCTTCCTTGGGGAGAGCCTTCAGCTGCCCCATGTAACTTCTTCTGTCACTGCTTGCCTAACTCTTATCTCACTAGGAAAGAAAGGAAGCCTATTGGCTGGTTCTTGTTTTTAATTTTCATGGTAAGATAAAATAAAGATTCCTTGTCTCTCAAAATAACTGCTGTGCTCCTCTTAAGGGGTACATGAAAGGATGATTAAAGAACGCCCCAGAGACATTCACTTTCTTCCAATGATATATGTGTTGGCATATTTGTTAGTCACTCATTTGCAGTCACTTTCTAATTCCTGCCTGATTTCAGCTCTCTTGTCTAGAAAGCAGGAATTTTTGGGAATGTGTGCTTTTTTCCTTATTAGATTGAATGAGAAGGTTGTCAAACAGGTATTTTTCCTCTGGAAGCTATGCAACTTTAAGAAGTCAGGTACTCTCCCAGTCATTTTCTCTCCCAGGTTTTGCACATCCCTAACTGTAGGCTTTGCTCATGGATCACAGAATGATCCATGGTGGACACATGCTCAGAATTACATCTTGTCCACACCCTCCATAGTACAGGTTCATCACCACACAGTCCTCCTGATGGGAACTTGTTTTTTTTCTTTTCCTTCAAATTTCAGAAAACCTCAAATAGGCTTACATGTGAAGGAAGAAAAACAATATGAAAGACAAAACACCCCTTCCTCCCTGTTGTGTTCCCAGTGAGTATCTGCATGTTTCCTTCCACCAGGGTTAACTTTGCACGTGAATATCCCTTTATGTACTTGAAAGCTTGTACAAATACAAACATACGACAATCCCCTTCCAGAGCATGAGGAAATCTTGTATGTATCCGACTATCATGAGGGAGAATAAGAAATTACATCAGGGCAGGCAAATTAAAGCCCATTTGTTACCTACTCCAGAGGCTTGTGCACTGGCTTGGTTGATCTCCCTTTGCAGGCTGGCCTGCTCAAGCTACTAATTTCCCCCTCTAGGTGCACTTCCCAGCCTCCTGTCTCCTCTGAAATAACTAACTCCCGAGTCTGGCTGGAGCACTTGCTTCTTCCCCTCCTGAGTTGCAACAGCAAAACTCTAGGTACGCTGTGATTTTAGGGTTGGTGCTCTCTGCTTTTAGCCAAGAGTTTAATAACAAATGTATTGCTAGGAAGAAAAGGTACTGGCTGTTAAACCTGAGGGTTGCTATTCCAGCCTGCAGCTGCCCTCATGGCCATCAGGGGCCCAGCTGCTGCTGCTCCTGCTCCTCTTCACTCAGGGACTCTGGGACATGGGTTCTGCTTGTGGGCAATGGACAGTCCCCCAGCACGCATTGCCTTGGCAGCAAGAAGCAAGGTTTTCCAAATGTGTGTCCTGCTCATCCTGGTCAATACAATCCATGTACTGCTGACAGGTGATGGGAGGCTGGTATGGAGGTTTCACCTTCATGCTGTGTGGCAAAAAGGAAGTTGACGCTGGAAAGGGCATGGCATTTCTTAGTTGGAAAGCAACTCAGAAAAAAAAGTGCCAGAGGCCAACTTCTTCCACACACTTTGCATTTGAAGTCAGTGCTTTTGTCTACAGATCTGTCATCCTACTCGTTACCTTCTCACCCAGTCATGCTCTCTCTTGGCAAGGCAGCAACTACTTGATGGCTCCCTGCATGGGAATAAAGTTTCTTCCAAGCAGGAGTAGAGACCTTTTTCCCTTCAATTTTAAACAAAGATTATTTTTTCAAAGTTTCCTTTAAATCCTGGTACCAGAGGAATGGGAAGAGGAGTTAACACAAGAACAAAATTAAGCTTCCCTTTAAGTTCAAGCCCAGAAAGTTGAAAACTTGGTATCTTAGGATCCAAGCTTGTGATAAAAGCTCTGAAGTATTTTTCCTGAAAAGGCAGATTACAGAAAGTTTTAAGGAGAAAAAAATGCTTTTACCGTTTCCAGGACCAAATAACAGAAGGAAGTCAAATACCCCCTCATTCTCCAAAACACCATCTTCAGAGAGAAGGAACTTGTGAAGAGCAACAGTCACTGGTCAGCCAGGTGCAATCCAGATGTAGGATTGCAGGCCATTGCAGAGCCCACTCTCCCCTTTGCTCAGCGTGTGAAAATGCAGATGACAACTTACACAGTGCCTTTGCCTCTCAAATCCCATTTTTTGAAGGACTGGAAGAAACAGAGAAAGGCAGGTCAGTAGATAATCTGCACATGGACTGTGCATCTGTGGTAATTTTGTACTGCAGAGCAGAACCTGATAATACCAGCATGGTCTCTCTTAAACCAAGAGAGGTCTTCAAGGCATTTCTTGTACCTTGTGCCATCTTCTATCTTGTCTCCAAATGGAGAGCTGCCAGGCTAAGTGAGGACATCCATATTCAAGTGAAACATGAGTAAAGTAATGAGTGGCAAGAACTCTGTTAGAAGATGGTTCATGCCTAGAGAGTAGGTCACACAAATCTCATAATTATGTACTACCCTATAATTACAACAGATTTTAATTTTCTGTCTTTGAAAACAACTTCAAGAAGCCTTGATGCAATAATTACTCCAAATTTAGGATTTGTGACAGTCCTGCTGGTGAAATATCTATTTCTAAGAAAAACATTGGCTCCCATTCATGATCATTGACATGACCACTGTAGAGACTAGCTTTAGTTAAAATACAAAAATATTTTCTTATGGATTTCTTTATATTTGTTTTGGAAGCATTCCCAGTTAATAATAATTATAACAGTACTCAAGCTATAAATGTAGAAGATACTTAAAGAACTGATAAGTCACTCTTTAATGATTGCTTCTTCCTACAGTTAAAGTTTTATAGTTTAACTTAACTTTTTTATTCTAACTATTCCTCTCTCTACAGAGTTGCAATCCCTGTAAGGTATATATTACTTAACAGTATAAACAGTCTCTGTGAAATAAAGAAGGACTATTTGTACTACTCTTGCACAATTTATGACTACTGCCATTGGTAGGCACAGGCAGGGAAGCGTAACTTGGAATAGCTCAACAAAACAGCAAGCAGGACTGGATGTTTCGCGCTGCAGCTCTTGTAAAGAATTATGAAAGTGGATAATATTATGTTACTCTTTGGAACCATGCCAAGAAAAAGAGCAACAAATGATGAAACGAGGAGGTATCTTGTAGATACCTGGAGTGTCTGCCATACTGTAGCATTAAGCTTATCAGTAGGAGTAAAGAACAGTTTGCTTCCAGCATTATTGCTTAACTTCAAAACTAAAAAGTGACAGCTGCAAAATTACCAACTCGTTGATGTCTGATACCACACTTTGCTCTGCAGGCATCTGACCAGCGCTGTGGCTTTTTAACTACTGAGAACTTTCCCACTAGAATGAATTCATGAAGGACTGACAAATGCATGCTGCATATGGAATCATACAAGCCCTTTTTGAAGGCAGCATCAGGAATAAAAACATATTCTGTAAACTTGCTTTATAGTTGGTTGCCATTTCACAACACTGCAAGTTCAAAGTTTGCATAGGATACTTCAAGCAGTGAGCTGTTATTCATAATGAAAATTATATGTTCTTTTAAAAATCTCTGATTTTAAAAAGAAATTCATTTGCTACCTTGTAAGAAAATAACTTCAAGAAGTTCTATACATCAAATATTCACCTATGAGACCTCTGCATTTAAAATATTGATATTTTATATATATAAATGCACACATACTTTTGATGAGTTTTCTAGATTTTGACAGAATTTAAGCAGCCAAGTTAGCTCCTTGTGCCTCGTACTATCACTATCATACACAGAGGAGCATGAGAAAGTGGAAAAAAAAAAAGGAGAGAAAATTAGGAAAAAAAGTTTTCTAGAGGCCCTTGTACAGTTTGGACTTACTGAAGCTGCACACAATTGAAGTTCACTCCTTTGAAAGATGGGATGCCAAGGAGCAATGCATGTCCAGCAGCTCTGGGCAGCCAGGGAGATCAGGACAGGCGCTGCTCAGCCCCTCTGGGGTTTGGAGGTGAGCAGATGGCTCTGGCTGTAGCAGTGTAGGGTACTAGAGACACCACAGCATGTGCTGGTTTTCCAAGCTGTGGCAGAGACTTTTGGTCAGAAGTGCAGTATCTGCAGTTATACAAAGGCAGGCTTAGGAAAGTCTTTCTGGGTAATGTAACAATCAATTTGTCCTCTCCAAATACCAGCAACCTTTTCTTTCTGTTTTACATCTCAAGATGTTTAATTTTTTAGAAGTTTAGTGCTTTTATCTCCCAGCATAAGACCCTCAAGCTTGTTATCCTGACTCTGTTGAGGGAGGTTGAAAGGAAAGGAAAGGAGCCTTTTTCTTGCCCAGCCTTTGCTGGCTCCTTCACTCAATCCTCCCCGTGGTGTTATATGATGTTAGGAGACAGAGATGTCTTTGTTTCTGAGTCTCCCATGCAGTATTGTCTTGTCAAGCTTGCTTTCTGTGAGCTGTGCCATTTTGTGCATGTGTCCTGGAGCCTAAAACAGTGCCACAGGTAGCTTAGAGGACCTGCTACTGGCATTCCTGCTGCCCTGCAGGGCAGCACACAGCTTTAACACAGCAGCTACCTCCTTGCCTGCTACAAATGAATCATTTCCTCTGCTCAGAGCAAAGCCCTTAGTCTCACTCACTGATGCACAGAGAGAGGCCACACCCTGGGGTTGCAGAGTAGGGAGCAAGTAATATTTTGTCAAGGCAGTGCAAGAAGTGAGCAATCCCTGGGTGCCAGAGTGCTCCTACAGCAGCAGGGATGGGTAATTTAGCAAAGGAAGGTCAAAACTGCTTACAGCTGCATGGAAGAAAGCAACCCAATGCTAAAGCTGTGTAAGACCTTGGTAGTTATCTGCCAGGGATTTCTATCTGACTTCCTCACACTGAGCAAGCCAGAGGTTCCCAGCCTCTGTATGCAAATCTGAACAAGCCACCAACATTATATGCTGCGTGGAGTGCTCCTGGACAGCTGCCACATCTCATTTCTTGTGTTCTTCTTTTGCTTGAAGGAACAGGTTTTACCTGATTTAATTCAAACAAGTCTAGGATCAAGCAGAGAAATATCAGCTCAAAGGTGGCCTCTCAAAGAGACATATATTGCATAGGACCAGATATTCTGGGAGTTTGTTCCCTGGGTGTAGTGCACACTTTAAAATGTTTAACTCATGCAAATTTTTCTCCTGGTCCCTATGATTTATTGCACTGGATTGTTTTCTACTGACAAGGCTGGCTGTGAAAATGGGGTGGTACCTCAGCTAGGACTAAGACTTTAGGCTGGAGTCTCTGAGATTTTCCGAGTTTTCTCTTGAATGTCCCATCAGTTAAAAGCAGCAGAACAGAAGCCAAGTTGCCTGTATATACCATCCTTTTCTGTTTTAAATTAGCCCTGTGAAGAATATGACTATCTATCCTACACTCAACATCATACGAGCATTAGCAGCCACCCATTCAAATTGCATGTAATAGCTTCAGGTACTCTGTGTGGGTGGGTCAAGGTTCTCTTCTGCCAATCTAAAACACCAGCTGCATGGGGTAAGTCAAGGGGCAGAAGGCCCATAAAGTGTCACCCCCAGACTGCATTTTGCAGTCAGACCACTGGCCAAGGCTGACTAGGTCTTCTCCAAGCTCCCTGGGAGCACTGGCATCCCCTCTGAGGGAGACTCGTTGCCCACAGACAGGGCCAGGGGCCCCTGGGTCAAGCATTTCTTACAACTGCAGGATGCCAGGCCCAGCACATCTGCAGATGCTCACTCTCTAGCTTTTGCATATGGGCACAGTCATGCTGGGTGATATTTGCTTGGGGCTTGCAAAAGCTCTACCTGAAGCAACAGTTTCATGAGCTATGCTGGAAGTTATTTAACGTACTTCCAGCCTAAAAGTCTTGGATGCCAATAGTTGTGAGTTAAATTCTGAAATGGCACGGAGTTGCCTTTATGAAATGCATAACTCTTTGAAGTGATAACAGGCCTGAACTGCTTTTATCTCCCTCGACAGGGACTCCATTATAAAACAGCAATAATGTTCCCAAGCAGACAGCATGCCCCCAAACAGCTGTGATCTTACCTATCTTACAGATAGAGGCCTTGAATGATCATCAGCCTTTGTGAGCTCAGTTTATCTTATAAAGCCATGTTGAAAGAAAAAAGCAGAGGAGGTGAACAGCAAAGCCTTTGCCAACTGTATTTCACTGTCTAATGAATACTTAGGAAAAAACATTTAAATGCTCTTAACAGTTCTAGTGACACCATTTGTATGCAAGTGCCGTCATCGTACTGAACAAACTTGGGATCCCTGGTATTTCTAGAAAAATTTTAAAGGAAAAAATACTGACCAAAAAAATTGTTTATGTGTGACCTTTAAGCCCCTTTTAGCAAAAGTAAATTATTCTATATAACATTCCAAAATTGATATTTTCTATTACTGATTCCTTTATTATAACTTGAGTTACTAGCATTTCTATGGTTAGATGAGTTAGATGCAAAATACACAAGAAGCCTCATGGCTCATTTTTAACAGGTAAAACTAAATTTCTGCATCATTTGATACTGCAGCTGACACAGTTAAGTGTTAGCACTTCATTAATATTTTTACTTGGAAGTGCAGTATTTCTATTAATGGTGAGTCGCATTAACATTCCTAAACCAGCCTGATCTGAACAGGTGGCACTACATTCTGCAATTTCATTCCTACTAGAGGTGCAAAACAGGGTGTGGAAAGCTTAGTGCCATTTTTTAATTTGTCATCTGGGCTGTGGAGGTGCTGCTTGTGCTGAAGCAAGGGTTTGCTCCCTACCGAGCTCTTAGGCTTCTGAAGGGCTGGAAGGTGGCAGAGCAGGTACAGATGAAGGCATTTATGTGAGTTTTTCTGCCAGTGATTTTGTGGGCACATCACCCAGAGGGAGCACAGAGATCACCATGCTGCTTGGAAGAGAATGGATAAAGAATGTTTATTCAGCATTTTCACATTAGGCAATGTGGCAAACACTCAAGAAACTTCTTGGCCAAGTCCAGCATCACTATAGGATCTGTGCTTGCTTGCACAGACTTACTGTCAGCTTTGTCAAGCATTTCAGCTTTGCCTTTGAGGCAATTGCTATGCATGAGGGACAAAGTGTAGCTGAAGGTAAGGCTGTACTGTACTCCCTGGACAAGCTGGCAGGAGAGTGTAAGCTATGGCTCTGCTGCTCCCCACCACTGTGGCTGTGTTCCTGCATGGGGTCAACTTAGGTCATTTATGCCTAGCATCTTCTCTGGACCCAAAACGTTTCTTCTTGCAGGGATAGCAACAGACTGTTGCTGGAGTGACGTGGTGATGGATATGTACCTGGCCACATAGTGCTAAAGGACAAGCATCACACAGTTTCTTTCATCTGATATCATCTTTCTGGGTAAGCAGCAGCCCATGCTCTGTGGGATGTCAGGATGATCAATTCTGCTGGGGACTTCTAGCACAAGGTCATTGCAAGTCATGGCAGCTTGGCAAAGGAAACTAGAAAGAAGAGTTAATTTCTCTGCTTGGGGCATAGACAGTGACTCTCCCTACTCACAACCTTGCCAAAGTTACTAGCATTGTGCAGTACATTCACAAAACCTGTACTCCTTTGCTTTCCACAGAATCTTAATAAAATAAGGATTTATTTACATGCTTAATCTCCACTCCTACCTCAACTATAGCTGTAAGCTAGCCTGGGTCACAGGTAGCTGCCAGAAGCATAGAGAGGTGTGTAGTGGAGCCAAGGAAATATAGTTTCTGCTATAAGCCTCAAAAAATCCTATACTCCCCACATTCTACTTTTTTTTTCTCCCTAGTTACTGGAATTCTTCCCAACAGCAGAGCTGTACCTACCTTGGAAATCCCCCTCTGCTGGGCTACACTCTCTTGGAAATCCCCCTCTTCCACTCTCCCTGGGATAATACTGAAGATGGTAGGCAGCACTTCCTGGGATGTATATCCAATTTCCTCTTCTTGCTTCTCCACTTCGAGGCTGCTCCTTGGCCCAGTTCCCAAACCAGGCCTCAGGAAGGTCACCAGGGTCTCTCACAGCCCCATGCATCCCCACTGTGGGCTTCCCACTCTGCTTTACCCTCTTCCCTCTGCCTCCAGCTTGTGCTCTCTTTGCTCAGAAACCTGTTATTTGTTGTGGGGCTGTAAGCCTGTCCATGGGGAGAGTGGTGGGGTTTCAGCAGGGATATGCTGCAGTCCAAACATTTACACTTTGGGTTCCTCCTCTATTATACAGGTGCCTGTGACATACACAGAAAGAAAAAACCATGTGATGCTTCTGTGTGGTACACAAAAATATGAACTTTGGTAGAGATTTGCTGGGAAGTGACGTGTCACGCTGTAGTCTCATACCTGGAGAACCGCTTCTCTTTTTCAATAGCTGACTTGGTAGCAATATAGAGAATGAAATGGATGTTATGGATTAATAAAACACAGAGACATTTTATTTGAACCAAAAGTTAAAATTTTATTTGGAATATCAATATACCCCAAAAAAATAAAAATAAAAATTTCCTTTTATGTAATGAAATAGCCATTTGAAAATGGTAAAATAAAGATATTTATCATACTATTTCTTCTAGTTATTGTACACATATTTAAGGTTTTTTTTTCTGAATATAAATCTAGCTTAAGCTTTAAGGCTCCAAAAAGCCTCAAGCATGTAGTGGCCCTTTTGAGAAAGCAGATAAGTCAATCAGAGCTGGGTTTTTTCAGCAGACAGGCCTTTTTGAAGCTGTCCAGGACTGGACAGATGTGAGATTTCTCAGGAAGGTCACTCTTTCAGGGGAGTATTACTTTGTACCCATTGGGAAATACACTCTAACCCCTCTTCATGCAGCATTTTACATTATGATGTCCTGGGGAGGGCCCTGGTTCCCCTTAGCTGTCAAAATAATGTGCAGATCCAATGTTATTTCTGTTGGTACAGTTGATTTAATTTAAGAAATCAAATGCTACCCTGTGATGTCTGCTCTGCTAGAAATTAAGTCAGTAATAAGATCCTGGTCCTGCCTTTACCCCTGTAAGCAAAAGGTTTCTGTGCCCATGTATTGCTGCATGGACTGCAGTGAAGCGTTGACGATTGCAGGATCAGGGACTTGTCTTTTGCTTGCTTTTAATAAAATAAATGGAATGGAAAATGTATTGAAATAAAACAGTGAAAACCCACCAACAATTCTGAGTTGTAATTCTTCCTTTTTATAGGGTTCATTGACGCTAGGCTGGAAAATATGACTGAAGACCCATGTCAGTGCCTGAGTAATGCCCCGGATGGTTCATGTCACAACTAAGCAAACAAGGGAATTTAGGTCTTGCATCACTGTCTGCAAGTGGTCTCCAGTGGGCTGAAGTAAAGCTCCCTGAAGTCACTGGACATCTCACCAACAATCTCACTTTCAGTAGGCACTGGAACAAGTCCTGAACTTAGGCAGTATAGTCTGAAATCTGCTTTGATTTATTCCTCGATCAAAGCCATCTTTATTACTTGAAGTATGAGTGTGTATATGATTTGTATATAAAGCTGTTATACTTCTGCTACTGGTTCTGAACCACAGGATAGACTCCAACTACTAAAGCTATTACAGCATTAATGCAGTATATCTCGCACTGCTTACAATGCTCTTTCGTGGTCATAATAACTGGTCTCTTATGCTCTTTGTTGCCTGAAGCCACCTGAATATTGATCCCTGAGGTACCACTGCTTTCAACTAAAATGTCACAGATTTTTACTTTCAGGAGAGAAAAATAAAATACACTCAGGACTTGAAAAAATTATTAGATGATGGATGTTCCTACAAACAAATCCATAGACCCACGTTTGCACTGAAGGAGCCACTTCCTAATTAACTTCTGCAGTAGGAATCCCTACACACAAGCCTTATTCCTCCAGCCACCTCATCCGGGGCACCTGGTGCTATGCAGCCCACTCTTTTTCCATGTTGCCTTTCCTCATCTCGGAAAGGAGTGAGCATTCAGCCTGGAAATACTTTGTCCTGGCATATGGAATGTCTCCCTCCTTGCCTCTCCTGCAACTTGTGCTCAATATTTTATGCCTACTACCCTGCTTGGCTGTTTCGAGTGATTCCTTTTGCCCTTATCTTGTATTATTTTAATGTGAGATTCTGGTGAGAGGTCTCTTTTGGAGCCAGCTGTTCCTAGTTGTGTGTTATCAGTGAGCCCAGACATAAATAATTTTTGACTGAGTTACAGAAGGTCTGCAAGAACAAGGGGTTTCCTTCTCATCACAGGCACAATCTAAAGAGGCAGCAGAATTACCCAAGTTTTTGTTCTTTTGCTAACTAGCTTAAAATATTTTCCTTAAAGTGTTCACTACACAGAAGCAGTGTTAAGGAAGGGCCAAATTCAGCTGGCAGCTGCCTAAGCATAAATCCATACCGGCCTTTCTGGTTTTATTTCAGTACGTTAAATTAATGCATCAAAACATAAAACACAGAGTTCGACACTGGCAGAGTGACCTTACCACCAGTGTAACTTTCCTGACTTCAATAGTGGATCCCATAACAGCATTTCCAGCGTCTCTTGTGGCTGTCACAGGTCCCATAATGCTTGGTAAATTTATATAAAGTTTGAGTTCCCCGTGGCATGTGTGCAAGCAACAGAATTACAACTTTCTTTAAAACAATTAGAGAAAAAAGGGTTCTGGTACTGGGCAAAAAACCTTAAAAGCATGACTCCAAGGCTCAAATCAGCAGAAATAAATAAGACCCAATTATCTTGTGGCTCATAGGTTGGAACAGCTGGAGAATTGCTGAGGTGTCACTACATTAGGGTTGACTGGCTCAGTGTTTGTACATGTGAGTGGGTTAAATGTGATGTCTAAATATTATGCATGTATGTTTTTTTGTGGGGGAAGTAAGAAAAACAATGTAACTTGCTTTTGTCTTATCCTCAAATTCTTTAATGCCAGTTACACCTTTGACTTCAGTGGAAAACCTCAGAGGAAAAGCCTAATGGAATAGTAAGGCCATAGGACCTGTGTAAATGCATGTGTGATGTCATCTCCTGAGGGAAATGGCATTGTGACAGCCAATTCCCAGAGTGACAATAAATGTACCCTAATTTACCACTGTACCTTACGTGTCTGATCTTGCTGCCCCTTCCCTACAGGTATGCTTGTCTGCAGCCTAGTCCTCCTCCAGGGTGCCCACTGAATTTGTGCTGAGTAACCCCTGCACACCAGGGGTACATGTACACTGTCTGTTGAGGAGGTCACTTGGGGTGGTGTCTGCGCTGGAGCCGCTTCCCAGGCAGCAAGGAAGCTGGCCCTTGCCCACCCAGCCTTGGCTAGTAGGGTAGTGGGCACATCGAGGAGCAGGTGCTGGGAATGGTGCAGAGGTACCTACGAGGGCTTTGGGAGGGTGGGGAAGGAGCAAGTGAAATTCTTGCTCCACTGAAGTCAGTGTCAGCATTTGCCAGCATTGCCATCCAGCACAGAGAGGTGTGGGGTTTTTTTATACCATTAAGGAAAACAGAGTATGAAACATGGTAGGTGGTTGTTTGCAACCCATCCTGTTTTCTGCTTTTGTTACACTGAGGCCACAAGTCCCTGCCATGCTGCGATATCACTTCTTATAGATAAAGTTTATGGGGTTTTTAAGTCATGAGTCATAAGCCTCAAAGTAGCAGGAGATGTGCACAGTTCCTTCCCCTCTGCTCAGACAAAAGGCAGTCAGGCACGCCAGCTCTGTTCAAAGCAAAGCAAAGCCTCCACTGACTTCACAGAGTCCAAGACTTCTGCTCCAGCTTCAGCTCCAGACACTGGACCAGTTCCATCCCCTCTTGCTCTATTTGAAGAACTCAAGACACACAGGACTGAGGGTCTAAATGGCACCATGGTGGACTTCTACCAATGCTTATCAGCTAATTGCAGCTTGACTTTAATTTTGCCTTTTCCACTTTTAATCGGTCTTTTTAACCTGCTTTTTAGCCAGGGCAAAACTAAACATGAGGAAAAAGGCTTATTTAGCATTATAATTATCTACTCCCAAGCTGTATAACAAAATGGTTTACACATTTAATTGGTTTTGTCTAATATTTCCACGTATACAGTAGTCCTATTAATGAATATCATAGCTTCATTACTGCATATCACATTTTGCTATGTTTTGTACGATAAAATAACGTCAGCACATCAATAACTTAAATAACACAAATGTAAACTCATTTTCTGCTTGTTATAATTATGATTTTAGCCTGAATAGGCTTTTGATTTGTAAGACCATTCACATAATATGGAATGTAACTTTATTTGTTTTTCTTTTGTATATAATGAGACACCGAAAGCCCTTGTCATCTCTTAACAGGATACTAAAGCAGCTCTGTTTCATGAATGACAGCACAATTAAAGCTAAAAATCATAATTAAGAAAACCCTTTTGTACTGTACAATCTCAAATTAAAGCAAGAAAGATAATGACAATCTTATGCATTAGCCAGGAAACGTGATTCTCTGCCACTGGGCTGCTTTTTCTTGTTGACAATTCACAGAATGTGTATATGGGTGTAGTTATAGGTGTGTGTATATCCTATGCAGAACAGCAGTCCCTATTTTGTTGATCTAGTTCTTCTAATTTTTTAGTTAAACTACCTAGCTGTTACAATTTAGAATACTACATTAACACATTTAACATCAAGTTTACATACTTGCGTCTTTGAAATACTAGGAACTTTTACACATTTTATTTGGCTTTGTAAGGACTGAAATATCACAGATAATGCAACCTACTTGTCTTTGAAAGAATATGGCTGTTCTCAACTAACTCTCTAAGGTTCAGAGTGAAATATGTTTCTCCTTATATCTGTAGCTGACTTCATAGAAGAAAGGATGTCCTCTTAAGTGGTCAGTTACAGTACAGATTCTGCAGAGATACATATATGTTTAATGAAGGATAATTCTCTCTGGACTTTAGAGTCAAGCTGTTGCAGCAAAATTACTTCGTTTAGACTAATTTTTCCTATACAAATCTCAAGAAAAACCTATTCCAAGTATGTTTTGTAGTAGTATCTCCACATGACCAGAGGAGGGCACTTTAAACATCTTTGCACTGCCCGGGAGGCAGATGCAGAAGCACAGTGATACCCAATGTCGTGCAGTCCTGCCACCTCTTCTAACCCAGGCAGGCACCCTTGCGTCCACAAAAACACGGAATCCATGTTGTACCACAGGGCTCTGTTCTGAAAACAGTGGGCAGATATATCACTCTCTTCTCACTAACTAGGATTTCTTCCGATTTCCCCCATTTAATTCAGTGTTGCTGCAGGCTAAATTAAGAGTAACGGATAATTCCTAAAAATCACATTAGGGGAGTTGTCTCCCTCTCCTTCCTGAACATCCCTCTGCTATTAGCCCCTGTTAATTTAGCAAATATTGATTGATTGATTTAACCCTCTATGACTTATCCTGCTGTAGAAATTCCTTGCCTTTAACTGAAAAATGCACTTGGAAAATGCACTCTCTGAGATATGTATTGCAACAGTGCATCTTTTCACATTAAACTCTTGTAAAAGTACTGCTCCTTTCCACCTTCTGAGGGAGGTGACTCTGTGTCCCAGATCTGCTCTCCTGACAGAGTACACAGCAGAGAAATCAATCTCTTCTCTTTTTCATTCATGACCACAGTGTGGAGTTCAGTAAGTTTCCATGCAGGAAACATCCTTTTCAGCTTCATTTTGGCTAAAGGTATCAACCTTCTATGGAAAAGATTTTAATTCTGCAATCTTACTGCTATCATAGACAGATTTTTTTTGTCACTTCTGCTTTGTTTTGTTCAAGTTTATGCTGAGAAATTATTAGAAAGGATTTAGAAATCTTTTTTTTTTTAAAATAAAAGTCTCTCCTCCACCCTGGGGAAACACACTGCTTATTTAACATACTTTCCCCCCCCTCAACATTATTCCATTTCTCTTTTCTTCTCTTTTCTTTTCTTTCTTCTTTCCTTTTTTCTTTTCTTTTTTTCCCCCTTCTTTCTTTCCACCTTTCTTTTCTAGAGCAGACAGGTACAAGAAGGAAGTTGTCTTTCATCAGCAGTCCTTTGAGATAGAGTAGAATTCAGTGAGTCCTCACCATGATAGGATCATAAACTTACTGGGTTAAACCAAGCTAACTTTCCCTAAGCTGCCAAGTTTTAGCTGCACCATACATATATGTTTCCTTGTGCCTTTTTTTTTCTTATAATTTTTTTTTTCTTGATGACCCTGAGCTATGGCTTCTCGTTTCTAGCACTAGTCAACCTTCCTTTCTTTTCTGGTTTTGCCAATATAGGCCTCAAAGAAAAAATGGCAGAAGAGCACAAAGTAGCTGAGGTACATGAGAGAGGACCAGATGATGTTCTGCACGTGGGAATGGCACTGGCCCTGCTGCATCCAGGAGAAGACCAGGTAATTGATCACGCAACCGATCAACATCTGAGTGATCTGCGACAAGGTGATGAACATGGCAAACTTGCGTGAGACTCTGAAGCCAGCAGCCCGCAAGGCGTAGTAAGAGTACATAACAGCGTGTACTCCATAGTTCATGGTCATGAACCAGCCGCCGCCAGCCACCATGTCCTTGTAGGAATACCAAGAATAAAGTAACACAGTAATGTGATGGTACCAGTGTAAGAAGATGAGCTTCTGTTTCCTAAGAATAATGAATATAGTATCACCTGTAACAAAACAAAAAAAAAAAAGGGGGGGGGGAAGAATGGAGAAACATATTAAACAATTCTACAATTAATGCAGTGCTCTCTTCCCTTTGCTGTTGCTGTAGTATATACTACCTTGGAGGAAGAAAAAACACCTCAGCTCTAGATCTGAGAGCTTGTCTGATCCGAGAGCCAGTTTGGCTCCTAATCTCTATGCAATTTTTAGAAAACCAGAGTATCTACATTTTCCAGAGTGAATAATCCCCATTTGAAAACTCCATAGGTTTACATGGCAGCCCTTTGCTGCAAACGTAATCCATGAAAATCTGAGGTGAGGTAGGCTGATGTATGTGTATCATCTCTGACTGTGAGACTGTCCATTATATACAGTCACTGGAAGAGAAATACAGTTCAATAGAGAGCAGAAAATCTGAAGAGGAAGCAGCACACTGTCCTCTGATTCAAATGTCTACATGGAAACTTAACCCAGTTAAAATCAGTAGAGCCTTTTGAGCTAATATGCAAAAGGTTATTGCATACACAACCCACAATACTGAAAGGTATGTTATTGTGAGGCAGACAATAACATAAATTTCTTATAGAAAGAAATTTGGGTTTTGTTGAAATGCACATCCTCTTCAGGCAAATTTATCTTACTATCGTAGAAAAGTAAATTTTATTCCTCTTTCCTGCTTTTTTTCTTCCTTCTGCTTTTTGTGATTGCAATGAGTATCTCAATTAGATATACGGATATATGCATGTTACTTGTTTTCCATTGTTATAGGCACAGTGTTTCCAAAAAGATCCCTGAGATTTGAATCTGGGGACTTATTTTGATTTATATGGAATAGATTTATATAGGATAGATTTAAGGAAATCTATATCATGAATATTAGTCATGGGTGGAAGCAGAGCTGCACCATCTGCACAAGGTCTATAATGAGCCATAATGCTACTGTTTACTTCATTAGCTTGAAGATGTTGATTCACATTTTAATAAGTAATCATATGTTCGATTTATTGTTGCTGTGTAGTTCTAGCTGATGTCTCCCAGTTTTAACAACTACATTTCTTTGGGTTTGCAGTAATTTAAGCAGCAGGAAAACAAGGGATTCTGACATAGCAAGGCAACTGGTGTCTGTCTCTTTCTAGTTTTCATGCTGATGAATTTCTTTGCTCTAATTTTCTGAATCAAATTATCCACTGAAAGGTAAAGTCTTATTTTTGCTGTACACCTGAACACAGTGATAGCTGCAGCCCTTTGAGGTTTAGTGAGAACATCCTCCAAAATGAAAGCTGGAGGGCTGCTAAATCATTGCCTCCTCCTTTCCATTAAAGCAATCCTTTCTTACACTAATAAGCTGTGAATGAGAACACATTAAGACTATTAAGTTGCCTTTGGCACGTTTATCATAAATATCCTTACCAGAAAAGCTGTTGGAAAGATAGAAGTTCATAAGAATCAGGACTGGAAAAGCTAGAGATATTATGGGAAATTTGTTTCTACTCAGAGGAAGCAGACAGCCCCAGCTTTCAATGCTTAGGGAGGAAGCACCTTACTGCTCCTAATTGTATACTTAGATGTGTATTAAAGAATGAATGCTACAGAATGGAGGCAGAACCTGACTCAAAGCTTCTTGCTGACATAGCTGCTATAGCCCAGCCTTCATTTCTGTACCCGTGGGGTCAGTGACTGACGATTATGCTACTCTTATTTACCTACAAGCAGCTCAGGAAGAAGTATGTACCAGGTTGCTTTTACCTCTTGACTGCCCTGCTATGTATAATCACTGCAGTTTATTCCTGGGCTGGGAATGGTCTTATTCAACTGCACATTGCTCTAACTTAGCCAGGCTGGAATTAATCTCTAGAGACTAAAACATGCAGTTTGGGCTTCGTTTATGTTTACTGAGTTTTTCTAAGACTTAAATGAGATTTTGACAGCACTGAGACCCTTCTTGTGCTTCCTGCATGGACATTTCTGCTCTAAATATGCACAGTGAGAGAAAGAGAGAGAGGGTACTCACCTAGTTCGGGTGCTTTGCTTAGCACAAATGCATATGCCCAGAATTTGCTGACAGGTCCAATGTAAAAACTCTGGTCACACACTGACTGTTTCAGGCCTTTGGTCATCAAAATGTACAGCATATAAGCACCAGTTCGAACAGCACCGAATATACTTTAAAACAAAAAGAGAAAATAAGACAATTAAGTGGACATTTGAAATCTATGTGCCATCACTTCAAATTATTAAGGGAAAAAGGTCATAAATGTGATGAAATAATAAGTTTGAGACAGCCTAAAAGCTGAAGCAACTCTGCTGGCTTCTAGGAATTTATTTTGAACTCAGACTTGTAAACTGGACTGCAGCTGTATCCCCTGGTGAAAGTCTGGAATGGTTTTTATTTCATTACTACAGGAATGATCCTTCAGTTTTCAGGAGCAGGGAAACATCTACTTTAGCTCAAAGCAACATGCAGAGTTTTGCTGCTGATGGCCGGGAAACTAGACAAAATGAGTTGATAAAGAGCTGTATCATCATGATAATCAGGACAAATTCCCTCTTCTGGTTTTCTCAGAGTTTTCTCTTGTCTCTCCCTGTGTTTGTTATACCCACAGGCAAACCCAGGCAGGACACACAGATTTTGATGGAGTGTCTCAGTCAGGGCTGGTGTTTTGGTGCACATGCTTGACTTCATCTCTTAATGGGTCACTGCTAACAGAGGGAACCACCAGTTGAATCAAGCCGTAAACAGCAGATTCACCCTCACTTCATCAAAGTGAGATGCAAGGTAACAGTGTTCTGTAAATTAGAAACATTGAGAGATTTGCAACTATATTAATTTAGTGCAATTACAGAGGGCATAGGTTGACATCCAGCTGATATAAGGAACAAAGGCTTCTTTCACAGCAGCAAGGAGCTCTGCAGAAGAAACTGACTCACTTTTACAGCAAGAACATGCTTGCCCCTTGTCTACCATTGTAGCTTGTTGGCCCTTTATAAGTGTTGATGAATACTAGGTGAAGGAAGTAGCTTTCAAGAAAAAGGAAGAAAAACAGACCCAATCTCATTTGAGGTTAAGTATATCTTACTTTATGCCTATATCGTATGTTCTCGTCCCTCTACCCAGCTCCATCTTATCTTCCCTCTAACTTCTTTGTGACCTTGACCTACCCTGGTTCCTGCTCTGCCTTGTTGTCTTTCATGACTATAGCCTAGCAGCAGGCAAAAGAAGCCACCTAAAACTGAAGTATAAACACATGTGGGCAATGCACGCTACCATTTATGCAAAGTATGTGAAATAAGGAACAGTTCCTCTGAAGTTATAGATTCTCTGTTATTTGTCCTTGTCTTCTGAAGTCAGTATTTAAAAAACATGTATTAAAATCACCAAGGCAGCCTCAAAAGTTGAGGTCTACGGCAGTCCTTATGGCACTTGGTCTGACCAGATGGTTCTAGTAAGCCTGCTGAACACAAATACTGCTTACTTAAACTTTTATGTGATTTGCATAAAGTATTTAGATTTTCAAATCTGCAGCATTGACATACCCAGTCAAATCTGTCTGCTGCTAAGCAACAGTGCAACTTGCTCTCCCCTGTCCACTGCAACCAAGTGGAGTACCACACTGTCTGGTGCTCCTCAGGCTGTCAGTGGCATCACAGATGGGGCTCTACAGCCAGGTCATGCCCAGGGAGAAATGCTACATCTTGGCTCTCCTACCATTATCTTCTGAGGCAACCATTGCATGTGGTTTCAACTGTGCCATCAGGAAATTCATACAAATGTGAGCACTTATGAAGCTACTATTATTATTTGCTATTTGCATAGTGGTATTTGCTCATGGGCTCTATTGCCAGATGAGTCCTCTTGAGCTATGTGCGAATTAACAACCCTCCTGCTGTGGTACAGGTATGCTGAAAAAGTTCAGCTGAGCCTGGGTTTCCCATTAGCACTGCCCAAAGCAATGCCTGCATTCCCAGGCTTAGGCAGGACAGCTACTGCAGTCTCTTGTGTTCATCCACTCCTGTGTGCAGAAAAGACAGCACAGTATTCTTAGCATCTATGCAGCCCATAGCGTATCCTCTCCATGAAGGGTTGTTTCCTCCCAGAAATGCTCTCTCAGCACACTTCTTACGTCTTTCAAGCATCAGTCCTTTTAAGTCAGCAGACTGCCAAAACCTGCAGGAGGAGTTTTGAAATGAGGTGCAACTCATTCTGTGTCTTCTCTTTGGCATTTAACATATGCACTTTTTTTTTTTTCAGGAGTTGCATTTCTCATTCCCAAGAAGACAGGAGATCCTGACAGAGATGTGATCTGATCACCTCCTGAGGCAGTGAACTCCTCAGGCTAGCCACGGCATGCTGCTGCTTGCTACTATGTTTTAGGTGGTGGCAAAACTGGGTGGAGGAAGATCAGACAGAATACCTAACGATATGCTGATTCTTCCATTAGCAAATACCTCACTGCTGACATTAAAATGTGGAGAAAAAGGAAATTTTAAATTATAAAATCAAATAGCTGCAAGCAATATGCCTTTTCTTGTAAAGAAGCTACACTGCCTTTTTAAAAAATAATTTATTAATAAAGTTTTAAACCCAAAGAGAATTCTGTGTCTTGAACACAATCCCAGATGAGAAGAGCGCTTGTTCAAGCAACAGGAAAACATTGCTTTAACTGTGATTGAGTATGGACACCCAGAGATCTAATCTGGACTGATAACAGAGCCAAAGAGTCTCCCTTTGCTGTGCTTGAGATTATATTGATGTAGTTCTTCCTGTCTTTCTGTTTAGCAAGTACTGCAGAGCTCTCCCTGGAGTGCACTTGCACACACACATTCGTTCACACTCACACACTTACTTTTCTATAATTCCAGAGGATGGTGGCTTCCTCTAGTTCTATGACTCTAGAAGTGACTCCAGATACTGCTCTACACAGTGTGAGTCAGACTAATCTGAATTTTCATCAGTAGAAACCAAGTTACATTTTTGTGTAACTCACAAGGGAAGGTCTTATGAGTAAGGAGGATAGCAAACTAGAAGTAACAGATTCAATTACCTAACTATTTAGGAAATTGAATCAGTTAATAGACACTGTGAGCAGGTAGCTGATACGAGATGTGCTGCATGCCAAAACACTACCTTGAGAACAAGTGCACGCCATCGGAGACAGAAAAAGGTCTAATGCACAATTGCAAACATGTCTTGGACCCAGAGAGCCAGGACTGCTTTTTGTGCCTCTACCACTTAATCTTGTTTTTTCTGTAAGGTAAGATCAACCAATGAATTTCTATCTTGCAAAGACATGATGTGCAGCAGAGTGATGACACTGCTTGCTCAGTAAATCACTTCTGCTTCATTCTGTCCTCGCCCTGGTCTCTGCTGTAGCTTTTGTGAAGCATTGAAATGAACTGCTTACCAAAGCAGTCTGTCTGGTGGGAATCATCTGCAGGGATTTTAGAAATAAGGTAGCAGTGATTTACTGTACAATTACAGTCTTTTGCAACTAGAGAGACCGATCAGAAACAAACTGCACCAGCTAATGCAGTGTTCTCATCTATTCAGACTCAAAATGTCCTACATTGTCCTCCCTTCAGGCAGTGACTTCTCTTGTAGATTAACAAATGTCCAATTGATATTTTTAGTGTCCATAGTATGATCAAAATATATCCATGAGTAAAATAAAAACTAATACTTTTCCCTCTCAAACTTATTTTCAAGCAAGGGTTGGTGGCTTGACTGTAGCTGGACGCCAGGTGCCCACCAAAGATGCTCTATTAGTCTCTCCCCTGGGCAGGGGAGAGTCAATATATCAAAAGGCTCCTGAGTCAGGATACGGGCAGGGAGGGATCACTCACCAGTTACCATCACGGGTAAAAGAGAGTTGACTTGGGGAAATGATTTTATTACCAAACAAATCATGGTAGGGTAATGAGAAATAAAAACTAAACCTTAAAAACACACCCTCTCTTCTCTTCTTCCTGGGTGTAACTTTACTCCTGAATTCTCTACCTCCTCTCCCCAGAGGCTCAGGGAGCAGGGGATGAGGAACAGGGGTTGTGGTCAGTTTTTTCATGCGTTGTCACTGCTGCTTCTTCCTGATATGAGATGTGCTGCCACTTCCCCTGTTCCAGCATGGGATCCTTCCCACAGGTGACAATCCTCCACAAACTTCTCCAACGTGAGTCCTTCCTGGGAGCCGCAGCTCTTCATGAACTGCTCCAGTGTGGGTCCTTTCTGTGGGGTGCAGTCCTTCAGGAACACACTGCTCCAGTGTGGTTCCCCTGTGCGGTCCTAAGTCCTGACAGCAAACCTGCTCCAGTGTGGGCTCCTCTCTCCACAGGTCTACAGGTCCAGCTGGGAGTTTGCTCCAGCACAGGCTTCCCACAGGGTTATAGCCTCCTTTGGGCTTCCACCTGCTCTGCTGGGGTCTTCCATGGGTTACAAGTGGATTTCTGCTCCACCATGGCCCTCCATGGTGGAGGGGGCACAGCTGCCTTACCACAGGCTACAGGGTAATCTCTGCTCCAGCGCCTGGAGCACCTCCTCCTGCTCCTGCATTGACCTTGGTGTCTGCAGGGCTGTTTCTCCCACATATTCTCACTCCTCTCTCCATCTGCAACCACTCTCAAGCAGTAACTTTTGTGGTTCTTAAATATGTTATCCCAGAGGTGCTACCACCATTGCTGATAGGTTGGCCTTGGCCAGCCCTGGGTCTGTCTTGGAGCTGGCTGGCATTCACTGAGGAAGCTTTTAGCAATTTCTCACAGAAGACACTCCTGTTGTGCTGCTACCAAAACCTGGCCACACAAACACAAAACAGAGGACCTCAAAACACATTCCATGCACAGGTTAGGCACAGCATTAAGGAGGGAAACTGAGGGCTGGGGAGTGGCTGATGGAAGACAATGCAGGCATTGAATACTGAAGACAATGCAGGTGTTGAATGCTGAAGCTGCTTTCTGCTGTCTCCATCGTAATTGTCAGGAAGGAATGAAGTACTTGTTTCTCAAAAGCCCAAGAGGGCAGCAGGTAGCTCAAGACCTCAGTCCAACCCCAGCTGCCATTGTAGCAGGCTCAGCTCCTCCTCACAGTGGAGGTCACTGCCCATTTTTGCTAGAGCTGCTTTCTATGCAGACCCATCTCTGCACTTGGCTCCTGACACCTCTGGACATCCCAGTCCAGGATCAACACTGTGGAACTGTGCAGAGAATGGGACTTCCACATAAAAACAAATTTAAAAGTTCAGCACAGAATATAGTAACATGTCCTAAAGGCTAATCACAGTGGGAAGTCTCTGCTCTGGTTTGCATCTTTTAAAAGAACTTGACCAAACAAACCATGCAATCTGTATATGCAGAACTAGATAAAGATGGCATTGAAGGGGATAAAAGTCTTGACTAGAGCTATGGTGAATGAAAAATATGTTAGCTACAAACTAGAGATCAGAAGTGGAGTATCTATTCAAAAGCATGCCATCCTGGGTACCCATCACCAGCAGAGAGCAGCAGGGAGTCTGCAGACAGCAAGACCCAGCTGAGCTGCACAAAATTAAGGGCTAGTTGGGACTTCAAGCAGAGCCCTCCTAACCCAGGCCCACAGGCTGTTCAACATGGCCCAAACCACCTGCACCCAGCTGTTTAACTAGTCTCTGAGGTGTCTGACTATCCTCTGCCTTGGGCGTGCTGGGCTAGTCCAGCAGTCAGCTGGCCATACACCGAGCCAGAGCTCCCACAGGTCTGGCTCCAGCTCCCAGCCTGGGGTCCAGTTGCAAAAGAGAAGAAATCTTAATTCTGTCCCAACCTACTTACATGGCGACTCACGGGAGTCCCAGCAGGTGAGTCTGTGCCCTGGGAGCACAAGGAGGTGGCAAAAACATGGTCCTCCTCTGTGAAAGCCACATTGAGCAGCTGAGATGACCACACATGCAAGTCACATCCCTCTGACTGCATCCAGCTTATACTGGAATGGCAATAAGGAAGCAGGTTCTTTAGTTTTTGTTGACTCTTCTTTTTTTTTCATTTTAGTATGTGAAAGATTTACAGAGGAAGCACTCTGAATTCAAAAGAAACTTCTAAAGGGCAACAGAAGAAAGTGGAGCTTCCTACAACCTTCCTTCATGACAAATCAAACCACGTTCAACTTCTCGTTCTGTTCAGCAGAAGTGTTTTGGTGGACATACCAAGTTTCCCTTCTGCCACTAAAGAGCTGGTCTCTTAACGTAATAAAATGACCTTTCTGTGCCCTTCTGATTTAAAACCCACAGTCCTCATGAAAGAGGAATGAGTTGTGCTGCTAATGCTGAGGCACAGGAGCACAGGAAGCACAGCAACCCCTTGGTCTGACAGGCCCGAGCGGCAGGGTAGTCCAAGAGCACACCTAGAGACAGCAGTTACTGTAAAAAGGGGCAGCAGAATATTTCTGTGCTCAGCCAGGCAACAGAAAACATGTAAAATATGAACTGATACTGAGGAAACGCAGGGAAGAAGCACATGTAAGACAACTATCAGAACTAAGTTTCTTGAAAAGAAATGCAGCTTCATCAAACATCACTGAACTTCCCAACAAGACAGTTGTCAAACCTGTAAATAAACTCCCATGAGCAAAGAAACTCAGAAATTCCCAGTATTACAAAGCAGCATGTACTAATGTGAAAGAAACATCTCACATCCTTCAACCATTCCCTTGCTGTTCTTTTCAACTCATTCCTAAAAATAAGTTTGTAACAAAGTAATTTTTCAACATGAGTGGTAGGTTTGTTTTGCAGTTCTCTAGAAGTATTTATAGAGTTTTTCCTCTCTACCTGGTACAAGTAAGCTTTTTGCCACTCACTCTTACCTGGACCCAGAGGACCAGCCCATCAATGAAGTGCAGCACGCAGATAACATTGCAGGGACAGGGCTAGATGACCAATTTCTTTAGAAACTGATGTATTTTGTTGCTGCAAATTAAGTTGTTTGTGGGAGATTTCTATCTGTCTCCCATAAAACCCTGCTTTGGCCACATGAGAAGGAATGATAGTTTTTGGTTGACTCAACAGATACCAAGGCAACTCTGGAGGATGCAGGCATTTGAGGGGCCACTTGCCTTGCAAACCAGCACAGGGAATGGTTTTTTCCATGCTTGCCACAGTATTACTTTCTCGTAGGTGACTTCAGATAAAGTTGGCAGACCAGTGTTGGGAAATGGCCCGTTCCAGGGAGGAAGCATACAAGAATAGGTCCTACCTAGCAAACAGAGCAGGAGTTCTGGGAACATGCATTTGTATGGTGACCACACACTAAATACATATGAATACATACATATAATGCCACTGTATTATAGGAAGAGATACCTAAACTATTATCTATGTAGACAGGTGAGGTAGTCAGATCACAGTGTGCTTGCTGCGTTGCTATTTCTGCAGTGATTATCAAACCAGTGGGAAAGATGGAAGATTTAATGAACCATTGGCCTGCTCCCAATCTAGAATCTGTCCTTACATTTTGTGGTGGTTTAAGGTCCCCTAGGAGCAGAGTACTCTGGGAAACTGCTAACCTTTATGGCAAAAAGAAAGACTGTCAAACAAAACTTTAGCAGCTAAACAGAAGGTTTATGGGAGTCTGCCCTCATCATCTGTAAAAAAAGAGATGAAACTGCATTTTTTCCAGTTCTCCCAGGATATGGCTATAGAGAGGGTAGTTTCTTTTTAAAGTTGAGCCAAACCAGAAGGGAATGTCCAGGTTAAAGTGTTTATCTGGGTGGTATCAAATGAGAAAAGAATATTAGAGTCTGGTTTCTGCTGACCAGAATTAACTTTTCCTGGTGCTTATTCAAAGCTTCTTGTTCCAAAATCTTTTGTGGGTAGACATGCCAGACTGTTTTGAGGCTGGGAAGTGAATTAAAACCATGAGAGTAGCCTCCTTAAGAGCCTGCCTGACAGAGACAGCACTCCTTCCACCGCAGGCAGAGGACTGGTGAAACCTGGTCACACACCAGCCTTCCAGAACACTGAAGCAAAGGGCGAGTGATAAATATGTTTCCTGCCTAATTAAGTTTCCTTAAACTTGCACGTCTACAGGCACATGTTTACAGGGTATCACAGACAGCGAATGTGGGTCCTCTGGGCCCCACTTTCTGGGGGTTTTGACATGAGAAGGAACGTAGTGAAGGAGCAGCACAACCCACCAGAATTTGCAATTGTTTTGATCTGCTTTCTGATACCTAAGCTGCTCTGGGAGGTGTTTGTGGAGTGGCTAGATTTAATTGCAGCTGTTCCACTCCTTCTTTCTTTTTTTTTTTAAATGAATCACCTCTTAACTCTTCTTGTGATTTTTTTCCAGTGATGTACACTTTCATCCACACTTAGCCAGCTCTGCAGGGGGAGGGGAGGAGCAGTACCACCTTCACTGGGTAATGTGCAATACATGATGATACAGTATTAAAAAAAGAGTTGTATTTTCCAGATGGAATAAATTTTCTGAAAGAAAGGAGGAATCAATTAAGCCTATGAAAATCTTAATATATAGTTTCACTAAAAAGGTTGTCAGACTACTTAAACGTTAGCTTAGATGTGACTCCTGTCTTAGTTTTCCTTGATGATATTCAAGAGGATTGAAGTTATGTAAGTTCCATGAATTACCATAAAATCCTGCATCTTCTTGTACTTAGATAGGTGTAGAAACTATGAAGTTGCTTTAGGCTTATCTTTGATTGCTAAATCATGATATTTGCACTGTACAGTGAGAAACCATACACTAAGAAGCCAATCATTAAGTATAAATGAAATATAGGTAATGACTGAAAGCTATCATTTGGTTGTTGTTCAGTAATCTACATGGAATTAATGGCTCTTATTTTGATTTCACAGAGTCAATGAGACCTGTGGCTACATGTCATGCAATTTGACATGCCCTCTGATCTCACAGAAAAGCAACCCGGGAAAGGATCTGGCACCCAGCATCCTAAATGGTCAATGTGACACAAGGACAGTCTATATGAAATATTCATTTGCATTAATAACTGACTAGAAGAACCAGCTTTGTAAGTCTGCACCTGGTTATTAAGAATATTTTGCTAGGTTTGTGGAAGAGGGTTTCATTTCCCAAATTAAATTAAGCAGTCTCTTGGTGAGTGAAGGATACACAGCGATACAGTATTCATGTAAGTGATGAAGTCTGAAAAAGAATAGTACTGACTATGGATTTGGTCCCTCTTAAATCTAAATGTAATATTTTTTAATTATTATATAAGCATTTAAAGAAAGGACTTCTTAACAGTGAGGTACCTTGAAATCCTAGAGAGACACTTGTTCAAATTACAGCTCATGAACTCAACCTAACTGTTATTTTCATAAGACACGGCAAAGAAAATTAATGTAATTAGGCTGTTGTTTCATCATCTTTCAACATTTCTGAAGTGCTTTCAAGCAACGACAAGGTTAGTGATGGAACGGGAGACCTCTTCCTGCAGAAAGACTGTTGTTACAAGACACTTCTCTGTTTTACCTCCTAGAACCAATTCACGGACCTCCCCAGAAGACTCTGTCTCCTCACTGAATCCACCTAAGATGAAAAGGTCATCTCCATTCTCTCCCCATAGCAGACCTTCTTGTTGCCACACCAAAATTTTGGTCTCCTCTGCTTTCCAACAGCCAAGTGACCTACCACCTCCAGCTTGGGCTGTCCCAGAGTTACCAACGTCTTAATAATATTCAGGCCAGCAACTGCTTTAGGCCAGATGTTCCTGTGTGAAGAACTGCTAAGTACAAAGCTGTTTATAAGATGGGGTCTCTTCAGGTTCAGACCTAACTTCCTTCACACTTCTGTCTGTGTTGATATCTTCAAGGCCCTTAGCATTGTATTTGTGAATACCTCATAGAACCTAAAGGCCTTTTTACTCGTGACAGCCTCATAAGGTGGTTAAGCATAAGAGCCATTTCAAAGACAGAGAGGCAAGGTAAACTGAAATTTAATTGTCCTGTCAAAAATCTGTGTCTGAGTCATGATGAGAAATGATGTGCAACGTCATGAGCTGTGGTTCAGTGCCCTACCATGAGGTCTGTTTGATGTAAGCAGAAAGAGGTCTGGCCTCATCAGTGAAAATAGTATTACTGAATTAACAGTAAATACGCTCCAGTAGGAGGAATTTTCTCCAAGAGGAATAGTTTTGACCTGCTACAGATTTTCTTTTCACTTTTTAAAGCTGCTTTCTAAACCTTCAAGTCCCAGACTCTCCATCCTAATTACCTGGGGTACACCTATATCTTTCAAGATAAATAGTTTATAGGCTTAAAAGCTATTGGTACACTTCTTAACAACAGACTTCATTGTCTGCACATTTGATAATCTGGTAGCACACTTTCAAGACCTAAAAATACAGGTTGATAGGCAGAGACATATAGACAAGTTTACAAACTTGTGCTGTCCTAGAAACACAAAGAGCTCAAAAAGTTTTTGACCTAACCAGAAGACTAGTCCTAACACTCACTCAGATCCTTGCTTTCTTGCTCTTTTCCCTTGATATGTTAGGCAAATACCAGTGTGGATTTGGCCTGATACAGCTGGACAAAAGCCACAGAGAATGTGAACCTATGGAGTCAGTTTTAGGAGCATCCCTGCTTGTATCTCCCCTCAACTGTCACACCTCTTGAGTTTGCGCAGGACCAGACCACAGCAGCTGACCCTAACCGCAGGAGAAAATATTTGGATTTTCTCCCTTGTGGAATTTTTGCAGTTGTTCTAAGCATTCTAATTGCTTGCATTAATGTTCCTTGCCAATCCCCCTACTCGCACCAGTGGACTACAGAAGAAAAGCAGGCACAGACTGGAATCCATGATGGGGGGGTGCCTAACTCCTTGCAATATGAACAGGTACAAAAGCCATGCTAGTGAGGTGAAAAATTCAATGCCAATATTCTGAAAAACTCCTGTTCTCTTTTACTAATGCCTTCAGTTGATAAAACTACAAAAATGCACTTTTAATACAGCAATTGATTCTGTGGGAAATTTATTTTGAAAGGCTTCTATCCACCCAAGTGTTTGAAGGAAAAGCCTGAAGACATAACCAGTGAGTCAACTTGGACAAAAACAAACCCCTAAATTCTCACTGTAAAATGAAAAAATCTAACGATTTCTAAGTCAGTCTTGCAGAGGACTGCAATGATTGTTTTTATACGGATTTAGGACTATCATAACATTACTGAGAACCTAAGCTGAACTTCTTTCTGCTCTATACTGTTTGCATTTCACTGGGGAAAAAAAATCACACTGGCTACAATTTTCTCATCTTTTCCTTTTAGAAAACTAATTTCAGGCACAGATGTGGAAACGTTACTGAGTCTTCTCTGGTGCTGCTAAACTATGGTAACTATTTACATGCTCATTCTATATTTAGCAATTTTAGTGTAAAACTGCAAAAGCAGAGAAGGAGGTTTGTACTAACATATTTTACCCCTTGTTAACTGTGTTTAGACAACCACGTGCTCAGTTACTACAATTCAGTTGTTAGCAGATATTTGAAAGAACTCCCTGTGTTCTCCCCAGTTTAGTATATACATGAACTTATTTGGGACCATTATTTATTCTCTTGCAATGGGCAGGGACAAGAAAAAATTATGGAAAAAGCACCTTGGTCTCATGATATACTTTTTTCCTATGGTAACTGAGCACCTTTAAAAGCACGTTTTCAAAAATTAACAGTCATTTAAGAGCACTTATGTTAATCTCATTCTTTAAAAAGAATACAGAACTCATCCTCTTCAGCCCATGTGTCTGAAAGGTTGCAAGGTATCTATATTCTTCATAATGCCTAAACCATTGTAATTAAGAACACAATTTTCACAAATGTTTTAGACTAGGAAATGTTTCTAACTTCCCAAACTCCCTTAAAGCTTGTAATGACTAACGCCTTTGTTCCCACTTGCAATTTTACCTCTCCAGCTGAGAAAGGAGAGGGAATGCATTATTTGAAAATGGTCACTTTCTTTGAGGAGGTATAACTAGCAATGGGCACCCTCTGTGGCACTTCTCTCTCTCTGAGCTCCTGTACCCATGCATCCCACAGTGAGCTCTGCTGGCCCTCTTGCACTGGAGCTACTTCACCACTCACCCTGCAGGCAGGGTGCTGCCTCCACTGCCCTGCTGCCTGCCCAGCTGTGCTGCTCTGGCTGGTTGCATGGCCATGCCGTTTAACTAGACTGGTGAATGATGCAGATAAAATAGTCTCTCCTCTACTTTTTTTTTTATAACATTATTTCTTTGCTCTTAGTCACAGTGGGGAAAACGAAGACCACGGAAGACAGGAACTTTTCCAGCCAGTCTTGGCACTAGAAAGTTCAAATTGTGGCACATGCTCTGAGCAGCTACTCTGCTCTGGGAACCATTGAAAAGGCATTTAAGACAGTGGTTTGCATCTCTGCTGGATCGTGTTTCAAACATGGTTCCTTTACAGAGTGACAGAAAATTTCAGGACTGACTAAAAATCTTGGAAATACACTTATGCTACAGTCAAGAATGCAGCATACCAATGCTGTATTAATTACCATTATTTTTACTACAAATTCTGTCTCTATAATTCACTGCTCTGAATAACAAAACTGGGTTCCTCCAAAACATACTTACACAAATAGTTGCCATCTCTGCAAGGGCACTAGAACACCAAGAATTTAACAAGCCCCATCCTTCTGATGCCTTACTGCCCAGCTGCTCCTCAGCCTCTTCCACTGCCCATTTCCTAACTGGGAAGGAGAACAGATGGATATTGCAGCTCACCCACACAGTCCTCCTTTGCCCTCCTTGAAGGTGATGGAGACTCTTTCAAGGTGGAGTCCAAGCCACAGCATTGTCAAAAAAAAGGTAAGAAAAGGGGAAGATGAGCAATAATATGTTCTTTTCAGTGTGGTTCTTGCTTATCCTAAATCTGATAGTTAGCAGTAGTGGATGTGTTTTATAATGAGGTGCTCTGGCTCTCAGTACCATGAATGTGAGCAGAATTCATGCTGATCTTTGCAGTTTTTATCACTCTTTTTGGCAGAAGACTTTTCTTTGCATAAATTCATGCATACTTTGAGGTTTGGGTTCAGTCCTATCAAAATCCCAAAGTAAAATTTGAGAGAATTCCCCTTCCATCTCTAAAAAAGACTCCCATCACTGAACCAAGCACACAAGCCTTACTTTTCAGACCTCTACCGTATCTGACCCAGATGCCTTTCTAGCAACTTTTTCAATGCAAATAATTTGAGTTTTCAGTTGGGACCAAAACCTGATGTCAGGCCAGCTCAGAGTGATTTAAAAATTGTGCAAATATTTTACATGGCTCTAAGAAATAATATACCATTTGTGCAGGTTTATATACCCATAAGCATATGCATACATGCCTGGGTGGTGTTTAGTATCCTATGCAATAAATTTTGGGGAGGGTAATGAGGTCCATTAAAGTGACAGCTTGCTCTGTGGTTTCTGAGTGAGGCCACATACTGTGTGCCTTGCATCAGCCTTTTTTTTCTCCTCAGCAATAAATCCTTCCATGTGGGTCCACTCCCTTCAGCCCTTCCCTCTCATCGGCAGATTTCTTAGTCACAACTCACCTGGCTCCCAAAACCATTTCTTTGTCTGTTTTATTGACAAAAGTGGAAAGAAAACTAGACTTAACTTATTTCCTCCTTTCCCCAGGGACCTCAGTAAGCATACTCAAACAGTGACATGTCTGCAGGGCCCTCGATCAATGGACACTGTCATCTGGAGATTTTAATCACATTAACACCACAGTAGAAGAAAATCCATCTGATATTCCCTTGCTAAAGTGGCAAGCTCAACAAATTCTGCCAATTGCTGCAACTACTACTCGTAAGGCTTATTTATATGTGTGGATAAAAATCAATCTACCACAGCCACTGCCTTCCAGTCCCTTCTCACAGAGCCTGAATTCCCTCTCCAGGAAATGCAATTTGATCCCCTAGACCTGCCTTCCCTATGACTGCAAATAGCTATATTCAGACAATCCTGAGAGCAGAGTACAAAAAAAGTCAATAAAGTGAAGTTTTGTGAGCTGGTGGAAGAACCTGCACTGCTTACAAAGCATAGTAGAAAAACAAATGCGAGGGCTAGATCTCTACCAGTAGTCTGTGTAACAGAGGAGAATACGATTGGTGAAGGTAATAGGAGTTATACTTGCATGGAGAGTCTTGCAGACTACTTGGTAGCTACACAAGGTCCTTTGGGTTTTGCTAGAGATAAGCAAGGAGCAATGGTCATGCTGAAGGGCAGCTGCACTCAATCATTACCCTAGGAACATGAGAGCATAGCATAAGCTGCTTACAGGGACACCCTTGTAATCATACACTGCTGAAAAACATATAACTGTTTTCTTAAGTGAATGAAAAACAGTTTTTCGATTCTACCCATGTATCCCTGCATCTCCTCTGACTTCCAAAGAGTCACTTATAAGTTAATCAATAGTTATCACCTATCATCTGGTCTTGCCAGTGTGCTGCTACCTGACACTGCGCCCTGATTATCTGGTTCATGGAGGTTAGGAACTTGCAGGAACAGTTTCTTGATGAAAGCTGTTACTTCTTGAGCAATAAGTCACTATTCCATCACAAAATAATAATTATTGGACTTTGGTTGTAGCGAAGTTCCCGAGAACCCTGTGAAGGCTGTATACCTGGTGAGATGATTTTCTGTCAAGAAACATTTTCTAGTTCTTAGATATTTATTTCAGCAAGTTTGGACTGTGGCTAAATGACTAAAAAGGAAAAAAAATCAATTTTCAACTTAAGCCTTGTATGTGGTGCAAAATCTCATATGAATTAAGGAATCCATCTGAGGATTTCTAAAGTAGCCCATGAGGATTCATAAGCACAGTGTACCTCTTAAGCAATCCTTAATGAATGCTTCAGGGGCATTTGCACTTGTTCCTGTGTCGCTACTGAAATTATTCTCAGCATCCAACATTATCTCAAGGCAATTTTAGAATAAGTGTAGTATTGCAGAGATTTAAATGATAATCCGAAAAAAGTGGCATTATCTAGTTCTGCAGGATAAATTAAAGATACTTATGGGATCAAATGTATCAAGTTGGCAGAGTAACTGTCATGTATTGCACTGAAATATATGTATTCAGGAGTTTGAAATTATCCTATGCAAATAAAGCCAAACAGTAATAAAGTAAAAGATTTAGCAGAGAATCAAGCCAACCAGTGGAGCCAGCCATCAGTAAAGCTGTAAAACTGGCAGATAACAAAGTAAGCAAAATCTAAGTTACAAGAAAAGACTAGCATTTGACAGAATAAAGAAGGCTTGAAGAAGCTAAAAGTTATAATATAGCTGTAATGAGCTGCTCAGATCCACAAATTTAATACCAATTGCAGGCCTGGAGCCACTGACCTTTTTCACTCTCCAGGGCAGTACTCCTGCAAGCACCTAGAGAGGTTCAGATCTCAGGGATCTGCCTAGAGTTGGTAAATAATATAGTTTTCTTATTCAGCAACCTAAGGAAGATGCTGAATGGTACAGACACGAGGACACACATTTGTTTAGAAGAAGTCAAACTTGTCAGAAAACAGTGACTCTCCTTAACCACAGCTCGACACCCGCATGCAGCCAAGCCCTGCACGCAAGCACTGTTGGGTTTGGCAGTGTTTATTAACAGCTCGTCCGCACATGAAGTGTTGGATTTGATAGGTCATGCAAGTTAACACCTCTCAGTGTTTTATTCCCACTGTCTCCAACAAGCACAAGCTGTTGGGGACTTACTCAGAAGAAAAACACACAGGGATTTCAGTTCCCTGGGGATTTCTGCACGGAGGAGGTCCTTGGTTGCTCACGAACCAAGTATTGAGGCTGAGTAAAATGCAGAAGTGCTGCCACAGGGAGACAGTAGGAAAGTTTGATTCCTTTTGAATTAATTAACTACTTTATCTCTAGTGCAGTTCCACTTTTAAGCCACCAGACAGATGTTCTTTGTTCCTCAAATACACTTTTCAGTCTGCTCCCCATTTAAAATTGAGAGACAAATCTCACTCCCAGGGGCTCTGCTTTGAGTACCATTCATACTAAGTGGTGGCCTGCAAGGGCTCATGTGGGCTGGGACAGGATGATCTCATGAGGAAGGTGTAATTCAAGGTGACAACACCAAGTGTCAACACACCCACTGATGTAAGAGAGGGGAAGGAACAGGGGCAAAGCGAGCACAGTGGTTTTCCAAATAATGTACTGAATTCACTTTGCTAAGATGTTCATTTTCCAGCAATAAAGATAAGCAAGCTAAGTCAGAGAAAAGAAAGTTTTAAAGAAAGGAAGCCCAGCTTAGCACTGAAAAAAAGAGATTTTCATAATCATTTTTAGCCAGTCCTATCCATATCTCCTGTAAACTGGAATCAGCCAGGACTCATGGTGACTCCTTGGCTCACTTTCAGTTAGGCCTGATTAGGTAAAAACAGAAAAACCAGTTTACGTTAAAAATTACTTTGATGGACACAACAGAGTCCACAGCAATAAAAGCAGAGGTAATGAAGGAGTGAGATTTTAGAAGAGAATGGGCACAGCATTTTGTCACATGGCATCAGTTACAATTCTGGATATAAGGATAGTTAGAATAAATAAGGTAGATACTGGAGATACATCTTCTTGACAGTACTTTATTGGTCTTGTCTATATATTTTTTTTATTTTAGTCTTTATATTTTTATCACCTCTATACTATTTTTTTAATGCCAGCTAGCACTTGTTTTCCACTGTATGAATTCACTCTACATAGCACTGTTTGTTCTCCTACTGGGATTACAGTTAAGTTTACGAAAAAGAAACTTTTCTTCTTCAACTGTTAAATCTCATACAAGGGATTTTTGTCTTCTCTCCAATCATTCTGAATTTCTTCTGTTCACCCAACTTTCAACTTCTGCTCCAAAATGGTAATTAAAAAGATGTTTCTTTATCTGTTACATAAGAAAATCAGGTAAGTATATAAAGATGAACATGGTCCTATAGAAATAAATTGTTAAGTATGTATACATTAAGCCTTTTACTGATTTGGGTTCTGAGAAATGTCCTACTGAGCATATACATTAATGCTTCACAAATATAGCGAATATTTCACTTGGAGTTCATTTGTTTTTAAATTTATAAGCGAGAAGATTATTAATTCACCTGAAATGCTGCTTATTTTAATGTTATCTGGTAAACATTCCTCTTTTCAGTAATTAATCTTTGAATGTGCTGTCAGGACCTTATAAAATTTCAGAGTATTTTAAGATTTTGATGAGTTGCTCAGCAACACATGAAATTAAGTTGTGTTTAATCTCCATGGCAAGTATCTGTGAACAGCAGCTCTTGCAACAGGACATAAATCTCAAACATCTTTCATCACTTTTCCTAGTTATAAGCACGATAACTAGAATGTATTTGAGAGTCACAAATCCAAGCAACTGAAATAGTTTCTTTAAGCATATATGTAGTCTTTTCCATTCAATTCAGCTCAGAACTGAATTCCTCACACAAAGACGTGTCTCAGACTGCCTTGTCAGGAGCCCTCTGTGAAACAAGGCAAACCCTTTACAGCATGGTTTTGTGCTTCCAGTAACGAAATAGTTAATACCAGTCCCATAAAAGCAAAGTGAGTCACCTTCTTTTAGTGACACTCTTTGGTTTTGTCTTTCAAGACCTGTTGCTGTGGGAAAACTTTGCTTTTGGGGCTCTGGTTAGCTTTGTGGCAGGCAGGTAAACACTTTCAAAGTTGTAGAAATTATATCAAATGTAGCTAAAAGGTGTTTACCAGGAAGACAGACATTTGGAAACTCTGTATTGACACCAACTCACTTCAACCACTGCTACAAAGCATAGCTGGGTTTGAATTAGAATCTCAGCGATCTCAGGTGATGATAATTGCTTTGTGGTAGTGTAGTTTGGCTAGATGAAGAGATATTCCTCCTCTCACTACACCCACCAGCCATGGTCAGGCTTAGCCTCTGCCTACAAATTATTGCATCACATTAGATGTTTTAGCTTCTTTGCCTCACGTATTGATATGACAGTACTCCTGAGGGAAAACAACCTTTTACTATTATTAGTTAGTGCCTTGACCCTGAAACTTCTGTTGTCAGCCCCTTAAGGATGGAGAGCACATGAAAATGCTGCCATGCTGCTGGTCTTGTATGACGATGAGGCGATCAAACATGTTTAAGCTCCCTAATAGAGATGCTACACACACAGACTCCATGGTCTATAAAAGGAATTACAAAAATCCATCCGAGATGTAATGTAATGAAAACATGAATAATTTTATATTCTTCCATGAATCCTGGCCTCAGCTTTGCTGATTTCTACAGATGTCAGAATGACATTTTTGATACACTCCAAGTAAAACATTCAATGAATGGCCTTAACTTTATGTTCAAAATGTCATGAATATAAAACTGGCAATTCAGGTTTCATGTGTTTTGCAGATTTTTAACCCCAGGAAATATTCAGAAATACAGGACTGACTGCCACTTTGATTATGCAGGTAAATCAGCAATGGTTTCCTTGGGGTTTTATGGGACTGAAGAGAGATCTTTTGTGTCAGCTTTCTAACAGGGGATTCCCATTGACACAGAGCAGCACAGGACTGCTCCCCCACAACCCTGGTACATAACCAGGCTGGGCAAAATCACTCAAATAAAGTGTAGAAAACAAAATGAAACTGAACAAAACGAAAGACTGGAAACATTTCAGACAACAAATCTTCAATGCCTGAAACAAGTCAACAAACCTGCTAAGGAATAAAAAACCAAACCAACCCCACAACCCAAGAGAAATATATGAAACTAATTTCTCAGCAAAAGATCCCAGCAGATCATGTTTTCACAGTGGTTTCCAAGTCAAAAACAAGATTTACGGTCATTGCTCCTACAGAAGTTTTCACTGAGAAGTGGAAACCTATTCCAGAGACAAAATGTTCAAAACTAGTCAACACTTTCAAAGGGAAATAAAGTTGCTTTTTTTTTCCTCAGAAGTCCTGCTGGTTGCCAGTGTTGACACAAAAATCACTCTTGACTGGGCTCCTGAATGCTCAGCAAGCTCAGCAGGGTGGTGTAGTTGTTTTGTTTATTTATAAGCGTGGCAAGTTTCCTACTGTAGCTGCTACCACATTTAAATGATCTTGGCAAGAGCAAAGCATACAGGATACTTCTGAAGAAGGACCATGTGATTGCCTGGCAGGCAATTTCCTCTTTTTTTTTCAAGACCAAAACACATCTTTTCAGCCTCTGCTAAGTGTTACTATTTCTGAGGACATTTGAAGCAGGTAAAATGGTAGGAGTGCTAGAAGGGAGACAAACAAGTAGTCCAGAAAAAAGCCTCACACTGACCTTGAGGCAGAATATTGAGGGCTCTCCAGGCAGGTTTTTCTTTCCTCAGTACAATCACTTATGGTAAATAAATAAATTACTTAGAATTTCTGCAAGGTATTTTAAAAGTCTTACTATTTTAGCATCCCAGAAAGCCAAAGAGGAAGTCTTTTTAGAGTTAAGGACCATTTTCCTGGATCTGTAGTAAGTCTACAGGCAGAACACTGGCATCTAAATTTATCTGAATTGACCTTTGGAGGAAGCAGGAATGTCTTTCAAGCCAAGCATATATAAATGAAACACCTAGTTATGCAAGGAGCCAGAAAAAAACCAGATCCAAGTTACCTGGAAAGTTTACAGCATTCAAAGTCCTTCTTCCTAAGAGAGTCTGTAAGGCTGGGAGTGACAAATGGTCCTAGAAAGCACAGTGGTGCTGAAGCACCAGGTAATGGATCTTCCAGTGAACACTTATAAGAAGTCTTCATCTCAGGTTTTAATGATTTCTTTGGCATTTCCTCTGTTTTCTAGGCAAAAAGTCAAGGGGATTTGTATGGGATTGCATGTTGCTATGAAGTTACAAAGGTTTCAGCCTCTGTCTTACTGCAAGCATTTGGAGTTGTTTTTCCCCCTTCCCTATTTCACTCTTCTTCACACTATTCAGCGCCTCAAAAGAGAAAAGCATAGTTGTAATCAACTGATGTCCACTAGCAAATTCAACAGGTTAAATGCACAGTGCTTCTGTGTAGGCCAAACATCTCACACTCCTGTTCAGCTCTTCCCTCTCCACTCTGCTGTCTGATTTCCTGACACAGAGGAAAGTGTAAGTTCTGCAGTGCTCGGGGAACGTTTGTCCCCAAAATGTGTTATTTGAGCTGATGGAGGAAGCGAACCCTGCCGTGTTGAATCTTCTCTAACTGTGCCCTTCTGGCCAGTTCTTCTCATCTGCACACGTAGAGCTTAACTCGAGTGCCCGCACTGAGGTGGTCTCTGTGGCAGATTCATCCTGGCAACTTGTAGCTTTAAAACCTGAAGTCCACAGTTTTTATATCACCCAGCATCACTCAGCAGCTTATGCTGACCATGAGTTAGCTATTTCATATGATTATGATGGGAACCTACAATTAGAAAGCAACGAATATGTTGATTTCAAAGTCATCTAAACAGTGTAGTGTAAATTCATGCTATTCCTTGATTGCTGCATTGATCACTTATGATTTTGGGATGAAATTAACTAGTGAAATTGCTTTAAAAACCCCAACATGCAAATGTCAGCCACAGACCCACTTCAAAATAATGTGATTTTTAAGTTTGCTCTATACATCTTACGCAAAGGACAGTTCTGAAATCATGCTTCACCCCCCCAGACTGGGAGCTAAACTACAAAGCCAGTGTAAGCCAGCTAGTTTCTAGTGTCTACATGCAATAAGAAAGTGCAATGAGAATGTGCATTCTGGGACCCTGCTGGCTACAAACCACTTCAAAAACTGATCCTCAAATGAAATGCTATCTAGGAACCAATTCAACAGCTGTTGAAATTCAGCCATTACTGTAACAAAGGATGACAGTTGCTTACAGGACCTTAACGTAAAATGATGTTAAACACAGCCAGAAGTACAGCACCAAATGCAACCAGATGAAAATTGTAAATTTTCACAGTGTTAGAACTTGCTCTCAAAGTTATCTAGACTGCTAAATATTTTGTCTGCTCTGAGATATTTTTAAGGTGTTGAGAAACAATTAAAACCAAGTCAAAATAAAATTCTTCTGTTAGCATGCCCTAGTTGTTAGAAATACAACTTATTTTCCCCTGCCAGAGTTTTGGGAAGTCTCAAGGTGATATAATTTTGGAGACAAAAAGGAAAAGCCATGAAAAAAGCCAAACTTCTCCATTCCTGCTTTATTTCACTTTGTATAACCTCTCAGCTAAAACTGTTCCCATGCTGTGAAAAATCATGCACCATTCACAGCTGCTCAGTAAGCAAACCTGTTTTATGTACTTGTGAATTAATACAAGCAGTAATTACTATATTGAAATTAGAAAAAGATACAGGTGTTTGATAATGGTTTGTAAATGGTCTCTATGCTGTTGAGCGATCTACAATTTACAGTCCCAATAGGCACTGAAATGGAGAATAATCCTTGGGTCATCTCTGTACTGTTACTAGTAAATTGTACCAAAAGTTCATTTGTTTGCAAGGGCTATTTTTATAAGCATTTGTTTTTTTCATTCATTTATCTTCAGCCTCATTAAAAATTAGCATATTCAGCAGCTAAAATGGAATTAAGGTTGGTCAGTTGTATTCCTGACTTCAACAACTATCCAGAATCTGAACCTGACATTGCCCAGACTCAGTGATACAGTATCACAGCCAGACAGAGTGACACACAGCCAGAGAGATGTGCATCACTAAAAACCAGCCTTTCCCTGTGGAGCCACCTTTTTGCTGCACTCACAAGCAATTTGTGATGGAATAACCAGAAGCCAGATCCTGATTTCAATTACAGTGGCCTAATATGCCTGTCATCAAAGCAGTGACTTTAGGTTTACCTCACTGTAATGGAGAGCAGAGTCTTGACTAAATATTCCATATATGCACACATAAAATTGTAATACGACTAGTAAGTGAGAACAAGACTAACATCTTAATGTGCTTATTTCCACTTGTAGCTTGCATGGTATATTGCAATGATAAGCGTTTTTTTCTCGTGCACTCCTTTATTTTCACCTTTGTTCTTCAGGAGGGTTATTGATTTCTCTCCTCTTCAAATGCTGTATGATCTGGCAAGTCAACGGGGAACCATTTCACCGGTGAGGAGTGGATCAGGATACAACCCTGAACAGCAGAACTAAAGAAATGCCATTTTTGGGAGAGCCTGTTGTTGCACCAGCAGTGCTCATGTATGTAAAGAACCCCAAAGCCCCTTGGTGGAGTGATGTCAAAGGCAGTTGGTGTGAAGAAGTGCCTACCTGAAGACGGCGAGGCTGAGAGACCAGAGCACTAGCGGTTTCCTCAGTTCAAATTTTGCTCGTTTGTTCATTAGGTGCCGACCACCAAATATAAAGGCAGCATACAGAGCTGAAAACAGGAACGATTTCTTCCTGCAAAACAAAACCAAAAAACACCTGTCAAGAGCAGAATCACCTATGGACATCACCACTAAGGGCTTGTGTATTTCCTCAAAAGAAAACTCTTTTGAAGATGTTCCTGCATCCTAGCTGAGTTTATAATTTCTGTATGAATCTACATCCCTACACATAGTGTTAGGGCCAGGTGCAGGCAAAACTGACCCTGGGGAAGTTCTGAAAAAGAAGACCCAAATTTGGTTTCCATTCTTCCCCAGTTTCTGAAGACTGAACTTCTGTGAGGAATAGAACAGATATTGCAGAGCCCAGACACCCTTCTGCAAATCCAACATGGCTGATATTTGAACCACCTGATCACATTTTGTGCCTCAATTATCTTTTTCATATAAATTCTTGTTTCCTGCAGGATCCTTGCTAGCTGGCAATTTAGTTACACATTGTTCCCTCCAAGAAGACACTTAAAGATCATGAGCACTGCAACACAACATGATGAGCCTCATGAAAAGCAGAGAACCAACAAGGAGAGGTCAATAGCTCCATAAAGCAGCAGCGACCATGCTGGGTAGCATTGCCCTGTGGCAAAAAGCCCTGCCTGTGAGTGCCAGTTCAGGAAATCCAGTGCACTTGCTGAAAGGTCAGGCAGGGTTTTGTTAAGGAACTCCAATGATACTATTCAAATTGCAAGTTTTATTTTTAAAACTGCCTGATAGTAGTCCAGCTCAGCAATAATCACCAAACATTTGAACTCTGCTGCTATAACTCATTGTAAATCAACCAGTAGAGGTCAAAAATAGATTCGGCCTGGGATTCCTTCCCACACAGCACAGTATTACACTGACTAAGACTTAATTTATGTACAGCATTAATGGTAGCCTAACTGGATGGGCATCTATTCAAGCACAGAATTTTCTCCACAAAATCTATAATTACATTTACAAATATCAATGGACTACGATTTTGCAGCAGGAGGTTCTGGTTCTTTCTGGACCCCAAAAAGAAAATGACAAACACTCTCAAGAAAGGTAACTACTTCATTAACATCCCAGAAAAGGCATCAGCAAGGTACAAGACCTTTTGTTCCTTCTGATGCTGGAACCCCAAGATACAGGAGTAGCAGACAGACCTATGATCAGGTCATGGCATGCTACCCATGATTCCTGTTGGTAGCTAGGCTCACCCACATTGTGGTCTTGAGAATTTTTATAGGATTTTCAACTGGATGTTTAAATGAAAGTGTGTTGCTTCACCTCAAGACAAAGACAAGTACATGCTGTGATGTCACTACTGGTTCCAAGTAGGTGCCACCTCCAGGTTCTTCCATTATGATTAGCCAGCTGAGGGTACCCCACAGCCAGTAATACATACAGCACAACACAGTCCTGAAGGCCAAGCAATACGTGCAGCACAGTGTGGCAAAGCACAGCGTGTGCCTGCACCTGCTCAAGGGAACTGGTACATGGAACACAAGACCCTCCCTCAATGGACATGGGTCTTCCTGCCAGGTTCAGAAAAACACATCTCTTTGGAAATACAAAGAAAGCACATGAGCCTTCACTCAAGAGAAATGAATTTTATATAAGTTTGAAAGCTAAGTGAAAACTAAGTCCAAGGAGATGGAGGCATACCAGTATGGATTCAGCAGCATGCCATTTTCTGCCCAGTTCGAAACTCCTCAGTTTCTGCTGATGTATTTATAGCTCTGTGTTGCAAGACAAAGGTAACTGCATGAAAATCCACCCAGTTCTCTGCACTGAGAAGGGAGGACCTGGTGCCTGTGGCTTCCTGGGTGAGCTTTACCATTCACGCTGGCAAAACCCCCAGAAAGACCAGGACAACCACAGGTCCAGCAACCTCTTACCTTGCACATTGAGAGAGTCTAATTGCTATGGCAATGGTTATTACAACCAGATTCTGAAAACCACAAAGCCCTTATTCATCTCATAATACAGAAAAAAACCATTAATATTCACTTCTCTGGGCTTGGATTTCACAGTCAGGGAAGGGGCAGAATCATCACATTTGATCGTATGATTGCAGTTTAGCTTGTCTGGACATCAGTAAATATTTGTTAACTAGTCTGGGTAATGACGAACCACCTCAAACCTGCTGGTATCAAACCGCCTAAATGTTTAGATAATATTTATGGGTTACAAGATAGAAGCAGGCTGTCAGTGTGAGGATGGACTGCATTCTCAGCTTCTTCCCTCTGCAATTTTATCAGCAGCAGTGTGCAGAGCAGCCCATTGTCAACCTGGGCAGGGGTGAGGGAAGGCAAAGGGAGTCTGATGGGCTGTACCCGCAGTCTGCAGTCCTGTCCTGGCTGCCCCTGGGCATCAGGAGAGATGTCTGCTCTGCATGCTTCTGCCCCTTAAATCCCCCAAAAGGCTGGGCTTACAGTCAGTGCAGACAGACAGCAATGCACATGACAAGGTATGGAGATATGCATACACACGTACAGCCACTTGAGCCAGGTCACAAGCAGGGGCTCCACAGGAGGGACCTTGCAGCCCCATGCCATGAGGGAGGTGTAAACCCCCCACCTCACAACACTGCAGTGGGAGTCCCTCATGCCAGAGGCATGATTCATGCAGGGAGCTCCAAAGCAACCAAGAGCAGTGAAGGATGCCAGCTCGAGTAGTGCAGGATGACATCCCTGTTAGTGCAGGATGACATCTCGAGTAGAGCAGGGGAAAAGACTGCAATACAGTGCTGCCATGCAACTGCCAACAGGGAACAGGCTACACAGGCTGGCATGGGAGGGCATCAGGCTTCAAGAGGAGTAGCTAGAGATAACTTTGCAGAAAGGCAGGCAAGAAGCAATTCATTTCTGGATCATATACAGCCAAGACTTCAAAGTAATGGTTTGATTTCAGTTCTAGTTCAAGAAAAAAAGATCAGTTTGATTGAGTTAGTAGCTCAGGTCTGTGTTCTGTTTGACTTCCTTCTTCCTGAGTCAGTCAGATAATCTATATATTTACAGCAAGTAACATTTCTTTTTGCTTCTTATTACTGAAACTATTTTTTGTGAGTTCAGTCAGTTTGTTGAGGTCAATAGTTACATTACACTAATTTGAACAGATGAATTTTAGATCACTTTTAACAGTTTTGTAATGAGTTCAGCATTATTTACAATGATGGTAAATTGTATTCCCCCAGTATACAGTTTTGTATCAGCAGTGGCAGACGAGAACATTTGAATGCATGCCTGATCTGAACCACTGAGAGCAGCTGCAGAGTAAGCAGTTTCAGACAAGGAAGGACACAGTAGTATCCATCACTCTGTTTTGACACCTGTTGATAACTTTTGCTAACTTTTTGCATTCAAAGGACTTTGAATTTTCCCCTCTTTGCAGCATAAAAATGGTTGAAAGAACTGGGCAGGCCAGATAATAGAGTTACAAAGGGGTTGCAAAGGTATGTACTCTCAAGATATCTGATTAACTGCATTAGATTGGTATTAACCAGTTTCCTACCAGAGTTTTTATGATTGATTTTCCCAAAGGTTCATGACTATACTCTGGTTCTTGGGCTGATGACACAAAGCAATGGTGATCTGGCAGCACTGAACTATATCTGATAAGATTTTAGCCAAAGGAGAGTAATGTCAAACAAGCATTTTGAAAGACAGAGGTTTGTAGTTGTTCTCGAGCACTGTAAATTTTCATTTCTATTATTTGAAGAGAAACTAAATAGAGCAGAACAATGACAAAAAAATTAACCTTGAGACTAAAAGAATAAAATCCCCCAAAGTAATTCAGTAGCAGACTCGCATCCAGCAATTCATATGTTTGTCTTCAATTCTGTTCTGTAGGGTAACACAGTAGACATAAAGACAGGGCTGCCAAATCCTCCACATTTTTCTGGCATTTCTGCTTCTCACAGTTGTCTCCCACCTTCCTACATTTTCAGACTTCAGGGACTAAGTACTATCTCTACTGAATACAACTCTGTGTTTCCCTGATGAAAGTTGCCAGCTCTTTCCCCCTTTATAGGTTTCTGGAGAACTTATAGAAGACTCTACTTGGGCTGCAGGTTACTACTAGAAAGGGAGGCAAGAGCCTGGGCCTATAGGCTGAAGATAAGAGACAGCTCTTCCAGGTCAGTAGCACAAAGGTGGCTATATCATGAGGCAAAGGGACAGGCAGAAGCAGTTGACATGATGGGAGAAAGAAGAGGAAGGACAAATGGCAAGCATGGCACAAATGAGGGCAGATGGCAGCCACGACACAGATGTGAAGCTGGGACAGCATGGAAGGGAAGGAGGCTTGAAGTCCTTTCTCTCCTGAAGCCCCTGGAAGGATGCTTCCTGTGTCCATGGGCACACCTATGGCAGAGGAACTGAGACAGGAAAGAAGAAAAAGAAAAGAAGTATAACTGAGAAGAAGAAGGCAGAAACTGGGGTTGATAAAGTAAGACAGAGGAAACACAACCCACCAGGAACAAAGCTTCTCCTCATTTCCAGACAGGGAGTCCCACCCACGAAAGCCCAGTCAGGCACAAAGGAGTGACAGGGACAGGTCAGCCACCCAAGCCTCAGGCAGGAAAACACAACAGTGGTAATAATCCAAAGAGGAAAACAAATAGCTCAGGAGTAAGAAATTCTGACTGCCCCAGCAGTACGTTATTTATAAAATACTGAAAATACAAAAATTACTACAGAATCCTAAAATAAGAGGCCTGAGGGTGAGCCTCATGTGCAGCAGTGTGAGACATCCCCATGCCTCTGATGCAAAGTGAAATAGCCCTGAATATTGCAGTGCTGTTGAAGGAGGTGGTTTCAGCCCAGATGCACTGTTGCCATTTTCCCCATGAAAATCGCAGACTGAGTCATTATTGTAGAGTTCTCTGATGTTAATGAGTAAACTGAAACAGACATATGTATATGTTATAAAACTGACTATTTCCATAGGTTTTTCCTTAATAGTTAAGGAAAAAATCCTTATGGAAATGCTCAAAGGATAACCTTGTCACAGATCTTTTAACTGTCTTCTCTCACGTAATACAGGATTATCTGTGTAAGAGACAATCTACATTTAGTAGAGGAGTAGTCAAATGAAGCAGTATTAGCCCCTTCTTTTTACATTTTATAGGATTTTTTAAACTTTTTTTTTTAATCAAGAATGCACATGCAAAGCTCATTTTTTAAATTCACTACAACTTCTCCATATGCTGTAAAGGGAGAACAACAGGTAAAAAAAAATCCTCTGCAATTGCCAGAGCAGAGTGCTTCTGGTAAGTAATCATGCAATTTCAGGTTCCTGATGTTCTTTTGGCCTTCTCCATCACCATTTTACTGATGTAAAAAAATAGGCTTACTGAAAAAAAAGAAGAAAAAGGAATGTTTGGTTCTATGAAATATAAGGGAATTTTCCTACTGGTTTCTTCCAGCTTTCAAGAGAATATAAGAACAATCACTTGTGTTTATAATTGAAACTGCTAACTTGAGAGCCTATAACTAAAGTGTTTTAACCTGAACCCATGTGAATCACACAGCATATCCATGTCTGCAGATCACAGGCACGGCTGGTAGCCTTGCAAAGTTACTTTCTCTCTGGTGCTTATTTAAAAATAACACATTCTGTATAAAAAAAAGGGTGTGAAAATGCTTCTCAGTCTCTCGGTGTTTCTACCTCAGAAATGCTGTCAAAACAAACCTTTCTCTCTCTCTACACTACATAATTTTGACAGAACCAGCAAAAAGAGATCCAATGTGTGGATATGTCAGATCTGCATATGAAAATATAATCTGTACTCCTGGTTTTGATTTGAGTTTCTGCAGCTATTTCCCATTGACCATACCAGCCCTAATAATGGAGAGAGAAGGACACACAGAAGAGGATATACACATGCCTACTGATTTATTCCTACAGCCCAATATCCTTTGACATTTATATTTAGCACAGCAATGATGACAGTCACACACACGTGTAGGTGACTCACTGATGATGGTCTTTGACGTAACAAGCCATCAGAGAGTAAACAGGGATGTATCTCATACCGATCATCTGATCCCTTGATTTCTAAAGACTGCCTCTCAAAAGACCATTTCAGCCTCCTCATGGCAGGTACTGTTGGATGCGCAGGTCTGTGCTTCCCCCAGTGCCAGAGCAGCTCTCCAGGCACCTCTCTCCCTGCTGGGAGCAAGGGAAGAGGAGTCAGGGCCCTTGGAAGACATACCTATCAGGGACTGTTATTCCCCCACATCTGCCTTCTCTCTAAAATCCTGTTCCTCTCACCCAAGTCATGTCATAACTGACAGACGGTACTTGTGTCATTGCCCCAACTCCTTAACCCACAGAAAAGAAAGCAACACAGTGCTGTTAGGCTGCCAGAATGACTGTTGTGGGAACTGTCCCAAGCTTGACTTGGCTGAAAAGGATGGAGGATGAGCAAGACTTGTGTGTGCACTCCTTGCTCCATAAGGGCTAACAGCTGAGCTGAGGCACAGCCTAAATTCCAGGTCCCTCATTGCCCACGTCTGAGAGGGAAGGATGAGAGCTGCAGGGACAATGACCTCTGAAGAGCAGAGTAACTATTTTTTTGTGGTATATCACCAGATCATAGCCCGCTCTGGTCCAGTGGAGGTAGCATCAGTTCCCCACCAGTCACCTTGCTGCCCTCCCAGGGAAACAAGCAGCTGTGCCCACCTGAACCTCTGCCCACATTGCATTGAATCAGATCCAGGAGCAGAGAAGCAGTCTTGCGTTGGCAGGACAGGAAACAACCCTAAAATTACAGAGGAGAAACAAGGGCACGGCAGAGTGGAGGCATGGGAGAAGGTGGCTCATGTCCTGCACCTCCCTGATGGTTGACTTTGTTTTGTTGAAATGTTTGCCAGTAGTTTGTAACACTCATTGTTCATAGAAAATACCTGTTACAGAGTACTAGCCATATACTTAAAATGTGTGCAGCTAGGGACAAAAACAGCAGCAAATTTTTCTTGCTTTTTCTGTGAGTGGGAAAATGTAAGAGAAGCATAAGGGTGAGAAAAGAAAGTTAAAATTCAGGAACTTTTTTTTCAGAGGCAAACTCAGCTCTGAAGCACATGAAGTCCCTCATTCTTTATAAGCCTTATATAGGCTTGATGGAACAAACCATAAACCCATAAAAACCTCATAAGCTACAATCCCAAATGTAAAAAACATCACAAGAGAAAAGAATCTCTTAAATAGAAAGCACTTCAGAAAACAAAAAAAAAACAAAACAAGCTCCAGAACTCTGGGTTTTGAAACCAAGTTGCCAAAATTCTGTTATCACTAGAAGGAAAATCAGCTTCATCTCTGGCTCTGCCCCACATTTCCTCCACTTTTAAATTATGCTTTGAATGGGGATACACCCAGTGGAGATAGCAGATGATAGTGTGCTTGCAGTGACAACAGCCACCCCTGAGTTTTCACCTTGCACAGACAGCAGTGGGTTGGATTGCTGGGATGAGCCCTACCATACCCTCCTACCCAGTTGGCATCCCAGATGACACGGTTCAGCCTGAGTCAAAGCCTACGTCATCCCACCTTCAATGCCCCCACTCATCCCCAGGGATGGGCCACTATCTGACCTCACTGTTCCTGACACTGATCATATGTAACAAGCACTTTTGCACAACCCTCCCAAGATTTATATTGCCAGAGGTAGGAGTTGAATCTAGCCCGAGAAGAGTCATAGGAGCCTACTGGGAAAATTATGACCATTCCTGTCCCTGTTAATAGCCTTTACAGCAGGTCAGTGTAGTCTGAGAAACTCTTAAAATTCTTAAAAAACTCTTAAAAAAACCTCTTCTAAATCCATTCATATCACTCTGACAACAGATCTATTTCTTAAGACAAAGGCTTGGGATTATAACAGTGACGAAGTAGGATGTCCCAATGTCCCCTTGGACCCACCATGGGTTTTTCCAGGCTTTGCTGAGGCTTTCAGGCAGTCAGTGGAGAGATGGCAGAAAGCAGAGAAGCTAATGTAGGTCATGGGCACTGGAGGTCTGATGAAAAGCTACAGTACTTTCACTTCTAATTTCATCAATGTAAATGTAAACCTCTGGCCTCCACAGTAAAAACTAGTAAACACAACTGCAAGTGAACTTAGGGACTACTAACCTACATCTCTCCAAGTTGAAGTCATTCTGTTTGTTCCTACATCTCATTTGAAAGCAGTTAATGAAGATGCTAGTGTAAGTATGTCATACAGACATAGCACGAAAATAACTCATCTCCAACCACCTTAGTTCTTTGATCTGCTTTATCTAATCAAATCAATCAATGATTGCAACATTTAATAACTTTACACTTAAGGGAGTGTAAAGTCCTTCAGCTCCAGGAAGCTCCCTGAAGAAACTCATAAGTGTTATTTATATAGACAAGTGCTGCTTTTTTAAACCGCTTAGCAGATATGTATTTGTTTGTTTAAGAGGACACAACACAACAAAAGTAACAGATCAATAAGAATACTTTACTGAATTTACCTTTGCACTTACAGAAAGCCTATCCATCACAGTGGCATGATCAGGTTTCTCTATTGCAAATGCAACTTGTAAACAGCCTTGGAAATAATGTCTGTTGGATCTCAAAAAACATTTAAGTAAAAAAAAAAAGTAGTCATTCAAAATGAAACATGGAAAATGCAGGGATTGCAACCAATGTGTTATTCTTCCACCTGTCTGCCCTAAAAGGCATTCCAGCAGACATTGCTTCTTTCCAGCCTTCTGCAATACAACCTCAGAAAATGATGTTCCTACAACTGTCAGTGGTTTGCCAAACACAAACAAATAAAAACTGTTCTGATTTTCCTGGGAGTGTTCACAGCCAAAATAGACATGTATGATTTTCCTGTGGAGCAGAGCACAATTTTAGAAACAGGGCATCAAAAAGTAATGTATAAATAAGCCCTTACAGTTAGGGTTTGGTGACCACCTGGAAAACATCACTCCATAACACTTTCAGTGCTGGAAAACAATTAAATTATCCTGGAGGAAAACAAACTGAGGGAGTGCCTGAAAAGCATAATAATTTACAATATATACCTACCACCCTTCTCTTACCCATCTAAAGACCTAAAACCATACAGACAGATCAGAGCAAGCCAGGAATACAATTGGTGGCCTATTTGATTAAAAGGGGATGCTGGTACTAGTGACATTGCAGTAATGGAGCTGTGGAATCAAATGTCTTGCTTTCAAACCCTGTGAATGCTCAGGTGCCCTGTGGAAGAGAAGGAAGCAAATTGAACTTATAGAAAAAGACATTTTGGTAGAGAAGCAAATGAAAGAATATCTTCCGGCATCCCTTACTGAAGAAAAATCAGGTCATCTGGAGAACAACTGCTCTGATTGGTCCCACAGTACGTTTTGATGCATGATGTCAAGCACTGTTTGATGTATCCAATAAAATCTTCAAGGACATCTGACCTTTGTCTATTGCTGAGAGAGCAAGTGACAAAGGATGCAAATGGAAATGCTGTAGTGAACCTGGACCTAACTCTTGACTGATAGGAAACCAGAAAAAAATAGGGCAATCTTGTCATAATCTTTTCAACTACCTCTCTAAAACAAAGAGCTCTACCCAACAGCCATTTTCCTTCTTAATCAACTGGGAATCAGGTAAGAACAGATACAAAGGTGTTTCAGTGGAGCTCTAAACTTGCAACAGGAAGCAGTTCAGAGTAGCTAGGGGGTAGGTTTATGTGCTGCTACCTCCTTTCAACATGATGCTTTGCCACTTGTCCAACAAGTCCACTGGCAGAGAGGGTAGCATATGCTGACTAAGTTATCATTAACAAATGGCAATTTCATGAACTAAACCTTACCACTGCTTACGTAAGAATTTTTTGCTTTTCATTCCCAGGAGGCTTCAGTCCCCAGAATAATCTACTAATAAATTTCCCAGTACTTTCAACCTGTCACAATTCCCATGTCATTGATCATAATTTACAGCTTCTCCATTAAATCCAGAATTGTCTCACTTGAAATCAGTCACGGCAGTACCTTTAAAGCAGACCCTTTCAAAGGTGAAGGAAGAGGCAAACTGGCCTGAATCCGACTAAAATTCTTTGAGGAGTACATTAAACACAATGAGAAATTCTGCAAGCAATAAACTAGTATGAGTAATTTTCTAATTACTGTCAGAATTTTCAGGATCTGACATAGACAAAATGTAAGAGGCAGGATGACATTCCTAAACCTGTAGTAGAAAAAATGAGAGCAAGGAACATAGTAAAAACTACACAATCACCAACACCCATTCCTCAGTTAAATATCACAGCCTGGTTGTTTCCTGCAGACATCCCACTTGCAGTCCTGAACCAGCCTGAAACAATCAGAATAAACCATCAGGAGTGGCACAAAGCAGTACAAAGTACATGGCATTAAAGTAGCTTATCTCTATCCTGTCAGCAATATGTTTGTGACAGCTTGTCCTGGCTTTCCATATCTGCCTACAGCTTCATGCTTGGCATAGGCCCCTTCGTCCCTCTCTCGAGGTGGTAGGACCTGCCAGCTCTCCAAACTAAAGAGTTTTGGTCCTTTTGCTTCCAGCTCTGAAGGTTTGGCTGACTGCATTCTGCCCTCAGGCACCCCCTCACCTAATCAGATGGGATCCTAAACTGCTTAGCAGTATTTCACTTTCCATCGCAGTATAAGAAGACTAGGTTACTAAAAGATTAGCAAGTATAACATTAAAGTGTTATATATACAAGAGAGTTGCCTGTCCTAGTCTCTACTAAATCTTGGTCACGGGGGACCTGTTAAAAGATAGGAGATGCCAAAAGGAAAGAAATCACAGACAAACAAGGTGATGAATCTTGACTATGGTGGAAGTGGCTGCACACACGACCTCATGAGAAGGAAAAGGAGCATTACCAGGAACACATTTTTAAAAAATTCACATATATCAACAGTCAGAACTTAATAGCTGTGATCATTAAGGGGCAAAAAGGAGAAAAATATTATCTCAAACGAATAAGAAAGCCTGTTAGCATGTCACTGATACTGCTTCAGATTCTTTTCAAACAGGACGTAGCCTCTCATGAAGGCAGAGAAATCAAGCAAGTTACCTGACCTTTGTTTGCTCCCAAAGGTCACATAACCAAAATCTGTTTTACATCTCCAAACATATTCCATTTGCTATTCTTTTTCTTAATTGGATTGTCTGCCACTGATTACCTCTGTAACTTGTGGATTTTGCTCAAATTTCTCTCCATGGTAGATTTACTAACTTATGGTTGGCCTATAAAGAGGTAAAAAAAAATAAAATCTGTTCTAGCACAAAGCCAGGCTACTCCTAAATTAATTTCTGTATCACATAGTTAATATAGTAGAATACCCTCTATCCTCATGACCTATGCTCAGCAGCTTTTTTTTCCAGTGGCTGTTGTAAGATCAGCAGTAAATCTGCCTCTTGTATCTGCCCACTATTTCTGCCGTGTTATGATCAGATGACACACGAACATGTTTACATCAGTATCTGGTTAAAGGATGCTCTATTCCCTTTGCAAAGCGAATACAAGAGTCCTTTGGCCCCTGTGTGCAGGATCTGGTAGGCAAAAGAGGAGGGAAGAAAGTGATCTTCCCAAAAATACTGTTTTCTCAGAGAATGCGCTGAGGTGCTGCAGTGCTTTGCAACTCTCCCACCAAAGCCCCCGCCAGTTGCTAAACCAAAAGAATGCTGACACACTGGGCACTCTCACTGCACCTGGTGGCTCCATCACACAACTCATGCATACCAAGACTGGCCATCTTTGATGCCTTCTTGCTAAGCTCACATGATCCAAGTGCCTACCACAGTCTGCACAGGCAGAGCACTCCAGTTCTGGGCATTAAGTACATACTAACAATAGCTTGCTTTTACAAGCCTCTCTCCTGGGGGAAGGTAAATGCTGTCTCTTTGAGGGTGGTAATGATAATCACAATGGCATATTTGCCACCCAGTTAACCTAAGTGCCCAGAGAAAAAGTTGTAATGCTGTGTATTCAACAAGTTCTTCCACTTCCATGATACTCTAGAGCAAATGGCCATTTACTAATGTTTACTGCTTTAGTTTTGTTTCTTTAGTTGTAGCCTGCTTTGAGATTAATGAGTGTAAGCACACTATAAATGCATATCAGAGACTTCAAGAATTACTCTGCATCTGGACCAACATTTCACTCCAGCATGTTTTCCAAATGGCAAACAGTCTTGGTATTGAAAACATCAAGAGACAAGAGTTTACTTATGTTTTAGGGACCTACGCCAGTGATTCCCCTCCTGTCCCACTGCAAGGGATTTAGTACTTTATTTGATTTCCCCAGCTCACTGGGAGTCCTGCCCACTGAAAACAAAAATATTTAGAGACCTCGACCTGCACAAACAACTGACAAACGCAGCCAACTGACAAACACAGCCCCTGTGTTTGCCTGCATCCTGGTTGCAGTATTGCTGTGTTGAGGTCAATTTGTCCCAGCACTGAGAGCCAGGGTAATGGTCTTGGGCATGACCTCTGCTTCTTTGGGTCTCCGAGCTTCTATCTCCACGTGGTCAGCACAGTGCAAAGGTGCACCGGCTCACGTGGATGCCCAGTGCAGCACTTCATTTTGGTCCTTCCCACTAGCCTGAATCACAGAGGTGACTGCAAGTGCAGAGAGATGAGTGGCAGAGAAACCTCTGAAGAAAAATAGTCCAGTCCTTTGTCTTTTGCCAAGAAGGCACAACGTCCATGTTCAAAATACATTTCAGCTCTGGAGTTTCAGTCCCATTGGTACAACAGCCTTGGTCAAACAAAAACACATTTGGTTTGTGATTCTTTGCAAATTATTCAATTCAGCCTACAGTTTATGTTTTTGTTCCTCTACCCATCTACTCTACCAGCCAAAAGAATCAGCATTTCCCCACCTTAGATGTTTAGCAATCTCACAGGACACTGGTGACTTGTTCAAAGATTTATAAACCTGCAGTTGCAGAAGTTCGTTCTTTTGGGGTACTGAATTCTTATAAATACAGCTTTGCACTTCTCATCCACACTTCTGAAAAATACTGGTTCTGTGTTACAGCTGCCACTCCACCCATCCTGCCCCACCCCTGGCAGCTTTTACCCTGAATAAAACAAGGATATTAACATGGCTACAAAGCAGACCATGGACCTAACTAGACTTTAGTCACAACAGTACCAGTTGCTACTATTTAAATTGGCTTGTGCTTCTTTCTTCTTCTATTTAAGCATTGTGCTGATATACACCAAACTTCCTATAGCACTGTAACACACTTTATTCATGTCTCAGATGTGCTCGTTTGCTTAGATGGCAGAAGAATAAATCCCACTTCTACTCCCCACTCACTCCTGTTAAATAATACCAGCACCACAGATAACAACCAAATACTACTGATAATACCACTACTGGTAACATGCAAATGATCCTCTTAAATAATAATTAAAGAAAACAGCTGATAATGTGGCACCATGTAATTTAAATTTAACCCAACCACAGTGCTGCATTTGCATTTACAGAAATACCATAAACTTTGAGTAAAACTACATTCAAATTATTTGAGGAAATTTGTTGCTCACAGACTTTCTGAGAAAGCTCATGAATTGGTTCTATTAGACCTCCTAAAACCTACTAATGACAGTATATATCAATAAGCAAGAGTTTGGGAGCTCCTTGAGACCAAGAAAAAGCTGCTAATGATGGGCCTATGTGAATTTAGTGGCTGCAGTTATCCAAAAGAGCAATGCAAAAATGTTCTCAAGCAACTCCTCCTCTTCCTCACCATGGTATTCTGAAGCATTTTAAACCATGCAGTCGTTTAAACTATAGGGGTGGCACACTGAAAAGCCTCCTGGCATATATCCTGCAGCCAAAATGAAAATGTGAAATTTCTGGTACTAAACTTAATCATCCTGCAGTCAATATAACTGAAAAGTGACAGAATACTGTCTTCATGTCCTAGCATGGCTTATTCTTGTATGCTAATCCATTTTGGGCAGCATGAGCAGTCCTGGAAAACTCTTGACATCCGAGGTTCCATGAACCCACCAGGACTAGGGCTCCTTCACACAAGGAAGGCTTCTTCACTGTTTAGTTGGTTTCCCAGCAAACGTTGTGAACTTTCTAAATTGTTGTTTCTATGGTGTGCCTGGGGACAAAATAAAAGGCTCTGCTGTCCCTTCTGAAGCTGTCAATACTGGACCAAAAAAAATAGAGGAAAAATGTGGCAACAAAAAACTGAAGTAAACTAAATTCAGATATAAATACAGAAAGAAGGTAGGTCCTTTTCTTTCTTTCTCTCCTCAATGCCAGACTTGCTTAACAAGACTCCCTTTAGTGAATTTTCCGTTATAATTAACAAATGAAAAGGAAATATGCTTCCCTTCATTAAAAAAAACCAAAACAACAAAAACCCCAAACCAAAACGCAGCTGCCTTTTGTAATTCATTTTCATTTTTAATACTGGGAAAAGGTTTTGCCTTCTCTGCTTAAGTAGTCTTACTTTTCAGCCATCTTTAATTTGGGAGGGAGAAGGCGAACAAGCGTCTTAAATGATTCAGGATTTCTGCATTCATATTAAATGATAAACACTAACAAAACAACAGTGAGAAACAGTCTCTTAGCATGCAGGCTGGGGCAAATTTATCACAACAAACACAGTGGGTGGCTGATCTCACAAGGTCGGAAAGACTATCTTGATCCTCAGCCTGTGCTAACCACACATGCATTAATTTTTATTTTTTTTTTAAAGATCTTTTGATGCCTTACATAGGCTCACACAACTCTGCCCTGCTACATGCGTATTAGAAGAACCCGGCAGGTTGAGTCTGCTCTCATGTAAGGGGGAAGGTGAGGAAGGTATAAAATTGCTCCACTTTTCTTGGCACCAGAACAAACCCACAGACGCCAGCCCTAAGTGTAGGCAGGAAGATGATTCCCAGTCATTAGGACATCCAAACTCTGTGAGACTCTGCTTTCTGAGCGCAAAAAACATTTGCCTGCTTCAAAGATGGAGTTTGGCAAGTTTGGGGAAAAAAATAATTAAAGACTAGGTGAGGGGCTACACGACCCTTCAGGTCCCTCACAAAATAAAACTGGGCTTAGGCACTCCTGCCTGCAGCCCATCACTTCCTGGATGACTGTACTGAAAGCGATCCCTGAGAACACAGATCCAGGAGAGGAAAAGCTCAGTGGTGCTTGGTACAGGAGGGTGTGACACATGAAGGTGGCAGACAAGTTTCACCTCTACCCTACAACAGATTAGATGCAAACAGAAGCACACAAACCTGGCACCTTTAATTTGCAAAAGCTTCTCCCTTGCCTTTCCAATAAATATGTCACTTATAATAAGAGCACGTTGCAGTGCCAGTGCAAACCCCCCCAGGTTGCAAGGCTGGGAGGTGTTGAGCAAGATGTACACAGTGAAACTCTGACTGAGCCTCCTGCTCAGCACCACAGCAATGAAATAACAATATACAGCCATCCTCTGAACAGGCAACTTTCTACAAACCACCTCCTGAGGAGAGCTGCAGAGTTATGAGTAAGGAAGGGAAATTCAGAGAAGGAATGAAGGAAAAGTAAGTTGGCAAGCATTAAGAGGCAGAGAGATTTGCTCTTGCACAGCCATATAGTGAGAGTCAACCCGGCCCAGCTGCTATATCCTCTTTTGCATCACTTCTGCATCCTTGCAGCCCAGTGGCAAAGGATGGTCCCTGCCCCAGGGCCCCTGAAGACCAGGCCTGTCTAAACCCCCTCCGACTCAGTGACCAGGAGCTGTGAGGTGGCTTGGGAAATGTCTCATTATTCTGGACCCTGAGATGGGCTGGAGTGGCTGTAGCTGCTCTGGCAGTGGGATCAGTAGGGATCCCAAAGTGGTCCCTGTCAAGGTATCCAGCCTTCCTCCAGCACAGTGCTCTGTAAACCCAGGGGTTTTGGCTGCACCGATAAAAGCTGGCAGCTCAACCCAAAACAAATAAATTAAAATTAAGATTCCTTTGGGGCTGACTCATAGCAGACGTGTAGTCTTTTACTGGCCTATGCTTCCCTTCCCCCATGTGCTTGCCTCCCTTGCAGCAGAACGATGAAGAACTGCAGTTTACCAGGCTCCCACACCTCCCCAAGCCAAGCCCAGCTTTACTCAGCGCTCCACATCCCTGTAGCTACACAGTTTAAAGGGTTCCAGTTCAGAAGGCAACTCAGAGCCAAATGTTTAAACACCTCACTCAAAAAAGCTCACCAAGCAGCACCCATGCACAGATTCCTCTTCCTTCTTTTCATCTGTTTTACTGAAATGCTTTGCAGCATCAGTGTGTTGATTTGGCTGACAATAGTGTGTTCCTGGGAACTAAAAAGTAACCTATTTGCTAGCCCATTTCCAGTAAATATGTCACTTATAATAAGAGCACGTTTTTTCCTGGCTTGGTTTGGATCAGTGGCATTATTCTGTAGTGGTATCACTACAGAATAAGATGAGGATAAAGATTTCAGGATTTGGCCCTACACTGTGTGTGCAGAAAGGAGAGAGAAAGGGAGCCTGGCTCTTAGAGATAACAATATTTATCTGAGCTTAAGTCCTGGTAATGAGAAGTTTTTACCAGCTGATGCTGACAAGTCTTTTGTAGTTTCAATCCCCTTTCCAAGAGACCTCCTGAAGGACAGCACTGCACTGCACTGAGTGCACTTGGCAGCTCAGCTATTGTTGCAGCAGACGCCAAAAGGGCTGAAGGGGAATTAACTGAGTCACTCTCCCACTCCAAGTCAAGTCAGCCCAGGTCACAGCTGAGGTGACGTGGAGAGACCTGCACTAATCAACCTTTAAGGGTGGACAAAGGGCTGCCACGCTGGTGTTTGCTCCCAGTTGTAAATGTGCAAGGGCTGCCAAGCTAGTGTTTGCTCCCAATTGTAAATATGCTTTTCCACATAATTCTCTAGCTGTGGCCATGCATGCATCAAGAAAAAACAGAATCATAGAACCTTTTAGGTCAGAAAAGACCTTTAAGACCATCAAGTTGACCCAGCACTGCCAAGTTCACCACTAAACTGTATCTTTAAGTGCCACATCTACACATCTTTTAAAAGCCACTAAGGACAGTGACTTGACCACTCCCCTGGGCAGCCTGCTCCAGTGCCTGACAACCCTTTCCATGAAGAAATTTTTCCTAATATCCAATCTAAATCTCCCCTGGCACAACTTGAGGTCATTTTGTCTTGTCCTATCAATTGTTACTTGGAAAGGATATCAAGTGGATGGAGCCAGACTCCTCTTGGTGGTGTCAAGCAATAGGATGAGAGACAGTGGGCAGAAACTGGAACACATGTTCCATCTGAACATGAGAAAGAACTTCTTTAGAGAGGGACTGAACACTGGAACAGGTTGGCCAGAGAGGTTGTGGAGTCTCCTCTGGAGATACTCAAAAGCCATCTGGATACAGCCCTCAGTAATGTGTGCCAGGGGACCCTGCTTGAGCACAGAGGTCGGACTAGATGATTTCCCAGGGTCCCTTCCAATGCAACGCATTCTGTGATTCTGTGAAAAAAGACCACCCCACACTTCACTACAACCTTCTTTCACGTAGTTGTAGAGAGTGAGAAGATCCATTCCTGAACCTCTTTTTCTCTAGGCTAAACAACCTCACCTCCCTCAACCTTCCTCACAGGACTCGTGCTCTAGACCCATCACCAGCTTCACTACCCTTCTTTGGACACACTCTTAAGTTAGTGCAACTTACTGGGCAGTGAGGGCAGGGAACAACCCTTGCTTAGGGCATAAGCTGGCAGAAAGCATCTATTTGTACAGTTGAGAAATACAGCTCAGCAACTCCAAGCCAAACATAAATTCTGCAGGCAAAGCTGCTCTACTGCCTGTAAAATAACAAACATAGTTGTATCCTGTCCTCTTTATCTGCACAGGTCCAGTGGGAAATAACAGAGTGAGGAGGCCAAACACTGCCAAAATATGTGGTGAAGCTGCATAGATGCAAGGAGAGACTGCACTTCTCTCTCACTGCCAGAGAAACACCTAGGTCTCAGCCAGAGCTCAAAGGCATTAATGGAAAATTCCCTAAATTTCAGAGCACTTTGGAGAGGTTGCATATTAATTGGTAAACTCTTGTTTTTGTCATTTTCCACCCCCAAGTCAAATAGCAAAACTCAACAGTTTTAATAATGTTACTTTATTTCTTGCTCCCCTAAGGCCCTCATCCAATATTTTTTTCTTGATTAAGCAACCTTTCTTAGGGGACAGATCAGCTTTCAGTGATCTCTCCTTCTCTGCGACCTCTTCACAGGCACAGGTGCACTGAATGTCTGCTCCCCTTCCCTGGGGTTCCCTGCAGTACCTCCAAGGTGTTCAACTCTGCCTTTTTCTGACTCGGTTGGCAAGAGTACCACTCCCCATATGGATGTGTTGACTATATCACTATCGCTTACTAAGTGAAAAAGAAACATTTCAAAAAGCTATTCCTCATCTAAAAAATTCACGTGGCCCAGTTTCCAAGAGTGAGTTAAACAAAGGCATCTCAAGAGCGGAACTACGTGTCTGACTGTGTTCCTGCTGTGGCCAACCGCAGGAGTCAATTCAAGACATTTACAACCTCTGCATCCTCACAACAGACATTAGCTGGGAGTCAGAGGGGGAGAGATGTCACTGCAGGCTTGCCTTCCTGCTTCCTGGGGATTATCCTTTTGTGACTACCACTCACTGAACACAGGTGGTGACATCCCTGGTCCCTCTGCAGCTTCACTTCTTCTCAAGACAAACTGAGAAGTCCGCAAGCTGCTGAGGAACATTCCATATAAAGTAAGAGCAAGTTGCACTCTACTAAACAAAAAACCCAAGTTGTCTCCTTCTATTAATTTTTGGCCTGTCCAACCCATCTGAGCCCATTACAGGTCATTTCATTGGCATTTGTGGCAATACTACATGACGGTATTTGCACTGGTGCCAGGTTGTCTGCATTGTGAATTTGCATTGTACAACCCCGTTACACTTACTCTAGTGCAGGTTTCTCTGAGTATGTCTGAAGAACAGAAATAAAACCAGAACTTACTGGAGCAAAGGTAACTGAGCTTCATCTTTGGTTTATAATAGCTCATTGGATACAGCATGTATGTTACATATGAAAGTACCACCTCATGAACTTCATTTTAAGTAATTTGAAGTATCTCAGTTTAGTTGTTCAGATATAAAATAAATATATAATTATAAATAAAATAAATATATATTTTCTATGTCTGCATCGTTGTCTTAAACTTTGGAGACTCCCACCTCCTGCAATGCATCTGTAACACAACTGGGTTTGCTAGAGCCTAGAACAACACAAAGATCAGAGATAATAAAGCCATGAGGGAAAACTATCCTTTTTCCCTAACTTCTTATACCTGTGAAAAATACCACAGCATTATGAGTCACATAAAGACATGTTAATATGCATAGATTCACAGTAATAACCACCCATATGCAGTATATTTCCTAACAGTGGACTGTTGGTAAATGCAGCTGACTTCAGGCCATAAATTACTATATAAAGTGGTTCATCTACCTTAAATGCCTGTGTAACCTTGTTATTGCTCACACCCTTCTCACACTCTTTTACTTCACTCCAGAACAGGCCAGGGACATTTTACAGACAAAAGACTGTGCTTCAAAAATAGACTTGGCCATATTCCTGTCCTTTCTTTTGAGTCGCTTCTATGAGGGAATGCTGTCCAATGGCAAGAATTAGCAGAAACAGATTTAAGGTTTCTTCCCTTTTCTCTCCCCTCCTCAACTTGCTCACTCTAGGAAAGAGAAAAACATATCTTGGACTTCTCATAGGGTCTAGGATCATACATACAGTGCTCTTGGATGATCCTTAGCAAAGGACTCTCTCTTTGGGGTCAAAACAGCCAGTTCCCATTCTGTGACTGTAGGGGAACCATAAATGACCACATGATAAGGACAACTTTGTTTTTCATTCTTGAAGATAGCAGATACCTCCAAGTGTGTGCTTGGACCTTCACACCTCCATGCTGTCTGTGGAGCACGTTCAGGTTCAGGCAGACATGGGAAAGGACCTGACCTGACCTACTATACTGGGTAGGGGAATTATGCAGTAGACAAATTCACATACTCTGAGCAAACTAGAATCATTGCAGTGTTGGGTTGCTAGGTTAGAACTCGGGAAACTAGAGCTGCTCAGTCACAAACTTTCCTGTGATCTTGAGCAAAGAAAAACTGACCGTGTCCTTAGTCACAATCAGATGCCAAATTCCTACTGAAATCACTTGAACCTTGTGGGCTCTGGTCAGAATTCCTTGGTATGCTCAGGTCTCATCTCTACATAACCAAGCTAGTCTTGATACTGGATTGTGTTTGATTTTATCCAAGTCAATGACAACCCTCCTTTCCTACAACCTTTCTTATCTTGCAGAGTTTTTGGTGCCTGAGGGACGAAAAAAGGCACAAAATATCACCCAAGACCCTTTCTCTACTCAAACACACTTTTGATTATTCATTTCATTAATTGATTGTATTAGGGAACTGCAGCATCAAGCACATAACATTTAGGACACATTTGCATTCTCCTTTTTAATACCTCTTCATGATTTGCAATGTATTTCTCTCATTTAGAACAGAATAACATTTCCTAACACAGACTGAATTTATTCAGAAGCACAGAAGTCAGTTGCCTTTACCACTGACAGATGCACTTCAGTGTAATTAGTTTCATGACTATTAATGAAATAACTCATTTGAACTTTTGCCACTAAAATGTTAATGAGTAAGACCAGGTAGTGGTTCGGTAATGGGATATAGATCCTTTTACAGTTTGTTAGTTCAGATCTGGCCCATGTCCACCATGACCAAAGGTCATTACTACCTGAAGACTATTTGATAATCTGCGTGAGACAAGTTGGTAGCATTAAGCCCACGCTTAGCAAGAAACAGCCTTATAATTTGCTCTCAGCAGAAAAGCAAAGCAGAGAAAGGTCACTGCAGTGTGCTACTTTTACACAGCTGCAGTGAGAAAATTCCAGTTATTAGAACTGTTCACCCATCATCTTTTGCCAGCAATGAATTCAATGAAGGTAGATGGGAAATAATTCGAGTTGAAAAAGCTGGGGGATTTTCTGTGCAAGATACAATTAGCCTCTCTGACTCACTGTCGCAGATTGTTTGCTTTTAGCACACTCGTAAAGAGAACAGGAAAAATAAATAAATACTAAACCCATAAAAGATCATACTTGGTCTTTCTAGGTTTTAGCCAGTCCTTCATTAGGTTCAGAAAAGCATTTCAAAGGTGAACCATGTTATTCCTGGTATATTGTTCACTCTTACCAGTCCAGCAAACCAAAAGGTTAAACATGACCTTCAGTAGTGGCCAACATATTGCATCCACTCTTTTAAAAAATTATGCACTGATATAATTGGGCACTGATATAATTCAGCCCATACATAAGCACATCCAAAATTAATAAATTCATCCTGACATCACACCAGTGCAAGCCTTAAAAAATATTGCTACCTCTTCACAGACAGTAAATAATGTGACATGCACATGCAATAAAATTATTTACTCAAGGACTTAAAAGAACTAGGACTTATTAAGTTTTCACAGGGAACTTTAGGAAGGGTAGGCACAACATAATTACTCAAACAGAAATTCAATCACTGCACTCAAGCTGGCAACCCTTCTCTTATGACTGCACATGGGCTTGACTGAGGTTATGTGTCTCACTAACAGGATGATACCTTCAGAACCACATTCTCTCGCATTGCCATCTACCTCATGCCTTTACGTTGAGTCACAACACAGATCCATAATGAATCCTGAAAAAGCACCCTCCTAAAGCACTGATTTTGAAAAAAATAGGCAACATATGCAATAAAAGCAATTCCCTAGCTTACCTTAGCTTTCTCCTTTTTTAGTCTCCTAAGAATATAGTTTTATTTGGAGTAGATTATTTTCTGCAAGAGATTACTGGTGGGAGATCTCACAAACCCTCACCATTTTTTGGCCATGGAAAATGAAATTAAAACTGCTCTGTGGTACCCAGGCCTCTATGGACTTGACACTCTGATGGGTGCACTCGTTCAGTTGTAGTTATGGGCTATGGTCTTCAAATGTCCATATGTGCAAATGTAGGATAAATGAAATGCTTGCAGGGACCTGTTATTCCTTTAATTTTTAAAAATAATGATCAAGACTTAGCTTTCAGTCATATCATATAAGATACTAATTCTAGCTTACACTTTTTTTAAAGGATTGCAGCTTCGGTAAAAATCAGTCACTCATCTAACTGGGCAGTTGTCACATATTTACATTTACATGTATATGTGACTGGGCATCAGCAATTGACAATACATGAAACAGCCAAGAACAATTTATTGAGTAGTGTTGTCTTAGATGTCACAGGGGACAGTGACTATACCTGCCTGCAGCTTTCAGATGCCAAGATCTTGGCAGTCAGTCTGGCTTTTAGAGTGGAGCTGCTCAGTACCTTTTGCAGACTCTCATATGGTGCTTCTGACTAGGAACCTACTGGGGAGATATAACCATTAGTCACTTTGAAAATCTCCAGACCCAGTAGTTATCCAAGGTTAATCATCTCACTTCATGCATGTTTCAAAGGAAAACTTTCACATTGTATCCTGTAGCCTTAACTCCATAGTTACTGGTCCGCTCACAAATACTCTTTTCCCAACGTTTCCAGTTTTCATACAAATACGTGCAGCAGAGTAATGAATGTCATGCATAAGATTCAAACAAATAATTAATTAACTAGTTAAGAACCCTCCAAAACCCACACCACATAAACAAACAGAGCTTTTGCCCAAGTTACACGTGCAACCTTCAGTTGTTCTGTGCTTTCACTTGTTCTTCTCCAGTTGGGATATGGAGTCACCCCTGCGGTCCTTGTGTAAACGGACTGCACATGGACAACCTCTCTCAGTAAAACCCTCAACACTAAAAAAGGTTCCAACCGAAAAAACCTTTGACAAACTGCAGTTTCTTGATGTAGCTAGTACTTTTATCTAAGAAGCCACACCATCAGTTTTGTCATCTTAACTACAATCACATTCAAATTACTTGTTTATTGGCTTTAATACTTAATCTAAACAGATTGGATGGCAGCTATTGATATTACAAGGCAAAGGCAACAGAAGGATTACCTCAATGTAGCAAAACCAATTCTGTCTGAATTCAGAGACTCGACAGGAAACAGGTGCACTTCTAATAACACTGCTTGAATACAAAGCTTTGATTCGCTAGAAATGGGGCACTTTATTCTGTATTTATAGTCTCCCTCAAACAGCAAGCTATGGCACTGTTGTACCATTGACAGATCTTTTTACTGGTTGCAATAATTTCTTTTTTTTTTTCAAGTATTTGTGATTCTTCTGAAGTGGGATCTTGTGCATTTCACAGTGACATTCCTGAAATAACTTAGAAGAAGAAATAATGAGCCTCCCCTTACTTTACAGGTTCTCTAATACAATGTAAGCAGCTTTACAAGGCTTAGATAGTCTCTGCTGACCTAACGGCACATTTTACTCCTACAATAAACTAAAATAAGCAGCCTGCTTCCACAACAATTGACTAATTAACATAGTGATTTTGTTAGTTTATTAAAAAAGCAAGTATCAGTGGAGGAGATTACTAGAAAGAGAGACAGAGAGACACACAGAGACATCTCTAAGTAAGCAAATCAATGTAGTGCTAAGGTTATTGTGTGGGATTTGGTTTTGGTTGCTGGTTGTTTGGTTTTCTTTTTAGTTTCCAGCACTTCAGGGTAGTTTTTTTCTTTGCCTCTGATTCCTTTTCTCAAGTGCAGACACTATGTTCAAATCCCTGTTGGCTGCTGTGTTTGAGCGCTCGCCAATCAGCGCTGTGGTGTTTATATGGGATCTGTCTGCTACTGAGTCACTGTGTCCCTGCAGAGAGCATGAGGTCACTTGCTGCTAGATCAGAGCACCCGCAGGGACGGCCCGGAGCTGAGTCGGACTATGGCAATGTCTTTTACATAAGAGGCAGGCTCCTCTGCCCAACATGAACTGTTCTGCCTCTACTCCAGAAGAAGCCAATAATGGGCTTTCTAATAACATATGCATTTAGGAAAGACAAGCTAGCAAAATTTACTATCCGGACCGTCTATGTCTCTTGCACTGTGCAAAAACAATACCTACATTCTGTATACACACTGTGTGCATACTGGTATTGGGAAGTTCTAGGAGGAGAGGGCATTTACTTGTAACAAACTCAAAAACTGTTTTCTCAGACTCAGCCTATCGCACCTTTGATGGCAGGCAGCATTCAGTTTTGATGACCCCAGTGTACTTCTTTTGTGTTTGCCCACAAAGGAATCAGCAAATTATGCATTTAAATTGCTATGATTAAACTCTCAGAGCTGGTGCCTTATGGAAAAGAAACTAGGCAACACTCAATTCAGTTTAAGCTATGAGGCAGAAAATTACATGTTGACGCAAACTTAGTTTGCAAGTGTTTAATCATTTTCTTTTCAAGTATTTAGTTCTATCTTATCTGAAAATTTGGTTTCTGAAATCCAAGTGGCAACTCTGAGCAGCAGTATTTGATCAAATATTCTGTCATCCTCTGTCTTTACTCACTGCCAGCACCTTTTGCTTTCAGAAAAAAAATTAGTTTGCTACCCATAACCAAAGCTCAGTGCCCTCAGTATTTTTGGATTCCTCATTTTCAGAGTTCCACTTTCTGGGTGATTAATTTGGTCAAAGGTATAAGTAAATGAACATAATAATCCAGTGGGAAATGAAAGGCAATGGTATTTATAAGTATTGTTACATCCACAGCATGTAATAAAACTATGCAGGTAAGAGACTGAACATACATTTAAGCTGATCCTATGAGCTCAGGAGCAAAAGTAAAGAAAAGGATCCACCTTGTCTCCAGGAGCTGTGTATGTGACAAAGAGCCTTACCTCCCAGAGATGCCCCTATCAACACTGGTAACATATGAAGTGGTACAAATGAAGAACTAAATATGGCAGTTAGAGTAATACAAGGTTTTAGCCTTGTTTCACTACTGAAATTCCAGAAACTCTACATTGAAGCTTCTACCTAGGGACTGATAACAATATATGCTTTTTTCTAAAGATGTAACTATCTCAAGAAGAACTAACAGAAAATATTTAAGAAAAGAGCAAAATCTTCTTAGGTGCCAAAAGGTTTTACAGTAGTCTCATTATGTAGGTTACTAATTTGTTCTAATGCAGAATCAGACTTATTACTACCCACAATTGCTGTGCACAGGGTTTAACCTCTCAGGCACAGACCTTTGTTCATCCTCCCTTTACAAGATGGAAGAACTTTTCAGTGCTCAGTTATTTCCTTTCCTTTCTGGTGTTAACATGATTTTGGATTAAATCACCAGATAAGTGTTTGAAGTTTTCCTCAGAGGGCATCTTCTGCCGCCCTTGCATCGTCTTCGAGTTCTTTCACAACTTTTCCGATCTTCACAATAACACTGTCCATGTTGGATACACGCATAAAATTTTTTTCAATATTCAAAATATTTTTTTGCCTTTATTCCATGTTTGTCTCTTTGGACATGCACTCATGTTTCTTTGGACATGTTCTGTGCAAGGAAATACCTGACCTGTCTATAACAGTAACAGCTGATGCACCAGCACATTCTCCAAAAGAGCTGTTTGAAATCATTGGACCTCCAAACACACTGGACGTACCATTAAACACTGGCTGTGTGCACTTGATTTCTCTACAAGGCACTTTTCCAAAGATTAGAAATGATCAAGAGAAGCTGGAATTTCCTCCTTCTTGGCTATAAAAAACAAATACCAAAGCACTCAGAGGCTGAGCAGCAAAAGACAAACTGCAAAATGGTTAGGCTCCCCACAAAGGTTTGACTGGAGGTCATTCCCAGCCGTTGGGAAGAAATATCAAAGAGAAAAAACTTAGGATGGCTACAACTAAAAGCACCACCTAAGACCTTAACTACTGCCTCATCAGAAGTAAGCACCAAGGCCCAGAAGTGCTCCAAACAAACTGCAGCTCAGCACCTGCTTAACACATGTTTTACATGTCCTTCTTGGGATAAGATGGCTGAAGAATCAAAGGAAGTGCTATGCAAACAACTCACTACGCAGTTTTGAGGTGAAATTTTAATTGCACAAAAGTGAAGGCCTTTGGCGTTATCATTACAAAACCAAGTTTATCATTGTCCTCTTGTGTGTTTGAATTGCTCTTGATTGTGCAAGTGAACAAATCACCTGGTTGCGCAAGTTCCACCGAGGTGACATTTATGCAGCAAATATATTTCAGAAACTGAACTTCTAAAATACTAGATGCATAAATGTAATTGTCTGGTTTCCTGTAATTACTCTAGGCTGCAATTTAAATACCATCCCTCCAATACAACTTTGTAAAAACATGAATCTGTACCATGTGCGTAGATTCAAAAGGCATTCTTTCCTATAGCTATTGATATATTATCAATCCAATCTCATGTTTCATGTTGGATGATCATAAAATTCTTTTTAATGAAAATTTATGGTGCAGAAGTAAAGTAGCACTTCACACAGAAACTTCTAAGCCCAATCCCTGTATCTTCACACACGTATCAATCATACCAAGAAAAATCATCTTACCGAAGAGTACACGTATCACCAGCCAAACAAACAAACACAAAACCCCTGATTTTAAGTTACAACATGTATTTATTTCTTATTTAACTTTCTGTGGCTTATCAAGAATGTTTCGGCAGTCATCCCCCTATTGTGTCTTTTCATTGTTTCTCCATAAAAATTGCTTTTCAAAAGTTTTCATGCAGGCATGCATCCATTCATACAGCACAGTCACATATTCTGGATAATCCAGACAAATAATCCAGCAAGTATCACAAAAACCTATAGTTTTTAATTGCAGACTTACAGGGGTACTTTGAGAACAATTGCCTGTGCCTTGTTCTCAACTAGCACTAAACAGTTCTGGAAAGATCTTGGTCATCTTGGGCAATTCCAGAAGCATTCAGGTTTCTGTATATGCAGTCAAAGTCTTCCACTGGATGCCTTAGAGGTAACGCATCTCTGAGGTCAAATGAAAGTACGATACAATTTTGGGACCTTCACCAGTAATAAAACTTAGCAGTGGCATCTTGAGTAGAGTTTGATAGCACTGAAACCTGCATCTGGTCTCACTTCTTCTCAGTCAAGGGAAGGGACATATATTTGCCAAAAGAAAACCAAGACCAATGTTCACCTGCTGCTCTGCTTTGGTTACTGCCATTAATTATGCACAAATTCATTGAACTTTCAAGGGTTTATGGATACCCCGATGTTCTGGTTTCATTTTGTTGGCACTTATTAAACTTTCAAAGGACTTGCCTGCCTCAAGTGGTCTTTTCCTCTTCTGATTTGATGGTACATCATTACTACAGTGACATGGCAACAAACAGGAAGCCCCAAGGCAAGCAGTGCAGCTCATCCCACAGAGCTCAGAGGATTATACATGGTAATGTTTATTTGTGCAACATACATAACTTCATGTGTGACCAAAGGGCAGGGGCGGACAGCTTGCATTCCCCAACCACAAAGTGTGGCTACCTGCAACCAGGAAAAGCCATAATCATGACGATACTACCCTCGGAATGCCTGAAAGGAAGATGGTGCCAAGATCATACCATGCCATCTTCCTCCCACAGCTAGCAAGAGGGGTACAATCTCTGCAACTCCTCTTGCATAACTGAGGACTGAATTCAGCCCTAAGGGTTTTTTTGAGCAAACTGAGTTGAAACACCTTTCATTACACAAGGCAATTTGCCTGAATCAGTTCCTGGCAGGTGCGTGTGTGCGGGCATCAGGTAAAGTCAATCATGGGATTACAGAATCAATTAGGTTGGAAAAGACCTCTGAGACCATCGAGTCCAACCTTTGACCAAACACCACCACGTCAACTAGACCATGGGATAAAGTGCCACGTCCAGTCTTTTCTTAAACACTTACAGGGATGGTGACTCCACCACCTCTCTGTGCAGCCTGTTCCAATGCTTGACAACCCTTTCTGTGAAGAAATTCCTCCTGATTTCCAACCTGAACCTTCCCTGACGCAGCTTGAGACCATTTCCTCTCATCCTGTCACTGGTTGCCTGTGAGAAGAGGCCAACCCCCCACCTGGCTATGACCTCTGTTCAGGTGGTTGCAGAGAGCGATAAGGTCACCCCTGAACCTCCTTTTCTGCAGGCTAAACAACCCCAGCTCCCTCAGCCACTCCTCATGTGACTTACTCTCTAGACCTGTCACCAGTTCTGTTGCCTTTCTCTGGACTCGCTCCAGCACCTCAATGTCTTTCTTTTAGTGAGGGGGCCCAGAACGGGAAGCAGCACTTGAGGTGCAGTCTCACCGGTGCCGAGCACAGAGGGACAATCACTACCTTGGTCCTGCTGGCCACACTATTGCTGATCCAAGCCAGGAAGCCAATGGCCTTCTTGGCCACCTGGGCACACTGCCGGCTCATGTTCAGCTGCTGTCAACCAGCACCCACAGGTCATTTTTTACTGGGCCACTTTCCAACCAATCGTCCTTCCCAGTCTGTAGTGCTGCATGGGGTTGTTGTGGCTGAAGTGTAGGATCCAGTGTTTGGTCTCGTTGAACCTCAATCAACACAGCTCTTACAACCAAGGGTGTAATTAAGAGGGAAATTCCCAAATGGCTCAGCCCACAGTTTTGCACAGGAAATGCAATGAAAATAGAGCATGATATTTCTTCTCCAATTGTTTCCTGTTTACATGAAACCCAGCACTGAAAGGACCCTATAAAGGCAAACCCTATAATTGCTAAGAGCTCCCCAGGTTAATCAGGTCTTCAAAGAAAGGTCCAGACCATGCTGTTCTCTTTCAAATTTTCTCCATCCTGGACTCCAAGGAAGAAGTTTAAAAATACAAGGTCCTTTTCCACTGACCATTAAGCAAATTTAGGCTTAGCCACCTTTACACTTGGGAGCTATGAGGAGTGATCCAGAAAGATTAGACAGAATACAGCAAATTCCTTTTGGCCTTACAGGAAATGGCAGCTTGAAGTTCCTTGCAAAGAAGCTAATTTTCTAAGCCTTTGAGATGTTGACGAGGAAGTTTCAATGATTTTTTTTTTTCTCCTGGACTCATTCTCCAGTCTTTTTGCTTATTTCCCAGCTATTTTAACTACCTAAACTCTACTGAATTAAACTAAATCTAATACACAATTATGTGATCATCCTAAGAACAACTATAAGTACAGGGCAGGCTGATTTATTGATTATGATCTTCTAAAATGACTTCAAAATACGCCTTCTGGGAGGACTGTGACTGCAGCCTACTGGATAAACATTTGGTGGAGTCCAAATATAGTTATTTGTCTAACCTGGATTAGAAATAAGATTCCCATTTCAATGTCTACTGGGATACGCTATTTCACTTAACAGTGCCTAATGGCACAACAGGACAACTCTCTCTACAAAGCCCTAGACACCTTACAGAACTGTTTATTGCCTTTGTTTACAAGCCAAAGATCAAAAGGTGTCAAGCTAAACAGATCACAACATGAAAAAGTGAGAGGCAAGCCATGAAGGCCCTATGGACGGAGCACTGACACCAGGAACCAAAGACTACAGCTTTGGTAATATGGGTTTCATCATACATGCTTAACCACTGAATTTAACCAAAGTGCTGTGTAGCCCTTCATGAACTAATAAGCAGTCAAGAAGAATTTAGAGGAATGCTAATTAAAGTGTACTTGTAAAAAAACCCAGAAACCCACTACAAAAAAATTGTGTGAATATTTGCAGGTTAAGTACAACTTCTGCAAAAAATGCACTTACCTGATGGAAAATCATAGCATCACAGAATGGTTTGGGTGGGAAGGAACATTAAAAATCATCTATTTACAATGCCCCTGCCATGGGCAGGGACACGTTCTACTAGACTGTGTTGCTCAGAGCCCCATCCAGTACGGCCTTGAACAACTCTAAGGATGGGGCATCCACAACTTCTCTGGGCAACCTGTTCCAGTGCCTCACCACTCTCAGAGTGAAGAATGTCTTTCTTATATCCAATCTAAATCTACACTCAGTTTGAAGTCATTCCATCTTGTCCTATCACTATAGACCCTTGTAAAAAGTTCCTCTCCATCTTTCTTAAATGCCTCCTTTAGGTACTGGAAGGTGCTATTAAGTCTGACCAGAGCCTTCTCTTCTCTAGGCTGAACAACCCTAACTCTCTCAGCCTCTCTTCACAGGAGAGGTGCTCCAGCATTCTGATCATCTTTGTGGTCTTGTCTGGACTCACTCCAACAGGTCCACGTCCTTCTTATGTACTCAAATCAGTGCTCCTACTTGGTACTTTTTCATAATTGGAGAAGAGTTAATAAATAAAATTTGTCATGTCCAAGTACCTGCAATATAACTGCAACACATCTGTAGGGTATCAACATCAGCATTGCTTTAGGTTGAGGCAGATTTAAACAGACATTGAGACGGATTTACTCATAAATCAGTCAAATATATAAATTCCAGGATTTGCACACATTATCTTGAGTTATTAAACAGTGAAGGTTGATGCAAGAAAGGTCAGCAGACATTTGGTGACAACATGCACCAAAGAAAACAACAGACAGAAAAGACTGACCAAATATTTAAGAAAATTGCATAAGGATAATCTCTGTAAGAGAATCAAGTATTTATATACCTTTGAATCTCCTCTCTTTTTACGTTAGCATTCTTTTACAGCTGTTCATGGTATAGGAAAAAACTTGTCCTACGGCATTAGTGGAAGCTTTGCCTCAGCAAAACATGGCAGAGCTGGGTTTGCTTCCTGAAACACAACAGCAAAAACGTAGCAGGCACAGGTAGAGACTCAAAAACTGCTTAAGCACATTTCTGATATTGGCCACAAAAGGTGCCCCTTTGAAGAGATGAATAGTCAATTGGAAGATGCTCACTCATTGTGTAGCTACAGTTATACATCCTCAATTCTGAATAAACCAGGAAATCATCAATAGTCTTTACATTAAAAATGAAACATTGAATGAAACTTTTTTAAAATAAAGCAGGTATACATATAATGTGCGTTTAGTTTAAAACCTGACTTACAAGAAAAAAGTGCCTGAATCCTGGAGTACCACCAAATCCTAGCTAGATTACTTTTTAATCACTGCAAATCAGGATAGAAATTGTCAGCTAGTAGAAGGCAGATTAAACACTATTGTAGGCAAGAAACTCTGAAATTTAAAACTGAATTGCTGGAGAAGCACTTTTATGACAAAAGAAAAGATGTTCAAACAACACAGAAAAACGTGGTGGCTGATACTTATTCTATTGTGCTGTAGCCAGCAGGATGTTTTTCCCAGGGAATCTGAAGAGGGCTGAAAGCATCCTGTGCTAGGCTTCACTTCAGTGAACAAGGTCGCATGGTCTGTTGGGCAGCTTCTCAGACCTCCTTGGCTGGTGCAATGTTTTATGCCTCATTTGAACCAAACCAAATCTATTTCTTTCTCTCTCCATCAGCCTTCCACCCAATGCCTCTGCCTGGCAGACGCAAATAGGCACAATTTTCAAAATCAGTCAGTGATGCTGCTTACAATGACAGCATCAGGCTCCTTTCTGCAGATGGCTTTAAATTTCAGTTCAAATGCAGAAATTAAGTCTATGCTGTTTAACAGCAACAGAAAGAAAACCCTCCAAGTATCTGGGAAATACAAGTACTCTTTCAGAGTCCTGCCAAATCTGAAGCTTTAAAAAGTATCAACATACCGTGCAGGCCAATAAGTAGCATTGGATTAAACATGAATGCTAAAGGTCTACTAAAGTAATTAAAATTAACTTAACAACTTGGACTTAATAACCTCTAACTGCACTGAGATGTCTCAACATGCTTATAAAATAAACAGCTGGAAAATTCTGATCCAACTATCCATATAACTAATATATGGTATTTCCTTGACTGCCCGCAGCCCAAAGCATCTTCCAGTGGATATAAACCTCTTTCTATACCTTACAGAAAAAGTCAAGTGGCCAGCTTTGGGCTGGGTAGAGGATATGGTTCAAAGCTGAAGGGTCAGCAGTTTGAGGGCCAACCACGGTGGGAGTAGGCTTAGGGTTTCCAGCCTACAGGGTACTCTGGTAAGGCAGTGAAGCCTTCTCCTCAACTCTCTGATAAAGGACATTTGAAAGCTGGGTGGCAAAGTCCTGGTTTCCAGTTTAAAATCTGCACTAAAGCAGCTTTTCATCCCAGAAATTCATTATCCAGTTGCACAAGGGACATAAAAATGTTACTGGGAGCAGGTGCTGCAGTCTGGAGGTGGAGAAGAGTTCATCTGTTCCAGTGCCAGTGCTCACCCAGTCCTGTGAGAGTGTATCAGGTTGAAGAAAAAGCTTATTGCTCACCTTCATTTCAACAGAAATGAAAAAATATTTCAGTAGAGGATATCTCAACAGAATACATGCTACCACTGATAAAGATCAGGCCTCTTTATTAAAGTTCTCTTATTATTGTCTGTTATGTGACTGATTTCTGTTCACTTGGGTAAAATAAATCAGTAAGTTCTCACTGTATGGGTTCAAGGTGCCAGGTACTGCTTTTAAGAGTCAATAACAATTAGTGGCTTTCAGAAGGATTTGGACAGTTTTCTTCCCTCTCTCCAAAACTTCTTCAGCTGTATTGCCCCACACAATATCATCAATGTACTGCAGGTGTTCCAGAGATTCATCCTGCTCCAGTGCAGTCTAGGTAAGTCCACGGCAGAGGGTAGGGCTGTATTTCTACCACTGGGGCAGTCGATTTCAGGTGTACTGCATGCCCCTCCAAGTGAAAGCAAATTGTAGCCAGCACTCTGCTGCCAAAGGGATTGATAAAAATACATTAACAAGTGTACAAAAATGTGTGTACAAGCACACATAGTCCTGATATTGGTTGAATATATATTTGGTCCATTATCTATTCAGAATCAATAACAAAAATGTAAACCCTAAAGTGAGTAAAGCTGGTCGCAAGTCCTTAGCATTGCCACTGAAATGCCTGGAGGGCTTTCAGAGCTTGATTCAAGAAGCTGACAGTTATCTCCACTATGAAGAAACCGCTAACAGAAGACACAAGAGAAGCTGCAGGTTTAATACCCTCCAGCACTTACAAAAGTCACAGTCAAAAATGCCAAGATTTTTCTGAAATTTCTGTTTGCAAATGCTAAATATCACTGATCTCACTGAATGTGGAATATTGAAACCTGCAATAAGAAATCCTATAAATACTGTTTAACTTGAAAAAAAGCAATGATGCCTAAAAAGAACCAAAAAGGCAGCCTTTTCCAGGCTGAAGTTCCCTGAAGTGTCCAGACACTCAGAAGATTGCCTCTTTTCAGCTGCTGCTGTGCAGAACTAGCACATGGAGGCTGTAGTTTCAACACAGGGAGGGTTTTGAAGGCACCATCGAAGCTGGATTCTGCTTGGTGATGTCGGGGAGCGCTGTCTGTCTGCTCCCCATCTAACCCAATGGTAATAAGCATGAAAAGGCACAGAGGGGAAAAAGCATATTTCGTTTACAGCAATGCTGCTACAAGGTGATTCTGTGTGGTATGATTTCCTGGGAATGCATACATAATGCTCTTTGAACCATGAGGGAAGGAACTGTCTGCTAATTAGTTCCCTGGTAGTTAGCCATACAGTGTTATTCCTCACATGAAGACTACTGTGAAAATATTGGACATCATCTGATTAAAACAGGAGACAGGAGTGTTATGTGATAGCAACTTAACGAGATGGGCTTCAAACTAGACCTAAACAAGCTGGACAAGAAAAATAAATGGTGGTCTGTTCAGAACACAAGATAGATGCAACCATACTCATACACAAAGTTTAGGAGCCTGGGCTGTAAAGGAAAAAAAACCTGAAGACATAATTGTCCTTGCATACCAGCCTGGATCTTCAAACATTTTAGGACCATCGCTTAGGATCACTAGTATTTGAAAAGATATCTCTGAAATGAGCTGTGCCTCCAGAAGTACACGAGCACTGCACATCAAGAACAGGCATTCTTTGAAGTGGCAAGATACTTAATGGCTCCGGGTGAAAGATCAAAGTGGGAAAGCAAGCTGGGCTGTGAGGACGGAGGGCTGCTGCAGCACAGCCATAGAGGAGCTGCCAAAGAAGCCCTTTCAGGAGCACCCTACAACCAGTGTAATTGGAAAGCAGGACCTTTAAACACCCACACTTCCCCTAGGAAATCAGGACAGAGGGGACCCAGCAGCTCTGCTGTGGTTCTCAGCCATGGTCAGGTATGGCTTCCACTTTGAAAGCTCTTCCAGACACAGGCTGCTCATGTTAGTATCTTCTACAGGTGAAAGCACTAAGCTGCCTACCAGCCATTCACTTAAGAGTTGGATTTGATGATCTTTGTGGCTCCCTTCCAATTCAGAATATTTTAAGAGTCTGAATTTAAATTAATCAGTCAAAACCGTATTGGGGAGCAGAACCTGAAGAGACAGCAAGACTGAACACAGGTGGTGGTGCAAAATGCCAGGCAACGATTCTGGGGATGGCCCTGCCCCAAAAGCAGTGTGTCACTAACCTCCCTCCCACGCCAGGGGGGTTCAGACCTCTGTATTTTGTACCTATTATTCACTTGCGGGTGAATTATATTAACATTTGTATCCAAATGCAGATACCTCCCACCCACATGGGAGCCAAACACAAACACGCTGATTATACAGTGTCTGGGGCACAGCCCTAGTAACAGAGATAAAAATCAACACATCCAGGGAACAAGAAAGAAAAAGGCAGTGCAAGAGTGAGTCAGCAAATGTAAGCAATATGTTAGTCAGGCAAGCATTTCTGAATGTACCACGAGGCTGCTCACACTGCAGACAAAGTCACAGCCTCAGTAACCTGAACGACGCACCACCCTGGTGTTAGCGTCCCTTCCTTTTACAATGAGACCCCTGCATTTTCATACTGGTTTTGGGAAGGCTTAATGTCGATTTCTTCCACTGCTGCCCAGCCCCCCCCTCCCCGCTCCCCACCTTAAGCCTGAGAAAGGAAAAAATCTGTGCCATGTTTAGAAAGACGGAGACGTGACCATGGAAATCCGGTAAATCAGAGCCAGCCGGCTGTGCTGCTGTGTCAGGTGTCATGATAAAGGCTGCAGGTTTCCAGGATTAACCTGGTCACTTTGCAGGCCATGAAATGCTCCACCGAGCCTCTTTACAAATTAGCCTGTGTTCTGGCTCTTCCTCCTGCCAGCCTGCATTTCTCTGCAAAACAAGTCACTGAGTGCCTCTGAGTAGTGCTGTGACATCCCACCAGCCGGTGAACCTGCCCCTCTGCAAACAGCCACTGCACAGTGGGGCTGCACCACTCCTCTCTGGAGTCACACAGATCACAAACCACTACACCAAGTCCAATGGACACAGCTGCAGAAAGCAGCGAGGGAGAAGAAAAAGCAAGGGATGAGGCCAGGAAGTTTTGCAAAAATCACCGGATTTCAAGTCACTAGCAAACTTATTTGCAGTTCCTCTGATCTAAATCCAGTTGTTCCGCTGCTTTGAAAATGCAGACTCTAATTAACTCATATTCTTATACACTCTGGTGCCCTGAAGGATACTTGCTTTTGTAAATGATATTTATAAAGCAAGGGCTATTTAATACCTGCTTAACATATATCCATAACCTTCAGAATGTCTCCTATGAGTCAACACAGCCTGACTTAAAATGACATCTTTCTCCCTCCTGTTCTGTAAGGCTTTCTGAAATGTGCAGCCACTACCTCAGAGAAGGCTTACCCACTGCTAACATTAACTAGTTCAACACTGGATAATGGGTAGTTTTATTCTGGAAGAGGAGCACTTGCAGAGAAAGGATTGCATGTAAGCCAGTCTCTGGGAAACAAGTCCTTTTCAGTTTAATCTTCATGCTGAAGAAGTGACCCCCCCATTTACTCCACAGCCAAATCTTGCAGCTACATCCTCTTCACCAGTATTTCTGTGGGAAGCCTGCAGAATGCTGGCTTATTCCAACTTCAGCAGCACTCATATCTCTGTCCACACCAAAGCTACAGGTAAGGGTAGAGCCATCTCGTACTCAGACACAAAAACTCACACCCACTTCCCATTTACATCACAGATGTCTCCCACTGAATTGGAAGAATCCAGACCCCAATTTTAATAATGAAGGTCCTTGAAAGTCTATAGTTCTCCAGATGGGTGCCTTATCCACTCTTTGAATGAAGTAGGTCGAGCAGAATAGTCTAAGGACCACACCACAGGTTGTTATCATAGCAGACTGCGAGATCCAGTTAGAGAGGGATGTTTGTCCAATTCACAACTTAAGAATCCCTACTCATGCAGCTAGAAGGAAACAGCTCTGACTGCATGGGTGCAACATTTTGGGCACATGAGCCATGAATACCTCTGTATATAAGCCATCATGGGTACTATTTAGGACACATCACCTCCATGCTGTGCTGTGTCTGGGACTGCTCTCAGGAACCTCCAGGCAAGGCAGGTGGAGCAGTGTGACAATTTTCTGCCTTCTGCCTTTCTGCTCCACTGCAGGAGATCATGGTCCCAGGAGAAGCCATGACAGGCAGCTCAGTTTACCCAGCTGTAGCATTGGTTGCATCTGCGTGGCATGGGGCAAAAGTTCAGCCCTGGGAAGCTCCTCCAGTGCCAGCAAACCCAAGGCAACCCACCCTGACATCACCCCCTTGTGCAACCTGGGTGACAGGGAGGCTGCTCCTCTTGCCTCATACGCTGGCTGACATTCAAGATGTAGCATTGATCCAGCAGCTTGGAAAAATGCACGATGGTACCAAGTTTATGTCTGTATATGCAATGAGAGACTCTCAACAGTGTTAGGAACCAAAGTCTTGCTTTCTTTAAATGTCATATAGGACCTGGGCACTAAGAAGAGAGACTTCAGCTGAAAGTCAGAGAAATTGGCCATTTTCATTCGGCAAGACTTCCATTTGAAATTACTTCAGGCAGCTCTCAGAGCAGCCCTGGTAGTGCAGATTCACCACTTTCAAGGCATCCCTCCTGTTCTTAGAAATATTACATTATAGAGCTTCTGTCATTAAAGCATCTAACTCACCAAGAATGTGACTCTGGAATTCTGTCTGGACCTTAGCAAAGTGAAAAAAGATACTAAAATGCTGTAACTCTCCATGGTAATACAGTGAATACAAGTGTCCCTCTTTCAAGATGTACAGCTATTTTAACAACAGAAGAGCTATGTGAAACTCCACCAAGCCTCATTCTTGAAAATTTAAACAAGGTAAATGGGCTAAAGATGTCCAAAGTCAAATTCATGTCCCCTGTAAACAGCTACAACACTATCTAGTTTAATGGAAAGGGGCCTAACTCTGTCAGCAATAAATATGGATAGTAACTAAGGTCATCAGGACACAGCCTATGAAGACAAAATGCTGGAACATAATCGTAGGCAAGATACCTGTGGTCTGTCAAAAGCCTCCCTCAATCCTATATGCCACTTTAAGGGAAGCAGTTGAAAACTGCTCACAGTACTTGTAACAGTTCACTGAGGTTCACCAGTATCTTACATACTTGGCATGCCCACCCTGAAGCCACCAGCATTTCATCAGGGAAGATGCTCCACGACACTACAACAGCTGAAGTCATGGGGACTGCCAAGGCAAGAAGAGTATTTGGAAAGCCTGAGGTCAAAATCTGCATTCCCAGCTTTAATGCTGACACATGATAGATTCTAACAGATCTTTTTTGTTACCCTAGTCCATTTTTCTTCTCAGTCAAGGGCATGCTACGACAGAAAGCACAGGGAAGAGCTCTGCTTGTTCACCCCACAATGAAAACCTGTGGTAGCTCTTACGATTTCTCTCTAATCTCTAGATTGCCCATATTATCAGCCTGGTGTGTATTTCTCCAAAATGCAGACACAATTTCTTTTCTCTTCATTTTCTTCTAGCATCTTTCCTAATTATTCCATTTACAGTAATGACCATTTCAAAATATGTGAATTGTCATAATCATTTTACATACCAGATGCTACATTACATTTAGCCAACACATACAAGTTTAGGAACAAAATCTCTTACATTGAAGGCAACAGAATTTTTACTGTAGACTTTATTCAGGATTTTTCCATTTGGTGACTGAAAAGTGGTTTTTAAAATAGATGGCCCTTTTATATCAGGATATGATGGGCGCTGTGGAAAGCTACAAACAAGCACTCTTCTTTGGTTATTATTGTCCTTTTCCAGAAATCAAGGACGAAGTGACTTAATCAAAAGGTGCAGTCCTCTTTCTGTTCATCCAGAGACAGCTCAGGGCCTGGTCTGTACTGCCCAGCTCCACCAGCCCAACACCAAAACATGTGCCAGCTGTGTTCCACCCTGCAAGTTGTTTTACAGAAGCATACAGTCACCCGTGCTGCTGACCTGACTGGTCCTAAATGGGAAGAAGATATACAGAAAACGAAAGAGGGAGGAGCAAAGGGTGATAACAAGTAAAAATCAAATAGGTATCTGAAAAAAGAAGAAAAAGCATGGTGGGGAAGGAAGGAAGAAGGATTGTGAGAAATAGCTATGGTTCAGTTAGCTCCCTGGAGTCTCTCTACATTTGTTAAAGAGAAGGGAGTGGTTTTAGAACACAACTTATTTCTCTCAGCTCCCTATTTCCATATGAGATGACTCAAGACACCTTACACAGCAGGCATCCATGGTCAAACAAATCCCATCACCATGCCTGCAAGGTGCTCCAAGGACTGGATGAGTGAACACTAACATAAACTGCCCACAATCACCAAATACCAGGATCTCAGACACACAAACATCCTGAGCAGGATCAAAACACATACATGAAGGAATCTGGGAAAGGGTATCCACTGTAACTACCCTCTTTCTGCAGGGGAAACATACACAAGGACCACCTCTCATGAACATCGAGGGACAGGTTTTCAAAATGTTTCTTTCAGCAGTTTTCTTCCATTTCTAACAAGCATCCTGAGTACAACAGCCTTGTGACAGTCTGGCTCCAAGTGTTGCAACAGGAATATCTGGTGTTGATCCTATCTTTCAAACTAAATTTTTAAATTTGTCCATGGTCCAAGTGCTGATATAGGAGGGAAGTTCTTGGAAAATGCTGGAAAGCTCAAGTGAATTTGTTAAAAATAAAAAACATGCATTTCAGACACAATACCAGAAGTCAGTGAACAAGGACACATTAGCTGAGGATTCCTTCCAGTGCTATACCATTACTTTTCTTCATGGTGTTTGGCTGTCTAGAGCCATCCTCTCCCTGCTGGGACAGAAGCAAAACTCCCAATTGGGTCACAGAGATGGTGGCAATGTAGCTGCACAGATCTGGCTCTCATAGTACATGCAATAATTTATCTAAACCTTCTCGAAAGTAGTAAGTTTTGTCTGCCTGGGCTACTAGTCTTAAACTAAACCCACAAGCTGTTAGGGGCAAGAGAAGAGTTTTTTACTGTGTCCACAGACAGTGCCTTGCCCAGAAGGAATCTTGCCAAGCATTAGACTCCCAAGCAAGATTTAAAAATAACGTATTTAACTCCACAGTATTTACAGAGTTCTAAAATAACAAATAATGATGTAACAAAATAAACTGATTGTCCGTGTACACTGCCATTGCAAGATAGAATGTCACTTTATCAGACATATGATCAAAAAAGGATATTTAAGTACAGAGGAGAGATCAGATCAGATCAAAGGTTGAATTAGGCCAGTATCTTGTTTCAGACAGTGGCCAACAGCAATATCTTATGAAAAACCATGATTGGGAAATGCCCTCACAAAATAATATAAAGACAACATTATGCACCTTGAAATACTTCTACCTGTTAAATAACCTGTTTCATCATGAGTCTGCAATCAATGCTGCACACACTCATCAGCAGTTCCACTTAGCACATCCTCACAGCTTCTGCTTTTGCCTAGGAAAGGCAGTGAAATCACCAGCGGGCTTTGCTGGGTTTGGGTCAGTTGCCCGAGCACAGAAGACGCCTGAGCACACGGGCAGGATCCCTGTACACCCAGGAGAGGGGCAGAGATGTAACATGGGCTGGGGCAGCCGGCAGCCCCAGAGCTACCATGTCAACAGAGCAAAATTCCTTGTGAAAATGGAGGTAGACAAGAAGATCTAGACATCAATGTTGTGTACAAAATAGCTTGGAGTTTTCCGCTTGGCTGCCAAGACCAGGAGGATGAAGAACCAAGAAGGAAGGAATTGAAATGTAAGGTGTCTACATAATTTCCTCCTAATAACCAATGTTTCACTTGGTCGTGACCTGCAAAGACGTGGAAAAGGAGTTGGACAGCCAGATCCTCAAGGGAGAAAAAAAAGGAAGAAAACCCAGGGCTTTCAGCTGCCTGGAGATGTCATATGTTGGAAACAACAAAATTCCCAGTAATGTTTACAGGGGACCTGCATTCAGAAGATGCACACCAGGAGACCTAGAGGGGAAATTCCCAATTAAAGCTAAAAGGAAAATTACATAAGGAAAAAGCCAGACTTCATAAACATTTGTTAATAAACCCAGTATTTGAAAGGTACAGTGCAAGAACTTTGGCATCCTGCTTTTGTTTATACTTAAGGGATTTTACTGTCATCTTAAGTAGCTCTTAATTACTGTAAATAAACTAAAAAAAAAAAGGGAAGAAAAAAATAAAAAAAGAAAACTGAAAACCATCTTTACTAGTCAGAAGATCAGACTCCTCAATAATAGCATTCTGGTACTTTTTCTGAAATTAGCTTGGCCCACTGTTTCTTCCCCTTGAAATATTAATTGGCACTCCTTGGGATTGCTCTTTCCAGGCGTATTTATACTACTGATGGCTCAAGACATATAGGGCAGACATTTGTCCTTAATAACACTCTTGACTGACCTCAAGTTCCATGTCCAGGGGTAACCGAGGCCATCAGACATCAAAATCAACACATTCAATTTGAGGAGCTCACAACCTGGATGATGTCAAATTCATTTTTCACTCTTTCTGCAGACTTCATATACTGAAACTAATTACCAACAAATTTTAAAAATTCTATTTAAAAGTTATCATTGAATGTTGAATAGTCTGAAGTTTTCTTGGACTATTTGAAGGACAATTCCTTTCATAAATCTGCAATTAAAACTTTTGCAGTTTAACCACATGGTGCCAACACTAAACTGCCTTGCCTCTAATATTACAGCAGCTCTTCTCAGTCCTCAGTTACCCCAATGAAGGAGACAAACTTTGTCCTACATCCTTAGCAAGAATAAAGTATTCTTCAGTGCTAGTACAAGCCTCATAGTAATAGTGTAAGACAGTTATGTTTTCTGTATTGTTTTAATGTACTTATTCATATGGGTCTTACCACATCAGGATCACTTTTTTGACATGGTAGAAAACCAATTCTGAATATCCCCCGAGAGGAATTTTACCTATGTTACAACTGAGGAACTGAGGCACAAAAAGACCTTTTCAGAGATGACACAGGCCCTTGATTTCCATTGAAATCATGGGACTCAAGCACCTGACTGATGTCCAGCTTCTACAAGGTGGCTATAGCTGCATTCAGTTTGAAGTCAGACTCCCCACATCCTCAGAGGTGTATCTGTCCCCTGCATACCATGCGCTGAATAAACCATTACGCGTGCTCTGCAAAGTCCCAAGTCCACTGGCATGAGGCAAACAACTGACTTGCATCTGCCCCTTTTCTTCCCTACTCCAAATATCAGCTCGTCCCCACAGGAGGTCAAGGACTGCTCACCATGTAAGATCTGCCCACCACTTCATGCCATGTCCGCTCTGTAAGACCTGGGTCCCTTCTCTAGCCAAACTGAGGTTATGTTGCTTTTGGAATACTTCCACCTTGCTCCTAGTTCCTGTAATTAGAACTCTCAGCAATCAAAGGGTAAGACCTCCTCACAAAAGTCAACAAGATTTGCAATGGATGGTTTGCAATGAAGCCCATAGTACAGGGCACACCATGAAGGGCAGTATCACGTACCATTGCTACTTTAAAAGGCTCCTACTGAAAGCCTTAATAACCACCCACGAGAACTGATGCAATTTTCTCCTTTTATTAGCCTGGTCTGACCACAGCCTGGTTGTTTCCCGTTCTGTTACCAGCTTGCAAAACGCTAACCTGGGTGTCCCTGCAGAGCTCCCCAACAGGCTGCACCAGCCTTACCCAGCAAGCCAAGGGAGTCCCAGGGGATGTGATGCTGTGACATGAACAGGAACAGCGTGGCTTGTAGTAGGAGCAGGCTAGGGTGCTTTGCTCAGGGACAGGGCAGCACAACAAACCCCTTCTGCTCCAACCCAGGACAGGGCTCAAGTGGGCTGACAAAATGGTTGGCAAGAAAAAAGGTACTGGGTAGCAGTATGTGGGTAATGTGGTTACACAAACATCTCACATGTTGATATAGTCTGAGTCAGTGAAGTTTATTTTATATTTTAGATTATGCTAATTTACATTTAAAAATAATAATATCTTTTAACCTCTGCCCATTTCCAATAAAAAAGAAGTATCTAAATTCTTAATTAAGCTTTCCAAAAAGTGTTTTACATCATCTTGCCTTGTGCAGTCCCAGTGGACCCTGTGCTACGGAATCATTCTCAAATCTGTGAAAAGCTCCATGAACACCAACAAAAGTTCACTCTCAAAGCAAAAAAAGAAACCCCAGTTCTGTACCCTCCAACACTTCCAGCTCTGTAAGCCTTTCCCTTAAAATTTTTTCCCCTTTTTTATCTCCATATTTATTCCTAAGAGTCAGAACATCAAAGTCAGCTGAAAAGGGCTTGGGATAGACTCTTCAGCAAGGGGCAGAGACATGATGGAAGAAAAAAGTACAAACCATTCTTTTATTCAGAGTACCACTATAGGCAGCTGTGGAGAAGAGATCGACAGCAAAACACAGTGCATAAACTTGAGAGTTAAATAGTCTGACAGACCTTTCTCTGCTGAGACCAGTGGGAATGTGACCACATTTGACTTTTTAAAGGAGCAGTAGATGTACTGGACATGAATGCTCATTGCATTTTTACAGGGGGGTCAGGGAAAAGGCCAGCTACATAAGGCGTTGCAGATCACACTATGAGTTACAAGTAGCGATCTCCTGCTTTCCCTAAGCCCATTTAAAGGCAGCAACTACCAGCATGGAGTCCATTAAAAGAACAGGATCTAACAAGTTATTGTAGCCTGTCTACAGCACTTCTTTTACCAGACTACAGACAACCAGACTGTGCCCATTTGGGGGAGGAGAAGAACATGGAAGCCATGTAGATTTTACTCACTGCTTTTAAAGGAAACATTTTTTTAAATGTCTCTAAGTTGCAAGGGACAACAAACATGTAACTAGCAGGAGGAAAAAAACATCAACTTAATAACAGTGGCTCATCATCAAGATACGACTAAAACTTGGTAATTGGGACAGGAATGCTGCTGTGGTGCTCAGGAAAGGCTTAGAAGCATATGCAACCTGAGAGCAGAACAGCCAACAGCAACTCACGTGCTGGCACATAAACTGCTGTTTCCTCAAGGTGAGGCAAAAAACTCTCTTCAGATTCAAAAGGGCCAGGGCGTTCAGAGGAGGAAGGAGAGAGCTGGGCACTCTGCACTCCAGTCTCTAGAGGAAATCAGTTTCTTCTCATCGCTCCTCTGCCCACTCACAAAAAGCACACTGCTTCCAAGGGTTCACACCACCACTTGCTACTCAGCCCATGCTTATCACAAACACCCTTCTGTTTTCACAGTGTACGCTTAGTTGAGGATATGAGCTACTTTTTCAAAAGAGCTAAAATAAATCAGAATCCTACATCTCATCCTAAACTAAAATGTTCCCGAATGTCCACATTTACTTCTGAAAATTATGACAAGCTCCTAGATTACTCCTTGCTCCATTCTTACAAAATTATTATTCCCAGAAGCACATGGTGTTTCACGTAGTAGAAGAGACGTCTTCACTCTCAGAGGCTTACAGTTACTGAAGCTACATGATGACAGATGTGTTCATACCCTAGGGAAAGGGTAAGCAAAAGGCCAAGGCCTATGCTTTAGTAATAGGCTGAATCCAAAAGACATTGATGTACTTATCTTCAGGATGACATTTTGGTGCCCACCATATTTTTTTTTCTCCCCAGGCCCACACATAGACTGAAAATACCTGAACTCTGAAAGGACACCTACTGTTATTCCACACAGACTCCATCCTTGTACTTTCAAGGAGCCAAAGCCCTGCGATACTCCATCAGTCTTTTGCTCAGACAGGCCTGTGGGATGAAGGCAAAGAGGTGGGTAATCTCTGCAGCACCAAAGCTGCCATGCACTGGTGGCCCTGTCAGTTCTATGGCCAGTTTGCACAAGAGAGCAGCAAAAATCCCCTCTGGAGAATGACATGTGGAGGCAAGCTAAATTCTTGGGCCACCTGAATTCTGCTCAAATAAAACAGTCTCTCTGTTGAAAAGAGTAACTCATACATCTTCCCTTTGAGTCCTTGCTGCAGCACAGAGAAAAGGACAGGGTGACTGCAGCATCCCTCTCCACATCCTTCACTTGGCATCTAGCAAGAGCTCAGGGAAAAAAAAAAAAAAAGTAATTTACATCAGTTTTTGGCCGCTACACACATATGCCTGGAGAGATATGCTCACAGCCTCTCACTCTTGATTTCTGCATGAAGTAAGAGCAGCTTAAGTGGATGAGGAGAGCTTGTTCTGCATTTAGGAAACAAACCTGTCTAGGACGATGGTGCTTGTGTGAATTATTAAAAGGCAACTGCATTTACAAATCCAAATTAGCTGACCATCTGCCCTTCCACATCTATCTGCAGTTTTGACTTGAAAGAGAATCACACCAAAGGATAAATTTCTCTCAGCACTGGCTGCACTTTCTGCCTCTACCACATAAAAGTTTTGGTAACAAAACGTTAAAAATAACCTCCTGCACGGATGTTTTCTTTCAAATACACAAACGTTTATACTCACCTAAGGTTCACAAAGTTAATTTCAGAATCGAGTTTGAGTTGCTAGAGCCCTTTAAAAAGCAAAACATGTCCAGCAGTCCTAATGCAGTGCTTCTCTCCTTATTGAATCATTACTTTTGTTAATGATAACAAAACCAGCCTGTTTCTGCAGCAGAGCCCCACAGCATCTTTAAGGAACAACCAGTTTCGCTTTCACCCTGCTCATCCTCCTCCACTCCTACTCAGCTCCTGCTACTATCTGCAAGCACACTGCTGGCTGCCAAGGGTTAAACCGCGGCTTTTCAGGGAGAAAAACAGGAGAGGCAGAAGAGAGAGGAGCGAGGAGAGCCTGCCCAGGGCAGCAGCTGGCTGGAGGGCATCGGTGCCAGGGCAGGGATGGCCCAACCGCTGCAGCAGCCGGCGGAGCAGCAAAGTTTCTGTGATTTTAGGCAAGCCCCAGCGTGACGTCACCTCGCCCAGATAATCTCGGTGCAGTCAGCACAGGCCTCCTGGCTCCCCATTGGCGAGCCCCTCGTCAGCAGACATCTGAAGATAATTATTATTGGCCAGACAATTATAACAGGAACGACTGTCACTTCGTGCTGATGCCCGAACCTGGTGCTCTGCAGCAGGATGGAGGACTCCAGCAGTCACCACTCCATCCAGGCATTTCTGTCATTTCGGCTTTCCTAAGCACCAGACAGTTTTTGCTGCCTCACTGGCTGCAGCTGGGAATCAGGATCTTGGCACTACAACCCTCTTTGCTGCATGTCTGACAGAACTGTGAATTTTCAAAAATAATAATATACTTACCTATGAGAGATAAAGAACTAGAACTGCATTAATTCTCATACAGCAGTTTAAGGGGAAAAAAATCCTCTGCAGAGTACTTACTTCATACCACTTCCCTGTTTGAAGAAGCTGGGGAGGAGGTGCTGGGAGAGTTTGATTTGAGAAATTATTTTAAGCAATTACTTTATAAACATTTGACTTAACCCTGGTCATGCTTAAATCAAACCTCCCATGGTTTCAGCACAATATGATAGTGTATCTTAAAGTGATATTGTATTTTATATTCAAAGCTACATGATGGCACTATACTTAAACTTATACGAACAACAGCTTTCCCGCAACATAAAGTCTAAGAAGTTTCATGACAGTAAATGGACCTGTTAGTTCTTTAACCTCCTGAAAACCTGCCATTGCTTGTTTAGCGAAGACAACTAATTGGCAGCTCTTACCATCAGAGACCAGCAGGCTGGAGGTCTGTCTTTGCAGCCTCCAACTTTGCTCAGCCTCTCCTGCCTCCATGCAAAAGAACCAGGCAGGCTGGGGGCTATACCATTACGGTGTACATAAACATAAAGCCAAGCACTCAGGGAGGCATGAAATGCATCAGCTTATAAGTATCAGGAAACAGACTATTAATTTTTCCTCTGTGTCAAAAGAGTACCCTCTTTACAGCTCTGCTAATCCAGGCCCATGGTTTAAAGAGGTCTCAGAGTGATGCATGTTGCAGGATGGGGTCCTCCATACAGTGAAACAGAAACATCTGGAATAAAGCAAGGAGGTCCTCATTCGGTGCCATTAGACCAATATGCCATCAGATGGGTTCCATTCATGTCGGACTCAGAGGGATGATTTCCAGGGGCAGATGGCAGTGAGGAAACAAGCCCTAGGATGTGGGTGTGCTGAAGAAAAGCCTGGGTGCCAGCGACTGGAGAGGGCAGAGGACATGCACTTTCCCCAGGCAGTGATGGAGCTTGAAGTAGACTCAAGAGGACTGAGGAAAAGGAGTGGCAAGCCTTGGCTGACCCAGACACTTCATTCCTTGCACCATGATCCTTCCCAACCAACCATACCAGTACCTAGGGGTATGCCACTACCCCAGGCTTTGCATTCAAGCTTTTCCAGCTTTAGCCTTACGCAGTTTTAATTAAAAGCTGCTTTAACCAGCTCAGAAGTCAGAAGGTATGTAAAAGAACTCATGTCCATCCTCAAACTAGGCTACGTTTTCATATGCAACATAGTCAGACTCCAAAGATGCATCTAATAATCCAAAAGTCAGGTCAACTCCTTAGACCCACTTCATCCTCCCTAACACCTCACAGCCTTTTTTTTTGTTTTATAAGGTATCAGGAAATATTTTTGAGATTAAGTAAAATAACAAATGCCACACCTAAAGAATTTATTTCCCTCCATGCTGGACATTGTAATAGTATTGCATCCTAATTTAAATAGTGATTACAGTTTAAAATCCTGCCATAGTGTTTCCTTAGTCTGTCTTGCTGCCCAAAGAATGAAAAAACATGTTTATCCCTGCAAACTACTACTTAACAACCTCATCTTAGAACGCTCTTACGTTAATGATGTGTACATTAAGGCTACTCCTACAAAGTGTAGAAGCCATGTACTGCCATTGATGTCTGCATACACAAACCTATTGAGTCACCCTGATAAGTAAAAAAGCCTCCTTGTGTAGCCCTTAGCTGCTGTATTTCACCAGTTAAGCTCCCTGCAAAACTCAAGTGCTTGAACAGGACCTGTATCCCTAAGCAAGTGCATTTCTTGAAGATAAAAATGCACAATTTAACCTGAAACTCAGAAGTCATCCTCAGCATTTTCAGGAAAAGCCTGCCATGACAGAGACCTCACAGGGCACAGCTTCATTTCATTTCCAGAAACATTCCCAGGCCCCCAAGCAGATCACTCTCCTTTACTTTAATGTGAATCAAAGGTATTAATTCATCAGTTCCCTTAGAGAAGGGGAAACTAGATCAGAAAGCTCATGCACATGGATGATCATGTCTCTTTAGCTGTACAGCAGCAGCGTAATACTGATGGTCTCTTCCTCTGAACCTGGGAAGTGGGAGCCCAGCATTACAGAGTCCAGCTGGTGACTTCTGCAGCACATGAAACTGCCAGGGATATTTTAATAACACTGCTTAGCATTTATATAGTACCTGACATCTTCAAGGCACTCGGCAAACATTATGTAAGTCATTAAAACATCTCATATGGGCATTTCAGCATTATTATCCCCAACTCCCCTGGTCTTTCCCTGCTGGGGAAACTGAGGCCTGGAAGAAGTTATGTAATATTCCCAAGGTCATATCATGAGGCACAGGAGAGCCAAGAAGAAGATGCAGGAATGGTGGTTGCTAGTCACGTTCCTTATTCTAAACTGCATCTCTCCTGGCTTATTTGGCTTTTATATACACTCATGTATCACCCTCTCCATCCTCTTTTACCAGCTTGTCCTATTCTGATGCCAATTTTCTTCTGGAACATGGACAGAATGGGAAGCATCCAACACTCCCAGCCCAAGAATATCTATGTGGTCTCCTTTTTCCTGAAACATGAGTGACACTAAGCACTCTTCAAGAGCTAATGAGCTCACCTGGAGGAGAACAGAGGGAGACATACATGCACTTAAGTGGTCATTTTAATTATGCTGCCCTTAAAAGTTCCCAGACCAGTCACTAGAGTATTCTAGCAAATCCCTGGCTGACATCCATCTACAATCTGGGACCATTCTGCCCTGAAAATGTAGACACCAAAGCCTGGGCCCAGAGACAGTCTTATCCTGCCATTGTCACATCAGGGTGGTATGGATAGGGTCCTCACTTGAAAGCCCAAAAGGGCAGGCAGCACTGCCAAGGGAGGGCATGCCAGCAATGAGAAAGTTGTGGGGTAGCTCGGGAGACAGACCACAGGAGCAGCAGAAAGGGCAAGACTGGGTACCAGGCGAGGGTGGTCAGTGATGGTGCAGCAGCAGGGCACAGGTGAGCCTGGGCAAGCCTTGAACACAAGGGTAGTGCAAGTGGACAAAGCTAGGGCGAGGACTGGGGCACAGTGTGGGTAGGTGTGATGGAGAGGGGAATCCTCTCCCGAGGGCAGGCCAGTGGATCCCGCGGAGGGGGCAGGAGCAGCTGGGGCGCTCCCTCCATCCCTATCTCCATGCTGCCGGCCAGGGCCCAGGGATGCTCCCGCGGCAGTGCCGGGCAGAAAGCAGGCTCCCGGTACAGCCACTCCCCTTCGGCGGACCGGGCTGTGAGCGTGCGTGTGTCCCTTTGCGGGTCCGTCAGGCTCCGGCTCGCCGCGACCCGGGAAGCCCCGACAGGTCTCTGCGCACCCCCGGTCCCGCCGCGGCTCGGCTCGGCTCGCCCCGGCTCCCCAGCCACACGCACACGCCGGGAAAGTTAATAGCCGCATGGCTGCAAATGAAGTTTTATTAGGAGCTGGGGGAGGGGAAGGGGAAGAGAAAGGGGCTCCACGGGGAACACGGGCAAACGCGCAACTTGTTTGAATGGGGGCGTAGTGCGGGGAGCGGGAGGGACGGGCAGGGATGGAGGCAGGGATGGAGGCAGGGGAGGCCGAGGGCAGAGCCGGGGCACGTGTGCGGCTCTGCGCCGCCGGGCCGGGGCGGCGGCGGGGCTCAGGGCCCGCATCGCACCGCGCCGGCGGCGGGATGCCCCGGCCTTGTGTAACCCGGCGGGTCAGTCTCCGCCCGGGCGCGCAGGTAGCGCCGGCGGCAGCACCCGTGTGCCCGCGCACGGCGGCGCAGAGCCGAGCCCAGCCGAGCCCAGCCGAGCCCAGCCGCGCCGCGCCGGCCGGGCGCAACCCGCGCACCCGGATGGGCTCAGCGCCTTCCCGATCCGGGCGGGCGGCGGGGCCCGAGGGCGGCACTCACCAGTTTTCCTGCATCCACTGGATGGCCGCATGCTCGTTGAACTGCTTCTCGAATTCGTATTCCTGCAAAGTCAACACTGACATGTTCATTGGCCCGGTGGCTGCGGAGCCGCTCCCCGCGCCGAGATGCTGCCTGCCGCCGCCTCGGGAGCCGGGCCCCTGCGCGCCCGCCGCCGGAGAGCCCCCGCCTCTGGCCTGGCCCGCCCCGCCTCAGCGGTACCCCGGGTTTAGCATAGCTCCGCTCCCCTCCGCGCCTCTCCTCCCGGGCCCGCCGGTCTCCTCCTCTTCTGCGGCCGCCGCGCAGCGCCCGGGGGCGGTGCGGTCTTAGTGCCCGCCCGCCGCCGCCGCCGCCGCCGCCCGGGACACCCGCCCCCCTCCGCCCCGCGCACATCTCGCAGCGCTCCTCGGGGCGTCCGCTGCGGGGCTGCGCTCCTGGCGGGGAGGGACCCCCCCGTGCCACCCCAAGCCGTCAAAAAAATAACTACAAAAATAGGAAGCCCCCATCCCCGGGCTGAATCCATGCCGCAACGACCTGCGCGCCCTCCCCGGCCACCCGGGAACTAAAGAAGGACGAGTTAAGATTTGGGCAGAAGGGCAGACACATATACTCCCCCAGAAGAAGCCTACACACACCCCCCCCACACGTCCTTTTTGCATTTAGATCCCAGTGCACCTGCTGTGGCTGCTGCCACCCCGCGGGACTGGGCCCTCTGCCCCATGCCCGGCATGCTGCAGGGGAATGGTTTGCGGCTAGGTGTCCCCATGCGGGGGGCACTGTCCCGCAGACAAGCTACCCCGAGCTCCCTGCTGTGCACAGACACACTTTTGGATGTTACAGTATGCATGGAGCTGGTGGAACATGGGGCAGAGACCCCTAGTCTAACTATCGCCTGCTGAGCTCATCTCACAGCTGGGTCACATGTTTACGTAGCCTTAACTTTGCCTTCCTGTCTCGTTTGCCACTTGCTGATGTCTCCAGCTGAGTTCTTCCGACTCCAGCAGCACCCTGGATGTGCGTTACAGTACGAGCTGACCTAAAATAGTGGTCCCAGCCTCCACTGAGCTTGCAGTCTGAAGACAGAAGGTGAAATGCTTTCATGTCAGAAAAGCCAGCTGTAATTGAGCAGATCTGGCACAGGTCAGCATGCTCTTTACTCTCCTGGATTTTAGTTCTCATTGACATAGAAGTCTTTAATATTAAAGCCAAGCATTCAGAAAATAAAAAAAAAAAAAAAAAAAAGAGGGCCCTAAAGCTGTAGGACATCAGCAGGTAATCAGTCTGGTGATCCTGCTTGCATTTTTGCTACAATGCTCTTCTGAGTCATGTTTTTCAGCACATTAGCCAGGTCGGAGACCAGCTCTCTTACACTGGTGGCTTCATAAAGTTGGTGCCAGAGCTGGTGAGGTTTACAGGATGAAGCTGAACGTTATAAGGGCTCCTTTAGGGTTAGGATGGCTATAGGGTTTCAGATGAGTTTGACGATTGCCCCCAGGGTTTCTGTCTACCTAGGAGTTCAGCTGCCATCCAGACTCACAAATCATCCATGTGGCATTCAGTGTTCATTCTGGAGTGCTGACTGTGCAAGACATGACGTAGAGGTTAAGTCACAGCAACACTTGAAAATCAACTGTAACAGTTTCAAGAAATACAATTATAACCTGGAAACGCTAAACCCTACTGGGATTCATGTGAGTCTCAAAAGCTCACCAGGGACTTTTGCAGGTATTCTGTAGCTCACAGGACTTCTACATAGGTTAAACAATCTCTAACGAATCCTACCTCCCTGCCTGTCCTGGTCTTATGGTGTCTATCTGAAAATTTTCCCTAACATGTGTCTATCTGCAAGCTAATGCCTAAGCTTGGGGTTACTGTCAAAATCTGCATGAACAATGGAAGAACATATAAAACCTTGTTGGCCTTGAGGAGTCTGTAAGGTGTGCTTCTAGTTGATTATATCAATTGCAGTCCAGAACAATAAACAAAAATTTATGGTCTATTTTAAGGGGAAATAACTTTTATGTAACCATTTTGAAGTATTTTAGTTAATTCTCACATAAAAGCATGAACTTGAAGTAGTGAATACCTCTCAGGAGAAAGCATGTGGGGAGAATGATACATTTTCAAGAGACAATCTTAGTCCCTCTGTGCACATTCATGTGCATACCTCTATATTGTTGTGGGTTTTTATGGGGTGCCCATCTCCATCTAATTCAGTAAGTGGATAGTTATTGAGCATTACTTTTTATTCTCTTTATTTAGCATCTCTCCTAAGGCTCTGTAAAAAGCATAGCAGCTCAATGGTACATTTTCTACCAGATATATGTTAGTGCTGTTTCCATTTACCAAAAGCCCTTTGGTTGAATAATGCAAGCAGGTTCATTCAGGATTTACAAATAACTCTCTAACCAGGTTGGGCACCTTACCATTATCATTTCTGCTACTAAGCTAATACTTTTCCCTCCCTGTCATAGTGTTAATTTATTGCAAAAACCATTAGGCTTCTATTGCTGTAAGAAGTAATTTTGAATAGTTTGTTGTACTGATGTATAGCTGAGTCTCAGCTAAACTCTTAGCAGCTGCTGGAAAATGAGATGCTATACTGCTGACAAGTCAACATAAGGTATAGTAAGTGGCAATGAGAGTTGACATTGTGATTTAAACATAACAACAATTACTAAAAATACACAAGGACTTGAAGGAGGCCGGTGTGCTCAAAACCTTATTTCCAGCTGTATCAATTAATGGATTAAAGGATTTAATATCTCTCTCTGTGATTTTGCCATACTTGAAAGCAAACTAACATACAAGTAATGGAAGGCATGGAAAACTGGGTTCTCTGATATACTCTGTAATCTAGAAGCAATTGGGTGATGCTCTTGGATAAGATAATGGGAGTTATATCAAGAATGAATAGTAGACTCCCTAGGACTACTAGCCGGTCCTGACTGGTCCTAACAAAGAGAGAGGTTTCATCAATAAACAGACAATAAACAAAAAATAGCCAAGGCCTGGTTATTGGCAGCCCAACTCCATGTGGCAACTCAGGCCTGCAAATCATCTGTGCCACTGCATAGAACCCAGACTCAACCACGGGTAGCTGGAAAGCTACTTGAGTGGATGCTGTGGTAAGTCTAAGCAAACCCTATGAAGAAGTTGTTGTTCTCATCAAGTGTCATCTTATAATCAATAGTTAACACTAATCCAAAATAAAATGTTACAAGGAAATTTAAAGTAGAATTATTGTGTCATCTTTCAGCTCTATAAAATAATCCATGTCTCAATGTACTCTTGTTCTGTTGTGCTACATTACCCAGGGACTTCAGCTTGATCATGCACCTAGAAATCACCTGTGTGCTCTGAAACCACCTAGATCTAAGCTCTTCTGAAATATTTTTAGTGCAGCTCATGCCAGTTACAGCAGAAAAGACAATGGACAGGAACAAACTGCAGAGTGCACTACCAGGGCCAGGCAGCAGCTCCAGGGTGCAGTCCTTGTGGGTAGCTGAGATGGAAATCTACTCCTCCTCATTGTCAGGGCTATGGTTTAGATTGGCTTGATAAAAGCTCACTGTTGTAAGTGGGGTAATTCTCTCCTTGTCTTCATATGGTTCACCTCCTCAGCCCCTCTCAGTATTTCCTTCACAGCCATAAGAAGCAGAAGCATTCTTCAATTGGTGCAGAAGCTCTAGGTCATGGTTTTTGACAAGAAGCAGAAAATATCTGTGGTTTTGGAGCAAATGAAGTCTTGTGTATAAAGTGCTATCCAAGAACTCCCTCATTATAGCCATTTTCATATAAATCACAGAGTTTGTATTTGCTATGTTTGCACACACTAGTAGCAGTTCAAAGCATATCGCAGATGGTATTCATTCATAGGCAAAAGACACTAGTCTTTTTCTACTTTGTCTGCCAGCACATCTGCAGACCTGTGGAGCACTTCATCCCTAGAAGCTGGGGAGAGCACGACACGAACAGCATCCTTCCTTCCCTACCACCTTGAGTACGATATCAGTAAATGCGAGAGAAAATAAATTGACTTTCATTGCTCAGAACTCAACAAAAATAATTTGTTTTGTAAGACAAGGAGGTGAGATGCTGAAGTGAAAGGCAGAATAGTTCATGTACAGGCACATCATTTTGGAACTGGATGCCTATGCTGAACTGTCTGAGTTTACATGCTGAGGTCATGCTAAAGGTCTGTAGTAGAGGTTGGAATAGGAACTGACTTATGGTATTTGATGCTAATCCATATATTTTCATGATGTTACTATGTATTATTTTTTAATTGAATTAAGTTAAAAATTGAAAAGGTGGCTGAAATAATGGGGTTTGTGCAATCACGTTCTAAAGACTATTTTAATTTTACATTACAGTACAAAAGAGCTACAGAAGCAGAAAGCTTCATGTGTTTAGTGCTGTTATTACAGGTGTCTATTATGCGTGGGTATGTGTATATTTCGGGTGATGAGTGGAAAGATATAAACATAGCAACAAGTGTGTGTACTTCAACCTTACCTTTACATGCTTTTTATACTTTAGATTTCTTGAAAGCCTGTTTCTGCATATTCCATGATCTTGGAAAGTGGGCAAAAAGCTGACAGGTGCTTTGGTAAAGTGGCTGTAGAGCCAAGTGCTGGGCACCCTGAAAATCATGTAGTTGGGTTTTTCTCTTCTCGATTTCACCCTCTAGCAGTGAGATTGCCTGCCAACTGTGATTAGGAAAGTGTCATCAAGCAGGCCTGGACTCTTCACCTGCTTCTGCTCTGTGCAGGTTTAGCTGCTTCCAGAGCCAACACAACTGATACTGCTATCTCTCCTGAACGAATCAGTTCACTCCCTTCTTAAAAAAAAACCTGGTAATGCAACAGTGGTATTGCCAAATGGCTTATGGGCTCTATCCCAAAGCTTGCACTACATACAGACAGTGATTCTGTTGCAGGATTTTGTGCTGTATCTTGCAGTGGCTCTGGAAAGTCCTGCTGACCTCAGCAGGGACTAGATGTGGTGGCACACTTGCTGTCTGAGGTGATGGAGTCAGTGATAGGATTTTGAAAGAGTGCTCAGCCCACTTGCTGCCTATTTGAAGATGTAAACCATCACTTGGGCACTTCCTTCACAGCAGGAAGGCAATAACAGGATTAATTTCTGTTAATTATTGCTTAACTATTCAGTTAAAGTTACTATTACTTTCTACGGTTATTAAATTGAATGTGAATGTGTTACACAAATGCCATGCAGAAAAATGAAGGACAGGACTCAGTCATCAGTTATGTTTCATAATCTTCCTGCTGCTGACGAGATCATACAGATATGCACAGAGGCTCACTGATTAGAAAGGGGAAAAAGAAGGTCTCACTCTTCCATGTAACAATGGTGCATTTAACCATACAAATAATGACTGTATTCTCTTTTAGGGATTTATCAAAAAAATAAATCCCTCAAATGATGCCTAGGCTGATTCTTCAAGACTGAAAATGGGAAATGATTGCTGAGCTTTTCTCTTGTTCATTCACTTTATCAGTGAGACTAAATCCTGCAGTCAGTGAGGAAGGGGAAACAAAAGCTGAGTAAATCTTTATAGTCACCTCCTCTAAAATCTTTAGCTCTGTATGGCAAAATCACTTGCTCTGTGCCATCTGGAATCTGTGCAAAAATAGTATATAAAAGAACTTTACTTTGCAATTTAGAGATGCATGCACTTTAGAGTACAAGAAAGAAATGTTTTATAGAAAATTAGTTTCACAGTTGCACAGAGGATATGTTTTTAAAGGGCTGCCTTTAATTTTTAAATATATCTTTGAACATCTTCTGCACAGGTATTTTTTGGCTTCATAAGTGCTTTTTGTTGGCATAAAAAGTGGTCTATGATAGCATTAGGTTGAATACATGAAGAAAGAGGAACAAATTAAGACGATAATAAAACTACCCGGATTTTTGCAGGAACTCAGTGGGGTCAACAGGAAACTTTTCTACCTACCTGTATATAAAATCTGCTGTCACTATTTCAGAGGTATGGGGAAGTCTGTGAGCAGGCTCTACCACTGCTACTCAAGCTTTGGAGCACCCCATTTTCCAGACAGTTTTATCAGTGTAGTTGGAGCTGTGTTGTGTCACTGATAAGGATTCTAACATTAGTCAGTTCAGTTTCAACTCATTTTCAGAGATGGATGTGTGGTACTGCTATTTCAGATGTCCTCCAATACTCTTCCTGGCCTCCAGCAGCTGTTCCCCTAAATCCCATGTCCCCTCTACCAGCCCCAGGAATGGGGGATACCCTAGCCCACCAACTGGTGGAAGCAGACACCTGCAGTTGGGTACATAACCATGCCTGTGTGCCACAAGCGGTTTGCATTCCAACAGAAGAGCCACAGGAATGCCAGTTGTTTGGAGGATGAATGCTATCTGGGGAGTGTTCCAAAATAACTGGTCTTCCTGCTCTCTGCGCTCCAACTGATTGCCACACTAACAGGGAGAGACTTCCTGGGTGGAAGGGCTGTACCAGCCTAGTTGCCACAGAAAGGGAGTTTCTGCTCCCTGCTCTCCAGCTGGTCATGCACTCGCCCTGCCTCTGCACCACTGGCATTCTCCTGGTCCCTTCATCAACTGATTCAGCTCACTACAGTGGATGTGTAAGTCATCAAAAAAAAAAAAGGTAAATAGCTTGTGTAGTGAATTGTGTTGGCTCCCTGAAGGGTCAGGTCTGGCTCATGGAGAGGGTGAGTAGCGTGGCTGGTGTTGGAGCTGGAGCTGGGATGCTCCCTTCCACTTTCTCAAAGGGTCCAAGCAAGCCAGCGGGTTGTGGTGGCCAACTCTTTAAATGGTGCATTTGTCCCAGGGGAAGAAAGACCACCTGCTGAGTATGGTAAGGGTGCTAAAGTGTGAAGTGTTAGTTCTCTTTGGGTTTTATATATTCTTGAGCAGACAGGTTGCTTCTTGGTTTCAGCTACCTGCTTGTTTTTTTCTTGTTTTACTGCTTCAGTAGTCATCTATCTACCAATCTGTAACCCGGGAAATGCATATTGTTACAGCCAGGTGTTGTCTGAGGGTAAACCCACGGCAGTGTAAGCTTACAGCAGAAACAACTTCTCACTAATAGAAGCGGAGTGCATGAAATAGGTTATTGTATGGCCAGCTATTCTGACCAGAAAGGGACAAGTTCAGGTTTCCTCCGGTTGGATGACTCGTGCTCGATGTGGAAGAGGGCTCTGCTTGAAGTGAGGTTTGGCTCCTGGTTTGGAAATGAGAGGTTTCATATTTCTGGTATTAGGGCCATACGTAAGTTGTCATATGGACATAAGGAAGGATGGGAATATATCTGTGTAAGTATTATTGACTATCAAAAAAAAAGGGTGATAAAATCTAGAACTATAATTTTTTTTCAGCCTTTTAAAATGTACAGATATTGGGAAAGTTCTTTCCAGGGATAAGAATTGCCTTCCCACAGGAAGATACAGAAATATAGCACTGTCTTTGATCTCATACTTCTTTTCCCAGTCATTTCCCTCTCCCTTTTCCAGGATAATCCAAAAAAGAAAGATCAGTTTTTCCAGCATGCTCATATGATATGAAGGTTTGAATACACATAGGTCAGGTATGACCACTGATCCCCATGGAGAACTGACCAGAAGAAAATTCTTTGCTCTTCATGAGCTTCCTTAGGAAGGACAGTGCATCGGTGCATTTCTTATCTGAGCACCTCATCTGTTCAAACCAGCACTTAGAAGACAGGAAATTTCATCACTTACTTCCCATGCGTATAATGTGTGTCACCAGAAATTCATGGCATAGGCTCCAGAAGTTCAAGTGCTGATTCTTAATTACAGAAATCAACAGAATATTTGTTGGACTTCAGTCAGGCCCCAGAAGCAGGCATGTACAAATACAATTTATGGTTATACCCCAAAACTGTGAACTTAGAGGTTTTTATTCATTGACCTTAAATGGGTCAATGACAGAGTTTCCAACATGCTTCTGACTAGTCACTTCTCTGCTTCATTTTCTCTCTGAAGAGCAAAATTAACAACTCTCCCATCACAGCAGATACAGCAAGGCTGAATTCATCACTTAGTGTTAAAAGTTAGGAGAGCCTTAGAAGAAAAGTGTTATTTTATGTACAAAGCATAATTGTTATGTTGCTTCTCTGTTATATACATAGTCCACAAAATTAAAATGTGCCATATCCATATTGTTCACAGTATAAATGCTTGTCTGTGATTTGTGTGTGAAGAAAGACCTAGATGCCATAGTGCTGTAACTAGGTGTTAATTGCTTTCATGTTGTATAATATGAGAATTGCACTTGCCGTGATGATCTACTGAGACAAACAGAAAACTCAAGTGTGCTTTTAGTCATGCCACAGAGGGAGAGCCCTGACTGGGGAGAACACAGAGCTAAATGAACATTGGGAGGCTTCATAGGAAGAAGGGGTCCCTGAACTCTCCCTTGCATAAGGAAGGCACATCTCCTGATTTGTAACTCCCTGAAGGATCTATATCAGCTTCTCTGCATGTGTTGGCTCAAAAGGAGGAATGCCCTTCCTTTGCTTGGGCCCTTTGAAATGCTGCACAGGCTAAGTGGGGGGAAAGGGACCTGAGCTGTCTCAGCCCAGAAGAAAGATCTCCATGCCCCCGTCTCCACCTCTGCCCCACGGCTCACTGTTGAACTAGGCACAAAAGCTAGACAAAAATTATCAGCTTATGGGTGAGAGCCAATGGGTTTCCTGTTTCTTGCAAAGCAAGCACACTGCTCACCAGATAACCCCCAAAATAGTGGAAGGTTTTTTGCAAATAGAGAATGAGGGCCAAATTCTCATCTCAGTTATAAATTCTAACCTTGCATCTGTTACCTCTAAATCCAGTACCATATCAGTAGGAAGAAATGGTAACCCTTAGCTGCTAGCTTAGGAAGCCTGCCTGATGCATATATCCAATATAAGATCATTAAACATAATATTGCAAAAAAAGCAACATTCTGGCTGTGCTAGCTTCCTTTCACTTGCCCAGACTAGACACTCATGTGCTCTGGTGCCAGAAGTGGACGCTGCACCTCTCTTGTAAGTGGCAGGGACCAGGGTGTTTTTAAAGGACCCCAGCTTCTTTTAGGATGCAGCTGGGGTCGGCAGGAACTACCCCTGCTGAGTGCTGGGGCATCTTGTCTCCCAGGAACATCCTCGGACTGATGCTGTCTCTGCCGCTGCCCCAACTCCCTGCTTCTGCTGGGTGGCTGTGCCCTCTGCTGGAGCCTGCGTTTTGGACATTGCTGGGTAAGGACCAGACCCAAAACCAGGCTTTGGCAAAGGGGCCAGACAGTGCTAAAATCCAAGTAAGCCATCCACAGGCACCCTCCCACTAGTGTGTGCCCTTGAGGGTAGGCTGTGCCCTGGTAGGCTGTGATTCTCCAGTCTGCTGTCTCAGGGATGGGGCTCTCCCATGCAGGTTTTAAGGCCCCGTTGGTTGCAAAGGTGTCACCATTGGATGTTGGATGGATGCTGAAAAAACCCTAGGGTCAGGCACCTGAGCTCTGGTGTTGTGCTCCCAGGTTAATTTTAGGTGCAGGGCGCAGGAAATCTCACTGTTGGTTCCTCTCTGCTCCAGTGGGAGTTTAATTAATTCCTGTGGTCTATGCAGGATTTTCCAGCCTGTTAGCAGGCTTTCTTCCCCAATGCCCACTCCATCTCTCTCCTGCACTGAATATAGAGGGATTCCAGTCTTGGGACTGGGAGACCCTGATAAGTGGGTCTAGCTGCTGACCTAGCTTTTAGTGTTGCTTCCTCCTCTGTTTGGCAGGGAGAATCAAGACTGTTGCACCAAGAGGTAATTTGGAGGTTGGGTCTGTAAGCTGTGGTCTGTGGAAGGCTTTTGTCACAGCTTCCCCGGATGTTTGAGCTATGCTGAGTTCATTACTCAGTACCATCTTTTGTACTGTCCTGAGTATTGTTAGGTACTTCCAAGCTATTTCCTTCTGTGCAGGGAAATACAACTCATATGGAGTTATATGAAGCAGATACAGTAAATAAGATGCTCTGCTTATGCTACTTATTATTTATAAACCTTAGGGGAATTAACCTAGTGAAATGTGTTCTACTGAAGGATGTCCTACTCTGGAGAATGATTAGGTAGGAAGATAGGCACAAGATGGATGAAGGTATTTTATGAAACTCATTTGCTAATAAGACACAGATCTGTGGAAAGACCAGAATTACTGGGGCAGATTTTTACTGAGGGTCAACCACTTTAGCTGGGTGGAAGTCAGCAGAGGTAGGGCAGTTGACGTCAGCTGGTTCAAGTCTGCTATGAACTCCATCACAGCTTTTTCCTCTGCTGACAGCAACGTAGGGAAGGACTCTATTTCACCTTCACATCCAGTGCAAACATCCCAAATCATGTTTTCATTAAATGCTTTTGCAAAGACCCCCTAGAGACCAAAATGAATACTAAAACATGTGCTACTGACTTATTCTTTCTGAGACGCCTTCACTGACAGACGCGATCTGCATTTTGGGGATAGTTTCTTCTCTTGCATACAAGAAGGGTTATGGGATCACCTTGATTTTACCTTAGAATAGCTAAGCATTTTTGAGGGGAGTCTCCTAGGCTGGGAAATTGTGCTCCAACAAAGTTAATATTCATGCACACACACAATTACTATGGTCTACGCATAGAGATGGGAGAGATTTCAATCCAATTGCAGAGCAATACTGGAAAATCCTCCCATATTATTAGCATTCTGGCATCTATAAACAAAAGCTTCCACACTGACTTGCTGTGGACCACCTAAAATGTTCCCTCGGGAGCCCTGAAGAAAGTGCTGTATGTGTCCGTACCGTGGTTGGTGTCTAGACAAACATATCTTGTCCTGTTCACAGCTTATGTAGGTCACAGTCACTGTTTTGCTCAGATAAATGGCAAATTTTTTCCATATTTGTTCTTAAATCCTCTGATAATAGCACTCCTTTAGGAGTTTTTCCTGGTGGTTTACTTCTACAGGCTTTCCAGTTTAATTTAATTTCCTGATCTATTGACCTAAAACTTGTCACCTCTCAATTCACCCAAAACCAGTAAACCTCGATTTTGGAATAGTTGAGGGAATAAAGATGACAAACAGCACTACACACTGCATAGAATAAATTGCTACTCCAAAAATTTAATTGAATAAAAAACAAATACCAAGCAGAGCAGAAAGAAATCACATCTTTCTACCCATCTGCACACACATGCCCCAAAACCTTTCAATTGCGCTTGGCATTTTGTACTTCTACACCACAGATTTTTCTAAGCACATTGGCATAAATACATCCTTGCTATAACTCCAGTGATATTAATGACTGGCTTTCACATGGGCTACCTTTAACCTCAAAGGCCTGGTGCACTTGTTGGGATCAGCACTGCTCAAAGGAGATCCTCATCATTTTCAGTCACAGGCAAAGTGGTCAGACTGGCTGTGAGACTGTACTTTTGATTTTTATCATCTGGTTTAGCCTTTGGAAATTTCCTGTGAAATGCTACACCTGAATGCACTTAGAATAAAGCCCTGGATTTCCATAAAAGCTCCCAGACTTTGTGTTTCAGACTTTACTCTTCTGTTGTGATGGCCAGGAAGTCGATCTCGAGTCAAATCAAGTCCCTTTTAAAATCAATGGCAAAACTCTTGTCACCTGTGTTTTCTCTGCAGGGAAGCCATGCTCTGAACTAGAAGACAAATACCAGGGACAAAAACTACTGAGATCTATGAAGAGAGGTGAGAAAGGAAACTGAAGTAAAAGGGGAATTATTCTCGGGAGAGTGTTAAAAAATTATATTCATTCATCTTTGTCACCACTGGTTTTGTGTATAGAAATACTTAATGAAAAAGTAAATTGCTTTTCTATGCCTGTGTTTTAAACAACTATGCAACTTACTTTACCATATACCTTATTAAAGGTAAACAACATTAGCCTTCAATGTAAAATATCTCCTAGGTATTTTGTAAAATGCAATGTAATGCACAACAAAATAGCATTTTGTATATTGTAACCTGTTTGTAACACTGAAATGAAGTAGGATCAGAGATAATTCAACACTGTATATACCTACATATATCATGACTGGCATAGACAGGCTTTTCATTTTTGACAGCTGAAACTAAGGACAGTTTTCCTCCTGCCTTTCCAAAGGCCTGCAGTTCCAGCCTGGAAAGTCACCGCCCTTCTTTTCTAACAGGACAAACCCTCTACAAAAAGCTGTGCTGTAGCTCAAGCTGCAGGGAAGACTGAGTCAAAGTACAGAGGACTGTGATGATGAAAATGTAGGATTCAGACTTCTATAGCACATTTGTAGCCCCTGTCCTCCTGCTGGCTGTAACAATCACCTTCTTACTCCAACATCTGTTTCTTCACTGTGTTCACATTTTCAGAGCCTGGCTGACAAATACTGACAAATACCTAAGTCAGATGTTAAGGAACTGGTTGATATCTCCTTTATTCAAATAATTCATAAATACAAGTGGCATAAGGACCTTAACTGCGGAAAACATTTTAAGGGCAAATCCTGCTCTATAGATTATAAGCATCTCTCACAGCCTAGATAAAAATATTTCAGGGATCTTCTGACAAGATTTGTTTAATTTGTCCAAACCCATGTGTACCTACTGAAATCGAATCTTCAAACATGCAATATATCATTTTTATAACACCTTTTCTTCATCATCCAGAAGTATTTCAGATCAGAAACAATTTTCATTTAAATAGTAAGAAATAAAAAATGGAAAAGAGTGCAAATTTATTAGAAATAACATTATAGCAGGCATAGACATGTGGTAACTACCCAGGCCACAGCATGAGCACAATTGTACCATAAACTCTAATTATTAAACAAAAAAGAAAAGAACAAGTCCCGATTAAATTTTGTTAGCAAATGCAGTTAAGTATAATAAAGAATTCAGTCTCAGGTGTGCTCACATGCATTCAGCTGAATTAGGTTGGATCCCATGCTCCTCTCTGCCCCTGATAACATATTTTAGGATAAGCCAAAATTTCATCTCAATGCCTTTGAAACCTAAAGGTTCAAATTTTCATTCTGAAAAGGTTTTTTTTAATTGCTTTTTTCAGCTCAAGAGTAAAATTAAAGGCCTCAGTTACCAGAAAACTAGAGAAATATTAATTTATTGTTCCATTTGATTTGGGGAGTGGGAAAAAGGAAAAAAACCCAACAAACAGATGATTAAAGACCAACTTCAAGCTCGTTGCTTCTGTTACCAACTTCTCTCTGGCCTTATAGGTCTGGCCTGAGTTCCTCATGATGCCACTGGCACTCCTGTTCTGCTTTCCCATTTGCCTGTGCACGTCTCAGGCCCCTGGTACTAACCTGGATCTTTCAGCCTGTGCTGTAGATAATACAGTGGGAGGCACTGACTACATTTACTGTAGGTTTCCTTTCTGGCTGTTCTGCTTTCTCTTGTGAGTCCTTTTACTCTTTCTTTCCACGTCAGAGTGCTGGGAATAGATACTGCCAGAGCCAGCACTGAAATGGCTCAGCTCCCCTGTACACGAACGTACATAATTGAACCTGCATACAGGTACAGCTATAATTTGTGAGATGTGCACTGAAGCATGCAGGCAATGATCTCAGCATTGCAGTTGACAAGCAGAGTAATAAGGTGTTCTCCTGTGCAGCTTGGATACCAACAACTCTCTCAGCTCTGACTGAAAAACAGCAGCTCAGATTTTACGGAACAGGGGTTTGCTGCTGAAGGTGCCAGGCTTTTAAAAGCGACCTGAAAACACCTGGGAACTGACAGAGTTTAGATAGTCTTCTATTCCTACTTCATTATTTTGGGATACTCAGTCTGTAAAGGTTATGGTTATAAGGAGTCAGAGTTAAAAGAGTGTGTGGGAAAACATGCTTTTCTATTGCACCAGCAATTCCCCTTCAGCGAGGCACTAAGGTGTCTTTGAGAGCCTCCAGATAAGAAATATCAAAAGCCGTGTGCATGATCATATTGGCCTCCAGAAGTGGAAATCAGCTACAACCCTTCCTTGCAAATGCAAGCAAAGCCAGTTATGGTGATCTCTGGGATCTGGACATTTGTATCACCAAGCAGCTGTCACACAGTGATGGTCACTAGCAACTGGGATTATATTTAAACCAACAACTTACAATGGCAAGATTTTCCCTTCTATTGTCTCCTAAAATAACCTGAGAAACTTGAAGTTTAGTAAGAGACTTTACTGACATTATCAAAGCTTATCAAAGGTGAAGTTGAGGCAGCCACCTTCAGTCGTTAGATTTTATTACTCGATGGAAGCTGGTCACTGTGGTAAGCCCTCCCTACTCCTGTACTTTGCACTGTGCACTAACTGTTCTGTGTGACTCTGTAAGGGACAATCAGTGTGTTGCTGAAATGCTTTTTTAAAATTTTAATTTCTTTAAGGTATTCTGGTAACATTTCTAATCTATTTTCTGTATGTGTTATCTTTGCACTCCCAGGTAATTTATTTACAGCAACACCACTAAGAAGAAAAAGATCAACCCTTTGAAATCAGCTTCTTTTATCAGACTTGGAAATACATATCCTTTCTAACCTGCCTCTTAGAACAAAACAATAGCAATTAAAGGTAGAAATCGCAGTCCAAGATGTCCTCTGTCCCATCATCATCTCAGTGGGGAGAGGGGAGGTCTACTCACCACAGTCCCTATTTCAGTACAGATAACGCTGTTATGTACTGGTTTTAGCAACAGCAACAACAACAAAAAAGTGTAGTACTTCTATTATACAAATACATTATCCACATAACTTTGGTGATAAAGCCTAGCATGTGTCCTTATGCTAATTATGGACGATCCCTAATAAATAATTTAAGTTGAAGTCTGATGGCTAGGCATAGGATATTATTCTTCTGAGGGAGAATTATGTGGTTTTTAACATACCTAAGTCTCAGCATCTGGGTGACTACTAAATCTATCTGATTGTGCAGGCAAGAAATTGTGTCTGTGCTCTTAGGCAAAACCAGGATTTTGCTTCTTTTTGAATTCAGCCCGTCCAATATCTAGTAAAAGCTGAATGGAAACAGTTGGTAAAGGAGGATGTCTGCCAAGAAATGTGGAGAGCAGCAGCACCTTTAATATTGTAAGAACCCATGTTCTAGATTTAGTATCTCTGAATTTTGCACAATCCTTACTTGTGGCTTTAATTATTACACCTAGAGAGCAAGCTAGCAAGGTGCACAGTGCTTCCCTAGGAGCAATGGTAGCTGCAATCTCACAGACACAATTTATGCACTTTATGCATTTGCAAAAACCTTTCAGTGATCCTGACAGGAGACAAGCACTTGGATTCCATAATGAGGTGGCAGCTGACGAATATTTATTTTTTCCTTTGGTACCTATCTTGTCTGCTTTAATTGGCTGCTTGGGAATGCACTTGGAAACCTGACACAGAGTGCTGACACACTGTCTCCTTTACTGTGCCACTCTGAGATGTGGGTGGGTGCCATCAAAAACATTTGCTTTTTAAACTCAAGTGGCAGTGGGGGAAAGTTAGATGACCGATAAGAAATGATAAGGCCTATACCCATGATTCTATGCAAGAACTTCAATTTCCCTCATCTCCTTTCCATTCCTTTCCTTGCTTTGCTCTTGTCTGCTTAGGATATACCTTCTTTGAGGCAGGGGATATTTTTTCTTAAGTACTTTTGCATTACACAGCATGGTGGGACTGCCATACAGAATTAAGGAAAATAACAACAATGACAACAACAACAATAATGATACAAGATTTCCTGGAAAAAAACCCACTGACCTGCAGCAGCAGCAGCAACAACAACAACAACAACAACAACAACAATAATAATAATTATAATAATAATAATACAAGCTTTCCTGGGAAAAAAACACTGACCTCCCAGAAACCTGAATTCTCCTGCAATAAATACAATTACTTCCTCCCAAGCTGAATTTGGTCTATTTTGGAAGATACTGAAACAGGAAAATAACCTAATTTCTTTAAGAATGTGCACTTCAGAGGGAGAGTTTGCAGTCATTACCTTTTAAAAATTAGGCTAAGAATTTTTCTCTTTGACATTTTCTAATGAGAGTTAATATTCAGTAATTTTAGCCATCTTCTGGTGAGATTAGAACCACTGCAGGAAGGCAGAACAGAGAAAATTATTTTTTCACTACAAGTTACTGAATTAACTGAACCTGAAATGCTTTGCAAATATATCTGTACCAGTGAAATTTAGAAAGAAAGAAAGAAAACAAACAAGATCTCTTCAGCAGGTTTCTTGCCTGTCCCACTTCCCAGCCACTTGGCAGCTCTCTTCCCTGGGGAAAAGATGCCAGGTAAGCTAGTCTGCCTGGCATACAGATCTCTGGCAGGCAAAAATTTTGTATACTTCTAGGACTGAAGGCTCTAGCAATGTTTGCTATGCAGACAACATTAGTCAAGAGTAAAGATGCCTTCAAGTGCTGACATGAGGGACTCAAATTGTTTTTTCCACTTGAATTAGGGCAAAACCAAAATGTGTAATCTCCAAATCCTCAAAGGCATAGAAATGTGTTTCTATACATAGATTTGTAGTTTTGGACAAGTCACTCCTTACATTAATAAGGGATTTCTGAATGATGGTCAGAAAGACAATTAGAAATATTCTCCAATGGTAAAAGCTTGGCTTTCACTATGAAAGCTTCCTTTGCTTGTCAGCAATCCCCTACATTCAGCATGTTGCATATGAAAACACAGAGTGCTTGTATAGGCCTGATTTCCCCCCCACCCCTATTTAAAGGTTATTCAACCACAGCAAAAGAGACTTTCACCTCCATAACAATGACAACAAGATGAAAAAATCAGTTCATTTTCCCTTATTATTTTCTTCCAGTAGCAATGCTGTTAGCACTGTCAGGACAATAAAATACCGGGATTTATTAAACTAGTACTTTAAAAAAACCCTAATAGTTACAGGAAAATTGCTCAGTGAGTAGCAAGACCACACAAATATTACTGTTAATGGAATTTTCTAACTGTTGGACAATTTTTTTAGAAAAGAGGTAGAATTGCTTTATGCTGCCTCTGGGCAATGGCTAATTGCATGCTGTAGTTACAAGCATGTTTCCTTAGCTAGTCCCGAGCGCAGGTACATCAGGATGTGTCTGTCTGCTTCAGCAGCTGCAAACAATCCAGGGGCAGCACACAGAGGCCTGTGTAGCTATGAATATTATCGTACTGTGGCTGAATCTGTGAATAATAGCTCCCGTAACTGTTTGTGGCAGATCTGAAAACTGATGAAATTGTGACTGATGATGCGATAGAAGTTACCACTATGGAGGGAGCAGCAATTTGGTCTTGTGGTCCCATGACAAGTTTGTGGCCTCATCAGTACGTAGGGCAAAGCAGCTGCTGTAATCACAAATGACGGCTTGGGGTTCCTGGGCTCCTGAGGTCTCTGAGAAGACTTGCAATTCACAGGCTGGCCTAGTTTCCCCCTCTACCAGAAGGATGGAGCCTCATATGCCAATGCTTGCCTCAGCAATGGTGGGGAATATCAATCCTCAAGCCCCTAAGTGATGAGGAAACTCCTCTCAAGCACTGCTTACCCCAACCAGGGTGACACATTAGTAATGTTCAGAAAGGCTAGGGGGAACCCGAGCAGTGCATTGTGCTGCTAGGAGTCACATTTGTACCAAACCAGCACAGGAGGGCTGCCTGCAGCCTCTCACAGAAGGAAACAATGCTCCTACGTGCAATTACCACAACCTCAAATCACACATTCTCCTGCTTTTCCCTTCCTGAAATCAGTCTATGTATCATATATTTTTTCAACTATTAAGCATTGTGAATAGTTTGAAAATGTCTAGTTAATTTGTTTTTCAAAGCACCTGCTGCATTTTCTCGCATGTATTAGACAGGCATTAGGTGGCAGTATGGACTGGAGACTTCAGCATGGGGCAATGGGCAAGATATTCATATTCCTGACTCCAGTTGTAACATGGAAAGATTCTCTAAACCTTCTCTTTCATCTAAAAAATGGAGGTGTGAGTAATGATCCCCTGACATCCTGTGATGATTAATTAGCTAACGTCTTCACAGAGCTCTGTGTATGAAAAATGCACTCTGTGAGTACAGAAATAGTCAAGTAGTTTTTCTTTTACATCAGTTTAATGTCACACATTTTGTCCTTGGTTTCAGCAGTGACACATTTGATCCATAATTCAGCCTGTACATTCTCAACTATTCTATTTTTAGATTTCAGAGAGGCTCAGATTGGAATTTATAGCGAAATCTAACTTCCCAAACCATAGTCTGACAAGACAGATCAGACCTAAGTACACAGTAGTTAGTGAAGGGCTGACAAAGTGCTTTCATAAAGTCATCACAAGTTAAAGATGGAAAATGCCTAGTGGGTCATCTAATCCATCTCCTTGCCTTTGAAACATTTTTCTTTATGCTACAGTTGTGCTAGTGCTGTATCTAAGCCGGTGAAAATGTTGTTAGAAGGTTTCTAGGGAAATCCCCAGTCTGACAACCAAGGAAGACCCAGATTTCCAGATCAGCTTCAGATTAATTTTCTCCAAGTTTCAGCCCATAACTTCCTGAGCAATGTGCCTCAATCCAATCTGCATCACTTTTCAATATGCAAACAGGAGTTTGGCTGAAGCCTGACAGGTGCCAAAATACCTCAGCTAAACTCTGATCCAAACATACTTTGACCCACATCTGGATCCTTCTTGAACTAATTTCAATGACTCCCAAATTGCCTTGTATTATTGATATTTCAACTTGCAGCATGGTATTTTTCTTTCAGGAGAGCTGAACCTTAGCAGGGCATCTTCACCTGATGCTGTGCTTGGAAACTGGCAGCAGACCTTCCTACAGGTAGAGTTTAGACTCCAAACTTGTGTTTTTACATCTGAAATCCAGAACTAATGTCATCTTCCAAGCTACCACGTCACACTGCAGACTCATTTCACTGGCTCTGTACTCCCATCTTTACACGTTTTTTATCTTTCAGCATAGCTGCTCTGTATGATTCTTCCTTTGTTCAGATTATTTCCATCATTTCCTCTGCCTCAATGAGTTAGTTTATATATTTTTACCCCGAATCTCATGCTGTTATTCTGTGCCCATGTTGTTATCCTTTACAGCCTTTGTCTCTTATTTTCCATTTCCTCCAGGGCAGTTACTTATATTTTCACATCATCTGCAGTTTTCCTTACTTTCACATCATCTGCAGTTTTCCTTACTCTCACATAAATGCGAACACCTGCATAAGAAACGAGCCTAGCACAAATCCCTACCTCATCCATTTTCCTTTTAGTATTCTTTTCACCCTCATGTGTTTGTGTAAAACTCCACTCTTCTCAGGCCTCCCTGCCTGGCAGGGAGTTACTTGGGTTCTCTGCTACTCTCATTTCTCCATGCCTTACACACGTTATTTGCGCAACCAAACCTTTTCACTTGCAATATTGGATTCCTTTTTCATTTCAGCCTCAAACACTGGAACTGTCTTACATCTCTCTTGTCAGCCAGTGTTCTGTAAGGTGCCTGTTTTCTATGTACCTGTGAGCAATCTAGAACAATTATCTCAATATTCAAAGCAGTGTAAAGATTTGATTTTAGGTAAGACCCTGACCTCATGCTTGTATTTGTGTCAGTGTAGATGATCATGCAATTTTAACTCACTTATTGTTTGAGATACTCTCAATAGTTTTCTCAGATTTGTGGCTCTTGATCAGCAGTCCCCCATGTTTAGTCTCATTACAGTGTAGCTGTAAGAAAAAAAGATGAAAAAAATAGTTTTAACAATTGCTACTGTAAATTTTAGTGAAAGCCTCACTGTTCAATCCTGTGCCTTATTTCTAGTCCCATTTCTCTGGCTTCAAGACTGCAGAAAGCCATCACCAAAGCTTTCCTCCCTTGTAAGCTCTTACGGATTGCAAATAAGTTACCCTTTAACTTTCTTTTTATAAAATACATACTAGCTCCTAAATCGTGGATTTTCTGCCCATAATAAATATTCCCAGCTTCTTAACTGTTCTCTTAACTCTTTTCTGAAGCCATTTCAGTTTACCAATATCCTTCTCAAATTGCAGATGACAGAACTGGACACAGGATTCCATTAGTGCTCTCTCCAGTGCCAAACACAAATATCATCTCTCCATTGCTATTTGAGCTACCTCTGTTTATACATCCAAGAACTGCATTAGACGCTACCCTGTCAGGGAGAAGCTTATTACCCCACCAGCTCAAATTACCCTTCAAATCCTTTACAGAGATGCTGCTTTCTGGGGTACAGGAAGATTTCCTTGCCTCACTTTTATTATAAATTGCACCCAGATCATGTAATAAATGTCAGTTTAAGACATACATTGTCTAGCTTATTCTCAGTTTGTTCAGAGAACCACGTTGTTCTGTATGGCTTTTAAGCCCAGTGTTGCTGTCACTGTAAACCTCTTTGGTTTCTGGCACTTAATGACCAAGAAGCAGTTACCAGCTGACCACTCTAAAAGCACATATGCTTGCTCATGGTTACCTGCTTATGTGTACTGAAGACCTGGTACCCATCTTATTTTTTAGATGGCTATGGTAATTTTGTTGCAATCTTATTTACTTAAAAATATCACATAAGATCTAATCAAATTCTTACCAGATGTCTGAGCACATTATATCCTTAATGCTAGCCAAATTTATCCCATCTTTATCTAGCAATCTATATGAAAGCATCCATTTAAGCTCTTTAATAAAGAGTAAGAAATAATAATTATAAGCCCATTGATTTTTCTCCTCTATTTTCTTATTATATCCCATTTAAAATATTTTACCGAGAATGAATGTCAGAATGAGAAATGGCAGTCGAAAGCATGTGAGTCATGCCATCTTCTGATTGTAAACATTGGCACAGCATGGGAGAGGCCTCTGTCTCTAAAGAGTTATTTAAAATTCATCCTACAAATACCGAGGTCCTCAACCAGCTCATTTAAAACTCTTGTTGTTGAGGAAGCAAAATAGCTTCTTTCTCTCATTTTAATGGATATTTTTAACAAAGTTTTTGTATAAAGTGTCTCAGACTTGTTTGTGAACACAGTGAGGTTGTCTAACAAAACTGTCAGTAATGACTTCCTGTTTCAGGTAGGTGCCCTCAAGATTTCTCTCGGCTGCCACCTAGCCCTGGAAGCAGTAGTATCTCAATTGCATCTGTATTTCTCTTTCTGGAACTAATCCCCTCTGAAACAATCAAACTGGTACTTTTGCTTGTTTATCATACGCCCTTTCCAAGAGGGGACCTGCAGTGTGAAAGGCAGAGGCACCCACTCCTTGGGGATTCGGTGAGATGGGAGGTAGTTGTGGCCATTATCTTCGGAGGATATTCCTGCTTGGAGTGTGTCAAATGGTTTACCACCAACCTGGATTTAAAATGAGGTGAAGGCTTCAAGCTGTGCTCCCTAAAGCATTCATCTACGCAGCTAGGGCCAAGGCCTAGGAAGGACCCTCATCTATCCTAGCAAGGACCCTCTTCCAGCTGCTTATGGCCCAGCTCTCCCTGCAGCCAAGGATGTGTGGAGCCCTGCATCAGCCTGCTCTAGGCAGAGCCTGTAAAACACATCCTAGAAATTCAGCCTTTTTAGAGGGCACTTTTCCACACTTGAACTGCCTCATTTAGTGCATATTTCCTGGTGGAATGCACAACCAAAGGATGAAAAAAAGATATAGATTTTTAAGTTTATGGCTCCAGTTAAAAGAAAAAAAAAAAAGGTTCAGATCCTGTTTCATACCTGACCTGGCCTCTGGCTTTATTCAGCAGCTTCTGTGTTAAGAAAATGTTCAGCAGGCCAAGGAAGAGGAGAAGAGGGTTAGGAGCTTAAAGCTGTTTTGCTGCTACAGAAAAGATGGGTGAGAATAAATTATATAAAAATAATCCACATAAAAAATAAGTAGAAAAATAACGCTAATGCTATTTAGACGTGGTGATTCTCACTATATGTATTATTTATGAAACTGTAATCCTAGAACAGTAAATAGTGCTATTCTTTATTCTCCCATGAAGATAATGGGGTAGAAAGGTATGTAGTATGCAAAAAAGCACACTAAAGGAAGAAATTGATCACATAATTAGAAGAGACTTTTTTTCATGGAACTTAGGAATGTTTTAAAACAGCATTGTGTAATGGAGATTTATAAGGGATTGCTTTCACATAACCTACAGTACACTGAAAATGAGGGAAAAAAATTACCAAAACATGTTACATTTCAACTATTTGACATTGCACAAACACCCTTTGTCCACTAGAGAACCAGATGGTTTCTGCTGAGACTTGTTAGTAGGAACAACTTCAGCTACTACAACTGAGAACAGGCTTGTGTGTGCCTGTGTGAACGCGAGCCACACAGATTCCTCATTTGCTCCTCAATTATTCTTTCTGCACTAGTTCCCAAGGACTATTTATCAGTTCTGGTCGCTCAACAATCCCCCATGGTTTCACACTGAGCGAAATGCTGTCATGTGGGGCCCGAGTCTCTGCCCATAATGCGCTAATTGAAACTTGGCTTCGAGAAGGAAACAAAATGAGAACTGTGGCTGGGTCAGAAACCAAAGGTGAATTTTCCTGGCTGGCCAAAGATTTGAATTAGGTATGTTCTAATTTTGTGCCAAAACAGGGCTCCAAGTTGAGCTGGGAAAAAACATAAACACCTCCCATGGTTTCGATCTGTCACCTAGCAAAAAGCGCGTGATTGCTTTGTATAAGTAAAATCCCTGTTCTTGGCTTTATTCATCCAAAGCTTGATTGCACCCTATGAGGCAACAATTAGTGATGGCACAGAATTCAGCAGACTTGGCCCGTGAATTCAGCCATTGCAATAGCTCCTGCTCAGGACTCCCACTTTTATCCATTTAATAGTCATGATTTTGGTTTGACATCTCAACTTGTGTGGTAAGGAATACTGTAAAAACACTTCCTCTTATAACATGTGCCATAACCCTCTCCTTTGCTGGAATGGTGGTATTCTGGGAGAAGGACTTCTTGCACTCTTCCTGGTTCTGCAGGAGACCACTGGCAGCTTCTCCATAGTCTTCTGTCCCCACCTTTTTTAGAGGGTATATTCAATGACACCATCAGCCATGACTGCCTTGCTTGGCCTGCTGTGCCACTTAGGCACACAAGTCTATGGGTCCAGATGGGATCCAACTGAGGGTACTGAAAGAGCAGCTGATCTCAGTACCAGTTATGGAACAGATCATCTTGAGTGGGATCATGCAGCACGTACAGGACAACCAGGGGATCAGGCCCATCCAGCATGGGTTCAAGAAAGGCAGGTCGTGCTTGGCCAACCTGATCTCCTTTTATGACCAGGTGACCTGGTCACCCATAGATGAGGGAAAGGCTTTGGATGTTGTTTACCTGGACTTCAGTAAAGCCTTTGATACTGCCTCCCACAGCATTCTCCTGGAAAAGCTGGCAGCTCACAGCTTGAACAGGTGCACTCTTTGCTGGGTTAAAAACTGGTTGTGTGGCTGGGGTCAGAGAGTGGTGGTGAGTGGAGTTACATCTAGCTGGCAGCCAGTCACTAGGCTCAGTGTTGGGGCCAGTCCTGTTTAAAATCTTTACTGATGAGCTGGACAAGGAGGTTGTGTGCTCCCTCAGTAAGTTCGCAAACTACACTAAGTCTGGTTGATATGGTGCTGTTCGGTCAAAGGTTGGATTCAATGATCTTGGAGATCTTTTCCAACTCTAATGGTTCCATGATGCTATGTGTGTAAGTGACTCCTTCCAGTGTAGTCCTGTATACACTCCTATTTTCCACATACAGCAGAGGTAAAGGTTGAGGTGTAGCATCATTATCATTACCAATGCACAGCTCAGTTTTTAGCTTCCTGACAGTGACTCAGAAGAGCTGATTTTTACTTCCACCCCTGCCATTTGAGCAGGCACCACTGCCGCAATGACAGAACAGTGCAGATGTACCTAAGTTAGAAACTCTTTAGGTTAGCTACTGCTGCAGCACTAAAACTCAGTTTGGAAGTAACCACTCTGTTGCTCATTCAGCTTCTCCAACCCATTTTGCAGCACTTTCTGCAGTCCCTGATGTTGTGTGTACAACAGACAGATGTTATCTGCTCTTTTGCAAACTAAGCTGTCCTGAGCCAGCTGGAAGCACCACTACCCTGCAATGCCTGTTGGGAATGAATGGAGAACCTGTGTGATTAAGAATTCATGTCTTTATTTCGTCCATCTAGACGAAGGATACTGAGGATTGTTGCTTACCTTTGTAGTGCTTTGAGGATAATAACATAAGCAATTTTCTGCACATCTAAATACATTATGCCTTAGGAAATCAGCTGGTGCACAGAGAATCTGATTATGTGGGACTGGAAACAGTGTCTACCTTCAAATCAGAAATAAAAATCTTGACCTTAACTTCTTGCTTCTGCAAAGGCCATCTGGTGGTCAATTGGGCATTGACTATGCAAGTGATGATGTGCACACACTACAGAGAGGTTTTAGAGAAGAGCACAGCACTCCAGCCCTGCTTCACAGCTTCTGATAGAGTAGAGCAGAAGTCAACTCCCCAGACAGCAGTAAAGTGGACACTGACAATATTTTCTTGCACGCATATATGTGAACTTCTGTCAGCCATTTTCCAAAATTATCTGTTCTATTACTTTAAAATTTGTATTTCAATGGGGACCAAAATACTGCCTGCAGTCATTAGAAGGACTGCAAGCAGAAAGGAAAGGGTCTGGGATTTGCTTTTAGGCTGGCCCTGGCATACATGATGCTTGGGGAAGAGAGAGGGCTGTCCAAATTCAAAGGAGAAAACCTCTTTAAAAAAAAAAAAAAACAGAACAGAATTGAATTAACCTGTGTGCTTGAATTCCAACTAATCCCAGTTTCCATGCACTTTTTCATATTGTAACCAGCCGTAACAGTTTGCAAACAACACTAAAACATTAGAAAAAAACTGAGACTCCAGAATAACATATAAAAAAATAGGCTGCAATTCAGTTTTCATGGGGCATGTATTGGCTACTTTTGAACTACTGCACATTTCAGTGCCACTATATGGCAGTCAACTTCTCTAATCACAGCCAGTGAAGACATCAGTATCAGTCCCTGCCGATAAAACCTCTTCTTCCCTTTCTACATGCTGGGCTGTTGCTCCTGGCTGGGTCTCTGCACTGCAGAACAGACATTAAAAATCATTTTTCTGGAAACTGGGTGGCACAGGGAAATGTCAATGAGTGGCTGCCTTTTCTATTCTAGCACTAGTAAGACTCCAGCTGGTCCCTTTCATCTCCTAGTTAAAGGCAACTGAAAACAGCTGCCATCTGCTTGCATAATGTTTCTCTCTGAAGACTTGGTATCACCAGTCAGTCATAAATGCCTGTGTCCATACAGAGTACATATTTCATTTTCAGCAAACCTTTTAAGGAATCTAAGGGGCATGAAGATCCCCAAGTTACAGTTCTAGTCTAAGAAGTAGCGACTTCGCCTTGGCAGTAGCTATATGGGAAAAACATGGTGATAGTTACACAACATAATGCTGACAGTGCTGCATCTCCTGTGTGAGTAGGTAGAGAGAGAGGACTGTGCTCTGGGCAGAAGACTGCATGTACCACCGAACTGAATTTGTCTTTGGAGCTGTCTAGGCACAGCAAGAATAACACTTTGGATTTACCAAGGACTTGTCCTATCTTTCCAGCAGAACAAGGAAGCTGAGTCATGGAGCTCCATCTGTGCCTTGCCAAGAGCAGTATGCCAAGGGCAATCCCAGCCCCTTCTTACATGCTCTTTCAAGCACACTTCCTTAGCAATTTAGAAATATATATGCCCAGCACTTTACACCTCCATTTATAGCAATTTCTTACACAAAAAGCTGACTTTTGTTGTTATTTGCTCCATTTCCATAAAAAAATTTAAAGTGAATATCACAGGGCAGATATTGTACTCCAGCTTGCACTCAAAATCTCACAGTTAATGCAGACAGCTGAATTTAACAGTCAGAATTAGGGCTGCAATTGAATTAGCTGCTCTTGTAGGACAGTGCCTATAGCTGTCCCTGAGAGTGCTGATTATCCCTGGGTAATACCAAATAAATGGTGTCTGGAACTCAACATTGCTGCTGATTACAGATGGGCATTTTGGAGCCGATCCAAATATTTGCTTGTGTTTTAAAGACAGAATATGATACTAACTGAATTTAAAATATATTACAAGATTCAGTAATGAAAGAGAAATTACATTGCTGGAATTTTTGACCACTTTTCCTCTCCCAAATTGAACACTTATATTTAAAAATTCCAAGTTTACAGCTGGACACTGTATACAGCTGAAGAATATCATATTAGATCACTGTATACTAGGCACAGCTAAATGGTGTTTCATTCCAATGTCTCCTATAGTGTTTTAAGTGTACTGTAATTAACTGTTAGCTATTGGTCAGTTAAAGTTTTTTAGTTGAAATTAAATCAGTGACAGTTTTCTTCTTTTCCCAGAATGAACATACTCTGTGGTATGAGGGAATACCTTCTTTGCTTTAGGTCATTTGGATATTTTCAACTTGCTTCAAGTATGTGAAGGGCTCTTTTGCTCATACAATTCCTACTCCACTGTCCTGACAAAACCATGTCTTGGCTCTTATTGCATAGTCCCAGTGGGGAACATGGATTTTGCCCATGTGCATAGTATTGTAAATTAAGGAATAAAGTCGTAATACTTTGGAACTAATAGTATCTTCTCTTTCCATTATGGAACTTGGCATCAAAGCTGGTGTGACTAAGCCAGCTCTTTCCATTTAAAAGTTGACTATCAATCCTATTCTTTAAAAAAAACTTCAGAGATGATTATCATAACATTTTATCCATAATCAGTTAGAAGGTGCATTTGCTTTTTCCAGGTCACAGATATTTGGGGCTAAGCAACTTCCAGGTTTCATTTTTAAAAAAGTCTGCAAAGTATGATGGAAATTTGAACCAAGGTTAATTCCTTGCACACTTCCATCGGTATGACTGACAGAGAACCTGGAAGGTCAATGGTCTCAAAAAAAGTGCAAGTACCTCATGTCTTCCCCTCTGTATAACTGCTTGTTTCAAAAGCTTATCTGAGAAACAGACACTTCTGCCATGGCAGAAATGAATGGGATTAAAAGTAACATAAAACTAATTTTGTGTTCAAAGCACCTTGACTGACAGTCTGTGCAAGTCACTGGAAATGTACAAACTTCCTCCCACACTTTCCCATAAATATGCCTCAACCCTTGACAGACTGCACAAGCAAAGGGTGGATTTGTGACCTTGACTATCTCAGCTTTAAATCAGTGCCTAGCAGTACTACCAAGCTTGGTTTATATAAATCAGATAAAAATAGGTGGCAAATTCTATTTACTATTAGACAACTAAGTGCAAAAGGTATGAAAAGTTACATCTGGTCTACTGTTTCCTTGAACAGGTTTATAGGACTGGCTAAATGCATGGGTGATTTCAGCAACCACACTATATCAAACCTGTTAAAAAAGCAATGGGAAATAGTGTGGTAAAATATTTGACATTGTTTCATCCTGCCTTCTTCTAACACAAAACTACAGCCCTCCTTTGTGACCAAAACCATGCCACTGTCTGGATGGAAGCACAATCAAAATTTAAAGATTGTTTTCTGATCAAAACTGCAGGGCTGTGTTTTGAATATTTAAATTGTGGGGATTACTTTTCTTCCCAGCAGCATCTCATGACTACCAACTAACTTATTGCTCTTTCAGATTGCTGAAGTTTCTCATGAGACTGTTTCCCATTTGAAAACCCAACTCAAAATAGAAAGGTACTGCTCAGCTGCTAAAAATGGACATAGACAGGTAGCAATGACCTTCTGGTACAATCACTGGGCACAAGATGCAGAATAAAATGTATGAATTTATTTGGGTGAAGCAGTAAAATAGTGCTAAAGGACCTGCAGAAGCATTCCCTTCCAGTTTCTGCAATCTTAATGAATGTTTCAAAGCCATCTTAGCAATTCTTCTATTGTACTTGCCTGACAGACGTGCTGCCTTTCTGCTAAATCAGTGGAAGGAAGAGGATGGCATTTACAACTACCACTGTCTGCCTGCAGTTCTGCTGTCCATGAGACAGAGAAAAGATGGAATTACCTAAAATAAACCATTTTCTCCAGTAAAGCAACTTAATAAAAAAGGGGCTAGTAATATGATGTCTGTAGTCTTTTTTTGCCTGTATTTCTTCAGATTTTATCCTACAGCCTGCCTATAAACCTTGCCAGAATATCTGGACTCCCTTTTTATTTGGCAGCAGATAAGGCAGAGAGGCCCTTAGATTTAATATAGCTTAGAGATAAGAGGTGATAATGCCCCTAAATGAAAGTGCTAGAGTTGAAGTTTGCTTACCTACCCTGACTTCCTCCAAAACTCCAGATGTGTCGCAGTTGTGTCTCTAACAGTCCCATAGCGTGGGACAGCCACAGTGCATGAGCCACTGTCCCAAAGCAGGCAGGACAGGGTGGATGAGAGGAGGATTTGGCAGACGTGCTCTAGGAAGGCCCCAGAGCAGGGCAGCAGGAGCTGCTATGGTCAGCTCTGCAGACATCAGTGTCTGATACTGCTACATCTGCCTTTGCAGAGCCTGCAAAAGACCCCGATATGTGTTTTGAATATCTGCTTTCTGGCACTTGCCTTGAACTTTTGATGCTAACACTTGAAAAGTAGCTGCAGGTCTGCTAAAAAAAGTAATGCTTTGACAGTGCTGAAATTCAAACCATACACTGAACATTCACTTTTACTACTATCTTGTAAATAAGATTATCAAAGACGTTGATAAGAAGAAAGTTCTGTGATGACAAAGTTGATCACATCATGCAGCACCAGGATTCTCTCCTTCTCTCATCTACTTTTTGAAAACTCTGAGAATTTTAGTATCCAAAAATAGTATCTCGGAGTTGACACTATAGCTATTTCCTACAATGACCTATTTTTACTGTAAGCTTCAAACAAACTCCACTTGCATGAGCCTGGTAAAACATAGGAGAAAGTAACTTTGCACTCAGTGGAAGGGAAGTCACTCATTCCAGCACACCCAGGGTCACACACTGCTGCACAGTTCCTTTTGCCACCCTTGAGGGGCAGAGGCAGGAAACACAACAGCAACTCTTTGACATGGAGGCAGCTGCCACTGCCAGCTGGGCTGTCCCCAGCAGCAGATATGAATTGGTACAGCAAGGGATGATGCACAACAGCTTTTCTGCTTTCTCCCTCATGTCTTTAAAGGCCACTGCTGATGCCAATAGCAGGCTGCCTTTCACAGCTTGAGCGTATTTCTCAAGCTGCTGTGTAGTCAGCTGAATGGGTGGAGGCCTCCTTCCCTCCTTTTGCTGCTGCATAATTCACTTTTCTTTCCTATCTCTTTTCACCTTTACTCTTTTTTCCTTCAGCTTTCTGGTCATATGTCACTCCTCTTTGTCTCGCTGAGCCCTCTTGATAATGAAATAACAATTTAGATAGCTGTAAATTGCAAAGATAGTTCAGAATATCCTTGCCAGATGTGTTGCTAATTTAATGTTGTATATTACACTTGGCAATTCCTTCTCTGTTTCATTTAATTAAAGTTTAATTCTCGCTAGTTGTAAAAAATACTATTTTTCTAACTCAGCTTATGTTCTAGCACTAAACTATGTTTTCAGGAACAGTTTTATTCTATTTGCAGAAATACCAAATCTCCCTCTGTCTGTCCAAAAGAATCCATCTTAGAATGGAACTTAAGTTCCAGTTGTAAAAATGCACTGTACTATCATATTTTAAGAGAAAGGGAATGGTTCTTTATGGAACAAAAGTACAGTCGATATGTTTTAGGTATTTTAATGAACTTCATGAGGTTCAACAGGGCCAAGTGCAAGATGCTGCACCTGGGTTGGGATGACCCCTGGAATCAATACAGGTTGGGAGATGAAGGGATTGAGAGCAGCTTCAGGTTCTCCCTCCAATAGGGAGTTGGATGTGGAAGAGCAAAAAGCTCAGCAGTGTGCAGGCTCAGCTATTTCAGGCAAATAGAAAAAGAGGAAATTTGTTGTGTTTGTTTTTAAAGGAAATTGGTTTGGAATGGACTCCCACATGGCACAGTTTGCTCTGCACTTACTTTTCCTTAGAATTCCTTTTTCTTTTGCCTGTTCCAGACAGATGCTCACACTATGCAGATACTACTGAAAACATACAGTAAGAAATATTTAACCCCTATGGTCAGCTTTTGCTTTGCAGTGAGCTACCTGTAGGCAGACCCCCACAAAACTGAAGAGAGGTTAATGCAAAAAAAATCAACAAAATACTGCCAAGCACTCTGTATTAGCTATTCCCAGAAACACATCTATCCGCAACAAGGGAAACACAAGTGGCTGAACAAAGTAGTTTGAAATCCTACCCCAAAACTGCACATATGAAATGACTATATGGTTGTAATAAAGGTGGCAGCACCATTTATCTGGCAGCGAGTTACTGTGCCCATAAACAAGTCTACTGCTGAAAGGAGAGATCTGTGCCTCAAGATACTATAGTGACAAGTGGCAATTAAGAGTAGGTAGCACATTGCCCTCCTTATGATAAACACAATTATATAACATTGTTATGCAGTGGTATTTTTCACTGTCTGCTTTTGCATATATGCCATTTTAGAAACAGGATAAATAACTGGAGATGTTCTTCCCAATAGATAGGACTGCCTGAGGTTATTCACATGCTAGAGATTCAGTGCTCAGAAAGCTTTAAATAAACTGAGCCCAAATAAAGGAAATCAAATGAACCATTAGAGAACTGGAAGAGGATTTATTTTCTCAAGACAGTGGTCTATAGGAACTGTACATCATCTGCAGATGTAAGTACAAAATGAACACAGTTTCTTCCAAACTAAAGTGTGCTGTTAAATGGGAACTGTTAGCAGTAGGCTAGATACACATTGCTTCCCACCTGCTTCTCTGTCCTCCACCAAGTAAAAAGGGATAGCTTTTCTTCTCAGTTCTTCTCAGTGTCCCAACCTTTTTGCTTTTCCATGCTAAGAACAGAAACAAGGGTAATGGAAAGAAAGACAACAATTACTAGCACTGAGTTTCTTTCCCTCATCTCTGTTGTGCTATCTGATGACAGGAATACAAAGGGTGTGGGTAGACTGATAAAGGAAATTGATTAGTTTTGGGAATCAGAATTAAAATGTTGGCAACTATTAATGAAAGTTTCCTTCTTGATTTGTAAACTAGGGAAAGGATAAAAAGTCATGAAAAGCTTGCAAGAGAATTTTCAAGAAGAGTGTGTTGGTCTAGTCAACTATACTAAATCAAAACAATTGTAGATCTTCAAAGAGCAAAGGAAAATATATGATTAGTGCCTTCAAAATAGACATTTACAATGAAGATATTTCAGATATATCCTGAGGATTTACTTTTTATTCTCCTTCAATAAATTCACAATTAACATCAGATTCTTCATCTCTCAGTCTTATCTGAGACTTTAAGTTTAGACTGCAAACACTTAACCAGTTTTCAGGAAACTGAGTGTCATTTTCTATACAAACTCTAAAGCAGTATTCCTTAAACCTTTTGCAGATGCATCTCCTTTTGCAGTACCTTCCTTTCTAAGTGTTTACAGGCCAGGATAAGAGCTACTTTTAACTGCTGACAGGACATCAGTCACACCAAGGTGGATACTAGACTCAATTCAGACTCCTCCTCTTTGATCCCCCATGACCACAACACACTGTCTGAGACACATTGACTCCGAATATAAGAAATAAGAGGGTTATTAGTGCAGCTGCTGTTTTTTTCTGCCATTCATAGAACAATATTTTCCACATGAAATCTGTCATTTCAAGATAGCTATAAAGAAGATGTAAACCATAACTATAACCCATGAGAAAGTCAAATGTATCTGAGACTACAGTGAACAAACCTGAACTCCCAGACAATTCTACACAAATTTATGGTGCTTCATTGGCAGAAAACAGTTATCTTCAGTACCAGTGCTAGACCAGACACAATCCTGTTTAGCAGGAAAGCAGGAGAGAGATTCTGTAACCTAGGGAAAAGTATTAAAGAAAACAGTCCCCATCTTTGCAGAAGCTCTCATAATACAAACAATCCAGAGCAGTAGTGCTTAGAGGGAAGACACTGCAGTATTTAAAGGGTGTTATTGTACAGTTCACCCTAGACTGTAGATAAGATCTACAGTTGGATACATTATAAATGAGAATTTTTAAAACAAGAAGCAAATGTTTACAGATGGGAAAAAAGTGTCACTGAACTACTCTTCAATATGGAGGTTGTTTAATGAGCTGGGCGAAGGGATTTTCAGCTTTATACAAGACATTTTTATGGTTGGACTATGTTTGTTAAACTTGCATTAAATTCATCACTGGTGTAATCCCAATGACATTAGGCACAGGAATCAACCATTGGTTGAGGCTATACAACCTCAGTTAGACTAATTTCCTCTCCCTGAGACAAATCAAGAAAGCACACAGACACAGGTCTCAAAGAGGGAAAAAATCAGATAAAATTGAGTGAAGAGAGAAGTGTCATGTAGATGTCTACACCAAATTAAAGTCCTGAATTTGCAGTTAGGTATTAATGTTGGAGGCACTTTTTGTCCATAGATATTTCAGTGTCCCTCCCCTCTTGACATAGCTGAGCAGAACAGCTCTAGACAGTGCCCAAGTGGAATCAGGGTCCAGAAGTAAGCAGGTTTTTGCTAAATTTCAGTGCAGTAGATATTTCTAGATTGACACAGAAATCCTGAAATCAGCCTCCATAACAGAATCTGACTGAAGAACATGTCTATATTCTGTCCCATTAAAACAGCAAGAAAAAACATCTGTGGTTTAGTCATATAGATGAATGATAAAGCTTGAACACCTATGGACAATCTTCAGGTTATATATGGAGGAGAGAAAATATTATGTGTAGAGACATTTTTGGGAGTTACACCAACATGTAAATATATGTTATTTATACAATCCAAATAGTGGCTACCGTATAAATCCTTTATACAAAACAGGCATTAAATCCAAGTATACATTTAGTGCTCTCCATTCACATTTGTATCTTTACCTTGATTTCACTTGTGTTCAATCCATTGATTGCCTCTACCTTTTATCTAGAGGATTATTGCGTCACATGTATCATGCCATTCATCTTTACTGTATTTAACAACAAGTTTTACAATTAAAAATAAATGTTTTACGACAAATACTGAGCATATGAAGTTCACCTGAGGTTAATGAACACTCACCTAGGAGAAACAATACAGATGGGGGTTTTTTTCAGCTTAAGTAGCTGGAAAAAAAACTTTCCCAAGCCAAATATTAAGATTTATGTTTGTACAGATGAACAAAAACATTTTTGTAAACTAGTTGCAGTGATAAGAGATTTGTTCTTATTTCTTCTTCATATAATAGAAAAAAAATCACCTGACAAATAGGATTCTAAATCTAACATAAAATTCTAATTCTGGCACCAAATTCTGATTTCACCACTTTAAAAGAGCTTCAGTAACTTAAATGACTTCAACAGAACCTTAAATTGCCTTCACAATTCTCTCTTAGTTTCTTTAATCACATTTCAATCATTTATATTATGAGAACTGCTGAAGTATGTTCCATGTAAATTCAGACTTGGCCTTTTGTACAGATTTTAATCGGAGATGAACATTTAGGAGTGATATAAATAGCCATCAGAACCTAATTGAGGACAACCTCAGTGTAAAGAACTGAGAGATAAGAATGAGACTACACAGAAATGCTCAAACTTATGATTTAAAAACTAATTAATACAATTTATTTTGAAAGAAAGAAGAGAGTGATAAGAAAGAAAAAGGTCTTCTGAAACAATTTCAAGGATTGCAGCTGAGAGAACGATGTCACCAAGACAAAACAAATTGGGTTCTACAGGCAGGAGAGGAATTCAGTAAACATGAGGAGCATGTGTCATTTGGCCAGTTAGATCAGCCCAAACGGTAAAATCTCAAAGATCATGCCAATTATAATGACAGTGCTAGGATAATTAATGAGAATTGATTTCCTCAAAGAAGCAAAAAGTGAAGAAAAGACGAGAAAGAAATAACAATCAGGAGACAAAGATGTACAAAGTTTTAGGGAAGAGGAAAAAAAAGAGGACAGATTAAATGTAAAATGCACACATAAACTGATAGAAATAGAGGAAACCCCAAAGAGTTCTGGAAATCCACACTGACTTTGTAAGAGAGATTCATGACTTACTTCTTTGACATCAAAGCCTTATCTGGCCTGAGGATGATACTCCTGAGGAATTAATCTTAGGGTCAATGAAAACTTAGCTATTTTAAAAGACAGAACACAGACTAGAAGAAAATTTAATTCCAGCTCCTTACAAATAAAGTTCAAACTCAGAAAGGGAGAAAGTCCCCATAACCATTAAGGATTACACACATGGAGGTTGCTATTGATGTAGAAAGTGATAAGCCACTAAGGTGAAATGTTGCAATGAGGGAGTATGAGACAGGTGGATTTGATCTAATAGATTCACAAAGGTAATTTTTTTAAAAGAACATTATCTTTTAAATTAAAACTAGGTTTGTTAGCTCTCTGTATCTTTAATGACTTTTAAGATATGGTTCACAATTCTTAACTATTTGTACTTGTGAGGAATATGAAAAGTTGCAGTGTGATATTTTTTGTGCTGGCACCATAGATGTTCACTAGTTCCATATAAAAACTTCTATCTGGTACAGCTAATCAGGATATTTGGGTGTTGAACTCTGGCAGCAACCAGTGGATGAACTCTGGAGATCTACATCACTGCTTGCCTTTTAAGAGTCTGGCAATTAGGTTATTAGATATTTGAATAAGATTTTTTAAGACAATCAAAGTGACTTCATAAAGAAATCAAATGCACTCTGAGAGCACACTGAGGTTATGTTCCAAATTCGTCCCTGGGAAGCCTAGTGGAAGCCAGCACTTTTATTGCCAACAGAGAACTCTAGATAAGCTTAGGAGGTGATGCTGAGAAGGTTAAGCACAACAATGAGGAGATATAAAACAAGAGTAGCCAAAAGACAATTATACCACATCCTTCATATGTCAATGAAAAAAATTTGCACTGGTTTCAGTAAGTCATGATCAAAATTTACTGGAAGAAATACTTCAGGATGAGGGGTTTTTTCCTAGATTTTATAGAATCTCCCAGAATTTCCTGTTCAAAATGAATCATGCATAGCTCTAGTTGAAGCAATTGCTTCTGAAGGCACCATACATTTGTAAGACATGTATTAAACTCCACCATTTTTTGTAAGATGAAGCAAAGAACAGAGCAGTATCAAAACTCAGAGGTAATTTCAACTTCCTAATTACATCAGCTCAACTGAGTCAATATAATCGTAATGGGTCGAGAAGGGAAACAGAGATCTGGCAAATGAGATAACATTTTTCTCAGTTTCATGATTTTCAATGTTCCTATCAGAACAAACAAAAGGTAAAGAGTCCCTAGCCAGACAGAATTGCAGGAGAATATCTCAACATATTTGTCTCTACCTGACCTACGTACTGTGCTAAACCTTCCTGGAGTTAAGCAGCAAACATAGATACTTCAGAGATTTTCTCTCAGATGGAACATTCCCAGCAAATGCACCATACCGGTATAACTGGAAGGTGGACTTTTTTAGTATGGAGTAGCATTAAAATTTACTAGTGAGGCATGAGCCTGAGCTTCACTGCATGCTTATATGTCAATGAAGATAAAAAGTTCCTATTTCTTTTAGAAAACCAGCTAACCTTAAAGGCTTTTAACCAGGGCAACAAGTTGTGGCATTCCATAAATGCACCATTCTGACATGAGGGGGTAAACCTGTTGATTGAAGGTGCAGAAAAACAAGATTTTGCATCCATTTTCACTGAAAAGATCAACCATGGGTTCTTTTTTTTCAAGAACAGTAGGCATTTCTGGAGTTTTCTTTCTCCCCTAATAAACCTTATGGAGGAAGAAGAAAAGGTCAGGAGCACTGGTGTAGAAAAGGCTACTGCAGCAGACTGAAAAAAGAGCACTGAAGAATGAGCATGAGAGTAGCCTCTGAGTATGTAAATGGTCCTCATCTGCTCCCAGTTCCTCAGAAGCTGCACAAAAGGCACTGAGCTTACACAGATTTAGGAGGGTGGATTAGTTAACCTCTCAACCCTCAGCCCTATTATTTTCCATGAATCAGCAGAAAGAGAAACTCCCTTCTTATACAAATCTCAGTTCTTGAGGCTCCAAACTCCCATTTTTCTTTTCAGGTGTCTAAATTATATAAACACAGGAATCTTATCATTAGACATAAACCAGACCCAACAAAATTACAACACGCATCAGTTATCAGTGGATTCTTGGTCCTGCCCCTATTGACTTTCTTAGAAGAGAAGTGCAAACATAAAATACACGATGCAGATCTTGACATGCATACAAAAAATAGGAATAATCACTGTGATGATTCTGCTTATTGGATTTGATAATCTGTAATTTTGCCCATTTTTGTCATCAAGGAAATTCCATTCTGTTCATACATTACCATTGGGAACTAGGACACTTTCAAGGTATCTAACAACTACTGCAAGTGTCTACCATTTATTTCTTGCCTAACATCATCTTTATTCATCACAGAGTACCCTATAATTACACATATTCAGAGACTTTAATAAACATATTTTTTTCTCCCACAGCCATCTTCACCATAAAACAGATGTTTAGTCAGGCTGGCAAGCTTCCCTTTCCTTAGAACTGTTTTTATTGGGTATCGAAAAAGAGATCATAGGACATGAAAATGAGGTGAAATGGACTCTTGCTGAACCAAACATAAGGGTTTGCTCCATTTTTCCTGACATTACCAGCTTTCCTCCGGCTGCATAATGTGATCATTCATGCAAGTCACTTTGCGATCATTTCTGGTAGTCCCAAATTAGTTTCTGCTGTTTGGTGCTGGAAGACAACATGTCAGTTCCTTGGAGAAGCAAACCAGCAGCACTAGAAATTATAAGCTTTCTGAGGTCAGACATATACATGATTCTTGTTTCAGCCTTGTCAGACAAGCTACAGAGATCTTTAACTTCAATTATTTGTAACTGCCTGGAAATCAGCATAAACTGTCCATATGGGAAGCTTGACAAAGCTGTCAGTAATGCCTATTTCACTGCATATCTATGCCAAAGAACCTTCTGTTCGTACAAAATTAGACAATGATCTTAATTTTTCTTTTCAGTTCCCTACTAAGTATTTTAGGAAGAAAGAAAGGAGTCTACAGTTAGGTAAAAATGTAAGTCAAGGATGTATGCCCAAAGGAAGCACAGACAGCAGTAAATGGGCAAGTGTAATGTTGTATCCACTACTGAGCACATAACCCCCAGGCACGTATTTGACCGAAGCTACTTTCCGCAGCTTGCACATTTTTGCACACAATTTATAGTTGAATTACGTGTCACTTGTTTGGGAGTTTAGGCAGATTAAGTTTGGCATCTGATTTTCAGTAACATGTAGGAAACACTAGAATAATTTACACTTCCATAGCATTACTATACACCCAGAGTAGTGCAATTTAAACCAGTAAAATGTACGAGTTTGCATCTGGAATGCTGACTTAATTTATTGCATAGCTCTGCAGTTGATTTCTGAAGTAAAACCCAGGCTCTGTTGAAGTCAATAGGAATTTTACCACCTGCTTCAGCACAGCCCAGATTTCATCCTTATGATATGGGCTTGCACAGCAGAGGGAAAGAAACAAAAAAGAGATCAATAGGATTTTTTCAGTTTCATACTCTTGGCTGAAATGGTCAGAGCTGGAAGAAGGAGTATCTATTTGACACTGCTAGTTTTTAAATTTGGTCAGGAGGTCTAGTTTGGTCCTCTGCAATTGTGGCTACAGAGGGAGGTCCTCTGTGGCCCGGGAAAGCTCCAGCAGCATAGGAAAAGCGTTGCTGCCTTGGGAGCAGTTGCTGCAAGGGCTCCTTCAGGCTATGAAGAGCTCGGCACATCCTACCAAAAGAGGGAGAAGGGAGGCATTGCCAGACCAGCCTCAGGCATCTGCAGGCCTGGAAGTGGCAGGTTGTGGTGTTTTCTAAGCAGACTGAGGTCTGTTTCTCACAGCCCAGATTTGGCGCCAACTGGGTGTTGTTCCTTGGCAGTGTCCATACCGATTAAGATCACTGAAGCAAACAGGGAAAACAGCCCTCTCCTCCTTGAAAGCAGTTTCTGCAGTGCTACGGGTTAAGCAATGCAGAGAAGTTGGATACCATGTGCTTTCATCTGGGAATTACCAACACAGCTGCCTGAGTCCTGTGCCAATTTGTGACTTCTCACCAACACGTGAATAGCATAAATGGTGTGGAAATGCTCCTCCCCATGCCATCACAGCCATTTTAATCACTGTGATACAAGCACTTCTACGCAGAAAGCACTGGAAAAGATGGTTTTACCTAGAAATTTTCTGAGCAAAAGTCAGCCATGAAAGCTAAACCACAAATTTTGTCCAGAACTTGATGTATTTTCCTTTTCAGTCTCTAACATCCACTTAAGACTACAGAACATATGTAGTTGTTTTAACTGGACTATTGTACCTCTAGGAGCTTGTGATCCATGCGCTGGTTAGCGGCAGGCACAGGCACATGCTGTGCTGCACATATTTCTTAGCCTTCAAGACCATGCTGTGCTCTATATATCCCTTAAAGCTAAACTCAACTGGTTAATCATAATGGAAAAGCCTGATGATCACTCTCACCTGGCACCAGCGATGATGCCACCAGGATGTCCTTGTCTTTATCTTGAAAGGAAGCAGCTTATTTTATTTCTAAGAAAGTCCTATAAAAACTTTGAAGACCTCAATGCCAGTGAATCTCACCCTTGACAGGAAGTCTGAGCAGCATGTCATGCCCTGACCATAGGTCAGTCTGATGCCACACCTATCTTGAGGTTCCCAGCATCAGAAGGGACACAAGATTTTATACCTTGCTACTAGCTTTGGTGCTGAACCAGCACTCTGGTGCAAGACAATGTAGAGAAGTGATTTTAACATCCTTGTTTTTTCCTTCTACCCAAATACTCCTGAAGGCATATTAGGGAAGCTAATTAGTGCTATTCAGCAGAAGCAAGGACAGGAGGATTTAACCCTAAACACTGCAGAATAACTGAGCTTCCAAACTGTTTTCTCTCTTTACACTGCATTTCCATCTGCTGCTTTAGAAACTCACATGTTTATTGCCAACCAACCAATAATCCCACCCTGCACTTTGAGAGCCAAATTTACTGGGTAACTCAGGTACTCAGGTGGCTCATAGTTCACTGAGATCAGGTTTGATGCCAAAGCTTTTCATGGAGTCAGATTGCAGGCTGCAGCTAGGAGAGCTATCCTCTTGTGAAATACATCCCACTGAATTTAGCAATGATAAGAAATACAATGCCAGAATGATAAACTCCTAGTCAACTCTGAACTTGTGTGGGATTTGCTGCTCCAGTTTGAACTCTGTAAGTCTATAGGGCCTCATCAGATTCATCCAAGGGTATGCAAAGAGCTGGCTGATGTCATTGCAAGACCTCTCTCAATGATTTTTGAACAGTCTTGGGAATCTGGACATGTCCCAGTGGACTGGAAGCTGGCAAATATTGTCCCAGTTTTCAAGAAGGCCAAGAGGGATGACCCTGGAAATTACGGGCCTGACATTCTCACCTCAGTGACTGGTAAAATTATGGAGAAGATTATTTTGAGAGGTACTGAAGTGGCAGGCACTGATGTCTTCTCTCTGGTGACCAGTGACAGGACCCAAGGGAATGGCATGAAGCTGTGTCAGGGGGAGGTTTAAGTTGGATATTAGGAAAAAGTTCTTCACCCGGGGGTAGTTGGGCACTGGAACAGGTTCCCCAGGGAAGTGGTCACAGCACAAACCCTGATGGAATTCAAGCATTTTGTCAACACTCTCAGACACATGGTGTGATTTTTGAGGTTGTCCTGTGCAGAGTCAGTAGTTGACTTGATGACCCTTCCCACTCAGGATATTCCATGATATTTCCTATGTCCTATGAAATAGGACTTTCATGCTGAGGAGCACAGACAATCCTTTGTGTTTGTTGAAGTTGTCACTTGCAATGTGGAGGAGAAATGCCTGTGAGCTCATAAGAAGAAAGGAAAAGTCAGAAAAAATACATCAGTATTTGTAAAATTAACAGTAGGTATGTACACATGGTAAACACGTATTTTAGAATCATATAATATCCTGAGTTAGAAGGGACCAACTTCACTTCCTGGAAATCTGATGTCACCCCTAGTTGTAGATCACTTTAGTCTACTGCAATTAAAATGCTTCCCTTCTACTTGCAAAGGTTATCTGAGTCCCTAGTTCAGAAAAGACCCTGAAATATCTTGAGAAGAGAAATTCTTGATTCCTCATCTGGGAAATGTGGAAATTCAGGCATTTGTAGATGAGTTCCTGTGTTGTGCCATCCCTCCAGTCCCTGCAGGCTGTGATCTGGAGAGCTGGCAGGATACTGCAGCTGGCAGAGATCCTGCTCCCTGAGCATGCGAGTGAGCAAGGCACACACTGTCAGCTTCAACACCTGCTAAATGGGAACAAAACTCACCACAATGATGCAATATCCATCCTATCACTTGCAAAAATATTCACATCTATATCCATGATAAGGCTGAAATGTTGGGCTTCTTTTAGTTGGTTTTCCAGTGACGGCTAATGCTGCTTATCATCGCTTTACACCTCATGCCCTAAAAGTTCTCTGAGCAGCAGTAAACTGCAAATTCTCTATTGCAAATACACTGTGAATAACTTGCTGAAGACCTCATTAAAGAATATTACTTATGGTGAGAGTGGTATCAATTTTGAGAAATCTCCTTTGTGATAATGGGTTTTCAGATGTGCTTTAAAGCAAAATCTAAGATTATTACTTCAAAACATATGTGTATATATATTATTACTGCTTGGTTTTTATTTATGCTTTTGGCATGGAAGTGCTATGTCACAATCTGCACAGAATCCTATTTTTGTCAAAAAAGAGCCTGAGCAATAGCTAACACTTCTCAGCAAATAGGCCCATACACCAGTCCTGACTATAAAACCAGCCATGAACAGCAAGCAGTTGGCCTTAGTTTATTGTTCTTCAATAGATTTTATCTTGGAACAAATTGCTTTTCAAAAAGCAGGAGCTTCAGGAAACTTGAAAAGCTTTTAAAGCAGACATTTCTATTTTACATCTTAAACACAGAACTGCATTCCTACCCAAAAACCTGTTAGCACAGCTGAGAAAAAAATGCTTGATAGAAAGGCATAAGCCATCAACTCTAAAGATGGGATCAGCTCTTAGCATATGGAACAGAAAAAAAAAAGCTTCCAAAAATATTTGTGGGAGACACTGACTTTCTGTTTCTACTCTTCTTTCAAGGATTATCATGACTCTTTTCTTTCTTGCTTATTTGCATGTCTTTCAGTAAGTAGCTTTTTCCATCATTTTGTTTACTACTAAGCTCCCTATTATTTGACATACTTTCCCCTTATTAGTCACTTAGTTTTTCTTCTTTTATTTTCACCTTCTCCTTGCATTTTTATGTTTCTTTAAGACTCCTTGAGGGTTATTCTTCCAGGCTGCTCACACCCTGAAAAGTAAGACCTGACAGTTCAGTGTGCCTGTGATCATCCTTGTCTGAGAGAAGACGGCTTTCCTTTTCTTATCCTCATCCTCCCAATTTCCCCACAGATGCAGAACATAGTGGGCCTTTTCTTATTCCCCTTCAGAGAAGGAGCAAAACAGAGTGTTTTGGTGGGTTTTTTTTGAGAAAGATAGAGTGAGAGAGCTAACAGGTACCTTTTGGGTTTCTTCTGCAGTGGCTCCAGTAGCCCCAAGTCTTTGTCATTTCTCTTGTGGTCTCTACTACCTGCTAAATCTTCCCTCACTTCAGCACTGAGGGAAGAAATACTTCTGTTCACAGATGGTCAGAGGAAAAAAAACCAAAACACAGTGGGATTAAATCTACTGCTTCTGACTTAATTATTTTAAGATTTGAGCAGTTGGTACTGCAAGAAATCAGCCATATGACCTCTTGCCTCTTGCTTTCAAAAGAGTTTCCGCTTGGGTGCTGAGCACAACTCCATCTTCAAGCAGGAGTCTGAATTGTCAGGTTTCGGTGGAAAAGAAGCACTTTAAAAGTCTACCTTCTGCCTGCTGTCAGGTAACAGCATTTTGCAGAGGTAGGTGCAGAAACAAGCAAAACAAGCAGACATTGGGTGGCTTTGTACTGCACTGTTGTGGATGAACAGCTTTTTTCAAACAGACTTCCTAATCTATTAGTCTCTCTTGCCACACACAGACACACATGAGAAATACCTGTAGGCTAACATCACTCCTAGTAACACAAGGCAAATGTATTTATGCATCGACTGTTGAACAGTGTTTTATGCAATGTGACACCACACACATGCCTGAGAGAAGTTCAGAGCAATAAGCATTTTGCTATTGCGTTTGTTTCAGCTGAAGTGGTGGAGCAGAGAGATCAGCAGAGTAGCGCTGTTGGATGTAGCTGCCAGAGATTAATTGTGACCCCTGTGACTGGCCAGTCAGGCAAATTCCTGCAGCACTTCTCACCAAGGGACAGGCACCACATCTTGTGCAATTCATAGCAAAGAAGCATTTTGTTACAGTGATAGTGCAGCTCCTTTTTGGTGTAACATGCTCCCCATCTACTCCAATCACAGACATCACTGGATGTGTTTACATAGAGATACATGTTCTCTCACACCTTGCATTCTACTTAATTTCCCCACTAATATCAACCTGGAGACTTTCTGTTCATAGGCACATATATTCCAGGTCCAGAAGAAGTCTTAGAGCTAAAACTTTGTCATATACAAGATTAAACCACTGAAGTGATCAGGCTGAGATGAAAGAAACCAGTCCAAAAGTCCTATGTAGCATCTCAACCCAAATTTTCAGTTTAATAGTAAACTGTGCAAAAGACCAGGATTTAACAACATTATTGTGGTGGGAAAATGCAGGAAAAGTTTAAAGTGGAAGAAGAGCTCAGGGCACAGGCCAGAAAACACATATACTTATTTTAAAGCCATTCCCATCTTAAGCATACTGAAATATATGTTACTTAATATAGTGTCATGCAGCTGGATGCACACCTAACTCCTTCCGGACTCTTAGCATCCTGTTGCTAGCTCGTTACTTATCATTAAAGACAAAATACATTAACAGTATTTGCAATGCAATACAGTCATGATCTATTAAATGAGGCAGGGTTCTGGGCTGTTCTGCTGGCTTTGCAGTTGTCACAGTGTCACTGACTCCTCACTGTACCTTTGGTCTAACTGCAGTTGGAGACTGTTGACAAAAACGATGACCCAGGACTTTGTCTCTCATCAGCTGCTCTCTATCTAACACAGTGTAGGCCATCTCTTACTTGAGAACTCCTGGTACTCCTGGAGAAAATTGAATCAGAAATATTTATAATTCTAAAAATCTCCAGGCTTCAGGACTGGTTTTCCTGGTTTCAGAACTGTGGGATTTAGGCAGACCTAGCACGGGAACGAAACTAGCAGCGTACTGACTGAAGAGTATGTTTTACATCATCTCTGAAATTGAGGATTATGAAACTGACAGGAGAGGGAGATCCCTGGTGTTAAAAATAGGATATTAACATGTATTTGAAAAACCAAAAAACCTCTAAGCTCATTATTTGCCTCTTCATCTGTAATTCCTATTGTTGATGGAGTATTTTATTTTCCTGGAAGTGAGGTTGACATTTTTCCCTATGTGATAGATACCAACAATTATCTTTGAGAGAAAGATTGTTTTGTGGTTAAAAGTGCGGCCCAGGACTCTGAAAATCTGCTTTTGTATTCTGCTCTACTACAGGTGATCCTTATGATGTTTGGCAATTCATTTGATCTTGTCTTGGCCCATTTTCTCTTTACTAAACTGAAGAAAATAATTTTTCCATACTTCATAGAAGAGTTATGGGCATAAATTAATTCATATTTATGAGGTACTAAAGGGATTCTGATGAGTACCATAAAAAGGCTGACTTACAAATAAAACTCTCTCTGTGTTCTGCTTTTCCACTGATATAGCTGTTTTTCTCTACTTCTTAAAGCAAGGACCTTTTTATTTAGAGTAATATTTTTTACTTGTGACACTTCTTGATTTTACCTCAGAACGATAAGTACTTGTACATTGCAGTTGCAGCAATTATTTTTATGCATGATATGCTGTATATGAAACTTTCAGTGTCCTTTATAGCCAAACAGAACAGAATAGTTTCTTTAAAGATTTATTTTTAAAGCCTGTGACAGAGCACCAGACTTGCAGCTGACAAGGCAGAAGCATTGCAACTTTACACATAAAGCAGAGGGAGGATGGGAAACAGAGAGAAGAATATCACTTATGATTACCCCACAGTCCTCAGGAGGGCTGACTCACGGGAGAGACAGCAGAATAACCTCCAATATGTATAAACTCTGCCTTCTTACTCCGCCTGTAAAACAGAAGTTTGTAGAGTGTCACTCAAGCTATTTTCAAACTTAGGGTGACAACCAAAAAATAAACAAATCAGGGTAAAGTCTCTTGGAAGAAAGCAGAGGAGACTATTCTTCTGTCCTTGACCATTCACAGGTAAACTTGAACCACTTTTTTGATATTAAACCCAGGAAACCTTTAGCAGAATCTATCACACAAATATTAGACCCTGCTGAGAATTTTAACACCAGCTTTGCCAATAAAATCATGTGCACAAATTAAGTTTCTTTTGTGGACTGAATGTACTTATTTCTCTATGTATATTTATGATGATACCCAAGCATTATGTAGAAATTAGCTATGCAGCCCTACTCTAAAATTCACGTAGGAAATAAAAACTTTCAAAATATGCCGAGAAAGAAATCTTTTGACTACTACAAAAAACAGCTCTAAAAACTCGAGAAAAGAAAGCAATTAAAAATCTTTTCCTATGCTTGAGCAGCATCAGGAATAATAGAAAGCTATGTGACATCATTCAGACAAACAGGTTGTTTAAAGTAAACTCCTAATCAGGAGAATTCAGTCAGTCCTCCAATTATCCTTCCCTTCAAATGTCATTGAGTTGGACAAGAAAGCCAATAGAAGAAGGAAGCATTTTAAGCCACATACTGCCACTTGCAGGTCAAAAGAAGTCCATGACAGCTAAATACGGTAAGGATGGAAGCACACAAATTCATAACCATGTAATGCAGGGTTTCAGAGAAATTTCTTAGAGGCACCTGGAAGAATTTAATTGACATCCTCAAGAGAGAGCAAGTTCGAACAAAGCTAGCTTTGTCACCAAGAAGGAAGTGCCTAGCAGCAGTCATATCTCTTAGAGTAACTGGGATTGTATATTCTGGTGACTGGTGGCACAGCAGGATGTCCTGGTTTCCACAACACAGGCACAAGTGCATGGAGACATTAGCATGTTGAGAAAATGCTCTTGGACACAGCACGTTGTCAGCTTGGGACTGCACCAGGGTGAGTCCTGGGCTTGGGGAAAGACAATGTGCTTTTAAACCATCTCAATCTCTCCTCAGGGCCTCTCTGACTCTTGGTGTCAGTCCATGCTGCCTTGGGACAGGTCTACACTGCACTAACAGCAGCATTTCCTGTGGGGTGGCTCTGCTGCCTTGGTGTTGTGCCCTGTTCTTCCCCTTCGCTGAGGGAGAGTGTAGATTTGACCATTTAGGTTTCTGCTCTGAGCTACTTTTCTGTAAAAAAGGTGTCTGTGAGGCTACTCATGCCAAGGGCTTGACTCCTCACCAGGAGAAAAAGCAGCAGTTGAGGCTATGGGTTTCTCCAGGCATGATGTACAGAGGAAGTAAGAGAGGACCAGCGGTCAGGAGGGGAAGGAGGGCAGTAGGCCTGCCATTCCCTGCCCACCATGGTGCCTCAGAAGCAGGCAGATGGGCTGGGAGGCTGCAGAGCCAGGGTGACACTAGTTCAGTGTGTCCCACTTGGCATGCTCCCGAGGCTGAGGTCCAGCAGAGTTCCATCTCAGGTGGCACTTTGAAGCTGCTGGTTGCATTTGAGCAGCCCGCAAGGGCCCCTGTGCTCTCCTGGGCTTGAGAAACAAAATACAGCAATGTTGGCCTCTGGGTCTACATCACAATTTATATTTGAAGGGAATTCACAGACTTTCTGCTGAGTTTGGAGGAGGCAGGGAGAGAAGAAAAATGAGGTCAACACATATGTAAGAGGTGGCCCCCATCTCACAGCAGGATGCATTCCTGCTGACGTTTAAAATTAATAACTTGTCAATGACACCTCAATTTCTCCATAAATAATATATTCTGGCACATCCATATTATGTCTGCATGATTACATCACAGTATCATCCTAGCCATAATTTGGGCTGACGTAAAAAGTAGTAAGAAGTATGAGATTATGAAAATATTAATTTATTTCCAGTTAGTAGGGTGATTGAGCACTGTACCACTTCAGTGAGAGAAGACAACCTGGGATCTGTGCCCTGGCTCACGTGCTGCTGTATTCTGACCTGCTCAGACAAATGGGAAAGAGAATTTTTTGTCTTGTTGAAAAGGTGACTGAACCTTCTTGGCTTTGGTTTTTAAGTGCAAGGTGAGTTTATTGAACTGTTTCCCCAAAGTATTTCAAGTAGATGAGAAGTAAGGAAGCTTAAATAATGGTATTCACTAAAATAAGTAGAAGTAAGAAAAATTCTGTGGAATTAACAGAACATATTACTTGATGTAAAACTTTATTTCTCCATTTTAGTAGTAGATTATACACATTTCGCTCACTGACAGAGAGATAATAATCATACAACTTAAGCTCAATGTCACTACTCAGTATTTTCAGATCATTTCATTCTTGCAATCTTTGTAATTAAGTATTTTGTCTTAAGCATTTTAGAGCAGTTATAAATGGTTTACATTTGATAGGATTCTCCCTTTGGTAGAAATTTGCTCATTTGTAACATGACTTAAAATTCTGCTGAAACGGTCTGAAATTAAATTATTAAAAAAAGAAAATATGTTAAATGTACAAGCATACAACATTAATTTGAAGACTCAAAGTATTGTGTAGCTCCAGATTTATTTTGTTTATTTATTATGACTGTAGTACAGTATTTAAATTTCAAAGAATTTTGGCAAGTCTATATTAGTACAAGTACAACAGCATCTTAGGCAAAACAACAGTGTATTGGGCTTTTCATCATTTTCTACCATTAACCTTTCCAGAAAAAATACTTACAATCTTGATATTTAAATGGAATAAATGTATTAAATTATTGGGTTTTTTTAAAGTCTTGCAAGAGTGGATGAAAATTATATTTGAATTTTTATGTTTTTCAAGCTAGGCCTCATTTCTACTTCCATATCAGTCAGCTACTCAAAGGTATAGACACCTGTCACTCAAGCAATTAAAGGAAAGATAAACCACATCCTCACAATCTTGCCTGAAGTGCTGTACATTGCCTGGCTGTTTGTAACTCTCTGGTTAAGAGGGACACATTTGTTCTGCACACCACAAAGTTCCATTAGTGAGCTTCGATTGCTCTCAGATACCTCAGACCATGTCTGGTTTGATGCCGCAGGCATCAGAGAACTGCGTCAGATTTCTGTGACCAAAGGGTGTGGGAAAATAATGACAGTCAATTAAACAAAACCTTGCTCTGTAACCTCAGCATAAATTTGCTTCCCAGAGCACGGCTGAGCCATTCAATTCTCTAGAACCTACATCTGATGAAATTGCTTTCCACTTTCCTCATGTTACAATTCAGGTCCTTCCCGTATCTTCTCTTTTGGGGTCTACATATTAGATGGCACTAATACTGACCCTACAAATGAAACAAAAGAAAAACTTTCCAAGTAAAAAAAAAAACCAAAACAAAACAAGGACTTTGATCCCCTACAAAGAAAAGCTAATAAGGAAATCTAGGATAATAAGAGAGAAGCCCTGAGCACCTGGAATTCTTCTGTCAGGTTCTTAGGTTGCTAACACAAACAAAGAACAATTGAATCAGAGCAGGCTACCTTCTGGTTTTGGACAGCAGTTACCACATGTTCTTTAAAAATGTACTGTGTGCATCTAAGTCTGGGCCCTGTCCCATTTCATACATGTTCAGATCATACTCTCAGCCGCCCACCCCCACAAAGAGTCAATTGTTAACCTCTATGGACACATCAGGGTCCACTGTGCAGAGCTCATCCTCACACTTTCTTCTCCTTTCATGCCATTCATTCTTCATCTGTAGCTTAGTATGCTGCATTATATATGCAAATATTCGGCTTCAGTGGTCCAACACTGTGAGCCAAAGAGGCCAGAGATTCTTTTTGTGAGGTTAAATTTCACAGAATTTTTGTGCCATGAGGGGAGAACCTGCTACTGACTAAACAATCTGAAGTAAATGTGCTCTGCACAAAGTAATTGGACAGATTTTGGCAGAAGTTTTCTCTGAAGCCCTAAGACACAATGCTGTAAAAATAAGCTGAACCCCTGGAAGTATTGATATTTCTTTATCCATTTTCAAGTCAAAGCTGTCACATAGCCTCCTTTGGAGGATTATAGAAATACTGGATTATAGAAACAAGTCCCAGATGATCAAGATGCTTGTCTGCGATGTGAAAGAGGTGAAAACTTGGACCCAGGATTCCTCCACCACCGAGGAAGCTGGAAGCTGTCAATTACATCTGGAGAGGAGAAGGTTTTGTAGAAAAGATGTCTGAGGGCTTACAGCAAAAGAGGAAATTAAAGTTGAAAGTTGGACACTTCGCAGAAAGAACAGAAAAAGTTCCCACCCTATTGCACGACCCCTGTTGCAGGATGCACCTGCTTTCAGGTGCCAAATTTCTACAATTACATCTTTTCCTCCCCTATGGAGATTGTAGCTGGCCCCAGTCCAGAACTGAGAAATCATTCTGAGTTTTTACGCAGATTAGTAAAAGTCGATTTTTTTTTTATCATTCTGAGTTTTTACACAGATTAGTAAAAGTCGATTTTTTTTTTAATGGAGGAAACGCAGAGAAGACCATGAAGTTTCAGTTTGAGCTATAGAGGACACAAACCAAAACATTGTATTTCATAAACTCAGACTAAGATTTTAAAGGTTATGTCAATTTTCCAGCTTAAATGTATGTTCAAACCCTAGGCCACTGCATCTGTATTAGGAAAACTAATTTGGTTCCAAAGGAAGATTTAAAAACAACAATAAGACAGGCTCATAGTGTGAATATGGCAACAAATGAGAAATGCCTTAAGCCCAGAAAAGTGTTTAAGAGGCAATTATAATAACCTCAGGAAGTTCAGTAAACTCATAACCTAATAATCAATAATCTCATGAAGTTCAACAAGGCCAGGTGCAAGGTGCTGCACCTGGGTGAGGGCAGTCTCATCCCCTAATACAGGCTAGATGGAGAATGGATCAAGACTAGCCCTGGGGAGATGGACTTGGGGGTTTGTTTGTGGACAAAAAGCTCAATATGACTTGGCAATGAATGCTCACAGCCCAGAATTCCAACCACATTCTGGGCTGCATCAAAAGAGGGGTGACCAGCAGGTTGAGGGTCATGATTTTCCCCCTCTACTCTGCTCTAGTAAGACCCCACCTGTAGTGCTGCATCCATGTCTGGGGGTCCCAACAAAAGAAAGATACTGACCTGTTGGAGCAAGTTCAGAGGAGGCCACTAAGTTGTTTCAGAGGGCTGGAACACCTCTCCTATGAAGACAGACTGAGAGACTTGTGGTTGTTCAGCCTGGAGAAGAGAAGGCTTTGGGGAGACTTTATAGCACCTTCCAGTACCTAAAGAGGGCCTGAGAAAGCAGGAGAGGGACTTTTTACAAGGGCGTGTAGGGCTAGGACAAGGAGGAATGGCCTTAAGTTGAAGGAAGGTAGGTTTAGATTGGATATTATGAAGAAATCCTTTACTGTGAGGGTGGTGAGGCACTGGAACAGGTTGCCCAGAGAAGCTGTGGATTCCTCATGGCTGGAGGCGTTCAAGACCAGGTTGGATGTCACTCTGAGTAACCTGGTCTAGTGGAAGGTTCCCTGCCCATGGTAGGATGGTTGGAATTAGACAGTCTTTAAGGTCCCATCCAACCCCAAACATGCTATGATTCTATGAATTATATGCAATTTCATAGGCACCATTTAAAGATAAAAATATAGTGGTGTAGTGTGCAACTGTCAAGAGCACTTAAAAACCCTATTAGCCAGGAAAGGAAGAATAAAATTTTAGGATGTTTCATAGGCAACAGAATAGTTTAAGACAAATATAATATATTCTTGTATAGAAAAGAACTAATGCTTCACTTAGACTTGGCTAGAGTGGCTAGAATGACTTAGTTTAATTTATTTTAAAAAAAAATCATGAAAGAAAGGAATTTTTTAAGTGTTTGGGGCCAAGAAGCAGCTTTATTCTTCTATGTATTTAATACAAAGACATTTTTCACAGTTCAGTTATCCACTTCTAGGACATTTTGAGTTCATTGTTACTTTGAAGGCCACTATTCTGAATGGGGAAGAATACTTAACAATATAATTTTAAATGTTAGAGAGTGAAGGTGAAATGATCAATCATCTCAGTTTAGCATAGAGGCTGGTACAAATAAACCCCCTAAATAAGAATGTTTTTCTGAAGTAGTTTAATGACAAAGAAGCATTTCTGATTATATCACACCTCCTGTATTAATAGAGCAAGGTATTTTGATAACTATCTTTGACCTATCTAGTTAAAGGTGTCTTATAAATGTTTCAAGACAACCAGTAGAGCATGCAGTCTGGGTTTATGCAGGCCTATCAGTTCAGAAGTGTGTGGTGCTAGTTTGATTCCAAGTCTCATAGATACTGATGCATTACTTAGCACCCCAGTTCCTGGTAACAGAACATCAAGTTTGTTTGCATGACAAGGAAACCCGTAGCCTTCCTAGTCTGGAATTTCATCAAGTACACCTGGAAGTTTCCAAAGACAAAGAGAACCTAACATATCTCAAAACACTAGTCTGAACCCTGATATTTGAACATTTGCCTCTTCAGGCTAATCCTTCAAATTCAGTTTCTTTTTGCAGTTACATAAAGAGTCACTTTCCTTCTGCATCCAGCGGGACTCAGCAAGACTGAGTTGCAGAAAGTGCCCCACTGCTTCACTTTTTGGACTGTCAGGGAGCCAAGTGCTCTGACTTTTTCTCCTGTGCAGTTAACACAAGAGCACAGGCCAAAGACTCTGAATCTCTCTGAAGGAACAGCTGAGAGCTCCAATCATGCCAACATGGCCGGCTCCAACCTAGACATATTAAATCAATCTGGACTTGTCCTGGCTTCTGCAGAGCTCTTTGGCTATAGCTCCACCATCTTTCCCCAGGTTTGAGATTATGGTCCCTCAAAGCCAGCTTTGGGCCAGTGATGCTTCATTTGATCTCTATTGAGGCTAAGCTAATAAGCCCAGTGGGACCTTAACTGCTCTGCACAGGTTTCCAGTTTTTCAGTCAATGGTTTAACAGTTACAATGGAGAGATGAGTGTCCTGGTACTAAATCTAGTCAGGTACTCAGCACCTCCTCTTTCAGACACTGTTTTTGAGGCCCCAAATGTCCAGCCCTTTAAAGAACAGAACAATGTCCCATTTATTTTGTTTTTCTTGTTTTAAATCCTGTATTAATGCTGTACTTGTTACTTGGCCAGCCAAATAAGACTGTGACTATTATAAGTCAACGGTTTGGAAGCCTGGGGTTTAATACTTCATATAAATTCTGGCACCACTCAATTTCCTCAACAACATGTTCTCAGAGTTGACTGAAATTCCAGGGGGGAAAGAAGAGTTTCCCATACATTAATGGGATATGGAAAATGCCAGCTCTGCCTCTGAAAGTTTTTTTAACCAGATGTATAGTTTTTCTCACCAGTAAACTGAAGAGGTATGCATTTTCTGTTGCAGATGCAAATGCAACATTTGTATGGATCAGTAAATACTTTTCCACTGCAATGTAAATACACTTGACAGTTTGAATCTGCCATGAATTTCAGTGATAATTATGCAAATGTCATGCAAAACCAAAGAAAAGCAGTTTCTTAAATATTCATGTGGAAACGTTTATGTTACAATTATAGCAAGATACATAATATTCAAAGTATACTGACCATAAAACGTCTATGACAGCTCTGTTCTGCATGAACAGTTAGGAATACTCAGTGCCATCCTTCATACTTGTGGCCACAATAATTATTACAAATAATTATTGTTAATCAGTCTCCAGGGGTACGGCTGTGTAGCCCATTCCCATGAGCTCCAACAGCTAAATATGTATTGCCACATAGACTTCCAGAATGTTACTATATATGTGTCACCACTACTGTATGCCATAGAGGGTTGCTTGAGGACATGCTTAATCTGAAGGAAAAGGCATTATCCGTGATAAAAGTATCTTGCATTTTCTGAGCCTTTCAGAGTTCTTGGGAAAATTCTCGTATCATTTGTATGTTTGCAGATTTCAGACACACAGGTCTCCCATCACTGAAACAGCTTTTGTTCTTGGGATACAGACCTCTCTGAACAAGAGTTTCTTGACTCTTTCTCTTCAAGTCAATGTGACTGTTGTTGCCGAATTTTTGGCAACCTTGTTAAAAAAAATCAGCAACAATGCACCGTCAGTTTTTGGCTCCTCTTCGTTGTTTAGAGGACCTGGTTGTTTCTTAGCAAGGTGTCAGTGCTGTTTCAATAAGATCTCACTATGAGTCCATCTGGAATACCCACTAAAGATGTGGAAGACTAGCAAGTACTAAAAACCCCTCTAAAAATAAGGAGAGTGTTTTTCACTGAGGCCCCTGGAAACAAGAATATTTACCTTGTAATTTATTCTCTGTCCCTTTCATACCCCTGTGATCAGGATTCCAGGTTTTTAGATTAACCCACGATTGATGATCAGAAGCCTGGCCTCTACACCAGGCCATTACCACAAAGAAAGTGGCTGTATACTGAGAGTGATGTGAACTAAACTTGTGTGAGCCCTGACACTGCAAAATCGGAGATTGGAAAGAAGAAAGTGGATTGACAAAGAAATAGACCCTTGCCTCAGAAAGTTTCATGCAATCTTCCTCTTTTATTTAAATTGGTCTTCACCAGGGGAAGTTAGTTCAAGGTTGTCACATTAGGGAAGAAGAGTAATAAATACCATATACATGATGTAATATTTACTGCACATGAGGGGAAGAGTAATAAAATATCATAAAAATGGTATAATCTTTACTAATCCTGTTAATGATTCTCTCCCTGCCAACTGATGTCAGCACCAAATTACAGTATAGACAGAATCTCTAACCTCATCTCACCATTCCCTCCATATTTCAGTACTGCAATAGTAGAGGCTATTCCTGAGATGAACTTCTAGCACTTCTGTTAAAGTTTTTGTGTCTGTGTTAAATTTTGTAAGACTGACCTGTATTAGCAATAATACTGATCTTTAACATGAGAATATCTAAGAAACAGGACATACTCTGACTAAATTAAACATCATTGCATCCTTTCAACCTAGACTATATGTCTTCAAAGTATGAAAGAAATAAATGGAATTTTCTGATATAAATATGTACTATATGAATATTACTTGGTTTAGACAGTACAGAAAAACTGACTTGATGCTATGAGTATATATCTTCTTTTGTAACATATAGGAAATATCCTTCTGCATCTGCAAATATCTCTGTATTTGTTGTGCTGTAAGAGTGTCTAAAGAATCTAACAATAAGCTTTAGTATGACAACAACTGTACAAACTCAAAGCTCTGCCTCCAGAAGATTTTCTTGCTACCCTTATGTTTGGATTCAGGGTTAACACATCCCTCAGCTAGTCTAGTATAAGACAGAGGGCAGTGTTCAAGAGTTCTAGTTTCTAGATCTGCAAAGGTGGCAAGGCTACACTGAAGGAATCCTGAATTCTTATTGCCATTGACACATTTCTCCACTGTTGTCCCACACAGGTGAATAATCAAGGTAGTTCATTAGAAACAGGACAATACAGCATATTAGGTAGGTGACTCTGCCTACCAGGTTGTTCAGTGTCCCTATGCAGCTGTGTGCAGTGCTGTATAGGCCAATCCACCACAAAATATCACTCAAGTGGGAATGCAAGGTTCCTGATTCACACTGTTGTTAAGGAGTTGAATCCTTTTCTGATTCATATATATTCCACATACACAATAGCCATGCAGAATTTGCTATAACAATCATACAGTTTTCAAATAGCTATCAAAGTAATTTGCATATCATACTTTTTCCTGCCCTTGCATTTTCTTATCTCTGGTGCATGTTCCATCTGTAATTTAGATCTTGGCAGCTGTTGCATGGCTAGAGGTACTTTATATTTCTTAAGGGAATCTCTTGCTAAGCACATTCCTTTTTGCAACTTGACTTTTCCCTTCATTGTTTTGAAATCATTGCTGCTGATCACGGTAATCAGCACTTTGGCAAAGTTTCTCTTTCTATTCCTCCTCAAAGTCCTCATTTAAGATCTCTTGGCAGCGTTAGAAATGTGGAATCTCACCTACCCTCCCCTGCCTCAACAGACAGTAGCCATTTCAACGCTTTTCAATAAACACAAGCCATTTTTTCACCTTTGTGTGAAGCCTTGAGTGCACTAACTGGTCTTTATGGCCCTGACTAGGCTCACCTGGTACCCCCACCCACATCCCTACCTGTTGGATATTATATAGGGTCAGGGTGGGCTTTTACTCCCTTCTTCAAACTCTGTCACAGGCTGTACCTGGTCAAGGACTCTCACACTGTGGACTGACTTTTCCACTAGACCTGAGCCCTGCCTCACCACTGTTAGCACCCATTTGGTGTCCTGGTGCTCTGTTAGAAATCTCCCTTTTAAGGGTGGGGACTTTCCTCAAGGGGTGTTTAAGTTTTTGGGGCTATAACAAGGAAGTCTATGGCTTTCTCTCTGAGGAATGGTAGCTTCTTCCTTGACGTCAAAACCAGCCTACTATGAAGTCCAGAATTGTAGCCAAGGAAGTTATTAGGGTTTGAGGAAAAACCTGCCAGTCCTTTTGAGCATTTTAATGGAGTAGGTTCTTTTTTCATTACAGAGAAGTAACTCAGTAGCTATCAGGCGCAAGCAATGGAACAGTTTAAGTTATGTAGTAATGAAACACAGTCTAGCTCTAAAAATGACTAGGTAAAAAGAAGTACCACAGTTCATAAAAAGTACATTTGGGAACTGGAATGATTGAGTGCACCTTAAGTATTAGCAAGATTGCACATCTAACTTCAGAACAGGATGGCAGAGAAATATCATTCTGCTGCTTACATGAGCAACGTGAGTTACATAAGAGGTCATAAGAGTAAGAGCTTGTCCTTTTAGTCTTTTGGTGCTTTTTTAGCAAAAACCACCACTGAAGGATGTACCTAAAGCACAGAATTTAACAGTCACAATGCTGGACAATCTCGCCAACAAAACAGCATTTGAAACTTAGGGCCTTGTTTATACAACTTTGAGGTTATTTAGCTGAAGGTCTCTTTTCAAAATCTTTCTGTGGTAATAAGCATTCATATAAGTCTATTTTTTATGCTAGCTCCACTTTTCATATGTGAGAACACTAATGCTATTTCTGTGCAATTTGACAACTATTAGAGCCACTCCTGGTGAAAGAATGAAGTTCAGCTACATGTAATAAGATAGAACCATTTCTAGCATTTCAAAATGTACTGGTGAGTCCTGAGTAAACTATTAACTCGTTTAGCTGGAAGACTAATTGCAATACTATAGTACAGGAATCCCCTTGAAAATGAGTACTCAGTTTCCACTTCAGCAATATGCTGCACTTAGAACCAACAGCTGTGACTACCTGTACTCAAAATACTGCAAATCTATCAGCACAAGTCTAAAACATGACAGTTTGCATAGCCAGGCACATTGATTATGGCTTGCTCACTGCCACCTTCATACAGCTGCAAAATCATCTGCTTTATGCTTCTAGGCAATGAAGAGAAAAGGAGTGTTAAATCCAGATGTTTTCAGGGCAATATGGGTGGGAGGGAGCACAGCCTGGCTTTTTCACTCCAGTCTGAGTGACTGGCCAACAGGGGAGTGGATTATCTTCTCAGAGAAGCTAGTGTGAAGAAAGGGAAACAATACTAAATCAGGAGGAAATAATTTTATTCTCCACACCTGTTCTTTCTTATATAAGTGAAACATCTGTTCCTATTTTTGAATGGGCAATGAAGTTGTCGCAGAGTAAGACAATGGAAGCTTGTCCTCGTGAGAATAGCAAAAGTACCTTTTCAAGATAGGCAATTCAGGAAAGCAGCATGGGATTCCATATTCTGGAACAGGAAGGTAAATAATAATCTGATACTAAAGTTCCACGGCACCACATTTCCAATGCTGCTGGGTAACTTTAGCTCACAACTTTTGGAATTTGATTGTGCAGAGTGTAGAAATAATCACACAGCTTTGGGGACAGGCATAAGCACAGGTCTGGTCCTGTGGCTGCTCTTACATTGACGGGAGATGCACATGAGAGGCTGAACGTGTAAGAGGAAATTGAATCTGAAGTGTTACATATCTGTCATGGAGTCACACAGGTGCCAAAAATAGACCAACCAAAACCAACCAGGTTGCCTCATTAACTGCCCAATCAGGGAAATATTTTTACATATATCCAACCTCCACAGCACATACATAGAAATCTCAGTCATCAAGTTCCTTTAGCCATCACCTCCTTTGACCACTCTCTTCCCAGTGCTTTTATTCAGAGCAGTTGAGGCCATTTCCTCTGCTCCCTGGTCATTGCCTGGCTTCACCTCTTGCTTTCTGGGTGAGGTCGTAAATCCCAGCAGATCAAAGGATTTAGAACTGTAATTAAGAGACTAGTTCATGCTGTTCCCAGGGGAAGGCGGCTTTAGTGATTTGCTGAATAAAAGTACTTTCTTTCCCTTGTTACAACTGTTTCTAACACTCCTAAAACTGTGGATGTGTGCTGGAAAACACCCGAGAAGCTGAATTTTATAGTTTTCCCCCTGGAAGAAGGCATTGATGTGTGAGGGTCTTTACTGACCCCAAAAGAAGAGTGCAAAGGCTTGAGGAGACATTATATTTAGCATTGCAGAAACGAATCAGGGACAGTAGAAATGATGGTCTGTCTGAATCGAGCTAATTCCCAAGGACTTGTTTAACAGACAGTATTGACAGACAGCATCCCTTATTGGGACAGACAGTACTCAATTTAGCTACTCAGAGGGGCTATGATACAGGCCTGAATGTGGGATACACCGCTTGGGAGAATCGCTGGTGCCCTGGCCTGGATGAGGCTGTGGGATTAGTGCTGAATTTTATTTTCCAGAGGAATGATGGAGTCAGATAGCAGAGTGATCCTCTGAGCCCTACACGTACAGTTATCAAATAAAAGGCACTAATAGTCCATAGAGATAATTTGCTTGGACACCACTACTGATCACGTGCAAGACCTGAAGTAACATAACAACTTTCCTGTCAGCAGGACTTTTTCAGTATATTGCAGGAGACAGAAAGTCCTGAGTCTTGCTATATACTGTAGGGAAGGGCTGGTACAAGGGGAGTGCAGACAACCAGCACAATGTGGCAGTGGCAATGATCCAAATGATCAGGGAAGCATAACCAGAATCTTTCTGTTAAAATGAGGCTGTGTTTCTGTCTGCAAGCCTAGATATAGTCAGGGGTATGATACTAGTTTTGATAGGATTTCAGGAGTGCAGAACTGCAACATGTAATAATAGAAGCTTTCAGGATAACTATGAAAAGCAGGTGCTGACTTTTTACTGCTTACATTTTATTGCTTTTTCTTTGCAAAAATATTAAATTAAATTATAATTCTGGTGTTTTGGTTTTGTGGTTTGTTTGGTTTGGTATTTTTTAGTTATTCAATTTTTTTCTGGAGATTCAGCATTAAATTAGATGCTTGAGTTCACTAGGAAGCACGTGAAAAACTGGGCTGCTTGTTAAAATGTTTCATGTGAATCTGGGTGCCTCAGCTGAGTGTGTGCCAAAATATTGCCACAGGACGGTAGGGAACAGCTTGTGCAGCAAGTTAAACTATAGTGAGTCTGTCCGAAGATAAGGCTCTGAACTCTTCTTTCCAGTACTAATGTGCAGCTTTCTCTTAGAGGAGGATAAGTAAGAAAACCAAGTAGAAAAAGGCCTATTTCTGTAATTAGAACATTTAGGGGGTTTCACCTGGTAGGTAAAACAGCACTGTTAAAATGTTCCATATAATCAGAAGCAATTTGGATATCTGTCCTGGACTGGGACAATTGACAATCAGAAAAGTAAGAAGGAAGGACTGCGGGATGGAAATAGATTTCAGTGTCCTTTTACATTAACAACTTTGTTACAAAGACAGTATCGTTTTGAGTCACTCCATAACTTGTGATTAGCTTTAGTTCCTTTTCCCATTTTTTCCCTCCTACAGTCCATATCTGAATAGTTGAACATCTCCATCAATAACAGAAGTATTACAGACCAAACTACATGGAAGGAAGAGGGTAGCAAAGCTTTAAAAAAAACAGATGACCCTCCAGCTGGAGTAGACAGCCTCAGATCTTGTACAGAGGTGCCCTTATATCATAGTCAACTTGATGTACAAATTTTTACATTACCTTAAGAAAATTATTAAATTTCTGGCTCTGAGATAGCTTTTTGTTGACATGTATCCCTTTAGGAATGTGTTGTCCTCCAAAAAATCGTTATTTCCATTATAAAAGTCACGTTGAACTTAAAGGTACGAGAAGGAGTTCAATACATTGCACTTTGTTTTGTTGTTATCCTAAGTATATGATTCAGAAACAACTTTCTAATCTTGGAAAAGTAAGGTATGACTATTGTAAAACTATGCTGAGCAGTTTGTCCTTTGACTTTTTAATCTTTACGCTAACTCATCAGAATTGAAAAACATTGTTGACTGCACCATAGATATGAGTTCTGGTAATTCAGTTGGCAATTGCTTTGTCTGAGAGTTCAAGAAGTGCTCTTCTCTACTGAGCAGATATTTTAATGGAATTATTTAATTTAAAAGAACTTCATTTAAAGTCGTGTCATTATGAGAAGGAAGACGACAGAATGAGAGCTTGTCATGTAATATGAATTACACGTAGTGCGAATTACACATAATACAAATTACATGTGTTGGATTGCAAACAATCAAGATGAATAGCATAATGGTCCTATCACTTAATTTCATACTCCCCTTCCACTTTTTAGTGACCAACTTTTTTCTTGCATTCAATACTGGTAGATACAGTCTCTGGGCAAGGATCAAGCCTCTACTCTGTCTAAAACCATCAGGCTGCTCTCGAATGTATGTATACAAATAGAAAAAAAGTTCTGTGAGGAAGAAGCATCAAACACCCTATGTCTGAACACAGCCCTCAGATGCAGTAATAAATGTAGGCCTGCACTTCTTGGTCTCTCTGCAATGGATAGAAGTGGTATTATTGACTTCAGAAGGAACCAGAAATAGCCTGAGAACAGCATATACAAGTTGTTGTGTCTGTTTCTAAAAGACACCAGGATACAGGCTGAAAAGAATGTCTTTTATATTCATATATATCAAGGATATATATCACAGATGTATATCTGTGGCTTGTATTGCCAGAAGTTCTTGGAATAAAGTTCTTTTTAGTAAAGGAAGTTTCCTGTTAAAGTCTATCATTGAGGTTTAGGGAAAAGGAAAATAAAAAAGTGAATTAAATTGAGAAAGGAAAGAAGGCTCTGCAGGAAATACCTGGCTGTACAGTATCCCTCCTGTAGCTTATCCTGTAAAACATCTGTACTTAAACTTCTCCAGGCATAGCAGAGGCAGTGATCCTACAAAATTAAAAGTGAATTGGTGCATAAGATTCAATCTCATTTGACATCTGATTATCAGTGGAGAAGGTTTTGAACAAGGAGTTAAAACCTTGAACTTGATCCAGATAGCCCAAGATGCTATTTGATTATTTCCCTAACTGTAAGCTTCTTTGGCTCCATTTGGTGTTGGATATAAAGGATGTGACTCATTTGGTTTTAGAAGGAAGATGAAATATTGCTTTGATCATCTGTAAGGTCTGAAATTCCTGTGTTTCTTTGATTTTGCCTACGCTGCTTTTTTTTCAGTGCTAAATTTTGCTGTTTATTTATGTCCTTGGTAACCTGTACTGCTGCACACAAGCTCAAAATAACATATTATATACCTGAAGAATAAAGATGTCCTCATCCTTGTGTGGAAACACCTATTATTTTGGTTGCTGCTGGTCATAATAAAAATTAATTTAGATATGAGGACTGACTATGGGCCAAAAAATCCTACTCCCAGATCAGCTTGGGCTTGCTAAAATAGGAAAAAATATTTTATAGTATTATCTCTGTGTGAAAACATTTGGCTGATTCTTGCTCTGAAGGACTGCTTTCTCCTTTAAAAGCAGGGGGTAGTTCGGAGGTCAAAAATGAAAATTAAGTATTAGTCATCCAGTGACGGTGTCTGCTCAGCATTCAGTGAAGGACGTGAATCCCAAATAACATTAAATAAATATTGCTCATTTCAGAGCCCTCTTCCTAATGCAGCACCTCTTTCAGGCAAACTTGCTAACTGGTACTCCAGTGTATATACCTTGCCACCCCTGACACACACACCTGTTTATGAAAGTGTGTGCAGTGAGCAATTTAGGAACTTGCCTGGGAATCAGTCCACTCCTCTCTGTCTATCTCCTGCTCTACCCAACCACTGCAGCACCTGCTGGCAGAGGGTGTGGGGAGGTAAGGACTGATGAAAGCAGAGCTAGTCCTCAAAAGAGACACATGTTGCATGAAGGGTAAAACAGATGAAGTAAATGTGGTGGAATTCCCAAAGACATAGCTTGTTCTATTCCTGTTTTGCAGCCAAAGAGATTCAATTGGGAGAGTGGAAGGGAAGGAAGACAGACCTATAATTTTTGATTTTCATTCATTCCCCAATCTCTTGATTAATTTTGAAATGTTTTAATATAACTACAATCCTGTTTGCAAAGGAGGGGAAAGAGGATTTTTTATATATATGTAATAGTAAATGAAAGAGTTTATGCAACTGCAATTGTTTTTGTTTTTTCATCTTCATCACCCTGGTCAAGAAAATTAAAAAGATAACAGACTTGGAAGTAACCTAAATACACATTGACAGAAAATTGCCCTGAGATTTCGTCTCTAATTGAGCAAAAATATTTAACTGTTGTATCCTCTTCCATTAACTTGGTTTCATTTAAGAGACTTTTTTAGTGCTGGAAATCACACCAACAATTATTTTTCTGTGACTTGGAATGATTTCTGATTCACCTTCGACAGCAAAGGACCACAAGAATTTATACAGCAGAACAGATCAGAAATCTTCTTGGTCCACTGTTTTGCATCTCAATGGCTTGCATTAGATGCTTCATGAACAGAATCAATGGCCTCTCACTATGAATGAAATATATGTGAAACTAAGATGAAAGGTTTTTTAATCTGTGCCAAATTTATTGCCTTTGAAAGTCCAGTGAGTTTCCTTGGTATTACATTATGACATAGGCAAACTATCTTAACCTAAACTAGTCATTATTTTTACTCTGTAATCATATGCTATTGCTCTTTTTTCAGATTCTCAAGCACTTTACTATTGACTCCTGTGAAATTGCTCCCAGTACACACAATTTTAAGAGTGCGAGATCCGGTGTCTTAATCTCTTTTAGTGATTAAAAGGATGATTGATCCTACCATTCTGTTTGCCTTGCTAGTTAGTTTGATGACCTTTTTATTTCCACTGCATCTTTTTGAGTAGTATGAGAAACCCAAATTTTGCTGTAAGTGAAAACATCAACTGAAAATGCTGTTTTCCACAGTAATCTCCATTACCTGCTCAATGAAGGTAGTATCATGCTTGGATGATGTACTGTCTGCTGCATGTTGAGCAGACACCATTACTGGACTGACTAATGATTCATTTTCACTCGCTTGGCTTCTGAACTTCCCCCTGCTTCTAAAGCAGAGAGCAAATACAAATAAGCCTGCCCTGAAAGTTAAGTTTCAGGTAGGTGCTAGTTAAGGTAGGAAGGAAATTTTACACCTCTTCTCCATCAAAATGCCTTTCTTCTTGTGCTCTGCTATCTAGACATAGAAATGGATCAATATAACTGCATACCAAATGACACAGCAGTGCTCAAGGGCAGAGGTGGCACCTCAGGGAACTGCAACTCATATCAGATAGATTAAAAGTTGTGCCCTGAGTTGCAAGTGGAGAGAGGAGGTCCTGTAAGATATCACCCTTGCTCACAAAACAAAGTGAAGAGAGTGGAAAGCAAGTTTTTTCATTTTAAGAGGATAAAATGCGTCCCAAAGTTCACCAAGGAATTTCATGTGGAATTTCTCAACTGCAGTATTTGGTTTTCCTGTGGGCCAGCTGGTGTTCCAACATATCCTGGAAGTTACACTGTAAGAACTTGTTGCTTTTCTTACTTTCATTGAGGAAGTTGTTAAATATGATTTGTGCTGAGTGAGTTTGAAAGAAGTGTCTGTATAAGTAAAATTGTATTTGGTCAATACAGTAGAACTCTCATCAGGCATGTTTTTAAAGACAAAAGGGAAATTTCACACTGGAAGCTGAAGAGTGCAGAGCCATAAACTGTAACTATTTTAATGACCTCTGTTGACAAGAAAAAGGATATGAAAACATAAAATAATAAAGCATGATAGAACTGGAAAGTTGGAACTCTGTTCACCAGGATTCAGACTATTCTGGTTTTTTATTAAAGGTTAATGATTAGAATGAAAGAACACAAGTATCTTGATAGCACTGCAGTGGAAGATGAAATGATATGATTGATATGATATGATATGACATCAAACCATATTATCATGATTAAGCTGCAAAGGAACTTCTTACAAGGGCCTGTAGGGATAGGGCAAGTGGTAATGGTTTTAAACTGACAGGATAGGTTTAGATTAGATATTAAGAAGAAGTTCTTCACTATGAGGGTGGTAAGACATGCCCTATCCCTGGAACTGTTCAAAGCCAGGTTGTAAGGGCCTTTGAGCAACCTGGTCTGTTATGTCCCTTATCATAACAAGAGGGTTGTGACTAGATTATCCTTCCAACTCAAACCATTTTATAATTTTATTATAAGAGTTCATTTGATTTGATATATGATATCATATCATATCATGGACATGATATAACACAGTAAAACAAATGAATACAGTTTGTCTTGCTTTGTTTACATAAATAGTACAAGAGATGACATTCACATTTCAAAGTACAGAATCTACATCCAGGAACTTGAAACAGGAAAAAAAGGAAAGAAATAATGCCTCTACTACAGGTAACTCACGATACTTCTTTGAGATCAGCCTTTGAGGTAACTCCCTTCAGCCTCGACCCTAGTGATAAATAAAACATCTAGCACTGACCTGCTGGGAACACAGCAGAACCCACAGTAAGTGGTGGGACTGCACTGCACTTCTACTAGTGTGTTACAGACGGAGCTTGTCAGTCTGCAGCAGGAAATAACACAGTCCTCCCAAGGCACTGCAGCCAACGGTATCCCACAGCTGAGTCCAGATTTTAAAGATCTAAATGGGTAAACAATTATGACTGAAGAAGTCCTGACTGTCTTTCTCAAATCGGTTCAAAACATTTGCACTTCCAAAAAAGACAAACCCAAAATAACTTCTTTTGGAGAAAAAAACTGTCATAGAAAAGATTGTGAGTGGAACAAGTACCACTGAAAGTCAGTAATTACTAAGACTTGTGAACTCCAGGGGATTAATGATTCCTAGAGGATGATCAAAGCCAAAAGACGGAGACAAAATCAGTCATTACAGACATAGGAAAACACTGGACAAGGGAATTTGTTCTGACACTGTTCATTTGTGACCTGGTGGAACAACAGCCTAACCAGTTTCCTGTTTCTCAAATTAATGTCCTAAAGATTTTTTTTTTTTCAGGGAGCCACAAGGGAGAAATCTGCAAGTGCAGCTCTGCCAGAAAGCAGTCACTACAATGGATTGCTTCATGCCTTCTTTTTTTCATTTCTTGCAATGAAAAATCTAGCAAGGAGTGTTATTTTAGCATAAAGAGAGACAAATTCCTCCTGATGGAGGCAGAGGGAATCCATTTATTATCCCTAGGTCTTGTTGCAAGGGCAGCTCAGAGAGTAGAAGGGAATCAGATGTCCTCAGATTCTGCTGCCCTCATGTTGCCTTAAAGTCCCTGGGCACAGCTAGACAAAGACCTCCTTGGCATAAGCTTGGTAAGTGTTTCATGTTATTCCAAAGATGACTTGGCTCATAGGAGTTTCATTTGTTGTGAGTTGCAGCAGAGTTTTTTCTTTTCTTCTCTCTCTCTTTTTTTTTAATATACTTCATTTATTTTCATGTCTTTGATGCTTTCCAGAGCAGCTCTTTTCTCATTGTCATCTTCAATTGAGGATATCCTGGGAGTATGTGACATCTTCCTGCATGCCTAGAGCAGGCCTTTGCTAATGTTGATCCTGGCTGCAGAAATTTTATTCTGTTTTGCATACTTAAAGTTGGAATTATATCAGAGTTGGAAATTATATCAGAAATGAATGACTGACAATTTGTGAATAAAAATTAGGATTCATCACACTCCTGGTTGTTATCTAAAAGGATACCTGTATTGCTTCTACAGGCATGTACATGTCCCCACCAGCAATGTCATGACAGAGCGGGGTGACTCCACACCCCCCCTCCTTTTTAGTTAGCTGAAGGGGAAGGGTTAAGCCAGTATGGTAACTTGGTGCATACTGAAAACTAAATCCTAACTTCAGATGAAATTTGCTTCAGTTAAAAATCAACACCAAACAAATAATATCAGGTGTTATCATTGGCCAGATGACTGCTAGAAGTGTTTAAATCTCTTTTCAGTTTTCGAAATCAAACTAAAGCAATCTAAACCTGTCCAAGCTTGGCCAGCACTTGCCTGCAGTCACGGTTGTGGTTTGTGCTGGAGCAGCTTGGGGTGGGCTTTTTTCCGTTTCCCTTCCTTCTGGAGATTCATCATCTTATTCTTGAGGGGAAAGGGAAACAAAGTATCTATATCTTGTTGATGAAGGCCATGGTGCTGTCTTCCCTGGAGAGGTAGATCCTGTTCCCTGCCCCTTTCTGCCTGGAGAGGGCCAAGCAGAGAGAACACTGGCACTGTGTTGGGGAGCTCTGCCCTCCTTCATTGCTCCTGTGCAGAGGCAGTAATAGTTTGATGCCTGCTTGCCCTTGGACATCTATATTGGGTCATTGGCAGCTGGGCCGCTTCTTAGCACTGCTTAGCACTGACTCCATTAGTGTCAGCTAGCAACAAAGCACATTTCTGATTTGGGAGAAGTAAGTCTGCTCATAGCTACCACTGTTAGAAATATACCTAGTTTTGGCTGCAACTAGATTTGAACTTTGGCTATACAGAGGTCAATGCTAAAGCTTGTGCACACTACTCCCTTGACTGACACTTTGTAATGGATTTTTCTGCTAGTGTTGTTTTCGAGGCTTAGGATAAGAAATACATAGATATTTGCTTTTAGGACCAGCTCATCTACATATGTTTTCTAGATCTTCCTGAAGGAAGTAATTGTTACCGATGAAAAAATCTGCAAGTCTTTCAAAACTACAGTAAATAACCCGCTCTTCAGTCTCTCAACTGAAACAGCATTTTTCATCTTCAGGTTAAAAATGTTATAGAAAAGCTCATGGCTAAGAAGAGTGCAAATGGAAGTGATGCAAAAAGCATGTCTGAAATCAAGACATATTTACTGTCTCATCACTTATGGTCTGTGCTGGCTAAAGATGTCCTATTTAAAATCTATTGTAGCTCTTTTTCCTTGTCCTGTCCAATCGGAACAAAAGAAAAGATGAAGTGGTTTTTAATGTTAAGACCATGATTTTCAGTGCTGGCTCTGTTGCTAGAAGTTGAATTCTTACCCAATCCATTAAAGGGCACTGGTTTCCCATGTCATATCTAGTTTTGATCACAGCAGAGAAATGGGAAACAATAAAAACAGACGTAATGTGAAACAGATTTTTAGCTTTCTGCTTGATTTTTTTTTTTACATTAGTTTCTCACTTTTGAAAATATCTGAGTAAGAGTTAACTTGATGCTCTGCAAAAAAACTCCAAAACTTTTCTTTTCTCAGTTCCTGTAGGAAATCCTTGCCTTTAAAACAAGATGCTATATAAATAACAGTGTGCTGGAAGAATGCTGATGCAAACTGGGTGACTTAAGTTCCCTGTGGTGGCTGACAATATTTCAAAGTGAGACTTATGAGAAGATCTAAACAGACTGGGTGAAGTCTTTTCTAGAAAACTTTCTTCCCCGATTCAGTGCATCTCACTCGGAGTATGCGTTAACTAATTCTAAGGCCTAAGTTAAACCATCCAGGTGAAACTTCATCTATCTCAAAAAAAAAAAAATATTAAAAATGTCAAGACTAATTAGTCAGAGTTGTAACTAATGTAAAGGGTGATAATAATCTGTCTCCTTATAAACCAAAACAGGAGGCGTGAAGCCAAACTGATGTGCCTGATTAAAAATCTACTCAAGTGGGCTACATAAGTGGAGTAAAAGGGTTGAGTGATCCAGGGACTAAGGTTTATATTCTATACTATCTTCCTTTAGCCCAGTAACAACAAGGCCAAGACTACTGCTGTGCTCAGTTTCATACTGCATTAGCAACATCTTGCTTGCAGGCTTAGTAAGGCCTTACTTACAATAAGTTCCCTCGAGCAGAATCAGGCTCTATTCACTTAATTTGTTTCAATGAAGTGCCACATTGTGATGACAAGCAATAAACGCTAAATTAGATCCTCAGTGCTCAAATCATATAATAGCATATTTAGAAGTGTCCCTCACAGCAAGGGTTCACAGGCAGCACTGTAATTGTGCTGACCCACAAAGCAATGCTATCTGAGGCTACCAGCTTGCATGCATGGTTATGATCAATCTCCTGGAAAACTGGCCCTATGAGGGGAAGAGGAATTAGACATCTTTTAAAATTTGAAGTCAGTGATCAAAATTTATCATTCCACTGTGCATTCATCTGTCCGTGACTGCCTTGAATTACTTGGCAAAGGTAAATGAGCCTAGAAAAGAGGGGAAACAATTGAAAGATGTATGTGATTTTTCCTGGATTTTTGAGAGTTTGGAGATGTCATTTCACAACATATAGGGTGGAAGTTCAAGGAAATCTTTATTAATAAGAGGGAAAAAAAAACCAACCCAAACCTCAAAACCCTAAACAAGACATAGCAGAGAAAAAAAGGAAGAGGTAGTGGTGAAGGTTGAGGATTTGGAGCAGTTACACCTCTATCTGCAAACTCTTTCTGAAAGCTGCTGACAGAGCTTTGGCATCTGATCATGTCCTGACTGCTGATTAACATAGCACTGTTTTATATTTAACTCAGGCCAGAACAGGAGGGGCTGGGGGTGGGGTTGCACTGCTTATAAGGGTAGCACGGCAGGAACAATGTTCTTCTGTGTCAGTTCCCTCCTTCTCTCAGCCCAGCTGCACTTCTTTTGATCACTAACATTTCCTCCAAGAGCATGTTGTCTTTAATTAATTGAGTGTCTTGTGGAAAGCGAGGTGCAGGAGACAGGCAGAGAACAGCTATAGCTACACAATTAAAATACAAACCAAGACTACTGAGTTTACTGAATACAAGTGTTGGAGTGACTAATAACCTTTTTTGTAGTTAATGTTTTGCTCTGAAAGCGGACCCAGGAGCAGAGATGGAGGGCATGAATTTTGAGGATGAGAAGTCCAAGAGGTACTGCATGAAGACAAAGCATGTGGCTATCATCTGTGGTGTTGTGGTTATTGTAGGTCTTGCCGTGGGGCTTGGTGTGGGACTGAGCAGACCTAAATCTCAGAAAACTCCAGAGGGAACAGATCAACCAACAACAGATCAACCAACAACAGATCAGCCTCGTCCTCCAGTGGATTTGGGATCCTGTCCTCCCAAAGATGAGACTGGAGAGTGGACAGAATTTAGGCTGCCCACTTATGTCAAACCTGTCCACTACGATCTGGAAATCAAGCCTGAAATGGAGGCAGACATTTACAGTGGGACAGTCAATATTTCTATTATTTTGGAAAAACCTACCAGCTCCCTGTGGCTTCACCTGCGAGAGACCAAGATTACAGAAATGCCCACACTCCAGAAATCTTCAGGACAGCAGATTGCTCTGAATGATTGCTTTGCATACGACCCACAGGAATACATAGTGATGAAGGCAGCAGCAGAGCTCTCTGTCACTGATGAAAGTGATCCCTATGTGCTCACCCTGAAGTTTCAAGGCTGGCTGAATGGTTCGCTGGTTGGGTTTTATAGGACCACCTATACTGAGAACGGAGAGATCAAGTAAAGCAGTTTTTCTTTTATTTATTAAACTTTCTTTATTTCTACTTGTTCAGGCCTGCTCTATTCCTGTTTCAGCTTTTCAGTCTTGCTTCTCACCAATTTGCTGACATTTCTGGGCTGTTCTTTAGTTTTCTCATTCCCCTAAGGAAGATCCTGTATTCAAAACCCTTTGGCTGCTGACTAGTGAATCTGGGCTGGAGAGACAAGGGTTTGTTATTATTTTTCTGAAAAACCTTTTCAAATTCTACTGGTCCCAGATTACCTTTGAACTTTATGAATTGCTCTGTCGGAGAGCTGAAAGGATTGAGGCCTGTTTTTATCTCTGTAGTACAATAAATAGCATACAACTATTACCACCCTCTTCCTGTCACTCCCCAAGGTAACAGTTTTGGTGTAAAATACTCTTCTGATATGTTTCCTGATATGATGCCTCCGTGATGTTGTAAGCCTGAGGAATATTCAAACCAGAACTTCTCTGTCCCTCCTGCAGATGGTTTAAATTATATAGGAAAATCCAAACAATTAAGGTTATATTTGACTTGGGTTTTTTGTGCTCCATCTCTTCCTTATTAATATATCAATAGTTATTGAAAGCCTCTGCCAGTTCAGCTAACCCATTCCATTTGCCAGATTTGCACTACAGTGAAAGCTTGAAAAAGCCATTGCCCACCATTCAAAGGCTTTTCTTCACAGTTAATGTATGGAGAGGACACTCATCCATTTTCCAATATTTACATTTCTGAAGTGACTCATTCCAGCCTTTACAGCCAAAAGATAAACTTAGCTAGACTTTTACAAGGCCCTGTAGCAGGAACGTGAAGACAAGCACCGATGTGTTGTCATGTCACTTGTTTGCCCTCCTGGGACAATGGTGTCATGAGTGAGAATCACATCAGTTCCATTCAACCACTGACAGAAAATGCCAGGAGTAGCAGCAGTGACTGGCACTGACACCAGCAAATCCAAGAGGCAGAGGATAAAGCAAGCATTGATTTTTCCTAGTTAAACACAGTTATCTGATCTGTGAAGAATCTATGTAGTGAACAGCTTGAACACCAGACGGCTCTTTCTCCCTTCTTTTCCTCCGTCTCTGACCTCAGTATTGCTCTGACTTGAAAGGTGCTTTGATTTTATACTTTGAGTATCTGACATCTCCACAACAGTTTTAAAGTGCAACCTCTTATGATACATCCGAGTTGAGGTATGTTACTTCCTTTTTATTGGTGAAGGATACCTAGATATTAAAGTAATAGCTCCAGACCTGTCACAATACCAGAACAGCTGGACCAGAATACAGGTCTCCTGAGTTGCAGAGCACAAGAGGTGAGTGCCCTTCCCTCAGATCCAGACAGTAGAGGTAGACAAGGGCCAAGCATCTGATGTCAGGAGAAAAGGAGAACTTCAAAAACTGAAGAAAATATGAAATGTGGGCTCACTTTGACTGTTGCTACTTCTTGGCTGGAAGCTACAGTTGCAGGGATGATCCTAGCCAGCAGTCTGAAAACTCTCAGTACAGAAAGGAACTTGAGCATGGGAGTTTGTTTGTTAGACCTGAGAAGGGCTTTAATAAGAATGAGTGAATGGTGACTTCTGAAATGTTTTGCATGTAGTTGAGTTTGGGCAGATTGTTTGTGGGGGTGGAATAGGTGATGTACATCATAGTGATAAGTACGGCTTTGAAATTAAAACAACCACCAGCCAAGCTGCTGCTCTGTGGCATGAGGGGAAGTGATAGGATGGAGTGAGAAAGAATGACAAGAGAAAGGTTTTATTATTTAGTAAAACTGCATTTTCCCCCTGGCTTTCCATTCAGAGCAATGCTGACTGGAATTGGCTTTTTTGTCTTTGCCTGAGGTAGACATCACTCTTGAAAAATTTCGACCCAAATAGTTCCATTCTTATCATGTTGCAAGTAAATAAAAATCAGATTAGGTAAGAACAATGATCAAGTCTATTAATAGGGAGTGTTAAATTGAAGAGGGCTGAGGTGAAAATGCAATCCAACATGTAATTAACCTACTCAACCTTCCCTTCCGTGCAGTGTTAGAAGCAATAGGACCTTTTGAGAGAATTAAGAACAACTGGAAAGTCAGCTCCCAGAACTGAGCTGCTCCCCAGCTATCTATCTGTGAAGGCAAAAGTTTGCCAAAACATTTCTATAATGCCTTTTGTTTACAAACTGGGCACATATCCAGGCTCTGCTGCTGCTTACATTCAAATCTCCCACTACATTTTGTGGAAAACAGGTAGACATGTGCTGAACATGCCTATAAGTCTGGGATCCTTGAGAGGCTTAGGAGAAGAACACCTCATTTGGGAATCCTGTTAAGACAGATCACACAATTCCCATCAGGGCAAAGGTGCTTTTGGACATACCCTAAAGCAGATCTTGAGATACTTTGGAACACAACTATTTAAATTGATGTGCACATGCAGGTAGGGAACAGGAAAGCAGAAACTTTAAGAATGTAGGTTTTGGACATAGACCTGCCTAGATTGTCCTGTGGGTTCCTGAATCCAGCAGTAAGCACATAAGTCCTTTGGTGAAACTATTCCTTGTGTATTCCATTTCCCCATTGATGAAAAGTGAATAACAGTTCTTCCTTATTTTGCATGACGCAGTGAGCATAACTACATCACAACTGTGTTATTTTCAGATATTAGGGAAAGAAGTATAAGAAGAGTCCTTGCCTGGTGTAATGGGTTATTTCAACTCACTAATTTCTTACAAGAAATGTGCTAAAGCCCTCTTGTATTTTATCCTTAATATTACAAATAATACAAATGTCACAGCAGCTGGCTTGGATTTTGCACAACTATTAGTGATAAGGTATGGCTTCCCTTTTATAGGAATTCTGTTTTCTATAAGAAAAGAACAAGAGGTCTGGCACATGGCTAACAGGGACACTTGCATTTAGGATTTTGTTAAATAGTGAAAGACAAAATTTTTAGTGTACGGAAGTAACACTCCTAGTTTTCTTCCTCAAGGAGAAAGTTTCCTCAGAAGAAACAATGAATCTGAATTTTAGGAAAGACTAAGAGAAAAATGCTTTAAATGGCTTAAGGGGAAGAGAGGTTTTTCACTAACGCCGTGTACTTTGTGGGGGGGTGGGGAGGAAAATCCATCATGGTTCTTAAATGCATCACTATTTTATTTTGAGAACAGCTGGATGCAGTCTCAGTCACATTTTCACTTCTTATTAGGTATGATTTACAACTGTCACCTCTAGTTCACATTTAAAGATCTGGACATCAACAGCAAGTAGAAGAGCAGAAGCCACCAAAGACTGAAGAAAATCTTAGCTAAAAACTACATTATGAAACTTGAAAGGAAATGACAACATTTTGAGTTTCTGATGCCACTTTTATGCATGCCATAGTCTGGAGCTGTCATTGTCTAGCCTATAGAAAAAGCAGCGCTAAGGTTTTGCACTTGTAATGTCTGTATGCCTCTACAAGCATATGAGGATAGATGGATTATCATCTCATAAATCAACAGAGATATCACAGTGTTATCAGTCTGTAGGAACAAGACATAAATGTGTCAAAATATATAGCCAATTTTTTAAGCAATAGCTGTGAAGCATTGCCCTGGAGGCTTGGAGTTAATTTAATTGTGAAATAGCTTTCAAATCCTGCAGAAATAGAGAGTGAAAGCAAACAATGCACCAAGCAAAAGAAACTCTATTGAGTCTGAAATTATGTTAAGGTGAATGTTCATTATGCTTTCTGCCCATGAACTTTTGAGTTACTATTCCAAAGAACATGAATGGAGGGAACCCAGATATATTACCTCCATCAGACTGGTAAATGACTCTTGCTGCTACAAGTTCCTAATGACCAGTTTAGCATTTAACCGTCACAGGGAAATGCCAAGGGCAACAGAAACATTGAAAAATTGATTGTCAAGTGAGCTTGTAGGATTGCTGCAGATTTGTAATTTATGGTGTACACTTTTAATTACTTTTTGGAAAGAAAAACTACCTTAATATAGTTGGAGCAGCTGTAGAAGTGCTGTCAGAAAATGCTCGACATTCCAGATTAATTGAAGAAGCATCTGTGATCCCTTTCACCATCAATCACTTGAGAATACACCCTGCCACTGTATGGTTCGTTAATGGGAAAGCCCAATGTCACTGCAAGAAGCAAGCACATGATATGAACATTCACAACCTTCACCTTATGTTTTTATGTGACCCCTACTGTTCAGCACTTCCAGCTGTTTTTGCACAGCTGAGATGGCTTTCTAAACCCCCAATACAGCTTGCATAGCATCAGTTATATACTAGGATATTCATCTGAACTTTCCATGCTTTCTCCAGCAGTTTCACTAATGGAGTCAGGGAAGCATAACAGCACCAACAGAAAGCTGTATGTGGTAAATGCAAAAAAAGAAACACATAGGCAGGATGAGATTTTAGTGGCATTTACACAATTTCAAGGTGGTGTCTCAGGATATGTTCAAAACTCTGATCCCAAGATATGCTGTAGTGGGTAAATAATGCATGGAGTGACTTGATTTCCTTTCAGGTGATATCATCAGTATTTTATTTTAGGTGTATTTTCAGTGGAAAAGCTCATTAGGAAGGTAAGCAAAATTTTTACCATCCATGAGGGGTCATGCCTATCTTACTGCCTGGCTCCTAAAAATATTTGATGATAAGCAATTTGCTTTAGCTTTTGCTCTGAAACCTAGAGGATGCTGATGACAGACTTTGATTTATGTTACATATACCTATGTGATGTCAGCTTGTGCATTTCTGCTGTCACTTGGTTTTATGAATGGACAAGTACACACAAATACTTGTAGTTGAATTTAGTTTGTGAAATTGCTAAAAAAAATGTTTAGAAATTACAGACAAGATTTCAAAGCTCTATAATGAAGACTTGCCAATGTGTTGTTTGTCTAAGGAGCATTGCAGCTACTGATCATGAGCCAACAGATGCACGGAAGTCATTTCCCTGCTTTGACGAGCCAAACAAAAAGGCAACTTACAACATATCTATCATCCATCAAGATACATATCAAGCACTTTCAAACATGCCTGTACAGGTATGTATTTCCCAGCTCTGCTGCCTAAGTGAAATGGTTCTATAAAGCCACTGGAATAGTAGTGTGGATTGCAAGGTCCTTGCGTGTTCACAGACTCTAGCACCTGGACACTGTAAAACTAATGGTTAATAAATATTCCATAGAACAGGACTAGTTGGTTGTTAGGACTCATGGTGGTCCGCCAGGACACAACATGGCAATACAAAATCAAATCCAAAGCAGAAATGAAATGTATTTCTGTCTTTAGCTAGCTGATCCTGTATTCAGATATTCTAGGTGAGTGTCCTCTAGTAACTATAAATAGATAATGGCAGGTTCTTCAGCCAAACTGGGTGGACTCTGAGAAGGAATACTCTGGAAGACAGCTTATTCCTAGGTGGAAAGCCTAAAATAATCACTAAAACTAAATAAGGTCCAAAGCAAGGGTCTGCTGATCACAATCTAATGGCAAAGAATCCTTCTAGCAAGGAAGTCTAGGATTATTATTTTTAATAATACAGGATCTGAAATCCCATCTGTCAATTCATGGGTGTGGGCACTTGTCATTCCATCATGTCTATAATTTCGTAAATAATCCATTTCTGGACCAAGTGTGTCAAATTCCAAGTTTTGTATGAAATTCAACAGCATCAATTATCTACCTCTGGGCTTTCTGGAAGAAGATTGAATGGCTTTCAGATAAGAGACTTTCTAATGAATAGTTCAGCTGAATGTGTAGTCCATTGTGTAATTTCTAATAATATGTTCTGTAGTGGGAGATGAAGTGCCAAGTTAAAAAAAAAAAAAAAAAAAAGAAAGAAAAAAAGAAAAAAGCCTCTAGGCTTTTGGCATTTTCATCTTCCCAAATTGCTCCCCCACCCAGAAAACAAAGGTCTACTTTACTGTGTACTGTTTTATTTAGAGTCCCCTAAACTTTTTCCCCTAGCAATGCAGTGGAGAAAACTATTACCATTCTAGTACAGATGCCTTCTATACCCTCTGCAAATTTAAAGATCTGACCCATTGTTATTAAAGATATTTCTGTGATACCTAAAAGAGACCAAGCACTTTGATGAATAACACATGAAAGGAGAGTGCTGTACCTTTCCTCACAGACCTCAGATAAGGGAGGGTACCAGCAAGGAAGGTAAGGGGATAAGACTAGATAGTATGAAGATTTAGTGGGTTTTGAGATTTACTTTACACCTTGACATGTGGCCCTTGCCTCTAGAATGGACATACAAAAATAAGCTTTTTAAAGGCTAGCTACAGCTTCTTAATTAATTTACTAAAAAACAAGTACAGATAAGAAAATGCAGATTATGCTGAGTTCATACTCAAGTTTGATGGAGGGATTATAGTAGGGCACTGTTATATCTGATATGTTCACAAGGTAAGTAGCTCTGGTCTTAGTAGTGAAAGATCTTTGGGAAACATCCTTTCAACAGATGGAAATGTAGTAGTTTGTAAATGCAAGGCATGTTGTGTGTTACGTGTCTTGTAGCAGTTTTCATGATGTGGAGCTATAAAATCAGCATGGCAAAATCAGATCAGCAAAACTGAAACTTGTGCATTTCATTTGCATTTTTCACTGGATTTGATTTTTTAAAAAAATTTTTTCCGCTTAAGTCCTGAGTTTGTTGAAAGAAAAAGAGATGTTAAGATAAGTCAAATAATGTAAAAGTAGACTGTGAATATCTCTGTCGAAAGTGGGTTATGAATATCTGTGAAAAGGGTTTTTTCTCATGGAATCATATTACCTGTAACATTCACTGTCTGAGCTTTATTTGTATTGTGTTTATAACAAAAAAATCTCATGAAGTATTGTATCTCTAGGAAGCTAATGTCTTTTATATTCTTTTTGCTTTTTTCCTCTTTAAGTTAGTCATCCAGTCAGAAGCACAAAAGATTATCAGACAATAGCACAAAATGAGTAACAGAAATAAATATTTATGGGATAAATCACATACAACAGGACGAAAGTTTGGTCATATGGTTCATTTGAGAGTTAAGGACATTTGGGAAAATCAAGAAAGCACTACATTTTATGTAAACTGAAGCAACCCACCAGTTAACAGTGTTCATTTATATTTGAATGAATTCAGGATAGATTCATTACATTGGTCTTTATCCCAAGTAGCGTCTCTACAATGCCTGACTCATCCATGATGTATATATTTAAAAGAGGAGAGAATTCAGTCTCTTCTCTGATCTGTCCAAAGTGATGTTATTTTATGCAAGTATTGCAAGAACAAAACACAGTAGCATACACTGGAAAAATTCCTGTGCATGTGAATGATTTCAAATCTCTGATGAAAATTACAATTAAGTAAACTTACTTAGTGCAGAAAAACAAAGTCCCACTTCATGTAGGGCAGTATCGCAGAAGAATCCATGTCTGTTCTCATGCCTTCAGCAATGAGATGTCAGAAGCGGTGAACCTGAAGAGGTGGTTTATCATTCCTGTGTAGTTGCAGCCTTCATATAAATATTGTACCCTCTTCTGCATGTGTTTGCAATTCCAAAAATCAAACTGATTATTTTTCCATTTCTGCAGCAAACTGTACAACTCGGCGATGGCTGGAATCGAACAACTTTTGAGAAGTCAGTTCCCATGAGCACTTACTTGGTATGCTTTGCAGTGCACCAGTTTTCCTATGAAGAGAGAATATCCCGTAGTGGAAAACCTGTAAGTCCTGCTGCAACCTGAACATGCTTCAGATGACAGATGTACCTTGATTTGCATTTAAAACAAAAAAATCTCAATTTATAAAAACAGGAACATATTTTTCCATTTCCCATAGCCTATTATATGCAGCCTATTTTATCAGATTAGGTGTTCACAGTGGTCCCTCTGACCTTAACTACATATAGTGTTTTGCAGTCCTTCCCTGTCTCCCATCTTTGTGAGATCTCAGTCAGTACCTCCCATATGGGCACACAGGTGAGGAAGAAGCACTATTTCTCTAACCTTGTCCCTGACTTGAAGCTCAGTGTCTGAAGGATTGTACAAGTCAAGGGGTGCAGGAGAGTCACAGGCCATGGATACAAATACCTTATAGTTTTCTGTGGGTTAAAAGATATGAATCCATGCATTTGATATTATCACAGCCATGGAGACATAGGACTACAGTGCTATGTGCCATTATGTGTTGGCCTTAATATTCTTTATTTTACAATAAAGAATTACTGGGCTGCTGCAGGCAACTGCCCAGTGTAAGTTCTTTACAAATAAGTATAGAAGTGATAGTGTCTGCCTAAAGAGCTAGCTATTTGGTAGGTGCCCTAATGAAGTGCATGGGTTTGAATCTGAATCCATAAAGTTAAAATAGCTCCTTTATTTAGATGCAGTAGGCAGTCCCATCCAGTTCTTGCTTAGATTCAAATCTCCTGAAGGTACAGCTGATTAGAGATAAAGAAATAACAAGACACTACATTGATTCACAAACTGGAATCCTAAATATAATTTGCCCCTCAACATAAACTCCTCATTTAGCCTAAACCTAGACTGGGATGCTCAACCTGCTGTAAATTAGTTATTGGATTAGATTTTTCCTTCATCTGACACAGAGGATGATCCCAGGGCTGTATGCTATTGCTGCTTCCCCTTCCTTTCCCCTTATGTGAAATGTGGTCTTGTGGTTCACCTGAGCCAGCAGTGCTTCCCTCCTTTTCTGGAGATAGTGACACAAATGGACAAGGAATCTATAACAAAGCCCCAGCTGGGCCACCATTAACCTAGCAAGTTAGCTCTTCCTGAGTTTCCCTATCCAAAAAAGCTCAGCAAATCCTTGCCTACTTAGGGTTGTTCACTGATGTGAAAATCTGTCTTGTAGAAATCTCCAAGGTTCAGATTCAGTTCTTAGCAAAGACGTCCCGGCATAGTGCTGTGCTGAGACCTCTCTCCTCTGTGCCCTAACTATTATCATGCTGTATGCTTGTATTGTTTCTTGACAGATAGCTAAGGTTAAATTACACTTCGACAAGCAAATGGAGCTTGGTTTGAGATAGAGATGTAATATGCTTAGTTCCCTGCTGTTTGGCTAAATAATTTGCAAAACAGGAGCACATTTTTAAGCCACCCAGTCACACAATTTTGTTAACCAGTTGCTCTTCAATGCAGCTGATCCACTTACTATCAGGGACAGGACTTTAACTATTTGGCCTCAATAGATGTTCTCTAGAGTTTAGTTATTTTAAGAAGCAGAATTTGTGTAGCTTTTTGTGCAGAAAATAATGTGGTAGGTTAAAGAAAAGAAGTGTTTTACACTATTTTCTAGTTGCAAAAGTTAATATTCTCTGCTTGTCCATGCCACGCTCCAGAGTACGGCTCTGAGGTCAATATTTGTTTTTTTTCCCCAAGCAAAACAGTAAAGCCCACAATGTTCCCGACTGGTTGTAGCTTTTCTAAATAGAAGGGAGTGCTCACTGAAACATGGTAATTAAAGCGTGTGTGTGTAGAAGCAGGGGTATTCGTGTCAGTACAGAGGTTGCCTGAAGAAACATCTTCTAATTCAGGCCTCGGTTACTACATATTTTATTAATGTTGCTCACTAAACAATGTTTGAGGACTTGCCTGCACTAGAAAACTTGGGGTTTAAGCGAGGTTAATATCACAACTGTTTCCTTTCTCTTAACATGGACATAGTTTTACCAATAAAAAGTACATGTGTAAGATTGTTTTTAATAAAGGGAATCATAAGCTCTATCAAGAAAAATTACCTTTTACCTAGGAAAACCAGACTATCTTTAGAGTTTTAAATTAGATATTTAGAAAGTCATTCTTCTAACCTTTCCAAGATGTCCAAGAACTTTGAAGCCCAGCTGAACAATGAGGAATTTAGATTCACCAGCAGCTGAAAAGAAAATTCCATAGTTTGCTGTGTCAATTTCTAGCAACAGAAAAGTCCAACAAAAAGTATCATTGTGATCCTTAAATTGCTTTCATAAACAACAGCAAGAACATACAGCTCATGGTAAATTATTTAAATGGTAAATTATTTAAAAACTCTGCTGTTCACTCTGAAAGCTCTAATGAAGACGTTAATGGAATCAATGGTGGGAAATGTGCCTATAGCTGGAAACAGTGCTCCTGAGCTGATTACCTGTCAGGTACCAAATGTCTGGTTTGGAAAATCACAGAGGAGGTTATACAAATAAACCCAGAGTCAGTTCTAGTGCATGCTGAAGGTTTTGGAAACCATTAATATGGATCAGCTAGGGGACTGAAGGCTGCTAAATTGGGTAAAGAGCTTACAGAAGTGGAAATTGCAAATTGTAAATTGTAATTGCAAACTGACCCTGGGGGAAATCCCCTGCCTAGAATGGATTCCCAATTGAATCCCATAAGCTTTTTTTGGTTTTGTTTTTTTTTCATTCCAGCTTTATTTCTGACCACTTTGCCACCCTCCCCTCTCATTGGAGGAAATGTAATTTCATGGTATTGAAATCAATGTGCAGTCAGGCTCCAAGAGAGCTCTTAAAATAGACCAGCTCCTTTGCTCAGCTTGGGCCCTAAATGCCTGGCTGTAAGACAGCACTGAGGAGTAAACAAGCCACACCGACATAGCCAGATGAATGTGGCCCATTCATAAGAGTCACAGAGCTGGCAAAATGAGATGGATCGTTTTTCCTAAAACCAGAAACTTCGCTCCATATAGAGATCTCTTACTTTCCACAGTGGAAATATTTAGGGCCAGTGAAGAGAACAGCCTAGAGCTCCTGCAAGCTTTGGGACAAAGAGATTGAGGGAAAGACCCTCAAGAAATTCCGTAATTCTTAATTGAAACTTTGTCTTCAAAATGTGGAGGTAACATCCCAAAAGGTTTTTTCAAGCTGTAGGTAGGCCTCCTCATCATGGATATGGGTGCCATAAGGTCTCTAGTTCTACAGAGTTTGAGGTTTTCTATTGCTTGACAGCAATAGCCAAAGTAGTCCCAGGCACCAAGCCTCAGGGATTGAAAGGTCAACATACAACACACCATTTTTTTGCATTCAGATATACAAGAGGAGAACAGAAATGGTCGCTCATCACACACAGGGCTACCAAACATGCCAGTTTTCCTGGATTTGCCTGTTGGGAAAAGAAAGAGCTGATTTTTGGCTATGTTCTCCTGGGGCACAGCAACTCAGCGAGCACCACAGCTGTGACTGGGGGGCTGTATGGCCCAAGGTCCTGCATGGGCCAGAATCTGGGAAGAATGACAGGTCTGGTAAACACACTATCTTCAGAGGATTTGAGATCTTCAAACATACAAGGCCAAGAGGAAACTGTGATGATAGTAGGTAGAAAAGATAGGAAGAAGTTGAAGAAAATAAGGTGGTATGGGTTTCAGACACATTTCAATACAAATGTGCTTCTAAAGATTGGTCTGATGGGATCGGTGAAGATGAATTAACTGCTCAGAAAAAGTGGATCCCTTTTTACTGTGCTTGCCCAGGTTTCCTTCTGGAGAAAACCAGCCTTTGGGGGAGTAGGGATTGGTATGCATCCAGGCCCTGCTCCAAGCTAGGCCACTCTGAGCTTCTGGACATGAGTCTTGACAGTTTTACAATTTAGGTATACTGTGGAAAGCGTGCACAGATTATGTTGGCTTGGTCTCTCTTCTGTACAACATTTGAAAAACTGTTGAATAAACGTGTTAGGGAACAGAATTCAGAAAACCTCCTGTGTTATAGGTATGTACTCTAAATGCCTTTTCAATTGACACCTTCTGGCTTCTTTTAACTGAAAGCTGCTCTAATTGTCTCTATTTTACAGCTGAGAGTTTATGCCCAGCCACAGCAACTACACACGGCACAATATGCAGCAAATGTAACAAAAGTTGTATTTGACTTCTTTGAAGAGTACTTTAATTTGAGCTATTCTCTTCCAAAACTAGGTAATTATTAATATTTATATTTTTCATTCTGTTAATTCAGTGTCATGGTTATGTTGCTCCTACAGGTCTCTGTGCTTTTAGTGGAAAACAGCATGAAAGCATTTGGTTGCTAACTGCTTATATTATGTCAGGATATTTTAAAACTGTAGCAATGTAGTCCAAGATGCTCCTAAATGTCACGATGGAAGAGTTGCTCAGTTTACTGAACTGAAGCACTGGTCTTGGCATGGTTATTTTAAAGTGTCTTGTGGAAAGACAGGGCAAGCATTGGTGTCATCAGCAAAGGAACATCATGAGTTAAAACAGAGCCAGAAATTTCATAAAAATATGTACCACTTCCATGGGAACTTCTGGACAAAACTCAGCTGTGAGATAAGTGAAGATGTAAACTGCCAGAGAGTATGTCATATTATTTATTAACCTTAGTGCAAAGTGGGTGTGTATCAACCTCTTAGAAAGATGAATGTGGTCCAGCATTTAATTTGTAGCTTCTACTGCTGGGCTAAATAAAGACCCAGAAATAAACAAGACCAGGCACACTCTCAAATTTTGCCCATGGTTACAAAATAAGCAGAGAGAAAGTAGTGCATTTGGGCATCCTTTAGCTTGGAATATCTGGAGTATGGATCTGATTTGTGCAATTTGAACTAATAAAGTTGGGAATGTAATCAGCATTTTGGAAATGCCCCTTCCTAAGACCTTCAAAGAGGTAATTTAGTTAGGTTCATGAACTTAAAAGGATGGAAAAATACTAACTGCAAAAAAGTCAAGCGAATGTAATGAGGAAAAAAAATACCCAAAACTTTGAAGACAAGTAATAGTGCTATGCAAACTTTTTATTGGCCACTCGTGTTGTACCTATCAGGCTAACCTATATTACTTTAACAAAAGATTTTTACCTCTTCCTTTCAAAACATTATGAGTTTACTGTAAATATCTTTTTGCATTTCAATGACAACTGAATAGGGAAACCAGTACAATATATTGCTCTTTCACACACTGGTCCCCAATAATTATGGGAACTATATCTCACCTATGCTTCATATTCAAACTTTCATTTCCATGAAAGCCTGATGACTTTGCCAGGCAACATATGTATAAGGGCCTGTCTGCACTACAGGGTGGACTGGTATCCCCAGGTCAGCAGTATCAGAAGTATCAGAAGATAGATACCTTTGTACTGTTTTCCTCAGTGTCTATTTGTTGGATCACAAATCTTGACTTACCATGCCATTTGCTCATTATTAGAAGTCATCTGGGTCAAAATTGATGAATCAAATATGTTTCTGCATAATGTTTTATTTAAATATTGTGTTTCACATTGATTTATGGCTTCTGGCATTGCCAGTCTCCTTGTGATCCTCATTTTGACTACCACTGAAGCCCTTGCCAGACTATCAGCTTTGACTGTGTAATCAAGTTGTTTAATTTATAGTAAGTAATTCCTATCTTCTCTTATGGTGGGGTGAGAGTTGTTCATTCTATTCAGTTTTAAATTCATATGTACTTTTTCACCAACCCACATAGAAAGGTTCTGGTCATTACTTGTAGAAGAAAATACCAGTCCAGTTGAGTCTGCAATTCTCATTTAAATCGCTATTGATTACTGACCATAAATGAGTGACCCCTACAAATTACCAGGCATAGAAACAGATGCTGTTCACAACATGGGGGATTTACTTCAGTTAAAATGTCAATAAATACTTTTAATACAAGAATGTGACAAACAATGTCCTGCCTCATTATGCTACAAATAGTTTTAGGAGGTTTACTGCCTACAGCACATCCCCAGACACTAGTATGATTTCTAGAGCCAAAAGTAAGTAATGAGTGATGCACACGTTCACAGAAGTTGGCATAGCATCACCTCACAGGACAGATCCTCAGCTAGGGCAACTGATCTCAGCTCTATGAATCTCAGCAGAGCCAGGGCACTTGCTATCAGCTCCTGTAGGCCAGTTCCCTGCTTCTGAAACACAGACTGTAGCCTGCAGTCCATAGTAGTAAGCCAGAATCAGAAATGGTAAGCAACACAGGCTGTAAATACACAGAGAGAGGACGAGCTACATGGCTTAAGGGTACAGTGGTAATCATGTTATCTTTCTTTCAATGCAGATAAAATAGCTATTCCAGATTTTGGGACGGGTGCTATGGAGAACTGGGGGCTGATCACATACAGAGAAACAAACCTGCTGTATGATCCTGAGGAGTCAGCCTCTTCCAACCAACAGAGAGTAGCTGCTGTGATAGCCCATGAGCTCGTTCATCAGGTACATTTTAAGACATGATTAATTTTTAAAGTGTTTCAAATACATAGTCACAATATTTAATCTTGAAAATACTGTTTTTAACTCCATCTCAGGATCTTTTATGTGTGCTCACAGTCTGCTTGCAAAATATCATGTTAAAACAGATCCCCATTAGAGCTTTAAAATACAATTACTGCCTTGGAATTTTTCTCAGGAAGTTAGATGCTTGGGCCCAGACTGTCAGCCAGCTTATGAAAATCTGTTTGAAATATCTTAAAGGAACTCATTTACATGTGCAGATGTCTCTTTTGGGCAAGCAAATAGGGACAACTGTATACTGTGGAGGCTGTCTGAAAACATATCCTTACAAGCACAAATCATCAAATCAAGAGGCAAAACCTAAAAATATTTTCAGTGGCACATGAATCATTAGCAATCTTCCTAGTAATATGCAATTTTATAATAAAAGTGATGTTTTAACACAAGGCAAGTGTGTTAATTCCTATTTAAGGAATTCCTATTTAAGCCTCAGAGTTATGATAATTTTCATCTGGCAACCAGAAAAAAGTAAGCAAATGACTATTCTGTGTAGAGATGTGAGATACTGAAATGTACATTTACTATTTAACTAACACTACATCTTTATGTTTATAATTGTAGTGGTTTGGAAATATCGTAACCATGGACTGGTGGGATGACTTGTGGTTAAATGAAGGATTTGCCAGTTATTTTGAGTTCCTGGGAGTAAATGAAACAGAACCAGATTGGCAAATGGTAATTATTTCTGTCTTGTAGAGGGTTGGCAGGACTGGGAGGAGTATTTCGGAAGGGAATAAAAATGAAACAAGGTTAAGGAAGATAGAAAGTGTGTTTGTAGAAAACTAACACAGTGCAGTGCAACATAAAGAAAACATTGGTTTAAACCTTTTCTCTTACCTAATCAAAGTAAACTTAGTAAAGTTTTAGTCTGCAGGGAAGAGTAATTATTTTTTAATAAGTGAGTCAAGCGTTTAGTTATGATTACGGCAAATAACACCTAGATGGATTCTGGAGCCTTAGCAACTTTGCAAGATTGTTTAAAGGTTTAACTCTGAAAGGAGATTTAGTTCTTCATGGGACTTATGACTGTTATCTGATCTGGTCAGGGTTGAGAACCTGGGCCTGTCTCCATAGCTTGGGCTACTTGTCAAGGAAAATATCAGACTCCCATTCAGCTTCTGCCAACATTTTAAGTGTCATTTCAAATGCTCCAACTCAGACAATCTTTATTCTGTGCAGTGCAAAAATAGGTAGTGAGATGGCCTACAGTCACACTGTGCAGCAGAACCAACTCCAGACACTTTAAGGGGGTTGCAAAGAGAGTAGCCTTAAGCATGCATTAGATTCTGAGGAACGATAGAAGTGTGTGAATAAAGGGAGGCTTCTTGCTCTTTCCTTCCTCCCCTCCCAAACAGATGTGATGGCACATAGCATGCATAGTTCCCCCAGGTGTCCAGGTGTAATGAGATTCTGGCTACTAAGAAATATACACCATATGCCAGTGGAAGGAAAGAGGGAAGATTTTGCATAGCTTGAGTCTGTTTTGTAATCTACTATCCCCTTAGCCTAGTGACTTCAGAAGCAGGCAGTGCCTATTTGGTGCTTTCCCTGCACCCCTTGCTCCTCCTCATAAATATCTCTTGTGATCCATGTTATATGAGGCTGAGAAAAAAATCATTCCTGGGTCACTTTTATACTTTGAAGTAGAGGACCTGTTATCCTAACTACATGAGAAACATTTTTATTACTGAGTTTAAAATTTAAAAGCCCTTTTTTGTATCTGAATGACATATTAATTTAAGATCTAGAGACAATTCAATGTTATCATCCTCATGAGTATTAGAAGAGGAAAACCAAACTGAAATTTAGCCTTTTTTGGTCAATATTTATTAGATAGTACAGGTATTTTGACTGCTGACCACCAAATATTAAAAAAAATGAAAATCACTTTAAAAATAATTACAAGCTTTGGGATGGGGAACCCTGCCTCCTTCTTTCCTCTTTCCTTCCTACCTAGCTCTATTTTTGCAAGAGAAGCCCATAATGTTTTACAAATATTGTCACACTGCTGAAATTGGTAACACAGCCTACTTTTTTTGCTTACTGGGAGTGGAGGGAGAGTGGGCTGGGTGTGTTTGTGTTGTGTGTGTTCCCTGTGTTGATACACACAGGAAAACAGGATTTGCAAAAGGCAGTTTATCTTAGCTAGGGAAAAACTTTATCCCTCCCCACTCAGATGTAAAGCAGGAGTTTGCAAGTCCCTCTTTAGAGGGCATGAAATCTCATTCTATTTCCAAATGCCTCTCCCTAAAAAAGTTGCAGTTCAAGCTACCTATTTGAGAAGTTAGACATATATTCCCGCCTTTGTTTCTATTCTAATGTCTTCTCTTTCTCAGCTTGACCAGGTTTTAATTGACGATGTGCTTCCTGTACTGAAGGATGACTCTTTGCTGTCTTCCCACGCAATTGTGGTCGATGTGTCATCTCCAGCTGAAATCACCTCTGTGTTTGATGGGATATCCTACAGTAAGGTAGGAAATCCTCCTATTGTGACTTTGGATGTAAAAGAAAGTGGAGGCTTTGCAGAGGAGATAAAAGTCAGATATAATCATGACTCCTGATTCACTTGAGCTGTGTCTGTGCAAACCTTTCTTCTGGGACATTCCCAGCTGTTGTCGGTGTTGATGCAGTTAAAAGCAACTGTTGAGAGAAGCAGCGCAGCCAGAGCCTTGGTCAGCCACTGTGCAGACCTGCTCACAGCATGCAGAGTTGCAAGAAAATCACAGTATCCGCAGCTTCTGCCACTAGAGTTGTTGGTTTTAAAATGAAACTAAACCAGCTTGTTGCTTTCCCTCCAAGCTCCAATTATCAGCTAAACATAGAGTACATATTGCATTGACTTTCGCTTTAGCTGTGCTACAGTCTGTAAACGTAGTTACTACTTTTATTAACTAGATTTGATCCATCCATTTCCATCAGTTTTGTGTTCTCAGTTGTTAAATCCTCTATCCAACAATACAACCAGTATTTATTGCATCATAAATGCTTCACAGTCAAATCATAAACCATGTGAAAACCTGCATTGTGTAACACTGTTTTTAAATCAAACTAGCAAAAGTCATGAAACATACAGAGCTAAATCAAATACTCTGAACCAAAATGTTTTTCAGTGTTGAGCTAAGCAAGACATACACTTCTGCAGGGTCTGAAAAAACAATTGAAGAAAAAAAAATCCTAGCTTTTACTCATCTCTTTGTGCCTAGAGAATTGCTACATTAACTCATTTTTTTTTAAGCGAAAACACTTGAGGACTTGTGCATTGTTTGGGAACAGTTTGCTTGGGATATAATTTGGCTTGGGATATAATTTGGCTTGAAAGAGAAGTATTTGCATAGATTTAGCTCAAATTACTGTTGGTATTTATATATAAATGCGTGACAAAATTAACTTGTTTCTTTTTAGCTTTATTTTGGCTTCTCTTTCACATTTTTCTTATAAAAACAATCTTCTCTTGATAATATTCATCACTAAACAAATAAAGAATAATTTGGAATGCTCTCTGTTAGTCTTACCAGAACAATTACAAGGCTTATACAATCCTAAAACTCTAATGAATTGCCTAAGGGTCTATGGAGCCATTGCAGTGTATTCTGTAAAGGAGCCTCTAACTGCTGTATGATCCATAGAGCATTGTATGCTTAGGAAATCTCTACTAGAGTAGAGCTCGTGACTAAACAATTAATGTATATAATTTTTTTAATCTGGTCTTAAAAAGTAATTGCATCTCACCTTTTTTCCAGTCTAATCTTCTCCTTTAGTTTGAAAGATTTTATTGAAGTAACAATGAGAATTTCTGTCTTTGGAGTTCAAACTTTGCAAATCTTTTCAGCAAACAGATACTTAAGTAAGTTGTGCTAGAAATTTGCTCTTGGACCTCCATATTTTCTGAGTCTCCCAGCTAAAGAAGTTTAGGATTCATGTTCCATATTTCTGCCAAAAACAAATCTTGTCATATACTTGGCAATTACTATGACTCTCTAGAAGTTCTGTGGGTGTTGATAAAGACTGCCCCTTACATCCCCGTCAGAGTAGGTCACTTTCCGGAGCCTCCCCAAATAGTTGAAAGAAAGAAAAGTTATTAAAACACTGGAGTTCCTATAATCAGTGATTTTGTTAGGATGAGTTTTTCTCAAACACACTTCATCATGGACTACAGAGGAGTGACAAGAGTAGGGGAAAGACACGATGGAAAGAAAGAAAGGAATGACAGTAGTAGAAAATGCAAGGAACTAACTATACATTACAATTTGAAGCAAAAGAAATCTCCAATGTTTCCAAATGCATGCATAAGTGTGACTTTTAATATAAATGGGAGGGGACGGTTTATGAGAGGTGATTTCAGATGAGAAGTGACTGACAGACAAAGCTGAGGAACTGAGGTACCCTAGTACATACACATGGCCTTATGATCACCATTAATCATAAGCAGCCTTATAATTACCATTAATAGATATCCGTTCTAAATTTTACTGAATTATTTTTGAACATGTTCCATGGTAAACACATTAAATTTCTATATCAGAAAACAGTCCTCTGCTGACCACCTTGACTCTGCAACAATAGCCTGGAAAGCAGTTTGAGGCATATCTGTTCAAACAGTCCCTCTGCCATGACTCGTGCAGTAGTTATTCTCAGACACGTAAAGAGAGGAAACAGGATTTACTGAGAATTCATATAACATTCTTGTTTTCATAGGACAACTAGATTTTTAAACTATTTGTAGCACTAGGGTCTCAGCTGCCCTTTAATTTTGTTCAGAAAATGAAAACATGCTAATCCTCAAATCATATTTTGTATTTTAGACTGGGTTTGCACTGCTTTTTTTTCCCGTCATTTTGTGCCTACTCTGTTCTTTGTTCTACATGAGTGTTCTACTTCCCTCTCCTGTCTTCCTTTTGTTTCTCTCTTCTTTCAAAGCCCTAATTTTTTCAGGGTTTTTCTGTGACATCCAAGTAACTTCCCTGTTCACAATTCTACCCTGCTAAAGAGGCCAAAGCTCTTGCACCAGTCCTCAGAAAAATCTCCTTCTTATTCTTGAAATGGCATCCCCAACATGTAAAGCCCCAGACTTGCAGCATTTTTGGAGTTTCCTACTTGTTGGATGTTCAGCAGAAGTGTCTGCCTCGGTCAGGCTGTTCCCCTGACAGGGCTACTTCCCCAGCTGCCCTCACCCCTGTCCTGTTCAAAATGAAACAGGGAGCCCTGCTCACAGAAACTGGCAGAGTGGCAGGACTGTAACCCCCAGCAGAAGGGCTTAGTAGCCCTTCCACCAAACACAGCTGAACTTAGAAACAAGTATCTGATCAAAACTGAAGACCAATTCCCACATCCAGAATTAAACTCCACCAGGCAGGTACATGCCATGCCACAAAAGAAGTAGAAAACACACTTCTTTAGTGTCATGGGTGGTTTCTATTTTTGCCTTATAGAACACTCATTCACATGTTGCTTTTTAGGTGAACGGAAATCCAGTGTTAGAGCAGTGTGGAATAACCTTCTCCCCTTTCCCTTTGTCCATAGGGTGCATCTATCCTCAGAATGCTTCAAGACTGGATTACACCAGAGGTCTTCCAGAAAGGCTGTCAGGTAAGGCTGTCACCAAAACCTGCTGGACATACAGCCCATTATTCAAAATACCCACTACCAAAGCCATTATTCAAAAGCTGAGTATCAGAGATCCTGGTATTAGTAGCAAAAGTATTTAATGCATTTCAGTACTGAGTACATGGAGGGGAAGAAGTTCCATGCTCCCACAGAAGCAGGAATGTGAACTGCATTGAGATTTGGTAGCCTGCCATCAAGGACCTAAATTCATGACAGCTTTTAGTGGAGAAACCTACTCCACCCCACTGTTACCCTGTTGTCAGCCAGGATCCCCTCATTCAGCTGTAAAGCACGTCTGCAGCTTCATATGGCCAGTATCCTCCAACCCACACAAGCCTGCTATGTAGGGACACACTATAACAGGCATAAGCTCATCTGTGCCCTGATGCAGGGACACTACCAGCCCTAGAAAGCCAAGGTAACAGGGAGTAGAAAAGGGTTGCACAATTCATAGTCCTTTCTTTTGGAGTGAAAATGTGTTGCTACAAAATTAGGGAAAGAAGAAATGGGAGAAAGGAGCCCTCACAGAAGGAGGAAGTTTATCTGTCCTTTCCTCCCAACCAGCATCTGTTGTCTCTACAGAGTTTTGCAGGTTTACCACATTTGTTCTTACTTCCGCCCCTTCAGGACAGCACATTTATAGGGTGCTACAAGACAGCTGTATTTTGCTTTATTTCCGCTTTTATATATTCAATCGGGACAGTTACACGGGATAGGAAAATACAGCCACCTTGTCCCCAAGAGCCTAACACTTCCCCTTCTACCTTCACGAGCATTAACGTAGGCAGCTGTGGCTAACAGCGAAACTAACAGCACCATCTACTGACTGAACTTCGCCAGGGTCGGGTAACAGCGTAGGAGAACACTAAGCAGCCAGGTAAGACGTAGGACAGGAATAGAGTTTAGGAGGTGCAAACACTTCGTTGGATACAATTGTTCCTTGTAATAGTTGTTTCGATCACAACTTAAAGGTGATCTTTAAGGTGACTTTCGTACTTCCACTCCAAGTGCACAGCTAGGGAAATCTCCTGAATTAGCTTCCTTCTGCTAAACAACCTCTTACATTAGACAGAAATTTGCAACAGGGTATGTTCGTGTCCCTTCAAACAAAATACAAACAGCTCTTCAATTACAAATTTATTTTGTATTAACAAGTCACACCGGAAAAGGCTGACCTTTAACGTTCTGAGATGCATTGCAGAGCAAAGGATCTTCATCAGCTGAATATTAATCCATTTAACCTTCTACTCACTATACTACCACCCATGGGTACTCTGTACAACTGATTGGAACTCTCTGTACAACTGAATATGTGTACTGTTTTCATAGGCAAAAAAGAAAGACCTGGTAGTACTTTCACAGCCTTCTGCTTCTATCTAGGCATATTTGAAGACCTACCATTTCCAGAATGCCAAGACACAACAATTTTGGGAAGCTCTGGAAGAGGTATGTTTTGCATCAATCCAAACCCTTGCTAATAAATAAAAATAAATAAATAAATAAATAAATAAATAAATAAATAAATAAATAAATAAAATCACACCCACTGATTTCAGTTTCCCAAACTTTTTGTATTCTGTACCTCTCCTGTCACTAAGAGATCACAATAGAGGTAGCCTCCTACTGTATTCCAGTATATCTTAGTTCCACCAAATATATATAACTTTCTCTTTTTTTTTTTTTTTTGCATAAGATCGTGGGAGTGGAATAAGAAACAAGAAAGGAGGCCTTGTTTACAAACAGCCTGCAACTGAAACATTTCCCCCACAACTTGAACTCATTTCATTTTGTGAAAACACCATTCATCCACCAGACACGTGCACCCCATACTCTCCCTTTTCTCTAACCAGATTCAGCTGTTTGAAAGCTCTCAGTAGTATCGATTCCCAAGTAATTTTGGTGCTTATCTGCCTCTCTAGCTTTTGAGTCCCATCTGGGTCATTGTCAGTGCCACCATTTTCTGATCTTTGCTTTTCTTTGAGACTGGGCTATTTCTTTCCATCTATCTCATTACCCCCAAACCCCACCTACATACTACCAAGTTCTTCCTTGATATTATTTCCTTTCTTTCCACCACTGTGGACACTCACACTGCCCAAGTCATACTTTTGTGTCTCTTTTCTAGCTCCCATCTTCTCCTTAGCCCCAGACTTCTTCCTGCTCAGCAGGACTTCTTCCTACTTTTTCTCTGGTGCTCTGCATCTCCATATCATCTACCTCATCTTGAGAAGGAAACAGTGACCGTAGCTCCCTTTCCTCACAGGTGGCATCCTGGGGAAGCAGTGGCAGCTTTCTCCAGCTCCAGTTCCTAGGACAGACGTTCACAGTCCACATAATGAATCAAATGGATCAAATTTTACATAAGTGCAGCTGCTGGTGGTTAATACTGGCTGTTCCTTCACACTGAAAACAGGACACACTGCAAAGAGACTTCTGGCTTGGAAAAATCTCACTGTGTCTTTTTTGTCCTGTTCAGTTATTCCCTCAGAAAAAAAGGAGAGATCTTAGAGCATGCAAGGGGCCTCAAAGGTTCCTCAGTATTTCTTGTCCATGTTATTGACCAGTCTTCCGTCCACGCACTTCTCATTTCTTGTCTGTGTTTAAGTTTCCAACTCACTCTTTCAATGACACCATAAAAGGATTTAATGGAGCATTTTTTGTACTGAACCCGTTCTTTCCTCTGCCCCTTTCTGCTCTTCTTTTTCCCAATACCAGAGATATTTAATTTTTTTTCGTCTTTGTACTGAATTTGCATTTTCACCGCAACCTTCTTCCATCATTCATAGGCAAGTAATAAACCTGTGAAGGAAGTCATGGACACATGGACTAGACAGATGGGCTACCCTGTTCTGGAAATGGGGGATAATTCAGTATTCACACAGAAACGTTTTCTCTTGGATCCCGGGGCGAATGCTTCTCATCCTCCATCTGATCTTGGGTAAGTTCCTGCTGTAAATGTCTGTTCAAAACAGGTAGAAATACTGTGCATATACCCTTTTCATCTGACTTATATGTAGGTTGTGTTTTGCTCATTCTTGCTAAACTTACTCTCAGCATTTATTTTAAAAGGAAGACAGGAGGAAGTTAGATACAAATATTTCAAATTTAGGACAATATCAGTCCTTTGTCTCGAGGTTTTTCTTTCTCAAATGCAGCAGGATAAAATTGGACAAGATCTCTCAGAAAATCTTATTTGCACACAGACAGCTCAGATTATTGCAAATTGTCTGTTGAATCACTGCAAATTATAATCTCTCAGACTAAGAAAACCAATACAAAATTGTCTCTGTTCAGAAATCAGATACTATGACCCAAGTATTTTACATGACAGTAGTTTATTGCCTTTCCTATATGGTGTAGGATCTATAATATATCACAGGATCTTCACATACAATACAGGGTCTTCTCTGCATGTCTTAAAAACATGATTTAATGTGAAGTAGCTGGTCATGTATAAATTTCATTAATCCTAATCAGGAGATATTTTTTTTATATTTTCCTTAGGATGTATTGCTTAATTTTACTCATTTAAAATGTAGTTGTCTAGTCAAAGTTAGCCATCTTGGGCTCTTATGTGACCAGACAGACATCTGCAGACATCTGCAGACATCTACATGTTCAAGACAGGTGGGATACTGTATTTGAGCATATTTTTTAAATAACAGGTGATTGACCTGGAGGGAAATGAACTCTATCTGTGGGTTGATGGACCTGTACAGGACAATGGCGTGGCTGCACCATGGCATTAAGCAGATGAATAATTTTTCAGATCTGACATTGTGTAATTTCATAGCCAGCCCCAGTTCTGAGGCAGTACTTCATTAACCTTTGAGTGAAAGAGATTCAAATTAATCCGTGTTAGGAAGGTTTTGTTCCTTGAACTGGATCCTGGACCAATCAATTAAATCAGTAAAACTTGCCAGTATGAAGCAGGACTAAATATACCCAAATGCATTTTTTCCATTAACTTCTACTAGCTCTTTTAATTCAAAGGACAAGAACAAGGACCCTGAGATTAGCTCAGCTGGTTAGAGCATGGCGCTAATAACACCAAGGCTCTGGATTTGATTCCCCTATGGACCATTCATTTAAGAGTTGGACTTGATGATCCTTGTGGGTCCCTTCCAACTCAGAATATTCTATGATTCTGTGAAGGAGAAAATGAAGAAACAGAAGAAACGGTTGTGACCACTCTATTTCCTTCTGATTAAAAAGAAAAAAACTTGAGCAATGAGAAGGCCCATGCTATTGGCAGTTTTGGATAGGTATCAAAAGAGTTGGAATGAGATAACTAACTACCTGTGTATTTGCAACATTACATTTCTCCCAACCTAAGCAGAAGATTTCATAGACTCAAAGTACAGCACTGTGCCATCCAAAGGGTGGTGTTACAGACTATTCAGGCAAAAATACTTCTTTGTATTAAAAAATTTGACTTACTGCACTATGCTCTGAAGTAGCAGACTCTGGAATCCTACTTTTGCTTGACTTCAGTGTTTACAGTACATTACAATTTGCCATTTCTAAAGTAGAAATCCTAGCACTGTTCCTACCTTAATCTGTTGAGAAGCTGAGATGTGTATTGTCCCTGCTATCCCCAAAGTGAAAGGGGAAGGTTTTTTCCGAATATGTTATTTTTATAAATTAATTTTAAAAACTCCCCATAATATATATTATAATGCTGATATTACCTATGCTGTGACAGACTGACTCCCTCGCCTAAGGTCAATTCACCAAAAAATCAAAACCTCTTCCTTCCACCATCACAGATGGGGATGAGAGGCTCCTGAAGAGATCCTACCCCAGATGGAACTGGCCTGTTTCATGTGCAGGTGCAGGGTTTCATTTAAGCAGAGAAAACTCCAGGTCTTGTGTATGCTTTATTCTCTGAACTCTGCAGGAATAAAATTCCGAGCTGCTGGCTTGTTCCAAGCTTGTTTGGCTTGAAAAAGTCCTCTCCTGCGTGTTGGCACTCCAAAGAAATGGAAGTTCAAAAACTAGTACTCTCAAAGTAGTGCTGCTGGGCAAATACATAGCTTCAGCACAGCGTGTTAGGAACACATAAGGACACAGCTGATATATCAAAAGTACTTACGTACGTAATCTCAAGAACATGAAAACTAAATAAAATCCTTCCTGTAAAGGGTGGATCATCACACACCCTCATTAAATGCATTTACAAAAATCGAGTTTGTATTAAAAAAAATCATATATGGGCTTTCTCTTGGGGAAACACAGTACTGGAGCTTCTGGCCAAACAATGACAACTCTAAATTCCATTGCAGTAAGCTCCATAAGAGAACTAGTAAAACCCAGAAGTGTATTAAATCTGTTAACATATTTTGTTTAGCAGATACAAAACAATAGATCTTTCTATCAAGAGGAGATACCATAACTTTCATTTTTGTATTTTCTGGGAGTTAATGACCATTCACTTAACCCAGGGTTGTTAAGATGACTTAGATTTTCCCATAGCACTTGTCACCAAGGGATTTAAGGTGGAAGAAAAATCTCCCTGGGATGAACTATAATATGTTAACATGGAACAGCAGCTGGCTGCTCAAAAGGGCTCAGTAATTTTAGCAGGCCTATGCAGAGGGCTGTGCAGGTGTGCTCAAAGCATGCTCTGCTGTTCTTCCCTGACTCTGCTGTCCCACTTTCCTGACTGCCAGGCCACAGTCTTGGTCAGGCTGTGCTGTGGCTCCATCCCACATATTGGGCATACTGGAGAGGGTTTTTCACCATTTGGTTTCAAATGTCATTTGATTTTTCTTTCTCTTTAAATAATTTCAGTTACAAATGGAATATACCAGTGAAATGGAGACTTGGGAGTTCAACAAATTATACTTTGTACAATGCATCAGATTCTACAGGTAAACTTCATATTCTCTTTTAATTGTCCTTTACAAGAAATATAACACAGAATTACTTTCATACTTTTCACTTTTCAGATCCAGGAACCAGCACACAGCTTGGTTGGGCTGAAGTTGGTAGTAATTTCTGTGATAAGATTACTATTCCCCCTGTACACACATTATGTCAATTTAGGCACAGTACGGTATGGTTCTTAAGCATCTGTTTAAATACAGTCCTATTCACAGAAGCATCTAAGCATACTCTTAATTATAATGTGCTAAAATCAATTGGACTTAGATATGCCCTTTGTTGAGTCTAGGAAAAGAGGTGAAGTGGAAGGCTGATGAATGCATCTGTGGCATGGTAAACTGGAAATTTTAATTCAGTCAAAGATCTACAAGTTATTAAACATCTTTTCTAATGCTGATTTCAGGACTGAGAAAATACCTGTGTGGGTAATTTTGATCATTGTTCTATTATGCAGTCATATCTGTATTTCTCATTCTGTAGCTGTAGTGGACAAAAATGGGGGGGGAAACTTTGTTTAGTTTTTCAGTAACATCACATGTTGGAATTTCAGAAATATTACAATCAGCTCATCTTTTCTTCAATTTTTTTGAATGTTACCTATTTAAATGTAATTTGTCTTTTGCTCTGTTTTTTTTGGGGGGGGGGGGTCGTTATTTTTTTTGCCTGGTTGCTTTTATTATACATGCAAAAGCAAACAAAAAAAAGTTTTATGTCATGATACAAGTCAGAAGTTTACACAAAGGAATTTTCTTTCTCCAATTTCCACATGACATTGCAGTGGACTGCAAGGGGCTATTGACTTGAAAAAGCCTGCAAAGGCATGATTACGTGCTTACTTCTACATCCATCAAATTCTTGGCTAGTAAGGCAAACAGCAACTGTAAGGAAAAAATACCTTTAGAAACACTTGTTTCGGGTCACCCAAAGAGAAATGTGCTTTTAACTACAGCCACACTCAAACTGCAGATTGAAGACCACTGTTTTCAATGAGCAATAGAAAAACTTTCATAACTACCATCATCAACTGGACCAGCCCAAGATTCTGAAAAAGGAACATTTTTCAAGTATTCATTTTAAACAGGAAAATCCCTAAGCATGAGTGCTTGAGGAAAGTCTCAACTAATTCGTAATTCCTTTGTCTATAACTGCAAAAAATGAATTAGTAAAGAATACAGAGAAGAAAACCCTTAAAAAGTTGGTTGAAGCAAACTTAAAAATTAAACTAATGGAGGATAAAATATGATAACTTTGAAACTAACAGTAAACATGAGGATGAAAAACTTTTTAAAAATACATTTGCAAGAACTGTTTCTTTGCAATTTTTTACTTCTTACAATGACACTAAATCTCACTGTCCTCACCCTAGTCACAATGATCTCCATTTTAAATTTAACAAACTAGCTGGCCCAAGTAATTACCACAATTCCTTGTTCTAATACAGATGCTGGCATTCATTAAAGTCTATAATAACTCATCTTTCCTCACAGCCATTTAAAAATAAGTAAATAAATAAAATTAATGTTTGGATCTTATTTTGATATTCATTAAAACCAAATAATACTCTTGGAGTCAAGGAATTTCCAATGAGTTCTGTGTCATACAAGAGGCACAAACTGATCCCTGTTTGTTGGTTTGTTTTGCAGGAATTACAATATCAGCTTCTTCTGATACTTTTTTAAACATCAATCCAGACCACATTGGATTCTATCGGGTGAATTATGATGGTCAAAACTGGGCCAAGCTAAGCTCTCTTCTGCTCCTAGACCACAAAGTGAGTATCATAATGTTAACCTGTCTGGTGGATCTCTTAGAAGAGATCTGTAAAGGCTGTTTTTATCCTGCAAATAATCTATATACTCTTGATGCCTCTTTTCATACAGAACTTTTCAACTGCTGATCGTGCAGGGATTTTGGATGATGCCTTTTCTTTAGCAAGGTAAACTAACTCCCTGCAGAGATTTCAACACAAATTTTTCACCTTCCATTGCTAATAATTAGAATTAACACGGGTGGTTGAAAGAAGTTTTCTGAATTTGTTACAAGTCTTATTTCTTTGTTGCTTTACCTTGTCCTCCAAAAGGAGTGACCTAATTTTACATTGCCAGCTTGCATTACCAATGCAATCAAGAGAAATGCTCCCTTTCAGTTACATGATAAGAAAAAAGCAGGCTTTAATTGCACAGGTCTTAGAAGGGGGTGTTTTTATCATGTAAATAACAATAATAGGAGCACTCCAGAAGAAGTTAGGTATCCAGAAAGCCAGAGGCATGCCCACAATGCATACCAAGGCATTAGGTATCTACCACCTCAGCTATCTTATTCAGAAACTTGATCAGAAACTTCTAGCTCTTGTACGCAGCCATGCTGACACAGATGAATTTTAAGCGACATTCTGTAGCAGCCTCTAAGTCTAAGTCTCCTCAGCCTTTCAGGATGTCTACAGTCATCAATTCCTTTTTGTGTGGTGTTAATGTAGTCACTTAAGAGCTACCCACTTCTGGGCACACTGGGCTGCTGCACAATGTGAGCAGTCTTATAACAGTGACAGTTCCTACAGTTTGGCATTGATCAACATTGATCCTCAGTATCTCTTTGGAAAACCTTCCAAGTTACATTCTAGACTACTTTTCCCCTCACAGACTTTACTATTTCAGGCCTTCTAGAGTAAATAGTAAATCTAATATCTTTGAAGAAGCAAGTTCTTCAAATTCATTAAAATAACAGACGTTATGTTTTTTCTTTCCACAGGCCTGGACTCGTGGATTACTCTGTTCCCCTGAACCTCACAAAATACCTGAGAAATGAAACAGAGTATTTGCCTTGGAATAGAGCTATATCAGCTGTAACCTACCTTGCAAACATGCTTGAAGATGATACAAATATCTATCCCCTCTTTCAGGTGATGAAACAATAAAAAAACCCATTCCTGCATGGGACCATTGCATCTGACAGTTCAGGATTTGTAACAAGAATAATGTTGAAGTTCAAGTGATTTTCAGTGGTGCTGAATTATCAGTATTTACTTTTTGTAATCTTAAAAAAAAAAAAAAGCTAAAAACTGCTCAGTAGTGATATCTGAATCATCTGGATTTTGCATTCAGGACTATGAACCTGAATAAAAGAATTTATGGGTAATTATTTCTATAATCCATCACCGTAATACATAATAATCCAGAGTACAGACATTTATTAGTCAAAGCTGTCCTGCATTTGATAAAGAAGCATGTATAGGGCCGCAAAATCTCTGACATCTGTCCTCAGCACAAAGTATGGCTATACCTCAGTATGGCAGGGAGCAGGTTTGTTAATTGGCCTAACATACTGAACATGATTTAATGGTCACTAAAACAATTATGTCCTGAACTTGGCATCATCTATGGAAAACAGTTGTGGCAGTGTGTCCTTGCTGTACCTCAGGAGAATAAACTGTGAACACAAGTATATTATTCTTTAAAGAAATCTACAAAAGTAACCAACCCCCTTTTTCTACCTCAGCGTTATTTTCGCTCTCTGGTAAAACCCATTGTGGATGAACTGAGCTGGAATGATTCTGGAAGCCATTTGCAGAGGTGGAACAATCTTATTTTTTCCTTCTCATATTATTGATGGATTCAAACAATGGTAAGCAGTAGGAAAATGTCTCTCCCTCTCTCTCTCTTTTCAAGGCTTCTTCGTGCTTCTGTTCTAGACTTTGCCTGCAGTATGGGTGACACAGACTCTTTGAACAATGCTTCTCAACTCTTCGATAGATGGTTACAAGGAGAACCGTGAGTGCTTACAGCTTTTATCGTGGTGAAGAACACAGCATGTGACTTTGTCACTGATTTCAAGCAGGAAAGGGAGAAGAATATTTAAGCACTGTTTCTTTATTTTAGTATTGCTGCAAATCTCCGACTCATAGTATATCGCTATGGGATGCAGAACTCAGGCAATGAGTCATCGTGGACTTACATGTTCAACAAATACCAAGAAACAACATTAGCCCAAGAAAAAGAAAAGCTGCTATATGGCCTGGCATCAGTGAAGAACATTACCCTTTTGGACAGGTGATTTAAGCATACGAAGATTTCTCTTTTCCCGCAGAAGCAACTGGTTTGTTCATTCCCTTCTCATCTCCTCTGTCCTGTCATTTTTGTCAGATTACAGCATGAGGAAATGCAACACATTTTCAAGACCAGTTATCTAACACCCTCCTCTGAGACTGTACTATAGCAGAAAAAAAGCTTTTTTCATTTTGTGGAAAGATATTGAACATATGGTAGTTCCTGCAACCAGTCAACAGACTTCAGCTCGTCCACCTTCACTGTGCACAATTTTAGCTGCCTAATAGTAAAGCATCAGGAGAAAATTAGTCATCTGTTTCCTCTATAATCAGTGAAGGGAGGAAGGACCTCCAGAGCACTGCTTATCCCAGACCAGGAAAGGTGCTTAAAATCAATTGCCTTTGGGTGTTCTCAGTCACCATCCATTGACTCCAGAGGGAGTTTACTTAGCCTAGATGTCTACCTTCTCAGTAGGCAAAATTAAGCAAACAACCTTGAGTTATTGTTACTAACTGTCCTGTGTGAACCTGCAATGCTCCCTGAGGTGCCGTGCAGAGGTACTTGAGCTAGAAACAAAAATATCATATTCATGCTGCCGTGGCACTGATGAGGAGTCTGGATACTGCTCCAGGCCAGTCCAGCTGTCAGACGGGGCAAGCATCTCACCAGGCTGTTGCTCTGCATAGACACACCTGCTACTTTCAGCTTATCTGATAACTATGCATGTAGTTGTATAACATAGCTGAGATGCAGGCAAACATCTTCACCAGGGCCGTTCACCATTGTGCTGGAGCCCTGTCTAAATACCATAAGATGGAGCAATCTCTGCCTAAAAGAGTTCCAAGTTTAAATGAGATGAAATCAGGAAGTGTAGGAGGTTCACGAAGAGTAAATATAAGAGTTAGAGTAATTAAAATAGTGATAGGAAGCAGGTGTATTCCTAAATTCTTTTGACCACAACAGCCATAATCTAAGCCATTCAATAAATAATAACTGACATGATTAAGACATGAATTAATTAGCTAGATCAGCCTGTATTTGCAGAAAATAAAAAATCCCCCCTAAACCAGGGAAAATTTGTCACTTAATTTAATACTGAAATAACAAGTAAGGAGAAAAGAGCAAACAGATTGAACAAAATTGCCCCTTGTGCATAGGAAAAAGGAAGACAATCCTTAATCCCAGCACATGACACTTTAAACCGGTGTTGTTCTTCTGCAGCTGCTGCTGTGAAGCCATGATCAGGTTATTCCTGCAAACGTGCATGCTGGGGGAATCCCTCCACTTTGTCAGTCAAAAACATTTATGCTATAATTGGAATTATAATTGCAGTACTTGCAGGCATGCTCTGCCTGAATGAATTTTAATTTTGTATGGATAAAAGTATCCAAACAAACAGCACGGATGTCAGTGTGAGCAAGCCACTTGTGTGTGTACTCATGGTCCTGTAAGATCATTATAGCCTGGACTACTACTTTTTTGGCTCTTGGCTGCCCAAACGGGCTGAACTACTGACTGATCCAATCTTGTTTTCCCTACTTGATTAAAATATAGGAATAATAATGGCATTTGGCTATTTGCAAGTAGAAACATAAACCCTACCTACTTTCTAAAGAGACTCCTAACTGCCTAGATTTCTTTCAATACAATTATCTCTTGACACAGTAATGTTTTAGATCCATGTACTTCACCTTTAAAATGCTGTAGAAAAAACCCTAATATTCCTGTTTGGAAATGGCTCTCATCAATTCTTATGGTGTTTCCCTTAGGTATCTGAAATATATTTACGACACTAACCTCATCAAAAGCCAAGATGTGTTCACAGTCCTGAGATACATCTCATATAACACCTATGGGAAAACAATGGCCTGGGACTGGATACGACTGAACTGGCAATACTTAGTCGACAGGTACTCTAATGAACTCACTGGAAACTACATCCATCTATAAATCTTGTTACAGGCATGTTTTTTTATAGCTGTGTTTTACTATACAGCTATAATCACTGGCCTTTGCAAAATGAAAACTGAAAGCGTATTCAACACAATTATATCCATCTGCTGTGAAAAAGTTTGTTGCTAACTTGAAAACCATTCTTTCCGTAAATGATCACTACCAGTAAATCGTGATGAAGAAGTATAGAAAGTTCTACCAGGGCCGTAGAGATCTGGTTATTGCATGGAAATTAGTCAGCCTTGTCTCCACTCTTGCTGCTGATTTCATAACAAGATGACAGTGTCCAGAATTTTTTTAAAAATTTTCATCTAATGGTAATAGCAGGCAGCAGACATACAGGTGAGCAGTAGAAGTAATAGCAAACCCTTTAGCTTTGCTCCTCCCTATTTGAGGGACTTCACTCTCTTTAGGTTTCCTTTCTAAGTGCTTGGTAGGGGCATGGAAACAGCACATACCAGCAAGTCTAGAGCTGTGAACTGTATTTGTATTGCTGGGCAGCAATATACCTAATTTCCAGCTTGAGACAATAAGTCATTATTTAAAAAGGAAAAAAATCCACCATAAGAGATCATTCCATTAGTAAACATATTAAAGAACAGCACAGATATTTTATAGGAGTACTATTTTTCAAGAATTTCAAAAAATATTGAAATTTCAATGTATCTGTTTTATTGCAGCACAATTATGAGTTTAAGCTTCAGATAATTAGTTGTGCCTTTTCTCTTTCAATAGTTTTGCATGAAGTATCATTTATTAAATTATTTTTCTAGATTCACTATCAATGACAGAACCCTCGGTCGAATAGTAACTATTACCCAAACCTTCAACACTGAGCTCCAGCTTTGGCAGGTATGGTGACAGCACTTTTCTTGGCTTTAAGTCAATATCTTTAATATTCTTCTGGCCCAGAAACTTAGCTTTTTATCCTCTCACTGTGTAAAGCAGCAGGAGTTACTGTAAAACTATTTCAGTGCTACTAACATGAGCTTAAATATCTCTCCCAGCCAAAATTGTCCTTGACCATGTCCTTGTAAAGAGTCACTTGTCCAATAACAGAATTATTTACTTCACATCAATACTTTTTCTCTTTTCCAGATGGAAAATTTCTTTGAAAAATATCCTAATGCTGGGGCAGGAGAGTTGCCCAGGAGTCAGTCACTTGAGCAGGTGAAGAGCAATATTGAATGGGTAAAAGAAAACAAGGAGGAAATACAAATGTGGCTAGAAGCACAGTAAGACTTCAATGTCTTACTTTGTCAAAAAGACCAGGCAGTCGGATCTTCAAAGATTTTTAGCAATGTGGATTTCTCACCTAGGTACCTCAGAGGACCAAGGCCTAATATTTTTTTCTCCAAACACTCAGCAGACCATTGCCAGAACAATATTTGTGTAGTTGCTTAGCAGGAATAGCTTTAGATTCTGAAAGCCGAATTTGCCTGAACAAATAGGACAAACGTTTAAAGTTACTCAAGGCAGAAGCGATGGCAGAACTGAAGTCCTTGCTGATCACTCTGATCTCACTCCTTACACATACCACTCTGAAAAGTTACTCTTGGTTCACACAGAAGTATATCTAGTACTCTCAGGGATTCCTTTCCAAGTGCACCTCATAAGAGCTTTCTCCTGAAGGAAAGGGAATTAAACCGTAATTTTAACATTGTCTGAAAATCATCCCCTATATTTATAGCTGTAAAAATTTTACATTTGGGATTTAGATTTGCTTTCTGACACTTCAGAAAGGCCAGTTAAGCTTTCCTCTCCATTGATTTTTTAAGTTTAACTACCAGTACACAAAGGATCAATACTACCAGCTTCTTTTTCAATGTTATTATTTGGGATTCCGTAGCTTAGGGTAAGGGTTGTCTTGGTTATTTTTGTCTTATTTCTAAATCTTCTCAAAAAAAAAAAAAAAGAAGGTCATGGGGTAGCCAATACTGCAAACAAGATATACTTTACTCACTGTCTCTTTTCTTATGGAAAAATAAAATTAAAAAATCTACCTGAAGTCTCAGTCTTTTTCTAATGAAGTGATAAAATGGCCTGATATATAGAAAAGCGGCTGTTACATAGCCCAGCTATGCTGTACAGAGAGCTTCAGGAACTTTTGAGGGGAAACATCTATTATCTTCTCTGAGAAAACAGAAAAAATGGTAAATGCAGTCAGAGGGAGCAGATGAGTCCCACTGCTGCAATTCAATCGATTGCAGAAGTACAGACACAAAGAAACAACTCTCAGTCCCAAATCCCTGTGCTGTTGTGATGCTGGAGAAGGGCGTGGGGCTGCTGTCTGTCCCTCCCAAGCCGGAAGCTGGGGCGCTTTGGAGTTCCCAGATTTCCATGTACTGTGTCCTGACATTGTATGGGCAGCAAAAGTGAGCGCCTCCTTGCCTTCTCCCTGGTCTCCTGAGTGGAAAGGTGCAGCAGAACATAACCAGCTAGAGCCAGTGCCTGGATGTCCTGGGAGCAGGATCACAGAGCATCTCACAGTAGGTAGCCCCGGGAGAGATTAGGCACAGCTGTCAGGAAACTCTGTAGTTGGATGGGAGGACAGAAGTGGCGAAAAACACTTCTCTTCATCCTGCAGTGCTATTCAAGGGGTAGAGGAGATAGCCCTAAGGTACAGAAATTCCAGGGTACAGGCTCTGCCTGCCTCTGGGCCTTGGTACAGCACAGAAGGCTCCAGAGGAGCTTATACAGTCCCAGATGGAAACATTTTATCCCACTCCCACAGGAGATTCAGAGTTGGTACTGTTTTGGCCCTCTCCCTAGACACCCAATTAGCTGCCCAGACAAGCCCAGACAAATCTGATGACCAAGTCAGTAGTCCTGTTGTGCTGGTTTTGGCTGGGACAGATTCAAGTTTCTTCACAGTTGCTGGTATGGGCTATTTTTTAGGTTTGTTCTAGAAACAGTGTTGATAAAACAGGGATGTTTTCCTTATTGCTTAGCAGTACTTACACAAAGTTAAGGCCTTTCCTGCCTCTCATCCCACTCCACCAGTGAGGAAGCTAGGGGTGCACAAGCTAGGAGGGGACACAGCTGGAACAGCTGACCTGAACGCACCCAAGGGATAGTCCATATGGCATCATGCTCAGCATATGGAGATGCAGGGGACAAGAAGGAAGGGAGGGACTTTCAGAGAGATGGTGTTTGTGTTCCCAAGTAACCATTATATGTGATGGAGCCCTGCTTTCCAGGGGATGGCCGAATACCTGCTGGCCCATGGGAAGTGGTGAAGGAATTCCTTGTTTTGCTTTGCTTGCATGTGTGGTTTTTGCTTTAGTTATTAAACTGCTTTTATTTCAACCCACAAGTTTTCTCAATTTTGCTTTTTCAATTCTCTCCCCCATCCAACTGAGGGGTAGTGAGCAAGTGGCTGTGTGGGGCTGAGTTGCCAACTGGGGTTAAAACACAAGACCTGTCAAAATGTCAGTCATTTGCCTTCTACAAACAAAATATGGTAGGATTTTGACTAACAGTGGTTACAACTTGCTAGAGATACCAGCTGCTCTTTAAGGTGAGGGAGTGGCAAAGGGTCAGGCAATTTCTTCCAGTTTTTCTTGTCGCTCAGATTCACACACAGAGGACAGTGAAAATGAAGCAGCTGACCACATCCAAACTACTGTCAGCACACAGGGAGCAGACTGTCCTTGGGCAGCTGCCTACTCAGTACAACATATGACAACTCACCTTCACCACTTTACAGTTTCAATGAGTGAACTGAAGGAGTAGAAGTCAAATAACAACTTGGTTTCAAGGTCACAAACTGGTTTGGTAGCATCACACCGTAATACTATCAACACACTATATCACTTTGACTATACAATAGTACAATCATGTCAATAAATTTTCTGTGCACTGTCAGTATGTTTTGATTGAAAGTTTTTAACTCCAGGTGGCTGTGATGTGCAACAATGCAAAACCAATATGAAAATATCCAGGCACATAGCTCAGTTGTTTTCCCTTTCAGAGATGATTTAATGAAATTTGGCAAAAAGAACTGATATTTTAATTATTCATACACATCTGCCATAATTTGTTGTAGAAAGAAAAGTATGACTAGTGTGGGAGTGATACAAGATTAGGTAGTTACCTTAAGAGATTTTTATCCTTTGTTACATGTAGTCCCTACTACCACTGAGCGGGCCCTGGCTGGCCAATATTGTTGGCTACAATAGTAGGCTTTCGTCAAAGAAACAGAGCAAGTAATAAAGGTTTTCTATGATGCTAGAAAGCTATAGCTAAAACAGCCTTCATCCAAATCACGCAGTGATTGGACATACCACTGTTTCAGACAAGATGCATATTGGTAGCACTGTGCATGGCTGTAGTAGAGAAAAGGTCGACCAGAGAGAGGGAACAGAAACATACCACTGAGGCAAAGAGAGAACGAGAAGCAGAGGGCAAACCTGAACAACTACAGGACTCATGATCCTGAGTAAATGAGGGAGAGAAAGGGATTTAAATGGTGAACCAAGCAATTGCCACTTGTCATTTGATTTTCATTCTATTAAGGAAAGTGGGACCAAGGGCAGTCTTTGTGCATGAGCCACACCGGATCAGAGAGACTTTTTACTAGTTCTTGGATACTTTTGGTGTTACAGAAAGGTTAGCTGGATTTCCACACTGATCTTAAGTGGGTAGGTGAACGTGGAATTAAGTCCAAAAGCCCCAGAAGGCAGCTGCTTTTATGGTAGGGTAAAGGTTCTGTCAATTTTAAATAATATTCTCTAGATTATGCAGTGCTCTTGCTACCTTTAAATGGCTCATGGAGAATGTACTGTATGGCATGTGCCTCTTTCAGACTGTTTGTCCTAGACGGATAACAAATCTGGTACATGCTAAATCTTTCGGTCAGGAACTAGTGCTTTTACAAATGGTCTGTGATAAGCTTAAGAATGCCAATTTGAAACTGAATCCAAAGAAATGTGAACTGTTTTAAAAAGAGATAATTTTCCCTCGGTCATTCGATCAGCGAGGAAGGAATTTCTACTGATAAAGCCAAGTGAGGGAGTGCAGAACCATCTGGCCCCTTAGATCCCCACAGCTTTTTGAGGCTCTGCTGTTCCTATTGTACCACAGCAAAAGCTATTGCACACAGTGAGGCAGAGAAACACTTTGAGTAATTGAAGTGCAATGTGGTGAAGTTAGAGGGGCCACTTCTAACTGTAGCAGTGTTGCCTTACGCCAGTTCTGTAAATCCTTCTCATATCAGCCACAGCTGTGCGTCCTATAGAGCCTGAGCCCATGGGCCTCAGGAGGCTGTAAGCCTGATAGGCACATGAAAATGCTTTATCTTGATAATTCAGGTAAAGAAACAACTGAAAACATTGTATTACTGCACAGAGCAAAAAATTAATAGCACCAAGGCGTCTACAACTCGCCAACTAACTCAGTTCCTAAAACAGAAGCTAAGATCCCTACACAGTATGCAGACATAAGAAATGACCCCTACCTTATACATATGGTATGTCTGTTGAAATAAGACATGACTAAGTACCCCACAGTAACCAGTGCCATTTCTTGACATTTTGGATGGCATCTTCTAGCAGCTTTTGGGACTCAAGGTGAAAGGGAAAAAGCTAGCCTGTGATGGGCACAGGAAAGCCTATGTGTTTTAAACAGAGTCTAAAGGATAGGACCTTATCCTGTTGCTAGCAGCAGCAATACCATACTGCCAGATGAAAAATTTGTTTTGTGCTATATGCATCCAATTATGAAAATTAGTCAAATTAGGTAGTGTTTGCTTTCCCAAGTGTTTAGACAGAAGCGAGTTGACCTGGAGGTATTTTGCTTTCAAATCCACACCTACGGCAGCTGGATGTAGGCCTGTATGTAGAAAACTGGTACAGAAAGATATAGCTACATGAGACTAAGGAAATGTTCTGCAGCTCACAGGGACTACAGTGGTTCATAAGGCTGCCCAAATATCTGAGCTTTTCTGGGATGCATTTCAGAAACCCCCCCGCCCAAATATATTTATAAAAGCATCTAAAACGTATATGGTTCAGATAAGTCTGAGAGTTTCTGGCTTCCCTCTATTCTAAAGAGTCACAAGGGAAGAGCAAATTCTGAAAAATTTGACCATGACACGGTATCTGAGAGACACCATTTGTAAGTAGCAATCACTAGTTCTTTCAGTAATCCCTCACCTGCAGAAAACCTTTCCATATTCTCTTCACAAAGAGATGACCAGATACCAAGCTGGTATCTGCTTGCTAGCGGTTTAACGATGCTGAAACAATGTGTATGGATGGTCTCAAAAACCAGGAAATCCGGGAAAGGAAGAGATCCAGGCATGAGACAGGACTGAAGCCTAACTCTTCAAAAGGAAGGCTGGGGATACAGGGTCATTATTCTTAGTAAGAATCAAAATTTGAAATAGATGTTACAGTTATATATGTGATATCCACCATAAAACCTTCATCCAGCTTAAACCATCAACGTTAATTTCCTTTTGGACATTAATGAAATGGCCAGGTGACTTCTAAATATCCTTTCCAACACTTCTGAATTTTTTTCAACAGTTTGCAATGGACAAGGGACTGGTCATCCCTATGATTTCTTCCAAGAAGTGCAAGGCGAAGCATGGATGATGAGGTTCTGCCATTCCAGATTTCCCATTCTGTTTTGCCTGCTGTCAAATCCATTTGTGCACCACAGGTCAGCAAAGAAGCCTCTCCAAGCAGGAACTGCATACCACTGAGCTACAGAGCTCATACCTGTAGCAGCTCTGCAACTTGGGGCTATTTTTCATGTCTTTCTCTAAGAGGGAGCCTGAAACCAAACAACTGCAGGATGCTCTCTGGAGGGTAGCTAACATAGTTAGTAGCCAGAGCAAAAGCTGCGGAACATCATGGCAAAAAAAGGTGTTAAGCTGTAGGTCAAGCTTTCATAAGCCAAAGGCGTTGCTGTGGCAGTCTGAGAGGCAGATTTTCCAGGTGTCTGGTGAGTAGCTAGCCAAAACCTGATTGGATTCATTTATTTTAGCAAACAGTCACTTTCAGCAAACTGAAATTATGGCCCACCCAGGTTCCTTAAGCAAATTCAGCCGGAGAAAACACTATGGACCTGAAGTTACATAAACCCTGATGAAAAGTCATCATCCCCACTTTTTCTTGAGCTGAAACACTTGCAAAGAAAGCAAACAGATCAAGGCTCAGCTCTGCCTCCCCCACAGAAATGCACATGAACTCTTCCACATGACTATACTGGGACTGGTCTTTCACATTCTCTCGTGGTACTTAAACAACAACCACAATCAAAAGCACATTAGTAACTTCCTAGTTTGGTGCTTCACATGAGCATCTGAAAACACAGGATTGCCAGACTATTTTATTAACACTTTATAACAGAATATTTTATTATTACTTTAATTAAAGATGGATATCTTCAACAGAGGCTGCTAATAAGCTGAGATCTGAATCAATAGGCCCTAAGTATTTAGAAGTGTAGGGGAGCACCACTCAATAGTACAGTGGTTTGAGTAATAGCCTAAAAGGGCAGACATGTGGTTTAAAATTCTTTCCAGCAGAAACAATAATTCACCAAGTCTTCCACTTCCCACACAAGGTCTCCAACCACCGCATGTAAGGGGCACTCCTCTCTCCAGTGCTCTTGTAAATACATCCCTTCTTTTACTCTACCACCTCAAGGACTCCAAACCAAAGGGCTCACTCCTGCAAAAGGGAATATTTCTGTGTCAGGTGAGACAAGACTTCAGCTTTTCATTTCCTCAGCAGAAAACAAAGCTTCATTCAAGCTATACAGACTCACTCCCCTCCTCCCTAATTCAGGAGAAAAACAAACAAATAGAACTGTACTCCTCCAGTGAATGCCCCAAAATAACACGACTGTTGGCTTCACAGACAAGTTGCTCAGCTCCCCAGCCAGACTGCAACAGAGGAAAGACAAGCTCCAGGCGTGAAAGTCAACCAGTGCAAACTGGGAGGCAAACCAGAGCAAACTACCCCCTCAGGTATCACCTTAGCCGCAAAACAGAAGCACACAATTGAGCAATTTCAGAAGGGCTGATGCAAACGGGGCTGGTTTTAATGAACATTGAGTCAGACACTAAGTATTACAAAAATGGAACGGCCAACAGAGCCAATAACACAAATTTAGCATCAAAACACCACAACCAAGGGGAAGGTCAGCCGTGGCTAAAATCAGGTTGCAGGAGCGGGAAATCAGGTACAACACCGAAGAGCATGTCTTAGCTGGCACTATTCATTCAAGCGTGGTGCTACACTAACACACCCACACAGCACCCTCTGCTCACCCTGGACCGACCTCTCCCTATGTCCCCTACTCATGTCTACAGACACACAGCTAGAAGACAACAGAGCAGGGCAAGAAAAGTTTGAACATCCTTGTATTTTCAATGAATGGAGAACAACTCACTTGGCCAAAACTGCTTATTCTGGTCTAATGGATGGATGGGTTTACTAAGGAAAAAGACATTTTTGGGGTACCTTCTGGGCTGTCCAAATGAACATGGAAACAATGGGACAGGGGAACAGAGAGACAGTTAAATTACCAAAGCAGGTTGACACCCATGTCCTAGTGACACAAACAGCTTGTATGTTTTGTTTATTTAAACACACTTGGCTTAGAGGTTAACAGTTCTGTAGAAAATATTTGAGTTCTTTGCAAAATATTGAAGTTATTTTTATCTTTTAGCTAGGACTCCTCGCATAGGAGATGAATACAATCTTTCAAAGACAAATCACATGAGGAAGATTAGGAACAGAAAAAAGCAAGCACCAGAAAACATATTAATGAAGTATCATTAATTTTTTACTATGTGAAATATATTATTCCAAAACCAAAAATTTCCTTCTAAAATTAGGAGCAATTGCTCAAATACTTCTTAAAATGCAATACAAAAATTTTGATCTATTTCCTGTGTGCGCTAGAAAAACAATGAGTATTGGTGGTCTGGGAAATATGGTTTGTCCTTGTATTGGATTGTAATAGCTAGGATGATTTCATGGTTAAACGAATATTTAGCAATGGAAATAAATAGGATAACCATGCAGATGCAGCATGGTGATTAATTTTTTTTTCCCTCTCATTAAAGAAAGGAAAAAAAAAATCTACTTTATAAGAGACAGGAGCCATGCAGTAAATTTTTCCCTATTTTTACTTCGTCACAGTGTATTAAGAGCAGCCTCTAGTGACAGTTGGTAGCCATTGCATTTAATTATAATTAAACACAGCGTGCATGGTTACAGAAACAGTTCCTTAGCTATTTATAATACATCTTCAAAAAATAAACAAAATAGCTCCAAACTTGCCTTAGAGACCTTATGAACAGCACCAGTCATTAGGCACATAGAGTCTTCTAAGTAACATCACATAAAACTACTTAATCTAGAATAAATTGCAATCATTCTAAAATTTATAGGTATGAAAAAAAAAGAATCAACCCACAAAACAAATTTCTACATCACTTTTTAAGATTACATGTGGCCATTTTAATCACAGAATGACCTGGGTTGGAAAGGATCCTAAAGATCATCTAGTTCAACCCCCCTGCCGTGGGCAGGGACACCCTCCAATAGGCCAGGCCCAACCAACCTGGCCTTGAACACTTCCAGGGATGGGGCAGCCACAGCTTCTCTGAGCAACCTGTCTCAGTACCTTGCAATAAAGAATTTTGTCCTAATATCCAATATAAACCTACCCTTCTTCAGCTTAAAGACATTCCCCCTTTCCTATCCCTACTTGTTCTTGTAAAAAGTCCATCCCCAGCTCTTTTGTAGCCTCCCTTAGGTACTGGAAGTTTGCTATAAGGTCTCCCTGAAGCCTTCTCTTCTCCAGGCTGAACAACCCCAACTGTCTCAGTCTGTCTTCATAGGAAAGGTGCTCCAGCCCTCTGATCATCTTTGTGACCCTCCTCCAATTTCACTCCAACAGGTCCAAGCCCTTCTTATAATGGAGGTCCCAAAGCTGGATGCAGTATTCCTGGTGGGATATCATGCAAGTGGAGTAGAAAGACAGAATCACATCTCTTGACCTGCTGGCCATATTTCTTTTGATGCAGCCCAGGACACGGTTGGCCTTCTGGGCTGCAAGCACACATTGCTGGTCATGCTGAGCTTCTTTTTAAAAAACACCCCTCAGGGCTGCTCTCAATCCATTCTCTGTTCATCCTGTATTTATGCTTGGGATTGCCCCAACCCAGGTGCAGGACCTTGGCACTTGTCCTTTTTGAACTTCATGAGGTTCACTCAAGACCACCTCTCAAGACTGTCAAGGTCCCTCCGGATAGCATCCCTTCCCTCCAGCGTTCTGACTGCACCACACAGCCTGGTGTTATTGGCAAACTGTCTGAGTGCACTCAATCCCACTGTCCATGTTGCTGACAAAGATGTTAAATGGCACTAGTCCCAATACTGACCACTGGAGAACACCACTTGCCATCAGAAATGGAGAAATGCACGTTAAGTTTCAAAGAGCAGTGGGCACTGCCATGAAGAACCAAAAAGCCAAATATTCAGAACTGAAGACAGTCACAGCAAGCTCACATAGATGTCTGTATACAGCAGGTGTGCTGGATTCTGGCATGCTATTTTACTTCAAGAAGTTGTTTGCAACTAAAACAAGCTTCCTAGCAAAAACAGTCACGTGTAATTTACAGCAATCATAAATGCCCATAAACTCCCTTACGTCACCCTGAGCCAAGTATTTTTTAACTTATTTCTCCTATAGCAACTGAGTCATTAAGAAGATATTATATCTCCTTGCAAACTTGACTTTCTTTATGGACACACACACACACTTGTGCTTTGAGAGATTGTGGAAACCAAATGTCTGCCTGTGATCATGCTGTGTAACTCATTGTGCTCAGCAAAATGCTGAGGGGCCATGGAAGGACCCACACTACAGCTGGGAACAAGCTCTGGCTACCAGAGGTGTGGCAGGGAATGGCACGGCCAGTTTACCCCAGAGAGAATGTCCCCCCACAGCCCCGCCAGTAGCCCACAACAAAGCCCTCAACATTTCCAAAACAGGCTTATGTTTGTTTTTTTTTAATCCATTGCTCTGAGGAGTCACATGTTCTTTTATTCCTCACTGAAAAGAAGTTGGGAAATATTTGTTTAAGAAGCCTGAGCACCTGCCTTTAAGTCATTACCTTGTGTACAGAAGAAGGACTCATCTACCACTGCCTATGGTGGTTACCCTCCTGCAGACATGGCTCTGCACAGACCTCTGGAGAACTGCTCCAGCCAGTCAAGCTCTGCTTATAGAAGATGAACCCAGGTTCACAGTCACCATAGTGTCTGCAGTGTCAGCAGCTCCGGGACACTTTTGCAGCATTACAAAGGGAGGCTGGAGAGCCAGGGTGAGTCCAGGAATGGTGCCTCAGGCAGGACAGCAGCAAGGCATTGGGCACCTGTCCTCTCAGCACCTGGCACACACGGTGCAGACCCTCTCCCTCAGGCAGCCAGGCTAGGAGAAGCTGCCAGAGGGATGGGCGCCCTCACGTGACTGACTTTCCACAGGCTATGGAGAACAAAGCCTTGATCCCAGTGCTGAGGCAGTGTTTGCCCTGACGGGAACAAAGTTTTGGAACACCAAGTCCCTCTATTCAGGCATGTCTCCTGCCTCCGCTCATACCTACCTCCTCTGATGGGGTGGCCTTGCTCTTACACAGTCTGAGGTCTCTTCCACATACTCATCTCACACAAGTCAAGCTGCTGGTTTACTGTTTTAAAGTATAAAGCCTCTCCCTGAGAGCACAGGTGGAGCTTTGGCCCTGCTGCTGGGCTCTGGGCTGCAGCCCAGTTGGTTTGTGCAGTACAGCGTCCCCTGCGGCTGGACCCCTCCAGCACCCACAGTGGCTCTGGCTTCACCTCCTGTCCCTGGCTGTCCCAAGGTCACCACTGTGAGGGAGACCTCTCTTAGGGAGCCAGGAGCCTACTAAGCATTTGGATCTTCTCCATGTAGCAGGCAGGGCCATGGGAGGGAGAATAAAAGGCCCTAATTGCCATCCTGCATGGTCTGCAGCGTCCAAACCCCCCTGCACGAGGTTGGGCAACACCCAAACCTCCCACAGGTCAAGCCCCCCACATTGCTGGTGCACCAGGGAGGGCAGGGGTGGGTGGCCGGGCCGCTCCCGTTACAGCCACTCCTCGGACACTAATCCAATCATCCTGGTAATGAAATCAGGCTGAGCTGCTAATGAAATCACGCTGCCACTCTCAGCATCGAGTCAGCCTGCCCGTGGGTAATCTCTGCCGAGAGCCCCTCAGACCTGCTCCCGTTGGTGGGTAACTTCTGCTGAGAGCCCCCAGACCTACTCCCGCAGGTGGGGACAGGCAGAACATCCACAGTCAGCCACTCTGGCAGCATGTTCTTAAGGTCTCTGCCAGCCCTGCCCTGCCAGCAAGCAGAAGGGAGCAGAGAGCAGGATGGCCTAATAACGAGGTGCCAGTTGCTGGTTTTCCAGTTCTCTGACAGCATGGGTTTGCTCTGGGACATGATGCCCTTGTGTGCAGGGAAGAGAGGCCACCTGGGCTGAGTCCTCCACAGGTGATGGCCTACTCGGACCATGCAGTACAGATGCTCAGGGAGGGACCCGGCATCTGCAGCACTCAGTGACTGCATAGAAAGCTTTGGGATAATGCTGCTAATGAACAGCTCACACAAATTAGAGAGGAGCATCCCAGCACCCTGGTTCTGGCCTCTCTGGAACTTATTCCCAAGTGTTCCCTGTGTAATCTAGAAGTTGGAAAGAGAAAGGGCACCCATTTCCTTATGAAATGCTTCACTTCTGATACTACCATGCCATCGTGCTAGAAGGTGATGAAAACAATGCTAATGCTGTTCCTTTAAAATGTCTTTTTTTCTCAGAAGACTTTTGAAGATGCCATAAAATATGCCATATTATTTTCTTTTACTTTTAAAGCTGCTGGATGCAGGGGAGCAAACTGAAGCATGTGGCTTGTGTTTGGCATGAAGTCTACCTTTAATCAGATTTTTTTTAAACAACTTGGAGCTGAAAGAAATGAAGGAGATAGTGATAACAGTATTGTTTGTATGAAACTTATTCATAGACAAGACTTTAGCATTCTCCAAGCAATGCTCCTCCAAAGGTCTGCTAGTTAATTGTTGCATTCTTTAAGGGAAGAATTAATGGTGTAGGAGGCATAAGCCATTGTAAATATTATTATCTTAAATGCAAAAAGCCTTATCATGCACTCCCTGCTCCGGCAAGTCTCCTTTTGAGATCATCTGGAGTTTTGTGGGGTAAGAAGCACAGACTCAAATCTATAATAACCCAGCTGCTTAATCGAGTGGTACAGAGAAACACATTCGAGCAGTTTTCGGTCACACATCTGCTAGACATCAGTACTGCCGTGATCTCACTAGAGGGAGCAATTTATTTTGAAATATTAGTCAATATTAGCTCAGTGCTTAGCTGGGCCACCAGTGGGTCAAAATTAAGAAGACTTTTGTGAAGCAAATACACATTTTAAGATAAAAAGACAAACAAGGGGAATAGAAAAATGAAAAGACGGCGCTAGTTAAAAATCCCAGCTTCTGAAACAATGAGCTGTAAACAGAAAAAGGAATATATGCAACATATGGAGATGATTTTTATATTGTTTTTCCTGCTAAAACATTTACACTAGAGGTTTTGTTCCCATTTCCAGTAGAGATTCCTGTTTTCAGGGATTATAGATCATTTTGGTTGGCCCTTGATGTGAAATATTAAAACATGGATAGAGCTATTCTCTTTTTTTCATAGGCTGTAAAAGGAAATAAATTCCCAGATGCATCGAGATTCTGCGAAGCATTGCTAGCACTCAGGCTCTGTCAACATTTCCATCTTAAACTATTATTTAATGTTGGGTCATAAACACCTTTCTGTAAACACTTATTTAGCGCCTGACAAAGACTCCCCTCTAAAGCGGTGGGGATGGTGTTGTTCAAAAAAAAACAGGGGTTTAAAATATTTTTAATGATATCTTTAAAAGCTGTGTTCTAAATCTGTCATGGTTCAATACTGTCCTTATTCAAATTCTATATCGGGGTAAGTTTGTTCTGGACTCATACAGTGCCTGGCACAGTAAGGTTCTCAGAGACCTGAGGCACTGCAGCAAAAGCAAATAATACAGATTTAATACTGACTGTGTTTATGCAGTCTGACCCTGAGTACTGCTTAGCTCCTGGGTCCTGCTATCTGGCTCAGCTACGTCTTGACTCTGTGTTGGGGTGAAATGTGGGAATATGATCCCTCTGCTTTGCCCCCTACCCAGTCTGGAGGGAGGAAAGGGAGTCTGTGGACTAGGAGGGAACCAGAACAACTTCCCTGAGGGGCAGTAATACAGAGCACCCCTGGCCCACAGGCAAGACACAGCCACCAGGAATTAATCCCTTCTCACAAAGGCAAAATGATCTGTGCATCTATGTGAGTGCAGAAGCTAGATCTTTTTTTCATGTGCTCAGCAAAGAGTCTCTGGATACAAAATCACTGAGTTTGTTTGGTCTGGTGGGTTTTGGATACAACCACTAAAAGCCCTAAATTTGCCATCTAGTCTGCTAAAGAGGAGCTTTCTTTCTATGGAGCACCAACTGTGTGATATAATTTGCAGGATGAGAGCTGAAAAGTTCTATGTGCTAGTAGGTGAGATAACATCACTACCATCTCCCAACCCCTCCAATATGTATTAGACTGAAATTATTGTTATGAGCAGAAATTACAAACCCCACAGTTTTGGACATGATGTTGACTCTATGTCTTATTGAAACAAAAATCAGTTGTTGTTTTCCAGATCTGACAGACACACAAAAAGGATGGCTTATGCCCATATCCTTGCTGAATTTCAGGAGGCTCCACACTACCCCAGGCTCTGGCCATGCGCTGGTACAGAGAGCACGATGTTATGCTCAAGGAAGCCGTGCTTGCGATACAGCTGGATCTGACTGGACCTAAGTGCCATTTATCACAGGGTAAGAAACTGAGCCCATGAAAGGGAAGAGGAAAAGAAGGGCTGTACAATTTTCATCTCTATCACAGCCTGGAAGGAAAGCCCTGTTTTTGCTGCCACTGATATTTTACTGTCAAGAAAATCAAATCTCAATTTTCACTGGAAAATTTGAAAAGGATGGTGTGAGTGCAGATTTAAGACTACCTTCAAGAGTGATTGAATAGTGGAAGAAAATAACTTTCCATAGTTTTAATCTCCACTAATCCACAAGGTTGGGGTTTTTTGTGTGGTCGTTTTTTGTGTTTTTTTGCAGACTGAGATTTTCTGGTAGTACTTTATACAAAGAAATCAAGTCCTGGTTTATTCTACTTGCCTCAGTCTACAGGTGAATAGAGATTTAGTGGATACGGTGTCAGGCAAGGAGGAAGCAAAATCTGACAGACTGACAGGACATGACTAATAACCAGTTCATACAGAAAGTCTTTTTGTTAATATCGATGTAACGTCCTTGCTAAGAGAGCAGGGAAAAATCTGTTTGTTTCTTTCAGCATAGCAATGAAGTACAAACCTAACTTTATGTGAATGTCACTGAGCTCATATGTATACCTAGTGTTAGAAACTTTAAAATATTTGCATATTCATTTAATTGCTGAAGGATCTGCCACTGCTGAAAGAAAATTCTGAATACTAAAGGAGATTTAAAAAAATTAAACAAACATGGGTACAAATTGCCTTCACTTACCTCCCTCTCCAGCTTACTATAATTTCTAGTGGCACCTGCCATTGTGTGTATATATGTATATTTCTGTTGTCTTAGAATTATTGCAGCACCTATCTCTATTGCATTGGTTCTTTATTGCATTTGGTCAAATTCAATGTAATTGAATTGTAAGTAGCACATAGCAGAACATGTCATACCTAAAAATTCCTTTTGCAGCTTAACACAACTGAGACAGCAGCAATAGACTGGATTCAAAAATGCTTGATTTCAATTAGTGAAAATCATAAGTGGCCTAAAACACAATTTAAGCAAGTATGTGCATAAAGTGTATATAATCCTTTAATATTTAATAAAGCCATAATATTTAGTTGTCCATCTTCTAAGAAACTTCTTTGTGGACCAAGGCTCCTTTAGATTAGCAGTAATGTTAACAGGACAAAGTTAGCACTTAACATAACAAATTTATGATTTTATATGTTTCCCATTAAAATGTATTGCCAGCTTAATGGAGATTGAGATTCTTAGCACGACGAACGTTTTAGGAAAACTTCAGAGGGCTCTGTATTGCTATTATTTTAAAATGTTTGGTATTACATGTAAAACCAAGTAGGTTATGTGTAAAAAAAAAAATAGCTGTTGTATTTTTTTGCAATCCTAAACTTAAGTACAAATTCCTTCCTTTCCCATATATGGTTGGAGGAAGAGGAGGTTAAGCCTTTGCATCCACCAAACTACACCTAGTTCACACGACCAGATTGCTGTACAAAATCCACAAAGGCATTCAGTAATCAATTCTTTGTAGGAAAGGGGGTTCATCTATTTTTGTTACAAGAAAAAGTTTTTCTTTGCAAAAAGCCCTTTGCCCTTTGCCATGTGAATTAGCAGTGCACTGCTGTTAGTCTAAGTGGATTAAATAAGGGTAAAGACTCCTGGTCCATGAAAGGCTGCTCTATAGCTAGATTTTGTACAAGTGTAACTGTGTCGGTTGTGTGAGAGACCTGGTGCGGGGGAAGCACAACAGGGGTCTTTTAACTGCATCTACAGCTCCTGGTATCAATTCACTTACAGTGACAGGAAGGTGCTTGCAATTCATTCCTTTTCCTGATGAGGAATAACAACATCGGTATGGGGTCTTTATGTTGGTATAATGGCAGTCGCGATGTAGGGGAGAGGGGAATGGTTGTGTTTGTGCTCTTATGCCCGAGTGGTTGAAGCCACACAGCTTCTGTGTGCAGACACGGCCCAAATAATGCATTTCCCAAGGAAGACAACAGTGCCATTCTGCCGTTATAAAGCACTGGGCTTAAGAATTTTGCTTGTGAGCATATCTAGGAGCTTGGCATGCTGACTAGATAAATGTTTAAAAATAAGTCTAGTGCCCAAGCTGACAAGCTTGTGCCTTTTTGAATATATTCATCTGAAGAAGAGAATGGATTTATCTGACAGTCTGTTTCATCTGACTGAGGCTCTCATCAGGGATGTAACGCATACTTGCCATTTTCATTGCTCACCTGAATATTTTTGGTATCTGGAGGCAAAGAAGATAAAGAGGGTTGTATTTTATTAATCACCCTTCTCTTTGTTCTCGAGCTGCCTCTGGTCCTTCTATCCCTCTTCCAAACACACTTCTGTTGCCAAATCTTTAGGAAAAAACTAATCGTTGCTATATTCTTTCAGGGAATCTAATACTTACTGGAACAACATGTAATTCTTGTATCTGATTTGGGTTTTTGTCATCTGAATGGAGAACGGTAAAAAAAAAAATCACATAAAAATGGAATTTTATAAATAACAGATGTAGGCGGTTTTTTTGGTGAAAAATATTTGTGTTTTAAAATGTTCAACATTTTTAAGGAAAAAAAAATCTAATTCTGTTTGCTTATTTTCCTTTTCCTTTTTTTTTCTTGGTCCTGTCTCTATTTTCCTGAGTCTAGCAGGCAAATAAAATTTTTCTAGGGAAGACAAAAAGGAAAAGCATTGTCTTTGGTTTTGTCATGGTGAAGTAAGCACAAAGAAGCTAAAATCAAGAAGTTTTCACACAATTGGGATACCTGAGAGGTGGCACTGTATTCTTCAGATACTCTTCATAACATGGTACAAATTCCACTGGCATTATTCACCAGTAACATATCTGGATGAAATAGGGTTTGAAGAAGGATTTTGCAGAAAACTGTGTTGCTCAGTGTTAGCTTAGGGCCACCACTTCTGATAGCCTCCTGTTCTGTCATATGAGGATCCAGGTGGCACTAATTACAAACCTTGTCAAACTCCAGCTCCCCACATCTCCCTCTCTAGCCATTGTAATAACAAGTAATAATCTCCATGCATAGGTATAGAACTGCTCATGTATAGATATAAGCTACTAACTGCCAATGCTGACTTCTGGCAGAGCCATTGTGTGCCCCCAGGTCTCCATCCCCAGGCCTATTGCAGCTCCATGCCAGGCATGGGAAGTATTGCACAGCAAGGTCTTGACCCACCATGGTCTGGGGACGTCGCTGGGACACATACATGCACTGTGTGAGTCTGAAGTGCTGTCAGTTCTGAACACATAGGCACCGTCCTTGGAGCTGAAGGCTGCACACTAATACCGCTCTTGAGGCTTCTCAGCTGTGCAGCAAAACACCGTTTTCTTCTCCTGGGATAAGAAGACAAAGACTGAGGCAGCCCATCTTGCCATATAGAGGGAATAAAAAATGTGATGGACTGCAACTGGGTTCCTGTGTGCAAATCCTGGGGACAGAGGCATGTCACTCCCAGACCAGCTGATAGTGACAGCCCTGCTTCCTTGCCAGCCACAGCTGCTCCCACCTCAGCCCTGAGCCCTTCCTGAGTGGAAACAGCAGCCACCCAACTTTGCATGGCTGTACCAGAGGTGATGCAGGCAGTGGGGGTTACTCAGGTTGAGCTCTTTCACCAGCATGTTCTTCACCATGACAGTGGAAAATCTTATCTTACCAAAACCACTGTTGTCACCTTCCTTAGCCATGCTGACTGCCCACTACTCACACTTTCCCTCACACACTCCAGAGGGAATATGATCCATCACAGTTCTTCCTAATGCCAGGGTGCCCTTGTCTGTGCTGTCTCTCATGGTCTCTGGCTGTGAGTGTTCTAATTCAAACATTGTTTAGTTCCCCACCATCTCTATGGAGAAAGCACTCAGCCCTCCCTAAATTTTAGCCTGGCTTGGATTATTCCAAAGAACCTCCTTGTGTGCTGTCTTCCTCTTTCCTGCACAGGCAAATAAAGCTGTCCCTATCCCATTCCCATCTTCGCCTTCTCACAGCTATGGCTTTGAGAAACCAAATGAGTTGCAGGTGAAAATACCAGTGTCTCCTCTGCTTGGCTGGAGGTGTCTAAGAATAAAGTGTGATCTGGGCCTTCATCATGGACCAGTATTGTCCTCCTCCTCAAGACCTCATAGGTCTTGAAAGCACCATCTTAGCAGTGTAGTTTCCATGCAATTCTTTTTGATGGCAACATCTAGTCTACTGGATATGATCCTGTAGAATTCACACCCATTGGGGAGGAAAAAAACTTCTCTCAAAATCTTCACAAGCAGATCCCTGGAAGGGTCAAGGGTCTGGATCTATGCCAGAAGACGTAGAATATTTCTGCAAATAATGAAGTATCGCTGCCTTTTGCATATAGATTCATTGGGATGGGGAAGTTAAGGGACATACCCAGGGTAGCAAAGCAGCCAAGTGGTAGAGCAGAAATAGACATCTGGCATCCTGACTCTTATTTGTCTCTGGTTTCTATTCTCTCATTTACTGATGCTTTCAAATCTGTAGTTAACATTGCTGTAATGTATTTAGAAACGAATACAAATAAGTATTTTTTCTTGTGGGCAATAAAGATGAGTTGATTTTGCACAATTGTAAAATTCTGTTATGTATAAAGGATTCTTTACTTTATAATAGCTATTGGAATGTTTGTTTGTGGGATTTTCTTGGGCTGGAAACTTCAGAAGGAGTATTGCTTTGAGCTAATCATTTAGCAAAGGACAAAGATGCCTTAGATTGCTGACTTGTCCTATAGTTAATGGTTCTCTCAGCTTTTCTCTGTCAAATGTGGCAACTATGACATCAAATGTTATCTCTGTAAACACATGCCAACTCAAAATAGCACATGGGGGGGAAGGACAAAGAGTTTCTTATCCTATATTTTAGCCAAGATTATGGTCTCTCTCTCCACAGAAAAAAAAAAAAAAGACTTCAGTTCATCTATGCTTTCCAAAAGTTAATATTTAAAAATAAATGACCAATCCAACAAATTGTTTCACTTTCAAATTAGTCCCCTTAGGGGATCGTACTCCAAGTGCATAAAATACAGAATTCTTATTTCTGGGATGTCAGAATTTGAGTTATGTTATATCATCTGCAGAGAGACACTATGGGCACGAGGATTTCTACAGCTATTAGAGACCTTTTTCCAAAGATTTTGCAAGACAGAAGACTGGCAGTTCAGACAACCAGACAGTTTTGTTGATCTGCTACTGATCTGCCATGTGACCTTGAGCAAGTCTTTTCACTTTCCTCTAGCTCTGTCTCTCTTCCTACAGTTTGCCTTATCTATCTAAATGGCAGCCTTTCTGAGCAGGGAATTTCTCACCTTGTGCTAGCTAGCAGTGCTTAGCTGAATGTGAACCCGTCTTCCTTGGGATTATTGTATTGCAAAGCCAGCAAGTAACTACCAATTAAAAGCACTAGTATAAAATACTAATAAGATATTTTTCCAGAGGGAATGTCAGTGGAGTCAGAAGAACAGTAATGCCACCTTCTCCAGTACTTCACTTCTGCTGCTCTTCCTGTCTAGAAGCCGAAGCAGTGACATAGCATCACAATGCTGCCACTTTATGGTCAAGGTTTTTGGAGGCAAGCCTCAAAACCATGAAGATGTGGGGTGCAGCAATGTGAAGCAGAGCTGGCCAAGCTGTTGCTGCTGAGCTGCACTTGGCTTAGGAGCAGGTCAAATCCACTCCCATGCTGCATTTTATCAAGGAGGATGAGAGGTGCTTCTAATCCTGGCCGTGAGTGAAAGTGAGCTTGCAGAGCTGCCAAGGTTTTCCTCTGACTGCAGTGCTGGACCTCAGACATCCATGCTCACAGCTTGGGGTTGGCATATACATCATCCCAGGGGCTGGGTACCTCTGATGATGGCCAGCTCCAAGGAGGATGAGGCTTACAGGCAACACAGCCCTTCTGAGCCAGAGAGACCAAAGCCACAGGCATTCCTGTGTGCAAAGCTCTCTCCCTTTAACCTGCACACACAGCTCAAAGCAACAGAGGACAGATAACGCAGGTGGCTCACCCGCCACCAAGACCTTTGTGCCTGAGGAGATATTTTAGATAGAGTTGAAAGACATGCCTGCTCAACGGCAAGAAGCCACAGCCAGCCCTAGTGTTTCCAGTGTGGATAATTGTCACTGGCAGCGTCTCATAATGAAATACACTGTGAATAAGAACAAGTACAGAGTACAGAGGCTTGCTATGCCTGCTTTCAGAGTCCTGGGTAATGGTGCATCTCTCCAGAGCCTCATCTAGCCATTTAGTCATTTAGTCATTTAACCTGTTTCTGAAGGTTGGAAACATTATAAAATAAAACCCACCCTAAATGGACTTTTCTTCCTTTTTCATGGCATATTATCTGTAGACGTCTCTAAGCAAGCAATCTGTACAGCCTGTGGAGCCGCATCCCACCATACTCTTGGTAAGAGACTGTGACCTATGGACCAATAATGCAGGGAAACTTTGTGTTCCCACAGAATCAACAGCATTAAACACAAGTTGGAGTAGAGAGGTTTTCTGGGGCTGAACCATGATTTTTGGATGGAATTTTTTGGTGGGTGATAAAATGTGTGCTACAGCTTATGTTGACTTTGGCCAAGCAGCTTATTATCCTAACTAGGATTTGTTTGTAAATTTGTCCAGAACTATCTAATATATTTTACAAGCCAGGTGCAAGCTGTCAGCCTGCAGCACATCCATAGCACAGCCATTTCCTCAGCGTTCTTTCTATAAGTTAGGCAAATGCCCAGACTATTTAAGGCAACAGTTCACTTCACAGAACAGGATTTCTTAACACAGGTCCCAGGAGAAATGTGCCTACCTATCTCACTGGCACAATACGAGGTGCTGAGGCTTTCTCCCAAAAGGGTTGTATGGCACGCATTCACTGTCCTTGCAGCATCCTTTTCCCAACCAAGCAGACTCTTTCCCCCTCCATCTACAAGCTGGAGAGAGTAAGCATGGGGAGTGTAGGCTGTGCCTTTCTCTTGTGCACACATGGCAAATCACAGAGCTTTCTGCCTGGAATCTCCCTGAGTCAGCAAACAGCTGGGTTTCTATCCCAGTAAGGAGGCAGCTCCCAGAGGAACATCTGGCTCCAGTCTCTATCTTGTCTGCTGTTTCTTCACACATCTACTTCCTTAAAAAGAGTTTGGGGGGGGGGGAGCAGGAGGGAAATCTGGCCCCAGGTCCTTTTGGCTACTTGAAGAGGACCACCCTGTTGCACTGTCAAACAAAAGTTATATATTTCATACAAAAAATATAATACTTAAATAAGGGAGACAATTAGATGTAGTTGCATTTTCCTATTGCAAAGCAGCTCCAACACGTTTGGGATGACTCGGAGGTTTATACATGCAAGAATGCTGCATGCAGCTCACTTCTCTTCAGTTTGAACTTTCAGGCTGTTAAAGAGAGAGCTCTGCATAGAAAGGGATGAGAGAAACTTCTGGGTGTTTGGGGGAATTGTGTTAAACATTAAGCAGAGATGTCAGTCGACCCAGATCTCCAGATGAAATCCTTGCTTTGCAAATTGCCCCAAAAGGAGCTAGTGGCAATCTTTTTAGATGTTCGTATTTCTTAGTGTGAATGACAGCAATTGAGTGTCTTCTCTGACAATTTCCAAATAAGCACAGGCCTAATGAGAAAGGAGAATAACAAAGGACACTGCTGTGAGGCAATAGATTTGAGGGAAAAAATTGTGATTTTGTGGTCAGTCAAATATGGAATGTGCTGATGGTTCCTTAAGATTTTCTAATGGAAAAATCATAAGCTGCAAATAGTTAAATCAGAGTCTCTATTTCTCAGCAAACATCTTAAATTACACAGAAAAAATCTCTTAAATGCTTCAGATTAAGGGAGGCCCTGTCTAGCTCTAGGTCCTTTGCCTTTTGGGAATTTTGCAGCAGACCACCCACTGGGAAAATGAAAAGCTGGCATCTCTACCACCATGGCACTTTTGCTGGAGACGAGTCCCTAAAATGCTGTGTTTTTTTTCCCTGGGGAGACCAAATGAAAAGGTCTAACCTGATCAATATGATCTGACAAAGTAGGGAGGTATAAATCACTCATGGCATAGTACCTAAACTATTAGGTACTCTATTTACATGTATTTGGACCAAATGTCCTGCTTCACCCAGCTACTTGCGTGTAATGTAATCAGCTTACACTTGTCTACAATTTCACAGAGCGACATGCTATAGGCTGTACATGCCTTGTCTCAGATAATGAGCAAGTTGTACTAATTATTATAAATCTGTCCCAGCCTATTAAGGTCTTTCCTTAATGATATTGCAGTGAGATGCCTGCTTCATTTTAAGTCAGTTTTTCCTGTAGTGATGCCTGTCTTTTTGATTGAAACCTTTTGTGGTGTTTAGTGAAGGTACCCAATTTCCAGTTTATAGGCAAACAAGCCACTTTGCTTGTTTGCAAACAAGTTAGACACTTTTAAGAAGATAATGATTATCACCTGAATAGAAGGTCTAGAATTGAAACTGCTAGTATAATGCATTAAAAACAAACAAACAAATAAAAACACACAATCCAATGAAACCAAGAGACACAACATAAAAAATGAAGTGTGCATTATGCACAGTAAGTATCCATTTCTAGGTAGAAATTAGGGATTTAATTTTCTGTCCACATATTGAAATGCTCTTCCTTACCAAGTTAGCTGAGCATTTTGCAACCACCAATGCACTTTTATCTTTACATCACATGGGAGACAATTGTTGCTCTAGTTCAAATAAGAGCATCTGAAAAAGAACGTCCGAACCAAGCCTGCATGGCATACGAACTACATGGGACCTTCCAGGTGCCCGTCTCCTTTGGCACACACCGAGGACCTGATGAGAACACATTGTGGTTCCCTCTTTGCTTATTGCATGCCTGGTTTCCTTCTCGTGCTTGAATACATAGGATTATTCAACATGGTTTTGACTGCTTAAAGCATTACACCGATCTAGATGGCCAGGATATGCACTTGGATCTAAAGGTCTGGAAGCATCTCAGATTCTTCAGTTTAAACACCACCATAGTGGCTTGAGCTCAGCATATGCACAGCCTGTTTACAACCTAGTTAGCTAGGCTAAGCTTTAGGACATGCCATTTTTCAGGATGGGCCAGTAACACCATGGCCACAGGCTCTACATGTAGAAGGGCCCAGGAGACCCGATGTGATGGTCTAACCCTCTGTGCTAGAGATATAGGGTCATTCTGCACTCACACACATAGCATCCAGAAACTCTCTCATCCTCTTGGTGCTGGGGGCCAGATCCCAACTCAGCCACAGGCTCTCTTGGGGGTTTACTGTTTGCTCACAGAGGGAGCTGGCAAGGAGGGTTCACTTTCAGAGGAGAGAGGTCCCATTTCACAGGGCAATATGGGACAGTGGGAAGCAGCTGAAAGGCAGGTTACTAATGTGTCTCCAGCCCACAGAAACTGTCGCAGGAATCTTTTGGCTACGGTCTAAAACATCAAGAGCCCCTTGGGGTACTGTAAGTGTGTCCAACACCAGTTACTAAGCTGGATTGCATGACAGCATTGTAATCACAGAGGCCACGGAGCCAGGATTACATATCTAATGTCATGCCTTTAAGAGTTAAGTAGTGTTGAACTATAGCATTATGTGTAGATGAGTGTCAGATACCCTACTGAATTTCTTGCCAAGATATCAATGAGTGCTTTTTGTGATTTTATCCTTTTCACTCATTTGGCTAAAGTCCATGTTTCTAGCCTCAAATCACACACCTCCTGGTGGACAGAGCAAAGCTTATCTTTGTACGTCTGGGAGACCTCAGTGCACTGAGTGACAAATCCTTGAGCAGGAAACTTCTCAAGCATCCTACAGTTACCTCCAATGGAAAAGGTGACAGGACAGGACCAGAGCATTACTTCTTAAGGCCTGTTCTAGGCTCTGCATTTCTCTTTGTAACAGTCCAACATTCCTAATCTTCTGGGATAGTCAGGATGGGCATTCTGCCCACAGCACTCCATACACTGCTTGTATATACATGTAAACTGAATTTTACAGTGAAATTAATCAGATGTCATGAAGAATAACAAAGAATAAATTATGAGTATCTTCATTACCTTTATAGAAACTACATTAAGATCACCAAATTAGCTATCCCATTTTCCCTCTGCAAGTTTATTTCAACTAGATTCCTTTTAAGAAAGTGACACGGTGACATTAAAATAAATCAGTAAAACAAAATTGCTTGGGTTATATCACCAAAGAGTTAGATTCAGAATTATTACTCCTATAACATACCACCCCTGAGCTGATCTACAGAGCACACAGACTTTTCTTAATAAGATAACACATTGGTTTCAGTGGCATTGTAATAGACAAAGGTTTCTTCTTGTGATAGTCACTGCACAAGACACCTAACAGGAATCAGAAAGAAGATTTCTTTTCTTCTTCTCAAACTGTTTCATCTTCTCTTCTTACTCAGCCAAAGGACAGGGTCAACATGGTCTTCATAGCCTGGGCAGCATGGTCTCTTCCTTACCCCATGAAAAGCCTTCACAGATCTCCTTTAGAGGGTTTTCTACAATTTTAATGCATATACATGAGACATACCCGGGTCCCAAGCAGCTGATCAATTTCTGTGGCCAGAGATTAAGTATTTTCTGGCTGGGAATTTTTTTAATCTAAGCACTGCAGAACTTCCCAGTTATTCTCCTTGCCCAGCCATGCAAGATTAAATGAGCCTCTCTAAGGCCATAAGAAGGGAAGCTGTTCCCAGTCCCTTCTCTCCAGCCTTGGAGACTGGTCCTGATTCAGCATGCTCTGTGGGCACACGTTCCATTCCTGCTCTGTCTTCCAGGATGAGATGAATTGTACTCATCCTGTTCAAATGCCTTTGGAAGCCCATGGGATTTAAGTATATGCATACATGCCCCACTGGATTGACAAGCATGTCACAGCTTCTGCTCCTTCCAGTACAAGGAGGAAAACATTACACTGACTAGTGTAGGCCCATAATATTTCCATGTAAACAATGCTCACTTGGGTGCCTGAGCTCTGTTATTTATGTCTCCAGAATTGCCAGCTCTACCCGAGGGAATTTGAGTGGTCTCAAATGGCAGTGCCTGGCCATCACAAGAATTAAGTATTCCATTGTCATGGAAAGAATTGTTAGAGCTGTGCTCCAGTTTCAGAAGCCTTTTTGTTCAGAAGACAGAAAAATGTAACTTATCCTGCACCCTAGACAATTCAAAGGAAACACCCTATAAATTTCTGAGAACCTACAACTGTCACTAAATGAGTGATGAGACTGCTTTTCAAGGTAGTTAATACTCCTTTTTCTTGCAAAAAAACCCCAAATCAAAATAAAACAAACTCACACTTATCAGTGGTAGCCATTTTTCCTGCTCTGTATTGGGGCTGAAGTTTAAACCAGCACCTAGGTGCATGGTCCAGGACTGAAAAAATGACCTGTACATCCCTCACTATGTCCTTTACTCAGACTCACTGCGCCATAGCTGTTGACATGTGAGAATGGCTGTCGCCCTGATCGTGTCACACCCACAGTATTTGTCAGGGATGTTGCCGGTCACCCACTGATTACAGGCGAAAGTCTCTGACCTCCTGGCTCAGCCAGCAGTTACAAGTACATCAAGTAGGACAAAGGTGTCCCTTAACATCCAAATAAACCAGGAGAATAAAACCCGACTGCCTGTTGGTGTTAACAAAACACATGGAGTATTTTTATCTCTGGAAAGCTATTTCCTATTTGTAATACTACTTGAAACCCCTTCCAAGTCTTCATTTGATGTTAGTCATATTCATATATTTTATGTGTCTTCTTTTCATTTTCCAAACATGTTTATTAAAAAATGTTCTCAGGGTGATGGCCCTTGTGGTAGGAATTTCTGTTTTGGGGGAAGAATACCAGAGTTGGAGGTTTTTGCCAGAAGGATGTGAAAGCTGAAGGAAATAACAATGACTGGGGCTAGAGATTTGTCACGGGGAGTTAGAACGTGAAAATTTACAGTCTGGCCATGAGACAGTCCAGGCTAAAGCCATGAATTTATAGGAAGCATTGCCAAAAGCTGGATACTATTATTTTACTCAAACCCCGTTTTACTTTGCATGAAAAAAAAATGAGAATTGCCAGAGACTTTGGCTCTGCATATAGAAGAGAAAGGGCAGAAGAGCCACCTCTGTTTCCACTGCTCTTCCCATCCCAGCTGAGGAGTGGGAAGCATGTATGACCTTCCCTGTAGAAATCACGGGAATTCAACCACTCTGAACCTCATAGGAAGAGTTTCTGCTTGCCCTTGCACTGAGCTCTGCCAGCTCAGGCTCTGCAAACTTCAAAGAAGCATCAAACTGTCTGGGATCCGCTCACACCAACACATCGTCCTCCAGACTTGCAAGAAATTGCTTCATTGCTTAGTTCTGCATCCACCAGAGAAAATGCAAGAGTTTTGTGGCTCAGAGGGTTGAAAACAACTGCATTGGTACAGGGCTTGTAGATTCCTGCTCCTCTCCAGATAATGCAGCCTTGAAAATGCCCAGCAAGGCTTTTCATAAAGGGAAGGCTTTATGCTCCTTTATGCTTGTATTGTCCCAGCGACCTTGATTGTTGATAGGGTTGGGTTTTTTAATTGAATGAAAGAAAAGGGTTCTCTTCACTTTTATCTTAAAAGTATGAAGTCTGGATCTGCTGGAAAATTACTTGTGAGACCTCTGGATCTCTTACTTGCACAGAAGTAGCTACTTACATTTATTGCTTTACATATGGCCACAATCCAGCAAATCACTCAAGCATGTGAATAACTTTAAGCATGGAAGTAGTCCCCCGTGAGGCATTGGGACTACCACCACACTAAATATATACATCAAGTGATGAGCTCGGCTCCACCTCATGTTTTCCCGAGTGCTGCCATTTCTCCCCATACACACCCAACAGGCCAGGGGGCTTGTTCCTTGGGTTCCTTTCCAATTGCATAAATCTCAGGCACAGATTTGAACTGTGGGCTGCATTGCTGGCTGCACACTCACTGATCCTTGCCCGTGCTTGCCCACCAGCAGCACTGTGCTCCCTTTAGACTATATATTCTTCCGTTTTTTCTTTAATACTGAGAAAAATACATAGCGAATTTGAAGGGGGGAGCCTAACTGAGTTTTATGGAACTGAATAGCTCTTATCACAGGCACAGAGACACAGACCCCTCGAAGGGCGGGAGCAGGAGGGACAGCTGCGAGCCGCCCCACCTAGGCTGGCCCTGAGGGGTGGGAGCTCCAGCCACCCTGAGGGGTTAAGGGCCGTGCCTCTCCCGCTTGTTTTTTTTCCCTTCCCGTAGTTTGGAGGGAATGAGGCGGCCCCAGTGCCCCGACGGCTGCAACCAGCAGCACCTTGGTGATCCCCTCGCGGCGCTCGCTCTCTTCACTGGGGGAAAGACTGCATCCCCAGGGCATGTGGGTCGAGGGTTAGGACCACAGAGAGCCAGCGGGATTTCAGGGGAGAGAAAAGGGGGGAGAGGAGGAAATGGCAAATACTACGTAGCAACAGTAAGACGTGAAGTCGAGATCACTAAGTGCATACCAGGATTTATAGGTGGACTTTACGGGACATTTTACTACAACCTGGGAGATGATTCATTTTTACACATAGCCTGTTACACCGCGGAGCCGCTCCAGCCGGTTAATGTTCAACGCAGGCCGGGCTTGGAGGTGGGCGCAAGCCCCTGGCCAGGGAAGGGTCTACGGCCGTCGGCCTCGCTCCACTCCGAGCCCCACCACGACCCCGCAGACCTTGGGGTGGCGGGGGGAAACCTCAAAAAAAGGTCAAACGGAAGGAGAGACTGGAAGGCGATCACACCCCCCGCTCCTGTCAGGCGTGGGTTTCACCGAGGCAGTCTGTGCATGGCCAGCCCCTGCGTGGCCGTGCGGGAGCATCCCTCTCATCTGCTGTCAGCGGCTACAAAGCACAGCCCACACAGCACTCTGTGTGTGTATGCACATACGTGTGTGTGTATTAAAATATGTATGTATGTGTGTGCAACATATATATGTGTGTGTATAGCCATATATGTATGTGTGCATATGCATGCGCGCGTAAATTTGAGACGCTTCCCCACTGCATTCCAGGTCGATGGGGAGCCACGCTGAGCCGGAGACGGGTGTCTCCCACGCTCTTGTGCACTCGCACACAGGCACACACAAGGCTCACACGGCTCCTTCCCCAGTGCCGTCCATCGCCACCCGGGCAGGGCACTGAGGCCGAAGCGCTCCAGAGTCTTCCTCACTGCCGGAGCGAGGCATTCGCGGCCTCCTGCTGCCCGGTGGGCTGTTGGGGTCTTTCTGGCTTTATTTTTTTTCTTTTCGTTCTTTTTTTTTTTTTTTTCCTGTTTTCCTGGTTTTGGGCTGGCCGTCAGTCGCGCCCGTTACCCGCTCTCGGTGGCGGGCTCCAGGCGCGCAAATCGCGCCACTCACCCAGAGCCCCCCGAGGACACGGCTTTGCAGAGTGGCAGCCGCGCAGGGCTTTACCTACCGAGTGGCCCGGCCGCCCCCCTCCCTGCGTGGGGGGCTCTTGCCGAGGTGGTGCCGCGGGAGGATGGATACCTGTCCCCACCTCGGTCACGCTGCCTCCCTCCCGTGGGGCTGAAGCCCGTGAGGCCCCGCTCACACGCTGCCACCGCCGAGCTGGAGGTGCCGGTCACGGGCTGGTGGCGACCGTGCGGAGTCGTGGGGCCGGGGTCGGACCGATGGCCCCCCTCGGGCAGTCACAGCCCGCCCTCCAAGAAGGCAGAGCCGGCGCGGATCCCACTCTGGCGGCTACAGCGGTTGCCTGGCCCCGCCTGGCTCCGCGGCGGCGGGAGCGACCCGCACTGCCCCCTGCACTTCGGGGCAGGTGGGGTTAGAGTGGTCACAGCAAAGGATAAAGCGACCAAACAAGCTACCCTCGACCCCGATCGACCAGAGGAACATTTGTCGAGTATCGCCAGTCTTCTGGCTCCCCGCACAGGGGCGCGGAGCATCAGCTCAGCTCTGCCCTTTCCAGCCCCGCGGATCTGCCCGGCACAAGCGGAGTCGAGCTCGAGAAAAGCGGCCTCAACAGCGTTTTTTAGTTAAAAAATACCAAAACCGAAATACACACACAAACAAAAAACCAGCATAAAAGATTCCCTTGCCGCTAAAAATTTGCAAGAGAAAGTTTATTTTATTTCCTCTCTTTTCTTTTCTGAGAAGTAGATGTGGGCGCCCGGAGAAATTAACTCCAAAAGGGGTTTGCATTTAGAAAACTTCGGATTTAGCAATCAATTAGTCCGGCATTGTATGGAGTTCCGAAGGTGTAAATCCTTCCAAGTTTCCGGATTATTGACTGTTACGCTCTATCGGGTGCCTAATATCTAGACCTACAGATGCGTAATACGCGTACCAAAGCAGGCATTTAGCAAGGTAAATTATACGCCCCGAAAAAGCGTATTAGCGCCAGTGCGCAGTGAGCTGGTCCCCTGTCCTCCCTCCTTGTCTTAAACGGCGGTGTGAAAGCCCCCCCATCACACTCGCACACCCCCCGCAACCCCGTCCGCGGCGGCGGGGAAAGACGGGCTGCGAACCTGCCCCGCGCCCCGCCGGCCTCTGCCACCGCCCCCGCTCCGCAACGGAGCATTATTGAGACAAACAAACAAACAAAAGTTCCCGCAACGCGGCTTATAGAAAAAAAACCCCAAACCAACAACAAACCCTTCCCTGGGCTCAGATGTCAACTATTTTCACAAGGAAGTTATTTCCCTCCAAAAATGCTAATGAACCTCGTCAGATAAAAAAAGGTTCTTTTATTTTATAGGTACAAACAACTGTACAGGTATGTAAAGATCGGTATCTCGCTGGTTTGGGAAGGCACACTCGGATGAGCGCGCACGTACTAAAAACAAAGCAAGGAGAGGGCAGCGAGAAGCACAGAAAATAACCCAAAGGAGATATATATCCGTGTCTGCGCTTTATTTTGACCTTTGCGAGGCGAGGCACGCCGATCCGACGGCCAGGGACTCTCGCACGCCGCCGGGGTTCCAAGTGCGGGAAGGCACCGTCCGGAAACAAAAGAAGGGAGCCGAGCTAGGACACGGCCCCGGGGCGCCAGCGGCGGGGACCCCTCGCCCCCCGACAAGAAACTGGAAGGGGCGCGCTCCCGGCACCGCTCCGCGGCCGCAGCTCCGATCGGGGGGCGGTGGGGGCTCCGCGGACCAGCGGGACTGTGGATTGGGATGTGGATTGGGATGTGGATTAGGAGGCAGACGGCGCTGCCCGCTCGCGCGCCCCGCGCGGGGGGCTGCGCAGCAGGCGGCCCGGATAGGCCTTCCCGAGAGCCGAGAGGTGGGCGAGGGGGTGCGAGCCCGTTGTTTAACCACTCTCCCCACCCGCTTGTCCAAATAGATATTTTGCAAATTCCCCATTTCGTTGTGGCTTTTTCTCTCCCTCTCTGCGGCCTCCATTGTTCCAGGTTCACACCGCCACCGCCGATAAGGAGAAAGAAAGCCCCCGGAAAAAAAAAAAAAAACAAACAAAAAAAAACCCCAAACCCCCAATGAACCAAACCAAACCAATTAAAAAAAAAAAAACAAACCACCAACTCCCCCCCCCCCCAAAAAAAAAAAGAACCAAATCAAAATAAAAACCCCTCCACTATCCAACATTTTGATTTACGACCTAATCAAAACATTATATCTTTGGTCAAGTGGCGCAGAAAAATGATGACCCTCAAAGCTTCAGCTAGGGGGAGAAAGAGAAATTCAGATTACTCTCGGAGTGATTTATGTCCTCTCTGAGCGGTCACGTTGATTTTTCATCGTTTGAGCCATTACACAGTAGAGTGGAAAACTCTGATCCAATATTTTTCCGGTCCAGTATCGGTATATGTTATTCTTCTAAACGTATATGCGTATAGTATATATTATATATTTAATATTACTACTCACACACATATTCTAAATATATATATAGCGACATTTTATATATATATTTATAAGAGAGGACTATAAATAACCAATGACACGGAGAAGAAACGAGAGCCGAAAAGAGCTTGTAGAATACCGTGCCGATACCCGCAGCGATCCACTCGCTGATTTCCAAGCCCGTCCCGCCGAGAGGATTTGGGCAGAAAAGCTCCCTCGTTTCTCCGGCTTCCCTGACCCCCGAGGGGGGCTTCCAGGCTGCCAGCTCTTCGCCGCCGTCACCCTCAGACTTTTCGCCCACAACCCAGTCAGGAGGAGGAGGAGAAGAAAGAGGAGGAAGGGGACATTTTTGGAAGCCCCTGGCACTCACCCGGGTGAGGTGTTGACACGGTGCGGAAAAACCGAGGGGAGCGGCGCTGGGTCAGGGCGGCGGCAAGGCCGGACAAGCCAGGGGGGGGCTCCCGCCTTCCCTCCCCACACCCCAAGCACGGAGGTTCTTTCTCTCCTCTGACCCCCTGGCAAGAACACACAGAGGAAAAGAAAACAGAAAGGTGTAAAATACTAAAATAATTTTAAAAACCTCAACCACACAACAAAATAAGGTAGACAAAAAAAATCTAATAAAAAATTTTTGAAGAAGGAAAAAAGGGGGGGAGGAAAATAAAAATTAAAGGGGTTAAGTGAAAATAAAAAATGAGGGGGAAAAAAAAGTGGAGTCTGGGGTCTGCCCACGCTGCAAATGGTCCCGCGGGTGAATACCCTGATTTCGTGTGGGGGAAGCATTTTCCTCGTGGGAAAGCGCAGGGTGCTGACCTCTTCTCTCCCCCTTCTACTCCTCTCCCCCTCTAACCGCTGAGGGGGGAAGGAACCCCCTCCACCGTGTCCGCCCACCCCCGGGCTACCTCAGCGGTTCCTCCCGACCTCACAAAAGCGCGCAACGAGCGCGCAAAGGCCGCTCAAGGAGGAAGCTCGCCCTCACCGCGTGAGTTTCTTTCCTGCTGTCCCCTGCTCCCCTCGCCAGTTAACGCGCCTGCAGAATTTCATAGTGTGTCGATATTCCCGCCGGGTCCTGCGGCTGCCCACCCTCCCGGCAGCCCCTCCTCGCCCGCCCGGGGTGTGAGCCGATGGGAGGGCCGAGCAGCAATTCATCTTGATTTGTTTCAATTGTCCAGCGATGGCAAAGTTATAATCCTGTATAATTTCACGAACAAGCAGGTTGAGAATGAATGGGTCAATATTATTTAGAACAAAACACACGAGAGCACGACCTTTCCCTTCAACGACGTGTTGCAGCACGAAGTTGCAGGAAACTCGGGGCTAACCTCTCACCCCCCGCGCTCCGCGGGGTTGCGGTTATTTGGGCTGCTCTTTGTTTCTCTTCATGTCTGAAAGGGGGATTTGGAAATAGAAATGTTATATTACATGAAGGATCTCCCCGCTGAAGGAAGAAGGTGAGTGCAAGGGGCGGCAAAGGGGATGGATTATTTTGAACAGGAGTAGTTTGTTTGCAAATTAGCTGCCTTTTTTTTTCTTTCTTTCTTTTTTTTTCTTTTTTTTTTTTTTTCCCCACTCCTTGTTCTTTAATGTAATAAAAGCTTCCTTCACAGCAGGATAAATTTATGCTCCAGATATAGCAATTTTGTGGTTGGTAATTCTCGAGGTCAACGATGTCAAATAATCCATTTTCTCAGGGCTGCACAAGGGAATAAAAGGATCCATAGGGTCCAAGCCCCGAATTTCTCTAGTATGCAACGTTGGCAAGAGGGATATTTTTTTGTGTGTGGAAAAAAAAAAATGCCAGCATTTATTTACATTGCAAAAGTACTGCCACGAGTTTTCGGAGAAGGAGATCCAGTATCAACGATCAGTCAATCACTGCAGACTAGTTACCACTGCACAGCTTGGCTCAGTAAATAAAAAAAATCCAGACAGAAGTGTATGCTGTATATTTTACTCCCATGAAATAAAACACATTTTTTTTCATGTTTGCTGAAAAGTAAAACAATAATATTGTACGAAATGTTATACACAGGGCATGTTTTACATTGCAATATCAGAAACATCATTGCATCCACCAGAGGTACTATTCTAAAACTGATATTCACACAATTTTTTTTAATAATTATATGTTAGAAACATACAGTGTCGCATTTAGTATATACATTCCCTTGCTTGCAAGCGAAAAAATCCTAATCGCTTCTGTGTAACATGCTTTATTTTAAAGCCTAACCTTTTAAAAACACTGTTGTGATATTACTAACAACTGCTTTTATAAAATTAATTTGACATTTCGATATATATACATCCTTTCAGTCATTTTTATGTTAACAATGCTAAACTTAAAAAATAACAAGCTTATAGTAACATTAAAATGTCATATCATATCCAGTCAAACATTTGTCCATATATATATATATGTCCTTGTAACTGTTGAAATACTCTTAGTGAAAGAAAGATCTCAGAATCTGTAGGAGGTCCTTTGAAAACAAAGGAACTATCTTATTTCAGTGGTTTCCTCTTTTTTTCCTCTTTCTCTTTGTCTCTTCCTCTTTCTCTGACTCTGTCTGATTTTTCTTCCTTTCTCTTTCTCTCTAGTGCCCATTACTTTCTAGTGAAATTCTCAGTCTCTGCGGGAAATGGGAAGGGATTCCCATGCAGTGTTTCCTACTTGAATGTTTCACACGGGTCTGTCCACCGCGTACTGGCAAGCACTCAGGTTGGAAGCGGGGTTCTGCACACTGGCATAGCCAAAACTGGAGTGCTGCTTGGCTTTAAGTCTCAGACTCGCCAAGCTCGAGTTACATGTGTCCCTATAAACATACGGAGGCGTTGGAGGAGCATAAGGACAGGCTGGCGTTGGCACTGCAGAATTCAGGGAGGGATTGCTCAAGTTGTTCAAGTTATTCAGGCTGTTGAGGCTGGAGCCAGGGACCCCGGTGACTGCAGAGGGTACCATGCTTGAAGACATACTCATGGAGGAGATGGAGTTTGGAGGGGAGAACATGCTCTGAGAAGACAGAGGGTTGACATTCATGGAGTTGAAGAAAGGAAAGCTTTTGGTGGAGAGGGAAGCGGAGGTCAGGCCCTTGGCCGCCCAGTTGTTGTACGAGTAGCCAGGGTACATGTCATCATAGGGCTGCATGAGGCCGTTAAACTGTGGACCAAAGCCGTTTTTGCATAGCTCGGCTTGCTGGTTCCTTTCTCTCTTTCTCCATTTGGCTCTGCGGTTCTTGAACCAAACCTTTGGAAAGGGGGGAGAGGAAGGGAGGGAGATGTGAGAGGCGAGTTAGTCAGGAACCACTATAACCACCTTTGCAGGTTCTCGGGGTAACAGCCGAGCATGTTCGTATCTAAGTTATATATAAAAATGTGTACGAACATATATATATACACATCCATATATAGACTCGCCTTCTCCGCTGTGGAGCCCCGCGCTGGGCTGGGGTAGCGATGTGCTGCCGGGACCGCCGAGCACCCCCGAGGCCACCCGGGTTTAGCAAGGTAGATTCGTGGCCGCGTCATTCCACCCTCGTCCACCCCCACCCTTCCATTCCCCACCCCCAGTCCCCTGTCCCCCCCCCACCCTGTAGCCCCCCCGTATAATTCGTGATGCTCTAATTCGCGCCACAGAGGCCAACGCTCCCTTCTTATTCTCTCTCTTCCCTCTCCCCACCACCCCGCCCCTTCATTTCTCTTGTTTTTTTCCCCCTTCTCCCTTGGCTTTTTCCGCCCTGAAGCCATCCAGGGGAAATACAAAAGTGCAAAAGCGAGGGCAAAGTTCCTGGAAATCCGCGTAATATTTAAGGCAGTGGTACGGGGAAGGAGGGGGAAGCCAGCAACTAATAAATCCTTGCTGCAGTTTGCTAAAGCTACAAGTTCCTCCTGCGTGAAAGCTTCCAGTGCCGAAAACTACTTTCTAAACAAACTCGTTCGACTGCCTTTGGCGGGAGGAAGGGGAGAAGGGGGGGAGAAAAGAAAAAGGAATTTAAAAAAAAGGAAAAAGAAAAAAAAATCGCCATTTAACAACGTGTTAAACGAGATCTAAGGGACCCTCCCCGCAGACAATGGGGAAAACGTTCCCTTTCCCAATCCACATCTGAGTGTCTGACCCGTCGGGCAGCCGCCAGCAGCAGCCTCACCGTGTGTATTGAAACCACCTCGACCTCGGGGTGTTTGTGGTAACCCCCACCCTAGTCGAGCAGGGCGGGAGCTGGCCGTACACCACGGGGTCGGGCCCGATCTGGAGGCATCGCGCGGACCGAAACAAAAACTCCGGCAAAAGCCGCGTTGCGACCGACAGCGCTCCGTGCAGGACACCGGCCCGGCCGCGTCCCGCTCCCGCCGTGGGGCTGCCCCGTCGCCAACACCTCCAGCTCGGGGCGGAGAGCCGGCCCCGCTCGCTGCTGACCCCAGTTCTCACTGTCTCGCTTTCCTCAATCGACATCAGGGAGAGGATTTATGTGGGATTTCCGAAAGTCTGAAGGTTCGGCCCATTTACAGGCTTCTTTTTGCATGTGCGTGTTGGGGTTTGTTGTTTTTCTTTTTTTCCCCCAGCGTGGCGTTTGCAGGCGAGCAGGATCCGGCCGCGGCATCTCTGCAGCGCCGCGATGGTCCCATAAATCTCAGAGGGGGGGAAAGGGCGGAGAGAGACGCTCGTCGAATTGTGAAACCAAAAGAAATAGAAAATGCAAGGAAGGGCACGTTTGGGAGTGCCTCGGAGTGAAGCAAAAGCTCTTGTGTATTTTACATCTTTTTCTCATTAGAAAGAGCGCAGGTTGCAGCCTGTTCCAAGTTGCTTTCTTAGCTAATGTTTTCATTAGCGTTTCGATCAAAAGGAGCGGGACGCATCGCACAGTGAAGGCGAAACGTGCAGCAAACCATATTTCGGACACACAGAGAAGGATCCCAATCTGTCTCGCTCTGACAGAAATGTCCTGCTCTGCCCTGCTTTTGTGCAAAGGCTCAGAAGTTTACATACAAGCCAAAATCGAAAGCAGCTGCAAACATTTCAGCCCTCCTTCCCTTTTCCCACCCTCCCTGACCCCCGCTGCTCCGAGCTGGAGTGCTGTGTCGGGACTTACCCTAACCCTGGCCTCGGTAAGGTTGGTCCAAACGGCGATCTCCTCCCGGGTGGACATGTCCGGGTAGCGATTCCGCTGGAAGGTGGCCTCCAGCTCCTGCAACTGCTGGCTGGTGAAGTGAGTCCGTTGCCGTCGCTGCCTCTTCTTTTTGGAGGGGTCCTCGGGCCCCGCATCCTCGTTCTTGCTCTGTTGACTCTTATCTTTCTCTGGGGGGGGGGGGGAACAAAAAAAAAAAAAACAAGGCGAAAAACGAGGGCGCCTCAGCCTCCTCAGCCTCCTCACCAGCGGCTGGGGAAGGGCTTGTCCCCAGCACTGCTGTATCCCGCAGATTGCCCCGAACGCGACTCGGCGCTGTAATGATTAACCAACGCCGGCCTCCCGCCGCCGCGGCCCCTCCGCACCCGCGGGCACTCACGAGCGGCTCCTCCCGGTGGAACCGCCGCCGCCGGGACAGCGGGACTGAGCCGCCTCTCCGTATGCAAGCGTTCCACCTATCTGCATCCACACTATTCTCCCATCTGTATACATGTAATCCTTATTATTTGCCTATCTACACCCGTATTATTCGCCTGCCTGTATTAGTATTATTTGCCCGCCTATAACAATATTCTTTGTCCGTATATATCCATATCCTTTGTCCATCTGTATCCATATTACTCGCCCATCAATTCCCACATTATTTGCCAGTCTGTATCCATACGGTTCTCCCACCGGTATACGTGCTATTCGTCTACCCTTACACATGCCATTGTCTCTCCTATAGCCGGCACACAGATACCGCACGCGAAAAACCACGAAACGTATCTCGGCTCGGGTGCGGGGCGATCCCGGGCAGAGGGGCGGCGGCGCATCGCGGTCCGCAGGGCTGCCGGGGCCGCCTGCCCGACCGGGTCGAAGCAGGACAGGGCGGCGGGGCGCCCTTCGGCTGGGGTCTCTGCCGCTCGCCCCCTCTTACCTGCGGCCTCGGGGCTGGAGGTGTCGGAGATGGTGTGCACCTCCAGCCGGTGCTTGGCGGACTCCAGGGAGGAGCGCCCCTGCCCCGGCGCCAGCGCCGTCGCCATGGCCAGCGCGGGCTGATGGTGGTGGCAAGATGATGAAGAGGAGGAGGAGGAGGAGGAGGAGGAGGAAGGTGAGGAGGAGCACAGCTTATTCCCGGCTCCCAGGCGCTCCAGGTTTAACGGGTCCTTCATGCAGTTCATCGGCAGAAGGACGCCGAAGTCTACGTGCGCGCCTGGGGGGTCGATAGGAGAAGGTATGCGTGTGTCTGTAGGTGTCGGTACGTGTAGGAGCGTCCGCGAGGCGCCCCCTCCGCGGGCGCGGAGCAGCCCCGCGGCTGCGGGGGGTCAGGGTTGCCAGACGGGGAGCCGCGGCGGGGCGGGCGACGTTCGACTAGCGCCCAGGTGGCACGGCGAGCGTCGGAGCCCCCGCCGCCCGGGGGGCCGCGGCGGCGGCGACAGGCGAGAGGGCGAGTCCGGTCCTGTAAGAGCCGTCACGGCGACACGGCTGCTCCCCGGCCGGCAGCCCCCGGCCCGCCGCGGGTCTCCGCGGGGCGGGGGCGGCGAGGCGCGGCAGCGCTCCGCGGGGCGCTCCTCTCCGCTGCCCGCGCATGGACCCGCGCCGCGGCCGGCCCCGCACAGCATCAGCTCAGCCGCTTCCCTTTTGGCCTGACATCTTAAACCGGCGGCGGCCTTCCCCGCGCCGCACGTCACCCACCCCGCCCCGCACCGCCCCCGCACCGCCCCTCCATCGCCCGCCCCGCCCCGCCCGCGCCCCGCCCCGCCCCGCCCGCGCGGCCCTGCGCGCCCCGCACCGCCCCCCGCGCTCTCCCGGCGATGGGCACACCCACCCCCCATCTCAAAACCCCCGCCTGTTTGCCCCGCGGGTGGTACCCGCGCCCGGAGAGCCCGGCCTCCGGCCGCTCCTCACAGGGCACCCCGTCGGGGCGGTCCGTGCACGTCCGTTCCGCGCCTCGCCGCACTCGCGGACCCGCGGGGGTAAGGAGTGGAGCGCTCAGCACTGGCAGAGGCGCTGCAGCAGGAGGAAGAAAGCGGGGAAGCCCCGAGCCCGATTCCCTTCTTATGGAGAGGGTGGAAAATAAACGGGACGGGGACGCGGCCGGTTAGACGGTGGATCTTGGGCTGATAACAGCGATAACTAAACACAAGCGACAAAAACTTCCCCTCGCTCGCGTTCTGGTCTTCCTCTGCCCGCACGGAAGACGGAGAACACGGGGGGAAAATCCCCTCCTTGGCTTTGCCGTTCCTGCCCCTTCCCTGCAACCGGCTCCCAAAAGCTAGCTCCCAAGGAGGCTTTTCCACCCTGGTTTTACAACTTACCCGCGTAGTTACCCGCGGGATGATTCCTCCCTCTCGACGTGGATCCGCAGGGACCGTCCCGCGCCCCCGCAGTAGTCCCCGAACCCACGCCCACGCAAGCCGTTCACAGAGTTCGGCCAAGTCCCACACAGGGCCGGGAGCCGGCACACAACCTTCTCATACCCCTCTCCGAGACTTGGGGGTAGGATTTGACCCCTCGTCCGGGCAGCGGCAGTAGAGGACGGGCTGTGCTGTCCCGTCGTTCCCTGTTACGGGGCCGCTTCATAGCGCGGGGGCGAGGCTGCTGTGGACCTAGGTCTCGCAGGAGGAAGGAGGAGCGGGGCTATTTCACGTGCGTCTAAGGCGGTGGCAGGTTGCCCTCCAGTGCTGGCCAGTTCCTCCTGGGGCAGAGGAGTCTGTCCCCGAGCCCTAGCCCGCAAAGCCGACACTGCCCCAGGGGAGTCGTGGCTGTGGCAGGGATAGGAGCCTGAAGGAGCCCAGGCGCGGGAAATGCAGGTTTGAGTCTCTATCTTCAGTTTGTCTGGCCGGTCACTGGTATCGAAAAGTTACAGAAAGCTTCCCTTTGATGTAGCCCTTTACACCCACATCCCAAAGCCCAAACTTTTCTGTGCCCCGTTCACGTCCCGTTTGCCACATCCCACCCCCACCTCCCCGCAAGGGTCTTCCTTAGTCGCTGATTCTTGTTCAAGGTATGTATCATCCATTGCAATCTTAGTTATCGCTAAATTATACATATTACTTTCGCAGCCTGTTAGTAAAGAAGGTTAAATTAATTTACATTCTGCTCATTATCTGGTGTTTAAATGACGTGTTTTTATCCCTGAGATTTGGCAAAGAATCTCTTTCCTCAGACCCCACAGCGTTTCGATGGAGACAATGCTCTTACATTTGTAGTGGATTTTAATCTGATAAGACTCTAATTTGCTTAAGTCTTTTAAATAGGGGGTTTAAAATGATTCTAGCCGTTTTCTTATTGAATTTCCGCTAATTCCCCGAAGATCATAAAGTATATGTGTAAAGTAAATATTTCCTCCCTTTGCACCGGCAGTAGATGACCTATAACTAAGTCAATATGAATCCAGCTCCATTCTGCACATTTTGTTTACCAATCATATCCCAGATTCTTCTTAACCTCTCCCTTCCTCCGTGGTCCCGCACCCAGAATCCCCCCCTCTACCATTTGCCCACGGCGGGGCTGTGCCAAGACCGCGGGCAGGGGGCTGCCACGGCCTCGGCCTCGCTGCGAGGGGCACTTGGGAGGGGGCGCTGCCCTTCTCCAGCCCCCAAATCGGGGTTCCAACAAGTCTACAAAGCCCTGGGGAGGGGGAGCCAGAGGGAGAAGGGATACAGTGGTATCTCCTCCCATCTTTTTTTTTCCAAACGGGGCAACGCAACCCTGTCGCAGATGACACCCATCACCACTTTTCTTTTTTTTACATTGATTTATTTTTAGTCATTTGGGGGCAATGCTGGCTTCTTCCGTCGCGGCTCGAAACGAAAAGTCCCTCCCGCCTGCTCGGCTCAGAGTGCTTGTTACGCGCATTATGTCCTCGCAGGGCGCAGCCCCTGTATCCGTCCGCGGTAGCCCTCTCTGTCCTGGGACAGTTGGCATGAGCAGTCGGTTCCTGGCGCGCTTCCCCAGGGAACGGGGAGAGTAGGAGCAGGGCCCGGCCACTGCGCCACCCTCCCACACCCTCTCTAGCACCAGCCTCGCGTCTCCTAGACCCGGGCGGGACAGACCCTCCCGCCGTCCCCGCGCCTCTAAAAGCGGGGCACAGCACTGGCCCGGGCCCTGGCAGCCCAAAGAGAGAGCCTGTCGGCATTTCCTAACGTGCCTTTGATTAAAACTCCCCCACCCCAGGCAGGAGGGGAGCTACCACACAGCATTAGTTGTCATGGTGACCATAAATCACGTAAATCCAAAAATACCCACCTATAATCTGAGATGAAGCTTTTATTTCCCAAGTGAAATAATATTTTAAAAGCTGTCAGCCAACCGAAAAACAACCTAATTGTAGTCACCCAGGTAATATATTAGCGGTAAAGGTTTCAATTAAAATGTCAAGTGTTTTTAAATTTTTTTCTTCATTTTTTTTTTTTCTGCTAGAAACTCCCATCACCTCCCCGGTTCGGGTCCTGCCCGCAAAGCAGTCTCACCCGCCTACCGACTGTCCGCGCCTGCTGCGTGTAGCTACCACCACCGAAAAAACTCCAAACATTTGGGAGAATTCTTCCCTTTCCCTTTCGCGCGGCGCTGCAGGGCCCGTCGGGGACGCGCGCCTGTGGGCTAGAGGGCATCCGCCCGCTGCCAAAAATGGAGAATCTGGGCTGCTCCCCACTCCACTCCACCTTCTTTTTAATTTCGTGGGGTTTTGACGGTGAGGGGATTGTTCTTTGGTTAAGGTGATGGTTTTTTTTGGTTGGTTGTTTTTTTGTGTTTGGTTTGTAGGCTTTTTGTTGGTTTTTTTTTTTGATGGCTTTTTTCTGTTTTTTTTTTTTTTTTTTTTTTCCCCCTTAGAGGTGTTTTTTGACCTCACGCTGCCATCGGCAGAGCTGGCGACCCAGGATGCCCGGTGCCGGTCCCGGTGAGGGAGACTCGGGAGCGGGGCCGGGAGCTGAGAAGCTCGGCTGGGGGTGCTGCAGGGTAGCCAGACCTACTGCGGGTATTTATTTTCCCACTTTTCCTTTATCTTCTCACGAGAACTTTGTTTCTAGGCGTAATAGTCCCCTAAATGGATAAATTGGTTCTTATGTAGAGTCTCCAGCTAGTCCTGTTGTCTTTTACCTTTGGCTTGTTTTCTTTCGCCTATCTCGGATTACCGGGTATTCTCCTCGATGAAGAGCCATTAATTACCCATTCAGTCAATATTAGGAAGACTACAGAGCTTTTTACATAGGATTAAGAAGACATCAGATTGTTCCGTTAGTATATTCCTACTCACGAATAAGCTTTCGTTATACATTTAGTTTTCCCTGGAGTGAGGCTAACAACTGCTGCATATATTATTCTCAGACGACAACCAGGGAGAGAAAAAATTCTATAACCGAAACGCAATAAATAACTTCTAATTTGCGCTTGGCGGGGGGTGCGGGACAGGGAGCTCACCTTCCGCGGCGCCGCACAGGGGCAGCGCACCCGTGGAGTGCCTGTGCCCTGGCTAGGGGACATTCCTGCTCCACGGCGCGGGTCACAATTCCGGGGACAAATTTGGCCACGCTGTGTGAGGAGGAGGGTGAAGCTCGGCTCTGCCTGGCGGCCCAGAGGCGGCAGCGACGCCCCGCTCCGGCTCCGCCTTGGCCCCCCCGCCTTGGCTCCCTCCCGCGGAGGCAGAGGCTGCGCGCCCACCTCGTCCCGAGGCTCAAAAAAGGCACCGGGGACCTTGGCTTTGCATGCTGCCGTGCCTTTAGCCGGCCTAGACGGAAAGCTGAATCAGCATTAGGTTTTTTTAAGTTTTTGTTTTTGAGAAAGAAATGTTCAGTTACAAAAGATTCAGACCAATTCTTTTTCTTTTTTGAGCGAGAGAGTTGAAACAATCGATTTGTGATGCTGAGTGACGATTTAGGGGCGGAAGGTAATTTCAACGTTTTATGCTGGAGGCTGCTGTTTCAGCAATACCTAGATTATCGATTAGAGGGAAGGATTCTTAAGTAGAATTCACAGAGCTAACAAATCGTATAGATTATATATACATATATATATATATATATATATATATATACACATGTTCACACAAATATCTTAAGCATCCTCTCACCCTGCTTAAAAATTATTCGAACAAACCCACTAACAAGCATTTATGTGTGCTGTGGGGCTGCCGAAGCATGTGCTGAAGTTTTCCTAATTTTGTGGGACTGGTCACGCAGCAGCAATTTTCCCGTCTCTCTGGAGAAACCTGACACCCGCCGGACTGCGTTTGACACTCAAGGCTGCGATAATATTTTCATACTTTCCCATTTTCCTTTCCTTGGCGTGGCCACGGACTCGTTTTTTCTGGAATAACCCTCCCTCCCCGCGCCCCATTCCCCACGGGAACTGGGCATGCCAGTGTCGTTTTGGAGGGTCTCCTACTGAATTTCGTTTCCTCCTTTCGCAGAAGCATCGATTTGACCAAACAGTCGTATGTTTTGTTATTATTGCCAGTGGTTCTAGTTAGCGATTATTCTCCTCGTGGCCACCGACGGTGCCTAACTCACGAAATTACCTGACTGCTCTCGTAATTTCAAGAGCTGAACTGTGACGGTGTGTGGGGGGGTGTCCCCAGTCGCCTCTACTCCCTTCCCCACCTCCCACCCAGCCATCCCCAAAGATTAGACCATTTGCGAAGTCAATCCCATAAAGCATGGCATACTGACGGCCAGGTAAGATAAAAACCAACGAGCACCGCGCCGTTTTAAGCAAATCAAAGCCAAGACTCAACAAAACCCTCCAGTATCACGAGAAAACTCCCATGATTTCTACTCTTTACAGCAAGTCTCACGAGCAGCCCTGGGCGTCTCGGGACTTGCCATTTTTCGTTGCACAGAGGCGGGGGCTGCGGCTGCACGTAAGTATTGTCCCCACGTCTGCAGCGATATATTTCCATATCTGCAAGGATATATCTGTATCCGTGGTCGTCGCGCTTCCCTTCCCCGTAAAAGGGAATGGCTTAATGATCAGGCAACTCCGCGTTGCTTATTGGACTCGGACGGATATTTTAATTAACGACATTAAAGGTGTTTAGATAGCAATTTCCCCTGCATACCGGCGAGTCAAAAACAGACCGTTTGGTACGGTAACGAGGCAGGAAATTTTGCGTGTACTACAATAATCCAGGTTCATAATTGATGTTTAAGAAAATAACCATTTGTTTCTCGGCAGAGGAAGTAAAAGTTACCGTGTCAGGGAACATATGTGGATATTACTTTTATAAATACTTAGTCGAATAAAGCTGACTTGGAAGGGCTCATAAATTTATTATATCAGAAAGGTCCCCACTTTCCCATTAGATCGTGCTAAGGGCTTTGATTAAGACCACCTGTTCATCGGGAGGAAAAGGCAGGGGAGGGTAAAAAGGCCTTTCTTATTTGCAAACCATATATAAAGCAATGTCACCCTTCCTTTCCACATTATTTGACACTTATTACTGGCCGAGGGGAAAAGTGTCATACCCTGGTAAAGCATATTTGTGCACAATTGAATATCGTGTATGTTTCCGGGATTAAAAATTATCGGCTCGTAATACCTTCTCGTTTGGATTTACCCCGGATTTTGTTCGCTAACCTTCCTTTAGACTAAGCATTTCTTTTTCTAGGGGTTTTGATGTCCAGCTAACAAATCCTGTTTAAAGTCTCCTGGGGAGGGTGGACTCGGGAAAGGGATGTGGCCTCTCCTGAAATCACTGGATGTTATTTGAGAAATAGCGAGCTGTTTGGCCAAACAGGGTTAATACAGTATTCTTACAAGGAAGTGTTTAACCACGGGACCAGGAATACGTGCATTATTAATTCACTCTAGTTTCCTGTATTATTAATTCAGGTTAATGTATTTTATTTAAACAAAATTACGTTTATCTTGGATTAAACAGTCTCTCAAAATACAGAGCGCTTGTTTTCTTCTTTGTAATATGTTTGCATTGCTGTTTTTCTTTACCACCCCTCGGGCTAGCCTATCAGACCCCCTGAAGTGGGCAGGGGAAGAGCAGGCAGGAACTCTCTCTGCCTGTAGACGGGGCGCTGTGGGGGTGCCTACCTCTGAGAGCAGGAGAGGACTGACGGCTTGTTTACGGGTGAGGGGGTGAGTGGTGTCAAAAAATAGAAAATAAATATAAATACAAGAGCGACGCTGCGGGTGTCTGAACGGCGCACTGACACCGATACTTTTTTAGGGGGAGGCGCTGGCGGCGAGGGCTGGTGCGCTGCTGCGGCCGCGGGGGTGCGCGCACTCCCTTTCCCTTTCCCCTTCCCCTTCTTCCCTGTCCCGCGGGCGCGCAGCTCCAGGCGCAAGCGGCGCCCGGCGGGCAGCAGAGGGCGCGCTGGCGCCGCGCAGGCGGTCCCGGCGCGGGGCTGCCCCCGCCGCCCCACAGCGCGCCCCGCGGAGCGGCGCGGAGGGGCCGCCGCGCACCGCCGGTGCCGGGGGGCGGCCGCCCGGAGACCGCGCTGCCGGCGGGCTCCTTGTGGCCCTCCGGCTCCTCCGTCCCTCTTACTGATGTCCACCTCCTTGGGAAAAAGACACTCGACGGCGGCGGGCTGCACCCCTGCGCACGGGGACACGGGGCGGGGGGGGACAGGGAAGAGGTGTGTGGGTGGTCAGCGCCCGACGCTTCCCCGGGGGCGGCTCCGCCTGGCTCCACACCCGCGCACCGCTCCGCACGGCAGCGGGGCCGCTGTGCCTCCGGCCCGACGGGCGATAGTGTCTCTTACCTAGCTGAACACAGGCGGAGACAAGTTTGCGGCAGTTGGACTCCATTACCCGATATCTGAAAAAGATGAAGGCACCGGAGTTTTAAAACGATTATTTTGGGATTGAAAAGTACATGCAAAAAACCCGAAACGCCGCCGCCTCAGGAGTACGTCTCAACGATGGGGGCTGGAACACGCACTTTTCTCCAGAGATACGCTCAATGTCCCCTCTCCCTGCCTCAGCCTCGGGTCCCACCCGAGTTACACCACGGGACAGGCGCAAACACCCGTGGCGGTTTCCCAGCCCGTTGGAACGCTCGGCCTCCCTCTATCCCTCGGTACTTGGGGACAAGGAGGAGAGTCCCCTGACCTAGTGGCCGTACGCAGGACACCCCGGCCCCGGTCGCAGGGGAGGTGTAGGGCAGCGGGTACCAGCAGCCGCTACCCCACCACGGCGGAAGTTGCGCGGCAGCGGCTGCGCCTCCGCGCTCCCCGGCCGCCACTGCCGCCTCCTTGTCTGAGACGTCGGGCAGTAAAATCATAGGATTAGTGCCTGATTGAGATGTCTGTTCGTGATATATTACAAAATTCATTATCACAGCTCTCTACTAACTCGATATGAAGTAACACAGATGGGATTTTATTAGTCCAGGCTTCAAATGTTTACTTATGATAATTTCGGGGGAAATTTGCATGTCACCATCATTTCGGTAATCTTTCTTCTTCTTTATCGCTTCTTTTTTAATGTCTGGACCGGGCGCATTATTAGCTGGTGCTTAGAAATGCGGTAGCCTGGAGCCGAGGCACGTTTGGGATGAGCAGTGCCAGCCGCAGCACTCGCCGTGCAGGGCCCCGCGGCCCCGACCCTGCCACCCTCTGCCGGGCAGGCGGGATAAGGCCGTGGAAAAAGGGAAGGAAAAGTAGGGGGGGAAAAAAGGGAAAAAAAAAGAAAAAAGAAAAATGAAAAAGAGGGGGAAATGGGAAGGTGCGGTTATCGAGACTCCTCGGGGTCATGTCGTGACATGGCGGTTTATATTCCAAGCTGACGGACGCCAGAGAGGAACTCCCTCCAGCAGCCGGGCCTAGCATACGAGCAGTGCCTAAATTAATCGAGAAGGCAATCGAGAGAACCTTAAGTCTTTGCCGATGGTCCTTATTTCGGCATAGGTCTCTGTCAAGATCAGTCCTGCGTGACAAATTCAGCTGCCCTCCCCCGCGGCCTGCCTCTATGACTGATTTATCTCACGAGCGGAGACACACGGCTCCCCCAACACACACGCACTGCCACGGAGGGGAAGTTTTTCCTCTCTACTCAAATGCCGGTCTCCTCCGAGAAAAGTACCTTTCCCGGACGAATTATTATTCCTTCCTTGCTCTCAGTTGCCCGTATTTCTCCTTCCTTTTCTCCTCTCCGTATCCTCTTTTAATTTTTGTTGCAAGGCACATCGCAGTACGGGGCCAAGGGGAGTGAGAAGCGTTTCCCCCTATTGTCTCCAGCCCGGCGACTCAAACGAAAGCAACTCCACTTGCTTTTCCATTTCCATTTCTCTGAGCACTTAGAATTAAATATCTCTGCAGCTCCACGCACCCACAGCCCCAGAAAACACACCAGCTGCGCGACCTTCCCTTTCTCCGCGGCCGGGCCCGCTCAGCAGCAACCTGCTCGGAGCAACTGCAGGGCGCAGACGGGAAAGCACTGTCAAACTGCATTATTATTTTTACCCTTATTGGTATCTATCACTATTCTTTCGGGAGAAAAAAAAAAATCCACCATCCCCCAGAAATAACGAGAGTCGCCTGGTAAGGATCTCAGCACCGCCCGAAATACTGTGGTCCGTGATTTTGGCGGGAGGCTTTTCGGCAGAGGCCCGCGGCCGCTGGCTCTCAAACGAAAGGGGGTTCCGTGCGGGGCCTACCCTTTCCCGGTGCCCGCAGGGCAGCCGTGCCCCGTCGTCCTCCCGCGGGGCGTACTGTGGGGTCCCGACCACAGACCCTGCAGCCGGCCCGGCAGACCCGCCGCATCGCTTTTGGGAGGCCCGAGCGCGGGCCGGCGCCGCTGCCGCCCCCCGCCCGGGTGCGCGGCTCCGCGGCGGGAAGGCGCTGCCTGCGCGGCCGCTTCCCCGGCGCCCGCCCCACCGAGGGAGGCGGGGACCGGCACTGCGGACAAGCAACGCGGGGGCAGCGCTTGTTCCCCTCGCTGACAGCCCCGCGGGACGGGCCGCAGCCGCTCGGAAGGACACCAGAGACTCAGGTCCACGGGACCCCGTTCAGCCGGCCCACGGCCCCGCCGCCCGTCCCGGGGTGGGCAGAACCGGGACCGGCGGGGTCCGCAGCCCCGCGCCTGTCCCGCCGACACCTCCCGCGCCTACCGCACTCACCGAGGCCGGTCGCGCTGTCCGCCCCGCTGCTCTCGCTGCTGGTGCCTGTGCTGGAGGGGGCGGCGGGGCCGCGCCGGGCTCCTGCGCTGGCTGCGGGGCCGCGGAGCCGCCGCTGGCTCCCTCCTTCCCCGGCCCTCCCGCGCCCCCGCCCCGCCCCGCCCGCCTCCCCGGGCCCTGACGTCACGCAGGCTCCGCCGAGCGCTCCCCGCCGCCGTAGGGCCGGGCCGGGCCGGGCGGCTCCGCGGCTCTCCGCGGGCACGGGCTCAGCGGCGGCGGTGGCAGCCCCCGGCCGCCGAGGGGACAGGGGGCAGGACGGAGGACTAAAGTCGGCAGCGGCAGCGCGGCGCCGGGATAGGTAGCCAGAGGAAAACCGAGGTGAGCGAGGACGGCCGTGGCCTCTCCGCGCCCGCGTAGGGCGCGCCCCGCTCCGCCCGGCGGGGGAGGGGGGACACAAGTAACTGTGGCCGAAGTTTCCCGGGCCGGGCTGGCGGCTGTCCTTGCACCAGGTGTGAAGAGGGATCGTCAACCTATTGGGAGAGGTCTCGCTTTCCTTTTTTAACCCACTATTTTTTTTTCCAATTTTTTTTACTCTTTTTTTTCTTTTTTTTTTTTTTTTTTTTTTTTTTTTTTTTTTTTTTTAAATTCGGATTGTTCTTGTTCGTGCCCGTATCGGTAACGCAGTGCTGGGGTAGCCGAAATCCTACCGCGCCTCTCTGTTGCTCGCCCTGCATCATCTATTCACGATAGCGAGAAAACGCTACAATCTCTCCCCTTTCCCCAAACGACACCGAACTGGCTCGAAGGGGAAATTTGTTTTCGATTTTGCGGTGTTTTCCGCGTTTAAGAAAATACCGAAGTCGGATTTCTTTATTCGTATCAAACTAAAGCGACTAAATCTCGCAGTATTTCCGCGGCTTTGTTTATAGAGGAACCACGCGAAAATAAAATAGGCACTTTCCTAACTCGGAGGCTACACCTGATCTCTTTGTGGCTATTTTTAAGTTATTTCAGCCTGGAGTGAATTTTAGTTATTTATAGTTGTGGGCAGGGGAATAGGCAATTATTGCTGGAGGGAAAAGCGAACTCTTGGAAGAGGCCAAGTTTTCCACGGGTCGTTAAGTCAGCGGCTCCTGCGGAAATCCAGATGCACCCGGCAGTACCACCGCTCCCCGGCGTGCTCAGGAAAGCCCTTTGAATGCGACGCCGCAGCGGCTGCCGCGCCAAGCGGAGGGGGTGGCTTCCTCTCGCAAGAAATTAAATCATGTGGGAAAATCTAGGGAGAAATAAATTAATTAATTGATTGCTTGGCTACCTGCGTTTTTGTCCCTGGGAGCGCTCTGCCAGGTGAAATCCAGTTTCTCCGCGCATCCGGAGAAAGAGCGGGAGTGAGAGGGACTCCCAGCTCCCACCTCTCAGTTGTGTCTACCCGGGAAGAGCAAACTGTTTGCGCCGGTGTGCATCTTCCCCACATGCCCAGCCCCGTTGTGTTTTGGGCAGGGAAGGCAAGGCAGGCTGGGGCGCCCGCCTTGGCAGCGCGGCCGGGGAGCGGGACCGCCCGCGGCTCATAGCCCGCCTCCGCGCCGGGCGGCAGCGGGCTCCGTCCGCGCCGGAGCGGCTAAAGTGAGCAGCTGGTGGGAAATGCAAATGGCTCCTGGAGAAACATAAGATACTGGATGATTTTCATTCCCTCCTCGAGTGTGTGGAAGGAGCTGGACATACGTTTCACGCTCCTAATCCTTCTTTTACATTTTTAGTCATACTCCTATTAAACAACTAATTAATGCCTAGAATCACCAGGGAATACATTAGACATGCTGCCGTGGAAGAGGGGTTCCAGGGTGTCTGGAAACTGTGGAGCCGACTTAATACGCGGATTTCAATTTTTTTTTCCCCTTCTGTCAAAGCAATAAATGTAATAATAGATTCCAGGGCAAGTAAAGGCCGCGGCGGCTGCATTAATAGTCTATCTCCCCCCTTCCGCCAGCGCAGTGACAACAGCTTTAAACCTCCCGAGGAGGCTCGGTAGCCCTTCCTCGGCTGGCTGAGGCGCGAGTGGCAGGGGGCTCGCAGCCGACCCGTGGCCCGGCTGGGACGCGAAGAGCTGTGAGAAGAGCCCTCCGTCCAGGCCCCCGGCAGGCACGCCGACTTTCCGAACCACTTGGAAGGAGGGTCGGGGTTATTCGTCGCCCTGACGGACAGAAAAGCTGTTTTATTAAAAGCTTATCGCGACTATCCGTTTGCAGGCACCTGGCGCAGCCAGCGGTGCTCCCGATGGCGGCGGGAGCCGCGGGGTTTCTCACTAGGTGATCCCGGGTCACAGCGTGGGTGAGGAGAAGGAGGGCCCGGGCTGCTTCCCCGCTGCCGGCCGGGGAGGGTTTTGCCCAGGGACGGGGGAAGAAAAAAAAACCGACAAAAAATCCTCAAAGCGTATGTAGCGGTGACCGAATGCAGAGCCCAGCCGTGTTCCGGGCAGCCCTCAGCGTCTGGCACAGGCCGCCAGCGTTGGGGGACCGGCGGAAAGGGGAGTTATCCTGCAAAGTGCGCGGTGGGGCAATTCACGATCATTTACTTTCTTCATTCCCGGATTATGATCTCAGCCCTCGCAAGCAAACCCTCTCGTCTCCCCCCAGCTTCTCCTCCCACCTCTCTGAGCTCCTTATCTGTCAGCAAACGAGTATGTAAATACCTATAGCTGGCTATGTTTAACACACTCAAACATTATTGATTTGTTGGGCTGCTCGAATATTTTCTTCCTGTCCAGATCTGGTTTCAAATTGCTCATTCAGGCGGTTCGTCCCCGATGCTACAATACAGTAATTGTTAAAAAAAATAAGCATTTCAAACGGACCATTTGATTTGCATATAAATTAAAATTATTATGCCTCGCGAATTCCAGTGTTTTATAATCATTTAGAAATTAGCGCTTAACCACTTGATCTGAAAGAAAATATAAATGTCTGTATTGACTTACTAATGAATTGCCTAATTAAAACGTCCCGAGTACATCGTTCGTTAGGAAAATTGTTAAATCGGGGCATACTAGGTGTAGGGATGACGGTGCGAAACGGAGCGAAGCGCTCTCTGTTAACATAGAATAACATAAGCTTCGCACAGTGATTCCCATATTTATTTTCCTTTGCTTTGATCCCTTACCCCTTTTCTATTACTTTTTTAAAATTTTCTGTCTCTCTTTCTCTGTCTCTTTCTTTCTCTCTCTCTCCCTCTTTCTCTTTTTAATTTATTTTTAAAGGAAATAAAAAGAAGAAGCAGCGCAAATATCTGCCGCTTTGCTCCGAGTCTGCGGTCGCCGCTCCCCGGGCGGGTGGGATGCTCGCGGCCGGGGCCGCTCTCGGCTCCCACCTTCCCGGCACCGACCGGCTTCTGGGAGCAGGGAAGCGCAGCCGGAGCCGGCGGAGCCCGTCCTGCCAAAGAGATGCTAACAGGGCACTTACCTTCGTCATGAGACTAGGGATAAAAAGGTAGCTCTTCTTAGGAGAGGCAGTGCAAAGGAATGCGAGAAGTACAGGGAAAAAAAAAAAAAGAAAGAAAGAAAGAGAGAAAAAAAAGACCGGCGGTGCGAAAATCTGTAGCCTCGGGGGCTAGCCAGCAACCCCTTTCATTTCAAGCACTTATTGATTTGCTGTTGTCATCTTTGGCGACGCAGAAGGACACTTGAAAGAATTTCTGATGGGGCTCTGATCTGAGATACGAGGTGACCTGACCGGGCTCTCACCAAATTCTTAATTACCACATCAACTGCCTTAAAAATAAAATAAAATAAAATTAAAAAAAAAAAAAAAAGGAGGGAGGGGGAAGATGGGAAGGTTAGGGGGGCAAGAAAAGGGGAGGGAGCGGGAATATTTAACAGCAACAGAGTTTGCTTATCCGAACTTTTTTAACCACTCAGAAACTCTCCTACCACTGTAACCGCAGCCCCGCATCCAGACCCCTCCACCCCCGCAAGCCCAAGCCTCCGCTCCCCGCAGTCCCGAGCTTTCGGTCCCCCGGCGCAGCGACCCGGCGAGCCCGCGGGCGTGGAGCAGCCGCAGGGGCCAGCGCCGTGAAACCACGCTCCCGCCCGGCGGCCAAGTCTGAGCCGAAGCCCCTCGAAGCCCCCCTTTCCTTCGCCCGGACCGAAAGCAATTCTGGGGAGCAGCCCTCCGCGGGTCGGTGAGACGAGTCTGGGAGGGGAGTTGCTAAAGAAAACACTTCAAATGCAGCAGATCTCAGAGGAGAAGGGGAAGGAGGTCAGGACAAGGGGTGTGTGTGTGCATGTGCGTGTGTTACACTCGGCCAGACATGCAAGCCTGTGACTTGTCTGCAGCCAGCTGTTTGTGTGTCATCAAAACTAGATGTATACACGTTGAGCAGGGGAACCAAAAGGAAAATTCAGATGATGAAATCAACATGAAAGACGTATTGTCGAAGGCACTGAAAGGCAAATAGTGTTTGGTGTTGCTTGTACACAGGCATACAATGCTGACAGATGACAGCAGTACACTTGGCTGAAGAGAAATACACTGCCTTTGTCCCACATGGTGTGCACACACATGCACATTCCTTCTTCCTGCTCTGGCTTCTGTTTCTGCAGGACAAAGCAAACCCCATCTTTTATAAACATCATCTTCCCCACCACACTTTTTTCTTTCTTGTTTTTTTTTTTTTTACATGCATACACCACCCCTCCCATGTGTAGTTGCTCTTTATTTTAGTATCAGAAAGCTGAGGGATAGGATTAGCAGCTATTTTGGCATCTCTTATTCTGTCCGCCTCCCAGCAGTGGCTGGATCCAGGCTGTGAAAGCTCAGTAGGCTTTCACTCAGTATTTTGTACCCTTGTTATCTTTGAAGGGGCATTCTTCTTTCCAAGTAAATGCCAGTTCTACCAGATCACATCTCCCCATCAAGCAGGGCTGATGATGTCCCTCTTTTCTGTGTGTGCCATACCTTTCCTATTTCCAGTGGGTCAGCTGCTCAGCTATGGCAACCAGGACTGTCTAGTTATACCTGAGTCCTATACTCTCTGTTGAGCCTCAGTTCCTCACAAGTCTGGTTTGTAGGGTGGCACCACCTATCAATATGGATCAGACAGCCTAGCATTCATTTTCAAGCCTCATTGTATGGCTTCAGTCATTTGTGACAGAACTTTTCCACCCACAGCTTGTTCACATCCCATGTCCAGTACAGTATACTTAACATGTCTATCTTCTCCCTACATGTCTGACACTTTGCAAAACTGTCATTGAACTTCCTTCTCAGAAGTGTCATGTTGTAGCAGAGGGAATGAATGAAACCACCCCTTGTTATCTTACAGGAGCTGGAATCAAATTCGGAAGATTAGGAGTTTAGTAGAGAAATCCTAGAAGAGGAGCCGCTTGGAGGTTTTTTGACACAGCTCTCTATGTTGTTTTGGAAACCTTTTCCAAAGCCTATGGAAACCCAGGATCTTTGTGTAGTTGCCTAATTCGTTTTCATTCATACTTGGTAAAATTAGACCTTCTGGTAAATGCTGCAGGTGTAGGCTGAAGGGGATGTCACATTTTTCAAAAAACAGGTACTGCAGCACAACAGTGCTGCCAGTGTTAGAGTGTCACAGCCTCCCTGCCACTTTCATCTGGAAAGCAGGCAAGGTGTCACACCTCCTGTCCGTCACAGCATGGAGGGACCCATCCCTCATGCCATGACTACTGGCAGTGTTTGTGCTCACCCTCTTCAGGGAGCCTCTGTCATGCTCATCAAGCGACTGCTTCTCCAGTGTCTCACTTGCCTTTGTTGCTGCCAGTCCATTCCTCAAGCTCCAAAATGCTCCACTTAAGATGCATGGTCTCTGGCTGTGGCCTTTGAATGTTTCGGGAGAAATGTTGACCCTAATTTATCTGTATATTGTGGGTTTTGTTACAAAACAGTACTTTTTCTTACTTTGGGTACGACGTAGTTGTGGTGAAGATTATTGAAGCAGATGAGGTAAACATGCATTACTGGGGCTTTCCTCTCCTCTCACACATGATTTCATGGTCATTTGGTGTGATGACTTACAACTGATCCATTCCTGGGTTTCGGTATCTTTGCTGAACTACGTGTGGCTGGAAAGGTAGATGAACACTGAAAGTATCTGCCTGTGTCTGATCTCATATCATTCCTTACAGCAAACCCTTCTATCTCCTTTCTGCTTTCTCTGGGCTGTCGCTGCCCTGGTGCAAGTCATCCATGGCTGCGGTCCCTTGGGACACTTGCTCCCCCCTCACCATGGATGCCCCTGGAGCATATTTTCCATCCTGGCGGCCAGGTTTTTTTGGTAAGAATATTTGGGAAGGTGTGTTGAGTGTGCTTCGAAGTTCTGATGTGACATTTTGTGATGTAACAGTCAGGTTATGGCTCGTGGCATGACTGTCGCACTACCTGGCTTTTGGAGCCGGCTTGAGCAGGCCCACGGCCCTGGAGGCTCATGGTTGCCACTACTCTGCCTCCTGGTCCATGGCTGGGACATGTGCACACCCATCAAGAACTGCAGGGTATCACAAACCCCCATCCCTGCTGTCAGTGGGGCGGGAAGAAGGACGGGAAAATTCTGCCCAGTATAGGGAAGCCTTGCTCCTATGCTTGAAGGGACACCTGCCGCTGCCTTCCTCTGTGGTGTGAGGAGATGGGATGTGACCAGAGTCAAGACAGGGTTCAGTGCCCAAGGAGCTGGCTGAAAGCAAGGGAAAAGGAGCTTAATAGCAGCCCAGCTGTTTAGCTGGGACAGCCTGGTAGCCCCTGTGGCAGGGAGGGAACGCTCCAGCCCCAATCTCCCGGACCCACTGGGAAGGCCTTGCTGCCCTGGCTCCAGCCCCTTGGCAGCACTCCCACCAACCCACAGCGGCTGCTGGAATGGCTGGTCAGGCCATGTCCCAGCCTTTGGAAAGTCTCCATGCTTTAGAAAGGTTAAAGTATTAAGCAGCATTTGGGGAAATCGCTCAAGGAAGGGCAAAGACGGCAACACCCGGTGGGTCGCTCTCCGTCTGGGACTGTGGCCAAACTCTCTTACTCACTGTAATACACTGTGTCCAAGTGCTGGATCCTTATTAAACACTGCATTTAAGAAGTATTTCACTTGGAAACGTAATGCTAAATTTTCTTCACCAGCTGAGGGCTGCTTCCCTACTTTATTTTTTTTTTCCTTTCACTGTTCCATCAGAGAAGATGTTGAATGCTTTCAGAAAAATATTTGTCCTAATGGAATTTATGATGTGACCTGCTATTCAAATTTATGGTTGGTTTAATGGGATAGGTTAGATAAAATGTCTCTTGATGATATTGTGGCAATCACCTAAAGCCATATTTTCAGGCATGTTTGGACAGCTTACCAAAAAGTGTTTGGAAACAGAATGTGGGTATAATAAAATGCAGAATAGTTGAAAAGATTGCCAGGATAAAAAAACTCCACGGACTCCAAACCTTAACCTAAAAGACAAATTTATGGGTACACTGTAGGAGTCTCTTAATTAAAGAAACACAGGTAAAAGAAACACTGGCTTTGAGATCAGACTTGAGAAGAAAAGGTAAGATATTCTTAATATTTCGTTTTGGGAATAGTGAGTGTGTTCAAACTGCTCCAGTAGACAAGAAAGCAGAAGAGGAGGGCCTGTGAGCAGGTTTCTCTTCCACATTTCTTTGCTTTAAGGAACCTTGCTTTGCAGGAGAGCAGTGTACCTGCTGTTTCTGCCAGTGTTATACCACCCTGCTGAGCACAAGGACAGCTTGGTACAGTGAAAGGCAATCTCCTTTCCAGCTGCTTTTGCTGATGGTGTTGATACAAACTTGTGAGGACAGCATGCCATATAAACTAGTTCTCCATTCAGCTGGGTCATCCCTGCACTGTTGAGCCTAAGTAGTGATGCTCCATGAACTATCATGGAACATGTATTTATGGAGTTGCTCATGGTATCTACAGCCATTGATCTCGTGACCGAACTGTTTCCACACCTGCTTGTCTCACTTTTTTTCCGTCTGCTCTCTACTGGAAGAAAAGCCTCTACAGGAGGCTTTTGCCATCCTGGCTAAGGTTTACTTATACCACTGTTTCTGAGGATAAGAATCATGCTGCCTTTCTCTGTTTAGCATCATGCTATTTAAAAGAATGTATTCCCCATGTAAACTTTAGGGAGAAAAGAAAAAGACCTTTTAAATTCGGCAAAAAAACTGCTGGAGACAGATCTTTTTGTAGCTGATTTCTCTGTCTCTGCCTGTTACTGAGCAGCTATAGCATATTTTGGGTACTGTTTTCCCTCCTGATTTTTGAGATCAAACATTTTCACACAGCCTATTTGTCTTTAATTCATTTTCTTTTTGCCTCAGAGCAGTGGGAACACAAGTGGCCATGAAAACTTTGTGGCAGTTACCTTACCATGAAACGAAAGCCCAAATTAAAGAAGGGAGGTTCAGAAAACACAGCATTATGAGAATAGCCAGGGAGTTATTTCTGTCTTCTCAGATCTTAAAAGCTACTGAATATACCTGTGATTATAAGTGAGCTGTAGGTCAACAAAAATTGCTGTTCTGCTTTCATTATAATCTCAATTGTTGGGAGTTTACTTAGCACAAACATTTGCTTTGTGGTGAAAGTATGGCATGTAAGGCTTTTGATATGCAAGCAGAAAAAAACCCACCAAATTTTTTGCTTTGTTTTCATTCCCTCCAAACACACTTTACACTGCATTACAGCAGGAATGATCTGATGTTTGAGCTATAAAACATGGCATGAAAATAGATGACATTAGCCACTCCCACTTTGCTTGGTTTGGGAGAAAAGTCTTTTTAAAAGGCACGATAAGATCTCTTCTGAGTGTGCTCAGTAGCAGACTGCACTGTCTCTGCAAAAAGATGAGAAGCCTGAAATATGGGCTTTGCCTCATGTATAGCCCTGTAATGAGTAATAGGCAGAGACACACCCTCTGCAGATCTGTGACCTGCAAGACAGCAGAGAGAGGCTCAAAATATGGTGAGTGTGAAGACTTTAAGATTCTTCAGTTCACACAGGGCAGGGGATCAATGAAAAGTCTTGAGCTGATTTTCTTTTTTTTTTTTCTTTTTTTTTCAGTTATGAAGGCTCCTCTTCTCCAACAGAAAAGGAAGGCAGCCCACTTGTTGCTTCTCCAGGCCCTTTCAAAGAAATCAGCAATGCAATACTGAACAGCTGGGCTCCTTCTTAGCACTTCACAGACAGGGGGGTGAGAGAAAAAGATTTCCAGATACTAAAGCAGACTCACAGCTGCTGCTATGGCAAAAGTTTTCCTGTGAACAGGCAGGTAGGGATATTTGTAGTGCCTGGAAAGGCTAAAATTTCAGCAATGGGCACAGAAATGGGCATGATAGGAGGCAGCATCACTGCCTACCAAACTCCATCCCTGCCTGGTACCCAAAAAGGCCAGTCAACGTCAATTCACGTGCAGCAGAGGCTGCAGCTGCCCAGTCTGTATCAAATGACAGGCTGTTTCTTTAGAAAACCTGTTTGTGGGTTTTCCTAATCTGCCAATGCACGATGAAACACAACACGTTCCACTTTCAGGCTGTTTGTCACGCCTGCTGAGCTGAGGTACAAGCAATAAGTAATCCTGTATTTGCAGGTGATATGATAATACAAGAGGAAGGCATCTTCATATCTTGTAGGCATTCTTGAAGGGTTTTTTTGTCCTTGGAAGAATCAACTATAGAGTTGATTGTGATCTTCCTATACCATCACTCTGCCAGTGGACTCACTTTTTGAGATTCTTTCCTTGTTTCTCTGGTCTCTCTCTCTTATACCAGCTTTCCAGATTTTTGGTCTTGCACATTTGCTCCAGGTTTCCATTCTGGAGATGTTTACATAAGGATTAGAATTCAGCCTTATGCATTTTCATAGAGATACAGAAAACTGACCCCCATGCAGAACCTTACCTTCCCCCTTATGCTAGGTGTTACTGCTTAGAGACTTATTTTTTTTAACATGTAATTTTTTTTAAGAGAGAAAAACATTTTCTCTTTCCCTTCTTTTGATAAGTTACTGGCTTATTGAAGGTTGACTTTTTTTCTAGAATGCTTCTTCAACACCGAAAACTACTGCCTTCCCAGGTAAAATTTAGCATTGTTACAGGCAACCAAAAATACTGGTCTTATGATAGACAGTGAGAGGAAAGTGTGAGTGCAAGAGGAAAACACACACAGCAGCAATCAACAGCACCATTTCCATAACTCCTAACACCTGTTAACCCCAATCAGGTGTTGGCACTTTAAATACCAGCTCTAGGAGGACTATTTTTGTTGGGATTCAGAAGCTGTTCGTCTTGGGAAGCTGAAGGCTTAGAGAATCTTTGCTTCATCCCAAAAATATATTGTAGAGGTTTTAGCAATCATCAACCCCCATCTCTTTCCTGTCCCTAAGGTTAGCATAAGTGTGCACATGTATGGGTATGTAATATGTTTGCTAGAAAAATCTGATACTCCTGTCTCTTTTGATGGGTTTGATATTTGCTGGAAATTTTTTTCTCTTCCACTAAGGTAATGTTTAATTACTTACAATTCTAAATAATTCCTATTAATGAGCAGAATGAAGCTTTGAGTTCATATCCAGAAAAGGTCTTTAAAGATAAGTAACTCAGTTCAAGAAGGTATGCTGTGGATACCTTAAATCCATAGAGTTGATGTCTTAGCCTATTTTTCTGTCTCTCAGGTGTCTTCATTGTGTAGATGTCTTCTAGAAACTGTATTGTACAAGCTGGAGGAGACCAGCCTATCCTTGCTGGTGGGATATTAACTGTATTTTCTGACTGGCTAATATGAAAGAATGGGAGCTAGGAAGTGTGTTTAAGGAGTGGACTAGGCTGATGTGCTAGGTAAAAGCCTGTGGACTGGTCTTATCTAACAAATATTTCTACTGAGCGTAAAACTTCTCATGACTCCTTTTAGATCTGACAATTTCTTGGAGATGAGATGCTGGGTTTCCTGTTTTGTGCTACCGTTTCTGTAGCTCTCTAGTTGGCACAAAATTTTCAAAGGAAGGTGATGCCTGGGGGTTTTCGGGTGTCTTTTTTTCTGCTCACTAGTACAACAACTCTTTGTTCTTCTTGATTTTTTTTTTCTTTTTCCTCCCAAGAAAGAAAGGTAAATTAAGTTTTCTTTCTTCCTTTCCTTTACTCCTCCTTTCTGGCTTTATTATTGTGTTTTCTGTTGTGGTACTGAGTGCATTCAGCTTGCTATATTTCCCACTTAATAGTGTTAATATGTTGAATATGTATAACTGCATACACAAGAGAATAATGCTCTATTTTTATAACAAAGGAAGTAACAGAAAAAATAGCTTTATTCTTTCTTATTTTATTCCTATCTTAAATATATCAAACTCCTCACTGTTCTCTTCCTAAAGGCTAGACAGAACTAGTTTTAGCAGTAACACGGGAGATGGTATTTTTTGACAAAGTGAATGTGAGTTTTAGTGTATTAGGGAATTTTAAATTTGTATTCACAGGTTTGCATTTAAAAGATTATTAGCAAACCTTGGAATTCTAAATGATTGAGCAGTTATATTATACAATAACTTCTGTTCAAATATGTAGAAATGCTTTTTCAGGTTAGAGCATGTCTGTGTGTTCTTGCTAAATAAAAGGAACTGGTTGTGCTAATTCAACACATACTGCTTGAAAATAGTTTTGTTTGGCATATAGGCTAGAATATCAATTTAGTATCTGCTGTTGCATCTTTGATTGGAGTTTGTTAAATGTGCATCTAATTTAGATATTAGAATGCCCCCTTCAATTCTGTAAAAAGTTTGACCTGAGGGGAAGAAGGGACACGTAATAACATGAGTAGGTTTAGACATGTAAAAATTAGTGCTCAGGTGTTTAACATGTGATATTTCTGGTACAATCTGTAGATGTGGTAAGTGTTTGATATTCTCATTAGTGTCAATGAAATAAAGATAGTGTGGAGTGGTACCATTATAAAACTTAGTCTTCCTGATCATCTAATTAGGATAACAATGCTACTTTTAATTTGTTATCCGAGCTGACTGTTACATGGAAAGGAGCCTGATATTTTTTTCTATTTGCAAAATAAAAATGCCAATTTTTTTGGATAGTCTGCAGCTCTGAACTCTCTAACTGGAAAAGGATGGAAATGATTAAACTGTAATTAGAAAGCTAGTTTGTTTTTTTTTTTTTTTCCTTCTTCACTCTCACCCTCTATTCCCTTACCTTTCTTCCTATTCTATAGGACTGATATTAGGAAGAATAAATGGGGATTTGGGGGTTTTGTTAATGTTTATGACCTAGCAGTATACTGACTTCTCTATCGTTGCTTGAAATCTTAGATGGTTTCTGGTGCACCAAGGCTATTTTAAGACTGAGATGCTTTGGTTCACGTGCAAATAAAAGCTGTCAACTGTTCAGCAGAACCAGGATACTTTCAGCTCCCCAGCTGAAACCTGCCATGTACTTTCAGCATGTTCTTGTCTGTCTGAAAAAGTTCACAGCTGGTTAGCTGAATGACACAGAGGGACTATTTTTCTTTCATTATGCAGCTGGTGCTAACTAGTGACTCTGTAGTAGGAAAGAATCAGAATCATGAGATGCACAAGAAGGAGCAAAATGTTAATTGAAGCCCCAAAGGTGCCAGGTTTGAAGGGTTCTGTGACTTGTAATTCAAAACCAGAGGGGAAGAACTACTGTTTCCTTTTCTGAAGTGAAATGCTCTTTTTGCTATCAAATTAAGAATATGGCAGTGAAGTGGCCCCTTGCTCTATCCTCATACTTTTTAAATATTTGATTTGACAGTTTTAGAGATAGCTTTCTTTGTTCAGAAATTCTTCTCTGCTCCTCCTGAGAGCCAAGCTTTTTTACATACTGGCTTGAAGAGGATTCCTAAAATTGCTAGCTGCCTTTGAAACTTCTTTTCTTGCAAGTAGTACGGAGAGACGTTGTGTTCCTCCTGTCATTTTGCAAGTGTGTTTTTAAATTAACCATCTGCTAGAAAGAAATGGTAGTTAATGATTTAGCTTCTTGGCCAGGAAAAAGTTTTGTTTCCTTTTGTTATTAGTTCTGTGTCATCACAGAAAGTAGACTTATTTTATTTTGAGTTTGTCTTACTTTTTTTTTCTAGACATATTGGACTGAATAGCTCAACATAACAAATTATTCTATGTGCTTTAGTTTCAAATTTTTCATGTAGAATCCAAGTTCTAGCATCAGGATTCAATTAAATGATAGTTTGATTTGACTGAAAAATTAATGGTCCAGAACAGAAACCTCGTAGTATTTTTCAAAGTTCTTATTTTCAGTACTCCTGTTTTAAATAAAAATCTGGACTCAGCCCAGTAACATAAAGCTACATGTTCTCTCATCAGCTAAACACACATAATGATTAAATTTAGCAGTGATTGTTTTCTCATTGCTCCTTTTGGCTGCATTGGTATCTTTCTGCATTCATAAAAATAATTCCCTGGCTATAAGTGGCACTATACTGACTTGCTGTGAAAAGTTTTTTTTGCTACTGTTTGCTGTCCTTTTCAGGAAATAATGATTTGCTAAGTACAAATCATATTCTATAATTATATGTCATCTTCAATGACAGCTTGAACGTTCAACTCCTGTTTACGCTTGAATTGGACATATTGATTTTTCATTTTAATGATAAACAGATTGGCATGTAATACATTTGGTGATACATCTGCTTAAAATGTGTTAAGATTGTTGAATGAAAAAAAGGGTTTGCAACGCAGGCTAGTGGAGGGACTCAGGCCAAAAGTAAAGCAAGGATGCATGCTACTCTAGGTAATTCCCAGCAAACAGAAGTGCAGTTCCTTTAATCTGGTATCCTACCAGGTATATTTATAATTTGCTTTTCTGGTTCACTTTTGGTCAGTCTTTTGCTCAGAAGAGATTTTGCAGCCAAGAATACTGGGAGTATTTTGAAAAAATTTACTGTGGCTTTACTTGAAAAATGGTTTTGTTTTGAATTTTGAGTTGTTCTCATAGTTAGAATCAACTGCAAACTAAAGTGAAAATTGGCCAAACACAGTTTAACTTCTTGGTACCTCTCCATTCTGTCCTGTTTTAATTTTGGTGGTGTTCTATACAGCTGTGTATCTTAACATATTAAGTGAAAGTGTACTGACTGTATTAAAAGTATCTTCTACTAAACTTTTGATTCTGAATAAAGATAAAGGTTTTCAGGAATACTCCAATTTTGATGATGGTAATGGTTTACTTAAGCCTTTAAGGTTTCTTTAGCACAGGTATGTATACCTCTAATTTGAGTTCTCAAAATTTTCTTGTGGACTTGCATGGGAAACTGAGTGTTTGACTTTATCATATGCTACCTAAATGTTATGTAAAAGCCAGTTATCTACTTTGAGTAGGCACTGTGATGTAAATACTTGTTTCAAAGTACAGTATTCCTATCAGACACCAGGCACAAAATAAAAACATGGATGTGTGTGTGTGTGTGCGTATATATATATATATACACACACATGCACACACGCACACTGTGTATACAAAGGCAAATGATTTGTAAATGTTCTGAAAGCTTTAGATAGAACAGTTTTAACCAGAAGGTGACTAGCATCTTTTGACCAAAAGTCCCCCAAGGAGTACCCACACAAACTGTAATGGTGAAATCGGTTGTGAATGTAGCAGCATCTCAAGTAAAAATATACCGAAAGGATGTGTAATTTAAAGTAAAGACCTTATGGTTTGTGGCTTGCAAAACATGGAATTGAACATTTTGGATAACCTTGACACTTGGACTTCTGTACTTCCTGTCACAGAACATCCTGAGGCTCTTCTTGATCAGTGAGACCGTCACGTGTGTTCTGTCCTCAAGCATCTTTGTCCATGGTGATTTTTGAGGCTACTTTTTTCTTCAGACTTTCATAATTTGACACTTGAAGACAAGTGCTTTGTAGCCCTGTACCACAGAAGAATGTAAACTTCTTTTATAATGCATGAACAGTTTCAGAGAAACAACAGTCATTTTGCTGCTCAAAGTGGAGTGAACCCCGAATAACTGGTTTCCTTGCTCCCTCCTGTTCCATTTCTTCCCAGACTCTGTCTTGGGTGTGTGTGTGTGTTTGCATTCAGGTTTGGTTTTCAACATGAAGTTGATGCAATGATTCCTCTAAGAGGTCTAAGGACACCATATTGCTGCTGGTGTTTACTCTCTTTGGACCCCATCCTCTTTTGTGACTTACTAATCCTTTTCTCTTTCAGTTCTTCCTCCATGTTTTCTTTGATCTCATTCTATTGTATTTTCAGGATGCTACTTTTACAAGTACAGCTGTATTTAATCACACAAAGGGTACATCCATATTCAGGTTCCGTGTTATTTGGGCATGACCTGTCATGACTCTACTTGTATTTCTGAAGATTCACAGAATTCAAGACTTTGTAGATTCAGTATGCCCCTGTGTTTTATCCAGTTGCTACTGTGTGGACGTATAGTACCCATACATGTCTCAAAAAGAAAAATAATTGTAAATTGAGTATTGATTAGTTGAGGCCAGTTAATAGGGAAGGTGTAGAGGATGCTTCAAGAAATATAGAGACCTCCAGATGGTTTGTTTTTGCAGCAGAAAGGCATTTTTTCAATTAAAGAAGGAACCTTACCCCTTAAAAAAATTCAGCTGTTAAAGGAAAGTATAGAGAAGCAAGGAGCTGCTAGTTATACTTGATTATATACAGTGGTGGTATGCTGTCTCTCCCAAACAAATGTACCTTTTCTGCCAGTCAGGCACCTAAGTCGCGATGGAAGGATAAAATAGACAAGCTTTCAGGCACATAAGGCTTTCTTCATGCTTGACTATGTGCAGTACATGATTACAAGTTCCTGTAGGCATATGGGTCTTTTACAGTATACTTGTACAGCAGTGGTGTAGGCTTTTTCATAGAAAATGTGCATTTCAGTATATAAAATGACAGAGATGGTATTTTAAATTTGTTGTTAGTAAAATATACGCCATTTTATCTTAATTTTCTTGTAAGTGAGATATATGATAAATAACCGGAGACTTAGCTACTGTAGTGCTACTTGTGTTAACTGATACAGCATAATAATGTGGTGATGGAAAAGGACCTGGGAGAGGAAGAGGAAAACAGAATTTGGACAGCTATCTACTGAAATGAAAAGAGTCTTGACTGCCCACTAGTTTTTAAGTTGGTCACAAATGTAAAAGAGGCGTTTTGATTATATTACTAAAAATTAACACATACTTAACCCCCTAAAAAAACCCCCAAACAACAAGAAAACCCTCAAAACTCCAAACAATATAGCAAGATCTGGGGCTGTGTTTTCATTTGACTTCAGGCAGTTCAGTCGCTCTTTTGACTTGGATTTGCATCTCATTCTAAATGAATGAATTTAGAGTTACCATTTCAAATAGGCATTCTTATTTTTTTTCTTTCTGGGACAACATACTAATTTCTGGAAAAGACTAGGAACTCCTTGGTGAGTAGATGCCTCAGTATTGATATGTAGCTCAACAAGGCAGAGATCTAAATACTAACTGTGAATAGTACAGAGTCTGTATATTTTATTGAAATACCTTTGCTGGCTACAAATAAAAGGGTGGGAGATAAGCCACCTGTCAATGTCCCAAGTACATCTCAGGTCATGGAAACCTCCTGGCAGAGACAGAGGGAAAGAAAACTCATGTCATATGTGATTGTTGTCAAGGTAAGGGTTGAGGTATGTGAGCATTAGCTAGGGGGACTGTTGCTGACTAGAGCACAGGTCAAGAAACAGTGGAAAAAGACAATTTTGTTTGTGATTTGTGTTTGGCACGTTGCTCTGATAAGGAATCTTCTTGGCAGACCCACTCCTCCTCTTTAGCAGAACCCACAAATATAATATAAATGGGCTGTTGCTGGGAAAGAAAAGATGGATGTTTGTAAAGGGTGCTTGAAACTGGCAAAAGTTTAACAGCATGAAATAGTTGAGCTGAGCCCTCCCTTCTCGTCCTGGTCTCCTGCTGATTTTAATATGATTTAGTTGGTACTCAAGTTGTTCCTATAGTCAGATTACAGGCGGGTATTTATAATTATCCCTGCTATTTCTTTTCTTTGTGGATTTTTTTTGGTCACACTTGTGTGCATTTTGTCTCTTAAGTTATGTTGTAAACTCTGAATGGTGGGGGGTGGGGAGGATTAACTTTCTCACCACCATGCCATTGGGCTAATCTTTGGAAGGTAGGTTTTCACGGTACTTAAAACATACAAGAGAGGAGGAATGAGGATATCTGGTTTTGGGTACCCATGTTCTTTTCAACCACAGCTGCTTCTCTTTCCCCTAGACTTCCAGAGCCAGTTGTAGCCCTAATCCTAACCTAGCTGGTAGTCTCCTAGGGTGCCATACTGCAAAGTGGGCAAACGCTTCTCTTGTTTAATTTGTGGCTGGGCACAGTGGAAGCGGAGTGGTGCTTGCTTGCTGGAACACTGGATTGGAGAGCTGCTGGACTTTGGTGCATTTGAAATATGAACCCAAACGTTGCTGCTTGTATCTTTTTCTGCTTAAAGATGCCTGCCTGTACGTCTTCTTGCCCCCACTGCCTAATTCAGCAGCTGTGAGCTGCAGGCAGTAGCACATGTGCATTGGCTAAAATAACCAGCCAGCCTCTCCCTTTGCTCTTGCCAAAGTCTCATGTTGTTGAAAAGAGTTTTTAGGACCGGATCCGGCTTCTAAATTTACCTTATTCCTTTGCCCAAGACCAGCAGGAAGGCCTCATCAGGGTGGCCTGTCCTCTTTTTCTTTTCCATACCAGGTTCAAAAAGTAGTAGGGAATTTAGTACAGTATTTATGTAGTTTTTTACCTTAAAATAGTTTTACATATTAGGAAAATCTTTAGGAACAGACTTTAGGAGGTGTGTGGTTTTTGTTGTTGGTTTTTTTTTTTGAGTTCATTTTTATTGTTATTCTTTTAAACATGTTAAAATATTTTTTGAGTTTCTGCATAACTATGCCTTTACTGTAGAAATAAGGGCTCTTCTTCAGTTGCCCAGTGCAGACTTACAGGGCAGGTAGGTAGAAATGCAGGTTGTTTGCTATTCTCCTGAAACTGATCCCACATATGTGAATGATATGGATATGAATTTTTAAAGTGCAAATAGCATTTTTGTAGAGCGAGATCAATCCTGCACCCCACACCCATAGGAAAATGCACTTTCCCCTTATTTGTTGGCACAACTTTTTGGTACATTTCAGTCTGAACATTCTTATGCCAAGATGCATCTTGAATCAAATTTTTCTGGTTGTTATAGACCCTTGAAAAACTGCTTTTATAATGGAAATGTTGAAAGACCCCTGGTTTAGGACCAGTCACAACTATAATTTTACAGGCCTTAAACATCTGAAATAACTTTGTCTAAAGATTTCACTGGGATTTGTCCTCTGTTTTCTAGAAAATATTTAACCTTTAACTATATTTTATGCACATAAAAAGACTGACTTTTTAAGATAAGAAGCTCTGAGATTTACATTCCAATATTCAAAAACACTTTTAAGTGCTTTCTTCATTTTCATAATAGACTTGTCATAAACTATGTGTTTTAAACATATCAAACTAAATTTATGAAAAAAATTCTACATGGAATCTTGATTCTGAATATTTTAAGTGGAAAGTGTCCCATAAAGTTAGGTCAGCTTTTTAAAAATCACATCTATTAACTGAGTGTCTTCTAGCTTTGCTTGTTATTACATTTTTGTCTATGAATGCTTCATGCGTAAGGAAGATTCCCTGGGGCTGCCTCTTGCACTCAGTGAGGAAACGAAAACTTGCTGTTTCCCCAAACAGGCAAAACACTTGCAATATGTTTGGGTGCAGTGGAAGAAATTCTCCTGACAGGCTGGAATGAAGACAAGGGCTGTAAGATGGTTGTATTCCAGCAAAAGGATGTGTGTCCAATTCCTGCATCAGCCAGCTGTTGAGATGTGCACTCCCTTGACATAAGGAACAGCAATGCATCACTGTCAGAATGTCATGCTGGCTTTTAGGGGTCAGTTCTATGTTGCTTGGATGTTTTTTAGTGACCAAAGTTCTGTCATGTAGAGCAGTAAACTTTTTTTTTTTTTTTCAAATTTGACTTCAAGAAGTGCTAGACCTATTTCTGAGGGATAATCTTGTTCCTCAATAATGTGGACAATGTCTTCTGCAGAAAAGGTATTGAAATGCTTCCCTTTGGTTGCTGTAAATGATGGAGAATGGAGAGCATGTTACTTGCTAAGGCCTCTGCGCATGAACTTAATGTGACTGAATCAGCTAAATAATCTCATTGTGCTTCATCTTCAAAGAGTGTGTAATGAATGAGTATTTTAGGTTGCTCAAAGAATCATGATGTGGCTGGGGATGGGGAGGGAAAGGGGTGTGTGTTGTGGGGTAGCTGTGGTTGTACCACCACAGAGTGTGACAAAGACTGCATACCAAGTGTAGGCCCAAATGTTTCTAGCTGTGCTGGCATAATCTGAATTTTTCAGACAGACGCTCTTACTACAGACTTAATTAACAAGTGTCATTGCTTGAACCTTACTTTTCTGAGCAAAGTTCAGTTCAACATGTGTGTGGTGGGGGACTTGGCAGGGAGAGAGATATGGGTGATCTTGCAAGGGTCTGGATGCATGTCCAAATTTCACCTTATTTTTACTTCTTTTTAGTTACTTTGGAAGTAACTGCTAACAGTTGGAATGATGTAGGTGGTTAAAAAACTTCAATCAGTAAGGCTACTGTAGATTTAAATAGTGATTGCAGATGTTTCCTGTGATCTGGAAAGACTGCTGTTACAGCAAGGAGTATCCAAAGGAAAGGTCTCATTAGTTGAATATTTAAGTGAAGTGTAAGTTGAACTACACATGAATTTAGCTGTGTAAAGTATTGTAGTGATAACAGAATCCGCTGAAGAGATGGACATTGACATCATTCTTGTTGGTGATTAATCCCTTACCAAATTAAGGGAGGAATTCTAAGAAGACTTGGTTATATCACTACTTCTCCCAGCAAATAAGCAGTGGCTGAAGGAATTACTTGCCTGTCTGTGGGAGGTAAGTATGTGAGTAGAAGGACTAGAAGAAACTGGTCACCTTTAATAGATGGTGTAATTGCTTCTTAACACTGAATATAAACAAAACAGCATCGACAAACTTCCTTGTTAATTTTTCTCCCTTTCTATCAATAAAAATCTGCTAGATCTTGTAATACTGTCTCAAGCTCGTTCAGAAAATCCCCTTATTTAAAGCCTAAAAGTTGCATATTTAGTTATTTATTATATGCAACTTCTAGAAGTTTGTGTCTGCTCAGTTCTTGTAAATAAGTAAGCTTTCCAACTGTCCAACTTGAGCAAGAACTGACTGAGCTGAGTCTGGGAGCAGCTTCTTTGTGTTAACGAGGTATGGGACCACATCAGTGTGGGTCCAGCACCATGCTGAGGTGGTGCTGTAGTGCTGTGAATTCCTGGATCACACAATGTGTGGAGCTTTGTTGCTCTCAGAACTTGCCCAAATGCCCCCTGAGAATGTTGTATTGCCTCATGTAGCAGCTGCCAAGCTGCTTGTAAGCTGAGAGGTAGGAGTAGCTTTATTATTGTACTTTTGCAGATAATGGGTATGATAGTCTATTCTGCTTAGGACTCTGCTGGAGGTCTCTGTGGCAGAGCTAGGAGATAAAGGTGTTCAAATCTTGAAGTTCCTTATTCATGCTGACTTTACCAGTTTAATAGGCTTCAGCTGTAGATGATTTGGCTGTTGACTATTTGGCTGATTGTTTCACACTGGCTTTCCCTTGCATTTTTGGGAGGCAAACTGCAGTTTAGGTGAAGTTGAAACCTTAATAGCAAGTGTCAAATAAAAATGATGGCAAAGGCTTGCGAAGGTGATGGAAGCGCAATCAAGATGGCAGTTAGACGTGTGAATGCCTTTTGAAGAATATATGTGCAGGTGGTCACCTCAGACAGATATATGTTCAGAAAGGTATATAGAGTCACATATAGAAAGCATGGAGCACATCCCAAATAGTGAATGTGCTTCATTTATCACCTTTATGAAGTCATGTTAATTAGTAAAAATGGAAACAGGGAGGTGATGGTAGTGTTATGTCAAATATTGTCTTTAAAACCTAGAATGTGAATCATCTTTGTAAGGGAATCCTAGGAAACATATGTGTTGAATTGTGCAGATGTTGGAGTTCATGGTCTGTTATTTATCTATTATAGGCTCAAATAATGAGTAAGGGGATGATATAGACCAGCCATCCTAGAGGTGCTGGGGAGGACTACTTTATTCTAACTGCAAATCGTTTAATTTCCTGAATGATACAAACTGATTTCTTATCACTTGTTGAGGCATATCTAAGTAAGTGCAGAAACTCATTCTGAAAACTGTGATGTCATGATAAATTTTCTAACAACGGCTGAAAACATTTCTGAACAGGCGCAAGTCACCAAAATCCTCAAAACCTTGAGGAAGGCCAGAATTGACACTAATCAAATTTACTAATGCTGATTTTCTGAGATACTGTATGTGGTTGAACAAAATAATTTGAATTGAAGAGGACTTAAAGATTTGTTAAAAAGGAGTTGATGCAAGACTATGCATGCTTCTCCTGGTAGGAACAGGAATTTTGAGTGGACATTTGTATAACTGATGTTAAAAATGCCACCATTACTGGATTTTGTTTTATAATGATAGATGAGTAGCTAAGAATGTAAGTCCAACAGAAATAATGATTTGTACCTCCAATATTAACATGAAATAAAATATGAATCTAATATCTGAAGAAAATAATCAATGCATATTTGTTTAACAAAATTCTATGTATTTGTGTAAAAGTAGGTTGAAATCATATGTTCAATTTATTGAATGTAGAGGAATTTTATAAAAATTAATAAAGCTCCATTAGAAACAGGGTGCATATGTGGATAATATTTGCCAGTTTAGTAACAGATTGAAAGGTATTAATCTGGCAGGTGCATATAGATTAGGATATTCTAACTTTTTTTCTTTAATGAGACTCTTTATGGTATACTTCATCACAAGTTAATTTTAGTTAAAATAGCTTTTGATATGGGAGCTATAGCAAACACCTCTTATGGAACTGGGGGCAGTTCTCTGTAGTGCTAATAAAAAAACAATCCTGAAATTTGAGTTGCACTGGGGAGGAGTATTATAGAATACCTTTCTCAGCCTGTGCAATACTTATACTTCTCTTACTGACTTGGAGAATTTTATCCACCATTGTGAGTGTGTTGTTATAGCATATTTTGTTTAAAAGCCATAATAACCAATGTTTGCAGAAATATGTGCTTTAAATTTTATTCCTAAATCCAGAGATGGGGAAAGAATAGAGTTTTAAAAACATGGAGTGCCAATGTTCCCTTAGTATCAACCCTAACGAGCATCTTGTGTACGATCTAGTAGTTATCAATTCCAAGCCTAGAAGAGCTTAGAGAGTCTGGTAAATGCCTGAAATAAAGCCAGCAAATCACTGTGAGCAGCAGGAATGCAGGAGCAATCTTAAAACCTCCTGCACCTGCCACATGGGTCCAGTCGCTGCAGATCTGAGTATGAAAAGCTTGCTGGATACCTGTGGGAGGGCTAGACACTTGTGCTCCTGCTGCACATTATTATATCTGTCAACATATCATATCTGTTGCTAGATTTACATGGCGTTACTGACAAAACATACTCTGTTTGTGCTGCCTGTGAAAGTCCTCCTGTTTATTATTATTGGGTTTTTTTCCTAGACTGCAGGAAAGACAGGTAGATAGGTCTCTAGCTCAGCTACCTGGTAGTAGTGAAGTAGCTGTAATGTTGGCTTAACTCATGGCTGGAAGACCCCTCTGTTGACAGAAGGTCACCAGGATAGCACTTCTACTACCTCAGAAGGCTTCTACTTTGCTGTTCAGTGTAAGCACTGAGCAAAAGTGAGTAGGCTGTAACATTTCAACGCACCAGGAATCCCTGGCTGCCAGAGGAGCACTCTTGAGTCCATATGAAGCTAGGTGTGAACTATTGCACATGGGACTAGCCCAGGGATAAAGGAGAGCGCAAACATGAATACACTATAAAACTGCTGCTGCTACAACCTTTCTCCTCTGAGCAGGCACAGTAAAAATGTAGCTTAGACTTAAGGCCAAGCTCTCTCCACTGGGGATCTGATGTGTTGGGGATGAGTGGGAAATAACATAAAACAGGGTGGCACGGTAAGGTGGGGGGAGTTTACATCAACTGCTTGGTATACCTAGTTTAGACACATAAGGTACTTGTTCCTTTCTATTATTTTGTCTTTTATTATTTGCTTCCTGGTCTTATATAGTCTACCACACCTATCTGATCCAAAGGAATATCAGATTTAAAAAGAACTGTGTTAGTATAAGGCAGAGAAGCTGTCAGATCCACCATGCAGAGAGGTGATGCCAGTTGCCGAGTGAACAGTACAGGCACAACTTCTCTGAAAAAAATCATCTGAGATTTGAATTTTCACTGACTTCAGTGGTGATATGGTTTTATGGTGCTGAGATGAGCATTGCATATCAGTACCTGTAAAAACACAGTGCTGCTCTGAAAGATATTTGTCCCTCACCAGAAGGTTAGCAGCTTTAGACATTAGCTTGGGGCTTTGCATACCAGCAGTCCCCTTTCAGACAAGCTGCTTCTCAGTGCTTTCCAAGACAAGGAAAGTGGGTTTTGACAACTTGGACTATAACACTGCTGTGTGAAGCTTTAAAGTTTGCTGAATGTGGACTTTATTGCCCAAGTGTTGGCATAAAGTAGCCGTTGAGGTTTCACGGAAGATAAAACCTTCAGGTATTGCAGTCTACATCTCTTGCAACGTGTAACATTTTTCTGGATATCTCAAGCATTTTTGACCTGACTTTTCATGATAATCCAAATATTCAGCATCAGAATTGCCAGTTTGGAGTCAAAATTCCTGCTGCCAGTTTCATGGCAGCCACCCCTTTAGCATTGTTGGATGGAAGAATGTGGAGATGTGATCAGCCAAATGAGCCAGTGATTGTTTGGTGGTGGTGCTGGGAAAGGATTAATACAAAGAAAAAAAATTAACCTAGAAGGTGTTAGCTCATTTGTTCTCTTCCTCTTAGAAAATGACGGACATAGTTCAACTTCTGTCATCAAAGGAAGCAATTCAAACAACTTGAAGCATTTCATATATAGATTTTGCATCTTGTTTGATTTCAAATATAACAAAAATTTGTGCCAGGTGTTCCGTGGGTTTTTACCACAAGTCTGAAACAGACAGCTGAATGAACTTCAGAGAGTAGTGGCTTATGCCTGAGAAGGAATTTTGAGTTGCAAAAACTAGCAAGCTCGACTCTTGCAGAGGCTGTAGGCAGCACTGTAAGATGTAGAGAGCTAAAATGAGTATTATAGACCTGACTAAAGTCAGAGCTTTGTAAATGCATGCAGACTGTCTGAGGATCTTGGACAGATGTTTCAGATGTTAAAACAGGATAGGCTTTGCCCGTCCAAACAATCTGTCACTGTGCGTGTGTTCAATAGGCAAATAAGAGGGAATGCCAGCTTTTTTCATGTAAATCTCTAGGGATTTTCCTCTAGGGTTCAGAGCTCTGGCAAAAAGCTGTCTGCAGGAATAATTAAATGTGGGGGGGAAAAAAAACCCTACAAAATTTAAGCAAAATATCTAGTGCACAACCACAGCATATGTGCATCTTTGAATTCAACTTATAAGTGCTTACAATTAGGAAAACATTCCTTATAAAATTAGGTGTTTTGAAGCTGTCTAAAGGAGCACAGGGTTTTATATGGGGAATTGGTCTCTATCCAGTATGCTTTACATGTATTTGCTGAAGGATACAATGCACTTGTATTATTACACCGATTTCATTCTTGGATGATTTTCCCTTTGGCATACTAGTGGCTGTTTTTCATTGGTTATTCATTTATATTATTGATTAACACCTACTGGACCAATTTATTAGTCCCTCTGAATCCATTTTAAGTATCAGGGTTTTCTAATGGAGAAATATCCTTTACAGAATATTAACATCACACTTGCAAAACATTCATTGGCTTAATGTATTGTACTGTCTATAACATAAACCAAACATCAACAAATAGATGTTCTTTTGTTGCAGGTCTCCAATGTTGCAAACCTCCAGGCTTTTTTGATATGGAAATGTTACCTGGAACACTAGTGAAACCTATTCTCCTGCAAGACTCATGGGGCTCTTTCAGTCCCTCATGGAACTGTTAGCAGCCCTTCAAGGAAAGAGCTTTTTCCCTGTTCCGATCTACTTGCACATGTGGTCCTGCTCGTTGTATTTGGGGAAAGTGTGGCAATTGCCTCTGTTATTCATGTCAGGGAGAATGGAGTGAACCAGGAAAAATGAGGCAGTTCTCTCTTTCTTCTGGAATGACTTACTTAAGCAGAGAATGGTTCAAATACTTGGCACAGTGAGAATTCCTCAGGAAAGCTTTTGGGTCAAGGTGTTGTAACTCTGGGTCATAAATGTACAGGCTGTATCTTCAGAAACCCCCTTATGGGCTGATAATACTATACTCTGATTTAGAATCGTGTGTTCCCTGTTGTTCTTCTTGGGAAAATCTATTTGCACATCACTAGGTACATATATATTTTTTTAAGGGTTTGAGTTGCCAAAAACCTTGCGTGCACATGCCAGAATTACTGATTAAAGGCCTAAAAACTGAATGGTTGTGAAATTCTACAAGCCTACAAAGCTTAGAAGATATTGTTGTTCTGTTAGCTCCCTCGACCCATGTGTTTCCATAAACAGCCATCTGGTTTGTTTTCAATGGTAGCAGATAACTTATTGCAATAAATTAACAGATTTTACTCATAATTTTCTACCTTTACTACAGCCAGTGTTTGATATGCTGCTATGACTGACAGGTATTTGCTTATAAGATTTTTGCATGATGCCTGGGGCAGGCCTAGGTATATGGGGGAGAAAGCCATATAAAAAGCCACAAAAAACCCCATATGAATAAGGCCAGTGTCCTGAACTTCAGCTGTTTCCTTCCAGAATAGAGTAATACTAGAAATTGTCTCTCTCCACATTAAAACAGAGTACTGCTCTTGGACCTTTCTGATCTGAAGTACCTAAAACAAATAAACAAAAAGTTAAATGTAACAAATTAAAAGAAATAACTATAATTAGGGAAATAGCAATTAATCCAGAAAAAATAATTATGGAATTTTTATACTTTAATCCTCCAGTAGTTCCTAGATCTCCCTCCAGTAGATCATTTTGGAATGGGATTTGTACTTTACCAAGGGAACATAACTGGTGAGAGTTTGCAGTAAGGCTGTGATTTAAGATGCAAACAGATGTAGGGCAGTAATGTGGCTGCGGCAGATGAATAGGTGATGAATCAGGAGAGCTTTGCACAGTACAAAGGATAAATGTTGTCAGTGCAAGTTGTCCTGTTTCTTTTCTTTAAAGACACCTCATTTGGGATGTGTTCTTTTTACTGAATGAAATGTAATGACTGTTTTCTGACTTGATAACTACTTTGAAACTGGGTAAAGCATAGGCTGCAATTATGAATTAGTATTTACTGAAGCTGAGCATGCAATTCATGGTGTTATATTGCGTTGAAGCCCAACATTTCATACATAACACATTTCATGGGATCAAAAATGAGTATTTTAGTAACTGAAAGTGTGCCAGAAAAGTCATGTGAACTTGAAGTTTAAATTTTCTGCTTAATGTCCTCTTTAGATAGTACCATGCAGTCATGTAGTTCAATGTGATTTGCAAAGCAGAAAACCTTTATGCTAGGATGTTCCCTAACCTTCACATTCAGCCTCTTCAGAAGCATCATTTGCTGCCTGTGGGGTCCAAACGGAGCTTAGGGTAATCCAAGGCCCCAGCCTAGGGAGGAAAAGGGCTGAATTAATACATATCCATAGGCTGCGTAAAGAATTTGATGCTGACTAACATTTTGCTCATGGGCCCCCTTCTGCAGTGAGAAACTGCATTTCACGGAGTATTTGCAGAAAGCTCCAGCAGAACAACTCCACAGTTACACAGTCTACAGTGCTATGAGAACAACAAATGTTAAGCCTGGTGTGGAGTGGAGGGGCTCCATGGAGATAGTGTCTGCTGCACTTTCTAGCAGTTTGTGCATTATTTCTTTATAAAGAAGAGATTGACATATCCCAGTCATCTCTTCTGAACATATACTTTGGTTATTTCTGCCTCCAGCATTTCCCGTTCAGTTCCTGCCATGGGGGCTGTGTGTGTGTGTGCAGAAGAAATGCAGGAAGGTAGTCTGATGAACGCAAAGTGTTGTTTTCTTCATGGGTTTTGGTGGAAGGCTGGAAGGCCCCAAGGAACTAAAGGCAAGGGTTCTCATGATTTCAATGATTCATGCTGTTGGTAAGGGAGTATAAGCCCAGGCTTTTAGTGAGCAAATTAGTTTTTATGTGCTAGTGACTATATAATTATTTGGATTTACTAATGCTTTGGAGCTTATGCATGATAACCTCTTAGTTTCTTTTTGCTCACTGGATTTTCCCTGCTTATGAAAAAATGCTCAGAATGAATGTACAGTGTGCTGAATAAGTTCTCTTTTGATTTTACTGATTTGCTCTATATATTCCAATGCATTTTGTTGGACCCTGAGCAGACTGGATGTTTTTCCCCTGGGTAGATGGCAAGTCAGTTATGGGATATCTATCCATAAGTGCTGTTGAAACTGGCTTAAAGCATGCCTTTATTGGTAATAACTTACCCTTATGCTGTCACTGAGCTATAGGTTCCTGTCTAGATTTCTGAAGTGACCCAGGTTGTAAAACCTGCATACGGCATGCATGTAATGTTTGTAAAGTTGACTTCTGACAAAGGTAACTTCTAGAGATCAGGTAGATTTGACTGAACAGGGCTAAAGTTGGAAGAGAGAACTGTTTTTAAAGTCTGTTTACCTGTAAAAGAGCAACTTGGAGCTGCAAATTTAGTTTGTGATTCAACAATCCTTCCTGCCAGATCTCTTCTAATGCTAATTAGGTCTGGATCAGCATGTGCACTCAGTTGTGCTGTGTTGAGCCAGGCGCAGCACAAGCTGTGCTGTTGCTACCAACCCAGTGCCAGCTGCGGTAGCAGAGACGATACCTGATCCAGCATAAAGTGAAGAGTGGTGTAGACAGATGACACCTGATCTCGCCTAGTCTGCTGGGACAGCTACTCCTTGAACATTTTTAACAAATCTGAAATGACAAAGCAAGTTTTCACTAGCTGTGCAGTCTGTCAAGGCTTCAGTATTCCTGATAGAGCAGTACGCATCTTAGAGCAATATTCTTCCTCTTGCAAAACCATACCTATGTTATCTCAGTAAACATCTGCCTGTGACCTAGGGAGCTTAGTGAATATACCTTATAGATAGACCAAACCCCACAAATTCTATTCCGTTTGGACATTATTATTGCTTAGTTGTCAGGCAGTTTTGTGCCAAATGCCTGGTCCTGTAAACACTTAAGGGTTAGTACAGTTTTGTTGCCCTTGGTGAGCACCTTGGTTATCAGGCTAATACATGTTAGCTGTTGGTATGACCTGGATCCTAAGCCAAAAGAGGTTTTCCATGGTAGCAAGGTAAACACCATAGACACCAGTTATTTTCATTTAATTGGGATTCAGCTGGACTCTAATTGTATATAATATCCTCTTAAGGGCTATCCACAAATTCCATTGAAAGTTGGATTGAGATCTAAAGCAGCCAGAGGGCTTTTTTTTAATATATATTACTATTAATATCTTGGTTTGGCATCTGTCATCTAAAAGAGTTTGTGATGTTTAATAAACAGTGGTTTCTCTGTGTGTATCTGTAAGCAGATTTGGGGACTCTGGTATCTCTTTTTGAGGTGCAGTTCTGTGTTAATAATATAGAAGTGTGGCTTGTCTTCTCATAGCACTAAAAGTGAGATAATCCTTGTGTAAGGAATCAGTAAGTATGGTCTGCTTAATCTAGTCCCAGTGTGAAACTGTTGACATTTGTTCTTTTTTTTTCTATCATTATGTGACTGGGCCTGTTTTGTGCTGGATTAGGCACAAATCTCCTATGCAGCACATTTGGCATGTTACTAGTAGTTTAACTTCATTAATAATGTATGAAGGAAATGTAATCCATGACAAGGAAGGAAAGAAAAGTATTTTTACAGCTACCAAATCCTCTGGAATGGGTAATTATTCAAGATTTGATGTTTGATGTTATAGTTTACAATTGAGCTCCTTTCACAGAATAAAAACAAAAATAAAAATTATACATACATGCACAAATATAGTGGCACTATAGGAAATGTGCTCCCTGCTGTTTGAGGTTGCATGTACTGATTTAGAATGCATCAACTGCAGACAGAAATTTAGATTGTAAAGAGAGCGTGCTTTATTTTACATGTTGTAAGCAGTGCTGTGTTCTGATCTCAGTGAAATCAAACTCAGACAATATAGCAGGCTTTTTAAAGGGGGGGGGGGGGGGGGAAGGCAATCAAGCAGCTACTCACTGAATTATGTTGACCTTGCATAAGAAAGAAGATTAATTGCTGATGTCTGTCAGCTATGTAACATAGAGCCCATATTGGTCTATGGCCTGCTTCAAATTAATTTTCTTATTTAGGAATTCAATAGTGTACTTGCTGTTCCCTCTCACCTGCAAGTCAGTCCTAGAAAGCCTCAATATTTGTGGTGGCTGAAAAGTCACAGTGTGCTGCGTGGAGACTAAACCAGCCTCAAAGCAGCAGTCACTTGCAAGTACTTTTGTGTTCTGCACTCCTGTCACATTTGTGCTATCAGAGCAACAGCTGGGGAGACTTTTTCAACAAAGATGAGTGTCAGATAATCCTGATGAGATTCCACATCCAACATCTTTTGTAATTATGTCACATTCAGCTGTAATGGAATAATTCAAGCTGAAAGGACAAGCTTTGATCCTTTCTTAAACCTTTCCCTGTGGACTGGCTATCTAAAAGATTTAAAGATATTTCTGTTACAAGATCTAGAGTTTCCTCAAAGAAGTCATGTTTCTGAAGCAGTGAGCTCTGCAAGAGCAATATTATTTACCAACTACATCTCTTGGAGCATTTTTGCAAAATAAAGATGTCAATAAAAGGATGCCCTTCCATCACCAATAAGGAAGTTAGAATTAATTTTAATATTCTTTAATGCATCTGTGTGCACAGAAACTGGACTTTATTTGATAACGAATCACAGTGGTGTAATCTATAAATACTGGTGTGAAAATATGTTTGTGCTGAAGGAAATACAAATTTGTTTAGGCAAAGATCATACATATGGGGAATATCAATTTAGAGAAGTAAATGTTTCTGAAAAGCCACTCTTTTCAAATAATTAGTTTACACTAGGATTTTTGAAATAAGATTTAGTGGCCAGTTTTCTATTGTATTTCAATAAAATTTCAGTACCTTATGCCCCTAGGCTCTTTTGGTAAACTTAATTAAATTGGAAAGGCTCTTAGATCTACATAAAAACAAAAAGTTCTTCATAGGAATATTTTTCTTATTTCAGGACAATATTTTGTGTTCATTAGTTCTACAGAATATGACACTAGCTATTTTACCTTTCTGGACAGAATAATGTGTCTGTGGATATGGAAACTGCTGTGGAAGATCTCTACCTGGGATCTTTTGGCCTCATTTTGGTTTATAGAGTTTGGATCCCTAATTTTTCTGTGTGTCAGATTTATGCCAGTGTAAATCCCTTGACTTCAGTGAACGTTTTTCATTCGTTTCCTGGCCTCCACTGGAAAGAGAACTGTTTCTTAAGGTTTTCACACATGGACTACATTAAGGGGTCACATTCAGATGATACTCTTCTGGCATTTCCATCAGCCAGGGGTCAATGAAGTGCTATCTGGGCTAAGGATGTAGGGTTGGGCATGTGTTTAGTCAGCTCCAAATTTCCCATCTGTCAGACATGAGAAATTCAATGTCTTTTTGTGCATGCCTGTTTGTTTAGGGTGTAAGGATCAGTGTGGCAGGGGTCATTTCTGAGGGCTATGCTGGTGCAGTCCTTTGGTATGCTTCTTGAACAACCTGGTGCGTGCCTCACTTCTGTCTACTGGTGTTTAATGCTCACTCATCTTTATGGTCCTGAATTTGTGAGGCCTATGATAGAGGCTGACCTCTTCAGAGGTATACAAATGGGAGAAGCCTGCTTTCACACAGTCTCTTCTCCAAGTTTCTGCTACACATGTAGAAGGTTATTAATTTTGCCTTAGCTTAAGTTTAGTTAATAAATAAAATCAATAACCAAGGTCCTGGGAGAATATTTTTCTCTCTTTCCCAGGATGTATTTCAGTTTATCTGCAAGCTAATAAATGGTAGTGACTAATGATTGGTATGAGCAAACCTCAAAAGCATCAATTCAAAAAGCAACCTTGGGTTTGGACACTTACCCAAGTTAGTTATGTCTCTTGAGTGATCAATCTGGTCTGAAAGCTTGAAGGATTTCTTCCTCTATTTTGCTGGTTGAATGCAATTGTTCTGCCTCTGGTTCAGGAAAGTAAGTTTCTGAGACGTAATACGCAAAGTTGGTCTTGTGTCTCTGAGGATGGATGCTGAGAAGGCAAAGTTTTTAACTGTTTTTTATCCAATGTCACTCAATGGGAGAATTGCACGCTGCTGGCTAGTGCAGTTAATACCCCTGAAAAAGAGGTGATATTTCTGCATGGATAGGAAGGTAAGCTTTGGATTTTTTCCATGTCATTTGAATCTGTCCTTGACCATAGTGATTTATTCAGTTGTTCAGAATTTGTGGAAAGTGGATGAGGTACTAAAAAGCTGAGGAAAGGGACAGTACTTGTTTGTATTTTAAAAATAGTGAGGAGTTGGTGAAAGGAAAAGAACAGAGGACCTTCTAGACTAGTCAGACTGATTTTAGTCTTTGGCAAAATTCCGTAACAAATTAATGTACAGTCTAGAAATATCTAGGAAATAGAGGATGAAGAGCAGCCAAGAATATCTCAAGAAGAAATCATATTTGACTAATATAACCCCCTTCTATGGTAGGTCAAAATACCTGTGGATAGAGGCAAAGCAATAAATCCCTCTGTATCCTAGCTTCAAAAAAGCTTTTAAAACAGTCTTACACAACACTTCTGTAATGAATTCAAGACATGTGAGCTAGGTGAAACTATTGTAAGGTAGGCTCCAAATCAGTTGGGCAATTGTACCATACAGGAGTTATTTGTGGCTAAAATAAAAGGCTCTACCTTTTATTTTATATCTACCTTAAAAACAGACTTTTAAAAGTCTGTTTGGAGCCTGATTCTGTTCGAGGATTTCATTGATGACTTGGCTGTTTTATTAAAGACAGTAATAAATGAAACATAGGGTGAGCTGCAGTTGTTGTTTGAAGGTGCAAATAGAATTCAAAACGTTTTTGTAAATTGGAAGTGAAATGATCTGAAAAGCATAGGGTGAAACTCAGTGGAGTTGAATGATTATTTGGTGGTAGTAATTGCATGCATGCATAAGTATGGATGAGAAGCAATGGGGTAAGCAGAGGTTCTGCAGAAAAAGATCCAGTGCTAGGGCACAAGAGAAACATGACTTAGCTCTGTTGCTTTATTGATAAAGATTTGAACAGGACTGTGATAGTAAGGACGCAATTTATTTTTGTCCTCTCTTGTCACTGTAAGACTGCAGCTGGGATATGTCCCATTTTCAGCATTACATTCCAAGAAAGACTTCACAGGATCACAGACTGGTAAATCTGGAAAGAACCACTGGAGATGATTTAGTCAGACCCCCCTGCTCAAGCAGGGTTCCCTGTTCCAGTGCTCAGTCACCCTCACAGTAAAGAAGTTCTTCCTCATATTCAGGTGGGACTTCTGTGCATTAGTTTCTGCCTGTTGCCTCTTGTCCTGTTGCTTGGCACCACCAAGAACCACCAGGCTTCATCCTCTTGCCACCCTCTTTTCAGATACTTATAGACATTGACATGGTCCCTCCCCTCTCAGTCGTCTCTTCTCAAGGCTGACCACGCCCAGCTTCCTCAGTCTTTCCTTGTAAGTGAGCTGTTCCAGTCCCTTCATCCTCTTTGTAGGTCTCTGCTGGTCTAGCTCCAGGAGCTCCAGGTATCTTTGTACTGAGGAGTCCAGAACTGGATATTCTGAATATGACCTCACTAGGGCTGAGTAGAGAGGCAGGATCACCTCCTAATGCACCCCAGGATACCCCTGCCCTTCTTGGCCACAAGGGCACACTGCTGGCTCATGGACATCTTGTTGTCTGCCAGGACCACCAGGTACTTCTCCGCAGACCTGCTTTCCAGCGGGTTGGCCCCCATACTGTACTGGTGCACCAGGTTCTTCCTTCCCAGGTGGAGGACCCTGCACTGGTCTTTGCCGAATTTCAAAAGGTTCCACTCTGCTCGTTCCCCAGTGTGTGAGATCCTTCTGAAAGGCTGTGCAGCACTCTGGGGTATTGGCCACTCCTCCCAGCTTTGTATCCTCAATAGGCTGGCAGATGAGGTACTCTAATTCTTTATCCAATTTAAACAATACTGGGTCCAGGATTGATCCTGGGGCAACATCACTAGTTACAGACCTCCAACTAGACTTTCTGCTGCCAATAAAAACCCCGAGACCTGCCATTCAGCCAGTTCTTAATCCACCTCACTGTCTACTTGTCCAGCTTGCAGTTCTTGAGCTTGCCTATGAGGATGTCATAGGAAACAGTGCCAAAAGCCTTGTGGAAGTTCAGGTAGACAACATTCACTGCTCTCCCCTTGTCTATCTGACTCGTCCTAGCGTAGAAGCCTATTGGGACTGAACTGGCTGCAAAGAGATGAAGGAAAAGCACTGAGTGTCATTAGGTGTTAAGAAATGAGAACAGGCTGAATGGACCAAGTTCTTTAACCTGATGAAGGTAGTACCAGAAGGGGTGACTCAGTAGTCTGCAAATGTGCTCTAAAAGCAGCATAACAGTCTTATCTCTGTGGTGAGTAAGAAAAGTAGTAATAGACTTGAACTTCAGAAAGATGGGTTAGAAGTAGGTTTTTGGTGACATTCTCTTAAAAAAAGAGATGAAACACTGAAATATCCTATTGGAAAACTCTGTGGTCTGTTCTTGGAGAACACTGAGGATAAGTTAAATAAGTATTTGTCAAGAATGATCAAAGCATGGTTTATACCACGCTGGAAGCAAGGTACAGAAATGACCTCTTGATGTCTCTTATGACAATACTCAAAAAGCTGCAGTCTGTTCTCTGTGATAAATGATACATTGTATATGTGTAATGCTGGAACTATAGCTGGAACTTGGGTATTGGTATACAAGCGCCAATGACGCCAATTTTGCAATCCAGTCTGGAGTCCCATCTGTGTATGATCATTGAAAAGTCAGTTCTTCAGCCACTGAAATAAAAGGCAGGCTTCTGAGGTAAATTTATGAGGATTTGATCTCGTAACTTTTAAGAGCATTGGGGAACCTAAAAGTTAGCCTTAGGTTTAGTAAAAGCTTTCATTAAAGCTTAGGTGTGGATGCAATCCCAAAGGGAAATCCGGATTTGTATACAGTGGATAAAGTTTCACTGAATTGAAGATGTAATTGCAGCTAGTCAAAATCAAAGCAAATGTAACCAGCTCTATGCACTAAAGTGTAATTTCCGCAGTAAACTGACAGTTGTGCATGTGGATAGCACAGGGGAGCTGCCTGTGCGTGTTGGTATTTCCTGTGCTAAATCACTTTATATGTTTGGAGATAATGTATTGCCTAGCAGGAAACTAGCTTGAATCATTTTACATATTAGAAGGCACAATATTGATAAAATCCAGTCATTCTGAAAGGGTAGGGGATGACTGTGATCTGTCATCTTGCTGCAGATTACTTCAGGTTAGTGGGCAAAGTCCGTAGGACACGTGATGTTACAAAGTGCTGGTGAAAGACAGAAGAGTATTCAAAGGAAACCAAGCAAGAAAGACACTATACTCCTTGACAGGCTACAATGGTAGTGATAAGGCTTAAGAATTTCTGATGTAATTCCTATTTCTGCATTCTACCTACCTGCTGGTGCTTTGAGAACAGCAATAAATCTGTTATTCTAGTATTTAAACTCTGTGTGTTTGGGAAGCTTTTTGGAAATATTCATGACTGGTAATGGAATTATCCAAATGACTGGAGTTACATGACTGAGAACTAGTCTAGTTAATTTACTTTATTGTGGTAGTTTGTTGTATATATTAATGAAAGATAATGTAAAGTATCTCAATTACTTAATCTACTTTGTGATTTAGGGCATAAATTTAATTATCACAAAGCTCCATCAGATTTAGCTATCATTGGTAAAAATGTTACTAGTACATGTTATATTGTAGACTGACATGTAAGATATGATGAACCAGTGGTGCAAAGGAACTTCCCTTTTGTGCTCCCATCCTCCCTTATGTCCTAATACTGCATGTTTGGTTGTTATTGCAGTGGCAAAGAGAAGATAATGACTTTGTGAGAAAAAAACTCCAACTATCTTTTGTGAAAGTCTAGAAAGTGATTTGGAAAATTTATCCTTTATTTGTTTAAGAAAATATTTTTAAATGTGTTCTTTAAATAAAGAATATCAGATGCCGCACTTTTTTTCCTCTTCAGATGGGTTACCACAGCAAGCTGTTTAGCAGAGATGGCTTTAACTTTTTTTAATGGAGCTAAAACTCAGAGTTTTGAAAAATATAACCATTAGACTTGATCAGTTTTTTTATTTTTTGTACATTTGGCTCAAACATTCTTCCTCATGCTTAATCACTTGGTTGAATAAATCTCACAATAGACTCCAGTATGGTGAGGTGCAGAGCACTTTTAAGGGCAGCATCTCTCTACTAGGGATCATGTTATTTTTACTCTTCAGCATGAAGTCTGGGATTTCTTGCAAATGAAATGCATCTTAGTAGTAATTTAAATACAGTAAAATTGTGTGATTTCAAGGCACTTGTAAAGGTCAATACGCTACCAGCACTAGACTGTGTTTGAAAGTAATGAGAACTAGTGATCTTGGAACATTTAATAAGATACTATGTTTGCATCTTTAGACACACATGAAATCCACAATTATAAGTACATAAAGTTCTGTGAATCCTTAAAAAGAGGAAGGAAAAAAAAAGGTATGTAGTGATTCTAGATATGTACCCTGTGTAGCGTAAAGCCTCAGTGCCAAAAGTGTGATATAACACAATGCTAAAGAAGTTCCTTTGCAAAACTGTAACTAGCTTCAGTGATCTGAAGTGCATATAGGTAGCTGTGAAATTGGCATGTCATGTTAATATTAACTTTAAATTTCTTGATGGATTCCCCTGGAAATTATTACCTGCTGATATTTTGATGCAGCATTATGATGGACATCAGCAGAGAGCCATTTTGTGGCTTATTCTGTTAATAAATATTAATAAAATGCAAAGCTATGCTTCAGATATCTGTAAGAAGAATGTCAATTTTTTTTCATGAGCATTAAACTACTGGCCCTAATCTTGTAGTGGTATAAACTGGTTGGGTTTTTTTAGCTCTTTTCTTCCTAGATTTTTTGACTAGAATTAGTAGAATTTCACTGTTCTCTAACTCATCTTGTGAGTAAATGGTTGATAAAAAGTATTTCAATATGCATGTCCCTGAAGCTGCATGTGTTGCTCATCAGAAAAACATGATTAAAAATAAGAAAAATATGTAGACATTAATAAAAGCTATGGGTATAACTGACTAAGTATGGGAAAAGATACCTTAATTAGGGTGTGCCATGTTTATGCTTGCTTTTGACTTGAGAAACAAACGGTCTTCTTTTTACAGCGAACTTGGTTTGCCCAAGGTGTGCTGGTATTTCCTATCTCATCTGAGTTCAGGAAACACAGCAGCTTGCTCCTGTTTAGAGCAGCTAAAATTAACAGTCATCCTAGAAGTCACAAATATACATCACTGATGTAGCTGTTGATAACTTATGCCAAGTTTTTTATACCTATGCATGGTTCCTAAGTAGTCTGTGTTTGCTGTGAAGCTTAGCTAACCGCTGAGTGACCTTTTGTTCCTACTTGTGTGTGCATAATAGAATAAAGTTCCTCTGTTGCTCTTAAAGTCCACATTTGCATAATTTCACATTTCTCAGCGAGAGCTCTGTCAGCTTAGTGGGTACAAAATCTCCCTTTTCACTTCTTTCAGTTGGAGTATTTCACGGATATCAAAAATAATGGTATTAGCCATCAATTTCATTCCTATGGATCATCCTAGATAAAAAACATAAATTACATTTTAGGTTTGTAAAGTCTATGTTACATTAAAGTTTTAGGTGATTACCACAGAATATGCACATAAAAGGTAGTCTTAGGGCAAGAATCAGATTATTGACTGAAGCTCCGATTTCTACTCCTTTCCCTCCCCCGACACGAGCCACTTATCCCCATATGTGAGAAAGCTGAATCCTTTCTTCAAGAAATGGAACTAATCATATCCCTTCCAGCTCCACTGTATCTTCCTAAAGGCTATCCCGTTTTAGTTTCTCTTGGCTCCTCTCCTTCTCAGAGCTGAATGCTTTCTGGAGTGCAGGAATGTCTTTCTAACTTGTCCAGACACTTTTTTTAATTTGTTTTTTCCTCCAAGAGTACTTCAGACAGATGCAGAAATAAATCTGTTGTAGAGAAGAATAAGCAAATAGTCAGTGTGCCTATGCATGTTTTCAGCTCTAGACTGTGCTAAATATGCTTCAGACCTTCCTCAGTTTTTCATACAGGCTAACACCGCAATATTTAGCCAATTACTCTAAATTAGCTGAGAGGCTGGAATAAATATGAATACATTTTTCATAGCCCTAGATTGTCTTCAAACTTATCTGCCTATTTTGCTTAACAGTAAGACCATTTATGTGATTAGTGGTTTTGAAGTGCCTTCATTATCATCAGTTATCAGCTGCTGAAGTGCATGGTGTTAGCAGCACAGACAGTGCTTTTTGAGTATCTTCAGGGTTGGGGAAGTTTCTGCTTTAGTTTATGCTGACTTTGTCATACTGCTGAGGTCTCCTTCTACTAAGCACTGAACTCTGGAAACTTTGGAAAGGAGCAGAGGTAAGAGCCAGGAAAACAAAACTTTCTTCTTGCCAGCTAACAGAAAATAAAACATACAGCAAAATGATGTGAGATATTTTTGGTCACTGAATAGATAGAGAGAAATCAGGGAAAATCAGCCATTAATCAAGTGAGAGAAAACAACATCTTTTGTTAATTCTGTAAGTATTATACCTAATAAGGCAGTTTGTATAACAATATTTCAAAGTCATCTCCTACCTGTATATTGCAGAGCACTTCCTAAGAGTGAGCAACTATAATTTTCCCACCTAGGCTGGGGATTGAAGGAGTAAAACTGAAGTGACAATGTCAGTGCTCTCATTATGGAATCCCATTCTCTAAGCTCTGATTAGAGAACATAGAAGATGTTGTGAAAGTCTGTATTTCACTCTTGTTTTCTTTTTTATTGCTTTTTACTGATTGAAATTTTAAAGTATCTTTACAAATATGTTTTCCTGCATGATCGTCCCTATTCTATATGTGTCAAAAGCAAGAGAGACTTTTTCACGTTGTAAGTACTGAGTTGCACAGTTTAAGCAAGTTAATACTATTTCGTCTGCTTGAGAAATGGTGTCTTCCCACTGTTCCTCCTGCCATTACATAGTTCATGATTTAACACATTTTTGGGGGAAAAGGAGCTAGAAAACTCTCTCATGCCTTCTTGTCTGAGACATAGGATTTTACCCCATTCTTTCTTTTTTCCATAAAAATTATTTCACTTCAATCTATAAGTAGAGTGGCAGGAATGAAATACAATGGATATGTGTATTTTAAATTTTGTTTTGTGAAACTGGTTTATTGCTATTGCTCTGGCAAAAACATGGTATCACGTATTAACACTTGTTAACGCATGATACTCATTTTACCTGCTGAAGTGCTTGAGAACAGATCCATCACTGACATCGTGGGTCTGCTGTGATTGGCATACTTATGTATCTGTATTTAAGAAAGAATTTGTTGAGGATAGATATAGGATGTTGGGCTATGTTTCTGAGGGTCTGAGCATGAATTTATGCTTCAGTTCTAAGAGCAATGTATTTGACCTATGTTGTATTTTTCTAAATTACATAAAAATGATACAACAGGTAATAAAATATGTAGCCCATACAGAGTTGTGCTGGCAGGAAGAGAAATTAAAGAGGTCATGTGAGTAGTCTTTGTCACATGTTTTAGCATATTACTAAAAGTGATTGCTTTGGATAAAGCAGTGAGAAATAGCAGTTTCTTCCTTGTTTTTTTTTTTTTTTTCTATTTGGCTAAAAGGGGAGTTTTAAGAATAACATACTTCCAGGAACTTCAAGATGTAAATATTCCTTGTTCTCTCTTTCATTTGGTTCTGAGACACAATTGCTGCACTGCCTGCTCCACAAGGAACAGAAAAGATATTTAAAAGAAAATCATCTGCTTGTTCCTTTGCCCTTTCTCACTGAACAGTAAAATCCCACTGAAATGCCCACATTGATCTAAAAAAATAAAACAGTGAACTCTGCCTCTTCCTAACCCAGCTATACAGCCCAGTGATGATACCTGTTTTCTGTGCAATCTAAAGAAATATTTCACATAGCAGCTTTTCAGAAAAGTACACCCAAAGGGTTTGGTGTTAGACTGGGATAGGTTGTGGTCTGGGTAGGTAATCTTGCATCTCTGGAATTGAATTTAAATTGATAGTGAACATATTCAGTCTTTCTTTTGTCCACAAACAAATGCTTATTTGGTGCTTTGTTCCAAGATTGCATTTTGACAGCAGTATGAGATGCACTGTTTAACTTTTTATCAAGCAGAAGAAAACATGTAGTAATTGCCATATTGGATTGTGCTTGTGGTCTGTCTAATGTACTTCCATTTCTCTGATGACCATACCAGATGCTTGAGATGAGGATGGTAGACCCCATAGGAATTAGAGGCTTCTATGAAAATTTCATTCTAATCCCTTCTAATGAGAAATTGAACTAAAATTGAAGCAGGAGCTTTTATCCTTTCCAGCAGTCTTCTTAGGCTGGTGACACTAACTCCTCTAAATATTCTTATCTGTGTCCAGATTTGATCTGTCTTTGGATGAAGTAGTAGTGTTTGGTTTTATTTTTTTTTTAAACTTGTAGCAATGAATTTTAGAATCTACTGCATGAATGGTAATAAACTTAGTGTAAAATCTTCTAACTGTAATTGCATGTCCCCTTTCCTCTGGAATCAGTCTTCTCAAGTGTATTGCAAATGTGGTGTTTCACAGAGTAATAAAAATGTAGAGGACAGCTACTCTCTCCATGTTTTCTCACTGAGGATAGCCTAACTGTGGTGATAGCCTAACTACTGTTTATATATACAATCTGAGAGGTTCAGCACCTCCCTCACATCTCTCTTCTCAAAATCCCATTTCTTGAATTTTTCAAATTGGGCACCCCAAATCGTTGTTTTATGAACTTCCATTGATCCTGTGACCTCTATATTACAGCATCCAAGCCTAAAAGAGGTATTTTCACTACTTATTTGGATAAGGCATGGATTGATAAGTGGGCTGTGTCTGAAGATGTATCCTGTTGCTTCAGTGTCTATGGCATGTGACTAGATGCTCTTATTTCCAGGTGAAATCTTAGATGTAGTTGTCGGTAAGGAAGATATTACACAATGCAGGCTTGTGTGCTGACTCTAACCCATCTTTCCTAGCAGGGGATAACATGCTTTTCCATATCTGTGATATACCCAGTTGTGTCATATAAACCAGTAATGACTTTGATTGGAGCGATGGAACTTCCTTGAAGAGAAGTAATAGTCTGAATTCAGTTACATTTGTGTAATTCTAGATTTTTCTCCTCTATTCTCAAAGAAATTAGTTACATTATCCTGAATATAGTTGGGACTGTAACTGGAGTGGTTTGCTATGTGCTCTTAGAGTGAGTGTCTGGTGGAGTTGGGTTGGAGTTTGTTGGAGTTTGCCTTCCCCTGGGACTGGAAATGCCCTCATGTGTCTCGAGAAGTCAGATGCTGGAAAATATCTCTATTTGCAAGAACCATTTGGTTGGGACAGGGCTCTGGCTGACACCAGTATCAGCAACATGCATATGCTAGTTGTGAACCTAATGAGCAAAAGACAGTGACTTCAGAGGACTGGAAGGAGTTTATTCAAGAGACTGCAAATCTCTGTCAAATAGGTTGTCTCTAAAGAAAGAGATTTGTAAGTTCCTTAATTACAGTAATCATCTCTTGAGTTTATCCTAGAGCTCTACACAAAGAAAACTTGACCATGATTATTGAAAATGTAAATGCTATTAGTTACCTACCATTTCCAGTTTCTAGATTACACTTTGTTTTTTGTTAAACCCAGGCTGTCTCTGTACATAATAAAAGAGCACGTTCTTTATCCAGTAATTAAATTAAATACATTGTATGAAGTATTAAACTGGACTGAATTTATTAATTTCAAGACCAGGTACCGTATCTTGGTACCGTTAGACCCATGTTTATTAGGATAAACCTTTCTGATGATTTCAGCAATGAAATGGCACTTAGAATGAAGTCTTGGTGCACGAAATACTGCAACCTTCGCAGTCTCTTGTGGAAGTATCTGGCTGATTTTCACCCCTAACCCTCTTTATTTTCCCCATTTCTAAATTATTTCCTATTTGTTTCAGTGTCATTGGTTAAATAAATTATTCATCTGAATGATGGTACTTTATGAAGCCTAGGATTCTATTACACAAGATTCTTCATGGAAATAATTTTAAAAAAGGTGCAACAGGTCTCAGTGTTTGCAAGGGAAATACAGTGAATGACAACAGTAGACACAGATGTAAAGTTTGCACTTCTAGTGGCCCCAAAATTGATTTTTTTTTTTTTTTGGATGGTTTTGGGAGAGGAGAGTCTTGGAAAGGGTTTTGGAGGGGAAAATTGCGGAGCTTCGAGAATGATTGAGGGTAACTTTCATTTAACAGAACACTTCTATGTTCCCAGGAGCACCTCAGAAGTGTAATGCAGGTATTCAGCTCTGACTGTTTTATTCTTTTTTTTTTTTTTTTTCAAGATGTGTTGTGGTCATGATCTCCTTATCCACAAATCAACAAGAAGTCAGTTTAAATGTCTTGAGTGTCAAAATGCTGTCAAAACACTGTGGAGGAATAAGTCTGGACAACCATTTTTATTGTGATTTTTTTTTCTATTTGCTTGCTTCAGAAATTCATTTACATGTAGTCATTTTTTTCTGCACTTGAATTTCTTTTGGGCCTGAATATTAAAGATATAGAAAATGACTCAGAGTACTAGTATAAGGCTATGTAAGAATATATTTAAAATATTTAAAAAAAAATTAATAAAACTATCCCCCCAAAAACCTTCCCAATGATTTTTTGCCTTTTCTAATTTGAATAAGGAAGAGCATAGATACTGCAAACACTTGACAGGAACTTAACATCCCCAGTGTATTTTAAGAAGACTTTTTATACTACAGCCTTTGAAAACATAAATGGAGAATATGCATATATATACATACTGGAGAATGTTTAAGATGTCCCAGAAATGTGTGTATGTCTTGTCTAAACAAAAAGGTGTCCTGGTTAAATTTAAAGTTGGTTTAGAAGCAAATTAGTTGAGGCAAGCTCTGCTTGGACATCCCGTTCATAATTTTCCAGCAGTTAGGTTTAACTATTGATTTAACCTGTACTAAAATGAACTTGTTAAAGTCAGAATAGTGTCTTGGCACTAATTTTGGTGACAACCAAAATTGTTATGGTGCCTGAGTAACTAGTGCTGTTTTCTGTGTAGATCCTGCTGCGGAGATAGATATTTGTGTTGGTTACAGAGCTGGGAGACTAAATTTTCCTAAGTTTTGGTGGCTACCCTAAAGAAAGGTTTGTTATCTTAATCATCATGCTTATATAAAGCTCTAGTATTTTTAACCTTTGCAATTATGTACTGTAAAAAAAAAAAAGAGATGTAATCTGTTTCCATCCTGTATGCTTTCAGCCACTGGAAGACATAAAATATTAGATCTGTTAAAATATTTTATTTTTGTATCTTAAGAAATTACTGCATCTACCAGAAGACTCCTTTTACTAAAGCAATGGTTTGTTCTTAGACAAAATATTTCACTGAATTTGGATTTAAACTTCTGGGAAAGCCTTTTTTCATCCTTTGAAATAATCACATGCTTCAAAAGTGGGAGAAACACCTTTTTTAGACTTTTCTAATATTTTGAGTTCATGCTCAGTTTCTAGTTAGACTGGGTATTTTTCAACCTCATTGCAAAACAAATTAGAAAAGTACCTTAGAAAAAATGATGACACCCCAGGTCTTCTTTTAAAGGTTGCGTAACTCTTGGGCTGTTTGGTCTCTACACAGAAGTAGAGGTAGCTCTCGACAAACTTCAGTTGTTGTTATCTCTTCCACTTGGGCAGATGGAAGTAGGGCACAAAAAATGGGACAGAGGAAAACCCCAAGCTGTGGAAAAGGAGATGAAGGGTGAGGAGGTTGAAAGCATATTTAACTTGTTCTTGACAGAGTCTTCAAATCCCAAAGCAATTCCACTGGTGTCAGGATGTGGACAGGCTGATACAATCATTGGCCAGCATGAAAGAGAGGTGAGAATGCCACTACCCTGTTCCTCACTGGTGAAGGTCAAGGGCCTTGTGCAGATACTAAAAGTCTTTACTGATTTCCTGCCAAGCCACTTTTACACAGAATGCTGTAAGGTCCTTCTGTTCCCAAAAACTTCTGCATGAGTTTGCCAGTGTTGCTTATAGCCAGGAGTAAATTGTAAGGGGATGCAAACTGACAAGCTGGAAGTGCTTCCCAATCAAGGTAATGATTTCCTAGATTATTGGTTTGAATTCTGTTCTAACACAGACTTCCTCTCCTTCTCTAAGCCTGTAATGCTAGTGGACTTCTGTCACAAAAGAGTAAACTTCAGAGTAGAGATGGACTTGAATAGACCAATTAATTTTTGGAGCACATCATGCATTGCACCCTCTCTGACATGTTGTTTATGGTGCAAAATTTATACCTGTTCTAAATTCACTGTCACCATGTGGCTCTGCATGTTTGACTATGAAATCATTTGGTATATGAATTTCCTGTTTTCAGTCAGGCATGGAGCATACTACACATATTTTTGAGAAATGCATCTTTGATTTTTTCAGTAAATCAGTTGTGGTGTTTGTAGAGCATCAAGAGCCATACCATGTAATTCTAGAAATCTGCAGGAGTCTCCAGACATTTCAAAATGCTAAGAGTCTCTCCAGCATTTGCAACTCTGCTTGAGTCAGAAACAATAGATGAGCTGTGCTTGCAACTTTGCCCATTTCTTTTTTCTTTCTCGCTGGTGGAACACCGTAGATTTTAGTAGTAATGACTTTCATATGAAATAACATTTAAGTAATTATCAAAAATTATTTGCAGAAACTGTCTAAAGCTGTAAAGTTAAACCAACAAATGCATTTTGATAAAAAACACTTGGTTTCTATCAAAGGAATTGTCTTTTTCACAGCATACTTGCAGCTGACAATTCCTGAATATGCAGCTATTGAAAAAGCTGAAGGCAATCCCATCTGCGAGGGCTAGTTATAAGATGTGAGGAGTGGATATTTTCTACGTGGGGCTTCAGAGAGAATACTTAAACATTTACATGACTTTCTGGGACACCTGGCATAGGTTTTTACTTGTGAGCAAGAGACACTGACAAAGAATTCTTATAAATGCCAGAAAAACCCAAACCTACCTTTTATTCACTCAAGATCATTCACATCAAAGGAACCCATCATTTCTTTCATGCAAATGCTGTGGGGATTGCTTCACCCAGGACTGGAAAGCAGCCAGGCTGCATAGCATGACAGCTACTCAGCAGTCCACAGCAATGCTATACACCACTAAGGAGCAGGAATGGATTGCTGGTTTTAAATCTGATACACATTTGCAGCAAATGTTCAGAAAGCACTTTATTTCTGTGTTTTTACTGTATCTTCTCTAATGTACAGTTTCATGAGCCCTATGGTAAAGTCTCAAATCTTAATTTTTTTCTCAGGCTTTAAGTTAATTAAACAGTCCTACAGAACTGTGTGACTTCTCCGTCTCTTAACAGCTGCAAATTGGTATCCTACCTTTGTAACCACTGTTGAAGAATTGTCTCTGCTTGTTTACTAGACATTAGGTTGTATCCTAATACAGCTAAGGTTTTTCTTGGTTTTGGGCTTTTCTCACAATATCTCTAGCAGTTCTTAAAAATTTGTTCTGCCACATGTAACTTTTCAGATCTGCACATTGAGGAAAATGACTTAATTCTTCCAAACTCAAGTCTTTCTCTAATGCAGCCGAGTTAATTTTCAAGCACTTAAAATCCAACATTGTAACTCATTGCTAATTTCAAAATAACCTGTCTTAGAAGTAAAAATTCTACTGCTGAAAGTATTCTGCATTTTTCCTCCAGCATTTTTCCAGCTGTCTTGAGGTAATGGATGTTCTGACTTTCCAAATAAAACAGTCTCAGCTCCCATGGTGTCCATGTCCCTCATGCAGCCTGACATAGAAGTATTAAGTGCTCTCCATAGAGGATCTTTCCACTGAGCATTAGTGAGCAAACCTGAAATTAGCTAGTGGGGCAGCTTCACTATTTATATTTTACATAAGAAAAAGTGAGCAGAATCTGAGGAATTAAGTCAAATGAAAGTGTATGCAATCTCTTATTCCTTCCTAGCAGGAAAAAAGGTCTCTTTCAGATGAAGAAAAGTTATTTAATCATGTGCTTGTCTCCAGACCTTGAAGATAAAGCATCTTGGTTTGTTTTTAGACTTCCATTTTTAAATGTCAAACATAATCCCTGCAACAGAGTTGCAATGGTGTGTATTTGAATACTTGCAGACAACAAATGAAAAGAAAAATTTCCTGCAAGACAAAGCAGATGCAAAACATTATTTCTCAAAGTAATGTCAAAAGGCAGGTGACCTCCCCCCCATCATGAGGCGTCTGTTTCCTTCTTGCCTTTTGAGTATCAGAGTGTTTACAGAACACTCAAGGAGTAATACACCTTGTTCTTTGGAGATTTTACAGACTATAACTGTAACAGGAGTTTGTTCTGGTAGGGCACTGGGGTCATGCTCTCTCTAGAAGTGCTGCTTTTAGGTTAAAGTAAACTCAGGTGGTCAAGATTTCATTTTTGCATTGTATGCAAGTAAACATACCTGGTAGCATAAGCTTAATGTGTTGAGTATACACTTGTTATAGAAAAGACTTTCACTAATTGGAAATATAGGACTGTTTCAGATATGACATTTACTGTCTGTCACTTCTCAAGATATTTGGAATTATTTGGATTTTTGAGAACTCTACTTACTGATGCTCTGTACATGTAAAAATAACTTCTAAAAATTTCCTCAATGATTTGGAAATACAGACATATTAAGGCAAGTTTATACCTTGTGTTTGCAATTACTCTTTTCCAGAAATGATCTTTAACATGTAAGCTTTTAGTTCTGACCATAAAATCTTCAAGGTGTTTACAAGTAGAATTACTGGACAACAGGCTGAAAGGCCAACAGAAGGGATCAGTTCTGCAAGGCAGTACATGACTTAGTTGTGGAGTTCTGTATCATAGGATATCAAAGGATGCTTTCAGAGAGATTTGATGCACCAGTAAAAGGTAGAGATATGGGTAACTATTAGATGCGGTGGCTGGAATGAAAAGTGTGGTGTACTTCTGGAAACGTTGAAGACAATGGTATATACGGGCAAAGGTTGCTCTCCTCAACCTTTTTCTTTTTATTACATCTTTTTCACTTGGTCATGCACTTCACTAGTAGCCTTGCTAGATCATTATTCAGTTTGGTCTAGCTGCTCTTAGTTTCTCAGGCTTGTATTGATATGCTTATAATTGGCTTGGATAAAAGACTAGTGCAGGCTTTAGAGATGGCTGAAGCCACAAAGATCAGGCTTTTTGCTTCTCTTTCATTGTTATTATACCAAGAGATTGTAAGACATATGGTATATTTGAGGACATCAGGTAAACTTAAAGTTTAACCAATGGTATGTTAGAGAAAAAAACCTGAAAATAAGGGGATAAAAAGACAGAAGAGGAGCAAAATAAGATACACTTACATATCTAATTGCTGTCCAAAATATGTGTCTAGAACTGTAGATCACCTTAAATCCTAATAGATATGTGTACAGCTGTATTATTGATTTGCTGAGGAAGGATGGTCATGGTGCTCTTTTTTCACTGATGGGTGCTGTCTTATGCTAAAGTGGTGAAATTGAGCGTGTGCCCAGCTAAGATGGTGATCAGTTGTTTAGATGAAACTAAACTAAACTAATGTGGTTCTTTGAACCACATTATTCTTTGTGGAGCAGTTTCGCTGGGGCTATATTTGCTCACAAGGCTAGCAATGGAGAAGAAAACATGTACGCTTGGATGTTTAGACTTTTGCTTATTTCCTGCGAGCACAGTTGTCAAAGGTGCTTCTATTTTGCAAACAAGGGTGGCAGATCAAAGTTAGTTATTGCAACCTGTCTGAGTGGACATCCTAGAGATAGACCTGGCATCTCTACTCAAACCTTGCAAGAGTGAAAAAGGATCTGGAGAATAAACTGATATGCCGTTGCTTATGAGCTGTTGTCAAGGCTGCAACATTGTGGTTCACGGAAACCAGAAGGAAATTCCTCCCATGCCAGCAATGGAAATACACCAGGTATTCCTACTCGACTGTGTCTCATGGTTTATGTCTCTTTTATGCTATTCTGAGTAGAACCGGTCACTCTGCTGGTTTTTGAAGGGAAGAACAGCACTGGTAGCAGTTACAAGGGAGTTTTTTAACAGCTTGCTTCCATTCTTACTGTTTGCTGTCAGTACTCAGGTACTAACAAACTGGATCAGCCAGATCTCTACAAACACAAATTGCATGTTGTGTTTGTTGCCCCCACCTCCACATGCACGCTCACTCTGCATGTTGTAATGGCTGAAGACCAAATGTTTCAGAAAGCATTGAAGTAGTATCTGGGGTGCTTTTTTTCCAAGTTGTTTTGCTCAATTGCTCCTTTCCCATAGTTTTCTTTGCCTCCCTGGTCTTCGACAGGGAATTCAACAGGTTGCATCTCTTACAAAGACAATTTTGCTAATGTGCAGCTCAAGGCTGTAGTGGGCTCTTCTGAGCTATGTCAGCACTGCCTGTGCTGCTCAGGATGTGTTTCCTTCTAGGAAACATTCTGTTGCAAATGGCTGCTCAGGAGAGGCTTGTTAATCTAGTTTTCCAGAAATTCTTTTTGTTGCAAAAGCTGATTTAGGGGGTTGATATGTTTGTTTTGCCATTATGCATTTCAAGTTATGTAAAAACATTCCCTTTGAAAAACTAGTAATACACTTGTTATGTACAGCTGTCTAGTAGATCAAAGTGCCTTACAGAGATACAGATAATGAAAGAGTATTATGCTCCAGGCAGACTGTGCTAACTGACCACTGCTCATTACAAATACTATTGGACTTTACAGGCCACCTCTATCAGCCTGTATCCATAGCCTGTAGGTTTAGAGAGCTGGACAGTGTTCAGAGGACCAAGGGTTGTTATGGATTTGTATATTTTTAGCACTCTGTGTCATCCTAATTGATGGACATAGATTGGCATTATATATTGAGCTTGATTCCTAGGGTATATTTGGCTTATTTAACAATGCTATCTTTAGAATATCATCAGCATGTTAATCCTCATTAGTTGTATGAATGGCATATCTTGGTGTCATTTAACTAGACGAATTGGTACTTCTGGCCTAGGCTACTGTACTTTTTTTTTTTTTAAACTAGTAACCATTTAGTAGCCATTTAAACTATCACAAAGCTAAGAATTTTTGTTTGCATTTTCTTTTTTTTTTTTTATTAAACCAGTGTTGTTATGAAAAGGGTGAAATTTTGGTGGCTTTTTTGTCACAACTTTTAGTCTGTTCACCTAATATCTCTTCATTTATCTCTCAACATGCAACTGTGACTTTTGTTGTGATTGAATATTATGTAGCTATGGGATTAGCTTCAAGTGTCAGGCTATAAGCACTGCAAGGAAACATGATTTCTGCTGCGTATCAAGGTCATCATACCAATTTCCAAAATGTGGCATGAAAAGTTCTGGCTAAAGTAGGTCAGAGAAACATTCTTCTGGTGGTTGAACTCTTCAGGTATTTAGGCTAATCCAAGGATAGGCATTGTGACCTAGAGCAAAGATATATTTGGAACCTTGTGATATCTTCAAGTTTGCTAAGCTGCAGATAAGTAAAATCATAAGAAACAGTATAAATATGAAATGTACCCCACCTGCTTTCTCAGAAACTGTACCTTGAGCTCATACCATGGTCTTCTGTTCATTTTGCTAGTAATTTTCTAATAGTTTTCAAGTTCAGCTCCTGCTCTCACTGTTCAGCTCATGTTTCGGTAAATGTTCTACAAGTGCCCCAAGATCTTTCTGAATTATTATAATGAATGTAAAGCTTGTCTTGAAGTAGATATGTTATTTTGTCACTGTTTTCTGGGCCATTTACTTATATGGAGTGCATAACATCTTTTATAAAATCTTGTAGGATTCCACAGTGAAAGCTGATTAGTAATCTATTTACCTGGATTTTCTTCAAAAAAAGAAGTAAAAAGTTCCACACTGTAAGAGGACCTCTCTAATTCTGTAATAATGTGGCTTCCTAAGAGATGTTACAATTGGGTGCATGAGTGGCATATAATTCTATGAGCAATTTATCTGCAGATGTATGAGTAGGTGAATCCACCACTGAGTGGGTTTTTTTGTTTCAATTTACCTGTACTGTTTCAGCTGCATCTTTCAGTCTAAATAACTTCAGTATGCTATTGCTGTCCTCACTGAGGTAAATTGCAAACACAGGTAAATTTAGGATTTAATCCTAAGAACTGTGGAGTACCAAGATATTCAGGACAAGACTGTGCTGAATGTCCCTTCACATGGGAGGGGAGTGTAGGACGTTAGTAATATGATGGGTTCATGGTGATATTGACCTTAAGGTCCATTTTCCCTTTTTGCTCTGCATAAAGGCAAATGTGAAATTGGTAAATCTAAAAAATTGTTATAGGAAAGTGGATGAAAGTGTGGGTAAGATGATACCTACAGAAGTTGCATTATTATCCCAGAATAGTCTAACAACTTTGCTTAAAGGAAGTATAGACAAGTTTGTTTGTGTGTGTGTGGTTTTTTTTTTTTAAATGTGGGTTTTTTGTTTGTGTGTTTGTTTGTGGTTTTGTTTGGGTTTTCTGTTTTATTTTTGTTGGGTTTTTTTTTAGTAGTACTTAGATTGCTTTCTTTAGTAACCAAATACAAAGGTAAGTTGTGACAGTGGAAGACCATGGTGATGCTAAATACTGAATGAGCTGACCAAAAATGTGACTGAGCAACTTGTGTGGGCCAGTAGAAACTGTGTGTGATATAATCTAATCTGTTTGTTAGTGCAAGCGAGAAAATGCTTGGGAGATTAATTTGAAAAATAAGTGGAAAAGGACACTTAAGGATGTTGTAGAGCAATTTAGGTTGAAAGGCATCTCTGAAAGTCATCTGATCCAATCCTACTCTGAAGCAGGGCCAACTGTGGTTCTTGAAGTATTTCTCATAGTTGTGCTTATAGCAAGCTGCTTAACCTGCCACATAAGAGAAAAACAATGGTTTTAATTTTAGTAATTCCAGAATAACTGGTAGAAATGAACTTAGTAAATGTGAAGGGTATTCATGTGCGCAATGCCTAAACTTAACCTGACAGCTAGCACTATGATATCTCAAATCTTGCAAAAGTAGAATAATTAAAGTGCCACTGTCATACTGTTCCACATCATTTTGCTGTTTCAGTGTAACCTTTTAACATTGTATTTTTAATTTTTTAAAATGAAATTGCATTTAAACTGCCTAATGAAGCTGGAGCCAATGGAATGTTTTGAAAGGGAAGAATATGTTTTGGCAATTCCGCTTGATCCATGTCAGAATATTTAGAGTCTGATCCAGGCTAGAATTGAAACCATACCCCCTACTACCATGAAGTTATACATTGTTAAGACTGCTTCCAAAAGCAAAATGTCTCTATCTGCTTTTGCTCTCTGTCCTGAATGCTTAAACAAGCTAAGCAGGTTTTATGTGTGAAAATAATTGAAGTTCCTTCCAAGTATAATTCAAGATAATCACACTGATAACTTTGCTTGATGTAATTTTTTGGGAACATCCTAGAAGAAAAGGGGTGGGGAAAAGAGGAATAATTGTGCTTTTAGAATGCTTGACTTCAGCGATAGCGGCTCAAAATGCTAATGAAAGGACATTCGTTCTAATGTCACCTGAAAAAATTAAGTATGTTTGACCTTTTGATCATCAAATAAATGAAGAAATATAAATCCTACCTCCAGGGAGGCGTGTTTACATAATAAAAGGTTTCTAGTGCTGAACATCAAAACAGGCATGCTGAATGTCTATCTGGAGCAAATGACCTGGTCCTCAGTGATGATTTTATTTTTTTCTCCATTACACAGGCTGTGTGTGCTAGCTTTTGAAATAAAACGTGGGACACTGCCACGTCTGTTGTTATTGCCAAGTATTTACACTGACCTGTTTCCATTACTTACTCAGAACATATTTTCAATCTGGCTAAGCAGAGTGCAGATGTGGAACAGTTGGATATTCTTAAATATGGGGGGGGTTGTTGTTTTTTTGAAGACAGGGCTGTGAGGCTCATACAGTCCCTGACACAGATTATGAGGAATGGGATATGTTGGCAGTTGAAACTGAGAGCCTATTGCATTGTGAGAAGGTGACCTCTTGAGTGTGAATTCCAAGGTACTGGAGTAGCCCTAAAGAGTCTTGAATATAATCAGTGAAAGAAGGACTGGATAAAAGCCAAAGCAAGATATTCTACTGAAAAAATTATTTTCCATGATTTTATGGTTTGATTATAAAAAGGAGTTTTAGTTTGTCTTCGTGTTCCCAGACATCCCCTGCATATGATCAAACAAAAATAATTTTTGGAAGAGAAGTAGGAGAAGATTGTATGGTGAAGTGGCTTTGGTGTTATGAAAGATGATCTTTTTTCCTTGGTCTGCAATCCTGTCCTTTTGAAACATGCAAAACCCACGGAGACACATTCCCTTGCAAGCTACTGAATCAGTGTAGGGCAGACATCCTCTTCCTGAAGCGATGACGATCCAAAAGGCTAGAATGCTTTTTAAACAATGGATGTTGAAACAAGTTTTAGTGTTTACCACAGAGCCTGAGACGACCTAATGTGAGGTGCTGTGGCAGTGACTGACACAGCTGCAGTACGAATTTACAGTCGATATAGATATGGCAGAGTGGGGAAGAACTATCCTCTGTGTTTTCCTAGGAGCAGTCAAAGAGGCCCAAAAAAAAGTGATCTTCCCAAGGTCACAGAGGAAGTCTCTGGCATAGATAGGAATTGAATGCAGATTTCCCAAATACTGATCCAGTGCCTTAAGTGATCTAAAAATTAGATATTCATACCAATCCCATTGACTGAATTTTCCTAACCTAATAACTGGCCTTTCAGAAGTGCTGTAGGCTGTGTAGCAGGAGGTTTCTTTCCCCTTGGGGTTGCTCTACATTGAAGTCTATGATATTGCAGTTATGGTTCACTTTTATGGTATTGTATAAATTACCTCAGTGATTATGCAGCAAAAGTAGTGCTTGTTTGGCTTCAAAACACCAGCTCTTCCACATTATGGAGACCTTCAGCCTCCAACCCTAAAGAAAACCCTGTTCAGGCAATGTTTACAACTGCTGATGTCTAAATAAAAAAACCAGATGCCACAATAGAGCATATTCCCATTTAGTTTTTTAATATTTTCAGAGGTCTTTGTTAGTAAGCCTATTGTGAGTATTTCACTGGCTGTATCCATCATCTGAGCTACCCTCTTCCTGATTTCACAGCTTACTTCAAAACAGTCTCTGGAGAATGAAGCTCTCTCCTTAATAAGTACCATCTTTCAAGCTGATGGTGATTGGCATTAGGCCATGTTTGCCTCTCCTGGGCATGTTTCAGTCTCCACTATTTTGTTTTCATTGGGTTTTACTGCTTTAACTTTTTCTCACTTTTAAGTTATCCAATAATTTAAGCTTTCCTGTGATTCTGCCAGCCTTTTTCTACTTAAAACCAAGCTCAGTCGCTTGGCAGATTTTCCCAAATGCCCAGGTTATGATAATATCTCCCTGACTCTGAAGCGCAATACATTGAGGGAGACTTTTTCAAGTCATGTTTTATGTTTCATCCTTCAGAATCACTTTTTGTTACAAGTCAGTTTCTTGTGGGTTGTTCAAAGAGCTCACTCTAAGCATTGACTTTTCTTGGAGTAGAATGAGAGCAGGAATGAATGAAATGTTATGGAAATTTTACTTTGCTCCCTCATTCAACTGGAAAAGGCTGCTGATGATATTCTGCAGGAGATCGCAGAAACATAGAAAAGCTTGGGTTGGAAGGTACCTTGAAGATCATCTAGTTCCAACCCTGTTGTGGACAGGGACACTTTCCACTAAATCAGGTTGCTCAGAGGTCCATCCAAGTTGGCCTTGAATGCTTCCAGGGATGGGGCATCAACAGCTTCTCAAGGCAACCTGTTCAAGTGCCTGACCACCCTCACAGTTAAGAACTTCTTCCTTATATCTGACCTAAACCTACTCTCTGTTTGAATCCATTCCCCTTTTTCCTGTCACTACACCTCTTGCAAAAAGTCCCTCTCTACCTTTCTTGTAGGCTCCCTTCATGTACTAGAAGGCCACAATTAGGTCACCCAGAAGTCTTTCTTTTCCAGGCTGAACAAACCCAATTCTCTCAACCTTTCTTCATAGGAGAGGTGCTCCATTCTTCTAATCAGCTTGTTGGCCCTCCTCTGAACTTGCTGCAACATGTTCATGTCCTTCTTATGCTGAGGACCCCAGATCTGGATAGTACTTCAGGTGGGGTCTCAGCAGAGTGGAGCAGACAGGTAGAGTCCCCTCCCTTGACCTGCTGGCCACACTGCTTTTAATGCAGCCCAGGAGACAACTGGCTTTCTGGGCTGCAAGTGCACATTGCTGGGTCATGCCCAGCCTCCCATCCACCAGCACCCCCAAGCCTTTCTCGGCAGGGCTGCTCTTGATCTGTTCATCATCCAGCCTGTGGTGAAATGCAATTTAGTCTGTAGGTGCACAAAGCCAATAGTGCCCTCCTTTATGTACATGCATGGTGAGGATTTTTATTGTGAGTAGAAAAAATTCTTATTTTGCATCTGCTTCAGCATAGTGAAGTAGGTCGCAATTAATTAGGAAGTTTCTGGTGTGGTAAAAATCATCATATAGGAGGAATGCAAACACATGATTTTCAAAGAGAAATTTAATTCCATATGTGTTGCACCCTCTCCCAGCTAGGAATTAATTGCAAGTTTAAAAGAAGATTTGATTATGTCTGTTTAAAAATAAAAAATAAAATAATCAGTGGCAAAAACCCAACTCCCTCCTCTCTCTGCCATGCATAGCCACATTTTCAATACTGAGGATATTTAAATGATTCTAATTTAAACTTTTCTTTCATTAGTTTGCTCAAGTTGAGAGAGCGCTTTGATCAACCTCTGAGTTATATAATTTATTGGAGCAAAGAGAAGAGGATAACCCTCAGATGTCTTCTGTGGTAAAGCACTGATGCTGAATATGTTAAATGTTTGCAGACTGAGAGCATGATGGAAAGGCCAAAAAAGAATAAACAAAATGTGACATGTTTTATTTTGTTATTTATTCCCTAGTAAATATACAAAACAAAAGTAAAAATAAATCATATCTTATTCAAAACATGGGCATGAGTTGTCTGGAATGCACCTCTTTGTGGTAGTATCCTCCCATACCATATATGATGTCAAGACATATGAAGTTGACTTTAAGGTTGTCAGTGCAGCAATTTTGTTAAATCCCTGTAGCTTCTTAATATATACATTGTAAATCCTCTGAAGGACAGTTGTGTACCCTTATTGACACGTGTCGGAGACTCTGCTGTTCTGCTGCAGTTCTGTAGACCGGTGGTTCAGGTCGTACTTTACACAGCTTGGTACTTGCTACTTTCCTAAGGTGTTTTGTTCAATTCACTCAGTTTTGCTTCTTTCAACCATGGCATAAATCTGAGCACCTAAATCCATAATTCTTTGACTGCTGGTGCTGACAGGATAATTGGGAACAAGAGCATTCAGATTTGCGTTTCTAATTCGTTGTGGGGGTACAAATTAAACCAGTTGAAAACGTCGCGTGGAAATGATGTATCAACTGACAGGGTGAGTAAGAGGGAGAAAAACGGGGCATTATGCAACACGATAGTATGGGTCTTGGTGAAACCTCTCTGTGAGCTGCAAAAGTAACTCCTGTGGTATAGCTGTCCTTTGAGTCTCATGACCTTCTCACTAAAGTCTAATGAATGAACTTGGATCAGAATAGCTGGCCTTCTCTCAAGTGCTGCTGAGCATCAGTCAGGCTTACTGAAATGACACACCCTGTAAAACATAATGTTAGAGCCTTGCTGTTTTAGAGAAAATTAATATGCGAAACTGGAAATGCTGAGGTAGTTCTGTGAATAGCATATTTTAACACATAGCGCTTAGAATTCAGTGTTAGCTTGTGCAAATATTAGCCCTGAAAGATGCTGATGGACTTGCAGATGAGATGTTTATTGCTCATCTTGCTCATCATCCTCATTGTTTGCTCGGTGGGGGAACACAACTACAACAGACTTCTATCTAAGAGTTCCAGCAATAGTACAGCTTATGCTGCTATTGTCTTCTGGGACTGAAGTTACTGGGATGGCAGGCTTCTTAAAAAGGTCTGTGTCAGACCTTTTTGTGTAGTTAGATGACTATTTCGGTGTACTGATTAGTGTTCATTAATGTTCATTTACACTAGCTAGCAATCTAGCCCCCAACAGTAATTTAATACTCTTCTTTACTAGGTTACCTAGCGGCTGTGGAGTCCCTTCTCTTTGTAGATCTTAACAGTGGTTTAAACAGAACAATTTAGGTCTACTTAGTCTTGCCTCAGTATTAAGCATTTGCCAGGATGATTTAATGCAGTCCTGATCTTATGCTTCTGTGTACTGTAACTTCAAAAGCTGGATCTATGTTAGGTTCCTAATGGTGTTTGAACCACATACAAGCAGAGGATAGGTGCAGGATGGTATAACTCTGTGCTAACATCATCTTTGTCTCCAGAGGGAGAAGATGTAAAACATGTGGCAGTACTATTTACACAACAAAGAGCTGCATACAAAGAGTAAAGCGACGTCTGAGTGGACAGTGAAAAATGGTAGTATATCATTTGCCAGTTACAAGAAAGGGAGAATAAAGTTTGGTAAAATGCTGTCTTAGGCATGAGTACATGGAATATCTGTCTTGGAGTCTTATGGGACGCGCAACCACAACTGCAGGCGCAAGATGTAGAGGACTAAGGGCCAGGATAGATTATGATATGATCTGGTTTAGCTGCCTGTGTTCATCAGGACAGAAAACTTGACAGAAACAATATACAGGCATCGATCCCAATTGCTTTTTAGTTGAAACACATCTTCCCAAAATTGGGTTGATTTGAAATGATGAAAATTTTTCCACTTCTATTTTTAGTTGCTACCATGTTTAATCAACTTCACTGTTCAAAAACCAAAACAATTCTATCTTATTTTATCTGTATTTACTGGCTTTACTTGCAAGATACTACTTGGAACTTCTATCATTTGTTCAAAGAAGTCCTTTAGGATTTGGTAGTTTTTATGTGAAGATACCAGTATAGTCTGACTTCATAAATGAAACAGATATGGCCTTTAAAGTCTGAGCATTTTCTCCAGTCCTTAGAATATTTCTTTGGTTCTTTCTGGCACCCACTTAAACTTCCAACAAATTTTAAAAATAATCTGTATCCCAGATCTTTATGCAGTATTTTTAATCCTTTGGTTTCAACCAGAAAAAACTACCTTTCCCCCCCTTCTTCCACTCTAAATCCATCAACCCTTCTTAAATTGGCAAAGTAATTGTCCTCATAATCAATTAAACTCATTTGCAAACTATGTCTCTGGGAATTTCAATTTTCAGTTGCAATTTCTGCCTAAATCTTTCCTTTCTATTAGGTTATTTCATGGTTCCTTCAGTTTCAGGGAACTGGCTATCTTGAAGTTCAGTGTTAAGACTGTGCTTTTCTTAATTCTTCCACCATATTTTACTTTCTTCACTGATCCCTGCTGCATTTTCTCTGCATCTGTGCCTTGCAACCTTAACATTCTTCAGTGAGTTTACAACAGAGATAATCCATGAGAAATGGGATTTTCCATTCATATAATCTCTTCAACGGGACTGTGATGTGAAGATCCAGGCTACCAAAATCTTCAGCTTCACCAACTGTGCCATTCACCCCATTGCAGGGGAGTGGGAAGTATTTCTTAGACAGGATTTTGCCTTAGTTTTTCTTCTTCAACTCATTCATAATCCATGAAGTTCTTTAACGTGTCATTCCATAATGGAGTCTTTTCCATTTGATGAGATGCAATGGAAAAAAATTATGTCATTAGCAGAGATAAAGAAAGTCTCAACGGGATTATGACTTGAATTTGACATAAAACCCAAAGTTTTTTCAGAATTTTGTATGTCTACATGAGGAAGAAACAGGCCAGTTGGAACTTAGGTTAATAGAAATAGTACACTTGGAAAATGTATTTTAACTCCAGTCTTTAAATAAATGGGGACAAAGAAGTCAAAATCAGTTAAGTTGGAAGAAAGCAGTTGACTGATTATTGGGGTGAATACAACACAACACTGCCTCAATTACAAAGGAGAAAAGCAACTTTGATTTGTCAAGGAAACAGAAAACCAGATCCCCATGGATTTGGGGTCCTGCTTAGGTCTTGCCTCTTTCTTACTAGGTGACCAGATATACTGGGCACTCTGGGATCTGTTGGGCAGTTTCTATTGACGTGTGTGTTTGCAGTGGGGAAGAAAGCACTTCTGGCAGTAGGCTGGAAACATGTAAGATTTGGGACCAGGGGGGAAGCGCAAAGACTAAATTAGATCACAGAATCACATGTTGAATATGTGTGACTTGACAGGTTGGAAGAAGGGGCTTGTTTTATTTATACCCCTCTGCTTTTAAGACGTGCTGGGTGTGCACAAAAAAGGTTCACAGAAGTGCATTCCTTTGCAAGAAGTCTGCACAGCAGCTGGGCTTTGTCCCTGTGCATTGTCAGCATGCAGTGCTTAGTAGTCTTTCTGGGTAAAAGTCCCATATCACAGTGGTGTATCACTTTGAGAGGAAAAGGGATTTGAGACAAATTGAAGTGGGGTATGGATGGTTGCCCCATCAGGTGACTGATGGCAGCCTCCTTCTCTCAGATATGCACACATGATGGCAACATGAAGTGACTTAGCCTCACATGGGACCAGGATTTGGAACCTGGCAAGTGTCAATCCCCCATTTCAGGCAGTCTGTGGAAGGGACAGCATTTGGAAGAAAAGATGATTTTGACTTTGTGCTTTAGGGCTTCTTAGAACTCCATAGTGCACGCTTGGCTATGCTGCACTGATTTGCTGAGTCCTTGAATGCTTCCCACAAGCTCTTGTATGGTCAGAGGAGGGGTCTTTTGTTTTTTTTCCCTAAACCTATGTGTCTTCAAAGCACTGAAAGTTCCAGTGAATTGAAGCAAGTATTCAGACAAATTGATGGGGAGGGCTCTGTGTGAATGTAAACCAAGCTGATTTTGATCTCTTGTGAGGTGGATTTCAAGAGTCCCTTCTATCACTCATCTGGGTCAGGAGAAGTGCTGCTCCCAGCTTGGAGTCCTGTGGCTTTGGGGGGCTCAACTGGGGGGAGGGAGGAAGGCTCATGATATACAGCTGGATAACCCCAGTTAAAAAATAAAAGTGCTTCCTTCCATACGCGCTTTGGCGAACAGGATAGGAACACTTGAGCTGCCACATGCACATACAAACAATATGCTTTAGGGAAAGACCACAAATATGCTAAAAATCGTAATCTGATAAACTCATATGCTTTCAAAATACAAATGTCCTGTCATTTCTTTTCGTGACAAAGTCATGTCATTTCTTTTCATGACCAAAAAGATCACTTAAGACTTTACCACAGCTTAATTATTCACAAAGTAAACATCAACAAAACTGAGCTTTTTCAACACCTAATGTGCCTTTCACTGTGCAAGTAAATGGCACCTGATCCTTCCATATGATTTTTCTAATAGGAACCTGCAGTGCAGAATCACCATTTGGTTAGACAGCTGAAGAAAAGCAGATTAGATATGCAGATATGGAGACTTCTTTTCCAGACCATTTTCCATTTCTGAAACTTATTTTGTTATCTCCATTTTAATCATTCCAATGCAATCAGAAATTTCTTTCCAAACTCCTGAGCCCATCTTCTCTTGAAGAGCAGAATAGTTTATGGCTGCTCAATTTTTTTCCCACCCGAGACCCAAAGCAGCTGCAGGCTTCATTTTGTTTCTCCTCCTTCTCTCCCTCCCAGATTAAAATCCCAGAGTCTTGGATCTTGGCAAGAAAGTGCATCAGGTTTTTTTGCTGTGTGGGTTACTGGGGGCTGGCTGAAGAGGAGCAAAATGGAGTTGGGTTTCCACGCCTGCCTGTATTGCATGTGCAACCAAAAGCAGCTGTTACGGAGCACCCAGCTGGATTAGGGGGGCTAATTTTTTACCTTAATACATATATAAGAAGTGAAGCACCTCTTACCCTTGCTTTGTCCTGGTGCTGGCAACATTTGAGTTACTTTCTTAGCCAATTCTGCTCAATACAGGATTCCTCTCCCCAACACTGTTTCTGAATACATTTTGGTATTTAAGATGCCCTGATTTTAGTAATTCATGCTATTGTTCCATGGATGTATCATTTTTCTGTGGCTTCAGGTTTCTACTGCCATTCAGATCATATTAAACATGGTTTTTCCTTTTTAAATACTAACATCTAGGATTAATTTAATCCCACATTTTTTCCTGGAGAACTTAAAGCTTTGGATGAATCACTTCCAAAAAAATATTAACATGTCCAAACCTCAGCCTAAACATCAAATTGAACCAGAATTCAATAGGTTTGGATGAAAGCCTGCTCTTGGGCCCTCCTCAGAGTACACACTGAATCAATGTTGAATCTGTCTTAACAAGTCTGACAGCCTTTCTGCATTGCCTACTACCTTCAAGTCTTCTGTTTTAGGGAGCTTCTTCTGCGTGATCCATATCTGAAGCACCTCAAACTCAGGCAAGCAAAACCCCTGAGAATTAGACAGAATTAGTACGAGAATGGAAAAGGGGTTATTACTGAAACCTGATGTTGCCAATTTGTAACTTGTTTTTCTTGTAAGTAAGACTTTTTAGTATCTTTCTCAACAAAGGGAAATATTTTTCAAAGAATTTTGCACTTTAGGCTCCAACTATTTTAATGGAAAGAGCTGAAAGCAGTCAGAGCTCCGTAGCAAGATAAATTCCAGGTCTTCCCGGGTGGGGAAGACCTGGAAGGCATGAGTTAAAGTCAGCAACTGAGTGTGATGTATTCAATTGCATGACACAAACACAATAGGAAGGAACTTGTAATTCCTTAAAGCTGAGCTAGGGGATCACATGACCCATGTTGTTCTTATTCCCAGTTTCTTGGAAATTCCTTGAGTTTTCTCTCAGCTCTAAACATGACTGCTTGTAGGTTTTTCTTCTACTGATTAGTGTTACCCTTTCCTTCAATATAGAAAATGTACTCTAGTTCACTTTTTTGAAGAGACATCTTAGGAACCAAAAGCAATTCTATGTCACATATAAAACTGCAGTATTGTAAGCAATATATGTATTATTCAGCTATAAATCAGCAGAAATGCTTACGCTTTCATTACACTAAAGCAGAACCATCTGTAATGTCACCCAATATGGATGAAAGGAGCCCACTGGAACTCACAGGAATTGTTAATGGGGAAAAAGATAGAAAAGTAAGGGTTGTAAAGGCCTTTGCATTTTCAGTGAAAGGGAGATAATTCTTTTTCTATAACCTGATCTTTAATTTTATAGAAAAAGGAAAATGTAATTGGTCTGGGGATAGGAAGAGAAAAATAGTAAAGAAAACAAGTATTAGAAGAAAGAAGAGTAAAACCTTCAAACTGCTCACAAGTTATTTGAGTTGAATTACATTTTGTAATCCACTACCAAGAGTGATGTTTTACTTACCTTGTAAACATCTAAAATATTTTGGGTTCTGCAGTAACAGTGCAAATTCCTATACTTCCTTCTGTTGAAGTTGGAATGGGTTCATATGGCTGCTGTCTCTCTTCTTCTGCTCTGTTTCTGTTCTCACTGAGGGTCTCTTTTTCTCCTGTTTTTCACAAACTTTGCAGTCTCTGCTTCCAAGATACATGTATCTCTTTCACCTTGCTTCTTGATGGGAATTCTCTATTTCTGGCTTTCATCTCTTTTGCTTCTCTCTATGGAAGATGCACTTTATTCCCTCTTTTCTTCCCACCCCTTATGATGGGCTGTTATCTATCAGTTACCCTAACCTGACATACAGGTTGCAACCCCTACAAAGGTCAGACCTAGGGGTGAGGTTTGTGTCCATCTCTGTCTTCAGAGAGATCTGAGAAGCTTGTGGCTGTTTTGCTTTCTGAATTTCAGCACAGTGAGCTAAAATAGTAAAACACTGGGGCAAAAGAAGATAGATGTAACAGGGGTAATAATCTGTTGTCCTGATGAAAAGCTCTGGCAGGGCAAAGTTAAGGAAGGCTGAGCTGTGATCCTTGTGTGCAATAATGTTCTGTCGTTCATTGTCTATCCCATTCGGTTTGGTTCATGGCAATTTTTATCTAAATAGGCCCGGATTTGATATTTATGTCCCAGTGCATATGTTGTGATGAAATACACTGTTTTAATAGGGAGTGTCGGTTTGGATCGTTGAATGCAGTGTCCTTGCCCTTAACCAAAATAAAAAACAGACTCAGTGCACACATACAATGAAGGGAGGAAAATGGATATAACCTTATGATAATATTTCATCTAATATAGTTGAATGCAGTGGTAGTCACTAGCATTGGGCTGTCATCCAAAATTCAGCCCCAGAGCACTTCTAGGGGCTACATAGAGTTGTCCTCTTGGCTACACTCCCCCTCTTTACTCCTCCTTCCCCCTGCTCTTCCCTCTGCTCCAGTGTCTGAACTAAGCAGTTTGGCAGACAGGAGAATTAACTCTTGTGAGACTGGGAAAGAATGTGAAGGTAACCTGCTCCAGCAAGGCTGGGCTCTTCCAGGCTGCATATTATTATTGCTGCTGTTAATAATAATTATTTTCAAGCTTAACATTTGGGAAAGTCTAGGACAACTGCATGTTAGTGTCATACAGTTTTTTGAAAATAGGGTAAGAATACTTTTGGCAATGATAGCTCTGCCATAAAGCAGAGCTTTACTTTTTTGCCAGCACCTGTTCTCATCATCACTGTGTCCTTTACCACTTAAAGCACAACTGATTTCACTATCACCAAGGCATCGTCTCTGTTCTGCGCAAGAACCTGATTTTCTTATAGTGTTCATAGTTTTGTAATGTCCAGTATTACAGGATCTCCAGTACCTGTTCCCTGAACAAAAGAGAAGGAGACTTGATAACAAGTTTGGGAAGTGTCAAAAAGGCCAATGGCATCCTGGCTTGTAAGAAGAATAGTGTGGCGAGCAGAACCAAGGCAGTGATTGTCCCCCTGTACTTGGCACTGGTGAGGTTGCACCTCGGGTACTGTGCTGAATTCTGGGCCCTCACGCTACAAGAAAGACATTGAGGTGCTGGAGCATGTCCAGAGAAGGCCAGCGGAGCTGGTGAAGGGTCTGAAGCACAAGTCCTGTAGGGAGTGGCTGAGGAAGCAGGGGTTGTTTGGTCTGGAGAAAAGGAGGCTTGGAAGACCTTCTCAGTCTCTCCTACTGCCTAGAAGGAGGGTGTAGTGAGGTGTGAGTTGTTCTCTTCTCCCAAATAACAGTTAATAGGATGAGAGGAAATGATCTCAAGTTGTACCTGGCACGTTTTAGACTGGATATTAGGAAAAATTTCTTCACAGAAAGGGCTACCAAGCATTGGAACAGGCTGTCCAGAGAGGTGGTGGAGTCACCACCCCTGGAGATGTTTAAAAGACCTGTAGATGTGGAGCTTAGGGACATGGTTTAGTAGTGGCCTTGACAGTGTTGGGTTAATGATTGAACTCAACAATCTTAAAGGTCTTTCTCAATCTAAATGATTCTACGATTCCATAATTACTTCTGGACAAGGCAAATGAGCATGCCTATTCCAGAATTTCTAATCTTCCTTCACTGTTTGTTTTCATTCTGATGTCTGAATGCAATTTTGGGTCACTGAACCCTAGTCCTGATTATCTCTTCAGTGTAAATACAATGCATTTCACTTTATTCTTATTCTCCCCCTTCAATCCTTCCCATCCTTTCCCTACTTGATATCTTGTCTTTTTTAACTTCACATTGTCCTTTTCTGTTTCACATTATTTTATTGTCCTTTTATCCTCTTATTCAAACCTATATTTGCTTCACCAAGTTCAAGGTCTCCTTATTCTTACTTGGCTTTCACCCCATTTCTCTTCATTGTGTATTTTCATTGCTTTATAGCATCTCCCACTTCAGTGTGCTGTCTTTGTTTTCAGCCAAAAGGCTTTCTGCTCTGCTAGGAGGATGCAGCAGGCTTGCTTTATTGGACAAACTGGGAAGTGGTTTGTGTAATAATTCCTAGGTGGTGGGTCAGCACTCTGCCCCTGTGAGCTCTTGGCTCTGAGAGGGCTGTGCTGCCTGCTGCATGGCGTGTCTCCTCTGCTCCTTGCCAGATCACAGGGACTCTGTCCTGAAAGGACTGGAGAGAGAGCAGAAGATGCTGGCTACAGTTCCTGGGAGCTGCAGCCAGGAGTTTGTACATGGAGTTTGTTTTTCAGTCATTCAGTATTTTCAGAATTTCTGTACTGTGAACTTCACTGGGAAGGAACTTTTTACCTTCTGCCAATCTATCAGGATGGGGCCAAAACTTCAGCTAGGGTTTGTGCCTGCTGCAAAGCAGTATCTTTAATAAGAAAGGCTCAAACAGTTGGGCTCTTGAAAATTTTAAAAAGCCCTGATTTTTCAAGGGTAGTTGTTGTCATTGAACTGCAGAGTACTTCAACAAGTGAGACAATGCTGACAATTTAGAGACTTTCTTTGAGTGTTAGGGAGTGTGTGTGTGTGGGAAGCAAGACCTGGAAACAGGCATAAAACCACTGGGCAGGAAAGTGTCTCTACGACAGCAGGGTATTTTGCACAGCAGTGCAGCTTTAGGCTGTGTGGTGGCTTTGACTCAGCAACTGCTGGTTGCCTGGAGTGTCAGGGATTGGTTTGGAGGTTTTGCATTAATAAAAGTTAGTCCTACAGCCACATCTCCATCCTCTCATTCCAGAACGGCATGTTGTTATACCAGTGGAATTACTATGCACTCCAGACTTTAAAACCATAAATTGCTAATGCCAGACTGTTCTGATGAGCAGCTTTTTGATATCCTTTACATGTTAAAAAGTACTCAGGCCTGTTGACAAAGCAAAGAAATGGTGTCAAAAATAATTTTAAAACCTTTTGACCTGTAAGGTTTAAGAGAATTAGGCACAGATTCTTTGCTTTAAGCCTCTTGGTGACAAGAAATATGGTCCTATGCTGGCCAATTTGATTGACAGTGGCGTTTGTAGTTTCAGCTGCTAATACAGTATGCTCCTTGTGTATTTCTAGTGTGTAAATATAGAAGACTATTTGTCACCTGGGTTGATGGATTATGTGTAAGTGAGACAATGTGGTTAAGATTCTAAAGCATAAATGAAAAAGCATAAACTTTACATAACTCATAATGCAATGCTTAATATTTGTAATGAAGTATCCTTATTTTAATCAAGGGAAACTGTCAGACTTTCAAATAAGCAAAGATTATGCCACTGCCATGGTGTGAGGGGTTTTTTATAGCTCCATGCTGCTAACCTGCATCATTGGATTTTTGACAACCATAATAAAATGTATTGGAAAATTGATTAGTTTTAAGAGACTTCTCATAGCCAGCTGCTTTTATTTGTAAATGTCATGTGTTCAGCCATTGTAGGCTTCTCTTCAAGTGGAATTCTTGACTGAATATGAACCTTAGCATAGGTGCAAAAGCACTCTCGTTTCACATTCTTCAACTAATTTTCAGCATTTTCACATGTACTCACAGAAGTAAAGTTTTCCTGAAGACTTTTCCACCATGAATGGGTGGCTATTTAGTCATTTCCCACCATGCCATAATTACATCTTATTTGTCCTCTTGAGATGTCGTAAATCTATAAGAATACCAAGATGACTTTGCAATTGATATTTTCATAAAATACCACAGTTTTTTTCAAGAAAACGAACACGGTTAAATTATTGATTTTTGAATAGAGAAAAGAGGATTTGCCATGAAAAATGTGTTATCACCTCTTGAAATACGCAGTAAAATTGGCATTTTCAGCATGCTATTCTTATCTTTATTTGCTGATAGAGAGAATATCCAGAATTTTTTAGCTTTAAGGGAAAGGCTACGGTTAAGTTCATATTACTTAGCATTTAATAAGTATGAAGTACAAGGAAAAGGAGACATAACCCAGTACCATAACATTTAACGGATTTTGTTTAAGGAAAGCACTTTTCATAACACAAATTAATCTAAATAAATGAAAGTACAAAACTGCATCTCTTTTAATCTGTCTTTGAATAACATAAAAACATGTCTCCTGAAGTCCTTTTATAGACTAAACTATCCTGCTGACCCATGGGGGTTCTGTACAAGCAAGAGGTGCAGGATTTGCCCCTAAGCTGGTATGTTGTTTGTAAACCACTCTGAAGCAGTTGGCTTTGTGAGGCCACATCCTGCTCTTTTGCTGCATGCTGAGTCCCAACGGATGTCAGTGGCAATTTCATGTATGTTTTGAGAGAAGGCTGTGGCCCTTCAGTATTATTTTGCTCTACAGAGACACTACTAGCAGAGTATTTGCTTTCTGATTAAATTCTAATTTTTTTTTTAATAATGTGATGAGCTGTCTGTGGCTGACTGCTGGTATTTAACAAAAAAAGTCTAGACTCAGAAGTTGCTGAAGTAGATATTATCATAGGTATCAGCATGATTAAGATTATTTAATTTGGTTTCAACAAAGAGGGATTCAATTAGGTGCATTTTATTATTTGTTCTGTTAGCTCATATATTTTCTTTGTTAGTTTAGAATCGAGCTTCTGAACCAAAACCTGCCCACAGCTGAAATGAGGTGCATTCTTAGATGAAATGTTTTTAAAATGTTAGTTATCTTCAATGGATTATTTTAACTAGCTACAATAGCTTCTTTTATATGTTTGAGTCTCTGCTGTATTCTAGACTGGAGGGTCTGATTGCCGCATTACTTGTGTGTCAGACTGTGTGTTTCTCTCCCGTTCAGTGGAACCCTAGAAAGTCATTTGGAAACTTGGGATAGAAAAGAAGGTTACAATCAATGGAGTTTATTGGCACCATGCACCTATGGCTTGAGAATACACATTTATTAAACATTCTGACACAGAAAAAATCAGCAAAGAACGTTGTTATAATAAGACTAAGTAATAAATAATAATAATAATAATAAAAAAAATTCTTAAAGAGAAGATGTCTAGCCTGGGTTTTGTGTGGTGTGGATGTTATTTCTCAGTTTTTAGTTGACTTTTTTTGTTTCTATACCCCAAGGAATTGTATTTATGGCTTGATACTATGGACCAGACTTATTTATGTTCTATGGATAAAATCATTTAAATAAAAAGCGAAATAAACTTCATAGTTATATTTTTGTAGAGGAGCAGATGTCCTTAACATTTTCTTACTCCATTTTTTGAACTTGATGAGGTTATTCAAAGACTGGGAAGTTGAGAAGAGACTATTCCTTGAGCTCCTAGCTATTACAGGTCATTATGTTTTGACCCTTCACTCTGTGTATATTGAGCTCCGTACCTTTCTAGGTTGCCTACTTTAGTATAAAAAAAAGTTATATAGTTTGTGTGGGAAGATGCCAAGAGGTAACTATGCCATTACTTGACTACCAGTTCTATTGAAAAAAATGTATCTTTGCCCTCACTTAATTTTTTTTCCTTCAGCATCAAGATGTAGATTTTTATTGTATTTTTCAGTGGTTTGTTTAATTTTGGATTCTTAATACCTTCCCAGAGTGGAAAAAGAAAGTTCGTAGTCACTCACCTCATTGTTCATTCTTGAAGAATCTGCCCTGTTAGAGATCTTCCCCTGTATGTACAGTATTTTAAAATCAGTTTTGCCGTCCATTATAGCTCCGTCTAGCAACCTCAAAGATGATGAGAGTAGCATCTACACTTTGGTGTTTCTCTATCATCTCTCCATTCCCCCTTTTCTAATAGTTATGATTTGTTCTATTTATTTTTTCCGAAGCAAAACTGTGATATAGAGAAAGATCCTAACACATTTCTCCTTTCTAAAAAAACTAAATTAAAAAATTCACAATTCTTCTGCTTTTTCACATCTGGTAGAATGTAAAGATCATGAAAACATTTATACCTAGAGCAACTGCAAAGTGTAAACGCAATCTGCAGTGTAACTTTTTTCATGCTCAAAACCCACAGATAAAGGTACAAGGCTGCTCATGAGCAAGCAGTATCTAAAAATAAAGTAGTAAATGGGAATTCTTGTTTAGCATAGCAAATGAACAGAAACATTAATAGTTGATGGCTGTGGTTGTCATCCAGTTTATAGCTTTTCATTTTTCCAATTAGAATGAAAAAATGCCAACAAACAAAAGCAGATGTGGAATTAACCATTTAAGGCTTTCCCAGTCTTGCCAAATTCTGGGTTGATTCTGTAAGGAAGACTGCACCTTTAACTTTTGTATTTTGAGGTTTAAGATTTATTCTAAGAGGAAAGCAGAGGAGACAACTTGGCTGATAAAGGTGGACTGATGTGCCAGGGCTTGATTTTTCCATGCCATAGAAACTGGTGCTACTGATGTAATGCTGAAATAGTGTTAATGCTGCAGCAACTTTTATTTTGAGGCTTTACCTTTACCTTTTCTGCTCTGTCTACATTGAAAGACTGAGGGATGCAGTTTCTTCACCCAGAACTCTTGATACTTGGGGTGTTTGTGATACGCGAGATCAAGCAAATTCCTGAAATGGATTAAATAATAGGTAATAGATTGACTTGGTTTGATTTCTTTGCTGTTTAAGTCAGTATGGTTTGGTGAATTAGAGAAAAGTCAGCTATCTCTCTGTTTGATGAAACCATTTCTGAAGTGAAGGGGAATGAATAGAAACAGGAAGTCATTAATTTCTCATATTGCATAAGTTGCACCAAGACTTCAAGTTATGTCAAAACCAACATTGTGTACTAATGTATCAGAGTGCAAATGTCAGTCTCTCAAACTGTGGTTTTTTGCATTTCTTCATTTCTTGCCTCATAATAAAGTGGTTTTCTAGCTCTCAAAAGTTTCAGTAATCCCAAATACTAGATTATTCTGAACAAAATTATTGAAATAATATATCTCTGAGAATAATGAAATTCACAGAGAAATGAAGTAACTCATGTTGCAGGTGGGCTGAATGTTGTACTTCATATTTTAGTAAGTGAAAACAAAATCATCCCTTGTTTCCCATGTGGAAAATCTGTCCTGAGTCTGTTATAACGTAGAAAATCTGACCACATGGTTGTTATCAATCCCTGCTAAGAACTATGATGTTGCAGTATCATCAGGATAATCCCTAGATATTTGACAGAACAGGGTTAAATTTCTCTTGTAAATTGTTATTTACCCCTTGTGTCTTCCATTTGGGATATGAGTGCCTTGGGACAGAACTGTGAGGAAATCAGCTGCGTCTGAAGGAAGAACAGGAAATCTCCAAGGAGAACTCACAGAAATAGGTGTGAATTTGTTGTATGTTCCAGTGAGCTAAGCAGGAAAGTGAAGGGATTAGGATTTGCTGTGGATTAGGGAAACTGCCTGCACAGAAGTGGGAGAAGGCACAACCCAAAGAGAAGGTGGGCTGCAGGAATAGAAACCTGTCTGCTCGTTTATGTTCTGGTTTTGTGATGGGTAAAATAAAAAGAAATTATTATTTTAAATGTCAGACTTTGCTTGCAATGGACTGTTTTTTGTCCTTACTGTACATTTAGGGAGCAGAGTGCTGAAAATCTGAAAACCTATGCTTAAATCAATGCATAATCAAATATAGTGAGTATAAGGGTACTAGTACTATTCCGCTGAGAGCCCCACTGGCATGTTTTGTAGGGAAAGGCATCCTATCAGGAGGCAAATGTGAAAAAAGCTGCTCAGGGACTTTTGAGCACATGTGCCTAGAGAGTAACTCTCCAGTGCAACAGCACGTGCAGAGTCCTGTCTCCGCTGTTATTCTGTGGAAATCCTGATTTTAAGCTGGCTGCAGATGGCAAAGTGACATCATCATACCACAAAGAAAATAAATGCTTGCTACTTATTTCTGTTATACGGTAAGTGCATTTCTTTCCCTCACTTCTGCAAACAGTGTATTATATAATTTCATTCTTCAAGGAAGTAAAGATGATGAGTAAGTGTTGGGGAAAATATAGGAAAAAAAAAAATCACAGAATACATCCATTTTTGTCCATTAACATTTTCTTTCCAAGAGCTCTTTTCCCAGTTAACTTTCATCTGGACAATAGTTTCAAAACCCACTGCAGTAGCTTGTTAAAATGCATTAAATTAAAAAAAAGAAATCCAAAACTAGAGTCTTCCTCCCGCTGTGCTTAAAACCCCAGTCTACCTAGGACAACTGAGAGCTCTGTACCACACGGAGGACATGGTACTTTTGGAAGGAAGATATTTCCTTGTTATATTAATAATTTTTCCACTTAGAACATCCAACTACTCTCAAGCTTCTAACAGCAAAGTAAAAGAACACTTTGCACCCGCTGACTAATTTTAGCTAACACAAACCAAACATTTCCCTCTTCAACCAGATGACCTTGTGGCTGCCTAGAAGTGGTTACATGAAACAGCACAGAGACTGCTTGGAGGTGTTGATCCTGGCAGGGGGCTGATTTCATGGACCTCTGCTGATGTCCTGAGTCAGGTGATGTGGCTTGCAGACGCAGAAGCCAGACAGTCAAGGAGGTCATCTAGGCCATGAACTTGACCTATCCTGATGGAAACGGCAGGAGAACCCCAAGGCGAGAAGTGGTTTGAAATGAACTTTAGGCTGTAAAGCTGTCCCCAAACTAGATCAACCTATCTACTTTGATCGTAATGCTGAAGTGGGGGATGATTATGAATTATGCATATTTTAGAGAAGGATGGTGGTGGTGTGCTTCACAAGCCTGGGAAGCACCAGCAATGAAGACTGGTGAGCTTTAAATTTAAAATGACTCCCCGCTGCTCACTGCTGAATTTAATCAGCTCCTTTCCAATGCAAGGAAACGTAAGAGCAGTGCCAGATAAGCAACTCCACAGTGCTCCTGTACCCGCTGAGCTGTGTGTGTGGGTGCCACCCATGTGGAGCTCTAGCAGCTGCTGGTGGTCTTTCCTCTGCGGTGCCAGTGTAGAGAAGCTTTTGGGTTGCCCCAGCTGCAGGGAGCCAATTTCAGCTGGTTTGAACTTATTCTGCAGTAGGAGAGCAGAAGTGAGGAAGGACATGGCTTTTCCCTATGGTGTTGCTTCCCGTGGTCTTGCATTTATGCTTGACATAAATGTTGTGCGAATCCTGTTTTGATGATCAGTGAACATTGCCATTATATTCCTACCCTTCACATAGATACAATGCTTTTAAAGTAGCGCTGCTCCCTCTCTTAAAACAAGTAAACAAAAAAAATCCGCAAAACAAAAACAAACACTGAAACCAAATCAACTGTTAGTATTGATAATCTTATATGTCTCAATTGAATAACCCTAACCTCAGAACAAGTTGCTGGATAATGTGCTCATTACAAAGATTCTGAGGTTCATAGCTCTGGAGGGCAGAAGGGGCCATTAATTACACATTCTGCATAAGACAGTGAATTTCCCTGGTGGTGCTTGCAGCTGGTTAAGTAACTTCTGACTGAATTAGCTGAGTGTGGGTTTTGAACACGTAGAAGGAATCTCCTTTTATTGATCAGAAGAGGAGTGACTACTGTAGTTGTATGTTCTAGTGCAAAGCAGCACCTGATGTGGAATAGTAGTCAGCTAAACAGTAAACAGAAACAAGGAAGAGAGAAGAGGACATTGAACTGCTAAAAACAGTCTTCCAGTGGGAATGAAAACCACATATATGAGTGGAAGAAATACCCTGCTATAAACCTTTTCCTCAGCATATATTGAGAAAATGAATATTTTATGTCTTCCTGGAGCTGGGGTAGTGTAATTGAGAGTATGACAAAAGATTTGTAAGGTCAGGGCTAAGTTGTTTTGGCAGAGATGTTGCAGGAAAATGTGCAAATATCTATTGTTAATCCTGTTACTGAAGGATGCCATTGCATTGTCTGGAAGATACATTAAGTATATTCCTCACACAGCTCTGACAGTGGATCTCCTTTCCACTTTAAAAACTTCAGAATATTACAATCTCATTCTTTTGTTTGTGTTTATCTATGGTGGACAGGGCTGCTAACGCTACCTATGCTTAAGGTTGCTTAGCGCTTTCAGCCAGAAGGTCATGTTTTTAACAGTCTGCGTTACCTCTGCCAAAGCTTAAACTGTTTAGGCTGAAATTTTCCAGATGGGTGTCTTCATTCAGGAGAGGTGGGGAGGAGGGGATTTCAGCCAAGCTTATATCGGTGTGCTTCTCAGAATGAGCTGACAGAAAATGACTTTTTTTTCATATTGCACAGGGAAAACGTCCTGCATCTTGATTCACTGTGGAGGAGGGGGCAGGGGAAGCAACCTTTCTGTGTCTATGCTTTTCCACTTGAAATTTGGCAGGCAGCATTTGATCTAACCTGGGAGGAGGAGAGAGGTGAAGGAAATGATAAAGTAATGGAAGACTGCACCTTAGAGTAGAGATAAGCTTTGTAATGTCTATGTCTTATGAGACTAATTTAATTTGCATATAAAACCTTAACTTTAGTGTTTTCCTGCATCTTTGAGTGCTTGACTGTGCAACCCTCATGTCATTTTTAATGTGCTTAAAATGTGATTAGTAGGATTACTATATTTTTGGTAACAGAGCAAGCCAAGCAAGGCTCCATCAAGGGATATCTTTTTGGCACCTATGCATTTTACCTGCTCTCCCAAAGTCTTCCGACCTCCTACTCTTCCACTGGAGTAAATGGCGCAGTGGATGGCTATCACTGCACATGGAATCTCAGCAGAGCCAAATCAGGTAAACTTTGTAAGTGGATATTGTAGCTCTTCCCTAAAGCCACAGGGCTGCTGAGGCAGACCTCTTAGGCTTTAATGCAAGCTCTGGCAGGATTGCTGACTTAGGTACAAGCCTTTTTCCTCCTTTTTTGAACTACTATGCTTATAATATTCTTCAGTTTACTTTCTTTCCAAAATAGCTTCAGGGTAAAAACCATCACAGAAGGAAGCTTCAAGAAAGCCTGGAGTCAGGAAGTAAATTTTATTCCTTCTTTACTCGCAGCATGTTAATTAGAGCCCTCATGTTTTTGTGCTTCTTTTTCTTTGTGTATATGAGGAAAAACCTAATTATGATTGAGCAAAATGATTACTTTTGCAGTACTTGAGCTCTGGTAGTGGAGGTGAAGCAGGGACTGGGTGTATGTATAGGAGCATGTACAAGGGAAACCAAGGGTGGACCACAGGAGAAGGTGTCTGCATGTTTCTAGAGAAATGGATTACTTACCCTAGTGAGCGAATTTGTCAGTTGAGCTACAGCTCATATCACTTCAGTGTTTTTGCACTAGAGAATATTTGAGGATAACTGCTCTCCTGTATCAAGAAATACGGTTTTGTCTTAAATAATAGTGAGAATTTTAAAATATTTACTCTCCAGTAACAAAGGCTTTATACCTGGTAAGGTGACAAGAAAAGCACAGTGAGAAGACAAGGAAGCAATTTTCATTTTTGACTAAACTATCAGGACTCTTGTAAAATTGGGTTGTTATCTTGAGTCTTATTTTCTGAATATTATTTTTGGAAGTACCGTATGGTTGTTTCACTTCTTAAAGACTGTGATAGAGTATGCACAGCAGTCTGCAAGCTTATCAGTTTAATCTAGAGTTTTTGCCAAAAAGTATGCTTGAAATAATCTTGATTTCTCTCTCCTCTTTTTTCTTCTTCTCCCCCTTTCCAAGTGTCTGGACTGTAGAGACTGAAAAGTAAGCAGAATTTCAAGAGGAATGAACTTATCCCATTAACTTTTTAAAATACAGTTATGCAGAACAACTTCTGAACAAATCACTCAACAGTCCCTATTTTTACTGGAAGATACATTGAGGTGAGGAAAAGGGCTTTATTCCTCACGTATGTATGTCTATGTGTGTGCATGCATATGTGAACTTTGTTTCTGGCTCTTTTAACTGCTACCCCCTAAAAAGAAATTAAGTCTCCTTCAGAGTTTTTCAATGACTTCACCTAAATTTTACCTAAGTCCAAACCGTAAGCAACCTGGGGCAAAGACAACATTTCTGCTGCTTGTCTGTGCAACATCTAGTAAAGCATAAATAAAAAATTGCTCTAATAAGAAGAAATAAGGAGTGTTATTTTATTACTTTACCTCTTTGAGAAAGAGGTAAGTTTCTTATTTATTCCTGGATATCAAAGGATTCGTAGCATCACTGCATATTTCAATTTCCTTTCACTTTTCATGAATTCTATCTTGCTAGCCAAGTCTGCAGTTTGCTTCCCCTTCCAGACTGATTTATTCTATGGTTTTTGCACCTACTAACAACACAAGCTTATGAATTAAATCTTCATTGAAAGAATTCCTTGTGTAGTATAATCATATAAACTTCAGAATATCTTCCTTTTCAGTTTACAATTATTTCAATTGATGTGAATATATCAACTGTAGAAATAAAAGTATACAGGTAATCTAGTAAAAAAATTTCTTTTGGTTCCCAATGCTTGACTGTGTCTAATATTCTCCTCCTCAGTGCTACAGAGAAGAGGATGCTTGTTCAAAGGTCTCTGTCTTTCCCTACTCAGACCTCTGGAAAATCCCACAGAAAACTGTGGGAAAGCTATAGCTGTAGAGGCTGTAGGAGGGTCTTCAAAACTTTTTTTTTTTAATGAATATGGGGGCAAAGCTCTTGAACTAAACCTGGCATTCTGCAGTCCAAGGCAACTTCACAGCTGTCATTCAGGACAAGTTATGGACTGTGAATGATCACTTGCTGCTCAAGTTTTCTACCCAGATTCTTGGCTGTGCTGACTACAATTTCAGCCATAATGAAAGGAAGCAAATCAAACAAAGATATCAAGTTTTGCCAATCCATTTTAATCAAGATATTTGATACAAAGTGCTAGAATGAAGATTATTAATATTTTAAAGAAAAATAAATTGGATAATTTGCATATGTTAGTGGTATCTAATACAAGGGTATTTGATGTATTTTTTATATATAGTAGATCAGCTCCGTATCCTGGTATGACTCAATTAGAATGGTAGGAAGATTTTTGCAGGCTCATACTCTGATCTGGCCTATGACCTAGACAGATAAGACAGGGAGAGCAGTCTGGGGCCAGAGCATCCTAGCCTCATCCTTACCTTTTTTTTTTTTTTTTCCACCAAACCTCTCCCCTCCAGCCCTTAAATAAGCTATCTCTCTGTCTCTCTGTCAACTACTTTTATCTTTATAGAACAAAAAAGAGCACCAGAAATAGCTGAATTGTGATACCGAGTAGCTGTTACCATTGAATAACTGGGTTTGGTGAGACTTTCTGTGGGATTCTCTGGGCATGAGAAGACCATCATCATTCTGATCCCACTCAGGTGTTTTGCAATGAAATATGTGGAGTTTGGCTTTCACTCAACAAAGCACTTACACATTTGCTTAATCTGAAGTAAGCTAACATCACGTGAAAACACATGAATTAATAGTTGATTTCTTCCTCTCCTCCTGCTAAAATTGTTACTTGCTAAAAGAAGACCTAGTTAGAAGATCATGTCCTTCATCTTGTACTTTCATCTGTCCCATAACTGTCATTATTTGGGAACTGATTTTGGGGATTGTTGGCTTATCTGTACCTGTTTGCTACTATCTTTCAGTTTTAAGCTCTTTGGGGGCAGTACTGTCTTTTTTGATAGCATGACCATGCATACAGTGGCAATCTCCAGGGACATGCAACCCTGATTCGGGCTCATTGATGCAATTTCATCATTCTAGGAATAAGATAGACCCTGTTATATGCAGGTTGCTTTCAGGCTGCAACTTCTCTCTGCCTCCAATTTTTGCATGTTGTATCCTGCTCGAAGGGAGCAGTGGGCATAGATATGCACTTGGGAGGAATTTTCTTTTCTGGCTGCAAAAGGGTCAGTTCTCATTAGTTCAGTGTGCTGAGAGTGAGGCACAGAAAGGCACTTTCTTATATAAAGATACAGCAAGAGCTGTTCACAGCCTACCCTTGCTACAGACTGAGGCGAGTGAGGAGTTTCTAAAACGTGGAGGTTGTTCCTGTCAAAATGTGCAACTTTTCTCAATGGGTTCTGGTGTAAAAGCTAACAATAGATTCAATCTTTTTTGTTGTTATTCCTGCAATTTGATTGCAAGTACATTTGTGAAGCCAGTTGGCATATGTCATAAAATCTGATTGATTGAACAGTTAATCCTTGAAAGCGTCCCTTTGAAATATTGCCAAGGTCATCAAGGGACAATGCCCATGTATACATGTCATAGAAATTACCTATTTTGCCATTTTTATCTACCACTGTATAGCTACAAACATGCACAGCATTCTAGTCTTGTCATGCAAAGTGTTCTTTCCCCAAAATACTGGGTTTAGTGATCCATGTTCTGCTTTGTTCTAATGAAAAATCCTTAACTATGAAGGAGATGATCTATAAATTTGAGTATTCCTTATAAATTATTTTTTTCTTTTCAGTTTAAAACTCTTTGTGGAGGTTATTTTATGGAAAAGAAATATTGTGAACATTTTTGGAAAATCAGTTATTTTCACATTTCCTGTGAGGTTCATCATTGCTTCTTGAACATAAGTTGTCATTTATGTAAATGCGCCCACATAGGAGATTTTACTCAGTTCCACAAGACGTGCCTTCCCAATGCTGTACTAGTTACGTGAAATGAGATGCTGTTGTTGGGGGGAATAAAAACTGCATGTCACTGATGTGCTGTAAAGCAAATGGAAGAGTTTCTACTTTTCTACTGTTCTTAAGCAATAGCAGAATTTAGTTTTTTCTGTATTTGGCCTTAGTCACCACCCTCATGAATTTATTCACTTTTTGTGTATAATTCAGTTGCTCACCACTGCTGTACATTTGCTTTATGCCAAACTTTGCAGAAAAAAAGAAAGCCGGGCATGTCTTGGAAGACCCTATCCAATGTTTTCTTCTAAGGTTGTTGGAAATGATTTAAAATGCCTTTACAGTGGCTCCTAGGCACTAATGTCCTATTATGCTTCTCTGAAACAGGATGAGTGACCTCCTGAGAACTTGTCATAGTATGCAAGTTTTCCTAGGTGACTCTGGCAAATAGATAACCTGTTGTGTCAGCTCTCATGTCTGAACTGAGTCAAGGTCTGTGTACCCTTCCTGGCTATGTGAAGAGATGATCCTTGTGCTGTGGATGGCATTCTGTGCTGCATTCCAGGAACACGGCCCTTCTTGACAGCTGTCACATATCATAAGTATCCACTGAGCTGTTTGTATGAAGCAGAAGGGGAAACTAGAAGTACATAAGAAAATTTCAGTAACTCATTCACCATAACTCAATCTAATTGAAATGTGCAGTTTCATGAGATCAAAGTGGGGAGGGAGGGAAAGAAGCTGCGATCGTCACTGAACTTCGTTGGTGAGCAGGAAATTTAATATAAAAAAATTAGTGAAATCAGCCAGAAAACAAATTTACAGACTTTTATGGCAGAGATTCACCCCCTGTTGTTCTGAGGTGGTTTACTTTGGGAAATATTGGTATGTCTTGGAATTATCTTCTAAGGAAAAGATATCAAAATCGGCAATTAGTCCTTTACAGTAATGGTGCATTAGGTATCCAAATGTACCAGCAAGATTGCAACGCAATACTGATTGTTGCACTCACATGTATTCTTGTAGGACCACTCTGCAGTATTTCCTGCATTCATTTTGTTCTACTGGTTTTAGAAATGGAGGAGTTTTAAGCTTTGGCAGAACATAATTCATGCCCTTTAGGTATCTAAGAAATCAGGGGGAAAACCCCCCTAATTTTAATGACATGGGAATTTCTGTACTCCCCACTTTTTTGTTCCTTTGCTTTTAGCAGGTATGGCATACTGCTTGGGGGAAATAATCTTTGAATTACTTTTACCACAAGCCAGATTTGTGCGTGATTTAGAGGGAGCAATAACTGAACAGCAGTCTGCATTGTAATAGTAAAGGAAAAGACATAAAACATAGTCAAAGTTATCAGTAAAGGCACTGCTGCCAACTCTGAAGAGCACCTGGCTAGGTATTAAAGGACACAAACATGATCCCCTTACTGAGCAGTATTTTACAGACTGTAGTTCAGAGCCAAAGAAAACAGCTTTTTGAGCTTTTAGGTGTCCATAAACAGCTAGATAAATATGAGGGAGCCAGAATAAGGGATAAACAAGGTAGCTAAGTATCAGCCTGCCACATTGGCTTTTGGAGCTCCTCAAATACCCAACTGAACTTGCAGTATATTACATTCCTATTGCTTTCCATGGTTCCTGGAGGTGGCGTTCCTAACGTCAGAGAGAGAGGGTCAATGGAGCAATGTCATGGTATAAACTCAAGCTGTGTCCTGTCATCTGTATAATTGCTGTCATTGCATAGTTGACCATATTTCCTTTGAGTTGGCAGTGACCACCAGTCTGTAGTCAGGACAGGGATTTGGAAGAAGAGCTGTACCTATGGTCTCTGATCTCCCTCTTGTAGCTGGTGCCAGCATTCAAAGCATTGCAAACGGGTTTCATAAACAAATCTCATTAAATGTTTTTAGACAGAGGAAAGCACATAGCCATAAATAGAAAACTGATAAGTGGGCAACTGTTAAAAATAGCTCAGTAAGAAATGGTAAGTGGAGAAATAATGTGGATATGATAGCATAAGGAATATTCTACATACATACTTGGAGCCTTTAGCAGTTGCCAAAACTCTGATGAAGTGAATGAAGAGCAAATGGGTTGTATTTCAAACACATACCATTACACTGAGCAACAGTAACATTTTATTGTTTCAGTCACATTTTTTGACTGAAGTAATAAAATTTGTAAAATAGAAAGAAAAATACAGGATTTATCTCTCCCTCCTGTCCTATTCCCCTCTCCCCCCATTTCAAATTCAAAACAGATCTCATGGTTAACAATATTGGCACTCAAGTTATGGAGATGTTTAAAAATCACTTGACAGATTCAGAGAAACATGCAGTTCAGTACACAACTAGAGTAATAAGAAATACTTTATTTCATATGAATTTTATGGTCATAGCTTATGTCTGGTGAAGCAAGAGAAGAAACTACTAAAGAGCTGGTTTCAGCTGCAGTCCTATGAAGATTTAAACATATGTTAGGTCTTGTCCTGTAGAAGTAGTCAAAGGCTGGTAAATCATATGGTGCAAGAAGGTTAAAATTTATTGGTCTGTGTTTTAATTTTGGTCTGTATTTTGCTCAGGTTTGGCCTGAATGATTACATTAATTAGTCTGAATAATTTTTTTCAAATTGAGCCCCTTTGCAGGTCTTGCTTTATGCTATTGCCTTGTAAGATGGCATTCACTTTTCCAGATGTAGTTGTACATTACCCATAAGCAATTATGTAGTCTTCTGTTTTTAAATTTATTGTTTGTTTTAAAATGGCAGAAAATCTGTAATATATTCCTAACCTGAAGACAAACAGCAGAGTATTAGGACCACTGAATGCTTAGCTTGTTTTGTTTTAAGTGATACCATTCCATCACTGATGAACGTTGAAATAATGGTTGATGTCATAGTCCACAATGTCTTAAAATCTGAGTTATGTGCATTTTACTTCTATTGTCCAGAACCAAAACTTAAAATACAGTCTTATGTGAATTCATTAACCTTTCTGCTGTTGTTCTCACTGAAATGTCAATGTGAAAAAATTGTGTGTGTTAAAAGGTTTTTTCCCAAAGTATCCTCACATAGGGATAAGTATGGAGTGGATGATCTTAGGTGCAGAATGCTCTCCTTAATATGAAAAGTGTACCTAATATTTCTCTCTCACTCTCCGCTTTATTTTTGCTCTGGACTAAAAAGAAACATAAATTATAACTAAGATCCTTTGTTCTGTAGGTTCTTCTTTCAGGTCTTTTCCCAGAGGGTGGTGTGAGCAGTCTGCTTTAGCATGTCTGCCAGCTGTAATGCTTCCATATACCCTGTCCTCTGCTGGGTGGGATATGAAGCACTCAGCTTTGTGGCAGAGGTTTATGTGGTTAACAGCTGGATGTTGTCTATATTTTAGGTGCTAGGAACATATGTTGCAATAGGAGGTTTCAAGAACCTGTTTGTGAAGTACTAAGTAGCCGCAAATTTGTTTAAAATGCTTCATTTTTACAGAATGCCTTACAACCCTAGAGAATAACAAATCACAGTGGATTAGTGACATGCCATCTGATTTTGTTCTGAGATACGGTCACTTGCTCGATTCTGAACTGGGTTTTTGCATCAGGGCTAAGGCATTACAGTGTCATGCTCTTTCTCCTTAACAATGGCTTTCTAATGGAAGTTTAACAGTGTAATGTATATTGATACAACGATATAATACACAGTCTAGGCTAATGATGGATCTGTATCAATAGAGTATCATAACCATTGTGTACAAGCAGGAACAAATTATTGACTGCGGAACTATCTGTACGTACATCAGTCTTTTAATTTCCACTAAAAAACTTTGAGTAGCAGCACTAAATACCTGAGCCAGATCTAACTGTGCAGTTCTGTTTTACTCTTTCATACCTATTCACTTGTTCTATTGATGATTCTCTGTTCTTTACAGAAACTTAGAAGGAACTTTGTGTTTTATTTGCATCATAACATGTCATTTAGTACTTTTTACTTAGCAGAAGAATCAAATCAGTGGTGATCTTCAAATGTGTACTTTAATAAATGCAACCGTGCATGCAGCCAAAAGACAGTACGTGAAAATACTTTGCAGATGCCCTGTGACTTCATTCACACTTCAGTGATTAATTGAAATGGGTAATTCCTTTAGAAAGGTAGTATATGTTTTCCTTGTTAATCTGTGTGGTAATCTGTGTTCCTCTGACAACTTAATAAGCAAAGGAGTTACATTATGGTTGTAAACCAGACAAACCTAAACCAGACTGCTACCTAATGAAAGTCACTTTTATTCAATTTTTCTTTTAGAATGCACAAGTTTGCACTATGTTCTTGCTTTGAATTGTAGCATTAGTTGCATATCTGTCAGTATTTCTCTTCAACTTCAATTAATTATGAAGCGGCAAATATTTGGTCTTATGAGAGGAAATCTACATGGAAGACATTCTCTTTTCTGTGCTCTTTTTCTTTTTCTTTTTTAATTATAGGAGGGGGTTTCTATGTTAGTGCTTGATTCGTGAGGGTTTAACAAAGGGGATTGCACAACCTCCTTTCAAAAAAGGGATTGATTCCTGTCTATTTTTCAAAAGAAAGTGTAGTTATACTGCAGAAAAACATTTTGTTCTTTGGATCCTGAACTGCCTTGGCAAAAGATACCACAGCTCAGGATATCCTCTGCTGTGTTTGCTACTGCATTCACAATTTCATGTTGTTAGACAGGTGGGACTCTAATTATTATTACTTTTTTTTTTCTTTTTCATTCTGAGATGATGTTCTCTGCTTGCACTGAGTAAAGCTGGAGATCTAATTAGCAGCCTTGAACTCACTGCAAGAGCTGTAGATATGTAAACCTGTAGTCTCTGCTAAAACAGTGGGGATCTTGGTCTGAAGATGTTTCAACCATCTTCTTTCCTGAACCTGGTGTTGTAATGCAGAAGATTTGCATGATGCAGCTTTTGTGTCTTATAAAAAGCAATATGTTGGCTGTTCTTCTTTTGTGCACCAATTATTAATCAAAGATATTTTTCCTCAAGCACTCTGAATTTACATGCTTACAGAGAACCCAGTTTTGATACCACACCAATGAATGGTAAATAAGTATGATTCAAATCAGGCTCTTAGATCCTTTGAAGAAGAAGCAAATTATGACCAAGATCAAATTGTCTCATGTGAAATTTTGGATGAGGTGAGCTTTGAATAAAGCCTGTACTGAATATTAAAGCCAACAGTAGGAATTAATAAAATAGTAGTATCCACACTCACTAAAGGAATATTAATTTATGAAACCTAGAGTAGAGACATCTACAGGAAGATTTTTTTCATCAGGGAAGTCTATTTGTAAGCATTTTCAAAGATGTACTTCTGCATCAGCAATGTCCTTATTTTTGAGCTTCACTCTTTATTTTCCATGTACTTTAGCACTCATTTATTTTGGTCATAGCCAGGGAAATTCCAGCCATATCTAATTACAAGGTGTCATTACGCAATATAATTTGTGTTGGGATAATTCTTTTCTACAATACATAACACTTCTGTCTGTACTACAAATGCCCAGTGCTTTCATGTTTCTTTGAAATTGCTGAAATAATTGGTTGCCATTTTAGGACGATTCCAGTGAATGAAAAGGACACCTTCTCATACTTCATCTACTCAGTGAAGGATGACAAGAACAAACCAGATCTAAAGATGGATAGGAGGAAAATGTTGGGACTGAGACTCAGGCTACAAATCAAAAGACCGAGGTTTTGTTGATATGCAAAACCTTTCTTTGTAACTCTTTCTCCTGAGAGAAATTATTTTTTGTAACTTTGTTGATTTGTTTGAAAACCATCTCTTATGAAACAAATTTCATCAGCAAAAATATTTTATATAAATGTCACTGATATTGTTGCTCAAATGGGTATGTCTGGAACTTCAGTGAGTTGGACTCGATGACCCTGATGCGTACCTTTCAATTCAGCATATTCTATGATTCTATGAAATAAAAAAATATTGTTTCTAGCTGTATCTAATATAAAGTTCTACAAGTGTCCCTTCCTCTTCCTGGAATTGCATTTATATTTCCAGCTTTCTGGATGCTGGGGAACAGTAAGCGTCTTTCAGGTGCTCTTGTTTTTGACCCATATTTTCAGAATTTGCTCTCTTTTATTTCCAAGTGCAGATATAGATTAACAGAGTTGGTCAGAGTGATTTGCATGATATGATTTGGGGGCTCCATGGGCTCCTTAATGAGGTATACGAACAGGGTCTAGAGTGGAATATTTGCTTCCTTGCTTGTACAGTCTGGTTCACCCTCCCATCTTCTATCTCTGTCACAGAGTTGGAGGATGGGGTTGGGAGCCTGGTTTCCTGCCTTGGGTTGCAGACAAACTGCTATTCTCCTGTACCCCTCTGGGTTTAAAGACTATCATGATCTGAATATGCTTTCCCTGACGCAGCAATGATGCTTTTTCTGTCATCAAGATTTCTTTGGTCAATAATCTGGTAAGGTTCAGATTTACCTGCACTCATCAGGTAAACCAGGCTGTTCCTGAAATATACTGCTAACAAAAGAATGACTGCAGTGTTGAGTGTATAGAACTGGGTGTTTTTATACATATATATGTATACATGCATTATTATGCTTGCTCTGAGTTTGGGACTGGCAACAGGACCTGCAATGCAACTCATGTTGCTGAATCCTTAGACTGAAGTATTCTCCATAACTTACAAGAATAACATGTTCCTCTACAATAAACACTTGCTATGACAATTGCTGCTGTAGATAAGTAGTCCTGTGTTCATAACAGTGGTTATCTTTTCCCCTTACAGCATCGAATTAAATAGCAGTAAAGTGATCCCTCTATTAGAGTCGTAACCTGATGAACTAAATAGTAGTGTCATATCTATTTTCAGAAGCTTTGTTGCTAAAAACAGATCTTCACTCTGTGGACTGCTTTAGCCTTTCCCAAAGTGACAGCATTTCACTAGAAATAGCTTGCTGGGCCTTTTTGCCAAGCTCTCCCTTGTAGTGCCCTGGTTTGTGAGAGCAGACAGCTGGGCAAGTTTGGCGTTTTGAAGGTTGTGATCACAGCAGTTTCATAAGTGCTTTATTTCAGTTCTCTTCTGGCTGTGCCGGGGACAGGTGCGGTCTGGTTCTGATTTCACTGTTCCTCATTCCTTATCTGACCTGGTAGTTAATCAAGGGCATGAGAGAGGAACAAGAGAAAGCAGGAAAGGAATGGCCTGAGACGGACAGACAGCGAGAGTGTAATGCCGAGCATCTGACTTTCCTCATCCAGGAACTGGCAGATCTGCCTGTCATTCAGTGCTGCTCTGTGTACTGACACTGCCCTGTGCAAAATGGATTTCTGAGTGTTAACCATCATGTTCTTCTTTTCCAAAGGGTCTTCTGTAGGATTTCATTTGCAGAGCACAGAGGGCAATATCTAGGGTAATTCCAGGGCTTAGTGACTGTGATCTTTTGTCAACTCTACTTGTGAGCGAAATTAAACTTGGTATGAGCGCCCACAATCTGAGCTTGTGCAACACAATTCCTGGCCAATGAGTGAAAAATCATAAACCTGACAAGTATTTATGAGAGAGAAAAATGAGATGTCATATTATAACAGGAATATATTCATTAAATCTATCAATTTCACAGAAACCAAGAATTCCCTCTTCAGTAAAAGGCTTTGAGTAGGTTTATAAAGTCAGATATTCTTTTATGACTTGTAACTTTTTTATGCTAAAACACAGTATGTTTAAATTCAGGTCAGTATTTTCTAAGGAAAAAGATTACAAAAAAGGTTGAGTTAATGTGATATTACAGTAGCCACTCTGTTTTTGAGAGGATATTGGCCGGTGTCTGTGAATCAGCTTATTGCAGCTGGAACCATACCTGGAAAAACCTTCTTGCAGAAACAGTAAGCCTGGCATGGGTAAACCTTCAATGTCAGCAGCCTTATGCCACATCCCATCATCAGAGGATTTGATGCTGCAGGAAAATAGCAAAGACTTCAAAGAATAATTTCCAATAGTCTTTCCCACACAAGGGAGGTTGTTCCTGAAAGAACCTGGAGTGTGAACTTCACAGTGTCTTCCTACCTACCCAGAGGAGCAGAAAGGTATCTTTTCTATCAGAAAGGAGATAGACCCCAAAACTGAAAATCTGGTCTTCAGCTTCTTGAGGGCATTCACTTTATGTGGTCAGAAGTAATAGTCAGTGTGGTGGTGGTGGGAACGACTGAGTGCTATGTATACTCAATGTAATTAAACTTAATATCAGTTCATACTGTAAAATTAATTTCACTGTTACTAGCAGGGAATCTTTGCCAGTGTTGAGTTTCCAGCAAAAAATTTGCTAATGGAAGTCAAAGCACTGGTAAGACAGGTTATAGCAGCACATGATGGAGCTGACCAATTCATTCACTGGGAAGGGGCCCTGACTTGCTGTAACTTCAAAAGTCAACTCATAGCCTCATGTGTAAACCTTTATTACTGGAGGGATTCAGACCATTTTTGGAAAAAGGGATGCAGTGCAAGAGGTGACTGGTCTGTCTGTGGGATCTAGTATGCTAGTACGGATGGGCAGGTAAGATACATTCAAAGGGGGGAAAAAAAAACAGAATGGAAGCAAAGTTCAGCTGTATTTGTATCAGACGAATGTCATGAACCAATATGTATAACTGGCAGGTTTTAGCAGGTTAGATTGGCACCTGCTGCTGACAGAGAGGAGCTCTGTGCTGTTCCTAGCCCAGTGGGTGGTATCAGTTTCTCATGCAATTCTCCAGCCTCTTGTGTCTTTTCATCTGATGGTGGCATGTCATGGAGGCACTGCTTGTCTGATTTCTGTTGCCTTGGTTTCAGCTACTGTTGGCGGTTAGAAAAACAGGAGGTTTAGGGTTTTTTTAGTTTGATTTTTTTGTTGTAGTAAAAAAGCATTTAAAGCACCTTTTTGTATTAGTTAAATAATGATTGTAATCGCTGTGCTAAGACAGTTTGCAAAGCGTTGCTCACTTTTGCCGCAACCATGTTCCCAGATGCTACACAGATGCCCAGTTCTTTGGTATGACACTCATTCTTGGGTAGCTTTAAACTGTCCTGTACAGGATCTGTAAGTGTGAAGGGTGGAAAAAGCATGGATAGAGACTGAAGAAAGGTAAAGGCTTTTACTGCTCAAATCCTTCCGTGACCTAGTTTTCTTTAATAGAATAGCAAATGAGCACTGTTCAGAGAAGCATGGACATGATAACATGTCATGGATGCTAATGTATAAGAACACATAAAAAATAAAAAAATAATCTATACGTGGTGTGTGGGATTCACATCACACTCAAAAAGTCAAGAAACACCTCTAATATTTTAACAAAACAAGTGTCTAAATGTATTTCATTGTTTGAGAGCAACACAACTTACGTATTATACCTAGGAATGTTAGCTCCTAAATGTATCTGTTCACAAATGGCAGCCTTGACTTTATTTTAAACTTAGCATTAGCACTAGGTGTCCTTTCAGTATAATTAATTCATCAGGATAATGAAGAAATATGGTCTAAAAAAAGTACAATTATGCATGGCTGAGTAACTGTAAAGTCTCAAAACCCTATTTTCCAAAGTGAAATTTAAACTCTGATGTCCAAATAAATCACAGTTTTTCACTTAAAAGTAATGAAAATTTTTAGCTGTAGCCCAAACGTAAAGCTCTCTAGAGAGAAGAAGTTGTATTGTGTGAGAACTGGCTTTAATAAGTGTAAACCCTCACTGAATGGTATCAGTTTTGTTTATTTGCCCATGGGCCACATTTGGATTAATCTGTGGGAACTTTAGTGTTTCTTATCACCCAATCACACAAAAAATGACTGTGTGTCTTCAAAAGAAAACTGAACCTCAGTCCTCCGTAAGGTTACATCTTGTAGTACTAATCAGTCATCATCCCTATTGTGTACAGAGATCAAAATACAAAAATCCTTAACTGTACCTCTATTTCTGAACTTTTTGAGTGCTTGCAGTAATACAGTTTAATTTTCAACAAGGTTCCTGCTGGATAGTCAGGGTAGTGGTGACAAAGTCTATCACCACTTACAAATGTAACAACTAAGTTCAAAGCCTTGGGACAGGGCTGTTTGTTAGCAAAGAGAGCTCAGAAACTGAGACAAAGTATTAACAATCAGGGAGCAAAGGGTGATATGTTGTGACAGCTAGAGGTATTGCACTAATAGCCTGATAACTCATCTGGGAGACCCTCTGCTTGTATGCTTCTTTGTTATTCAGATTATTTCCTCCTGAAGTAAATGTGGGTTTACTTTGGTTCTTCCTGTTGCACCTATGTAAGTGGAAAAAAAAAAAAGGTAAATAAATGCTGTGTACAAGCAAGATGCTTTCAGAAAGCGACCTGTTTTTAGTTTTGGGGGTTTTTTTTGCCTGCAGAGACTGACCTACTTGATTTAATTTTTCTAGTCAATTTTAGCTTGTGAAACTTTGGGAGTTTGATTTTTTTTTTGCTTGTTTGTTTTTGGTTTTTGGTTTTTTTGTTTACCTGGCTGTGGTGGCTGAATGACAACTCCTCTTGACCCACCCAGAACCACTGCTGGTGTTCAGGCAGGGAAATCCCAGGGAAGGAGGACTGGTGCACCCCAGCCGGCTGCAGGCCGGGCAGTGAGGAGCACAGGGTGATCCCTGATCTAGAGACATGATCAGTGAAGGTTGAATTACCTGTTGGGGCCTTGAGGGCATGTGTGGCAGAGGGCACCTTGCGGGTGCCCTGGAATGGAGCAGCACACTCCTTTTTGTTGCGTGCTGTTGACAGCAGGGACACTGGATACCCCTCAGGAAAATGGATAGCCTTTTAGATAGCATGTTGCCACTCCAAGTGCTGGCGTGCCACCTTCCCCCTTTCCCTCTCTTTTCTCTCTTCTCTGTCAGCTTTCCTTGTGCTGAACTCCAGTGCTGCTCAGGATGGGCTGCATGAGGCCCCATGGTGGCTCAGGCATTGATGCTCCTCCAACCAAGGTCAATGTTCTGGGTGTAAACAAGCAGGAGTGAGTTGGAGCACTCACTTCTGAAATGTTGGGATACTGGGGGGTCCTGAATGGGAATGATGGCAGTCCAGCAGGTGGTTGCTGTGAACCTCTCTCTGGCCAGGCTGTGCATGTTGAAAGGTGCCTCCTGTGAGCTCTGCTGCCTTGCCTGGTGCTCATCCCTGGGATGAGTGTAGATCATGGAGGTCCTTCCTGTTCACTAAGGTGGAAATGTTCCTCCCCAACAGCTTTCTGCTACTTAGGTATCTCTTTCCTTTCCTCTTGGGATACCTTTCTAGGAGAAAAACACATCAAAGTTGTTCTTAGAAGTTGCTACTAAGGAGTAGAGGTCTAAGGAGTAAAGAATTTAATTTCCCTTCATTCCAAGGCCTTCACACAAACTATTGGGCTGGGCTGGTGCTGTAGCCATTCCCTTTGCTTGCCAGAAGGAAGTCTGAAGCACTGCAGTAGCACCTTACAGAGCAAGATAACTTTGGGAAAACTAATTTTTAAATATATGTATTTTTAAAGCTCTTCCTAGAAGACAAGCTCTGTCTGCCTTCTGGGTTGGTCAGGAGCTAAAGGTTCTCTTTGTGTGCCAGAACCACTTTGGTGGATATAGGTGAGTTTGGGGAACGTGTAATAACCCAATTGGCTATCACCAAAAGGTGGCAGCGTCTACATCTGCTTTTCGTTATAGCCCATGCTGCTAGTTAATCCTAGATTTAGGTGCAGTGGGAACAGGGCAGTTGCAATTGGTGCTGGATGAGTAACAACAGTGGTTCCATGTTTGCTTAGTCTTGATGTTTTGTTGGCTAACCCAAGTGAGGATAAATAGGCAGACAAACAGATTAATGCTACTGATGGGCACTGGGAAGTCATCCATGTCTATATTTCGTCTCTTCGTGGTGGCCCCAAGCTAATCCCTGGGTCAGAACACTTCCACGTCTGAGGATTCAACGTCCTGGTCTCAGTGTGAGACTACCCAGAAACAAGGGTGCTGGGAAGAATCTGCACTGGGATTTCTACAGCAGGAAACAAGCAATGCAGGCTCAGCAGTGCTGTGTCATGAGATACAGTGCAAAATACTCAAGTTAGGCCATAAAGGAAAATACAACTCATGTGCATTCAGACGAAAATAATCTTCCCCTCCCTCCTAAAAATAGTCTCTACATAGCAAAAATAAATGCATCTCTATATATTTGTATTTTTAACTTTGGGGGTAAACCATTCTTCATGTGGTAAAATGACTGATGATTGTCTTCACATTTTGTCTCATTTTTAGTTATTATGTGAAATAAAAAAATATTTAGCCAGCTTGAATGAATTCTTTTATCTCTCCTTAAAGGATCAACTTTTGTCAGAGTCCCTTAATGTTTTTCCTTCAGAGAAATATTCAGTAAGATTGCTCTGTTGCCCTTTTAATTTCCTTCTACCTTTTTCTGAACTGCTGTGTTGCCTCAAGGTAACACGTTAATTAAATTAGGATAAAAACTTTATGTTTCAGTGCAGAAAAAGAATTGGGCATGTTTGTTTGTTCTATGAAGGAATTTTTTGCTTTTTATCCTGTAAGGCCCCTCTGAAGTGCAACATTGACTGAAATCTTTGCAAACAACACTTTGTGTGCTGGGGCCTGATGTTTTAGTTCTGTTAAAATCAGTAGCTTCAGTTGTAAAGGATGAGAGCCAGATTTTGCTTTGAAAGTCTCTTCTTGCAGCAGTTTACCTGCAGTCAAGTTCTGGTACTAGGGGGCTAAAGCGTCTCTGTCTCACTCACATCAGCTGAAGTCAATGTTAATTGGGCACTCGTACTCAGAGACTGGCCTTTAGACTTTTATACATACACTCAGAAATTATTTTAAACTTATGAATCTTATTTTCCTGTTATATAACAGTCCCTTGCTACAGAAAATGCTATGCCCATACCTTGTAGACAAGAAATCAAAGGTGGGGGCAAGCACCCTTAGAAAATAACACACTCATATGTGATTGCTTTTGTCATGTGCTTGCAGGACCAGTGTAAAATTTTCCAAATGATTAATATTATATGGAATACCAATGACAAATATTACAGATTTCTCCTCTGATCACAGTGGTACTAAGGTAAATAAGTGAAAATAGTGCTGCTTGTTGAGAAGGGTGTTGTTCTAGCATTAGAGGTTCCCTGGATTTCCCTGACTGGTACTGAATCCATCCCTGGAATAATACAGTGCACTAGTGGTTTTTGGATAGTGCTTCTGGTTTAGTCTTAAGCAATTTAGGTAGCAATTTGGAGCAATGTTCAGTAATAATAATATTGATCAAATGACTTGCTGGACATATAGAAAAAGTTTTGAACAGTTTATAACTAAAATGAGGCTCAAAAATACTTAGGTAATATTATCCATTCATGGACCCTTGCTCCATAAGGAAAAGGGTTACTTTGTCTAAAAGTTCATGTAATACTTTCAGGTTTTGATGTTTTAAAATATATATTATATTTTTAATGTATTATCTAAGTAGGTGAATACTATTTTATTGTCTATGTTTATCAGAACATGCCAGGTTTATGGCATGATATGTAACAGTAAAAGCAAAATGCATTTGTATATCAGAACTTGACCTTTGTGACAGAATTTGATGGGAAATGTTTTTTTTGAGATCTTTGAAATATTTTATCTCCTGTTTCAACATCTCATATGCATCACCATTTAACTGAGTATGTAATATTTATATGCATTGCAATTTTTTCACATAAGTAGAAATGAAGTGGTTGAATTAAGATTACAATAGGATGTGAACAATTCAATATTAAGATGAAAAGTGAAAGATTTCACCTAAAGTCTTGGAACAAGGTTAGAGTTTGTGTTCCATTTTTTTACAATTTCTCATCTCTCATATTTTAAAACATTTTCAAAAATAGAAATTGAAAAGAGTAACGCTCACTGTAGTTGTCTAATTTATTGGATCAAGGTCTACAAGACTACCAAAATTCCTGTCATTTCTTATTAATGACTTTGAAATTGATCCCTGAGTCAGTTCTTAAAAGCTTTAAGAAATGTACCTAGAAATTTCCCTTTTCCTGAAGAAAATTAGCAAACTTAACTTCACCATGCTGATAAAGTCTGCAGAAACTGAACTTGCTAAGCCCCCCTGGCAAAAAGGAAAGGCTACCTTTCACATTGCCTCCCATTTTCAGAGGGGAAAAACCCCAGACTTCAACCTCCTAGTTTCAGCTATTTATATTCAGATGAAGAGTAGTGGAGTCCTTTGCAACTCCTTTGTTATCAACCTCTTTCTATCTCTGTCCACTATTTAGTGAAAAGTGTATACCTGTTGCTTAGGCCAGGGGTCCCCGCATTTCATTCATAACCTCTTCATGATGTGAAACCACTTCCTTAAACCCCAGGCTTATTTCACTCCATCAGTCTTAGAGTGATCTCTGTTTTTCACGAACAAGTAAATCCTGAAAGCTCAAGGGGTAAAAAAAAGATATGTTCTTACTCTAAGACTACATAGCTCCTCTTCTGACTCATCCCTCCTCTCTGATGAGTCTCACCTTCACTTGGTCTCTGCTGTGCTGCCTACAATACCCTTGCTGCTGGTCTGGTGGAAACCAAGAGCTCTGCAGCTGCAAGAGGTCCATCCAGTGCCTGCTGAGTTTTGATGTGTCTCTATGTACGTAGTATAGGGAGTGTTATGGTGTTTATTTCCTGTGTTGATTCCAGATGCATCTGAACTGCAATCAGAGGTGGCACTGAGAGTGTTTTAAATCCGGCTGGGTATCTGGCAGCACAGCAATCAGCATTGTGGGAATGGTACAGGCTACCCAGGCCACCCAGGTCTCTATGGGTCATTCTTTCAAGGATTCATTTAGCTTGGTCTGTAGGTCATAGTCTTTACTGATGTGGCTCACGGGTCCAGTTAAGTTGTCTTAATCTTCACATGTTTTGCAAAATGCCATTTTAAGTATGTAGACACTTGGCTTCATCCAAGTATGCCTGGTGAATCATAGACTGTGTTATGAATTTTTTTTGGAAGAACTGTCTGCTTGCCAGGAATGAGACACTTCTCTGTCCACAGTCTTTTAGGGAAGGAAAATAACAAAAAGGCAGACAATGCATCTGGAATGACATATAAAGTCTCAGTATTTTTGTTTATTGAAGTAAAATGCCTTGGGCACATCCTTTATTTTTTTGGAATCACAACTTGATTCTGAATTACCAGACTCTGGAAAATCTCTCCCAAGTGTGCTGAAAATGTATTCTGCACCTTGGAAAATACCCAGAGTGATTAAAGAATATCCCAAGAACAACAGGCTAGCATTCTCCAAAACATCACCTTTTTAATTTTTTCCAAGATTTTTAGCAGCCTCCAAGATTTTATTTTAAAGACCTTAAGACAAAAATCTCTTCTTGTTTAATACTGATGGTAATTACATCATGATAGTAGAAAGCAACCTGACCTATGGTAAATACTTTCCATTTTGGCTATAAATATAGCTTTCCCTGTGTAAATCAATTTGCATTTCCTTTATTAAGTCTGTAGAAAGTTGCTCCCACACAGAGTCTGGGGATAGGAGTCTCCAGAGAGCAGCTGAAAAACCCACCTGTTCGGGCAAGCATTGAAGGAAGATGATGGATGTCAGTGTGACTGGTTCGTGCAGATGCCCTCACGTATTTACCCATTCATAGCCGACGCTCTGTCTTTTCCTACCACGCAGCCAGGATCGGAGGGAGGTTGAGCCTTTTCTGCCCTATTAACTTTGGCATGTTTGCTTTGCTTTTATCTCCCAGTCTCCTCTCCCCAGTAGCAACTGCCTTGCCCTCAGTCCGGAGGATGGCCCCATGACTCCTTTGTTTAACTGCTGTTATAAGCTGCTGCACAAATTGCTTGGCAGAGGGTGATTTGTAGTGACAAGGCTTGAACCTTATCCCTGGAGATTCACCAGATACCTCTGCAATGCTCTGCATCTCTCAGGACGGGGAATAGGAAGCCCGGCTCCCACTTCCAAGCCTGATCTTGCATCATCCCAGCTATTGCATAACAGTTTAGCTGAGATGCAGTGGCATGTCCTCCTTCTCTCTGTTACATTAAAATGGTTCTGCTTGTTCACAGCAGGTGAGTGGATCCCTCTTTCCCATTATTTAGGGATCAGTATACACACAGAGATTTACACGTGTCCTTTAAGAATTACAGTGATAGATCAACCAGATCAGCAAAAATGATGCTTTTTAAAAAAGTATTTTGAGAAGAAATGGGTAATTTGTTTAAGAAGAATGTATAGGGTGAAAATTGTGTATCCTTGAAGTGTCACAGTTTAACTCACATAATTTACCAGTATTGAGAAAATGGCAGAGGATTAATTTGGAAGACAATTTTACTTTTATCCTCTTTTCTTTTAAAATTCCTTTGCTTTGAAATTTCATGTTTTGCTTCTCTTTATTTCTCATTTTTTCACTGAATCTGTCATGTGTGTTAATTTTCCATTGAAATCTTGTTGCTGTTCCCGAACTTTTCCTAATTTTCACCTCATATTTAGAGTTCTGATGAAGATTGTATGATCTGTTTTAGTCCTTTAACTTGAAAGTTTTGGTTTTGTGATTATCTTGCTTTTGTGTTTTTAAATTGTATCTGATACCTATTGTCCCTGCTAGAACTAAAACAACTCCCTTCTCTTTCCCACCATATCTTAGGGTCCCATAATCCCAGAGCTGATGTCTCTTTACACTCTCAAACCTTTGAATGATAACAAAACAAAACTATAGACCTTCTCTCCTTATTATTTTCCACCTGCAGAAATACCTAAATGCCAAACAGAGGCATGTGAGTGCATGAAGTCACGTGGCAGATGTGGACATTTTTGGCCAACTGGCTGCAGAGTTACCAGGCATCTTTTTTGCTGCTCTGAGGGTGAGTTTGTAGCACCTAAAGGTGGCTATGGGAAGAAGCTGATGGGAGTTCTGTTGCTGGATTTGGGATAAGGAGTCACCAGGTGCAATCTCCCATTATTGTTTGTGACTAAATCCCAGAGACTGATTCAGGCTGTCTTGGTGGTCATGAGGTTACTTCTAAGTAAATGAACATAATTTCTCTTCCATCCCTGGAATAAGCTCATATTTTGCTGCTCTGATTAGATTGGTGCTAAGACTCAGTGAATAGTTAGGAAAGTTAAAGGTGTCAGTAATTTTGCTATCTCGTGATCTTGAAGTATGGGTAGAGCTGTCTTGGTGATGATAAAGTGGGGGACCAAAAGTGTATATCCATACTTTCTGTCTCTTTCATTACAAATTTCAGGAAAAGTCTTTTGGCTTTGTCTGATCGAGGGGACAACTTACAGTTTCACAAATCAACTTTATGCTGTTAGAGCTCGTGGCAGGCTTATGGCCTCAGTACTAAAAGCCCAAGAGAAATAAAATGCCAATGGCTTTGAATTAAGAGGCTCACTTACAGACTTTATATTCTTTATACTTGCAAGAATATATGCAAATTGTAAGAATTGTGGACTTTCAGGATAAAGTAATTCAATTTACTTTGAAAAACAGAGCTAGGGTTCCTGTATGTTTCACTAGAGAAACAGAGCATCCAGCCAAGTAACCAAACTAATTGATGTATGTCTGGACAAAGAGAATCTGGCCTTGGACATGAGCGATATTTTACATGTACTGTATCAGTGTATTGGTTATTTTTTGTGTTAGGTTATATTTTAGTGTTTAGAAGACCCACAAAAAAAAATCATTGCCTTTAAGCATTCAAAACTGAAGCAGTTACTGCCTCAAAACAAATTTTTGTAAAACTTGTGATTCTCTGGTAAATTGGGAATACTGAAATATTGTTTGTACAATGGATATATTGTCTTGTTACATGCTGTGCAAAAATTTCCTTTTGCACCAGGGACATTAACGATGTCACATTCACTATATTTTTATGATACATTTAAGGTATCTTTGAAAAAGTTGGAAAAAGTTTTTCTTTGTATATTAAAAGTGTCACAAAATCATGAGCACAAAAGCACAGATGTTCTGCGGCTGACACACAGGCTTGGGAGTGCTTGTTTCTGCATCAAGATATTGTCTAACTAGATAAAACAGCTAAACATTTTTTTTCTGTCAGAGATCTAAAGAGATGAATGACAGGTCTTATAATAATGGTAAATATGCTTGGGGCAATGCAGAGGCCAAAGACCATGACCCTGCATTGGTAGAACACTGTTTGCAGGGAGAATCTTAAGAATTTTAGTAGACTCAAACATGCATGGGAACATTTGGGATGCTTTCAGCCTTTTTCTTTTTTTATCTCTTTGGAATAACTTATAAATATTTAAGAATGCCCCTGTGACATGTCTGGTCCTGTGTGAAAAAATTTAAGGGAATATAATTTAGAATTGTATCCCAAGTGCTTATAAGGACTATTGTAAGGTTAGAAATTCCCTTGAAAGCACTCATTTATAACTGTGCTGGAATCCTTATATGTGACTAACAAGGAAAATCCTGCTCGACAGGTATGAGCTAATCTGCATGTCACAGAGGATGAAATAAGTGGAATAAAATGACCAAAAGAATCATAGAATCATTTAAGTAGGAAAAGATCTTCAAGGTTGTTGAGTCCAACCATTAACACAGCGCTGCTAAGTCCATCACTAAACCACATCCCTAAGTGACGCATCTGCTCATCTTTTAAATACCTCTAGGGATAGTGACTCAAACACTTCCTTGGGCAGCCCATTCTAATGCTTAATAACTCTTGGTCCTGTGCAAGGCTGAGTTGGATTCAAGATCCTTGTGGGTCACTTTCAACTCAGCATATTTTGTGATTCTGTGAAGAGACTTTTCCTAACATCTAATCCAAACCTCCCCCAGTGCAAATTGAAGCTGTTTTCTCTTGTCTTATCACTTGTTGAAGAGTGACTGATCCCCACCTCACTACAACCTCCTTTCGGGTAGTTGTAGAGAGTGATAAGGTCTCCCCTGAGCCTCCTTTTCTTCAGGCTAGACAAGCCCAGCTTCCTCAGATGCTCCTCATAAGACTTATGCTCTAGACCCTTCACCAGCTCCATTGCCCTTCTCTGGACCTGCTCCAGCACCTCATTATCCTTCTTGTGGTGAGGGGCCCAGAACTGAATACAGCACTCAAGGTGCAGCCTCAGCAGTTCCACGTACAGGGGGACAATGGCTGTCCTGGTCCTGCTGGCCATACTATTTCTGATACAGGCCAGGATATCATTGGCCTTTTGGCCACCTGGGCACACTGCTGGCTCATGTCCAGGAGCTGCTGTCGACCAGCACTGTCAGGTCATTTTTTGATGGGCAGCTTTCCAGCCACTCTGACCAAAGCCTGTAGTGCCGCATGGTGTGGTTGTGATCCAGGGCAGCACCCTTGTTTAACCCTTCACCTTGTTGAACCTCATCCAATTGGCCTTGCAGCATGCATCCACCCTGCCCAGATACCTCTGCAGGGCCTTTCTAACCTCCAGTAGATCAACATTACTGTCCAAATTAGTGTTGTCTATGGACTTACTGAGGGTGCATTCAATCCCCTCATCCAGATCATTGATAGAGATATTAAACAGAACTGACCCCAATACTGAGCCCTAGGGAAGCCAGACTGGCCACCACCTGGATGTAACGCCAGTCACAGTCACTCTCTGGGCCCAGCCATCCAGCCAGTTTTTTTGCCCAGTGAACAGTGCACTCACTTGACAGGGGGAGAGCTGTAACCCCCCTTATGCAAGATCCAGAAATGATCACTCTGTACAGAGTCACAGTGTGACACAGAGTGAACATTTATTAAACGTGGATGCCGGCTTTTATAGGGAGAGCAGGGACTTTTCTGGAACAAAGGGTGGAGACTGGGAGGAGTATTCCAGGAGTGGCAAATCGCAGCAACAAGGGGTGGAACTGTCTGAACTTGGACAAATGGGAAACTGTCTCTGGGGAGAACAGGTGAAACAGGGTAGGATGAATAAGGAAAGAGCTTACATTGAACCAATAGGAAAAAGGGTAACAGGGGTACAGTGCAGGGAATAACACATTTTTATAATAAAATATATTATACTAATAATAAAACAATTGTACAGTGGAGTAAAGGCACTGTGAAACAAACACTCTTGGAGTTCCGACAAGCACATTCAGTGCACCACGACCTAAGTACATTCTTATATTTTTTTCTTCTTCTTCTTCTTCTTCTGAATTCTTTTCACTAATTTCCCTCAGCCACTCATAAGTCTCCATTGGGGCACCTCCAACACTCACCCAAGCCATGAGCATCCAGTTTCTCCAGAAGAATGCTGTGGGAAACTGTGACAAAGGCTTTACTGAAGTCCAGGTAAACAACATCTACAGCCTATCCCTCATTACACAGGACTGCTGATAAAGATGGGAAGTGATTTGGTGAGGACTTCTACCAGCTCCCTCAGCATCCTTGGGTGGATCCCATCCAACTCCATAAGCTTGAGTGTGTCTTAGGTGTGTATCAGGTCACCGACCTTTCCCCCTTGGATTATGGGGGCTTCATTCTGCTCCCTGTCCCTGTCTTTGAGCTCAGGGGGCTGGGTACCCACAGAACAACTGGTCTTACTATTAAAGATTGAGGTAAATAAGGTATGAAGTATCTCAGTCTTTTTCTCAGCCTTTGTCACTGTATTACCCTCTGTATCCAATAAAGGATGGAGATTCACCTTAGCTCTCTTTTTTTTGCTGGTGTCTCTGTAGGGACACGTTTTATTGTCTTTTGCAGTAATAGACACATTAAGAAAAACTAGTGAAAGCTGCCTTGCAGGGCAGATTGAAGTTTCTGTGCAGAACTAAGTGGCACAGCAGGAAAAGAATGCTGAAACGTGTGTGATGAAGAAACTAAACAAATATAAATGAGGTGATACTGACACTTACTTCTCATTGAAAGTTTGTTAGTGTTTAAATGGCTCCTGCAGTTTTCTTGAAGGTTTGGAGCAGAACAGAATCTACACCAGCAGACTCAAAGCTGAGCTGTAGTTTAACAGAGGCAAGCTGTCAGCAACTTGATCACATCATCAAAGCTGATATAAATATACCAAGATGACTGAGTCATTCAGTGTCTGAAAAGTATCATGTACAGTGATTTATCAGTCACAGGGAGAGAGGAGTGAGCCCTTGGTGATCTGATTGCTTGACATGCTGCTTAATGGTGTTATAAATTTGGATATTGAAAAGGGGAGTCACCAATAAAAAGTGTGTTCACACACGAACTGGAGTGAATTCAAGTGCATGCAGCATAGGGAAAAACACTATGAATGCATCAGATTGTTGATTTTATTTTTTTTTAATAAGCAGACTTATTTGATTAATTATGAACTTCTAGTGAACCTCTGGAACTTTTCTTTATTTCCAGCTATTTAATTACAGTAATTATGGAATAGCACTGATGATTCCACTCCCTAGCATCCTCTGAACATGAAGTAAACCTTTCTAGCAGTATGCAAATCCTTAAAGGTTTATTTTAGCAGTATATTCATACATATGGATATTTCCATACTATCTCAAGGGTCACAGAAATCAGTGGAAGTCCTTCTACTGATGCTACTGGACATCAGCTGAAAGCTTAGAATACTAAAGAGATGTTCTCATTGTAATGCCTTACAAAGTGTACAGGAATGTAATAAAATATAGGCAAAGTACAAAAGTGTATTGAGTGGTACCAATTTCCAAAATTTGTGACTGGAATAATTAGGGTAGGTTGTTTGGTTTTGTTGTTGTTGTTGTTGTTGTTGTTTGTTTTTGGTTTTGTTTTCTTTTAAAATAAGTCCCATCACTTTGTTTTCATGTCACTGGAAAAATATTTGGGTCTTTTGAAATTAAATGAAAAAGCACATGCTCTTTTATACCTTCAGATGAATCTTTTGTTTAGATGTATACAGCTTGTCAAATGCTTCAGCTTCTGAGAGAATGCACTCTTTCATCTATTGGTATTTATTAATATAAAGCTTGAACATTTTGCTAGTCATAATATCATGACACCTAGTGTCCCTTTATATATTTAATTTGTGAGCAAGGCAGTGTTGTAACTTTACCTGTTAAGGCAATTTTAGATTTGTTTTTTTTCAGTTATGTCCATAAATGAGCCCTACAGCAGGAATGATTATCCAGCATACTCTTCAAAGACTTCAGCACTTGTTTGTTTCCTTGTTTGTAAGGAATAGCGAGCCATAAAAAGCAGGGAAAGCAGAGGGAAGACCTTGTTATTCCTTTACTTAGAGCTTTTGTAATCCCTCTTGAAAGCCACAAGCCCTGATTGCTCCATCCTGTACGAAGGGAACAGGGGGACTGAAAGAGGCTGCTCTATTTGCTGTGCAGTGGAGATGTGGTTCCTGGGTAAGGGAGGGTAGATGTCAGTCCCAGTGGGACAGGTGGTTCCAAGTGTCCTGTCGAGGACTAAGGTGTCCACAATGACAAAATGATTGTTTGCAACACCTGAGGACAAATCAGAGGGATTCCAGACCTGGTGGCAATTATCATGTCTGCTCCCTTTCACAACAATGAAAGTCTTAGGGCTAGGACAGAGAGTACTTTCCAAAACCCCAAATGCTGGTTATGTTTCACTTGAATAGATTATACATATTGGTTGCAGTCTTGCATAAGAATATTTCTACTTTACTTTGTTTCAGGTAGTTTGGTGTGAATTGCGTGTTGTGTAAGTTCAGCATTTCTTCACACTTGTTGATGTCAAATTAATTTTTATCTCTCAATAGCAGAAAGAAGGAAGGTGGAGACTGTTTGCAGGATTTGCTGATAGTGGCAGTGTTTGCCTTCAGCTGGCCAGTACCACAGGTACTATTGCTGAACATGTTTCCATACCTTAAGCTGACCGTTTAATCAGCTCTCAAGCTTTTTGCTTAAAACAATTAGCTGAAATCACTTGCTTGACACTAATACTGCAATTGTATTTTCTTACTCAGAGTACTGTCATATTGGACTGGACTCAGCCATGTTTGCTCTTGCAGTTCTCAGTGTTTGTTTAGAAGAGGAATATTCTGAGAGCACAAGAGGTCTGTTATCATTTTCATCTGCATACATAACTTTCAATGACTGTAATGGGAAATACAGAGAGGGAACAGATTGCCTAAGAATGCCTGTCTGTAAAGCAATTAGTTTGATAAATGACCTGACTGAGACTGGTTAGAAAGACAACAGAAGAGAGACTTACCCATGAAGAGGTAGCAAATCACAGTGACAATTTAGGACTCCACACTGGAAAAGATGTGCAGCTTTTTGTCTCTCCGGTGTTTTATTTTTTTCTTTTACTACCCTATGCATTTGAAGCTTTAGAGCAGTTGCTGTTATCCTCTGCATTAAAGCAAGGGAGATGGAGGCAGGAAGTTCCAGTGTTTCTTCAGATAGAGAAGTTGTAGGGTCTTATCTGAGGAATTTCTGGTGGTTCTTCAATTCATTGACTGTTGGACTATCAGTTACTGGGCTGCGTGGGGCTAGAAGACTCCCAAGCTGCATACAGGTTCTGCAGATGAAATAAATCCAGAGAAATTCAACCCAGATGTCCTTCAGCTACTGTGGCTGAAGCCCATGGTATGATGCAAGTGTCACGTCAGATGTCTCATGTCACTGTGAGTTGTTTCCATAGGAAACTATTGAAAATTAGTGAGATTTTACACAAATAGGTCTGTGTTATCTGCCACAGAAAACTTAAAGGAATGCTGGGAATGAAGCCCTGTTTTCTGGTTTTCCCCCATTGGTTTCTCAAGAGGTCTTCAGATGCTCAGAAAAGACAAGTACTGTAAACAGTCCAGCATATAAATGACAACACATACTTTAGTTTCTAACATCAATAGATAATTAGAAAGATATTTTAGTTTATATTTTCGTATTTTCAAGGTTTCTACCAACAAAGCTGGTCTTTCAGTATGTGGGTTTTTTTCTCCTGTCTGTAAAAGAACAGCTGCTTGGGGCAGATTGGTGCAATTCTCTGGTGGAATATTTTTCCATTGATGCATACTGTTTCATAAAGAGTTGTTTTTCAACAAAATTATGTGCTCATCATCTTAGAATATTTCAGGGAAAAGTCACCAAACACAAACCTGTAACCATGGTTATTAAAATGGAAAGCTCAGTTTTTTAATGTCAGCATTTTGATGTTATAACCTCAGATTTCAAAATGAAAATGTAGAAATAAATACTTTTAAATATTTTTTAACTTCTAAATCAATGGGATATTATTTTCAGTGTGTTTTCCTTTCTGTTTGGGGCAATTTCCAAGATGTTCAGGTTTCCATGAAGGATAAATCCTGAACCTAAATCATTAAAGGATTCTTGAACCCTCTAGTTTGTATTCAAAAAATGTTTGTATTACAAAAAATTATTAAGGAAACATTACAGGTCTGTGTGGCAGCTCTTACTTTTGTGAGCTTTTAAAAATATCTTTACTTCAGTTTGAGTTAGTGACAAGGGTTTTGAAGTTACCATTTGTCATTTAACAACACAGGGAAACCAGAGGGGAAAAGAGGTGTAGTTTCCCTTGAAGTGCAGAAGGACTTTTAGCACTGGGTGGGAAGCTGAATGTTACGTTTTTTAAAAGCCAGGTTTTCAATTCTTATCCCTATTACTTTTTTACATTTCTATTTGCTTTGGCATTGCTTAGATGAGGCCTTCAAGCAACTTCAATGGCAAATGCAAATACAGTAATGCATTGAAATAAGATTTTCCAAGAGACTTCTTGGTTCCCAGCTTCCTCAATTTTCTCTTGATTACATTGTATCCTTGGGCTCTTCCTCTTAAGGTTTCACCTGTTCTAAGTTTAGCTCACAATAACCTCTTATAATAAGAGAAAACCTGAGCAGTAAGCAGTGGGGTCAGTGGGGTCCTAGGAAGTTGCAAAACTCAGGATCTCATGATATAATGCAGCCCAGTCTGTATGGTATAATGAGTTCAGGTGCAAAGTCTTTGTCAGCCAAATGAGATGGGGACTTAAACATTGCAGGTTTTGCGTATTTGTGTCAAAAATGTGTAAATGAACAAAATTTCTTTCCAAAAGAGTTATGTTCACCCAAAGCTCAATGATCTTTCTGTGTTTCTTACTGAATCAACATACTGTCATGGTATTTCCTTCCTAGATCTGCATTTGTAACCTGTGACATGATTTAAAACTGAAAGCCATGTCTATGTGACAAGTACTTTTGCTTGTGCCTGTGATACCACAGATCAAGACCTGTTTTTTTGTGAAAGGGGGAAAAAGTGCTCACCGCTAGAGATTCAATACAGCTTTATGCACAACAAGCCAATTTATTTTTCTTCTTGTCTTCTCAGTGGTGCTTGTCCTTCTGCGGACAGTCAAATTCTTTTCATTAAATAGTTTGGGCCTTACCTCCCTTTGGCTTGTTGCTTGTTTTTTCTTCTCCTTCTCAGCATGACTGTTCATTGAGCTGCAACTAAAATTGTGAAATGCAAGTCTAGATCCAAAATCTCTTTACATCTGGAGTGTATTCACCATTTTTTTTTTTTAAATAACCTTATCTCCGGTCATCGACATGATGCCTATTTATGGATACAGGCTGGCTCCATTCTGAGTCAATATGAGTTTTGCTATTGTCTCCAGTGCAAGCTAGGGTTATGCACTTGGACATAAAAAGTTTGATGGAGTCTTTAATTAAGTTTGTGAAAATCATCAGAGGATGATAACCTTTCTTCCCTCCTGACCCCAGCTGGATTTTGAACTGGCTACTCAAAGGTTAAAAATTCTCTATTACTTTTACAATGCTTTGATCCAGGAAGCCCATTTTATTTTCAAATCCTCTAAATTTCCCGTTTTCTGGCTTCATTCTAAATAGTGATGGGTGGTTCTTTTGCTTTAATTTCCTGCTCGTCATTCTTCCCCATGCATCCTCTCTAAACGAGGTTGCTTGTGGGATTCAGACTGGTTATTAGGCAGCCTTGCTGTAGCCCTCCCTTTGAGGCTTTGTCTTCTCTGGAGCAGACAAGAGAAGGTCTTTGTGTAGAAGAAGTCTTGGATAATGCAGTTTTGTGTGTTGAGAAACACTTGAGTAAATCCCATACCTTAGGCTTTAGCACTGTTTGGAATCTGGTAAATATATCCAGTGAGAAATTACAAAAATGGAGGTTAAACTGACTTTAGGAAAAGGCTAGGAAATGTGAGCTAAGCCTTTCTGCCATTTAAAAAATTTCTCCAAACTCTTGTGAAAGAGAGATTTTTCATTGTTAATACTTTGCCTGTTCTCAGCCCTGCCATACAATGCTTAACCTGACACCAAGGAGTTTGACTGTGTTTGGTCTGCATTTCTGCTACTCTGAAATATGGGGCAAATTTCTCACTGCTTTCCACAGAGTCAGGAAAAGAGGATTTCTGATCCACAGAGCTGAGCTGCCTGTTCTGGGATAAAAGCCTTCTTGTTAGATTGCAAGAGTTTAAAAAAAATGAACTCTGCTTTCAGTTCTAGTTGCAAATATTTTGGGATCAAACTTACTTTGTTTACTTTTAATTCCAGACCAAGGCTGAAAGCAGCAGTGAAATGTACTCAGGCTCTCCAGGATTCCTAGCTGCCTTTATTCTAGATTAAAGTTTGGGTAAATTGTTAATTTTCCTGCATTGGTTTGCTTACCCTGTTGTAGAGTGAGAGCAGTTTACATTGGATCTGCAGATTTTGACTGATTTCTAGCTTTACAGTACCCTGAACCCAACCCCTAGATATCTTAAAAGCTGAAATACAAATTTGGCTTCAAACTCAAGTGTTGTAACTTGTGTTAATTTAATATTTTAAATATATTAGCTAAGCCTATCCTTTCTTCTCCCACACTCTCTAATTTCATTAGGAAAATCACCCACTTACTCTTGTTGATGTATCAATTTAAATTAATTAAATGTTATGACTTTTTTGTCCACCTTCTCTGCTACAATGTGTTGATTTATTCAAAATAAAATGCTGTCTTTCTAATATTCTGTCCTCACAATAGTAAAATCCCATCTGATCTTTTGTAATCAAATTAATCACTCCTTAAATGGTTTTAAGCTTCGAGTTTGACTCTTGGTGCCCACGTAAATCCTAGAAACCAATGCTGAGACTCCTTAATGGAGTATGCAATCACCATTACACTGGGAAATACGTGGGGATAGGGTAACCATCAGTAAGCTATTGGTTCTAGTGCCTATTCTAGTCATGAAAGATACCTATACCTTTTAAACATCTTATTGCTGGTACAGTACTGATCTTTTTAACCTCTTCTCACTAATTACGTTTCTAAACTCTTGAGGACAGTAGTTCAGATAAATTCTTCTTTCATCAGATTCAAGGTAACCTTTCTTTTGGTGAATTCAGCAGCCTGCAAGAGTAGCAATTTGGTTGGTTTCTTGGCTACAGATTGAGCAGCTGAATGATAATGATTCTGCAGCTTGTAAAACTGAAAATTCTGGTAAACAATTTTCCTCTTAATTTTTTTATTAAAAATAAAAAAGAAGGATGAACAATGAAAAAAAGTTATAAACATAACAAAATGCTTGTTCTTTGTCCAGTGATTTTTGCAAACCATTAACCTAAATTAATCATTTGCATGTTAAACTAAAGCTGAAGAGAAGATATAAATATTCCAGACATTATTTACTCTTCAATAGGAAGCACTGAAGGGGTTTGGATTTTTTTTCCTTTTCCTTATTTTGCTTTTCTTTTAGTAACCAACCAAATCTAATGTGCTTTTTCATTGTCTGAAGTAACTGAACATTTGTTCGTGCAAGTAAATAGTCTTATTCAGTGCAATAAGAAACCCTTTGCAGAAGTGTAGCCTAGTTTTACTCCTTACTCAAACTTAAATAGGACACCAAAGGCAGTGATATCATCTCACATCCCAGAAAACACGGAATGGGATGGGTGGGATTTCTTTGAAGTATCACAGTATCTACTTCAGTTAGTCACATTCCCATTAAGAATTTTACTTGAGCAAAACCAAGACTAGGTGATTTATATAGTGGAATGCTGCTTAGCCTGTCTTGGGTTCGGTAAATTTTTCACTGCACAGTAAACTTACTGTGGCAGTATCTCATAGCACATTTTAAGTACAGATCTGCATACTGCTGCTATGTATGGTGCTTCTTACTGTTAATAAAGATAAGAGAACTGACATGGGAAAGTCCCCCTTAAATTATTTCCCAAAATATGCTCTTTGGTTTAGTTGGCTTTTGACAGTTGCTACTCAAACTAAAGTCTGTTTTAATGGTAGCGCCTCCAAAAGCATTTCATGTCACAAGGGATTTTAAGGGATTTAAAATTTTCTTTAATTTTTTTTCCTGTAGATCTTATTTATGAACAACAAATTGTCAAAAGAGGCAAAGAAGCCATTTTTGATCATACCATAGAAATTAACACAAGATCTTAAAAATTCTGGCTGCAAACATGACAGTTTAAAACTTGCTTAAGGAAGAAGAAGTGACTAGGAGAAATAAGAAACATTTACATTTTTCTGCTTAGCAGCTTAGTTCCTTTGCATTTGTTTACATCACATATAATTTCTGAAGGGCTTGCAGGCTGTCACTTGATTCTTTCATCAATCCTGTTCAGAGGTGCTAATGTTTTTGTAACTGAATTTCTAAAATCTTCTAGTCAGTTAACAGCTCTGCCTCAGACGAACCCTCTCAAGTTAGGATTTCTTGCTATTTAAAGGTGCAATACAAGTAACTTCAGAAGCCTAGAGATTTCTTTTGTTTGACAGACTCCACAATATTGGAGAAGGGTCCACAGAAAATCCTCTTTATATAATATCAGACATAATTCATGGAAGAATCAAGCCAATAAACCTGCCATAGGCAGAGAGGCAGCTTCTCAGCTGTGCTCCATCCCCTTCTGCATTGAACTGGGAGAACAGAAGTGATTAACTTTGTGAACATAAACTTGCACAGTTGATACCATTTTGGGACATAGGTCATTGCTGGTACATAAGCCCTTTGTTTTGAGGCAAATAAAAATGTGATATTGAAAAAATCCAAGTTAGAGGATTTACACAACTTCTACACCTTTGAATATAATGCTTTACAGGAAAGCATAAGGCTCAACTCATATTGTACTTCAGTTCCTCCTGTGTATATGTCAAGTATCTGCTAATGTCTGCTGAGAGCTGATCATTCCTGTTTTCACATGTACCTCACCTACCACAAAAATGCAGGACTTCTCAAGCAGGTTGCTAAGTGGGGACTTAACTGCAGCCTTTCCCCATGGACTTGAGATTTTATGGTCTTGAAATTTCAAGGGTGGAAAAGAAATTTTGCACATTTTCTAGTCAAATTACATAAAATATAACTATTTTTTAAACCAACAAAATGAAGGTAGGTATAACAAAATTGCCCCTTGTAAAATTACGGGATGAGTTGGGCTCTTGTCCAGCCAGAGTCTTAGAAGTTTCTTACTGTTTTGGCATATCAAACAAAATCCTACACATTGCACAAACCTGGAAGAATATCACAGGAAACAATGATGTTAACAAAATAAACCAATAATAACTGAAGTGCAAATTTAAACAGATGACATAGCTAGTATTTTCCCTCTATAAAGTATTTATATACATAACATACTGCTTCTCTTCTGATTAATTTAGACGGAGAAGAATTACAGCCATCTATGCCTTTAAAAAGCAGGTAAATGGGATCTCTCACCGTGATAAGCAAGTGACCAGAAAGGAGGAACATAATGGTAGTGCATGTGGAGTTCAAGTCCCACCAAATGGCACTTGGGTTAAACTCTGGGTATACTGCCCACTGTTTAAATATGAACCACTCAAAAGAAAGATACAGAAGTTTAAAATAACAGCATGCAGATTTCTTTATAGAATTTAAAGAATGAAAAACACTTGAAAAAATATCAGCAGGCAGGGGCAGGAGGAACAAACGGTAACCAAATTGGTTCCTGTGACAAACCATAACATTTACTTTAAAGCATCAGCGTGCTAGTCAGTAAAAGTCAAGCTACTACTCTTTTAATAGATCCCAGGCCTTCTTAAACTCACTGGTCTGCAAGTATTACCCAGGTCAAGAGCAGGTCAAAAAGTGAAAACCCATGTGAAAGTAAACTTTAAATATCTGCTTTTGAAGAGCTATAGCAGACTGTCTCTGCTATAGTAAATATACTTCCTCTGTTTGTATGGCATTATACAATATACTGTACTTACAACATCAATACTTTGTGCATCATTTTTTCAGTCAAGAATTAAGAATCTTCCTCATTACATTTTTGCATAAGCCAAATTTATTTTACTCTTAAGGTTTTGGGTGTTTTGTTTTATTTATCATGGGATTTGGCTAGATTTTTTTATGGAGCCTATCACCATTTTTTACTGTAATTTCCACTCCATTTACCAGACCGTGTCTCTCAGTTAAAGAGTGCTTTTTAACTATGTGTATACAAGTGCACTTATGCAAGTTGGATTTCTAGCCTTTCTGCCTGAAGATAATACCAGACCAAGATCCAGGGTACTGAAAATAAAATCCTGGACTTAATTCCAAAATTGTGGACCACACTGCCATGATACAAGGTATATTTAAAAAATCCCTCTTCCATTTTTGACATCACTGGGATACCATGGGTTTTGTTTTGGTCTGTTTGATTTTTTTCTGAAAGGTTTGAAAATATCGGTGTTATACGTTGGCATTTTGAATCCCTGATCTAAGTCCTATTCAGAATTGGTGTCTTTTTCTAGATAAAACTCTTGTTTCCTCTTAGAATGAGGAGAATCTGACTGACTCCCTGTTTTGAATTTATTTGCCTAGTAGAATGGGTATTAATTTGGCCTGCGATACACTTGCTCCAGCTTTTGCTGGAGTGAAAGGTCATACTCTGAAGCTGTTTTTCATTTTGTTTTATATGTGTTAATGTAATACCTTATGAATTACCCTGGCGTTTTCTTCTGACAGCTAAAAAGCATAATCATTTTTTCCTTCCAGAAGGACTGAAAGAAAGGCAATCATTCCTAGTTGGGAGATGATTTAAATTCTTTTCCATCATCTTTTACTTCTTCATATAGAAGTAGTGAGTGAGATTCTGGCTCTGCTTAAGTTGGTGGCAAGGCTCCCATGGATTTCCATTGGGCTGAGATATTGCTAACTGTTATTTTAGTTCTCAGGGCTGTTACCCTTGCTCGTGAAATCTTCACCAGCTCAATAAAATATCACAGGTCCAAAATGAGCTGAGCTGCTGTTTTGCTGTTCCACAAGGGCCCATGCTGCTGTTGTTATGGAGGCAGAAGTCCCATTAAAGCCATTCTTTCAAGGATTATGAGGCTTAAGAGGAGGAAAAATAATGTAAACTCTATCTTCCGTGCTGTTGTCTTCAAGTTTGACACAAATTCATGCTAAGCGTATGCCTGAGAGGGGACAACAAATGTGAAATTAGAAGTGATGGGACAGATGCAATCTGCATTTGAGATTTCTGTCTTCTCTTTCTTCTATTCTCTTGGTGTTCAACTAATGATGTGTGTTTTGCTTCTTGGCTGGGAGGAGAGTATTGGATGGATACCTAGGGAAGTAGCTATTATGCTGGAAAATGTCTTTCTTGTCTCTATTTTTGAAAGTGGTGATGCTTTAGATGTTTAAATTAAGAATATGCACAGTTACCAATTACATTTCCAGAACCTAGACAGGGACCTGAAGCATGGACAGAAATTTGGGTCAGTGTAAAAGAACCATTCTCTGTGCTCAGAAGAAGAGAACAAAAAGCCAGAACCAGTCACAAGTGGAGGAGTGCAGACTGCTGCCCAGGATGCTTCTAATAGACGTTACACTTGCCTGTCTTCAGTGCTTATTGGGGAAACCCCACCACCACTAATTGCATTGAGTGTAGAACTGAAGTTCCCATGCAAATGATGTGAAGTTGATGAGGAAGAATTTCTTTCCTGAGGACAAGTATAATTTGTATAATGAGGTCAATTCGTTTTGCACCTTTTCACTATTCGCCCTAATCCCCTTTTAGATGGTTGTTGTGTCTTTATTTTTTCCAGTGAAGCTAAATCTTCTCTTTAATGTCTATATTATGTTAGGTTTTTACCATTCCATTATAGAGAATGAATTTGAAAAATATGTGTAAGAACCATATCAATACGTAGGTGCTGCATGTAGGAACGCACTCTCACAATAAGGTCAGTGCTTGGGTGGGATTAGATAAACCTCACATCTTCAGATGAGAAGAGGTGCTCAGTGTGCACTAGCACATGCTGGCTCTATCCAAACTGCAAGGGCAATACCATCTTTCCCTCAAATTTCAGGCAGAAGGAGGCAGAACTGCTGGCAGCAGCGTGCAGAATAACTCCTTGCACTGTGGGTGGCTGGTCAGAGACCCTTCCTCCCTCTGTGGAAAGGTAGCAATGATTCTTCTCAAACTTAAAGAAAACCAGTGAAGATAAATAAAGCAAAGGTTATACAAAGGTCAGTTATTACAGCATTGAGGGTCATACAGGTCTTACAGCAGTGCCCAACATCTAGATGTCTTCAGATATCTGAGTGGAGTAGCCTTTAGAAATTACCTGATTCATAGAACACTTCAATCAGGCTTGGATAGCAACACGAAAACGAGAATAGATGAAATCATCAACTGTCTCTTGATAATTTTCAAATCTCAGTATACATGTATGCATGCATGTGCTGAACCACATGTACTACCTGTGTTACTGAGGAGTTCCAAACAGGTGCCCAAGTACAGCACAAGTCCTCATAAAAGAGCTCATCCTCTGATAATGTAGTTGTCTTTTAAAGTTTTGGGAGGCGGGGGATGTTGTATTTTGTTCTCCCTCCTTTTTTTCTTTTCCTTTTTCCTAATTCTGGGCTTACTTACACTTCACAGGGGCAGCAACATGGGTTATATGCCACTAATTAAACAATAGGGCAATGTGGTGTGCGTGTGTGGCTTTTCTGGCAAAATGGTGCTCTCTATTTCTTTGTGTCCCAACCACCAACTAAACCAGATTGATCAGTCACATTGCACTTGGTCAGTAGAGCTGTCTACAATAAGCATTCCTGCTCGTGTGGGTCAGCTAGCCACAGGTTGGACTTCTGCAAAATGCTTTATGCCAGTCTCTCCCTCTATCTGTTTATACACATACGTGGCTTATGTATCAGTCCTCAATTGGAGATGATGTGCTCACATGAATCCATGCAGGTACTTATTTTTCTTTTCTGCAAAAAACTAAGAGAACTTTACATGCTCTCTTTTCAAAATTTTGTCAGTGATTGCAGATTTAAAAATAGAAATGTTTAAATAAAGTTACACATTTTAAGGCTCTTTTTGTCCAGACTTCCCAGAGTGGTTGTTGGAAGTGAGTTAGTTTCTCTGAAATGTCCCTGTTGCCCATGAGGCTTAAAATTCAAATGCTGTCCTATTTTTCTTTCTCCCTTTTTACTTTCTCCTCTCTCTTCTTTTCCTAACTGTTTTTTATTCTTACAGGACTAACACCAGTGTAAAATCAGGCAATGAGGAGTGAATTGTATATCCTTTTGCCTATCACCCCACTTCTGTGATCATCTAGTTCATAGATGTTTTCAATTACCCTGCTGTTTGTTTTGCCTTGTGATCTTGCCCAGTCAGTATTTAGACAGTGATGCAATGTATGTACAATCCCTTCAGGTATTTAACAATACCTTTTTGCACTTTGTCAAGCCTCTTCCCACAAATGTGCCTTGAATACCCTTGTAGCACAGAAGGCAGATTAATTTCAAGAAACTACAATAACAAATCTTAAAAGTCTGTACTTCAGGTTCACAGTTAAAAAAAAAAAGGGACGAACTCCTCCCTCCAAGGCAAAGAGATCAAACATAAAAAAATCTGCCTTATAGTTTATAGGTGTGTTTTACCTAGGCTGGCTAACAGTTTCTGTGTAGAAAATTGGTGTGGACTGTTTGTTTACAGGGATCTAAACATGTGTATTTTTATAACTCTCTGCTGTCATAATGAATTACCAGCCATAAGCTGTCCTTTGTTGGTTTTGGTGAAATTCAAATGAAACCCAGCAGGAGCTCCCAGAGTGCATTGTCCAAGAGTGTAAAAATGCTGTGTTGATGACAGATCATACTGTTTTTATTAAAGCTAAGAACACTGACTTTACTTTGCTTTTTGACCCTAGTGCTTTACTGTCAAGGTGATTTTATTTCTACAAATTTTTCTTCTGCAGGCCTCATCAACAATTCACCATAAAACATTAGACAAATTCCCATCATCTGTATATGATTAGAGCAGGTTCTGTTGTGCTGCTTGCCACAACTTAAAGCAATGTTTTTCAGCTTTGTCTAAAAAGGAGTCCGTTTACCAGCCTTCATTCATAACACGTCTCCTTGTTTCCGTATCAGTTTTCTTTGGTTTTTTTTAAGCTGATAAGGACATAATCAAAGGAATTTTAATGCATTATTTGCTAAAGACTGCAATCAATTTTTCAATTCTACTATCTAAAAAATTTTGCCTTTAAAAAATGTTTTTGTACAAATACCCTGACAGATGAGCAGCATGTATATGTGACAGTCTGCTCTGAGAAAAGTATAAGCTTATTGAAATCCTATTGAGAAAAATCTTTCCAAATTAAACACATGATGACAGTGCAAGTTTTGACATAGCCACTTTCAGGTTCTTTTCCACGCTAGAATTTTATAAGTGACTGATAATCAAATCATATACTAAAACCAACCCCAGAATCAGAACAATTGTTCTGCTGTAAATTTTTCACATCTCTATTTACAAAACAACTAATTTAATACAATATATGTGTATTAAAACAATATTTTTATTCTTTTCAAATAGAAATATTTTAAGGATGGAAAGAAGTTTTTCACAGGGCCTTTTACATTGAGTAGTTTTTCAGTAATAAGCTATTAGAAAAACATTCATGGAGTGTAGCTATGAGCTGGAAGAGCACAAAGTCTTGGTTTTATTTTTTTAAATCAATGCACACAATCTAGTCTTGTATGTTATGGAAATGAACTTGACACAGGTTTATATACAATTCCCACCGATGTCTGTCTGTGACAGAATTAACCATCCTTTTCTTGGAAGAGAGAGAAAGACTGGTACAGTGAATCTTTCATGGTGACCTGGACTTCAACCAAATATAGGCTTCTTGGATTAGAGATTTCTTTTCTGATCCACAAAGAACCCAAAAAATTCAGACTCACAATTGTGGACCAGGTATTTGTCTTGTCATTCTTGATGCCTTCTGGTTTAAGCACTTCATGGCCAAAGTGCTCTTATGCATCTCCTCACACCCACATAAGTAACTCAATTTGGCATCTAATATAAGCCTTAAATTAACTTAATTTTTCTGTTTCTTTAGGTTACTGAGTACAACTATGGTCATAAGACACTTCAGTATCTCCGTATTGACTTCTTTACAAAATCACTTATTCTCTTGAATGAATACTTCGTACAATACTGTACACTTCAGATTTTTAGTAGACGTTTTTCTCTCCATATTGCTATCTGTGCTACAAGAGAAGATACTAGTGATTCATTTTAGAAGACTTCAAGCAACCCTAGGGCACCTGTGATCTGTGGACAGCTTTACTCCAGTGTGACATTGCTGATGATGGCTTTCCTCTGTCAGCCTCTTCTGACATATTTTTCCTTGTTGCACCATCTCTTTTCACCATGATGAAGATGGCCAAATCTTAAAACGCAGGGATGAACCAGCTATAAGAAGAATTTTTTCTTAGAGCTATTTTATTTGTAAAATTTAGCAAATGTATGAGAAAGCAGACTTTAAACACAATAAAAGAATTTTATGGAGATGATTTGGCACTGAAATCCCCAAAAATGCTTCATGGCAAACTTTGCAGAGCAGCCGTATGCAGTAAATTAAAGTGTGGTATGATCTCATTTTTACAGCCCTAATTTGAGATCTGTTGGCTTCCCTTATCCTGGAAGACTCCCACTGGTAAACATAGTTAAATAGTCACTAATATGGTGAAGATCTTTAGAAAATTTGCATTTTGGCAACTAAAATGAAAATGCTGATGAACTGACGTAAATGTTTAATAAGAGATTGATTACACAATCTCTGGCTGAATCTCTGCTTTAATTAGGAAAAAAATATGTGTGTCAAAAATCAATGCAAGTTTCAGACACCAAATAACTTGTGGACTGAGGCCATTTTCCTCTGCCTTACTTAGTGTGTGAGTTATGTCAACAGGAAATCCAAGCATTTTGCACATTTTAAATTGCTGGCAAAATCACAGGTTATTCAGCAGGAAATACATTGAGACAGACTATGTACTCAAAAAAAAAAAAATATGCAGAAGCACTTTTTAGACTGGAAAAGCTATTGTTTCAAGAAGTGCTAAATCTTTTATTTGGCTTGTTCTCAAGGTAGCCTGGTACCTCAGACCCCAGGGATTCAAACAGTAGCACTTATGCTGCAAAGGGCATTTAGAGGTATGATTTTTCTGAATGGGGTAAGGCTGAAAACATTTTCACTGCCCATTGGTGATGAATATTTTTTGGGTCATCCTAAGCAGGAGGTGTTTTGCCACCTATGGCCTCTGTTGCTTAACTTCATGATGTTCATCAGTGGTTTTGAGGATCTGCATATGCAAAAGAGATTGGCCAAAACTGAAATTGGAAATAAACTAGGGGGAAAGGTGGGGTGAAGTAGGATTTTTTTTTTTTAAGAACCTCTATTTAGATACCCTTTATGCTGTGGGGTCAGCTGGAGAAGTGCTGCAGGCCTGAGGTCTGGAGGCAAGGATGAACATGGGAGAGAAAGGCTGGAATGCAGGTGGTCAGGCTGGGCAGCCTGTGACTGTCATCACAGTTTTCTTCTAGCACTGCGGGCTTTCATTTGGATATAGGATTTCTTTGTCTGAAGTCCCCATATAGAAGAGCATCCAATGCCCACTTCCTCCTGCTCTCAGTCTGAGCTTTCTATGGCTTCCAGCTCTGGGTGAGCAGCTGAGCCAAAGGCTCAAAGCCTCCTTTCTATTCTAAAGACCTATTCACTGGAGAGCTATAGTAATTCTGTTATTAACCTTTTAATTTGGCCTTCTCCCTGGGAGGGAAGAACCAGCCTTGGAACAGATGTACTGCTCGTTTTTTCCTCTGTTTTCATTTAGTTTGCAATTTTTTAGTAACTAGAAAATCTGTGATATAATAATTCATTGTGCAAATGAGGGTGCTGCCATGCTGCATTTTTCTTTCCCTAGTTGGATGCTGAAGTCCATCCACCAAAACCCTGTGATGGCCAGGAGTCACTGCTTCCCAAGATTATTGACAGCATCTTGCCTCTTGAATCAGGGTGATCTTGTCTCAGGTGTGAGGTACAAGCTCCCAACTCCTGCTATGTCTGTGTCTTGGGGGGCCATTAGAATTTTTTTCCCACCAGTGATTCCCACAAGGTGCTCAAGGCGACTGAGCTGCTCAGTTGCATCCAGGGTGTCTGTTTGGCCCCTGTGCTACCTGGTGCTCTGATCTCTTGTAAGAGATGTTTTTTAACAACATTGCCATGGAAATATGCGCTCTATATAACCCTTAGGCTGTTTAAAGCCAATCCTTAGAGTAGTTTTCTTTTTTCTTTTTTTTTTTCTGAAAAACAAATTCTGAGTTGATGGAATTATTGATATTCTTGTTTTAGTAATATATAAAAAAGTCCTACGTCTTTATTATGAAATTAAAGTTTATATTTATTGTACTACAATATTTTATTTATGTAGTACTTCAGCAGAAAAGAGTGGACTTGCTGAAGAATGCTACACTGTAATTAAACCAATCACTTAAAAAAGCAGTGATATAACTGTGCTTGTCTGCTAGGAAGAGCTTGGTCACAAAAATTCATACTGTCCACTTCTATTTCACTGGAAAATTTTCAAGGCTCTTTGAAGACTGACTTCCTAATCTTATTATGGTGTGTTTATAAATACATAAATTAGGAAAGACAGAACCTGATGTGCAAATCTGCACATGCTGAACATTAAACATGAAACTGTCATGTAAATTTGAGGTGAACCTGTTAAATAGCAAATGTGTGTAGGGAGTGGTTACAGGGGCCCACTACATTGTGTTTAGGCAACCCACCAGCAGTACATGATGTTTGTGCTGCAGAATTCAGGAGAATGCCTTGGTATTTCTTGTTTCTTCTATGAAGGTCCCAGACAGATTGATAAAATTAGCAAGTGATGGAGGGGATTATAACTGTAATTGGGTATTTTCTAGAATATTTTTCACTGCTCACCACATCTGTGAGGCTGAACCGGGCACTGAAATCCACAGGCATGAAACGACTTGTATGAGGGGGTCCGTGGTAATGCGACTCACTCAAAATATGTATTCAGATAACACCAAAATCTTTGATTTAGTATCCCCATTCCTACAATTAGGGCTGCCAAATTGGTCTTGTGCAAAAGCACCTCATCTCAGCAATCTCATAATCCCATACGTCTTTGCGTTAACGCAGATGTGTTCCAGAAGAACTAGGCTGGATGTGCATATGTGTATCACAGTGGCAGTTACACCTTTGAGTGTGGCATAATACAGTGTTGGCCTTATCTGAGTTTCTTTTTGAAATGAGCAGCTTCTAAAATTAGCCTAAAAATAATCTTGGGGGGGAAGAGGGTCTGAGGATAACATATAACTAGCAGTTTGTGCATTTTTTTATAACTGATGTGGTTTTAGTTCCCAATTTTGTCTTTGTGGTTTTTTGATAATATGTATTTTGTAAATAAAGGAAATAATCACCAAATGGGATTATCTTATAGTTCTGAAGGATTCAATGATGAATAGAATAGAGGGCATTTCATTGTGTTCTTTGACATTAATACAATATGTACATTTTACAGGTTATGTCTCTTTTTCTACATTTAGGTATGTATGAATTACTCCTTTCATCTCACTTGAAGGAAGAAAACATAATTAGGACCAAAGTGGACCAGCTTGACACTTTGTGATCTCAGGCTCAATGGTAGGTTGGCCTTGGCTGCCTGCTGTATGCCCACCCAGCTGCTCTCTCAGTCCCCTTTCTCAATGGGATGGTGTAGAGAAAAAAAGGCTCATGGGTTGAGGTAAGACAGGGAGGTCACTTAACAATTACCATCATGTGCAAAATAGGATTGATGTGGGAAAATTTAACTTAATTTATTGCCAGTTAAACAGAGCTGTATAAAGAGTTGGACAGTGAGATGCAGACACCTCCCCTCTGTATTGGAACCAGCAGTGTCCAGCATAGCATAGCCCCTGGCTTCTTCTCACAGAGATCACCGGGACTACTAGGAAAGCCTTGTTTCCCCCAAGACTTCCTGATCCACTGTGGACTCTCTTCTGGTGAGGGCAGGGGTCAGCAAGTGACAGGGGAGTTGTGGGCAGACTCCAGCTTCTGCAATGAGCCAAACTCTCCCTGGCCTGACTTTGAAGAGCAGCAGGCAACATATCAGCTGAAGCTGAACACCAGCTTCCCAGCACTGCTTCCCCTGCACATGCATCAGCCTCAGCTAAAGAGGACTGCAGAAATACATATTTGACTAACCTTGGCAAATCTGCTGGTTTGTGTAGCCCCGCTGGATGGCACCTGTATGTGACTTTGTTGGAGCAGAAAAAGTAGAAGGTATCATCTCCTACTGCCTTGGTTCCGTCCACCCCAAAAGGCTCAGATCCTCTGGTATTACTTTCTTGCTCTGTGAAGTGCACATAGCATGGATAGGGTACCATAAGAAATCTATCTGAGAGATTTTACTACTAACACAATTGCAATGTCTCCTGGCCAGGTTCAGCAAAGTGCATAAGTACATGTTTAATTTTAAGCACATGTTTAAGTCCTATTAGTATTTATGAGAGTACAACACGGGCTTATATTTAGGTACTTGCTTAAAAATGATTTACTGAGGGGAGATAAAATTAAGCCTACACTTAAAAGCTTGCTCATTCAGAGAGTGGAATATTTACATTTGCTCCAAACACATGTTCAAGTCATTAGGACTTGTGATATATCCTTGTGATTTGCTACTTTTTTGTTGTCTTGCAGTTGGTGAAGGAGAGACCAAGGTGCACAAGTGTAATACTTTATTGATGGATTCTCTTCAAAAACAGTCCATTAAAAAAAAAAGAAGTGGTTTGTTGTGCAACAACCTGGATAAAAGCAGGTGGGTTGTAGTTTCATTCCTCTGTCTCTTTAAATGTTGATATCGGGGCCAGGTCCACAGCTGGGTCGTGGAGAGCAGGGTGCTGTACTCTCTGCTTTGGGGAAGTCTCCACTGTGAGCGCTGCCTTGGAGCTTGCAGGTACTGTAACCGGCTTTAAGGTTTCATAGCATTTGAATTTTTTTTTTTCACCCTTCTGTTGCAGCTGAATTTATGTGTGCAGAAATGTTAGTGATAAGTTATGGCTCTGAGTCTGAGTGCAGAAAAGCTGTGGCACACAGTTGCCTAATGGGAAACAGTTGGGTTTGCTCTGCCGCGCTGCAGAGCACTTACCAGAGGAGGTAAATACTTAGGAAATTATGGACAGTGTTTGTGTGCTTTCTTGTTGGGAGAAAAGGAGTTTCTTAGCATGTTTTGACTATCTGAAGGGAAGGTTTTATTGCAGGCTTCAGAAGAGTGTGCTGTGGATGGTTTCTAGGGTAACTTCTCTGCTGCTAGTTCACTGTCTTATCAAAAATTCGAGCTGTTTCACATGAGGTTTTTTTCAGGAAAAGCCCAGCTCTCGGAAGCAAGTGGCAAGGGTTGAATCACAGCTTTCACTGTGTAAAAAAGCTTATGCTAGAGCTTAGTATTTCAGAAAAAAAGCCAGTGAGTTAATGAATCTTTTCAAAACTGGGCCTTCAAAATTACAGTAAAAGAGACCAAGTTTTGGTCCTACCTTGTGATTTCTTTAAAGGTCTCTTTCATGATCTGAGGTTCCCACTCATGGTTTATCCTGAATGCTTGGGGTTTGGCAGTACCCTTGCTGCATAGGACCAGAGGCATTTGATATACTGTTTGCTTCTGTTGATTCTGCAGAGCTTAAAATATATATTTAGTTTTATGGTGCAAAGCAGCTATTGGCTTTCTGGAAGGCTTCCATAGCAAACTGAATTTCTGAATGTGCACATGTGCCCCTGAAGCCTCCTCACACAGCCCTAATCTATGAGAGCAATGTATGCAGGAACTCTGGGCTTCCAGAAAAGCAGATATTCGCAAGCATTACCATAAAGCATATTTGCATATCAGTCATTCATACATGAAAGTAGAGTTTAGTAACCCTTTCTTTTTGAGCTGGCATGTTCCACTGTGTGTTCTGCCACTATGATTTGCAGAAAAGCATGTTTACTTTTAGAACCACTAAACAATTGTTCTCTTTTAATCGAAATGGGTAACTCAGCCACAGTAAAACAAAACAAGTGAAAAACATTTGAAATGAAGACCCAATATTTTTAAATGAGGGGCTGTCTTTTATTACCAAGAAAAAAATGCTCTTCAGAGATGCAGGCTAGTTAATATTTAGATGGGTCCATTTCATCTCAGGTGTCTTTTCTTTCACTTAATCAGCAGGTGCTGAAAATCTGAGCTTGTTGCTTGGAGGCATTAGGACCATACAGAGCAGAGCTCATAAATGTGTGAGCATCTGCCTTGTTTTGAGTAAGGAAGCACCTTTAACAAAGACAACATTGCTTCTTGAAAAACAACTTGTACACCAGATTTATTTTGCTCGTGGCCTCTGTTTATAGGAGCTTTACATGGCTTTGCAGGGCTGTTGATGTAACCTACCCCTGCTCAGCAAACCTGTAGCTACTGAAATTGAGGACACTGGAAGGAGGTAGTGTTGTTCACAGAGCAAAGGCTTACGATCCAGGGACATACCAGGTACTCCAAACTTTAGGCACGTGTCCTGACCTCTGGTTGCCTCACTCACCCAGCTGTAAAATGGGGTAAAGCAGAAGCTTTTTGAAAACTGCATGATGTACCTGAGCTGAGCTTTCCTGGTATAAAAATGAGTCCTTAAGCTGTTTTTCTTAACTCTTGTTGGTGTGCAAGTGTATTTTGGCAGTGTTTCCTGTTCACTTAAAGCTGAAGATAGTGCAGAAGAACTGGGTCACCATATGAAAATCACCCACCAGAGCCTCTTCATGTGTGCACAAGAGAAAAGTTAAAAAAGGCCTGAGTTGGTGTGGTGGGTCAGAATCTCCTCAGTGTAGATGATGGGTGTCTCTTTTTAGTAAAGAAAATTCTGTGAGAATCAAAGAGAAGAATCCAGCACAAGCCCATAGTGAGCTGGTCTGAATTTTTAGTGAACGTGCCTGGGTTATGTTTGCATCTCTCTACTTTTTTTTTTCTTTCTTTTTTAATACATAGCTTGTGGGCATGAACAGTCCCATAAACAGGAAGCCCTGTGTGTCTCTTGGAGACAGGCCTCAGAAAGGGAATTTTCAAGTTTCTTGCGAGAGGCCACATTGCATCAGCTTAGAGTTTCCTTTAAGACTTGGATATGAAATTGTTTGTGTGTGTGTTTCTAAAATAAAGAATGGGATTAAAGAAAAGTTTAATCAAGTTTCACAAATGTCATCACCATCACAGCTTGAATGCGGTTAGCTAGACATAGGCACAGATGTTACCATCTCTCAGCATTCTGTTGCCACTGGAAGCAATGAATAGTGTTGTAAGTTTACTACCCAGGAACTGAAAAAGTTGCTTAGCAAACAGCTCTGCATATAACCCTCACTGCTGGGCACACCCCACCAAGAATGTTTGTTGCAGCTGTGAAATGCACAGAACAATTTGATTTAAATTTCCCAACTCCTTTGGTTTGGCATCAGCATCTTCTGTGCTGTTGGGATGAGTATGGGATGTCTTTCCTGATACAACACTATTCCTTTGGTTTCAATATATTTCAATGTAATGAAATAGATGCTTGGAATGTCCATTTCTGATTTTTCATTAGTATAGAAATAAAGCCGAAAAGATACTTAATTAGTAATCAAGTTCAGCAATAAGCTTTGAAATTAGTACTGATGGTACTAATGTACTAAAGTAATACAACATTGTAAGGAAAAACATGAATTTCTGGACAAGAGTGAAAAGGCTCTGTCCAAAAAAAAAAAAAAATAAATAAACCATAAAAAGTCTCCAAACACCCACAGTAGACCCTCCTCAACAAAATCTTAAGGTTCTTATAATCTGACTCATAGAGCAGAGCTTCTATTCTACACAGTGGAATGGTTTTAACTTTTACCAGTTTAATTTCACATATTACAAGTTAGTAAAATCTCTTGGCACCTGCTTTCTTCTTCAATGGTAATTAATACCCTGCAGCTGGACATACTGCCTCTATAACTGTAGGACCATCATGTCTGATGATGGCTTCCTCCACTGCAGCCTTTAAGCCCCGATAGTACACATTGCTTTCTTCTAAATGGTCTCAAAGATGTGGTAGCCCATGTACTGGAGTCATGGGCTTTCTTCATGACTACCTTCCTGGCCCTCCCAGTCCTCCTTTCCTGAGGCTGAGGAGGGCAGATCTGCAAGGGCACAGGGGTGGGATGGCTCAAGCCAGGATGCACCAGGAGTTAGAGCTGGGTTACACACAGCAAGTTGCTACATGGCTTCTCTTTTGAAGACACAGAAATTTTGCTGGTTTTTGAGGGAGCTAGAAATCATCATTTAAACTGACTTTGAAGTAGAGAGGGCTCCCCCCTTTACCCCCCCACCTATCTCTCTTAAGCTTTGTTGTTACATGTCATTTAAGATAGATCTTCCAGTTATATCTTTAAATATGTTACTATAGATACTCTCTATAGGTACAGAACAGACAAACGTATTTTTTAAATATATATGCCCGTACCTCTCTATATATGAATATATCTGGACATTCCTGTGTACTTCTACTATCTATTTTTGTTATGAGACATGAATATTTTCTGCCAGAAAATCCCTGTTATTTTTATTAATCTTTGATGATGAACGAAAGGACATATTTTAAGCACCTTTTCTTTGTAAGGCAGGAAATTGTATTTGCTTTTGTTCATTTATAGCACCAATCTATTCTGACGGATCTGTGACATAGATAAAAAGCAGAAGCATCTCGAGTACTGACTTCAACATTTATTTTCTCAAAGCAGAGGGCAAAGAAGCTAAACATTTAAAATGCATGGATTCCTTGGAAAGCTTTAAACCTATTAGGGCAGACACACGGCAACTTTGCACAGAGATTGCCCCCAAAGTAAGTCTTGATTTTAGGACTAAGCCAAGCTGGCATGCAAGAGCAGTTGCTGTTGATCTTTTATACTAATTTTGGATTAATTGTGATCTACAGCACTGCGTAAACATGCTAACCTAGTACTTCAGCTTCACCACAGCTAAACATTAATCCTTCTTAATGCTCTAAGTCAACTTTTAGTCCTTAGCAGAATTTACCTTAATCTCTGGCTAGGAAGCTAACTGATTTACAAAACATAATCCAAGAGCTCCAGAATCTTAAGGAAAATATGCAGAGAAGCAATTCATCTCTGCAGAGTAATAAGTTTCTTTGGTATCTTTCCTAAGGCAGTAATGGGAGTAATTCTTCAAAGATATCAAGATCTACACTATAAAGGTATCTTTCCTTTTTAAAAGATAAAATACATATATAAATTCAATGTACCACATTGTTTCTCTTACCTTTCTTGTCCTCCTTTATCTATGCTACTGATTGCTATAAAAATGGATAAATGTAGTGAAGTACTCTAATGCATTTTTATGCAATATATGTTACTCAATATGGATAAACATAACCAAGTCTGTGGTGCTTAAATATTTGAATTTTGTTATCTTTACCTCAATTTTCTGTGGTATTTTAGTGATGCTGTAATCAGCTTACCCCAGAGAGCTTTGGTGGTCATCTGGAGAGTGGTGGTTTTCTTGCGTTGTTTTGTTTTTCCAGAGGGGTGTTTGATAGCTGGGGAAAACAGCTCATGGTAGGGAATATCTGAGGAGACCACAGACTAAGTGAGAGGATGTTTTGCAACAGAACTGGGAGAACTCCTGGATGAGGATCAGTTAATGCCCCAGACTGCCATCACCCAAAATGTCAAAATTCAAAAAAGCAAAGGATGTAGAGTTGCATACAACGAATGTAGAAGAGCTCAACTTGGTCTTCATCAGACTCTTGTATAGTCTTATTATTATGCATTTCAAAAGCTGGGCTGTCCTGGAGCCTGTCTACTTACTAAAAATCAGAGTTGTCTTCAGTCCTTGCTGAGAGCCTCTGCTTTATGGCACATCAGTGTCTGGAACTATTTACTGTCTTCTGCTGTGCTCTTATGCTTTAATTTCCTCCTTCATCTTTATTTTCTTGTATACTTATTTTCCTCAGTCATCTGTTTTTTTCCCAGATTCCTTTCCTAGCCTGACTATTTTATCTCCATCATAGATATATGAGTTTTTGCTAAAAAAAAAAAAAAAAAAAAAGTAGCAGGACCTGTGCCAAGGAGGTACAGGAGAGAAGATGTAGTGACAGCCAACACCTCATCCTCACCTAGTGAAGCATTCACAAAATAAGTGAGGCATGTTTGTGGTTTGGGAATCTCTCCTTGGAGCTGAAGGAGAAATCTTTGTGGTGCACTGTCTATTTTGTTCTTGATAGCTTTAATTCTTTCCCAGATTTCTGTCCCCTACCTAACAGTGAGAATCCAGTCGTCACTGAGAAGACTATGCAAAATTTGCGTTTTCTATAGCAGATTTCAGAGCAATTTTTGAGGTGTGGAGATGTAAGTAGGGACTGCTGTGTTCAATGCGACACAGATCACAGAGGTTTGATTCTGTCTGGTTGAGGTTCAAGCAGCCTGAAGACAGCTAAGTGAGACATGACCCCGAGGGGACAAGGCACTGGGCAAGGCAACTTCTGCTCCAGCTCACTGCCTGCTATGTGGCTGCAGGGAAGGTGTTGAGAGAGCGTCACCAGCCGTCAGGAGAGTGCTGAACTGGGAGACCCAGCAACGGGGGCCTGTACAAGTAGCTGTTTCACACATGCCAGCGAGCAGCAGGAAGGGTGCCAGCCACAAGAGCTACCCCTTGGGGTTCAGGTTACTGAACTAAACTAGTAATGGCCTGGACCTATATTTAGGTCTGGAATCTGTACCAGTGTGGTAGAAAGCTCATGTATACATCATCCTCAGGTAACCCCTCTGGCCATCACCCTGAGAAAGCCTCCTGACTGCTTTTCAGGGTCCAGCAGTGAGCAGCTTTCCTCCCATGTGGTGAGAAGCAATATGAGTTATTTTCACCTCTTTACATGCTGTGTGCCCCCAGAGGAGGCTCTCAGAAAGCCCCTTGTAGTTTCTGCACAAAGGCTTCTGAAATGGGTGTAATGAGGAAGAAAACTGTTTGTGCATGGGCCCAGCACACCTTGTCTCTTATGGCTCTGAGTGAAGAGAGGCTCATGTGGACTCTGTGCCCCAGCATCTCTCCCAGCCCAGCCTCAGGCAGGACAGCCACCAGCCAACACCTTCGCACAGGTGCAAGGGAAGGAAACAGCAAAGAGCTGTAATTCTCTGCCTTTAAATCCAAAGAGGAAATCAGAGTGTCTCAGGGATTTTGATTTAACCAGATGCAAAACTTCAGACCACTATCTTTGGGTCAGTTTGTGATAGATTTTAGTGCTTTGACATTTTATGGGTGTACTGCTCTCTAGTCTTCTCTTTATCGATTGAGTTTCCAGAAAGGCTAGGGAGCAGGGTTTTCTGTAATGGGCTGATCTAAGTATTTAAAATATATGTATGTTTTCTTCACTGTGGCATCTTCCTTCCATCTTATTTTTACACTTTGCCCTGTTCTCTGGTACACCTCACAGGAAAGGAAAAATATGTAATTTTAGGGAAATCCCTCTAAAGCTGAGTGCAAATGGACTTGAATTCTTTTAACTGTATCTGCTTGTCTTAAAATGGTGTAAAATCTATGCTGATCATTCACAAACCTGTGTTTACCGAAGCTCTAAGTTTTCAAAGAAAGGAAACCAGATTGCTAAAGTCCAAGGTTTGATAAGTCACTCTCCTTGTGTTTTGGGCTCTTACCCAAAATGTTATTACTTTGACATAAAATTGGCATGAGAGTAATCCATTTCCAAAGCAATGTCTTGAATTCATTCATTTTTCAAAATGAGTTTCTTCCCACATTTGTCTGTTCACACTCATAATAATTTTAAAATAGCAATAATCTGATTTTCTTTCTTTGGTATTTTTTTTTCACCCTTTATAAGCTGGGCCAAGCACTCAACTGCTAAGCAGAGCAAATTTTTATCTACAGGGGAGACATGTACATTGGAGAGAATTCATCTTAAAATGCATTGCTTTAGATGACAAAGCTGTAGATAGTAGTTATCAAAAGGATAAGATTTACAGATTATTTATAGGAATACTTTTTCTTTATGTATTATTATATTTGGAACTTTTTGCACTCCTGATGAAATCACCTGGCATGATTTGTATGGCACAGACTACTTCATTTCACTCATCCCAAAGTACTGGAATAGGTTTTGGTAGAGACCTCATTTAGTCTTTGGAAGGGATAAACAATTCTTAAAAAGGCGACACCCAGGGTCAGGTGTTCAGATAGGCAAATTCTTTTCTTCTTGAACAGAATTTAGAGTTGGGAGACATTGCATGAAGCCAGATAGGGAGAAGATTATTCTCTCCAGTCCTAGAAACAGGAGATCTTTGGTGGGGAGGTGCAAGGTAGGTCTGGGAAACAGGTGCATTGAATAAAGGAATCCGAGAGGAAATTTTACCCCTGTATGTTTACAGGTTTTCTTTTTTTGTCTGGAAAGTGATTTTGTTACATGTGTGGATCCAAGGAGAGCCTGGGAATTCAGGGTATCCCAAAGCAACAGGGCTTTTTTGTTTAATGACTGCCTGATTTATTCCTGGATACATTACTTGTGCTTATATCTGACTGCTGAAATTCATTAATTATATCACTTATTGCACTAATTTATGTTCTCCAAGGCCTGAGGAACCCACAGCATGTTAAATGCTCACATGGCTCCAATGACTGGGATAACTGAAGGGTTGTTTATTTTCCCCTCTTGGGTTTGTGTTGCAGTTGTCACACTGTTTGCCAACACTAACCAATTTCTGTTTGCTGCTGCTCACACAAATTCAGAGCCCTTTAAAAAAAGGAGGCATTTAAGAGGTTATGGTCTTGTCTGAGAATTGGAGGCATTTTATGACTCCATGGACACTTTAATCTGAGGGAAAAGAAAGTCTCACTGCTAAAAGAGGCTCATTTAGATTTCCTAGCAGGGATGCTGCTTATTAATGAACTAGGTTTTGATTTAATACAGTTGGAGATTCTTAACCTGAGAAGTGCCCAGCGAGGCCCCACAAGCTTTCCTTCCTTCACATTAAGTGACCCTTGAGAAGAGGTGCAGAAATGGATCTGACTCCCGCCACCTCATAATCTTGGTAGCTGTAAATCCTTTAGTCATGTACTAGAAGTTTTATCAGAAACAGCATGGAGGCTCAGGTTCTTTTAATAGATACTTGTTATTGAGACAACATAATTATCCATAATGATTTTTTAAATTTTCTTTTCCTTTTTCTTTCTTTAACTTTTCTTAGGACCACTGATCACCCTATAATAAACCATGTCATCTTTGGGATTTTTTGGGAACTAAGCTAGGCCTTTTTGAGGTATTTGATTTTTTTTAATATGAGTGAAGCAACTTGCATACAGTAAAATGCAAAAAATATCTATTTCTACAACTTTGTTAAAATTTTATACCAAGTTTCTGCAGGTCACTTAAAGAGTTAAAAAAAAAAAAGAGAGAGAATAAAAATGAATGCTGCATGCTGCGCCCCTAAATTCAGATTAAGCTCACGAATAGTTACTAATTACGTTATATTTTCTTTCTGAGTTTGTGCAGGTGACAAATCTTGTCCCTTAAATGAAACACAGTTAATAATCATAGCTTGAAGTATGACTGTAACATATAAATCTTGATCATAGTGACACTTCAGAACTGGAAGTTGCTAGAAAATAAACCTCTTGCTTGTATCTAAATGCTGTGGGATATGTAACCCACATGGAATGGTTGTTAAGGAGAAGAAAGAAAAGTATCTGTGCCTTTTTGACAGGCAAATGTATTTTATGATGTATAACCCAGCTTGGCGTAATCATGTTGATGTACAAATCATATGGTGGATGGAAAGGGTGACATGTGAGTTAAAGAAGCAAATGTAAGTGCCTGATCTGTTGTGTATCTGCAAGCCTTCATGTCATCTTCCCAAAGTCCTTCCATGTCAATAGATATTGCTAAATGTCACTTCTTAAAGGGATCTTGTCATATTTGTATTTCTGACAGGTGTACACAATTTAAAATGGGGTTTTAAAATCTTATTTTTGCCATTTAAGAATACATTTACTTTAATGTGGATCACAAATATGAGAATATTACCTCTGCAAATAGTGATCTTTCCCTTCTTTAAGGGATGTTTTAATATAACAGATGAAAAAAATCCAGAACTATTTTATTCCTTAAGGAAATGAAAACATTTATGAAAAGAATATGTAATGTCTCAACTTGCTTTGGTAATGTCTATGTTTTAGGGCTATATGGCATTAGCAATATCAGCTTAAAGTTTTTGTCTTTTTTTGTGGTAGCAGTAGTCCTGTGAGGGTGGAGAGCAAGGCACTTCGAGACATAATGTAAAGCTTTCAATATTTTCTAACTTAAATGGTAAAAGTGAGGTCATTCAACCTTTGATTTATTTAGTTTGAAGATGATTTTATTATGAAACTTTTCTTTCTGCAATTGTTTGTGAAAATATCTTGTCACCCTATTCCTGGAGTTCCCAGCAAGGCTTATTTGCAGGGATGGTGATACCGCAAACTTCCAGGAAGGCCAAATAGAAAAGGGCTAAAAAACGACAAACATATGTGATAAATAGGCTGCAGTGTGTAGTGCTATACCACATCATCGCTTGAGAGGTTGTGAGGATAGTAATCACCTTTCTTTGTACAGGTTTGGGGTTTTTTATAGAATCCAAAGGTACATCCACTGTTGTGTAACTGGCACATTTCTATTTTAAGTTAGCTCAAGTGAAAATAAGTTGAATAAACTATGTAGTTCATAGCTTATAATATTTAGTCTTACATACATATGCAGATGGATACAAATATGTGTATACACAAGCGATTTGCTATGATTGGCTGACAAGCTGAGGCACGATATGACACTTAATAATGTCTAGTAAACCTCTAAATGATGTCAGTGTATCACAGAGCTCTTTTCATGATATTATCAGCAGTCATTAAAGTTATTTATTGCTGTCATCATGCATTTCTGTTACCCTTGGCAACTTGGCAGAAAATACATTGCTAGCACGTCTGATGATAGATGCAGTTTCAAATTTGAGATATGACAATCTGAACATCATAATGGTATTTTTCTGCTTATTGGCAAACTGTGCTTCTCAAGGTACTCTGTATTTCAAATAAATCATTTATGTATCTTTCATACTGCATATTAGCAGTGTCTGCCCTTTAATAAAGAACAATTAATCTGCAGATTTTGGGGTGGCCTGTTGAGATGGGAAAGCATCACTGTATCTGTTTTACAGATACAGGAGAGTGAGAGACAGAAGTATGTGCACATCCAGTTAGCTGACAGGAGACAGCATCCTCAGTGAGCAGTGTTCTGCCCTGCTGGGGTACAGCTGCTGGTGCTGCTGGTGCCATCCTACTTGTAAACCCATTTTTTTGAGGGCAACACTTACATCCATTTTTCTTTAACTCTCCCATTTGCTAAAATTACAGTGTAAGGCAGCTAAGTTCTTACAAATCTATTCCAACATTAAACTAATTATGTTGGTTTTTAGGAAACACATGGTATTTACTCAGAAAATCTGTTTCATGAAGGAAGAAAATGGAGATGAATAAATCAGTAATTTTCTACAGTTGTTTAATTCCGACTAGTTGGCGAAACAGGATGAATCCAGCTTTATGTGTGGTGTGCAGGATGTAGCTGTTCTTCCACAGCAGCACTTATTCTTGAGTATTTTTAAAAGATTTTGGTATTTAGCAGTAAGTTCACAATTATAGAGGTTTAAAAGAAAAAAAACGAAGGAAACACACACGCAATTTAATCTAGAGATTTCAAGAGGAGGAATTTCAACCCTGCACATGTGTTGTCAGACACCTTTTTTTTTTTTTTAGTTCTCTCTGGTAAGGTTAGTGTAAGCTTTTATAGTTGGCTATTTTGGGGCATACTGCTGAGGGATACATTGTTGTCTAAATTTATTCCTCCCAATAAACTTCTTTTTCTTTCACCCTGAATAGGGGGCAGGGACAGGTTTCTCATTAACAGTGCAACCGTCATAGTGCACACAAAATGATATGGCAAAGCTCTGGTGATGATGTGTTTTCACAATTTGGTTCCTGCATGAAACAGGAGCTATGAGATGCCTGAGGAAAGCCTGAGTTCAAATGGAATTTGGTATTTTCAATGTCATTATGTCCTTCAGGGCTTTCAACTTTGAATTTATTCCTCTGTCAGACTGTGGGTCTGACTGGTGCTGCAGGAGCAGGCATGGGCAGGGACAGGTCAGGGAGATGGGATACACTGAACATTGGAAACAGAGAGGGTCTCCACACAGTTAGTAAAGCAAAGGGCATGCCATATCTGAAATGAAGTTCCATAACCTGACCAAATAATTTGGCTTGATTCATGCTAAATGAAAGTGTAATTTATGCTCAAGCAACATGCTCATCTACTTAGAATAAATACAAATTATTCTGACTTCTGAGTTTTGACATAGTTTTTGAAGTTTCCTAAAAGTTATTGTGATCAGATGAACTTAATTACAGAGTACTTTACATATACTCATCTGGTAAATGTCATACAACAGACAGTCAAAGGGAAGGTATGCAGGATTTTCGGTCTCCCTCTTCTTGTTATGCTCCTTTATGTTGTCACTTGAGCTTTAAGCATGCCTGTCTGAACTGTTCCTCCTGTTAGAAAAAGAACAACCCCTCTGCCTCTCCCTAGTCCCCTCCCCCCTCCAAAAAAATAAAAAAACCAAAACCCCAAAGCAAGACTAAGACTGTTGCCTGTTCAGAAAGGGAATGTCTCCCAGTTCACAAAAATAACTGCCCAGAGAAATCACTGGAGCAGGCAGGGCATTGCTTTCCACTGTTACTTCATCAGTATCAGGAAACCTCTCTCTTGGATGGCAAGGATGCTGTGTGCATCTCTGCTCTGGCAGTGGCAGTTTTGCTGCCTCTCTCAGTACCAGGGGAAGAAAAAGGGGCTGAGATGGGATGTGTCTGAGAAATCAAACCCTGTTCTAGCAAGTTTGGCTTGACCCCCACCCTGAGCACAGGGCCAAGGTCTCCACCTGGGGCATGCTGGCCACGGAAGGTGAAGCAACCTCTCCAGAGACACACTTGTCTTCTCCCAGGGATACCTTTTTATGGTGCTGTTCCAACTTTTTCCTTAGTCTTTTCATTAGGTTCAGTAAACTTTGTGTTGGAGCTTCTAAGAACTTACTACTTAAGCAGATTTTCTTTTTGTTTGCAGAGAAGGCAGTTCTGCGTGTGCATGTCTTGCTGCTTCAGACTGGTAGAAAAGTGGCCCAGTGGTTTATTTAGAACTGAGTCAGTGCAATTTCCAGTTGTACTGTATACATTAGCAGTGATAAGGGCATCCTTTAATCTACAAGGTCATCTCTTCCTACTGTAGTAAAAGAGTTTTAGAGTGTATAAAGTAAGTTGGAGTTGCTTCATACAAAGTGGGTCTGACAGTTGTGTAGGGGTGTGTAAATATATAAATATATTTAAAGATACAGGGTTAAGCTTCTTGAGCTACACACCTCCAAATACTAACACATTCATATTTCCTTTCCAAGTGATGTTACAGGAGGTATAGCAGTACAGTTTTTTCCTCTTACAAATAGCTGAGATGCATACTCTTCTTATTAGTCCAAAGTTTTAGTGTGCATTTATGCTCTACAGTATGCTACAAACTGTAACTGATACTGTATTTTTAGGTTAAAAAAATGTCATGTGGAATACACTGAAAAAATCTATTTCAAAGCAATATTCCAGAAAGCAACTGCTACATTATTGCACTTTGCAGAAGTGTTAGCACTCATAGAAAGGGAATTATTTTCTTGGAAAAGATCTGCAACTGGGACAACTGAATATTTTCTCTTTTTTTACTGGCTTTCACAGCAAGCTGTTTTCAGGTAGCAAGTGTGCAATAATCTTTCCCTTGGCATGTTTTATTAGACTGTTCATGGAAAGTCTTGCTTTTTCTTTGTTTGTTTTTTTTTTTTTTTAATTTGAAAAGCATCTTGACTAAATTGTGCCATCTAGCTAATAAGTAACAAGTGACTCTAATAAGTCTGCTGTCGTGCTTTTTATTTACAGTGTACGCAGAAATTAAGAGAGATGAGGGAAAACAAATCTGGAGTGAATTTTCATCACCCACAGTGGTTTTTGCTAAGAAAACAGTCTTTCAATGTAAACAACATCTGTATTTTTCATCTTGTCTTTCTAAATAATAGTTCTGTAAATAATTTGCCCCCACAGTAGGGCAATAGTTAGACTCCTTAACCTCTCAGTCATCCAAGGCTCTGTGGAGAATGCAGACTTCTAGCATATTTAAACACACATCTCTCAAACTTTTGGTATCTTTTCCTCACAGCAGGATTTCAAAAGGTAGATGACTGCAAAATGCACTTTCATTCTCTGTGTTAGTGCTTTAACATTAGCCTGACTTTAATAGGCTGGGATGATTTCAGCTTATAAATCTTCAGCTGGAGGATAAAGTTCAAGTAGATAAAATCAAACAGATGTTGGTGGGAGGATTTCTTCATGACCCATAAAAGTGCTATCATCAAAGCCTAGAATCATTTGTTTTGAATTATTACATTGTTATCAAAAGGACTGTAGCAGTCTGTTTGTTGAGAAATTGGATCTGTTTATCTGAAAACAGAACAAAGATGCCATGCTAAGACGTCCCTGGGAAAGTGTGGGTTAGCTGGTGGCTGACACGGTAGGATAGCTGTGAGACATTTTGATTGACAGCTGTCCAAATAATTGCCAGGCCTGGAAACTTCTGCATATGATTATATTATTGAAAATGGCATCTGATTCAATTTTTAAGTGTTGCATGCTTAAAAACAAATATATTTTCCCTTTGTTTCAAGTAAACGAAGGTTTTAAAAAACTTTTACCCTTTTCTTTCTTTCTTTTTTTTTAACATAGTGGTAAAACCAAGTTTCAGTAGTAATTTTAAGTCATTACTGAAAAGCGTTGAAGACTTTGCTAAAGTGACATTCATGCTTTTCCTTAAACTCAAGCACTGTCCTCCTGTTAAACAAGCGCACCTGCATAAATGAAAAAAACGTGTTCTTTTTAGTACTCAATGAAAAGCCTTTACTCTTCAACTCATAATTTATTTAAAAAAAAAGGCATGTAAGGGACATATGTACCAGTGTTTAGAGTGAATCTAAGACAAGCACTCAAATTTAAGTGGACCTCATATAACAGAATGAGAAATTCACTTTTAAAATACTGCTACTACATATGCTACTACATATGCTCCCCTGTGTGTGTGTGTATATGCACACAGAGCACAACTCAAGATTCACAGACAACATGGACTTTGAGAATCTTCCCTTTCCTTCAGAAAACTGCTGACTGTAAACTGAAATGGGCCAGGGAAACATTTTGCCTCATATATGAATATGCTATAGGAGGACCTGAACCTTACCCTGGAAACCTCAGTGGCGAATGGGGTGCAACATCTGCATGGGGCTGCAAAGATGTGCTTCTCTGTTGTGATTCTTTCCAGGGACACAGATTCAGTCTGCAAACACTGAGCTTTGTGATTTTTTTATTTGATGGGTGTTAGAACTGAGTCTGAGAGTAAATGCTGTGAACTGGACCAAGAAACGGCCCCCACATGAAGCCACAAGCCAGGGGTTCAGCCTCATCTCCCCCAGAGGCCACAGAACTGTGCAGGTGAGCAGTTGAATTGTTTTCCTGAAAATATTTACAATATTTTCCTGTGGTCCAAACAAAAGTCACAATAATGCCTGAAAGGGAGGCAGAGATGTGGGGCATTGCTAAACATTGCTGTTTTCAGATTTTCCTGAACATTTGCATCGGTTGGGTGCTTTCACCCAGGCCACTTGCCGGCGCTTTCAGGGTCTTCTCCGTGTTGTGCACAGAGGTCGCAGTGCACCTGGCCAAATGTGACGTGAGGTGTGACCCGGGCAGGGGTTAGGCCATGAATAGGCATAGGAAAAACAAAAATCTGCAAAAATCAGCCTTTTCCTGGGGGACTGCCTTCTCTATTTCCATAGAGGGTCAAAGGCATGCAAAAAACTTTTTTGGAGCCTAATGGTTTTCTGAAGTCAGTTCCCAAATGGGAGAAGGCAACATTTTGGGAATTGCATGTTATGACACTGCTTGGTCTTACTGCAGTAAAATGCCTTGGCTTGGCTTACTTTTAAATGGCTTTTATCTTCCCGTGTATTTCAGTTGCGACAGTGACTGTGGCTCTGTTAACGCTGCATCTGATAAAAACCAGTGACAATGGGTTTGCTGAGATGCTTGTGACCATGTCAGGTGTAGTAGCAAAACACTTTCCTGAATTCAAAACCCATGTTTAAATCTCCAGATAATATTGAACTTTAATTAGCAAATATTGTTAAGATACTTACCTGAGGTTATTGGAGATTATTTTAGTGTTATTAAATTATAGCATTTATGTATTGGTGACTTTATTTTTTTTTCAAGCTTTATTTTGGAATATTTGTTCAGCCTTGGTCCAGAAGGCTCAATTCTAGGGTTGCAGCACTGTTTTGAAGGAAACTTGCAGGCAGACCTTGTCCCAGTCCTGCAGTGGTTTTGCAGGGTGCTATGTCTGTATAAAGTTTACCAGGCTTCAGAAACAGTTTAGAGCGGTCCAATGGGACAGTCACGTAAGACACATTGTTGATTTTACTCTAAGTGCAGAGAGAAATAATCCTCCCTTTAGTTTAATATTTTAAAATTCCGATATTTTCTCTTCTTTGCAAAGATCAAAAGGCTTGCTATGACCAGATGTGTTAAATACTGAGTCCTTGTATTTAGTCCTGATAATGAAATACCCATTTCATTATCACTATGAGTGCAAGCTCTTTCTTTCTATCAGGCAGTAGGCCCAAAGAAAGCACACTGTGTGCCTAGAGGTGGCCCCTTCAAAAATGAGTAGGCAAGGAGATAAGGTTGAGAACAGTTTCTGATGGGTGGGGTGGGAAGATGATGTAGGTGATGGGTGGAGAAGTTTGTTGAGGTCCAGGATGGGCACAGGATCCTGTAGCAGCCCTTCTTGGGACTTGGTTTGCTGGAGCCAAGAAGGAACTTGGGAGGAGCCTCTCTTGAGAGGAATTTGGTAAGCGTGTCAAGAGTATGTCAAGACGGTCTTCCTTGTGTTGAGGAACCATCAACCTCGTCAAGACCCAGACATAAGAACATTTTGGATAGTGAGTGAGGAAATTAAGGCATGCCTTTGAGAGACTTTGTCTTTAAGTTTCGAGAACTTTGTAAGTGCTACTCTGACAGTTAGGGAAGGTGGTGCTAAATCTGCTCTCCACAGGGTAACTAGAAAACTAAGAGGGATACAAGACTCCTTGCCCTGCCACGAGGGCAGAAATGAGCTGAGCAATAATTGACTACTGAAGTTTATGTGGAAGCTTATGTGACCAAAAGCAAACTAGCCTTAAAATCTTTCACATTGCAAAAAGGCATTACAGCAGAATGTAAAATCAGTTATTCCAAACTGCATTTTAATGCATTGTTTTCTCTGAGGTACTGAACTTGCTGATGGTGCACATGCTTTTGCATTGAGTGAACAGCTTTTTAGCAAGGAGACGATCGGAAAATATTTATAATGCCTAAGCTCCTTGTGGTTCAAGATGCTTTCCTACTTGCATTGCCAGGTCTAGTAAATTACTGCAGTTTAGAGAGCTCCTTCTTTATAGTTTATGAAAAAACGTAACTTTACAGCTTTTGTTGGAAAGGAATCTTGAAAAAATATTTTCAACCAAGGCAAAACCACCATACATTGTGCAAGTGGACCAGGACTGTCATTACATTTGCTTTGCTCTGAGAGTGCAGAACTTAGTCTCTAAGACTTGGTTCAGTTGAAATTAAGATTCAGACACCATACCAATTTTGAGTGATCAAAGTCATGTAAGACAAATCAAACCAGAAAATAGGTAAAATCTCCTGAATTTTTGGTTGTTTGAGAATGTAGAGACTGAATTTTGCCTTTGTTTGCTTAGGAAATTGGTTCCTTTTGGAGACCCATAGTTAGGGAAAGTGCAGGTTGGTTTTTTCACTTGCGGTGTGTTAGTGGTGTAAGAGGGTTGGAAAGCAGTCATGCCACTTGACTTTTCTCTTTTCCTAAGTCGTGTGTTCCAAGGTGATGCCAAGGTAACATTAGAAAAGTTATTCTGTAGAGAATTCCCCCTGAGAAAGCAGATGTACTCATGATAGTTCCAGGGTTTTGGACAAGACACACAAAGGATCTGACTGTTTTAATGCCTAAGATGAAAAATTAGTTGTTCTGAGGACAAGGTGAAGGTGAGGAAAGGAATGTTGTGGCCTGAAGGAGAAAATGCTGGAGGAATAGATGGTTGTAAACTAATGAGTTTCCTTTAGCCAAACACCCACCCTTAAGGGAGTCCTTAAGGATCTCCCTCTTTAAACCAAGAGGTGTCATGCCTCAAAGGCAATTAAAAAGGCTAGAAGAAACCAAGTGACACTGTCCTCCTGAACCCAGAAGTAACAGCATATTTTATAAATAACCCGCTTGTGTCAATATCAAGAGTGCTTAGTAAAGCTCTAGAACCATGAAGAGCTCTTTCTTTTATAGGGCACCTTTATAGGGCACACGTTTATGTTACACATGTACCATGTGATCTTCTTTCTGTACAGGTGTGTTTTGCCACTTTCACTATTTTCATCATTGTGAAGGATGAAGGGACACCTGTGGACACCACAAAATTATACACGGTGCCTATTTTGGCCATTCAGGTTTTCCACACATTGGGTTTGTTCAAAAAATCAGAGAGCAACATCAAGACAGCATATGCAAAAATGCAAAGCTTATAAAACTCCCTCCATCCCTTTCAGGCAACACACCCTTCTTACTCTCTATTGAAAAGTGACAAACAGTAGGTGCTTTCTGCCTGACACGTATGCAGTATCAGTTGTGAGTAGGTCTTAGTTAAATAATAAAAATAGAATAGAGTATTTCAGTAGGAAGGGACATACAATGATCATCTAGTTCAACTGACTGAGAGACAAAAGACACCCACCTTCTGTGAACATCATAATTAAACAACTCTCCTATTATGAGAAGACCACATGCTTTTGTACATTAAGATACAGATTTTTGGTTTTGATTGCTGCATTGGTACTGTACACTTTCAGAGGTCTTCAAAGCTATGCGAATTGTGAAGGCAATAAGTATATTAAAAGTAAAGACAGTAAAGGAAATAAAGTTTTAGGTGCTAGAGGTGGCCAGGGATCATCTGTCGATTGGAACGGGAGGAAATTTGAACAAACTTGCAGCTAATTTCAAAGTAACAAATGAAATCTGTAAATGACCTCACAAGGGACAGAGTATTCTCAGGAATTTTCAGTCCCTTTGTGAATCAGTCTCCCGTTTGCCCCCAGCTTCCAGTGCTGGTCTTGAGAGGAGACTGATGGCTCTTGGCCTGCAAATTTTCTGTAAGTCCCAGGGTTGTAGTGGGAAGAAGGGCTGTGAGCCGGTGCTGTGTGAATTCCCTTCATGAAGAGTGCTTGCTTAGGTGAGGAGGTATTGAAGGTCAGTTTTTACCCTGTTTGGGTGATTTCTTCTTCCCTTGAACATGAGGTCAAAAGGAGTCAACTTTTGAGGATATGTAAAGTCAGTGATTAAAGAGGCTGGCCATGGAAAGACATACCTTATTCAAGTGTAATCAAGAAGCTGCAGAAACAGTTCAGAAGACTGTTCTGATGTGCAGCTTGGCAGACCTGTGAGATGATCCTTAAATGAGGAATTAATCTGTGGTACTTTAGAGGGGAAAAAGTACCAAATATGTAAGATCTCAAAGGAGAAGGGTAGAATAGTGTATGTTAAATTTACTAAGTGCTGTTAAGATGTGTAAAGTTAATGAACTTCTATGTGGGTTGAAACCTTCAGTGGAAAGATCCTTTTGCCACCCATGAGGCTTACAAACAGGCATATGTAGCAGCACCAAGAGTGATGACGTTCTGATGTATAGGTGCCAAAACAGTAGGATGGAACCTGTACCACAGCATACTCACAGTCTCACCTGTCTGCTAGTAAAAGCCAGGAGAGTAAATCTAGAATTGAAAGAGAACAATGAAACTGTGAGTGACTGCAGCTTCATGAGTGACCTCCTAAGAACTAAAACCTGACCTCCAAAAGGTAAAAGCAATCCAGGAAAGCCTATTACTAAGGATATTAAAACAGTTTAGAGATAATTAGGGTTTACAAACTCACACTGATTTTTTTCAGATTGGTCTCAGATGTGTGTGAATTCCTGTGGCAACCGCTAGGTAGAGACACGTGCTGGAAGTGAGTCCCTTCATACGACATGCTGTACCCCACGTGTGAGGCTGATGACCCACATATGTCAGAGTTTCAGGTTTATCTTTCAGTTGATTCTCTTTGCAAGTAGGAGGATAACAGACATTTTCCTTTTTTTAATTAAGCCCATGTTATCCCAGTCGGATTATAAGAAATTCCACCAGCAGTGGTAATGATTGCTCTGCAATCTGCCTGCCCTTTGCGCTATGCAGAAAAGCCTTGCATTTGTTGTAGCAGTGGCATATTTCACCTGCCAAAAGCACAGCAGCAACAGCCCCTGTGAAGGAGCTCAGTAACCAGCAGGTAGCCAGAGGGTCAGGATAAGCGCAGAGGATAGGCATGTTACTCGCCCTAGTGTTTCCTTGCTGGCTCTACTGTTCCCGTTACAAGCTGCTGAAGAGGTGACGTGTGCTGACAGGGCTAATGAAGTGATGGTGAGGTGAGGATGGTCCTTCTGAAAAAATAGTTGCACTTGTATTTTGAGTGAGGAAGTATGGCAAGTTCTGCAATTAATGGAAAAGTTTTCTATGACATCATGTCAGATGTTGGATTCTTTCCTGTCCTCATTCTCCCTGCTGTTAGGGGAAGTAGAGCAGGGTGATGGGGTGGAGTGAGAAGCTAGAACTGGCCTGTCCTGCCATCACAAGCATTCACCTTCCAGTGAGGTGAATCACACCAGGGGTTAGCACAAGTAAAACTGCTTGTAGGGATTACAACATCACGACTGTTCCCTTTAGGGACAGGTCAGTGGTAGTGAAAAACTGAGGACATGGAACAAATTCCCAAAGCAGATCAAACCAGTTATTCAGTTACTTCAGTTTAAAAAAAAAAATAAAAAAATTGCTGTAAGTGGTGGCATGTAGGCTGAAGGATTGGTTAAAAGGGCTCATTTGAATAGTTATCTAGTGGGATGCTGTGTCTCTTTAGTTGGTGCTGAGTACTGAAGTACTCTCCCTGCTTCCCTCCCTACTGCCATGTTGGAAAGTTTTTGCTTTTTCAGGGAGAGCAAGGGGTGTCTTAATTTTTGTCAGGGATCTGCAGCTTCCAAGCCCCTGTCCCCCAGTGCTGGCCCCATACCCCAGCCCGGTGGCAACCTGTGGAGGGAGCCACAGGCTGAATATGCTCCTTGTTGGGGCTTGACACCTGGAGCCAAAGGAGTGATGTGGCATGGCAGCTGCCCAGACAGGCCACCAAGGCCTTCTCCTCCAGCAGCTCCTCCTCTCTACCACAACCCAGTTGCCACAGGTCCCCCTTCCATGCTTCAAACAGGTGGTAGGAAGTTGCTTCCATGGAATATAGAATTGCCAATGCAGAGTGACCCTCACGCAGAGGCTGTGGGGGAGCCAGCCACAAGAGTTACAGGTTTGAGTAATTTTTCCCAAGAGTAGTCTAATTAACACATTCTTGGGGTTGTACTGAAAAGCCAGACTTTGGATGGTGTTTTTATGAAGTGAGGGAAGGAGGCTTTTGGAGGAGTTACCAGCTCCTGAGTCTCCTGTCTCCCCTTGCTAACAGCCCAGCCTTTTTCTCTCTGCAAGTCCTGAGATCTGTTCTAACCGCTTCATTAAGCTTCCGTGTGTCACGGTGGTGACTCCACAAATTTAATTTGGCTGGTTTTGTCCACAGGGGTGTGAAACTGGAGGACCAGGAGAACCAGCTCTGCAGCTGTGTTTTCCACGTGCTGAGTGGGGGCTGATATAAACAAAATGCTTTTCCTTCGGGGTTTTGGCAGCTCTTGCCCAATCTGTCAGAGAAATGGTTATGACTATTTCTCTGCTCTCAGATGAGGCTGTTGAAAACTTACAGCCTCTCTGGGAATTTCGGCTTCTTTCCATGGACCAGTAATAAAATCTGGTTTTATGTTGTGTTTAATTGCAGACAATTTCAAGTGTTAAAAAGTCTCTCCTGGCAGATGTAAAAAGGGGAAAACCCCCAAACAAACCAAACCCACCCCACCTGTCCATTTTTCTGTCAAACCTAAATACTTATTCTTTTTGACAATATTTACAATTTTTACATAACCTGACTGGCTGTTCTAAGAAGCTGTTCACAGCAGATATTTGCTACAACTTATATCCTAATTTTTTTTTCTCCATTGCTTTCTTTACTTAGTTTCAAAACAAATAATTTTTCTTAAATTATATTAATTTAGCCTAAATTATTCATTAAGGAAGTTTTATTTCTTGTATAAACTTTTATAATTGGCTTATAACCTTTTTTTGCAATGCTTTTTGGTTGAATTGCAATTGCAACAAAATTGACAGATACATGTTAAAAAAAACCTGTAGGTGGAGAGTAATAAAACACAAAGTCATATCAAGAGAGGAATTAATGCTGCAGCAGCATCATATTAGAAGCTATTAAATGAACCAAAATGAATAAAATCAGATTTTTTTTCTATTCCTCTACCCTGTTTTGTTTATTCTTTTAAAAGCACACCACTTTAAAAATGTTTTTGATCGAGATTTTTTTCAGAAGGTGTTTACAGAAAGCAAATATCATAAACCCCGCAGATGTTCAAGATGCTGTTCACGCATAGCAACGGTTGTCATGTGGTTCTTTTGTAAAATGTTTATTTTTCCCATGATAAGTTGAAACTTCTGGTTGTTGGTAGTTTCAAAGTTTTTTGTGGCTAGAAGCAACTTTCCCAACCATAGACCTGGTCATCAAGTAAATGGCAAATGTTTTTGAATATATGGCTAAAGCAACAGTGAAAATGGAGAATAAATATGTGATAATTACAGCTACTTCCAAATAACTTCTTGTGTGTTATCACACTGAGGAAAAGAACATTAAAGTGACATTCTTTATTGAATAAACTCCTCACTGGAAATATTTCTCCTACCTGTTCAACAAAAAAGGATTTAACAAGTGCTTTGGAAGGAAATTTGCTTTGTGTCACTGTCAAATGTATTAGCTTTCATTGAATCTGATTAGATTTTTGATGCCAAGGTACCTACCAGTGGAAATGGTAGCCTGTGCTTTGAATAGCAGAATTTTCCAGGAAAGATGGATCCATCTTGAGTAATATGGCTTTGAGACTTATACCCTCATGATGGATAATATTTACTATATTCTGATGAGACTATAATGTCAGGATGCCTATTCTGGGAAGTGCTCAAGATAAAGGAGGAGTTGGATAGTGTAATGGTAAATTTGAATGAGGAACTGTGCTTTACTTTTAGACTTTGCTGCTACTTTTTATTTGTGGATGTAACTCTCTGTCCTGGCTTTCATGCGGGTTTTGCTACCATGAGGTACAAAAAAGACTAGCAAGGTTAAAATCTTTTCAGCTAAGGAAGTGGTGGCATCAGACAGTGGTACAGTAGGAGGACCATTAAATACAGTTGTGGTTATGCTTAGGATGCTCTCCTTCCTGCTGCAAAATTTGCAAATACACAGTCTCACCTCCAGTGACTGGGGCTATGGTGCACAACAAGGATGCAAGTTCTGGGTGGCTGTTATTGAGTGATGTGGCCTGTATTTTAATGATCATGGACATCATTGCTCTTTATTTTGTATCGTGAAGCCTCACTGAGCCTTTGCATTTCTTTCAGTTAAGTAAGTACATGATAAAGTTTGAACAAAAGCTTGGAGATTGGAAGCAAAGTAGCTTAAATTTCAAACTTCCCAGTAAATATTTTAACAAAGTATGCTTGATATATGCAGATGAGGACTTTGAACAAAATATTTTTTATCTTTATTACTTCATTACTTTAATTTCAATTCAGAAAAGGATATCTGGTGCCATGGTACTTTGCTGTGGCTATCGCATTTCAGTGTCTGTGGTCATAGTGGCTCACATGTTTTTTCTTAAGTAGGCAATTGATGTTCTTGCAAATGAAAAATTTTTTAAGTAATGTTACTTTTTTTTTAATGAGGATATTTAAACAACTGTTTATACAGGTTATTGACCTAATGAGATACTTCCCTTTATTTCTGAAATTCATTTAAATCCTGATTCTACATTTCAAGACAGATAGTAACCACTACCCTTAACACTATAACAGCATGTGAATTCTTAGCATTTTCTTGAAGACTGTCTTCCTTCTCCCCAGGTATGCAGGACATACTTGCTTGGAGTTTCACCTGATTTCTAGGAGTTACAGCTTCTCCTAGAGATACTGCATGTTCTCTGGTTATGACATAACTTTTGGGACCTGGAGGAGGCTGGAAACTTGGCTTCTGTTCTGTCCAGTGTTGCCTCCCCTTCTCATTCCTTTCCTCCCCTATAACAGAGGGAGAGTGCTTGTTCTCTTTGCACTATCACAATTTAGGCAGTGATTTTGAAATTGTCTAATGTAAAGTAGGCTTTCCATAAGCTGCCTGGTGTAAATTGGGTAATCTGTTTTGACAGGGAACGTAGAGCAAAGTCAGTTGCTCAGAGCTTGCAAAGACCTCAGTAGCTGCTGTCAGGTTTTGAGGCTAGGAAATGAAGTATGCGTCTCTTCCCGGCTCTATCCTGATCCAGTACTGTAAAGAGTCAAAAAATTTTATTTGTAAGTAGATTTTATCACTGCTTCATAGTACTTAGGGATGTAGTGTTGGAAAGGGAGACTATCTTTTGTGCATCTTGGAAACCTGGCTGCCACCCTGTACTGGATTTGTAAGGCTTAGAGGATCTGGACTGTAGGACTGCAGATGTTAGGTACGATGCACCTGGGCAGGAGTTTTAAGGAGAGAGGCAGTGCGGAAACAGGTCTTTGAATTGCTGTCGGGAGTCTAGTATTGAAAGTTATTTTTAATAAGAACAGCAGACTCTATTGTGGCAAGTCCTACCACAAGAAGAACTCAGGAGATAACATGACCCAAGTCCTGCAGGGCTGGGCACCCTGCCCTCACTGGGCAAAAATAGATGGTAGAATGCACACAGTAAGCAATTCACTTCTTCTTGCCAAAGTGCACGTTTACATTCCTTGTGCAGTTTAGAAAGCGTAGCATGGGCTGATGCATCATCACAAATGTTTCTTAGGGAGGTGTTTCCTTCTGTCTTGTTTCCTTTATAAAGTTTTTTGGTGTTTCATAGGAATAGCATCATTGATTAGTTGTGTGTAATCGTCTTTCATTTATATTGATAGGAGAGGAAGACATTCAACAACTTTCAGGAATGCATTGCTGTAATTTACTCCTGTTTGCCCTTGTGCAGCATAAAAATACACTAGCAATAATAACTGTTGTTATTATTACTTATACTTGTAAAGATGATAGGAAAACTAGTGGTTTCTGTGAAAAACTCTGGAATAGTTTATATGACATCCTTTAGTAAAAAAGTATTATTTACTTTAGGATCTAATCATGCTTGCCTCTAAGGAAGATCTCTCTAATCTCATAAATTCTCAGTAGGAACTGACACATTTGGAAAGATGGTAATTAATCTATGTAGTATTTATATGATGGGAAAGCAGATATAGAAATCTGTTTTACTCCCCTTTGTAATATGTGGTAATTATAACAAGAAAAAAACCCTCCTCTTTTTATTAATGTAAATGCATGCAAGCTCTTTATTTGTTTAGTAGTTCGAACTCTGGAAAGTTCAATTGAGGTATTTTGGAAAGATCTTTAAAATGTACTGTGTCTTTTTTTTTTTCCTGAGCTGTAGCAACTAGTACTGAAGACAGCCTGAGCAGGGACTTCATTATAGTAATGAGCAAAACAGTCCTGATTCTCATGTAACAGAATATCTTCCAACAGATATTCTGAGGGCTCAGTTCAGAGGAGTATCCAGCCTTACAATGCATGGTTGCTTATTAGTGAGGGTGATCCATGGCAATGGGGATCACTCAAATGAGGTAGTGTGATATACTGGGATGCTTTAGTCCTTTGTTCTTCTGAGGGCACCTGCATGTTCATGGGAGCATGGGTATTTGGGCTGGCATTTTGTATCTTCTTTCTCCTGCACTCCTTAGGTCCTCCAGCAGTCGTGTCATTCAGGTTGCCAAACTGGATCCAGTGGTGTCCCTGTACATTTGTTTGAGCAGTGATAGCCTTGCCAACCTTCAGGGTGTTAAGCATCACCTTCTGAAAGACTTTGTGTTTGGACATTATTGAAGAGGAACCTTCATTGCTCCAAACCTTGTCAACATCACAAATGATGTTTGACCTCATTTTTCAGCGTAAACAAGTATAACAATTTTGTGAGGTATTTGGCAAATAAAGTCTCCAGTCACAGCCTGCTGTGACTACCCTTTCCTCTGTACCTTCTTTTGTCATGATATCAGGCAGCCCAAGACGCAGCTTCATATCATGAGGTGAACATGTTGATGTGTTTGCTTGTCTTTGAAAGATCCTGGTTCCCTGGCCACTTCTTCTCATCTCTTCCTGTGGTAACATTCTCTTGGTATTGTCAGGGGTTTTTGGATTTTTTTGTTGTTTGTTGGTTGATTTTTTGGTGGGGTTTGTTTGTTTTGTTATTGTTGTTTTCTGCCTCAAACTTGGTACTGACTCAAGGCACTTGAAATCACCAACCTGTTAGAAAAATATTCTGGCCAAAACTAATTATACATTTCTTTCCTTGGTTGTGGAGTTGAATTGATTCCTGGAGTCAGTGCCACACTCATTGCAAAGGAGTGAAATGAAAGGGTTGGGAGCAAAGACAGAAAGACAGGGAAAACAAAGGACAAGTCTTTATGTCAGCTCAGCTCTTTGCAAAGCTACCACACTACATCTCTTTCCCACTCCTTCCATTACCTCTTAAGACCTAGTCCCGCTAATAATATATGCCTGTAATGTGTGCATATTTTGGTGGGTTTTTTCACTGTCTTAAGGAGAAAGTTTAAAGTTAGATGCCTTCTTACTTGAAGGTGATATTTCTCTGTATTGTGATAATAAAATATATTTTTCATACCTTTGCACATTCCCTCATGGTAAACAACTGTACCACCAAATTTGATGGAGAAATAAGACAGGTTTGAATTAAATCATGCAACCCAGCTTTATGCTTTCATTTGTACAAAAAGCAATGGGGTTTACATAAGAAATATTATCTTCTATAATTTATTAGAATTACTATATTTAAAATTATAACTTATAAAAAATGCTTTTAACCAGGGCACAAACGGTTAGTTGCCTTATTAAAAAAAAAAAAAAAAAAGAAAAAAAACTACAACTAATCTCCAAATAGTGACTTTTATAACTCTAAATTTCCTGTGACTTAACAAAAATGTAAAAATGACCAATCCTATCTCATATTATGCAGAACCACATGCTGGATCCATGGTGTGAAGTCTGTGAAAAACTGAGCACCCAGTGTTTTAAGTCCATTCAATGGGAACACCAGCAGCTCTGGATTTAATGAGTCTGCTCTTAAATGTGAGTATATATGATTTTAATTACCCACATGGATTATTGGCTGCACATTGGTGGAATCTTTCAAATATTACATTTTAAATTAGTTAATGTATGTTGGAATATAGCACCAAGTAGTTAAGGTGGCTGTCCATCATATTGCTATCCAATATAGATCCAAAAAGAAGTCAAAGTGCTCATGTAACTCTTACACGTATGGACTTTTTATTATATATGTCACGTATGGGCTTTTTATTATATATGTCACTGTGCCATGACTCAGTAACACTTTTGCTATAAATAGCAAATAAAGCAACAAAAGCTTTGGAAGCTTTAGGAATGTTGTCAAACCGAATACAAAATACTCCTTGAAATGAGTGTCTATTTTAACTGTTTACTTCAAAATTATGATTGATGATTTTTGACCCACAGTGAATGAAGCCAAGTCTTTGTGTATTCTGTCCTTAAAGTGAGAAGTGTAGCTCACAAGTTGATCAGACAAAACAGGAAAGTAAAAGAGAAAACTTTTCTGAAAATCTGAGTGTGTTCTAAAGGGGTCCAGATGTTGGGGGGGAATAACATAGGTTTGGTTGGGTGGTATTTTGGTTTGTTGGGTTTTTTGGTTGGTTTGTTGTGGTTGGTTTATTTTATTTTCACTGGTTCCACTAATCTCAAAGTAGCATAAACTTTCCCCAAAATTATGCACCTTGTTGAATATTGCCTGGTCCAGTAATATATAGGAAAGAAAATTCTGGGGTGCCATCTGCAAGTGAATATAGTCAAAAATATAGAAGAGGGAATAGTTTTACATGCCCAGAAGAAGTTGAATAAAAAACAATACTGAAGAAACTTGGCAGGTGAGGAATAATGTAAAATATTAATAGTCAGACTGAAGGTGAAGAAGACACAAAAGTTGTGAAGCTTAGAGAGTTACAAGCTTTGTAGCAGTTAGAGTTTCAGGATCGGACTCTGTTGCGTATAACTTCAGAGTTATGAAAACCATTGAGGCCCAGCAATGGAAGCTTGCTTTTCTTTCCTCCTCACTTTTGATGATATTTGCATTAAATAAAGCAAATAAAATAGAAACCTTTCAAATCCTCAGCAAGAATTGTGAATAGAAATTTGAAGCACTTCCAAAATGTTTAAATGAAGGGCTGAAAAATAATTTGGAGTCCTAAATTAGTTATGAAAATGATTTACAGTTTTATTTCTTATAAAATGTTTGTAAAACTTTTTTTCTATAACAGCATAAAAATTAGTCACTTAGTAATTAAAATATTGTATATATTTGGGTTCCAGTAGTCAAAATAATGATAAAGCTTCTAAGGGACTAGCTATAAGGAATACGAAATATTGTGGTTTGTTTAAGAAATCTAGTGAATTTTATGGAAGAAATGCAACAGCACACAACCAGAGAGCTTGTAAATATATGGTTCTTTTAACAGAATGGTCAACTATAATTACATGAAAAATATACTTTTTTTTTTGAGTTTCAAAACCCAGTTTTGTTATGAAAGCTAGTTTTCAATCTATGCTTTTGCGCTGTGCAGAATAACATAATTCATATCAATAAAATTCTTGTGTTCTCAAAGTCAACAGTTAATTTTCATGTACTGATGCAGAGATACAGAGAGTATACATCAAAGTTTATATGTAAATACTCTTTATAAGCACATAATAAATGTTTATTAAAGATATGCTTTGAGATATGCTCCTTATTTAAGACATATGGTATTTACTTTGTTCAATTCTTAAGATATTTTTGGGTCTATCTCCTAGAAATTCTTACTAAGTAAGAAACTTAGTGAGTTTGATTGTGAATGCAAGCTATTGTCTTCTGTCTTTGCTCCTCCAAGACTGTGAAAATACTTTGACTTTCAAAATAGTCTTCATAACGTCTGCAACTACTAGTTTCTTGGCACCTCTGTGGTACTTTTAAGTATTGTTTGGCTTATTTTAAAATTAGAAGCGCCCCTTTCTTGCTGTGTTTTATTTGTTGGACTATTTCTTTTGTTACTTGTGCTTCTTGGATGTTTATTGTCAGTAGACAGGTAAGGGAGACTGATTTTGGTGATAGCGGAAGTTACAATTAACACATTTTTGTTAATTTAGAAATGATATGTGCTTGTATATATCCACCATTCTTTGATTCATTGAGGATGTGACTTCTAAAAGTGGTATTATTACAGGCAGTTGTTATTGTAATTTTTTTGTGTGGGACATGGATTGATTAATTTATGTCAGAAAAAAAGAAGCTTACAAGAGCTTCTCAAATTAATTGTGGGGGGAGGGTGTATGTGTATGATTACATATGATTTGGTCAAAAACTTTCTTTCTTATCCAGACAAAATTTGATTGAACTATTCATAAAAAGAAGTTTTAGTTTTTCATTTAAAATCGAATTCGCTTTTGCTGATTGTGTCAACGAAAGATTCTCCTAAGGAAAATATGACAATCATGGAAGTGTTTTTATTAATGTCAGACGTTTGTGAAATGATCTACTTTTACAGCAAATGTGCTGGGAGGGAGGGGGGAAGTAGAGAACAAAGGCAAAAAAAGCAGCACTTTTAAAGGATGATTAGTCTATTGTTTCAGAACCTGAGTGCTGATTCTGTCAATGCAGACAATTTCATTTCTTTCTTAGAAGCTAGAAAAATATTCTTTTGTACATTCACTTATGCAAGGAAGAGTTCATAAATATCTTGTAAATGAAATAGTACATACATGGTATGTAACAACAGTGCTGAGAATATTTGACTAGAGACAGCCTTTTCCTAGCCTTTGGAAGGGTGAATATGAGGAAGATAGACAGAGAACAAAGGAAAAATGAGACACGTGAGGAGAGATTAAGGAAGAAAAAGAAAAGAGTATATTTTATCAGTTTCTTTTCATAAAGAATAATCTGAAAATGAATGAAATTATAGCTCAAAAAAGAAGTATTTTTACCTCACTCTAGCTCAGAGAATACTCAACATTATTAGAAATTAATTCTGATATTATCTATTGAAGGTCAAATGAAATTGTTTCCTTGGATATAGACTACAATCCAGACATGTTACTGTGCAATTAGAAGCAAAATGCTCCACTAAAGAGAATGAAAACTATTCAAATTAACTTGGTGGGAAGAATCTATGTCTTCATTTTATTACACCAGTTTGTATTTCCAAGTGTAATGACATTAATCTCTAGTTTTATACTTCATTTAGTTCTGTAAAGATACATTGTATGACTTAAAGAAACAGATCAGAATATGGGAACATGATTTTCAACCTTTTTTTCTAAGTAGAGGCAACATTTCATAATTTTTTCTTTTCACATATTTATAAAATGCAATGCAATAAACTCAGTGAACATTCAGTACAGGAATAAGCAATTGGTAAATGAAATAATTTATCTCTAACAAAAATATAGATTCCAAACAGCGTACTATAATCTATATTGCACTTAATTTCTCTAAATGATTACAGTGGCACTTGGGGTGGTTTTTTTTCTTTCCTGTGTCACTTTCTCTGAGCTGCTCCTCCCCACTGCCACCTCTCATATTTCCAGGTGCATCATATGGAAATTACATATTTTCATAATTTCAAATCTTAGGGTCTTAAATTCACCTCTCAGACGTAATTAATATCATACTGTTTTTTTCAAAGGTGCTGAACTCCTGCGTCTCACAGAGAAAGGGCTCGGTAATGCTCAGCACTTCTGCAAATAACTTACTGGAAATGTAGGCACTTATATTTTAGATAGTTAAATATTGATTCAGAAGGTTCACGTTAAGCCTTTTCATTTGGAAACATACCTTTTGACAGTCCCCTTAATTTTTACATTGTGCACTTTTATAGTTTAAGTGGACCACTGGTGGGACTAAACTGGTGAGAAGTGGTCAAGTGGGTGTGATTAAGGAACTGCTGCCTAATATGCTAAGATACTGATACTTATGATGTGTGACTGTTAAAAATCTAACTTGTGCTCCCACAACATCAGCCTTTCCTTTAGTATATGCCATCTTTGCAGCATTTCAACTATTTTAATTTCAAAATATTAATGTAACAGCATTTGATATTACAAAGAAAAATGCTTAAATTATTTCATCAATATAAATAAAATGTTCCTTTGTGGAAAGGATATTTGACAAGAAATTAAATACACAATTTATTTGCAGAGAGGAGTTTCTCAAGGTTAAAAAATAACTTTTGATCAGAATCTGTATGAATAAAGGACATTTAAATTAGTTAGGTTCTTGTTGGCATAACTTGGCCTCATACAGTGCCATTGTACTAATTCAGAGTACAGAATGGTATAGAATAATATAACTAGTGGATCCAGGTACACACATCCCATTGTCTTGCCTTTCCTCCTTCACCCTCAGCAGGGAGGCTGTGCCCAGGCTCCTGTCTGTGTTTGTGGTGAGCCTCACTGCATGGCAGCTCTGCCTGTGCCCTTCAGCTCCAGCGGCCATAATGCAGCATTTAAATGACATAGATAATCTTGTGCTGACCTAGCAGATCTGCAGGATATTTGTGGGAATTGTAAATGTCTAGAAAAGGGGCTGTGCATTTTGTAGAATCCATGGCAGACTGTAATGTGATTTACATTGGTGCACAGAGTTCGAACGGAGGGTGATTTTTAATGTTAGTGCAAGAAATCTGGCTCCCTTATATGGAAAGAAATATTTCTATAACTCTTGGATCTTTCTTAGCTCAGTCTGTGAGACTTCTGAAATGAGAATTTCAAAACTAATGTTACTGCACTATTTGATATATGATAGTCTGTAGTTGAGAATAATTTCCTCTTCTCATTCATTCATGATGTGAAAAAAACCAAAACAAACAAAGAAAAACCCCAAACAAAACAAAACTCCACCAAAATTAATCTGAATTTTATAATATATGAGAGGGATAAATGGAATAGTGAAACCAAGATATACAATTATTTTTTATAATATTCTAAAAACTCTGGTATTAAAATTGCACCAGAAGAAATTGTTACAGTAGTTGGCTGTATCCTAAATATTTTTATTCTTATTGATATATTCAATATAAATTAAGCCATAACATGTATTAATTTACACCACAATTTAGTTGTCTATTACAATAGACAGTAATTTATATTACAATTTTTTTTATTGCTGATGTATTGAAATTATTTTTATTACTTGTTTCCCTGAAAAAATCCAAAGATCTTGTGGAACAAAATAAGAATAAGGGGGTGTTTGATTTTTAACTTTGTTGTTCGTAGTTTTGGGGCTTTTAATTTATCTGATATTATGTACCCATGTACAACTAATCAGATTTTATGTTATTGCATGTTCGTATTTTTATCTTCTCTTTTTCTTTAATGGGATTGTAAATCCTTCTATGACTTAATTGTCAATCTTGATTTCAAAGACCAACTTTAGACTAAAGCCAGAACTTAGCATTTGAAAATTATTTTGGAAACTTCATAGCAAACTGCGTAAAAAGGACTGCTAGAAATCCTCTTTGCAAAGGAGTTGTGTTTGCCATAACTGTGGCAATAAATTGCCCTTCCAGCTGGCCAAAATGTAGAATAATCTAGTTAAAACCAAACCAAACAAACAAAACCAAAAAACCCCCATACAACTGACAACCAACGTAAGGCCTAACTGGCAGTTATTTTGGGACAGGCCAAAGCGTGCCACTGATTTCAAGCATTTGGATGTGTGTGTCTCTTTTCATTCAGGGCTCAGTGCTAGCAAAGGGTTAAGAGTTTAGACATGAACCTGAAATGCTGAGCAGGGTTGATGATCCCAGAGGAGGGAAATTTGTCCTGGCACGGAAAGTATCTTCACGATTCATTTTGTCTTGCAGAAATTTCTCCCCGTGTCATTCCTAATAGTGGGGAGGTTTAAGAGAGTGTGGGGAGAAGAGGGAAGGGGGAACATATATGGGAAAGGGCCCTCTCTCTACAAACTCCTGATTAGCAGATGGGATGTTCTGGAAATACTTAGATCATACCAATAAATAAAGACTAGCACATGGTCCTAAGAAACAATGTTTTTGCATATAAACACACACACACAAAATAATCTGGTCTCAGAGTCACAGCTGCAATGGCACAGTGACTCATAGCCTCTGAAGTCTCCTTTATAAAATGGAGTGGAATGAACTGCTGTTCAGATGCAAAATCTCTAAGACTCACAACTGAGCTTTGAACAGAAATGTTTCGAATTGTCAGCAAAAAGTAGTTTACTTCAGAAGTAGAAAGAAGGGGAGCAGGGTAAAAAGCATACAAGTGAGATATAAGGTGAATATAAAGTGAGTTCATCCCCCCACAAATCTTTGGGCAGGTAATTGAGATTCCTACTTTGGTGGTTTGATTCCATTTCTATTCACCTGGTCACTGGATATGAAAAATAAAAATAATTTTGAAAAATCACTATTATGGGTATCTTAATGAAATTCTTCCTTGGGGTGTTGTTCATGTTCAATCTCTTGCAAGCATGCACACTATGGAAAAAATGCAATTTTCTGTTCTTGATTAAAGACGTTTTAAGTAGACAGTAAAATTATTAGACTTTAACCTGTGTCTTATAGGTAGATGTTTTGGTTTAAGACTACACCACCTGAGAAAAATGTAGTTTTAATTAGAGTTGCTACTGTTTACCAGCAGTAGCACTGTTATGTGATGGTCTTGGGCTATAAACAAAGTTTTAGAGAAGGAACATGCAGTTTTTGGACTGATGTAATTGTAAAAAAGGGTCTACCGCTGAACATGCAAATCCTTCTTTAAGTCACGTTTTACTAGTGCCTTAAATCCTTGTTATTTTATGCCTGCTTATTCTTTAAAGTATAGCAGTTAGTTAATATTATCAATATATCATACTCAGTTGCTTGCCAAGCTGCTGCATATGAAGTCCAAACAACAAGACATCTGTTCCCAGGAGCGCCAGGGGGAAAACCCACACACAGCCCAATGTGGGGCAGTTTCACAGAACCAGGCTTCTCTTCCAAGATGCAGACTGGATGGAGGTAAATGGAGTTGTACATCTCTCTCCTTATTCTCTTTCGATTTGGAAAAAAAAAAGGCATTTCCACTGTCAGTCTATGGGAGGGCCTGTGAGGGCTGGAGTCATGGGGCTTGTTGTGATGGACCCTTTGGTGGGCAGTACACTGTGACGTTGGCTGTTCCATGCCAAAACCTGCAAATATTATCCTTAAATATTGCTATATTAACATCGTAATGTGCCTTTAGTATGGCAGACTGTAAATCTGTGTCACTCTGGGCACCCTCTCTCTCCTGCTTTCCAATCACTATGTGAAGTGCAGTAGTCAGTATTTCTGATGTAGTGTTAGTTTTAGGCCCATGCACTTGGAAATACAAACGGGGAGAAACCTTACATTCCTGATTCCACTTGCATTCATAGGGAAATATAAAAGCTCAGGTCTCAACTGAACCTTATTTCCATTGTATTTAAGTGCCAAACAAATAAAATCAAAACTAAATCAAACCCACCTCTATCTATAAAAGGAACTGTGCTCATGTATGATATGATCAAATGACTTCTTTAACATTGATACCTATAGGTGACCATTGCTATGCCCCTCTACTTGGGTTTTGTAGAAAGCTTCAGAACTCCCATACAGAAGTTATCACTGCTGTGATCTGAAATGCTTAATATTAGTGTAGTAACTTTCAGAGGAAAATGAATGGTGATACTTGATGCTTAGAAACAAAAATCCTGATACCAAAATAATCCGTACCTGTGTATAAAAAAGCTCAAATGGGTAGCAAAATTCTCAGTGTTACACGTATGAGACTACAAAAAAGTTACGTTTTAAAATTTTACCTTTGAAGAAATAATAGACCACATTAATTAAACCCCTTAGTATTAGCTGAAATATGCCAGGGAGAGTCTTTTAGTATTTGGTGGTATCTCCTATCCATTTGGAAAAAAGACAATTTTCTAAGAATTCATTCTTCAGAGATGTCCCACAGTTGTGGACAGATTTCTGTTTGTCTTGGTACTAAATGATGGAAAGGAAAAATTTAAAAAAAATACAAAGTAACATCCAGAGAACCAATACCAGCTAATGATAGGTTTTACAGGTAAATTATATCTATATGCAAACAAAATATAGCCAATAATGGCACAGTCATGAAATTGCATAGTCATACAAAGCCTTCCTTGCACAGTGCGTTTCTGTGCTTTTGCTGAAGCTTTTGGTAGGTCCTGTTTTAGTGGGGTAATTTTCATTCAGATGCTAGTAAAATTTAAAGTATCTCTAAACTATTTTAAAGAGAGAACTAATGCTGTGCTATTCAGCAATCCAATTGAGCTCAGAGGGAAAAAAACCAAAACAACTCTGCAGAGAACAGGAAATACATCTACATGAGTCACAAAGATGTCGTAAGGATTGTTCTGTTCAGATTTATACTGACACACTTCTGGTGAACTTGAAACTCTGCTGCTTCTTATAAAGAAAAATGTTCCTAGATGTTGAGCAATTTCTTACCGATGATACATTAATAACATTATCATTTTATCTTGCTTTCAAGAGAGAATACTGTTTTTTCAATTCCAAAAAATTCAGGATGTGTTAGAAGTGTGGGAATACATATGCGTGTATATATAAAAAATATATTTAAAAAATCTATTGATTTTATATATTTTGAAATTCAGTTCTCAAAACTGAAAGACAGCATAAATCTCAGTTTAAGGACTTTGACCATATAGTAATGTTGTTTCTGCCCTAAATTTTTCACTTGTATCATGGGTAAAAATGCGGTGTCTCTCTGTCTAGTCTTGTGCAACATGAAGCCTGTTACTGGCCAGCACATAATTTTAGAATTTTAATATTGCAGGAGCCTTTACTTGGAGCCCTGGTGCAGCTGCTATGGACACATTTCAGCTTTTTATAAGCTCATACACATAATAAAACAAGAAGTCACAAAACTAGATGCTATAAAACAACACAGGAAGAAGCACTCATGTTTTCAGGTTCTTAATACTATCTTGATAAAATATTTAGTAAGGTGAACTGTGTCACAGGAAAGCACTGTGCGGGCATCTTGTTTTAATTCTAGTCTGTACTCACTAGCTCTGCAGGCTTGCATTTGATCTCTGAGCCAAGATAAAGCTCACAATGAGAACCAAACACAGCAAATAAACAGAAATGTCTCCTTCGGTAAAGGGTGTGAAACAGAAGTATTCCACTAGGTCCAACAGTATGTGCCACGAGACGCTACTATTCGCATGGCCATGATTCTGAGACAGCACCCTCAGACAGGGGTGGAAAATCATAGTAGCAGAGGAGATGTAACTGCTGAACTCCAGGGGAAGTTGAGACAGGCGGCTGCTGGTGCTAGGGAGGGGCATGGCCGCAGTGACTACTGTGCTGCAAACACAGTTTTTCTTGTAGTCTGTTTTATGTTACCGTGGTAGGTAAGGAAGGGCATAAAATTAGTGGATTTTCATTACCCTTTTCCAAGTGCAATTGTATCGTGCCTGACACATCTGAGTCTTGGGGTTTTATGCGACACTTTCGTAAACATGTTTTTCTTAATTAATCATCCCTAAGGAACTGGTCATTTTGAGTAGTTTATGAGCGGTTTGAAACTTAGTGTCCTGGCTAGGACGAGGTCTGTTAGAGGATTATTTCCTCAAAAATATGAGGGACTAGGGATGTTGCTGTTTTAGTAGTTTGCAACTCTTTTCATTTGGTAGAGGTAAATTTGGACAAATGCTAGATCAGTTTTTCAGGACAATTTGTGGCTTCAGACTGGTTTCCATCATCTGAGGAAACACGACAGACTACGTTCTTCAAACTGTAACCTTCCTCTGGTTACATTCTGTCTGAATGGATGAGGGAACACATTTTGGAGTACAGTCATTTAAATATTTAGTAGTGACTTTACTGCTTACTGCGCTTCATTTCAAAGGGGTTAGCCCCAGAAATAAGCACAGCTGCTGCATGCTCAGGAGTAAGTGCTTTCAGGATGGCGCCTTAACACAGCATTTGTACAGGACTTGTATGGTATTAACAATTTTAGGTCCTCAACCTGCAAACACTTATGCGTTTCAGTAACTTTATTCTTGAGAACAGTCTAGTAGCACTCACATGAGTGTGATTATGGACACGAGTAAGTGCTCACAGGATCGCGGCATTAGTTTTCAAAGGGACTGTAAAGTCTGTGGACCATTGCGGAAATATATATACTGCAATGACCTGTGAAATTGCCACATATACATGTAGCTGTATGAAGGAAACTACACGTTCCCTGTACCTAGTTCTGTGAGTGTTTCAATGAACGAGCAGCTTTATTCATGCAAGCAAACATAAGAAATGATATGGGATTGCTTACACGAGTAAAGCTGGACATACATTTAAATGTTTGAAGGTCTGTCCTGCAGACTTTGCTGTTAAAACACGTGTTTTTGTTCCATGTGTTGAATCAAATGCAGTGCTATGGATTCAAATACTATGAGAAAAATAAGGTAGTGAGTTTGCAGGGTAACGTAGAATCTACCAAAAATCTCTGCTGAAAAGGTATCTGGTGGCTGCAGTGACCGTGAATAAAAAATTACTAGAAAAAACAATAATTTTAATTTTGTCTTTAGATTGAAAAAAAATAAAATTAAAAGACTGTAAATGTTAAACATGTCACTGGATCAAAAATGGTACAATGACATTATTAGTTCCCGTCTCTTTTTGTTCCCTTTCTTCTGTTACATTTAGGTGAAATCCCCCAAAATATTGCTTATAAATGGCAATATGTTATCTAGAGTTATCTTTTCATTAGGAAATAATCAGCATTTTATGCTTCAGAGCTCTTAAATATAAGAAAAATCAAGAAAAGGCAATATTTTTCTATACATGTTCTTTAATATGCAGAGCAGATAATACAGAAGGCAATAAAAGCAAGTGGTTTTTTTCTTATTAGGAATGGAAGAACAAATAATTTCTTAAAACAGAACTGTGAGGTAGACCTTGGTCATAGATAGCCTGAAGTCATGGAAAGCCATGTTTATAACTGTGCACAGATAACGACCAAGACAATTAGAAAAAAGACAGAAAATTCCATAGAAGCAGTTTAAATATTTTCATTGCCTTTTAAAAAGCATACTTGTTAGCTTGTCCCATTTTTTTGAGTCTACAAAATGGATGATATGGTGTCTGTGTTCAGATGCAAACTAGGCTTTAGCTTCGCAGAGCTACCTAAACTTAAAATATCAGTGTCTGAAAAGTGAGTAATTCATTCTACCGTTTAAGAAAGTTCTGTTAACATATTAAGCATGTAAATATCATAGATGCTTTTTTGAGCTATTATTGGAGAGTTACTTGGGGACTGGTATTATGCTTTGTAGTTGCTACGGAAACTTTTTAATACATGCAGTTTGGGAACAAGAAATTGAAAGTAATTTTTGCATTCCTAAATCCGGTTTCCTAGTAATAAAAGGAACAATTGTGGATTATCAGATTGTTACCAAAGCTTTCCACAAGATCTTAAGATTATTAATCTCAAAAATGCGAGAGGAAAAATTATACTAATAAACTTCTACGAAGAAATAGGAAGAAATGATAACTATTTTTTCATCATGTGGAAACCAATCAATTCAAAACCCAGGATTTTAATACATTCTTGGGAAAATTAATAGCTGATCAAAAAGTGGGTTTTGAAGAAACCTAAAATGATTTCTAAATTATTTTTTTAAAAAGATTAGAAAATTATGATTAAAAAATCAGTCTCTAAATATTATATGAAACATATTTTTAAAGTAATTATCTTCTTTATTCACTTGAAGTAATCTTTATATAAGAGTCAGGAAACACTTTTTAATATGATAGAGATTTTATACTCATTTAGAAACCTGATCACAGGGGTTTTTTCTTCATTTGTGGATTTCAATGCAGTAACATACCTAAAAAGATTGAAAAATACACTAAAACAGTTCTGAGAACAAAACCACTTGAACTCACTAATATTTTTTAAGATTAAAAGGTAAACCAAATCCACTGAAGAGCAATTGATTTTAATTTGTCTACAAAATTAATTATAAACTGATGTTTTCTTGTATTTTCCAGGAAAAAAAAGGGGGTTAGGTTTTTAGAGTATTTAATAAATTCCCATATACCAGTGTTTTTATTGTTAATTTCTAGTAATGAAAAATTAGTAAACAAGATTGAATGAACGTATTCTTTTTATTTTAATTTGAAAAATTTTCTCTCGAAATAATTTTTGTATTAAAAAATATTGTTGTTTTGGTCATCATACAATTGATAAAATTAATCTTATTTTTTTTCCTGGTAAAGTAATTTAACTCGGGCATAAAAATTCTAAGTACTTTGAAAAATTTTATAACGTTGCTGCTCCTCTCTTTGAATAGAATGGTTTTCTTAAAATCATAATTAGACTTTATAAAAAGTGACATCAGAAATAAAGTGTTGACAAATGTAATCTTTATAGGTTCTGAACATTTTTTGAGATTGTTTCACTTTAATAAAATATTTTTGTTTCCAACTAGTTTCAATTTCACTTGGAGGCTTTGTATTTGAGGAGGCACCTAGTATTTTATAAAATTAATGTTCAAAGATATTGTAACATAAAAATTTGAATTTAAATATTGATTAGATCTCTTCATTTTGCTTTCCTGCTTGTGAACTTGTCAATTGATTTCCACAGGGATATGAAAAATAGGTTTTAGACAGAGATAATCCAGTATAATCCCAAAACAGAAATCAGAGGACAAAATGGTCACAGCAATAAATTATTCTTTTATACATTCTTGTTACCTTGATTCCTCCAAAATTTTCCAAATCCCCTGCTTAAGGTTACAGGAAACATGAACCTCACCAAAACCTTCAAATAAAGAGATTGATAATACATAAAACACAAATTATAGATTATTTAAAATAACATTATTTAATTATGGTAATTATAGTTTGTTATTTGAATTTGCTAATCTTATTTATGGTAGCGGAGTTTCTGACTATATCTCCATGGCTCGGACATTCTCTGTTTCATTGATTAGATAAAGCTTTAAAATATTCCAGAAAGTTCAAAGTTGGCTCCAGTCATTTCACATCAATCTATACAAAAACATGTGCTCTCATAGACAGATGGGCGCAGACTAACTTCTGTGAACGTAGTCCTGTAGCTAGAATTCTAAGGTGAGGGAGACTGAATTTCACGATCATGCTTTTGTGATTTTTCTCCTACCTCCTTACTTCAGTTAGTCTAGAGTTAGACATAAAAAAATCATCTCTTTGTGCAAGAGACACATTCGGTCTTGATATTTGTTTGTAAAAGAAACTATTTTGCACAAATTACCATCTCTTTAAGGAAGTCAATATTGTATGTACATTATGCTTTAATATTATATTTTAACACGATTACAGAGATGTAAATGAAGTTTTGGGGAAGAAGATTTAGGAACAGAAAGTTAGTATAGTAAATATAGGTATTTTTACAATTGCCTTAAATATGCACAATACTGATGGTGGTGGGACTCACGTTTAAAAGATTTGCAGTATAATTTGTTGCTAATACTTAATATATTTGGAAGAGGGAATGTGTCATTTTTAATATTGTATAGATGCTTTATGGACTAATAGCTTGATTCACAGAGCATATAAACTATCATCCAGAAAAATTCCCATCTGAATTAGAAGCATAAATGACAAGTTGAAATTTATGTTCAATTGTATTACTTCAAGAAACAAAGATATACTGCAGTTAGAACTTTTCACTATGCACTAATTTAAGGCACATAGTGATCATACAGGTCACAAAGTTTGGAATTTATATTCTGCAAGTATTTTTACTTCAGCTTTGTCTCAATGTAATTATTCAAATATTATTAAAGCATGAAACAAACTGACTATGACAGAGAATATTGTGTTAAGGAGGTGTGTGAGTTGCAAGGATTCTGGCTGAGTGGAGTATTCAAAATCAATACATTCTCGTCAGCAAGGTAAATTTGAGCCAAGCTGACCTTTCTTTGCAGCTAATGTACAAGCTAGGAATTATTAGTGTTCAATCAGAGAAAAGTTTTAATGCAAACTGAAAATACTTACTTTAGAGCAAACATGAAAAATTGAAGGACTTGCTTACCTATTTGATTAAATGCAAAAACGAGACTGCACATAGGATTTTGTTGTGCTGTGATAGAACTTATTTTACCAGTCACTTTCATAACCTTTAAACAGCCTTAAATAGTACATATGAAAAACACATTCATAACAGATTCCCCACAGGGAATTTTCTTTGGTTTTAGAAAATTTTATTAAAGATTGGCATTGCAAATAACATTTTTCATAACTATATGTAGACCTGTTAAAATTTTTATTAAAACTGGAGTTTGGCCTGTTCTTTTTCATCATTCTATCAGATATTAAACTCCAGCAGCAGCTGTAGGAAATGGAGAAAGGGATTTTCAAAGGGATTTGAGTCTCCCTGTCTCTGTGCCTTTAGTGATCATATTATCATAACTATCACACATAACAAAGCTCTAAATCTGTAATTCAGATAAAGTAGTCAGGACTTTGAAATACAAAAATCCAAACATATGCTGTAACATTTTTTTTGCAGGGTTGGTTCCTTTAACATGGATTTTGTAAACTTGAGGTGGTATCCAACAGATTTTGTATACTAACACGCACTAAACGACATTATTGCTTAAATGTTTGATGGAGATTTAATTAAAGGTATGTTCTATTATACCTACAGTAGTTCCACTAAGAGTATACCAGATGCTGTTCTGCCAGATGTTGAACAAACCACTAAAGGTTAATAAGAAATGATGTTAGAAGCTTTTTTTTGGACTGAATTATGTAAGCTAAACTGCTGAGGAGGCAATGCCCATCTTTTCAACAGTGTGTGAGTCCTGTTTCATGAGGGGACAGCTCAGCATAATGCTGTGTTGAAATGGTAAGTGTGAACACAATTCTCTGATGAACTTATAAAGCTAAAGATGCAATGTAGTAAAAGTTAAGGAGGCTAACTTTTAAAGTAAAAGCAATGTAGTACAAAAGAAATGGTTTCCAAAGTATTTTTAGTATGTCTCTAAACTTATTTACATTGAGAAGATGGTTTCGGTATTAAGTGCCTAGGGAAAACAGTAGATGTATTGTGAAAAGTTAGTAAAACTCTAAATCTCAATATCAAACCGGCTTGTAAATGAGCAGTCACATATATATTTATTGTAACACTGCCTTCTGCTGGTCACACCTCATTTATGATGTAAGTGAAAGTGCTGGATAATAATGAGATGTGTTTATCTGAAATTATTCTCAATATGAAATATTTGGTGCTTAGGAAATATTTATATGAAGATAGTGTACATCTATCAAATATGTATGTATCAATGATAAACCCATTGCATCTATGCTATATGCTTACAATTTTTAATTTGATATTTTCTTGGCCTCAGTTGAGAGAAAATTTTTTGTGTATAACGTAGCAGAAAGTTATCAAATCCTTACATTTTGTGGTTAAATTGATTCCCATTTTTGATATTTCCTTAGAGTTAGAGTTTCTGCTTGTTTCTGGTTTTTTCAGCTGAGGGGGCTTTGGGTGTCAGAGAGTATATACCAAACAAGACATCTGCAGAAAAATTTGTTTCATAACAGAATGTCTAAATGTAATGGAAGCTAGGACACTGTAAGATCTGTGTGTTTATGTGTACATTTTAGCAAGTGTTTGCACAAGCTGCACTTTTTGTTACTAAGTACTTTATTATTCCTCAGTTGGTCATTCAAAATACACACATATATTATGATAATTACTCCTTGGAGGAAAAATACAGGATTTTTAACATGCTTTCTGTTTTACTTTCTAGCATGTCAAACAACTTTTTTCCTAAAAAAATCCAACAAACTGCTGTAAGAAGCATTTTCTGTTTCCTTAAGTACACATAAATGGTGAAAAGTGTAATGTGAATTTATACATATTTCATTGCATGTCTGTCAAAAATAAGGAAAATATTTCTGTATACTAGCTTCAACATAATAGGTTTAAGAGGCATGAAATGATACTCTATTTCAATCTGACATAAAATCCCAAAATTAAAAATCAAATATTTGGTAGGAGTTAACTTCAGTAGTACGGAATATAATGGTTAAACCACACATTTACTTAGTGAAAACATTGGCATGCATGTCTGGCTACCTCCAGTAAAATTAATGACTAGATTGTGCAGTGTGGGAAAATTTTTATTTCACTTTGGTTTTCCTCAAGAAGTGAAATCCTGCTTCAGTTGCCTGAGGCTACATTTTTAAGCACCTTTATTACAGCACAGATAAAAACCCAGCTATCAGACAAAATGCATTCTGTTTTATTACAGAGGATTATTTTGAGAAGCACAATTCTGTACATTCTGGGGATAATTTAAACACCAAGAATCCCTATTGTATGGCAAATAAAAAGTAATTATCCATAATGCATACTAAAATTGCATTTTAATGGACAAGACCTATCAGAAGATATGTAGATTGAGAAATTTCCATTTTTAAGTTCCTTCCCAGATTTGTGGGCCTTGTCCGACTGCCCAAGGAGGATTGTGCCCTTACTCCATGGGATCTCTATCTGAGCAACGACTGCAGATTCCAGCCCTGCAGTCCTCAGAGGATCCCTGTGGTCCCATCTGACCCTTGTAGTCTATGAACCTGAAGGTTTTAATAATCAAAGACCAGCCTAACCCCATGTGTGCATGTTTTAAAATTCCAAATATCGTCTTAGATGTAACAGTAATTAAAAAGTCACTTGCAAAATGATAATAGAGTCAGACTTGTAAGAGCAGATATAACAACATGCATAATAAAGTACTCCATGGCTGTGCTAGGAAAGACTAGATGATGTTAAAGGTGTAAAAGGAGACAGAAAAAAAAATCTGTAAGGTTTTAATCTGCAGAAAAAATAGGTTTAATTTTCACACAGCTGACCAGGAACCATTCCGTATTAAAGAAGTTGCTGTTACCTTTTCATGGATAGCACTTAAATCTGGAAAGTAAGTCCAGTTTACAAATTTTCAAGGAAATTCCTCATTCCTTTATAATTTTTGAGTCTCTTTTATTTGCAAGCATATGTCTATGTGATTTGTTTGCTGACATGCATGTGAGCTCATTTGTGTGTGTACACAAAACACACATGAGAGGAAAAATACCAGGGTGAGTTTGTGTTTAGGTGGTCACAGAAGCATATAAACATGTTTAAACCTGAGTGTTAAAGTGTGTGTATCCAGAGAGATAATATGTGATAGTGGGCAACATAATTCACTCTCATTTCCCTGTGTTAGAGATGACTGCATAATTCATGAATGGCAGAACAAAGTCAAGCCAGGCGTGAGTTGCACGTGGACATCCCTAATGAATGTGCATACTGCCTACTGTCCATCAGATAATACTTAAATCATAGATATTTTATGTGGGCATTCCCTTCTCCTCTTCCATTTTTAGTTGTCAAAGTGTTTTTCCAATAATACGTTTATAAAAGTTTTTTGCACTCCCTATGAGAAAGTGTGTGGGCATTCCCCGTTCTCACTCAGATCTCTGTATGTTAAGACAGCAGAGTGTATTTGGCATTTACTTTTACATCTTCAGCAGTATCTTTATGTACATCTGTATTTTGACTTCACATTTGTGTCTCTTGGCTCAAAGTGCCACATTTCACCTATATTTATTGCTATGCCTAGCCACTTTATTCCAGTCTTTTGTTTTGGTGCTGGGTTTTTTTTGGTTTGGTTTGGTTTTTTTTGTATCATATATATTATAGTGTAAACTGTAATGAGCTTTTTTGAAGTTCACTTACTATATACAGAGAAGTAGAAAACCAGCAATTGATGATTCCTTGCACAGTAGCAGTCTTAAAAAGTAGGGTCCAAACACGTAGATATTTGAGTGTTATCAACAATGTAGTGAAACATATTTCAAATATTTAGAAATAGCAGTAGGGTTTTGTTAAATATATATACAGTACTTCAAACAAAGACAATAAAAATTTAAGCAAATAAGAAATGTAATTTTCTATTCCTCAACATATAAATATAAAAGCAATTTTCTTTCCAATTTATTTGTTCATTGTCTCTGAAATTATGAAATAATAAAGTAATTATAAAATGTTAAGTAATTTTTTCTCCTTAATTTTATGCCATTAAATTATTTACTAAACTAAATATTCTGTTGTGTATAGCATAGAAGTGTTATAATGTAGATAAAATTCTTCCATTTGTAATATGAGTTGCAGATTATATATCAAAACATACGGATTACAATGATTAAATTTGTATAAAATCAGCATAATCCATTCATATGTTTGTAAGGGCCCAGAGTCCTCCAGAGAGAGTCACAAATCCACTTGATGTTCTTGAGTGCTGGATTTTTTTTCCTCCCCGATTTTATCTAAAATATGTGTAAAAATTCAAAAGTTAAACGGAGCCTCTTGGTTATAGCTAAGTAGTCTCAAACACGTGTGTTTATCCTACCTAGACTTGGTAGAGTCCTGCGCTTCCATATTTGGGGTGGCTTTGGGTTTTTTTTTTGGTTTGGGATTGTTGGGGGGGGAGGTTTTTGCTCTGAGAATTGTCCATTTCCATTTCAGCTAGCAGCACCTCTTTTTAAGGTTTGAAGTAAAAAGTTAATTTCTAAGTAAAATCTGTCTCTCTTAGGGAGGCCCTTCCTCATGTGTCTGTACACAAAGTGAAGAGGTTCCGCATGTTTTGGGAGATGTCTGTGTACCATTTCATCAAATTCTAAACAAAACAGCTTCTTTCAGGTCTTCCAATAACCTGTTTTGTCCAGATTTTCAGAAAGTTGTAATATGGCCCTATGGGGAAAGCAATGAAACCAATCACATGAAATACTAATCTGATTTATTCACATGCTTGTATTAGTCTGTTTTTCTACTACAATTTCAAATTAATAATCCAAAAATATGAGTTATGCATTCTCACGGAAAAAACAGTGCCTGTCTAGGAATATATGTGCTTATGTGTAATAATGTATGTAATGTAGGGAGAACCCTCCCCTACTATGCCCATGTGTGACTCCTGCCCTTTTTGCACCCGTTTTACACCTATACAATGCCTTTGATTATCACATACATTCTGCTCATCTCTCCTAACTTCTGCAGGAGCTGAGTGAGCCACAGAATAAACATCCTGCTGAGTGATTACTGTATTCCATAAGAATTTTTTTAAAAATCTCATTAAAAGCATAAAATGTTTCCAACATTATTTCATCTGCATTGGTAAGAATCAAACAATTCTTTTCTTAACTATAGAGCATAATAATTGTAATTTTTCAAAATAGCCGTTATTGTAAATTCTGTAAGAAATATTATTGTGATTATTTTGGGGACATCAGACAGGTATTTAACAGTTTGGTTCAGGTTGCCTAGGACAACAAAAATACCACTATGCTGCATCTCAAAGTTTCTAGGATGAAATGAGTTGTGACATACCAGTGAAGATTAAATTTGTAACAGATAGAACACCTTTGAAGTACTAGCTTATGATTTCACAGTGGCATTAGGAGCCTTACTGCAGTATTTAAGCAGTTAGAAAGAATGCTAGTTATAAGTGTTTGAATTTTGTAAAATGGGATTTTATTGTCTTTTAAATAGCCATGACAGCAGTTTGTATTATCCAAGCACAACATTTTTATTGCCGTGTATTACTGTTGGAGAAGAGTTTTTCACATCCCATTTATAAAACCAAGGCACTTAAACAGGTGAATACCTTTTGTCTGATGTTCACTTTCAGCATTAAATAATACAGCCTTTTTCTTGTTTTTGTTGTTTTCTGTCTCCCCTCTTTTCCTGGTCAGCAGCTTAGAGAGGGGAAAGAACAGAAACATTCAGTGTTTGTCTCAGATAACACTGGAAGATCAGATACCCCAAAATATTCTAGACCTGAACATTTTTACATATGCTAAATTACTTTTAAAAAATAATAGCATAATTTCAGACATCAAATATGCCTTTATCATATGGTTTTATGACATGACATTACCAGGACGTAAAGTTACTATGCTTTATGTCTGAATTAGATCGCACCAAAATTTCCTGCTATATCATATAACAGAAATAGAAACTTGTTCCTAAAAATAATCTGTAGAAATCTTCAAGTATTCATTAAACCATTTGAGGGGAAGCAGGCATGAGCCTCTTTCCCTGCATTAATCTCCTAAGGATCACTAGGCTCCATATTACAATTTCCAGTGTTACTAATTTGTGAAAGTTACTTTAAAATATAAATCTCTGCATTGGCAGGATCTTTTAATGAGTCTCTAGACTTCAATGGGTTAATTTTCAATGAGAGTCGGGTTTTATATGTTTATATTTTCTTAGCCTTGGTCAGGAGAAGTGGCTTTGCTTGCCCTTGTGCTGTGCCAAAGTGATAGGGTTTCATTCGTTTGAAAACCTAGCACATCCCAAGAGGTTACCTTGGTGTAGATTTCTTTCTTTCTGTATTAAATCGCTCATTGTCGCAAAGTGACTAGTGCTGCTGGGCTTTGAAAAGAACTTCTAAGAGGTTAAAAAAAAGCTTCTGTATAGGGGGATTTTTCAGCTCTGCAGACAGAATACAGTTTGCAGCTGTTTGACTTGCGACAGTGATATGGATCTGATTGTATACAGTATACTAGGAGCCGTGGATGCAGCTGGAATAGAGGTTATAAATTTTAAAAGCAATGCAGATTTTGGCCATTAATTGGCTGCTAATAAAAGCAAATTCAATGGGTTCTAACTGTGGGAGCCTGCAGCTCTGTATCTGATATCAGGAATTCATACACATTACACAGTTTTAGTGATTCAGACCACGACTAATTGAAATATGAGGCATACTGATCAAATTTAGCATTACCAGCATGCACTCTGGTTTGGGACTGTATGGCGACAAGGTAGCATTTATTACTTATTCTCCATAACACTGCCTGATTGAAATATCTAGCTATGTTGTCAGCAGAGGCCCAGCTGGGCTTTAGTACAGCTAATTAAGTCATTAAAAGAGAGGTCAAGCAATCTAACTCTTGCATACTAAACTACATAAAAGTCTTTATTATTTTTTTAATAAGTCAAGATTTGAATTTTTAAAGAAGTTTGTTTTAATAATAAATGCATTTGCAGGCTGCTTTGTCTGGGGCTTGATTAAAATGTGCATTTGTTAGCAACAAAGTGAAAACTTCTTGTGGCTTAGTTTAATAAAAAACCCAACAGAACTAAACCTTGTGCAAGGATTTGTTTTGTGGTTTTTGTGGGGGTTTTTAAGTGTCTGAAAACTAAGCCTAACTGAGGATGATAACAGAAACATGACTGTCCTTGTGCAGACAGACAGAACTTGGTTGTCAACTGCAGCAGGTACCAAGGCACAATCATTATAGAAACCACTCATGGTTCACAATAATGTTAGATAACTACTGCTGCCTATTTTATGAATTCAGATGGAAGAGAGCGTAAGATGAAGTGAAGCAGCAATGATTTATTCCTGGACTTTGTAAGGCTGTGGGTTGCCTGAATTTGGAAGAGTAAAGTAGGGAAAGGATAACAGTACTTGAGTTTGGTCTTGTAGTGGTTGGTGTCAGAGATGCTGTGAGATCCTACTCTGTGGAACACATCCTTCACAGGTTGCATCAAGAACCTTGTGTGTTTGCATCAGTATAACACTAATGCATGGTGACCTCAAACATAAAGATGACAAACATATTTCTCAGCTGCAGAATGGCAGCCTTGATGATTCTGTCATTCAGTGCAAGGTCTGTGAGACACTAATCTATTTCCTTTGTAAATTTGGGGTATTTTTGTTTAGAAATAGAAATTCTGGTCTGCCATGTCCTTTATTCTGTATATTATGTAACAGTAACTGGGAAGAGACATAGGTACGTTAGGTATAGATTCAAGAGAAATACCTGAGATAGAACAGTAGGAAATAAGGAATCATTGGTTTTGTTTTATTTTTTTTTCTTTCCAGTTTATACATCATCTTTATACAGCTAAATGAAGAAAGTCTTAAAACCCCAAATCCCTGATGTTAATCAAGTAGTTCCTTTGAGGTCAGGCGTTACTGCTGTGAAGTGGGAAAGTGCAACTCAGCAAGGCATATATTTCTAATGGTAGCATATATTAGTACTGACAGGCTGCGTGTTTCCAGTGTTGTAGCAAATGGATCTTACTCCTCTTCCGTTGCTTTCTTTGTTTCCAACTTTGAAATTTGTTGCTCTCAATCTCTGAATAAACCATAGAAATTGTAGTCTAGTTTAGAGACATGGTGCTTTTTAAGATGACAAAAAATGTGGTTAGGGATTTGGAACACAGGTATAAGGAAGCAAAGGTATTGAAGGGAAATTAATAAATGATCCCAAAGGTGAATTGTATATTATTTTTCCCTTACTAAAGTGATGTACTATTTTTAGAGAAAAGTATGTTTATGGAGTAACAAGAGAGTTACGACAGAGTAAAAATTCTGTTACCTATACCTTAAAAATCTGACACAAATCAACTTGGTCTGCTCTCCCTTATGCTACAATAGTTGATTTACTGTGAAATTTTTCTGGTCAGGTTAGTTTTATTACTTGTAACGAACACAGTATATCTGCACCTCATTTAACTTACCAGGAGGTGCAATGGTATGAGCAATAGAAGATGCCTTGAGATCAGTTTTCTGAACATCAGAAGATGCAGTGTAAGTAATGCTATACTGAAGTAAGGGAGGTCTACATGGTGTTGCCTTGTGGATTCAGATTTTCTTATATGAACATTGGAAGTTGCTTCCTACCAGGACTGTTAGAATACTTTATGTTTTCCATTAATCCTCTGGAAGGATTTTAAAAACTATCAACTATTAAATCATTATGGTCATTGCAGTTCAATGGAACTTCAAATATACTGGATGTTAAAAATATTTGCTTCATTACAGTGGTGAGACAGAAATTTTCAGAATAACAATGGCCATCTACTTAAAAAAACTTTCTTGAATTTGTTAGCTTTTGCAAATAGATGCATGTTCACCTCATAGTATTTCCAGAACTTTGCTCTTTTTTGTTGCTCTGTTTCCTCAAACTAAAGCTAAGATCCAGGTGCAAAAATTCCATATATGCATATATGTAAAAAGCTGTGCATATTAAGTATTAACTAAAAAAAATCTTTTTTTTTTTTTTTTAGATTTGTTATCTTTCCCCCTCTTAAAAGTATTAAATTATTGGCATAAGAAGTAATTTTTTTCATTTGAGATCTTGAGTGGGTTGGAAGCAGACAGTTAAATTTTGCATACTGTTATAAAAGAATATTGATCAGATCACTGAAGCGACAGTTGGTAATAAAAAACCTCAATTAAGCAAATGTAATGATCATAGTGATCATGTGTATCAGACCGGTCCAGCAAAATGGACCAGTAGCAGTGGGTAATAAGAATAACTATACTCTCTCAAGAACAAGAATATCTCTGTCTGTCTCTAATGATGGACCTATGTGTGTGCCAAGGAAAGAGCAAGAACAGAACTAGCGTCTATAATAACACTTTGCTTTAATGTCCTCTTGGCCTCTGATCACTTTAGAAGATATCCAGAGCTTGTTACAAATTGTCTATCTTATGTTTCCTAATGGATTTCTCTTCTACATACTTATTCCATATTCCCTGGTCTCTCTCTCCATGACAGATATTTACTCTGAGCCAGTGGGAAACATAAAATCAAAGTAAAGAAACATGAGCATTCAGAAGTAAATCAAACTGAGAATGAAGCCTAGGAGTAACTAGTACTCTGAACTAGAATGCTGTATATTCTTTATTGTCAGTGAGAACAGCAAGGTGTGATTACGATGAGCTGGGCTATAATTTTTTTTGTTCTGGTATTCCTGATTAAATTGATATCAGGGAGTCTTATAATCTGTTTTAATGGAAGAAACTAGTAGTGCTTTTACAATGAAAACTCAGAAGTGTTCTCATAATCATTTGCTGCCTTGGCATTTTTTTCTCAGAACCCATCCTCCAAACCTGTTGAGATGTGTCCATGAGTAATATACATATGGGTGTGCATCGCGGTACTCTGTGTTGACTGCAATTAATAATTCATACTACGTGATCATATTTCACTGTTCTAAGTGCAGAACAAAGCTGTACACAGGATGAATTCCACATACTGCTGAAATCAATGACAAAACCCCTGTAAGCTTCAACAGGGTCAGGATTTTATCTGGTATGTTAATACAGTTGTTTGCTTTGTAAAGATAAATTTCAACAGCATATTTTTCCCTTCTCTGAAATCTGTGTGATACCTGGAGACAGTATTTTCTCAATGGGAATTATTTATTTTTTTCTTATAGTTTTCAAAGTAATTTTTAAGTTATTTTTTGCCACTAGAAAAGAAAATTATTTGACTGATTTATAAGTAGCACTAGGCTAGTACATTTAGGCTAGCTGGGAATGTGCTGAGGTCTTTGTACTAGGGTTGTGTGTCTGTATCCATCTGCCTGTGAGACATTGAAAAGCTCAGAGGTGGTTTTGTGGTTCCAGCAGGTCATGTAACACAGTTGTGAATAGAGCAGGATGACATGCAGTGTTATACCTCTGTATGACAAACGGTAGAATACAGAGGAGTTATATTTACCTATTCCTTTTTTCCCCTCGAAAAATACTATAGAAACTCTACAACAAAAGTATAATACGGTGACAAAGTGAAACACTTCGGTACTGTGACAATTACTATGCTCAGAAACTTTAACTTGCTCCTTCATGTGGATAATAGAGTTTTTAAACAAGTTATGACATTCTTATTTTCCAAAATGATGCACATCTCAAGTTTCCATTTCCTCACTGAGACTATGTAATTGTTCAGTTTTTCAAACCTTAATGTCTCTTCTTCAGAATAGCACATACAGGTTTAGGTTTAGTCTTGGCCTAAAAATATATTATTTACAATAGTTTACTATCTATTCACAACAATATAATAATATAAAATAAATATATTATTTACAATGCACAAAAATATATTTACAATCTGTCTTTTCTTGTTTCCTTTTGTCTTATATTTCCCTTCCCATGTATCATTATCAGTGGAGATAAAAGAAAAGATAATAAAAAATAACTTCACAGGTAAACCGTAGTAGTTCACACACCTGGAGCTCATCATCTGTGTTTTTGGCTACCAAGAAGCAGCTCACTGGTAGAGAAGTAACAGCTCTAGATACAGATTTCATGGTCTCTCTCAGGAGTGTTGGTTTAACAGTGATGAAAAAATACAGCATTTTAAACTGTGCTGTACTTCTTGAGACACTAGTCTGGCTGAAGAATGAAATAGTAAAGGCCATTGATGTGCTGCTGAAACACTCTCATTCTTTTAAATGCCCTGCTAAGGGTGAGTAGATATGTTTCTGGACTGACTGTGCAAAATAAAAAAAAACATGCTGTGAGAATTGTTTTTTTCCCCTTTAATTATTTTGATTCATTCAGGACTGATGGATATTTTCACCCCTTTTTTTCTTTGAGAACGTCTTTCACAAATACAAGAGACAGTCTCCTTGTACAAAAAGATAGGACTTCAGATAACACTAAGAGGCAAAACCAGAAAAGTCTTAGACAGACTTATGTGCTTTCTAAGAAAACAGATGAGGAAACCTGGCTCCATACTTTATTCAAACAGAATTTTCACTTTTCTCAGCAGGACAAAGGTTTCTTCCAGTCTCAGCAGGCATTTCAACTTGGTAGTTTCTATACTGACAAACCACTTCATCATTAGCTTAAACTCCAAGGTGTGTGAAAGCTGGGGCCAAAGGAATCTGGATGGGACGGGAGGGGGAGAAGAAAGATGGTGATACCTTCATCCCAATTTTTTGTCTATTTCTCTCTTGTCACTTATGTTTTCTTGGTAATTTTGATCGTGAGTAACAGCTCAAATCAAACCAGACCATCTCTACTGTAAGGAAGACTTTACTAAGCCATATCCACTTCTACCACTGAAAACTAAATGAAATGGGTTGCTCCAAGCTGTTGCATGCCTTGTGAAGTGACCACCATTTATGTTGCTGATGGATTTCCCTTATCGTCTTTACTTCACCCATCCATGCTGACTGTTGCCATAGTTGCCTTTCAGCATCAGTTATTCCTCTTCATTTTATTGACTTTGCTCTCATTGACACACAGGGGCTCTTCCCACCAACTTCCCTCCAACTTCCCATCAACTTCTCTCTGAATAGTACCAAGTTCTTGCTGGTGTAGGTTCTTCCTCCTCAGGGAGGAAGACTTCAATGTCATTATTTCATCATTGTTTTGTAACAGCACTGAAGAATCTCCTGCCTACTTATTATTTCCAGAATCTTTTAAGCTCTCCTTACTATTCAGGGCACATTAACTCTGTGAAATATGACAATTCCTCAGTATTGTTTAACACTATCTATTTTTAAACAATAGGCTATATTAAACTCTTCCTGTATTTTGCACATCTGCCACTGCTAGTAGCAGTAAGTTTTTGACCTAATGTTGTCTATCTTGTCAATAGATCTTCCATTCCTCTCTTGACCTCATACCCCCAATTTGAAAAGAGTTAGGTAAGATCTGGTTTTGATTTTGTTTAAATAAAATGAAAAAAAAATTAAAAAAACCTTTTATTTCCATTCCAGTGCTGCTAGGCAGTCAATTTTCAGTACAATGACCAGAGCAAGTAGAGTGATGCTAAGGAAAGCTTGAAACAACAAATCTGTAACTTTAAAAGCCTGAGCCAGGTTTCTGGGTGGCAGCTGACCTGTGGCAGGATGCTGTCCTATATACAGCCCATGCCAAATGCTCTGATGCCCTTTGCCCAGTCTTTGGAGAAGTGTATTATAGCTAGAGTAAAATTATTCCTCCTCCTGCCCCTGCCCTTAAAGTGTTTTGTGTTTCTGTTTGTTAAGGCCAGTGGAAACGACCATAGGAGTTTGGAAAGAAGTTGCATTTTTGATGAAAGAATATTCTGTTTCATGTTTCCTTTCGGCCATAACTTTCCTGGGCAGACCTGCCAGCCAAATTTATTCCCTTTACCTTAAATCTGAAACCCATTAGGAATTGTATGGCTTAGCACTGAAGATCTACACAAGCAATTTCCTAGCAGGGCTTAAGTACCTGGGTAAGTATTGCAAGTTTTCCCTGTCTCCCTCCCACCACCACTTCTGAAACAAAAGTACAGGCTCTTTTCTCCCATCTCCTTGCATAGCCTTCCATCCTGGTTTGTCCTAGCCTGAGCAGTTGCTCACAGTCCCAAGACTTACCCCATTGAAGTTGTCATTAGGCACAGGCTGACGGCCCTCCTTTGGGAGCTTCCCGTACTCAGGGAATCTCAAAGACCTCACCCCGACCAGCACATCTTCTCCCTTGTGGACTTGTCTGCTCTACTGTTGTCGAAAGAATACAGAGAAGAATCGAGAGCTTTCCTTTCAAGGCTTCAACCTCCTAGAGGGAAAGTCCAGACCAGAGTTTCAAATTATTGAAGAGGAAACATTGTAGAGGTACTTGTGAGTAATGATGATAATTATAATAGCAGAATTCAGAGAAGCTCTGAAGAGGTTTTAATCTAGGCATTATAAGTGAAGTACTCAGAAAACCTGTCTTTATGTAGTATTCAATATGTTTTAAACCCTGCCATTTTGAAGTTACTTATTTGCTTGTTAGAAACAGAGGTAACACTGGAAAAATATTATTTCTGCTTTTTTCCTCTGAGCGGTATGTGACTCCAGAGAGTTTCACAAGCATGTTGAGATTAGGTTGATGATAAGATGCAGTATAATTAAAAATCCTGTGACTCCATCATAACAACACTCCAAAGGAACTGTATTTACACTTCTAAAAAACATTTCTTTTACAACGCATTTTTTGTTCTGTCAGACATTTGGTAATTTTACATTACATTTTGGAAGTCAAACACCATGGTATAGAGTCTAAATTCTTTGTCTGAAAGTCTTTTTGTTCTCAACTGTCAGAGAATATAAAAAAATCAGCTGTGTTATTTTCAGTCATCTCATATTTCAAATGCCTTTTATTCAGTTCTTTTACGACCAGTTGCTTGACAACATATAGATATAGTTACTTCATGTGAACAATGCCCCTGTGCAATTGGTGCTGGTATGTATTTTTCAGGGCATATGTTGAGATACAGTAGTTCCCAGACAAGGGAGGTTTTTTTAAGGGCTTTGCTGCAGCACATTTTTACATGGTGAAGTGATGTTTTCATTGAAACCTTTCCATGACATCCTCTCTAGGTTGCATCTATTTTAAGACAAAAGTTTTATTTATCTGAAGTATTCTAAGACCTAGTAGTGCAGCATTTTAATGTTTAAAGCATCTTTTATGTGATGTTATCATGGTATTGCAATAAAAATGAAAGGAAACAAAAAAAAAAAGGAAACTATTCAAGAAACTGTAAAAGCCTCTTTTGCTCAAAAGAACTATATTGGTGAAAGGGGAAATGATAGCATAAAGAAAGAAAAATAAAAAACCTGTGTCGACAGAAATATTAAAAATCTTTCTAGGTTCACTTCATTTGGTAAAATAAATTGTATTCTTCTCAGAAGACATTTCTTTTAAAAGTTCATATATTCTATGGGAGTTTGAAATCATCTTGTAGGAAAAAATTATATCCTCGATGCATGCCATATGATAGTTGTGAGGAGCCTATAGAAAGTATATGATTACATGGAAAATGCTACCTTTTTTTTGTACTAATTTCTACAAAATCCCACTTAATTTCTGTAGAACTCCAGCAATTTTATGCTTACTGTATTCCTTTTTCATGAGGAATTTGAGATTATTGTTTTAACCTTTTTCCCCCTCTGAGTGGACAATAAGTGAGAGCGACTGCAGTATTTTTTTAAATTTTGTATTGTCAGCACCACCTGCAATTTTTACACTTTTCATAAAAGGGATTAGTCATTAATACAGTAAAATAAAAGTAAGTACATTAGTCTGGAGAAGAAGTCTGAGCATGCTGCCTTTCTCCATAGTGAATGTTTACTGTTTGGGGACGTTACTAAAAAATTACACAATTATTGTACAAGGAACTAACTCTGGAAACCCCCAAATGTCAACATTACTGTAAATTTTCTAGTCTCCAGGTCCTGTTCATTTACTTGAAATTTAAGGATTTCTCTCATGGGCAAGCATCTTTGCTTAAAGGATTCTGGTAAATTCTCTCCATCTTAAATAGAGCAGGAAGGATTTAAGCTTTTGCATGTGTTCGTGCATTTACTTGCCACTCACTTCAGGTTCATTGGCATCAGGTATCTGGGGATTCCTTCTGTGTTTCCTAGTACAAGAGAGCAAGCGTTTTGTATTTTGTCTGTTCCATGTAGGGAATAGTCATGGGAGTCAATAAAAGCGGTACAGTACAAAATTGATAGGCTCAGTAAAACCCTATAGCTTTCAAACTAGTTCTGACATGACTGCAGGTAGGATAATCCATCATATTTTTATTTTAGTGAATAATTTAAGGTAAGTTACTAAGACTATTTGTGTGGCAATAAAGATGATCTCAGAAAATGTGTTATATTGAGGGAGTTGTGCAGCCATTTTCAGTGTTGATCCTAAGCAGTTATGGTTTTTTTAATACATCAAATATAGTTTAGTGGGTCACCAAACAGTAGATTTATACAAAGAGAAAAATAGTTGATAGCAAACACAGAGAGCTGATATATTTTCAAGAAGGACTAGACTGCTGCACTTGCAAGTGGTGATAGATATGTGTGAAATATAATCCTGATTAAAAATGCATGTGTGAAACCGCTTCGAAAAAAGTGCTGTGTCTGACAACATGTTCAGAGCTTCTTTATGTGAGAAGCATAGGCTAATGTAACAGCCCTTGTACCATTCACTTTATCTTCATCACTTGCTCAACTCATTGTTCTTCCAAAATTTTCAGCAGCTGTAATGCCAAAGAGTTATGAATGTAGAAAGCAGCATGAGGACTTCTAAGCGATTCACATTGAAAGTAGAGATTTTGAAAATACACCTAAACCAGACTAATGCTCAAATATGTCCAGTCTCTGCTTTTGTGTACAGTAAGAAGTGCCAGGTCTGGGATCAGGGGACAGTCGTAGTCATCTGGCAACTTCTATGACCTGTCAAGTATTAAAACCCTCACATGTGGGGTTTTTTGCTAGTTGTTAACATCTACGTTGAAAACATTTATCAAAGTTAAAGAAGGGGAAACTGATAATGAATATTCACTTGTAGGGCTGGATGAAGCTTCAGTCAAAGGGGACTGAGTGGTACGTGACAATCCTGACTCTCTGTAACTAGCGAGTACGACACAAATGGCAACCACACAAGAAATGTGGTGGTCCGCCCTGTTTACAGGGTCAGATCCTGCAATCATGTACGTATAGGAACTTGCTTTTTGCTTTTCTAGGGTATCTTTACTCTTGATCCCCTAAGGCTGCTGCTTGGATTTTGTTTGCAGGAGCTCTTGCAAGTAGCAATTGACTGAATTATGAGGTTGCTAAGAAGATATTTATGTGTTGTTCCCTGACTGCTTTTGACTTCATTGACTGTGTGACTTTCTGCATCCCTGTTTTTCCCTTAAAAAGTCTTGTAACTGCAAGTGAAGATTCATGATTGCTTTGGTAAGGTGCTCCCTCTAAGCCAAGACTGCAGGAGAGCCATGCTGGGAGTGGGTAATGCTTGAACACTGTGTTTTGGTGGAATTTTGCTTTTGCAGGCACCTTTAGTTGTAAGGTAAAAAAAACTAGAACTGTGCCATGGCTGGGGAAGAGCTAGGATTTTGAGAGACCTTTCCTTCCTCTCCTTCTCCTTTGCCTGCCATTTTTAAAGGCTGGGGCCCATTTGGCTGTGCAGCCTGTGACATTTGAGATTCACTGCTTTGCCCCTTCCCCACGCCTTGGAGGTAGCTTCCCATCCCACTGTGTGTATGACAGTGTATTTCATTGCTGTGCTCAGTCCAAATACCTGCAGCAGCCACTGAGGTGGAGAGAAGTCACCTGTGGGAATGTGGAAGAAAAAAAGGGGTGTCAGACCCTCTTGCAGCGTGTGAGCTATTAAAGCAGCATTTGGGGCCATTTTTAAAGGTATCCAGATGCCTACAGGTGCTGATAGGCACCCAAAGGGATTTTCCAAATCTCACACTTTTAAAGGTATTTAGGCATTAATCCAACATTGGAACGTCTAATTCTCAATTTCAAAAGTGCCTAAGGGCCAGATTCTTAAAATTCTTTAGGTACTGGGCTCCCCCTGAAATCAAACAAAAGTTACATCAAATGATCTTATTTCCCAGGACAGTATTCTTGAAGGAGAATATTAATGCATGAAAGACCCGATTGATCTGAATTGGGAGGATATCCGCAAGTTACTGTACATTTCAGCTTTCCTCAGAAACCGTGTCTTAAAAGATTCATTCTCGGATAAGGATCTGCTTGCTCTTTAATATAATTACTCCGTACCATTAATCTGGCATGATGACAACCATCTATTAAGTCTGCAACTCAACTCACAATAACTCAACATTCATTACGTGCTTTTAATATATAATTTTTGTGAATTATAGAGGTTATGAGTGAGCAATGGCTAAGAGCCAAGGTGAATACAGTGCGTATTTGAGGCAGGTATTACGCAACCTTCCCTGCCCAGCACATTATTTCCTCTGTCATGACAATGTTTTGCCCACAACTTGAGGTTGCAAACTTGATGCTGGTTTTATACATATAAATATATGTATGCGCAAGGCTTGAGTGATCCTCTAAACCTTTTTACTTTGCATGAAACCCAACTTTTGAACACAGGCCTCAGAGGGGAAAAAAAATTTCACAAGTTAAACATGCAATTTCTAGCTTTCTTTTTTTCTTTTCGTCTCCTTTGAAATTTAATTATATGCAAGTATTTCCACTTTAGGAAAATGCTTGCAGAAGTTAATCTTCCTGTGCACAGTAATCCATATGTTTATATTTGCCTATTATATATATTTAGTGTTTTACATGGGGCAATGAGATCTGGCAAACTCTCACTGTGAAGAGAGACTTCAGTAAAGCTTTTGAGCCGTGAGGAAAGGGAGGCGTGTGGTGAACCCAGAGTGCTTTTCCTGCTGTGGCTCCTGCTCTCGAGTCAGAAAGTCAAGAAACTGAGGCACAGGAGCAAATTAATTGCCTTACCTTGGCATTGGTGGCTGAGCTGGGAGTTCAGTTTTGCCACATGTTGCCTGCACCTGCCCCCTTCTGCTGCAGACACTGCTGGCGCCTGTTTTGCTCCCCCTGCACACAAGTAGGAATGTCCCGCATGTGATGTGGCAGAGAAAAGTCAGGTCAGCAGAGTTTGGTGAATTTCCAAATAAAAGTCTGATCTAGCAGCTGTTATTCGCAAGAGGGATCATGTGCAGGATCAGTCCCTGAAAGAGGGCTGAGGAAATTCAGTACAAACATTATTACTTTCTTGATCTGCATGAAGAACAAGAAGCTGTAAATATCAGAAAGGAAAGGTATATCTTGCTTGCTTTTTCCTGCTGTCTCCTGTCACTGCTGGAGGGAGCTAGTCTGCCATAACTTATACAATTACCAATAGTCTTTTTTAATTTGACATTTTAAGAGCTGTGTTGGGTAGACGATAATTAATAGCACTTACTTGCTTTGAAGTTGAGCTTTAAATTATATATAGCATAATTATGTCTAAAGCCTCTAACTTACTACTTACCCTAGTAGATATTTCATCTGTGTTTTACTGTAGCAGAGCTCCTTCTGTACAGCAGCACTAATTCTTTACCTGGACTACTTAAGCTCAGAAACATTGATTACATATTGTGATTTTCCTGCAATAACCTTAATTAATTCCTGATGCCTCTACTTTGTTTCAATTATTTTGAGTTTCAGCTCAATATTAAGAGAAATAAAATGGTGGATGAAATTTCATAACAAAATTTGTTGCAGGTAAAAACCAATGAATAAAAATTACTGTCTTCAAGACCCAAGCCCACCAACCTTCTAAAACCTTTAAGACCCTGAATATTTTTTCTAATCCCTGGGTGCCTTTTAACAACTGAAACTATTTTTTATTTTTTTATAAAATTGTCAGTGGCTTTTCTTCAGATTTATTGTGGCTTCTCTTTAGCTTCAATATTTGACTTCTGTGTTCCAGCGATATATGCACTAATACTTCTGTATGTGACTGTATTTTTTTTTCTATTATCCTGATAACAGAAGATGTAAAACTGAAGATTCCTATAACCTACATGGAAAATTGTACAGTTGGGGTTCATTTATTCATTGCACACACACTCATACAATCTGCTTTCAAATAAATATGCAGACATTAGTGACAATGAAATCTTGCTTATCCTTAGTATTCTGCAAATATTACTTTGCAATTAATTGTCTTACCGGGTTACATCTATATTAGTATATGTTTCCCTTCAAATTCTAAAGAGAGTAGAGTGACTAATTTATTTCCCATTCTGCAGTTGATATAAGCAGGGTTTTAATGCTGGTGATCTCTTTCTTAGTTACAAATACACACTCTGAGTGCTCTGAGATTTATGTAAGAACCTGGAATTCAGACATGGGGTTTTGCACTGCTTCTTCAGTTAAGATTAATTAGCAATTATTATTAATAAAATTCGCAGTGTGCATAAAGTGTTGTCTTTCTAGTCTCTCTTGCAACCTTTTTTTTTTTTTTTGACTTCAATATTGACATCCTTGTGAATAGTGAGGGATGTTGTTGCCACCACAGTCACAAAAATTTGTATTACGGAAAGACAGATGGTTGCTTAATATTAAGCAAGGGGTAAATTGCAGTTTTGATTTAATTTTGGTTTAGGTGATTTTAGCAGTAGGGAGGGAAAGCAGTGACTGCAGAAAACACAAATGTACTTTTAAATATTTTAAATTCCTAATGAGCTTCAGCTTCTCAACTGAATTTAAAATGCGTAAGCCTTTCACTGTGCTCCGGATAATGAAGCTTGAAAATAGTATTTACTAGAAAGATACTGTGCTATCTGATGTACTGTTTTAGTGCATAATTAAAATAACCCTCCCCTAAAATAAACCCCCTAATAGAAAATATCAGGTGATACCAAAAGCGCTGCCACAAACTTTTGTTTTATTTCTGGAAAATGTAAATAAATGTTTTGATTGATACAAAAATATATCATTAAAAGTCATATCAACCATATGATTTATATATCTTGAGAATGCAAATTTATTGGAAGTAAGTTCATGTAACTGGAAAATACACAAGTTTGCTTTGTCTTTCTCTCCCTCCCTTCCTGTTTAGTTTCATTTGCCTTTTTAGAAAATATGTAGACCCAAGAAGTTTGTTCACAGGAGCCAGAGGATTCATCCCTGCATTTTAACAGAGAAAAAGTGATTTCACACTGGCCAGTTACACACAGCAGACTTTCTCTTGAATGATAATACAAGCTGGCTTTGGTGGCCAGCAGCTCCCAGGAAAAGGTAATGTCAGTGCCCGAGGTCAGACAGGCTGCCATGGGTATGGGGCTGGAAAGGGAGCCATTTGGGGGCATGTCATTCATGGGAGCATTTGCTTCTGCAGGAGAGAGGCTTGGCCAGTTCTGCGCTCATTGTAAATAAGGATTAGACAAATTACCCTTTGGTTCTGACTGACCTTTCCAATATGTGCTATACATAGGGAGGTTGTAGGCGTTAAATGGCTTGTAAGACTGATTGCTTATATAATAAATAAATTTTCCAAGTAAATGTGTTTCTTCTTAACCCTAACCAATGGCTACAGAGAATGATAACATGCCTACCGGCCTATTGTCCTTAGTTAAATCATCAGTTTGTTAACTGCTGTTTGCAATCTAAACCCTCCCTCTGGAATGGACTTCTTTAAAGCAAAATGAAATAAAATAAAGGTAAGTAAAAGTAAATAGATTTTCCTATTGAAAGTTATTACTTCAGGAATGAAGAAGATGGATATTGATCCACACCATCCTTTGCCATTACAGTCAGGTTCACATAGATAGCTCAGACACTTTATTCTAAGCAAACAGCCATTTTCTCTTCTGACTTGGATTCCAGTGAGAATTGAAAAAAGTAAAAGGTTTGTAAAAACATTTTTCTGTCCTTCTTACAGGGACAATTTATGTTGAAGTAACAGTTTCTGAGATACTTGCATCTGTTATTGATTTATTTCTTCTTTGTCGTGAACAAGCTCCTGTTTTATAACACAGTTACCCTTCTATACTACCCTAAGGTAGTTTTTCAGAAATAGTTTTACTACAAAAAATGTCCCAAAGGACTTCAAAAGATAAAAAAGCATTCTGAATAAAGGAATGGCCTTTTGTCTATACATTAGGGTTTTTGCATCTCATACAGTCTGTTTCAGTAAGAGTAATGTTTGTTCTCAACAGTAGTAAAGAGTATGACGTGACATGCAGTTGTCATAACCCTGAAAATGATGTTGGGAATCCATAAGGTCCCTTGCTGGAGGAAGCTTGCAAACTGACCTTCACCTTACAACTGAAAATATGAAACAAAAAAAATAAAATTTTAAAGTGAATAAAACCAACATAATTTCTAGGTGCTGCAATCTGAGGTGCATGTGTTCCCTTCAGAAAGAAATACATTGTGTCTGTATTGTGAATTAATTGGAAGGGAATGTAGGTTGGAAAAATAAGCATCTTTCACATATTAATGTACATGTAGGCATGCAAAATTGCATGTTTGTTTCAATATAATATTTCCATTATTCATTTACGGCTCACTATTTTATAGTTAGAGATTAATGTGTGACCTCTGCCTTCTTGACTTTAACTGATTACTACAGAGAAATTCTTCTGTTTTTACTTTTTATCACATCTCCTGACATTTTAGTAAAGAATACTTGACAGCTAAGAACTTCTGCAAAAGTTATTGTTATCATAACTTGAGTTCAACAGAGCTACTGTCACTGATGCTTAGGAGAGATCGCATTGCAAAAAAGATGGGGAGTGTGTTTACATTGTCTTTTTTTTAATTCTTGTTGAAGTTACAGTAGGAAGATTTTATTAGTGTACTTTTTTATCAGTGAAGACACATGTCTGTTTTATATTTAAAAAAGATGGGTGTGACACTTACATTTCTGGACCATAAGTTTGCAGTCTAGCCAGGCTGTTTGATGAAGCAGTTTTCTTTTATGTAAGATTTTTACACACATCATGGAATGACTAGGTTTGTTTAGGTTTTGGGGGTTTTTTTACTATTCTTCCTCACTCTTTTTTCAGTCTATTAGGCAAAGAGCTATTGGCGGGCTTAGAGTTGCAAAGCAGATTTAAATAGTACAGACTTGTGAGTTATTTGTGTTAAAATAATTGCACTTCTTCTGATTGCTTATTCAGTATGCACCCTAGGAAACTGTTAGAGTCTCCTTGAAGACAGCAATGGAGACAGCAAATGCAGATAATCATTTATGTGCATATTACAGTATAAATCACAAAGATTAAGGGCAGTCATTTTTGGGAGCACCACAATTTTGCAACCAAAAGCACTTAAATAATTACCTTTTTAAGCAACTTTTATTGACTGTGTAGGAGGATAAAAAGTAATCTTACTTGTTTTAAATGGCATAAAGCAACCAAATGCCATTAACAGAGTGTTACATTTCTTATTTCACTCAGATTGCTGAAGCTTACCAGCAAGAGATAAAAAATGTATAAATTCAGGAGCGCTGGCTAGCAATATCCCAAGCCATTGTCAGTGGACTCCTACTTTCCCCTGCCAAAATATGTGGAAGCATGCATGGATTGTGCTAGATTAGTACGAAGGGCTTGTTTCCGTGGCATTAGCCAGGTATCTTAGCAACAGGATCATACCAGATTCTCGCAGTGCTCTGTGGTGGTGCATGTAATATCCTGGACATAATCTGTCTTTTAATTTTCTTTGGATTGTAGTGATATTACAGATACATGTGTTCAGTTATAGATCTTTATTTAATAAGAAGAATGCTTTAGCTGAAGATTTGTACTATGTCAGAAGTGGGCAACTCACAATAATGTTACTGGAGGTTTAGCCCAGGTACAGCCTTGTCTTGCATTTCAGATTGACAGGAAAACTTACTCCCTTCATTAAGATGTGCCTCGTAGTTCATATCTTTATGCTGTGGAGACAGGGATGCTGCCAGAATTCATAATAATGAGAACGTTATTTAATGTCAGATAGAATGCAAATTGCTTGTACAATTGAAATGTCATCTAAAACATGCCATCGTATGCAACACCACTTTATTATAAGTCACTGAGAGCAATATCTTAAATTTGGAATTGCACTAATCCTTCATCTGCTTTTGTTTACCTTTCATCTATAATAGAGATGTCGAATTTCCTCCAAACTGCATTTGCATGTTTTAACTGCGTGCACTCACAGCTGAAAATGTGTGGGAGAAGCATGAACAAGAACTTCCGTTTTATTTTCTTCATTTTTTGCTTGTTTGTTCAAAGCAAATTAATAGGAAAAGATAGCTTTCAAATACAAGACACAATGCCATGTCAATCCTTTTTAAAAATGAGCTGAAGATCAGATGAGAAAATTTTGTGATTTAAAGTATGAATTGTAATACAAATTTGATTGTATTGATTAGATTGTAATTGATTTTCTTGGTTACTTAGTTCCATACAGTAGTTTGTTTCATATAATTGAAACAATAACAATAACTTCAAAAGATTAACTTGCTTCACAGTAAAATGACATTTAATGTATTTAAGATTTTTGGCATACTTTTCTTGGAAAAAGATATCCAGAAAAATTACTTTGTAAGTGCAATATATGCCAGCGTGGAAAACACGGTTAGTGCATCAGGCAGGGCTGCACAACTTTGTTTATAAGTATCAGTTCAAGAAGGAACCCTTTTCTCAAACAGGTCATTTTTAAAATATTTAAAGCAAAGCCATGGCAGCATCTTCTCTCTCCTATTCTGCCCTGGCAACCCTTCCTCCTGTTCTTCCATGCGAGTGTCTCTTGAACAGTAGGAGAAGGCAGAGGGGGAAAATGGAGCCCTGCCTCCCTTTTCGAAGTGTATCTGCTGACCTGCCACTACACCGCCCATCTAGGCTCCTCTGCAAGAGCAACAACTGCTTTCCTTTTTTTCCCTGACAGTGCTTGGAGCCAGGGAATCCCATACTGAACACTCTTGGAATCTGATTTTACAGAAAAAAATTGCCTGGCTGGTGCTCTCTGAAGATGCCAAACAGTTCCAGAGGTGGCAGGTGCTGGGCAATACCTTTGCACTGAAGCCAGCTGCAGCCTCTGTTTCTGCTTGCACTGTGGGCAAGGAAGAAAAAGAAGATACCGGGGAAAGGCTGTCAGATTTAGGAGCTGTAGGTTTGCCAGGTGTGCTAAACATTTTAGCTTTTGACTTATTTAGTCTAAGACTAAGGAAATGTTGGAAAAGTTGCTTCAAAAATGTTCACCTTGAAGAATAATAAGAGCTCTTTAAAGTTGAAAATCTGTTCTTTTAGGAAGTACTTCTTGCCAGAATTGTGCAGTATTACTTAAAGGCAGACTTATTTTCCTGGACAAAAAGGATAACACGAGTAAGGCAGGGAATAATGTATTCTCTGGCTGGAGGTTCATCTTCAAAGTCCAAACTTACCATGGCAAAATCTATTCTGTTGTATTCATATGCTTTACTTCAGAGCCAGATCTCATTTTGAGGGTGCACCTCTTGGTTCACAAGGAATTTAATTTTATCAAGCTAATTCATTTAGAAATTGTCTGGATTTTTTCATTCAATGAATGGTACAATGCCACGCTCGTCCCTGGGACATCAGCTCTTGCTCCTGCCTCTCTTCTGTTCCTTTCCTCTTCCTGAAGTCAGAGATTGCCTGAAACATCTACTAATAGACAACAGCCAGCCTTTAGGTGAAGAATGGGCAAAACTTGTTCGCATTTGCTGTGTAGTTTGTCTGCCACATTTCCTACTGTGGGACTTCTGACCCCTGTTTTATGATTAAATAAAAAACATGACCACTTGTTTGAATGGGAAACAGAGTCCAAAGAAACTATGTCAGAGATACAAAGAGTACTTCGATATTTCAACTGTTCCAGCATTTGTTACAGAGAACAAAAAAACTGTCTGCAGTTTTGCTTCAAGAAGAACAGAGAATATTCAAGTATGACTGGGTACTTAGCGAGGTTTGCCTGACATCTTAAATGTATGTGGGACCACTTCTGGTTGGAAGCGCTCCGATACATACACTACTGTAGAAATATTTACAAATTAGTTACACGCCTTTCTCTTTGTGCTTCAAAGTTCTTGGAAGATAAATATAGCTCTTAAATGTTGATAGAACAAAGCTTCATCATCATCTAAATGGAGCAATGGCATGGAGCCTTGAAAACATGACCTATGGCCTAAAGCAGCATTCGCAGAGTGTCTCAGAAAGGGCATATGCGGTGCAAGGCTGGACTCCATAGTCTGATATATTAATTCTGCTTTGACGGAGATACACAAGGCTACAGCCTGTAGGTTTTGGTTGTCTGGGGTTGGGCTTTTCCATATGTATAAGCTTTTTCCTTTTCAGCTAGAGTTGTTGCTCCTCTCAAGAAAACAGTGCTACCTTTTTATTTAACTGGTTCATGAATTTCTGACAATGCTGAATACTGCTGTGCTTGTGAACCAGAGAAACTAGCCCTGTGGAAAAAACTGTATCCATTCACAGAGCTTCAAGATTTTTGTTTGTTTCTTTTAGCTGTCTTAAGGCCTTTTCTGTTTCAATTTTTTCTCTTTGTTATTGCAAATAATTTGTAAGGTATTCCAAAATTATGAAAGACTCTGTCTTTGCCTCCCTATCTGTTATAGATGCATGACTGCTACAGAGCCCTTTCACATGAGTCTGGTTACAAATCCAAATTGACTCTTCATTTAAATCCTAATTGTATATGTGGCCTAGAGCTGTCAGCCAGTCTTACTGTCCTGTGCTATACACTAAGCAAACATACAAGCTAATGATGGCCTCCACTCTTAAGAGCTTAGAATCTTTAAAAGACAGGACCTCCCAGACAGATAAGACAAATAAATGGGCGAGGTAACAAAACTCAAATGCACATGTGCCTTTTCTGCTTTTCATCTTCAATTTTGTGGATTTTCTCTTTTCATTGTAAATAGGAAGGATGCTCAGGGCTTCCCGTCCTTGGATAAATTCATACCCAGAGATTTGATAATGAATTAGTGTCTTTGTTGGTTTCCTCAGCCACTTGTCATCTGGAACTGATGAAAAAATGAATTTATATTGAATTTTTTTTGTTTTTAGGAGGGTTGTATTATTTTACTTACTTTGAGAGCTTAATATCTTCATTTGTTTTGTTGGAACCCTTAAAAATATTTTTTTCTTTCTTCATTGATCTCTCTCAATATCTATTATAAGCCTGAAATTGTTTTCTTGTGTTTCTAAGGCATCTTAATTTCTTTATCAAATATGATTTCTTCCTTCAAAGTTAGATTCACAGATGTTGTTCCATATTATTCTAGACTGAGTTATTCTAGTATTTGATAACACTCAGGGAGAGTTATCAGAGAAATGTCAGACAAATGAAAATTATTAAATGTGCCTGCAGCACAGATTCTAATGCCCTTTTCAGCTGATACCTAAGGGGAACTCAACACCTTGGTCTGAGACACTTCAAGGATGAAATGTGATGAATTTAACAAATCTGAGAGACACTATAAAATACTTTGGAATGTGAAGAGAAAAATACTGTAGCTTTGAAAATGTGTGAACAAATTAATTTCTGAAAAATGTTATTTTTGAGCTTTCAGTTACCTGTTTCTCTCAGGGTCCTTTTCCAGATATTTGTTTACCACATTCTAAAGGCTTGAGATTTCTGGATGATTGCAGAAAACATACAAGTAACTTTCTGCATGCAGTGAGGCATAGGGGGAAGAACTCTTAATTGAATTTAGAGTTAATTTCAGAATGATATACCTACTCTTATTAATCAGGGAGGACTATTTTAATTCACTATTCTAAAAATGTTTTAATTATTTATTTCTGTTAATCATCACCTTTGAGCTTACAGAACCTGATTTATGGTATTATATAACAGAAATGGCAGATCTCTTGGATTGCAACCAGGCAATTGACTTCTACAATTACATCCTAAAAGTTCATCATTTGGTCTTGAAGTACCCACTGTATTCCTACTGAGGAAAGAAAGCATATACTTTGCATCTGAGTGCAAAGAACTGTTTATGCAAAGTAAATTCATTTCTTTGGTAAATTCCCCTCATGGCATGTATAGCTGATCTTAATTTTTATTGGTGATTTGTAATTTATCACCAATGAAATGCTCTTCTGTTTCGTTTCATTTCAATTACCCAACGGTCTGTTAACATTGGCATGCAGTATGCTGGCTCCTTCCAGAGTAAGAAGCAAATTCAGTGCAGGGGATTTAGCTCTTGCATCTTGACAGCACTTTGGATGGGGCATAAGAAGGCAGGAAGAACTAAAATGGTAATAAATTGGCTTTTAGGTGGAAGTTGAGTAAAATGTTTAGACTTGAGCATGGAAAACTTGGTTAAGGAGAACAGAGGGACTAGAAAACTTGTGACCTCTCATTCTCCACCTAACCATTGCCCAAACCCCAATCAAGAAGTTCAGAATACAGATACACCGAAATTCTACTTTTAGACCTATACTTGTTAGTGAGTTTCATTTAAAAATTCACCTACATGAAGACTGAACGAGTGTGCATACATCTTTTTCATAAAATGCATCATTATGGTTACTGGTTTTAAAGGTTTTGTTAGCTATAGCCAATCTTCCTAGCCGAATACCTGTTACTGTATACACTGGATTAGTATCAGAGGTGGTTTTTTTCTCACAAATCATTAAAGAGTTTCTGAGTGACAATTTCATTTTGGAGGATCTTTTCATGCTGGCTGACTGAAATGTTCAAAGCACAGGTATCACTAAATGCAGAAATATGACTTGATTACAAGATGAGCTGTCATAAAATGTATGCAAAGATTCAGCCTATGAAAATGGCTCTACCCTTTCATGGGAAATGAACTGAAGTGATCCTTGTGAGCTGTGGGGTCGTGGAATAGAGCAGGTAACTAATTTTGCCATATGTCTTATCTTAAACTGGCTCCATCAAACTAGGCTTAGCATGCCTGCACAGGGAGCTTAGCCCATTTATCTGAACTATGTGCAAATAAAAAGTACTATATTTGTTTGTTCAACGCTCTGTTAACTCAGATTGTTAAATAGTGGTTCGTTTGAAAATGCTTCCTTATTTTGAAAAAGATGCTTTTGCACATGGAATCTGGTAATAAAAGAACTGAAGTAATTTGTTTGACACATTGGAGTCAGTGAATATCATTATAAAGTAATACTATTACCAGTGTCTGTTGGACTTTGTAAATCAATGTTCATTTTTACCAAATACTGTTCAACAAATACCAACCCCAGAAGAGGTGACCCTTTTAATTCCTTAGTATAGGCTACAGTTCGGTTTGATTTACGGAAGACTAGTAGTCTATTTATAAAAGATGTATCTGCAAGATGCCCTTTATGAGAAACTTGGCTTTTGGGACACATTAATTCTAAGTGCAGATGCAACTTTCATGTTTTATAATATAGCCCTGACAGCTGTAATTTCAGATTAAAGATTTTTCATTCACATTCCCATCCTGATTGCACTGCATGGTCCTTATATTACCTTACTGTCAATAGCAAGTGTTCATCCTATTGGGAGTCATTTAATAACCAGCTGCCATTTAAAGTGTAGACAGAACATTTGTCTCAGCCAGCTCATCTCAAGTGTAGTTTCTCTGCATGAGGAGCTGGGACTTCTTCAAGAAAAACAACAGCTGGACCTCACTATTGTTCCCTGACTCTTCTTTTGTAGTGGCAAGTTAAAACAAACATGGATACTCTTTGTGACTTTCCCGAAAACATTTATGGTACTGGTTTGTTTATTTATTTATTTTTCAGGAATGAAGTATCCTCTCTATGACAAATATTTTGTCCGTTCTTATACCATACAGATCTGCAGTGCTCATTTTGTGTTATTTAAAGTTGTTTGCTGAAAGTTAAGCAACAGCAAGGTTATAAGTTCTGTGCTACTCCACCAAACCTTTGCCTTTCTATATGTCATTATTTCCACTATACCAAGCTACTCTGCTTTCAAAGTATTTTAAAGCCAATTGTAAAACAATAGTTTAAGGGCATCAGTTTATTTTCAGATGTGATTTTCCAACCAAAGTCATTGTGAAATAAGTATAACTGGTCTATATGAAAATGAATTCATGACTAGTAGTGATTTTTTTTTTAGAACCTACCTTTTAAATTTCCTTAACTTGACAGCTGGGGATTATCCTTTGTGGCAGTGATCTGTAACAAAAAAGGGGGGGGAGGGAAGGTTTCAGGAAAAAAATTGACTCTTTCATGGCTAATTAAACTGGAATACAAATCAATCAGCAGAAATAGCTGATGAATTTATTATGTCTGTGCAAGTTTACTGTATCCTAATGTGTTTGATGTTCACTAAAATTACTATTCCCATCATCTTATAGGGTAATCGTTTACCTTAAGCTTTACCTTTATCTATAATATTGATCTGAGACTCTCTGGCAAGTAGTGGAAGTTTGGGTTTATGTAATTGTGCAGGTTATAAACACTAGAGCCATGACAACTTGGAAAACCTGGCCTGGTGATTAAACCCTTTATTTTTCTTCTCATATCAAATTCTCTAGGTCCCTCCAGCTTGGGAACCTATGAGTTAGTTAATTAAATTAATGGAAGGGTGGATGAAGAGATGTAACCATCAAGAAGCACTTTCAACTTAGTTTCTATAAACATTTTACTATGTAACATTTGTCCATGTATCATTGTACCACTGTGTCTTAAAAATACTTCTGTTGCTGTACTGAGGCATACAGGGGTTTTAATGCATTATAAATGTTACTTGGAAAAGTGTCCAGCAGTCAGGGGTTATAGAGAGAAATATATACCACAATGTTGAAAATTAGTTTTGAAATTTGCATGCACTTGCCATGTAGCTGCTGACATGTAATTTGTTGTTTGGTTAACTATCACAACAGACTTCCCCCCCGGACCGCCCCTCCTTTTTGAGGTGATGAGTGGGGCTCATCTGAAGTGTTACAAACATACTCCGCAGTTGATTCAGAGCTTTTAGGGATTTCAGAAGAAATTGATGCATGTCCTGTATAGAAACTTCATTGAGCCATGCTAGGAAGAATTTTGTTAATGTATTAGTAAGATAAATATGTCATGTCATGGGCATCTTGCAGAAATTATTTGCTAGTTCTTTATTCTGAAAAATTACTAATGGAATGTACAGATTCATTTCCACTGCCCTAACGAATAATTTCTCCTTCCCTTTTGCAATGTACTTAGCCATTCTAGAGATTTGTTTAGTAGTCATCCTTCAACTACTGTTTTACAGCTCACCTCAACCCTACAAGAGAAGAAACTCAATTCTCCCCCTGAACTCAAGCTCACGTTAATTTCTGCCAGGCTACTAAGACTTTCCATTCCTAAATTCAATCTCTGCTTCCAAGGAAAAGAGCAACATTTAGACCAGTGTCCCAGTCACGTGTTGCTTGAGCAAAGAATGAGATCAGCTACTTGCAGTGCACGTCTTCCGACTACAGATATGTATGAATAATAAATTATATTGTCTTTGTTAACAAAGGGTCAGAAGCGAATCCAGTCTCCAAACAGAGCAGTCACTAGGCTGTATGCAAAGCGTATGCAGAGCAGGAAGCAATCTTTCCCCCCTAAGTGTCTCGGAGAGAGGCACTCACCCTAGTGTGCCAGTAAGCTGGGAACAACACACAGGGTGGATTTCAGACTTTCTTGGATCTTCCCCCTAAACCTCTCCCAACATCTCATTCTTTTCTATAAGCTGTAGTATTCACTTAAATCCCTTCCACTGTCTGCCAATTCTAGATGCAAAACTTGATGATTCCAGTGCACTTAGTACTGTTACAGTAAAGTGTTGAAGGGCTGGAGAACAATACCAAACATCTGCATAAAGCTGGGTAATGGTTAGTTAATGAAGGTTAGCACTCTCCCTTGATAATCCCATGTAAAATGCTTTAAATGTTGTTCATCAACATTTACTTGCTTTTGAAAATGTAGTCATTTTGACTGAAGGCTCTTTAACAAAAGAAAAAAACCCACAACCCCCAAACCTAAATTACTTTCAATATTAAATGATTGCATTTTCATCAGTGTTCTTTTCTTTTTTAAAAAGGAGAAAGCAATACCCAAGACTGCACTGCACGCAAACCCCGAACTTTCAAATGTTCCTGAAACAGAAGAGGGAAAAGCCTCCTCAGCATTTCCTGTGCAGCCCTCCACTGGCAGTGCTCTAGTATTTACTGTAAACAAACTAGACCGTCCTCTGGAGGCTAATGGGGCTGTTGATTGGTGTTTGCTCATCACAGCAGGGTCTGGTGTGTGATATCTGGGGCTCCTGTGTATTGATGAGTGTGGGCTGCCAGTGGGAGGTACAGCCCGCCGGAGGACAGGGAGGGGGGCGAGGGGGCTTGTTAGCTCTTTGTGGCTGGGTGGAATGGGAGACCTTGTTTATTTAGCATTCTTAGCAAGTCCTCCAGGACACTTGCCAAGTCTACTAAGGTAGATTCCCCCCTATTCCCATGGATCTTTGTAGAAGTATCTAGCTGTTGAAAGACCAGACAAGATAGTTGCATGCTTATTTAAAATAACCTTCGTGCATCTGATCAAACATCTACTCTCATCTGAAACAGCTTAGGATCTCCATAGAGGCTTATTAAGCAGGTAGCAATTTAGAGTATGTCCCTGTCAAACAGTTGTGTGTAATAGTTTGTTTATGTTCTCTCAAGCAATAATGCAAAGACAGAAGATTTGCCTTGCATTAGGGGCTTGTATCAGGTTTAGGTTTCTAACAATTTGTTTTAAAGTGCTATTATATTCTTCAGTTACTATCATACATTCATATGGCAATCAGAAAATTAGGAACCTATTTACAGATTTTATGTGTCTAAATACAAGCAGCAGAGCAGATGATTTTGGCTAATAAGAAAGGATAAAGAAAGGTGAAAAATAGTACTTTTTTCCCAATTTGTTTTATAATTATTTCTTTATTTTTTTCTAATTTGATAGTCTGTTTTGCTACTGATAGTAAGACATAGTGGGGTATTTTTTAATGGCTTTTTTAGAAAGTGGTATCTGTGTCCAGAGGGAACTCAGCTGAAACCATTTAAAGCAGGGTAGGTAGGGGCATATTAGTTTTACTGATAAGTATATTTTAAAAATGTTATAAATGATGGAGGCTTTCTTGTTATTTGTTTTCTCTGATCATAGCAAAGCCTTCAGTAGCACATGACTATTTGTGTTTATCCTCCCCTCAAATTCTTTTACGCTTGTAATTTGTTTATATATATACATATTTATAAGAGTTTTTGGTATTCTCTACATAGTTTATTGCTAATTTTCATGCTACATGGATGAGAACTCTGGTCTAATCAGTGTGTTAGTTGGAGAAGATGTGAATTTTTTCCTTTTCCCCAGTTCTAACCACTGCTGAGAAGGTGAACCAGTGCAAAACCTTGCTGCTTAAAACTGACCTGTGCTCATAGCTCATGTGCCAACATGTCATTTATCCTGAAATGACAGAGGGCATTGCAAAGTGGAAGCACCTGAATATCAACAGTAATAATTAGATCAAACCTGGTATTGTCAAGAAGAAGCAGTCCTAATAAATATCTTTACTCTTATGTTATGTTACTACAATGTTTTCTGGCTCATTTAACTCTATTCATGGTATTATGTAGTCTAAATGATTTTTAAAGTAAACCAGTGCGTCTTAAACCATGGGCAGATACCTAGAAAGCAACATTAAGCTGAGGGTCTGCAGTAGACAGTCTGGCTCTCTTTTTGTCAAGAGGTTTGAAAGAGCACAAATCCACTTCTCATTTATGATCACTTCTGAGAGGGTAAACATGTTCAAGGACACTGAAGACCCATTAGAAGGAGTCACCGAAGGATTGTATGTTGCTGTAAAGATCATCATAAGGCATTTCTAAAAATAAGACAGACTTCTTTGTTACTTGGATACTTCAAAAATAATAATAAAAATACTTAATGATACATGTCAACGTTAAGATAACATAAAATCTATCAGCAATAACAATGAAACATACCCTAACTGAGGACGCAGTGCTACGTATGTCTTTTCTTGGCAATGCTCTCTCTGTAACCGCCATTCAGGATGATGCTGCATGTTATTTTACCAGCTTGGCTAGCCCTGAATCTGTTGCAGATTCTGTTGCTCTCAAAAAGGAGAGCTCATATCCCTTCTTCCCTCTTCTCCCTTCTGATGGCCATGCAGCCCTCCCCCTCTCAGAGGAACTTGAGCTGATTCAACTCACTAAACGGGCAGAAAATTAATCCCACGAAAAAGTGTCTGTGCTTTTGCAGGGGGAAGTGAGCTGAACCGGCTCAGCAGAGACATGCTCCTGCTGGCACGTGGAAAGGGTCAGGTCAAGCCTGGAGGAGGAACGGTAGTTGAAAGTACAAAGGGAAGGAAGATCTTCCTGTACTGGTGTCTACAAGGTATTATGTTGTCTATAATGTGTAATTTCATTCTCAGTTAAGCTGACATGTTGTTTGTAGGGTTGCTCTGTGAACAAGATGATGAATGTAGGGGGTGTAAGCTAGCTTTGCTGTCAAAGAGGCATTTGTGAAAATGCACTCTTGGACTAAGATTTCTTTCAACTCCTCTGTGTTCCACCTTTCTGTGTTGGTGACACTGGTCATTCAGTTTTTTCTAGATTTAATGTGAATTTCTCCCTTTTCTCTTTAGGGACACAGTGGGAAGGGAAATCTTGGGCAGTTAGAAAGTGATTGGAATTTAACAGATTTGACATGATATAAAAAACTGAAAATAGGTTCTATAATTTTTTACAGGCTTTGTTTAAATTTCAAGCTAACCCTAGTGCTTTATTCTTTCCTTTGAAGGAAAAAGGATTGATAGATTGCAATAACAAAGTATCCATATCTTTACTTTAGCCGAATGACCTACTCATAGGGCAGATTAAACAAATATGACCAAATATTCAAATTTAATGATCAGCATTTGGGCATGTAGGACTAAAATATAAATAATAAACGAAAGAATCTTTCTAGCATCTGATTAGTGCCCTCACCTGCTGCTGAATGATATCAGACCTGCTAAAATGTTTGTGAGCACAATATTTCACCCTCCAGAGGCTAGTTTACCAGAAGTGAGTATAACTCATCTGCAGCACTCCCCTCTCTCCCACTTGAGATAACCTTTTGCTTATTTAGTCTCATGTTATAGTATGCTTCAGTGGCTGTTGAGCAGAGCTGCATTAACTTTACGTAATTTCTAAGATTCTAGATAATTGTTTTTATTTAAACAATTTAAATAACATTTACATTTTCAAACACAAAATACTGAGCAACTGTCTTTTTATCAAAGAACTTGAAATTCGTTGGCATTAAAAATCATTTCATTGGGAGCAGGAATACTGAAAATATTTTTCATTCAAACTTTTCAACTTCAAAAGTTAAAACTAAATTCCATGCATTCAAGTAAAAGTAGTTCTAGTTTTTAGCAGAGAATGTGAAGGTAAATTGAAGCAAAAAATACTCAGTGATGATTATAGAGGGAGCTTGATTGTACAACCTCTGGTATTTCCCCTTCTTTCCTCATATCAGTCCCTCCCCATTCATGACTGGATACTCCTTCCTTGGCTTTAGCAGGACATTCACAACTGCCTTGCTGGGACACTTTTTGACCTAACTGCCCTGTCAGTTACAATTAAAAGAGTTAATATGACAGTCAAAGGTCATAAATTGCTTGTGGCTAGTGTTCTCTGCTTGTCTCGCACAATGGCAACCAGGAAATTGCCCTGTCAGTTACAATTAGAGGTGTTAATATGGTGGCTAAGGGTCAAAACGCTTCAGTAGTAGGAAGGAGTTGCAGAAGACATTTGGTTTACATTAAGTGATGGTTCAGGAAAACTTTGCTTAAATGGGATGGTCACTTAATTGGGAATGGATGTCAATGTAAGAGCCCTGATTAAGGTTGCTACTTCATCGTTCTCACAATAGTAAGTGTTGGAATTAAGCCATTTTGGGGGCTTTCTAAGGCTTACATAAATGTCACACTGGAAAAAAAAAAGTTTGTAGGTCCTATACTCTGGTGAAATATTTGTTGAGACACAGTTATGATGGCAGAAGAAACACTGAAGAAAAATACCACTACTATCTATTATTGAAACTTGTGCACACAAACTTATGTGAACAAGGTACTGAATTTCTCCTTTGCAGGTGGGTTTTTCAAAAAGACTCTGGTCTGATGTTGTTGTCATTGAGCTTTACAATGAAACTCACCTGGACTTTAGAAAGAGCAGGTCAAACCCAAACTCTCTTCAACTGTGGTTTTCTCTCTATTTTATATAATTTTCTTCAAGAAGTATTTTGCCTACCAATTTCACTGTGGCAGGCTCCACACTTACAGGCTTTGTTTAAATTTAATTTAAATTAAGCAACCCAATGAGAATACCTATTCTTTTAAAACCCCTTGGATTTCAAAAAGTATCTTACTATTTCTAGGCGCTGATGATGGTTCCTCGAAATGGTTTTAAATGTTACAGGTAAGAACACTACTGTTGTTCTTGTATTTCCTTGTAAGGTGATGATACTTGATTCCTGTGTATACAAAAGATGAATTGTCTAGTATATCCCCAAAACTGCTTGAGCAGCCAAGCAGTTAACTCTTGCTCAGTTCTGGTTTTGCATTGCTATAGATCAGGATTGGTGTAAAGCTAGTTCTGATGTGCCCCCACAGATGTGGCAGATATCCATGATCTTTAGGGACTGGAATCTCTTTAATATCCCAAATGGAATAATTATAATCCTAGGATATACATAGCCGCCTCCTGAGAGCTTGATGTCTGTTTTTCCCTATTACCAAAGAAAATAAGAAGGTGGCAAATATTAGACCAAAAGCATTATTGAAATAAATGCTGGGGATAAAAATCTATGGGAAACACTGAGGTCAGTTAAATACTCAATGAGAATAATAGATAAAGGCCATTCAAGTTGTTGGCTTAAAAATAATTTTAGTGCAGTCACTTGAATGAAGTCAGTTGATATAAAATCCTAGAACTTTGGCCCTTCTTGGTCAAGCTTGCTGACCATGTAGAAAAGTTTTTGTAGCCCTACCAATGAAGGACAACCCAGACAACTAAAAGAAAAGAACATATATTAGACAAGAATTTTTTTATATTACTATTCTACCCCTACCCTTGGTTGGCTTTTGGTAACAGTGATGTTTTAGAAAGAACACTGATGTTCCAAATACCCCTGGCTGGCACAGTGTGGTAGAGTTTGCTCTGACTAGCAGAACTTGACCCCACAGGCTTTGATGATCCGTTGCCAAAATAGCAAGACTACTTTCTGCCTTAAAGTCCACAGGGTATAGTAGGGTAGAGGAGGCTACAGTGTCAGCAGTAGGGGTGGCTTGCCAGATGACCCAGCTATCTGTCCTTGTGGTGCTATTTCTGTTGTAGGTGAGCACCTGTAGTGTATTTAGTCCCACAGCATCCGTCCCTGAAGGGAAGTATATTTCTTCCTACTGGATAGCTGAAGAAACTGAGGAAGTACTGCTTGAAAGGTGGTGGATAGGGCCTGTGAAAGAACAATAAATTGAGCTTGGCTCTTAACATGCAGAACCCTGATTTAATGCGTACAGCATCTGTGCATGTTTCCTGCATGCTACAAGGTCGTTGAAGTCAACTGAGGTGGACAATGACAATGCTTTATTACTCCTATGAAATGAATTTGACGTGTTTGAAGCACAGTTCAGAACTTCATTCCAGTTAGCAATTTCAGGTGGAAAGGATTTGGCTGGAGATCTGGCCTGTCATGTCCTGACAGTTTAGGTCCTGTTATACCACTGGTTTTTACATCTCTAATTAAAAAAAGAACAGCAGCTTTTCAGAAATAGCAGCTTCTCTGTGTGGATTCACGAAAGTTTAAGACAAAACTTCAGTCTATAGATGATTTTTATCTAAATGGGAAAACCCCAATTCATTTTTAAGTCATTCCTTATTGTACAGAAATTAATATACATCAAGATCCATGGGTACTGTCTTTTTATCCTTACTGTGTAAAATGCTTCTTAATTCAAAATATTTAAAAGTCTGATTTTCCAGGACTTTTTGCAAGTTCTTTTAACATGCAGATATTCTAGGAAGATGTATCCAAAAACAGGTTGAGCATGGTATTTTGTTCTGCAAGTCCCCCAAATTTTATATTTAATAAACGTTTTTTGTTATGTATTATATATATATATATCTATATATGTTCTTGAAGTAAAGTAGTGAAACATTTTTTAACTAATTTGATATCCTTAAATTGTGAGGGATGATAAGAAAAGGCTAGGAGTCTTTCTTTACAAAAGGCTTAATTTATCATTTCAAAGTTGTAAGATTAAAGTTTCAGCTATTTTAAAAACCTATGGAAAGGTCTGTTAATTTTTTCCATCAATATAATGAGACTCATGAATGTATTAGAAATACATTAGAATGTGTTAGACTCATGAGCTAATAAATATAGCTCAAAATATTCTCCATGTCAAAAAGGCAAAAAAAAAAAAAAGAAAAAATGTTCAGTCTCCAAAATTAGCCAAAATAGTTATATTAGAGATAAGGTAATTATTTATGTGATTCACTTTCCCTAAAAGCATAGTAGTTGTGTGGTCTTCATTCTTGGGCTAAGAAATTTGTATGCTAGTTCTCTGACTTTTAGAAGAATTACTTCATCTGTATCATCTCTAAAATTGAAGTCTGTCTTTTTTTTGTCCCCCTTAACATGGGCATCTGATAGATCTTAAGCACTTAAAAGGTAAATCAGGTCAGCAGTATCATAACCAGTTTTCACTATTATTCTGTTTTTGTAAAGAATTTAAACAAACTGCAGGCAAAGTAAGGTATTGGAGAGAAATCGATTCCTCAGTTCTGGTATCATGCATCAGCTGTTGGCAAATCAGCTATGTATAAAGACATATGGACAAGTAACCAAATTTCTGTCTTACACTTCTTTGAAATCATGAGCAAAATATATACGCTGTTGGACTGATGTGAGGCAGAGACCAGATTTGTCCCACTTACTTCATAATACTCTGACTATACAGCAAAATGAAGTCTGTGTTCAGTCAGTTTCATTTTTTGTTATATGAGAGCACTTGCTGATCACATTTTGAAAGAAGTATCTGTTGCATGGGCTTTTCAAGTCTGGGGATCCTTTAGTCATGCTTGATGTATTTAAAGGAATCACTTAAAGGGCAGGGGACCCAGAGGGAAGAGCTTCTAGACCATAACATTTCAATACACTAGGAAAGAAAAGAAGAGTTTGCAACAGAGGCATAAAGATTAGATCCTACTCTTCAAATTTGATGTAGAAGACAAAAGGAAATTCTTAAAGAGTGTAAATATTAACAACTTTTCTAATTAATGAGATTCAGTTCAGTATTCCTTGAGTTAATAATTTCAGTCCTATCCATGTTCATGGTGTTTATTTCTTTCATGTGAGTTCAGCAAAAATCCATACATTTTCCCAACTGCAAGAACCACATGCTTCTTCTCTGGGTGGTTTTTATGTGCAAAGCTGAGACAGAACAGTCTTAATGAGACCTGCTCACTTCTCCTGTCCTCATCCTCCCTAAGGGCAAAGGGTAAGAAACATGTGCATGGCAATATACAGTTACACACAAGATAGATGCAGTTTATATTTTTCTCTGGGTTCTGTTCTGTGAAGAGGAATTTTTCCTCAGTAAAGCCAAGCTAACAGTGGATATAACAAAATGTATACAAACTCCTAGTACACTGACAAGACACTTTCTAAAGGCTGGGAAATATTTTCCCTCATGTTCTATTTGGGGAGCTGAACAGAGGGTTAATAGTCTCTGCTGCTGAGGTGCTGATAATTCATAACTCTCAGCAGGATTGCAGGTGTAATCATTACCTAAAATCAGCTCATGATCAGTGTCAAAAATCACAGCACTAAACCATTGCTACTGTGAAAAAATGGTTCCCTCGTTTCAACCAAACATATTGTGTTTTGAATGATCAGTTGCTCTCCCACCATCTGAAATAAGTTAGGAGAGGATGGAAAAATATAATACCTTGATGGCTGTCTGTAAACAAACATTGTCACTCAGAAAGTGTTTTCAAAAGGCTTTTTTACTCTTAAAAATAAACTTGCTGCTAATTATTTAAGGCTTTCCTTTCTCCTGTAGGTAAACAGTGTTAATGAACTTAATTGGTCTCTAATTGCCTTATTGGTTTTGTGCCTTCTTTCTGGGAAACTCTCCACTTAACTAGACCTGATGGATAACAAGTCTTCACAGTGAGAGGTGGCAGCATCCTGGGAGGGTTGGTGTGGAAACAAGCTTGAGGTCATGATTAGGAGATGAGAGCTCTGGGATGGTGTTTATTTGCCATGCTATATTGTTCTCTTTGGGGCAAAACCAGCTGTGTCAGAGCTGTGCAGCTAACCAAACCCGGAGCAATTGCTAGCTCATTTTTTGTTGGGTGGATAAGTGACAGAAAGCTATTTGCTTGGGTTTAAAGTTGTTTCTTTTATAGCATTACAAAGATACACAGCCATAGTGCAGAAATTAAGTTGCAATGCATTTGAGAGATGCTGCTTTGTGGTTGAAGTGCAATCTGTTGCGTTAGTCTAGATATTTATCAAGATATGCTTCGCCTTACTCCTGTAGCTGCTCTCATCAAGTATTGGAGCCCAACAACAGCAGTAACATGTATTTCTATCAAAAGTAGTGAAGAAATGGGTGTCTCCTATTATGTTAATTCTGGCTTGAGCCTTTGTAAAAGAAATTTGTTTAAATGTGCTTATTTTAGATTGGATTATGTTGCCTTTACTAGGACTGTGCCTGGTCAATCTCATTCTGTTAAATTAAGATATTCTCTCTAACTTGTACACCTCACCTCTATAAGAGCTGATAGTAAGGGCAATACAGTTACTTCTTATCAGTCCATGCTTTAAGCTGAGGCTAAATACTGCAAAGCCTATATTTTAATTTGGATCCGATGTTTGCTTGGTGAGTACAGCTTTTTTTTTTGTTAGAGTTGCTAAAATTTCACAGTCTGTAGAGATGGATGAGGAAACCAGGCAAGAGTGTTTTAATAAGTCATTTAAATAATTTTAAAGACAATAATATACCTAACCTGTTTTTCCAGCAGCATCTTCCCAATTTCCACATGAATTCTGTGAACTCTAAACATTTCAGCTTCTAAAGAAAATAATCCTTTCCAAGTAGAATTGTTGCTGTGGTTTTTTTCCTCTCTTTGAAATTAACATCTAAGAAGACAGGCAGCTTCAAAATAGTGTATGGCAGAACTGGTAGGCTGGATCCTGCAAGGGTGACACCTCCTTTTATTACAAATAGCTGCAGTTCATCATGTCACAACCTACAGAGCCATAGGGAACCAGTGAAGCATTTTGAATTGGAAAAATTTTGTTTTCAAAAATTTTCATTAAAGCCTTTACTATTCTTATGTGAGAAATTGAATTAATTTCTGTCCATATTAAAAAAAACTTACATGAAAATACATTTTGACTTCTTACGAGTTGTAGTCCAAGGACCAGAAGATCTTCCCAATATAACCTTTTCTATTTTTTTTTTACCATTGCTAACTAATAGTAGCTAAGAAAATCAGAGCTAATAGAGCTAAGTGTCTCTATCTTTTTTTTTTTTCCTGCTCTTTAATTTCAGAGAGGAAAAGCTGGAAAAGGAGAAGCAGAGAACAGATGAAGGAAGAATAATTATTTGCAGAAGAAAGGAACACAACATGCTTACTTGGTTTCAGTCCTTTGGGATATGAAATACTATTTTTTGTTTGAGTGTGCCTGCATGCATGTTAACAGAAACAATTCTTGAAAGCTGTCAGAACACATATTTTATAGCCAGTCTCAGCTTTCAGAGTTATTTTATAGATCACCCACTGCTCCATGGTAAGTTATTTTATTTAGATCTAAGTTTTTAAGCATTGCAAATGAATGAGACTGTTGAGATCTACTGAAATGGACTGATTAGAGAGAGCTCGTGGTCTAGAATAACATTTGTGATAGTCTGTCCCAAAAGAGGATTTGTTAGTCGTGCTAGCACTCTGAGGAAGTTGCTCCTGGAGCACTATCCAACTGACTGGTTGCAGCACATGTGGATGTGTGCTGACTGCATCCTAAGAGCGATGTGGTATTGGTAGGTACAGCATCACAGAATCAGTCAGATTGGAAGGGACCACAGTAGGTCATCTGATCCAAACTCCCTGCACAACTAGGGTCATCCTAGAGCACATTGCACAGGATTGCATCCAGACAGGTCTTGAAAATATCTCCAGAAGGGGAGACTCCACAACCTCCTTGGGCAATCTGCTTCAGTGTGTAGTCACCTGCACAGTAAAGATCTTCCTCATATTCAAGTGGAACTTCTTGTGCATCAGTTTCTGCCCATTGCCTCTTGTCCTGTTCAGCACCACAGAGAAGAGCCTGGCTCCATCCTCTTGACAACCTTCCTCCAGATATTTATAGACATTGATGAGGTCCCCTCTCAGTTGTCTCTTCTCGAGGCTGAACAGGTCCAACTTCCTCAGCCTTTCCTCATAAGTGAGGTGCTCCAATGCCCTCATCATCCTTGTGGTCCTCCACTGGACCTGCTCCAGGAGCTTCACATGTCTCTTGTGCTGAGGAACCCAGAACTGGACACAGCACTGCAGATGAGGCCTCACCAGGGCTGAGTAGAGGGGAAGGACCACCTCCCTCAACCTGCTGGCAGTGCTCTTCCTAATGCACTCAATGGTAGTCCTAGAGTTGACATGTTGGGCTGCTGTCATCACAAGCTCTCTGTCCACTCTTCAGCCAAAGGCTCCTTTGCAAGGGTAGCAAGAATAAGTGGACTCCATATCTTTAGCTGCTGCAATGCACAGACAGGTGGGTAAGTCTGGGACTCGGATGCATTGACTAAGCGATGAAGGTAGTTTAGAAAATATGTCATGCTGTAAATTGTTGCGGCTGAAGGTCTGGTACAAGACTATTCCTGCTGCTGCTAAGTTTAGAGGTGGGTGACAGCTGCCAGTGGTGATATCTTAAATCACAGTATCTAAATACTCCAGAGCTGAGTGTCACCTCAGAGCCTGGATGATCCATCAATGAAACGATTTTCCCTGTCACTAGCATGTATTTAAGTAGAAACAGTGAAATAATGACACAACTTGTATAACTTACTTATTCTGGCTTTCTGGCGCCCAAGATTTCAGAAATGAAGAATTGTATCTTTATTTTCAAAATGTGAAACAAAAACTGCAGTCAAGATACATAAGCTGTGGCTGCTACCACTTGGTATGAGATAAAGTACACGTGTGAGTGATGTCCTGTGTACTTTTATTTTCAACTGACATTTGCTTATGTGAATGTGTCATAAAAATTGTAGTTTAATCTAAGATTGAAGCTTTCACTTTCTTTTCAGGACAAGAAGTTGTATCTTTCAGCAAGTAGTGATCAATGTTTGTGTATGTTTCTCCATTTGTGTATGGTCATGTGTCTAGAGTCCATGGTTATTATAGTCTTGGCCTCCAAAATGAATCTGCCAGAAAAGTTTTCAGTTTTGCAATGTGGACACTTGTTTGTTGGGAATTGGATGGAGATTGGCAGTCTCATTTTGTCTAGATTACCAAGAAATTGACATAAGGTTTTGTGTTTCCCTAAACCAAGAGTATGGCACAGTACAGTGATTTTAGTTGCCCTCTGTGGAATAAAGTTTTGCATAGTTAAATGACGCTGTTACTGGTATTAACTGGTTTTAAGGGAATGTTATTTTTCCTAGAGTGACTTGAATTTGATTTTTTTTTCATTATAGCAAGTAATTTAAAAAAAAATGAATGAGTAAAATATTTAGCAACTGTGGAGTGTATTTTCCCCTTGATGTGTGCGCTTAATTCCCATTAAACTGAAATAGGAGAGACTACACCACTGAATGTCCGTGTAACATTTTGATATGCTCCCAGTTGGTAACAATGAGAGCGACACTAACAGCTGCTAACAGTGTCAACAGTCTCACAGGATGAAGTGTGGCGAGCCCCCAACTGTTTCCCATTCAAATGAGTTATGAGCTCTCACTGCTCAGGGGCACCCTGATAAGAGATCATTTGAGTAGAGTTGTGAGACTTGGGGAATATCCACCTGTCACGATGGTCACCATCCTTCAAATGAAATAAAACGAGGGAAAACATTTCAATAGAGGGAGAGAGTTAAAATTAGAAGAGAGGATGTCAAAACCCCACTAAGGAGAGCCCAGGGAAGAAGTAGCCCCTGGTCCAGGGAAGGATGTGCTAAGGATGGGGAATGCTCTAAAGGAAATGCAGTGAGGCAACATGAGATGACTTGGGGGCCTCCCCACCTTCCAACATCAAAGTCTGACTGCAGAGAATGTTTGGTAATTTGCTGCTTAATGTTACATGCTCTATATTGATGCCCAAATTATTGGCCTGCCTTCTGAGTGCCACTTATAGTACTTCATTTAATTTGCTTGGTTTCCTAATCCACTTGTAATTTTCCCTTTTTTCACCCAAGAAACATCACATGGGGACGATAAACTACTTAGTCTTGATGAAGAAGAACCATTATTATCTGTGGTCTGCACTTGTTTTCCTTTCCATTTAGAACAGTAAGGGCTCAAAAGTTCTTTTCTTTTCCTGCCATATAAATAATGTGTGAAGTATTTCATAGAAGAATTCATTGTGAAAGGTACCTGACAGATTTTGTAGTCCTTTCCCTGAGATTATGGCAGAATTAACTTCATTATCCCTAAGCACTCCGTAACAGATGGGTGTTTACCCTGGCCTGAAAAATCACCAAAAGCTCATAGTTCCCCAAAACTGCACCTTTGGATAGTTTGTTCTTACAATTATCAAGTATTCCATCAGAATACTGTGTTGTGAAACTCTTACTGCTTTGCTCTTTAGATACTTAGACCAGGGGCTCTTTTTAAATCGCTAATTTCTTCACTGAAAATTGCTGTTTGTCCTCTTGTAAAAATACAGGTGTTTGAATCTCATATCTGTTTATAGTTTAATCAAAGATGGAATAGTACTTTGAATTGAATTCAGGGCGTGATTTTTTATTTTTTTTTTTAAGACAGGATGCCATGACTAATGTGACTCAGGAGCATGCTTTCTGTTCAGAAAAGGAGCACTTTTCCCTGAGTCTAGTCACTCTCCCTTTCTATAAATTTTCCATTTCATTAGGCTTCCCGGTATATGTGGATCAGTGGTGTCCATCTGTATTGGTTCCTTTTGTGTTGTGTAGTTGGTGTTTTTAATGTGTTTCCAACCATTGCTTTAGAATTACTTTTTTAATCGTTGATCCTTCCCTGCCGTTTTAATGATGACCATTAAGAATTACTTGTGGTCAGATGTTTATCCAGTGATGTGTTTGCTTTATCATGCTATGAAACCTCGCTCTTGAGATTGATCCAAGAATGATGTCATCCAGCCATCATCCGTTAGTTTTCATCTGCTGCTTCTCCTTTCCCATGTCAACTACTTAGGAAAAGTGTAGAATAAAAACAGTTGAATCCTTGCTAATGTTTTAGCTTCAGCTAACTGGCTGAATAGTTGCCAGACAATCTTTCCTATTCCCAGGGAGGAAAAAAATCCAGAATAACTAAACAAAATAACTGTTTATCTTTAGCTGACAAAAACTCAACCCCTTTCTCCCTCCTCTATCAAATATTACTATGTCAGAAAATCCACTGGGGACTTTATATATCCTGATTCATCTTGTCCCATCCCTCATCTCTGAGATTCTGAAAGACAGAATTCTTCACAACTCAGACTGCCTCACACCCCCAACCTGATAATTTATGAACTGCAAGAGAACTATAAATAAGAAGATGATAAAAATCATCTCGTCTTTCCTGCAAATTGTGTAGTAGTTGTTTTATTCTTTTTATTTTGTTTGCACATCGGGTAGCAGATTTGGCATGCATTCTATATTTAGTTAGCAGCAGAAATGAATACATTTATGTGATTGTAAATTTAACATACCCTTTCACATTCTAAACTGCATTATTAGGTAGGCTGAAAACATGGCTGAATGCTGTGCTATTAGAGGGTGTAGAGGTCATAAAAAGCTGCACTGCAAAATACCATGACAGGTATTGTGGCTGCTGCTGGTGGAGGCTGCTTGGAGGGTACCTGTGGACATAACTGTATTCACCATGGACCAAGTTGTGTTCCCTTCTATTGCTACACAACAACTTGTGTGAGATGCACTCAGTTGAGCCTTGTTTTGAAATTCAGAGTGGGTGTTTTATTCATTAAGCCACCTGGTGTTTGGTTGCTACCAAAAGAATTTGTGGGATTTGTGTTAGCCATGGGAGGGCTCTCTTACTAAGTCTCTCTGTGCAATATGAATACATTGACAATGACAGGAAAATAAAACTACGAATATTTTTAAAAAACTACAAATATTTAAACATAAAGGGGTCAGCTGAGAAGCAAATCTTCTTCTCATTTAATATTAAAGTATACTTTGAAAATGTTTCGGAAATTATTTCTTAATTTGCGCCATGCCAAAATTTGCCACCCCTGTGTTCAGTAAAGCTTTGCTTCTCAGATAGTTCCATCCCAAAGTGGAATCAGAACTTATATGTGCAATGTCCTGCTGCTATCAAAGTGTCAAGAATAATATTCTTTTGATGATTTGAGTTTTAGCATATCTCCAGAAATTAAATTAGGATAGCAGTAGTATTATACTTCTCTTCAGACGGTAAAAAGGGAAAAGTTTTCTTGATTCCTATTGTGAAAAGGACAGTGCTAATTTTAAGTTGCTTGATTCTATTAAATAATTTTGAAATAATTCAGTTGCTGGAATATTGGCAATTGATACCCAAATAATTAATATTTTGTTTCTGACAACCGTCTTGCACTTGCAACAAAATGAAATTTATTCCTAGAGTTTATAGATAAATAAAAAATATTTTTTAAATTATTCTTAGATAGTTAATACACCACGGGGTGTGATCAGCTTGTCATCTGATACGTTTGCCAAATATTTAAATTTTTTGAAAGCTTTAATGGCTCTGAGAATTTTGTTCCATTGATCAAATCCTCTTACTTAAAATAACATGCCTTATTATTTTCAGGCTATGCCCAAAAGCTGCTTTCAGGCATTATGTTTTCCCTTGGGTATTGTCAGCTGGAGAGACCGATGTTTCCAGGTCTTCTGTTCATGCTTGTAGTTTTCAGTCAAGTCCTATTGACAACATTCTTAATAAATTAAGCTGTAGAGCATCTTTCAGAGTAGGGTGATATGCTCCATTTTTCAAATGCTACTTGTTATTCTCCTCCTCATCTTTTTTTCTCACTATTCTTTTCAAAGTGCAGATGGCCCAGTTCTTTTAATATAAGTACCAACAATCCATTCTCTTTTTATATATAAAGAGAAGTCCTAGTTCAGGAGGGCATGAAAACATTTGTAAAACTGTAATCACACAGTTAAACCTCATTGATATGATGTTTCATGAAATACTTAATTTCAGCACATACCTAAGTGCTGTTAGCTGAAGCAGAGCGGAACATCTTTACTGTGACAACGAACCAAGTGGACTAGGCAATGTCCTTTAACTGTTTTGACTCAACATAACTTATTTCCCAGGTATGTTTGCTCAGTAAACCATATAAATTCCTAGAAGTCATTGTGTGCTTGGGGATTTTTTCATTTTCATGTTGCTTTTTACTTGTTACGATTTTTACATAAACTCCAAATCATTTATGTTCTTTAGTGCCTGTTATAGTTTTACAGGCTTTAATATGTGTACGGACAATGTCCAGTACTATATACATAATACTCAGTATGTGTCCATACTAAATCCCTTCAATATATACCTAAGAGTGGTTTTGAGTTCTCGTTTCAAGTCTGTTTTACAAGGAGTCAGTTGGCCTATTCCATCCTATAAATTAGCAACTGTAACACATTTCTTATTTACTTTCTGTAGGAGTAATGATTTATCTGAAGGACATAAAAAGTCTGTGCTACAAAGAGGAAACATGCTGTGATATTTATACCGTTTGGCTCAGAAGTTTGCAGAATGCTGTAGAAACACGTGAAGATGAGATTCATACTTTTCCCAAAGCCCTGTTAGAGGTAACAAAGAAACAGTCTGGGCATGATACTGGATTAAAAACTAACAGTTAGAAGTTAGTGGATTATAAAAGCAGGAAAGACTAATCTCCAAAACACTTTGTTGGGCTTAGTCCATGTGTCAAGTGTCAACTGCTTTTTGTCTTTTTTTTTTTTTCTCTGAATGCTTTCTAAAGACAATGGTATTGTTTGTAGTTTCTCCAGAGTATTTATAAGTTGGCTTTGTTGGACTTTGCTGACTTGTGCTCAGCATGTTGAGGTGTGCCCACATGGAAAGAAGAAGAAGAAAGGAAATGTCAAGGCAGCATCTCCTTGTAAAATGTAACACCTGTTTACATTTTCTACTGTTACCAAAAGGAGAATTGTTGAATCATGAAAGAAATCCCTGAGGCCACATTTATGTCATGAGTTCTCTGTGTTATATGGGATGAAGCCTTGTGCTATCTCAATGACAGCTTAAACCTCAGATAAAAATATTTGTACAGCCACATCACCTTGAGCAGTGATTTTTGTTAGACATTTGAAGCAAAGAAACGTCAAGTATTTCAATGGACTAACATTAGATAAAGTGCAGGATTGGTAATTTCATTGGGATAGCACTAACATCAGTCTCTGATATTGGTTTAAATGGTGCTGAGCAGCCAAAGAGGAAGTGTAAAATTAAGATTAAAACTACAGCATGGATATTAAGTCCATAAGAAATTATGGACATGTCTACCTTCTTTTTTGCATGTTACATGCTGTTCTGGAAGAATTAATGGAAAAATATGCTATTGTTTAATTTAGATTGATCTACTAATGATGATTGTATAGGAATCTGAGCTGGAGGTTGTTTTATAATTTAACATATATGTTTGAAATAGAATCTGATTGTAACTGGAGCCAAAACCAGCTTTGTTCTTAGTAGCCAGGGATCCAACCTGGAGAATTCTGGATTGTTAGCACACCTTGGAAGTCTTTAGAAGGGTAAAATACATGTTATAAATTGGAGTTTGTTTAAGGTTCTAATATGCTAACACAGGGAGTAAACCCAGTTCACTTTACTGTGCTGGATACCACACAGTGAGCTTTTAAGAAAAATACTTATCTGGTGGATCTTTTCTAGTCTTTAAAGTCACACTCCGTATTTGCTGGATATAAACTCAACCCTGATAACTAAAGAGGAAAAAAGAATCTGCTTTCCTTCTGGTAGCTGAGGAAAGAGGAAGCTTTAAGTCAGATGTAATAAATGGAAGCAGAACTTAATAAGATGGGGTAGACTGCCAGGAATGGTTAGACTAATGGCTTTTAATTATTAGCTTTATGCTAATGCTCCCCACCTTGAAGGTGGGGAGTCCTGGGTGAATATTAATGAATCACCATTGAGCCTGTTTGAGAGGATCTCCATTTCATAGATGGAGACATGGAGGCACAAGCTGACTGCAAACACGAATCCATGATTTACTCATGTTGATTGGAAAAATAGGCAGTTTCTTGTTTCCAATTTCCTCCTAATTAATGTGCCTTTCCTGATGAAGGTTTGCTTTTTTTTGTTTCCTTAGTCAAAGTATTCAAACCTATTTGTTGCAGTCTGTAAGCAGCAAGGATGGTGCTAGCTGTTGGGGAGGAGGAATAAGAGAGTCTTGACTCCAGTGCTCCCCTTTCTGTCTCAAATACTCATACTGTGATAGCTAGTTCCTAGCTACACTATATTTCTATAACAGTATATACAATAGGTCTGTATATAACTCACTATGAATAGCCATTTGTAACGTGTGCTTTGTCAAACATTTCACTGATAAAAGAGACATTTTGAGATAGTGTGACAGATATTCTACATTTGTTATATAACCAATGAGGTAGGAGACAAATGAACATTGCACATTCATTCTGGGGCTGAAATCATGGTGGATTTAGTGTAATGGGTGTAACGTATGATGAACAGACCATCTGCCTGCATTACAAATGGTATTATTTAAAGCAGCTAAATTGTTATCTAGAGCAATGTTTCTCAAAACAGGAATCCCTCAGGAGGAGACTTAGGCAAAACCATCAAAGCTACAATAAAAAAACATATTGGTTGCTTCATTTTGTTTAATCCTTATTGGAAATCATCAGCACTGGAATCATATATCACATGTTGCCTGGAAACAAGCCCTAAGTACTTGTAGGGCAGTGACATGTGCAGGTCAGACCCCTAAGGCAGGTGTGACAACTCCTTGGCTTTTGCAACTCCCCATGGCTTTTGTAAGTGCAACTCAGTCTGTTTTGAAACATTCATTGGCGTGTCTGTACCCCAGTCCTGGTCCTGCTGTTGGAAGGCTCTTGCCAGCACTGGCTGCACACAGCTGGGACATCCAGCAGCTGCCTGTGCAGGGGTCTCCTGGATCTGCCTCTAGAAAACTTGTGCCATCTTTGCATCCTCTAGATTCTCAGCTGCTCTGCAGGTCAAAAAAGCTGCTGGCTGCTTTAAATGATGGCAGCCCATCTCAAGCAGCTTCTGGGGTTGCTGTATTGACCTTAGTCCTGATAGCATGCCTAATTCTGCCCCTTGGCACATTTCCTCTGCAGGTGCGTGGGAGAAGAGAGGAAGCAGCTTCACAATGTGATTTATGATTTCAGCTCCTAAACAACCCCTTGCAGTGGCAATGTGTTAGGGGAGCTGGGCAGGAAACCAAGTCCATTGACAGCAAACAGTGGATCTAACTGCATTTAATTTAATTTACATTTCTCACTGGACTAAGGTGGCAGTGGTAAAGTGTCTTTTTTTCTCTCTACTGCATATGCAGCGTGCATCTTTGAACTACATCACTCTTCCCATTTCTTTTTCTTTCTGGGAATGGTTCTTGCACACTTCTCTTCCAGGATTGTCCTTTGGGAGTTTTGCATATCATTTATGCACCTTTGGGGAAAAATGTTGCCTAGGACTAGATTTGAGAAATGTGGACCTAGCCAAATGTGGCAGTTTTCCAGCCTGTAGTTGTATTATATTTTAAGGCAAAATGATTTTACAGTAGTTATGCAATGAACATATGTAATGTATATATGTACAGCTTGTATAATTCATCAGGCTTTTGGAGCAGAGCAATTTGAAATAAAAAGTTGGCTCTCACCTTAAAACTAAAGGAAATAATATTGAGTAAAACAAAGGAACAAGCTTCTGCACTAAACTTTGGAAGTCAGCAACCCCATCCTGAGGAGCATACCCATGTCTTCATGCCACAGTGCATTACTGTCAGCATGTTGTAAATATGATCATGAGTAAGGATTCCAGCTCAGGATATGAAAATTGGGCTTTCTAATAAAAGCAAAAGAAACATCTTGTGAAATTAATTTGTTGCCATTTTGATATGCTGGATATTCTATGGGAAACATTCCTTTAAATTTCAGTTGTTCCATAGACCATATACAGGAAAAAATGACTGCAGTGTATTAACATAAATCATCAAAAAAGGCAGAGGTTGGATTTACTAAGTTTTCTTGAAACCCCTTGGAAATGTGCTGATTTTTGTTTTGGAGGGCTTTTACTAGCCTGGGTGAGTGATATCACATGTGGTGCTGAGAGCCATGTAATTAGTGTGTGTTTCTTAGGCATCCTTGACCATTCATCTGTCTCTTCCAGAGCTGCCTTTCAGTTTCTGAAGCTACCATTAGGGTTTTTTTACTTTGCTTTTCTTTTTTCCTCTGAGTTCTTGCAAACTTTCCTAACATGTCTTGCTTTTTTCCTGGCATAAAGACCACATCATGATGGATTATTAACTTCTCATGGGGATAAATGGCATATTGAAAGTTATTTTGAATGATTCCTAGGAAACAGTTCTAAGCATATCTTTTTCAGTAAACTTTTCTGTCTCCAAAGGATATTTTTCATATTACTGATTGCTGTAAGATTTATTTTCTTTCTGTTTCTGTTGAGGTTTTTTTGTGTTGTCCAATATATGGTAATATAAACACTTCCTTACATGAATTTTGATGCAGGTTTTGATCCTACAATAATAAGTTTTTTGAGCATGAAGAATGTTTTATAGTAATGTCTATAAAATGCTGCATTTCTTATGATGTACAGATATTATATTAATATTAATGAATGTGTAATTGAAATTAGCAAGCTCCCTTGGAAAGGTAAACTATTCAATTTGTTGTTTGGTTTTAAAACAGATCTTTGTTTCTTAAAGCACATTTCTAATCTGTCATTCTGCTTGCATGTAACTCTTGTCCTCTTCCCCTGAAATTCAGCCTTCCAAATTCTATGGAAGAAGAATGATCTCAAGAGAAAAAAATCTGTTCAGAAGGATTTTCTATTCTTGGTTAGTTTTGGTGAATTTCCCTCTGAGAGTCAGAGTAAAATGACTGAATGTTTGGATCTAGGTCCGAGGAAGAAAAATGCTTCTAAGTGGTACTATCAGAAGAAAGAGAAGTTAAAGCCACATCTATGAATATGCTATTTGTAAAGCTGCTGGGCAATAATTTTTAGAAATGTTTAAACTGCAGTCTTTTATTGAATGGTGACAAATGGGGAGATAATAGCATGGTGGTTTTACTGTTCTGTGATCATTGAGCTTATAGCTTGCATACAGGGTAATTTATTTTTAGTGTCAGAGGAATCCATTATGATCATCTATCCCAAACAGTATTACACGAGTCAGAGACCCAAACTGCATATCCATTGCTGAGACCCTGATTTTTTTCTGTTTAAATTACAGAAAGGGAACTTACTTGGTCTAGGTATGTTACACAATGGTGAATCACCTATATCTTCAGTGAAATGCTGCAACAGTCAATAACCCTTGTTGAAATCAGTGTTTCTAATACCGGCTTCCCTCCACAAGATGTCATTTTGTCTTCCCTCTCCAAGACAGATTTCAGAGCTCCCTGCTATCACAAATGTCTTCCTTATGTTTTGACCTCTAGTCTGTGGTCAGTCACCACTTGGATTTGCCTGTGATGAACTAAATGGGTTGAATTTCTTCAGTCTCTTATTATAAGACAGTATTTTCAAGATGTTGAATCACTTTGTGGCTCTCATCTGAGCTATCACCAGTTTGTTGAATTCTTTTGGGGAGCTCTCACTTATGGCCTACTTATGGTCTCACTAATGCTATATGCAGAGGATAAGACCAATTCATTAGTCCTGCTTGCTATGTGCTATTTCCCTGCTTATGCATTTAAGGATTGTATTAGTTCTCTTGGCCACTGCACCTCATTGTGAGATTTACTGCTGGGAGGACTTCGATAAAGCTCAAAGATAGGCAGCAGTGGGGAAGACCTTATTCACTAGTAATGGCTGGGGCTCCTTCAAGCAATTTGTCAGCAATCTGGAAGTTTTACAGTAGTGATAGAAATGGAAGCAAGTCCTGGCTGCACCTCTCCTTGTTTGAGAAATATTCTGATTTGCTTTCCAGCTAAAACACAGTTCATTCCTGTGGTGCCAAATTCTACAGCTTTCTTTCCAGACCTTGAAGAGCCATGATATCATGCGTATGCATCATGCAAATACAATCCTACTTGCTTAGCTCAAAAGCCGGGCAGTGGAACTAGGAAATGATGTGCAGTCTTCTCTGTCTTTGCTTGCAGAAATATCCACAGCAGCTTTATTTTTCCTACCTCTGTGACTCAGAAAATGCTTTTGACTCATTTCTGCCCATATGCGAAATTGTTGGTTTGAGGTCTAATAAAACCTTTGAAAGAATTAGCTGTGAGACCTCAAGTGTGCCATTACTGGTGCCATCATGAGATTATTGTCCCCTTCTGAAGAAATAGGAATGGTTGTCCCACCCAACTGAACACTGAGCATGCTGTATCTTTGCTGATTGCCAATGTGTTGGCCAGGAAAGTGGCTGTAGTAGAGAAGATTTTGACCTACTTGGGTTTTTGGTTTTGTTTTGGGGATTTTTTTTTTTGTTTAGTTTTTGTTACATATTTTTCATGGTTCACACAAAATAGAATAGGAAAAGGGGTTTTGTAAAAATTTTGACAATTTTTTTTCAATAATATCTCATTTCCAGTAGAGGTTTTGCTTATGACCAGTGACCTATACTTCAATCAAAAAGAGTAAATTTTTTTTTAGGGTGTCTGGGCTACATGTAGTGAAAAAAAATATGACTAAGAAAAGGATGCTGTTATGAACTGAAATACATTGACTAATCTTCACCTATGACAACTGGAAGTAGGTCTTTACACTCACTGACAAACTCTTCTGGAGTTTCAACTTGAAGAATAGTGAAAGTTGGTTGTGTGGGGTGAATACTGGTGGTCAACAGCTATTTTTACTATCTGTTCAACTTAGACAAAATGGGGATGTCTTATGTCTGCAGGGTTTTTTTGGAGGTTTGGAACTTGACTTTCTCAGTCGACTTTCTTGTTTTGCTTTTTCCTATTATGTGATAAAATGACATGTTCTTGGTGATGTGACTGGATCCCATTCAAAGCCAGCCTCAGATATGCACCAGCCATGCATTCGTTCCCTTTTGGCAAAGGAAGTACAGAAATGAGGAGGAGCAAAAGTGGTGAATTTTTTATTTTTTCCCTTTCTAATAGATATCAGTTGAGAGAGTAAATAAACCTTCATAGGAATACAGTGGGCAAGATACTCTATGAACACAGGTGATTTCCAGACTGATATTAAAAATAGTGGCTATAAGGCTGACAGAACCACTGTGAATTACAAAAAAGCCAGTCTTTCCTAAACCTTCATTAGAAGGGTGTGGAGCCTTTTTTCATGTGTAAAATGATTGTCTAGGATTATCCCAAAGTCTGAATTAAACCCCCAAAACTGTTAGGCTTCTCTTCTTATCTCATGTATCTTTTTATTCTTCTTATTATTAATTAGAAAAGTTTAGTGGATGACACGGTGTAAAAAACCCATCACACTGAACCCTGCTTTCATTTGCTCAAAAGGAACCTCTCTACTGCTTTCTTGTTTTGCCATTATGGTTATTTGCCCTCCAGATTCATCCAGACCTTTTATGCCACTGTGGGGGTAAAACTTAGAAGTTACAAGCTTCACAGAATAGTGCAACATGCAAAAACTTTAGTTTAATATCATAAAATCTCTTACTACAGCTTGTCTGCAAATCATCATGCACCTGTTTTGTGGAATATAAATCATTTTGGAAGACTTGCTTTAGAAAGGTGCAAACTTCTCAGCTAAAAACAAAGTGAATTCTGTGTGGTTTAAATCGATTGCACAAATCTTGAATTTAAATAGTTTTGACTAAACCGGGTTAAAATTTGCATGTGAGAAAAATGTGTTTTCCTAATTAAAGGGATATATGGTTCATTCATGCATACCTTATTTTGTATCCAGGTAAAGGATCAATCCTTTGTGCTTTTGTCTCATTTTCTTTTATTTTTATTTTTTATTTTTCTCCCCCTCCTCCTGTTTGCATGTTTGTTACTAGATCATAATGAAGGATAAGGGGTGTTAGATTTCTGTGCTCAGTTTGGCAGTTTGTGAATGACAAATGAAAGCAACTAGTCATTCGATTTTCCTGCCCATCTGCTTTAATCATTAAAAAGAAAACCTAGTGAACTTTAATTTTTATTATAGAAAAACAGGAAACTTATGATTTGGTCTAAGCCTTTGCTGACACCAAAATCATCCTGTGTTCTGTATAACCCAGCTCCTTTCACAAAGGAGCACAAGCAGAGCAGCAAACCTGTGCACTTCTGATGCTCTTCAGAGGTGAGTTACTGCAAGTGCTGCAGCAATGACAACTTCATTCTGCCCAACCTAGAGCCTGGACTCCAAAGCGGTACAAATGCTTTTATTCTCCTAACAAAATGTGAAACCTTGAGAAAATAAGGGAATCAGAGCACATTAATCAGTATTACCAGTGTGAAGACTGTGACAGAAACTTGAAAAAAACCAGCCTCATAAACAATGGCTCCTCTGTAAGAAGAATCATTTCAACCCAGTAAAAAATTGATCAGTAATTCAAACCAGAAATTGCCCTGAATGTTGAACATATATTGAAATATTTCATGGGCTGTTTTATCATTGAAACTTGTTGACATTATTTTGTACTTGTAACTTCATAGGCTATAGCCATTTATCACATCAGCATCAGACATCTGCACAAGCATTTCTCATGCTGCTGTTGATTTTTTCTTTTTTTTTTTTCCTTTTTTTTTTCTTCCCCCTCACATTGGCTGATGGAAGGCTAGAGCTAACAGAACAATACAGTGGAATGTGAAGGCAAAAACAGACTTCAAAGAGGAAGCACATATGGTTTTGACTTTTATAAAAATGGCAGGTGGACATGAAAAAAGGTTGATTTCAAATTTATTTTCATGATAGCTGCAACTTCTTAAAAGCCTAAGATGATTAATTTTCAATTTGGCATTCCTAATATCTGAAACAAGATCATGGTTTTACAACTTCCTGAGCTAGAGTCTGAGAGAGACAAGGTCATGTTGGTATAAACCAATGGCAGCCCAAAGCAGGAGAGTTCTTGAGCAGCAAGAAATGTTTTGCAAAAGGCTTTCTAAAAGTAAAGCATGTATACAAAACAAAATGTTTCTGATGACAGCCTGTTTTCAAGCATATATTAAACTTCAAGGATGTTGGGTTAGATTTGAAAGGAGAACCTTTTGTTTATTGAGTTATTAAGTGTCACTTTTGTTAGTAACTGAAATAGCAGCTGAATACAAAAGGCTTGAAACAAAATGAAACACCATCACCACCATCCCCCCCCCCAAATATGCTGTCTTCCCCTTAGTGATAGGTGTTTCTTTTTATATGAAGGAATACACGACACTTAATTTTCATTTCTGGATTATCATATGTCATTTTAAATCTAGCATCTGAAATCCTTGTGGCTGGAAAGTCAGAGCTCTCTGCACCTGTGGGTGACTTGCTGATGATGTGAAAGAATAAGCAACTGTCAGTTCTGAGTACAAGTTAAATTTATCCCTCTTATAGACGCTGTGTATGGTATTTTAATTGAAAAAGAATGTTAGCGAGCTTGCCTACATACGTTAATATATTAAAACCAGTAGATTTGATAGAAAATATTTCTGGTGTTAGTTCTGTTCAGTGAGAAGTATGTTCAGAGCTTCTCAGAAATACAGCAGTGCTAGTACCAATGGCTCAAATGTAACTGCAACCTGCACGTTACTGGGTTTGGATCCCTATGCCATCTTTACTGCTACTCTGATGCGAAAAATTCTCCCATCCTGGTTCCTGCTAATCCACTTCCTATTGCCTGTATCTAGTTCTGAAATTTTGGACTACTTAGAATGTGTCAAGACTAAACCTCACCCAAAAGGGCATATATTTCCACTAAGTGTAAATGCTATAAAAATGATGATGGTATCCTATATGGTTGATTATTTATCATTATTTCTAAAGCCAATGTTGTATCAGGGTGGGATATGTTGCAATAAAACCATTCTTCAGGAAAAAAAACAACAAAGAAACAGCAAACTTTCTTCTGTCTTTCATCCTCTCTGAAAGTGTCAAGAAAGGCTTAGTTTTCCCTAAATAAAAAAGAATTGAATACCTTTTATGAAGAGTTTGGAACTACAATAGAACTGTATTCCAGAAACTGCCTTCAGACTAGGCCTTGATTATGCATTGTTCCCTTAGAAATACAAGATCGCTGATTCTTATCGTCAGATATTTTCTTACCTCTCTGAGAATTGTGCAGTATTTTCTCTAGCGGGAAATATTATTTTAGTACCCAAGACATTAAGCTGCCAGGTTGTGTCTGTCCTCAAGAATCAGTCTCCAGGAATGTCTTTGTTAGGCTTTCTTTTGAGGCTTGTCCTAATTTTATTTTATCCAAGGTTATGCAGGCTTTTTAGAATGATGTATTACCTTCTACTTACATGAAAGAAACGAGATGTTGGTCTATGACAGCCCATCTTTTGCCGTTGAATTTGAAGAAAGAACTTGTCCTCTGTTTGTCTTCTGCATCCCCCAGACAGTCTTGCTTATGAAGCTCCTGCCTGGTTCCCTCAGTAAAATCACTCTCTGAAGCACTTGGACAGTGTGGGGACCATGGTGGCTGAACTGAGAATGGCCCCTTTCCTCCATCCTCTCTGAGGTCTCATCAATTTTCTCTGCTGGAAGCCTGGTGGCAACATTTTCAAGGGTTCCCTGAAGGCAGATGTGATCATCAAAGAATGTTTAACCTGAGCACACTTCTTCTTACATCTGAATCAGTTTGCCCAGCTTCCTCATGAGTATAGAAAAATGTTTCCTTTTACCAGTTAACGTAATATGTTCTGGAGTGCTGTCAGGCTCTGTCTTCAGACTGCTTCCTTGCTAGAAACTTTTGTACCATTGGAGCTGGAGAATGATAGTACAGAGAAGTGCTAAGCCTTTCCACTCAGCCTTTCTGTCTCTTTTGATGAGGGTTGCTATCAGAATTCAGCACTGATATTTTCAGGAGTTCCTGAATGGATCCATGCATCTGCTAATAAATTTATTCCTAACTTACACAGAGGAATATTTAAAAATAAAATTGCACTCTTTCCATGAACAGTAGAAGCACACCCTTTGTACTTGTAAAATTTTAAAAGCTTTCTCCTGTAGGAAATCATGAAGGTACTATTGGCAGAGTTATTCATCCCTTCTTAGTTCCTTTTAGTTTTCTAATATGTCTTGATGGGAAATCATCAGAAAACTCTTCATTTTTCTAGTAAAAAAATCAGTGTGAAAGAAGATGTAGGAGAAAATAATTTTTATCTCACAGAAAATACAGATTTTTTTCTATAAATGTAAGAAAAAAAAATCAGCATTCTCTCAGCACATGCACCATTGATTTGGTGTTTGGCCATAAATTGACTGATTTAGGTTTTGACATCTTTGGGGAAAGCAAGTAGTACCACACCTGGTTTTGTTTGGTCAAAATGCATATTTGACTCAGTTTTCCACTATATAATGTCTGAATGAATAAATTTTGAATTAGACTGTGTTATTGCATGGACAAACTTGCACATCGGTGTCTTTAAACAATATATATATGGAACATCTTCATTAGAAATTATTTTCTTTATGCCAATTAAGTGAAAAAGATTGGTCTGCAGTGGAAAAGTATTGAGGTAGAAAACAGAGTTAGGGGACATAATATGGAAACAAAACTGGGGAAAATATTTTAATTAGCAATTGCAGCTGTCTCAGTCAGAAAAATTACTATAAATCTAGTGAAAACCATAGTCTTCAATGTGATATGAAGAAGGCAGACATGATATTTGGAAAAATATTCAGTCATAAATTAATTTTTCCATTGGGAAAAATTATTTTGATCAAAACCACTTTTTTACCAAGCCTGAAAGGACATTTGATGTTTCATTCTGTTATGGTTTAACCCCTGCTGGGGAGTAAGCACTCATTCACTACCCACTGATGGGATGGAGGAAAGAATGGGAAGGGCAAAAGTGAGAAAACTCATGGGTTGAGATAAAGACAGTTTAATATGTAAAACAAAAGCTATACATGCAAGTAAAGCAAAACAAAGAATTCCTTCAACACTTCCCATAGGCAGTCAGGTGTTCAGCCATCCCCAGGAGAGCAGGGCTCTATCGTGTAATGGTGACTTGGGCAGACAATATGCATCATTTCTTTAAGTCAGGATAGTAGGAAATGTTGTCTGGAGAATTTGTTGCAGAAGAAGTCATAACAGCAAGGAAAACAGTTTTTCAACTAACTTAGGCTCAGTAAGTAGAGGACATATAGAACACCAGAGATGAACGCCAGTGTTTTTGATTGTGAGGGCTTAAAATAGAAAAATATAGACAGTTTCTACCTCTCTGTCTCTCTCTCTTTGTTTCTATCTGGGAGTGGTAAGGTATCGAAAGGGCAAAAGTCCTTACCTGTCATCAGAATATAGGTGAGTAAATGACAATATTCATGGGTGCTGTTCATATTTCATTAACTATATGTATACATACAGAATATAGTTCCAAGTAAGCAAGGGTTTGCATATGCACAAAGATGTTCCACCTTGTATCACTTTTATTGTTATGCCCCAGCTGCAGTTAAGTGCCCAGTATTGTGGTGTTCTGTTCTTTGTTTTTTGAGAGCTGACTCATAATGTTCTTCCATAGCTCATGTTCTCCTCTTGGCATGATGAAGAAAGCATAGAAACCATAAACCAATACGAAAGCCTAGTTTTACTATTTATTATTTCTAAGCGGGAAAAGAGAAAGTCCCAGTGGTCTAATTGCTGTTGGGGAGCCTTATGGAAGCCAAGTTATTAAACAAAATTGTCTGTGCCCCTTATTTGATCAATTTCTAAAATAATTCCTAAAATTAAGATGTAAATACTTTTCTTTGTGATTCAGCTTCCAGTGGCTGGTAAAGTATTCAATTGAGGCATAACATTTTAAAGCCTTTTAAGAGCCAAATAAAATTATTACTTATAAATTATTAAAAACCTCTAACAAATGGAAAAATACTTACAGAAAAGTCCTTCATAAATAATGTTCAAACTAAATTAAGTAGTAGTAGAAGGAATGCATTAAAGTTCACGAATGAGATATTAGTGGTGTGCTCCCTTAACCTTAAAGTTATGATAGCTGGAGCACTTGCTATCCCTCTGAAACCTTGCGACTCCAAGTCCTGGTTCACTCTGAGAAAGAAACATGTGGTGCTGCTGAAGATTGGAAAAAGAGCTCAAGGTCAGGGGTCGACACAGTAAGGGAGTTTGCTCTTTAAGAGGTTATCTGTGGATCTGCAAAGCCAAAGTGTAATTGGGTTCTGTGATGTGATTTTAGTGAGTAATTGTATATGATCGTAGGTAGTTTCAAAGACAAGGTTGGAAGATTTTTCTAGCCTGCTCATGATATCAATTTTGTAGAGTCTGTGTAGCCTGAGATGGACAATACAGTCTCTTCAGAAATTGTCATCAGAGGTGATACAGCTGGTAACTGATTCATTTTAATTATAATTTTAGCAGACTGGTAATATGGTTTGTTTTTTCTCCTCCCTGTGATACTCATCCTGAAAATCAACAGCTTTGTAGTCTTGTAGATTTTTTACAATTGGTAAACTTGTGTTTGTTTCTGAGCTGGTACTGCATCAGAGAAAATTTTGCATCTCTATTAAGACAGTACAAGTTACTGTAATTGATCTGTAATTTGGTCTTTGAGTAGATAGTTTGCAGTGGGTTATCGAGTTACTGGTTCTTGATTATTCAAAACAATGTGAAACAAACATTTCTTATTGTTTTAGTTGTTTAGGGTTTCCTTGATTAAGCTGTCACCACTGTCAGTTATGTTCTTATAAGCCTGCTCGGATCTATTTCATGTTAAGAAAAAGCTCAGATAAATCCAGGAAAGCTTAATGTTTATCCAATGTGAAAATAATTACTCAAAAGTGTTATTCTTAATCCAGATAATTAGAGTGAGGAAGGAGAGATCAGTGTCATTGTGAATTACGCCCTGGCAATTGACTCTTGGTCCTTGTAAGTTTCAGGTGAAGATGTGAATGGATAAAGGTTAGATTAACCATAATCCAAAGTAGCTGCAACCTAAATCTGTTATGATACAAGGATGATCACTTAAAAAGAGCTGGATTGTGGGATTGTTTCTGGTTGGATAAGATGCCGCTCGACTGGGACTAGTCTTAAAACATGCTTAGCACCATGTCACTGCAGCTGTAAGCACTTGTGCACGGTTTCATACTGCCACAGCTCAGAGGCAGACTGCTGGGCTCTCACTGCATGGTGTAACACTACACTGCATTGCAATATCTGTACTTTACATTAACATGCTTTACCCTGTGCTTCATGGAAAATAGATGGTAACTGTTATGCGGAGTGATTTGCTCGATGATTATTTCTCTGTGCTGTTAAACATATTGCTTTGTGTTCCCCATTCGAAACGTTCAGTGCCTCTACATGTAATATGCTGTACAATGGTACAGTTACACAGTTATAAAAATTGAGTGATAAAAAATGTAAAAGACACAAAATATTTGCTCTCCCTATTTTATACCATGATTTTGTATAGTTACTAATTATTAAAAAAAAAAGAAAAACAGTATAGCCTGTGTAAGGATACTGTTTGCAGCTGTTGTTCCCTGTGAAGTTGCACAGTTTTCAAAAATCCATTGTAAGCGAACAAGATTAAATCAAAACATTCACTTAGAATGCAGGAAAAGTAGCATTAAAAGGGGACATGCATGTATTACCACATACTACAAGCAGAAAGTACTTGATGTTTCAGACTTTCCCCTGCTTATAGATATGGACATAATAGTGACAGCTCAGATAACAGTATGTGTGGTAACCCTTCATAAATGTATAGACTCTTGAATGTCAATGGTTACTTATTGGGAATAACACTGCTGAAAGAGGAAGAGAATAGGGTGAAAGACAGGTCGTTTCTTGAAAAACAGTACAGGAAATGTTTGGTCTCAGCAGATAATTTGATTGCATGGTCCAGTCTTTCTTGTTGTTTCAGGACAAATGGAAAGTAAGGTAAAAGCATTTTTTTCTCTTATTCAATTTTTGCAATAAATTACATGCATTTATTCTGAATTGATATATTTGTGCAGATCTCCTTCATCCTTGCAGGAAAACTGGAAGAAGCACGCCTTGATGCATGGCTAAGGTGAGGAAATAGTTAAAAAAGTAATTAATGGAATGCAAAAGCTAATAAGAGGAAAGTACTTTAATACATACTTGAGCTAGATTCTTCACTGTGAATAATTAAAATTATTTAAAGTTCATTTCTGGATTTTTAATAAAGTATATCTCAATAAGACTCATTCCTGGTTTGAAACCTTTCTACACTTAACTCACTACTTTCTTTTTGTAACTATTCTTAGAATTGTATTACTTTTACTTAAAGGCAACTTTAGGTAATGTTTACATTTGTTGATGTTTTAAAAATAAATTCTGCAGGAGGCATGACATTTACAAGTTTTGTTTTTAACATAAAAATTATCCATTCAGAGCATCACATGGAAGTGTGTTAAAATAATTTTAATGCTACATTATATGCTATGGATTTGTGTGTATATAACTGTTGTGTTCTCCTGCATCCTAGACTCTCTGTCTTTAAAATAATGTTTCATGGAAATGCATGTCACTAATAAAAATTTCCAGACTTCTGTTAGAAAAGATTTTAGGGCAGAGATTTAAGTCTTCAAGCTTCAGCATATAAGTTAACCTTTAATTAAAGGAGGGTAAGGAAGAAACTTCCTTGCTTGATAGCTCCTTACATGGATGTATAGCACAGTTTCTCCACACCTTTCAACAAAGGCATTTAGTGATTGACAGTGAAGGGACCACTGGTCTCATGCAACATAGTGATTCTTATGTTAGAGGAAGAGGAGAGTAGGAGAAGTTCTCTTAGTATAAAGGGCAATAAGAACTAAATGTAAATTGGTAATGCACATTCTGACTCCGAAAATGTTAACACACAAAAACTGGTTAATAAGGCAAAATGTCTCATCAGGATTGAAGCTGCAGATAAAGTGTCATTTGGAGAGAAGTGGGGAGTGCAGTTTTCCATAGTGGAAAAGATGAGTTAGGATGAAAATGAAATTATAGAGCTTATAGTTGAACACTCTTGGCCTCTTCCACATCTTACAGGAGTAGACTGGTAGAGAGCTCAGTGTCTCAGTCATGGAAATGCCACTAGGACAGATAAAGAAAATGAATTATAATGGTGCTCCCTGTAAAAAGGAAAATAATAAGGCTAGTAAAAGCCTTGGAAGTTTTAGAAAATGAAAAGATTGGTGAAATAAAAACAGAATCAGTAGCACATTTAGTGTGTTGAAGAAAAAGAGGAAGTCCTGTGAGAATATTTGTAGTGTCAAAGACAACAGTCAACTGATACAGATACCAATATCTATAACTCTGGGTTCTTTCAGTAGCTCGAAATCATATTATATATATATATAATTCTACATATTATATTACAATATAATTATGTATTTGGAATCATAAAAACTAATAGTAATTAAAAAATGAGATAATGTAACAAGACCTATCAAAAGAAAAGTAATGAAATAATTTAAACATCAAATTGCAAATATTAACAGAAGATAGAAGGTTTTACTCAGAGGAAACTGAAATAGCTGGTAAAAATGCAACATTTATCACTTCAAAGCAGCTTGGTGTTGAACGATGACCAAACTCTGTCAGTCTTTTTGAGTAGTGATGATCCCAGGAAGCTCAGGGAATAGGAAAAGAGTTTCTGATGAATCAGACTGAGTATTGCTACAGGGTGAACAGATTGCTTCCCTATTCAGCCTCTCTGAGGTCTGGAAGCCATACGTCAGTGGAAAAAGCCTTGGCTGATTTCTCTAATTTTCCAGGATTAGTGGGTTTTTAAGCTAAAATTATGATCTTCTGTAACTTCCATTAGTGTACCAGAAAAGGTAGTTCAAGAATAAAACAATTCCTTTTATTGACTTTAAATTTTATCTACTTACTTGCATGTTCAACATGCATAAACCTGCTACATTTGTATTTCAGATTTTTATGAAGTATTATAAAATAATACAGAAAGAAATGCTAGAATATCTCTTGTTCTGAGACTGCACAGTAATTTACCGACCATGGACAATTAAGAAAGAAGTAGGTATCTAAGGACAACCATGAAACCAGTGCAGATTAGTCACAGCTAATCTGTTCTTGTCACCCAGCAGAGTTTTTCAGTTTCAGAGAAAGAGGAATTTTACTTGTGTTTAAGACTACTTCAAAGTGAATTGAACATTCAGGGAATTTTCATTGAACATAATTCAAGTTTCTTAACTTCCCTTAAATTGAAGCATTTTTTGACAAAAATTATGGAAATGCATAAAGTGTATGTATTTCTAGGAAAAATAAATGGGTTTTGTCAGTGTTTTCTAATATATTGTTCTTCTTCCATCCCACTAGACAAAAATAAAGTTGTTTACTTGGTGTTTTGGCAGACAATATAAGAGTGATTGTTTTGAATCACACCAGAAGTTCATTTTGTCCATTAGCCAATTTTTGACAGTGGCCAGTAGGTTAGGGAAAGAGTACAAGAAAATGTCCAGTAGAGAATATTTTCGTTCTTCCAATGATCTCAGCTTTAGAGATTTCTTTTAATAGGCAGAACCATATTGTTGTATTTTAGTGCCCTTGATAGTCTTCTCTTCAATAAATTTGCTGGTTGCATTTTAGTTCTATTTACACCTGTGGCGCAATGTAGCAATGAGTTAGGTTGAACAGTGAATTTAATTATGATATATTTGAAAAAAAGAATTCCTGGTAAAGTGCTTATTTTAAATGGACTGCCTAACAATTTAATTTGATATTCCCTAGTTCTCCTGTTGTGAGACACTGTGGAAATTTTTACTTGAGGACAGAAACAGGGAACAAATTCTCTCACACCATGTTTTTACTGTGTTGAAGGGTTCCAAGTCTAATTAGTTTATCTGTCTAGAGAATGGCACTTGTATCTTTGTTCGTTCTTTGTCATTGTCCTACACTTCTTTGTATTTTTTGAAGCTCTGCTATATTTTTATGGGAGTCAGAACAGCATCCAGTCTTCAAGAAGTGGCTGCCTCACCAATGACTTACACTACCCTCTATTACTTACAGAACAATTCTAAATATTTTATCTGCTTTTTTTTTGCCACACATCAAACTGGTTCTTACTGTCCACTATGTGTCCACAGTAGCTTTCCTGAAACTTGACTTTAGTGTCTATTGTGATATTATTTGGATTGCCTTTCCTGTCTGTATTTTACTTCATATTTATTGATAGTAATTTTTTCTTTCCCAATCTTATAATCATGAAATATTTCTGCAATAAAATGATTAATTTTTGTGATGTCAAAATTCTTTTTCGAAGTTATATATGAGGCAGTTAAACTGCACAGAATCCCATGGGAATCCACTGACAACTGTCTTCCATTTTGAAATCTGAGTTTCTTTTAAAGTCTGTTTTACTATTTCAAACTTGTTTTTTTCAATGGCATGGCCTTAAGATCACCTTAAAAACTTTTGGCAAGTACCCTATTTTAAAATTTTATTTTATTAAATTAAAGTATTTCCAGCAAGTTTACCTGGGCAGAGATCTATTTCTGCTTCTGCTCTAACTGAGCACACAGACACATTTAATTAAAAAGATTGGACAGTCTGCATGCAGCTTTGCTTTGCAGGCAGTACTCATCTTGCTCAGATAAACTTTTACTTCTGCCCCAGATCTTTGGGAAGATAAAGGATGGGTTCTAAGTTACAGGATCAGACCCTACATTTGGTTCGAGTTGTGAGCAGCATGTTAGCTTTGCTGACATTTTGTTTGGCTGCTGCTTCAGCAAGAATAATAAAATACATGGGAATTTGATTCCTCAAAATTGGAAATCCTTGTCTCGGTAAGGATGTTGGGTAGCACTGAGTTCTCCCTGAAGGTCTCTCTCATCAGTATTTCTTTTACATGCAATTCAGTAGTCTTTGTTAAGAATTAACTAAAAGTAGTAACAAATTATTCAACTGTGTCTTTCGATTGCTGTTTCTTCACTCCTGTGTTACTTGGACTCAGCCTCACAAGATTGATCAGTAAATTATCATTACTGGGATAGGATTTTAAAAAAGTATGTCTATCAAAATTCATTATTCTAGCAAGGGTTTTTTTTGGTAAATATTTCTTGCATTAGCTCTATGAAAATTGAAAATCCCTAAGAGTAATAACATAAACATCTACTAGAGTACACATAAATATATATATTTAAAATGGAGTATAAACTTCCATTACTTCAGATAAAACCTTTTCTGCTCTAACTGGTAAAATGACTGTAGCTATATTTTATAGATATAAGTATATATATAAAATACAAATTCCATGAAAGGAAACACAACTAGCTATATTCTGTAGTTTCTTCTGTTTCGTTGTTCTGTATCAGTACCAATGAATTACAGCTTCTACCTTCTTCACAGTCCCTTCATATACAGAGTTTTGCTGTTAAGCACAAGATGACAATTAATGATGGAGAGTCAAACAGGCTCCTGTCCTGTTAAAAACAGAAATTAAAAGAAATTATTTTGTAGAATTTGCAGGTATAAAATTGCTGAGTGAATAAATGTTTCTTGTTCTAAAAATTCATTTAGAGGCACTTTGGTGTGAAATCAATAGTTATGGAATTTGAAACAAAGGATTTGTGTTCTATACATTTGCGGATTTTTTTCCCCCCAAAATGGAAAATCCCCATGTATGATGCGTTTTAAGGCAGTATTGGTGTAAAGTTTTTTTTTACTTCTCGATGCCATTGTGGCTGCAGACTTGCAAGCCAAATAAGACACTTACAGTCATTCATATAATATGAAGCTAATAATTTTATGTCCTATTGTGTGTGAAATATTTGAACTAATAAATGTTTGATGTTTGAACTAATACATCCTACGATCTCTGCAGTGACCCTATCAGGTGATTAATGTACATTTGGGACTAGCAAAGTCAAATAAGAAATTTTCTTTGGTTGGGACACCTGTCCCGGAACACGTACCCTGCGGCATAGTATTTCTGGAGCTCATCCTATTCGTTGTCATGCCCATAAAGAAAGCTTTTTTCCAAATTCCACAGGTCTCACGTATGGCAATAATAATCTAATATATAATGCAGAGGGAAAGTAGAAAGAAAATCTGTTTCTGTTTTTGCATGCTCTTCAAATGCAAGCCTTTCAAATACTGCAAGATACAAGGCTGTGCTCATTATGGTATTTCTCATGTGCCTGGTGGTGGTGTCTGGATGCTGTTTGCTCCAACATAGATAAAGTTCCTCTCCTGAGAACAAGCTTTCTTATAAGTTTTCTCAGGCTTTCTAGTTCTGATCAAAGGACTATTGCTGCAAAATTTTTTGGTTTTTGCATCCCTGATTTTTATCCTAATAATAAAAAATATACACCCAAAAAAAAAAAAAAAAAAAAAAAGAATCTGCTCGTTCCAAATCAGAGCATTCAGGCTAGCTTTAATTTGGAACTTCAAGAGCCATTTCAGGTAATTTCTAACAGTATCTGAAATAATTTACATATGGTGAATTTATTAGGAGTCTGTTTTTTTGATAAACTCCTGCGTACTCTTTTCTTCCCCAGCCTTAAGACGAAAGGTTTTCAAACAGTACAGATTACTCTTCTTTTAAACAGGTCTGAGACGTAACCCATACTGTGCACACACTCGATGGTTTCCTTTTACACATTTCCTCTTATTTCAAAGTTCTAAAATAGTAACAATACATTTCCATTTCCATTTTGTTTCTATAACTTTCTAATGCTTTTTTTTCTTTTTTTTTCTTTTTTTTTTTTCTTTACCTGAACCTTGGTTTGTCACAGGTTACAATACTGCACAGACTTTATAATCTGTAAATCCTTGTGGGCTCTTTTATTGTGCAGTTGCCTTTGTGTGAGAGGGATGGGACTTGGAATAGTAGATGTTACCCTGAAGTCCTATTCCTAGATCCCTGTGAAAAACAGTGTCAGTCCACAGAGTTGAAGTTTATATCATAAGTTAGGCACCACAAAGTAGTACATCCCTAATTTTCTCTGTTCTGAAAACCTGAGGGATTTAGTGCATATGGCAACATCAGGCCTAGAAAGAACAATTCTTGTTTCAGATACAAGAACTCTAAACCAATTTGTACCATAGAAGGGAACTTCTGCAGTGCCAACTTCACTGGTAAAACAAAGCAGTGAAACATAACATAGGGGAGGTTTGCTTTGTTGATCTACTCACAGGGGCCAAGTATAAACTCTCAGTGCGTGCCCAGTTTATTGTCCAAATCAGAAGTTGTCTAGGTACATGGCAAAAAGGCATTGCTGGTCCATGATTTGATACAGGTTGGTACACATCTTGTGTGCTTGAAATAAAGTTGGTATTTTATCCATTAATCCCACACATTCTGAGATGGGACAGTTTCCAAAGACAAAGAAACATTTATGTGAGAAAATCTATGTCATTAAGTTCCAGTAAGCATGCAGTGAATACAATTTAATTTTGTGATATTTAAATTTACATTCTGGGCCTTTAGACGTCCAGAACCAGAAAGGGGAAGGATCATGACCGTGGATTATTGTGAGGTCTCCTGTTTAACTGAGCATAGCAGAGGTGCAGAGGAGTGTGGCAAAACCAAAGTACAGTATATGATCCTTTTCTTCTACAGAACTAGGCATGGTTTAAGTGTGAATTTGTTAAAACATAAATGAACAAACCTGGAGTTTTCCTCATTTGCTTCTTTAAATGTCAGTGCTTCATTCCTTCATACAAGAAGCCACTGAGTCATCATCATATTGTGAGACTATAATGTAATGTATACATCTGTGTCTGAACAATGAGTCTATTGTTTTTCAAAATTAATGGAAATCAAATGGCACTTTTAGGGTGCATTTCTCCTTTTAACAGCAATATCTAAAATTTGTCATATGAACTATCCTGGACATCTGCCTGTTTCTTTAATTTGACTGTAAAGAGGTGACCAGCTCCATTCTGAAGGTCTGTATTTTTACCACCTAAGGTAGAGGGTTTGAATTCTGCTCGCTGTGACTGATGGCATAACTCTTAGAAGGTTTAGGGAGAAAAAACTACAGCTGCAGTGTCTCTTAACTACCTACTGTGTTTATCTGCCCACTCAGAAATTGCTCAGAAGGCAGGTGAAGTGTGATGTCTTGTTAGTTTTTTCTGTTTTCTCTTTAGGGAAAAGAAAGCAGCTAGAGAAATAATGAAAAAACTGCCTTTGCAGACTAGCCCATAGCTGTAAAGTAAGTTATATCTACCTTTAGCTAGGATAGCTTTGGACTGTTGGGGATAATTTTATTTTTAATGATTTTATTTTTAGGAGTCCAATTTGCTAAGCAGAACCTGTATGAATACGCTGGTTTTGGCAAGCCCTTCTTTTTATGTTACACTATCTGGTCCTTTGCCTTTCTCTTACATTTCCCCCATCTCTTGCTTCCTTTGCTAATGTTTAAAACACCTGCACATCTCCTGACTAACTTTCTCTTAGAGGAGACTCCAGTGTTTGGTTAAGGCATGGGAGACATGGAGATTTGTTCAGTCCTCTCGCTTACGCGCTGCGGAAGTGATGACAGAATAGTCCCGACAGTCACTAGAGAAACTGACACATCACACCCAATTATGTGGCCTCCCCGGCCCCTCACACCATTCTTCCCTGAAATATAAGCTTTCTGTCTCACACTCTATTTTTTTTTTTTTTTAAGAAATTTGTTATGTAAAAGAAAAGGAAAAATGGTATGTGGGGGGGAAGGAGTTAGTGTGTCGTTCTAAACAAAGCTATTATAGAGTAAATCTTCGGGGACATTCAATAAATCAGATTAAACATAATTTAAACACTTGGAAATTTTTTTTGGAATTCACACAGGAAAAAATACCAAATTTAAACTGATGATAATAGGGAAGTCAAGCTTTGTCATTTAATGTGACACTGCCCATCAACTGTTGTGATCTAGTGGGAGTTATTTGTCAGTAATTATAACGTACAAATATATATTCTAATCTATATCTGCTTGGGATCTCCCACAGTATTCAGTCAGTAGTAGAAAAAGTAGATTATTTTTCATGTTAGTACCACATATGGCATAAAATGCAGTCATGATTTTCTTTCTTCATCCCTAGAAGGATCTATCCTTCAAAAATGAGATTGCAGGAGTGTCACAGCTTCCTTCCTTCTCCTTGTACAACATTTACTGATATAACAGAAGAACAAAACTGGCTTTCAGCCATTTGATTGCATTTGTAAAAAGAGGAATAATTAGAAATACAAATGAATGTTGCTGTGATAATGAGGTGCATTTGCCCTACAACTGGATTCCAGATTATAGACATGGAGCACTGATAACATTTTATAAAATTGTCTGAGAAGAACTCTCACTTCTGAACTTGCATGGAAAATTTTTATATTACAAAATCTACTGCAACTGGAGCTTTTTTCCAGTAGCTAGTACTTAAGGTGGACAGATGACTGTGGATTTTTTTCTTTTGACAACTATCTTAAGACAGCAGGAATACAACATTCATGTTGTGATTATTTGGCTGTAATTGTAATACAAATTATACAAGCATCTTTGCTGTGAATTGCAAAATAAGAACTTGAGAAGTCACCAAGCAACAAAGACTTTGCTGCTGCAAAAGTGTCTTCCAGATTGAGAAAAGAAATATCCAAAATATACAGGATAGTGAAAGAGGAAAAACACCAATCCAAGAACATGGAAAATGTGTGGTTACAATCACCACGTGAGAAAGCAAAGTAAGAAGAAAGGAACGTATTTCCCTGCCTTCTGCACACTATAACAGCAGAAGAGCTCCTAAAGGAAAGATTAGTACAGTAGTTAAACTGTGTGCACATTTTCTGGCTTTCTGCTTTGCAGCTATTGAAGTTTAAAAAGCTGGAACATCAGTGAAACAGCCTCCCAGGAGAGCTTGTGGGATGCCCCTCATCCCCTCTTCTTAGGCTTGACCATGAACTGGGGGCAGTTCCACCCTTGATTGTCTTTCCCCATACTACAGACTTTGTCATGTTAAAACATGTGACTTGAGCAGCTTAGCACTCAGGCAGATAAGGTGGCACTGTACAATGCATTCCATTTATTGTACCATGTGTCTTTCAGAACACAGCATTGTGTTTGTTGCTCTCTGCTTTTGAGCAAGGTATGTTCATCTACGTGAAATGCCAGGGGCAAAGTCAGGATTTCTGCAGAATCTGGAAACCTTGGAGACACAGGTGTTGCTAACACAGAAGAATTCCAAGCTTCTGAGCCACGTTGGGATTGGTATTGTTCAAATTCATTGCACATAAACAGCCAGCTCCTCCCTTCTTCAGAGGTGACTATCCAAGTGTCATAGGAGGTCCTTCATACCTGAACAGAGAGGCTGCAAATTTGGTGCAGGTGCTGTAAATCTAACAGCCTTGACCAGCTGTTCTTTGGACCCCTGGTGACAGCAGCTATGACAACTCTTCCTTTTCCTTCTCCCTATGCCCTAGGTACCCTGATCCACCCAGTCAATCTACCGAGACCTAGCACAGGTGATGGACAATGAAGCATAACCTTCTATTCTAAGGAAAGAATTTCCCAGCCCATTGGATGTTCAAACTAAGGCTATAATATAGTCCTATTAAAAATAATCAGGTGAGAATTTCTTTTCTGTATTTCTCTATATAAATACAATTTTTTTTTTTAAATTCGCGTTTTGTATAATGTTTTCGTATAGCAAGAAAACACATCAGTTCATAAAAGTTTGGTTAATTTTTTGTGGTTTTATTAGTAAAATGCTAACACTGATGTGTTTTTGGAAGCTGAATATTGAGGCACAGTTTCATTCTCATTCATATCAATTCATCCACTTCCATATGAATAATAAAATTGACTCAGTCACACTATAGCATGGGACTACTTACTGTATGGGAAGATCTTTGCTATTTCACGTGTAGATCTGATGGGTACCATCTTATTTTTCAATACTGAATGTTATTACCATCTGCTTTTTAACAGAAGTCCTCTTAAAACTCTTTACACTTGCATGTTTGCCAAGGCTAAAGAGGCACATTGGACTGTCTGGGCTTTATAGAAAGGCAGAAATGTTGTCGGGACAGATTTTATTGTTTAGACATGAACTATGAAATACTCCCTGTTCAGCTTGCATTTTCTGGCCAATATTGTTTACCCAGGCAAGGTGGCAAATACTTTTTTGTGATTTGGTCAGCCTTAGATCTGGTGATTCACTCACTGTGCATCCCAGTGGAGCCTAAGTGAAATGGGGTGCAATGATCAGCCCCCAAAATACAACAGTATCGTTATGTGTAGCCTGATGGCTAAGAGTTAACCATTGGCAAGATTATCAGGGTCTTTCAGAAGGGATCCACCATGGAAAAATACAAAGAAATCTGAAAATTCAAAGTGACATGTTAGTATTAGATGGGGGGAAAAAGCAAATTGTAATTTTAAGTCAGCTTTTGAGGTACGGTGGAGTCAAACTGAGAGTGGGTGATTTCAGCAAGGAGTCAGAGTAGTGAAGTTTTACATACTTCTTTGAATGAATGATGAGGTAATGGCTATGTTAAATTGAATAGACGGTGTCTGAAGTAGGGAGCAATGGTATCTACACATCTGCCTACATGAAGGATGATATGAAGTTTAGACATTCACTGAGGATGTGTATGTTATGGACCCAGAAGGGATCTAAAGATTTGGGCTGAAGCATGGTTTGAGGAATTATCCATTGAAAAGCTAATATGTTATCCCCTGTTTCCTCTGTATGGGAATGGGTTACCTTTCCTGTGAGAAATCACATGTTAAAAATGTACTACATATTCTGCCGAAATACAGTCTTACATTTGTGTTCTTTTCAGAAGCCTTTTGTCTTTAAAACTGGTTGCCTGAAGTCTAAAAATATATTCCTTGGAAGGAGAGAAAAACACTGAATATATTTAGAAATACTTAAATATAACTTCAAATAGTTTTCCCATTCATTAAAAGTTTGCTTGACCCAGAATGTCAGGACCCACCAGTGTGAAAAGCAAGAGATGAATATCTCTTGTATCACCTTTCCACTGGTATAAGCCCCAACTTCGAGCCTGCTGGAGCAGGAGGTGTCTGGAGTTAATCCTGTGACTGCAACTGCTTCTTGCAACTCAGCCTCAGTGTATTTTGAGATTTAAGTCCACAATTGAGGAGGAAGAAAGAAACATTCATGATGATTTTTTTCCATAACAGCTGTTTGAAACTGTTGAGATGCTTGTCCCTTTAAAAGTAGATCCCAGGGGAAAGAGACTGAGATTGCACTTCAAGTGCTAATAAACATACAATAAATGTAAGTAAATGCAGAGTTTTCTCAGATAAATATGTCACTGATAATTGAGAGAAGACGGAATATTGTGTAAAGAGATTTGCACGCACACATTTGGTTCTCCTTGGGATACATGGTGCACCTGCTGAACACAATAAAAAAAAAATGTATGCAAAATGGTTACCAAAGCATCAATAAAAAAAATCAAAGTTGTATCTGCACATAGTCTTAAAAAAACCCATTTTTTTCCCATTGGAGAACACACCTTTGATTAATCAAATGTATTTAGCAATTTTAATTTAGAAAGCTGTCTGAAAATATAGATCTCTGTTTGAAATCAATTTAAAAATAATGGTTTTAAAATCACATATTTAATTTTTTAGAAATGTTATAAAGGTTGTACATAACTTTTGTATTTTTGAAGTTAGCTAAGATTGGAGAGATATATCTGGGATACACTGCGCGCTAGCCTATTGTTGGGAAAAGATTATTTTCCTTTCTTAATCTTGAGTATCGTGAAGAGTAACTTTTGAAGGATGTGCCCAAAAATCTGAAGCGAAGACATACAGACAGATTGCACACTAATTTTTTACTGATTGCTGTTATTTTTATCAAAAGTTTTTATACATAAGGTTCTTATTGTCCACATAGAGAAAGGGAGGCAAAATCAATTTCCTCTTTAAACTATTGATAAACAACTCCAGATACAGTGGTTGGGGGAGGAGGAAACTACATTTACCTTTGTCTGACCTATATAGGAATGCTGGAGAAATTAATTCCAGAATATTATAGCGACATTCCTTTAAGTTGTGGATATGATTTACATAGTAGGTCTTCTTGAGCCGTCCAGCTTCTTTCATCTTTATACTGTAAATTGCTTTCATCCCCCCACCCCCCCCAATCTGTATGCTTGAGGTATTGTTGTGATAAATTATGGAGGTACAGAACTGAAAATAGTGTGTAGATTGTCTAAGAAATTGAGTGCAGTCAGCCTTCAAAGTGGTGGATGATGTGCTAAAACAGCTACCTTCCCCTGGTCAGGTCGCACATGTTGTCAACAAGCAGCTGCTTTTAACTTTGCCTTTTGCCCAGAGCACTGAAGGCAGCTGGATTTATTGAATTAATAACTGCTCCATTTGGGGTGTTTTGTTTTCCCATGACCGTGAAATCTGGCTATAATGTTAGCAAAGTGTAAGACACGTCTCCTTCACCAAACAAGGTAGTGTCTTTTTTTGTTATTATATGGTGCTTAATCCATAAGGCAGAAAATAATTGGAAAACTGTACCTTTGGGGGAATGAAATGATGAAATGTTTCTTGGTAAACAGAGTTAAGAAAAAGGAGATAAGCACATAAAAATGAGGTGGGTGATACACACATGCTGAATGTGATTATGAAGACATTTGTACCAGTCCTCAAATTAATCTCTTTGGTTGTAATGCTTAGTAGTGGTCTCATTAAATCGCCTGATGTATTTTAAACAGTGTAGAAATGTTAGTCGTAGTGGTTGGATAAATAGTTTCTGTGCATGGGACCAAATTTTTCTTCTGAAGGTTCTGGGTTTCCTGAGACTGGCTGAGAAATGGTGGCAGAGTGTTACACAGATGGGAAGGGGTGAAACTGTGGCCTCAGGTTCCTCTGACCACACAGGTATAAGGACTGTGTCCTACCACAAAGCTTTGGGCCAATCCTGCTTAATAGGCTTCTGCGTGGAGTTACTATAGGTAGGGGTCACTCATTTTCCAGACACAATTCATGAGGTAACACCTTCAGGTTCTATCAATCATGGCATATATTAATCATTCCTATGTTATGGTTAGTCTACTGTGCTGAAATTACTGGAATTATTATTAATAAATGTTTAAAAATTAATAAAATATGGGGGAGTTGTTTAACTTCATTCTTGGGATAGAAAAAGAAAAGAGAGAGGAGGAGTTATTGAGAACAGACATCTGCTCTTGTGTGCCCGAGTTATTGCAAGTGGCACCTAGTATCAAATCCTGATCCTGTGTCTTCCTCAACATGTAAAAGGGGGATTTCTGAAGTATTTCAGGCCTTGCTGACTTGTCTTCCTGCAAAACGATGTCATGAGCTTGGGAGAAATGGAATTGAATGTCAAACTGCCATTTCTAACCACAGCTGTACCCGTTAGCTAAGCATAAACTTGTCCCACAAGGAGGTGTGGTTGCTGTGTCCCTGACAGAGGTTATTTACAGATGCTTTTAGCCTCCTAAATACTCTTTGGGAAAGGTGGAGGAGATCTGACCTGTTAGAGCTAAAGAACTGCACTCACCATAGCTATCCTCCTGAGCGCTGGCACTGGCATCTGCCAGCCTGCTGCTGCATCTTCTAATTCTGAAGACTCTCCCTTGATCAAAACTAAAGTTTTACTCAAAGTGTGAAATCTCCTTTCTAGCATGGTGAAATTATCTGGGCTTTACTCTTTAGTTTATTCATATTCCTTATTTGGGTTTTATATCTCTATAGTTTCAGAGTTCTGCAAATAGGTATAAAAAATGTATTTTTTGGTTTATATTATATAGATAGATTTATGTCTTTACTATAGAAATTACTGCCCTAGTAATTTAAAATGTGAAACTCTTAGGAGTAGAAAAGGTCATTTTACTCAACCAATTCTCAAATTGCTGCAGAGGTAGTAAAAAAAAAAAAAGATATGATGTGCCAACTATTTCCTTCATTTGTTTTTTGATTGTCACAGAATATCAGAATGATTCAGGGTATTCCTTCCAGAAAGCTGGAGAGTTCAAATTCCAAATGGGAAGAGAGGCAATTTGTTCATGAAGAGCCTTCCAGTTTGCAAAACAATTACAAGACACTTGAGAGGGGTTAAGATAGTAAAATACAATAACTTGCATCCTTGTTTTGTTTGTACTTCTCTGTAAGTAAACAGTTCCATCATCAGCTCTTCCTCTTATGACAACAACCCTTCATTTAGGTTAAAGAAGTTTTGTGCCTTCTCATCCAGAACATGGTTTACTTTTTTGCTTTTTTTCAGAACATATGGTATAGACTTAAAATTCACAAAATATCCCAGGAGTGGTGCATTCTGCAGATCAGTACCTTTAGCTTGTGTTCAGGTGCCTAGGTAGCAATGCCTTGCTCATGTCTGCCTGTAAGGATTTTTTTAGAGATGCATATTTCTGAAGAAGTGGTCTCAAGTGTGAACTGCTCTGATGATAAGACGAGATAAACTTTTGTCATATTCTATGGTGGTCACCTTCCTTTACTGCAGATTTGGTAACTTTTGTGATGAATGAAGCAAGGATACTACAGCTGTTGCTTTCAAAGTTTGGATCCATCTCCAGAGCAGCTTGGTCCTGCACACTGAGTGAGAAGAGAGAGATTTGAAAAAACAAAGCATGTTTCTGTCTTTAAAAACTGAATTATAAGACATGGTGGGTGGAGGAATGGGGAATTGGAGTAAGGAAGGAATTTTGCATGTTGGCATTTTCTAATTGAAGAGTGCTTTGTTGTGTAAAAGCATTTGCAAAAAGGACTCTCCTTGGTGCAACCAATACACTGACTGTTAGGATATTTCTGTGGAAAGTGGAAAGCTGAGGTTTGAGTTATGCCCTTGAGGGAAGTCTTATAGTGCTTAGGCAAACATTTGAAGCACGGAGCTATTCTGGATAAGTTTTCTCTTCCCCTTCCCTTCTCTTCACCCAGACTTTTTCTGCTTCCAAAATTTCCATTCAAGAGGTGGGAACTGTTTCCTGAATTAAACTAATTTCTGCAGAGAAGTTAAAAGGTTGGTAAACTAGTATTTCCTAATAAAAAACCATTTAGCTACAAATTTCTCATTAAGTCTCATTTATCCTCTCCCTATCCCTTTCTCTGTAAAGTACTTGTCACATTTTTCCCTTTTCCCTGCTTGAATTCCCAGCAGGCTTCATGAACCCTGCATCTCCCTCTTTGTAGTTTTCCACTGTGTTGGATTCCAACTCCAGTGGCTTCTCCCACCTCCACAAGTAGTGTTAATAAGGAGTATAGAAATGCTGGTAATGCCCTGCTTGTAGCTACAGGACCTAGCAGCAGCCCTGACGAGGAGCAGTCCTTTGAGAGAATATTTTAGAAACACTTCCACATCACCCTTGCCCTAAGTTTTTGCCCATCCTGTCTTTTGTGGGGGTCAGAGTGTGTTTAGTAAGGCAAAATCTTCAGAGTTTTCACTCTGAAAAAAATTCTTAAAAGTGGAAGCTATTTTTACTGAGACTGTACTGAAAGGTGATTTTTTTTAATTTTTGTTTTTTCTCACAAAGTTTTCCAACTTGGCCAACCGTAGGCATTTTTGAGTAAGTGGTAACAAGCTATCCCTGCTTTGACTATAGAGGCATTCCTGTCCTTCAAAGACAGGAGGCAAGATGTAGAGATATTTTCCACAGTAACTATGTCAGTGCGGAAAATGTTATCATTGGGAGTTGATTTTACAAAATTATAAGCAATGTGAGAAGAAGGTTTTGTAACAAGAAGGATGTGGCAGTTTTGGGAACAGGCTGAACTGCTTGCCCTGCTTGTAAGAGCTTTTGTCATTTATCGTAAGTCTACTGGGCAAAAGCTTCACAGTGGAAGTCCAACAAAAAGAAATGTGATATACATATATATTTAGCTATTAAGAAAAAAAAGTTCATCTGTGTGCTAGGACAAAATCAGTAGTAATAAAAGTAACTAGCAATAGGTACACCTCAAGAGATGCAGAAAATTTTTATGTTAAATGCCCAGAACTTTGAAAACACATTCATAAGCTTCTTCTACATAAACAATCTACCCTCAAGAACAGGTCTTAAATTTAATTCATCTCTTCGTCTAAATTCCTAGTAATTCCTACACCCAGACTCCTTATCTAGTTTTATTATCATCTTTGATCTTGGTCAAAATAGGTAATCCAGTAACATGTATTCATTAATATAACTAAAAATGTGCAAAGTTACCTTCAGGACTGACATTCTAGGGAGATTTTTTATTGCTTTTAATTTTATGTGGTCAATTTGCTCTTCTCCACCAGACTGTTAACCCCAATTTAACTCTGCAGGATGTGATATGGTAAAAATATTTGCCATTTCCCTGCTGAAGCCAAACTGGCATGCAGAGATACTGAAATCCTGCAAAGATTCTGCACTATTTTGTATTCCCATTCAGCTGGACTGAGAGGAAACAGAAATCTCACAAGGAAATCTTTTCTCCTGACTTAGAGACAGTACAAACAAGAAAAAGCAATGGTGGTTTGGGCATGCCTCGTAGCATGAGACTGAGAGTCAGATCCAATGGAGGCTGGTCCTGCCTTGATTAATGGATATCACAAAACTCTTGTTCAATTGGGTCTGAAGAAAATTGTTTCCCTGAAAAATCCAATGTGACTTAAATCTGAACTTTAAAGTCAAACTATAATTGAACCCCAAAATTGTCATAGAGTTTTAAATTCTGACAGCACTGATGGAGCTCAGCTCCTTCAGTGGTGTGAAGTTGACAAGACTGTGTCTTGCCAAAACAGCCTTTAGTTGAAAGAATTATTAACCAGAGCAGAAGCCAAGAAAGTGATTTAAGTCAAAATTGCTGACCCTGTCTCTCCTGTAGCTTTAGCTTCAAACACTTCTATAGTACTGTTTGGTAATTTTTTCCCAATTTTAGCATAATGTTTGGACTAGGTAAGATGCTTTTTATAGTAATTAACAGCTGATTTTCATGGTGCCCAAGTAGATTATTTTTAACTACACTATTTCCACTAAGATAAAACAAATTAAAATGGCATCATTTAATGGCCACTTTGTGGAAGGGAATGTGCATTCACCTGGTCTGCTTGTGTTCTCTCTGGTTTGGTGCTTTATGGGAAAAAAAGGCACCTAAAATTGTTTTAATCCTTTACAGTTACATTAAAATGATGTGGCTGTCCAGCTGATAAATTGACTCCATTGTATATAGATAGCAAAGTTCTGCATGGTCATAAATGATTTATCTTATGTATTTGGAGTAGAGTCATAATCATTCACTCTTTTTCAAGTCTAGTTTGGCAACTTTATCTCACTTGCAGCTTGCATTTCTGAAAGTGGAAATATATTCTGCAGCTTTTGATGTGTTGATTGGTAAGAAGGTAAAGACAGCTGCACACATGTCTCCAGAGACTCAGCTCAATGGCTAAATGAAGACCTCTAGCGCTTTCTTGTTAGCCAAGATAGATCTACATCCAGATGAACCACAATTAGTCAATAGTGAAGGCTATAGGTTCATGTGATCAGAAGCCACAAATCAGTTTTCCCTAGGACTTAGTTATTGGCAGATAACGCCTTAGGCTATGCCTTGCTGCTGCTTGCCTGACTGTAATTTTTCCCCTAGTGAAGTTTTTAAAGTCACATACTGAGGCAGGAGCTGTGATCTCCTGACAACATGGCTGTCACTGGCCTGTCAAATATCAATTGCTTATCAAACAAATTGTCTGCTCCTTTAATGTACCTGGCTCCTCGCTATTAACAAAGCTTAAAATGCTGCTGTTTTCTGAACTGCTATTTACTCTGTTGGTGCCTGTCTGCCTACCCGCATTATTTTTACATGGCATGGGCCAAATCTTTCCTTCCTGTGACATTGATGGCAACACGTCAGAATGACTTATAGCCAAGGTGACTGTGTATCACTATGAACTTGTGAAATCGTATCAGTAAACCAGAAAGGAGCCCTAATTCCTGCTGGAATCTAAACCTTCAGCCAAAATGTTTTTGTTTCAGAAGATTTGCTTAGTGTATTTATTTGCCTGCCTAGCCTCACACTGTACACTACTTTGCATTTGGTTTTGGCTAAAATTAGAAGCAAAAATATATTGTGAGGAAATTTCATTTCAGGCTTTCCAAGAACTCGGGGGGTGGTGAGGTGTAAACCCACACTATGCTCACAGGTGACAGATAAATATGTTTTCCCTATTCCATGGGTAACTAAAACAAGTCTGATCCGAGAAGCTGCATTACTTCTGCACCCAGTGAAAGAGTTGCAAATGGAGACTAAAGGTCTTATCATCTGCCCCTATTTGTAGTTACCAGCCAGTCTGTCTCCTCTGTAGATGATTTACATGCCAAAGTGGCTTCTGGGCAGCACACTAGCTGAATCAAATCACACCTTTCTCATTGCTGCTCTGCAAATAAAGGAAAAATTAAGGCCAGTAGAAGTAAAAGTAATTCTTCAATGAAATGAGCATATAAAACGTGCTTTAAAATTTCCAGCACCCTGCAGTGATGGTGATTAGTTAAAGAAACACCACAGCCTTGTTACTGTCACATCTTTCAAAACCTTTTTACATTATACATAGATGGTCTAAGAAATTAATTAATGGACAATAACATAATCAGGGATATCTATATTTGCAGTCTTTTCTCTGTGCTTGCATACATCTTTTATCTGTCAAGTACAGCAAATAGCTAATTAGCCCCCTTTAAGTGCTTCATTGCTTATATTGGAGCTATAGTCATGCCCTAGTGGGATGGTTTCCAAGAAACCTGATATATATTCTCGGCTGAAAGAGCATATGCTTATTTGTAGGCTGTTAAGAAATTGGTGAAGATTAAAAAAATTCTCATTTAGAAAATACAGTTGTTAGTGGTTCTTAAGGCACATCTGATCTGTTGGCATCTTAAAAACAGACCAAGCCAAAATCTATAGTCCTTTCGTGGCTCCTACACAACAAAATTTTTGCCAATGTCCTTCAGAGGGTTACTAAATATGGGCTCTGGGATATCACCTAATGTGTTCCCTAAAAGGCAGGTTTATAATATGACTGGTGTGACTCATCATGTTAAATTTTTGCTTTTATTTGCTCATTTTCTTCTTGGGCAAAAGTCCAGCATAATCGGAACTGAATTAATATGCACTTATTTTGACAAACTGCCTTAAAAGTATTAGCTAGTTAATGTGTTACACCACTGTGTATTATCATTAAAGTAATAAATATGACAAATAATCTAATCACCTTAATTTTACATAATGATCAAGAAGATTACAGCTTGAAGTGATGTTGAGGGATTCCACTCTCTCCTCTTTCTGCGTTAAAATCTTTACAATAGAAAGGCCTCATTGAGGGTTACTATAACATAAAATATCACATACCATCTCATGCTGACCACAAAAATAACTCAAGGCGCCACTCTGCTGCAATTAGCAGCTGTAAGATTATGATGTTTGACACAGGTGAGGCAAAGACTTCCAGGCACAAACAGAGTGAAAGTATGAGTGACACAACTATTTCCTCACAAAATACCATGTATTATTTATATACCAAAAATGTAATAAGAAAGGACTTCTATTCAGACACCTGAAACTAAGTTCAGCCACCAGTTAATTTGCAATGTGACAGCAGAATGTGACCACAGTTATTTAAATATTTCTACTAGTTTATTTACCTTCTGAGTAAATATGTTTGTATCCACTGCTCTGCCTCATTGAAAAGTATCAATTACTGTAGAAGATGATTAAATAAGGACCTTTGCTTATGTCCCACTATCTTTTATAATTGTGTTGTAGACTATATTCTCCTCTATTTGTCAAGCAGTGTTTTACTGTATGTGTTGTGGCTGAAGATTTGCTGGAGTACTTATGAAGTAGGATATTGTATATTTGAAAATAATAATCACATAGCTCTGTGTTTTGGTCTGATGCAAGGGCATCTTACGGATACCAAGATAGCTGTTTGAGATGTATTCAGACTACACAGGTTTTCAAATGTAACTTGGGAGCAGATCATTATGTTAAAAAAAGATATAAAAGTGTTTTAGATAGTCGCCACATTCTTACTTTCTGTGCAAGTCTGGTTTGCAAGACTTGGTATTTCTCTGATATATCAACCCTATGATACCTCTTCTCTAATTAACATTAAAGTAATTTATTTCTTGGTTTTAAAAAAAAGCTGGAATTTGCAGCTGCACTAAAAAGAACATAGGCCTGATATACGAGATAAGTTACTTCTATAGTAAAAGCCCTTACACATGTCTAGGAGTACTTTCATAGTGCATAAAAATAAATTTCTTATTGGCCCATCCTGCTCCACAGATTTCCACAGGTTTTTTGCCAAACACTGAGTTCTGCAGAAAGAGAAACATCCCTGTTAGAGATGTATTCCCCTGTGAGGGAAATGCCTGGGCATGGGGCTCTGTCACCCATGTGCTACTCTTGAGGCTCAGGTGGCCTGGTCCTGGTTTGAGCCTTCCATGTGCAGCTTTCTTGGCCAAAAGAGAGGGAGAGACTGCAATCCTGCATCCTCAGTCTTTAGGTAGATTTGTAGGAGAGAAGTCATTCGTATTGCACTCCTCAACCTAAAGTAACTGAAGCACTCACTGGGGGTGGGGGTTGAAGATGGGACATTAAAACTTCTCCTCACCACCACTACCAGTGAGTTGAGTTGCTCTAATGTTGTTTAGTTTGAAAGTTTTGTTAAACGTTCCTGTTTAGCAGCAGAGACTGCAAAAATGAAACCTGCAGGATTCTGCTTCTGGGCAGCAAAGTGGGACTTGCCGGACAGAGCGGATAGCTCTGTGCTGAATTTTTGGTTTCTAAAAAACGTATTATATCAGTCCTTTGTGTCACAGAAATGTCATGAGTTTACATATGCTAATACCTTTGAGGTGTTTGCATTCTCTGGTGAGGGGGAGAAAGGGTAGATGGCAGAAAGGGTAAGTGACATACATTCATTACTGTAATGTGCTTTCCATCATCCCTCTGTGCTCACTCTTGTCTACATACCTATATAGAATCATAGAATTGTTTAGGTTGGAAAAGTCCTTTAAGATTGTTGAGTCCATCCATTAACCCAGCACTACCAAGTCCACCACTAAGCCGTGTCCCTAAGTGTTGTATCTACACATCTTTAAAGTACCTCCGGGGATAGTGAGACTACTACTTACCTGGGCAGCCTGTTCCAAGCTTGACAAAAGGACATGAGGACATACATAACCATATAAATATACCTATCTAAATAAGAGTCTGCATCAGCTTTGGTTGTGTTCCACTGTCTGGAAAGGTTTTTTTGAGCATGATGGGTTTTAGCATTAAAGTCAATGAATGAAACTCTATACTTCAGCAGCATCTGCAAAAGGGAAGGGAGAGAGAGGGGTGTTAGAGAAAGGTAAAGCACACATAAAACTGGATAATGTCACCTGCTGCTCCCCATCATGCAACTTAAGAAATGCACAGGAATTTACAATGTACAAATGTTCTGCTTTGTAACTACTGAATTTCATGGTTGCATATTTGCCGCTTGTGAATTTGTAACTGGATATTAGCAATTTCCAAATGGCTGGGATGTTTGTGCACACATAGTATTTGAAAAATATAGTAAATATATCAGAGAACCTGAGTATTCATTGCAGAGGGCACAACAGGAAACAGAAATGCTAAGAACTGTTGTGCAGTAAGCTATTAAATTGGAACAACCACATTAAATATGCATGAACTGATACAGTCCACAAAGCATTTCCATATGGATATAATAGAAACAGTTATATTGTCAAAGTAAGAGGCTAAAGCCAAGAATGGACAAGATGGTTAAAATGTAATGAAGTCATTAGAAGCTATTGCTAAGGCAAAACCCAACTTTAATTTGATCCTTTCATGTTATTTTGTACAGAATGGGATTACTTTCAACCTACCAGTGGTACTGGGTTTATACACCAATATGTGAAAGTGAACACTTACAGAACTAAAATAATTCCTCATTTCATTCATCTTTTCTGAAATATCACGTGTCACTTTTATAGGAGACACCTTCTTTCAAAAGTGTAAAACGTTCTGCTGATACTAAGTATTAGATGACCAGAATGTAACATATCACAGCTACCATGTTACAAAGTGACATGCAGTGGTTGTAGCTTATTATTATTATTATTTTGCTGTTACTACAAAATTGTTGGAAACTGCCTTTTAATTTTGTGTTTTTTCAACATATGACATGTCAAGGTTCATGCACCTACCTGGGCATCCTTAATCCTATTATCCTTTATTAATATGTTTCCATTTTTATATTGTTATATCTTATTATCAAATCCTTGATCATATCATATAAATGTGCAGATTAAAAAAAAGCAAAATTGAAAAGGATGCAAAATTTTAAAGATTAAAAAATTATTAAAATTTACCAAATGAATGTTTTTCTGAAACATAGTTTTCTAAAAAAAAAAAAATCTAAATTTTTTGCTTATAAATATGGTTAGATTTTTTTAAAATCATCCAAATTCAGAAGGAAGATTAATTTCCATGTTAAAAGTCCAATTTAAAATTGTCTTTAAAAAATACACATAACTGGGTGATGCATTTGTGCCAAATGGCAAAAAACCTTAATTATCTACTTCCAGTTATGTTTATGAATAACAATCAAACCAATGGTTAGCAGAGTTGAGGTGTTCGTTGCCCCTTTACTTTATTATTTTCAAGCTCTTCCCTTCCATACTTCTGGATTAGGAAGTTTTCCCCTTTTCTTTAAGGCCCTTTGTTTGTGATCTGCTGCCAAATTCATCTGTATGCATCGTTTTCAGTAATATTGAGAGTTGTACCTTCCATGAGTCTTTGGCACTGCATGATGAAGCGCTCTATTTATATTAAAATGAAGAAGTTCCTAAGGGAGACATAGAACAGAATGAAACAACAAACAGAGCTTTAGAGAGTGGATATGCGAAGTGACAGTGACAGCAAAATGGTAGCTCTTGTTACGGAGTGGCCCAAAGGGCTGCAGGAAGACTTATAGCATGAGCCACACTGGCTTGAACTTGGCAGCTCTTAGAGGCTTAAGTACTTGCCACAAGAAGATGTTTTACAAGGTGGAAGTTAATCAAACAATTTCTCAAGATTGCACATCTTGATTTGGTATGTCATTGACAAAATACATTGTACAAGGCTTTGCTATATATAAATTAGAGGAATTATTTTAACATCAAACCATATTTCTTCATTTAAATCAACGCGCAGCTATATTGCTGTTGTTATGATTTACTTAGTCTAGATAATAGGAGAAACAAGACACAGACGTCACATTATATGACAACTAATGTCCTTACTGTTTGCAACTCGAGCAAAGGGAGCAAGTGAATTAAGCTGCTACTGAAATGTGCCCTGCAGGTCAACTTGAATCGCATAAGAGTGCTATAAAGTGGTTTATTGTGGCAGGGGGAAGGTGTTGTTAAATTGCCTGGAGGACTGTCTCAAACAGATCACACTGAGGAAAGCAGTGAGGTTACTGTGCCCTCTCTTCTGATGGTGCAAGTAACCCATACATCTATCCAGAGGTACTGAGTGCGGGAAGAGCAAAAGGATGGGAATTATTAAAGGTGAATTTCAAAGAAAAATTATATTTTGCAAAGTGGGAAAGAAGATCAGATATGATTTTTTGAAAAATAAAAAAATAAATGGAGGAGGCAGGAGAGGACATTGCAAATTACAGTTTTCTTTGCACATTGAGGCCCTCTCAGGGCCAGAAGAGCTTTGCAGGTGAGGGGATGTGGTACTGCCAGGATGGGAAAGTTAAGGCTGAGCATCTGCAAAGGGAATGATCTTTTATCTTTTTCTGTTTTCATCATGTGATATTTGACTTCGGTGTATCATTCATGTTTTATACAAACGAAATATTTTGAAAGATTCAAGCTGTCCCTTCTCAGGTTGTCAATTAGCCAGTTACAACTTCCCACTGAAAACCAGGGGTAGAGCCCGTACTTCATTCCAACACAAACAGGAGGCAGGCTACGCTTGGTATTCCCCGACTGTAACAGCATGTGTTTAAGGAACTTATTTTCAGTCTCAACATCTGCTACAAAAAGAGGACACCATCTATTGGAAATAAATAAAGTTATAGTCAGATACTTTAATGAGCAAACTTGTTTGGGAAAAAATTAATTGTTCCCTGTGGATACAGACCTGCAGATGTTTATAGCACTGGTAGGGAGGAAAGATCACCTTTTAGAACACAAAGACATAATTTATCCTATTCCTAGCCCACAGGAAACTAAGCCCAGGGCATATCCTTCATGTTTTTTTTTTTTTTTTTTTGAAAATCATTTCTATGAAAAACTACTGAACCAGAAGTTTGAAACATCTGAAAATACTTTCCATCTTTTAAAATGACCTTCCACTTTGATTGAGAATGTCCTTTTTCATGACTGTTATTGCAGAGGGCAAGAATTGTCAAAGTCAAATAGAAGTTCCCAGAAACAAAAGCTAGACCTGTTTTTTCAGGATCCAGTCCCAGACTATATCTACCTCAGCTCATGTTATCTGATAGCTAGCATCCCTACTACAGAAAATGTGCACCAAACAATTTCTTGTCACCACCTACACAAGGATCCATCACCACTGAACTCCCTTGGCATCTCGTCCACTTGCCATTGCCCTGAGATTAGCAGGAGCCTCAGGAGCTGCTCTTCACTACTAATGCTAATACCCTCAGAATGCTGGGAAGGGAGAAAAGAAGGAGACCAGAGAAGAAGATTTGGACAGTAATTTCCAAATAATAGAGTATTGGACTTTATTGTTTTCTTTGCAATCAAGAGTAGGAGAGTTATGAAGAGATTTAGGACTGCGTAAACTCTCTGCAAGGATAGCTCTGAAAATTTGTCATAAAGGGTAAATTTTGAAGGAAATATCCTCCTCCAAGAAGTCTTCTTTCCTTACAGACTTTCAATTCTGTCCATGGAATATGTGCACAGTTTTTAAAAGGTGCTTTATTTCAAGATTTCCAAAGCTTTTTACCAAACCAATTGTCCATTCTACCTTGATCCCACTCCTTACTCAAAATCTGATTGGGTTTAATGTTGAAATTCCACCATTTGTTAAGAGATTGTATGTAAGAGAGACTTGAGGTATTTTTCATGCATCAGCCAGTCAAGAGCGTGTATTTGTCCCCATTCCTGGGGATGGCTGATAAATCATAGAATATTCTGAGAGTTTGAAATTGCCTGAGCTGCATTTCTCATGTCAGACTGTCTTTCAGGTATGTACCTTCAAAATACCTGAAGACAGTGCAGCTAACAATTTGGAGAATAGCAATGACGTGGGAATTTTTCCTTCTGGCAAAGAACTGTAGAAGAGGTACTCCTTTTATTTACACATATTTACATTTGTTTTTCCACATTAAAAAAATTTTCTGAGCTACTTCAGATGTCTTGGAAAATGTCCTTGTGTCCTTAATATGTTTTGGCTGCAGTACAGGTTTAATTTCTCTGGCATCCATTTCTGTATTTTCATGATAGAAATAATACCTCTGTCAATGAAATGGAGAAATTTGTAAAGTTTGGTAATTGGCCAAGCATAAAATAGGCATTCTAGAAGAGATAAGGGAAGCAAATGAATCAGTGAGACTACTGCCTATTTAGAGTCAGACACAGGAAGACATTGAGGAGAGATTTTTTTTTTTTATTTTTTTTAAAATGTGTTTCACTTAAGGATTATTACAGAACCTTACACATACATCCTTAGAAAGCAAAATATGCCACCTTGGTTAATTCTTCAGAGTTCATGGTGCGGCTAATTCAACTAATAGGTAATATGCTGTGAGATGTGCCCCTTGTGACCTCTAATGGTGAACTGGACCCCAGAATTTGGCACTGGACCCCCATCAGTCTAGAATATCCATATTGAGAAAAAACCCTTCTCCCTTTAAAAATTCAACTAAACTGTCCTGCCTGCTGATCAGTGTGCCATGTACAATGGTTTATGGAATGCTGGGGATTTTAATCAAGAAGTCTGTAAAAATCACCTGAAAACCGCATATCATGATTAAAATGCCTTCTCAGTAAGTGTGACACTATGAAACAGCAATTACACATTATTGGTTAGATCTTCTGCTAATGTAATTTCAAATAACTGTGTTTGAGGCCATGTTTCTCTAAGTCACTCTGTAAAGATTTCAAGTAAGAGAGATCAATTTTAATTAAGCACATGTTTCAGAGATCATATAAAACTGGAAAGAAAAAAAATATTTTTTTTTACTAGAGGGTTATTAAATATATGATAGAAGATTAATGTTCTGCATTTGTTAATTAGGCTTTTTTATGATGTTAAAGAATTTGAAATTTAAAAAGATCAGGAAAAAGCTAATTGTTATCTGAGAAAATTTATCAGAGTAAAAAAATCAAAGATTATATATTAAATGAAGATACAGAGATAAAGCTAAGTGTGTTCGATGATAACTTTTACAGCAAATATCTTTATGTGAAATAATTTTTTGTCTAAATTTGCTAATGTAAAACAGCTCACTACACTATCCTTTGAGTAGACAGTAAAATATTCAGATGGCAAAGCTCAGTTTCTTCTAGACTGACTCAGCAGTTTAGTATAACTGACTTTTATTGGGCATCATTTTTTATCTGCTGTAGTTATTCCATCAAACAAATTGATTCTTCCTTTCCTGACTAGAGCATAGTATAGTACTACAAAAAATCACTGACGAAGAAAAAGAAGAAAAAAAAAGACTTCTGTTGAGTAAAACACATTTTCAAGGAAGGAAAGAAGAAAAAAACCAACAACAGGAACCATAAATTGGCCACTGACAGCATGCAGATTGAGCAACAGGTTGAGCAGTTACCCTGCTTTCTGTACAGCCTCTCTTTCTATGCAGTTCTTGAGTGCTTCATTGCCTGTCTGCCAATGGAAATGGATCATCCCAGGTTTCTTGCTCTATAGGTTTATTAATGACCTTGGTGTCTCAATGGGCTTCCAACGGCTTGTAAGGGGAGCATATCTTCTAGCATGTGGACACCAGCAGCAAAGCGTCCCCCAGCCTTCCCTTTTCCCCTGAAGTGTCTCAGACCAGATTACCACAACTGCCCTGCAAAGCTCAGCTTGGAAGTCCCTGGGCCCTCTGCCTCTTGCTTTTGCTTTCTGGATCATGTGCATGGTTTTTGTGGGCCATAGTTAAAGTGTAGTACAGGGTCCTTGCTTATGGAAGGAGAACCTTTCATTAGTAGTCTTCCGTATGGTTACAAAATTTGGAACTAGTGAATATCAAGAGAAAGGCAATTTCTAACATAAGGAAGTCGCAAAATGAAAAGAATCCATGGCATACAAGGTTAATGCACTTCCTCCAGAAAGAAGTGGAAGAGCAATTTCAATGCACTTTGATTCATCAGGTTTCAGTTGCTGCTGTAATCATTTGACATTATATATGTTGCCGCACTGAACAGCCTGGTCACTAAAGGTCATAGGGTTAAGGAAATGTTTTGTACCATGTTGTGAGGAAGCTGTGTGTATCTTATTGTTAGGATATGTGCTCCTGTTGCTATATTTTGATTTAAAATTTATCATATATTTTTCTCAGAAGATCAGAAACATAGATACAGAGATACTTTTTGTGATGACAGGCCAAATTTGCCTCTTCACTATAGATAATCACTGTAAGAAAATTAAGGTGCAAAGCCATGCCTGCTGTAACTGTTGCATACTTATTAGCAGCTTTCCCTTTCCAGATTCTCTGGGTATTTGTTGCCCATGATAATGTGAATACTTAAGGGGAAAGTGTAATTAGCGACTGTGTAGTTCATTCAGTAAACATTTCAGAGCTGTTTGATGTGACTGAACTGAGCGTCACATATAATTTTACACTTTTATCCTACCAAGTAACTGACAGGTCTCTAATCTCAGTCTCAGAGCTTTCACTCTGCTTGAACTTTGCTTCATAGAGGTCATTTTCCAACCACTTGGGAGCAAGAGCCACGTCCATTAAATCCCACAGAGTCGATAGATGCGATAATAGCTTTAGGCACATTTTCTTAGAACTCAGGGGGAAAAGACAATTTCAATAAATGTAAAGCTATACTATCTGCAATCCACAGAATATGTAAGCAAATCTCATAGGAACATGTATTTCTTTTACCTCCTGGCAAGAATCCCTTTAATAATAATATCTATTTGTTTATTTTCAATATCAACCCTAGATAAGGGCTAAAAAGTCACACAAGATGCTTTAAGAAGAGAATAAAGAGGAGGAGAATGTACAAGGTGAAATGATCAGCAAAACATTTCCTCTGGTTTGGATTTTGCAGACTATTAAATAGTCTAATGTATATTACTCCCCTCAGAGAAAGACAAATGGTAATAGTGTGTGTGCATGGTGATCTGACCGTCATATTGCAAGTATGAAGCCAAGTTTTAGCTCAACATACAAACTATTGATAGGAGAAAAGTAGAGACCAAGCATCTATAAATGAATGCTAGAAGCATGCTAAGTAGGCTTGTATACATAATGCTTTGATATATTTTACATTGTATAGATCACAGCTCATCAAAACAAACTTGCAAGTTGTATCTGTCAAGATAATTAACAGACAGTTCCTCTGTAGCAGATGTGTGAGATAAGTAGGAAAGACAGTTCTTCCCTTGACATGGCATCAAAGGAGAAACAATTAATATTAAAATAAAATAATGTGAGCTATAACAGTTTGATCATAGCTGCCTAACATAAACCCCCCCTCCACGATAAAACAAACAATCCCCGTTTGACTGTCAAACTCTCACACTGAGACTGAAAATAAACTTTCCAGTTCTTTCAAGATTTTTGCTATTGTCTTTGATTTTTTTTCCTTGATATATTTGTGGTGCAAAGGAATAAATCTTGAAAGTAAAGTATCCCCTCCAGCAAAATATTTTACTCCATTTGCCTTGGAGAATTCACTGCAGGGAAGAGAAAAGGAAGAAAAGAAAAGCCTTGCAGAGTAGCTGCAACAGCTTCAAATTCAATAGCCTATGAGATTTTCCTTGAAATGATCTTTCTAAATATAACAGTTCAATAGATCAGTGGTCAATATGAATGTTATTTGCAAGCTGGAGCTATTAATTTCTGCTACATTGTTCTGATGCCGAATGTTAGCCTGATGTTTTATACGCCATCACCCTCACACATACACTGACAGGAACATTAGGCAAAGTGAGCAAGTGGGGCTCGTGTTGCCATATTAAAAGAAAAAATAGCTGCTGAATCACAATACAGAATTTTTAGTTTTTATTTTTTTTAATTTATTTATTTTTTCTGTAAAAGGTCCTTTGAAGAATGGTCAACCTGAGCAGAAGAATGTCTCTGAAGGTGAGGTGAGAATTTATATGGCTTCTAGACAAAGAAAAGAATTTTTTAGAATAATTCAACTCCATTCAAAACTCATAATCAGATATGGCAAAGGTACTGAGTGTCTGCACAGTAACACAAGTTTGAAAGCTTTTAGCAAATAAATTTAAAAGTGGAAAATGTATTAGGCCCTGGGAGAAGAACATGAATTAGGGGCTGACCCCTGCTTTAGTTGCTGTTCCGGCAGAGACAGTGCTGCGAAGAGCTTTGCTCTGGTCCAGGTTCACAAGGGGGCTGATACAGGGGCCGCAGAGGGATTGCAACCCAGCATGCAGCATGGACCTCTGAGACTTGCTGGTGGCAGAAAAGGGAGGTGACCTCCTTTCCTAATTCTGAGATGTGTTGGGCTTGGGTGAGGATGTAGGACACAGCATTTGCAAGACTAGATGACACAGCTGCCTAGATTTTTCCACACTTTATTTTGGAAAGTAGCTATCTGCAAGTGTTTCAGCATTTGAAAGTGACACAGACAATAGAGCTGACCCACTTGCTATATCATATTTTCCCACCATTGACGGTGGGTCACTGCTCTGCTAGGTCCTGGTTTAAAACACATTTAAAATACTTGGCCTCCCTTCGTATTTCTGCTCACCACTCTGAGCACCCTTTTCTGTTCACAGTTCACACTCCCTAGGAAGAGTTTTACAAGGTCTCTCTTTGTCGTCAGATTAGTGTTTGTTCTTGCAAGTTCATCTGTGGCTGTCCAGTAACTGGAGGCCACTGGGAGTTGTGACACTTGTTTCAGACTTGATCACAACATGGAAAGTGTAAACACAGTAGTCTGTTCACAGCCCAACATCTCACTGGGTTGCTTTTCGCTTTCAGATGCATCACGTGGGAATCTACAGAAGCAGCAATTCAGTTTTTGTCTTGTAAACAGCACAGGGTGATATTTTTATTTTCTCCTAAATTTCTAAGCAAGAAAAGTAAATTGTGTCCTCCAGAAATTCACTGTGTTGTGATTGTTTGAGTGCAACATGCTAACCTGCTGACTGAGCCATGCGCTTGAAATTGGTATTTCCTTGGGGAATCGAAGCTGGACAGCTAGTTCTGGGATATGATTTGGCTCAACACTTACTTTATGTGTTTCAGTGGTGCTGGAAGAACCTAGAGAAAACTTCTGGGAAAAAACGTCAGAGAACCACTATGGATTCTAGAGGGAAAACACTGTCAAAGAAACTAATTGAGGAGAGGAAAGAGCTCCAAAGGTTTGCTCCCTGTTGTACTGAAGCTGGTTATTCTGTTTCGGATCGTGAGTGCTGAGCTGATTTTTCTGTTACAGTATTTGTTGTTGCAGTTAGGCCAGAAGTGCATATTCACACTCAGAGGACATTATACTTGTCTTTATTTCTGTCTTTTGAGTGACAATTTTATTTAACCAAGCTACCACCTCTACCTCATTACCCCGGACCTGTTTTCTTCTATTCAAGCTAGTACCTTGGCCAGTTGTTTTTCCATTTCCTCTTAAATGCTTTGTCATCCCCTCTGGTTCAAAGATTTATAGTAACTTCTCTTTCCTCTTGCCACTGTGTCCTGTTTGAGTTGCTATAAGCAAGACAGGTCAATCTAACTTTCCAATAGCCTGTCAGTCAATTCTATTCACCCCACCCAACTTCAACAAGGTCCTCTCACCCAAGCTATGCCTAAACCTAGGAGATATTATGTTAAAAGCTTGGGTCTTTCCTACACTCATCCATGTAGCTAGATGCAGTTCTCATCTGCCAGTTTGATGGCCTTCTTTTCTAGCTACATGTGTTTCTATCTTTAATGCATACAAACTTTGACAGCACTAGAAATTACTTCCCCTTGCATGTCATGTTTTGATGTCCTATGGAATAATGCAAGACAGTCAAAAGCAGATTTTTTAAGTTTGTTATTTACTTAAACACTTTGCATGTTGGGAAACCTAGTGTGGGTGATTTATGTATTAATATCGTTTTGCCAATTCATGTCCAGATTTTATTTTTCCACAATCTATCCCGTATATGAATAATAAATATAACTGAAATAATAACAGATTTACTATTTTTATGGTCAGTTTATGTCCCCATATGATTCTAATAAGAAGAACCCATGCTGGAAAAGAAACCATGAAGTTTTATTATGTCTGTACTCTAATCCTAATCCTCCAATGCAGAGCAAAATCTGTCTATGCCAGAAAATGTCATATGGAAACCAGAGACCTTTCAGTTTTTACTACTGCTGTCCCAAACAGAGGTATATATGTGAACACTGCTGAGCTCAGAATTATGGTCCATGACCAGAAGTGACATATACAGTGCCAGAAGACCTTATTCATTACAGAGACAGGTTTAGCATGTTTATGCTTTACTTGAATGTATGGCTGATGATGGCTCCCAAGGATTGCACTGGCACCTGGGGATTGCTGGGAAGAAAATCTCTCTTTTGCTTTTGCTAAATTCTCCCTAGCAGAGAAACAGAGAAAAGGATGCTTTGTTGGCCCTGTGCTGCTCACCATTTATCCCAGGCATTTTTCATTTACAGGATCCATTGCATTTTTGTTAACTTGCTCTTGTGAATGGGTACAAAAAGGTATCTGTATAACTTGGAGTCTGAGAGAAAAGTTTCCTTTTTAGAGCTTTAAAATGCTTTAAAGAGTAAAGCATGCTAATTATTTATATAGCAAAATTTACAGCTCTTTTGGACTTGTACTACATTAGATAAGCAACCCTCTTACACAAGAGTTTCTGAACAGTAATTTACTTAGTGGAATATATTGATGGTCTAAAAGAGCTTGTTTCCAAAATGTGTTTAAACAAATCCTTATTTAATATAAAACCACCAAAAAAATTGAAACATTGGAAGCAATTAGTGAATTTACTGAGTAGTTGAATTCTACTCCATTTTAAGTTGATCAGCTCCTCGAAATGGCCTAAGGTAGGCTTTTATATCTGTGAATCCAAAATGACTTCTGAGAAAAGCATTTTCTCTCTTAAAAGCTAGACAGAGAAAAGGAGTTGAAAAATGTAAAAATGTATAGCGTAAAAGCTGAGAGAAAAAGCTACAAATGGGATCAATCTGCCTCGCTCCTGCTGCCTTAATCCAGCACCTCAACAATCAATGTCTCAAGTCAATCCTTCCAGATGAGGTGCTGATTGAGTTCCAGGCACTTGCCTAGGAGGGAGGTTGCTTTTGAAAAAAAAAACCAAAACACGCCAGTCTTCTCAGAGGAGTAACTTTATCTTATGTAAAATGCTAAAGGAGCCATTTTCTGCCACGGGAAAATGTGGAGCACAGGATGTCTGTTTACAGTGTGGGACAGAGCTCAGCATCGTCACCTCCTCAGCCAAGTCTTACTGTCTTCAGTCATGCAAAATTGTGGATGATTTCATGAGAGAGTAAAAGGCAGAGTTGAGCAGTGTGTCTCTGTTCTCCATCCTAGTTCATCTGACTCTTTTATCAAGGAAATACTACAAAATGCTAATTCTTAGAGATCCAGTGTCGGGGATGTTGGTAAGGTTTGTCAACTAGCAGGAAAGAAAGCAAAAAAATGCCAGGAAAAGAGCAGATATCTATCTGGTGCACTTCCAAAATATACAAGTCAGAGATTTAAGAATTGGGAACACTTTTTCCTGATTCATTAAAGCTTTCTCTTTCTGGCCATAAACAGCCATATATTGCTGGTAAACAGCCCTTTGAAAGATATATGATCATCCTGTCATTTTTCTTTTCTGCTGGTTATGCAGATCCATCTTGTGCTAGAGTACATTCCCCAGAGTCCATGGACTGTGACTATCATCTGAAAAATACTGGCATCTACAGTGAAGCCACTGGGGCCATAGTAATGCTGTCGTTCTGATATAGTACATATCTGTTAGCCCTTTCACAAGAAAAGCTGCATACGTACTAATGGAACAAACCCCAGATTTAGTTGAAGCTTTTTGATCTCTCTAGAGAGGGTGGGACAGGCTTGCAGTGGAGAATTAGTCATTAGAAAGTATTTCATCTGGAGAAAAACCTACATGTATCTTCATATAAAGATCAAAGTAATGCCAACACAATCTTGAGATGTGAATTGGTGTGGTCTCTGTGGAAAAGTTGGATAGATGGTGTGTGTGTAGAGACTACATAAAATAGTTGAGGTTTAATATTTAACACTAATAGATTGTGCTAAATATGCTAGGAAGGCAAACTTTACGTTGGCAAAATGCAGAGCCATTTTAGTGCAATGCCTCTCCTCATGTCCTGCCCTCTCAGTAGACCTAAAGAGACCAAACATGGACTATCAGGATGTCAGGAAAGTAACTTTTTTGTGCTGCTCTCCCATGCTGACAAGGAAGATTCTCAGCTGTCATGGTTCCACTGCTGTTAGCAATTATTTGCGAAGTGCAATAACAAGTTGGTTGCTTCTTTCCTTTCTGCTTATGTTTTGGGGTAAAAGAGTCAAGTCTATCCCCTGTCCTTTGCTGTACATATCTTCCTGGAGTGGACAAGGTACTTCAAAGCTCAGCATGGCTGAGGAAGCCTTTGGATGTCTGTATGAGGCTCCACAGAGAAATTTCTTTCATTAGCATGCCTGAAAGTAAAACAAAGGAAATCCATTCAGAGCTTTCCCCAATCCTGCTCAAAGAGCACAAAGCCTTCAAAAACCCCTATGGTTGAAAAAATGTTATGGTGGTTGCCAAGTCAGGCACTAAGAAGTTAGTAAATATTAAAATGGAGTCTTCTTTAATAATACTGTTCTTTCATGCATGTAACTTGGGACTTAACTTTCAACTGAATAAGCAATTGAAAATGCAAAATGTTTTTATAATCGTTATCTCATTATAGTAATACGGTGCTCGAGAACTTTTCATCATGCAGTGTGTGGGATATATTTCACTTTGGGACACATGGAAAATATGACAAGAAGGATCTTGGCCAGAGGTCCCTTGGTTCACCTTAGGCAGAAGTCGTCCCAGCGCTTTGAGGCTGTTTGATGTTATAGGAGCGCTCACTCCAGAAAAATCAAGGAGTAAATTAAGAAAACTGTTTTTTTCAGAGCAAGGTTTGAATGCTTCTCAGCATTCTTTTAATAGTATATAATGCTTTATTATAGTTCTATAATATTTCTGTAAGATGTGAATCAAGTGCCTGAGCCAACCTATCTTGTATCATTCTAGGCAGCCCAACTGGAGGGATCAGTGTGAGGTTGGTACAGATGACCTAGGATGGATGGGAGGTCTGAGCCCTTCTGCAATAACTGGATGAAAGGGAGATCCCAGGTAGCCCAAGTGACTCTCAATATCTGTGTTTATGCACCTTGTAGTTATTCTGACGATTACTGTTTTGCTTCAGGAAAGGAATATGTGAATGGAAAAAGTTACTATGAACAGTTTGATTTTTTTCTTATTTAATTTAAGGAGAGCAGTTAATTATGGGATTGAGTTTTCGTGAAGAAAGGACTGACTTTATCAGTTTGAATATACCTAGAGGTCTTAAACCAAGACCTTAAATATGGGATGATCTTATTCACTGCAAACAAGATTTATAAAATGTCTTCTTTTTCCTTTGTTTGCCCTCATGTGATCCAAGCTGTGGTTTCAAAAGGAATCAATTTGGTAACTTGTACATACATACTGTAGCCATCAAACCATCCCCATAGACTAGAGAAGATAGTCACCATGGCAGAATAAGTTAGTTTATATTTATACCCACTTTGCCTTGCTCTTGATTTTGGTGGTCTGTGGATAGATAATTATATTTTCTGTTTTCTTTATAAATTTGATCATTTATGCCAACATGAACAGCATAACATTACAGAGTGGGGTTTTTTATAGTTACCAGTATGTGTTAAAAGGCATATTTGACTTTAATTTTGTAAGCTTAATAGCCACAGGCGTTAACTAACTTTCAAATCTAGACAGAGACATTTCAGGCTTTTACGGATATTAGGATTTGTTAAATTGGATTTTTTTTCTGATATAACAGACTCCTATAGGAGTTTTACAATTCCAGACTACCCAAAATATTGGAAAACAGGGTGCAAGGACAAAAGGAGGATTCCTCTACTTCAGTATTAAAAGAATTGAGGAAACAATTTCATTTTTCTGTTCTGATATCCATGTTTTCACATGAATTCCTGCTCTACATTTCTGTTTTCTCACAAACAAGGACCTTAATCTGTTTCAAGTAAAACCCAACACATTTAAATGAATAACAGAGAGTTTCCAGTGGTTTCATTTTGCTTTGAGTCAGGATTCAGATCAATTTCACCAGCACTGGGCAACATTGGGAAGAGCATATCCTTTGAGAATGGGAAAACATTGATTTATTTTATATGTCCAATTAGTCCCATGAATTAAGCAACTCTGTTCAGGTATGTACCACAGCACTCCTCCTTTCAAAGCTGAGAAATTTGTAAAATCTTGTAGGAACAGGGCTGTCATGAAAAAAAGTGTCCTGATTTGAGGTGATTAGAAGCCACTGGAAAGATTCCCATTGATGCTGGGGCAAGCTTGTTGCAAAGGATCACATATCTATCTTTCGACAAAAATGAAACCTCTGGGTTTTGGTTTGGTTTGGTTGTTGTTTTGTTTTTTAACTCCAAAAAGAAACTTTTTTGTTGGGTTTCATAGTCTGTTCATTTTAAATGAAGCTGTAACTTGACTCTGTCTCTTAAGTTGCTGGAAAACATCAACATCAAACAATTAACACTGTAACAAGAGTTACACTGTAACAATTACAGTCTAACAGCATTAGGGGTGTAAAAACGTACTGCACTTTAAATATCGGGTTTTTCCATTTGGGGACAACTTGTGGGTTTTTGTCAATGTAAAAATATTCACATAGTTGCAGATCAAGCCACTCAGCCCCCTCCTTGCAAGGGTGAGGATTGCCACGCCAAGCACAAGCAATTAGCTGCACGGCACTCCTGCGACTGGTGGCCCCATCCCCGGCTGATTGCCCAGAGCTCCACTGCTGCTCATAATGCAAATTGTATCTAGTCCCCCGGTAATCGGGATCAGCGCTGCCTTGTCTGTCCACTCGCTGCTCATGCCCCCTCCACGCTGCAATAATGGTTTTGGTGGGCAATCAGGGAAGATGCCTTCTTGATTCATCTCTCATAATAGATTGTCCTCCTCAGGCAAAATTGAATAACCCCCGACATGGCCTGAAGGCAAGCAGTACGAATTCAATAAGTCTGCAGGGTCAATGTCCTCTCATTTTTGGCAAGCAAGTAATTATTCTGCACTAACATTCAGTAATAGGAGTAGGAAACTGCTGGAGATACCTTCCCCTGTACCCAGAATAGCCACCTTAATAGGATATTCCGCTAATAAGTAATTCTGCCTCATTCTGATGCCCCTTGCCTTCAGATTCTCTTTTCATGCACATTTCATGTACGAATTCTGCAGAGGCTTTCTACCAACAGCATCTGTGGGAAAGTTTAACAACTTCACTGTCTGTTGTTTAATATTTTCCACTTTTATGGGTTACAGTTGTGCTGTCTATTTGCTTTTACTGATTTGTGAAAGATTTATTATAAACCAAATACAGCTGTTCTCTCCTTTCATAAACTGAAACTATTTTGGCAAAACCTATTTTCCACTATGAAAATAAATTTTAAATTGCTTCCCTCACCCAACTTTCCAAGTGTGAGCCTCCAGTTGTTATTTAGTGTTGCAGAATAGGTGCCAGAGTGGTTGTAAGCTCACTTAAAGGAAAGAAAATACCTATTTTCAAAAATAAACAGCAGAAATGTTTTTTCTCCTTCCATCCCCCTCCTTTTCCAGCGGATTTAATATTATTATCTGCAGATCTCAAGACTTATGAATTTGAATATAAGAACTTTGTCCAATTCAAACCATTTTTGCACTCTGATTTTGAATTTATTTTGAGGATTGCCTGCATTTTATTTAGATACTTGACCTTTACCTTAAACTAATATTATTATCAACCTTCTACTATAATTCAATATGTTTTCCATTGCTTAAAATAGCCCTCTGCTTACTCTGAAAGAGCATACATTTCACTGGGTCAGTTTCCACTGGCAAAATTTGGATCAGTACAGTATTTCCTGTCATTTTGAAAGGGAATATTAAGTTCTAAATTCTTCAAGAATATTTTGGTATGGATTATAATATCCTTTCCCTTTTCCTAAACTGGAAAATTTATGATGCTGCATTTTTTAAATGAAGTAAGAAATAGAAGAATAGGAATCCTACTACTGTTGCTTCGATCTACACAGTTTGATATTTTTCTCCTGCTTGGGGATGGTTTCGTTTTGTATTTTCCTAGATTTAAATGTGTCTACTGCATGGAAATTATTGCTTTAATCATTGGAAGAAAGCTTTATCTCTTATCTCTTGAAAACAACGCACATATATTAATGAAGATTTTTGTATAATGGCAGAATAAGCACTTTCTATGACTGATTGATGGTTGATTATTGTAGGGCTGTAGGTGCACATCACAATGCTTCTGGATGAGCAGCATTCATTCCCAACATGAGAAAATTGTTTTAGTCTATACTGGTTCGATTTACTAGCTGGGGCAAAACTTGGGCTAATATTACTCATGTTATCTGTCAGCATTGATTTAAAGTGCAAGTATAAGAACATCTTGTGCTAATAATAGACCCAAATTTTTGTGAAATGCTGGTCATTATTGGTGCTGCTTAGCATCTTACACTAATAGTGATTGTTTTCCCTCTCTTTGATGCTTTTAAAATACTGTTTGCAGTACAGATTCAATATGATTTAATTTTACCATTGGAATGTCCTTGTTACAGTGTTGACAGCCCTGCATAAGATCCATCTTGATTTGTTTGTCTGCCAGCTTGGCTCCATAACACACACTGCTCCAGCCTTTGGCTCATAGAGGATTTAGTGATTTTTTTTTCACTAGTACAAAGTTGCCTTACCTAGTGCTCCAGCCAAAGTGCCCAAGATTCATGGTACTTGTACTGAAAGCTTACAAATGCACACACCTGATCCATGAAAAAGTTTCTTTGTGTGTCACTTCATTGCAAAAGAGGAATGATTTTCCAAGAGATCTGGATTATTGGGAACTGCAACCAAAGAGGGGTGAAATTAATGGAAATAAAGTCATGGAATCATTCTGGACTACTATGATGACTCTTTTAGTTCCGTATGTGTGTCTTGGACCCCTCTCTATGTCATACAAAAGCCATTGATTTTTTTAGGCAGATCAAATCATTGACTTCAACTTCTGCTCAAAAACTGCTGAATAAAAACTAAATTCACACAGTTGGTGTGGTTTTATCTTTAGTCAGTACATAAGCATTACTGACAGTAGCAAAATACTTCTTTTATTTGAATAGAGAATAAAGAAAGTAGACTTGTAAAAACTGTACTTCATCATTTGTTGGCACAAAGTTTCAAGCCTTCCTGTTCACTTCTTCCAGCTGTCTTTCCTTAATTCTGTTTTTATTTAGTCCAAAATTCCTGCTGTTTCTTAAATGTGTGTTTGTACATCAAATATTAACGTCCTTTGAATTGTTTGGGTTTGCCTTTTTTTGTCATATTAATGCTACTGTGAAACATTCCAGTTTTGAACCTAAAGGCAAGATGATATTCCAGAAATCTGTTAGTGAGCCTGAGTTTTTTATTATTTATTATTTTAAACTTTTACTATCTTTATTTATTTATTTATTTATTTGGTAACAGACAGGGTTACAAAAAGTCTCAGAAGAGGAACAACCCCCCAAACTCCAAAATTCATGCATTCAAATATGAGTACAAATTCCACAAGACTTAGTTGTGAAAAAAACATCACATGCTCTGATGGACAGATACAAGGGACACAAAAAGCTGCAAGGTAAGCACCAAAGGTGCCAGCAAGCCAAAAGAGCCTCATTCAAGTCAAGCATTCCAAACCAGGTTCTCATCTCTCTCTGTCCCTCTTGTGCGGGTGCAGAGAAAAGCTACAGAGAGATGTCTGCATCAGCAACTTCCTAGCTTAAGGGGATGTTGGTCAGGAGTGTAATATTATTTTCTGGCATGGATTTTTTCTCACAGATGTATTTGGGTAGTTACATAGATGGTTATTTCCCATTGATGTCAGAGATGAGGAGGTGAAAGGCAATAAAAGTGAGCTAGTTCTTCACTGAGACAGCATTCACCTTAAAGAAGTAATTGCTGAAAGATGTGTTTTTCTTAAGCTCTGCAAGTGGAAATTATATAAAAATGAAGAAAGTTAAATATAAAAAAACCCCCAACTATAGCATGCATCAGGGTTGACTATCCAAACGACATTGCAAGATGGGGTAAGCATGAATGTGGGCCAAAGTCCTCACTAGGGGACAATAATTTCCTGGCTTTGTATTATTGTTTCTGTCTGACATGCTATGTGTCATATGCATTTCTCCCTCTCATTTCCTATGGCTGTTTCTTTTTCTCCCTACTTTTAGCTACTGTTTGTTTGTTTGGCTTGGGGACAAAGGGGGAATTTTTTGAGGCTTTTTTTGTAATTTTTTTTTTGTGACCAGAATTAGTATAAACAGAAGGTATAAAATACCATCTTAAGATGCAATTTTTATTTCATTTGGCTTTGCTTCCATGTCCCCCCCCCATTTTCTTACCACTGCTAGTGCTTTTTTATATAGTGTTCCAGCAAACCGCAATTTGGTGTGTTTAGTGTTAAATATCTGAAGCCTTCCTAGGTTCTTTTATTATTGTTGTTCCTGTTATTATTACTGTTTCTCATTTTTGTTTCTTTTTTGTACCATCATGAATCAGAGACGAGTCATGGGTCAGGAACCTGCCTGACTGCTTGCTGTACCAAGAGAGTACAAGAGTTCCCGCAGTCAAGCATTTCCAGCACCCACATGCCAGAACAGAGAAAGCAGGCAGATGCACACAGAGGAGGGAGCACTGGGAAACAAGGATCAGCACCCTTTGCAGCGGTAAAGCAGATTGCCAAAGTGATTGCTGTCAAGTAGAGCTCTGAATCAGGATTGGAGAGTTAAGGAAGTAATTTCACAGGTGTTTATGGGTAACTTTATGTGCAGCATGGTAGAAAGTATGAAGATATGTATTTCTATGCACGAAAGGAATATTAGTGTCTGGAGCTGTGTGAAGACTGAACAACCAAGGCAGATGTCAATCATTTGATAATGAATGGACATGGGTGGTGGTGAAGACTTCTGAAAGTGAAGAAAAATAGCTTATGTTTCACACTGCAGAGAAGATAAATGCACAAGAGAAAGCCATTGGCAGAGCAATGAGCTAGGAAAATTATCTTAGTAGCAGTATTCATCTGGGCAAATATTTGTTAGTCAAACTCACATTTGCTTTGTCCAAGGATGTGGCTGATATTCAAGTTTCATTGTACAGGCAGATCAAGAAGTTTGCATCCTATGTATGTGTTGTAGAAAGTAGGCACAAGGCTTGAATGTAAAGAGATATCTAGGAAAATATACCCTGCTCAAAGCTAAGAGGTGGGAGATTGAAAAAAATAGGAGGGGGGAGGGTGTCTTTATTTTAGTCATATTGAGATGATGGCTTGTCATATCAGAGACAATGTCAGAACAACAAAATTAAATTTCAGTTTGGCTGGCAGCTCTGAAGCAGAAACGTAGATGTGTGTGTCAACAGCCTGGAGAGATTACATGCATTTTTTTTTTTTAAATGGAAGGATAAGATCAGCCAGTGATAGGGTGTAAAATAGAGGAAATTCAAGGATAACTTTAACTAGGCTCTCCAAAGAAAGCTGAGAAAAGGGATGAGAAAGCTCCTGACAAATAGGACAACCAAAGGAAAACATGAAGAGAGAAAACAAGAACCATGTGCAGAAGGATCAACTCAGGATCAGCTGAGCCAAAAGCTGAAGAATTGGTGACATCTTGCTGAGTCCAAGGTTGGGCTGGCCAACACTGACAGCTGCAATACACGAGTTTCACAATGCATGTAGAAAACCACTTACCTGATGTTTATTACTCTTCAAGAATGTGCATACACTGCCAAGGAGCCAAGTTATGTGAACAGGTGATGCTAAACTCCTTGCTCTTATGGGTGGCTAAGGTCCATACTGCAGGGGCCTGTGCTAAGCAGTTTAAATCAAACTTAGTTGCTTGTGTTATGCTCTCAGCTTACTGCTGTGATTGCAATATCCTATGGTTTCCAACTGGGATGGTCAAAGAGATCAAACAGAGGTAGGTGGTTGCAACATACAATAAACCACAAGAACTGATCCTGACAAGAGCAGATAGAGTGCTATCTCCCCTATTTTATGTCAGTGGTGAATAATAATACCAAAGGAAACTAATTAAATGCCACAGAGCCCAATTATTTTCTCTGTATTTGGCATCCTCCCCACATTTTTGCCTTTTCATTTCCTATCTGTACAACCTCTATCCATTTCCTCATCAATTGCTCTTTTCCATAACTGACTCATGAACAGCTTATTTCATCAGTCTGTTTTCACTGTATCTTTCCAAATACTGGTCTTGAACTGAGTCTAAGAATTAAACATGAGGTAAGGATGAACATTAAATACTCAGAAGTTACTGCTGAAGCTTATCTAGGCTGTCATTTTGCAATGAGATGGGCATTTAGGAATTTGGATCAGAGATGTATGGTGAAGAAGAGCATAAAACGTGATGGCAGAACTATAGAGACAGCCTTTGTTCTCCAACTCGCTGCAATGCCGTGCAGTTCTTTCCACTTCCTCCTGCTGGAAACAAAGCAAGGAGGTCATCAAGCAGGAGCCATGCATTTAAACAGGTATTTTCCCCTTTTTGCAGAGACTCAATTTCAATTGTAATGAGTGAGGTGTAGTGAGTCAGACATCTGATCCATCATACCAGGTCAAGTAACTGATTTTTTATTCCAAAACCAAACATGTTTCTGTGTGAGTGGAAAAAAATTACTCTTGCGAAACTTATTCTTAAGAGGTAGGTTCCTTTTGGAGGAAGAGTAAAGTACACATGAGCAATATCATAAATCTGGTAAATTCTCTTATTTTTAAAACTACACTCAGTTGAACAATGGCTTTCTGTTTTCCCACTTAAGTGTGTGTTTCTTTAGAAATTTTGTGGACTCATGTTCTACTTTAATAATTAAAATGTACCAACATTAATGGTGAAAAATAAGAAAAAAAAAAAACCTGTCTTCACAGCTACATATCTAAGATATGAGACTCCCATGCAAAGTCATAGTATTACAGACTTAGTTTGTGGGAAAAGGGGAGGGTTACTATATGCAACACTGTGATTAAAGCATCTGTTACTATTTTTTTTAATGTAACTGTGGTGTACATTATCTGAATGATTTCTAGTTCTCTCATATTCTCAGAAAAGCTAAAATGGGTATAATGTCCTTTAAGTCTCAGCTAGAATGCAGATTCAGCAACACTGAAGCTGCAAGAGAAATGGTAGCTAATACAGATATTGGATAAGAGCTTATTTGGAACCCACATGGTTGGAGTGAGTGCATACAGGGCTGGGCTGAGCTTACTGAACTAAGTACATTCCTGGTGTAAACAGTGTGGGCTCAACTTCACACTTTTGACTCTTAGTGACTTATGTCAGGTTATTCTCTTTCAAGTGCTGACATGAGAATAAGTTGTTTTCTAACACTGTAAAATTCCTTGACTTCTTAAAATTTGAAAATGTGAATCCAGTACAACATAAACTTAATGAGTTTAATTGTCATAAGTGGTAGAGACCTTAATTGTCACAAGTGGTGGAGAGCTCCAGTTCTGGTCACTTGCCTATTCAGCTCTGTTCCTCTTTATAAAGAGTGGTTTTCTGTCCTGAAATAAAATATAATGTTAATAGAGTGTAAAGGGTTTTCCATAAAATCTCCCCCACTGCACTGCAAGTTATACGTTAAGAATGTGTAAGTCTATGGAAGCATTTTCCAACTTTTGAAATCTGCACTTCGATAATTTTATAAAAACAAAACTCTGCTTGCTGAATGATCATGCACGGGTCCAAGAGAGAAACAGTCAGAAACTCCCTCCATCAAACTTACAGGCAAGAAAGGGGAATTGTCTGTTCTCCCACACACTTCCAAGTCCTACACTACAACCACATATTTTCTCCTTTGCTGTTTTTAAAAAGGTACTGCTTGTTGCTTTTAGTGTGTGACTACAGAGAGGGAGTCATAGCCTCCAGTTCAGCTGTTCTACCTGCTCCTCCATCACCAGATCCCTTGCAAGAAAGAACGTTTGCTGTCCCTATTCATGTCTCATTCTCATGGCATAGATCTCTTTTCTCCTCCTTTACATCCTGGTGTGGTTTTTACTAGCTTGTTTGGCTTGTTTATATGACAGCTTATTCATTGGTTTGATATTTCACTGTGTGCTTTATTTATGCAGTTGCCTGTTGGAGTCGGGAAAGGATTTCCCATAATGGCAGATTGGCTGGTCAGACTGGATTTTTCAGATTCCTCATAGTAGTGGTACTAAATGTTAGTGATTAAGTATAACCTTATGTCAGATATCAATAACAGTAACCAAGGCTGGTTCAATAATATGTCTAGGGGACCCTTCCTAAAATAAATAAAACATGTGGCTCAAGCCCATACCTAAAGCTCCCAGGCTTTAGAGACTTAAAATTTAAGCCCTGTAGTCACCTTTACAGGTATTTCTTCCCCAGTCTCACTCTTGGGAATATGAAACCACAGACACACAGTGTAATACAGATATTTATATTAAAAATAAAATGAAGCATACCTTGAATATTGCCATGGAGGCAATACCAACCTCTGAATCACAATTATTATTTGCCCCACTGACAGAGACTTAGTCATCATTTTTCATATCCATGGGACATTGTGCGCTCTTTTACTTTATCTGCCACTCTTTTCACTTTTCACTGTGAATTTTAACAGGTTTTCACAGGAATTTTAACAGGGATGGATGTCTGATCATGCTCTTCTCCAGCCCACCAAGCCTGTGGACCCTTGGGAAGTCCCTCCCAGTGCAGTGTCCTGACTGATTTCACAGCCTGCCTGTTGCATTAGCTGGCCCTGGCAGCATCTCGTGCTGGGGATGCTGCTCCACCACTGTCCTGGCTGGCAGCAAGGGGGCAGATTTAGTCCCATGAGGAACAGTCCCATCTTGACCACACCAGTTCTGCACAGGGTTGGAGACTCATCCAGAGTAAAAGAGGGGATCAGTCGACTGAAGTAATTTCATGACTTGTCCACGTGGGCAGCTTTTACAGGGTATGTGTCTTCTAAAAATTACTGTCCCTTTCCTGCAGGTACTGTGCCATACAGTGTTAGCTAAGTGTTGGTTTTAAACAACAGAAACATGCAAATATATATAAGTTCTGTTTTGTTTGCAAAGACAAGGGCTCAATAGGTAGCAAATGACAGAATTAAATTTTCCTCTTGTGTAATATCTTTAAATATATGACCATGCATTACATTTTTTTTTTTCTATGGGATTCCCATTTAGTTCATGGATTCCAGTACTAGAGTGATGAGTTGTCTAAAAGCTATTTACAGTGAATCACCTTTGTTTGAATGTATCTGGTGAACTTGAAAGAATTTAGTATTTCTTGCATTCTGGAACACAACATATAAGTCAATTAAGGTAATTAAGGGAGTTTTTTGAATGCTGACTGGGATTTGTATTGAAGATATTAGTTTCTGTCTCGGTAAATTGTAGAAGGAAAGACAACTTATGGAACAGCCACTTAAAACATAGTCTGACTAAGTAATAGCCTAATAATAATAAGAATGGCTGTAAATGAATAATACTAGAACAGGTTATTTATCATCACGACTATCACTTATTCCTTCCTTTCAACCTTCACAGAATAATAGGAAGACTGAAAAACATTGCCATACAACACATCTTTACCACTAAAATGATGGTGCTGTTAGTGCAGTTTCTGACAGTATATTATATATTAGTATATATAACTAATTCAGTCTTAATTTGAGTTAATATCCTATCTGAAAGATTTTCTAAGCCTGTTTATTACTTTCCTGATAAGCAAACATATTGACAGAGGGTACTTTGTATTGTGTGTACTTTACTTATTCTAAAATAAACCTATTGTTGTGGTTTGTATAAAGCCTAAATTGTATACACACACAAACATGCAAACATAGCTCTTGAAAATGTATTAACTGCATTGGATACCTAAACAGGTATTTTCTCTGTTGGCATTATTTTGGGTACAGTGTATAGCGAGTAAAAGAAAATACCTACTTTCAGGTATCTCAAAGCAACATTATTCACTTCTCAAATAAAAACCCTGCTAGTATTCAGTATTGAAAAATGGACATTTTTACAAAACACAGCTGTATCATTCAGCGTTTTCAGAAAGAACTAAAAGTGTGCTGTAGCAAAGTTGGTTGCAGCAAATTACTCTTGAAATGTACAATCATGCTAAACATTTATAAATGAGCCATTGCTATGATAAGTCAGCCAAAATAAAAGAGGGATATTTTTGTTTTGTGGTAAAATCTTGTGATTTTAAATACTTCTGCCCACTTACTTTTTGATTCTCTGAGTTAACTAATTTGCAGTGAGCCTCCAGACCTTTGCTAAAGAGTGGATGTGCAAACTTATTTATATGTCTTGACAACATCACCATCGTAAATTGCTTGAGCCATTGAAAAACAATAAACTGAACATGCTTCAAGAGGAACTAGTGCCTCTCATTGGTATTACCTTTTTTCAAGATGACAGGAGACCTCAAGAGGCCTGAGAGTTCTTGGTTGTATGAGTTTGTGACTAATAGGTGGTTTGATAGGACGAGTGCTCACTACCTAGGGAAATTGAAGCATCTTTGAGCTCGATACCCTTTGTGTCTCATTCTTTTGTAGGTTATCGTTGGGAGGCCTGCAGGGACCTCTTTTACCGTTTGCATCCACAGACAATATGCGATCAGCAAAATCTTCTTTGTTTTACTGTTGCTATTGATCTGCTGCTATTCCAGGCTATAGCTGATTTGCTTGTTAGCAGTAATTTAAAAAGGTAATCACAATTTTATAGTCTGTCCAACTCTCATATATTTATTTCTTACCTAATTAAAAGTTACAAACTTAGCAGTGAAAAGCCTACTTTTTAGCAAATGAGGGACAGTTTGTTTCCTGATTTTTCATTTCTCTCTTAATCTGAAGATTGCTCTGAGGGTAGATGGAGACAACTGCATAGTTTACCCAGACATTTGCATTTAAGAAACCCAGGTTGTACAAGGTTGTAAATAACGTAGTGACTCACCAAAGGTACACAAGAAACTCATGCTTATGCTAAACCGAGTAATAGTTTGTGAGAGATTTTGTGCTAGCAGAGATGGCAGATAAGAGGAACACATCATTACAATCTGCCTATGTGTCTTGTACATTTTTCTTGACATCACATAAGCATGAAATAAAAAGAGGAAGAAATATGATGGCCAAATTACATGCACTATAAATTGAATTAAGCTCATCTGAATGTCTGACTACATCCCCAGTCTTAAAACTGAGCTGGGTTTCTCACTGAATTTGTCTTTCTAATTGAGCTAAAGAGCTGTATGATTTCAGTATGATTAGAAACATATAGAAGTGAAACACATTTCAGAAAGAATATGAAGGAGTATACTGAGAGGTTTCACACAGGTTTCACACAGATTTAACCTTTCTAAGACCCTCAGCCAACCTCAGTGTAAATGGGCAGCTGTACATGTGGGCTGAAGACTCAAAAGCAGCTTCCACTATTCATAAGCAAGACAGGAAAAAATGCAAGTTTTGTTTATTATTTTTTTTTTTTTACTCTTACCAGTCCAGTTCAGCTTGGGAGGCAAAGTTTTGTCCTGCAATTTCTGTAATTTTCTTCCATGAAATTCCAATATCTACATCCAACAGCAGTGTTTATTATTTAAAACTAACAAAAAAAAATCAACCTGAGTTGCACCTGGGATTTGGTAGCACTTGTATAGCACCATGTTTTCCCAGTCCCTTAGATAATACCCTATCCTTGAACAGCTTCACAGCCCAAACCTCTACCTGGAAAGGCACCACTTTCAGCACCAATGGTTTGAAATAATACCACACATTTTTCTTATTTTGTATTCACTTGTATTCACTTCAAGATCTACAAAACTCCAACCTTGCTCCTCAAAACAGGCATCCCAAGAAATTCCTGTGACCACATGCTCTGGGCACACTATAAAGCTGTGGGCTCCAGATAGAAAGCTGTGGCATTGATCACTGCCTTCAGGTGATCCATGTATTTGTCTTAACTGGTCCTGTTAAAAGCTCACCAAAGTGCTGTGTTTATCCTAGATGTATTTCTCCACAGATTTACCACAAACTGCTGAAATTTTACTTGCCCAGGGGCCTGTCATAAAACATTTTGCTAGGTAGGGTTGCTAAAGACTGGAAAAAAAGTGATAATCTGAGTGACATGTCTGAGTACTGTTTTACATGGCACTTGCAGTAGCCATCAGCAGATAACAAAGTCCATTGTAACATTGGTGAGACTTGAGTTACCACAGAAATGCTGGATTACTGTATCATGTATTTACAGCTCTCTTAACATGACTGTCAGATTGAGGATTCCTGTAAGTGAAGCAAAAAGCCTCCAAAAGTGGCATTTCTGCCTCTTCCAGTGGATGAGACAAGACCAAGTGTCTTTTGGATATCCTCTGCTGGGAAGCCAGCAAACTGAAACAGTCTTGCATCCTGCTGCTGCATCTGCCCTGCAGAACCAAGGAAGAGCTGCAAAGTACAGATGAGAAAAATGCTATTTCATGGCATTAAGCCAGTACATCAGGAACAACCATGAGCCCCTCTGAGCACAGCAGCAGTTAAATTAGTCTTAATTAACCCTTAGAGGGCTAGATGACAACCGTACAACCTTCTAAGGGTAATGGTCAGGGTGTTACTGCATTGCCCCTGAAACAATGTAGGAGGCAGATGAGGGTTTAGGGAAGCTGATTCCCTTCCACAACAGGGATGTGGTGCTCAAACCTCATGTTGCCACAGTCTGTAAGCTGTGGTTCACTCTCAGATCCATGTCTTTGGTTCTTGTTTGCTTCCCAAGCAGTTACCTTTTATAGCAGATTTTCATTAATGGCCAAATCCAGATAATAATGAAATAGATATGGGTTAAAATAAGAGTTGAAAATGTACAGGCCCATGGAGACTTCTTTGACTAGTTCGACCCTGACAGTCACCCTGGCAGATTTCCTGGCTCTAGAATATGTGTTTTTACAACAAAAGTAGTGAAAAAGTTTAAAAATAGATATACTCAATGAAAAAAAAAAAAAGGAGACAAACAAGCATGAGTAACCATTTTTAATTACTTGCAATAGCTGTGTTATTTGTTTTCAGTCCTTATCAGTCACCTGGGACTTGTTAAGCCTATAACAAGCCACTACTAAAAGTATCTGGCAGGCACAAGAGACTTGTGGTGTCTTCCCACCTCAACTTTTTTTAAATAATTAAAATAAAGAGGGAAGAATAGTGCAAATCTACCTTTTCAATAATATTTTTCTTATTATTTTTGCCTTAAATGAAAACTTTTAGTATTTTCTTTCTTCCACATTCCTCTGATGGTATTCCCAGTTTCTTGGTACCTTTTTCTTTACTAAGTAGTATATCTGCTGGAACCTGAAGCCAGTGGAAACACAAACTATTTCAAAAAAGTAGTATTCAGGAAGTATGGAATGGTCTTCTGTAAGACTTCAGATATTTTTGTTAAAGTAAGATCAGAGTATTCTATTAACTGGATCCTAAGAAATTTGTGAAAATTCTGAGTTTCATAAATGTTTCATTCCTGTATCAGTTTCCATCTTCACAGCCATTAACCAAATGAACAGCTTTGGCTGTTTCTGTTGACTGCTTGGGCTGCAGCCATACAAGGAATTATCTATCACTCCTCTGAAGGATTACCTTTTTTACTGCTATGTTCTGGCACTGTTTTCATGAAAAAGTGCTAATAGAGCAATTAAAATACATACAATACTGTGCTTTCATAGAATTGAGACATGCATTTCCCATTATCTCAAATTTCTAAGCAGTACATAAAGATTCAGCCACTCAGCTCTTATTAAAGTCAATGAGTGAAAGCACATGTAAGATTTTGGCAGTCTTATCCCAAATAAATTTATCCCTGGATAAATTTTATGCATGGAAGCTGCTCAGGTGTTTTTGAGACCAGGATAATCTTTGTCTTAAAAAAAAAATAAAATATTCTTTGCCTTATATCTGATTTAATGAGATGCAACATAGCTTGCTTTAATTGGATATCTGACAGCTAATTGACTCTTCAACATAACAAGCCACAATTTCAAGTAATAGATGTTAGAACAACCTTTGATTGCCTTTTGGCCTCACTCACATCCCAAAGGACTTCTATGCTCTAATGGGTAGAGCGAAGACCTCTGAGTGAAACCCTTACAGAGGACATGGGTCTACTGAGGAAAGCTCCGTGGAGGGTGGAAACTAGAAGAGGATGGAAGAGATCCATAAGAAACTGCCAGGAGTATAATCCAGCATCTGTAAATGTTCAAAGTCTAACACTACTCCAGTGAAATCAATAGGATTTTCTCGGGATGAATAATAGCCAGTTTGATGATATTATTATGCTGATTAAGAGAATAGTCCTAGGAAATAGAATCAAAAGCATTGCTTGCATCAGTCCACTGACACCGATGTTTTCAAATACAACAGCTTGTTGTATTTGAACAGCTATGAAAAGATCTGGTAAAGCTAACAGTGTCTGGATCTTGTTAATTTAGATTATGAAATTTAAAAAAATCTTGCAGAAGGATTTTTAAAAAGAAAAGATTTTAAAAAGAAAGTACATGATATCTAAAATGGGTTTTCTCACACCTGTTTGTAACGCTTACATACACTCTGGTCTGTATAAACCACAGGCTTTCTTGCTTGTATAACCATAAACATTTTTATTCACATTTAGGATGGCATTTTCTTCTAATTTTAAAATCCTTCACTGAATTTCATTAAACCACTTGTTGAACCTTACTCATTTACTGTCTCCATGAAGTTCAGAGGTAGATGAGAGCGACTCCAGTTTCTGAGGAAATTTGTGTTGATACTCTGGTTTTGTGAAACCTTGTGGAGATGAACCAAAGCCACAAATGCCAGCCCACATCTAATTCCCCCAAAGTCCAAAGAGATTCAGATCTGCCACCTAGAAAGATTCTGCTCAAAATCCAGGCTGATCTTTTATTTGTATCACACCCCATAAATGTAAATCACAATGGCAATTTCAATGTACTTAAGTTGCATATAATTGGTTCCTAAAGCTGCCTGCCACTGAAAAGAAGCATATTAAATTCAGATTTCCAAAATTCCCTATGTCCAATCCCCATTTATGTGCGGTGGGTTTTTTGTTTGTTTCTCCCTTAGAAGCTGTGCTGATGTTGGTTTCCTTTTCAGCATAGCTAATAAAAGAAAAATTTTAGAACTCTAGGTCATTAAGCCGTCAGGAAATCTATAAAATTAATTTCTTGTTGTAAATCAGATTTAAAAAGAATTAAAATGGAAAATCTCATAATGACTCTTGAAACCTCTGAGTAGTTAAAAAAAAAGACAAAGAAAAGAAAAAAGAGATAGTACAGGGAAGTATATTTTTTAGGTATCAATATGAAAACTAATGTTTTTTGCACTCCTGTCTGAAATTTAGTAGTTATTAAAAAAAAAAGGTAAGTAATGGAGAGCATTAAAACTACAAGAAAACCTTATCAGATCAAATGCTCTACATGTTTTGTAAAAGTTGTATTAATCTCATCTCACAGGAGCTGTCAGTGTTACAACTAACCCTGGAGCTGTAAAATGAGCTGTAAAATGGATTTGATTCCAGAATATTACAAGTTCTGTCATTATGGGTAAGATTAACAACAGAGCCTGATGGAGGGCTACTGTTCTTAGTGATGCAAGGATGTCTAGGGCAAGAAACAGCTCTCTGATTATAGCTATCTTAGTGGAAGGGAAAGGGCAAAAGGGAGCACATTGAAATAATTACAGGTAATAGAGAGATTAATGCTCTGAGCAAGGTAGTACTGAAATAATTTCATGGGGACAGGTTATAGGAAAGGTTATGTCCAAATTAAGTTAGCGGCTTTCATACTGGAATGAAGTTATAATGTCTGTATGACTGGACAATGTGATAGAGCATTGCATAATCTGTGAGATTTATCTTCTCAGCTTTTAGCAGGATTATTGTACAGGTTCCTGTATATGTTCTGTTGTCATCTATGCCTTTGGGATGTAAATACCAAAGTACTCATGTGTGAAAACAACAGGAAGGGCATCACATGCTGGGATTTTTGAAGAAATGTTTTCTGCACAGTTTCTTTGCAGGCTGTAGACCTGTATTCTCAGCTTTGAACTGGTGCCCTCAATACAGGGGGGAATTTTGTCTTTGACTTCAGCAGCAAGGACATCTCTGTGCTGGCTCTTGGTGGGCATTGTTATGAGATCACAGGGACATTAGCTGGGGAATAGGAATGCCTCTGTTAAACAGTGGCCTCTATAATGTATGTTGCGTTCCCTAAACCCACGGTTTTGCTTCCAGTTACGCACCCATGCAGCACACTTACTGACACAACTGTGTGTTCAGCACTGCCATGAGAAAACACTGTGCAAGCAGGATGTAGCATGGCAGGATGCTTACAAGTGCCAGCTTCCATTCAGCCACTCAAGGGAAGGACTGGGACAGAGAGGGAGGTCCCCACGGTAAAATCGTTTCGGGAGGAAAGCGGCAGTGAGAGCTTGAATTGGACATGGTGTGGAGGAAGTAGGACCACACAAGGTCCTCCAGAAAATGGAATCAAGAACTGGAGGCAGAGTGTTTCAGAACTGTGTTTTATATGTGTGAGTGGTGGGAAAGAACAAAGATACAAAACAATAGAAAGCATGAAAAATATGTTTTGGGTTTTTTTCCTTTTACTGAGTGGTTTGAAAGTACAAGCCAAAGTCTGAGTTGTCACTGTATTTCTTTATTCTTATTTCTCTGGCTTCTGTTAGAGGCACACATTACAAACCTTGCAGGAAAAGAGAGCAGACAATAACGCAACTTGGAACTCTACTATTGCTTAAACAGTGCTACAACTTACGAGTGTAGATGTTTTACCAAAATTTCAATTTCTCATTTGTGCTATACCAAAAAGACAAGGGGGAGCAGGATTAAATACAGAACACTTGATTATCTCCACTTAACTGCACAAATGGCATTCATATGTTAGGTGTTTTCCTCTAATTGCATTTTTGTTTCTTCCTTCAGAAATAAAAATGCCTGAATAAAATGAAGCTGAACTTAAGAAACAATGTTTTCCTAAGAAATACAGTGTTCTTCTTCTCTTGCTGACTTTTTGCTCTCGTGTTCATCAGGGTTTATTCAGTGTGGTAGCTGTGATAATGTGGTTCATTTGTCTCCATACACATATGCACTTACACATAAGCTACAACTGCAGAAACCACAAGTGTGTGGTGGGATGGAAAAATGTTTTAACCTTAACTCCACCAGGATCAGGTCCAATGATGAAGTTTGGTTCTGCTTTTGAAGATGAAGAGATGATAGTAAATGTGAGAACATAGCCACATTCCCACTCTAAGATGCCCAGATCATAACAAGGAATCCTGGAGGGAGGTTCATCTCAGATATGTCCCTGAGCCATGGCTCTTTGAAAGAGCAAGTCACATCCAAGCAGCTGGTATTGCCTCAAAACACAATATGCTTTCTTGAATGTAAAACAGACCTAGGCCACACTGGCATCAGTAGCCTATGTCCCTGGCTTCCATGAGTCTGGGTTAGTCTTTAAACAGCAAGTTTGTTAGTACAGAAAGCCTGTTACTTTAAAATTACTCCTTAGGGTACCACATTTCATTTTCAGTTTTCTGTAGACTGACCAACACCACAAATAGTTGGGGAAACATGGCAATGTCAGGAGTGAAACAGAGCAAGAAAAGACAATGGAAGACACAAAAATCTTCAGCTGAAGAAAAAGAATGATTTTTCATATGCATATGTTGGTTTATCACAAAGGATCAGAGAGAGAGAATATATTGGAGTTAATCTGTACCTCAAAGCAGTGACTACTGGGAACAGTTAATAACATTTTTGCTGTGACTTGTTTCTGCAGTCCATTCTAGTTGGTGTCTAGTAGCAGGGCTGTGATCTCTAAGAGCTTGCAATCATTACATCTGAGTTCAGCTTCTCAATCTGTATTGGTGTTAACAGGGATCAAGCAGCTTAAGAGCTGAGGCAGCATTTTAGAAATGAAGGAGTGTCGGATCACTGAGTGCATCCCTTGCTAGTTCTCAACAGTAAGTTGTTATGTTTTTAATTGTCAGCTGTGACACCGCTGCTGCTGGAGGTTCATTATGGCACTGGAATTGGAATGGACCACCAACTCAGTCCTATTTGTTGATCTGCTAGACCCAAGAATAAAAGAAAATGTGGCATCTGAACACCAAGAAAACATCGGAATTAAGGAGAAACGTAAGAATTCTTCATGCATAGTATGTCATGCAATGTTTGAATTATTTCTCTAGCAAAATAATTCTGTGATCTCAGGTTCATAATTCTTTCTGTTAATGTAAATATATCTCATTAACAGATTGGGGGTTTGTTTCTGGCGAAGAATATTTCTCTTTGGCCATAAGAAATACATATGTCCTGATATGAGATGTGGATGAAAGACAGGAGAATAAAATTCAGTTAAATTCTAATACCATGGGTCTTTGTCAGACTGCTAACTACTTCTAGGTCCCTTCATCACATGAGAAGCTCCAACAAGTATTAGTATGCACCAAAGGTTTTTGAGATACAGTGGAAACACTGATGCTGCCCTGCTGTGGTAATTTACACACAGTATATGGTGTAATAGACTTTGATTATGTATACACCTAATTCCCTCCCTGTGATGGACTGTGATCTGATATACATTCATAATCCTTTTGTAATGCAGTCTGTGGTTGCTGAAGGTTAATTGATAGCATTTGACTAATAAGGTATTTTGCTGTTGGAAACAGGTGGCACTCATTTGGAACAAAGGCGGTACAGAAGGATCTGAAAACAGCAAAGCAAAGATATCATTTATAATTAGATACATGATTTGAAGTGTTACCTCTGAAGTACTCAGAGGTAGCTTGTTATCATAAGAGAGATAGGACATCTTCAGAAATCTAGCTGGCTTGTTTTTTTTTCTGTAGACCCTTTCAAGACAGGTTGCGTTAAGAACAACATTGTGTCAGAAAGAAACACCACCAGTGACCATAAAAATGCAGAAGAGTAGTGGTGACTAACTTAAATTCATATTAAAGAAATTAAATGAGCCCAAGTCATATACACATTACATCAATTAATTATTCTATTTCTTTTTCCCCCTACTACCCTATCAAGTATGTTGTGTATACAAATTGTACTATTATCAGAAAAAAAAGAGCGTGTGTCCAATGAACATGTTCAGTCTGACTCTTGGATTGCTGTAGATCAAGCTAGCATTGATGTTTAAAACAACCCTATCTAAAATACAAGGAATACATAATTGTGTCTTACCACCCTCAGTATCAGTGCCTTAAACCTCTGCTTAATGTTTTAAGCTGTGAGTTTATTGTAGAATCAGGTGCACAATTAGTCTGAGGATGTGAGTATCACAGCAAAGTGATTTTTGTGTGCTAGCCAAATTAAACACTTAGTGCTTTTATTCATTGCATTAATGTATGGTGGTGAATAATTATATGGGTATACTTCTCTTTTTGATGTCATGCTCTCAGACTCTTTAGAGTTTTGTTTTTGTGATATCTTGTCTATGCTTAATGTATACTGTTTAGATGACTTTAATTTAGTTAGTAATTCCTTTATTATTAGAAACTTTGATACAAATGTATCGCAGCATTACAGATATTTTTATGAGTGATTAATTAATAATTGATGGCTATAAACAAGTTTTTATTTTTAAACCTAAATAATAGTAATTTGAATAATTTAAAATCTTAATCCTAATTGCTACAGAGTCAGGAGACCATGCCTTTATACAAGACAAAAGGTACAAATTACAGAAGGGAGACCAATAAAATACTGGTTTTGTATTTCTGAGCATTTTGTAGCTCATTCAGAAGACCTCAAAGATTGCTTCTTGAAAATATTGCCTGTAAAACATTTTAAAGCTTCCATGTCAGTGCTTACAATTTTCTGTGTAACACCCAAAGTCTTACTTTCATAGGAAATTATTCAGCCATTCTTCAGCTGTGGTCCAAAGTTTGTGTTGGAAACAATTTTGACCTCAAATGCTGGAAAAGAAATCACCAAAATCACTAGAGATCAATGTCTATGCACAGTCACACAACATAGACTGGCTGAAACTTTTAAGAGAGTGTTTTGGGGAGATGGGAGTTTAAGGTGGAAGATCATGGTACTGCTCCTTCTCATCTCATCACTGGCAAGGGATTTCAAAGGCTGCTGTGCCTTTGCTAGGGCCAACATGGTCTTCCCATGCCCTGAACAAAAATGCAAGAAGTGATTTTTAAGTTAAACGCCCAACACAAAAGCAATCACATCAGAAATAGAGATCTCTCAAATATATTATGCATGGACTAATTAAACTGTGGCCTGGAATTAACATGAAGAGGACTAGAGTATATCACATGCTGTGTACTATCCACAAGTGGTATGCAAGGGCAAATATTACTAGAGTAGCAGCGTGTTAATCTTATTAATTCATACCTTGTTTAACTAAGAGAAGGGTCTCTGCTCCAGAAGCAGATGCAGTACCATCAAAATGCGTGTGTGTAACCAAAAAGTATCTTATGGTCACTGGGATATTAAAATTTTGACAGTTTACAGTCACATTTCTTTTAGCATTGTTGGCACCTGAGCAATTGATATTTAAGTGTTTATTAATGGGACAAGTAAAACACTCCTTGTCTTGGGGAACTAGGTTGTATACAAGATTTAGAATTCTCCACAGGAAAATGTACAACCCTCTTGTACAACTGGCAGTGTTATTGTAACGCTGCTGCTGTTGTGCTGAGGGTTTTTTGGCTAGGATCTGACCTGGAACAATGGTCAGGATCCACTGCACTAGCACAGACCCTATTGTATCTGTGGAGTCCCTGCAACCTCAGTCCTTTGGTCTGTTTTCACAAACAGAGCCTTATCTGGATGTCAGGATGTCAGGATGGAAGAAATCTGTGCATAGGAAAAGAGACCTTATTTATGTTTGTCTACCTGTCACTGACCTTCTCTCTGCATACGCTCCAGAAATGCTTTTCAGGTGGAGCTGCGCCAGCACTGCAGCTCTCACTGAAACCAATTCCTCTTTGGTAAGGGGGCAGAGTACTGACATTTAGATAATTTGGTTTTAGATAACTTGGCCTTATCTCATTCATTCTAGTCTGCATGATATTTTCTATTACAAGCATTCTTTTTCTCCAGATTTTGGATTGCAAGAAATATCTGTAATACTCAAAGGCTTTTCAAAGCAGAAATCTGCAAACAGAGTCGTTTCCTAACACCATGGGCCTCTGTAAGTAACTGAACACCTAATCACTCCAAATAAAACTAATTGCTACTAAGCAATACTATACTGAAATATCACACTGTCATAAATTGATATGTAAACTTTGGTAGTGCCAACAACAGCTGCTTTATTAGAGTTATTGTGACTATCTATCAAGTCTCAATGTCTGAATGTTCCTTGTGGATCATTTTTCCCTGGTCAATTCTGTCAAAAATTTCTGTCCTAGCATGAAGGAAGTGCTTTGTTTTTTAAAAAACTTAGGAGTATTAAATTTCTTTTCCACCTGTCCAGATTTCTTCAGAGAAGTGCTTTAAGGATAGACTGTTTCAAGAGCTCTGTGGCCTTGCTGGTTCAGATAGCATAGGTAAAATGAGTGAAGAGTGTCTTGATAAACTATTGACTAGTTCTAACTCTAGAAAAAATGGACATGCTTCACTGAAAAATTTAAACTTCTCTTTTGAAACATAGAAAAGTTGGGAGCTTTTGAGTGACAAGTCAGACACCTCAGTTTTGGAGGTAAAACTCATGCATTGAGGTAAAAACATTTTAATAGGATGAGAAAGGAAGGGGAAATTATAATAATGATAAAATTATATACAAGACAAGTGATTCACAGTGCTCACCACCCATTGATTGATGTCCAGTCCATCTCCAAGCAGGAATTGGCACATCTCAGCCAACTCTTCACAGTTTCATTGTTCAGCGTGGTGTTGTATGGTATGGAATATCCCTTGAGTCAGCTGGGATCAGCTGTCCTGGTTGTATCCCCTCCCAACTTCTTGTGCAACCCCAGCTGGCAGGGCAGTATGAGAAGCTTCAAAGCCCTTGATTTAGTGTAACCACTGCTCAGTGACTTAAAACATCAGTGTGTTATCAACATTATTCTCAGCCCAAATCCAAACCACAGTACTGTACCAGATATCAAGGAGAAAATTAACTCTATCCCAGCTGAAACCAAGACACTTTTCCATTTTTTTTACTGTCCTATACCTTTTTCTTTGCTTATAACAGCCAACATGAAAAAAACGTTCCCTCCTTCTGACACTGCTTACAAACTCTGGAGAGAGGCACTGATGACTGTTTCAGGTCAGTTTATTCAAATTCTCCATTAGGACTTAGAACGCACCTGTGGGTTTCCTACTTTGCTGCAGTGCAGGCTGCTGCTGCTGAGCACAACACCAAGGAAGACTTTGAGCAAATTCAGCAAGGAAATTAATTACAGACCTACCTAGGTTGAATTCTGAGACCTGGAAATGGCATCCAAGCACACTTTATTAATAAACTCTGCAGGAACCCTAATTTGCTTTGTCTTTGTTCTCTGCTGTTCCAGCACAAATCAAATAAATTAGCTTCAAAAGGTGGGAGATCATGTTCCCAGGTCTCCACTGACTTGGACACACAGAGTTGGATATGTGAGCTGTGAACTGGGACCACTGTCTCTACTATACTGACTATGTCATGATGCTGAATGAGGTCTCGCTGCCTTCATCTCCTACTTCAGTTTGTTTGACAGCCTCAGGAGCTGGTGGGTTGGTTGGTTTGTTTGTTCTTGCTTTTTAGCACTGTGTTTCTTCTAGTGAGGTAAATAACAGGGAGGCCTACGATAAATTTCACATGGCTCCAGCGTGATTGCAGAGGCCTGTGGTCAGTTCTCCATCTTAAGGTATTTATTGGCACTTATTCTTGGGTAAACCAGATGTCACTCTTAAGAGTCATCATAACCTTTCCTCCAAAAAAATACCATCAATTTCCATCCGTATTGTTTCTGGTCCACCCAGGTCCATGGAAGTAATTTCAAAGACTTGCATTATTTCGGTTAAATTTTAAACTAATTTGTGTTTAAAGTTGCTATGTTCCATACTACTGCCCTGTTTCTGTCCTGAGCATTTCAAGTCTGCTAGAATCTTTTGTAAAGAGTGAAAATGTGGAGGAGAACGTTGGTTTAGGCAATTAAAACTTGCAGTTTCATAAGATCAGTGGATTCTGAGGTATCCTTTTTCTAAGGTATTTTCAGGGAGCTTATAGGGTAACGTCGAGATAATGATGATGGAAATAATGCAGTTGTCAAGAATTGCAGATATGCCTGACTCTTCTCATGTTATTAGGAGATTCCTTCTTTTTTATCTCTTCTCTTTTTTTCACTTATCTTCCCCCCGGAATATTCTTATCCAATGAATGCTCAAACATGTAATTTTAGATTGTGGGCTTTTGGTATGTGAGCATGTACTGGTGGTAGGGTTTCTGTATAATGACTTGATAAACCTGTCAGGATTTTACTAGTAATGCATAATAAATGTGGTTATTATAGAAGATATCCCTTTTCCAACAGTGGCTATTTGGTCTTTAGCAGGTTAGGAATCTTAATTCTTCTGTAATTCTCCTTCTCTCTTTTCTCCTCACCTTTTCTCTTCCTCTTCACTGATTAAGGACTTCAGTAGATTGTGGTTTCATATCTTTCAGTCTTTGGGTAAGAAAAAGCAGCGATAGTAGACATGCAGTTTCTTGTAAAAATAAATTCTATTTCTATTTGCTAAAATTATTTAAACTACACACATTGTGAATTGTTTGGAATGAAGTTCAATCTTTTAATATGACTGTTAATCCAGCTTGTTTTTAAATCACATAACTTCCTCCAAAGCATCAGTCCAAACCTATACCTCGCCTTTCAGCCACCACCGTTTTCCAGAGGAAACACAATGCTGTAGAAGACTTTTGGAAGCTGCCTGCACTTTCTTCCAAATGTGTCTATTGATGTGGTAGGGGAAATCAGGCAGAAAGCCCCAAGCTTTCATGCCAAAGACCTTCAATACCACAAAAGCATGCATTTCCTGGAAGCCTCCACTACAGTAATCTTCTGAAGAGGATTATGCATTTTAAACAGCCAATTAGGTGTGATTAGGAAGAAAACCTCCAAAGATCCCAATGATGAGAGAGAAGGAATGCAGGGAAACTGACAGCTGTTCATGGATGAACAAAGCACCATAAATAGTCAAGAAGTTACAAGCAAAGGGAAAAGAATGGGCCTGTAAAGGGAGAGGAAGAAATGACTGGTTTAAGGTCATAGCTTTGAACCAGCAGCAAAACCCCACTAATCTGGGTCCCAGACCAGGGCATTAAACTCCACTGTCTTCTCTGAAATTGCAGGAAAAATGCCTGCTTTGCTGGGAGATAGGAATTATTTACTACTGAGAGCTATGGGAACATTTTGAGTAACACATGACAAATCACAAAATACATATTTTAAAAAGTTTTTCTACCTTTTCAGCTATGACTTTTGTCCCATTTCATTTCCTTTATGCGGCTTGAAGTTGTGAAATACCATGCCAAGAGTCCAAAATATTGCAGCTGTTACATCTTCCCTTTTTCACTGTACAGCAACCCACATAAAGTGGTGATTCTTCCATGCCTTTTATAGCTATCACTTACCATTTGAACATTCTAATGGGAATGTGTAAGTCTGTTTATCAAGTACTACTTGAAGTTTTCATGTTAAAAGGCAAGGTTTCCCTTTTTTTCTGCTTAATTTCTGGATAGAGAACACAGCTGAAATTATGCATAGCTTCAAATGGTCCTTTGAATAATTTAACTATCTGAAGAATGGCACAATTTTTGCAATGATATAATTACAATCTTTTTCATATTGTTTGTAAAGCAGCTTGTGGTGTTTGTGTTTGATTTTGTTTGGTTTCTTTCTTTTTTTTTTTTATTTATGGAAGCTAATTTGAGGCTGGGATAGGGACATAATTCTTCCTACTGCTGTTTGCCTGCTCTGCAAGTAGTGGAGAATGATATCTTTCAGTTAGTCTTTAAGACCTTGAATGTTTCAACTGCATGCAATATCTGTGTCTTGTGGTATTGCGAATAACTTCTATTTTCCCATTACAAAAAGAAAAAGAAAAAAAAAATTGACTTTTGATTTTTAGGAATTCACACAGAAGAGCATGATCTGGTCCAGGTATGTAATCTCTTAGAATAAAATTTTTGCTGGAAACCAGGATCCAGAGCTGCTTCATTTGCAACTTGCTTTAGGTTTGGGTTTTTTGCTTGTTTTTAGACAATTCATGCATCCAAAATTTTTGGTGAATTTGTGGCTCCTAATTATTACCTGGATTTTGCCGTTCCTTAAAGGAAGGTGCTTGAAAACTATGGTAACTGTGAACAAGCAGACCAAGCGAATAGAACTGTGCTAATGTGTGTTTTTCAGCAGGTTTTTCAGTGAATCATACTGAACTGTAGAAAAACCAAAAATTAGGTCCAGGAGCAAGCTCATGAGTAATAAATAAATGTCTTTAATAATTGAAATTTAATTTTCAGAACATGCCATACTGTTCACCTTTCAATTGAGAAAACTGTAATTAAATCTGTGTCTCTGTTGAAGTCCTGGTTGACAGACATGATCCTCCGAAACTTATTCAAGATACTTTCCTTCTTCTCTTTATGAGTAAATGTAAGCTTGATTGCTAATGCAGACTTCAATGGTAAACATCTATTCCTAAATAAATCCCACACTGGATTTCTGTTCATCTCCTCTCTGGCTACATTTCAACTTACACAATTTTATTATGTGGCACATGTATTGTAAACTGCCAGAATGAAAGTCTGAAGTTCTCCAGCTCAGACCATCACACCACACAGAGTGGGCTAACATTGAATTTAGCAAATACTCTCTTCAGTGTTTGTCCATTTTTGAGTGTTCTTTAAACAGTGAAGATACAAGTAGGATCATGGGTTTGTCTCATTGTCCTTTTGCGTCTCTGCAGTTAGAAGGGGCTCTCACTGGGCCTCAACTCTGCAAATTTCTCAGTGTAATGTTGAAAAAGGGCTCTAGTCACTTTAGTCTGCTGATTCACTGCATCCTCATCAATATTGTTTTGCCATAGTGCTGTAAATTTGGTCAAAAAGGAATTTCTTTTTATGCCATTAACCTGATGTAAGTCAGGAAACTGAACTAAACACATTCTTCTTTAGCCGCCAAGTAGGAGCCATATCTTACCCATTCTGTTTCTATGGGTCAGCCAAGACCTAACAGTGAATGCAAAAAAGATTAAACTAAATAACCTTTGCATGCTTGTAAAATAGCCATTTCACAAGGAATGGTTATATTATTTTTAATAAATAAGATTAATTTTTTATTAAGGTGACTAAATCTTGCCAAGCACAAAGAATGTTCTGTTCTTCAAAAAACTAGGGTAGCAGAGGCTTGAATTTTGGCATTTGTCATTGCTGTGATGGGTTTTCTCTTTTTCTGTGTAGAACTAAAATAATATGTATTGCACATCATCTTACAGCATTAATTTCCAACAGCATAGTCAGGAAAACATTTATGTTCTCTACCAAACAAATGTACAAGGAAATTTATTTGAAAAGGTACATGCCAAAAAAATAGAAAATACAGTTGGCAGAGTGCTGCACTATGCAGCAGCTACTATTTGAGATATAGATAACTAACAATTTTAATCTTGAATGAAACAACTGACTTCTGTTTCATTCCTGGCCAACAGATGAGCTCACGGTGTACACGAGTGTGGTGAACCCAAGGGATTTACAGAGCATCATAAATGCATTTTATTGTGCACTGCAATGCTGTCATCTACAGCTAGCTAACAAATAAGATAGGTTTTTAATATAATCCACCATGTCCCTGCCAGTGCTCCTTGCCTGTTACGTCATCTCGCTTTGGGCCAAGCGTTTGTTTTCCCCAGATGGCCATTGCAGAGTTGCTGACAGCTCTCCTGACTGAGAAGCTGTAGCACAGTGATCTTCCAATTCATTTAGCACTACTGACAAAGGAAAAGCTGTTGATATCCTGATGCGAAAGCACTCTATCAGGCATTACATAGCGTCTGTGTTCTCAACATGTTTGGAGCATTATAAGTCATAGCATATGCTTTCTGACATCTTTCTGCCTTTCACTGCAGTGTAGGATTTCTTGGAGTTGGAATTCAGGTGGCAGAAAAGATGTAAAAAGCCAAGTGTGATATCATCAGCAACTGGTAGCGGTCATGGAATCATAAATAATATTTTGTAGACTTGGGTGAAAAATAAATCCTCTTAAAGATGTGCGCTGCAGTTCTTGCCTCAACTTTTGCCCTCCTGAGCTGCCTGAGTTCCATAGACTTTTGAAACGGATACCAGAGCTATACCAGAGCAGAGCTATTAATGTCTAGAGAAGCCTTTTTTTCTCAGAGTGCATAAAAAAGGCTTTTCTTAGTCAACAATTATTTTCTGTCTTATCTAATTGTATCCATGGAGTATGGGTGGAGTAGGAAGTCGCTAAGTGCCCTTATTTCTGTCACAGCCTCACTCCCGAGCTAGTCGGATGTGTGGGACATGCTAAATTCCCACTCCCCGTGAGAGGGTCTTGGTAGACTGTGGGACACGGTGTAAGGTTGCTCTGTCCTGTGCGTGGCATGGCTGGGGTGGCAGAAGCTGTGCCTGCCCTGGGCCTCACCTTCCTATGGGGGGCAGCTGAAGCAATTTGCTCCCTTTTATGAAAATTAAATGCAGCTGTTGGGCTCCTGGCAGCTTGTTAGTACAGCATTTACTTAGAGTCTGGATGCCTAAGCTTCAGCATTTTGCTGCCAATATTTATTTTATAACATAATTATTTTTTTAAAAACAATATGTAGTAGATAATTTTCTTTAGGGTAACACAATCAACTTTTTAAAAAGTTTAAAAAAGTGCAGGGAGTTTTTTTCTCTAATTTGTTTGGATACATGAATGTACTGATGGTGACTGTAACTAATATAAAAATGTTCTATTTGTCATCAGTTACTGGCAGATTGACAGGATATAACCAAGGCTATTCAGGTGCTCCACAAAAGGTCAAAGAGTCACTCTGGCACCAGCAGTGAGTGGTCCTCCCCCTGGTAATCTGCCCATCACAGTCATTAGGTAGTTTAAATTGTGTCCATCAGTGCCTGTAGCAGCTCTGAGTTAGTGCAATTATTTCATCTGTGTTATTTCAAGTGGGATGAATCTCAGTGCCTGAGTTCAAATTGGGTTTAAAACATAGAGCAAAAATGTAAAAATCAAGTAACCCTTCCACTTCCTGATTCTCCAGCTTCCAGAATACTCCCAGTTTCTCCAGCTCTCCAGCTAATGCTTCCACGGCTGAAATGGAAAGATCCTTGAAAGTTACTTTTTTTCACCCCAGAAACTGTTGTAGTGGAGCTGGCATACCTTCTAGTTGCCAGGTAAAAGAACTGGTAAACTTGTAGAATAGTTGACGGCCTCAGGTCTCTCTTCCTAATACTGCTTTTCCCTCTGCTCTTCTGAGAGTAGAGGTTTTTGTTTTAAGGTTTGTCATTTTGGAGGAAAATGGTTAAGATGATTGTAGAAGAAAACAAAACAAAATGAGATGAGGTGAACAGGGGACATTGAATTCTTGGATAACAACAGCAATAGTATTACAGTAGGGTTCAAAAAAAGATTAACTAAGAAAAATGTCTATGTCAGTGACAAAGAATGAAATGTAACCCTTTGTATCTCACTCTAGGTCTGTCTGTATCTGCTAAATATCCCACTTTTTCTGCTGTTTGGTTTTCCTTCTGTTCTGTTCCTGTCATTTGTGTATTGGGACAGTCTTGTTCTCTCAAATTCATCTTAAAATTGTCAGCATATTCCTGCTTTTCTCTCCAATTGTCTCTTATGGCACAGTCAAGAGGAGAATGGTTTACCATACTGATTGAATGATACAGGAGCTTCAGCATAGTTACCCAAAGGAAGCCCACAGGACAGCTGTAGAAAGGTAAATTGTAAAAAAACCATGCAATTATATATGTGTGTGTGTATATATCTACAAAAGATCAAAAAGATCAAGTTCCGAAATGAAAGAGTTCAGCTGCAAACATTTTTTTTCTTTTTGCTTCCAAACTTGATTTATGAAATTGTATGAACAAACAGAACTGCTTTGGGTTGAACACGTATTTTTAGACTGTTTCTAAAGAAATGTGTTTGTCCCTGGCATAAACCAGCCAGTAAACAGTACACATGGCATTAAGCTCTTTATTCCAGTTGAGGGGCTGCTGCAAAATATCTCAGCAGAAGTTTTTCAGGAAAGTAGGGGAAGACATATCTATGCTTTTCTTTATTCTAATGAAGTTCCCAATTTAGAATAGCAGCCCATACTTGGTTATTAATTCCTCTCACATGACACACAGTGTAATGTGGAATCTTAGCCAAGAAATTGTGGGCTTGCAGTGTTACCTTGCAAAGTTGTTTCTCATGTGAGATTGAAGATGTTTCTATTCATAGCATACCTTATTAAAAGTGGAATTGTTTTGGAAGTGTAACCCTCTGGGAGCTAAAGGTTAGATTGTTTGTAATGTAAACCCTTTTATTTTACATGATGGCTTATGTAAATGAATTTCATGGAACAGCTGAAGTATTATGCATAGCATTTGTTTTCTAAGATTGGCAGATATTACCTGAAATGTGCGATGTTACATGAACATCATCTTTTGTTCGTAAGGTTTGAATTTTGAAAAGTCTGTTGTTCCTGGGTGGTCACTGTAGAGATAGCTTCAAGCATACAAAATATAAAAAGTATGCATGAAATATGCCAGTATATTAAATTAACATCCTGCAAAAGCTCCCTTTTTAAAATCCAGATGCTTATATTGCTTTTGACAGACTCTAGGCGGTGAAGTTTTAACTTTAAAGAAGGGGCTTTCTGTTTCTGTTTTCAAGTTAAAAATAATGAAAGGAAAACACACTGAAATTCCCACATTATTAAATAAAACATTTAAGTGGCATGGGGCCAATCATTGTCACGCCATGAACAAATGCCTTACGGTAATATGTTCCATAACTGTTTGCTAAAAACTACCAATTTTAACACATTTGCACATGATTAGACACAACAAAAAGTTACTTATTGAAGTCAGTGACACAGTAGTGTTATTTAGGCCCAAGGGGAGGGAAACCTGAACGAGTGGGGTGGTGTGAAATGGGTTCCATGCTGTGAAAACAGATCTTCAGGAGAGTCCCTCGGTGATGGACTTGGCTCCCATGGCCAGGAGTTCACAGGGCTGCCCCTGCACCGGGGGCAGGGCTGGGTAGATGTGTAAGGGGGAAGACATGGTAACGTGACTGATGGACTCAAGAAGCAACTACCAAATGTAGTTTTGAAACACCCCTTGTTACCCAGGGTCTGGGCCATCAAAAGGGTGCATTTCAAAATGGTTGGGCTGTAATGTTGTTCTTGCAAGATCTCTTGTCATGTTCCTCTTTTTCTTGATAATCAAGGAAAGAGCTTCAAAGGTCTGTGTTTGTAGCTGCCAACCCATTAGGATGTGTTTATTTCACTGAACCTGATCATCCAGAATAAGAAATGGGTCTCTCTATTGTAATGGAACGAGTTCAGCTTTGTTACTTATGCTTTCCTGACTGAAGAAGTAGAATAGCATTTTCATAATTTCAGAATAGTTTATTTGAAGTACAGTTCTGCATAAATGTTCATTTAGATTTCAAATATTTTTTCTGAAGGAAATAACAAAATTTAAACCAAGGAATTTCTTTGTATCACTATTGTGAACCACTTCAATTTTCATTTTATTTTTCTCTCACATGGCCTTTGGATTAAGAACTTGCTGATATGCTTCAGCTTTTTAGAAAGCATGGCACTTCACGTCCTCCACATTCATGTGAGAAGATTTATCAAAACTGAATTAATTGAAGTAGGTGTAATCTCCACGAATATGTGGGAGCCAGTAAGTAAAAAAAAAAAAAAAAAAAAGATAAATCTGCAAGGGGAAATTCTGAGTATGAGTTAATGATTACATTAGCAGAGATAATTTTTGCTTTTTGCTGTCTGCACATTTTGATTCACAAGGGAGGTTTTAGCTACTTGGGACTTCACACATCTATCAGGTATTGCAAATCTGAGAAGCCCATGGAAATATTATATGACTCTGAGACACACCCTTGAGGGTTTTGGACCTTGAAAGTTATTTATGCATTGCAATTGGGGATAAACATTTGCTTTCACAGGAGAACTTCCCAAGTCTTCCCATCATGCAGGGACTGAGCCAAATTCAGAAGATAAATACGGTTATGAAATCATTTCATAGTGACCTCTCTACCTTCAGAAGGTGATGGGCTCTCCATCCCAGTTTCCTGACACTCTCATTGGCTGCAGTTTTCTCCCTGTCCCCAGCATACACATTTTTCAAAGTAGTCAAAACACTGCACCCACTGAGATCCTGGGGAGCAGAGGCAGATGTGATGCCCACAGACTGTGGCAAGAACAAACACAAAGTTTGTTGCTTGTACCACTCAGTAAAATGAGTCACCTGCACAGTGCTGTTTGCATGGTCCCCCTCTTCACCTAACACGCTGACAGGATTTGGGACTGCCAGTTTCTCCAGTGCTCTCATGATGCATAGGATAAGGTGCCCCTGTAAACAAAATCTTCTCCCCAGTCCCCAGGGACTGATAGTGAGACTGCTGCTACTGATCTCTTGCTGTGCAGGGGGAATTACACGTTCAGCAGCCATGCTCTTCTAGCCTGAGCACATACAACAAGAAAACCCACCACCAATAAAAAGTAAACAGAACATTAAGATGAAGAAAGATTAAATGAACAGCTCTTCATAGTGCTTCACAGTTTTTTGTTCTGGGAAAAATACTGCCAGTAAGGCAGGATATGAGCAGGCAACCTGTACTTCATCTCCTGAAACTTGAGTTAAGGGCAAATTAGGTCTTCGGTCTCTACACAACTTTTTGCTCCCCCTAATTTCCACCACTGTCTTATTTCCATGTGGGAAAGAGAGGTTTTAGATTCATCTGTTTCTTGGATAGCAGAGGGGTTGAGGAATCAATGTTTGATGTCAAGCATATGAATAGCAGGTGTTTGCTTTCATGTCACAGCAGCCAGCCTTCATGTACAGCACTTGGCTCCTGGTGCCTCGCACAGGGCGGCAGCATTCCTCACACCGGAGCCGCATCCTGGGTTTCCATAGGGCGCCTTGTTTATACCTAGCCAGGAGGGTTTATCCTGAGGATGTGATGATGAAGTGGAAAGGAGTGGATAATTTCCAAAACTGGGTGTGTGCAAACTCTTTCTCAGCATTTAACCTTCCCCCTTCTCTTGCTTTTGTTTCAGTTGGCAGCAGCAAGGAGGAGAAGGAGGGGTAATAAACCCATCTCCTTCCCCTACTTTCTCCAGCACTGGATTTATTTCATAGTGCGTCACTTAAAATGAAAATATACCTCTTCCCCCACTGCCCTCATAACTAATTTGTCTCAAAAAGTCACAAAACAGGACAACAGTGTCACCGTCATCTTACAGGAAGGGAGAGAGAGGCAGGGGAAGGAAAATGGTTGCCCTAAAAGCTTGCCAAGCTTTCTGTTGTAATGGGACTCTTCATCTCCTTAGTCTGGGCATGGCAAAGCACAGCAAGGCATGAATTCAGTGCTGCATTTTCTGAAAGCTGTTATGAGACACAGACCTGGTAAGTATCTTCTTTACTGTTATTTCCCACAGGTATGTATGGAACACTGAAAGCTATAAAGCTCTCCTACCACAAATGTAGCTGTACACAACGCTAGCAGCTGAGGGGCACATTGAAGAAGTGGGTGTCATGAAAAAGACCTAACCAACAAAAGCAACCCTGTGTCTTTTCATTTTGTGACAGCAATGATGACAGCACTGAAATTTTTGGTATATTAAGAACAGAAAAAAAAGGAAAATTATCTAAGAGATTACTGGAGTGAGGCATGATCCACCCTTATGAAGCTCCATCACCCAGGTGCCTAGTGACATTTTAGGAATTTTTTTTTTCCAAATTTGAAACTTGAAGTTGAGCTCCAACAGGATGTGAGGTAAATGCAGTGTGGACAATGTGTAGAAATACAGATTATAGTGCTATTAATGGCTTTCTGGTTAGAAAATTTGACATTGATTCAAGATCTGCCTCTACCAGTTTCCATCAATATGACCTTTGGGGTTAGCATCAAAATTGTAGCAAAGACTTGCTTGTCAGAGGTAGCTCTTAGCTATTCATGTTGCTCGTGAATATAAGAAGGAGGGGAGCAAAATCTAAGATGGAGTTATGATGGAGAAACTTCATTACAAGCTATAAACTGCATTGCTTTTATAACAAATGAAGGAAGATGCAACAGATTTTAAGTCATTTTCCTATCTTGGCACTTGTCTCATTTTGGTGTTTATTAGCATAGAGGATAAGGAGTCCTCCCAAGACAAATCAGAAAGTTCGTCTATGTTCATCATGACATTCAAGAGCCACGTTATTCTTAGTTTTCCATGGATTAAGAGAAGAAGCATCCTTCTTTTGTTGTTCTTGGATCCTCTGCAAGGATTAGGTACTTTTAGTGGGCACATGAAGGTTTGATATGTTTGACATTTTATTCCACAGGCAGGATTTTCCCAGAAGAAGTTTAAATTTTCCTTTTCTTTTTCCTTTTTTTTTTAATTATAAGGAAAATTTAAGTAGTTGCCTATTACCCGTTGCTGAGTCTGAAAAAGTCTGAAGCAGAAAAGAGTGAGTCCTGAACATTTTCTTGTGACCTTCTTCAGAGACCTCTAAAGTTTAAACAACTGATGACTCAAATTATTCATGTGATCTCGAATCACCTTTGAATCAGTAGGACATCTGCTTGCCACCAAGAAGAGATGAACTGTAAGTTAAGGAAAATCTCACAGCAGTGATTGTTAACTAGTGAAAGATGGCCTTTATCCAGGATTTGTATGTGTGACTGTCATTTAGTTACTGCATGAAAAGTACAGAAAAACATGCAATCTCAAATTAGCAGGAACAGCTGGAGTCAGAGGAAGTTTCTTTTTAAGTAGCAGTACATATTTGATATATATATATATATGTGTCTCTGTGTGTGTGTGTGATAGGTAGGCCTGGTGACAGGGTTGTGAGGCCTCATCTGTGGCCTTGAATAATTTTCACAGCTTGGAAAGACCATTAGTGTTGCATTGGAAGTGTGGATGCCCTGAGACCATCTCCCCTGCAGCCTACAGGCACAACCACCTTTAAATACCCCAGCTTGTGCCTTTGGCTCAGAAGTATATCTGGTTCAGTACACTTGATGCCTCTCTCTGCATTTAAACGCTTCTGAGCTTCAATTGAAGAAGTCAATAGTATTTTCAACATCATTGTAGCCTTACTGAAATCTTCATCGTCTCTTCTGCTGTTCCCCTGCAAAAATTTCAAATGGTAAATTTCACCTTTATGGGCTATATATTAATCTCTCAATGAATTGCTATTTCTATAATATGTTACAATTATTACTCCTTAGCTCATTGTCTTGATCTTAAGATAGAGCCCAGTGCTCAATAAAGCCAAATTTATTTGAAACATTTGAAGAAGTTCACCTTGATAATCTCCATCTTTCTGTGACAGCTCATTATAATGAGACCATAGATTATTATAGTTGTACTTGAAGCTTACATATTTCTTCTTCAGTTTTCCCCAAATGACTGAAGAAACACTAGCTGGTATTAGGTAACTAATCTTGATTCCCGTTTTCTTATTCATGCTGGGGAGCTGCTTAGTGTGGAAATAATTCCTGTTTTTATTAGGATTGTTTGTGAAGTTATAAATCTACAAAGCAGCATGCATTGGGAAACAAAGCTGCACTTTGTCTGATTGATATGCTCTGATGTTTCCTCTTTGACACAGATTGGCTGTACCCTAGAACCTCTGAGGGCCATCTCATTCCAGATGTAACCCCTGACCAGCCTCCATCTCTCTGTTTAGACAAGGCTCGCGTGACTTTCCCTCCCTTGTTTCCATGGGAAGGAAACACAAGTGAATTGACTGAGAGGAAGAGAGCTTTTCCATGCTCCAGCTGATCCCTCAGTCCAGGTAACTGGAGCAACATCATCACAAGAGGGTCATCTGCAGACCAGGGACAGCCCAAGTGCTCAAGGGCCTCTTTACTCAAGCCTGTGAGTATTTCCTAGACTGTGATGTGAGGACAACTTACCTGTTAAAAAACCACATCAAAACCTGGTCCTTTTAAAGGCCTCAGTTCCTAATGGCTGTCTCTCAGGTTTCAGTAGTACTGAGCTCTGAGGCATCATTATGAGAGGGGAGCGCTCAAAACTTGTGATCAAGTTGTCTTATATTGAATACTCATAAGAAGAGGCACATTAAACACTGGTGGTTTTGGAAAGCTTGGCTCTGTTTCAGGCAGAACCATCCTGCTGCAACCAGACACTATCAGTCATGCTCCACTTTTTGGAGGACAAGTACCCTTAACCTTAGTGGTTGCTTCAGAAGAAGTTTATGAAGCTTATTTTTCTCCGGTATTTTCTGCAATAATATCTGCCTCCTCTCTGCTTTGTGTACACAAAGCCTGTGATTACTTTGAGAGAGATTGTTGGAGGGAAGGAACTCAAGCAGGAAAATTCAACATATGACCTTGATTTCCAAATGAACAGCAAAACTCCACAAATCATCTTTGAAGACAAGACTACTACTGCCTCCAGCTTGCTTGCCTGTGAGGACTGCTTCTGCTTCTTCCTCAGCTGGAAATATCTGGTTCTTGGTAGATCCCAAGCTGAGGCCAAGAACTCCTTTACTGTGAAAACCCCCCACCTTCACATCCTGGTTTATTTTCTTTAAAACAGGATGAAGTGGATAAAAAAAGTGAAAAATGTAATCTCCCGTCCAGTTTGTCTTAAAAAATTGTTGCGGAATATCATTTATCTGGAAATGCTTCTGATGTAAATCAATTAGTTTGAATCTTTCTGACTGTCTTTAGTCTTGATTCTACATTTTTCAAATGATAAATGTTAATATCACAATTGTAGTCTTTTTGAGGAAAAAAAAACACCATAGGAAACTTCTTTTTTTTCCTGCAACTAGAACGTTCAAATTTCTCAATCACCTGTTCTGATCTGATATTGATTTCCTTTAGTATTTCTTCTTCCTCCTTAGGGAAATAAATCTGTTTCTGGTATCTATCAGCCATTCTTCCCTTTGATAAAAAGAATTCATATAATTCTTAAGTAATGCTAAATCTTCTGTCAACAAATTAGTCTTGTCATCAGCCATAAGGGGCCTCATGATCTTCTTGGTGACCTCTTGCTTCTAAAAAACTTGAGAAAAAAAACCCATGCATAATAACTCCTAGCTATTCCTGTAATGTTTTTACTTTTGTTTACAACTTTTTATGATATTTTGGAGCAAATTGGCTAATTTATTTTTTTTAAACAAAATTGGAAACTTTATAAAATATCCTGTTTGTGGGTATGATGGCAGGGCTTTATGACAGCAAATGAATATATGTGTAAGGTTAATTCAATATCTGCAGGTTAATTCAGTAAAATCAATAATTTAATGGCTAGAGCACTCATTGGAGATCTATGGGTGTATGACTCATGGGATCAAGTTTCTCTGTCCCATTCCAAATGCCAAATCACTAGATTGTATGATCAGTCTATCTTTATCTAGTCAAATAATTATTTATCCAGTGTTCTTCACCGATAAAGAGAAATTTTTAAAGGTTTTAAAACTTTCTAATGTAAAATAGTTCCATTGAAAAATGCATCTTTTTTCCAGTCTCCCCCACCCCATAACATTACTGAATGTTTTGCTGTTTACATTTAGTAGGCTCAGGACTTCGGTTTTATTGTTTAAAATCTGGCAAGTTGCTTTGCATGGCTGGAGGCATAAACATGAAGTACAGGGTCTGTGACTAAAGTCAAAGTCCATTACAGTGCTATATTGTACTTAAAAAATGTGTTCCCTTGTCAGCTTTAATGGCGTTTTTCTTTCTTCCCTCTGATTCCATATAAACCGAACCGCTACTTCACACACTCTTCAAACTCTGACATATTTAAAACGTGATCTTTTTGCATATGATAATTTCCTTTCTATTTTTAATTATTTTTAACATTATTTGTCATTTTTCACCAATGCATTTTCCATGAAAAAGTACTATTTGCTTCTAGTTAACATTTAACTGGAACTGTCATACCTAATGCCTTAGTAATCTCTGAATGCACCGTGTTCGCCTGAAGCTGCTTAAACTCAGCCCTTATGCTGTTGTCAGGCTTTCCAGATTTTCAGTGGTGTGGGTTTGCAGATTTACCTCTTCATCTCCAATATGTGTCCAGCTGATTCTTAAAAACTCTGTCAAAAACTGCTATCATTTCACAAATTATAAAGGAAAACACAGCTCTATACCATGTGCTCAAAGCTATTGCTTGATTTATTTCTTCCACTTAATATACCCCAGATTATATCCAGCACTTGAATACTCCCATTTCTACTTGGCTTTCTGTCTCTTTTCAAAACAATATTAGTTTATCATTGCCTCCTGCACAGTTCCATCTACCATCTTACTTCTTTTAACTCGGGTTTTGAACCTTGGTAATTGTAACCAGCTGGTAATGTCTCCTGGGGTTCCTGCCTCTGTAAATTTTACTTCCATTTGGAACCTGACACATTCTCCACCTTGCCCACTCTCTGAAGAGCAGAAATTTGAAAGGGGTGGGACAGGAGAGTAACTACTGCACTGTCTCTAGAACTGGAAGTTCCCATGCTCATAATTAAGTGCAAAGCAATTGTATTGTGTGATCTGTATACAGTATCAGACACAGGCCAGAACAAAATTTTCTTGTTAGACATTTCCTCCTTTATGCAGTCACCATATTGGCAGGTTTAGTTTTTCTGAGTTTTGCCCCAAACAAACAAAAGGCTTCTGTTGGTGTAAGGCAAACACATTGTCTCTTTTATTTTGTGTTCTTTAACGGGATTTCCTCTGGTGAAAATCAAACTGGTTTCCATGTGATAGCACTTCTGAAAACTGATAATTTGCCTTGATTTACAAATTTCTGTTGTTTCTGCATCTTTTGCTCACTTGAAAACTACTCTAGGGCACAGGAGTATTGTCAGCATCATATTGAGTACACAGAACCAATTACCTGCCAATCTGTATGTTATACCTCTTGTGCTTTTTTTATATCTAACTACAAACTTCAACCATTTTTTTTTCCTGTAAGTAAATAAATGGCACAAAGCAGGAGTTAAAGAGCTGTGAATTTTATTTTTAATAGTATTGCCCATGTTGATATAAGGCTTGTGTAATCATACATCCACCAAGCAACTGGCTAGTATGGAAGCACAATTTCATAGTCTTGTCACCTAAAAAAAAAAAATCATTAAATTCAGAATCCGTGAACTTAGAATATAATGTTTCAGATATATTTGAAAGTGTGCATTAGTTATAGCTAATAAATGTAAAACGTTAATCCTGTCTGATCAACTTTGTCCATATGGGAAAACTTTTATATTAAACACTTGCCTTTTCCCGCTGTGATTCCTGGCTGTGATGTCATAAGTCTGAATTATGAGCCGGACATGGCAGGGAATTTAGATCAGGAATTTAAATTATCTGAAGAAATTTTTCTTCTATTTGTCTTTTTTATTCCCCCAGGAGAATATGCCCCATGATCTCAGGCAACTCAGGTAGGAGTGGGAATGCAACCAGGTACAGGAAATCTGCTGTGGACTGGGCTCTACATAGCAGAAAAGACCAAAACACAGTGCTTGCCCCATGAATGAAGAAGGATGTCTATGCCTAAAACAGTACAGCCTGGAGAGCTGGTAGTACTCGGATAGGCTCTTGCCTTCCTGTTCCCTCCAAGTTTCCTGAGCATATGAGCAAATTAAAACTGGCGGTTTTGCCAGTGGGAGGAGAGGCATTTTCCAAGCTCATAGTGGGTTTTTTATGGAAGAAACTTTCCCCAATGCAGGAGCTTTCACCAAGCAGATCAGATTGCTCACTGTTACAGGCACGAGAGAGCTGTGGGCTTGTTTCCAAAGGGGTTTGATGGCCAGTACGGATAAGGCATCACCTACTCAGGTGTAACTCACCTGGAGGCAGGTTGGACATCATGCTGGGACTGAATATATATGGAGGGTATATATGATTCACGTGATGCACCAGAAAGATCATCTAGGCATAGATGTAGTGAAATCTGAGCCATCAGAAATCAATTTGCCAAATAAAACCTTCTGGAAGAGGTGAGTACTCCATGAACACAAAACAGTGTCTATATTTTGTTGTTTTCATCTAGTCTAGATGGTAATTACACTTTGTAAGGCTAAAATGTATCAAGAATCCCACTGAAGGTCCAGTAGTGTTTACAGCTGCCAAGTTTATTGACTAAAAACACTGATTGCTATCTCCTGTGCTACCAAGCCACTTGGGGTCTCCAGTCAAATCATTACAGACAAGGAGCGCAATGATCACAAGCACTTGGCAAGATTCCGGTTGGAGAAGGGGCGTTTTCCCCTTCTTTTTGAACTGATTAGCCTTAAATCTGATTAGCTTGGGTATGGACCTGAGGAACTCAGTTTCTGTCTCATCTACAACAGAGGTGAGTTCTATGAACACCTTTTCAGAAAAATAATATTTTGAAACCATATGAATGTTTACACAGAACAAAAGGAAAGGGTGCAAACATTGTAAAGGGAGTTGGTAACTCCTTTGCTTCTGCTTTTTAGAAGGCTGTGCTTGGATTTTGCAGTATTTGCCCTGCTCTGATTATGCTTTAATATTTCAGTGTAGGGAAAATAACTCTGATGTAGAAATGCAGCATTCAAGTGCTCTTTCTTCAATGTACACGTACACATATATATATGTATAAAAAAAAGGAAACCTTACTTTTCATTAAGGGAAAAGATATTCTTGGCAACTTAAATTGGAAGGTTATGGGGGGAAAATAGCTCTCTTTAAGAAAAGTAAGTAAAGTAGGTGCAGGTAGTGACTTTAAATTGGACATTAAACTAATCCAGGGCTATACTTTAATAAAGGCTAGTGCTGGGAATTCTTATGGATTTTCTAGCTCATTGCTGGGATGATAGAGAAATACAATAAATGTTCTATTACTTACACAAGCTGCTGGTTTTCAGAAAATTAGTCACCAGTGACCTTTTACCCTTTGTCTTGCTCTCTTTCTCAGTAACGGTACCTGATCAGAATCAAATGCAGCCCTGCTGTATGATGGCATCCCTCCAGGCTGCACAGGGCATCACTATGAGTACGACTTTTAACATAGCACAAGATCAGCTTATTTTTCTCATTGTGCAACTGTAATATGGGGGGGGGGGGGGTGGAGGTGGGGGCAGGAGGGGAGAGGGAAGGGGCAGAGGAAGAAAATAATCTTTTCATTGTTGGTTGTTCTTTCTAACCATAGAATTAAAAACAGGCACAATTCTAAATTTCTTACTAAGGAGGGAAGACCAAACCATAAAACATAACCAATCAAACTGCTCAGAATTAAATTTTGAGAACTGCAATGTGACTTGAGGATATTCCCAACCTCACAAAGTATACCCTTTGTGTTTGGTTGATATTTTCTCTTTGCCATGAGTATCAAAATGTGATGTTTATATTCTTTACAATGAGGCACAGATTTTGCTGAGGGGGAGGGGACTATATTACTTGGTGAGTACCAGCCCTTTGGTTGAATTATATTGATTAGTTTTCCAGTTAGCACGGAGACCTCCTTCTGACCCTATTTTCAGGGTCAGTAGATCATAATGCAGAAGCACTAAGAGACCAGCATCCCTCCCCACATTGCTTCTTGAAGAGTGTTTGGACCAGAAAAATCATCATTTTATATATATATATATATAATGTGTGTGTATATAGAATCTATATATGTACAAAAAGAGTGGGGTTGGACTCTGCTCTGCAAATGCAGGTATAAGTTATACATCAATCAGAATAACATTTTGCTGTGGAAAGGAAATATATCCAGCCTGTTTTAAACAGTTTTAAAACTGAGTTTCGTCAGAAGTTGTTGGGGGTTTTGAAATAGAAGGATACCTCATGATTCAGCACAGTAAGGACAGATGTGAAAGAGGAACATGCATTTTTATTTGAAATAGAATTATTTTTGTGAGATCTTTAATCTGAGAGCTCTCAGACATGAACATGTAAAACAAAGATCTACAAGCTTGGCCCTGTTATAGGCACTCTGAGGATGTTCTATGAGCAATCTGTTGACTTCCATCTTGTATTGTATGTCAACCATACATACCTCTAATTAAACAAGAAATCATTTGTCAAAACTTGTTGCACTTTTCATATCCAACATGTTCCATGGCAGGTGTATAACAGACAAAGAACAAGGACAACACGAAATACCTAAAGAATGCTTTTAGTTGCTATTTTTAATTGCTATTTGAAGCTTATATTTGAAATCCTTGGTCCTGTAAAAGGATAAGGACTGGAGTCAAGGACTCAAATATCCTCACCCTAACACCAGGATCTTGCAGAATGCTTTTGAACTCTGGTGTTCCCCGAGCATGCTGTAACTGTAGGAGATCGTGCTACTGCCCCGGTAAGAGCCAGTCTGCTCTTATCATATTAAGAAAAAGGAGCTTGACTTCTACCAGCTGCTGCCTCTGATTTTCTCTATTTCCTTAATCGAACTACAGACTGCAAGGAGCTAATTAATATGTTCCATGTTAATCATGAAATCACCATCTGGGGAAATACAGGACTGGAAATAACTCTGGTGGGAAAAAAAGTGAGGCAAGGTGTTAGAGGCACCAGAGGCCCTACACTGCAGCCCCTCAGCACACATCATATGGACAACACTTTGCCTGCAGCTCTTTCATTGGAAATTCCTTCTTAGGGTTACCCATGTTTTGGTCCTGAGGCATCTGATAAAATCAGCTTCCCAACTATTGTTGGGAAAGGCTCAACAGGTCTTTTGGAGAACATGCCAAAATAGAGGCCTGCCTACTGCTTCATATATTCCTGATTATTCCTGATTTTTGTAAATCTGGACATAGTACGTAGAAAATAATTAGTGAATAGATACTGTTCTTACATGGGCTTTTTAGTTGTGTTCAGATTTTAGTGTGGTCCAGCAGAGATGGCAAAGAGAGTATCCACGCGCTCTCTCTTTACTTCCTTATCTCTTATTTTGACAGGCCTAAGGTCTGATTCTCCAGCGTGATATGGAGCTCTTAGATCTGAAATTGAGACACAATGCCTTACTTATTTCTCATAACAATATGTCACAGGGTTTCAGCATCCTGGTTTATGAACGTAAGACGTTCATAAGTCCACCCTTAAATGACAAAGATTATCTTCTCTACTTGTTTCCCTGATGAAACAAAGGCAATTTCTTTTTCCTACTAGTATCTTAACATACCTGGTTTCTTCAGGAAGATTTTCTAGGATTCATAAAGTTTCCTAGTAATGGCTAAACAATTGCCATTGTGCCCTCCTTGCACCTGCATGCCAATCAGATTAAATAACTTCCAGGGAGGGTCAGATTCCTAACAGAAGTGAACTGACTCCAAAGGACTTGGGTGCTGGAGTGAGCAGCTGGTCCTTCTCCAAATATTCTGGAGCACAGGTATCACCGAGCAGGCTGTTATTACATACAGCATGTGCAACGTCAGTGTTGAAAACAGGCAAACAGCTGCTATGTGGATAAGAGTGACTTATCAGCAGTTGAAATGAAGCAGTTGAAACTGCTTCGTTTCTTCCCCAGATAGTATTTGAGGGACCCTTCAATTGCATGATGGTCAATAGCCCGTAGTGTGTCACAGAGTGCATTCATATGGCCATAGTCACACACAAAAATGGCATGATTTTCTGATGTGTTCCTCTGCTGCAAATATGCCCTTTTAGTACTTAAAGGGGCCTTATAAAAAAGAGGGAGACTTATAAAAAAGAGGGACTTTTTACACTGGAAGATAGTCATATGACAAGGGTGAAAAATTCTAACCTAAAAGAAAGGAGATTTAAATTAGATGTTAGGAAGATATTCTTCCCTGTGAGGGTGGTGAGACTCTGAAATAGGTTGCCCAAAGAAGCTGTAGATCCCTGGAAATATTCAATGCCAGGCTGGATAGGGCTTTGAGCAACCTGGTCTAGTGGAAGGTGTCCCTGCCCTCGGCAGGGGAGTTGAAACTAGATGATCTTTAATGTCCCTTCCAACCCGCCATTCTATGGAATATTATTGAAAATGTAGATGAAATGACCCTTTTTGCCTCCATGTCTGTTAGCAGATTGTCTAAGCCTGTCCTTGGTGTGTTGGTTGAATTTGTTCCAAAAATTTTCATTTATCATCTCACTCTCTGAGTGTTTTTTTCTTTCTTCCTTTCCTTGCAGGGGCTTATAAACCATTTGACTAACTGGTAATTCAATTGCTATCAAGTAGTGACCCCTTTGGAGGAAGATTTGTGGCCCTGACACAGAGCTGTGCTGGTTGAGCTATCCCCACAGCTGGCATAGCTGGGTAGGTGCTTCTGCACTGGAACACGTGAAATTCGAAATTCATGTGAAGCTCACCTAACAAAAAAGACAAGGCAGACGATCAGCTTAATAGGCAACTAAATAAGCGAAGCAAGTGGTGTTTCTTACCCTGCTTCAGGCAAATTATCTCATTTCATTTCATTGTCCTTTCATGTTCCTTCCTGGAGCTTTGGATAAGTTTGCTAATAATTTATCTTAAAACTTAGCATTGCTTCATTTTTTCTGTTTCAGCAAAAAATATTCTTTATTAAGGGCCATATATATGCTAATAAAACTGTAAAGAAGGAATGTTTCTAACACTGAATTATGAAAAGGGCAAAATATTATTTTCTTCTTTAAAGAAAAATGCATTTTATTTTCTTTTGCCTCGCATCACCTTGGAAAAATTGACTGAGAGGGTAATAGCCAGTCTACCCTTTTTCTTTTCCATACCTCTTTTCCACACTTACACAGGGCAGTTACAATAAATTTGATAAATTGGAATAAGTCTAGGAAGAATGTGCCCGTCAGTAACAGGAGGAAGGTGTAAGCAACTTAAAGCGGCCACTCTAGCACTATTTTTAAATGGCATATCCTCTATATAATGCACTATCCCTCATCAATCCTTACCTAGGCAACTGCTGATCAGGACTCTTAACAGCATCCTGCCACAGCTGTAAAACAAAAAATTAGGCCCAATAACATATTCTTTCTGGTATCTCTTCTGTTCACAGAAGATAATCCAGAGCAGAATACTGGATGTTTCAGTTGCCTGTTTGGAGGGGTCCTTCCTACTCCAGCATTTGTCCCAAAGACTCAGGCTCTCTGGGCAAAAATTGACCTTTTTGATGAATCTTCATGCTGCGGAGATTTAGTATGAAGAGTTTCATTTCTGCTATTTACCCTACAGCATTTTATTGTGTTAGTTTAATTACTGGAATTTAATTATTGCTATCTGAAAGAGTGAGTATAGTCGCTCCTGTGTGAGAAAAAGCTCCTTGTCATAAATTCTGAGTAACAACAACTCTCTTCACCTTTCTTCTCTAACTCTGTAGATAGTAGACTGGCAATTATGATTATTTAGGACCTAAGCTTGAAAACCCTTAATCATGTGGATATTCATTGCTCCCATGGTCTACCTATCTCATTGATTGTGCTAGTTTATTTTTTGTAGGATCAAGTGAACAACTACAAAACAAGTAAAAACCACAGAAAAATGACAGTCAATTTAGAGCACAGAGAAGCGCTTACATCTCACACCTTGTGGCACTTACCCCAAGTAAGAGATACTCAATCATAATCATTAAAAAGGGTTAGTCCTTGCACAGCCTGAAATGAGTATCTTTTTTTACTTCAAAGGTATTTTGTGATATGCCTCATGTTGACTCATTTGCTGAATGTTTTGCTGGTGAGTGTCATGGGGATGGATCCCGCCAGCAGTAGTACAGGTGGGGATTGCTGCAGTCACCCAGGAAATTTGTTAAATCAGTTGGCCTTATAAAGCATGGGATGGGGCTCCTGCTGCTTAAATCCTGCTAGTGACTTATTTTAATTTTTTACCTGGGAGTCATCATCCCCTCTAGCAGAGGCACTTGTGTGGTCCTCCATATCAGCAAGATGGATCTTTGTTTTGGTTCTGCTTGACCCTTTTGGAGAGGATGGAAAACCCAGGCACCTCTGGAGGATAGAGCCAGTAGAGGCTGGGCTGGGCGGAGCCAACGTTCTGCCAAATCCCATCCAAGCCTAAGGTAGAGGAAGGGCTTCCTCCCCATCAGAGCTTCTTCTGGCAGAGGGAGAGTGGGTACAGGGCACCACACACATGAGGTGATCCCCTCCACCCTTCTCGGCACTACCCTTGGGCCAGTGGGAAAGGCAAGGACCTCTCTTGGGCATGCAGGCAGCTCCAGCCAGGAATGCCATGGCTCTGGCTCCTGCTTTGCAGGAGGAAGGGGCCTGGCTGGTGGCCCAAGTGGGGGTTGTGGGGCCACCAGCTCAGTGTCCTTCTTTGTGCAAGATGAATTAAACCAGGTAGCACATGGGCGTGTAAACCAAGCAGAATTAGAAATGGGTCCTGGCCAGAAAAATATGGTTTTGAGCCTAAATCACAAACCAAACTTTCCCAAAGGGAATGTTTAAATTCAGGGCCATCTTTTAAAATAAATAATGAATAAATAAGGTCCCATATAGATTTCTAACTATGTCACTTTATTAACGCTATAGATTTTTCAAACACGGAGGGGCTGTAAGAATTGCATATACATTTCATTAGTAGGGAATTTATGACTACAAGATTGCACTTAAGGTTTGCACTAACGCTTTAGGCACCCTTTTGACCCAGTCCCTTTACTATATTCTGCCCCAATATTATTTTTCATAAGTCAGGAAACGTTTTCCATATGTTTTGTAGCATTATCCAAAGGGAGTTTGCAGCTGTACTGTTCATACTTTATCATGTTCGTACTGACTGAAGTGCAGACCCCTCCTAGTGACAGTACCCATCTGAAAGATCATAACAACGCATTTTTGGCACATTATTGTTCTACTTTTGTGTCAAGCCTCCCCAACAGAACAAAATTGTTTCACAGTTTTTATTAAAATTTACTATAAATGAACAGCTGAAAAAATAAACAGAAAAGTCTGTGTGTATCTTATTTACTGTCATCACAAAAAGAATATCTCTGCTGGAACATTATAACATAACCTAACAGCCAAAACTAACTTACAGAAATAAGCAGAGACATTAGAAAGGTTGAAGGCCAGGAGAGTTCATTATTTTCAGTAAGCTTAAAAGGCAACAAATGGGGTGGGGGAAAAGAAAAAAAAAGGTAGAAGGAAAGTTATGAAGGTACGTGGGAGGAGTGGAGCTGCAGGAGGGGAAAACTGAACCAGGAACCTATGTGGCACAAGGGAAAAAAGCGGATAAATGTACCAATATTTTAGCTACCATGTCTTCCTGCAGCAAAGAAAAGTCGCTATGTTAGGGTTTCCTTTGGAAAAATAAATATATTGACTTGAAAAACCCTAAATAAAAACCCATCTGTGAGTTATTTGAGCCGACTGTGGCACTGCACTGCTGGTTTGCAATATCTGAGCTCTGATATCATAAGTTATTCTGTAGGGGCATGAGTTTGCTCCTGCAGGATGACTTTCAGAAACTTTGTTTGGACTTAAAATGTAGGTTTTTTGGGAAAATTTTTACTGATGTGCCATGGTCCAAGTCAAGATGTGGCGTAGGAAGTTGGAACTTTGCTGACAGCTTCTTTGCCTCCATGTGCTCGATGCTTTCACCAGATCTGAATTTGACCTCCTTGATATGCTTCAGCGGAAAGAGGTTTCTCATCGTAACTGGAAGCAGATATAGCCAAAGAATCAGTTTTAGTAAATCCCACTGAACTCTGGAATGGCAGAGAGACAGTATAAATGCTCCCCGTGAGTCTGCTAATGAAATGCCTGGCAAAGCCAAAAAGGGCAAAGAAAAAAATAGAAATCACAGCTGCAATATCAGCTTGAATAATAGAGCTAGAAACTGGAGAGTAATAAAAGATGAGCAAGAGGTCAGAAATAACACAATATGAAGGCAAAAGGAAGGACAAGAATGCTTTCCAAAAAGTGAGGCAGAGGAGAAAGAAAAGGAGCTCTGGGTCCTATGAAGTGCTAACATAAAATGATTTAAAAGAGGAAAACTAAAAAATACTCTAAAGGCAAAAGTTAATTAGTTACATGAATTTCATGAACTGTAATATTTAACCCATCTCAGCTTCATGCTGGGATTATTCCCTGTAGAATCTGTGCTAGAGGTGAGATCCTCAACATCAAGTCCTTAAAATGAGCTGAGGAGACACCTAACTTCTATGTGATATCAATTACTATTTTAAAGGCTCATCCACCTCTTCTTTTTTCCTTTTTTTTTCGATTCTCCTGTTTGGGAATTTTGGCATACAACTTCTGATTTAATTGAGTCTTAATCTCTTTGCTGAGAAATAATTGGTGAAGTTCATTTTAGGGGTTTTATTCATCACTGAATGTACAGGCAAAGGAGCAGGTACTCCCATTCTCACCCCTAGGCTGATGAGAATGGGAAGGAGCCAAGGGGCACCCAGCAGAGGGCTCTTGGAAGTACAAATGGTGGGAAAGGCACTGCACTAGCTGGCACTGACTGAGGCTAGTTTCCTCCAGGAGATTCCTCTGCATAAAGGCAAATTAATCAGACTTTCTGTGAGACAACTGCATTCCATTCAAAATGCACATTTTTCTACATTTCAAAGATGAAAATAATGTTCTCTACAAGTCTTCCAGGGGATGACTTGAGTTACCTAGATTTTGGTCCTTCCTGTCATCTGTGCTTCTAAGCACTAAATCAGGCATCAGTTGCTGAGGTTTAGTATTTGCATAAAGACTTGTAATATATTCCTGTAAAAGCATGTTCCAGACAAAGTAAAAAGAAAACTCCTTTATTTAACTATTTGAAGCTACAGTGGTAATTATTTACTCTAAGTAAGCATGGTCTTGATTTTCTCCCTCAAAAATTAAAATGATATTCCCGGTGATGGGAATGAGCATTGTTAAAAAAAAAAAGTTAGCTACTGGATTGTATTTCATTTTATGTGATGAGCTCATCAATTCTTCATATTTAATCTACGATTATAGTTCAATTTTTGGTGTTTGGGAAAAACATGGAAAACAGCATAGAACTTAAAGTTTTAATGTTAATTTAAACTTACAATCAGAAATTTAAGGGAAATTTTTACTGGAACATTCACTTTTTTAATGGAAATACACTGATGGAGGCCTTTACAGAGAAGAATGAAAGAAAGCACTTTTAAAGAGCTAGAAACCTTCTGGGCTTGAGGCATAAAATTAAAAGAAATACAAAATATTTTATAAACATGAATATTGAAATATATACTTTCAAATACTATCTAAATGTGATTGCTATTAAAACATGTTTTAGCATTAAAAAATGACAGATTTTAAACCAAATTTAAAATTCCACCCACAGATACCTGCAACATAAGCAGAATGTATAGGCACATGTCAGCTGGACAATCCTCTACGTGTCACAGTTCAAAATATCCAAACTACAGCCAGGCTGCTACATAAGCTACATAAACATATTCATGCACTTACATACAAACATATGCCATGGCCATGGCCTGGCTGTGTCCAGGGAGGACAGGAGTGGTCCCACACTGTCCTGCTTCATGTGCAGCCCAGAAGTCAGGTCTGCTGGTTTTTGCTGCTCTGTGGGCCCTTGAAATATTGGGTATCTTCTGCTGATGCACTAGTTTGCATTTCCCTGTTTAAACACAAGTGTTTTCACACATTCTCCACAGGACCGGCTGTACAGCCCTACTCGCATGCTGCCTGTTACCTGCCTGTACCTCTGTGCAAATTAAAAACCAGTCATGACATATTGGCTGACAATATTATCTCCTTAGCCTTGGGGAAACCACTGGAGAAGGAAAATAGGTTAAACCAGGAGTATTTTATTAAGGTAGCTATTCCTGGAAACAGTGGGGTAGGAGTGCTCCTGGTGTAGGTAAATACCATATCATTCCAGAACAGAGATGAAGACAAAACCTGGGAAGTGACTTTTTTGGGTAACAGTAGCTGACAGGAGTTTTACAGTGTATTAACCATCCTTTTCCACAGGGAACGTAATATTCTTTTGCCCTTCATTGCAAATGTATTTTCTTTTAATCCTAGACAGCTACAAACATACATTTAGGGGAAAGCCACTAATTATTTTAAGGTAGACAAGATTTGCCCTTTAGGTATTTTTGTGTACTCTTTATGAGCCCTCTTGACATTTAATTAGTGCAAATTGCCATGCCTTTGTACTGGATAGGTAAGGTAAATGTTTGATACATAGACTATAAAGTGTATGAAGCTTTACTTTTCTCATCTAGCATGCTTTGCACCTGGAAATTTGTGATTGGTCTTTTCTTTTCTCCAGGTTTATTTTTTTTTGTAATAGTGAGAACTGATCTAGAAAAGCTTATTTCTCTTTTATGTGGCATAACTGCAAAACTCATAGGTGCAAAGCCAAGTTACCACACATGCTTAGTGTCTGTTCTGCCCTATGTTAATAAAGTTACCCTGTGCTTTTCTCTCTCAATATAAATGTTTGCACATATAAAAATGTTAACATGTCTATAAAATACAGATACATCGTATGCAATTCTGAATGCTATAAAATTTGAAGTCTCAATAAAGTGCTTTAAAATCAAATCATGATGCCTTTCAGGAAGCTTTGCCAAACCAGGTCCTGGTATTTTTATTCCCCCTAATATTAACCATGCGACTTTCAGTGGTTCTCCCTGTCTCCCAGGAGTGCTGGCTGCTAGGCACAGCAGGCCTGGTCCTACCGTGACCATGCCGTAAGGGCTATGGTAACCTGCAAGTAGGTTATCAGAGAGCTGATGTGCCAGAATAGGTGTCAGGTCTGTACCTGTTTTTAAATAACCAAGTAGACAGCCTTTAAAAAAAAATTATCTGCAGAAACCTGCTGTTGAATGTTAAGCATGTCATGGAAATGCAGTCAAAAAGGCAAAATTGCCCAGAAATCTTGAGCCAAAAAGAGAAGGGAAAATAAAAGTTTACTTAGTAGTTATGAGTCAATGCAGTGTGTATGAATAAAAAATGTAAGAGATTTTTATTAGATGAGAGAAATCTGACATGGTTTTAATGCTTAGACTCTAAATAATAATCTGAAAGCAAATACGGTATCTGATCCAAGAAAAGTATTTTTTATTGCTTTGAGATGAATAATTTTAAAATTAAGGAATGAAAACCTATTCTGTTCTTAAATTAGATAAATAAATATCTGATCAATGCCAATTATCATAAAACTATTTGGATATTTTATTATGTTTGCATGACAAATGAGTGTTATGAATGCATGAAAATTGTGATTTTTTTTTTTTTTGGTAGATGCAGACTGGTTTTAACAAGTATTATAAAGCAGTTTCTGTTTAGTATAAACATATTTAAAAGTAATCAGAACAATAAGAAAAGGCACAATCAGGAGAATATACCCATAATTGAGTCACAGCTGAAAACTTTTTACGGTAGCTTGGAAGCTTACCTGAAAGTCCCAGGTTGCATGTCCTGTACAAGTGGAGAAGACAAAAAGATATTAAATTTTTTCTCCCAAAGTTTATGTATTTATTTTAGGAAGCAGAAAAGCTGGAATACCATAGACTTCATGGCCTCATTATAGAGCCTGGGAGTCAGTGACTCAGTGCCAGGGCCAATACATAAAACTGACTACTTGATAGATGAGAACCAGACTGAAGAAAATAAGTTTTTTTCATATGTAAGAGAATTGGTCAACCTTCTCTGGTGCCCTCTTTCAGCTAATGGTGTATCTCTGGCAGTGAAGAGTAAAGATGATACTGTGATGTGAGGGAGAAGAGGATGATGATACCTGGAGAGCAGCAATATCTTTGCTTTTTCACTAAATGTACTATTTCAACAATGGGATCATCAGAAACAGTTTTTCAGTGTGATGGTTTAACCAGATCTTTAAAACACCCTCCCTCTTCATCTGAATCACATAAAATGTAATTTCTTAAGTTTTCAGGGACTTTTTCTTGCCTACTGACAAAACAAAACAAAATTGGAACTTCATTATTCTCATGCATTGTTTTCCTCTTTCAGTAATAAGACATGACTTAGGGAGAAGGATCAGGACAGTAGTAATTATTCCTAGTGAAACAAACGTAGGATTCAATATTACTATTTTTTCTTAGGTTTTCTTTCACAGGCAAAAGAGATGTATGTTATATCCTGAAAAAGCTCCCTGCCATGATCCTGACAATGTCCTAGATGTATCATCATATCTGAAACCAAGCAATGTGCAAAGACACTGATTCCATGGTGTCAATTAACTGCTGCATCTTCACAGAGCTCGAGATTGCCTACTTGGGTAAATTCAGTTTTTGACAGTGATACAAAGTGATCTTTAACTCTTGATACCTGTTTAAAGGAATTTGCTTTGCTATTTATTGGGTCTGTAAAATGGAGTACACACACATGTTTTTGCCTTCACAACAGAGGACACATGCTATTGAAAAAAAATTATGCTGCTGGAGAGAACAGCAAATCCCTTATTTACTTCTTATTTCTGGAGGATGAGTTGGGGAACTTAAGTGTTTTATGCCCACAGGTCAGGTTACATGTACATGGAGCTGTACAGTTTGCAGAAATTTTCTGCTCAGCCAACAGATAAATTATTCCCACCATAAGGTGGAATAAGCCAGCAATAACCTACTACTGCCTTTGTTTTGGCTTTGCTTTCTCAGTTACTAGGCAGGGCAATGAAAGACAAATGGTCTCCACTGGCTTGGGCTGACTGAAAGAAGGCTGGGAGGAATAGCTGAGATTAGGCAAGTCTAGCAAGGAAAATTTTCGCTGTTTTTAAGGTCTTTTAGTCACAGTTCCTATCTCCCAACACCAATCAGACAGTCAACCATTGTTGTTTCCCCAACTTTAGTGATTAGAACCTGTAGCATAAATCTGAATGTATTATTGTACCCACCATTATTACAATAGAGGGTTATCAGTATACTAACTCAGACAGGTTCTAAGTGGAGAAAACATAAACTATGATTTTGCATATACATCTTGTAAGTCCAGTGGAAAATGCCAATATTGAACTCTTCAAGCAATTTTCATAGCCCCATTCTACAAAAGGGACTGTAGCTCAAAGAATTTCTCCCTGGTTAATTCAATTTCTGTAGAAGAGATGATTATTTGCTACCAAACTGTAGGAGCTACAGTTATTCAGAAGAATGAAATGGTTTCTACACAGTGTTGTAGATTAAGATGGTTTTACTGGGTATTACACATTATAAAATAGCTGGGCATTTTAACAAGCTAGTGATTCTTTACGGATATAAAACCCTATACCAAAACTGCTAAAGCAAAATATACAACAAGAACACCGTTGGCATTATTTTATGAGTGCCTGACAGGAATAACTGGGCTTACAAATTGTTTATGACTATAATGTCATCCTCTAGTGAAAGGATTGACTGCACTAATTGATTTTTTTTATTTTATTTTTTTTCCACTGAGTGATATTTATCATCAATGGTGCAATTCTTTGGTACTTCTTCTGGAACTACCACCGTGTGTCTTTTATTACTCAAAGCTACAAAAATACACCTCATTGTGGGGAATTTTTATTTTTAACTACTGTTACAGTTTTCTTTCAGTTAAAGGATAATGCTATAGATACCTCTGATACCAAGAAAAAAGAAAGAAGGGAAAATCACAGAAGCAAGCCCTTCAGCAGTTTTCAGGAAAAAAAAGTTCTTCATTTGCACACTTCAGTCAGTGAATCCTTGGGTTTTTTTGAGGTGTGTACATCGAGAAATATATCTATACAGAAAAATATGTCAAAGAATTGCTAACTAGTTACAGGATAGCATATTGGTTTAATCCCATACTGTTTATACAATGACTTCATTGGGAGATATATTCGTGTAAAAGACATTAAATTAGGCCCAAGATTTGACCCAAATCCACAGACGTAATTACTAGTTTACAACACTAAATATCTGTGCTAATATGCTAACCTCACAAACCTTGCTGCTGTTATTGTGTCAGGGATTTTTTAGCAAGAGAAAATAGTACAGCAGTCTTAATTTCTAATCTTAGATATATAATTTTTATGAGAGATACATAACTCAAGTTTTTTCTTAACTAAATGTAGTTAGGAAGCAGAACTCCTGTTCATATTTCTTGCACTTCTCCTATGCTCTCCATTCCTCCCATACAGCCAGCAATACTTAATGATTTAAGAAATAAATAGTAATAAGAATTTGACAGCCCACAAAACCAATGAAATTTATTAAAGCCTAAAATTACGGACAGATACCTTGGCTTGCATTATGTTACTTCGCTTAGACAAAACAGATTCTTAATGCAAAAATCAGAAGTTACAGAAGATCAGCATGTTGCAGCATGAGCAGTTTCCTATGTTTTGCGAGAGACTTTTCTACTTCAACGTATTTGAAGTGGTTTAATGACTTCAGAGCAAGAAGAGGTCTGTTGACAAGGATTTCTGGTAGACTGGGTACAATGTCATCTGTTCAATTTTCAGGACAATAATATGTTACTGTGCATTTCTGTAGTACCCGTAAATCACACCCACAGCAACAGGACCGGCTTTGTCAGCAAAGGGAATGTGTTGTATCCCACCAAAATACTACAACAGCAGCAACAACAATAGAAAGCAGGAACTGAAAATAAACCTTGGACAGCATGAGAGATCCATGTTGGTGTTTTCCTGGCAGGTCAGAGGCTGCAGCCAGCATCCAGTTCATAACTCAAATTTTGGGAGCTTGACCTAAGCCAATCCAAGCTTCCTACAGCAGTCATTGCTCAACTTGGGCTTTCATAAGACAGGATTTGGGAACAAACCATGCTGGTTCATCATTTGCCAATTATACTTAAAGAACAAAGAGGCACTCCCTCATCCTCCCCAGTGATGCCTGTGCCATTTCCCTCTTCCCACGTCCTAACACAGGGAAGGATGTTTCTGCTGTTTTCCATTGATGCCAACTGATACCTGTCACTGACAGACAGAAAATGCTGTAGTCATTTCTGTGGTGCTCCCAGAAAGATCTAGAGGAAAATGCAGGAAAGATTCCCAAAAGGAATCCTGTTTCCACTTCACGGCAGAGATCAGGAGCCTTTCTTTAAACCAATAAAAGGTTCAAAATAATGATGTAAATTCAGGAGGAAAGCCAGGATGAGTATTACAACATAATACATCTTCTTTGCTTCTTCCAAAGTCTTGTAATCAAAAAAATAGGTCCTGAATTTACTTTAAAGGGGATTCAAGATCAAAAATACAGGTCATAGGCTGAGCAACTCCAAGTAAAAGGTGCATCCAGCCCAGATAGTATCTTTCAGTAGTACTCTGATGACTGACAGATGTGGGGAAGCCTGGATAAAGGAGCGAGCACAACTGGCTGCAGAGCCTGCCAGCATCCAGATGCTCTTGTTGGGAAATATCTTTCAAAAGTTTGGCATCTCTGCTCTGGGGTGGTTCAGAGAGCAATGAGCTGAACAGGTGTCTCAGGCCAAATCACTTCTTATCAGACATTTTTAATGTGTAATTGTTTTATTGTGTTGTGGTTTTGTTATTGGTCATATCTGTCCTTCATATTGCTAAAAGACAGCACAATTATGCACACAGACGGATTTTCAGAAGTACAGAGGAACTCTTATCATATGAAATTTTTTATGGGTGGATTTTCAAAACATCTCATTATGGTGACAAATTTTTTGAAATGTGTGTGTTCTACTCAGTCACCCAAATAAGACCTGAAAATCTGAACTCAGCTGTGATTATTGTAGCATCCTAAAAACTCTCGCCATACTGTGCAGCAGCCTTGCAACCCTGTTTGGACACATATTTTGCCTCCCAGTCCTTTATCAGTATCAATAATGTGAAAACTAACAACATTTTATTTTCCTATCAGCTAAAATATGTCCCTGGGGAGTGTAAAACACACCCATTGAATGTTGCAACACACATCTTGTTCTGGCTTCTGATATTACTGTGTACTTGAGTTTCCTAATTCTAGTGCAGTAATAATACAACTTGATTAGCCTACCAGTTGCATTTAGAAGGATCATGTCAGGAAATAATCTATACCAGTCTTCAAGATGACTAATATGAACTTTTAGAAAGCTCTTTGGATTTTCCACCATGAATGCACACAGAGAAGTTACTGAAAAGCTTAATTATAGATATACTTGACATCTACTTTGTGCTTCCTGGAACACAGGGGGTTAGAAAATAGGTTTCTTTTTGATAATCTATGGCGAATCATTTTAGAATTTTATCACATCATAGTACAGCTATTCTTTTTTGTCCTTCGTCTCTCTTTCTCCTTCTCCTCCTCCTCCTTCTTCTCCCTCTTCCTTCCTCTTTCTCTCTCCCTCTCTCTGTTGCATATATGTGAATAAAAAAATCTTGCCTAACAAAGATTATTGTTTCTGCAATACACTAGCAAGGTCCTAACCTTGCAGTCCTTACGGAAACAACTACACTGAAGAGGTAAAGGAAAGGCTGAGCACTGGACATGTATTAATGTGTCTTAACCTTTGGCAGAAGTTCTATCCCTACTTGGGTGTATTAGTAAACATAGACTCTGCTTGATTAATAAGAAATCGATATCCTCCATATGTAATACAGATGACATACATATATGGCATACACACACATATATATATACACACACACACACACACATATATATGAGTGCATGGGCTACTCAAGTGTTTGTTTTGTAAATGAGTAATAAACCTTCAAACAGCAGCTCAGCATGATTTTAGACAAGACAAGCACGATGCATTAAATGTTTAACTGTATTAAATGCCTTTTTTCCTGTTTACATAATGATGTGCTATGTTTATCTTACAAGCACTGTAAAAATATTAGTTAGCAGTCATAAATATAGTCCTGATAAAATGATACTACTTTCCAGAACTGCTAATCTGTGTTAATGCCGCTTCAGTACAGGTCCTGTAACAGCTGTTAGAATTTTGTCCCCTGTAGGTCAGAGAGAGAAGATGGGAAAATCCTTAATAAAATGTTGTTAGAAGCTACAGGTGGGAAATAAAGAAGCTCTTGTGACCTGTAATCTTATTCCCTCATAAAGTCATGGAGTGCACAGCAGCTTCTGTGGCTGAAATTAGACAACACGCTAGCGGCTTTTCAATCTCAACTTTTGCAGTTCAGTTATATCATTTTCAGTGAAGAACAAATGAAGGATACAGCAAGCACTGCCCCTGACCTTCCTTGCTGTTTTTAATAAGCACATTCAACAGCATGAGCTTCTCTGTCTTAAATGAATTACTATATATCCATGTATTGGAAAGAAAATACAGTAGTGTTTATCTTCTGTATGCATTGTACTGTCAGATTTTAATTAACATTTAGGCTCAGGTAAAGAAAATATGCTAATTTTAATAGTCTTATAATTACTGTGGGACAGATTCCACTGTTCAAACGCAGACAGGTACCCAGTGTTGCACAGAGCCTCCCCAGCTTCAGTTGACCTAACGAGAGAGGAAGGGGCTACCACTATGCCATTTTCCAGGATTGTAGGAAGGAAAAAATGGAAAGGTAGAAGAGGTAGAAATCAGGAATGAAGCAGTGAATGGGCCATCTATTACCAAAACCAAATTATGTTATGGTACAAGTACATTTTTATGTTTTAGATATTTTACAATCAGCCTCCTATATGGATTTCATTTTTCTCTTTTGATGATGGGTATATTTCACATGTTTTTATATAGACAATACAGACTCTTTGGATATTATGAGTCTTACAGGCCTCACCTTTGCATTCCCCCTTTCTTCCCCTTTGACATCTCAGCTGTCTTTGTCAGATTACAGTACCACAGAGTAAAATTAATATTTTTTCCATTGCCTTTATTAAACAACAATAAAAAACCTCATAGTACAGGGTAATACATAGCTGTCTAAATTTCTATGGTAAATCTTATTCGTTCAGCTGAGAGAGAATCATCTTCTAATTTAAACATTTAAGCTATCTGAATGAAATAGCACCACAGAGTGAGCTTTCTTTTTACTATTTTTATCAAAAGAACAGACCAACTTGTTTAAAAATATTCAATTAATACACTATAATGCAATCAAATATTTGCAGCTTTAAAGTCACAATAATTTGGTTGACATAATTATTTGTAATCACTTATTAGTAAAGTGGTGAAAGATTGCTCAAATATGATACAAAATGGTATAAATAATTGTCTCCTGATACAATGAGTTGTCATTTCTGAAAATTTAATGTCATCAAAGCTCTTTTTCCAATAGCACAAGGAGCACTATTGCTAATAGACTTCAGAGCTTGAAATAAATAAATCTTTGGAATCCTGTTGCATCTCTTGGGGTGTGACATTTGACAGTCTTTTATAGCGCAGAACGAAACAAGTTTGTGAGCTGGAATTCAATTGTGGTGTATTGATTCCTTGCATCAGTCATTATTCCCTGCTGATTGACAGCTGAAAATTGGTTACGTTAAGTATTTCATATGTTATATTGGCTGACATTTGCTTGCCTGCTCCTGTGTCAATATTGTTGTAAAGATCTCCAGCTCTATGAGATAGCAATATACACTGACTGTGGCTTTTGTGTGATGTTCCAGTGTTTTTCCTGACATAATTTAAGACATATTAAAAACCAGCAGCATCTTCCCTCTTGAGAAGCTTAATGCCAATATTATTGTCTTCCAAGGGAAGATCATGTATGCTCATAATCGGGTGCTAATTTCCACCCATACGCTCATGTTTAGGCATTAGGCACTATAACTGTAAAATTGAGCCTGCTTGATTGATTCATGTCAAGCCTCATCTAGGCTCCTGCAGTGGAAGTCATCCAGCTGACCCTTTTCACACTAAAAGAAGAGATTTGTGTTTCTTTCTTTCACCTGGAACCATCAAATTGACTGAATAATCTGTAATACATTAGTGCTGACATTTGTTAGGCAAGAATTAAACAAGACACAGTAATCATTCCCCTGAATAAAAATTGTGTTTGATTTCCAGCAGAGTTCTATTAAAAGGACAGCACAGCCCATGTCCCCCAAAGTGGGAAATGGTGAATATTTTCTATGTTAATGAATCGAATTAACACTTTAATGACAGATGAATGATCCCTAGCCGCTCCTCACAAAAGCTGCTGAGGACTTTTGGAGGGGGATGCGGTTCCTGTTCTTGCCATGAGGACTCCTATGAGCTCTGTGGAAATCCTTCATGCTGAATGTTTAAGGGTGACCATGGTAAAGTTTGAACCACTTACATAAGAAGAGACAGAAGAGAGAATGATGGTTTTCCTACAACTAGAGCAGGACAGCCCAAGGAAAACCAGTTTGACCAGAAGTCAATAGGGCAGAATTCCCCATTCACATTCAACCTTAATAAATGTGGTGCTCTAAAAGGGGGGAGTCAGTGGTGTTGATTTCTGTGACAATACAATACTCCACCCAAAGTCAGTGTGAATACCACAGCATACACTTGGTATGATCAGAGTCTGACCTGATGCCTTTGAGGTCCCAGTGTTACTACTGCATTTGGCAATGTACAACTAGGTAGCTGGAGTGATGGCCAGTGCTTGTCTGGTTGTACTGTACACTCTCAGTCAGGGCCAGGATGTAGTGGTGTTACAGTTGTACTGTATGTCTGTCCTTTCAGGGATAACCCTGAAGGTAAGATATGAAAAGTATCATTTGAAGAAGCACCTCTTGGCTATGTAGATAGCCTGAGTAGTTTGCACCTCAGCAGTACACTTAGGAACAGGTTTTTCCCTTGTTCTGGTGCTGAGGATAGACTTTTTTCCATCTGGGTTCTTGGGGCAAGCAAAAGTGAAGATGGGTTGCAGGGAAAGCACACTGGAAACAGGCTTTTTCCCTTGATTACCCCCTGTGAGAGAGAGTATGAGAGCATCACCATTGTGATGACATGCTTCTGGGCTGACCGCATCAAGAACAACAGCACTGGTTTGGTACATAGGTGTATGAACTATATAAAGCACTATAAAAACTCTACCAAAAAATTAGATCTGGAGCAGCTTTCTCCTGCCTTAAGCAAAGCAGATTTTTTCCAGCCAGTCAGGATCCTTCCAACTGCTACTGCAGTATGGTTGTTTTCCCTTTTTCTTAGACTTGAGTGGCACCAGCCTAACCAAAATCAGCAAAACCTCATAGGGATTGCAATTCATTAAGAGCATAAGGCTTACTGGCATCTGAAGCCTTTTAAGGAGCAGGTAAAGTGGGACTGGTTTATGCAGTCAGTCTTCCTGGTGGCAGGTGCTGCCTATTGCATTAGGGCAGCTGCCATGTGGGGGAAGGAGAGGTGGTGGATAGCTTTTATAAGTGGTTTCTGCTGCCTTGGGGTGACTGGAGATGGTGCTTCCCTGGAAAACACTCCAGTGGGGGAATTTAAAACTTGAAGGTGCATCTAAGGAACTCCTTGCAAAGGGGATTGCAATGTAAAGAGGAATTATCTGAACCCTGGGTGGACATGCCAAGCCTTGGATGGTGTGAGGTCTGTGGAGATGTACCTCACTCAGCCAGGAGGGCTGCAGCTGCTGGTGAGTGGCTTTGGAGTCTTGCTGCTAGAGGATGGTGGATGCTGTGGTGAGAAATTTATCCTGGTGTCCTTGCACTTAGTCTGGGTTTCCCTCCTGGAGAAAGGGTGGCTTTTGGCCCAGCCACAGTGCTTCTCCTTGCCTTTTGTTTTAGCAAGTATTACCCCTTCCAGTAGTGCTTCCCTGTAGCCTGCCCCAAACACTGCCTCTGCAGTGGGGTGGGTTTCTTCTGGCAAAGTGTTTGTACCCAGCTCTTATTCTAGCTCTGCTCCAGGAGAGCTGCGGAATTGGTGTCACCTCCCCTAGTGTGTTTCTTGCTCTCTTGTTCTGGGGTTTGGACTGCTCTACTTGTAACTCTGCTTCTAGCTGCACACGATAGCTTCTGCAGCAGCGTCTATTGAATGTCTTCCTGGTGTTTACAGTACAGGAGAACGATTTTTTAGTCTTCATATTAGAAAGCCTTGGAGGCATGCAGCACAACTAAGTGTTACAAACATTTAAAAAATACGCAGCTTCTCAACACAGGCACTAACTTCTGAACATGTAACTTGTTTGAGTCTATCTGGGGTGCAAAAGTATCTGTTGAAATGATTCCCAAAACATAAAATTTGGAGTGTTACTTGCTCTCAGACTTGTAATTTCCCCATTTAATTTTCAATTATGGAACAAACAAGTGCACTCTTATTCCTTGTGCCATACAACTCATTAAATGTTTTGAATATTTCATAGCCCTAAACTGTTCATGTTAATCTGTGAATATATTGTTATAAATAACTAATAGGTGTATAATGAATCATAGCAATGATTTATGGAAGATTTATAGATAGGAAAAAAGTATGTTGAAAAATGCTTTACAAGGGATAATACTGAAGCTCTTTCATCCAAGGCAAACAAACAGTGTTCATTCGCTACATGCCACTCCTCCTGATTTTGCACTACATTCAGAATGCTAAAGGGTTTTTGTGGGGGACTGTACTTAAAAAGCTTTGAAACAAATTAGCCTGTTTGATGTCAGCTGATGCACAATTCTGTGATGTTTTAGAATGTATACATTGAACGACGTGGGTATTTGCAGCTTTTTGAGAGGTCAACTATAAAAGGATATAGAGGGAAGAAAAAGTCTATAAAAAGTAATGTGAGAAATCACAGTTAAATATCTTCCCTGGATCCGAACTCCAGGTCTTCTGCTGGTGTCCCCACATCACTGAGTGTCCCATCTGTGTGTTTGCATCTGGTGAAGGACACAGAGGTAAAAGGTATTCAAAGTAGTAGGAATTCTTATTATGAAACAATTTTATAGTTAAAGAGACAGATGAAATTGTTAGAAGAATGTGAAGAATTCTGTACTTGATATTAAAAAAAAATCTAAAAAGGTAAAAGACGTAGTATTTTGGCTTCAGCTAGGATGAAGATATCAAAAGTCTGATGAGCTAATTAAAAGTTGCATAGGATCCTAATCCCAGCAGTAGTCTGTTCTTTCTTTCTTTTGAAATATCCTGACTAGTCTCCACCAAAAAATAGATTCTGCCGGACTAGAGAGACCATATAATTGCAGCTGAGCCATCAGGGAAATAATTGTTGCCAGGTATTGCAAGCCTGCTGGCAAACCCAAGCTATAGCAAAACTACCAGGCCATCTTCAAATCAGGTATGTAGCAGGTATCACAGGGCTACGTGCAGAGCAGACTCCACAAAACCTTAGGCCTCTGGAAAAAAATGTAAAAAACTGAAAGGCAACACAGAGCAATGTGTTCATAGCTCATTGGTGATAGGTATCTTCAGGTGGCCCTATAGCATCCTGATAGCCAAGAAGACCAATGGCATCCTGGCCTGTATCAGAAATAGCGTGGCCAGAAGGACCAGGGAAGTGATTCTTCCCCTGTACTCAACCCTGGTGAGGCTGCACCTCAAATCCTGTGTTCAGGATTTGAGTCCTGGACCCCTTCATTCAGGAAGGACATCGAGGTGCTGGAGCGGGTCCAGAGAAGGGCAATGAAGCTGGTGAAGGGTCTGGAGCGTATGTCCTATGGGGAGCAGCTGAGGGAGCTGGAGGTGTTTAGCCTGAAAACAAGGAGGCTCGGGGCGACCTTATCACTCTCTACAACTACCTGAAAGGAGGTTGTAGCCAGGTAGGGATTGACCTCTTCTTCCAGGCAACCAGAGGCAGGATGAGAGAATATAGTCTTAAACTGCACAAGAAGGGAGGTTTAGGTTGGATGTTAGGAAGAATTTCTTCACAGAAACGGTGACTAGATACTGGAATGGGCTGCCCAGGGAGGCAGTGGGGTTACTGTCCTTGGAGGTCTTTAAGGAAAGACTGGATGTGGCCCTTAGTGCCATTGTCTAGTTGGCATGGTGATGATCAGTCATAGGTTGGACTAGATGACATCAGAGGTCTTTTCCAATCTAATTAATTCTGAGTAATTCTGAAATGTTACAAAGAGGGTGAAGACAATGCCAGTTGCTCAGACAATTCTATCTTGGTACTTTGTTCAATGTCAGCAAAATGGGAATTTCTAAGGTGTTATAAATATCAAAAGAATAAATGTTTCTTGAAGTAGTAGGGTAAATTATGAAAAATGTCTGTGGATGCAGTTAAACTGCATAAAGGAATTGGTCTTTGGGATGGAGAAAGGTCTTTACACAGAAGACATAGGGTTGTGTGATGTGTGAGTGATGGTAAATTTGCTGTGGAACTAGAGGTGTGTGAAGGTCTTGAGATGAAACAAACGGAAAATTTCTATCAGTTACATTAAAATGATATTTTTCATGAAGAAGGAGGATGCAGTTATGTTCTGCGGTCCCATACTGTAACATCTTTCAAAACCAGGAAAAGGAAAACAGACTCTCCTAAAATAGCTTCCCAAGGAGGTAGCTGTCCTTATGGCCTAGCTTTGAGAGAGCTGAACCTCAAAACACAACACCAGAGGAGGATAAGGGTATTTACAACAGGGTAGTAATGGTGCCTCAGATGGAAGGGCTCTAGCATCCTAATTTTGCTTGTAATCTGATTGCTAGGTAAACTAGATCACAATAAGGAAAACCCTGCCTCATGAAGGAGTTCACAGTCTGCACCTTGGAAAATGCCCAGGCTGAAGTCACTGAACTGATCCCTGAAATCCAGGGGAAACCATAAATGAAACTTAGGAATTAATGGAGAGGGGAAAAAATTAAAAAAAAAATATGAAGAACAGCAAGCATTATAAACAGTCTTATTCATTTTGATCCCTTTAGTATTCTTATATATATATATGATAAAATATACTTGCTTTCTTGATAATATACAACAATGGTTTTAAAACAGCAAGGAAAATTATGTATTCTGGTGATGTCTGCTGGTTGCCTATCATGTAACCAGAACTGCACATGTTGGCCTTGAAATGCTTGCAGTGCCTCCTAGGTTTCTTGTGACAAATGGGAGTTGATACAAGAACAAGACAAATAGTGCAGAAAAATAGCAAGTGGTGAACTCACCTCAGTAACATTTTCTGTAAGCATTTATGTGAGTGTTTTTTTATGTGAGTGTTTGCAAGAAAGTCTGTGTAGAGTGGCATATCCCTGGATATATGCAAGGGTTCATGCCATGAACCTTTGCAAGACAATCTTGAGTTCCCTACTCCTGTTTATAAAAGGTTCAGTCAATCGATCTGGGAACAAAAGCAATAGTGTGTGTTTTAGGTGAAGAGTTAGCTGCCAAACAGCACATAGCAAACAGGGCAGCAGGTCTGCCTCACAAAGCAGTGGCAGTCTTTGGTTACATTGGGTTGGATTATCAGGGCATGGACTTGGGCAATGCAGACGAGCAGATCAGAGAGGTGGGCAAGTGAAAGATTTCTGGTGGAGCTGGATTAGTAATGTGCTAATAGAGAAACCTCCAGGTTAATTGCTTTGAGTTTTCTTTTTTCTTCTGCTCAAGGGATAAGATTCTTTTTTATTTTTAATTTTTTTTTCAAAAGGTCTGCTTTTCACTTTCTGATAAAATTATGCCCTCTCATACAGCACTTAGCTGACTTGGAGAATACATCCTGAGCTATGTAATCAAAGGGAGGTACTTTGGAGACTGCTCACTTTCTTGATCCATCTGAAACCAAGGATAGGACTTTCATACTTCCAATCAAAATGCAGAACAAGTGGGTTCCTCTGACCCAAAGTCAACTCCTGTCACTTGGGAGAAGAAAAAGAGGAGAGTTAGAAGGGTAGGAGGTTAAGTCCTACAAATGTTTTTTTGCTGATGTAGTAGAACTAAGTCTGTGCCTTTGGGACAGAAATGTACTCGGTTTCCTGCAAGAGCAGCCAGTACGGTCTGATGCATTCACTTTATTTTCAGTATTAAAACCAATTCTTTAAAGAAGCGATCCATGACACAGAAGCTGTTTAGACAGTCTGCAGACCTGCCTCAAGTTATGGGCCCTGCTTGAGGACCAAGAACCTGGGAGTTAACCAGGTAGTTACAGCTCACACTTAGTACTGTGATACTTCCATTCTCATTAGCCCCAACCACGGAAAACTTGATATTCCAAACATTATGAAGGTCAAATTAATTTACATTTGTACTTTCTTTTTGAAAAGCAAAAATTACATAGTGCAATATTTTAGTGTGGATAGATTTAGTTACTGATGCCTAATAGGACTATAATGTAGTATAAACCTATTGCAACAGATCACAGTCAGCAAGAGGAGGATGCTGATAACTGTGAGTCCCACATCCAGTTGCATATCCCAATAGACAAGTAGCCATTATGGCCCCATTTATGCTCCTTAAATCTTAGAGCATCCAAGTATAAAACCCCTGTATGCAACAATACAAAACTGGCTCCTAGGAGACCCATCTTAGAGCTGATGTCAAGTTCTGGGTGGTTGTTTCATAGTACTCACTAGGCAACATATTTGCCCAGTAAGGCTGCTGCACAGACTTGATTAGATTAAAGCTTGAGGACTGCCATGGAACAAAGTCATCTCTGTAACTGCATTTGCACACATACCATTACCTCACTGTATTCTCTCTACCAGCTGCAGCTCAGGATGTGCCAGACACTTTTAGTGCAGAAGTCTGAGTAAGAGCAGAAGCAGGACATTTGGGAGAGGCTGTAGTGCAAGGGTAGAGGCAGGATATGGGGAAAATGGTAGTGGTGGGAGGCAGCATGATAAATTTGATTGTACTCTTGCTGCCTATGGCTATTGGGTGGTGATGCTTTTACAAGCATCCTTACAGCAGCACTGAGCATTTTGGCACACTAAATACGTGTGATTTTTATGTTCCACTTTGCTATCCTGAGAGATGCTTGCTTGCTGTGTGTATTTACAGTGGATGCAATATCCCAGAGAAATCTCTGTGCTGTAGGAAGAGTATGTGTTTAAATACAATTCTATGAGCAATATGTGAGATAATATACTTAGTCCAATCCAAGTTCATTAGTTGTGTGTTTTTAGTTTCATCATTAATACTTATTCATTAAACAAAACTGAATTTTGATGCTCATTTTCTCCTAGAAATATTAGAAGCTGTTAGTAAGTTAGGTCACTCTAGCCTTTAAAGATTGCAGTATGGCATAACTTTTCTTCACGTTTTTGTCAAACAGGACTGAACCCATCCATTCTCAGTTAAATAGCAAAATGATTTATTGTTACAGGCTACAAGTACTACTTATACTAAAGCTTTATCTTGTCGTTGGCCTGAAAGACTATGCCAATTAATGTCAATTTGCACTTGCCATGTAAACTGCTGAGGGTGATGGGCCTCAATTTCCGTAGCTGCTATCTGATAGCCAGTGCCCGTCACTGAAAATTTAACAGGTCATTCAATACTAGTCAACAAAAGACCCATGAAGCCTCATTTCACACCAATTACTATTTAGCATATGTATACAAATTGATTTTAAAAAATTCGTAGGGACTCCTCTATGTTATAATCTGCCCCCACGTGTCCCTGTAGCCTAGTCAGATACAGCATCCCACTAGTCTGATAGCATCCCTCCCTAGCAGGTCCTATCCATTGTAGAAATCAGTGCCCCTGCTTGCCATCACAGCTCTGCCATCAGACCAGGTCTGCCCCAGCCCAATTCCGACTCTGTTTCCAAAGGAGTGGTTTGGGTTTTTGCCTGGAAAACCTTGGGTTTGCAAAGTGGGGTCCTGGCCAAGCTCCAGTTGTAGGTGCTACCGGGTGACACATCTGGGGGCTGCTCTGTTGCTCCATTTACCATCCTCACCCTTTTCAAAGATCCTCATCCTCACCCTTTCTCTTTATTTTTCTGCTTCTTTTGGACACTGATTTTTTGTTAGATTTCACAATATTTCTTACCACTTACCTGATTGAACTATTATGATTGTTTAGAATCTCAGGTGTTTTCTTTGCAATAGGCATTTATTGTTTATTGCTAGTGATTTTGAATATAACAAATGCTAAGTGCCAATCTTGAGGTCTTAAATTTCCATCTAAACTATTCTCTCATTCTCTAGTTTGTACAGATAATTTGTAGAGAGTGAGATTTTTAAAAGGGAATTTTCTTTATCAGTAGAAACAAACAAAAAAAACCTCAAGACAAAACAAACATCACGAAAACATGTGGTTTTGGAACAGCAGCATAACTTTTTAAAAGATCTCTGGAAAATCGGGACAACTGCAGGTGCAAATAATACTTTGTTCTTACACAGGGAGAATCTGTGCTTTTTTCTTGCGTTGTTTTTTCCATTTCTAAATTGCCATGAGAGTAAAGTTGCCTGCAGCAACTGGTGGGCTAAGTATTCCCTGTCCATCTCCTGGGTGTCACCTGCTAAGGTGAGGAGTTTGAAAAAGCCTGGACACATTATGTATGGGTGGCCTTTTGTTTATGACAGACAAAGGCAAAATCCTCTGGATTACTGGAAGATATCATATAACACACAAGATGGAGTTACTATTATTCTTTTCTAAGGCATATTGTGTTTCCCTTGGGCAGAGAAAAGAAAGTGCAGCCAATCCTGGGAGGGTAGCTCCTATTAAAGATTTATGCAAGCCTGAATTATTTGGCTTTAAACTTTTTTCTCTTTTTAATAAGAGGGATGCTTTCTTTAGGCACAGCATACTGAAGGAGATGGTATCACTGGTAATCCTTGGTTTAGGCATAGAGCTCGTAAATGTTTTGAATTAGGCAGATGATGAGACTTTGATTTATTTTTTCCTTCCCCTTTCTTTTTTTTGTTTCTGCATTTAAGGTTTCACTGCAAAATTTCCCACTGAAGTAGTAATTTGGTGGGGTTTTACCCCCTGTCTCTAAGTCTTTTTTTGGTGTATTCATTCAGTGAAACATCTTTGAAGCTGTTGAACTGTGTAAATGTTATATTAACATTTTCTTTTGTAATTATAGACATTTACTTGCTCTTGTTGAAATAGCTCTTTCAAGGGGAAGGAAAGAAAGCAGGAAGTGAAAGTACATAAAGAAATGGAAAAGTAGCCATGTGCTTGATTTCATTTTTGAAATAAGTAATTTCAACTTCTAATTTACATTTCTCTAAGCTAGTAGTTAAGGATAGACAAACAAAGAATACTGGAAGAAATAATTTAATTTTGTTCCTTTGTTACATTAGATCACTTAATTTTCACCTGTTTGGTTTGCATATGGAGATTTGTCCAATGAGCCCTGCTTTCTGAATTTAAGCAACACAGAGGACAGCTCTGGGAGGCTCATGTTCATCAGCCTGCAATTCACAAATTACAAAATGGCAAGCAATTGCCCGAAATAAAGATGACAAACAGTGTGAATTAGCTATTAGTCCAGAGGGTTTCAAGCTCCTGTGGCTTGATTAAATTAAGTCTAGTGTGCTTAACTCAAAGTGGCAACTGATCCTTTAGGAAAAAGCCCTACATAATCTAATACAAATTGTGATCTTTCTTATGGGTTATTTAAAACATCCAGTAGACTTAATGGAAGAATTTTTTTTTTTTGTGGCATTCTACTGGGTCATGTTATAATTTCTAGGTAATATAGTAATTTCTGTGGATAACTTCCACAGAACTCAGATTAATCTCTTCTCATTTATTCTCACAACCCTTTATTTCATGTTATTCATACCAGTGGTGTTTGTCCTCTGAATACATTCTGCTATGAGACTATTGTATCTATAGCAGGATTTCTGATGGAAAGTGCAGCTAATATTTCAGTGTTAACACAGTTTGTGTAATCTGGCTCCTTCTCTCTTGTATCAGTGGTTATTATTTCAACAGATTATTTTTTTTCTGCTGCCAAGCCAATGCCAGGAGCATATTTGTGTTGTTACTGTTGCTCAGCAACTGTGATCTCTTCACTAGGTCTGACAGTTGCTTTCTCTCCAGGAGAGCAGAGATGCAAGAAGGACAGATGCATTGATCCTCAACACATTATCAGATCTTGTCACACACTCACTTTGAAAAGCTGATAGCATCTAATAATCTCACTCAAGGCTCATTTTACACATCATTGGGCTTTTACAGTTAAACTTAGAAAAATGTATTGTTCTGTCAAGGCAGGGAGGCTAATAATTAGGCCACTTTTCATTGAAAAAAGAAAAAAGCAAAACTATATGCTTTTAAAGAGGCTTGGTCCCTACAGAACAGTATTTTATCCCATTTAGAAGCTGCAGACACATTAATTTCTGTATCAGTCCTCACCAGTGATCTATGTTTTGATTCTATAGACCTTTGTGTGGTGCAGCTTCTACTTAACAGTATAAGCCATGGTATCAATCAGAAAATGAGTCATATTGTTGTATTTTAATCCAGGATAACTAGGAACAGTAATTGCACTATCCTCATAGGAATCTATTGCAGGTACAAAGATACTCCTTAAACTGAAGAAGGAATGTCCAAAAGAGAAAAATACAAAGGAGTCTTAACTACATAAAATTAAAATGCTAGCCAGCAGTCAAGTAGGTCAAGACTAAAGAACTGGTTGAGTGACTGAATCTGGCCAATAATAAATTACTTCAAACCCAATAACATAAAAACCCGCAGAGCAGTCTAAGCCTGGTGACTAAATGAAGAGTAAAATGTGCATTTAGGATACAGAAGGCTATAAAGAAGGTTGATGAAAGGCAGGTTGATGATCTGTCAGCAAGTAGGACTTGCTCTGGAGGTGCTTTGTGATGCTCTGACCTAGAACCTTTGTATCATGGGAAACACCAAGTCAAAGTGCTAGAAAAAGATATTTTGGATCAAATCTGTAAAATGGCTACTAATAATCAGCAGGGCCAGACAGAAGTTACCCACAGTTTAAAGGGACTCAGCACAAACTTTCTAATCTGCAAACTGTGGCTTCAGGCTGGCCTTGCAAGCAGGGAAGGTGGTGAGCACAGTCTGACTCCTCTGGAAAGGGTTCAGGAACTACCCTGGGTGTAGCAGTTGTTTAAGCATCACTCTAGCAATTAAAAAAAATGGTATGATTATAATAAGGAAACTCACAATTACCTTGAATGTGACACATTAATAGTCAGCATTGCTCCTGCAGAGGAGGGAAGCAATGAACTACAATTTCATGGGGGTTTTTGGAACGTGCCAGCAATGCTACAGGCTGTAACTGGCAGGTGTATCTCCTGATGACCCAGGCTGGAGATCACCCTCACATGTCTCCAGCCCCAACACTCGAGTTCCCTTTCATGGAAGGCAAATGCAAACACCTACATTGCCAAGGCAGGGAGGCAGACTCAGTGGTCACCTCTCTCTAGGCCTGAGGTGGGCCAAGTTTGCAGTCTCAGAAATTTAAGCACAGTTCTAGTTACTGAAGGGTGAGAGGTAGCCTTTTCATACAGTCACTGAAAAGGCAGGGAAACAAAACACAAAGGCACCCTATAAAACACTGAAGGAAGTTAAGTTGTTATAATACCAATGGGGAAAATACTTTCATGGGATTGGAAAGAAAGCAAATGAAGAATGAGGCTAAATGATGAGAGGTGTAGAACAATCTCTGAAAAAGCTTAGCTGATTTTAATTTTTCAGTTTAAAACGTACAAATTGTGAAAGATGTTCACAGAAGCCAGGACAGACATGGATTGTGAGGAAGATTAGATGAAAAGCAGTAGCACTGACTGTAATGTGTGAAATAGGGTGTACTACTTAGAAAATCACTAAGCAGTGAGTTTGAAATACCAACCAGAAGTGGGTTTTTTTACCCATGGTAAATCATGGGTTATGATTAAATTGTGGAACTTAGTGTTAAAGTGCTGAGATTATGAAGATGTTCATACCTGATTTTTTCAGAGTAATAGAAAAAGGGTTAATTTTTAAAATTTTTATATTTATTTTTACGTATTTCTTTATATATATATATTTATATAGTATAGATATACAAAGCCACTTAAATGGTTTTAAATGCAGTGGGGTGACCACAGTCCTCTGGAAGTGAAGAGTATATACAGTAATCCCCCACTAGTTTCTGGAAACTGCAAAGGGGAAAGAATATCTTGAAGCAAGCTAAGTGTGTGCCAGGGCTATTGCTGCCAAATTGCATCTCAGTTCAGTGCCTGCATACATTCCTGCATGTATTAATTTACTTTATATATATTTAGTTAACGATTATGAAATTTGGCAAAAAATCTGCTAGTATCTTTGTGAGGTGTTGGCCAATTACTGCACATAGATAAAAAACAAAGATATTTGACAGTTAAACACAGAATAGTGTGCATTAAGTGGAACCTGGTTTTTAAAGCAGGTCTCTAAATTATCAATGCTATTTCAAGGACCTCTGTCAATTTGACACTGTAGACACCAAGAGATGGTCTTCTCAACTAAGACTCTTGAACTAGTGTTCAGCACAGCTGGAGAAGCAGCAGCAGTTCTTTATAGTCTCTTGATATGTGTGTACGTGCACAGGAGCCAGAAATGCTCTGTAACTAGAAAAGTATTTTTCTACTATGAATAAATGCTGCATATATGCAATGAAACTTATAGCAGGAGTTATTGTTTTTTCCTCAATATACAAATTAATTACATTTATTTAAAAACTCTAAGTTCTCTGCATGTTTTTCTGAAGAAGCAGAGATGGCAATCTTGTGTTCACTAAGGCAACTTGAATATGCTGAGTGTGTTCATTATTAGTTAAGTAATTAAAAGCCAAGCTCACTAGTTTGTATTCAAAATGCTGTTAAACTGCCCAAAAGATTCATTGGGCACTCCAATGGAGAGGTTTCCCCTATAACTATTTCTATTTGAATCTGCATTGCTCCGCAGATGCTATATTTGTTTTACTTACACAGGTATCTTTCCATAGTTGAATCCAGAACTCAAGTGTCTAGAATCAGTTGCTAGTTGGAGAATGGACAAAGTTTTATAGTTGTTTTTTTTTTAATACAGTATCTGTCATAAATACCGTATTAACATCTATTTACTGGAAGACATACAGCTACCTGGGTAGCAAAGCTGCAATAGCCCTTCTGTTTGAAGAACAGTTCTCAAACATGTCTAAAATCTCACGTTATGTTTTTGGGGTTTTTTTCGAAAAATTGCTATTGTCTTTAACCACAGTGTGTCCTATGCAACACGGCTAATATCTGTGGCATCTAGTTAATTCTTTACATCTTGGGGATGTTTTAAACTGTTATTGAAGTTCAAAGGAGAAAGTTTAAAACATTCAGGTCCCTTTGTTCAAGGAGGGTATCTTTCAGCGACTCAATCAGCAAACTATTTCACTTTTCTCTTGTTTATGTTGTTTCCCTGTGATGAGACAGGAGCAGCCCCACAGCACAGGGTAACTGGAAGGTCACATGTGTTCATGTGTAATACCTACAAACAAATCTAAAAGAACATATACCGGTCCCAGTTTTCATCTATGAAACCAAACTATGAGGCCTTCCGGGTTTCATTTTCTGTTTTAGGGGGTTACTTAAGAGTTCATTGCCAGCAGAATAAAGCAGCCCCTTCCTCCATTAGTATAAAGAAAGGATGGGTGGTCAACTGGCACAGTTTTAGAGACACTTGAAGAGATGTCTGTCTTTGAAAGTTCACAGAAGCAAAATGGAAAAAGTGCGAATTTCTCTGCCTGACCAAGCAAGCTGACTCCCAGTGCTCAACAAAGCTGAGAAGCTGGGTGGAAATAGACTTTAAAAGGAGTTCATGGAACAGACTGACTCTTAAGAGCCAACTCACAATAGTTGAAAACATACTTTCCCCAGAACTTGTCTGGGTTGACAGGGTAAATATTTCTAATTAGCAGGGAAGTTAATAGATGAGGAAACAACCCTTAGGTGTCACACAAAATATATGTAGCATTACTCACTGCATTTATGCTTAAATGACAGATGACAGCCCTGAGAAGAAATAGCTGTTCACTGGAAATTCTTGCCTTTTGCTACCTTTTTTAATTTTATCCTTAGCTTTTACTACTTAGCCAGTTTTGTATCTGTTGGGTCACTTTAACTCGTGCAGAAGCTTGCACTGGCCCACATTTATTCTGTATCGCTGAATTAGCATGGCTGAAAGGACAGTAGTGGCCCCTCCTCCTCTCTTATGGATGCATCATACCAATTTTTGTCATGAATTTGGCCTATAGTGATGTTTCTATTATGTGAGCTAGCTGGTGCCTTGCAGGTTTTACGAAGGGGAAAACACTTTTCTCATGTGAGCATTACTGTAGAAACTATTAGATAAGAGTCCTTGCTTTGACATCAAGGGCAGAACTGCTCAGTCCCTCCCTTACGTTGCTCTGTAATGGCTCCACATGTGGCCAAAAGACTTAATGCTTCAGGGAACCAAACTCACAGTTATATACACACAATCATTTTAATATCAGTGGCATTCCTTATGAAACACTGAAAGCCATGTGGGTTCCTAGTCAGGGAACAAAGCATAATACATGATTATTGCCAGTATTCTGATTCTTGATTGCTCATATATGGCTCAAGTCTTCTACATTGATATATAAATATTTACAAAGGTAAAAGAAAATAGATATTTTATAACAACAACAACAAAACCCTAGAATGCTGCTTGTGTAAAATTAAATTTTTTTGTTGAGACATCTGCAAGGCTGTGCCTGGAATCCCTGCTGCCTGCCTTGCTCCACACAAGGAGTATTTTGTTTATTACAGTTCAAGCAATGATAAAGTAGCCCATGATTGAGCTCTGGTGTTTGTTTATCTGTGTTATAATTTGAGGCATGATGTCATTAGGCTTAAAGGCTATGCTTAATCTATGTTTATTCTTCTTATGACTTGATGTATTACTCAATACCTCAGTGTATTATTAGCTGATCTTAATGGAGCTTTTTATTACTCTTTGAGCTTTTTCATGTTTCAGGTGGCTTGTCTGTGTTTCAGGCAGGGCTTCTACTGCACCATAGAAGCTGCTTTTAATTCATTGAAACTGTCACTGGGGAAAAACTTACGCAGAATTACACGAGAGAGACATATAATTTGTATCATAGAAATTCTAATTGGAGATAAATGTGTGAAAATCCCATGTTGTTGCATGTTTTGGTTTGTTGCTTGTTTTGTTGGGGTTGTTTTTAAAGGTAAGAGAATAGGTGACAAAAATGAGTGAAACCATAACAAAAAAAATTGTGATGCACTGCAGTAAGGTCCTCAAAGCATTTAAACCAGATCTCTGATGCTCAGAAACTTCCATCCAAAAGCAGATTTTTTTTTGTTTTTCTAATCAAGTGTGAAGAGGGAAACAAAGAAAAACTACTGTATAATGACCGCTGTTTTTTTAATCCTTCTATCTATTCCCAATGCCTGATAGGGAATGACACTGGAGTACTGAAGCAGTAGTGCTCAGTCACATCACTGAAGAAGACAATTTATGCAGCTGTGACTATGTATATACCTTTCCTATACGCATTTCTATCTCTAGCATTATTTCCTAAACACCTTGCAAATCACGTGCAGGATGATTCTATATGTGGTATTTCTGATTCATAATTACATGTTTCCCCATTTCAATGTAATTTTCAACTATCTTTGTAATTTTCCTCCCCCTTCCTCTGATCCACACAGTGGTATAATATTTTTGTACGCTAATTCCTTTCAAGGAAACAAAAATATTTTGACAGCTGAGCTGGCCTATTTATTATGTATAATAGGCAAAATATTTCCCCAACTGTTTAAATCTCACATACAATGTTTTGGATGGGAGATGGAGAGCAAAACTACTGAAAATGAGGCTTTTATGGTTTGTAGAAAAACTAGAAATGAACAGCAATTTCTTTCACCAACCACTGGGGGCCAACCAGTGTGGAGCCTAGATAGCATTTTCTTCCTCCCCACTCCCAGGTGCCTCCCCACATGCCTCATTTCTTTGAAACCTGTGAAATCCTATGGAGGGTTAGATGTACCCTCAGAACACCAAGGATTTGTGCTTATAGTGCAAAGTCTTGTGATAGTGTTGGCCTCTGCCAATTCATTCAGGTTAAAGTCCTTTTTTTTGTTGCAATGAAGGAGAAAACATTGTCAGAATTTCTCCTCAAACTAGTAAAAATCTGAAAAAATAGTAAAAATAAATGTTATTAATAATCTTAACAGAAGATGGGGCTGTTCATTAGGCTTAAATGAGCCAAATAATGTCATAACTGATGTTTGTCAGATGCTTGTTTTCTTGGTATGGTCATGTGAATCCCACAGATATGTCCCTGTAATTACAAACAGGCTCTGAAAGCTGTGCTGAGATAAAACAGGCTCCTGTTATAAAGGAACCATAAAGTAATGGGTGGGTTAGTTTGTTATAGTTCTTTTCTTTTTAATAGCAGGTGTTAACATTGCATATTAACAAAAATCCCATCAATTTCTTTAAAAGACATTTACCAATGCAACAAAAACTTAAATTTTCAAGTAAAAAATCTTGACAAGGCAAACCACGAAGAAGATTGGCTGGTTTATTGCTGAGTCTCAAAAACTTTGGGATTGTGTTAATTAGCTGCAGATAATCATCAGTATACAGATGCCTAGGATACCTGCACATGGAAATGATGAAGGGACAAAATTCTTGTGTGACAAAATTCATGTTGACCACCTACAGCTATGTGCATCTACATTTACAATATGAATGAATTCTTGTAAGTTTTATTGTTATAAATGTTAGTGCTAGGTAACTAGCTTTTTAGCAGATATATATGATATTAGCAAGTTATACATAAACACGTTATTTTCCCCAATCCTTAGGTGGTCTTTTTTAGGTTGTTTTTGGTCTTTTGAAGCAGTGGCTGGTTTTTTTTCTTGAATGTAATTATATAATAAAAAGTAACTTTTATGTGCAGAAATAGCTGTTTACTCATTCAACTTTTATGCTTTCAACTGCTTGTCTGAGGTCATTGGCTTTGCTGTGATTTCCTGTTCACTGCCAAACACATGATGATATCAGAAAAGAATGAATTCACTGGAATAAATTAAGCATGGATTTGCATAATAGTATTTGGACACTTATACAAAACTATTGGTCTCATAGAATCATTTAATTCAAAATTCCTGCCAATGCAAATATCCATGTCTCACCTGGATGCTTGCTGCATGGAAGAAAGGCTTTGGAAATATTACTAGGAATTCAAGTAAGTGAGAAAAGCAGAAAATGTCATTTATCTGACACCTTATATCACTGAGATCTCTTGTTTGTCTCTTTCTGTGATTCTAGTCCCAGAAAAAAACACCCCTTCCTGCATTGAAATTCCAAGGAAAAGACCTGATGTAACTTTTTGTGCACTTCCTCAGCCCAATTTCAAAGGGCCTCCTTAGCCTTCTCAGAATGTGTAGTCCAGAAAAGAATGTCTTGGTTACATTTGATGCAAAGTATGGATGCTTTATGCACTTGTGACTTAGAAGTTTCTCCCTGAATTTAATCTCTGTACATGGTAGTTTTACCAGTATCTACCATCTTGCTTGATTTTGAAAGCTGCATCAGGCTGGCTGACTTGCCTGAAAGATGAGGGAAGCATTTGTAATGCTGGGGTTTGGAGGCAGCAACTGGCTGTGTGATAGGCACTTAGTGCCACTGCTATGTTATCTTCAGCCGAGAGCATAGAGAAAGGGAAAGAGACCTATTGGAAAAATTACAGTTGAACATAAGTATGTGTCAGGAGGTTTTGTTTGGGCATATACCAAAGCCATTGATTATGAAGAGATTTACTGTTCAAGGCTCTTTATTTACAATATAACTGAAGTCAACTATTGCAGTCCTAAAGCAAGGACTGTGATTTTTAGAGGGTTTTTTAGATACTTCCATGGAGTCTCAAGCATAAACTTTGAAATAACATTGGATAAGAAAGGCAATATTCTTTCCTTTCCACATATTTGTAGTGTTGCATTCTGCTCTCTATTGCACATGGTAGAAATCTGGAGTTAGCTCTGTGATGTTCAAAGCATTGATCCCCCATATACACCAGTGTAACCAACAGCAGAAATGGGGCTAGGCAACTTATTAAACTCTTCAGAGGTTGAGTCTATCCTACCCACTGCCTTTTTTCAAAGATACTTTATTATTGGCTCGTTTCAGTAGAGCCTCAAATGTCATTTTAAGCGCAATCTTTACTCATTCTTTCCCTTATAGTCTATTTTCCTTTTGTAGACTATGTAAGTAGATTTTGCAACACCAAACACCAGAAAATGCACCAGGTTCTTCAGACTGATGCTAAGGAGGATGATAATGTTACTCTGCAAACATCAAAATATGTAAATTCATTTCACCATTCTTTCAGTTTGCACTCTTGCTTTTTGAGGAGGAAGAGTAGTAAGGGGGGAAGATATATGGATTAAACAAGGTTAAGCGACTGTTCCAAAATGGTATCACTGGAAGGTAGTGTACCAATTAATTGAAAGGAGTAATAGGCTTCAACATCATCTAATCTCACTAGGGAAGCAAGATTATGGCAAAACACTCAAAAATGCATTACAAAATAAAAATTAAAAAAAAAAAACCTAAGTGAAATCATGCATGCATATCCAGGGGTCTTTCAGTCATCAAACAGGGTGCTAATCATACCTTGAAAGTTGTGTTTTTATCATTCTGGATAAGTCATTTTTGTAAGTTCATGCATGGTTTTAAGGAATTGAAATAGTATCAATATAATTTCTTGACTAGGTAGACTGCCATAAAAGCCATTTTTTCCCTTTTGAATAATATATTACCTATTATATATATATGTGTCAATAAAATATTGACAATTAACAGGTTTTGGTAGGAAGGAGAGGCCTGCACCTTATCTCCCTGACATGTCAGAACTGACTAACACAGAAAGATGTCTGTAAAACATACTGTACCCTGGCAGATGGATGGCATACACCCTGGCAGATGGATGGCATACACATGAAAGAATACTACCAGGTATAGCTGACACCACCTTAAATACTTACAGTATTTCTCTACCATAACATTAGCAGTTGGTGGCTTAGCAGTAGGGCATTCATTCCCAGGCTCACAAGATAAAGTGCCAGTTTATTTTTTGCTGAGGCTTTTGCCATTGTCTCATGTACTGAATTACCTCAATTTATGGATGGAAAACATCTTTAACATCCACTTATCTACAAATGCATATTATGTAGTTGATCATACAGACAAGAACAGAAAGGAGGGACGCTGTAATGAGGCAGCCCTTTCTGCTAATATTAGTATTTGAAATAATTTAATTAAAATACTCTTCCCTGACATTAACTGAGTAGTACAGGTAACTGCTAATTTTATTTAATTCCAATTTAAAATTGGCAGCAAATGCTGAGCCAAGTGCTGTAGACTTGGATCTTATCAGCAAAGAAAAGTTTCTGATATGAAGTCAGGTGTGTGCAAGTGCTCTTTCCACAGAGTTGTAATTATGCTCTGAACCAATTATCTGTAACCTGTTGCTAACAATGGCAGTGCATTACATAAAGTGTTATCAGTGTCTACAGCTTATTATGTTGGTATCATCTCTAATTTGTTACACTTTACAAAATTTACTGAGTCTGAACTAAGTGGGAGGAATGGGTTATCAATTTTGAGCAAAAGTGAATTGTTCAGCTCTCACAAATTGCATGATTTTTTCAAACAGGCAATATGTTCCCTTTGTAATGAATGAAAAAGTTTGTTTTTTGGACTTTCTAAAAGACTAAATTATATCAGGACTTAGAAGAAGGAAATATTGCCAGTGAGGCTGTAAAGATGTAAGAAGCTGCTCTTGAAAAGAAGAAAGGACAATTTATTTTTCTCCTTTGCAGAAGAATGAATGAGGAAAAAAAAAGACAAGATGGGAGCTTAATAGATGCAAAAGCATAGTATAGCCTGTGGGGAAAAAAAATTGAGTGACCATTTGAATTTACCTTTACCTCCTTAATCTGTCTCTTTAAATACTTCTTTTTTTCTGATATGTACTTCTATACAGTATTATCCACCTTTGTTAACTGGTTTCAGTATGGGGAAAAAAAATTCCTTTTATCTTTTTAGTAGGTTAGAGGTTCAGGAGGTTACTTGGGTCAGTTCACTAGTGACAATTAGTTTTAACAGACAGACTCTTAACCTCAGCCTGATGCAAGAAGTGGAGAACTTAATCTATTTTAAAAAGTCATTTGTCACTGTAGGCTGACTTTAACAGTTACAGCAGAATTCCTGGCAAAACCCTGGGATCTTCTGGTAAACAGCAAAGTACCAGTTATTTTCAGGGTGCCAGAAGTGCATGCCACAGGCTGAATTATATAGGCTAGGGAAATCTGAAGTAACCTTTCAACTCCAGAAGAGTTTCCTTGTAGGAGAGAGAAGTCCAAGGCATTTTGGAGCAATAGTTCGGGATAGCTTGCTCTGCTGTCATCTTTATGGTCCATAAATGAATACTTCATGCTGTTAATTTGGTTTCTCTCAAAATAATTAAGCTTTATTTTCACCATTGAGGACACAGCAAAGCAAAGAGAACAAGTTGTACTAAAGTGACAAAGCAATGGGTGGAAATGGCAATACTTAATCATTCTGCATTCACTGTAGTTTTTGATGGCAGTCCACAAAAAATGATGAACTAGGTCAACAGGAATGATGAAAGCTTTCTGCTGTGGTGTGCTGCTAATCATCCTCATGGCAATCATCACATTGATGTTAGAGACAGTTTAAACATTGGCTATTCAAAGCTGAAGTGAAGCTAATTAACCATCCACTCTCCTGTGGTTATGTAGGGCCAGTTGATTCCTGCACAACTTGAAACTTCAAAAGAAGAAACAGGTTCTTTTCACCTGTAACTTAAGGAAACAAAAATAGTTTAAGTAAAAAAACAAACCCAAAAATATACCTTCCAAATAAAACCCTGTAATGGCTGCTGAGAGGAGTACTGCTACTCTAGTAAAAACAAGAATATATGTTCCAGCACATATTAGAATATCATTATGTGCTAAAACATAGGATGCTTTCACTTTGATTACCTAGAAATTAAAAGCTTTTGACTTACACAAGCATGAATACTGCCCCCTCTCCCCCAAGGTTTGAGACTTAAATAGTCCTGTTCAATCAATTATTTATTAATATTTTTTGGTCATAAGTAGTCATGCACACTAGAGTTGCAATATGCTGCTACAGACTTGACTAATGAATAAGAAGTTAAGTATACCATCTCTTCAGCTTCATCTCTCTAAACTGGTATTGAGTTTCTGTCAGTGTACGTAAAAAAAGAATTAAGTTTACTAATAAATTTAAAAGTCCAACTGATTTGGGAAAACATGAGTTGTTTCCCAAGGTGAGTAAATAAGTGTTGTCTTAAAATCATTGAGAGAGGGGTAAGAAAGTGTTTAATTTAAAAAAAAAAAACAGATATAAAAAAGGGATAGGACTGTTTAGTGGACAGTGATAGTAAGTCAAGAAAAAAGTTGGCATACATTGAAAAAGAAAACAGTTAGAGAAAGATTCGCTAGTAAGCTCCTGCAGCTTATTTCTGGTAATGCAGTCTGGCCATAAACTCAGTTTTAGCACTCCAAGTAATTCAGGTTTGCATCTGCGCTACATCATCTGCGTGCTGCAAAGAGTTGCAGCAAGCCAGTTGCAGCATACCCATGAATTAAGGCTTCTGAGTGGTTATTCAGATAATGCTTTTTCCATATAATAAAAGGATAGTGTTAATACAAATGTACAAGTGAAAGCTTGAGAAATGAGCACAGTTGTCTCACCTTTCCATAAATTGTGCATGTTTCTGCTTGCAATGGAGAGCAGAAAGCGAGTGCTTTTGGGCACTGCACTTTTATTGGGATTTTTTTTCTCTGTCCTTCCATGGAAGCTTGTTCCATCTTAGTCTCACTCTCCTCTATAAAGACTGGCATGTAAACACATGCCAGACTGTATGGGGTAGTTATACTATAGGCAAATATTCAAAAAGAATCACAACAAGACCATCACACTACTCTTTTATAACTTGCAGAAGGCTGAATTCACATGTTAGAGCCCTATATACTAATGCAGCATGACCTACTGTCAAGGGGTTTGGGTTTTCTTGGATTTGGGTTTTCTTAGGGTTTTTTGGCTTTTTAAAACTTATTTTTAGCAGAATGACATTTGCCTGTCCTTACCAATTCCCTTTGTTTCTAACCTATACACAAGTTTGTATCCACTCATTTTGTCCTAAGCTGTCAAAGAGCTGAAGATCTCAGAGATGACACTTACATAAGCTTTATCAAAGAAATGAAATGCAAAAAAGCATTGTATTTCCACACCTGTCAAAGCCACAATGTGTGTGTCACTTGCCTACTTGAAAGCTACAGCTCTTGAAAGGGAAGTGGTGTTAAGAGGCAAAGTTAAGTGGGAATCACCTAAGATGCAGAGCACAAATTTGAGGGAAACTAGGCTGTGCCAATACTGCATATTATGTAACAGTTTGATTTACTTAATACCTAAAATAGTCTATGTTTTTCCATAGCATTTTAATCTAAATTGACTTTGCTCAGCTGACAAGATTAACTGTAATGACTGCAGATATATAGATACCATCCTTCCTACCTCATGGTTATTTCTGTGACTGCAAGTTTTATGTTGTGTCGTTCATTGCCAAGCACAGAGATGCAGGCTCAGCTCTGCCATGTGAAATACCAACAGCAAAGCTTCCTAAAAGTGTTGGAGATACAGTGGCACCTTGTTATTTGCAAAGGGCAAGATTATGTTGACTTTACTTCAGTTTATGAGCACAGCGCTTGACAAGTCACACAGCAGTATAGCTGTAAGCAATCTTCAGATTCGCCGCTGTTTGTGTGACAGCACTGTGGAGACGGGTATTGCCATGAGTGACTTGTGTAAAGCAACAAACAGTTGGTTTTTTGGTATTACTGCATGCAACATGCTGACCTGCATGTGCAGCATCTAGTAGGCCAGTTAGTAAAACATCTATTATGATTTTTGAAATCAAATTACAGACTATACATAATCATTCTCATTGCACATTTATCTTGAAGTGCACTTAGACATCCTTACCTGTAGCATCTAACATGTTAGCCTTACCATTCATTAAATGATTTAGTGTTTTCCCTTTAGCTTGTGTTTGAATTGGGCACATAGAACAGATCATCTCAATGGTATAAGCTGAACAGAGATTTAAAATGTGTCTGCTGTGGATTCTTTTTAAATGGGAGTATTTTTCTTTGCAGCACAGACATACCTGTGCAGATGCTGCTCACAGAGCGAGCTCCATGCTATCCTGTAAACACCCAGGGCAGTAGATCATATACCAGGGCAAAACGGTGGGAGTGATTAAGACAATATGCGATTTGACTGTCCTCACCTGGTAATAGGTCTCTAGGGAAGCATACACAGTTTTCTTTACCCTGAAGTGGTGCTGAGCTTGTGTCAGGAGTGGACAGATGTTATTGGCATGGTGACAAACCCCTGCACTTCCTATAAACACAATGAAACCTGGAGGTGCTCCGTGCTCTACCTCTGCAACACTAATGTACTACTGGACTTGGGTTATCTAATGTGAGTTTTTAAAACTGCCAGTAGAGAAAACTGCAACAATTGTGTACAAACTCCAGTGGGCTTGGACTGTGAAGGAAAAGCCACGGAAGCATGGAGAATCATTAATTTTTCCCATGGTGTTTGACTCAGCATGTGATCTTTTGGCCAGGAAAATACTTGAGGCAGAATAGTTAGTAACACTTCTCCCAGAGGCTGTCATAACTATGCTTTAGACACTGAGTCACAGATGTTTACTCAATCATCATCGCACACCCTGGTTTCTAAGAATTACACAGAGATGGGTTCAGAAAGACTCATTTCGTGAATGGCCCTTTCTGATAGCAGGCTCCCCGTGTATAAATTCTCCCCCTACATTTTCGTGCAGTTCAAATTACAATGCTTGATTAATTGATTTGACTGAAGAGAATGCACCAAGTAAAGTTCAAATGGAAAGAGTAAGCAGCTGGACACATGTTCGCTTTCTTTCACAGTCTTGTTAGTTAATTTTGGCAGATGATTTCATGCAAACTGTGGTACTGAAGTGTATTCACAGTGCTGTCTCACTGAATATAGATAAAGTTCCCGAGTTGTTGAAAGTGTGAAATACATTTCATATAGGGCCAAATTCTAGTCCTGTTGATATCTGTGGGAGAACTACTTTGCTTTCAGAGGATTGGTATTTGGCCCCTGATGTTCTCTTTGAAAGTTGTTGACTTGGGGTTGGGTTTTTTTATTATTATTTTTTACTAGAAATGGGTATTTGGAAAATATCTAGTGCATCAGAAATGCTTTGTTGTTGCATATGTAAAATTCCCCTCACCAGGCTGATTTTAGCAAGCCTGTTGGATGAGTTTGCTAAATCATTCATATAGAAAACTTGCTTTAAAATTGTGGCTTGTGCTCTTTAAAGGAAGTTGATATCATCAAATTTCAAGGGAGTAGGAGATTAGCTGCCTTTAAGCCTATAAGCAAGCTTCCTTCTAGAAGTCCCAAACCTAAAGCTAGCAAAGCCTGTGATATATCCACAATAGCTTTTTGGTTTGAGTTTTTATTGTGTACCATCAATAGGCACACAGAAGGTCGTCTTACTGATTCAGAATTCTGACTAGTTCTGTAGTGGTATTTTATATCCTTCCCCCCAGCAAAATTTTGCATTCAGTGCAGCTCACTAGTAAATGAAAATAATCTTCTGCTTCAGGAAAGATTTAGACATTCTATAATTATTATTGTTCTTTCCATTCATGTAAGAATGACACCTGTGCAGCAACAGCCCGTAGCCATGTTTCAAGGGACTAAGCTTACCACCATCTAAGAAGAAAGGTGATGTTAGGAAGTGTCACTGTGAGAGCAAGCAGTGGTCTGCCAGGGACACACAGTCTGTCATGCTGCTCTGCCTGCAGAGGTGACACGGACACGTGGAAAACATCTAGTCTCTTCCTCATGTGGATTGCGCAAAACCTGTGTGAAACAGGATCGATATTAATTACTATTCTCAAGCAAAGTTACAAGATCTGAGTAAGGAAGAGTTTTAAAGAGCAAACAAAAAAGCAGTAAAGGCTGGCAAAGCAGTTATGAATTCTCTAATCATGCTCTGAAACTATCAACCTACCACTCAGATGCATGAAATGCTTCTTCCCTCCAGTGTCACCAAGTTTTCCTTTGTTATCAGAGATGGTATTCCTTCCTGGGCACCTTTTGTGGAAAGATGAAGGATTGTTTTGCTCTGACAACAGAGCAAACAGAACACAGAAGTTAAGGTTCATCTTCGGAAATGAGATGCGGTGAAAGATATTCAGTAGACCACACCTGCTCTAAATTAATGGCTAAGTTAAAGTATACCTTGGTGAAATTTTAGCAAACAGCATATCACCTTTCCCTTGGACTTTCTCTCTCCTTCCAGCCTGGTCTTTGATGATAATGTGAATGCAACGTGGGTTTGTAGATCAGCAAATCAGTTTAATAAAAATGTTTTTATGTTTCTAAACAAATGGTGTGAAATAGTGTGTAACACTGTTAGAGAATTGCAGCACAGCTGATGTGATAGCTGCTTGGAAGGGGTCTTCTTGAAGCTGTTACTTCCTCTTTACTACATTTTTATGTTTTGTGACAGGAATGGTCAATAAGGATGGGAAGGTTTAGATTTCACCTTCAAGTACTTACTTTGGTTGCAAAGGAGAAAAACTCCGAATGCTGAAAAGGTAAAAAATTAGCAAAAACTTCTCAATGTGAATTTTGGAGGCATAAAAATAGCTGGTGAATCAATTTTGAAAAAGCCCACCTTCTGCACTGTTACCACTGCAGCTACATCTGAACTGCACAGCAGACTTCAGCCAGTCCCTCTCTGAGTATTAGGGAGTCTTAAAGTCATACAGACTAGGTACAGGGATGTCACCCTTATGGCACTGCTGCACCTTTCCTATAGGGTGACTGTCTCCAGAAGGTAGTTCATTGCACTTAGGACACGAATTTAGATTAAACAAGTTATTCTTTCTTCTTCATAAATTGATTCAAACACCATAGGAGTTATGCCAATATGGTCTCTTATGTGTTCAAGACTGGGCTGATGCACCTGGAGATGTGGCTGCTGTGAAGCTGTAGGATTTATAGCAGCTCAAGACTGAACCTGGTCTAGTCTGCAATAGGGTAGTATAATACATGAATATAATGCAATCAGGAATTTGTATCCAGTGTAGCATGTTACATCAGATTTCACTCCTAACGTGGGTTTCAAAAATCATTGGGCACTTTCTTTAAAACATCTGAGCACTTTCAGTGGTGCTGAGAAGTGTGTGTGGGGTGCAGGCAGTGGGTCAGCTGTTCCTCCCACAGACCGCAACGCCACGGGAGGACTGGCAGCAACAAAAAAGCTGGTGTCAACCTGGACAGATTGATACAAGGGATTTGACCTCTTTAAGTGCTAGAAAAGGGAAACCAAAACTCAAACATAGCATGCTTGTTAGTCTTTGTGTCAGATCAAATAATATGTTCCTCTATAGGCTGAAGTATATTAATGGAGTTGTGTGGTTAAGAAAAAAAAAAAACTTAAAAAAAGAAGGATGACTAAAATATGTATATGGAGCTTGACAGTATATTTTCTTTTAGGAAAATCTGGAATAAGAGCAACATTTATGCACACTAAGCAGATGTTTATGATTAGTTCTTAGTTAACATCAACCAGCTGGCCATGGATGGCTTTATGGTGGGGAGAGCATTTGAAAATGTCACATGTTTATATTAATGAGAACATGGCAGTCATGATAACGGGGCAAAAGTGCTATATTTCCCATTTTAGGTAACTCTTTCAAATCACATCACAGGACAGTGAAGTAGATTGTTGTCAGCAAGAGTGTTTCCAGTTCATTCTGAGGATTATACACAGACAAGTGGTATATGCATCTATATCTGTAAACATCTTTTATCACATCTGAGAAAATCAATAGGTAATAAAGCATCTGAGGTGTTCTTCTAATTGTATTTTATAATCTGTATTATTTTAGAAAATACTTAATTGTAAATACATTGGCTTTTATATAATCTACTACTGATATTGCAAAATTTTGATTTTTGTTTTTTCCACATTTTCTGTATGGGTCAGGACTATGACATTTTAGGGATGTGAAGTGTTCATCAAGATCTTAAACTGTTTTCCTGTTTATGGAAAACTTGCCTTTGTAGGGAGAGTAGCTACTACTTGCATGGGCAATCTTCTCATGGGGGAATGTAAATAACAATTTTGTGCACAATATATTTGCTGTGTCCCAAGTCAAAATGCTCTTATGAAGTAGGACATATATGCAGAAATATACAGAAAGCATTTAGCTCCTAGTTAATAAAAAATATTAAACCAAAATCCTTCTCACTCCTGCCGGGTGAGAAGGATGAAAGGATAAAAAAATCTTGATGAAATGTTATTCTTCGTTCAAAAAAGTTCTGTAAATTTTGGCTCTCTATTAAGTATATAAATGTTGGTAATGCCAATTCCAGCTCAGAAAGAAAGCCCCCTTTGTTTCTCAGTCTCTTTGGAGAAAATTTGGAGAGCACTCATCTACAAATCTGAATCAAGGCTATTTAACTTCTTCCATAACCAACCTTGGCTGTAGTATTTGAAATTTTTTCCATTCTGATGTGTCTTTCTAGTATGAAACATGTTTCAGAAATATTCAAAGAAGTTGATATGTGCTTCTAATTTAAATAAAGCACTTCGAAAATTTTCTTTGTAGAACTGAACTTTAAAAAATGAAAGACAAAATGGAGGAGTCAGCATTTTCATTTATTGAGTACTAGGTTTCATTTTTTGGTATTTGGTTTCCATTCCCTGATCTTCATGGACAGTCAATCACTTCACTGTACCTTGTTTTACAAACTTGGATGCAGAACTGAAGCAGAGAGGCTTTGGAAGAGAAGACAGTTCTGGCAAAACAAACCTAATGAGCAGCCACAGAGTTTGCCAGAGCTCTTGCTTGGCACCGTTGTTGTGAGCACAGGAATATGTGGGAGCAGGGCTGGTGATTGCTGCTCAGACAACCTCATAAGTGGTCAAAGAAGTGGCTTTGCAGGGGCCTGGAGTGCAGCCCCACCTGCACTGTGCCCAGTGCTGGTAAATAATACAGCTCGTCCTGCAGAATTACTCCTTGATGTGATGTCTAATTTCATCTACCCTTGTGTTTGTTTGAGAAGGCAATTCCTGTTCAAAGGTATTTCACAACAACCCTCTCAGCAAGGAGTGACATGAGTGTGACATGAGGACAGGTGAAAAAGATGTGTGACCCTTAGCCTTCTGAAGGCATGGTGCATCTAGGCCCACAAATGGGACACTTCCGAGTGGTTGGACACACAGCTAACTGCAGTAAGCAACAGCTCTAAACCTACATGTCCTGCCAATGATAAGGAAAAGAAAAAGTGTTTCTTCCTTTTTTTTAATCATTCCTCAATCTGTTTGAAGTGTTTTGACTACTTTGTAATCCAGTAACATCTTTTAGTAAAATCTCCAATACAAGTGTGCCTTTCATTAAGGTGCTATTCTAGAATGATGCCCTCACCCAAACACTACCCAGGACTATTGGGCTGCAGAGCTGCCCAGAGTTTGAGTGAAAGAGCTCTTCTGTACAGATGCTTTCAAGGAAAGGTGACATGCATACCCCACCACCATTATTTTTTAGAACATGTAATCAACAAACCCACCCAAGTGCAAAATTACCAAGGACTAGCAGTAAGACCCCTGTAAGTGTTGAACCCTTTCTTGTAGCTGCAAAAGCTATGGCACAGGAATCCAAAATTGATGCCTGTTGTTGTAGTCATCCTTGCCCCCTTGTTTCCTGACTTTAATGTGATAGTTCACAAAAAGATGGGGCAAATTTTTTTTGAAGTTATTTCCATTCAAGGTGTGGACCTGTGGAATACCAGAGATCTGCGATGTCTCAATTCTTGCCATGAATTTGGGGCTCCATAATCTTCCAGCTTGCTTTGCTATTAGTCTGCTATAGAACTTCTTTCCACATTTGCAAGGTGTCTTCCCATGGATGTTAACATTTACATAGGCTCTTCTGTCAAAAAAAAAGAATTATTAAGATGCTTTGTGAGTCCTACCCCCATTATATACCCAAATGCTAATCAACAGGCTGAGCAAGCCTCTTATGCTCAGCCAGCCAGGTATTATCCAGCATTCAGAAAACAGGGTATGGATCATAAAAAATGTATAAGGGGTAGTTAAACTAAGAAATGTCAATGATTCTTGTTTAGTGCAAAAATATATTTTCCTTTTGTACAGAAGTACTTGCTTTGACTCCACCAACCTGAATTAGTAATAGGACACTGAAAAGAATGTCCACATACAGAAGTGTTTTAGAATTATATTTTTTTTAAACTATACAGCTGAAAATGACAACTTCTCTAAAGTTCAAAAATGCATACATTTAAATTTAGTTGGCTAATTTTGTATATAAAACAAAAAAAGAACAGAATGACCTTTTGACTGTCAGGTATAAAGGTCATTATGTTCAGCCTGATTTTTGCCAGGTGTTATTTATTTTGTTTGGGTTTTTTTTCTGCTTAGTCAAAGAACCTCATGTCCTACCTCTGTTAAAATGTTGGAGAGTTTTGGCTGTTGATTTCAGTGGTGGCAGGACCAGACCTCTCATTATTGATGATTTCTTCAGGCATTCAGAAAGAAAAGTGTTTGAAATGTCCAGATTCTGTTGGAGATATAACCTTTAGAAAAGTTTGTCTCTATCATAAATATTAATCACAGTGCAGTGGTTGGTCTATAATGTTCAACAGATGGGATTTAAATGTCTGGAAGGAGTCTGCTGGTATCAGTTATGAACAACTAATTGCTGTCCACATTAGAGCATTTATTTTAGTTTATGGTAATTAGGTTTTAACACTCTGGCATCAGAGGTCCTGTGGTATATTTATACTTAGTAGAACTTTGCCATTGCCACGTGGGAGCTCAGCCCTGGTTCCTGTTACTACATCAGTTCCTGTGTGTTGGGTGTCCCTGAAGTGGAGACCTGATTTCTTCCTCTGCCTCTGCAGGTCACCTTCCTGGAAGGACCTGAAGTGTTGCTAGCAGTTTGGTGAAGGGTCTTCACAATGGGCCTTCAGCCATGTGGCTCAAAATCCCCTCATGTTCTGTTCAGTAAACACCAGACACCTGGGAAGTCGATTCTTCATTCAGACATAAACCTGTTCCCCCCTGCTGTAACCCAACCAGGAGCTGAGGTGACTTCCCTCAATGTCACATGCTTCTACCAGCAACCCTGGACAGAATAGTTTACATTTTATTCAACAGTGCTAAAAGTAGCATATCCTGATGCAGTACAGGATATGATGGGAAAAGAAACTTGATTTTTACAGTGGGTTTCCATGCTGCTCTTCTCTACTTTTTTTTTTTTTTAGTCCCTATATGAAGTATTAAGATAGCACTGAATAGTTTATCTTAAAGCCCAGACCTTCCCCCCTATATTTCAGCAGATGTAGAAATTATATCATCTCCAATGCTGTGTGAAACTCGTGAATATATGAATGTGTTTGACTGTAGAAATCATTTCATATGAGCTCCGTAAGCTCCATGTGTAAGTTCAGCATCCCAGTTTGTTTTAATTGCTTAGTCCAGTATGTTCAGCAATGTCTATGTTTCCATCTTGGGCCAGCAGTTCACATCAGAGTCTGGATGAGTCAAAGCTATTAGAAAAAGACTGGTGAATTCAGGAGTTTTCTTCAAAATTAGCACCTGACAATCAGTCTATGAAGTATTTTTCTTTACCTAAAATGTTAAACTATGAATTCACATTGCCTTTGCTAAATAGTTTATTTCTTTTAGTTTTCTTTCGTGGGTGTGTACGGGGTACATATCACCAAACAGCTCTAGCTAAAGTGGTAACAGTGCTTAGTGCCAACAGTTTTAAAAAGTATTTCATCAGCTCAACAGGGAGATTTTCAAGCGACAGTTTTCTTTCAAAATCATCTTTCCTGTCACAAGAAACTATAGTTCTTCCTATAGGCTCCTGCGTTTGTAGGGAGGATGAACCATTGCTTAGAACAAATAGGTCTGAGTATAAAGTACATAGGAGTGTAATACTGCGCTTTCAGTCTTACAGAAACTATATGAATAAAAGTGGTTTAGATACCCAAAATTAAGTTATGTAAACCTAACACTCTGGTTTTGGGAACCATTTGACAGGTATATTCTTTATGTCTCTAATAAAGTTCTTTCCACAATGCCTAACATACTAATTGTAGTGTCACAGGCAAGACAGTGGACAGGTAAGCTTCAATGAGAAATCAGAATTGTTTAAATACGTGCCCTTGTTGCTATTGAATTACATTAACAAAGAGGAGAAATCAATTTACTAACATACTAGATGTGGTTTTTTGCATGAGCCAGGTTATACTTCTGGAACTCAAACTCTTCGAAAGAGAGGCTGCACAGATGGTTTGCAGATTTTAAGTATTTGTCTACAACAAAAATCTCTGTGGGTTTTGTGTTTCTCTGTTTTTCCCCAAAACATTCTAACATCCTATGACGTATTTAGATAATTGATGTCACTTCCATCAGGGCGTAATATGCTTTCCCAAGAAAAGTGGTGAAAGCACCAGATTTTGAATCATTTAAATTGGGATTGGGGAAGTTCAGTCACAAAAAAACCCAAACCTGTTCACAGTTAAGTTGGTGTTCAGTTTTGCCTAGCATCATCCTTCTGCTGGCAGGTCCTGCGATTCTGACACGATGAATTGCCCTCAAAATGAATACAGAAAAATATATAACTATCAAATAGACAGGCACCGTCTCCTTGGCTGTAGCAGACACAAAAGGTTCAAATTTTATTATTCCTCTAAAAAAGACATTCCTCAGGATAAAGCTCCACTGAGTACCTGGGTATACCACTTTTTTTAAAGCAGGAATAATAATAACATCATTAATTTTTAAAGTGAGAAATGGGTCTATGCAGCATCAGAAACTGTGTCTGAGAGCAATTAATAATGACTGCTAAGCACCTTCTTTTGGGTATTACAACTGATGTACTTGACTATGGATGCCATTACTACCCTTGTGTGTCTGGTGCTAGCAGTTCTGTACCTGGTTTGCATTTCACTGCTACCCATTTGACCCCTGAAAGCTAACACATGCTAATATTTAATTCTTATCAGTGCTTACTCTATCACAGAATATGACTGTGAGAGAGTATGGCTAAAATGGCTAAAATAAATCACTGAACCATGAATTTAGTCCTAGCCTTGTAGGAATAGGAATTTTTTTTGCCCCGGATGAAGTACAAAATATGTTTCTCATAGGTATATCTACACATGGGCTGGCTGCATTTATGGGTAAAAGAAAAATCTAAAGAAATTTCTGTGGCAGCAAGAGGTTGCATACTTTTCAGAAGTATAAACAAATGACTCAAGTTATTTAGTTTTTGTACTTCTTAATTGTACAAAATATGTGTGATAACTGTAATATGTAACAATTACAGTTGCCAGAGAACAAGAATTTGACACATCAATGGGGTTTGTAATTCTGTTTTTCTTCTTTCAGAACGAGAAGCTTTGAATACAGGTCTAGATGGGGTTTTAAGTCATATGTTTTCATTCATGTGAAAGTAAGGAATTGCCAATGAATTGGGTGCTCATTACCCTCCCTGACACTGGGCAGAAGGGTTGTAGGAAGGATGATTCATGTCCAGTACACATCAAGTAGTCTTTGTCAAAGCCTTTGGTACACTGATGACTAGAGAACATACATTAGCAGAATTCTTTGTGATGAATGTCCTAGTGATATATGACAGTTTGCTGCCAGATTAAAATGACAGAAATTTAACACTAACTGTGAGTATAGGAAAGAAAGCAATTTTCACTAAGTTATTGTTTGCATAACTAAAATAATGACTGATGAAAACAGCATTCTGCAGAACATTTGAGAAACGGCTTTATATTCCTGTTTAAATATGAATAAGCATACTACTTTTTAACCTTATATTTGCAATAATTCCTTTGAACTTCAAGATTCCCAGAAAAACATCCCAAATCTAGATTAGTTTTCTTGCTAAACTTTATAAAGAACAGAGGGATCTTTTCACACTGTGCTGGACTTAACCTTAACCATGTAAGATAAAGAAATATGTTGCCAGGCTCAATGAATATCTGCAGTTTCAGGAAGATATTGGAGAAATTACATTCTTCTGAAAGTGCCATCCTGAATTTTATGTTTCTTAGAGTACATTTTCTTGAAATAGGTCTTACTCAGAAATTTGTACGGAAATCATAAGGAGTCATCTTAGAGGGAAAGTATGTTGTTATTGATGGAGGTTCTCAATCTTGGACAGACTGGTGTAATAATTTATTTTTAAATACAAAAGATCTTGAGTATTTCTTCTACTGTTCTGTAGAGGTTATTCCAAGCGTTAGAATTAGATATGTGATACACACTGTTTTTTAAGCTAAATGTATGGCAATTTTAAATTCTTTTGTTCATGTTATTTTTTTTTTTAATTCTTGATAAATAATTCAAAGGTAATCATAGTAAGAAATTTGTTTCCTGCTCTCTAGAGAAAATTCTATTCTAATTCAGGCAGTTGTCATATTTATATTCAGGTGGGGTGGAAAGGATATGGCATATATATGTATGAGTTGTCTGTGCAAAGGCAGGATCATAAAGCCTGAAAGTAGTGGTAAGAGACAAGTAAGAGGCTTCTTCAGCACTTCTACAGCACCTTGGGTCACAATGGCAAGCCCTCTCTGCTATTCCAGTTCTTGGGAAGATGTTGCCATGCCAAATCACTGTGATGTGTTAGACCCTTTGGTAGCTCAGTGCAAAGTGGGTGGATGCTCACTGGCCACTTGGCTGGTACTAAAGAATTATTCTACTCATGACTGGAGCAGTGCTTGAACCCCCACTGTCAATTCCTGGCCCTGCTGACATCAGTGAGACTTTGCTGTGGACTTCAACAGAACCAGTCTTTCACCTCAGGTCTCTAGATGTGAAAGGTTAATGCATTAACCCACAGCAGCATTTAGCTCCATGGGCTTGATACCTATTTCAATATACTTTAGTGCAAGTCTGTAAATATGACATTCAGAGGTGGTTCCCAAGAGAACTGGGTACCTGGTAATCAGAAATGGTGCTAGCGTGAATAATGTATATCACAGGGATTTGCGAGACTGTCAAAAGGGAGATATGACTTACCCAGAGCTTGTGTTTGAGGCAGTACTCCAGGAATTGTAAGTTGACAGAGCCTTTAAGAATTTCTATATGCATAAAATATATTTGTATGATGGTGATATCTGGAGTCCCCAGTAGATTATCCAAACCCCATTGTGCCAGACACTATACAAATAGAGCCTTTCTCCACAGAACTTGCAATGTAAGCATATAGGATGTGTAAAGTGTTGGATAATGAAGTCTCGTTATTCTTATTTTACAAACTGGGAACCAGGGCGTCGAAAGGTTAAGTGATTTGCCCAGGAGCACATAGAATTTCTGTGGTAGGGCTATGGTTTGAATCCAGATTAGCAACTTCCTTGGTTCAATTCCTTAATGAAATAAGAGCTTAATAAAGCATAATCAAAGCTATCCTTACTTAAAAACCTATATTGACATCAAAAGGAAAAATGATCCTGAGAGTTCTTCTATAGCATCGTCATTATCCCTTGAAAGTACTAATGTATCTGCATATAACTTTAGCTTTTGTCAGAAAAAAAAAAAAAGTGTTGTTTTTTTCATGAAATTGAACGGAAGTTATAATACTCTGTATTTCACTGACTGGGTATCCCACAAATGCTAAAGTTCTATAGCATACACAGTACTACGCTAATGCAGCAGAAATGTGTAAAATCTTGTGCGCATTCAAGTGATGCGCATCTAAACCAGAAAAAATGAGGCTTCACCTTGGACTTACTGTTGAGTGAACTATTTTCACTAGAGTGTGTGTGTATTTTATATGGTAAACTGCACCTTCTTTGCACATCATAGGGTAGCTCTTTTTCAGAGCTTGGGAAGATGCAACGCTTCAGGGATGGAACTTTTCTTTTTAAGATTGTTAAATCCTGGGATCTAGTTTCTAATCTCTTTGGTGTCCTGTTGTTTCCTTACTTTTCAAGGTGAAGAAAAAAGAAGACATTATTAACTATTCCAATGCCTGCTGTCAGTGCAAATTGTGGAAACAGGTCCAGTCTTACTTGCATAGCTACTGTCAAGATGAAAAAATGATACTTTCCGGTGAAATTTTCATCCATTAGTGTTTCAGTAACATCAGAGGCTTATGAAGAAGCTTTTGCAGCCAAGAAAATGTGGATCTATTTTTTAGATCATTGACTTTGCTTATTTAAAAATTTTTCTTTCTCCAAATAATTTCAGTTCCAACTTTCTGTCTATTTTTTTCAGTGAAAAAGACCATGCAGAGGAAAAATTTAAAAAACTTTTTAAAATAGAAAAAAGGTGACTGTAAAATCATGAAAAGCACCTGGGCCATTTCAAAAGTCTGAAACCACTTTTTTCCATATTTCATTAAACTCTAGATCTCAGGTTGACAAGTTTCTGCAACAGAAGTCACTGACAATTGTTTGGCTTTGTAGCTAGAAAAATAACTAAATAAAACCAGCAAGAGCTGAGGGGTTGAACACATTATTTTAGCTCTAACATCACAAAATTCAAAACAGCTAACAAGAATAACTTTACAAGAGGATCCAGTTTTGAAAACTTTAAACTCACTCCAGCAAAACTAATGACTTAAGACGAAGAAGCAGAGAAAGCTACAGACTAATGGAAAGCCTAAAGAAGGCAATTTGCATTTCATCAATAGTAGAACACCACCTAAAATAGGGCTTTAGAGACAGTTAAAATTCAGAATAGACATTTTAAAGTGTTTTAAGAAGTTCAAACTCTAGTAATATAACAAACTGCACCTTTGCTAAACTACTAAGAGAGATGGAAAAGCTGTTATTTAAAACATCTTCAATGCAACTGTTTGTGAGATGTTAATATTTAAGGAGGAACTTTGGTTGTCAAGTTTATACTGTTTTGGAAATTGCTGCAATATGAAATTTACATTCACATTGCCAGACTTTTAGGGTTACAAGTGCAAATACACACACACACACACACACATATCGAAATTATTCCCATAAAGTCCAATTCAATCACCAAAAGATCACTTTTTTCCAAGCTTCCAACTTTCAGCTTCCACTCTCTTTGTTCACTAGACAATGACAAAAAAGGCACAGACATATATCAGGTGCAGTCTTGGCCTGAAAAATCAAGTCATTCTACAAATTATGTTCTCTTGCTTCAGAAACCTGATTGCTGTGTAGATAGCTATACCTGACTTCTGTGAGAAAATCAATTCTTACTACTCCTTTAATCCTGCTCACTCTGCAAAGCCAAGGCAGCGATTTGAAAGGGAGTTCAGACTTTCTGTATCATCCATGCAGTTTTCTCATTTTTATCTGTCCATGCCAGCCATGGGTGGCAAGAACATTATGAAGGGGTTAATTATGATCTTGCTTGGCCTTTGAAATAGCAACTAGTAGTAGCAATAAAAACATTCGGGGAAATGTGCAGAGCTGAGAGGGAAATGGACATTTTCTACCGAGTAGGCAACCACTTAAAACTGGAAATGAACAGAGATGGTGTACTGGGATCCTGCAACACTGTTTTTACAGAGGTGGGAGCAGAGCTCTGCTTTGTGAGTTGCTTAAGGTGAGAGAGAAAATATCTGGTAGCCCAATACCCATTGAGGTAAATTTTGGATTATCTTCTCTGAATTGTACTTCTCTACTGGAAGGAGAAACTAGCGGATGTCTTGACTTGGTTCTCATGGTAAGGGCCATGCAAATTCCAAAGTGTCTTACCAAATACTTTCAGCTGCAGCTTCCTTCCAAATCCAAGAAAAAAATCGTAGTTGGTTATTTCTCTTGCTGTATGCTAAAGATACTCTTATGCTTAAAGGAGATCCTCAGGAGTGTTTAAGTGTAAAAGTCTTAAGTGAATTTGGATAGGAATTTGAACAGTTTTGAGAAACTTGCCACAATGCTTTGTGAAATCCAGGTACACAATTCAGACTGAAACCTCTTTCTCAGAATCAGTGAAACACACCTCTGAAAACTTGACACTAGGCCAAAGTAGATGGAAGTTTTTTAGCTAGCTTACAGTTGCATAATGCGTAATAGTCTTTTGACTTACTGTCTTGGAACTTGTAACCATTTGTCTTGTTTTAGTGCAGAGTTGATATTTGATGATTAGTAAATCCAGGAGATATCAACACAGTTTGAAAATGAAGTTCACAGTGCATTTACTGCTCGACTGCCAAAAAAAAAAATAAATTCAAGTGCATGGTTCTATCCTCTCAGATGAAAAGAAAATGGCTAGGGTTACTGGCTGGCTCTGTGCAGCATGTGGAGAAGTGTAGTTTTACTGTGTGATAATCAGTGCTTCAGAACCTGTTTTCAATTACCAGCACGTCCCAAGTCTGCTGCTGACTCTGTCCCAGATATACAATGTTTAGCATGATTTGGAGCATTGCATAATACAGAATGGAAGGCAAACCAGGCTCTCTGAAAAGACAATTTCCCAAACATTATTAGTCTTCTAATCCGTGAGAAAATTCTCTTATTCTGAGAACTTAAGTGTTGAGATTCCCTCCAACTTGAAGTCATTAGGCTCTATTTTATTAATTTGGTCTACGTGATGCTGATCTCTACTATTTGTTTTTCTTAATTTATGTGCATTAAACCATTGCCCAGAGGCTTGAGAAATGCAGAGAATGCTTTCAGAAGGACAGAACATCAATGTCTATCAGTGAATGAAATGCTTAATAGGAGCAAGAGTTCATTCCTTGCCTTAAATGGGCAACTGAATTCTTCAAAGGATATGTCTATGGAAGCCAGCCTCCAAACGGTATAAATGAAAGAGGAGCTGGCTAAGGAGAAAGGAAGGTAATAATGACTATGAGGAGTAAGAATGAGAGGAGTAGCTGGAAAGACATTTAAAAATGTGGAGCAGTGACAGTGATTATCAGCAGAGGCATATATATGTGTGCGCACGCACGTGTGTGTGTATTTTTTCCTAAATGACTGATGTGCAGATTGAGGGTCTGAGGTACAATTCAGTTATAAAGGCTTCACTACTCTACTGTAAGCAATGCTCCATCCAGTTGCTCTAACCCTGCTGTGACTGTAAGATCACATGAATTACTAAAAGCTAAGCCATATTATCTCGCTGTTATAGAATTCTAGAATGGTTTGGGTTGGAAGGGACCTTAAAGATCATCTTCTTCCAACTCCACTGCCATGGGCAGTGACACCTTCCATTAGACCAGGTTGTTCAAAGCCCCATCCAGCCTTGCTTTGAACACTTCCAGGGATGGAGCATGTCGAGGTGGACAGAGAGTTTACAAGTGACTTGTTATTACAGGTCAGCTGCTGTTACCTGTTTCATTGCTATAAACTAGACAGTCAGGCCCTAGGGGACAAATAGAGACAGAACTCATTGGTATGCATGAGAGTTTTTAGGAAAGGAAGACTAGTTTTGCATATTCTCATCTCCTTACATGTCTAATACTGCTGTTGGTTCCAGTATTACAAATCTGAACTCTTCATAGGCAAACAGATCTTGTTCTGTCTTCTTTTACAAGTGCTTTCTTGTTTGTGCAACCTCTGTAAGAAATGTTTGGAGCTAGGGTGTAGGGGGGCATTCTGGCTGGGACTATTTCATTTATTATGCCAGCATGTATGCTGGCAAAAACTAACCAGTATATCTAACAATGATATGGCTAGTATTGCTAACATAGGTATTTCTACCTTTTCTTCTGGATAACTTTCTATTTAAGGAGTCCTCAAGCTCTGACAAATTCTGGCAACAGCTATAAATCAACTTCATTTAATATCCAGTATTTCCCTAAGGCATTTACTTTCAAAGGCTCTTAGGCTCCTTTCTGTACTTTTGGTAAATTTCCAGCTTTTATGTCCTTGCAATAAAATGGAAATAACACAGTTGGGTCTATATAAATGGCCACATATTAATAATATATCAACAGAAACTTTGCTAGGAGAGGATCCTGTAAAATGTAGCAGTAACAGAGCTTAAAGGTAGAATGTACTAGACAGAAAAAACAAGTAGAGTGAGACCAAGAATATTCTTCATTTCAGATGTGAATGTTGGCAACTGGATATGGTCTACCTCTACACAAACCAACTGAAGCAGCTGAAAAATTATATACACACAGCCCACATACTAAGCTAATATCAGATGTACAGTATACTGCACAGCACCCCAAAGTAGGTTAGATAGAACGTAGGGTGGTTTAAATGGCAAGAGGGACAGGGGGATTCAACCACACTAAAATATTTCATGATTACAGGAAGAATCAAGGGCTGGCTGTGACAAGGAGTAAGTTGATCACTAGGTATCCCAGTATTGGCACATGGCAACAGAAATCTCTGAGCCAGCAGGCTTGGCTTTATAATTGTAAGGAGAGTTCAGGTAAAACAAAGAAGAGTCAGCACTCTCCTTTTTGGGGGGATTAGAGTTAGTTATTTCTGAATTAATAGGGTATTAAACAAGTATGAACACGCCATAATTGATTCAGTTATTTCCAATTGACTTTTTGTCAGGAACTTCTAAAACAAAAGTATACCCATAAAATTACCTTTGGGAAACATTGGTATTGTTTAACCATAAAAAAAGGCATCAGCTTTTTTTTTAAGTCAAGTATGAGAAAACGCAACTAGTAAGAGACTTTTTTCTAGCACCTGAAAAAAAATCCCAACAGATGGTTTCCATCTGCAAAAGAAGTGACCAAAAATCTGATTGCTTAAAACCAAAATTAGTCTATATCTATATATAGTTAATAGTGACGAGAATTTTTCAGCCTTGGAATAAGAAAATTTTTTTATAATAATACAGTAAATGACTTTATCAAATAGATTATTTTTTTCCAGTCTAAACCAGTATTTATAATCACTGTAAGACTTAAGCACTGATTAAGATGAGTGTTGCTATGCACCAGTTCACATTTACCTTGTTTAAGATGAATCATTGCCACTGAAGTTTAGGGCAAAAAGCTCAGGAGTGGCTGAGGAGCTAGGATTGTATACCCTGGAAAAAAGGAGGCTCGAAGGAGACCTTATCGCTCTCTATGACTACCTGAAAGGAGGTTGTTGTGAGGTGGGATTTGGTCTCTTCTCCCATGTAACAAGCAATAGGACAAGAGGAAATGGCCTCAAGTTGCATCAGGAGAAGTTTAGATTGTATATTAGGAAAAATTAGTGGTTATTATTCATTGGAACAGGCTGCCTGGGGAAGTGGTTGAGTCACCACCCCTAGAGGTATTTAAAAGGTGTGTAGATGTTGCACTTAGGGACATAGTTTAGTGGTGGGCTTGGCAGTGCCAAGTTAACAGTTGGAACTGATGATCTTTCAGGTCTTTTCTGACCTAAATGATTCTGTGATTTCTTATGTCAAATTATGGTCTTAATCTCTGGCTTCTCCTGTACTTATTTGGGGGAAAAGGCAACTGGCACAGTGGTTTTGATCCTTCTCTGAAGCACAAGGTAACTAGGATCCTACAGGAGTCTTTCTGAATCATGATTTCTGCTTAAGTCTTCAAGCTAAAAGAGGTTTGACAAAGACTTGGATCCTTATCCAATCTGAAAAAAATACGTATTCTTGGAAGTTCATGTTTCAGGCCCACTTGCAACCAAAATTAATCATAGTCTATCCTGCTCTCTCCCCTTTAGAAATTGTTGTTGCAACTCACCTGAGCATCTTGCCTATCCTAAACATGCAGCATATTAGTTATTCCTTCTATGCAGTGAAACCTTCGTCATGTAAGGACAAAACAAAAATAAAATTTGTATATTTTCACGCAAATACATTATCATGATTATTTGCTATCAAAGTTAAAAGCCAACTGATTTCATCATTTCCAGACAGAGTGAATTGAGGACTATTACATCAATATTTACGTAAGCAGAGACTACAGACTTGGATTGTCAATAAGTTTTTAAAAGCAGATTCTTAGATATCATATTTAAAAGGACAATCTGAAGAAAGAAATATTCAGTTGGCTATATGCATTCTTTTAGTCCTTCAAATGGCAAGCCAAGAAATATGAATAAAGCAAATTCCCTTCTCGTTCACCAGTCCATAAGTGTTCATATTTTCATCCCATTTCTCTTGGAACTTGAGGTCAGGGATGTTTCTCTGGTTGTATTTTTAACTTGGTTGTTGTTGTTGTTACATTCAACCTTTATATGACTAGGCTCCTGGTTTTTTGCTTGCTTGGTTTTGGTTTAGTTTTTTGGGCTTCACTAAAGCTGCAAAGGTCTTGTTCATAAAAACATATATATTACTCAAGCAACATCTAACAATTGCTGTTACCTTCAAAAGTGTGGAATTTGTTTGGATACCACCAGATATGATTTGTAGTTCACTTAATCACACTCCCCTTAAGTAGAAGTGAGAACCTATTCGTTTTTCAGAGAATGTATTATTCTAGTAAGAACTACATAAAAAGAGGCACTGATGTTCAAGATAGAAATATTTGATAAACTATAAAGAGACACCATCCCTTTCTTTTTGTTTTTTACACAAACAGAAGAGCACAAACTGAAAACCTAGACTGGGAATAAACTGTACATAAGCAAATAGCAAGAGATATGACTTAATTTGCTTAGCAACTGAAATAAGGTCTGCTAGGTTTGTCTTACTTTCACTTTAACCTATACTAAATGCTTTGCAAAAAAGTTCAAACAATGTATCTCCAATTCTGTAAATATGCTATATATTGAGGAGGAGCTCTACTGTTTCAAGCAATCCCCACAGGCTTGTCATGTAAAACTGGTGTAAGCAAACTAATTCAGTCCTCTGAACATTTATATTCTTTCACATGATGCAAGTCAGGGATAATTGTACTGAAATAGTCTTGTGCTGGTACAATTTCAGTCAAGGTGGCATTGAGAATAATTAATTCCAGGATGAAAAAGACGTGAAAGCTGTTGGAACATTTAATAGGGAACGTGACTGATACTGCTCCCACCCTGTCAATGCTTGAGAATAAGGCCTTATAGTAACCCTTACAAGGGCTTGAGCTTTTCTTCGGACTTGTTCATAGGATATCCAAAACTTTTGTAGTTGCTTCAGACCCACCTCTGATTTAAGTATATAAAAGAATGGTGGCACAGAATCCACAAGATCAGGGAGAACTCTTCTGTCCTGTGGGTGTTGTGGAGCATAATATCATAGAATCATAGAATGGCTTGGGTTGGAAGGAACCTTAAAGAGTATATAATTCCAACGCCCCTGCCATGGACAGGGGCACCTTTCACTATATCAGGTTGCTTAGAGTTCCATCCAAATTGACCTTGGACACTTGCAGGGATGAGGCATCCACAACTTCTCTGGGCAATCTGTTTCAGTGCCTCACCACCCTCACAGCTGAGGATTTCTTCCTATTATCTAATCTAAATCTACTCTCTTTCATGTTCTGCACAGAGATAGGAATCTCAGTTGTGTGCAATATTTGGCAATAATATGTTGACAGTAGTAAATGGGCTTTTTTAAATAATAAAAAATATGTTTGACTTATGAGATATATGTTGGGTAAATTTTCTTATATCTTAAAAATAATTTTTTTCTTACTGAACATCATTAATGTCACATAAGCTCCATTCACAGATAGATGAAGACTCATTGGCAGTGTATCCTTTCTTCTTAATTATAACTTCTTGTGTAAAAGCTCATATTCTTAAAATGTTTAAATTTTGCATGAAAAATGCTGAGGCAAGGCTAGGTTATCTCTATTTTTGGTTAAGAATTTAGCAATCTCTAGACACTAAGTGATACTGGGGTAGTCTAGTCTGTGTTGCTGTCAGCACATTTAAAATGGTGTTGAAAAACTGAAGAGGTCAAAGAGGACGTAAAAATGAATTAAGGACAAAGGGAGAAAATGTGCTGTGGTGAGGGAATTAAAAGGAACACAGATATAATTGAATTACAATGTTGAATGTCTTTATGGGGAGAAGAGGGATGGATAGTAAAAGGGCTTTTCCATCTAGTAGAGAAGCATGACAAGAAACTATGTCCTTCTAGTCAAAAATGAACTACAAAGGTTCAAGAGAGAATGACCAGCTAAGGGAGGAAGCCTCAGCAGTACCAAAGGAGTCCATTCTCCATCTTTTACCTTCTTCATATTTAAGATGAAATACATTTCTACAACAAATCTTGTACTCAAAATTTAACTTTTGGATCGAATGTAGGCACACTTCAGTTACTTTTATTGCTTTTGTAGGAAAGTGTAAAAGACTGATCTTTTCTAGATCATTAATATTTTGTGGTGGCTTTTGTTGTTGGGGGTTTTTTTGTTTGGTTGTATTTTGGTTTTATTCATAAAAAAACCTGAGAACCATGGGATGCTTTATATGCGTACTGGGTTTCTAGGTACCTCTAATACACTTTATCAATATCTTGGACCACCTCACAATAAGCTTATGTAGTTTTAAAGGTTCTCCAAACTGCTTAAGTAATCTGTTTTGTCTCTCTGTGTTGGTTACAGGTCCTATTTCTTAGAGGTAAGACAAAATAGGCACTAGCTTTTTCTTTCCCATATTTCCTGCAGAAATATGAAAAAATTTTATGTGAAAAAATAAACCTCAGCTTATTATTTCTCTTTTACCTCAAATCTTAATAGATCTTTTATTTTTGGTCCTGAACTTTGCCTAAAGATTGCCAAGTCTCCAGTGCTATTCTTCCAGTCTGCCCAAAAGGCAAATGTAGATTAGGTGCACAGCTGGTCTGAACTGGTGTTGAAATTGAGCTTTTTGGCTGCATCATGGCAGACCCCTTTCCTCCTTGGTGCTGCTTTCTCTTACTCTTCACTCATTCAGCATGGTGTATAAATGGAGAAACTGAGCGGATCTGTGGTTTTTTGCAGTTCTTTTCTAAAGAGAGTGCCCAAAGCAGTAGAGTGGCTCATAAAATAGTTGTGATATGCCCTATCATCCCAGTATGCAAGCTGGTACCACAATTATATTATGACCCCGATACTACTCAACTGCTTGGAAAAAAGGAGAGTTGGACTTGATTGTATCATGGAGAGGAGAGTGGTTGTAGGCTTGTATGTGTAGGTTTTTTCATAATTAGTTCTCTCCTTTTGATGAGAAAAAATTCTCTGGCAGACTCATTTTGTAGCTGAAGCTCAAGCACAAGGTCATGCTGGGAGAAATAACCCAGCTTATTTTATTCAGAAGATAAGATATACCACAATTTCCTGATCTTGCAGGGTTTGTAGCTTAGTCAGTAGGACACAGGAACTGCAGACTTCAGGGTCTAACACAGAGTTCTCCCTCTCTTTTCTTTTTTTATCCCCTTTTTTCCCTAGCTGTTTGAGATCTATTGCCACAGTTCCATCCCCACTCTGAACAAAATGCCCAGTGTGAGCGTACCTCTTACTTTTACTTATTTCTGGCATTTTGCTGGGGTAGAGGACAGGAAAGAGGTAGTGTATCCTGACAGGAGTCTTCTTGCCTGCCTTACTAGAGCAAATGCCCTAGCAGTGCTAGATAGCAGGCTAAGAGATTGGGCAGGATTTGGACAGGAAAATGAGAGGTTAGTGACTAAGAAAAAGGCATATCAGAGAAAAACTGGGCTGCACCAGGCTATGCATTTAGTGCAGAACTGGTAATAAAATTTGTATCAGTAATAATGATGTCCTTTTAGCTCAATAAAAATTATATCAAAATCAGACCAAAAAAAAAATCCAAACGGGTTACAAAGTGTGACACAGCAGAGATTCTCTGCTAAATAAGGACTTGCTTCCAGCTATCCACTCCTGCTAAAACTGGCTACACAATTCCTGTAAAGTATATATGCAGTTTGAAGCATATGTGAGATAGGGTTAGTCTGAAAAACAAGTATCATTATGGCCTGACAAAACACAGGTGTACCAAATGCCGACTGGGTTTTAGCTGTTTTTATAGCTTGTGTCACACCAGAAGCCCCGTTTTTCTTCTACTTTTGGCCAAATTACTCTTCCTTTGAAGTACAAGGGGTATTGATAGGGCTGCGTTTCCGTAAATAGTCTATACATATGTACTCACATTTTGGGAAAGTCTAGAGAACTGTAATTAATTCTGTTTCACATTCACTTACTTAACCCTTAAAAGTCAAAGATAAAATCACTTTATAGCATGCTTTTTCCTGATAGGCTACTACTATTTCTTGTATAGCATATACTGTAAGAAGCAATACCTTTTTAAATTTAAAATTTGTCAAAGCTGCAGTTATTGAAGTAATATATTTTTTTGATATAAAGGCCAAAATACATGTTTCTTAATTTTGTTTTTCTCAGATTCTTATTTTTAATCAGAAACTTTTCAAAATTTACATAGAATTAATTAGCTGCAAATATTATACATATCTTACAATCAATATTTTATGAGAATCCTATATAGTTAACAAGAATCTTAAGGATTAAAATCGTTTGATACTACACATAAGTTTCATGAGGAAAAAGTGCTTCTGCTCAGTTTAAGCTCTAGTGGAAAGAGCACCAACAAGCATACAGAACAGCATGTAGCCTTTTTAATTTATGTTTAATGTTTAGATATTCATTACCTCTGCAAAATGCTTTAAAAATGCTCTGGGTATTGCAATAGCCTCAGTCTACTAAATAACATTATTGATTAATTTTAAAAAATTGCTACATAGCATTATATCAGTCAGCAGTTGCTTAAAAAAATAAAAAGCAGAGAATTATATCTAGTCACATCAGAGTGTAAGGTTTAATTTAATTTCTAGTGTTTCTGACCCATTACCCACTATTGAGAGCATATAGTGATACAGCCTGTATTGCCACGTAGCTACAAGACTCGTTTTCATCAGCACCTGAGACTGGAGGCAGAAGGGGAGAGAAAGAGGGTCTGGGAATTATAATGCCTCATCTGCTCAGGTCATTCAGTGCCTTGCAAGTTTAATCAGGCTTTCTTCATCCTCCATTAAACTCATTAGGTCCTGTTAGGTTAGTGCTCAATGTTGATCTCTATCTTGGTGAAGACAATTGCTGCCGATTAACTATAATTACCAGTAATGGTCCCAACCTGCTTTCAAGCAGACAGTTGCTGTCATTTTGTCCAGGCCCCTGCTCTGTGATGAGCAGTCCAAATCTGCTAACTGTTTGCTCGCTTGCTGTTTGAACCAACAAGTTGCTTCTTGTGTGGGCTCATGCCCTCGCCCTTGTACCTGCCATCTGTAAACATCCCAACTCTGCTTGAGGTATGCAAAAATGTATAGGTAAAGAGAACAGGAATGACTGGTATGGGGAGGGGGAAACAGCAGAAGCAAGGAATTAAAAATAAAATACAAAATAAGACAAATATCTAAGGATTAAAAAGGCCATAAAGCTCAATGCTAACAAAGGTATCTAATACTTTGAAGTCCACAGTAATAAAAGTAGGGCCCAGTCTCTAAATGTGTCTGTGTGTGAATAATCTTAGTTTGAGTCTGCTCTCCTATGTATTTCTATCAGATTATTTTGGGAATAGCTGTCCTAAGCATCAGACCTTCTATACTTCAAATATTTCTTAAGGCAATTTTAAATTGTGGATGGTTTTCTGGTTAGCCTTGTGAAAGCCTCTATATGCTTACACTTCACGAAGACCATAAATAATCACGAGTTGGGTCAGAATTTATAGTTAATTGTGGTCTGAATGCCAAAGCCATGTAAATGTTTATGTTCTCAATTCAAAGTTACAAATAATGCCTGCTAAATTTCTAGCAGACTAAGTAAAAACAATTTGGGGAGTGAAACTCAACCCTAGTTATTTATGCCTCTTTTCTGCAGGCATCTTAAACAAAACAACAACAAAAAACATTGCCATCGTTTGGACATGAGGGCAGTGTGTAATGCTACCCTAGGCAGCCAACATAATGGGCAAACTTTCAAGACTCTGAGCATGTAGCCATGCTCATAAAGCCCAGAATTCAAAAGTGCACCTAAAATTGCAATTTGGGGAGGCAAAATCAGCTAATTGTACCAGAGGGTAGAGTCTCACAGAGAATCCTTTGGGCTAACACTCTCTTGTGTGTTTGTAGACAAGCCTGTAATTGCACTTGCTGGTAGCAGTTCTCACAGTGAGATGAGCAGTGTGGGTGGTGTAAGTGTGAGCTCCCTCAGCCGAAACTGTGACAAGCTAAAGTGGTCATGTAGAATCTGGCAGAATCTGGGTCTTGCCTGGCCATCCTGCAGTGTGAAGGCAGAGCATGTGTTCACTGGTGTGTACCTGGCAGATCTGACATAGCCAAGAACTGGGGAACACTGGAATTTGACACAGACTGTAGCAACTCTATTGTTATAGAATCACAGAATATACTGAGTTGGAAGGGACCCACCAAGGATCATCCCTACTCTGGACTGTGGACTTAGTGATCTTCAAAAGAGTAATTTAAGGCAAGAAATTTATGAGGAGGGAGAATAAATTGAAGAAATCCCAATATTTATGTATTTATTCAACATGTATCTCAAAAATTCTCCTTGACGATAAAAGAAAGCCATTTAGGTTGCAAAGTTAAAGTCTTAAACATTGCATCTGTTTGTCCAGCATTAATTGCATTAGGAGCTGATCTCACCCAAAGCACTGAATAAAGCAAGGAAAATTAATATTCTCATGTAATTAAACACTGTATAGTAGCTGGGGTTTTTTAATATATGTATGTAAGATCAGAAGTAGAATTGACTGGTGGTTCTAAACGTGACATTTTCTTACTTCCAAATACTTGGATTTTGCATTCCAGGTGATTCTTCTTTAACATATTCATCATTTACTATGCTACATTTAAAGAAAGGAAAAATAATTTTTTCTGTTGATTTAGTAGGCCTTACTATGGGTACAATCTTATTGAAGTTTCTAAGATACATAATTTTATTGATACTAGAATGCATCCAGGAAAATTGCCATTTTTAAAGATGATTGTGTGCCTACCACTGTATGTTTCTTTATGTGGTAAAATGTAATGGCAATCGATACTAGTTTACAGTTGCTTTATGTCTCTGCAAGAGATTCATATCTTTCAACACAGCAAAGTACAAGAATAAGTTTCTTTGTTTTTAAATAAACATCTGCAAAAAATTATTTTTCTCTAGTACACGGAATGCCTGCAAAAAGGATCTGATAAACTGGAATAACACCCATTAACTGCTCAATCCTGAGATGAGCTAGATAGCTATTTTCTACATAGTTTTCCTTGAAACACATGCATCTCAAATTTCATCATAAAAGAATCTTTTGTATCACACTAAAGCACCTTCAATGTATAATACACACAGGGCTTATCTATATTTATGTACTGTAGTCATACTTGTATAAACAAATACACACTGCATAAATGTATGGGTTTCACTTCTGGGACTATTTATGGTTCTAAAGCATATGTGCTTTCAGAATTTGCACATTTATATACCAAAATATTTGTGCATGACACATATGTGTTTTACAGACGCAGACATAAAACACACTACATGCTCTGTGTAGTTTAATTTTTCTGTCAAGTGTTTTCATTCCACATTGAAGTGAATATTTGGCCTGTAAAATTAAGTGAATTTCTAGGCAAGTAATAGTAAAACTTTAGCATAAAGAAATGTAATTGACACAATATATAGCAAATGTATTCACATTCTGACTGCCAAATTGCATTTAATCAAGATTGGCTCATGTTTTTTTAAACATTGGCAATAGCTTTAAAGAGGATTCTCTTATATACTTTATATTTGTATATACTATATATATTTGTATGTTTGTGGGTTTATCTCTCTCTCTCTCTGAAGATATACATACATATAAAAACTACAACTTTTTCTTTAACCCAAAATCACTATGTCTTTGCAGTTTTTGCAAGAAAATGGAGAGTTCTGGCCAGGAAATCACATCCCAGAAAGATCACGTTCTTGTGACAATTTATCATGGAAAAAACCATGTCTTTCAATTGAGATGTAAAACTGTGGTCTTGCAGTTTTGTGGTCAATGGAGATGCTTGGGGATTTTTTTGCTATCTGTTGCAAAAAAAGCATTATTAGCCCCTGAAGTCTTGGTTGCATTCCAATTTTAATAACTATATTTTGCCTACATAATTCCCACTGTAGCTTCAGGTGGATTGTGGAATTTTCTTCACTTCCTGTCATAAACTACTCTGTGGTGTTGCTGTGTGCTGTGTAACAGCTGCTGTGCTCCTCTGCTACTGTTAGTGCTTCTCCCCAAACTTCTGACCCTCTTTATTTAATCCTACATCATCTTTTGCTGAGTTTGTACTAGTATTTCAAACAGAATATACTACAAACCATTACCAAATGGGAGTTAATACAAAAGCTTAACGTACTATTTTTCAGTTGCATCTTCTGTATCTGCTTGACACTCTACGCATGGCATATCAAGAACTTAAAAAAAACATTATATGCAAGCAATACAGAGTTTGGGGGGCCCCACCTGCTCTGTGAGTCTCATCCATTAGTGGTAAATGGGGATTAAACAGCAACTAAATGTATTTCAGACAGGCTGCACCCATGTAGTGTCATGAGCACATAACTTTCTTGCAGAAGATGCTGAGGCAGCAGGGGAAAAGGAGGGTGTTAGTTGATTTTTCTTTTTTCTCCTCTCCCCCTTCCTGCCCACCAAAACAATAATATTTTTACTTGAATTTTGGTCAAAAGATATTTAGGATTTTTGCTCTTTTCTGTTTCAGTTTTAGGGGTCTTGTTGAGAGAAAAGACTTACACTTTTTCTCCAATAATTTATTTCTTGATTGACCTAGGTTTTTTATAATTTTTTTACTATTTGTTTCATTGAAACTTCTTAGTTCATACACATTCTTGTTTTTATTTAATAGCCAGAGCAGTGTCTTTTTCTGTTTAGGATTGATTGACAGTGGAATATTCTGGCTAAGAGCTATAGAGTCAAACCACAGACTGAGACACTGTACAGACTGTACATCCTCAGAGTCTGCCAGCAGACTGTTCCTTGCAAAATATTACCAAATCTAACTATGAATTCTGGAATAACACTTTCTTGGCTATTTGTAAAGACAATGCAGAGTATAGTTAGTAAGTTTACATTTCTTGCCAGAAAACCACAATCCAATGCATGCGTTGATACATGAAAAACCTTTGCTATGATTATTTGTCAGCAGCTGTTGTGCACATAAGAATCCTGTGCTTTCATTCAACAGCATTCTTTGTGCTTGTACATCTTCTTGGCCTCGTTGTTCCCATTTTGATGAAGTAGGGAGGACTGAAAATCACCTTCCAGTGATGCATTCCTCATAATGGCACTGTGTGGGTGCTCCTTTCTGGGTGGTTATCTTTTTGCTTGTCCTTCCTTCTAGCAGCACTTGTGTAAGTTGTACCTGCACAAGATAGAATTTTGGTGACTGCCTCTGGATGGGCAATAGTCTAAAACAAAGGAATATAAATTAGTGGATTCTGCCTGTAGCTGTTTTTGCAAGGGGTGATGTGTTGGGAGAGCTGCCACAGGGTAACAGGCTCGACTGGTACTCTTGCCAGGTCTCTGCCATGCCTCCAGAAGGCCAGAGTGGCAGCAGTTGGGAGTCTCTTGCTTACATGGTAGCTCACAAATTTTATGGCTTGCCCATTTGTTTGCAAGACAGTCTAACATACAGGTTATTTCATATAAATTAGCTTCCTATCTTTTTAAAGCAGTGTACAGATAGAAAACTCTGTAAACCAGTAACTGTTTGTGCTAGTTGTATTGCTCTAGGTCATCAAAAATCTGCAAAATTAACTAAACCAAACTATACAGAAATATGAACAAACTTGGATTACCTGTTAAGAGCTCTCATTTCCTTACTATTATCATCATCCCTAAATAAATATGATTGAAGCAGTCTTTTACCCATCATTTCAAAGGACTTATCATTGCTGCTGTTCGACACTGCAAATAAGTTGCAAAAACCTAATTTGTCTTGTAAAGAAAAAAAAAATATTGTTTTATAAAAAACCAAGATAGCACAAGAGCAACACTGTGAAAAAATATATTGCCCCACTTCTTTGAACTCAACCCCACTGCTACTGAGGTCAACAGAGAAAATCCCATCCTCTTCCCCAGCAGCAGGCAATACTTAAATATTTATCTTCTTCTGAAATGGTAGATAGACTTGATGTTATTTCTGTCAATTTTGATGCAGTGGTTTTCTTTCCAGTCTGAGTCTGACTATGTTTGCGGGTATAATATTTATTCTTATTGTTGTTCTTACTACTCTGTGTACCCTCACGCGCAGTTGAGGGTGTTGTTGCAAAGGCGTACTGCCCCCGCCGCCCAGCCCGGCGATGAAGTTTAAAGCCGGTTCCTGACCCCCAGGCCGTGTGGCAGCAGCCGGCGCCTCCTGCTCCCCCTGCTCCCCCGCGCCCGGCCCGCGGCGGGCGCCCTTTCCCGGCATTCCGCAAGCGGGTGCTGCCATCTAGTGCCATGGACGGCGCTGCGCCGCAGGTGACGGGAGCGGATCGCCGCCAACCCTCGGGGTGTTCGGGAAGCGGCGCGGCGCTGCTGCCGATACCCGGCCGTGCCGATGGGCGCACATCGCGGGGGGCACCCGCCGGCTTCGTCCGGTGGCCGTCGGGGCCCCTCTGGCAGCAGAACCGTGTCCTCCGAGCGACCCGCGGGCGGGGAAAGCGGCGTCCTGTCCCCGGGCTGAGCCGTGCGGCCGCGGCGGGGCTGTCACGGGCTGCGCCGTGCTGGCCAGGAGCGCTCTCCCGGCAGGGGCTGCGGGAGCGCTCCCGGGAGAGGCTCGTCCCCTGTGCCCAGGGCGAAGCGTAGAGGTTCTGCAAATCCCTTTGGTTTTGGTTTTTTTGGTTCTTGGTTTGTTTGCGCGTTGGATTGTCACGCTGTAGGGCGCTTTTGATTTTAAAAAGCTTTTTGTTGTGCGGTACCAATCTGACACAACCGGATGCTTTCAGTAACAAAATCGGCTTTGGAACACCTGGCATAAATAGACGTTTTGTATTTTGCTATTTAGTGCAGGAAAGTGGGGTTTACTTTTAATTCGGTTTAGAAATTTTGCTGTAATTTTCCAAAGCCAGATCCTGAACCAGGATGCTTCCAGCAGTGACAGCTATAAACAATACAACTGAACAAAGCACACAAATGTTTTCCCCTTAGTTACAGTGAGTGACATACACGAAGGTAACTGAAAACTAAAGAACTTCAACTTTAATTAATTATAGATACCCTTAAAATGCAAATCCTAAGAAATAAGTATATTGTGCCAGTTTTTACACATATGCAATTAACATCATGTTGATGAAGCTGCAAGCATGCTTTTTATGAAAGTGCTGCATCTTATCATTGCACTGACACTTTTGCGTGGCTAAGTGCCTCTGGTTGTCGTGGACCGGCTTTAAAAAAGCAAGAAAAGTATTTTCTGAGATCTGTGTGGCAGTGATCTTCTCTAATATCCTGCTCTCTTGAATTTCCAATGAGAAGAGAGAGAACAGTTTTACCCTTCGTATTTAAAGAAAAAAAACATTCTTCCCATCATAAATGCTGAAGTACATTTTCTCCCTTTTATAAAATTGTATTTTGAATCTGGGAAATACATGATACTTTGAATAATTTGTAGCATGGCTTTTGAGGGTTGAGAAGCTATTTTCAAGAGGCTGTTTCTAACTTTTCCTCTTCAAGTTTGAAATCTGGTGTGGGATGTTTTTGTGAAATTTCAGGAACAATCCTCTGATCTCATCTTGATCTCTCCTCTCTCTTTTCCAGCTTGCATGCTGAGGAGCTGAGAAGCAAGAAACCGGTGGAAGGTCAAAGAGGAAGATTTTGGGGAGAAGAGGCATCACCTGCGGTAAGTGAGGAGCAATGTTGGGAGAGGGATGAAGTGAGTCAGCATGACACAGATGTGTCCACTTGGAAACCACAGCAAGATCTTCCTACTGCACTGTGTGAACCTCTTAAAAGCAAAATCCAGACACAGTCTGTTTCTCTATAAATCTTTCCTCCCTTTACATTACTAGTTGGGTATTGTTGGCTTTAAGCCACCTGATTTTACTATGATTTATTAACTGCTATGCATTATATATGAGTTTCAGGTTTACTGAAGAGTTACCCTTATGGTCAATGTTGCATACAAATCAGCTACTGTTAGAGAGGTTTATTGCATTGTTTTATGCAGCTAAGAATTTTGTTCGGTAGTGTTAGAATTTCTGACTTGTAGAACAATACCTAAAAAGAAAAGAAATTCTCATCTGTATTTCACGTGGTTTGTGTATTACATGGAGTTCATCATATAGAGCTTTCAGTTCATGATCATTCCTAAAAACCTGAGTACCTGGGGATGGGAGGACAGGATGGGACAGACTGATATTTCACAAAAATTCTAATAAGCATATAAAATTACATAAATTGGTGTTTTGTACCAAAAGAAAAAATGTTCTTTTGTGTGGAAATATGACTTGTAAAAGTATCTGTGATTTAAATGATGATATGGCACATTTGAGAGATACTGCTGCCTGAAGACATTGGGCTGTTATGAATTGCTTATTGCTGTTCTTTCTCACTTGAGTTGCTGGAAGCTCTGCAGAAGAGTTTGGCCTTTGGTCATATCCTTGCCTGTGATGACTAACATCTCTGTTTTAACACCAAGTATTGCTTTATGGCATCTTTGTTTTTCATTTTCTGCATGCACCTCAAATGTGCTCTAAGGATAAGTAAATCTAGAGAGGAGAAAAAAAAAGAACAAAAAACCTTGATTTTAAACTCACCATAAAATAATTTAAAATGTGAGCGTTTTTCAGTAGTTTGGGAATTTAGTGCAAAGGGTTGGGGAGAAGGGCAGGAAGCAGAAAGTGTATTCCTTTTTTAATAAAATAGTACAGCAAGTTGCAGAGGCAGAAATTACCATAGGGATGTCAAAAGGAAGCAGGTGGGATAAAATGTAGAATACAGTTTCACTGTGCCTGAAATTTCGCTGTTATGTTCAAACCACAAGCGTTGCAATCTGTTTCAGACTGGTATGTGTTATGAAGTATTAGTGAAGACAGGAGTTATTGCTAGGTATAAGCATTAGGTAGTAAACCAGAATTAAGAAAATATTTCTGATACTATTTCCCTGTGAAAGATATTTCCAGTAAACTACAGAAATGTTTATAGACATTATCTTTTTATGTAAATGTTCCTTATATTACACTCCGTTATTTTAAATCTATTTACTAGTGGAAAAAATTGAAAGAATTAGTGACTTAAATTAACTTTTTACTAAATTGTGTGGCAAATTTAGACACTTTTCCTAGAAGGCAGTTTATAGAGGCATGTTATGAGAATATGAAAGACAGGAAAAAGATTTTTGCTTCTCAGGATATGAATTTGGTGTCATTTCATGTGTTCCAAGTATGTGTATCCTGAAAGCTTCAGGTAACATATAATTGACTCTCCTAACACTAGTAACTCATTGTTATACCGTTTCGTTTTCTTTTGTTCTTTTTTTTTTCTCAAAAGAATGAAACAGTCTGTTGGAAGAGAAAACTTTCTTGGGCTTTGCTAGGATGATTAAAGATATTTAACCGGGCAGAGATTACCCAGGAAAGATTTCAGATTACCTTTTCAGACTTCTTTTGAGTTGATTTACTTAGGGCATTTTATAAATAATGCAAGCTTCTGCATTTGAAATACATTTGAACATATAAGCGCTATCTTTAGAAGCCTATTTTATTTTATGTACAGATGAAGTGGAAGATATATTAAAAAAAACCCACAACAAAACAGATGATTTGAGTTTATCTAAATGCAGGGCTAATGCTGAAACATTTTTTTTTCTCTCTCATTGACACTTGGAAGTGGCCCAAAGTCCTCTATCCTTGCAAAGCAGACACTGTTCTACAGACAAAAACCTAATTAAACTGAGTGCTACCTGTGGCAAGGACATTTAGAAAATCAGAGAGTTCAAGCAAACAAAACAAAGCATTGGTTTTCAGCTTTCAGATCTGGTCTTGATAAAGTGCTGCATAAGGTTTTTTTCTAATGTTTTTTTGGTGGGAGAGAACTGTGGTCTTACAAGAAGCCAAAAATGAGGCAATGTTTATTAGTATCAAATATTCTCATTGAGTGTCACTGTTTCTGTTTCTTTACCATGTGCTGCTTTCCATGTGTAAAATAATACTCTTTCATAAGGGAAAATTGGTGCAGAGAAATCAGATAAATAAAAGTGAAACATTTAACAGATGACTAGGACAATGTTATTAGCTACTGGAATGATATGGCTTGATGAAATCATAGCACTGAGGCAATGTTTTGACTGACTTTTTGAGTTTCCTGTGTGAGTGACGCAGCAAAAATTTCTTGTCTTTTTAGACATTGGCATTTCAAACACTCCTTGTGAAAGTTACTGGAAACATAGCATTCTCTTATGCCCTTGCCATTTGAGTATAAAATGCAAGGCAACTCACTAGTTCATCTCTAATCTGCTTGCAATCCTCATGAACTCATTTGTGTGTTTTTCTATTTTATCGATGCCAAAGAGTAAAAAATGATCCCTACCAAAATATACTGAAAAGAACATTTAGAGGACAGAGCTAACATTATGAGAAACCTCCTACCTGTGCTGGGAGGATTGAAATAGAAATCTGTTTTTCTTGAATGCGTTATGTAGTTCTTAGTGTGTTACTGGCTGAACAGGACAAAGAAGGAAGGAATGGGTAAATATTGTGATACTGATATGTATCGGATTATACTTCTATTGAGTATACAGTTTTCAGCTCACAACATAATTGTGAAGTGTTCCAAGATAATCTGAAGAGATGGTGATTTTTTTAAGGCAAAGATATTGGCATCTGATACGGTGATCTTGTGCCGTATTGTCATGAGAGAGGTTACTATGTAGCAACAGTTCAATATCATCCTTTGGACTTTTCTGATAGACCACTTAACTATATCAGCTTTTCCAGTGATCATCTCATTTATCTAGGATTATTGCAGTGAATTTACTGTTTGGTTTTCTTCCAGAACCGAAATGTCAAGTCCGATGTCATGTATGCAGTAGCTTTGTGCTGTGAGAGCTCAACAGATCCACCAAAAGCTGCTAGTAGTTGATCTTTGGATAGAGCTAGAAATAAATAAATCCTCTTTAGCAGATCAATATTCATCCCGTTTAATGCTTGATGTGAAACTTGTGGATTTGAAGTAGTAATGCTGATGTACAGCTAATCGTTGAAATGGGCATTAGGGCTTTTATAGCATGGCAACATATTGTCAGACAGGAAGGAGGAAAGTGTTGAGTACATCCTAAGGGGGGGGAAACTGTAACAATATTTAATTTAATGCACATTTGTAATCCACACAATGTCCTACATTGCAGCGATCTGCTAGGTTACAGACTAATACTGTACATCCAGTGTTTATTCCAGAAGCAGATGATTCCCCCCTTCAGTGGATCTTTCAGTGTCTAAATATAATCACCTAGTCATATTTCAAGCCATAATTTTCCTCTTTAGTACTCTCCACTCGTTGCTTATCTATCCAACTGTACAAGTCTATGGAATGTGTACTTCCCATGACACAAAATATATAAGTATTACTGTATCTAGTCATGAACATATGTATACATTTGTGTAACTCTGTATTACCTGCGTATTAGACTTATGTCTAGAATTTGTATTGTGTGTATTTTGGAGAAACAGAAGGAGAACTTCCAGAGAAAGGATAAAATATCAGTAAAAAAGTTCTGGGACAGTTTAAGAGCACATTTGAAAACGTTTTGTGGGTTGGCTTCTTTTTTTTTTTCTTTTTTAAGATGTGGTTTAAGGATTTTTTTTTCCTCTTTAGTCTGCTCTGATCTTTATTTTCATATGTATCACTGTAAATAGCTTTCTAATATTTTGCCACAATGAGCTCTGGCATTCAGTTTCAGCTGCAGAGTTTCCAGATGCTGTGCTGGCCAGTATATACCTTGGTGGATCATTACTGTAAGGTGATGCGAGCAAAATGAACCTCTTTGGCAGACCTTAGTCCTTTGGCAACTGTAGGAAATAGCCCATTTCCTTTTCAGCAGGGAGAATAACTTCCACAAAATTGAGAAGTCTCATTATCTTTAAAGGTGAAGCAAAAAATGTGCTTGTTTCATTCTCTCCTTACATAAGAGATACTGGTATAAAACACACGTTTATGAATACTATGCAACATGACAGGATGTGTTTGCAACATAGTCTTTTGCCATTATCATTACATGTTTTGCTAAGGAGTACTTTAATCTTAAAATTGCAAGAAACATACAGAACAACACCTGCTGATGCAATGTCTAGTGAACTTCTACCCCTCTGAAGCCAAGGTAAGGGGCAGTAGGGCTGTTACCTTCCTTTATAATAGCAAACCCATATTCCTTTTAGTAAATCTTTCCTGGGTCCAAGTTTCTTCAGAAAAAGTATGTGGGAGACTGTGGGGAGGATTAAAAACAGTAAATCACTGGGAAGGGAAGGAAAGAAATGTCTAGTTGTATTTCATACCGTGGAAGGGAGATGGTTTGGAGGGCATAGGTAATGACAGAGTGGGAACTTTGTGGGTTACTCTGTGTTCTGTCTGTGAAGGTTAGATAGTCTGGTTAAGCACTCTTCTAATCCTGCTTCAGTGCCCATGATAAAAAGTGATATGGGCAATAGGTGTTTCCTATGTTGTGAGGAAAGAATGCTGATCAGATTTTTTTCATATTCACCAGCCTATTTTTTCTGCTCCCTTTTTGCATTACCTGTGGCAATATTACATGTTCTTTATTATTAAGAAAATGTAATCAAAATAAAAGCCATTCTATTTATATACATTGTTGTAAGCTTTAAACACTTCAGAACATGGCAAGAATAACTGTTTTTCTTCCTATTGTGAAAAACAAAAAAGGTCAAAAAAAAGGACATCTGCTTTTTTTCTGAAGATTAATGAAGGAAAATCTATGCTGCCATGGGAGTTAAATAGAATGTTCTGAGCTTCACATACCCCATTTAGGAAGCAAAAGTGTGTCTTGGCATACTATTTAAAAAAATAAAAACAAACCAGAACAAACCCAAACACAACCAAATTAAAAAAAGTCTCCAAAACAAGAAAAAAACCACCCCACCTTTATTCTTGACACATCATATATTGATATAAAGGAAGCATGTACAACTTATTACCACTTGTTTGTGGAAATGTATGGTCTAGCCAATGCCCTACTGTCGTATTCTCTTTCTGTAGTGGGAGAAAAGAGCAGGCTAATAATAGGTGTTCTGTTAGAAAAGCTAAAATTGACATCCCATGGACGTTAGTGACTTCTGAGGCACTGTTGTGTTTTCTGTAGTGCTTTTACTGGGGGTGGGAAGTTTGCCATGTTGTGGCAGAGGTGGTCAGATCAGTGTGCATGAGTAGATCATAAATTCAGAGGGAGAGAGAAATCTTCTGGCCTATCCATCATAAGAGGGTGCTTCACAGGAGTGCTCACAAAGTGACAGTCATTTGATCACTTCTATGTAAAGGCCTACTTACCTAAACACAGAATATGACCTGTAGAAGTAATCGTCTGCTGAAGGCTTTGAAGGCTTTGTATTTGTCATTTATAGCAGTCTGAAGTTAAAATAGGGGACAAGATGGAGGTATAGGTTCACACATCCTTGCTTACGCTGCTGCCCATACATACAGATGATCTCAATCAGTTGAAATTTGCACATATGAAGTTCTTGACAGTGTGTAAGAGATGGTCAGTCTGGTCCTATATTTTGATCTGTTACTAATTGTGTTCTTAGTAAATGTGGTTCTTACAGTTATTATTCACTACTACTGTATTTTAAATAGATACTGTGAAGAATCATATTTTTTTAAATAACTTACTGATGATTTTAACTAAGAAAAAATAGCTTTTGGTTTATTTTATGGATATCCAAATCAACTCTTGCTCATAAGGAAAAATAATCAGACCCCTAGCCTTGCTTCAGTGAAGTTGTTGAATTGTGATGACACAAACCCTGCAGTTTTTTCCAATGCTGTAAAGAGGTTGGGGTTTCCCACTATTGAGGGCTCAAACCTGATCCTAGAAAAGACCCTTACACTGTATGATGAACCCAAGGAATCACTAGGATTCTGCGTTGTTCTTTTTTTTTTTTTAAACATTCTTTGAAGTTCGACCTGCATAGCAAATGTTTTGGTATTTTTTTAAATGGCTCTTTGCCAAATTTTTGGGGTTTTTTCCTTCTGCTTTCAGAATGCATAGGCGGGTTCAGACAGGAAGCGTAGCCTGAAAGGCTAGGCCAAATCCGGAGGGATTAGCTGCAGCAAAAGGCTGCTCTGTGATCCTGAGTTACTTTCTTAGTAGTATGGCAGAAAAAGAAAACACACACATTCTTGTATGTGTCCAGATCTTTATGCAAAGCAAATCCAGCAGACAGATGGAAAATTAAATCACCCTGATAAGACATTTAGGAACATTCTTGTCAATATAAATGCTGATGGTGGTGTCCTTTTCTTTTGGGTTTTAAAAAGCAGGTGATTTTTATGAAACAACGTCAAAGTTTCTTTTTAACCGTAGTTTCCAATGATGGCATGGCAATTATTTTTTTCTACTGTGGCATTTGGAAAAGCTTTCTGCTTAAAAGGGAAATTAATACTTTTTGCTTAAGGTAGAAGTTCAAGGGTAAGTTTTCACATACTTGAAGATGTGTTGAAAATGGATAGAAAGTATTTTCCCCTTTTTTTTTTCTTTTTCTCTTGTTTCACTTTCCTTTGTGACCAGTGAAATAAATTTGTTGAAAGTGCAAACACTTTAAACTTTTACGTTCAGGTACTTTACATTAAACACCTGGGTTTTTTTAGTGTTTTGTACCTCCTTATAATGAATGTAGACAAGTCCTTGGACTTAACTTAGATAATTCCCTGTATGGACTAAAGATCTTAAAAGATTCTAGGTTTATGTTTTTGCATGCAAATTTATCTGAAACTTTAGAATAAAAATAGCAAAGAAAGACAAAAAGTCTTAGAAGGCTACTTTAGATGGTCACCAAAACACCCTTATACAGAAAAAAGGAGAAAGCTTTGATTATTTTAGGGGGTGAGGAGTGCTGCTGATGTGCTGCTGTTCTTTTTTCCATGTCTAAAAAATAGAGGAGAGTTTATTGCATCTTTCACTGTAAGGTGTGCCGCCTTTTGTACTTTTCAAGACGTGGAGGACTGAAGGGGACATCCGGAGAGGTCTCACAATTAGCACTGATTGTAAAAATTTTAAGTTTCCTGCATCAAGATGCTTAAGTGTCATTCCTAGTAAAACCTGTAAGAATAAGCCACAGTTCATGGTTTGAAACAACCAGCGCTCATGTAGAATAATAGCTAACTGGCATTTTTGCTGAGGGTCTTTTAAGTGCCTTCAATATAGCCAAGTTATTTTCTTTTGTTTTCACTGTCCAAAGAAGTCATCTGTTATGTAAATACTTCTATATAAATACCATATATTTGTCTGAAATAATGATTTCGTATTCAGAGTTCTAATATTGAGGCCAACGGACTGAGCTGTCACAGAGGAGAAAGGAAGATAATTTGCGATGTGCTGGAAGCATGTCAAAAGCCTTTCTCCCCTCCTCCTCCTCCTCCGCAAAAGGAAAGTGGCAAAGGAGTAGGTTGGTTGGGGTTTTTTTTCACCTTTTGTAGTTCTGAAAACAAAAGGAACAGCAGAGGTCGCCCCTGCATGGCTTAAATCGGGTTTAGGGGGCGTGGAGCGAGCTCTGGCAGAGGGTGACGCACCTTTGCCGCCCTCTGCGGACCCTCCAGCCCGGCCCCGCGGTATCCCCGACAGCATCATCGCGGCTTGGGGCTCGGTGTTACCGGCAAAACGCTCTCATGGATCACTAGGCTATTTGTTTAATTAGCCTTCTAAACAGATTTGGAATTTGGAACGGACTGCCCAGGGAGTTAGTAGAGTCATCATCCCTGGAGGTGTTCAAGGAAAGACTGGATGTGGCAATTAGTGCCATGGTCTAGTTGACGTGGTAGTGTTTGGTCATAGGTTGGACTGAATGATCTCAGAGGTCTTTTCCAACCTAATTGATTCTGTGATTCAGTGATTTGAATGTGTGGTATACTAAGTAAGCGTTTATCACACCCACACATTTATATTTAGATATATAATGCGCTAATAAAATATTTACCTTAAGTATATCAGTACATAGAATCCTGTCTTTTAGGCATTTGTCTTCTGTCAGCATCATTTGCAGAGATATTGAATATTTTCCATCGATGTTATGTTGTACTGTATTCTCACAAGCAGTTTAAACCCAAATATGCTGGTTGCTTCTCTTTGGATGGGTTTTGTAAGTATCTGATTGAAGTGGCAGACAGTACTAATACAAACCTGAGAAACAGATCTCACACAAAAATATCCGAAAGTCTCAGTCTTTAAAGATGTGTGGGAACAGACTTAATTTTTTAATTCCAGTTCATGAAAAAATACAGTGTGCTGTTCCAGAAACTACAGTACACTAAAGTTGTAGCTGGTCACTTATTTGTGGAAAAGCTTTTCTATTGCAGAATGGCTCATCAGTCTGTATACTCATCTGAATATACTTATTTTGAGATGGTTCATAGTAAGTCTTCTGTACAGAGTTAGACAACTCAGAACAACAGGTTGCCTATGGAGGTTCCCATATGCTTATAACTGAAACAGAATCCAAATGTGCCAACAAATAACCCTGGACTATGAGTTTTGTTTTTATATTTCCCCCTCCTAAAATGTTTGAAAGGACTTGACATAAGGGGAAATTGTTAAAGTAGGAAAAATATGCTAAGATGGGAAAGCTACTGCTTTTCCTAATCAATATATGATAATAATGAAAGATCTTATGCAACCAGACATCCGTATTGCCTCCTTCTTAATCTGAGTGAAAAACATGGAGGTCTCAAAGGCCACGAAAGAGTTAGGATCCAAAGTATGATGGGATTCCTACACTTGTACCTGTGTTTAGTACCTGTTTGGACAGAAACATATGAGAATTTTTTGTGTGAACAGGTGAGCTTGTTATTTATGCAGAAGACTATGTCTGAGCAGATCAACCTGCAGGCTGTTCCCTGCAGGCAAGTGCATTCCTCCACTGAACTCCACAAGTCTTACTACATCTTTCCATTTAACAATTTTCATTGCTGTGTGAGCACGGGATTTGCCAGGATCAGAGGTTACTAGCACACTGCCTATACAGCTATTTCACTGTGGCCAGTGTTGAAATCTGTTTTTTATTTCTCTTTTGTGTTATTGTTGGTGGGAGATTTATTTCTATCCTGTTCCTGCTGTCGTTATTTTGTTAGTCTTTTGTGTTTTTCATTTCCAGTCTTAGGGGAGTTTAAGTCCTGTGATTCTAAATCCTCCTTGCTTCAAATGTAAGAGTGTTCACCTCTACGTCTATCCTAAAACTGTTATTACATCAGACAAATCATGTAATAATGTAACCAGCATTGGTTGGAGTTGGATTTGCTCACTGTCATTATTCCCAAACTGAAGCAGATGGTCCACTTTTGAGTCATATTTAATGTGAGGACCTGTTCCTTTGGCAGGTCTTGGAACTTGTTGTATAGGCACCCAGCAGGTCAAAGCAGCGTTCAGTGTCAACTCTACTGTGTAATGAAGCAGTTGGTCTCTCTGTATCCCTCCACCACACAGTACTGTGTCCTATAGAGATCTAAATAGGTTTCTGTATTCTGTATAAAGGTATCTTATCCAATTCTAGTTCAGTTCTCAGATGTGCTGCAGCCGTGCTACATGTTAACCCAACCTAATGAACCATGCTTTCCTCCTTGACATCAACTGGGAGCAAACCCACACAAAGATCTTGTGTTGGTTTTGTGCAATTGTAAGATGATAGGGATTTGTGCATGTGCTTGGCTTTTGGGATATGAGTAGTCACTGAAGCCAGTGGAACTGTTCATGTGTTTGACTTTAAACATGTTTGAAAGATCAGATCCCTGGTGGCCAATTCTGTTTCCTGATGAACAAGCAGATATAAAATCCAGTCTCCATGTCAGAGCTGTAGGACCAGTTAAATTGTTTTCACTAAAGTTGGTAAGCCTTTCAAGTTGGAGTGAGTTTAAAAAAAAAGTACCTTTTGTGCAGACTATATTTATGAGTAGGATTAAATATTAAGTTAATTTACACAATTTCAGACTTATTGGTGAAAATATTAGATAAAGTTACAAGTCTTGAAAGAAACTTCTCAGCTATCTGATGTAATTTTTTTAGGCTTTGCAGATCAACTCACTTCTGTCTTTGGAAGCAGTAAGGAGACAAAATAATACATTTCCATATTTCATAAGAGAGAAGTTAACAAATTTTTTTTCCAGTTTGGTAAATTTGGTAAATTCCTTTCTGCTTGGTAAATTTGTACCATGCTTTAGATGTATTTTATGGTGGTCTTAAGGGTCCAGCCTACTTTTCTGTCCTGTAATATCACTAATAGTAATGATTCACTAAGGCAAATTGTCTTTGAATCCATGCAACCTTGATTTTATTCTGCATCCACCCTATCAGAGTCCATTTCTCTGCCACAATGGATGACAGAGGAGATATAAAATAGTTCAAATAAAGGTATGACTGTCTCAATCCCTACCACTCTACAGTTTTCAGGAAATAATAAATAATAAGTAATAAATCAAAAGAATTCCTGGAACAACAGTTCTGATTATAGTGTGACACAAGAAGTCCACGGAAGGCTGTTCTAACTCCCACTTACCCATCTTTTCTCCATCTCTGTCCCATTTCCAGAAACAACAGAACTGAAACCCAAGCCTATTTTGTTGGATTTGTCTGATGTAATGGTACTGGGCAGACACTTGCAATGGAAGGGAAGGCAAAATATAGCCACATTAACTGGTTTCATAGGACTTAAAACTAGCACAATTCTGAAAAGATGTTTTTGTCCTGAGTATGTAAAAATATTTTGGTACTCCCAATAAAAACCCAAAGGCTATTTCAAAGCACTGCTGTTTGGTTTGGGTATATTTCCTGTGCCGTACTACCTTTTCCAAGAAACAAAAATCCCATTTACTTTTTTTCTTTTTTTTTTTACTATTTTAACTTTACTATGGAAAACATTCAGTTTAATAAAAATACTGGTTATAATTTATGGAGTTGACTGAGATTAACTTTTATCAATCTAAAATACTCCTAGAAAACAACTTAATCATTTAAGCTGAAACCTTTTGCATCGCTACACTTGTGACTGAAAGTTCATTGTGATGTACCAAGTGAAAGTTTTGATTTCTACATCTTATCTGCTACATCAGGAAACAAAATAATCTGAATCTTAGGTATGAAAATATGAAGCTTCAAAAAAAACCACAAATCACTAGAGGGGGGATAGAGATTCATTTTGCGTTATAGCCACTTGTATCTTGTTTGAGTTTTTCACTAGAAGAAAATGCTATTCATATGCTATTTGCAACCACTGTAAAATACATACCAGGGTTTGTAAGGTCTTATATTTTTTACTCTGGATATAAGAACTTTTCCCAGCCTCTCTTGGCAAATGGTTACTTGAGCCCTAGTGCCAAGGAGTAGATTGACAGCCAGAGAGCAGTAAGCTCTGTGTGATTCCCATAGCCCCTCTGTTTCATTTTGATTGCAAAAATCTGTCCTCATGCCTGCTGCAGTGCAGACTTGATCAGTGTACATGTTGTTTCTGACCATTTCTTGTGTAAACAAAAGCTATGTAGTCCATCCAAATATGCTTTGTAGAGTCATATAAACCTCACTATCTAGGCAGAGGGACAAAATTCATGAGGTTTTTTCCAGCCTTCAAGATCTTTCAAGTCTTATTCTAACTCATTTGCCATTCTTTAGGACATAGTCAGTTAAGTGACTTTGCAAGTTGCTATAACTTGCTTTGATTCTAATTTTATTATTATTCCTTTTTATAATTACTTGAATATTAGGGGGAAAAAAAGCCATGTTGTAAACATCATTTGGCCTTTCTTTCTTACCAGATATTCTAATGGAAGACACATTTCTTCAGATACTGATATTAAACTGGCAAAATACTAAAAAACACATAGATAATATTTTCTCCTTTTGAATTTCGCTGTTGTTCTGGCTTATTCATACTTTACATGTCTCTATATTTTTATTCTCTATTTTTCTTTCCCCCTCTGTATCACAGGTGGTCTACCATAAGCAGTAGTGCTTTTGTAAATCACTGCAACTCAGCAGATCTAGTCCTCGCATAGGTGGTATCAAAGCATTCTTCCTAATAGGCTGAATTTTAGTTTAATTCCATCACTGTGTGTATCTGCATGATTCACTATCTGGGTTGAATGTATGTGAATTTCAGTTTAATTGTTTAGAACCCGATTAGTAGGACAAGTTAGCACATGTGATACTGATCTACAGGAAGGGCTGGAAGGACAATTTGGGGAACTACAGGTCTGTTTGACCTAAGTTCTGGGAAAAGTTATGTAACAGATCGTCTTTGAGTGCCATCACATGGCACATGCAAGACAACCAGGGGATCAGACACAGCCAGTATGAATTCATGAAGGACATGTCCTACTTGACCAACCTGATCTTCTTCTGTGACAAGGTGTTAGTTACTGGATGAGGGAAAGGCTGTGGATGTAGTCTACCTAGGTTTCAGTAAACCTTCTGACACTGTTTCCTACAGCATTTTCCTGAAGAAACTGGATGATCATGGCTTGGAACTGTTCACTGGGTAGAAAACTGGCTGGATAGGTGGTGAGTGGAGTTACATCCAGCTGGCAGCTGGTCACTAGTAGAGTTACCCAGGCCTCGTTGTTGGGGCCAGTTGTATTTAATATCTTTATCAATGATCTGGGCAAGGAGATTGAGTGCCCCCTTAGACAGTTCACAGGTGGCACTAAGTTGGTTGGAAGTGTTGATCTGCTGGAGGGTAGGAAGGGATCAGCAGAGGAATCTGGACAGGCTGGATTGATGGGCTGTGACCAGTTGTATGAGGTTCAATAAGGTGAAGTACCAAGCCCTGCCCTTAGGTCATAAAAACTCCAGGCAGTGCTACAAGCTTGAGACAGAGTGACTGGAAAGCTACCTGGCAGAAAAGGACCTGGGGATTTTGGCTGACAGCTGCTGAACATGAGCCAGCAATGTGCCCAGGTGGTCAAGAAGGGTCAGTGGCATCCAGGCTTGGATCAGAAATAGTGTGACCAGCAGGACCAGAGCAGTGATGTCTTCCTGTACTCAGCACTGGTGAGGCCACACCTCAAACCCTGTGTTCAGATTTTGGCCTCTCACTGCAAGAAGGACATTGAGGTGGTGGAGTAAGCCCAGAGAACTGAGCGATCTGGTGCACAAGTCTTGTGAGGAGTGGCTGAGGGAGCTGGGGTTGTTTAGTATGGAGAAAAGGAGGCTCAGGGGAGACCTTATCAGTCTCTACATCCACCTGAAAGGAGCTTGAAGTGAGATGGGTGTTGTTCTCTTCTCCCAAGTAATAAGCCATTTAACAAGAGCAAACAACCCCAAGTTGTACCAGTCTTATATTGGTTATTAGGAAAAATTTCTTCACTGAAAGTATTACTAAGCATTGGAAAAGGCTGCCAGGGGAAGTGGTAGAGTCACTATTCCTGGAGGTATTCAAAAGGTGTATAGATGTTGTGCTTAGGGGCGTGGCTTGGTGGCCTTGGCAGTGATGGGTTAATAGTTGGTCTTGATGGTCTTGAGGGTCTTTTCCAACCCAACCGATTCAATGAATTTATGGTTAGATCTGTAGGGTACCACAATCACTGTAAAATAATTTCTAATGATGAGATAAGGCACAACAGCAGTATGATGTGATTTATTCTCTCCATGCACATGACTGATGGTTTTCTTTGGTTCGGTTTGTTGAGCCAGACCATAATTCACACAGCAAAATCTGGTTTGCTTAGGTGCTTTTGGAGTGCTGGCTGCTGAAGTAGTACCTGCTAACAGCCCAGTCTTCCTGCATGGGCCAGCTATTTGGTAGAATTAATAGCAAGGAGTCTATGAGCCAGAATCTACATTTGCTTTGCCTTTTTGTAAAGGTATGCTGACAGTGAAATAGCCCTCTCTGATATGAACTTATTCTGTTTTAGGAATGTACTACTCCTTTTGAGGGTGGGTTTGTTCCTAATGAAGTTTTATTATGGCCATAATCCCTCACTGTTAGAAGTTATGCTCTCACTCAAATCCTTTAAGGTTTTATTTTACAAACTACATATGCAGACTTGCAGTTGTCCTCTTTTACAAAAGTGAAAATATGAGTTTAGGGGAAAGGAAAGTGCCCTTTCTTTTTGTCTTTCAAAGAAGAGATTAAAAAATCCAGAACAGAAAGGGAACTTCATCTGATAGAGTGCTGAAGTGCCTACCTTGCTTTGGGCTTCACACCAGTACTGCTAATGACAGCAGACTGATTGATCTTTTTAAGTATGCACACTTGGAAAAATGAGATATGTCTCATTTTGGTGTAATCCACTAGAGAAGTCAGTCATGCAAGAACAATTTCTGTCCAGTAGATCGGTAGACAGATCAGGCCTGTGGTCAAGCTTTTTTTTATTCTTTAATGAATTTTTTTCATATTTAAATCGTTATATTTAATGGAATTACCACTTCATTTGTATTCCCAGAAAGAGTGATGTTTATTACTGGTCTCAATCTCTGTGAAGAAAAATAATCCTGTTTTAAATCAAACACTTGTTTATATGATCTAATAGAAAACACCAGGCTCTATATCAAATTCAAATGGAAAACAGATGTATTAAATTGACAGTAAGAATAAATTTGTCACAACTATAAATGCTTATTGAGATATATGTTTATATACATATGTGTATGTACATATATAATTTCTTCTTTCTTGAGGCTTGGTGGGGAGGACAGAAAAAGAACATTCCTTTAGAGAACATCACCAAAGGGATGCAGTGTAGTTGCTTCAGATTTAAAATTATCTTTAAAGAGAGTATGGAAACAGAGACTAGGCGCATATGAAATTTTAATTTAAGGGTTTGAAGATTTAATTTCAGGGTTGGAGAGGTTTAATTTTCTTAAGTAGTCCAAAATGTGTTTTGCAAAATTCTCAAACTACAAAGAATGTGGTAAGTCCAAAGTACTGGGGAAAAATGTTACATTGAACTGATACAAGACACTCCAGTTTGGGAAAGAAGCATCCCTACAATGCCTCGTAGCCAGCTGTCAGCTAGCAATTTTTTAGTTTAGATTATGGCCCAAAACTTGCAATAGATGGACTTGTAAGTCTTCATTTCCATACATCTTTCCTTCTCCAACACACTCTTAAAAACAGGTCTCCAATGCTGTACACACATTTAAATGTAACTGTCAAATTAATCCAGTCCTGAAGCACGTGAGTCTTTTCTTGTCCCTGTCCTGTGTCAGTTCCAGCTCAGTCCTTTAGTATCAGCAGGCTTCATTTCACTGTGAACTACCTATACAATGCAATTTTATCACCTTTAAAAAGGGTGATAGGGGCACGCTATACCTTTCTTCCACTATTCCAAAAATTTGGATAGCTTCTTTTTGCTTCACCATGCCTAGAATTTTTTCTGATCCTTTCAGAGCACATCTGACATAGGGACAGCAGGTTAACTATACATTTTAAAGCCTGTTTTGTACAAATCAGGTGATAGAGAATGCATGAATGGTACCTCTAATGTCTAAGCCCTCACAGAGAAGGAGGAATCCTGGAGTGACAGGTGAAGCTTCCTGATACAGGTCTTTTCACCAGGGGAGCTACCCAGCATCATTTGAGCCTTGAAGATGCTCCTGCACTCATGGTTACTCAGCCATAAATCCAGCTAGTTCTACTGCAGTGCCAATAAAGATTCAGCTATTGATTTGTACCCACTGCCACCCATAGTGGATTTATAGAGCAAAATCTGTTAATCTTGGCTGGTCATCTGTCATACATATCATCAAAACCACCTTTTCCTGATGCCTGTTTCGTCACTTAGTCTTTTCCTGATTCATTAGGAGCTAGGTGTTCACTGCAATACAGTATGTTGTGTTAAGACACCTAGAATTGAGGTATAAATTTCATGTCCTCCTTAATGTTTCAGATTTTGGGAGGTGGGAGATTATGCACAGTGTGAATAAGCATTAGTGACTTACAGAATGTATATTGGAGAATATGGTTCACTCTAAGCTTATAGATTACATAGTAGGATGGTGTTAATATTTTGATGGTACATGAAGAGAGATTGGGCAATGGCAGTTATGTAATTGTTTCTAAAATCCCTGAATTTTCTTATCTTTTTGGGGGTAGCTATCTATTTAGGGTCTGTGCACACTGGAATAATCAAGAAGAGTTAGAGAAATTTTAGAATAGTATTTTTTTTTCCCCTGGGGATAGCCTAGTGAAAAAGTAGTGACATACTCTCCTGAATTGGAAGAGAGCAGAGACACCTCTGCACAAACAGACCTGTCTCCAGCTTCCTGGTTTGTGCAGAATGAGCATTTTCTCCCTGTTTACTGACAGAGTTCAGCTGAGATACTAAGTGGGCACTTCACATCGAAGTAACCTTGAACATGCTCGTTGCATGTTCAGTACTTACTTGTTCTGAAATCTGAATTAATGGTCCTAAATCTAAATGCTGCATACTGCTGTTGTAATGTATCTTTCATAAGGAAATGAAGGCATGTGAAGTGGTGTGCCCAGGGATGCAGACAGGGTCATGAAGGAAGTGCAGGAGACTGATTCCTGACCCCTCATGTTAAAACACAAGTAGCAAGACAATGAATTACAAGCACATGAACAACTGCATAATATCCTTTTAGATTGATATTTAAAATAATAATGCGAAAGAAAAATTCCAGACATCTTTCCTGTCTGACGATTATACTCCCTCACTTCCTCCAAATCCTAGCACTCTCTTCTTGTTGATTTTATTTCAGTACCTATTATCTATTTCTCTAATCTGATCTTCTTTCTTGATTAGCTTTATTTTGTCTCCTCTAGCTTCAGTGTACTGCATCCTCTTACAGCTATCTCATTGCTTTCCTTCATGATCCTAGTTATACAGGGATGTCAGTGACCCTTGGGCATATTTAAAACCTTTACATTTGAGGAATATGTAAAGGAGTAGGGAGGAGAGGGGAGACAGTCACAGCACCACGCCTGCCAGACTTCAAAAGGTGTTTAGACAATGCTGTCAGGCAAACTGTGTGATTCTTGGGACTGTTCTGATGGGGCCAAGAGTTGGACTTTGATGATCCTTGTGGGTCCCTTCCAACTCAGGATATTCTCTGATTCTATTATTTTAATATTGGGAACTTGAATATCTTATAACAATTCTTGTTATAAAACATTATAAACCAGCTAACAGATTATTGTCACCTTTGATTTTGTTTCCCTGCCTACTTGATCTGCAGTGTTCTGTTATTTTGAATTGAGATTAACCCTCTGTATTTGTTCCAGGTTTAGGCCCGTAGTGTCTTTAATACTAATTAATAAATAACATAGTTGCTCATAACTAAAGCTAATTAAACATAGTAAAGATGTAACAAGTACATGCAGATGGAGCAGAGTTTGTGAACTTCTCTTGTTTTGTAGCCTGGCTCTTATCCACAGTTGGAAGCAGACAGAAGAAGAAACTCTCAACACAAATCCAGATGTGCACAAACAGGACATCTGTCACAAGTATGCATAACATGCATGCCCTTATTTAAGGGCAGTTGACCACTGAGGCTTTCTGTCTGTGACTTAGGTTTTATGAGTGCTCCTTCTATAGATTTTGCATCAGCCTGTGTAAAGTTCAACTAGCTCAGTCATGTTCTACTCCTACACTGTCATAAAGGCCCTTGCCCTCATATCAACAATACTGTTATCAGAGCATACTGTTATCTTATTTATTGAACTGGACCAGTTGCACTGTTCGCTGTAGTTGTTATTTCAATTTTTATTACTCATTTATCTATTAAGTTGGAAAACAGAGGCTTATTACTACTCAGGAGGAGCTTCTGTATGAGTCATGTCAGTACAATGGTGTACACATAACACAGAAGGTGAAGAAGATGCAGAGTTGATTGTTAGCCTCCTCAGCCATGCCATAATATTTAAAAAAAACCCCACAACCCTCCCCAAAAAAAAACAACCAAACAAAAAATTCCCACAACAAAACCGCCAAAAAAACCAAAAAACCAACTAACCAAAAAAACCCAAACACCAAAGCAAAAAAACTACCCATCAAATCAGTAAGTACATCTAGCTTTGAAAAGTTGCTAAAGCAGTGGATTTAATTATAATATGTAGTGTTTACATTTCCAGAAAATCATAAATTTTCCCGAAGTGTTCAAAATGAGGTAACTATATCTTTTCTCTCAGTATCTGTTAACAATTTTAAAAGATATTTATAGGATTTTTTTTCCCCTGATAACATGTTATAGATAAACTTTCAAAATGACCTCTCTGGACAGTAAGCAGATATTGCTAATTTTTAGGCCAGCTCATGAATTTGGTTATATATGAATATGGAAGTTTTGAAATATTGACAGGATATGATAGATTAATTTCTGTTTGCACCATTAAGTTCAAAACGCAGCAAAATTCTGTGTGAAAGAAAATAACAATGGATTTGTTCAGTTTCTCATCATATTTTTAACATGTTAACAGTAAGTGAGGCATTTCTAAATTACTATATGTATTGAATTTGCAGCTATGTAATTGTATTTTACTTATTGTCTGTATATCCTGAGGCATTTTTAGTATTTGCTTTTCAAGAAGGTAACAATTATATAATTAATTTGCTTAAACTGAGCGTTGTACTTCATAATAATCTTTGAGTTGTGCCTATACCTTTTTCTTCATCAGTATTCAGTAAAACATAGTATTCTTACAATTAGTATGTTTCAGAGTGCAAGAGAATGTCTTTCTTTTAAAGATCAGAGATGATTCTTGTTCTCCTTCTCACAGGCAAGTTGAACAAGAGAGAGAAAGATTAATCCTAGTGTTTCCATTCTTAAATCTCACTTTTCAGATTATACTGCTTTAGCACTAGAGTACTCAGTACTGCGTATTTCATATAAAAAAATTGTATTAATTCATGTTTTAGGAAATAAACAGGAATTTAAAATAAAATCCTCTAGGATATTTTGTTGTTTTGAAATCTTAGGTGCTTTATAATCCTTTAAACCTGAAACACTAACAAAGAGACCATTGTCACTAAATCAAATTCATCTTTGTTGAAACAGTATGCTGCAGAGTTCCTCATGCTATTCAGTGAGCAAGCCTTACCTCTGCTATAACTGCAATGCCTTAGTACTCCAATCAGTGATCAATTTGGATAATATCTTGAAAATTAATAAACATTCATGAAACAGTGAGTTGACCACTTCCCAGCTCCCTGCTTGAATAGTTTTTCTTTATCATTTCTGTAGACTGTTGCTTTGTTTAACGTTTAAGGTTATGTTAGGTCAATTCCTAATACAATAGCGTATTTGGCAAGAGTAGATGAGGATTAATTAGTAATGTTTGCAGAAGACTTTGAAAATGTAAAGTGCTATGGGGACATAAATGAATGTATCTGCTTTCTCTGGCCTACGAATAGGTGGTGCCTGCAGAATTCTATTTTTGTGCTTGGAAAACATTAGCTTTTCATGGATTTTACAGTAAGTAAATTTGAGTTTTAAGGTTAATTGTTTGTACTTTTAAGCAGTGGCTCATAACTCAAAAAATGTGTGACCTGTAAAAAATATTCAGATAAGTAGTTGGTTTATAGCAAGCTACACATATGAAATTCATAAAAAGGCTCAAACAGCCAGTGGAAATATGTTAAGAAGTTCTGAAATACAGATCTTGAATCTACTGGATGTATTTTATAACTTGTAGTTTGGCATTTTTAGAGGACATTCAGGTCTTCAGAAGTATGAGATTATTTATGAAGCTGATATTATACAATTTATGAGTTTTCTTACACTGACTTGCAAATGTTACGTCTTCCCTGCAGAGAGTGTTTCCTGCTGTTCCTTCCTCTGTACGAGCCTTGTTGTGAGATAAAACCAGCTGAGGTGCTGGTAAGCTGGGGTAGGTGGCAGAATTAATATCCAAGTGAGCTATAGAAAAATCTTCAAAACATCATCTCTAGTACTTTAAGTGAACTAGATTTAAACTGCTGTTTCAGAGTGAAAGGTCACTGTGCCCAGCTCTATCTCTTGGAGACATTTGATCCCCCACACTTTTACCTTTTCCAAGATGTAGAATATACACTGGTATTTTCAACAGAAATCCCCGGTACAAAAAAGTAAGTTTTCACATCTAAACATTTCTAAAAAAGGCAAATGATGGATTGCACAGTGGGCATTTCTCCATCTTCCTTTCACACCAACTTCAATAATTCTGCTTGTAGTTCTTGGAGATGAGATACAAGGCTTCAACTGATGACAGCAACAGACAAAAATTTAGAGGCAGTGCAATTCCTTCAAACAGATGTTTTCCAGACAGACTGATAACACTTCAACTTTCAAGTGACAACTCTTCTCTAAAATCTCTCTAACTACAAGAAAAGAAAAGGTATCATGTCATACACTGTCAGGTGTGAAGTAAAACTTGATTCATCTTTAGTGTTTGATTATTCCTCATTTACAGCTTGTGTTTAAACAAATAGTATTTTTTCAAACCTCTGATTTGAGGTTGTGGATGTCTCATATATCTTCCTTTTTTTCTTTTTTGTTAACAAACCCAATCATTTGCTGGCAATTAGGAATTTTCCTTCCTAACATCTCTTGACATCTTAATATTTTCTGCTCTCTTTAGAAGTAAATATCCCCTGTTTTTTGGGCTAGGGCACCATTAAAATTTCAGGTCATGTTATATTATGAATACATTAAGTATTTTTTTATTTATAAGATTTTTTTTAAAGCAGCACAAAACAGTTGTAGGACAAGTGAAGTGTAGGGCACTTCACCTGCTTGGTATTTCACAGTTAAAAAAAAAAAAGGTGTAAAAGCTAAACTGGAAAAGCATAATTTTAAATCGCTTATGTATTTCTCAGAACAAGGAACTCTGATCCTACCTATATATCCAATGTTTTGTTTCTGCATGCAACAAATATACTGTTAGTGGTAAAAGAGCTAATTTGATGTTTCTTTCCCTTTCTCATTTTGTTCTAAAGAAATCTGGCAGTATGTGCTGTGGCTTTTTGTACTCTGTTGTAGTGTTTATTTCTCCTCACCTGCAATGCAAACTCTTTGATCCACAACTTTTTTTTTTTTTGTGCTCAATGATGGAAATATTAACAACTGTAAGGACCAATGATGAATGTTCAATGGGGCAAATGTCTTTCCATAAACATTAAAAAATTAAAGCTTTGTCTACAAGATCAGAGCTTCAGAAGTTCCACTGTTCTCTGCAAACTGAAAAATATTTACTACTTAATAACATTGCATTAACCTAGAAAAGGCTAGCAGTACATGGCTAGACCTGATTCTCTGTTGTACTACATAATTGCCTTCTCCTTACAGTCTTTGAGAAACTGTAAATGAAGTTTCGTCCATCTGTATACAACCTCCTTTTAAGATAAAACAGAATACCTAGCCATAATGTAAATTCTCCTTTTTTTAAATCTTACCCCCACAGTTGTACTAAAAGTTCCACATAAATTTCCCTTATATGTGTTGGGTTTACCTGGAGTCTCATATATAGGAGGTTGATCTAAATTTGACAGATGTGTGTTCTGCTCTTAAAAATTTTTGATGGAAGTTTCTACAAATATTGCTGTGTAGGAGTTATGGAGAGTTCTGCAAATTATTGAATGAATAAATTTTTAAGACATTGTTTCTCTTTTTAAGATCCTTTTGAGATAGAATCCATGCTGCTCTTGAATGGGAGATTGAATAATGAAGTTGATGTCAGGCATGAGCTTTAGCCCTGCTCAACAATGAGGGATGTAGGGAGCAGGGAGCAATAAAAACAAAATAGGAGTAGTCCCCGTTCTTTTCGCTTTTATAACCCATTATCATTCTCTGTTAAGAGCTTAGATACCAATATAATTATTAACATAAAACTAATCCCATCTTCAATCCTTCCTATAGTTTATATTCTTTTCTGTCCCAAGTTTGGAATATATTGTACTCGTCTAGGTGAGCTGTTTTCTGAATTCAGGCTTCCCTGGATATGAGTGCCTTGTTGCAATTTGTCTTCCACACCAGAACTGTTTGCTTATATGTGCCTGTACTTGTTGATAAACTTGTACTTTTGTTGCCTTTGGATCCTATGCTGCTATGTATTTTTGCTAAATTTGATGTAAAGGCGATAAGCTTTTCCAAGCCTACTTGGATCTCAGATTTTCACTGTCACTGGTAAAGGAAACACATAACAAGACAATCTGATTTTCACAGTCCTAACACTTCTGTAGACTCTTTCATATAACCATATCATCGCCACAATTTATTTCTGCTTTTGTGGGTGTAACCTTACACAAATATTTGTTTGTTATCATGTAAAACAAATCTTTGTTCAGCTAGACACTGGCAGTTTTAAGAGAAGGTTGTTGATCAGAAAAAGACTTTTTTTTCCTAATCTCTGGTTCTTTTCTGGCAGTTAGGAGGATCAGTGTTTAGATTATTTCCAGAGGGGGGACAACCCTTTCTGCAATGACTGGAAAATGTCAAGGGGTCATCTGAGAGTGCATTCACTGTTTGAGCCCAGCAGGAACTTGTTGAGGTTTTTTTGTTGCTTTTTGGTTTAGTTTTTTAAAACTTCCATTTCATCAAGGTTGTCACAACCTGGGAAAAATTAAGGTGTTGCAGAATGGCTAAAAATGTTTATGAACCTTAATGCTAGAATGTTTATGAAGCTTCACACTAGACAAACTGGGAGCCACTATTCTTGAGTCACAAACTGAAATACCCCCAAGGCCAATGAGAGTCTTGTCTGAATTGCAGTCACCTTTCCTTTCAGATTCTGCATCAGATAGAACAACTGGCTCTACTGATTGAATGCATTGATCATTGAAGTGGCAATCAGAGTATATAAGTGAAGAGACATTGAGTAAAGGAGGTTTGAGGTTGTTTTTTGAATTGTATTACCTGCAAACCCTTTTTTTTCCCCCCTCATTTCAACTGATTATTCTTCAGTGAGGAAAGGCACCATGGCAGTATTATACTTCATCCCTAGCCTGACTAGTGTGGCAAAACTAGTGTTATGAACATAAGGTTCATAACAAAGGCTGCAGTTATTTCTTTCCAAAGCAAAGAGAATACAGAGCAAGGAAAACTGTGAACTTGACTGGTGCTTTTGCTGACCACATGCTTCGAAAACTGGGAGAGCCATTGTTTTCTGTGTGGTCTCAAATCCCCAAAGCAGGCAAGTATCTGTTGTGTCTTTTGCAGTAACGGGGCGGTCTCAAAAGCTGAGAAACATGAAGTCAATAAGCTGCAAATGCAGAAATAGCATCTTGTGCCCAGCTTTTTGGTGTGCCCAGGAGGTTTCAGGATCTCCCAATATAGTAAGAGGTTGTGATTAAAAGCCTGAGTGAATGAGCATGCTGCTTGCTCTTCATAAAAGATCTTGAATGCATATATGTGCAGATATGGGGCTTGAATCGCCATAAGGGTTGTAAAGTTAGTAGTGAAAACCACAGGATAGATACTCAGGTTGTAGAAATTTGTGTAACTCCATTGAGATGTTTATTCCAAAATTTATCTCGATAGAGATAGTTTCATACTACCTGGAAATTTGGTCACAAATCACTGTGAAAAGAATCCTGACAGGGCTGCTTCCATATTTTAAGATGTGTAATAGATCACCTGTACCATATACCTCATTTACAGAGCTTACACTTTGTACTGTCTTGATGAAAGTTATGGGAATACAGGCCATGTACAAAATTGCCATTTATAGGAAATCCTGTTTTTCTCTCATTTTGGTTTTGCTTTTTCTCTCCAAACTGCAGCAATTTGTCTAAATGAAAGGCTGTGCAGGAGATTCCAGGAACCAATTTGCATGGCCCTGTTGGAAATCATGGTCAAAACTACTAGCTGTTAATAATGTGACTTGTATCTCAGCAGGATGCCCTAGGAAGTGGATTAGCAGTGCTCTAAACATCATCAGGGATAAACAACAGGAAACTCGCCCGAGGAGAAAGTGCCAGTAGCTTGACATAAACTCCCATAAAGAGCTTCAGGCAAGACTTGCTCTAAATAAATATCCCAATATTGAATCGGAGGGACTTTAAATTCAGTTTGCAAGATTGCCAACACATGTCGAAGTTCTTCCCGGGGCCTGGCACTGCTGTAACTTCCCTCCAAAGCAAGCAAACAGTAGTGGGCTGGAGAAAAGCTTTAAACATGGATTTAATTTCTAGCAAATGAAACATATGTCTTTTTGAGAGCTTTCTCCTCTTATACCAAAAGACAAAGAAGTAAAAGTCCGATTGTTTCTTGATCAGCCTAGAGATTTTCTTCTTTAGAATAAGGAAATGTGCTACTCTTTATTTAAGGAGCTTCTTAAAGAAGAAGAGAAAAATTGTGCAAGGGAGCTCATGCTTTGAGAAAGCACACATTTTGGACTAGTAAAAAAACCATACTTCTACTTTGCTATGGTCAGTTTTGGTTCAGGAGCACCAAGGAAGCATACCCACGAGTCATTTCATTGTCCTGCAGTGTTGTTTGCCTGCTTTTCCAGTGCATGCATTATTATGGCTTCTAGACCATAATGCCAAAGTTGTATTCTCCACAGAGAAATCACGGTGGATACTCTGTTTACTTTGGATTTTTGATGGGGGCATAATACTTCTGAGGGATGAAGCTGCAGGTGAATTACATAAGGCATATGCAAGCTGGTAGAACCATTGCCTTAAATCACTGCACCATGTATTTTATATACTCAGGTTAGGAAAACTATATAAGGAATGATTTTAAAAAGTAAAATATTTGTGACTGTTTTACACATCTTTCCATCTTAAGTAAGACATTCTAGCTGCTCTGGCTCCAAGAAGACAGGGATTGGGGAAAATCCCCATTTTGAAGTCCTCAGTCTTGAGACATTAAGGAGTTAATGGCAGGTGCTCTGTGTTCAGATAGGAGCTCTCACATTTCCAAAGTTTGGTAGCATTTAGGTGTGTATAAATGGATGCGATTACTATAGGGCAATAATTAATTTTGCTCCACAGTGAATTGCATAAAGGTTGGTTTAAATTTTATGAAAGGCATTTCAAGTAATCTCTGATCTCTTTGCTCATCATCTCCAGCCTTACCTGTCAGTGTGGAATGGCAAGCTGTCCCTTTGACAGAAATCCTATGAAAGGACATCTGTGCTGTGTGACAATGTCATATGGAAGGATTACTGGTTCAATAGAGTTGAGTTTTGTTCTTGTTCAGGCAGATGCATCTGTCAGTCAGGCTAAAAAAGGAACCAATTATGGCAATAATTTTCACTTTGAAATTTCCATGCAAATACAGTAATAAAAGGAACAAAAAATTATAAACAATTTCTGCCAAAAGTATGGTTCATGTAGCTGTTGAAAAACAGCAGTAACTGCGCTTGGAGTATCACATGCATGATATTAATCAAGTATGACAAGGAAACGTTAGTACAACAGATATAATCTTATTTGGCTGTATTTTGGACAGCTTCTAAGCACAACTTGAAAAAGAGTATTTAAAAGATCACTTTCCAGTATGGCATCTCCCCATTTTTTAACAAGCTATTTTTTCCTCCTTTCCTTTTTTATTTCTCTTTCTGTCTTCCAGACCAATCCTCTCATTGGATCCTGCCTCTTTTTGATGTGTGTGTGTGTGCGCGCGCACGTGCATGTGTGTGTATGCACAACACTTTCTTTTTTTTTTAAACGAAACTGAAGGAAAGAAGTTTAAATAGTCTTACCACTAAGGAATTGTGTGACTTCTGAATTTTTTTGTGTATGCTAAATATTTCCTTTCAATTGTTACAATATTGCATATCCACAGGGGAGAATATGATAATTGTCTCATGCACATGAAGGCCTTGTGTGTGGTAAAAGGCTGGTTTGTAGCCAGGTCTTTTGCTCAACTGAATTTTGAACACAAAGACCATAATATCAAGGAGCTGGATCCTTAGAAACATTCATATAAACACAGTGATAGTGGAAAACAGATGTCTCAGCAACTACTGCAGCTGAGAATGTTCTTTTTTTTGCAGGGGGATGAAAAAGAAAGTTTCCATGGTTTTAAGATACTCATTTTTTTGGTGAAGTATATCAAAGTTTGCCTCCAATAATCTGTAGTTGTTATTTATATCTGCCAAGGAGAGCTATAAATTCAGCCTTGACATGGTTTCAATAGTGTGAACCTCCAGATCTGCTCTAATCCCAAGATTAGATACTGAAGTGCTGCTTCCATTGTGCAGTATTATCACATACTATCACTTGGCCCTATTTCAAACTGTAGTTTTATTGACAATACTTTCAAAGCTGTTGCTAAGTTGTGAGCACTCTCCTTTATCTGTTGCTGCTTTTACAACTCGAGCTAGGTATACTTTCTTGCAGGAAGCACTGTGCTAATAATAATCCCTAGACAAAACGATGATATGTATTTAACCTTTTTTCATACAGGAGGCTCTGTTCTATTCCCAGACTCTTTTGCATCCTTAACAAGTTAAACTGATTTTCTCTACACCCTCTTGTTATTGTCACTTCTACCTGGGCAATTCTTCAAAGCAATCCTAAAAAGCTCTATATTTATATAATGGAACTATTTGGTCTAAATTTAACTCATGTTGTTGGTGGTTGTTCTTCCTTTCCCAAATATCCTGGTTCATTATTACCTTCAGTCATAGGACTTTTCCACAAATTGTGGTTGAGTGGGTCTGTTTTAATTTCCATGAGACATGTAAGGATTACATGCAAAATAGAGATGAATAAAATAACAGATGCATCCATTAACTGAGGCAGACCAGAGAGCAAACTCAAGTTATATGTGCTTGCCTGTCACAAATGAAAGGGATGCATTAATAAATTCCTTTGCCATCTATAGAGGAGAAAGCTGCATTTTGTTGAATCCTTTGGGATACAAAGGGCCTAAACTAGATTTTGAGAACCTGCTTGGAAGAGACACTGTAAGAAAGCAACTGCTCATCCTAATGTCAGGTGTGAGTGGCTGCCAAAACAGCTGCTGACAAAGCTGTGTTTATTTTGGGAAGGTCTGTTAGCTGTTTTGCTGCCAATGCGCTGAATAGGTTACAGCAAAAAGCAGTGCTGCCTGGTGTGGGGGATATGACACAGATGATCACTTCAGAAGAGAAATGTGGCTGTGCAGCTGCTCCTTTGAAGGCTTGGTGGCAGCTCTGTTTCTTTCTCGGTCCCACACCTACATCGTTAACTGGAGGGAGGTCAGCAGTCACCTCTGTTTACTCGCCTGCTTTTTTTCCTTTCTTCTATATCTGTCTACAAGATGTCAGGGTAGGGACCACTGCCTCTGTTTCATTTTTGTAATACAGTTGGCTCTGTGTTTTACACAGACAGTGTGATTTAAGAGCGTGAAAATAGAGTCAAATACTGGGAAATCTTCAACCATCACTGCTGTGCTTATAGCTCATCAGTAGGATGGGACACTGCCCTCAGACTTCATTCAGATGCTGAAGTCTGCACAGATGTGTGCTTTGACAACAATAACAAAAGATTTAACTGAAATGAAGAGTACAGATGCTGCATTTTCCTATGTCAGAGGCTTTAACTTGATGTGTTCTGCAGCTTAGAAAAGTAAATACTGATTCAGAAAAATGACATCTACACCTGCACTTCTCCCATGTTTTTAAAGGCCAGAAGTCTTAAAACGTACATTGTTATACCTCTGATCCACTCAGGGTCAATTTGCGTAATGTGGTGTTCTTTTATTACAAGCTTTAGTTACAAGGAAATAATAGGAACTCAATTTTTCAAATCACTCTAAGTTAGCACTCATTGACATATATGGTATTGTTTTTATGAGACTTTAAAAAAGCAGTTTTTCTCCATAGACATAATAGCAGGAAGTATTTCTTTTTAGTAATAGCTGAAACCCTCAGTAGCAACTGAGAAGTCTGCTGTGTTCCCAGATTTATCTTCTGTACTCTCCTACCTGTTGGGAATGTTGTCAATAAGCATAACCTCGTATGATGCACACTGATTTGATTGGTATATTCAAGACACAACCAGTTTTTCTTCTCTGATTTCCCTTCTCTTGTGAATTATTGAATTGCTCATACCTCTTGGTGAATCTGTATCCCTGAGTTTACAATCTTATTGGTATGCTGCTGCACCATGAAAACAATTTAATACACTATCTTACAGAAGCTTTTCAGAGCAATTGATTCTGTGCAGAGTCTGTTCTGTATTTTCTAAAAAGTTTGATTAAAACAGAGTAATACAAAAAGGGTATGCAAAATTGAGTTGCTTATCAGTGAAAAATATTCTGTTGCATTTCCAGTTTATATAGTATAAATACTGCGAACACTTGTTTATACATTTACACCCAAATAGATGTAGAAAAGTCTTAACTTAGAGTCTTGAGCAGCCTGGTTTTATACATATCAAAGTGCTTATGGGAAACATGGATCGTGGCCAATAGCACAACTTCGCTTCGCTTCACTTCACCTCATAGCTAGGACATACAGTTATATTACCTTACACACATACTGGGATAAAAATGTTTTCTATGAAGAATGAGGATTTCCCTCTGAACATACAGCCTGAATTTAGCTGCCCTGCAGACCTGAGAGTTAACTATCTAGGAGGTATTTATTGAGATTCATAAATATCTTTATATTTTTAAGTGAGCCTATGCATATGTCTTTGCTTAATGCTTGTGTTTAATCATACCCTTCAAATAGACATTTTTGCTCCTTACTTACATTGTAGTGTACTTTTGCCGGTCTTTCTGTGGGCTGTCCAAGATTGCCAGCTATGATGTTCATCTGGTTTCAAGTTGATCTGGTTTACTGTTTTGAATTTACAGGACTTGAGTGTCTAAGGATACCATGCCATATAAAACAAGTCTTTGGGTTTTGTTAGTTGTTGGAAGGACAACAAAGATTGTTGGAGAAGATAGCTGCATGAATGATACCTGTGGTGCAGGGACCTCAGGTTCACAAATTTCTGCAGAACGCTGGCCTGCAGTCACAAATACTCCTGGCAATCCAGGCCACCTGATAGAGGTAGAGGTGCAACCTAATGTCATTCCACTGTGAACTTCAACATTGAAGAAGATTGTTTGATGAGAAAAGGTTTTGTCAGTGTTCTGCAGAATGCTTCTGCTGTAGTCTGATTTGGGGCTGAGAAGGCTGTAAACAGAAAGCAAGAAAACCTGCAGAACAGGCGGGCTATGAATGTCCAGGAGATGACCTGTGCATAATCTTAATGCCCTATATGATGATAGTGACAGTTGTAGATGGTTGCAATTACCTCAGAAATGTTTGTAACGTTATCTCTGCTTTCCTGTAGTGTGGCAAGCATCTACAGTCTAGATCTTCTGTGATTCCATTAAGTTATACTGTAGGGGTGTAGTGGTACTATGGACTTACTCCAAAATAATTTTGGAGTAAATAGGACTAAAACAGATGTTTCCACTTAACCTTGTCTCCTGAGTTGCTCTGTTACAATCACTGGTTTTTGTGGGGTTTTGTTGTTGCTGCAAGAACTCACTATGCACTCTCTGGTTGAATATGTCAATTTAAACTGTGGTAGGTATAAGTACCTACCTACAGAGGGAGCAGAACAGGTGGAGAACTCGTGATAAATCTTTTCAAATAGTCAGGTCTACTAAGAGTTAAAAAAGGCAATGTGGCTAGCTGAGCAAGATAATAAAGCTGAAGGGTCTTACAGCAAAAATTGCTGTTACTACATCAAATGAAAAACATAGGAGTTTGCATTAGTTCTCCAAGTGGAAAACAAGAATATTAGGCTCTATACTGGCATGATGAAAAGGATTGCCAAGGAGAAGCCTTTTGCTACAGAGGAAAAAGGCAGGAATGAAGTCACAGTTGCAATAGCATGTTTTCCTGAGAGACTTGGGGAAGTGGTCTGAAGTGGGGATTATGAGCCAAAGCTGAGAGAGATAAGGAAAGGATAAAAGAGTGTATGTGTCTGCCTCTATGTGTGTGTGTGTGTGTGTGGAGCACAGAGGATTGGAAAGAGAACTGAGCACCAATTTCCTGCTCACAGTCCCTGGCTGGAACTTACAGAGCAGGTAGAAAGAAGTCTAGTTTTGAGAAAACCCAGTACAGAGGTGCTTGCAGAGTGAAAAACTGTAAAACTGCTATGTCTAAGGAGAACAAGCAATTACTGAAATAAATCCCTCTTTTATCAGTTAGAGTCACTGAAAAATAAGAGGGTTTATGGTTGGATGTAGTGTGGAGGACTTAGTGTAAGACCCCATATGACTGAATTTCTCAAAGTAACATAAGTATCAAAAGGACTGTCTATAATAAGGATTTTGTTAAAAAAAAAAAGACCTTTGGCTTAAAAGGAATATTTCCTGAAGGGATGCTGGAAATTTCTAGTTACCCTGAAATGATAGATTGTTTAACATACTGAAATAAGAGCAAGGTAAGACTGAGAAGGGAAGTAATGAGCTTCACTGTAATTGCACTGAAGCTCTGAGAAGTATTTGAGCATTGCAGGCCATGCAGCTGGCCTTTGTAGGATTGTTCTTAATTGGTGGAATAGATCTGCAAACTCTTTTGCAGCCAAATCAATATAGCCATAAAGAACACAACCTGGTAAAATAAGGACCTGTTCCTGTGAACACTTTCCAAGGGAGTGGTCATACCCCTGACACAAAAATGAATACTGCATTTGATAGGTCCCAAAATGGAAACCTCAGCCTCTCCCCATCATCATTCAAGATGTCAATAGGTGGGGTTTTTTAGAGGCCATTGTTTTAGATATTCTTTAATTATAAATTATTTTCAACATATTAGACTGTTGAACACAAAAGGAAAGCAGGTATTTGCGAGGTATTTGGAAACCTGTACTGTTTACAACACAGTAGCCCTAGAAGAATGGGACTGTATGGCTTAAAAAGCAATATTAGCTAAACCAACCATTAGATATGTCATAGGGCTAAGAATAGCTCCTTCATCATAATTCTGTCAGCATGTGAAGGGGTAGGATTTCGCGAGGTCACACAAGAACTTCAGTCCGAAAAACCCCAACAGCTTCATCAAGAAAAGCTAATGCAAGAAGCTTCTGAAGCACTTGGTGAAATTTCTGCTTTCAGGGGAAAATTTCCTTTTTACTTCATTGTTAAATTCCATCATTAATACAATAGTATACAATTAGCAATTACTGTAATGCAAAGGTTGTCTACAAGAAGGATGCTTTTTTTGCTTATAAAAGACAGCCTCAGATGTCATCTTTGTAGCATGCAGCTCCTCTGCAGGCCACTTCCCCTTATGCTAGATCTCTTTGACCTCTTTTCGAGGACAGGCCCAGACATGACACAAATGCATCATTTTCATTTGCTAGTATGACATGTTCACTTTCTGCACATGCAAGTGCCTGTATATGATGAAGGTATAGGAATCCTGGCTTCCATGCATATAGTCAAATCAATTTGGAGAGAGACTGAGTGTTAGTTGTGTGCCAATTTTAGATTTGATACCAATGTTAAATTTTATATGAAACTGAAATAAGGAGTGGCTGATATGAAGTTGCAGTTGTTTTTAACTCTTGCTCATGCCACTAGATTGGAGCATCTTTTGCCAAATCCCCCAGTAGCCTTTTACTTACCCTCTCTCAGTAATGAAGATGCTGAAGAGAAAAGAGATCAGAGCTGATTTGCTTTGGCTTGTGTCTTTCCTCTGTTGATTCTAGCTCACCTTCCTCTTTTACTTGTTCCTGCCCCTGAGCAGCCTGGGAACTTAAAATGACCTCTTGCATTCAGCAATCCCCTCCATTTAAAAAGTATTATTAAACTCTCCATGAGAGGAAAAGGTTGTGTGGTTGGTTTGGTTTTGAGGGGTTTTTTGTTACTCTGAATTTCTCCTATCACTAAAAGCAATAAAGTAAAACAACTCTGAATGTGGTGAAGTAGAACATATTTTTGAGTATGCTATAGCTATTTAGGTGTTGGTTACCTATAGTTCCTCTAAAAATATGACTTAACCTTTCTAACTCTAAAAAGAGTTTCATGCTACAGTTTTAACTTTGGAATATGACTATGGCTTTTTATGGCATTTCTTCCTCACAAATAAAATTATATAATGATACCTCTTCTGTTTTACTTTTCAAAGTCTCCTTCAGGACTACATGGCTTTTTAGGCTTTGGTCTGTAATTTCAGTTTAGGAATTACAAATTGATTTAGAGACTCCAATGTCCATCTGTATATTTTTAAGTGTTGTACTAGCTGAAGTCTGAGCGCTGTAACACGATAAGTAACCTACTTACCCTTTAACTTTATTACTTCAAAAAATGGCTAGTGCTCCAGTTTGTGGTATGTTGCATAACACAAGACTCCCGTGTATGATTTATAACATTGACATCACAGTCTGTGCTGGTTAATGTCAGCCCTGGACTGCTGCTTTATATCAAGAACTATCAAGCTTATTCGTTATCAATAAATAAGAAATGCCGAATAGTTTCATTTAGCTTTTTTGAAAAATGTTGTACTGTTTTTTATTTTGAACTATAGGTATTTATTTAATTATCTGATTATATTAATTACGGAAGGAAGAAAAACAAAGGAAGTAACTCCATTTTCATAGTATTTATTCTCATTGGCAATATCTGTTTTTCCTTTCTGCCTCCATGTACCTTCGTTTGAGGCTAAATTCATTCCACACAGATGTGAGGACTCATTGATGGTGGCTTTTATTTTTTTAATTCATGAAGTTACCCTGTGTCCATCTGGCCCCCTGCACAAGTTAAAGCAGTTATCGAAGCCTTGCAGAGTTGAGGGACTGGGGTGAAAGATAGTCCATTCTCCTCCCATCTTAGAAAGCTCTTGCTGCAACTAACTTTGCATCTACAAACTTCCCCTTGGTCCTTTGGAGGCAAGCAGAGGAAAGACTTCCATGTGGCCATGTGCTGGGTTAGCATGTCATCAATCAGCTTCAATTCATGACAAAGAGAGGTGAAAGATTAGCTGTGCTTAAATGAGCCCCTCTTAGCCCATCCATGGTGGTGACTGTGGGGTGGCATCCTCACATCTGGTGTCTGTCCAGGTACTTGCAGCACTTACTGATGTCACATATGTTCCTGCTCCGATGTCAGCAGGGTTCTTCTAATAATACAGTTTCATGGACTGGGTCTTTCCTTTTATCTGTCTGTGTGTTTGTCTAAAACCTTACTGTTTTGGGAAATAGGAAATCACTTTAGGGATGAAGGAAATATTCTTGTACAAATTAAAAAATGGATTTGGGTTTCTTAAAGTTCTTATAAGATTTATTTTTATATAAAACAAATTACATTTATTTAGTTAAATGGTGCTGGATCTTTTCACTACTGGCTAAGTAATTAATGGTACTGTCCACATTTTTAATTACTCTGATTTACTGCTAGAATTTTATATGTTAGAGCAATGGCATGGTACTCATGGTGTCATTTCAATTATTATTCTAAATTGGACTAGATCATTACATTGGGCTATGATCAAAAGTCCTCTTCTAAATCCTATTAAATCTTGAACCTCATTTTGTCTTTTTTTCCTTGAAGTTCTCTGAGGGAGCATCTCTCTGAGGATTATTTCTGAGAAAGTTCTCATTTGTTCAAACGAAATTTGCTGGTCTGACATAGATTATGTGGTTGGAAAACATAAGGAAATTAAATGTGTTGTTGTAAGCGGGAGATGTTGGTAGAGCTTTGCAGAACAAGAAGAGTTATCCCCAAACCCTTACAGGATCCACTGAATCTTTTTTTTTAATTCATGGCACCCAGTTTGTAACAGCAACTTCTTTTCTGAAATTCAGTGTGAAATTAGGTGGTGAAAGTTAATAGTTTTTCTCATTTTCCTGGGTCCTATGACATGTAATATGAAACATAGGACTTGAAATATTGGCTTTAGTCACATAATTTAGACCACTGAATATATGCAAATTTCAATATATTTTAACTGTATTGTAAGGTCATTTTTCATGGTTATATTGCAAGTCTCATAATATCTTTTATTTACTTAATGCTTGACATTCTAAATGTGAGAAAGTGAGAACTTGGTTTCCAGGGCTTTTTAGTGACCTTCTGTGGTTCAAATGTGATTTTAGTTTTCCGTCAGAACATAGTTCAAAATTTCATAACAAGAGAAGGGAAATCAAAAGAACACAAAATGCTGAGAGGAGGAGAAAGAAAAGAACAAGACTTTATTTGGGGGAGGTAGGCCCTGAGCCATCTTCCCTGGCTGAACCTACTTTAGGTTGGGGGACTGGACTACAGACCTCCAGAAGTGCCTTCCAGCCTCAGACATTCTGTGATTTGCTGTCCACTTCCACACGATGTCATGGATCACCTTTGCTGGTGATTTTTTTGAGCGACCTTAAAACACTCGTTTCACGAGAGCAGGGTATCAAAATGTGCTAAGCATTTCTGTTGGGCTTTTGTTTTCCATTGCTGAATCAGTCACTAACAAACTATCACTGACAAACTAGCCTTACTGTTCTCAAAACTATTAATCAAACAGTTTGGGTGAAGGTTTTTGGTTTCTGGAGGTCCATGTGTTTCTTCTGTGCATTAATTAACTGTACTGCGTTATGCCCTACCACCTTCTGATTGTACATGTTCCTTGAGATAAATGATTAGAGATCTTTCTGGGTACTGTAAATAAACACTAGTCATCTGCTTTCTAATAGGTAACATGGTCCTTGAGTAAAGGATAGAATGAACCTACCCTGTTATTTACAGATATTTTCTGTTTATTATTTGACTGACTTCAGTGTGAGAGTTTTTATAATGTAGTGGACCAACTCACTAACTAGATTGTAATATAAAAGACTAGATCATTACAATACTTTATGCATCTAATTGTATTTGTGTTGGATGATAGATCTATTAATGTCAACTCAAATACTTGCAAAAGCCTTTGTAGAACAGCAGTGATGGCAAATACTGTCTTGGATTGGAGTCTTGTAATTTATTCAGTTAATAAAAAGAAGATACATTACTTGCTAACAAAGAGCATGGAGATTGTGTGAGTAAAACATGTAAAACTAATGGTGTTGAAGCCTTTAGGTTAGTACAAAAAAATATTAACTGAATTAAAATAGAAAATCTTTCCTGTGTCGTCTTCTAAGGTATTACAGTTTCTCTACACATAGGGAAGTTACTACATAGTTAGGTAAACTGTGAATGTATGAAGTATCAGCTATGCTATGTTAGCTTCCCCATATGCACACATAATGATAAAATTAGTTCCAGGTAGGAGGGATTATCCCACTTTCAAAACAGAGTAAAAAGTTCTGCAGACAGCTGCCTACACAGGAACTGTGTATGTGTTACTGACAACATGGGAAAATTGCACTGAATTCTTGTATAGTGAGTTCCCCATGGAAACTAAGGCTTAGAGAGTAGACTCTTTGCAGCAGAAACCTGGTTTTGCCTATGAATTAGTGGGAAGCATCTAGCAAAGATTTGCATACCATTGACTAATTGCCCTTTTCCTTTTACTCTACCTAAATTATGGTTCTATAATTTTTGCCATGTATATACAATTCTTGTATTTCACTTGCCTATTGGTAGTAAAACAGTTTCATTCAAAAGCTTTTCACAGAGCAAGATTATTGAAGTTGGCTGTGACATTAGAGTATTACCTACAAATGTGATAATATACAAGTGTGGCTTAAAACTGGGAGCAAACATCTGGAAATTTTCCAGTAGATACAGACTGAAGCCAGTTACTCAGTTGCTCTTCATTTATTTGTATAAAAAAATATTTTTTTAGAGCTTCAGTTTTCAGCAATAAAGAAGGGGAATCTGTATGTGTAGCTAAATACATATTTAAAATGTATATATTTAAATCTTGTGTAGTGATATATAGCATTCTTATATATGACAATCATGTATCCAGATAACTATATATATATATATATAATTCAAATATGAGAACAGCCAAAACAAATGTAAATATGAATCTGAGCTGCTTGTCCATCCCTTAGTATGAGAGATCAGTGTGAAAACCTGTCTAAACTTGTCTAAATTTCATGCCAGCTTTATAGGGATGCCTATGACTAGGAAATGGTGCAAAGCAGTGTAGAATTGGACTCCTATTTCTTTTAGTCTGTTTATGATATTCCTTGTCATTACTTTTGTCATTCACAGTTTCCACCTTCAAAGCATAGGTCATTTAGACTTGTTTTGTCTTGTTGCCTAAAAGCCATGTTTTAATGATAAACCTCCACCCCATACCAATCTTTTTTCTGATGAGAGCGAAATACTCATTTACAAATTTCACCAAACCTGTTTGATTCATGGGTGGCTGTGACCTGGCAGTGCAGTGTTTGACAAAGGCCATAATTCATTCAAGAGCCCATGTAGCTTTTATTTAGAAAGGCTTGGTTTTGAAAGGAATTAAAAGGAGCAACCTTCCTAAATAATTTCTAAAGTACCCCATGATGCACTGCTTTTTTAACATCCAGAAAAATCTTGATTTTTGTTTATATGCTTACTTGATTAGTTTATCTAGAAAAAAAGACAGGTTGCTTCTATAAATGTGATTTATCATCTACTTCTAGCACAAATAGAATTAACTAATATTTTTCAGACCAAACTAAAACTTGATAATTTGTTAGTATTCTTTATTGACTGGGTTTTTTAAATAGTGTATTCTGATTTAAATAATAAATTTTAAGTATTATACCATTTTCTGACGCAAGTACACTAAAGCCATTGGCAGAGCTTGTTTTTGTGAGATAGTTCACATGACATGAGCAATTTACCTTATCTGGATAGTTTGTGAAACTAACCAGACTCTCAGAGTAAAATCAGCAAAAATGAGAAGTCAACACAAAGATACTGTTACCACTCCCTTTTATGGCATTTAAATAGATATGTAAATTGTGAAGTAATGAAAAATCTGCACTCAGAAATAAATTCATTCACCTTAAGAAATGAATGGTGAAAAAAACCTAGGAATGAGAGAGAAAGAAACATCACCTCATTAAAAGCAATATAGCTTATTTAGCTCAGATCTCAGTTGCATTCTAAGAAAATTTTTTGCCAGTAAAATGAAATTAATTGGCAGGGCTGAATCAGTTGATCTTTTACATTTACAGACATTTCACAACAGACTTAACACAGTAGTATTTCACAGCAACTCTTTTTCAAATATGAACAAAAGGCTATGCAGAGGAAGGATGACCTTTTTATCTTCATAGTCAAAAAGCACATAGATTTATTTTTAGACATGATGCATATGGTAAAATAGCCAAAAATTTTCCACAAGTGCCAGGTTGTGAGTGGTTCTGAGGCAGAAGGAAGAATTTTGTTAAAGGAAATATTGTACTGAATGCATGAAACACTTTACTATAATAAAGATGAGGGGGAGGATGAAGGGAGGAGAGAGAGAAATGTACAGCTAAATGTCTCTGTCTCCTAAACACTCACAGAAGTGCTGTTTGAAATTGAGCAGAAATGGGCAAGCTCCACATTCCTCCTGTGGTCACAGAGCTTCCCACTCTTCTAATGCACTCCAGTAGACTTGCAGAGTTCAGCTGCCACCGCAGAGCTCACATCTGGTATGGAGAGCATGCTTTAATAATCCTAGAAATAATTTAGAAATACCTACTTGTCTTGGAAGCAGTTCTCCTTTGAGACAGGAGGCTGTAGTGACCTACAGTGAGGCCCTTCAGTCCTCCACAATCGATTTGCAGTGCACAAGTGCTCTGTCAGACATGTTGCAGCTACTGTGCATCCCTGTGCGCTTGTGTGGGAGTTGTGAATTCCACGTCTTAAAGCTGTAGGTATCCAAGCAGGATTGTTCTCCAGAGTCCTGGAGATGCTGGGCCCTGCGTTTGTCCAGAAAGCTGATTTGCAGTGTACCCAGTCTCCACCTCCTTTGTTCAACAATTTGCATGTCTGTGTGTTCGTATGCTCATTTGGGAGTGTATCATAGAATTATAGAATGGCTTATGTTGGAAGGGACCTTAAAGATCAGCTGGATGCACCACTCGAAATGTGTTCTCATGAGAGCAGAGTAAAGGGGCAGAAACGGTTCCCTCAGCCTGCTGGCCATGCAGCCAGGATACAGTTGGCCTTCTGGGCTGCAAGCACACATTGCTGGCTCATGTTGAGCTTCTTGTCAAACAACACCCTCAGATCTACCCCCAAGTGTATGTGCAGTAGGTCTAATTTATGCCTGCATATTGCAGACAATAAGATTCTTTTGGCTTCCTAATCTCTCACTGAAGTCAACAAGGGACTGATTCTCCCTATGCTGAACAAACACTTTAGCTTAGCTGAAAACCATTGTGGGGAGGCTTCATTTCTAGGAGGGGAAGTAGAACCACCTGCTGTCTTAAGTTCCCTGGAGTTGCTCTGTCACCAGCTGAGGCCTGGACATCTGTGGATCAAAATGATACGATTGGTAGTATTTTCATGTTTGTTTTCCTGGTTTATGCATTTAAGGTGAAGTTAAAATAGTGAATAAGGATATTCATCCTATGCATAGCTGAGGACCAGTTAATTAATACATGTACTTTCTTTTTGTTATTAATTCCTGCTCAAATCACAAAATATTTAATCCAGAGATAGATTCAGGTTTTTCTGGCCTCAAATATGGAGAGTTTTTGAGGTATAGGCTTTGTATCAGTTTATTCTTGCCTATGATAAAAATGCAGATTATAGTAGGCATCCAAAGTCAATGAATAATCAATATTTTTAGCAGAAGAATAGTGTATTATGCAATCTAAAATTACTGTCCCATATTCTTCCACAGATCTTTAATGAAATCAGTGAGGCTTCTTAAGGACAACTGAAAAAGAAAGAACTGATTCTTAACTTATAAAATCAGAGATCTTAATATATTTTGTCAGATTTTGCAAGTAGGTTTAAAAAATACAGCTTCATGACTGTCCTTTTAAGATTTGATAAACAACTTTTGGCTACTCAGCAGGACCAGTTTTTCAAAAAGCTTCTGACAGGCTTATGATGCTTATGACGAAAATAAATAAAAAAGTCTTACCAGACCTGGAAGGCAGGGGGGGCAAGTTTTTACAGGATTAGACTGTTTCTACATTTAAGAAAGAGTACATCTGGTAGACAGAAACAAAACCTGCATATATATTTACCCAGGAAGGCGTGAACTGAGCTGAAGATATTTTTAGGCCAGTGATGGAGAGCTTGGGTGTATGAAGATTTGGCTTTTCTTTATACTTAGAAAAAGATAGTTCAGAATGGACTGCTGAATCAGGCTAACAAAAAGTACTTTTTGAACTTCCCATGTGCCAAGAGGAGCACCAGATCCTTGCACTGGGGGAGGAAGGAATTTTGTTGGCCAACTTGCTGAGCACCAGGGCCATAGCTGCACCTGTGGGACGGTTTCACGAGGGATGCAAGAATGGCTGTGATATGTACATCAGAGTTCAGAATACGTGGAAATAGCACACTGAAAGGATGGCTTGCACTTGTTTAGTGACATTAGACCTGTCTCAAGCTGTCTGAGGGTAATTTAGAAGAAATGGTGATCCTTCAGAACCTGTGGATTTGGATTTCCACTGAAATCTTGTCTGGTAAAGACGTAAACTTGCTAAGGAACCAGAGCACAGTCCGTAAACTTTCCTCTTTCTCCAAATCAGTGTGGAGACTTGGCTTTGTTACATGCCAAGGTCATTATTCTACAGGTAACGTGCAGTGATGTGAGAACTGGTCAGTCTGATCATTGCCCACTGGATGGCCTTTGCTTAGTGGAAATTTCCTCTGAAATGATTTTACAGAAAACGAGATTATGCCTCTGTAGACATGCATTCTGTGTGACTCTTTCTATTATTAGTAAGTGTCACCTTTAGCTAAGAAATTTGTGTTTGTAGTTGTAACTAGCCTGGAGAGGACTGCTAGAGAAAGTGTTGGACTGATAAGTTAATGTTACTCGTAGGTAATTTTACTGGTATTTGTGCTTACCTTCCTTATCTTCCCAAATCTTAAAAAAAAAAACAAAACCAAACCCCAAACTAAAATGCCTTAGTCTCCTCCAAATTAAATTAAATAAAAAGTTAATTTCACTGAGTTGTATAAAAAGAGGAAGGAAAAGATGTTGAGTTTTGTATACCTTCTGGTTGAGAAACTATTTTCCTACAATCTCAGCCTTTTCTTTATCTATTAGTTAAATTTATAGCTATACCTATAGAAATCACTTGTAATCTCTAGCGGATTGCAAGAACTGTTTCTTTATTGTGTTGCATCAAATCACAATTATTTAAAGTCTTAACTTAAGTCTCCCGTGCCTATGTGTAACTTCATTAAAAATTGGTTACCAGACAATCCCCAAAAATTTTGCTAGGAATCAGTTTGCACAGATAACTTCTGATAAAAACCACTATCACTTATCATAGTTTAAAACTGTATAAAAATTCATAATTTATCACCATCCATGACATCAATCAGAACAGAAAGTTTTATTATTCAACCATTCAGCATTAATAGTTATCATACTTTGTATTTTTTTTATACTGAAAGAACGTTACAAGACTGTCTCCATTAATTGTGGCAAACAGGGCTTAACTTCAGTTATTTGGGGAGACTGGTACTACCTGAAATTCAATATAAATTAGTCTCATCTTAAGGACTCTCTACAATGATCCATGTACTTAGAGATGTACTATGCAATTTCAGAAGGACATTTTTAGAGGTTTTTGTTCTAAGAGAGAAAAAATTTAGAAATAAAGACTAAATTAGTATCAGACGATGGGAGCTCAAGTCCATGAGTAAATATTATACACACGCATGCTTTTTTTGTAACTTGCATACTACTGCAGGATGCATAAACATTAATACCCATTTCGGGGGAAATCTGACTGTTTTAGTAAAAAGAGTGTGTTATGTGTTAGATTGACAGATCTGAAATGTCTTATGTTTATATTCTGAATTATTAATGTGAGTATATAGAAATTAGTCCCACATCCCTGCTCATGGAAGGGGTCTCTCTGTGTTATACTCCTGTGTTTAAATGACTTCTTGTTAACGAAGCATTATTTTGATTACCTATTCTGTTAGGTAATCTGATTTTGTCCCTTATTTTTCTGTGTGGCAGTGCTTTCTGTGCTGCTATTTTGTAGCATCGTTCTCATTTTACATCAACTGTCTTTGCAGCTACCATTCTGCAGTTACAAAATCCATCATGAAAGCTAATATGCATTTAAAATATAAACATACAGTGCTAGATGAAAGGATTGTGAAAGAGATAAACAGAGGCAGATGGTATAGATTTAATTAATAAAAAATACAAACAGGAAAATAATTCTGCTGCAATGATTTAATGTCTAATTTAATTAAGAAAAAAAAAATCTTGGAGTTTAGTTATTGCCAGGAAATTATGTACTATGTTGTTTCTCTTTGGGGAGAAATGTTTTGTATAAACTTTACAGCATTTTATTTTTTGAAGAATCTGACGCAATCTGACTGAACTCCAAGAAATTTTACTCATTACAAGGAATAAAATTCAAGAGAAAGCAAAGAATGAGGCTCATGTCTCTAGGTTAGATGTACAAAACTGAAGTTTGAGGCCGACCTCTTGGGTACCAGGTTAGTGCCTTACCTGTTATGCTACTGACTGTCCAATTAGTGGATCTTAAGGCCTCTTTTGACCATCTCCACTGAAAATGTTTTTGAAGTTAGTGGATAAACATATGGAGCATAGAGGTTTTTTGCCAAAATGACATATTTCTAAAGGGAGGGAGAAAAAAGAAATGCTTTTTATTTAAAAAGCAAAAAAAAAATCAGTGCTAACTACTAGTCTGACCAATTTATTAGATATATTCACAGATGACTAGAACTGGTTAGAAGGTGTTAAAAATAAAAATTTGGAAAAGCATCAAGGGAAAAAAAGGTATGGAGTTCTTGACTCATTGCTTTGGATTTTGCTATCTGTTGCTGGTTTCTTTTTACAAAAAAATTTGAGAACTGTACATGCAAGAAGCCGATATGTGGTCGATACAAGTTCAATATTGTTTTACCCATATGGGATAGTATGATTTTGAAATTCAATCAATTCTCTAAGCTAATAAATAAAATCCAATTTTACATGTCATTTATTTTCTGGAGATAGTCTATTGTTGGTTCTAATACAGTGTTGGAGTTCATATCATGAGATTTTTCTCCATTGCTGATACATGCATAATGTCACAAGAGAACAGTATTGGAACCAAGTTAATTTTTGTTTCATGCAGGACTTCACTGACCAGAAAACAAAAATAAGAGAGTTAACCTTTTGGGATCACACAGGAGATGAGTCTGTGGAATTAAAACCACAATAAATTTGGGTTGCGTTTGAGAAGTTCTGGGCCATTCAGTTGGGAAAAGACTAGTAAGGAGATAAGTGTGTGACTGTGCTTCTGGATTTTGGTTTCAGAATTATATCATTATTTAGGGTGCTTTAGTTTTTTGAAAAAGGGGTTGACATTGACTCACACAAGAAAATGAGAAATTGTTATTGTTGAATCAAAGAAATTTTACTGCTTTTTCCTCAGTAAATTAAAAAAAATTTTAAGTCAAGCTGAGATTAGTTTACTTTCTATCGCCTCTTTTAGTCAAAGAAGCAAAAAAATCAGCTGTTGTTAGACTCTTCAGTGTGGCACACAGACCATTGGAGACTGGTAAGAGAGATGTCAGTTTACAGGCAGCTTTCCTATACAAAAATCTGCTGAAAGAGCCCCCTGCGCTCTCAAGGGCCTGGGAGTGAAGTGGGGACATCAGCACTGTCTGACCCAGGTCGCAGGCAAGCTCCACTTGCAGGATGCCCTGCAGACAGTGTGGGGTCACAGAGGGCTGGAGGGATGAAGGCGTGGAGGGGTGACGTCTCCAGCATCCAATCATCCAGCTGCTCGTGGTTTTTCAAGCATGGGTTATGTTGATTGAGAGCAGTCCCAGGGTGACAGCATCATTCTTATCAATCAGCTTTCTGCTTCCATTTGCCACATAGAAAGGGCTGTAGCTGCTTTCCTTAAGTTTACTGATGTCTCGTCACCACTGTCAGTCTGTCTTTCTGTCTGAGTGAGGGCAGATTGCTGGCTCTGGGAGCATTTTTAGGAGGGCATATATTCCCTGCCGCTTCCTTCTTCAACTGTACATCCTCTGTTAGTCTCTGTGTGTGTATGTGTAAGAAGTGGGCGAGATCTCCTTGGCTTATGTTTAGGTATGCTATGGTTTTCATAGGTAAATAATTCTGTAAAAACGGCATTAAAAGTTTTGAATCCTCTCATTAATTTATTTAAATAAGTTTGTCATTATCAGGATACCATTCTGGTCTAATCGATAGCCATCAGGAAACTAAATCTTATTATCTAACTGCTACTCAGAATTATTGTTGGAGAATAGGCCTAGTACTTCAAAATACTTCAAATATTATAGAAATTGCTTCCCTCTTCTAATCTTCCATATGGGTTGTCTGTTGCTTTTATATTGCTTTATACTGTCTTATACATGGTCTGCTACTTATTCTGTATTAAAAAAAAATTCATAAAAATTCTCTTTTTTTTATTTAAAAATAAATTTGAAGAAAATCTTCTTTGGTGTGTTCTACAGATTTATGTTGAAATCTTGGTCCTCTAGTATGGATACTGATTATCATCAGGTTATGGAACAAAATTTAAAGTGAAAGAAGAATTTGGTTTTTCTGCTGAGCTGAAAGAAGTAGCAGTAATATCTTTCAAACAGGACTTATCCTTGTTTACTGAAGCAAAATAAATTTCAGAAATGGAAATAAAAATCTAATTTAGAATGACTTAAAGGGCACTAAAACAAATGCTAAAATAAAGCTGGAAAGATTTTATGCTGATATTTTCTATTTTTTTAATTGCATTTAAATGGAATTGTACTTCATCATTTGTCATATAGGAGATGAGGAATGCAGTATGCTCATTTGTGCAGATATTTATGAGACAATATACATATAGGAGTGAACCTTACTTGTTACCTTCTACATAAGCTAATGTTCATTTAACAATCTCCACAGTATAAACCGCTCACAAGAAGACTGTCACATTCCTCATCTGCAGCATTCTTAAAAATTTGTCTTGCTGTCAGACTGTTTTAGGTTTTTAATAGGTGTACAAAATCTTACAGGCTTGTAAATCTCCTAAAATGTTCACATGAATAATGCAAAAGTTAAAATTCACATGGGTGAGAAGTTTCACAGATAAGAGACCATCTACTAAAAAAGCATGTGGTTGCCCTGTGAGTGCAATTGGAGTTGTAAACATTATCTGGTAAAAGTGAGGTTTCCTGGGGCTGCAGTAAGTAAAGCCTGTTACATCTTCTGGTATTAATCATAATAAGTGTTTTATCTTTGGCTGTCATGTTTAGTTTCTGCATGCAATTTACCTCTCGGGCAAGCTGTTCACGGTATCAGCCAAGCTTATCTCTGAACTTATGGTCTTCAAGTACCTAAATGTATTTCCACCGGAGTTCCCACAGTTAATGTGACAAAAGCCAACATAAGTGCTATTTTAAAACCTTACTGCATCCTTTTACAGCAAAATGGTGTTGCTTTTATTCTGATCACTCCTATCAAACAAAGTAAAGCTTAACTGCCTTTACTAGAGCTACACTCTATTGCAATTTTATTATGACCTATTTTCAGATTGACTTTCTATACACACATATTTTATCTTGACTCCTATGTCCCTCACACATGTTATCTCCTATCCTCTAAAGTGCCTTTACTACCACAGGACTTCCACGTACAAACCATGTCATTATCTGTCTGACTCCAAAGGTATGTTTAGCAAGATGCAAAAGCATGAAGCAAACACATGGTCCCTGTCCCAAAAATTCTACCAGCAAAACAGTCAGATTGCTTCAGGAGATCCAGCAATAGGCCTCTGAGAGGAAGGAAGAAGAAGAAAATGCCTTGAACAGTTTTGTGAGTGGCTCTATTTGCATGATGATTCCAAAATTATATGGAGAAAGTGGTCAAAGATTAGACAGCTGTTAATATTCTACTCTGCATGACCCCATCTCACTGCAATACTCCCATGATCTGCTAATAATCCTTTATAATTAAGTTTCCAGCCTAATATTAAAATATAATCCACATGAACACCAATCAGAGCATTCAGCAAGAAGTGAACTGGTTACCACTTTGAGTTGTGCATGGCAGGCACTATGCATTTTAATTTAAAAGCTTTAAAAAATTTGGCCCTTGATGTAAAGACAAATTAAGTTTCACTTCTGATATACATGAATACAGTTCAACAGAATATCTAGTTCAGACCTGCTGCTGTGACACTGCCTGCACAATGCTTGCCAAAAGAATATGGAAACATTGCTTCTGTGAAAATGGAGACTACACTTGATAGCTACCTTGACATTTACACAGCGAATGAATGCCAAACAGATTTTGTAGCAGCCATAAAATAAATGTCCTGGCTTCATAGTTGGTAAAATTTGAATTTGGCCCTCTGAATTGGGTTTTATATGCAACCTATAGGAGTGTGTTATACTAATCATCACTGTTTTCTCCTTGCACTGTTGTAACTCTGGGATCTCAGCTGAAGTTACAGTCTTACAGCAAATGGGACAAGATGCAATGTCATACTCTGTTCTATTTCCATTTGTTGTTGCCCATTTTGTGGTTTCTTACACCCTTAAAATACTTTCTAATTAGTTGACACTAGTGTGACTGGATTATTCGGCATGTTAAAATGAATGGTTCCCTTTCCTTCTCTTTTTCCCTTACTCCCAGAAATCTTCCTATAAAAATACTCAACCAAGATAAGAGAAGAAATTTTTCTTTTTTCAGAATTGAGGTAAATATTTGAATGTGTCACTGCCTCTAGTCCAAAAGATTCTTAAGCTATTACCATGAGATTGCAGAACATAAAATGGAAACTCGACTGTGCAGTAAGCACCCAGAAGAGCTCAGGGGAAAGTGAAATAGGAATATTAGTTCATACTAGTTTTTTTTATTGCCAGAAATTTAAAAAAAAAAAAAGATAGTTTTAGCTTTTTTGAGTTAAGTTAGAGTAAACCTATTTTAAACCATGGAATATGCAGTTTTTCCTTTTGAATAATGCAGGAAAAGACTGTAGCATAAAATGCTGATAGTATTTCTCATTTCTTTAATGAAACTTTACAGACTGACTGTGAATGTTTTCCACTGATTGCATATGGTGGAATTCTAAACTTCTAATTAGTGCTCAGAGAGCTGACTAACTAGGAACTGCCAGTGATATTAATATCTAATATATATTGCTTTAATTAGCCAAATCCTTAGGTCAACATTAACACCAATTTTCCAGTCCTGGAATACTTCATTACAGAATTTGACACTTCGGTTTCTACAGCTGCCAGGCAGCCTCCATGAATGGCCAGGGCAAACTGAGGCACGAGTGTGAAGGGCATGAGAATGGATATTGCTTTGAGCAGAAAGATGGCTTGCCAAACATTGTGCACATGTCATTGTAGAGTGGAATTGCTTTCCAATTTTGGAAGAAACAAGTTGTGACAGAAGAAGCTTTGTGTCATCAATGGTTAGATTGATTGGCAGAAAGGGTGCAGAGGACATTTCAGAATAGAAAGGCACAGTAGTGACCACTTGCAAATGCTATTGAGGATGGGTTTAGTGCTTTAAAGCCAATGTTATTTTTCTCATACTCCAGTTTCCTTTGACTTCCAGGAATGATGATAATCCTTACTGTCTTCTAGCGCTACCTCTTTTTTTTTTTAATTATACTTTTTTTTTAGTGTTTATTGTCTTCTTTACCAGAAAAAGGAAAAGAGCCCATGGGAGGGAAAAGAGCAAGTAGACAAAAAAAAGAACAACTTCTTTACTTAGGCATGTTACTGTCTTGAATGTTACATTAGGGTTTAATTTTGTTTCCTGCTTCTTCCTGTGTTGTAAAATCTAGATGAAACTGTAGGAAATAGCAGTAAACAAAGCTAAAACCATATTTTCAGGAGGGGACTTGAACTAAGCATAGGAAGTAGCCTGGCCATGGTTTTTCAGGCACTGCATAATAGCATGGTAGATTGTTCATCCTTTGTGGGTAGATATACACTAAAGTTTTTCCGTGTTTCAAATATTCATACTATATTTGCAAAGCAATACAATTAAATATATGTGATATATTGCAATACCAGGTGTCATGGTTTAACCCCAACCAGTAACTAGGCCCCACTCTGTCACTCACTTCCCCTTCTCCTCCTCCCTGGCATGAGGAAAAGAATCGGAAAAAATAGGTAAAACTCATGGGCTGAGATAGGAAGAGTTTAATTATTAGGGAAATAGTACAAAATAATAATAACAATAATATTAATGAAAAAGAGAGAAAGGAATGAAACCCAAGAAACACAAGTGGTGCTTGATACTGTTGCTCACCACCCACTGACTGATGCCCATCCCATCCCTGAGCAGCAACATCCCTTGAATTTATAGACTGAGCATGACATTTTATGGTATGGATTATCCCTTTGGCCAGTTCAGGTTAGTTGTCCTGGCCATGCCTCTGAGCTTCTTGTGCACCTTCTCACTAGCACAGCATGGGAAACTGAAAAGAATAAGCACTACTGAACAATAACTAAAACATTATTCCCATGCTACATCCAAAACACAGCACTGTACCAGCTACTAGGAAGAAAATTAACTCTATCCCAGGATAGATTAACTCTATCTGTCTACCAAGACACCAGGAAAATATTTGTTATTGGTTTCTAAGTAATTAGAATTAAGCAGCTTGAAAAATGTGGAGAGGCATATTTCCAAGAACATGTGTAGATCTGTGATATAATTTCATGATAGCATAATAAAAAAAAATGGGTTTGGGTATACATAAAATATAAACTAATTTAAATAATTGTAATAATCCTTATTTGCTTATTAAGTGCCATCTCTGTAGTTCTCTTGATGTATCACTTGATGTAGTCTGCTTTCACTGAAGTCAATGAAAACTTGATCAAAATAAGTTTAAAGACTGTGCTAGTATATGTGTGGGGAAGTTAATAAAAGTATTGTTTTCTTAAATTGTAAGTAACCTCTGCCTAAGATGCTAACTTGGTCTGCATCTATAATTTAAGTAAATCAAGTTAATGGAAAAAATTGGATTAGTAACTAGATTAGAGAATGAAACAGTAAATGCTTCATGCAATGAATTTGTTTACCTGCCATTAAGCATAATTTCAAAATATGTGTGATTATACATTGTCACACAGACAAAAAAAGGAGATAACAGTTAAAAAGTTTGTAGCGGAGAAGGCAGGAGACCTTGGGGTGACTAACAGTTAGGTTAACTATTGATAGTCTAGAAGATGACTTGGTTTTGGTACATTTTTGAACTCATGTACTGGATTGCTCTGCAATGTAACAAAGGGAACAGGCTCTTACACTTCTTAAAACGCATACAAGTATGAAGTAATAAAAGAAAAGGGAATAAGGAAGGTGTTTCTCTGTCTTTCCCACAGTAACTAGTAAATCTACCTTGTCATAGTAACTGAGAAACCTGTAATATTCCTGTGGTACCTCTGATGAGACAGGGGTGAAAGCATTAGGAGTTTGCCAGAATAAGGACTGGGCAATTAGTATAGAGAGACCTAAATATCAGTCGTAATTCTGACAAGCCAAAATGACTGCTGGTACGGACCTTAACTCTAGAGTGATTCCTGGTTATAGGCCATTATTGCCTGACAGAGCTGCCCAGGGAAATGGATAGAAAGTCTACATTTTTGCTACAAGAGCTAGAGAAGGAAAGGTTTCAGCTAACTCTTGAAAACTGTTGCTCCTTGTTTTACCCAAGCAGCTAGTAACAGATGGGAAAGGAGGAGAGCCAGACATAAAACAGAGGTGCTTCAAAGATGGTGTGTGGCTGGGTGCAGGCAGACCCACACTCCTATGCTTCAAGCTGGTCATGAGGTAGCCATGGTGAGGAGATATAAGGCTGTGTTAGTGTGGACCAGTGCCTCTACGGGACACAGGGTTGTTGTGGTAGGGTCGTGTAATATCCAAGCCAGTTCAGTGCAGTGATTATCCAGTAGGAGTCAACATCCTGGAGTACTATCATATGCAAAGCTTCTGGGAAGTGCTTTTCCTTTTGTGTGACTGCCTCAGTTTATTCTGAGAGGCTGCATCATCAGCATTATTGGCTGACGTAGATGGTCTACTCCACATAAAGAGGATATAGAGAGATGAGGCAGCTGAACTACAACTCTGTGCATACTGTAACAGCACTGATAGGTAGAAGTACTTCAGGCTTCAGATTAAACTTTACAAGTGTTAATTTTCCTTTTTATTGGAACTATGACTTTTCTACAATACAAATTCTCCACACACAAAAATGTTTAGTACAAATACCTGGTTTTCTCCTCTTGCAAAAACATGAGAAGTTCCTGGAAAAAGAGACATTTCTGAGCACTGGTTCTTACTGAGATGAAGAGCTCAAGTTACTGGTGAGAGGGTATGGCTAAGCAGGAGATGAAGAATGACAAAAAGATTGTAGAGGATCAGATCATTATGAGCTGCATTCTAGGTAAAGAGCTTGAACTCAAAAGTGTTAATGTTATGCTTGGCTCTGCAACCTTAGCTTCCTGATGTATATATATTTATATGTAGTGTTCTATCAGATTAATCTGACAAGTACTCTTTAAATTTCAGTCTGACTCCACACTTGATAAATTATATTAAAAATATACTGTGGACCGAAACTGTGAATTTTTTGTAGAGCTTTTTCAGTATTCTAAAGTATTAATTAGTTCACATTTTATGAAAACCTGTACTGAGGTTTGTTGAAGAATTTCTGTTTTGACTTTCAGGCTACAGGACACATTCTGTCTCTCTTTTCTACAAATTTTGCTGCCAACTCCTTGTGGAGCTCTACTTCCAATCTGTTCTCAGGAACACCACTACAAGATAGGAGTGTTGTTTATTTTTAAGCGTTTGAAACTTACCTTTTGCTCAGTACTTGTACCAGTGAAAATTAAATCAACAGAAGGTCTTCCTCTTGCTTCTACAGATTTCAGACCAGGTTCTAAGTGTTATTTCAGTCCTATAAAGTTTGTGCCCTTTTCCTCTTCAGATGTCTTGACCAAAATGAAAATCCAAATAACAATGAAATTACTTTTAGTGCTTCTCCTCTCCCTGTCTTACTCCCCCTTTTGCCCAATATCAAAAGGTTAATGAACCAAGTCCACACTGTTTAGATTTTGTACCAAGTACAAAGAAATATGTTGTGAATAGCTGATAAGTGGCATGATCAATAATAGGGAAACATCTTCCAGCTGTTGTTATATAAGGAAAAATTATCAACAAAGATCCTAGCATTGTCAACCTTGGTTTGTAAAATATTGGTAAGTTACAGATTAGTCACTGCATTTTGAAGAGTTGTAATGTTGACCACTGAACCGTGTACATTTGTATCATCAAACACACTAAAACTCCATTTCTGAATGTAATGGCAGACCTTTAAGTTGTGCCTAATGAACATCTCCATAGCATAAACTTAGTAGCTTTCTAACAGACCTTTTTCAAACATTGCTTGCCATTATGAACCTAATTCAAAACAGTAAGTACAAAAGCAAAGAGGTGTTTCAGCTTAAAAGCACGCATTTTCTAGGTGGCTGAGGTACAACACTTTTAAAATATATTTGCTTAGTATCTCTGAAGACTGAATGCTATTTGGGAATCATGAATAAAATTCTTGAGCAGCAGCTCTCTAAGTTCTAGTACAACTCCTGTGGCACTGTATTTTGACTAACAAACTATTTGACTGCTGATCTCTAAAAATTCTGGTGCTGTGGACATTTAACAGAACCTAAGAACATTTGCAAAATGTAAATTTATTCAAAGTATTTTGAGGAGGAAACAATATCTTAGAGGAGACCCTGTGGGTATAACACTGAAATTTGTTATGTAACTGTGCCAAATTTATTTAGCATTTAGTATTTTAGCTTTAATTTGTGTAGAAAAAATACTAAACACAAGCACATGCTTTCACATGCACAGTTTTGTTCTGTATCAATTAATTGCCCAGAAAGATTCATGTCTTCTAGATGCTGAGCAAAATCTTGGTCCTAGAAAAGTCAGTGGGAGTTTCATTATGTACTTGCAGAGAGTCAGGATTTTAGCAAAACAAAAATATAAAGGATTGTTGTATGTAGCCTGATTTTCCAAAATTCACTCACCATTTCACTTTTATGACTTTATTTTTAATAGTAATTAATAACTTATGTGGAAAAATTGCTTTTATAGGGAAGAAAAAGTTCTGATTTTGAGCAAAATCATCTGACGGAGAGAAAAGATATAGCTTTTAAACTACTGCCTTCTCCCTAACAAAAGTTGTCAACTCCCCAAGACAAACTAGTGCCTGAGACCTTAATGAACTTTTCTGTCAACAAAATAACTGTTGTTTTGAGAAGTGCTGGGGAAAAAAGAGAATAGATAATGAAAACCCATTTGCTTTAGGGTTTTTTTCCAGGTCAGTTTATTTTAGAAGTAACTAATATTTTTGCCAAATATTTGTTTCTGTATTGTTTGGGTATGGGCTTGTGGGGATCTAAAAATTGAAATGAGGGCAAATTTAATAGCTTATTAAGAATTAACACTTCTAAATATAAAAAATAGGAAATGTGTTAAAATGAGTAACACATCTAGAAAGAGTGAGATTTTAAACCTATCCCTGCATTTAAAAGCAGCAAGAGTATTTCAGACATCTCTGGAATTTGTAGCATTTATAAGATCTATGTATTAGCTGCCACAAGCATAACACTTCTAAGAAGGAATAAAACCATTTAAATATTTTCTGGGACTCCTGAGACTGAGGTGTGTGCTTTGCATGTATGTGTAAAGCATAAATGTGAATGTGTGTAAGTGCATAGAAGGGAAGAACAATTTTCCCTTCTTCCTCTCAAGAGAGTGCCTGAAATTTAATTGAGGTAAAATAAATGTTCTTATCAGGAGGCACAATGGACCTTCCCAGTTGTTTGTGGCAGAGTTCAGGAGCCCTCCCCATGGCTTACTCTACCTTCCCCCACTTCAGATATTAACCTGGACATCATGCCTTCCAAACATTAAATGAGCTGTGCGATGTTTTATTACATTTCTCATGTGGCTAAGCTTAGTGTGGCTTTTAAGTGTTCCTCGGTATGCCGTGCTTACGCAAGTTATTTTCTGCTGTGGATTGTTGATGCTGCAACAGCAGATAGAGTGATGTGCCTTGAATTCCAATGAGGAGGAGGTGCTGGTTTATTTTGGTTTTTTGAGTACAGAGTGAGTATCTTGAAAAATTTGTAACTCAGATTTTTCTCTATTTCAGGCTTAAAGCATTAGAAATTAATTTTTTTAAGTGCTGACTGGAAATAATTCTGTGACTTTAGAAAGTAAAGTAATTTAAAATGTCATTATTTGTGAAGTATGCTGTCTATGAAAATCTCTTTTAGCTAGTGACTTATATTGTGTTTAATGTGTATCTCCACATAAAAAAGATAGTTTTTATAAAACTGATTTTTATGAAAATGGACAAAACCGATGGGTGTAAAGTTTATCATTGTCAACTTGAGTTGTAACTAAATTAGACTTGCTTTCATTGTACTAAATTATTTCTGATCTTGTTCTGACAAGTAGGGAAAATTTATAAGCAATGAGGTGGGCAATTGAAGTGATGTGTATATATTTTCTCAAACTCCTTTAGAGGATTAAAACCTTTCAGTGTGTTCTATCCATCTGCTTATTTAGTGCTTGTGTTATTGGAAGCAATCCTTTCCTCTTCCAGCAGTGATGCTTAGATCCCTAGTTCTTAAGGGTTGTGTATGAAACAGATTTTAAGGGATCCAGCCCTGATTAGAACAGTTAGCCTGTTAACGTCCTATGTATTTACAGTGGATTATTTGAAGGGAAGCAGGGGTTAAGTCAGCAGGTCTCTCGGCTTCCCCAGGGGTTAACCTGGCAGCCTGTTTGGCACACACAGGAGGGCTGACAGGTAGCAGGATTTGTCTAAGCAGTGTGCATGAGAGCCAACAAGGAAAACTGAATGCTCTGGATTAGTTTTGGATTATGTTGTCAGAGTGAAGCCTGACGGACAAACTGCAGAGGAATAAAATGCAATCTGTTTGGGGAAAGAGACAGCGTGCATAGCTTTCATTTTTCAAGAAATGACAAGAAAAATCATTAATAATTTGTAAATCCATGTCCATTAACTTTTCTCTTTGTTATCCCAAGACAATCTTTTTAACATGATTTTGCCACTGTTCTATATCTGTTCTTTCTTGTGACAGATGGTGTGATAAATATAAAATTGCAATAGTATAGTGCAAACCAAAGGGAAAATTATCTAGAAATCATAAGACTTGGAATTGCTTAATGTGAAATATTTGGGGTGGGGAGAGGTGGTGGTTTTTTCTCTGTCTTTTTGTAGCAAAGAATAAAGTCAAATGTAATTTACATACCTTTCTTATGCTATGATTTCCTTTATGTGATTATCATTTACTCCAAAATATTGGAAGTAGCAATCCATTTTTTCTCCATTAAAACAACTGGATTACTAGTATTACTAACACAGTAGATTCCCTGTTTTAATTCATCTGGTTATTTCATTATTTTACTGCTCAAGTACTTCAAGTGCTTAATGTTTTAAAGAGGGAGGGGAAACAAAAGAACCCAAACTCAAAAAACTACAAACAACAAAAACCAACTTTTTTTCTCCACGAGGAAGAATTGCGTCATTTTTTATTGAAGTAGTGTTTGTCCTTGAAAATGTCATTTAGTTTGTTGACAGTGACTTCTTTGGCAATGGAAGAGTAGTTCCTATAAACGAACTTCAGTCAGATTTGACTTTCAGAAGGTTACTTGAAGGAGAGTGAAGGGATGGGGGCTTCTGCAGTTCCTCTTTTATAATTAAAAAAAGACTCCAAATGAAAGGTAGCAAATGAGCACTTAAGGACAAAATAGAATCAGGGAAAGCCTGTAAGAAGTATTGTGGACTTAGTCTTTGTTTGTCAGGTGTACCAGATTTGTTCAGCTTTTGCACAGGGTCTTTATTTTTACTAAAATGTCAAAGGCATTTTATGGCATCCTTAACACAAGAAAAAATGATTCATCAGTTACGGCTGTTTGGATTATGCTGTTCCTGAGGTGTTAACAGACTAAAACAATTTGCAAATGCATTAGTACTAGAATTGTAATAGTACAATAGTTTGTAAAAAAATATTTATATGATTTTAATTCTTTTTTTCTGCTGATGGATTATCCAAATGTAGAACAACGCATTTGGTTTTGGAAGAATTGTCTATGAATTCATCTTGTCTATTTACATCTGTATGCAGATTTTGTGGCTATTCAGTATATCAAATTTGAAGTGAGTTGGGTTCATTTCCGATGAGCATATGAAATGTACGTTAAGTTTCTGTCTTATAAAAAACTATATAAGAAAGATTTTGATGCTAACATTCCCAATTTCATGTGGGAAAGTGGTCTATATATGAAAGCAGTCTTATTAGCTGTTTGGTTTTCTTGATTCTTCTTGAAAAGTAGGTAGAAAAAAAAAAAAAGATGAGGAGTTGCAGTAGCTGACTTTTACTTACCACTGTAGAATTTGCTTTTTCTTACTAACTCAGCTTTGGCTAAAAGTTATGTCGGAGTTTTCCTTGCTGCAGTGAGCTCATCTGCATACATGACACCACAGCATCTCTATTAAATTATAAGGAGTAATTTTCAGAGGAAGTTGTTACTGTTCTGATTAAAATTAATAAAATTGTTGTTTTGTGCAAGTTAAGTTACAATTTACGATTGGCTGGTAGTGGCCTTGTTTAATAAGGGAAAAATAGAGGAATATTTTTGGATTCATAAGAAACTCTTTGTAGAAAATTTCTGGAGACTAGCTTGCGACTGAGGGAATTGGAAAGAAGGAACTTCTCTACACTGGCTCCTATGCCACAGTCTAATCCCCTCAGTTTAAAATAGCGCAGTGGATGATGTAACACCATATGACTGTTTTAATATTGGATGTTACATAAGTATGTGTGCATATGCTCATCAGCTCATTCGTAAAATAATATCAGGATATTTATCTCCCATATAATCTTATAGAAGTATTAGTTGGCTAGCTGAGAGTCTGAGTAAGCAAGTGGTAAAAATATCTCCTATATAGTAAAATGTTTATACAGATTCATCCCTGCACCTCCTATATGCTGCCGGCTGACTCTCTAGATCTTTAGAACAGCTTCCTTAACAGAAAACAATAGCACAGTGTTGGGATTCAAGCTGGATTAATTTGGGCCATATTGCTTGTCAAATTTAAACCCATTAGACATTCTTTTAATATTAAGCATGTGCTTCATTGCTTGTCTGACTCAGGGTGACTAGATTTGGTCCTGGAAGCACTGTTGTTGTTTTGTTTTATTCTGAATGGATCAAAGTTGTGTGAAAGCCATGTAAGCTCTCTGGGCTTCTCTTTGCCCTTGAAAATAATATTTCTTTGAAGTTTTAGAGATTGAAAATTATTGTGTGGCATTTTTTTTCTGGATAAAAGTTAAATTCTTTAATTTTACATAGTTATAAATGCTTATAACTAATCAAAACTTTTCAAAAGTATTCATATTGTATTTCCATCTCTAAGCTTTCAATCCAGATAAAAATTTTAGTGGCATTATAAATCTTTGTTCTAGTTATAGTTGTTAATCGGTTGTTCTAAAATTGTTTATAAATTATTTTGAAATGACCAAACATTAAGACTGGGACAGCAATGCAGTTTTGTTTCACCTTAAAGATGAAAAGTATCTGGAGTAGAGTGCTAGAGTAGCAAAGAATATGTTTCAAAGGAAAAAAAAAAAAGAAAGCATTTCCTAGAGATATATTTTGATTTTTTAACCCCAATTGTCCACAACAATGAACTTGAATTTTTTGCTTCCTTTTCTACTAAGTAAGACAGGTTCAGCTTTTTAAATAATCTATATTGTCAACATTGTTTATATACAAAAGAACTAAGAGAATTCACTTGTTTATTAATCTGTTTCTGTGGACACTTACAATATCCATATTCACAATCTGAAGTATTTGAACTCGTGAATAAGCCTGGGACATTTGTCATGCTGCATGTTTCAAAAATAGCTTATGAACATCTCCATAATCTGTAGTTGTCAAGTGGTTATTTCATTTATTGCTGAAATAGAGTGAAAACTCAGCGAATGTGCACAATAATTGGGGCCAAAGATCAAAGAAAAGTGCAGAAATATATAGAGGTAAATGCATTATAACTTCTTTGAGGAATTTAATTAGCAGCTGCTCACAATAATATAAAGCAACACCTAATGATGCAGATGGTCAAGACTTCAGTGGCAGTCTACTGGAAAAAGACATCAGTTCTGTTAGCACAGCATTTTGCAGTATCTTTTAAATTAATCAATAAAGAATACTACCAAAGTAATGGCCAGCAAATGCTGCATGGTGCTACAGTTTGTCCTTCCTGAAGACAGTTTTATTCCAGGCTTGCATAAAACTTTTCAGAACTGATGGGAATCACATTACAGTTTGCTATGGCTGCAAATCATTATTCTGTGGGAATACAAACAGGAGAGATACTGTTAATTCTGTTACTCAGCTTTTAAACCTGTCCACTTTGGTCCAGATTGTCTGACCAAACATTTCTTTCTTTGTCATGAATATATGGGAAGTGGCAGAGTGCAATAAAAAAATTCAGAATGCTCCTCTTTGTGACGTTACTAATAGTAGCTTTAGGAAAACTTTAATATCCTGTTCCCTTTTTCATACAGGAAAAGTCAGACAATAACACATAGAAATAGCTGAAATAATAAATTATCAAGAAACATACAGTTTTAATGGAAATAAAACCATAAAACTATTGAATATATCTTCCTCTTCTAGGGGAATAAGAGTCTGCATGACATATTTTTTAGGTATACACACGAAAAAAACCCTTCCAAGCTACTGAAGAATATGACCTCAATATCGTTAACTCTGCTTTAACAAGTAGTGATGCACAAAGTAAGCAAAAATCTAAGTTTTCCTTTGAGTTGATTAGTTGTATATCATATTTTATGCTGCAGTGTATCATCCTTGATTTTGTGAAGTTTAAATTACATTGTTGGTTCCAAACCTCACCTCAAAACAAAGACATCTCCTAGCATTGAGCTTGCATTATCTGCAACTCTGTCTCTTGCTGACTATTCGTACATCCCATTAGGCAATTCTTAAGAATAAGGACTTATTTCAGAACTACAGCTGTAGTTCTACTCTGCTCTGGTGCAGGTTGCCTGCAAAGGCTTGTTTTATCTCTACTTGCATATAAAAAATAGGGTGATCAAATACTCTGGTTTGTCTAGCAGTGCAGGCTCTGTCCTGGTATTTCAAGGACTAACCTCTGAATACAGTTTCTGTCTGGGTTATTCTTAGGGTTATTGACTTTTACCAGCTAGTTGCACTTGCACTACTGCAGCAAGAGCTGATGCATTCCCAGGTAAAGAGAGGAGCCTACATGAGCAGACAAGAGCTGTGCCCTCATACATGAAGTAGTGCAAAGTGTTCCCTATCCTGCTCTCTCTCAGGTTCCGTGGCCTAACATGAGAGGTGAATTTTCAGTATGTAGCACTACAACATTGTGTTCCATTTCTTATAACTCTGTTTTTAATCTGATAATCCTAAATAAAAGCCAGAGACACTTGTTCTCTCAATAGCCACCTCAGAGCTGTGTAGTCTCAGAATTAGTGCTGAGAGCCATGGCAGAAGTGGAAGAGTATTTTGTGTGTATGTGATGGTGGCACAGGTTCTGAGTCTTGGTTGTGGGAAGAATCACAGCCTTAAGGATGCTGTGAGCTGAAAAGAGTCTGGCTCTTCTTTGAGACTCCAATGCTTTCCAAGGTGGTAAGTGAAATATAGCACAGTTTTATCTATGAAAAGAGCAGATATGAAATTGCTGAGACAAAAATAGCATGAGCTAAAAGAATCACTTATTACAGAAGTGAGACAGTTCTTGTCTCTCTCCTTCGTCTTTCTTTCACTGTATTCTTTGGAAAAAAAAAGAGTGGTCACCAAAATGCTCTTCACAAGGTCACAATTTTTTTCTGACTCAGCTTAGAAAAAACCCTTTAGAATAGAGGCTTGAAATATCACATCCAAACATGTTACGGGAAAGAACTCTCCATTGTTCACACACAAATCAATGCTGCAAGGCTCCTCTAGTCTACAAATGGCATTGCATTTCTGGGTTTGAATTTTCCTGTGTCTAAGTCTTAATTAATCTCCCATACTGCCCAAAGACATTTTCATCTTCATTATCTTCTTCATGATACTGAACTGATAATATTCTTCCTTCAATCTTCCAGTTTCTACATTGAAACATAAACACACGATATATATTTATTTTGTAGAAGTTTACAAGTTGTAAGAGTGCATGAATGATGCATGTGTACTTCTTCCCTTAGCTTTGTGATATTTCTCAGTATATGCAGGACGGTGAGACACTGAGAGAGATCAGTTCTTCAATATTAGCTTTTTTATAGATATAGCAATACCTTCCTGCATTTATAGGTCATCCAAACTTTACTTTAGCAGTGACATCCAGTGCACAGGTTTGAGAGGGCTTGCAGGGTTAATTCTGTCATTACTGTGTTGACATGAGGCATGTTACAGCTTTCAGCTGAAAATGTTACTTGTAATCTTTTAATCCCAAATTAGGTCAACATTTTATCAAGTTAATCTAACATGAAGATTAATTAGGCTAGTTAACACACGCACAGAGGTTATTTGTTTTGAGTCTACATTTAATCAAGGAGTTAGTCCTTAATACAATAGACAGCCTCTCCCCTGCCCCCTAACCCTATAGCTACAGCTCATTCCATCATTTGGATATCGTGCAGTGTTTAGGACATAAAATTAGGAAAAGGATAAATCAGATTTCTTATTCAATCTACCCACAATCCCTTATAGTACGAGAGACAGATTTTCAAAAATTGTATAGATCTGCAGAATTAAATCTATCACGGATTTTTTAATTTATTTTTTTTTTTTTTTTTTAGAAATAAGTGCCATTAATATTACAGTGCTCTGAAATTTGCTTTTACATAACTCCAGAGCATTCCAAGATAATTCTTCATCTAAGAATTATCAGCATTTGAAATGCAGAAGAGACATGATGTTTTCTAAAGCAAGATTGATGCTACCATTAAATCCTTAGGGCTACGAAATGCAGAATGGTGAAAAAAAAGTACGTTGAGATAAATGTACCAGACAAAATGGAAATTTTATCAAGAGAGTTTCTCGGGTTTCTGCATTGGAGTTTCCCTCAAAATCAGGCTGTCTCAACAGCTAACACTATACCTGCTTGAGCACTCACCTGAGGCATAAGAACCCTGGTTTGGAGTACAGCTACTGGACCTGTTTTGCAGCAGATTTTTGACTCAGTCTCAGGGAAATTTTACTAACCATCAGACTAAAAACCATAAGGAAAAGGAACTTTGTACGCTTTTTAGCGTATTTATCATTCTGAAAACTGTTTCCCAGCACAGAGGATAGCAGCTTTCAGTTTTGCAGGTACAGCTCTTCTTGACGGTTGTGAAAGAAAGTAGTATTTTCCCTAGGACAGGATGTCTTTCAATAATAAATTTTAGTTCTACTAGAACCCTTGAAATTACCTACTGCATTCATGTTGTCTTGTATTTTTCTTTTTGTTACCAGTAAATCTTGTTGCTCTTGTGGTCTTTTGAAGAGTAAGAACAGTGACATGAGCAGAATGGAATAAGAACTTGGATGGTTTCTTTCTTTAACATTTTCATGCTCTATCCCTTCTAATATCCCATATTATATCATTTATAACTTTATCTCTTATTATAGTTACTCTTAAAAAGAAGGAGAGAGAAGGCAGTTTGTACAGAGGGAGGTGGCATAAATCTGCTAACAGGGGTCATTAGACCGGACAAATGCCTTTCTCCCCTGAGTTTCCTAGATAAGGAGAACCTATCTAGTAGTTAAAAATTCCAAGAGTCATTCTGGATAGCATTACCGACCCCCCTGGGTGTTGCTGCAGAGTTCATGCCCTGTTTCATCAAATACTCCGTGACATTCACCAGGGACCATGCTAATTATAGGGATTTAGCAGACAATGTCTAAGAACATTTCATCACAAAATAGCATGTCTTTGTCTACAACTATTGGTTTGTTGATGTGCTAAGTTAGCAAAAAACTAGAGGTAAAATGATTCTGCAGTTTGTTAGTGTATCTTTACAGCAACATTAATCAACATATTGAAACATTAAGATGCAATCTCCTCTGCCTTTAGTGCCAGCAATACTGCGCTGTTTTGCAATTACATGGAGGAGAAGGGATCAAGGTAGCTTGAAAATTCATGGATTATACATTAGTTCAATGTCTTCTAACCCAATTGTTTTAATGAGCTACATGGTTGATTCACTATAAAACATTTGTCTTGGGCTGGAGCTAGACAACACTTGTCTTTTACGTATGCCAGGCCACTTCAGTGGTCTCGACTGAAATTAGTTGGGGAGGGGAGAGTAAAATAACGGAGGTGAATCAAACTTCCATTTTGCTTCACTGCAAGTTGAATTGCTGTTTGATTCTCAGAGAACAAAGCTCATGATTACAGAGTGAAGTCCCTCACTTGGGGATAAGTGCAGAAACAGACATAAGCAATGGTACAAGTTAGCTTTACCTGAGTGCAATGCATAGGCTTTCCTTGTACAGTACACGGAGGCTGGGCCATTCAGAAAGCTGTAAAATAGCCAGGTTCTGAATGGTGAGCAGCCCGCTCCACTCATCTTGAAAAGCTGTGAAGAAAAACACATTTTATAACCCTCCAGGTGGAGAGGGGCTTAGTCCCAGGGATCCCATTGCCATTGTCACTGAAGGCCTCTCTTGGATGTAGGTGCACGACCCACTTGCAAAATGTCGACAGTGATAGCGTGGTATCTTCAGTGTTGGGGTCCCACGCTGGCCCAGTCACTGCAGTACAGTCCATACCCACATTTTAACTCTGTTTTTGAAAGGGAATAATTCCAGCAGAAGATATGTATTGCCACACTCACAGGTGCCCATGGCATAGTGCTTTCTGTACTATCCAGGGAGCTGGTGGACAGGAGGGTCAAACCAGTACCACTTTGATTTTAAGCATACCCCAAGTGGTGTATGCTGTACAAAATGTACATCAAAAATTTATTTTTCCATAAGATCCACAAGGAGATTTATAAAAAAGAGTTTATTAACATAATTCAAAGGATTCTAGGGATTATACAAAACCTAATCTAATTTTCTGTTTCCTGTGTGTAGTTTATATTTACTTCATGTAGTTTGTATATTGTGGAATATCTTGAAATTAACAGTCAGTCTCACACTCTGGTACACACGTTTCTACTTATACATGAAATGTATTAACATTTATTCATCAACTTCAGTAGGTATTATTGCTTTATTAAGCATTTATGTATGGAGGTGACAACTGCCAGACAGGATGGACTCAGTTGCACAGTCACAGTACAGTACAGACATTATAAAATGATCATGCCTGCCTTTTAATGGGAGCAATCACAAGTATTTACTTGTTTAACAAAAATTTTGAAGTGGACTTCAGTGGACTTTAAGTGGACTTAAAATTAGCTTCTATGAAAGCATATGGTTGTTCAGTACTCCTGGAAATTAATTCAACTACTTAAACATCTTGGAAGAATAACTTCAGGCTGGCAAAAATCTGTCAGATACGTTAATGATCATGGAAATAGAAATTAGATAAATGGGTACAACTGATGAAGTAGAAGAATTTGAATTGACGAATAGCTAGTGGGACAGCAACAAAAAATGGCACACAGCATAGAAATCACCTGTCACTGAATTTCCAGAATTTTTGACATCACTAGTAGATACATCATGATCATCAAGAGGCTGTTGCTGTTCCCTCGTCTCTCCCCCCACCCCCTTTCTCTGTCCTCACCTTTCTTTCTCCTGTTATTATCAAGTTTTCGAAACTGAGGTTCATCTCCTTTGCTGATTTATTTTTTGGGGGAATGGTTTGTAAGAGGCACATTTGTCTCATGCTCTATGTTATAGCATTTATTTGCAGAGCTACAAGGGCACAGGCAACAACAGTCTCTGGGATATGACTCTGCGCTGGGGCGCACAAGGTGTTCCAAGCCATTTTTGCACTTCCTGCATCTTTATTGCAGCTTCCCTAAAGGGTTTTAGTGAGAACAGTCTTTATGTCCTCCTCATTCTCTGAAGCAAAGGACCTGTACCTAGTGCTAGACATATGGTGAGGCATATAAGTGGGAAAAGGATTTGTAGTGGACAGGAAGGAGAGCTTTTGGAATCAGCTCTCACTCTGCTGCATTCACAGACAGCATTTTTTTTACTTGGTGCATTTTATGGTGGCTGACACATGTAAGTTCAAGTTATGTAACCATATATTTTTTGTAAATACCTTCTGCATTTTGATCCTTTTGATTACATGTTTGGAAATGTGAGATATTTAGTTCCATGATAGCTGAACACCCCACTGTATTTATTTCTCTAAGAATTTAGCCTCCTTTTCAAAATCTGCTTGCAATAGCCTATTATTGCAATTTCTTTTCTTTTTAACTGTGGGGAAAAGGCAGAGCCTTTCTAGTGAGCTCACTGAAAGCTGTCAAATAAATGCATTGCTAGACTTGTTCATGTTTAACGGCTCCATGAAGTGTTACTGACAATTCTAATCATATAAGTTTTTGCAGATACACTCAAACCCAGACTATGCAAGGTCAGTTCACACAGTCACACCAGGTTTAACTTTCCACAGTTGTTTGTTGTTTGTTTTTTTGGGTTTTGTTTAATTAAAAAAAAAAAAAAAACAAAAACAAACCAAACACACACGAATGAGCACATTTGGAGATGTAAGAGCTTATTATAGGTTAATGTGATTTTTAGTTTTTTTAAGCAAAAGACCATACAGTGAAATGCTAAGAGTCTCTGAGGTGTGCAGGTGATTTCTAAATTATGGTGCTGAGAAATCATTGCTTTAGTTAATAAATCAGAAAGTGGTTTGAAGACAGACAGATTTATATTATTTGTATTTCCTGCTAAAATATTTCACTATTGTTGTCTGCAGAGACTTTGATCAATTTGTAAGTCATTATTTTCCTCAGGTGGGAAATGAACATTGTATATAAAGTTTTATTCCTGGAGATGGTCCTAATCAGAACACCCAGCTTGTTATGAGAGTCCTAGGGAGACAGCACTCGGTTATACTCTAATACAAATAGCCTGGCACACAGAACCCTGTGTAAAGGGAATGTATACAATTTCATTTTTTTATAATACAATTTTTCTAAAACCCTCTGAAGTTAAAAGGAAAGCCAAACAAGTGTTTAGAAAGATAAGGAGAGGAAAAATAATAATAATAAAAAAAGGATACTCTCAAAAGCCTTTTTCCTGTGGGTATTTGTAAAGAATAGAACCTTTTCGAATAGTTATTACTGCACTCACCTATAGGATGTAGATTTTTTTTTTTCCAAACAAACTTACTGTTCAGTATACGTGTGGTTAATGGGCTTCTGTGACATGGAAGTGCTACAGGGACTCATTGTATTCATCTCTTCCTGATGTCCTTTAAGTCAATATTAGTTTATAGAGAAGTGCCACAGTGCAATTAATTTGTCCTTCAAAGAATTCAGATTAATAAATCAGTCTCCTTCTCCTCCTCCCTTTTTCTGCACGCTTCATGGTGAGGTAAACATTTGCAACAGCCAAAACTCAAAAGGCTGAAAGGTCTAATTCAGAAGGGGCTCCCCAAACAGGATGCTTATCTTAAACATACAAATTTATCCAAACCTTTTCAAGTTTACCTTTTTCTATATGCCACTATTTTCTTTCCACCTCACTCAAGCTATGCTCCTTACCCTTAAAATTTTTTGTTTGTGGTGGTTCTTTTTGTTAGATATGGATGAAATAAATTTTTTAAAAGTCTAGTTTTCATTGTACTGAGCAGAATGCAATCTATTTCTGGGTTCAGCAAATCTCAGATAAATACTTTCCTGCCTCTCTGTGATTTCCAGTAGTCCTCTGTAACTCTCTGTCTTGCTGAAATCCTTCCCCACCTAACAACCTCCTCTGCACAGGCTACTGTCTTCAGATCCTGTTAGTTCTTGGGAACTCCAGGGAGACGCCAAGTGTTAGGATGTAAATGAAGTAGGCTACCAGAGAAGGTGACAGGTCAGAGATGTACACCTCATTCGTCACATCACACTTTAAGATCAGGGCATATATCAGGTCAGGTAACTCTGTAGGTCAGGTTGGGAGTGGGGGCTATGGAGTCTCTTGAGGTTTATAAGGTAGAAAGGAGAAGTATGAAATAGAAGTGTCAAAAAAAGCTGGGGGGAAAAAAAACAGATGCATCTCAAAGGACAGAGGCAAAAGGTCTAAAACGGGAAGAAATCAAGTTTCTCAGAACTTTTTCAGAAATCCTTGACTACTTCACTGATCTCTGCCTTCATCTGTAATCCCTTATTTGTCAGACTCCCTCAGCTCTCTCCTATGACTCCAGAGAAACTTGCATCCTCTTTTAAGTCTGACTCTCATTCTGCAGTGATGGAAGCTAGCAGTAGAGAGAAGGTCTCACCATCACTACTTCTCTCCTGCTTTAATTAGAAATGAAGTAGTTTTTTCCATAGCTTTTGTTCTTCCTGCCCCTTCTACCAGGAATAAAAAAAGAATTTTCTTCAGAGTGTAGCAAATAAGACATAAGGAACATACAACTGTGTTAAATTTCTAAGTTTCAGGGTTCCCTGAATTTTGTTGGGATTTGGGGTTTTTTTGCTGCTCTGTTTGAGGACTAGATTGCCAGCATTTCTGAATGCAAAGATGAAATTTATTCCAGTTTGAATCCACTTCTTGGGCTATTCCTTAGTTACTGTGGAGTGAGTAGTAAGTGATAATAGCAGCGAGTCTTTCAAATGCTCTGCAGCTGATACTACATCCTGATGAAATATACCTGATGAAACCTCTCACTCCACCAAATAAATTTTTGATGTATGATTATCACCAGACTAGAGTGATATTCAGCCTTCAATACAGAATCACAGAAGGGGCCCACAAAGATAATCGAGTGCAACTCTTAAATGAATGCCCTGTATGGGGATCAAACCTGCAACCTTGATGTTATTAGGACCGTGCTCTAACCAAGTGAGCTAATCTCAGGTGATTCTATCTGTAATGGAAGGGGAATAAAACCTATCTCTAATATTGCATGTTCATTACAGCAGTGTCTTGACAATAGAGATTCAAACCTCTTTGTGAAGAGGGAAAACAAAATTCAAGTTCCCACATCCTAAACAAACATTTTACCAACAGCTCTAGAGTAAACCCAGTAGCACAAAGATTCTTCTATGTAAGTACAAGTAGAACTCATTCCCTTGAAACGAAACAGTTACTATATGATCAGACTAGAAACTTTTATTTTTGTACAGACTTTGCACCAATATTGGCAAGATTATATTTCAGTGATTGCTTGTAAAACAAAGGACACAAACAATCCAAAAGCCCCAAACTATGCTGCCGGTTAGTCAGCTTCCTGTATGGCCGTACTCAGGAAACTTAAGTTTAGGTTTTCAAGTTCTTGGAAATTGCAACTGCAAGGGGTGGTGTTCAGGCACAATAGCACCCTATTCACTGCCTGAAGGAAACAACTCCTATTCTTCACAAAATCACAGAATCCCTTTGCTTAGAAAAGATGTTTAAGACCATCAAGTCCAACAATTCACCCAGCACTGCCAAGCCCACTACTAAATCATGACCCCAAGTGCCACATTTACACATCTTTTATATACCTCCCTGGATGGTGACTCCACCACTTCCCTGGAAAGTCTGTCCCAATGCTTGACAACACTTTTGGTGAAGAAATAATTCCTGATAGGAAATTCATTCATCCTAAACTCAGACATTACATCCTTGAACATAGGCCCCTTTGAAAGTGCTGTGCTTGTAGTCTTGTGCTTTTTGCACTATTCCTGAAATAACAGAAATGGAGAAATTACAAAGGAGAATGGAGACCATTACAAATCTAGAGGTTTACATAGGAACACGATCACACAATGGGTCCTATTGGAAGGGACCAGAGTGGGTCATCTTGTCCCACCTTCCTGCTCAAGCAGGGTTATCTTAGAGCACATTGAACAGGATTCCATCCAGATTTCTTTTCTAAAAAGCAAAAACTATGTAACAGGGAAAATCTGAGAGAAAAAATTTAAGAAGATTCTCTTTCCATTAGCTCTGTAAAAAATGTAATCATTAAAAAGAGAACATCATATATTTATTAACAATTTTTTCTCTTTGTAGATGCAAAACCAGTTAGTGACCTCAACCTAGTTTTGTCAAATTGCCCAAGTCCTGATTTTTTTTTTTTATAATCTCTGCTCAAAGTGAATAGAAAATTTTAGGACATAGAACGCCATGAAACAACATCTATATCCTTTTACACATGTGTAAGCCCTTAAAACAAAAATGTAGTCATAATTATCAGAATATTTCCTACAGGTATTAACATTCATATATATCAAGTGAGTAAAGTGTATATAAGTCGTGAGTGAGCATCTCAGTCCCACTGTCATGGTTTAATCCAGGTCTTAAGCTTCTGAGGGAAGAGAAATAGTCTCTCAAAGGTTATTTCCATATCTGTCAGTCACCTACATAGAGGACATTACAGGTGGTAAAATATGCCGTCCTGAGCACTCAGGCTAAATAAAGAGGGGTCCTGTTAGGAAGTTAGCTAGTAAAGTTTAAAAAATTACTCGACATTTGCTGCAAAATAAGTTTGTGTACAAATGTTGTTACAGCAAAAAAAAATTCTCTACAAGTTCACACTCTTATTTTATGGTAGCTTGTTTGTAATTTGCATTTGTAATGCAAAATACCAGTTACTCAAAATGCTTTGTTTTAATTAACCTTAAAAAAGGAGTGGTGGATCCAGAAACATTTCCCTAAAGTTAGATCTATGATGGAGACAAGAAAGAAATGGAAGTGGAAGTAGTGGAAAAAATGTAGTGCAATTTCAAAGTGAGTTTGCAGCAAGTCATCAGTCAGGGATTTAGGAATAAGAAATGTGGTAACTTAGCTTGCTAATAGGACTGGCTGAAAGCTGAATTTTCATTAATTAAATAATACTATTGTTATGTTGTTTTTTCCTAAGATGAAAAAGCAAAATAACCTTTTTCACAAAGTTCAAAAACCAATAAAAATATTCCCATTTTTAGTCAATTTGTTATTGTCATATATTGCTATGAATCATTGCAGTGTCTTCCTCTCTCTCTACATAAAATGTTTGTTTTATAAATGTCAGAAACCTCTTGACAGAAATTTCTACAACCAGCATTCAGAGTTGAATATGCATCTTGTGGGATTGTCTCTCTTCAATATTTAAGGCATTTTAGATGGGAAATATTGGTATGAAAATGTATTGATCCACTGTATGTAACTGTGAAAGAAATAAACAACTCTGGCAGTCTCATACTATTTACTATTAATTACACCATGTAAATTAGTTCTGATCTTGAAATAGAGAATTTATTTACACATGCTTAAAAGCTACTCATCCCCCTAGTTGATACAATATTGTTTGAAAACTCAGTTAAAGGGGATTATCTGACTGGAAGTTGTTGTTAGCCTTAATGGTGAGACATAGTACTACAATTCCTGCAGGAAATGGGGTAATTTTTTCCCTAGCTGCATATTCTGGTCAAGCTGAGATCAAACATCCTGATTATTTTTGGCAAAAGAATCTCTGAAGCTTGTTGAATTTTTCTGCAATATTACTTACTGTTTGGCTTCTTGGGACTCTGCACTGTTCCTACTCAGTGCTCAGCTGGAACCACTTTCCAGGAATTTCATTGGAATATTTTATTACCAGTTTAATCTCTATTTCTTTCCTTTTTCGTGTTTTCATGTGATCCTATTTTTCACAATAGTTAATAATTTTTTTTTTTTTTTAATTTGTTTAAAAGACATTCTATGACCAATCAGAAGCACCACAATTGCTCTTTGTATAGGCATCTGCCTGTCTCTTAGAGGTGGATAGTCATGCCATGTCTGGGAGTAAATTTATGTTCAGAATTACTGCTTTATGAATTTGGTTGTGTGATACAAAAAGAGAAACTACCGGGTCCCCTCATACACAGCCTTACCTAATGCTTAATGATTAAAGCAAATGTCTTTTTTTTTTTCCTTTTGCCATTCCTTTACTTTCTGTTTTAAATCCACAGTATCTGTTATATAGCTTTTTGTGGCAGAAGTTAAACTAATTTCTCCTCTGATAATAGAAAGTAAAAACCTGAGCTTAATTCCTTGTTTGAGCTATGTTTATAGTTTATTTGTAGCACCAAACTGAAAAACCTGTATTTATAACCTGAAGGAAGTGCAGATAGAATAAACTTAGGCAAGTTACCATACTGTTTTGATAGTGGACAGTATTTGGTGAAATGGTGGGACAGACTGTTGTTTTGCAAGCTACCACATCAAAGCACAGTGTCTTTCCTCTCTACTGTTAAAAGGAACTGATGGGAATCGGAGAATGATAGACAGTTTTCTTAATTCAGGCCTTTGAAGGTTGGATAGTCTCAACCTATTAATAAAAGAAGAGTATTGTGACCATATGTCTCATCTGTCTGATATTTGGCTTCAAAATCATATGATGCTATATACACACACAGGCTGCATTCATATATCTGGGAATTGCCAGTGGTCATAAAGTATTAACATTTTTCTTACTCTAAAATGCCAAATCAGAAGAGGCTGTCTGCAGTTTAACAATAACTGATTTACTTTTTTGTTCTTACAGAAATTGTTGGTGATTGTGAGTGAGGTACCCTACTTTTAGTTCTTTTAAAGTGGATTTTTCTATCATCTATATTTACTTTGCTACAATGGTAACCTGTACCACTACTGAAACATGTTCAATTACAATAGTGAATAATAATTTGTCATAGTCTCATTCCAAAATAAATGGAAGGTCAGGGAACAAAGTGAAACAGACCACCTGGTCCTGGGGCTGCATGGGAGAAATCTCTCAATTAGAGAGACTTAAGGTGGGAAAAAGAGTCCTGAATTGATCAGTAGGACATCATGCTGTTGTGAGGCTTATGATATAGATTAGATACTGCTAAGATAGGAGATGAAAATGAGTTAAGTTCTGCCAGTGTGTGTTGGTGAATCTGGATAGATTTGTAAGGGTACTAAAGAATCTGAACACAATCCAAATTTTAGATTGTTTCTGTGCAAATTTGCATCATCTGCTAGAGTTGGTATAAATCCAAAGACTGAACTGGATCCTAGTCTGATGCCCATTTCATGAACGAAATGAGATGGGATTGACAACAAAAATCTGACTTGGAGGGGGAAAGAATATTTTCTGCCATTAATTTTTACTGCTATACCAGAGCCGAGCATGTACGGAGGACTGCATTCCACTTTTACAGCTCCTCTTCCCTGATTCCAAAACAATGAGGAAATTTTTCCAATCTCTGACATAAACTAATGCAGACTAATTACAGTTCTACCTGGGTTTTGTTTCATACTAGGAAGGTTGTTTGTGGACAAGCGTTAGCTAAACAAGTTCTTCAAATACACTACTTCCCTGGCCTTACTCTGACCTGAATTTTAAGTACAGAGCTGTCTTGCTAATGCTATGCCAGTTAAGTGAGCCTTGAGCTGGGGCAAATGCCTAGTATTTTTATTCTCCTTCCTAATTTATTGCAGAGTGCATGGCAAGAGAATTAGAGCCTCCAGTTTGGGAACAAAGTGCACTTGATTTGAAATTTTAGAGGGAACCCTACTCTGAGTTATTCATTTCAAGAATGGATTGTTCTTGGAAGGCATATGTTCTGTTCATTGAAAAGAACATGATTCAAATATCAAATCAGTCTATAGTTTGAGAGTTTTGCCCTCTCACAGGGGCTAGACATGCTGGGGTACGTGCTGCTGGTTATTATCTGTAATCTAAATCAGACTTCAGTTGTGCAGCTTCTAACAGGGAGGTGACATTTACTTCCAGCCCTATTTAGCTTTACAGTTACTGCATTAACCTTGCAAATTAGCCTGTCTGACCCTACCAGTCACATACAAAATCTTCAGATGGCTGAGCTCTGTTTAACTGAATATGCCTTCTAGGAATGTGGCAAATGATGATGGGTGCCCCAGAGCCCATTTCATGTGCACCACCCTTGGGAGTTTGACCAAGCCCCAGCCTGACCCAGTGATAGTAGTGTCTGCTGGCTCATTTCCTCCTACCAGTGACAAATTGTCTGTTCTCCTGCCGCTCTTTGCTGATGACATGTTCTTGTCTCAGCACAAATGTTACAACTGAATTGCTTGTAAACCAGATGTGGCCTGTGGTCTATGGGCTTGCCATCCCTCTTCTATGGAAGAGGAGAAAGTCTTCTGTGAAAAATGGAAGGGCTTTTTATGGGTTGGAAAAGCAGTTTCACTTCTACTGAGAGTGCAAATGTAAAAATGTGTACCAATCTTCAGGAAAAATAGAACTGTCAAAATTTTCCTTGAATATAAATGCACAAGTAATTTCATGTCAGTATTGTCCTAATATTATATGTGAAACATATTTGCATGCCATAATTTTTATAAATATCTAAAAAATTCTGTAGGTCTATATAACATTTATTGCATATAGACTATAGTGGATATAGTGATTTATGGAAAATTTAAAGGTTGTGGTAAAAACACTTACACTAACTTGAAAAGTACTGCTGAAGAGTTAGCTGTCCCTGTCTAGAAATTGCAGTATGTTCATGATCTATAGCTTTTTCATGTGTGCGGATATGCACGTATCTATCAATACCTTTTTTTTAATATATGTAAAATACAAACATATCACTAACTGTACATATCACTAACTGCATGTTGAGTTCCAACAAGAAAAATTCACTTTTCAGTATGTACCACAACCCAGTAATACATGCACACACACATGCGCAAAAGAAGCAGTTGTAAATGCCATTGTGTAGTAGCTATCGTGTCATTACAGTTCATTCCTGGAAGATACTTGCTGAAAGTATACATGTTAACTATCTCTACTCTCAATTTGCAGTGTATTCACAAACTATTCATATATCCAGTTTTATTTACACTGAGGAATACTACCTCCAAGGAGAAAAATGAAATAAACTTTCTTATTATATACAGGAATAAAGAAGTGGGCAAAGACTTCTTTAAGTAGTACTTACAGCAGTTTCAACGAGGAATTCAAAAGTGAAATAGACTTGATTTTATGTACATTGTATCTTTGAGTTATTAAAGTCTTTAAAACTAAAATTCAGAGGCTGAATTTTTGAAGTAGAAAGAAACTGCATTTAATTTGATTTAGATGTCTGTAAAGCCAACTATAACCATATCTATCGTGGGAATTGAATGTGAAATATTTTCATTACTAATCTGGTGTTGATGGAAATCTTTTATGATTTTGGCATGCCTACTGTCAGATTAAAAAGCATGAATATAGTAAGAAGAATGGGTTTATTATTTGTCTCTATTTCCCTGCCTGTCTATAAGTGTCTTTGTGCAACTATTCTATTAATATCATGACAGTATAATAAGGTAACCATAGATGTCTGCCTGATTTTAAAAGCTCTCTAATAATCAAGGTGAGGCCAAATTGCGAACTGTTCTGCCCACAGATATTTTGAGGCACAAAATTGAAAGTGTAGAATGTGATATCCATAGGTTGTATTAGATTAAATAATCATCATGGATCTGTGTAGTATACGCATAAATTGTATCTTTGACAGCAGATCTTGTAAAAAGCATGAATTTTGTCTGACCAAAGATCCTTTATTATTGAAACAGCAACCAGGATTTAGATAGGACAATGGATGTTTAATGCTGGTCATTTCTATATTTACCAACCACCTCACCCTGTCTACTGGGACTCCCACAGTGACCATTTCCCAGAGACAGTGTTTTTCCAGACTGTCAAGTGTTTACTCATTTATCATACATAAACAGAAGTTTAATGGTAATAAAGAGAAGGTGTGGAAATATTCTCACTTCATAGGATAGAGTGGAAGTATCTAAAATATTCTAAACCAGTCTCATCTCTGACTCTACAGGCAGCGAAGAGACATTGACAGCATTTCAGTTGACAGCCATTGCAAGATTTAGCATGTGATCATTATGTTTTTCATGGAAACTTGGCAGAATGTATCAAATTCCTCTCATTCTCTTACTCTTGCTTCCTTTTTTTCCATACTTTTGTACTGTATATACCGTATCCCATTTCAGAACAACAGTGAGTGACTTCAGACATTTCTCAGGGATTATCACACTTCATGGGCAGTTGTATATCCAAGGCATCTAAAATTGCCCCAGAAATGCTTTGTTTGGAATATCTTGCTACTCAAATGGGGCTAGAGATACTCCACCTCACCTCCTACCAGCTGAAACAGGCAGATATTGAACAGAGGCAAGATAACAGATTTGTTCTAATTCACAGTAGACAATCAAAGAAGCACACACTAGCTGAAAAAATTGAATCTGATTTATGGGCTTGTTCAATCTCCCTGAGTTCCTGTTAACTTTGGGAAGGGGGAGGTAAGATTCGTCCACACTTCACAGTGTGTATTCAGCTTCTTTCAGAAAGCAGCTGTCACAGACTACCTGTAATTTGCTGGTTTGCTCTAAAGTGCAGTTGGTTGTAAGAGAAATACAAATCTCCATTTTTACCTGCTACTGAGAAACCATGAAGTGGCTATTTAAAGACACTAATTTATGCAATTTAGGTTTGGGTCACATTCATTTATCAGAAGTTCAGTGTAGTGGAAAAACTCCTCCTCCTGAATTGTTTTCCTGAGATTTATTGAAAGAGGCCTAAAGTACCTTGATGTATTTCAGAGGTTACTTCTATATCAGTGAATGAGGCTAACTCCAGATGGAGATGAGAGATGGCATTTTGCCAAGACAAGAGCTACAGCTTTCTGTGGGCAGTTCCCAGCATGGGCAATCACCAACCAGAATTCCTGCGTTTACAGCTTTACTTCCCAATGGCTGGTCTCAGTTAACTCCTCTCCTGTTTCCCTTCCTTAAATTTGTCCTTTTCCACTATGAAGGCATGATGTGGTAAAATCACACCCTCTTGCTGCTATGCTTCTATTGATCATTTTAGTGATGTTATATACAATGTTGCTTAATGTACTTGTTAATTATTATCTGAAACTGTAAACACAAGGTGACTAGTTCTATTGTATCCTGTAACTGCAAAGCGATGGGCTTGTGTAAGTTGGTGAATAATTTGGCCCTAAATCAGAAAAATATTTTGCTTTGTAAAACTGTCAGGAAAAGGTTTGAGTGTTTTGTCTGTTTATGCAATGCATAGTGAAGCCCCCTTTTCCTTAAGGCAGTGCCTTGACAGAAATATTAGATAGCAATAGAAGTAAAAGACTTTAAAAGTTGTATGACCAGTACAAGAACTCTCTGTGCCTGAAAGCATTCAGTGACTTGCAGCAAACTGCCTTGACTTTTGTAAACATAATGGGAAAAATAACCTTGTTTTCTGGTTGCTCTGTGAGCTGTTGTACTGCATTGGCCCTTTCTCACCTTAATTTCACCCCTCTCCTAGTATAAATCAAATTTTCTTGCTCATACACCATCTTATCTTTGGCTTAAAAATTCAATTCATACCACAGACTTTGTATAGCTTATGCCATACAGGCCTCTCACAAACTTCACAGCTACATGCCAAAGATACAGTAAGATAGGAAAAGTAGAAAAACATTCCTGCTTGACATGGATGTGAAAATAAGAACTTGTGTTTTCATCCTCCATGTTTTTATGAAGTGACACGGTCTTTGTTATGTTTCCCTCTTCTGCATTTCAAAAATATCCAGAAATTGTCAAGACTGGCACAATATTTTCTACTTTTTGCCTAGGAAGAATGATCAAAGGATGCAGAAATAGCTTTTATGTTCCATAATAATGGTCTTGCTAGAGTGAGTTTTAAAAATTTCCATGCCTGTAGAGGCCTGGTTTAGAATACACATCGTGAAAACAATTTCCCATCACTTTGAATAAAAGGCAAGGATGATTTTTCATGTTGTGAACAGGCATTTACTTGTAGATGTCTCAGTGCACCCAAAACTCTGCAATCCCCGCTGGAACATGTAGCAGAGATATGTGGATACAAGGAAAGGGATAAATAAAAGAGAATGAATACCAACACAGAAGAAAGCAAAGGGAGCAGGGGGTGTTCTATTAACCTATTTGGTATCTTGTAGAGGTAACTCCATGTCTTTTGGACACCTATGCTGGATAAAAGCCCACTGCCACCAGCTCTATGTGGGAAAAGACCTATCTTTTATCTTTTTTAAAGTTCAATTTTTCCACACTGTTGGACTTTAAGAGACTACTACCTTACAGGCCTAAAGTCAGCATAAGGTTTTCTGACCTTCTTCAGCAAATCACTTTCTTAGTATGTCCATGTGCATTTTGTGTTCCTTCGGAACTCCCTTGAAGGAGTTTCTTACTTGGGCAGCTTGGTATGTGATCACCAGAAGGACAAGGCCTGAGAACCTGTAAAATTCATTTATATTTTAATGAAAACCTTGAAACAGAAAATAGTAACTCAACTGAATGGACCATGACTTATAGAAGGAGGTTTCAGTTTACCATTGATTTCTCTACATTTTTACTACTAGAGTAACTCATTCTTCTCAAGTGGTTGAAGCTAATGTGGATGCTGGAGAGTGTTTATTTCTCAGGGAGACCCCTAGAACTGCATCAAGGCAGAGCCCAAATTGCAAAAGTGACCTCCTGGATCCCTTGCTCATGTTAGACAATCCTTCTGTTGCCCACGAAGCCCAAAGTATTTCTGAGATATGTACAATGCAGGACTCCTTGTCTTAATATTTATGGGTATTGGAGTTGTCTTCCCTTATGAAGTATCAGGCCTCTCTTTTAACATCATCTGTAAACAACAACCTTTGAATAACAATTTGGGGGGATAGGGATGGTATAGTCTTTTATGGTTTTATTGGTTCTACTGTCTGCTGTGCAAAACCGTACCATAGCACTCCTGGGAACTCTTTCAGAAGCAGGGTGATCCACCTGGACCCGTACTGAAACACTGTGTGGTAGAGATGAGAGGCCACTGACAAGGCCAATGCCATTCCAAAGTTGTGCAGCTGCTGCCTTTGGGAATGCTGATAAGACACCTACTGGCTTGAGAGCATATGAGCAGCCAGGCCATTGTCTTGACAGCCTTGTGTCTTAGCTCCAGGAAGACCTGAAGTATTTCTGGCATAGGTCATTAATGGATAAAAAAAGCATGTGAACTTCAGCAATCAGTCTGCTGGGTAATGTCCCAGGGCAAAGATGAGCAAGGAGCACTTTAGAAAAGGGGGGGGTGGGGAGGAGCAACAGATCGAGCCAAGTGGGGTCTGTACTTTGTTCTTGTATTTTTACTGGCAGAAACACTGCTATAGTCTTTTGCAAAGCTTCAGAGTTCTCAGTTTACTGTGACTAACTCTTGGATCAAGCTATCAAAATGCAGTTGTAAGAACTCAAGAGAATCAGGATATGGAAATTATTATGGCATATACTAGACAATCCCAAGATTTGTTTTAAAACTTCAGGGTCCTATAAACAGACTCTTCAACCTTCTTGATATTTTAACTCTATAACTAAGTGTCCATGAAAAATATGGGACATGACTTTAGTGTTTGCCTGTCTAAATTCTTATTCTGCTTCTGTGATTTCAGTATCACTTGGTCACTACAGTTATTAGTAAACTCATTTTTTGTGTTAATCATATGTTCCAATTTTTTCCATACTGCATTCCCTGTGTTGAAAGCATTTTTTTAGAGGAGAAGAAAGGGGTGTGCTGAAAAACAGTAACTTTTTTGTATGACAATCAAGAAGTATTTGATGTATTCATTTTTTTTTTCTATTTCCTTAAGTGAAAAGTAGGGAGGGGAGAAGAAGAAAACCTCTTTAGCCTTAAGGAACATATAGAAGTGTGTTGGTATAAGTATTTTAATAGAGATGTACAGAAGAAGCCAAGCGTATTTGTTACTGGTAAAGAAAAATATCAAATAGTAAACAATTCTGTATTTACACTCTGTTAAGGCTAAGGATTTTTTTTCTATATTATTGTTGAAAAATGAAATAATATATGCATTTCATATATCTCAATCTGAGAGCTAAATAGCCATTTCACATGTAGCTATTCACACCAGTTCCATTTGGCCAGTGGGAATACATTGGTGTGGGATCAGTTCTTGATTTGTCAAGGTCAGTCATCTAAACAGTATGTAAAACCGTACATTTGCAAGGAAAGACAATCCCTTAATTGCTAGTGGAGGCTGGTGACATCTGAAAGTGGATAGGCAAAACTGTCATAGGTCCAAGACCAGAGCCAGTTCAGAGCATCTGGTAAAGATCACAGAGTGTTAAACTCACATCTGCCTGTGACACAGAGCCTTGTCTGTTAACTGCAATCCTGTGTATCAAGTTGCACAAACAAATGCGGATTTTAAGATCACTTATTAGGTGGCTACTTTGCAAACTCCATTCTCTATCTTCAACTTTAGTGCAATATCAAACATTCCAGGGGATGGATGGCTATTTTATTTTAACTGTGTAAGAGCAAATATATTACTTGACCTTTCTCCTTTATGCATTTCTCTATATGTGTATGCAGATATTATTCAGCTGCATACAAAGATCATCTGTTGTGCATATCTGTAAATGGTAAGGATAGAATTGAACAGAAATTGTGTATCTATATAATAAAAGTTCTCACAGTGTTGCAGTAAATGAGAGTAATTAATGCTCTTGGAAGAACTGGCAAGCAAAATTATGAAAAAATGAAAAACACTCTTTTTAGGTTTTTTAAAAAATCAGTTTAGTCAAAGCAAGATATGGATAGTGCTAACTGACTGTAATGACTTTGAAATAGAGCTTTTTTCATGTGAAACAGGTCAGGAAAGTCACAGCTTAGTAAGATAACCATTGCATATGTGAATCAGTTTGGCTAGTATTTTTCACTTTTTGGAATTTGTGCTTATGTTGGTTATTTTCTAGTTAGCAGAACCACACAATTTACAGACATTAAAATCTACTCACCTGCAGCTATAATATATAGTCCTTTTGATACTATATGGTAAACTCTTGCCAAATTGGAAACTAGGCCCCTAAATTTTATACCAACATTTCCATTCAGTAATAGGTAGTAGCTGTTCAAAATGCCACATTGCAGTATTTTCCTTAGCAAGCCAGCAAGGTATAAGCACACAAATTGCGTGTGCAGTAGTATAATCTCATTAATGCATAAAGCCTTTATCAGAGTTTCTGCTGAAGGTCTTTTCTGACATACAGCAGAGTAGGGTTTCAGCAATTAAACATCTGAAGAGAGGGCTCCTGATGTTATGGGGGTTTGTGCAGGTACCTGTGCTGCAGTTCTCCCAGTGGCTATCTGTGCCCGCAGAAGTAGGCAGAACCTGTGTGGCTTCTGTCCTCCCGGCAGATTTTGCGGTTCCTTTTTGGTGGCATAAACTTAGGAGGTGAATGTGACAGAACCTACTGTTACTCTCAGACTGAGGAGATTTACCAAGCAAAGGTAATGCCAAAACATGTAAATCAGGATATTTGCGTAGTTATGAACGGATTGAAATGCAACAGTAGGGTGTGGTTAAGGTAATAGCCCAACTGTGTCTCCCATGATGTGAAAAGAGGTTGCAGCACAGATGTGGGATTGAGACAGTGCTGGTCAGATGAACTTCTATTGTATGACCCGTTTCAATTCATTCAGCCTCTAAGAATCAGGAAGGCTGCTGCCACTCATGCCACTGCTGCTTGCTGTCATGGTTGGCTTGTGCCCTTTGCTCAGAGGCACAGACCCCTTCTGTTCACTTCTGCAGATCATCTCTGCTGCAAGGATCAGGGGAGGCGGAGGGAAGGAGGACTAGGAATTGAACTCTTACTTGCTGTAGAAGTGTTGGACAAAGTCCTGAAAAGCAGAGAAGAGTTTGGGAAAGCTGGCAGAGTGGCAAGTTGAAGAGAGAGCTTCCTCTCTAAGCAGGTTCTATCGATCAGAAACTATTTGTGGCCTTGATTTTTTGGAAGCTGAAAGCTGCTTGGAGTAGAACTTATATTGAAGCTGCTTACTGAAAAACTGAAAGACCTTATCTAATAATTTTGTTGCTTTATCAGTTTGTTCTGGAAAATAATTTCTTAATATGTTATTGGAGAACAGCTTTGGCAGTATTATGTTGGTGCGACTCTCAGGGCAAATAGCTGCTGAGGCAAAAATGTCGCATAGGAAAAGTTACCTCATAACAGAGTCCTACATAGTAAGTTTTGTAGTTAGATTTATATGCTGAGAAATCAAGTAGTCACTGATGTTTGATGCAAGTGTCTCCAAAAGCTTGGGTTTAACTGGATCATATCAGCAGAGGGAGAAGAAACAGAAACAGCTTTTTAAAGCTGGAAAAAACAGGATAGGGCAGGAGTACAGTACAGGAAGAAATGATGTGTGATGCACATGGCATCTGATTTTAATATGATGACTTTTTCTGCCCTCTTTGATTATGTATCTGGAGTTTGCCATTTGTTTTAATGTCCACGGATTGCCTGATTATTAAATTAAACATGACCTCTCTGTTTCTATCAACTTGAGAAAGAACTGTTGCTTTTGTAACTTTATAGATTGTTTTGTCAAGTAGATTTATGACCTATTTATTCGAATAGTTCCTATTATCTTCAAAAGATATTCCAGCTAGTCTGGCACCTTGCAGTAGCTTTGTACCTTTGCAGTAATTTAACTGAAGAGTTTGAAGATGATCGTTTCTTTTCCGCACTCTGAGATACAATCTTTCTCTCCTTACCCCTATCTATTTCTCCCTTGGTATTCTGGCTGCCAGTTTTAGTTCCTTGGACAGCACTGTGGCCTTTGAAGTCAGAAGATGAATGAATCTTTCCACATGATCAATAGGCATTTGGCCATCAAGTCTCCACAACACTATTTTTAAAAATAATTATAGAAGTTTCTCCTGAGAGAGAGGGGAAAATAAATTCTTGAATGGCTAGGCATTCATCAGGTGAGGCTGAGATAAGCAGATGAAATAGGGAGGCTGGATCAAACTGCTACAGCATTAAATTTTTATGCTTTTGCTTTAACATTTTTTGCTAGATGAGTTAACACTTGGCCCATTTGTAGTGTATATTTAGGTTGGAGTTTTTTTATTTTAACATATTCTTCCTTTTCTCGGTTTTTAATAATAAGTAGTGACATGCCAACATCTTCCCTTACACTTTAGCCTTCAAGTGGAGATTGGCACGCAGAACTTAAGCAGACCCATCTTGTCTAGGGGAATGCTATGGCTGTGGCAACCAAGGATCCATGGGCTCAACTTGCCAGCCCAGGTCAAACACTAATAGTCAAGAAGTTTTAGGGGACTAAGAGGCAAATGCAAACTGGGGGGATGAGGGTTGGAAGCATGAGAAAAACGAGGTTGGGACTCATTTAAAGAAAAAAATGTCTAGGTTGTGTCAGGTTCAGGGTATAGACAGAGCTGGCAGTGAAGGCCTGACGGATGGACAAGTTAGAAAAAATGGGCACACTGTTGGAATGACTATGCATGGTATTAGGCAGTAAATAGGGAATGAGTTATAAATGTCTATTAAAAAATTACTACAACTGATGGCAAGCTGTGAGTACATGTGGTGATGCACTAAAAATGCAGATTACTTATGACTGGAGTGTATCTTTTCAGAGAAGGCTACAGATGGACAAATTTACTAGAGAGATGTATAATGTAGCTACGATCTGCTTGAAAGGCAACAAACTCGAATGTTGCATGCACTTAATAAAATACAGGTCTTTCTATTTATTAATAGCATTTAGTTGAAAAAATGCATTAATCATAAACTAGATTTTTCCCATTTTCAGTAATTCTCATTTATTTCATTTAATACAGACTGGAGATACCACATCCTCATAGTCTTACAAATAAAAAGTTATGCAGTTTTCAGTGTAACTGTTTTGTAGAAGTAAGGGATCTAATCATGAATTACTAGAAGGATGAATAAGACTACAGTAAGGACTGTCAAAATGTATAGCTACTTGTAGTAATGAGCAAGCACCAGGAATATGTAGGATAGTGGAATATAATAAGAACAAATATGACAGTCGGGAATGGTATAGAATAGAATAGAACAGAACAGAATATTTTTAGTTGGAAGGGAACTACAAGTCCAACCACCTTACCATGTCGGGGCTGACCAAAAGTTACAGTATGCTATTAAGGGCATTGTTCAAATGTCTTTTAAAAATTGACAGTCTTGGGGCTTTGACCACCTCTCTAGGAAGCCTCTTCCAGTGTTGGACCAACTTTTCAGTAAGGCAATGGTTCCTAATGTCTACTCTAGACCTCCCCTGATGCAGCTTTGAGCCATTCCTGTGTGTCCTGTCACTGGACCCCAGACAGAAGACCTCAGCAGCTTTCTCTCTGTTTCCCCTCCTCAGGAAGGTGCAGAGATCAGCCTCTTTTTCTCCAAACCAGACAAACCCAAATCCTTAGTTGCCCCTCCACAGGACATGGCCTTCCAGCCCTTTCACCAGGTTTGCTGCTCTTCTCTGGATGCATTCAAATACCTTAACATCCTTCTTAAACCGTGAGGCCCAGATATGCACAGTTTTGACAGACTGATTATGCAGTGTTCATTGCACCCTGACAATGTAGATTATGTCTCTTAATTGAATCTCATTGCCTGCAGTCAGGGACCTCTCTTTAGTCCCTGTAAATCAATGAGACTGCAAGTGGACTGAGATCCTCCCCTAAATGTATGGAGTAGGAGATCAGGGTTTTAGCAAATGGCAAATATCAAATGTTTCAAAGTTTGACTTTAAAATGTAAAGGTGTGTTCATCCTCAGAAATAAGCCTTTTATAAATCTGCTTCTTCTGTCTGTATGAAAATGAGGAATATGCAAGAACAGGATTTTTCAGTATACTGAATTACATCAAGTAATTTCAGAAACTGAAAGTAAGGCAAGCCCAACTGTTTTCAGGCTTTAAACGTTGTCCCAGATGTGCTTGGAATTTTGGGGAGAATTTTTCAACTCATGAATTTTAATTCCTGTCCATTTAAGATCTTTTGCTTACTCTGTGCATGTTTTATTCTGTTAATTGAACTCCTACTGTATTTTGATTTCATACACACAATTGCACTGGGGTGTTTAGCTTTTAACTCTTTGTGCTAAAAGAACTTCAGTTATCAATGTAAAGAGTTATGAATGCCCAAAAAAAAAAAAAAAAGGAACACACCCAAACCCACAAACCCAAACCAGCAAAAAACCAGTGAAAGGTATAAAAATTGAACCAAAACAAATGGCAAAGAATTTCCAGTCCCTGATAGTATTTTTCTTGAACCCTTAGTGTTACTCCTGTATGAGAAAAAGCTTATCCAGAGGGAAGTCCTTAAGGCAAATGCTGCCATCTAGAGAGAAGCAAAAAGAAAGTGCACGATCTACTTAGTGATAGGATTTTCATTTCCAGGGAGCCCCAGGAGAAGCTGGACACAGAATGTCCACAGAATGTCCACAGAATGGACTACAATGACAGATATGGGAGCCATGGGGTTATCTTTTCAACAGCTGCAGCCTGAAAATAGTCAGGTAATTCCCACAAACACTGAGCAAAAAAACATTGAGAACATCCTGACAAAGGATTTTGAGTATGTATCAGGGATACTGAATGCCTCTTCTTAACCAGTTCAAATCATTTTGTGTTGCACGCTTTTTCCTCTGCATTTCCTTTTTTTTCTGAGAAAAACTTTCATTCTAAATTTATTTTGTTTAAAGGAAGAAATGCAAAAGAAGCTTGCATTATTTGCTACTTATTGTTCATCTGCCTTTTTTTTTCCACATCACAAAACCTCTGTTTGCTCTTCAGCTGGTTTTGAGAACTAGGATTGCAAAATTCAAATAGAATGACAAACACAAAGAAACCACTGAAAATACCTGAAAGACAAGAAAGAAAAGATGGGATTTACCTTGTCTCAGTATATTATGTGTGCAGCTATATAAACATCCCAGCGTGTTCGAAGGCTGAGCTATGCATGTTAAGCCTGAATGGCAAAAATGAATTCTTGTAGGTACTTTCAAAACTGTGCTATCAGTAGCACTTCTCTGGGTATAATGAAGATGGCTCATTAAGAGCTAGTGATTTAGAAGAGCCTGCAAATAATGCTGCACATGCTCAACTTTGTTATGTCCATTCATTTCAGTGAAATTATTTGTACAGTTCACCATGAGTGATTCAGAGTTCCAGTTTGAAATGTTCAAATGAATAAGCACAGTAAGAATAAACCTAGGCAGTTATGTTTCAATGTCAGTGCGTAAAACTATGTAATGAGTTGACAAGGTCTCTGTGAGGGTTATTTTTAATTACCAGTTTTCTTTAATGTGTTGTGCTGTTAATGGCTAACTGTATGTTGTCTTGGTAATGATGTAGGTAAGCAACATGTGAGAAGGAAAATAAGGCAACTTCTGTATCTGTACCTGAATAAGATTTGCAATCTGAGACTTTAGGATATCTTAGCTGCTTCTCCCTAAGTGGTGTCCTACAAGTGGAAAAGAATTATGGGAGAACCCTGTTTTTTTCCAAGTATATGCATATTTGCTGAGAAGTGTCCTTACAGGGCAGATAGTTGGTATTTTCACCTGAAAGTTGTGAAGGGGCTGGACGCACTTTGAATACTTTATTTAGGTGTATTTGTAACATATATAATCTCTACATATAAAAATGTAGAGATTTCAGAGTTCTGTAATTAAATCAATGAAAATAATTTTACAGAGTAATACTGGTTTTAAATACTGGTTGATAAGTGGGACATTTTCCTAATAATTGTAATGCATATTGGCATCAGTAATGTTTTCCACCTAGAAGCTTTTTCACCCTTCATATTTCATATCCAAATACTTTTCTGTCGTATTATTATATTTGTAAATTACTCAAACATAACCTATACACAACACAATGGAGTGAGAGGAAGGTCTAGTTCTGCCCTGCACCATAAAAATATTCTGCAGTCACAGAACAGATTGTCTTTTTTCTCCATACTTCTTTCTGGACTTTTGATACTGACATTTGTATCCAAAAGCCTTGATACATTAAACTTACTGTTCATTTTTTCTTTCAGTTATGAAGTTAGCTGGGTTTTAAGATCAGACATAGGAACTGCTGCAGCCCAAAAGCAATAATTACCAGCCATTTTTATATCACTGGTGAGGATGCTTCAAGTTTGAAGCAGTACAGGAAACTCAAGCTCTGCCTTTAAATACACAAAAAATACAGAAGGTTTTAAAATAGGTTTTCTCTCTGGCTGCCACAGAGGATTAAAGAAATGAAATATGCATTTCATAGTGATGCAAGGGCATGTTTTGAAGTGACAGTTCCATATGTTACCAAAAAAAAAAAAAAGAGAGAGAAAGAAAATCACAGATGCCTAAAAATGATGGGAAGCTTGTGAGTTTCCACAAACACATGAAAACTTTCCAAAGGCAAATTCCCTGCTTTCATTAAAATGCCCATGAGTGTCTTCTGTTCTCTAGCATATAGTACTGCCTATGAAAAACTTCAGCCTTCCAGAATGCCAGTGATGCAAATAGAATTCTCCATTTCTCTAGTGGAATATTTTTGCTCTTATTTAGAGTTATTTATTTGCTTTGCCAGATCCTCTTCTCACAGTTCTTTAGTGTGGTATGGTCACCTGGTTATTATGACTAGGGAGGTGCATCTTAATAAAAACAGAGATAAAATAGTTAAAATAGATTAAGAATGGGTTTGAAGTAAAATATCAAATTATTCATAAGATTTTGTGAAATAGTGTGGAATCTTTTGTCATCCTCTTTGTTTCTGGATCTATGTATCTGAACTTTTTACTTTTTCCAGGAATCACTGAACATAGTAATAAGATTGTTTGGAAAATGTTGATTATAAAGTGTCCCAGTGCGAACTCATGTTGCAATTACTAAAGTAGCAAGATTCAGAATTCAAATTTGAGTTCTTAAAAACAACAAATCCAGTACCTGTAGTAAGATTTCTAAACTATGGATTTGATTGGGAATTTGGGTGTCCGCATTTAACTGATAGATTTGGCCATGAAAAGCATGTTCATCCAGGATTAGAAACCTGTCTTAAGGCATGTGCTTTCTTGTTTTGGTTTGGTTTGGGTTTTTTTGGTGGTTTGGTATCATTTGTTTGTAGGGGGGTTTTTATTTCATGTCTCTTAGTGTGTTATTAGAAAGGTTAGAATTAGGTTTATTACTTAAGGATGAGAAGTCCTTATATTTTCCACTAGTAACATTTTTATTAGAGGCCACGAGGAGTATCCTAAAGCAGAAGGGAAGGAGCTGGACCTGGAATTAGATTTGGGTCTGTGAGCCAGTCCTGCTTGCATGGGGTAAAATTATTCAGGGGAGGCTGCTATTCAGGGTGGGCTTGAGAGACAAGAAAGAAACAGTGTCTGTTAATATGTGTGGGCATCTGTATTTTGCTGAAAAGTCTCTTTAAATGAAAATTGTCCACTATATGCTACAAAAATTTTTTTTTCAATGCAAATTGTAGGGGACAAAAGTTGCATGGATTTTGAATGCCTAAGATTCATTCCATTACAGGATGAAAACTTGGTATCACAAGAAGTCAGTGGAAAATTTCCCCCGAATTTTGTTAACTGCAGCTTCATTATCCAGTGATATTTTTGTCTTATCGTGTTTAAAAACAGCTTTGCAGACAAGCCAGTATCACCTGGAATCCAGGTTATGTTAAAACTTGCCAACCTGAAATGTCTTCCGACATCTCTAGACTGTTGATAGAGTGGAAATGGCTCTAGATTCCACACAAATTCAGAAAAAAATATGATTTCATTGAAATTTTCCATAACTTAGGAGCTTAGAATTGCATTTGTAGTACGTTCTGCTTTAGATAACCTATGAACATTATAAAAGCCCCCATAATTTATTTTTTACCACACTCACAGGGCATATCTTTGATTTTTAAACAACTTTTTGCTCAAAGCAACTGAACATATGCAGTGCAAATAAACAGATATAGGTATGCACAAACGCATGTATAAACTAGACTGTGCAACTTCCAAATGCGTCTGATATAGCTGCCATCAACATCAGTAAGTTTTCTCTCTTTTACTTGTTCCAGAACATCTTGCTGAACAAAATGTTAAGCTTTTCCCTTCTCTTCCTTTCTTTTCAAGTTAGAAGACAATACATTCAGTTTATTCCTGCGTCTGTTTAGACTTAGTAAATGTGGTTACCTCTTACATTAAGAGTCCTAGGTTATAATCCTGTTGGGGTTTTATTTTCATTCACTAGTATATTACAATGGTAATATTCTTCCTTTTATTCCTTTGAAGAAACTGTGCTAGCCCATGCCAGATAGGCTTTCTCTGTTCATAAATAGGAAACATTTAAAAACAGATGAACGAAATCGAAAGATCCTTTTAACAGTGGTTTGTAAATGGACATTTTACAGGAACATAACTGTTAGTAGCATAACTTGTATTATGTGCCTTTCTTTGTGTATTTATCACAAAATAAAACTCCATGCAAATTCAGTGTTACTAAACAGCGGTGTGGTGCCACAAGAACAGTGGTAGTTTGTAATCACTGTTTCATACTCAGTGTGACTGGACTGTGATGCAAATTTGAAGATCTAAGTGAGACTGCAGAGAGAAATGAGTTATTACAGGATCTGGGATCCAGTGAAGATTGGAGATAAAGACATTTTATTTTGGAACAAGCAGTAAAAAAATCCTGACTAGCTGGGACATTGATTTTATTTTGTCTAAAAGATGGCATACCCAGGATATAAATTCCTAACACTGTTCCAAAGTGCTTGGTTCAATACTGACATATAGGGAAACCTTCCAAGAAATCAATGCTTAGAACATCTATCTCAGACATAAGCATGCCTTAGTTTATAACCATTTTCTATGACATTTCTTGGGCCTAGTTTTTCTGCTGATTTGTTCTTCTTTGTATATTGACCCTTTTTGTCTGTACTAGATTCTTGGCGGGGGTTTATAACCTACACCATTGTGTAACAGGATTATTCTACCCTATCAGATACTGATGATCACAGAGTGACCTACCACAAAAGTTGTGATAAGAGTTCTCCGCCTCTCTAGAAAATGTGACAAGAGGAATGAAATGTTGACAGGTTTCAAAAGACTTCTCAGCTCTTCCTTCGGAAAAAAAGATTAATCAGTAAAATTCAAAAGAATATTCTATTTTCTGCAAACTGATGAGTCTGTGCTGTGTGTTGAACTATGCCCCCAATCACTCCTAAACCATTGTTGTTGCCTGATTTGATTGTCCAGTGACCTATGCTTGGCTTCTGTTTGTGCTGTCTGGGCTTAATGTTTGGTTTCCATCTATCATGATACTACCTTTCTCCCGAATGATAAACTCTGCATTCAGCTAATAGAAAGAGCTATAAAAATTAACCTAGTTAACTTTTATTAGCTTGTTTTGGTCAACTACAAACAGGGTGCGACAAGACGCACCCCTGACCTGAGCACCTTCATCATCAACTTCTGGCATGTGACATGCCTGCTATATGCCAGATAGTTATAGCTGATCTCTAAATGGCATTTTCAAAAACACATGCATTAGGCAGTCTTAAACTTGTAGTAAAACTTGAAATAGACCATGTAGTATAGCTATAGAAGTTGATGTAGCTTCCTGTACATCATGGAAGGGTGCTTTAACAAACCTCAACAAACAACCTATTTCTCTTTGGACTTACTGTCTATTCCCACATTCTCATCTGGAAGACAAATATTGCATTCACACAGTAGGATTCATCAGACCATATTCAGGTATCTACACCTAAACTGGTTGCTGCTGGCAGTCTGTGTGCTTGGAGGGGAGTGCAGCAAAGGCCACCTCAGAAATAGCTGTTGAAATACATCAGTTGAATAATTGTCTATAACTCTTTACAAGACTATATGGAGAAAACAGATAGTCTGCTGGGGCTCCCATCTCCAGTGTGGTCATCTCAAGTTCGGTGAGCTGGTTCTCTTTCATTAAGCCTTTTTTTAGGCCTACTAATACATCCCTTAAGGTATATGGCCACACTGAAAATACCTTTGGAGTCTGCTACATTTTTTCCCTTAGTTAAGCAAAGCTGCCTTTTTTTCATAACGTATACCATCATTTTTGGTTTATTCTTTTCCGGTTGTGGTTACCACATTTTTGAATACATAAATTAGAAGTGCTTTCAGCTTCCTCTAAATATGGTCCGGATATTTCAGAACATGTAAATTAGCAGTGCTTTCAGGTTCCTTTAAATTTGCAGAGCAGGACTGATATGCAAAGAACAGCCTGTGTTCTGTGGGTCATTCAACTGCCTACACATACCTTAACAATGCTTGGACAGTAAACATAATCTCAGGGTCTGGCCTGTAGTAGCTGCTGTTTCTCATGCTTCTGAATAGATTTTCTTTCAGTTTATAGTTAAAATCTTGCTACAGGTACTCTCTCCTGACAGCTGAATTAAGGGAATTAATAGAGGCAGGAATCCAAGTTTGCCAAAATGCAGACAAACTCCAAATCCCTTCCTACTCACTTCTTCTTGAGGTAAGAATCCCATTGCTGAAAAAAAGGATGTTGCCCACCTAAATGTTGTCCTAAATTAGTTCTAATATTTGCAAGTATTAATTTAGAGATGGATGCAATTGTATCTAAAGAGTGAGAAACAAAAGCACAACTGAAATGTGTTAGGTGATAGAAAATGCTGAATCTCAATAAAGATATTTCAATATGGCACCTGCAAATCAGACAATTTCATGCTTCTAAAAAGTAGCTAGAAGTAGCTAAGATGATGATTTTAAGCAATTAGAAAAGGAATCTCAGTGTAAAAGATGTTTAATGCATCACGGAAAATAAATTCATATTTACAGAGAAAAAACTAGTATGCTGGATTAAGTGAGAGGTTTTCCAGCTTTCAGAAATTCTAGGAAATTGTTTTAAAAATTATTTCAAAAGAGATTTGAAAAGTGCTGTAATTATTATTCTTATCCAGGTGAATGGACATTAGATAACTAACTTAACAATGACTTTTATCTACTGTAATTTTCATAGACATTTTTCTAGTCTGTTCTGCAGTGAACTGATGTGTAACTCTGCAACCATATATTGTTCAGCAAACTCATAAAGCAAGCATGTTAAACAACACAGGCTGTTTTAACCTTTCTCAGAAATACATGTAGTCCTTTTTTCTTTCCTCTGTTAAAAGGACATATATAGTTCTCAGGATATTATATAGTGGAAGCTTCAATTACAAAATGAACATGCACACATGCAAAATTGGTTTGCAGGTTTCTAAGACTTTGCCTCAATATCCCAACATTAATGCACAGAGGAACTCACTTTTCTCACTAAATATTCTTATTCTCTCACTCCTCTCTCCTCCCCCAGCATTGCCAAATGTATCTGTAGTTTGATGGCATCTTTCCAGAGAGTGATGAACAGGTCAGATCAGCAACCAACTTTTTATCCATTGACATACAGACTGACTGATGGAAACTTCTAACAACCTTAAGACTTTAAGCCTCAGTACAAGAGTTTACATCAGACCCTTCACAGAAGGGGAAAGCCGTTTAATCCCAGAAACTGTTAAAACTTTCCACAAGACAAAATAAACTACCATGGTATAGTGTTTGTGTATTCTATTTATTATTTCTAAACAATTCAATATGAAAGATAATAAACTTAGATCTCTGTGTGTTTTTTCTCTTTAATCTGGCATTGGTACTTGAGTGATCTGCTTCAGATGGCAAGACCTTTATTCTCTGCCACTGATAGCTGGTGCTCTGAGTGCCTTCACTTGTCAGGTCGTGCTGGGAATCTTGCTCCCTCATTTCACCACAAAAGGGAGATTTTTAAAGCTTAAGAAATTCTTTGTTACAATGTAACTTAATTCTAAGATAATTTCAGAGCATATTTCCTGTATTATTACCTTACTACAAATTCCAGTATGAGATTTCAAATTGAGGTGGAATAATTCTGCAGTACTGTGAAATCTAGGAAGCCTAAATGCAAACATACTTGGACAGCACCTATTACCCATCTCTAGAAACAGATGCAGGCGTTATCTTGTATTCTGCTCACCAGTCAGCAGCTACAGCCACACTGCTGCCAGCCTACAGATGATCCCTGCCTACAATGGACATGATTTTCTTCCAAATGCATGAAAGGTTTTCAGTACAGTTTCTGTAGTGTGCAGGACTAGGGATTAGATGACAGCATCCAGTTTCCTGAAAGGTACAGCCATTAACATTGGAGTGTAACTTTTGCTAAAAATGTCACCAGAAGATGATTACATACTGCTGGGGTGTTCAACAATAAATTCAGATTGTTCAGACTTTTTTAAAGCAAACAAATATGTCCAAACTACAGAAACTTTTCAAATTCTTTATTAAAACCTGTAATTTTGTATGATTAGTCATAGTCCACATATTCAAAAATTGCAAAGCACCAGACCCTGGGCACATGATTTGCATTAGTTTGCTGTTTGATATGTACTCATATGTCATGATTTGAAATCTAAGCAGGCATACATCATTGTTTGAAGACCAATTTAACAGAACTGTCCTAATTCAGAACTGTCTTAATTCTTACTCTAAAGAAATAAAAATATGCCTTAGATAAAGAATTTGCTGTCCATTTTTAAAGCTTTTTGTTTGTTCATTTTCACTCAGCCTAGGCCTCATTTACCACAGGATTTGTGCAGGATCCTTCTGGAGTGCCTCAGAGTTGTTAAGTGACAATCTAAAAGCCGATTTAGGATTAGCTAGCTTAACCAGGTGAACTGAGGGTTTCACTTTGATTGGGTAGAAAAGCTGTAGCTGTGCTTCGAAGTCCATATTGTGATACTGAAGGGCTTTATCAACATCCTGAGAGGAGTGCATTCAGAATAGGTGATGATGCGAATCTCACTAATCAGTGAAGGATTATCTGAGGCTCAAAGCTATACTGCTTCTAATTCCTTCTTCATGACGCTGTTCATGCACTGCAAAATGATCTAGTGCAACACCAGAAGTATAAATATTAGATGAGACTCTTCAGTATCTTAATTAGTGCTTTCTAAGGGAGCAGTTCTTGAATAGTCAGGGGTAATCAGACTTTTTTTTTAAAAAAACCACAAAATCAGAAGTGTAGCAGAAATCTGTGATGATTTCTAGTGTACAGTGATTGACACTGGATCATACACAACATATATTACTTTCTAATTTTAGAAACAGTGTCAGCATCAACTCTGATGCCAAATTATTGACAGAATGTAGTATTTCTAGTCACACCATTTCTGTGTTTAAGACAATGATTCTGCATAATTCTTTCCTCTTACTGAAATGTCTGAAGTTCTCTATTGACAGATTTCTCCTATATGGAATAGGAGTGTACCAGTACTCTACACAGTCATTTAAAATAGAATTCTCTGTACCCTATACATGTTTCTTCCATAGGAAAAGAAAAAAGAAAAGGGAGGGAGAAAATTAATGAAACACTGAATACAAGTTGATTTTGTTTGCTTGAATTGGTTTTTTTTCTTCTCCTGATACATTTAATGTAGTATAGCAGTCTATGAAGCATGGGACTAATAACAAAATTAAGCAACCTGCTCTGGTGGAAGGTGTCCCTGCCTATGTCAAGGGGGTTGAAATTAAATAATCTGTAAGATCCCTTCCAAATCTAACCTTTTTATGATTCTAAGAATCTATGAAAATTAGCATTTCCTACCACAACTCTGTTGAAAACTTATACTTGCACTTACCATAAATGACAGGTTTTCTAAATTGGAAAATTTTAAAGGAGTATACATTGGTAAAACAAGTGCTGCCCTAGTTTACTTCACTATGCACATTGTCAAAATGACAGAACAAAATGTTTTTAATTCTTGACATCCAATAAGGTCCAATATCTACAAGACCACCAACAGGGTGAGGAATTGCTTCCCAACATTTCTTGTAGTGTTTTATATTCTTCAGTGTATGTTGCTTCTTACCATCCTCATTTTACTCTTCTGGTCTCCAAGAAAAGTATTTTCAAGTCATTGACATCTCTTAAAATATGTTTTTATTAGACCCTTTCTCTTCACCATAAGTTTAAGTAAGATATAGAGGAAAGGTGGGCCGTGAGTAAGACCCCAGATCTGAAGAATCCAGAAACAGGTTCTGATCTTGCAATATAGGACCGTTCATAGAACAAATCTTTAGCTGAGTGGCTCATGATTTTTATATTACAAATTCTACTTGAATTCACTCTTTATGTAAATGAAGCCTAACAAAAAATCAGTTTTGTAATTTTACCAGACCAAGTGTCATTAATTACTATCAGAAACATCTATTTAAAGTTCAGAAAAAGTCAAAATAGAATCTACCTCTCTTAAAGGAGTGTAGGAGGGATGTTGATTTAAATTTTACTGTGTTCATACAGGTATACTTCTGCTCATCAGCTGGTTTGCAGTATTTCTATGAAAAGAAATATAATAAACACCTTAGAAACCAGACATTATAAACACAACTAATGTATTTCATTTAAATACTGTTTTCAAAACCAGATAGCAATCTCCTGCTTTCCATGATACCAAGAAAACATACGTCCAGGTAGACTTCAGATACTGTGTCAGAGGACTTCCATTTCTATCACTCCTTAATGACGAATGAGGTGGTTCTTCTAAACAAATAAGCACTTCAGAGAGTTATCCTTGACAGGGTTGTTAATCCTGGGAGTCTGCCTTATCATTGTAGAATTCAAGGGCTGAAGTTGTACAGTATCCCTGTACTGCCTGTCTCTTACACTGGCGCTCTGGCTGAGAGTTGGGACAGAACTATTTCTACATCTTATATGCAAAGCCATGCTCAGGGCTTCTGTTCTGGTGTGCTTGAAGATAGAGGGGCTTATCATCTTAGTTGCCACTGGCCCTCTTAATATCTGGCTGAATTTCTCATTTAGATGGATGTGTTATCAGCCTGCTTTCACTAGTGTATTGTTTCCTTTGCAGCCTTTCTTGACCAAGGGCAACAAATTTTGGACTATAATACAAAGCCTACCTTGAGCACTACAGAACATTAAGGCAAGTTGGATCACACTTTCTTGTCACAAATGAATTAAAGATATGGCCCTTTAGCAGAGTAGGACTTAAAAAACCAGCAATTTTGAAGAAATGCAGAAAATCTCGTCTTATGATTTTGCGTACCTGACAGCAGCTATTGTGCTTAATATCACCATTAAAACTATAAAGCCTTTAAAAAGCAACAGGTAACGGTGTTATTCTGGTGATTAAGGGGAGAATCTGTACCCATTTTCACAGGATTGAAAACTGTTCTCAAGCATTCTTCCAAATGTCTTTCATCCTTTCTCTCCACCACCTCCCAAATCCTTTCCACACCACCTGCTAGAGAAATTTGGAACACTACCAGGATCATCTGAGAATTACAAGTGAATATTCTTTTATCTCCATCAGTTTCCTTATCCCTTAAAAGGTTTAGAACAGGCATGTGACTTCAGCTGCTGTTTAAAAGTCAAAGCATAATGTGTTTCCAGTTTATAAATTATGAAATATTCAAAAGCACAGACTAATGTTACGGAATTGGTTACACTGCTTGATATCTAGAGCTGTTTGTTCCTTTTATCTCTTTTGCTTTCCCCTCCTGCTCCCCCTTTCCTTTCCTTCGTAAGGATAGAACACAAAGAAAATGTAAATTTTGATGCCTTGGGCCTTGGAAAGATAGGAAGGAAAAAGATAATGCCAAAAATAAATTAGGGAGATAGGGTGAATAGAGGGTCTCTTTTGATCTGACACCAGTAGTTCCATTCAGTAGTTTCATTTCTTGTCCCACAGAATGACCACTAATGCAAAGTGTTAGCTTTGTACAGGCTTTTCTGAACAGTGAGAAGAAAACCCAGGCATGTATACTGTACTAATGTTCATTCTAGTCTCCCATAGCTAAGCATGAATATTAATTGTCATCGATGCCATGTGAGAGGGATATTTTAACACCACTTTACAGATAGGAAACTGTGAGCTGTAAATAGTTGAAAAGCACAAGGGAGCATGAGAGCATTCCAGGAATAATGAACAGAAAACGAATGTTTGGGTCTGATCTTCAGAAGCTGTTTTCTTTAGGGACAGGGAAAGCCCTGCACTCATAGCTGGTAGAAAATATGCATACCATCCCCCTCAGCTGCCTGCACTGTAAAAGACAAATTCTGTTAGATGTAGGAGGTGAAATCCTCACTGGAGTGATGAGTAACTCCCATCTTAAGCAGAGCTGAACTTTTCTTTGCATGCTTATTTCTGCTTAGTACATAGTTTGTCAAAGTGAAAAAGCGACTTAGGTTGTAGTTCATTTTCATGGATTTGATAGTGGCAAAACCACTATGAAAAGTTCTCTGTCGTTCTTTACTCTAGCTTCCTAATCCAGCATCACAGTTTGTACCCTCCTCAGCTGTGCTGAGGTAAGTGTCTGGAGAGCCAGGCTTATAAACCAGGCCCCTGAAATGATTTTGATTATATTTTAAATCCTCAGGATCTTTTAGGTGAGATGAGGAGAAAGAAAATTTATTTTGGAGTGGTTTGTATTTTTTAAACCTAGATAATTTTACTGTCCTGAATTATAGCAGATTCCTCAGACAGTTGCAGCAAGTGTTAGAGGTAGGGGTAAACTGAACTGGAATGGTATTCCTGCCAGGGGAAATATGTTTTAAAATGCTCTGAGAATCAAAAGCATTTGGCTGTTTCTATACTGTCAGTTCATAGCAAGTCTATGTATTTTTAAAGGTCCTGGCACAATAAAAGTTTGATGCTCATTCATGTGTGAAAACTTCCCTTATAAGCCTTTCTTAATACAATTATTTTTAAATGGAGTATTAATCCAGTTTTTTTAATGGAGTAGTATAAAGCTGGTATTTTCTAGAATTTGCTCTATCTGATGTCAATGACAAAAAATTTCGTGGAGAACCATTATTTTAAGAGAACCTTCTCCATAAATCCTTCTGCATTGGGGAACATGTTACTTCCTTCTGGTCTTGAAGAAAGGTGACCTACAGTTTTGAGCAAACTGTCCTAAACCTTGTTTTCTGTGTTGTATCTCAGCTGGCTTTATAGCCCTTTATCTTTTAGCTAAGCAAATGCTTGAATATTTGCCATATCCCTGACATGATGTTTCTAAAAGCTATAAATCAAAAGAAAAACTGCAAATTAGACTGAAAGTAGTTTTTGCTGATGAGAATTCAATTTGCTTTCAATAGATATGTACCATTAGGGAGGCAAATACACCTCTCTTAATTACTCTTATTTTGTTGTCATATATTTATTGATTAGGACATTTATCTAAAGAATAAACAATAGCATCTTGGACAGTGTTATCAAATGTGATGTAATCACGGCATACAGAGATTTAGTCATATGTTTTCCTAACTCTGTTATCTAGCAAACACATCATTCTATGTTTAATTCTAGTCTTAGCTCTGCAATAGTTAACATTCTTTATTTTATAATAGGTTAGATGTAACTTATTTTGATCTATTTAGCTGTTATATGTAATTGATTGGGGTAAACTATGCTACTTAACTGCCATTTAGTGATTCTGAACCTGTGGCAAAGCATTATATTGACCGAATTTTATTATAGGGTGAGTATATAAAATTGATTCTGTGTGATATGAGGTTCATGCTCTCCATTTAGCACTTTTTATTAGTACTGTCTTACATTTTTTTCCATCATCTAGGCAGAAAATTTCTTTTTCTCCTCTGTATTTTACAAAACCAAAGGTTTGACCTGTAGTTAGAGTAGGCAGAACACTAAAGCATCGCATGTCTGGTCTTTGAAAACCTCAGGGTCTGCTACAGCTCCTATTGAAGTCACTGGGAGTTTTGCCATAGATTTCAATAGGACTGGAAGGAGAGCCTATGTTTATTGTTAGCTGAGATATACTGAAGTTCTGTTCACAGTGAAATAGAATGATGGGTCTGAATTGTTTCAGAGGTTTATTATGTGCAGGCTGCAATTCCAGAGAACCTCTGTTTACAGGAGCAAAAAAACTCTTCATTCCTTGTACAGTCAGAATTTCCACTGAAGTCAATGAAATCTTTGGCTAACTAAGGATAAACACTTGCAACCAGAGTAGATTTAGTGAAAAACAAGCATGTTACTGAAGTGCCTGTTGGCTGTGTTCCTTTATTTTCTGTCATTTAGATTTGAAGAGTCATCCAGTAGTAGTAGGTTTGGATTGCTTATGTCTGCTTACTCTTGGTCAGTTTACAGCAACTGCACTAGTACCTTTCTTACAAGGAGTGTTTGTGTGAAAAGAAAGAGATGAAACTGTTACTGGATTTTCAAACAAATTCTGGTTGATTCAAAACATGCTGGCATATCCTCACTTCATTTCTTGTTGCTTTCTGCTGAGAACCTGATGGTTGTAAGAAATCCACCTGATGATTGTATGAAATATACTTGCAAATTTCTGCATACCAGGGATCCAAGGAGGTTTTTTCCTTCAGATTCCTAGGCTATGTGAAACATAGCCTAGTCCCAAGCACTTTTCACGTATAAGCATGCTGAAACCTTGATGTCTCAACAGTTATATCCTCACAAATTAACTTATCAGTGCTCTTCCAGGATTATTACTTTGTGACATGTGTGCCAAGTGCTGCAAAACAGGGTTTTTTGTTTTGCAATAAATATTTGAGGGTTGTGAGTAATATTCTACTAAAACAGAAAAATACAAATAGGTGCCTTAAATGAAGCAGAGTAGAATTAGAGATTAATTTGTCTTCTATACTAATTCTAAACCTTCAGATAGTATAATACTTATATTTGTCCCATATATGTATGCAATAGAGTTTTGGGAACCTTCTTGGTTTTTAGTAGTACTGATCCCTCAATGCCTTCGCTATGCATTTGGACCCAGTAAAATTCTGCAGCAATGGTAGTACAGTAGGGACCTCAACAGCAGGTGAGGAGTGGGGTGAAATTACTGCCATGTGTTTCAGAGTGTTTCTCAAGCTGATGTAAAAGAGAAATGATCTTCCTAAAATACATATTAATCCTGGGTTTGAAGGCAAAAGAAAGTGATTAGAATTTGCAGAGAAGAGATGTTTAAAAAAAATTACAAAACCAAAATTGTAATTTCAAATTGCAAATGATATACTGCATACTGAGAATAAGAGATTCTAATAAAACAAAAGACTTAATTTGAAATACATTATTTTTTCCACAGTCTGCATTATTCTCTGTCAAATATGCTAGGAACACAAATCTGCATCTGCATTGATTGGATGAATTTCAAAGACCTTTTACCTGCTCTCTGTTTGTGTTGCCTCATATCTTTATGACATGGAATGAACTGCTTGGCGCCACATTGCTGTTATCCATTAACCATTCCTGTTTTCCTAATCATCTTAGACTCCATCTTTCTCTGTCCTATCTGTTATTGTCTTCTGCAAAGAGATGTGATGGTCCTGTAGCCTGTTCTGGTTTGCATGACATGATTTGTGTTTCTGCTTACAAGGGTTTCTCTGCTGAACCCTGTACATTATCTTCCCCCAGCACCCCCCTCCTCTGTAACCAGGAGAAGAGGGTCATACATCTGTAAAATGACAGCACTTATGAAAAATGGGAGTTTGGTACACATGGCTCTCATCAGACACAGACTCATCTTCCATGCCACAGACACTACTTGTTTCCTTGCAATGCAGACTGTAGCTGGAAACACAGGAAACACCTAATAAATTGCCTGACCTATCAAATTAACAAGTCATCAAGAAACTATTTTGGTAATCAATGAGCAAAGCAGAATTGTTTGCTTTCAGGCTGAGAGAGAAGAATGCATGGAGATGGAGCAATTTATTTTCTTTGTCTCTCTTCTATAAACAGCATTTAACTGGATTGTAAATTTGCTGCAATACAGAGAAAAATGTGAATAATCTATTTTTAGAATTAGGAGAACTCTTAGACATAGAGGTATGCATTGGGCCAAGTTTGTGGCTGAGTACAGAACTTAAAATTCAGATACACTTGGATATATGACAACATACTTGCGTCCATCACTATGTCTCGTGGGTTTAATTCTGATCATAATAAATACATAACAGAAATTAAATTTTGTGTTTTAAGCGTGGTATGAATTGAAGTAAGCCTCAGTATAGTCCCTACGCTCGCAACCTTGGAGAAAAACTACAATATGTAAAATTTTCAGCCTTTGTCTAAAGCACCTAATAAAATTAAAATGAGTAATTGACATTGAATGAAGAAGCAAACATTTCTTTTTCTACCTGATGTGCCCTGAGATAGAGAAATAGGCTGGCTCTTACTTCTGGTTAGAAAAGGTAGATGCTTGGAGCTGTTGAATATTAGGTCATGGTGATGGTCGTGCAGGCAACTGCCAAGGATAACTGGAACATTTAGTGCCCAGTTGGGATAATGCAACAGAGAGCTGTTCCTGTGAAATAAGAACAGCATATAAAAATGTGAGACAGACTGGAAACTTGTAAGTTCTACCTGTAACTGCCAAGGATATTCTGCTCAGTGAAACTTATATAGTAGACAGCCAAATGTCAAGGCAAGTGTTATTTATTTTGTGAGCTTAATAGTAGACATCCACTTGAGTACTCTGCCAAACTGTGGTCTCAAAAGCAATTAAATTATTTGGAAATTCATAGAACACCAGTAATGTTGCTACCACTGGGACATCCTCTTGCCTTTCATGGGCATTTTTGTGGTGCCTAATTTCCTGTTTTAATGACAGATCTTTAGCAAATCTCCGTCACATTTGTAGAGGCCCCTGGAAAATTATACATCATTCCAACTGACCAATTATTTCAAGCATTTTTTTTCTTTACTAAATCAAAAATCAAATTGTGATAGGATGGAATAGAGCTCTGTAGATTATCAGGTTATTATCTATGGCTATCGTTTTCCATTGGCCTTCTGACAATGAGAGGACACAAGAATTGCCATAGAGGAGTAAATGGGATAATGTAGGAATCCTTCTGACAAAAATTATAAATACATTTTGTTGTGGAAATCTGTGACATGCCTGTTACAAATTCTTCTTATTTCTAAAAAAAGGTTGTTTTGAAGTTATGCATACTTTTTTTCTGTCTTCCATGTCTGTGGTCCCAGTCCAGTAAGATGTTTAAACATGTGGACTTCTGTAACCATGTTTACGTTTTAAATCCGTTTTAAATAACTGGGGGGGAGTTTTGTTGTTATACTGTGGGGAAGGGGTGGAGTCTGTGTAAATTTATCACCTCTGTCAGTGTTATTTTAACTTTGGTGTGCAGTATTCTTTCATTGATGTAAGTGAAGTTTGTGAAGACTGTGCGATTAATTTATATTTTAATGATAATTCTTATACATACATATAAGTACTTTCTTAATGCCAAAAACATATGACAAGGTTCCTTCCCCCTGTCTTTATGTAAACAGTGGTCAAACAGAAGAAATTTTACCTCATGTGATTATTATAATAATTAAAATTGGCCAAAATTAGGATTGTGAAAGTTGGCACTAAATTCCAGATGGGATAAGAATGTGGGTTTACACCAATGGTTGTTTACAACTGCCTAAATCCAGAAGTATACCAGAGTCAGTGATTCATGGCCTCATCCCATGTGTGCTGAGCAATATCTACAATCTGTGTATAGAAAACTTAAAAATTCTACTGTTGCAGGACATACAAAGAGACAGATTAAAATTTCTGGATATTAAGCAGTAATTTATTTAATTTTTAGAGCAAGAAGCAGTAAATGAAGTGTAACTAATTGGCTATGTCATTCAATTAACTTTTAAACTAAAAACAGTTTTTTTGTGTAAGCACTGAGTTATGGTTATTGAGGTTCTCTTTTCCAAAATATCCTTAACAGAAATTGTATCTGATATACATCAAGATACTAATTAGTAGAATATATGTTGAAGGCAGCATACCTTCATGTTAGATTTATTAATAAATTTTAAAAATACTTGTATCACAGAAATGCTAAAAGATTCTTCCTTCTATCCTCAAACACCAAAAATCTTGTAGTATCATAACACATACTGTTGAGTAATCAAGAATTGATTTTCATCTTTTAATTTTTACTGTTTAATAGAATAAAATCACCTTTTTTGAGATATAATTAGTATTCTCTTTAAAAAAGGGCAGCAACCTGAATACTTCTTATATTTGCTCCATATCATTCCCTAGTTCAGAATTTTTCCTAGCAGGTTCTGTCTGTAACAGTAGCAATAGTTTGTTTATTCATAATTTTAGATTTCAGAAAGACAAATGGCTGTAGATAAACAGCTTCTTCCACTTTCTTCATGGAAAAACTTCTGTCATATGTCAAGACATTCAGTTTGCAACTTTGAAAGTCCAGGTTAACCATAAAAGCTGCTAATAGAAGAGCAATGAAAATGTTAATTTGAGCTTAGTTTTATTTAATAGTAACTGTAATAGTTGTTTTGCTTTTTTGCATTATATTATTACTTTGCTAAGTTTAATGCTCCTTGGTATGGGACTGTTCCACTCATGGGAGTTATGCATTTCTCAAGTCAACTTCTGGTTTAACAGATGTTTTTTTTAAAAGAGTTCCTTAGCAGTATAAATTATAGTAGACTAAATTGCTCATTTAAGGGCATGACAAAGCAACTCTCAGAGCATGCTCTGGTATGTGAAGGAAGCTGGGTGAGTGCAAAAAGCAGCACATGGGTCTCCATGAAAAAAAGTTCTCTTTCCTATGTTTTAGAAAGGGACTCTGTCATACAAAAGTTATGCCTCCTGCTAAAGTAGTTGAACCAGCTGCATCCCATGTGCTGAAAACACTCTTGTCTCTTATTTCTCTTGTTCAATTATTGTGTCTATAAATTGCAGTGGGCCACCTGTGCAATGCACTCATCCAGAATAGCCCCAGAGGAAGCATTAACATATCAAGGCTCATAAAGCACAAATCCTTAAATGTAAAAACTGACACTTTCATCCTACTCCAGCCTACATCTATATAGACATTAAAACAGAAAGGAATAAAGAATATTTTACTATGCAATTTGAAAGCCTTGCTCTCGTCTTGCAGAGGTCAGCAGCAAAACTCCTCTAGATTTTTACTTGAGAACAGGATCAAGGTATAAAAAGCATGAATTCTAGTTACATATTTTAGAAACTTATTCTGACTTCTGCCATCTATCATGTTTGATGCACCTATTAAAAAAAAAGAAAGGAAGGCTTATGTTCTTGACATTAACCGTATTTTTATTATTCCCAGTCTGAAAGAATTATATCAAATCTCTCTGGAAAGGGGTCTGTGGGTTTGGACTGACCAGAGGAAGATCTCCAAATTAGCAAAGCTGCTTCTTCTAGCTCTAATACTCCTTCTTTAGAATAGGTTTAAGAATGATTATTCTTTCCTTGATATGTCAAGGGTAAATCAACAAGTGCTGAGGTTGTTTTTTTAACCTCTGGGCATAGCCACTGATCAGAATGAATGTAAAGATGGCAGTTTTCCAGTTACCGCAATCTGCAGCACAGTTAACTTTTAATGGGGACAGATCAAGGTGAGACTAGACATTTCAATCAACTTGAGCAGTTCTCAAGAAAAGAAGCTCTCTGGAGAAGCAACCATCTTTATACATTTGTCTCCAGTGCATACATGGTATCATTGACCAGTAGATAATAGTAATAACTAAGAATGCAGACCCACCTTAATCTCAGTTTAGGATTCTGTATAAAGAGCATATTCACATTTCTGTGTCTGGGACATTTGACATATATTGAAGTGGCTGTCTGTTTGACTCAGCCCTTCATAAACAACGCTGTCCTTCATTACCTTGTTGTTTAGCTGTTTGGTTCTCTTTCTTTTTTACTAATTCCCTAGCTCCAACTCTTAAGACAGTTTCTAACACATCCCCAAATTGCAAACCTTTTCCTCTCTGCAGCACAATTAGACCCCTGACCTTCTATTCCCCAAAGCTAAAGAAATGCCAAATTGCCACCAGCACTTCATTATGTTTATATATTGGTCCTGTGAGACTTGAATTTTCTCTGGCTGTCCACATCCTTCTTTTAATTTCCTGTTTACTGGCATCATACAACTTTCTATAGTATCCAGGGCTCTTGAAATAGGATATATTTTTTTATCACGTAAGGTTATGTGCACTCAGTGATTTTCTCTTTTTTCAAAATTTTATCTTCAGTATTAACCAGTGTGAATTAGTGATTATTACAAAACCTAAAGAAAGGAGAAAGAAAGTAAAAATTCAATAGTGTACAAGAAGTACAAGAAGATTTTGTGGGTTTGGATCAAGATCCAGCACATGAGTGTTCACTGTTACTCACATGAGTAGCCTCTGTTGTCAGTGCATTACTGAACCCTTACTTTTCAAATGCACTCTTTTGAAAGCTTCCACGTTAAGCCTTCCTAACTGCAGATAGAAAACAATCCACAAATGAATACATTTTTCCGGAAGAAGACAGGTCAGTGTAAGTCATTCAATAAAGAATTCAAAGCATGTTTTATCAACTTTAATGCATATTATTACATCTTTTGCTAAATCAATCCTAAATGAGCAATTAGTAACTGTGAAGTGTGTGAGATTACGAGTACCATGATCACAGTCTTTACCCTTAACTCTGCCCTGAGAACACAAAACAAAAAAACCCTTGTCTTATCCTCCTGATATATTAATCCCTATGTTTGCTTCATAGCATGAAAAAGGTAGCCTCATTTATTTATGTTAGCAGGAATTCTGTCATTTATTCAGTGAATCAGACACTATTTTAAGATAGTATTACTCTAGCCTTTGAGAGGAACGGCTACTGTCAGTTAGCTTCTAAAATCCTGCTCAGATCTATTTTCTGTTGTCATTCCAGCCTCTGCTTTCAGTATTCACCCTTCCATATATTCCCAATAGACTGAGGTAGCAGGCTCTGGTAGGTTTTTTCACTGATCAGTTCCTGTTTCAATTTTTTACCTCCTTAAGAACAGCATATACAATTAAGCAAAATTGTCCATCTTTATGCAAAATTCGATGGAGTTCAAGTGCCAGTTTTTGGGCACAGAACTCCGACCCTTACTAGAATGAAAGGTCAGGCTAAAATGATGACAATGATAATTTCTGGGCTTAAAATCTATTAATCGTATTTTCATTATCTGTAACTGCATGAGATCAGAGATATGTGAGCAGACATGGCAGTAAATAACATTCTGTTAGCTTGTGCCTGTAGGCATCTTGAAACAGTGGGTAGTTCAGCTTGACCTGACTTGGAGGTAAGAGTGGTCAACATGCAGAGAGTGTTCTTGATGGAGAGCTCTTCAGCAGAGGAGTCTTCCCATGGGTACACACTGATTTTTTACTATTTTCTTTTACAATTCAGCCTATTTTTCATGGCCTATGAGCCCTACAGGTGGGGTTTGAAATTACCGGTTCAGAGTGACCAGTGAAAATGTACACCTCTCGCTCTGGAGCTTTCCTCTCTGTTGAGTCAGTAGTTGTTAATTTGTAATACAGTAAAAACCCAGTTTGAGACTATGAAGTTGTCCAAAATTAGGTTTGGAGAAAACTCCTGGCTTTCTTTGGCTACAAAAAGTTTAGGTTTTGCCTATGAATATCTTGATTGTGTTTGAAAAATCTGTTGCTTAGTTGAGCAGAGCTGCCTTTCTCCTTGAGCAGATGCCGCACATCAATTGCAAAACGTTTGTACTTGTCATGATCATATTTGGAAATGTCTAATTATTCTAAACTTAGCATCAGTTTCTTAAGGAGACTTAGAAATCAAAATGGGCTGAATATTATCAACGCACTCTATGTATTGCATTAAATTGCTGTGGAACTGCTAACAGAAAGTTTACAGTTCAGTTCAATGAGATCCTCTTTAGGCAACTGCAGATGGAAAAGAAAGGTTTGACACATGGCAGAAAGATGTGTGGTATGAATAGATCCATTTTTAGAGGGAAAGGTGTAAAAAGTATTTATCTCTGTTTTATAACAGAATTATCCTGGAGAAACAGTGAACCATATTCTCATTTCTGGCATTTATTCTGTTCATGAAATCTGCTTCTTTTGTCTTTCCTAGGAATAAATAATACTAGAGGATGGGTGGAGAATATCAAAGTGACCTTCTTGATGATTGTGTCTTAACTGCAGCTCTTTTTAAGCAAGCAGTTGAAAATAGTAAAATAAAACTGTTATAAGATAGTATAAGATTGGGCCTCAGGGTTTTACTTGGAATATGTCTCCAGGCTTACCCTTTTGTGCAAGAAATACTGCCTAGTGTAATAACAGGACTGTATGGCTTAATTATTGGTGGATCCTCAGCAAGATTGCTGATGCTGTGCGCCAGGGAATTTTTACGCAAATGTCATTATCTTTTTCTGTCTGAATGTTTTTATGTTGCTCTTTCCAAAAAATAAGGTAATATCATTAGTGATTGCAGTCTGATCCAAGTGAATCATTATGCTACAGAAGTGGCCTCAAGAATTCATTCAAATTATATTCACAAGTCTTTGAAAAATTCTCAGGCAGATGCAGACAGAATTAAGGCCAGTTCCACTCACTGAACCTGTCCAGTGCACTCAGTTCCTCTATTTCAAATATGGGGCATTTAAAACCCAGATATAGTTCTAAAATCTATATATAAGACTTCAGTCTCTCTTCAAAAGACCTCGAGTGAAGTATTTTGAGACTTAAGGGGGGGTTTTTGACATAGAAGTAAAATGGAGCAATCTCAACCTAATTCTTTCCAAATACAGTCTTTCTACTTCAGTGAAATTACAAACTGAATGTAAAGTCAAGCCAGGATAAAGGCAAGAGATTTTTCAGTTGGCACAAGTGGAAATTTGGCTGCAAAAGACTCATAGCCAAGTCAAACATTTTAGAACAAATAAAAGGGCTGAACTTGAGTAGTTTGTGAGATGCATACTGAAATACAGTAATTATCTACATAGTAATGAAGAGATACATTCAGTTAATATCACCACTTAAATCCAGGTTCAGATTTATAGCACTCATAAGCCTTTGGGGTTATCTAGAGCTTGGGCTATGACTTGGCCCCACTTAATACATTTCAGTGTTTTTTCATTGTTTCCAGTGAAATTTTCTGTATAGTATTATATTAGGCTTATAAATCAAATCTTCCTTTAAACTGAGAAATATTTTTTCTTTGGTAAACAGTACACAATGAATGCTGTTTATTTGTCCAGTAATTATTGCCGCTCTCTACTTCTTATTGTATTTCAGCTGGCACTAAATTGGTTGGTCTCCCTACCCTGGGATACAGCTGTGGGATAGCAAGGAGGTTGTCCTTGGGAAGATTTAAAAAAATAGCAACATTTCTTTGTAAGTCACTCTAAACACTGTGCTGTCCCCCTGTGACCTCTAGCTTCTCTTAGTCACACATGTGCATGGAGATGAATTTTGAGACAGAAATCCTCTTTTGTAGCAGTGTGCACCTGCCATTTTCATCACGGACAGCAGCAACTCTGCAGCAAGCAATAAATCTGTCAGTGGGATCAAGTAGTGGATGGCACCAGTGGTTTCACATCCAGCTATTTTGAGTCAAGCAGCTGTGTGATTTTTTTTCCCTCTGAGTTAACATAATGCTATGCTAAGAAAATAAATTCCTTTAGTATTTCTCTTGTTCTGTCCAGCCCCCAGTAGGCTTCACATTGTAATTATTCTCATTCTAGATTCCTAGATTCTATAAAATCCAATTTTTAAAAACAGGTTTCCCCTTTCCCAGCACAATGTCCAAGAATGGCCATTCGACTTCTTTTTTCTAACACCATTTGGTTATTGAAGACTGGTGTAGAAAACAGTGAGTTTAAATGTAGTTCACTTAGCAGACATTTAAAATACCAGTATTTCAGAGAATCCAAAGAACTTCAAGCCAGACACCAGACAGGTGCAAGTCCAATAAGGGGTGTCACAAACATAAGCCTAATGTAACTTCCATCAAACTCCAGTGGCCTCTATCACTCATCTAAAATCTGCCCATCTATGGCACTAGTCTTAAAACTTGCAACATCTGATCTTAAGGAACAAAAGCAAAACACAGAAAAACCTGAGAAAAGCATTTCTAAATGACAATAAGTGATAATCACATCAAGGTACAAAATTAACCACAATATCAAGACAGAAATTGTAAATTTAAGCTGCATAAGGACACAAACATGCTTTCATGCAGACAGAATGATAAAAAGTCAGGTCTTAATAGAGTTGCTTTATAGATGGTTTTCAAAATACTTAAATTATTTGGGGAAAATGCAAAAATATCAATTTAACTTAATGACTTTTTTTACTGTAGTTCCTCTCTGCTTCCATTTCTCCAAGAGACATCACATCATGGCTCTCTTATGCAACTACAAATATTGTTTGCTTTTTAAAAAAATGTCAAAAGGCAAACCTGATAAATACAGAGATAAATACAGCTTCTGTATTAGCATTAAAAATAACCTGATTTGTATTTACACAAAGATTCATAAACCTTTCTCATTTACACAGGAATAAGTGTGATTAGTATTCATTATTGCAAGACTTTAAATTGTGGGAATAGTAAATGTGTTGTCTAAATGGACCTTCTCTTTGTATGAAAGGATAATGTAGTATTTGCATCCTCAGCAGTTCTTAGCTAACAGAGCTTCAGATGATACCTGCTGGATGGCTGCCTTAGTTAAATGAGTACTTGTCTTCTAGGCACTGAGTTCACTAGGAAACCTTCAAATAGAAGGAAGAAAAAACCCACAGGTTGTTCAATTTTTCCTATAAAAGTGACTTAAGATAAAAAATAAACAGTATAACATGTTCATTGAAAGTATTGAAAAATATTTATTGCTCTAAACAAAGAAAGATCCCTACCAATGAAAGAATAGCAGAAAGAGTAAAGGACCAGTTTAAGGATAAACAAACTCAGTGTTTTTTAGCTTATATTTCATACTTGATGCTACATTCAGAGAGCTTGGATGGAGACTCCTTACCTAGGGAAACATTGAGGTGGTTTGAACTCTATTCAGATCTGTTCTAGCTTTTGTCTGGAGAAGGCAATATGACTAGAAACAGGTAAAATGAAAATAAATAATTTTGTTGAAAACCTCTAATATGATAGCAATCCAAAATTTTTTAAGTACTAACTGTCTCATTCTTCAGTCATAAACAATATTACAAAGTCTCTGTTTCATGGAGTTGCATTGATGCCTAGACAGGAACAGGGTAGATTTGGGTTTGGGCTGCATAAATTTGTACTCTTGCTTTTTAGATATGAGTAGAAAGTATGTTAAGGGTGTTGAGAATAGTGATCATTGTAAATACAAGAAACTTTTCCAATCCTTTCATGATATCAAAGTAAAAGAGCTTCCCTAGAAACGTAAGACAGCAAATTTGGAGCCATTGAAGTGTTTTGGTTTTTTGGTTTTGGCTGGTTGTTTTTTTAATTCAAGACTGTAATTAGCCTATGACATTCCTTTCCACAAGACAGGAGGGTTGGGAAAAAAGTGAATAGTTACTTGCATTTAAAAATACTTCTGCCTACAATAGTAAAAATTTTTAAAACACAAAGAAAAAAGAGAGAAAGCAGTATTTTAGGCATAGTTAACCTACTTGCAGAAGTTATGAGACGGTTTTCTATGGCGGAGACTTATCTGTGACCACCAGTTGTTCCTTCCTTGGAAAGAATTGGTACTGACCACTGCTGAGGGAATGGCTCTGGGCAGAACAGACTGCTGGTCTGGTTCAGATTGGGAACTTCTATGTTGGGTCTCACACTTCTTATAATTTTTGTAAGAGGCTTTGGGGACACACAAACATAAAATGTGTAGAAACTGGATTGTCTCTGCTTTTGGCCTTTAGATTGAATTCCTCAGAAATTTGTTTTAACTGGGAACACTGTGTGACACCATGTGAATTTTTAAGAATTTTGTTCTTGCAACATAATTTGCAAGCTAAAATGTGGCAAAATGAATGCTATGTCCAGGCTTTAAATTCCTGAAGTTCTTTCTGTGATCTGATTTGAAATATCCTCATTTAGCTGCGTGAAAAGCAGTGGAAAGTCCCTGTCAGTCTTCAAAGACAGACAATTCATGAGCCACACAGAAAGTCATGTAGAATCTGCATGATTTATATAGACAGTAAGTCTTCCTTCTGGTTTTCAGCAGGACTGAAGAAGAAAAATTTGAGGACTATTAGCAGGGTTGTCTCTAAAGACACTGATTATACAATTGGGAGGTTTAAAAACCCTGAATCTCACAACTGTTGGTAACAGTGTGAGGAAATAAGACAAGAGGTAAAGTCCTCTGTTTGAGTCCGTGTTGAGTTGTCATAGCATCATGGAATGGTTTGCGTTGGAAGGGAGCTTTAAAGCTCCCTTCACCTCTCCTGTAATAAGCAGGGACATCTTCAACTAGATCAAGTTGCTCTGAGTCCCATCCAACCTGGCCTTGAATGTTTCCAGGGCTGGGGCATCCATCACTTCTCTGGGTAACCTGTTCCAGTGTTTCACTGCCCTTACAAGATTTTGATCCTAAGAGGGCAGGAAGAAAGAAAGACATCAGTAAGAGATGCAAAGAAGGTACAGTGTAAATATTGTCCAAGTGTAACTTCTCTACACACCCCAAATCTGGGGATAGACTTCCCATGTGATGCTGATTTGTATTGAAAACTGAAAGTATGTTGCTAGTTTTGGACACCCCACCCATATATGCAAATTTTGAAAAAGAGTAGAAGTTCATACATGGGGTAGGAGGCTGAACCCACTGCTAATAAGAACCAATAACAAAGAGATAATAAACATTTCTTATGAAACCTGCTATCATCATGCTAATAATTGTATGCACATTTCATCCCGGAAGCTGAATCTTAATCAAATAATAATGTGTATCCTCTTTGAAATGTCTCTTCATTTTGCTTTGAAGTGCCAGACTGCAACCAGAAGAGTACTTCTGCATTTCTTACTTGACATGCTCCCATCTGCTACCATCAAAACTGACTTTCTCTCTTTCACTTTTTTTTCCTCTTCCCTTCCTTCCTATCTCCCCATTTTTAAGATGAAGACCAAACGTTTCTGCACCTGATAGGGCAAAGACATGTCAACTGCATCAAGCTTTGTGTAAGCAATGCTGCCTTGGATAAGAAATTTGAAAAGTAGCAAGAAAGATAATCTCCCTTTTATTGGCTTCATTCATATTGAAATGTATGATCAGAGTAAAAGTCTTAATCTTCACCTCACTTTCACAGCTGCTCAGCTAACCTTAGTGTGTATCCCAGCGCTCTGTGAGAAAGCAAGGCCCCTCTCATTGGATTAAAGCGCAAAGAAAGGGAATGTTGTGTTACCCCTTTAGGCAGCCCAGGCTCTCAGAAGGAAGCTCAAATAACAAAAGGTGAGAAATCTGACCCAGCAAAAGTATGGCAGGCTCCGTCAGACTTCAGCTGGCTGCACCAGCTACAATGAGGTCACTTTCGACACTCTATTGAGGTGACTTCTCAGTTTGTACTAAATCCTCTCTTTTCTCAACAGAAGGCGGGAAGAGGTCTCTCCGTGCCTTCATACTGAGACAAGCCAATCAGTAGCCCAGAAAGTTAAACCAAAACATTGAAATTTGTAAGACCTGCTGTTAACAATTATCAGCTCCTAAAATGCTAAAGAAAAATATTGACTGCAGTTCACAATATGTATTTATCCAACAAATTGTACAAGGGAATCTTTTCTCTTTTTCTAAAGCCTTAGCAGTCAGTCCAAGCTTTTGTGGCTTCCCCATCACATTTATTTAGCTCCTTACATTCTTACACACCGATTCTCCGTCAAAAAATAAAAAATTGGACATTTACCATTGTTCTTGCTGAAGACATGCAAAAGGAAAAACACTCTGTGGTAACAAGATCCTATCAAAACTTATTTCTTTTAAATATTTACTATACTTCCCCAAGCATAAACTACCCTCTCTTAGCAGTAAAGCTCTGGTAAGGAGTCCTCAGATAATCCACACTGTCTCAGAGGCCCCTCTGCCTCCTATCAGATCAAAGCTGGGGAGGGCAGTCAAAGAGAGGCAAATTATGGAGAACCAGATCTAAGAAGATATTAGGGAAGAAAGGGCTGTGGTAACCCTCCACACCTGAATACCCAAGTGTGTGGTTATCCCAGTATTGATTCATACGTTTTTTGAGAGGAGTCTTTTAGTCAAACCTGTGAAAACTTAATATGAACAACTGTAAACAAAGAAAGCCCTAACAAAATCAAAACTGGGCTGAGCTGCAGGTCTTTGCAGCAGAAGAGTAACATTTTTGAAAATATCATTCTCTAAATTAAAATATAATCAAGCAAAAAGAAGAATGAGGGGAACATCATGACACATGTCGTTTTAGTGAGAAGCCTCACCTAAGTACACGACACAGCTCTGCACTGAGAGGTTGGTGAACTTCTGCATCCATTAAGGCGAGGCTTGGACCTCCCCTGGCACTCAGCTTCCCTATGATATGGCAGACAGAACTTCAGCAATTAACAAATGTTAAATCTCCTTCCCAGAATTAATCCTTGACTCAGACACCTACAAACACCTGATACTGCAGGCCGATCATTGCAAACACAGATTTTGCAGACAGAGATGCTGCTTTGAATTAATTGTGTTGAGGCCAGGCCTTTGGAGAGACTCCAGTCACTAACTCCCTTTTAACCAACACTTTATAAACCTATCATTTTTTAGAGCCATCCTCAAGGCATGAAGAGTCACTTCTATTCCACCTTGATTTCTGTTGTAAGTCAGGTCCAGGTAGTACCGTGGTTACGATGGCCTGTGAATCCCTATATATTCAGCACCCAAAGCAGGATCAGGGTCATGTTACTATATATTAGAGCTATCTCCCAGGTGCTTTATTTTATTGGCAGTTATTGCTGTGATACTCCAGTGTTTGCAAAAGTGGTTTAAAAACACCTTTTCCCTCCACTTCCTCACCTCGAGTCAAATGTTGGTCAGCTGGACTGAGAGATTAAGTATCAAAGTCTGCTTTTTACATTCATCAGACTTTATGAGAAACCTTTCTTTCAGTGCTACTGCAAAGTACAATCTCTCCTTCTCCATACCTGCGCCTCAGGACTGTAAGTAGACAAAATACATAGATTCAGCAGCAGTTTCCAGGAGGCTGCTGCTGTGGCAGCAGAAATGGAGATGTAGTTAGTGACATGTTGATCAGCTCCCTGCTGCTCTTTTGACAACAGAGACGAAGAGCCAGTGTTTATTTTCAAATAACATTTTTGCTGAGGTTCTAGAAAGATGGATGAACTGAAACTGACTGGAGCTAATGGCCCAAATCAATCACTGTAAGTGGCCACTGCCTTACCACAGGTGGAGGCACGAGCTGACGGTGTTTGGGCAACATACAAGCTGACAGCCTTATATTTGCTGATGTGTTTACCTCAGCCATAAACAAACCTTTAGGAGATTGGCCTATTGATGGCTGGATTCTCAGTTTACATTTATTACAATACTTTTTGTGTGTGAATAACTGTTGAAAATATTTCAAGGCTAAAAAGTTATGATAAAAGGGAAACAGGGATCATATGTTCTGTATAGTGAGAGAAAAAGAGGCTTGTAGTTGAGAACATACAAATTTGTACCCTTTGCCTTGTGCTAAGCTATGATATTGGCTTTCATGTAGAAATGAATAATAGCTTTATTCACCCTGTCTAGATTGCCCTAACATGCTGCAACTTGATTAAGGGCATGAATTCAGGGCATGAATCTTCCTGATATAGTGAGATTATTGAAATTATCCCAAAAGAGCATGTTTGCTGCTCTGCATGCAAAGATCTTCCATTGTCTCCTTAAGAATACACAAGACAGGTCAAGAGAAGCTTAATTAATATGGAATTAGCACAAGTCAATTTTGGTTTTTTATATTGTCTTGCCCTTTGTGGCCTTAGGGCAGCTGGCAGTTCGAGGAGATCATGCTTATATATGTGTATTGATCAAACGTTATTAGTTAAAGCTTTTTTGTGCGCTATCTTTCGGGTAGCAGAACAGGAATTCTATATAGCACATAGTGCTAGACAGAAAAGACCAACAGGTTTCTGCGTTTTGGCAAGTCTAATTTGGGGCTGATAAGCAGCTGAGCTTTTCAGCACAGAAGAGGCAAGAAAACAAGGCTTTGGATTAACTCTGTGGCTACATGAGGCATTTCTTGCCTTGTTTAACACTGCATTGCAATCAAACAGCTTTCCCCTCATAACTACCATGTCTATGAAGGATCATTTAATATCACTCAGTCATCTGCCAGGTTCCAGTACCTAGTTTGCAGAAATAATTTGGTTCCTTTAATGTCATTTGTTCTCAAATTTATTGGACAAGGACAAGCAAAAACAGGCTATTCATCTAATTGACTGAGCACTGCACTCTTTGAATATCATATTACCATTATGTCTAAGCTCTCAGGAGCCAAACTTAGCATTTGCCAAGAACTTATTTCTCATTATTTATCCATATTGCATGTCAGCCTAGGGATTCAGAAAAGATCATTCTGTCATCTTCACTATTCATTTCTCCTGATAGTTGTACCAAGTTCATAGTGAGGCAACTGAATTAATCCTCGGATATTTAATGATGCTGTGCCATGCAAAATTCTCATTGACTTAGTGGATCCCCTGTGGAAGGTACTGCAGCACAGAAGGAATCTTTTCTGGAATATGCTTTCTCAGCAGTCCTTCTCCATAGCAGTGAAAACAAAGCACAGCTAAGCACCTTGGAGACAATGAATCCATGCTAATCAAGTCTCTGAACAACTTGTTGTTGCAGTTCCTTTGTGCATGTGGAACATTTCCACAAAATTTATGATAGGTGCAAAGAGCATATTCGTATATGGCCCTGCATACAACTTGATGTTCCTTGGGACTTGTACAGTTCCTCATGATCTTAATTCCTATATTTGGAAATATGCTAATCGTACTTCTTTTATTTAGTATTATGGAAAATATCTTCTCGAGGTCGTCAGCTCTTTGCAATGGATTTATTCCCATCACCGTAACCAAAATGATTCATGGTTTAAAAACAGAGTTACTTTTTTTTTTTTACGCAACTATTAAGTCAGAAGGGAATATCCACCCACAAAACCTCCAAAGTATTTTAGGCTTCCTGCCATGTGCCTGTTCAGTTGTGCCTATGTCAATCCAGGTCATGTGTCTCACCCAGATTTAGATTTTGGAGTTTTCAGAGAATTTGTGGGAAGAAGTAGAGAGGAGAATGTGTCAGTTGGACCATTTAATCTTTTTGGGGGGAATAGTATAAGTTTGGCAGCTATCACATGTCTTTCACCATCTGAGAAAACAAACCTCAACAGATTAAAAAGTCCCCTTACTCCACATGAATAGATACAAATACACACATGCAAGCACATGCACGTGCTTCATCTTTTTGTTCTTCATCTCAATTCTGCTCTTTACATTGGTGGAATTAATGTTATGAGCAATAACTGAATTAATTTGACAGTAATCCCAAGCTTAACAATGAACTTCTCATCTAAATCAGTTCCATGTCTCTGTTAGTATGTGAAATGCACATGCGGTAGCAGGAAACTGCCATGAGCAAAGCCCCACCATCTTAAAATTTAAATCCCTCCACACTCTCATAGAATCATATAGATTTTTTGTTTGCATTCTTTTTGGCAGCTCTTTTGTTGTAAACTGGCAGTTTGATCATTGTGCATTATAACAGTTACCTCTATCTGTTATGCAAAGATAGTGAGAAGCAGTGTTTAGAACAAACCAAACAATTAAACCTCAGTGATGAAGTGGGGCTAGGTGAAAATACTGTCCAAAAATAATCTTTTTTTTGATGTAAACGATATAAATTATGTCAGCTTCAACTTCTAGACATTTGAGGCTGTGTTCTGCGAAGTTCTGTGATGCTTTACTAGCACCTACTTTGAAAAGCATTTGTTAGAAACTTCTTACACTCCCTACAAACTATTGTCAATCATTTTCAAACTACAGCAAATATTCACATACATTTTTATTGTTGTAAAACCTTTTGTTGCTGTTTCTGATGCTGGGGGAGATGGTTTGATTATTTTCATATCACAGCTGTTCAGAAACATTTTTTTAGATTTTTTTCCCTCCTTTTTAAGCAATTGACTTCACAATCAGGGCAAAACGGCTTATTCCAAAAAAATCTTTTAACAAAAGACCTGCAATACCTGGAGTGAAATGGAATAGAGTAAGTCTGAGCCTGAACATACAAAACTAATTGCTTTGGGTTATCACTGGGATACTGTTTTATATCATAAAGTGTTCTGATTCATTTTCAGGAAACATGGCTTATTTTTATGTTAATGTTTTTCTTTTCTCCAAAGAGGTTCTATGAATTATCCCAAATAGATTAATGTGCTGACCTTTGATCCTTAGAAACCAGAGGCTGAATTACAGCTGCACAGGCCTTGAGAAGCTTAACTTTTACCATTCAGTTAAGATGTGAGCTGCAAAGTTGAGAGATGCCTGAAGTTGACATTCTAAGGAAATAGCAAAATTAGCACAAGATTTTTCCAAGGCTATTTATACATCTTCTGAAATACAGAATATGGCTGATCATTGCTTTTGAAGAGCATTTGCAGAAGAGGCAGATTCACTGCTGTAGGAGAAGAAAATCCTGCAGTGATTCTTTAGGCTTAATGAAAGTAAAACTTTTACAGATTTTTCTTGTATGTACTCAGCCCAGCAGTATTTTTGAAGATTCTATGAGCAACTGCAAGTCATCTTTGCTCATAATAACCACACTGAGTTGGTGCTTTTTCAACAAAATATGTTATCCTGTCTCTGTGAGACACCTTATCCTCATCAATACTCAGCCATACGTCCATTGGTTAGTAAGGACTTCATCTGGTCAGTTTTTGAAAAGAAGTTAAAAATGTAAAAGCAGGATTGTAGCTTAGTGTAACTCAGCTGACACAGACATGGTAATTCTCTTTGCATTCACACAAGCTTTTTGGATCATGGGCAGAAATGCAAAGGTAAAAGTGTTCCTTTTTCTCTGGAGCAGAATATAGTATGCGAGTGAGCAGATTATGGAAATTAAGGAAGAAATAAGGTAAAATGTAGCCATTTTAGTTTGAGAGTGACAAACTACAATACTTCTTGGGAAACAGGATGAGGAAGGGGAAAACGAAGATGTGACAGGTATGATAATTATCAAAGAATCACAGAACATGTCAAGTTGGAGGGGACCCACAAGGATTTTAGAGTCCAACTCCTGGTCCTGCACAGGACCTTCCCCAAGAGTCACACCATGTGCCTGAGAATGTTGTCCAAACACTTCTTCAACTCTGTCAGGCTTGGTGCTGTGACCAATTCCCCGGGGAGCCTGTTCCAGCACCAACCACCCTTTGGATGAAGAACCTTTTTCTAATATCCAACCTAAACCTCTCCTGACACAACATAAGGACATTCCCTTGGGTCCTGTCACTGGTTACCACAGAGATCAGTGCCTACCCCTCCTCTTCCATTCACGAGGAAGCTGTAGTTATGTCTCCCAGGATTACGGTCCAGCACAGAAGGTTTTAGACAAGTATTAAGATAAATCTGAACTGCTTATGAGCAAAAAATATGGACAATTTTTGCCACAAAGCTAGATGTGATTGGCAACTTCTTTTGTTGATTCTTTTTTTTAAGTTTCCATAATACATTACAGAATTGTGAGCTTCATTGAAACTAAAAACTTCTAAACTGCACAGGACTTTAATCCCACAAGCCAAATGAAATCTCAGCACTTAAAGCCTGTTTGCATTCCTTGCATCCCTGCACAACATGAGAAGAATAGGTTAACTCTAATGCATTGGTAAATGAGTAATTTTCAATTAAAAAAAAATTAGAACATGCTGGTTCCAAGGCTTTTCTCATGGCATTTTCAACTTGTCTGAAACCAGGAAGTGTCAAAAGTGTTACAAGAAAACCTGTTCAAAACATATTTGATTTATAGACTCCAAGAAGTTGGGCTGTGTAGAGATAATAATTTCATTTTCTGGAAGGTGATCAAAACAAAACTTTCAAACATTCTGAGGTTCACCCAGTGCTGGAGGATTGCATGGTTGCCATTTCTGCCATGTGCATTATATCAGAGTTATTCATCAGCTGTCTTTTTGATATATAGAGTTCATATGATACAGGGAGTTTTAGTCCACGTTCATTCGTTTCATTTTACAGTACTAAATGCTCTTCAAGCATTAGAGCTAATTGCAATAAAAGTATCACTTAAAAGAAGTTATACTTATCAATTTCACCAAAAAATCCAAACTCCATTATCAGAATGCGGTTACCATTGTATAATCATACAACAACAGTAAATACTGGATTATTAAGTAAAACACTTCTATTTCAGCAGTTTTTCATGTTGTCTTTTGCTCACCAGTAGCTCAGGGTTGTGCATTATTTGCCATAGTGTGTGCCACCACTGGAGAGTGAGAGGAATTAAGCTATTTTTCTTCCAAAACCACAAATATAATACATAGAAGAAAGCCTGAAAGAGAGCTCATGTTCTGGGTGTTTTCATAAGCTGGGAATCCACTTTCATGTGAGTCTTGTGGCTAAGGTGCAAACTCACTGGCTCATTCTTTGCATTGTGCTTTTTTTGAAGGCATTTTTGAAAAAAAATAAAATTAGTATCAGACTTCCTTGCAGAGCTGTAGGGGAGCAGCAGGTATGGTAGATCATGCTGACTGAATAATTGTAATGATTGACACAGAGGCCTAAACCAATTTTTGAGTGTCTCACAGCCAGGCCCATGGCCAACTTGTGACTATGTGTGCTTTTTAACTAAGGATTTCACCTTTTCCATAGCTTACCTGAAATTTTGATGAATTCTTCATGTAAAATCTTCCCTTCAGGCTCATGTGCATTATCAAACCGTCTTGGTGGTCTGATCTATCAGAAATTCATGCTGTGTAGGTTAGCAGGGGTCAATGTTGTGCCTCCTGGTTGGAAGCTCTATGAACTGTGTTGTTACACTACCGTATTATTTGTTGACCAGAGATCCCAGTCTAAGCAAACAACTCATTGCATTGCAAAGCTTACCATCACATCAGGTAGACGTGATGACAGTATCAAGGAAAGCTGTAGGTCTAAAAGACTAACAGGAGGTAGGACGGAGTTGGAGTTTTTCTAAGTAAGCTGTGTGGTGCATTGGCTGTGTGTACAGTAGGCTTCACAGAATAAACAGAGGCCCAGGAGCCCAGGACTTTAACTTGGCTATCTTTTCAGTGCAGCAGATTCACAGTATAACTGGTATGTGATGAAAGTGATGCTTCAACAAATCGAAGTTAAGACAAAAATTGAGCTGTAGGTATCCCTGGATGTGATTTTGAAGAGTAGCATAGCTTTGGGATTTGTTTAGAATGTAATTTATTTGCTTGCTTGTTTGCTTTTAGAGGGGTGAGTCTTATAAGGATTTGTTGGCTTTGTACTGTTCAGGCATCTCAAAGATATAAAACTTGAAACATTGTCTGTTGACTTCCTGTTGGGAAAAACTTCCAGTTCTCACAAATCATTGGAGCCTGCTCATACAACCACAAACTCTTTTCTTTCTTGGAAACACAAAGGGTACAGAAAAGCACTGTGTTTGCCAGCCTCTTTCTTCTCAAACCTATATCAAGGGTGTGCAAAGCAGTTGAGGGAAGCAGGGAGCAAGAGAAGTAGAAACAGAGACATTCAGTTCTTCAAATCTGAAGACATGATGCTACCTTTATCTGTCTGTATGTGTTGGAATTGAAATCCAAGTATTTCATATTTGTACAGTCCTTCATTTGTTTTTTTGGATCAGTAAAATATTTAAAACATACAAACCCTTCCTTAAGCTTCTTTAGTTTATGAATCAATTGTAAATAACCTTTGAAATGCATTCTGGTGATGAAAACCATTTGTTTGTTTGGAAAAGGTAATTTTCCCAAGCTCAGAGAAGAACAGGCCATCCTTTCTAGCAAATCCTTTAAAACGCTGTGAGAAATTATGGTCTAGATAGCTGGAGTGACCTCTCGTGGTGTTCACAGGAACTAAGGCAATTCACCTCCCCACTTCCTTACTCTCTTTTCAGCAGATACAGATCAAAGATGCTAGTTCTTACAGAAATTAGGACTTAGAAGCTCCATTGGGAGAGTGCAGGACAGGTAAATTATAAAATGCAGCTCACGCTGTGCTCCGAACTGAATTGATAGCCTGAAAATACGTTTTAGCTCTTGAGTGTCACTCATCTATTCTCAGCTGCTCCAAGAAAGAAATGCTTTCCAGATATGGCAAGTTGGCTCCCTCCTTGCATGTCTCATCTATATTTTTTTAATGTTGGCTAACAAAAGTACAGGTCTTTAAAAAAGAGGTTAACATCTTCCTAAGCCACTGGAAATGGGAGCAATCAACCCTTCACAAAGAATCAATCAGTAGTGGCATAAGTAGCTGAAATATCTCTAACAGATGCCTGCATTACCTTTCACTGCCATCTTGCTTTTATTTCACCATTCCTGTGGATCAGCTGATTCTAGATAACAGTGAGAAATTTCTATCATACATTTACAGACTGGAAAGACCAATGCATATTTTTATTGCAGTATTTTCATCTTGGCACCCAAGGAGTTATTTTATTTTCTTTGAGTTTTTTGAGGGGGAGGGGGAGAAAGAGGAGTCAGGTTATTACTGTTGCTGACATAAAGATATACCTATAAGTAGTAGGTTTTTTTCAACCTGAATTAATTCCACTTGTTAAAACCAAAACATTTCAGACCAGGTGTCCCCCATCACTTCAAGCTGTCATATGCCATGTATTGATCAGTACATTAGATGCCTGGGAAAGTATTTATTATTTCTGTGATCCATTTCTTGAGAGGGACAGCTGTTGCACTAGGATTCCTCTGTCTCTTCTTCTTGTTGCACCTCCATTTCTCTAATTTTAAAAAATAAACAAGATATATAGTTTATAAATTGGTTTATATTGTTAGGTGTTGTATCTCCCTATATATCTGTCTTGAACAGAGGATCCTGAGCCAAACTACAAGTGTGCACCACCTATTTACTCCCCAAACACTACATTCAGAGTCCAAACCCAGATTTAGGTTTCACACTTTGCCCATGTATTTCTAATATTCATAGATTCCATACACCACTGAATAAAAAAATCCCCCTCCCAACCATAGTTTAAGATTTGAAAACTTGAAAAACAGATCATGATCCTAATCAGACAGTTTAGACCTGTCTCTAGTATTGACAGTTCTGCTTAGCTGATAGAGAAGACGATTACCCCTATGCCTACCCTTCTCAGTGGTAGGGGATAAAGAAAAATTATCAATAGTCTCTAGAGGCACAAATAAGTGTCTATTGAATGGCTGTTGCATTCATTCTCCCTGCCATCTGTTCTTTTAATCTCCCATATGAGTATCACACACTGAAACAGCATCAGTGCAATTGTCAATTCTTTTAAATTTCTATTTTCCCTCTTCTTTTCTATTATTTTAGTGCTGCCTACCTGACTTTTAACATATTTCTTCTTCAAGTTTCTTTACCATATGATTATTCCTGTGGTTTTTGTAATGTCTTAGCTCTCTCTTAGAGATGAAGTTGAGCATCAGGATAGTGAAAATGGATGGATATGTTGTTCTATAATAAAAAAGATCAGATTGTTTAATTTCATTATTTATGGCTGCAAGACCTATCCAGCTATTTTCCAGGCTTTAGTCACACATAGTATATACCAGAAAAGTTCAATTATTTTCTCTCATTTCCATCTCCTACAAAAAGTAAGAAAGTATCCTACATTCTTTTGACACTAATACAGTAGCTTTTGAGATATGAGTGCAGACATGTCAGATATCTTAGTGCAGAGAACAGGATGTGCTCTTCAGTACAGCACAGACTGTCTGAACTTAGTGCCAAAGCCCATCTGACTTTTTGTACAAGAACTTAAGTTAGCAGAATATGCTATTTTAAGTGAGCAAGTTCTCTTAAAAATTCTCATCTCTTCAGCCAAATTCAGCTCTCATGGTAAAAAAAAAATCTGCCTTCAAAAGTTCCTTAACTGGCACCTCTTTGGGCTTCATTCCTGTTCAGTAGGATGAAAAGCAGAGCAAACCCATCTCATTGAGGTCTATAAAATTTCAGCTAGTATACCTGAGGAGTTATATGATAGCTGTTTCTAAAGCTCTATGTAGGGGCAAAAGGTAGGATTCTGAATTCCTCTTAGAAGGCATCAGAGGAACTTTTGTTAAGAATATCCTAAATTCAGTGTTTTCAGTATTGTCAATAAAACCTGTTTCTAGGAAGGTAGCAGTTTTAGCCTGCAGTGCTCTCCTACAATCTGATATAAATAGCAGGTGATTCAGGTGTCCTTTATTATTTTAGATCTGGAGTAAGGATAGTGGTAACAATTAAGATTCAATGCATTCTTGCTATTAACATCCACTGTAGATCACAGGTGAAAACACACATATGCACAGATGCACGAAATGTCTCTGTAGTTGGTTTCTGTGGGGTTTTGTCATCATTATTCTTACAAGCATAAATATTTACAATATTTATCTACCTGCTGAAATAGTCTCATTTCCATGTTTATTTAAATGAACTAGCTTGGCTGCATTTGTGGTGCTTATTTTTACAGTTCAGTAGAGACCTCCAAGAATTTGTTAACTCCAAGTGCAATCCAAATGTTTAGCATATAGATGAGAAAAGGTATCTTAGGGTCATTACTTTGCTATTGCAAGTTTTCCATTTCATGTCATTGCTCTATTTTCACTTCTCTCCTGTTTCTTCCATTTTCTTCACTACTGGGAGGGGTTTTATGGCAGAAAATGCACCAAGCTGAACATCACCACAGATTCCTATCGCAGGTATTGGAAGTAATGAAAAGGAGAGAGAGAGAGTAATGAAACCCAAGACTCACAAGTGATGCACCATACAGTTGCTCGCCACCCACTGACCAATGCTTAGCCCATCTCCAAGCAACAATTGGCCTTTTCTGGCCAACCCCCAGTTCATATACTGAGCATGATGCTCTGTGGTGTGGGATATCCCTTTGGCAGGTTTAGGTCAGTTGTCCTGGCTGTGCTCCCTCCCAGTTTCTTGTGCACCTCTTCACTGGCGGAGCATGGGAAACTGAAAAATTCTTGACTTAAGAAAACCACTGCTCAGCAACAATTAAAACATCAGTGTGTTTTATTATTCTCACACTTAATACAATACCCAGTGCTACACTAACTACTGAGAAGAAAATTAACTCTCTCCCAGCTGAAAGCCAGTCAATTCTGCTTAAAGTAAAATAGTTTCAAATTCAATACTTTTCCTTCAGGCTGTGTTTCACTGCCATTGCTGCCTAAGCCAAGCACAATTAGTAAGTTTTGCAGGGATCACACCATGTACATACATGCAAGTAGTTATCAATGCAAATGAAATGTTAGTGTTTAAAATAACAGTATAACAACTTAATTATGTTTAATTATTTCAAGGCATACCTTTGTGCATACAGAAAGAATGAGCAGCAAGAGCATAAGAATTTCCGCCCTAAATGTTCTTTTCCATTTCTTGCATTGTCAAACTGCCAAGGCCTGGTTCCTCCCCTCTGCAGAAAGTGTATTTTAATTCTGAGCCAGTGTGTCTTATATATTTCCTCAATATGAACAACATTAGTATATAGTATAGTATATACAATAGTGGCAATGTCTAGTGGCCACAGCTGCAGGAAGGGATCTAATAAACCTCAATTCTATCCCCACTTTTGGGCTTACTGAATGAGTTTGCAGTCACCTTGCCTGTTTCCCCAACTATGAAATATTGCTGTCCATATAATAAGGAATTTAAGATCTTCCAAATTTACAAGTAAGCATACAGAAAACTCCCAACTCTCCACTGCTTTAGTTTAACAAAAGAGTTAACACATGGTTTTTGTGGTTACAAAAAATCTTTGCAACTCTTTTTTGTTTGGTTGGGTTTTTTTTTAATAAATCTGGTATCTCAAAGTGTGAAAACTGAACATAAGGCAGAAATTAGGTTCTATTACCTCAGTTGGTGTTCTGGTGAAATCCATTGAAAGTTAAAAAGATTTTAAGCACCTGAGCCCACGCCACAAGTTTTAAAATTTAAAAAAAATATTTGAAATTTACTTCTCAGTATTCTGTGGTATGAAGTATGAATGCTAAAAGTTGAGTGCTTTCAGAAGCTCTAGGCATCTTTGGAGACATCATATTTGGTGGACTTTGAATCAACCTTTCTATGAGCAACAGAAGCTAGTACTCTGTCTTCAAAGCTACCCAGTAGAATTTTTAGTGGCTGCTTCTATTCCAACCATACCAGATCAGTGTCATCTTTTCAAGTTTTACTTATCTTTTTCCTTCAAAAACCTAGGAAATTAATGACTCTTCAGAAGAATGTAAGGTGAAAATTTAAAAAACGCTGGAGTTAAGACAGTCCATAAAACCGTACTTCCAATCTCTAGTACATTTTGTCACTCTCTCTATTCTCCTTCTTATTTTCTGGCTTTCCTTAAGGCTCTGTCTCTGCAAGTCCAATGCTGTGAAGTGAAAGAAGTGGGATGTCTAGCAAACTGCGTGAACAACTGGAGAGCCTGGAGTTCAGCCCCTAGCTGGCCACAGTTTCTGGATACACATCTAGAATATCTCTCTACTTATCCATGAACTTCAAACTTGTATAGGCCACAGAAACTGATAGCTTATTCGAGATCAGGACTAGGTAGAGTTATGTTCTGAAAGGCAAGAGACAAGACTGCTGTACAGGGGTGTAGATACTCCTCTGTCTCATTAAGATGCTATACCTATAGGGGCCCATCACCTTCTTAAAATGCATCTCTACCTCCTCTCTTCATCCCCAGAGTAACTGGAAATGTGGCATGTCAGATTCCATTAAGCAGCCTTTGAACTTGAGGGCAGAACTTTCTTTCACTTCTGTTCTTCAAAGCCAGGAACATTTTTCATTTAAAATAAAGTCAACCATAAAAAAATAAGCCATTCAGGAAACAACCTGGCTGCCACTGGAATTAATGGCAATAATCCATCTACTAAAAAGTCTGTCTAGAAAAATTCACAGCTGCAAGAAAAACTGAATAAGATCAGACTTTGTTGTCCATTTTTTCTCAATGATTTTCATTTCCTTTCTTTTCCAAAGAAACAAAAGCAGTAAGCAGCTGGATGGACATATAGACACTTGCTTGAAGTCAAACTTACTTAACTAGATTAAGTGGTAATCTTTTAAGTGTATTTCCAAACATACCACAGTAAGATGTGAAATGGCTCTGGAGTGCAAAAAGCTGATGAGATGTGGTAACAGCACACCTCAAAATGCTTCTAAGTGAACATAAGACTTAAAAATGTTACTTTCATCTTACTGAAGAGTGCGTGAAATCTCAAAAGGTTTAAAGCTTTCTTCTTACTAAATGTTTCCTCTTTTCCTTCAACTGAAGGCTTTTAATACTAGAAATTTTTTATCTTAATAAAGAAATTACTGCTTCAAAGCAAATAGGAGAAAAAAAGAAAACATCTCTAATCTACCTTAATTTAAATAAAACACTTCAAACTGAATCTTTTATGAATTTCCAGAACAAAACATTTGCATTTCACATGTTATATTTCTCTTAGCTTTGGTTATTGATAGCTTCTTCTAGGGATGGAGCTCAGCAACAGGAGACAAAATATCTTCCTAGAAATGCTGATACCATTTTTAAAACATAGGTTCTCTGTTTTTGTGGACATTTCTATTTTCTGTCTGCCTTTATTGACATCTCAACAGGGATTAAAGTGTACATAGGTTCAAAATACCTGCCAATATGAATTAGGAAAATGACATAAACATCAGTGACATTTAGAGTTAAGGTCGCTTCTGATACTTCAGTAGAACAATTTGAATTGTAATTTCAGTCAACCAACCTCACTCAAATACAGAAGTGTCAAATTCAGGGATGAGTCTACTCTGATCTTTGCTGCCATGCCATCTTTAGTGTTTATACTTATTTTTCACTCAGCTCTCTAACTCAGTCAGACTCCACTCTGTTCCTGGACCTTGAGGACACCTACTTTCTGTTTTGTCCAGAAGGCTCTAGGTGACTGTAGTGTATAGGCTGATAGACTGAAGGAAAAAAATGAGCTATACTAACCTAGGATTACCTAGAATCACCCCTGATTTTATTCCTAAGGGCATACCTTAAGAAATATCATAGATTTTAGAAAAAGTTGAAGGAGAAAGGTCTCTTGGAATTACCTTTGTTGTCTTGTGGAGAGCAGAAAAAATATTTTATCCACTTTTTACTTGTCTTTATAGTGAAGGTATAATCCACTTTCCCCATATTTTAATACATAGTAGCTACTTACAGACAACACCAATTATTTCTTATATTATTTATTGGTTAACTGGTGTTCTGAGAAAGGAGATGAGAACTCTTGCAAGTATTACATCCATGATTTCTGTTTCTGCCCTATTTCTCACCTCTCTATGGCAGCTTCCAATCCAGGCAAGCCAACTGAGCTGTGGCACCTCAAATTTGAGCCCTCCAACCAAAAGCCATTTTCCTTGACAATCTGAGCTGAAACACCACAGCAGGCTGAGCCCTCTCCCTTCTGCTGCCTGAACTGGGGAAATCTAGTACATTGCTGAGGATGTTCACTTCTTAAACTCATAAAAATTCAGCACTTTGTTCGTTAATGTCTTAAGTCTCGCAGTTACCTATTTGCACTGAACATGCCGCTTCCTTTTTCCTTCCATTCTTCACCTCTGTCTTCTTTTCTTTACCACAGTGAATGACTTCAAAGTCTTAGCAGTCTAATGACAGTTTTGTCCAGAGTGAACAAAGGATAAAATCATCCCCTTTATTACCCAAATCATTATCTGAATAATGCTGTTATTATTCTAGGAATGTTGTGCTTATTGCTGTTGTAAATCAAAAAAAGGGAGATATACAGCATACCCTGAGGTACTTTTACCCCATGCTACTCTCAAAAAAAAGTCATTGTGAAATAGTGTCCACAAATTCTATGAACAGAACACATTCCCACTCCCTCTCTTTGGTGGAATTTATTTGCCTTCAAAATTGTAAGTTAGTTCATTATTGCAAGGTATGGGCTATCACAGGGACAACCTTGAGTATTTGAAATTCTGCCAGCAACCTATTGAGGATTTAATTTTATTTAGTAAATTAGCAATAAAAAACCTAATGTAACTTCCTACTGAAGTCTTAAACAACATATTCAGAGAAATTTAGTATGACCATTCATGTAGACGTAGGTCTGATTTCACTACAATTTGTGTTGAGGGGACGTATCCCAAGTTAGCTGTAAATTTCATCTTTATAGCATTCAACTTGTTACATGAGCTCTATCAAGACTCCTCCCTGTTCAAAAAACGGAAGGCGGCAAATTTTTATTTTGTGTTATAAATGAGATCAAATTCTCTATTTTTTCATACCAACTTGGGTGGGACACACTCAAGTCTCCGAAGGAAAAATCAGAATGAATATTATATTGAGTAGCTCAGCTTAGTGAAGTCTCTGGAGTAGTTCCATGTAGATTTCTGGGGTGTATAATAGCAGGCGTTGAAGCTGAGCGCTTAGAGCACAGGCTAACGAAGAGGGCCTTTAGAGATCAAATCATTAGAAACCAGTTTTGTTTACTAGGAAATGTGGGCTTCAGTTCTTGCCTCATCACTGTCTGGTTGGGAAACCTTAGGGCAAGACTTATGCAGAGTCCTCTGTGTTTGAGTGCCAAAACTGAATCAAGAACCCTGGATTGTGTCACAAAACACAAATGGTGTCCCAAGTGGGACCCAGATACACAGACACACTGAGCAGAGAGCAACACTCCCTAGAGAGGTGGGAGGGTTGAGTCTCTCAACAATAGAATTGAATCTTCTCAGTCAGTGGTGAGAATTGATCCTAGATAGTTTGAACTCTGGATGAGGGGTGTGCTTCTTAAACTTATTTTTGTTAAGAAATTGATGGTGGTGCACTCTGTTGGAACACCACCTACAAGAGGGCCTGCTGTCTTCATCCTTTCAGAAATTGCAAGTTAAAAATTAATAATCTGTGCCAATTAACCAGCACCTCACAAAGATTTTGATCCTATTTGCTTAACTTTCACTTAACACTTTCTGTCAGTGTCAAAATGCTATTCTGCATTAGGCATTTATCTTCCTGTATTGGGTCTGGCTGAGATGAAGTTCACTTCCCTATATACTTTCCATCTGTAAAATTTGAAAAAATGTCCCAGGTGAAAGTTCAGAGGCCATATACATATCTGAAAATCTCTGCAAGACCCTCTACCTGAGTATGAATGCTCCAGGATTTGAGGATGGTTTCATTCTGTGAGGGAAATTCACATTCCAGTCTCAGGGAAATGAGTGATAAAATTCCCATGGATTTTAATTGTGCTGTTATTTGTCCAGAAACATAAAGTATGCTATTAATTTACATTTCCTGTTGATAAAGTCTAAGCCATTTTCATAAGTTTTGGAGACAGTCTTTCAGAATATAGACTGCCTATATCTTCTAGTGTCTGTTGTCTGAATCAGTAAAATCTTAACTTGGGAAAGGAGTTATGTGCTGCCTGCACACCATTTGGAAACCTTCATTTGGAAAGAACTGTCACATTATTCTGGCCTGAAAGCATTGTCAGGATAAAATAGCTGAAATATACCACTCCTTTAACCGGGCCAAACCAGTGCCCCTTCTTATCTAGGAATGTGTTATGGTTATGTCTAATAAACCAATTCAATAAGCACAGGATAAACTTAGTTTGTCAGTTTAATAGAGTTATGGTTCTTTTCATGTTTAAATAATAGTAGATATATGTAGATATAATTGAGAGGAAGCCTCAATTTCAGATAGAATGTGCAAAAATTGGATTTATAGGTAAGTATGAACGTACAGTAAAATACAGCAGTGAATGTTCAGGAAAGATGCCTGTTTACATACATGTCAATGCAATATGTTTGAAATCAGGAAAATCTTAAGGTAGTTTGAACTGGCATGGGAGGCATTAGTTTAAACAGATGTGTTCCTTGAACTGAAAAGCATGATATGAACAGTTGTTTTTTTTCAGATGAAGAGAAGGAGATTGGATTCTGCTTTAATTCACTCCTTTGTATTTTTTTAATAGGGTCCTATCAAAATGGAACCTACATAATGTGCATCATTAGAGAAAGGGCAGTATTTTACTGTTGTCTGGATTGTTTGATTTGGAAGGGATTCAAAGATTCTATGAACTGCACTTATCCTGTAAATCTGTGGCTTAGACACTACTAAACACAGATGAACCACAATTGAGTTGACTGAGCTTTGGTTTTTGCATTATGTTCAGAGACCATACTCATTTGACCCTGAAGTCTTGCAGTATTTATTTATACGGTGGCAAAACATGGCTTTGAGATCAAATAACGGAGTTCTTGCTACCCCAGAAAATGCACAATCTAGGCTGAGTATGGCATCACATTCCCAAATCTCTCTGCTGACTAATCCCACAACAAAGTTTTGGTGAAGAAATCTCTCATTCTGAAACGGCTCCACTCTTGGGTTCGCATACATGTGCTTGCCTAGAATTAAGAGTACAGTGAATATTTTAATACTGGGATTTAACTGTCATTTCTTAAGCATTTTGGAGAGAAAATGTTACTTTAATTCCTCAGTAAGTTAGTACATCTCACAGAGCGGGTGTAAGGACCAAGACCAGTACAATCCAAAATGGGAAAAAGACTCCAGAAGAATGAATTCTCTTATACTGCCTGAGATGCTCTGTGCCTCTTTCTAGGCAATTAAACAATTTTCGCAATTTCTGTGTCAGAGTTATGGCTATCAAATTGGGAGGTGGGGGGTGTGGTGTGTGAAAATTGAGTTGTGAAATGAGAGCAATCATAACTGGTCAAGTACAGGCCTGTTTAGTACTGGTTGCTGGCCATTTGTTACAGCTTGAGGCTTCTCTACAACTTTAGTAATCATCATCAAATAAGGAAGCTTTAAAAACTAGCAGTCTGTTTACAGATACTTTGAGAGAGGAAATAAACAATCTGGCATATAAAAAATTTGCTGTGCTTTTTGCAAAAGCTGTCTTACTTCCTACATTTTGCACCTGAATAGTGTGTATCCAGCTAGCATTAGGAGTTCTCTAATGAGTGACCAAGGTAATTTAGGAACCTTTCAGGTTTGCGTTTTCAAACTTTTGTCCTCAAGCCAGAGGGTTGCATTTTAAAGTGAGATTTAAGGTTCTCTCCTGTTGAGATAGTGCTCTAAAAAATGACAGATGTTGCAAGAGAAACTTGAGGAAGCTGTCAATACCATCTCTACTTGATACGGTTTCTTACAATTGCCTATTCCTTACCTGATAGTGGCATTGTCTAGTTGTAAGGAATCCATACTATACTGTCTAGGAGGAGGCCTGATAATGCTCACAGTTACTACCATGAGAAAGCATTCTGAAGACTGCACCAAAATCTGGTCATAGAATCTGTTCCAGACTATGTTTCTACTGAAGATTACATGAGAAACCTAAAATTGAGCCCTGTTAAATTGAGATGTAATGGTCTGTCTGCTAATCTAGACAAATAGAAACATTTGCAGTTTTATCTTGTAGCTGGACCAGATTTAAAAAAAAATTATTTGTGCTAAAAGGAAGTAAAATATTTCATCTAGTATGCCTGAGTTACTGCTTGTGAGCAAAATGTTTGCAGAAACAGAGAAATTCCTCAGTGAACTGGAGAAAATATTTTTAAGCCCACTCTTCCCAAGTATTAAAACAATAGATTCAGTCTTCACAGCATAAAATTGTTAGTATTGTTGCAGTAGCTCTTTTCCACTCTTACTATAAATTAGTCTAATTAGTGGTTAGAATTCACGTTGGCCTTCAATCACTTTCAAATGTCTCTTTAGACAGATGTCAGTGACACTCGGATCTCATAGCCTGGTATGTGGTTTGGCTGCTGGAGATGGGGGCTGAAACATAACGCTGTTGGATTTGCCACCGTGCTGAGACAGCCGCTGTCAGTAAACAGAGCTCATGTTTGCCACCCACTAATTCTAGGCTCTTCTGTCAGAAGCCAACACACAATTTGTTGCCACTGATATGCCCAAACATCTTATTATCTCTTCATTTCACCAGCTAGGTGGTCGAGAGTGTGCTTCCCCTCAGGGTAAATGTACCTGTTAAAGCAATATTTCTTTTGGCTCTGGTTCTAAGCCATAGGCAGAGGGATTAGAGACTCAGATTTTAATTGTGCTCATCTTTTTCTGTTGCAAATAGCAATCATTCCACAGCACCTCTTATGATATGAAATTGAAAGTTGGATTAAAGCATATTTTTATTCCTGACCAACCTTTCTGGTCAGAAAGGCACCTTGTTTAAGCCAGTGGATGTACTTATCAGCCAATGCAGGCTTTGGCAGCTGTGTAGTGTAGGCAAATATTGAGTAATTTCAAAGCAATCCAGGCTTCACCTTCTAGAGGAGAACAGTAAGACCTGTTTTGTGCTTTTGTAGACAACGTAAAGAATTATTTAGCATTGTTCATTTATTTATCAGCTTCAAATCTTTAAAGTTTTGACAGATTAATAACTTCCTTCAGGAGTTTTAAATAAACATGATGTATTAACAAACAGACCAAGAGCCTACTTAAATTGTACAAACATATAAAGCAGGCTGCCTTGTCTAATGAAAACCTGATAAGAAAAATATCTTTTAAAAAAAAAGGTTGTGTCTCAATTTCCGAGAAAATAATTTATCTTTATATATCCACTGGAATAACAGATGAATAGAGTCAATCACAGTTTAAATAAACCCCAATTATGCTCTGCCTGATAATTCAATTTTATCTACACTGTATATATTTACTTATAGCTTCAATTATTTAATATTATAAATATGGTGTGTTTTGACAAACTAGGGCTTTTTTAATTTCAGCATAACTTCTGTAGATTAATATAATAAAGAGGAAATACACCCTGCAGAGAGGTTTGGAATCATAGCTTCAGCAAACCTTATTAGTACTGTAGCTTTGCTAGAGTCTCAGTGTCAGAGGTTGTATATTTGTGTAAGTTTAATTGGTGTTTAAGAACAAGCTGGATTCATCCAGCCATAGTCACTTAGCACAATTCATATGTGAAACTGGTGTGGGTTTTGAGCCAGATGACCCAATTCTCCACAGCAGAGATTGTTTTTTAGACCAGTTTACTGTGATGGTAGAGCTGAGGATTTTCAACTCTAATTTTCCAGAGGCAGAAACACAGTTGAAAGACCCATTTGAATGGGTCAGTTTCCCTATTGACAGGGTACCAGGGTGAGCAAAATGTCACCATTAAACTGCAGTTGTAAATCTTCCAAACTTGTCCTCTGCACGTGTAGGCTGCAGCTAACAGGTGGCTTAGCATTTCTAAAGGAAAAATGAGTGGTGAACTCTCATTCACACCTTCAGCTTAAAAAGTCTGAAACAGTTCTGTGGCTCCACAGCACAGGAGGGGAAACCATGGCTATTGTGGCAGCCTGGAGTGCCAGCAACACTGGCCCAGCAGAGCTCCTCGATGTATTTTGGCAGGTAACTCCAGATTCCCAGCTTATCCTCCCTGCTGCTGATGCAGTGCAGGAAGCCCAGTTCCAGCCAGTCACCTGCAGCACTCTCCGAGTTCAGGTCTTCATTGGATATAGCTTGAGTTTTATTGGCAGTATTCTGTTTGTACTGGTCTTGTAATACAAAACAACTGCATGGATTTATAAACATCCTGTAAGGAAAATTACTAGATTTTGAGATGTCTTAACAGGTTTCAGAGGTATGTTTCATAGGAGCAGAAACAGAAGGTGCAAACCAAAGAAACATATGATAGCCAACAAAGTGAATGCTAAACCAAGTGCCAGTAAACATATGGACCAGCTTGTACAAGTACAAAGGTGCAAATGATTCAAGGGGCTCTCAAGGATCAGACAGCAGAATGAAATATCTTTTCATTTTATTTGTCAGAACTGTTTATCACTTTAATTAAATAAATATTTCTGTATTTCGTGAGTAGTAAGACTACAAGAAAAATTACAGGTAGTACTTGTTAGTGGTAGGCATTGCAACTTGGCCCCACCAAGACAGAATACTTTATATGAAGGTATACATCTCTAATGTTGAACTGCTTTTGAAAATTAGATGATAATTTTTTATGTGTGATTTTTTTTATATTAGAAGTTTCTTCTATTCCATAGCTACTAATTCATAAATCACTGAAAAATCTTTGTTCAGAGGAGACATTTCGTATTTTGAAAATGCTATTGTAGAAACAATGGAATGTTGTACCTTAAATATATTTTTCAGGCAAACAGCAAAACCCAATGCAATTCATTTTATACTGAATTCATAATCCTGCTGTTTAAGCCTTCACACTATGTTTACATCAACATTATGGAAGGAGCAGGAAAGAAGTGAACATTTTAGTCTTTAAATTATTGTATTAAAACTCTAGAAGATGCAGAAATAGTACATATGGGATTTGGGATAAGGGCTTAAATAGAGTGTAATTGGTTACCAACATTAATTTGAACAATATTTGGTTTAAGTCTGATACCTGTGGCTTCTTCTAGAGTCAAAACAGCCTGCTTCTATTTTCATTCAGTCTGTTTCATAGGGATGCTGTATTTCTTTTAGAAAAAGAAATTGCAAATTATAGGCATTGAAAGATTTTTAGTTACTTAAATCCTCCTTACAAGGGAAAGCCTTCAACGATGATTTCTTCCTTTCTTAGAAAAAGGTACCTGTTATTATTCAACATATTACTAAAACCATACTATTTCTTTTGGTTTATATGTTTCATTCTGGAGCTTACTGCATCATTTTCTGAGCTATAGGAGTATCAGGTTGTTCGACAGATTGGACCAAAAGTTCTGCAGGGAGCAGTGGGAGAAAACACAGGCATACCCACCCTACACAAAAATTAACACATCAACAAGGAGCTTAGAGGAATGAGAAATTTCAGAGACATGACAAAACACACTTACATCAAGGGTTTTTTAGCTGTGTGCTTCCTTTCCAGAGCCTCTGTGGCTTATTTTGTCTGTTGCTGTTTCTATTAGATTTGTCACTTAAAGTTCTCTCCAAATGGAATTTCATGAAATCCCAGAAGGCAAGGAGATTGGTAAACCTGCTCTAACTGCTCTAACAATATCACGAAACAGGGTTTGAATTACCAATACACCCGGGAATTCTAATGCAATTATGAGTGTTTACTTACACCATGTGTTTCTCACTGAGCCTCGGCTGTATCAGGATAAACCAAAGGGAGCTAATGTTTTATAGATGGTAAGACTCTGTTTGTTTTCAGTAGGGCTAAGTCTCCCAAAGCACTCAGACACACTAATTAAAGTAAACTGCAGAGGCCCATAATAAAATATATGTGTTTGGAGACTGTGAGATGAACTCCACTGGCTTATTAAAAGTCAAAAGAAAAATATACATTATTTATGACTTCAAAGGGACACATTGTGAGCTCCGGTTTATTTAAAGGATTAACTAAGCATTGGTTATTGGTGACCATCTGAACAGCTTTCCTTTCACAGTTCATTAGTTATGTCATATATGTGGGAAGTCATAATTTGGGTTTAGATCAAATATTATTAATCAACTAAATTATGGAGGGTACACCAACAATATTAAATGTAATCTTTAGGAAAATAACACCTCACAAATCCACTTTTCTCCAGTTGCCCAATTACATTTCAATACATAAACAAAAATCCAACAGATGTGTGGCAAGTTTTATAGAGCTGCCTATCTCTGGAGGGATGTTTTGGTCAATAAATACAACACACTTAAAACACCAAATGGAATTAAAAGAAAGCACTATATAGTTCAGTCCTTTTGCCCCAGCTACCTACAGGCAGTGGAAGTCACTTAATTTATAAATAAATTTTGAAATAGCAAAGCTTTGCCAAAATGTATACAGAAGTTATATCCTGCTGAGCAACAAGATTCACAAATATGAAATATGTATTAAAATAGATTATGTGTAATATATAGTTGAATATTTAACTTACATATGTACATTTATATTTATAAAAATATAAAAACTATTCCACAGGCCACATAATCCCATCATGTACCTGACCCATTCTACAAATAAAGATGAGAAGAATACCTTACAGTGCCGGTTCTCATCTTTTCTGTTTCTTTGGTGTTTTCCCCATACCACTTTTCCCAGTCAGCTGACGTAACTGAGGTGTCCCCAGGCACTTGCCAATCATGAAGGTGATCATGGCTCCAGATCCCACATTAGATATTCATGGGCAAGTAACCATTTCATAAGACACAACTCTCATGCATTGGGTGGAGGTGTGCCTGACACTTCAGTGCTCCTTCACAGATGATCTTTCCCAGGCTTGTAGAGAGATCTGGATTTCTTGCCAAATGTCTTCTCTTTCTGCATCATACATAAACAAATGATCTCTCAGTTTTCTCCAGGATTATATTTTTATGAAATCTTTAGATTTATACGTCCTTAACAGCAGGATTTTGTTTTAAAAACTGACCTACATTTAAAAAAAAAAGGAGGAGAAAATCCTTTGAAAGGTTCAAAGCTGAAATACAGTAAAATATTTTTTTTAAAAGTTTTTTTAGATGAGTTCTGTTTTATTAAACTGTTTGGAGAAAAATTATGGTTTAACCTAAGCTGATGATTTATCTCAGCCAGTAAACCTAAAACTTCATCTTTCACATAATTCTATCATTTCTTAACATGAAACAGAATTTTAGAGATTGGACAAAGACACCTTTCAAAACATTATACCAGTTCTTCATCTTCTACCATGATTAGTATACAATCAGAATTATTGTGTTCTTCCCCAACTTCATAGCATTTTAGGAAATGGTGCAAATGACAAGAAATGCAACCCAAGTAAATTTATAAATTAATTAATATACATACAAACAACATCTCACAGGAGACTCAATTTTGTGGACCTCACTGATAAAAATATTTCATTCAAATTGGCTTCTAAACTTCAGGAGTTCAAAGTAACCCTATATATAGTTCAAATTAAAGCAATTGACTTGCTAGGATAAGTAGAATAAAGAACTGATTCTGGTATGTAATATTTTATCACCTAATAGTACATAATTTATAAAGACACATTGTAAAATTATGAACAATTAATCTTGAAATGGTCATTGAACTTAAAAACAACAGTACATTTCCGAAGGTGGCCTTCAATAGATTAATGTGTGCTCCTGCCCTTTTCTATCTCTGTAGCCTAATTTGTCTAAAAACGAGTTGTCTTTGAAGTCAGGTTTAATTTACTGCCTATGAGTCCTTTAATGGATGTCTCCACAGTAGACATGCCTACATGGAAAACCTTGCATGGAACAGGTTCATACCATACAGATAGAAAGAATGCATTATATATACCCTTATCATAAAATTGATAGGTACACTGTTATGAGGTCTGTATTCTGGCATCCTTAATAGTATGCTGAGACAAAAAATCAAGGTCAATAGCTAATACAAGTTTCTTAAACTGTTGTTAATTGATAATTAAATTGTGATAAAAGTAATCCAAGTAGGCAGATGTCCTCATACATTTGACTTACTGCTTCCCTTTTTGCACCAAGTAGTATAAGCACAGCAAATTCCAGTGGCAGCAAATTGTACCTGTTTGTTTGGGATTTTTTTCTAATGTTGAATTGTATATTTTCCTGCTAGTTTTTACTTTATTTTTATTATAGAGTATAGTAGATACGTAAGAGAAGGCTACTGAAAGAGAAAATTATGTTGACTAATGAATTTACTGATTTAAGAATGTAATGTGCCTTTCCTTGGAATAAATAATATAAAAATACTGTTAGAATTGCAGAGTGGCTAAATGAATGCAGTGTTAAATTTTTATGTTTAAGCAACTGTAGAATGCTCAAACACAGAGAGAAAAAAATGGTGCTCTTGGATCCAGCACCTAAGTTTCTGTGAATAGATGCTGTTCAGTGTGTATGCTAAGGATTCAATTACATAAAATCCTTTTCCATTCATTGAAGACAAAGGAAAAACCTAGTTCTAATTAGCATATTTTTTACCTACTATTCCCTTAGATAAGAAATTAAGTTTCTGCTTATAATAAAGGTATTATAGGTAATAATTAGTAATGATGAATGCTACTCATGTATGCTATATATATACTGGTGGAACAACATCTGAGCTAATGTTAGGAAATTTGTCCTGATCACAGGAGCTGAAAAGAAAAAGCAGTCTTTAGATACAACACTAAAATGAAGATTAAGAACTCTTTCCAAGCTATTATTCATTTCAGATTATTTTATCTGGAAGCTCAATTACAGAACCCAGCAGGAGACTGATTGTAAAGCAGAAAACCTGACTCCACAAAGACACATGGGTAAGCAGACAGCAGAAAAGAGTAAAGCTTATTTGCTTTCCAAATCCAGGAGTAGTTGGGAGTATGTAACTATACTCTCACAACAGAGCAAGCCCTCTGCTGAATCAGTAGCTGAAGCCACTTATCCAAACAGAATCTGGCAGAACAGCCCAGCCATGGGAACTGAAGATTAGCAGAGGTGAGCAACTTTGCCCTTTTCTTCTCTGAGAGCTGGCTTGACATGAGAGTACAATTTAGGGAAAGTGAGATTTGTGCAAGATGTGTCATAGTGGAGCCTGGAGGACTGACTGCTGTATACCCTCTGGGTTGCCATTTCCTCTTTGCACAAACATGTTTACATACAAAGTTCTCATGTGTTTGTTTAGAGAACTTTCTTTCCCCTCTTTCTTTTGTGCAACACCTTTTCCAAAGAGCTTCAGAGTGCTTGGAAATGAGAAAAGAAACAAATTGACTGAAAAGTTACTAATTTATTTTTGAGGACCAGAATTAAAAGCAGTTCTTCACTTCAGAGCCCAGCTAGCAGAAGGAAGCAGACATCTGCCATTAAGCCTGGTTTGCCTTATATGTGTGCTTGTAAATCCTTTTCAAGGGAGAAACTTTACTCAGGTAAAACCACAGTGATACTCCAGTCTGAAAATACATCAAATTTTTAAGCTAATTAGGATTTATGCAGGCAAACCTTATCCCTCTAAAGAATACTCAGTAAATACACAAATAGAAATGTGTTTATTTTTTCTTAGACTAAGTCAAAATATGCATGGGAATCTGTGTCACCTTTGAAGATGAAGCTGCAAATACAGGAGTGCCTTCTGGCAATTAATGGTAATGTTTCTTACAGAAATACACCGAGTACTCCTATATTCCTGGAAATCCAAATATTTACAGCTGCTAGAAAAGCTGATATTTAGGATTAAGGCCTTTAAAATAAGAAGCACAGACTTTAGAATAAAAATGAGTTCAGTCTAGGCATAAGAACCTCTCATATCTGGAAGGCATCATCTTGTGTGCCTCGTGTAGTTTCTGCCACAGTTATATGAAGGAATAGTGTTGAGAGAGTCCTGGTATCTGATGCTGGATACTTCTGAGGCAACTCAGCACTGCTTAGGGCATGAATAATGCTCTGCCAATCTGTGTGTCCTGTGTCTCCTTGTGCGTTGTTAAGTCCCACTAGATTCTCCTTTGCGCACCCTACTCAGTGAAGAGCCTGCTTAGCCACCCAAAAGCTGCACTGGCAGATGTTTTATTTTTATTTCTATAGGACGTAATCCTACCTTTCTCCTAGATAATTTCTGATATTAAATAGTTGTTGAACTCTCTAATGATTTTCAACTTGCAGATTCATTACATATTTTTCTAGTTATTCTCTCCAACTTTCCCATTATTAAGAATGTAAATGGATTTACTCACCTCCAGTGGATAGATATTTCTACAAAATGGCTGGGAGAGGAATTGTTAACATTGTGGAACTTGTTTTCTTCATAGGAAATTATAAACCCTATCTTTCTTTAAATATTAATATTGTTTGTCTGATGATTGTTACTTATAGGAAGTATGTTGCCAGCTAAAACCTAAATATTTTGGTGTAGTGCTTAAGCTTTCCTATTTCTGTGTTATATCCATATACAGCTTCTTTAACAGTAAGGTCAATGGCAATGCCAAACAGGAGGAGTGAGAGATTGCATCCTGATTAATTCCTAATTTTGCATTCTGGGATCATTGTGTTCCAGTAAAACAGGGTGAATAATTCATTGTGAATGATTGACCACTATTTGCCTGTTTTTCTAAATGGTCCATGAGCTGATCGTGTTTGAACAAAACCATTTCTTCGATCGCATTAGCTCCATGCTCCATCTTAATTTTTCCTGTTCTCCAAATCAGAGATTCCCAGCATTACCGTTGCAATCCCCTTCAGAAAAAGTTTTATTTATTCTATTTCCTTTCCAGATGCCTGTGCCATGTACACTTCCCCATTCTGATTCACAGACAACAATAGCTACTTGAAAATGACTCTTGAGAGAATGAGACTAAATGGGCTATCATAGTATGTCAAAGGCATTACCAGGTCTAACAAAGCCATGTGTCTGAGTGGCTTTTTGGCAACACTGATGTTCCTATCCCTAGAAGATCTTAAAAAGATTCAGGATACCAACGTGTCAGGGTTATATTCATTATCTTGCCTTTCTGTGAGATGATTTTGTCACTTAATTTTGAGTCGTGCATATTTTTCTCTCTGTACCATTACAATGAACACAGGATACAATGAAGTACCTTGTTTCAGAGATCAAAAGGACACTTTACCACAAAAATATTGGCATCTGTTGTTCCTCATTGTTGTCTACAGACATCTATGATCTATTGAAAAAGCTTTAAATAACCTAAAGTTCATTTAGTGTGTTTAGCACACAGAAAAGATAGGATTTTGTCATTTTCTTCACTGGTTAAATGAGCAAAAATTTTAGAACTGTTTGTAAAAAAACTACTGTTTGGGGGGAATTCTGTCACTGCTAGGAGAACATTTTTCCTAAATCAATTCTAGAAATTATTTGTAGAATATATAAGCTGCAATAGAAATATTACTCTGTTAAATAATATTCATTCCTGTCAATGTGAAACCATTCCAGAATTGCCTTATAGTGAAGAAATTTATTTTATTTATTTAGTTTTTATTCAGCAGGTCTTTCTGGCATCCCTTCATATGTGTGTGGCACTAGGAGGACCATAGATTCACACACGTGTTTTGTCATGTTTATATACTTCTCATGTGACTGAATATCTGTCAGATTTTCTTGTTTACAAACTTTTGCTTTGTACTTGTAGATCAAGTAAGAAAACATTTAAGAAAAGATAGTTGGACCTCGAATCAAATTACTTCTGTGTAAATTTCTCTTATTCAAAACTGGTGAAGTTCACAAACACTTCCTCACTCCCCTGAAGTCTATCATCATTTTTGCAGCAACTCTGAACTCAAGCAAAACCCTATCTCAGAGCAACCCCTGCATCATAAGCGTGCAAGCCTTTTAGCTTGACTCCACTCTAAATAAATCTTCCAGTAAAGCTGTTTCGCTTCCTCTTCAGAGTTTGTAACAAGTGCCTCAACAGTTGTTTCAGAACAACAAATGCTCAAAGTACTAAAAATCATGTAGCATCCCTGTGGTTTTCTTATGGTGTATAGTCCTTGAAGTGTGTCATAAAGAGAAGTAACTCATACTACCTTCTTAGAAGTGGAGAAGCAGAAGATGGTTAAGTGATTTTATCAACTTGTCTGTATAGGTGGAGACAGGGAGTGCCTTGACAAACTTGTCGTTCTGTGCCAGTACCTGTGACCGTGCTGCCTAGGTTCAAATGCAGCAAGTTGGTTCATATTTCCTGATACACAGATAGTCAGAAGCAGCATTCAGGTATAAATAGTAGAACAACTGTGATTTCTATTCAGAGAGAAGCTTCCTTTTCCTCTTACAATTTTCCACAAAATAGTCTGATATTTAAAACTTCGTTCAGTATCTCTGGAAATGTGGAAATTGAGCAAATGGGCTTATTTTCTCTTCTCCCACTGCTAAATACATAGTTTCCCCAACCATATATTAGACCATTTCTGAGGTAATACATATAATTCAGTGACAAATCCACTTCAGCCTTCATAATGCCCTTCGTTTTTACTTCAAAACATTCACTGACTCTCATGGATTTGTACTATTTAACACCCAGATAAAGGTAAGCTGTCTTTTTTAATAACAATGGATTACATTTTCTCGTTACATGCTCTGATTCAATTCGATTTTTCTCTGTGAGCACATTCATTCCAGAGAAAACAGTAATGCCAGTGTGAGAATAATTATAGTTATTAGAAAGGTAAACAAGATGAAACAAAAACTAACATAAATGGAAATTAAATTACTGCTTTAAAGGCCTGCTTTTTACTTTCTTTTGCAGAAGTATCTCTACATTTTTCTTTTCTTTGCAAGTATATTATTAGAAACAGTAGAGACAGAGTATTTGTTGAGACCTTTTCTACTAGACCTTTTCAACTGCCAAAACTCTTCTGCAGAGGTGACTACCAGTGCAGAGGAGAGCTTCCATGCCCTTTGGAATAGGGCTGTTCCTTGCTAGTACCCCAAGGGGGATGAAGTCTTGTTGAGATAATATCCCCAAATCCTCTCTGAAGATGGCAAGCCAACTCTCTTAAAGGGGATGCTGCAGTGAATGTATTTGTATGCATAGGAGAACTGCAAAAGCTCCAGAATGGTATTTCTGGTCCTCACAGAAAGTCAGCTCGTAAACTGGAATTTGACAAGTGGTTTGCTGTCCACCTAGCTGTATCTAGCTTTGAACACCCTGCAGTGCTGGGGACTAATGCATCAAAGCTTTAAATATGGACTATTAAGTGTATGAGTACATCTCTCTGCACTTAGGAAAGCTTCTGACTATATAGCTAAATCCTACTGGAGTAAACAGCAGTTAAGTGTGCATCAAATTGGTGACTTGCTGAACTGCTTTGCTGAACTAGAGCCTTAGACAGTCATTGTTTCTTCATATGGGGAAAAAAGGTCAACCCATTAAAATGTGTACTTTAAATGGCTTCTCCACTGAAATTCATCCAAGAAGATTTACACACTCTAATATATTTCGAGATGTTCCTTTGGGCAGAATATCATGCAGCCTGCACACCTGTCCTACTGAACAGATGATCTCCAGGGGAGAAGAGCTAGTATAGATCTGGGTATTTGTTTAGCCACCCCGTCTCAGATATATGGAATTATATAACCTTGTTTTTGTAGGATTACTTTGCTAAAATAATATGAATATCACATTTTTTCCTCTAAAACATATTACAATGTAATATTGCCCTGAGAGAGAAAAGGGGAAGATGTGCAGCTCCTCCTGTTTCATTTCCTGCTTTCACGGATTGTTGTGTTACTAAAATATTTTTATTACAGAAGAACTTGAAGCAATATACATTGTTTGTCAGAGGATTATTTATAGTCCCTTTAAGCTGAATTTCTGTAATGAAATCCATTTACAGACATTCCACAGTGCCCTATGGTTACTTGCTTATGCAAATGAAATGTGACCCTTGAAATAAGCCTCTTGCCCTTGCTGTCACCCTCCTTGGCTTCAAAGGTCTACAGACAATCGCTTCTTAAGTGAATGGGGATTTTTTATTTGGTTTTCAGTGGGGAAAGAAAAAAATTGAAAAAGAAAAACCTTTCCATTTCATGTTATTCTTGCAGAGATCCATAGTGACTGAATGGTTGTACATTTATGTGAGATAATGCTCATTTATTTTAGATGTTAATAGGAATCCATTGCTTATGAACATGATTCTTAGATCATACTCTTTTAAAAGTGAGATTTTTACATAACAAGTTTGGAAATGTCCAAGTGATTTAAGTGCCTGGATTTAGGTTCATTTCTTCTTCAGTTGTGCCTTGGATTCCAAATTCAGATACCTAGTTTCAAAGGTCTTACTTTTGGGCTCACAGAGGTGCAGTTTCAGCCTGGTATATCTGCAGAGCTAATTCTACAGTGGCCTGTGGAAAAAAAGAAAAGGTGTAAAATTTTTACCCTATAAAAATGGTCTTATTGTATAACTATGCTTACAGTAATCTACACTGACATAAATGAATGAGTGAACAAATATATAAGATATAGGAAAGATATGAAGATCCAACTATTTCAGAGAGGTAGAGAGGACAACTTTTAAGAAAAATTAGTTATTCTATGTCTTTAATTATTATAGTATTCTGTCAGAAAAATCAAGAGAATGGACCATACCACAATAATAAAGGCTACATTTACAGTTGATTGTAGGTCCCAAGTCACTGCATTACTTGTATTTCAGATGTTTCTGTAATCCCTGGCATCATGTTAAAATTTAGCATGCAACATCAAGGCACTGACAATAATACTTTTATGATACTTTTTTTGAAAATATTCATAATAGTTCGTGGCCTCTTAAATTAAGCAGAATGGTGATAAAAATAATGAAATATTCTGACTGCAGGGATTTCTGTATAGATAGAAAGATTAAGGGAACTATACCTTGAGATGGTTAGTTATATTTTTTTCAAAGAAGAAAATTTCAACAAAAGCCAGTGGCAAAACTGCTTCTTTCTCATTTTGATGTATGACAACTGTAAATAAAACAAACTGACTTCAAATGAACCAGGCTGTCCATAATGATGGTATCTCAGCTATTGTACTTGTCAGGAACATAGTAGACTTCCTTATCATCTATCTAGTTTCTTTTTCAGTTTCATTGTAAGGGGAAGTTGACTACCTGGAGTTATAGTCCACTTACAGCAATTGTAGATATCTCATTTACTTCAATATTAGCAGAATACCAATGCATGAGAGTAAAGACAGCTTTTGCTGGATTTTATTATTTATAGCTGATTCCAGATGGGTTTTATTACAAAATATTTGTATCTTAAGGCCATGTTGAAGATAAGCAGACAGCCATGACCCCACGTTATCCTGGGGCCTTCTGCGATAAGTGGTGCTCTGAAAAGATTTGAGGCAACTGCTGAGTTTATCTGAATAGAGGACTGCAGCCCTTCATTTTTTATGACCTGTGCAAGAACATGTGGGAGAGGTCCTATAACTCTATAGACTGTGCTTCTCATTTCTTCCTGGGCTCCCTCCAGTCAGCACAAGAAATTCAATGCCATTCCCCTGGGAAGGCAGACTCCATGGGACAGAGAAAGTAGGGGGTGACTACCTGAACAGCACAGGTTTTCTCCTCAGGACAAGTTCTCAACTGCCCTTTTGAAAAGAACCAAGAGGTGCAGAGGACAGGTCAGAAAGAGTGGGTAAGTAACTACTGGGAGTAGGAACCAACAGAAGAACTGGAACTGGCTGAGCAAGGACAGAAAGAGTGGATTTGGGAGCAAGTAAGTGGGAGTTTGAGAGTGAGTTACTGAGTTACTAGAAAGACTGTGAGTATAAATGGCTGGGATTAGTATGAGAATCAGAGAACAAGGCTGTTTGTGTCGTTTTGTCCAAGACCATTTAGTTGGAAGGTGCATCCTAGCTCAAATTTTTCCATGTTAGTACAGAGTTTAGCAGATGGTGATTGGTTTCTGAGGGATTAGCCTGGAGAAGAGATGACTGAGAGGGAATCTTGTCAATGTATACAAATAGGCAAGTGCCAAGGTGGGGCCAAACACTTTACAGTGGAGCCCAGTGACAAGGGACAGTGGGCACAAACTGAAACACAGGAAGTTTCAACTGAATATGAAGAAAAACTTAGTTGCTTTGAGGGTGACAGAGCATTGAAACAGGTTGTCCAGAAAGGCTGTGGTGTCTTATTCCCTGGGGATATTCAAAGTCTGCCTGGATGCAGTCCTGTGCAACCTGTTCCAGGTGAAACTGCTTTAGCAGGGCACTTGGACTAGGTGATATCCAACAGTTCCTTCCAACCCCAACCATTCTGTGATTCTGTGATTCTGTGATTAAGAGAATGGTATGAAACACAGGATTTCTCTTGGTATTGCAGGGAGCATCATATGCCTGGATCAGTCCATGTAAAATGTATTCATGATTCAAATGCAGACCACATCCAACTTTTTGAGTAGACCTTCTTGAGGAAACAAGACAGTGATTAGCCAAAGTGAAGATAAAGCTGAAGTGAGGACCGAAGGTTGGGAAAGAACAGAATGAGAGATGCTAAAGCAGAAAGGACCCAAAAGACTAAATGTAGCAAAAATTATATGTACAGACAATTGTCTGTACCCAACACAGAACATTGTCCATGGACCAGAATGGAGCTCCAAATTCCAGTATTTCACCATTCTTCAGTGTTCTACCAGTGTCAGCAAAATGGACCTCCCAACCCACTCTGATGTTTGTTACCCTGGTCTAGAATTGTGTCTGGACAGGGGATCTAAAGTTCCATCTTTGTGACAAGTCACAGAAACATTGACAGAAAAGGCAGCTAGACAACTGGAAAGTAGAGAAAGAGGCATTTGGTTTTGTTGGTCCTTTGAAAATATAAAATGGCCACAGAGAAGGAAGAAATGAGGTGGGAGAATAAAAATGGCTTAGAGTGAACCTTTGGTTCTTTTGGTTTAGGAATTAAAAAATTATTACAGGGAATTAGTATTATAATTATTATAGGGAAATGCTTCCTTGAAAAAATGACATTTATTTTTGCATCTTCCACAGCATTCTCCTGAGTAAATGTAATTGGAAAGCCATTTTAAAAACAGATTTTCCTACTTTTCAATCACTTTCTTGAAATCCAACAGAGAAACTTGAGGTCTAATTCATAAAAATAACAAGCATGCACAACTGCATCTGAATTCCAAGCTAAATGTGACTATAAAAGAGGGAAAACTGTGGTATGTCAGTGTCTCAAAGTCTGGATAAGCACATGAATGAATATTGCTACCCACATTCACCTCCCTTTGCAATGACAGGTCAATATTTGTGATACAGCTGGATACTGTATGGGTAGGACTATGAGGAAATGAATCATTCAGAATACATATCAGATCAAGAATAACATTCAGTAAATAATGCCTAGAGCTATTCACTCAACAGTGACACTAAGACTAATACAACTTTGCTGTAAAGTGGGTATCATCTATCCTACGGCCCCTGGAACACACAGGGTAAGTAAATACCGGATACCACATTGTATGGCTACAGGAGAGCTGAAGTAAAGTGGTACAAATTTTCAACAGCTATGGAAACTTTTGTGTCAAGGCAGGGCCTCAACTTTCTTGGCGTATAAAATTTGTGTAAATACTTCCTGGTGAGTATCTTGGCACAGTAGGCTTTTAAGGTCCTGCAGAGTGAGAATGTGTGAAGACATAGATCTTGATGAGCTCAGTTGTCTTCTCCCTGTGACTTCTACATAGGTTAGAATTGTGGGTACCTATGTCAATAAAAGTGTGAGCTCCTGCTGTTTATGAACAGATGTCATGGGAATTACTTGTGATTTTAGTATGATTCCAGTGTTAGGCATGGTTTTTGTCCATTAAAATTAAATACCTCATTGATTAAGAAATGCTTAGTTGCTTGCTGAAATACTTCACCTGACTGTGTTTCATCTAGAATTACTTGCTTGCAATGAAGTGTATCAATATGATCCCCCAGAGTACAAGTGCTTACTTCCTTTTTAGGAACAGTACAGATGATAGGAGTGTTCATTCTCCTGGATGCTCATCAGTCAGGTGAAGTGGAGAGCTGAGATGCAGGCTCTTAATTCACATAAATATCCTGGAGTTCCCACTTGAGTTAGCTAGCTGGCTAGATGCAATAAAAATTAAGAGTACAAATGCTGCACATACTTCAGCTGGCAGCCACCTGCTTTACAGCAGAAAACAGGCTAATCCTTTTGTCTGATGAAAGTCCTTCACCACTTTCCCACAGTTCCTTTTGTGCTCCACGGAAGCCAACAAGTTCTCCTGCAATCCTCTGAAACAAACAAAAAAAAAAAATAGAGAGCCTCACTATACCACAATAAAAAACTGGAGTCTGCCCCACAAAAGCTGTAGCACCCCACCAGGGAGTTCTGAGTCCCAGCGAAAGGGAGTATGTACACACAGCTTTGCGCAGCCAGTGCCACACTGGTGAACCTGCTGCCCAGTATCTAGAGCTAATCACCAAAGCCAACCTTGCAATGAAGACTAAATCAGGAATTTTCCTCACCCATCTTCATCTGGAATTCCTACTTCTAATCAAAGAATGCCTATCGAGTATAAAAAAATGGCTTAAACCAGCCTTTTTGGCATCTGGGTTTTGCCCTCACCAAATGCTATAAAACCTGTCACTGAATGACATGCCAGACAGATATGAAATTCCTTTTTTAATATTTAGGCTGGGAAAAGGAGAAGGAAAGAAAGAATAGAGTTCACAGTGACAGCACTCTAAGAGACTCTCAGAATTACTTTTTCTTTGTATTTTCAGCACTCATTTGTTTTAAACATTAACCAGAGATATGGAGTGTAAAACCAGCTGTGCTTATTTCTGTCCTGCGAAGTTTGGTTAGATTTGAACTCTTTGTACTGAGACCTACTCATCTTTCAAACATATGTTATTCCTTTTTTTCGAAGTCCATGGTCTCACCCTAGCAAAATGCCACTTGCATTGATCAGTGAGGTTTGTCGCCTGGGTAAGGACTACCATGTCTTTGTTACAGAGAGCCCAGCTGAGCTATTTATGCAAGCGAGGACTATTTGCAAGTAATTTTCAGATGCAGCTGCACTGTGAAAAGTATTGTATAGTCTATAAAAATAGTGGGTATGCCTTGCAATCCTGAAGTCTTGGTATGTTTGCATGGAAACTCCACTAATGTTCTTATATTGTTTCTTATGACCTCACAGAGGAGCAATGTATTTTCAGGAAGTCTATTCCCAGAGCTTGCCAGGGTCTGACATTTTAATCATGAAAAGCAATTCATCTCATTTTCAATATTAACTTAAGGATGACTTAATCAAATGGCAAAAATGTACCTAATGGTGCTTAATTACATGACTCGAACAAATGAAAAAATATGTATTTGATAAAATGTAACTAAACTGTGAAAATCATCGTAACATAAGAATTATTCCATTATCTTTGAATCAATTTGGAGATTTAAGATTGACCTCTTGAGAAGGCAAGATTTTTCTGTGAAATACAGGTTAGATGCTTAGTATCTCACCTTTTTAAATATTTTATTCCCATTCTGAGTTCTCTTTCACCATAGGGAATATTATATGAATTAACTACAATTATATGAAACTAGGAAGTTATATTTCTGTTTTATAGTTTCAAGGCAAACCAACTAATTTTTAAAGATCTTGCCTCCCTATTTTGCTGAAGTTTTGAGGTCATATTCTTTAAAAATCATGTAATTGCAGTGCTCCTTATGTGATACTTTCCATACTCTCCTGAGTGGAAATTATGGCTAGGACATTAAACAGAAACGCATGCATAATCTATAGATCGTTGTTCTAATATACTCCAAAGGGGTACCTTTTATTAAGAAAAAAAATCACTTGGCTTCCACATACAGTCTTACTAAAAGCTAACAAAATTGTACATGCAATGGGGTTTGCATAATGATCTGTGCAGTATGCTGACTACACTAGTATGGTATTAGAACAATGAACCTTGCAGAGTCAAGCTGAGAACTAGCAAAAAAAAAAAAAGAAAAACCAAAAAAACTTTGACAATTTATTTGTTTACATAGAAGATTAAAAGAAAAAAGTAAGTCAATTTTACACACACACCAGGAGAGAAGGTATGACTTACTCTGGTTCCCAGCCCAGAGAGGTATATTTTTCTATATGTGTAGTCAAGGATATTTTACCAGATTTGGGGCAAGGCCCTTCCTGGCTGTAGAATATCAAGGGTGCCTAGTTTATAAGAGAACTACATCAGTTTGTGTTGGGTCAGAATCTGATGTGCATTCAGATCTCACAGATTTCATTTCAGCAGTTACACCTCCCAAGAAATTCTGTACTTGGTCTAAGAAATACCATACTGCTAAGAGAGGCTTTTGAGCAGATAATATTCTTCGTTTATCATTTGGGATGATTCATTATGCACTATAGTTACTAAAGAGGATATTATTTGCCTGCTGGACAATCTTAGTACACATTTCCTGGATGATTCTACTATTGTAAAATATTTAATTCCCTTTTGGTTTTGCTGTATTTGAAGTTGTCTATGATACATTTTTTTTTCTGGATTATAAGAATGCTGTTTACTACTAATTTGTGATAACAGTGAGAGAGAAGGCAAAGGAGAGATGAAAGAAAATAATACCAGGACAAAATGGGCTATGTATAAAGCCCTGAGAAGCTAAAAGCATCTCTAAAGTGAAGACAGAGGATTCTTCAAGTGTTGAGCTACTTCTGTAATGCTCAAATTCGTCTTGCTCAACTTTACATGTCTGCAATATGAGAAGCTGCACAAAAGAGACAGTGCTGAAAACCCTTTCTTTGTTGAGCTAAGTGGGAGTATACACTGATTTCCTCCTTGACAACCGTACTGCATTGCCTTAGTTTCACCTGGGGCTCCCTTCTCAGTGACAGTGTCATGGTCACACCCTAGAAACTACTTTATCACCAACCTTGGCATGTGAACAGCCCTTCACCTTATTCTCATAGTCATCAGATAACCACAACCCTGCCCTGGGTTTGTGCTCTGCCCTCTAGTGTGGAAAGTGCATCCTCCTCCTGCTCTGTAGCACCAACTGATCCAACCCTTGGCCCTTTCTGGCATTACAAAATCTGCATCTCAGATACATACACAGTGCATCAAATTTTGATGCATTACAAACTGTGCATGTCTAGCACAGGTCATCTTAAAAAAAAAATAGTACTAATAACAAAACATACAGTAAAAAGGGAGTTTCCAGGATTCTGGTAGCTCTGTAATAAGTGAATATGTTAGGAAGAAATTCTTTATGTGAAAGTTGTGGATGCCCTATCCCTAGGAGTGTTCAAGGACGAGTTGAATGGGACTTTGAGCAATCTGGTCTAATGAAAGGTGTCCCTGTCCATGGCAGAGGGGTTGGAACTATGTGATCTTTAAGGTTCCTTTCAGCTCAAGCCATTCTATGATTCTATTATTCTAAATTTTTGTGCTTTAGTTATCTTTATGTGTCTTTTGATTTCTCAGTTATTATTACCAGTAGTAATCAATGACTTACAGAGGGTTCCTTGGATAAGGCTATATAATAATACATTTATTTAAATGTCATTTTCGAATTACTGGATAGGTATATGCAAAAACATTTTTCTTAAGAGCTAATTTTGTAGCAATTCCATTCCAAAGGTCTATTTTCAGTCACTTGTCATCAACTTGATATTTGACTATGAGTTGTATCATAATACAGTGTGAATAAGAAGCTAGCCTGCACTGTGTAGCTAATAATCAAGAGGGAGAGCTTATGCATCATAATTGTCCTGACTGAGATTTGATTGCACTTTGTGCATTTTGGTCAGGGTAATACTTCTACAGCTTCTAGCTTCATAGATGTTTTGCAGAGAGCTGTAGACCTTAATCTAATGCTTCTAAATAGAAAATAGAGTAAAACATGGCAGATTGTTGTCCCACAGGACAGATATTGAGATTTTTCAGAACAGCAAAGGAAATAATTGCATTAAAATCTAATAACTGTAATTGCTATCATTCCTTATTAAAAATAGGGAAACTTTATAATTAAGAACATATTTCATAGTACATCACAAACAAATAACACTGCAGGTATCTCTCTCAAATTGTACCAAAACAGGGCAAATATTTGTATTTTCAAGGGTTAAAATATCATGGCACATTATGTATACATTTATACCAAAGGCCAGAGGGGTAGTAGCCCCATTTCATAATCACTATGACATTTTATGGAACTTCTGCCTCTTTATGGTTCTGTGACTTCCCTCATTCAGGAAGGCCAGAATGAAAAAAGGTCAAAATAGATGTCAGTCTAAGCAATTATGAAAGAGAGAACTTGGACATGACCCTAAGATTAGAAATGGTGACCTGTCACAGTAACAGGGGAAAACCTGCCATGCTGTCTTTTTGTCAAATACAAACTAATATGGCAGTCTTAAAATGTACTCTCATTTATTTGCATTTTAATCTCTTTCACCTCTAATATTGGGGTTTCCATCTCATCTTCTCTCTTCTGCCATTAGCAGATGGTTCAGATGGCAGAAGATAGGCATAGAGTTTAGAATATCCACATCTCTTACAAAGAAAGACCTTGGGAAAATGGATCAAAAACATATTTGTCTGGACTTTGGGAGCAGAAATAACATGGTAAGAAAATTGTGACATGATTCTGAACACTGTAAGTCATATTCTAGGGTTTCTTGAAGGTCAATGAGAGCTTGATTTCAGGTACAAAACATCCTCCTATATAAATAGGAGTAGAAGAAGAACCTAAACAGAACAGGATTTGGAAGTGAAATTTTCTCTCTTTTTTTTTTTTTAACATGTTTTAGATTTAATCAGAGCAACATAACAAAATTCCTTGCTATTTTTGTTTATTCACAAAGGAGATATTTTTAAGTTTGGTTTGGGTTTTAAACATGATTTGGACTATGCCACTCCGTGGGATTAATTCTTTACATAGGGAAGCATTGTCTCTACACTGCATCTTTTATTTCACAGTTGACCATCTGTGGAAAGAATTCTGTGGAAGAGATATAGTTCATTTTCACTGATAAAGCATGAGAGCCACGTTAGCAGAACACAGAGCTGGAGTGATTAGCTGGGCCATGAATCATGGACCCAGCAGCGACGTGGCCAGTTCTCACTGGGGAACGGGATTTCTGCTTGCTGCTCTTCAGCCAGGGAGAGGTGCATATTCTCAAAGGTCATCAGGCAGGCCACCAAAATTCTGATATGCAAAGCAGCAATGCTTTCATGTTATAGAGTTGTCCTTTTTCACCAGGACAAATGCTTTAATTTCTTTATTATTTAGCATATTAAAATGTTTAGTTATAGGGGTTTTGGTGGTTGCACCTCTAAAGTTTCTCCTTTGCCCCCTGGCTATTCCTATAGAATACAGGATTCTTTCTTTCATGTTTCAACAGCAGAAAAGTCCTATTTGACCTCTGTACCTACTATCTGTAAACAATCAATATTCACTATTCAGAATGACAGATATTTCTTTATAACTTTTTTAAATTCTGAAAATTGATACAGTAATGTTCATATTGTGTTGCTAAGTCTGATTTCCTAACAATTACCTTATCTTCAAAACTATGAACAAGTACAATTAGATCTACCCTCTCCCACCTTGCTGTGACAAGTTTGTGACTGTTCTGAAAGATGTGGCTTGATTATCAAAGTTCTGTTTGCTGAAAAACAAATGTCTGGAGATCAGACATTTGGGAGTGATATTCTTGATAAATTTAAACTTTGCCCTCCCCAGTCTGAACCACAGATGTATGTGAATGGCCTAGTAACAGTTGGGGGTTTTGCCCCACTTCAGAATAGTTGCTATGCCAGTAATAGGAAGTAGAGGAAAAGCTAGCCACTGTAATAGAAATCAAACTTGAAAATATGAGCTAGGTCTAGTGAAATGCTGGAGAAAAACCTTAAAAGTTATACAGGTTACATAAATTTATTGTTGATATTCTGCCATTTTCCTGTATTCTCTAACTTCTACTGTGGTAAAGCTTAGAATTACCACTGAAGGTCAAGGGCCTTTCTGCACTGTAACACTGTTGGCAGGGAGTCATCTTTTTCTCTCTACTGCTTGTGAGGCTTGATGTATGAGGCTCTGCTATATGAATATATGTTATATGAAAAATAGGACAAACCATGCTCCTGTTATTAGAGGAAAGGAAAACTTTTACTTAAAAAAACCCAACTTAATTCTGTCTTTGGGTGTTTTCTATTGCTGCCTTTCCCAGAGCCAGAAATTTTGACCAATGCACATATCTAGCAAGAATATTAAAAATTATATCAATACAGCTGCCTGTATCTGTATCAAAATAGCTGCTCAGTTGCACACACACTTCACAAATATAAAGTTACTTCCTGTTTGTACCTGCTGTACTTTTAACTGTGTCTGCCTTTCTTCAGCATGACACTGAAATGTTGCCTAGGAAATGTCTGTCTGATCCTGGTTTGGGACAAACTCTTCTTACATTTGCTATTATGTAAAAACACAGAAATAAGTATTTACATCAGTAATATTTGAACCTCCGTTTGACACTGTGGATATTGCACATGGACTGTAGCTGAGATTCAGAGCTTATGTGTTGTACTCTTTTCTTCTTCTAGAATTTAAAATCAAGAAAATATAAGATCAGAGGATACGTAGAGACCTTCTCAAAATTGCTACCCTTACAAAGGGCTTCTAAGCTTTGACAGGAGCATTAATAGGGAGCATCTAATATGCATATATAAATAGGCATCCTTCCAGTTGTATTGTGGGTCTGAATATACATTCAGAACATTCACTGTGATTTTTGTCTGATGATCAGCGGATCAGACAATAGTAAAACCAGAAATACGCTGTGTCCTTCCAAACCTGCTGTGAACAAAGTACTACCGTTGAAAATATGTATGCAGTCATGCAGGTAAAGACTGAATAATTTTATTTTGCAAAATAAAAAAGCTCTTGTAAGTTTCCACTAGTTTGACTTTTATCCCTTATTGTTATTACTGGGAACAACATTGAAAAAGAAATACATATGCATGCAGTTAAAGACTCTGTGATATTGAATAATTGTGAGGCAGATAAAAGAATAGTGTGTTGGCTGTTGGTGGTTTTAAGTTGGCAAAATTGATCTTGCAGTTTCATGGGTGTTACTGTGTAAAGTAGAGGAGGTATAAATATAGAAATTTCTTTTTTTACCCTAAAGTAAGTGGGTGCAAAAAGTGTAAAATATTGCATTTATATTTGATGGTGGTACATGGAAGCTGCATACAATAGACCAGAACTCAGCAATTCTTTGCAACTGATGAAGATTTATTTGAATTTAACTCATTATCTCTGTCATAGCCTTCCTCTCACTGATCTTCTGTAATGATATACGGATATACATTTTAATACATTGCAAGCTCAAACAACTCTAGCTAAATATGTTTAGGACGGGTTTTGGAAACTTGACACACAGGAAATAATGGTAGCAGTTGCTGATGAGCACACAGGGAGAGAGAGGCTTTTGTGGTGTACAGGGGATTGGGTTTTTCACCGGAACGTGTGCCCTCAGAAGCTTTCCCAGCTTGGCTTGTGACTCAGGATTCCTGAAGTCAGTTCTCAGATCCACCTCAGACACCACCACAGAAAGGAACTGAAAAATGTATGCAGGAACTTTATAAGTTTAAGGAAGGCTTTTGATTAAGGGAAATCCAGACTTTCCTCTCCAGAAAACACTTGGGTTTCCAGCCTTTCTTTACCAGTAAAGAAGATTTAATTTGACAAGGGAAGTTCACCTACTACCAGCTTTGGCAAAACACTTTTCTTTTTTTCTTGAACACAGAACAGTATATTGCTATTCAGGGCACAGCTTGCTTTGCTGTTAACACTGCTTGCTTTTTTTTGTTTGTTTTGTTTTGCAAATATTCTTCCTTTACATTATAAAGACACTTCAAAAATACTGTTTCTTGAAATTTTTTGCTAGCATCAAAGCACTTGATGAAATCAATTATACATGCACTTGTTTAAACCAACTAGTAATAACAAAACAATAAGAACTATTATAATAACTATTATAATATATGTATTATAACTCTAAATTTTCTACTAGAAAAAGTTTTACTTCATAAATTTTTGAAGTTTCCTGTTGTAATCAAGTGCATCATGTCCACAAAAGTTTATTTCTCCTATGTATTTAAAATTTGAAAAGACATGACTGTTTTCCTTAGTGAATACTGAAAAATATAAAGCATGGTGAGGTTTCAGCATTGGATATGGGAGAGATGTTGTTCATCAGACAAAGTAAATTGCCCAAAGCAATTGTCTAATGGGATTCTGATTATTGAACTTTCATTAAACTAAGTATTTCCTGAAAAAAAAAAAAAAAGCAACAAACTGGTATCCACATCTTGCTGGCTCACTTTCATTCATATCTAGAGCCTAAATTTGTGTTTCTGAGTAAAAGTTTTAAATAAAAAATTGGTCATTGCAGCATAAAACCTCTTCTTTTTCTGTTATTATAAAATAAATGACAAATAGTTTTCCAGCAAGTAAGTTCCCTAGAGGTGTAACAACAGATATGGATCTATATACAGTGCAAGTAAGGAGGAATTTTTGTAAGCTGGAACTACATTTTTCTTCAGATGAAATACAGCAATAGCATTCACACCTACCATATACCTGGGGAATCTGTGAGCAATAGATTAAAATATAGCATAATTGGCTAGGTAATACAATCTTTATCTTGTCCTGGATTTTTCCTACTAATAGAACTGAATCATGTCAGATATGGGGTCTTGGATTTGTACTATAGATCCAAATATTTTTCCAAAGATATTTTTGCTAGAGACCTCTATGTGTGAACATAAAGCTCACAAGGAAGAAGTCTGTACAATATGGCATCAATTAAAAACATTCCAGAAGAAATTGTCAGTGGATTGTTTGGTTGTAGTACATTCTTATTATTATCACAAACCCACTAAAACTATCTATCACTTACTTTAAAAAAAAAAAATAAGGAAGCAAAGTACAAAAGGTACCAGTGGCTATTATATGTCACAAGTATAAGTACAGGTTTATTGGTGATGTTGGATGACACCATACCATTTTCTTTAGTGGTTCATTCAACTAACAACAATCTTTGCCTATGATAATGTCATTGACCTTGACCCTATTAGAAGACTCACCTTTGGCTCATAGCACGCAGTTCAACCTGCAGTCAGTTACACCCAAGCAAGCTCTCAGTAGCTGAGTGTTACACAAATTGTTTATCTTAATGTTTATCTGATAAATATTCACAAAGGCAGGGGTGGGGAATCATATGCAGTCAAGATAAACAGTTGGGCAAAGATTCTGAGTACAATAGCATTTGTTTACTCTTTATAATGACTAGAAAATCTTGCAGTTCTGTTGAACACATGACCAAAGAAATCTATAGAGATATTTTCAATTACTCAGATTTCTGGTACGCTATGAACAGTCATTTCTTCCTTTTACCTTTTTTCTCTCCCCACCTTAATCTCCCAAGAACAATAGTTAGTCAAACCTAAGGGTATCATTGATTGAAGAGGTTTTGTAGAATTCCAAAAAAATACTGTGGAGCAAATGAGATTTTGAAATAAGAAAAAAATAAAAAAAAACTAGGAGGAAAAAAAAAAGAACAAGCCAAAAAGAAAGAGTCACAGTAGATTGCTGATGAAATGAGCAGATGAAGTATGATGAGCAGATTGAAGATGAGAAATTAGTGGATTGCTCTTCAATAAATCCAAATAACCACTGTTTCACTCTTTAATGGAATGAATCAGAGCAAACTATCTCAGTGGTGAGAAGACAAGAGCAAAAATCTGCAAGACATATTAAAACATGCAGAGAAATGATCTCATTGTCTCCACCCAAAGGTAAAGTTAAGGCTTGGAAACTTCCTTGACAGCATTGGGCATGACAGGGAAGAAGATGAAGTGGAATGTTTCCTTTCAGACACAGATCTCGCTGCTGTGATCTGCATCTTCATTGTGTTTAAGAATAGATTCCCACACTGTGCACTGCAAGACTCTACCTTAGCTCTATGCACAAAATGGAGACACCATGGAAAGCAAGGAGGCTGCTGGCAGTGCTGCTGTAGTATATGGTACCATACTCTGATTTGTGTACTGACTCTCTTCTCTCAGTAAACCCTAACTAGTTAATTGTCTTTTATTCAGCAGTCATTCCTGTCACTGTACTACAGTGTCTCTATTGTTGTTATACATCTTAGTGCTCACAAATCAAGTCAGGGTAGGGAACTGCTGCCAGATTTTTTATGAAAGACATTGGCCAGAAAGGGGAAAGGTGCAGTCTAGAACCTTTAGTAAACTTCGTCTATGGGGTCTTGCATGCATCTGAATTCAGAATTTTTGAATGCTGACAATCCTTTGATCAAATTAACCTTTTATATTCATTGGTTCTTCCAAACATCAGCAATGACTGCTGGTCCTTCTTGGTTCTGTGTACAAAAATAAAAACTATTCCTGTGGTCCAAAATTAAAAGTATTTGTAGCTATGTTTGATGCTAGTTACCCTGAAGAGTAAAGACCACCTTAGGTATTGTTTCTTCTTTTGTTTTTGTTTTGAGACTTGAAGCATCAGGATTTAAGTCTGGTAGTTTGAGAAGGTGTCAATGGTATTTTAGATTATTTATGCAGTGCTCTTTAAAAAGTTAGATAAAAAAGATTAGCTGACAGCTTGTTATATGAATATAAGCAGGTAAGATTAAATTTTTGATGACAGAACTGAAGCCTGATTAAAATCTCTTAATTAAACTAGTACAACTGAAAAAAAAGACGGTATGTGATTGTGTGTGTATGTATGCTTGTGTGAGAATAGTACAGTTAATTACAAAGCAAAAACTTTGTCTAACAGCACAACAAGAAATAGTAATTGTACATCAGCTAGGCGGATAATCCAAGTAGATAATCCATTTAAAGTAAGTAATGGATTGAGCACCTTCAGGCAGTGCTTACATTGCATGTTTTGTCAGAAGGAAGGTGAGAACCATGTAAATGGCTGTCAGTGAAGCAAACACAGGGACCTGAGCAAACCCTTTTTCAGGTTTCTAGGAAGATATAGGGACTCTTGCAGATACTAAAGACTATGTTGAATATGCATATACCATGTTTATATGTGCACTTGAATGGCTTTTATAATTACATTGGCTCTGATTCTTCCAGTATTTGTGTACTGCTTAACTTGAGCATGGAAATCATTTTTGCCCACTGAAGGATTATGGAAGTCCACCAAAAAAAGGGTGTAGATGTTGCACCAGTGGCCATGATGAAAAAAAGAAATCCTATACAAGCATACTGTTTTCTGGTTACATTGAACCAGCTTTCAAAATTCCCCCTTGTGGGGATAAACTTGGATTTGCAGAAGGCAATAAAAGATTGACATCTGTAGCTGCACATAACAGCTTTTCTGGCATGATTCATGGAAACAGGTCAGTTATGAATATGGCATGATAACAAAATCTAATCAGTATGCCCACACATAGTCATAAAACATGGGAAGATAAAAAACTCAGATTGAAAACTTTGAGCACTATTAGAAATCATACATAAATATTATATTGGTAAAAAAATCAAGTTTCTTGTCAGATAACATACATTTAATGTTTCATTGATTTCTTCACTTCTGGAATCAAACATTTTATAAGTACTTGTCGAAAAAATGCATATATTGTGTACCCCTACTTTATAAATTTATTATCATGTTTAGGAAACCAGCAGATGTATTTATACATAACAAAAGTAACTACAGTGTTCGTTTCAGTGAAGTTTGTGTTGCAAATAGATATGTTGCTTTTGTCCTCCAGACGTTTGTAAACAGCTCCATCTTCAGGCATCATTCCCTAGAAAAAGACAACAATTGTATCATAGCACAAACTTCCAAAGACCTGTTAGCATTTTACAATTTACACTAACTTTTTGCACTTAAACCAATGTAATGGTCTCAAATAACCACTTCCCACATATATTAAGCTGAAAGAAAATCATTGGGATTGAGCTAAGCATCTAACATGAATCCTGGTAGGTCAGTGGCAGAGTGGATATATGACTGGAGTACGTTTATCTATATCTAAATTAGACTGAAACTGCATTGCAACCATTAGAATGTCTTTCTGTCAGCAGACAGACCCCAAAGTGCTCAAATCAAGTCAAATCAAGTTTTAAAATGTGTGTGTGGCTAAACAAAAATGAATGAAGTGAGAGAGGCAGCACTAAGAAAATATTAACATGCAGGAAATGAAAGATCTAAAAATCTTGGAGAGGGTACGTCTCCCAAAATCAGGCCTGCAGAATGGCCTTTTGACTATCATTCAGTGTGAGTGAAAGATGTAATTTCATATGTTGGCATGAGTGTAAATGAGGTGTTCCTTGGATACTGAGGAGAGTGTAATTCTGTTGTCTGATGAGTGTTTTTCTTCCCAGTGGCAGTGACTGAATAAACCAGTAAAATAGATTGATTTTTTTTAACCTGAAAACGCTTTGGAATATAGTTTGCCTCCAGAGTCTCCAAAAGGGATCTCTGTTTACTTAACAGGATGTTTGGTAGTGGATAATATAATCATTTCTACAATTATAAACTAAACTGAATATATTAGTCTGTCAAAGATTGGTGTGTTTGCCATTTTAAAATACAGTCTATTGTCTTTACAATTATCTTCTATTAATCCTGCTGATCAGATCACTGTTATTCTGTATGTGTGTTTGCAAATTAAATAGATCTACCTGATCTGCTTCTCTGTGTGTGTAGAGGTATGCATGAAGTATCCTTCTTTTCTATACATGAAACATCCTTCTTTCTCCACCAATCAGACATAAGATAGATAAAAAAACTCAGTAACTGAGAACACAAAGTATAACACAAAAGATACATTCACTGCTTCTCTAAAACCACCAATCCAGAAAGAAACATTTTACTTCAGTTCATAAAGGTTCTAATTTCACCATCTCTATCCATATACATAGCCAATCCTATCAAATTAATGGAATTATTTCTAATCTGAAAATAGGAAAATGTTTGTATAACTTCCTAAACAAACATGCTGTATTTCCCACACACCCCACACCTCAAAATATTGTATCTACTTTTTGTGCCAAAAGCCAAAGAAACCGTGTGTTTTGTAGGAAAGTAAATACTATAGAAGGTACAGGATGTGGATCCAACAATCTGTATGCAAATTTAATACATGCCTAGAGATGTCATTCCAAAACCTAGTATGGTAAAATCCGGACTCCACTGAAGCCTGTAAATTTCCATTGATTTAAATGGAGCCGGGATTTCCTTCTTGTCATTTTCTTGCCATATTATAGAAATGCTAACCAAAGCAATTGAATTTTAGGGGATGAAAGTACTTCTGTAACTATATTGATAGGATAACTGAGCATTTCTTTGAAAGGTTGGGTTTGTGGTTTGGTTGGTTTTTTGGTTGTTGGTTTTTATATTATTTTATTTCTTTCTATTTAGAGCCTTCAGGACTTTTACCAAAGGTAATGACAGAGTCAGATTAACTTTTATTAAAAAAATAATTGGATAATTATTGGAGTTCATTGAAGTTTAGTTAAGTTAGAGTATTAGAGTTTAGTTATATTACATCAATAAGAAAACATAATTCATATTTGTCATTAGAAAAGGATACCAGTAGTATGAGTTTCTGATTATACATCTAACTACCACTGAATTGTCCTTTTGGGGTGTATCCCCTGGCCTCTCCTTGACTCATCTGTGTTAATTGGGTGGGCAAACAAAAACCATTGTGGTAGAGTTGCTAAACTGGTTAGTTAATTCTGTGCAGAGTGCTTCGAATACAGTGTTGCAGATATGTGGTTTAATATTGTCAAGAAAAGGGATTGGTTCCCCAACAAAGCAGCTGTCACATACTAGAAATACTTCTGCAGTGCTACACAAATCTGTGGCCTCATGGTCATTTAGGAGGCTGTGCTCACCAGCAGAAACAACAAAGCAAGTAATTATGGCTGATAAAATGTTTTCCCATGTGAAGCCATTTCCTCAAGAAATCTTTCTTTCTGTAACAAAAAAAAAAAAAAAAAGCCAAAACCTTTTATGAGATGATTATCTAACTCATATACAGTTTCTGTAATTTTTATATCAATGTGTCACTGAAATTATTATCCCAATCATATATTTCTAAGTAATAAAAGTTGTGGGTTGGTGAGTAAAATAAGTCTAAACTCACTCTTTCATATGTTTGAATTTTTTTAAAAAAGAAAATAGAATATAACTCTTCTCTGAGCCCTTCACAATAGAAACTGGGGAAAAAAATCTCTGAAGTAGTTTTTGTCTATCTCAAACTAGTAGCTGCTAATCCTAAATCAGACTTCCATAAACAGCTACTGAAAGATTTTGACCAAAGTCAGCATAAAGCTTAAATTTATTTGAAAATCTTTAATTTAAAATATTCTGATTGAAGAAATTGCTTAGATCAAAAGGACTGGGTTGGACACAGCTCTAATTCAGATTATTGCTTTGAAGGACTCAGTTACTGAGGACCTGAAGGCTTTGACAGGAGATGTATTTGATTCTATATTTTTTCAGATATGCTTTCATAGCCTGCTGTTTTGCTTGCTTGCATCCTCTCTTCTTATTATTAATAAAGTCAGAAGTAGAAACTCCCTCAGCCATTCTGTCCATAGGCTTGCACAGCTGACAGTATTCCTTTATAAATCATCTCCCTGGTGCAAGCGTTCATTTTGGTTCCTTGTAAGGGGTTTTCCAGCCTGTCTGGTGACGCATGCCGTGTGTTGCCAAGCAATAATGGAAATGAATCCATCAACTCATGGTTCCCTTCCCAGGATAATCTGCCACCCCATCTGTGCCTTTGAATCAAACTTCTGCTATTCCAGCATCTGCCCAATGGTTATTATACAATCCATTTAATATATTCTCGAGGAGCCATAACCACCACTGTGCCTAGATGGGATACCAATAAGGCCTCAGCAGACATGCCAGAGCAGCTTCTCCAGGGGATTGAATAGGAGCCAGATTCACCATACTCGGTTAAGTACACATTCCTTTGGTACATGTGTGGCTAATCTACTTTTAATTGAGCTCTATTGTTTTCATATATTTAGTAAACAAACGTGCATAGGTACAAAAGCTGCTGCTTGTTGACAACACAAACAGTATGCAGCTTGCTGGAGCTTTGGACAGGCACCCTTGGCAGTAGATGTTGTAGAGTGTATTTAATGTGCAGACATATTTCTTTGTGCTTTTTGCCTTTTTCTTTTTTTTTCCTTTCCTTAACATTTCCTGGATCTTTGTGTCCCAGCAGCCTATTCTGTGTGATTATCACAGCTGAGTGTAGGTGCAAACACAATGTCCTGCTCCATGCAGAGACATCTGTGTGCCAGCATTGTTAAAGGGTATGAACTGGGTTTTGTCTAGGTTTACTCTCACTTTCTTTGATTAATATTAAGCCTCTTTAGACTGGGATAAAAAGGCAGCATTCTGCCACTGTGATGACTCTTTTATTGCTTTACAGGGAACAGGGACATGTCATTCACTTTTCACCTGCCTTTAAAAGGTATGCTATATTTTACTTTCCCTATTGTTATTCAATATTCAGCATAGGATATTTAGAGAAACCTTGACATCCTTTGTTTGCTGTATTAAATAAATGATTGATTGCCAAAAGAACAGGGCAGCTCCAAAACAAGGTTCAAGTCATCTACTTCCCTTTTTTGGAGATGGTTTTAATTTGCTTTGTATTGCCTGCAAGGTGCTCTGGGAAGAAATGCCCACATCAGGACTAGTACCTTGTTCCTGTTGCTGAGCGATGAGAGATGTTTGGAGCAGTTGCTGGATCAGCACTTTGCTTGGCTCCATCAAATCTCCTGTGGCTACACAAGAGCCATTCCCCTTCTTACTATGCCTGACCCTGTTCCCACTCTGTCACTGCAGGAAGGACAGGATGGATTGTTGGCAAAGACAGTGGTCTCCTCACTCCTTCCCTTGAGAGTAGTCAAAAAGTTTCTAGTGGCTGGATAATCTTTGCTAGTACACATGTCTAGATGGCAGCTCTTCTCTTGACAGGTGGTTATGTATCTGTAAGCAGCCTCATTGTGTTTAATATACCCCAGTATTAGATCCTGACTAGAGGCTCCTGCTGCAAGACAGCTCTCAGCTCATCCTCTTTGCAGTAGGGGATGCTGCATCCGTTCATCAAGATGCTGTCCTTCATCTTAGCAAAGTCTCAAAGTGACATCTAGTGGAATACCTAGTCTCTATGGGGAAATTTAATTAAACCACAGTCCCTTTATACCAGCACAAATATTGTGAAGGAAAACAACTCAACTCCTTTGACATTTTTACAAATAGGTTCAGTGGAAACTGCTGTGTTTACTTTAACTGACATTTGTTTTTTCAGTCAATTATCCCTCAGCCTTTTTTTCTTTCATAATTTATTACATGCCGCTCAGCCATAATAATAAATACAAAGTTGTTTCCCCTTTCTGTTGTTGTCTTGCAGACTATGCTATGAACAAATGAAATAAAAATGAGTGTCCCTAATCTCCCTTGCTCTTCCATCTTTGTGGTAGCCTCAAACTATTTATTATGGACCTTAGCAGTCTCATATGGAGCAGAGTTTAATTCCAAATGTGAACAGAAGATTAGTCTGCAACCCTAGTGTTTTTTCCTCATGCTTGTGTCCTGTTCCAAAATGCATGAAAGACACTAAGAGTTATTTGGGGTCTTTTTCACTTCAGTGGTCTTTTGAGCAAGCCCCTTAACCATGACTCTGAAACACATCTTTTAGCCAGATGACATCTTTCTGACTTAGTTGCTCTATCTGAACTAAAAGACAAACACTCCACCTCGATACAGTTCTTTACTTCTCACATCCAGTTTTTCTTTAAGAATTATAAGTTTTTTCTTTAAGGAAATCTTTAGAACTCTCCAAAGAAAATCTACCCAAAAACTCAATTTGTAAAAGGAAGGCCCTTATAATGGGGGGGTGGAATCACAGGATGGACTTATGCGAGTGTTTCCATTGACTTCAATGCTTAGTTCATAGCCAAAGCTGCAATGACAAATTATTTTTCTAACTCTTTAGTCAAAAGCTGTTTGAATAGAGGAGAAACATGACTTTTTTTTTCCTTGCTGTTTAAGAATGAAAATAATATGTTTGCAAGGGTAGAACATGTTCCTCACAATTCTTAGGCATGCAGCAGCTGTGCTTTAAGTGATGTAAGAAAAAGCAGAGAAACAACAAAGTGTACTGTGCACTCATTTAATCCATCAGGTACTGTCATGTTGCTGCTTTCCTTTGTGCACAGAAATAGTCTGATCTTTAGTTAAAAACTTTCATCAAAGCAAACCAAATATTTTACAGCCAACAATCTTCAGCTGGTCATTTTGTCTGAAAATATTTCCATTTACTGAGCAGTTATTTTTCATAAAATCCTACCAGTTGAGAGCTATTTTTCTTCCTTTATTCTTCATAAGGAGCAAAAGGAGCACCTCAAGAGCTACATAAAGTTTAATATTCCATCTGGGAAGCTCATCAGCCATCCACAAAAATGAAGCTATTTAAAGTAACAGTAAATAGAGATGTGAACATTTGGAATCTGGAAAGCTGAATCCACTGGAAAGAAGTTATTTTTCAAAGTCCTTTTCAATATGGCCTTTGCCAATAACACAGTGAATCTGTGACATACCTAATGATTCTATAAAATCCTTTATGTTCAGTCAACCAAATATTGAGGCAAACAGGAGGACAAAGAAAGTGAGGAGAAAGAAAAATACATAGCAAATCAATCTAGAAATCAGCTGTATTTTGTCAGAATCTGACAGTGTTAATTTTTTAATTCCTTGTGCCTAATGCTTATGTGCATCTAGCTTAGAAATGCTTCCTTGTCATAAAATTATTTGCACAGAAATATTTAGAAAATAAAGTAAGAAGAGGAATTTCTTTGATCAGTTTGGAACTTCACAGTTCACTCATATTTTAATTGCGGTATGCTGGAAAATGCCCTTCAGATTATATTTGTCCTTGTGGGCTGTAGATTTACTTTGATTTCTGCAATAAGTTCCACAGGTGTCAATGGAAGGGGCTTGGTATGGCTCTTAGAGGAGCTGAAATAAGGAAAAAAAAGAGGAAAATCAAAACTAAAACTGAAAACGTGGTGTGGATTTACTGCACTGTCTTTCCTATGAGTCTGTTTTTCCTGGTCTGATATAAAACCTGGGTTTTACCATGTATGGATGAGGAGCTTCATTTTTCTTACTCTTGACTGACTCTGGTGGGGCTTCAAAGAAATCCTCTGACTTACATTAACATAAAAGCAAAGCAGAAGACTAACTGGGACATGTATAAATAAGTATGCCGCACAGAACGCTTGGAGTCACACCTTTGTTAATGTAAAATCCCAAACCAGCTTTTTAATTGGAGGGGGAGACAAACGGTGTGAGTGCAACACAACACACTGGTGAAAGCTGCAGCAGGTAATCCTGCTCAGAGAAAGAGCAGAGCAGCCCAAAGGCTAAGGTTGTCATCCAGGGTAGAATGCTGAAGTAGAGCAGTTGAAGAGAAGAAAAGATCTATAGTCTACATTACCATGTTTCAGTTGACATTTAAACACCCCAAATCAGCTTCTCTTTTTTATTTCCCACCTTAATTTGGAAAGAAGTGGGCCAGCTTTTTAAAGGTTGGTTTCATTAGAAATTAAGCATTCGAACAGCTCTAAAAATCTGACCCAAAAAGATCACCTCCATTGACATTGCAAGCACACCAAGACAGCTGAGCTATCCTACTGCAACTTTTGTGAAAAGATGAGTTCAAACTTTGAGATTGAATTGCTAATTCTGTATCAAATTATGTAAAATGATATAACCTTTTTTACAAGGTACTATTTGATAAAGATATTTTTATTAGTTTTAAAGTGTAAGGTAACTTGATTAAATGTATTCATCGAGATAGGATTTTTAAATTGTCATTCCACGTTTCAGGTAACCTGCAGAAATAAAGGAGTGAATGATCTTCACTTCAAATAGGGATGCTTATCCTAGAATAAGGGCCAAATCCTTCCAGTTCAGCCCAGGCTAGAGACTAATGACAACCTCCTGAGTATGATTCTGACCCTGGTATCAAAAAAAAAAAAAAAGGACAACACAAGAGAGAACTACACCTGTGCTTGTCAATAAGAAGTTTCTTTGGAGAAGTTAGACAAGCATGTGACACAGACAGTGCTGCATATAATTTCTAATTTCCTGAGAACCAGTTTACTTTTGGCCACCAGCAGGGTTTCTTTGTTTTTCATTAGCACATGGCTAAAGCTCTCTGTGTAACCATATCCAGATTGGTAATGAAAAAATATTGTCTGGAGTCACATAAGTAATCTGGAGACTGTGGGTATAATGAGGGTAGGGAGCAATGTATCAACCTGTACACTTACTGAGAGGCTTTGTTACCCATGCCACTGCCACAAATTAGCCTATATTGTGCTGCTTATTTTGACAGATGTGTGTGAAAATCTACCTCTAGGTGGAGTTTTCATAGACTAGTGCAGACTTCAAGCCCTTTCATCTTCTTTTTTTTTTTTTGATTCAGTGCCCTATTCTGACTACTGATACTAATTGAATTCTAATTAACTTAATAGAAATGACTGAGACGTTTTTTGTATTCTGTGAAATGTGCTGCATCACAACAAAATTGTTTCCATTTTTCTCATTGTACTTCAATTGCAAATGATACTTATGATGTACCGAAATACTTTTTGGTGAGGAATGACAGATTTTCTGAGATGGTTCTGTGCAATAAAAGCTATATGATAAGGCAGTCTGATCTGTGGATAGTAACAAATCTGTCATTGCTTTTACAGCCACAAAAACACAGACTCCTGCATGACTACAAAACCACTGTGGTGCAAACATAGGACAGATGCTTCTTGAAACCAGAAAAAAACTGATTCTAATGATCTGTGGCCCTCTGAACTCGCTCTCTATTTTCCCATGAAATGCCAGTAAGGCTGTAGCTGTTGAAAGATACACCATGTGCTTCTAGGGTGCTATCCTGTCTTCTTTTTTCCTCTCTGCTCTCCCGTGCATTTCATTCAAGGTTTTATCTACAAATGCCTCCTTACAGATCAGACCTCACCTCGTTCTTATGGTAGTGTAAAGTTGATGCTTGGGGCATCAACAGGGGGAGAAGGAGCGGAAGAGGGAAGCAATTATTCTCTCCATTCATAGACACTTCCTCCTTCTCTTCCACCCTTTAGAAGTACAGGAAGTTCATCCTCAAACCATATGGTACCTAGAGATATGCTGTGAGTCTTGGGGGAATGCCAAGGGCCCAGCAGCACCCTCAGGGGCCAAGGCGGCCCGTTGCCTCACCTCCTCTCCCCAACTTTCTGTGGCACGGTTTCCTTCATGAGTTCCCTTATCACACTTCTGCCAGTGCATCTCCTTCCTGGCCTGCAACACCTGTGCTGCATTACTGTGCAGAAAACAATACCCACACTGAGACAGGCAAACTGTATTTCATTTGTCAGCCTCGCTCAGCTCCAGAAAAGCCACTGGAATTAATCCACGATGCAGCCTTTGATAGCCTGTTACTGAGAGGCTGGGTGAAGGTACTTTGGCCTTTGGATTGAGGTTTGAGCGCACCAAGTTGTGCTTGAAGTAAGCAGCAGTAATTGTTTCATTTCTGTGATGTGCTTGTTTCTCTCTAAGATCTCCATTGTCAGTGATGTAATCAAAGTCACTTGGCATGGAATTGGCGGACACACAGCGGTTTGTCTGCTTTGGCATTTGTGATCCATTTTGTTAGCAGGACCTGCTTATAATTTGAAATATATGATTTCCTTCAAAGTGGCATAGTTTTGAAAAATAGCATGTGATGCACTAATAAATTATTCAGCCTTCTGAACTGGCTACATGAAAAGCACATTTTTCCATCTGCGTCTGGCTAGGCATTTGCAACTGTTTCTCTTGGATCTGCACTGCAGCCCACTTAGCTGTGGTTTTGTGACCTCCAGAAAGGATTAATGCAATATGTTGTGCAGGGGACTGCTAGTGAAGGTCACTTGGAAATGTAGGCTAGTGCGACACGTGGCTGCCCACACCTGCTCAATGCTGTTAGCTGCGGGGAGCGTGTCATCCTATGTCTCCAAACTGTGGTGAGCTCAGGGACTGCAGACAAAAGGCAGAGGGTCCCACTCCTTTCTAGCCCTACTCCACTTAAGTGCTACAGTGCTTTGTGCTCCTGGGTTTGCTGAGGTCCGCAAGGGACCGTTAATAGGAGACTATCTACAGTTACTGCAATGCCACTTATGAAAATCAGGACTTGAGACCAGACCCTTAAAACCTCTTTTTGTGGAGGAAAAGGAGAACCTGTGTAACTGCTGCCAGTAGGGAGGTCCTTTGTCCTTCCTGTCAAACTTATGCAAGGGGTCAGTACTACTCATTCATTAACAAAAACTCATCCTTTGTGTTTTGAGGCACTTTCAAGAAGTCAGTTTACATTAGACACTACTTTTTGTTGGGAGAAAGATGAGTTCAGCTGCAGCACTCAGGACCCCAGTCTAAACCCAAGATGTTCTTCAAAAAGTGGCATAAGAATGGTGTCAGTCCAAGGGAAGTGAAACCTCTTCGCAACTCAGACACCTTTTTACTTTCTCTTCTGTCTGTGAAATAGTGTTGTGCAGTCCAATCTGAAATAGTAAAATTTATGATGGAGATGGTTTTTTAAAGATTTTATTAGTTAATTATTTTCATTGTTTATGCTTTCAGAGGTATATTTCATCAATCAAACAAATGGCATTTGTACATGAAATGAGTACTGTAGTAGTTTGCAACAAGATGTAGAAAGCCAGAATGATCTCTGTACCTCAAGTGTACTGACCTTCATAGGCGGTATACTCTGATGTTAGGCACTAGATAAATAATGATGATACAGACTGAAAATAGAGCTGCACAAAACATTTTGTTTGTGACAAAAGCTGCTCAGTGTGCCAGAAACATAAGCGTGATCACATTCAGCTAAAAAATATCAGGATTTGAATGCCCTGCGCCTTGATTTTGATGAAAGACTTTTTCATACCACCAAAAAGAGAAATAATCAGTACTGCCTAGGGTCTGGCATCAATCAGGCTCAAAATTATTTCCTTGCCAAGGTAAATACCTCTTCCATATCTCAGGATAAGCTGGATGGCTGATGTGTTGGTACTAGAAGAAAACAAAAATTGGGCATGTTTAGACCCAGATGAGAAGTTTGAGTCCTACATGACAAAGAAAAAGGTGAATATTCTTGCTAACTCTGAGAAGTAAGACTTGAATCCTCATTAAATGTAAGAAAAAAATAACAATGAGGAAAAAATATTAGCCAGATCATGCATTCCTACTATTTTAATGTGCCATTTAGTAGAAGAAGGAGTATTAACACAGTCCATGAGTAAATATAATATATTGCACTGTGGCTAGACATATCAGGCACAGATTTAAATGGGGAAAGGTGAAGGAATGAGTTATCACTCTTTCTCTACCATGTGCATCATCACACTGGGGAAAATGCAGACAGCACAGTCAAGATCACACAATTACCTCCCAGATCAGACAACTGGTCCTCAGCACTTGCTCTCCGACAACCCTCACCTCTCTCTGTCCCAGCACCACACTGCCAAGTGTCTCCTGCTTCAGCTCCACATCCACAGTATGGAAAGGCTTTGTCAGTCCCTCCCATAGGGGCACCCAAGTTTCAGAAAAAGCATCCAGAAAGGCAAAATTACCCAGCTACCATTAGCACTACTGTCTTTCCCTATTGTGAGACCTACCTGTCTATGGATTGATATGCAGGATCTCACACACAGGCAGAGAACACCTTTAGCCACTGGATCATATTTTCTCCTGGACTTTCCTGGTACTCCTCCTGCTCTGCATCCACCCCTGCACAAAACACTCTGCATAGTCAAAAGTTCTTAGCCTGGCCTGCATGGACAGAAGAAGCATACATTTGGGATAGAAGTGACTGAATCTAATGAGACTCAGGAGTAAAGAAAACTCATGGGATCAAGGCTGAGAAAGGGTCTTGCCTCTCAGAAGCAGATACTGCTCCAATAATTTGGGGATTGGGGAACACAACTGAGTGGTGAGGCTTGCATTGCCCATATCGCATAACTCAGCCCTAGACTGTCTGTCAGCAGATAGCCAAAGGATGATATTTCACAGCTCTGCAGTAGCTAGGCTGACCTTCTGCAAGGCTCTTAACCTTGAGCTAATAAGTATTGTCCTTTAAGGGCTAAAACATTTAACTGCAGCTGTTTACTATTTACACAAAGGGACTGACATGTGAGCCTTCCCGTCATGCAGTTTGGCCCATGTGAACTCTGTTCAAAAAGAAAGGAGGAAAAAAGTTCAGATTTTATTACATTTGCAACTTACAGAGGGCAGACTGTCCTCAGCTGTCGCCTGTGAGCTCTTTCTTGAGCTTTGCTCATTGTCAGAGACAATATTAATTTTTTCAGTCATTTTCTTTTCCATTTATTGTTCAACACCAAACCATGAAAAATGAGCACTGACGTAATGATTGATCATGGAGCTGGGAGTTGAAAGTGAACACTAGAACTGTTGGGCTGTATATGAAAAGGGTTTAGGTTTTTTTCCTTTTTTTTTTAGATGATAATATATTGTTTGTGAATGGGTTATTTATTAGAGCCATGTGTAGCCTAAAAGGTTTGTAAAGATGATTACTAAAGCATATCCATATGTGGAATGTGTGTGCATATTTGTAAACTTGGCGATTTGTCCAGAATTTTTTTTTCAATGTTTGTAGAAAAAAGGTCTCTGAAATGGTGTAGGGTTGTTCTTTTTCTTAATAACAGGCAACATATTTTCAAAACTATTGTGCTTTGTACAACTTCTGCTTTAGTTCTGACAGCAGATGCATATGTAATGTTGTATACTTCTAAAATGATGAATAATCTAAGTATTTGATAGTCTGGCATCAATCTTAGCAGAAAATTGCTTCTTTGCCAGCATATTGTAGCCTCCAAATATTGTATTAGATCAGATACAGACCTCTTAAGGCATCTGTGTTGGAAGGTACCAAAAACTGGACATGACTAAACTACTGTCAGAGATTTGAGTGCTTTATCACACTGGAAATTGTCACATTTTTTGTTAAATTTTGGAACCCTGGAGCACTAGATTTTTCTTAAAGAAACATTTGGCCACATCACACTCCCATGAGTTCTGGAAATGGAAGTGGAAGCTCATACAACAAACTAATCCTCTTGTTTCCTGCTCTTAACTAGTTGGCCCTGGTGGGGCTGAGAGCAGGACTTTTTCTGTCATATGCTCCAAGACACCCCAAATGTTAGCGGGAATGGGTTCCGTTGGGTCTGACGGCATTAAATCAGGCTTTTGCAAGATCTAAGCATTGTACAAAGAAGAACGTCCTGCAGCGCACCTCAGATGCAGGCTGCTATCTATTAATCTCATTTTAAAGGAAATGAGGAAAGCGGTACAGACAGGTGCTCCCTAGCAAGGCACCACAAACATAAAAGGAAACTCATGAGCTAATACTGCAGAGAGGAAATGGGCTTGTAACTCAACCTTGACAATAGACAACCAGTGGGGAAAAAACTCAGGTACTTCTGTATGCAGCTAAATTCAGGCCCAGGGCTTGGTTGGAACTCTGTAGCCTGGGGAGCTGTGCCATTATCTTCAGTAATCTCCTCCCATCTCTGTTTGGAGCTGTGCAAATGCAGTAGGCTTGTCTCTCCAAGGTGGCCATAGCAGCAGTATGCTGTCACTCTGTGAAGTTCATGTCTTGAACTTCTTAGTGAATCTTTTCCAGTACGTACGTAAATTTAAAAGTAAGAAAAGAAGAAGGTAAAAACGAGTTGGGAAAACAGTCTCAGATCCTTTCCATGTAGTTAAGAGTTTATATTTCTGGAAATAGGGATGTGATTAAATTATACATTTATTTAAGTGCCTTGTTTTATCGAGGCATAAATATTTATTTACAATACTCATATAAATGAAGGCAAGGATCATTTAAATTCACTTTCAGGTTGCCAGAATGCCTCACTGATTTGGACTGGAATTAAGAAAGATCAAAAAGTCATGTCACAAACCCACCAAATATATAAAATACAGGTTTACTAGAGAAAAAGATCTAGTAAACAGAGCAGTCTGAAACTAAATGAGAAACTTAAAGGGATTTGGGAAGTCAAACACTGGAAGCTATGATTTGCTTCTCATGTTAAAAATAACATCTCCTTCGCATCTCCTTAGGATCAGGCTTATTTCAAACAATTTTAGTTTATGGAGACTATTCTATGGAAAAAATATTTAATATATTAATTTTCCTTTAGGCAGACATTTCAGCTGCAATAATAAACCATACCTGAATTTCATTAATAAATTAATTTTACATCAAAGCTATGGTTTATGCCCCTAAAAAGTTTTGTCTTATAGCCCAATGTGGAAAAAATATTTAAAAACACAGAGGCATTTAATTCCTAAAATATGCGATAAATGTCCTTGAAAAAGGTATACAGTATGTTGTCAGTGATGGTATTATTTATCTTTGAGTAACTATTATTTTGGAGAGCAATTTAAGTATTTAAATAATTCTATATTTCTTTAGCTGCAAGTTATGGAAATATAACTAGGTTCTGATGTTTCAGCTTGGTCATAACTAGTCTCTAATTGTGTACCAACACTTTTATGGAGGAGAGTTGCAGGGGGCAAGGGGGCAGTGGTTATGATAACTGTGGGTTAGATTGATGCCAGTTTAGAAGTCTTCAGAGCTGGCTTGTTTCATTTTGGTCAAAGATCAGCAATAGTTACACAGTGTTTAAACCATTACTAAGTACTCAAAAATTTCCTACCAGATGTCTGTATGATTGTGTTTTCTAGCCTAATGTTTAACTGGGCATCTAAACAGGCCCTAGGATTCTTTACAATATTTTGTGTTCGCAGAAATGGAAAGTAAATCCTCACTAAATTCATCAAATTAAATCCTTGATACATCCCATTGCTTGGTGTTTTGCAATGTGGAAAATTTCTGTTTCTGTCTTAGATTTTTCTTTCAGCCATCACCATTTACTTTCGTAACTTTTTGCTTTGTGACTTGTCTAGGGCTTCATTAAATCCTTTAGATTCTTTAGACTCATTTATGTTAAAATTATTGCAGCTTGTCCTTTGTACACTGTGATGTGGACTTACATAAGACATATTGGTGGCTACTATACTGTAGTACTTGATCGACTGCTCCTTCCCCTGGGCTTTTGTACCTTCTGCATGAACTTTTATTACTGCCTCTTAAATTATGGCAGCCCTATTAGTACCTAACAAATGTCTTTGTTCACTATATCTTGGTGTTCTCCTGGCTGCTGGTTACATAGTTCCCAATGTTGCCAATTATGTCAGATGCAGGTCTCACTTTGGTTAGATGGAGCACCAAAAATTCTCTAGTATATATCAAGGTATTTTCCTGTCTCTTCTACACTGTTTATTCCCCATTTTTCCTCTTGGCTAGTTGGCCTTGTATGCTGGGGAATGGATGTAATAAAGATTACTTTAGAAATGTTTTCACAAATTCTGTTCGTCACCCATCCAGATTTACCATTGTTTCCACTATGAACTCTAATCACTATATCCGTTTCTCCCTTACATACCACTTCTTCAGTACAACATGTATGATTTATTTTATTTGTTTTGCTGACAGTTAAAGAGTTTTGGCATTTGAGAGAGTAAGTGTTGGCATTACCAACCCTGTGATCATCAAATACAGATAAGTATTCCCCTGCAGATATTGTGTTGCAAGGAGAGTTGTTTCTTGCAACCTGAGTTGATAGGGTTGCAAATATAAATGTAACATAAATACAGGTTTTGAAAGAACGAATGAGCAATTTCTTCCTATTTCCACTTCAAACTGTATGTGGGAATGTCTGTGCCATTATGAGTAGCTTTTTCATAACAAATAACAGACTTTTTTTTTAGACAGAAGTGGTATCAGGTAAAAAAAAATCATTGGGTAGTGTTGTAATCGAAGAGCGCTTTCTAAAGCATCATAATCAACATTTCTTAAAAGAATGTGACATTATTATAAAGTCACCTTTTGGTATCTACTGTATTACTGGTAGGCTGCCTGTCCTCTTGCTGTGTCAGTAGGCAGTCCTTTTTTTTGCAGAACTGCATCTTCAGCAGAGTAACACCAAAAGCAATGAAATTCAAAACACATGAGATACAAAGGTCTTCCCAGAGAGTTGCTTTACTTTCAGTGTCTACAGTCTTGTATCTGAACCAAAGTTACGTGGCCAGGCTCTTGTCCATATATTGGCCTGATGAGGACAGGTCACTGCAGAAGCTAAAAAGCTTGCAGCTTTTAATTCCTAGTTACTACATTGTGATTATTTGCTCTGGCTGAGGTTTTTTTGTGGTCTTAGTAGTCAGTGTAGGTCTTGCTTGGCTGAGTATTAATGGCATAATTTCAGGGCCACTGGAGGGCTGGGGATAAGAGGGAGTGAGACAGAGGAAAGAAGGAATCATTCTAAGCCTGTAAGGGATGCATAGTCATCCAAAAGGTGAGGAGAAAGGAGTGAACTATTTGCTAATGTCTAAAAATAAACATTTGGATGAAAGCAGAGGAGGATAGTAAGCTTCCCCAAAGTATGAGATCACATCAATGGTTTGATAAACAGTGCACTTTGCATCTTTAGTGATGGACTGTTTTGCAGTTGTCAGGTAACCACAGAGTGTGAACTCACACTTGAGCTGCGCCACACTATTCTAGACCAGTATGGGCAACACTCATTTAATTTAATTTAATGCAACAAATCATATGGATAAAATGAACATGTCACCAGCCTTCCTGAGAGGCAAAATATTATTGACACTCTTACTTTCTTTCACATACTCTAGTGCTAGTCCAAACATCTCTTCTCCACTTCTCGAGCAATAATTATCAAATTGTAGATAAGGGAAAGAGTGTATCAGGCCCAAGCACACTTCATATATTTTGTGCAAATGCTGGAGGGAAAACTAGAGAACACCTGAATGACTGTTTTATTACTGAACAGGACTCTTTGTCTAACCTGTCAACTACCTGGCTGGGAATCTCTGATTTTGACACAATAACAAGAGAACCAGTTTTACAAATGAATGTTCAGATGCTGAAAAAAGCAAGTCCCAACTCATATGCTCCAAATGTCACCTTTCTGTTTAATAAGGTGCAATTTAGATGCCAGTTCAGTCAATGTTTCACCCCTTGCTTTTTCACTTCCAGTTAAGCATGTCAGCAGGTTGAGATGTACATACCCTGCAGCTGTGGCAGTCTTCCCTGATAATAGCACAGAAGGGATTAACCACAAACACATTTTCAAATAATTCCTCCCCTTGGTTGGTTAATTTTCCATTTAAAGTTCTCATTTTATTCATTTGACTTGCTCACCTGGTTTAACACTGCAGTAAGACGTAAAACTATCTCTTCTGGGAAGTGTGATAATATAGGTCTCACCATTGCAACACTATCCCAAGTTACATTTCCCCAGGCTCTGTCCCTTCATTTTCAGGAAGTCAGACAACAAAGCTGCAGCTCTTTTCTTCTAAGCCTGAGGAGCCCTATGCATGTGTCAGTTGTCTCCATGTTGCTCCATTTAAGTCTAGCATTTGTACAAATAGCATTTGTAGTCTTCTCCAGAAAAATTATCTTACTTGTTCTGTCTGAGGCGCCTTTTATGGCCATGGTTAGAATAGGTGTGCATGTGCAATCTCTGCAATTTTAACTGTCAAAGAAGAGAGTTGTTGGATGTGGGCCCAGCTTTAGAAAAATTAGCTCTTCAGTAATTTGTGGTTGCTTATGAAGGTTTGACAGTTCTGCAGCCAGAGACCAGATTGTGGCCACTGTACACAGAGATGAATGATGCAAGAACCCTCCATCACCCCTGCCTGAGGCACTGAACGGTGCCTCCATACAGTGACAGTCCCCAAGATCCTTGAAATCAGGCAGCACTCCTCCCTTAAGGCATCAATTCTTTATCAGCAAAACAGGTGAAGGTATAGAGGGACCAAGAAAAATGTGGGAAAAGCTAATGGTGCTGAACATAGGGTCAGTTTCTTTGCTACCAAACAGGTCAAGCAGGAGGAGACAGTAACAGCAGCTTGAGTCAGTGACTAGAGTCCAGACAACAAAGAGGCACAAGAAGAAGGTGACAGGTGAGGGACGCTAGCAAAAATTGTGTCAAGAAAAGACCAAAATGTCAGCATGGACAGTGGGGAGGCACACCAGCCATCTAGGAGACAAAGAAGGTCTGTTTAGTGGAGTAGGAGAGGAAATCCCAACCCTTTGAGAATGACAGACTCTTGGTGACAGAAGCACTTTTCCTGAGGAATTAGTTGATCAATTAGGGAGCTTTACTGCAGCTTTTCTATAGATGGATGAAGCACTAACCCAAGGTAAATCAATTCCTGACAGAATCCATGCCTTTCCTTAGATATTGGCACACATAACTGTGCCTCAACAGGGAAAGAAACTTTGTCAGCATTTGGATGAAGTCAGTGGCCACCTGTTTCTCTGAGACCTTTCTTTGTTTCAAATATGGCCTTATTCAGTTTTATTCCCATCTCTCAAACTTTATTCCTTGCTGTTCCACTGGCCTGCTGTTTGGTCTTGGACACTCTTTTTTTATATAAATACCTCAGTTTGTACATCTTTACATTAAGCCTAAAACAACTTGTCCAAGGATGCTCTATCCACTAATATGTGGGAGCTCTGAACTTAGAAGACAGAAAACATTTTAATTATACTATGTTACCTTTATAACAATAAAAACATTCTTCTAATGCATTTTCTTTCCATTTGAAATCCATTTTAACAAGTGTTGCATACAATTCATTAGATGTGCGTTGTCACTTATCTACCTCATTGTAGTTTTTCCTTCATTTGACCACAGAACAATTTGAATAGAATCCAGAGAATATGAAACATGTGGCTTATCTGTCTCTGATATTGAACAGCCACATTACAGGAGTTGTGCCTAGCCAACTAGGAGTTGTCTATAAAGCTGACAGGTCCTGACTTTTTGAAAAACAAGCTTTGCATATCTGACAGTAAAATCTCTGGCTTTTACACCCAAAAGTGAGAAGAACACTGAATGTCTGAGAAGCATATGTTCCAAATCAGCTGTCAGTAAGTGACCAAGCAAATGCAGGGAACAACTTAGACATTCCTTGCACTTTGCAAATGCATATACACTTTCTCTTATTTTTAAGTTTTTCCTTTACACTCATGTTCAAATGGAAACCTCTCCAAAAGCCAGGTAATGTGGTGCACAATGGGAAAATAGCACTGGGAGTGATTGATTGCAAAAAATGGAAGATGTATTGTGTAATCATATGCCGGGAGAAGGAGCAGGCAACATGACTTGGTTTCCATTTCAAATAGACAGTGGAACAGTCAAGAAACTGCCAAAGTAAATGAATTCAGCATGGTTGGAACACCAGCACATTGCTGCTTCAGAGAAGGTTTCTGTCACAGCATCAGTGGTGAAAGACACAGATCTTCTGTTTTATTTTTCACTTCCTGAGCCACACTCTGCTCTCTGTTATTTTAACTGACATCTGGAGGAATGCCGGTGAGTTCACTCAAATTAGTCATAGTTTAAATTATTGTAAACCAGATCATATTCCTGCCCACTGTCCTTGAACCCCTGAGATATGCAAAATGTGTGATGGACTCTTTCTCATGGGGATTTACACTGATTTAACTGCTCCTGGCAGCTTCTTTACCACATTATAAGCTTTAGGGGAGAAGGAAAAAAAAAATCTTCTAACTCTGAAAAAGTGATAGAAATAAAGAAGAATTAGTAGCTTTTCATGGAACTTGCAAGAGGTCCCAAGGCCATATCAGAGCACATTATTTAAATTCTTTAACTTTCACCAGCAGAGCAGAACTTCTCTTCCAACATGTCTGAATCTGCATTTGATCTTGTAATTTGAGATATGTTAAATGAGAGGTTATCATGCTCCTTTACTTTGAAATCTGTCACAGTGCATTTTGTAAAAGGCTTTGACTTTGCATAAGCTGAATATAAACATCACAACACACACACCCTTGACTTGCACCAAACACTATATGTTTGCAAACTTCAACAGCATTGTGCGGGTGTGTGAGCAAGGATTTACCAACACACCAGGTTATGCACAGCTTGTGTCAGAAGGACAGAGTGCTCAAACAGTATCACAGTCTAATACCTAACATGCTTTATGTGAAAGCAGGGCACTCCTTCATTAGCTGAAGGTCACAGATTATAATAATGCTTGGCACTTACAATCCAGAAGGTGTTGTACTCCATCTAATTAAAATTGGCAGATATGTAGGCTTTTATGCATAGGGAAAATAAAGTAGAGATTTCCCTAAAGGCATAGAGAGAAGAGGAAAGAAGTCATAAGCACAGAATCCTAATTCTAATTCAGTTGCTGGGTACCAGTGCTTCCTCAGATTCCTGACCCCACTTTCTAATAATAAGGGAAGAATTTGAATTTCATTCAAAAAAAAAAAAAAGATGAAGTGAGGAATAAGTAACAAGTCTATCACTTATGCTAAGCCATGGCACAATATTTTGAATAACAAAGAGTTTTTCCAGGAGTATGAGTAGAAGAGCAAAGCATAACACCCACTGGTGTTAGAATTTACAGGATTATTGCAAGCCCGAAATCATCCCTTATTTCTCTTGCTACTTCACATCTTCTTTTCCAGAGCAAAATCTTAGAGTATCAGTGGAAGCTTTAAAGAACTTGATGCATTTGAGAACATCTCACACATTCATCTTATAAAGACTTTGCATGTAAGTGCATTTATTAAGCTGGACACCATAATATTACTGTTTAGCTTATATTAACCGTGTAAGCAGAAGGAAAAACCAATCTGACCAATTCTATTTTTATATTTTAAGAGGTTTTGTTCTTTTTTCTACCAAGTTTTACTAATAGATGCATACTTCATAATGAAATATCCAATTCTCCAAAAATCACATTTGCATGAAGCTCACTTCAGCTGGGAGTACAGCTATCTGTAATTCTTCCCACTGGACTATGTGATGGGAGAGATGTCCACAAAAGTCATCTCTCTTGGTGCTCTCCATCCTCATTTGAGGTTGGCTGTAAGAATGTATGTTAAGGTCTATGCATCTTATTAATCAATAAAGAGAGAGGCTGTAAAGTACAAAGTACATGCAGTTGACTGGCTGTATCTTGCAGCTTATAAAGTGTCCTTCCCTGATATCCTGCATGGCAACAGCATTAACTAGAAATGTTTAAGTAACCACATGTATTTTAAATTGTCTGCTCTACTGCTAAACTGAACACATGTACAACTCTTCAAAAGAAGTTTCTCCATCTCGTTCTATATTAGCCTAGAGAATGTCTTAACACTTAATAAATACTATCAACTTTTCAAATCATACTTTGCACTCTTAAACACTGTGCAAGCATTGTGTAGCAACATCTGAAAAATAAGCAGAGATCAGCATTCAGTAAAGTGCATTACATATGCCTCTTTATCTTTATTCAGTGGCTATAATTTCAATCCTTCAGAGCAGACAGAACAGGCTACCACCACCTCTGTGTTATTTTGTTGCTACTGTCTTGATTTTTTTATTCAAACTGGAGCAGTCAAGAAGGTCATTATTAATAAAAGTAACAACTATGGACAAGGTGAATTGTATCGAATAATTAATTTTTCAAGAAAGCAGGATGTTCTCTCACAGTGTCTTGTATTTCTCATTGTTTTTAAAACAGATCAATACAGTGGAATAACTTTTCTTAATAGGCTACATTTGCTTTTGATAGATTGAAAACAGAGAAAATGATAGTGTAGAAAGTTGAGAAGTTTTTCTCCTCAGAGCACTAGCCAGAGAACAGTGTGGAAGACATTTTCTGGAGTTGAATAAACAAGCTCAGTTATTTATACTGAAAAATTCCAAAGATTAGGCTTCTGCTTTTTAATGTCTCAGCCCTAAAAGGTATGTGATGTATGTGTTCAGTTTGTTCCTTTTTACATTTGCCCTTTAAGCACAGAGTCCACTGATAGCCATTTAGAAAGCACCTAGGACTTGAGTGCCATGTGTTTAAGCAAAGCTAACAAGAGAGAGATTTTTAGATATAAGGACTAGTGTTTAAAACAACCTCATGAAATTGCTGGTTTCTATACACTGCCAGAAATAAACCTGGGGTGGGAGGGGAGCAGAGAAGCTTCAGAGGAAGTCTTAAAGAAATGAGCCATAGCCAATGCTGTCATCTGTGACGATGAGACTCAGACTGGCAGTTTAATCAGGGTTAAGCTAATATCTGGAATTCAGATACCCCTGAACACAAATCCTTAATGCCAGGTTGCTCTGTAGCTGACTGGCACTTCAGCCAGCAATACAGACATGGAATGGCTGGCTATCCTGCTGTGGATGCCATGTTCAACCTTTGGAGGGAGTAAGGGCTCGAATGTGCACAGAGATGACAACTATTTGCTTTTTTCATCCTGTCACATGGGATGGTCAGAACCACATTTGTCCTTCCCTAGCAGTGGATTCACACATATTTTTTCATATATCTTAGTCCTGCAGGGAATCATCTTTGCTGTTGAACAAGGCAGGATACTGCAAAATTATTCAGTACTCCAGAGAGATGTTTAAAATGTAAGCCACCAGGTTTAATGAGGGGATAGGTCTTTTCCAGCACTTACCAGGGCACTGGAACTTTTTCTTTACTTTCTCTGAAGCAATACGATTTTGCTTAGCCTTGCAAAAGACCTTTTTACGGCAAGGGTTGTGTGTAACGCTAGAGTTTCTGGAGATGAGAGCAGTGCCAAATTTGACCCACTGCTTTGATTGGAGTGCAGTATTCGTGGAGACTGAGGATGCCTGAAATGCCTGAAGATGTAGTTATCTTCTGTGTTACTATCTGAATTGGACTACCAAAGTCATGAAATTGAGGGTATGAGTTCAGTGAGACTTGCCAGAGGCTTTATCAGCTGCTGAGGAACAGAGTTCCAGTGGGATTGATGGAAATTGTTGGGCCTCAGGAACAGATCTACCTCCCTTTAGAAATAACTATTGTTCCATTATTGATACAGCTTTCAAAAATTTAGACTATATTTGCACCCTTTTTTTTTAATCCAAACTACAGTGAGAGCCTTGGTCTGGAGCACTTCAATAGCACGAGAAGCTGGCAAGAACTGGTGGTCTGGGGCACAAATTTGCACTATTAACCTCTGACTCCCATTAGTTCCCAAGAAATGCCTAGTGATCAGTGTTGCTTAATCAATTTGTAGTGAACTGACAGGAAGATGTGGACCTGGTGTCTCCTAATTGTGTTACTTTCTAAATTGTGTCCTTTAAAAACCTTATTCATGTTATTCTTTAGACTTTTGACCTTCCATTCATCTTTCTTCTGCCATACAACAGATGGACTGGAATCTAGCATGAATGATGACAAGTCTTCATCTAGTAGGAGCTCTCATCAGCATTGCTCCTGCTTGTTCTGCCTTGTTAATACCCTGTTTCAATAAAAATGAAAAAAATGCCTTTATTCTCATTTCTCTGTGAAATACCATGTATTTGGAAGATAAGCCTAGACCTTCATGCTAATCATAAATCAATTATGTTTATCCTAAACCTAGAAAGCATGAAAATACCTTCTTTCCTTATTGCAAAATCCAGTAGGATATTCACAGTAATTATGGCACTTTTTGTACAAATCATAAGCTCATATCATAATCATTAGAACTACAACTGAGTAGTTGCCTATCTTAAAATATTTGAAATGTCTGTTTCAATTGCAGTGGACATTTGGGAATTTATTTGTTTTTAATAGCTGAAGTAAATCCTTTCATAAACTAGTTTTCCCCTTTTTATTCGTCATGTAACCTTTTGAGTTTAATGAAGAAAATGAGAAGGGAACTATGAGGTTAAGCCTGTAAAATACTATCTGTGCCCAGTACCATTGACCATTGATTTAGCTGATAAGCACCCTGCAAGATCGCTCCTTACACCCTGAGTTTGTAAATAGATTATGTCAGTCAAGCTGTCCCCACTGTTTGTTATTACTATCACTTGAACCATCCAATGTGTTTATCAGATGGAAACCTCTCAGTGTTAAGGGATGTACAAGGACAGTATTAACATCACAAAAGGTGGGAAGAAAGAAATATTCTTAATTCTGCTATATGCATAAGTAGCTGTGATACAGAGAAAGTAAAGGTAATTCATTGTCTTCATACTCCTAATTTTTTGCAGTTGGGTTTTTGGAGGGTGTTTTTTTTGTTTGTTTGTTGGGTGGGTTTGGTGTTTGGGGGGGTTTTAGGGCGTGAGGAGGCGTCGGAGGGTGATATTAACAGTTCTGATCCCACCTGGTACACAGAGGTTCCAGATTATAGGAAAAATGGATTAATCCACAATCTGTGGCTTGTACATACTATTCTGTTCCCAACCATGTCTAAAAACTGGCTAGGTTCATCGTGGGCTCTCAACTCCCTTAAACCAATTTACCCCATGTGATACTAATGTTCTGGGTTTGGCTCACATTGTGACTAGCAGTGCCAGAGAATAAATTCTCTGCACCTTGCCTCACAGTTCACTTGACAAAATATCAAATAAGCACACTTCTGCTTAAGAGAGTGCACATTTAATTGTCAATGTCTAGAACTCAACCACCAGAAATATCCTATTATTCCGTGTTCATTATTAAATAAGTGCCATGGACTTATTTCTCCTGTTGGTCTTGGACTGTGGAATGTAAGCATGATCTTATGGTCAGGCCCTGCTGCCCTTTCCACATTAAGTACTAAACTGTCAGAATGAGTGGAAACAGGTGTATGCAGAGAAAGAAAGATGGCTATATCTGAAAGAGTGATTTTGATTGTTGCAGCCATGGTTGAAATTAAATCTGGCTGAGAAGTGCAACCAAAATTTTTCAGGCTCTTTTGTGCACCTTCATGACTAATGACCATTGTGCCAGCAAACATGTTAATAAAAGGGCACTTCAAAAATTCTCTCTTCATGGCAGTGCCCATTTCAGTTGCACATTATTACTTTCTGAAGCCTCTGAAATATTTTGGCTTTGTTGTGCCAAAACTTCCTAATGAGTAGGTCAAAAGATTCAAATATACCTTTTGTATTTCTTTCATTTCTGTAAAAATAGGTAACTAAAATCAGTCCCAGTGAGTTTGCATGTAATTGCCAGTGCTGGAAAACAGACACCTGAGATATTCCATTGTTTCTCATGCACTGTGAGGTAGGCAGGGAGGTATCTGCTCTGCCTGGCTCAGGCACTCTAAGTGTAAAGTGCACTTTGAGATTACGTGCTCTTCCCAAAGGCTGAGGCTATTATGGCATCGTGCATAAAAGCAGCTGCTATTTGTCAAAGTGAAAGTATGATAATTAATTTTATAGGATATATAGCATAATGAAGAATTGAATCTCTACAAAAGGGTTTAAATTGACAGTCTTTTGTTATCATTTTGATGGGGAAAGGGGGACATCTGGTGGGAGGTCTTCGTAAAAATTGAACAAGGCGATTTCCTATTTGCAGCACGATACAAATCCCTAGGGAAGTAGTATATTCTCAGTAACCTTTAGATTTTGCGTAATTTCTGACTAAGAGGGTTGATTAATTAATGTGTATCAAAACAACAAACCAGAATGTTTTGCAGTGGTGCATACTGTAAAGCCCTCACATCCCTTTTATTCAGTTCACAAAGTATAGCTAAACCTGGATGAATGCCCGGTACCCTCTTGTAATGAGATTTTTACAAAAGGTCTGGAAGAAAAGTGGTGGGATGAAGACTCATCCAGAAAAAACACTTAATACTTTTTGCTCAGGATTAGAAAATAAATATTAGAAATCTGCCAGCATTGCCTGAGTACATAAGAAAGCAAGACGTTCTGGCATTACTAAGCCTTAAGCAGACATCTTCTGAAGGATTATAACCTGCTTAATCAAGCCTTGGGAATGCAACAAGGCGGGAGGCAAAACATACAGCAATACTTGAGCATGACACTTAAAAATAAATTGCAGCAGATTAAAGGAAGATGTAAAAATGTGGCACATCCCAGGATACAATGCCCAGTATACTTTGGCCTATCATGTAAATAATAAATAATCATTGCCTTTATTGATAAAGAAGAGGACAACTACAAATCTTTGTTGTTTACATGTTCTCTGATCCTTTCCTGGCAACAGTCAATCTGGAATAAGCAGCTCTGCTCCTTCTGCTGCCATTTCATAGCTTCTGTCCCATGTTGTGAATGATCCCCTTAAAAAAGCATCCTATGGGGAGGCAGCTCTGGGGTCACAGAAGCCACAGGGAGAGACCTTCAGTCTTGCTGTGGGAGAGGCAGTGCTGGAAAATCATTCCCTGTACAAGCATTGCTGCAAAGGGCTTTGAGGAGAAGACAGCCAGCATGATGTGAGACCTTACCATGGCTGCTCACTCTGTCAGACCTTCTTGCATTGTAGCTGAGCTATCTCACCCACTGCAAACTGGGTGAAGTTAATTTCCTGGGAATTCTATGGCAAACATAGAATATGGCACATTTCTTTTCACCAAAATCAGATCAAGAGATCTGTTGCAAGCTGAGAATTGAAGTTAATGTATTTCTTTTTCCCCTACTCCACTGCCATATTTCACTTCTTTGTCTAAATCATTCCATATTCTGTGTCCCATGGCAACATAGTACACTTTTAGCCCATCACTGCTACAAATTTAGATTTTTTTTTTTAATATTTCTCTGTTCTTACTAAAACATTGTCTTTGAGCGCATTCCAGATTTATCTGCAGTCTTTAAAGTACAGTAAGAGACTATCAGTGCATCTAATTTATGCCTGCATTTGTATTTAAGTTATCATTAGCATAAGGTATTAAATCAGATTATGATTAACTTGCTTTTGCAAAGCTATAGCAGAACTTCTTGCGACAAAATGTATCTTACTGCTATCTGAAAAGTTATTTCCATATAAAGTATGTTTATTTAATGTGATGAGCTGTTATGTAGTTCCTTTAAATTTATGAAAAGACTCAGAAACTGCTTGGCAAGAATACTTGAAATGATAATATATATCATAAATGCCTTTCATACTATAGGAAGAACAGCATGCAAAAAGAACAACTAAAAAGGTTTAGCATGTTCACTTATGCTCTGAGTATAACATAAGCCAAGCTAACCTCATTTTATATGAGGCCCTTTTTTACTCAAATATATCACTAAGCTTTATTTTATCTGTTGTATTTTCATTATTTTTGGCCAAATCTGAAGTGCAAGCATTCAGCTTGCCTGACAGAGAGGAATTCTAAGCTGCCTGATAGAGAGGAATTTAAAAATGGAACAAGGTTCAGAACTGACTCCTGTGATGGATACGTAACTTATTTTAAAAGATACTCTTCTGAGCTAGCACAAAGATGCAGTGCTAATATTGTGGTCCTATACGGAATACACATTTTAACTGTTTGGACTTCTACTGCAAGTGGAGTTTCAGTTCTCTCTCTCAAAAATTACTGATGTCATAGTTTATTAATTTTGGCAATCACTCTGAGTAGTTTAGTTTTGAAACATGCTACAACTTCCAAGTTAAGCCATTAGGAAAATTATTAGAGCTAAGTGCCCTTTTACTGTCAAACAATGAAGAATAAGATTTCTTGCACTAAATCTTCAATTTCCATTGGTTCCTGTAGTGTTTTGTAGCAGTGATGCAAAGTCATTTTTAAAGACAAGGTCTCACAGCTGATGGTGGACAGCAAAGCAGCACCTCTGTGAAGCACCATTACTTGACAGTTATTGCACTGATCACTCTTCAGAGGGGTCCTAGTTGTGTGACTAACTTTTCCATTTAGAGATGCGCCCAAACCAAGATTCTGGATTTGAATGACTGTTAAGCAGAGAATAAAGTTTTAGCATTGAATCTAAATTTGTTTCTGCATTTAATAGGTGACAAAGGGAATGGTAGATCATCTGTGCCATTTTTGAGAAAATCTCCATGAGATTGTTCTCAAGGGAAGTATACAACTAAATTTTAAAAAGAACTGATGTGTTCAATTGCCTGTAATCACAGAGTTTAGCATATTCAGAAAGGTAGTCGAATTTCAGCATCAGCCTGGTATGTTCTTCTATTTCTATACCATATTAGTCTGATGGGATTTTCAACTTTTCTGTGGGGCATTTATTATTTACTATTTGCTAGTGAAAAATACCAGCTTTGATGGAAATATCATCTGATATCTTGTGGTAGATACTGTCTTCTTGAGAGCCACAGTAGCTTAACAGCCAGGGTAAGTGCTTGCACTACCAAAAGTCCAGCTGGAAGGTCCAGCTTGGCAAGGTGTGCAAACAGCATCATCCCTGAGGATTGCTGGGAGTTTCTTACAGAGACCAAAAATTAAAGGTTTGCATGACTCTCTGTGTATGCGTGAACATACTTATTTTTTTAAATACCTTCAGATTATTTTTGTGGAAATTAATCCATCTGTAAACCTGTTCTTTGTCTGAGTTGTGCAATTTTAATTGTCCCAGACTGTTCTATGAAATAAACAGGTGTCTGAGATGTGGTTGCATTAGGAAAAATTAGGTCCCTTGTGGTGATAGGTTGCAGCAATCTCCAGCACAAAAAATAAGTGACAAGTGTTCACAATAGAAAATTTATGGACATGTAAAAAAGATATTGTCAGTGATTTGGGTTAAAATTATTCTAGAGTTAATGCTTATTAACAGTGAAATGTTAATGCTCAGGAACAGTGAAATAAAGAAGATATGTCTATTTTTTAATTAAGATTATATGTCAAATCTTGTAGAAACAAATCCAAACTCCATTGAACTCTACAAACAGAATCCATGCCCGAATAATTTTGTATCATTGCTTACAAACATCATACACAGCTGGACTTTCTGTAGCATAGTGGCTCCCCAGTGTAAGTCAGTTGAGAACAACTTACATGACCTGTGTGCAACATATAGACAGCTGAAGGTGTGCAATGCATGCATACATAGTTTTCATTATGAACTGTGTGTAGGAGTCTTCCATCTTCCTGGAAGATTAACTATTTTTCTTTGGCTCTAGAGAGGTAGAAGATATACTGTGGGAGAATTCAAAAAAGGAAGCATTCATTTGAATTGAAAACACAGACAGGGAAGTACATGACATCTATAGAACAAGAGTTTATTTCCAAGGGATTAGCTGATGAGATTTTTAGGAATAAATACAATGTACATTAGGTTTAGGAAAGGCTTTTCCCTAGATTACTATAAGAACATTATGCCATTGATTTCTGACACTGGATTTGTAAACTTAAAATGTAGTGCTGAATCAGTAAGCACAGCTTTCATGGAACTTAAAAATCATCTCATGCAGTAATTGTTTCAGCTGTAACTCTGACACCAGCAGAAGTGTGGGAACTTTGATTTCTGTTTTAATTGTATGAGGATTGTGCTGAATTTATTAATTTCAATGTAATTCCATTGAATTAATGAAGCTACACTGGAAGAAAATTCTTTTCTGGTCTGATTTTCAGCTGGGTTTTTCTTATATATTTTTACCCAAAGATAATTGTGGATGGCTGTACTGGTTCCATCTGTAAATGCTCATGCTAATTTAACACCTGTATCATCACCTTGTTTAGGTGATCAAAATATTTATAGACAGGAGGAGAACTCAAATACCTTGGAGATAGCCCTATGGTCATCGTTTGTCAGAAAATAGGATTGATGCGTAAGATTCTTTGTGAGAGTGCTGGCCCGAGTGTTTATGAAAACATCACTGAAACTTGTTCTTGATTAAAACTGGAATAATATTTTGCAAACAAGTCTGCTTGACACATTTTAAGCTCTCCTACTTGGCAGGACAGGAACCCTCCCTGCTTGGTCTTTGTTCAATTTTTTTCCATTTTAAAGAAAAGAACAGTCGTTTCTACATCTTAGAACAGTCGTTTCTACATCTTGTGTGGACGTAGCAGTAACAATTCAATATTTTTAGTAATACTAACAGCTAGGGAGATGCAGGAATGATATACTGATACTGAAAACTCTCTAAGATGATTCTGCTTAGAGAGTGGATAGTGGAAAGATAAGGTCAAAGTACACACACAGTTCTCTTCCTGTATAGAAAAGCTAAACACTCACTAGCCTGTTTGTTGGGCTTATCTTGTATTGGAAGAATATCAAGGAAAATGTGCTGTTTAAAATCTTTGCACTGATTCAGTGAAACAAAAGCCTGATGTTTCCTGATGCTGCGAAGTCTTCAGTATTGTGAAGATAGAGTTGACCTTCAGTAAGCCAGAATCTGATCTTTCATCATTTATTAAAATATTTCTACTTCTTTCATTATTTCTTCTTCCTATTCCTCCTCTTTTTCCTTTGTCCATTGGAGAAACAGATATCAATCTATATTTCTACATATGCACCTTGGCCAGCTGAGAAGGCCAGTGGTATCCTGGGGTGCACTAGGAAGAGCATTGCCAGCAGGTCAAGGGAGGTGATCCTGTCCCTCTACTCAGCTCTAGTGAGGCCACATCTAGAGTGCTGTGTCCAGTTCTGGGCTCCTCAGTACAAGAGAAACATGGAGATCCTGGAGTGGGTCCGGTGGAGGATCTATGAAGATGATGAGGGGACTGGAGCATCTCTCTTATGAGTAAAGGCTGAGGGAGCTGGGCTTGTTCAGCCTTGAGAAGAGTTGACTGAGAGGGGACTTCATCAATGTCTGTAAGTATCTGGAGGGAGGGTGTCAAGAGGACGGAGCCAGGCTCTTCTTGGTGGTACCAAGCAATAGGACAAGAGGCAACAGGAATTAACTGATGCACAGGAAGTTCCACTTGAATATGAGAAAGAGTTTCATTACTGGGCAGCTGACCAAGCACTGGAACAGATTGCCCAGTGAGGTTGTGGAGTCTCCCTCACTGGAGATACTCAAGAACCTTCTGAATGGAACCCTGTGCAATGTTCTCTAGGATGACCCTGCTTGAGCAGGGGGGTTGGACCAGATGACCCTCTGTGGATTCCTTCCAAATTTAAACATTCTATGATCCTGTGATATGTGTTTAAATCTACGTATAAACATATCTATGTATAAATAACCTTGCAAAAGAAAGCCATCATCAGTAACTAAAATTCAGTTCTCTGGATCAACTCTACTGAGTACCCACCAGGAATGAGAGAACCCCAAAGCGTAGAAGAATTCACAGACTCTTTGAAGGCAACTCAGGCAAAGCAGGCCAAGTGCTATCTCAGGACCAGCTCCCAGGATACAGACAGAGAAGATGCTGGAGTGCCTGGCCCTTTCTCAAGATGCCACCAATGCTCTGTGTCATTCTGACTTACCACTACATTGTTAGGAAATATTTATATTTTAGTAGTGCACAGGAGCACAACTCAAGATAAAGCCCTACTGTGCAAGACTCTAAGGCAAACTTAGTAATAGCATACCGACTGCTTAGGAAAACTCACATCAGTTTAGAGAGCCCTCAGGAAAGTCACTCCTGTAACAGAAATTACTCATCCTCTGAACACCAAATGCTCCGTTAAGCTCTGAGATGTGCAGTAAGACACAGTAATCGCATTTTGCCTTGAAGCGTTTGGGAGTTAATAATTCTTGTAGAGAAAATCCACCTCGTTCAATTCTCAGAGGAACTCTCTGTCCACACAGCCATCAGATCAGTCCAGTTTTCATCTAGAGATGTTGCTTCAAAGGGACAGCAAGTATTTCATGCTGTATGCTGGAATGTAATTCTGCATCACTAACTCATAACATGATAATAATAAACAGTGACATAAGTGACAAGGACTACAACAGCGATGGATAATATTTGGCCAATACAAACTGATAAGCATGTGGGGGGGAACAGAAATGTTAGTTGCACACTGCTTTACATGTACACAATGCTGGGTCCTGTTTCTGACACTCTCAGCTGCCCCCCAAGAGAACTGGGAACCAGGCACCAGCTTGGGGCCACTCATATCTCCCATTTCACTCATGCTGGAAACATGAAGTGCTTTCTCTCACATCCATGCCTCTGAAATGGTACCAGCCTACTTGAAGGGAAATGGAAATCAGGCTTTCACTGTCCCTGTAGCTCGGTTCCTTCTCTTTTAAAATATTGTGAAGGTATATTTATTTAGTATTGTTTTAAAGTTCAGGTGCCTTAGTGACACAGGCCTTTTACACAAATATTTGGAAGCTGTTCTTATGCAAGCTTTTAAAACTTAACTTTTCTGGAGTAGTCCAGGGGTCTAGACAGATTTATTTTCTTCACATATGCTTTCTTTCTCTCTCTTTCTCTGTTTGTCCCCCCTTCCCATGTTCTGTAAAACATATTAACTTCTTTATCCTGAAAGGTATGTATTTTCAACTTTTTCAACAGACGGCCCCTAAACTCCATAGTTACATGAATAAAACATCATCCAGTCTTTGGAGCTGCAAATGTTGCTATGCTGCCTTGATTCTGTAAGCGGTTGCAAAAAGGATTTTTCCCTCTTTTTCAGTGACTCATTAGACATTATTCTGTATGAAATATGTCTATCCACTGATCTGCATGTTTTATCAAGGGTCATAAATATGCTGAATAGGTACAAGCCAATCAAATAAATAAATACAGCTGATTGCTGGCTCTTGAATGAAGCAAAAGACAACTGTAATCAACCACTTTAGGTTTATGCAACTAACTCTTGAATTTTTGTTCCAATATATTTGTTAAAGAAGAGGAAGTGCTTTTAAGTCCTACCTTATGCTACCCACGTTGTAATTACTGTACCACTTCCTTGGATTTTAATGATGTTTTATGTCTCCATGTATCTAGTTCATAAATTCCCAGACATTTTTTCCCACTTTGGATAACTTTACCTTGTTTTGGAATGGCAGATCTCAGTACCATGGAAGTAAAAAATAAGCTGTTTTAGAAGAGACTGAAAGATTGATGAAGAACAGGAACTAATAAATTACATGGAGCGAGCATATCCTGCACTTATTTCACATAATTCTTTAAAATTATTATGATGTAATGATTTTTTTGTTCCATAAAGAGGGCTTTTGGCAAGAACTTGCCTAGTGAATACATCCTAGCATTAAACCTACACCCTTTTTTTTTTCCTGACAGGAACTGGTAAAGAAAAAAAAAGCCCCATAGCTGGGAATGGGTCTGCTGGAAGACACCACTATGACCTGATCTGCATGCTCCTTTACTGAGTTCATCATCATTCAGGTAACTCTCATGCTGTTTAAAAGCCCTGCTCCTGAAGAGCTGTGTTGAGTTATTTCACTCAGGTGACTGTTTCAGAGCATTCACCTCAGTAACTTGGTGCCTTTCAAATCCAAAGCATCTGATCCTGACAACTCCAGGAACCAAAGGAAATGGAGCTGAAAAAAAACTATAGAAATATCAAAAGTGGGTATCAAAATTTATTGTTTTCAGGCATGGAGTAATCTGTAATAACAAGTTAGACTGACAATTCAACACCATTAACAGGAACTGATCCTTGCTAAAACAGCAGTGGAAACTAAGGCTGAATGGGCTTGTTATTTTCAGTTGCAATTTGTGTAGCTCCATAACCAGTCTCTCTAATTTTGGGATAACTATCTCAGTTCTTCTGTCAATCATGCATACCAGGGGCTTTGCATTGTTTCTGATTAAAAAAGCTTCACACATTGTGTCACAAATCTCACCTTTGAAAAAATTATGCATTTAAAGGCAAGCACAAAGGACCTCAGCTACAGAGCTCCGAACAGAAGGTTTACATTGAATTAAGGGTGGAAATGGTTTGGACCCTTCCAGAAGCACCATCTGTTTCTACGGCTGGTCATTGTTTGGATTATTTATGACCATAATTTTAAATTTATCTGGTTAACCTTTGGATAGCCTCCTAAAATAACTATTAACTCTTTGAATTTTCAAGGTAATATATTAAGATGCGAGGGTTTAATATTATTATATTATGGAAAGAACCACAAGCCTTTTCATGTAATATATCAATACCTACAAACCCAGGAAATAGCTCTACTATCACATGGCAAGAGGAACTGCAGCATCACATATTTGTTATTCACACCATGGCCTATGCAAGCTGAAATTTCTTCATAAGAAAAAGCACAGGATAGCTTTTTTTTTTTTGTAAAACATCCCCTCCCCCCACAGTATCCATCTTCGTGTTACAGTTCAACAGAGAAGGGAGTTACATGGGATGAAGGTCCTCCAAAAATAATAGAAAAGAAAAAGGAAATGGGTCTTGAGGATTCATGACTTGCATCAGGCTTTAAATGGATGAAAGGAGATGAAAAAAATTCTTTTACATATCAGCTTGTATGACCTCATCCTGAACTATTAGAGGTGCTGGGAGACTTTCCATTTTCCTTGAGGGATCAGGTCCCACAATTCAAAATTACTGTGCAAAAATAAAAAATGGACATAACACTGGTTGGTTTGGCAAACATTCATCAAGGATGGTTCAAATTTAGGTTGAAAATAAGCTAGTAGAAATCAGTATCTGTGGGAAAGGTTTTGTAAAACTAAGGTAGGTTTAGTGGGAGTATGATTACAGTTTTCATGCTCATTAGTTTATGCATACCAATATATAGACTTCAGAATTAAACAGCATTAACTTTCATGAATTTGTTTGCATTTAAAGGGCAGAATTCCAACTAAATGAGAATATTTATAGCATATATTCTTCAAAAAGGGTGAGCCCACAATCTCATGTAGCTTTTGGCTCCTCTCTGTATAACAGGCTAAAACAAACCCTGAGATTAAAACACCTTACTGTTTCACTTTGGACTTTATGGCTTATGTCCAGTTTTGGTTTAAAATTCATTTTACAGTATTCTGAATCCACACAGCACTGTACAGAATGTCCATTAATAAGGATGTTGGAAACCAGTTAAAAAAAAAACCTCTTAAAATATATGCTGTAAAGGAAACTTAGTTTTTTCTTAGCAAAACAAGGATAAATTGAAAAAAACTTTTTAGTTTTCCTAATAATGTACTACATTCCTCTTCTCAGCAGAGAAAATAGTCTTAAATTATGAAAATCTAAAGAAGGTATTTTTCCCGATTGTCTTCTTGTGTTCCTCTATCAACAAAAAATAAATCCAAGAGAGAGATTCCAGTACAGTGCTATGATAAACAGTAGCCTCAGCTATTTTAGAAGGAACTATAGGTATCTGGTAAAACAAAAGAATATTAGATGAAGATCTCAAAAAAACATGAATTCAGGTAGTACTGAAGGTACTCCCAGGTAGTACTGAAGAACCATCTGATTGTTTCATTTTTGTGAAAAAGAGCCAAAATGCTGCATACCTGGTCTTTTTGTTACTTACCCAAATTAATTTTGGCATTTTTAGCAATCGGTGAAGGCAATCAACTACATTATCACATGCACTGCTGAAGTCAAACAAACACAGCAGATGTGGTGAACCAGGCTGAATTATTTTATTACATCTGAGAGCTTCCCAAAATTTAGTCAGTATTTTACTCTGTAGTCACGGAATCTTCCTTTTTATGGTTCTAAACCTATAAAATCAATTCGTCACGCGAGACCCAAATTGAGATTTCCATATTCATCTTAAACACTAGCAAAAATTAAACTAAATTGTATCGAGGTGTATAAACACCTAATGAGAGGGAAAAAAGAGGGAGCCAGGCTCTCTTCAGCCATGCTTACTGACAGAACAAGAGGCAATGGGGACAGAATAAAACCCAGAAAATCTATAAACAAGGAATTCCTTTTTTACTCTGCAGGTGGTCAAACACTGGCACAGGTTATCCAGAGAGGCTGTAAAGTTTCCATCCTTGAAGATACTCATAATCCAGATGGACATGATCCTGGGCAGCCAGCTCTAAGCAGCCCTGCTTGAGCAAGGGGCATGGACTGGATGACCTCCAGAGGTATCTTTCAACCTCAGCCATTCTGTGATTCTGTGAAAATAGGAACTTTTCCTATAGCTAGTTCACCTAATTCAGCATCAGTGTAAGATTGATGGCAGAGTGTGAAGAATTTGATCATATTGTAGTTTTTTTTTTTATTCTAAATAAGATTCAACAATGACTAAACTGTATTTAATGAACTTTGCTGATCACAAACAGACAAGGTGAAGGAAAAAGATGGGTAAGTTATATGTACCTTTTGTCTTTGTGGTTCATCAGCTTCAAAAAACACATTTGAACCATTAGTAAGTGAATATTGTGAGACATATTTTTGTTCAGTATCTTGCTGATTTGATAAGGAAAAAGGAAAATGTTCTACAGTATTTCTTATGGTACTGGCACGTGTTTCGAAGTTTGCTACAAAATTAATACAAAACTAACTGATATTTTTATATGACCTAATCTTATACTACCACCTAGTGGCTAAGATCTAAATGAATTGTTGTGCAACTCCACTATGGATGGGTATATAGTAGTTGTGTATGTTATATTATTTTCGTCCATTTTTAGAAACTATTTTACATATATTATATGTCCAGACAGTAACAGCGCTGCCAGACATAGTGAAGAGGAGAGAAATTTCCATGTTCAAGGACAATAATATTCATGTTGAGCACTACTAGTGGTTGAGTGCCATCTTACTGTCAAGAGGACCTCCATTTTAACATAGTTACAGTTTGAGATAGAATTACTTTCAAGATGAGCTTTAGTGAAGGACTTCAGCCATGACATTTGAGATATCTCTCAATTGTTATTATTAGAAAGAAACATTCTTGGGGAAGATTGTATTAAAAATGTCCCATGAAGAGTCTCTTGCATCTTCCTGCAAACTCTTGTGGCCCAAACATGCATGGGCTTGGTGGTGAATAATTTATCTTGCTCAGTTGAACACAACCACATACATTAAGTCTTCAGGCATCTATTTCTCATTCATTGTTGTAATTCCTGTACCTGGCTAAGATCATAAAATAAAGCCCATTATTGTATTTAGCTTGAACAGGTCAATCATTCAGGAGTTCCATATTTTCCCATTTCATCCAAACCCCATACTGGGGATCCTAGCAGGAATATATGACTTGGCAAAAAACTGGGCTCTTCCAGGAGCTTAGAGGAAAACTACTAGTAAAAACTACTTCTGCAGCTAACAGTGACAACAGCTAGTTGGAGGAAAGGATTCCTCCTCAGGAAAATGAGTTTCCAGCTGCTTGCACTAAATGGCTTTTAATTCTTGGCATTCTATATGCCTGCCACAGAAGCTGCTCCTGCTACAATTGTCAGCCCTCTTTGTGAGGGCAGGAATTATGGTGGCAAGGAGCAAGAGATGTGCACATTGACAATGTCTATATTTTTTTTAAAATCAACATATCTATATATAGAGCTAGATCTATAGAGATAATTTTAAAATTAATTGATCTAGGTCTCTTCCCTAGAGGCTTCTGTTACTCAGGTCTTGTTGGAAGGAGAAATTTTAGTACACAGGTGAGGACAGATTAAAAAAGTCATTTTGTCCACAAGGTGGCACTGGGGCATCGGGCTTCTAGGTTTAAAAAGTCACCTGAAGGCAAAAATAAACTTCAGGTTATGATTATACGAGGTGTAAGGTATTACTGAGCAAGGATCTGTCTGTTTCTGTAAATGTAATCTACCTAGATCTTTTCTGGAGAGGTCATTTTGATCTTAATAAAGGAAATGGGATTTCTGTCATTGACTTAAAAGAAAAGTGACTTAGCCTCAACTAGGTGGAAGCATTAGGGAAATAGAATCTCTTTGCAGTGTGCAGGACAGAATATTTTTATTCTCTCTGGTTGTTAGAAGAGCTATATGAGTGATGGTGAGTGAATTGTATCTAATTCAATAGAGAAGGGAAGTGGAAAATGTGACAGTCACTGAGCGGCACAAACTCAGAGTTTTGGATGATGAATAAGCCAAACAGGCAGTACAGTTCATTCTGCAATAGTTTCCTGCACCGATGGAAAACACCCAACTACAGAATTCATAAACTTTTTTTCGTGCAGTTTTAATCCAACACACACATTGCCTGAGGTACCTTTTACACCATACCAGCTGGAAGTTAGGCTGCAGACACTGGTATACTGTAAAGACATTTGTACAGTGTAAATAAGAAAAAAAATTATCTGTGGTGGAGCAGCACAGCTGGAGTTTGAAACTGTCCTTTTACAAGTCATCTGCACAACAACCTTAGCTAAATGTTTTTAAAAAATGTTTTATTCTATTCTGCAGTTTGCATGATTACATATGAGTATGTTTAGTTAATGTAGAAGTGTTAGGTGTATGTGACATGCAATATACTGATGGAAGCTGAAACTCCTTCCTCAGTGGAAGAGATCCACCTCATGTGGCAGCAGCCAGTGCACCCCAGTACCCCCAATCAATACAATCCTGGACAACTTCAGGCCTTACCTCCAGACCATTTCAGTCCTTTCCTTGCTTTCTGTAGCAGCTCTCTGACAGTAAGAACTTTCCCAGAAGCAACACAGGGAGATCATAGAGAGGAACTCCCAAGGCTTTTGTGTTAGGACAGGTCTCTGACACTGTCTCAGTTGCTGATGAAGGAATATGGTATTGATGACATAGAACTAGTGAAGACCTTTCATTTCCTGACTAACCAATTCATATTTTGGCCTTATGTTTCTTATATTTGTTCATTTTCCATCAAGGGTCATCTAGAACCATTTGTGTTTTGCTACTCCATTTACTTTCCAGGCTTCTCAGGGACTGCTGAAAGTGCCTCAGTATACATTACTTCTTGTTAAAATAAAGGAAGTTCCTGTCTCCTTAATGCAGTACATGTACAACTATTGAACATTTCCTGAACCCTGTCTAGTGTTGTTTCGCTTAAAAGCAGGTTTTCACTTCAACAGCTTGTAAGTGAGCTGGGAAAAGGACAAGTAATGATTTTAAGAGCACTTACAAGAAAACAATATATGAAGTATGTAGTTCTCTTTCTTAGAAACAATAAAAGACTGTCAATGCACAGAATTTGCTTAGAAGTCCCATTTGCTACGACCAATTTGTTTCTGCTAAGGAAAACTGTTTCCAGGGCATTTGCTTAGATCAACTTTTCTAGGAAGTGCAATTGTGTGCTAATCTACACCATGCAGTAGGAATCTGGCTGACCGCATACCACCACTGGAAGAAGACACTGAACTGGAAATGATAGGTCCAATTAGTTTACAATTGTAGAAACAAGCTGCTCCAGTAATAAGCAATTCCCAGAAACATAACAGCATCCTGGAATCATGCTGTTGCTATTTTGGATCTGAAACACGTTGCTAGTGTTCTCATTATGAGTTTTAGCTGAGTTGTTGAAGACAAATACTGAAATGAAAACTGACACTTCTGTCTTGCCTACAGAGATAAGCTTCTTCTTTTAAAATTTGCTCTGTCTGCTATGCCTTAGAACCTCAAGATGTAGTTGTATTATTCTAATTATCCAGCCACATTGGAAGTGTTTGAGGGCCTCTGCACAGATCTTCATTTTACATCTCAGAGGAACATCTTCTAACGTCAAACCTTTCTGCAAAGGAAAAATTTCTAACCTTCTCTTTGCTGTCATCTCTACCTCCCTTCCTACCTCCTTTCCTGTTAGTTCCACGGTACTTCTACTTCTCCCTCAACCCAGAATTAATATTGGAAAGCTTTACAAAAGAAATTAGAGAGGGAAATTTCTTACCTTTACCAAGTTAATTCAAAAAAGTACTACAGGAAAGGTACTCCAAAACTGAGAATAAGACTATACTTTATCATTGTTGCCATGGTAACCAAAACTAGGACAGTAACCTTTTTTTTTTTTTTTTTTATTTTTCAGCCTCTGCTTCTGATAGGCTAAAGAACTTGGTTCCCAAACAGGGGTCTGATGAACTGCAAAATACCAATCTCTGAGCCATAAAAAAGAAAAGAAGTTAAAAGGCTGAGAGTTTTATGATTGTTCTAAAGAGGAAAGTGAAAAAAAAAAGGCCAGGGATAAGAATGTGCTCACATGTATACCACAGCCATCACTAAATAATTGCATAAAACAATGAAGACCATAGTCAAAATTCGGTGCAGCTTTTTAGCACACAACCTCATAATTTTATACTGTAGTTTGCGGAAGCACCTCTCTATAAAGTTCGTCGAAACCTCTCAGCTGATATCAAGACAGAAGAAGCCAATCAGACAGGAAGGACAAGGAATTCTATTTGAAAAACTAAGGACCATATAACTTGATAAGAAATTCAAAATGAAGAAAATAAGTGGGAAAGGCATTGAATTACACAAATAATTTGAATTTGAATGGGGTTTAGTTTAATTCCACAGAGCTTGCATTTCCAAATGTACAGATCAGAAGCTTTATTAGGTAATACATTTAGGACCATTTCAGCATAACCATTTCTTAAAATTTCTCACATTTTCTCTCTACAAAAATTCTTCCAAAATAAAGGATTTTTTGCTTTACACAATCAGGCTTTGCTGCTTTGGAACAACACAAGTTCTCATTATTCTTTCGCTTGATCATACCCTCACTCATATGATAGTGATGAAACTGGGAATTTCTACAGTCAGTGAATTCAGGTTGAGGTTCCACGTGTAGTACTGCAGGTAAAGTAGGACTGTTCAAACTGCGAGTTGCAGTGTCAAAGGCACTGTAATGTCACATCAGACTTGTGTGATGCACTTAGCTTTTAGTTGTCAGTTCTCTTTTCTAACAAACACACATCAAACATTTCCTTCAAGCCCCAAAATACAGTGCTGTTGCCAACCATCCCTCTGATTGCTGTTGCCACAGCCACATCGAGCATGAGCAGCACGGTTCTTCCTGGCAGCTGGATCTCTGGTCGTACTGGAACTGCACTTAGAAAGAAAGGCTACAGGATGTGTCCAAGAGGGTCATCATACACTTTAAACAAAACTTTGGGTTCAAAACGGGCATAGGTTCAACAGCTTGCCTCTTTTTTGACTGTCCTAATTTAATGAGCGTCTCTCAAAATCACTGCCCTCAGTTTGTCTAAATTGAATGGCTATTTTAGCACCTGTTAGATCAGCAGAGCATGTCTGACAGGCTGGTCTCCGTGAGATTGACTGGATTAAGCTGTCCTGCTATGAATGTTCCAGGACAACTGTCCAGAGTGGAAACTCCATTAAAAATAAATAAAATAGCTTCACTCGAGTACTATTATGGGGGAATGAGGACATAAATAAAAACATGAAATAGCTTTAAGAGAAGGTTTTCAGTAACTTCCTTTTCCATTGTTTTTCCCCCTGGAATTAGTCATTTTCTTTCCTTTTTCTTAACAAGCAAAACAGACGTGCAGCACTGGAACAGACTTACAATTCTTTGGTAGCAATTAATTTGCTTCCTTCTGTTTGGATGTCTCCCTGAAGTACAAAAATAATCTGATAAGGGAAAAAATTCTAGGATATTTTAAAAGCTAAAAACTCCAGTTAATTTTTTATTAACTACACCAGCTCTTCATAATTAGACAATAAGTCAACTAGGCAGGATAAATCTTTCTATTGAGTCTAACTACAACCTTCATTGAAGCCAAATCATGATCCCTGAGCAGCTTTAAAGACTCAACAGCTTCTATTTTAAAGTAGGTTCATAATAATCATTTATGGTTGCTCTCCAACACTGATGTGGAAGGGAGAGCAAAGTTAAAAAACATCTTAGTAATTTCAAAGCAGAATTCATTCAGTATTCTCAGTATCTTAGTAGGTAATATTTAAGCCAATTTTCTCAGGAAATAAGGAACAGAAGGCTTGACAGCCACGAAAAACTCAGTTATTTGGGATTTGTTTGGGGACGGTTCCTTCGTATGTCAGTTTCTCCTTTCCCACTTACTATGTTTGTCTTTTGTTGCCCCAAGGAGAAATTGTAGTAGCAATAGTAGCTACTTTGCATTTCTTTAATTAAGTTCTGAGAGGCACCAGATGCTTCCATTTGCAATCACCCTTTCTCTTACTAAAGCACAGGGGACTTAATCATATAGTAGGCTTTAGTTTATTCTGAACCCAGGCTGGGGCAGAGTTAATTAAGTCTTGCCATTTAGTTTAAGTATAGCCTGTCATCACATCAGGTCTCTGTTGCATTGCTTTGTGTTGTTTTTTCAATCCAAAAGAGAAATCTCAGATTTTATTACTCTCTGTAGTTTAAATTATTAAAGGCTTGATCTGTAATCATTTCTTCTTGTCCAAGAACTAAGTGTTATAATTTGGCCCTTAGGAAGAGCCTGGTTCAGTCATACTGAAATGTAGATAGCTTAAAACACATGCACACACAAGCCCCCCAAACAGCAACATACTATTCTGGTCTGCCCTTACTTGCACTTGGACAAATGACAGCACATTAAGGAAAGTTTGGGGTTTATTTTAGCCTAACAAATTTTACATTATTAGCCCATACTTCTTAAAGTGCCCATTGTTTGAATATTCTTGTCCTCAAAACAAAAACCAACAAAAAAAAGGCATTTTTTTCATGTAAACACAAAGAGATTTTCAGTGGAGGAGAGGAAGCATAATTAAATGTTGGGCATGAGGTCACAGATCCACAGTATAAAGTGTTCAGCATCAGTGCTTTATTAAGGAGTTTCCTCTCCCTTCTCTTTCTCATGCTTCAAGCTGTTTTTTCTGTTCCTGTGACTCAAAGCACCATCCTGGCTTAGTGGCACAAAAACTGTTTGTGAGACTGGGCTAGGAATGATCATAAACTCTTTGTCATACTTGTCCCATATGTTTCTCTCCAGGCCCACATCAGGGTCCTCTAGGCACCTGCAGCTGTGGGAGGGCAATGGGCCAACAGGATGGATGAGGAAGGGAGAGGCCGGGAGGGACCTCTGAAACTGGCATGATACTGTAAAGACAAAACATCATATTAGTAACCCATCAGACTTATTTCAACTTACATATGAACCATTGCTATTTGACACTGCAAAAAGAAAAGGCTCTAATCCTGTAGAGAACTGCTGGAAGCACAAGACCTTTATGAGTGGCAGCAAGCAGCAAACTGGACCCACACTTCCATCATCCTGAAGTAATAAACAAATAAATAAATACACTGCTGTGAATTTGGACTGTCTATACATTGTCAAAGTACTTTTTTGCCTGCTCTGAGGTTATATACCATGGAGTAAATGCTTATAAAAGGCTCATGGCAAAATAAAAATATAAAACTCACTTCTCAGGTGATAGCCAAGAAGAAAGGTCATAAATTAAGAAAGATCAGAGCAATTGAAGTAAGCAAAATTAAGGTTTTGTTTTGAAAGCTTGCTAATCCTAATGGGGTTAGAGGTAAATATTGATCATGCAAAGAGGCTGTGCAGAAAATCAAGCTCTCATCAAGGATGGTAAATTAACCTAACCTAAAAATAGAATTAAACAAAAAAAGGGATAATTTAGATTTGATATCCAGGGAAGAGCCTCTTGTCAAATTATTTTATAATGTGAAATAATTTCTAAGGAAATGGCAGAATGCAATTGAAATGTTAAAAAAAAAAAATTAGACTGGTAAACGCATTAGAAAAGGTACTACAGAAAACTACCTTGCAATGCCTAGTACTGCTCCAGGTGACCTTTTTTAATAGAACTTCTCCATGACTGTTTTGTTTCTCCCTTTCTAAGCCCGTGTATATGAGACCATGTATATTTTGCTTTGACCCTTAAATGAGATTGCATGATACATATCAACTATTGGAGAATAGATATTGCTAATGCGAGGTGATCTTCAATGTCCTTTTGTCATTATACATAGAAGAAAAAGGAACCAAATTAATTGTTTCATTTCATTTTTATTCAGTATACTTTAATATATTTTCATGGTTTGAATTCCAATTTCTTCCAGTTCACTTTGTATCCAGTGTTGGAAAAGCCATATCATGTATTTCTTAATATGCTTGAAGGATCTAAGAAAATTACAGAATTTAACAGCTTTACTTCAAAAATCCATGTAAGAGCTACAATGACCATCATAAGCTGCATGGTCATACTGGGCAAATTGTCTGAGAGTTTAGAGAATTTACTTATATTAACATCTGGAATATAAAGTAGATAAAACCCATCAGAGAGTTAGAAATGTTCCATTCGTCAGTAAATCCATTATCCTATATAAAACCACATTGACCTCTTTCCAGTTAGGACAAAAGTTTCCATTAACAGAGGTTTAAAGAACCTCTGTTTTTTCCAAGCCTTTTAATATTTAGATGAACTCTAGAGATTGAAAAGGTTCAGGATTAAACTGTGCAGTCAGCAATCTGAGTGAATCTGATACTGAAGTCAGTTACAGCTATTAGATGCACATAAAGAGGGGGGGGGGGGAAGAGGTTGGTTGGGTTTTTTTTGCCTGAAGTCTTTAACCACATACTTATTAAAGGAAGTTAGCGGAGTTGCCACTGATAGGAAGTGGCAGGTAGCAAACAGGTGAGAACTCTGGACATCCATTGGAACTTATTTCTGCCCCTTCTGAGTCCCCACAAGAACAAATTTTGTGTTGGGAATAACCCTGAAGGCTTGGTCTGGAGCAGATGCAGGCATACAGTTGTGTATCTGTTGGATTGGATAGTACATGGTGCCCCATTTTAGGTTGATGGTGGGTGTTCATGCCAGCTTTCTGTCAGGTAGGGGAGAAGACACAATACCTGCTCTAGCTAAGACCTGTATACACAGTGCTAATCCATCAAAAATGTTTGACCTGTTTGAACAGACACAGGAAGGTGTGTGTGTGCTACACAGCGATGGCCTTTTCAATCTGGAATTAAACAGCCAAAACCTGGTTTTATTGTATGGTCATACCAAAGCCTGCACTCTGGCAGGCTTCAGTTTTGCCTTCGTGCCCTCAGGCAGGTAGCTGAGATGGGGAAGTCCTGAGAGCAGGAGCAGCTGACATCCTTGGAGAGGGGGCTCACTGCCCCAGCCATACCAGTAGCCTAAGGAGGCATTAATGAAGGCCGGGGACATGAAAATAAAATTGCAGGATGAATGGGATACATTCCTCTGGGCAACAAGACCAGTATAAGCATTCTGTGTGACTTGGCTGCATGTGATCCCTGTGGTAGAGGGCCTTCCTCTGCTGCCTTTGAAATACTGTTCTCACTATCCAACCTGGAGCCTAGGCTCAGGAAGTCTTTGAACTTCAGACTACCAGAAGCCACAAGAATAATCTCAAGAAATATTAAGAAGTTTCACTGCAGCATCTATTACCCTTTCCCCAGTACCTACTATTGGCTTTGGTTAGAGCACAGATACCCACCTAGAGGGAGTTTAGTCCCACTCACTCCAGTTGTGTCTACGTTTTGCAGTCTTGTTTCAGCACTTTGTTTCAGCAAGGCCAGTGGGCTCAGCCTGTCCTGGCTCTGAGCAAAGCTACAGCATTTAATCTTCCTTCTGCTGCAAGTAGTTCTTTTCCCCAAAAACCCATTAATTACAGATTTTTGCATGAAGTTCTGACTCTCTTTAGTGACCCCCAAATAACAGAGTCTTGCAAGGCAACCTCTCTTTATTCCTTGGGAGATATTTTGTCTGTACATGTATTACAAATGGACTACAAGTTGCCTCGTGAAACAGTTATTGTGCAGAAATCTGCCCTTAAACTTGCATTTTTGCAAAATTTTTTGGCATATGGTTTTTTTGCCTGTCACTTAAGTCATGCTGGGGTTTATGCTGGCATTTTCTGAGAGTATTGCTACTGGGAGAAGACACCATCAGCAGGTCAGCCATGTCCTGAGGGCTTTGAGAGTGGGAAACTTCACTCAGACAGTGATCTTGAAAGGAAGGTTGCTAAGTTGTGGTGATCTCTTTTGGTGATATAGATCCTTGAGCTTGTTCTTGTGATTAGATCCTTATGAAGCTACCACACAGTTATGAATGTTAGGAAATAATCCTGATTTCAGTAAGACAAAGGAGATACATCACTCACTCAGAGAAGTTCACAGCAGGTCAGCTACATTCACAGACTCAGAGACCAGTGTGCAGAGCACATGAAGCCTCAAAAAGTTCATCATAAGAAGAGCTAGATGTTGTGATGTGATTGTGGCATTGCCTTTACTATGAGTGTTTGCTATGAAGGGGAATAGGTTTCTTTGAGGTTACTGAAGTTGCACAGGTGAATGCATCCTAAGAAATCTCAGTGAGGACTTCTGGGTCCCTGTTCTTCCCCTGGTTGCTGAGGCTATTGCCCCAGGGGTGCTTCCCCACATAGAGAGTGCCAGGGACCCAGAGGCAGTTCCAGTGCACTGAGTTGCTCAGTGTGTGAAAAAGCAGTCAAAGGCCAACAGCTGCAGTAGGGAGGATTGTGACTTACTAAGAAATATGCTAAGCTTTCCTTCACTAAAGAAGCTCTGGAAGAATCTTCATCTGCAGGGAGATCAACATCCAACCAGTGGGACTGCAGATAAGTGAGGATGAAACCATAGCACCAAGCCAGACACTACCCATTGTAGTACTCCTGGCAGAATGGTTGCTGATGTCCAAGAGGCAGCAGGGATCAGAGGCTGTACTGTGAAGAACAGTGGTGGCCTCAGCATAAACTTTCCCTAAAAAAAATTTCTAATGCACTTTTTTGTGATTCACAAATCAGCAAAGGTTTAAGTGTACTAAAAAGCTCACTGAAAGGGACACCTAATCAGTACTTCAATTAAGACTTTTTTTTCAGAAGGCATTTACTGAATGTCACTACTATGTGTGACACTTCATTTCTTCACAAATCGCCCACAGAGCAGAGAACCTCGGGGATGTTTTACAACGCGGCTGCTGAGCAGTCACATCGTGCACAGATATATATCACCACAGCCCTTGGTGGTGAAGTCCATAGGATTTTTTTCTGGTGTCCAGTAATTTTGCATGCCAACAAGACTGCAGTGGCGTATGGCCACTGTTTCAACAGCTTGATACTTCATCAAGCTTATCCCTGTTCCTAAGAAACACTACTAAGAAATAAATGGGCAAGCAGTTAGTCAGGTCTTCAGGGCAAATTCCTTTTGGCCACCCTGCACCTCATGGAGCAGCCAGGTCAGCTGCTCCATTAGGATGAGGAGCCACAGTCAAGTGGAGCACTGAGGGCAGAGCAGTGGCCCCTTCCCCAAGTGCGCAGTCCCAGCTGTCCCACGTTGGCCCTCAGCCCCTGCAGCCAAACTGAGGGCCTGGCAAGTGCTGTGGCTTGTTTATTGTTCAACACTTATGAAGAATACTTGCTTGTAGCCTGAAGGTGTGACTATATCATAGTACCCTGAGCGGTTCTTTTTTATGGTTTTAGGTTTGGTACAACTATTGCTGATTGTTGGAAACAATAATGACAGAAAAAGCAAAGAGCAGGTAGAATTCACTCCAAATGACAGTGGGACCTACACACAGTCACCAAAAAGCCATATAATATTAATCTGTCTGATTTGCACAGAATCCTACTATCTTGCAACCTGTTAGCACCTCCAGTAATTGCTTGTGCAAAGAAAACTGAGCCAAGCAGACCTGCCACCCGTAATGCATGAACTGGCTTCTGGATGAGGAGAAAAGATGCGTAAAGGTGATGACAGTGGTCCCACTAGAGTTTGGGAATGCCATGCACTGAGATCCAGCTGCACTTTCAGGCTCCGTCCTTCCTGTGCTGTGCTGGGGTTGACAGCATGGATAAGATGTGCAGGGCTGGCAGGAATGAGGCCTCTCTGTAGAGGTACAGTTGTGCTTGGAGCAGGAACTGAATACACCCCTGTGCAGTGGCACTTTATTGATGTAGAATCAGAGGATCATTTAGATTGGAAAAGATCTTTAAGACCATCGAGTCCGTTAACCCAGCACTGCCAAGTTCACCACTAAACCATGTCCCCAAGTGCCACATCTATGCATCTTTTAAATACCTCCAGGGACAGTGACTCCATCACTTCCCTGAGCAGCCCGTTTCAATGCCTGACCACCCTTTCAGTGACGAATTTTTCCCTAATATCCAATCTAAACATCCCCTAATCTAAATCTAATCCTCCATACACCAAGTCTCATCTTCTGGGTTAGCTGTTGTGTTTCCTTCTTCCTAGCGTGTGTTAGTTCCTTCTAAAGAAAGAGGACCTGATCCAGACACCTTCGGAAGAGCGAGGCCAATGTTTCCTCTTTCCCGAGGGAGGAACAGCAAATGCCACACCTCGCACTGCCAAGAGGCAGCCGTTCCTCCCCAGGGACATACCAACAGGGAGTGGTGCTAAAATTAACGCTTTATTAACACCTGGCGCTTCCTGGTTTTAACAAAAGCTTGGGAAAGTGGGTGTTTAGGTTTCGGTAGGGTTGGGCTTTTTTCAGCTTGAACTAGCAGCAAGCAGCTCTCCGGTCCCACTCGGGACCCGGCAGCAGGAGGTTCCCCGCCCCGGGCCCCCCCAGTCCCGGTGCGGGGCCGTGCCAGGGGCCGCCCCTCGCTCCCCGCGGCGCCGCCCTCCCGCCGCTCCCCGCGCCCCGTGACGGCCCCGTCCCGCCCCGGCAGCGGCGGGAGCGCGGGCTGCGTTCGGCCGGAGGAGCCATGGGCTCGGCGGCGGAGCTGCTGCCGCCGCCACCACCGCCGCCGCCCGGGGAATGCGAGCGGGAAGCGGGGGCGGCGGCCGCCCGGCACCGGCGGCGCCCGGAGGAGCAGGTGGGTGTCAGCCGGAGGGGGGGCTGGGAGGGCGGCCCCGGGGCTGCCCCGCCGTCGGGCGGCGGGAACCCGTGAACGCCTCTTGGTTCCTCTCCCGTGGCGTTCCCGGTGCAGCCCACGCGGGGGAATCGCTCCCGGGTAACGCTCCATTGCGGCGGGGCTTATGCAACCCAGCCGAGCTGCGTGGGGCTGCCCACGCGTGATGCTGGAGGATCCCCCCGGTGGGCCCGCCTGAACCTCCTTCTTCCCTTCGGGACGCTTAGTTCGGCTGGGAGAGGGTGGGAGCAGATGGTTCCCGCACGGCATCCACGTGTATCTCGCTGGACATAACCGGGGTGCTCTTGTCATCCCCGGAATTCCCCAGTAGTTTAGCTCTTGTGTTCCTTCACTTGAATATTTTAAGCTTTTAGTCTCTTTATTGCTCCTGAAATTTAATAAATTGTAATTGGAGAAAACCACCAACTCTCTTTTGCTTGGTTGGTTTTTGTCTGCTTTCTTCAGAATTTATGTCTTTATTGCACGGAAATGGGTTTTTTGCTTGGGGAATGAAAGGACCGTTTCCCTATTGTTAACTGTAAACTGGCTTTCCATGTACCCTTTGTTTTGCAGACAGCATCGTCCCGGTGTTTAGACAAAGGCAGTGCTCTAAATGCACCTTTACTGATGTTTTATTTAAAGAAAAGAAGAACATTTTTTGTTGAAGATTCTTATAAGATGCTCTCTCCTTAACCATGAGTGAGCCCTTTCACAGATAAAATAGCTTAATATTTGGAAGTGTCTGGTAGTACTTGCCAGACATTACATCTAGAAGTGGGCCAGTGAAATATGCTGGTACTTGAGAATTCGCTGGGTCACCATTTACGTAAGTCAGTGCATCTTCTTGTCCCTTTCTCTAGAAAAATAGTGCAGAGCAGGGCACATACCTGAATGTAGTGTAAGGACAAACTCACCCAAGAGAGGCTCAGCAGTTCCTGTCTCTGCGTCCTTAAGCCCTCCTGCAGGATATCGCAGGAGAGTCAGGAATACTTGCTGGTTCTTGTTGCTGTCTTCTCTGGAAAAAGACTTTAAAAAGTTGCATTAGATCATCTCATCTGTTCTTTCTCTCAAACTGGTTGTAACTCTTTGCTGAGGAGATTGCTCCCTGCAGGTTACCGCTGCTTCTTAGTGACCAGTGTGATGGTGTTTCTAGGGGATGGTGCATGCTGAAGAACTGCCTTCCAACGTTCCCTAAACACATTTTAAAATAAAGTTGGTATAAAGGTACTGCTTGGTTGTACACAGGCACATGTGGTTGAGAAACTCTCTATTGGCTTTTCTCAGATCCAGGTAGTGATCCTGGCCCTTTCTGACAAGTTGGGGCATAACAATAGGATATCAAGGCAGAAATTTTAAATAGGCCACAAGGACGGAGGAGAAAATCCTTCCTGTTTACTGGAAATATTTCACTGTTGTAGCATGGAATAGTTTTTCTGCGTACTGAGGTGCCAGCAGCTGGGCAAATAATAAACTAGATTTAGAAATAAGGAATATGAGTTGCCTTTATTTAATATGCATAGAAAACGTGAATGTTGTATAAAATAGCAGTAAAAACTAATCATAATTTGATAAATAAATAGGAGTATTTTATTTTTATGTGTGGGGAAGAGCAAAGCTAGGTGAGGAGTTGGTGGTGCGTTCACTTGCTGCAGACTTTGACAGAAAGTCCCAGATTCTCTTGTTCAAGAAAAGAACAGACATGTAGCTTGACTTGGAGGTCTCCTGCGTCACCAAGGCTAGTCACGTGCTGTACTTCTATTGCTTTCATGAATGTGTTGATATTTCTCTCAAAATAATCAGTAGCCCCTGCCCTTTTGTGCTCTCATGGAAGGGCTGTTGCTGAACACCGCTGTTCCAGCAGGCAGGAATCCTGTTTCCAGGCTGAGTCCTTACTAGAGTACCTCATGGAGGCCCAGCAGTGTCGCTGTGTTTGCTAAGGGTGTTTGCACTGTTAACAGACTCTGATCCTCAACTCATGTTTTCCTGTTTCACATTCTCTCCTGAAGTATAAATGCGTGCGCCACCTTAGTGGTATGTGCAGTGCAAAAGAAAGGAGTCAAAGTCTGCTCTGATGGTGGTGTAAATTCTTACTTCTCTCAGCTGGTGTGAAGTAAAGCCTGCGTGAGAGCAAATCCTTTGGCCTTATTTGAGAGGATTTTTTAGGTGAGGATCTGAGGCTACAAACCTGGGTATGATTTGTTTTTCCTGTTTCCTGCAAAATAAGCTCAGTTTGTGTAAGATCATATCTTGTAGCATAATGCTAAAAGAATACCTTCCTGACAAGCAGGACCTAAATAATAATGTATACACCCTATAATATTTTCTAAGAGAGAGTACTCTGTAGGAAATGTCTACTTATTTAATGCCAAACCCTCTGGGTTTAATTTTTTATTTATTGTGTCAGCAAGGACATGCTTAGTGAAATTACTCACGTGCACTTTTTTAAAAAAATGGGAGGATATGTAACTAAATTTTATACATAGCCTTTGGAATTCATTATTTGAATAGACTAGAATTACTTCAGTGATTAGATTTGAGAGCTGAACTGGATGCTAATTTGATTAATATCCTTTGTAGGTTTGCATGCAAAGATGAAAATAATTACACTTACTGTAGTCTTCAAAGCACTGCAGAACCTGGGTAGTTTCTTCCACCTCTCCTTTATTGCACTGCTGGGCTTCGCAAGTGGTACATGAAAGCACCAAAAGATTTAGCTGTTGCTGATGCTGTGGGAGCAGGTCGCTGCTTCGCCCTGCAAGTTCACAGTTTTTTCCTAACTGTTAATAGTTATTAGTCAGACACACACATTGTCCTGTATTCTCAACATCACTACAGATAAGGATCAAATCTCCTTCCCTAACCCACTTTCTAAAATAGGTTAGCCACTGTCACATTAGTGCAGTCTAAATCTCATCAACACCTATAAATTAAACCATGAAATAAGAATAGAAAAGTATGTGTTGTAATAATAAAAGGTGATGCAAAACTCCTTTTTGTGTCTTCTGCGTCTTGCACATGCCATACAGCAAGGGATGAGGTGGTGTTAGCAGCAGACACAGCACCTGCTCTGTCCATAGGCAATTTGAAGCCAAACTGTGTCACAGCAGAGTTCCTGAAAGCTGTGGCACTGTGACTTCCTTCAGGACTGAAAACTGTCTGTCTGGGAAGTAATGGGATTTAGTTTCTCATAATCAAAGTTGAAGGCAATGGCAAAATCCCCAGTTGCTTCAGTGAGGTTGGGATCTCCACCTCACACTGGATTTGCATACATAGAATCCAAAGTGCTGTTAAAGTGTAAACCCAATGCTTTTAGAAAATGTCTAAGTGCAGAGTTAATATGTGATACATGTATTCAAAAGGAGATTAAATTAGCTTAGATGATCACCTTTTCATTAACCTGAGTTTGTAACTCTTTGGTATGTTTTATTATTATTTTTAACAGTGTTTTATCTCTATAAGCGGAGTATTTTATCTTCTAATAGATGACATCAGATTTAGAGGTGCTATTACAAAAGGGCTTGGGTGTTTCCTGTTGAGAATTTTGTGAGGAGGTTTGGGTGTCTTAACTAAGTTCGAGTCCTGAACTTTTTGTATAAGTCTCGAGTATCACTAGTATTTCTCCAGCATGGGAAGAATGACCAGAAACAGAAATAGAGGATAGTATCAACATATTTGTGGTATCCCTTGTGTAAATGCCTAATTGTTCATCAGACTGTAGAATGGATGTATGCTGTGTTGCACAGAATGGTATAGTTTGTCATAAATCAGTAGCGGCCGAGAATGTTTTGAAGTGCACTTGTATATGTGGAAACTGATGCCTAAGGCTAGAAACCTATTCCTGATTTATTCTACAATGAGATAATCTGAAAATTGAAGTTTTTTCCTGCTTGCCATTTGGGATTTGTTTCTGAAAATAGTCATACCAGACAGGGAAGGCTTAATCCCAAATTTGTTCAGGCTCTACAAATAATTTAAGTCTGCTGCAGAGGTTCATATCTACAAAATAATAGGTGATAGTAACTTTCTAAAAAGCATTAGTGGGTTTTCTGAGGCTTGACAGCATTTGAAGAAAAAAAATAATCCAACGTTTCAAACATAATTACAGCGCCTACAGTAAGCAGGATAACATGCTCTGCTTAAATGATGTGAAGATCCCATTTTCTTAAAGAAAAAAGTATTCTGGAGATAGAAGCAAATAGAAATCCTTTCTTTATAAGACAGAATTAACAGCTGTTTCATTTTAGCAAACCAGTGCATTGAAACCATGCTGAACATACAGGGATTGAAAGCCTTTTGCTGGGTCAAGCTGACCAGTTTTAGTGGGAGAACCCTAATAAACAAAATCCTATGGAAATTTAGTGTTGCAGGTGTAAGGAAAAGATGAATTAGTACTGCATTTGATCTAGTCTCTATGTAAAATTGCAGCATGGATGGGATCAAGTTACAGGGGCAGTAGTAGGAGCATAAGGAGGAGCATAAACAGCACCCAAAAATGGAGAAGAGAGACAGTAAATCTTAACATGGAGGCAGGCAGGTTTCCTCTCCCACAACCCTCCTGTGCTAGGTTCCCGTCTTTACACTTTCTTATCTGGTGCTCTCTTGGTGGGGAAATTTACTCCCAAAATTATGGGACCCCAACACTTATTTTTGTGTTTATCAAGAGAAACCTCTTTTCCTCTTGAAGCCATCTCTGCTCCACCCATGCACAAGTTAAGTATCTGGAAAAGCCTTTTCATCTCCTGTGCACAAAACCTCTCCTGGTATTTTGAAGTTTGTTCCAGCAACTGTTGATTCTAAACTTGAGTTGCTGTAAAGGCTGACTAAGGGGAATCCAGTGCTGTTGCTTTTCTTATGTTATTGCTTGTTTCTATAGAAACATCTTGTCTCAATTTTATAAATGATGTCTAGATTCCTGCTGTAAAATGAATGTTAACCCAATCTTCAGTTTGGAATCTTTCTATTTAAACTTCTTCTAAGTATGTCACTTTTATTGGTAGCTGCTGTACAGTGCTTTTGGTATAAAGATTTTTTGCTACTTTTCTTGCATTTGTTTCTTTTTCTCAGAGGAACAAGTTAAACTTAGTTTTTTTCTATCTTGTTTTTCATTTGGAAGTGAGGTATGTTTTTTTTCTCATTTCCTAATCTATTAATCTTTTCATACTTAAATATCAGATTAAAATTAGCCCAGAGAAATGAACCTTGTTTGTTGTTTTTTTCCTCCAGACAGTTGAAATTGATTTTGTTGTCTTAATAGTCTGTTGGCCGAATATCAAGATCTTTTTACTGCTTACATTTCCAAGGTTAAATACTAATTGTTAGTTTTATGCTAGCAAAGGATACAAAGGGATACTGTTTTTTTTCCTGCTGTAGTGGAAGAGGAAGAAAATCAGAAACTTTTCCAATAAAATTATTTGCCCTTCTTGGGCAAATTTCACTTTCTTTTAATTGAACATAAGTTACCTTTTAAGTGTAGGAAAGCAGGGTGAAATCCTGATCACATGCCAGGTGTTACTAGTAACGAAACTGTCTCTTTTGCATATGTGGAGGAGTAGGAAGCAGAAAGCCTGCACCCACCCAACCAGTGCGTTGGCAGGGTTTTGTGCTGGTGCCCTGCGATGGGATGAGGCGGTGGTTCGGAGAAAGAGGAGGTCGTGACCTGGGAATTTGCTGTTCACTGCAGATCTCCAAAGCCTGTCCGTGGCAATACACTGGACAGTCAGATGGCTGAGTACCAGCAAGATTTTAGTACCGAGTGATTCGTTCCTCCAGGACTAAAATGGCTGGTTATTTAATTATCAAATACTTGTAACTGTGTGTTGGCTGATACGTATCCCCATCTGCACCCAGCAGAACTTGGTCTCTTTGTTTTGGAGGGGAGGGAGCTTGTGATTTCATCCATCCTGGTCTCTCTCGTGCTCACTTATGTCTTGTATTTTCCTTAAGGTTGGTCCTAAAGTGCTTTCAGTTTTAGTTTGCATCCTCTAAAAACAGATGACTCTGTGATGCACTCGCTTCTGAACATTAATGTCCCAGCTTTCAAAAATATACGAGTATTTTCCAGTAAGTTAGCATGTCCATTAAGTCGTATCTCACTGGCTTTTTTGACATTTAAGTGTCTGTGGGCTTCAGCTAGCAGACACACCACCTGTTCCCTGGAGTAAAAATAACCACAACTGGAGTAAAATAGATAGTGAGCAGTTAAATCGTGCAGAGGAAACCTTTTACTTGAAAAAAAAAAGGTGAAATGTGCATGTGGGTATGTAAATGTGATATCCCCGTGTTTTCTTTATTGCAGTTTTTTCTTTAAGATTTCATTTAGATGACGTTAAACACGTTTACTACAAAACTCAAAAGGGGTTTCTTTTCTATCTGATGTGGAAATAAGTCTCTTAAATGTGCCATTCCTTTTTCTTTCTTTTATAACTGTACATGTGATGAATTGTGATCTGAGGTACATCAAACAATTTGGAGATGCTGCTGCTTTTTTGTGGGGGAAGATGGATATTGTTTATACCTTTGTGTCTTCTCTCTTTACCTTCTTTGCCCAGCAGCACTTTTTGACTGTAAAATAATGTTTTTACATGGAGAGTAATTATTTTCCCAATCCATTGGACATTTCTCCCCCATTGTTGGAGTTCACATTTGTCTAATCCTGTTTCAGGGAGATGATGCAAGAAAAGAGAAAATGATGGACTTGTACTCAGCTTGGTGCTATTGTTGAGTGTGGGGTGGGAATTTTTCAAGTTGTCTGAGCAAGAGAAGATTGTTGAGGTTTCTTCAATTCATTAGTCATGAAAAATAGAAGAATGCTATTTGGTTTGGTTTGATGGATCTTATACCTTCAGAGGAGTTGAATGGATTTTTATTTTCTTTTTCTGACAAAATACCCTGAATCGTCAAGTGGCACAGGTTTCTTGTGTTCATCTACTTCCTCCCACAGAACAAAAGCAGTTGAACTTTATCCAATTATTTCACTCAAATCAGTTACTTGGGGTTTTTTTTCCACACACACAAAAAAATCCCAAACTAAACATGCCATCACAAGATCCTTAGGCTGAGTGTGGAAAACTGTGGACCTGCTGCTTCATCAGGTGAAATACCCGAAAGATCATAACCATACCTGTTCTCCCCACAGCTAGTGCAGTGATGAGGTTACAGGACTGAGACTCCTTGTGGTTACTTTACAGCTGTTCGGTCCTCCCAGCAGAAAAAAATAAATGCTAAATCTGGGCTTCCATGCTCTTTTTGATCTAGCCACAGGAAAGTAACTTCCCAAGTGAGGCTCTTGTCCCCTTCAGATCCATTTGTGTTCTGCATCCTCCAAGAGCTTGGCAGACTTACTTGCCTTGGTGTGATCTGCAAATGGTCTGAGGCAGGAACTGTGTGCTCCCAGCAATTTGAGAGGAAAAGACCTTGCATTGGCTACATTACACTTAGGAGATGCAGACAGGGATCAGTCTTAAGCCATTGTGAAAAGTTCAGTGCCTAACTTTATCCTTCTCTCCCACTGAGTAGCATATGACTCCTTGAAAAGATGGCCTCTTTCCAGGGGGATGATGTTCCAATGGGATCTCATGTGTCTCTGCGTGATCAAAACACCCCTTGATAGGAAGGGAATAAGCAAGAAAAGGATCCTCCTGTCAGACTGGTGTGAAGTGGCCTCTGCTCATGACATACCATGTGCTTTCCTGAATTTAGGAAGCAGTGAGTTTGAGTGAATGTGGTGGAAGTTTGCCATAAGCAAGGGTAGTTAGTGGTCAGAACACAGGGAATTTTGTGTGTTGTGTTGATGACAAACATAACTGGTAAAGCCACAACTGGATGTTAGTTGGGTTCAGCAGGATGACTTGACTTTACCTTCTCTGTTGTTTTAAAGCTAGCCAAGGAAAACATTCAATTACATGGGGGATTTTTTCAGAAGCACTTCAGGGATGTAGGAACATCAGCTGTGCTGGAAGCAGACAGAACTTGGGCTTAGTATCTCCTCTCTGACATCCTTAAAGAGTTTAATTCTGAAAAGAAGGTGATTTTATGGCATCCTGCATCAAATCTGAGAGGGCACGTTATGTTTCTCCCTAAAGTATCAAAGCCCCTAAGCCATTTGGCCATAAAACCTAGGAAAATTTAGTTACCAAGTTCCTGTATAAAGTTTTTTGGAGTTTGGACCTTCAAGTTCTGACTTTCTGCCAGTAAACAGTGGAAGACAGCAGACAATGGCTTTGCTGATGAAAATGTGCCATTTTGAATACGGAGGGAAATTTTATAATACCAAATATCTGAAAAGACAAGAGGAAATGGGGGGCTTGATGGGCACCTTCGTGTAGCAGCGGGCTTGCAAAGGACATTGTGTATGCTAAGCAGTAGGGCAGATCAGATTCTTCCCCTTCTGTTCCATATGATAACTCTGTTTTTAAGTAAAGTAAAAAAACAGAAACCAAATATGAAATTGAGTATGGAGTACTGCATCCAGCTCTGGAGCCCCCAGCACAGGAAAGACATGGACCTGCTGGAGTGAGTCCAGAGGAGGACCATGAAGATGCTTCGAGGGCTGGAGCACCTCTCTCGTGCAGACAGGCTGAGAGAGCTGGGGCTGTTCAGCCTGGAGAAGAGAAGGCTCCAGCAAGACCTTATAGCTAAGGGAGGCTAAAAGAGATTTGGAGAGGGACTTTTTACAAGGGCACGTGGGGATAGGACAAGGGGGAATGACTTCAAACTGGCAGAGAGTAGATTCAGACTAGGTGATCCCAGTAAGTCTAAAATAAAATCTTTGATGTAAAATTTATTTAAATTACAGTAAGAAGTAATTCATTACAGTAATTTGATAAGAAACATTAGGTTAGGAAACAAATGCAATCAGCATTTCTAATACATTCTTATTTAGATTTATTTGCTCAGGAAAGCCCCATTCTCCTTTATCCTTCAGGAATAATACTATATGTGTGTATTTAGTGTCTTTCAGCCAGCTGGAGGAAGGAGGAGAGAGAAGTTGGGGAGACAGTACTGCTCTTTTCAGGAGATATTTTGGGCATGCATTAATCTATATCCATCTATATCTCTGGCTGCACTTCTGTTCCGCAGTCCCTTTGCATTTCTTTGCTGCTCCTGTGTTCAAAGAGTGAGGAAAGGCAAACAAACTAGTGCAGTTGAAGTGTCTCTCTCTTACATTTCCTCCTGCATTGTGGCAGATGAAGTCTGGGGGTGTCCCCTGCAAAGTACACGTTAGCTATAAGGAGAAGAGCTGCTGGGAAGGCCTGGAAAAAGCATACTTTCTCTGGAGCACTTGCAGGCAAAGAAGTTCCCTCACAGAAATGATTCTTAGAAGTTATGAAGCCAAGGCTGGGTTGTTGATTTTTAAAACTAGCAACTTTGAAACAGAAACTTCTTGTGCTTTTAAATGAGGAAGTTTTGTAGGGGTGTGGGGGGGCTGCAACTGCTCGGAATGGGTACATTTCTCTCTCCGCATTTTTTCTTTATGGTAGTGTCTGTCTGGCTTCAGGCTGATTGATTCAGCAAGATTTAGTATGAAAATAGCCCTGTGAAAATAGTTCTGTAAAAATTAAGAGTCAGCTGGGAACTGCTTGTTTGCTAAAGATGGTCAATTTCTAAAAATGTTTAGAAAAGTACTTTTGGGAGAAAAAAAGTATTTGGTTCTGAGGCTATGGTTTGAGAGCTACTGGCACATATATGGGATTGCGTGCCATTTTACTGTTACCCTGAAAATTAGTGAGAAAAATTCTAGCTGCGGTGTTAAGCTTATTTAACAATCTTTAGTGATCTGGAGTATTTGCCCTAATAGCTCTATTTTAGCTACACCTCAGAAGAAAGGTATTTGCTCAGCATGTAAATTATTATGCAATAGCAAAGAAGAACATGCCATCAGTGTTTCACGGCTGATCATGTTTTCAGCTTCGCTTGCTTTTTGCTGAGTTGCCTGAAGCAAGATGTATTCAACCTGAATTAACTGAAGCAGACTTTGAAGTCTTGAGAATCTTCACGATCATTTTGAAAGGTTTTGTAAGCTATTGAAAATATTTGGGAAAATTTGACACTTGTTCCGTAATTAAACACATACTTGTCAGTCTCTGCACCTGGAAGCTGCCTTTGCATAATCGCTTTAGGAATTAATGAATCTACCCTTGTTTGAGAAGGCGAGGGTGAGGTAAATAAAAAATCAAAAAGACCTGGACTGCCTAAGTGAGGTGGAATTCACTCTGTACCCTGCTTAAGAGACTGCGTGCAGTCCTTGCTGTTACCTTATCAAAGCAGGAGGGGCTGCAAGCGAAATCCCATGTCCTACAGTTGCCTCGTACCAGGAGAGATGTTGTCAGCGTGGTCACGTAGAGTTAATCATGCTTGGCCCAGTGAGATGGAGCTTGCAGAGGAGCTTGCAGACACATTCCTGCTGGTGGCCTCCTGGCCAGTGCTGCACTGGGCTTGCTCTTTGCAAAGGCTCCCAGGAGCCTTTGTTAGTACCACTAGCAATCCAGAGGCAAGGAGGTGATGCATTTGTTTCCCTCTCACTGGCTACTTTGCTAGAAAATGTAGTGATTTCTCCTGCAGACTGTTTCTCTCAGAAGTGATCCCTGCAGCACTTGACACGAGCTGGGAGCTGTGCTCTGATCCCCTCTGCCCTCGTCCCACAGGCGTATGCTCCCTCTGGTCTCTGCGTGCAAGATGCAGATAAATATATTTTCCCTTCCTGGCGCATCCTTTCTCTTTTCCCTAGTTGTTTTGATCAAAATACCACTTAGCTTGTTTGGCTCCCTGTGCTTTTTGGGAATGGAGAGATGAGAGTTCCTGTAGTAACATTGTGTTCCCAGCCCTGCCTAGTCTGCAGGAGCTCACAAGAGGCTCTGCCTTTCCGGAAGAGACTAATCTTGAAACACTGGAATTAATAAGTCAACATTTATTTGAATTAAATAAAGCACAGTTAAAGCCAAAATGCTGAAAACTGGAGTTTCCACACCCAGTAAGGAGGAGAAAATGATCAGGGTTTGAGAAGCAGACTGAAAGGAGACGAGGGGGTGTCTGGCTGTACTAACCTCCAGTCCTGCAGTTCTCCACACTCAGGCTCTTGTGTAGAACCGCAGAAAGAGTGAACACAATGTTAGTTATGAATTAGTTATGAACATGTTACTATTTAGGCTTCCTGCACCCCTCCCTTTCTGGGATTCTGTACTGAAGCTTAAACCAGACTCTTTATGGATAAACACATAAAAAAATATCCAAGCACTCTCAACTGATGGACTGTTTGGGTTTTGTTGGGGGTTTTTTTCAGTAGCAGCTGTGGAGCTTCACCCAGCCTTCACTCAGCAGGCAGGTTCTGCATTGTGGCCTAAAGTCTGGCCTAGAAAAACAGTAGTCTTCCTTTGGTCTTTGCTGGATGTTCTTCTGTGGGAATAGGAATTCACTTTGTTACTTCCTCTCTAATGGAGACCCTGGCACTGCTGTGGGAGGGAATTTCTGTTTCTCTACCAAGGCCATGCCATGTAACAAGGGATGCAGAATAGCTTTCATCCTTGAAGACAGAACATGTTTGCTTTGAATCTGGGAGTAGGCTAATTGCCCATAGAGTTTGCAGGCAATTTGTAGGACCCATTGATCAGTCGACTGAAATATTGATGAGTACCTACTTCATGTGCTTTCATTGCTGCCTAATGGAAACATTAGGAGACTTACGTTCATCATCTTTAAATCACGTTCGTCCTGTCATATGCAAACAAAAGACAATAAGGTTTTGTGCAAAGGATCTCTGGACACTGGGAAATGAGAGATCTCAACCTCTTATCTAGTTGCAATTTACATGTAGAAACATTCACGTTTTCTGAAGTGATATTTAACTCTGTGATATCTTCATCTAAAGATGGTCTTCTGCCTTCCTATGTGTTTGTTCCACCACTGTTCACTTTGCAAAAAGTCCAGCACTTATTTCCCCTCCCCTTTGCTTTTTTGTACCACTGCTTTGCATCTGTGCAGGCCTTTGGTCTGTCTTCCTTTGCCTGACTTGCATGGCTTCTTACATCAACATTGGGATAGATGTTTGTCACCTTGCTAGTTGAGTCCTATGCCCTTCTTTCAGCAGTGATAGTAGCCCTTCAGTTCCCTTGTGCTTCAGTGTGAAATACTTCATAGTTCATGTTTAATAGTTTTGTATCATTCTTGTGGTTCTGAAGATATTCTGGAAATAATTTATAACAAATCTACTTCAACTAAATCCCCTCCCTGAAATTACTGGCATTTCATTCCACTTTGTTTATCCTGACAACCACAGACAGGTTGCACAGACAGGTAAGATGTGTGACCTGCAGGAGAGCTTTACCCCTCTAGACTGGTGTCTTGAGGGGAGACAGGTTATCATATGTTTGTAGAAGTACTTTAGTGTCCCAGTTTGGAAAAGTGACATCGTTAACATTGTGCCAAAGTCACAAGCTACGTAGCGTTTTCAATATCTTGATTTAAGGAATAAATTTATTGCACGTGTATCTTAGTTTTATGCATTCAAACAGAAATAGATGAGACTTGTTCATAATGACAGCAATAAGATTGTACAACATATTTCCTTATTTTGTCTTCTGTCCACAGGTCCAGCAAGAGCAAAGGAACCACACCACAGAACCTGTAATAGATGACTATAAAAAGATGGGGACTCTCTTCGGCGAACTAAACAAAAGCCTTATCAGAATAGGCTTCACAAGGATGTACTTTGGAGAACGGATAGTAGAACCTGTAATAATTATATTCTTCTGGGTTATGCTCTGGTTTCTTGGCCTACAAGCTCTTGGACTGGTTGCTGTTCTGTGCCTTGTCATTATTTATGTACAACAGTAAAATTTTATATAGATACTGTTCAGATTATGTATTTCTACACCATCTCTATGTCAGTGGATTTATGTGTTTAAAGTAAATGGGCAGCATATCAAAAGCTGCAATGCTTCAAATTGCTGAAATTCCAACATTTGAGGTGAGAGGGACTAAAATTATGCATTTTAAGCCAAATCAGCAGTGCCCTCTTACATCTTTGGGGGGTATGGGGAAAGGAGATGTTTGTAATATAATGGTGTCAAATGTACTGTTTTCTGCACTCTTGGGGCCTTAGCCCAAACACTGGCTTTTTGTTGTTCACTCCCATCTCCCCATCTTCTTGCTTTGTATAGTGAAAATTTCCTGCTGATTTTAAGAGGATACTCGATGTGAGTGTCCTGTTTCACTGTTGTGGGAGGCTTATGTTCTGTTTGTTCCCTGAATCTGCATAATTTGTTAGTGTTCTGCTGAAAAGCTGCGTCTGCACAAGGGAGGTTTAGTAACAAACTACAATGACAAATATTCACAAAAACATCTTTTGTTTGTATAGTTTATAGTAAGCTTTCCCCTAAGAAACAAGCTATACCAGCAAAATGCTCTTATACTAATATTAGTGACGGCACACAAGGCTTCAGCTGTTGTTAAGGAGAAATTGCAGTCCTACATTGGCCAAATGGTCTAATGCAGCTCTGCCTTGTTTTTTTGAAATGTACTCAGCTCCTGCTGCTATTTTTCTTTCTTTATTTTTTGTACTTGCTCTTTCCCCCAGCCCTCCTTCTTAACATAAATATTTGGATAATTCATGGAGTTTGTAGGTAGTTTCAGCTGCAGTGTTGGAGAGTTGCCATTCCAGACAGCAGTGCTAGGATGTTGTCTGCTTCCTCTGGGTGGTGTGTGAAGTGTCTGAACAACCAGATATCAGACTAGATCTCTTAATGCTTCCCTGGTTTTGCAGTGTGGGCTCACATCAGCTAAAGCCTTGCTCACGTCAGCAAACCAGATCTGTTTCCTCATGCAGGGCAAGAATGTAGTTGAATCCAGGTGGTCATTTTATTTAGTAGTCTTAACTGATTCATTTCCACACTGGGCAACAAAAAATGCCTACCTATAGATATATGTCATGGGCCACACAAATTAGGGAATAGGGTATATACTTCACTCTGACTCCCCAGGGGCCACACCAGGGGTGTACTGAATATTTCCAGGTTTGAAGAAAAACAGTAAAATGAAACAGAATCTTTAGTACTTCTGCTTTAATACTACTACTAAATAGGCTGCCAATTTAATAGTTGGTGTACATTACTTTTACTAAGAAACTTAAATTGCAAAATTGACTTAATCTATGGTCCAGTGAAATTATATATTTACTGAAATAAATGTAATAGGAGATGTGAAATTCACAGAAAATTACTTAAACTTTTGCGGTGACTTTTTCCTAAAGAACAATAAATTAGATCAACAATCAATTAGTTGAAAATGCTGTCTTATTCAGAGATTTTTGAAGTTAGGGGAAGTTTCTGTATGGTCCCAGTCCTGCAACTGGATTTTCAAGGCCAGCTTTATGCCTGCATGGACCATGTTGACTGCTAGGCTCTATTTCCAGGGCCTCTGGCCCCAGTCCTTATGGACTTTCCTGTTAGGGAAATAATTGTTATTTAGGGCAGTAAACATGAAGGCCCAGCTCCTTTAAAGTCTTTATGTACTGAAATGCCATCTGCAGACATGTCTCTGTGCTTTTCTAATGAACATGTAGTTACCTTCTGAGGAGCCAGGTTGCCTGTCTGGATCTTCAGATGACCTTGACTGTGGATCTGAGAGGCTTTGCTGAACCATCAGGACTGCAGGGAAGTGGGACTGAGGCCCCAGCTCTGTGGTCAGATGGCAACCCGTGTTGATTGGCACATAGTTAAATAGTTACACTTGTAGCAGGGAAATGCTGGACAACAGAAGGTGTTTCTGGATGCAGGGATTTGTTGTTCTCATCTGGAAGACCCAAAGCAAACAGCAAGTACAGGCTGAGCTCAGAGGCAGGAGCTCTGTGCTCTAAAGTGCCTAGGGGTAAACTTTGAGTTTGTTTCAAGTCCCCTCGAAGCAGAACATCTGTTTACACCTCTGCGTAATTTGTATAGATAGAATGGTGGGTTTATGTGTATTCTTCTCCTGTGTAAGGGCTGTACTACAAAAGCATCCTGTCGTTAAAAGTAAAAAAAAAAAAAAGTTCTTTCTTTCTTCCCACAATCCAGTTACTGTTCAGAGGGTCTCATCTAATTCCTTTCATCCTGTAGGAAAAAGTGTCTCTGTGATACTCTTGTTGCAGTAGTACTCTTGTGTATAGAGGCTGTGCTGTGAGATGGCATGTGGTATTTCCTTGAGGTGGTGATCTTGCTCTGTACATATGGAATGGGGAACGGTGAATCGTGAGTGTGACCAACAGCTTCAGTGAGGACATTGTTTATATGTGTGTAACCTTTTAATATGTGCATAACTGTGACTGTTGCGCTCATGAATTCATTTCAGTTGGTTGTTCGCTGTTCATGTTATACATGTACTCTAGGGAAAAGTAGCTTTTGGACTGAGATGGTGTATTGTGAATGTCTTGTGTGGTTTCTCTTAAGGGTAACTTGCTATGTCTTGTCCTTCATGGAAGTTTTTAATTTTTAAAAATCTGAAAAAATAATCCTCCTAATAGTGTTAGGTTGACTGAAAGCGGAAAAAGAAAAATAATGTATTGCATGGAAAATCCCCCTCTCCTGTTCATACATTCCCTCATATATAAGAACTTATACTGAATTGTCTGTCCTAATTTTGTGCAATTACTATATTATCTCCCTCTCATTTGCAGGAAAGGAAAGAGGGGCTAAGGAAAAAGGGGGACTGAGTTAGAATCAGACATAAAGAGTGCAAAATGGAATGCGGTGAAACGATGCATATACGTGTCCAAAAAAATCTGGTCATAAATGTGTGTCAAAACAAAGAGGAAATGGGTGAACAGTCATTGCCTTATATTCTTCATTCCATCCAGATGTAGCTGCAAGGCAGAGGAAGCACCAAGTGCTCAAAGGATGTCCCTAGCTAAAAAGCAGAAGGTTAATTAAAAAAAAAAAAGTCAATTTTACTGTTGCCTATATAGTAAAAATTGATAATGTTATTTATGGTGTTAAATGTTATTGTTCTTGATAGAACTGAAAGCACCTTTATGCATCTGTGTGTAGGACTGTATGAAGGAATTATGTCCCTTAAATCTGTGTTCAACAACAAACGATGCAGTTTCTGTTGGTTAGCGTGACATGGAAAGCGTTTTACATAACCTCGTTTTTTTAAAGGATGGACTCTTCAGTACTATTTCACACCTACCAAATGCATAAATGTTTGAGCTACTGTGTATAGAGAAGAAACTCCCACGCGCAGGAGAATCTTGGAGAACCCTGTTTGCACTGAAAAATCACCACATCAAAACTGTCCATATGAAAAGGAAAAATCATATTTCTTAGAAACTCTGTATTAAGTGAATTCTATGGAAAGCACTTTGTTACTCTTTCTAATAAAAAGTATTGCCATCAATGAACCTGTGAATTCTTTATGGTGATTTGTTCAATGTTACATGGCTCCTTTCAAAATTTCATGTTAGGCCCAGATGAAATGGGTCAATGTTCAGATAGCTGCTGAAATCAGTTCACTTGCAGCTAGAGGAGAAAAAACTGCAGTGCAGGAGCTGAATAAACTGCGTCAGGTCTGTATGGTTGTGTGCAGCAAATTATGCTGAACCAAAAAACAATAAATAGTAGAGCAAGATGTTAACAAATAATGGTAACATTACGTTGTAAAGTAGATTTTAGTTCACAGCATATCTGTTTTGCATCTAGAGCAGCCTCTGAAGGAACCGGATGTAGTCAAGGATGCGAAAAATCCTTTGAAGTGACAATTGGTGTGCCACAGAAAGGTTTGAGGATTTTTATTGGTTTTTTTAAATATGTATAGAACAGTAAATGATTCAAAACAAATCTACTTTTACCTGTTGTTATTGCTTTTTTCTGCAAGTCTGAAAGGTGTTCATTCTGCCAGAATGAACCATTCATATCCAACAGATACTTAAATGTATCTGTGTTGTTCAGGATGCACAGTTAGTTAACCAGTTTAGGGTTTTTTTAAAGTAGCAAAGTTGAATTTTGGTCCTTCAGACTCTCATTGGTGGATGTGCACAGAAGAAGTAAGGCTTATTCCTGAATAAATTCAAGCCTTAAAGTTTTATCTCAGTTGAAGTATCCTTGTCAGACCTTTTATAGGGTGCATGCAAATTCAAAAACAATCTCTGATTCTTTCCATTCTGGGCTTTACTCTAGGTTTTGGGAACTTTATTTCTTAGCCTCTCCCCTCTGCCAGAACTGACAGCTTCATCCCCTTTATACGTTCCTCCTTTCACTCTGTAGTGTTGCCTTCTCTAGGGGTGTTCACTTTGAACAGTCTCTCTCTGTGCCAAAGGTTCAGGCTTTTTCATCATTCAGTCTTCTCAAAAGCTACCTAGACAGAAAACCTATTTTCAGATGGGTATTTTGTTTGTTTCACTGTGTGCCTGCTTAACAACAGAAGGGAGGAAATTAGAGAGAGGATTTTTAAAAAATATTCATAAGCTGGTTAGTCACTTCATTTCTTGCAGTGCTTATCTGCTGGTTTAGGTGGTGGTTTCCAAACTGCAATGTGCTGTTGCCAAAGGTCTAAGAGAGTGCTGCAAATGTGTAGGGTAAGGAGCTGTTGATAGGTTGGCATCAGGATTTTGAAAATCGATGGGACAAGCAGTGTGTGGCTCAGGGTTGTTTCAAGCTTAAACAGGCAGGTAGACTTCTAACTTCCCTTAGCTCCTGCCAACGCCTCAGTTATTTCTGGGAATGTCTCCAAATGCATATAAAATCATCAGTATTCCTTTTACATACTGAAGAAAACTGAGCTTTCGTCAGCTCAGTTTTACACAGAGGAGCCAAAGAGGATGAGAATGGGAAAGGGGAATTGGACTTAGCATTTTTTAACTTGCATGCAAGCTTGTGGTCTTTTCAAATTAGTCTTGTAGTTTGTGTCTTGTATGCAGTTGTCACAATTCTTTTATGCCCCCCAGCCTATATGTGTGTTTTCCAATTAATACGGAAATGAAGCAGCTGTGATAATAAATGCTTTTTCCCAGGCAATTTATTGAAAACTACACGTCCCTTCTCAGGTGGCAGGAGGGATGTGACTGGATGAAGCCCTTCTGATGACAGGAGCTGTTCTTGGTGCAGCCTCAGGGGCACCATCTCCCTCCCAGGTAGCACCTGCAGCAGGCTACCGGAGTGCTAGGGAAACATCTTGCCCAGTCCCAGGCACTGTTGAAATATCTGGAGTTCAAGTGGCATGGAAGGAGAAGGACTGTTATATACCACAGTCCAAGGGATCTGATCAGACAGTGTTTCAGACAAAGCTGTTACAGAGTACCGTATCTAGAGTTTATGTTCATTAAATGAAATTTAATTAAGCCCCATTGTTTCTTGGCTTGTCCTGGTGCATCACCTCGTGTTCAGAATGAATGTTGCTTGCGGCAAACGGTTCTGCTTCTGGAACCCATCTGTGTCTGTAGGCATATTTTATATGTACCATTTAGCATTAATTGCATTTTAAAGCATTACAAGGCAAAAGGGCTCATCTTCCAGTCGGCATTTGGATGAGGGTTTAATTAATATATGTGAGAAGGGAGCCAAATTAGTCACTGGCACACTGATGAGGGCTTCCTTTTAGAGGATAAAGCTGCTAACTGATGTGTGGGTAATGAATGTACGAGAGACATGGGTTTGCATACTGTCCAGAATGGGTGGTAGAAAGTGACCATTTTTCTGCCCTAGTTCACAAATTAATTATCTGTTTTTAAATGTAGCTATCTTCCTTAAGTAGCTGGAACATACTTCCTGGGTACAAGAAGTCGATAGCAAGGAAATGAATTATTAATTAAGGAAAACCCTTGGTCAACCAAAATCCTGGTCTGTAACGGGAAGTCTCTTCTTGACTTGAATGAAATTTGAGTTCTTCAGTGTTTGGGGTTATTAATTCTTTATCTTGAATATTTTATCTGGTTATTGTTTTAAATCATTCTTTCATTCATGTTCTTTCTAAAAGTTGTTAATATCAGTCCAAAATTCTTGAAAGCCACTTCACTGTCAATAGCTGTTACTAGTAGGGCTGTAAGTAGCCCATGCATGTGGAATGGCAGGTCACAGGGAGACTGGTGTGTCTTCAGTGCTACCTGGCTGGTGTCACAAAGCCTTAAAGCAGGTTTTCAGCATTTTCTTTGCTGTCACTTTCTGTATGTATCTTGTTAGGTGCTGAACAAGAGCTCACATTAGCCAAGTACCTGATTTCCTTGGGCATTTCAGCTCTCTGAGCTTGGGACTTTATGCTGCTGAACAGACTCACTCTGCCCATCTGTACACAGCTGGGCACTCACATAACTGTCCTTCCCTTCCTGCTGAGAGTGGAAATACTGTCTCGCACATGGGGTCATGTCCTCGTCCTAATAAGATTAGGAAAAGTGTGATCATACAATTTTCTGGACAGAACAAACATTTATGTGCCTCTCTGTGAAGCTTCCTGTTCCTACTGCCCATTTTTGATGCTTAGTAGATAAGAGAACCAAAGGCATGCAACTATTTGAATATTATTTTTTTTCCATTTTGATATCCAGTTTCTTCATTCCATCTGTGATTAGAGAGATAAAAGAGTATTTGTTTGAGCTCTGTTATCAGTAGAGTTAACTTGGCTCTTAGTTAGTCTTATCCCAAGATCTTCAGCAGGTACATAAGAATTGCTGTATTTTTTATGTTCAGTCTGTTTTTTCTTGTTCTGATGCATCAGCTTAGATTTATTTTTTTATTATTATTTTTTTTTAAAGAAAGCCAGACATGTTTTGGGGAGAGTCTGTTCCTTGCCATGGATATACCTCAGTGGTGATAAGACTGTTGGACTATTTAGTGTTATGACCCTGCATTTGGCAGGGGTTTTGTCATTATTGAGACTTGCCTGTCTTGTCACCTGGGCTTCACCATCTGTAGGGTGTGAGGGGTTCTGTGCTAAGAAGCAGGTAGGGTTTAAACTGTAGTTAAGGCTTGAGATTATTAGTTACTTGTGCAGCGAGAGCTTTGTTGCAGTTTCCTGGGAGACAGTTGTGTTGTAATGACAGTGTTTTGCAAGGAACTCGAGAAACTGAGCTAAAGAAAAAAAAATTCAGTGCATTTCTATATCCTCCACTTAAATTTTGAAACTGGTAGCGCAGGTCCTTTTTGATGTTACCCTTCTCCCATCATTTCTGAAAGCTTGCTGATTGCCACCTTTATTTTTCCACTTCAAATTACTGTGTAATACAGAAAGTAGAGGGAGAGAAAAGTGTAGCTATTCCCAGATAGAATGCACTTGCTTCCAGTGTAGTGGTAGTGTGCTGATTTTTCCTCCCTAAGTGCTTCAGAGTTCTCCTGGGGAAACTCAGAAACTATTTAACTCAGAATCAGCTCTGCTTCTGTCATTGTATGTGTCATTTCCTTTTGCTTGCTTTGAGGAGTAGCATTTTAAAGCAGGTTTCTGACTGAGCTTAATTGAGACTGCTGATGAAAACTCCCTTTGAATCTTCATGATGATTTTGCAGAGAAGGGGTTTGGGAAGAATTCCTAAAGAAAACTAAGAGGACAAGACCAGTTAGAACAAGATCAAGAGCAGTGTTGGGGGTGGGATATGGGCCTTCCATTGCGACTTGAATTTGACCCTGGGGACTTTATCTGAAAGCCACAAAAATCACTGTGAAGATTCAAAGGGAGTTTTCAGCCTGCAATAACCTTCCCTGTAACACAAAGTCATGAAGAAGCGTGTCAGAAATAAGATGCTTAATTATCATGGGAACTGGTAAGATACAAAGGGGTTTTTTTGGAGTTTCCCATAAAACACTGAAGTAGTGAAATATTACATTCTCTTCACTTTCAGCGCTGTTAATGATTTATTTGCTACGTGCCTGGTGGGTTGTTGGATTTTTTTTTTCCCCACACTTGTAGTCAATGAACATTAGAGTTAAATTTCTATCTCCTGAGTAGTGTTGAGCTCTAATATTTTCCATCTTGACATTTTTGTATTATGTTTTTATTCAATTGTATTATGTTTTTATTCAATCCATTGTCATTCAATCCACTAAGCAGCTGAAAGCTCGTTAAATGCTGCTGTTGACACAGGACAGAGGGCAGTCATCCTGCTCAGTAAAATGTCCTTCTGTTGCCCTGTGTCCTGGAGTCCAAGTTGTGTTTACAGCAGGGCTTATGCCGTGGTGGATTTGAAGCAAATCTGCATCCTGGCTTTTTGACACCCCAGGAAGAAAGCCATCAGGACAGTCTCATGACAGTGCTGCTCTGAAGGCTAATGTCTTTCATGACAGAAGTCACCTGCATCTCCAGTGACCTTAAACAGGGCAGGCACATGTTGCCTCTCCTCTGTCTCTGTGCTGGTGCGTGGGCAAGGGTAATTCTGGCCTTTATGGGATTGTAAAGCCTTTGCCTAGATTTCTGGCTGACAGTTTGTTTAGGTGGAATGCTTTGCCAAGTGTGTAGATGCATAGACTAAAATAGAACAGGCTCTGAACTTTAAAAACCAACTAAGCGTAGATTTATGATTTTCTCCTTTGGGGCTTTTTATAAGGAATACATAGAATAGTTTATTTCTCAAATAGAAGTGGCATTTGAACTACTCTTGTAAAATGAAAACACAGCGAGTCTTTAAATAACACTTCTCATTTCACCTCCCAGGGCATCCTGGGGTTTCCATATGTCCTAGCAGTTGCCTGAAGAGCTGTACCACAGCCTGTTTCCTTGTGGTGGCTGTGTTTCAGCAGCTACCACATGATGCCAGCTGAATGCATGTGGGTATTTTCTGTGTGTTCCTGAATCAACATCGTTTTGTTGCTGAGCTCAAAAGTGCTTTATCTTGAGGAGGAGAAATGGAGCTTACTCTATCAAAAATGTACACAGGCACAAGGGTCCATGCCATTATCACTGTAAAAAAATCACTGAAGCGCTCCACGGAAAAAATTCACAGTGCCATACATTGGGATGATTATCTTTATTCATCTCTTCCTGCTTCAATGGCTTTATTAACAGCAGAAATTTGCAAAGCCATTCTAGAATTGCAGTTCACAGACATGCAATATGTGTTACCTTCCCTTCTGGACGCAGTAAAAAAATTATTAAATGTCATTTCTTTTGGGAGTGTCTTCTTCATATTTTGCTACTAATAACATACACACAAATGGAAACTATTGTATTATTTAGAAGGTTGGTGCTACCCAGTTTGAAATGTCTTCACAAAGACTTTTTTAAAAGATACTGCACATAATATCTTATGTAGGATCTTATTTCTTGAAATATGGGTCTTTTTCATCTCAAGCATCTGCAAAGGGGCCTTCTCCTTCCTTGAGCTGTGCCTGGCATTTCCCTGACTCCCATTCCAGTCCCCACCCCCCCCATAACTATGGGGTTGTGCACTTCTGTCTTTATTAGTCATATAATATACTGTTCTTGAAAAGCATCTCACAGACACAAAACTAGAATCACATGAAGATGGGAAAGAATTATCAAATTAGTTTAAGGATCACAAAGAGGAGCGTTCAGCATTAACATCAGAAAGCCAATAGGTACAACTTATATGAGCATGTTAATTGCCAGTTCAGTTATTAGCTGTAGACAACTTCAAATAGGACTGGACTGACTACTGAGTTTTGAGTGACCTGAAGAGCTACTGGTTTTGTAACTAAATTGACCTTTTATTTGGTTTGTGTTTGCTCAAAGATCTCCAACTCTTCTCGGCAACACACAGCTTGGACATGTGCAAGCCAAACTGCAAATCTGTCCTGGTGTAGAGAGAATCTTTTGTAGCAGTCTGTGCCCTCTCTGCATCAGTTCAATCATTGTTTTCTCTAGAAATTAATTACTTCAGAGCTTTTTTTTGAATACTTTTGGACTCTTAACATGCTAAAGCATGTTTCTGCTTTAGCATGCTATTTCTGTTCTTCAGTGGGGCTTCCTGCTTGTTTATGATTAAGTGCAAAGCAGGAACCATGCTCTGCAGTAGCATTAGCTGGTGTAGAGGGAAAAAAAGGAATGTAAATTATTTATGTGCCTCATGGCTCACTCTTGAGCTGATCTTCAGCAAGCTCGGCTTTTTTTGAGCCTTTGATACTTTCATGGATGAGCCTTCTCCTTTAAGAAATGAAATAAAAATAGCTTTAAGCCTTTTCCTGCATTTGGCTTTTCCAGGAAGTTTTGCTTGCATTTCCTATTTTGCCTTTTGAACAGTGAAATTATTGAACAGAACACCTGAAGCCCAGACTCCATAGAGTTAGCAGGAAACTGCTGTGCTTTTCTAATATTGCTTACTTGACACTTCCCACGTGAGCATTCTAGGTGTTATTTCCATAACAAAAAACTTATGCACAAAATTAGATAAAATAAAATGTGAATTTATTTCTTAGAGCCATATACTTTTGATAACTCATTTCATAGCCAGGATATGTAGGATAAATGTAACAGACCTAGCTGACCTGTAAATCAGTATTTATAGAATACAGGAAGAAAAGCATGATAAAACTCCAGCTGAGACAAGGGAAATGAAGAAAAGCTGTCAGACTGGAAGAAGTCTTGCAGGAGAATTCTTCACAGTGGGGTCTGTACACCTACTTTGTTTTTATTTGGAATAGTGATGGCAGCACAAGAATTAGACGTGTAATAAACTTAGAGAAACAATAGGAAGGATTATGCAAAATGCCTCAGCATTAAGGCCTGATGCTATGAAAACAGGGGGAAACTAAATTTCATAGTATAGTGTGCAAGATCATCATAGAGATCTAAATTCATAAAAAGGCACTCTAAGAGCTCATCTTTTGAAACTGATAAAGGAGGATAGCTGGAATTTTAGCTGCATGCTGGGAAACAGGAGCCAAGAGTAAGATGTGGCTGTCAAAAAAATAATCCTAGGATGTTTCAGACAATATATTTTCACTAGACATGTAATAAGTCATAGCATTGCACTAAGTTTTTTAATCTTTCAAACATTTTCATTAAAATCTTATGGAAGCTGGCTTGATTGTAAATGGAAAATGAAGTCGTGGGACAAAGTATAGGAAAAGTAAGTGAAAGGCTGTTGGCTGCAGGGTATTTAGGTAACAGCTGTTAGTAACTTTAGTCGAAATATTAGGCAAAATTTCAAACCCTCATTTGAGAAAGATTCTGAAGGAGTGACATCAGTGACAACAAGAACTGGAAACGGCTTTTAGGATAAAGCTTGGTTGTTTCCAAAAGAGGTGCTGTGGGATGATTGCCTGCAAGAGGGAAAGACCAGACTCTGGCTCTGAAGCTGATTTTTTCCAGTTCTCTGGTACAGCTACAACTAAAAGCTGAGTTGCTTGTGTTCTTCTAGAGACATGAGTGCAAGGGGCCCACTTTTAAGTAGTCTGCAGAGATTGCTTTTTTGCTCATTTCCCCTGTTTTGGTTGTCAACATGTTTCAGTATTGTATATCACTCACAGAGATTATCTAACCGCATCTTTGCTCCAACTTTGGCTGGTTTAACTGAAAGATTCTTTTCTGAGATAACACAGTTTATATTTACTTAATACTGTTCTTGGTTTCCAAATATCTGATTTATCTAGCTTGGAGGCAGGAGTGATATTCCTGTGGAATAACCAAGCTGATATGGTCTGTGTTAGCCCCACTGCAGTGGAAGAAAGAAAGGAGTTAAGTGATTAGGCTCTAAAATTATTGCCAAATTCTGCTCTCTTGCATTTGATTTGCTCAATAAACTGTACATTGTAGTAATGTGCCCCCAGCATTCTGGGCTGGACATTCAATTACTTGTGACCATAAAAGCTGATAATCTCATGGCCAGTGATGTGAGCAAAACTTCCCTTTCCAGTGTTAACAGAAATTGCTCAACAGTTACAGAACCTTCCTCCCCTTCCACGTACAGTTCAGCAGCACATGGATGCCTTTCACAAGAGTCATGGCATGAGGGAAACCTTTTCAGTTCTGGCTAACAATTCAGAGCTAACCCAAGCCACCAGGAAAACCACAACTGCCACCACCTTAGGGATTACTGTAGGGCTTCTGCATTTGGACTAAATTGCTCAAACCCAGTCAGGAAGGCAGTAATCCACAAAGCAACCGTCACAGGTGGCATTATTTGATGTATGTCATCATCCAGCGAGCCAAAAAAAAGAGGCTTAGGGAAGCACGGAACCTGAATTCAGCTTTAAAGGAGGGGTAGCCCAAAGATTACAACTTTGGTTAAATTTTTCATATAACTTGGATTAATTCTTTCTTGCCTCCCTTGAAGGCTTTATCTCCCCTTTTGTAAAGGTGAAAGGAAGGAGGGTGTAAATAAAACAGGCCATTTAAGGGAACATCAAAGTTAAGTGGGATGACATTGCTTCTTCTGAGTGCAGAGTTCCCTGGAAAACCCACCACAGCAATGCAGACCTGTGCTTCAAGCCTGCTGGTAGGTGTGGTTAAAATGTGTATGCATGCTCTCTTTAAAAACATATACATACCGTCTTTATGGCTGAAGAGAACAACTTAAAAGATGTCATTTAAGAAATTTACATCAAAATATCACACTTATTCAATAAGTTATCAGATGCCAGCATAGGATCAGTGGTCTCCCACGTTGCAGAGTTCATTACCACAAAGACAGCACATGGTATTATTTAGTTTCCATTAGTACCTGCAAACCTCTATGCATCTGATGCTGCAAACTCCTGTTGTAAGAAGTCTTATCTGTTTCTAAAGGCTCACACCTAAGGAAATGAAAAACAGAAGAGGGTTGAAAACAGTAATTTTCTTGGGGAGATAGAGAGTGATTGTATTTGGTAGCTGAGATTTGCCTGAGATCAGGAGAGTTTACAGGAGAGCTGGGAGCTGAACATGGCCCTGTGGAGGCCCAGTCTCACTCTTCCCTGTGTTAGTTTCCCACCTCTCACTTTTGCCGGAGGTCCACGCTTCAGGCACTCATTTCAGAATCTAAAAGTATCAGTAACTGTCTGAACTCAGCTCAGTAACAAATTATTTGTCTTAGTTCCAGTAAGAAAAGTAAATATTTCTACTGGTGTGGATTTTCCCTGACAATCCCATTAGAAACACCTGCTTGGGTTGCTGAACATGCAGGGCACACAAAGCCTGAACTCTGCCTGCCTGGGCAGCTGTCGGCAGGATGCCAGGAGATCTGCAGAAAGGTGGTCACGAGCATCCAACAGCATTTACATCCCATGCAGTCCTCTGTTTCAGGTTGTCTGGTGAGAGTACCTAGAAATTATATTCAAGTGTTTTAGTGCACTAATGGAAAAGTCATTATCATTCACGTGGGAGCCTCATTCAAATACACAGTTCTTGCTCAAAAAAACAAGCTTGAATTTTGAGATCCACTATTAGGTAAAGCTATACACCCTCAAAGCACCAGCCAGTGGGATGTGACTGAAATAAATGAAGAAATGCTGCTGGGGAATGTAGCATGAAGTAAAAAGAAGTCTGCCAAAACCAACTGAAGAAACAGGTAATCTCTACTGCCTGATTAAATACAGCAGAAGTTCATTTGTCACACTTTTGTGTTTTGTTAAAAAGTCATGACAACTGTGGCTGCAGCACTGTGCTTTGTGCCATGTAACCTTTACAGGGAAGTCCAGATGCTGTGATAGAAATAGCATAGAGACCTTTCCAGAAGCTTGAGGGCTTCACCTAATTTGACCATTTCTTCCTATAGAGGTAAAACTAATTGACACCATCTTTGTGAATCACATCTGCCATCACTGCTGCCTCCCAGCGAATGCTGCAGAAGAGACAACTGAGTAATGAGTATGGCTGGGAGGATTTCTTTTTGCCTTCAAAGTGAATCAGGCAGGACAAAAATTAAACACACTCTCAAATTTGCATTTCTATGGCTGTTTTGAAATGAGACACATGTTGTCAAGCTATTTCTAACAGAATATTTATTTCCTAGTGTTTGCTATTTACTAACTGGAAAGGGTGTTAAGACAAGTAATTTCCTGTTCCATTGAAAAAAATCTTTACCTCATTTAAAGTTGTTCATAAAAATCCCAGGCATAAAAAACATATTGGTCCTAGCTCAAATTTTGTAAGGGCTGGTTTGTTTGGTTTTTTCCCCCGAAATACACTTTTCTGGCAGGGCTGTGCTGCCCAGTGACCTGTCTGTGTGGTACCTCAGTCCTGTGGGGAGGGAGGCAACACACTGCTTAAAGCCAGAGGCTCCCAGTGGAGGGCAAGTGCCCTGACATGCCAGTGACCCACGAATAAGGCACCAGCATTTAACCACCAGCCTCTGTGATTCCAATCCAACCGGCAGCAGAGAGGCCAAAAGAAAGAGGGGAGCTCCCCACTGGGTGCATGGGGATAGCTCCACCTGACATGTGCACCCACTTTCAAAACTTTTCACTATTTATACATTTTAGCAGACAAAGAAATAAATGTTCATTAGCTATAAATTACATAATTCTCTTCATTAATTAGTGTTTTGTCTTCTATTGGTTATTGATTTCTTGCTTCTTATGCTAATTTTCAGTTATTTTTGTTATCCTTTTCCCAGATAGGGAAGGTTTCAGTACAATTGTAGAATTGTCTTTGTTAGTTTCTTCTTTATGTTGGGGTTCTCCAAAATACCTTTGTGGTCCATAAATGCTGCATTCCCTGTGTCCGTTTTCAGCAATATGTCTCTCTCACAGGCTTTGTTAACCTCCTTCTATGTGTAAGATCATTGAAGTATATCAAGGTTGATTACAGTTGTTTTAGCAAAACTTAATAGTTTCAGTAATTTTTCCAAACAGTGTTCCCACAATAGCAGTTTATGACAAACCTTGCTTAATGCTGGCATATGACAGAGTGGAAAATTACACTGCTTATGATTAATTAAAGCAATTAATTAGAAAGGTTAATTAAAACTTTTAATTAGAAAAGTTATTAGGAAAGTTATGTCATTTACTAAGCACTATATGGTACAAAACTAAGCATTTACAAATGCAGGGATCAAACAGTATTGTGCTAAGGTTAAAAGAATTTTTCCAACATCTTGTCCCACTGCTGCATAAACTCCTTTTTAAAGAAATATAATTTGTTCAGTAACATCAGGAAGCGCTTTTTGCCTCCCTGCACCCTCCTCAGGAAAAGCCAGGGGGCTTCTGGGCTGAGCCCAAAAGCATGGAGCTGGGACTTTGCTGCCAGCCCATGAACAGCAGCGTGGTCCCAGTTCCAGGCCCCAAAGCACTGGACTCTGTCTATGTTTCTGAGCACAGCAACCCAGGACTTGATCTCCTGTGTTCCAAGCCCTAGATTTGACCATGTGAGCATTGTTTCAAGCCCCAAAAATGCACCACTTTGTCCCTGTTTCTACATCCTCAAACCACAGGATTTAGCCTCAGTTTCTTGGCCTCTGAGCTGGCCAAATGAGCCTAGTTCCAAGCCTCCAAAAAACACATATCTTGGTGTCTGTTTCCAAGCCCAACAATGCAGGACTTGGTCTCCAATTTGCAAACCCTAAAACTGCCCAAATGAGCCTGTTTCCAAGCCCCAACAATGCAGGACTTCAGTGTTGGTTTTCAAGCAGTAAAACACAGGACTTCATCTCAGTTTTCAAAACCTTAAACTGCCCAGATGAGCCTAGTTTCAAATTCCCAAAACACAGGACTTCATTTTGTTTTTCAACAACCTCCCCCCAACAAAATGCAGGACTTAACTGCTTCTAAGCCCTAAACCTGTTCAGTTTGGAAGCTGGAGAAGCCTTACAAGTTGCAATAAAAAGCCTGAAAGGCAGATGAAAGGAAATGGTAAATTCAATTAAAACCTCATCTAAGCCAAATTCATCATTTTTAACACAGTGAAGAGAGGTGGGCAGTGTCCATCCTGCTGCTGCTCTGCCACTGGGATTTCTGTTTTCTGCCTCCAATGCTGCCTTCAGCTTTGATGACCCTTATTTGACGCAGCTCCATTAGCAGCAAACATCAGACTGACTCGTACAGTCTGTCTGTACAGGCCCGAGCATCACATTATCCACACTGGGGGGAATGGAAAAGCCCATTTAGGGTTTGCTTTTTAAAGAGGAAAGGACAAAGTCACCACTTTAAAGCACAGCCTCTGCTTTTCACGTGTTACATTTTTCCAAGCCTCCAAATCACGGTTTCACATACCAGCAGGTTTCCTTTTCTAACAACACTGGAAGCGAGGAGACAGTAACAGCAATTTTAATAACAAACACTTTCAGATGTGCATTTATTTTTAGTGAACAAAGCGCTCCTTCCCTCCCTCCTTTCCTTGCTTTCCCATGTAATTGGTACACATCTCCTACTAAATCACCTTTCATTATTTGCCATTGTCTTCCAAAGAACTTTTCCCTGTCATTTGCACTTCCTTGGCAATTTAGAAAGTCTGCTGGCATGCACTATGTTTTACTTCGTTTTATGATACTAATACCAAAATGCCCTTGTTTTTTTCCCCCAGTTTTCCTGGACCACATATTATACACCATACAAATATGGTCACTCACAATGTTTGCAAAGTCTCATTTTTCCTCTAGCCATTTAACTATTGGAAGCATTGCTCCTCTGTTTGACCGAGTGTATTGCCCTGTCCTCCCCCCCCCCCCCCCCCCCACCCGTTTCGTCTCTCATTCCATGTAAATACTGATGACAGAGAATAAAACATGTGGCTGTTTCAGCATCCCAGTATTACAGATACTCCACAGGGAGTAAATGAGGGACCCCTTTATGCTCCTGTGAGTTTTTTGCCAGGAGAGGTGGGCTGTTGGTAAGAACACAAATACAGACATATCCCAAGCTCAGCTGACCATAGAGAGATGTACTGAGTGCAAGTCTTCACAATCAGTGAAAAAGAGGAAATCTGGATGTTTCACAGAGCTTTTGACAGCAAGAACAAGCTGCTTTGGGGAGGAGTTTAGGAAATAAACAATTGTGGTCCTGATTCAAACAGCTCTGTGCTGCTCACCGTGGATGCCTTAGCAGCTCTTGAAGCATATTTCCCTTGCACACACTCAAGTTACCTGGATGTAGCAGTTAAGCATTCCTCATAGTAACATAGAGATTGATGCATTCAGGTTTGAGATACCGAGGGAGGTTGGTGATGGAAGCAGTGTAGGTCCCTCAGAAATCCCTGACAAGGATTGGTTCTGTCAGGTGGGATATACACCTTGCTCTGGGGTAATTTGATCCTTTGGCAGACTCTAAAAAGGTTAAACTTTTATATAAGCCTGTTCTAAGAGCCTCAAAGCCTGCTGAACTCATTTGCCCCTGTATCTACATGCCCAGTAACCCCAGCTGTAGAGCTCTTTCCCACCTAGTGTTATGGTGGCATTATCAGTAGCTGTCCCTTGTTATTGACAGCTTTAAAGGTGGCATTTTAGGGGACACTCAGTCTCCTCTAATAGGCTTAAGTTAGAGCATCAGTTTTTTATCGAGTTCTTTCATTCTGTACCACCTGATGGCACACTTGCATTAGTACAGTACGGGCTGAAGGCAGAACAAATCAACAAGCACATCATGTCCAAGGATGTTCCACTTAGTTTCTCCTGCATCATAATTGTACCTGCTTAATTGATTAAAGGGATCTAACATGGAATATTGAGTAGGAATAAGCAGGGCATACCAAATAATTACACCAAGAAAGCCCTGTATTTTGCAATTTTTATCCCAGATAGTACCTGGATAATTAATTATTTTTTCATTTTTTTCAGTAAGTTTGATAAAAAACTTGCCATTGCCTTACTGAGACTTTCTTCCAAGGATGACAAATTTTCCTTGCCCAGTATTTTCTGTCAGAAGGCCTGTAGCAGATTTGTCTATCACATGTATTACTAAACTGTAAATGGAAATTAATTTATGCCCTCTAAGTAATATAATTATCATCCAACTTCATATCAAAGCCCATTCTCCAGTGGGCTATAAGAGTATGAAGTGTTATCATAGAATAGTTTGGGTTGGAAGGGACTTTAAAGATCATCTAAGTTATCACATTTGCTGTTTATATCTAGATGGTTATAAATACATCAATGAATGCTGCAGGTGGTTACAGACCACAGGTGGAAACAACTTGCTAGTCTGCTGGATTCTATGCCTTCATGAAGAATGTATTAAAACATTTATTAGCTCTTTATATGCAGAATCTTAATGGAAAATGTAAACGGACAAGATCTGAACTTGAATGTTTCAGAGTGGGAGCCTCTCCAAGTGTTGTGGATAGGTAGCACCTGAGAGGTTTTGAAGCATTCCTCCATTACCCACTGAATTGCTTTGTAAGCGATAATTGTAGCTTCAGCAAAAATAGCTGCTAAACAATGTTAGCAGTAAAGCCCTACATCCCTTTTCTCAATTACATTAAGTGGAAATTTAGTCCTTGAGGACTACTTCTGAAACTGGCTGTACAGAGTAAGAGTCACTGCCTTGGTGGGTTGGAGGACAGTACCTTGGTGGGTTGGAGGGCAGGAGAAAGATGCTTGCTTGGCTCTGTGACCACTGTCTCTGTGTCTCCATCTGAAAAGTTAGAGGCCACCTCTGCCCTAGAGCTAATGTTGGTATGAGAATAAAAGCAACAGATTGGAAATTGAATCTACTCTAACAGAGGCACCTAAGCTGGTGAATTTTGAGGAAGGCCATTGGCATCTCTGTAGCTGTTGTTTTTCTTCTAGTTTTGCATCAGCAGCTTGTGCTTCTGCCATTGTTTGTCTGTCTCAGCTGCAACCTCTTGATCTCTGAAGGCTATTTTGGTATTGTTAGTATGTCCTTTCCACCTCATTTATTTCTACCCTGTTTATCTTGGTAATGTGCTTTTTATCAACACCATCTGCAAACTTCTCACATTTGTTAACAGGTCTTACAAATTAGAACTGTTTGTCTCTATATGTTCCTGTGTGAAGGGGAACTGGAGTAATTTTTTGTAACAAAGGAAATATCTTTAAACTCATTTGATGTAAACTACCCAAAATGAAAGAATGAAGCAAAAAAGTACGAAGTCTTTGTCATAAATACTCAATGAATTCAGGAGATTTTCTTCAAATGATATCTAAGAGCATTTACCTCAGCCTTTATAAAGGAAGGGGAACTCTGCCTTAATGAACATTATTTGTGATAAAGATGGGATAAGAAGGACAGGTTTTTATGGAAGAAAACAGCCTGCAAGTTGATAAAGCCTATTAACCTCTTTCTGCAGTGCTTAGAAACAATAACCCAAGTAAGTAGAAAGGTTTTTAGCCAAGCTTACTTAACATAGCTCTTGAATGCTGTCTCAAAGATTCTGGGCACAGATTTCTGTATCCAAATTGTTCACAGTGCTTAGAAAAAAAGTATCTAAAACTTTGGAAAGCAGGAAAACACAGTACATGGCTGTAACCTAAGAAATCTGGAGGCATTCACCTTTGTCTACCACCCAAAGCTTGTTCACAGAATTGAATTTGTGCCTTTCTCCCCATAAAGTGACCAAGCTCTTCATGGTCCTTGGGTCTAGCCCCAAGCCCCTTTCTCCCTTTCATAATTTCTTGTGCCAGTTCCCCATTGCTTTTGGTGTATTTTGAGCAGCACTTGACCCCAGTACTCTGACAGGCACTTTATCAGTGTAACAAAGCATCTCTGGTCTTGTGGGAAACAGAAGTAGTCGTCTGTCAGGAAGCAGCCAGGACTTACTACAGGTTGTCATGCACAGCCAGAGGCTGAGAAGAGAGAACTTGTCAGCTTTACTTTGATAAGCCCATGAGTGTGAAAGACATGTCACATGCAATTTCCATTACAGAGATCACCAGGATTCCACGAGAAGCAAGAATGAGTGGAAGATTCGGGCATGCAAGAAATTATTCAGAACAGAAACCTTGGGCTGTTAAAGGTATTCCTGCTTTCCATAGGAACGAAGGGGATTCTCAAAATTGTCTTATCAAATCAAGAACATCCATTACGAAGTACATCAAGATAGCAAGGTAACATTTGCAGATTAATCTTCCTAGTTAGTAGAGTCAGCTTTCAGAGACAGAACCTCAGATTACAATGAGAGATCAGAAACAAGGATCATGTTCTTCAGTAGCAACTCAAATTCTGTAAGCTGCATGAGCTGCTCGCAGGAAAGGAACTGGCACACACTGCACCATCCTGTGGGTCCAGGGGCTGACTGTAGCTTTGCAATGAAGAGGACTGGCCATCAGCTGGACACCTATCACTCCACTTCCTCTTTCTGAAGCACAGCAATGAATAATTATCTACAGTAAATACGGGCACTGCAGCACCGTTGCCAAGCAGGAGCGTATGTCACATCCCTGAATTTAGGGTTTATCGGATGAGAAGCTAGCTTTCTGAATTTGGATATTTGGTGTCAGCTGGGACAGATGTGAGGAGCCATGCAACTCAGGCACTGTTTGTGCTTGGTTTCCAGGTACCAACTTTGTTTTAAAGCTGATTATATTTAAGGAAGGAAATAAGCTTTTGTTGTTTGCATTCACTCTCTCAAAAACTTCTGCACCTTAAAGCTGATAAAAGCACAGCATATTTGTACAAGTTAAAAAAACTGATTCACTTAGGAAAAATAATGCCCTTTTGAAAACTGCAATTAGTTGAACAAGTGATGCAATATGCATATAAAATCTATCAGACCAATGCTACCTCAGGACAGAGTGTGTGCTCATCAATACAGTGCTAAAATAGCATCACTCCAGAAGTTCAGCAGCCTAGTTTTAAGAACTCAAGTCAGATAATAGTTACTTCTGCAAGACAAGTAGAAGCAAAGTCTGCTTGTGTCAGTTAGTATGAAAACGTAATTTAATTCCATGTAACAGGAAGAAATTTTTCTCCTAGAATCTAAGAAATCAGAATTCTGGACAGAGCACAGTTCATGTTTTTGTTACATATAGTTCTTTTCTGTTCTGCTTTACTGCTTAGAAAATGAAGGCTTACAAACATTCACAATGGTAATAAAATCTTACTCCAGTTCAGACTTCTTTTTGGCAACCAGGAGGTGGAATCAATGCTCCATCAGATCCATCAGGCCATATCATTAGTGTAACTAAAGCAAGGTCTACAAAAGGAAGAACACAAAACCAAAGGTCCCTAAACTTTAAAAAAACCAACCAACCAAAAAAAAAACCAAAAAAAACCAAAACAAAAACAAACCCATTTTTCTCATCAGTTGCCTTCTCTAGAGAAGCAACAGCACAAGACACTCATTCAAGCAGTCTTCTTCCCTCCAAAAACACATATCTGTCCAAGTCCTTTCCAGCATCATCTTGCAGTCCAGGGGCACCTAGGTCCCCAACTTTGGGCTAGAAGCTCTCACAAAACAACCCAGGTTTCTCTACCACAAACAAACTAAGGGCCTTATGCCTCTGGGTTGCCCTGCCCCACACATTTCCCAGCTGCATTTCCTGGGCTCTCACACCACTCATAGCCCTGCAAGGAACATTCAGTGACCAACACCAGAACAAGCCTCAGTACCTGTGGCACGGGCAGACCTCCTGCCCAAGGGGTGCTCAGCCAGTCTGACCAGTCACTAGCACACAGGATACTTACCTTGGAAGCAGGACACCAGCAGCAGGGTGCTGGAAGAACAGCACTGCTCTGTTGGGGAGGACAAGCCAGGATGCACGGCTTACCATGCCACAGCAACTTCACCAGCATGGGGCACGGTACCAAGCAGCATAAGCAGAGCAGAGCTGGTGGCAATAACAAGTCCCAGAGTCAGCCCAGCAATCATCAGACATGCAAAGACAAGGTAAGTCCCAAGGCAAGCTAAGAAATCTGGCAGTGGGGTGAAGGCTGGAGGCACCAGGAGAGGTTGATGAGGGTAATTAGAGTCTATTAGCACCTTCACACACTGCCAACTGGCTCTCCTCAGGCTAATTTGAGTCAAGGATTTTACCATTTGTCCATGAGCCACTTTATAGACACTTTGTTTTCTGAAATTCAGACCCACATTTCTGCAGCCAGAGGTGTTTTTACTTGTAATAAATACTTTCATCAGGCTTCTGTCTTTCTTACCTTCTAACCTGTTTCTTGTGCTTACCTTTGCTGTAGCCCCCAGCATTCTGTGCACACTTCTCCCCAGCATGCAGCAAGGTCTGCCTGATGACAACCATGAAATCCTGTGTCCTGCCCAGGAGGGCTGCAGCCCTGATGACCGTGAATCCTGGTGGGAAGACCTCTGCCAGGGGATGGGGCAGCCTTGCAAGATGCACAGCACCCCATGTCCCTGTCAGGATCCATCAGCATCTGCTTGGCTAAACAAAGCTCAGCTCTCGGGCCCCACTGAGCCCCCACACTGCTGAAAAAATGCAAACCCCTCACCATTTCTTGAGCTGAAAATAGACCTATTTTGATTGTTGCCTGAGCCAAGGGCATTTTAACTATGCCTCCCCTGCAGTGATTCTGCTTCTCTGGGGTGGCAAAGGACACCTCCGTGCTGTGGAGAGTCACTTTGGGCTTTCCATCATCTTCCTCCAGATTAAAGGTTAGTGTATCTGGGGCAGGCAGGGATATTTTGGAGATGCCTCCTTGCCAGCCATTTCCCTCATAACACCTTTATTTTTAAATGTGTGTGTTGACAGACACCCAGCTGCATGTGCTGGGGGATTATCACATACCCCCAGAGCTGGCACAGCCCTCCACATGCTGCCCATGTCTGGCAGGGCTGCAGCTGGGTCCCTGCCGCTGCAGAAAGAGAAGTGTGGTTTGTCTCTGTAGATAAAATAAGGTGGCAAGCTGCTGGGCCACTGGGCAGGTAAGTGTTTATGCAAGTGCTGAGACATGGTGAGTCCTTCCACCCTTATCCACAGGTCCCAAATTGTCTCGTGCACTTACTGGCTACTCTGGTCACTCAGCCACTGCCCACCAGTCCCACTCATTTGCCAGCACTATTTATACCCCAGCTCTAGGGTTTCAGAGGGGTTGGAAACCGAGCTCCACAGTGCCACAGCAACAGGAATGCTTACAGAGGCACAGAAAGGAGGGTTGGAGTTAGGGCAGCAGTTGGAGGCAGCAAGTGCCCAGGGAATGCATCTGAAACAGCCCCCAAGCTCCCAGACCTTGACGGGGAGACGCCTGTGAGCCAAGCCTGGACAGAGCAAGGGCTGGGCACTGGGGCTGCCCAGACAGCAGGAAGAAAAGGGAGGTTTTGTCAGTGCCACACAAAGCGTGGTTTAATCCCCACTGGCCACAGCAGACAAAGAACAACAGTCAGCAGATGCCAAGGAGTAGGTTTTAACTGCCCAGGGAGCCTTCCCATTACGGCTGAGTAACACTTGAAAAACGCAAGAGGCAATTATAGGGGCTGTTTATCTTTTTATTATAAATTTAGTATGAATGACCAATGGAAAAGTCACAATGGAGTACCAAGAACATTTTATCAAAATTTTAGCAGCATTTAAACAGTAATAGATTCCCAGCCTCCTCCAGGCACCCTTTGCCCTTTGCCTCCCACCCACAAAACAGTAACCTTCACTCAAATGTGCTTTCCAAAGGCACGCAGGGGATGCAGCTAGACATTTTCCCCTGAGCTGCCTTGAAAAAAATCTCATCCCAAATGCTGGTTACCATACAACCTCCATCCATGCAGGGCCAGGCTCCCATCCCCTCCTTGCTGTTAGCAGCACAGCAAGAGGTTGGCTGGTTGTGGCATCGGATGGGACTTGCCACGGGGGAGGCAGCATCTGCTCACATCCTCCCCGTTGTTTCTCACGCTATCCCCTGCGTGGATCAGCACTCCCATGGGCGCCCATTACCTTCAACCACAAAACCAGGGCTAGGCCCGTTTCCTAACAGCTGCTGCCCTTCGCTTCTGTACGCGGGGGTGCCGTGCATGCCACGGTCCCGCTCCTGTACCTGAGAGTGTGTGCTTGTGGCTGGATGGACAGGAAAAGGGGAGGCTGACGGTCTGTTCTCCCACAGGAATTGATAGGAGGGCAACTGGGAGCTGTGACTTGAAGGGGAAAGGTAGAAGGTGAGCAGTGAGATACTGAAGTATCAACCCACAAAATGAAGTCAGTCTACTATCAGCTAATGTGGAGAACCATGGTCTGCCTACTAAGTCACAAGAGCTAACTTTTTTGTGTGCGCTTCTTTTTTTTTTAAAGTTACATTAAGACATGAACAGTACTATCCCAGCCTCACTGGCTGGAGCTTGGTGAAAATGCTGAATTAGAGGTTGGGAAACACAACACACGCTCACACGTGTAGACAACAACATAATATTGGCAAGCTATTCCCCTGCTTCTTTGGTACTTCCTAAACTTTCTTATCCAAAATATATAAGGGAAATGCACCATTTAAAAGTTACTGTTGTAAGTATTTACACAGCCATAACCATCACGCTATGATACACAAAGATCAATGTGATATGAACAAAGTTATTTTATGAAAAGCACTTCTGCACATTTTATTTTGTTCCAGTATCTTAATAGCTTTAAAAAATTCATGTGTTATGCAGTCCTGTACCTCGCTTCTTATATCAAATGGACAAGAAACATTTCCTAATCCATACTCTTCTTCAAAAGATTAAAAAATAGCCACCAAAATGATACACTATGTACAAATTTTACTAAATATTAAATTCTAGGTAATTATTTTCACCCCACTGATAATATAACTTAGGTATTGTTACCTACTATATGCATATATATTTCTGTAATATATAAGAAATGGCACCACATCACCATGTCACCAATATGACACATTGTTATGTACAGTAGATAAGAAGTTAGATATGGAAGATGGATCCTCTCCGACTGCTTCTTTCACGGGAACGCTTCTCCCCTCGGTAGTAGCTTGGCCATTTCCCCTTTTCCCAGCAGAGGAAGCTCTTCAGATGTAAGGCAAGATCCCATACCTCAGCAGTGCCATAACCCCAGCACTGAACAAGCCAGCCACTGGCACAGTCACAAACCACGCCAGGAAGATGTTGCGGAAAAGGCGCCAGTCAACAGCTTTCTTGGAGCGGATCCAGCCAACGGCCACCACGGAGCCAACCTTGGGAGTGTGGGGAGGAGAGAGGGAGACAAAGTGTGAGGGGTAGGTCTGAGCGCCTGTAATATGCCCACAACCACACCAATGCCAGCCAGCTGATACCAAGCGATGCTCTGAGATAAAGCAGCCCCTGAGGATGACAATGGCTCTGTTTGGGTGTGGTGACAGGAGGGCGACACTTCCAGGGTGCTTTAACCTTTATTTTTCAACTATCTGTTTTTCATGAGTCTTGGGGTTGGCCAAAGGCAAATAAATATGTTTGTAGGTTTTTCTCTGTCCTGCTAACTCCTGCATCAGCCATCAGTGGCACTGAGGCAGCCCTCCACCTTACTCTCAGTCCACAGGGTGCAGGGCAAGTGTCCACCAAGTCTGGCCAGACTGCAGTCTAAATTACGAAAAAACCAGGAGAGTTGTTTTTAGGGCTCTGCTAGAGAGCTTAGCATGGGGCAGGTCAGGAGAACTAGTATGTCCCACTTGCCTGCCCTCTTGCTGGTTTGGGATGTCCTGCCCAAACCCAGCAGCTGCGGAACCTCTGCAGCTTAGAGCCCAGCTTAGAGAGGTGACTCAAAACAGCATATCTGTATTTTAATACTGTGGGCTATAAACAGGACAGCAACGGCAAGGTAAGCAGCTGAGCCCACCCTGTGACAGTGAGGGTGACTTGGGAGGGGACAGATAGACAGTGCAAGGTTAGGATGCAGTACATCAAACTCATCAGTCCAAGCCCTCTGAGGAAAACCAGCCCTTTTGGACCAGCTAGCCAAGCAAAGCATCCAGAACTAAAATCCTCTGTGCAGACAAAGACATCAGCCTGATGCTTTGGGGCACACAAACTGCACGGACACCAAGACGATGGTGGGGAAGTGGATGAACCACCAAAATATCCTTCAAAGTCACAGCTACTAGGGCAGCGGGGTAGGTCAGTGGTCTTGTAGACAAAACACATTGTAGCACGGCAAAGCTGAAACCTTTTCTTCCTTTGACTGTGTTTTCAGTCCGTAAGCTCAGGTATAAACCCAGCATATTAGTTCTTAAGAAAAAACTGGGCTGAAAAAACCATTTTCAGTGAAAAATTATACAAAAACTTCAGAAACTCTCTATTTTCTTTCTGCCCTGGAAGTGGCTTTCCATGCTGCTAGCAAAAACATGTGCATGTCTATTCAAAGTGCATGGTAAAGCAGCAAGAAATGTGGAAGGAATATCCTGTTTTGAAGGTAAGGAAACTCCAAGACACAGCTGAGCATGTGCCATCCCTGCCTACCCGCTTATTTTCTTAATGGGAGTATCAGTCCCTGCCTACAGATCAAAAGACAGGCTGCTCCCCATGTACAGAGCCAGGAAAATGATAAATGCTAGGAGGACAAGGAATCAGGGAAAGACGGGATGGAGATATCAAATCCATATTTTTTGTTAATATCTACTTAGCTTCTAACTATTGCTTAATGTTTCTTTTTGGAGAACAGTTATTTGTGGAAGACCCTGTAACTCTAGGGTGCCTGTGATGGAACAAGGGAAAACTAAATCTGATATTCTATGACCAGTAAGGCCTCTGTCTAAAGCTTGATCCAATAAGGAAATCGTTTGGATAATATTTCATCTGAATACTGCTTGAGTGGATAGTATGCTATTCTGTATTTAGGAGGAGCCCAGTGAAGAGGAACCCCACATTTCTGCCTATATCAAAGCCTTAATTCAAGGAAACAGCGTTTGGTTTTCCAGCAGCTCAGCTGTGAGGCTCAGCTTTCCATTTTCCATGTCCTTAGCATCCATCTGTCATGCTTGCAACAAGAAGCATTGCTTATTGAGTAAGCCTGCAGTCTACGTACGCTAGTCTCCGAGTCCTTCCTGAAATTTAAAAGGTATCAGCAATGATGGCATTGGCAATCTGTTTCAAACATTGTTAAAGTTTAGTTTATTAATAGTGATTTTGATGGACTAGAGGTTAGGAGAGTAACTAAAACTTGGGTGTAGGCACACTACACCACCTGCAGAATTTCAGATGATATCTACTTTGAGATTGGTTTGAAATCAGTGCAGTTTGCCTTCAGTATGCTCTGCTTAAAGCATTACAGAAATGCTCTTGGCTCTTGTTCCTGTGCAATGGTGTATCATAAGAACACACAGAACAGGATAATTCAATCATAGCAGCACAGAGAATATTTTTCAAAACCCCAAAATCATAATGGCAAAACGGAGCTGACAGTATGACCTCAGCAAAGTCACTTTTGCAGAGGAAAAGCATTTAACTCCTGCACTGTAATTTTATCTGTACATGAACACAATCTGTTACAGCTGAGAAATGTCTATTTATTTCTACATCTCAAATCTTAGAATAAATAACAGGTGCTATGTGTAACATTCAATACCTGGGCAATAGAAAGGCAAGGTATGCATTTACACCATACCAGCTTTTCGGTGCTAAATCCTAAGGGAGGTTGAACTGGTGCAGGCAGAGCGATGTGGCTACCACGTTCAGATTCACAAATTCCTTTGGAGGCTCAAAAGATGAGGTCTTTCCTTCAGGCTTCCTTGACTTGGAGGCTTTCAGAGGGATTTTCTTCTCCCCTTTGACTCATGGCAAACGTGAAGGTGCAGTTCAGGCCATCAGCAGGCACTGAGCGTGAAAAAGCTGCTTGGCTCTAGATTTAGGACAGGCACATTGAGCAGTGACCACCTCATGTAGACCAAAGCCTCTGATTTAGGACCAAAGGCAGCTCCTGATCTGAGAGGGACTGACGAATCTTTCTCAGAAGCTAATGCTTCTCTTCCTGCTACCAGTTTGCCACCACATCTGCTCCAAGACCTGAAAACTGCTGCTCAGAGCTTTCCTTCATACTTAGTCTCCATTTTTCATTACAGACTATTGTTTCACCTTAAAAAGGTCTCATTCCACCTCTGTTGTTTCATGTTGCTCCTTCTTTGCCATCAGTTTATCTAGTTACCGCATGTTCAATTGACTGATACCCCTTGGTAGGGCTCCCACTTCCGCAAATTCTATTTTGCAGTGGAGCAAAAACAAATATTGGGTAAAGGAATAATTTCCACTCCCTGATGCTTGAGCCTCGATATCAGACTAACCTCGAATCTCTTTTCTTTCTGAATTCTAGGGCAAAATAATTTTCCTGCTGATTTTTAAGACAGCATTTTTGACTCAGTGGCTGACAGTGCTTTCAGAGAGGAATTTTTACATGGAGCAAAGGATATATAACAGTTCTTTTATTCCTTCTCTGGGCCCTCAAAGAAAACAAGGAATTAATCTGTTACAAGTGTTTGCTTTATCTTGTGTTGATCCCTTATGATCTTTCAGCTCAGGATCTCTGCTGAAACATTGAGTCAGTTACAATGACATGTTGTCCTGGAAGACTCTAATCCTATTGCAAAGTGGATCTTTCCATTAAGAATAATCCATCTAATGAGATACAGCAAACTACAGGGAGCAGACACAGACTAACCACATCAACTGCTTTTATGAAAGTATTTTTTAAAAGGAACTATTTTGCTCTGCAGTTAGAAAAGACCAAGCTTTTAACTGCGTTGAGGGAATGAATACCTCCTCATGCCACCCCCTCATTAGCTTATGGCTTCCAAGACATTTTCTTTTTAAATTCAGTTTATTTATCTGCACCAAAGTGTGTTTTCTCTTTTACAACAGTTGGCTAGAAGTGCTTCAGGCACACAGGGATAATCAAAGCTGTATTATTCTCCCTGGCAAATTCTTCATCATGCATTTGATATACCAGCCATCTTAAAGGGAGGTGGTTTCAGGCTAGCATTTTTAGAAGTGAATCACGTTGTTATTATTTTTCCCCTCCCTGCTTGATTCAGAGGAACCAGAGTTCTGTCAATGCCAGGAAATCTGAACAGCCTTTCAGAGCAGCCCATTCTTGGCTGCTTCTCAAAGAGGCACCAGGGCAGAAGAAAGAAATGATTTTGCAACAGAGGAAGGCTTTCTGAAGAAATGGTTTTCACTAGAAAAAGGCCAATTGACTCTTTCACTGGAAACCAGGTCAATGTCACAGGCAAGGATGCCAGGTTTTTTGCCAGCCCGCCTGCCATGCCGTGGAGCAGTTAGCCCCGGAAATCTGCCTGCCTGCCCCAGCCCCAGCCCGGGCTGGAAGGGCTCCAAGGTCTCCAGGCTGCAGTAGTGAATCCTACAGGAGCTGTCTTATTTTAGGGCTTGGTCTTGGTGGCATATCACGCCACTGAGGGACTTTGCCACTCTGGGGTCTCTGATTTTGGAGGGGCTTCCCCACATCCTGCCAGAGGATGAGAGAAACAAACAGCTCTGCATGTCTAAGACCTTGGGAGTCCATAAGGAAGCAAAGGAAAGAAAGATGGGATATTTGACTTGCAAATTTCCCAGGGAACAGAATTTTAAATTCCCATTATGTTCTTCCAGCAGTGTAAATGTGCACATACTCCCTATGTCTACAAGCAATATAAATGTCTTTTCACACAGCCTACCATATGACACAATTAAATTCTGCTCATTACCCAGCCGATATCTATACTCCAAAGTGGTCTTTTTTAGAAAATAATAAGAAAGCCAACAACCTTGTTCAAAGAACTGATTATAAGGGCCAGATTCTGTATTATAATGCACAAAAGTGAGGACAAGTTGGTTTAAAAGAAGAGAGACATTAAAATATTAGCTTAATGATGTAGCAGTGTTTTTCATACAGGTTGCTTTAAAACACATGTAACTGGGTTCACACAAACTACAGATCTATGTTATTTTAATATGTCTATATTAGTTCAGAACAATCATATAAGGGTGAAAAATGGTCCAGACTTTTGTGCAATTAGTTATAATGCTGACTTTGCTTTTATCTGTACCAGTTTTAAAAGTGAACCTCGTTATTTTGCGATCACAGTCTGCACGGTGCACCACATAGTGAAGGCAATCTGCAACAATTGGTATCTCTTGTGGTTTGTTATGGTTTGTCCTAGTGATGTGATTTACTGAGAGGATCACTGCAAACCCCAATACCTTGCAATGGGTGGAGCTTATTGGAATACCCACATTTGAGGCTACAAGTACCGTTAGCGCACACATTACTTCAATGCAAAATCCACTGTGAAGAAATAAAAAAAAAAAGACAGATGGAAAACCTGTAGTAAAAGAGTTATATGCAGGAAATCCCATGCCATGCACTTATCAAGAAAGTGAAGTATAAATGATGAATGGTGCGCAGCCTCTGAACAAGGGAGAAATGTTACCCGACCAGGTTCAAATGGCACTGTCAGAGGAAACCAGGTTCTTCCTTGTAATCATTTGCTTTAAAATTGATGTCATGTTTTTGTAAGTGCTGTTTTTCTTTACCAACAGCTATGGAGTTCACACTGTGTCCAATTCCAGTGACTTTACTGTGACAACTCCAATGCATTTTTTTGAAGCCCGATTATTTTCCAATGTCACTGGCATAACCGAGATGCGCTGATGCACCTCTGCCTAACCATCCTCTGTCAGCGGCTGTTTTCCCCTTGCCATGCCATTATCCCTGGCTCGAGCGGCACAATTTTAAGATGAATAGTCCAGACTGCCTTGACTGCAGTCGCTGGGCAAAGGCATACCTTGCAGTGTGTAGTACTGACAGGAAGTCCAACATTGGAAGCTACCACAACTGTGAACGCCGAAGCCAACTCAATAGTGAATCCACTGCAGGAAGCATAAGAAAACACTTCACAATCACTCTTTGCATCAGCTCGGACTGATACCATGCAGCGTGCCAAAGTCTTACCCGTTTCTTCTTTTGACTGTGTTATCTCCAAGTGATTTTTGTCATACAAATAAGTTAAGAGAACAAGGAAGGGTTGAATAATGGGAACGGCACAGGCTAGTCATCTGTAGTAACCTGGCTGCATGGCTCATTGCGTCAGGGACTTTTACTACTCGACGCTGCAGTGAATCATGCCTAATTAGTAATTCGGTTAAGCACCAGCAGAGGTCGAATATGCATTAAGGATGAAAATTACTGTAATAAATACATTTAATAGTCAGAAGCGCACTGGGAAAGCCACTGTAATCTTGCCATTTCCAAATGCACCTTCTGCTATATTAATTAGGTCATCAGCAGAAGACTGTTCACGCAGACCTCTATGCCTCAAACACATTCAGTATTAGTTTACAGGGTTATCTTTTTTCCTTTCACTCTTTCTCATTCTTTCTTTCTCTCCTCTTCCTTTTATTTCTTTCATTTTTTAGAAAGATGGAGAAGTCGAAGCAAGGTTATCATTAATATCAAAGCACAGCAGATCCAGCAAAATGCATTACAAACAAAATACTGGAGCAGCAATTTCTCAGATTGGTTCACACACGAAGTTCACAAAGCCGTAATGACACCTGTGGACCTACCTTGATGGTGTGATTGGAGTGAGGTCTTTACCCATGGTCTGGATAACTCTTCTACCCCAGACCCAGAGACCCACACAGATCCCAACACCTCCATAAAACAGCAGCCAGACGGGAGTCGATGCTTCTTGCATTACGCCACCTTGCTCGTAGATAAGCCAGAGCGCGACGAGGGGACCGATTGCGTTGCTGGAGAAACAGAAATACATCACATGAGTTATAGAAATGTGGATAATTGCCTTGACAGAAGTCTCTTATTTTCTGTGTTATTTTAATTCACTATGCATGCAGCACTGCTCTGACTTGACCCTACAGGCAACACCCTTTCTTGCTTGGAAAGGCTGAGGCAGGAGACTCTCATCATGTTGCTTTTTCAGCTGTCACTTCATCACTGATAACTAGAGTGAATCCTGAAAGGAATTTCTCTTTTACAAATTGTTTCCTAAAATGTCAGTCAGAAGTACCTCATTAAGTCTGTTCTGTGACAAAAATCAGTATTTTCAGACTGCACTGAAACTATCTCAAAATTTACCAATTCAAGAGCTCTCCATCTTCAAAATTCAAGTATCAAATTAGCTCTTCCTGTCAAATAGGGAAAATAATGAACAAAATTACCATTGCAGACAAGAACATAGAAATATAATCTAGTTTGACAGCCAGTGAAGTTTGGGATATGATCAGAGTGCAGCTAGGAAGGTGACTTAGTCCTCTTCAAACATGTTGTAGAGCTAGTTGGACTGGATCAGAGAGGACTCTTTGGTGACACAGAGCTGGTGTAAGCCCTTTTTGCTACCCTGCTGCTGCTATCTAGAAAAACACTGAAAGTCAGCCACACCGAAGTCCCCACTCCTAATGCAGGTCATCCAAAATTGGTCACTGGAGTCTCCAGTGCCTGGAGTCATACTTCTGACATTGTTTATTCTAAAAAAGCATGAGAGTTAGAAGAAAAACTTGAAAGCTGGTATCCAGTTACTTTAGAGGCTTAAATACTAAAAAGCAGATAAGAATTTCAATGTCCCTTTTTTTTCAGCTTTTTTACTAAACTGAGTAGCTGCTTGCCTGGTTGAGCAGTATTTATCCACTCCAAAAAAGCATACTTAGTGAAACAGCACTACATTTATGTCTAAAGAATCACAAAAAGAGCAGAGCAAACCTGACTAATGTCATTCAAAACATGTGAAAACCATCAGGAAGCACCGCTCCTTGTAAATCAATAAGGAAAGCGGGTCACAGCGAGCACTGCAGGCAGGACCCATGGCCATGCTCACCCTGGAGCCAGGACCAGCTAAATTTAATTCCTGGTTCCGCTCCAAAACACACAGATGGAGTAAGGGCCAGTTTTAATGTCAAATGTTATGCAAACCAAGCCACCGTATCTGCCAGTTAATAATTTACTTGAATCCCATCTTTACCAAATGCAAGGCACTAGGAGCTGAGTGGAGATTGCCAAGAGACGAGGGTCCTCAGCATTGCAAAGCTTGGCACATCTAAGGAATACAAGACCCTCCTTCTTTCGTCTGGTCCTTGAGAAAACCAGCTCTGAACTCTTGGAAGTGGTCCTAGAGCAAAGTAACTAGGAAGGAGTTTTCCCTTGTAAACACACACAACATTGAAGCTGCAAGGCAAATGAAAATATTTAAAAATGTTCTTTGATATAAGAAAGAATTTATAATTCTTACAGATTTTGAGAAAATTACTGAAAATAAATTAGTGAGCTAATAAGGATAATAAAATCCAGTGGGTTTGAAGACTATGGGTTATACAGTGAAGAGCTAAATATACATTAAATAAAGACTGATTTCCACTAGCAAAAATACTTTAAAATTCTGATCTGATACTGTGCCTGAGTAAGCATTTGATTTGTTGATTTTTTGTGTGAATGGAATCACAGTATGTAAAAAGTCCTTAGGGCCTAAATGCAAGAATTATTTTTCCTCCAAGGAAGAAGAGATTCTTGATCAAAACATTTCTAATATTTCTAATATAAGTTGACCTGCAACTTCTTTTCCAGTGTGTTCAGGTGTGGATTAAGTTCCTTGCACATTTAAATGCCTTCTTCTGCACAGAAAAAAAAGGTAATTCAATGTACCTTCAACTGATGGCTACAGAAGGATGGATAAAGGCAAATAAAAGACTGATCAGATGAATAAAGGGAAAACTGATCATCCCTTCTTACTTTGCTGTATAACATGGAAACAACCTCCCTGTTGAAAATAACAGGCACATTTGAAGCAAGTCCAGGCATTGATTCCTGACGGTTCTAAAGAGATTATGGATGGATATTTCTAAGTCCCAATGTAAATGGAAAGACAGAAAAGGCTTCAAAAACTGCAGCAGCAAACTATGCTCTTCTGCATCAAAATCCAGTTTTAATTATTTGCAAATGCTACACCTCTGTGAATCAACTAAGCTTAATCTTTGAAGAAAAGGTTATTTTCTTATTTGCAGCAATGGAAGACAAGGCAAAACTCTGCTGGCTTATGCTCAGCCTCAGAGGATCTGAGTGGCTGATTCTGCCCAATAGATCATAAGAGATGGCGCTGATGCCCACAGAATCAGCATTGCTGATACCTTCCCTATAAGAAAGGAAAGCAGAAGAGCACTGGATCCATATACGTTTGGAAAGGCAAAAAGGTAATTAACCACATTTTTATTTGTGGGTATCTGCATCACTGGTTATCTTTACCAGAAGGATATTTCTCCTCTCCCTGTAAATCATATTCAATGTGACTTAAATGTTCAGCTCCTAGGGACAGTGACATCTCCCAGCCTGAGCATCTGAAAGTGGCTACCAACAGCCACCAAACCAGTGGCTCCAATCTACCACCATCATGGCTCTCCAAGGGGCTCCTTCGGCTTCTAGATTTGTTCAGGAGGTCCGGTCCGAGGGGCCTATGGTATCAATGCTTCCAATGTCAATGGAGAACAACTCTAGAAGAAGCTGTTAGGCCTGTTCCACCACAAAACTACCAAAAGCTCACAATGAATGGGTCTGAGTCAGGCACTGGAAAGAATGACTTTGGTTCTGTATAGAAATAGAAGAGAACCAGTCCCAACAGGACAGTAAGAGCGAGTAAGAGAGAAACAACACACATGAAAAAAAAAAAGGCATTGTTAGATAAGAGAGTTTGCTTTGAGACCTTCTCAGATGTCTCCTACAGCTGAGTGACTAACCAGACGAACCACAAAAATGCTGGCTAGACTGGGATGTGGCTTTCACAGTATTTCCCACCAGTTTTATCTCATTTGACTCAAGACATAACTAGCAAGAAAGCAGACCTTAAATCTTCCATGCATTTGGCTAAGACTCATTTCACAAGTCTATTTTCAAGTGACTTTCTCTCATTCTCCCATGCAGGTTTTTATTTGCCTTAACTAACTCTCCTTCGTGTTGGAGCTCCAAGTCTTATTTATGGCAGCTTAGAGGAGAAGAAAAAAGCCTGAGATGTCACCCAGGGGCTCTGAACCCCTATCCACATCTATGTATACCTAAAACTGCTCTTAGGTTCCTATGAAACTGAAGTGCTTTAGAGGATGTTGCTGTATTATTTAGTTATTGGGTTTAAAAAGCTCCTGCCATGGTATTACTTTAATTTTGTATGCCTAATACACACTTTTCCACTGAGCACAAGAGGATAGCCATTACAAGCTAATTTTAGGATGAATTTATGAAATGGAGTAAGAAGCCTACCTCCTGAGTCTACCTGTTGTAAAAGTGTACTTTCCACATCCAGTACTTTTCACCATCTCTGCTGGGCTCCACCAGCCACAGTTACTCACAGGGCACGGGACTTTGCAGCAGGGGCAGTGCATAGGGGCTGTTTGCCTTCTCCAGAGGTGCAACACAGGATTAAATGCCATCTATAGTAATACTTGTACTTGCAGACACGTGTCACAGTGGTTCAGCAAAGTGCTGCTCAGTGTTTCTGAAGTGCTGCCTGACCCTCATGATGGTTTCTCTCTCGACTAACATGAATTGGCACAACTTCTCTTTTTCTGCTTGCTTGTGCCAGTTGAGAATCTGTCACGCACCATTTATAAAACTGTTGTGAAAGATAGCATTTGACAGTGAATCTGAACTATAAATAGAGTTGGCTTCTCCTCTCCCCTGTGAGACAGATAGTATTACCAACAAAAAAAAAAAACCCACCCCACATTCAGCTATCAGGAGACAGGCTTAGAAATTACAGTTTCCCATGTGCACACACACAAGCAGAAATTTCTGGTACCTTTGGGTCACAAGTCCAAGCCCTTCTCTGGAGGCACAAGGACTAAAACTTTTCTTAAATTATATTTTTATTAAAAAATTAGGGTTTTTTTCCCAGTAATGGAAGAATGCCATCAGTTGAATGCTCTATTGCCAAATCCCATCAAACTTGTCATAACATTTTGTGAAGTAGCAACATTGCTGCTACCTCACTATTATTTGGGGGGAGTAGTGAGTTGCTCAAAAAGAAAATCTAACTGTATTTGAAATCTACACTCTAAATACACTTTGTTAATAATCTACAGACTCCTTGATGACCATGCTTTGATGCTCTGCTACCTGAAAAAAGAGATTGTGTTTTAGCCACTTTTTCTAGTGGAGTGAAAGAACCTTGAAATGTACATTTTCACCAATTAAAACTGAATGACTAGCAAAACAGCCATCTGAGAAATCTTTATTAGGCATCCAATATTACAAATACAATTGCAAAATCCCCAGCCTTTTGCCAATTTCTCAAGCCAGGGTTTCACAAACAAACCTTCCACTGGGAAAATCAGTGGGATGGATATTTCTGAGTAGGCTGTAGTTATGCCATGACATCACCCAGTTGAGTAAGGATGCAAGAAAGATACGCCTATAGGTAGCAAGAGGAAAAAAATATGTCCTGATCTCCAGAGATCTCAGATTATCAAGAGAGTTTAATCCTAATTCCAATAACCAGACAGTTCTGAAATAGTGCATATACCATAGAACAATAAAAGCGTGCCACAGATGTGCCCTGTGAAGTGCACAAAGTGCAAGCTTTGGGTGCGTTAATGAGTCAGGGAGGATACGTTTTTATTCTTGCAGCTCATTTCTGTGCACTCCAAATACTGCCCCTGAAACCCCAACTCACTGGATCCTGGAGAGTTGGGTCCATCCTCCCTCATACCCACCAGCATCAGCTTTTTTCCTGGCAAACCCACTCATGGGCCCTGCTCACAGCAGGATGGGGAGGGATTCCTGCGCCCACTGGAGCTCCGTTTCTTGCTGCTCTCCTCTGGCTTGCCTGCATGGCACAACAAAAATGACACATCCCTACACAACTAAGGACACAAGTGAAGATTCATATCTACTTGAGATACAGGCTGGATTCACAGGATGGACTTCTGTTAAAAAGGGAAGAAATAAGATATCAGGCTGCTCTCACTAATCGTAACTGACAGATTAGCTTCCTAAATATTCTAAGTGATCTCGACTGCAGCTCTCAAGGAGGAAATAAGAAATACTCATTTTGTAATCCAGCCTTATTATAGCTCCTTTAGACTCCTTATTTAGCCAGGAGGCTGAATCCCACTAAGCTCTCTGTGTGCAGTGAGATACTGGTAAGGTTCCAGCTCTTCCCTCCTTTAATCCCATTACATTTACTTCAGGAAGAGGGGAAAAAGGTGAATCCTACTGCTGTTTGTGTGCTCTGACCTAAAAATCCGGAGGTGAGAGGAGTTTCCCCTGCCTGTATTTTGAGCAAGTAGGTATTTCCTAGTTTCACTCAAAATGCTTTGCTTAAACAATTAATTCCCTGTCTGGTAGCAGTTCAGCTTCCCTAAAACCAGTGAGACAATGTGTAGAAATATTTTAAAAACACTAAACATTTTTACTATAGTTCTGAAATAGTTTTAAATCCTGTCATCAGTAATGCAGTCTGTACCATTTAGATAATGAGAGCCATTCTTTGTCAAATTTGTGCCATAAATCTATAAGGCATGACCTGGAAACTCTAACACAAATGACCCTTTTATCCTAATATCTAAGCATGAATACGCAAGGGTAGTCTTGAAATCCTCCAAGTGAAATTTAATTAGAGCAGACACATTCAAACCATTTATGCAACAGGAACTCAGGAAAACTGAGATCCACCGTGAAACGTCTGCAGGGAGGTTTCTCCTCCCTACAGCATGTAGCAGCCAAACCTCAGCACCAACTGCACCTTGGCACGCACAGAAGGGGTGGGCAGCATGGGCCACAGTCACCCTGTTCAGCTGGAGCATCATGCCTCCTGCCACCATCACGATAATAAATCAACCTTCCTCCACGGCCAGAATCCATGAGCACAGGTAGATGCCTGCTCACACAAGTCAGGGCATGCAGTTCCTTCTGACATCCCCGGGGTTTCTCCTGTGACAGCAAGAATGATGGCCCAAGGCAGAGAAGGGAGGGTAGGAGGGGACAGAAGAGGCTACCCATTTATAGGGGAAAGAATCTGTACGAGAAAAGACTAAACACATGCAGGGACAGGTGTTTAGGAACACGAGGTACAGGCTTTTTTCAGAGCATAAACAGCAGATTTTAATCAACAAACCTCACACTGACCTACAGCATCTTTCTGTGGGTCATCCTGCTTTGATGATTGCAAGAAAAATCCTTATTCAAGGAATAACAAGCTACAGAGATTGACTGAGTCAACAAAAGTGTCTTCCCATTTGCTAGGATGGGGCTGTGGGTCCGATGCACTCTTTGCTCATTGCTTTCTCATTCCCAACCCAGTAACAAAGCAGCCACAGCCACCGCTGTGCTGAGCACCAGAGATAGCTGTGGGGTTAGCAGCCCTCTCTAGCCATGTCCAAAACAGCCTGCCTAACTGCCCTTGTTTTTGAGAACTAGTTACTTCAGAAATATTTCCAGACTTTGAAACGCAGCATAAACCTTACAATTTCAGCAACTCTCCTGTTATTTGTCGTTATACAGGTAGGCTGCTCCGTCTGCAGTGCTGAGCCCTGGGCCATCACAATTCCTGCTGAGCTAGCCCATGTTAGAAAAATAAGCTCAGTCCAATTCAACCATAGGTGCATATAATCCCCACTGGCCAACAAAGTCCAGCCTCCTGGCCTCTCTGGAAAGCTGGCTCTGAACAAGCATTTAGGAAGCTGGCAGTTCTCCTTGTGTCACGCTCCTGGCCCAGGTCTTTTTTCCATCCTGGCCTTTTTATTCTCCCATTGCCCTTGCAATGACCTGACGTGCTCCCTTTGTGCTCGGGTGCTGAGCCAGTGGAGCTGCTCACTTGGTGCCTCTAATTAAGTTAAACAAAAACATTTTTTTCAGCAGTTCTGTCCCAACACATTTAGTCGGGATTTTAAATTCTTTAGATTTCATTCAGTCCATGTGCATGATGGTGTCACAAGGCTCTCGGCCCGGCTCAGCTAGTCCCAGCCCTGGAAGAGCTCCAGCACCCTTGACACAGCGCATATGAGCTTGGTGGCAGGGGGGCAGGAGGGGATGGGCTGAACAAAACAGTCACCCAAATAAGGAGTTGCCATGACTCCCTGTTTCTTTTAACACACAGCTGCCCCAGTCAGGATCCCTGCTGATGTCAGCCTAAGCATGAGCCCTGACTGCTCATCAGCTCCTACAGCAAAGATGGCTGGTATCGTTATGACACTAAAAAGCACCATCTTGGAAGAAACTGGGATCTAACTCTCCCATGAGTTAGTTACGAGTTAGTTCTGCAGTCGAGGGCAAAATACTGATTTAACTCTTCCAGGTCCATGGGCAATCCTGGACAATGAAATGAGAGATGTCCATATGATGTTTTGTCCAGTAAAGTGCTGTCCAAAGTATATGGGGCACTTTTGATCCATGAAGTTTTTCTGAGCTCCCTCAGGGTTCAATCTGAACTGTATGCCTCATGCTCAAATATGCTCTAAAACAGGTCAATTATTTGCTTCGCAATTACCTGCAGTTTTTAAGTTTCCTATTAGCTTTTGATTTTTCTCTCTTTGCTCCTCTTATCTGCTCCTGTCCCTTCAAGGAATACCAAAAAACAGCCTGATGGAAAATAAATGGAAAACATGGCACAAGAGTAAGTTCCAAGACAGCAAAAGAAAATGTAGGAGACAAGTCCAAAGAAAAAGATGTGGACAGTGGAGGTGCCGCCCTAAATATGAGTGAGGAGCTTTAAACCAAATGCAGAGGAAAGCTGGATTTTAATAACAGGATTCAAGGCTGAGGAAAAAAAGTAGAGAAGCAGCATCCAGAATGAGCAGAAGGAAAGTAAACAAAGGAGGGAGATGAAAAGAGAGCAGTCATCAGTGGAAGATGGACTGCCAGGGCTTACTTTCTTACAGAAGTGTGAACAGAAAGCCGTGCTCCTAGCTAGATTCTACTGCCTTATTTTTAAAATAATGTGTTGCCTTTCAAGCTCTGCAGATCTTCATGCAACATGTGGAGGAGCCAAGAGCCCAGTAAGAAGTCTTCTGCTCTGCTAGATGAAGACTGGAAAAATGTCTCTGCTACACAGTCCACTGGATAGATATCTGCATTCCTGGTGTGTTTTACCTACTATATTTTTTAGGTATAGAAAGGGGTCTTTAATTTTTGTTGTTTAGCTGGAACTCAGTACAATCACAAGGATGGGTTCCCATCCAGTCCTACACCCATGACCATCTTCTTGCTTTTCTACTAGCTTTGACAAAATGAAGCCAACTTGTTCTTTAGTTTTGCAACTTATGAATTCAGCTTAAGAAGAGATTTTGGAACAAATAGTATTTAATAAAAATACATGTTTCCTGGTAAATTTGGTAGGATCACCTGCAGGAGCAGAGATCTGAAAAATACTAAAAAAATATGAATTTTCAGGAAAGGATATTGCCAAGGTAACAAGCCAGTCTAATTAAAAAATTCTAGGGGAATTAGGCTGTAAGATGCAACAAAGCATACTGCACAGAGTCTGAACTTTATATTTCATCCTGGCCACTCCTGTCAACACCAAATCTGATATCTGAACTGATTGCATCCTTACAGATCACTTCTACCAAACTACTACCCCTGCCTCCTATAGAACAGGCAAGTGATGCTTGCATAACATGTGAGTCCTTCAGGAGTATGTATAAGCATCACCTGCAGGGCTGGGGTACCTACTGAGGTAGGCTGTGAGCTTTCTGCAATGGTATTTCCCAGGGTACATTACAAGAAAGATCAGTGGTGTTTGTCCTTATTCCTATGTTCCCTTCAGCACGTGCTACTAGCCCCCATGGGTCTTTGCTCTTGGCCAGCCAGCATGCTCAGAGCAGAGGTCCTTAACAACAGAGACCATCCAAGAGGAAAGAAAGTCGCACCTCTGATCCAGAGGATGAGGGGACCCTGGACTCCTTCCTGGAGCCAAATCCCTGCAGATACGAAGGGAGTACAAGAAGGCTCTTCAGAAAGCCCTATTCTGAATTCCCTGGACACTGACTGGATGGGAAGAAACATGTTTTTAAGTGTTTTCAAGATGAGCAGTGAGTTAAATTGGGTGGCTGACAAGAGCAACGAATAACTGTTCTTGCTGAGTTGGACAGTGTTTGCCCAAATGCCTAAGGAGGGCGATGAAAATCATGAATGCTTTAAAGTCCCATTACAAACACTGAAACCAACAGTGCCAGGGCACAGCTAACACAGAAAGGGTTCAGTGGGAAGGGGACTCAGTACAGCCCCAGCTACAACCCAAATAAGGACAGCTGCTTCAACAAGCAGCTTGAGTGAATTTCTCAGGGGACCTTATCATGATACTGGAAAAAGTGCTTATTAAATACCAAATGGATCGCTCCAGGCCTAGGGGAGAGGCAGTCCAGCCAAATCCTTAAGGAAAAACATGCAGTTCTCCCAGGGACAGAGCAAAACCACCCAAATTGCTCTCCAGTCACAAGCCATCAAGATGATGAGGTGCAATAGACCCCCACAGTGTTACAGGCAGATGGGCAATGTAAGTGCAGACCAGGAAGGTATAAAATGCTTCATCCTGAGCCTGTGTCCTACAGACAAAAGTCTTGTACTTTGTGGAATAAAACAGAGCCAAACCTTCAAAATGAAAGAGGTTGGCAAACGAGTGAGTAAAGAGACACTATTTTGCAGGGATCTGACCAGATGATGGAGGCCAAAGAAGTGCAGATAAACATTTTCTGAGACCAACTTCAAGATCGTCAGCTGCCTGAGTCAATATGAACAGGAGAAAAAGACTCCTGAAAGATGATGCTTTTCCTTTATTCCTGGGAAATGTCATTAATGCTGTAAGATTTAAGGACAGGCACACTTAAGCCAAATGACTGAAGGATGAACTCACCGTCTTCTTCCAAACTCAAGGACAACTCGGTGGTAGTGCCTCTGGATAAAACTCCTGTTAGGGAATACTGCATACCAGAACTATGCTGGGAAACGTGAAGCTTATTAAATGAGTGTTAAGAGATGAGCCATAGCCTGTGTCCTCTCTCTGCATGGGGCACGGACACATGCCCAGGGCTCCTTGGGGGTAGCTCCCTTTATTTTGGTAAGAGAACTGCAGCAGCTAGAGAAGTTTTATGTACAGGTTATGAACTGCAGTAGGACTTTAATGCTTAAACTTTAGACTTTTTTTTAACTTTAACTTTCACTAAAAAGACTTTTTAGTGATACACTGCTTCACATGGTCCTAGACTCCAGGAAAACCCCAAGCAAAAGATTCAATTAAGTGAAGTCTGTAAGGGATGCAGCAATAAAAATGAAGACATTCTTCACACATCTCTTTTCGCAGCGTGACAAGAGATGAAATTCATCTAATGACAAAAGTAGTCTAAAACCTCTTACTTGTTGAAGGTTGCTGATTTTGCAGTTCAAACAGACTGCAAATTCTGCAGGAGTGGGACTGTCCTGGTTTTTTTTACAGTGATTGGCATGTTGGGGGTAGTCTCAATGCCTCAAAGACTGCCAAAATTAAACCTAAATTAAACTAATCACTAAACAATTATTTAGCAGTAAATAAAAAAGATTTTACCCTTGAGAAGAAAATGAACCATGGACTAGGTAGCATAACTCCTGGAAAGCACCTGAGACATCGATGCCACACGCTTTGCAAAACAGAGCCCTGATGATCATCTACCTGCAGACATGAATGCGCTTTCCAACCAGTCAAGCTGGCAAACCTTGCTCCAAGTATTTAAACCTTAAAACTGCAGAGATCTCATCCTCTTACCTGACATCATTACCTCCATGGGCAAAGGATCCAAAGCAGGCTGTTAAGATCTGGAGGAAGTGGAAAAGTAGGTGGACCTGAGACGTGTCTTTCTCTTCCTTATCCTCTTCCACAGGATCAACCGGGGGCCGGTTAGGTTCTGCAAGTTCAGAGGCCAACTTCATTTCCACCCCACCTTCCTCCGCCTCGATCTCTGCCTCAGCCACTGCGTTGCAATAGCTGGAGTAGCTGTCGTAGCGGACTCGCTTCTTGGAGTAGGAAACAGTGTCTCCCACTAACTTTTCACTGTCCTCTGGAGTTGACGTATCTGCTGCCTTAAAGGAGGAATGCACGGGCATGCCACAAATAGCAGCAGTGTAACAAGTATAACTGTTGTTGCGTCGTAACAGTTTGTAGTTATTTTCTGGAGTGGGCCTTTCGTCATTGGCCCTGTCAAGGTGTATTTTGTGGAGCAAGTCTTTGTATAAACCTGAGTCCTTGTGCACAGTGTGATAAACGTGGCCATCACTCCTCACGTGGCCATCGAAGCTGAAGGTGCCATTGGAAACAGGTGATTTCACCGAGGTGTGCGTCACCGAAAATGCCCTTCCTAAAAAGGCACAGATTCAGAATTTTTATTTATACAAAATGCAATACAAGAGCCCCGTTCCTCCAACTTCACAAGAAAATAATGCGGCTGCCATCTGAGAATACAGGACAAAGGAGACCAATTTCCACTACATGCAGCGAATAAGCCAAGATTCAGTTCACTGCAAAATAAAGTCTCACATATGCTGTGCAAAAAGAGGTTTGTTCCAGTGTTGTGTCTCCCCAGACATGCTGTATGACCTGCAGCAAGTCACTCAGGATCAGCTATAAGAACGTGATACTTGATGGTTAAATGCTCAGGTTCTCTGAAAAAAATGATTTCCATAAAATTTCTTTCTTGTAAAGCAAGCTCTACTTTTTCTGAGATATTGAATAGGAATAATTAGGATTTCTGAAAGGTGGGTTACTGCTATTTCATACCAAATAGAAGATCACCTGTGTTAAAGAGACATTTACATAGCTTTTAAAAATAATTTTATAAAACAGTAAAAAGTTGATGTTCTGCAGAAGTATTTCCTCAGCTATTGCAACATTTTCTAAATCTTATTTCTATGAACATGCTGATAATTGTTCCCACTGCATATATTTAATGTTAGCATACGCTGTAGGACACACATCAAAATGTATCACAGGCAATACTTCTGAAGAAACGTTTTTGCTTCCTGACTTCCCAGATTTCCACTACGCAACATTCAGAATTTGGTTTACCTATTTATAAACTGGAGGTACACACTCAAAGGGCTCCACGCCATGACTTATTTGATTTTGCAAGAAACAGTTGAATATTTTAGACATTTATTAACCAAATTACAGAGTTGTGTAGATGTTAGCAAAGTGATATCAAAGTCAGCAGACCGCTAAGTGGAGGGGGGTGATCCCACCACAAGGGAGAACAAAAAGAGCTTTATGCACACAAGCCTACTTCTTATAAATGTATATTCAGAAAACAATGCATGAGATTTTTCTAGTGGACACGGTCCAAATGGTCATAGGTTTGTCAACTAAAGTCCAAATCTTTTCATCTCCTGTTGTAGTATGTTAATCATTTTTATGCTGAATTTAACCTTCATACATCAGTAATCTGTGTTCTCTGTATTTTTCCACTGTTCGAAAGGATGGAAACACCATTAAGGATACAAAGTAAAGCAAAGAGGCAAGTAATTTTTTTTCCCGCTGTTTCTAAAGTTGAAATACAGCCAAAGAAAATGTAATTATGTCCTCTCTAGAAAACAACGCTTATAAATGAGCATCCTTCCAAACATGTGCTGAAAAGGGATTAGAGATGGAAATCCCAAACGCTAACTTACTATTTACAAGAGAGACCTACTCGCAGTTAAGAAACCTCACTGAAACAAGAAAAACACAAACCCTCTGTGTTGTATTAGTTTCTTACCATACGGTACACGTGGATGGTTTCCATTTGCAATAGTATCTGATGCCCCAGCAGCTTCTGTTACTGAGCCAGTAAGGGGAATCGTGCTCTCATCAGATGCTTTGGCACCAGGAAGCTCTTTAAAGACTGGTGTTTCTTCATCTTGAATTTTATCAAGACTTTCATCTGATATCCTTGACAGTGCAGCATCTTTCTTTAACCGGCCTAAGGAAATAATAGCACCATAATTTTAAACCCAACCTATACCACTTTTTACTTACGTTTTCACTGTTTGCATCAACAGCATAGTTTAACGTGGATACAATAACGTGGCTGCATGTCATACACATTCTTTATTTATTTCTAATACTTATCTTTACTAAGTTCATGTGGGAAAATTCTAGAGCATCTTTGTTTTTTCCTATAAAATTCACCAAAGTAGACAACTGAAGTAAAACACTGAGTTGTTCATCTATTAGTGAAATCTGAAACTGCATTTTAAACACTGCATTTCTTGAAAGTAGCAAAGAAAATAAGCAAAAGACTATAAAGCTAAAAGCTGAGATCAGCTCAACTTACTGTAAAGTTAAAGAAGTCACTAAAAGATGATCATTCCGACAGGTTTTTCCTCTTTAACATTTCCTTACCAAAATATTAACCAGATTATATTCCAGGTTTTATTGTCCTGTTTCTGTTTAGACTCTAGAAGAAGTGAGCACTGCAATGGATTGAATTTCTACCACTGCAGATTTTTAAGCAATTACAAAAATACACGAGGAATAGTTTAAGCACATCTTCCCTGTGGGTGGGGACTGGACTAGGTCCTCTCAAGGACTGGACTTGACCTCTCAAGGGTAATTCCCCCTCTGAAATGTAATTTTACATAATTTTACATCACTCACACTTCATCAAACAACTACTTACTTTCTATTTTTCTCTTCATCCAGGGACACACAAAAATCCAGACTAAGACAGCAAAAACTAAGGACACACCAATTGATATTAGAGCAATGGCCCACACTGGCAGTATCAGTCCCAGTACTGTGAAGACAAAGAAATAAAACCTAAGAAAATCACAACTTAACATGACTTAATTATCTCATCCAGTGGAAAGCGATTTATTGCAGAAAAGCCAGTGTTCACAATGTATTCAAAACCAACATGAATGAGCTGGTGACTTTTAATATGACCACTACCACAGTATTTAAAGGCCTAGTTGACATGGAAACATTTGCAGGTTTAGTCTTCCAATTTTCTGTTACTCCACTATGGCCTTATTTCCAAATAAGACAAAGGTAAGACCCCCACATCAGGGCTGCTAAGACAGGTTTGCAGTGATTTTATACATTAATGCATGTTAAACCGTGTTGCCCCTTAGGGTAAATATTTACCTGACCTTTGCACTGGTCAATAAAGCCTAATGCTTACCTTAATCTAAGCCATTATTTGCTTAGGATATTAGCTTAATGCTGGACTCAAGAGCTGAGGTTTCAGTCCTGCAATGCAGAGCCCTGTCAATAACTCATGTTCCTGCAAGTATTCCCCCAACAGAGCTCCTTGCACTTGTTCAATGAAGCGATCCAACCCTTAATGAAGAAAGAGCTTGGACTATGATCTTTCAAACCCATATATACATTGCCTATCTTGAAACCTATGTGATTAATTCATCCTTGAGAGTAAATGTTGCCAGGATAGAGGCCTTGGAGAGTAAATATGTATTTCCCGAGTATAAAAAACGGAGTTCCACCTTTTTATTCACACACTTTAGAGACTGTTAAGCTGAAACAGAAGGGACATTAAGATTCTTATTTTATTTATTTTGCTTAATGAGTCACTGCAAAGAGCCTGACCTACTTCTGCAGTACAACTAATGAAGAAAAATTGGTTATACAGTTGATTTACTGTGAAACATCTTGCATATATAGCCAATTAGACTTAAGAAAAAGGAATAGTTATGTTACCCTCAAATTAGGAATGTCTTTTTATTAATTTCAGTAATGCTATGCTATGGAGTAGAGTCTACCAACTCCTTTTATCTTGTACCTCTAGTGTGTCAGGTTTTAGAGAAAACAAATTTTCATTCAAAAAAGGTCACTTTCTAAGCCTACTGTCTGAATTAGGGGCCACGTTCAGGGGTCTGTCTTCAGCTGCTTGCTCGTTCATGGTACTGGGGCAATAATCTAATCTAAAGACAACATTTAATGACCAGTCTTCAACAAAGTAGTTGAGATCACTGAACATTTTTTTTCTGAACTCTTTTGCTACAAGTCCATGTTTAAATGTACTCTGCTTAAGTAAAGTTAACTATAAAAATATAAATGAAATACATAGCCATAAAACGTGTGAATATAAACATACAAATATAAAATATATAAATTCAAATAATATAAAAATATTAATTCAAATATAAATAAAAATATGAATAAACACGAACATTTAAGTGCACATAAAATATATAAATATAAAAAAATATAAATTAAGTCCTTCAACTTCATTTCCTTCTACTGAGTTGCAATGAAAACACAACACCAAAGAAAGAAGATGCATTTAATGAAGAAACAGGCTTCAGAAACAGGCTTGGGTTTCTTATCATTAAAGGGAAGTTAACTAAATTTAAATAACAGTCTCCGTGCCAGACCTACCAGAACAGTGACTCTGCTGATGTCAATGGAGCGACAGCGTTATACTGAGTGCAAACAGCCTACCCCCTTTTATGCCCTGCTCTGAACCTTCTCTCCTTGATGCACATATCTAGAACACCTCTGAGAGCTCAACAAGTACTCAGATTTGCGAAGCCGAAGTTGGCAGCTCAGTAATTTCCCTTCCTTTAAAGAGGAGGATTTTTGTAGCTGTTCTCTTCCCCACTAACCACAGTGAACAGAGGGTGTCACAAAAACACACTGCACAAATAGAAGCATGTGGGGAGGTGAATGATTTAGTCTTGCCCTTGTTAACTCCTAGGATAGGAGATAACTCCATGTGCTGATGGCTACCTGACAGCACACTGGCAGAGCATCCTTATGCACTGTGGGAAGCCTCCCTCCCGTGCCTCCTCCTGTGGATAGCTCACTCACCTGGTGCCCCTGTGTACATGATGGAAAACACGTTAATAGCTATGGTAGCAGCATAAAACACTGGAAGTGCACGGAGACCGTTGGGCACAGGGTCTTCCTGCATAGAAATCAAGGAGAAAAAGGAAACATTAGTTGGATTTCACACTGGATTAATGTCAGCATGAACCACCATGAGAAAAACACGTGCTCCCGAGTCAGTGCTTCTGGGAAGCTTGACAGTGTTAAAGGGAACCAGGGAGACAGGTTGTACTTTCAGGCTGGTTGCAGACCTGTTGAGCAAGTTGGTGGCAGGTTTCTTTCTGCAACTGTGTCCTTATCCATTTTTGTCTCCAAGAGAGGAACCCCTTTCACTCAGCACGACTGAAGGGTGCCAAGAAGGAGAGGGCTTTGATGTTTTGGGGTAAGGCTACAAGCATCGATGCAATGCATCCATCTCTAAACCTTACTTCTAACCTCTCGGTTTTGACTGAGACAGCCTGGCACTTTCTACCAGCTAACAGAAATCCCTGAAATAGTAAGTGTCCGGCTGCATGGAACAGGTAACACACATAAAGCGAGCACACAGTGTTTAGCATGCTGCCGTGCCTGCTGCCCACAGCAGCCTCGTGCCCTCAGCACTCACAAGGAAAGGCTCAGCTGACAGTGCAGCGGAAATGCACCATGTGAGCCACGGACAAAGCCTTTGTGAGGAGACTGCCTTGGCCTTTTGAGGGGCTCTGAGTGTTTGCAAAGAGCCTGGCGAAGCTGAGGGCTGGCTAATGTGGTTTTGTTTCTTGCTGCCATGAGCTATAAAAGGGAGCTGAGAAAAGGCTGCAGCTGCCCTGTGCTGTGCCCCGGTCCCAAAGCGTGATGCAGCACGGGCTGTATTTGCAGGGCCAGCTGCTATTCACAGACACCCCCAACAAGGGCATGAAGCCCTGTAACAGGCCACGGACTCGCCAGCTAGAAAGCTGCTCTTTTTTTATGCATGCAAACAACACAAGTCGCTTCCTGCTTACAGCAGAAGCTCTACAGATCTTACTACTTTGTGAATGGCACAGATGGCAACAGAAATTCAATGTCCTTAACTTGAACTTTTTCTGCCTCTTGAATGCTTAAATATGTGGCTTTAATACCAGAGTTCATGTATTTTGATGACTAATTTCTTAAGTTGCTAGGTTTTGAATGCCATAGTGGAACCTTTCCTCATTGTTTATGCAACTTGAGTACTTCTTCATTCAAAGCTGAGTCTGATCAAATCTATCACCTGTTTTTATCACTGACATTTATTTAGATCAGAAATAAAGAATGATGAAGCTGAGGTTACAGGTGGTGCTATTTATAGCAAAAGAATTAATCCCTCATCTATTTAAGTTCCTTGTATAACAGCTAATATAGTGCCCCTTATTTTAGGTCATTGTCATGCGCTACACTTCCCCATTTTAGCAAGCTGAATGGTGTGAGAGAAATGGAATAAGCAGATAAAAGTGTTCTGATTTCCAGTTCATGCTGGGTGGCATCTTTTGCACTGGAGGTACATGGACTGATGTCATCAGGTCCCTAAAACCCACTAATTCAGGTTTCTTGAGAATCTACAAAATATGCGGATGCCCATCTCCTGTCTGATGTGCTGGAAAACCAAAGCTTAAAATTTCACAACTATAAAATGCCAATTAGAGTATCTCCAAGACAGAACTGTTTGGTTTGAATAACAGTCAGAACAGCTATTGTGAGGCTAAGTTAATGCCAGCAAGCTTGTACTAATAAAGAAGCAATCTCAGTGTACCATCTTCTGCTAAATAGAATATACAATATTAATTATCACATAGCACCTTCTAAGTCTCAAATACTTGTCTAATTACTTACCCTGAGCTTTCAGAACTGCTAAAAGCAAGTACAGTTCAAATGGCTATTAAAAAAATGACTGGTCTCCTGTGCAAAAAGCAAGCCACAAACTTTCAACTCTGGAAATGCCAGCACTCAAATGGGAGGCTAGAATACAACCTTCATACTAAGCACTCATTACAATAGGGAGATTTCTTTACCTTGTTTAAAATGAAGAATCTAATCAGCACAAAGAGGACTCCAGACATTAAGCCAGATAACAGTGGGGAAATAAACCAAGAGGCAACTGTGTTGAAGAAAAGAAAGAAGGAAACTTGAAATAAACAGTATTCTTGCATAATAGTTAAGTAAGTTGTTAATGAGCAATAAATTTAAAACAGTTCTTGTACAACTGGAACGAATGTTCTGTATGTTTACTTACAACTGGTGCAACTCAGTGTCCACTGACATTCATTAAAGTCAAAGTAATGCTAGGCACCATTAGAAACATCAGCCAAAGCATCTCATGATCATTTTGCAAGTTAAGCAACCAAATTCATCATAAAAGTTTCTTGTAGTTTGAATCAGAGTACACCAAGCAAACCCTGTAATTTCCTAATCACCACAACCACAAGTGTTGCATGCGAGTGGAAAGCAACTGCATTTAGCAGGATGCCATGCTGCTCGCAGGGGAAAAGTCTCAATTTCTAAAATGCCATAGAAGCGCCAACTGTAATGTATAATGCGTGTAAATTTTTTGCAGGCCAACACTGCAAATGTCCAGGACTGATTTAACTGAAGTAGGTGGCATAACTCCCACTGATTCCAATAAAACTGGATTAGGGCAGCACTCTGGAAATCTCGTCGAGTGATTTATTGTTTGCAGCATGGTGAACAGATTGATTCTGCTATCACTGTAAACTCTCTTTTACTTTCAATAGAATTAAAAAGAATATATGCATTGCTAAAGTTCAAATATATTACCATGTTTTCAGAATCAAATCCTTTTAATACAGGCTTTAGGCTGCACCTCGGGTTACAAGGCTTCCAAAACAATAACAAAAAAATCCATCACATCCCTTCTTGGATGTACTGATCTTGGCAATGGGATGTTGTGAGTTAAACATGTGCTGTATGCCCAGATTTTGCCTCCCTGAAGATGGTGGGTGGAGAAACATGACTGTGGGCATTCACATGATGGCATACACATTGTTAGAGAGCAAGAACAGGGTAGTATGAGCTGCCACAAAAAGAATTAGAAGAGGAGGAATGTCACCTTGAAGCATGTCTCTGAGGGGACAATGTGTCCTCAGCTTACCTCTGGGGAAGTGTAACTTTTGTCTTACGCCTTTCTCCACTGCAGACACACTGCAGCCCTTAATAAACATGGCATCAGTGCATCTTATGAATGACACAACTGGAGTGGAAAATAAGTTAATGAGGTACTGCTATCAGCACAAAGCAGATTTCTGGGAATGTTTTTTTGCAGGCAGCACACACTATTTCATATCCTGTCACACATAAAAGGAGACAGCACTTACCAATCTTGACAAGCTGCATCCACTGGACACCCTGCGTGCCAATTGCCACCAGAGAAAATCCAATCGTAGCACCTACAATGCAATGGGTCCCTGATATTGGGAGTTTCAAGAATGATGCAATTAGCTGCCAAACAGCAGAACCTAGAAAAAAACCAACCATATGGTATAAACAACAACAATAATGTAATACAGAAAATTCTTTGCCACATACCCACATTCTTTTAAAAGTGCTGCCTACACTCCACATGCATAACAGAGATCTTCTAAAGAGAGTTTTGTTCCTGTTCTGTCTCTAAAAGCAGATACTAAGACAGTTTAATAGCAGCTTTGAATGCTACATCTTACTTATGACTGTTTATAACTAGCAGCTCTTTACACTTCACAACAGTTCTGCCTTTTTTTTTTTTGAAGGCTCTCAGTATTTACAGCCTGTCTGATTAAATACACAAACTGGTCCCAGCCTGCATCAAGCTTAGAAAACTTTATTCTTGAGAGCTGGATCTGGAAGCCTCCACATGATCAGTGTGAGAAGGTATTCACCATTTCACTAGTGAACTACCCATGCTCCTAAATTTGGATACTACCAGAGAAAGACTCAAATTGTGGGGCAGAGAGTTTTTATGCCTCTTCTCAGTGATGCACAGCCATTCAGAATCCTCTATAGAAAAAACAGACTGAGGAGGGAATAAGGACTCTCTCAACTGCTTTTATTTGCAGTTCACTGTCGCACTGGACAAATTCAGAACTGCAGAAAGGTCTTGTCTTAGTCATGGAGTAGCCAAAGACATCCTGGGCATAAGGAAATAACTAAGAGATGGTGGTTAGTGGTCTATAAAGTAATGCAATGTCTGATGTCCCTACAGATGTCCAGGAAGGATGGTGGTCAAGAGTGCAGGGAAGAAAAAAAAGTACCCCAAGCACTACTTTCAGTAGTTAGATCAGACCACATTTGGCCACCAAGCCCTTGAGCATGCAGCTCCATGCTTCAACTCACTTTCACTTTGCAAGGACCCAGGTTTCCTACTCCTCTTGCAGTGGCACTAACCTCAGGACACCAAAATAATTTTGACAGTGACACGAGCATTCTGTGGACCTCACCTAATATTAGAAAATTCTTAGAAAGATCTCTTCTTCATCTTATGACTTCATGGCCTTAAGACTAAATCTTCATGTGTTAAGAGGCACCAATGGCAGCAATCAGACTGCCATGAGATCCTGAATTTTCTGGATCATGCCACCTCTCTTAACAGATCTGCAGCAGACACAGGTGATAAAGCAAGGTCACTGAACATAGGCTGTTACCCAAAATTTCAGCCTCCATCCTCAATTCCAACGCTAGAAGCTGGTTTGAAGGTCTTGAAACAGAGACATCTGAAAATGGTGATTTGCTGGTATCATATGCAGCTACATTTGGAAGTCAACCAGTTTGTAAAACTGATCTCTCCTGGGTTACTATCCCAAAACAACTGTTACTTCTCTTGCCCTTTAATTTTTTGGCTTATTTTCCCCTGTACTAAAATAAAAATAAATACACTTTGATACCTTTGACATGAACTTAGATACCAGCAAGTGGAAGTGAGGTGAAAGAGAAGTCAGATGGTTACATCTGTAAGGGGTCAAATAAACAGACAGGCCAGCCATAGGTATGTAATTACAAAATACTCAGTCTGAAAAAAAGGGAAACACAACAAAGCCACAGCTGCACTGCAAATGTGTAGTGAGGGCTGGGTTTTTTTGTTGGTGGGCAAATAGAGGGATCATGGAACTCTTTCATGTTTAAACAACTCAACAGAATCAGAGAATCACAGAATGGTTTGGGCTGGAAGAGACCTTAAAGATCATCCAGTTTCACCCCTCTGCCATGGACAGGGGCACCTTCCACTAGATTAGGTTGCTCAATTGAAAACAAACATGAGAGCAAGAGGAAAAGTGGATGGTCTGAGAAGGACAATGCATGATCTAAACAAGTTTAAGGAAGCATATTAAGGAACAGAAGAAAATACAAATCAAGCCAGAGCAGGACTTTCCTCCAGTGTTTGTAGTGCCTTAACTACCTACACCAAAGCTTTAACTATTCTTTAACATAAAATGTATGTTTCCAGTTTTTACCTTTGCAAAACTAACCTAGGAAGCAGGAGGCTCACTAGACCTGTCACAGAGTCCCAAATTCAGACTCTTCATGCCTGCTGACACCATGGCTGCACACCCTTTCCTCTAATACCCCCTAAAGAGAGAGGGCTGGCTGCAGACTGCCCTGACCAAGAGTTGCCAGCACCAGCTTTTGGCCCAGGGTGTGTTTCATGCTCCTCTGGTGCTGAAGGCACCACATCCATTCTCCTGAGGCTCCAGTGCTGTGTGCCAGCCATAATCCCCAATCAAACACCACGTCACCTGCAAGACTAGATTAGTACTTTGCTTTGCTAATCCTGGCTGGGATGTCCTCTCTGTTGGTGGCATCTCCTCAGTCGCACCAGCTGTTGACTTCTGCTCACACCAGGACCACTACAACAACACCCAGACAAATCCTGACAATAACCTGACAATTAGTTAATGCTAAGGAAGCACTACAATTTACTCCCAAAAGCAACAGTCCCTAACTTCTGATCTGCCTAATAAACAACATTTTAATATGCTATGACTTATTACAAAATGCTACATTTTAAAATTTTAATCCCATTGCTCCCTGCATCCTTCTCTCTTAGGAGAGAAGGTTGCCCTGAAAATGACCATCTGCTGTTTGCTGCAAGCATCAAAGGATCTTCCATCAACATCTGGAAAGAGGATACAGTGACTTTTGGTCTCTCCCAGACTGTTGACTCATTTAAGCTTCATTGAAATTCAGAAGCTAAATCCATTCGCAAAAACATGATCATGAGGCAAGAGAGAACAGGATGGGTGAAAATGCAGAGCAAAAACAGAAAGAGGAAAAGAAAACATCCAAGAAGGCTCAGAGAAAACACAGAAAAAATATCATACATCCAGAGAAGAGCTGTAAATGGATTTGAGGGGAAAAAAAATTGAAATCTGCCTTTTGTAACTTGTGATTAATTCTGAGATTTAAAATGTGGAATTTCTTCTTAATGCCTTTACTGGAGGAAGGGAATGCAACTGGTCATGAAGTTCACACAGGCTTATGTAAATACGCATGCAAATAAGTTGTTTTCTTTGAGCTTCTGACCAGTTGCCTCTGCAGGGGGTATCTGAGACTTAAAACTTTGCCCTGCCAGGATCAGGATGCCAGAAATAGATACAGAAAAGAAAAAGGACCCTTCCGTCAATGGGAATCATGAGTATCAAGAATGTGCAAGTCACATTTCAGACAGTGAGCTATCTCAGTAAGAAGAGGGCTAAATGATGCAAGTGGAAGTCTGAGATTAGCTCAGATAGTTAGAGCATGTTGCTAATAATGCGAAGGTTGTGGGTTTGATCCCCATATGGCCATTCACTTAAAGAGTTGGATTCGATGATCCTTGTGGGTCCCTTCCAGCTCAGAATATTCTGTGATTCTGTAATAAAAAAACACCCTACAGCCCAAGGGACAGACCAGGAACCTGCAGCTGACCTTGCAAGATATCAGGAAAGAGGAACTGATGGGGGGTGCCCAAGAGCACTCGATGTGGTTTAAGGTGGCAATGTCCCAGAAGGACCATCTAGGGAAGTGGCTGCAGTCCCAGCAGTGATTTCTCACTAACCAACCCCTCTTCCCCTTGGGCAAGGAAAGGTGGCCAACCTCCAGGAGGTTCAGGAGCAGCCAAAGAACTAAGGGAACTACCTCCCCACAGTCAAGCACACAAAGCCACCTCTGACAACTCCAGAAACTGTCACTCAATGTCCATTTTGATCCATTAAAATAAAAAATAATAAAAAAAAAGCTAAAGTTTCCCCTAAGAAACAGGAAAATAATCACATGCAGTAGACCTCTGCACAGATTCACCTATCTCATGTGCAGGTCCTGCCTAAAAACTGTGAGGAGGTTAGAGGGGTAGGTGGAAATAATATTTAGATCAGGTTTAAGTAGGTTTAAGGAAGAATATTTTTAAGTGGAACATCCCTTTCAAACAGAGGGTGCTGCAATGCTTGTATAAATCACGCCACCCTCTCATGGGATGCCACGAACCTGCCAGACTAAGAAAGTGGTGGTGGGATGGAAGGGCTGGTCCCTTGCCTGGGTTGCCTCTCCCACAGTGAAAGGGTTTCCTTCCTGCTGCCTCCTGACCTTTAAAAGCAGGTTTGCTCCTTGAGGGAGCTCTCTAAAAGCTCACAAAGCCTCTTGCATATAAACAAAGAGTAAATACTGTGGCTTAATGTTACTTACCTCAGAATATGCTATTTGTTCTAAACTGAGATTTAGTTAACTACCACCAAAAGTAGGGGAACAGACTCTAAAGTACAGTAACCTGCTGTCGGTTTGGGTCAGAAAAATTAAAGAGACCTTAAATGTGTGATTATTTATCTTTACTGCTCCCTTAGTTTTGCCATGAGCAAGAGTGAAGTGTACAACTAATTGCAATCACTCAGTTAGACAATCAGTTTAAGTAAATGTGTTTGGATTTTCTGTAGTTTTTTTCAAAACAACTCCTTCTTGTACATACTCACTGCAAACTGCTGTTTCTGTAGAATCTTCTGTACAGACACAAATGCTATGCTTTCCAATTTTCCATTTACCATCACAAAAATCTCCAAAATAATTTTTTTCAGTATCCTATACATAGATAGGATCCATTGCGTAAACATTTCTTTTTGTCTATTAGTTATGAACCACTGAAAAATGTAAATTATTAGAAGCATTTAAAAAACATAGGAGACTTAAGTAGGAGTACAGGCCCCTGCATTCATACAAGACCAGATGTGCAGATCCAGAAGATGGGAAGACTTAATTAACAGTATTCACAACAAACAGGATGACAAATACACAACAAATGTTACTCGGAATAGGAAAGTGTTACTTACCAACCATTGCACTCACTTCTCCTGCCATCAGCAGTGGGACAGACTCGTTGTACAGGTTAACATCAATGATACCTTTCCGAATTGTTTCTCCTACTTTTGCTCCCAGTAATACTGAGCCAGTGGTTTCAAAAACTGAAGCCAAAATGCAAGCCTGGCGTAAAGTAACGACACCAGAGCCCACAGCCGTGCCGAAAGAATTTGCAACATCATTTGCACCAACCGAAAAAGCTAAAATAAAAGCAATGATAAACCCCACAATGACCATCCACAGGTACTCATCCATTGCCATCTTTCCCCAAACCGTAGATTAGCTTCCCCTTTGCAAATAGTTAATAGTCAAGGCTGGAGGGCACCGCAACGGATTTGGAAAGCAGATTTCTTGTAAACAATGAGTTCTCTCTGGAAAGTGCTGGGTAGTGTTAGAATGTGAAGAAACTGCTAACTGCTGATTTTCAAACTACTATAAATACTGTTCATTTGGCTGCCTTCGGTCAGCAGTGAAACACATTCCATATTTTGCTCCCAAACCGGTACAACTGCGATGTTCTGTCCTGCAACAGAGAAAAAAAAAAGAAAAAGAAAAAAAGAAAAAGAAAAGAAAATTAAAAAAAAAAAAGAATACTCAGCAGAGCCCATAACAATGCGCGTTTTCAGAAGTAAACAAATGACTTAAACCCACTAATGGGGTCCTACCTCAGCATGTGACTGCTCTAATCATAAAGCAATTCAGAAAAGATTCAAATTAGGTCACCTCCAAAGCAATATTTTTCTTGCAATATCACTGACCAAGAAAATCTTTTGAGCAATTTAAAAGGATTTAGAAAGTTTGGGAGTTTTGTTTGTGCTGCATTTACTGAGCAGAGCAATAAGCCCTCTTTCTGGCAGGAGGATTCTTCTTGGCTTTTTGTACCCAGTGAATATAAGACATACCACACAGCCTGAGTCCCAGCTGATATATACCACCTAGCTTCACTGATCTCAGCAGAGCTCTCAACATTTTATCAGATGCAGCCATGGATGCACTCCTTTGAAAAATTATTTTATATATATGTCTGTCTAGGAAACACCACTGAAAATACTCTGAAGAGCATTAATCTGTTGCTGTTATCACATCCCATGCAGTAAGAACACCATTTTGTTACAGCTTTTTAGTCACTGAAACAGCACAGTAATTTCAATATTTCCATGTATCCCTACTGGTTTAGAGAAGTCTATAAAAAAAGCACAACTAAAACATTGAGCTCCCTGCTCTTTCCTACAGATACTTATCAATTACTGTTATTATATTCAAACCATTGTCAAAGATACCTTTTAGTATTTCTTTTTGATAGCTTCAGATTTATGACCGTATTTTGAATTAGTCTAATCTGATAAAAGAGTGAGCTCTTTCAAACCAAAAAATTGACAAAGAGAAAGGGAATTTAAAAAATAAAACCTTCACCATCCAAAAGACTGTTAAACAGAGTGATAAGGCCCACAGTGACATCAAGATGGTCAAAAGCTAGAAGCAAATTTTCCCAAACCACCTGTCTCCTCCAAGGGCTAATTCTCTTCTCTTCACAGCCACCACAGACATCGCGTGGCAAGGGGTGAAATGAATGCAAATATGCATCAGACAACTCCACACGTTTTAAGAAGCACCTCTAGAGATCAGAGGATATCAGATCAAAAGCCCTGAGCCCACCTCCTGCTTGCTCAGTTTCCTCACAGTTGCTTCAATTTCATGCAGTATTCCCATATGTAGAGTTTCAAGATGATGCTTAATTTCTTTTGATGACCCAAATGCAATATAGGTCCTGCGGTAGTGAAAAGTAAGGGTCCTCTGAAATAATGGCAAAATTAAAAATTAAAAGAGATTTTGCATATTCCTGAGATGCTGGATACTTGAGAACAACAAACAGGAAAATACCACATTTATGCGTGTTTCCTAAAAAACTCTTAAACTGATGTCAAGGATTGATGCTTTCTCCACCTATACATATTCAGCAGAAAAGATGTCCCTGTTTCTTTTTCCAGGCTCCAAACTGGCTGAACAACTGTTGCTCCAGTCTTTTCCAGACATGGAGCAGACATAAATCCTTGAATGCCTTACACTCTAAAATAACATTTCAAAAGGTCTTAACGGCTAAAAAGATTTGTATAAGGATTTTTATACTATGAGATAACATGAGAAAACAAAGCACCAAAGGCACGTTTGCTGTTTGAAGACTTGTTGCCTTTTTATAATTCATGAGTACTCAGCCCATTGAGTGGAAAATGACTTGACAGAGACAGAAAAGGCTAAAGATATTTGGAAGAAACAATTATAGTCAGCACTTGTTTGCCCGTGAAGGAAGACAAAACCCCACTAAATGCATTCATCAAAAAAATTCTATTATGTCAGACTTTTGCTAGGAGATGAAGTTCTGGAGTAGGGTCCTTTCTTGATCCTGGAGATTAATGATTAAATTTTCCACCCTGCGTGGATTTACACAGTACCTTTGCCAAGTTAGCCTCGGTGCCTCAGCTTCTTCTCCTGAAAATGGGCAAAGCTGACTGAGATCCATGCATGCATCCACAGACTCTGTGATTATATGAGACCCATTCCCTTTGGACAAGCAAGATGAAAGCACACCCATACTCCCAATAGAGATCTGTCTTTTCTGTACTTATCAATCAACCTACCAATTTACTGTGGTGACCCAATTTCTGGGATAAGGAAGAGCAGGGGGATTGTGACATTCCCCCACCGCAACAGAGTTCATGGGACGATGTTTGTCAAATCTGGCTCCTCCAGCCACAGTAAGTTCCTGGAGCTTCCAAAATAAACCACTAAGTCACAAGGTTGCCTTTATTAGATTCCCTGGGAAAGGGTAGAGAGAAATCCTCCAGATGGTCCCAAAGAAATTAAGACTTCAAGTGTGTGTATCTGTGCTCCTAAAATGCCTCATGAAGGCCAAAGGGTATCCAAAAGTCAGTGGGGCTTTTGGCAAACAGCTCAGAGAGGCAGCTACATAAGCACCCTCCCTGCAACATGGGATATATGGCCTCGAGAGAAAAGGATGTCTTAAGTAAGAAGTCACCTCTCCTGTCATTTTATCAAGGTGATGGTTCAAAACAGAGCTTCCTCCAAAACTTGGGAGGCTCAACTTGATGTCCATGGCATTGATACAAGGAACAGAGCACAGCAACAGACAAGTCTTGTTTTTAAGGAGATGAAAATCAAAAGGAAAAGAGGAATAAACACACATTTATAAACTAATATGCGGGCTGCCTTTGAATGGCTAGGTGTTACTACTTTCAAACTTAAAAAACGGTAAGAGATTTTAAATGCTTATAAAGAAAGAAACAGAACGAAAAAAAGGCACATCTCTGAGAAAGTTTTCAGAAATGCAAAATATCCTGCAAAGTAGGCCAGTAACTAAATACAGACTAAATCTTGTACCATGCTTCTTTCTAAAGCTCAAAATACATCTGGCATGCTCAGACACGCTGAGCTATGCCCCTCATCACCTAATCTAACCGAAGAGCCTGTGGTATTTCATGTTGTTATTGGGATGAAAAAGAAACTGGGATGGAAAAATCACCATGCAGTAGGGAATGGCAGATGATCTGTTCTATGTGTGACACCTGGAAGTCATTAGCCTCTTTCCCTCCTGTGCTCATTTATATTTCATCGATGTGCCCTTATGTAGCGCAAATGCAATTCAACCTGACCCGCTAGATGATGGGAAACCCTTCTGTTTATCTGTGGGACCAATACCCCCTCTGCAGTCAGGTGCACTATGCTACAGCAGCAGACTCCGGGTGGAAAAGTTTGTTTTCCTATTTAGGCTTTGGATAACTCTTCCAGATCCAGCCTAGCCTGTTCTGCAGTGGCTGTGCTGCAAATTCACACTTGGGCATTAGCAGGGCAGAGGAACTGTGTTAGGACTGGAGAGCTGCAGGATCTGAGGCTGGAGCGTGCATCTCTGATGGCTATTAGAAGGAAGGGAAATGTGAAGGAAGATGACATTTCAAGTTGTAAGAAGCTAATTCTGCATTAATGCAAGACTTCTAGCTAATAGAGTTTTCTTATGATCCATAATCAGTGTACCATACTTAGGAGGTCTGAGTGAAAGCTTTTTAAGAGGACTTAGAAACTTACAGAACTTGCATCTCAGTGAGAAAAATTTGAATTTTGGAAATGCTAAGCACGTCCCTCTGCCTTGCTGGCAGATGATCCAGACACCCCCCTCGGACTGTATTTTGTTGCTAACTAAACAGCTTGTTATAACTCTGTCAACACAGAATGCTATTTCTTCCCTAAGGGAGAGATGAGAAAAAAACCTAGGTAACGAAGCACCTTGATTCATGCACAATGACAAGTGAATCCTCAGGAAAAAGTTAGGATCTCATGGTAATCACAAGATCATTTTAGGACAGGTTTATAGATGGACATTTACTAAGACAGCTGTTCTGGAAGCTATTCATGGTACACTTCTGAGTCTAGACAAGATTTTAGTGAAAAAAGTAATACTAAATTTGCAAACCAAAGATGACAGGGGTTTTTTTTTGGGAGGGAGGCAGTCTACTAAACAAATTGCTGCTAAAGAGAATGCAGAAGTATCCAACAGCAGGGATGAATGGATAAATAAAAGCTCTGGACTAAGTTCAAAGTCTTGGGAAGCAATCAGAGTGCGTTACCCACCAGCAATCCAACTGTATGACATAAAGGAAACAAACAGAGATCCCATAAATATCTTTTAATCTTCTCTTTGCAGAAAATTGGGGAAGAAACCTACTGCACTTGTGAAACATTGAAAGGTATGCAGCTCACACCATATATAAATCATGCTGTATGCAGCTCTTCTACTCTCAGAAGTTGCCCCACGCTGCAGCTGAAAATTTTCCTCTGCTCTGGACAGGACAGAGATTCTGCAAGGTCTCACTCTTGACTGATTTGTTGTTGTCCAAGTATAAGGAAAAATCAAAAGACAGCAGCTAGTGCAGCATTTCTCAAGATAACTCTTACAACTACTCCACTTTGCATTATGGCAAGGCAGACAAGGGAGGATAATTTCTTTTCCCCTGTCGTGTTCAACACAGCAGACGTTTCATGATCAACAGTGGCACTGAATTTATACTGACAGGCAGGTTCACTTCCAGTTACCCGTGGCTGAAAAGTCTGTCTAAAATGCTTACCAGACAGCAGCTTCTAGGAGGTTAGTCCATACCTCTCTCATTTCTGTATGTTGTTCTTTATGTAAAACCGATCTGTCAGGCTATATATAAACTCAGACCAGATCTAGCATTCCAGTCTATTGGTACTAAACACAGCACTGCTTAGAAACCAAACATGATTTATAACCAAAGCTACTAACATTGTTCATATCAATAGTCTTTATCATTTCCAGTTCATGCTCGGGCCACAAGGCTCACAAATTACTTACTTTAAATTACCAATGCTACATTCATGATAAGAAAGGTGGTATTAATTCAAGTGGTTCAAGACTAAGAACATCCCTATATGGCTCTAAATTACATGCACAGACTTGGCACAAGGCCAAGCATTATGCAAGTTTAATGCTTCAGTACACAAAAAGCACTCTCGACTTACTATTAAAAAAATTAATTATCATATCTGCAGAAGCAGGTTTTGTATCAATCAGTTCCTATTTTAACACATTCACAATGTGTTTAAGCATACTTCACACTACTACTTGATATGGAAACAAGACTGAAGTTGATAGCTTTCCAAGGATTCACATCCACTTTAACATTGTAGAAGGACTGTCACTGTCAGTTCCCAAAACTTTCAGAGGATGCTTTCTTTTCTTAGTCCCTATCAACCTTTGTTCCCACCACTGAAAGGTCAAAAATGCATATAAAATATTTAGTATGAGATTTGTTGCTGAAAACATTCACTAAAAAGACAAGACAGCAGACACTAAAGAGCAGTTCTACAGACAAGTAAGATAGGTAAAGTATCAACAAGTTACTGTGCATTTGCAGATAAATATTTTTTCTCTAATTAAAGCACAATTTGATCCTTCAGTAACTGAATGAAGTCTTTCTTATAAGCAAGTAGTTTATATGATTCGACAGTACAGATTTTCAAGATTCATTCAGAGAAAACAAGAGTTCATGGTTACAAAAAACATGTTTTACAAAAGAAAACCATGCAGAGAAATCTTTAAAACTCACCCAGTATTTAAAAGCTGTTTCAAAAGAAAAGGAGCCAAGTTCTTTCAGCAACCTTCCCTCCTGATTGTAAATACAGGTTGAAGTCTAAAATAGACATCCTATCATTCAGCACAGTCACATCTGAACATGCAAATTTCCAGAGGGTAGAAAGAGGGCTATAACTTACACCAGGCAGTCCGGGCATAAAATTCACTCCGGCACAGGAGAGTACACAAGACAACACCGAGAAGCATCAATGCGAGTCCAGAGTCTTATTCAGTAGGTGAAAATCTGCCTCCTCTTAAGCAAAGAATTCTGCTGGGGGTGGGCACTGATAAAACACAACACTGCGTCACGACTGCACTAGTGAGACAAACCAATCCAATGAAGCTCATGTTAAAAGCAACAAAACGTTCCTTTTTTTTTTGCCCCCCCCAAGCATAAGCATAGACAAGAAAGGAAATCTCATTTTTGACCATCAGCTTAGCATTCTGGTGAGATCAGGTACTCTCTGAGGAGTCACAGATCTTCTATTTGCAAGCACACTTAAATGCACTTTTAATTCAAGCACATGTGAGGGTAGGATACATACGTCCAATTTGGGAATGATGTTGCATGTTTGCTACTTTATCCATGTCAGTAGAGGTCTCACAGGCTATGCAGACTGCAGAAAGTTAAAGATGTGCACGAGTTTTGACTGGATCAATGCCTAAGCAAGCAACTTCACTTTCAACAGTTCAGCCTAAATTACCCAATCCAGATTCCTTCAACCACTTTCCTTTAAGTGGGAAACATTTCTGCATGTAAGTCAAGGCAAAACTAATCTTTGCCTAAAACCACCCAGTTTAGCTTTATATAAAACATTTGCTTCAAGACTATATAATGCAGTTAAGCTACCATATTCAGCAAAAAGGAATGTAAATCAAAACTGCATTGTCACTGTTAAATATCTGACAGAAAAAAATTTATTTGGACACATTTCTAGTTTATAAATAAATGATGTTTTAAATTTATCTGCTAGGTTTTACTCCATTCTGAGTCACCCAAAGCCACGGAATGATATTCCAACATAATTAAACTAAATTTCTAAATTTTCTGCATCCTGGCCATTTGAGAAAAATCAAATCATCTATTTAGATTTGTAAACACAGACTTGGAAACATAGTCCTTTTCCCACTTATTTTTTCAAGTTTGAATAAAGGATATTTCTTAACAAGAAGTCAAAAGTTTTTTGATTTGTTTAAATTCAACTGCAGATCTGCAGGGATAATTTGGTAAAACTGTAAAGTGGTTTACACTTCTTGAAAACTCACATGGATTAGCAAGCCTACATCACCTTCTAAAAAGAATTAGGGCAAAACTCCAGCTAGAAATCTGCAATGCAGAAATAACGTTAAAATCCCCCCCCCCCCCCAAAAAAAAAAGAATTATAAGTATCAGGCCATGATTATTTTTAAGAAATGCCGACTCTTTATTTAAGGTCGATACCCAGCTATTATTAAGTCTGCAATATAGCTGCTACTTTTGGGGAAAACTACATCTCAAGTCTGGTTGCAATATCTTTCCTTTTACTTCTGTAATAGCTGGCAAACAGGCCTCCTAGTTTTAGAAAAGTAAGAGGTTCATACTTTCACATTGGCCTTCCCTTATGGACAAAAGCAACATATTTGAACAACAAGAACATTAATCTTTTCCTGCACATCTAAACATATCTTAATACCTTTTTTTTCCTTTTCTATTTTTTAACAAGTAGCATCAATCAATTCAAGTGAGAGTGATAATAATTGTAAACATTAAGTCAGACTGTATTTATAGATCTGGATTTCAAAGTTTTAAGGAAGTGAATAAACAAACTCAAAAACTTCTCAGAGACCTGATTTAACTTTATAAAGCAAAAAAAAAAAAATTTCAAAATATTATTTCATGTTCTTGTTACAGCTGACAAGTTGTTGATGTCTGTCTCAAATCCAAACAGTCCAAATAAGCACTAAATCCATCCTAGTTCTCCTTAAAGAACCATTAACCCAGCTTAGCGTAACCACTACCAGCGTGCAGATGTAGGTGAAGAGACAGTTGAGAGGATATGTTATTTGAGAGGTATCTATATCGATTTCAAACCCCAGAAGCTGCCAGCCTGACCTGTGGGAATCATCTCAGACGCAGGAGAACTACAAACTGGAACTATTTGAGTGCCACTTCCCAAGAGCCAGCCTGGCCACAACAGTGGTTTCTTGTTGACCTAAGCTTCAGAGCTCAGTCTACACGCAAAGCAAAAGATATAATAAACAGCACAAAGAAAAGGAAATATCTTCAAAGTTTTTGTTCTGCTAAATCAGCATTGCGGACTTCAGGCATGGGAAAATTCAAGCCAAGATAGGCTGACCATTAAAAAGAGTTATAATTTGGGATACCACTAAAGAAGCAAGCAAAGGAAAATTTATAAGACCACAAAATAAATTGCAAGGATTGGGTTTTGGCAATGGAAGCACCAGTTTGGTTCCCATCAAATCAAGTATCTGTAGAAATGACAAATATCATATATTACAATCTCAATCAGATACCATAATTTGGTTTTAATTGTCATTTATTCTGGTAAATCCACAGTTGATAGAACCCTGTTTGATTCAACAAAACCGTGCTAGGCAGACTTATATTCTGGCTTAAATAATGTAATAGGACATGCCAATTTAAATAATTAATTTTAAACACCCTTGGTTTTGTATTTCTGCATCAGCTATTTTCTGAAAGATGCCCAGGTTCTCATTTCCCAGTGACCACTAAAACAAAATGAATTTGTAACTTAATGTAACTTTTATATCGAATGTAACTGGCCTTTTTTGCCATTCAGGTCAGAGGCAACATATTTAAGCGATTATATGTATTTTGAAGTACACACATTTTGAGTAGAAGATAATGGGGGATGAGTATAATTTTCTAACATAAAAACCTGTTAGAATTGGAACCTGAATGCCTGTAAATTGCACTCAGTCAGAAACAGAAATACGATAAAAACATCCAAAAGGTTCAGGATGTTGTTCCAGTTACATTGTGCCAGCTTAAATAAGGTTACTGACCAGCCACATGAGCTTTTGGGCTTTCATATACCTGCTGGTACTTTAAAATTGGGAGCCATAAGCAGTTGGAACTGGGGACCCTAACCCTGCCTGGGAACCCTTATTTCCCCTCAATCTACAAACAAAGACAACAAAATTAATGAGGAGGAATGAAAATCGGTAGCAGATGGCTACACAGGTATCACACAGCATCTTGAAGAAATCCAGCTCTTGCAATACCCTCTTCTTTCTGGCATTGAAGGCCCCTGTGAACACCTCCACCACAGGGGGCTTGAAGCAGGACACCACATGCCAATCATTACCTGGAAATTAGCCCTGAGGTCCTTGAGTCTAACAGATTTAACACAGCTCTAACAAACACAGCAGCTCTTCGGGGTGCTTTGGTAACTCCATGATGCCTGACAAATGACAACAAAACTCTGAGTATCTGCTCTGCAGAGAGCTGCAAACACAGTTCAAATTGTAAAGAGCCAGCTCCAACCAATAAAAGTACTTTTGCTTCTGCATATTGGGTAGCAAGGTCCAACATGTTCTATCAGGATAATCTCCAAAGCGGATGCATCTGCACTTCACTGCAAGAAAAACCATCCCAGAGACTGTCTGGAAAGTTTAATGTGGTAGACATAAAAATTTAAAAGTCATTTAGCATTCAGGGATGGAGCAACTCCTCTGCTCTGAGGAATCAAATCACTTGGATGCGCTTTCTTGATGGCTCTGAACTGTCACCCTGTCATCCATATGTTGTTTTTTTTTTCCAGCAAGCCTGTGGGCTCTCAAAGACAACACCCCAACTAGGAGACTTCCAATGGTTGAGGTGAATTAGCTGTGCTTGCACAGGCATGCAGGGAGAGTTGCCATGTTACAGCATGTGACTGCTTGAGATCACACTTCTCTATTGAGTGAGTAAGCCCTGGGAAAATGAAAGGCAGAAACCCACAACTGGAATTGCTGGGCGCCAAGGCTGGCACAACAGATGACACAGGCCCTGGGTCTTATGTGGCCTGGGAGAGCCATGCTGACTCCAATCCCTGCCACAGCACAAGCCCTTGGCAAGTCAGGAGTCTGAAGGCAGCAAACCAATTCTGAAGGACAAGGCTTTGGCCAACACTGATTCAAGCAGTGCTCCAGCTAATTCAGGGAACTGGACCTGTATCACCTGTGACTCTGGCTGATTGACCGGAGACTGAGTGTACCTGTGTCCATACTAAGTCCAAGGAAAGGGGTGTACTGCTGCTCTGAGCCACCCTGGACTTAATCCGTCACTTCCCCTCCCCAGTGCCCTAACCAAGGAAAACAATCAGCATGGGCACAGTATTCTAAAAGCCCTGGCTACTGCTGACAACTGCCCATGAAACACTCCTGTGGCAATCCAAAAATATGCATTTTGCAAATTCAGAGGCTTATGCAGAGATGCCCTTGGTAAAAAGCCAGAGCGTGGTTGCCAAAAGTCAACAATGCAAATTTTTCAAATAAAGGAAACCTGACACCTCCAGCTTCAGACTGCCTACCATTTCCATTTCAGTTTGGGTTTCAGAGCATAACCACTGTGGAGTCTTCTGTTTGAGCCAGAGAGATGGCTGGAGCTCCCCTGGGTCCAGCAACCCCCTCTCTTCGAACAGAGCTGGAGTGAGCGAGTAGCTACCAACATGCCAAACCACACCGGCTGGCTCTCACTGACAAACTTCAAAATCAGTGTGACCAGCAGGACAGAAGACCAAGCACTGCTGAAATGAGCTAGCTGAATGTCAAAAGAAGGACCAGGAGTATAGCCAAAGAAAGGAGGGACAATGACACTCAGAGGTGTCAACCAGGGGTATGGGAGTAAGTGGAAGCAGATGAGGCCAACACACTGTGGCAATGCAGTGTATTTTCTTTCATATGAGGATTGCAGTAATAAAGATATGAAAGGGGAAACAGCAATGAAATCTGTGACCTTGGCTTCATTTCACAGGAACAGGAGCCAAATATTACACTAAGAGGCTGGTAATGCTGCCTGGAGACCATGCAAAGAATGGCATCTGCCAACTACTAGGCCTGTTTCCCCCACAAAGTCCAATAGCTGCTGATCTCTGTTCTTCTGAGTTCATGTAATAGTCCACACCTATCTCCTGGAGCCTTTGCTGCTACAGACATGAGGAGCATGATGGCGAAGCAAAAACCTTGAGTTCCACCCACAAGGCAGCATTAACGTGCCAGTTGCTTCACTGTAGGCTTATGATACTACTGAAGCAAACAAGTGGCCAACAGACTTGTCACAACGGCTTGGCATTAAATCACTGTCAATGCAGCATGCCAAAGAACGTCCCGTAGTTGGGTATTTGGCTTAGCAAACACATCCAAGAGGACTTATGAAGGGTATGTGGTCTTGTGAAGCAGGTCAAGGGAAGTTAGGTTTTATCGCTTATGGAGAGATGGCTCTATGTTTTATCTGGGCTTTTCCTAGCCGGGGAGGAAACCCAGTGGTCCAATGCTGATGTCCAGGCGGAGCACAAAGAGTCTTCCTAAAGGTATGGGCAGGATAACAGGACTGACCACCATATTTATCTGCAGAAAGAGCTGAAACAGATAGAAGTCCTCTGCTTGACAAAGAGCCTACAGAGAAGGGAAGCAGGATATATTTGAGTACGTGGTACAGCAAACAGCGCCAGTGCCCAATGTGCCTCATCCTCTGAAAAGCATGTTTATAGCTAAGCCGTGATGATGATCCTGACGCGTCACAGCAGCTCGATGGTTGCTCAGTGGAGAAAAGATAGAATGGATGCTGCCGAGAGGTCAGGAATAGCAAAGGGGATTCCGTGAGGAACCCTCCCCTCTTCCCTGCCTTCTGGTGTTAGAATCAGAGCTAGTCATGCCAGGACCCTGCTATGCCCACCACAGCTTGAACTGGGACTTCTCTGAACCTACACATTTCCCTTGTAGAAAATGGCCAACCCAACAATGGGAATGGCACAGCACTGACGCAGATGTCTCCACTCCATATCAGCACTGAGAGAGAGAAGAACCACACCACTTCAAGGAAGAGTGCAAATTCTGCAAGTATCAAAAAAAAAATCAAGCAAAAAAAGAGAAAATAACACTAAAAAAAATTAAGTCTTCTACGGTAGCCACACATGACAACTATCTGAGAGTGCTCTGGAATATGGAAACACATGCAGAGCATACTTCTTGCAAGACCTGGAAGGCACTAAGGTCTACCTCTGTCATACTAATAAGGAAAATTTACTCACTGTTATCCATAAAAAAATGAGCAAATGGATCATCATGTAAATAAAGAACACTGAATACTCAGGAAAAAAGTATAGAAAATATTTTTTCTTTTAAAGAAGTAATCAAGGAGTCTATAATTAATAAACAACTGGTTGTTTCTGGTCACCAAGACCTTCTGAAGTCACAGAAGTTGTTTTTTCTTCCATCTCTTCTACACATAAATTAAAATAGGGAAGATTAATTATGCCATTTCTTCAACTATCAGTCAGTTCTTCAGCCTTGAATTAAGCATATATTTAATTAAATCAAATTAATAAAATTATGTGAGGAAAACAGTTGCCTTGAAACAGTGGAATACATTACTCCCCAAATGGGCTTAATATTTCAATCAACACTGTCTTCAAGTGTTTAACCAGTTATCTCCCACAATTTGATTTTTTCTTTAAAACTTCAGCAGACATGAACACCTTTTAATCGCTTCATTTAATACAAATAACTAAACAGATTACAATAAATTTGGGCTATATTACAAGCTTATTTCTTTCAAATCTGAAGTACTATATTTTTAAAAGAAGAATAATCCTTTCCAATTTTAAAAATTTCTCAACCAAGCAAAAAGTATTTTCTGTTCTCTACAGTAATGCAGAACATGGACCATATTGTTCACTAATGTACATCTATTCTGGGATACACTGGCATGTTAACCTAATGTGAAATTCAGGGGTGCAGAAGACTATTCTGTATCTAATTTAAGCACAATCATCAGTTACTGACAAATCTATTTAAAATATGAAAAAAATTACAAACTGATCCACTGGCTACTCTAATCCTGGGATTCTACTTTGACTGAGATTCTCGAGGGTTTATTCAGAAAATAGAGTAATTGCACAAACTCAGAGGCACAGTTCTCCGTGAAGAAAGTCTTCCACAAGAACATGCAAAACCCCACACTCAGTGTGCCTTACAGGCAAATACCATGAAAGGAGTAATGCTGGAAGAAACACTAAGTGAACATAGAAGCAGAGGTAACACGAAGAAAACAGAAATGTGCAGATTTACTTGTTCCAGTCAACAACAGTAGCTAAAGTTTATTGATTTCAGTTTCAGCAGCTAAAAATCCATAAAAACATTTTTATATGATACAGACAATACTATCCCATATTCAATTTTCTATCAAAGTAATAATATAGGCTAGGATTTTCTCACAGGCATTGCAATTTACTTATAAATTGGTAAATAAAACTTATTTTAAAATATAAATATTACTATGTGCAAATAGTTTTTGTATCCCACTGTGATTTAGCCGTTTAACTATATGGAAATATATAAGTAAAAAGACTGAAAAAATGTAACTGTTAGCTACAAAAATAGCTGGACACATTCTCAGCCACTGTCTCTCAGTTGTTCCCTTTATATCCACTATAAAATTATTTCCAACACACTAGTCACATCTATTCAGAAGAAACTAAAATTATATGATTTCAAACTATTTTCATTAGAAAAACAGTTCTTTAACAACTGCTTTTACTCTTCCATCTAATTATATACTATTAGAGGCCAAATATTCAGTCAGTATACAAAAATAACCAAAGCTTTTTTTAAGGATAAAACACCAGATAGGCGTTTGTAAGAAAAATAAAGCTGTTCTTTGTCTCTATGAGCAATACTGTTCAATAAAGGAAAATATGCATAAATTTAAATTTTTGAATTACTACAATTAAGTCCGTTCACAGCACCGTTAAGTTGTTGGACTGCATGGATAGTATGTCCTTGGAGATACTTCACATAACAGCCAAGATGTTTAAAAAACTACCTCTCCAAAAAACTCTCCCCTAACTCTCTCTCTATATATACTATGTAATATGCACTTAAAACCCCACAGCCCTGACAAGAAATCTGTCTAAAACACTTTTATGATCAACAGTCAAATAAAAAAGATTGAACTGATTAATATTTGATTCTGACATCTGTCTAAGGACAGCGTAAGAACAATACATTATAAGGTTATTCAAAGTAGAGGGCTAGCACTGTCTTTTTTTTCTTTTACCTATGCACCTGTCACACCTTTTATGCAAAGGCTGTTTATCAAATGCAAGCAAAACCCCTGACTTCCTATATCGTAATGGTCATGGCCATGGTCTGATCTTTTCCATATTCAATGTATGTTTCTACAAAAAAACCAAAACTGATTTCAAATACAAAGCAGCAGCTATCTAATCCACAAATAAAAGCTACAGTGATGTTCTGCTCTTCCTAAAACAAGCTTGAAGTCATGATTATATTAAAGACACAGATGGGAGGGAATTTTTCAACTTCGAAAGAGACATGCAAACAAAGTATTACAATCCAGGGGCGCAGGCAAATGAATAAACCAGAAAACTACGTGACGTCTGTGCAGCGTCCTCTCAAATCCTGCAATCCCTTCTAGAAAGTCTGGGTCTACATCTCCCTCTTCTTTACTCATGTTCTTCTCGCATGGCTTGGTCTCAGAAACTTTCCATGCCTGTAACGGAAACTTGAGCCAACTTCTTAAATGTATGATTTCTTCATCTCCACTCATCATCCACTTCTGTTTCTGAGAAGCTCCTCATCATGACACCTGTATCTCAAGAAGCAAAACAGGAAACATCACAGGGATGAAGCAATGAAAGATGAATAATAATATGCCTCTGTGTCTTTAATAAAATCCCAACTTTCATTCAAGTTCCTTTTAGGAAATCAGAGTTCCTTTCACAAGTGCAAAGTTTACAAACCTAGCTTGGCAAAACATTGCATGCCAAAATTGGGGTAACCAATGGAACTTCCCAATCTGTACCTCTAATTCTGACATGATGAGCAGGAGAAATCCTGTACCAACTAGCCTTACATACTGTGGAAAATACTATCAGGTGCCAAGCTTGCAGAACTAGTCTGCGGCAGGCAGCTCAACTAAAAGAAACTGCTGACCCATCTGCTGACTTACCCACCACTGAAAACAATGCCAGTTATCTTTACCCAGGACCCATTTGTCCAAGTAAGTAGAGCTCTAGCCCACATCTGAGATGAAAAACAAACATGTAAGTAAGTCTCTTCTCCACTTTTCCCATTGCCCCTTCATCCACACAACCTCCATAGTATGTTTGCATTTTTACACACTTATCAGGTACCACAGGAGATGCCTTCTCGGCGTTACAGCAGCTTAACAAGGTGACGAAGGTCAAAGGTATTTTCAACATGTCATAAAATTTGGGACTGCAGTGGAGGGCACTTGCCTACCTGTTTCTGCCACCCAAAACTTGGGATCAAACAGGCCCAAAGCCAAGAGCAGCACTGTTTAGAGTCTAACAACAAAAAGGCAGAGGAATGACTCATCTGCAAAATGGAGACACAGCCATCTTGCGTCCAAATAAGCAGCCTAAACCATTTGCCTGCCTTACAGTTTTGCCTGAATGTTGAATGGGGGGGTGCAGGAGAAATTATTTCTGCAGCCTTTAGGACAGATAAACAGGCACCAAAACTATTCTGCCAGCCAGCTCTCTGTGAAACAGAAGCATGAAAGCAATTTTATCTCTCCCTTTTAGGGTTAAGGCCATCTTTAAATAAACATTAGCATCAAAACATCTTGGTAGGAGAAGCAGTGCAGACCCTACATCTTATCAGCTACCATCTAAACTTCTCAGAATTCCACCTCCCATCTAAAATCCTCCTTTCTTCTGCAAAAGCACTTGACAACAGCATGCTCCAAAGACTGTGAGTCAGAAAGACAGTGAATCAGAAAAACAGTGTAGTCCTTCACCAACTCCTCCCTGTGAAACAACGGGTCATTTTGGCTCTCTTACACTAGAAAAGAGGGACAGCTGTAGGGACAGAGTCCCATCGGAGTACAAAAAGTCTTGGCTTTGGTTCTTGCACATTGCAATCAAGAAGATAGCTGAGCCTTGGACAGTCAAAGCAAGAAACCCTTTCACAGTGCTCTGGGTATTGCAGAAACAATAGCTTTTAAGTAACTGGACAGAAATGTATTTGCTATGCTGGTATTACATGTCAAAGAAAAATACATACTCTCTCAATTCTGAACTCTTGAATCCTTACCCACAAAAGTGCTTAGAAGGCAAATAGTCCCGAAAGCTTGTACCTCGGTGATCATGCCTGCAATTGAGACACGCTACTGCCTACTCAGGAAAGGAAACTACCACAGATTTCAAGAGTTTACAAGCTTCCAAAAGCACAAAAGCTGAGGCAGCCACACTTGTCTTGCTGTCAGGACACCCAGAACATGTCCATATACCATCCAATTATTTTATACCACAGTGATTCTTAATCTTTTATCATGATGATCACTGTATACAAGTAACAGAAACCAGAATTTTACTGTTCCATAGTCATCATAACTCCATATTCTCTCAGAGTAGTAGAAATTAACTGAGGATAAGTAATTCAATTTATTATTTACATCCTCACTCATTAATCAGATGTCTACAGTCAGCACACACACCATACAGATTACAAGGCATGCAGTCTGTTCACTGTTGCATGCAGAAAGAGAACCGCAGAAAAAGATTAATAATTGTCAAAAAGATCTGATGCTGACTGCCACCTGAAACAACCAAGGAATTTTCAGTTTTCTTTTGAAGAGACAATTTACTGTCAGGCTGGTATTTCTAACTTTGATCTTCCTAGCAGCCAACACCAGCAGAAGCTCAGTAACAGAAACTGAAGCTTTGTAGCTCAGTAACAAAACACAGACACCTCCCAGAATGTTAACTCGATTATAGTATTTTGGCAAGGAAGCCTTCCCCTTATACCTTGGGGAAAGTCTTAAGAGATTAAACAGTGCATGTTTTAAAGGCACACATGCCTCAATTATTTGGCGTAACTGTTCATGCACCTAATTGCATTGAGAGAAAAAATATTCTATGGCAAGTTGCTCGCAAGACTGAAATTGTTCTTTGTTTCCCAAGGAAATACTGTTTATATAACCACAATGACTGTCCCATACACAAAAATGTAATTTTTAAGGCCAAATTCAACCTAATCTCATGCAAAAGGACAGAAATTCACAGGTACTCAATTCCTACAACAGACTTGCAAAATAAGTAACCAAGGTAGCCCCTGAGCAACATGTCTGGTTCACAAACATCATGGAGACTAAATCATGTCTCCATGACATGGAGACATGTCAAAACATCATGTTTTAGTCAAAACATCATGTTTTGACTAAATATACCCAAGAACTATAAGGCAGCGAGAAGCTGCTCAGGCACTGTGTACTGTTGGGAAATCAGGGATGCTAACAGTACTGCTGTATACTGGAAGGAAAAAAAGAAGGAAAGATGTTTAAGGCACCACAGTGCCACCAAAACCAAGAAACCTACAGGGAAGTCTCATCTTCACTAGTGCAGCTACTCACAGAACTACTTTTGAATCTATGGAGCGACACCGCAATGCCTTATGTGCCCATTACATCTTCCATCTCTAAGTGGGACATGTCAGCAGGCACTTCTCAGGACAACTTGGACAACAGTTGACCTGTTTCACTAGTGAGAAACTGGAAAAGTAGACATATTGCAGCACAGGTGGTCTCAGAAAACCCTAAAAAACTATATGCTTCTCCAACCCTTTTCACAAGATCCTACCCAGGCAGGATAAGCTAAGCACTGCCACAACAGGTCAGATTGCTGGTCCATCTGTTTGAGAATCCTGCCTCCTGTGATCAGGACCAGATGCTTCAAAAGGTAGAACAGCTCAGGTAGTGAACGATGATGTAATTCACCCAAAAGGGAAATTCCTTCCTGACCTCATCAATTAGCATGAAGGTTTATATGCTTAATTTATTTTTAATCCTATTTACTGCAACTCTGGACATTGTCTTTAATATATATAAATGCCCAGGTCTGCTTGGAACCGAACTAAACTTTTGCCCTCGGTAATATTGTGTGGTGTAATTATGCCCAGTTTCAAATGTACTGATTTTCAATTTCTCTTAAATATCCCTTTGTTCTTGCACTATTGGAAATAGCACAGCTATTAACCGCCCCTGTTGCCCTTCCAAGAGCTCCAGTCTGGCTTGCACCATAAACTTCCAAGACTATGCTATATGCTTTGTTACAGAGCAGGAGCATAATCTGAGGGCCTTTAAGGCAACAACTGAGCAACCTCTATCACATATCTAGCAACATTTCTTTAACCTAAATTTCTGGGATCTGCAGGAAAGTTGGCAGTTTCATCAGGATTTCAGCAGGTCCTACCCTCTTCTAGATCTTGCAAGCTCACTCTTCTCGTGTTTTCCACTCCAGAGCTGCCACCCTTACAAGCAAACTGCTTTGCCCTATGTTGTGCTCTTCGAACCCTGCCCAAGACTCTCATAAATTTAGTTACGAAAAAACAGATAAGAAGCATACCACGCTTCTTGTCTTTTCCAGGTCTGTACAGGAACCTCTCTCCCTCTGAGCAAAGAACTGCCCTCTCATCTCCATGCCTGAATAAAGAACAACATGGTCCAACCATGCGACACCAATTTGCTGTTGGGCTGATGTTCTGTGGGCTGCAGGTTCCCCTGTGCAATAACTTCAGTCTATGTTGTTACTTTTTTCCTTATGGATGAGCTCATGATATATTCACCATGATTATTATGCCAAGTACTTACTAAAGCTCCAGTGTGATTAATCACTGCTGTTTCTGCTCATACATTTGCAAGATGCATCAAGGCATAAAGCCACACCTTCATTCAACAAAAGTTTGGTCGAAAAAAAAAATGTATGCAAGCAGCAGACAAGAGAGGGAGACTCTTAAAGCAAACTTCAAGTTCTGGATCCTCTCAATCTCCCCAAAACACAGTCCTGCTTTCAGTTATTACTTGGGCTGCATTTTCTTCTCCCAGTCCCTGGAGCTAAAACTTTGGACTCCAGGCCACAGGTTCTTAATCCCAAACTCTTTAGGAGAGAAAGTGAGAAAGGCTAGTATCTCATGGGAAGATGGCCCCCCAAGGAGATGAGAGAGTTTTAACAGCATCTGTGAGAAATACCACACAGCCATCACTGTTTTACCACAAATGTGATTATGGGCTTGGAACTGGTGAATTATGGCAAAAGAATACTTCTTTGCCTCAACCAAAATGAAAATCACACCACTTCATCCCTCTTCAGAATGATCTTCAGGCAAGCAAGAGGACAAGAGAAAACATCTATTCCAGCTTATGGTCCATAAACAAATTAAGCTCTTTAATGATCAAAATAGCACCAACAGAACTGGTAATAGGTACCACTTTGCCAACAGTTACCTCATTAAGTAATACAAACACATGCAACTTTTTTCTCTATTTGAGTATCATAGACTGATTAGTCAATAAAATGACAGGTCTCAAAATGGCAGTTAAATTGGCACGGACCTGTCCATGCTTTTTAATAGTTACAGCAGTCTTAGAAATCCTGTTTCAGAGCGATGACACTTTCTAAGAGGCCATAAACACTTTCCTGTTCTTCTGTCTCACGTGTGCAAAGACAAAATCCTGAGCTGGGTACTTATACAATGCTCTTAGGCAATGCTAAAACAGTGGTCCAAGCCACAAGTTTCAGAACACTGCCATACCAGCATCTCTGGGACCTCTGATCAGCCATCAAGTGGTTTGCCTTTGGCATTTCAAAATGTGCTGAGGTTGAAAGAGAAGACAGTAATGATACAGAACAATTCTCCCATAAGCAGTGGCAAAAGTAATCTCGGAGGCATGGAGTGCAATGCTTTCACCGCTTTTGGGTTGTTAGTGACTATGAAGTCAAAAATATGTGATATTTTCTGTTTGTCGGACACAGAAACAGAATCTGGGTAAGAAAATTTTTTTAACGGACTCGACTAAGGCATTTTTGGTTGCTAGAATTTTCAATCTGTTGTGATAAAATTAGCCTAAAATAAATGTGCAATAAAAGCAGTACATTCTTTGCCTAAGAAAAAAATCCACTGGCCATTTACAGATCATGTGAACTCAGTTATTCAGTTGAGCTAAAAACATCAATTATCCCAAGCCTTATCTGACTGTAGATTTGGATATGTTTAACAATGGCACTGCCACGTATCAAAATGCATGACCAGCCACAGCCCTTTACCAAAGCAAGGAAAAGTTCCTACAAACAATGGTTGCTACCATTTAACAAAAGAGTCAGGAAGAAAAAAGGTAAGACTGAAAAACCTGCACCTCTGTCTCTATCCTTCAGATCTTCTCTCTGAAAAGAAAAAGCTAGTCTTCCTCTTCTGTCAGTCCACCCTTCCTTCCATATTACAGCATAAAGAAATGGGCTGCCTTCAACTATCACTCCTTGATGTCAAACAAGTAAAGCTACAGAAGATTATATTCTTACTTTGTTTTTTTCTCCTGCAAGCTTTTCATCAATCAGTAAAAGGATTCACCCAGTTGGTTCTGTATTGCCTAATCGGAGTGTACACCATGATCCAAGCAACAGCAAAAAAGTCGTTCAAGCACACCTGGTGCTCTGTGCTGGGTAAAGTTCACAGCAGCTGTTTTGAGTCCCAGAAAGACATCTGAGAGAAGCACCATAAATAACGACATCACATGGAGTCTCCCATTGCACAACCCACGTACATCTTTCCTGCTCAGGAATTTATGCCTCACACTCTTCACTGTCAGTCAAGAGCATGTTACAAACTATGTTTCCAATATGACCCAGAGGATACTTCGGAAAGTAATACAGCCCTCCTGTTGGCCAAGTCTTCTCAAAATACTCCTTCTACTCCATTACAAAAAAGACAAATATGTCTATAATCTTATCAAAACCACGGTCTTTCTCAAGAGCAAGCTATAGACCCACATGTGCCTTTTAAACATCATGGATGACCAAAACCAGTTCCGGCAAGTCTGACAGCCTGGCAGAAACTGAAGGGGGCTACTCCTTCGCAGACTAAGGATCTAAGTTCTTCTTCAGATATGCTAATGTAAAGTATTTTCTCAGTCTCCAATTTCAATAAATGCCAAATCTGAGCAGCTCCTTTTTAGGATTAATTCATTTTACTGCTAGATTAAAATTAAACCAAATTCTCCTAAAAAATCTCATTCCTAGGCCTCTGCAAGGAGAGAATCACTTTTCAAAGCAGTGTCTAGATATAACTAAGAAAGAAAATATATAGCTATTTTACAAAAATGAGATTTTTTTTTTCTTTTTCTGGAGTTTTGCCATGAATTGCCTTCGAGGGCTTGGTTCAGAAATTCCAAATTCAGTTTATTGTTTTTCTTATTAAGAACTAACTCCTTTTAGCAGTTTTGTTAATCTTGGAGTTTGAAGTTATTTTTATTACAGTAACGCCCAGAGTTTAGATATTCCGCAAAAAGATCAGGAATTATTTTTATTAAAGTAACACCCAAAGCTTAGACATTCTTTGCAAAAATGAGGCAAAGCACCTTCATTCTTAAAAAGGTTCTTAGTCTTTTCAACGCAAACACAGATTTCACAGATACAACTGAGCACTGAGAAGTTTCATCAGCCATTTTTAACCAGAAAACTGGGAAAAAAGTTATGAAAGTCGGATTCTTCTTGCCAGAAAAAAATCCTTAGCCTTTTGCTCTTCACACAATGCATGGTTTTTATCTTCCTCGCTTCTTGCCCTCTGTTATGGAAGAATTAGAACTGATTTCTACTCCCTGATGTCAGATTTCTCATGAGACATTTCTGCTGCCTTTGGGGTGCTCTGCCAGCAGTCAGTATATGCGGTATCTCTGCTCACGCTCAGTATCTGTCCCTCAGCCAGCAGGGAGTCCCACTGACCCAGGCAATGTCAGTTTCTGATGGAGCTTGTTAAGACTACAAAAAACTGGTTTGTCGCCCTTAACTCTTATGCCACAACAGAAACGGGGCTGCAATGTAAAGGATCTTACCTCCATTCTCGGGGGGCCTGAGGCACTGAAACCTTCTGTTCTTCACTGGCAGCTCTGTCTCAAGGACAAAATCAAGTGTTGCCTTTTTGTTTGAGTGGCTATGTTAATAAACAACATTCAGGTTCCTTACCATGACTAAAACACAGTTTAAGTGTTTGGAGGGGAAAAGGAACACCTTTTGATCACTACTTCCAATTTGGACCATAAGCAACCAAGACTGAAGACTCCACTTTGTCAGCAAGCCTCCTCCAAACACTGCTGCTCTTTAGGCATAGCAGGCCAAAGACATCATGGATTTAATTATACATTTTCTAACAAGGTGCTGCTTCCCCGTTGAAAACTGTCATTACGTGCCTTCTTCAATCTCTTTAATGTAGAAATTAGGGCTGGGGCAAAATCTTTTCAATTCCTCCGAACGAGATGTTAAGTTGCAACATATCCACCTTGCTCTGTGTAGCGTGTATAATTTCAGCTTGCTCAATAGCAGTGGCACTCCCGAATTCAGGAGGACTTTAAAAGGAGTGATTATGCTCACGGAAGTAAGCTAACGTGAATAAACTGCCCAGGCAACAGGGAGACATTCCAGAGCCCTGTGCTGTCACCAGGCTTTTGGCCAATGCTGCTTAATCATATACGCAAAACATAAATTACAGAAAGATTCACCACAGGTTAGAATATTCTCAATGAATAATGTTGTATTGTGCTGAAGAAGCTTCCCCTGCAAAATATCCTTAGACAAAAGCACTGGGATCTTCTCCCCATTTTCAGAGCTTCTACTGACATCAGCAGTACAAGTGGTATAGCAAAGGCTTCCTCCACGGGTCTTCTCAATGGATCAGGCACTTTTGGAAGGGAAGTTTGAGTGCAAGTTTAGGACCACTCAAACATCACACTGCTGAGATTCCTAACTCTGATGGTTAGCTATAAAGCACCACAGCAGCTGCTGCAGGCTATGCTCCCATCTGGGCTCAGCCGGCACATACCAGTTCACACTATCTGGGTATGTAGCACTGGACTGAAACTCAAAATGCTCGTGGCATGGAGGAAGATATTTTCACTACAAGGCCCACAGAGTTTACGATGTCTTCAGCTTTAAACACAGACACACTCATAGTTTAAAAATTTAAGACGCTCTTGAGCCTCGTCACAGAATTTATACAGCTCTATCCAAAATGCTTTGATCTTCTGTACAGCACTGAGCACAAACCCTAGCCAGCCACATTTTGGTTATGAGGAGAGATGACTTTTCCACCACTTAACAGAAGATTATAGTTTTCATGTAAGATTATAGTGTCATGGTTGTAACTCCATCTGAAGGCTGCAGTTACAAAGATCTGACTGCTCAGCAGCTCACATGGAGACAATAGAGAGGTCAGATTCTTAAAAACATCTGTTATAAGTGAGAACAACTTGTTAACACTTTTTTGCGGTACCTTATAGAAGTAAAGTTTTAACTGCTTAGAAAGTGTTCCCTCACATGCTTCATGTTATCAGACACCACTAAATCTACACATCATAATAGCTTTTTAAACAGGATTGGGTAAGATAGAAAGACTTCCCCCTGTACAGCATTCTCAAAAATAAACAAAACTGAAGATAACTTTGGCATGATTTTTTTAAAGGTCACAAACTTTCCCCATCCAAGACATCTAATGTATGAACAAAGTTTCACGAGAGCTTAAGAATCTGCTCCAGTGTACGTCTACAAGCCTGACTACTAAGAATGGATGCAAAAAAAAAAAAAAAAAAAAAAATCTGTCGTCTCTCTACCCTATCTACCTTTGATTTTAGGCGCTGATTTTTAACTACACACAGGATTATGGTTTACTGGGTAAAAATCACTGCAGAAATCTGAGGTAAAATTTCGAAAGCTGACTGCACCTTCCATCCCAACGCATACTTGTACTGTAAAACTGAAATATAAAACCCCCTGCAGAACAGTGTTTAGTTTCACTGGGACAGAACTTCAATGGCTGCAATTGCCAGGAAAACAAACCACAATCTGCCCTTCGCTCATGGCTCAAGCAGCATTCTTCGAACACCCTGGCACACACAAAAGGCTGGGGACCTGGAAAAGCTTTTGCTTTTGTTGCTCCTCCTTAGAAGCCTTTTATCTGAACAAGCAATTTTGTGAGATGCTCGTGCCACTACCTCAGGTCCATGAATACAAACGAAGCTGCATGCCTCTCCAGATTTCCAAGCGTTTCACGGTGCTTTCGGTGCCGCTGAGAGACAAACTGTAAAATTATAGTCTGCAGCCTGAAAGACGGCTGGGCTGGGTAAACTAGAAGGCACGAGTCCATTCTGACATGCTGCTTCACTAAAGCGACTGGAGCCGCACTGGGTGTGCGGGGCGGGCAACTGCCCCGGCGGAGATGCGCCATTGGAAAGGCTTCGCTCCCTGCCTGCCCGCCCGGGTGGGCAGGGCCGGTGGGAAGGAGGGAGGGCTCAGCTCTCCGGACAGGCACGAGCCCCGCGCCGGGACATCGCTACGGCGCCCTCGGGGCGATCCCGGGCGCGGGACGTGCTGCGAGCGCTCCCGCGGGGGATGCAAGGGAGAGTCCGCCCGGCCCCGCGGCGGCTCGCAGCCCGCCCGCGGGGATGAAGACGGACTCGGACACCCCTTCCCCGCCCCCGACCGCGCTTTCTCCTCGGGCGGCCCCTTCCCGCCTCGCCCCGGCCCCCGGCGAGGCGCCCCCTCCCCTCCCCTCGGCGCAGACGGGGCGCGGGGGACGGCGAGGGCGGTGCGGCCCCACTCACCGCCCGGCGGGAGCCTCCGGCCTCCGAGCAGCAGCGGCGGCAGCGGCGGCGGCACCGGCGGCAGCACCAGCGGCGGCAGATGCAGCTGCAGCAGCCGGCGCGTCCCGGAGACGGAAGTGCGGGAGGAAGTGAGGTCGCGCGGAGAGGAGACGGCGGCGCTTCCGGGGGGTGGATGGGGACGAGGGCAGAGCGCACCGGGGAGCTCTCTGTGCCTCATAAACCCCGCCGAGGGACGGGGAGGAGGTGCGGAGCCGGACTTCGCACGTGGGAAGGACATGGCACCGGCAGCCCCGGGGCTCCCGCGTCCTCCCCACTCCCCTTGGCCACCTCCCCCCGGCACCGCGGAGTGACGCCGGTGCTGTTTCCCGTGGTGATACGTGAGAAAGCTGTCACAGCGGGCCATGCTTCACCCAAACGAGCCTTTTCTTGGGGCACACCTTCTGCCACTGTCAGTTCGGCCCAGTTCATGTTTTACAGTCCCTACAGACACGAAAGTACAGATAATTTCAGTCTAGTAAGATTCGGTGCACAAAGCCAAGTTTCCTGATATCCAAATGGAACCTCAGTGCTGCTCACCACTGCTTCAACACTTAATATTTATTTCAGCATGGAATAGGAAAAAAACGTCTGGATTTACACTCCCAACTCTGCGCTGTTTGTTCACCATTTGGCCAACTCAAGTCATGTAACCTTAGGAATTACAGCATGATACATTTTCAAGTAGTTATCATGATTAGATGCTTTTATTAAGAAGTAATTTCCGCAGCATTCTTTAAATTGACTGATTTTGTGATTTACCTAGAAAGAAAAAGTAACTGCAGCATGAAGTCTCTCCTGGATAAGCTGTGACCTGTTTATACAGATTTTTACAGACAAACCCATTCTTTAAAACAATTTGACTAAATTAATCTAATCACCTTTGCTATTAACATTATAGTAATGGCTTTAAGAGTTATCTAGATGTGTAGCTCTCTGTGTACTTCTCGAAGTTTCTCCAGGAAAGGTTCACAGTATTGCATACGCAACCTCCAAATAAACAGAGAGCAGAACCTTTTTGCACTACCACCAGCGACACTCAGGGCTCTCAAAGCTGTTCGCCTTCAAGCAGTAAGGCCACAGTGTCTTCACACTTACTGACTGCATTCAACAAATTCAACAATCCATTATCAAGGAACACAAGGGTTTCCAGGCAGATAGATACTGCCTTGCTTTCTCTAGGGTGCTGTTGCCAGAGAAGGTAGGTGCTGATTTCCACAGTGCTAGCAGAGAGAGAAATAATTTAATCACTGGTAAGACTACACTTCTCTACCCTCAGAGGCTTCTCTGAGCAGGTCTGCCCTGTTTTGGGTACCTTCATGCTGAATTTTTCAGTAGGCACTCAGTTTACCTCATGAGGACTCAGCAAACAGCTACTAAGAACAAAGTTTTAGGAAGAGTCCCCTTCTTTTCCCCCTTGCCTACACATATGTATCAATCAAGAGGCATTGAATATAGCTCCGCACTGACTCTTATAATCAGCACTGGATACATATCCTGAGTTCCTATAATTGTGGGCTTCATTCCACTGAGAGCTGTACGCTTTCAGTCTGTTTTGGTGGCTGCTGCTGCTGTTCATACTTCCTCGCTGAAAAAAAGAAACACCAATCAACACCAGTTATATAATTTATTTTATACATGTATATATATATGTTTATGCATGTATAGATATCTGCAAATATATATGTGTAAATATGACAATAGAAAGAGACGTAATATCAGAGAACGTAGTTTCACCACAGCCACACATGGGGAAGTTTCAGTCACCATTTGGAACGTCTCTCCTTTAGTGTTTGGCCTTGAAAATGCTGAACAGTAGGGTCATAGCAAAATGTCAGTAAATAAATGGCAGGGAACTATGATTCCATTCAGGTCCTTTCATTAAAATAAGTAAAATTAAAGACTATGGCTTCAGAGATACTATTACAAATGACCTGAACAACTCATTAGTCACACGGTTGACCTCCACATTGCTCATCTCCTCCACAATACACAGGCCACAAGCTAACAATTACACTTACTTCAAAATTAAACTGGTTATCAAAGCAAAGGGAGATGAAAGAGTTGTGTGCAGTGGTATAAGCACCATCAAAAAATGACAGCAGGCATCTCTACACAGGAAGAACATCCTATCTTGTTCCTACAGAATGCAATGGCCTGGTCTAAGAATCTTTAAAACAGTCTTTGCATTTAAAAGGTGGTTTCAGCTCATTAAGTGTTTTTTCCCACATTCCCTCTAGGTATGCACATATGGCAGATGTAAAGGAAGGCCACGTGTTTCTCTGAATTGGGCCTCTGGAATAAGAAGGGCAAGGGGCTCTTTCCTGCCTCCATCCTGACCTTTAACATTAAGATGAGTGTGGCAACACTTGTTGGTACAGTAAAATTCTCATTTATTTTCAATATATGTGGTTGAGTTACTCATGATTCCACAGTCCTCTCAACATCTACAAATCCATCCACGTTTTGACAACATTCTGACATTCCAGGCTCTTTCACAGTTAAACATGGGATTCGTTTTGACATTTGCTTTCAGAGAACTGCACAGCCACTCTCTCCCTCCACACTTCCTCACACCTCAGTCCTTACAGCCCTGGCTGCTGCAGAAACCCTGCCCACATGGTGCCGCGGCTCTGCTCTGCTGTCCGCATCGCAAGCTCGAGGCCAGCCCTTTAAGAACGGACCCCAGTAGCGCCCACAGGCCCGAGGGAACCCCCTCTTCCCTCCGACTTACCGATGGAGTACATCTCCAGCTGCTGCCGCAGGCGGATCTTCTTCATGCTGTCGTAAAAGTTGGGCTCGGGCGGCGTCTCGGCGGCTGGGGGCAGGGTGAAGATGCGCATAATTCTCCTCTTGTTCCTGCGACGGGGGTTGGGGGGCAAGGCTGTGAGAGCTGTGCCCCTTGCACGTGGGGCCGGCGCGGCCGCTTCCCCCGCAGGGAGCCCCCGCTGCCCGCAGGGAGCCCCCGCCCCGCCCCGCCCCGCCCCGCCCCGCCCCGCCCGGGCCTCCCCTCACCGCCGCGCGTAGACAAGCAGGGCGAGGCTGGCCAGCACCACCAGCAGGTACACGTTGGTGGCCTCATTCCACGCCTCGTGCACCGAGTAGTCGATGGCGCCGCCGTCGCCCAGCGCAGCCGATGAGCCGCCGCCGCCGCCGCCCGCACCCCCGGCCCCCGCCACGGCCGCCATGGGGGAGCGCGGCCGGCAGGGGCGGCCCTGCGGCCGCCCCGGGAAGTGACGTCAGGGCGGTGTGAGGCACCATCGCGGGGGGCCCCGAGGGGCGCCGTCGATGCTAATTAATACTAATTAATGCTAATCGTTAACTGTGTAACTGGCAGCCGGTGAACATCAATGCCTCTGTTTGCTAAAATTGTATGAATAGTAAAAAGTTTTGGTAGTTGGCGTGCCTGATTCGTGGGATACCACCTGGGCTTGTGTGACTCAAATAAATAACAGAATCTCAGAATAAATTAGGTTGGAAAAGACCTCTGAAATCATCGAGTCCAACCTATGACTGACCATGTCAACTAGACCATGTCACTAAGACGTCCAGTCTTTCCTTAAACATCTCCTGGGACAGGGATTCCACCACCTCACCACCTCCGTGGGCAGCCCATTCCAATGTCTGATCACCCTTTTCTGTGAAGAAATTCCTCCTAATATCCAACCTAAACCTCCCCTGGTGCAACTTGAGACTATGTCCTCTCATCCTATTGCTGGTTGCCTGGGAGAAGAGGCCAAACCCCCCTGGCTACAATCTCCTTTCAGGTAGTTGTAGAGAGAATAATCAATGTCTCTCTCGAGTGTGTAATTATCTGCTTGTTGCACACTGGGTAGAGAATCCAATTTTACTCTACCATCTGTGAGGCCCTGGGGCACTTCCCCAAACTTTCATTTCCCCCCCAGCTACTGGACCCTTGGGGATAGGACACACAGAGGGGTCTGCTTCTCTCCCAGGGATATGGGCACAGGGGATATAAGAAGTCCTTTCTCCTTTGTGGTGTTCAAGGATAAAGGAGCAGATGGTTTGGGGAGCAAGAAGAACTGTGAATTCAGCAGCTCTGGGAGCCTCACAGGCATGGAGTCACCTGCCTGGGCTGGAGCTCATGCAGTGGCAGTGGAATGGTGGGATGTAGTTCTGCAGTGCATGGTGATGAGAGAAAAAGAGGTTCAGATTGTCACAAGCTCTTGCTTTTCACATAGGAACTGAATTTGACAGTTTAGGTTGTCAAAATAGAAACAGGGCTTTCTGAAAGGTCTTGCCTTTTTTTTTTTTCTTTCCCTACGCCAAAGTGGGAGTTGCTGGATGTTCAGATGCTGGAGCAACATAGCTTACTCCTATGCTCCATATGCTCCTGATGCCAAAAAGCACAATTCTAGGATAATGCTTTGGCAGAGCAAGCATTTCAATTTAGAACCTTGAAAAGTTGCCTGAACTGCTCAATGAGATGCAGGTAAACTAGGCTGGTTCTAACACACACATACACAAAAACTTTTTTCCTCCCCTACTGCCTGAGGCAGCATATTTGAACTACATGAGAGGTTAGGTATGCTGTTCTCTATACCCTTCCCCTTCTTTCTATCCACCTCTGCCCTGATACTTCCTTTTATCATATCTTCCTTCAGATAGTAGGTATATTACAATGTAGACACTAAGGAAATGGTTCATCTCCATTTGCTTTATGCATATTTGGGATATGTGCTTGTGTTGCAGTTATTCGTCTTCATGCTTTACAAGAAAATAAGGGGAAAAAGCCCAAGTATTTTTTAGTGCATGATTTATCTAACCTATGTCAAACATTCAGAATTACACCTCCTGTGTCCAGGAAATGCCCTGACCCCTTACCGTGTGGAAGGAGTCAAGACACCTCGCTTGGAAGGCACTTGCTTGACAGATGTCTAACCTGGGGAAACTTTTTGGGGGAGCTGTGTTCTCAGTGTAAGATGTGCCAAGTCTTTCTCTTTTCATGTATGAAACAAATTCATTTTAAGAGGCCCCAGATCAGGACATAAAAGGATATGAGTGAAAATGACAAAATAAAAAATAAAAACCTAAGGCACTGTTGTCATGAGAAAAGTTCCTTGCCACACATGATGTGGGAAAGAAGGATAGACCAGCAATTAGACATAATTCTAGGTCATTAAGTTGGGATGGCACCCATGCACAGAACTGTGGAAACCACTAAGAGAGAGAGAAAAAAAGTCACTTATGCAACATGACAAAAGACAGTTAATTAAGCATGGTTTCACAGGGATCTTAAACAGTTTCTTGTGAAATTGAGGCTTTTTGTTTGCTTTTTTAGTTTGTTGAACTTTTTTGCTAACAGGCTTGACAAGAAAGTATTACACATCTTTGGAAGAAAAGTGGAAAGAATAAACATAAGTAACTTGGGGGCTCTTTATATTTCATTACTATCTCTAGACCTCAGCTGAGATCAGGTTCCCTTGGATGAAGTGTAGAGAAGCTGTATTTAAGCTGTAACTAAAAGCAATTTTTGTATTAACCCTACAGGTTGCTCTGGACAACTCAGGAAGGGGCTGGAATGCCTCAGGACTCTGCACACAGCTTCCCATCCAGAGGAAACCAAGGCCTGCATCCATAAAGCATGACTTCAGGTCCTGGGATTTTCTCTACAGCCTCTAGCACACAAAACCAGACTTCACCTCACTCAGCAAGTGCCTGGTTCATTTGATTTAATGAAATGCTTGATTTAAGTCTCAGATAATCCACCCGCCCCCAGCCTAGAAGACAGGCAGAGACAGAGTTTCTTCTCCCACATACTCCTCTGAATTTAGCAAACGTGAATCAGGGGGGAGGATAGGATTAGACTGAGGAGCACATCTGGTACTGCACTGTGTGTCAGCCTGGCAAACCTGAGGAAAAGGGGTGATCTTCCATTTACTGGCCTGTAGAAATAGGAATTCTGGGGGTGCAGGCCTTCTGCATGACTTCCTTGAAGAATCTGGTTCAAATAGCAAAGTTGGTTGACTCTTAAGCCTATACGTTATCTTCTCCTAGTACACTGTTATTTCCTCTTATAGCTTGGGCTTTTGTTTCAATCTTAGGCTCCTAAAGCACGTTCAGAAATGGGAATGCAAGCTGCTGTTGAACTTGGTCAGAGCAGAGTCAGGCCTTGAAATTGTCATTATCTGTACAAGAAATGGTGTGACCTGTCTGTGTAGATTATGTAGCATATTTATTTGTAGCTTGGATGGTATGGGAAGGGATAACCAATTCTTGTGTATGCTGTTAATACATGAAGACATAAGTTGTTTTGTATTTTCTTATACTAAAGCTGCTTTTAGGGAAAGGACTGTCATTTTGTGCTGTGCTTTTATAGCATCTGACCTCCAGGATCCTAACCTGTGACCGAAGCATATAGGCACCAGACTAATAATATACAATATGTGGCATTGGTATAAGCTAAATTTACTTAATGAAGCCCCAAGTTTAGTTGCTAGATTTTCATCATTACAGGCAAATAATCTTGGGGTTTTCAGATGAGTTAGACCCTGCCCCTCCCGCCCCCCTACCTCAGGAACGAACTCTTGGAGAGAAAAACACATAAAACTTACAACTTTTACAAAAGTGGGAACTTTGTTCATTCCACAAAGAAATACAGAGTGCACTTGATAAAAGTACCTACTTTGGTCTCATAGATTTATCAAGAGAATTGCTGAAAAGGGTCTTCCAGCTCTTCAGGGAAAGAATTTGCTTTCCAAAAGTCGTTAGCATCCAGCAACTACTTTAAATTTGACTGAAAGCTACTGAATGTTACCAGTTATGAAAATCCAGTTACTTCATATCCAAAATGTGAACTGGAACAGTAAGCTTGGTCTTTTGAAAATTATGGCCAAAGAATCTGTTTGTGTGTCTATATATAAATATATAATTTTTAATGGATTTTGAGTTACCCAGAGCTAAACAGAATCAGAAATTGCTGAGACATAAATATCACTCTAATGTAAATATATTCATCATTTAATCCTGATAAATACTGGATTATAGACTTCTGAACAGAGACTGACAATTATTGGAAATCATGTGGTCATCTCAAATATACAGTACCTCAATTTAAAAAAACCCACACAATCCTTTTTCTTTTTTAAAAGCACATCTAGTATATAATTTATTTGGTTGGGCTCAACAAATATACACATTATATCATGCTAGAAGAACTTGAGAACCACTTTTTTCTTGTTCCCAGGGTCTCTTGACTGTTGGTAAGAAATTACAGTCATAATGATAGAATCAGTTTACAGTTGCAAATTCTGCCAAATAGCTCACAAATTATATTTGGCAAACAGCACTGCCTCTGTTTCACAGAGATAATGATCTGATGTTTTGTTTATGTGGCACCAAAGGAAAATATTATTTTAGAGCTTGTGACAGAATTTCAAAAAGTTTGTGTGGCAGTACAAACTTCTGCTACATTTAAAAGTTATCACTCTGTTAAATGCAGAGTAACAAAGATTTTCAAAGTATCCTTCAAAAAAATCAAACAAATGTTCAATTAAATACATTGTGTCCATTTTATTTTCTCAGCATTTACCCTGACCCATATAGCAGCTGGTGTGGATATTCATGCACTACTCTTTACCTCTGACAGTGTCGAACATACAGAGGAGTCGCCATGTAGGCTGCTCACCTTTACAGGATTCAGTGTTATAGAAGTGCTTTTAGGATGTGGTCTGAAATCCACTGCACAAAATGGGAAATACTACATCAGACTTGACCCACCTAGAAGCATGCAGCCAGTAGGTGGTTTGGAAAGGGAAACAGAATAACCTTGAGAGTGCTGTTCTTTGGATGACTCTGAAAAGAAAGAGACAGGAGCAGTGGGTTTGAACTGAATGTGGGACTCTGCTCTAAGACAGGTGGTTTCTATTCTGTAAGCTGTAACCTACCTGGTAAAGGCTAAACTTTACTGGTAAATCCACTGGGAATTTTCTTCTGGCAACACCACTGGACCAAGAATAGAACATACCATACCAGCAGTGGATCCAAGTGCCCTGACACAGTTGGAAGCCAGCCTGTCAGCAGGCTCAGCTAGCATGCCCTAGGTCTCCCTGTCTCCTCTACTGCTGGCACAGCAGTGTCCCAGGAAAGTTCAGTCCAGGAACCAGGTGCTACTTCTTGAGTCTGGGAGGTGGTTTCTGCTTTGATTCGTTGTCTAGTAGCTGGTTGGGTGAGTGTGGGTAGGATATGCTGTGGGATTGCTGCAGGGATGGCAGAGGAGGCATTGCCCGAAAGGGAAGGGCAAGGTGGTTACAGGCACTGACCTCAGCAAAAGGGTTATCCTGTTTCTGGAGAGGGGCCAGACCCAGGGCCTTTATCTTGGTGATGACAGCAAACCAAAGACCTGGAATGACTGGGATCATATGTACCTTCACACTGATCACCTTGGGTGGTTTGGGGAACCTCCTCTGGAGTTTTCTGAAGGAGATAAGCACCAGTAGCTGTCCTTCTCCTTTTGCATCCTTGTGCAGCTTCTTTGACTGGACTTTTGGGATGGAAAAACGGGGATACAAAAGGAAATATGGCAATAACCATCCCCAGAGAAGTATCTTTTGTGGGAAGAACAGGGAATGTGGGACCCTTGATCTGAGCCTGAGATAAAAGCCATCAGCTGTTGTTGAGGTTAGGCAGAGCTGTGGCAGTGGTCTTAGCAGGGAAAGTCATATACACTGGTCTAGAGCTGGCTGGGGAGTGGATGAGGAGAGAAGGGCTTGCAGGCTTCCAGCTGTGAACAGGCCTCCTCCTGCCCTTCCTCTTTTGATGTTTTCCACTAGACATACAAGAGCTGCTCGCACTGAGGCAGCAAAGTCCCTAAAGATTTATCAAAGGCTGTCATTGGTGGTAAAAACTGGAATGCCCAGAAAAGAGAATTGGAAAGAGGGGAGTCAACAGCATGCAGGGCCGTCCTGCCTTCTCCCCTCTCCATGAGGCCTTGTCTCTTCCCTTTAAGGGAAAAGAAGCTGGAACTGTGGGAAGGACTGGATTCATGCAGTCTTGAGATTGCAAAAGGGATTAGCAGGGAAGGACAGAAAGATGCATAAGGTACAAATGTGTGATTTTACCGAAAGACTGGAAGGAGGTGACATGCAAACAGTACACAAATACCATGAGCAAGTTAGAGGTGGTAACCCCTTCAACTGGCAGGTGTGGCTCTTATAACACCCCTTATGTCTATCTGTCTCGCTACTTTAAACTCACTAATGCAAACCCAATGAGATCTTTATGGAAGTTTGTTAGGAAAATACTGGCTTCAAGGGCAGATTCTGGCTATGTTTGGGCATGAGAGGCTGCAACTGCTAATAACTAAAGCTAAACTGACCTTCATGCTGCCATCTAGTGTTTCCTCATAGACAGAACCAACATCCAAAAAAAGAAACTTTGCAGCTCCATAATGCTGTATTCAGAACAAATGTAATTTATTCCTGATGAAATACAATGCTGGACAACACACAGGAGATGGAATGGGTAAGAGACATGTGGAGAACCCACTGCTCAGGGGGAATGTTTAGGGAGACATGTTTTCTTAAAACATTTGTAATTATTTCATCCAGGAACAGAGAGAGTCATCTCCACTGCAAGATGATTATTCAGCAGCAGAATCTGTCCTCACTTTTTTCACTCTGTGAAACTAATATGGCTGTTTGTAAGGTGCAACAGTACACAACAGAGAAAGAATCCTGACAAAAGCTAGTCTTAACTGAGAGAGACTAGCATAAGAAGCTTGGCAGGTTCTTCTTGCCTGTCCTTGCTACTCTCATAAACAAACAAATGGGATGTTTATTCACAGTCATCAGATGCTGATTTTCCTTTCAAGTGTACATGACAGCTAACAAAAGGTAACAAGTTATTGTGGGTGGAACATGCAAAAGATTTGACTCTTGGCCCTTCAAAGCTTGGTCCCTGGCTTTGAGGAGCTGTAACAGGACACTCTTCCAGCTGTTGCACATCCTGGATTCATGCTGGAACTGTAGAACTCTAGCCTTAATAATTACAACTCAAGAGTTCATGGGCTGGATGATGCATTTACAACAGATAGAGCATTCTTTTTCCCCAGACTTCTTTTAGGTGTTTTGAGTCGAAGTTCAAAACAAACCCGAAGCATCCAAAATCGCTACTCTCTTTTGAAGACGCTGTCTTCTGAGATTTGCCTCCTGACAACCTGAGCAGGAAAGCTGCAAGGAAAGACTGCACAAGTGAAAAAGGGCAAAAGTCAGCTAATTCAAGGAAACAGACTGTCCAGAGGGGAAGCCATAATCAGCAGCCTTTAAAGGGCTCCCGAGGGCATTGTATGATATCAGGTACAAATTTACTAATTTGCAGGAAAGTTTTCCCATTTATAATAAAATTTTGGTACCAGGATTTGAACATTATATATGTGAACTGACTGCATGTTCTCAGTGCAGTCATAATGCAGCTTGTTTAGGTGAAGAGAAACAGCAGCACAGAAAAGAATAGAACCAAAGTCTTCAGCAGAAAGGACCATGTACTTCTCTGCTTACAAGTTAAAACACGCAAGTGGTCTCAGGTCCTTAGATCCTTAAAAGACCTCATCCACAGCACAGGAATTCCTCATGTGCGCAAAGGTAGAGTCCACATTTCTGAATCACACTATTCCTGTTTTTTCACCAAGAGGACAATTGCATCCCAGACCCCAGTCCCATCAAACTGAGCCTACTGCTGGATTAAGGCATCATTATTCTTCCTCTCCAGCTGTTGGTACCAGGCTGTAACACCTATGTAGGTACCACAAGCCTTTTCCTAACACATCGAACAACGCTGCCTTTTAGCAGTCTTTTTTTATGCTCAGTGCTCTTTGAATTCACACCAAATAGAGTTGTATGCCTGAATACAGGGCTTTTCTTTTCCAAACCTTGTGTTTAATGCTCATTACTATGGAAGGAAGTCACATTCTCTTTCAGTTCCTTGTTCTCCTCCCTTCCATTGAGTCATGATGACACTCAGCAAGGATAAGTGAATGAAAAAAAGATATGCTTCAGCTCTCTTCCAAAGTGTTCAGGACTTCTGTGGATTAAAAAAGAGCAAGAGACTCCTGTTTTACAGCTTCGTCTCTAAAGAGCCCATCTGAGAATACCAAGGGACAAAGGCTTGAAAACCAAGAGCATATGTCTGTAAGCAGACTCTTCAGGATCTGCATCATCTGCTTGCTTACAAAAGTAGCCACATGCTTGCTGGTGTGGGATACAGGGACAACAGAGCAACGGCCATATGGCTCCAAAAACAACCTATTCCCCATCCAGCATGGAGAGACTGCCACTGGGGCTCTGGCACTGAGGCTTACCAAAATCTGAAGTGAACTGGGATACTCCTTTCTGAGTGACCACTGTTTTTACTCCATGGGAAAGTGGATGAGGGCTTTGTGGATACAAACGGGCCAAAGCCACAGGAATTAGCACAAAGCTTGTGGGGGGCATGCCATGGTCTCTGCTCCCCCATCCTCTGCCAACCAATTGAGGTGGACTAATTTTTTTTAATTATTTTTCAAGATATTTTTTGTGTAAATGTTGCAAAAGAGTACTTATTATTTTTTAAGGAACAAATTTCCCCTGCACCCACACAATTTATTTTCTCTCTCTCCTCCTCTTCCAATAATAGATTAAACATACCAATGGGAAGCTTGCAGAGTTCTAGGATTGGGTAGATTTATTTTTTTTTAATCAAAAGGTACGAGTTCAGTTGTTCTTTTCTTCTGAGTTCTGGGCACAGAGGCTTCGCCCTTCAGATAATCTACATAAATAGGAAGGACATCAACTTCAGTATGTTGTTTGCCTCATGATTCACTATAGCATTTCCCTAGTACCAGGCATGGCTGCCTCTCGAATAAGCAGAGTTAAAACTTTCCTGTAGGTGTCTAAGACCTCTCGGGCAGAAGGTCGTTCCACCGGGTCCTTCTTCTTACATGCTGCATGGATGTCAAACAAATGCAGTCGTACAATGTCACTTCCTTCAACATGGCCCAACAAAAAGTTGGAGACATCTGGGATTTTCCAGATGTCTGTTTTCTCATCATAAGGAGGCATGAGGTCATCTTTGAATGGCACATCTTCTCCATAGGGCCAACGCTGCTCAGGAGCTACAAACTCACCCTGGAGCTCCCGATGACCGCACTTCACCAGTCTGCCAGCACTCCTGTTCACAAGAGGCAAAGCATCCAAATCATTCACTAGGATGTGAAAGTCACTTGTCAGGAGATACTGAGAGAGGACCTTGTCCAGGTCATTCGAGTCGCACATCACTAAGGTGCCCAGAGGGCTGCTGTGCAGGTAACGAATGACACTCACATAGTCTATAGCAAGCATCAACCTGTGATGCCAGGTGTTCATGCTCTTGTATTTGGGAATGTGTAGAGTTTCATTCAGACCCCTCAGGGAGCCAAGAGGATGGTACTCGGTGAGGATTGTGAACTGCTGCTCACAGTAGCCAAGCAGCCGGACAACGTGCTTGCTCTGCAGTGCTTTCAGCATCTTCAGTCCATGGAGAAAGTCCTCCTTCAGCTCTGAGTTGGTGAGCTGCGAAAGGACCACTTTGTTTTCCTTCCACTCAGAAAGAAAGACCTGAGAACGCACAAGAGACACATAAGACACATGGAGAGCCTTCTATGAACTGCTACCAGCTGCTGCTGACCTCTGACTATGATGTTTAGTCACAACTGCAAATTGCAGTTACCAGGCACAGTCAGCCTTAGGTAGGGCCATGTACCTGCCACAGCAAGCCCTTACCGATGTCATAATTACATCACGATTTCCTAAGTTTTCTTTGAAATGGGCAATGCAGGTGAGTTATTTCATATCACCCAAACAGACAGCCTTACTCTGCCATGATTGTACCATGCTCCACAAGCACTTCACTGATTTCTTTGATTTTGCTCGTGTAACTGGAAGTCATTTGGTATCAGAGAGGTGGCCCAGGTCATGCTCTCCTACCTGTTCAGTTCACCTTATCAGTAGCCATATGCTCCTGGATGTCTACAGTAATTAGCTGCTGTGAGGATAGTCATAACAGCAGTATGGGCACTAATTAGCCAGCAAACTGTGAAAGCCCATTATCTAGGAGAGAAGAAAGGAAAACCAAACTCACCTTTTTCACAGCACCTTCACCAACACATTTGAGTTTCCTGACTTCCCTATTTATAGCCTCGCAGGAAAGCCACGGGGAACAATTTTTCACTGATCCCAGTTTGAAGTGCCCAAAAGGACAGAGGCTGGGGTCCGTTTCAGTGTGTCCCAAAGAATTGTAAAACTTGTTGAGGTAGAGGTAGAGAAGGACATTAAGGAGCAGGACGGCCACAAGAAGTAACGCCAGCGAGATGGACGACACCTCTCTGGGAAGAAACTCTCTCCTAACGAAGTGCGGTTTTTTTTCCATGGCCTTGCCCTCTGCATTCTCCGTGAAAGACGGAGGCTAAGCAGGACCCTCTTCCCAGCCCGGGGATGGACGCCTGTGGAGTTTTCTCAGCGCCGGCAGCCCAGCCGCCCCGCAGACACCTCCGCCCCGAGCCTGCAGCCTGCGAAGAGAGGCCACGCGTGGCGGCGGGACGTGCTAAAGGCGGCTTCGAGCTCGACGCTTGCCCCTCTGTCCATCCTCCTGATTTTCCAAGCGGGCGGGCCCAAGCTGCCGGCCGCCCCGGGTAGGGACGCTTGACCCCGGAAAGCACGGAGGAGCGCGGCCGTGCGGGGCGGTGGCGGCGCCGCCCCGGGGCGGAGCGCAGCGCGATGGCGGCGGCGGCGGGGCTGGCGGCCGCGGTGGCGGCGGCGCTGGGCGCGCTGCTCATGGCGCCGGCCCTCACGGAGCCGCCCGGACACGGGTCGCCCGAGGGCAGCGCGCCCGGGCCCCGCGCCGGGGCGGCGGCGGCGGCGGCGGTGGCGGAGCGGCGGCCGCCGGGGCGGATGGACCAGGCTCTGCTGCTCGTCCGCAACGAGCTGCCCGCTCCGGGCCTGCGCCTCGCCGCCCGCTCCGGCTCCTGCCACCAGGTGAGGGGCTGTGCCGGGCGTGGGTCACCCCCCGGCCACCGCTTCTGACAGCCCGGCCCTCGGCGAGGCTGCTCGGCTTCTCTGGCGTCTCCCCGTGGCTTCGTCAGGTTGCTTCGCTCCGGTTTCACCTGCGAGCAGGACGCGAAGAATTCCCGCAGCAGGAGCTGCTCTAGCCCCGTGACAGCTTCCCTTGTTTTTGCCACTATGCGAGGCAGGACCCCCTTTCACTCTCCTTTGGCACTAATGAGCTCCCTTCACCCTCTTCTTCCACAGTGCTTGTATCAGTTCCTGGCGTTTGTCCCACCAAGCAACGAGAGCCTGAAAAAGCCAGGCACGGCGTCGGTAATGGTTGATACGCAGCATCCACTCACCCTGATGCTCAACAGCTCTGTGGGTGACAGAGAGCTCTGCAAGTACGTGGCCCAGCCCCAGGGAATACATGAATAACTCTATCCTATATTTTGTATTTTTTTTTCCTTGGAGGCATATGACTACTCACACACCCTTTGTCCCAACTGTTTAGACCTAGAGTTCAGTCTTTGTCCCACTGCTGGAACTGCGGCATACATTGTAATTGTGCTGAAAGGACATAGGTGCAAGCAGGAGCCAGAATGGTGTTCACTGAGGCAGCATGTGCAAGCACCTGGTTTCTCTTGCAGGGAGTCTGTAGTTCAAGAAGACTAATGATGGCAGTGCATGTGTGGTGAAAAATTGGTGTTGGGCTATGGGAGGGTAATGCTTGGCAAAGACAAGGTCCTTGCTAGATCATGCTGTTAGTCCAAGTTTTTGTCTTGCCTGTCCTAAAGCATTAGGGCTCACAGCCCCCCTAAATGCTGCTGTGGTACCTGCATGTAGTGGTGGCGGCTCAGCAAGTTTAATTTTTTTTATCCTTTGCAGGATTCAGTATCATTTTGGAGAGTTTGGCAATTATTCCCTTGTGGTAAAGGCCCTAACTGCAAACATGGAAACTGTTTCTTGTGACCTAATCATCAATGAAGGCCCTATCAACAGCTACCTCCGTATGTAATGCTCTATTTTTCTCTTTAATTCTACAACTTGCATGTCTCCCAGAAGAACCACCTTCCTAAGAAGCCTGTGCAGCCACTCATGCTGTGCTGAAGAGTTGTCATGGGCTTGCCTCTCTTCTTTCTCAACATCTCGCTTCCTTATGTTATACACCCATCTTGAGGCATTGACCAGGATCAGGCCATATATCTTCATGTGATATATGGTATGCCCACAACCTTTTTGCTGCAGGGTTTAGTCCAAAAAAATCAGTGGGTATGTGTCCAGAGGGAGATACTGTCATAGCTAGTTTGTTTCCCCGCATGTTTATGTATGTACACAGAATCCTCCCTCTTCTTCCCTCTGTCTTGCTTCTCAAAAAATTGGAAACAATTCCCACAGTGTTTGGATTTTTGTTTGTTGTTGCGGTTTTAATTTTAAACCTGACATTTTTCTTTTTTTGTTCATCTCTTTTCCAGGACTGTTTCAAACTCTTGACTACGTCTCTTCCATTCTTCTCCTTTACATTGCATTATTTTTCAGTCTTTCCAGTTTCCCAGCTGTAAAGAAAAATTCTCCATGCTTGCAAACTTGGTGTATTGTCCACTCCCCTGTCTCCTCCATGTTGAGGCTGTTTCAAAATCTCTATTTTTATTCTTCAGAATATATAGCACATCAGCTCTTCTCTCACTATTGCCTTGTGATGCAATGCAGTTCTATTTTTACCTTTTTTATGCCAACATGTGTAGTCCCTGAGCTGCACTTTGAAACTAGCCTGCTTTTGTGTTGGGTTGTTCTGGGGGTTTGTTGTGAGGTTTTTTCCCTCTGGAACTCGGGCTGGGGATGTGTATTGCATGGAGAAGGTGGTGTGATGATTGGTGGGTTGGGATTTTTGTCATGTTTGTGTCATGCTTGGCCAAGCCCAAGTCGCAGAATGATTTTATTAGATCATTTAAAGAGTTGTGTTCTTCTCTTTCTGTGTAGCTATTCTCTTTGCTTTCCTGGTTTACATGGGGATCCTTGCTGTCCTGATTGTTGGGCGCCTTTTTATGAAGTAAGTGAACAGAAATTCCTCCTTGCACGTGAAGTGGGGCCACCAGTTTAAAAACATGCGAGAGTGTGGTAATGCTTCAGAGTCCCACTTGTAGCCCTGCTTGCAGATCATCAAATCCTATTATCAGGTTGCCATGTGCAAGTTATGCTGTAGTAACTGTCTGTGCAATAATAAATGCACAGCAATGTGATTTTGCTTGAGGGATATCTTGCAGCCTTGTTAGCTTGTGAGCAGAGCAGTTACTGCAGAGCAGCTGATGTCCACTGTAAGCTCATGCACACTCTGCCTCACCCTCCTATGACTTGTTCCTGGGTCTAGCCTGGAATCAGTAAGCAAAGTCAGTGGGACCTAAATGTGTGTAGCATATGCAACCTTCCACCTTGTGTACTTCATGGCATGAGTCATCCTTGCCTGTAAGCAACTCAAGAATAAAACCCCCAAGCCTGAGCTTGTCAGTGTAATTACACAGCTGGACTTAATTGAGATCCTAGGTACTGGCTGAATGTCAGTACCTGTGTGAGCTGTAAAAACAGAAATAGGGACTGTCCCAACTTTTGATTTATGCTGCTAAATAGTTGCTATTAAAATGAAATTGACTCTAAAGTACTTCTTGTTTTGTTTCGTGTTTTAAACTGTTACTAATTTTCAGAATTGATCCAGTCAGAAACTGGGTTTACAAGAAACTGAACCCCAGAGAAACTGATCGTCTGATTAATTCTGTGAGTGACCACACTATCTTTAGTTTGCATTCTGTAGTGTTTTCATCTCTGAGGAAAACACACACTATTTGGACATCCGGAGACTTGTTTGTTACTAATCATCTTCCCTTTGGCGTGTTCCCCTTAGCAAATCTTTTCTTGATGTCAGAGGCAATTTTATGTCAATGAAGAGTGTTTAGAATGGCTTTCCATGCAAGTTTAGTGGATTCCCTGTAGACCTCTTGCAAGTTTTGAACATACAGCTTTGTGCCCTCTTTAGTTCCCTCGAAGCAAACGTGTTGGTGAAAATACTGGCCCCTTCTGGCATAGTGTAAGGGAAGGGAAGAAATGACACCCTTCATGTCTGCTTCCCACACAGCAGGAATTTTAGCAAAAAACTGAAGCCTAAATTTCTCTGGTACCCCTAGAGCTGGCATTTCTGTGTGAACCCCGTTTTGTACTAGAATGTAGATAGTTCATCACAGTCTGGACTTCACATCTAGGCCAAACCTGGTCCAAACCCATCTAGAATAAAAAGACTTGGAAGCAGAGCTCTGCAGCAATTCTTGTAGTTTTTCATCTCTATAGCTGTGATGGAGTGATCTGCTTCTTTATGCTGTCACTGAGGCTGATCAGAGTAGTTTAGGAAACTCAATTGCAAAGAAGCCACTCCTGCATTTAAAAAGATTCATTTTCTGCTAGTTTAGCTCTCAAAGCAGTCTCACTGTGGTGTCAGACAAGTTCTGATGGGATGGGATGAATCCTTTTTGAGGGTCAGCAACTGGATTTGCTCAGCTCTGTTGTAAAGCAGTACTCACAGTGATGGCAAGTCTTTGGCTGATTTGGACTGGACCCAACTCTCATGAGTCTCAAGCACAGGCTCTTTTTACTGAGCTGTTGTTTCCACCTGGTCAAATGTGGAGTATGGAGCATCTGCAATCATTATTGCAGTATGGTGGAGCCAGGAAGAGGTTATTGGTAGCAAGTGAGGAAACAAAAGGAAGACAGGGAGAATAAAGACAGAGTTTGTGAAAGTTTGGAGTTTGCTGACCTCTGTTCCCTAGGCAGCTGGTGCAGCTGCTGACTTGCTCTTCATGTGTCTGTTTTTTTCCCAAAGGAGCTTGGATCCCCAAACACAACAGACTCCATTAACTGTGATCCTGCCCCGCATTCGTGGAACACAGCCTCTCGGCAGCGGCTGCATTCCCTGGACACATTCCGAGGGTGAGCATAAGATCTTGCTCAAAAGCATTCCAAGGGGAATGAGGTTTTTCCAATGGCGGCTTGACAGTGTATGGAAATATATAGCAGATGGACAGTTCAAGGTGGTCTGTTTTACTTGGAAGTTAAGCAAGGTTTTAATTTCAGATTTTCCAAAACACTTTGCAGTTGATCTAGTCTGAAGAAACATTAAAGTTGTGATAGAGGGTGGAAAAGAACAACATGTGTTCAGTGTGAAAATGCTTCGTGAAGGAGCTTACTTCAGTTCGCTGCCACCCGTGATCTTTGAAACACTGCTTCCTGCTTGGTAAAGCTGGAAACCTTGTTGGAAAACTTGGAGATCTTTCTTTAAAAATAAAATAAACCAGATCTCACAGTTAGAAATGTTTTAGTGGGGGTAAACAGTAACTTTGTGTTCATATATATGTATTTCATTGACATGCAATACTTAGTGTTTTCTTGTCTTTTTAGGCTCTCTCTTGTAATTATGGTGTTTGTTAACTATGGAGGAGGAAAATACTGGTTCTTCAAACATGAGAGTTGGAATGGTAAAGTACAATTGAGACAGTTAATCTGGGTTTTAACTGCAGCAGTGTCTAGGTATGGTTAGCATTGCAGCTGCTGCAGTGAGCTGTTGTTCAGCTGAAGGCTGGCATGCTGTGCCAGTGTGCCTCTGCAGGGTGTCTGGCCTGTCGGGTTAATGGACAAAGAAGTGTATGGTCCTGCTCATCACACAGCAGCGGGATGGTTTCACATCACAGTCTGTGTGTAACCTTTTGTCACAGAGGTTCACATCTTCAACTTTTCTGTGTTAATGACCACAGTCAAGCTGATGTTGCTCAGTGCTGTAAAAACATAATGCCTTGACTGACAAGCTGATGGGGAAGGAGTTGGGCGTTGTGGTGCCCCAGTGGAGAATAGCAAGGATCCCATTCCTGAAATCTTTTCCAAGGCACAGCAATGAGTTCTGACCCTCTTCATGAAGAGTGGTAAAAGCAGTGAACCAAGATGATTAGCTCTTTATAAGTTTTGTTTGTAACATGTTTTAGATTTGGGGACATCAAGTAATTGCAAGCAGTCTGCAATTCCTCTAGAATCTCAACAATAATATTGTTAAAATTTAGGGAGGGTTCAAGGTAAATAATGTGCTCCTTTGTATTTCTCTGTAGGATTAACTGTGGCTGATCTGGTGTTTCCATGGTAAGTTTTCCTGAAGAATACTTCTTGTATGAAGTGATTCTTTATGTTAAGGGTTGCAAGCAGGACATTGGGTGCACCTTGCCTCCAAGTAGAAATGTATTTGGAGGGGTGAATTTGTCTTGAATCTGCCCCTCCAGGTAACCACAAAATCCTTATGAACCAGTAGAAAGTAGAAGAGCTAAGTGTTTTTGCTTCCCCCCATCCTCCTTCCTTCCACACACAGTGTCATTGGGAGGCCCAGGATTATTCTGCCCATGGAAGTGCAGTGTCCCTGAGAAGCTCATTGTCATGCTTTTGTGTTGAAGGTGGTCAGTCTGGCAAGATTCAAAGCTGGATTGGTGTCCAGATAGCCAAGTACATTTTGGATTAAGCTAATATTTCTATAACCAGACAATGATCTTATGGGGAAGCAGTTATCCCATCTGCCCCTAACATGCTTCTCTACACCAGTTGTGGTTATTTTTGGAGGTGGGAGCTGGTCTTGGACTGTAAACCTAATCTAGAGGGGAGGACTGGGTCAATTCTGAATCTGAATCATAGATTTGCAGCTTGTGTTTTACTGTTCTGAAGATGCTAATTTAATTTTGAGTAATGGAATTTTTCGGTAGCATATGAATTGCTGGAAAAAGACCAGAATGCAATTACAACCCTGCCTCAACTGACCACTGAAAAAGGTGGAAGGGTCCCATAGTGCAAGCTCAGTAGCCTGGGAACAGAGGAAATAGAATTGTTCAATTTCACTCAGTGAAATTTTGTTGGGCCAGTGAACTAACTTTGTTAGTTTTAGTGTTTGCTGTCACACAAGTGTAATGAGACGTCAGTCAGCTCCATTTTCCATCTGCTCTGTTCTCCAGGTTTGTGTTCATCATGGGGACATCAATAGCGTTGTCACTGAGCTCCATGCTGAGGTGGGGAAGTTCCAAGTGGAAGGTGCTCAGGAAGATCCTCTGGAGGAGTTTTTTGCTAATCCTGCTGGGAATCATAGTTGTCAATCCCAATTACTGCCTTAAACCCTGTGAGTGGAACTAGCTCCTTTTCTTGCATTTCTGCAACTGCTGTTCCTGCCTCCTTGACTGGGCTGTTGCAAAAACAGTGTCAGCCTTGCTGTACTGATCAGCTGTGTGGGGGCAGTTTGATGGTACCCTGTAGAGTGCTGTTCAGTTCTGCGCTGATGCAATTCTCTCTGTCAGGCTCCTGTGCCAGTCACTGCTATCATCTTAGTAGTGACTTTCCCAGGATTATGATTTACAGAAGGTTGGGGTGGCAGGGTGGAGGTGTCCGTTGTTACCTGCAGATGCAGTGTGCCTCAGCTCTCCTTGGAGAGAGGGTAGCTTTCATATTTACAGAAGAGCCTGTGTTTACTCCTCTTTCACATTGCTTACATGTTTTCCAGTGTCCTGGGATAATCTGCGTATTCCTGGGGTGCTCCAGAGGCTGGGATTCACATACCTGGTGGTTGCTGCTCTTGAACTTTTGTTTACAAGAGCTGAGAGTGGGACCTGGGTGAGTTACGTGGGGAGATGACAAGTGAAACTGGAGTAAGGTTTGGGAACCTTTCCTCTTGTTTGGGCACAAAGAACACGAGAAATGGTAAGAAAACATGTAGCATCTTACCTGATATGTAGTGCAGTCTGACCTGGTAAAAATTTCAGGAAGCGTGCACCCTTCAGTGTCCCAGTCTTCATTTTATTCCATCTAGCTTTGCTGTATTTGAGGATTTCACAAATCCATTCAGATGGTGCTTAGAAGCAGGCATTCCAAGGCACTTCTGATGAATTTCCGTTGCCAAAGGGAGCCCAGGGACAGGCATCTCTATGCTCAATCCTGTGGTCTGTGTTTTGTCCAGCTAATTTGGCAGCGTTTTTTCACAGCAGGGGAAAGTAATACTGCTTTTTGGCCTTTTGAGAGTCTGTTTTCCCAAAAGGCTTTTGTTCTACTCATGAATCAAAATTCTTTTTGACATTTTCCAAGTTAAAAAACATTAGGGGCTTTTGTTTTGGTTTGTTTCTCCCATCCTCTCCGCCCTCCCCATGTAACTAAGTGTCTGGAAATCGTTTTTGAAAATGAAAGGTCTATTGGTAGAACCCAATTTTGTAATGACAGCAGCTCCCTCTTGTATCTGGGGGACTGCCTGCCAGGAAGTACAGGTTGTCCCCAAGGGCATGGTTCAAACTTGCCAGCTAACACTCCCTTTCCTCCATCTCATGCAGGAAGCATCGTATCCTGCTCTGCAGGATATTCTCCCCTACTGGCCACAGTGGATTTTCATTCTGATTTTAGAAGTGATTTGGCTCTGCCTGACCTTTTTGTTACCTGTGCCAGATTGTCCTAGGTAAGACTGTGCTCTTGGACTACTTTCTGTGGGGCATCAGATAGTTTTTCTTCTACTGAGTAGAAAGTACATTTTATTACCCATGGCAAAGGAATGGAGAGCTTTTAGGCCAGCAGCGTTAAAGGAAGCATTCACCATGTGAAAAAACTTTCTTTACTTTCTATCTAAAGAAGAAGATTAAAATCTCCCTGAGGTCTGTGTACAGCAATATATGATCATTGCAATGCCATCAACATGTGCCTCTAGCCAGAGAAAACACTGAGCATTTCGTGTGCTGGGCCAGTAGTATGGAGCATACCAACACTGTGTGCTATAGCCTGCTTGCCTCTGTCCTAGGGGCTATCTTGGTCCTGGGGGCATTGGAGACTTTGGAAAGTATCCCAACTGTACTGGAGGAGCAGCTGGTTACATTGATCGTTTGCTTCTTGGAGAAAAGCATATATATCAGCATCCCTCTTCAGGTGTAAGTAGCTTTTGGTTTGTAGTATGAAGCCACAGGCAAGCACTGAACATACCTGTCAGGAGGGGCTTGGGAATGATACATACAAGGGGATTTAAGAGAAAGGAGATTGGTTGTTCAGGTGCCCTGTAACAACTGTTTTCTCTCTAAGGTGACTTACCAAACAACGATGCCATATGATCCTGAAGGGATCCTGGGGACCATAAATAGCATTGTTATGGCATTTTTGGGACTGCAGGTACCTCTTTTCTTTCTGGCTGCATGCAATAATGGAAAGATTTGAAGGAAGCTTGGAAGTGGGGAGGCAACTGGGTTTCTTTACTTATGACTGAGACTGGTTCTAACAAAAATTTTCCAGAGCAATGCTTTCAGGATGACAGCCTCAGGTGAGTGTCAGAGAAGTGGAACCTAACATGGCAGTAACTTGCATTAGATACACCTAGACTTTTTCTTAGTTTTTGTAAGGGATGGACACAAGAAGTTTTCAAAATATCCACCTGGAAACTTCGTTTAAGATTGGGCTTATGCTGGGAGTAGGCTAGCTCTGCATGTTGCAAAATAAGGCCAAGAGATGCATAGATTTCACAGCTCCATTTTAAGTGTTTTAAATATTAAAGCTGTGTTTGTTCCTCATTGCTAATTTTCTGCTTGATGTGCAGTGTTATCTGTCTCGCATGGGTGCTGAGTGTGCTCACCTTACCTGACTTGAGGGAGGCAGAGATCCACATTGGTGTTACCAACTCCAAAAGCTCACAGCTCGCCACTGTGTTTGAAATGCAATACCATGATGCTTTTTGATGCAGTTCTAGTTAGTCACTGCTGGCTTTTCTGACTGTGCAGCAGCTGTGAAGCAAACTGAAACTCTTGTGCTGAGAAAGGAATGTTTCCACATGTAGCACAGGGTACAAATTGGTTGGGAATATCTGTGGGGCAGAGCTTGGAACAGAAGTGTGACACTGAGGAATGAGTCATTAGGACACATTTCTTAATAGTGTATGAAAAGGAGCACATGCTCTGAGCAGGTCAGGGTGTGACATGGTGCTGTGGAGAAGCTGTTGGGGCTGGCTGTAGTGTTCCTTTATGCAACCCTTGCTAAGGGAAATGGAGCTCAAGTTACATTGTGTTTACCTAATAAAGTTGCTTCTCCCCTTCCTCAGTGTTAACATAGCAGGGGAGGGAGAAAAGGTGCACCTCTATTGCTGATTGGGTTGCATTTACTCATTTTCCTCTTCTGTGTCCATTCTTTGCAAAGAGTCCTCATTCTGAGCCTTTCAGCCACTTGGCTGATATAAATCCTATTAGTGTTCTCTGTCTTTGCTCAGGTAGCTGGTGGCAAATATAGCTGGCTCTTGAAATGTAATTACATTAATGGACATTATTTTTTTTAATTCTTTTATAAGGCGGGAAAAATTACTTTGTTCTACAAAGACCAGCACAAACAAATTATGAGTCGGTTCGTCATATGGAGCATATTAATGGTAAGTCTGATAGTTATGTAGCTCTTTTACAGACAGGCATTGTATTGCAGTGCAAAGTTAGTTAAACACGTTGCAATGGTTATATAAACTTTAGCAACTTTCTATTTCAGGGAATTATTTCTGCTATCTTGACAAAATGTTCTAAAGAAGAAGGGTTTATTCCCATAAACAAGAACTTATGGTAAGCAAAGAGATACAACTTTTTGTACGATTATGTTAAAGTACTACTTTACCTTTTGTATATTGAGATCTGTATCACATAGTTCTTTAACTATTAATCCTTCTACTGAAAATGTTTGTAGGTCAATATCGTATGTGACAACCACAGGCTGCTTTGCTTTCATCCTCTTATTGGTGATATATTACCTTGTGGATGTCAAGAAATTGTGGTCGGGTGCTCCATTTTTCTACCCAGGTCAGTTAAGATCACAGCAGGAAACATATTCCTTCCAATTCTTTCTGCACTGATACTATCCTTTTGCTTTCTACGCTTCCCTTGTCTTTAAAAGAGTAGGGATTTAGGATGAAGTAACCTGAAGGATTCCAGAATGATTAACTTGAGTGGAACCTTTGCATAGAACTGGGATACTTGAGACCAGATATTTAGGAGAGAGGGACAGTCAATTGTTTAAACAAGGCCTGGAAGCTGCTGTTGGTATTGCCTAATGACAGTTCTCAGTTTGGTCTCTAGTTAAGGTCCCAGTGAACAGCTGCCTAGTACAAAGCAAAATACCACAGCTGTTCATAATTGGTTTTGGAAAGGACTGCTGAGACTTGTGTAACTTAATGGGAAACTCAAAGGCCTGTCAACAGAGTAATACCACTTCTGAAGATTTGGAAGATGAAATCCCCTGGGCAGCTGTGTAGGTTCTGTCTCTGTGATTTTAGATAAGCATGTCTCCCAAAGTATCCCACTGTGGTTTTAACCACACTGGGCACACAACAAACATGAGTACAGAATGCAAACCCACACCAGAGGGGACCTTTCAGCAGCTTTGGTGTCTGGTATCTGGACAGGAAAATGGGTAGGGTGACAGCATGGTATCGTACCTCCTACCAGAAATCCCAGAGCTTTGAAGGGTAGTCAGCATTTGTTTGTTAAGGCAACAGATCTGACCAGATAGGTTGGCACTCGTCCTCCCTGAAGACAATAACTTATTATTCTCCTTATTAATACAATTGCAGGATACTGGTTTGGTTGTGTTTTCAATTTAGCACAAAGGTTGTTTGTATTTCTTTGTAATAAATGTTTCGGGGAAGAGAACCCTCAGACTGTATTTGAAAGTGCACATATGTAGCATCTTTAGGGCAAGTAACATTAGCTGTTGTTGTCTCCGTGCCACTCTGTTTTATAAGCCTGGCACGCTTATAAAAGCAAGCCTGCTTGCTCTGAAGCAAACTTACCTGCTCTTTCAGATGGTATGATCTGTGCTTCCTTTCAGGAATGAACTCAATCCTGGTCTACATTGGACATGAAGTGTTTGAAAACTATTTCCCTTTTAAGTGGAAGATGCAAGACAGTCAATCCCACGCAGAGCATCTGACTCAAAACCTCACTGCGACAACTCTTTGGGTCTTAATATCATATTTACTTTACAGGAGAAGGATATTCTGGAAAATCTGATAGAGATGGTCAAAGTGTAGCAGGCCTAGACTCTGATGAGGCAAGTGGATTATCCTGAAATATGGTGGATTATCCTGGAATACTGCCACTCATGCTAGGCTGTATAATTAAAAAGGGATACTAGTTCACGTTTACAGTGCCATGGAAGTCGTCACCAAGACTTTTATGTGACTAAAGGGACAGTATTTTCCTATTTAGCAAAACCTTACTAGTCTGCTGTTGCTCTCTGTTTCCTGTCTTTTGTAAATATTTTACTGATTTCCCTCCTTCACATAGAGGAAGTGAACATACAGTTGGGCAGTCTAAGAGAGCCTGATGGTGTTCACGAAAGGAACTGCAAGGGATCCGGGTGGTGACTCAGGGGTTATCAGAATGGGCCTGTGGTAACAGTCCTTGCCTCTGATGCAGAACCTCCTGACTCAGGTGGTCTGGGGTCTGTATATATCCTTGGCACCTGTCACATGTCTGTGCCCCTCTGGCTACTGGCACACATTTATTTAACTTGGCCGTTGCCTCCACTCAGGAGCACTGGCAGCATCCTCAGCCCTGCACTTGGGTTGGTGGTGCAGTTACTGTCTGGGAAAGCTCTGTGTCAAGTGGTGCCCTCAGCTGATCATGCTTCATTATATTCTTCCAATTTGGCCTTGGACCAAAACCTTAGGTTTAGGATCCTGCTGAAGCCTGCTGCCTAAAATCTCTTCTGTTGGCTTATTAATCAGCAGGCTGCTGCTACAGGTTTGCAGCCCATCTGTGCATGTTCTGGGCCTTTGTGTTACATACCTCTAGCATGGATGAAGTCCGAGTTTCATGTGCTACACTCTAGGAGTGCAGAAAGGCCAGTTCCTATTGCCTTTGTATAATCACTTGGATACTGCCCAATTTCAGTCAAAGCAATCCTCTTTCTACATGGATTTACTTAAGGGACCTGAATCTGAAAACCAAACTAGTGCTAATAAAAATCCTGAAATACCTTGCTGTGTTCTCTGTGTATGTATAAAGATGGAAAGAACTAAGACAGACACCTTAGTATTATGCTATGAAAAAAACCACAAACAAATAGAATATTACAGAAGACTTCTTATAAAAAGTTTTATTTATAAAGTTTGATCTATCCACATAAAAAAACTAAGCAGCGAACAAACTCTGAGTAGTGTTTGTGTACTGCAGAACCTGTAACTCATAGGGAACTTCTTTGACTCTGAACAAGTGATTTTCTACTGCCATGCTGCTTGTTCATACAATTAAGAGCCTTCCTCTGTCTCCATAAAAGAAATGGCATCATGATCCAGTCCATTCAAGCAAGAGTTTGAAGCAGCAGTATTTTCTCATTAATGCAGAACCTATGCAAGACCACCATGAGATTTTCCCCACAGCGCGAGACCTGGCGCTCCATGGCCAGGCGGAAATCTTCCTTCACTCCTTTAGTTATACCCCGGGTAACTGTATGATGCCTTAAGCCATGAAGGAAAGAGAGACAGACAAAATAAAATAATTGTTATTTAGTGGACTACAGTAATTTAAAGGGTACTGCATGTCACTTATTATATATTTATTGTCCATATCTGAGTTTATATAACGAGAGTCAAATAATGAGAGTCAAATAGCCCGTGCTATGCTATTTTTTAAAAATCATGTGTTTAGTAGCTTACAATTCGTTTAACAGAAGTTCCATTAAAAGTCTATGTTCTCACTGCTTTTACTACGACTGTTGGGGAGGAAATAATGTTGCTCTTTTGGCTAACAGGAAAATCTGTTCTCTCAACTGAGCAAGTACAGAGTTATCCTTGCTTGGGAAAGGAATATTTTTTTTTCTCTACTTTTGCTGCCCAGGCTGCTTTTTCCTTGGAATCACTTCTTAAATGGTTGGGGATGAAAGAAGAGTGGCAAGATGAACTTGCTTTCTCTGGAGGAAGGGTGCCACCATGAAGAGCAGAGGGCATCTTCTACCAGTATCAAAGTGCAGGAAGGAGCTATATAATCCTGGGGGCACTGATAATGCTTTGACTAACGAAGGGCATAGTGAACATTTCATAAAACCCAAATCAAGACAGGCTGTGAGTCTGCATCAGTAGAAGCCAGCTCTTATGGAGATTCTAGACACCAGGCTGGGATTACATTTATTCTGAGCAGAAGTTCAGGACTTGTTTTTAAACAGAACAAAATTGAGCAAGCTAAAGCAATGCTGGCTGGGGAAACTCATGGGATATTGCCCTGTTAAAGGCCGTTCATCTGAACAGCTCTTTGTCCTCGCACTGGCCTGTAGCACTCAACACCTAAATTTTGTCCTTAAAACAATGTTCTGCAGCACCAAAGCACTACACTTCACTAGCACTGGTCCAGAACTGGACAAGTAAGATCAAGACATTTTAACATCTACCTGCAAGCCCTACTCGGGAAGGGGAAATAAATATATGCCCTGGAAAGAGAGCCCTAACACTAGTAAAGGAGAAGGATAAACTAATTTAGAGAGAAAAGCACAATGCTAATGCTGAGACAAGTCCTGAGTCATAGGTAAGAAGGGAAGAGCTGGTCCAAACCCAGCAACCACTCTGAAAGACAAAAGAAAATAAAAAATAAAGAGTGAGGGCATCTATGCAAATCCAGAGATGCTGGAAATGAGAAAGGGAAAAATCTCAGAATTACTCTCACCAACTCTACCACCCAACTTCCACTTAAATAAGCAAGTCTGGCATTTGAGAAGAGACTTCTCTGCCAAAACAGTGGAGACTTCTGCAACACATGAAAAAGGCAAAGAGGAGACTAGCCTGGAGCTTATTGGCAATTCCTTATTGAGCTAGGCTAAGTGAAGCAAAACCACACTGAAAACACTCCAGCATATTCAGAGGTTATGGGATAAGTCCTGTTTTCAGTCCTTACTGTTTTAAACATTGCTGGCAGCCGAGTGCTATGGTCAGTTACAACCTAAAGCAGAATACACAACCTACAGCTACTGAGCGGGCCAGCGGCGCTTTGGAAGATGTGTGTCATGTTATAGCTGGAAAACAGAAAAGAGAATTCAGAACAACCTAAATAAGGAAAAGTAGCTACAAATGGATCCAGTAACCAGTATCTTGAGAAGGAAGGGCTATACTCTTGCTAATATATGATCAAACATCAGTATAACTTTGGAGTATTTCTACATTATTGTTTAAATTCAATAGTGATTATTAAATTGAGAGGACACGGATACTGGCAACTTATGGGAAAAAGAAAAATAAATGTTATAATAGAACAACATGGTTTGCCAGGCAATGTAGGCACAAATGAAGGGAAAAAAAAAGATAAAGATTAAGTAACAAATTGCTGAAAACCATGGGCAGTAAAACATGTTGACAAAACACAGCACACTATGAGTGGGGTTTTTCCACTTGGTACCTGTCAGCAGTCTGTATGCTGGGCTGTAGCACAGGTATGAATTCCTGCTGCAGTAACCCCATGGGAGGGCTAGAAGTCCTTTAAAAAACAGCAAATAGCAGCATTCAAACACCCACACACCAACTCCCCCTCCGGTGCAAAACAACTCTCCAGAAAAAGGAGCAACAAAAAAACTAGGGTGAGCTCACATAGCAATATGATCACTGAGCAGCCAAAGGGGTGCAGGACCCTAACAGCATCAAACATGCAAATATCCCCAGATTTCATTGCAAGGCTGTTCTACAACTGTGGTCTAAATACATACACATATTTTTGGAGTTACACTGGGGGAAAAGGACAGCAGCAGGTGCAAAACAATACACAGTTGTACTAGGATGAACTGTCATAGCTCTTCCTAGGAAGCATGTCAGCCAGAAAAGATTTAATCAGAGGAGCACTGCAGAGGATTTAATCAGAGGAGCACCAGAGCTTCCCTCCAGAGCTGGCAAGAGCATGTCAGCAATCTGAGAGAGATCACAACTTGGAGTAAAGGGGTTTGCTGCTGAGCCCAAGCCGAGTGCATGCACAGTGGGTATCGGCCAAGTTGAGTACATGACAGTGTTTGTTAAAGGTTGCCTAAGTATCTTTTCATTAGCCCACAGATGGCCTTTTTCACCTTTACAAATTCAAACTGCATAAAAAAATGGCTGTTAGAGGATGGCACAACGTCAGAGCACAAATGCCTGCTCAGAGCAACCTCCTATTTATGACCAGGGCCACATGAACTGACCCCCTAAAGGTGTCTCAGCTGAAAGACAGTTTGTCTCCTCCCTGGAGTTCTTATCTTTATGTGTTATCTATAACAATATAACATGTCCAACCTAGAGCAAATCCAATGCCCCACTTAAGAAAAAGAGAAATGAGAATTTTGGTATATAGCGTACAGGTCTAGTTTCTTAACCTAAGTCTTTCAAAATGTCACCTAAATCTTATTAGGCACCTGAGTACTGAGTGCATCATTCACCCCCACAGATGCTAAGAAGGGAGCAGAGAGACAAAACTCACACTTACATAGCTATAATACTGAGTTAGGTGCTTACCTTCAGATCTCACAGATGGGCATTTTCATTATATCTATAATTTATTAACAGATATGGATGGAGAGCTATGCTTATAAAAGTCAAATGAAGATGGGACACTTAACACTCTAATATGGCTACAATAACCTGAAACAAAATATTCACAAAAATTATTCAATAAAATGAGATAATTTTTCAAGAGTTCTTAGCATGAATGAGTCCAGTACTTGCAAAAATGGACATGGGGAACAGATAATACAAAGGACCAGCAAGATGTTATTGGTCTCAGAGTGGCAGATGTTTGCAAAAGGGATTCTGTGCAACTCTGTCTTCACTACTGTTTGCAAGATCTGCAGTGAGAACTATATGTACCCATGTGCACAATCAGAATAAAAATTACTTTTTCAAGATACTTTGTTTCACTTCAAACCAACTGAGCTTCTCCTTCTCTGTCCCCAAGGACAGATGTGATGGGAATGGAGTAGAGGTAGAACACTCAGCTTTCAGATCAAGTTTATGCATTTTGATAGTCTACTATTAGATTAATTAGAGTAAGTTTTATCAAACAGAGAAGCAAGGTAATAAGCAGCAACTTCTTGCATATTGTTCTTTTTCTCTTTAACCTCACCAGCTAACACTGCCACTGCTGACATGTATAATCAGTAAAACTATGAAATTTGGCTTGTCTAGAAGGGAGTTCAAAAGCACTTAGTGGTGCTCAATTCAAAGGTCATTGAATAAATCTTGTTGACGCTACAAACAGAATGAGCTGGCTATATCACCAGTTAAACCCAAAGCCATGGACCTTCCTATTCCTCCAATGAATACAAGCAAAGGGAAAGCATACAAGCTGTATATATATTTTGCAGAACCCAACTATAAGTCTACAGGCTACCAAGATCTTACTTCAGCTTTTGAAAACCACATTGCAGTTTGCTTTGCTGGTTTCAGAAAAATGAATATAATTTCCTATGAAGTACAAGGTACTTAGAAAAAAGTACTGGAAGAAGAATATGGAATTCAACGGGGGAGAAATGTCCTATAAGTCATCAAAAAAAAAAAAAAAGGTCCCTGCAAAAGACATACAATATCTGAAATATATTTTCCATCACCTGAGATGCAGGATTGCTACATTTATGCTGAGCAAAGATCAGACAAAGGAACAACTGCTTAATGTCTGGCCTGTGGTGGCAAACTCAGAGTCTTTCTGAGAATGACTGAATAGCATCTGAGCTGCCTCTTCTAATTCCTGGGAGCATGGTGCAGCAGCTCATCCAATCAGAACTTGTGATAGTTTTGAAAGATGTAAGCAGTCTGCAGATACTGAGCCTACCTACCAACCATATCCCAGGAAAGAGGGCTATGCTGGCACACATTATTGAAAACCCCAGCTGGGGGAAGCTGTGAGCTAACCAGGACTGGCGAGGTCAATGCTGTTGGGTGACACCACCCCTGGGTCTCACAGCCAGTCCAGCTAAAAAAACATCTGCGGTACCAGGGGATAGACGTCATCTCCGATCAGTGGCCTACGCCCTGAACTATCCCTTCCACCAGCTCTCTGATGAAGTGCTTCCAGTCCTACACATCTGACCCACATAAAAGGCACTATACACAGCTTTTCCAGCTGGACAGGGTATTTGTTTTGGCTCAATAAGCACAAAGAAATGGACTGCCCTTCTACAAGCATTTCCATCATTCAGGAAACATAACACTGATCAAATGGAGGTTAAAGAGAAATTCTGTCTTGCTAGAAACTTCTTGCTACCTACTTCCTGACTGGTGGGGTCAGAACAGAAAGTAACAGCTACCACGCCAATCCAAACAGAGCCGAGAGAAACAGTGCCGAACTATTGCAAAGAAATCAAGAGAGCAGGTGAGAAGTTACCAGGCAGAGTCTTCAGCGCTAAGCCCTCTTGCTGACAAAGCTTATTACTTAACATGATACGTGGTGCAGCATATCCTGATGCTTGTTTTCATACAGCGGGTTACAAGCAGTGAGATATAGCAAGGGTAAGAGTTTGAAAATCTAGACCTTAAAAGAGAAAATTCTCTGTCACATAAGTAAGCATTTGAATTTCTACTTCTCTTTAATTACACTTGGCATCTCATTTTTATGTTGGTTACCTAGAACTTCGGAAAATCTATTTACTAATCCAAGTTTGGATCCTGTTGTCCGACGTTAGGCTCCCATTTTGAAAACTTCAGCCCATTTCTACTTAATGAACAGCCAGAATACATTGACTCAAAGTGGAATTTCAACAAACTTTAAGCAGTCCCCCTCTTATGAAGCCAAATATCATATTCTCATAAACAACCAGGATATTCCAAAACACTCTGCCACCAAAACCCTGCAGCAGATAGTTCCGAGTCAAGACTGAACAAGTAAGAACACCTAGGAAGTTAATCCAAATTATTATTTTCCTTTAGCATCTCATAATAAGCTAACTAGAATAAGATTGTTCAGTACATGGCAAGAGATGACTTGCTAGTTCTAACAGAAAGGTTATTAGAGTGTAGCTGGAGTGTAATTTAATTTATGTCTTACACCAAAGCTTTTCATCATTCCGTGGTCTTTCATAACTTTGTTTACAAGGAATAGTGCTTTCTGTTCAGTGTTACTGTTCAGCCAAATTAGTAACAACACCTTGCACTCAGGTCTAATTATTCAAAGAATTCCTGTAAAGTGCAAGTGTCTGGTTGAAAGAGCACTACTGTAATAACTTCATTATGAATCATTCTAAAGCAAATGCCACACTCAGAAATAAAGTTCTGTAAAAGCAGAAGTTTAAAGTTGAAGAACCCCCAAAAGGAATTCACAGATCAGCAGGAGAGTCAGAAAAAGAAACTCAAGGCCTTATTTGAACTCCTTAAATTTAAGCTCAAAGACATGACAAACTATCCAGAAGATAACATAAAAGCAAAGACAACCAGAACATACTCCCTTTTTTTTTTCCAAAGAAAACAGTAAATGCTTTTTTATCCTTACTTGATCAACATTGCTTGATTTGGCAGCAATTCCAGATGAATTTTCCCTCCTTCCTGTGTTCTTAAATAAGCAAATTCCTCCAACATATCAACATCTGAAGAAAACGTTAAAGATTTGAGTAGGGAAACAATGATAGAGAACATTCATTCTTATCCCTCACATCTGAAGCCACATTGCTGAAAGGACAGTCAAACTGAACAGCTATTGAAGTACCTCATTCTTAAAAGCGACAAAGATAACAGGCATGTATTCCTAATCCTCCACAAATTTATTAGAAATGGTTTTTTAAAGTGCAAAAACATCAGGTAATTTCTTTTCTTTCTTCATTTCTTCATATCCACAGTCAGAGGTAAAGAAAGTTTATTTCTTCAAATTCCCTGATTGTTTTTACTTCCTTTTTCTGCATTGCAGGTTATGCTGCTGGTTTTCTGAATTGAAGTGCAATGGCAACATACTTAAGAGTACTCTCAAGTGCCAGAACAGGTGACAGGAAGCATATTTACAGTCTGTTGTGTGCTTGACCTTTCGTAAGAGGCTTTCATGGTATGGAAATAAATACAAAATATGATTCAGGGAAAGAGCTACTACTGAAACTATCTAACAGCTTTTTCAATGCTACAGCACAAGGATGTGACATTCTTGGTTAGAGAAAGGATACTTGTGACATAGTTGAAAAAATTCTCATACTGGAAGTTTCCTTGTTGGCAGATTTTGTTGATGGCTTTCAGGAACAAGTTCTCACCCCTTGGCCACTCATGCTGAAGCAGAACAACTACGTGGCCCAGCGCCATGTCATCTCTGCTGTCCGTGAAAGCTCTGAGCTTCAGGGAAAAAATGGCATTGAAACAATCAGGAAACACATGCTGCTTTTATAAATATATGGGATTCATCTGTGCAAATACAGAAGTTCTTTAAAAATTATGTATTAAGGCAAAATTAAATACACTTCTAAAGTAGGTTGGAAATCTCCAGCTAAGATATCAATTTCTCTCCAGTGCCCTATATAAAGGGAAGTCTGAACAGAGACAAAAATTTTGAGATTAATTCTATCTGCTCTGCTCAAAACTAGAGAGATCAAATGGTCCCCCATCAACACTCCACTACCCCCTCCAGAAAAAGATCGTTCACCAACCCATTTAGGTGAGAAGGACTTGAGGCACAGCCCTTCGCACTTAGTCACAGCAGTGGGATAAGGCCATGCAGCTTCAGGAACCCAGACACATAAACCAGGCCTTAAAAAGACAGGAAAACTTGAAGCCCCAGTCGACCTTATCTTACCTTGAAACAAGCTAACAACAGATGAAGGCAGTAAGGCATGATAGCTCTGCTGGTACATGGCCAAAGCTTCAAATCAGACCCTGCAACAGAACAGTTCTTTAGCGGTCTCACAATTATCTAAGTTTGAAAGAAATTGAAATGGAGCAGAACAAATCTACAATTGCCAATCTCAAGTAGGGAAGAAAGCTTTGAAGGTAAATTATGAATTATTCAAAAGTTGAACTTAAACCTTTAATTTTTTTTTCCTTCACTTCTCTTTTCCTGTGGTAGGACTTTGTCACCAATATACTTGAAGAGGTACCAGCATGAAAACCACAATACAAAACCAAGAAGGGATAGTAGCAACTCCATACCTTTCCTGAATTTAGACTTGACTTTAGGTTGCTCCTCTTGCACTTTACCTCCTTCTTGTATTGGAAGTAAAATATAGCACATGAGGTCAAGCACTTTTTCACATGTTTGCTATAAAAAGAAGGGACATGATAATGCTAAATTTAAAGTTCTTAAAATTCAGGTATGTTAATAATTATTAAAAATTTCGGACACCACAAAAGAAAAAAAAAAATCGCAAAATTCTCTGCTAGAACTTGAATGGACTTAATATACAGCATAGTTTGGCTAAGCAAAAAGACTGAGCTGTCCTTTAACAATCTCTGAGAGCCTACATATATAATTTTAATTGTGAAAAAATATGTATTGCTATTCTTCATTTCAAGGGTGTCAGATCAAAAACTGCAATCAAAACCTATGTTATTTTGAGGGATTAAGTTTTCAAATGTATTCTTAGAATAGTTTTGTAAAGCTTGTTCTGTTCATGGTAAAAATAGAAAGGAAAATGGCAATTTGACAGCATGACAAATTCAATGAATTTTTAATGCTATTTCCTAGAGACAGTAGGAGGTCTGGGGATAGATGATCACATTTTCAGTGAAAAAGTACTAAACTAGAAGGGACAAAAGCACTTGTCCAATAACAGTAGGATGATATTAGATCCTAAGAGACACAGACTTTATTATCAGTGCTGACACTGACTGACCTCAGACCACCATGCATGGCTGTAATATTAAAAAACACAAAATATGTATTGGAAAAGTAAAGCAAATTCAGAGGTCAGGTCAGATAATATTGATCTAGAGTCTCTTACATTGTTAGTTGATAACTATTTTCTAAGACAATTAAAGAAGTTTCTTTACTTTTTCTTTCCATATGAAGCCTATATCTAAGAATTTCCCCTCAATTTTAAGAACTGATTCAATAAAGTTAAAGAATTCAAATTTAAGGTTATATTTACAGACAACTCAAACACTTGTAGCTATGGAAAATTGTAACTAAACTCTCAAATCTTAACTACCAAATAGACTATATATATATGTAAAAGAGAGTTGCTAATGGATAGTCAGCTAATATGGCAGGAAGTGTAATTCTTCCTCTGAAGCACGGATTTTTCAGTAGACCCTGGTTTATACTTGATACCCTTTTGAAAGCAGGAAAATTCAAAGGAAGAAGAGAGGGCCAGATGATGAAGGATCAGTGTGTGGACTGCTGTACATACCCGATATTCTCCAAGGGCAAAGTGGCATGATGCTAACTGGATTAGTGCTCTCTGATTTTCTAGAGATCCTTGTCCTGTAATTTGCTGTGGAGAATGAGAGCCCTGAAGAGCTGCCAAGTGATGGAGGCTGCTGATTGCTTTTTTGTACTGCCCCTTTAAAAAAGGATATAAAACCAATACTGTTAGGGTCTTCTGTATACAACAGGTAGAAAAAGAGAACTAAAAATTCCCTTACAGAAAGCTTTCAAAACAGAGTGTCCAAGTAACAAGCCTTCAAAATTTTAACCTAGTCTACCACTCTCCAGTGATGGGCTGTGTGCAGGAGTGTGGATCAATCATTTGCAGGGCAGTGACAAGATAAACAGAATTCCGCTTTAAAAAAAACAGTTTACGAAATCATATTTGTAACCGAATCAAACAATCATAGTCTTGAGTTAACAGTTTCTTTATTTAGACTAATAAAGTTTGAAATAGCTCTTGTTCAGGTAACAAGTACAGGCAAAAATAAAAGACCCCCAAAGGAAAAATAAAGAACAAGCTTTCTTCTGTGGGTGGTATTGGAATAGGCACAGTCCGCCTAATTTTTGAGGAGAATGATAAATATTAACTGAGACATATTCAAATCTTTTGGTGTTTGAAAATTCCTCTCTCTAATTGTTTTCCAATATAATGCACTGACTAATAAAATGCACTTTTCTTCCATAACACTATATATATATACAGAGAGAGAGAGAGAGAGAGAGAGAGAGAGCGATTTATATCCACTGGTTGAAATGCCTGCAGAGAGGTCTTTTCCATATGCCAAAACTAGCTGGACTCAAACAACAGCTATTGGGACAGGAATATCCTAAGCAGGGTACCCAGCTTGTGTTACAAACAGTGTAGCTCCATCCCCACAAGGGTTATATTTTAAGGCATAAAATCAGTAAACACTATAAGCAGTCAAACTTGCTAATCAAACTAGCTTCCTCTAGAAGGAAGAGCAACACAATTGTGTTGTTTTTCCTCGTTTATACTGTATTTTTTTTTACCTGGTAGATGATCATGTCTGTAAGAAAGATTCTTAACCAAAGCCAGCTCTCTGTCTTCCATGACAAACAAATTCTGGTGAACTCTGCAGAAGTGGTTAGAGAAGAAAAAGAGAAAATAAAGGATTTCATAGCTTTGGGTTAAAAATCAATTCTGTATATAAAAGAAGCTCAATTTAAAATTGGAAAAAAACCCCACCAAAACAGTAAGAGCATGAAATCCTTCAAATATAAAATACTCTCTTTCTACACACTCAGATTTTGATTATACTTCTCTTCAGTGTCCAACAAACCTAAAAGCAGCTAGGTGGTACTATTTCCCTGCTTTTTAGAAATTTTCTTCAAGATTATCACATCAGATATTATGAGAAAGGAAGAGACAGAGTAAACACACATCTTCTTAAGCATAAACTAAGGCAGCCATTAGCAGCACATCCTCACTCAGCATTATCAGCTCTACTACTGAACAACTGCTCCAACAGAAGTGGAAGTGAATAAGCAAAACTACATCAAGAATGAAATGAAATACAGGAACAAAATATTCAGAAACACAACTGATAAAGCTCCTTACTGGAACTTTTATCAAAAATACTCAGGACCCAAAGCAATTTCAATTTTAAGGATTCATAATTGACAGGAATTCCATTTTAACAACAGTAAAATTACTTCTATGCAGAGCAATGAAGCATAAATGCAACTCTGCCTGCAGCTAGCCTTACCTTTGTCAAGTGATTCCAGAGAACAGAGCAGCTCCCAGCTTTCTCTTGCCAGTTTGAAGCTCTCTAATACTTCGATGGAGTTTGCAAGATCTGCCTTGTTTACTGTAATATGGCGACTTCGTGCCTTCCCAGAAGGATCCTCATCATCTGAGCTCTGCTTAAAAGTCATTTTAAAACAAAAAGATTAACTTCATAATTTATACTTATTTCAAAGGACTCTAAAACCACAGAAGTTCCACTAAACACAAGAAAACTATGTATTAGAGATACCAAGGTCCTAGTATAAGTGCCTTTAAGTGATTTTTTGCTTAGCTTGTTTTAATATAAGACCAATCTGTTTTGCTACTAAGAAACTCAGGGGCACAGTATGATAGGCAGTATCCCAAGCGAATTTATTCTCTTAAACATGGTGTACCATCACTGAGCTTCAGATAGATTATCTGTTGAAGTACATACACTTTAAACTTTATCACTCAGTTTAAGCCTACAGTGGCATAGTGCAGAGGAAATTTTTGTGTAAGTGTGTACTTCTACCACCAGAGAAATTCTATAAAATAGTGGGTTTCTACCACTAAAGCAGTATGTATACTGACAGTTCCAGTCGTGAAAAGTCAATTACTTCAGAAGTTTAGTTGTAGAACACCTGACTGCTATAGCTACCTTTCTAAGAGTTTCTGCTGAACTCCTTCAAGTTAAAATATTCACAGCAGTACATATGTGTCTACAGCAATTGCTGCAAAAATTGTTTTATTCTTGCTGGCTTTAGAAAAAAAATCTCTTTGAAAATTGTGGTCATAAACAGCTATTCCAGCATAGCTCTAAAAATATGTCTATTACATCTACGCCAAAACCACTATTGTCTGAATTCCAGTACCAATGCCATTCTTGCTATGAAATAAAAAGTCTAGAAGAGTTACCATTGTTTTTTCTCTTCCTTCAGCAAGTTTCCTCTTTTTGTGTATGTGTTTGTTACGATCAATATCTGTATCACCATAGACGTTGGATACATCCTCGAGAAGAACCAGTGGGGTTTGGTTTGGAGCATTTGGACCTGGATTTAAAGACACATTAATTCACAATTACTCTAAACTGATCTGAAAGGACTCATGCCTACAGCAAGCTGGTTTTGTTTCCTTCACAAGTAATGACTCTAATACTAGAGAAAACAATCTGAAACAAAGTCACTTAAGTTGCATAAGATCAAACTATGCTGCTAAAGCTATGGTTTCCTCAAAGCAGCCTTATGGTAAAGGTCAGACATCACGAGAGTTTGCTTGAGAGCTTCAGAATATTTTTGAATCCTTTTCTTATGGAGCTGTCACAAGATATACTTAGGCAGCAGGTGTTCTCTCATCAAGTATTATTTGCTTTTATGTAAGTATAATAATTCAATAGATGAACAGTGCAAATGGCTCTGAAGTTAACAGCCACAAATATGGCAAAGCACAGCAATATTCTCAAAACATTCTCATGAGAAACCAAAGCAACATGCTGACAGGCACTGATGCCTTGAAGAAGTGAGTATATTTTATGACAAGATTTCCCTGGTAGGATCACTCAGTGTCAGCTTTGATCCCAGTGATTTCAGTAAACAGAATTAAACCTTTAATTGACTGCCAGAGCGCATCTTCACTCTCCATAGTCTCTAGAGAAGCCTCAATTTGAAACACAGAAGACAATTTTTACTTTCACCAGTGTCACAGAACAGCCGGTGGGATCTGGTAGCTGTTATTTCAAATCCCAGTGCTAAAGTTTCATTAAATATAAAATAGGAACAATACTTCTTAATCTCAAACAACATTGGTACATGATCACTACTGAGACAGCTTTACTTCCAAAAACATTTCCTCCTTTTGCACAATCAAGTTGTATATAGATGTGCAAAGCTCAGACAAAGAGAAATATAAAGGAAAAGGAAAATCCATTAATCTCTTTTCTCTTTTTGAAATCTGTCCCATAAGATAGTAGTGCAGACAAGTATTTTCAGTTTGTGCTTTTCTTCTGTTTCTATTTTCATAAAGATGTGAGGCTAAGGCCTCATTCATAATTGCAAAGAACTATTTTGAGAGTTTAGTAGAAGGACAATCTACTTCATCTATTTCATCTATTGACATAAAAGAACCTATCTTAAGGTTTCCTATCTACTCAAAAGTGATGTGTAAGAAGTCCTATACAATAGAAGTTCATGTTAGAAGAAACAACCAACCTGGTATACTTAACAAATAAGGTTATCTCTTTTGACTAGGTACAAACTAAATACCACCATCAAAATGTCCCCTACACAAAGGCTACAACAGATTGAAATTACCTCTCCTGTACCATCATGTATTCCACTATATCAGAATCTAACCTAAGCAAACTGAAAATAGAGCTAAGACATAATCCAGAAGATGGCATCCATGAGAAATACATATGAAAGTACCACAACTGGGATGCTGGAAGAGTTTCCTTGCTAGAACCTCAAGAGCTGCCTAGTTCTAACACCTGAGGAGAAAAGAATGGGTTTTTCTTTTACTCATACTGATTTAAATTAAAGCTACCTAAGTGCTCTGCTTTCCAAGAAGTGTTCTCTTCTCAGTACCCCAAGTGCACTAGAGATTCCAAAACCTCCAGTCCTAAACAAAAACAAAACCGAATCTCACCCTTGACTGGGGCTGCAGACCTCTTACAGTACTGAAAGTTACACAGCCATACCAAGAGCAGTGTTGTGTTTTTCTGTCTATCCAGGCTCTAGAATGTAAGCTAACAGAGTTTTTAACTGTTTTGTAGCAGAAAGTGTTGTAAATAAACCCCTAAAGGCATCAGCCCAAACAGCAACTCCTGCCAAGCCTGCAGGCAGCCTGAAAGTTAGGAGAGATGTGAATTGCCTCATTCATTTATCAAGTCTCCAGCAAAGCAGATATGAATTATGTAAGAGAAATGCATTGAAAAGTTTTCCCTCCAGAGGTTTCTTGCAAATCCAGGCACATGAGAAGAAAGTCACAGATCTAATCTCAGAGCTACAGATTAAGGAGGAGACAGCATTTTTCCCCACCACCATGCTTTTAAAATATGTAGGATTCTACATTTCTACAGTAAACCCTCCAAAGAGAAGGAGGAAAAACTTTAATGATAGAAAGGCTAAGAAAGGCACTGAATACCACTGGACTTTCTTGCTAAAGCAGAAATGAGTAAAAGATGTCTCAGAAATACTTTCCTGATGTCAGGAAATGACAGAGGATACCACAAACACTGCATCAAAGGGACTGCACTTTGCTACATCAAAATACTTTCTTTTTTTGGTAGTTCAGTCTGAAAACACTAGTTTTGAAATATTCAATTGTACAACTTAAAAAGGAACATTTTCACTAGTTCTTTACTTCATTTCTTCCTCAACTCAGAATCAAGCAGCGAGAACTACATGCACAGTTGAAGCATCTTCCTGCTCCCCCATTACTCTTCTTTCCTCCAGACAGAACAAAAAACTCAACTCCATTAGTTCCTGTATTTGTTAAAGTGACTACATGTTCTTTGCACACAGGTTACCACGTCATTTGTCCTCTGAGCTTAGCTATCTACTGACACCATTCAACCGGCTACCCAACATTCTGTATAGCTGCTTAAAACCCATCATTTTGTACTGACTGCTTCCTCAGTCAAATGATCATTTGCTCCATGCAGAAAAATGTGATGAAACTTATGATCACAACACATGGAATTAAAATTATAATTTTATCATGAATCTGAGTGGGTAGGAAAATACACAGATAACATTCATACGCTAAACGTTCAATTTACAAATTAATTACAAGTTAGGATTAATATGCAAAGCACATCTTGAAGATTATGCTTGAACTATACAAAGAAAGCCAAGTTGGAAGCTTGTTAATTTCAAGAAATCTTTTCCTATTTGGCTTTTCTTTGCCTTATTATAAATTGGTTGTCTGTTCTCAATGCAAAGATATCTTCAGTTATCTAATGGAAACATTTTGTAGAATATTTTGATTGAAGGAAAGCAGGGAAACACCAGTAGTTTCTCAGAAAAAAAATCAGAGGAAAAAATGAAAGAAACATGATGCTGATGGAAGAGTAAGAATCAATCCTAGAAATGTTTCTCATGATGTCTGGTCTGTTACTTTTCTCCCTGCTAGACAACTTCTGCTGGCCAAGGCTGAAGCCACTATAGTTACACTGATCTTTGGTCTGATCCACTACAGCAGTTGTTATGAAATACTTCTCCTGGTAAGATTAATGGCTTCAGAGAATTATAACAAGACCCACTTGTAAGATATCACTTTGCAAGATGACCGTTTCAAAAGGCTAATGAGAAAAGATCTCTCAGATATTAGCAATGAAATCACAATGCACTCGTTACAGAAGTTGAAATATTAGAAACTAACCTTGAAAGAGCGATGGTTGGATGTTGCTGACATACTGAAACGCATTTTTAAAGAAGACCAACATCGTGGAATACACTACTTGATTCTTATATTTAGCATGGGCATCACTATCAAAGTTACTGATGTATCTGCAGAGATCTTTCATTCGATGCAAAATGTCACCAAAACTTCTGAGAGGAAGAGAGGCAAAAAGAATTCAGGATGCTACACAGACTCCGAAACTAAAGGAAATGCACAGTGAATATCAAAATCTTAATGTTTCTGCTGAGAACATCCCCCCACCTCAAGTCAGTGGAAGATGGGAATACATGCTAGTAAAATTTCACTGAACATTTACTATGTTTCTCTTTGCTGAGGCACATAGGAAAGGACACCTGACAGTACTATAGTTCTTATGTATGACTTTCATAATGAAAAACTGAGTTTAGAGATTATTTTGAAAGTGCTGTCCAGAGCCACATTTCTGCTTTACATTGTACAGTCTTGAAAGAAAAGCTGCTGTGAACTTACACAAAATTCTAGTGTTAAAATCCTTCTTCAATGCACCTCCTTCAGAATTAAAAAGCCAAATTCTCCTTGAGAAGAAATACCTGGGAAAGTACACTTTTCTTACCTTCTTCCCTTATCCATTTGCCATTCACACCTCATTCCCACCACAGACAATATTTTAAATAGCCTCTCCCAAGGATCTGTAATCTGGGATGACTTCTCTGTGAGACCATCTATTACATATTTCTGAGAGCTGCGCTTGCTTGGAGACATAATATCAGAGGAATCTTGTGAACCTAGGAAAACCAGCACATTTTTCTCTTCATAAAGAAATCAAACAAACTGATCAATTCTCAAGAAGAAGATGTAAAAATTATGTCAGAGCTTTTAAGGTAACTATTCTTTACCGAGAAGGCTAACAGGGAGTAGTAGGCGTTTCTGCCTCCTCATACAAGGGAGCTGCTAGGCTGGATAAGGACATCTTGGATATTTCGTCCTACCTCTCGGTAGGTATGTTGAAGCACTATGGGGTATTTTGGAATCAAAGAACTAAGAAACATCAAATTCTACTATTAATCGTTGTCTACATGTTACGTTACATAAAAATAATGCGTTTTTTACTAAAATACATTCTAAGAAAGATTAATTTTGTAAAAATATTCTTACCTTGATACTGGCTTTCTGTCTGTGTAGATCTAGTTACATAGTTAATATAAAATTCCGCTGCTTTATTCAGATATTTATATAACAAGCTGGCAGGAAGTCGTACATCAGGATTATTAATTATCAGAGGAAGAACATCACAAACTAAAATAGAAAACAAACCAAAAAATTCTTTAGGTTTGTGGGGCTTTTTATTCTATTTGTCCTAGGTAAGGTTTCTCAACCAGCAATGTAAGCCTCCATCTCTGGCTGACCATACACCACAAAGAACCTCACATGACAGACTGCAATACCAATTTGTACTACATGGTCAGCCTGGACTAATGTGGCCTGAGCCTCTTCTGACTAAAGCGGTTTTCTAATCGCAGTATCTTGAAAGTAGTTTTACTGGTCTCAAAATCTTGCCATACTACAAAGTAAAACAAGAACATTAGTATTTTCTTACCAAATAATTTTCTAAAACAATTCACTGGAGATTCTTGGTCTTCAATACTTTCAGCATCTAATAATGTTTCTCCAAGGCCTACCTGTGTGAGCAGAGGTGAAAATCAAACACTGTACCAGTGGTTCTAGAAACTTTTTGAACTGCAATTTAATGAGGTTGAACAGTAATTCAGTGGATGCATGATTAGATACATGATTAGCATGTGCAAGTCTGTGAAGGTATAGTTAAACTGTCCATACTTAATAACAGGTGAAAAGCAACTCCAGAAGATAGCAAGACAAGAACAAGAGAAAAACTATGCCATGTGACTACATTAGTAAAGACATGCACAGACAGGTGAAAGTCATACATAACTGATATTCTTTCATTTACAAAACAAAGGATTGTTTTATCGGCTTCCATTTGTTTCCTGCCTAATTCCTCGCTGGTGGTAACCTCACAATACAGCAGTCTGAACTATTAGCCACAATTAAACATGAATAAAAAGAGTCACCCCCTCACTAGGCAAAGGAAAACACATTTCAGCAAAATCTCAAGAAGCAGAGTGTCAATATCCTGAATAATTACTACAAGCTTCTCTTCTCTTACCCCGTGCTGCACCACAGTCTCTGGGAAACGTCGTAGAAGTAACAGTAGCATTTCTGCCCTTTCTAGTGTGTTAAAGCACTGCTCTGTTGCCTTCAGTAACATTTCACACTGGATTCGACCAGGAAGGGTTTCAAATAATCCTTAAAAAAAAAAAAAATTAAGACATTTACCTTGCTGTGTCTGAATTGTAAAGCTGACTGAAAAAGGGTAAAAGATGAGTCAACAGCACTTTGCCATGCAGAGTGAAAGGGATTTTTGTTTTTTTCTGTTTTTAATACCCATGACTAAAAAAAAAAAATCTGTTCCTTTCAAAGAAGACCAAATTAATCTTTATCTGTGTTTATTCGGGTGCAGAGAACTTGAATTAACAAGTAAGACTGCTAATGAGTGGAATACTCAAAATCCTAATACTTAAGTATTCAGCATTTCAAGATGCCTTTTCAAGACCGTTCATTTATTTTTGACTTACATTCCATTTTTACAATTAATATTTTAATTATTAAAATTTAGTTTTTTCCAATTTAAACTTCCAGTGAGACACCAAAAAGAAACTAACATATTCTCCCTGTATGTTTTATGTATTTGCTCTGAAAAATAAACACACCCCATGAAAAATCAAATGTTTTCTTAACTGGAATAGCCTTTATGCAGAGCTACACACTGCTTATCCTTAGAGCTTCTGAAGCATGTATTCAAACAGCAGGTTATAATTTTTCAGGCATAAATCCTGCTTTCAAAACTGCCTGTGGCTGCCGGCAGTAACGGCCAAGCCCTTCTGGTCACTGCTCATTTTCATAACCCTCACTTCATATATACAAATTCACCCCATCTTTATTATCATTCACTGTTCTCTGCAACCTGTGGGATGATGAGTCACAAGTCCCATTCCATTTATTCCGTATTTAATCTCTTTTCTAAGTGCTTGTTGTTTTGGCAGACTCACTCTGCCCATGTCAGCGACAAAGCAGTAGGAATCAGTTTGTCATATCCCTTTATTTTCCTAAGCCTAACACACCAAATGAAATCTCTAAGGCCGAGTTGAGAAAAAAAAAACCTGCAGCCCACAAGCAAAGTTAAAAAGACTGACACTTACTTGCCACACTAGATATGTAACCAGAGGGTTTATCCTTAGATTCCTTCAGGATAGAGAATCCTTACCTCTTAAAAACTGTGTCTGCTTGTCCTGTGAGTCATTCCTTAGTGCTGATGTAATAACACTGATCTCCCTCCATACAGCAGGTTGGTCTGGAAAATTCACAAACCTGTAACAAAGTTTGAGGCAAGGAATGCACGGTGACCTCAAAATCTGCTTCCATGGCAAAACCTTTCCATGAAAATATGTGCATGAGCCAAATATAAAATAAAACCTTCCTTTTTACTGTCTATTTTTAATTAATTAGAACTTTTCTGCTTAATTAATCCACATGGATTTTCAAGAACACTCATACTGTATTTCTGGAAAAGTCTGACAATTTATAGAAATGAGCACCTGGCATAATTGTAAGGTTCCAGCTCTGATTACTTACATGTCATAGAGCAGCCTGCCTGCAGACGCTGTCCTTTCAGCATTCCTCTCAATAGTGTACATCTCATACTGCGGGAGGAAAGAACAGAACATTACCTTTCTAGAACACTCTATGAATCAGATTAGTCCTTCCACTCTGAAAAAACTGTCCTCAATTTGCTACAGCACTGAGTAACAGAAAATTAAAAGACTGCAACATTTGCTGGAGAAATTAGGAAGTGAGTTTAGACTACCTAATCATACATTAATTTAGGCATAAACTTCTGTAAGATAATATACTTACTAATAAAATTATTAATATTAACAACCTTCCAATATCTGAAAGAGTCCTACAGGGAAGCCAGAGAGGGACTCTTTGCCAGGAACCATACTGATAGGTAAGGGGTACAAGGAGTAACAGGTACAAATTCGAAGAGGGGAAATTTACATTAGATATTAGGAAGGAATTCTTTACTGTGAGGGTGGTGAGACACTAGGACAGGGTGCCCTGGGAGCTTGTGGATGTCCCAACACTGGAAGTGTTCAAGGGCAGCTTGGATGGGCCTTGGGGCAACCTGGCCTAGTGGAAGGTGTCCCTGCCCACGGCAGGGGTTTGGGATTAGATGACCTTTAGGGTGTCCCTTCCAACCCTTAACATTCCATAGTTCTACGAACACGCTGGCTTAATCTTTACACAAATAGAAAACTTAGAAATCAAGGTCTGTAGCCAGACAAATGCAATGCAAAGACCCCGAGCTGTTACAAAACCCATAAGTAGTAGAGGTATTTTAAATTTTTTATTATTATTATTAGCTACGTCACCGCGGCAACCCACGGCCCCGCCCCCATTGGCCGAGCCGTCTGTCAATCAGGCAGCGCCCGCAGCAAGGCCGCGCGGCACCCCCGGTACCGACCGGGTGCGACACCGGCGGCGCTCACCTGGATGTTGAAGTCGGCGGGATAGAGGCTCCGCGCCGTGATGAGCCAGGCCTTGGCCGCCCACAGGTCCCCCGGCACCAGCTCCCGGGCCCGCTTCACCAAGAACTCGCAGTCCCCCTGCGCCGACATCTTGCGCCCGGCCTCGCCCGGCCCCGCCCCGCCCCGCCCCGGCCGCCGGGCGGTGCGCATGCGCTCAGCGGCGCCCCGAGGCCAGAGCGCCCCCTCTTCCGCCCTGCCCTGGTGCGGCGCGCTGCTCAGGGGGCGCGCTCCGGCCGCCATCTTGGAAGCGGGCAGGCGATGTTCCGGCTCGCTGGGCCGGGCACAGTGATTGGAGGGAGGTGGAAGGACGTGGAGCGTGGGAGTAGGTTGAGGACGGCATGTGGAGCTGGAAGTGTCGGGTCGGGGAGGCCTTGTATAGGGAGGCACGAAGGACTGGAGTTTTTTCGTGAAGCCCAGGGCTATAGTTTGGTTTTCAAAGTGACCATAAGGAATTTCGGGAGCAAAGGTGAAAGAGGCCTCCTGCCCTTTAGCCTTTGGCAGCCAGTGTGGTCGCTGGTAGGAGATTGGCCGAGTTACCCTCAGGAAACCTGAATTTTGGCCCCGTGTGCCATGTCTCTAAAGGTGCTGAGAGGCAGTAGAGTTAAATCACCAATGCCAGGGGCAGTGGAGCACTGCCCTCCTTAATCTGGTGTTGCTGCAAATCAAAGCCCATTTTAAAAGTCCAGGATGATACTGCCTGGGCTCATGCTTCTCAAAGGTTCTTACAGTCCAGTACCAAGGTCACCATTGCCAGATGCCAAGAAAAGCAAGACCTTTCACCACAGGAATGCACCTAGCTTTCAACAGCTTGCAACTGAGACTCGCTTGTTCTCTTTAGTTTTTGGTGTTAGGATGCTTGATTGCAAACTTAGCCCTTTCTGTTACTTAGTTCATAATTAAATGTCTCTGTTTCTTTTCTTGTCGCTTTGTTTGTTTGCTCCTTTCAAGTAGGCTCTTCCTTCCTTTTGTCACAACAGACCTTACAGACTTTGCACTTGGGGACTTCCACTGATCAAATCCATAAACCTACACATGCAAGAGTCAGTGTAATAATCCGATTAGCAAGTAGTTTTAACAGACCCATAACTTCTGTTATGGATAAAAAAGGTCCCTGTTTTCCTGCTGAGGTGACTGGTTTATTTTTGCCTTGTTCTTAGTTATGGCACAAGGCTCACATATGCCTCTCATTCTGCTGCTGCTGAAAATATGTTCTCACAGTGTTAGCCTGCCACAGCTTTTCAGCTGTAGAGCCCCTTCGAGGGCTGGGAATTTTGTTTCTCATCTCCTCCTCTCCGTACTGTTGTCAATTTCTCCTCTTTCTGTGCTCTTTTGGTGGGAATCTGATTTGATTTCACCCTGTGGCCACAATGTTGGCCATGCCTGGGGGAGAGCTGCCACGTGAAAATTGAAAATCAGCAGATTTCAGCAAGAAGTGTGCTTACAAAGGCTCTGCCCTCTGAGGGAGGGGGCTGAGTCCAGACTAACATTGAATTGTTGTGATTCCATGCCCTGTTTTGACTTCCTGCTGCTGTACTAACAAATACTAATTAGGGATCCTTGACAAACTAAGGCAGTAAGAACTACTGCACAAGTGCCTTACAGAAAGCACTGACCCTATCTGTCAGTAGCCAGTGGTGCACACTGGCTGCTGCGAGGTCCTGTTCATTGCCCCCTTTCTCAGGGCTCTCACCGTACAGTGGTAAGTTGCGCTTTGAAGGAGCACAAAGTATGTAATTGCTTTTCCATTCAGAGAGGTGACAAAGCCACAGCAGAAAGTCAGCTGTCCCTCATAAAACAGGCACCTCCTCTTCTACCCTTGCTATCAAATCTACAGACTGCTCTAGGATGGCACAGGTCCTTTAAAAATGGCTTCACAGCCCTGCAATCCCTTGCAAGTGCAGCAGTGTTAATAACTGCCTGGTGTGTGTGAGTCTGTTTCGAGCTCTTCCCTATGTACTTGTGCAGATGCATATAACCAAATTTGATTAAAAAAAAAAATTAGGAGTTTTACTGTGGGGCTGAATATGGTTAAAAAGTTGTGCATTCTGTCTCTTCAGAAGCTGCCCAGCAAGGATTGATGGGTTGTTTGGGGTCCCCCATATGTTGCCTAGGAGACCAGGATCAGGATGATGCTGCAAGAGCGAAATGGGTGGCAGGGGGTTACCAGAAGTTACTTTTGAAAATGAATGGATGCGTGAGGAGTCCCCTGAAAAGTTGCTGGTGCAGAATCACCCCTAAGACACCAGTTAGGCAGAGGGACAGCAGCTTTTGAACCAGTTTCACAAGGTGTCCTGAAAGCAAGATGTAGCTGGATTTAATCCACCAGGCAAAGAGGAATACCTCCAGTGAATAAGGAACACCCTTTTTTTCTTTTTTTATTTTTTTCCTTGTGTGTGTGACTGTGTGTTAGCTGGACACTTTGGATTTTTTTTTTTATTTCTTTTAAAGCTGTGAATAATCTGGGTTTTTTTCAAACAAAGTACTCTGCTGCTTCTCAGCAGAGATTTTGAATCCCTGCTTCTGCATTTATTTCTACAGCTCCATGTGTTTGCTGGTCCTCTCAGCCCCTTCAGGAAAGGAGGAGTTGAGAGTCCAATGTTGCATCATACAAACAGTGTAACTTGACATGAGGGAAGAAGTCTGAAGAGGGCATAAATGAAGGTAGGAACCACCTGAGGAGCGTTCAGGCTTGGAAGATGTTAGACATAACAGAGGATTGACATTAAGGATGCCCAACCCGTGGACTTAGGAAGTAAAACTGCTCTGTGATCCTCTCATAGATACAAGACAGGTGGCAGGATCAGAACTGCAGGGGACCAGGGCAAGTGATGTCAGTGAGCAAGCAGGAAACACCACTGATGTTTCATTTGCGGATGGGAGGAAGGGGAGCACTGTGGTTCTGTGGTTTTTGAGAATATGGGCACTGTGTCCCTATCAGTTGATATAGGAGTAGTATTTGAAGGTGCTTGGAACATCAACTATAGTTTTAAGCTGAGCTGAGCTCTGTTTAGAGCTGTTGCCGCACTAAACCTGAACTGGCACTGATGTACCAATGGCATTGCATGCTCATCTCCCATTCCAGGGGCCAAGCCTGTAGGTGGTGGTGGGACTGTGCTAGTTCTATCAGGATCTGAAGCTTCCTCTCCACCTGAAGAGGCTTTCCTGAGTTCTTGCCCAGATTGTGCTGTTTTGATTTCCACAGTGCAAGGCATGCTGAAGGTCTCAACATTTTAGCCAGACAACTGGAAGTGCACACAGCCTCCTTCCTGCAGGAATAGAGCACTCAGCTGAAGTGCCTACATGAGCCTTGTTTTTCAGGAAGAGGCTTTATAGCCTTCTGTAGCAGGAAATAGGCAGCATTGACCTCAAGGCAGTTGAGTCATCCGACCCTGTGAAGGTTGATTTTTCCCTGGGAAGCTTGTCCCGTTTCTTGAGGAAGGCCTGTGAGTAACAGCGATCACGCGCATGGTGGATGCAGGTGGTGTGGCTGACGCAGCACAGGGACACAGATACACGAGGTGTGCAAAGGCTGAACTGCAGACTTTGGTGCTCCAAAATGCTTCCATACCGCTGCTGAGGGGCTCCATGAGCCAAGAGAACGTCCAGCAGGCATTAGTTTGGCACTTAACAGCAGTGGAGGGTTTTAAATGTTGTTCACCGCCTTTTAAGTTTCTGGATCAGTATAATCCCAGCAGATAGCATCCATTCTGTGTTGGCTTTCCTGATTTGGCCCCACAGGCTGTTGTCAATTACACAGAAGTAGTGAATTAACAACAAGCCCTATGGGCAGGTAGGTTGGGTTTGTGGTATGGAAAAAAGCTGTCTATAATGTGGAGGTGCAAAGGTTAGAATAACTGCTGTGCTGCATGGTATGGGCTTGAATTGATTGCCATTCCTTAGACCTGGGCACCAGGAGTTCCTGGCTGGCATGGGGAGCAAGGACACTACTCTCTTTTGTAAAGCTTTGTGTAATACTGAACAGGATCAATCTCCTTAATATCTTATGAGTCAGGCCTTTGAGAAGAGAGACTGTGTTGAGCTAGCAGTGTGGTGGGGTCTACACAAAAACTACTGATCATTCTGAAGGGTTGTTTTGTAGGGTTTTTTTACCCAATTCTGTGCCCTTTGCTTTGTGCAGAGCTATTTCTACAACTGAAATGAGTTGTCTGGGCTGTCAGTCACTGAGAATTTGAGGCTGAGACCAAGTGTCTTCTTTGTCCCTTGCACCTGAAAGACAGTAGATTGAGATTGGATGACTGGGTGACAGATAGGAAGGGAAAAACAAAAGGAGACTGGGAATCCAAGAGTGGAACATCAGGGGATGTGTGAACCAACATAGCCCTCTCCACAGAGTGACATCTGTTAATGACCTCGTAGGTGGTCATTAACAGCCTAAGGTACCTTTTAATAATTGACCTCATTTTTACAGAATCAAAATAGTTTAGGTTGAAAGGGACATCAGGAGATCATCTGGTCTAGCCACCTGCTCAAAATGCAAATAACTGTTGTTTTATGATACTAGGATAAACCAAAAATCCATTTCAAGAAATGAGCAAATGTTACCAGTTTCCTTCAGCCTGCAGTTTGACAGTGATGAGTGGTGGGGAGTCAGCATTTATAGGGGGAAACATTTAGGTAGTCTTATGAGCAGGTATTATTATTATGAGATGTGTTAAAGTACTTGCCTAGCTTTTAGATCTGGGAAACTGAACCAGATTGTAATTATCTTCCACACAGCACAGACAGAATTATTAATCACTGTACTCTAATATGGCCAAAGCTACGGTCATGACTCCAGTGACACTGCAGCTGGGGCTTAGGACACGTTGAGCTGTGTGGTGTTGTGAGAGTTTAATTGAGCAGCATACTGCTTGGTGCACAAATAGGACCTTGCATTAAGTTTACAGGTTAAAAACTAGGAAAATGCTGTATTTCAATTCTAAGTTGAAGTTACTTTTTGCAGAAACTTACTCTGACATTTATGAAAATACTTTTTAGGAGAGAAATTCATTTTCACCTGGAAGGATTTCAAGAGAAACTGTTAAAGAAGTAATTTTTCCATATAGAAGTTTGCTAAGTGGAGAAAGAATATGAATAGGGAAAATTTAACTCCTGGATATACTTCTTTTCCTTCTGCTACCTTCCCACATATTCAAGCTCATAATGTCCCTGTGGCAACTCTGAAATATGTATAAATAGAAAAGAAATTCTAAATTAACCAGCTGCATATGCTTGTCCTCACTTTTAATTCTGCAGTCACATTGAAAAGTGCATTCCCCGGTTTGTGTTTTCCCTTTTTTATTGCTGTCTCTTACAAATCCCATTCTTCCTTGCAAGTTCTTTCTGTGCACATGTCACAGGCATTCATCGCCTTGTCACTTGGAGTGGCACTCATCTCAAAAAATGTTGCTGTCTGCAATCTCCTTTTGTGAAAGCCACCGTAGGTCCCTCCGTAGGCAGTGAAGCCCGGAAGACCGTTCAGGGGACCAAACACAGGTTGGAGTAGGTTGAACTGTGCTCTGAATGCCTTTGCTTAGGTCTCCATGGCTCGTAAAAGGGATGCAGGGGATGCAGGGTGGTGTCCTCGCTAAAAGAGATCTGTGTGGTAATTTCCTCCATGTGGTGATGCATGTGGCTTTATGAATGTTTAACCAGGTTGCTCAGTGTCCTTACTCCATTCACAGTAGCTGGTTCAGCCCCTAAAGACATCTTCAGTCATGAAACCGTCATTCCCAGGAGGGACAGTTAACTCATCCGGCGTAGCTGCAATCTCTGGTGGCTATCCGAGCTCTCTGCGCTAAACACAAAGCTAGTCAGCAGCATGTGATTACTGATTTCCTTTAATCAGTAGTGCTGCTTGGGCTACAACATCCCAATGGAATTACATTAGAGGTTTCCTCTCTAAGTACTGTGCCTTTCAAAATTGCTTTCCAACAGCATACTGAATGGTCTAATCAGGGAAGGGAATTTTAGCAAGCCGTCAGTCATCAATAGCATCCTGCTCTTAAGCCGAGGTAATGATCGCTTCTTTAAACGTGCCTGCATTTTCCCCAAGAGCACGCGGGTCTGATCCTTGAATGCAGGTACGTATCTGTGCTCAACTACCCTCATCATGTGCAGCCACACCAGTTGAACGGCATGTTTATAGAAACTGTCCTTAAAGAGCGATTGCCTCTTGAAGGAGCATAGCTCATAGAAGAGGAGTGGGACTGTCTCCAGCCGGCCCTGGGAGACGATGCTGAGAGCATATTGAAAAGCTGTCTTCAGCAAAAGCTTGCCAGTTTAACAACTCTGTTCACTGTTCCTATTGCACAGTGGGCTCTTTGACGCAACAGAAAGAGCTGCTTTTTATTTTTTTTTTTTCCTTCTCTTTTTTTTTTTTTTTGCTTCCTCTTAAATCCGCCTGGCCAATTTAAAGCTTGTGGATATTTCTTCCCCCTCGGGGACAGCTTATGTGAGGATTTTCTTTTTTAACAGTTCATTCTGTTAAACCATTTTTTTTTCTTGTTTGCTGTTAGAAAATGTTGGAGCTGAACACAAGGCTTTCATTGCAGGTCAGTGATTGAACTCTTGACCAAAGCATTTAACATTTGAGTGTCGCTTTAGCAAGCACTGTAGTTTGGGAGGAAAAAAGCAAGTTAACAAGGTTGTATCCTGTGAGCCCATGTGTGGCTGCTACTGGAATAGGAATTTTTTCAGGTCTTCAGTGACGGAGTCCTGTGCAGATGAATTTACACTCTTTCTTTTGTAGACAAATATACCAAATTAATATTTTAGTGAGAACTGAGGTGATGTCACAGTTATATCTATATTATTTAATTAATGAATGCCTCTACTCCCTCAAAATGCAATAAACCTTACTGTGAATTTCAAATATAAAATTTTTGCCTTTTTATTTTGCAAGGATTGTCTTTTTGACTTTTAATTTTTTTTTTCACTTATTTTCTGCACACTTTACTAGGAAGCATGTTATTCTTGGGCACATGCTGTCTGCAGGAAAGATAGTTATTTGCTATTTTGTCTTACTTCTTAGACTGCTATCAAGGGAACTAAGAAAGGATGTAGGCATATTGTTAATGTCTCTCTTCAAGCTGTATTTGAGGTAAGGCAATTTTCTATCCTTATCTCTGAAATTAGAAAGTGAAATAGATGCAGTATTTCTTTCCTTTTTAGTTACTAAGATTATCCTGTTGCTATTTGTTTATCTTATTGATAAAATGTGTACATACTTGTCACAAAACTGTTCCTTGTCTATGTGATACTTAAAATCCTGTATTTTTATTTCAACAATATCTACTACATATCTTCATGTTTCATTTTTGTAATTGCTTTGATTTTCTGCTCTATCACATTGAGTACGGGAGTGAGTGTATTTCTTGCCCTGTCTAGGCAATTCTTATGCAAACTTTGCAAACTGAGTTTCAAATTGTTTCCAGTGTGAATCACTTTCTTTGTAAGACAGTGGCTTTTATGGTAATGTATAACTTGAGTAACATTGTTTTCAAACATATACAATGCATTTTGATGTATTCTTTTTTAACAGCAGTCCAAATAAAATAGACAAATAATTATTCATATCTGACTGTTTACTTCCTTCTCCACTTACTGTTGCCTGTTGTGGGAAGTATATAGCTTTGGAAGATTGAATCATTATTTATGAGTATCAGTATAGCTGAAAGGTGTCACTGCAACATTAGCCAATGCAACTGCATTAAAAATGGAATTTGTACGGGATACCACTGCTGGTGAGTTATGATTAGAGCCTGGGGAATTAGAAAATACTGTTTCTTGTTCATATTTATTTTTCATCAATTTAAGAGTTTGCCATTCAAGAGAGGTTAATTTTTCTTTTACTGTTTTCTGCAGCAAGGTTACAGTTTTTATAATTCAAGATTTTTGCATGTGCTTTTTATAATTTTATCTTTATTTAAATCAATCCATCTGAGTCTTTGTGGCATCTCTGACAAGGGAAGGTGTGTTTTAAGGTAGACATGATTGTTTTTGTATTATAAATCCGTACCCCATCACAGTGCAAATACACAGCTTATGTCTGCGACCTGTTTTCTACTGTCAAAGAAACCAAACTTATTCCCTACTGCTGAAGTTATCTCAAGTTGAATGTGCCTTAAAACCCTTAAAATTAAGCAGTATAATAAAGTAAGGCAGTCTTTATATAGCACGTTCTCTGAATCTTTTTCTCAAAAAATTAGATACATACCATCTCTGATCCAGCATCACTGCTGGAGGGTGTATTGGGCTCTATTCCTTCCCTTCTGATCTCTAGTTTGTGAGGCAGTCAGTCCTGCTATTCAAAAAGAATCTTATGAGAATCACACTATGGTGTATTGACATTTCTACAGACATTACTTTACCAGGAAACAGGAATGGGTAAGGAGGATAAGTGATATGGGTGTCTTGGTGTGTTCTTTGTGATCCTTGGAGTTGAAGCAATATCTTTCTGGATTCCATCCTTCTTGCTTCCAAATGGTTACTGGAAGGTATTTGTTTCTCCTGATGTTTGTGGTGTCAGATTTCTACCTAGTCAATGTAGTAGAGCTCATGGCTTGCTGTATTTCTCCTTGCGTGCCCTGAACAGTGTCAGGTTAACTGGGTACTTGTTCTGTTGTGCTAGTGACCTGGTCTGTTACCACTGCCTTAGTAAGGAAAGGTTAGTTAGTCTAAACTGTGCACAAGTCAAGACAGATTAAGGGGAAATGCACTAAGAACTTTTATTTGTAACAGTTAAAATCAGCAACGCACTTAGCAACACTTTTGCAAGATACAGACAAAAAACATAGGGCAAAAATGCTTCATCTATTTATACCTAGCTTACATTAGAAAAGTTTTTACCCCATCCTACCGAAACAATCCTCTTCTGAAAAGATTTTCTTGTTTGCATGTAGCATACCTTTCAGATCACATCTCTAAGAAAAAGTCTGTTTACGAGCCTCCTCTAATGAAAGAAAGCTTAGTCACACCATGTCTTTGGGAGCATACCTCAGGCCACTTTCTGATTCTTGAGAAAACTCTCAGTTTTCACTCAGTTGCATCTACAAAACTTTTCAGACAGTGCAGTGTTAGTCTTTCATCCCCAAACCTTTTCATTTGTGTCTGTCCAGATAAGATGCCATCATTGTTCTTAATTATTTCATTGTTAAAGACCAACAGATATATTTATTCGTGTACGTGTAACCTTCTTATGCTTGACCGGTTAGTCAAAAAGAGAGTAAATCTCTTTACCTCCCTTTGGACTTACTTTTTTTGGAGGGAGACCTAGGTTTCAGAAAAAATGTCTTCATGGTGAGCTATATTCTCTACCAATGATTATACTGACATATTCAATCTTGTGCAGGGCTCTGACTGGCTTTCCCCTGACACTGAGGCAGTAAGTTGGTTGTCAGAAGAAAGCAGTGTGTTACTGTTTAAGGATGGGCCCACTGAAGTCAGTGACAAGACTTTGGAAACATGAACTGAACAGTTTAAAGGTCAAGGGCTAGAGAGAACTGGATCTCTAGCACATTTGAGAAACTGCTTTCCCTTTAACTCTTCAAGGTACAAATATTTCACCCAGATTATCTCCCCATGTGTTCAGTTTAGATTGTGACTGCAGCATCTGTGAGGGCTTCTCAGCACTGTTACAAGATTACTAATAAGGAGTCATGTCTGAAGTCATGTCTTTGTCTGAAGAGAGGACTTTGGCAGAATGCCATGCTGTTGAAGGGATTGAGTGAACCCCAGAAGTTTGGCTTATCTTTGCAATTGAATGGGACCCTTTCATTGTGATTTAATTGCACTTACGCTTGAGAATGAAGATTTGGATAAAAACACCACACTGAGTGTCTCCCACAGCCTCCATGGAGCTTGACCAGCTCAATTAGAGTTGTCAGCATCTGCTTTGGGAAATGCCATGAACCTTTTAATCAAGCTGAAAGAATTTTATTCCTGGTGTCCTACCTCAACTGCAGCAAAACATTGAAAGTTGGGGCCTTAATAGCAGGTTTCCGCGTCTTTCTGTTCATTAACTACTTATTTAGTAGTCTCACCACCTTGTGAAGTGAAGACTTTCTTCCTAATATCTAATCTAAATCTACCCTCTCTCAGTTTAAAGCCATTCCCATTCCCCCTTGACCAATTCCTAAATACCCTTATAAAAAGTCCCTCTCCAGCACTCTTGTAGGCCCCCTTCAGGCATTGGAAAGCTGCTATAAGGTCTCCCGGGAGCCTTCTCTTGTGCAGGCTGAATAATTCCAGCTCTTTTGGCCTGTCTTCACAGGAGAGGTACTCCAGCCCTCTGATCATCTTCATGGCCCTCCTCTGGACACACTCTAACAGCCCTGTGTGCTTCTTATGTTGGGGGACCCAGAGCTGGATGCAGTACTCTGCAGTTGCAGAGCTGTGCAGGACTCAGCAGTACAGCTGAGCATAGTATTCAGTATGACCTAAGCCCTATGAGGTTGCAGTTCTGCTGTCTCATTGAAGCCATACAGCTTTTCTGCTCATTTAATTAGTGGTCTGCTACCAGCTCAAGAGAGGGTACTTGCAGAGGTGATGTGGGTGTCGTAGGCACAAATAGATTGCATAAAGTAATGCAAGTATTCAAGTATGTTCATTTTGGTTAGTGACGTCTGTGAGCTAGATTTGGGGAGGAACAATTGGAAAAACTTAGCAAGAAGATTTCATCTTCAATAGCAAATAGAAGTAGTGGTAGCTTTCATTTCCAAGTCTGTGCCTGTGACAAAGTGAGTTACCCCTCCAATATGTGAATCACCATTGTCTTCATGTTGCATGGCCTTGATAACAGAGAAATGTAAGTAAATCAGTTGAACGTGGGCATCATCCTCCTATTTGGAAAGAAAAGATTAACAGAACAGTGATAGAAACTCTACTGAAGTGAAATCCCTGGAAATTTTTTTCCTTTTTCCTCTCTGTTGTGTGTCTGAAAGTGGTCCTGCAATTTACTGGCAAGCAGACATGGAACAATATGCACTCCAGCAGCCTTGGAACACTTTGTAGATACCCTGGGAGTTGTTTCTATGGGAGATGGTTGAGGCAGCAAGAGGTTGCTGGCTTGCTATTTCTGAAAAAAACCTCTTTTTTTAATAGCTAAAGCTATAAATAGTTGACAGTTCTTAAATTGAATAATTCTCTCTTCCTTTCCAGGATGAGAAACTGGATCAAGATTTTCAAAGCCAAACGCCTGCAGCCAGATATCTCTATTAATCATCTACTTATAATGTTGCTCAGATTTTGAGGCAATTCTTTTATTGTTCCAGTTTGTGTAGGGTGAAAAGACTCACACAGAGTTTGCCAGTGGGCCAGTGACAGAACCAGAAGCAGAACCTAAGTCTTCTGCATTTCATTGCAGAGCTATGACTACTAGATTATATTTGATTGTATAGCTGTATTTAGAAATTAGAATCACTTCGTTTTCAAAACAGTTGAGCCATCTGTAAGTCCACCTCATTTGGACATGGTTTATTAAGTGACCATTGCTTTTGAAAGTTGGGTTGATAAAGAATTATAGGCCAAAATATTCAAACCACAGAAGTGAGTGAATATCCAAAGGGCTCCCAGGCACATGCGCTAAAGCAGAAGGCTTCAGAGAGTTTCACATGTTACTCAGACCAGCACTGATGGTCACTGGTTTGTGTTGCACTCACATCTTTTGCTGGGATGTGAATGGTGAAAAGTAAGGAGATATTATGTCACCTGTGCTGCCATTTCTTCTGCCAAGGTGGTACTTCAGTTACATCTGGGAGGGCTTACAAGGCAGAACATTTCAGTCTTAAAAGTGGGATTTTAGCCCTTATATAATTTCAGGTGGGTTTTTTTTTCCAGCATTTTCCCTTATGAATTGACTTCAGAGAAGATATATATGAAAGTGCTGGTCATGGTGATTGTAACAGAATTAGGTAGAGCTGCTTGTGCCAGGGATCAATGGTAATCACTCAGCGAACAAAGTGGCTTCCAGTCATGAAGGGTGCATTGTGTGCATTTCATTTTTTACCTTTTGTAACCAGTCATCCAACCTGTGATAGGACTGTTAGATTTCAACTTGTATGTGTATTAAACTAGAGTATGTCTATATTTGGGTTCTTTGTGTTCATGTATCCTACAACTGATCTTTTCATTAACATTTCGGATGACCACATAGATACCGACTTACTTCACAGAGGGAAACTTTAAAAGTTGTATTGATTTCAAAAAGAGGAGCTTCACATCAAATAGTCTTTCCTATATATATACTTTTAATGCGGAGCCACTATTTTAGAAAACCGTTCCTGTTCAGTTCGAATAGTCTGAAAATAGAGGTAACAGTTTTGAAACACCCTTTTTACAGGAAACTTTGTATTATTTTATTTGTGAGAAGATGAAGTCTCTTGAATTCAGGGAAGACATTTTAAGTCAACTTTGGGAAAGTCTGTAAAAAGCTATTAACAAAATACGCAGAGGTGTGCTATGTGAATCAGGCTACCTGCACTGTTTTTTTTCTCATCAGACTGCTATTGAGTAGAAAAATTATCTGAGAGGAATATGTAACACATCAGAATATTGCCTCAAATCCTAGCAAATTGAAACAGAGATATTTTAGATTAATGAACTTATTATGAAAGTGATGGTTACTAGCTTAGAAACTGATGTAGAGATTTGTTTGAGCTACAGGGATAGAAAATGGCCTAAAGAACATGTCACTTATCTTCCAATTTGCAGGATAATGTAAGGTGATGATCTCTTCTATGAGATAGAAGTCAGTAGTGAAGTTTTCTCATGTTTAACTGAACCACATATGTAAATTTATAATGAATCAATAAGCTATTCTAAAAATATCCCAGCTTTCTCTGAAAATTGTTCAGGAAATGAAAAGCACTTATGTAATGTTAAAGGAATGAAAGGAAAATTTTTTAGTATTAGAGAAACGAAAATAAAGCTTCACTCTAAAATCCTTAGGAACTAACTACACTAAGAAACTAGATCATTGCAAATGTAAAATACATGCAAAACTGTGTTTTGAGAGCATATCTCAGAAGCTCTTAAACGTATTATAATGAATTGGTAGTCCTAGTTTTCAGATAGGGGCAAAAAGATTTTAGAAGTCCACATGCATGTATGTTTGCATTTGTCCAATGTGATTTAGACTTCATTTTTCAACCTTGGTACTGGATCTGCCTTGTGCTATGACAGCCAGGTAGAAGAAGCTGAAGAAGGTTGCTGTAACATGCCTTTTTTGTCAGCAATTCCAGGGAGGGGTATATGTGACAGGAGGGACAGAGCTACATGGGATTCCTGAATGTGCCTTGTACTCCAGCTGCAGGGAGTATGTGGGAAGCAGAGTATTTCTATTTCACCAAAAGCACCTCTTATTCTGGGGTGCTAGTTATTACTGGTTAGCACAGGTGGGCAGGTGAGCCATGTCCAAGGAAAATGTAAGATTTTTTTTTTGAGATTTTATGGAGGTAAGTTACAGAATTTTTCCAGGAAGTTCAGGGATGTAATTTTCTTACCTTCTTTGCAGTTTGTCTGCTTGGGTTGATGAAAACAGTCTCATCTGATGGCAAAGCTTTTGTTTTTTTTTTTTTTTTCTAAAGTACTTGTCCATTTCTTATATTCTGATTAGAAACTTTTTGGCTATGAACTACTAAAAAGGTCATAGCTTCAGAGTTCAAGTCAAAGAAACTTGTCTAGCAACTGCTTAGTAATCTTGTAAACATATTAAACCTCAATAGCAAAGAGACACAAAGGGGTAGATTAGAGTTATGAATTAGGATTTAAAAAATTCTCAGTTTCATCTATTTCCTAGGATGACAGGCTGTAAAGTACATTTGAAAAGGCTTTGCAGCTCTCTTGGAACCCTCTGGCATTTTACTGAAGTAATCTGTTTTCTACCCCCTCTGGCATTTTCCCGAACTAATCTTTATTTGTTTTCTAATCTCTATTCCTTATACCAAGGATTTTTCATTTGTTTAATATCAGACTATGATTTCACTTTCAGGCAACTCCAGCATGCTGTTTATGTGGGTCACACATTCCTCCTCCTCCTCCTCTATATTGGTCTAGGATTTCCAATTATTTCCATATTCACTGAGCTCAGTCACTATACAGCCAACTGAAACAGGCAGGCTGCTCAATGTCTTTTTCACTCCCGAGGTAATTTAATCAGGGAGCGACTGGATTATTTTTTCAGAGAGACAAGCTGTGCATGCCAGGTGATCTGCAGCGGAGAACAGCATCATTATTATAAAGCTTAGATGTTTTATGCCATTCTGTGCTTCTGCAACTTGTAGTGCAGCTAACGGTACTGTCTTGATGTATTTTTCAATATGCATGATTCAAATGTAATCAGTTAGAGGAGGTAGAAAAGAGGATGGATGAGTCATGGGACTGTATTTATGTTGTATGAGACTGAGTTTCAAAGCTGTTGGGTCCTCTGAGGTCCTTAATCACTGCCATGTTTGTTTTACAGCAGTGCTGGTACTCACAGAGTAGATTAAGTCTATTTCTATAGATTTCCTTTGGAGTTCCATCCTAGAGTTAAAAAATCTTTAACAGGAGTTTGATATTGGTACATATAATTATATACATTATATATACATTATATATACATTAGCATAAGTATTTCAACTTTTGTAAAACATCAAAGGAGAGAATTGGCTGTGAGGGGAAAGTCATCAGGGAGTCCTGACATCCATTATAATCCTCATCTGGGCTTATTAGTGTGCTCAGACAACTAGAGAGAATAGATGAGCCTTTGCTTTTACAGGGAACCTTAGGTCCATGAGAATTTCCTTCTGCTGGGGAGAGCTAGCTGGATGTCTCTTGCTATCAAAAGGAGTCCAAGGGAAGGGTAAGCTCTTCTCCAGAGTTACCAAGGAAAGACAAAAAGAGAAAAGGTGTGGGTGAGGCAGATCACAGAGACCTGGCGTGATAAATAGATATCTGTGCTGTGCCGATTTCTTGTCATTGAGGGCTATTATTTAGGTGAACATCAGCCTGAAGTGACAACTACATTTTTCTTTGTAGTCCCTGAGTCAGATTACAAGCTTGTGGGCATGATTTCATGCTGACAGAGTGGCGCTCAGTGAGGTGAGCATTGCTTATTGTGAGTGCCACTGCAAAACTCTTCTGAGGTCCCCTTCCAACCTGGTATTTTATGATTGCTCAGCAAGAATTGTCTGCTGCTTCTTATAGGAGTTTTGCTTTCACTTTTATTTTGTCTTTCAAAAAAACAAAAATGAAAAAAAAATCTGTGGACTCAAATAATGAGAGTCAAAATTGCGTCCACAGTTCCTCTCAGCTGAGTATGCACCACCATTAAGGTGATTTGTAATAAGATCATCTGACTCTTGAATAAATCTGCCTAACTGATACTTTAATCTTTACAGTGTCATTTTAAAAGCTTTCATGTTGGTCTGCATCTCTTTAGTTTCTTGTTTCCTCACTGGAACTGTCATGGGCCAGTGGGCCAGTCTTGGCACTTTTTTTCCCCTTCGTATTTGAAGTAAATAGTCTTTTTCCAATTAATGTCTATGATAATGGAGCCAGTGGGGAGGGAAAAAAGCCCCACCTTCTAGAAGATTCTGGTATTTCGCACTGAGATTTTTTTTGAGAAGTAGTATTCAGCATATTAATAATGATGCTAACTCTTGCACTGCTAGGGTTGAATCTGGATTTTCTAGTTCCAGATGTCTTTAAGTTCACTGTCTAGTTAAGTTTCCTTGACTGAGTTTCTATGACAGTCAGCGAAGAGAAGAAGCCACAGCGAGTGATTTCATTTTAAGTATAGGTAGGTCCACTGCTGTTTTCTTTCACCATCTTATTTAAACAGATAATACAGCCTTTGCATAATATATGCATAATATTGTCTTTGCTACAGTTGGAAATATCAAGAAGCAGACATGAAAATGACTTACACAGGATCATATCACCTTCAGGAAGGAGACTTTGCTTGCATGTGCTACCGTTCAGTCCTACATCATAATGATATGTATGTCTGTCATCTAGGAGTTGATCAGGACTATCTTCCTGACCAGTTTACAGACACTTTTGCCCTGGGAAAGACATTGAAACCTGCATATGGTGACCCAGAAAGTACAGTAGTGTTTTTGAAAGGTTCTGATGTGCTTCGTGCTAGTCACCTCAGTGCACTGAGAGAGCATTTGCTCTTCCTTAGTGTCCTTTTTTTTTTTTATTTTCATGGCACTTTTTTCAAGAGAGGGTTTATGTGTGCGGGGCTGTAGTGTAATCTTTGTCTGCTGAATGACACAACTTTTGAGTCATTGCTCCTAAGTTTATGGTACAAACTTTCTACTAAACTTTTGGTCTTTCTCATTGAACTGATGTGTATGGTCAGTAGTAGCTTAAGGAAAGCATTTCACAATCTTTTAGAACTGAAGCAACAAAACATTGAGGTGTGTTTTTGATATGGAGTGAGAAAATCAGGCAAGAACTATTCACAACTCTTCGCTGATACTTTTTATATTACACAGGGCAGTTTCCTTTAGGCTAGACTTATTTCTGGCTAAATCTTTATTTGTTTTGCTCAGCATACTGTGCCCTTTTCTTAATTTTGATGTGCTTTTTTTTATTTTGTTGCATCTTGCTGCTGATCCAGATTAAAATGAACCCTTCACTTAAGTTCCTTAAGATTGTGTTTCAAGGTAGAGGAGAATACTTTCCAAATTGCACTGTTGTTTTTCAGATCAGAAAGCAGCTAGGACATCGAAACTTATCAGTAGAGAAGGTTTGGTGCAATTCCCAGAGGGAAAAACAGCTCTTTTGTGTTGTGACACCTACGTCAAAATCAACTCCTGAGTGTACATATTTGATTCCACATAGTCTACAGTTAGAATTGAATTTTTGCCAGTCCCTCAAGCTAAAGCTGACATGGAGCAGCTTTTGCTTTCTTGAGTTCCCAAAATAGCTGTCTTAAAATTGACCCAGATGAGGTTCAGGTGATACAGGAGGTAACACAGAAGTGAAAAGCTTCTGTCTTGCCCGGTGTATAACTCATCTAAGCCTAGGGTGCCAAACTGGGCTCCAATATCACCACTGTGATATATTGCCACTATTGTCAATACTACACTTTGTGTTCTCATCTGTTGAATAATCCTATTTAATGTTCAGAAATGTTAGTTTACACTGAAATCCAATTTTCTGGTAGATCCTAGTGATTGAAGTCTGACTCCTGCTGGGACAGGACAGAACAGTTGTGTGCTGGGATGTTTCTGCCTCTTTTTGTTGCTTCATACTTTGTGTCCTCATAACTGTCTCCAGGACACAGTCTCTCATGCTGAGCATGTGCATTGGTCCAGGTTTTTACCAAGTGGATAGCCTGCCTCTTAGGTTGGCCTAAATCATGATGTACTACCCACAATAATTTTCATCTTTCCTGAGGAATTTCACCATGTGCAGTCCAGACAGCCTTTACTTCATGTCTCTCTCCCGAGTTCATTTCACATCTCCTATATTTCCACTCTGTCTTGACGTTTGATTAAGAGTTTACATAACTGTACTGTGATGCTAATTGCATTATCCCTGAGTAATCTAAGACCTGCAGACTGACATTTGATTTTCAGTGGAATAGTAACTGGAGAAGAGGTCTGCTTTGTCTTCACAAATATTATATTCAGATCAAACATATATTGTCATATGCTACCATTGTATTTGGGCAAGGATAGGCTAGAAAGTTCCTGAAAGAGGGAAAATAATTCTCTATTCCTATGAAGTGGTGTTGGGGTGCTTGGCAAAGCAGTGAAGGTATGTGGCAGAGAACTTGGACTTCCACACCATGGAAGGAAACATAATGAGGCTGACAGAAACCCAAGAGGATAACCTATAAGGAACTGGGAAGTTCCTTTCCAGCTCCTGGAGAGAAATCTGGGTTAAAGCTTTTTAGGGATGTTTACTGTTCCCTGATGTCCCAGGAGCTCAGTTAGGAGTCTAGAGTGCTGAGTTGAGGTGTGTTTTGTCAGAGAGCAAGTGCAAATCCATGCCAGAAATTTCCTCAAAAAATGATTCTTCCATATGGCTTGTGGGAGATATCTAGGCTATGTTTTGACCTTATATTTCAGGCTCTGTTGCTGCTCACCATGGCAATGGGAACATAAGTGGGGAAATGCTGTTGGCAAATAAGTAGTGATACCTTTGATTCAACTGCATCACTGGACAGGTGACTAAGAGTGTCTGAAGCACAGAGCTGTTGCTCTGGGAAGGGAGCCAGGCAGTTAAAGGTGTATGGGGAGACAGAAGGCCAGGTAGCAACACCTGCATAAGATCAGAGAGAAAGGCTAAGCTTTATAAGATGAAGATATGTGGGGATGTGTCTTTTCTGACACTTGGTTGTTTTTTTTTTTCCTCCCCTGGCTTATTAAGTTCAAATGAACAAATAAAATGTGTTCTCTTTCAGATGTAGCTCAGCTGAGTCACTCCATTTCATAACAGTCAGAAGTGCCCAGAAAGTTTGTTGTAGCTGGATTCAGGCCCATTTGGACTTGCTTAGATAAATATACTTGGTGGAAAGAGGAGTGTTTAGAGCTTCCCAACCCAGTCTGCCTTTGCAAAGAACAAAAGCTGAGAGTCCCTTGCTCGTAGAGGCTGCACAGGGAAAGTAAGAGAGTAACCTGAGTAAGGCACCCCATCCACTCATCACTCCTTCATGAGAAGATGTTCTCTGCAGATATGTACATCTTTAACATGTGGGGAGTTTTCTTGTTTGTGTTTTTTTCCCAAACACATTCAGAATCCAAGCCAGCTGCTACCGCTTCTTCCCTTCAGCAAAACCACTTCAAACCATGTTGAGGTTTTGTGGCTCTTCATAGCTGTGAACATACAGCCAATTTCCTCACATTGCAAGGTAATTTTAGCAACAGCTGATTCCAAGTGGTTCCACAAATGTCCTCATCTTTTGTCTCCCATTTGTTTACTCCTCAGTTCTTCCTTCCAAGCACAGTGTTCCATCCTGTTAGCATAGCAAAGTGAGTTGTGAGCCCCAGCTAGGGTATATCAGTGCTAATGGAGGAGAGTGGAGGAATACTCGAGGATAGCACAATCTAGAATTTAACCCAGTCCTTTCTGTTTTCTAGAATGAAGGTTTCAGGTTAGAGCATGTGTTTTCAGAAGCATATTGCTTCTTTGCGTGCCTGTGGTCTGAGCATGGAGCATCAGCAGTCAGAGCCTGCAAACAGCCTCATGCATTAGGAAATCTAGGCTGTGCTGCTTGTTTACTTTGAGTATAAATGTCATCTTGGCAAGCGATCTCCCCTCTTGCATACACAAAGTTTGTAATTTGATTGCTGAGCTTAAATGGCATAGGCTGGATAATGAATTTTAAAGTTTGTGCTTCTGTTCTTTAGTGACCCTTGTGCACATGATGTGAAAGCACAAATCAAGTTAGTGTTTTTTGAAGCTCCTTTCGGGTGTTCAATTACAATGTCAAGCTAATCAGAGTGATTTGACATTTTGGTGTTGCATAGATGAACTAAGGAGAAAAAAAAAATCATTATTGTAATTTTTAATGAAGACAGAACATGGACTAGTCTAAATAATGGCTCCTGGCTATGGCATCTTGTCAGAAGGTCTACTTGCATTGTTCGTTAATAGCAGTTACTACTACTGTGCTGACGTTTTGGACCAACACAATACTTTACAAATAATGAGTGCTAGAAAAAATAGATTGACATTCAGCAGTTAATGTTGTTCTATGCCTTGAAAGGAACCTCAATTTTATTTTATTTTATTTTTTAGAATGAAACTAGAACTTCCACAATAAATCATTATGACATTGGTAATAATTTAATTTTTCCATTTAGGTCGTATATAGACACTCTTTGCATTTTTTTTCTTCCAAGTGATTTGAGAAATAAGACAAGCCCGAAGTGTCCTGATGCCTGATAGAGATGGTATTCCAGAATAAATGGGTAAAGTTACAGAGAAAGCACATGTTTATGGGGGGGTGGGGGAAGTAGCAAAAGGTAACTAAATGTATCCAGCTGTAAGGTTGTGAGAGTAATTTTCATGTTGTGTCTGCTATGCCTTTGAAATCTACGTTGGAGGCATAAAATCAGAGGTGTGAAAAGGATTGCTTTCCATCACTACAGCTGACTTGTTTTCAGTAGGAAATTACAATTTGTATCATTCTTTCTCACTTATCAGTCATTAATGAAGTAATCTGTGTGATTTCCTCATGTTATCAGACAAGAATTAATAAACTGTATTGTCAGTGTTCTTGATGTTATATTTCTTTGACTACAATGTATTTTATCTACAGCACAGGTGTGTCTTGGTGGTTTTTGGTTACAGTAGAACTAGTACTACCCGTTACAAATGTTCCTCCTTCAGTATGGTGCCATCATTACCTTAGTTCCTCGGAGAACAGCCCTTTTTCAAAGGAAAAAAAATTCAATCACAATCCCACTCATATCCTTTTTGTGGTATTACTTTTTTTTTTACATGTTTCCATATCCCTCTTTAATGAAATGCAAAGTCGAGCTCTGCTTTACACAGTGCACTTTTAGCAAGCCCATTGTTTCAAGTAGTCTGACTGTGAAGTGTTTTAGTTTTGTGAGAAACCTTTTCTAGTTACCTCATTGCTACACAGGTGAAAAAAGTGGTGTGTCCTTTAGAGAGCTTTCTCAGTGTTCCCCATGATGGAGGCAGTGTTTTCCAGCTGAGATTGATCAGGTGTTTGTAACACCAGGAAATGGGCATGATGGGGTCTTCAAAATCACACACTCTTGGTGTAGAAAGTTTTCAAACTTTTCAAGCTGAGCTGTCTTCTGTAGGTGTGGTGGAAGCATTTTACGGTAATTTTGTGAATTTTTTTGTCAGCTTTGCAGACTGAGATGGATCAAGCCTGAGAACTAACCTGTGTAATGAATATAGCCTGCATTTTGCAGTGTTATGCCAAAGTGTGGATTTGGGCTGAGGGATGGCTGTGTTTTGCCAGTGTTTTGGAGCATGAGCAGTTGAATTTTACATTTTGCAAGCCATAAAATGTGCTGCTAACAAACACGCTATTGCATGAGCTTCTAGTGCAGTGTGTACTCAGAAAAAGACTCTTAGATTGAATTACTTTGGAAAAGGAGTCTGTCTAAAAGAAAGTCTTCTCACTCGTTACAGTTAGTTGTCTTTCCTTTTGCCCTCTTTGGCTGGGTACTAGGGACCCATAGCTAGAGGGATCCCCATACACAGTTCAGCATCTGAGGAAGCTGCTTTTCAGCTGCTCCTCTTGTTCCCTTCAAACTGTGAATCCTTTTCTTCCTGTGCTAATGTACAGGAAGGGCCCATTCTGTAGCTTCAGCCTATGGATTATGTCTGTACCTATCCTCCTTAAAACACAGTTTCCTGCTTATAAAGGAGAAAGTGCTTGGAGGGAGTGAATTTCATGGGGCGTCTCCTCTGCATGTCAAGAAGGAGTGAGCAGAGCCTCCACCCAGCAAATGGTGCACACATCAAAATAGTGATCCTGAGGTCATGTGCTTCTTAAAAGAAGGGAATGCAAAATGATGCTGTGAGATCACAACTAAGGCATTTGCCTCACATTTGCTCCTCAAATTCCTTCTAGATGCTCCTGTGTGACAGATTGGTGTGAAATTCCAGATCTACCAACAGCTGAGGAACCTCACTGTGTAGCTGCAATATGTGCACAGTATTTAGTTTTAGGCTCCTACTTTTGAAGGCTGGATGAAATCCCGGAGTTCTAATTTCAAGGTATTTACCATTTTCTTCCCCTTCTTCCTCTGGGCTGAAGTCATAGTTTGTACCACATTTAAAGTTTCCAGGCTTATTGCCAGCACTAATATGTTGTTTCAGTAGAGCAGCCAAGCTGGTTCTGCCAGAGCCTCTGAAATGACCTGTGCATCTCTTAGGGAGAATGAAGAAGCTATGGGCCACATCTGGTATTTGATGTCTTGCTGTCACAACAGATTCCTTGAGGCCCCAATGGACCTGACTTCCACTGTGCAAAGTGCTGAACAGCAAGGAACATCATTGTTCTGCAGAGGCTTATTTGGTGGTGATACAAATGGGTAGAAAGAACACCTAAAGAGTGTTCAGGGACTGCTAGGAATCTGTGTAGCTTTCCTCTGGAATAGACCCCACTGCCTGGGAGCCTGGACATTCTGAAGGGAATGCAGCAAGGCCCCATGTAGAGCAGTTGGCTCTGACATCACTGATAATGATGGTAATGTTTGCTACTTGAAGCTGGGGTGAAATGGCTTTATTTGTTTAACCATTTGTTTGCAATAGATTCTCACCATCTTTTTCTTTTATCTATGTATTACTTTTATATCCACATGCCACATTTTGCTGTTTTAACAACTTCTCAAAAGATTGCTATTTTTAGACTTGTAATAATGGATGTATGCATGACTCCTCAGCTGGCAAGCAACTTGTTAACTCAGATTGGTGCTTGGTGCTTGGTTCTTGCCTTTTTTTTTTTTAATATTTCCAGTCAACTGTACATTTTTGAGGTAGAATACCTGAGATAAAGCAGAAGCGCATATATAAAACCAAAGGGGAGGTCAGGAACATCTGGTTTTCATTATATTTTTTCCATTTTCTGCTGAGTGCATCTTGGATATGTTGGACTTGCTGGAGATACATTGAACTATTGCACTGCACAGGTTGCCTGATATCCAGTAATCCTGTAAAAGTGACTGAAATCACTAATAAAATGAATAAACAGTAGGACACTGGATTAGTCTTACAGGGAGCAAGTCAGTTATCAGGAGGGTTCTCACTTCCTGGCATGTTACCTCTGTTGAGTTGTAGTTTCTGCAGTAATGAAGACACTGTAATTATGTAAAATAAGTTAGTTGGCATGGTGTGATTGAGAGCTCTTCAGCAAATAGTCATGCAGAACAGGAGGTCTGGGGCATAGATAATTTGCTCCAGCCACCCACTGGCATCTGACAGACGAGGTGGTTAAGTTAGACAGGTAAATTCCCTGGGGTCCCAGCAGGAATCTGATTCTTGCTGTGGGTAGATGAAGTCTAGGAGATAATTCAGCAGGGGCCTGAGATCTCTAGGTAATGTGAGTAGATCTTTCAGCATGCATTTCTCCTAAAGTAAACAAGGGAGAGTTCTGCCTATGATTGTCTATAGGATAATTACGTTCTTTGCATTTTTCAGTTATTTACATATAATACACATGTGTTTGTCCTTTTTGACTGCAACTTAATAGAATCAGATGAAGTACTAATTAAGAGGAGTACCTATTGGAAATGGCTGTTCCCTTTCAGAAGGAGTTAAAAGAAGTACCTAAACAGGTAGAAGCATGTGGCTTTTCTGGCAAGGAGATGGAAAAACACCAATTTTGAAGCAATGGTCAAAACCATGGTAAAAATCCAGAGGAACAATGAAGAAAAGTAACAGTTCCCAAACAGGAGAATTGTTTGTTGTGCATATCTGTTACAAAATAAAAATGTATGCTTAGGGAATAGGCGGATCATCAAAATCACAAAAGTTAGTAGTATTTCTCTGCTCTACAATTTTTTTTGCACCTTCCAAAACATTTGGTATCCTCTATGAGTTGCAATATAAACCATTGAATAGATGGCTGATTTCATCTGCTCTATTGAGCAGCTTCTCTTATCTATATTTTCCTTTAAAAACACAGGGATTTCCCTCAGCTTCTCCAGTTTCACTGAGGTTTTTGTCATGCTTTCAATGCAAAGTCAAGCCAAGTTCATTGTCAAGGGTATGTACCAGAGGAGAGAATTAAATTACCACAGTCCTTCTCACCTAGTGCTTAAAAGTTATTCCTCTGTGTGAGTTTTGTTTAAATCAGATATGACTCGCTTTTTCTCACTTGCTCCACATCCACATGCTGACACCAATTTGTTCATATTTCATTCTTTCCTGTAGGATTTTTCAGCTGCTGTTTTCCAACTAACATCTTCCATGAACTGATGCTTTCCTCCTGTTTTAGACAAGAAACTGATAAATTCTCTTGGCATTTGTTCTTATAGGTGACAGTCCTGAAAAACTTCCTGTACACTGACTGCAGCTTGGAAAAGGAGAGGCTTTCACGTCAATAGGAGAATGATTATTGTTTTAGGGACATTTGTAGTGAGACATTTCATTGCCATCTCTAATAGGCCTTGTGGAACCCTTGTTCTGTGATAATAGAACTATATAAGGAAAGGAAGTAGTGGAGATTGAATGATAAAAGAAATATAGGATCCTTCAGGTATTTCATTAGAGCTGGAACACCTCTCCTATGAAGATGGGCTGAGAGAGTTGGTATTGTTCAACCTGGAGAAGAGAAGGTTCCAGGGAGACTTTATAGCACCTTCTCGTACCTAAGGGGAGCCTACAAGAGAGCTGGAGAGAGACTTTTTACAAAGGGCCTGTAAGGATAGGACAAAGAGGAATGGCTTTAAACTGAAAGAGAGTAGATTTAGATTAGATGTTAGGAAGAAATTCTTCCCCGTGAGGGTGGTGAGGCACTGGAACAGATTGCCCAGAGAACTTGTGGCTGCCCCATCCACTACAGTGTTCAAGGCTGGGTTGGATGGGGCTTTGAGCAACCTAGTCTAGTGGAAGGTGTCTCTGCCTGTGGCAGGGGGTTGAACTAGGTGATCTTTAAGGTCCCTTCTAAACCCAAACCATTCTATGATTAAAATGGTTCTATAACTCTATATCTACTCCTCAGCTGAGTGTTACAGGTTATTAACAATGAAATCAATAGGAGAAGTTGGTTATCACTGTAAGGAATTTACATTTTTAGACCTGTAATCCAGAATGTGTTGCATGATTACACTAAACCCTTCAGAGAAATTAATAGGACAATGTACACTTGTAAGAGACTACAGAAAACAGCCACATTTCCTTTCCTACAGATTAGAAAATAGGCACTGGCTTGAGGGCAGGAATATCTTCCTCTGAGTTTAACTGCTACCGGTTCTTGTTGAAAATAGTATGATTTTAATATTCTACAGAAATCTGTATTAAAAGGAGGGGAAGGGAGAAATTCATACAGGCACAGCAGCAACTGATTCTTTTTATTTCAGTAGCTTATGTAGTTGTGCCAGCACACTTTCTAGCCAATCTTTGTTGCAATAAAAAATAATAGTATCATTTGCAAGCAGGTTTCCATATGTAGAGAAACAAAGATGCAGTAGCATGAAACTTCATCTCATAAGGAAATTTCTTCAAATATTCTTGTAGGCTGTGAGATTATAAATTTTTTTCCTATTGCTGTTTTCTGAAAAGCTTTATACCTAATTTCAGGAAACCGTTTTCTTAAAGAAAAAAATAACTACCCTTTAAAAAAAATGGTTTAGTTTGTGTCAACTTTGATATATGACTTGGTAAATCAAACCAAGCCAGATACCTTTGTAGTACAATGAGGAAAAATGTTATAGAGCAAGTTCATATTGTGTGTTTCACAACTTTGCATGAAATGTGTTTTACTTCTGATTGAAGCCTGAAGTTGTTTCAAGGAATAGGCTCTTTGGAACTTTTCAGGAAATGCTGTCCTGACTGCAGGGTGTACTTCTCTCATGTAACAAAAGGGGAAAAAATAGATAGCTTTTACTGGCAAGGGAAACTGGCTTTACTTATCAATCATCTCTGTGTTAGAGAACCAGGATGCTTCTTGCATGAACTGTTAACATTTAATGTGTTTCTAGCTGAATGGCTGGTTTTTTAAGAGCTGTTGTCAACTATGTAGTAACTGCAATTAAAATCTCCTTAATAAACTACAGTTTTTAACCCTGAAACCAATAGAGTCAATGAGGGAACTGAAATTTCATGATGACCAATGAGAAATTACATTTATGGCTGTAATTTAGCATATCAAACAGGTGTAAAGTAGTATATCAGACTGATTGTTTGAATTGAAGTATCTCATAAAGAAATTAAAAGCATAGATCCCATTTCCAATATGATTTGAGTATCAGAGATGAAAACTCAGAAACTGAAGTAACTTTGAGCAGGTATCTCACTAACACTTGAAAATGTGGCTTGGTTTACTTAACTAAAGGATATAGAAATGTGATGACATTTTTCATAAAATTAAAAGAATAATTTTTCTTATAGCCATTTGACCAAAAGCAGTTTTCTGTGGGCCTGTGTGCAGTCTGCCATCTTCAAAGAAACCCACAAAACCTGTCCTGAAGTGGAAACTTGAAGCACTATGATTTGTTAAGTTAAAACAAAGTAGGCATTCTCAACCTATTGAAATATTTTATTTAAAAATAAATCCATATAAGTGATAAAGTATCATACAAAGATAAATATCTTTATTCTGTTAAAATCAATTGGCCTGAATAGGTCAACTGTAGATAGCTGTATTTTGAAGGATAGTTCTTCATTTTTTGATTGTCCTCAGGGGGTTTTTCAATTCCTTTTTGGAAGAAGAATTTAATGGCCAAGTAGATAGAAGACCCTACAATAGTAAACATAGAAAACCTTCCTTTCTTTTCCTCTCTGCCTAGACCTTTTCTGCAGAGACTTTGCTATGATTTATCTTTTCAAGTTCCCATAATAAAGAATTGACTAGTTTAATGATGAAGGTGAAGTTGGAGAGATTCAAGTATTGTGTAAGCCCAAAATAAAAAAAAAAGAAATAAAAAAGGAAAAAAAATTTGGAAACTTTTACTAGAAAGAGAAAAAATGTTTCACTGAAACAACTGAAAGAGAGTGGGCTTTTCAAAGAATTGCTGGGCGACTCTTTCCTGGTATATCAAGAAAATGTTTGTCTTTGACAAAAATCACATATCAAAACAGTGGTGATGAACTAAACGGGACTTTGTGGCACGTCTTGTTTCACAGTAAGCACTAACCTGGAGCAGGAAGGAAATGGGGGCTGAGTTAGGAGCCTGGCTTCTTCCTGTCGATCAGAATGGACCAGACTGATAGGAAAATGCAGATAAGCAGAGCCTGTTGTACCTTGTTGGTACATGAGCTGTTAATGTTGCATATTTTAGAGCTGTGTGTGGAGCTTGGGTAAGTTGTCTAATACTGAACCAGGCTGCAGTTGTTTTCTGACATCCTGGTTATTAGTTAGCAGTTAGGAAGTTGATTTTCTTCTGTAATGTAAACCATAGCTGAACAGTAAAATTAGTCCCTATCCTGATAATTCTTGCTCAGCCTAGATAACCTACCTAACCTTAATACCTTGACTACCAAGATGTTTTTTCTGTTGTCACCCTTACTCTTAATTATTTTATTTGAAGCACTGTATTGGTACCACACTACCCAGTAAATTTAATTTCAGGTACAAATAGCTCAAAATGTAGGGCTCTGCATTACCATAAGAATATAACATTAGACTTGTGGGAGCCAGATGTCTCTTCTCAGTTCCCACATGCTGGACTCAGGAGGGAGGAAACCTCTTCTGCTGCCAATTCTGCTGGAGTTCAAGTCCATATCTAGCTTGGTACAGGGCATTCTAGCTGTACCAGGGATTTCTGGCAAGGAGAGGAAGATATAATCTCCAGGTCAGGCTGGATTGTTCAGACATCGTAAAACTCTACTTTTACCTTACAAGGACTTTGATAGGATAGATACCTTAATTCACTGTTACTGTACTTCGTCACCTGTTGGCTTTTCTCAAAGCAGAAGGCTTTGTGCAGTAGGAGCTGAAGGGTTGGACTGATGGCAGCTAAACATATGAGTGCTTTTATAGCCTGGACTAAAGCAGTCCTAGATAAATACTGTGACACACACAAACTGCTTTCCGCCCTGCAGCTCAGCCTAGCTAGGCTTTCCTGTTTCTGAACATAACTTAGTCATGCATAGTAGTTCATTTTTAGCAATGGATAAACAACTCTCTTGCTTAGTTAGATAGGTGCTAAACCTTCACTGATTCATGACCATCATGAGTGCGCATATACTGGGCTTCAGATTTCATTGGAAGTCTGGCTGTGGTACTGGGATGTACATCTGGCAGAATCCTTAGGGCTCCTGGCATAAAGCGATAGTAGTATGCACTTTGTACAAGAAAATATTTTAAGTAACAGTCATGAAGAGATGGGTCTAAATCCACAAGCATTCACAGTGTGTGCATACATAGGTGTAGATCCCTTCATTTTTACAGGTCTTTCTCATGCTGATCTGAGTTTCTTTTGTGAAACTGTGGTCATTTTCATTCTTAAAAGGAATGACTGCTTTTTCCTGTGGTGGCAGGTGGTTTTCTTTCGCTTGTGTAAATCGCTGAGGGAGGATAAATAAACATTTCAAAGTGAAATAACAGTACTTTTTCCCAAGTTCAGAATTAAATGGATAAGCAAAATTTACCCTATTATTTATTTTAATCAGGAAATACTAAAAGACCTTCAGAGAAAAAGCATTGTAATTTCTGTACTGAAGTAGCATGGAGATGGTCTTTGTGAGTCAGAGCATCTCTGAAGCAGCAGTGCATGCTTGTCGTGTCTTCTCTGCATTTTCTCTTAGGAGCTTGACAAGGTATGCATCTGTCCCATGGCCTACTGACGGATACACAGAGTGGTGGAAACTCACAGAAAGTCTTGTAAAGGCTTTTGGAAGTGCCCTATAGTACCCCCAGCTAAAAGTTGTACTGAGGATGTGTTTAGCAGAGAGGGGTAGCGTATTATAGCAGTAAAGTGGAAATCTGGGTATCTTACACAAAAAATAACATTCCTAATACAGACCTCTGCAATTGCTGGTTATTGATCTGTGGAAACTGCCAAGTCTTTCACGGATAACATTGTTCTGGGAGAGAGAAAGCAGTTCAGGGAGTGTTGTTGCAGTAACATAAAGTATTGGGGTTTTTTATTAGAAAAAATGGTATCATTGGAGTGTGGAGATAATTGTAGGTGTTAAATTGGTTCTTTTCAGATGCAACTAGAAGTTAATTGTTTAACTTGTGTGGGTTTTTTACTTTGATTAACAGTGGAGAGTGGAAAGCAATGGTGCTTTCATTCTTGTTTGTGTATCCACATTGAAAAACCCACACACAGAATGTGTATGTACTGGCAGGACAAATGGACTTCAATATGCCTTTTAAGTGCTCTATTTAGAACAGAAGTAAGGATACTGTAGAAGAAATAATTATTACTGGATGTCTATTGTAATAGTAATAATGGCTACTGTAAAAGTTGCAACAACGCTGGCATGTTTACTGCATATACCAGCAGAAGGCTTTCAGAGTGCCTTGATTTCTGTTCTAGACTGTCTTTGGGAAAGACATGAGCATTGAGACCATGTGTAAGTGGATGGTCCAACTCAAGCAGACATGGACCTCAGAACTCAGCTGAAGTGGCATGGCAGTTAGTCCTGTTAAATAATGTTACTGCTTTACCTTGGCAAGAGGAATTCAATTAAATTAGCAGCAGTGGGGTCCAGAGTACTAACAAAGGCAAAAGTTATGACTTCTGCATTGGTTTTGTAACTTTCAGAGTGAGAAGCCTATAGCAGTATATTGAACGTAACCTACTTCTTGAATGAAGCAGCTACTTCTCAGTTCCCTGACAAGAAGACATAGTATTTCCAGGAATGTTAATGCTTTTGAGGGTTTCTTGTTTTGTTTTGAAGTCAGCTTCTAACAGATGTATGTTATAACCTATTTACAAGATGATCAGACTGTAATTGTTCATTGTAGAGGGGAACAGTATAATTGTCTTTCTGTGGGCAGGGTTAGATAATGAGACTTTTCTCTTCGAGAGCATCGGTGACAATATAAGTAAGATTTTCTGTTGAAAATGACTCTGGAATCAAAGATTAGGAAATGAAGAGTTTTATGGTAAGTTGTTTACTGTCTTCAAGTATTTGGCATTTAGCATTTTCATTCTGGATACTAGTTCTTAACAATCCTTTATTTGGATTGAAAATTGCAAACTAGATGTTAAGATTTTAAGTGGTTGGTTTGGGATGTGTTAGTGTCAACCGAGCAGGGAGCAGTGATAGCATTTTTAATGGGACAATATAGGAAGGTTATGAAGGTGCACCCAGTCAGTTTATCAGACAGGTTTTTTTCTTTATTCAGCCTTTTGTTTAATTCAGCCCTGGGCAGATGAATGGGGCTGAGAAGCAGTTGAGAAATCATGATTTGGCATTAAGGAGAAATATAATTTATTTTTGCATAAAGTGCATATGCACCTTAAATTGTGTAAAACTAGATTTTAATCCCTGTGACATGTTCCATTCTGCTGAGTGGCTTGAATTTCTGTCAAGGAGCTGAGGGAGCAAAAATCTTGTTCCTAACATTTAAAGCAGACTAATTTGTCTGCAGTGGTATGCACAGTCCTTATAATTAAAAAGTTCAAGGCAAATGCCAAGTGGCTGAAGAATGTCTTTCTCTATTTTTGTAAGGCACTTAAAGTCTGGGTGAAACATCTGTTTCCTCCTCCCTGCAGCTCATTTCAGAGATTAATATGCTTCTAGTGAAATCTCCCTGTGACGTGTGCTGCTATTCAATGAAGATGTTTCAAATACCTACACAAAACCTAATCGCAGCTTCTGCCATTTCCTGCCTCTATTGGAAAGAAAAAAAAAAAGGCATTTCAAAAAGATTTATGAGCTAAAATGGGAGTTGCCAGTCTGAGTTACACCTACAATAAGAAGCTGTGGCAGAAAGTGCTTGCAAAAGTGGAACTATTTGGCATTACCCATGCCATATGTGCTGAGAGATCACTGCCTATGCAAATGCACTCACTATGCCAATGCTTTTACCATTAATTTCTGTCCTCAACCTGAAGAGCATGGAAATTGTGAAGCCCAGAGGGGAGACACATACAGAGATATTTTGAGTCCCTCTCTTCTGCACAAATTCTCGTGTCATTTTTGAGAGTCAAAAGTTGAGACTTGAAATACATTGTCATTTCTGTACAGAGATAAATTTCCTGTAACTCTACAGTCCATTAAAAATACAGATGTTGATGAGAAACAGTGATGGGTGCATACCATCCAAAATTTCAAACCAATCAACTTTCTGAAGTTTTTTCCTCTCTCTGTGATTGGGTGCATCACCCTCCACTGTGCAGAGCTGTTTACACAGTGCTTACAGTGACGACAGAATCTGTTTCAGTGTTTAGATAATTTTTCAGGCTCAGGCTCCTGGAGAGCAAGCAAAGAGCACCTCTGTGAGCTGGGCTGACCTCTGGCTGGGCTAACAGGTTGAGCTGAGGTTGAAGATGTTTTTGCAAAACAATACTTTTTTTAGAATTACTGTCCTTTTCCTCAGCTGTCAGACCAGTCACTGTATATTCATTACAACTTCTTTTTGCAAGGAGACTACTTGATGCAGCTGACTGCTGTGAAATACAGAGGTGTTTTTGTCAGTTCCTGGAAAAAAACAGACATTTCAGTTTGTCTTCTCTTCATCTCAGGCTCTCTCTCGGTGTGAAACTGTTGGTCTGGTGAAATCAACAGAACAGTTGTTAGGAGGAGTCACCATCCCTGGCTTTCTGGTACTTGTCCGTGCAGCTGAGATGCCTTAGCTGTGACCACCTTCAGTGTTGACTTAAAGTAATCTGCTTTTTTTGGCACTGACATGGGTTGGGACTGCTTTCACAAGCATGTCCATGAGATAGTAGTACAGTAACAACTGTATAGTTAAATGTCAGTCACTGTAAGGCAATGCCACTGAAGCTACCAGTAAAATTCAATAAGACAGAACCAGCAAGAGAAAGCAAGCAATGAATGCTTGTTATCAGGATGCCTCCAGTCATGACGGTAAAATCCCTGTGAAGAGGGTGAAAATCCATGGCCTCAATTTTTTATTAGGAGAATGGTGGTTCAACGGACAAAATAGCTCTGTTAATTTACTGTCCTGAAGTGTTTATAAAGATGCATCTTTGATGGGTGAGATTACAAACCAGAAAACTATATAGAAAAGAAAGAGTACCCTGAAGAGAGACATACTATATTTTAGTGAAGATAGCTGTCTACACAAACATATATTTTAAGGTTAACATTTGAAGAGCTCTTTACCCAAAACTGGAATATGTTACTGCTTATAGGAATGAAATAGTATGTTTATCTAAGCCATTGAGATGTAATTTCAGTTTATACCATGTTAGCACAACTAATCCTTTCAGTGATGTTCAGCTTCTGCCAATTCAGTCAATGGACTAATTGTGTGAAGTGAAGCATACAAGCACAGCAGTGTTTTATGTACTACATCTCACCACTTCCTGACCCTGTCTCCCTGCACACTACCTTCTTGCAGTCTTCTAGCCAGATATGTTGTACAGTTAGAAATGCCCAGATTAATTTTCCCTGCTTTGACAAGCTTCTTTACATTGCAGGAGGCCAGCTTTTATAGTGCATCCATAGGAAGCGTCTCCACTACAGCCTTTCACCACACAGGAGACAGACTGAGGATGTAGGCAGCTGACAAATGTGAAAGCAATGAAGAGGTGTTCCGAGGTTGACAGCGCTTTTCATAGTACACGCATTTTCTGGGAAGGGCATAAGAAGGGAGATAAACAAGGGACAATTTTGGCAAGCTGAGAAGAAGCTGTGGCAGATAAAGATGCTCCAAAGACAAGATCACATCAAAAAGGTAAGAGCACCAACTTCAGCCTGTCCTTTTTTTCCTACTGCTTGAATATTTTCTTCAAAATCAGCAATTCTTCGTTTGGAAACACTGACATTTTCTCGAGAATCATATAAATGCTATAATAGCCGTTCAACGTTACTCTGAGAAAAACACAGTACTATTTTTATAGCTCAGTCTAGCCCCCTCACTTTCTACTCTAAAAGTTGGGTTTTTTTCCAGAAGCTCTGCAAACTGATAAAATAATGATAACAGTTCAAACATCAGAAATATCTCTGCATAAGTGCTGTATTTAGAGTAATAATCAACCAAGACAGAGGAGGGGAAGTCACATGGCAGTTGATAAAAAGTCCTATGTAAGACTTTGACTCAGGACTAGAAATAACTGAAAATAACACTGAAAGTCTTATTCTTAGTTAAACTGTTTTTACTTAAGGGTCTGCCATAAAGGATGTATGCCTGAAAGGTCTATGAATCTCTGTTGTCAAAAGAGTGTCATGATGTCATGCATGCATCCGAGGCGAGAGCATTCAGGAGTTAATTTGATTGCGTTTGAGTCTAACAATGCAGCGTCACCGTGTCATCTAGGATGTTACTCAGACTTGCCCTAAGTATACAGTCAGCTGAGTAAATGATGAAGTTCCTTGCACCAGCATGGGTTTGGGCCAAAACTGAGGGATTTTGAAAATCCCACTGTTAATGTTCTCAGCACAATTGTTTTAATGTAGTTTAAAGCTAGATCAATATTCATATTCAACTATCTAATTTTTCTTTCCTGTTTCTACCTATACTAGAGGAAGTTTTATTAAAAATAATAATGTTCCCAGTTTTAAGTTCTTTTATTTTAAAAAATACCTAAACCATCTTTCCCTAAACCTTCTCTGTGGTCTGTAGTCCTGGGCAGAGTATACATGGAAAAAAACAGTAGTACTGTACATTGTTGCCTAACTTTTTATAATGTTATGAGAAACAGGAGGGCCTTGAAAAGTTAAAATAGTGCACAATGAGAACAGCCTCCTAGAATAGAAACAAAGCTTCCCCTGATTTTGAGTAAGACTTGGTCTGAATGTTCCTAAAAAAATCCTATCCCTAGTTATTTGCTTTTTATGGGAGCGTCTGGTAGGATATGTCAAACAATGTTAGTTGCAGTAATTGGCCTTGGTAACAGCTTCTAGTCTTTTGGTTATCAAATTTCTGCTCCAGATCAGGCTTCATATGTTCAAATGGACCATATTTACCTCCTGGTGTTTTGGAAAAACATACCTGGAAGCTAAAATGTCTGTGGTAGCTGTGGGACTGACTGCCTTCCTTTCAAAACTTGAATGCTCCAAGAGGTGAGAATGCTTGGAGGGCCATCACTGCTTGGATGAACTGAACAACTCAGCATCTCACCACTAGGCACTTCCTAGTATTTCTAAAGCATGGCAGACTTTGAAGCCTGGAGTAGTTTTTCATTGGCAGTGGGCCAAGTCATGTTATTAACTTTAAAGGCATTCATACGGGGTTTCCCACATAAGGATCTAGGCATCTTTTGGGGCTTGGCCCAAGTACTTCACAGCTCTGGGATCTGCCAGAGCAGCTGAGAAACAAGGTAAATTCTCAGAACACTCTAAATGATCTGAACTGAATGACCAAATTCTAGCTTGTCTGAATGACTGTCTTTGTCATTTGTCTTTCAGATCCTCAGGCTCCATCAGCCACCATCTGATCACATTGCAGCAACATAGATGTTGCCATGAGGATCAGGAGGTGTCCTGTCTACTTCACAGCTTATCTTTTGGTCCTGCTGGGTAAACACCAGAGAGAACTCAATATAGAGGCAGAGCACACATTTCAAGAGAGCTGACAAGTCAGTTCCTGCACATACATGCACCTGTGTAAGAGTTCTCCAAGTCCAGAGGCCTCTGTGGCACTGCATGGATGTAAGAACTTTTGCGTGTGTGGGGTTAGACTCTGCTTTTTGAGATATGATGCTCCGACGAGGATTTATTCTATTTCTCCCCCGACTTGTAGGCCTGCTGGTAGTGGCCTGTTGCTCAATGTCTATTGTTTATATGCTGGCTTGTACACCCAAGGGTGACAACCAGCAGCTTGCCTTGCCCAGGGTACACAGTCCGACTGTGAAGGAGGGATATGAAGCTGTCCTGCAAGAGCGAGAAGAGCAACACCGCAATTACATTGTCAGCTTGAAGAAACAAATTGCCCAGTTGAAGGCTGAGCTCCAGGGCAGAGCCGAGCAGTTTAAGAAGATGCAGAGCCAGTACCCAGACCCCTTGGACGTTTGGCTTGACCAAAGTAACCCGGAGAAGGCCCAGGCTAACCTGCTGGCTTTCCTGCGTTCCCAAGTAGACAAAGCAGAGGTGCACAGCGGTGTTAAGCTGTCCACGGAGTATGCGGCTGTGCCCTTTGAGAGCTTTACCCTGCAGAAGGTGTATCAACTGGAGACGGGGCTGACACGCCACCCAGAAGAGAAACCTGTAAGGAAGGACAAGCGAGATGAGTTGATAGAGGTGATTGAATTAGGAGTTGGGAGTTTGAACAAACCAGAGGGGGTCAGCAATGCAAAGCACCGTGTATACACAGCCTCCGACTTCGTTGAAGGTTTGTATGCAGATAGCAGGTTAAAAGGGCCACATAGTGCTGGTGAGGAGTTCTGGTGTGACTGAGTTGCTGAGGGAGATGGAAGTTTTAATCCACATCTGACCTAGGTGAACTTGGCATAGGAGAAAAAACTTGCCTTGCTCATCTTCAAATGTTTGTGCTGCAGACATAGAGATGTGGGTAAGATGCCTACCTTTTATGGAATGATTGCTCTCATGTGCTGATCACAAATCACTAGTGATTTTGCTGTGGGTTGTTTTCTTCACCAAGCTTTTATGAACAGAGCATAGCAAAATGCGTCTTCCATGTGATGAGGACAAACTACTGCTGCTGTGCATTGGTCAGTCATTATTTTCCACTCTGTATGTTTCTCTGGTGACAGTAGGTTCTTGAAACCATGCTGGGATGTACCTGCCAGCTGGGCAGGTGCCTCCCATGGCAAGGATGTGAGTTGCTTAAACTGTGGAGATCTCACTGAGGCAGGTCCTTGATCCCCTCTGCTCCAGGCACTTCCTTCACTCCAGTCCAACTCTTCTTGCTCAGACCCAGGACCAGGGGGTGGGCAGAGACCTTGGAAGTGCTTCTGGCTGCCAGCATTTGAATGCATCCTGGAACTACATGCTTCCATTCTCTTCCTTTCTGTTTGTTGTTCAGTTTATCTTTTCAAAATATGTTTCTATAGTTTATTATAGGTGCTGAACAAGCATGTATGACTCTTTGGCATCAACTCTTCCATGGGAGAGGGTGAGAAGATAGGAAGATGTTTCCTGCCATACAATGCTTAGTATTCATTAAGTTTAGAGCCCACCTTTATGCACCATCAAGGGTCTTTGACTGGGTACCAGCGCCGTGCTTGGGGAACAAAGCAAAATCTGATGTGCCTTCCCCAGAAAGGCCTGGGGAAGAGATGCACACTGCAATGCTGGCTCTGTGGAGGTTCTTCATGCACTAAGGGTCTTGCTGGCTTTCACATACCATGGTGAAATACTCTGGAGGGAGGAAGCCTTGCATGCGACTCAGAGGTCAAGAAACTGAAACCCCATGTGCAGGTCAGTCTGAGCTCAAGAAACCTTCCCTGCTGAGTTGCTTTGGAAGTCTCTGTCATCTCTTGTCACTCTTTTCCTCCACCCTTCATTCTCCAAGAATGGCAAAAACCACTGATCAAAGCACAAACAAATCCATTGCTCTGTGTGACTCGAGCAGGTGAAGGGAAGATCCAGTTTTACATTTCAGTTATAGTTTGGACTCACAACGTGTTTTGGAAACAGTGCTCTGCAGGTGCCACTGTCTACATAACAAGTTAGTAATAGACTGGATTCTATGTCAGCTTCTGGCAGCTTAATATAAATCTAGCAACACAGCAACCATGGGCTGCATTTACCCAGACACCAAGCCAGCCAATGCATTTTCTGGAACTACCCAGAGTATCTGGAGCTTTCTGGGAGATGTGGCCCAGGTCTGCACTGAAAGTAATACCACTTAACCCTCTTAGTCTTTATCTTCCAGCTACTTCAGCAATAATAGCACACAAAAGCTGTGTGCATCTCTTATGCTAAACATGGAGGCAACTGTCCTCGTCTTAAGGTTGATCAGGTGCTGAAATGAAAATCAGCTAATCGGGATCAGAGGCAGGATTAAAACCCTAAACTGCTGCTCTTGGTAAGTGAGATTTGTGTCCTTTCTTCTCTGTTCAGCAAAGCCTTTGACACCAGCTTCACTAAAACATGTTGCTGATCCTGAGTCTCACTACAACATAGAGTCATGCAAGTTAATCTTGTTTGCTTGGGCCTCTTGTGCAGATTTTTCTGTTCTTGTGGATCATATTTGGCACTTTTTCAGTGCTAGTTCCTTGCTAACATATGCCATTAGGCAGGCTGGTGGTATGGGGTAATAAACTCAATTAGGGTCTATATCTCTCCTTTTTTTTTTTTTCATTTTGTGCCTTTATTCTTGTCTTTGTGGAAGAAAAATTTTCTTCAAACACTTCTTACATTTAAGGAGATATGTTTTGTCTTTGTGGATGGGATTTCTTAAAATAAGTGTTGCACCCTCTGCAGTTTCTAGACAGAGCGACTTGTGTGTGGGAATTAGACTGTGACCCTAGTATATTGCATCTGAGTTAAACTCCTCCTCAGCAGAATTACTGTTACATGAAATTTGGATAGGATTCTCAGACAGTTCTCCTTCCAGAGTAATAGCTGACACGTAGTGGAATTTTCCATTTTTCCCCCTTATTCCAAGCCAAGGGAGCCACACCTTCTCCCTGGAGCCCATCTGGCTGCTGCTCTGCTTCTCTCTTTACAGAGGCACTTGGGCTGTTCAGCTGTTACAGTGCTCCCCTCTCCCCCTTATTCCTCCTACTTTTGGACCAAGTTCACTAGTTTTCTGCCATGAGGAGTCAGGAAAAAACAGCATGGAAAAAATCAGAAATTTCTGTGTATTATAAGCAGGCGAAGGACTGCTCTGTTTCCGATAGAAAGTCCCTCGCTCAGTGAGCAGGATAACAGGTCTGGTCATTAGTATATGTAAGTAGCAGCAGAGCCGAATAGTTTTGGGAGTCATTCATTTTCGAGATAATAATCTGGAGACTCTGACAAGCCAGAGTGGTGTGTTCCATAAGCGAATGGAATAACTGTCTGGTGATACTCTTTCATAACAGGAATAGTTCCAGAAAATCCCTGGATTGCTTAAGAAATGCCCTACCATGATACTGTCAAATATGCTGTATCATAAGTTTTCTACTTGAAGTATGTGGCTGTCTAGTGACTGAAAATTTAAATAAGGTCTCAGATACAAATGGAAAAGAGTAGCTTTGATTTCTCAAGGTGGCTTGACTGGTGATGGTGGGCTACCTGATGCAATTTTGCCCTGAAAGCTTACTGGGAGAAAGGATGATGCTTTTCCTCGAAGGTTAAGATGCTGTATTTTACTGCACATGAAGTGGGAAGATCATCATAATACAGAGTTAAAATGGGGACAATGAATGCTGATAAATCCTAATAAGTGGTTCCTATAACATCTAACAGAAGACAAGTAATGAGCATGGGTCCAGAGAGTGTTTCTAGTGACAGCGGAAGTCCTGAAACCTGTGGTCTGTGGAACTGAGGCTAAAATTGCCATCCACTCACCAGCATTTTGTTAAGAATGCATTCTGGTTGGCTAGTTACCCATTTCATGTAGATCCATGTAGGTGAAACTTGTTTACCTGCTCTGTTGACTAGAGATCAGGTATTTACCATTTCTTTAGAGAACCTTGGAAATTGCTGCTCTGAAGACTGGACACTTACTTCTCTTTAGTCAACCTTTCAACCCAGGTCTGTTTTTGCTTCTCACTTGTTCTTTTCCTTCATTTTAGAGCTACTCTCTCTGCTGACCCAGAGCTCCTGTTTATTTTTTTACATTGGGCTTCCAAAGACTTTAACTTTTCTCCCTGCCTCTGAAAGGAATGATGCATATTCTGAAATGTGGCTGCTGTAATGGAAGCAATAGGTGATCGATTAACCTTCTTTTATCCATAGTGAGCATCTAGCCTTTCCAAGGCCTTCATTTCAGGAGCAATCTTTTCAGGGAAAGGTTTTTTTGTTTATTTTCTTGACACTACTTTTTTTCCTCTCCTTGTAGCTCATGTCTTAGAATTCAGGATGCTTTACACATCTTTCTGAATCGCTTAAAAATCCTGGTGGCACAAATTAAGTAGTGCCTCCAGAAATGGAAAAAAAATGTAAAAGGAAGGATATTCTGCTGGGTGAGTCCCCAGAATGACTCAGGACATTCAGACTCATTTCCAAGGCTCACCGCCTGATCTTGGGCAAATCACTTTGTTCTCTGCTTCTAAAAAGATGATAATTAAAAAAGGAAAGAAGATGCTTAAAAATGGAAATCAAATTACAGGCATTAAACTTGGGTACAGTTCTCTTCAATATAAAATGTTAGGGTAATAAATTCTTGGATTACCATTTTGTGCAAGGGAACCTTGCCTTCACCTAACTGCTTGCTTTCAGCTGCAGTAGAATTACTGAACAAGAACAAAACTACAGAGTTAGAAGCAGCCTGTGTGGAGGGAGCACTAGGAGGGACCCCCCTTCTGGTCACAACATGCACTGTGCTTTAAGGTACTTATTTGTCAAGGCTTCCTCTACGGTGTAGTACATATCTCTGGGGAAGGGGTATTTTTGGGATTGTCATTTTTTGTCTGGATTAGAACAGGATGCAGAAGCAAAGACTTTGTTTGAGATGTTGTGTGGTAGGTATTATTAAATTTGTTAATTTAATTTAGGTCTTTGTTATGAAAAATGTCAGTTCACTATGTCAAATGTGTGAAATAGTCATACCTATTTCTCTCTAGAGAAAATGCAAATCAGATTTAATTTACAGTTTCGTTTAGCTTAATGTCAAAAGGTTGCCTTAACCTTTCAAGCACAAACTTTCTTTGTAAAACCTGTGTTCAAAAACTGCCTCAGCAAATGAGTGCACCCAACAACACACTCGGGTCATCAGCAGGCATTGTTAGAATAAATGGGTGAGCAGAATTCAAAGGCCCAGATTTCCATTCTCTGGCCACCATGAGGAGGAAAAGAAGGAACTACTGGGTCACCATTCAGGTGATCTCAAGTTCAATAACAGATGTAGTTCATGGTCTGCACCTTGGGCAGACTATATGGAAAAAGGTAAGAGGAATCAAGGGCACAGCTTTGAAAGATTAAAGTAAAAGAATGATGGAGCTGTTATCTCCCTAGATTCATCTGCTATGCTAGAAGGAGGATTGGAGCATTTGTTGACTCAGCTTATATTAAAAATAAAACATGAAGTGAATAACAGATCAGGAAATCTGCATATATTATTAACCAACTGAAGCATTCATTAAGAACAAAACACAGAATGATAGTGAAGATAAGACAGTCCTCAGAACTCTCACCAGAAAAAATCACACCTCATTAGTCTTTTGATTATATCAATGTAAAAGCTGTAATACAAGATGAAGAGCTTGTGTCACTTTGCTGTTCAATGAAAACTTTGACCCAGACCTTCACAAGAAAAACAGACAAAGCTGACAGTCTATGGATCAGATGCACAGCAGTGTTACATATCAGGGAATGAACAAGATGAAAAAAAAGCATTATTTTGGTGTTGTTTTTCATAATGAGAAGAAACTGTGCTTCATAACCAGATGTGGAGGGGAAAAAAAAGAAAAACAAGTCAAGAGGAGTTTTTTTCCAGACATTTTTTACTTGTCTCTTTAACTTCTGCAAGAGATAGAAGGCATTGCAATTATACTCTTGTACTGATTAAGTTGTTAACATGCTTACAGTGGCTTCATGAGTAGTTAGAATTACCATTAATTATTTCTTCTTAAACCTAATGGATCTGACAATGAAAAAGCTTTATTTCGGTATGCACTGTAGGGACTGAAGTACCATTTAGAGTGGGTAACATCTATAGCCTTTTTGACACTTGCTCTCATTCAAAGTGTCAGAATAGTGTTTCAGTGAGGCATAGCAAGGATTTCTGTAGTTCATGCTGTCCCTCGGCATGGCACCAATTTCACCCACTGAGTATATCAAAAGTTCATTCCATACAGGAAATAAATACATGTTTGTATGAATTAAATATCCTTGGAGACTGCTTAATGCAGTCTCCAGGATTGTGTCCTGGGTCTAGCCTCTAACCAACTCTGTAGCATCATCCTTGCAGACCATTACTTGACCAGGAGTGTGTCCACAAAGGAAAGTCTCTCAAGAACTGAGTAACAAGAGAGTTTTGTCCTGATTGGCAGTGGGTGAAGCTGATGGCTGTCGAGGCCTGGTTGCATATCATTATTAGGGGACTTTCCAGAGAACCTCCCAGAATGAATGAAATTAATGTGCTCATCAGGAAATTGCTTTTCTGGGAGATGACCTAATCATTCCTATTGCAGGGAGGCAGGCTGCCTTTTGCAGTGTCTCTGCATCCCATTACCATGCATGTCTGCAGTGTGCAATTGGAGCAGTCTGAAAAATCAAGACAGTATGTCTGCTGGGTTATACTGAGTGTGAGCAGTTGGTAACCTTCAGGAATTTGTAACCCAGCCAAGCCTAGAAATGTGCCTGCAAGAATACCAAATAGCTCCGGCAACCCAGGGCTGTGTCCCTGCCAGAGTGACAGCCTCCTCCAAACCATGGTGGACTGTGTGCTGGTTTAGAAGTAAATATTTCAGGCCTCTGCTGTATTCTCAATTTAGGTGTAGCAAATGAAGACTGCATCCTGTTTTTCCACCCAGGAGTCCAGCTTTAATCCAAAAATCTCTTCACTTTTGTTTCAAACAGGGATCTACCGCACAGAAAAAAATAAAGGCACACTGTATGAGCTGACTTTCAAAGGAGACACAAAACATCAGTTTAAGAAGATTGTTTTATTCCGGCCATTTGGTCCTGTAATGAAAGTGAAAAGTGAAAGTGTTGATATGGCTGACACACTTATTAACATCATTGTGCCATTGGCCAAGAGAGCCAGCAAATTTCGGCAATTCATGCAGAATTTCAGGTGAGCTTCCACTACAGTGCTGCCTTTGCTTTTTCTTACTTGGAAAATAAGATGCAATTTTAGGAGTTGTCCTCACTCACTGCTACTTCTACATAACAGTTCATTGTGCCACCAAAACATTTTTGAGATTATAGACTGCAAGGCATTTGTCTGCTTAATGTATTGTGATCAGCAATAAAAGCAATTATAGTCCAGTCATCAGGGTTTCTGATTTGCATGTGCCTGACTTATGTGTCTCAGTCTGTTTGTGGCACATGCAATTGTGGCAACATGAGAATTTCATGCCAGTAGTTGCAAAGGAACATTTCTAAGGAAAAGGGAAATCAGTGCTCCCAGACACCAGGACCCATTAGATAAAATATTAAGGCAATAAGAAGCACAAAGGAAATGTATTTGAACTTTCAGGATAGTTACTCTTAAACTTCTTTTAATCTTCAGCACAGAGATGTTTGGAGATGTAACTTTAAATAGCTGCCCCTAAGACTGTGTTATGAACAGATACTGACTCTTACAATGGGATTTGTTTTGCCTAATTACAGCCATCTAAAAATAGGCTCCTTGTCTAAATTAGCCATCTGATAGGTGCCTGTTTTAGGATGAGAAAAATTGCCCTCTGGTTATGCTGATCTCTCTGCTGATTATAGATGAACTCTTCCTGACTAAACTTAGAGCAAGTGAAGCATAGTGTCTAGCATTAGTTCTGATTGGTCTTACTCTTAGGCTACAGATTTGACCTCTGATTGATACTTAGATTTTAGTAAATGCCAAAGATCTGAATTCTGGAGTATCTGTTACAAAAGATCAAGGTTATGAGATAAGGTACGTATTAAAATCCCCCTTCTCATATTCTTATAAGTGCTGGAGTTGTTGCCTGCCTCATCATTCTTGCTGGGGCTGGATGGCCTGTTTTAAGTGTCCTCCCACTAATATAACAAACAGTGCTTAGAGAGCTTGATCCTACTCTGCCTGAAAGATAGACTTCTGTCCCATTTGACAGAAGCAGTGATCTCCTTTGTCAGGACAAGGATCTCTTGTCAGTGAATCATGCCCCTAGGAATGCCTCCAGGGTTCACCCTTCTCTGCCTTCCCCAGCAGATGTAGGTTATTGAAGAAAGCTAACTTCTGGAACAAGTCAGAGATCTGTCTCTGTTCTCTAGGGAAATGGGCATTCAGCAGGATGGGAGAATTCACCTCACTGTAGTTTACTTTGGAAAAGAACAAATGAACGAAGTCAAATCGATACTTGAAAATACCTCTAGGTAAGTACCTGAACATCTGATGTGCGCTGTTCATACACTGGATTGTAATGTGGAGACTACATAACTGTTCAAACTTGTAGTTGGGCCAAAAAGTTCTAAACTGCATTGGAGAAAATGGCTTTTTTATTTTTTTAATAGACTAAAAACTTGTTACCCAGAGAGTCCCATACCCATGGTTTTGTGACATTGGTTTTTAGAACCACAAACAGATTTTACTGAATTTTACCTCAATGCAGCTTTGCTTTTATTTTTTTTCTCCCACACTGATAATGCTTTAGTGCCTTTGAAAGTGGTGTTAACTGTTAGGACTGGAAGTTGACTTCTAAAGGCAAGTGGAGCACACAGAAACTGGATTCTTTTGGCCAGTTCTGGTCTATTGAGTTTGCTTATATAGCTGTGTTTGTCAAGATCATGTGGCAGTGTAGTCTTTTGTTATCATCTCCATGTAGGAACAATACCCTTGTATAGATACAGTAATATGACCACAGGTAATTTATACTGGCATACTAAAGATAATTTTGTCAATCTAAGTCTTGTTGGGATTTTTGTGAGATCTGCCCAAAGAAAGCCTGTGACAGAAATGCTAGCATGTGATTCACAGGTCAAGCTCTGAATGTAGACCCAGTGGAAATCTCCTTAAAAGTCAAAGAGGACATCTCTTCCCTCAAACAGCTCTCAAACTGTGGTACTACAACTTTCTAGGTTAATTCTTTCATATTGGGTTCTCACCCCTGACTTGTGTGAAGAGTTGTATGGACAGGGTAAGTTGCTGAATATTTTCCTTCTAGGTCAGCAAACTTCAAGAACTTTACCTTCATCCAGCTGAATGAAGAATTTTCCAGGGGCAAAGGATTAGACATTGGTGCTCGATTTTGGAAAGGAAACAATGTTGTCCTCTTTTTTTGCGATGTGGACATATACTTCACAGCTGAATTCCTGAACTCCTGCAGGTTGAACACACAGCCAGGTACTGCAACTCATGAAGTATATTGTCTTTCAACAGGTTTTACCTATTGTATAAAAGCCTTCACCATAGTATTCTTGTCTTTGAATTGCTAAGGAAGCTACTGTAAATCAGTTGTTAATCAGTTGTAACAATTCCTGCTCCCACTGTGATTGAATCCCTTGCCTTCAGCATTTGCTTTCTTTTTGTTAATTATATCCTCATGTTCACATTCTTATGCAAAGAATATAGGCTCAGTGCAAAATTTGTGTAATTTTTTCTGGATTTTGTCTGGCCTGGACAGTGTCTTGTAAGAGATGGAAGCTTGTTTTATACAGCCTTTTAAAAAAATAACCCATTGTCATTTCCAGGGAAGAAGGTGTTTTATCCTGTTCTCTTCAGCCAGTATAACCCCAGTATAATTTATGGCCACCATGATTCTATCCCCTCTTTAGAACAGCAGCTGGTAAGTATATTCTTCTCTGAATGCGTGCTTTTATTTAAACAAAGCATTTTTTAAATGTGCATGTGATCTTGGGTAGCATTCCCCTATTCCTTCTGCACAGTGACGACCACAGACAAAATTAACTACAACAGTCCCCTTACGGTGAGTTCTGCTGGTATGTTTAGTTGACAAGGTGGTGTTGGATCATAGGTTGGACTTCATGATCTCAGAGGTCTTTTCCAACCTATTTGATTCTCTGATTCTGTGTTTCACAGGGAAGTATCTTGGTACCATTTATTTTAACCCTTTTTTAAAGTTTTTACATGGAACCTAAGAGTTTGAACTGTATCTGCTTCTCTGCCAGAAGGGATTTTCTCATTAGCGAACAGTTCCTCCATGGTGTGCTATCTTGGAGTGACAGTCCCTAATCCTGCTCTTATTTCTTCCTTGCACTGAATAGTATTTGCATTTGAAGAACTGATGTTTGTAAAAAGCATAGCTATCCTTAGATGAGTCAGTGAAAACAAAATTCCAGGGGCTGTCAGACTTTTTCCCTCATTTACTTGAACACCTTACAGTGGCATTTCCCATCCCACAGTTCTTGATTAAACTGCCTGCGAGCAGTTTGTTTCTGAAGTGTACCACGTTGTCTCAGAGTCAAATGACATGCTTGGAGCTGTCCCTTCTGGCTTTAATCTGGCACTGATACAATACAGCATAACTCCACTGATTTCCACCTCACCTGCTTATTTTTGGTGTGAGAACAAAGCAAGTGTTTTTAAAAACATTGCCAGAAGGCATACGATTGTGACATGTATGAGTCTCCTTGAGGAAGAGGGAGCTGTTGTGAAGAAGAAAGAGAGCACACAGATGAGAGGTTCACATGAATGCTAGTGACAGAGCCATTGCTTGACACTGCTGCAGACACTATTCTCCATTCTCTTGTGCTCAGGTGTTGCACTGTCTTGAACTTAAGGGCTTGACAGAAGTGCTTCGTGCTTCTCTCCAGAGTCAGTGGGTCACAGTCCTCTGCCCACTACTCCTGCTGGGTGGCTGAATTTTCAAATTGAAGCATAAACCAGCTATGCAGGTTCATTCAGTTCCTCTGGCTCTGGTCCCAACATGCCACATCTGCCCCTCTTACTGCCAGGCACTGCACTTATCAGGGCTCATCATGTCCCAGGCTGGACACTGTCTCCAGAGCATCCCAGCTTCTATTGTTGTTCTGGGTAGGTAGGGTAGATAGGAATTAGTGGTGTTGTGATCCCAGGAACAGCCATAGCTGAAAACAATCATTTGGGGTCTGAGTCCAGTCTTCTGTCATCACTACCCCCACCTTGCAAGAGTTCCTCTTTAAAAATGAAGAATGAGAGTTTGAAAATACTTTTTTTTTCTTTTTTTTCTTTTTTTTTTTTTTGTCTACTGCTGTCTGTGTTATCAAACATGTAGCCAGAAAACCTTTTCTGAAAAGTCTGGAAAATCCCTTCTACCATTTTTTTCTCAGAGGAGACTTATTCTGATAATACCATGGGATTCATGTTAGCTTTTCTCTCTCTGATGAGACCCTGCCATGGATCTTCAAGCTTGTAAGCATTGTGCTTAGGAAATAAAATAGAGTTCAACTCTCAAGCTAGCATAAAGTCCACAAAGTATGTTGTTAGGATTGTGAAAGTATTTATAGCTAATATTTGAATCATAAAATGTGATGCTTATGTCAGAAAACCTTATTGATTTAAAGAAGTACAACCAATCTCATTTTTATGCAGATTTTTATATTTTTAGCCCACATTGGTTCCCAGGCATGAGGCCAGATCTATGCCATTAAAACAAGACAGTGTTACCTCTCTGTCCTGGTGCTTGGGCTGCTGAGGAAAAAAACTCAAACCTTTGGAAATCTGTGATAGAATTTGATTTGTGCAGCAGTCACTTGTGCTAATGAGAAATAATAATGCTAATGCATATTAGTGGCTTGCTGTAAGGGTATCTTTATGGAGACTTGTTACAGTGCAGACCTGACAGATACAATCTTGTTTCCTTTTAATTGGCTTCTGCAGTAAGTTGGTTTTTTCAAGGAAAGGAGAAATGAGAAATGAAAGCAATAGCAATGTGAGCAGTAAGAAAAAAAAAAAAAAGCTATTGAAGTGACAAGAGTTATGAACAAAAAGAGGAGATATGAACAAGAAATCAGGAGAGACTACTTTGGAAGAGCATTTCTTGGTAAAGGAAACACCGGGATTTGTAAATCCAGAAATGGAAATTCTGTCTCCTTATCTTCTGTAACTCTGTCACAAGGGAAGTCAAGATTTTCCAAAGCAGCTGCTAAGGGGTAGGTTTCTAACCAGACCCTCAAGAGTGTGAAGTACTGCTGACTTGCTCAGAGGCTTTAAATACCTGGCCCAGTCCCTTGAAGCTCTTGGATGTCTCACCATATTGGGTTAGGTCACTTGCATGAGTTTATGATGCTAGGAATCTATATTTGGATTTCTGCTTTTCAAAATTACAGCTATAGTTTCTCGGTGCTCCGATTTTTTACCTGTAATACATAATGTTTTCATGGTCCATCTCAGTAACATAGACTGTTCATTCATTTTCACAAAGGCTTTCATGGGACGTATATCCTAACATTTCTGGACTTCAGTTTTAGCTGGATATAGCAGTTCTGTAACGGAAAATTATTCTTGGTACTTTCCTAATTTTTATCAAAATTAAGGTAATCAGAAAGCTGCCAGTTGTGCAATCAAGATTAGAACCACAGTTTTCTTCCAGAGGTCTTGGGGTCCACAATCCAGGTGCCACCATCTGCTCTTACAGCAGAGTCTGGCTTCCCTGGTTTACCAATATGTTTCTTACATTTGAATGCCACAGAAGGAAACTAACAATTTTGGAGGATGTTTTGCCTGCAAAGAGGTGAGCTCCAGAGAGCAGTGTGATATTGGTCTACTTGGTCTACGAAAGCAGGAGTGGAGCAAAACCTGATCATTTTGGATCAGGGGCTTTATCCATGATAGCTAACGACACAGCTGGTTTTTGGAGGCAGATATATGCACTGAGTAGCTACAAAAACAGGTTCAGGATCAGCCATGGATTCACATGGGGAAGAAAAAAGGGCAGTTGCTCCTATTTCTGAACACATTCAGGAACTTGTCTGCTGCTCACTGTGAAAGCATTTCTGCTTCTATACAAACATTCTTTTCCCTCCATGCAGATTATTAAAAAAGAAACTGGATTTTGGAGAGACTTTGGTTTTGGGATGACTTGCCAGTACAGATCTGATTTTATCAACATAGGTAAGAGAAATACACTCCAATAAACCTGTATTTTTACTAAAACAGAAAATGACAGTCAGCCTCCCTTTCCTTGGCCAATCTGTCTATGTCATTAATTTGCAGCAGTGCTGTGGCTAGATATTCACACTATTCCTAGGTGCCATAGAGGTTACCAGAACCTAAGCACTGCTCAGTACAAATAAAGCTGTGTCTGATAGTTAAAGATTTGAGGCTGAGAAATTTGGGCACTTGGATGTTCACGGAAAGTGTGTCTGTTTTAAAGGGCTGGCTGGATCCTGAAAACAGGTGCAGTGTAATTAATAGCATTGAGTTTTCCAGTATATATTTCTAGTTTTATTTTGGATTTTGTTTGTGTCAGGTGGCTTTGACCTGGACATTAAAGGCTGGGGTGGTGAAGATGTACATCTGTACCGCAAATACCTTCACAGCAACCTCATCGTGATCCGAACGCCTGTCAGGGGTCTCTTCCATCTGTGGCATGAAAAGCAGTGTCTGGACGAGCTGACTCCAGAGCAGTACAAAATGTGCATGCAGTCCAAGGCCATGAATGAGGCTTCTCATGGCCAGCTTGGGATGCTTGTTTTCAAGCAAGAGATTGAGACACATCTGCACAGACAGAAACTGAGTAGTAAGAAGACATGAAACCAGAAAGGGAGGCCACGAGGCTCTGAATAGGGTGGTTTTTAAAAGAGTTGCTAACCAGAAAAGATGGAATCAGACTGAAAGAGGATGGAAATTTCAGCAGGATGGCAGCAAAAGAAGAAGAGGGGAAAGTGTTTGTCCTCCCTACTTTTGTTTTTATTCTAATGGGGCTTTTAAGTACTCCATTAGCCTGACTTTTCAGCACTTGCTTCTAGGGGAGACTTGAACACTTGATGAGATTCAAGGTCATGTTGGACCATGACGGAGACAATGAACGTTACATAAATGCTGGTATGGTATTCACAATAACAAATGGACGTGCTCCTCCTTTGAAATGTTTGTAAGATGTTATTTAAAGGATTGACCTTTTTGTGGGCCAATAATTAGGAGTTCTTTTCTACATCTCACCTGATATATCTAAAAAGGGCTATTTTTGAATAAGTACAGAGCTCCCGCTCTGAGAAGGACATCTGATTGTTAACGATGGTTAAGCTGGAGTGACCAAAAATCCTTTTACCTTAAGGGGCTGGGACAGGGTGGGGGACAGCAGCAGTGCACTAAGAAGGCATTCCCAGTTCATCCAGAGAAAGAGGTATCTCAGAAAGTGCTTTCTAAAATTCAGAAACAGAAAACTCTACTGATCAAGTGTGATGGTTCCAAAGTACTCGAGAGGAGTGATTGTTCTCCTCTCTGGATGGTGAACCAAAAGCAATGAGCCACATCTGTATCATGTGAATCAGATGGTGTATTTCTGCTTTAGAATACTGTATGTATCTCAAGATTTATTTTTAAATGAAGTTGGTTTTGCTTGGGAATTATTTTGTCAAACTTCAGGTTTTCTACTTCTAGTCTTACTAAGAAACAGTACAGCCTTCCGACACTTGGAAAACGCTCTACAAATCTGTGTTTCCTGTGGATGGGATCTGGGTTCAGATAAGTGAAGTGATTTTTCTACACAACCTGGGTACTGGAAGGCAGAAGCTTTATCATGCTGAAGAAAAGGAAATCCATATCAACTTGCATTACTGACTTAGGAGGCTTTAAACTCTGAATGCCAGATACCAAAATTGATGAACATTTTCTGACTTTATACCAAAGTATTCCTTCTAAACCAAATACAGAGTCTTGCCCAGGGCACAGAAAGCTTTTTGTAATTAACAAAATAAATTTTTGTGATGGATTACTGGACCCTGCAAATTCTCTTATGATAATTATAGGTACTAATCCTAAAAATTAGTCATCTTCTTAATAGATTTTTCAATTGCCTAAAACCATTGACAGTCTGAGCTACTGCTCTTATAAAGCATTTTCTTTTAATTCTGATTGCTATTTATCATTTTAATATATACCAGCCAACAAAAAACTGCATAGGCTTGGAAATCCCATTTGCTTACCTAAATGCTGTTTCTCTGAGCAGTCTCTTTGTTTTATAGCTTCAGGTTAATACAAGGCAGTCTGAAACAGATTCTAATTTGGTTTTTGGCTTGTAAAAGCGGGGGGAAGAAATCTGAAAGATAGCACTGAACAATGAATGAACCACTATTTGATGTGCCACTGTGCAATAGGAAGAGCACTTATGAACCTCTTTTGAAAGCACTGCATGCAGAATCTGCAGAGACCATGCCACTGTAAGTAGCTTTTCCCTTGACAAATGTTTATATGTGTTTGTCTTTTGTTGGATGTAAAGGATCTGCCTTGCACTTCCCTTGCAAATCATCAAGGGTCCAAAACACTGCCAAAGTACAAAAAGAATGAAAACTTTGTAGACTCAGCCCCAAAATACATCACTTACCATAAAACTTCAGCAATCACTCAAAGAACTGTTTTGTTCCCAGAACACATAATAAGTTATTTATAAAGAGCTTTGTTTTGATGAAATAACTTTACAAATATTATGCAGTAGGAGGAGACAGGCATGGCTTGTTGAGTGCACATGAAAGTTACAGTAACTCAGCTCCTCCAAGGCAGCTGTTCCAACAGTCCCAGTTAACCTGAATTTGAAACTGGGTGTTGTATATTAGGACAGTTTTATAATCATAGCCTGCCTTAAGCCTAGCCTTAACTATTTCTGTGATGGGTTTTTTTCACTGTCTTCCCTGAGGTTTCCCTAATCGCTCAGTAACCTAAAGTAACTTTGAGATTGGCCACACTTGTAGAGAAGGGCTAAACCAGATGATCTCCAGAGGTCCCTTCAAACCTATATTAGTTTCCAATTCTAAGCACTGGATACTTTTAAATTCAACACTTCATAATTTTGGGTACTTTAGCAAGTGTGTCATCAAGACCCTGTCAGAGTTTCACAAGTTAAGTGAAGCAAGTCATCCTTACTCCACAGACTTTTGGGGTGACTAGATTTTGGAGCAATAGATAGCCAGTCTTGAGGGTATCTGTTCTGGCAAGATAGCTGCCTTTGCAGTCAATTCAGTGATCTAAATGTGTAGGTACAAAACTTTATGTTTCTTTCCTCACAGAAGACAGGTGAAGCTGGGAATCTTTGAAAAACTGAGGAATGACTCTCAAACGTGGGATAGATGTGAACATGGATAGTGGTTTTCCCTGGGCTATACCGAGACAACATTTGCAAATAAGTAGTTTAATATAAAATTGTGTGAAGCTACTGGTCCACTGTTCAGCAGGGCAAACCCTGAGGAGTTTTACTATAGATCTTAGAGATAAAATTGATTAAGTTCTGCTATATTCATGCCAGATCAGCCTGGACCTTATTTCTGCAAGTTAACACCCTGCCTCTCAAAATGCCTTTTTAGAGGCATTTAGACTTTCTCCTCTGTCTTTACCAGCCCATAGGTATGCAAACACTTCATGATTTGTCTCCTGCAGGATAACAACTATGGCACATTCTCCACATCAGAACAGATACTTTTCTCTAGGGTCTTTGAAGGACATTTTGTTTTGGCCATATTTTTAAAATAAACAGTTCATAAAGAGGGAATACAAATAATCTGATACCCCTTCTCATGATTGAAGCAGATTATGTTCAAATTATTTCTTTGATACATATGATATAATGCTCAAGAAGCTCATTAAGTCAATTGAAGTGCCAGAGTGTCATTAGATTCAGAATCTCAGTTTACACTAAGGCTTTATTTCTAGCAAAGTACACCTGCTGTAACTGGAGTGCAGTTTTCCCCTTTCCTTGAATGAAAATTGCCTGTCAGCGTAGTTGTAAATTTTAAGACCAGATGATTATAATTTCTTTTATTCTATATCCCTCAAAACACAGATCAGTCTAAGACTAAGGTTTTGACTGCTCCTTCAAGTTAAGCAGAATAGCCCTAATCTAACAGAAAAAAGGAAACAGGTAAAAACAGGTAAACAATTGAAACAAGATTGACTATTGTTCACTATTTGAGGATAGTGTCTCTAAAACTTTATGTTAACAGATTAAAACCACAGCCTTCAGCTGTAGAATTTGTCGTGCAACAACATGAGGGAATCTGAGGACTAATTTGTTATGTGATTCTGTCCAGGCTCTCCATCAGTATTCTGAATGATGTATTTAAAAAGCAGTGTAACAGATAAGGAGAGAGAATATTACATTGAAAGAACAATTTCTATAATGAAGTTTACACCAGATGCATCTGAGTAATCCAGACACGACTTGCAATAAATAACTCCATTTTGGAAAATATCATTCTTTACTGGCAAACACTCTTCTGTAAACTGTATTAATACTGATATGGGTGCTGCTTTTTACATTTTTTATTCTCTGTACCTGCGGTAGTCTTTTATACAAATGCCTCTGTCCCTTCTTTCCCTTTCAAAAGGTTAATTCCTCTCAATACAGAAAGGCCTGTGTAGGATTTAAATACAGGTTAAAAGAGTGGGGATCTATATTCAGAGGCTAGAGGAGTTTAAAAAATGTACTATTCATGAAAATCCATCATCACAGAGAGCACCTTTCACCGAAAGGCACTCAGGGTTTGCTTGGATGTTCAGTTTGAATGTCCTTCATTTCAAGGACACAGCATTTTACAGAATTAAGCTTCACATTATGTAAATTACACATCAAGATCGATTCACCTCTCCAAGTTGTTATGTGCCTTCAGGAAGGTATGATTTCATTCAACTGTAGGTACCAATCTATTTCCCAGATGGCACACAACCTTGCATTCAAGAACAAAAGGCAGCTTGAATACAGAAGTCCCTGAAAAAATCTGCAAAAACCCACTGAAAATCTGTGGCAGTATCTCCCTGTTCAACTGATTACTTCATCAACTCATTCACTCCATTGTCTGGGATACATCCAGGTGCTTTGCAGCTTGCTGGGCTGATGCATCCTTCAACCCAGTTGATATGATAAACCCACAACAGTACTTATCCTCCTACTGCTTCATTTTGAAGGATATAAAATAGAGGCACTTAGGGTTTCAGGTAAGTATCAGCAGCTCTAGTTCCAAGTTCAGTCTTTGTGAATACAAGCATGGGACTGCACAGTGAGACTGGGAGGTTCACTCAAAGAGAGAGATGTAGTCTGGCTCTCGGTCCTCTTGGCCACATGGGTAAAGCAGCAGTTCCTTCCCCAAGGAAGTGATGGGTTCATCCTGTTGATATAGGATATGATCAAACACCTGTTTTCAAACAGACCCTACCTGTCACAACCTCACAGGATGGACAGCAATCTCCCCGCCTCTGTTACAGTGTGGCCTCATTCATGCCACTGTGTGATCCAGCTCAGTGCCCTGGGAAACCTGGGGTAGGACCCAAGTGGGTGTCCTCTGTCTTCATAACACAATATTTGTGCTCAGTGCCATAACTCAATGACACAACTCTGGCAGTGCTCAGAAAGAGCTGTGCTCATCTTGTAGGAAACTACAGCTTCTATGACATGAAGTGGTGCCCTGCCTAGAAAGTGCTGGAGCAAGGACTGTGCAGCGTGCAGGTAAGCAGGACCATGTGCGTCTGGCTATGTTTGTGGGAGGGACAAGGGTGGATCCTAGAGTGAGCACATACCCTCTGCTCAGGCAAATCCTGTTCTAACCAGGGAATTCCCTGACAGTACAGTGTCTGCTTCCAGTCTTGTCCTCCATCCTAGCAGCAGATGCATGGTGGGGACTTGCCTTCTTTCATGGTCACCCAGTGGGTGATAAGCAGAACCTACTGGATCACTTTGGCAGAGTGGGTTTAGCCTGCCCACATCTGCTGTAGTGCTGGGGCTCTGTAGGATTCACTGCAGACTACGGGCATGGCTCTATCTTTGATGTAGCTATGCACAGCCAGGCTTTAAATCCCCTGGCTCTGGAGTCAATAGCTGTGTAGCTCCTGCTTTCAGTGATTTCAACCTGAACTGTGAAAACCACGCAAGAAGCAAGTTCTCGTAGCCCAGGTAGAGTTCCATAGAGCAAATGAACATAGATATTGCCCTCATGTCAAATTTTGTTTAGGCATGTCTGTATTAGGCTAGGCACTTATTTAAAAGAAACAGGGTTTTTAAATGAATCTACAAAGCAAAAGTATTGTCTTGTCCCTGGTCAGATCTTACAGTGAAGGAATGAACAATCCATCTGGCTCTCCTTGGAGCCCATGTAACTGCAGTCAGTGCTGGTAGACACTACTGTTATTGATGCAAGAATCTGCCAACCTTCTTCCTTCCCTTCTATTTTTCATCTTTGCTCAATATCACACCTTGCCTGCTTTTAGATTATAAAGATACCTTGCTCTCTTTCATGCTGAAACTGGAGGCAAGCAGGATTTTCTGTTTACCCAACTTGCCAGAACACCACAACCACAGAAAATACGAAAGAAAGGAGTCTATATGAGAATGCTGTCACCTCTCACCTTAGCAACATTTCTAAGTAGCACGTAAGTAACTTGAGCCCTGTGCAAGGTGTTCTGTGTGCTTGAGAGTGAATGAGTCAGATCTAAGATGTTTGAGATGTGTTAGGCCACCTGAGATGTACCAATCAGGCTGACATACCCTTCTGGAGCAGCACACAGGATACCCAACAGCAGTTAAAATGGGTCTAGTTACCTACTTCAAAATAACTGCATCTATTCTTTCTTATTTTGAAGTGCCCTGAGGCAATTAAACAGTTAATGAATGCATTGATAGATGTTTTACCTTGTGGTAGTCTACAAGGTCAGCCAGCGTTGAATGTTGCAGCTGGTCCACTCCAAGGAAGCTGTAGGAATCACCGGAGGCATCAATGAGGAAGTGTTTACATCCTTCCACAGACCGATAGGAGAGCACATAGCCTTTGATTTTCTCACTGACCCGGATCAGAAAACTCCCTGGTACTGTTTTATCTAGAAGCTCCTCCGCTTTCTTAGAGGTTAGGATACCTGTTCAAAATTAAAACACAGAACTGAAGGGAGAAGAGCATTTGTGCAGGACCGGACAGAACAGTTCTCACAAGAAATCTGCTTTACTGCTCTAAACCCAGTCTGTGGCACTCCCATCCCTTGTTTTGTTGCCCAATAGCCCAGGAAGAACTGTACTGCCATTGCTAGTAACAGACCATGGCCATGGGCTAACTGCTCTACCTTAACTGCTCCAGACTTGGCCAGCTATGAATGACAGACACACGGGGCTTGAAAGGACAGATTCTGTGTTATGAGAGAGAACAGCATTGCAGTTTGTTGTACACTGATTCCAGTACAGCAGCAGCTTCACTCCTGGGCCCAGCCCATGTTAGCAGCCATATATCAGCAGAAACAACTCCTTAAACAGTTGGGTTGGAGTGGGAATGCTCAAGACTCACCATGGAACCAAGGTGCTATTGTGTCCACGGTTTTCAGATAGCCAGCTCGGAGAGGGAACTGCTCCTCTTTGAACCACTTGATGATGCTTTCTTCAGTGGAATTGGAGATTGTCCTCTGGATTCCCTCTTTCCTGTTAGAAAAGACCGTGGTTTGTGCATCAAGTTCAAATAGGTTTTGAGTCCTTGCACTGAACTTACCTTTTGCTTAGGATTTTAAGAACATCAATAAACAGGCAGCTTACACTACTGCAGCTGTGTAGAATATGGTCTTTAGTGAACATCTGGCATCACAGAGGCTGTATGCACTTGCACTCCAGGCTTAGGACACTCTACTAAATAAACCTGTTACCCTCCAGGAGTAAACACCCGAAGGCATCATCACACCCTAGGCTGGAATATAGCCTAGGCTCTGTATTTTTCCCCATGGAGTGTCTCTTCCACACAAGGAGGAGAGTTAACCATTCCCATCTCAACCATCCTATGCTAGAGCAGAAGAATCTCATCCCTTCTCCCCTCCACAGGGCATAGGGGCTTCCTTACCTAATCGCTCTCCCATTTGCTGTCACAGGAGGTAGAATTTTAGGCTTGGGGGGGAGAGGTGGATACTGGAGTGGTCGCCGATCTCCTGCTATGGCCCCCTTGGAAATATTTGCCTGCTTCCCTCTGTGGATGCCCTGAAGTGAAAGCCTCCTGTAGTCATCCCTGGCTTGCCGTGCAAGGGAGCGTCTCTTCTCATCTGCTGCCTTGGATTTCCGCACTGGAACAAAGAAAGAGTCCTACATGAGTGAACAAGCAGGCAAGTTTAAAGCTTGCTGCCCTTTGGCCATCTTCCTGCTTGATGAAGTGGAAGAATAACCCATTTCACAAGCTGAAAGGTTCACTCAATTGTGAGACCATTTGCCACGTGTCTCCCACGTGTTATGTGGCATCTGCCACTTAACAGGGTACAGTGTTTATTCCTTCAAGACACTAAAAATGTGTGGGTTTTATGGATACCAAGTCCCTTTGTACTTATAGACTTCTTGGTTTGATTTCAGATGCTGACTCCTCATTCAGATATAGATTTCTGTAGTGCCTTTTATGTAAGCAGGTGGGGAGCAGGCCATATGGAATTAAAGCTGCTGAAATGACCTCAAATCAAACTTTTGAGGGATTTGAAAGAGTTGATCCATTTTGGAGGGTGGGGGAGAGTCTTGCTGAAATTATTATGGAAAGTGGAGAACTTGGGTGTGTTTTTCTTTCTTTTTTTTTCTGTAAAACTGCCTTGATTGTTTAGGTCCACCTCACCCTGGAGTCTGTAGGAGTAACCAGCTCTCTAGTCAACTTTTTTTTTTTTAATCAGTCAGGAAAATAAAACCCCTAGCCTGAAGTGGAAACAACTGGTGGTACAGCATTGCCATCTACTGAGCAGCAGGGAAGGAACTGGGAAAAAAATACATCAGGTTCTCCCTCGGGAAGTATTTGGCAGCAGTGATGGATGCTGCTCCAAGTCTCTTACTGTTTGCCATTTTCGTTCCTATCATTGGGATTCATTACATGAGATAGTGCAGCAGGGCTCTGCTTAGATGGGATCATGCCTGGATGACAGGGAAGCTCTTTTTAATTAGTTCTTGTCACCCATTATCCTTGTCCTCAAGAGCAATGGTTACTGCAAAGTCCTACAGAAGGCCAGCTTCTAGTTTAAGATTAATTATCCTCTCTACACTCATGTAGTTCTTTTGTTGCTTGTTTTAATATAGTATCAGTAGGAAAAGTTTTCCATTTCCCTTCCCAGCTCTAGTCTCAAGGCTACGTGGACTCAGAAATATTTCTGATAATGCAGTGCTGTCTTTCTTGGCCATACTCTCCACCCACCGGCCTATTATTCAGTTCCAGTGTGACAGCAGAAGGGTTGAGATGACCCCACAGAGCTCTAGAATTTCTCAAGCCTCATAGGAAAAAGTTATCCCAAGATCTTACAGAATTCCTGCCATTCAGGCTCATTCTCATCCGATTTCTGCAATGTTCTCTGGCTCTCTGTGCTGGGGTGGCTCTGTGGTATTGCCTCCTGGGAGTCTGTGGTCTCTTCGGAATTTCTCCTCTGTGCTTCCTTTGGCTATGAAAGAAACAGTATGTTCAACTTTGTTGCAGGCAAGTTTTAATCTTGCTTTTTAGCTAGCCTTGAAATACTGGGAACTCCATTTGATATTGTGAATCCCTCCAGCTTCAACAACATGCAGATCCTCTGTCTTTACTCCAGGTGACAACAGAGGAAGTGAGGGAAAATAGTCTACCAGAAATCATCAGGAGCATCTTCCTGTGCTACTCCCCAGTCTGCCAGTCTGGCCTGCTTTGTATCATCACCTAATTGTCACACTGCACATGAGGAGCATGGCAACACTGGTCCAAGAGGTGAGAACATTCTTAGGTCAGATGAGGCTTTGAGGCTGACAGGGACTCTAGGATAAAGCCTGGGCCCCACTCAGTGTTTCAGCAGCATCGTAGGTTGCCACTTACCTTTTGGAAGCTAGGTTTCCTCATATGGCAGTCTGCCAGCATCTGGTGAACATCTCTGGTTCCCCTCTAAGCAGAGCAAAAGAGCGGTGAGAAATAAATGCGATGTTAGGACAATTGCTCTTCTTTTGGAGCAATAGATGTATAATGAAGCAGCAGTCATGACATTTGTTAACAAATTTTGCCAGCCTTCTCTGACAAACATTGGGTTTTCCATCATATTAGGCCTAACATACCACATGAGGAGAACTCAGGAGTGTCAGGATTGCCATAAGCATGTCTAGATTTGCTAAGCAATGCCCCCAAGTACTTCCAGGGAGCAGCTTCTTTCCTCCCTCCCGCTAAATCAATCCCTTGCAGAACTTGCAATCCACAGCTTTACAAGCCTGTGCTTGTTTGCAGCTGTGGCTGTGGTGTTGCAAACTCCTGCTCAACAGACTGACCCAACTAGCTGCATATCTCCTTCTTGCTCTCCCCTGCAAACCAGTCTGGCTACCCTGACAGCAGTTTCTAGCTGAAACCTGCCTTTGAAGGTGAACAGTTAGATTTGTCTCTGAGCAAACACCCACCCACCTCTCCATTGGACCCTGACTGCTCCCACGGCACAGTGGGTAATGAGGTAACTGTACTACACTGCTTACCAAGGACACGCTTCTGCCACCTACTTGGCTAATATTTAATATGAACATGGCTTTACAATTTCTCTCTCCTCCAGGAAACTAGGAACTTCAAATGTGTGTGAAGCTGCTTTTTCTTAGATATTTGTCTGTTCCCTGCAACAGACAAAGCACAATGCCTGGATCCCTTACATTAAATGGGAACTAAATCTTTTGGAATTAAATTTTTGGTAGTAGCTTTGGGTTTGTTTTTTCTTTCTTTTCTTTTTTTTTTTTTTGTCAGCTGTGACTAATAACTTCCTATAAAAAAAAATCTCCCACATAGTTGCTCAACTTCAGCAAACAGTGCAGAGAAAAACCTCATGTGACTCAGAGGCTTTTGATAAAGGAGAGAGCCACTCCAAATTCCCTTCACTATTTTGGTAGCAGCAGGAGAGCATGTTGCCAAACCCCAACCTTGTTATCATGTTTTTTATGCCGAAATATGGTGTAGCTGTACGATAAAAGAATATACACTCATACAAGTTCATTCAAGGCTGAATGAAAACTGCTGAATGAGATTGGACTTCTCCCATTAAATTGGCAGGGTGTTCTGTTCCTTCTGTTCAACTGCAGTTGCATGGGTAGTTAATTTAACTCATCTTTTTCTCAGTTCTCTGCAAATGGCTTTTTGTAGCCAGTTAAAAATTAGAAATGTATTTATTGCTGGAGAAAAATATTTCCGTAATAAAACACCACAGGAAAGCAGACACTGTAGTTACTGCATTTCAAATTGTCCTGTGCTGTCAGGGTCATAAGCTGTTTTCTAACTATTTTAGAAGACCGAAAAACCAAAGAACCACGCATGTCAGATGATGCTGGTAAAATTATCTTCATTTGTTCTTTTATAAAAGTGGATAATTTGTCTAATGGCTGTGACCTTACATGTACAGATCCTGGGATAGCCTGCCTAGTCTTGCCCCAGAAGTCATCCAAAACAGCCACAGTGCAGGAGGGAAAGTACTGCGCCCCTCATTTTACCCACAGAGAATGGAAGCAAAGGAATTCAGAGTAACTTATCTGATGCTACAGAGCAGATCTATCCTACCTGAGAATAGCACGTGGACCTCCTGAGTCCCAAGGAAGGATGTAACAGCATGGCTTCTTCTCTGACTACAGAAGAAAAGCCTTAACAGATAGATGGTTTTTTTTCTTCAGATTTCTATTTACAGCAACCAGGATTTGCTGCACTTCCTAGTTCTCAAAACATGCATTTCTGATAGCTGTGGGAAAAGGGGAAAACTACCTTTGTGAGCTCCTGGCTTTTCCCGGTTGTTGTATCAGTCATTTTTCTCCCACGTTCCTCCTTTGTCTGCACAGTACTTTTTTTATTCTCATGAAGATCTGTCTCACCCAGTAGTCCTGGTTGTGGGTGTAGAGACCATGTTATAGAAGAGTCAGTCTCTCTGAAATGCAAGAGAGAGGACTTAAGAACTCGAGGGAGTCACCTTCTGCTCCCTGAGCATCTTGCAAGGAAGCTGCACATGAGCAGAGCAGTGCTGCATTGAAGCCATGTGCGTATGGGCATTTATATTTCCAAATCAGGTAGGTGCAGTAATTAATTTAATGACTTGTGGTGAGCAACTGTTGTCAGGCTGCACACCGGCACTCTCGGTGAATCAGTGGAATCCAAGCTCACCACCTGCCACAATAACAGTGTTGGCATTTCCTGTGGTCTGCAGAGTGTCCCATGCAGGAGCCACATCATGAGAGGCTCAATGAGCCAGAGCAAGTCTCAGGCTGGAGCTGGTCTCTGCCAGCATTGTATGTCCTCACAGAAAGCCTGTGCCTTTTGCCTGCAAGACCAACACAACAGTGGTAACCACAGCCCCTACAGAGATGACCCCAGCCTCTGGGTCCCTAGAAAAGCCTTCTCCTCCATGTCAGCCCACTCAGACCCCCAGCCGAAGTGTGCTTACCTGCCCTCCTTGCCTTGCTCTCTCGCCAAGCACTTTGCTCTTTGTGCCTGGATCTCTTCACAGATGGCTGCATACGGTTTATCTGAAGGATGCTCGCCCATCACCCAGACCCAGACATCATTGTCAGCACCGAGTTTCCATGTCACCGACTTCCCATTGGCTGGAAAAGAAGCAGCTCTTTGGCAAATGCTGTCTGCTGGATAGCAGGGTCTGTGTCCCACCTGCTGTGCCCTACTGGCTGCTGTTGATGACAGAGCCTCTCCAAAAGCGACTGTACATAGGGAAAGCTCAGCTGGGAGGCAGCCCACACTTTGCATTTTTTTTTCATGCTACTGAAGCCAGGTCAGTGAAGGAAGTCTGAGTCTGGGGGCAAAGGAGAAGGCTCACTACCATTTGTTTTCTTGTTTTAATTCCTGGCTACTGCCCTCCCCAAACTGTGTGAGGGTGAACCACCTGCAAAGAGAGCACTGTGGGGGAGAGCTGGGAGAAGAGTGCTATCTTCCTAGCAGTCAGCATGCTGTGCAATCCTGGCAAGCAGACTTCAGATCTAAAGTCTCAGTGGGAACTGCAGATCTGGTGCCTCAGGACAGATATTCAAATCCCTGGTTATCCTAAAGACAGAGGCCCCATTTAGTGGGAAACTTAATGAGATGCACCTCCTGGGGGCAAATAAGCCCTGTCTTCCCAGTTAGGGGAGCCAAGTAATTTGGTCAAGGACAGAGTGTCTGGGTCAGAGAGTAAAACCATAGTGCCTCTGGTCAAAACTACCCCATTGCAGGTGGGTTTAGTTACGGTTTGGAGATAAGCCTGTTATATGTCCATGGGAGAAAAATTACTCTAAGGATACATTACCTCCTGTTTCCAGGGAGCAGGGCTAGGCCAGATATGTGTCAGAGGGTGAAGCAGCCAGGAGGCAAAGACTTACCTTTTCTTGGCAGTGGCTTCTTTGCTGGAGCCTTGTCCACAGCAGCTTCTCTTTCCTCCCACCGTCTGATCTGTTCCTGCCTCATCTTGAAGAAGAGGATCTGCTTCTGCTCCTCGCTGAGTTCTGCCAGCAGGTCAGGATCGATGTACATGTCTGATAATATCTGTTTCAGCATGGCTGCAGGTTTCAGTTACACGTTTGTGGCAGTGATCTCCAGGGATAAGATCCTCTTCCTGGCTCCAACAAGAAAGAGTCCCTGCCCGTCTGAGCCTGGAGTAGGAATGCAGGCGTGCCAGAGTAATTATGCTTCTATCTTTTTTTTTAGCTCAAACTTCCTGCGGAGACCAGAAAAGTAAATAAGTATCTTAAAACCTGCTGTTAAGATTCCTTGAAATAGGAGGTAAGCTCAGCTCCCACGCAGCCCTTGCCGGCTCTGCAAGGAGAGCTGGCTAGAAGGGGAGAGTCCAGGAGTGGGGAGGTTGTGTTGATACTCTGATAAACCCAGCTGATAGTATATCAAAGAGAGAGAGCACTGCCTGTTAGTCATCAGAGGTGCGGCTGAGTTGTGCCCAAGTAAACATTCCTGCTGGGCAAGAAATCAATGAACCCATGACTAGACGGCTCCTCCTCCTTCCAAACAGGAAAACTTTGATGATCAAAAGCCCAGCCTGCCTTGTTTTGCCAAAGAAAGATGGGGAGGACTTTTGGCTCTGCTTTTGAGGTGGGAGTGGGAATTTTGGGGTGCTCCCATCCATCAAAGGTAGCCTCCCAGCAAGTCAAGGGAGCACAAGTAGTGCAGCTGGTTTGAAGAAAGACAGCGTGGATGGTCAGTGTCTGAGACAGCTCCCGGTCTGACACATCTTGCTGATGCACCTTGCCCACGTGGTGAGCGTGGCATGGGACATCCCTGCCTGACAGGATGAAGTGGATGGGGAGAAGGAGCACTCCTGTTCCTGCACAGGATGTTGGCTTCTGTATAGTGCACACTGGTGAGGTACTGACACCCGCCCAGCTGTGCTATGTGCTCATGGATTTACATTTACAAAAAATGGGAGCTCTCCTGTCACTTAGGAACTTAGCAAATGAGAAAATAGAAATGTGGACTAAAGACCTTGAAACCAGTTCTTTTTCTTATCTTATCTGGATAAACTCGAGGAGACCAGGAGATTGGTTGGCAGTGCTTTTGGTGACACAGGGAGGCTGACAGTCATGTGTGAAGTGCAAGACCAGAGCACGGGGGCTGGTTGGCCAGGGGTGGCAGGGGCTTCCTGGACAAATTCTTGAGAAATGTTATAGTCATCAGGCTACAAGGAGATTAAGCCAGTGGGTTTATTCATGTCCTTCTGCACAAATCTTGGGAGTCTAAGGAACAAGCATGCTAGGACAGAGCACAGTAGGTGGGAGGAAGAGCTGGTGAGGCAGTAATGTGGAGGTACAAAGGGCAGAGACATGGCAGAAGAACCTGTGCCAGGGTGAAGTGGGACTGTATATTAAATTAAGTTAATGAGGTCAAATCACTTACCCATCTTACAGGAGATAGACTGAATCCCTAGGGACCCAAATGTTGGAAGAAAAGTGTTGGGAGCACCTTCAGCTTCAGAGTATGACTGCTTGGTTCTTACCATATAAAATAACAGAGGCAGCAGGGGAGTCAGCAAGTGCAATACTGAAGCTTTCCAGGGAGCACACATGGAGCACATTTAATTAGATAAAATGGGGCAGCACAGCAGAAGCCGTCATAAAGTCAGACTCTACGAACACTATATGCTGTGTTGGTCCACCTTCCTCTGTCTCACATCCATGCTGGGATCAGGTAGGCTGTCCCAGGCATTCCCCTGCTTCTGAACATGGCTTGCATTAAAACTGCTGAAGACAGAGCTGGCCGGAGCCCCAGTGCATTGTAGTGCCCATGCACTTTCAGCAGGGAGAGCATGAAAGGAGCTTGGAGCAGCTGGAGGAGCTGCAGGCAGGGAGACAAGGAGTTCCCTGAAGAGCTCCAGGCATCGACAGAGCAGACCACTGTCCCAGCATAGCCTTGTCTGCAGCAGAGGCCAGGAGCAGGAGCAAGAGTCCCTGGGAAGGTGCAGTGATCAGAAATTGGGAATGAGCCTTCTATTTCTATTTTGTTTCTCTGATTACTTAATATTTTTCCTATTAAAAATGTTGACTTAATTCCAGAAGGAAGCATGAAGCTAATGTTCCAAATTTGTATTGATTTGGCTTTCTTGATTTAAATAAAACAAAGGCTTTTTGGGGAGGTGGTCTGATCTGGGCGATGCTTTCTGAGTACCCCACAATAGCAGAATTGTTCCAGCTCAGCAGGGAAGAGGCTTGGGCTGTCCTTGAGCTATGGGGGTGGCAGCTGTAGAGAGGGAAGAGCTTTTTGTGGGGAGGGTGCTGTTGAGCATTTCCTCAACCCTTATTTATGCATCCTTTGTGGATCTGAAACAGTAACAGAGGTAGGATAGCTTTGGCCATCTGAGCTTGATGATGTGGCAGAGATGCCTTCCATGGGCTGACAGAAATTAATCACAGTGTCTAAAACTGAAGGGGCTTTTAACAAAAGAGACTTGTTACATGCGGGGAGATGAGATACTTCTATTCCCTTCAGGTGTAGTTCATGAGCTTGAGTCCTGCACCCTGTTCTTTGTATAGCAGTGGGCAGCTTGAATCCACCTCACCATCATGTCAGCCCTCTTCCTCTTCCCTTGGCTACACAGGAGGCATTGAACATGACCCAGAGTGGCTTATGTTGCAGAGTTAAAATTTGCAGTGAGCAAAGCTGTGGTGGTTAAATGGTATTTCTTTCTCCATCTCTCCCAGTGCTGCCTCTTGGTGCTGTAGGTGCTCTTCCTCACTCTGGGGTGTGCTTCTGTCTTTGAAGGTTCCGTCTTGTATCTTCTTTATCCAACCTGACTCCTTCTGCCTGACCAGGTTACCTGTTTCTCACAAAGCACTTGGGAGACAGAGAGGGTTTATAAGGATTGCAAGTCTTTTCCTCAGTTAAATTAGGCTTCCTGGGACACAACACATGAAAAGCCACCAGCAGAATGCATGCAGCAGCATGTCCCTGCTGCTCTGGCTTCTCAGAAGTGGGAATGGCTTTGCTGCAGCATTTACTTAGTAGGACTTGATGTACTCTGACATATGCAGTGGTGACAAACTGGTCGTCCCTTTTTCCATGCCTGGGGACACAGTGTGTTGGCAAGATGGAAGGGTGCTCAGAAAACAAGTTTCACAGTACTGATGCAGTTTTGCAGAGTTGGATCTCCTTGTAACAAACTGGTTGTAAGCGGAAATTTATAATGCTGTATCCCAAAGGTGCCCTTTAAAGCACCAGCTATTTTAACACTGGGAAATGACATGCATCTCAAGAGGTTTGAAGTGTTTTTTTAGCAATCACTTCATTAAAGATTTTAGGAGATGGAAGTCCTTGTAATAGCAGTCATTCAAAGTTTGAATCAAACCCATGTTACTGTCACTTGGACAGAAGTAGTTTTGCAGATGCTGTTCCAGCTGCAAGTAGTATATTTACAGCTCAAATTTAGGGAAGCCAAACATTGAAGTAATGGCAGTGGGAATTCCAGGCAGGTAACTTGTAGGAAAACTCTGGTAGAGGTCTTGTTAAACTTTCTACTACTTGTATTTTTTCATGGGAGTGATAGATGGGAGCTAGTTTTGTGGAGGAATGGGAAATGGGAGTAGCCAAAACCAGCAAAACTTAAGTGGAGGGAGGTGGGAAGCCAAAACAGGGCTTTTGGGGCTATGCCACTTATATATGATAGTTGACTTGAAAGCCATAAAGGAAGTACAATGCAAAGGTCGAATGACTCTTCAAAAAACAAGGTCACATAGCATTTATGTTTTCTGCTGGAAAGCAGCCTCTTCTCTGTGCTCCTGTAAATCATCTACCATTAACAGGGGAAATAAGTCTATGAATACACATAAAAGCACAACCACTTTTCAGAAGAACTGGTATGAGCTCCTGCTCACGTGTGCAGTGTGTGATACTCAGTCACTGACAGGCTCACTGACACTCCCTTCTGGCATACTAATCCTGGTCCTCACCATGAATGCTGCCATCTGAGGGGAAGATTCTCCACAAAAACAATAGACAGACAGATAGGCATTTGGTATGATTTTCACCAAGAAATCAAGCAGGAGGGTGTAAAATGAAATAGTGGACAAGCTGAACAGTGGCTCTTGGGCTGATTTTCTGGGAGGCAGCTTCTTCAACCTGTTGCACATATCTCTCCAGTAAATGTGGCAGTAACTGTAAAGTAAGAATAACCCAAGAAACTCAAAGATGAAGAGAAAAGAGAACACAAGAAAAGCTGCTTCAGGGTACAGACTGATGAGCTAAGAGGATTTCTATTGTCATAAAGTAGTTTTTCCCATAAAAGAGCAGGTAAGAGCACATTGTTCAGAAAATGGTGGAACTGTATTATTTTGAATCAAGAACTTCTCCTTGTAGCTGGTCATCTGCTTAGTGAGAAGTGGCTTCATAGATACCATGGGGAATTCTTTTCCCTAGTCAAGAGGTTAAGCTGTGAGAGTGCAATTGAATTTCCTTTCACTTGCCAAACTAAGTCCTGAAGCACTGAAGAGGTATTTTGCTCAGGTTTTGTTGGATTTCTCCAGTTCCAGCCACTCCAATGCCATCACCTCCCTGCCAGACTTCAGGAAGCGATTTCTGATTTTTTTTCAGAAGTGAAGCAAATCAGAATTGCCAAACCCACCTGAAATCAGTGCAGCCAAAGGTAACTGCTTCGCAAACCTTGCTCTCAGTGCACAAGTCTTCATGGGTTAACTGTTACATATTGTTCATAAAATGCACTTTTGTCAGAAAATATTTATGTTAGCAGCTGTACCGGCAAGGTTACTACCAAAATATCCTTCTGTGCTTTGGGGTTTGGTTGTTGGTTTATTTGTTTTGTTCTTGTTTAGTTTTTTTTTAATCCTCATCCTGTTCTAAATAGGGGAATGATTCATTCCTCTCTTTCTGTTTAATTTCACTTCAGCCTACTGTTTTCTGTTTCAGATGAAAGGAAAGATAGTTTGTTCATAAGGAAAATATGACTGCATAAGCTTGGCACCCAGAAGACAGAACTAGACCTGTTTGTATCTTAGAATCGTAGAATTGTAGAATGGTTTGGGTTGGAAGGGACCCTAAAGATCATCTAATCCCAACCTTCCTGCCATAATCATGGACATTTTCCACTAGACCAGGTTGCTCCAAGCCCCATCCAACCTGGCTTGGAACAATTCCAGGAATGGGGCATCCACAGCTTCTCTGGGCAATGTGTCCCAGTGCCTCACCATCCCCACAGGGAAGAATTTCTTCCCAATATGTAATCTACACCTGCCTTCCATCAGTTTGAAGCCACTCCCCTTTGTCCTGTCACTGCGTGCCCTTGTCCAAAGTTTGCCTCCAGCTCTCTTGTAGCCCTTTTAGATACTGGATTCTGAGTAAGGCTGGCATATAATGGTTGAAAGAGCAAAACCAATGAAGTCACCACAACATGAACTACCTTGAAATTACCTATAGCTGAACTGACTTGCCCTATAGGCCCCTGATCTTATAGCCTGTGGCAGTGGTTATCTTATAGCAGGTACAAATGGATGGAAATGGCAACAAGGAAAAATAATTTGATATAGCAGCCACTGAACACAGTTTGAGACCCCAGGGCTTTACTTTCAAGAAAAAAGTTGTCTTCCTTGCTAGAATAGTGTGCAAACATTTCTTGATCATTTTCCTTTCTTAAATTACTGAGGGAATTACCAGTGTGGTGAAAAGGGTGAGGGTTTCTATAGGTTAACACACAGGATCAGAGCCTCAACCAAACTCAGCCACTGTAAGAAAGGAGATTTTTTTCTAGCCATGACACATAATTTAATTTACAGTTCTGCGCAGAAAGGGTGATCAGTGGTAAATTCCCAAATCCAGCATCCCGAGACACAAAAAAGCAGGCCTACTTATACAGTTAAAATCTTAAACTATTACCATATCTTACTGAAGTCACTACTTGGCTTAGTTGTTATTGGCTCATCCTTTCTCTGCTTTGAATTAAAGCCATAGTGTCTCAAGAAATCACAATGCATGCTCAGTGAGTGGTGGTCTTTTTGTGGGCAGGGGGGCCTGAGCTGGGGTGTGTTTTTACTATTATAAGGAGCAAAAGTTCATCACTAGGGCAAGTTCTCACCACAGAACAGGTCAAAACAGGTTTTCTTCTAGCTCATCATTACACATCCCAGACAAGAAGGATTTTATCTTTGTTTTCCCCCTTCATGAACTTAGGCCATCAATTTCCTGTCTTCCACATTCCCATGGTTATTGCTTCCACTGCTTAACCACTTGATCTTGTTATTTGGAACTTCGCTCCTGTTATTCATCAAGGTGGGAACCAGGACGGAGGCACTTGTGTGGAACCCCTCTGGAGGCTGAGGGTCTGGTTGCGTTGGTCCCTGAAGCTTAGTCCATATTTAGATGATGTAAAATTATGTCCATTCCTATTCAATTCATGACAGTGATTGATTTATGGCCCTGTTAAAAAGCCAAGATAATTTGAACAAACACAAGCTGTAGTGAGCTAGAGTGGAAATGAACTGGAGCCACAGACCAACTGGAGAGGGAAACAAACTGGAGCTGCAAATAAGCTGGAGCCAAAATGAAGCTGAGAAAGATTAAACCCAACTGGAGCCTAAAATGTGCTGGAAGCAAGAACAAACCAGACCCATCCACGAGCTGGACCTGAGACAGACTGGGGACAGAAACAAATAACTTGAAGCTCCAAGTGGGCTGGAGCCACAAACAAGCTGGAGCCACCAAGTCCCCGCAGCATCTCCGGGCAGGCTGAGCCAGGAGCGGGGCCGTGCAGAGGGCAGGCAGCAGCAGCATCGCCCTCGGTGCAGGCAGCCCGGCTTCTTCTTGGGGCATCCACACCCCACGCGGGGCTCTCGGGCACAAGTGGCTCCCGCTGTGGTGGATTCCAGCTCTCCCCATTTCCATCAGAGCCAGCGCCGGGCCGAGGGGTTTGTCCCGCCGGCAGCGGCTCCGGAAAAGAGCTGCAGAGAAGAAACCAGGTGGGAGCAGGGGGGCCTGTAGCAGGAGGGGTCACCGGCCGCCCCGGGAGACCTCCATCCCCGCCGAGTCCCCATCCCCGCCAGGGGGACATGGCTGGGAGCCAAGGCCGGGAGCCGCCGGCGTGGTGGAGCTGGGACTGATCCCGCGATGGAAAGCGGAGCATGGCTGGGGACTCCCAGCCCCAGCGGCTGAGCTACAGCTGTTCCCCAGGCCAAGAACCCGAGGCCGGTGCCCAAACCCCCGGGAAAGCCCCGGGCGCGGCGGGGAGGGAGCGAAGCGCCGGCCCCGCACGGTGCCGCCGCCCGGCGGGCGCGGAGCGGCACCGCAGCCCACGGTACCGGCACCGGCGTGGCCATCGCGGTGTCCCTGCACAAGGCGGAGGCTCGGGGGAGGACACGGCCGGGTCAAGGGCAGCCACAAGCCGTGCAGAAGGCAGGGGCTGCCGTGGCACCCGCCAGCAAGGAGGACCCCGAGCAAGGTAGAGTCCCCGCTCTGGGAAGGTGCAGGGGAGGTGCATTCCAAGAGGGTCCTGTGGTAGCACAACAACATAGCAGGGGGCTGTGGCTCCCAGCATGCCAGATCTGGAGATCAGCTGGAGGAACTGCTCTGAGCCATGTGCAGCAAGGTTGCATGAGCCTGAGGCTGGCCATCTCCTCCTGGGTGGTGGCACCAGGGGTACAACTGGCAGGCTACACCATGGCTGGGATGGACACCACAGCTGGGATATGGACAACATAGCCTGGATATGGACACTGTAGTTGGAATATGGACACCACAGTTGGGATATGGTGTCCCTATACACGCCCTGTGCACAGCAGCAAGACCCCCACTCCTCCCCACCTCCAGCCCTCAACCTGTGAATGACCAGCCACAGCCATAAAGAATTTGTCAAAAACCAGCTTTGCCACTGAAGCCACTTGAGGCAGAAAAAAAGTATTCCGTGGCTGGAAAGGTCTCATGGAAGAACCTCTCCCTCCATGTCCCCACAAGACAAGCACCCTTCCATGCTTGCCCTGGCCGTGCCCCCCTGAGCCATGACCCCCCATGCCATCCCAAGCCATATCCACCCCCATGTACCCCCCAACCATGTCCACCCCATGCCCAGAGACAAGCGTCACCACCCCCATTTGGACCCTGGCCTTTCCCCCCAAAACTGTTCTGTGCCCCCACTTTGAGCCACACCTCCCTGTGCTGTAGGAGTACCAGGGTGGTCACATCAAGAGCCTCCCCGCCAACTCATATCTTATTTAAAGTAGTTCTGCTCTAAGCCAGTTAAGGTTTACGTTGGGCGACAGGAGGGGCTTCACCCCAACCCTGGACCCAGGGGTTGGGCACTGTGAGCTGGGCAGCATGGAAGTGTTCGCTGGGCTGGGGACTGTCTTTTGTGTTTTGTTTATTGCTGTGATTGTTTTTTCAAACACTCTGTTAATACAACTCCGGGAGGGGGAAAAACCCCGGCTCCTGACCTGGGACTGCGGAGGGTGGGCATTCCCCGATCTGGGGCTGCGTCGGGGGGCCGGGCTGGGCGAGCGGAGCTTCCCTGGGTGCTGGGGGCTCCTCCAGGGGCAGGGCGGCTGTGACAGGGGCAAGCGTGCGCCCCCGACCGCTGTCCCTGCTTGGGGGGGCGGCAGGAGAGGGGCCCGCGGGTGTGCCCCAGGCAGGCGGCACGCCGGGGACTCAGAGCTCTGCCCCGCTCCCGGTGCCCCCTAGGCCACTGGAACACCACGGGGAGGAGGACATCGGACAGGGGCTGTGGGTCACGGCTATGCCTGGGGCAAGAGCAGGGATGGGTCGGGAGGGGACACCAGGGGCTGTCACAGCCGGGACAGCGCTGCTCGACAATACTGCCGCCGGCCATACTGTGCGTCCCCCTACCCCACCCACCGGCCGCTACCCACCAATCAGCTCTCGCTGCCCCCGGAGTTTTGGCCAATCGTAGCCCGCCGTTTGCGCGTCCTCCGCCCTTCCCTCCGGCCGCCGCCTGCCGCCCCTTCCGGAAGCAGCACCGCTCCTTTCCCGAGCCACCACCGTTCCTTTCCCGAGCCAACATCGCCCTTTCCGCCGGAGCAGGAGTTGGGCTGGGCTGGGCTGGGCCGCGGGGCGCGGTCTCGGCCATGGTCCGGGCGTTCGTGCTGCTGTCGCCGGGCGGGCAGGCCGGGCAGGCTCCCTGCCGCGTGCTGTACGCGCGCGCCTTCGGGACCTCTCCTGGGACCCCTCTCGGGGGTCCCCGGCAGCGCCTTCGCCGCAAGGAGCAGCTACTGGTCGTGGCCAGGTAGCCGGGAGAACCCCCCGCCTCGGGGCAGCGAGAGAACCCCCCGTCTCGGGGCAGCGACATCACCCTCCATGGGAAACCCCTTCCTGGGGATGCTGGGCTCGGTCGGACCCCTGTGATCCCCTCCATTCCCTGAAGCCCCTGGAGTTGTGACTCTCCATCCCTTTCCCTGGGACCCCCACAACCATGATGCCTCCTTTTCTTTTTGATGTGGGGGCTCCTGGGTTTTGCCGGACCCCCAGGGCTGAGACACCCCTTTACTGTGGGACACCCTCCCTTCCTGAGGGGAGCCTGTGCTCAGTGGGACCTCCAGAACTGTGGCAGCCCCCTTATGGGGGGACAGGGCTCAGCGGGAACCCCAGGACCATGATCCCTCCCATTCATCAGATACGCCTTTTTTGGGGATGCTGGGACCCTGTGTCCCCAGTAGAGGGGGTCACTCTATCCCTGGATGAGGCAGGAGTCCATAACACAAGGGTCCCCTCTTTCTCTTCCAGACAAGTGGCTTCCCAGTGCCAGCTGCTTCAGTCATCGCTGGGCCACCTGTCCTCCCCACAGCTCCCCCAACTGCCTGATGAGCCGGTGTCACTCCAAGATGCTCCGGGGGGGCTTTTCCAGATGCCCCCTGGAGACCCCTTCCCTGAGCGGGTGACAGTAGTCTGGTTATCAGTGCTGGCCCTCGCCTGTGCTTTGGTTTGTGACCCCCAGGAAAATCTGTCCTTGGCTGAAATCACCCTGCGGCGCCTGGCTCCCCGCCTGCTCATCTCCTTGCGGCTCCTCAGCCCTGGTGCTGATGTCCTGCTCCGTCAGGATGCTGCTGATGCCCTCTTGGATCGTCTCCTGCCCCATGGGCAGATGCTTTTTCTCAATGAACGTTTCCTCCAGGCAGTGGACCGGGAGCTGGGCATCAAAGCATCCCGCTGAGCTACAGATGACATCCCTGCCCACCACTTGGATATTTTTCATTGGGGAGAGACAAGGGAAGGATCCGAGATGGTCGCCAAGCCCCAGCAGGATGGATGGGAAAAGTAGCTCAGGAATAAAGAGCAACATGCAGGCAAAGAGTGGGATTTTAATCCATTTATCCCCCAACTTTGTTGTGGGAGAGCTAATAGCCATCCCCATTAATCCATCTGGAGCTGGAACAGTGCTGTGTTCCTGCACCGTTTTCCCGCGCTGTATTCTTGCACCGCTCCATGCGCTCGTGACAGCGGGCAGTGGCTCCGCATGGCCGTGAATGGACATTAAAAGAGGGATGCCGGGTTACCCCAGCTGGATGTTACAGGGCAGGTGGGGGGTTCCTGGCAGGGGAGACCTGGCTGTAGGCAGTGCAGAACCCCTCTGCTGTGGGATGGGAGCTCACCTCAGGACAGGAGGAACCCCAGGGAACATGGGGAAGCCGGGGGTGTGCAACCAGGCCTGGTGCATCAGGGTCACTGGGTGGGGGATTTATTTAAAACAGGTAGCGAGGCAAGATGTGGCCGTGCGCCTGACACAGCGGGTTGGTTGTCACCGAGTGATGCTGCTTGGGAACAGGGGACCTATGTGACATCCTGGGAGGTGGCTGGAGCCGGCACCAAACTGCACAGCTCTTCCAGCTGCCACCAGGGTGCAGTGGGGATCAGGGCTCTATCCTAGCAGTTTCTGAGTGCTGGGAGAGTCAGGGAACCAGGAGGTGGCATGCGTGGCTCTGCCTGGAGGCCCCTGACCTACTATACAAGCACATGGTAGTGGGTTTTTGAAAAAGGGGTAGGATGAAAAGGAAGAGAGAAAATAAGAGATGAATTAAAGGGGCAGAGAAATAAAGAGAGGAAGAAAGAGAGAAAGAGAAGAAGGAAGAAAAAAAGAAGGAAGGAAGGAAGAGAAAGGAAAGAGAGATCACCAGTCCTGGTTCCATCCATCCAACTGATGGGATGTCCAGGGTTCCGAGGACACAGCCCAGGCTTGGTGGGGGTACGTTTTTATAGATAGGTTTCCCTGCCCTGAAGACAGATTTCTCACTTTCTATGCAAATTAGTTCTCATGCAGTCTGTTCTTTCACACCCTTCTGGAAATGGGTTGGGGGGGTTGGGCATCTTGGATGGTCTCGTCTCCCCCTATCACATTGACCTTTGGTTGACAGTATGTGCCTGCTTCTATGCTGATGCTGTCTTATTTTTTTAGTTGTGTCTCTGTGGACTAGAACAAGGATGTTTGTCCCAGAAAAGTGCTGCCCTACCTCTGCATGGCCCCTTTATCCAGTCACATCTTGTTCTTCCTTGTGGCATGTTAGTTCCAATAGTCCTTGGTTGGCTCCATGGTCATCCTGCTGTTGGTGTTTGAGATTTACACATCGTCCCCATTTTCTTCTGGGCTTCTACACCACCCTAGGGCTCAAACATCAATAGGGCCCTTGAAAAGGTGATCCCTTGAAAAGGGAAAAGAAGGGAAAGAGAGGTAGAGGGAGGGGCAAATGCATTCTGTAAATTATCTCTAAGCTTTGGGATAATCTCTCCATAATTCTCCACACCTTAACATACAATCCAATTACCAAAATGAAAAGCAGAAAGGTTAATACTAAAAGAACAATCACAGTGCCACATTTTGTTAAAAATTCACGTTGCTGTTGGCGACCATCCAAATAAAATGTCACACCAGAGGTGTTCCCCATCTTTCTTCACCCATTCCATCACCCAGTGGACTTTTTCCACATCTTGGTGAACAGTAATCAAAGTCTTTTGTCTGTTGTCTTGTGCTTGCTTCAACAGTCATCTCAGGTCCTCATGTTGTAGCACCTTTTTTACCAGTGTGAGGTTCATACCAGTGGGAATGGGTTTTAAAGCTAAGATCGAGGTGTACTTAGATTTCAACAACTGGTAGAAGTTAATCAGAGCTGAATGATTGAAATCCCACCCCTTGATTTGAACAAATTTACAAATGTTAGAATGATTTTTTGTTATTACTACCTGCTTATCTACAATTACATGATCACAAGGTGTTCCTAAGCAAACACATCTCTTGCCTGCATACACATGCATTTTTTCTGTGTTGCAATCTGATCAAATTTCAAAATGGCATATTTTGCTCAGTATCAAGAGAAGTGTCTTGAGCCCTTAGTGTATTTCCTGACAGATAAATCCTTGTTGTTCCTGCACAATGCATGCATCGACTTCTGTAGTTTGCCATTTTTCCCCTTCTTTCTAGGCCCATACCCTATGTTCTGTGGGGTACAATACAGTTCCATTATAAATTAATCCTAAAGCATGATGAGATATATTTTTTACACTTTAGCATTAAGCACTGTTAACACAAAGGCAGTGACCGTATAATTTTTGAGGTTATAGGTAAAGTTGACTAAATGCCACCAGGACAGGAAGTTTCTTTTAAACTATTTTCCCAAATTACCTTCCTAATCTCAGTGAGCAAAGTACTGTCTTCACTTTCCCATATGATAGCAGCTGTCATATCTTGCATGCACAATTGGGCTTGAATACAACCAAGAGCCAAAGAGACATTGTCTTGGAGTGTTTCAATGGTGTTAGCAATTAATTGTTGATGAGAACCAACTGGAATCTGAATGTATGGGCCATTATTTTGTATGCATTCATAGGATTCCACTTGCTGGATTTCGGTGTCACCTGGTTTATGGCCAGAATTCTCTTGCAAGTCAGCCACTGAATCAGATCTAATGGAGTAATTTTCTGCTCTGCCCTGAGGTCTGGTTCAGGGGGGGTTGAAGGAGATAAAGAATCATCTTTCCCTGGTTCCCTGTCATTGGGATCACCCTATATGTTTACATCCCTCGTAAGTCTGCTGTACTTTTCCTGGAACTTTGATATCTCAGTCTCCGTATGCAGCTCCATTTTGGTAGCAGTTTGCTGACCCTGACCATCATCTGTGGTTTCAGTTTTAATTAAGGGTCATAATGTTACTTCCTCATCATCAGATGACAAATGCTACATCTCACTTTTTGTCAGGGTAATAAATGCATTTACTGTCTTCCAGTTCCTTCATTGGACATAAAAAGTCAGAGTTGTGTGATCATATTTTTTCAAATGGCACAGATTCTAAATCCTGCACTGGTGCCCCCTTTCCCACAGTTCCTGCTGACCTGGCCTGGGCCAGGCACCACTTCCCTTCTGCTTCTCCTCGATCTCCTGCAGCAGGAGCAGCACCTGCTCCACCGTGCCAGGTCCCAGCCCTGTACAACCTGGGTCACATCACCCAGGATGGAGAAGTTCAGTGTACTCAGCACTTTCCTAAAAGAAGCATCAAAGGAGCACCCCGGAGGGCAAGGAGGGAGGCACTCCTCCGCCTGCAGCACCCTCGGCCAGGTCCCAGCCAGTCTGGTCCCCAGCCAGGACAAGCAGGGGCAACGCAGTGCTCACAGGGCAGGGAGGGAGGGAGGCAGAGCCCACCCCAAAACTGCCCCACACCCTGGCTGCTGGCCTTTTGAACCTGCTTCCCATCCTCCATGCTCCTTAGCTGAGCCAGCTTTTGTTAACCATTACCACTTGGGCGGGGCGGGAGGGTGGAGGTGCCAAGGCTCCTGGGGACCAGAGGCCTCAGAGTCTTGATAGGTACAGCTGCAGCAGGAATAGGGTGGTAGAGGTGTCTGCAGCTATAGAACCTTGTGGCACCTATTAAAGGGGCTGAAGCTGAGGGAGAAGCACAGACAAGTGGGAGGAGAGGTGATGGTGGGCTCCATTCCTTACCCATCACGGCTTGGGCTTAGTGCATGGCTGGCACCACAGATGTCAAGGTGGCATCCTGCTGGGGAATAGGCCATGCCCCTGGCTCTTGCACTGGCATTGGCAACACCTCTGCCACATGTGATCCAGGCTGAACTTTGCTCAGTGGGGCACTGCCCTGGGCACAGTGCTGCCACAGGATCCAGCTAGTCCCAAGGTTGTGGAGGCTGCCAGCAGGGAGGACAGCCAACACTGTGAGGATCCACCATCAGCCATGGAGCAGGAAAGTGTCAGGGAGGAGCTGGGTATCCCCCCTCTACAAGATGTTCATTGAGGGCTGGGCACAGGTGAAGGATTTCCAAGCCCGTCCAGATGACCTGCTCATCTCCACCTACCCCAAATCAGGTGAGTGGCCCTGGGGAAGGGTGAAGGGAGGATGAGGTGACACCAGCCTTTGCAATGCTGTCCCTGTGCTGCAGGCACGGCGTGGCTGAGCGAGATCATGGACATGATCTACCAAGATGGCGATGTGAAGAAATGCTGACGGGATGCCATCTACAACCGTGTGCCCTTCCTGGAAATGAAGGACTCTGGGATACCGAGTGGTGAGCTTCCCCAGCCTGGCTCCCTGGGTGGGGAGGGAGCAGAACTGGGGTCTGGCTGAGCGTGCTGGGGCTCACACCTCTAAGCCCCCTGTGCCACAGGTGTTGAGCAGCTGGAGAACACCCCATACCCATGGCTCGTAATGACCTATCTCCCAGTCCAGCTCCTCCCACAGTCCTTCTGGGAGAAGAACTGCAAGGTAATGCTGCAGGTGCCCCTGCCTCTCTCCCCATCTGGGTTGGCAGGGAGTAGGCACTACTCTATCTTCCAACCACATCCTTGTCTGTCTCCAGATTATCTACATGGCCCGCAACCCCAAGGATGTTGTCCTCTCCTACTACTACTTCTACCAGATGGCCAAGTTACACCCTGACCCTGGCACACTGGCTGAGTTCCTGGAGACCTTCCTGGCTGGCAAAGGTGAGGGCTGAGCCACAGGATGCCCACCCTGAAATGCTGGTGGGAAGGACATCCCCTGCTGCCCTGCTTTTTAGCTAATCCCTTGACCATATTCCACAGCAGCCTACAGGTCCTGGTATGACCATGTGCAGGGCTGGTGGGAGAAAAGGAAGGAGGAGAAGAGCCTGTAGCTCTTCTCTGAGGACATGAAAAAGGTGAGGGTGGGATGAGGGGCAAGGTGCCCTGGTTGCCCCCCCCCACCCAGCGTTTTTGGCAGCCTCCTCATGTCAACTGCCCTGCAGGACCCACGTCAGGAAGTGAAGAAGATCCTGCATTTCCTGGGCAAGGAGGTGGCAGAGGGAACGGTGGAGAGGATCCTTCACAACACTGCCTTCCAGGCGATGAAGAAGAACCCTGCTGCCAACTATGAGACCATGCCCACTGCCCTGATGGACCACAACCTCTCCCCCTTCCTCCGTAAAGGTGGGATTTGGCCAGTGGTGGAGGGCTTGGGAGGAATGTCCCTACGTTGTATTTCAGCCCCCAGCCGTGGTTGCAAATATTTTGTGTGTCTCGAGATTTGCCCCACTTGCTTTCTTGCCCCCAGGGATCTGTGGAGACTGGAAGAACTACTTCACTGTGGCCCAGAATGAGCACTTCGACTGGCACTACCATGGCAGGCTCTGACCTCCACTTCCAGATGGAGATGTGAGGGGCTCATCCCCCTTTCTGGAAGGACTCTGCTTCTCCTTGCTCCCCTGGTGCAGATGGTGGGTCCCAATGGAGCATCCTTGCACTGATTTACTTTCCCCCTTGCAATAAATTGTGATAAATGGAGAGTGAGTCATTGCCTGCAGAAATTACTCCCCCCCTCTTGCAGGGGGGAGGCTGAACCCCCCAAATTCCAGGCAGTGTCTGGGAGAACCTCCATGATCAGCAGGAGAGAAGGTGAGCACACACAGTGGATTTTTGGCTGGTGATGGTCAGGCATCACTGGGAATATGCATCCTCCCAAAACCCACCACTGGCCCCTGTCAGCTTGGGTGCCCCAGACCCAGCCTACCAAGGTGCCTGGAGGGAGCAAAGATCGGTGAAGAGTTGAAAAACCCCAAAGCACCAGCAAACCTACTGCTGCCATGGCTTTTGTGTGCACAGGAGCTTTCATGGCTCCAGGTCGTGGCAAGTTTCTTGACATAGTGGGTGGTGGTGAGGCTCTCCCCAGGCTCCCTGACCCAGCTGGAGCTTGGCAGCCCATAGTCTATGGAACAAAGGTGAAGAGAAACACCCCCTGCTGGCGTATGGCCGGGTTCAGCAACATCACCGTCCTTGCTGGATAGGGAACCCACCCTGTAACCTCCAACCTGGTTGCACTGAGCCCTTGCTCTGGGATGGCCAGAGCAAACCACTCCCTGTCCCCCTGGGGCAAGGGTGTGCTTTGGAGCCCCAAGTGCCCCACTTACACTCCATTTCTGGCCTGTTCCAGAGTTTCTAAGATTGCAGCTTTTTGGCAATACAGCCTCACGGGGTTGTTTTATCCCTAAAGAGAAGCAACTGGGATCCGACTTATAGAGCAGCAGTGCTGTGAGGAGACCTGACCCATAGGAATGAATCCTCTCCAGACATTTATTTCAATGCCAATGGAGATCTCTGTGCTTCCCCACCTCCTGGCTTTGCCTGTGGTGTTTGCACACGCAACCAATTTTGCTGATATATGGACAGACAGACGGGCAGGGAGGCATGTCCCTGCCTGCAAAACACCTGAACGCCTGGCATGGCATGTCCCACCTCACCTGGAACTTGGCCCTGGGTCCAAATCAGGGACTTCTCTCAAGGTTGCAAACAAGTGAGCTGCTGCCCCTGCCCAGCTGCTACCTTTCCTGTCCTCACCACTCCCTCCTGGCTCGAAGGTCGCCTGTGGGAAGCAGGTACGGAGGAGTATTTCACCACCACAGGCACCTTTAAACACCTTTCCCAGGAGCACTTGTGCTTTGCAACCCTGCAAACTTTGGACCCGTATTTGCAGGGGTATGACCAAAGCCTGATCTCCACATTCCACTAGCAAGCCCCACGTCTGTGTGAGGAATCAGGGTCGTCCACTCAGGTGACTCCTGGATCAGGACAGGGTGACGTTAAATTCCCCGGGCTGGGATTTCCTCCATTTGTTTGCCTCCGCGAGTGGAGGGGGCAGCTGTGATTTCCACTCCCGCCACCTGTGTGCGTACCGGGGGTTGCTGAGCACGGTACAGCTTATCGCAGGCATCTGGGGACAGCCCCTACCCCCGCTCGCCCCTTCCCTGCCCTCCTCCTGCCCCAGCGCTGTCCCCCCGCCTGCCTGAGCCTCCATCTTCCACGAAGGGAAGGGAAAAGAGGAAATCCCGCCCCGTAGGCGGTGGGCGAAGCTTTGCCTCCTCCCTGCCAGAGGACCCGGAGAAGAGGTAATGGGGGGACTCTGGCCACTGTCAGGGGGATCGGCCCATCTCAGGGTGCCCTGGCCTCACAAGCAGAGGGCCTGCGTGGGGGGGTGCGGGGGCTCAGAGAGGCTCAGTGTCCCTGCAAACCCTTGGAAGACGGAAGCAAGCGACCAAGCCTCTCTCCAAAAGTCACAGTGTGGGTGTTTCGCAGCTGCCATATCCAGCGTTTCTATCCTGTCTGGTGGGTGAAAAGGTTTCCTGGGGAGAGAGTTCTGGGAGCCTTGCTCCTCATTCCTGTCTCCTTCAAACCCTCACTCATCCCCCTGCAAGAAGGTCTTCCCCAAGCTGCCGTACAGCTGAGAGATGGGGAGGAAAAGGCAGAGGGAAAGCAGCCTGAAACCCCAGCCAGCAAAGCCCCTGTGAGCTTTTACACCCAGGTAAAAGTAACAGCTTGGTATAGATAGCTGCCCCACCTCCTGTGCTGACCTGAGCCCCCCAGAGCCAGCCATGCCCCTCCACACTCCCTGCACTGCCAGCTGGCCCCAAAAATCCCCTCAGAAGACAGATGCCACCTCCCATGACACCAACAAGCAGGGGACAGTTTCCTTCCTGTGGGCAGGATGGCTGGGTTCAGCAGGCATTTTGGGGACTCCAGGGAAAGAGGTGGCCCCATGATGCTCCTTGCTGCCGGCCAGCCGTGCCATGTGTCTATGTCCCCAAAAGGATGGCCAATCCAGACTCCTATCTGCGTCAGCCCTGGAGCACAGTGCATGGCATTCCCATGGTCAACGCCTTCGCCCTCAACTGGGAGCGGATCGACAGCTTCCAGAGTCGCCCTGAGGACATTGTGGTGGTCACCTTCCCCAAGTCTGGTGAGTGTCCCCAGGCAACAGAGAGGGGCCACACTTGGGAAGGGAGGAACCAACCTGGAGGAGCTGGGACTGGAGGGGATGCTAAAAGGCAACGCTGGTAGATGGTGGCCCTCGGCTCTGGTAGGAGTGGCATCAGCTGGACATGCAGCCTCTCCTCGCCAGGCACCACCTGGGTCAGCGAGATTGTGGACATGGTCCTGAAAGGTGGTGACCCCAAAAAATGCAAGGAAGATAACATCATCAACCGGGTGCCCATGATGGAGTTTGCTGCCCCTGGGAAGATGCCAGCAGGTAAGAGGGTGGTAGTGGGTGGTGGATGGGGGAGACGCTTGGTTTTGTATGGGAGGGTACCCCACTGGCAGTGGGATTGCTCGTGGGGGAAATCCTTGCAGGCACGGACCAGCTGGAGGTTATGGCATCCCCTCGCATCATCAAGACCCACATCCCAGCTGACATCTTGCCCAAAACCTTCTGGGAAAACCGCTGCAAGGTAACAGGCTGGAGTTACCACACCTAGAGGAATCCAGCAGAGATAAGGGGGGTACCTGCCCTGTTGGGACCTTGCAAATCCCCACATGCCACCAAGCTTTCTGCAGATGATCTATGTGGGACGCAATGCCAAAGATGTGGCCGTTTCCTACTACCACTTTGACTTGATGAACAAGTTCCACCCTCACCCCGGGACATGGGCCCAGTACCTGGAGGAGTTCATGGCCGGCAGAGGTGGGGCAGGGCACCCCTGGGTGAATGTGGGGACCCTGTGGGGTGCTGTCACCCACTGACATCTCCTGGCTGCTCTCCCCATGCAGTGGCATATGGCTCCTGGTACAACCATGTCAAGGGCTACTGGGAGCGGAGGAAGGATCACCCCATTCTCTACCTCTTCTACGAGGACCTGAAGGAGGTGATGGACTGGGGTGGATGGTGGTGTGGCATCCGGGGGGGTGGCAGGAGGGGTGAACATCAGCCTGTGTCCCACAGGACCTCCGCCGGGAGATAGTCAAGGTGGCCAAGTTCCTGGGGCACGAGCTGTCGGAGGCGGCACTGGACACCATTACCCGACACACTTCCTTCGAGGCCATGCGGGACAATCCCAACACCAACTACAGCAAGCTGCCCTCCGAGATCATGGACCACAGCGTGTCCCCCTTCATGCGCAAAGGTGAGCAGCTCTGGGGGCTGCAGGTGCCCTGTCCCTCTGGCCCCTGCTGAGCCCCATCTCACCCGGCCTCAGGCACCACCGGAGACTGGAAGAACCACTTCACCGTGGCCCAGAACGAGCGCTTCGACCAGGACTATGAGCAGAAGATGTCGGGCACTGACCTGCGCTTCCGCACTCAGATCTGAGGAGACACTGCCAGACACCCCCCAAATCCGACCCATGCTGGTGGCACTGTTCCTACACCAGGGGCTGCTTCCCCTCCTCTGAGACTGCTGGAGAGTAATAAAATGTGCTTCCTGACCCCTGCATGGGGTGCTCACTACCCTGTGCCTGTGCAGACCCAACCCTGCCATCCCCCTGGGGCTGCTGTCCTCTTCTTGGGCTGGGGACAAGCAGGTGTCACCCCTCAGCTGCCATGGTGGGGGGATTGCTACCAGCAGCTCGTGGGATTGCAGAGGGTTGTGGCAAAACTGCATGTGGGGAACCTGTTGGCTGGATATGGGCAGTGAGGGGTGGCCTCCCTGTCCTCCCTGTGGGGAGACACAGTCTGGGACCTGGGGGTGGGAGGCAAGATCAGCGAGGCTAGAGATGTCCACTGTGGCCCTGCCTGCCGGTCAGTGACTGGTGGCTTCTCCCTGTGTTTGCTCCTCCCTCCCGGCAGCTGCAGGGCCGGAAAACATTGCTGCCCTTGCCGCCCTGCCTTTTCCTTCTCCTCCCTGCAAAAACTGCTGCGGGGCTCCGTGTCTCCCTGTCCTCTTCCGTCACCCTCGTGGTGTCACTCTCCCAGCGTCACTCTCTCGGCGCAGAGCGGCACTGTATTAGGTGAGAGGGGTGTCCTAGGGTGCCTTGTGGGTGCTCTGCCCATGCATGCTCAGCCACACAGAGCTGCATGCTGTGGGGTCCGGGTTGGTGGGTTTGGGGTACTTTTGGGTGTAATAAGCCACCTTAAAACCTTCCCCTGCAGTGAGGTATGCTGCAATAACCTCTGGGATCCAGTTTCCTGCTCCCCCGTGGTGCTGAGGCAATGGGAGAGGTGCTTGGTCTGGGTGATGCTGGTACCCCATGGGTACCCCCCTCCTTGCTGAGGTGCTGGGTGTGCTCCTTTTCCTGCAAAGGGGACCCTTGATCCCCAGATGGGCCCCCTGTCCCCAGTGGTTGGTGCAGCGATGGCTGCAGTGACCTCTGGTCTGTGTGCCAGTGCTATCACTGCCACTCCCTGGGCAGGCACTGTGCCAGTTGCCTGGGCTGCTCTGGCTGGTGACTGCCCAGTGAGGGGGGGCCCCCCTCACCAGTCAGCCTCCTCCATGTGTCCCCCTCCCCAGCAGGATGGCCGATCCAGACCCCCACCTGCGTCAGCCCTGGCCCACAGTGCACGGCATTCCCATGGTCAAAGCCTTCACCCACAACTGGGAACGTGTCGACACTTTTCAGAGTCACCCTGAGGACATTGTGGTGGTCACCTTCCCCAAATCTGGTGAGTATCCCTGAGTGTACCAGATGTGCTGGTACCATGTGGGCAAGTGTGTTGTACATCTGAGGTGGGGGAAATGCAGCACATTTGGGGGCAGTCGGGACAGAGCTGTGCGGGATCCCCTTTGCCCTCTCAGTGTCTGGTTAAAGTCTGAGGGGTTGTCAGTGATCAGACACCCAATGCCACCCTGGCTGCCCCCTGATGAGTTCCTTTCCCCAGGCACCACCTGGGTCAGCGAGATTGTGGACATGATCCTGCAAGGCGGAGACCCTGAGAAATGCAAGCGGGACATTATCAGCAAGAGGGTGCCCATGCTGGAGTTCTCTGTCCCTGGGAAGTTGCCAGCAGGTAGTGAGGGGTGGGGGCTTGACCATGGACACCCTAACAGGGGCTGAGTCCTGGGAGTCTCTGCCAAAAGCCCACTGAAGAAGTGCTTTGGGATCCCCCAGGGACAGACCTGCTGGCCACCATGCCCTCACCCCGCGTGGTGAAGACCCACCTGCCGGCAGATGTATTGCCAAAATCCTTCTGGGAAAACCGCTGCAAGGTAACTCCCAACCCTGGTCTCTGCCCTGAGGGGCATTTAAGTCCCCCTGTTCCCATGAGACAGGACCCCCCACTGCTCCCTTGAGCACACTAAGTGGGCACGGGAGTTCTGGGAGCTGGAGCATCCTCCCTGTTAGGGGCCCTGCGACTGCTCTCACACCCTGTCACCCATCTGCAGATGATCTATGTGGGGCGCAATGCCAAGGATGTGGCCATTTCCTACTACCACTTTGACCTTATGAACAAGTTACAGCCACACCCTGGGACATGGGCCCAGTACCTGGAGGAGTTCATGGCCGGCAGAGGTGGGGCAGGGCACCCCTGGGTGAATGTGGGGACTCTGTGGGGTGCTATCAACCAATGACATCCCCTGGCTGCTCTCCCCATGCAGTGGCATATGGCTCCTGGTACAACCACGTCAAGGGCTACTGGGAGCGGAGGAAGGATCACCCCATTCTTTACCTCTTCTACGAGGACCTGAAGGAGGTGATGGACTGGGGTGGATGGTGGTGTGGCATCTGGGGGGGTGGCAGGAGGGGTGAACATCAGCCTGTGTCCCACAGGACCTCCGCCGGGAGATAGTCAAGGTGGCCAAGTTCCTGGGGCACGAGCTGTCGGAGGCGGCACTGGATGCCATCACTCGACACACTTCTTTCGAGGCCATGCGGGACAATCCCACCACCAATTACAGCAAGGTGCCCTCTGACCTCATGGACCACAGCGTGTCCCCCTTCATGCGCAAAGGTGAGCAGCTCTGGGGGCTGCAGGTGCCCTGTCCCCCTGGCCCCTGCTGAACCCCATCTCACCCGGTCTCAGGCACCACCGGAGACTGGAAGAACCACTTCACCGTGGCCCAGAACGAGCGCTTCGACCAGGACTATGAGCAGAAGATGTCGGGCACTGACCTGCGCTTCCGCACTCAGATCTGAGGAGACACTGCCAGACACCCCCCAAATCCGACCCATGCTGGTGGCACTGCTCCCACACCAGGGGCTGCTTCCCCTCCTCTGAGACTGCTGGAGAGTAATAAAATGTGCTTCCTGACCCCTGCATGGGGTGCTCACTACCCTGTGCCTGTGCGGACCCAACCCTGCCATCCCCCTGGGGCTGCTGTCCTCTTCTTGGGCTGGGGACAAGCAGGTGTCACCCCTCAGCTGCCATGGTGGGGGGATTGCTACCAGCAGCTCGTGGGATTGCAGAGGGTTGTGGCAAAACTGCATGTGGCTGGATATGGGCAGTGAGGGGTGGCCTCCCTGTCTTCCCTTTGGGGAGATACAGTCTGGGACCTAGGGGTGCAAAGAAGTCCACTGTAGCCCTGCCTGCTGGTCAGTGACTGGTGGCTTCTCCCTGTGTTTGCTCCTCCCTCCCAGCTGGCAAACATTGCTGCCCTTGCCACCCTGCCTCTCCTAGTAAAAACCACTGCCGTCACCCTCGTGGTGTCACTCTCCCAGCGTCACTCTCTCGGCGCAGAGCGGCACTGTATTAGGTGAGAGGGGTGTCCTGGGGTGCCCTGTGGGTGCTCTGCCCATGCTCAGCCACACAGAGCTGTGTGCTGTGGGGTCCGGGTTGGTGGGTTTGGGGTACTTTTGGGTGTAATAAGCCACCTTAAAACCTTCCCCTGCAGTGAGGTGTGCTGCAATAACCTCTGGGACCCAGCTTCCTGCTCCCCCCTGGTACTGAGGCAACGGGAGAGGTGCTTGGTCTGGGTGATGCTGGCACACCATGGGTACCCCCTGCCTTGCTGGGGCACTGAGTGTACTCCTGTCCTCCCGAATGGGCCCCCGTCCCCAACGGTGGGTGCAGCGATGGTTGCAATGACCTCTGGTCTGTGTGGAGGTTCTATCACTGACGCTCTCTGGGCAGACTCTGTGCCGTGTGCCCAGGCTGCCCTGGCCATGGTAGACTGCCTGTTCTTTGCCCAGCTCTTTCGTGACTCAGCAGCAAACTAACCCACTACTATAAATCATTGGCAAGCTGACTTGTCACAGGGAAAGGCTTACCATGGGAGCATGAACACCAAAATGCATGAAAAGGTGGAAGGGAGAGAGCATCTCCTCCTCTCTGTGCTGATGAGCTGTTAGATGAGTCCCATCATGTTTATACCCTCAGGATTTGTAAACTTGCCCATCAGTACAGAACAGAGCTTTCCCTGGGGATTCAGATATATGCTGGCAAGACAGTGTACCATATCTGCAGGTAGCTTTGGCAAGTCTACTGCTGCCCTTCACTGTAGAGCTGACAACGACAGCTGCAGTACCTATTTTCCACCAACAATGCACAATTCCCAGCACGGACATAAAGCTTGGCATAAACCTTCTCTGATTTCTTTAGTGTTTTGGCTTGCAGAGTGGAAATGGCTCCAGTGTGAGCCACCTTGGTGCCTATATGTTTACATGCCTAGGTGCCCCTGCAGCTTTGCTGCAGCAGTGAATACAGTGCATAAAATCTTAAGCTGAATCAAAAAATCCAAGTGAAATACTGTAAGACTAGCCCCTGGTATTTTTGTCCTGCAGCTGCAGGGTAGAGCTATAAAGATACTTTTATCTGAGAAAGATGGTCATGGTGAGGCTATTTCAGCTCATTAACTTCAGCTGGAGTTTCCCTGTACCCTGGGGCTTACATGGAAATGGGTGTTTTACTGCACACGTGGCTCTGCAGAATTGCTCAATCTGCTCGCTTCTGTCTCCTCCCCTTCCCCCCACCTCAGAAACAAAGATAGTCAAGACAAAATTTTAAGTCTGCTTTCAGACCAGAAGCTGCTTTATTGCATTAAGTGAAAGGGAAACCAGAGAGTCATTTGGTACCTCTTCAGGGCAAAAGCTTCCCTCTTCCACCCTGGTTCTGACTTTTTGAGGTTCTGGTTGGTGTCAAGGTTTTCTAGAAATAAAGGTACCATGCACACCATAACCCCCATCCAGACAGCACAAAAGTGAAGAGACCCGAAAGAAAACACTAGTTTGCATTGCCTAACTTTTGCATAAGGGCCTTAGCCTTGAAAAGCCTGTTGTTATTTAACAAGGCTGGAGGTTGCATCACTGTCTGCAGCACTTCTACTTAGTAATGTTAGATGTGTGAAATACAGGCACTTAAGACCATTTTTCTTCTGCCCCACTTCCCACTCATTTGCCGGATTTTGTCCTTTAATCCTCTCAAAATGCTTATCTTCTCTGATCTGAGTAATCTGAGTATCATCTTTAAAAGCTGGCCATGGAAATAACAAATTTAATCCTCTGGTTCCCCTAGTAATAGCTCTCATTTGCTATGGAGGAATTCCTTACTAAGGGATTGGAACAAAAACCTAGTTCCCATCCAAGAAGTGATCACAGCACCAAACCTGACAGAGCTCAAGAAGCATTTGGACAATACTCTCAGGCACATGGTGCAAATCTTGGGGTTGTCCTTGTGGGTCCCTTCCACCTCAGGATATTCTATGATTCTGTGATCTGCTCTAGCCCACATGAACATGGCCTTTCCACAGTTGTCGGAAAAGCTGTAAGTTTCTTATAGGACTTTACAAAATAAGCTAAATTAGCCTGAAAAAAATATTATCCTGGATACAAAGGTCTGTGAAGAGACTGTAGTGAAATTCCTGGCTGTGAGGCCAAACTACTGGTCAAACATGGTGGCATAATTGCCCTGGATTCTGAGGGTTTAGAAAAAGCCTGGTTGAATATTATGGATAATATTTAAAGACCTTGAAGATGCACCTTTAGATTCCTATATTTTCAGGTTATTAAAAACTTGGAAAGATCTTCAGAATCAAGGGCCACACAGCCAGTACAGGCAACATACCAACTTCAGAAAACCTCTGCAAACAAACCACAAGATTCTCTCCTTATTCCTGTTGACAGTTTATAAACAAATCTATTACCTAACAAACAATTTTGTTGAGCCACCTGGGACCTTACAGGGAGTAAAAAAATCTTTTTAGCAGTCAGACATCATATTTCTGAGCTACAAAATGCAAAGTCCTCTTGAGAATCTGGCTCTGTAATAACATTATAATATACCCTAGCATGGGGAAGACCATCTCAACTATTACAGTCCCAGAGCATAACAAAGCAATGAATAAACACAGAATACATGCCTTGTTGCCACCATCCTGTATTTTATTACTTCCTCCTTGTGAAAAGTCCAGTTCAGAGGGTAACTTACTTAAGCTCCTTCTGTCTGATAACCAGTGCCACTGGAGCAGCCCAGGGACAGAGCAGGAGAGTAGCAAGGAACAGAGGCAAACTGGTGTAGCAAATTGCACCTTGCAACTCACAGTATGATGCTGATGTACCTTGGAAGACTACGCTAGGTAAGAGTTTTTTGCTGCATGGCATTTGTTCCCCAAATTGTGTTGGTTTGAGCGTATCATTATCTGTGTGGGTTTCAGTTGTAATTCTGGGTCCTTGTGGTTAAGAGCTCCTTCCAGGGCATAGTGCTTACATTCGAAGGACAACTTTCCAAGTGAGAGCCATCCCAGAAGATGTAGGTTATGCTCTGAGAAGCACCTTGAGGGGCCAGACCCATGTTTGACACTTGAACTGAGCCAACAACGCAGCCAGGTTGATGGTGATGTGCCCCAGGCACTCCCTATGTTAAGAGTTGCCTGGGAGCAATTGGAAGCCACCTGTCACCTATCAGAACAAAGTGCATGTTATTATTTGCATTATGATCAACCAAATGAATGATTTGTTGCCTTCTCTCAGCATGGGAAATATCAGCACTTCCAGCATCTCACTGTGAAAAAGGATGCCACTTCCAAGCTAGCCCTGTGACGTCTCCTTCCTTGTCCTGCCTCTGGCATTGCTAGTTTATGGAAACAATGCAAGGGATTTTTTTGAGCCTCAGAGCTGGCATCCCGGGAACTGGATCCTTTCACGGCAGTGAGGATTGCTGCCACCCTGCTAACCAGGGAAAGGAGCTCCCTCAAGGGAAAACTAACTGGGTAGAAGGCAGAAAGGGAAAAATGATTCACCAAATACCTTTTCCTGTCTTTTCAGACCTGAGACCAAACGTGGGTTATAAAGGCACCACCTGTGTGACAGCAAACTCTTGCTTTTGCTAGGAGTGCTAGTAAGGAGTCATCAAACACAACACAGAGGTGCAGCATTCCTAACCGGAAGAGAAAATTCCCAGGCTATCTAGTCCTTAACTCTGCCATGGCCACAAAAAACACCGGCTCAAAGAAATATGTCCAGCTGCTCCTTCTTCAGGTTGCTCTTCTAGGGCCTGTTTTCTGTGGGAAGGTGTTGGTCTGGCCAACGGAAGGCAGCCACTGGCTGAACATGAATGTAATTATACAAGAACTCATCCGCCGCGGGCACAGCGTTACCATCCTGGTATCCAACGCTACCCTCTTCATTGAACCCAAGGCTAACGCCAGGGAGAAGATTGAGGTCTATAACGTGCCCTATGAGAAAGATCTCCCTCAAAGCGTGATTAATGGACTAGTGGCACTATGGCTCGATAACAGGCCAACCATCTTGACCTTCTGGCATTTTTATAAGGAGCTGGGAAGAATGATCGTAGACTGGCAGAAGATGAACAAGCTGATGTGTGACTCGGTGCTAGCCAACCCAGAGCTGATGTCTCGCCTGCGGGGGGCTGGCTATGACATGCTGCTGTCAGACCCGGTGACCCCCTGCGGGGAACTCATTGCTCTCAAGCTGGACATCCCCTTTGTCTACTCTCTACGCTTCTCTCCAGCCTTCACCATAGAGAGGCACTGTGGCAAGATCCCAACCCCACCGTCCTACACACCTGCATCCCTGTCTGAGCTCACTGACCACATGTCCTTTGTTGAGAGAATAAAAAACTTTGTGTCCTACCATCTGCAAGACTATGTTTTCCAGACCTACTGGGGACATTGGGATACCTACTACAGCAAGATCTTAGGTAAGTCTTCTGATACTTCACTTCTCATTATATAGCCTCCATCCTTATGACCTGCAGAGCTAGGAACCTGGCAGGGTCACAAAGTCAAGGGAGAGGTCTGCAAGAGGTTTGTCATTATGCCCCAAAAAAGGGAAGGAGCCACCAGGGTCCATCAGTTGCACCCACTCCGCTGTCAGGGTGCTGTGCTGCTATGCCATTGCATTGAGGCAGGATCAGGGTCTTCCCAATAGATGGATTTGAGTTTTGTCATAATTCATTTTAATGTGGAGGTTCATACAGTTTCCACACCATGAAGGGCCCTCAGCAAAGGAGTCTCAGCTTACACATTTCTCCCTCCAGTGACTGCTTGCACAGAAGGCAGCCAGGAACAGAGTTGTTTTCCTAGTCCATAGTACCATATCAAGGAGGGGGGAGCGGGTGAATTGCAAGCCAGCCTTGCCGCTCTCTGTAGCAATACTGAAATGCATTGTGGCTTTGTAATAGAGACTTCACTTATGTCACTGGTCATAGAAAACCGATCCTCTCTGAACAAAACAAGTTTTATTTAAAACATACCCTCCACCCACAAGCAAACAGTGAAAACAACAAGTCTTTTTCTCTGCAGACTTTTCTCCTGGACTGTTTTGAGTGAATATGTAGAAAAATATGCTTGTTATTAATCACATGTAATCAACAAGCCATTTCTACTACCCTCGCACTAGGCTCTTGAAAAAGACCACTTGCAAGTCTCAGTGTTCAAAAAACCTCCTCCGTATACCTCCATGCTGCAGGACTCCAGAAGTACACCAAACTGTGGTCATGTGCACAGTAGATGAGGTACCTCAGCTTGGCTCCTCACAGTGCAACTGTTCCCATCACCCTCATTTTCATCCCAGAAAGGATGCTCTAGGCAGCATGGAAAACATAGCAAAAGCCTTGCACAACAACATTAGGAAAACATTGTGGAACAGAGCTGGTTAGAAACCCTGTAAATAACGATTTTTAGCACAGTGAAGAGGACTTACATTATTTCTTAACTGTACATCAGAAGGGACCATAAATAAAACTGTATAACAGGTTTTCTACTTCAACTTATAGTGCATAATTGGCAGTTAGTGGCAGGCAGGGGGCCCACAGGATCACCGACCAGCTCTGGCCTCCCACAATGGATGCTCTGGAAGAGGCAAGTTCCCTCGAGGACAGTCTTACTGGAGTCATTTACTGTGTAGTTTCATCTACTTCGAGATGCAACTCTTGAACTGCAGCCTGGGATCACCACTTTAAGTGGGCTGTAAAGGGACACTCAGTGGCTTCATAAAAGCAGAAGTGTGCCCACACAGTCAGTGAACATCTTTGCTGTGTATCCAGCTGTGCTTAAAAGAGCCAGAAGAATGAAAAATTCACCTCTTCTACCAAACAAATAACACAGAGACTGTAGTTAGACAGGCAGGAGCGCTGGAATTACCAACAGGATACTCTTTGGCTCCTCTCTGGAGCCAAAGCTGATGGCTCTTGCGCTGCTCCTGGGGAAGCAGATCTTCCGGCTTTAGCAAGGTGTTTACCACCAGAGGGTGCTCGATGGTGCCAGCCACTTATTGCTCTCCCCGCCCTCCCCCTCTCCCCCCGGAAGACATGCTATTCTCCAGCACAGGATTTCACGGCACGTACCTTGGCTCCCTGCCCTTGGGACCAAGGCAGTGTCACACGTGCCCAGCCCAGCTGAGGAGCGCTGCTGCTGCTGCTGCTGCTGCCGGTGAAGGAAGGCCGCGGGTGCACTGCCACACAGGGCAAGGCTATGGCAGGGAAGGAGGTGGCAGTGCTGTGGCTGCTGGGCGTGCTGGGCTGGGCCTCCGGGGGGAAGGTGTTGGTCTCGCCGGCTGACAACAGCCACTGGCTGAACATGGAGTTCATGCTCCGGGAGCTTGTGCTCCGGGGCCATGAGGTGACTGTGCTGATGCCTTCATGCTTCCTCATCTTCAACCACACGCAGCCCTCACCCTTCCACTTCGAGGTGATTGAGGTGCCGATCACCAAAAAGGAGATGGCTGCCGTACTGGATGAATTTTTCTATTTTTGGTTTTACGAGGAGAAAGTGCTACCATTCTGGAAAAGTGCTTACAAGATAGCTCAACAATTCAAAAAGCTGGAGAATGTAACCAAAACCATTTGTGATGGGGTCCTGAAGAATGAGACGCTGCTGGAGAGACTGAAGGCATCTGCCTTTGATGTCCTTTTGGCAGACCCACTGGCACCCAGTGGGGAGCTGTTTGCTGAGAAGCTGGGTATCCCCTTCGTGTATACCATCCGGTTCTCCTTAGGCAACACAGTGGAGCGGCTCTGTGGGATGCTCCCAGCACCTCCTTCCTACGTACCAGCTGCCCTAAGCAGCCTAACAGATAGGATGACCTTCTGGGAAAGGCTAAAAAACATCTTCAGCTACACTTTGCAGGATATCATGTATCATTACCTTCTCTGGGGAGGCTGGGATCAATACTACAGTGATGTTTTAGGTAAGGCTGCTCTCTCTCCCAGAAATTAGATCTGCTGTACACACAGGAGTAAATACCCAGAGCTGAGAGGTTAAGGCACAAATTAGGAGCAAGACAGCCCTGAACTCACTCTCCTTCCTTCAAATTCCTGTGTCAAGTCAAACAATCCAGGCAAGTACAAACGTTGCCCATTAATCCTGACCTGCTACACTAGTTCAGCTAAGTCCATACAGGCACTTCTAGGATAGGTAAAACAGTGCTAAAGCCACTTGAAACAGAGCTCATCAGTCATATTCATAGATGAATCATGACAAATACTAACAAAAGCAAAATAACACTGTATACCCACCAAACACTAGTACTAGGTTTGGAAAGCTATGCAAGAATCCTACCTGTTTTCTCCTGGCACCCTTCTTGCTTGCCAGCTTGTCTCAAAATGAGAGATAATGGCCTCCTCTGGTCTTTTAAACGCCTGGGATTTCAGATGAACTGCGATTTGCAGTGATAAAATGACCTTTGCAGATACATGGTTCTTTGCTTTTCTGAAAGTATCTAAAAAAATACTAGAGGGTAGTTGTATTTATTTATTAGATGTTTTAATTATTTGTGTAAATAATAGTTGCATAATTATTTTCCCAGTTTTGCTCTAAGTAATTATAGTAACACTTAAAAGGAAACAGGCCAAACATATATGCATTACTGGTGGGCAGATAAAATGGTATTATTTCAATATGAGACTTTAAAGTGTTTTTATTTTTATTTCACTAGTAAGGTGAATTCTACTGAGAGCTAAGCTGTTAAGATATCCTACTATTAGTATCTAGCTGTGTGTTTTTGATGCTTATCCTGTTTGACATGATACGAAAATCTTGTGCTGGCAGAAGCATGGTTTGGTGATCTGTTGTGTAAGTCTCAGAGATGTTTGGATCTTGTGGTGCCTTTTTTATTGTTAAATGTGGGATTTAACATTTAAGGCTTCACGTGCAATACCTGTTTTGTTAGTTTGCGTGGGCTACATGATGGATTTGTGCTGAAAACAGTGTTGACAACACAGGGATGCTTTAATGCTGTGGCTCTGCAGGAGACTCCAGAACGGGATTTGCTGCTTGCCCAATCCTCCTCCTATGAGCGTTGTGTTAGGACATGCCCTCTCGCCACGCTTCCCACTCTTGTCACCAAATGTATGCCACTTTTATTGGTTGGCTCCAAAGTGTTTGCACAGTGAAGCAGTGAACTGCTTCCTGTTCAGTCAGTCCAGAGTTGTACATGGAATGCTGAGATGATGAGGCCAAAGTTCCCCTGGCTGCTCTTGGCCTATGCATGCTGCTGGAGTACTGGCTTTTGTGGGAAGGTGGTGGTCTGGCCCACTGATGCAAGTCACTGGATCAATGTGAAAGTGCTGCTGCAAGAGCTCGTTCTCCGGGGTCATGAAGTGACTGTGCTGGTGCCCTCAACCAATCTGCTCATCAACTACCAAGACACTTCCTCCCCCTTCACCTTCGAGGTCCTGCAAGTCCCCTTTAGCCAGAAGACCCTGGATGCTCTCATGGAGGACTTCCTCAATTTCTGGCTGAACGAAGTCTCTAATGCCTTCCCCTGGGAGGTCATGTGGAGGATGAAAAAGGACCTGGAGGAATTTATCAATATGTCAAAGCAAACGTGTGACACCTTGGTGACGAACTCTCAGCTGATAGCAAAGCTGCAGCAGGCCAAGTTTGATGTTCTGATTGCTGACCCCCTGTCTATAGGTGGGGAGCTCGTTGCAGAAATCCTAGGCATCCCTTTTGTCTACAGCTTCCGCTTCTCTGATGGGAATGTGGTAGAGCGGCTGTGTGGTGGGCTCCCATCCCCACCTTCCTATGTGCCTGCTAGTACAAGTGGACTGACCCACCACATGTCCTTTATGGAAAGAGTACAGAATTTCCTCATTTACTTCTACACGGATTTATTTTCCTTGAAGGTTTGGCGTGATGAATTGGATGAGTACTACAGTAATGTCTTAGGTAAGGCAGCTGTTGAGTGGTTTCTTCTCTTGCATAGGTTGTGCCTTTTGAATGGTTTGGGACTTCAATGCTGTTGTGTCAAAATACTGTTTCTCAAAGGTCAGCAGAGGTGGCAATCCTGTTTTGTTCATAGAGGTGCTGCTTTCCCTTTTAGGTCTGATCTAGTCTATCAGACATGAGAGCAGTTTTGCTCTAGTTCCTCTTGAAGATCTACAGAGCATGTAGTTCTAATTTCTGTCAATGATGATACTGCTGGCGAATTCTTGCATTGAGATGTATGTTCATTTTAGAGCTTTCAGAGGACAGTTGCTGCCTCTTCATCTTGATGACACCAACTTCTACAATTAAGGATGGTAGAAGATAAAGGCTGGAGGGCAAAATCATTAAATGTAAGGCACCGGTGACAGCTCCATTAGCACCACTGGGATGGAGTTAATCCTGTTGTAACTGGGAACACTGGCTGTCTCTGGACAACTGCAGAGCAAAAAAGCACCCTTCATTCACATGAAGTATCTTGCAATGCTGCATAGTGCAGGATATTGAGCATGAGTTCAGATTCTTGAACAAATAATACTACAAACTGTCATCTTTCCCTTTCATCCACCATTCAGAATTTGAAATGGTCTTCTTAAATTACATGCATACCTGAAAATTTCGTTCCAACACAGTACAACTCAGGCATGATTCAAAGTCTATTAAACAGACCTTTTAGTTAATGGACTTTGAATCTTGTCCAGAATATCTGCCAGTTTAGGCAGATAACGAGTGAATAGCAAGCACAAGGGCATCTCTTCTGGTTGCCGTCCAGTCTCTTCCTGTGTTTGCCAAGAATGCCTCTGTGCTCTGCAAACCAGTCCCTCTTCTCTGGACTGATAAGACTAAATTACACCTTTATATCACTCTACGTGTAATACAGACTTAATTTTCACTTCAGCAACTTTGTAACTCACTCATTATTCTTTATAAAGAAAAAAAAACTGGTGTAGATTATTACACTAATCCAGGAATATAAGAAGATGCCTGACAGATAACTTTTATCTTGCTGCTTATTTTGCTTGATTCCTGCTTGTATTAGGCTGGATTTGGGCAATAATTCATCAATACTTCTAACACTTTTACTCCCCAGTTTTGCTTCACGTAGAAAATACTGCAAAGACAACTTGCAATGTGTATCTAAGAATATATATTTTTTCCGAATGGGAAGCTATAAAACATTAGATTACCATTAGATTTTTCTCTGTAGATGGATTTCTAGAGACAATGTATTTTGCATAAAAAGACATTCAAAGCATCTATGGATTTGGCCAATTTTTCCCAATATGTGTGAAAAGCAGCTGACCCAGTCCTCAAGAAAACTAGGGATGTCTGTACATGTCTTCTATTGTTGTCTGAGCAGCCACTGACTGAGTCACCATTTGAAAAATGCTACAGAACTTCATTTAAAAACTTTCCTCCTCCCTGACAGTTGATCATCACTTTATGATTCATTTATTTTTGATTTGGAACTAAATTTTCTGTGATTGTTCTCTTCCCCAAAATGCATTTTTATGCACAGGTAATGAAGTCTTTCAGTGGCAAGAATTACAGCAACAAGACTGCATTTCTATATTACAGATAATAAATGCTTCCCACTTGTACTGCTCTAAATTAATCCTGAAGGTTCAAAATCCTTTTAAAGATTGTATTGCCTTGTTCGTGGCCACCTGCCAAGGCTGAACACAGGACAGGGCAAGGAATAGGTCCAGATTTGTGAATGTTTTCATTTTATGCGTGGTTTGATAGATTACACTGTTTGGGAGTTCCAAAAGACAAAGGTAAGGCTCCTGTTTTGCAATCTACAGATAACAAGGTCACTCCCGTGCATGTTCTAAACCTCTTGTACCTTGTCCGCAGGAAGACCCACAACGCTGTGTGAGACGATTGGGAAAGCAGAGATATGGTTAATCAGAACTTACTGGGATTTTGAATTTCCACGCCCTTTCCTGCCCAACTTTGAGTTTGTTGGAGGACTTCATTGCCAGCCTGCAAAGCCACTACCAAAGGTACTCCAGCTTTGCTCTACTGTTGGCTGATTGGTTGTGCAACAGAACAAAGACTCTCCCTGATCAACCATGCAAGCCATGTCCTGAGAAAGTTCATTCTTAAAGAAATACTCTGCTGCTGGTGGGGAGCATGGAGCTATTTAGCATCTGTCCATGTCCTTCTAACTGAGGGCTGGGGTTACAAGGTTACAGCCTGCTGTCTTAAAAGAGGATAGCAGACTTCAGCATGCGGGAACACAGTGTCTGTTTTGGGAAAAACAGGGGCTACCTCAGAGTAGTTAAGTGTAAGATTTAATTATAAGATACAGACTTGCAGCCCACAATAACATTGAAATACCTGATGCAAAAAGGCACTGTGACAGGACAAATTCTTTAACTAAAATGGGGTCAAGACTTGCAGAAAGAGATGAGTGAGAAACACTTTTTCTATTGTACTTAGTTTAAGACATCTTAAAGGGAGTAAAAGACCTGATCATTTCCAGCCTACACTCTGCTGTGAATGGCCATATTCCATTGGAATTTAAAACTCCCAGATACTGATGATGGCAACATGACAAGCTCAGGTCTAGATTATCATTCCTGTAGGAGCCTCAGAATATGTAGGCCATTTTCAGTGCAAGTTGTCTACTAAAAAAAAAACCTTCTAACTCTCTACTCCCTTACCACTCCCCTGTAGCAGGGGTTGAGACTGGGGGAAATGGATAACCATTCTCATTTGGATATTACTGCCATTTCACATGACACTAACTAAAAAAAAGGAACAGGAAAACCTATTGGCCTGATTTGTAGAAAATCTTCTGAGCAATGTGGTGTGTTGCAAGAAATAAGAGAACTGTCTGACTAACGAAATGATGGCAGTGACTCACTGAGTCTGTGATCAGGATGCTGAAAAACCGTGTCAGTTTTTAGCATGGTCCCTTCCTGCACAGTTATGTAATGCCAAGTACTTGTTCTAGGGAAATCCAGAACCATGACTATGCTACGGAGGGGGCCACAGGGTGTGGCTGGCTCATGATGGTGCCAGGATCCATTCCTGGTGCTTGTGCTCCAAAAGAAATGCGTCCTGAAACTGGTAGATTTTCTTTCCAAAAGACAAAGCATCTGTCACCTGTCTCAACTTGTCCTGCTCATTCTTGGGGAGAAACTGTTTTGCTCAGGGCCAGGTCTGTCTTTGTAACACCCTTCTGTCAGTGGAGGTGTTCGTACACCATGACCATCTCCCTGATAAACTAAAAAGGTTATTCCCTTTTTTCACAGAAACCTGTGCAATCTGCATGGCATAATTACTCTTGGTATGTTTTCTGCCTCTCCTAGGAAATGGAAGAATTTGTTCAGAGCTCCGGGGAACACGGCATTGTGGTATTCTCTCTTGGGTCAATGGTCTACAACCTAAGTGATGAAAAAAGTAATGTGATTGCCAAAGCCCTCAGCCAGCTTCCACAAAAGGTGAATTTCCTTTCAAGCTTAAAACAACTTGCCTTGTTTTTTTCACTCCTGTTGCCTTCAGTGAGACTTTTAAGTTTGAACTGGCCTGTTTTTTATCTGCATCCCTGCTGGATGTGCTACAGCCGGGACACTGGGCTCTCTCTCAGAGAGGTAGACTGCTGAGCTACCTCATGGGGAGTTCTGGCGTTTGACCTCTGAACCAAATTACGTGGAGGTGTGTCCATAGGCCAAAATACAGAGATCACTTCAGTTGATTTTTATAACATGCACATAATAATTAATCAAAGAGTTCAACTGGAGCCGAAGCTATTTGAATTACTGGGAAAAGGCACATGGGTTTGAGATAAAGCCCTACATTACATGCAATAATACATAATGGCACATTGCAGGCACCGTGTTTATCTTATTCTTCCTTTGTTCAAGGTCCTCTGGCGGTACAAAGGGAAAAAACCAGAAACTCTGGGCTCCAACACCAGGATTTATGACTGGATACCCCAAAATGACCTGCTTGGTGAGACTGATTCTATATAGGATGGACTGTATTCTTGGAAAAACTGTTTGTTTTTCCACTGAAATGGGTAATTCAAGACCAGAACCACAGAACACTTGTGGATACACTTAGTTTCATAACTTAAGCTGCAGAGCTTTGCTCTTGGGAGCCTTAATTTCCTAAAAGGCTCTGACTTACAGAGCTTAGTGGCAGTTGTCTGGAAAGGCTCAAAAACACCTGTAGGCAGGAGTAAATACCAAAGTAGAGATGTACTCTGGAGTTGGATTTGGCCTCTGCAGTTAATCTCCAAGGCTTATTCTTCAAAATGCTTGACCTAAGCAAGGCTGAAGCAGGAGGCTGTTGTGAACCTGATACCATGTGAAAACTAGAACTGCACAAGAGCAGGAGGGCTGAAGTAACTGGGGTAGTCTGGCAGGACATGATGATTCACACACTGCATTAAAAAAGTATGAATGCATGAAAGCTCAGTGTGCAAGCTCTGCTGCTGAGCCAGAGATCAGGGGCTGTTCCCTTCTCTGGCAGTGCATTTGCCCCAGTGTTCTGCAGTGCTCACATCCCAGTCAGTGCAGTCTGCCACAGCTGCTGTTACATGCGCTTCTCCTTCCCTGTTCCAGGACATCCCTCCGCAAAGGCCTTTATTACTCACGGTGGGACCAACGGGCTCTATGAAGCCATCTACCATGGGATCCCAATGGTTGGGATTCCCATGTTTGCTGACCAGCACGACAACATTGCTCATGTAGTGGCAAAGGGAGCTGCAGTTCAGGTGGATTTCAGCACACTGAAGACTCAGGACCTGGTTGATGCACTGAATACAGTCATTTACAATACCACGTGAGTTTTGTTCTTGCCTTACAGTAGGCTGAGGTTATTAAAATCCTGTGCTGCTGATGTGAGAAGTTCTGCTAGCTCTTCTTGGATGGAAAATGCAGAGTAGCTGAGTTTGGGTTTCAGAGGAAAACCATCCTTCATTTCTGAGAATCAGCATCTCTCAAATAGGAGAGATCAACAATTTGATTTTCCTTATATTTTATGATCCCTTCAAGAAAAAGTTTTGGAAAGCCCAGAGCAGCTCTTGAGACAGTTCTCTGCTAGAGTAAATCCTCTGGAGGCACTAGCTGTATTAGGTCTTCTCTGTCTGTAGTCACAACAGTTCTTTATCCTACCCCTGACTTACCAATATCCTTAGGTTACCATACCTATCATTCAGGACTTAAGAGGGTAAGGAAGGCCAGCAGCTTAGATCCCATGCTAAGGCTAAGGCCATTGACAGAGAGATTGGAAAAAATGCAGAAGTCCTCAGTCTTTAGTAGCAACTCCTGTCATGTGTGAGTGACAGGTGTTCCTTCAATATGAACTTTCAAATTCCTGAAGCAAATGGACCAACACTGATGGAGGTATCTAGTATCTGAGGGAGTTAGCCATGTGGGAGGTGACCTGTAACAACCTGGATGATATCTTGTGTATCCAGCCTCCCTACCTTCCCCTTAGTTTTATTGGTGAACATGACGCCATATGACCTGGGATATCCCTTGGGTGAGTTGGGGTCAGCTGTCCCAGCTGTGTCCCCTCCCAACTCCTTGTGCACTCCCAGCCTCCTCACTGGTGGGGTGGGGTGAGAGGCAGAAAAGGCCTTGGCTCTGTGTAAGGGCTGCTCAGCAGTAAGGAAAGCATCCCGATTTTATCAACTTGTTTCCAGCACAAATCCAAAACATGGCCCACACTAGCTACTGTGAAGAAAAAGCTAACTCCATCCCAGCCAAAACCAGCACACCATATTACATTGGTACATAAAATGCTGCAAATGTTTCCATGTTGCTTTTTTTAAGGAGTATCTGTAATAATTTCTGATAACATTTCTTTGCAAAATATTGGCTTTCTCTATTAGTACTTTTAACCCAATTTTATGCATACAGGAATAAATTGGACCAGTCTCAAATATATTTAAATAAGACTGATGAAAGGAAAAGTAGGGCTGTCTACCTTCCTCAAGAGGACTGCCAGGTGCTGAACAGGTTGTTTCAGGAATCACTGAGAAATCTCCTTGGTTTCTTCCTTTTTTCTCCCCAGCTATAAGGAAAATGCTCTGAAGTTATCCAAGATACAACATGACCAGCCAGTTAAGCCTCTGGACAGAGCTGTCTTCTGGATTGAATTTGTCATGCGCCACAAAGGAGCAAAGCACTTGAGACCAGCTTCTCACCATCTCACCTGGTACCAGTACCACTCCCTGGATGTTCTGGCATTCTTGTTCACCTGTGTAGCCATTGCTGTCTTCATTCTTGTTAAGTGTTGCTTATGTTGCTGTAGAAGATGTGGCAGGATTGCAAAGAGGAAGACAGAATAGACATCTTGTTCTCATCAGCACTTTTTCTTCTCTTAGGCTGATTCAGCAAGGCATTTATTAGGATGTGCTTTAAACTGGGCATATCATGAAGTGCCCCACTGAACAGGGTCATGATACAAAGCTGTTGTGGGGAAGAGCTGCTTGCTTAGCCAGCAAATTCCTTCTGGCCTAAATAAAATTGAATTATAGTTGCTTTAGCCCTTGGGACCATGTTAGCTGATCATACATGGTCCCTACCATGGTAATTACTGCTCTAACTTTTTAAATTCATTTGGGTATATTCCATAAATTCAGCCTTCCTCTGTGTGGTACTGTGGGTCTGCAACTAGTATCCTTACCTTAACTCTGTCCTCTCCTCTAGTGTCACCCAGGCTCGATGATTCTCAACCATAATGCCTCTCCTGTCAGAGTCTCTCCAGACAGGACAGTGAAGCTAAGATCACAGGCTTCTAAAAAGTGCCCAGCTGAAGGGCTGTGATCCTAAAAATTGGGCACTGCAAGTGGCAAATGCACTGACTACTTGGCGGCTGAGGGGAGACCAGAGTCCTAAGACCATTAGAGAAGTTGCTTTTCTGGGAACCATTTATCTTTTCCTTTCAGTCTGGAGTCCTGCTGCACAGGCCATCATTCTGACTGCAACACTGCAGGGATGTGAAAACCACCTCTGTCAGGAACTTGCCCGTTTTAAACCCCAAATACCTCTGAGCCATGCAAGAAAAACTCTAGAGAGGGAACTTGCAAAGCAGTAACATTACAAGTGGGAACCGTGCACTGGTCACTTGCCTTGCCTGCAAAGTTTGAGGGAAAATAATGCTGCTCTTGGGTCAGGTAAGACTGGTACTAAATGCAGTACTTCTTCAGTTGTCCAGGGTGTCTACTAAAATGCTGCTAGTTAAGGCCTCCTGTTCTAGGTAAGGTTATTATGTGCCAGCTTACTTGAGAAAGAACCTGCTCCAATTTTAACTGATATTTGCTGTACTCTGGAATTGTTTTCAAACAGAACCGGCTGAGAAAACATGATTATTTGTTTACATAATAAAATTCCTTATATCTCATCAACTTTTTTATTAGCATTGTCATGTTTCAATGTGTGACTAAATCTCTTCATACTACAACATGTACAAAAGCTCAAGTGAACTGTTTCCAAATTGAAGAGGGGTTAGAACAAGACTACTGTATCTCATGGCAATTTTTGGTACACTGTTCCTACTGTCATGATGGAATGATATGCAGGAATATGCGTATTAAAATATGCATAGTGAACAGAAAATAGAACAGTGTGACATCCAGGCCCCAGATCTGAAAGAGTTTGCTGTAACTGTTCACAGCTGGGTCCCCAGGCACAGCTCCATCACTAACAGCCCCAATCACCCAGTTGCTGAGATGTCAGTTCAGATGCCTGAAGGCCAGCAAGCCTTCTAGAACACTCCATAGGCATTGGTCAGACAGGGCTAACAAAGGACACTGGTAACAGGATAGCTGGGAAAAGTCAGAGAGAGAAAGTGCTCCATAGTCACTGTAAGGAGAGGTGCTTCTTTTCAGTAACCTACTCAGAAAAATTCAGCTTATCTAGTACCGAATTCAAAAAGTAAAAAAAAAAACCAACCAACCAAACCAACCAACCAAAAACCAAACAAAACCAACCCCCCCCTCTTCATTTCTTCATTTTAGAATCTGCATATAAAGCAGAGAAAGATATCAAAGTAGGAAGGTGGTCTATGATGCATTTCTCCACACAGAAGACACAGTATGTATACTAAATTTGTCACACTGATCTGACCCTACAGCTAGCATGCACACCTCTCCGTGAACAATAAACTGTTTTGAGGAACCCAAACACGTGTAGCTTGTTGTGCTGCTTAAAGAATCCACGTGTACTTGCACGTTGGAGGTCTAACTTTTTGCTTAACACATGTAGATTTTTACTGGAATTGTAGACTAAAATAAACAGAGCCCAAATTATTGCCAGATCTAAAAAACACACGCTTCCACAACTGCCACACTGTGGCCAATCCTGTACTGCCATTTATAAAAGCATCTGCAGCACCTAGCACAGTGGAGCTTGGGTCTTTAAAACACATGCTACAGTTTGGCTTTGTTACATGATCAGATGATGAAGAAAGTTTATGAAGTCCACCCAAGCAGTGCTACTCTTACAAGTTTTGAAAATTTGGAAATTGCTAAAGAAACTGAAGAACTTTCACTACAAGTTTTACTTTTCTTCCTCCCCCCGCACCCCCCCCAGTTTTACCATTGGCATTTTGGTTAAAATATTTCCTATCTAAGAGAAATAAAAAGTGATGCAGTTTTCACTACAAAGAACACATGGGGAGCATCTGGATCTTGCAGAACTAACACACTTCTGAGAGACAGATATGACTGTGGCCAAGGACAGCCTCTCAATAGCTTAAAGATCGTATGATTAATATGAACATGTAGGGCCTTACTAACTCTGATGAGCTGCAGGAATTGTAAGCTGACTACATCACTGTGGAAACAGAAAAGCAATTACCTTTTATTTCAGCAGTCCTTTTCCTAAATTCAGGCTTCAAATCAACTTCACCTACCACATGAACATTTAAACTGTTTTTGAACACAAATGTTTTCCTAGAACTGCCAGAATCTATCAAATCTAGCAAGCTTAGAAAATAAAGAAACCTGATGTGACGTTTTAAACATTTCAATAGTTACCAATTTATTTTTATAAAAAAAATGGTAGCAATGTAGAATACAGCAATATTTTCTGGTTCCACACACGCAGGTTGTGAACATTCCAAGCAACGTGTACATTTTGGAAGGAGACTAGACAAGATAATTGACCAAAATGTTACTGAACATGGGAAGATTTTTAAAAAAGGCTAAAAATTAGATATCAATAGTGTCTTCTTAATATTGCTTTTATTACCGAAGACTGAAAAAAACACTTGACTTTACAGATAGGGTTAAAAAATGGGGTGGGGGAAAGAAAAAAAAGGCTGCTACAACACTGCCATACAGTCAAAAAAAAAAAATTCAAACTTCAATATTTGCATACTTGATAGCAGCATTCTCCCATCGAACCATATGAAACTACAGGAAGAAAACATCAAAGCAAAAAAAAAAAAAAAAAGGCAGTTATCCATCAGTATTCAAAAACCTAGAATGAAGTCACTAAGTAGATGAACACTTATTGAGAATTAATTAATCAATATCTACATTCTTAGCTGTTTCCAACTCTGTTCCAATAGAAACGTGAAGTTGAGTGTCAGCTTTGCGTATTTTATTTTTGGCCTATTTGAGTTTTTTCCAGTTCATAATTCATTGCATGCTTGGAATAGAGAGGGTCATTATAAATCCTTCTACACAATGAACTTTAAGTAGACAGCTGAAAATAAAATGTACTACTTGTAAACACACAAAAAAATACAAGCTTTTTTTGTTTCAAGTGAGCACTGGTTCCAGATAGATTATCTTCGGTATCTACCTCTTTCACCTCTGTCTCTGTCCCGGTCACAAATCCTCTCTCTCTCCCTTTCCCGATCACGGCCTCTGTCGCGTTCTCTGTCTCTTCTGTTGTCTCTAGGACGGTCCCGTTCCCGTTCCCGGTCCCTCTCCCGTGGCCTGCTTCTCCGACCACTGACAACTGCTTGTGTGCGGCGAAGAAAGTCGTCTACTCTCATGTCATAGTCATGCTGGGATGAAAGGACAGCTCTGTTTATTTTCTTTCTCATATTAAAAGTCCCCCCACTTATTCACAGGGCTGGCTGTACCTCTGCAGAAAGCCCAGTATTTAAAAAACCCCAAAAAAATCCAAAGTGTCCAGCATCCATGAGCAGAAGCTGGGGTTCAAGTGCCAGATATCAGCAAGAGACCTGAAAGCTAAGCAGCCTTCTAAGCCAACTGACAGAAATTTAACCATCTGCCCTGTTTTCTAATGTGCCTGTAAAAAATAGTAGAACACAAACTTCTGCCGATAAAGTAATTTGTTGTGCATGAGCACAGGCAATGTGACAGGTGTGTCCTTATTCAAAGCGGGCTTCAGCATGAAAACATTCAGAGCTGGACAGCTGGAAGCCAATTTAAAACACCCCTCAGTTTAAGAGTTTGAAAATGTTGTGCTTCTACCTCACCTGGGAGAGAAAAGGTTTTCAAATTTGCTGGAAGTGTCAATCTAAATAACCGATCTTTCTAAGGAACACTACCACAGGTCATAAAAATGCAGTTTATCACAGTCAACAAAGCTCAGGTTAGGCTATAACTGGACCCCAGACTCCTACTCTAGCCTGCAGACTTGCATCCCCCTCTGTCTCTCTGGCCACTCACCACTCGTTTGTCTCTGTATCTCGCTTCATGTGGTACAGGATGATGTCCTGAGTATGGAGGATGAGCTTGAGGTGGAGGTGCATGGTGCTGATAGTAAGGGTGGTGTGGTGGTTGTTCCATACCTGGATACGGTGGCTACAAGAAAGTTACAGGAAGTTTGTTAGTGTTTCGAAGCAAAGGAATGCACACAAGGCTGAGCGCTGGTAATTAAAAACACAGGTTACTTTCAGATGGAGAACACAACAACTAAATATATCCGATTACAGCCTCCTAACTGAATGGTAGACTACTTTCCACTAAGTTGGCATGCTTTACTACCTCTCTACCACTGCTTTTAGAAGTTTGGTCAACACACTCCCCAAAACCAAACATGCCCTCCCTCCATATCTGCCTCAACATGATACTGTACATAAAACTTCTGCTACTTAAATGTGGTGGGTTTGGCTTTTTAAACCTATGCATATGGAATATGAATTCTGCCCAAACCAGCCAGCTCTTACAGAACGAGTCTTTTCAGTGTCACTCCTTATGAATACGTTTCTATTTTAACTGAAAAAAACCTTACTTTGCAAGACAAATTATTTGACAAATGGCAGATTTTTTTTTTAATAAGACATATTTTGGCTGATTTCTTCCACTTCTTCAATCAGCAAGGCCTTCCTTTCCCATATTACCAAACCATCATGGCTTACATTTTTGTTACAAAGAAAGTAAGTGGAAGTGCTGGATTTTAGGATGACTACTTGGAGAGCATGTAAAATAGGGAAGAGGGGAGGGAAGAAAAAAAAGTTTCCGGAGGTTTAGCTGTGTTTGAAAAATCATTTTTCTTCCCATCTGACAAGCTTGTTCACTTCCTTCAGTTATAAAAAACCATAGCTGTGTTTCAGCTGAGAAAAATCAGAGGCTACAGGAGCATCTCTACATCTGGCATTGCTTTTTGCTCATTGCCAGTATACACAAGAGCCAAAAGACTCACTACAGCTATGCAAAATCAGGCCAGACTTAATAGATGTAATCAAAATAACTTGCTATAATGACTACTCCTCCTGACACACTATCAGTTAATTTCTATCTGCAGAGATGTAGATATGTGCACTCAGGTATCTGTTCATCTGACTGGGAAAAGATTGCATTTCAGTGGAGGCTGTATTTTAACTATGTTGCTCAGTCCCCTTTGCTACGTTCCTGCATGCTTCACTGCCAGAGCCAAAAGCAAGCCACTGCACAGCACTAGAGCACATCAGCTCATTCCATCAGCCTCTTCAGCAAGCCCACCTGTTCGATGCATTTGCTGTTTGAGAGAAAGCCAATTACTATGGACATTCAGCAGAATACAAAATGTTATTACACCCTCTTGGTAGGCTAAAGGAGGGTTCTGCTGTTTCCTCAGAGCTTTCAGTTTCTTGTACATTCAAACCAAGGCAGAGTCCAGCTACCTTACTGTTTACTAGAATGCCAGACTACTGCTGAGAGCTAAGTGAATTTCAAAATACTTGATATTAATATTTTCCCCTAAAATGTTTACACAGTTACAGCAAAGATACATTTTAGGAAAAGGGGAGAGTTGAATGCACACTGAATATGCCAGGCTCCTCTAGAGGGAAACAAAAATAGCCATATTCTATGGAGAAAAATTGAATTCAACAAGACACAAACCATTCCTTGCCACGGTGGTGGTGGTCCCATGTTGTGAAATTCCCTCACGTAATCATTGTAGGACTAAAACAAAAGACAGTAACATTAAAATTTGTGATAATTGTTCTTTGGAAGCGCAGAAAGTTGAATATAAAAGTTCCCCAAAAATCTGCATGCACCAACTTACCCCATTTAAAAACACATCTCGTCGAACTCCTGAAAATCGTCTGTTGGGAATAAAAATTTATAGAACTAAATCCAATTTATCCATATAGACAAGTTAACAGGGCATAAAATGAGTAACATGAACACACCTTACCTGTCTACTTCGGGATATCTGGGGTCCTTTATATACCCTGTTCGAACATCAAGCAGTATTAATTCAATTTACCATCTCACGTTTACACTCTTAAAAACATACTCAATAGAAACTATCCTTTTATTTTGTGCCAGCTATGAAATTGTGTCTACCTGCTATTACCCTCACTTTTAAACTAACTCTCAAAAACTCTGAACTTCTTATAGAGAGTGAAGACAAATAGTATAATGTAAAACAAAAAAGTGGCACAGATAAACCCACAGGAATCTGCACATAGTACAAATAAATATGCAAGGGGGTAACTGTGCAAATAAAGACTTGAAATTTAGTCAAATGAATTGGGAATGCCGATGAATTTGAAGAGTACTGTCTCTTGGCAGTTAGTATGTAGCTGTTACTATTTACTAACTGTGCAGTCAGTAGAAAATGTTCTTGTGGGCAACTCTTAAAGCTGATTTCTTAATAAGTTTTGGGTACAATGCTACACAGAAAATTAAAAACAACCCAAGAACCATCTGGAAAAGCCCCATAGAGAAAAGAATTCTTACAGCTTCGGTAAATCCAAGCAAGTAAGCTTTAAAGAGCTCAGTAAAATGGTGCAAAACACCAGGCATGCTTGTGCTAATAAAATAATGCTTCTGAGCTTCATTATTTTTAAATTTTTTTTTCCTTTAAACAATGGTCTTAGAAAAAGCAGCAACAACACTCTTTTTGGCATCAAAGAACACAGGCTTGACAGATAAATGCAGGTTCTTATGAGATTTAGAAATCTACCACTGAAATAGTGGAATACACTTTTCCAACAGCTGTGAAGCACAATTTGGTAGATTAAAAGTAACGATTTCTTAACAGTTGCTTTCTGAAGAGGAAAAAAACCCCTGCCCTATGACCAGTGCTGTTGCTGCACTGCCATTGCAAACATTTCTCTCTGGACAACAACACAATTCCTTTCTCAAACTCATCATTAGATCCTCTTGTAAAATGCAGGGAAATTTCCTCCTCACCTCCTCATGTCAAGGTTGTAAAAAAACTCTCTCTGAAAACAAAACTGAACATCTACTGTCATCTCTGAACAGGGGCTGCTAGTCATCTCAGCTGACTGTCCCAGCTGGAAGTTTCTGATAAACATCTTCATGATTAGCACCTTGACAAGTAGGTCAGACCAATTCTTGTGCCCATATTAACAAAGCATTTTTTCTTGTGCCCATATTAACAAAGCATTTGAGAGGATCGTTCACAACAGTGTACACATTTCTGAGGCTCTTACAAAGGGCTCAGCATAGGTTAACTCAGCTCTCTCTCAAACCAGTGAAACAGTGTCACTGACTTGTGTGAGAGATGGGTTAAATCAGCAGGCAGCACTTGGGACAAATCACATTTTTATATCCCAGTTGTATCAATATTTTACTTTTGAATGAATGAGGACATGCTAAAAGAGAAAACATTTGTGAACTGGTGCACACAAATCTTCAGAGTAAGATATTAACCTGGTCTTTGGTGAAACTCAGGGGCATAGTCAATCCTTGGTTTCTTTCTGCTGTTATGAATATCATAATCTTCTGGTCGACGCCTACACAAATTAGATATCAAAGATTAAACAAGGTTGCTTGAAGCGTTCGTCACAGCATAGTTTGAGCTACCCAGGATCTCAATTTAATAATTCTGAATTCCATTTGCTTCAAAATATTCTACAGCTTTAAATCTGATCTGATATAATCAGGAACAGCTCAATTACATACCCTCTACTGTTACTTTCTGTCTACAGGAATTTTGGTAGTTAAGGAAGGAACTCTACCCAACTATACCTTCATATCAAACAAAAGGTAACAAATTTGTCTAAACCAAACTCAAACTTAGGCATTAACATTACACTTTTCACATTACATTTTGAAACGACCTATCGGATAACAAAAGAGTTCACAGAACATTGCAGTCAGAGGGCATGGAGACTGCTGCATTTGATAGCTATGGGGTAAAGAATTCTATGAAAGGTCTATTTCCATAACATTTATAAACAAAACTCTGTATGCTGTGGGAAATTGCTTCTTTCACTGTAACTTTCCTAATTGGGTAGGCCAGTTAAATTATTTCTAATAATTTCTGTTCTAAGCAATTTACCAGGAATGGATTGGTACATTTTACAGAGTTTAGGAGTGCTTAAGCTTCCTGATAATTAAAATAATTACGGCTCCTTTCTATACAAAAGCTCTTTGACAGAAGAGATGTTAAGAACTCTTCCTTATAAAGGTACATTCCAGTTGCTGTTATGTTTAATAAAGAACTGAAAAAGGGCTGCTAATTTTGTTTTGTCAAGGTACATAAACATTAATGGGAGACTCCAATTCTAACATAACAGTGTTTCTAAACACAAAGCAGCTAAAAATCCATTCCTTCCCCCACCCCAGCAATATAATTTCTTAAGACAAGACATTAACACTTTCTTAAATCACTTAATTACTGTGCAACTTGCTGGCTGAGTAACAAGCTCATATAGCTTTTAGTTATAAATAGCATAATTTCTTCCCCCCTCCCCCACTTCCCGACTTCAGTCTTTAAAACCCACCATACCCAGTTACTAAGCTTTTTAAAACGGAAGCAGATTCTTTACTATAAGCAATAAGCCCAAAAACCAAAGCAGTTGCATCTACAGCAAATTCAGATCAAAGAAAATAAAAGCTGGTGTAAAGAATAAACATACCGCTTTCTTGTAGTTTTGAGAGTGCATTTACGACCGGTATAAAATATGATAGAAACAGTTCATATAGTAGTCCAACTACTGACTTTAAGCTGTAAGCCACATACATAAATGGAGGCCCTGGCAGGCTTGAGAAGGTGTGGTGGTGTTATATGTATAGTTTGCAGTCCATTGCAAAACCTTCACTTGTATATACTTTATTGCACTGGAAACCTCTTAGCTTAACTCCAAAAGCCATCTCGGTGTTCAGTCCTTTAAAGCCAAAAATAGGGGGGTGCTGCCAGGTTTCCTCCTACCTACTCGTTACAATGTCCTTTTTTTTTTTTAAGCTCAAGGAAATGGGGACTCTTGTTGGGGCTCTGTACCTACCACAGGACGTTTCCACAAAAAGGAAACTTAACCAAAGGTTTCAGCCCAAACCATACATCAGTCTGTATGCAAAGTGGCTACCACGGGGAAAAGGTGTTTGGCAGAAGGGCTGATATCAGTTCTTTGCCAAGACTTCTCCAATTCTGTAACAAGTTATACCCCCTTTTTTCTGGAAAATGATGTTAAGTTCATATAGCAGTGATCAATAACCATGTCGATCCTCTAAAAATATTTTAAGTCCACAGGTACTGCCAGCATCTGGAAAGGTTGTAAATACAGACACAGCAACAGCCATTCTTTTTGGTTTGTTGCCGGGTCTCCAAGGGCCACTTGATCCCTTTTGGGAAGAACCTACTGTTTTCAGAAGCTCAGCAAGATGTGTGAATTCAGTGGTTACATGTTAGAGAATATTTGGCAATGGGGTTAACACATCACGGTGACACAATTTGAAACAGTCCCAATAATGCTCCTCTTGAATATCAAAATAACTTAAATATTTTATCCTCAAAATGAGGCGGCATCTTCTGCAAAATTCTAAGTGATCCTTATAAAAGTCCCATATTTGATAAGGTTTATCCAGAGACACACCTGAAAGAAAAGGCTTTTACAAGATATTAACACATTTTTGGCATATAAATATTTCCTCCTCTCCATCTAGCCTGTTCATAATCAAGCCGAGCTTACCTACAGCTAGCATTACATGTTGCATTAGCTCAATAAATGATCTAGTCTAAACTAGAGACAGCACTTTAAGAGCTTTTTTCTGCAAAAGCAAAGATCCCCATTTTCCTCTTGAAAAATGACAGACCGGGGAACCATGTGAAATCCTCAATGAAGCCACAAACTTGTCCATGCAGCTTGATTTGAGGATTTTCTCTCTTCTTTATCGCAGGGAAAGCTTTGACGAATGACATTCCTCCATCACGTTATTCTGATACATGTGCCTATTATCAGTCCAAAGAACGTTTCTAACCTTCCCACGTCCCGAACGGGGTCTCGACGGGATGGGCGTCCTCTTGATCGGGGTTGTGAGTGCATTCTTCTCTTGTGCCTCATTTTATGAATGACTTGATACAAGTCAATACTTTCATCGGGAGGGAAGAGAAGACAAAGTTGGGTTCCACATTCCGGCTCAATTTCCTAGAATTAGTTAGAAGTTCAGTAGTGGTTTATAAACTGAAGAAATGAAACTCTCCCCAAATACACTGACAACATACACTTAAAAAAAAAAAAAGGACACTTTGAAGAGATTTCAGTATCTCTAGAGACAGCAAAATTCACTTACATTACCTTTCACTCTTTAGCCACTACTTAGAATTTTCATAAATTAGTCCAACACTTGGGGCAACCATATCTTCCCATGAGACATACAGGCCACATCATTGTTTTGCTACAAAAATCAGAGGACTGTTTTTCATCACAAAGAAAATGATCACCTATTACAGAAAGAAAAGTAACAGACGTAGGAAAAAAATCCACTCCAGCTTCACATATAAAGCCGTGGTCTGATGAAGTTGACTATTACCACTCAAAATGAGTTCTTTGTATGATAGACAGGTCCATGAGAATACCGACTCAGTGTTTGACATCAGTTAAAACAAGTAATTTATGTGTTCAGGATTATTAGGAAAGGAACACAAAACAAGAAAATCATTATACCACACTGGAAGTCCATGTTCCACCCACACCTTTAATATTGGGTGCAGTTCTGATCCCTGCATCTCAAAAAACAGGGGGACAGTAGAAATGGAAAAGCTTCAAAGCAGGGCACCAAGAATAACTGAATGAGTGTAACAATTCCTACATGCAATGACTGAGCAGGTCGTGTCTCTTCAGCCTGGATTATAAGAGAAATATGTGGTGTATGGGGAACAAGGTGGATATAATGGGACCGTTGGACACCACAAGTTATTTGGAGGAGAGAAGGAGAGAGATCAACTTGCTTATTCTCTCTTCCAGTACAAGAACTTGGGGCTATCAAATGAAGTTAGCAGGAGCCAGGTGCAAAACAATCCAAAAAAGTCCTTCTTCAACCTGGTGACTAGCAGGTCTGCGTAATGCCTTCCCAAATGATGTTGTAAAGGCAGAATTTCAATGTACACATCCTCAGAAAAGAGATCCATTCAGAGTTACATAAATGTAAATGGATAAATGACAACCGCTTCAGGAAATAAGCAGAGCTGAAATTAGGGAGAGCAAGCATCAGACAATGCTTGTCCAGAACTAACAGTATAGTAATCTTATGAAAAAAGATGAAACCCATGTCCAGATTGTAACGGTACTGTGAAGTGGACAAAACATCCAAAAAATATATTTCCTTGACCATTTAAAAGAAACAAAGTTAACTGAAGTCTTTTTTTTTTTTTTTAAATTCACATTAAACTAAAACCAAGACCAATACTACTGTTTTACTTCTGCTACACAACAAAGCAAACGCATGTAGGGGTAAAACAATGCAGTACAGAACTGACATTTTCCTTTAAATATGGGGATTATACAACTCCCATCTTGTTGCAAGAAAGCAGAACCTGTTATTTTACCCAAGGCCTGGTTACTTGATGACAGCAGCTACATACCCACACTCTGATATGTCTGACAAGACAAAGAGCCACCCCCACTTAAAATTTGCTTAGCATATACTTTTTAATGGTAGTCTACCTCCTAAGCAATAGTTCATATAAAAAAAAATTGCAATGCAGAACACAGCTGGAAACACCAGAACTTGTTCTTAAAAACTGATGCTATATGGTTTGCACACCATACAATGCAAGGTACCTTACATTTCAAATCCAAAATATCACATAGTTTTGAAGCAAACACTGTTAATCACAAAGATGACAACAGAACTGGCACCATATTGTTTTCTTTTTCCTTCTTCCACAACAGCATTAGAATGAAGCAGAGTGCCTTTGCTACAGCACTCTACTGCAAGTAACAACTGATCTAAAACACTCCTAATCTGCACATACAAAGCTGAAAGCAAGCACTAGAAGATACAGGTTATAGAAAAAAAGTAATAATTAACAAACCTGTCCATCGCGTCCAATCTTTACCGGCTTATGTTCATTCCAAGGATTGGTCAGGTGAGCAGACTTAGTGAACGGCAATTCCCGCCTAAATATGCAAGTGGCACCATTTATAGTTTTGCCTCTGTTTTTCATTACGGAAAGATTTAAAAACGCATACAGCAGGGTATTGCATACAAAACAGCATTGTTATCCTTTGCACTGTCAGGTCTCTGAATGTATTCTTATGTAGAATGCATTGGTAACTGGAGATTTCACTTCGACTTCTTCCAGTATTAACTAATATAGTCCATACTATGTCAGACCATCATTTCAAAGAAAATTCTTTTGGTCTTTGTGCACTATCGAGACTGTGCTTGTTTATTATCTCACCATCTGATTACACTGACCAGTCTCTATGTGATGTGGTAACTCATGGTACCTACTGAAAAAAGTCTCTGAGCATGTGACGTAACTGTGAAGCTAGAACTGCTCTGAGCTGGAGGTGGGAGTCAATAGCTTCCAGAGGACATTTCCAACCTAGATTTTTCTCTGATTCGAAGTCCCACTTTAGTCTTTCAGGTAGTCTGAAGTGCTTGTACAACCATGCTACTATGGATCTCACAGGACTACTATAATTTTTTTCTTTAAGAGAGTTTTAAAACCTTTTCTGTGAAAACATACTCGGTTACATCAGTGAACATGCTGCTCACAACTATTGTACAATAGTACAATACCTGTACTATTTGTTATTTTACAACAGTAGCATTTTCTTTGTTCAGTCAGATAAAGACAGATTTGTCCTTAAAGGATTTTTTCCCTTATATTCACTGCTGTCTGTTCAAGTGAGCAGTTATTTTACTCAAACACTTAGAATACAGTTTTCTGGTTTCAGTGCAAAAGATCAGTGAAGGAATGCAATCAAGTGTTAAAAAATTGTTTATATTTAAAAAAAAAAATATTCTTTCTATAATGCATTGTCTATATTAAAAAAAACCCATGTACTTTCCATTGCACATGCCAGGTACAGACCTGAGTCTCAAGGAGAGTAACATGGAGGCATGGTTTGGGGAGATTGGAGGACACATCTCTGGTTGAATCGAGTTTCAGAAGGATACGGTCAGCACTTGAGTGAGTAACATGCAGAAGTGGTATTATAATGCCTTGTTACTGACAGCAACATAAATGAACAGTGATTTACCTGCAAATCCAGTCAATTTTAAAGACACCTCCCAACATTTTTGCATTCATTCCTGCAGGCAGCACCCAGTGTATAGGTGATCCTCCATGATGGGACTCTGAAGACAATCTTGCAAACCCTAAAGGATTTCATATGAATTGTAACAAAGATACAACAAAAATCTGTGCCACATAAAACTCACTTTCACTTACCTTGATAATAGATCACTTTCCCTTACCTTGGAATTTGCCACTCTCTCTTACAGAAAATATCAAAATAACACTCCTTGCTGATCTAAATGCAGCATTAAGCTTCTTTTCATTCACTGGAAGCGTTGACCATACTCCCTAAAACAGAACAACACCTGCCTCACCACCAAAACATAAGAGTTCATCTCAAGTGATTTAGCTAACAGAAATTATAGTGCAGATGAGGAAAACAAGACCAAAATAGTGTACTGGGATAGAAGAAAATGGAAAGAGAAACGTATTGCTAAATTCATGTCCTTCAGGAAATATTTTTAGCCTGTCTTGTGCTAAAACTTTTAGAACACTGGCTTTTCAATGTTTTTTCAACTTTTCTTGAAAGATGCTTTGAGACCATCTGTAATTACAATGGAAACATTATAATGATGGACAGATACCTAAAATACTAAAGGCAAAGGTTTTCATGTATGTTTTAAGTGACATTGGGAGTTCATGTATTATATAACACACACAAATTATGAAAAACCAGAAGCATATATACTTAAAGGTGGGCAGATAGACATTGCAGATAGTATTGCAGATTTGTTGAGGGCAGTTTGCAGACTTTAGAACTGTTTCAGTGAAAGGTCAGCAACATGAAAGATACCAGAGTAACACTTTAAACTGACAATACAACCACTTGGTTCAGCCTTCCACATCTACGACTATTAGCTAGCTCTTCCATCAGCCATTATGGAGCCATGCACGATAAAACCCAATCTGTTTTAAGGTACCAGCTGAGTTGAGATACAGAATATCAGTTTACTGAATTACTCCTCAGTCCATTCTCTGGGTAAACAAACTTGAGCCTCAGAATAGGATCTAAGATCTACCAAAGAAAATGTTCCTCCCCTTACTGTTTTTAGTGAAGGTGTGTTTACAAGTCCTGCTCTGAGCTCAGATCAATGTTTGTTTGACTGGCAATTCATTAGTCACCAGATAACCATTTGGCTTTTTTACTAGCTTTCAGTCAGATTACATGGCTTTAGGCTGCTTCTAAAGCCCTGCTGTGAACTAGAACAACTTATTATATTGGCACTACAAAAGCAAGTTTCACAAAAATGCAGTGGCATAGCACTGATGCTTATACACTGAGAAAAAACCACCCCCTCCAAGAACTTTAGGAACAAGGATACTACTGTAGCTCTGAGCACGGATGAGGCACAAAAAGGATATACTCCTTTACAGAGCTAAAGCAAAAACCAGTCACAATGATGTTCACTGCAGAGATCAGACACAAAGGTGGGGGCAGGGGTACAAGCCAAATCTGTCCAGGAATTTTGAGATTTGTTTAATCATTTTAATGCCACCCTATTTTAGAAAATCTTCACTAATAGAATAGCCTACTCTGTGTATATTGTGTAACAGCAAATAAGATATTTTCTCTATAAGTTGTTCCATGCCAATACAAAACCACTAGAGTGGCCTAATGCAACAGACACCTAGTGCAATTCCTCAACAGCTGAAGTCCAGTGCTCTGGAATTCCTTCCAAAGAATTCCAGCACTGCCAGGCATACATTTCCACAGTAAGGCTTCAGATCCCTGAATCAACTGAGAAAAATTACCTTTACAACATTAGACAAAAGACAAAACAACCTTCTGAACTTCCTCACAGTACAGTGATACAAAGAGAGGTGTTGATGAAGGGGAGAAAATACCATCCCAGCATTCCTGATGGAGGTTGGCTTAAGACCTTATCAAAGAGACCCCGAGGCCCCTTTTTAACTCTACTCTTACCAAGATAAATGACTGACAGTCTAGAAACTTTTCTAGGTTACAGTGGAAGCAGAAGAAACCAGGGTTAAGTAGCTTTTATCTCTGCACCTACTGAGATCCGATGCAGAAAATAACCCATCTCTCTACATGCTCTTCTATCCTAAGACAGTTATCTTTGAAAACAAAGTTTTTGAAGAAAATTCAACATACCTTTGCTTTAGCAAGCGATACATTTTCATGGTTATTACTTTTGATGAGAAAGAATCTTGCATCTTGGAGAATGTATTTAAGTTTACTTGTTTGGTCTGAAAAAAACAGAGTATCAAATAAGCTGATGTGCAAATACTTAGTTACCAAGCATGTTGCTTTGAGTGTAGACAGCTGTTTGCTTCCTTCAAAATACACAGTATCCCACCCAATTCCTACCTATATATTATCACAGCCACCCAACTTGAAGTCTAAGCTGTAGAGCACAAAATGCCAGGGGAAACAAAAACAAAAAGGTAAAGAAAAGGTAAAGAAAAAAATAAAATCAGCATGATTCAGTGATGTTCCGATATACAGGACTTATCTCCTTGCTTAAGAGTCTTTGAATAAATACTGGGTAACGCACACAACAAGCACAAGTTGTCCAACAGAGAATGCCGAAATGTTTTCAAATTTAAGCACTCTCTTTTCTAATTTGCTGCCTCTGCAAGGAGCAAAGTGACTGAACTTTTTGCATATCACTCTCAACACATGCAAAAGTAGCTCAAGGTTCACTTAGCATGCTCAGAACAATTACGTGCTCAAATTGATTTATATCGGAACATCACTACTTACGGGTAATTCAATCAACAGAGACAATGGCTTGCTATGGGGCATGCATTAAAAATTCAAATTTAAATGATACCTTTTTGGACAGCACGAACGGAAGATGATAATTTCTCATGCTTCTTTTCTGAACCTGTGTTTAGCCAAAGTACATTTGTTCAGATTGAGCCTTAATAGAGATAATATACAATTTCTACAGCCTTGTCACATACAATTTTCATTCATGACAAATTATGCTTTCTGGCGCGCACCCACACACACAAAAAATACTATTCAATGTGCACGAGTGTTTTGTTTTGGTTTTTTTTTTTTGGTTTTGTTTTTGGGTTGTTTGGTTTGGGATTGGTTTTTAAAATAGTATTTGAACAATTTCCTACTCAGAAAACTAGTCACTGAATCATCATCTTCCAAGTTTAAAAAAAAAAAAAAGTGAAAATTCCACTTAAGCAACAGAATAGCATTAAAGTAACAAGAAAGCCTACTCCCCCCGAAAGGTATCCACACACAACATGCCAGAAGTCAATATCAAATTATACAAAGCTACATACCCCATAAATCTCTACAACCAGTTACTCTTATTTTAGATTACACCTTAAGATTTGATGCAAGTCACGATGACAAGCAATAAAAGGAAAGAATACCTGCGTACGATTCTGATGCAGAACTTCCGCTTCTGTCAAAAACAATGGGAGAGATACCTCTAGCTCTCTTCCTCTCCTTCTTTTTCTCATCTAAAAAGAAACCATAACAAATAAAAGCAATATTTTAAACACCAAGTGTCAGGCAAAATTGAGATTAAAAAGTACTGAGACAGGAAAACATCAGTAAAAGTGAAGTTAGCATTTGGCTTGCACATTAAAATTGTGGTTGTTGCTGCAAAACTACCATGCACAAAAGAAGCAAACGCTAATTACTTAAGCTTTTCATTCACAAAAGGAAGATGATCACCACAAAACTAGTAATTCTATGCAATGTTTAGAGACAGAACTTATCTTCCTGTGTTTTAGTAAGGGTGGGTTAGCTCTTCTCTCCAGCCTTCACCCAAATGTGCAACATCAAGCACAAACTGTGTTGCAATAGTGATATGGGCTCATTTGCTCAGAGGTCAACAAAACGGCAAGAGATAGGAAAACAAAACACTGTGGCACACAGGCAATTATTTCCACTCTAAAAATGTGTTATGTTATACGACAGGGCTTTTTAGAACAGTTATTACAGCTTCACTTGTCTTTAGGTTACACCTTGCTGTTCTCTAATTCCAAACAGCAGAGCTGAGCTAAAAAAGGCAGCATGTTAAGGAGGATGACCACCTATGGAGACTTCAGACAAGGAAGATACACAATAGGAATCTTAACAGGATTGCAAGTTGCTTTCCTAGAAAAAACAAACAACGAACAGCCAAACCCAAAAGTATTTACATAATTAGCACTTCATATCTGTAAATTAGGACCAGTCATAATATAAAACTGTGAAGCATTTGTTTCTAGTTTCTGCTTAAAACATTTACCTCCTTCTAAATTTGCCCTAATAGCTAATATTTTCAACTTAGGTTTACATTTTCTAAGCTAAAGGCAGTCACTATTTAAGATTGAACTATACTTCCCTGGGGAGGTAGTGCTTTTATTACACCAGTCTGCCTGGTCACTCGTTTAGATGAATACTGAACAGCTTAACAACTTAAAATGAATTGTGTGGAAAGCTAAGCCACTAGGTACTCAAGAAAACACTAATTTTAATGTTTCAAAGCATTGAACAGCAAGGTCAAATCATTCAAGAACACTATGAATCCTCAATATGGTAATCCAGATATTCAAAAGTTTGGGTGTAAGAAAATACCACTTTCTAGTGCACTTTTTCCTTGCCTATGGTATTTCATAATTAACATCTTACTGACTTATGTTTACTTTTAACATGGTCAGGAAGTGGTTATTTTTAAAAGCAGCCAAACTTTCAATGGCAAGGTATTTCAGACTAGCATGCATGTTGCTGCCTACCTGATGCATCTGAACCAGACCCAGATCTGACTGACCCATCTGTGAAAGAGGCAGATTCAGAATCAGAATCGCTGGCTTCACTCCGTGTGTCATAGTCATTTCCTTCCTTCTGATCTCTCTCATCCTGTTCATACTCTTCTTCATCTTCCTCCCCATCTTCTTCCACTTCTTCATCTTCCTCCCCTTCATCATCTTCCTCCTCTTCCATTCCTTCCTCCTCATTCTCGGTGTTGCCTTGTTCAGAGGAACCACTACTGCCAGTCTCGTGATCCGAACAATATTCCTCAGAGTTCACCTCTTCTTTAGAAGAATGGCTAGATCTGCTTGGTCTTCTATCCACATCATGCCTGATTCTCTGATGTTTAAAGAAAAAGTGAATCAACAGTCATATAACATTGTCAGGATGCACACACAGTCCTAAGAGAACGTGCCTTATAAAAGTCTCACAAAACTGCTTCATTTATAAGGCAGCAAGAATATTTAATACCTCTGAACCATCTGGTGTAGAAGACTTTGCCCTTCTGTCAATATCCCTCTTCCTCATGCAGGTTTTTTCTGGTTGTCCTTTATAAGGTTCCCTGGAACTGCTTGTCATGCGCATCTTTCGATCAGCATCTGGGCGCTTGTTTCTATCAGACCTCTGATACTCCTCATTCTTGTATTCTGATACTGGTTTTCCTTTGGTACTCACTATTCTCTTGTTATTGCTAACTGATGAACTAGGAGGCTTTGGCATCATCTGCCTCGATGAATGCACAGAAGGTTTTTGCCTCTTGCTTTCAGCATTTTCCATCCTGTCAGTTTTTCTTTTTGATCCTTAAATAGAAAGAAATATCAAGTTCAATGTTATTTCCTGTATCAAAACAAAAACTGCACAGAGGCTCCTACTTCCTCTGTTTAGCTAATTCCCCTGCTGCAGTCACAGGAAGCATCTCCCAGTTGTAGGCTTTGCAGCAACACTCAAAACTGCTTCTTATGAACAGCTCATGTTCCAAAACATGTATTTTCTTTATAAGAGCAATCCTTTAGGCTCTGGTAGGTGTTTTCTAAATTTTATATATGAGAATTCTAAACTAAACGCTTATGGAATTGGCCTAAAGCCAAATCAACAACTGAGCTGGAACCAGATTTTGAGTCCCCCTTGCTCCACTTCTATCTCACTTCATCAAACCAAAAAAGACAGTCCTTTTCTAACAGCAAATGAATTCAAAACAAGCCAGACTCAGCAATTGCTTTTGAGACAAAAGGAAACAGAGTTGACTGTTTGTTTGGAAGGTCAGATGAAAAAGCTCATGTCCTGGAAATAAATACTTTTAAAAAACTCTCACTCCTTGAATCAGGTTACAAAATCTGCTACTCCAAAGACTTTAACTATAGTGAGATAGACATTTTTTACCATTTACGTTCCTGCAGGACATTCACTACCCAAGTCACCTACCCTTTTTCTCACTTTTATCTTGCTCACTATCAGGGTTATACAACTCATCATCTTGGTCAGGAGCATCAGTCAAAATGTCATCCAGAACATTCAGTTCACCATCTGAAAATACACAAAAAAATGTCAAAAACAACTATAAAAAGTCTGGACATGTAAACTACAGAAAGAGTATTTAGAAACCCAAACATTTCCTTTAGGGTTACAGATCTGCCACAAAGCAAAAATTAACATCTTGATTTATTTCCACAGTTTCAGCTGGAAAGAGCAAGCAAAGCAAATAAAAGAATTAAAATACAACACAGGATGCATTTAGACCTGTGAATAAGATCCAAGTTGGCTCCTCATGTCACACAAGCTTTGCAGGAAAGCTGACCTACAAATGAAAGCTTAACATAAAGTCCTGTACAAAATTTGAGAAAAAGGGAGACTGGGAGATAGTCTGAGTGCCACTAGTAAAGAGGAGGGACCTTTATCTCTTCTAAATCCTGAAACCTGCACCTTAAATTATTTCCCTTCCTGACCTACTATTTTTGTTGTCATTGCTGTGTTAGGAGGGTGGGGTTCCTGGTTCACTTACAAATAGAAAAAAACCGCAACAGAGTAACTTAACAACAAGAATATAAGTTAGGTCACCCCACCGAAGAAGGGGAAAGCCATACTTATTTGTTGCATCATTAATTCTTGAGCTGTTCTGAAAAAAAAAACAACACCACAACTAATTCACCTTGATCAAAAGGGCAAACGTTTAAGAAAATCCATGGTAAAAGCAGTAAATGACTACACTTGGTGACACAACTTTTAAAATCTGTCACTGTTTCCAACTGATTTACTTTGCCTGAAACCAAAGGGGATATATGGTGATTCTAGCAGAAGGACTCACCAGCTTTAAGGTAGCAGATCTATGTTTCAAACACTTTAAAAAACAGGAGCGAACTAAGCCTAAGCACATGAAGGGAAAAATAATAAAAAAGATATTAATTTTGGAACCTCCTGTTTCTTCTCCTAAACTCCAAAATTCTTAGTTCTTTTCACTTTATGATCAATTCTATTTTCTGTACTCATGAAAAAGAAAGCAAATTCCAAGGATTCAGCTAGTTGACAGTATCTGTAGAAGATGCAGGTAAGGACTCCTGTACTGGATGAAACTGGGGCAACGCAGAAGTCCTCCACAGTTTGGCAACTTGTCTATCACAAAATCTTGAGCCAAGACACAAAAGAAGTTTTACAGTTTGATATTAAAAAAAATACACAATCCACATAATTAAAAGTTAGTATTATAATTGTCTCTCTACCATATACTACCAAACCTGAAATCAGCATGTGTGCTAACTTTCCTGCTGGCACTTCTCCACATTTGCAGTGGTAGGGGAATGCGAAGTGATCCCTGAGCTGCCCAACTGGTGTAGCTAATGCAAAGGAAGCTGTGCAGAGAGAGGTGGATCAAACCTTTCCTGGCAATTTATAGATGGTTGGCATTCAAATGCAACACATACTTGCATCGTAATGCTCTTGGGAACAGCCCTTTACGTTTGTAGACACCTATATATCCACAGCAAATATTCTTGCTGTTACTGATAAATTCAGATTCATGGGTGTGCAACTGCTAAACACAGGCTGCAATTCCCTGGCTTGCATTCTGCTTCCCCACAGAAGACTTGGCAAGTCCAGAGCACAAGATTTTTTTTACTGGATACTAATGAAAAAGAGGTGCACTAGGATTAAAATATTAAACATATCATCCATCTCAGATCACACATATTGAACGTCAGGTTTATTTCCCTCTTGGTGAGACAGCACCATACTTGAGTAAATGACATTTAACCTACCTACTGCAGTAGCATTCAGAGGTGGTAAAAGACTCCTCTATCAGTTCATTCAGAAATAAATCAGAAGGAAAATTTAACAGAAAATGCAAGTCTGGCACACACACTCTGATAAACCCCTTCCACGTTTGATGGGCCTCATTTGTAGTTGGAACCTTAAACAAGTACGCAAGAGACAGGAGCAGGATAAGTTTCCCCCATCCCCTTCTGTAGATATATTGACCTGTTTTATTTAAAACCACATTTCTAGATTTATTTAGCAGCCTGGTTCTTGTCTCTCACTTGCATTGGACATACTGCTCAACTGACTTCCACAAAATGATTCCTCTCACTGAACTGCCACTGCTAGTGTTCAACCTGATGAGCTAAATTATCTCAGAGAAGTATCAGGAAAAATACAGAAAGAGAAAAACGGCAGAGGACAGATTTTTTTACAGTTCATCACCACTGAAGGGAAAAGGACCAATTGAGTTCTTTTCATTACAGATACTCCAACAGGGCTCTCCTGCAACTTATCTTTCTTTTGGATCCCTCCATGAACAAATGTAACTCACCCAAAACAGCAGTAAAGTAATCTGGGAGGCCACTTCTTCCCTACTGGCCGCTAGTGTTAGATCTATTCACCAGAAGGTCCAAGCAAAAATCTGATTTGGCACACAGAGAAGATACGACCAGATGATTTCAAACTAAACGGGTCTGCAAGCTTTATTTCTACTTTTTTAAAGCAGTGAAATAGCATTTCTCTTCCAAAAGGAGCACTAACAGTTGAAATTTCAGTTGCAAACAAACATGCATCAACACCTGCTATTCAGTCAAAAAAATTCTTTTCATAGGATAAATAATTAAAAGCAAATTAAAGCACAAAACAAAAATATCTCATCTGCTACTCATAACTTGACCCCTGTCAGTGACTAAAAAAAAACTAACAAAAAAAATATTCGAGCCCAAGTGGATAAATAATTATATGAACAGAAATTTATAGATGACAACAGCAAACATTTCAAATTCACTGCTCATCCGCAGTGGCAGATCAGATCTGTTTCAACACAACCTGATTGCATCCTAATTTACCAAATTTACAATAATACTGCATTAAGGATCAAGCACCAGCAATAACTTTATTTATCAGTTCTAACACAATCTATAGGGAATTTTCCATGTGATATAGTTTCACAATAAATATTAGAGACAGTAAACTTTCACCACTCTGACAAAGCTGTTTTATGGACACATGTCCTGTAAAAAGCTTTACATGAAACCTATTACCCACAGAAATCCAAACCACAACACCATAGTGATACTTTACCTTTTTTATAACTCTGCCACTATCTGCACTAACGACCAAATGGCAATTCTCTACACGTAAACTTTCGTTTTGCTTGTTAAATGGACTATTTTGTGAGGTGTGGCTGACATAATCTCTCAGATAACACGCGGATCACTTCAGCTTCCCTGCATAGCGGCAGTCGGTTACAAGAGCTGTGATTATACTATTCCAGAGCAATTATTCCAGATTAATTAAATAATCCAGATTATTATTCCAGAGTAATGGCTCCGGAAACGTCAGATTCCTCTAAGTCAAATATATTTACCCACAGTGCCCAGAAAGCAGAGCTGACTGCAAAAAGCCAAATCACAATTCTGACCATTGCCAAAATAATATTCCAACGCCAGCTTCTGTTTAGTAAAGTAACTACATCCCTCCACAGAAAATCCTGCAAAAAGCAAGCAAACAAAAAAAAAGGCCTAGCGATCCAAGTAGAAATAAATAATAATAATAAAAATAAAAATAGCGGATACTTTCTGCGAGAAGACATCAAGGAGTAAGTCGCTGCCGATAATGTAAAACTTAGGGCCCACGAACTTATCCCCGCTCCCGCTGCTCGAGTCACCTTGCCCCGAGCCCGCTGCCGCCGGGACGCCCCGTTAGCCGGGGCCCCGCCACCTCCAGCACCCCAGCGCAGCACAGGAAGAGCTCCCCTGTGAAAATCGCCCTTGAAGACTCACTCCCGACCCCGTCGCCCCTCCGGGAGGAGACGGATGTCTCCCGGCGTGAAGGCCCAGCGCCAGCACCCAAGCTGGCCCCGGGGAGGAGAGAAGGCTCGGGCGGGGGGAGTAACCTTCCTCTCCTGCCCGAGCCTTCCCTCCTCCCCGGGGCCTAGCGATTGCCCCCACTCCTACCGCCTCATACCTTTCTCCTCCCGGCTATCCGTCGCCATCCCGCCACCGCGGCGAGCTCCTAAGATGGAGGCTCCCTTTTCCTGCACGTAGCGCTTCCCTCTTCCCACAGGGCGCCGCTTTGTTTACGCTCCGCGCGTCACAGCGGAGGGGCGGGCGCTGAGGGCGCGCCCGCCATTTTAGTCCCTGGCGTTGCCCCTGAGCTGTTTTTTTTTTTCCCTGACTGGGGGAAAAAGAGGTGTAGGGAAGGGAAGAGGTTTCTGCCCTCTCAAAAAAAGAAAGAAAAAAATAATTCTCGTCCCTGTACAGCTATGTGTAGTGTGCACAGAATGGCTTAGGCTGGAAGGGACCACAGTGGGTCACCTGGTACAAGCTCCCTGCCCAAGCACGGTCATCCCAGGGCACATGGCACAGGGTTGTGTCCAGGCTGTTCTGTCGAGTGTTGGAGCCCTTCCTGAAAGCCTTGAGTGGGGCAAAGTGACCGTGGCTTCCTCTGGTGTTAGGTGTCACTGTTCTCTGGGTTTCTGTTGTCTTTTAGCTTTTTTTTTTTTTCCCCTCTTTCTCCTGGTGGTAAATCCAGAGGAGGGCCACCAAGTTGATCAGAGGGATGGAATACCTCTCCCATGAGGAAAGACAGAGAGAATTGAGACTGTTCAGTCTGGAAAAGGGAGGGCTTCAGGGTAACTGAATTGTGGCCTTACAGTACCTGAAGGGAGCCGACAGGAAGGACGGAGAGAGGCTTCTCACAAGGGCATGTAGTGATAGGACAAGGGGGAAGGTCTTCAAGAGACTCAAGAGAGTAGATTTAGAACACATATTAGGAAAGAATTCTTCACTTTGAAGGTGGTGAGGCACTGGAAAAGGTTGCACAGAGAAGTTGTGGATGCCCCATCCCTGGAAGTGTTCAAAGCCAGGTTGGATGAGGCTCTGAGCAACCCGGTCTAGGGCAAGGTGTTCCTGCCCAAGGCAGTGGGGTTGGAACTAGATAATGTTTAAGGTACCTTACAACCCAAACCATTCTGTGATTCTATGAAATATGAAACAAGTGTGTTTCATCCATCCAAATTATCTTTTACTAAATGAGGGGTTAGGGTGTCATCCTTTCCTACCATAACCTAGGTGAAAACTTTACCACCTCCTCTTAGTTACCCTTTCAGGCAGCTTATGAAGAAGCCTGGCCACTTAGGTGGCATTCAGTAGTTTACTGGCACTTACAGGTCAACCAGAGGATCAGGCCCACAGCATGGATTTAGGAAAGGCAGGTCCTGCTTGACCAACCTTATCTCCTTCTATGACGAGGTGTCCTGCCTAGTGGATGAGGGAAAGTGGATGTGTCTACATGGACTTCGGTAAAGCCTTTGATATTGTGTCGCACAGCACTCTCCTGGAGAAGCTGGCAGTCCATGGCTCACCCAAAGCAACAAGAGGCTTGCTGGAGACCTTATTACTGTCTACAACTACCTGAAAGGAGGTTGTAGCAAGGTGGGGGTTGACCTCTTCTCCCAGGCAACCAGTAACAGGACAAGAGACAATGACCTCAAACTGTGCCAGGGGAGGTTCAGTTTGGACATCAATAAGAATTTTTTCATGGAAAGATTGGTTAAGCACTGGAACAGGCTGCCCAGTGATATGGTGGAGCCACCATTCCTGGAAGCATTCAAGAAACAACTGGACGTGGCACTTAGTGAAACGGTCTAGTTGGCATGGTGGTGTTCCGTCAAAGGTTCACTTCGGCGTGTATGCCTGTGCTCCTGGAGTGGATAGGTTGGTAAAAATGTCTGGTCAGCACTGCATCTGTTGGCTAGCTTAAGGGAGCATTTTTCTTGCCAGTGATGAAGGCTGGAACACAAAAGGCACTCTAGTTGTTAATGTCTATCTCACTTCAAAGCTGTGCAAGCAAAGTCTGAACAGAGGATGAAAGCATGCCCCGAAGAACTGAAATATTTTTGCAGGGAGATGATAAAAGATGTGGTGAGGTGAAAATTATGAGGTGATTGTGAAATTTACAGAAATAAATGAAGATACTTATTCTTCAACTTTGTATCAGCTTCTTGACCTGATTAAACATGGTTATTGCTGTAGTGCTATAACTGAACTGATTCAACATTTTTTCCATGAGCCTTTATCCAGTCTCTGGAGTATTGTTTAGTCAAATATGTGTGACTTGACAGTAGTAGTTTTACTTAACCTCTTGATTCTGTAGTCAAAGGCTGAAGCAATTGTGTCTCTGTTCCGATGACATTGACTGTCACTTGGGTAAGCTGCTTGTAGAATGACCTTTCGGCAACTGCTATGCACACATCAAGTGCATTTTATGTCCATCATTTATGAGCAATATCTGAATTTTTAAATTGTACTAAAAATTACTGTGTAGTATTAACTTTACTGCATGTTTTGTTACCTATATAAAAATAAAAAAAAATAAAAAAAGGTCTATTTGCGTGTAATGCGCTAGATGGTGCTGTTAGCACGAGTTAAATAAAGAGCTGCTGTTTGCGCCAGTTTTTATGTTTCTTTTTCAATCTGCAGGTGTAGTAAGACAACTTTGGAAAGGCTGTCCTTTAAAGCCAATCATGGAACTTTTTCGTGGGTTTAATGCCTTTCACATGACACAAAGTTTAAATATTGGTAGCATGAGTCTAGCACCTTTGCTGTAGTATGGTGTGGGTGTGGGCATGTGTGTGGGGGTGTGTGTGTGTGGTCTGCAAGTGAGCATAGCTGCTGATGCTTTCCTAAGGGTATAGTGGCACTAGATAGACCAGACCGTCTCCAGAGGTCCCTTTCAGCCTTAACCATTCATATGTTTTGTTACTGATGGGCTCTTGTTCAAGATTTACAGGGTAAGAGAGACTCCTTACTGCAGCAAAGCAGCTGGTAGCTGTAGCTTCCCATGTGGATTACAATATACCAAATCCCAATGGAAAGAAGGGGGAAGAAATGGTGCCAAGCTTGACAGTGTTTCCTTTTAGATCTTGCTGTGCCAGAGATTTGAGAGATACGGTTATTTAAAGGTACAGCTAATTGCTTTGCCCAAACCTGTTTTAAAGGAGTGTTGAAGAATTCCCTTGGTGTCAGCCAAATGCCTTTCAGAACCAGGTTACTACAGCTGCTTGGAAGTTCTCCCTTTAAAATGGTTTTTATAACATCTTAATATTAGTCGATTTGTCCTTGGTTTTTTGTGCAAGTAACTACTGATGGACAGTCTCTGAAGATTGTGTATTGGAGATGGGCCACTGCTGAGAAATGGCTATGGTGGCTGAGATTAATTGTATTCTGCAATAGAGACAGATTTGGGCTTGCTTTTATGTCCAGTCATTCTGCTGTCTCTCAAGATACTGAGTGGGGATGGTTGCTGACTACTCAAGAGGTGTATTTTTGAAAATTATTTTTTTGTAGGCCTGTTGCAGTCTGTATAACTTGGAACTGTGGAGAACCAAGATGAGGTGGGACTATCACTTTCATAAAGTAGGTTAATGTGTCTAAGAATAAAATGCAAAGTCCACCGATTTTGAATTTGTCTTCCAGGTTGGAGGATAAGACTTGTTACTGCTCCTGCTCTTCTCAAAAAACAGACTTCTATGATGCAAGTCAGCAGAGAGAGCAGGGAGCCATCCGTATAGCTGCATCCCGATATTTAAGTCTCTGCTGATACACCCGTATATTTGGCTGGTGTTACCATATGTGTGATTCCCATACAGTCTGATATCATTTATGAGCACTAACCCTTGTCATCTGCCTACAACCTTGAAATAGTAAGGTGCAGGTTATAACAAAAGTTTCCTCTGCTTTGCTTTAATTTTCTTATGCATAAAAACCTTTCAAAAGCCACCCTATGATGCCTGAAAGTCTTTTGGCTATGTCAGCCCATGGAAGATGTTTACAATTAAAAAACCTTTCTTGATTTTTCAAGAAAGCTTCAGAGAGTGCTGCCAAACACTTGTTGGCATAGACATCCATGAAGTATTATTTGTATTTGATTTAATTTCTGATTTGCACTTGAGGTTGGCTGCAGGAGGTGCTAGTGCAGAAGTGTAGCTTCTGTGTGGTTCTTGTTCCTGTACCTCAGTGCGCTGACATGCTTCCTGTTTACAAGGCAATAGCTGTACTCTGGACTGACTGTGTGTCAGGGCCAGGTACTTCGGGCCAGGGAGTTTATTGGTTCACGGAGTTACTGCTGTGTAAACAGGAAACTCCCAATAAGTATTACTCAAAAAATTATTTTTAATTAGTTAGTTAATAAGATGGAGAGGGACAGGGAAGGGAAACTTAAATTCTTGGAAGCCAAGAAGTTTTTATTCCATCTCCTAAAATATATGGGTTTGGCTGCTTTTTCCCATTGTTTTTTCTGGTCGTGTTTGTTGCCTGTTCTTTTTCCCCCTCAGGCTTCTTCCTCCTACCCCTCTCCCCTCTCCACTTAGGTGATGTGGTTCTCATGCTGATAGTGTTAAGGGTGATATCTATTTTTTTGCACTGGGTTTCAAGAAGGGTGAGATTTTTTCTTAATAAATAGATAAAACCTGATAAATGTTTTGGAAGTGCATCTTGTAAGACAGACTGACCCTGAAGAGTTGAATAGTCACTTCGGTGACAAGCAAGTTAGGACAAGGCTGAATTTGTTGAATGGTCCCACTGAATATGGTTTTGCAGAGAGGGACCTAAAGAATCTGCATTTCGCAATCATCACTGCAATTTTCACTTCTGTGAGCACTTCCATTGTAGAGAGCAGAATGTTTTTCCAGTGCTTGCCTTCTCAAATCTGCTAAAGTAGGGTTACATGATACAGCCAAGGTGGTCAGTGTGTTTCTGCTGCAGGATGTGGTGACCCTCTCTTCTATCTTACCTGCCCTTTGCTTTCAGTTGTGCTGCCCCCAGTTCTCATAATCATCACTGACATGATTTAAATTGCTTATCTGATATAAAAGTTTAATTTTTCTTTAATGGATAACTTTCCAGAACGTGAGTTGAAATAGCTGTTCAAGAAGCATGATGAACACAGAGAAAAGGTGACTGTCCCATTTTGGCAGCAGTGAGTATTGTTTAGATGTGCTCAGTCCAGCTGCAACCTGGTACAGCTTTGTGGATTTTCTAGGTCAGTCTCCTACTGAATCAGAAGGTGGCAGCATCTTGCGTTTGGTGCACATTTTGATTCCAGACCAACGTGAACTATTTTATTTTCTTTGCTGCAGAAAAAGGGTCTACAGTGGTTATGGCTAAAGGAAGCGAACTGCAGGGTTCATTCAAGATCACTGGCATGAGAGTGCTGCTTGGGATAGCCAGAACTTGTGTAGAGATGGCAGGATTTGTTCAGCGTGATATTTTAAGTGGTAAATTTTTACTCCTTGTGTAGTGTCTGTTTTCCTGGGAAACAAGAGAGGGTCTGAGGTTGCAATTAAGGTCATCCCTGACATGTGTTTCTCAGATCTGTTTTTGACATTTGCATTTGCTTGGCCTGAGTTCAGCTGGGCATTTAGAGAACTATGAGTGCTCCTGCCTGAGCCTTACGGTATCCACAAGGACCTAACCAGATACATGAAGTTAAGCATGGTCTTATGGTCCTTGCTGAATTTTTTTACAGTTACTCTTTTTTGCCAGTGAGCCCCATACTTGGAGCTCAGCTTACATGCTCTGCTGCACTGAAGGGATGAGGTATGTATTTGGTATTCTCTACTCACTCCCTTCTGCAGTGATTTACAGTTGCTGAAAGTACATCTCTCTTCTTAGCTGTCACCTCACTGGAAGTGTATGAACAATTACTGTGTGGTACAAACTGTCTAGCCCAATTAGACAGGGTTTAAAGAACAAGCTTGACAAGACTAGGTGTCTACATGGTAGTATGATAGACCCTATTATTAGCTAGATAGCCCTACCTTAACTTATCCTGAAATAGATGAATAGCACCCTGATGCAAACCAAGGAATTTTTTTGGTCACAAAAATAGTGTCCAGGGCTCTGCACACAGTTAGTATTAATACCCATTGGCAGCAGCACAGTTTAAAGATGTACACAGTGGACAGAGCTTTCAATAACATCATGGAAAGAGCACACGTCAGGCTTCCCTGTCTTGTCCCAGCATGTTTTTCCTCTATTCTGTCCTGAGAAAGAAATGTGGAGGATTTTACTTTCTGAAAGTACAGTCTTTCAAATAAAAACTGCAAGAGAGGCAGCACCATGTGCTGTTTAAGTACCAGACTGCAGAGGTCACCTTTTCCAGCTCTGCCTGTCGGTGCCAAGCACAGTGAGGCTTTACCATGCTGACAGTTCTGAACATCTTCTGCAGAGAGCTGCTCAGGGTTAAAGGTCTAATTAGAAGACTGAATGTAATAATTGGGATAATATGGCTGGGAAGTCATCTTTAGAGATAGAAGAAAATTTGTGTTTAGTGAGTTTGTAGGTTTTTTTCTGTTAATAAGTAGTTATTTTTTAGCTTGACCAAAGCAAAACCCAGTTACCTGTCTACCTGTAGCAGAGTTACTGGTGTCTAACAAGGTGTGAGCATAAGTGTTTTTCTCAATAGGGGCAGTAGCCTCTTTTCCTACTCTGTTCCCCAACCTCTCTTCAAGTTCTTAAACTTTCAGAGCCTGTTGAGTTTGCTGGGAAACACTGTCTGCATTAATGGTCTGTCTTTGAAAACAAGGTTCAAAGTAGCAGTTGCTCAGAAGTGTAGACTATTAGAAGCAATATCCAAGGGGAATTGAAGGGCAGGAAGCAGCTAAGAAAAAAGTAATCCATCTCATAATTGGAGAAATGTTTGTTTGGTATGCATTTCTGGGTTTGGGTAGAGGTTGTGCATAAATCCGTCTCTTGACCCCAAAAACCTGAACCAATATGAATGGGACCAGATGTTATGTTTGTTCTAAAAAAAGGGGAGTGTGTAAATAGACATTAGCACTTGCATAAGGAGTTACTGTCTCATTCTGCACATATAAGCATGTGGATAATGGTCAAGTTGAGACGTACATTTTACTGTGGCAGGAAATACATTTGCTCCAATATTGTTTCCTCTGTACATCTGCAATCTTTATGGTCAGACTTCTGGTTGTGACTAAACATCTTAATTCAAACTACAAAAGCTGTGTTGATTTAAGAAGTGGCTTACTGTGGTTAATGGTAGATGGTTATAGTGTGCATCACCATCGGTAGATAAGCTGGTAATAGCCATTTGTGTCTGAGATAGCTTTTGCTTCTGTGATGGCTGTAGTTTTTTCCTATGATTTATACTCATGAAACAGGTTGCCCTGTTCTTCACCTCTCATTCCAGCACCAAAGGAGATGTTAAGGCTGTGACTCTCTGTGTTGTCATTACAGTGCAGGTTTTGGCATGTCTCTTGCTTTTGTACTCTCATTGTCTTCCAAGTGAATCACTGCTGTTATCTGGTATCACACCCTATTTTTAAGCCACAATGCTTTTCTGTTTCTAGGGCCGCTGGAATACTCATGTTTCATAGGACTGGACTTTAGACTTGCTCATTCTGTGTCCTGTTTGAATTATTTTAAGTTTCATAATTTTTTTCTGTGTGAGTTTGTTTATCAAATGATTATCTGTGTTACCCTCATTGGATGCTTAGAATCATGAGTCAGATAGCAAAACTAGGGGGTTTCATAGATAAACATTAGAGCTATAATAGAAACTGGGGCTGAAAGGATATTGCTAGATCTCCTGATTCCTCTTCCACCACAGGCATGATCAACTACAGTTTAAGTGCTCCTGATTGTTTATCTACAGAAGTTTTAGAGTATCTGTAACTGAAGCTTGGGAGAACAGGTTGGACAATTATTAAGAGCTCAGACACCATAAGGGTGGGTATTCTACTGCCTTTGAGTTTTAGAAGTAGTAGGATTCAGACTTCGATGCTTTACCTCACCATAAATGTTAAATAAATGAAAGTCAATTACCAGGAAGTATCTTGTCTACAGTAGATGAGTAGTAAGAGGTGAAATAGTGGGAGGAAATGATTGGGCTCTGAATCAGTGATCAGAATTAGTATTGACAGAACTGCATGAGATCAAGTTTTGATCTCATATAGCAGGTTTCAGTATAGCACTGAAAAAGTTGAAGATCAAAGAATTGTTCATCCTTCTCAGGAAATTGTGCAAGAATTGGATTCAAGAAATATTTCTTATTTAAGATGCTACTTCTCAACCTGTTCATGTGTCCTTCTAGAATAATTCAAATCGGTAATATTTTAAATTATGCCCTGAAGGGCTTCTGCGCATTTGGAGCTTTAAGTTTCCCCAGTTATGTGTACGCCTCTCGCACTTCCCCCCCAAAAAAACCCCCCACCATTTTAAACCAGGATACAATGTGGATGACCCCCTCTCCTTGTATGGACTGTGTTTGCAGTACAGTGCTTTGGCTGGATAATGTATGTGAGCTAACTCTTAATGACTGAGTCCTGCTGCTGGAAGCTGAGGTGCCACTTGTGTGGCAAGGCTTCCTGTGGGGCTTGCTAAGTCTTGATGAAACAGCGATTGTCAGGGAGACAGCACGTGTGTCAGACGTAGCAGGAGGGGCCTTAGGCAACTCCTGTGCCTTCATGGGGTTTGTCCCAGAGAGGAGCTATTGTGGGAGCAGGTAATGGAGTGGAATAGATTTGAGATGAAGGCAGTAGTGGTTCAGTCCAGAAAAACTTAAGAACTTAACTTGATCTTTCAGATGTTTTCTGGGAACATCTACTCACTTAATGTCTCCATACAGCTCTGATGCATATGAAATATGGCTTATCCTTTTCTTTGCAACCTTTCTCTCTGTCTGTTATTGGACTAATCTGCTTCTGCAGCTCATTGCAGCTGTACTGAGAACTGTCATTTGTTTGGTCTCCTTTCTGCTCCTCCTCTGCCACCTGGCTTTCTCTGCAAGGCACCAAGTTCTGCTGCAAAGTAAGGCAACTGAGTACAGTTCACCTTCTCTGACCCAGGTGTAGAAATTCTTCCATGCTGAGATGTTTTTTTCAGGCACAGCTTGCTGGGCAATTATTCAGATGAGTCATAATACACAGATCTAATTTAATCTGCAGGGTGGTTTTGAGTTTGTCAGCACCGTTGGGTCACAAGCTCCACTCGTCTGCTTTTTTCTGACATAGGATTTAATGTTTCGTATTTAGGACACTTTTGCAGGTCTTGGAATCCTCAGGCTTGAACTACGGGACCCAAATGAGCATATTTATGGGGTTTTGTACTTCGAGTTTTGGCACTTTATTTTTTTTTCCCAAGAAGTACTTTACATTTTCCTGAAGAAAGTTAACACAAGCCTGAGGATCTTCTGTTCCACATCTCCTAAAGTGAAAGGAGATGCAGAAATATGAAGTCTCACTGCATTGACTTTATTTGCTATATCTGGTTTAGAAACTGTTCAGCCAGCTGGCTTCTGATGTGTTGAAAAAACTACATATTCTTTTTGTTCTCTGCTCTTGAAATCCCTGGCTATTACAATAAATTTTTAATTCACCTGTAGTTTTTTGTTCCAGAACCCTAAGTTGTCCTAAATTTTCTTTAATCTCACCTGCATGACTCCTGGTTCCCTGGTTTGTTAGGGATAACTCTGTCTTTTTTGATTCTAAGGGGAGTTGACTCTGGCCAGCAACTAACCCCCAACTGATGGCTCAGGCCCGCCTGGCAGGATGAGGGAGAGAATCAGAAGAGCAAACGCAAGAAAAACTCTTGGGTCAAGATCAAGACAGTTTCAATGAAGGGGTGTGTGTGTGTGTACAACAACAAGTGATGTAAAAGCAGTAACTTGCCACCTTCCACAGGCAGTGGAATGCCCAGCCAGTCTGTAAGCAACAATTATTTTGGAAAATACGACCCCCAGGACTTTTGGCCAAACATGATATTATGTGGTGAGGAATATCCCTTTAATCAGTTTGTGTCAGATATCCTGCCTGTGACCCCTCCCAATCTTTTGCCTACCTTTTAGCCTACTTACTGGCAGGGAGGGGAAAAGTAGATTGGGAAACAGAGAAGGTCTTGTTGCTGTGCAAACACCATTCAGCAATAGCTAAAATATTTGTGTGTTATCAACACTGTTTTGGTCACAAATCCAAAACACAGCACCATATGGGTTGCTGTGAAGAAAATTAACTCCATCCCAACCAGACCAAGTATACCAGACCAAATATACACTGCTGTGATAGTAGTCTCTGCAATGAGTTAAACTGTTTTAATTGCCTCCTATTTTATTTTATAACCTACTAACTGCTGCTTTTGAAGTCTTTTAAAATTTTTATCATGTAGCAACATGTTAGTAATTCTTCCGAGTATTGAAGTAGAAATAATAATTACGTGTGTATGATAGGTTAATTATCCTAATTACAGCTTCCTTAGGTATTATAGTTGCTTCAAACGTGGATATATTAGATAAGAACTTGACAATCCAAAGAGCAGTAAAAATAACTTTGCTTTGGGAACAAAAATATTTCAGTTTTTTATATCCTCGCAAGGTCATTTTTTTTGACAATGCTAGTTTACTTCAATTTTAAGGCTTCTATATTTTTTCTTAAAAACAAAACTTAAAATGACCTTTTTAAAAAGCTGTTCTGTAGGGAAAAGCATTAAAATATTTCAGTATCTGAGCTATTCACTTCAACTTGATCGATTCTACTTTATTCTGCTTGTCATGCCTATAATATTGAGATGTGGCCACAGGATATTTTGTTCAACTTCAGTAACTGTCTTCTACACCTAAGTCTGACAAGGTGGCTGCGACACTGAGGAATACAGAAACCTTCAGCTTTGGTTCCTGATCATGTTGTCACCTCATCTTGAAAGGCTGGATGACAGCTGTCCCTCTATGGAATAGACATTCCCAGATTTTGTGGACCCCTTGGTTCTCAGCTGCCCTTTTTCTGTGGGAGAGTGCATGGGCCCTGTTTTGTGGCTCAGCCACCTTACAGTACTTATGGGATTATTTGTGAAAGGTACTCGATTCGGTTTCTGTGTTACCAAGTAGATCACATCACATCCAGGTGCTTTAATTTGATCAGTGAAATAAAAACTCTTAAATGGATGGAGTTAGATTGTATACAGAAATATGCACAGTATCAAGGCAACCCGGACAATGTGAAGTTTGGTTTTCCCAGAGGAAAGAGGGGAACAGTACAGGGTTATGAAATCTAATGCTTAGGACATAATCTCTGCTTGATTGGTAAGTGGTGAAAGGGATGCCAGAGCCTTGGGAGCCTGTCACTGATGGGGAGATGCTATAGAGTTGGGGAGCAGGTGACCACACTCCTTGTGATAGAGCAACTTCTTTGGGGGAGGGATTGTACAGGGCTTGCTGCAATCCAGAAACCCACCAGAGTGACCAGAATGAGACCTGCAAAAGGGAAGAAGTCTCTTAGAAGGGACCTACCTATACATCTGGTTTTTTTTTTTTTTGTTTTTGTTTTTGTTTTTTATTTTTGCATAGGTGCTTTGCTTTTCCTGCTTAAAAAGTTAATTTTTCTTTCTAATAAAATTTGCCTTTTCAAGTTGAAAAGTCTTCTAAATTTCTGCAGAGCTTGCCACTCCAGCAATGCAGTTAGGGGGGTCATCTTGCCAAGTGAGACGTGTTACAGATAGCAGCAGACAGCAGGCAGCCTGCTTGGCAGCCCCAGCTGGCCTGGGGTGCACAGGCACTGGCTTCTTGAGAACCTGCTGGCAAGGAATGCAATGGCTTTCCCTTCTGCTATTGAATGGGAGAGTAGGATTTGGTTTTCTTCCGAGTTAAAAACTAGACAGTGTTAGTGGATTAACAGGCTAGAGGCTTTCTACTTTATTCTAGGATCAGAGGCTTTAGCCATTAAGCAATACCTGCATACCTGTCTTAGCTCTTGCTGTCTGTCTGAATGGCTAGCACTCTTCACAGAGCCAAAGTCAGCATTTCTACTGCCTTTTCAAAATACCTGCTGTGTGTAGTGAGGCCAAGGAAGTTTGCTTTGTATGTGTCTTTATCTGACTGGCTTTTGGTCAGGGGTGTTGGCTTTGTCATTGATCACATCTTTCATGAGAGTTGTGTCTAGAACACCTGAGTTCAAACTCCAGCCTTTCATCAGTACAGGTGTAAATATCATCTCCCTTTTGTGTGGGGGTATGGAACAATTGAGGGTAAATACAGAGGAAGTGTGATGATATTTTCCCATAAGAAGCCAGGCTGCATATTTTTTCTTCCCATACCAAATAGGATGGATATGATACCAGTCTGGTACAGATCCAAAACCAGATCTGCTACTTCACTTGTAGTTCAAAAGAAAAATAGAAATACTAGAAGTGGGTATAGTGCCATGACCAGGTCATCTGCCGTGGGAGATACCGTAAGGATATGCTTGTTGTTTCTTCTTCCCCTTTTCCTCTACAGCTTTATGACATAGTTATCTAAATGCAAGTTGGGTAAGACCAGAACAGTTGTATCTTACAGTGATCCAGGTTTAATTAACATGGTAGCTTATCTCTTAGTGGCCAATGTCAGTTGTGCAGGAGATTATGTCCTTGGGAGATCCTTGTTTTATGACCCATTTGCTGATTGCTTTGTAACATGCTAAGTGAGGATTTCTGCAGTGTTGCCACAGCTGGAGAAAAATTCCCTCCAGTTACAGGTGACAGTGATGTCAGCCCAGAACTGCCCTGTTATTTAAAGCTGGATAGTCAACTGCTTGCTACTTTTCATAAATATTACAGAGCTGTTTGTCACAATCATATCTTACAGCAAGGTAGTAATTCTATAATGTGTAAAAAACCACTGTAAAATCATTGCTTTTAATTTGCCTAAGTGCCTGTAACATTCGCATTGTTTGATAATTTTATAAGTGCTGGAACTTAAACCTGATCCTGCAGGTGTTTAAGTTGTGCCTCCCCTCCGGTGTGATATCTCTGCCTATGTGTCATGCTGTCTTAAGGAGTAAATGCCAGAAAGGAGGTACTTCCATTTTTCTTGAGAAAGAGTGAGGCTTGTAACGGCTATAGGTGCTTAGAAATGTTGGCAGAGATGTCAGAAAACACAGAACGATTAAAACTATCGCACTGCATCATTCCCTGCTGTTTAAGAGGCATGTTTGGTTGCTTGCCGCCTTGCTAGGTGTATTGCTGAGGTTTTCAGGCCTCAGATTTTTCATCTCATTCCCTCTTGAGGTTCAGCTAAGAACCTGACAGAAATTTTGATGCCTGTCCCACTTCTGCTCTTGTGTTTATTGTTATATGCTGGTGGTCTCTGATTTGCCAGCTACCTTAGATGTGGGGAAGCAGCATCTTGAGAACCAGCTCAAGTTTTAATGTGCTAACTCTCCTTCCTAGCTGCTCTCACAAGTCTGAATCCTCAGGATAGGAAGCTTCTGTTCTCCCTTTCCTCCTGCTCCACTTCCTAGGAGATTTTTTTTAATGTCTGGGTGAATATTACCTGACCTTAGTAAGTGGTAGTAGAGAAATGAATAAAATCAAATTCTGCTCTGCTGACGTTTACTTTGGGGAGAACACGGGAGATAATCTATTTCTAAATAAAGTTCCAGAGTACAAACTTCCCCAGGCTGGTGTGAAGAATTTCCTTAACTTTTTATTTCAAAAGCATCTTCAATTGCTACTCCTTTAATAGTCCAATAGTCTGTTGATCCTACTGACTTTCAACATAACATCCTGAAAGAGGAGTTATTATCCAGTTTATGTGCTGACCAAACTCTTTGTTGAATCTTTACCTGAGCCTTCATTATGTTGGCATTTTACAAACCAGAGTTTGTTATTTTTGCCATCTGCATTTGGAGATATCACCAGCTTTTTGAAGCGCATCTTCTTAATAATCTCCCTTCCTCTGCTCTGTGTGGTCTCTTTTTTCCCTTTATGTATAAAGCTTTTTATGTGACCAGAGAATAAACTTGGTCCAGACTTCCAGCACGGTGACCTTAAATGACCTTCATATTTCTTATATTTCTTATTTCATTCAGTTGTCAAGACCTGATGGGAGACACTAAGAATAGGTCCAACACACCCACGCTGCTGTCACTTGGAGGACCGGATGTGTGGCAGACATCCTGCAGGTAGCATTAAATTGGATAAACTGCATTCTGGAAGATGTCTGACCAGCTAAGATCAGTAGAGGCTGCCAGAGCTGCCTAAGAGGCAATAAGAGGGAATAAATTGAGTAATTAACCTGCAGTGGTGGTACCTATCTGCTTCTCTTCTTGTTTGGGTTGATTCACTATGGCATATGTTAACATGGTTATGTATAGGTACCTATAGAAAATTCTATACACACATGGGTACATACTCAGTCTATACAGTGACTGTCTCATGCTTGGAAAAGTCGTCACAGGGGTGGAATTGCCTCCAGCACTGTCTTTTTTTCCTGTTTCCTCTTTTGTCAGGAAGAATCAAAGGTTGATATAAGCTTTCAGTCAGTTTTGTAGTGTCCTTGCTATGGAAAACTACTGCAGAAGAGGTCTATGGACAACCTTGGTTGCTTCATAAGGGTGTGGAAGGAATGACTGGTGGTAGCCCATGTGCAAGAGGCAGGGGTGGCTCTTGGAGGAAACAGGAAGAGAGTGGCTGGTGGGGTGCTAGAGAATTTGAACAAGGAAACTGGCTTATATATATTGTGCTGGGAAGGGAAAAGTTAATATATTCATTTAGGTGCAGATGAGACCTAGAATTTATCTAAACTGGGTTTTTTTGCTCATGTGAAAGCATTTCTACTTTATGCATAAGATGCTCAGACCAAGGAGGAAGAATAGTTCTTCCTACTACAAGCTATGGCTGAGCAACAGTGTGAGCTGTGTCAGTAGCAAATGTGGCCTTTCTTAATCCTTTGCAGAGCTGTTGTGTGGGTTTAGGGTTTAAACACCCAGCTAGAGTGGCTGAAGACTGGTAAGCACAGGTGGAAGCCATAAAACCTAAGTGAAGTTTGCCTGTCTTCTCATGCCAGACCTCACCTTTCTGGCTTCTTGGGGATGCTGGTTTTGTGCTTGCTCTTGCTGAGTTTCCCTCTCCTATCTCCTGTCTTGTAGAGCTGGGAAGTAATTAGCTAATGCTTGGCGCATGCTCAGTAGTGACAGTCCTGGATAGTGTTTGTAAGGTGTAACAAGAAGGAGCTGAGTTGAAACTGTCCCTGTTAAATTGTGGGTACTGTGGGCAGCGATACTGGAGCACATTAGTGGAGCACTAAGTAGATGTATCTCCAAATCAACACCTTAAAAACCTTAGTTTATTGATGTGGTGTATCTGAATATGAATTGCCTACCTATCTGCAGTATAAAACTGTACGTTCCAGACAGATAATCTCTGAGTTTCAGGTGTTCAATACCAGTACACAGGGGTCCCAGGAAGAGAATGGCAATCAGAACCACTTCCAGTCAGAGACCAGTTCAGCTGTTGGGGTTATATGATCTAGAAACAGTAAGCACTGGTGTTTTCCCAGCTGAAGCCCAGTGGCTTCTTGTTCATGATGGATTTTCGTTGTTTGGCTTCTCTTTATTGAATGAAAATGAAGAACTGAAGAGAAATAAACCACCTCTGGTTATTAAATATGTATAGATATAATATATATCGTGCATTAGTAACATGCCATTGCAAGCAGCAAACCGAATCCTTTTTGCCTTTCTGTACAGAAATTTTAGATGGTTAGAATCTAGGTCCTAGTGAAGTATCTTTGAAAAAAAGCATGTTTTGATACTCTATTCTCAGCAGACTTTTTCTTAACCCCTGTCTTTGATATTTGTTCAGACAGTAGCAGCTAGTCCTCTCCATCCTGGAGGTGTAACTGAATGTAGCTCATAAACAAGCTGTCACTTTAAAACCTGCAGTCTACAGAGGAAGGGAGTGCAGTTGTCACCAGAAGTGGAGGTAGGGGGAAGTCAAGGAAGACTGAATTTCAAGACGGAAAGGTGGAGACCTTCATCTGAATTATAAAGCAGTGCAGCATACGGTATTCCAGTCATGGATAATGTTTAGAGCAAAGCAGATTGCTTTACTTAACAGTTAGGAATGTCTAATGAAGTCCTAGTAGCCTAAATGATACAAATGAGTCTTCACTCCTCACACAATTAAGTTTTCCATGTTACTGGCAAACATTACACAAAGAGTAGAGTAACACGAGCTTAGATTTTCTCAAACTGATTATATTCAGATTTTTGTCAGGCTTTGGTAGAGTGTGTGGGAGAATTTTGCCTGTTAGGTTTTTATCTTGCATCTTGTGGCTAGTGACAGACTTCCTCTCGCTGTTACAACAGCATCTCCACCTCTTTCCATCGTTAATTAAGAGAGGTTACATATAAATTAAGTAAACTAGTCCTGGGGCTATTTCTGAGAATGACCACAATGATACAGGACATGCAGGGGAGACAGAGGGAAAAAAAGATTCATGGTTAACAGGTTTCTCACGTTCTCTTCCAATATTTTTTTAATTAGATTTTCCTTCAGGTTGGGGGAAGGAGTTCATAGTTATCTACCAATAATGCTGCAAAGGTGCCGCACCCTAGTGTTACAGGAAGGATGGTTGGGGACGCCGGAAAAAGAGGTGACCTTTGGATTGCTTTTGTTCAATATGGTACAGCTCAGCTGAGTCATGTTGACTGCATGGTTGTTTCTGTCCCATCACAGCACAAAGCAAGATTATATTAGCTTAACATGTTGTTATAAATCAGATAGAAGTAAGGTCGGGTTATCCTGCAGTTTAGAGACTACGGTTTAGCAGGTCGCTAGCTAATGTATGGTGACTCAACTGATAGCAGGTATCTCTCCTCAGCTGCAGGTCCTTTACAGGACCACCTCACAACACCTTTGCCTTGTGATCCTAACTGCCAGCATAGGGGGTTAAAGACAGGTGGCTTTGGAAGGCAATCTTGTGTGTTCAAACACAGGACTCTGAAAGGTGCTAGGTTAGAACTTGCTGCTTCTTTCAAAAATCCTTGGAGCAATTTGTGTAGAAATGTCTGCTTAATTGCCTACCAGCTGAAAGCTTTTGTTTTTGATGCAAATTTAAATCTGAATGACTTTAGCAGTGTCTCCTACAGGTTGTTCTCAATGTAAGGATCCTGGATTATTTATGGTATAAACAGTACTTTCCTACCTGGTCATGTCTGGGAATTAATTTTCCTCCATCAGCGCTGAACTTGCAGGGAGAATATCTGAAGTGCATTGTGCTGCCAGTGTAATGGAAATTTCTGTCCCTGCATTGGAAAGAGCAGTGTCCCCTTGGGTTTGATTCAGTTGTCACCATATTGGCTTCTAACACTATCTGAGACACCTTGGGGTATCTGCAATGTCCTCTTGGGTCTGGCACATAGGATTTGGTCAGACCCTTACCCTTCCTGAGCAGCAGCTGGAACCTGTGTGTGATGCAAACACCAGTGCGGGCATAGAGCTGCCTGCTCTTGGCTCCTTTGGTCTTGAAGAAAGACGCAGAAGAGCCAGTCCAGCAGCACTTGACTGCTAGGCTAAGGGGGTAGGGGATTTGATACTTGTGAATGTCAGCTACTGGTAGTTTCAGCACAAGTGCGTCAATGTTTGAAGCACACCTAGTAGTAAGAGAGCTCCTCCCCTCCCTCTGTAGCTGGAGATGTTGGAAATTTCAGTTTTCCTTTTCAAATGGATTAGCACTCATTCTGGTCTTGCTGATGGCAGAGATGACTTCAGTTAAGACATTTTTGAGAAGTCGTGGCTTTTTTGTTGAAGTCTTTTCTTTCTCAAAAATCCAGGTCTTGCTGACTCATGTGGGAATGTCATGTATGGCTGAACATCTTGAATACATAGTCATTATCTCCAGTATAAGATTTAGGGTTGCCAAGCACTTTCTAAGTGTTCAGCCTAGGGAATTTCTGGAGTATTTGAACTAAAACACTGTTTACAATGGATGAGCACTAGTCTGTGCAAAGTCAACTGCCAAACTCTGTAGAGTCACCCCCATCATTGCAAAGGATTAGCTTTGTGGACTACATCAGTGTGAGCGAGTATTACTGCCTTCCTCACTTAAAAATCATGCAAAATTCCAGGCTTTTGCATTCTGCTAGTGCTAACAGCTCTGTTAGATGTGTTTTGGATCAAGCATGGAGGGCATTTACATGGCTTCAAGTTGTAACAATAAGGGAAAGAGATTTCCTGTTATTTATTAGCAGCCAAGTCATATGGTCATGAATGCTCTTGGCTAGAACGTGCATTGCAACACTTGTTCGTACAAAGCAATTCTTCTAGAATGGGTGCAAGACCAATTTCTGGTTGATATTACGCACTGGTCCTGACAAATCCTTTATATTCACCTTGAGACCCTTGAGTGTGTAAAAACTGAGAGGGCTTCACAGATGTTGCTGTTGATCAGCCATCCGGGAGGCCATGTGCTGGCCTGAGCTCACCTTGCAGCAAAATTGCCTTGTTCTCTGTGCCATGTTCTGTGTGCCATCCTACAGGGAAGCCACCCTTTTAGAAAGGCAGAGAACAGAAGAAGGGTGAAAAGTCACCTTTTGTGAATGTTTTTCTCTCCCGAACAGTGCTGTACTTAGTCTAGTAAAGCTCTCTGTGGCTTAGCAATGAAATCTGCTGGGTGAGCTGAGACAGGTTTATATGTACTGATTTATATGTACTGATTTCTTGCTGCCCTGTGGCTTCATGCTATCAACTGTGAGGTAAAAGATAGTTTATATAATTAGAAACCATGCAGTCAGTTTTCCTTAAACATCATAAATCCATTTTTTTCCCCTTCCAAATGATTCTTTTCCTCTGCTTCCTCCACTCAAGCCCAGAGAATCTGGCAAAAAAAAGACTAGTCAAGGTGGAGCTAACTTCTCAAGGATGAACTACCACCCAGGACTACCAGTGAGATACTCTCCTCCCTCTAATCCCCTGCAGCCAGCCAAGTGTTTTGCCCCTGCCATTGAAGACTTTTGTCTTTGAGAATGTTGAGTAATGCCATGCAAAACAGCACTTAAAGTGTCATAAACAAAATGAATGCATCAGGTGCAACCACAGAACTACAGAATATGTCAAGTTGGAAAGGACCCACAAGAATCACCGAGTCCAACCCTTAGCCCTGCACAGGAACATCCCCAACAGTCACATCATGTGCCTGAGAGTATCATCCAAATGCTTCTTGAACTCTGTCAGGCTCCGTGCTGTGATCACTTCCCTGGGGAGCCTGTTCCAGTGCCCGATCACACCCTGGGCGAAGAACCTTTTTCTAATCTAACCTAAACCTCCCCTGACACAACTTCAGGCCATTCAATGTCAAAGTATGACTATTTTCAGGAAAAATGCATAGCTTGCCATGTAGTTTGGGGCTGCTATTCTGCTGCATGGTTTGGTGCTTACAGTACTGCAGATTTTCTAATTCCAACCAAGACTCAAAATGAGGTAACAGCCCCCACAGATTTTGATTGTCTGGTTCTTGTCTTCTGTGTCTTGTTAAACTAGACTTTGAGCTCTGTCTTCTCTAGTTCTTACCTTCCTCTTGTAAGAATGGCATTCCATTTCTTTCATTCTCTTGATAAACCTTTTCATGTCTGCTCTAGGTATAGTTCATCTGTGGCAGTAAAATTGTACATGATGTTCCAGGGGTAGTCTGTGTTTCAGTGCATAGCATACTACTTCTGTCTCTGAGTAGCTCATCTGCAATATTGACTAGATTTGTTTTCTCCTTTTTGATGGCTGGATCATAATCCTGGCTCCAAGCCATTTCTGGATTGCCTACAGCATGGTCAAGTATCTTCCTCTCTTCTGTGGGTGATCTTTCAGAATTTGAGTTGTTGTTTAGCCTACAAGCGTTGATTTTGCACTTCACCCTATTTCATACTATTGTATTTACTACTAGATTTACTTTTGAATTAAATCCTGATTTGTTTCCAAATCCCTAGGATCTACTTCAGCCTCCATGTATGCTCATATTAGCCTGAGAGCTTTCAGAGCTGAATCTTTTCTCCTTTGTCCTTACTTGTAGTAACTATTTCGATGAGACCATGCTGTTAGATGTTATCAGCTCTCTAAACTCTTTAGGATGCTCTCTTACAAGCAGATGACTGGGGGCTGTGCCTTCAGAAGGGAGTGTGGGTGCAGTGTGTCTCACACTGTGCACACCATCTTTCTCACTGTCAGTGGAGCACAGGGGTCACTGACCACAGCAGCACCAGGCCCTGCAGCAGGCCCTTGACTTTCCACTCAGTCCAGCTCTGCTCCCCTGCCAACTGGGAACGGGGAGTGACTTCTGCCCATTTGGCTCCGAGGTGTTGTCCCTGCATCCCTTGCAAATGTCACTAATGTCTCTAACATTAGACGAATGGTCTCAGAATTTTCTGACTTGTTCCTGCACAGGCACAACACAGGGGCTGGCTTGCCACTGCCAAAACTTGTCACCTTGTAGTTGCTGTGTGCTGGAGTGTGCTGGCCTGGCTCCCTGAACACATGGTGCCCAGCAGTGCCTGTGCATAGCAGAGATGATTGAGAGAGATGAAGGCTTCTTCTGTTTAAGTCCAAGAGCCTCATCTCTCCACATGTAAGGGAGGTACCCAGTCTGTTTGTAGCATGCAGATACAACCTGAGAAACACAGCTGTCACCAGCACTGTTTGATTCCATGTCCACACCCAAATGCTTTGTGAGCCTGACTCCCTGCACCAGCGTTCTCTTTTTTTAGCAACCCAAATCAGGGCCTGGCCCACCCAGTTTCAGCAGGCAGGAAGGGTGAAACATCCTGAGAACCCTGCCTGACTGCAGGGAGCTCTTCTGTATGCTCAGCACAAAGATATTGCTGTGTTGTCATTGCAGCCCTATTATAGCTAAGTATTCCATATGTGTGTCTCCTGCTTTAGTGTAAATATGTACAAGTACCAGAGGGAGGGCAGTCCTCTTATATCCAAAAGAAAAAAAATTCCTTAAAAATGCTGTGTTCCAGCTAGTGAAAATCTTGAAGCACAGACTGTCAATGTTTGCAGTGGAAAGTTGCTCTTTAGGGAAAGATTGTGTCCCACCCTGTGCACTATTTGTGGTACTGAGTGTAACAGGGTACCCAAAGCATGGTCTGCACTTTTCTCTGTTTCCTGCAGGTAATGAAGCTCCGTTACCTTACTAGACAAGTCATCTGTGATTGCTGCTAATCTTTGCTGCTGGGACACTTAGAGCACAGGAGGGAATTTGGATCAGTCTGCCAGAATAAGCCCTCTCTGGGCTTATTCTCACCCTCACCCTCCATCTGGGAGGTGCAGATAGTTGTATACAGCCGGGGCAACACTGTTCTTGCTGGTGATGATCTAATGCAGCTCTGCACAGCATGGACAGGAGCAATGAAACGCAACACGGATTGTGTTCCTCATGTGTTGGTGGCTACTTGCGTGGTGTCTTTGCTCCATATTCCTTGAGTCTGGTATCTCTGTATTGTGACTGTGACGTGGCCTTTAGTGTGACAAGGTTTCTGAGTCCGTGAGACTGCAGGGTCCACTGGGCTAGTACTGAAGAGCTGTTCCTCTTTGCTACCCTGCAGTTCAAACATTGATATTCTTTTTTATTCCTCAACTTTTCCTTGCTCCTTTCTGGAGGCATGAGAATAATAATAATTTCCATTTTTTTCCTCTGCTTAGCTGAGTTTAGTTTCTTGTCATTTGTAGCAGCCTCAGCCTACATGGGCAAGTGCTCCAAGGTTTAATTTCCAGTATTTTTGATTCTCATCTTACTGTTCCTCACCACCCCTTTCCCTTTCCTGATTTAGAAACCATAGCTGTGCTTGAGATCATGTCCTCTTCTATTTCCTTGAGTCTCCTTCTTCATTCCACTTCTATTTCCTTGAGTCTCCTTCTTCATTACAGACCATTGATAACCTGGAATTATTCTTGTCCTCTCATGGACATGTCGTTAATTTCATCTTTTGCAACAGGAACAAGTTAATTAAATATCTCTTCAGCTTTGTAAAACAATTGTGTTAAACAGAAAACACAAATACCAAATTGCTTTTCTTTTTGGAGTCATCTTTCATTCCCTAGGGATGTATGTAAATCCAAAAACAAATTATAAGGAGGGATATTTTTTCTTAATCTCTCTGCTCCTTTTCCCCTTTCTTACTTTGCCTTTAAAAAGACTTGTAGCTTAGTCTCCAAGCACATGTGTTGTTGCCTGTATCTGAATAGTCACCCCTGAAGTAATGTGAAGAAATCTTCAGCTAGTAGATATTAGCACAGCTCAGTGCTGGGTAACCCAGTGAAGATGATTTGAGTCATCGATAGACCTGCACCAGCCTATCAGTTCCTGTTCTTGCACTAAGTCCTACCCAGGCAATTCATTACAGCAGCAGCCAGTTGTTCTGGCTTCTCTGTGTTTCAAGAAGAACTGCCCAAGGAGAGGTTAAATACTGTGGTGATAGCATGTACTGTGGGCAAGTCTATGTCTCAATAGCATTTATGGAAGAAAATGAGAGCTGTCGTGGCAAACACGATGAGGAGGAGTTACAAGGGTTGCTGAAGCAATTCTGGTGACACATTACTAGAGCAGGATCTTGTTAACGGATTAGTGTTTAAGACAATTCTTCAGCATTCTGCAAGTCAGGGCAGTTCTGGATAATGTACATTTCTCAATTAGGGAAGAGATTGACAAGGTAGCAGGAGGCTCCAAACAAAAAAATTTCTTCACAGTAATTTAATAAGGAGGAGGGTTTTTTTAGGATTAGCCCAAGTGAGAGACTGAGTAAATGCTGCTTGACTCAAGCCTTAGATGAAACTATACAATTTGCTCTTAAAGGTGCAGGAAGAAAAACAAGATGGAAAAAAAAATCGAAGGGTCACAGATATTAAATAATTACTGCTGCATCCACTGGCTTTGGATCCCTCTCCAGCTGTTTGCAATAGGCATGAGTTCAATTAAGTTGGTAGCACAGCAATAAAAAAGGACAGCTAAAGTTTGAAGTTTGCTTATGCAGTAAGCTCTGCTGTAAGTAATTTCCAACTTGTACATAAGCTGTTTGGACTGGCTGCTGCTGAACAGAATCTTGGATATTCTGTAGCTTGTGCTAATATAGTTTTAGCAAAGCAACCTATCCTGTTGGTGTTTTGTTAGGGGCAAGTCAAAGCAGCGTTCTAAAAGGAGGAAGTTACCAAATGCCTTTTCAAAGCCTGAAACAGCACTTAACTTGGTTTGCTTGTGGCATACTTAGTGTATCCTTTATGCAAGTAATGAGAATGAAGTCATAGGATGTGGGATTATTTAGGTGACACTAAAGGTGACACTAAATGTGCCAGAGCATTTGTGGACCAGATGGGATGTGAGCACTTTGTGGGGAAACTCCAGTCTCTGTAAGCTATGTAGGAAACTTTGGGGCTTAAGATGAAGCTGTGAACCTGCTCTGGGAATCAGTCACGTCTACTCCTTTATGGATTTTCTTCTTTCTCTTTAACAACAGAACCATGGTTAATTGAGTGACATACATGCTTTGCTACCATAGGGTGTTTCTGCTCAGACACTATTAAAAAAAATTTTAAAAAAGTCTAGTTTTTAATACGTTTTTCCAGCTTCAGTTCCTGCAGTTACTGCGCCTGAGTTTTACTTTGATTATCATGTTCAGGGAGACCTGACCTCAATAATATTATCTGGTTTGGACATACCAGGTAGATTAAGACTCAGGCTAGAGCAGAGTCCTAATTTGGATTGAAGGCTTCAAGTTCCAAGCATAAACAGACGATTAATAAAATAAACTTGGCAGTAAATCCTCTGGCAGTGGTAATCAATCACAGCCCTATGACAGTCTCAGCTACAGCAGCAACTACCAAGTGAAAAAGCAAATGTGGATGAGGGTCCTTGCATATTGAAAACTTGTCTCCCGAAGTTTCATAATGAAAGATACTCCCTCAATAAAATCGGAAAGGAAAGGTTTAGTAGCTATTGTTTGTGTGTTTATCCTGATAAAGGATGTTCTCTTCCGGGAAAGGACTCTCAAACTTAGGGACAAGCCAAGTCATAAGGTGTGTTGGGTGTATACTGTGGTTTTTTCCTCATAGAAAAGTTTGAATATGCCTTTCCTGAATACTTTAAAAGAATTATTTAAAATGTATTTGTGCTTAATATTTAAAATATTGCTAATATATTAGTATGCTACTAAGAAACTTGTGTGTAACCATGAGGAAAAGCATACCCTATGGAATTTGGACTTGCATTTGCAACAATGGGTAGCAACAGAGATGTGTTGCAAACTTTTTTGTGACTTTAATTATACAGGCCTAACCTTTTCCATTCTAATTTGCACAGCCTGTAGGCAGCCTTTCTTTCCCAAATTAGCTCCAGATCACAACTGCAACACAGCTGCAGTGTCCTGCACCGGAGACTGAACTCTCTTTAACTTGTGGCTACAAAAGTATAGTGAGGTCCTCACTTCAAGAACTCTACTTATATTGACTTTTCCTTCAAGGAAGAGCAATTTGTCTGGCAGGGCCCTCTGCAAATGCAAATATTCTCTCGGGAGGTTTCTATTCTAATGTTAATATAGGATTGTTATGAATAAAGTGGGTTTTGTTTCCTTGGCAGGTGCCTTGGTAACTGGGCAGCTTTGAAGGAGAAAATATGAAGAACATGCTTGGCTCATCAATCACTGATGCACTAATGTCATCCCAGTGTCCACATGTGAAAGAAAAAGTAACTCTCTGTCTTGATTTCAGGTAAGTGCCCACTGTATACCACACCTCACTTGCCAAGTTTTGGGAGAATCTAGGAAAATTACAGTGTCTGAAATTCAATGTCTGAAATTAATTTCAGAAAGGACAGTGGCAAATTTCAGTCATGTGCAAGGTATGAGGTGCTGTTACCTTAGGCTCTTTAGCCTAAGATCAGAGAAATGCCATCCAGCTTACCAGAGGGGCTACAGCCCCTCTCTGGAGTCTGATGTGTCATCAAATACAGACACTACGCAGAGAGGGCTTTCTGTAGCCAGGAGTGCTGGTCGCAGCAGAGCACAAGCTTCCTCTGTACCCGAGCCTAATGCGCTGTTGAGTGTTGAGAAGCATGGTGCCTATAGTTTATTGGCAATTGGACTACATGATCCTTGTACTGTTGAACTATTCTGATGAGAGTGTACCATGGTTCCTTAGCTGACTAAGAGCAAAGACACCAGTTCATCCTTCCTGTGGCTACTGACCTAGCTAGGCAGGTCAGACCACATTTTGCTCAGAAGACAGATGGGGAAAACATCGATTCCAAGTTGGCAGTTGTTCTATCACAGGACTAATAGTACTTTATTGTTGTCATGAAGGAATGCCTGGCAGTTGAATGAACTAGATCCTTGTGGAGTAATCAATGGAGGACACCTAGGGAATTTGAGATACAGCAGTCAGATTATAGTGCTTCCTGATAGCTTTTTTTTAAAATTTCTGGTGCTTTGAGTCAGCGAGTTCTTGGATCACAAAGGTGAAATCATCACACTTAAGAACTCTATGTGGCATTTTCTTCCCTGAAAGATTATTCCCTTTGAATGTGTAAAATATTTGACATTTTATATTCCTTGCATGCATCAAGGAGTCATGTACCTGACCTGATATTATATGACAGTATTTTCTTTTTTTAAATCTACTGCTCTTGTTTGAAGTCCCAGAGTTATTGTATGAGAAGAAACAGTGAATAGTGTTTTCCTCTTCACTTTCACTACTCCACATGTTACTTTCTAGACCCCTATCCCTTCCTCTACACCTTTGTCAGGTTGCACAATCCTGGTCTATTTGGGCATCCCATACATAGAATCTGCTTTGTTCATTTGACCAGCTGTACTGCTTCTTTTGGGACCTTTTACTGTTACTCTGTATCAGAGATGGGCAAATGGACTACAATTTAATGGAATATTCAGGATGCAGGTGTAATGTGGATTAATGTTGTGATATAACTTTGTTTTCTTTTGCTTTTCTGTTCTCTTGGTAAGTAGTTTGCTCTGAGACCAACATGATGTCTTGAAATAGTCTCTGTCTCCAGAAAACACGTACTTCAAGGTTCTCCTTTTAGGGGATTTTTATAATTTTGTATGATTCCTGTCTTAAAATTCTGCATGATAGTAGTTGATCTTCTGCCTTTGGGTGTCTGTAGAAATGGTGAATCTGATGCTGATATAGTTCAGGCAGAAAAATGATAAACCAATTGCTTGTACTGGTCAGGACTGAATCAAGATCTGCTTCCCATTTTGTGGATTTCCTAGCTGCCTGTGCCTGAAACAGTTCTTCACAGCATCTAGAAATCCAGTATTATCTGAGTGATTATTGTAAAATATTTCACATTTTACTTCAGAGTAATTAAAATAATTGGAACAGTAGTTCCCTGGGATTTCCCCATTCCACTGCCTTCCTGCCCCCATGTTTCCTTTATACCTGAAGTGTCCAAGTCCTTGTTTAAGGTGAGCATTCTGTTTTTGTGCCATCAATGTCTTAGAGAATTCTGAGAAACACAGAAAGCACTGTTTTGGCATTCTGCCACTGTATCCTGTTCATATCTGACTTTTTAAACTTCTTTTGTTTATTCTTTTACTTTTGCAAACTTCTATCCCATTCTTTACTTGAGGTTGTAATATCTACCATAGGATTCAGAACAAGGCATTCTGTGTGCATCAGTCTGCTTTCTCCTACTTGTCAGTTTGAAATTTCTGTATGGTCTTCCTGATGTGGAGTACAGATTCTGTTTCCCTCTCACTTCTGGTGGAAATTTGGTCATCCTTTAGTGGGTCTAATCTACTCTAGAAGCTCCCCAGTCCCTGGTGAACCTGAGCCTCACTGCCTTACTCCACTGCTTTAGTCATGCATTGAGACTTTGCCTCCTCACCAGCTGGGTTATTGTGGGGGTCCTTGTCTTTTGCATCTTATGTCCTGCTTCCAGAATCTCTGCTTTCTTTTATGTGGTGCCCAGTTAGACCACAACACCTGACTCCTTCCCAGCATTTCCCAACTTGTCCAAACTTTTTTTGAAGTTTGGCAGTGTAGCACCAGAGGGCACATCAGTACACTCTCTCTGGAATCAGGAACTAAATCTGTTTGGTACCTGGCAACTGAACCACGTATGGCTGTTTCCTGTCCCTTTTTCTCTGCTGCAGGGAAGTCTTGTCAGTCCAAGAAGATCCTCAGACACCTTGTGCAGAGATGGGGACCATTGACCAGGAATATTACATCCTTTATCACTTTAGTGCCTTTCTGTCATGAAACTAGGGCTGGAAAAGCTTTTCAGTGCCCTAAAAAAGCCTCCTCAGTTTTACCTCTTTCCTTAAGCAGCAATGGGGTTTTTGCCTGCTGGTGAGACTGTTCAGGGATTGCCATGTTGGCTCTGTGTTGTGTGTTCTTCCACCTATGGCACAACCAAGTCACAAGAAAGGACTCTATGTCTGAGGATCATGGGGTGCCTGGAATTAATATGTCTTTGCACCACCTACACACAGGTCAGGTAATCATGTGACACTTGATACTTTACCCTGGAATTATCACCCTCTAGCTAGGCTTCTGACTGCATTTCTCTTGCACATCTGGACTGACTCAAGTGTTCCTATATGGGATGGTGGTGCAGCTTCCAGTTAAAGAATTGAGAAGCAATTACATTATATGTGTCATTAACAACCATATTCATCCTGTTTTGTAATAATTTATGCTGAGACATTGACTGAATTTAAATTATGAGAAGCTGAGGCTTATCTTAACCTATTTTTCATTCAAAAGAAGCTAACCTTCTCTGAAAGTCAGTCTTCCTGTTACTTGGGTATGGACTTAACATAAGGTGAAAGGAAGAGCTCCAGACATGTAAGGTGTATTTGCATCAGCGTGTTACTAAGCTGGTGATCCCTGAGCTGTAGAGAGGTCAAAGGAAGGTCAGTAAGGTGGAGGAAAAGAGTCCCTAGAGGTTGAAAAGTTTATTGCAGCAGAGCAAAGCAAATATGTGCCATACATGTATCTTGTGATGTTCTGTCTTTACTTGCCTTCTGAAACAAATCTTTGTGTAGGGCTATGTGGTAATATATATCTTCTAGTAATTTTGGTGGTACTGAGAAAACTTAAAACTGAAAAAAGGATTCCCAAGAAAAGATTGAGAAATGTTACTTTAGGTTAACTTTAGGTTAGAGTTTGTGCTTGTGTTAATTGATTGCCAGCTAACTTGCTGTCACTAGCAGAAGTGGAAGTTCTTATTTAGACAACCTGCAAATATTCATATCAGAAATGTTTATGACACAGAAGAATTTTTCCAGGACAGAAATGTGTGGGTGGCTAGGTGACCACAATTAAAATTAGCACCTAAGGAATTAAAGAAGAATGAAAAAATTGAATTTAGCTGTTGCTATGAGGGCAAATTCTTGTCTAGCTGAATGTGCAATTTCAAGGAAGTTCAAGGGAGTTTAGAGGCACATGCCACTGATTCTCCATCCGTTTATGTCGGGTCTGTATCTGGTCTAGGACTGAACATTGTCTCTTTTGAGCATGAAAATTTTATGCATTGGTCCTGCCCATAATTTCTGATTTGTTCTTAATTATACCAAAGAAGGAAATACACTCCGCGTCCTTGCAAAATTTTCATGGCTCTTCTGATTTGGGGTGTTGCAGGGTGTAGCTAATACTCTGAGAAGGCTTCGGGATTCCTGGATGAAGGGTGTGATGAAAGAAGTGTATTGTTATTGTTTTAGGGGAGGAATCATGCTACTGGGTAAGCCTCTGTCACTGAGACTTGCTGGACTTGTTTGTTCTGACTTGCCTATGACTCCTTTCTTTCTTAATTCAGGAGATAAAGCCTCAAGTCTATGCTGAGATGCTGCACAGTGTATTGTGGCGTTCAGGACAGTGCATCTCCTGGACAGAAGAGCTTCTTGCCAGCCTCTCAGTGGTAGCCAGAGGTGAGTGCCACAGGCTTCTGTCTTGCTCCTTGGTAGTTTGGGCAGCATGGCTATATCGTGTGTAGATTTATAGGGCAGTTTGAGCTTTGACCGAGAGTGTGGGGAGAATGGCACCAGTTCTGAGCTTGCTTCTGATTTGATCTGCCTTTCATGCATCAGTAATCCTTCTGATATTTCAGCCTTTCTCCTCAACTGAAATGCATTTGTTTTCTGAGAATTCTGCAGCTCCTCTGCAGCATGGTGTGACAAACTGAGGTGGCCTATGTGGAAAGCAGGTGAGAGTCATCTTACTGTGCCCTGACTCTGATCTACTGTCTGTGCTTGTGCAGTTAGAATGTGTTGCAGTTTCAACTGCTGAACTAGAGGATGAGAGGAGTACAGTTGGTAATAGTAGCTTCTTGTGCTCTTGTTTATTTTCATGGACTTAGTGTGCAGCCAGTGAAGTGTTAATCTGTGCAGAATCAGCTTGGAAACACACCAAATCTGGCACCTGACTGTTTCTCCCACCCTGTCTTGGAATGAAAATCAAACTGAAAACCTACAAAGACTACAACTACTAGTGTGGTGCCTCGTTTTTGGAGTAGATTTCAACCAGTCAAAGAAGGACAAAGGGAGGCAGGCAGAGCTACTTTTGAAGGCTGAAAAGCAGAGATCTACTGCCATAATCTGTGACTGCCAAACTAACAGAACAAGATACTTTTCTATGACCAACACAGCTGGAAATGGAAATTGAAGTGGTAAAGATGATGTAGAAATTACAGAACCTTATCCTAAACCAACTGTAATCAGTGGCTTGTACTTAATTTTTTCTTTACACTGATATGGCCTCTGACATGTTGATGCAGATTGTAAAGTCCTTATGCAGTGAGTAGCCCTCCTACTTCTATTAAAGCTGACTTCAGAATACGAGAATCTTTTTCAAGATGTTGGCTGTGGGAGTCAACTATAGAAAGACACATTATTGATCAAGGGTATTTCAGTTGTTGGCATTACAGTTGTGTCCCACAGACCATTGAAATGGTACAGGAGCCTAGCTCTATTCCAACAATTAAAGAGCTCCTAGCTTCCAAAGAGTTGTATGCAAAATGGATGAGAGAGTAAGGAACAACAAACCTTTTGTGCTGATTGCACAGGTGATCCAATAATCAGGGAAGCCTGCATAAGCACCATTTTTCCATGATGGATATAGTTGCTGGTAAGACATCCCAGAGACTGAAATGCTGTCCTTGAATCTTCATGTAAGTAACAAGAACAATATTTGGAGCTGTTGTCTTTACCCAGCTGAAATGTGCTCTTGGGAAGCAGCAAGACCTTAGCAAAATTGGAGGGTTAAGGGGAGGAGCTCAATTAGTAAGTGGCAAATACATTACTGATGCTTTATCTGACTGCAGAGTGGTGGCATGCAGCACCTACTGTTTTTGTGGGATGTTCAAGGGTGTGGGGAGATCAAGCTGATTCAGTGTGACGCATAGAAGAACATACATTTTGTTTCTCTCAGCAGATCCCTTCAATGTTTGGAAGTTTTCCATTGTATCAGAATTGTTTTAGGAGAAATTAAACATTGAGTAATTGAGACTGGTAGGTAACTGACCTCATCCAAACAAGGGTCTCACAGTACTTAGGCAGGCACTAGCTTCTTCTGTTTCAGTTCTCAAAGAGTAGAGGTTGTTCCATTCTTTTAAGTACGTGTATCCTGAGTATGCCACAAAAGAGCATAGGAGACATGTTAGGTTGGTGTGGTTGCTTGTGGTAAAGGTGGGAGTGAAATCAGCATATCTTGCTTTGTGGCCCTGTGCTTTTGCTACAGGGCTCCTGCACTAAGCCAGATGCATTTCAGTTGCTGCCATTGCCAACCATCCTGCCAAGGCAGATAGATTTAGGGACCTAGTTCAGATTTTCCAATCTCACCCACCAGGCCAGCAGATTAATCTGTTCAGTTGCCCTATGAAGAGTGTCTAGTAAGAGTGACTGTAGACATGTGCCTGAATCCAACATTGACTGGAAAAACCAGACATGGCCATAAATGCGGAGAGATCCTCCTCAGCAGATGTGCCACCCAACCTCTGCCACTGGCTCTTCTGAGAGTACTGGATTATCAGTTAGCAGGTGTATAATAATAAAAAGTGCAATAATAAATTCATTATAGGAAGGCAGCAGCAGATCACATAGAAGAGGTTGTGTGTTTTCGTCTATGCAGAGTGTGGCAATACACTTCAGTAAACAGCTGGTACCAGAAAACATTAATCTAAAGGCAAATCTAGTTTGGAGTGCTATGAGGGCTTATCTCAAGAAGTAAAAAAATGTTGAGGGCAGATCTGTAAAACAGAACAGGGTAGCTGTTCCCTGCTTATCCAGCAGCTCAGTGACTAGGAACACATGATAAAGTTATACATCCTTTTCTTGTCTGAGAAGACATTTTCTGATCAGTTTGTTGGTATCTTTTGCTGAGGCTTTTGATAGCTCACAGTAACTCAACCAGAAGAGATGGATAAGCTCAATACAGTGAATCAAATCCGTCAGGCAGAGGTGGGAGCTGAACATTCATTAATTGCATTGTGAATGAATATAGTAACATTTTAGGGAGTTTGGTACATGATGAGAGAGGAAAAACAGTTTGTCACCTGTGTATTGTTCCTGTCTTTTGCTTTTGGGTAAATGTTTCAAATTTGAAGGTAAAGAATTCATTTGGTGCTGATCAGGAATCTAACTTGAAATCCTACGTGTTTTCTAGTTGGTTTCACAAGGAAGACCAGATAATTTCAGCTCTGTCAAATTTCAGTGCAACTCTTCTTCCTAATGTGCCAATATCTACTAATGTAGCTTTATTTCTTGCCGTATTTCACTTACTAAAGTATTCTGTATTGAGGTTTGATTTAATATATCTCTATCTAAACAAAACTTTAGTGTATCTTAAATACTTAATTCTATAAAAACATAGCTATTTTCACAATAATTCTTTTGGATTATTTTTTTTTTCAGTATAGAATAACTTTTTGATGATCAAACCACAATGTTTGGCTCAGAGCCAAGGTGTGTAAACTAGGAGACTTAATAGTTCGCTTTTCCAGAGCCAAATTAACTGTGATATGAAATGGAGAGGTGCTGCTGTCATGGATTGTCTTGGGCCCTTTGGGAATGGTGCATATTTTCAATGAGAACAGGGATTTTTCGCCGGTAGTATTGCCAAGATAAGCAGTTTTGTACTGAAATAAAAGATCTTGGGTTTGAAACTTCTCATGAATTCACTGCAGACTGACAGCTGCCAGACATAGGCTGTGAGGAGTTGGTTTTCAGAGCAGAGAGGATTTGACTTTCCAGGTGTCCCAGTGGAATTTGGATGCTGATCTCTTGCTAAGGTTTGCTCCTGCAGTATGAGAGTTATCTCATTCATAAGAGGGTGAATGGATTGGTGTTACCTGAATTCCCTTTTCTGCCCCACTAAGAGTTAGTTTGTAGCTTACTGGAGTTTGGGCAATAAAAAAAGTGGAAGCCTGTGATGTAAGGAAGCAAGACAATGTGGGTTGATTCTGGAAGGCATCTACACAGACAGCTGTGGTATTGGGGGTCTTCTGAGGAAAATGCCTGTCTATTAAGCACTGCCTCTTTGCCACAAGAAGAAAGAAATCATGCAGCCATGGTTGAAGGTGATGAAATAATTTCTGCTTCTGCTTTCATCAGCACTGCAGAGGATCAGTGCTTCTCTGGCCAGTGAGTGTTGATGGAGCAGAATTTGCTTGGTTACTAGAGTGCAGAGAAACCATGTCTGATTCCTAAACAGGGGGTCCCACCTGCCACTAAATTATTTAACTATGGAGCTGGATGTCCCAAGCACAGGAAACCCTGTCAGGTGGTTATTCTGATAGAGCATGACAAGCTTGCCCTCCATGGTACAATAGCAAAAAGGCTATGGGAGCAAAGACCTAGTTGGAGGTGTAACGTGTATGAATAATGAATGCACTGAGTGGTCATAACCTGAACAAGAACTGGCTTTCACTAACCACCCTAGCCTCTATCTCAACAGAGCTAGGCCAACCTAGTTGGGAGATAAAATAGACAAAAAACCCCCAAAATATGGGGGCTGCTGAGCTGGGTTCTGCACACAGACAGTACAATCAAAGGATACTGGCAATTGTACACTGTGGGAGTTGGTGAGACTTGGTCCTTCCATTGCAAAAGAAAATTTTTTTCCTGTTCTGTTACTTATCTTAGCAAGATGGAAGTTGAAAACATCCTGCTAAAGGGAGGAAACCTTTTTGATTTTGAAAAGATATTTCCACTTTAACTTGTATATCCTATATACAAATATATACCCTACATACATATTATTTACCTGTATGGGGATGTTGGTTGACACCATGGGGGTGTTGGTTGATGAGAAGTTCAACATGAGCAGGCAAGGTACACTTGTAGCCCAGAAAGCCAACCATGTCCTGGACTGCATCAAAAGAAGCATAGCCAATGGGTTATGGGGTCCCCAGGATAAGAAGGACATAGACTTGTTGGACTGAGTCCAGAGGAGGGCCATGAAGATGATCAGATGTCTGGAACACCTCTCCTAGGAAGACAGGCTGAGAGAATTGGAGTTGTTCAGCCTGGAGATGAGAAGGCTCTGGGGAGACCTTATAGCACCTTCCAGTACCTAAAAGAGGTCATAGGAAAGTTGAAAGGACTTTTTACAAGAGCATGTAGGGATAAGATGGGGGGAATGGCTTTAAACTGACAGAGGGATTTAGATTAGACATTAGGAGGAAATTCTTGTCTTTGAAAATGGTGAGACACTGGAACATGTTGCCCAGAGAATCTGTGGATGCCCTATCCCTGGAAGTGTTCAAAGCCAGGTTGGATGGGGCTTTGAGCAACCAGGTCTAGTGGAAGGTGTCCCTGTCCATGGTAGGGGGGTTGGAACTGGATGATCTTTAGGGTCCCTTCCAACCTAAACCACTCTGTGATTCTGTGATATGAAAACAGAAATATATGGAAGTGCTTCCTTTAAACTGTTTTCTGAAAAAAAATTCAAAGCGAAATCAGTATCAGAAGTGGAGTAGGCTTTTATTCCTCATCTCCCATGTTTTTGTTTCCCCTGGCATTACAGTAGTTCCTGAGGTATCTGTTTCCCCTTGGAAGGCTATATGACCTGTAGAGAACAAGCAGTTCTGATATGTTGGAGGAGAAGCAGGTCTGTGCTGCCGGTGTTTGTTGCTGTAGCCTGTATTTGCATGAAAAGGAAATAGAGACAGACTGTTGGAAGGACAGTGCTGCCTGTGAGAGCATGAGTCCCACAGGTAGTGAGATGCTTGGTTTTCTGAATCTTAAGGTTTTGTAGCTGAGGCATAAAGCCATATCTTGATGAAATCTGTGTACATTTCAAGAAACACAGCAGTTACAATACCAGAGTACTGTTGCCTCAATATTTGCAGAGTCAGCCACATGCTGCCAGGGCTGTGCTGTGCTTTCTCTGTGCCAGGAGCAATGAAGGAATGGTGCTCCCATTGCCATTCAGGTGGAAGCACGCTGGGGTGAGGACAGTTGCAACACGGGGAAGGGAATCAGTCTGATTGAGATGGGTGGTAGGGGCTCAGGCTGGAAGCAAAAACTCTCCAGTGAGGAGAGCAAAATAAGATGCTAAAGCAGCATCTTTCAAGCATGAGAGGTGGCTAGCTAAGGAGGGGCAGAGGCATGTTGCTGAAGTGGGCTGTTCTGATGAGCCAAGAGGCTTGCCCTTGAGGGTTATAGTTCACTGCCCATGAGGTATGCTGCAATTCCATAAACTGGGACTGTGAAAGACTGTGAGCTGTGAGATGAGTGTGGGAGTGCTTCATGGGAGGCTGCAGTGTATTAAAGAAACAAGCAGAACAGTCCCACTGGTCTTGGGTTTTTATCTGAATCTCTCCATCAGTTAAACCCTCAGGGTTAATGGATAGTTTATACAGTGAAAGTCTAGATGTTGAGAAGTCAAGGCCTCACTGGAAGCGGTTGAGTTCCAATGTGTGTTATTTACGTGTTTTTACTGCAACTTGGATTTTGCAAAGAAAGTAACCTTGGCCAGCCTGGGATTTCAGGCTCCTATCAACTGCCCTGAAGTCCATTTTCAGAGCCTTGCCATCAGGGAACTGAGCCACTCTAGTGGGGAGAAAACTTGGGCTGTGCATTACCAGAATAGAACTTTGCCCTGTAAAGTAGGAACAACAGAAGGATAGGTACTGGGCTTCTCTGTAGTATGTGACTGAAGCAGAAGACTTATTCCTGGTCACCTGTCCTGTGTATTTTGGTAACACTAAGCTGCTGGTTGTGTCTACCTGCAGTTGTGATGCTGGCTGAAGCTATCCTGTTTAACTTTTTCTTCCCAGTATGCCACCTCTTTCAGCAGGTAAAAACTAGCCTACTTCCCTTCTTAAGTAATGGATTGGACTGAGATACCTGACAGCACTCTGACTAGCCAAAACCAAGGTTTTATGTGAGGAGATTAAACTTTTAGTTGTTTTCAACTCCCCTGTCACTTACTGAGCATACCTTGACTGTCTGCAGACCTCTCAACTGCTGCCTCTGTAGTGCTATCTGGTTTGTTACTGGGTTTTTTGTCGCTGCTGTCAGTTTTGGGTTTTGTTTTTGTTTGCTTTGCTTGCCATCTCTTGCTTGTGACTTTACTTGGCTTTCTTGTCATAAGAGCAGAGCGTATAACACCATTCTACTCTCCCACAACTTCACTGTCTTTTCCTCTTTGGGATTTGTGCACCATACCCCTGCTTTCACTGCTCATCTGCTCCCTCAGATCATTTCCTAAGACAGAACCTCTACTGGTATCCTGCTCTGTTTTTACTGTGACTTTTTCTTTGACACCTTATAGTTAGAAAACCTGCAAGACTTATTTTCTCTGTCTGCCTTTCTGCCTCTTCTTGCCCCCAGCTTCTCAGATGTTGCTCAGAAATGACTGTGCCATGGGCCTGAAAAGGGGAAAACAGCATTTAATATGTCTGGTCCACAGAAATACAAGCATGGATCAATGGGTTTAAAACATTGTGGTGACTAGCCAGCTCAGACCTCCTCCCCAGGGCTGGCTGCTGCCATTTGTCACTCCAGGCATGTCTGAGAGATTATCTCACGTGTTTTTCTGTTACCTTGTGCTAATGCAGATCATGATGTGGAGACTCGGTGTGTGTCATGACAATTACTACATAGTGTGCTGTGGAATTACTGGGGGTCTTAAATAATTGTGCTTAGGGTTTTGCATCATCCTTCTACAAAGTTACTGAAGACATGTGCAAAAATGCAGTTTTCCTACTGTTCTCTTGCTTAATGCTGCACTGGAGGACATAAATGTAGGAGAAGGGCTTATATGCCTTTGTCCATGTGTGAGTCAAGTTCTCAACTCCTTTACAGATCTGTTGTTGACTTTCAGCAAATCCCTAAGTCTGGTTCTTGTTGCCATGTCACGTTTGCACAAGTAGCTCTTTCTCTCACAAACTGGCAGGAGACAGTATGTGGTCTCTTACAATGTATATGTACCTTCGGTGCAATAAACCCCAAACCCTGTAGGGAATCAGTGAATATTGCTACTCATACCAACTAAAAATAACCAAAGCTGTATGTTATATGGCATCTAGAGTATCCTTGGTGCAGAACATATTTTATCAGTCATGAATTATTACGTATTATGTTCAGTTTAAGCACCTGTGTGGGCAGTCCCCTACACTTGAAATCTGTATAATATTTCTTGATGGGAAATTGTCTCTACAAGCAATACCTGCAAAACTCTTTCTCAGGGTGTATGTGAGGCAACTGAGGAAAGTAAGAACACAGGAAATTCTCACTAAATATAAAGAAAAGTTTTTGCCACGAGCATGGGCAGAGACTGGACCAGGCATCCTGAGAGACTGGGATATCTTTATCCTTGGAGATATTAAAACCTTGACTGGACAAGGCCTGGAGCAACCTGCTGTAGAGGGACCCAGTTTAAACAGGCGGTCCAGGATCCTTCCCTACCTACCTCATTTTGTGAGGTTTTCCAGCTGAGCTAAGCTGCGTACTCAGGATGTACTACTGTCTTTGTACTAGAGCTGAATTTCTCCCTGTTGTTTTCTTCAATACAGGTAGTGATCCAGATGGACAGAGCAACGAGGCGTTTAGAGCCATGGAAGATAGCAGTCATTGTTGTGTCAGTGATAGTAGGCTTAGCCCTCATCATTGGCTTGATTACATTTTTTTTGTGTAATGGTAAGTGCACCACTCTTTTTGTTGTCACGAGTCTTCAGGAATCTGTTGTGTTTCACCTGCTACTGTTGTCTTGTCTGATCATTTAAGTATATGATTCACCCCTAGTATAGAACCCCCATGAGAAAACTCTCTAAACGCTATTCAAGATCTGAATTGATTTGAAAACCTGCAAGAATACTTGAAGTACCCTTTACTTGAATCAGGGATTTCAGTTTTAACCCTCTATTTTTTTCTTGTTTTGCGCTGGCTCCTCCACTGGTATCCATGGTGAACCAAAGGATAGCAATATTCTGTATAAGCCAGAGGTCTGTCTAGTACACAGCATAGTAAGCTTGGTATTGAACAGGGGTTTTGCAGAAACTTAACCTGTCACCTCCAGATGAGAATATTACAGAAACAGAGAGGGCAGAGCCCCTGGGCTTTTTGGAGCTCAGGAGTCAGTCCTGATTGCCAAGGGCTCAGTTTCAGTAGCAGATCACAGAATTGTTAAGGTTGGAAAAGAACTTTACGATTACCAAGTCCAACCATCTTGGCTCATGACTTGAAGCCCAGTCATTCCATTCCCAGCCACTTGGCTCATGAATGAAGCCAAGTCATTCCATTCCCAGTCTCTGAGATACAAGTGTGAGTGGTTTTGAAATGCCTTCCTGCTGGAACGGAACTAATCATGTTGTCAGCTCACCAGGAGTCAATGAGGTCGTGGCTTGCATTAGGACACTAGAAGAAGCAGTGGCAGAACTACATCTTAGCTTTGATTTTTGCCAACCCTATGTTTTGGGGTCACTCTACCATTCACTGGAGAACCAGATTTTAAACATAACCCAACTGCTGAATGGATGCAAATAGCTCTGTGTCACCTGCCTTTCAGAGGGTCAGGGACATGCCAGAGTGCAGCCAGGGAGGAGTGAGTGTGTCTACTGAGTCAGAAGGGACATATGTGGGCTGGTTTGTCTTATGCTGTGCTCACCTCAGGCCAAAAAAAAGAAAGACCCCAGAGAAATGTTGTAATGGGTGTAATTTACAGTTACTTCAGATGGTTCTCAAAGAAGAAATGAGCCCCTAGCTGGTTCATAGAGCATCAGCATGGTCCAGATCCCCCTTTTCCCAAAGTGCTGCTAAAGCTGTAATCCCACAGCTGATAGGATCACAACCAGAGCCTGGATCCTTTGCTTGTGCCATGTTATATGAGGTACTGTTCATCTTTGAATTGAATCAGCTGCCTTTTTTTTTTCTCCTCTGTAGATCAAGACAGATATTACAATGTGTCTTTCTTAATCACCAATGTCAACTACGACCCTCAGTATGAAAGGCAAACCACAGATGAGTTCAGGAACCTAAGCGAAGAAATTGAAACCATGGTAAAATAAGATATTTTTCTGTTCATGCCTGGGCTATGGTGAGGGGTCTTGCAGTTGTGTGATTGGAAATAGTCAGAGGTGATTTTACCTCATCCTTACATGTCTGGCCTTACCTGTCTAAACCTTGCTGTAGTGGGTTAAAGATGTGTTGCTGACCGTGTGCAAGCAGATGGTAAGCACAGGTGCTGTCTGTTCCAGCAGCTCTGTGGTGAAACCGGCAACCATAGAGCAGAACAGACAGTGAAATTGGCCAACTCAGCTGTTTATTTTGGATCTGTATCCTCTGATGGAAATTTAATGGTAGCTTTGGTGTAGAGGTGGAGATCTGAAAGCATTTTCTTGTGCTTCAGAGGCTCATGAGACTGTTATATCATGAAAGCATGTACTTATTACAGGTGTATTTTAACACACCCTTTTCTTTTAACAGATGTCTGAAGTATTCAAGAACTCCTTTCTAAGTAAAAGGTACATCAGGTCCCACGTTGTCAGTCTAAGGTAAGTAATGTGGTGACCTGGAATAAGCAGGGATGTGTTAATTATATTTTCTTCCTACTACTTGACCATATGGAGCATTTTGTGTTGTTTATGCTTGGGTTATACTGGCAGGATGAGTAAGCCTTGTCTGGTTGTCACTCTCCTGCAGTGCTCAAAACACTGAGGGCTCAGTTACCTTCAGAGGTCAGCAAGGAAGAGAAATTTGGCTTTATACTTCTGCAGGTTGTTTCCCTGAACACTAGTTTTTTTGTGACTGTGATGCAGTAGCTGGATTATTGAGTGATCTTTGTCTTCACTACTAGTTAACAGCTCGAGAGATGCCGAGTAAGCTCTTTATCATACTTATTGCTTCCCATGAAAGCTTGGGTTGGTGTTTACCACTCTGTATGGTGTACAGTAGGAGAGTACTATTCTCCTCCCTCTCTGGAAAGGTCTGAAGGAATAAATGAGCCCACTGTGAGATACATAAATATAGACAAGGGAACATAGGCATAGATACAGTAGACAGAAGGAGGCAAGTGGAACATACAGGTATAAATGTCCTTGGTGAGAGGTTTTAAGTCTTTCCTCTGCTGTAATTACGCATCACTCTCAGTGGTAAGAGCCATTGCTTCCCTCTCCTTCATGCTGCCTTATTTTGGAGTTGTATTTCTGTAAGGCTCAAATCTACTGTGGAATATTTTTTCCTATACAGTAAAGAACGTCAAACTTTCCACAAATATCCTTCTTCACAGCACTTCTGGGCTTTCTTGCCTTTACCTGTCTCTAGATGGAATGAGTAGTTTGCTTAAACTGTTCTACATTGTTTTCTGATGCTGGTTCCTTCCAAAAGCCTCCCATAGTGTACATCAACTGAAATTGCAGAACTGGGAGCTAAACTTCAAGAGATCTCTTTACAACTTTTAAGTTGATTGAACAGTGTATCTCTTCCACTCTTATTTTCACTACAGATACCTTGTGCAACTAGGCACTGGAGCAGCTTAGCTGCATCTCTGCTGTCTTTTCCTCAAGGCTTTGTTTGCATTCCTTGAGACTGTTGCTTTAAAATATTGGGCTCAACATTTTATAGTGACAGCAAGTGATCTCAAACTACTGAGTATGTTGTATCTAAATACAATGGATCAAATTGGCCAATAAATGGACAAGTGACTTAAATGGAAAGAAATGCCAAAAGACCTTTTTAACTTCTGTAACTCTAAACTGGATCTTTTGAATGGCTGTCAGGAATGGCATGTTGGATATCTGTTGAAGGGTTTTAACTTGCTGTGTTGTTACCATTGCCATTTGTGTTCTAATGACCAGGATCTGTGTAGAGGCCAAAGGGAGCAATCCCTTCTCTGCTTCTCAGCTCTACTGCTTATAAAAGTGTCCAGAAAATTCCCTCTGATCATTGTCATAGTGAGAACCTTTGGCTGCCTGCTGACATGTCATCACCTTCCTTTACTTGTGCACAGCTATGCTATTTGTTCTAGATGTCTGTGCAAACCAGACCTGTTCTCATATAAACAGGCAGACAGTACAAAGCAGAACCAAGAGCATTAGTGGGCAAAGAGGACAACACCACTCTGTTTGTGTTGGTTTGTAGCCCAGATCCTGGTGGAGTGCTTGCATCTGTTGTTCTGGTATTTAAATTTGCCTCTGCTGACAGAGAAGCAACGACCTGGGGTCATGTCAACCGTGTGTTGCGCAGAAGACTGCAAACAACCTCAATGGGCTTGGATGTTGACCAGTCTACCATTAGACTCACAGGCAAGTGCCTTAGGTTTGTGTTTTCAGCTAGGAATTGGTTCCTCATACTTTGCTGTTCATAGTGTAATGAGTTTCACTTTAGTATGCAAATATGGGCTATTCTTGTTTTCTTTTTTTTGCCTTTTCAAAACTGTAAGTTAAGCTGACAGCCTGGGAACTTGGAAGAAGTAGCATGCAAAGCACTAAAACACGCAGGTACTGATTTATGGGTGTGAGCTCTCCTCTGTCCATTAGAGGCTTTCTCTGTATGACCTACTTGTGTTGAATGAGACAGACTCTCTCAATTCATCAAAAAAACAACTTTGTGACCAGGGATTCACAAACTACTTTAAGGCACACATTGAATTGAACAAGAACCTGTATCACCAGGCACTGAAAGCAGAGTCCTCAAGCTATTAAAAAATGCAAAGATGAGATGGTTCCCTTCTTCACCCTCTACCATTTCCTTTGCTTATTTGACAAATTGCTGTGTTTGTAACAAAACATGAGGTTCCCTGGGCAGTAATCCTCTCCCATGAATCTGTCGCTGGTTACCATCTGAATCTGGCAGAGGGGGTTTTGTAGGAAAGAAATTGAAAATGTTGCAGTTTAGCTCCAGTCAGTCTCAGCACTGAGGATTTATGAAGACTGTTCTGACCACCTTGCCACACTAAAGCTTAAAAGATGCCTGTAAGTGTTAAGTACATATAACATGCATGTACTGTGCATGTTATATGTGTAGATGTAACTTGGACCTACTTGCAGTAGTAAGCCACTTTGGTTAACCTTGAGCTAAGGCAAGAAAGATATATCCTGTGGCCTTACACTTTCAGTGACAAACAAAAGCTTCACTGAACTTCTCCAACACAACACATTACTCCTTTTACCATACTTCACTCCATGCAGCAATGCAACCCATTTAATTTGTGTTTCTGGGTACAGGGAGGAAGTCTGTGCTAAATCACAGAGCATATGAGATATACTCACTGTGGTATTTGCTTTTCATTTCAGAGTTGAATAAGGAAAAGGGAGATAACCTATTAAACAACTGTAAGTACAAATACTTTATAGTAAAACTTCAGGGACATGGTTCTAGATGTTCTGTGTTTACAAAATCATGATGTTTTTATGAAACAAGTTGAAAAAAGAACTTATTTCATGTACTAGAGCAGAAGAGAGTGCATGAGACATGGAAGACTTCCGCTCATTTTCTTGTAGTCTTGCTGGCTCTGTGCTGTTTGTAGAATAAAGCATTCTGAATTGGTGGCAGGAAGCACTTGCTTTAATGTTGGTTCTGGGAAGTTGGGGATATGGATAAGCTGCTGTTAGCAAGTTTGCACAAGCACTACAGTTGCTCTGGGTCAATAAAAAACATTTTCCCTCCTGCCCCCTCCTCCATGCAGAAACATTTGAGAACGGATGTCTGTCAGATTTGAGCTAAAAGGGCAGAGGGTGGGAGAGGGAGAAGAGTTGATCACAGTGAGAGCAAGGCAGTGACTCAGCCCTGGAGATTGGTAGGTTCTCAGTCCATCTCTTGTTCTGTGCTCCCCCTTGAGGTCTTAAAGCTCCTATGGAAACAGGGAGAAACATAAGTACGCTCCCAGGGGACTGCATCAGTCCCCTGCATAGTCTCAAAGAGTTTGTATGTTAGTTTTCCATCTTCATATGGACCCTGAGAATTGGATCTAACTTTTTTCAGGTGGGTAACACATGATTGTGCAATTGGCACAGTGGCTGTAAGTAAATTTTTGGAGGAAGAGGACACTACTTTTTTGTTGCTGCTGTCAAGGTTAATCTGGAGGTGACCTGAAAAAAATCCTTTCTTTCAGTGTCTCAGATACACAGCCTTCAGTTCCCATGGGAGTACATATAGGCTGGTGTGTCTGGAAACTGGCTTAATGAAAAAGTACTGACTCTTCTATCAAACTTCCTTGTTTACCCTGCATCTATCCTGAGTCACTTGTGACCATGACACTTGGTTTCCCTACTTTAGGTGAAGGTCATCTCTTGACAGACACCCTGCCCTGTTACATGTGCATGTGCAGCCATGAGGGCCTTCAGTCAGCTAAAGCAGAGCTGTCTTTTCTTTGGCAGGCTGTGGAATACGGAGAGAGGCATTCTCCTTCACAGGAGTGGAGAGAATAATTGGTGGGCAGCGTGCGCGGGATGGAGAATGGCCATGGCAGGCCAGTATTCAGCTCGACGGGACCCATCGCTGCGGTGCATCGATCATCAGCAATACCTGGCTAGTGACTGCAGCCCACTGCTTTAGAGAGTAAGTCATCAGCGTCTTTCTGATTCTAAAAGCCTTAGGACTCTTGGGTGCTCTGACCTTTTTGTGCCCCTCTAATGTCTGTATCTGCTGAAAGATAATGAAGTTTGACTCTTCTCTTTCCTTAGGCAAACCTGATCACATTGCTTTCTGATGCTTAAATGCTTATGCTAAGCTTCTTTGGGGATCTTGTTTTGTGTGGCTGTGACATAACCTCAAATATCTTACAGAGGAACTAATCCTCGGAGGTGGACTGCCAGCTTTGGGATTCTGCTGAGACCTCCAAAACAGAGAAAACTTGTCCGAAGAATTATTGTTCATGAAAGATACGGTAACGTTATCCTTGATCACGAACATGATGTGGCTGTTGTGGAACTTGCATCTGCTATTGAGTTCACAAGTGATGTGCACAGTGTGTGTCTTCCTGAAGCATCTCATGTTTTCCCAGACAACACTTCCTGCTTTGTCACAGGTTGGGGAGCTTTGGAGAATGATGGTGAGTGTCTCTTGCCTTCCTGTGCCCTGTCTTTCCAAGGATATCAAGGATGTATCTTGTAGCCTACAGTTGAATTTAATACTGAAATATGTACAAAAAAGCCTTTGTGCATTATGCTAAAGAGTATCTGGTGATGATGAAAGATAGAGAAGGGTTATGGTTGGGAACAACTGAAGGATTTTGGTGGATGGGGGAACTTTCTTATTTCTGAGACATTGTCTAGGTAGATCCCTTAATTGCCTGTGATGGTAGAAAAGCTGTAGGAAAATCTGTCTACTCCTAATCTTTGCATGTTTTATGTTGCATACTCTGTCTGCAAATTGTTGTACCACTTCTCCTTCTAGGCTATAGTGTTAATCAGCTTCGACAAGCAGAAGTGAAAATTATAAGTACTGAGATCTGTAATAGTAGACAAGTATATGGTGGAGTGATAACACCTGGAATGTTGTGTGCTGGATACTTGGAGGGGGAAGTGGACGCTTGCCAGGTAAGTTTGTTTATAGGTAATAATAATAAGAAACTAGGTGGAGTGGAAACATGTTTTCTAGAAATAAAATACACTTTAGGGAGTCTGAAGTTTATGGGTTTCAATATCTCGACAGATGCAAATGAAGAGCTGCATGGCTCATGGGCTGAAGTCTGAACTTCAGTGCTTGGAGTTTATAATGCACCTATGAGAGAATACGAATGTAAGGGAGTGGACTGGGAGAGACTGAATTAGACATGGGCTGTCAGCCTCTGTCTTACCAGTAAACTGTGTGAAACTTGAATTATAGCTGAGGTCTAGAGAAAAATACCTGTCAGTTGTAACGCAACAATTTAAGACTCGGATTAGTGAGGTGAACACTGTTTGCTTTGTTCTTACCTGTTGACATTTTTCTCCTTAGGGTGACTCTGGTGGGCCACTGGTACATGTGAACTCCAGAGGAATCTGGTATCTTGTGGGAATAGTGAGCTGGGGAGATGAATGTGGAAAGCCAAATAAACCAGGAGTGTACACACGAGTGACTTACTACCGAAATTGGATCCGCTCCAAAACGGGCATCTGAAACCTGGAGCAGGTTAAGTTCTGTGGGCTGTGTACAGCTATTCCTCTGACACATTCTACTTTGTGGTCACTGTCTAAAGAGCTGCTGACTTAGCTTGTGGTCATGTATCCAAGCTTGGAGTAGTCTAGGACTTGAAATTGGTTTGGTCTGCAACCAGATAGGAATGGACTTTATTCATGTGACAGTTGTTTGCTCAGGAAGTAGTCTGTCAGAGGGACAACTACCTTCGTCTATATGCAATATACGGACCCTGTTTTCTCCATGGTCAAATGCCTTGGCTCAAGCTCTGATACCCAGGCAAAGTGTTTGAGCCCAAACAATCATCTACCAGCATCCAAGACAAGTTATAACTGAAACGTGGCCCATCCATTTGCTGTGTGCTCACAAGGCCCTATCTATCCATAGACAAGCTACAATTCAGCTCTTGACTCCAAGGCTGCTGCGCTTCTGAATTCTTGAGCTTTTTCCTGCATCATTCCAGGGAGTGTACTATAATGAAGAATGGAAGATAGCTTAGAGAAGTCCTGGTTCCTAACATCGAGTTGGACTCTTATTTAAGTGAATAGAGAATTTTTCCTTGCTGTGTTTTCCTGAAAATGAATTTGTGGAAAACACCAGCTTGTGTCCACCTTCTTTGACCAAGTGTATGCGTGCCCACTCATCGCTTCATGTAAGCAGCCTCTACGACAGTATTTGCCATGAGAGTGGCTGCTGGACTTAAGACCGAAAACCACTTTATGTTCATACCAGTCTGTTGTCACATTAGAGTATTTGGCTGAATTAATTTCCATTTTTAACTATCCAGATTGTATTTCTCTGAATAAAAGCCCTTTGCTTTTTGTGCAGGATGGACGATTGTAACAATATTGGTATGACCATTGTCAAAAAAACCCGTCTCAAACTGCTTATTTTTGTGAATGCTGTTCTCAAGTCTTTATTATTGAATATGTGCATCTTCAGCTGTATCCTGTAAAAAAAAAAGAGGTTTTTTATTACAGTGGAAATACCCATCTCCTTCAGAGCAGGGCAGAACTCCTGACTGACTCACTAATCTTATGTAAAGATCTCTCTCTTCTGATGGAAAGTAGGAATTGCCTGTGTTGCATTGTCAGACTGTAGCTAACTCATTTGATCTCAACCACACAAACCTCATATTCTCTCTGACTTGATGTTTTCAGGAGCCCATGTTTCTGTCTGCCAGGTAGGTCTCAAAGACTTTCTACAACTCAGCAGCAGAACACACTAATTCCTGGTGAAGATGCTTTTCTTGGTGAGTCTGCAGGTTCTCCAACACTTTATGTGCTGTGGACTTAATTGCTAGATAATGAGCCACTCAACTGCTCTCTTCTCCCTCTGTGGTCAGAAGAGGAAGAACTTGGTAGAGGAGCTACTGGCCCCACTGCCAATACTTGGAGCTGGTCCAGTGCACCAAGAAGAGTCTTACACAAGAAAATGCTAACAACAGGCTTTTCGTGTGCTCTTACTTAAAAAGAATAGGAGAAAGGCCCCCAGTGGTTACAGTCTTAGGATCAAAGTGTTGTCCAAGTTCAGCACAAGTCAGTTGACATAATCAATGGCAGTTCAGGGACCCCCTCTGACCGTGCAGCTCACTGCAAATGCTGCCAAAGAGAGCAGCAATCAATCCAGTTAACAGAAATATTTTGATTACACATCCTGTGATCTGACTGTTTACCAGTATGTAGATCCATACTCTTCTAGAGACTCACTGGAGATACTGGAATATTTGGATCCCCAGAGAAGGTCTGCAGCTGTTGTATGTTCTATAGTTGTGTATACCTGGCATTTAATTTTGTTTTTTGCAGGGAACTTTTCTCTTGGAATGTTGTGAGCTTCAGAAACAAAACTTGGTGGCTTAATTTCTACATAGGGAGTAAAAACTGTCAGACTGGTTCCATAGGTCCGAACCCAGCAAATCTCATTTTAGTCCCTTCAGTATAACATGACTTTGAAGTATATTGATTGTAAAGGAAGCTCAAAATCGATGTATGACAAGTATATATGAATTTTTTTTTCTTGGCAGTAGCAATTATCTTACCAGGATGATGAATGAAATATGGTCTTTATGAAGAAAAGCATCATTACAAGATACCATGGATTTCCAGTTTTCAAAGTACTCTAGGCTTGGGTTTTCAAAGTGCAAAATGGTTTCCCCATCCTGCTGGATTTCACTGTAACTTGAACACTTAGAGTTTTTAGTCTTTAAAATACCAACTTTCTGGCTTGGTTCCCCAAAACAGGTAAGTAGATGTCCAAAAAATTAATTTTGCATCTGCAAACTTTCTGATTGTGCTTCTTCTGGGTACAATATCTGAAAGCCTTAAGCATTTGCACTGTATCAAGTGCTGCAGTCAATCTCATTCTCCAAAGAGGTGCACACAAAGCTGAAAAAGCGAACTTGTCATTTGCTTAAGGAGCTGCAGGTTCTGAGATCTACCTGATCTGCCTTAATGCCAAGTGCCATCACAGTGCAACCAGGAGGATGGGGGTGAAGAGGACCTGGTATCTACATGGTATATGTTTTGGAAGCCTTTATTTTGGACTGCCTTGTGGAGTTTTTCCTTGTAGCAGCTGGAAAATTCTGATCCAGTTTCCTCTGGAAGCTATGTAGTTGTAGTTTACATGCTCTGAGTCCTCTTGATGATGCAAAGCAGTGTAAATGGTGACTATCAAGAAGAGCACTTAAAAGGACATCCCTCATCCACTCGGAATGTTGGTGTGGATGGATGTGACGGGTCTGAATCCCTTACTTGTGGCAAAAATACGCTGATCTCATCCTTGTCTGGCTTTTCCTGAGGGAAATTATGGAAACCTGAAGCCAAAACTTCTTATCTGGTTTAGGTGGTCTAGCAGATTTGTATACCTTTTAAGCTGCATTCTCACCTATTTGTGAGGAATGAACATTTTCACTCAAGGCAGAATGGGATGTATCTAACTATACAATCATGCATGACGCACAGGAATGTAATTTATATGTAAATTTAATAAAACCTGTTAAATTTACCTTCTGTTTTCATGTACTTGCTAATTTCCTGCACCACAGCAAGCTACTGTAAGTTGGAGACTCCTCTGTTTTAGAATGTGTTACTATGATCCTATACCATGGATTTATGTGCTGACTTTTATGTAGTCTTAATCATCTGACTTTACTGACTTGTTTGAAGAGTATAATGGGGAGAAGAACATAACTATTAGAAGAGCAAAACGTCATCCAGACTTGGACAGAATTTACCCACTTGGCCAGAGGTTATCCAAATTTATGTGAAGGTAAATAGGTCCCATGTCATCCACTAGAGGGTGAATCGTATTGTACAAGAGCCTTAAGCTCTTGGCTGCTGGTGGTGCTCTCTCAGCTAAGTAGAGAGGAGCAGGACAAGGCACTGTGTCCTGCTGCCTTGGAGGATGCAGAGATGCCATATAATATTCTTGCAAAGTCTGGGGGGGCTACAGCCTTTCAGTTTTAAGCATAGGCATCTGCAGCACTGGGTGAGTTTCAGCCTTTTCTCCCATCAGAAAGCTGGCATCAGATGCTCTCCTTTAAGTACAGCGGGCTATGGCTGCGAGAGCAAGGGGCTGAGCAGGTTTCGTCTGCTTACCTGTAATACCAAAGCCAGAGCTTTGTCCTGTGGAAAAGTAGACTGGAAAGGTAAATTGTGAGGTATTTTTGGTATCATGGGTCTGTTTTCTGAGCTCGTCAACCTTCTTGAAAACAAGATAGCAAAGAGCAGCAGTAATTTTGAGAATTTGATAGGATGGAAGGTTTGCAGTGGTATGTGGCTGCTTCTTGCTTTGATCTCCCATTTTGACAATTCCTGATGATTCTTGTGGATTGAAAACACTGATCAGATTTCTTCTTGTTCCTTTCCTGTCAGGTTGGGAATCTTGGTACAAACTGTACCATACCCGGAGCTAGAGGAGACAACCCAAAGAACCCAGAGAAGATGACACCAGGTCATCTTCATGCTTGACTCTTAGATGCCATATCCAGCGCTGTTATCCCAAACTTGCCTGGCCCTGTAGGGCATGGAAGGGAAAACAATCCATTCTGTGCCACCTAGGTAGAAAACAGGTTACCTGGGAGTGAGCTCAGCTAGAAGGTCTCACAGGGAGGCAGCAAACCAAGCGGGACCCTCATTTGGTACTGTGCAGTCCTGCCTGATGCATGCTGCATTTTTCAGTGACTAATCTCCTGAACTGTGTCTGAAAGGACAGCCAGAGTCAAAACAGCTGGGGGATGGAGGTCTTGAACATGATTTTCCTATGTCAAATTTAGTCTATGAAGTCTTGAAGGCTAATGCAGTGTATGATAAATCATGAAACCACTGGATCACATGTAGGATTTTGTATGCTGCTGCAGAGTAAACTAGAACAGGTAATAACTCTTGTGGAAAGTGTCTCAAAGAGCCAGACTCCACTTGGCTTCCACCAGGTAACTTAGCTGCTAACAAATAATATGAAATCAAATCCAAGCTACCTATCTTCTGCGGATGTAGAGATGTAAGAAAAGCCTTGTTTTGTGTATGCTGCTTTCCACAGAGATCTGTCTAAGTGCTCCCAGTCAGTCCCTCTTGCACTTCGGATGTGTGAAACAATGCTGCTCTTCTTTTGTTTAATTTGATCTGTGCCTGTAAAGGATTTACTTTTATTTTCATGGGCCTTGTTCTTTGTAGCCTAGTCTAAGTACCTCAGACACTGTCTCTTTGGAGATGCTGTGTGCCTTCACAGGGAGCAGAGGATTCGTGCAGTAGATGTAGAGACTGGTTAGTTACCCTGATGGAAGAAAATGCAGGCTGTCCTGTTTCACTGTACCAAGCAGCAGCTCTGTCTGGGCAGCTCCAGGGGACAGGCACACGTGTGCCACCTTTTTGCCTCAAATGGGGTGACAGGCTATGAATTCTTTTTTAATGACTCTGGCAGTGGGGGACTTCTACTGTCTAAGGGTGTTGCTGGTATTTTGGGCTGGCATCCCTGGCTGCAACTCAGACGGGTGTAGCAGTTTCTGTTACAAGGGTTGGAAAGAGGAACTATTTGGAAAGCAACCAGGACAGGATCCAGCATACTTCAGAGCTTGAGGCCATTTCTATAGCATCTGAGAGCCTCCATGTGTTCAGTATCTCAAAGCTGATGGGCACGTAATAAAATCTGACCCCAAGTGAGTTTTCAAGGCTCAGGATAAGGACTTGGCTTCTCTCCCAGCCCTTACATTGGCTCTAGAGAATCATTCTATCCTTTTAGTGGATATTCTGGTTTTGTTTTTCTACTTATCAGTTATTAACTGCCATCAGTTATTAAGAGCCTTACCAGGCATTTCATGTAGTAAAGGAAAACATGCAATAATAAACTGGTGAACTTTTTCTGTCAAAACAGCAAAGTTGTGCAGCATTTCCACAGCTGAAGTTAAAAAGTATGAAGAAATGTAGCTCATTCAGATCTTCCCCTGAATTTTGAAGGTCAAATGCAAGACATATTTGTGTTTTTCAAGAGAGGGAGGCCTGAAGCCATAACTGAGCTGTCAAGGTGTGCTGATGGAAAAATGAGTGGACCAGGGAAGGATTTCATTGCAGTGTACCAGTTTCGTCTTATCAGATGCTCACAGAATCACAAAGTAATTTAGATTGGAAGGGATGTACAGAGGTCACCTTGTCAAAATCCCTGCTCAGAGCAGCTCCAATTATTTCAGGTTGTTTAAGGCCATGCTGTTTAACAGCACTTCTGTCAGTTCTGTAAAATATCACTGGCAAGAACAATCACTTCTCAGTGTAAAAGTAGCGACTGACTGTTGTCTTTGGTTTAAAATTTGTGGCCTGGGTTGAGTAACTGGCAGACAATTATGTAAAACATCTTTGCTTGTAAATTCCGAAGATGTTATTGCTACAGGACTGGCCAATGGTCTTTTCTAGAGGTATTCTTTGTCTTTACAGCCTGTGAGCCTGTGTAAGTATGCAAACATAAACCAAGGAAGTCTATTATTACCATTCTTAGGCAAGCAGTCTGTCTGACCGGCTGGGCTGACTTTGCAGGGTTAAACTGAGAGAATGGTCATTACATCTTTTTACACTTTCATTCACAAAATCCTGTGCACCCACATTCTCAGATTTCCACCCTACACTTTGACAGCTAGTTTCCGTCCTGCTTCCCTAGTATTAACCAAAAAGATTAGTAATTACCTAGCTTACTGAATAACACCCTAATACCACGCACTTTGCAACTTGATAATTTATTGTTAGGAAAATTATTCCTTAATTATTGTCTTTTCTTGGCCTGTCTGTACCATTGTTCCTGGGGGACATGTATGTGTAAATTGATTTTGCATTCTGATGCAAAACACTGACCCAGGCAAGTGTATTTCCTTGTTTCACACTGTTTGGCAGGACAGCTCATTTTACTGGTTAATTAATTTGAAAACAAAAGCAACCTACTTAAAGTTTTATTAGGCAGATTGCAAAAAATTCTTGATTGTAAGAAAATGGAATAATTTCTTTGTAATACCTTAGTTATTCATATTCTGGAGTAGTAACAGGAAGGTCTGTGCTAGTGTGATCTGAAAGTTACCAGAAGTTCATTCAGTTCATTCTGTTATCCAAGACCTTTCCTCTAGCACTTCTTCCTGAGACCCTTTGCAATTCTAATGAATGCTTTTCATTCTTGTTCAAGGCTCAAGATTTCAAATAACTCTTGTCTCAAAATCTAGATGTTTGGTAAAACCTACTTCTCCTGTATTTTTTGGGTGACCCAGGTGGTTAGAGTTGGCCATTGAACTTCTGCACACACCAGGAACAATTCTCCGCATCTCACAGGGTAAATGTTTCAAGGGCCATCTTTTTCCAGTGTTTCCCAGTGTAAAAAAGAAAAAAACTCCAAAGATTTCTAAGGTATTTTCTTGACTCCTGCATTGAAGTGGTTTGCAATCAACCTCCAACACTCCATTAAGTGCTGGAGTTCCTTTGGGGGGGTGTGTGTTTCTGGGTGGAGAAGGGAATCCTTTGTGCACAATCTTTTTTGAGTTTTACTAATTTTGAAAAAGAAAATAACAGGGCGGGGGGTAGGCCCAGGGAGAATATTAGTACTTGACAGGTACACGTGTATTCAGTCAGTAAAGCCCCAAATGAGGCAGGTAACTGCAACAATGCCCTTTCTACAGGGAGTGAGGAGAAGCCAAAAAATCCAATTGATTTCATCAAAGCAAAGCAAGAAATCAAGGTCAGAGAAATAGCAGATGCTCTGCAGCAGTGATCAACTTTTCTCATTGTCCTCAAAATGGTCTGCCCACGTGCTTATAAAATGGCATTGAAATGCCTGTGAATGGGCATCTTTGGGGAAAGATGGAAAAGGACTTGGTATGATCAGGTAAAATTTTCCTCTTGCCTTTTTTTTTTTTTTTTTTTTTTTTTTTTATTCCCTCCCTTTATATGAGCTTGTTTCTGGAAGATAGTAAGTGTTTCCATAAAAATGACTGAAACCTTGAGACTTCTTTGGAAAATCAAATGCTTCAAACTTTTGGGCGCAAATGCAAATGCATCAAAACCCAGAAACCAGAGGTTTGGTTTCTGGTAATTTTACTTTCTGGTTTGGGATTTTAGATGCAAGTGCAGGTTTTCTCACTAGTGAATCTCTACTTTTTCCCTTTCCAGCTGGCTCTGAAGAAACACATTTGTGCTTGGAGAAGGGAATTCCAAGGAGATTGGTGGCCCTTTTCACAGAGTAAGCATTTTCCACAGGCGGGGTTATGCCAACCATTAAATGACTAACATGTAATTAGGAGGCTGGATACTTATAGTTGTCTTGTCCCTGATGCCAAGGGAGTCCAGAACAGCTGTGGATGAGTGAGCACCAAGGTAGATCAGGCTTGGCTGACCAAGCCATTTACATCCATATTTGTTTTTGTGTTGGCTATCTCAGAAGAGAAGTGACTTAGCGTTGTGGTCAGTGTGGTGCCTCTCCCCTGTGGGTTTTACAGCGAGTGTATGGTAGAAGGTGCTGCTGCTCAGGAGACAGAAAGTTGGACAGAAAGGGAGTGCTGGAAAAGGGAGATCTCACGCACTTCCTGTTCCACTGTAGTGAAGAACAAGTCTTCTTGCTTGGGCCGGTTTATCTGCTCACTCCATCTCTGCCTGCCTGGGGAGCTCTTTGATGCAGAGCTGATCTGAAGGTTGCAGTCTCCTTATCAACTCCATGCTTACCTCTGTTTGTTTTTATTCTGAAGTTCGTTCCCTCATTTTGCAATAACCCACAGGGTGCTGGGTGTTGCGCCAGCTGTGCCTCAATGAAGGATCTTCATTCAACACCTTTCCCTCCCCGTCACACCAGTCAATGCGACTCCTGCATTTTCCAGCACCATTCGCTGCGCAGACCAGACTTTAGCAAAGTCTTCGTTGGCGGTCAGAAAGGCTACCAGACCTACCGGGACCTACCATGGGACCTTCAAAAGTAGGTGGCATGTTTTAGCTCAGCTAGTCTAACTTGAAGGTGTAATGGTGGTAAAGGATACTGTCTATGGGAAAGCTTTAGGATAGATATACAGAAGAGAAATCTGTTTGTTCTCTTGCCTGATTTTGGAGCTCATTGCTCTGTCGCTGCCTCTGTCTTCCTCTTAGACCTAGGGTACATCAGGGATCTGTCTGAAATGTTCAGCCTGAAAAGGGGCATTAGAGGGAAAGCTAAACAGTAAACTGCAGGCTGAATGGGAGGTTTTGGAGATTGTGGACTGGATGAAAAGAGTAACATGTGGCTGGAGTGAGAAATGCCAAGGGAAATCCTTCTCCACCATGGCCAGGAGCACAACCATTTGCCGTCCATTTAGAAAGATGATGTGATGGCTCAGGTTGACATTCACCTTTCCTCCCTGTGACCATCTCATCCTGCCTCCAGCAGGCTTTTATTGCAGCAGTGCAGAATCCAGGAAACTCTTTTGTGTCAAAATCAAATGCAGTAACATGATTTTTGGAAACTATGGGTTTTGATCAGGTCTAGTTGCAATAACATTTCCACCAAATCCTGCAAAAAATCCCAGTCAATTCTGTGATGGCAGCACAACCACATGAGGGGAACACTATAGGGGTTCATCATTCTGGTTTTGGCCCTTGTATTTTATAAGGAAGAATCCATATTTCTCAGGAGTAATGAATTACGAGGTGTTCTGTTTCTGAAAGTATTTTGTGCAGTCAGAGATGCTGGACACCCTTAGTTTTGTTTTACTGTAAAAATAATTAAGGCAGTGCTGAAAAGTTCAGAGTATTTTTACAAAAATAAGTCTTCCAGCTGCAACACTCTACTATGCTCTGTTGGGTCAGAGTAGAGATTGTGTCACAAGTGTACAGCAAATGTCTTGGAATTTATTTCTGTTCAACACACTGGGTTCTGGATTCACATGGCAATGGGGGATACTCAGTCTCCCACGAGTTTTTTTCTTGTTGTTGCCTCAGAAGGTGATGAAGCTTAGAAGTTTGATCTCAGAAACAAAATCCCAAAGAATCTGAAATATTTTTTTAACATCCTAATTATTTGGCTGGATGGCTGAATTTTTGTGTGGATTGTTAAAAATTAAAATATTACTCTCCTCTCTGGCATTGCTTTGGGCAAATGGCTGCAGGCGATTGCAAGGTACTACTTATTTTTTCCATCCTCAGTATTTTTAAAAATTGGATTTTCTAAATAATTTCTGGGCATGCTGAAATAGAAACATTGTTTCTGGATGGACAAAAATTATTATTGATGCATACTTCGGTGTTTTTTCTCATTTTGTGGGAACAATATAATTTTAGTCAATACAATGTCGTCTTTGCCAAGAGAAGATGGATTTCAGCTTTTTGTTCTGTGTTCCCCAGCGGTACCCTGCTCAAAACCCCAAGATCCCCTGCCCTGTTTAATATCCACAAATTAAAAGTTATGCCACTCTTACTGCCAGGTGAGGAAGAAATCCCCATCAGTTGTGAATACCAGTTTGTGTGTGTTAAATAAAGAGGGAAAACTAAGTGAGAGTTCTCTACCTAACAGAACTGAAAAACCATGTTGTTTTCTAGTTAGAGGTAAACCTAGTTGCCAGGTCTTGTTGATGTATACAGTGGTGTAAATAATTTTAATAACAGTGTGCTAGAGGGTAGTTAAACGACATCTGAATACAGTTTCTTTACCTCCTACTTAGGAAAGAATTTAATTGTTTAAATGGTTGTTTAAATTATTATAAAATCTAAAGTACATTAATGAAAAATCTGTGTTGGATAGTTAAATATTTTCATGTTTGGGAAGGGGTGGAAACTGCCTGGTCTTAATCAAAGCCCCTTTGTAATCTGTTAGATGCCCAGAGTTCTTTGCTGTGCAGGGATGTGGATTTGAGTGTGGAGCTGTAAGCTTTGCTGTTTGAGCTCATCGTCCTCTGCCTTAGTCCCATATAAGAGCGGTGTTTCAGTATTAGATTTATCCAGTTCCAAGATAACTCTTTTCAGAACATTTCAAGCTAAGTTGGAATGTGTGCTCCCTAAAATCCTTCAGGAAGCAAAGCTGCTAAGGAAAACTAGGCGGAGTAGACAGCCTTGCTGGTCTTGTCCCTCTGTTGTGCTGTGTCCTGCAGTCTGGAACGCAAGTGCAATGTCCTATCTGTAACTTCCTTGTGAAGATCTTGTGCCCTGACAGGGTGAGGTACAGAGTAGCTGGCATTGTATATGGTAGTCTAAAAGTGAATATGCATGTGGAAATGCAGTGCCACTCACACCAATTTGTCATGCAGTAGGTGGGCAATATGAATGCAAATTACAGACTGTTGAGGTGTAGCAGGAAATAGATACCAGCCCTGGTGCAAGAACACTCATATGCCATTGGCATTAATGGGAGTTAACTTTGATTATTGTAGGAGGCAGATGTGGTTCCTGCCTGGTGCCAAACAAGAACTTATTCTGTCAGTTTGTCCCAGAGTACATCCTGAGTTTAGAAAACCCTAGGGAAATACTTTTGATTCTGGTACACTCTACACCTCATTTGACTCATAGAGAATTGCTTCCATTTGTGTTTTGTTGCCACATGTGCTCAGTTTCTGGCCATTTTAGACAGGAAAACTAGAATGAGACAAGATCTTCTCCTGAGCCTTAAAATCTAGTCATTTTCATTCACTGAGCAAGCCCCAGTGTAAGATGCCCTTTTCTGGCACCTGCTATTCCTCTTAGATGATGTTTCAGAAGTGTTTCATTTATTGATTTTTTTCACAGGCAGTTTTATGATTGAGCATTTTGGGTCAGCATAAGATTTTAAAATCAAGGCATTCTGCTTCCACCACATACTCCTTCCGTGTTCGTGTTTCTGATTACATACAGATCTCCATTTTAAACGGAGCCAAACTAACACAAAGCTTGGGATGGCTTAGTTTGACATGCTTCTGATATAAGACAATCTGAAAGCTTCATGTGGTCTGTGGACAAACTTGGTAATGACAGGGGGACAGATTTTACACAGAACTGAACATGGAAATTTTCCAATTTCTCTGCTGCTGGACAATTTCCTGGGGTTTCAGTATCAGCTGAACCACTTGTCTAAGGATCTTTCTCTAATTTCAGCAGCATTTTTCTCGTGAAGAAATTTGTGAAAATATGTTGCTAGATTACAGCATCTCACTGTTTATCTACCCAGCCTAGTTATTGTTTATTGTATATCCTGGTTTAACCCCAACCAGAAATTAAGTAACATGCAGCCATTCACACACACCCCCCACCAGCCCCAGTGGGATGGGAAGGAGATTCAGGGAAAAACCAGTACTGAGCATGATGCTCTATGGTATCATGGTCAACTGTCCTGGCCATGCTCCCTCTCAGTTCCTTTTGCCCCTGCTCACTGCCAGAGCGTGGGAAACTGAAAAGTCCTTGACTTACAATAAGCACTACTGAGCAACAACTAAATCATCAGTGTGTTATCAACATTATTCTCACATTAAGCCTAAAACACAGCACTGCACCAGCTACCATGAAGAAAATTAGCTGTATCCCGGTTGAAATTAGGACATAAAGTATAAAATACAGGAAAATGTATTATTGTCCAGAAATATAAGCTTCTAAACCCCAGGGGAAGTTGGATACTTTGGGTCATATTCTGAGTAGACATAAGCTGTCACAAACTGTGATGATCACAGAAGGGCTGGTCTGTTGTATCAGACTTGCAGAACTCCTTCGTAGTGATGTTCAGTATAGTTTTCATATACCAGTAAACATATTTAAGTAAACAAATTAAAACACATTACTATCCTATTATTTGTGTATTCGTATATTACAATTATTGCTAAGGCTGATAGTGGTTTTTATAAATGTTTTTTTCCTCAAAACACCTTAAGAGAGAGGTGCTACACGTATTCTAAAACAGTGGAGAAAATTTGTCAATCTAAGTATGTCTCTCTTATACGACTAAAACCAAAGGACATATAATAGCCCACGAGAGATCATCTCTAGGTGACTGTTTTGGGCTTGGCTTTTCAGCTGTCTGTCCTGTCAGCACCTTTCTTGAGCAGACACTGCCAGTGAGTGTATGCCAAAGCAGAGCCTGTGCTGTCTTTCCTGGTTCATGCTGACTTAGCTAGACATGGTCTCTGATATGAAGCTCACTGCAGGTAATGGAGGGTTCCACAGGTGTCCAAGTGTGCTTTCAGCCCCAGTGAGGAAGACTTTTGAGGTTTTTCCTCTGAAGCAGACATTTTGACTCATAGAAGGCAGTTGTAATTCTGCTTCTTTGCAAGAAGTGAATATAAATTCCAATAGGTAAAAGACGCTAACTTCTTTTGTAAACAAACAGTTTCAGGCTGGAGTGAGGCAAGTGCACACATGATTTATTTAATGAAGTGTTTATTATTTGTTTACTGAATGGTACTCTTAATTTTTAATTTTTCTTTGACACTGATTTTTTCTCCTGATACTCCTCTGTTACAAAACGTTGACAGACATTATTAACTGTGTCCTTCTTATGTCTGTCTTGTAAAACGCAAAACAGGAGGGATCTCTCTGGCTCTGTGTTTGTTGGTGTGAGCTCCTTGTGGAGGATAATGTTCCTGGAGGTCTTCTCTGTGTGTGATGGGAAGGAACACAAGTATGGAATGCAGGGCTCCAGATTACCTACTACTGTTCAGGAAAGGTCTCAGTGGGTATTTCTAGGAAAATGAGTCAGTTGGAAAACCAAGACTGTGTTTGGAATTATTAGAAAACAAAGAGAGGCGAAACAAGTAAAATTGTCATGGCAATGTGAGCAATTTTATATCATTTTTTGTTGTTTTTCTCTGTCAGCAAATATTTCACTTCTCTTCCTCATAGGACAAATCTTAGTCTGGGACTTGGCAGTCTTCTGCCAAGAGATGAAACCCAGTCTGTGATTGCAATGTGTTTAAGATTACTGCATGGGCATGGTTGTCTGGGAAAGAGCAGAGTTTCTGGGGAAGAGGGAAGGACCACTTAAGCTGCAGACAGAAAAGCCCTGTCAGAAAGCCCTCTGAAGTCAGTGGAAAGCTTTCAGCTTCAGGTATTTGGTTCAGGCTTAAAATTTTCATTTCCATTTCTGCTCTGGAGGACTTCAGTGATCTCCCCAAATGGTGTGTTTTTAATCCTACTGTGCATTTATAGGCTACGCTCCCTGTTCCCTCTCTTGGAGGTAGACAGTTCCAAAGGAGTTAAAAAGGACTGTTAGACTCTTGATCTGAGAAAATAAATTCCCACTGCTGAACTTTATCAGCTCTCTGCAGAGTATTCAAGCCCTGACACGTCATCACATGGATTGAAGCTGTTTCAGTTCTGGCATGGTTGCTTCTCTTGTGTGTATTGAACCCCTGTAAGTACTGTTCAGTTTTACTCAGTGGGACATGTTGTCAGATACAATAATTAATATTTGAGGAATGAACCTCAGGAGATACAGTAAAGCAGCAATAAAGCTCAAAGTTAATGGGAATGGAAAAGTATCAGTTCAATGATCTTTACGGGTTTGTCTCACGGATATTTTTGAAAACCTGGATTTGAAATCCTCCTGGTCTGCAGAATGTCTATTCAAATGGGGAAGCATCCAGATGGTACAGCCTAATCAAGGATATTTTGCTCAAAAATACCTTTTGTTTCTAAAACCAATTTTTTTTTTCAAAAGAAATTAGGAGCGGAGAATAAAATTTAACAGGTGTTTCATGCTTATGTGTAAAAGGAAGGGAAAAAGTTTATTCAGACAAAACAAAAAGAAAAAAGACATCCAAGTTCCCAACAGTAATGCCCCCTCTCCATTAAGTGACTTTCTAAGATGTATTTATCAAACAGCTTCTTGTTTGAGGAAATTCAGTTTAGAAGCTGGTGCTGAGACCCCTTTGCACCTCTTTGAAATGATGCTCTCAAACAGGTTTCATGAATTAAGTGAAAGTCACATGTGTGAGTAAAATTACACACGTGAGTAACCGTTATGGACTGGGGTTTGTCTTTGACAAATGATAACACGGAACTTGAAAGAAGAAATAAAGAAGAAGAGTTATAAAAAAATGTTACAGTATGTAAAAAAAAATGCTGAAAAGGTTTCAAATTTATAGTGCTCTATTTAACTGTGTCCCAGTCATGTTACTTTGGTCTGAAACCGCTGTTTTGCTGATATGATAGGCAGTAATTTCTTCAGGCTCACCTAGTGCGGTGTAGAGGTGGCATTCAGCCTTTCAAATGGGCTTCTCCAACCCAACATTTTGGTTTGGGGCTATGCCAGGATCATTATAGCTGAAAGACCTTCTGAATGTTTTCCTTCTGTGCAGCTTAATCAAGACAACTACCTTTTAAATGACAGTATCTACAAGAATACAAGAGTAGGTTATCTTAAGTTAAATGCAATTTTTTTGGTTGTTTTGTTGGCTTTTCCTGTAACTTTGTCTCACTTCAAACATAATAGACACATTTGCAAAGCATATAAGCCATGCAAAAGACTACTAGCTGTAGTGGTGGGGAAAAAAACCCAACAAACTGTAAACCAACAAATGCACATGAAAAATTAAAGTTGAATTCACCACTGACTTTATGGTTTCACCTAAAAGCTACTACTTAGAAATATTCTTATTAACAAGTCCTGACTACTTATACTTGCTTATTTTTAATTTCTCCAGTTAAAGTTCTAAGGCAACTTCCATACAGTAGTCTGAGAAATAATTTTGGAGCTCTTAACAAGACTATTTAATTTGCTTTTTTTTTTTTTATGGATTCACAGATGCATTTTGAATCAAACTCGATGAGAGGTTACTAGGTGTTTTACAGGGTGGCAGGAGGGAAGGAAACACTAGATAGGAGAAGCAGGACAAGTCTCAACAGATCTGAGTGACAAATTATTATTCCCATTCTCATTCAATCAAATATCATGATATTTGGCCTAAGTCAGTTGTTTTCCAGGTCACAGTAATAAGGCTGTAATTGTAAGGCATTGCAATAGAATTAGAATGAAATATCAGGACCCACTTCGGTATTTATGTACCGTGCACACTGTGCTTGCTGTCTTTCTCCTGCACTGCAAACAATTGCAGTGATTGCTTGCAATTATTTCAACTTATTTTAATGCATTTAAACTTCTGGCTCATGAGATGTATGTTCTGGGAGTGAACTATGTATGTGGAAACTCACTGAGGTGTCTTGCAGCCTCAGAAGAGGATCCCTGCAGCCTGTTTTCCTATGGTAGGCTATATCTTAACCTGAAGGTGGGTATGTCTGCATGAGTGAGGTATCTGACTCTACAATTAAGAACTCTTTGCCAAAAATTGTTGCTTCCTCTTCTGTATTTTTTGTAATAAAGTAGAAAAATGGCTTTAAAGATCTTCAGGTGTCTTTGAGTTTATAGACAAAGGCAGAATTTGCTGTAACCAACTTTTTTCAGGTAGTTTTTGTTTAACTATAGTACTGACTGTCCATTGACTTTCCTTGAGTTAATTTGGATTAGCACCTGTAATTAAGAGCACAGCAGAGAGAAGTATCTGGTGAGGTTTCCTACCTGTGTCTGCTCACATGTCCTTGCCCTTCCCTGTCATTCTATCACTTCAGCAAATACTGCTTGAAGCAGTGTTTTCTTCTTGCTTTTAGATTCAATCTAAGCAAAACAGGAAGCAAAGGCTGGCCCTCTGAAATCTCTTTCTCTTTTTTGTCCATCTATGCTTTGAAGGCTGAAATGGGTTGAGCAGCTTGAATAATGTATAGATATGTACTTAACAAATCAGAGGGTGCTTTTTACCAATTGCTGTATGAAAGTTCACCTAGCTGAAGATTAAGTTTTATTCTTGCAGATATATAGTCGGGAGTCACATAAGAATCTTAGCGGGGCTCCTATTTAATTTGGCCCTAATAATAAAAAAACCAAACCCTCAAACCTGTCTGTGTTCTTTGACTTCTAGCACATCCCAACATCTATTTCAAAATAGTCTTGAGTCACGGTTTCATTTTCCAGGGTGTTGAAGGGTGAGAAGTCAATTAATATTGCTAGGAAGAATCATGTGGACTCATCAAGGGAGAAAACTTTACCTTCTTTTTTCTTTTTTTTTTTTTTTGGGGGGGGGGAGGGGGTGTGTTGTTAAATAGAAAAGAATATTTTACTAATTTCTCCCTTTGTTTTTCCTAATTTTCCCCAGAATTCATCAGTCAGCTATTAAAATAAGACATCTTGAGCCCCGGAAAATTGCTCTAATTGTTATTGGAACAGCAGTGGCAGCAGCTATCACCATTGGTCTCCTAGTTTATTTTCTGGCATATGGTAAGTTTTACATAATATATCACTGTTCCTATGCTTAGTGCATTTCCTTTGTGCCTGTTGTGCTGGGAGTTTTCACCAGTCTGTCTAAAGCTCACTTGGGGAAAAAACACTGATTTCTCCAGACCTCTCTTTCCTTCCTCATTTAGCATCTTTGCAGATCTCTTAGGAACATTTCCTGCTGAGCAGGGTGGTTTAGGGCTGTGGTTTATGTTGGCTTTCACTTGCTTTCACTTGTTTCACATTTTTTTCATGATCTACTTCTGTGATTAAGTCAACACATAAGTCTTCTGGTCTCCCTTACATGAGTGACAAACAGAGCCTTCTGCATGTCTGTCTGTGGTGTTTTGCTGTTCCCTGTTCCCGATCACTAGCAACTGCCTGCCAGGGCTTGGTGTTGAGTTGGCAGGCCAGGAAGAAAGGTAACTGAGCAGGAAGATGAAGCTTGTGATCCCGTGTGAGCCCCGAAGTGCTGTTGGTTGGCCACAAGTGTAACTGTTGGGGAAACTGGGCTTTGATCACCTAACTCAATTGAGTGCTTGCTACTGGGCTCCTAGCTTTTGGAAGCTGTATTTGAATGGGTTGGATATACATGAAGGCTCATCCACTTCCTAGATGTCTGGATATCAGTCAGCCCCAGGTGTTTTTCTAAAGTTCATTCATCTTGGTGCTTCGAGTATTGCCTATTCCTCTTCTTTCCCTTACAGATCAGCAGCTGTTCTATTACAGTGCCAATGTAAAACTCACCAACATCCGGTACAATAATGAATTTTCCAGGCAGTCCTCAGGAAGGTTTAGAGACCTGAGCGAGAGGGTTGAGAGACTGGTAAGTTTGGACCGTTGTGCCTTTCCATGAAGAAGTGTATGATAGTACAACAGTCATTAATGTGAACAGCACATTCTTGACCACAGGTGTCTGGTGTACCCTCGGCCCCCACGGTGAGCAGAATGGATTGCATGAGAGTTGTGATCACACCTGGTAGACCAGACACTTCCCCCTCTGTGTGTTCTAGTGTGTCACCTCTCTCTATCCCTGCAGTGGTGAAGTAGATATTGACAATAATGTCGTCTTCCTCCTATTTCACTGATCAGTTGTGTGTGTTCTCTTTTGCTGCCCTGAGCCTGGTTTTGTGATTTATGTCCCATTGTCTCTAAGGACAGCATTCTTTTACACCCTCTCCTTTACAGGGTGGGGAACTATACCTGTTGGGCTGTGACTGTATGCTGAGAAAACAACACACAAGCCCTTTTCCTGCGCCTTTGGTATGTTTTGTTGGGAAACCCTCCCACAAATAGCAGAGGCTGCTGAGTGGCTCTCAGTCATAGAGTAGCTATGGAAATAAATAGACACATTGCAATTTCCTTTCTTGTTTTCTCTTTGAGACACTACCCCACAAATGCTAATTACAGAGTTCATCTCTATACAACAATAAGCACGTGATTGTGCTTGTATCTTTTTGTGTTTCACTCATCAGAATCCGATGCATATCTCTTACCTCCCATTTGGCAACCATGCACAGGTGGCCAGTTCATAGGACAATTGATGCTTTGCTCCCCACTATCATTTAATTTAGGGCCATATCACTTGTCCACAACAAACTGTGAGCTGCGGTGTTCATTGCTCTGCAAAAGTAGGGTGCTGTGTAGGGATCTGGCAGTGCTAGCATCTCTTCACAGATCCACTGTTGAGGGCCTCAGAGATCTTAGTTATCCTCTTATCTGTGTGCATTTGTTTTCTTTCTACCCTCTTTGCCCGCTGGGGACCATACCATATTTCCCAAGATGAGCTTCTGTTGCATATCTGCATGTATAGAGTCTTACACAAGCTGTGTTCACCTAGGTGCTACTGCTTTACAACTATTACCTAATAATTGCAGGTTTTTAACCTTGTGATATAGGACCTTGGAGAGGGAATGTTCCCCCTGACCAAGAAGACATTGTGTCTTGCTGAGGTGGAAGGAAAGCAAGGACTGGGAAGAAGTCTGAGGAATAATGCTTCATCGAGTACAGTGTATCCCTTTCTCCCATTCCATTCCCTCATCATTTTTTAAAACATGTGGCTACTTTGGCAAAGAAACACTTATTTTAGCTAAAAGGTTCTTTCAGACAGTCCCCAATGCAGTCAGATTTCCTCTGAACATGGCTATCAATTTAAATGCTTAAATGGAAGCCAATGCTTTAGAAACCCTGTCTCCTCTCTGGGTGTTGAGCAGTTCTGATGGTAGTAACAGTAAATACCAATGCTGGTTGAGCAGTGAGAACCATTATTTCAGAGCATGTTGATTGTACCTGATAAGTAACACCATAACAAACATACAAAGAACTGTGTTGCCTTTCCTTCGTTCCTGTGACTTTCTTAAGAGTTGTCTTTAATTCAACCATTAAATTCTACCTTCCTCTTTTAAATTTTATGAACTCTTCGCTCTAATTTTAGGTCAGCTTATATAAATGGTCCCTGGCATAATCTTTGACTTTTTGTGGTTTTAGCTCCAGATGTTCCATCTAACAAGAATTTGTGAGACTGACAATTGTCCATAAATTTACTCAAAGCAACTTTGTACAGTAAAGAAACAATATGTTGTAAGTCTGATTTTATAACAGAAAAACTCACCTTGTGGTGATTAAAATCAAAGCAATCTTTCCAGACACGCACATATCCTCTTGATTTCTTGTCTCAGAACATCCGCATTTTTATTTTGCAGATTTTCACACCATCTCTTTAATAGAGGAGGAGATAATTGAGTTCTTTATCACATTTTCTGATTTGTCTGGATTTACTGAAATCCTTTGCAGTCCTTCCCTGGCTAGTGTCAGGATATGGATGACCAAGCCTTCCCATTGTCATAGTATTAAGGATACCTTAAGCTCATGTTGTGAAACAGTGAGTCAATGAAGATAAATGCAATGTCTTTCTCAACACTTGGTGCAAAGTGAACAGAAGTGAATCATCTCTGATAATCAGAAGCATTCAAATTACCTGAGTTAGTGCAACTCCCTGACAAGTGCTGCCTTCTCTGATCCCTTCCCTGATGCAGCCTCCTTCATTTTTCTCCAGAACAACCCTGAAAGGAGCTCTTTTCAGAGTTGATGTTTCACCAGGAAAAATGTGTTTGCTTCCATAGGGAAGTCTACAATGCCTTCCTTGGGATTGGCAGGAAAGGTCTTGGTGTTTGCTTTGGTTTCCAGATTTGAATAGTAACACCCATTGTGTGAACAACATTCCTGACTCTTATCTCATTGAAGGTGGGAGGGAATGCAGCCAGATCATGCCAGAGAGCTGATGAAGCTGGTGCACCAGTCAACATCTCAGGGCTGACTGGAAAGTCTGGAAAATGTCTTCTGGGGTGGAGCTGGGGGGGACTGAGGAACAGATGATGAAAGGTCTTTGCTCCTTGAGTGGCTTCCTGCAAGTGGCTGTGAGAGTTCCCTTTGTTCTCTCCTGAAAAAGCAGACCTGACTGAATGCCACTGGGAAAGAGATATTCCAGCGCACCAGAGCCTCCTTGTTTTTCTAATTGGGCAAGTCCTTCTTCCCTTGCCAAGCTAAAGTGCACTGTGCCAGACTGTCCCCTCTTACACTGGATAAAAAAGGCACAGTCACAGCCTTATGATTCTTTTGCCAAGGAGCCGCTATTTTATATGGGCTCACTTATTGTGTGGCTGATCTGCACAACTTTCACCCACTAGTTTTCTCCACCTCCTGCATCAGACCTTAATTTTTTTTCTTTTCCCACAAAATCTATTAATTCTTTTGGATTTTCCAAGAATGCCTTGGACACCCTAACTACTCTCTTGTGAAGAACATCCTGTGGGGAGATTTTCAAGCTTTACTTCTTCAGCCTCTCTGGCATGCTAAAGTCTGGAGAGAGTTGAGACAGCCAGATAGACCTGGGTGACTGGAATGATCCCAATTGCCTACTCTGGGCAGCTGCAGTAACTGCCCTATGTGCAGGAAGAAGGGTGAAGGGGCATTGTATCCACTGTGGAAAGTCATCTTTGATCCCAGGAGAAGATGTGCATTCAGGAGAGCTTGAAATGAGCCCATCTCAATGGGAATTGTCTCAGCTGAAGGCTGGCAAGTTTCTAGCTGTGAGAGAGAGGTGGATATCAAGCAGTCACAGCATGTGACCCCGTTAGTGCATTTCTGGTTGCTCAATAGAATCAGACACCAGGCTTTACCCTGCCCACCAGTGATTTGCAAATGCACTTGTTGGGTCTCTTTTGCCACTACAATAACTTTCTGATACTTTCTTCTGGAAGCTGTGAGCTTTCTCCTCTTCAATGACAGTCTATGCAACCCTTCTCCTTTCCCAGGCACCGAGTATTTCCCTATCTCCTTCTCTGCCCAGAACTATTCCCAGCCCTGATGTCAGGCTGCTTCTCCCTGCCTATTCTACGTGTCTCTGTCAAATCTTGTGTTAGACACTTTAGCCTTCCCAGCTTTTGCGGTTATGCCCTGTCTGTTATCCCCTATTACTCCTGCTCCCATGTGATGGTAAGCCAGGCTGGAGCTGGGTGGGTGAATGTTCCTCAGGTATGAGTACAGCGTGGCTCCCTCCTTGGCTAGTTGGGTGGCTGGGGGAGAGGTGAGGTGTTTGTTTTCCCTCCTTGAGTGCCTTGAGCCATTAAATGGATGGGCATGGATTTCCCCTGTTGTCTCATAATCCACAAGGCACCTGGGCTATCCTTTCCTTCAGCCATCTGAAACCAACACAGAACTAACTGGCTGGATCTGGGTAGAGTGGCTGAGGATTATATTAAAATGATACCTGGATACTTCCCCTGGGAAAATACTGCCTATCCAAATATTTCTATTGAATTGATAGAAATTCATCAAGTAATTCATACCTCAGGACTCAGTATTGTGTGCCAGGATACTTCTTCTAGAAACAGACATCTTGTTTCACTGACATCAACTGACAAGAGAATCTTCTGTTCAGGGAAAGTTTTTAAGTTTTTAATGAATACAGCTCTTGAAGTTTGTCCTATCTGATAGAGCTGAATTAGTGTGGGTTTAATTCAGAAATAATGTCTCTACTGAGTATTGCAGAGACACTTGTGATACCACAGGAAAATACTGCAGAACAGTCCTGATGACTCTGTCTGTTCTCAGTCAGTTGAATGGCTCACTGCTGAGTCCCTGTACTGGGGAGGAGGAAGGCAGTTTTCTCCCTTGGCAGATGATGATTTTAGAGGTTACTAACACACTTCTCTCACTATAGATGAGGTGGAGAAGAAACAGAGGAGCAGGCAGGTGCCATGCACCTCCCTTCCCACACCTCTCTCCAGTTCTTTGTGCTGCAATGTGGATGAGGATCCCAAGAACTGCCAGGTGCAGCATTTGGTACTCAGTTCTCTGCAGCTCTGCACTGTCCCTACTGCTTTGTGGTTCAGAAAGAGGGCTTGTCAGCTGAATCCAATGCCTCTGTTTAGCTGCCCTCTGGCTACCACCTCAAAAGACACCAGTGGGGAGCAATGGGAGCTCACTTTGTCTTCTGCATCTTCAGTAGCGCAGATTCTCATCTGATTCAGCACAATTCAGTTATGACCAAGAAACAGTTTGCTAGCCCCTTGGCACTGATATCTCCTCTGTGTAGACAGGGAACTGAGTTGGAGAGACAATTGAAAGGCCAAATCCATAAAGCCACTTAGGCATCTGGGAAGAGATCTCCGGAGATAAAAACGAATTTTTCAAGTGCCTATGGGTAACCAGGAAAGGATCTGCTTAGTTTCTTTGGCACACTTGGATTTTATTTACTCTCATCACAGTACTTAAGTTGCTTTGTGTTTGTTCTCTCTGAACCCCCATATAGCCATCTATGCTTCCATGGAAAGCATAGCTTTAACACCTGATAACCTTGTGTGGTGGAAGAGTTAGCCTTCAACCGGATGCATTTAAAAGAAAGACTCTCTGCTTTATAACCAGGGATAAGCTTGCAGTCATCCCAATATCGGGAAATATCTTGTATCATGTGAGTTGTGAACAACTTACTGTCACATCTGCAGGGCTAGAGGGTCAGTCAAAGTCCTGACTAGTGTTTCCATCACAGCTGAACTCGAAGCCTAGCTGAAAACACCAACAAGAGTGGTGAGTGAGCAGATGAGACTGCTGTTTTATGGCACTTGGCCTTTTCAAGTCAGACATGCCTCGAGTTTTCCTGGGGAGCAGAAGTGTGTGTGCATTTGGGAGAGAGAGAGAGAGGTGAAACACAAATTCCTTCAGAGCCAAGAGCTAGCTGCAAATCTGGCTGAAACTATGCATGAGGTGTGTTTGTCACACCTTGCACGTGGGTGTTAAGGTAAAGCTCAGAAGCCTGTTCCTTGCTATATCAGTGCCTTATGGTCCTTGGGCTGGAGTAGATCCCCAAGGCAGTATTTTTGAAACACTTCTAAAGACTGTTTGCTCTGGGAGACCAGACTTTGAGGATTATTTTAGTGATGATAACTAAACATGCCCCAAGAAAGGGGAGTATGCTGAAGTTCAAGGGAGTCTAACATAACTCTCATTTTTACAGTAAATGGAAAAGTGTAACTATCTACAAGTATCATGTAACTTCATCTGCTGTGTGTGCTATTCCCCCTCAAAACACTTATTTTTCCCTCTCAGCCCCTGAAACAAAAGAAAATTTAATATAAATTGGACAGATCACAGAAATTATGGTATCTGCAGCAGCCAGGTCTTTCCAAGGACTTTTCTGTCTTGCGGCACCCAGACCAAGCTCAGTAAGAATGTCCCTGGTTGTAATAAATTTCAAAAGAAATTTGGCAGTGTTTGCAGATAAGGATCGCAAAATCTAAACCCTAAGCCCTTATTTAAACCCAAGCATTCTTAGACTCTGTATGTGCTCCCTCAAGTGCTTACTTAGTATTGATATGAGTTGTAAAGAACTGCACTTTTATTGAAAGGTTATCTTGTACATCACTAAAGGCAATTTTATTTACAAGTGCATCTATAGTACAAAAACTAGAATAATGAAGCTTTTTAAATGAAATTTTTTAGAGATTTTTTTATAATAGTCTCCCTTTTTTCTTATTCTGACAAACAATATTGTAAAATGGGAAAAAAATCTTTTATCTATGTAAAAAATATATTTAAGGAACATTTTGAGAGAAAATATACCAAAATAAATGTAGCGCATTTGACAACTTCTGCTTTATAAACTTAATTTTAAGGCAATGGTTCTTATAAATAGGAAGCCTTGTCCTTGGACTAGCATGGTACAATCGGGGTGCCCTCTATGGGTGACTGGGGCTAGAAACAATACAGAAAGGATTTTCCATGGTAATTCAGCCAACTGGGAAAAAATGGCAGTGGATCAGTGGCCAAGATGACAAACTGATGACTTGTTTATTTAGGTCTGGAATTAGAGGTTGACAGCACACTTGACTGTCAGTATGCATATATACAGGTGTGGCCTTAAAGAGATAGGTGAAGTGCTGTACACTGAGAGAGGAAATAACTCACAGAAAACACCCACAACTCACTTGTGATGCTTTTTTCAGAAATTCCTATTGAAATTAAAAGAAGAAAAAGACCCCTGGCACATGTATTGATTTAATAAGAGAGATGTTTTCTTGCTTTAAATTTCATTTCCAGTTTTTCCTGTATCCATGGGTCACAGTAGCACAGGAAGCAAAAAAAAATATTGAGGAAAATATGAAGCGTTTTCAAATGCTGGTGTGAGCTGATGCAACATAGTGCATGAAGCTGTAGCTTAGTGTTTTTCATCACTTGTAATATCTCAAAATGTTGGTGTGCTCCACCTAAATTGCATGAATTTACAGGATGAATGGTTAGTTATCAAAAATGTTACTAATATACAACTTTTTCTCCCACTTAAATTCAGCAATCCTTTAACTTATTTGATTCTTTGACTTATTAAGGAAATATAATTTTCTCAAATAATAGGCATGCTAACTGATTTTTCTTTTTTTCATATTTTTTTCTTGGTCCATCAAAGCAGAAGTTCTAATAAGCACATACAAATCCAGGAAAATCATAAACCAACCCACTGCCAATAAATAAGTAACTTTAATTCAGTTCCAGTGTGTGTCATAAAAATCTAAAAAATGCACACAAGGAAAATGGATGTGAACCTGAGCTGGAAAAGGAATTCAAAATGATGTAAAGGGTAGCTATCAATAGTGTGTATGATTAAGGGTAGAACCTTATCTTAATTATATATCCACAATCCAGAATTACTGCATTGTTTGCAGGTAATTATATCAATGAAGTGATTGAAGATGTGAACTGCTGATCAAAATCTGGCTAGTCAAGAGAGTGGTTGCTTAGTACCTGATGTTTTCAAAAGTGAGAATCCAAATTCAATACTGAAGTTGTGTGGTTGATGGTATCTGGGCACTTGCAAGCTGAATACACCACCACGATCTTCCTTAGATTTCATAAAACTGTTCTTTTCCTAAGAGGCATTCGCTCTTGTATTTCAGCTCCTTACCTCTAAGTATTACTTAAAAAACCCCAGTGGGCACAAAATCATTTTCCTGGGAAAAGTGTACTATTTGGAGGGCGTGGGGGGGAACTAAATGCAAAGACCTTCTCTGGATATCAGCACAGGTGTTTTTCTCTCCAAATTCAATTTTCTCTCCAAAAGTTGGAAAAATCACCTCTTTAAGTGGACAAAATTTCAATAGCAGTGTGAAAGTTTTAGGAAGCTAATTATGGATAATTGAAAGCAGGGAGTAGGAATGGGAATACTTAGGTGACCTTAATTCCAGCTGTCACTAATATACATGGCTATAATGAAACAGTCATGTCATTACATGCCTTTGAAATTGGTTGCACTAGGCATGAGCATGGTACTTTAAATCCTGACATTAATGCCATGTATTAGTCCTCTTAATTTCTTTTATCTGAAAGACCAATCTTTTTAGGAACTACTGTACAAGGACAATTATTCCTCTTTTGCAGCTGACACCTCCAGGAACCATCCAGCTGAACACCTTATTTTAGTGCATTCAGGCAGTGCTAACTCAATCTTCAGCTTCAGGAGCCTGGTCAGCTTAAACCCTGTGAAGAGTTTGTGATACCATTTGCAGATATTTGGGGTCACACGGCCCTTGCCTGCTGTGACACATGCTGTCTTTGTGAATGTGTGGTTTCTGATAGGAAAGTTTCTGATCTTCTGGTTTGATGGAGGCACATGGACTATTACACTCACTCTCCTTCACGTCCATTTTCTTCACCCTGGGCGAGGACTGTGGCTGTAGGGCTATTGTGTAGTAATTGATATGTCTGCTTCCAAGGAGAGTGTGATGTCCATATCCTGGTTTAGGACACTGCCAGGTTCTTTTTTTTTTGCTGCCCCTGTCATTATTTCTCCTCATGTCCTCTACCAACCCCTTAGTTACAATCAGGGCAGGAAAAATGTCAGGTTCTCAAGGGAGCTTCTACTGGATTTACATTATGAGCAGCTCTGGGGGTCTCAGCAGGTTGTGCTGTAATCTGGGGAGAGTCACTGAAGCAAGTGGCAGGCTCCAATTAATATTTACAGTCAAAGAGCTTTAAAAATCACTAATAATAGGCTTTACACCCTAAGTAGCTAGTGAAGTAAGAGGAAGAATGTAGTATGAGGATAGCTGTTGAAGGACTGAACTGGCAGCAGGCAAAAATGCAATACTATTGAGCAACAAGATGATTTGTGCTCCCAAACCTACTGAATGCTTTTGAATATCCCATGCAAGTAATTCAGTGGGTTCAGCAAATACTTAAGAGGAAAGTTCTATCAAACTAGATTTAAGAAAACGTTTTGATAAATCCTGTTACCCTGAGTGCAGTGACAGAGCAGCGTTTGGTGGGAGAAAGCAAGGGCCTGACACTGCTCACCTTGCTGGGTCCCTTCCAGACCCAGCTACACATCTGGGCAAGCCCAGCTCATGTCAGCTCCATACTACACCAGAGCGAGGGGATCCCTGTCATGTGACCTACTTCCAGAGCTTAGGGTTTTTTTGGGTCCCAGGGAGGCAGGGCATATTGGGTGACTCTGAAATCAAAAAGATTTTAGTAGGTTACTCACAGGCCTCAGAGGGTTAGGCATGGTGCAACACTAGAAAAAGTGCATAACGATGAGATCTGGAGTTATTCAAAACAGGATAGGAAAAGAAGGCTTGTTCATCAACGTATAAAGCAACTTCCGGCTGCAAGGAAAAAGGAAGAATTTCTGTGGCTAGGTTTGTACACGTGGGATTTTTTTGCCCTTACTGCATCTTTGGTACTAGCCACTATTAGTTGCTATATTGGATGGGCCAGCATTCAGGAATGAAGTATAGTTTGTCTTAGAAAATCATAGTGCACAGAGAGAAGTTCAGTAAAAAGGATAAAGGATATGAAATTAAACTGAGGAAATACCAGACGTCATTGAGCTAAACTAGCCAGCAAACATTAGCTTGAAGAAAATCTTGTTTGGACAAATGCTAAAATAAAAGCTGTCAGGAAAATGCTGCTCACTTGAAAGGAACAGGACTTGGCACTTGGTTAAGAATGCTCATAGACCTTGCCCGCAGGAGCAGCAGAAACTGTCACCATTGAGCTGCTGCTAGACAAGGACCAGGAAAACAAATGAGATGTACTTAATCAGTGGTGAATTTAAGGGATCTGATCATGATAGTGTCACTTTTGAGTGTTGTAATCAAATCAAAATCTTTAAAATGAGTGTACATGCTTCTCTCAAGCAGGGCCAGGTCCCACCTAGTTACTGGACAAAGTTCTAGTTGCTTTTGCTTCCAGGATTGTGACTCAAGCTGAAAAGAAAGCTATAAGCAGGCTGGAGAGAAATGTTTATCAGAAGATGAACAGTAAAACCTGATATAGAGCATTAATCTTTGAAAGTTGATATCACTTTGAAGTCACACTCCTACATCTTTTCCTCTTGTATAAACTCTGTATGAATATAAAGATTACTGTTAATAATTCAGTTACCAAAATCATTGTTGAAGGAAAGAAGAAATTTGGGTCATATTTGTCAAAAAATTCATCAGCAGGTGAGAGACAGGGGCCACAGTGCAGAAGTTTGGGTAGACTTTCTTTCCTGATAAGACACAGCAGATCACAAAAGTGAAAAACACTAGGTCACGTTTGAAGGTGGTACAGGCTCTGAAAGGCTCACTGAAAACAAAACCACTCTCCAGTGAATTCTTTGTCTGTTGGTGATGTAATACTAGGGCAACTCTTAAGGATGGGAAAGCTAGTGACAAGTGGGAAGTGTGTCTTTCTCAATCAGATATGAAAGAGAAATGGAAGTAACACAGATCTAGTAATTTCGGTATAATTTTAAATTGCTTGCTTCCTGTTCACTCCATAGAACTAACTACCATACTCCAAAGAACTAACTACCATCCATTTTGGATTTAATTTTCTGAAAACAGTGTCTGTTGCAGATAGTTCAGTTGCATTTGGACTTCCTAGATCCTTTTTGTAAAAAAGCACTGTGTGGAGTTGTGTTTTGTCAGATGTCACTGGAAGTCTTTGTCTCCTGCAACACGAGGTGTTCCTGATCAGACTGTCTGGAACATCTTGGAAGTAGTCCAGGCTGAGTAGAAAAGGAGAAAGGTGTACATGCTGGGAGTACAAAAAACACAGTCACGTGAGCTGCTTAGGCTGAAACAAAGATACATAGGAGAATGGGTGACAGAAGTAAGGATCCCTGTATCTGCTGTAGAAATGCAGATGGAAAGCTCAGGAAAAACACTTGCCATCTGAGACAGTACAGGTACCTCGGAAACACAGTTGTCAAGAGGAGATAAAGGATTTGGGAATGTCATACTGACTTAACCCTCCCTTGCAAGGGATTGTGAATTCTTGCCCTCTTCAGTCCCAAGCTGAAAGTCACTCTGCTTTTGCTTTACTCGTTAGCAATGTAGAAGCCTGAGGTGTGCCTCAGCCCAGCTCAGGGCTCTCTTTGATTGCAAAGCACTCTGCAAAGAAGTCGCTGTCCCAGAGATCTCAAAAGTTCTCAGAGGCAGTGCAGTCAAAGATAGCACATGCCACTGCGTGCCACAAAACTGGCAATGCTGCTTAGCTACATGCTTCTACTTACACAATCATCAGTGAAGCAGTTAACACTGACAGAAACGATAAGCAGATGTTATAACTAAAAACACCAAAGCAAAACAAACCCCCTTTTGCCTAATGGCAAATACTTCCAATAACCAAGGGGGATAGCGGTGGAACAGGCTGCAGAGTTACAGGAAATAAAAACACTTTATTTCTAACTGTATGCCTTGTAAAGTGTAGTGGTAGTAGCTGGACATCTGCAAAGCAATAGGAGAAAGCACATTCTGCATATATACAGTAGTTTGCTGTAGGTGATGTATTTTTCCATAGAATTTTGTCTGTTCCAAATGCCAAAGTAATTGCAGATAATTGCCAGTAACAACAAGATAAAACATCAGCTCAATGTATGACAATTAAGAAAGTTTCTTTTTTTCCTTATTAATGTATTCTTAAAATAACCTTAAAAAATAAAACATGCAATTTTCAATTTGAAATTATTCTGCTTCGATATATCACTGTGTAATGACATGAGGCTTCATCTTACGACAACCAAGGCTGGAAAAGAGGTGTTTCATGTTCCTTGGGAGGAATCAACCCCAGATTTCGTGCTTACATGCTTGTTTCCATATCCGAAAGATTTCAATGTACTAGAAGTTTGAGAACCATTATTTTTCAATTTCCTTTGGAAGACAGAACATCTTGAGACTTGGGTAAATCAGACTGCCCTTATGGACTAAAAACTACAAAAAAGACTACTTTCATGATGTTGTAAAGCATTTCTATGTATTTTTTCCTGTAATGCATTTGATGTTTACAGGATATGTTCAATTTACTGTGTCTTGCTGATAGGAGGAGTTGCTGCAAAACCCACTAGTGACTTTGCTATTTCTCAATCCTTCAGTGATTCTGAGCCATTCCTGGCAGAATTTCATGCCATGTGATATCACACTGTGCTGTCTCAGTCTGATCACGCAATCTCAAGATGACATTCAGCCTAAAGCAGGATGTGGTTAAGCAGGCACCAGTAAAGATGTCATTTGGAGACTGATTCCTTATGAGTCCTAGATTTCCAGTTTCTGATGAGATTTGCTTGACAATTCCTCTAGCATGTGGAAAATTACAAGGGTGATAGGGGGACATAATTCGAAATCACTGGTAGCTTTGCTATAGATTTCTATAGAACCAAGGATAAATGTTGTATCAGAAAGAACCCCTACAAGAGAGGCTCAGCAGAGCACAGCATACTCTATCCTTTCTGTGGGCCATCTTTAGGAGGCTGTGCTTTGGGAGACTGCAGCAGTGTGTCCCAAGAATATTTATATATTTCTCATTATGCCTGGGATTGGATGAGGCAGCACTGTAGTGGCACACTGATGTAGTCACAGGACATTTAGAAAAATCAGCTTGCTTTTTATAATGTGCCTTAGGTCAAATGGGAGATGGTTAGGAAAGGTCTGTAACAAATGTTATCTAGAGGCTGGGCTGGATTACATTTCTTGCCTCTGTAAACTGTGAGTTTGTAACTGAATACTATTTTCTGAATGCTCCTTCCAGCAATATGTCTGTTCCCCTCCTTTTTTTGTTATCTTATATTTTTCTTTTTTCAACAGATCGACAAGACATTTTACAATTCCATTTTAAGGAAAAAATACATCCGTTCACGCTTAATCAGAGTGAGGTATGTGAGATAATAATAAATACAAGCAGCTGAGATAAAATGAAATTTACAACAAGCCCAGCTAGATCTGATTCAGTAAAGTGTATTGTATGTAACACCAGAGCATAATCTCTAATTGAGTATAATCCTGTTTTGAACCATGCCCTCCTTTTGGATCTTGATGCAGAAGACAAACTTCAGTCAATCCAAATTCTATACAAGTTTGTGTTCAGATTTTGAGCAAGCTTTAGCTAATAAAGCAAACATAACTAAAACTATCTAAAAATAAAAAAGCATTTACAAAACTATTTCCTTCACTGTAATGCAGATGCCACTTCTTATATTGCTTTTTTCCTGGGCATGCCAAGTAAAATTGGGCTGTGCTGATTCAGAAGGTCCCACTTCTCATTGTGGCTTTAAGAATGGGCATAAGTAGGTGCCTGGGGAATAGCAGCAGCGCAACAGACGTGTTGATTGCAACAACTGCTCCTTGGAATGCTCCCTGCTTTCACATATTTACCACTTTGGATTTCTTGAAGTGGTTGTGGTTTGTTTAGCAGCCCTTGGTGTAGTTATTTTCCAAGGACTTGTCCACTGTCTCCTGGACTCTTTAAATCCATGCACCTCAGTCCTTTAGTAAGGACTTGTGAATCATTCAATGATTCTTTAGATCATTCGATGGTCCTTAGTTCCTGTACTGGAAGAGGTGATGAAAAGTTGATCACTACCCCTCCTCTCCATGCAGTTAGTGATACTGGACACTCCCATCATATCCCTTCTCTCTCTTGTATCCCATAAGATCCACTCTTTTTTTCAGTTGAAAGTCCGATCCTGTTTCATCATTCTTTGCAGGAACTGCCTGTTCTGTATCTCTTTCAGGTCTCCTGTTCCTTATTTTTGAGATGAAGGGGTCAGACCCGTGGTTGGGATTATCACTGAGCAATGTGGCACATTTTTCCTCTTTTATTCTCTGTTTAACTGCTAAAAGCCTAATGTTTAATTTGATTTCTTTACCACTGTTGAATGCTGAAAATGACCTTTTTGTATATATGTCTATTGCAATACTAAGGTATTATATAACTGTCTATTGTAATACTCGGGAGAGTGACAGTTCCCATCGCTGTGTATGTAAAACTTGAATGGCTTCACTATCGCAGGCTAAAGCTGCAAGACTAAGATCTAATAAGATCTAAAGATCTAATTCTTGTGAAAGTATTTCTTCTTGCTCTTACACGGTTTGTGACATCCTGCCTCTTCCTCTACCTTAGTTTAATCCCCAGTTACACGTAAGTCATTATTTGAATGTAGCTTTAGGGGTATTTTTTGATACTAGAGTGTTGCAAGTGTAGACAGGGTGATTTAAGGATCTGAGAGAGCAATTTGTAGGGACAAGTAATATTTTTCATTACTTCTTGTTCCCAAGGACAGACTGAGGTACTTGCTGTGGTGTTTGCTGTGTTGGATGCAAGACTCGTATGCGCCAAAGCTTGTTTGCTTTTTCACATATACAAGCTTTATGCCTCTTCTAGGGCTCAGACTGCAAGGTGTTTTGAACAGGGTCATTGGTGTGAGTTTACTTGGAAAGTACTGTGCATATTTTTTGTCTCAGTATAAATAATGCATTAGTAATAATGACTACTGCTCACTGAGAAAGACAATACTAATTTGACTAGGTGTCTTTGGCTCTGGATCTTTGCTATATAATAAGTGATTCAAGGTGGGCTGTACTTACCCGAGGGTTTCGAGAGGCGTGGTGTGCTTGCAAGAGTTGATACGGTAATTCCAGTGTGGCATAGCACAGGAAGAGGAGTGGGGGGAGAGGTGAGGGAACACCTCAGAAATGCAGAGCAACACCCACAGTTGGATCAGATAATATCTGGAAAATAAATGGAGTGGCAATCATGCTGAAGTTGGCACAAATGGAAAAAACAGTCTGTTGGAAAGTTCGTGTATGACTACTCAGTCTCAATTATGAGATCCTTGAGGCAAGGAGTGTGTCTTTCTGGTCAGCTACAAAACACTTGGCATGCTTTGGTGTGCTCATTAACACATGGCCTTTTACTTCCCTTCACTGTCAATATTGGGAATGTCTGTTTCATATTGGGACGAGCTTGTTTCAAAGATCATAGCCTGATCACATGACTTGTATATAAGCTACCTGTCTTCTACTTTTTTTCTTTATATAATTATGAATTTCCAAGACAGTGAGATATAAGTGGGACATCTTCTCTTTTGCTTTCCTGTCTAATGACAGAGCAACCTGCTTGTAGCTTCCGCCTGTATGAAGTAACTGTGATTTCACCTGCTGTGGCTTGTGTTATTGCTTCTTGGCTCAGGTGGGAGGAGGCACAGAAGAGAAGTTTCTCAGTGCAAGCTCTTATCTTCTCTGTGTAATGACCAGGGATAAGCCATCTGCAACCACAGAGCAAGATTTACTATGCCAGATTAGACACTTTGGTGTTTGTAGTCTAGCACTCCATCTCTTGCAGTATCTGATGCTCTAAGGAAAAAGAAATACTACTACCAGGTGAATTCAGCCTGTTAAAGATTTCCCTCCCTTTTCTTTCCTGTTATCTTACAAAGAAACTGTGAAATTGTGTGTCTCAGTGTGGGTGCCATTTGTACTTTTCAGTGAGGTGTTAAAGGCCCCTTCTGTGATCCATCTCTTTGAGTGTAATAAGCAGATTGTGGGTATGCTGCCGAGTTTCATTTATTGTTGCACAACACAAGGTTATTAGGAACATTCTCCCAAGAGGTTGCAGTAGTGGAAGTAGGCTGTGTGGTCTTTCCCCTTTGCTCAAGTACCTTTTTGATGATGATTGGAAATTTTTATTTCCTGTGTATATACAGGGCATTGGAAAAGTTGGTTTAGATACCATTAATCATCTACCTGATGTTTCTGAAGTGCTGTGTATCTAGCTTTTCATTGCAATCAAATTGGTTCATTCCTTCCTGCTCATGTCCCAAGCATGTAGTCAGCGACTGCTTTTTAGTCTCCCTTATAAAATGGGTCTGGCCATTTGTTGACAGAAAGTATCATGCCTTCTTCTAGCCTATGATATGTTTGACTGTTCAGCATTTGCTTGGATTTCTTTTGGAAATTCCTTCTCTCAAAAATGTACAAACGTTTGAAAACTTATCCTTTATGTTACACTGCCATTGCTACAGGAGCTAAGACAAAAGCTGAGAAGTGCAGAAATGGGCTGAAGGTAACCAGACTGTTTCATTGGTTTGTAGCCCAGATGCTGATGGTGTGATGGCAGAGGCTTTGCTCACATTCTGGTTCTCCGCCACGGATTCTAGAGAAGTCTTGAGACAAAGAGTTCAAAGGATCTTACGGAGGGGACTGAAAAAATACACAGGGCCTCTGAGAATAAATGTCAGATCTTCTACCATCTCAAGTAAGTATATTACATCTCTCTTAAAGGTAGTTCTTGTCATTTTCTAATTGGTGGGACTTGATTTTTCTCCTTTTGATGATAGCTGTTACTGAGTCTGAATAACAGTCTTTCCTGCTAATTAAGTTAGAATAAAATCAGCAGCAATCTATAACCCCCATCCCCAAGTCTTTAAAAAATGTCTTAAATATGAATACATGGGAGCAGTTCTGTGACTTTGCAGTACAGCCTCAGCTCTCCTCCAAACTGCAGTACCAACTTTATGCTACTATCATGGTAGTGAGTAGGAGCCTTACCACAGTGCTTCAGCACACAAAAACATAGCCATGCTCCCTATGTCTTTGCTTCTCTGAGGAGCCTGAAAATGCAGGAAGTATAGTGGAGAAACAGCCAATGCACTGAAAAAATAATATTTGGTGGGATGATCAAAATCCTTGCAAGTTCCCCAGGGTAAAGGGAAAGAAAGGGAAAATGTTCTTATCTACGTGACTTCTTGGCTGAGGATTCTATCCCCTTCTTTGCAAAGCAGACCCGCATCTGCAGGATATGAAAATTAACTGCACTATCTTCTCCAGTTCTGCTACAGAATTTTTGTGCAGGTGTAGACTCTTGTCTCTGTCTTGGCTTCAGTTATACGTAGTCAGCAATTTTTCTGGGTGTCAGACTTTTCAAGAATGAGTTGCTGGTTGACAGAAAGAGTCAGATACTTGTTCCTTTTTTTTTTTTTGCAGATCTGCTTACTCCAAAGCGCAAGGGTGACAGTATAGTATGTAGGTTGGTACTTGCTGCTTGCTTTTCCACACCAGACTACTTAACTCAGCAGAGATATGCAGAGGCTAGACAGCTGTATTTAGAGAACAACCTGGGCCAGATTCCATGCTGGATGGATCCAGACTTCCTCCCACTCAGAAATAAGCAGGAGCAACTTCTTGTTCTGCCTCTCAGTGTTTGAACTGGGCACATTGCATTGGGGTAATGCAATGAAACTCAAATATGAGTTGTTACACACCTGTTGTTTCTTGATGGCCAACCAGTCTTCCTCATTGGAATGGGTTAGGATAATAGGTGACATCCCTCTGGGCAAAGAATCACCATTTCCCTGTAGTGTTGTTTAAATGCCAGTAGTTCCTGTTCAACAAAGTGCACAGGTAATTTCTCCCAGACAGAAATACTGCATGGGCATCAGAAAGATTCAAAGAGTTTTCAGGTTTTTTTAGACAGCCAGGTCATGGATTATTGAATTTTGAATCTTCAGTTTAATTTGGTGCCTAACATAAAGGATAAAATTGTAAGGAGTACAAAAACGCTTGTTAAAAAAAGACTGTGATCTTATTGAGTTATCTGATTAGCTGCTTTTATTCAGTCTGGTAAATGTAGGAAGCGACTCAAAACTGTTTTAGTTGACCTCAAACTGCACCAGGGCTGTTACAGTAACTAGTAGATAGTTAAAACATTTTCTGATATAATTGAATCACAAAGTTTTCATTAAATATTTAGTCTCAGTAAAAGATGGCATCTCTGTGTTACTTTATCAAAGCTGTGTGATAAACTTTGTGTTGCTTTTCTTATCTTTCCCAGCCTAACAATAAAGCACTGACTACATAGGTCAGCTACTCACTACATTGTGCAACTGTTACGGGTGACACAAAAGAACATAAACAATACTTTGACATTTCTAAGAGACAACAATAAAAGGTCTTCCAAAAATATTTTTGATCTTTCTTTGCTAACATGATTTCAGCAGTGCTATGAGACTTTGGCAAGCTACTGTTAGTGTTGCCTTTTCAGAAAATCAAGTTGACTCAAGTGAAGAGTATAGAATGGAGCACTCCTCTGGTTTCAGAGAGCATGCAGGTCTCAATTTATAGGACTGGTCTTATTCCTCACACCAGGGAGAAGTGACAATTTTAAACAGGTCCTAGAAGTCCAGGAAAGAATCTAGGTTTTGCACTTCCTACCTTTTTCTTCCCTCCTGAAATATCCTGTCCACTATTAGTATTTAAACCAAGGAAACCCCAGATTTTTTCCATGCTCTGCAGGCACCTTTCTAAATCTTGCTTCATTGTACCTTTTTGCCCACTGTAGCTCTTGCTTATCTTGAGGCAATCCCAGAACATTTTCATAATGACTTGTAAAAAATCATTAACCTTGTAAAAATCATTAAATAATCACCTTATCAAAAGCTTCTGATTTAGGGGCCATGATATAGCTCAGTTTAGCTAAGCATGGCTAACTAGGTAAACAAATGCAGGTCAGGCACTTATTTATATTGCATGCTAGGGGGAGTCTGATTAAGGGAACCTCCTTAAGTCTTCCTCCCCCAAAATAATCACCTTGTTCAACAGCATGTCTCAACCTGTGCTTCAGTCAAAAGTATTTGCTTGAGAATCAGCTCCAACAAACTCCTCCAAATTGAGTGCAACACTTGGGACCTTCAGCTGCAGTTCAGTGCACCACTACAACATTAAGTAGTCTGTCAGCTCAGGGGCACGACTTGCTTTGCCTCTGCATTTCCAAGGATTGGAAATAAAGAGGTGAAAAAAATCCAAACTGTCAATGTTTTATGAGTTAATTTTTTTTCAAAAAGAGGGCTTGATCATACATATGTGAAAAAATAGCAAATGTGCAAAACTTAAAGGAAAACAACATAATATTGTCTCTGGTTTGTCTCTCACTAAACAGTAGATTTTCTTTACATAGGGCTGCAAAAATATGTTTCTGTCAGGGTATCTTCAGATGTATTACTACTGAAGTTCCTGTTTTCTTATTTAGCTAGATATCATAGTCCCTTGGTCAAGGACAGTGTATGCCCAGACGTTCCTTCTGGCTTTGATAGAAAATAGGAACTGATAGAATTCTCTGCACTTGTGTACAAACCCCATAGAAGCCCAAATATTTTTCAGTGAAGAATCAAGCAAACTAAGTCCTATCTTCTCTGAACAGCAGTACAAAGGCCATCAAAGTGAGATATCAAAGTGTCAGATGACTTGGAAACACCCATGTTAGGACTTGCTCTTCCACTGGCACCGCAAGAAGATGTTGCAGTTTGTGCTCTGTATAGTTCTGGCATCAAAGAGGTCTCCTACAAGGCTGATGTATTTTCCCCAGGGTTTCTTGGTTAGAGGTGGAGTCACCTGACAGCCTGGATCCCTAGGAAACACAGTGTAGAGCAGCTTGCCACACTATTTCCCTTTGTCAAGTAGGTTGGAAGTATCCCAAAATGTATTTTTGGGAATGTACTTCTGACGTCAGAAAGCAGCTGGTTGCAAGATCACTGGCACTGTCGAAAGTGAGTAGGAAGCATTCCCACCTGTTGCACAGCCAAGGATTTTGACCATGAACAATGAGTCATGAATTGGTTTTGATCAACAAGTCAACTGTTATTGTTTCTATTTATCTGGAATCTGAGGCTTGCTAAGGCTCCTAACAACTGCAAAGTACAGAACCTGGCAGACAGATTCTTACTTCTTTATGGAGTCTTCTGTGGGAGACATGCAGATGAGTGTCTGACAGGGTTGATGAGGAATGTGTCACATCAAATAATGTATATAGCAGTCTAGATTTTTGCATTTTACCAGCCACAACAGCAGCTTGGGGGAGTAGAACTGGACATGCATCTGTATGTTGAGAAGCAGTGGAGATCTGATATTCCTCCACTTTGATGCCTTTAGTTTGGCACAAGGTGGTACATTTCAGTAAGAGTCTAGAGAGGATGATTGAAATGTATTTTAAAATGAATATTTTGCAAGGACATGCTTGTGATAAAGGAATTAAGCAGAAGCCTGACTTCTCAGATGACACAGACAGTTTAATTTAATTGATTTTCTCACTCAAATCTTGGTTTTCCCTTTCTTTGCTGTGCCTGCAGAGGTTGCAAGTGATTTGGGCTGCCCTTAATGTAGTAAGACCTTGATTGCAGCTGGGACATGAATGTAGGTCAGGAAGAAAAATAATGCTAAAAACCATATCAGTTTGGATTCATGCCACACAGGTGGTACATAGCAGACCCCTTCTCGGGCTGCAGGACAACCGGATGGACTTGTAAGTATGCTGTGAGGTTGGACCTCTGTCTGCCACATGGACAGAACTAAGATGTGGTTGATGGGAGATGGTGGGGGAGTCATATATGTGAGGACAGGTCCAGTGAACATCAGTAGGGAGGGAACAGCTGGGTGACAGGGACAATTAGAGGCACAAAGCATTTGTCTTGTCTCTATCAGGTTACTCTACCTTACTGAAGGAATGAGAATTGCATCACCTGTATCTAAGCCATGTTTTGCTACTTCTACCAGGGTGCCTAAATCTGGGGAGGTAATTTCTCTTGAGAGAGCAGTGAGAGTATTGGAAGGTTAGTGGGGAGACATTTTAGGATGTGTGTGCTACATAACCACACAAGAGCATGACCTTCCTGCTGATCCCAAAGCTCGTGTTTTGCTATCTTTCAGGAAATTCCTGCAGTTCTTTTTGGGTACAGTTTCTGGAACACAACTGAATTTGCTCTTCCCTGGTCTCACTTCCATTTCCCTCCAGTACTTCAGAACTTCGTAGTCTTTAATGTAATTAAAGAGCATTAGAGCAGAGCTATTATCCCCACCTCTGTCTACACTGCAGGACAGATGTGCTCTGTGACATTCCTCTCAGCTGCCCAGGTTGGTGACCTACTGAAACTTGCCAGGGATCCTCTTTTTGCCTGTATGCACTGTTGTTACCCTACATAACACTGAACAAGGTGAGCCTCCTGTTTCTGATGCACCTGAGAATTTCGTAATTCCTTTCAAGGTAGTTGTTATTAAAATGTGGCAAAGGACAGCAGGAAAAATGCTTCCTCTGCTCCCTGGTGCATTTCATAAAGCTGTGCTTCAGATGCATGTCCAAGAATGTGTCATGACTATTGAAGCACATACTTTTCTTATTTATGTTTACAACCCTCTCCTCCCTCTCCTTTTAAGATACTCTCTACCTTGTCTTCTCTGAGTGAAAACACAGTTTAGACAAGCAAGTTGTGGGAACTTGATGTAACAGAGGATGAAACATGCAGTTTGCCTTTGAGACTAGAAGTTATGTTTTCACATATAGAAAATCACATGTGGAACCCTTTATAGAAAATCAAGTTTCTTTTGGGAATCAATATCTGTGAAAAATTATGTAATTGGGTAAAACTGTATCCGATTTTTAAAACAAATTTATCACCTTTAATTTTGTAGCCATCTCTGGCCCTTTCTACACTGAAAATTCATAATATCCTCTTGTAATATATTTGCTTGCCTTGCTTGCACTATGCAACATAATGTCTGATTCTCTTATGTCACAGGGTTCTGCCTGTTATTTTCTTTTTAATATAAACACTGAACTCTGTGGCTAAAATGAAATGAGGCAGCAGACAAAAGACTGATTCTTTGATATCTGTGACATTGATATTATTTAGAGACATGGAAAAGTGAGCACATTTTTCCATAGGAATTTCCAAATCCTTCAGAGATAAAATGCCACATTCACTCTGCAGGTAGTTATGAACATGCAAACATTTAGATGGCTGCCAAAGAGATCCACAGACTTTGGGCCTTAACTGATTATTGCATACAAACAGTTACCAAAACAAAGATGCTTTCCTGTTCTTGTTTACTCCTCTTTTCCTTCCATGTTTGCTCAAGCACATATGTTGAGGAGTAAAAAAGTTATTTACTGATAATTTATCAACCTTAAATAGTAACTGCAAGTCACTGCTCTCACTAGTCAGAAATTAAAAACTTAAGTGTGTTGAAATGTATTTCAGAGTTATTCTGTTTACTAAATTTGCAAAATAACTGTAATAACAAAATTGCTTCTCCAGTTGGAGAACAGAGCCTTCTTCTGAAAGATGCAATCCCTAAATTGTATTTTGGTAGATTGCTGTGATTTTAATTTAAACATTATTTTTCTCTTTTATGTTAAGCAAGCTTGACTTTAATAGCAAGTTCCATTTTACAGGTAGGCAATGCATGTTCAAGTGGAACTTGTTCTTGTTTACAGTAGAAGCCTGAACGCTGTTTTCCTAAATGTGGCATAAACAACTACTTTTGCAGCCATATGTGGTTGGGACAAGAAATGACACTTTAATTGTTACTAATTGATGCTTTTTCTTGGTAGTGCAAACAACTAGGGCAACTAGTAAATGAGCAGGGCCGCGAAATTGTCTCTGGAGCCTTACAAGTGATTGCTTCAAGGCAGGGCTTACAACACGCTGGCTGGCACAGTGCGGACAGCTGTGCTCTTGACCAGGCCAAAATGTGAAGCCAGTAACAAATGCAGGCAAACCTCTAGCAAGGTTAGCCAGTAAGCAACCTGATTTTCAGCTGTATCGTGTAACCCAAAGTGCTCCCTGCTTTTGATGGGATCTACTGTGGGCTTGGCTTATATGAAAATAGTGTCAGTTAATTCAGGTTTCCAAACACGTGTGTGCTCTGGATTTGGCACCTTGGTGTTTGCATCCTGGGTATTGGGCCCTTAATTTCACCTGTCCTGGTCTGCATGATGGGTTCCCAGGTCTGCTGCCGGACAGACCTGCTTTCACCTCTTAAAAACTCCCTTTATTTTGAGGCTTTTTCCATTGCTGTGGTGTTTTCATCAGTACTTGTGTTTCAGCTCCCAGTGTGGGATAAAGCGTGAGGGCACTTTATATGGCAAATCTTTAAATCAATGCAATGCCCCTCCCCTAGTGAATACAGCACTGAATTTTCTGATAGGTGTCACTGGCCTTTTTTGTTCAGCAGTGGGTGGATAGGATAGTACATCAGCTGCATAGTAGGGATTTATTATAAAATATGCTGAAATTCAAAGGTGTACAGACTTGCAGCGTATGTGTGTAAGACATGTTTCTCCAATTACACAGAAGTCAGTTCAACTGGAAGTAATGGGTAAAATTTTGCCCATGTGAGGTTTGTACTTTTTTCCAGGTGCCTCATAAAAAAGGCAAACAGAGATATAGGCAGGTGCCTTGCAGAACACCTGTGTGACTCACAGCAAAACTCGATGCAGTGAGAACATGCCAATTGAATTGCTTCCGGCACTGCACTTGAACAAGCTGGTTGCTCCTTTTGTCTTCTCGATGAGCTTTGCAACATAATGTAAGTGTTAATAATTGACTGCAGGCTTTATAATTAGGCATTATGAGGTAAATGTCTCTCCACCCAGAGAAAAGCTAAAAAAACATTGTTATCAATATTGCACTTATTGGCAAAAAGTCCTCTTTCATTTTGAATTACTTTTGTTGTTTTCTTAACAGTTTCCATCTAAAATGTATTAGTGATTCAAATGATGAGCTAGTTCTGAAGGTTGTATGAATTTCTAGGAAAACACTGGATGCTCATCATAGTTGAAATTGAAAAGTAGGGACAGATTTTTCAAAGCACTTCTTGCCAATATGAACATACAGGTGAAGTAGCCAAATCCTTCGCATAGCTCAGCAAACAGTAGTATTTATACTGCTGCTGAATCCTTCTGCTGACCTAGCTTTTACTCTCTGGTATCATTATATTTTGATGTAAGGGATCTTGGAGACAGCAAGCTATATTACCCATAGAAATTCACAGAATACAACTAGCATTCCTGAGATGCAAAAGTACTTGCCCTTTTTGTCTTTTCCTCCTTCCTTCATATGAGTTGTGAAAGTACAAGTGAGAATTTTTACTTTTACTTGAAAGGGGACCTTGCAAGTAGTTGCTTGCCCACTAGTAAAACTTAGTTATCTTTATTATGTGAACTGTTCCTGTCCATAGTGAATAAGACTGTGTTGCTTTATAGATGTCCAATTTTACCTCATCTCCTATCCTTACAAAATAAAGCAGTGGTTGCATGCACATATGGCAGCCCTAGGACTGCCTTTGCTCTGTAACATTCCTTGCAGTCAAGCTGTGCATGTACTGGAGTTCTGTTTGTTTTCTTTTCCTATCATAATCTGCTTAAGGTTACATTAAGAAACGAATGAGTACATGTCTAGTACTGGTGGATTGCAAACAGGCAATTCACCCTGCATACCTGAAGGAGTGTCAAGCCCGCAAGCAAAACACACGTGATACAAACCCAACAGGTGACAACTGTGAGCCAGAGCCCTTTGCATTCAAAAGAAACTCCTCCTGACTTGGTGTGGGTTTGGATCAAAACTAGAATATTATTCTGTATAGCAGCAAAGAGGTATGAAGTTAGTGGAGAAGGACAGGAATCTGCTGAGAAAGGCTGTCCAGCCATGAAATATTAACTTGTTGAAGCTGTACAAGGATCTATATAATTTAAACAAAATTATAATCTATGTAATTTAAAAAATGTATTGAAACTGTGGGGGGTTTAAAATGTTTTTATTATTTTTTAATATACATGGTATATAGTAATACAGTATTATTTTTAAAATAGTTTGAATGCTGGAAACTACGATGGTAGCTGTAATAAAAAGCAGCATTCTGGAAGGAGGGGGATAGTTTTAGACTTTGAGCCAATGCTTGTTATTGTCAGCATGAGCAGACTGTATTATTGATAAACATACAGCTTGCATGTTCTGTATTTCCAGAACCTGCAGTGCCATGTAATAAATTGCTATCAACTATTTTAGTATTAATAGTGTACCAATAAGACAGGAGAAAGGAGAGTGAGCCATTGCAATTGTAAGCTCACATTGCTGCAGTGAAGGTCACAGAGTGAGAGTACCAGACCTCCTCCGGCCCCCACACTGCTGTAAAACACAGCCAGTTGATTTTTTTACAAAAAAAATGGAGCTTTAAAACTTCCCACTGCAAAAATTTCTCACCAAGAAAATTGCGGATCTCGAGTAATACAGGACTTGTTTTGTCTCTACTCCCCTCCAGAAACATCAGGGTCCAGCAGGATGAGCAGGATGAGTGCTTGTTCCTCAGAGGATACTGGCTGAAGAACAAGCAGCAGCACTGCAGGGAGTGCAACAGCTAGCATAAGAATGTGATCACATATGAGCTTCACTGGTTTCTCTAGCAGCCCCTTCAGCCATGCCTCCTGTGGTGCCCTGTACTCAAATAGCTGCCAGATGGGACAACCATGCAGATGGGAAACTTTGAGCTATCCTGGCCTTACCCTGACTGTTTGTTTTTTTCAGATGTGGAGCCAAAAAGAGCAGAAGCCCTCTTCAACGATAGTAAGTAAGGTTTTTTAAACATCAGAAATGTCCCGTTTTTAAAATTGACATTAAGAGTCTCTGAACACTTTTCCTGGCCTTTAAAAGCTTTTTCTTATCCCCCTGTCTAATGAATGTGACTTTGTAGTACACATAGATGAACTATGTGTTTGGAAAAACTGCTCAGTTTATAAGGAAGCCTGTTTTATTAGTGTCTTCAGCTGCTCCTAAATATCCTAAGTTTAGTTGCTGAATCTATGGATATTTCCATTTCTCTCTGCTTTTGGATGATAATACTTTTCTTTGTCATGGATGCACACCATGCTGAAGGTGTCCATGCCTTTGTCACCTCTGACTGGAGTAGTGTGATGCTCTTTGCTGGAAGTGCCTCTCCAGGTCCACTTGCAGACTTCAGTGATCAGTTACCTGTTTCTAGGTGACATCTTGCTGATATAATTTGTGTGTATGCATGGTAAAAACCTGTGGCTCGGATCATTTCCATCTTATATTTTCCTTTTTTTATGTTTTATTCTAATGACAAATTATCTGGGGCATTAAAGTTGGCAATCTCTATATTTGGGAATTGTCTTTGATGTGTAATGAAGGTTTTGATTCCTGAACTGGGCTGCTCATGCAGCTAAGCCTGAATCTTTGACTGTCGTGGCTTTCCATAATAGTAAGTTGTTCATTCAGGCTTCTAACAGAATGGGTTGTGCATGAGGAGCTCTGATTTGGGGGTTGGTAGATGGTATGTTTTCTTGTTGATGTCAATACTGTTAGAGGACCTAGATGGTATGTAACTTTACATACTTTTTCACCAGACGTCGGCAGGAATATTTACTAAACAGCAGAACAGCTAATACACTCTTTCTCCTTTTTGATAGTCTGTGGGTTACGGCAGAATAGATCGGTCAAGTCAATGGCAAAATCGTCATCGTTGCGAATAGTTGGCGGATTGTCTTCTGCAGAGACTGGGGACTGGCCATGGCAAGCTAGTTTGCAGTACAACAACATCCATCGCTGTGGTGCAACACTCATCAGCAACACGTGGCTTGTATCTGCAGCTCACTGCTTCAGAGAGTAAGTTCCCGTCTTAGAATCTGTAGCACAATGTGCCCCTTGTGTATCAAGTTATGTGGCTTTCCAGATTTGCACCACACCCCTGACTCTTTCCCAAGGGAACAATTTTGAAGGAGAAAAGTCAGGATTAAGCAGACCCATCACTTGAATATTTCAATGAGAAATTAAAGGCTGACCCTTTGGAACAGAACTGGCAATTGTATGGGTGGAAATCAATAGTCACTTGGCATATTGAGCAAAGAAGAGCAGAAAAGGTAATGTGACTGAAATGGTGGAGGATTTGTTTCCTGTTGCACTACATATTTCTTAAAGGTGCTCCTTCATGTTACATGAGGTTTCTGCCACTGCAAGCTACTACCAGTAGTTATCATCCCATCTTCCTACCCCTCCATTCAACCATGCAAGCCCAGCATTTCTTTGTTTAAAGCATGGCAATTGTGAAGCCACAGGACATTGTAAGATGGAACAGCTGATGGAACAGATTATCAATGTGCAAAAACGGTAACAGAGAGGAAGAGTTTTGTAGCAGAAGAGCTTTTTGATTTGATGAACACCCTGTGGCCACACAATGGTTAGATCAGGGTTAAGGAGCAGGAAAGGAGTACAAGACTGTGGCTGGGGAGGGAACACAGGATTGCCCTCTTCTACCAGCAGCCCGCAGTTCCGTGGGAGACACTGTTATGGAAAGTGATGGAAGCCATCAGAATCTAGTAGGGAACCAGCTTGAAGGAGCTTTACAATAAAGGTACCAACAAACTTGAAGTCCCAAACACATATACTTACAGCAAAATACTTACAGCACTCTTACTTTTTTCAGCATGACTCACCCTCAGAAGTGGACTGCTACTTTTGGAGCTCTTTTGAAGCCACCAAGCTTGAAGCGATCAGTCAAGACTATTATTATTCATGAGAAGTACCTCTACCCAGAACATGACTATGACATTGCACTTGTGCAGCTCTCTAAACGAGTCGAGTTTACAAGTAGCATACACCGTGTCTGTCTGCCTGAGCCATCTCAGACTTTTCCCTACAATATTTATGCTGTCATAACAGGCTGGGGAGCACTTACCAATGACGGTGAGTCTTGAGTCTGCCAGGTGACCTGCATGGTATGTAACCAGTGGCTCTGATCTGCTACTGAATTGATATAACTTCTGTAGCCATATGTTATATGGCAACAAGCCTAAGGCTTTGTCTATAAGCAATAGGTTTGTTTAATCATAAGCACCACTTTCTTGTTCTAAAGCTAGAGTGGACAAAGGCAGAGCTACAATCCACTGAGGCAGAAAACAGGAAGAAGGCTGTTCTGTTTTCCCAGCCTTTCCATTTCTTATTGTAAATTCATAAGACATGTAGTCCAGCCATGCATGTATTTATATAGAACCTAAAAAATTATTTTCCCAGCACTAGTTGGAAGTTACAGATAACTCTGTGGGCTTTCAGGTAAATGTGCAGGTTGAGCTGCAACTTACCCAAGCTCACGCCCTTACCAGGCCACACTAAGAATAGATTTAGCAATGGAAAAAAGATGTCTTCACTTCGTATCATCTGCCCAAATTGCTAGGTAATTTGTGTTCTGTGGTACCATACGGAATATGTAAAAAATATATGTCTTTACACTTAAAGCACTATGTACTATGCAATCATTACTTCTGTCTTAATGATATGGTTCCCAAATGATTCTATGTACATTTTCCTTAAGGGCCTAACCTAGACAGATTAACAAGCAAAACCTCCACAGTAAACCAAGCCAGGCTGGTCCTCCATCAGAGAATATTAAACACTCTTCCTGTACCTTAACTACTGCAAAGTAATTCTGCTGATAAATATCCAAACTGTATTTTCTCTTAGGTCCAGCTCCAAATGCTCTTCAAGAAGCAACAGTGAAACTTATTGACTCAAATACTTGCAACAGGAAAGAAGTGTATGATGGGGACATAACACCCAGGATGTTGTGTGCAGGATATTTGGAAGGAGGAGTAGATGCTTGTCAGGTAATTGTAGCTGAAAATTAGAATGGAAAACTATTTCAATCCTGGCTGCAGTATCTTAATTGACTGAAATTAAATTCTGAACTGGAATTAAATTCTCACTGAAATTAAATTCTGGACTGGAGCATATCATAATAGATCTGTTATGAAGTGATCTTTGGTAATGCACTTGACTCAGTGCAAGGAAAACTGTCTGAAACAAAGATAACTATAAGGAAGTTAGGTGTAAGAGAATGGGAAGGAAATGTGTGGTGCAGGTTTGCAAATGTTGCAAGGAAATGCTTATGTTCAAAGAAAAATATTTCCACAATGGTCACTTTTAAAAACATAATTTCTATATACGTTATTTTCAAAGATTGTCTCTTAAGTGCTGGTTCAAAACAGGCCCTTTCCTGAATCCCAGTCCTACAGACCTTTGCCCAAAGAAAAGCTCCCTGTAGCATAAGTCTGGGAAGCTCATTCCTCTGTTCCTGTCTGGCTCAGCATTGAAGACACCAATGCAGAAGGGTGCACCTACTGTTCATTTCAGTAAATCATTTTAGTGGAAGTTGGGGATTTGGTCTGTTGTATGAGGATTGCCTTGCAGCCTGTAAGGTTTCTAGTTTATCTATTATTACCATGTCACATTATTAACAGTATCTGAATTCAACCTTTGAAAGAGGTTAACATCTTAAGGAGACAAAGCTCCTGATTAAAGCTCCAAGCAAAAAGCAGATCCAAGCTCCTTTTTGAAATGTTATTGCTGCATGTGACTAAAACAATTTAAGAATAGCAGTTACCGTTAAAAAAAAAAAAGTTCCTGCTGGCTTAAATTGCTGTCTATATTTGTGTTTCCCTACTTTGTATGAGGAAGAAGAAAAGGTAGGTGCGAAGCAGTGTTTCACAAAACAGAAAAGAAGCTTTTTTGTTTTTTTTTTACTGTAAAACTATGGAGACAGAGGTCAGGAGGTCCCATGGCAAATAGGAAAATGCCATAGACTTCTGATTCAAGTTTCAGAAACAGCCTAGCTCCTGCACAAATGGCAGCTCTTGAAATACTGCTTGCTTACTTCTCTTATTGGATAGGTCCTTCTGTCTATGGAGAGAATTGTGTTTTCTCGTCTGATTAATTAAATATTTTTCCCCCTCCTCTTTCTCTAGGGGGACTCTGGGGGACCACTGGTTACTCCAGACTCTAGACTGATGTGGTACCTCGTGGGAATAGTGAGCTGGGGAGATGAATGTGCCAAACCAAATAAACCTGGAGTTTACACACGGGTGACTTATTTCCGTGACTGGATTACCTCAAAAACGGGCATCTAATTCAAAAGTAAAAAATAGATTTAACTACACAGACTAAGTGTAACTCATATTTATCTGTAATTCTGAAAAGTTTTTTTTTAGTATATATATTCCTATATAGTTTTGGTTGAAGCAACCTTAGCCCACAGCAAGCGCTATCTTTGCTGTCAGAGATCCTATCCCCTTCTGAATTCATGTTAAACATACGAGATTGTCTGCCTCATCTTTGAGCCGTGAAACTTTCTCACTTGCCAGAAATTATGAACTGACATCATTAAACTAACTTTTAAGCGATACCAATTTACCTGCTTTATAAATGCAAACATTTTCCATAGGAAAAAAAAAAGAAATTTTTCTTCAGCCATGGTCGAAGTCTGCAGCTGAACCTTCTTCCTCCAGTGAAGCAAATGCTGTCACAGCTGTGTTTTTAGCAAAGTGAACCCTTGATTACTAGTCTTGTTAGAGACTATCATCTGCACCAACTCCAGCTGAGACCCCGGATGCTCACCCTGCTTGGTGGCCTTGGTAACTAACAGTGGATCAGCAGGAATGAGGGTATGTCCTAGCTAAGGAAAAGTAGGATTTCTGTGCTTGCAGTAGATAGGAAGGGAAAAGAGAAAATCTTGATGTTCTTATTTCACAGCACATTTTTAACAGGAAATTTTTATGTGGATTCTGTAAAGTTCGAGTTACTTGAAGGTATTATGGTGGAAGTACTTCATCACAATGCTGTGCTGCTACCTCTGTACCTGTTGTCTTCTAGATCTACCCTGTTCAACACCCAATTTGCTTAAAATGCAGAAACATAAGCTCCACCCAAATTGGTAAAAAGTGTGTCCTCATGAACAATCTCCCCAGAAAGAAATAGGGCATTTAAATTTGTGTTAATGGAAAAACAAATATTCATCACAAACTGGAAACTACCTTTTTTATTCAAGAAACAGCATGCTTTTCCAAGGGCATGCCAGCCAGTGGAAACCATCTCACTGCAATGAAAGCAGTCTTGCTTCACTGATGGATTCAGCTCTGCCATGAATGAATATGATCTTGAATATGAATATGTCTTATGAGGATGAAAAGTAATTTCATATGAAATAACAGTCCTGATAAGAACTTCAGAGTAAACACAATCCTTATACACCGACGAAGCACTTTTCCTACCTCTGTGCATGACCTCTCATGGATTGCTGGTGGAAGAGGGTCCTCTAAAGCCCAGGTCTTCAATATGAGGATCCAAAATGTCACTCCAGTACTGTCATCTGTAGTCTTTGAATGGCCACTGGACTGCTGAGGCTGTGAATGCAGGACTCACAAGAGTCTGTATGAGACATGAATGAAACTGCAAGTCCCACAGCTGCACCTACTACAGCTGAAAATTTCACTGAATCATCCTGCCTCCCCTGCTGTTCAGGACTGGATTTCTCCTCATTCTTCCTACTGTGCAAGCTCTCCAATAATCAGCATCCTTGGGAATGAGATGTTTGGCATTTCTTGAAAACTCACACCCTGAATTACAAGTCTACATGTGGATGGAAAAGCCTATGTTTAAGCCTTGGTGGTGGAGGAAGAGGTTGTCTTATTGCTGAGCTCCTTCCAGTCTTTCTATATATCTTATGAATTTTGGTAAAAGACAAGATGCCTTATCTCAGAAAGAAATCTACTGAAGGTTTTAGATTAGTTTTGCTTCTGAAACAGTAGTACCTTTATTCTGATTTTCCATGTCATTATAAAATGAAAAGGATCTTGGAACAGTTAGGGGGATAGTTAGATGCAGCAGATCCATTTCCTTAAGTTATTGATGAAGTTTGTAATTTATGCACTTTTGAGTTGCTGCTATTTTTCAACCAAGAATTTACTCTAGGCCGGGTTCAGTTACAAAATAGAAAATTCATTGAGTTTTGAATTAGGTCACCTGAAAACACTGTTTTCTTCTAGTGTTCAAGTCCCTTTTTTTGAAAGCATCCTTTGGAAAGAAAATTACGTCTAGTTTTTTGTGCCTCTTATTGCTTTGAAAGTGAAAATTATGACAAGTGCCCTTCCTTACAATAAACTCGTGAATTGAGATAGAAGGTATACAGTTCACTTTCATCGATAGCTGGGGCTCTGTTTTGCACTTAAATCTATCTTTTTGCATAGCAAATGAAGGGGCAACAATAAGGAGGTGAGGCCCAGACTAGACACAGCCCCGAGAAACTGGTTCCTACCTCACACTGCAAGTGATGCGTATATGCAATATCTTTAAAATGAGAAAGGCAGCCTTTATTTCAGATTTTCTCGCAAGAGGCTAAACAGCCAAGAGGTGTGTGGGAGAATGTCTACCTTACTCAGGGCCCTGAGCCAGCCAGATGCACTTTTCATAAACTTTTAGCAAACTGTCTGGCCTAGGTTTGTCTTATACTCCGTGTCAGTGTTTTATTTATGATGACTCTGTTTGTTTTCTGCCCTACAATAAAACAAAGAGAATATTGTGTGATTAAAGAAAAGATTTTTCTTATTGTCAATGTTTAGATTTATCAAGGATTTAGACAATATAGAAGCAATGTTTCATAACATTAAATGTATTTAAAAACAACTCATCCTTTTCTGTCCTTTTGTTTTACTTAATAATAATCAAGCTAAATCTGAATATGACACAAAATAGACTAATCTTCCTTATTTTATATAAAATTATTCTAGAACTGCAGCTCTCTGTTCATTTCCTGTACTAGGAGTGGTTTTGTTTTTAACAGTGGTTGGAGCTTTGCAGACGTTTCAGCAAAGACAAGGTGGGACATTTGCTTCTCTAAAATACTCAGAGGTGAATTTCAGTTAAGATAGAGCTTTGCAAATTTGAGAATGGATCTGAAGCTTCATCCAAGAATTCACCAGCTTGCTTCTGCCCTTCCAAAAACCCCTTACCTTTGTGATATTGCATTCCTGGGAACTCGTTGTGGGGAGCTCTATGCAGCTGGTACCAATTCTCTTGAGATTTCCCAGGTAGATCTAAAGCACCAAAAAATGTGTTCCAAGCTTCTGCTTATTCAAATTGAGTTGTTTGAGGCTTACTCAATCCTACTGTTCAGCTTGGAGCAGAAGTAGGAAAGGAAGAAGTGTCTGATTGCACAAGGCCTAGTCATGTGATCAGGTCTAGTTGAATGACATCAATCTGCTATTGGGATGCCTTATGTAAGTAAAGCTTGTAGAAACTTCAATTCTGTATCTGCTGTTCCTGTTAACAAATTAGAAGAGTTGAGAGCCAAAAGCCATTATTTAACCCAATGAATGTTTATCTAGCAACTTTCAGCCTGTGTTAGAGATGCACAGGCATGGAAAAGCTGGCTCTTGCTTTTGGAAATACATTCAAGCACATCTCAATGTGAAATCAGCTTATGTAATTAGTGCCCTTGTTTATCTGGATTTATCAACATTATTAACATGGTTTCTAGGAAGGTGTCACTTGCTAGAGCAGCTTTAAGTGGCAAGATCCTTTGGCCCACCCCACTGGGAAGCTGGAGTGCTTTTAAATATGCCATCAAAACACTCCTACACTGCATGTTGTGCCAAAAAGAGGAGACAAAGCCTTGCCAGGCAGCATCTTGCTCCTTCAAGAGCTGATGGCAAGCCATAGCCTATGGCAGGATGTTTGGAAACCCATTGAAGGATGTTGATTTAGATTTATGGTAATTTCTGAACTGGCCTATGTGCTAAACTGAAATATGTTTGCCTTAGTATTTTCAAATAACACATTTTTAGGTAAAAAATTTACAAGAGTTTTGTTTTCTAATTTGCTTATTAACTATACTGATCAGGGAAATTAATGCATCTCCCCCCCCCCCCCCCCCAATCCCCACTTTGGGGTCCACATGAAAAACGTGACATCTCACATGGAAGTCAAGAAATTAAAAGACTAAAAAAAAAAAAAAAATCAGTGTCTTGGATTTTCTCACCAGATGGAAAGGAGATTTACAGCTATTTCAGCTTCAGCTCCTTTTGAAAATACTGACTCTAAAGATGTATTCAATACCTGCATGCAGAATGAATCTACGGTGGATCTACAGTGGTGCACATAAACTGAAGTTACAGAGATCTGGGACACGAGTAGGCTTGAGTCTGGAGCTGGTGGTTTTCTCCTGGCCACAGCCACATTCTGCTCATTGCTTCAGTAAGTCAGTAAACTGAGAGCACTGTTTCCTACCTTTTGCCAGTATCAAAAGCTATAGCTGATTTTAATATAATACAAATACGGAGCAGAGATTCCCTTTAATTTATTTAGTGAGATTTACTGAGATTTTAATGCTATATGTATTTTTTAAAAAAGAAGGCTAAGCGGAAAAAGAAAAGTCAAAGGGCTCCAGATGTTTCCAATTTTGCAGTCTTGTTTTGATTTGGTATCATCAACCTAGAGGGTTCCTGAGTACACCATCTAATTGATGCATTTGGAAACGAGTTTCTTTGGCTTCTGGGGTAAGCAGAATCTGTCCGCTTTTATTTGGCAATTTATCTTAGAATGCCCATATTCATGGTTAGTCTTTGCTTTGCTACTGTTAAACAGTTAGGCAAGAATTAACTGGATGTTGTTTCTCCACTCAGGCAAAAGGCTTGTCAGTATTTGCTATGACTATGCAAAATCTGTTTCACGTCAGATGACTATCTGGAAATGGACTGTTATCTTAAAAAACGTAATGACCTCGACAGAAAGATGGTAGGTAGAAGATTTTTTTTTTATTATCATTATTTTTCAGAACATATTTGATGGGTAAGATCATGAAAATAAGAATGGTTAGTTTAACCTTAAAAGAAAAAAAATAACAGGTTCATTTTTAGGAAAGAAAACAAAAAAATTAAAGGCAAAAATCACTGACAGGACTAAAAATTAGCCAAGTGACAAAACCCCACGAAACTGACAATTTTTTTGCTGTCTTTAAACTCTCCTTCATTTTCCACCCCAAACCCATGGGCACAGGGACTCCTGGTAATTCTGTTCATTAGATACATGCACTCTTTGAAATTACTATATTGAAATAATGGAATTAATTATTGTATTTTCGATTTTTTTATATATTACGTGAAAAAGCTACAAAGCAAATATCAGCCTTCGTATCAATTCCTTTACTGGTAAGGATTACATTCGACATCCTGAACGGCTTTCTCCCTTTATCCCGTCTCTCAGACCTGCATTTCAGACTTCTAGTGGCCTCTAGTGGTTCTTTGAAATTTGCCCATATCTTCTCCGACTATTTCTGCTTGTCAAAAAAGCAGTGTAGTAGATAATAGATAAGTATTTGCATAGCCCAAATTTGTACGAGCATTGTGTTGTCCAGATGCTCTTAGTCTTTGTTACCAATTGAGTACAAAGGCTGTGTGTGTTGTTGGACTGAGGTGTAAATCTTGAGGGTTGCTAGAACTCTATTAGAGAGAGGTAAATGCCAGAATAATGCACTAGATACTCACAAAAAGAAGAAAACTTGGGTCTTCTTGCCCTTAGAAGTTCCCTAAACCCCTAGATACAGATAAAGAAAAAAGATAAAGCTTGTGGGGTTTTTTTGTTTGTTTGATTTGTGTGTGTGTGTGTGTGTGTGTTTGTTTGTTTGTTTGTTTTCCTTGTGTACTGTAGGATCCAGGTAGTTGGTTGGTTTGGTTGTAGTTTGGTTTTTTTCCTGAAGTTATAAGTATTTTAAAATACAAGGTGACTATTCTGTATACACTGCATGAAAGAACACTTTTCAGTGCATGAATCCCTATTCTAGATAAGATATGCTAATGGTATCAAGAATGATTTAAACTCCTCTCACCTATCCCAATGATCAGGGGTGACAGAAGGGAAGTCAGGGTTTAAGGTGAGGGAAATTAAACTGCAAGATGGGAAGGTGGGCAGTGCTGCGATCTTAATAAGAGTTTGAGAGAGAAAATATTAACAGGAGATGATGCTGGATTTATAGGAGTGGTGTTGAGCTTGTGGTGGTAGCAGCATGGTGACTGTGGCAGCTTGCTCTCTCCTGGTTGATTGCCACCAAAAAAACAAGAGAAAATGTTTCCACAAACCTACGCACCATATCAGCATGGGATGTACTTTGGGTTTGACTACTCTTTGCCAAACCTCCTCTTTGGCTTTGGATACTCCCTAGAAATTCCCAGTTTGGCTCCCGATCCCCTGTGAATGAAACTTTGCCCATTTTTGTGTTAGGTGACACCATGCTGGTGCTCTCCTGTAAGATGCTGAGGGAAGTACCTCAAGAGCAGGGCCCAGAAGCGCTCTTCGTGGTATAAAGTGGTATGCTTGCACCAAAACGGGATTTATTTACTTTATTTATTTATTTTTCTAATTTACTTTTAGCAACACGATGCCTTACTTCTTGGGCAGAAAACAGTGTCTTTAAATAGCTTCTACGCCCCCACTTGGGCGCTCCCCAAGCAGCCGCTCGCCGCCGCCATGTCTCGGCGGACGCGCCTCCTCGGAGCGGGCGGGGCGGCCCCGGCCCGGCCCCTCATGTCGGCGCAGGCGGGGAAGCGCCGCGGCACCGGCGCCGCCGCTTCCCACCCCTTTCCTGCCTCTTCCCCCGCCGCTGCCGGCCGCGCTCGGGCCTGGATCTCCGCGCTCGGCCGCCGCGGGGTGAGGGCGGGCGGCGCCGGGGCCGGGGCCGCGCCGAGGCGGGTGGTGGGGCCGTGGCCGTGGCGCGTCCGGGGTGGTCCGGCGGGGCGGGTGGCGGTGCCCAGCGCCGCAGGAGCGCCCCGAGAGCCGGGGCGTCGAATAGAGGCTGCAGCCGCCAGGCTCTGCTGGGACCCGGGTCGGGTTGGTTTCGGGATAGCCGGTGGACTCTGTCTGGGTTTCCCGGTGCAGATCCGAGGTGTCAGTGTGCCCCCATTGGCCCAGCTGGGCAATAGCTGTGGGTCTGAGCGTCCTCTCTTACGTTCTCTCTCTCTCTCTCTTCTCCGCCGACTGAACAGGGAGCCTGCATCGGCTGGGATCGACCGCTGGAAACCCTGGGTAGGTGGGATGAGTCCAGGCCTCCCTGCCATCCCAGCGTGCTGAACAACAAGTAGTTACCACTGCTTCAACCTGCACTGATTGGAGGTAAGGAACACTGTGAAACCAGCACACCACTACAGCTCCTGTGCCTTCGCTGCTCTTCAGAGCATCTTAGCCCTTCTTGGTAACATGTACCTTCTCAGTTTGTCCCTGGGTTATGTGACACAAGCAGCTGAGGCTTAAAAAAATTAATTACGCAGTTAAATACAAACCTGGCATTAAAACTGATAGCGTTGGCTTTTAACAGGAAATAGACAAGTGTATAAAGGTCAAACCTCTGGTAAGAATTAGGACATAATGTTAGAATGACTTTTTTACATGCATTTATTTGAAACAGATTCAATGCTGGTTAAACAAGAATGAGAAATACAACTTGGATGCGGGAATACATTAACCAAAGTTTGTCCTAGAGTCACTTGACTATAGTATCATTAAGTCCTCCTTGTCAAAGGATCTGTTTTGCTGTACTTGATGGATACACTGGCAGCATCTCAGTGCTGTAACTGGGAGTGCAGGAGGAGAATAGGGAATTAAGAAATGCATGGGAAGAGCCACTGTCAGACAAGTCTACGAGATATAGGTGGTGAAGGTTCTCTTGTTGGTTGATTGCACAGCCTAATTGTTTACAAAAGACTGTTTGGGAGAGCTAGTGCATTGAGATGGCAGTCAGCAACCACAGCTGAGAAAACTGAGAGTTTTTGTTCAGGGGTGGATCACCTTCCCCACCCTAGTACCACGCTCGTTTTGTGTCGGATAGTCCCAGACTGTCAATGCTGTTTGTGGAGCAGGATTGTGGAGGAGCAGAACAGCTCTAGGACTGTTTTTCTGCTCTTTTACAAAATGATGCTGGCTTGCTTTGAAGGGAATTTCCAGTCTTGTGTCGCAGGCAGTGACTGAAATGAAGGCTTTTTTTTAAGCAGGGACTGAAGCCTGTGACTGTAAGATGTGGTGTGTTGCACTCTGGCTTGAGATCTAGGTCCTAGGATGGTCTAGTAACAAGGGCATTGCTTGTCTTCAGCCCTTGTATGGGGGCACGGGAGCTGCACTGAGTGGCTAGTGGTGTAGATTGTGATGGAGGTGCCTCATGTCGATTGTCTTGTGTGCCAGCTTACATGCAGGAGTTACTGTCCACCCTGTGGAAGAGCTTAACTTATGAGATTTGTGGCCTGTCTCCAATGTAACTGTCTTACTGTGCTACTTTAGTGCTTTTCAGGAGATAGGATTGTCAGCCGTGTGTGGTTTCCAAGGCAGTTTCTAGGGAATTGAAATAAGCTGTGTGACCTGGAACCTCAGTTGTGTCCGAGGGTACACATCGGATCTGTTCTGCTCATCCTGCATTTGATGTCAGTCACCTACCAGGTTCAGGAAGCACCAGTTCGCAGCCTGCATAACTAAGAAACAAGCTGCCCAGGGTAGTTTATTCCTAATCCTGGTGCTTAGTTATCACCAATTTAGCAATGAAAAAGTCCTTGCTAGTGGCTGAAGGCCTCAATAGCACAAATTATGTTTTTTTTCTTAAAATGCTATTGAATTGTTTAACTGTATGTCTTAGTTAAATGTTGCATTAATTCAGATCTTTGTGTGTTGATTTCTTCTGTTAGCTAAAACAGTAACTTGTTTCATAAGGATTTTCAATTAGCATGGAAATAATGCAGCATAAATACCTATTTCTTGTAATTCAGGAATCTCCTATCTTCAGAAAAACCCACTGATCAGGTAGATGCATGTTAATCAGCTTGAAGCTGTTAATATAAAATGAAGTAAATCTAACCGTAGCAAATACAAGAAATAAGTCTTGCATTTCCTCCGTGGTGAAATTAATATATCTGTATTTTGAAAGCATTTATCAAGGATTTAGGGTGCTCGTCTTCTGACTCCTGTGTGTTTTCGCTACCTAGGTGCTGTGGTGTTCTACAGGTTTCCTAATGTTCAAAATCATTCCTATGTAACATCACTTATGTGCTTTTCAGTTCTTTTAGTGAAGAACTGAGTGGGGAGGGGAGGGGGTGCCAACTGTGAAATTGCATCCAATGTAACCAGTTGATTTCTTTTTGTAAACCTTCCAGTGTAAACGAGTCACATTGCATCATGGCAGCAGACTCTATGGAAATTGATGATGCTTTGTACAGGTAAGAATATCTAAATTTTAAGCATTCCTCCTGACTTTTCAGGAACACTCATGTTTGCATGCAGTAATGATGAAGACAAGGCTTGAAAACACTCTCTGCTGCCAGTTAGTTAAAGATGTGGATACTTGTGCTGCTGTGTCCCACCTTTTCTAATGCAAAAACCCCAAAATGTTCAGCCAGTGAAACAGAACCCACCTCTTGCTAAGTAAGTGGTGGGAACTGGTTGAACTGAAGATGCAATCTACCTTTCTTAAAATTGTTCCTTTTTTGGGCTCATAACAGGTGTTTTCTGACCATTCTTAGTATTTGACCAGTAAAAAGCATAGGTAAATATTATGGAGTTGTACAGAGTTTCAGTAGTAGCAACGATATTTACTTTTTGGAAAACAGGAATAATACTTCTCATGTTTATAATATGGATTTCTTTCTGCCCGTAGCTTGTTTCTTCTTTGACAAAGTATATATTCCTCTCTTTCTTGTTCTCCATCTTCTTTCACTACCTTCTTTTTGCCTTTTCTACATTATGTAGTTTATCTCCTTCATAATTTCATTAATTCCTCAGTTTTTGCCATGCTTCTTGGTCCTCATAAACATCATCAGTATCTGTCTTATCCTCTGGACTTCAGAGTATTGGATTTTGAGGAACTTTTTTGTAGGTTTTTTTAAAGTTATTTATTTTGTTATTAGTTTTATTTTAATTTGTTAACTGGGAGTGTCTTGAGATACTTGGCATGGCTATAGTTCAGAGAATTTCTACTGGAACAAATGGCATCCCTGGAAGTGTGATGGGATGAAAAGCTTCTTTGTGTATTAAAAAAAAAATTAAAAAATCCTTGTATGCTGAACAAATTAAGCTTCTCTTTAATTGAGTGCAGTGATTCTGGTGGTGTAAGTATCACTACACTTTTTGGCAGTAGTCTCATGAAAGTCATGCTTTTCCTTGGTAAAAAAGGTGGTGTTTCGAATGGTTTAATTGTATAGTTGGAAGCTAGGAGTCTTTCAGAGTTCAGCTGTGGCACTCTCTACTTTGAAGTTTTGTGTGAACAAATTCTTACTTGTGTCTTCAATAGTTAATTGCACAAAACTATTATCCTGAAGAAGTTTCACATTGATTTAAAATGAAAAGTTATTTATATTCTCTAAAGCCTGGAACTGACAAGCTCTGTACTAAGTGCATTTCACTACGTGGATTGTGAGTGCAAGTATTATGTTTGATCTGCATTTATTTCCTGAAGCACTGTAGAGTTCAGATACACATTTTATGTCCTCAGTTGTGCGTTGGATGGAGGGTTGGTAAAGAGAACTGTGTGTGTGTGTCACTAATGATGCACACTCACCTGCAGAACTTGCTATTGCAGATTAGAGACTTGTTAGGATAATAGAATAACTGAAAACATTTGAGCTTTTTTTTTAATTATTATTAGGATTTCTCAACTTGCTTTAATATGCTCCTAACTTTGTTTTATTGTGTTTTGATCTGAATTTATCTTTGCTGTAGTCGTCAGAGGTATGTTCTTGGAGACACAGCAATGCAGAAGATGGCTCAGTCCCATGTATTCCTGAGTGGTATAGGTGGTCTTGGTGTGGAGATTGGTAAGTTAGATAGCATTTATTTAAGGAGACACAAGTGTACGTAAATAGACTATCACAGAATACTTGTAAACTTAATTTTAAATATAATAAACATGTCTGAAGTATCTGCGTGAATTTATATGTGCATGATGCATATGGCTAACGTAGCAGATGCAGGAAAGATCCTGGACTTAAGTTATCATTTTACTAGAACAACATTTCAAATTTTGCTTTAAAATGTGCTTCCACGGGCCAGATTGCTTTACCCAAAACCTTGTGTCTAGGGTGAAGGTTTACGGTGGATAATCCAAGTTTTTCCATTAGGCATAAGTATCAATGAATGTAATACAGAATAGCTGTAGCCCAAATTATCCTCGGGTAGGAAATGGGAGGGTGGGAGGTAGGAGAACAGTACAGTTTGGTGAAAAATACTGTCCTGGTGCAAGAAACTCCTTAACAATTTCCCTTACCTCTTTATGAACATGACGTGTCTTGGCTGGTTCGTACTTGGGGTGTTACCTCTTCAGTTGGCTGTAATGGTTCTCTGCACCAGATGCCAGAACAGTCATGGGGTTTTGCAGTTTATTGGCATTAGTATCTCTGTAATCACACAGTGGTGGGATGAACAGCTGACAAATGACAAATGTAGAGAGCTTTTTTAACCTTGCACATATTATTTTGCTTTCAGTGGTGCTGTAGAATGCTTGAGCCAAATGTAAAAGAGAAAAAAAGTTAAGTTATGAAGTTCTTAACAATGATGTACATGTTATTGTCCACCTACATAACTATCCAGCTACAGATTTGCAAGAAACCTGCAACAGTCCCTAACTCTGTTTTTGTTTTGTTTCAGCCAAAAATATCATTCTGGCTGGGGTAAAGGTATGTAAAACAGTTCTGTTGTTGGATCTTCTTGGGTGAGCATGAGAAAAAGGCACAACACTAGCTAGTTAATCTTAGGTTTCTGAATCTCTTCTTCAGTAGAAGGATTGCAAAACATTTGAGAACCTGGGAGTGGAAACTTTCAATAATCTGGATGTTCTAGTGATGTGGTCAGATTCTCACGTTAATGTCCCCTGGATTCTGAAATAACTCGTAGAATATTTTATCCAGCTGCTGATCAGATATTGAATACTTTTGTACAAAGTGGCTTCTCCTAAATAGTGTGATATTAACTCAAAAGCCAAGCTATTCAAAATACGTTATCCTATTTTGTCATCCATCAGAATCCTTTTGTGTAGTCGTTAGAATGGTTGAGTGTTTTAATCTAACATCTGCTCATGTGCTGCTGGGATTAATTTTATTAGAGAAGCCTTTTAAAATTCTTTCTTCCAATAGAAAAAAGCTTATGAGTCCGTTAATTTACAGATCACAATTGCCTCATATCACAGTCTGGCAAAAATCATCTTTGATATTTAAATGCTGTCATCACAGCAAACTGTGAGGGAAATGCTTAATGAAGTGCATATTGGATATATGTTTCTGCCTCTCAAACAGTAAGAATTTTCTTGGGAAGGAGGTTGGAAGAGCTTGTTTGTATACATGCTACAACTAAATCTTCTGTACTGCTGGTTCCCCAGCATTTTATGTGGAGCTTAATCCATCTTTTTGGGTGCTGTGACCATGTACACTTCTTCCAGTAAATGCTTTTTGCTGAACTTTCTTAGGCTCTTACAGTTCATGACACCAAGCACTGCACTAAATGGGATTTGGGGATCAACTTCTTCATCCACGAAGATGATGTTACCAATCAAAGGAACAGGTTGGTGAAGTCTTTGGAGTGAGGGAGGACTGAACTTGACTAGGAGTAACAGTTTCATCAATGTCAAAAGTAACATTTCCTTATCCAAGAGCTACTAATACATATCAAATCCCTGTTAAACCCTTAGCCTGGAGTCGTTGGCTTCGAGTACAGTGCCCAGGTAGATATTAGAGGAAGTCTAGATTGGGACTGAGGTTCTGAGTCACACATCTCACTTCTTGTTATTGTGAGCTTGTAATGTGAATTTAGTGGGGGGGACCACTGTACATTTCTTCCTTGGGCTTTCTCAGGCACTCGTACAAGACTATACAACAGTCGTGACATCAGACATCAGTGAGTCCTGCTGTATATTGGGCAGAGCTGTTTTTCTCATACCTGCTAGGAATTTGAGTGTGAATAAGAGTTGATGGCTGTTGCCAGGGAACTTCATGAGGGACTCTTGTAGGGCATGTGTGTAATGAAATTCTGTACTGAAAATGTATTTTGTAGTTATATAAAAAATTTGAAAATTGCTGTTCTTTCAGGGCTGAGGCCACACTTCATCATATTGCAGAACTCAATCCATATGTCCATGTAGCAGCATCAACTGTGCCACTAGATGAAACCACAGATCTGTCTTTTCTGAAGCAGTACCAGGTATGTCACTCTTAAAGCAGTTGTATGTGTATTTGCCTCAGAGCAAGTGACTTGGTTTCTTTTTTTTATGGAAGTAAATAAAATGAGTAACTTTAAAGTACATACTGAGGGGATTATAAAGAAAGAAGTAGGTCTTGTATTTATGCCAGTGAAAGTGTTGTGCTTGTTTTTTTCCAAGGCTGAAGCAGTGGTTTTGTGTTCCTAGCACTTTCTTATGACACTTGTTATTGAATTTGCTATGACAATAAATAGCTAAGTGGGGTTGTCATACAATTTTTTTTGTTTGAAGTTGAAACTGTGACCTTCTTTTGCAGCTGCATAGCACAGGTGCTCTACATATATTCTGTGTGCTGTATTCCAGGCAGTAGAAACTCAGGCTGTATAATAGGAAAGATCATTTATGTATGTATGCATCTAAAGAAACGCAAGCACCTCTGTGGTGGAGTGAGGATGTTTGCAGTTGGTCAGTCACTTATCTCTTGCCTGTGTGCAGGAGAACAGTGGGGAGCCTTTGCAATGTGGCTGGCATTTATACACAAGCACACCAAGTTTCTGAATGTCCCAGCTACAATAAACCATGTATAACTGGGACCCAGTACTATCCTAAATGTTAAAAGAATACTTGCAGAAATTGTATGTCTGCAATTCTATGAGCGCCAGTACTTGAAGCTTATGTAGACTTCTTGGTGTGCACTGATGAGTATCATTTGTGTCTGTTTTGTTAGCTTTAATCTTAAAATTAAGATCTGCATTTTTGCTGAGATTATCCGTAATTGTTTTGGTAAATGTTCTAATTAAGTTTTGAATTTCACAGCTGCAGTAAAAAAAAAAGAGAATTTGCTGTTCCTGCTCTTACTCATTTTGTTTTCAGAACTTGTGAAGCACTAACCAGCCTGTTCAAATGAGAGAACTTCCTCAGTACTGCTGTCTCTGCTATGTGTGGGGGATAGGAGTCAGGACACCTGAGTAACTTACTCTTAGTACTATTTTTTCCATGGCCTGAAGATATTGATTGCTTTCAGTGTCATAGAAGTATTTCTGTTCTTGTTCACAGTGTGTCATATTGACTGAAGTAAGTCTGTTGCTGCAGAAGAAGATTAATGACTTCTGTCATGCTCAGCAGCCACCTATTAAGGTAATAGAAAAAATGAAGGATGTGAATAGAAAAAATGAAGGATGTGAATAATCTGTACAGTGAGCATTCTGAACCTCCAGCATGTTCTTTCCAAAAGTGAAGAAAGCTGGTTATGAGGTTTATATTCTATGCAGATGGCATGTTGATGGAACAATAGAAGTTTTGGAAATATGATGCTGCTATTCTGTACATGTGTCTGTTATTATCTGGATACCACTACAGATAACCATAGGTTGATTCTTAATTGAAAAAAAATATAGTGTTAAAGAAATAGTTTTCACTGTTAACTCACAATTGTTCTGAAAGACTGTGCTGAGACTGAAGAATGTGCTGAGATTGAATGTAACAGTAGTAGAAAAGGCAGTACTTCACTGTTTTTTTGTGTGTGGGTTCAGAAATGCTTGTGCAAGTTCAAAGTCTGTTATGAATGCTGTGCTATGTAGTCAGTGGCCTGAGTACACATGACAGGTTTCTACCATAGAAGTTAAACCTGCTAGCCTTCATCAAGATTCATTCTGAGGCATCATTCCTTTGGCTTGTGCTGTTCTAGGGATACTAATGTTTTTTACTTCCTCTTGAAGTTTATCAGTGCAGATGTATATGGAGTATGTTCACGTTTGTTTTGTGACTTTGGTGATGAATTTGAAGTGCTGGATACAACGGGAGAAGAGCCAAAGGAGATCTTCATTTCAAATATAACACAGGTAAGGGAAGAAAGTCGTTGTGCTGCTTTGCTTTTCTTTGGCTGTTTGAAAAAGCAGTTTAAAATTGGCAGTATATCAAAGGCAAACAAAGTTACTTCATTCTTGTGTCTCAATCAAAACCAACCATGTTAACATTGTAGAGCATACTGATGCCTCCTGGTTGTTACTGCCAATGTAACATCACAGTATTGAATCCTTTATTTTTTAATTGGAGAGAGAGAAAGAGAAAGAAATGAGATGTAGAGAGAAGAGGACATAATTTAGGTGGGATTAGGATAAATCTTCTAAGGAAGCCCTGAAATAGGCATGAAAAGAGCTCTTTTTAGAAGAAACTGTGGCACATACAATCTTTTGTGATCTACTGAGGCTGTGTATCCTGTATGCTGATGTCCAGCTTTGTAAGCTTCCTAACTTTCAAGAATGAGTTTGGGGTGTCCTTTTTAAGGAGATCAGACAGAAAGGAAGCATGGAGTAATAAGGACTATTCACAAGACTTTATTTGTTAGTGCCTGTGAAAATTTCTCTGTACATATAGTGTACTTTTGGTTTGGAAACAGATATAAATTTGGTACTACTTCAGAACAGAACAATGAATTTGGTATGAAATAACAAATGGAGTTTGCAAACGTGCTGAGACCTATAAACAGTGAAAATAAGAAAGTTTGTGTTATAGAAACACTTAAATTGAAAGTAGTAGGACTGGAAATGTTGTCATAGGTAACTCTCTTACTACGACAGAAATGAGGTGTAAAAAGTATTAGTTTGCAGTTTCAGTAGTCAAAAAGGTATGTGCATACAATAAAACATGACCCCTTTGCACAAGATGCTTTCCTCCTTGTTAATTTTGCCATTTTTTATTTCAGTCAAATCCTGGTATTGTCACTTGCCTTGAAAATCATCCACACAGACTTGAAACAGGACAGTTCTTAACCTTTCGGGAAGTTAATGGAATGTCATGCTTAAATGGATCTACACACCAAATAACAGGTAAACTTGCTGACTCATTTGGTAGGTATTTATTTTTTGGCCTGGTTTAGCTCACTGTAGTGTTAGTTACTGTAGCCAGAGGAGTGCTGGATTATGCAGACCTCCAGTGAGCTTTCATAAAAAAAATTGTATTTTGGTACAGAGCTCTTTCTAGTGTTATCTTGACTCCATTTCCATTTAGTAAAGTCTTTCCAAACTCAGGAGTTAACTCTTGCCACTTAAGAAGCCAATGGAAATGCTTAGCCAGTGGAATCTAGTTGGCAGCTTCTGAGCTTTCGTCATTAGTTGGCTGATGAAACTGGTTTGGTTTTTGGAGGATCCTATAATACCTGTGTTTCTGTCATGGTTTTGGGTGCCACTTTGTGTGTCGCTGTTTGCCTTGTAGGTTTTTTTGGGTGACAGTTTAAGTGTACAGCAATGCATTGACATGGCTCTCGTTCTAAGCATGCTTTTGAAATTATTTTCATTATTTATGTCTACTCTGCTTTGTTCTGCTTGTAGTGTGCATGTCTCAAGGCATACTACTTGGTTCCTTTTGGATGGTGGGGAATTTTGCAGTTTCCAGATCTCAATGCCTGTTCATTCGGAGGAGAAGAGAGAGCAAGTGGGTGGGGGTTGGTTGTTTTTTTTTAACTATTTTGTGGTCTGAGGCAAAAAACAATACCCTTGGAACATGCAGTTGAATCTGTTTTCTCTGGACCCATGTGTTTTTCCTAGTGCTGATGCTGTGGCCAGTTTCTTCTTAATCATGGCCTAGCTTTTGTTTTCAGTTTTGTTAATGTTAACGGATTAACATTTTTTGTGTCTTTTTGTCTGAACCACGCTTCACATGTATGAGGGGGAAGATGTGACAAAATAGTCTAGCTGCCCTTTTTGATTTCCTGTTTTTCTCATCACAGGGCTAAAATCCTACTCTGAGCAGTATTCTGGACACTGCTGTGCACAGTCTAAATAAAACTGAGTGTGATTTCATTTTTGTTACAGAGCTGTGGTCATCAGAATTCTTTTTAAATCTGCTGCCACTTAAAAAAGCTCATTTCATAACAGATCATGTGAAACTAATACTTTAACCCAGAAACTGGCAGAGGGACAATCCTGTTATGAGGATCAGCTGTGTTTTATGCTTTCAAAGCAAGGTTGCACACTACAAAATTACAGCACAAAAAGCATTGGCAAAACCCCACGTTGTTATATACAGAATTATAGCATCCAGTGACACTTTGAATTATCAGTCACTATTTATTCTCTTGTCTTTTCAGTGGTGTCGCCTTATTCCTTCAGCATTGGTGATACATCAGAAATGGAGCCTTACTTACACGGAGGCATAGCTGTGCAAGTGAAGACTCCCAAGATGTTTTACTTTGTAAGTGTGTGCTTGACATAGCTGAGTTCTTGAGCGTTAATGGTCTGAGCACTGGAAGCAGAGTTCAGCAGACACATGATTTTGTTACCAGTTATTTGGGTTTACTTAATTTTATTGGATGAGAATAGTGATACTGATTTATTAAACGACAGAGAATAGGAAATACTTCAAAGTGCCTACCATTGTAGAGAAAAAAAATAATTATGGGCAGCTTACCCCTGTACTGCTGGGATAGGCTTCAGAAAGATCTACAAATATGTGGTTTATTGTTGGCCTTCTGAGAAGAGACAACTGGGTGAATTTGTGTAAGAGGGCTTGCAATACACATGCTGCCTTTATGGGCCTGCAGAAGGTAGATCCTGACTGCCCTCAAACATTCTTCTAAAAACCTGGGAGTGAGGACCAGCTGCTTCTGATGTGAGAATGCACAGCACTGTGTCTTGTCTCTGTGAAGCAGTACCTTCCTGTTCCTCTGGAGTGGGGAAGTTCTGCAAGCAAACAGCCAGTTGCCAATAAAATAATAAAATCCCTGGTAACTAATCTCAGAGCAGTTTCCTAGAATCATAGAATATCCTTTGCTGGAAGGGACCCACAAGGATCATGGAATCCCATCTAGTGGCTTTGTACAGGACAACCCCAAAAATTGCACCCATTTAAAGATGAGTCTTGCCACTAGGATGTGAAACCTGTCTCTGACCTTTTTTGATAGACAGAACTTGCAGTAGATGATTATTTTAAGCATCTTTTCTGGATTAATAATAGAGAGTAATAGCAATGCTAGTAAGAAAAGATTTGTTTCTTAGTCTCTACAGAAAGAGTATTGTTTTGTCAGGTAGCAGCGACTGTTGTGTTCTTAAGTGGCGTGTTGTTGTCATGAATTCTTGTTTTCCAGGAACGGTTGGAGAAGCAGATAACAAATCCGTTATGCCTTGTTGCAGATTTTAGCAAGCCTGAGGTAATCAGAATGTGGGGATATGGGCATAGGTGCTTTAATATTTAAACTACATGTTGTCATCTGTAGCTTTATGTTTAGAATAATATAATTTCCTAACTATTCTATATCAATTAAATACCATTTTAAAGTGTGAAGTAGGAGTGAGGTATCAGTTTGTGTAGTCACACAGAATTTACATTATGATTTAGATTACCATAGAGGCTCGTTATCCATGATTTGCAACAAGTATGTTGTAAATGCACAGCTCAGCCACCTTTGCTGTTTAAAATCTCAGGTTTTGATAAGTCTTTAATTCAGGACAGTGGAAATTTTGCAAGCGACACAATAATTTTTTTCCTATATTTAATAATATTAGTTGATAAAAATCACACTGATATCAAAGCTGGAATAATCATAAAAAGGTGATCACAGGTGGGTTGGAAACTGGAATTAATAGTGTAAGGATACTTTTTTTATTTCTTTGAAAAAAAATGATTCAGAGATCTTTTTAAAATTTGTGAGAGGACACTAGCAGTATTTGCCTCTATCGCTCTTTTAGATAAGTATTGTGGACATGGAAGGCATGTAAGTCTCTGGCTTATGAAAATTTTAAACTAAACAATGTTGATGTAATGATTTTTTTGTTTGTTTGATAATATAGGGTCTGACTTACCTGTTAAGATTTTCTACTTTTCACTTTTAATGCTGGGCCTTGTTATTGACACTTGACAAAATGCAGTGCATTATAATGTCTAGTTAAAAGAAGATTACTTCATTTTCCAATTTCAGCACTAAATTCTTTTGGGGACTCTTCAGTTGGACTTAGTTGAAATGGCTGCTGAATGTGCTTGAAGGGTATTACATTAACACTGAGTAATACTTCTTGTAAAAATATTAGTATGAGATATTTCAAATTCACTTTTTAATGCTATTTAAAAACTTTTTTTGAGCGTTGTGGTTAAGAGACAAGGAAGTGAAATAGTAACAGAAGAGTTCAAATAGTTGCTTTTGTTTATTTTTTCTCTAGTTTGTAACTGATCAACAGTTATTGTTGTCTTAACAGACTCCTTTGCAGATCCATGTTGCCATGCTTGCCTTGAACCACTTCCAGGAGAACTTTGGTCGCGGACCGAACATTGGGTAATGCAGCAGTTTTGTCTTTGCTAAGCCTTGAATCAGGCAGATCTCTCCTCTTGTTTGATTGTAGTTACTGGTTTGATGTGCAGCAGGGTACCTTGTCTGTCTGGTACTTAATAGACCACATAGAAATGAAAAGTTGAAATCTAGATGAAAAATGTTACCTATTGCATGCATCTGGGTGTGTGACAGGTCCTTCCCAATGTAGCAACGACACTTTCTGGTCCCAGGTAGACAGAAACGGCTTATGCAGGAAGGCCTTCTCTGTTCTTGTTTTTTCACATTGTGTGATTAATATGGAAGAGTTGTTTCAGTGATCCCAAATTATCTTGTAGTTTAAGGGTTTAAAAAAAAAGATCTGAAGGGTTTGGTTTTCATTTTCAGTATTTTTTTATTCAGCTGTAGTTCTTGATTTGCATAATTTTGAGCTAAATGAGACAAAACTACTTACAAAGTGTAAATATTAAAACTCTACTTGCTTAAGGGCTTTTACACTGAGACTCTTGTTCCTGAGCTAACCCTAACGTTTAGAAGTACATCTTTAATGCTTACAGTTAAAGACAGTGTAAATTTCCAGACTCTTCCTACTGTATCCATTGCTTTTTTCTTCCATTGATCATGTTTCTAGAAGGACTCATCATTGTTGTTTCTACCCTGATGTCTAGATGCCTTCAGGATGCTGAGGAAATGCTGAAAATAGCCACGTCTATAAGTGAAACACTGGAAAATAAAGTGAGTAAGGAATCATTGTCATTATAAGTAATTTTTTTATGTGCTTATTTAGTTGCCTAAAGGTCATACTTTAGTTGTCGGTCCTTGTTCTGGTCTCTGGATCCATCTTCAGATGGATCAGCTGGCTTTCTGAAGGCCATGCATGGGAACAGAATGGTGTTTCAGCATGGGTTCAACTGAATGTTCACCTGACATGAAGGCTGAATCCTGTGGCTATGTGAATCCAGTTTTTAAACAAATGCATATGACAAATGCAGGATATATGGTGGATCTGTCTTGGCTGGAAACGTTTTTGCTAGTCAGAGTGAAATAATTTGTCTTTTACTGAAGAATAATAATCTGTAAATCTGTCAAGAACTGACTTTGCTCATTGAGGGGATGAATTTGTTACCATGTCTTACTTTTCAGCCTCAGGTAAATGGTGATGTGGTAAAATGGCTGTCTCGGACTGCTCAGGGATTTCTACCTCCTCTGGCTGCAGCAGTGGGTGGTGTTGCTAGCCAGGAAGTCTTGAAAGCAGTAACGGGAAAATTTTCTCCATTGCAGCAGTGGGTAAGACTGTCTTTGGTTTTGGATGTTTATTTTGACATGTTTTGAATGGATAGTTGTGTGTAAAGTGCTGTACGATCAAAATAACCTGAACAACTTTTATAACATGAAAATAAAAAAAAAAGACTCGAGACTAAATTTAGTAAAAAACACGTTTTTATGTGTACAATAAAAGTACAACCAGTTTTATTAAATTTTTTTGCACCTGGAGTTCACACAACACTTTTCACACGAGCAAAGAGAGCATTGGCTTATTAGTTCATGGCTGCAAAGGTGTGATATAGGGCAGATGCTAGCTTAAGCTACTGTACATAAGAGCAGTACTTTCAGACTCTGAGGATAAATATCAGAGTAAAGTTAGATTAAAAAACATCACAGTCTTCACTGTTACCTTTGGAGGGGTAACATACTTGTCCTTGCAGCTCACCTGTTTGAATGAGCTTTTTTCCCTTCTGTGTCCAGTTGCTTTTTCCTGCTTTTTTCCTGAAGTAAACTGTAGGGTACCAAATGCTGTATAGTCTTCCACTGACAGTAAAAACTTAGTGCTTCTAAAATTCTAAACTCTGTCGTTCATAGAAAATAGTTAGTTTTTAAAATTAAAATAATATTACTATTTTTCACAGGTTTTTATGGTTTGGTTTTTGTTTTTTTTTTTGCAGCTATATATAGATGTGTTAGACATTGTAATGCCTCTGGAGAAGGTGGGCTCTGAAGAATTTCTCCCACGGTAAATACAACTACAATCTACTGGCTTATGTACACATCTGAGTGTCAAGCAGGCACAGATGTCTTTTAAACTTAATTCAGTGCTATTTGCAGCACTGAATGGGTTTGGAGTTAAGAATGTATGTTCTATTTGAGCATGGGAGGAACAGGAATGATAGCTTCTGACTTTTTTAGTTACGTCAAAGTGCAGTTTGGCATCAATGGTATTACCATGATAAATGGCAACTTGCTGTTCTCCTGTTTTTATCTCCTGTGCCTGCATAGGGGAGATAGGTATGATGCCTTGAGGGCCTGTATTGGAGACTCTCTGTGCCGGAAGCTCCATGATTTGAATGTTTTCTTGGTGAGTATGACTGACACACTTTTTGCAAGTGCCTTGTTGATACAGCTAATGTCCACTGTCTTCAAAATAATGAGGGCAGTTCTGATGTGTGCCATTGAGGAATAAATAGTCCAAAATTTTAATGGGGCTTCTCTATTACACTTGTTTTCCTGGTTTTCACTTATGCGTCTGACTTAAATTGTGATTTTCTTTAGGTTGGCTGTGGAGCAATAGGCTGTGAAATGCTAAAAAACTTTGCACTTCTTGGTGTTGGTACTGGGCAAGACAAAGGATTGGTAAGTCACTTGTTAACCTTGCTTCTCTTATTAAAAAGTAATGTGATAAGGAATAATTAAATAAATTACTATAAATGTTAAAAGTCTGAGTCTTATTTCAGGTTGATCTCTGTGCAGAGGGTACAATGGCCTTGGCATACAGTGGAAGAAGTCTGCAATTAGAAACAGAACACATAAAATACATTCTTGCTGTATTTTGATTTTAAAACAAAATTTAGTCAGTCAGGATAGGCAGAGCTTTTAGCCAGAGCTGATGCCAACAGCAGTGCTTTGTTTTGAAAAGTGTCTGTAGAGATTGCATCAGTATCATTGCTCAGTGCTACACTTAAGTTGTAACTTCAGCTGTTGCTTTTGCCCCTTCTGACTTAGGTTACAATTACAGATCCAGACTTGATAGAGAAATCCAACTTGAACAGGCAGTTTCTTTTTCGACCTCATCACATACAGGTAGGCTTTCTTATTCAGTAAATTTTCTGGACTATTGTCGTGTTTCCCTGTCCTGTGTCTCCACAGCGAGCTGAATTGTGTCTGTACTTCTGTCTAGAAAAGACTTAAAGGCTGTAATGAAATCCAAGCTTTTAAAAAACAATACCTAGAACTGCAATGGCATCCCACTTATCACTAGTATCAGTTGAGCAAAATTGGATCGTCTAACCTTAATGTGTACTGGTGTCTTTGACTAATGAAATCCCTCAGACTTGACAATCAGGAGTGCTGTGTTGCATAAGAAGTTGCCACGGGTTAGTATGTCAGAAATACTTTACTATAACATTGAAATTCAGGGAAAATAAAACAACCGAAAACAGACAGTGCTGGCAGAAGTGTTCTCAATAGACCTCAGTAGTGCTACTGCTGATGGAACTTCACCAAAGTTGCTATCTTCTGACTTCATTCAGTCTCCATTAAGCTGATAAATATCTTTGAAAAAAAAAAGTACATTCAGTAAGTGCATGACTCAGCTGTTAATTCCTTAGAAGCAGAGAGAACATCCTCGAAACTGCAAGCACAGCACAAAATAAAAAAGGTGGCTCAGATCTTGACAGCAATGTGGAAAAAGGTTTCCCCTGCCCAAAACCCAGCAGCTGAATTTTCTGCCTCCTGTTTATGTGTAGCAAATCTGGGAACTGATTACACTTTGGATACATAGATAAATGGAATGTGAATCCTTCAAGCTTTCAGAAGCCACACTGTCTTGAGTGCTGATCCCTAGATAACTGAATGTAGTATGGCTAGAAGTGTCAGGTAGGTTAAGAACTCTCTTTCAGTTTAGGTTCTGAAATTGGCTTTGTATGGAATACCTTGCAGTAATGTGATTATTCACAGCTGTTTGATGTCTATGCTGCATAGACATGGTCACAGTTACTAAGGGGTTTATCCTCTGACAGTCATGAACTGCTCCTTTCTTAGGGCATTTTGAGAGCATGAGAGGCAACATGTGGCATCAGTTACTCAATAAACTTCTGCACCATTCAAGCACTTTCACCATGTGGTCTCTGACACACTGCTTTAAATAAAACTAAAAATAAAAAACTCCTATATTAATAAGATATATATCAGTGAGGGAGGTATATGATTAAAAAATTTCATGTATTCTGTTTTGCATACTACATTTCTGTCAGTGAATTGTTGTTTGATCAGCAAATGAAGTCGATATTTCTGTGTCTCAGATGTTCTTTATCTCAATATTGTTCTTTATCTCAGTCTCCGTGTCATAGTTATGTATATTTATGTATTCATACTTTCAGAAACCTAAGAGCTATACTGCAGCAGAAGCAACTCTGAACATCAATCCTTCTGTAAAGATCGACTCAGATATTAATAAAGTTTGTCCAGCCACTGAGAATACGTACAGCGATGAATTCTATACCAAGCAAGATGTGATTGTAACCGCTTTGGACAATGTTGAAGCAAGGAGATACATTGATAGGTAGGGTGTGGAAAGGAAGCAAGGGCTGCTTTTCATACTCTGTGTGAACTCTGCTTTTCTGTTCTTACTCTTCCTGACTTGGAACTGCTTATAAGATCTGATAGCAAATTGCTCCGATTTACCTTGTTCCTTTATAGGCTGGGGGGAGGAAGAGGTTTATACTCAAGGTGGAAACCAACTCTGCTGTTGTGCAGCTGCTACTGTTCACATAGTAGAAAGCCTTGGAGTGAGTTCTTGAAACTGAATAGCTGTTAAGTTCTGATGAATGGGAGAATCCTGTGGTGATCTGAAGGCTGAATTATTTATTCATAAAAATATGTATTTAAATATAAAAATAGAGATGTTTACATTGAAAAATAATTTCTAATGGTCGTAATCCACATAGGCTCAAGTTTATGGGATCTTGATCTAACTTGAATAGCTCTTCTTATTTAATTTCTTCCTGAGTTTGGTGTAAGCTTTCCACTCTTCTGAAAGTGCCTAGAGACAACTGGTTACAATCCAGTAACGTCTGCAATACAAGAGTGTAGTGATTACACTGTGTGCTGATAGTCTGTGTCTTTCCATGTCAGTCGTTGTGTAGCAAACCTGCGTCCTCTTATAGACTCCGGAACTATGGGAACAAAAGGACACACAGAAGTTATTGTACCCCATCTGACAGAGTCCTATAATAGTCACGTAAGTGTTTTAAGACCATTGCGCACCTTCTGTACTGGTCCCATAATGCCCTCTGATTCTTTAATCATTTATGTGTCTGCTTAAAATAAGTGGCCTATTTGAGCTGCTGAAGAACAGTATTATTAGGAAAGAAATTTCTGAAGAAAAGGAAATAAAATTTGAACAGTTCTTTACAAGCATACATAACAGTTCTGTTTGAACGGGGCAGGGGAAAATGAACCTTCAAACTCTTGCAATATTCCTCTGTTTTAGTTCTTATGAAACTGCCTTTATAAGGTAGAAATTCACTGGTTGAGAACACTGAAATGATGCCATGTGGACACAGAGACAGGATTTTGAGCATCCTAACAGTCTTGCTAGTGTCCATAAAGGAGTCTTTCTGGCCTTGTATGAAAGGGTGTGTTTCATGCTGAGAGTGTATGTGAATGTGGACTGCACATCTTGGAAAAGCTGACTGGCAGTCTCACCCGTTGTTTGTGTTTCAGAGTTCAGTTTTGCTTTCCAGGGTTGAGTTTGGACTATTCTTCATACAGAGGAAGTGATAATATTAGTGTCCATAAAGTAAATTTCTAAGTATAAATAAGCTATTTTGTATATTACAACAGCGGAGTTTTAAACCTATAGTCTAGAAGTTTTTGGTGCTATTATTGGCAATAAACTTTAGTAAGTCTGCATTTACATGCAACCTTCCTTAATTACAGCGGGATCCACCGGAAGAAGAAATACCTTTTTGCACCTTGAAGTCTTTCCCAGCTGCCATTGAGCATACAATACAGTGGGCAAGAGATAAGGTAGTGGAATAAGCTTACTGGGATTCAACATAACTAAATGTGTATTTGGAAAGGTGGGCGATCTGATATACTTCTTGCAAAATACCATATCTATTCTTTTTATTTTATAGTTTGAAAGTTCGTTTTCCCACAAGCCTTCTTTGTTCAACAAATTCTGGCAAACCTATCCATCAGCAGAAGAAGTTTTACAGGTAAGGGAATGTTGCCAGGGTAAAATACAGGGTTTAAACTACTGCTTTATGGATTTTGTTCCTATTTCAATTCCGTGAGATTTGGGTTAGTTTCTGACTTTTTCCAGAAAACCTAAAGACTTATTTGGCCAAGTCGTTAGCTGATCATCAGATGAACAGTATTTCTGGTGTGTTTCATAATTAAAAGCTTCTCTAGCTCGCATCCTCTGTACATGATGTAGAAATATCAGAAAGACTGAGGCACTGCTAGCGTATGATTAGTATATGTCACACTGATGTATAATTATCTGGAAAAAATAAAAGGAACACTGAGTTTGAAGTGAATTCAACTATGTAATAAATTAGATTCAAATGTTTACTATCTTTTCTTGTGACTGTGGTCCTTAGGGCTGGGTGGAAGTAAATCAAGTAGATCACAGCACCTGGGGAAAAAAAACCCAGAGAAGTGGATCACATTCCTTTCGCCTATGGATTACTAAAAACATATTTACTGTTTGACTGGATTTGAAGGAATCTTGTCTGTTTTAACACTTTCATGTTTCTTTATCTAGAGAATAAAATCAGGAGAGAGCTTAGAAGGCTGTTTTCATGTTATTAAAACGCTCAGTAGAAGACCCCGAAGTTGGACTCAATGTGTAGAACTAGCAAGAGTAAAATTTGAGAAGTATTTTAGCCATAAGGTAGGTAAGACCTGTAAATGGGGTGGCACTGGACTGACGAGGACTTTAGAAAAATTGGTAGCTCTAATAACTAGGTGTCCAAATCTATGCACTAACTTCCATTTCTTCATAAATAATGAGATGTACTTGAAATGTAAAAATGCTGCATCCCTTTCTACTGTAGCACTTCTAGGTCTGGCTTATTAACTCACTCTAGTAGCTCTGTTCAGTAGTCTCCAAGCAGTTTTCTTGGCAATTTTCCAGCTTACTAGGTACTGTGTTTTCCAAAATAGTGAGATTATCAGATGTCTTTCACTAAAGAACAACAGATTTTTGTTTCCTGCACTAAACTTTTGTTACTGAACTCAGCTTCATAACCCTGATTTTCTCAAAGGTTGTCTGAAATAAGAGCCAGTCATTCTGAGAATCTGGTCCACAGTGTTGCTTAAAAGTATGTGTGTAATTTTGTAGGAAAGATGTGATCATGATGTTTCTTATTGATAAGCATACCCTGTGCCTATGGAAGCCCTGGTGGTAATTGTCACATTGACAAAATGTTGCATTCCCAATTGTGAATTTGTATGCAATAATCTTAAAGTGACAATAGGGTGGGGGGAATGTTTTGCTTCTTGGATTAAGTGTCTTGTTTGGACTTTGTACAGATGAGGTGACATTGTCATCATTGTCTGTGAATGAATGGGCAAGTCACTGTCCAGTAGTACTTATCTTTAAGATGTCCATCTTGACACAGTTGTCTTTAGATTTTCTTAACTCTTTGAATTACTTCAGCTGATTTGGAGTGAATCGAGATTTCATGTCATTACTAAAAAGAAGGTTTGATTTAGTGTGGTCATGTCGATCTGTATATGACAAATTACTAAAGCTACTCTGACTTTTCCTCTAGGCTCTTCAGCTCCTTCATTCCTTTCCCCTTGATACACGATTAAAAGATGGAAGTAAGTACAAATACCCTTTTGTGCCTGTTGTGAATTCATGGCATACGTCATGTATTGCTGTTCCTGGTTACCTAGGGTTTCATCTTAAGTCTCTCTTCTTAACAGGTTTGTTTTGGCAATCACCAAAGAGGCCACCTTTCCCAGTGAAGTTTGATTTTAATGATCCTTTGTAAGTATAGTACTGCCACAGATGCTTTCTAGATGTTTTATAGCATCTATAAAACTCAATCTACAGCAGAAAGTGCAAGGCAGGGCCTTTATAGCGCTAGAAGTTGGACTGGTATCGATGAGTGTTAGTGCACAGTCTTACAAATCTGTGGCAGATTTGGTGAGTTGTCTCATGCTTTCACTACAGGTAATTTAGTTTTCACTGATATGGGATTGGAGGGTGCTGCGGGAAGGTGTGACATCTATGGTGAAATAGCTTAGAACAGCCCATTTCATGTCTTCTGTGACTACAGAATTTTACTGAGTTGTTGCTGTCACACCTCTCTGCCTCTGTTGTCCCACATCAAGAAATGCAAGACATGCTAAATTAAATTGTCTACCTACTATGACCTAGTGGAGGGACCCCTCATTCATAACAACGTGGGTCTGATCTAGATGGCTTGGGTATTACAGATAATTTAAAAAATTGATGTGGTTGAAGGACTGAAAAGCATGCATCTGCTGCATATGTACACCTGCTTTGAGAAACTGTCTGGATTGCCTTTTTTAGTTTGAGTGAAAACTGAGATCATGGCAAATATCAAATTATTTCTGAGGTGAAGTCTTTTATTATCATATCAATGTCATGTGAGCAGTTGTTTTCTTGACTGCAAAGGTTAAATATGGTTTTCATTAAATAACTCTTTACTGATCAAAGTTTGCTTAGTTTTGGGGACACCTGAGTCAGTCAAAACATGCCATCTGTTTTGTACTGTCTGCTCTGAAAGATGGGAATTCCGTTTCTCCATGTGTTCAAGATTTCTTTGAATATGATTGCAAACTTCTGAGCAACTGAAGTTAAAAAAAAAAAAAAACAACCAAAAATCTTTCTCTTTTCTTTAGGCACTATGGTTTCATTGTGAGTGCAGCAAAACTCTTCGCAACAGTGTACTGTGTTCCTTTCACTGAAAAGGTAATCCATGTACTGTAACAGTGTTCCCAGTGCATAACTTGGTTGTATGTATTCGGCTTTGACCTGGTGTCTGGTTACCAGTTCTTTCCAAAAACTGATTAAAGTGATTCTTAAAGTAATCTATCCTTCAGCACTGGCTGTTCAGCAACTGCTTACACGTCTTCGTCTGTATTCAAATCCCTAATCTGGAGAAGAAATGCGCAGTGTACTTGATATTTTCAGTAAGCACCGAACTTGGGAATTATTATTCTGGTGCACCTACTTCCTGTGTAATATAGCTACTGAACTGAAAAAAGATCTCTATAAGGCATTTTTTCAATTAAGTGTCTTAGCTGTGCTCTGGGGTTTTTATTTTCTACTATTCACAACCTTTGTGTTGCTTATACTTTGTTTTTCTTGTAACTCTTTTTCTTTTCTAATTGGAACTTCCTGTAAGTCACGTTTACACTTCTGTTGAGTTTTCAAGTGCTAGGCACTTCCCACCAGTTGGCTGGCTGTAGTAACTAAAATGTCACTTGGTGTTTTAATGGTAATGTTTGACTGAAACATCATTGAATATTTGTGAGATTTTTTGGGTTTGGTGTTCTTTGAAATGCTACTGGATATAGAGTCTTGTTGCGTTGATGTGAATTTAAATTGTTTTTCTTCAAAACCTAACAGGATTTGTCAGAGGAAACTATTTTGAGTATTATTTCAGCTGTGAAAGTACCAGAGTTTAGACCTTCAAACAAAGTAAGTGTGATATTTAGTTTAAAGAAAAAAATAAAATGTTCCACAAACAGTGTCCCTCATCTTCAACTACTTCTTGCATCAGTGCTAATGAGAAATAAACACAAATTATACTGGGTTTTGGGGAAGTACGACTGTGGCATACAGGACTGCTTTAACTTGGTATAGCTATGGTATCTATGTACCAGATGCTAAATGGAAAATGATGGAGGGGGGTTGCCTTTTTCAAATGATTTGTTATACCATTGTTTTCCATGCATGAGTGTGATTGTAACTTTTCAAGGTTTTTTTAAGTTTACATGAGTCTATACTATTTTAATAAAAGTAGTAAAATTTTACTCATAAGCAACTTTAAAACAATCCAAGACTAGTGTCAATTTGTCATTTCTTTCTAGCTAATGTAAAGGAAATGTCATTACTTTTATGTTTATTTTTGGAGTGTTAATTTCAGAGTAACTTAAGCATTATTGTGCAGTGGCTAACATTTGTCACTATTTAAAATTATCAAGTATTCCAGGGTGTTTTCATATTTTCTTGCACAGTGTTAATACTTATCTTATGAATGCTTGCCTTATGAGGCCAAACTGGTATTGTGACTTGGAATCACAGATGATTGAAGTTGGAAGGGATCTGTGGAGACTGTCTGGTTCAATCCCCTTGCATCAAGCAGGAGCAGTTAGAGCAGGTCATCAAGGACTGTATCCTGTTGGGTTTTGAATATCTCTGAGAATAGACTCCACACCCTCTCTCTGCTGCCTCTGCCAGTGTTCAGAGTGTTCAGCCACCCTCACAGTTTTACTTGGGGTGTTTTTTTTGTTTGTTTGTTTGTTTTTCTTTATAGTATTTTTATATTTTTCTTAAGGCATTTTGTTTGCTTCAATTTGTGCCCATACCCCCTTATGCTGTAATTGGGCACCAGTGAAAAGAGTTTATCTGTGCTCTCTGTACTTTCCCCTCATCAGATATTTATACACATTGATAAGATCCCACTGACCCTTCTCTTTTCCATGCTGAACCATCCCAGCTCTCACAGCTTCATGTGAGAGATGCTCTGGTCCTTTAATGATCTTTGTGGCCCTTGGCTGGACTTGCTCCAGTAAATCTACATCTCTCTTGAAGTGGAGAGGAAAGACTTCAGGGAAGACAGAAAATTTAGTACACTTAACACTCATGCTGTCTGAAGTTCATGTATTTTATTACTCAAGCACTGCACACACTTGCAGGTTGTACAGACTGATGAAACCGCAAGAAAACCAGATCATATTCCAGTCAGCAGTGAGGATGAAAGAAATGCTATTTTCCTGCTGGAGAAGTCTATACTATCCAATGAAGCTCTGGAAGGTGAGTAGTGCAAACTTCTGAAACCTCATAGCTCAGTAATGTCTTGAATTTGTACTGCAGGTAGCGGCATTCAGGTCTTTAATTCTGCAAGAAGCAGAGCTGGTGTCTAAAGTGTTCTGAAGTGCTATGCAGATATCTGTCCTGTTGCTTGACATTACTTTATGCTTCTGTGTTTCTGAGATGCCTGCAAATCTTGGGGCTCTCTGTTACGCTTGTATGTAATTACAACACTAATGACAGCAAGCAGGCAGCAGCAGCGAATTGAACTCTGAAGGAGGGAAAGGGTGCTGGCTAGATCCCAGATGGACTGAAAGCAATTCTGGTATGAGAAGGCTGAGAGTTACTACTTAGAGGAATCAGTCTGAAATTATCCTTAATTGTGAAGTCTGTTGTAGTCTTCCTCAGCATCTTCTAGATATGTTAAAATGAGAGTGCTCAGATCCCGCTTTTTTGCCTGGCTACATGAAGAGGTCATTGGGCAAAAACTACATGCCAGCTTTTTTAGACCATGAACACAGAGGAGAAAGATTAGCTTGTCTCTAACACATCCCTTGGAGTGTCAACCCAAAACTCTGGACTCCCATGCTACTGAGTCCATAGTGAAAGGGTTGCAGATAAACAGAGCTTATAGAGGGAATTCTCACAGGATGGAGCTATATTGAGGTGGGGCGTATAAGAAACATCCATAGGACTGTTCAAAATTTATTCCTGATGTTGCAAGGAAAATGAAATTAGGGAGCTCTGTTGGTATTTCTATCATTACACTCTTTTAACAAGTGGTATTGATAGGGGCATTTCTACTTTTAGTATAGGAAAACAAGTAAGGAACCACACTCCAGGACGTGAGATTTTTGGTTTGTTAAGATTCTGGTTCCTATAAGCTATGTTTAGGACATTTTCAGTTTTCTAATAATAATTTTTTCTCTTTCTCATGAGCAGCTGACTTGCAAATGAAGCCCATATCCTTTGAAAAAGATGATGATAGTAATGGGCATGTAGATTTCATAACAGCCGCATCAAACTTGCGAGCCAAGATGTACAACATTGAAGCAGCAGATCGGTTCAAAACAAAGCGCATTGCAGGAAAGATTATTCCTGCCATTGCAACAGCTACTGCTGCAGTATCAGGGCTGGTGAGTATGCTTTTTAAATGCATATTTATTTCTCTTACTCTTTCTTGCCTGAAACCACTGTTGTGTGGGTATCAGTGCTACCCTGACAGAGCCTCATTTAAAGAAATGGATTTACTTCTCATGTACCAATACAAAAGGTGTTTGGTTCTAGATGTGGTTGTTGTGGAACACATTCAGTGCAGGTGTGCAGCTGCAGTGCCAGCTGAAGCTTGAGCTCAGGATGGTGAGAGCCCTAGGCAAGAGATTGTGAACTTGGCACAACTAGGGGCATGGGGACCTGTGGCTCCAGCCAGGTGAAAGAACACTCAGAGACACAGCAAGAGTTTTGAGGACTCATTTGGAAGACCCCAGACTGTTGACCACACAGACTGTGAGGGTACAAAAGCCTGGGTAGTCCTTTGTTTGGGGTCCCTCTCCAGAGGCACCAACTCGTGCTGTTACTCTGTTGTTGTACTGTGATAAAATTACTTAAAGGAACCAGAGGTCTGAGACTCTGCTGTGGAAAACCCAGGATTGAGCCAATGAAGACTGTGACAGTGGGACAGGTAGCGAGTGAAGCAGGGCACCCGCAGGTAATGAAGCTACCTGCTGTGAAGGGGTTTCGGCCCCAGCATTTAAAGTCTCTGTTAACATGATTACCAGAGTGGCTCCTGGATGGTCAGACAGGGAAGTTTCCTTAACATGCTAAGCCTTTGATGCTTTTCTATTTGATTTGCTGGACACAAAGAATTGGAAATCAGCATTTTGGTTTGTTTTCTGCCATTAATAAGAACTTCCATCAGAGTGCCATTGCCAAGAGTGGAGAGGATCTGTTCTGTAGTAGTTCACATTTGTGCATCTGAACAGAACTTCATGCTTTGTGGAAGTTTCTTGAATTAAACAGTTTTTGAAAGAGTCCTACATTAGGAACACTGTTTTAAGTATTTCTCTTGGCAACAACAGAATTTATTTCTGTGGCATAGTGGGTTGTATTTCCAGATGTTATTTATTCTGCCGATTGTACAAAGGCCAATCTCATTAACAACTTTCTCTGTAGTTGCTGGCCTTATAACTACACTAGTACTGATTACACAGTACCTAAAACCTAATAAGTAAATTCTCATTTACTGCAGGTTGCACTGGAACTCATCAAAGTTGTGGGTGGCTACCCAGCTGATGCATACAAGAACTGTTTTCTGAACCTAGCCATTCCCATAATGGTCTTTACAGAAACTGCTGAAGTAAGAAGAACGGAAATCAGGTAGGAAGGACAATGGCAGAAGGGCGAGGGTGGTATTTTGAAACCTGCTAATTGATGCTGAAACTTGCTGAGTCATTAAAACAAATGTGAAGTTTGAATAGTTATTAAATCCAGATAACCAGATCAAGGCCTTACGTGCTCACGTAGCAAAGCTATGATGGAACCACAGTTCATGGCCATACTCAATTAAACATCATAGATGTTAAAAGTTTTTTTTTTTGTTGTTGTTGTTGTTATTTAAACTTGTAAAACGATGAATCACTGCATGCTTGCTATCACACTCTGTTATCCATTTACTATATACTGCTAAAAGTGTAAGTGATCCTCTTAGTACTGCATTGCTCAAGAACTTTGGAAAATAGAGCACATACTCATCCATCTTAATTTAAAATATATTGGGTTTAAGGGCTTAGTTTTGTTTTCAGTGGAAGCTGTTACTCGTGAGGCTTTAAAAATCTAGACAAGTTAGACATGTGACATTGTTCTTAGGAAACATCCTGGACACACTTTTGCATCTCGTTCAATACAAGAGCTATTTTTCAGTAGACCTGAAAGCTCATTAACTTCATTGCCAGATACCATGTTTACTTGGGGCTCTTACTGTGTCTTGTGCTTAGCAAGGTAAGAAGGCTGGAGAAACTGCAGCAGAGAGGGAGGAGATTTTTGATCAAGATAAAACAGCACCTCCTAAAAGACCCGGCGGTTCTTCAAGACACATTTAAAGGAAATGGCTGAGTTCACATTCTAAAGTAACAAACAACCTTTCATTTTTTAAAACAGAAATGGGATTTCATTTACTATCTGGGACAGGTGGACAATTCATGGGAAAGAGGATTTTACTCTGTTGGACTTCATAAATGCTGTCAGAGTAAGTTATCTACTGTACTGGGTTAGTACAAGACAAGAGAAAAGGGATTTCTTGTTTTGGGTTATTGGTTTGGTTTTTGTTTTTTTTTCTTTCATGAAGTTATTGTTCAAACCAGAATAGTTTTAGTAATAATTAATGTCAATGGGAATGTATCTAAGTAAACACATCTAAGCCTATTTTCAAATTCTTTGTTAATTCATTTGACTCAAATGTATCTTAATAAAACTTCTGTCAGAGTCCACGCATTAGCAAGTTTTCTGGTTGGGATTCTATGGATTTGAATAGTTAGCTGTAGTATTAGCAGCAGTAGTATCTGCTGGTTTGGGCAGCTGTTCTAGTCCTTTAATAAGCTTTAATTTGTGAATTCCAGGAGAAATATGCAATTGAACCAACTATGGTTGTACAGGGAGTCAAAATGCTCTATGTTCCTGTGATGCCAGGCCACATTAAAAGATTAAAGTTCACGTGAGTATAACTGGAAAATGGGTTGAGTGGTGCAAATGCATATACAAATTACACTCACTGATTGTACCATGAGGATGTGTGTCTGACAGCAGTGTTTTCCCTCGAAGTGGTAGCTAGTCGTTAATATTTTGGAAAGAAAAAAGATAATTTCTTTCATTTGGAAAACGAAAAGAAAATAAAAAAGAGAAAGTGAATTAACTTCTATGATGAGGGCAGGAGACTTCCAAAATGCTGCTCTAACTGATGAATACCAGAATGAGAAAGCTGAAGAAGTCTGACAATAAGTTGTTTGGTTTTTTTTGGGGGGGGGAGGAGAATGTACTGTGGTTCAAGTGGAACAATTTAGAACCTTTTGAAACTAGCTTAAAGCTAATGCTGATGCATTTATCAGCATCTGTTTTGAAGGTCTGCCAGTTGGTAATATCAGGCAAAGTAGTATGAGCAAGCTACTTCAAACTTCCTGGGAGAGAAGAGCCTTTAAGCTGGTACTACCTTCAGAGTGCCTGGCATACTAAGATGAGAATTTACAGCCTGTTAAAAAGAAGTTGTTTATATGCCTTCTCTTACAGCTGTATAAATAATTTTGAATGAGTAAGGTATGTAATGAATGAAGTCAAAGGTATGGTGTGAAGCTGCCCTCTTGTGAATATCAGGATTTCTTACTACTCTGAGACTTGGTTCAAGCTTTCCATATAGTAGCAGCAACTTGGGGTTCTGTTACAAACAGTCCCAAAAGATATTTGCACAGCAAACTCTGGTCTGTCTTGTGTGTTTGTTTTTCCTTAAGTTGCTTAAAATCATGCTGTAATATGACAAGCATTACCAGACTCTTTCTTCATTTCAGAATTGCAGCATTAACTAGTGGCATACTCCTTAAAAGCAAGTTTTAGGAACATAGTTATCTGCCTTGCTCTGTAGCTTGGGACTTCGTCATGCAAATAAATATTATCTCAGTATCTCTGCTGAGAAGAGGCTAATGCTCTGTGTTCTTGCAAGGAAACAAGTGCTTTGGGGAAAGCAGCTTTTTGGCCTGCATGCTAAAGTATACCCAGAAGGGAAATCCTTCTCTAAGTGATCTGTGAGGAATAGAAATGATTGACTGTATTCCCTCAGCCTCTTAGCATTTGAGCTGGCCTCATGAACCAGGTTAGCAAGAAAATAATCTTGAGCCATCTACAGATATGTGATGAAAGTGAGGTTGGCTGACCTGCTTCAGTACTCCAGTGTGCAACTTCCAAGCATTGGCTGTAGCTTTTGAGACTGCAGAGAGCAAAGGAGGGAAATTGCGCTAATACGTGACATCCTTACATAGTTCAAACTCACTTTGTGGTCATGAGGGAAGAAGTCCCAGATCTTGACTGTTTTTTCCCCCCTCATCGCTATTCACCTTTGAAATTCGAGGACTTAGTGCCATAACCCCAGTAGAATTACTTTCCATCAGAACTTATTACCTGGTGTCTGCACTGGAGTGGTTCTTCCTAATATATAAAACGGACCTTTATTGGTAGACAGAGAACTTATTCCTCCTCATTGACTGAAATCCTACACAGAAATCTAACTTTGCCTTGTGCCTCTCTGGGATGCCAAAGAAAAATTACATCTGCGAGGAATCCCATCCAAAACTGGCCATATGCTCTTCTCTTTCGTACTGATCACTTGTTGGTGAACGATGCGGTAGCTCTCTAATGGCTAATGGAACACGATTTGCTGGATCTTGGGTGGAGAAACAACTTTTGTGTCAAAATTTAAAGGTGGCTTAATTGCTTAATTCTTCATTTTAATTTGACCTGTAGTATGTTAGACCAGTATATATTGCTGGCAGTGAAATTCATCCTAGTCTGATCCTGAATTCCCACTGCCAATCCTCTTTCTGGTATATTAACAAATTCTGCTTTATTTCTCTATAGGATGCAAAAACTTGTGAAACCATCACCTGATAAGAAGTATGTCGATTTGACAGTATCATTTGCTCCAGAGACTGATGGAGAAGAAGACTTGCCGGGGCCCCCCGTGAGATACTACTTTGTTCAGGAAGACAATTGATGGTAGAGGCACAGAAGTCACTCATGGACCATTTGTTCTCAAAGGAGTGTGCTAATTTTCAGCTATTAAAGATGGTACTATGTATTTCTTTTTGGTGAAGCCTTAATTAAATGGTGAAAATCAGTGGCTTTGCACTGAAGACAAACTGGATTTATGTCTCTTCTGCTCCTGTTTTCTTCAAACCTGTTCGCTCAAAGGAGGTCACTCTGTGAGATGGGATGTCCAGTACAGTCCTTACCTTAAAGACAAGATTTGTATTGATTTGCAGGCAGCTGAAGAAAGCAAGAAGAATGGTGAACCTAACAAATGGTCCCCATGTGCAAATTAGGCACTGCTTAGAGAAGAGTGCAAAAAATGGGGAAACCACCATTTTATGCTCCTGGTGTTCTAAGAACATCTAAAATCCATTTCATGTTACTTAATTCTTAAACAAGAATTTCATTCTTGCCATCTACACGTGAGATTTAATTCATTCAAAAGGCTTAGCCTCCCACTTAAGAGCAGACAAACTGCTTTGTTGTGTCGTTGGTTAGTGGTGCTGTGGCCAGAGCAGCTATCTTATGTCAGTCTCAACATGGAAACCCAGGAAACAGGTGTAAATTGTCAAAACTCCGCTAAAGTCCAGAGAGCTGGAATTGTTGATTATCTGCACTGAGACTGTTCTTTGCAGAATACTGCAGTATGGGGAAAGTGAAAACCTATCGGAGAGCTGAATTAGCACATTCAACAATAAAACTTTGTCTTCAAGAAAGAGAAAATGTGATTGAGCCTTTCTACCCTCACCAAATTAAAATCACTATAGCACATGGTGACTTTAAAGGGAGGAAAAGGCAAATGTCTCTGGATGTTTGTCATACCAAACTCCTTTTGGTAACCATTTCCTTATAGTGAGTGGTTCTGCTGTACACATGTCCATAGCCCAAGTCTGACTTGCACTGACCACAGGTTTTTATCATCATCAGTCAGTTTCTGGGATGTTGAAGTGTAAAGATCCTGTTTATTTGGAAATCATTAGGGAATAGATTTGTTGCGGTGAGGCAGAGGTGTGGTACAGAAATGTCATCACTTAACTGTCATTTAAACACCAGATACTTGAGCTGGTAGTTCTTTCTCACCACCATGGTAGAGTGAGGCAAGGTTAGAATACAAACCTATAAACTGGAACTTGTACATCAAGATGTATGGAACTGAATACCTGGAATCAATATAATTGTTTCAATATTTTGGATTCAGTCTTGCGTGTGTGATGTCTTCTGGATGGTGTATATAATTTTACAGTCAGTCTACTTTATGGATATAATTTTCTAGATTAATAATACTGCTTTTTAAACTACCTAACTTCATTTTTTTTATGAACTTCTTTTAGAGAAACTTTTTGAGACAGAAGAAAAGGTGGCTAGATTTAGAGTGCAGAGGAAGCACAAGCAGACAATAAGTTTCCACTTCTAAATAACAACTAAAATATGTTTCACTGTGGCAGTATTAGAATCTGAACTCTTGCCTGAAGTCACTATTTAGTGCTAAGGATCACTTAAAGGTTTAGATCAAGTTGAAAGCACTGTCACCTCTCACGCTTGGAGACTGAGAAACAAATGAAACTTTGAGTAAGTATACTCTGGTATGTTAGTGTGGTGTCAACATCATGCTTATGCTTTTGAAATAAGCAGCACATAAAAATAGTAAAGTCTCAGTACATTTTTAGAATGCCATATGACTGTCTTCAGGGTTTAAAGTAAACTTTCAGATATAATTAATAGAGTGGCTTTTATTAATGACAATGCATACAACTTTGAGACCCCTGTCAAAAAGGGCAGGTCAAGGCTGGCTGGGATCACAGCCCAAATTTACAGACATGGCTGTATCTCTGTGCTGCTCTTATTGTGTGTATCTGTTGGATGAGTGTCTGTTCTATGAATGGGTTCTCCTCAGTTAAAAAGCTGCTTATGGAAAAATTGACAATGCACAATGGCTCTAGATAGGTATTAGCAGACCTTTAAAATTTTTGGATATAAGTTACCCACGTGAAATCTTAGAACTAATAACTTCAAGAGGACTTTATATAGGAAAACTGTGCATGTCAAGTGGCTCATTTAAACTTTTTATGTTTTAAACCTTTTTGAACTGCTGATACAGAGGGTGAATGTATTTATATTGGAGGTTTTGCAGTGGAGCGGGCTGATTCTGTGTGAATTTGTATTTGATACAGCCTGTTTCTCAATCTGTTCCTGCTTTTTATCAAAAGTCTCAACAGATGCTCAGCATGATGACACAAAGCGTTCAATCAAACTGGGAAAGTGAATTTTGGGGTGCTGGTCTTCCAGTTCTTCAGCATTGTCACTACCAGTGCTACCAAGCTAGAGGCTTGTAGCACTACCTGGAATCTGAGAACTGCTTTTTCTCTTTGGTGTGTTTTTGTTTTGCTTTTTTTTGTGTTTGTTTGTTTGTTTGTTTGTTTGTGAGGTTTTTTGTTGTTTTGTTTTGGGTTTTTTTCATTGTAATGAAAGACTGTGTTTGTCTAGGACCATTTGATGCTCTATTCCTGTGGAGCTAGCTTTCTTCCTGCAACATTGAAGAACTGTCTTTCCACTAGAACACTTTGAATAGCTTTCTTTCATAATATTATTCTTTGAAGGAACAGTTGATTTTCAGGGTTGAAGCTTTATATCAGCATTGAAGATCTTTCTTGCTCAAATGCTTTCTTGAAGAGTTTGCTCATATTTACACTAGCTTTCCCTGAATTTCTAGCATCCTTAATATAGATGCAGGAATGTTTGTGCATGCAAAGCAATGCAAACAAACTTAGCAGCCCTCTCAGCTGTTCTCTGTGGTTAGTCAAGGTGTTTCTTTAATGTTAGGAGTAGTGAGGATTTTTTGTGAAGATCTTGCTACTGTTACCAAGACTGCTTTGGTGCATTTGATGGATTTACCTATATCATGAGTGAAAAGTAGATGTTTCCATCTTATTTTCCCACCCTTTTCCTATGTAGGATAAATATGTGAATGTTTACTAAAAAAACACAACAAAACAAACCAAAAAGCTGTTCAAGAATAGTGACTACATTGAAAGAACAACTCTGGCACCATTTGGATCTTTGCGAATGCAGAAACCCTGTCACCCTCATCATGGCATCTAACGTCCTGAAATAATGTGGGTTTGAGGTAAGCAAAGAGTTTGTATATCTGAGTTATCAAACACGAGTAAAAGTTGTTAATTTTTCCTTGCATCTTTGAAACAATGTGGCTGTAGGCCAGTTGTTTGAAGAAAGGAAGCTGACATTAGCTTGAAAGGTTTATCAATCCCAGTTAATTATCTCCTGTCGTGCAATTACAGAAAGTGTATGTGCAGCACAGCGCATCAATCTAAACCTTTCTCCAAAGGTTGATAAATTTTGACCAGAGAGCTTTTGAGCAATTATTTTAATTTAAATGTATCTTTTGTGTGGTTTTTGAAGTAGCTAATGTGGGTGCTTATCCATGGTGCAGAAAGCTTATTGAGACTCAAGCTTAAAAGTGTTGTTGAGTTACAGCATTAATACCAGCAAAGCTGTCTTGCTAGTAAGTCAATAATTTTGCATGGCAAAAGTGAGATCCAGCAAAGTATTTAAGTTCTCGCTTCTCCCAGCAACACACAAGTTTCAGTTTCACAGTGAGGAAAAGCTGCAACTCTAACCTGATCTACATGGAGCAGCACCGGGTTCACAAAGTGACCTTAAGTATTTTCATGAAAAGAAAGCACAAACTTCTCATGTTGTGTTGTACTTTCATAAAAACAGTGGGCCTTCCCCATAGTGGTCAGAAAGAACAGGGATGGTGTACTAGTCACAAGTGTGCAGTAAAAACCCTCACTTTGTATTTTTGGGCAGCGTTTCGCGAGCAGTGTAAGGCACTGCGCCCTCATGTTATCAAGCATGATAACATGATTGTTTTTTGCTCAGTGTTAAGTTCTTCACTAGCGTTTTAAAGAAAAAACTGCAGCTCCCCGTAGTGACAGTGGCCATTCGGAAACTCGAGAATCTGAACTGGCGTTTCCCAGGAGAGGACAAAGAAACGGGACCCGTCGCCGTGCAGGTCCCCTTAAGGCAGGGAAGGCAAGAGAGTAGCCCTGGGCGGCGACAGCCCCCGCTCCTGCGCAGGCGCCACAACGCGCGCGCCAAAAAGCAGCGTCCCTGGCTGGCGCGCGGCGGCCGCCGACCAATGAGGCGGAGGCGGGGGGGCGTGGCCGGGGCGCCGCTGTCCCCGCCGGCCGTGGGCGCGCGCGCGGCGGGAAAGGCGCCCAGGTTCGAAAGCGGCGCGCGGGGCGCGCGCGAGCCCCGGCCCGGGATGGCGGAGGCCTTGGTGAGAGAGTGCGGGGATGGCGGGGGTGTGTCTGTCTGTCGGTCTGTCCGCCTGCCCGTCGGTCTGTCTGTGCGCTGTGTTGTGGGCAGCAGCCGGTCCCTTCCGGAGAGCCAGAGGTGCGGCCCCCGGCGCGTTCCCGGGGGAGGGGCGGGGTCGCTCTTCCGCCCCACCCTGGGGTCTTCCGCCTCTCCCTGAGGAGCGGGAGGCCGGGGTTGGCGCACCGCGCCCTCCGGGTTCGGGTCCGGGCCCCTTGCACAGACACTTGTGCTCCGAGGGCTAGTCTGTCGGGAGCCCCGTTTCCCTCAGGCTGCCTCTGGAGAGCCGCCTTCCATGGGCGAGTGAGCGCGTACAGAGCCGGACACTTGTCCAGGCACGCCACAATCGTGCTCATCTTGAGTTTTAAAACTCTTCATGTGTAGGACAGTGCAAACACACTCATAAATGAACTGTTCAAAGGTCCGTTGCAGGAGGTTTTCAGTCTCTTTAGTGCGAAAGGCTGCGTGCCAGTGGATTGTGCTACACTGCTGCAAGGGGAAGAGGTTTAAGGCCGAGTGTGAGATTGACTGGAGTGTGCACAGTTTCTGAAGGGGTGGCTTTTGGTCAGTTGTTTTCCCGTGTGACCTAGAGTTTCCTTCTGCCGCTTAAGGCTGATATTGAAAGTTTCCAGTGCAATCAATCCATATGTGGTGTTGGTTATTTTTGTTACCAGAAGTAATAGCCAAAGAGGAATCATAAAGTGCGAAGTACTGTCAGTATAGCAAACTTCAGAAAAACGAGCTGAATTCCGTTGTGTTAGGACTAGATAATCTCCAAGCTGCACATACTTTTTAAATTTACACAAATGAATAAGAGGTGATAGTTGTTTTTCAGCTAAACATTTACATTTTTTTAGATGTTTTCCTATCACATCTGTGAAAAACTGCACTCTGCTTAGCGCTTGAATTTTTCTAGACCTTTGTATCCTTGATGTTCTTTGCCTGTTTCCAGGTCAGCGGCTTTATTTCATTTGTTGGTGTAGAAGGTAACACTGATAATAGGTTGCCGTTTGAAGTATTACTGCTCCAGTTGTGGTAGTAGATGACTGGAGTCATGTTTTTTATTTGAATGACTTTATTTGGGTTTCAAGTGTGTGAGGTGGCACTGGGACTTAACTGAGGCTATAGTTTTACCATGGCACAGCAATGTGATCTCACTGCCTGTCAGTGTGGTTGTGCCTGTGGCAAACAGGTAAGAACCATCACGTGAGCAGTTAACACACAGCAGCGGATGTTTGGTTATGTGGTAGATGTTTGGTTATGTTTGCTTTGTGGTAGGTCATTCCTCTTCCTTACTTTAAAGATTAGTCATTACACTTGAGTAAATGGTAACCAAATCTTTACATTCTCTGTGATTTCTGTCACGTAAGTCTCCTGTGAGACTCTCTGACTTCAAATGCAACAGATGCTTTGATGGTTCTTGTGGAAAGCTGAATTTCTGGCAGTTGTTACAGGGGTTGTAGCTGCTGTGGAATTCTAAGGAAAACAGGGCTGCAGTAACTCCCACTCTCCCACTAGTTTATGATGGCTGGAGAATGCTTGATATTTGCTTACTTGTTTTCCTGTCAAGTGTCATTATGCCTAGTAAGAACTTATTCTTATTTCTTCACAGAATCATTTAAAAAAAGACTACAGAGCAAGATTCTGCCATGGAGGAGGGTAATTTACATTTAAAGTTTTATTCTTAGATTCTGGAAAACTTATGTGGATTTTTATCCGAGAGCATAATGTCAAAGCTATATGGTGTATCCTATTAATCCGATCATACGATGTTTCCCAAATTCTTGTATTTCTTAGTGGTAGGAGGAGCAAACAGTGCTGGGGGACAAAGCCCCAAGGTTTTCCTTTGTTTCCTTTGCTGAGGCAGCAAACTATGGTGTTGCTATACCTAAGGTGCTCCTAACTAGGCTGCCTGAGTATGGAAGGAGTGGTCTGTGCAGGCATTTTGCCTTTCGAGAAGTAGAGAAACGAAGCCCACACAGAGTTCCAGCGTATTTGGACCTTGCTGGTAAATGCTAGAGATGAGTTGGAGTATTTGTAGTGCTGTAGCATTCTTTAAAGGCATGTCAGAAACCTGTGAAGTTCTTGTTGCTGGAATCCATTTTTAGACTTGCATTTCACGAGCTTACCAAATCTACCAAATCAGCTGTGTATAATGATCATTATGGGAGTAATACTCAATGTCTTTTCTAGTGTTATTTTGGTTTTGATCAACATTGTCTGACTAGTGAATCACTCACTTCTGCCCAAAAAATATTTATTTCAAGAGAGACTTTCTTCATCCCAAAGCTCTTTTACCTCAGGGAAGTAGTTGTGTGTTTTCTTTGATGTAGAGAGAATTCTTCATTCTCATCATAATCTGTGGCAGTGAGACTTTTTTCCCTGGAATTCTTATTTTGACAAGTTTCTTTGCAGATATCTATGTGTGGAAATGATAGGTAAAAGTATATTGAAGCTGGGACTAGAGGAAATAATAATTTAAAATATTGAGAAGTAAGAACTTTGCTGCTTTAATATTGCTGGCATAAGAACATTTGATATTTTTGATTTAAAATATTTTTTTTTCCTCTTCTTTCTAGAAGTAAGATTGATGTACAGCCAGGTCAAAACGTACTGAAACTCATACAGGATTGTTTTGAAAGTAAGCCCTTATTTGGTGTTTTACTCAATTTGCTGGTAAAAGAAGAAATAATTTCTTCTTTATATTATATTTAGTGGTAAGTAAATAGAAATAAAAATTGGAGATAAAATGGATAAAAATAAAGTTTTTCTCAGGGTCTTGAAAAGCTCCCCCTTCCTAGCTGCTTAAAACTGTGTCTTAGCTGTCTTATAAAGGTAATCTTTCCTGAGTAGCTGATTCCTTTCTTGTTTGGATTTATGTGACCTTAATAGCTGTAGCAACTTGTTAAAATAAATGAGACCTGGACAATTCCAAGATCCCCATACTTACAGTGTTTTCTTCATAGGTTGCAGCAGTGATCTTACAATAAACTCTCCAAATGCAACCCTTTGCTCAGCTCCTGTTGTCAAAAATAGGAAGAGGACTTCAATGCAGAGCCAAAGCGTAAGTTAGTTATGGCAATGTCACAGTATAGCTTTGGGTACAGTTTCACTGGGGTACAAATTTAGTTCTGTAGGATTTAGTTCTGTATGAGCATTGAAGAAGCTCCATATGCCACTTGTAACATTATATAGGCTACAATTTAACCATCTGTAATAGTTGTTGATAATGTTTTTTTTCTTAGTTTGTTGTGCTGTAACAGTAAATATTCTGTAATTAGATTTGTTTAATAACTTATTTTCCAGGTTTTTTTCTAGTGAAAGCTTTTTCAGCTTTTTGTCCAGGACACTTAAATTTTTTATGGTCTCAGGTTGGAGCACGCTGCCCTATTACTGCTGGTGGGTATGGCTGTCTTGGACTCCATTGGAGTTGGTTTTGGCCACTTTGCTAGATATATGGGCACAGTTCTTAGCTAAATGGTGAACAGTAGAGTTGAAAGGTGATGCTTGTACAAAAGCTTGTTAACTCCTGATAGTTATCTGTACAATAACTTTATATATATGTATCTTTCTTGAAGAGTGGAAACAAGTTGAAGGCCTTGTTAGTGTGCTGGGAAAATGATGCCAATAATCTAGTTTGTATATTTAATTTTAATGTTTTGATTCTATTTTTTTAAGTAGGATATTCCATTAATGGCAGGGTTGAGAACAGGCATCCTTTATAATGGTGTTTGTTTGCTTTAGTTTGATGTTAGAATACCATATAATGTCAATTAGTTTCTTGCAAAACCTCAGCCTGTCTTAGGAAAGGTGAATTAAATTGTTTAAAATAATTCATTCTAATGAAAAGAATAGCTTACCTGGAGACTAGTAGGATGCCTGTTTAAAGCTGCATATAGATTTTTGCTGTACACACTGTTTTTTCCTGTTATTTGAAATTTATAGTTACTTCTAGAAAGTCTTACTTGATAGAAAGTTGAAGTGTTTAGTTAAAATAGAACTGTGATTCACATGAGTGTGATTTAAGGGAAGGAAAGTATATCACGTTCTGTAGAAATTTGTATTCCTGTCAAAATACTGTTGCTTTATCAACTATTTTACTTTGTCTCATTATTTGTTACCAACTATGACAGCCAAAGGCAGGATCAACCAACTCTGTGAAAAGAACCTGTTATTCTCCAGAATCCTCACCTACATCACTGCTAAAACCAGTCAGCAGCAGAGGTTGGTCCCACTATTATTGAATTAAGGGGTTTTCGGGGTTTTTTTTGTAAGGTTTTGAGTAGAGGAATTAAACCTGTTCTATATATATGGCAGGACAGTTACGTGAATCACCCTTGAAGCCTGCAATACATGATTATGTAGATGTTTCTAAAACAACAGAGTCTCCTGTGTCTGAAAGCAAAAAAAATACATTAGAAGATGTTGAAGAGCTGTGCCGAAGTCCTGCCACATTTTTGGACCCTGAGGATGATCATGGGTCTGTTGTATCACCTTTTCCTGTGGAGAAAGGGAAAAGTTCTCCTGTACTTAAGTAAGTAGAGCTGAACGTGGCTGTGGTGTTACATCCCCTGTGTGCCCTCCACCTTAGGGTAAATCAACACAGTCATTTCCATCGTTTATAAATTTAGATTGGGAACTCATAAAAAATAATTCCAAGCTTTTTAGAAAATTTCCATATCTGTTTTTAGGAAGGACAGAATTATTTTTTATTAAATATTCTGGTGATAAGTGCAGCACCCAAGTGTAGGAAGCCTGTCAGAATAGACTTGAACTCTTTACCGAAAAGTTCACCAAAGTATCAGCTTCTTAAGTAGTCCAGACTTTTTCAGTGAATCCTATTGACAGTATTGACCTTAGAAGTTAACAAGAATTTGTTAAAGTAGAAATGAGCAGTCATCATTCCTCTCACTCTGAATAGACAAGTTTTTTATACGAAATAGAAAAACTTAAGCTGTGATTTCTATCTCCCCACTGGAAAATTTGAACCCCAACTGCAATACTGGCCAGTGGTCCTTACCACAGTTCTGCTTTCCTGGAGGGCTGAGCCTGTAGGGTAGATCATAGAGATGGACTGACACTGATCCCATTGATTCCCATTGATGGAGTGAGATTGGGAAGACAGTGTACCTACAGTCTAGGAAACCTGACAATTTCTGAAGCACATTAGGACAAATTAAGAATTTGTCTTACTGAGCAGCCTTTACTTTGATCAAGAGTCACCATAAGACTCTGTATTGCTTTGGACACATGCTGCTGTGCTGGGAAGTACTACAGCTAGGCTGTGTTTCAGCAAATTACCAAGGGGAAACTCATTCCTAAGTGAAACACTGTCAACAGGAGCATCTGTTCTTCCTCACAATACTTTATTGTGCACTCACAAGATTTATAGCAATATATCTGAATGTTGTTTTTCATACATAGATTATCTCTTGATGGCTGGAATACACCTGCTGCAGCAAAGAGCTGTGGAGAAGTTGAAAATTTGGAAGGACCTCAGACTGGGAGAGATGAGCAGGTTGTTCTTGTGCAAGGAACAGAACCTGTTGCTACATCTGTGCAGAAAGAGAAGACTTTCTCTTCAGCTCTCTTAGCAGCTGTAGCAACAGGAACACTTCGACAGAGGTTTGTTTTGAGGCTTAATATGGAACATAATTTGCTATTTAAATAACTCTGGTCTGAATATCGGAACAACATCCTTTTATCTATAAACAAAGTCTGGGAGCATGTTTTGTGATAGTTGAACATTACTTAAAAATGCCACTTGAGAAAGGGTTTGAATGGTTGTTTCAAAATTTTGTGTAGAATTTAACAGTGCTCTTGGTTTTGTCTGCCAGTAAAATGGTGTGTTGAATAATGTCTGTTGAACAGTGTTTCAGATAGAGCCTGAGATGTTTTGATAGGTAGCCTAGAGGATTCAGGAAAACCTTATGTGATTTTGAAGTTCACAGTGAGCAAGCAGTCTTTTTTCAGAGCTAGTCTGGATCTGACTGCTTACATAGGAAATTGACTGTCCGGTTGACTGTCCAGCATCAGCAAGAAGAAGCAGGCCTTGTGCTCTTTTTGGAAGCTTAAAGAGCAATGAATGAATGCATTCTGAAGAATGTTCTGTACTGTGTTTAAGTGTTCTGGAATCACCACTAGATCTTAAAGATTGAAAGTCAATTTACCCCACCGCCCAAACTGATTTGTCATTGTCACTCCTTTCTGTAGATATTCAGCCTCGATATCACCTCCATCACCTCCTCCTGTGAAGGATCAAGATATGGAAATCGAAAATGAATGTGAATTTTTAATTGATGACTCAGGTGGTGCATCATTTACTTCTTGGATTTCAATACCCAGTAAGAAAAGAAAACCAAAAAAAGATGGCTCTGCAACTCCTGTTTCTAAATCTCAGCCCTCTGAACAGAAGAAGACACAGAGTAAGAAAGGCAAGAACAGGAAAGCACAGGTTGAAGCACTTACTAAACAGAAACTGAATAATCTGGATGTTGGAGCCTTTGACATGAAAAGAATGTCGAAATCGGATCCAATCTCTAACAGTGAAGGAAATGTCCTTAAATCTCAAAGCCAAAAGAGTATTCATACAGGTAAGTTCTTTAACAGCTCCTTAAACTTTTCCTTCCAGGTCATATTACTGGATTATTTTGTGGTGGTTTATTAGGAAATTATAATAAAGTAGATGAGAGACATTAATGGATTCCTTTTTGATGTTTCAGTTCCACAGTTAGATTTGGATGTGTATGAGGCAGTGAGACAGAGTGTCTTCACTTTTCCCATCCTCTTTGCCCTTCCTGTTAGGATGTTAAAAATTAATTTAGTGGTGTTGTCTTTCCTTATGAGCTGGTGTAGAAGGTAGGTACCCACATGGTAGGGTACGTAGGGTAGGTAGGAAGGTAGAAGGTAGGTAGGAAGGAGGTTAAGACGCATGCTTCAAACTGAAGGGGATTGGATTTTAGGAATTATTTGTGAAAAGGTTTGTAGCAGGAAACACTGAAAACTGGATAGCAAGCTAAATGTAACATTTCTGCTCCCTTTTTTTCTGTTAGGAAATACTGGAAGTACACTAAAAAGGTTTTTATACACTGTAGTTTAGAGAAGGCCTTCTTTTAGCCTTCAGGGACAAACCTGGTTTTGTGATATCTGTTGTTTGTTTGTTTTCCAATTTTGATTTTTTGGTTTATTTTTAGGCATTCAGATGTCAACATGTATCTGTTTAATGTAAAAAGGTATTAATGTCCAAATGTTTTGTGTATTGATAGGAAAGACTAAAAAGGATGCACTTAGGCAAGACTCTCCACACCAGAAAAAGAACACATCCTGGAAACCAGAAGCTGAAGAACTGATGTTGTCATGGTCTGGATTGGAAACAGAAGCATCTGATGCAGAAAAATGTAAAACAAGGGTGCTGCCAAGTGAAGATTTGCCTATGCCCTCATCTGGGCATCAGCAAGAACAGACTGTGTCTCCAAAAAAGTCTGTCAAGTCTTCCAAGAATCTGCAATCAGCTTTAAAAGCTTCTCAACATTTAGATAAGAGGAAACAAACTGCTAAGCAGAAACTTCCTAAGGTTAAAGTAGCTAAGAAAGTGGCATTAAGTCCAAGGAAGGAGCTTAAAAAATCTGTCCAGAAAAGTAGTAATAAAAAACCTCAGTTGCAAAGAGAGAAGAGTTCTGACAGTGAACCTAGTGAAGAAGAGCATGAAAGAGAGCCTGTAGATTTGAAAGATGTGTGTACCACACCCTTGCGTCAGAAATTAGAGACTCCTGTGATTCAGAAATTGACTGTGTCTGAAAAGCCTAGAAATGTGTTGCACACATTGGAGTCACCTGGTGGTGCAAATAACCAATCTCCTGTGAAAGCACTGCAGCATCCCATGGACAGTGTGAAGAATTCTGAAAAGAAGCAGTTGCCAGCCAAGTATTCAGGGAAGATACCCGGAAAGATTCCTTGCAGAACCAATAAAGCTGTTTACTCAAACCCTGAGGACACTGAGTCTCAAACAGATTCTGACAGCTCTTCTGTACAGAACATGGCAAGGAAAAAACAGAAGTTATCAGATGTAAAAATAAAAAATAACAAAAGAAAACGTAACAGGCAACATGGACCACAGTAAGCTTTTTATGTGATTCCTTATAAGTGTGGTATAACTTGGTAGATAATTAAACACACCTTGTTAACTTTTAAGCAGTGATGGCCCAATTGAACTACGAGATAGTTTGAGATTGGTCAAATAGTTAATAGAGAAACCAAGTGGTGTAGTCAACATCCTGTTCTCAAATGTGGGGGCCAAATCTAGTGTCTTTTACACGAGGAAGTTTGTGCTGGTTAAACTGTTCTCATGAGACTTGTGTAGTAGATCCAGTTTAATACAATCCTACCACCACAGAGTAACTTCACTGTCAGGTTTGTTGTATTTTTAAATAAAATTTGGAAAATACAGCATTTAATTCTTCAGCTATTGTATATATTTTTGTGGATGTAACTTTCTAGTCATAGGCAATCTAAAGACGGAAGTTTAAGGAGTCTAAAACCAGTTTTTAATAGTTGTTCTTTGCATTGTTTTAAAATTTTTTTTAATGTTTTTTTATGGTTTTGTTCAGGATATAAAATTATTGACCTACAGGTTCCTTTCATTAAGTAAAATTGACTCAACCCTAAAATGTACTAAGAATAATTTTTTCTCTTCTAGATATTCCTTTGTGGCTGAGAAGGCTGTGAACTATGAAAGGTAATTTCTTGAGTTGTCTGAAAACCTTGAATTTAATCTCACTTCTGCCCCACTGAGACAGAAGAGTTTGGTAGTACTACCCCATTTGTGCTCTACTAGTGAAGCACCTAGTAGAAAAGAATTGTAATTCATGCTTGAGGATTTTAAATACTGCATTAATACAGTTAATAAACTAGTAAAATTTTTCCTCCTGTCATAAATAAGGGGTCATAGTAGGTTTCTTGCCTTACGGGATTTTTTTCCTTCGAGGTTTGCTCCCACATTAGTGTGTGATTTTGGAACAGAAATATCAGTGCTCCTAGAACTAATAGCAACTGTACTAATAAAGTTGCCATTAAGTGGGGTATAGAGCTGTATCTATGATCCAAACTTTTTGCACGTAGATAGGCATGTATCTTCCCCTTCATGGGATGGGAACTTAATGAATGACAAAGCAAACAGGAGTGGCAGTCTGTGAATTTATTGAATTCTTAAGCAGTCATTCTGCAGAAAAATTTGGGGTTTTTAATTATAAGGGAGACTACTGCAGACTTACTTGGACGAATTTGTAGTGTAGGTTTGCTAATTTAGATAATTTAAATGCATCTTTTGGAGTTTAGGTGGATAACAGGTGAACTTCACTGGCACAGTAAAAGCAGTGAAGCACAGCCACAGATGGAGGAAGAAGGAAGGTGAAGGGTACTGATGCTAAGGCTGTAAGAGAGGTCCTGTTAAAAGTGATTTGGTTGCTAAAGAATCTCTGGTGGAGTCACACATATAAATTGTCATGTTATGGGGGAGATTTCATGACAGAATACTCATTACAAAGACAAACTATTTTACTGTCCATTCCTTATAGTATGCAAAACATTTCTTTAAAGCAGTTCCATAATCACGGTATATGGAAAATTGTTTGAAAGGTAATGCTACAGAAGAAAGTATCTTTATTCTGGAAGGGCGAAAAAAAGAAGTTTAAGAAACCTGTTTAGAGAGGAGGTGTGAACACTAATTTTTCTGCCTGGTGACTGAGTAGAGGAGCAGTTGATGAATTTCAGACCTATGATTTCTAACTAGCAGTCATTTGCTTTAGTGTCTAATCACTGTAGACAGATGTTTAAAAGAAAAATAAAACCCAGACCACATGATCTGAAAAAACCTTAAATTTTATATATATGGTAGTGCTATAATGTTCCTTTGACATTTAACATCTTTAAGCAGGTTTATTTTTTATTCTTTTGCAGTGGGCCTGTTCTAGAACATTGTGATAAATTTGATTCCAGCACTAAGTCTTGTGAACAGTATGATACATCATCAGGTAATGTTTAAAGTTGATATTTTTCTTGCATTTTATGTATAAGCTTCTTATAAACTGTAACTGATGGTTCAGTAATTTCTGTTGTATTCAGCTTGTCCAGAACAAATGCGGATTTTATTGGCTGTGGTTACATTTCTGTCCAAGTAGGTGGACAGAATGCCAGCTTTATGTTGTGTTAGCTTTGGAAGAACAAGCCCTCCAGGGTTTGGCATCAAGCCTACTGGGATAAAGTTATCGCTCCAAAATATTTTGAACACATTTTTCAGGCTCTGTTTGTACCAGTTTGATGTGTTGCCATGTGATGGTACTAAATGCAATCACTTCAGGCCACCCTGGACCAAAGTGTACAGCCTGATGGCCTGTTCACCCAAGAATATTTTGGTTTGGGGTGTTTTATTTGGTTGGTTTGGTTTGTGGTGTCTGGTTTTTTTTGAAAGTTTTATTTGTTTGGTTTGGATTTTAAGTTTCACAACATGAGTTGTACATGTCATAATGAACATGAACCCTGGAGATAAAAAGTCATTTTGTTAGTGTTTTAGAGCCAAAAGTGAATATGCAAATGTTATTAGTTCATGCAGTGCTTTCTTCAGAGACTTAATTTTGTGTGTGTTCTTGTAAGAAGTTTATTCTAAAGCTAGGTTTGAGTGATATAAAGCTGAATGACCTTGCACTTTGTCATAATTTGCCAATGTGTGTTTTATCAAGAGGGATAGGTCTGAGGAATATTTACTTGAATATATAGTTTTCATGTAATTTTCAAGCTTACTGATTGCATATACTGCTTATCTACATTGGGTTTCATACATGTTTATAGCAAAATGTGTTAAGAGGGAACACTATCATTGGGACTTGTATTACCCTTGGTTGCTTTTAGTGGCTATATTGAATAAAAGTCAGGAATAGTAAATGCCTATGGTGGTGGTTTTTTGAATGTGTTTACAGAGACTTTTGATGACTTGAATTACAAAGTAAGAGATCTGTTGTCAGACAACATAGCAAGGCATAAAATAGGTAAGATTATTTAAAATATCATAAGGTAAGTGTGTAAATACAAATGTATTTCCATCTTGATGTAAAGTTTGCTGAAGGAGACTGGCATGCAGCTGCACACTGAGCTACCTGCACTGAATGTATTCCTAAACAACTGAGTCAAGACAAACCCCCAGTTCAGTGAGAACAGAAGAGTTTGTATTAGTTTTACGCAGTATAACTGACGGTGCAAATAACCTGCCTTCTGTGGTGGTCTGAGTCTGGATAGGATGGAACAATGCGTGTGCAGTTGATTGCAGTCCCGTGCTTGTCTGTTTTATATTGGTTATTTTTTATGACCTTCATTATTATTTTATGCACAACACTTAGTTGTCTACCTTCAAAAACTATTTCATCAAGTTTTTTATATTTACCATTTTTAACATTTAAATATCTTGACTAATTTGCTCTTAAAGGGCTTTTATTCTTCCTTACAAATACTAAAATGTATCTTACTGTATTCATATATGGCAGCTTAGACAACTTGAAAGTTGAGACTATGTAATAAGTACATTTGAAGATAAATATCTGAGAAATCTTGGAAGTACGTGGAGTTTCTGTTGGCAGAAGTGCCATTCTTCTGGACCTTAGAAATGGGACTTGTGAATCTGAAAGAGGAGGAGCTGCGTATGCAGTCTCTTATTCTCCCCTTGCCATAACTAAGGCAGTGCCTTTTCACTGTTGCTAATGAAATCCCTCAGATTTAGGCTGGGTCCTTAGTCTTTGTTGAGAGCTTTGTCTTCACAGTTGTAGCGTGTTTTCTGTCCTTGTGCTTGAGCTCCTAAGGTCCATGTCTCAGTGATTCACTAAGATACATAGAACTAAGTATAATATAAAGTCAGTGTGGTGATTGTTTAAGAAAAAGGAGAGTGAAATAGTGATGTATGCAAAAGAGGGCTTTTGTCAATATTTGGATCCCATTTTCCTGTCACGATAGCAATGTGATATAAATATCAGCTGGGAAGTGCTGACCCCCCCTTGTGATACAGCAAAACAGGAAAGGATACTTAATATTTTCCATCTCTGAATTTTCCTTTCATGTTTCATATGAATTATGTCGTCCTTCAAATTAGTAATGCCTTCCAACACACCTAACGTTCGTCGAACGAAAAGGATACGGCTGAGACCTCTGGAATATTGGAGAGGCGAGCGCATAGACTATACTATGAACTCTTCAGGTATTAGTTCCAAAATACCTATTTGCTTCCTTCTGATGGGGCAGTAAAGAAAAATCTGTGGGTTGATCTTGTGCCATGAGGACTTTGAGAGGCTTACTTTTGGGTAATTTTTTTTTTTTTTAGAGATTATTTATGGTCACTAGCTATTTAGTCACCTTTCCATGTAGTCCTTTTCATTCCTGATATTCCCTTGTCAGCTGAAAATAGCATCAGGAGAGTATGTTAAGTTACTTTGCCTTCACTGTTTAGAGAAGAACAGAACAGTTTCTCTATACTAATAGGTTTATTACATCAGAGATTGTGTATGATACTGGAAAAAGAGACAATCTGCTGGATCATTCATTGGAGCATTTCTCTTTGTTGTGAGGATTGTTTTCCAGAGCAGATACTCTAATATTTTATCCAGTCTCAGTGTTAAATTCCCTAAGTGAACAAATATATCTTGTTCTCTTGGATTTTTTCTGACCAATGCAGCCTAATATTTTGTCCTTTCTTAATTAATTAATTTGCTTGAGAATAGTATTTCTTTGTGTTCCTAAAACGGATATTTTTTCTTAAAAAATTGCTTTCATATCGTGGCTTTCTGAAATGCTCTGTGACTGAAATTTGATAAATATTATTTTCAAAATCTCTCAAGTTGCCTTGCACTCCAAAATACTTAATAATGAAAAACTTTTTGGTTTGTTCTGGCTTTCTAAAGCTGTCTGAAAATTTCAGCATCAAGGAAGTATATTCTTGGTTAAAATGCTTGTTGGTTGTGTAAGTTTTTAAGGTTACTGTGAGTTAGCAAGCTTTGTTTAATTTCCTTTTGTTTCAGGAGGGCTTGTGATTAGTGGATTAGTGCATCCAGAAACACAATCTCGCAGTAAGAATAGACAGAGGAAGGATCGTCACAAGCAGAAGGCCAACAAAACAAGTATGAACACAGACTTTTTCCCTTTTGATACTTAAAAACAAAGTTATCTGTAATCAAATACTCTATTGCTGTAAGATATTCCTCCTGTAACACTTGATTCTCTCTGTGGATGAAAATAATTTTATAACAAAATCTATTAATGTGATGTGGAAAAACCTGTTCTTACTTTATCTGTAGCAATGCTGTATATTCTTGTTGTAAAAATGTTAACTTTTCAGAAGAAAGGAAGAAATACAGAACATACCCAGAAGTGTTGTTGTGCCTTTAAAGCAGGGGTAGAAAAAAAATAAACTGTACTTCTGTTTGTGTTCAGGTCATGATGCTAATGTGCACAGTTAAGGTATAAAAACTTGTGGTCGTTTTACTGATACCTGTAATATCACATCTAAAAAAGCAGTATATGGTGTTAGTAGAGTCTCAAGCTTTTGTAGGTTACATACAAAACCACAACATGGTAGGTGAAGAGGGAGCTTTAAGAATAGTGCATAAAATGGTTCAAAGTGGGCAATAAATCTGTGTTTAAACAAACAGGAAGAGGAAGCTTAGCTAGAACCTCTGTGACCAGAAGATAATAAATATTTAGATAGTGTTCAGAAAAGCGAGTCAAAATTCAAATGCCAAATTGTTTTTACTGTGCAATCTGGAAGATGTTTCAAGAGCCTTTCTTTGTGGGGACTGTCTAGAACTGTTGTTTGAAACTGAAACATTTCTCTGTGAAGTTACAGAACTAATAAAACAAATACTAACAAGAATGGATAATGCCATATGGTCCTAACACAGTTCTAAACTAAATCAGGGCTGAAATAATAATCAGAGAAATGAGGAAGAAAATGGTCACTGTTGGTAAAAATATCTGATTTTCTAGAGTGTTTCATGTGAATTTTATCCCTTAACTCAAGAAGAAAGTGGTAGGACTAGAGAAGGTTCAGGGAAAGCTCATCAAAAACATGAAAGGACTTCTGTGCAGAAGCAACTACGTGGTGAAGACTCCTCAGCCCTCAGGGGAGTTCTGTGGCGGCCTGAGAAAGACCTATAAAATCACAAGTGGTGTGGAGAAGGGAAATAGGAATAAATTGTTTTATTGGCTTTTTTTTTATATGTTTGTTTTTAAACACGAGAACTAGAAAGTATGGCAGGAAGATATGGAGAGCTGAGTTCTTTAGCAGAATAAGGTGACCATTCTCACTGTGTGCTTCCTGCCCCATAATATTGTGGACAAAAATATTTGTGTAGATTCAAGACGAGATCTAGATACATTAATAGGAGACTTAACTGTCTAAATATGTATGAGCTCCAGTTTAGAGGTGGGAAGTATTCCATGGAAGTGCCTCTGTTATGGCATTTTTGGGGATGGAAGGAGTACCTGCTTTTGGCCACTGATGGGAGACAGAATCCTGGTCTAGATCAATCAAGTACAGTTTACGTTGTAATATAAATAATTTGCAGCGCATGTGAACCTGAGCTGGTAGTGACTGTTTATGTCGTATCTTACAAGAGCTATTGGTTGCTTTGGGTGCATTTGAACTGTCTTCCAGAAGTGATCGATTTCCTCTCTAACACACATCCATCCTCAGAGATCCTTTGCTCACATCCTTCAGTTTTAGTGATGCATGTAGGGACTGTCAGCTGAGTAAAATTTCTAGCACGAATTCTCAAATCTTATTGATACAATAAAAATTCTGTTGTTATAGCTGTAGAGTTACACCTGATGCTGCTTACAGAGATGGTTATGTTGGAACAGAGCTGTTCAAACACAGCAGCTTTCTTCCTACTTCTGACTGTCTTGGTGTAAGGGTATTTAAGCAGCCATGAGTGCCTACAAAGTGCAACAGCTTGCCTTTAACATGCTGCTTCTGGTTGCATTTAAAGAAATTTCCTGTGCACTGTAGAGCTAAAATTGTCTGCTTATGAGAATTCTTCAAGAGAGCTTTGGGATATTCTGTTGTGAACATTTTCTAGCATCTATTTTCTGATTGATCTATCAATCTGTCATTGATTCTTAGGATATTTCCTACTCTGGAAAAATCCTTTTTATTATAGAAATAGTTCTCAGATTTACAACATACAGTGAGATTCCTGTAATGGTATTTCTTGAGAAAAGGATAATTGGACATGCACTTAGTCTTTAGAATGCTTTATCTCTTAAATCTCCTTTGTCAGCAATAGGTAAAAGCAAAAAAACTTAGTCTTCATCCTATATTTTATATCCTCTCAGCATCTGTTGCTAGAAAAGCACTTCTCTGAAAATACAGATACTTCTGAATAAATACTGTTGTTAATAGCACAGGATAAATAGTTGGCATTCCCCTGGGAAATTTCTTAGGATTTAGAGAGCCTTCATCTATTACACACAGAAATGATTTCAATGAAAATTACATTTTCAAGGAATTGTTACGGATGGTTTCCTTTTATTTAAATGAAGTGTATTCAGTCTTTTTAGTTCACTTATTAAAACAAGTTTAAGTACTTAACATGTGACATTAGAATTGTGGAAAAGTTGTAGTTAGATAAGTTTTTAAAATGCATAGTGATAATTTCTCTGATTTTGTTTTGGTTTCTTTGTTTCCTCAGATAGAAGAGAGATACCTGCAAGTTTGGATCACAACCTAGCTGATACTTCTAAGCCAACCATTGTACTGGACCCAGAAACAAATGAGGAGGTAGTTCTAGGTGAGCTGAATGATGTGACCAAGGGACTTTGTGAATTATATAAGCTGTGTTTAGACTGATAAGAAAAAAAATTGTTTATGCCACATTGGGCATAAAAAGGTAAACTATTGAAATATTCATTGCTCTTCTGGAGAAAGTTCTGAGGAAAACAAAAAGTGTCTTGATTTTTCAGCTAAATATTGAATATAGCTTTTGAAGGTGTTGCACTGAAACAATATGTAATGCATTGAGCAAATAACAAGACTAATTATATGATAGCATTAATGCTAATCTCCTGGACTTTTTTGTAGAATGTGTTAACACTGAAAGCAGTCACGCTTGCTCCTTCAAAGACGAAGCGGTAGAAATATACAAAAATCTGAATACATCTGTTTTTGCAACTGGTAAATTGATTTTGAAACCACTTAAGGAAAAGGGACACCAGTTTGTCCACATGGATACAATAGTAAGTGTGCTTTTTTCTTATTTTTATAAAACTGACTGTGTAAACAGGAGATCTTAGTGTGGTTGGAAGTAACATATGAAGCTGACGGGTTTTTCAGGGGTTTTTCCTCCCTTAATGCGCATAAACGTTAATGAATCATTTGCCAGAGGTACTTTGCATGCACATTGCCCTCTGTGTCATACTAAATCTTTATGTCTATGTGCACTTACTGTCTAGATGTTGCAGGCAAGACAGAAGTATCAAATAAATAAGATGACCCCATCCCCCTTTTGAGTTGTGCATCTTATTTTTCAGCAGTGTGGGGGGGAAAAAAGGGATTGCAGTTCTGCCAGCTTATTTTGTTTTTTATCTTTGTTACAACATGTGTGCAAATGTTTTCTGGGATAACTTTCTTAAATGTTTGCAAAGGAAGTATTGCTAATCTTAGAATCCTTTGGCTTTCATTAAGGCTTTCCATATTATCCGCGGCAAAATTATTGTTACATTACATAAGACATCATATTATCTGACTACAGGAGACTCCTTCTATGTTCCTCCAGGTGAGTACATGTGTCTAAAACCAATTTGTTGGAGGTGGTTGAGACTGAATTAGCGTGCTAGGAATCAAAACCAAACTTAATGACTGAAAGAGAGATGGAATAGAGAGTGGGAAGGTATAGGGTTATGGAGATGGAATGTGACACAACACTGGACATGGGTTGATAGTCTAATTGTTGAATGCAGTGACTCACATACTGCTTGCTCGTGTGAGTTGGCCTCAGAGTTTTGAAGACACTACCAAGTTCTAAGAGTAAATTTCTCTTGGTATTCTGGTTCTGTCACTAGCTATAATGTTGGGGAAACATCACAGACAGCTTAATATAGTGGTATCACAGACAGCTTAATATAGTGGTAGCTAATATAATTGTTTTGGTCATCATCTGCTTGCTGTTTTCTTCTATGTAAAATTATGAAAATCCATTTGGGTCAGTTCTCCATATTTTGTGCTTTGTGTTTGATATATGGAAGGTGCAGAATGTCTTGTTGAATGGGTCGTAACTTTGTATGAGTTGTTGAGCATTTAAAGACCTGATTTTTGTCCTTCTAATGTAAAAGTAACATGAATTCCATATGGGAAGCTGTTCATCAGTGGTTTAAGATACTAATCAGAAGATTTTGTAGTACTTGTAAAGCGAGCTGTTCAGGAAGCTGTAGAAAGCTTTTGTATAGCTTTCTTCTGAAGAGGCTGTTTTAGAAAATGACAAGTTAGCCCTTTTTCTCTGTTAACTTTTCAGCACAATGTCCTGGTTGAGCAATCATTGTTCAACTAATGCTTGATGCTTTAAAGCTTTTTTTTTTTTGGTGTTTATTCTTAAAAGTTTAGGGCGTCTGCAGAGGCATTTTTTTGCTTTTTGGGATATTGGATTATATAAAATGCTGGAAGTTTCATAGGACCATAAGGATATATAGTTCATCTCCCAATCCTCCCTGCTTCTTCCTGGCTGGTCTTAGTATGGCTGGATGGGCAGTGCAGTGTTTGTGGCAGGTGATCTCTGTAAGTCATTGTGTGGCTCTTTATGAATGTTAGGATGTTGCTCATTCACAAAGCCTATTAGATGATTCTATTTTGTGGTCATGTTAATGAGCAAATCTCAAGTGAAATCTGCAGGTAAGTTTTCATTTTATTGATAGTTTATTATGCAGATTTTATTGATCATTTCTATAGGAATAAATTAAACTCAGTCACCTTAAAGTTTTATTGTGGGTTTTGAGAGCTGAGAGCTCAGGCCTGTTACATTCTTTTCAGTAAAAATTTTCTAAGCAAAGATGCACTTTATCCTTACCACAGGTTAAAATAGGTGACACTAGCTGTATTCCTTGTCATCTTTTTGAAATGCAATGACCTGTCTGTAAGAGTGGCATCCTAGATTAGAAGCTAATTTTTCTTCTGCTAAAATATATGAAATAAAAATGCACTTGGCTGAAGATAGGACAGAACTTGAAAAATTGCTAGTGGCTCCTAAAGAAAACTTACTCTTTTTATTTGTAGGAAATGGATATAACATACGTAATCTTCTGAACGAAGAAAGTATTCTTCTCTTCACGCAACTCAAAGTCAGGTGAAGAACCTTCTGCAGAGAAGTTTGCTGAAACACTTGTCAAGCTTTTGTATGTTGTGGAGTTCTTTTTACATACAAAAAATGTTTGAGTGTGCCCACCTTAACATTACAGATTAAAACAGAGCAGGTGAAGTCAACATAAGAGTTGGGAACAAAACCAAAAGAACCTCAGTAGTTTGCTTTCAAACTAAAATGAGATACTGAAGGGCCTCACTTTGCATCAATTACTGTTCTTGTGCCATCCAGTGACAGAAAGATACAAGTATAAAATATGTGGGTATATTTATTGTTCCAAATTGTATCAATATGCTTAATCTCCCTAAAGATGCTTAGCTTGAAAAAATGTTGACATCTTCAGCTAACATCTGATAGATAGTCTTAACAACTGCCTGGTACAAACTGCTTAGAATAATCTCTATTTAAATGATGAACCTGCTGTTTGCATTCCAGTAATTGTTGTCTGGGAGATGGGCTGCTGAAATGTTTGTGTGCTGGGGTCCAGCCGCCTTCTAAATATGCTAATGACAGGCATTTGTTCCTTGTCTGGCAGCTGTATGATTAGTGCCTCCAGTTCCAATAGTAAAGCAGGAGCTTTTAAGTAGGAACTTATCAGTTGTGTCTTTTGTGTGGAAGCTGTGGCCTGATTAGCTCTGAACATTGTTGATAGCTTTATTTTGTGTAACAGTGATAGGTCATTGCCAAATGTATTACTTTAATAGCTCCTTTTGATTTCCTTGCTGTGTTCGGGGTAGTAATAAGGACCTTTGGGAAAGCTGTAATTATACTGTATACTCCAGAAGCCAAGTCTAGACAGCAGATGGTATACATAGCATTTGTCTCCCAAGCTCTTCAAGGTTCTTCTGACTGAAGATAAACTACAGCTATTCTGATGGGGTGCTTTCTCTCTCTGGTCACTGCTGTCCTCAAAGAGAAGGAGATAAGGAAAATTGAATTGGAATAGAGAACTTTTAAGGATTTGAGGATTGAGTATTGACCTCATAAATGATTTTGGCCATGATCTTTATGCTAAATCTAGAGTATACAATAAGTAGGACAAATGAATTGGCTTTCAGCTGCCAGCTAACTTTGTGTGTCTGTGAAAGGGCTTGGACACCAAGACTGCCATGCTTCTGTGAAAGATCCTTTAGACTGGGGAGTCTGAGATAATACTTGTTGTCATTCTCTTTCAAGTAGTAGTTCCTGTAGCTAGTGCATACTGACAGTGGAAATACTTGGTAGGGGTTATGTGACATCTTTGCATTCATGGTTGGGTCACATGTAACTGGAAAATGAAATAGGAACATGCCTTTTGCCATTTAGTTCTGCCTCTGTCTTGATATGAACTATTTGTATCAGAGTTCAGACTACACAGAAGGAACTTTTTTCTCAGCTTCAACTTTTGTAAGCAGTTTGAATTAAAATAAAAAAAAAGTCATTTAGTTACTAAATATGAGTTTGATGTTGACAGCTTTTCTGAATTTTGCACTTGAAATGGTCTCTTTGAGATCAGAAAGATTCAAATACTGTCCTTTCTGTGTTGGAGCCATACCAATTACCAGACGGGCATATATGCTGTCTCCACTGCTTTAAGGAATCCCACCCACTAAAATATTTAGTTTTTAATCTTTCAACTCCTCAGGCCTGCAGAGGTCTGGAACTTTGCCGCTTGGAAAATGAGTAGAGGGCCAGCATTAAAATCAGGTCTCTGCTTCTAACCCAAGCATGTGTCCCCGTAGTCAGGCCATGGATGTGATGGTCTCTGATCCCAGCAGCTCATCGGTTCCAGTTGAAAGTCAGAACAAGAAAACTTTGCAGTTGTGTTAAAGGCCAGGGAATTTAGAATGAAAATACTCTGTGAGTTTTCTTCAGTGTTACCTGTCTGCAGATTGAGTAGCGGAAGGATGGATACTTTGTTAAGGGTTAGTGAACGTGTATGGACTAGGGAGCTCATGACCCTAAAGGAAAGCATGGATGATGTTGTGGCAGAACTCAACAGACTGTTGCTTGCCAGTGATGTGTTTTCATTTCGTGGACTCAAATGAGAAGTGATACGTTACCCTTCTCATATCAGGCAGTGATGTGTCTTCCCCCACTGCACTGTACAGGCACTCTGCAACAAGGTTTTGAGTCGATTTTCTTTTGGGTCAAGAGTAAGTGGTGAGAAATATGTCCTTCAGGATGCTTCCTTAGGCAGAAGTAACGTGCAGACCTTTTCCTGACACAAGCTGGAAAGTGCGGGTGTTCAAATGCAGGTTTGAGGTCAGCGTGCCTGTTTGTGTTTTCCTAATTCTAAGTCTAGGAGTGTCGACAGAATAGGGTGGATTTGGTAAAGTATATCGCTTTTTAGTCTGTATGGATTTGTTGCTTTCTGGCTAGTTGGTTTCTTGGGAGAGATGTCCTGTGTGATTCGAAGAGAACATTTTGTAGTTGGATCACATCTCAAAATGTTTGTGTTTTACTTCTTTTTTAAGAAGCAATACCAGTTGTGCCAAGGGATGTTCGCTGGAATATCGCTGTAGCTTAGCAACACTTCTACTGTTTGTCAGTAGATGGGGCTTCAAGCACAGTTGTTTGTCCTTTGCTGGCCTCTGTGTTCCATCGAGGTCTGGAACATGAAAGGGAGGAAGAAGTGTGTTACAGGTGGAGATAAATTGAGTTGAATTCTGTTGCAAGGAGGTGTAAATCAGTTGCCATTAACAGTAGGACTTGGTACTAAATGTTGCTAGGTTCATTCTGTTAGCATGGATGTTGTACTACTTGCAGCCACTTTCTCAAAATTGTTTTTTAAATCATTAATGCACTGCAGGAGTTCTTGAGTTGAGCTAGGTTGTTTGCTGTTGCCCTGGATTACATTTTAATTTTTTTTCTTCAACTGGACACTTGTATGAAATTTGCTTCTGTATCATTAGCCTGAATATAGTGTGGGGAGGTGCAAGAGGATCTTCAGAGTTCCAGGACTTCTATGGCTGCTGAGCTCTGCAGCGTGTCACTCAGTAATCAGTTGCTAGTCAGAAGCAGCAGCTGATGTTTCAACTCTGCCTGGTCTTGGTTTGGCTCCATTTTCGTGTACATCAGGCCAAATTGGATATTGCAAATAAAAAAGCCTTTTCCAAAATGTGAGTAGTTCGCATTCTTCTTCCTGCTTATGTGTGATTCTTTTTACAAGCATATTTTCTACTCTGCTGAGTAATCTCACTTCCACTGGCTACTGTGGTTTAGCCAGGTTTTTGTTGAGCTAGGCTGAGATTGGTTAGCCAGTGTTACCTGCGGTGGAATGAAGTTGGGAGCATTGTTGTGTAAGAGACATGGCCTTTTCCACTGACTGTGAGATATACATACTGTTCCTGGAGGATGCATAGTGATATCCTGGAGGATATCCCTGTTTTAGTATATTAATTCATTGCTTTCTGTCAACAGTAACTGAGAGAGCTGGAAACAAAAGCCAAGTCACATATTTCAGCTTCATGTTAGTAGGTACATGTGTTCTGTAGTAGGTACTGTGGTAACATCCAGAGACTTGTTTTAAGGTGCTTAACTGAGAAGTCCCACCACAATAAAACATCAGAGTTTTGAAGGCTTTGGCTCCCTTTGAAAAAATTACAGGTTAGTAGGTTCTTTTGCAAATCTATCTTTTTGTAGTTCCGTTTGGTTAGAAAGCTGTTCCTGTTTTACTAAACAAACCTTTTGCATCTTAAAGCAGCAGAAGAATGATTGCAGAACTGTCAGATATGTATGCACATCCATATTTGTACAACTCTGTAAACATAAAATAGGAGATTGTGAGCTGAGTAATTACAGAAAAAAATAAACAGGACCAATAAAACAAACTGTTGAGGCACATATACAGCTTCTTCTGTTTTTCAAGTGCACAGCTAAATTTAAATTAACATTTGGAGAATACAATAAACCTAAAGAGCTATTTCCTCATTTCATAACAACTGAAAAGGCATTTCAGCACAAAGGAATATTTCTTACATTTTTACTGATGTATAGACTCTGCATGATGTCTTTTGTAATACAGGATTTACTTTAAGTGGTGATTGATTGCAGATAATACATCTAACTGAAAAGCATGGCCCATGCCTCTTTAATGGTATTGACAGCTGTTGTAATTGAATATCTTAATCTTTCCAAGCTGGTACATTTCCTTTACATAATATCGTGTCACTTCATGGATGTTCACAAATGCAGTCAGAAGAGATCTCAAAGCCAAACTTTTCTCAGATTGCATGGACCAGCTTCATTTAGGATTTGATAACCAAAGTGATTCCTATGGGTCAATTCTACAATGAAAGTGGTTGATCATCAGTCAAAACAGTCAGCTGCAGATTCTTAGGGAAGGAATACATTAAAAGATGTACCTCCAGACCTGCCCTGTGTCCTAAGCCCACCCACAAAGCTCCTGTTCTGATCTGCTTCAGTTAAACTGTGCCCAAGGTGCACACAAAGGTTGTAAAACCACATGTACTTTGCACTTCTTCTGCGGTCGTCTCTTGTACGGAGCACAAGAGGAACAATGATTGAAACAAGGAGCTGGAAGAAGCAAAGTGTTTACTTTGTCAGTCTGACTGTTCAGTTGAGATACAAATCTGAAAGTATTCACAGGAAAAAATATTAATGTCCAGAATAAGACTTTTAACTTCTCTTTGCACCTTGATAGCTAAGGACTTTTAAATTTGAAAACTGAAGAATTCCAGTACTCTTGACTAGTATTCAGGAAGTTTGCTAGCTGTTAACACACGTTATTTCATTTATCTTATTAAATTTTTTCATTGTCCTGGTGTTTAAAGTTGCCTTTTCCTGAGTTTTCAGTAACAGTAACTGAAATGAGAATTGATCAAGATGGCAGATGCATGATAACGCTGTGTGGGTATCTACTGGAATCAACATGCCATAAAGAGGGAGAGGAAAGGAGTGATATCAGAGGTGTAAACATAATGAAGAGCTGTATTAGTGTGCAAAGGTCTTGCAGACTAGGTTATGGAAAGGGTTTTCAATGAAACTCAAAAACTTCAGAAAGAGATGGGTATGGGTAAGGGTTTCTGGTGTTGGTGCCATGAGGACACAGCTGTCTGTACTGGTAACCTACGCTCTCAGTTTGGGATTCTAATAGTGATACGATTCGTGTGGTTTAAAATCATTATGTCATCTTCTCTAAAATGACAGCATTCAGCTAATGAACATGATGTATAATCCACTGAAAAAGAGGCCTGAACTTACTGAAGTTTATCCTTTCTTTACATTAGCAACATTTTTGTGTCATAGTACAGTGGGAGTAATTCCAAGAAATGAAAACTAATTATGAAAAAGTTTTTTTCAAACACAGTCTGAACTTGGAATTTTATTGCTGATGAAGAGGGAGCTCCCCTAGGATACAGTAGCCTATACACTGAAGAAACTGAGTAGTTCTCCTATATTTCAGTTAGTGCCAAGTCAGCTCAGAGGCTAATTAATCAAAACAAATTTACAATTAAGCCCAGGAAGGAAGACTAATTAAGTAGACAGTTAAGAAAAGTGCTGAAGAAGGGAACAACCTTAAGGGGAAAGTATGAGACTCCCAGTACTGGCCCATGAAGGACAATTAAGTGATAATTGCAGAGAAATTTTTGCATCCAGCAAATGCTGTCTGCCTTTTATTATGGCTGATTTTTCTTATTAGTAGAAGCAGACATTTACCTGATGAGCAACTGAGCTTTACTGTGCACTCTTAAAGTAATTCAGAGGTAAAGTAGAGAGGTCGCTGCAGGAACAAATTAGAACACAGCTCCCATACTTGAACAGTATTTTAGGTAGTGAAAAACCCCCGCTGTGTTTTAAAGATAAACTTACTTCAAATGTTTTCTTTATTTGTCTTTTCATTTTGTGGCATACTGAGTCCATGTTAACATCTTGGTTAACTTTTCAAACATAATTTTCAAAAAAATTACATTAACTATCAGAATTTAGAATACCTTCATTTTGTTTGTTTGCTCACTCCACTGAAGTTCACAGAAATCATTACTTTGTCATGAAATGGTTCTGTTGCTTACGTCCCTTGTATTGATTTTGCATGGTCAGGTAGTTTGGAGGCAGGGGGGGTGCTACTGGGGGGACTTCTGTGAGAAGCTGCCAGAAGCTTCCCTCATGTCCGACAGAGACAATGCCAACTGTCCCCAGTGTGGACCTGCCACTGGCCAAGGCCAAGGCAGTCAGAGAGGGTGGTAGTGCCTCTGTGATATCATTTAAGAAGGAAAAAAAGCAGAGAAGAAACAGCCCTGCAGACACCCAGGTCAGTGCAGAAGGAGAGGGAGGAGGTGCTCCCGGCGCTGGAGCTTGAGATTCCCCTGTATTCTGTGACCGTAATTGAGTGAGTGATCTCTCCCTGTCCTCATCTCAACCCAGGAGCCTTTTGTTATGTTTTCTCCCCCCCCATCCGTCTGAGCAGCTTTGGTGGGCACCTGGCATCCAGCCAGGGTCAACCCACCACGATCCTGCACCCAGTGCTGCATGACATACTTGTAGTTTTTGATGGAAAAAAGGAGGAGGGACCTGTAACAGGAGAACAGTTGTTACTGAAAATAATTTAGATTCTCTTCTGAAGGACTGCTTAAGCTTGCAAAGCTAATCAGTGGTGAGATGCTGAGGGCTGCAAATGAGGTGCATGCCCCAGACCTCCTGTGTCCCTCCTTGATCATTTCCATTGAACTGTGATGCTAATGTAGTACAACACCTCTCTTAATTAATTTGACTTAGCATGGGCTAAAAATTTGCTTAAATGTCCACCCTTTTTTTTGGGGGCACTTATCTGGAACTTGAATTATTTCAGAAATTACAATGAAGGGTTGTATCCTCAAATATTAATGAAAATGTTGATAGTAATTTCCTTTTCTTCATGAAATTCCATGTTTACGTGCTGCCACTGTGATGCACTGTATCCTTCTATAAAAGTTGGCAGTTGTGTACTTGAAGTATCTGCCCAAGGTGTATTTTTGTCTCCTTTTTTCTTCTTCCTTTTCCTTGGAACAGGCTGTGGAATGAGGCATTCACCTGCCACTGTTTCAGCTCAGCTGCTGTATCAAGTTTCAATCTGCTCCTTCATTTTTTGTCTTGCTACCTAAACTAATTTCTTGCCCTATTTGGATGCATTTCCCTTACCAAAGGTTTCTTTTTTGTCTTTTTACTGCTTGCAGGGATTGAATAAATTTTTTAACTCAGTTCCAGGTATTTGAATTATTTCAGAGGTGTTCTTGTACCTGAAGGTTCCTTTGCTGCCTCTCCTACAAGTTTTGTACAGGCCCTGGCAAAGCTCCCAATTTCACTCTCAGAGAAGTGATGCAAAGCTTTCTTTGGCCTCCATTCTTTGTAAGGCTTTTGTGTAGTTTTAATCCCAAGGTCATTTTAGGATGTCACTGGCAAGGTGTTTGCTGTTGTCATCATCTGCTGTTTTCCTGGCTGCAGAAACAGAACTGAGACTGCTTCAGGCCTGCGTGGTTGCCCTTGAACCTCATCCATCTGTTGAGGCTGACTCTGTAGTGCTGAAAGAATCCATCCCAGCACTGCTCCCCATGGCCAGACTTATCCCAGAGCCTCGTAACACTGTGCTTCTTGCTCCTCTTGTAGCACTAATTCAGCATGCTGGTGACTTCCTTTGCCTTGGCACAATCTTGCCATGGCTCTGCCATCACTTAGGCACCATGCCATACCCTGATTTTGTATTGGCAGGCTAGTCCAGGCATTCACCTGCTCTTACATCTTCATTCCTCTTGCCAGTGGGAATGCAGTTTGGCACCAGCTGGTTTTGGCACAGAGGTCTAGCATGGCAGCACATGCCCACTGCTGCAGATGTGGGTGTGGTTGTAAGTGCCCTCTCACACCCTGTTGCTGTTTGACTATTCTGGTAAATGCCAGGACAAAGTAATCTTCCTGGGCTTTGATGTTTCTGCTGTAAAGCTTGGGTGGCCCCTCAGGATCAGCTTCATACAGTTCTCTTGGAGATGGAGTTGAGACCTGCCAAGCTCATTTGATATATCCTTCAATGTGGAACTGCTCTGTCTACATAGTTCAGAACCTTTTATCTCTGTTCTGTCTTACCCAGTGCCACGGGTGGGAGTGTGTATTTCTAAAGCATGTTAGAGTATTTGTGTACACACTTGGCATCCTCATTGTTGTGGTAGCTGTGGAGAGGTCAGGAGGTACAGAAGAGATCAGGAGACAGAAGCTCGTATGTGGCGAAAGAGCTTACCTGTATCCAGTGCAACTGGATACAGGTGGTCCTGGTGAGCAAAGTGTTGGACCAAATGCCTTCCAGAGCTTCTCTCCAGTCTCAGCCATCCTGTGAAGTCGGAGACTCCCATGCTGTGGAAGCTGCTCTTCTAGAAGTATAGTTCATGCTTGTGTTGGGAAGACCCTGATGCTTTACACCTCAACTGGAAAGCAGCCTTTTCCATGTTGCACAGCAGGCCATCCGTGTGGGGTGTGTGGGGTGTGCCAGAGCGCTTGGCTGCTGGTGAATGGCCACTGCTATCCATTTCTCCACAGTAAAGGACAAAAGGTGCATGCTGAGTTGTACTGCAGCTGTCAGCTTTGACTTCCCCTTTCTGGTCTTTGCCCTGAGGAGTCCCTCTAAGGCAGACACATACCTGGGTTTGATGAGAAGTCCACTGCTCAGTTTGGGCGAATTAGCTAACAATCTTCTGCACATAACATTTTACAAAAATGTATTTTGATAGTGTTATTTCCACTTAAAATTCTTAACAGCAGTCTTCATTCTGTGCGGGCTTTAAACCAGCTTGAAATTTGGCATCTTGTGCAGTCCAGGCTATCAAGTGGCTGCTTTTCCCATATAACTCTACATGTGGAGTAGCAGTCCTCAGCTGTGACTTGGTGTGGTGAGTTGCATCAGACATTATTCTCTCAGCAACAGTTTTAATTCTGGGATATTTTCCCTACTGTAAGCAGTTTTGCGTGACCTTTGGGACTGTGGACCAGAGACTGGGGACCGTTTGTGTAAACCTGAGTTTAAATGAATTAAAATACACACAAGATTTCTATAAAAATAACGTGAAACTCACATGCACGCTAAATACTGAGGCCTCTAAGTCCTTCACAGAATACAGCTTTTTGAATTAGAAATAGCATAAGAAAATACATGCAGAGCAAGTGTCAGTGCCACAACCAGGTGTGATTTTGACAGCTTCAAATTTTGCACAGATGAACACATTTGTCAGAGACCACTGTTAGTTAAATTAAATTAGGCTAATGTGCTCTTTTGAGCATAATTGAAATTATACTAATATTTTTATTGATTTGGCACCGGAGTAGGTGAATGCTCTGATGTCCTTGCTGCTGTGAGTACAATTTGCTGTTGTTCCACTTTACTGTCTGGTAATTCCCCAATATTATGGCACAGATAGGCCTATTTTTAACTGTGTTAATTTGAACGAATTTCTGTTCTTTTTATAATTTAGACCGAAAGCAAGAAATACATTGTTGGATACCTCTTCCCCATAACTTTACCTGCAAATTGAAGATCATCTAATGCAAAGGAATTCTAAAGAACACTGAAGGTTTTCATCTGACACTCCAGTTTTAGGGACAGGTTGTTTCATTGATCTTAAAGATCTTTCTTCTGTGTAAATAGTAAATACATAGCTTGTTGCAAATTATTTTTTCCTTTGTATCAATAAATATTAAGTAATGCAAATCAGTTTTGATCTCTTTGATTTTAAATAACTTTAGAATTGATTTTCTAGCTTTCCATGTGGTTTTGAAAATGCAGGTAGTTGTATGAGTTTGACTTGTAAATATTTATAGATAATGTAAGTTATCTTGAGTGGCTTCAAAGATGCCACCAACTGAAATTCTTCAGCTGTTTCTTTGGAGTTGTTTAAACTTTCAAAAGGGATTGGAAAGTAAAATAGTTTCCATTAGAAAGAATCATAGAATCATTAAGATTGGAAAAGACCTTTAAGACCGTCGAGTCCAACGATTAACCCAGCACTACCAAATCCATCGCTAAACATGTCCCTAAGTGCCACATCTACGCGTCTTTTAGATACCTCCAGGGAAGGTAATTCCACCACTTTCCTGACCAGTCTGTTCCAATGTCTGACCACCCTTTCAGTGAAGAAATTTTTCCTAATATCCAATCTAAACCTCTCCTGGTGTAACTTGAGCCTGTTTGCTCTTGTCCTGTCACTTGTTACTTGGGAGAAGAGACCAAGCACGACTTGGTTGCAGCCTCCTTTCTGGTAGTTGAAGAGAGCGAAGTGGGCTCCCTGGAACCCTTGACCTTGTTGAACCTCTGATACCAGTGCAGATGAGACGTGAAAAAACAATATTCCTAGTTGATGGGGGCTTTGGTTGCAGTTTGAATCCCCGGTGTTCCTGCCAAACTTATACAGAAGCTTCTGGTACGTGCAGAATTCTTTTGGTTTCAAGTAAATCTAAACAGAGCCACATTTTGCTACAGCACTGTGATTATTCAGTACTCTTCATATTTGGTATGTGATGACTTACTCTCTCCTCCACATTTTCTATGAAATTTTCAAGGTGTTTCCATTTAGCTGGAGATGGTGCTCCCTGAGAACAGGTCTTACATAGTCATCAAAGTGAAATAAAATAAAAGCACCTCCCATCCCTTCAGGAAAATACGGTCCATTAGTTTTTCATTTGCCAGGAGCATCAGTTTTTAATATTTTTCCCTTTACCTCTTTCTCCTGGGAATATCAATCTGCATAGATTTATTATTAATTCCACAGCAATGAGCTCATTTTCTCAAAAACCTTTACAGTGGGAAGTAAAAGTAGGTCTCCCCAGGAATTCCCTAATATCCAAATTAAACTCAAGTATCCCTGTTTTTGTTGTAAGTGTTGTAGGGCTGTCCAGCATTTAAAGCTTGGGAGTCTGGATCAGTATTAAAGGAGTTCTTGGAGGTGAAAGGTTGAGGAAAAGTCCTCCTGTGAATAACGGCATATTATACTATGAATGATAGTGTATTAAGTTATGTAAACATTGCAGAGAAAAGGAGTAAGACAGGGTTTTCTGCTCCTGGAAGGTTCTGAGAGCTCTGTTTATAACATTCATTCCTGTCAGCCGTGCCCAAGGAGCACTGGTTAGCATTTTGCTGGTGATAGCTTTGCTGAAGGGCAACATTTCCACCTGCAGTTCTTGTGGTTCTCGAAGCCCTAACTCGATTCCAGTAAGTATTTACCATTATTTGAAGCAGCAGAGAATCTGGCTCTGCAGCTCAGCTGCCTGTGGTCTCTTCTGCGTGCTGGGTAAGTGCACACCTTGTGTCTGTGTTACTTGTGTCCTTGAGCTGTGCAAAATGGGAAGGGGAGGGTGGTGCTGTCGTCCAGAGAGCCCAAACCTGACGTGCCTTGAGCACTGTTCTGTTCTGGTCAGCGGCTGCGTAGGTTGCTTTGTAGGATCCCTTGAGCAGGACCTGGATCTGGGGTCTCTTTTTCCTCACCCTGACTTGTTCAGACAGGGTCATGCTCTCTTGTCTCTTGCGGTCAGACATGAGGAATCAGGAATGGTTACTGCTTTTCTTCTTTTCAGTGTTTCATCCGGAATAGTCTTTGTCACAGTTTCTTGTTAATTGGCTCAAACCAATGCATTGGACAGAAACAGAAATAATCACATAGATCATGAGCTGTATTTTGATAGTCAGGAAGATTGTTAATACATCTTTTTCTTTTGCCTGCCTTAACCTGGAAGAATCAGAACATTTGCCCTTCCTATGCCAATTAGTTTCAGTCATAACTTCACAGAAGGAGGGCAGTTCCAGTAAAATCTGCACAGTGACCCAGTATTAACTTTTCGGAAGCAAGGAGCTTTGTCTGTTACATAGCTGTACTGTTTGAAACTTGTCATGTTACTGGAAGGTCTAAAAAGTTTGAGGAGCTGTAAGAAGTGATAAACTGGCAAAGTGCACAGTTCACAAGGGCCACAAGAGAAGCTGAAGCTGAGTTTTTCTTGCATGTAAAAGAAATTCAACTTAAATCTTTGTATCTTGGAGAATAAAAAGTACTGGTTTTAAAAATTGTCTAAGTCATCTGGCTTTCTCCACTGCATGGCAGGAGGAGGTAGGTTATCCCATAGCTACTGTAGCCCAGTTGCTGGCATGGCATGTGCCACAAACCAGAGAATTGCTGCTTGGGGATTACCAAGCCAGTCCTGAGCTTATGTGCTTATTTGTGCCTTGAGATGCATTCAACACAAAGGCAAATGCTTGTACCCTAGACTTGAGAGCAGGGACACTTCACATTGTCCAGTGGTGGCAGAAGAGATTATTAAAAGTCGCATTTATTACATGTCTTTGGAAGCTCGGTGTTGGTTTTACTATTTGAGTCCCCTGTGTATTTTCAGTATCTCGAGTTAAACAGTTCCTCTCCTGCAGGAAGCCACTTGGTCACACCAGTATGTGGTCTGCTGGTGCACAACTGCTTTCTCATGGGATTCAGCTGTTACTAGAAAAAGACTTTCATTTCTCTGCAGATAAGCAGGTTTAACTTGTCTGTTAAGGATCCTATGACTTTTAATTTTTTTTTCTGCTTTTCTGTTTTGAACTCAGTATTATCCATACACATGCTTAACTGAAAGAATATATATCAAACCAGTGCCAAATAGTTTGCAGCCTGAGGAAATAAGATGAAAGTGGACGAGGTGCAGAAAGCTCTCCCAGCTGCCTCTTTGGGGAAAGCTTTCCTGTGCCATAGTATCCTTGCTGTGCTTCAGGCGCTGCCCCAGCCTGGTGGAGCTCTGCCATGCACCAGTCCTGCTGCCATCATATCTGCTTTCTGCTGCTCTGAGATCCCAGTCTGTGCAAGAGGCAGAGAGAAGCCCATTTCCAGCTCAGGCTGATTGTATGTAATATTTTTTGTTTATTTTTTTTTTTCTTTCCAAATGAAGTAAATCTAACTAATCTGTAGGATTTACAAGTGAGAGTTCAACCAGCCCTGAGAATCATGAGCTTGAATTCCTGTGCTTGATTATTTTACATTTATGGCATTAAAATCAGGCTGCTTTAGGTTACTCTGCTAAATGTTGCAGGAAAAAAGGGACTTGGAACAGCACTGAGCCAAGGAAACTCAAGCAGGGGGTAGCCTGGTAATTACTGCTTAGAGTTTCCTTGCTGTTGGTCACATTTCTCCCTCCCGCTCACAGACACACTGGGTGGGGCATGTGAATGCTTCTGAACTCAGAAAAGTATTAACGTGGTGGCTTTTGGACATTGATGTTTTTTCCCTTCTCTCCTTGAAGAGAATGCAGGCAATTTGACCAAAACAAGTAAGTCAGAAGACTGCACTTGGCTTTCAAGCGTGGGTTTTTTCAGATTTGTTATGTAGCTGACATCGCCTTGCTCTGAATGAATGAATACTGTGTTGTTTTGGCATGGGATTTATTTGCACTTTTGTTGGTGGTTCAACCTCTGAAGAAACTTGTAATGTCATGCCCCTGCACTCCTTGGCTAGCACAGAAGCTGCTAAAATAAATGCAGGGACAAAAGGACACAAAACCCAGTCAAAATATGCTGAAAATATGTTTTGAAGAAGTTTTTTCTCAGGTTTAAGAATGCCTGTTGCTCTTTTTCTTGTGTGCCATGGCTTCCAAGGGCCAAGCTTCTGCAGAGGATTGAAGGCACATCCTTGGAGCTGGCTGCCTCTGCTGAAGGCCAGCCAAGTGGCCTGTTCCAAGGATGGTGGTGCCATCTGCCTTCCACCATCTCCAGGCCGATGTGACGGATGCTGTTTCCTGGGGAGCAAACCTTGCTGTGTCACACTGGGCTCTGGAAGGCTGGTGTTGGAGGAGGGAGGAAACCAAGCCAAACTTAACAGTTGTTGAAGGGAATGCACAGAGATTTATACTTGGCTGGAGGAGGCCAGCATCTGCCAGCACCCTGCATCCCTGCTCTGCTTAGGAGGTACCTGCTCATTGCTGATGCACACAGTTCTGCTGTGAGCAGAGTTTGCTTTTTAGCTGGATCTGGTTTTGGGGGCTCTGTTATGCCCAACAGATGCCTTACTCTTTTCTGTTATCCAGTATCTCTGTGCTGAGCCTACTGCCCTCCTTTGACTTACCTTTTCAGAGGTTTGTTCCTGTAATCCTGTATAGTGCTTTCCTTTGATTATGATTTGTATTTTTCATTAATTGAGGAGAAATGTCATCCTGTTTATATCCATGGAAACTGGAGCCATGGGTTTTGAATCACTAAATTTATACCTAGACAGAACTGCTATTGCAGTCAGTGCCTGCTCCACATGGGTGTATGTTTTTATTTTGAGAGCCTGTGTTTACAAAAGGTAACAACTGAAATCTTTGTTTTAGAGTCTTCCTTATAGCCAAACTGCTGCAGTCTAGGTACTGCAAGGTTAGTGGAACATATACAATGGTGCTGAGCTTCTAGATCAAATGTCAACAAACTTAGTGCCTCTGCAGGTGAAATATTATTTCTTTTATGGCTGACAATTAAGAGGGTCAATTTAACTCTATTTCTTCTTTGAATAATAGTAAAACCAAGGCTCTGTATGTCACTGATGCAGAATAGTTGTCCTTTCTTGTTGCATGCCTTGCATTCCTTCATCAGGTATGTTATTCAAGCTCTATATGGGGAGTGGTATATTTCCCCCATACTCTGTAAATGAAGTTTTGTGATCACAAGACATAGCTTCTATTTTCCACTAGAGGCCAATGAAGTGCAGGACAAGGCTGCTGCACAGTTTTCAGCAGAAAGCCCTGTCTTTTTTTTCCCTTCCAGACCTGTTGCTGAACTGTTGTATTTCCATCTTGATGATTATTTCTTCTTTTAGAAATGATTCTCCCTCTAATGAAGTGAAATTCAATTGCTGTCTTCCTTCCAGTGTTTTTTTCCAAAACCTTCAAGAAGGTAAAGAATTGTCCTCTTGATTTGCTGGTATGTATTCCTTCCACATTTCCAATTCCTAGCTGTTAACTATATAGCAGCCTCCATGGAATAAAGGAGATATCAAAAAGCGATGGAAACAGTGGGTAATACAAGTGCTTTGGACTTTTAAGAATTTCAGGAAATGATATGTCTTTAGCTACTGCATTTTACTGGGGAGCCTCCTAAATTTTGTGCTTACCAGTGACCAAGCCAATGACATCCTGTTCCAGCTGAGGGGCAGCGTCCTGTCCCTACTCTGACATTGTTCTGCCTGAGTGCCTTTGCCTCCTGACTCCTCCTGTCATATCTCAATCCTGGGTAATAGCACTGTTCTATTACATAGATATTAGGAGGGCCAGAACAGCACAAGTCCTTAACCATGAGGATGATGGTGCCACCTCTGTATCACAAACAAGAGAAACCATCTAGGATAATGTTTGTTGACCTGGGAACTAGACCATGTTCTCTGTTTCAAGACAGTGAAGAATAACACTGCCTAACATGTTGATTAAAGCCAGAAAGGTTTACAGCAAGACGAAGGCACTGCTTGGTGCATTAGCTTGGAAGATTGTCTAGGATTCTGCTGCCTGGCAGACGTGTCATGTGAGTGACACATATGTGGAAGCTCCCTCCGACACTGCACTGCTGGGCCTGGCTATAGCACTGTGCTTTGGCTGCTGCTCCTGAACCTGCGAAATTTCTCCGGGGGTTGTGGAAAACCTGATGTAAGAAGAGGTTGGGCTTCTCCTTTTGAAGGATATGCTGCTATGGTAGGAAGCAAAACTAAGGTGGGATTGCAGCTCAGAGGGTTGCCTGAGCCAGCTCTAATCACATGGTGTCATGGTTTAATGCAACCCTTTGAGCTAGGACATATCCACAAGCCCCCAAAGATCAACCAGCATCTGCAAGCCCCTGATACACCCTGCAAACCAGAAGGGCTCTGCTGCACCACTTCTTTTGTTAGAGAGGTGACATCAAGCCCAGGCATGTGCTGCATGAGACAGGCTGTAATCTGTGAGGGTGTGTGTCCCCTCCAGCTTCATTCATCTACCATGTGCGAAGGATTTGCTAATCTGGCAGGATGGGCTGCTTTGAAGTTTATACCACAGGATATGGTACCTGGCTCTTCCAAAATAAATGGTGTTTTCACTATTGCACCATTTGCTAGACAGAGGCCTCTGGAAACCAAACCCGGGTTGCCAGTGGCTTCAGTGAATATTGAACACCTTACTGTCAACTGAAGAAAGCTGATTTATTATTATTATTTACTCCTCATTAGCACTGGTGTAACACAGCAGGGAATTGAGAGAAGCAGCAGCTTCCTGGCTGTTACCTGATGCTGCTGATGGCTGTGTGTGTGCCGTACTATGGTATTATGTTCATGCAGGACCTACGGTCAGGGAGAGGTAGCAGCTGGCAAAAATGGGGGAGAAAAGGAAGCAGAGGGAATCTAGCTTGGCTTTATTTATCCCCTGGTGCGACTAGTGTCAGAAACACTCATACAGTATAAAGCATAAAATGAAAAATAAGTAGGAAGTGAGATTGACACATCAGCTTTCAGTCTAAAAAAGTCTACAGCTATTTTTGCAAAATGAGCAGTTTTGTGTATTACTGGTCACACATGCTGTTTAATTTCCTTTGCTTTCCTGCTGTGCATCTTTTCTTTCTCTCATATGTGGATATCAAATACAGTGTCAGTGGATATCAGTGTTAATGTTAAATGCTCAGTACCTGTTTTATAACAGAATTATAGAATTGTTAAGTTTGGAAAAGACCTCTGGGGTCATCGATGACCTTAGACCCAGCCAACAGTGCAGCTGTCCAAGTCATGAGCAGCCAATTTCTCCAGAAGAATGCAATGGGAAATGGTGTCAAAGGCTTTACTGAAGTCCAGGTAGACAACATCCACAGCCTTTTCCTCATCCACTAAGCAGGTCACCTTGTCACAGAAGGAGATCAGGTTGGTCAAACAGGACCTGCCTTTCATAAACCCATACTGGCTGAGCCAGATCCCCTGGTTGTCCTGTATGTGCTGTGTCATGGCATTCAAGATGATCTCTTTAAACTTCCCTGGCACTGAGGTCAGGCTGACAGGCCTGTAGTTCCCCAAATCCTCCTTCTCACCCTTCTTGTAGATGGGCATCTCATTTGCTAGCCTCTAGTCAACTGGGACCTCCCTGGTTAACGAGGATGGCTGGTAAATGATGGAAGTGGATTGGTGAGCCACTTTGTCTGTATTCAGATGTACCTGAAAGACTACGACCTTATGGTACAAGGTGCTGTGCAAACAAAAAGAAAGAATCTGTATTCTACAGTGTTTATGTTCTGATTGACAAGGGGGAAAAACCGTAAGTGTAATTTTTCTGGTGTTTCTACACTCCTTGAAACATAGGGACCAGGGCCTCTAGGCACTCTTATTATTAGTTAATATTAATAATATTTCATTAATAATAATAATAATTTTTCGTTTTCTGAAGAATGGTGTTACAGGGTGACTTCCTTGCTGTAACTAGAGCAGAGTAAAGATGCATAGTCAGAAATGTGAGCACCCAGTTCCTTGGTGGAGTTTCAAAACAAGCACATCTCTCTGCTGAGATTTGCCACATCGGAAATGTTCAAATGAGAAAAGCGGCTTGGGATATTCTCCTAGCTTAAAGTCCAAGGTGCTATTTCCCTTGGCAAGTGACAGTACCTCTCTGCCCTTCTGTTTCACCCTCATGTAAAATGGGCAATTTGTAAACTCACACTTCAGCACCACTGGTGGAAGCGCCCTGGGTAAAAGCAGGTGCCACAAGTCCAAGAGACGCTGAGCAGAGGCAATGACTGTCACATCATCTGTGTGTGCACAAATGGAGGATATTTTTAATGCTTTTTAATATGTTAAATTAGAGGAATGTTCAGCCCTATTTCCTTGGGGCAGGCATTAATTCTAGAGGCTGATTATGTCCAGGGTTCCTTCTTATAGCATGGGCCTTCTTTGGGTGGAGCTGGCAGCCCTCTGGGCATGCTCAGGTTACGGCGTGTGGAGGTGGCAGCTCTGTGTTGGGCAGAGGCAGAGACTTAGGCTGGCACCAGTCCTCAGCTCCCATTCAACTAGAGCCAGCAACTGTGTCAGGGTGCATTTCAAGCTGCTCTGACGTGGGAAAGTACCATTAGATCAGCACAGGTAGTATTTTATACTAATCCTTTTATGCCATCCCCAATATCGCAAGTCAGCAGGATGCTTGCAAATGAGCAGCAATGTTTGATCTGGGCCTGTAATTTTGTTAACTGTTTCTCTTTATATTAATTTACATTTAGGTGCTTCTGTAACAAACTATAGCAGAATTTAATAACACTAATATTAAAACCCCAATACCGGGTCTGCATATTTTTATCTGATTAGTAGTTTTTCTCTTGATTAAACTATGCATTTTTAATGCAAGCCCTTCATTTATCTGCAATAACAGGGCACTGTAACCCTCTGTGTAAAGCGAGCACAATTCAGTGGCCCCTTTGCTCCTGCTGGTCCTGGATGCAAATTTCCTTGTTTCTCACTATTTTTTTTTTCTGTATCCATCATAGCACTTGCCATTGCTAGCCTAGAATAAAAGGTCATTGTAAATCCTGATTACTCTTTGAAGTTGCTCACACACTTATTTCCTAGACTTGATATGTTTCATCCTTGAGCACATCAGAAATAGATTTAATAAAAAATGAGAATTTGTCTGGGAGAAGCTATTGGTGGTTCTTTCTATTCCCCCCCCACCCTTTCCCCATATAAAGTGGTTTTGACAAATATACACAACCCCCCCTGAATTTAAACTGGTTTTCATTTTGGTTTGGAGAGCTGAAGTGGAATAGTTATTCTTTTTTTTAAACTTCCAATTTTTTTTTTCTACAAGGGAGATACACAAGAATTCGCTCTTCACCTAACTATAATATTTCAGTGATTCTCCAAAGCCAGCCCCAGCAAACTGTGGTTAAAATGATAACGAGAAAGCTCAGGATCTCATCACAGTCAATAGCAAAAGACATGTTGAGTTCAATGACACTAGGACATCATTCTGCTGGGGTTATTGAGTAAATACATCTCATTCTTCATGCCCTCAAGGTTTATTTGGTGTCTATTTTTTTGTGTGAGGTTGATTAGAAGTTTTGTCTTTCCTATTTAAAGAGACAAGATTGCACATTCACCCAGTTCACCTCTTTGCACTTTCTCATCAAAATATGATATTGGTCTGGAAATCTGTGAAAAAAGGTCAGATCTCAGCTGGGATTTGGTCTCTCCTCTTCCACTTGGCCCTTGTAGTGACTGACACTGGCCTGATATCAGCCCTGGGTCTGTTTGCAGCAGGAGGATCATTCATGCCTGCCATGTGCACACAGCTGTGCTTTACTTTAGGGTTCCAGGTTTGGTTGGGTCAGGTTCAACGGAGCCTGTCAGTGTTTCAGGGTAGGCTGGTGGAGGAGAGACTGCAGAATCCAGCTCTTCCTTACCATACATCAAAAGACTGTTGTAGTAACTGCAACCCAAATAGCTCTTGTGTTCTTTTTAAGAAGAAAATTAAAACAGATGGATTTGCTAAACTGTAGTTTGGACAGGTATAGTCTGAATAGATTCAGGAGAGGGGAAAAAAAAAAGCTCAAAATGAGTTTGGAGAGGCAGAGGTTAAATATAAAGTTTTGCAGCCCTAAATCCTCCATGGGTCAATATTTTGTTTGTGTGATTTCAGAGAATAAGAAAATGTGGCCAAATTTATTCTGAATATTTTTCATGAGGAAATGAGTAGAAGATGTAAGAAATAATCTTCTGCCCTCATTTGAGGATGTGCAGTTAATTCTACCGCTTTTTCTTTAAGTAGGACTGATTTTTCTGGTGTACTTCAAGTAACTCCTCTAAGGAGGTTGTTTACATCACTGATATCCTAAGGCAAATTGAAATGATGGTGAAGGTGGACTGTCTTTGCTGTCTTAGGACCTCTCCTCTTTTGAGAAGTTCATAGTGGGCTTTGCTTTTCTGTGGGCTCTCCTTGCCTGGGATCTAGAAAATCTGCACAAGCAGGCTGTCTGATTAATTAGCTAATGCTAATTAGTTTTTGGTCAGAGTTGTGCTTCATCCCCATCTAAGACTGATCTCTGCTTTTGTTCTGTGACAGAGCAGCTGCCAGGATGGAGGTAAGTGGGCTTTCTCCCAGTTGGCCTTGCACAGGCATGAGTAGCTGCAGTGGGCCCAGGTGGTGGAGACTCACATGATCAAGGTCAGATCTACAAGAAGACAGCAACTTTTTTCAGATCCTGCCGCTTATGATGAGTGTTTCTACACTGCCTTTAAGGTTTAAGTATCTATGTGAGGATGACAAGCACTTCTGAATTCAGCTGCAAGGGTGAGCATGGCTCCCTTTTGCAGTGTGCCTGCTGTGGGATGCCATTTACTCAAGTGCCAAAATCCACAGGACTGTCCACTACAGCCAACACATTTTCATGTGCATCTTTATGCTCTTGGAATCTGATTTCTACCCATGTTGGAAGAAGAACATCACTATGGTGATATGTGTTACAGCTCTACCTGTAGCAAGGTGATAAAAAAACAGGTAGCGAGAACGGAATGATATATGCTTTTTCTCTTAATAAGCATCCTTTAGGGGACAGCAATGATGACAAGAATTCAAATCTCTGAGCCAGGTGCACCCCATTTGGTCCAAATATGGCACTTTGGATTTCCCTGGGGTCAGAGCGGGGTGAGCTCAGAGCCATTCATGTAACCTAATCATTTGCGATGGCATTCAGAAAGTCTGAAAGCTTATTGATTTGTTTGATAATCATATTGTGCATCTTTAAGAGCCAAATAAGTGCTCAATTTAAATGAGTGGCTTGATTTTTTTTTTCCTGTCCAGTATGTTTTAACAAAGGGGGATAACACTTATTGCCATTAACAGGCATGAAATTTACATTTGGGCTTTCAGGTCTTCTACCCTGATAGAGCCAAATGTCAAAGCAAAAGGGGATGATGCCTGAGAACCAACCTGACCTGCTTTTTTTCTTAATTTTTAAACAATTTTAATATTTTTCTTTAATTTTTCTACCTGCTAAAAACAACCAGTCCTGTTTGCTATTACCTTCATCTATTTTGCATTAGCTGTGTGTGCACAGGAATAAGCCATGATGATGAGCATCAGCTACTATTTTTGTTTTAAAAAATTTGTACAATAAGATAATGTTATTCTTATGGTGTAGTCTGACTACTCATCATTTTCCAAACACCAAGTAAAGAACTGGGCTGTGAACTTACACCCAAAATTGTTAGGTAGGAAAACATAATTCTAAAAAAAGCATATGCCACGTGCCACAAAATTGTCACCATAAAGATCTAGGCAGAAACTAATTTTCTCATAGAATCACAGAATGGTTTGCGTTGGAAAGGACCTTAAAGATCATCTAGTTCAAAATCCTCTGCCATGGGCAGGGACACATTTCCACTGGACCAGGTTGCTCAGAGCCCTATCCAGCCTGGTGTGGAACACTGCCAGGGATAGGGCATCCATTACTTCTCTGGACAACCTATTCCAGTGTCTCACTACCATCACAATCAAGAATTTCTTCCTAATATCTAATCTAAACCCTATTCTCTTTCAGTTTTCCCCACTTAATGAAAATTTTTAAAGTATACCCAGAAAGAAACCCTATTACCACTTTTTCTTACAAACTTTTCTTTGTACTTCTCCTCTGACATTGCCTAAAAGTGAGAAACAGGGATCTAAGAGCAGCAAGTGGAAGGGGGGCAGCCAGCATCCCAGGGAGAGGATGGTGCTGTCACTCAGCCCTGGAAGATCACTCAGGATACAGGTGAATGCTCTGTCAAAAAGCTTGCCTGGTTTCCAGCAAAATGTCATTAAAACCTTTGAGGATATTCGGTTCCAGCTGAGACAAATGAGCGTTCTCCCAGGGGAAAAAAAAAAAATTAAATAAAAGATGTTTCACTGGAAGATTCACAGCCGGCTTTAGTGTTTTAATAATCTGATACCTTTTTGCCTTGGATCCACAGTTTGTTTGCTTTTCCAAGCCCGACTGTTTTCCCACCTCTTTTCCGCTATATTCGGTCACGTTCATGTTTATCAGTTATGCACAGAAATAAAACTGTTCTGTGGTGAATACCCTCATTAATGTGCTTTAAACCCTGTTGACTTTAAAATGATCCACTCCAAAGCTCCAAAGGCATTTTCAAGATTAAGAGTATCATTCCCCTTTTAGCACAAACAATGTGAAGGCACCAGGTAGAAGGCAGAGATAGCAGAAAGCCATTTCCAAAGCTGAAAGGGATTCAGGAGATTTAGCTATAGCCTATCCGGCTTAAAATAAAGTTACAGCCCTGTCCTTTCCTGTGGCTCACGTCTCTGACAGCAAACGTCATTAAAGCCATACGGAGAGGCATTGCTACTTGTTCTGAATCGCTGAAACTTGACGACGGAGAAAATAACACTGGCTAATGCATCTCTCCAGGGCCCAGTCCTTTACTGTTTTGGGGGTTTTTTTACCTCCATTTGGGCAGGGAATACTGTGAAGGAGAAGCTGTGCAGCAGGAGGAGATGTCTCTTGGCACTGAATACGCATCTTGGCAGTGTTGTCAAAATTTAGAGCTTGCCCTTGCTCTGGGATTCAGGTAGTTTTCAGAAGGCACTAAGTGTCATTTAAGCTTTCAGATGCTTTAAATCAACTTCTCAACATGTAGCAGAATGATCTACCTCATTCACCTGCAATGAGCCTTAAACCTACTTCTGCACATTCACATATCCAAACTGCCTGTGCTTTCAAGTTCAGTTTCCCTCTTAGTAAAAAAGCAAAAAGACAAATAATTCATTTTTGTGTCAGACCATACTAGATGACTTCCATATTTGGCCCAGCTTTGCTGTGTACGAGTCTCCCTTCTGTCTGTGTTTGCAGAAAAAACTGGCTCGTGGTCCTTTCTGCAAGCCAGAATGCTCCAGGTTTCCAGAAACTCTTCTCTGCTTCTCTACAGCTGGATGCCAGCTGTATCTATCAGGCCGTTCTATTAGGCCATTCTATCAGGCCCCTCTACAGCTGGACAGGGGAGAAGAAATATATTGAAAGGCTCATGAGTTGAAATAAGGGCAGGTAGAGATCACTCAGCAATTACCATCACAGGCAAAACAGATGTAATTTGGAGAAAAATTTAGTCAAATCAGAGTAGGGTAATGAAAATCTTAAAAAACCTTCCCCACCTTCCATTCTTCCTGGGCTTAACTTTACTCCCAGTTCTCTATCTTCTACCCCCAGTGGCACAGGGGGACAGGAGTGTGGTCAGTTCATCACACGTTGTCTCTGCTGCTCCTTCCTCCTCAGAGTGAGGGCTCCTCACACTCCTCCCCTGCTCCAGTGTGAGGTCCCTCTTATTGGAGACAGTCTTCCATTAACTTCTCCAGCATGTGTCTTTCCCCCAGGCTGTAGTTCTTCACGAACTGCTTCAGCATGGGTCCCTTCCATGGGATGCAGTCTTTCAGGAGCAGAGGAATCACAAGTCCTGACAGCAAACCTGCTCCAGTGTGAGCTCTTCTTTGCATGGGTCCGCAGGTCCCTACAAGGTGCCTGCTCCAGCGTGGGCTGCCTGCAGACCACAGCCTCTTTTGAGCATCCACCTGCTCTGGCATGGTGTCCTCCACAGAAAGCAGGTGATTATCTGCTCCACCATGGACCTCCATGGATTGCAGGAGCACAGCTGCCTCACCATGGTCTTCGCCATGGGCTAGAGGGGAATCTCTGCTCTGATGCCCTGAGGCACCTCCTCCCCCTTTTTCTTCACTGACCAGGGTGTCTGCAGGGCTGTTTCTCTCATTTATTCTTACTCTTGCCTCTGGCTGCAGTTGCTCTTGAGCAGTAACTTTTTCTGCCTTCCTAAATCTGTTATCCCAGAGGTGCTACCATCATCACTGATGGGCTTGGCCGTGGCCAGCAGCAGGTCTGTCTTGGAGCTGACTGGCACAGGTTCTGCTGGACAGCAGGGAAGCTCCTAGCTGCTTCTCACAGAGGCCACCCCTGTAGCACACCTCCCCCTCCCCCAAGCTGGCCACACAAATGCAATGCATGCAATAATATAATACTTTTTATGATTCCCTACATAGTTGCTTCTGATTTTACCCCTAAGTCCATTTAGGTGGGCTGAGGAATCATTCCTGGGCCATGAATCAAAGCTGTCCATTCCTGTGGCTGCTTCCTGCTCCTGGCCTGCGGTGCCTGCCGTGCATCTTCAGAGCAATAACAAAGCTGTCAGTTGCAACCAGCCTTTGCAGATCACCCATATACATTTTGTTCCTGTAAAGCCTCTATTAAGGATGCCATTCCGTGATACATATTTAAGACAGTATCTCAGCACCACGGCTGCCTGCGTGAAAGAAGCCGAGAAACTATTACTGTGAAATTGCCTGCAGCTCTTGAGCACAGGAGGTAGCAACTGGCTAATAGTTTCTTAGACAGCCCTCGCAGATGTGTCAGGTTGCTTCGCAACTGTGCACCTCGTGGGAGAGAAACGCACATGAAGCTCCCCCCTCCAAGTGTCCCCTGCTGTAATTAATCCGCAGCATCATTTCTGTGGTGTCAGCAGCAACATATGGACCAAGAGCTATTTTGCAAGAGTAACCACAAAGGAGGAAGATTGCAATTATGTGTCTGATTATTCTCCAGGGTAGCCATGGGTTGTTTTATGGAAATCAAGTGAGTCTGAAAGAGGTGGGATTGCAATGAATGTGGCCATGGAAGACGAAGCAGAGAATAAAACTTTCACCTTGTGTACTGCTACTATCTTACATGGCACTGCTTCCAGTCTTGCCTACAACGTGAATTCAAAAAGGATAGCTCCAAAATAAAACGTCTGTTTGGCATTCAACTCACTAAGTTGTCTGCTGCATGGTACATGTTGAGTGAGCAGCTGAAGAAGGGTGCAACTACACATTACTCTGATACAACCAAAGAGCCTTCTCTTTCTGAAGCATATAGAGGGCTCCGGGCAGTTCCCAGTCAGAACCAAGTGCCTGGTTTCCCACAAGTCTATTTAAGTCAATAACAGTTATGGACTTTTACAGATCTAGGTTTATGTGTAAAACTCTTTCAATTGTCTTTTAAATCCTACCCTAGAAAGAGCGATACATTTTTAAGACAGTACAGCCTCTCTAACCCTGTATTAAAATAATTTTGTTGGCAAAGCCGTATTTACTAATTATCTACTTTATGTGTCTATATTATGTGCATAATCAGATTACATATAAGCTGATTTATTCAAGGAGACAACAGAAAAATATTTAACATTGTGTTTTGCTGGTGATATCAGCATTGCAAGAGCAAAACTCACTCCAGAACCCTAAAGGAGAGATCAGCGGGTCCCCGTGCATCCATCAGCAGCCCCAAAACGCCCTGTTTGGCAGGGAGACACTGCGGTGGCTGTGCCCTGGTGCACTGGACAAGGCATGTCAGCTGCCTCCAAGGTTCCAAGAAAACCCTACCAAAAAAACCCCAAATGAAAGCACTGAAGCACTGTTTCCTTCCTTCCTTCCTTCCTTCCTTCCTTCCTTCCTTCCTTCCTTCCTTCCTTCCTTCCTTCCTTCCTTCCTTCCTTCCTTCCTTCCTTCCTTCCTTCCTTCCTTCCTTCCTTCCTTCCTTCCTTCCTTCCTTCCTTCCTTCCTTCCTTCCTTCCTTCCTTCCTTCCTTCCTTCCTTCCTTCCTTCCTTCCTTCCTTCCTTCCTTCCTTCCTTCCTTCCTTCCTTCCTTCCTTCCTTCCTTCCTTCCTTCCTTCCTTCCTTCCTTCCTTCCTTCCTTCCTTCCTTCCTTCCTTCCTTCCTTCCTTCCTTCCTTCCTTCCTTCCTTCCTTCCTTCCTTCCTTCCTTCCTTCCTTCCTTCCTTCCTTCCTTCCTTCCTTCCTTCCTTCCTTCCTTCCTTCCTTCCTTCCTTCCTCTCTCCCTCCCACCTTCTTTCTCTCCCTCCTTCCTTCCTTCCTTCCCCCCTTCTTTCCTTCCTTCCTTCTTTCCTCCCCTGAATTTTGATGTTTACCAGGAACATTTTTTCCATCATTCAATGCAGGGAAAAAGACTTCATACTTAAAAAATAATACCAACTGCTTGTATTTGACTTTGTCTTACAGAGATGGTTGAAATAAAGGCATTATGATCTCTGTGACAGTCGCTACTGCTAATGCCTATCATAAAAGCCAGTAAGGAGGCAGATACGTTGATTTATCATGCATTGCTGCTCCCATATATCTACTTTCTGGTAAAAATCTGTGAAATTATTGCTTACACTGAGCTTCATGTGCCCAAATTTGTATTGCTAACCTCTCCTGGAAGAGTCCAAAGCTTTATTTATGGGAGGCTGTTATCTACCCCTAGGAAAAGTGCTTGCAATGGGAGCATGCCCAGCCTCGAGACTCAAACCTGTTAAAAGTACAGATTTATACTACCCAAACTCCCCAGTGGAAAACATGCTCTTTATCCGAGCTCTTGATTAAAACATGGCTCCAACTCATGCTTGCTGGCATTGAGGATATTGGTGACCAAGGATTTTTATGCGAGCCCCAGGTAAGTCATCCAGTGCCCTCTCTTCAGGCAGGACCACATGTATCACCTAAGATCAAGCCTTCCTTCTAAAGCCCTTAAGGGTTTTTTCACAGCTGTGTTTTTTTTCCTCCCAAATGAATTTCTTTCTTACCTGCTTTTTGATCTTATCATAGAAGGACTTTTTTCATATTTTAGAAATTAAATTGTTAATTTTTTTGTTTTAAGGTTTACTACCTACAGACAGCATGTGCTGAGAGGAACAATGTGTTATTTGGAGCCAAACTATCTTAACTATAACGTGAAGTGTCTCCCCATCTTTTCTCTACAGTTCTTGCAAACTATGATGAATTTTTAAGACCCAAAGAAATATACCAAGTGCCAAGCTTAAGCTCTGCAAGGCTGTAAGATGAAAAAGGTTGATGCTTTGGAGAAGAACACCTATTTAAGGATGGAGGTGGATGCAGTGAAAAGAAAATTTCTGTTTTCAGCATTTTGGAGCTGTGTCCATCCCATCATGCCTCTCTGAGCCCCTGAATTCACGCTAAGAATATATTACCTATGTCCATCTTCAACTGGCATATTGTCACAGTTCTGACTTTGACCATGGGGAAGGATCAGCATATGATGCTGAGCCAAAATGACTTCTTTTTGGAGAAACATCCCAAAACAGAGCTGACTCTTCAGAAATTTCTCTGCCCTGGAATTTGGGACACCAAATCCTGTGTATGTTTTTTGCAAAATCTCAGCAAGAGATCATACAATATGTGATCCCATGGGCACAGCACTGAAAGGGACATGTAAAGGACAACGTACTTGGTAAATGGCAGTACTTAAAGGACAGATTTGTATAGCACCTAGCAAGAATTAACTTCCAAAAGCTAACTGCTGCTCTGTTTCTTACCTTGAAAACAAACTGCATCATCTTAAGTCTTTCTGTTTTTGGTTTTTTTTTGTGTGGATCTATTACTGAAGAGAGAGGTAACCCACTTCATAGTTTCAAGAAACCATAGGAAAAACTGTTTGTTAGGGAACTATAAAAAAATCCCTGTTTTCCATCCTGATTTAGACTGAAGATTTCAAACCTATTTTGTTCCCAGCAGTGAAGCCTTGCACCTCTTTCTCTTCAGTAAGTACTTCTCCATTTCCAAGGTTATTCCAACTTTCTTTCTAAAGATATGGAGATGATATTCAACACTAACAAGAAGTTAACAGAGTAATCAATGAAAAGGCTCGATGCTCCAGGCAGATTGGGTCTGAGCCAGTTAAATATTTGTATGGGAAGGAAGCAAAACCCTTCTCATGTATGTGTCACCTCTAGTATGTGTACTAGAGTGAGGGCTATGTTTGCCATAAAAATGCAGTTTGAGCTGGTGTTTTATTTCCAAGTGAGTCCTGAGCTTTGGAAGCAGTTTTGGGTGAAAAAAAGGACAGATATTTTCAAGAAGTATATGGAAACATGGTGAAAATTGGGAAATCAAGAAGAAATGCCTCAGGTTTTAATGCTGGGAGCAATTGCTTTCAGCAATATGAAAATCCTGTCCTCAAATATGGAATGAAAAGTTTCATTTTGAAGTCAAACAAATTATTTTGGTTAACCTGAAGTGTGTCATAAAATACTGCTCACATCTTATTTTATACATCATGAGTCCTTAACAACATGGAATAATTCTTGGATTATTCTACAAGTGGAACAGATTTTGGAAAATATTTGCGACTGTATGTGGCTTCCTTTGCATGGGAAGCATGTAAATAAGGAAAAACATCCTGAGGAGCTTTATGCAATTTTCACCCATCATTGTTTTCCTTGAACAAAGCAATCCTACAGTCCTTCACTATATTACCATAAACATCAAAATATTCAATCAAGTGAGTAGTTCTTGTAAAGCTGGGGCATTTGGATACCTAGTTTCTGGTTGAGGATGGGAATGAGAGCTCACAGGTGTTCACCAAGGCACTTGTCGAAGCCTGCGTAAGTACAATAACCCAGGGGCCATGAGTTTATGGTCTGCACTATTTTTTTCTGTGCCACAGAGTACCTGGCACACAGCAGGATCCATAATGTGAATACTTTCTTATTGATACTTGGTAAGTTGATGCCCCGTGGATCTGACTGTAAGATGATTTTCTTTCATATTTTGCGCTATCGCTGACTTTACTGGTACATAGGCTCAGGTAGACCAAAGCACTTTTTGCTGATCTTCTGTGTTACCTTCCTTGTGCAGCCAAAAGCTAAGCAGCTGTAACTGTGTCAGCATTAAGCCCAGAAGACTTTCACTGCAAATACTTGCATGGTGATGTTTTTGCAGCCACCCATGGAGGCTGTGGGTTCCTTGGAGATGATGGAAGAAAAGACTCACGTGAAGGGGGGTTGGAGGAAAAATATCATTAAGAAATATCCCTAGTAGTACTCCATGGGAAGCAGTGTGGGTGTCCTGGGGTGCTGGTGAGAGATTGATGGGGAAAGGTCATTTTACTTGCCAATCCTTAGACTTCACAAGGCAGAGCTGCAGCTGAATTGCAGATGGGTAATGCTTCCCATGCTGGAGATAAGAAAGGTTGCTTCCATGGGTCTAATGGGGCTGCAGGAAAACCTTTTGATGCCTTGCCTGAGATGGTGTTTAATTTAAAGGAAAAAGTCTTTCTGGTCAGAATGAATGGATCCCTCCCCTTGGGCCAGTGTTTGGTCATGGTATCAGATGCTGCTTAAGAGGTGCGGATGTAAAAGCCATCTGTAGTCACAGATATATGACCCAGTGGTTAAGTAATGGAGTAACATGCCAACACAACCGGCTGCTTCCTAAATGTGTATCCAGAAAATGTTTGATTTCATTTTTTAATTGCTTTGCGGGTGCTAAGTGGAGCTATTGCATTACCAGCAATTAAGGCACTTTTCTCTGAGGCTGCTCGGGTGCTACTTGGCCCCAACATGTAAAGTGATGCAGGCTCATGTAGCAGGTGGGCTGACCTGTCACAGAGGATGAGAATAATGGAAAGGTTTTCTTATCCCACTGAAAAATGAGCCTTTTTGGAACATGTTGCAAAAGGTCTCTGCACCCTGGGGGGCTGCACCCTCTGAAGAAAGTTTTATATGGAGTGTGGGATGAATCATAGGTTCATAGAATCATGGAATATTTAGAGTTGAAAGGGATCTTTACAGGCCATCTAGTCCAACCTCTCTGCAACAACCTGGGACATCTTCAAATACATCAGGTTGCTCAAAACCCTGTCCAACCTGACCTTAAATGTTCCCAGGGATGGGGCACCTACCACCTCTCTGGGCAACCTGTGCCAGTGTTTCACCACCCTCCTTGTAAAAAATGTCTTCCTTATTTCTAATCTGAATCTGCCTTCCTTCAGTTTGTCCTTTGTCCTATCAGAACAGGCCCTGCTAAAAACTTGCCACCCTAGGCCAGCTCATCCATCTTAGGCCCTGTTCTCTTTAACATCTTCATAAATTACTTGGACGCAGGACTGGAAGGGATACTAAGCAAGTTTGCAGATGACACAAAACTGGGAGGAGCTGTTGACTCCCTCAAAGGCAGGGAGGCCCTGCAGAGAGACCTCGACAAATCAGAGGGCTGGGCAATCACCAACCATATGCAGTTTAACAAGGGGAAGTGCTGGATTCTGCACCTGGGATGAGGCAATCCTGGATGTACATACAGACTGGGGAATGAGATGCTGGAAAGCAGTGTCACAAAAATGGACCTGGGGGTCCTGGTCGATGGCAAATTGAATACGAGTCGTTGTGCCCTGGCAGCCAGGAGGGTCAACCATGTCTGGGGGGGACATCGCCAGCTGGTCTAGGGAGGGAATTATTCTGCTCCACTCTGCACTGCTGCAGCCTCACCTTGAATATTGTGTGCAGTTTTGGGCACTACAATATAAGAAAGATATTAAGCTCTTAGAGAGCATCCAAAGGAGGACAATGAAGATGGTGAAAAGGGCCTTGAGGGGAAGCCGTATAAGGAGCGACTGAGGGCACTTGGTGTGTTTAGGCTGGAGAAGAGGAGACTGAGGGGAGACCTCATTGCAGTCTACAACTTCCTTGTGAGGGGAAGAGGAGGGGCAGGCACTGATCTCTTCTCTGTGGTGACCAGTGACAGAACCCAAAGGAATGACCTGAAGTTGTGTCAGGGAAAGTTTAGGTTAGATAATAGAAAAAGGTTCTTCATCCAGAAGGTGGTTGGGCACTGAAACAGGCTCCCCAGAGAAGTGGTCACAGCACCAAGCCTGACAGAGTTCAAGAAGCATTTGGGTGATACTCTCAGGCACATGGTGTGACTCCTGGAAATGGTCCTGTGCAGGACTGGGAATTGGACTCGATCATCCTTGTGGGTTCCATCCAACTCAGCATATTCTGTGATTCTGTGATCCCTCAGTTTCAGTTATAGACAAACTTTCTTCAGCCAGTTCATACAGTTGCCATCCTCCTTGTAACCATTTTTATTCTGCTCTTTTTAAGGCATCCCCTTTTCTCTAGCAGAAGATAAGAGAAATAACAGGTCCCCTAGACTTACATGTAAGGAACAAAGTATTTCATATGTGCCTTGGAGAGTTGAAAAAATGGGCTAGGTTGAGTAACCTGTATGTAAGCAGCTTTTAATAAGGCATATTCATGTGCCAAAGCGAATAATTCCAGTCCATTGAGTAAAAATGTAATAAAGTAATTTCAAAATACTTTTCTGTAGCCAATGGGCTGGGAAGGGTCAGTCCAACCATGCATTATTTTTCAATGCATGCACTTATTTATGGAACAGAAGGGGGAACACAAAATTTTTCTGGTTACCTGCCTGGCCAAAGACATCTTTAATTTCTTCCAGCACAGCTATACTGTTTGGAAGGAGAGTCAGCGATGCTCTTTCCTGGTGTTGGGATTGCTCAGTGGGGTCCAGATCCACCACAAGAGGACAAGGACTATAACTGCATTTCTCTCTCTCAACAACAGCTCCCACTGTTCTTGGCATGAAATCCCAGGATACAGGGGGTCTCAGATCTAGCCCAAGGGAAATGGGTGGAGTACCCCTTGATTTGAGGCTATTATTAGGATTGTGTGTGAGCAGAAATCCAGTGACTTGGCCTCAATTTTACCAGCACACAGAGCAGGATTGGAGCACCTGGAAACTTTCTGGCAATATAGCATGGTGCCTTTGTGTAGGCAACAGCTGTATGATGTTTTTCAGGATCATGGTTAGAATTTGGTCTTTTGAATTCCAAACAGGTAACTCTTTAATCAGCTAAATTTGGTTTTGGATGAGGGCAAAACATGGGCAGTATCCCTACTTTTGAAGGTGTGAGGCAGAGAAGTTGGAGTCAGTAGCAGAAGTGTGATTAACCTTGGATTCATTCACATATTTCTAGATCGATTTTTATTTTGCAACAGTAAATCATAAAACAGCTGGGACAGTTTGACATACACATGCAGGCAGCAATTAGTCCTAGCCTAGGGGCAAGGGGGCAGGGAGGGAGTTTTTGCCAAGGTCTAAACATTCATGGATTGCTTTGTTTTTATTGTACATGTGTGAGCTTAGCACCTAGAAATGGAGGAAGAACAGCAGAAGTGCCCATTTTCCACTTCAAGCACCTAAACAACAGAAGCAATTAGTCATTTACCTCCTCTGGAGAAAAAAAGCATTCAAAAAAATATCCCAAACAGGAATATGCATATGTGCTGTATTCTATCATAAACATATATCCAGCCAGAGTACTTTATAAATATGCACAGATGGTTCTTGTTGCTGGTTAAGATTTACAAATTTGGTTGTTCATATTTTTAAATAAAACCTCAAGTGCTAAATAAAGAAAGTGTCACAACTCTTTAACGATGGAAAAAGAAAGGTCTAGTTCAAAGGCACAGCTGCAGAACATCATGGGAGTAGAATAAAACAGGAGGCCTTTCCCTGGAGGATCTGGATATCATGTATTTAAACCATTATTTTTATGGTTATAAAGAGAAGTCTCTGGATCTGATGTCACCTTATGGAACCTTTCTGCCCCCTCAGAGGATTGAAGGGGCTGGAAGCTGCAGGTGCTTTGCATCTGTTGTCTCCCTTGAGTGCTGATGAGTAAGTTATAAGGGCAGCCAGAGGTTTCAAGAGTTAGGACTGTGGTGCTACATTTGCAGAGCAAAGAGAGATGCTCTGTCCTGAAGGATCTGCTGTCTGGGATTGGTTATATTCAGGTTTGTGTGTGTGTGTGTATGTGTATACATTGTATTCACATATGGATATTAAAAAATGTAAACAGTATACCCAGTAGCACAGTTGGATGATGACAGTGTGTTAATGGTGTTAATAATTTTTCATCATTTACTTTTAACTGTGGTTTTTACCCACTATTGCAGTGAAATGAACATCAAACAATTCCAGTCTGTGCCTTCTTTCATACCCTCAGCTAGGAGGGAACCCTTTATTTTAGTTATTTTTTGAAGGAAAATACTAATGAGTTAGTGGGTAAAGATTAATGTTCAAAAACCCAAAGAATCAGACACTAAATGAAGCGGTGCTTTAAAGTTAATGGAATTCTCTGTGTTGTGTATTTGAATATTTTTAATTGTTTGGTCTCTTCTTCCAGTGCTGAGTGCTGTTATCTATTCACCTACTGGTGCAGAAGGCAGGGAGCAACATGGATGTGCCAAGCACACCCAGCCCAAGCTTCTACTTGCTCTGTCACTGAAAGGCACTTTAGCAGCCTTCGCCAAATTTTGCTTTTCTCAGCCCCTGTAAAAACAGTGCTAACCAATCCATGACTTCGGAAACATGCAGCAGGCGAACACCTTAGGACAAAACTTTTACTTGTGGGGATTTTTTTTAGTAGTTGATATGCTGGCTTTCTTTCCCCACATTGATGTGCTGTTTTTTCTTTTCCCTTGTTTTTGATAATTTTTATACTTTCAGTGTATCAGGATGGATAGAGGGGCAATCAAGTAAGATTTTTTGGTTTCTGTTAATCTCCTTCTGATCAGTGTGTGAGCTGCCCTGAAAGCTGTAAGATGCAGAGCATGAAATAACTGGCATCTTGTGCCAATATGGGGGAATGCCCAGCTTCTTCCTTTCAGTGTGATTATTTGCCCTCAAAAAGTTACTGTTGTGTAAATATGATGGTCTTTTAAAAGAGGTAGAGCCAAGAGGGTAAGGTCTGTATCAAGCCCCTATGAGGCTGCTTCTGGAATAACGCCTTGCATTTTCCCTGATTACCCTTCAAAATGAAATATGTGGGAGCTACCCAGAAGCTCTGCCTATTCAGCTTGACAAAGAGCAAACAAAAAAGTGATTTGATAAAAGAGTGAATATAGCCATGTTTTCTCTAGCTAAAGAGCTCTTCAGTTGAGCACACAAGGGTGTGATGAGATCTGAAGGCTGAAAGCTGAAGGCTACGAAACAAAAGGCAGATCTTAACAATGAGTGCTCACTGAGATGTGGTGCGTGTCCTTTTGCCTTAAGTTTTCACAGCAAAGCTGTGCGTTCTCTCAAACGTGTATTAGGACTCAGGCTAAAAGTTTCCAGCCCAACTGCAGGCATGGCTGGGTAAGAAGTTCCCTGCTCCCCGTTTGTAGCTTTCAGACCCTTAAATTTTTTCCTGACTGAGCTTCAGTCTGGGGTCTGAGTCAGGAAAAAATACAAAATCTCCTTTCAGTGTAACACAGTAAAGTGTTTCAGAAGACCTTTGCAATACTTTTTTTTTGTTTTGTTTTTGTCATTTCTAATGGTTTCTCTTCATGATTTGAGCTGTGCTAAGGTGAGTGAGGTCCAGGAAAGCTGAACCACACTGTGCTTGGCAACTCATCTTGTCTCTCTGGATTTGCTCCCCTTTACACTTCTTAATTTGATAGCAGACACCCTATTAAATGGCTGCTGGACAGTCAGAAAATTCTTATTTTATTCACTTCCATGAATTAATCCTCCATTTTTGTTAATCATGCTCATCAGACATATTTCACATCCAAAGTGAAGTTCATTTTTGGCAGTGATGATGCTGAACAACTCATTTTCATGGCACTTAGGCTTGCTTAGTCATCAGGAATAATCTTTTGTTTCCTATCACTCAAAAATGATAATTTAATGATGATTAATTTAAATAAATCACAGCTTCAGAAAATACCCCTCAGCTAAGGGGTATATATGAGGCTTTTTCTCCACAAGCTGCAGGGGGATCACCTTCTCCCCTTCCTCCTTTTGCTCTCCCCTCAGTGCTTGCAGGGCTGTTTTTCACACATTCCACCCTCACTCTTTGCTGTTTGCAACTTTTTGCCCTTTCTTGAATGTGTTTTTCCCTGAGGCACAGCCAAGGGGCTGTGCAGTGCCCAGCTGTGGGGCTGCCATTGGAACTCAACTGGCCACTCCACTTCTCAGGCAGGCACCTGGCATCGACACTGAGCCACAGACACATGGTGGTGGGAGGACAGTGCAAATGTGCCACTTTTCCAGATAGTTTTGGCCAAAAATATCCTCCAGAAGCTGAGATTCTCCTTCAAGTCGCCTTGTTTCAGGTCACTTGTCTCTGGGACCCATGTGCAGCTGTTGTGTGGAGTCTTGGCTTTCGAGGAGGGAAGTGCTTGCTGATCTTTCTTGGCAAATTTGTTCTTAAGACCATGAATTATAATTGTTTTTTTCTTAAAAAGGCTGAATTATTTCTCTTTTTTTTTTTTTTTTTTTTTTTTTTTTTTTAAGTAAACTCTTCTTCATGTGGTCCAACTGGTTACTTAAGAAAAAGCAAGAGGAAAATGTATGTAGCACCTGATGCCCTAGGACAGCCCCGAGTTTGCTCAAGGCCTGCAGTGCCGTGGATGGCTCTGCTATCCCTTTGGTGCTTTTTCCTATTTTTATACCTGCAATTCAGGAACCTCCTTCAAACAGTATCACTGAAAGGTTTGTGCAGTCAGGTTTGTGCAGTCTGATGTCTAGTCTGGCCCTCTTAGTGGCTTGGCATTTCTGTATCTTAATCTTCTCAGTTTGCTAGCAAGGAAAGGAAGAAATGTACAAATACTGGAAAAAAACACATTATGGGAGCAGAGCTTTTTTCCCTGTGATAGGAAGAGCAGTATCACATCCAATTCTTGGCAGTGAAGGGCTCTTGTTCACCTCTGGACACTCTCCTCCAGGATTAATTTAATTTTTTCCTTTCTCGGCACCTGTGTTTTGCCTGTGTTTCTATGAGGACTGGGAGAAATTTTTTTTAGTCAAAGAGGAGTGATTCTGCCCTAAAAAAATATTTGCTGGGTTAGAGGCTTTCAACAGTGCATGGAAGAATTAAAACAGGGATACTGCTGTGAATGGCAGAGGGAATGGAAGCTGCCTTGAGGGCGCATTCAATAGGCTGTGGGAGCTGGGGCATGCTCAGAGACCTCAAAATACCCATCCAAAAAACCTCCAAGTTAATTATCTTGCCCAATCTCCCTTTATCCACGAAGCAAGTGGTAGTCACTGGAACAAATATTCAATAGAAATGCAGTGGGTAACTTTGTCATGTTTCTGATTCATCTTGTAAGGGCCCCAGAAATTCAGAGTTTTGACAAAAACAGAGGATTTCAACTGAACAAAAGCAAGCTACAAAGAAAATTGAGCAGCTGAAATCGCATTGACCTTTGCAAGGTTATGTTCACCCCATATTTTGCCATCTGATGGTGTGGGCTGGGTGTGGAATGGAGCCATATGGGGTGCACCCAGCCCTAGCTTGCCTAGAATTTGTCATGGTCCATGTGTACGTGTTGAGAACCTTCTTCATGTGCATCTGCTTTTTAGCTACAATATAACTTGATTTGCCACAGGAATTCCTCGTCTCTGATTTGTCTATGCATCTTCATTCTGTAGCAAGCATTTGCACTGTGGCCTTACAGTAAGCTGTCTCTGCTCTGTGTCTGTGTAGCATTCAATAAGGCTACATGAAAGTCATTCATTTAAAATCATGGTTCATAGTTTTGTGGTCTTTGACTGAGATTTTCAGCACTGAAAACCTGTAGAAGTTACCTTTGTTTTCAGACAAAATTCTGGTTGAAATTGATGAAGAGAACCGGGGCGGTTATTTAGGTGTCTGAGTACAAAGTCAGCTTTAAACACTGAGCTCTGCCAGTGTTGTCTCTCAGTGCACTGAGAGGCACCCATTGCTAATTGCCCAATAAATCAGTGCAAATTGCACAATGTTGTGGTGCTCTGGAGCGGCCTTTGCAAACCTGCAGTCTCTGCTCACTAAGCACTCGCTGCCCCGTGTGAACTCTCTGTCCTCCTTCTGCTGAATGCATCAGCTAAAATCAGCTACCAGCAGATAGGAAAAAGTGTGCTGGTGGATTCATGAACCAAGGATCCCTGGGGTTTAAGAGCATTAATCCTCTTAATTTCAACAGCAGGGAAGCTTTTTAATTGCTTAGATGGTCTTCCAAACATTCCCTAAGGAAAAAACTAGTCTTCCCCCTTTATGAAGTTGGCTGTCTCCCTTGGAATAGATGGAGTTTATGGGAACTAGGGGTAAGGACTGGACTGGAGACTGAGTAAAATTGTCCAGGATGTTGCATTGACACATCTATCTCTTACTGTCATGGATAAACCTCTAGCAAAGGATGAAACTCATTCATATGAGAGGCAGCTGTGGCTCTCTGAGCTCTAAAGGCTTCAGGGCAATGTGTGATGACCTCTTCCCATACCAGGAGCTGTTTTTGGGATGGAGATAATGGTGTGCTGCAGCACACTTGCAGTTAGGTTTTGTTTGCAAATAATTTAGCAAGGCTGTTCTGGGCTTACTTATTTATTTTTGAAGGGCAGATCTCCCCTGCTGGGTTGTCAATTGTCAGGCACCTAGGGGTGTTTCCATGCTTTCATGGTGATCAGAGGAAAAAATGAGGGATTGCAGCAGTGGTTCTGTGTCAGTCCTTGGGGATATGGTCCTTGGTGTGAAATGTATAGACCTTTTTATATGATAAATCACTGCAGGGACAGGCAAGTCTGTCACAGACAGATTCCTTCTCCACAAGATGCTGAACAAATAGCAAGCAAAAACCTGGCTATTGTCCTGGCTAGGTTACTGGGACAGTACACACGTAACCTGAAGTCTGTGTGCACTGTTCCTTGAATTAGTGCCAAACATGTATTGGTTCTCCCACCCCATGTAGATTTTCTGAGTTTCAAAGGAATTCCCAAATAGAGCCAAAAGTCAGAAGGGAAGTTTTATGTAATTTTTGAATCAGATTAAATAAATTTAAATACTTATTTTGGATAAACTTAAAATTTTATATTGTGCTTTGTACATTTCAATTTTTAACTATACTTTTTTATAATAAATTTTCAAAACATGAAATTAAAAAATTTGAGATTTCAAGAAGCTTCAAATATCCTGCTCCCTTCTTCCTGATTTTTTTTTTTTTTTTGCAATCAAGGTTACAAATGACCCTTTCATAAAAATGGCTTTAATTTTAACTGTTTACTTTCTGATGAAAAACTGTTTTGGTAGAAAATCTCCAGACAGAGTCAGTAGCAAGGACTCTTAGCTTCAGTAGCTTAAATATTGTTAGCATGTCAGGGTCTTGAAGTTAACTCAAGGGTTCATGTTTTTTGGAGGGGTTAAAATGAAGAAAGTCCAAAGCTGTAAAACCTGTTTTATCTGCACATAGCTCTGCTCTGTTTGGTTGCTCCTTCTGAGAATGAGTGTTTGTGTGTGTGTGTTTTGTTTAGAGTTTTATATAAGGACAGAAAAAAATGTTTTAGAGGTTGACTGGTGAACAAACATGCTGGAGAAATACTGTTTCTCCATGAGTTTCTGACTGAAGCATAACCTGATTTATTAGAATTCTTCCTTATTTGTAACAAATGTTTTTCTATTGCCCCTATCAGTTGGTGACACCGTTTCTGTGGTAAACGAACTGACATGTGAAGGTAATGATGACAAGGGGCTGATAATGGATGGTGAGTGGAAAGGGGGGGTTCGGTGCAACAACATGCCCTACCGAGGTTGATCCAAGGACACCTATCAATCAAAATGGTGACAGCAGTCAGGGAAATTTAATTGGAGATTCATTGAACCCTTAATGATGTGACAAAGAAAAATAAGGAGGCTAAAAAAGGCTTCTGGGCTTTTCTTCCCCTTCATTCTGCCAGTTGTCAGAAGGAGAAGGGGACCGTGGGATTGCCAAAGGCGCCTCTTGTCATTGCATCTGTAAGAGGTAATCATCAAACTTTAAAAAGGGAGCAAAGTGTTTGGAGCTGTATATATATATGTATACATATATCATTGCTTCAGTTCAGAAAGGGCGTTGTCAAAGACGTTTTCTTTGGTTCATGTGGCAAGCCTACCTGCATCTTGATCATAATTGGAAATATTAAAAGAAATGCTAGCAAGGTACATGTGAAAATGGGGAGAAGCCATGTAGTGACGTGGGCAGTGTTGCCCACAGAAAGCTTTATTCAAATCCCCCTTTCTCCTATTCTTGTTTTATCACCGACAAACACAATGAGTTCTGTTTGGGAGTGTGCACATATTGGAACTTGAGAGCTGAGTTACATGGCTTGTAAATGACAGGATAGATAAGAGCCAACCATTTTTTCTCAGCTGCATTTCAAAACTAGCATGGGTGTTAAGTGCATATGTTTGGCTTTTGTATACATTTCCATAAGTAATATATTAATATTATTTTAATGGAATGCCCACTATGTGGAGGGGACTCTCTGCAGATGCAGAGAATCTGTTAGGGTTTTTTTTCACCCAGCAATTCTCTCTCTCTTTGAATATGCCATGTAAGATGTTGATCTTCAGTTTGGGAGGACTCTGCTGGGAAAATACTTCATGCACTTGAGATCTTACTAACTTTTTTGGTTGATTGGAAAATCCATCCCTTTCCCTGTCTTTTTTTATCTTGCTTACTTCAGTGTTGAGTCTGGGTAAAATGACAGTGAATGTTATTTTTTATCAGCGAATGATGAATTTTATCTACATCTCTAAGTTCTCTTTAGTCTGATCTGGTCCTACCAAATGAGACTAAGCCATGAACTTGTAACATGATCTGTCTCAGTGAAAGCCCAGAAGCACACCAACAACTCCTGCAGAGATATCTAAATATTTGGGTTTCTAAAGAGCTAAATACCTTCATATTAGGATATATAAAGATCTAAATATAATGGCCACAAGCCAAGTCACTGAGCAGATGTAGCCATTAATGTGATGGTCAGAATTTGTTTTGGCCAAATTTGTAAAGATGTGGGCAAAATTAAAATATAAAGGGAAAACCTTCTTGCTTCCCCCTCCCTTCCCTCAGTGAGCTGAGAAAAGCTGATAGGAACTGATCAGGATGTAGAGTGTACGATAAGACACAGCATAAGATGGGATTCAATAATCCTCACCTTATCTCTTCTTATTTATGAAGCTGGTGATGTGCATCGATAATTAAAGTGAATGGCAAGCTGCAGTGCCACCCTGACCTCTGGGGTACCAGTTGCCATTAATAATAATGCAGTCACACAATAAGGTTTTAGCACCACATTAATACAGACAGGATGAGAAAAGGGGGATAAAGCCAAAGGGATAAGCCAAACCCCTTGGTGTCATCTGGGTATCCTTTCATACTGATCTCTCCCTTCATGCTCTTTGACTCCAATTATTCTCTTCTCTTTACAGGAGGGAATATTTGTTTAATTATGCTTTAGGATGTGAGGGGGAAGGAAGAACAGACTTGGATCTAGCTACCCTTTTTGGCTCTGCTGTAGTTGTATTTGCTCCACAGAAATCTGCGCTTGCCTTGGCACAGTCTGCATTTGGAGACCTTGTGTGCCCAACTGGACCTGCAGATTGGCTCCATGTAGCTTTAGTCGCAAGCTCAAAGGCCTGTGCTAGAAAATTCAGACACAACTCATGTCCTGCCAGGTGAGAGTGCAGCTCACAGCACCTCTGAGCTCACACCAAAACTTTCAGGAAAGACCACTCCTCTGGCATGTTGCTGTCTGCATACTTGTGTAGCTGAAAAATTAGCCTGGGTTTATCACTGTGTAGAGCTTTTTTCATGTAAAGTGAGAGCATCTGCATTCACCAGCCTCCCTGTGCCCTAAAGCCCACAGATGACTGTGAGATGTAATACTAGGAAAGTCTACATTAGAGCCTGTGTATTATTCCTACATATAAAAATAATAGGTGGAGTGATTTCTAAAGGCCTTTGACTTTGCCCAGGCTCTGCTGTTTCTCAAGACAGGTGAAGTTTTGGCACCAATTTTAGTGACTACTGGGCTTAGAACCTGAAGTCAGCCCTGCGCCAGTGTCCTCTGCTGCGCCTCTGTGTTCCACAGTACAACAAAATGCCTTGAGCCCCTCATCATGCAGGGGTAGAAACAGAAATTTTGTGTCAGATGCATATGTATCAAAAATTATTGCTGTCAGAACTGGAGCTGGTGATTTCTTTGTCCTGCCTGAGAAGGGGTTTCACAGTAGCTTCCTCTATGAGCACAGCCCATGTGAAGAGGCTTCCTTTCATCTTTGACTTTGCTAATACTCCCCATGCACAACCAGTGGGACCACACAAGCTGTCGTTGGTTAGCTATCTGAAGAATCTTACTGTCCATGCTTAATCCAACCACCTCTGGATAATGTATTTGCAGTCATTTTTGTGTTAAAGATTGACCCTTCTCCCCTTCTCCATACTTTCACGAATGCATAGCAGTTTCTTTTCCATTTGACTTACAGTCTTTCTGTGCCCCTCTTGAAATTGTTTCCCTCCTCTCACTGCATTCCCAATTTGGTGGTGCTTCCTACTGCCAGCACACATTCTATGTTTAACAGCTGCCCTTGAAATGGGATTAGGCTTTTATGTGCATCTGGCACCAGACATATTTGTGAGAGGAGATTTAGGGTATTACAGGGTGTTTAGGGCCACACAGGGTGTGCCATGTACGGGAGCCTGTCAGCAAGCAATTTATGCTAATCCATGCTACAAGTTGTAGGTACTTCATATGCTTTTACCACTCTATCTCTCAGAAACCCACATTGGCACTAATCTTAAAACTGGGGTTTTTTTAAAGGGCATTTTCCTTCAGCATCCCTGTGTCTTTGCCCTTTGTGGTAGCACTGTTGATGCAGCATTTTTGCTTATGGTTGACCTTCTGACCACAACCTAGATGTCACCACTGGCACTGTAGCAGGCCTTGTGTGCTATTTCCCCCCCTACATTTGTACTCCAGGAAAAATGTGCACAAAGGAGTGATTTGGGGAAATCATCTGTCTGGGAAAGGTAACCCCAAACACATTTATTTCAGAAATGGCTTTGCCCTAGAGCTCTATGTCCCAACAGTCCTGCAAACTTGGGAGGAACAAGGATCCTCCTCTCTTCTTTGCCATTTCACCCAATCTCTAGTTAATTTGATCTCTATCTGAGACCACCAGGGAGAGTACATCTATTAAACAATAAAATAGACTGATTGTGATGTATTTTCAACCGCTTTGGGGGAATTCTACAAAATTAAGTATCAGAATTGTTTTTCTTATTGGCAACTATTGATCTCTGGCTGTACCAGTTTCTCTCATTAACACTTTTATTACCTTGTCAATCACAGCACAACCTGCGCTAACCAGAGGCTAAAAGGATTTACCGTTATTAACAAAACTGTCTAGTGCCTCAGAGCAATAAAAACAGCTGAAACCACTGGAGGAGGGAGAATTCTGCAGAGATTTTGGTACCATTTTAGTCTGGAGACTGTGATTCAGAGGGGAAAAAAAATCCATAAAATAGGAGCCAGCTTCTCAGCTGATGCGAACGATCAAAACCTGTAAGAAGCATCAGAGCCATGGGGCCATTTATCTGCGCATAAAGGTCCAACCAGAAATTCAGGGTAATACCTAAAAATAGAGCAATAATAAAAATGCTCTTTGTGAGCCAGAAGCCTGATACATGAGGCAGTCTGTAAACACTGAATGAGGCAATGCCTGCCCAAGCAGGCAGGGGCTGTGACTGGTTTCTACAATCTGAGAGTCCAGTTTAGGGGACTCAGTAACTTTGTAAACCAGTCCCTTTGGGTGTCCCTTTACATGTCTCATTAAAGACTGGAAAAGGATATTTTAGACTTTTGAGAAGCACAAAAATGCCTCACTGTGAGTAACCATGGGAATGACTGTTGGCAGAGTCTGGGTGCACGCTTGTAATGAAGTTGGGGGCATCTGACATGCACATGATAACATGGTGACAACAAATGAGAGAGTGGGCTTACTTCAGTAACAAGAATAATAATAAAAAATCAATTTCTTCTTAAAAGAATTCCAAAGTTGGTAATTTGAAGGACTTGGTCCTTGGTGTGACTGGAAGCAAAATTCTATTTCTTCAGGGCAGGGTGTCTCAGCACTCTGAAAGCTGACCCTAAACTGCAGTGGAACATGGTTATCAAGCTTCTGATGATGTAAACCTACCATGATAACCTCTGAAGTAGGGTACTTGATAACAACTTTTGTCAAGAAAGGATGCATTGCTTTTAGTATCTAGGTCTTCTCTCAGGCTTAAATGCCTTTAGAGGCATGGTGGTTAAAAATCTCTTCTTGTAGTCTGTGGTGCTATGACGTTTATAAATAGAAGACTTCATCCTTAATTCTCAGTTTCCAGGTGACAAAATGGAAGCCTCAGGGTCTAGTGTGACTTGCAGAGCTGGCTCTCAAGTTTGATGTGAGAACTTGCTCTTTCGCACTGACTGTGGGAGAGATGCATGTCATGAGAATGTAAAGGTGATGGAAACGGACGGTGTCATCCTGAGTATTTGGCATCCCTCAATACCTGAGGACTCAGCTGGCTTGCTTTCTTAGGGTAACATTTCCAGCAGCATTTGTTTTAGGAGCGCAAATTACTGGCGCGCTTGCAGTGAGCTCAAGCCAGACCCCTCCCACTCCCACTGTGAATAAGGATGGAGGAGCAGAGCCCCTGTCTATGTGTCAGGCTGTGGGACAGGTTATGCTGCCTGTGCTGGACCACAAGATTTATATGCAACCCTTTCCTCTCTCTCTGCTCCTCCAGACTAGACTGTGTGATGGAGTCACATCTGGATCCTGGTATCACTCCTGAACTCTGCAATGTGGCAATGAGCATCTCATTTCTCCCTTCCCTTTGCTATTGCTCCTGAACGGGCAAGACTCCAAGGCCTTCCTTTTTTTTTTTGTTTTGTTTTGCTTTGGTTTGTTAGTTTGTTTGGTTGTTTTTTTTTAAAAGAAGAAGGTTTTATTTTAACAGCGTCTTTGAAACATAGTGGGGTTTTTACTCTGGTAATATAATCCAGATTTTTTGTCTTTTTTCCTAACCTCCAAGGTCACCTAGGTGCTTCAGGGATGCGAGGCTGCTTGCTGGAGTAAGAACGCAATTGACAAAAGGCACAAGATGTGTGAAGACAGCCATTAAAATCCTGCTCTGGCTCTAAATATAGCAACCTTGCCATGCCAGTCTCCTGTAATTTGCATGTTGAATTAGCATCTCATTAATATCTTATTAGGGATACTGAAAACCTAATGACAAAAACAAACGCAGCATGTGCAAAGAAGAATAATAGAAAGAATGAACTGAATAGATGAGGTTTTTTTCCCCTTGTGCGTATTCAAATGAAGGCCCAGCTGCACTCTGTCAGCCAGGCTGTGGTTTCTGACCACCTCAGTGTCAGCAGTGACACAAGGCTGAAGGTGTCCCCATCACACAGACAAGGCCAAAGACTAAAGTCCCAAAGGACATCATCAGACCCTCTGTGGCTGGTGCACCCTGGAAGTGCCTTGCACTGATTTACATGAAAATTCAGTTTTAGTGGAGACTCCCCAGACCATCCCAGCTCCCCAGGATTTTTAGGAGTTATGTGTTTGTATCAGAGGTGCCAAGCTGCAGCTTTTAAAACCAAATAATCCCAGAAGATGAGGAATAAGAGAGAAAATTAATTAGGCATTTTGGTGACCTACACCAAATTCAGCTTAGTTGAGGAATTTCTCTTTCTTAACTCACCTCTATCTAATTTTCTCAGAGTTCACAGCAATGAGCCCAACCACCGCAGCTCATATGAACTCTCCCCAAATGACCCAGTGCTTCATCGTGCATGTTGCTGTCACTGATTTTGTTGTTAAAGTGCTCCAGCAATAAGGTACCAATTAGATTATGTCGCTCTAGAAGCACACTGTAGCTACAAAATGGATATTCTGTCATTAGCACCCTTCCCTTCTTTCCTCCCAGGGGAAACACCAAGCAATGAAAGTAGCTTAGTGCCAGCAGCTCCTCACAGTTTTGGCAGAGAAGAGAAGTGAATTTAAAGGATGCGGCTCACACTTTCTGCAAACTCCAGTGGGGGACTGTAAAGCACCTTTTGAGAGCCTTGAAGTCAAAGACTATATCTGATAGAGAAAAAGGACTCTGGAAAATGAGAAACTCAAAAGCTGTTCTAGGAATTTTAAGAGAGAGACATGGCAAGAAAACTGTATGCATCAAAGGGTAAAGCATAGGGTTCTATAGGTCATAAGTGGGCTTTGCTGTAAGAGCAGGATCATCATGAGTCCCCCTTGGTCTGTAACCAGCAGGTTGAAACTTGGATAGGATAAGTTGTAATTAGGAATCCAGCACATGAAAATGAAATCAAACAGTTGTAAATCAGGGAACACATGAAAACAATCCCTTGGGAAGCCTAGTCAGCTGTTTCCTCATCAGATTTATTTGCAATGTATTGGATTATATTATTAAAAACCCCACACTGGTAATGCAAACCATGCAAAGCATGAAAATGTTCTTCAGTTCCTCTTTATAAGCTTGTTACATGAAATAATTTGGGTCTGTATTTAGGTGGACTGTTGAGTTCTTGGGTGCTGGCATTGTACAGTGTAAATGAGTTAGTCTAAACCTGTTTTTCAGCCTTATGCTGAAAGAAGCAGAAGAAATTTTGTCCTTCACATAGCTCCCTGATGTAGTGTATGGAGCCTTTCATGGTGAGTGACCTCTCATGTGTCCCCCAAGCCATCATGTGCCAACCTTGGATGTTACCCCAGAAAATCTTCTACCTGTTGCTCTGCAGAGAAGAGATGGCAAAAAAAAGAGGGTGTTTGGTTGAGCGTGCAAAGGTTTGTGACCCCTATGTTTGTGATGCTTGGGGGCCTCCTTCAGTGCTTGTGGTGTTTTGCATCATCACTTGATCTTGCCTTGTGCCTCCAAAGCAGGGGATTGAGACAGATGGTAATTTGGTAATGAGTAATGCCCACATTCTGTGGAGGGGTTTTCACTTTCTCTGCACAGTGCCATTGCAGAGCACCCTGGAATGCCTCTGTGTTCGGGGATACTTAGAGTTCTTGCTCTGAGACAACTCATAAGTAAGTTCCTCTCTCTGCAGAGGCTGTTCCTCTGTGGTGACAAGTTTCCTCCATAGCACCAAAGGATCACAGTTATGTAATGCCTAAGTACAGGAAACCTGTTTGCCTAAAGCTGTGATCCTCATGTAGAAGGACAACTGTACAGTGGAGGTTGCTATGGGCCTTTGCCATTTTCTGGGTAGGCAGGTAGATTGTTTCAGTCCTGTTCTTTCCTGTCTGGAATTTTAAAACAACATGACCCAAACCCTGAAGAAGCTCTGCTGTCTCTCACAGTCCTACTTTCCCCCACACTGACAAACTCAAAATGCATTAGCACACTGTTGGCATATGTCTCTCCGCAACTCTTCTTTACAAAGGCAAAAGTGATTGATCCTTTAAGCAGGGGTTCACTAATCATGTTCGTTTATTCAGGCACTGCCCTGCTGCATGTTATGAAAGAGCAGGGCTGCCTTTTCAAATGTGTATTTCAAAGCTCTTTAACAACTTAAGAGCAGAAGTCTGCAGGGCAGGGAGAAACACAGAGCAAAGAGGGGGCAATGATTTTTATTGCTCATGTGTGATATCATATGAGGCCAGGGCAAGATGGATGAACACCATGCGCTATTTTGGTGCATTGAATTTGCAGAGATATGGCGTGTTAGACATTTAGTCCTTGTCCAAAGCGATATTGATATGCTGCATTGACACACAACTAGCTAAATGTCCTCAACAAATAGCAGGGCTATGGTTTTCTAGTGTGCACAGCACTTGTTGGGGAGGTAAAAAGTCCACACCAATGTACAACATTTCTACTTCTCTGGAATCCCCCAAGAGGTCAGCATTCCTTATAGGAAGAAGGATAAGCTTCGGGTATACTCCAAATTCTTTTTTCTATGAAAATATTAAGACAGCTTGTTCATCATTTGTGGTCCATAGGGTTCCTCTCAATTTGTCTACCACCAACCCTACATTGAGCCTTAGTGCTGAATTAGCTGGTTGTAGTGTTCCTCTATCTACAGTAGTTGCTTTCCCTGATTACAGTGTAGAGGTGCCCTGCATAAAAAGGAGACTTAGTCCTGAAACATTAGATGTTCATCTCTGCCTTGCTTAAAGCCATTTGAGCTATTTTCTGGTATCACCTGACCTTGGATGTTGACTAGCGTTTAGTCTTTGAGGCTGTCGCTTCCTGAATGATAAGACAATCATAACAGAGCCAGAGCTGACAAGTGGTGTTTTGATGTAAGCAATGAGCAAACAGACAGATCAATAAGTGCTGAGCAAGGCACGCTTCACCTCATATTGTATCGACTTACTGCAAAAATAATGGGGCAACAAAATGAAAATGTGTTGTGTTCTGAGTTATGGTCAGTGGTTATATATAATATAACACAATATATTAACTCAGATGGGGCCTGCTGTAGAAAAAAATACAAATGGGCAGGCACAAAATGTAGTGTCTCTCAATGTAAACAGCAACACATCGAGATTAATTACACAGAATATGGGAGGAAACGAAAGCAACAATAAATTTCTATTATTATAACCACAGAAAGAACATGAGAAAGATTTATGGCACTAAGAGCAAAATTTCTGTGTCCTCTTAGTCTGACTGTCTAATGAGCGAGAGATTTATGAGGCCACTGAGTAATGATCAAAAGTATTTATAAAAGTTTACCATTTTGAGCTTTTACTTTTGCTCTCACTGAGGCTGTTTGTGAGCAGTGGAATGATGACACTGGGCTTACTGGGTCTTGGTGGGAATTGTGGTATAGGTTGGTTATAAACATTTTGATTTCAGCAGCTCTGATTTCTGGAAGCCAGATGGCAGCCAAGGTAGAGACAGGCACAAGAATACACTGAAGGAAATCTGATGTGTTTAGAGACTTTCGGCTCATGGAGGTGTAAGTGCAGGTGCACTGAAGCAGGGAGGTACTCTCTTGTACTAAGGGCTAAGCTGCTTCTTATGCATCAGAGAGTCTTCTGCTTTGCCATCTCTTGCCTCTGCTGATTAATCCTGATAGGCATCTCTGCAGGGATACATTCATATGCTGGCACATGATTTCTCCAAGTGCAGACAGGCGCTTCTGTATCTCCTAGTGCATGCCTGCACTTGGAGAAGTCATGGACAAGTGGATAAACGAGGCTGCTGCAGGGAAGAAGCCACCTGTGATAATCAGGTTACAGGAAGAGAAAGGTTATGGCAAAGAGCAGAATAGCACACTGCTGGGCATTTATTGCCTTTGAAATGGATTGTACATAGCTAGAAGATAGGATGTTTCTCACAGCTATGTGGGGATCTATCTTATCTCTCAACAGCAGATAGCAAACTGCCCATTCAGGGGCTTAGCAAAATAGATGATGATTATGGCTGCTTGCTTAATTGTGATATGACATGACAGGGAATATAATTTACCTTGATGATAATTATCACTGACCCAGGTAGTCTTGCAAAGCTTGGGCAGAGTGTAGAGGGTTGCTCTAATGGATCAGCTCCTTTCAGAAAGGCTCTTTGGCAACTCTGTACCTTCACAGGCACTCTCTGAGTGTGCTGGAGTATTTTTCATATGTTTAATGTAGGAATCCACACATAAAAAGAAAAAGAACCCAACAAACTAATACTCTCAAAAAAACCCCCAGAAAATAAGTGTGTAAATCTGGAATGCATTTGCATGGGTTTTGAGGGCAGAAAATGCCATAGATGTTCACAGAATCAACTAGCCCATGGGGTCACAATATTGAATCCAATTGTTCTGTCCTTCAGGACTTGCCAGAGTTGCTGTCCTCTCATTTCTTTTTTCTTTCAAAGCAGTGAAATCTGAAGTTTTGTCTTTGCTGCAATCATAGGTCAGGAATGTAATAAGACATCTAAGCACAGACTGTGGAGGGAAAGTATTTTAAAGCAAGCTGTAGCATTTCAAATAGTTAAGTAGTTTGTGGTCCAAATTTGTTAGGAAATCATAATCTTTTGAATAATTTTTTTATTTTTGCTAATAGTATCATTCAAATGATTATCAAAATATTTTTGTCATCAAAATGCTGTTGTCACCAAAAGGAATTACCAATATAGTTTTGTGCAAACAAAAGCCCACCACTGCACACATGGTTTGCAAGAAAATCCCAGGTAATTTGAAAAAAAAAAAAAAGGAAAGGTCTATATTTTGGATATTTAAATGCTTAAGAAAAATCCTGTTTCTGAAAAAAAGAGATGTTGAAAAATACTTGAATATCTGTTATTCAGAAAGATCAGCCAGACAACCCCGAACTTACCCAGATAAAAGAGGTGACTTCATTATTTCAAGTAACCCCTGGTAGAATGAGAGCAGAATTTGGTATAGTGAAAAGATTCTTAGCACAGCTCCCAGAGATAACTAGTGCTGTTGAAAGGAGGGCCTGTTATTTAGATCTGGAACTTCATTTGAGACTCCTGTTACTGACAGCTTTTGTCTTAGAAAGTATTATGTGCTCCAGGGACCTCTGATTGCATTTTTGGTCTTTTCCATTGCTTTTTGGGAATTTTGGAAAGAACTTTGTTTCAGAGGCACTAGAGATGGTGTGAGTGTTTGCAAAAGGCTTTAGCTTATGGAAATACTGTGACATCCACGGACTTCCTCAGGGTCCATCAATGTGCAGTTTTTAAACTCTATGGCTGCAAGGGTGCTGTGGTGCTTTTTTCCTCCTGCGTATTTGCCCTCTGCTGTTTCCCTGATATGACCCTGACAGATCAGAGCAGGGTGGCATTAGCTGGCAGAACTCTGTTGCTTACTTCCCTACGTGTTTAAAAACTCCTTGCAGCAAAGTGGCTTCTTACTGACTGGAAGCAAGTTGTGTTTTCTGTTCATGCCTGTACCCATGGCTGTGGTCTGCCTTTTTCGCTGCATCTTACCTTTGCTTAGGGACCAAGCTCTCTCTCCTGTTCTTTCATCTCCACACCTTTCATCTTGTGCCTCATTTTTGGATGATGAGGGAATTATGTGTCAGGAAGAGGTTGAGAGGATCAGAGACACCTTGGGGACTTTGATTTCTGGGAATGCTGACTAATGTAAGGGGCCAAAAGGGTGAAAAAAGGTATAGTAGGGGGTCATGGCCCTTTAAGGGGCCATGAGTTGGAGGAATATACTTTCTTTTTCATGGGGTTCAAGGATGAGAGGCCATTGACTGACATCTTTTTTGCATGTCAAATGCTTTCCCTGCCCTAAATATGCTGGAAACAAGAGGAAAAAAAAAAGGAAGAAAAGAGAAAGGGAGTAATTTGAAACACAGAACATCTGTATGTTTGTTATTAGAAGGAAAATAAAACAAATCCTTAAAAAGTCAAAGTGGTCCCTGGAGAGGCATCACTCAGCAGGTGACAAGCTAAGTAGGCATCTACATACAGAGATTTATTTTCCCTGCTTTCTCATCAGTCCTTCCAGGCTGGAGTCTCAGCCCACAGTCACCTGAGCCCTGGTTGAAGCTTCACAAATATTCACTCCTTAGCAGCTTTTGGCTGGGCAGGAAAAGGAGCTTCAAAAGGAGCCCAAGAGGGAGCTTTTGTGAAGAACAAAAGGGGGAAAAAAGCATTTGATTAAATATCTTTTAACACCTGCTAGGAGTAGAATACACCTGACATCTGGTGGTATCTTCCCAGTACTCTGATAAAAATTTAATCCCTTTGGGGAGTAGGGCTGGGGGATGGTCGTGATTTATCTCCCCCAATTGCTTACAACCCTGTTATACAATCCAGTTTATATGGCTATCAAGATCCACCTTAAAAACTCACAGGCAGCTCACTCCTGGTGTTGTGCAAACCTTAGAGTCACCCAACTTTGCCAGTATCATTTGCAAACATCCTGGCACATGCTGTAGCGTGAGTGATCTCTAGTAAGTTAGCCTAAAAATGCCAGAAGAAAATGGTTTTGTCCTTGTTGTATCAAATCCAGGCCTGATTAGAACAAGAATTTTCTAGAGGAATTTTGCCTCATGGACTGTAACCAGCAATTTACAAGTCACACAGCCATATTTGTAGTTCAGCAGCAAGATTACAACCTTTGTAAAAAGACTGATATGTTAACCATTGGCTTGGTGACACATCACATTAATAAGAGACTCAGATTTGCCACAGCCAAATCAGCTGTAGTATTTTAGCTGGAAGATAGAAAAGGATATGTGCAAATTGCTAGGACCTTCTTCAGTTCAGATGAAAGCTGTCTGAGATAAGGAATCTTGATTTCTTCTCCAGGATTAAAAATAAGGAAGATTTTTTTCTTCTGAAGAAGAATCCTTTCCCAGCTTTCTTTGCCAATCTGATGGAAAGTCCATGAAGTAAAAGGTCCTCTGTAGGTGTGTGTGTTCTTCTATGTGATGATCTGCATCAGCCATTTGAATCAAGATCAGCTTGCCTTGGTGGGAAAGGATGTGCATGAAAGCTCTCAAAGTCCCATCTCGGCCCTTTTCTTGTGGTTTTGTGATCTCAGCGAGACTTTATAAAAATCTAGGCACACTGCTTTAGGCATCTAATTGTGTGTTGTGTTTGCTTAAAACCATGTTTGCTCTTTCGAACATGGAACACAGCTTTTTGAAAAAATATTTTGCATTATGTTGACTTTTGAAGAAAAACAACCTCCAAAGCCCAAACCAGTCACCTCTACAGGAAAGACACAGGAAAGACACAGATTAGAAAAAAATCTAATACTGTGGTTAATCAGTATAGGAAAGAGAAGGATGCAGAGATGCACATGCTCTCTGTGAATATTTGTGAGCAGGAATGTGCTCCTTTCCTGAAGCTGAACAAGTTTCATGTCCCTGGTGAGAGTTTTGATGCTTTGTCCTAGAGCTACCCTGCAATGCTGAGTGTTCAAGTGTTGAGCATGGGAGACTGTGAGGCCCTTCAAACTTATAAAATTCACAAAAATGACAGAAATTTTGGAGTCTGTCTCTCTCTCAGACTTGCGGAAGTGGCTTCTGCTGAATTACTCAACTGAGGGGCACGAGGGCTGGCTGGCTCTGTTACTAGTAGCGTTAAACAAATCAGACCTTTTCTGCATAAAAATAACATTCTTTCAAAAATGTACAGCACTGCAAGCTGAAACAGCCTGGTGCTATGAGTCACTGAAAGGTGCCCGGCACAATTAAGTAGGCTGCCTGTGGTAGCTGATGCTGAAGTACATCCCCAGCGCCTGCAGGGCTCCTGTGCACCAAGAGGAGTGCAAATGACTGAATCTTTTCTGCCCAGAAATGCAGTGAGGACCAGAAAAACTGCACAGGGCAGGAGAGAGGCATCCGACACTGGCCCAGAGCCCTGCTTTGGGCTGCAGTATAGCTCAGTGCAAAGCTTTCCCCAAAGTCTTCCAGCTCTCTGAGGGCAATAATGCGCTCCCAGCCTCCTGTGGAGAACCACCACAGCACTCTTTGCATGCAAATTGTTAATGCATTGTGCATGAGGGCCCTAATTAATACTCTGCTGCAGATAACGATTTTACATTATAGCTATTAACCTTGGCATATTTCAAACTAAATGCCGGTGAGTTGGGGAGGATTCTGTGTACGTTGCATTGTGAAATAATGAATTATGTTTTTGCATATTTACATATTGATTTTCTTTAGTCACAGTGAGACTAATGCTGGGGAAAAGAGGCGTGCATTAATGTATTGGCTACTCCAATGGCTGGGGGATTAACCAGGCATTTTAGAGCTTTAGGTTCAGTTTCTTTTCTGCATTTGCTTCCTTCTGGTCTTTTAACCTTGCATATGCAATGGAGATAGGATCCACCAAAGGAGTGGATTTCTAGTCCTGAGAGAAGGTAGCCCTCCTTTTCAGGGCCAAATGTCCCTATTTCCCAGACTTTGTAAGAAAAACTCCTTGATTTCCTGCTCATTTGGGTGTCTATCTGCAGTGATCTGATTCCTGGATCAAGATTATGAACCATATATCATCATGCTGGATGGTAATGAGTTTTTATGTGAGAGATTTTAAAGATTTCTCTTTAGGATTTAATTAATTTTCCCCAAATGGTAGACCAGAATTGATGACATGGAGTAACAATGTTGAAAGCCTGGTCTGGTGGGGTTTGTCTGAAGGACACAGTTCTGAGGAGAACATTTGGTTCACTGAGGACAAACAGACTTGGAGGCTAAACACTGCTGATGGTTTAAGCTGTTTGCATCTGCAGTTCTCTGACCTGTTGTCTTCCTGGGGGTGTTAGGAGAGAGCATTGCCTCTCCTGCCAAAAAACAAAATCATACTTGTCTTCATAGTGCCCTGCAAACCAGTTTCCCATGACAGGGCAAGTGCGATGCCTGGGGAAGGTTCTACAAACTGCAGTTACTGTGAGGAGGAGAAGGCCCAAGGAGGATTTCTCAGTCCTTTCCATCTCACCTATTTTCCTATACTTAGTCCTTGAGAACTGTTTAAATGCAGAATATCCCAAAGTGCCAAATTCTGAGGAAACCTGGACCCCATTTACCCTGCAGTTGCCATGATGTGTAATGGAAAAAGGATGCTTATAAGGCCACTTTCTTTCAGAAGAATTTTGTTTCTGATCCAACTGGCAATAACTATAACTCTGTGTAAACTATTTTATGGATCTGTATAGTCAACAGATCAATTTTATTATACTTGGCCACTGCAGAAAAACTGTAAACTCCTGCTGTTAGCTGAAGTCTGGGAAATACGTTTACCACTTTATTCTTTTCGTTTGGTGGCATCAATGTACTTTTTATTTAATAAAAAATGCGCTGTGCTCTCTCTCGTGCTATTTTATCACCCAGAACCTTTCCACACAGCCAGCTCTAGCACAACACATTGCGCTAATGAAAAACCAATTTTAAATAATGACAGGTCTCTGATTTTCCTGGACTGGTAGAAGTTCAATTCTCCTTTGTCATTTGAATATTAGGTTTTACCAATTTTAAAAATATTTTATGTAGTATGCTTGCAAATATCAGTTACCAGGGAAGCCCCCAAAGCAACTGAGAAAGCAAGATTTTGTTTCAAAATGAGCTAACCCCTTTCAAAATTATGTAGAAAGTATTAAAATGGGTAGAAGTGAGTTGCTTGTATTTGCAGACATGGTAGCTGACATGTCAGAGTGGCTTCCTCAGGTGACTGTGCTGCACCTTGGGCAGAGTTAGGGATGGTAGCTGCCCCTAGCTCAACCCTCCAGCTGTTTAACTGGTTTATCCTGGAAATTGGGCTGAGACAACGAGCTACCCAAGGATGTCTATGCTACTTGACTGATAACCAGGACTTATCTGTGGGACAAACTATTACCTTTTTGCAAGCTGGCACTGCCTCTCTGGTAGGATATATGAGAAGGTAATGTTGGATCAGTAACTTTAAAAGGCCCTCTAAAATTAATCAAGTTTGGGAACACGTTTGCGTGTGATCTAAGCTTTGTCTAACCCAGTATCCCAACTGTGATAAACACCAGTGCCAGATGTTTCTAAATAAGATATGAAACTCCTACAACAATAGATATGGGATTATTTGCCTTAAATAGAGGTCTCACCCTGACCTTGCACAGTTACAGATCAATCCTTGAGCAGGTGTTTTGCTATGAATGTCTGGTAGACAAGGAAAGCTCATGATACACTCATTACATACTGAATTATACTAAATAAAAATAGACAGCTTTCTGACCACTCTTAGCTGTGCCATTTTTTGATGCTGCCATTTACCATGCCATTTACCTTTTCAAAAGAACTGACTGTAGAGTCACAGGGTAGGCAAACTGGGAAAGGAACCTCTCAAGTGAGCTTCAGAGATGGGCTGTATTTGGGAGCCTTTAAATTAACAACATGGAAAACAAATTACAGATCTTTTTTACTTAAGTGGGAAACAGTGAAAAGCACTCCAAAAAGCCTTGCATTTGCAAATTCACTTTTTGGAGTGAGTCTCTATGATATCTTGGTAGCTCTATTATTTCGTATTTTCTCTTGGTTCCTATGCAATTTGCACATTCAGGGTCAAGCCTTTGCTAATGACAGCTCCTTGCATTTCAAGGTGGCCGAATCAGCGGGATGTATGGCACATATCCACAGAGCTTTAAAAATATCTCTACATGACATATGCTGTTTGTCCCTGAGCACCGGATAGGTTAATTGTTAAAGAAACATTAATAACATTAACTGATGGTATGGCTTCCCACTGACTCTGCCCTGGCAATCTCACACTGGCAAATGGATTAATAATACTATCGGAAATGAATGTCGTTGCTATGCAAGTAACTCAAAACTAGATAATTTAAGAATAGTTTGGATGATTACTAATTAGATCCACCGACACAGGGGAATTTGAATTATTCATGACTGGCTGAAAACAGCAGGTAATTCATTTGTTCACTTCTCTGCAACTAATGTGGAAGTTGTTTATTTTTACACACACACACACACACACACACAGATGATCTGCTAAAAATGATCTCTTGTTTCAGAACTGATTGTTTCTTTCTGAAGGAATGTCGGGGCTGCAAGGTTAGGATAAAAAGTATCAGAAGGTTAGTTGGAGAAATATGTGGACAAGCTACACTTTGGAACAGGTATTGATTGGACTTGGCTGGACATTTGTTGATTGGCAACACTTGGAGTCCATGATCTTAGATGTATTTTCCAACCTCAATGATTCTAAGATTCTGACATAAGCTTTATTCTTTATCTGTTGAGTTTTAGGAGGCCTAGTGAACATCTGAACTTCTGAAAAAATATCCAAATAAAGATACTCATGCATTCCCAGGTAGATGAGGAGATGGCACATATGGCCCCTGCATCTTCACTTGACCACTTTTTTGCCACATGGGTCTGGCTGGGAAGACAGGAGAGCACATTTCACAGTCCCCACTGTCGCCTCTGTTCTCCCCAGACCCATCTGGCACCACTTTGTCTCCCTGCAGCAGAGGCATCAGGCAGTCCACAGAGTCCTGCTGTCACCTGGGGGAACACTTTGAGGATCTTTGTCCTCTGAGGACTCTGTGCATGTGCAAATACACATGCCATTCAAATCTGACACTCCCAAACCAGCCTCTGCAGCAACTCTGCACACATGTACTGCTGGACATGGAATTTGCTAAGGTGAGCTGGATAATACGAGTTGAGGACACATAGGAGATAGTTAAAGGTGTTCTCCAGCTATACTCTGTTTATCCTAAATGACATGCAAGCAACTTCAAAATAGTGTGCAAAAGCTTTCTGGACTGTCTCATAGCTGTCTGTCCTGGTACTGAGCTGAGAGCCCCAGAGAGCAAACCAATTTTAGAACTCCTCCTTTTTACCTTGTTCCTTCCCTGAAATGGCTCTGATTAATTTAAATAGTAGGGAAAAAAAAAAAGATTATTCAAGCGTAAGGATAAATAACCCCACACACGAGATTACCCAGCTCGTTCAATACTAGACTGTGCAGATCCACTTGCCTTTATTAATTTATGAGCTTTATTATCTTGATTTTTCATTAAAATACAATAAGTTGGTCTAACTCATAAAATAGATAAAGTGCAGCACAATAGTTCATTTACCATTGATCCATATTTGTAACTCACAGAAAATGACAACTATGGCCATCATCTGCAGAGTCATACCCAATTCAGAAGCACTACACAGCCATGAATAGTTAAAGCAGAGAACAGCACCTCCTCATCTTTACTTCCTGGCTTGCCAGTGCACTTCTTGCTCTTATTTTTATCAGGTTCCAGCACAGCAGCACTAACTCATGTCAGTGTCTTAGATGTGTCTTGTGTGAAACCTGCTGTAGAGGGGATTAGTATGCAAAAGAAGACAAGAAGATACATAAAGCGCATCACGCAGCAGTGAACATATGTTGAGAGACTTGCATCTTTTTTTTTTGTTTTGTTAAATACCAAGTCCAGACCCTCCTTCCATCTTAAACCAGCCAACACCTGAGCACAGGGGATCTGTGTTTCTCCACATGTGTTTAAGTGTGTATGCATGCCACATATATCCATTACTGGATAGAAGTGAGAAAAATCCCAAGAGTTCAAGTGTGTTTTCACACTAATTCACATATACTTGAACTTCCTAGAATTTTCCCTTACAAAGATGCATTAGGAAGCAGAGATGTTCAAAAGTATGCAGCCCCTAGAGAAGCAATGTTAATTGTGTGGCGAAGTCGTGTCTGAAATGCTGCTGTTTTACAGCTGTTGTTGTGATCATGTGTCCCTCAGCAGTCCCCAGCAGGCATGTAGCTCTGTGTCCCACTCCCAGCTTCATCCATGTTGAGCCACAGCTTAACCTGGCAGCCACCTCCTCATCTGGGTCTTCCTCAATATGAACAGTGCTGGCATTGTGGAACCACAGATAGCATGAAAACACAAGAAAAAGATCACTGTGTGGCTTTTGCTTAATGTTTATTTCTATTTCCTCCTCCTGGCAGGTAGGGGAAACTTAATTGGCTCTTTCATACTGCTGTCCCTTTCTCCTTGACCCCAGACATTAGTTTCTGGCATCTCCAGCATCTCTCCATAAGTGACAGTAAAAACACTTGATGTGGCAAGTGGGTGCTTTATGAAGAGTGATACACCATCAATCATAATTAACCCATGTGTCCCTGTCACAGACTGGGGCAGGCCCCATCACATCTGGTTTCCTGCTTGAAAATACTTTGGTTTACATAGGTTTCACTGAAAACAACCAAGACACTGATCTCTAGGCAATAGGAGCTGGTAAAAGATGAATTATCTGTCACTCAGAAAGATGCCCTCGATGTGGAAACCATCAAGTATATTCGCAGGGTTTCATTAGTCCTACTTCCCCCCGCCCCACGCTCAGCGTTGTATGCTTTTCGGATCGGTTAGCAGCCCAGCATCTGCTCTCTGAGCCTTTTGGAAAACACTTCAGAGTATGCGAAGCACCTGAGTCCTGCAACAGCCTGATTTTAGAGCTGTTTATAACAGCAGGGTCATTCCTGTTGCTTCTTGAATTAAATGCCACATACCATGAGCATTTCAAACCTAGCATCTGTGTATGCACAAATAAATATTAGCCAACTAAGTGCAAAGCGTGTTGATGCTCTGCACTGGCACGAGAGCTTCTGTAGGTTTTGTATCACTGGGCTGTAAAGCACTGGAGACTTTTGGTGCTGATTGTTGGTCCTTAAGTGGGAGGTCCACTGGGATAGTGGGATTGAGAATGTCCTTCATACTGTCTAGTCAGTGCTGGTTTCTTTTGGTTTCCTTTGCTCCCGCTTGCCCAGCACTACAGGAACTCCTCCTTTTCCTCCTTTGAGCACTAAATCATTCCCTCCACAATCTAATCTTCAGCTATAGCCTGTTTAATTCTTTTTTTAGCCAGCCTTGTCCCTCACTCTATCCAGGTGTTACTATGGTGATGCAGGGACCTGACATAGCTGTCGCTGATGTTATAAGGGATACGGGACACCATATTTAACTGTACTTAAGAACTGTTACATTATATATTGCTATTCTGTAGGAGGTCATCTTGAGTGCCATCATATACAATGTGCAAGACCACCAGGAGATCAGACCCAGCCAGTATGGGTTTAGAGAGGCAGGTCCTGTTTGACCAACCTGATCTCCTCCTGTGGCAGGGTGATCAACTTAGCTGATGAGGGAATAGCTGTGCATGTTGTCTGCCTGGATTTCAGTAAAGCCTTTGACACTGTTTCCCACAGCATTCTCCTGGGGAAACTGGCTGGTCATGGCATGGGCAGGTGCACTGTTCACTGGGTAAAAAACTGGCTGAATGGCTGGGCCCACAGAATGGCTGTGAACAGAGTTACACCCGGCTGGTGGCCAGTCACCAATGGAGTTCCCCAGAGCTCAGCGTTGGGGCCAGTTCTGTTTAATATCTTTACTGATGATTTGGATGAGGGGGTTGAGTGCACCCTCAACCAGTAAGTTGTAAGTTCACAGACACCAGGTTATTTGGGAGTGTTGGTCTGCTGGAGGATGGGAAAGTTCTGCAGAGGAATCTTGACAGGTTGAATTGATAGGCCAAGGCCAGCGGTTCAATAAGGCAAGTGCTGGGTCCTGCCCTTGGGTTACAACAATCCCAGCATTGCTACAGTCTGAGGGAAGAGTGTCTGGAAAGCTGCCCAGAAGAAAAGGACCTAGAGGCACTGGTTGACAGTCACTGAACATGAGCCAGCAGTGTACCCAGGTTGCCAAGAAGGCCAGTGGCATCCTGACTTGTGTCAGCAATAGTGTGACCAGCAGGACCAGGGCAGTGATCCTCCCCCTGTACTTGGCACTGCTGAGACTGCGCCTTGAATCCTGTATTCAGTTTTTGGCCCCGTACTACAAGAAGAACCTTGAGGTTCTGGAGCATGTCCAGAGAAAAGCAATGGAGCTGGTGAAGTGTCTGGAGCACGTCTTATGAGGAGTGGCTGAGAGAGCTGGGGTTGCTTAACAGAGAAAAGACGGCTTCTGACTTTATAAAACTACTCAAAAAGAGGTTGTAGTGAAGTGGGTGTTGATCTCTTCTCTCAGGTAGTGAGTTACAAGATGATGAGAGGAAATTACCTCAATTTCTACCAGGAAAAGTTTAGATTGGATATTTGGAAAACCTTCTGCAAAAAAAAGGTGATCAGGCATTAGGACAGGCTGCCAAGGGACATAGTGGATTCATCATCCCTGGAGGTATTTAAAAAATGTGTAGATGTGGCAGTTAGGGCCATGATTTAGGGGTGAACATGGAGGTGCTGAGTTAATGGTTGGATTTGATATTAGAGGCATTTTATACCCTTAATGATTCTATGATTCTAGTAAACTCTCTTTTTCTTCTCTTCCTCCTCTTCAGATGGATGAGGAGGCAAGCTCTGGTGGTGAGCAGAGTATGCTTTTGGGTATTAGATATTACGCTGCAAATGATTACAGTGAAATTTATAGAAATGGTGGTGTAAGGGGCTGCTCAGTAAGAGTTACAGGTATTGGACTCTGAACTCGAAGCATTTAGAACATAATCAATCGCAGTACAGTTAAGGAAATTCAGTGCACTCGGGGAATTAAATCCTATTAAATCCAGAGCCCAAGCAGCCTTTGAAAACATCACATGCAAGTCCAAATTGCATAGGGCCCGAAATGCTTTTGCATTTAGGTAAGAAGTAGGAGCTGTAGTGTTATTGTCATCTCTGCATATTAGCCCTCTTATGCTTAACCATATGTAAGTTTCTAAACTGGAATGTTTTCTAATCTAATCCCTCTGAACTATCGAGACAATTGCATCCATCTAATGTGCCTTACTAGCTCAACTCCAATAGAGTTGTTAATGCAGTTTTAAAAAATTCCTGCCCACTTCAAATGTGTGCACTCCTCCTTCTCCTTCCAAGTAGCTCTTTGTGTTGAGAGTTAAACTGGTCGCTTTCTTGGACTTGACATGGTAATGAATCTAATAATGTCCAGCTAACAGAGCTAAATACCCCATTTGAGGAAAAATGAAGCAACATTTTTCCCTGAGCTGTAAAATATGTTGAGTGATTTAATTTCCTTCGTATGGAACATTAGGGCTTGGCATAATCCTCACTCACTCCAAAAGAGCATAATAGTTGTCTCCCGTGTGATAGCTGCAATCACCTCACTGCCAGGTACTTGCTGCACATTCTGTGCTGCCTGGCTTGCTTCTAGCAGTGACATGTGTGGTTTTCCTTCTTACTAAAGAAAAGGAAAACAAGGCTGTTCTGGGATTCGTCTGCAGGCTGTAAAATTGAAATTAGCAGTCAAGACACAGACATTGCTACCTACAAAGGGCCACCTGCACAACTGATGCTTTGCTTTTAGGCATGTCCCTCAGTGTGTCGAGGTCCAAATTCAAGACACATTATCTGGACAAGTCCTAAATTTAAGGACGAATGAAATTTGAATGGGAACAGTAAGGTGCCAAAAGATCAAATTTTAAAAATCTAAGTGGCTTTCCTTATGACTGTGTCTGGGAGTCTTTATTTTCTATATAGAGAGCTTTCAGTGGGGAAGAGAGATATTATTAGGGAAGATTCTTAGTAATTTCAATACTGTTGTGGCTGAAGTCCCATAAAATAAATTTTTTATTTTCAGGAGTTGAAGGGAAAGGATACAAGAGGAATGTTACAGGCCTCAAATATTTTTTTCACCTTTACTCTTTATTTGCTAAACCCAGAGCAGTTACTTTTGCTGATACTTTTAGGATCCAGCTTTTTGGATAGAACACCCTAAACAAGTTTGGTTTTTATTTCTGGTCCATGCATCTTGATAAATACATGGATATAGAACATAGAATGTGATATTATATATTAGAATATAGATAAAATGCATGTCTATATTGTTTCACCCTTCTGTTAATGATTTGCAGTCTTTTGAGCCTTATATAAAACCTTTATCTGCTGGATGTTTTGCAGTCTTAAATGAGTACCTATTTATGTTTTCTAGTCCTTTTCATCTAATTCCTGCAAAATCAATTCCAGTTTCATGGACTGGACTGCATTTTTTTATTTCCATTGAAGAAAACTATTGCAAATAAATACAAATATAAACATATTCAGCCCCTCACATCTTTGTATACGCATGTTTCTGTCATGGTTCTCTTAATCTGCCTTTTTCAGCTTACCCTTCATGCTCCAAATACAACTGAATCTTTGCTTCAAACAACTTTCATTCTTCCTGAATGTAATTTCCTTGGTCATTTCCTATATGCCACGAGCTTCCTTTTCATATCACCAAGATGAAATCAAATGTATAGCTCTTTGTGTACTTTCAAGTCTTTTCCATTGGTTACATATGGATCACTTCAATTTGTTTGATGCGGAGAGACCGAAAATAACAGTGCTTAAGCACTGCTTGGCTTTAGCACTGAGTACCTGTTCCATGTCCACGAGCAGGTCTGTGGTAAGATGTTGTGCCAGGGGCTGTAACAGGTTGCATTTGTTGTTGCATTACTGCATGAAGTGCTATGTATTGCATGTTTCCTTAGCAAAGCTGTGGCAGAGCAGCAGGAAGGAAAACTTCTGATTTGTGTTGGTTATAGCAATTGATAATAATAATAAGTTCATTCTAATTATGGACACAATGATTTCCCACTTGTAATAGTAGAAAATGCTTAGACATTTGGAAAAAAATCTAGAAGAAAAGCGAAGGTACTGTTTGAATTGGTTGTTCACATCTTGCTGCCTGAAGCAAGGAGAGCTGAAAGGTGTCAGCTAGTGGACAGGTATGTTGCAAGCATTTTGCACTCACTCCTTACTCAGATGTCTATGGAGAAATACGTCTTTTAAAATACACATTGTTTTAAATGTCAATATTGACCAGCCCCCCAATATTTTAAACTTTGAAACAGTCATTGTTAGTTATAGGAAACATGTGCTGATATAATTATTCCAAATGCTCCAAATGCATTATTTTCTACAGGGATTACAATAACAGAAATATATATTGAAATTTTAAAGTTTGTATGGGGCTTAACTCCATAAGATCTCTCCAACTTTCTACTTCCCCTGATGATTCTCTTTAGAGAATAGGTCCTATCCTGTCCCATCATGGACACTATGTCTTCTCTTTCCTGGCTACCTTCTTGCCTTGCATACCCAACTCAGAGCTGAAAAATAAGGATTAATTGCTGGGCCTATTATGGATTCTTAGCACTGTGGTTATCCCATATGCAGATGAGAAGGCCACACTGAACTCAAGGTGACTGCTTTTCCTTGTGACATGAATTAAAATTTGGGGCTGGCCTGAGGTATTGGGAGCATGTAGTAACAGGTAGTAGGAGGGACTGGTTTGCTTTAAGGTACTGATACCATTCCCTGTTCCACTTGTATTTGAGCCTCCCACCCTGACAAATTGGCAGAAACCTGTTTATCAGAGGTGGGAAAACACTAATCCACAAAACTCTTAGTTCCTCCTTGAAGTCACCTGGGAGTTAGTCCAGACCAAGGTGAAAGTGATTTTTCCCCAAAATGTGTAACAACCCAGAGAACCGTAAAATCCCTTATTTCCATTAAATGTGTCTATGACCTTGCATGAATATCACTGCTTGCTCCTCAGTTATGGGTCTGCAGATCTAAAGAGCTGGAATGTTACACAGTTAATGCAGAGAATGAGTTCTGCTGAAGGAAATATGCTACAATGTACACTGTTTTCACATTAAGCAGAAAAATCCTGAGGTTTTTCCCTCAAAATGTGGGGATGAGAAAACACAGAAAAACCCAACAACTTCCAACCCCAAGACTTCTGGGATTTTAAAATATTTCTCCCTACTTCTAAACTTTCAGATGTTATTCATTTAACATTTTCAAATATTACTTTTTCTTAAAGATAATTCGCACCTTAAAAGCAAACTATCTGCTGAGAGTTACTATTTTTCTACAGTTGCATAACTCTGAGGGAACAATTTAGGGCTTGTCCCATGGCCTTGCAGTCCTTTTCCCTGCAAAGCCCTGCTGGACTAAGTGTGCCGAAGACCTACCGTCCATGGTGTTAGCAGCATTCATTAGAAACCACGGTGATGATAGGAGTTACCATTTATGCTGCTTTCTAGGCAGATCATTAAACATCAGGACCATTGATTTTGACCAGATGGGTGCAGGGCGCATCTATGTTCTCATATTAAACCGTCCTGGCTACTTTCCACTGCCATAGGTTGCAACAACACCTTTTCCTCTCTTAAGGTTTTTGCTTCTGGTGACAGGCTGTAATTTAGGTTGACATGCAATAATTCTGCAACTGGGTCCTTTGATGAAATAAAGTTATTTTTAAAAGTAATAAGAATCTTTACAAAATAACAAAAAGAAGGGATTTATTACCATTTCACTGCTGTGTTCTCACAGTCTTGCCACTTCTCATCCATTCTGCTAAATTTGTTTGGACCTTGGCTTCTTGAGCAAGTGATGAACTTGGAAGGTACTGGGTTTCCTTTATAATTATATTCTTACACTGCCAATCTCAAGTGCTAAGAAGTGGACTGAAAAACATAGCTTTGGCATAGCAGTCTTAGTTTATTTTTCAGAATAATTCTTCTCTGTCTTTGAACATTTTATTTAATTTTTCTTTTTTTCTTTTTTAAATTGTGTTTGATTTTTAATGGTGTCTTTTTGTATTTTTATTTCCCAGAGCCCTAAGAATTTTTCTTTTTTTTTTTTTTTTTTTTTTTTTAACAGAAATTAAGATTATAATGTTTGGAGTTGGGCTATTGAAGAACCCCCCTAAAATTTATTTGTAGGAAAACCAAAGATTGACAGTTTGTTCTCCTCAATGATATTGCCGTGGCTTGTATTCATATTTTACTTATACTCTTCTTTAATGTAGTCCATGGATGATATATCGCCTTACATACTTATATTGTAGACTTTATTCCTCAACACTTGTTAGTTCACTTTGAGGTAGAGCCTAGCGAAAGGTCTGGAGGGCCTTTCTGAAAAATCAATACCTCTGTGGTTCAAATTGTAATTAAACAAGGGCAATTAAATGATCAATCGGTCAACTTGATCTGTCTTTACGAAGTGCCCTTTTGTCTCGTAAAGGTGAGGTAGTTAATGCACACAGTGTTTAAAAGTTGCAGCAAGGTGGCTCTTACTGGAAAGTGTCCTTTCCAGCTGCAATGATAGCTGCAGACGTCTTCATGCAACATGTGGTCTTGCTTAATCTGGACTTGCGCCATTTGGCTTGTATGTGCTCTCACTTGCTGAGCTGCTGCAAATTTGTCTGACTTATATTAAAATTACTTTTGATATATTCACAGTTGTGTATAAGCACTTACCATAAGCAGACTCTGGAGTGCATAGGTCTGTGATCCTTTTCTATAGTCTCCTTTTGCTCCATGTGACACTGAAGTCACATTCTTCTTACCCACCTCTGTGGCATGGGACACATTGCTTAGTGCAGCAGCACACAAGGGCAGGCAGCTTTGTGGAGGGATACTGTGCCAGAAGGGACAGTAATGGTACAGGAAAGCATATTTGCAGGCTGTGGTGCAGGATCCTACCCTTGCTGAGGGGCTTGTTGCAGGCTTCAACTGCTCTCTCTAATAGGGATCACACTGATTGGTTGCTAAAAGGATGCTCCCAATAGACCAGAGTGATTTTTCCTAAGAAAATACTGAATCAGGTCTCTCAGCATGGTAGTTTGGCTGATGTGAAATAAAAGGTGTGTTTGTCAGTTTAGTGTCGCTTTTTCCCTCACCTCCTTCTGGGGAGCAGGGCTGATATGATTAGAAGCAGCTCAGACATGCCTTTTGGATTGCCTGCAGCAATACTAGCAGGAACTTTGTTTTTTGGTTTCCATTTTTAAAGCTGGGCTTGGTTCCTTCCAGTTCTGCATTTCTGTCACTCTTCTGAAGATTGATCAGCTCACTGAATACACAACTACTAAAGCATTGCTTAAAATAGCCTCAGATTTCTGACTCAGTTCACAAACCAGTGAGTGAAAATATTTAGTTAAATATACCTTGGGTGCTTAAGCAGCAGACAAAAATGTTTGTAAATAACCCTGAAAAATAACTAGGGACCTCTCTGGAAAGTCAGAAATGAGGGTTTCTGCACTGGCTGAGAGCCTGCAGAAGTTGATTAATGGTTGTGACTGCACTAACAGTTAGGAAGAGTTTAAGTTGGAAGAGTGAGATCCACAGCAACATTTGCCACTGTGATGCAGCCCTTTGTGTCAGTACACACCGTCTATGTTGTGCGCACCTTCCCTTTCAGATGTGTGCCAGGGAAAAATGATTCAATACTTTCCATACGGATGATGTTGTGGCCTATGTGAAACACAGAAATGTAAAATACTGAGGCAGGCAAAAGCCTTAATATCGTAGTCTCAAATCACCACCTCAGGGCCTGTGGAAGTGGTACTGAAGAGCTCTGTTTTTCTGGTTTCCTGTTGGAAATGTGTTTTCCATGAATCAAAATGTACTTCTCCATTTGCTGAGTTTGTAAGATCAGGCACTGTTTTTCACTTGAGAACAGATCTTTTGGTGTGAGCCTGTGATTAGCCAGAAGTCCAGTTTTCTCAAGTAAGTAAGTAAATTTTCAACCACCTCTCTGCAGCCTAATTTGCGAAACTCAAACCCTAAGATTTTTCTGATAGCGACCACTGATGTTACCATTTATGAAAGCTTGGGCTAGGAAAAACATTCCAGATCTGACTTACTCCAAGCATGTATGGTCAACAGTCCTGCTATATGTACTAGATTTTATCACAAGAACTTTGCATGGTGGGAACCAGTCTCTTTACAGTACCATCTCCTTTTGCCTCTGGGGCTGCATTCTGGCTTACATTGCATTTCTTACGAGTCTTCTGGATTTATGGTATCTTTGTGCAGACTACACTGGAAATCTCCATAGCATCTGGACCTCCATCAGCTTTCTTTAGCAGGGTCCATGGCACAAAGGGAAATTCTGGTTTCCCTATTTTGCTTCAGAAGTGCTTTATTCTTGCTGGAAAAGCCCGTCTGGACAGTGTGCCAGTTCTCTTTGGTCTGAAATAAACTGCTGCCAGCTGACAGTGCAGTGGGCATATAGTTTAATGGTACTGGTATTATGACAAATGTTGTGTGATGCTAAATTAGGTCTGCCAAGGATTGATATGACTTTTATCTCATTTTTAAAATACATATAAAAGTGTCTGTGCTATAGAACTGCCTCCTTTGGCAGATTTATTGGTGCATTTGGGAATAATGGTGCCATATGATGATTATAAAACTATATAAAGCATCCTTTATTGTTCATTACCATTGCTCTATATTAACTCACAATTATCTCCTGATGCATTGCAATTGCAAAAGCCGGGCCCCTCCATATGGGAGTCTGAACAATCTGATCTCATTTGGACAGTAGATGGTTTGCAGAGGAATATACTCTCACTTGTTTTCATGCAGAGGCAATGGCTTGTCTTCCAGTAGCTTGCAGAGATTCCCACAACCAGTGGAAATGAGTGGTGGGATGTTTTTCTACGGGCAACTCATACGCAATCCATGTTGCAGATATCCTGATGTTCCCAGGCAGTCAGAAGGGCAGGGGGATTCCTCAGTACAGGCAACCTGGTCAGCTCAGAACCCACTCAGTGGCTTGAACAGACGCCAAAGCTGAAGAAAATGCCCTTCCTGCAAGGTGATAGTAATGGTGGCACTTCTAAACCTTGCAGGCTTCAACAACAAACAGTTGCCAAATCTACAGCAACTCTTAGCATGTTGCATACCAATGAAGAGGCACTTGAAAAAAATCTGTCAGAATTACGTTAGGGGGAGCTGAGCTCTTTTGTATACCTGGCCTAACTGGTGTGAATTAAACAGCCAAAAAATCCAGCCCTCAGCACCTCAAACCCTTCAGATTTTGACGAGAGGCAAATCCCAGAGATATGCCTGAAAATAACCTTCATTGCCTTCAGAAGGATCGGGATAATGCCATTAGCACCCCAGTTGCTCTTCCTCCTGTTGGAGAACACGTATATGTGGGAATTGCCCGTTGATTTTTTGAACATCAAACTTGCATCAATTAAATATCACAGTGTACTGGGATAGTTCCCTCACTGCTTGTGACTTTTGTTTGCATGTAAGACATCTGGCTCTGTGAATGCAGCATCAGTTTGATTTTTTTTAGTTGCTTCTTTTTCTTTGAGTGCAACAAATCCCATCTTGAATGCCTTCCCCCCAAAGCAGGAGTGCACATCTATGTCTCGTAGCCATGAGTGCAGTGGCACTCTGATTGCATTTCATGTGGCCAGCTGATAATAACATTTTATTGAATTGCTGCATAGATTAAATCCCCTCAGCCATGACAATTAAATACGAAAAAATGTGTATGCCATTTACAAGGATAATATTTAATCAGGAATAGACACAAACATAAGTCATCAGCTCAGAAAAAAAAACAGTCTTTGTATAAATTCAATTGTACTCGTTCCAGCTGTTTGCAGCAAAAATAAAGGAGCATTTTTCATAGATATGACAACTTCAAGTGAGCACCGTTGAATTGGACCAAAAGCAGAACTTTCAGGGCATTTTAGGGACCCCACGTCACTGCTTATTGCTGGCAGCTGTGGAAAATAACTAAGCAATGGCAAAGGCTGGGTCACTAGCTGAACACTGAAGGTGCTGAGCAATGTGAGGCTTGAGAATAAGGCACAAAAAAGTTGCATCTCACTATGAATTCAGTTTGCAGATATGCATGGAGGATAGCATTAGCTGCCGTGCTCTGGTCCTCTCATGCTGGCTACAGCCCCCTGCCCACGCAATGGAGCTGAGACTCTGTGAGGGATTGATGCTTTAGTGGAGGCAAGGCTGGAACTCATTGAAACAAACTCTTTTTCATGCAGCTTGCTCCCATTAAGGACAGCATAGAGAGCACTGGGCACTTGGCTGCATTTTTGACAGTCAATTAGTATTAATCAAACCCAAGACATAGAGATAAATTATTAAGAAAAGTCAGAAATGAATAGCAGAAGGAAGTCTGCAGGGGCAGCATCAGTCTGGAGATGTTCCAGTTGTTTTCAAGTTTACCATAACCTCTTTGGCAAAGAAAACAAGCTGGATGTTTCAGGCTGACAGGTTTAGTTCCGTGAGATGACACTCCAGCCTGGCTGGAGACAAAAGCAGGAGGAAGTTTCTCATTGAATCTTTGCTCTTGTCTTCAGGGTATCTAAGAATTGCAAGTGAGTATGCGTTAAGACCCCTCTAGCAGCATCTCTCAATCTGCCGAAGATTTCCCCCAAAAAACAAGACTCATAAATTAATTCGTTTTAAATCCATTCAATCTGTTCATTTGCTTCCAAACTTTAGTTGTGGTCCCAAGCACAAAAGTCTGAGTGGGATGCAATCTTTGTGGCAGCAACCTTAGGACTTTTCCAAAATTAGTATTATGTTAACTTGACAGGGTCTTTTGCCTTCGTAAACCCGTGTTAAGAGAGGTTAATTATCTCAACCTTTTATTCTTTATTAAGTCATTTCCTCTCACCTGCTGAAACTGATTTTGACTGACAGGCCTGTACACAGTATTCCCTTTAACAATTTTAAGGCCTGGATCCTGTATTTATTTTATTCTGGCCTTTTGAGACCTGGATGAGTTCCAAGGAGTGCTGAAAAATCAATGCTGATTTTGCTGAGTGCCCCTTGGCCACCTCTTTCTAAAATTCTTGGCTGTGAAGTAAGCTACTGCTCTTAATATGTCTGACTTGAGTAAATGAACTGGTTCAGCCTAGATGGGAACAAGAAACATTAGTTTCACCTTCCTAGACATTTACCTCAATGAAGTTTCAGTGCAGATCAGCTAATGATGCTGAAATCAACCACTCTGCTAAAAAGACAGGAAAATGAATTTACATCCTCAAGGAGACCTTGTGCATCTGTGTAAGCCTCAGTCAGGAAGATATGCACACATTTACTCAGAGGAAATGCTCAATCACTGTGTTATACAAGCAAGAGCATGAATGACAACACACAAACAAGTGATGCGTGTGAGCGTATTGAACACAGCAGCACTTTTCCTGGAGTGGTGGCAAAGTGCTCTTTCTTACTAATCCCTTTCAGTCTTCTACTGAGCAGAGATGCATTTTCAAAAAGTGCAAAAGGTAAAGTTCAGGCAATTTAATGTGGTATTGAATCAAAGATGGGGGAGCGTGGGGAGAAAAAACTCTAAACATTCTTCTAGGAGAGGAAACTAAAAGTGCAGTATATGCCACCAGTGGAGAGGGACATCAACTGGTTCTCTCTCTGAGGGTCTATCTGCAACCCAGTGTGGCAATGCAATTTGTGTCGATGTGCCCAAGATCTCACTGCACACACAGTTTTGGATCTTGTGGTCACAGAGCTGCAGTGAACAGTGCTAAGTAACCTGTTAAATAATAGTAATTAAGACCATGGGATTTCTTACTGTTGCTGCCAACTTTATATATTGAATTAGTAAAACCTGAAATTTTGATTTATTTGTAATACTTAGTGTGTGCATCAAAATAGAAACTATCCTTCTTTGGCTTCAGCTATTTGCATGCCACCTAGACTTGTCTCGTGACCTTGAAACCCAAGGAAAATGCGCTTCTATTGTCATCAATCATTCTTCTGCAAATGAACAGGCTCTCCTGAGTGCTAGGACAGCTGCAGGACAGGCAATATTCTCCAGTCTGTAAGAATGACTTGCCTTGCTTTGGCAAGCTGGCACACTTAGTATGTGAGGGAGAAAAAACAGGTAGATCAGCGACTGAACAATGCCTATAGTAAGCAGTATAAAATAGGTAAGTACTTCAGTAGTTCTGGTTCTGGTAAAGAGGGAGCTACAAAATCCCCTTGTAAACTGCTGCACAGCAGTGAGGTGCCAGTGCTGTTCTTTAGGGTCCGAGACACTCATTAGTAGGGAGCTACGGCCCTCCCAAAACCTCAGCTTCCCTGGGGTTTTTTAAGTGATGAAATCTGCTCAGTGTCACCTTGCTTTCTCTGCATCCTCACTGCTGAAGTCTCCTTGGACCACCAGGCATGCACACTGACAATAGGCTGGAAGGAGGTGACACAAAAGGGAAAGCAAGTTACATCCATATTTTTTTGGCCATTAAAATCTGCCTTTTCTTAATGATTTTACTTGATAACTCACATACTTTGTTGTTACTGAATAGTCAATGGAGTCTCAGTTTAAAGCTGGGGGAAAACTATAGCAAGTCAGATCCCTTCTACAGAAGAAGTTATGACTTCAGTCATAGCCTAGCTACAGCTTTCTGCAGGTACTCAAAATATTACAGGTGTAGCTGGTGTAAAAGAACATCTCTGACATCAGGCTTTAAGTGAGACTGAATGATACCTTATTTTCTTCCATAATATTAGTAGCATATTTCAGAGAGTGGAGCTGCTCTCTCAAGAAAAAGGGAAAAAGAGACACAAAGCAAAGTAGCAGACAGAGCAATGTAGGTTCCCGTCTGAGGGTAAATAGGTCACGTTTAAGATGTCAAGGGGGACTTGGGAGATTTATGTTCAAGCCTCTCTGTAAGCAACTTTTTGCGTATCCAGGAGCAGGTCCTTTAACCTCCCCGTGTTTCAGTGACCTGTTTGTAAACCGCAGATATTTTTTGCTTAATTTGGGCTTGATGATGCCAGTGGATTTTTCTCATGTGACCTCAGCAAGTGCTGCTCATCTTCTCAGGCTGTGAGATCTTCAGGAAGGATTATTAATGTATAATTGACTTACAAATATCCTTTATGTGTTTGCACAGCATCTTGCAAAGTCTAATCCTGATGCTACCATGTGGGGTCTTAAAGTGCTGCCAAAATACATGTCATGGTCAGTCAAATATGATGCTATCATCTTTCCCTGTTACCCTCTACTTCAGTTTTATTTTTACTGGAAAACTGAAGTATAAATTGCTATGTAGCATGTCTGTCTGTGTATGTATGAATGTACATGTAGTGCTGTGATAAGTAAGTAGGAAGCTGTTAGTTTCCTAGGAAGTTAGGAAGTAGGAAACTATTAGTGGGACAACCGTTATAAAACACAGAAATGTTTGTGTTGGAAGTACCCAAGCATTTCCTAATAGGCTGTGCTAAATTCCTAGGCAGAGAAATGAAAATGTGTACTTGATTTGACAAATCCATGAGTGGCTATGCAATGAACTGCTAGAATAGTATTTTATCCTCATCTAGAAGAGGACAGCTTTGCTCTTGCTGTTGGAGAAGGCCAGGTTGAAAATCATGTAGGAGCTCTTGTGCCTCTTTTCCTGCCTCTGTGTGTGTGTTTGTATGTAAGAGAGAGAGAGTTGCTATGGTGAACAAAGGGTAGAAAGAACTCTTGCTTTTTCCCCACGAAACTGTAATCTTATTCCTCCTGATGCTGCCTCTTGTCTGAAAGAGATATATATATATATATTTATGCAATATATACACATATATATATATATGCATGAAGTCACTCGCATGCACACAAAGCTACTCTGGAAAAAGGGATATGTGACTTGTCACCATGTAAAGCAATGGGCTTCTAAAGCCACGGAGCTAATTTTTCGTGAATAGCTCAGCTGGTGACATTAGTTGGCTATGTTTCCAATTTAAGCAAAGCAATCACGGGAGGACTGGATGAATCAGAAAAAGACTTCCAGATTATTAGCATTTTAATAGCAAAATGAGGATGATGGTCTCCCTCCCCCTGCAATGTTGATGTGGAGGTGCAGCATGTGTATGAAGGACTGGAACCTATTATATTAAACCCATCCTTTTTAGGCACTGGAAACAAAAATGAACAGGGGCATCTTTTTGATTTAATAACCTACTTTTTTTGTTTACTGTTTTGTTAAAATAGATACAGTGAGAAGAGTTTGATCTCACTGCAGGAAATTTTAGTAAAGATAGAGCAGGTTTCAGCCTTGAGTTAATTTTTCCAAAGCCAAATTTCTTTAAGTGCTTAAGCCTGTGTACTGCAGCACATTCCTGCCTTTGCAGTGAGCTTGGGAAAATGCTTTACCTCAGGTTCATATCAGGACTGGAGAAATGCTCCTCAAACTGAACTCACAAATGAAGCTGCTGAGAAGTTTATACAACTGCATATTGTTTTCTACTGGGGACTGACAGTAAGATGAAAGGCGAAGGGAAGCATTTCAATGATATTTCAGAATTTCATTTTGAAATACAGGTGACTTCAGAATATAATGGTACTAATTTTTTAGACTGGGATGTTTCAATGTACTGCTTCAAAATGACTCTTTATTTTAATCTATATCTCTCAAACAGTAGCGTTTGACTGTATTAAGTCAGAACTGACTTAACTTCATTTTCATAGAATGAACCATCACCAGATATAGACCAGATAAATATGGTTTAAAGTAAGGAATCCCTGCACACTTCACTCTCCAGTGCCCGGGTTATTCTCTTGCCTCCTAGGATACACATCCAATTTCTATTTTTGCCCGATGTGTAAACATATAAAAAAAAGACTGGAGTCCCTGGCCCTTTTTGACCAAAATACCCAAATATGGATACATCTGGATCTGAATATGGCAGATGCTTGCTAAAAAATTAACGTCTTCCAGCACTTTCAGACACAGGTAACACGGGTCCATGTGGAGAACCTGGTTGGCAAATCTCTTCATCCATATTGTCATATTGTATCTTACTTGTGAAACACAACAGGGGGAAATGGTCTCAGTGGTCATTAAATATTATTGCTGTAATCTTTGTTCTATGGGTTTGTGGCTTTTTTATTTTACAAAGGTCAGCATTAATTCAGCAATTTTCTTGCCTTTATTCCAGTAAAAACCTTACCATATTCATTTGTTCCTTCCAGTTTATTATTCCTAGTCTGATGTCTGCTGTTCAATGCTTAATGGAAATCCTGAGAAATATGATTTCCCACCTGTCTGTGTGAGTTTAATAGTTACAGCAGTTTTGAGTAATTTCTTCACCTGCTCTGTTCATAATTACAGCTGTACCTAAATGTAATGTGCAGTCAAGATAAAGTCAAAGGAGCTCTACCAATACCCTGCTGCCTTTTACTTTCAAAGTTAAGGACAACTGGAGTATGAGTCTTTTTAACTTTTGCAAACATTTCAGATTATATTTTCTCAAAATATATTTTTTAGCTGTGTCACAGGTGGGAATGGGGGCCTTTAGACAAAGTTTATTAAAGAAGTCTTGTCCTTGAGTCACGATGTGCAGGAAGGACCCTTGCTTTCTAAACTCCTTCTCAGAGAGGAGATTAGGTGTGGTTGGATCCAATCTTAGCCTCAGATTTTGTCAAAAGTTTAAATATAAGGAATTACAGAGATGTGATTGAATAATTTTGTCCTCTAGGTTTTAATGATGGCAAATTTAGAATATTTATCAATTATTATTACAAATGATCAGACAAAAAACTTAATAGAATTATTTGCTACACAATATAAACACCAAAACTACTAGTAGTACAGGATAAGATAGGATAGTGCACTATATTAAGGCAATTTTTGAAACAATTATATTAAAACTAGCAAAAAGAAAGAACTGTTAATCAGAGATTGATGTAACTCACATACCAATGCTCATGGGGAGATCTCTTTCTCTCACCCTTGAGAAGTATCCTAGAGGGAGGTCCCCACCCAAGTGAGAAATCTCCACTCATACACCCAGAAAGGGTTATGTTAGAAGAACCTTACTCTGTGAAAGGGGACTAGGCTTTTGTAGTATAAAGTGACTGACTGACAGTCACCTGACTCTGATGGTTGCCTCATCATTAGGATGTTAATTTGAGGTTGAAGTCAGACTGGTTTCAAAATGGCCTGGCAATCCTCTCAGCCCACCACTGATACATTTGCAAATAGGGCATTGTCTTTGTCACATTCCCGGGTGGATGTTCTGCCACAAACTGGGACTAACTCTGAGCTCAGTCATAGCCTGGCTGAGCAAATCAGTGATGCTGAGGTCTCCATCTGGATAGGACACAATCCTTTTTTAAGGGCTGGCAGTGGCATAAATGCCACTGAGGAATGCCACATATTGAAAACCATGGTGACAAAGTCCCATAGAAGTGCTTGAGTGCAGAGGCATCTGTCTTTTTCTCTCTTTGTCATGCCAGGTTCACCCTGCCTTGCCACCCTGAGTCTTACTAGGGCTTTTAAAATTAGCTTTGACATTTTAGGTGGCTTGCTTCCATCTAATGAGCATGGCAGCTTCTCTAACGAACATCAGAGCTGTGTGCCGACTCAGCTAATTTGATTGCGTTTTATGCATTAATCAAAACGCTCATAGTGATCTGACCTTGACTAGGACATAATGATGTTGAATGCTGGTCTGCACTTCCCTTTCAGTGCTGTGGTGGGGTGTTGCAGTGAAGGTCTTCTGATCAACAGTCCAACATGCCCTCTGACCCTTCCTGTAACATATATTCCCTGACAGTGTTGACCCTCTGCTTTATTCACAAAAGCACAATTCCTCTTTCTTCCTCACCTGCAGGTATCAGACCCTGATAGTTTATTTCCCACCCCATCTTTTGGGTCATCGTGTTGTGAAACTTAAGAAAAGCCCTGAGAAAAACAAAGTTCACTTGGAAACTGTAAGAGTGCATTTATTCAAAGGGAAGATTTCTTCCTCACTTTTGAAATTAAAAATGGAGAATATTGCCTTAATAGTTCAGATGAACTACATCCTAAAAGGATCTAGTTTTGCTTTCTTGACTATAAAAGAAGCTTGCCATAGTCCATCTGTGACTATTGGCACTGTGAATGTCTGAAGTTAGTTGCAATTCTGTCCATGTCAGTCCAGCTGCCTCATGTGTTTCCACTCATGACAGTCAAGACCGGATTTAGGCCTCTCAATATTCCTGTGATTTTTTTTTGGGTGTAATTTCTAACCATGAGGGCAAAGACAGGGATGAGTTAAGTGACCTCCCTAAAACTGCATAGTGGCTTAAAATTGAACTGCACCCACCTTTCCATTCTAAATAAATAGTTTAAGGCTGGGCTCAGAAAAGACTGAGAGCTCAGTGGACTTGGAGAAAACTTAGACCCTGAGGAAAACTTTGATCTTGGGTGGCTTTGTTTGGAGTTCTGGAAGCTGCACATCGAAGCTGGGAACCTCAGCTTTAATCCCAGGTTTGTCTCTGAGCTGACGAATCACCTTGTGTAAATAATTTCTATTACCTGTTTGTATTTCCCTTTCCTCAATCTGTCTGTCTTATCTAACTAGAGAGGAACAGCTCTCTTTCACTCAGCACTTTGAGGCCTACAGTGTCTGTTGAAGCTGCTAGTTGCTACTGAAATGTAAATATCGATTATGTAGAGAATACATTAAAAAGCTATTACAGCTGCAGATGGGACAGTCTGAAGGACAAGCAGTTCAGCTTTGGAACATCTCTGGGATGCATAAAGAACTTTTGAATGCTTTTGAAAAAAAGGCATTATGTCAAAATGTCCATTTTTCTTTTAAACAAAACAGAAGTTTTTTGTATTAATTTCCTTTGTTTTTTGTTTCTATTTCTGTGAAAAAAAATCAGCAAAAAGAATTGCTGCTTGTTATCTTTCTTTACATAGAAAATTTTGGATGCATTTGCAACTTTAAGGTGCTTTCTAATGGGCAGGTTATTTTGTTCAAAGCAAAGTGAACCCTCCAATGTGAAAATTGCAAAAGCAATCCCAGCTCACAGATCGTTCAGGGCCCTGAATGTCATGTGTCACATATTACATATGACATGGCATATTCAAGCTATTGCAGTTTGCCCTACTGTAGCCATCCCATGAGTTCATCTGCCATTTCTGTCCATCCTGGCTTCTGCCAAACACTCTAACCTCCCTGAATGCTCCTCCTTCTGCTTCCCCTATCTGTCCTTCCCTATGCCCTGTATATCCCAGATGTTTAGGGCTTATAGTTATCTTGCCTAGAACACAATATTGTAGGGTCATGTTACCTATGCATGTGTACTGGCAACTCCCTATAATTTGCCTCTGGCCTTTGGTCTTACACACATTTTGTTCTCATCCTGCAGGCAGAAGCCTTTGCTCCTGTCTCACCCCAAAGGGGTGCTAGCAACTGCAAAAGTACAGCTGCAAAGAAGAATAAGGGCAGCAGTAATTCCATAGTCTGAAATGGAATAACTGGCTTGACTGAGTGAGGCCAACTATTGATCTTTGAGAGCTCACTGCCACAGAGATCGTCAGCACTTCAGCAATTAGCTGCTGATCAGGGTGAGCAAAGATTGGCAGAATGAAACCCGTGACTTCTTCTGTGCAGATAAGCCACTTTTTTTTTCTTTCAGTGCCACAATCTCCAGGAAGTATAATTTTCTGCTGGCTTTGAAGGCCTGCATGTTTTTCAGTCAGTTTTTTCTTTCCAGTTCCTGGTTGGCACTTTGCAGTTGAGCAGTATTCCCAGGGGAAAAACTTTAAGAGAGTTTGTGAGAGGAGAAATAGAGATGTCTGAAAATTGACAGGATTCTGGCACACATGAAATTAAAATATTTCCCTTCCATAGCAGTGCTCTTGTCAATGCAAGACTGACATCCAAGCATAACTTGGAAATTGAGACCTCATTACCACTTCTCTGAATTGGTGTGTTGAGGTATATCTCTTTCAAGTGTAGGCATGTAGGTGTGACTGTAGGTAGTTTCTGTGTGCCACTGACTGGTTCGTCTAGGGGTCCATCTCTCTGTATCTACACACAAGACCAGAGATATTGTTGCACTGCCATTGCTGCTTCACCAAGGAGCATTTTCTCTACTGTTTTACACTCTACTACTTGAATTCCATCACAAAATTTAGTTGTATTTTGGCCCTGAGTCTCTTCAAGAAATATGTGAGATTTCTGCTCTGTAATGAGAGAAAAGTACTTCAATCTGTTTGACATGGGTAACATTTTAAAAATACCCCCTTTCACTATTTGGTTTTTTTTTTTTTTTCGAAATTCTTTATTCTTTTCTGGCTTAAATAAAAAATATAAGCTTCACATGCTAGAGATATTCTTAAAACGTTTGGAGCTAGGTGGGGACAGAAAGCTGAAGGACTAGAAAGAGAGAGCAGTTGTTGATTCTTCTCAGGGTAATAAGGAAAAATAACCTGGATATCAAACCGCCAAAGAGCAGAAAATTAATTGCAGTTCCTTGTAGGAGAAGAAGAGCATTGTTAGACTGAGGGAGTCGTACAAGCCATGTAAAAGACAAAAAGCTTATTGTAGCTTGTACTTTGCATGTAGTTTGTGTCTTTCTCCTGTGGGCTTGCTAGCTCACCTCTACCTTAAGCTTCCTCTACTGCTGGCCATCTTATCACTCTGCTGGGCATAAAGTGGTTCCATCATGTGCCCTTCAGTAAAAGGTAGTTCCTGCTCTGAGGGATTTACCATCTTAAATAGGCAAGAGCTTAGAGGAGAAAAAGGCACAGGGATGCACTGTTGTGTCAGCCAGCAGGTCAGCAATGCAGCTGGGCACACGAGTCAGGTCTCATCTCCCTCTCCGTGCTGCCTTCACAGGGCAACAGGGTCACCAATAAAACCAATTTGGAAAATTAAGCTGTTAAATATAAACGTGATTTAGCTTTAATGGCAGTGGAAAGCTGGGGAATGGATTGTGTCTGAGAGGGCTGTGTACAGCTATGTTTGAAAAAAAGTTGTTTCTCTGGAACAGAAATGATGGGAGATTGCAAACATTGAAAAAAAACATCAAACCTACAAAAAATATTACGGCAAAATCCTGTACAAGCACATACAAAGCCTGCTGACTTGTCTTTTCATGCAGACTGCGTTTTATGCAAATAAAAGTGGGGGGAAAAAAAAGCAAATCACCTCAGAGAGAATGAGCAACTAATGCACATTGAATATAAAAATCCATATGAGCTATTTTCTTTTCTGGAAGTTATAAAGGTCATTGAATCCTTTGAAGATTAATTCTCTTTTTAAAAATCCCAATTCCCCCAGATGCGATCAAATTGTTTCTTACAGTGACCACAGATATAATCTTAGAACCAAATGCTGTATTGTGCATTTGTCAGAGCTGCAAATCACTGGCCTAGCACGGTGTTTCCGAAGCATGGATGCAACCTTGCAGCATGTTCTTGTTTGCTGTCTGCACTCACTGCTTGTGTTTAATGGTGTTGGCACCTTCCCTGTTACCTTTGCTAAGAATAGTTTTGAGTGAATAGGACAGCTACCAATGTCGAGCCCCAGCTCAATTTCTGAGTCAAACGTATCTTTTCCAAGTCTGGGTGGAAACTAGAGTACAATTTTTGTTCCACTCTCCACATAAAAGTGTGTAAATCTTGCTTTTCCTCTCCTCTGTTTCATTTGGCTTCAGGTTTCTTTATATTGCAGATGGAGTCCTTTTCTGTGTAAAGCAAAGTGATGGTCTCTAGATGCCAAGTAGCAATGCAAATGTCCCTCTCTTCACCTGTCTCCCTTCCCTGGTTACACAAATTGACCTTCGCTATTTCATCTGACTTGGATGAATGGTGATTGCAAGGAGACAGCATATCTGAGGGTTAAACCCCCACTAAATCATGTGGGTTTTTCTTTCTGCTGACTTTTGTTCCCGTTGAGTGCACTGATTTTGTAAGCTTTTCTGCATAGCTCAGAGTGCTGATTGCATTTGAGATTCCTGTGTGATCATGTAAGTCCAGGAGCTGGTGTTTTTAAGAAAGACAACAAATATTGTGTGAATCATGAGAACTGAGGCATGGTGGTGTCTTAAACCTCATCCCAGTGAAATTGATACAAATTTACATATGAACACAGATAAGCCACTGCCAACAGCTTTGTGGGGTGTACAAGGTACTGGACTGTGCCTCTAGTTTCATCCAGCATGGTCTTTTATGGAGTAAATAAATTCTGGTCCTGGTCTGGCCTTGATAATGCTAAATTTCTACAGTTAGTCCTTCTCTCATTCAAAGACAAGAAAGGATTCCCATGGAGCAAAATCAAAGGCTATAAGAATGGAAAGGTCTATACGTCAAAACCCCCCACCATCCTCTTGAAAGTGGTTGAAGCTACTGTCTCCATCAGCAGGTGTTCTCCAAGGGAGAGCCTCCTCTCTGTTAAATTCTTCATCTCTTATTTTGTCCTGAATATATCCAGCTTCAGCTATTTTAGCCTCAATTTGGGGCACTGTGCAAAGGCTTGACCTATTTATTAGTCCCTCAAGTTCAGCCCACAAAATTGAAAAGACCTAACCATGCCAGTCACTTTGAAATATTAGGCCAATTTATATAGCCAGAAACCTAACAATAAAAAGAGTGGAGTATTTGCTCACTTTTCTCTTCTTGCTGAATTTTATTTCTACTTGATTTTGATTTTTAAAAATAAATCCACAACCCCTGTAAATTTTATTCATCCTGTGTCCTTAACCGAGTTCTCTAGTTTTTCCTCACTCTTAGATAGCAGGCTGATGATGTGACCTACATATTTGACATAACATCAATGAAGAAATAATGAATTGAGACCTTCTTTAGTGATAAAGCCCATTTTTTAGGATGGACAATTGGAATGTGTCGGCTCTGATTGCTACATCAGGTGATAGCAGGTGCTTTGTCATCTCTAACTTTTATTTTCAGTAACAATCTCTTCTGCCTTACGGGATCATTTGTCTTCTGTTGGTAAATTCCCATCTGCACTCAAAATGAGTTTTCGGTGATGTATCGATGGATGGATATAGTCAGCCTCTGTCCATTTAGTCTTCGTCTATGTTTGTTCCCATGTTTTTTTGTGTCACAAATTACAGAAGAGGTCTGTTTACAAAAACACCTTTGTTGTCATTTTTATGCGCATCAATTTATCAATATTTTTTGCTTCCCGAATGATGTTACATTTGCAGAAAGAGAAAACATTTTCATTAGAATAAGGAAGATACTCATAAGTAATCTCAGGATTTCTAGAGAGTTGTGGGACCAAGTTGATCAGATTCGTGTATTCAGCCCATTTAAAGTACTTCAAGAAATAAAATATTAGTAAAAAAATTTTGATGCAAAATCAGTTGGATTTCACTGAAACTCAAAAGTCCGTATTCTAAAATTTTTTAATAAAAATGATGTAGCCTTTTGGGGGCTGATTCTTCAAGTATGAAAGCAATCCTAATAATCTTCTTTGGTCCGTCAGTCCAAATCCATATAGCTGCCTATGCAGCTTTTCATGATGCCGAGCTACTGTGAGAAGACTGAATAAGTGATTACATATGTCTTTTCATTCCTTTTCAGGAAGGAAGAACCCATAGGAGTATTTAGCAGGAAACAGTTCTTGTGCACTCAAATAACTGTGCAAGGATGCAAGTGCTGGAGGAGTTATGGCACAACTCCCAAGATTGCTCGTGATTACATGGTTGTCAATCATGGAGACTGAGTGATTCCTGGCTAATGGTGGGGTTGTTCCAGTTGTGCTAAATTTTACTTATGTAACCTCTTCCAAAATAGCTTTCACCTTAAAGCTGCTGCACAGCCAGACTGACATGCAAGAGGGCAATATGACAAAAGAAAAATACACAAAAATACACTTTTAGTCTAAAGTATAGACCACAAGCAAATGCCATTTCTGTGTATCACAGGTAGATTTCCTTTTAACTCAGTTTTATCTCTTTTGGAAAAGCTTGTTTTCCTTTAGCCTTTTAAATGTCATGTTTTAACAGCATTACTGTAGCCAGCACTACTAGTTGCAGAACTTTTAGGACCGTATGTGTATATACATCTTACCTCTGTGCCACAACTCCAGACCCTAGATCCACAGGCTAGTTTCAGCCACTCTCAGGACTAATTCCCAAAAAGTTTTTCAAGTGCTTTGTTTTTACTGAAGTAAGTATCCTTCATGAACTCTGCTCCCCTAACACCATTCATTTCCATTCTACTCCCGTTTGCAAGGGTCTAATCGGTGCTACCATTCTTAGTCACCAAAATTTGTACATACAAAACTCTTGAATTGTTTTTTCTAATAATTAGATAGTAAACTATAGAAAGAGTAATTTCTTCCCTCTGATATCTGGTTACTAACTCTCTAGTAACTGCTAGGTGCTGTGATATTAAGTGATGGTTCTTCAGGATGTTTAATTATCCCCCAAAAGGACCCAAAGTGCTACTAATGGATCCTCTGGCTCATGACACACATTACTATTAGGCTCTTTTGCTTCTGATTTTTATTCCAGTAACACAAAAAAATGGCACAGGTCCTGCAAACAGAGGAAATTTTTGCAACATGATCTCAGCCCACTTCTGCTCCCAAACTGGAAGATTTTTGCAGTACGCTGATCTTGAGTCGTTCTAAATAGGTCCCTTTCAGGGCTTGCTTTGCAGTGCAATGAAACTGCGGGTGCCTTTCGTTCTTTTGTGTCATGGAAAATCGGGTTACTGTTTCAAAGCCATTCCCCCCTGGCTGTTTTAGGTAGCTTCCCTATTCATTCCAGTCCTTACACATGTTGCTACCCTGCCTCCCTCCACAGGGAGAAAGCAAATCCCTGACAGTGACAAGCTGCTGCTGAAGACTTCTCTCCTTGGAGTAGTCCAATTTCTTGCACAGGTGTGTCCTTCGTCCTGATAGAGAAATACAGTGAAAAGTCTGAATTAAATAGCAACAGAGTCTGAATTAAAAGCCAGTCATGAACATCAAGTACCTTTTCTGGACAACGTTGGCAAAGATGGTCAGTTGTCTCAAAGCTGTTTTTTATTTCATTTTTACATCTATATGGATTTTAATTGCTGTAGTTTGAAATACATCTAATCTGATTCCTGGTGACATGGTGTGTCTGGTGAAAAATGGGGATGATAACTTCCCAGGGAACGGCTAGTGTTTCAGACCAACTGCTCTGTTAAATGTCTTGTCTGCCAGATGTATTTCAGAGCTGCACTGCTGCATTTTATAAACCATGGAACACAGTTTGTAAGAGCAATCATCTTCCCAAATTGGTCATTACCAAAGTTAATGACCTGTTTATTAGAACATCAACCTTGGCTTTGCCTCATGCTGTTAATTAACAAATCTGTCATTAACTGCTGGTAGCCATGACTTTGTGCATGTGTATGTTTGAGGGGGAAGAGGCTAGGGATCCTTCATTAGGCATATTTAAGGTGGTATCCCTGTATATTGGTAAGACACCTTCCTATATGATTCTCACAGACTGCACCATTTACATGTTGTCCACGAATTTGTCTAATCCCTTTAGGGACCTGCTATGTTTACTGTTTTAATCAAGTTCTGTATCAGTTTGTGCAGGTGCTCCCTAGTTCTTTTATGTGATATATTCTCAACAAGTGGCAGCTTTGCACTGACTTTACCCCTGCTATAGCTGTGATTTGTGATCACTGTGCATTGGGAAGTGCACCCAGAGGGACAAAGGGCTAACCTCAGAGTAAAAAAATTTTTTATTATCAAAATTTCTCCCTGCAATAAAATTGTTTGTTATGCAAGAGGTACCCATAACTAATTGGCTATTTGTTATTTTCAAGAAAAATGCAATCTACAATAGTGAGGTCTGGCATAACATCTATCTTCTTAGAGAGGGTTTTGAAAACCATAATTCAGGTGAGAATTACAGGTTTTATCCGCCTTTGTTGAGATAAATGTATTTTGCCACTCCTCTCAGCCTCTAGTGCTAATTACAGTGTCATAAAATGCCCTGGATTAATGAAGTTTCGAAATATATATATCCATTTTGGGCCCTTCCTTGGTTTTGCCATGAGCTCTTCCTCCTCTCTGCAAGTGAGTCCCATCTGTATGACTGCGCAGGTGGAGACCCCAATTGAGAGTGACTTATCAAGAGGTCCTTTGAGTAATTCCTGGCATGACAGATTCAAGAAGAAAGCCCATCAAAGGAGTTTGTGATCTAGAGGCAACCTTCTGTGAGGTGACTGAGTTGGTCTCATGACCATTTTCCCAAGAGAAAGATCTCCCTACCCCCAGCTGTTATCCATGCATTTCTCTACCTGTCTTAGCACCCATTCCACCTGGCACTGATCTAGTTCATCTCACTGACCCACAGTGAAAATAGATATATTTTCCACTGTCAGAACTGACTTGAGGAGGGTCTAGCAAACACCCAGTCCACATGGAGACAATGGAGTAAGTGTGGGTGAGCACACGGCATGGGAAGGACAAACAGAGGTGAAGGGGATCTGGCGATGGTGATGCACCAGGTGGCTTGAGCCAGCCTGTAGCAGAGCTCCCTATAACAATGAACTCTTAGACAAAATAATGAACTCAATAAAAAATACCTCCTTGGGCAGATACCCAATTTTAAATGTGACAGGAATCTGGTTAACAAGACTACTTATGTATCTTAGTATTGGTTTTCTGTACATGCTGAGGCAATTTGGTATCCAAATCCCTCTCAAATCACCTGAAAATTAAGTTCCCCTGAGTACAATTAAAAATGTCCACCTGAGAACTGTATTGGCTGAGAGTGCAGATAACATTTTCAAGGTCACAGAGGAAGGCAGAAGCTAAACCTTCCCCAGTTCAGGGGCATCCTACCTCCATGGCACAGATAAGGAAGGGAGATGACACTAAGGTTGCCACACAGAGTGCTGCGGTTTTCAGACTCTGTAAGGATTATTAGCACCCAGAGCATTTTCTACAGAGAATCACTGAGCAGTCCTTTTCCTGGTGCACTGGATTAGCCAGGAGTTAAACTGTTCACAAATAGCATCTCCCTCATACCAATCCTCTCTCTGTGAACTGCAGACTCCCCTTTTCTTCTTTTTTTTTTTTTTTCTGAGGACTTTGCTGTTTTAAAATAATCTGTCTATATTTCAGCAGTGGACAAAGAAGAGAGAAGAGGAATGGACTGATGAGACCAGGGTGTTTCATACAACATTGGCAGATACAAGGCAAAATAAAATGTACATTTTAAGAGTCACTCAGATGAAACCTCAATCCCTGAGCTCACTCAGCTGGCAAAAGATAAACCTTTTGCTTTCCATCAACTCAGGTCTAGTCTTAGTTCAGACCTGGAATAACAAAATAAATGAGGTATTTCAGAACAGGTGCTTCAAAGCTATTTTTACCTTTGAAATGTACCACTGAAAACAACATCATCTGAATAAAATAATAATAAAAAAGAACAAAATAAAAAATATTCTGTTTACCAAGTCATCAAAGAAGGAATGTAGTGAAATACTCAAATCTTGGAAGGTGTCATGGTTTAACCCCAGACAGCAACTAAGTACTGTGTAGCTGTTGGTTCACTACACTGATGGGATCAGGAAGAGAATTTCAAGGGTAAAAGCTAGAAAACCTGTGGGTTGAGATAAAGACAAAGCAAAAGTCACACACACAAGCAAAGCAAAACAAGGAACCAATTCACTGCTTTCCATGGGCAAGTAGGAGTTCAGTGATCTCCAGGAGATCATGTGTGACAGTGACTCGAGGAGATAAACACTGTAACTGTGAACATCTGCTTCTTCCTTCTTCCCTCCTCTTTAGCTACTGAACATGATGTCATATGGCATGGAATATCCCTTGGGTCAGTTGGAGTTGGTTGTCCCAACTGTGTTTCCTCCCAGTTTCCCATGCACCCCCAGCCTCCTCGCCAGCATGGCCATACAAGAAGCAGAAAAGGCCTTGACACTGTGCAAATGCTGCTCAGTAATAGCAAAAACATCTCTATATTATCAACACTATTTTCAGCACAAATCCGAATTACAGCCCCATACTAACCACTGAGATTAACTCTGCCCCAGTCAAAACCAGGACAGAAGGTGAGCCCAGTTTTATGGCACAAAAATTTAAATTGTATTTTTTTGTGACTTTGGTTGGCAGGCGTCTTAGCAAGTCTGAAGTCAGAGGTACCTTGTAGGCTCCAGGCTGCTCTACCACCTGATCAGAGCCCTGGTTTCTTTGGAGGTCTAGTGTGATGCCTTGTATAAACAGCTAAATTAGAGAAAACATCAGAACAACCTGCAGCTTTCACTGGCCACTTGAGCCTTCATATTAATGGCAAATAAGTAAACGATTCTTTCATCATTTGTGGCAAAAATCCCGCCCTTCACATTCAGTGTTTGATGTGCTGATTATAATCAGGCTGCTTACTGAATGTCCTTAGAGCAGGAAAGGGGACAAAATGGAGCTGGCAGTATCATATTTTCATCATCATCACAAGTAAATAATTTTTTTAAAACAGCAGTCTCTTTACCAGCTAGAGACCTTCTCATCTTAAGTGCATCTGGCATTGCCAACAAATCCTGTGTCCTTTCACTTGATTAATCATGGAGTTAAAGAAGTAGTTATTTCCTTGATAAATGAGATATCATATGCATTCATCTATCACAAAACTGCTGTAGACAATCACTGCATCAGCTCATTACAGCTTTTAAAGGTACGTGTGAATACTCTAAGTTAAGAGAACAAAAACTCCAGGTGGAAGGTTAATGGTACTTTTAAAATCAAAGTGACATTGCAGAATAGGTCAGCCACTGCCTTTTAGATTTGGTACGTGCACCACAGGATCTCTCATGAGATGCCATGCCTGGTAATGACAGGCCAGGTTTGCACCCAGTTGTGCTGTAAACTGGGGAACTATCCCTGCTGGAGATGCAAAGCTCTGTGAGTACTGCCAGCTGAGAAAGCACCCTGCCTTGTCATTGCAAAGTGTGACACAAGCCTAAAAGCAGAACACAAAATGTGTCAAACACACATGATATCCCACAGGCGAACTGCCTCTGGAAAACTCAGCAGTCAACAGTACAAGTGATCATTTTATGTCTCCCTTCAGTCTTCCTTGCAGTGGGTAAGAGTGGACCGGTTCAACAGTGATGATAAATGTTCACTTTAGGAGAGGTGATTGTCACTCTACTAGTTTGCTACTCCAAGCCCAGGTGTCTACATTGTTTTCTTTCAAAGGGTTGTCTTTAAAAGCACCACCCTAAGATCATCTCTGTCTTGCTGAGCTATTGGGAAAGATTACAAGGAAATTTTTTATTTCTGCCAGCAGTGGTCATATCAGATAGGCAGAAATCTCTCACCTGCATGTGCACAGCTCCCTGGGAAGTCACAGACCTCACACCTTGCTAACTGATGCTATTCATCTTGATATATTACCTACTACTGAATCTATCTCTGTTTCAAAGCCTTTGGGGAAAAGTGCAGATAAATGGTGAAAGATTTGTTTTCTTTCCCCACGCAGTTCACTCGTTGGTTTGTACAAATGCCTGCAGAATGACTTGAGTCAAGGTGGGCTCTACTTACTCAGAAAAGTCTTGAAGGGACCAGAAGAAATAACCAAACATGTGTCCTAAGAGATTTTTTTCATAATCAACTTAGAGGCTTTTGCTTGCAGGGTCTGTTCAAGATGTGGTAATGATAACTGCAACAGAAAAAGAAGTTTCAACATGAAACAGTCAGGAGAGCACTCTAGGAGAATCATTTTCAAAAAGAAAGACTTGGTTTGCATGCTCCTCTGGATTTCTGAATAGAATTAGCACTGTATATGTGGATAGCAAGGTTTTCTGGAGGGTGACAGTTTTGTAGGGAATATTTATTTTTAGCAATGTATTTCTGAGTTGCAACAAATTCAAAAACCTTCTTGTTCTGAAATTAGGGTGTTAAAGTCTTTGATTTGGAATCATCACAGCAGAGGGAATAAAAGGTCCCAGCTTGGGATAAAATAAAAAAAAAATGACACCTCCTAATCTTTTCGACAAGGACTGTTGAAATATATGAGTTTGGGCACAGTCAAAGTAAGTGGTTAAAGAGGGCAGAGGGTTATGGAAAAAAGAGGATGGTGACAGTGGGACAAGTGGGATATTTAAGACAAGTTCTCCTTCAAATTACCAGAGGATGTTTACTTACGGTTTTCTCTGTCAACTGTAGTAATCCTTCCAGTAACGAAATAGGGAAGAGCTCTGACAGGGACTTCAGGTTGTAGCTTCTTCTCAGGAGAGCTCAGTACTGACAATTCAGGCCTTGATCAAGTGAAGGATCTCAGCCCATCTTCAATTTGACGTTAATGAGTAGTCACATCTTCAAACAAGAGCAGTTTGCTCAAGTCTGCTCTGCAACATGGTCTTAAAGAGCCAAATGTCCTTTCTTTGACCTTGCTAAAAAATTCAGACACATATGTTTTCATAGCGACCCCATTCACAGACCAGAAAGGGCACCTGGAAATCATGAGAGAACAAAGAAGATTTTGATTTCACTGCAGCTGAAGTCAGAGAAGCAATATGCAGAGCTACAAGGAAGAAGAAACAACGCAGGCAGCTCTGCCGGCCGATGATATACCAAAAGACCAAAAGACTTGGACTTGTTTGAAGATTGTCAAGGGATATGAACCCATACACTTAAAAGGACCTGCCTTTTGAACAGAAAACAAAAACAAGCCATCCCTGTGAAAGGAAGGAATAAAAGCAGCTTGATGTGTTCTGACAGCAAAATTAGACAGCAGACACATATAAAAGCCAATGAGCAAACTGTGCAAGTCAAGAAATATGATGTGCCCTGTATTCTTTTAATAGTTTATTACTTAGCAGATTACATGATATTTGACACTGATGCTTGAAAAGCCTCCTGCTGTTTAACAGTACTCTGCAATAAAATGCTGTAATCTGTTAATGCATCACACTGCCACTATAACCCAGAGTTTGTATGGGAATACTTCCCTGCCGTTTAGTCTGTCATTTTGCTTGAAGAAAGAGAAGAAAGTGTGACTTCTCTTCACCCTCTTTTCCCTGATTACATACCCCCAGCCCTGATTGCTGCTCCCTGACATCTTCCTTCTGCCTGGGTTTTCCTTGCAGTTAGCCTTTCCCGGTGTTGCTCAGAGAATGCAGAGGGAATGGTAAGAATACACAGAAAATTGAAGCAGAGGCACCAAGACAGCAATAGGTGGAGGGGAAGTTGCCATTTCCCACATTCAGGGAAAGACGCTGTGCCACAGCAGATGGTGGAGGACCCTCAGGCAGTGGAAAAGGCTCTTCTGCATGGGATTAGGGCTCCAGCTGAAGGATGCTGAGGGGAAATGATGTTGCTTCAAACAACAGGCTGGAAAGGTGATCCCTTGGCAGCATTTGGAGTTGGCAGAAGGTATAGAGAATAGCTCCAACAAAAGATGAACTCGCCATACAGACAGGAGAGGCCAGATCTTAGAAATGTTACCTAGTAAATGTTCAAGATATATGGCTTCAGCTGGAGAGAAGGCCACATTAAAAAGAATAATGAACTGAAGATAAAGACTTTTTTTGCTAAATACCTGGATGAAGAACTGATGGGAAAGGCGTGGAAGAACTCTTATTCTTCCACCATAACATAACACAACATAACATAACAGTGCGGTAAGAAACCTCTGACAATGCATTTCTTTACTATTTCTCTCCTTCAATAGTTACTGCAGTAGCTGTTGGAATTAATTATGATTAATTTAATTATAGGTATAAACCAGGTCCTTTTCAAAGTGAATTATAGTTTCCTTCAATAGTATGTGGTAGTTAAGCGCTGGTAATTAAGGATTTGAATGAGGGCTTGACAGTGCATTTTCCCATAATTGAAATTCCACTGCAAATCCCATAGTTTTTGCAATCCAGCACACTGCCATAAGCTTTCTCTGGTTGGTTTTTTTTTTACTGGAATTATATACATATATATATATATACATATGTATAAAGTAAGTTACCATGAAGGGCTACCTTTTATCAACCTTATGCTGAATGCATAAGATGTCTAATAATTCATTTAACATGTTTAATGTTTATCTCTTTAGTTCACTCTTAATAGGGCAGGTGAGGAGATGATGGTGCAGTTGGTTTGAAAATCCAGTGTCAGTTCCATTGGTGTGGGAAGGGGAGAGGATTTGCGTTGCGCCTCAAGTCTCTGACCCTCCAAGGAGGAAGAACTTCTTGAAGACTGCAGAGAGGACATTTGTCAGGAAAACCCAGTTCTTTCACAGAAGATATGTTTGTGGATTGTGCATTTCTGAGAGCTGAGATGCCAATAACCTGTCCTGTGCAAAAGCACAAACTCACCCCAGCATATGGTGACAGTGCACTGCGAAGGGCTGGTGATCACAGAGAGTGCCTGCTTCTTGGGAATACCTGCCCTTCTTGGACTGGCTGTAGGTATGCCCAGTGAAACAGATGAGGTTTTGTGGCTTTTAAATACTATGGGAAAATGAGCATTTTAACCAACTGTTTAAGGAATCATTAGTCTACTCAAAATGGACTAACCTATAATTTCCAAGTATCTTCCGTTGCAGGTTTAAGGGTAATCCTTCATGCTAGATTCAGGTTCTACTCAGAGCAAAATTTGTCACAGGGTGCAACAAGGAGAAAAAGGCAATTTCTGGGATTGTGACAGGTGCTGGGTGTTAGTGGAAGTTTGATGCCCATCAGGGAATGGCTAAGGGCTTTGGTCTCTCATGCTTCCACACAATCGCTCCGTAATCCACAAAACTAGGGGATGCTTGCACACCATTATCTATTGACTTTGTACCAGGCCAAGCGATCTGTTGTGTAAAAATACGCATCCATTCTCTCCTATGGGATTAAACGACAACACTGGAAGTGAGTGAACAAGGAGCAGGGATGAAGTTCAGCTCAACACAAAGGTGATGTCAATTAGGTATGAACTCAAAGGTGGAGGACCATGGGAAAGGTAGCAAATGCCAGGCCCTTCTCCTGTCTTTTCCAGACTTTCCCCTCAGCCACAGAGGGAGGAAAAGTTTTCACATTGAATTTGCAGTCTTTTGTCAGGTTGTCACAACCTTAACATTATTTAAATGTAATTTTTTAATCTATGAATTTGAATTATCCATGGATTCGATTCATTACCAACACATGCCTAGTAGCCAGTTTCTAAATTATGTTGCTGCTGACTTGAATTATTATAAATAAGACTGTGCCAAATGTCAATTGATTATTCAGGAGTAATCAATAGAGAGAGAGAAAAGACAGCTTTGGTTGACTAACAGCAAATGATTTTTATTCCACAGTCTTGGAATTTAGAGTAAGGCTGCATACCAGTCCCTCAACAAACAAATGTAAAAGAAAAGGGAGGCTGGGCTCCTTACAAGTAAGAACCAGCAAGGCTGCAGTGGGGCCACAAGCACAAATGTCCCTGGAAAAGGCTTGCAACTGGTAAACCTCCAGATTCAGTCACAGACTTTTCCTTAGACTACTTTTTTTTCTCCACATATGGGAGCTCCCTCTGAATCCTCTCTCTGTGGTACTGTGGTTGTGATGCTAGTGGGGCAGGTTGGCAGTGTCAGGCTGCCAGATGCCTGCCAAGACACTTACTCCACTTCCCTCCCCAACAGAATGGGGGGAAAAATGAGGTGGAAAATAGACTCACGGGTCAAGATAAAGAAAGGAAGATCACTTACCAGTAACTAACACCAACAAAACAGTCTTGACTTGGGAAAAATTAATCTTATGTGTTTTCCCAGAGGTGCCACAGCCTTGGCTAAAGAGCTCAGGAATAAAAAAAAAGGCAAGGAGAAGTACCTTAGCCTAATTCAAAGGGAAGCTTTGCTGCTAGACTTTGCTCTTCTTTGCAAGAGGTCTTCATCCTGCCCACAGATAGGTCATGCCCTCGAAACCTGTCCTTTCATCACCCTTCTAGGCATGAAAATCTGAATCTAAAGGGGAAAGCAAATATATATGTATTTTGTGTGATTGGAAGGAAGGCTGCATTAGATGTTGTGTCCTTTCATATTTGCATACAGTTGCCAAAGGGAACATGTACCTGTGGCCCAGGTGCCAAAGGTCACAGTCATGTTGTCTATGTGTAGAATTGCATTTGCCAGTGCTTGGAACAAAGACAGAGGATTTGTACTCAGGGACTGAGGCCTGGGAGCAGGTTTCGTTCTTCTCCTGGAGGTACATATGGTTGCCTCCAGCACAGGCCTCCATCAGTGAAACTATTTTAAACTGCAACATCAAAATTCACCCAAGAAATTCATCAGAACATTCAGAAACACTTGAGGGAAGTGTTTCCCTCTTAGTCAAAAAGAAGGAAGATGAAAGAGCCTGTCCTGAGCTCGATAAGGTCTGATTGGTCATGCAGCATTGATGGAAAAGAGCAGCAATCCTGTCACAGAGACATAGCCAGCCCCCATACCTACCTACAGCTAAATATCCAGGCTTATTTCTAATGAACTAATGAAAACACAGCAAATGAAGTTCATCCCTCATGTAAATTCATTAATTCTATTATGGTCACAGAGGAAAAACCTGGTTTTGCTGTGGCAGATCTGCAGTCTTGTCAGTTCTCATTCTCACACTCTCCTGGTGCTTGCTGATTTCTGAAAGACTACTGGAGTCCTGCAACTGCAAGGTTCCCTGCAGAGGAATCCAGCACTCAAAATAAGCAAATAAGTAGGAACCATGTTTCTAGATACTGTATCTGCAAAAGGAAAGCCTTAAAATATGAACTTAAAAAGCAAATTTTAGAGAATCCTTGGGAAGTGTTAAATAGAGATGATATTCAGCCAGGGTGTGTTTTGGGTTTTATTTTGGTTTTGTTTTGGGTTTTTTGTTTGTTTGTTTTTGGGTTTTGTTGTTTGTTTTGGTTCGGTTTGTTTGGTTTTGTTTTGTTTTGGGTGTCCCTGTGCAGCAGGGGTGTAGAGCTGTACCCCTTCCTATGCCCTGAATTCCAGCTTTATCCAGGAAAGCTAGGTGGGTAGACTCCTCTTCTTTTCTGGCAACATCCATATATCACTGTAGCATTAGACTTTATCCCAAAACGCACAGACACACAAAAGCTCCAGCATTCAGGGCAAACCTGCAGCATATGGCATGGCTGGACTGAAACCTCATCAGAAAAAATTGTTTTCTTTCTGTCAGTCTGATTTGGGACACTTTCTGACCTCGGTCACTTCTGCATTTTCATGAGCTTTTGGTTTTTCTGTGAGGGTTTTTAGGTGGTTTTCTTTGCATAGTGAACACATAATGATGTTCCAATAACCTTGATTGTGAGAGGGTCCTGTTCAAAAGTGTGCATTATTAACTAGTCTGGCACTAAGGCAGTTTTGCTGCCACAGTATAAGAAAGATATAAAGCTATTACAAAATGTCTAAAGGAGGGCCACAAAGATCGTGAAGGATCTTGAGGGGAAGCTGTATGAGGAGCAGCTGAGGACACTTGGTCTGTTCAGCCTGGAGGAGACTGAGGGGAGAGTTGCAGTCTGCAACTTCTTTTCTTCGTGTGGGGAAGAGGAGGGGCAGGCACTGTTTTGTGCAGCTTATGGCCAGCTCCTCTTACCTAACCCCTTGTGAAGAATGTGCCTGGCAAAAAAATTAAGAGAGGGCTTTTGAACAAGGTGAGTGTACTTCACTTTGTGCTCCTGTAGATGGTTAAGCGCAGATTTGAAGTGGTGGAATTTAAATAAAGAAAGAGGCTGGAATGTTTAACAGAGAAAATTCTTGCAGATGATGATGAGGGGAATGGCAGCCAAACCATTCACAGAATCACAGAATTGGAACTGCGAGTTTCCTCCAGGTTAACAGCGCGTACAAGTATCAGTATTTCAGCTGTGAAAATATATCACCTTTAGTTCTTTTTTTCCATGAATTTTTAACTGATGGAAAAGAATAACATTCCTGTATGTATGTGATCAAACAATTAACCCCTTCTTATCTGGGTTACCTCTGCTTATGTGACAGACAAATAGGATGTGCTTTCAAACTGACTGCCAACAAATTTTTTGCACTAGACATCCAAACACCAGTGAAGTGACAAAATGTTCCAGACGTGTCATACTTATGCTTACATGTGCTACAAAGGCTGCTAATATCAGAGCAGTTCAATCTGTGAAATATGTTCGCATAGGAATGTTTAGCATATTTCTAAGAATCTCATTTCTGTAGTGCTATGTGTTGCACTAAAAACTTTTCATGCACTAGAAAGTTTTTAAAAAAAACAAGAATTAATTGCTTGGCTTGAAATATATTGAAATAACTCAAGAGAACTAAGCTTTTAAATGTGACATGAATCAATGGGAGCCCTGACTCGGGATTTTCTGCAAGCAAGAAGCAATCAATGTTCTTGGAACTGTTGTTTTCAAAAAGCACCTTACTTCAAATTCTTAGAACAGTATCCATGGCAAAACTAGTATTTGGAGGTTTTTTCAACTTATTTTTTATTTGTCTTGTTCTTTCTACCACACTTTCACTGAAGGTCTGTGGTATGGATGTTTCCAGAATGATCAACCACTACTTATTCTGTTTTGATGCTGTGGGTTGTGGAGGCTGATTTAAAGCAGCAAATGCTTACTAAATTAACTATGGTTTTCAGGGGAAAAAACTGCAGTGGATGGTTCTGTTCTTGCCAGTCCTACAGTGTAAGACATGGTTTCATTTCACATGACTTATCTGGCTGGGGATATGATGTTGGAGCCTTCTGCAACCACAGTGCAAGGGCTTACCAGCCCCAGATGCCCCACCACTAGCAATGTAGCACAGTCTAGACAGAGCATGAGGTGGCTTGGGGTAAAGCTTCCCCAAATGGTTCCTGAATATTAACTGGCCTTTGTGACACCAAGTGGTTCTGTTCCCCAAGCTGTGCAGCTGACACTGGCTGTTGCTACCCAGAAGTAAGGTGGGTTGGGTGACCTGAGAATGTTTGCCCCCAAATGCTCAGACACCTCTCTTGCTGTCTAAGGAAGTGGTGGGGAATACAGTGATTCCTTGAGTGGGTCATAGAGGGAAGTATTTTGAGATGTATCTGGATACAATTTGAAGGTCAGCATTAACCTATTCTTGCATCTTGATGGCTACTTGGAGAAGTGTGTGGTGATTGAGGCCCTCAAAGATGTCTAATACTGTGCCAAATCTCACAGAGAAGCTACAAAATAGTTTTGTCTGCCTGCTTTTCCTTCTAGTTGCAAGGTGATAGTTTTTATCCTAGGTTGTGCTTTTATCCTTCAAGGCGTCTCAATGTTGTAGGGGGAAGCAAGGCTGGTAAAACCCCAGTTTTTGTGCTTGTGTGCAGATGGGCTAAAAGATTTTTCACGGAACTGAAGCTCATCAATTCCAGCATGGTTTTCCCCTTTTGTCTTGGGTTGTAGTGAATGCAGGGAGCAATACAAGCACACATTCTCTGCTTTGAGTAGAGGCAAACCCTATATGCATGAGATAAAATTAAATTAAATCTGTGCTGTCATGGCTGGACAGTAACAGCCATGAATGCAGCACATCATCCCTCCTGTGCAGTCTGATGAACTTTGCATGTAGTCATTACCTGTACCGGGGAGCTGGGCTGCTCAGCATTACTGCAATTTGTAAATGGCTTCATTTAGATGTCACCAATGAACTAAATTATGGAAGCTGTAATTAGCGATGATGGGACTGCAGGTGAAAAACAGTAAGTGGTGACATTACTTAGTGACTTCATGAGGGATTTTGAATGTCCAGCAGCCGGCTGCTGCATGTAGGGGAAGAATGACAGCAACTGAAAGAAAACAAAACAGCAACAGCAAAAAAAATGCAAGCAGCAACAAAACACACTCACAAAAAAAAAAAAAAAGAAAAAAGAAATACATCTGGGAAGGTGGATGGAAAATGAAAATCTTCTGAGTGATGTTAGGCGATTTTAGGTGGTTACTTTCCAAGCAGAGAGGCATGATACAGCCATGCACATGCTGTTACAAATGTACTGAGTCAAATAACTTCCCAATGGTGCCTGTGTTTGTTATTCCCTTGAGGATGCCGGTTGATCTCCAGGAAAGTGGACTCCGGGAAAGTGTGTACCTTAATCTAAAGCATCACAGTGCATATGGCCTGTCCTGAGCACTCGTAATAAAGGAAGCAATGTGCATGAAGCAAGGCACAGAGATTAGCCTGGCTTTAAAAGCAGGGCTTAAAATGATTGCTTGCTCCACAGGTTTTAGTTTCTATTCCCACGAATGCCTGTCCCGTCATACCTGCAGCTTTGTGTGCTGTGTGTGTCTGGTTTCCTTGCTGTATGATGTTCCCTGGAAGTGTACGAGAAAATGCTCAGCTATGATGAAAAATGAGGGGGAAAAATGCTATCTAATCCTCGCTGGAGGACATATTTACTTGCCCGTGAGTGCTGAGTTAGATCCCTGCACTGATGTCCTGTCGTGGTTGTCACATTGTTCCTTTTGGAAGCTGTTGGATCTAGTCCTTGCTTGTGCTGCATCACAATGTAGGAGAAAAAAAAAGAAAAAGAACTAAAGTAACAATATAGAGCAGAATTGCAACTATCATCTACCAGTGGGGAACTTTTTCAGCTTCCCAAGGTTGTGTAAACTGAGTTCTTGCTTGTGAGTTGAGATTCCTTCGACTCTCATAGAAATATATAAGAAATAGCTCTGAGTAGTGAGATAAGCCAGCCTAGAGGCTTGAGAGGGAAACTGCCCAAAGGCAGCATTCTGGGATGCTTCTGTGATTTGTCTCCTTATGCCTGCTTCAAGAGTAACGTGTTGAGTACCAAGACTGTGTGCAAAGGAGAAGAGGGAAGAGGCAGTCTGTAAAAAGGGATTGTGCAGTTGCTGTGATTATTTTTCTGTGTACTCTCATCCTAGTGACCTCTAATGAACTCTTGCAATAGCCAGTGTGGGGATACATGACAGCATGAACAAATGAATATTTATAACATGTTCTTTGCACTAACTGAAATAAAAGGGGTGCCTGAAGGAAAGTAAGAGAAGTACCTTGAGGGGCTTTGGGGCAGAGGTGGTTTTTACATGAAGACCACCCACCGTGAAATATCTATTGCAAGTAACTGTTGGCCACTTTCATAAGCTGTATTTTCTCTGTGCAAAGGGAGAAGACCGCAAGCCTACTATGGGAAACTCACATGGGGCAGGCCAGATGGAGGGGGGACCCAAGCACAGCAAGTATTCCTTCATCTGGAAGAGCAGGACTACCTTAACTGCTAAAGGTTTGCTTTCTGGAGATACTTTCTCCTATTTGGTCCATGCTGTTTGGCATTGCTAGTGACAACTGGAGCCAATAGCTCTCCTGTGCTTACCCCACCATTCTCTACCCCATTAGCAGGGTGGTGCATCTGTGGGTTGGTGTGTGTTACATCACTCTTCTGGCATCAAGGGGTTGAAAAACCAAAATGCCCACCCTGAGGTAGCATTATGGCAACTCCAAAGCTTAAGAAGTTACATCTGTAACTTCCCAGCTGCTAAATTTGGCTGAAGGAAGGTGATTCCTAAGGCGGCTCTGCAGTCACAGGTGCAGTAATTTCCCCTTTTCTTGCATGTTAAATCAGCATTTTTTTTGTCATAATGCTCTATTTCCTGGATTTATATAATTAATACTGAAGTTGCTTCTCTGTTCAATTAAAGAAATAACTTTTAAGTAAAAATGGTAGCAAGAACAAAATGAGATACCTGTATCAGTCTTTTCTGGTTAATTGCAGGAAATTTCTGAGCTACCCTCAATGTTTAAAATCCTGTGAATATGGGAAACTCCATTTCAGCATATATTTTGCCCTAATTGCAGATTGAAAATAATTAAATATTTTTCAATTATATATTAAATTTTGACTCTTTGATTCTTTCATTCAAATTTCATACTTAGTTTTCCTACACAAGTATGAAACGTTGTGTTTTTGATGAGTTAAAAATTAAAACAGCATTCATCTAAAATGCTATTTTACCACAGAAATCAAACCAAAAAAACCACATTTTGTTTCAGATTTTCCTGTGCAAAAGTCTTTTAACTTGTATTTTGCAGAAAAAATTAAATAACTCTAACAAAGTTCTTAATGAGTCCTTCTGTTAGTACCTGTGATTCAAGGCTAGACATCAGACTTTTAATGCTGTAAAACACACAAAATACAAAAATCACACTTAATAAGGAGTTGATAAGATTTAATTATGTGTTGACTAATAATGAATCAGTGTTTGTGCTGCTTGGGCTGTCTGAGAGCTGCAAATTCTTAAAAATGAAAATGAAGCTACACACAGAGTAGCCACAAAACGGAGCAAAACCGTATGCACTGACAAAAGGAGCGATGCTGATCTCCTACAAAACCCCGTCCTCAGAGGACAGTGAGCAGCAGTGGCAGTTTGCAAGCTGGCATTGCCATGTCTGTGTCCTGTCAGAGAGCAAGAGAGAGCCTAGCACAGGCATAATCAGTTTAGTATTCCCCTTGGGTTGTTATAAACAAAATCAATATGTACTAATGACTGCAGCAATAAATTTCATCATGCTTCATATGGTAACGTTCTACACTTACCCAGTTGTTGGTTTGACAGATAGCAATAGAGTTTACCCTTTTAAAGTTGTAAATTACGATAAAAATGCTGGGCCTCATGATAAAATACATCCATGGATGATTTTAAGCTTAGGAAATATTGGTAATACTTTCACTAAGCATACTATTAAAATAAATAAATAGTATTTATTGCTTGGTTTCCCAGCTGCAGCTGGGTGAAGAAACATGGCATGCATGTTTATCATGTTACTTGTGGTTTCATAATGTTTATCTAAAATTGATTCTCAAAGAAGCTATCCAAGAAGCTTATTTTTTCACATATTTGTCAAAAAAAAATAATCTTCCTCCATAACAGATTTCTAGCAAGTAAAATCTTGAATTTTTTTTAAAGTGCTGTTTAGTTTAGGAACCACTTTTCTCTTTAGACATTTCTTTTTATCTTTTTTATTTTTGCTGGTAAATAAACACTTGGAGGTTGGATTAAGTTTTTCAACTCCAAATGAAACATTGGAGAGTTTTTGCTCATATTATATTCCAAGCTTCAACACTCAATACTTTCTTCTGAATACAAATAGAATGCTGAAATTATAGGAGTCTCCCGCTACGCAGAAATACAGGGTTTTTTCCTACATGTCTGCTACCATATCTTTTTCTCTTTTAAAATTTGGAGCTTGGAAGGTGATAGAAAATCCAGATGCCTTGAATGATACACTTATGATTAAATCCATCCACTTGAGATAACCCCAAAGTGTCAATTTTTATAGCCCTCAACTGTATTGCATTCACCTTTACAAACTGCACTGAATGTGTGCTCTGTTGGCCCTTGAAAGAAACTTTTAAGCCACAGGTCTCTATAATGCCTTCAGAAAGGACACAAAAGGAGAAGCAAAAAGTAATTGCTGTTTTTCAATATTTAAGGTAAATTTTGTAATCTGGTTGCATTTGTGTAGCCAGGTAGAATTCTCTGAGATGTCTGGTGCTATCTGAGCCATCCTCAGGGAGGGGCAGATCCATCTGAGTGACCCTCTTCAAGAAGCTCAGCTTCTGCATTAGTTTTGTAAGTTTTCCTGAAACTCAGCCATTGCACTTGTAATGTAACTCGAGAGAGTTTTCTGCATGGGAATAATCCAGGCTTCCCATGCCTGAGAGCAAATGACATCCACTCCCAAATCTGCTTCTCCACAATGATTTCTCACTGATCTGGAAATAAAGCAAGCTGCCAGAAGCTACAGTCTAAGTGTGAACTGTAGTTGAGAATAAATCAAACCTGCCATAGTATTGGCAAAGATCAAACCTGCTCTGCTGACTTAAATTCTGTGCAGTATGGTAGCACAGCATTTGGCCAAAGAAGGCAAAAACAAGTGCAGATTAATTCTTTGGCAGTTACATCTCTGTGCAGGGAAGGAAGGAAGTCTGGGCTTGCTGCTGTGCTTCACAGCCAGCTGCTGCCAGAGTTTGGCTCCACATAGCCAGACCTGCGCTATCCAAATACAGTAGGTTTGCTGTTGTAGAGGGATCCTTTCTGCATTTCCACACCTGGTAAAAGGACTGCTACTGCACTGCCACTGTCCCACACTGTAAGGACCTCTATGGTGCTCAGCAGTAACCCTTTTGGGTTTGAGTCTATCTGTCCTGGGCAAGAGTAGTTGTGAGGTTGCAGCAAAGCAAAGCTAGCAGCCTCGCATTTTACAGGGCTACTCATTGCAAACACTTCAAACTGCTGAAGGCCAGCATCTGTGCTACAATACATTGCTCTGAGTTTTTTTAAGTTAAGCTCACTGGTATAGAGAAGACCAAACATGTAGACACAAAAATGGAAGCCTGTTTTGTCTTATGGTGTCCTGACTCTGAAATAATTAATAACTTGGGCAATGTACTATGCTCCAGCATCCCAGAAGAGTGGCAGTTCATTGGTACCACTCATTTCACCCTCCTCCTTCTCCTTATTTCGTTTCGATGCTCTACACACAGTTCTACTTGAAACATGCTGCTACCCTTGGCCTATTTCCAGTACTAGGAAGAAATGGAAGTACTATTTCCATTTCTAGGAAGGCAGTGGGATTTTCCCCAAATACATACATTGTTGCATTAGGCAGAAGGTGCCCTATCAAATCGAAGATCTGCATTCTCCAGGATGATTTCAGAATTTTCTAAAGAGAATAGGTTCCTATGCCCACTTTTATTTTCTAAAAGGAACAATTATTCCAATTGAAAGAGCTTCATCTGTGGAGGGGGAAAATAAACATGTCAAAACCACGGTTGTCCGGAAAGAAAACATTACATGGCCCTGCACCATACATACACTTGATGGCAAATCTCTCCAGTGCTGCATCTCCTGAGCTTGGGAACACAAAGATAGAAAGAGTGCAATGGACGCAACTGTATAAACACTAGATTTACACAAATCTAGGCTCTGCTCTGAGCCCTTCCCCCTGTCTGGGGCTGCACTGCAGTGAGATAGATGCTTTGTTCTTTGGACTGGTCAGGGGGGACAAAAATGCTCTGGAGGTGCCTGTCCTTGCCGTAGCTTACCCTACCATACCTTCCTGGGGACATGAGCTCAGCCTCAAACAAGCCTCAGGGAAGCAAATGAGCAGCATGAGCGCAGTTGCCTTCTGCTTAGAGGACAAAGCCTACTTCCCAAAATATGTTCCCTACTTCCATCACTGTACACCTGAGCCCCTATTGGCAAATGAACCTAAAGGTGCTATTAACAAGCTCTCTTTGAGGTAGAGCTGCGGGTCTGTAATTTCTTTTTTTGGCGATGAGGGCATCCTCCATGCTATGATTTACACTGCAAAACTTGCTGACATCTCAGCACCACCCTTGAGCTGGGCTTTGCTTTTACACATGCCAATGAATCACATGTAGCAGGACAGTGACTTTTTACAGGCAAGCTGTTAATTTTCCGTGTGAGCTGAGGCTCAAGCATGTGTAAGGAGTCAAATATTGCTCAGTATGGTGGCAGAGAAGCACCCCTTGCCAGATCGCAGTGGCTCTCCGTGCCAGACTGGTGCAGCCAGGGTGCTTGGGCAGGGCATGAAGCTCCTCACCTTCTGCTGGTCTTTACTGAAGGATTTCCTAAGCCACAGGTAGCATCTCTGTCTTTCCTAATTTGGAAAAGATTATTCTTTCATTAATTTCTCAAATTCACAGAGAGGTTTTGGCATTTGTAGTAACCCATGGCTCAGCCACACAGTTCAACCATATATCTTGTAAAGAAGTATCTTTTTTGGTCTGCTGTTGAGGTTAATTTTTTTTTTTCTTTTGATAACCTTGAGTTTTTGCATCAGAAATGATGAGCAGTCATTCTCTACATCCTTCTCCATGCTGTTTGTGACTGTTATAGACTTCTACCATATTGTATTTTCCAGGCTGGAGTCCTTGTTAAGTCCTTCTCTACATAAAAGCCACTTCACTCTTTTAACTATTTTTGCTTCCCTTCTTTATACCTGCTCCAGATCTACCATAATTTTTTGGCAAGTGAGGTGAGCTCTGCTTGCAGTATTCAAGGTACCATGGATTTGTATCATAATACCAGGATGTCTCCTGTTTCATTCCCTGGCACTGTCAAACTGGGAAGACTCTGGGATTAAATAAAATGGTGCTGCAGGGTGTTAATGAGTTGGCCCCATTCCCAGGCTGTTACTCTCAGTGTCCTCTGCTGCATAGTATGTTTTCTTGTATCAGAATCCAACTATTTTGGAATACCCAACCATGGGGCAAACTTGCTTAGGAGCCCAGCAGATTTCTTGGCATCGTGTTTTGGAATCAGCAAAAAAATATTTCTCTACTTTTCACATGTAAAATTAGGACAAGCAGTGGTTTCCTACTATACCAGTGAATTGAAGAGAGAAAAGAGCTGCTGTGAATGCATAAAACAGAAGCATGATCTGTCCTGCACTTTCTGTCTGTCCCCGCTATAAGGGCCTGAACAATGTTTCTCCTGGAGGCAGGGAGCTACTTGCATCTGCATGCTTGTCCCCTGCTTCCCAAACTCACCACCCTGCAGTCACATTAACTCAAAGGCAAATTGCCATTTTCCGCCCTGCTTCTTCAGCTAAAAATGTCCTTTGCAGGTCCAGTGTCAGCCCTACTATACTTCATGCTGAAGAGCAACATTGGGAAGGGACAGGATCAGACAGGACATTACATTTCTAGTTTGTCAACTGTCTCAAGGCTGTCTACAAAAATTAGTGTAATATCATAACTAGTCTGTATATCTGTATAGCATTACATCCTACAAAACAATAAATTGCATTTGCACTAGGATATGAAGATGCTATCGATACCTATGTTAATTTTCCACGGTTTATTGAGAAAATCATAACAATGCACGCTATTTATGCACGATGTATGCCAAGATTTATCTCTCTAGTTGTGTATTGAATTAGAACGGTGACATTAGAGACATAGCTTAATGTATTAGCATTTCTACTGTAGCTTACAGTCAGGATTATATCACAAAAGGAATTAGTTTTGTGATCTTTTCATAGATCCATTTTCAGGGCTGTCCTTCACCAGCTCACTGCCAATCACAGTCACCTGGACAGATTCATCTTTGTGTCACTTTTCTTCTTGTTATGCTGTTTGCTATAAACAATGGGACACTGGGAATTTGAATGCTTAACAGGGTCTGGGAAAGTAGCTTGTTCTACTGCTTTAATCCTTACTTTTGGGAATTACTCAGCCAATAGTCCATGTTCCTTCCACATCTGTTGCAATAATCTTGATAGCAACATCATAGGACATTACAAAGGCCACATTCTCCCACTATGACTGTCATTCACTGAATACGTATGACAGAACAAAACCCCTATTTTTTGAACAGAGACTGGAGTAGTTGGCCTCTCACATTTGAATACTTACATTACCTGTGATCTCAATAAAGAAACTGAACTTTTTTTAAAGAGCTGTGTTGTGAAATGACATGGAGAGGAATTTACCTTTTGGACTAGTTGTAAGATAGGCTGCAATGAAAACACTTCAAGGCTGCTTTGAGTATGTTTTGTTGCTGGAAAACCAGGAGATGTTTCCCACAGTGTTGGTCCTTACACAGTTTTGCAGTTTTGAGGTCAGGAGTAATGTATTGACAAAGTACTTTGGAGTGTGCTGCATGAGCCCTGCTTTCACACTGAGGTTTCAGTTTTCACACCATAAGCTAGGATTGCAAGTGAAATTCAGTTCCTTGATGAGAAATAGTGAGAGAAATCCACATGCGCTGTCCCTCTCCAGTGTCCCCTCAGAGAATAGATAGCATCCTACAAAAATTAGTCTGAGATCAGGGAAATCTCTACAGCTGCTATTTGGTTACCACATGGGTAAAAAATTTTGTTTACTCTTCTTTCAAGACAAACTCAAATTGCTCATTTCCATCACTGAAGTACCAGTCCTCACTGAAGTACCAGTCCTCAGAAAATTGGCTTTTCTTTAGTACCAGCTGAACTCTGAAAGTGCCCTTCCCTTTCCTCTACACTCTCCCTGGGGAGACCTGAGCACGTCTGGTGAGTTGAACTGAGAGGCAGAAAAATCTCCTAGGTTTTTCTGCATATGTATCTACAGCCTTTTCTGTCATTTTCTGGACACCTAAGCTGTCCTGAATATAAAGATATTGAGGCAATGACTGTCCTTCGTAATGTTTACCCACTGCTGATAGCAGTGATGCCCAGCTGCTGTCCACTGAGCCCCCCCAGCAAAAATATTATGAATTTAAATGAGATTACTTCTTTCTCTGTTTTGCTTTTTTTTTTTCTTCACACAATGAAATGTTGCCAGTGTGAAAGGATCTGATAGAAGCAGGAGATGAATGATTTGACTTCAAAGCTCTGTGGCATTTTTCGGATTCTGTAATTTCAATGCAATTTTGAATGTTTAAAATAAACGAGAAATGAGTGAGTGTCTTAGACATCACTAGGATTTTTCTTTCCTCCATCTATTTTCCAACCAAATCCAATTAAACCAGACTAATTGTACAGAAAATTTCAGAATATCTTCTTCAAAATAGAAATATCTATTAAGAAAATGTTCTTGATCATCTCGTATGTTCTGCCCTATTCACTGAATATTCCAGCAATGTTTCCATCATAAAAACATTTGCTTTCAGTGAAATTCTGTAGGAATTCCCAATTTCTGTGAAATTCTGTGAAAAATTCCTAAGTAATTAGCAAATATTACTGTATGTGTTGAAAAGATTTGTATGTGCCTTAGACTTAAAGACAGTTGAGCTCATTGGGGTTTTTTAAGAAAAAAATGATGGCTTAAAAATGTTAATCCTCATTTGACATTCTTGAGATGCAAATGTACATGTACTGATCATTCATGTGTGGGTGGGCTGACCCTGGCTGGGTGCCAGGTACCCAACAAAGCTGCTCTGTCACTCTCACTCCCCTCATCAGCTGGACAGGGGAGAGAGAAGATGTGTTGACAATGGGCAAAACAGGTTCGATGTGGGGAAAATTAGTAAAATTTATTACAATAAAATCAAAGTAGGATGAAGAGAAATAAAAATTAAATCTTAAATCAAATCTTAAAACACCTTCCCCCCACCTCTCTCTTCTTCCTGGACTCAACTTCCCTCCTGATTTTCTCTGCCTCCTCCCTGCTATGGTGCAGGGGGACAGGAATAAGGGTTGCAGTCAGTTCATCACATGCTGTCATGACCACTCCTTCCTCCACAGTGGGAGGACTCCTCACACTCTTCCCTTGCTCCACTGTGGCAGTCCATGGGGTACAGTCCTTCAGGAACAGGCTGCTCCAGCAGGGGTCCTCTGAGGGGTCACAGGTTCTGACACCAAACCTGCTCCAGCACGAACTTGTCTCTTCTCAGGGCCACAGGTCCTGCCAGGAGCCTGCTCCAGTGTGGGCTTCCCACAAGTTCACAGCCTCCTTTGGACATCTACCTGTTGCAGTGTGGGGTCCTCCAGGAGCTGCAGGTGGATCTGCTCCCCTGAGGAATTCCGTGAACTGAAGGGGGACAGCCTGAACTCACCATGGTCTTTACCACAGGCTGCAGGGGAGTCTCTGCCCTGACACCTGGAGCTCCCCCTCTTTCTGCACTGACCTTGGGTGTCTGCAGGGCTGTTTCTCTCACATATTCTCACTCCTGTCTCTTGCTGCAAACTCTCTTGTCCATTTTGCTTTTTCCCCTTCTAAAACACATTATCTCAGCACTGATGGGTAGAGCCACTAATGGGCTTGGCCCTGGCCAGTGGCAGGTCCATCTTGGAGCTGGCTGGCATTGACTCTGTTGGACATGGAGGAAGCTGCTTCTCGTAGACGCCACAACTGTAGCTCCCTCTCTTGCCAAAACCTGACCACATAAGCCCAATACCATGTGTCTTTATAATTTCAGCATTTGTCATTTCTAAAACAGCCTTTTTAAAGGAAGTCAACAAATATTCTCCTAACAACTTGCAATTTCCTGGAATTCTTCAGTCTTTCAGAGACACCAGTCTCATTTCCATAGTAATGCAGTTTAGAGGTTGCAAAATAACAACGCATAGAGCAAGTTGCGTGTTCACTCATGTTAGCTCTTCTTTCTGGATCTTGTTAAAGCCAGTCACTGCACCACTGACTGCATCTGCTCCATCAAATACTCAGCCTTCTCGCTGGTGAGGCTGTTTGGGTGTGTTCAGGTACTCCTGTTTGTTCAGCCAAGTGAGACATGCTTACTGCTTTCACAGGGGCAAGCTGGACCTGAAGGATGTAAAAATAGCTGCAAATGCTGCTTTGTACAGTTTTGGACTCTGTGTCCCTGAGGTCCCTGAGCTTTCTATCCTTGCAGTGCCCCACAGAGGCTTTCGGGGGGGCTTGAAGCTCATCTGTGTTGCAATTTCTTCTCTGCTGCTATTGAGAAGAGGCAGAGGATGGGTACCAGCAACACTTGAAGAGATGGAGAAAAGGAAATTAAGCCTTCAGAGGGCTTTCCCCAGGTACTGAACCTCAGCGAGGAACGGTACACACCACTGCAGTGACTTTGGCAATACTGTGAGGTGTTATTTATCATAGCGTTCAACATGGTAGGAGATTCCAAACTGAGAGCAGATTTCCTGTGCTCCTGTGATTTGCAGGTTTTGCTTTCTGCCAGAAGCTGATTCTTTGGAAATTTAGAGATTAGAATTATTCAACTCTTTCTAGGAACATGGCTAAGGAAAAAATGAAATCTATTTTCCTCTCATTTCTTGAACCCAAATACATAATGTTAATTTGCATAAAAAAAATAAAATCAGAGAAAAACTCTGTCATCTACCTGCCTGTCATTTCATCTCTCTTTGGCAAGATAAGATGACCTTAAGGTGAGAGCAAAAGTTTCTTATAGATATTACCAGGTTTCTTTTCCCATTATGCAGTGCCAGTCTCTGTGTAACAGGGTTTTGAGCTCAGGGCCTGCATGAAAGTTGCTGAAAATGAGTAACTGGCAATGTGAAAGGGTCCTTTTGCATTAAATATCCTTGGTACAGCAAGAAGCAGTGGGCAGCAATGTGTGTCCAAGGTGTGACAGCTTAGCGTAAACCACATTCTTCTCCCCACATATCAGTATTGTGGGACTATATCACACCCTTTCACCACCATTTGACATCACTCTTGCTCATCTCCAAACTCTGTTATGTATTTCTGAGCACAGAGTGACTATTTAGTTGCTTTCTGCAGCCTCTGTAAGCAGTGAAGCTGCGGTTGGCAATACATGCAAAGCTACACACTTCCACCCAAATCAAGCCTAGTACCTTGCAACTGCAACAGTTATCAGGCTTCTTTATAGGTTAATACATGTCTTTGCAGGACTGTTTCTTCTGATGTTTCTCTGTAATCACATAACTTGCAAAGGAGATGACTTGAATGTTCAAGATGTGAGCTTGAATGTTCTGGAGGTGGTGAGACTGCATCCTGACATCTCACGACACCGCTGAGTGACAGCCTGGGACAGCACAATCACCCTGCCCAGACTGCACTCTTTGTGTAGTAAGATGAGATGACATCTGTAAGACAAGGAGCACATTTTGATGATCCTTTTTTTCCACCATGCTTTCTCTCCTTCCGTTGAAAAATACATGGCTCTGTTCCCATATGCCTCAAAGTATTCAAACATGATCAAGACATTCTTTTGGAAGACTTGTCAAACTTGCATCTCCATAAATTACAACTGGTTTCATCACTTATCTCTTTTGGCTAAATTTCTCAGATATTTCAAAGATACATGCTTGAGTAGAGTTGGTTGCCAATTTAAATGGTACTTATTTTTATTTAAATATCAGATTCACGTGGATTTATTTAGTGTGTATGTAATAGTGATGAAGCCGACATGTCAAGTGGCTCATCCCAGATATCCTAGACAGTTGGTGCTCCTGGCTGAGGGTTTATCTCATCTGTGTTTGTTCAAGATAGTGTTTTATTTCTTTTATGTCAGAGAAATTTGCTGATTATCTTTGTCTTTATTTTTCCTCATGCTCCAGAAAACTTCTGATTCAATATAAATGGTATTTTTAGTTTAGCTGAGGAGAAGCAGGGAAAATTATGGGTTGATTTAAACCTGCATTGGATAGTGCTTGTAGAACAAACTTTAACTTTGTGTTAACTCATGATTTTTGGATATCTGAGTCAGCACATGGAGAGAGGCCTGATCCTTATCACAGTTGCCCCTAAATTTGGGCCTTCTGAGTTGACATTCATATCTGAAGATGCTACAATTCTTAATTCCTTTATTAATTAGGGATTTGCTTCTGAAATTGGGTGTCAACCAGAAGTGATAATTTTTGTTACTTTGAGCAGGTGGGAGATGCTGAAAATGATGCTTGCAGACTGAGGACCCTGGAGATGTCGGTGAATAGGCTAACTTAAATACAATTTAGGGAGAAATCTTTTGGAGTTTTGTCTATCCAAAACTATATTGATCTCTTTTAAAGTTTATATCTTTATTTACAGGAAACAAAGCAAATTGACTGACTTTGCTGGCTCTCCTTGTGATCCTCTGAATGGGATGTCATTGTCTGTTTGAACCTTTGGATGGTGTAAGAGCATAAAAACCTCAGGCTCAGAGTTTATTTATGATGGGTTTCTGATACAGGCATAAGCAACCTGCAGATCACACAGGTCAAATACGTATTCCTGAGGAGACTTATGACGAGTCCAAGTAATGTTGGGTTCTTGTGTGACGTGCACAAGGTGTGTGATTAAATGTAAAGACAAGGCTTGTAAAGCTTAGATCTAAAGTGGTGTAACTATAAGAGCAATTAGAGGTGTCTGTGCAAAATTCTCCTGCTTGGCAGCTGCAAGATAAATGGAGAGTTTACCGTGCTTAAGGGACCTCTGAGCATAATGTTTATTTTTTGAGGTTTCAGCTCATCGGCAGGAAAACCTCATCGTTAAAATGAGGAAACTGTTTGAGGCTACTGATTCTGACCTTTTGAGCTGGCATGAATAAAAGCCAGGTTAATGAAATGTGTTGCTCCACTAGCAAGTCAGGAAAAAAACAAACCTCGTCTGCTGCTTGGAAAAACAATAAATGCCACAGAGATTTATGCAGAGCTCTGGTGTAACTCCATAGTCGTGTGAACCATCTATACATAAGATAATGAATTTCTGTGGGGAAAAGAAGTCACCACTTGGATCTACAGAAGCACACAGCCCCTAATGTCTCTAGGTGACAGAGAACAATAGTCATAATGACTGATTTGCTTGCTAAGAGACACGATCCGTTTAGTGTTCTTCCTCTTATCACTTGCTGGTTTCAAAGCCACAATCCTGAAATTGCTATCAGGAAAACTGCATTTGACATGGCTTGTTGAAGAATGGCATAAATCCTCCAGTACCAAGTGTGTACTGTGTTAGGCTGGCCACTAGTCATTCAACCACAGAGGAGCACCCAGAAAAGCTGGCTGTTAATGAAAACACCCTGAAGCTGGCACTGAACCAATAAGATTCTTGGGTCCCTGTTTTTGTTTTCTGGGATCATGCCAGTGTTTGTACTTTAACAAACCAACTTCTTGCAAGCAGTGGTTTTAAGCTCAAACTATCAGTGTAAAATGGGTATAAAATTGGCTAGGGACTTCAGTGTCAGGGCTCAACAAAGGAAACCCTTCCTTGTTAAGAATGATTGTTATCTGTTGGATTACATTCTCTATAGTAGTGCTGAGGTGTTGGCTCTGCAGCTGTGCAGGCAGCACAGCTCTAAAAGGCAATGGGAGTTGCCTCCCTCAGAGGTCATAGCCTGTGTCTGTGAGACAGCAGTGTGTGCTTTGCAACCTGTGTGCCTCAGCCGTGTTGTGCCAGTTGTTGCAAACTATGGTCAGTGAGCCTTTTATCACCAGTGTGCAAGCCAAGGTCTTTGCTGTTGTTGCAAGCATCTCTGTGCCAGCGACCAGAACCTGGGGTCTTAGGGTCTGGGGAGTTGGAGGAGGTTTTGTTGCTACTGTTAACTTTTTGCTCTTCCTGTTGCTTGGAGGAATAAAATCCCCCCGGAGGAGCTAATACTTGCAACAGGGAGCAGGACAGCTGGAATGCAACACCAGCTGTCTTCAAGGTGATGCAGTGGGCTCCTGCTCTTTGTGCCTAGCAAGAACTCCCAGTGCTTTAGGATTGAGTGGTTTCCGGATGAGACCTGGAGTTGAAGAGATCTTCCTTGTCAGGTTCTCCAGCTCAGAAACTAAAACTTGCTTTGTAGTGAATAAACCTGCTAAACTCCTAAACACAGGGAACAGAAATGCTGTGGCAAGACCTATTTTAAAAGCAAATCTAGTTGTTTTCTTTCTCACCTCAATTTCCCTGAAGTAAAGTAAAACACATTTCTTTGGCTCAATTCAGTCTAAAGTAGGCACCTAATGCTGATAGAGTTGCCCTGGGGCATTATTCCTGGCCTCCATCTGCTGTCCAGAAAAGAAAAGTTCTCCCATAGCTCCTTGGTTGCTTCTATTTGCCTTACATGAAAGTCTTGGCTCTGCTACAGCATCTTGAATGACACTGGGTGCCCAGACAGTGCTACTGAATCTGACACTGTGTTTCCCTCCAGCCTCAGATGCTTGGAAGAATTGTGGCAATGAATAAAAGCCTGCAGATAAAATTTTGTAGTGGATGACTTCTTCTCAGTGCCATTAGTGAGACTGAAAAATCAGACTTTGTAATACAAAGCAATCTTCCACCTGAACTACGGGACAGCTACTCTAGCTCTACAGTATGTTATTTAAAGCCTGTTTTATAATAGAATTTGGTATTGCAGTATGTATAATTTATAATATATTAAAACCCATTTCATAATATATTTTAATCTCTTATGATGAATAGCTGGGACAGTTTTGCAGGTTCTGTAATATCACTATGGCAACATCCTTTAAAAAAGAAAAGGAGGACAATTGAGAGATACCAAGGACTGGTCAAAGAAAGAATAATGACACTTGTCAATTTGCATTCTTTCCTATAGTTTATTTTCTTCTTGGAAATGACATCTATTCTGGTATTTTTTGCATGTTTTCAAGAAATCCCTTACAACATTACCGAAATGTTGTATCTCCTTTAACCTTTGAGGGCTCAACTTTGAAAATATTTGTTTTCCATTGCATTGCTAAATGACTTAGCCTGTCTATGAAGATAAGCAGAATTCTGCAGCTATTGGGGGACTGCAAATATATCTTCCATCACATTTCCAATGTTTCTCAAAAGTCAAAATAGTGTTTTATGAGTCCAATCTAATGTGTAATTTAGAAAAATGGGACTTGTCTGCCATACTAAATGGTTGACTGTTTTTAAAAATTGGGATGCTTGCTTTGAAGGCCTACATTTTGACTAAACTTCTAAATGGCAATTATTCTTTTCCTGAGAAGTAGCAAGCAAAGTATATTCATCACTCATTAGCAAAGAAAGAAGAAATCTCTTTTCACCTGTCTTTCAAAGTGGAGATGGTGCAACCCTAAAAATGTCGCTGCAATATCTCAAGTGATAGGGATCAAAAAGCCTGAAGATCTGTGGATCAACATTTATTTATCAGGTGACACATGGTTCATCCATGGAAGATTCTGATTTTTGTCATTTACCCCAAATCAGGCAGTGTCTTCTGAAGAGCAGAATATTTATAGCCCTGGGTCTGAGGACCAAACATCAACAGTGCACCAGGTAGTATTTTGAGATAGGTTTGTATTTCTGGATGTTATTCCTAGTCTCATGCTTTCGAGGGTGTGAAACATACTTCTTGAGGATAAAAGTTCATGACTGTAATGGTTTTCTTTCTGATTTATTTTGTCCAGCCACTCAGGGACTCTTCTCTCAAATACATAAAAGCTTCAGGAATTAGTTCCTGGTTCACAGAGAAGACAGTGCTGGAAACTTAGCTATGTAGGAGCTCCCTTGCCCTCCATGCTTCCTACTTGGTTTTCTTAAATACATCAGGCATCTGCTCTTTCAATCAATTCAACAAATAATTCTTCTCTCTCTCCATTCTTTGTGATTCTCAGCACAACTTATTTTCTTCAGTCTCCAAACTCTTGCTTTCCATCCTGGACTACCCCTTGGCATCACAGGTTTTAACATTCCCTTGCCCTTCTCCACCTTTTACAGAGCAGACTCTGTTGGACCGTTCCTTCTCCTTGAGTTAAAACTTCTCCAGTGCTTTTCAGTATCCAGCTCTGTTTTGGTTGGTGACAGGTCATGCAAACCAAAAGCAGGTATTTGCTAGCCCGAGGTATGATAGCTGATATGAGGCTGAAAGTAAGAATACACCTAAAATGTCTGGGGACATCCAGGCATTCATTTCCCCCCCTGTTTATCCCAAAGCAGAACACAGATGTTGACCTTTACCTTACTAATCCACCTGCTTACTCAGGCTTTTGCTTGAGGGGTGACAGCAAATGAATTTCTGCCCATAGGGTAAATTCCAGGATGTATCCATTACTGTGTCATTGACATTTGCCAGCTGATTCTTATGTTTTCAAAGTAATTTTGTTCGTGTACCCAGGGAAATTAGCAGTGAACTGTTACCAGGGTTTAAAAAGCATTTCTGGAATAAAATTTCTTTTAACTCTTCCTGTTTAAGCCATTGCTTGCATAAAGCTACTGATTAGAGAAGAGCAGGAATCCTCATGAGAAATAGGAGCAGTGAACTCGATGAGTTTCTCTTCTGACTTTTTCATTTTCTCCAGTTATAGAAAGCCTTTTGCCATGGGCACCTCATCCATGACATGGATCACAGTCTACAAACAATGTCAGGATTTAATTTTTCCAGCTACGATAGTCTTGCAACATAGCTTGTAAATGTGCAGCTTAAATCCCATAACTAGATTTGCAAGCAGCAAGGAGACACATTTAGTCATTTTCCAGTGAAGGAAAAACAATAATGATGTGAGTGGTGGTATAAACGTCCAGCTTTACATTGAGTCTGGTGCTCACAATGCAGCTCTAGGCTGTCATCTAGAAGAAAATACGACTTATACAAATCATGAAGACGTACGCAAATGGACACAATGAGTCTCTTAGCAAACAAGATGATCAGGCAGGAATCTTTCCAGTTTGGATGGCAGAGTGTTGGGCTGATGGGATTCCTCTCTTCTAACACATATTGCATTTGAGAATTAAAACCAGATGAGAGCAGTATCACATAAACCTATTTTCTTGTTCTTTATGGAAGATGAGTACTTTCTTATTCCAGAACCGCTGAACCCATCCATAACTGAAACCTTTAAAGTTTATGAACTGTGAAATTAGGTGACTAATAGACAGGTGAATCATTAGGCAAAATGCCACAAAAGCTTCATTCAGAGACCTCCTTGTTGCCATTTCTTGCATTTCCCTGTAGACAAACACATTTACTTAAGCACAGACTTAGAAAAATAGCGTCAAAAACTCTAGTGGCACTGAGGCCCCACCTAATTGCAGTGGAATGGGATTTTTCACAGGACATGGTGAATGCTTACTGCATCTGTCTATTTATTTTCTCAAGGTGTCATGCCTTGTGCCACATTGAGGGTCATCCACAGATACATAGTCTTCTTCCCTTTGTTTCTTCTTTCTTCTTTCTTCTCTTTTTCTTTCTTCTTTCTTCTTTCCTCTTTCTTTTTTCTTTTTTCTTTTCTCTTCTTCCTCTTCTTTGTCTTCTTCTCCTCCTCCTCCTCCTTCTTCCTTCTTTTTAATATATGTAGGAGAAAACCTTTGCAGCCTCTGTATCTGCTGGAGATCTTTTTTTGATAAGTCACACTGTGTCCTATGCAAAGAGGTCAAAACAAGCAGAGAGCTAGGAGCAGATTTTTTTCAGGTCCCCCTGCCACAGGGATACTCTGATGAAAAAATCCCTCCAGCTGTTTGGAAAGGCTTCAGCATTCAAGAAGAAAAGTCTGACACAGTCCCAGGGACAAAACAAAACTCAAAACAACCCAATCAATAGCACTTCATTTGCTTACTGGAATGAAAACTCCACAAGTGATTTTAGAGTGAAGGGTCAGAGGACTTTACGTTGCAGTTTTGCACATGTCCTGGCTTTTAGATTTTGCATAGGATGCGATTCAGAAGCATTGAAGTGGTTGTCATCTTTATCAGAACTCCTCTCCAACTTACAGTTTCACCAGTTATTTATTGTTACATGTGGAATAGGAGCTCTTGCCAGGCTGTATATCTTAGTTAATCAAAAGAAACATCTGCTTAATATAATGCATTATATAAATGGTATTTCCTTTGTACATCAGGCTGCATTAAATAATGTATTGGCTATTGACCTAAGTTCCTGTGTGCCTATCAGATAACAAAGAAAGATCACACTTTTTGACATCATGCGTGTCCCCTCCAGGAAACATATAGAATAGTTACTGTAAGCTTATATAGAAACAGGTGAGTCCAAAAGAGTGGAAAGGGGTCTATCTATTCCAAGAGTACAAACTTAAGCGGTAACAGATGAATGCAGACAGCGATTATAAAGCCCAGAGCTGATTCATAAGCTTCTCAGGTGGCAATCTGTAGTCTGAGGGCAAAACTGTCTGTGATAGGCTTGTTTTCATGCCTTTATAGCAAGAGTAACTTCAGTTCTTTGTATACTTAGGGAAGAGAGATGAAGTTACTGATGTTGGGGAGTGGTCTAAATGCCCAATAAGAGTGAAATCAAAAAAGCGCACTTGTATGGTGAACCCATAAATGAATTAGATAAATTTTTCTAGTTTCATGCAGGCAGAGCATTCTCATCAGACTTGGTGTATTTTTTTGATCTTGTTTGCATAACAAATATTTTAGTACTTGTTTTTTTCTTTGCAGAGCCTAAATTTGATGTGAAACTTCGTAGGAGGAAGAGTTGATCCACAGCCAATAATCCAGGGGGATTTTTGGCTGTTAATTTGCCTGTTCCTTGGTGGAAGTTTCTGATGCTTGTGTTGTTAGGTAGATGTTGGGGACAGGTGTGTTGGGTGCTTTCTGCTCTACTTTGGTATGCGGATGCATAGCTTGCAAGCTGAGAAAAGGGTGCTCTGCAATGCTCTGGTACTTCAATACCTTACTCCTGTTGGTTAGAAATGAAAACAGGGGTGGGTCTCACTGTGTTGATTCCTAATCAACCTTCATCGTGTCCCTTCCATCTTTTCCATGTGCTTTGGCTGCCAAAATGGAGATGTGGTAGAGCTAGGCATGGCTAGAGGCAGGGTCTCAAGCAAGCCAAGCTGATATCATGAAAAATTCTGGAATGAACAAGAGAGGTCAGAACTGTAGAGGAGTTTATTTGAAAACCTCTCTGTCTAGATGGTTCATATAATTATTTTCTGTGCTTATCCTGCTTTACTCAATATGCAGCTGAGAAGAGCAGCTAAGCCATTTTAAATGACTTTGTTACCTCAGACATAGGAGTGCAGGATACAACTTCAGTAGGCTGTGCTGTGTTTGCTTTTCTGATACTGGAAACAATCATCTTTGCTCTCAGAACAAAACGTTTCCAACTGCCTGACTTTGGGGTTCCACTTTAATCCTACGTGCTAATGTGCTGGTTTACCGTATTAATGCAGATTAGCTGAAAATAACTTGGCACATCAGGATTTTCTGCTCTTCTTACGCTTTATAATCTCTTTGCTTTGAATGTTGTTTATTACATACTGAGATAATAGGTTTAGTGCTTTTATGACCTCTGTATCATGTTTTTTTTGTGATTCCACTCAGAACCACTCTTGCTTAGAAAACCTTTCAGCAAGTAATCAGTCCAGCACAATTACCCTGGGCATGCTGGCAGCCATTTTGAGGACTCTCTTGGGTTGAGTCCCACTGCAGATCTGCTGCAAACAAAACAGGCGTTTGAGCTTATTAATTTTGGCTTATAAATTTCTTTCATTGCAGCTGCAACCAAATAAGAGCCTTCTTCAGCCCTCACCCCTGGGCTCCTTCTCAGATGCCTTGTTTAGGATGCAGCATAAGATGTTTGGGGGCTCACAAGGAGAGGCTGATGGAGACACTTCTTAATGCCAAAGCATTTAAGACCACCTTAGAAGGGCCGTTGGAGGGATTCTACCAGAGCAGAACAGATGACTGGATGGCCTGTACTTATTTTGGTTGCTAGCAGACTAGTTCTACTGCACCCATATGTGTTGATGTTGGGTTTTGTGTACCTCAATAATCTCTATAATCCTTTAGCCAGGTGTCTGATGGTACTGGGAGGCCAGAGGTGTTAAACTTCAGAGGTCCACACAGAGTGCACTGCTTAAATGCTACATGTTAACAGATTCCTGGGGCCTTTCTTCTGGTTGCCATCTGCGCTCTTTGAGTCTCTTAATGCTGCTATTTTACTCCCATTTTTGTTTTTCATCCCTTGACTCTCTCCTTTCTACATCTTCCCAAGGATGTTTCTCACAGCCTGCCTTCTCTTATTCTGCAGTTACACAGCTACAGCTAGCAGTTTTGTTATTTTTTTGGTAGAATTTTGCCTACCCTGTGTTTTGGGTGGCAGACACACGATGGGAGCATTGCTAGGCAGCTGGGGATGTGAGCAGTGCTGCTGTGCCCTGTGTAGTGCCTGACAGTGGGTTAGACCTCTTTTCCCTAAAGACCTGCTGCTTGTGCTGGCCTAGCTTGGAGAAATTCCTGCAGCTCTCAACAGAAGTGCTATTAGAAGGGAAAGCTTGACATGTGTCTTTAATACAGAGCAGGAGTGAAGAGGAGGGAGTCAGCCTTACTAAGGGCAATTAATTCTGCTGCTGACAGTAAGCTCATGTGCTCCTTGTCCTAACTTTCTCTTCTCTGAAGATGACTTTTGCAAATGGATGGAGATTGTCAAAGCCTATAGTTTCAGATACTATGTCACCTTTAACATTGCAGCAAGAGGAGTCTCCACCATCTGTCCTTGCTGGGAAAATGACATTACCATTGCCTCTGTCTTCACAGAATTAAAATATGACATCAGAGGCAGCTTACATCTTCTCTCTGGTTTTTGTACAAGGATTTTTTTCTCCCCTTTTTCAACTTGCTCCTGTTTGGAAGATAATGAGGGCTACTCTCTTCCATGTGCCGTTTATCAGGAACAGTGCTCTTCAGCAGACTCATTAAAATAATGGATGGCCTCAGATGGTTAATTATCTCTGAAACATTCTTGCTGTCCAGCAGCAGGCAAGCTTTATGGCATGGGGTGTGGATAAGAGGTATAGTCTTGCAATGACACTCCTTCTACCACATCTTTTAAGATCAGATAGAAAAATAGTAAGTTCATACCACCAAACCCCAGATGAATTATTTGCTTCGTTTAGGTGTGTGGCATGATCAGTTGGACCATTGGGAGTGGATGGCTTTTGAACTGGGAGGACAACAATAATTCATTGGGTGCATGGGAGTAGCAGTGGAGTTTGCGAGGTACATTGTAAATGTGGCTGAGAGAAGTAAAAAGATATATCTCATGGAGGCCATCAAGATTGAGGGGAATAGAAGTTGGGTTCACCAAGTCCCTTAAGCTATGCTGCCAAAGAAATGCATATTCTGGTTAATTCATCTCTTCTGATAACAGGTCGCATATGGTGAACTGCTTGAAATGTGCTTCCTTTGTCCAGATTCTCATTCCTTAAAACCTGGCTTTGAACTGTATTAGTAATAGCAGAGGCTTCTTCTGCTTTTGAAAAGATTTATATAGCACAAGTCTGTGAAATACATGTGTTTTGCTTAAGGGAGTTCAGCTTTCCTCATATAATCTGGGTCAGAATTCAAGATAAATTTGGCAGTCGTGACAGCATCTGGCCATTTGGGAGCTCAGGTCTCATTTAGACACAGACCAGGTACTAGGAGCTGCAGGACTTTCAGTCTTTTGGACTTCTCTGGGGATAGTGCTACTGTTGATCAGTTGCAAAAACTCAGCTATTTTGTTACCTTACTAAATGAGTACTCATTCAGTCAGAACTATACAGTGGCTGGAACCCAGACATGTCATGTGATACCCAGTTTAATTAAAATCAGGACTTGTTTTCAAATAGCCATTAGTAATAGAGAACCACAGACAGATGACACAGCAAGAGGTGGGTGAACCAGGTTCCTTGGGAAATCCTCTGCAGGGTCTCAAAGGTGGCTTTAGGGACTTTTAGTTTACTTGGATATTTCAAGTAGCACTGGAGATGAGGTCCTCTGAACTTGTTTAGGGTGTGTGAGCCCATGACACATGAGATGAAGTCCATTTTGCTGTGGAAACTGAAGGAAAAAAACCCAAACCCCTGTAGGTCACAGCTCTCAAAAGTCAGTCCATTTTTTTGTATGCATGCAGGTGCCTTATACATAGCTTAGTAAAGGTGAGCCTCAGTCTCTACCAGGCATCTGTATGTGCTGCTTTAATTCAAATAACAACAGGTGCCTGTTTATAGGTTGTATTGTAAGCGTCTGAAATTACTCACATGGGTAACATTAGAGATCAAAGCTGTAAGGAAGTGTATGTATGACCAGGGACTTAACGTTTGATGGGTGCTTATGAACTGTAAGGAACATCTGCTCTTAGTGGGTAGCAATTGCTTTTGTATATTGAATATTGAAGTGAGTTAGCACACCGTGGAATGGGTTTCCTTCTTCCTTTAATCTCCATGGTATTTTTTCTTCTTGTTCTGATTTCATACAGATTGAATGGTCACGATGAAAGAGCAGTAGGCAAATGCATACAGAAACAATTTAGCTTTGTATGGTGTCAGATGCTGTTATGAGAAATGATGTTTTGCAGGTTTCTACTTAAAATCATAACTAAAGAACTCTGGCATGCCAAGTCTGGGCAGCTGCATAAGGTCCTCTGTCAGAAATGTCATTTAGCTGTCCTCTCAGATAAACACGGCCTGCTTGATGTGCTGATGTGTCCAGAATGAAAAATTCAGATTTTTCAGAAATGAACTAATGTTAATTTATTCTCAAGAACAGTAAGTTCTTGAGCCTCGTGTTTGCTAGGAATGTCTTTTAGATGTGACACAAGAGTAAAGGATGTCTCTCAAAGTAAGTCCCCTTCTCTGCTACTTGGAGGACCCAAAGCTGGAGATTATACCTTAAACTGAATTTTAAAAATAGCAAGATTTGCATGCTTGTCTCATTGCAACATTAGTGCTAATTCTGCATTTGTTGGTTAATGAGCTTTGTATGCTGGGAGTAGGGTTCAGTAGGGACTTTCAGCCATGAAAGTGTAGCAGAGAGAGTTTGTTGTGTCCTTTTCTCCTCTTTATCTTTCATGTCTTTATAGCTTCTTTGATTGAGCTTGTGTTATTCTTTGGGTATCATTGTGGGGCAGTGACGGAATCTGAGTCCATCCTCAGCCACACATTTGGCAGCTGAAAGCAGCAATCCCCTATGAGGCTTCTTGGCCTCAGACTGCATTAAACCTACCTCTGATTTCCCAGTGGCCTTGGTGGCCTTGTGAAGGGCTTGCACTCTCAAACCCATGCAACAGCCCCTCAGAAGTCAGGCCTCTCCTTCACTTTCCTTCAGGACTCCACGCAGAAGAGAAACCACCCCTAGAGACTCCAGGTCTAAGGAGAGGGAAGTGTAGGATTCAGCACAGGATTGGGAAGAAAGATTCAAGTTTCACTTGACACTTCACAGTTCTTCAATTGATGGCCAGGAGCCATGTGCAGGTCTGCAGTGCCCTGTGTACCATGCCACCTTTATTGGAGATCAGTTGACCTCCACAGGTTGAAACTCATCTCCTGGATGGTCCACCTCCATCAGCTTCTTGTCATCTTTCACATGACAACTGACATATATTTAGCCCATTCTTCAGGGTTTGTGACAGACCATCTGATGTTTGAGAACACCTGTTCCTGCCTATGCTTCCCTGCATCAAGTCTACTCCAGGTCTTTTTGGCACCCCAGGAGAAAGAGACTTGGTGAGTTGCAGGCTAGTCAACAGAAAAATTGCAAGAGAGTAAGACAGAAAGCATAGCTTTGAGTCAGTGGATGACATGTTCTTGTGTTTTGTGCAGTGCATTATTTCATTGTCTAGTAAACAAAAATTTAGTGTAGGTGAGACCTACCTCTGTCCTCATGTTCCCCCCAGAAAAAAGGACTGAAGGCAGGAAGGGATCTAGGTAGTTGCTGGAAGGATTTGGTGAGAAATACCCAACTGTTCTTCCAGAAGAGAAGGTGTACGTGGAACTGAGTAAAGCAAGCAGAATGAAGCACTTAGCTTGACAACTGCATTTAGTTCCCACCCTGCATGGTCCCAAGAGCAAATATAAGAAACCACTGTTTTTTCAAGACACTGCTGACAGCTCTTGCCAGTAAGGGCTGGATTGACTTTTTACTGGCACCTTAGCATTTTTGATCAATAGATTCACAAATGGGAGGGAATTAATACTCTGCCAACTCATTATTTTTTTTAATACTATATTTTAATCAATGTTTTTGTCTTATTAAAAAAAAAGAGTAGTATAAATGCTCAAGGATTAAAGTAACTTTCTCAGCCCAGCAGTTTGGATTTATGTCACTTCAGAACCAATTTCCTTTGAGGAACACAAACACTGGATTAAAGATTTACTCCAGACTGATAATTAAAAGGCTAAATCCCATATATAGCATTACAACTGTAATGTGACTGGAAGAGGATTGCTCATTAGAGCCCATAGGGATTTCAATTATGGCTTTGGAGACTGATAGCCACCCATCTTGTCATGAATCCTATTAGGGCAGATATCAAACACAGAGCATCATGTTACAGCTCTCCAGTGTCATGGTTTTATGCAGCCATCACCTGGCACAGTGGAACTGTTGATTCACATTTTCCCTGCCAGACAAATGCTCATGAGGATGCACCTGCAATAAGCCCAAAAGACATCTCCATCTGCCACAGAGCCATTATTCCTGCCTGTAGATCAGGTTCATCATATGCATTTAGTGGAGGAAAATCATACCATGGCTCATAACAGCCTCTAGAGTGGGGTCAAATTACTTCTCATTTCCAAGAACAGACCACTAAGGAAAGCTAACTGTTGATGGTCTCCTGGTGGTGGCTAGGGCTTCAGAGGCAAGGAAAAGCTGATTCTCTTCCATTTGCCAGCTTAAAGACCTTGGGAATTCACTGGGTATGATTTGTGAAGTTAGATCTCCTGTGATTTGCAGATATACAGTACCAGAGGCTAGTCCACTTCCACGTTAAAGCAATAGAAGCTCTAAGTATGTGTTGTACTTGCCTAGATATTGATAAAGGTCTACCAGCAACCACTAACGTCACACAAGGTCCAGGTTTAGGGCACAAATAGAACTGGGCCCAGCCAGTACGTTTACTGCACCTCTAGCTATGGTGGCAAGGCACCTTTGCATAAAAGAAAAAAAAAGAATTAAAAATCAGCAAAGCAGAAAAAATTATAAAAATTGCAAGCCCTGGGTAACTGCCTTACACCACTGCATCACTGTCTTTTCAAGAACAAGTAATTTTTACCTATTCCCTTCTGAGTGGACTCAGGCCCCAACCCTTCCTACATTCATCCTGCTGCAATAATTACAGCTATTCCCCATCTGCCTGCCTGGGCTAATTGTCAGTTAAGGCCAGCTGACATCTCCCCAAAGGGCAGCAGACAGCCTTTGGCTAAACTTGATTTTATTTACTGGACATGGAAATAACTAGTTGCATAAAACACAGGACCATGTCATCTGCTGATCCAAAGCAATTTTTTAAAAATCAAGGTGTGTGTTTTGACCTGTGATGTCAGCACTGCACATATCGCTGCAGTGTGTGAGTACGGATATTCTTAAATGGATTTTTCTGGTTTAAGTCTGGTTTTGTTAGCTGCAGTGTTCAGAATTTTATGGTTTTGGTGTGTCTGTAGGTATTGAATTTTCAAGGCAGCTGGATTTCAGTGATTATACTTGACCATATTTTCAAAGAATTGAAATTATCTTTTTTAAAGCAAGTACAGTTAACTTACTGGAAAAGCTGATTTTGGTATAATAAAAATGATTATTTGAGAAAAGTTCAGCAGTTTTCTTTTTTTATATGTTGCTTAAAGCAATCAGACATACAGACATTTCTAGAAAAGCTGTAGTCCCTCTCAAGCAAGAGTTTATCTACATGAAAGCTGCTCTGCATCAACTTGAACTGATTCAAATTAGGGTGGCACTCTGTGCCAGTATATCCAATATATATCTGCTCATGTTTTTGGTGGCATGTGGATGCAGCTATCTGGGGTATTGCTGCCTTTTGCTTTTTGTGTTTTGAACATGGCTAATCAGCGAGTTTGAAGTAAAAGCCAAATACAGACACTATCAAACTCTGTTCCCAAATATAGAAATCCATCATATTAAACAAAGGCCCAGTGCCCTCTCTGTTCCTGTGCTATTCATTGCTCCTTGTACTCTCAATTCCCTGACATACTGAACATATCTCATACACAAAATGATAGCCTTCTGTGTACTTACAGAAATGGGAGCATATTTTGTAGCAAACCACATTGCAACAGCAGGTAAAGAAAGAGCTTAAGGAATGGCATTTTGTGCCAGTTTTGAGTTATCCTACTGAGCTTTTTGCAAATTTGAGGGTTTTATGGGTTAAATTGCTGAAATTTCAAAGTCACAATGATGATATAAAGAGTTTGAAATATTTGGAGCCATCAAGACTGCTTTTGCCCTAAACAAGTACAGCAGAAAGCTCTAATTATTGTGTCTGGCATCTGTCATCCAAAGTGGACATCGTGGGTGCTAGGTCCATGTTTCAGCACTCTTGTTGAAGGGCAGAAGAGCTGCCTTTGGACTTGGTGCATCTTGCCCCCACTCAAGTAGTGTGTATCAGTGGGAGCCCTGCATCCCACTTGGCTCTTGAACACGGAAAGTGACTTTTCAGTACTGACCACCTCAGGTCTATAAAGGTCCTTGGGAACTTGCTATGTCAAATGACTGTAGGAAAAGGTCATGTTAGACTGACCGAATCATCTGACTCTCTTCATCTTGTCTTCCTTCTGTGTTTATGAGGTCATTTGAAGCCATCTATCTACTCAGTTGTCCCCACATTGACTGATTGCAATTCAGGATCATTAATATTGTAAGAGCCATACACTATGTGTGTAGCCCAGCTAATTAAAAAAGACAAAACAGGTACCTTGCAAAAGTCATGCACTTTGCGGGGAATAAACCAGAAGGCCTCTGTTGAAGCTGTAATTTAAAGTCAAGCACTGGAAGATGCAATAACAAAGCACTTGTGTAGCTGTTGTGGGCACGATCTGCTAAATCACACCCAAAAAGGGCTTTCGAGTCAAAAGTGTAAATTCTGCACAGCCAGATTTGACTATGATTTCCCTAAAATTTTTGAAAATATAGACAGTCCTGAAAATGTGATTACAGTTTTATGCTCCTTTTTCTACTCTCTAAGAATTAAGAAATACTGAAGCTCATTGAATCTGGTGGGACCTGCTGGACTCCACCTACTGCATGCTTCTGTTGGACGGGTATGCTGAGCCCAATGGGCTGCTTTGGTGCTCTCAGAGATGAAGAAACCCTGAACTGTCCCAAAGGTGCATGGCAGAAGTCACTATCATCCATCTAGTGGTGAAGCCAGCTCTGCCCTTCAGGCAGGAAGTCAAGGACTGAGGGAAGTGTTGACTGTTTGGTCTGTAATTAAAAGGAAGGTACTTACAAGAACCTATTCATATCCTTTATGATCTCCCCCAGGATCATTTAACTGACTAATCTGGACAGCCTAGACAACAAATGAGGACTCGGTCTCCTCTCTTTCTACAACTCTGTAAACATAATCCTTGATTGATTGGCCTCTAATACATCAGACCTAAATGAAAAATTAATTAGATTGGCTACAACCCTGAAGTGAGCACTTTACCACTTTGTTGTTTTGTCCATTTGATCCTTTCTTCTTTGATTTATGGGCAAAGGAGAAAGGGGAGAGAAAAAAGAGGAGGAAAAAGAGGTTTGTTCTTGATGTCACTTGAAGTCAGATGGGTTTATTGAAAGCTGAGCTCTGCTCAGCCAAGAAGCAAAATGAGTAGCAGCAGGGTCCCTGCTGGCATGTACCATACAGGTGGGAAGGCCCAAAGGGAGGAGCTCCTCTCCCCAAATACTATGCCCTAAGGAAAGCCCCCACACTGTTTTTGACAGTCTGGTTTTCCCCTGTTTGTGTCTATGCCTCCAGCATTCTGGTTTGCCCATCCCTTTCCTGCAACGAATTTTTTTCTCCCTGAAACAATAGGTCCAGTGCTATGGATCTGCCTTTGGAAAGGCCAATAAAAGGTGTGTTTTGTTTGAGATGGCAAGGATTGCTATTGCTGATTTTCACCAGAAGTGCTGGAGGTTTGTGAAAGCTGGCCAGTATCACGTTGATTTGTCTTGAAAAATCTTCTGACTGTTGAATGGTGCCTCATCTAAACACTAGCTAAACATGAAAGTCACCATGTTTCATAATCTCAAAGGGTGAAGCATACCTCATGGTGAAAAATAAACCAAATGCTTTCTAGGTTTGTAAAGTATTGTACCTTTCAGAGCAAAGTTAGACGTCTTGCAAAATAAATTTAAAAAACCCCAACAACAACACAATGAAGAGTGGAAAAAAAAATCTAGACTTGACGCATCCAGGGCTGGAGAGCAAGTGAACAGCATGTTGTTAATCATAGCCAAATTTTTGCCGAAGCCTGAGGCCTAGAAAGGCAACTGAAAAGTAGGAGTATATTAAACACAAACCAGTCCAATGGCCAGGAGGAAATAATGCGACTCTAAAGTGAGGCACAGTTGAAATGAGAAACTTCTTACACTATCTAAAGGGTAATTAAAATGAGAGCAGAAATTAAATTGAATTCCAGAGAGCAGTTATTTGGGCCGATATATAAAAGTTTTTGGCCTAGTGTGGCTTTATCCTGAAAAAGAAAATATTTGGGCCAGGTTTTAAAAATACATTTCTTTTTTTTTTTTGGTAAATAGAAGAAAGAAAACTCCTATTTGAAAGAAATTATTTTGACGCAAGCAACGGTGGAGTATTTTGGGTAAGCCTTCAAACACAAAATTAAAGTGTTACGTGCATATGATGTTTCAAGGCTTTGCTGCTTGTGGAGAGCTCTTCATCAGCTGCCCAGACACAGGAGACCAATAAAAGAGATGCCCAGGCTGGAGTCTTGATTTCCTGCTTGGAAAAGGCTTTCTTTATAAGCCATCACTTCTGGTTCCTTCCTTTTTCTCTTTCCTCGCTTGATTTGACAGGATTCAGCCCCAAAGCACTACCCTGAAAACTAATCTGGGTGGCTTTGGGAGAGAAAAGGTATTGTGACATCTGTGTGCATGTTTTGTTGTGCTACATTTTAAAATATATTTTAAAAAAGGCTTGGTTATTTCAAGTTCACCTGACTGGAGGGGTAACCAACAAAACTCGGATTTTTTCCATTTCCAGGTCTAAACCTTCAGGATTAAGCCAGCCAGAGTGGGGACTTCTGCCAGGATTTCAACAATCCTTACACTGATTAATTAGAAGACTAGTGCCAGCTCAGGAGGCTCTACCTTAAATCTTGTAATGAAACCTTTCAAAAGGACCCTCTATTTTTTCCTGCCAGAAAAGCAAATTTCACAACCATGGTATTTTTTCAGTAAATGAATGTGCCGGTTTTTCTGCAGCTGGAGCACAGTGCAAGCCAGGCTCACTCACAAGATAAGCTGGAAAATGCTCAAACTTCAAGCAGTGGTAACATATATGGGGCAGGTCTGTAACTGCAGGAAGAGAGGCTGCTTTTAATATGCCCAGGTTGAATGAGTATGTATCCAATGGTTTTCTTCAAATATTTATTGCCAATTTCCAAGTTTAATTGAGATTCAGACTTCATTTCACGTTCCATTTTATGTTTAATTTAGTAATTGTGGTGATTTTTTCCTAAGAAAATACCATGGGAGATATCCTAGAAACAGTGCAGAGAGCCCAACTAGCAGTGTCCATGACTCCTGCTCCCCTGTTGCAGATTGTTAGAATGCATTGCTGGCTGAGACAGGGAAAGCAACCGCTAAAAAACTGAGTGAATAGTTTATCACTTTACATTTTCAGTGAAAACCAGTGACATTTTTATTTTCTGAAAATGCTTATTTTCTTTAAGCTTAATCTCTCTTTCTCCTTTTGGGTGCTTGACCCTATCTCTGGAGCAAGTACAGGTAGGGAGAAGTTGTGATGCAAATTTTAAATACATACATCTAAGATTCTACCACTGAGACTTCTTTTATAAGTTTTTGGATATCATCAAATGAAGCCATTAGTTTCTGAAAAGGATAAAAATAAAAAATCTTTGAAGTTAGAAAATTGTGTTGGTGAGTTAGCTCTGTGAGAATGGAATGGCTTGGTTTTTTTTCCTTTTTTTTTTCCCTCCTTACAAATAGGAAAATGTCATGTTGAAACTTTAACCTGATCAGATCAGTGTCTAAGAACTCAGGGTGAAATGCTATCCCTCTTAAAGTCAGTGTCAAAGTCCCCACTGACTTCAGTAGAGTTATGATAACTTTCATTTGTGGAAAATGACATGTGGCATTACAGTATTCTCAATTTTTTCCCCTTTTTTTTCCCCCTAAGTAAGATATCTTACAAGCCATATACCTAGTGCTTCCTCTCTTCTCAAAAAATACAACTTTCCATGAGAAAACCAGATATGGTGATCCTTTATGCCTTACTTAGCAGTAAGCTTTTGTGTTGTTGCATTGAGAGCAATAGGCCACATAAAGTAATTTGAATGAAGTACGTGATTAACTTTTGGGGTGACTGGGACCACATAAGCAGTCCTATGAGCATTCTGTCTTGAAAGTACTTGTGTAATTTTTAGTGTAACTACTAAACAGTATGAGGTGTGGGAACAATTTCTTCACTGCCACCTCAGAAGTGTTGTCATCGGGAGTGTTTGTTCAAGTAATAATAATCAAAAGGCTGGTTATTCAGCTGGTATTCCTGTTAATGTTATTAAAGCAATTTCTGAACTGATGGTTTAATTCTTGCTGGATAGAGCAAATGAAGTTGCTGCTTCAGGTTTAGAAAGGTCAGGTAGAATAGTCCATAGATTTGGGTTAGAGGTATGAATGAAACAGGGTCACATCAGTGGTGACAATCTTCGATAGGAACCTTATTCTTTCCTATTAGCTCCAACACAGGCAAACATGACTGCCTCCCTGCCTTCCATGCAGGGTGATACTGTACCCAAAGGACAGAGGGGAAAATATCAGTAGATTGCCACTTCAGACCTCTTTGGGTCTTCAGAAGTGCTCAGCGTCAAGCAGTCACCATGACAAACACCAGAAACTGTGAGAACTGTGGTATAAAGCTACACAAGCTAAAAACTGAGGACTGAGCTCATTTAGAAACCCCTCCGTGACTCTTGTTTTGACCTGGTTTAGAAATTTGTCCCTTTAACTGCAAATTTTTTTGGCTTGCACATTGATCTGATTATTTCAAGCCTGTAAATATCTTCCATGGTGCAGCTCAGTTACATTACTTGTTCCAGGTTTCCATTTTGCTTCTATCTGAGTTTCTTTTATTACAAGGAATGATATAACCCAGAGGATTTTTCTTCATATCAAGGTTGCCAGTACTTTCCTCATAAAATGTTGTCTATATGTGATGGAAACAGGTTCAGCCTACAAGGGAAATCTTCTGAAGCAATATCAGCATTACAAATCTCTCATTGGTCTGGAATCATGTAGGACCCAATACTGAAAACATCCTCATGAAGAGTTTACATTGAATTTGCCATATTCTTCTCAATGTCAGTGAAGCTGCTGTAATGTAATATGCCAAGGAGTTTGCAGGATGGGATTTTAGGCTTTTATTTGGCATAACACTTAAGCATATGCTTAAAATTAGGAATAGGCTTGTGTTCAAGGTGAAGCACACGCTTTTTTTTTGCCAAACCAGAGTGCTTTTTAGTCTCTTTCCTGTTTCAAAGGCCTTGTCCCCAATTCAGGCCAGGTAACTGGGCTTTTCTGCCTACCTGGAGCCTGCCTACATTTAATGAGGCTGCTGTCAATGGGGCTTTAAGCTCAAATTGTAAAAATGTGAATTGCAGCTCAAAATTTGCAAATAACAACAGTTATGAGAATGAAGTAAATAGTCAGTACATTAACTTACTATTAGCTCATTTAATGAGTTTCAGGTCACTTCATGCAATGGTGATAAGGGCTGGCTTTGGTAAGCTATGTTTCTGGTCAGTGCTCAATGTGCTGCTTAAAATGGATTATGGTTTTCCATCCTGACTTTCCTCACCCTGTTAGCAAAGTAGGGCTGTTTGGGGCCTTATTGCTGAAGATAATTTCTTGAAAGTTCAAGGAAAGGAAGAGTTGAATTAGCAGCCTGACCTGCCAGTCAGATACCCCACGCTTCTTGCAGAGTAGTCATGCATATGCACCCTTAACTCTCTTGCTTTTACTTGAAAATAAGAAGCTGGGGGTGCCAGTTTTGTAAAATGAAGTAATTTTGCCTTCTAAAGAAACCAATAATGAGGGGAGGGAAAGTAATCACTGAGGGACTGCGAAAGCTTAATCTACAAAATGTCCTGCTTCATTTTGATATCTTACCTGTTTTTAAAATGCTTAAATAATATCCCAAGTAATTTTCCGACAGGATTTTTTAAGTTGTAACAAAGTCAATTGCCTTGACCTACCATTGCTCTTATTCATTGCCAGCAATTCTTAGCAGAATCTCACCTGGATAATTTTTTAAATTGTTGCAGAGATGCCAAGAAATGAATACCTTGCTGAGCTATTTCATACACCGATCACTTTCCCTATTCTGATAACTTCTGTTCCTGGTTCAGAGCAACTATCTTATGCTACATGGGAAAAAATTTGATTTTTATTTCTAGGGTGGAAGCTGTTTTGGGGTATACAGCCTTCTGTCTAGAGTTTGCAGTGGGAGGGGCACAGAAATAAGGAGCACTTTCCTTGAGGGATGGCTAGCAGATGGTTTCTCTCCAGCAGGCCTCTTCGTGGTCCATATCTGGAAAAAGATACCATTGGTAAACCTGCCTTGTCCTGTCACCCGTTTTTACTACAATATGTTGCAGCCTGCCATCAGATAATACTCAGTGTTCCCCCATTCTTGATCCCAATTTTTTAAGGTTGGATTTTTTTTAAAGCAATGTAGCCATTTTTCTGGGCTTAGTGTCCGATCCTTGTCCCATGCGACAGCCAGAGATGATCCAATACATCTGGGGCAGGAAATGGAAACGTTGGGCTTGGCCTGTGCCTTGGTTGGTGAGTGTGCTGGCACAACAGAACAGCCGGGGCAGCTTTTCTGTGGGTCTGCCATGCTCAGGCCCTGTGTGTGAGAGGACAAAGGGTGGGAGAACATGGCACCTTGCACAGATGTAAACCTGCTCAGACTAAGGCAGGAGCAGTGCCAGCAGGTTGGGGCACCCAAAATATGGGTGAAGGAAAATCAGGCAGTGTGAGCTGGATGCCAGCTTACCGAGTTACCTAGAAGGACTAACAGATGAAAATAAATGCAAATTCTGAGTGTAATCACTGACCTGATATGTTTACTTGGTGGATAACAAGAAGAGGATATAGCACTAAGGGCAACTGTGATACAGACACTGAATACTTCAACTTGAGAGATTTTTCCAGTGGTAATTAACATATTTAACTTATTTCTAAAGATTTACAAACATTAAATGTCACTAAGCATTCCATGCCAAGAATGTCAAAGAAGCTGATGTAACTTTGGGAGCATATATTTCATCCGTCATAGTATTCTTGTCACTTAAATGGCACTCAATTCACTTAAAATTGCAATGATTATAGAAGAACATCAAGTTTCATCAGCAGTGATTATGCTGTGATTATCACACACGCACTTCGTAAGCCTTTTTCTGCTCTTATGCAACTGCCAGTTTGCAAATACATGTTGGAGAAGAGTCTTTGGAGCTCTCTTGATAGACCTGGAATTTCCATTCCATCAGTCAGTTTTTCAGCATGTTAATTTGCACTTTGGGCAGAGAAATTTAACTCTTAAGAGTGATTTGGAGCAGGAAGGAGGTTAAAGTCTCAGTGAAGACCTTCTCCACCTGCAGAGGACCATACTGGGAGGTTTTGATCAGCCACTTTAGGGTCTTTAATTGACTTTCTGTCATCAATCCACTGAGACCTGTTAGAGGTAGTGAACCACCTTTGCCAGGCAAGGGGATGGAGATCTACATATATTGTCTTGGTAGAAAAGTGTGGGGGGGAATCTCTTCATTCCTTCATTTAAAACTTTTGTGCCTGACTCAACTGAAAATTTTAGGCTGTGTATTTCCACAGGAAGAGAATAGCAAAGAAAGCTGAAAATGGAAAGCCCAATCCAACCCAAGTTGCTGTCAGTGGAAAATTTTCTGCTGGTACCACTGATCTTTATGGCAAGAGAAAGTGTGGGAACTGGGGAGAGAGGACAGGAGAAACAGTCCAAATTGATCTAAACGTGTTTCCCATGAAGTCAGTAATAAAACTAAAGCACAGGAGAAAATATACTACTTTTTTTTTTAATATTACTGTGGTTTCAGGAGCCAAATTTGTAAAAGGGGTCAGCTCCCTGCAATTTCTCCTAAGAACAGCAGTGAAGTTCTTTTGAAGGCATGAATTTCATGCAGCACCTGTGTCAGACGTTTACTCTCTTTCCTTTGCATCTGTTCTTTGTGTTTGCCTTCCATACTCTGCCAAGCACTTTGAGTAACAGGAATACTCTCTGAAAGAGTGGAAAGCAAGCAAATATAACAGCACGTTTGCAAAAACCAAAGCATTCACTTCTAAATCCTAGCGCTGAACACAAAGTCCAGGAGCTCAGGTGCACAATAGTCTGGCTGCAGGGACACTTGCTTACTAAGCCCTCCCTAGTTTTTCCCATTATTTTTGAGGAGAACAGGTCAGCCCTGTGATTTGCAGCCTGGTTATGTGAAGAGTTCTATTGGCAGCAGTCCGGGCTTTCTGAGCAGACTTTGCCACTCAGTCCAGCCTTGCAGGAAACAAGGTCCATGTCGGCGGTCAAGTAAGAGAATATATAAGGTGGCAATCTATCTGCAATGAGCACTGACTGATCTGCCTTACTTTGATTGTTTTTGCTATCTATTATGTCCAGCTGCTTGCAAACAATCTGCACCCACACTGAGCTAACTAAATCTTTCAAACTTTAAATGTATGTACACCTGCATAATAAACTTTAATAAAGCAGGATAAATTTTCTAGAAAAGATATTTTCTGGGGAAATATTTACTTGAACTGGCACTTGATATATTGGGGGAAGATAAAAATAGGTGTTTATTCTCTAGTTTACTAATTCTACCCATCCTGAAAATACCCACTGGTTGTATTCATTGCTATTTGTGTTTACATGAAGGTGTAGAGATTAATAGCTGTGGTTCACATATGTTTACATCTAGACTGTATTCTTAAAAGGAATGCATTTCCTTTCTTTAATGGAAAGAAGAAAAACTCTGCTCAGAGAGCCAGATTTTCCAATACATGCTTTGACCACTGCAGATGTATGCACTGAGGCAGGTAGTAAACCCCTCTTAGTATTGATCTCAGGTTTAAACAGTGGGTGACTGAGCTGTTTTATAAGAAATGGCATACATGTGTCACAAAATCCTAACCTATGCTATGGAGAAAACCAGATTTCTTCTAACCATCCCCAGGACTTAACACCAGTAGGTACCTCTGCCCTGTATATAGCAATGTAGTGCCCATATGAACCTTCGTGCTGGGTTGTAGTGTGTTGAATTCAGCCTGGAAATAGGGACTGTGGCTGTAGTTTAGTGTCCACATCTACTGCTGCACTTTTAGATGAATCTTGTTTAAATGCATATCAGTATATGTGTAGAAACGGAAGGAGAAATGGAGGGACTGAAGTTTTCTCTCTCTCCAGACATCCCATCGTATCTTCTGTGTCCTTGCATTTCAGAGTTGATCACCCTCTCCTCTTTTCTCTTTGTTAATACTGAAACAAATAGGCATTCCTAGGTGTATTTTGTTTTTCTCCTTACCTTTTTACATGCCTTTTCAATACTTGGAAAATGGACAGCATAATAAGTGGAATTATTTAATTCTGTGCCTTCACGGTTTTTAATGGTAGAAGTGTCAGAACATAACAAGTTACTGATAATTAATTTTTCTCATCTAAACTTGCAAACACAAATGTGAGAGAGGGAGAGAATTAAGCTTTGCTTCCCCTTCTCCTCTTGACCTTCCTCAGTTCTGCCCAGAAAAAAATGTATAAAAGGGAAACAACCCCAAATTTCTGTTGTTGAGAGTGTTTTCAAAGACAGAAAATCCCCAAAATTTATTCAGAAGCATTTTTTCACTGATCAACAGAAATCCTGTCAAAAATGACATTTTGTTGGATGAGGATTGATTGATTGATTAATTTTGAAACTCCGTCTTTCATGTGGAAGGTTTGTTTGGTTGAAACATTTTTACAAGCTCCTCTGAAGACTTGGTCATGAGGAAACTGAGAGAATGTATGGGGGAAATTTCATAAATAACAAGAAACGAAGTAACTCCTCTGTGATGGAGCAGGAAAGGAGTGCTGGCATCCAAAAGCCTCTGCTGTGCCTTACATATCCTAGGAGGATTATTAGTGTTTTATCCCTGTAAGTTGGAAAGCAACCCAAACCTCTCTCAAGAGATGAAGTTCAAAAGACTAGATTTGTTTTATTGTTAGCTGTCTGTCTTGTTATTGGTTTATTTTAAATTCTGTTTATGCAGACAGTGTTAGAGGAGTTACTGCACTCTGTAATGGAGAGAAGCGTTTTTTTGCTCTGAAAGTCTACCCAAACTACCGGAAAAGTGATTATTAGAACTTCAAAACTTCTCCAGTGAGTAGTTGTGAATTTTATTGAGAAATAAGGAAACTCCAGTCATATTCTGCTAAATTTATTTATGACAGAGACAGATCTAGCCATGTAGTTGTGAATTTTATTGAGAAATAAGGAAACTCCAGTCATATTCTGCTAAATTTATTTATGACAGAGACAGATCTAGCCATGTCAACACTGGTTTAAATAGCCACCTTTGGATTTTTCTGAGGATAGAGGAGAAGCTGTGTGCCCTCTCTGCTTTTGTTTTGCAACACAAAATATAGCAAGTTATTTTAGTTTCTTGTCCTTAACTGGGTAGCCCTAGTCCATACATTTTTCTGTCTTGGCCACAGGAGAGAGCAGTGGCACTTGAGCTCTCTCCTGCTTCCCAGGCTGTGACCACCCCGTGCGAGTTCTTTCCATCATCCACTGTCAGTTCCTCAGGTTTGACTTTCTAACAGCACCTTCAGACAGGTGATGTGAAACCATTTTATGATGAGCCTGTGCTCCTGAGGCATTTTCTGCCATCATTTTACACAGTGAAATCATGGATGGTGTTTTCATCAGTGATTCAAAATTACTTCCCAGGAACCTGCTAAGCTCCATCCCCTGGGCCTTCCCCCAGCTAATTTTGGCTGCAAAATGTGCCAGCTTAGCCATCGGATGTCAGTCCATTCCAATACCATATCATCAGCAAATCACATTGGTAAGCTGCAGAAGTCATGCAGAGGATATTAATTTAAATAATAAAGAAAATTATTCCCCTTGCCAATTTTTACCTTCCAGACTGGTTCACCCCTCCCCAGTGCAATCTGTTGCCTCTTAGTTGGTTTCATAACTGCTTTCAGTCCCTCTGATAATCCCCATTTTCTCCATTTTGAGTATTTTGCCTGTGATATAATAACCAATGCTTTACTGAAGTTTGAATAGTCTCCATTCTTGTGTGCCCTTTATCTAGAAAATGAGTTATCTTTTTAGAGGAAGTTACCAACTAATTCTCGAATGATTTCTCTTTGGTAAGCTCATGCTACACTATTTCCCATTTTTCTGTTTGTCTCTCTCATATTTGTTCTTTCTTTCAACAGTTGTGCCTCATTGTCAAATTAATTTTTGTAATTGCCTCCAACTCACACTTCTTCCTAAACTCCGTGCTCAGTAGATTGGTATTTTTCACTCTTATGACACTGCTGCGAATTGCCAGATTTAATAAAAATCCTTTCTATCAGCTTAGAGCTCTCATGAGATTTTTTAAAAAAAAAATAAAAAGGCGGTGAAGGTAGAGGGCAAGCTCATAGTGGCAAAGGAGGCACAGCCGAAAGAGGTCAAGGAAGTGGATTTACACTCCCTGAGCTTAGAAAAAAATCCCTCCCCCCTGTAGCTATTACCACTTGAGGATATCTTTCTTGCTCTTAAGCATTTTGAAGACCTCAGTTAAGGACCGGTTGATTCAGGTTTTTTTCATTTTTGAGGCTGGAAGGACATGGATTCAACAAGAATAGATATGAGGTGTCCACTTCTGGGGGAGAAAAACAGTACCTCCCCTGCCAAAGACCAAGATGTCTTTGCACTTTGGGAGGTTCTGTCTGGGCAAGAATACCCTCAAGAGCCAGCAGCCAAGCTGACCCCAAGCCACCCTTGTGTTGCAGCCACCCAAGTGTTGTGTTTCACACTGGGGCAAATGCCTCCTTGCAGCTGGATTGGCAAGGTTCAGAGGGATGCAGACTTCTACACTTCAGATATTTCCTGCCCTTAAGGAGTACTTTATGCTGGAAATTATGCTTTTACAAACAGTCCTGGGACCTTTTCCTCTGGGGAGAAGCTGCTGGACACCATGTTGGGGTTTTTACCACTGTTTATGTTCTGCTGTTGTCTTGAGAGGGCAGAACACGGTTGTGCTTGCTGCTGTATAAATGTGCTGAGGTAATTCCTGCTCTGAAGAATTATTAGTCTAAGGAGAGGTGGTGGGAGAAAGGATTTGTGGGTAATGTTCAGAAATGGGGTGATTAAAGTATCTTGCAAAAGGTGACCCTGCAACCCTGCACAGGGCACAAGCGAAAACAGAGCTCAGTAACCATGACTTCCAGTTTGGTACCTTGATTTATGAATAGTGGAGTTTGTACTTCAATTTTGCCTGCCTTTATGTATTTTTTTCTTCAGATCTATGATTTAAAATCTCCCTGAAATAACATACATTAGTAAAAATTAAGAGACTTAGTTATCTTCCCTGCTTTTGCAAATTGAGTTTGGCCCCTGTGACTATCTTTAAATGATCACTACCTCTCTCACTTGTTCTGTAAGAAACCAAAGTCCAGTGGTCTTAAGTCACATCCAAAAATGATAATAGGCTTCTAATGTGGAGGAAGTTTTGAAAATCCATCCCACAGAAAATCAGTACTTGGGAAGCAGCAAAATTCAAGTGTATCTTGGTTAATGGCTTGCCCATTCCAGAGAAGAAGGTGTCAGAAGGTGAATTTGAGATATAGTGGAAAAGGTGATGATTGGAAAACTACATTGCATCTCCTCCATGAGCTGATCAACCATGCCCCTGAGACCACCCTAGAATTGGCATTATTTCGGCAACAAATAATTCCGGGATTTTTTTAGGTATTTTCTTCACTCTGCTCTCAAAAATAGTAGAATATTCTTTCTTTGGCAAGTGTGGATTTTGTGGTAATATATCTAAAGTCCTTTTTTTGCCAGGCTTGATTGGAAGAGAAAAAGTGTGACATCAAATATTTTTTTATCAGCTAGTTTTTGCTATCCATGCTTAGATGAGAGTTGTTTGGGAAACTTTTCTGAATGATTGCATTTTTCCTCTGCAAAGTAGGGACTTGTCAAAACAACTTTTTTACTGAAATGTATTGGTCTGATATAATGTTGTCTGCAATGGCACCTCTAGACATCAGATGAGACAAAAGCACGTGACCCTCATTACATCCCAAAGCAGTCACCAGCCCTGTGTTGGGGGTATGCAGCATTTAGACTGCCTGGCTGCTTGTGCTAAAAACCAGGCTCTCCTAGATTTGATCTGTCCCTCTTCCTCTACACTGACATGTTTTGTTTCTCTCTGTTTTATCCTTTCCCTGAACCATGTCTCCCATAGCTCATGGTGGCCTAGGACATCGACCTAGAATCTTCTCCCATAAAATCCTTCTTCCAAATCCTCTGATGACTATCTATTAAATAGAATGTTATCTATTACATAGAAACAAGACTGGAACAGGCTATTTCTCCTGGTGGAGAAAGAAGGAGCTGGTATCCAGTAATTTTTACAGAAAAGTTCTATTTTTTGAAAAAGTCAGTAGAGCTTTTCATGAATCCCCCTGGCTGAGGGGCTCTGGGAAGGTTGATAATCTAAACCAGCAAGAGAAAGGTAAAAGGAAGCATGATACGGGGGCATAGCTACTTAATCTACACGTCACTGGAGGAAAAGCTACATGGTACTAGAAGTTTTTTTAATTACCAGGAGCTGTATAAGAAGAGCCAGGAGCTGGGAGCTGAAACTAGAAAAGTCCATCCTGGAAACAAGGTACGCTTTTTTTTTTCTTAAAAAAAAAAAAAAAAAAAAAAAAAAAAGCAGACATTAATCATCAGGAGAGTTTCCCAGTAGATGTAGTGAATCTTTATGGACTTCAAATATTCAAGTTGAGGCAACCTGATAGTTTGAAATAGTTGGTCTAAGTCTATACAAGTTTTAGAGGAAGATGGGAGAACCACTGTGTGACATCTTCTGCCCATGATAGTGATGAAATTAAGAGCTCATTCCCGAGTGTCACTCTAGCCCTAAACTTTCAGTTCCTTGATCTATTGTTAGTGTTTAGTTACCTGTAATGAAGTTTTACTGATGTCTTTTATATTTTATCAAGTGCATATTTATTCTACGTGCTGTGCTGAAGAGTCTAAGCGGACTTGAAGTCTCTCCATATCCGTAAAAATTGCAAAATGCGGTATTGTAAGTAAATGTGTTTTGCATGGTCAGTTTGCCTTAATTTGTTTGTTTGGGTTTTTTTGTTTGCTTTTGTTTTGCTTGTATCTGATTTAAATGCCCAGTGTTAGACATATAATTGAAACATTTTATTCTCATATTTAGACAGTTGTATGCTTTAACACAGATGGTCTCTGCTGCTCCCTGTCTCTCCTTGCTCACACAGACATAGTGCTGCTTTCTCATGCCATGTCATGCAACACAAAACACACTCATGCTGTGATACCCCCCTGCTTTGACTGTAGGGAGGGAGCTCACAGGAACTCCTCTCCAGGTCAAGTTTTTTCTTCTGATCAGTCTCCACCTGGTCTCCCACTCTGCACACCTGTTTTGAATGCTTAGTGTTTCTCACCAAGACTGCCCAGTTCACAGTGAGTTAGCATTTGTATTTTCATGCAACACCCAACCTTCCCTTGCTTCCTCAGCTACCTGCAGCACGTGCACCGTCTCGTGAGATCTCTATTCATCCAGATGGCAGGTGGGCTTTAGGGATGAAGCTAAGCGGTAATGAAATGTATAATACTGGAGATCTCAGCATAGAGGGGATAATGGTTTGGAAAGGGAGAAGTTGCACTGATATTCGTTAAGTGGGAGCTATCTATTAGCAGCCAAGGAAAAGGGCCTACAGATCTGTTTTGTTTTGGTCATCTTTGTATTTAGCCTGGAACCATCCCTACCACGAGTTAAGAGAGGGAAAAAAATCCAAAACTTTAAAAGATAGAACTAATCTGTGTGCTGCTTCTTAAGGGAAAGCAAATTTGTGTCATGTGTGAAGTTAGCATAGTGATGCAGTCAGCTTCATAGGGGGCTTGGAAGTTTCCCCCTTCACTCCAGGGTTTGAAAAATACATTTATTTCTAACTGTGGTGCTTCACCGGTAACTTACAGCATAGTAGGAAGTGATATGATGTGGCTTTCCCCCTGAGTTTGGGCTTTGTGCTTCATTCATTTGTGATGTACCTCCTCCTCGCTTGGGACAACATAGTCACCCAGGACAAGGAGGTCTTCAGCCTATTTGTGGTTTGTGGATCGTAAATTTCAGAAGGAGAGACAGCCTGAGTCAACCTCAGGGCTGTTACAAAAGGTGGCCGTGAATATTCCGCTTTCATAAGACAATAAGCACATTTGCTTCTTGGCACTAGTACAGCCTCTCTCTCCTTCTCCCACTTGCTTTTCTGGCCTTGACCTGAATCCAACATGTGAACATCCCCAACTGCTCTTTAAGCTGTCAGCTTCCATGACAGTTCTCCAACAGGGGGGACTTCCAGGGAACCAGTTTTGCTGGGGAGTTTCAGATGAGTGGCTGGGTCATGAGCCAGGCTGCTTTCCACCTAGTAGCCACACAAAGAATGGGGGACAGCAGCAGGTTCAGCATGAGCCTGGACCTAGTAGTAGGTGTAGTATGTGAGGAGACATGGTGATGAGCAGTTTGCCATTCCCTTGATGCTTTGGAGATCCTCACAATCACAGCTAGAGGGCCCAATTCCAATAGTGAAGGGCACAGAATTGGAGCAGAAAGAAGAAAGGAATTCATTTATCTAAAATAGAAAGATTGGTGATGACTATGAAATAATGTCTGCATGGCATGTTTACATAAAGTTGAAATTCTGAATTTCCTGAAAGGTAGCATCTTTGGAAAAAGGAGCTTTGACTAATTATTTCAAGATAATTAAAGCCACCAGTGATACAATTTCCCTTTTGTGGAGAGGCAATATTAGGTATTGTTTTGGTTTTAATTTATTAAATTTTTAGATGGAGTTATCCCAAACTAACTTAAACATACTACTGTAAGGGCTGCTGCTAAACTCAGTAAGTTGATAATCTGCACTTTTGAATGTTAAATCAAACCTCTGGGACAAGAGAAAGTGGAGATTAGATGTATACTATCAGTAAACTTCACTTTGAAGAGTTTGTCCTGTCTGTGTGATATATAGTTTGTTGTTTGTTTTAATCAAGTCATTTGTAAGAATTTATTACATGGTGGCAGAGTATGACTTGGTAACACAGTTCAGATTAAGTGTTCAGCTGAGTTATGTTAAATATGTAAGATATGGTAGAAACACGATTTTCTCTAGTACGTTTTTATTAATAGCTTCTGATGGAAGGATAAGTTCAGGCAAAGACTTACAGTGGGAAGGAAAAGCAATATAGTATTTTTCGCGTGAGCTATTGCAGTGGAAAGCCAAAGTAGTGAGGAATTGGTTGGAGAGAAGTTCAGTGGTACACTGGAAGGAGCTTTTCTCCATTGTCCCTAGATAATATTCCTTTGGTTTTAATTGTATGTATGTTGCAAGTCTTTATTAATTAAATATGAATGGAAATGAAATGTTATAATTTTCCGATAGCTTGAACTAGTTGTTTTGGTATTGGTTTTGATGCTATTGACAGTGTGATGGGGTTAATACTTCTAGTTATATTTTGTTTTGATTTAAAAATACCCCACATTCTGAAGATGAAGCAGCTTGTAACACTGAAGACTGCAAACTTATCGTTTATCCAGTTTGTGTGCTTCATGTTTTCGCCATGTATCCACATGGGTCTCAGTCATTACTAGTCTACGCTCATCCTGCCCGCATAGTATTGGTTTTCCTAAATTTTGTATAGAACATCTTTCAAAAAAGACTAAGTGTTTAGATGAGCAATCTTTTGGGGGCCACTGAATAGAAGAAATGGGAACTGGTTCAGGAGATCCCTTTGGTTAAAAAGAAAAGAACAGACAGTACCTGGGAAAAGGTTCTGATGTGCTTATCCTGCTTTTAGCATTTTCTGGGCATTTGCTCATGGTCACTGTTGGAGACAGACTGCAGGGTCACATGCAGCCTTCAGCTATTTATTTCATGTTCTTTAAGCCTGAATGTGGTAGCATTCAAGTCTACATGGGGCTATGCAATAAGTTTATCTGGGCTCCACTGGTCAGTCATCTGCTGCAAAATAGCAATGTTGAGCTGAGTAAACTTGACCTGAGGAAGCTGACAGATGCTGATAGTAGTGCCACCATGAAATGACGTGGCTCCCCTGCCAGAGTATTGCTCAGCTCAGCCAAGAGGGGCTTGTGCACTGCTAGTGATGCATGGGAAGGAGATGGGCAACCCCTGACTGTGGGGTAGCTCTATGTGATGGGTTGGAACTGAACGGGATTCAAGAGAGCAGCCATCAGCTTAGACACTGGTGACTGGGAGCTCTGGTTTAATGAGCATCTCTTGGTTTCTGCTCAAAACATTTTGGTCTGAGATTTTATTTTCTGCATACATTGAAAAACAGAGATATTTGAATATTCAGATGACTCGATTTACTGTATAAGACAGTTGGCAACTGTGCCTGCCAAACACCATTTGGATTTGATTTTCTTTTTTTATTTTGAAATGTCTGTAAGGTCACTACTATTGTACAAAAAAGAGGAGAGGTTTTAGTAACTATAAACCCTTCCCTGTATTTTCCGTACACAGAGAGGGAGAAGCAGTTACTATTTTCTCCCAAAAATCTGAATTTAGAGTATGCATTTGTCACTTCTGCTCTGCTAAATGTTACTACACTACTGCACTCTTTCCAATTATCCAAACAGCCCTCAGGTCTTTTAAAATAAATAAGATTTCAGGGTTTGCTGACTCCATCAGGAAAGTTTGGCCACTTTTAGTTTTAACTATCAAATGTACACCTTAGTCTTAAAAATCGTTTAAGTTGCCATTATTGTATTGGAGTCAATAGAACCATTAAAATCATCTTTCCAATAAGAAAATAGCTCGATTTTTCTCCTTGCAGTTTTGGTCTGTATGGGTAGTCAGAGAAGGATGAGAAAACATCCTCCTTTGAGCAATGTTTTCAATGTGCAGTAGAGCTACAGAGCTGGACTGTTAAGGGAGCTCAGCTCCTGCTCACCATGCTTCACCTCATTGAACACCTTGATGTGGTAAGAAACACTGTCCCATCAACTTTTTAAATGGTTTAAATCAGAAGAAATTATCTGCAATGTCACTGTCTATGGTACTGCATTCTTCTGGTATTTGCATATTGCATGTCTGATTTGCACACACTTATCCAAGTAACTTCTGCACAGGCTTCCACTGTGCTCATTCTGAAATCTTCATAGTTGGAGCTATCTTCTTTCTTTCTTCTGAAATGTACTTAGTTTTTCTGTCTGTCTTTTCTTGTTATGTAAAAACTCACGTGTTGTGAGGAAGTTTTAAATAAGGACCACCCAATCCTCATTTTATTAGGAAATAGGAAAGAAATTAAATCAGGTTGCCCATCATAAAGAGGCCCTGGACAGAGATGGCCTTGGCACATCTGCATTAGTAGAATCACTGTGATGCTCTGTGCTGGCTCCAAAATTAGCTGCACTTTTTCATGGTGAAACACTACAAATTTTTTCTTGTTCTCTTATAATATCATGATTATTTTCCTTGTTATAAATCTTAAAGAGACTTTTGAATTTTGAAAGAGAGCGATATTTTCACAAGGTTCCTGATTTCTATTGATAATGTGAGCCGGGTGTCATACCATAAATTATTCTGCCTGATCTATCAATGGCAAACATTGATTCCAACTGCAAGGGCATGTGCTGCTTATACAAATGTCTGACACTGGATGCAAGCCACCTTTTTACCATGTTAATTGAAGATGGATAGCAAGGACTTGAGATCAACAAATGGGCCTGTTTATTGTGTTGTTAAAACTCAATCTGTCTGACACTGGAAATGTTTTTCAGCTCCTTAAAATGAAAGAGAAACTGTCAGCCTGAAAATTACATGTCTGACAGAGCTGTCATCTTTTCCTTTTTGTAATCCTTCTTGAATAAGAGCTCAAATACTGTAGCTGAAAAAAAAAGGCTAACTTGCCTTTTATGGAGATATACAAAACATTGTCCATTGTCCAGGTTGGAGGTGTGGTGGAACAGATCCTTAATCACTGACCAAGCCCTACTCCAGTGTTCCTATGTAGTGGTAGATAGGTCCTGATGTCTTTGTGGCACTGCCAGCCATGGCGGTGCCTTTGGAAAGGGTAAAGGCTGGATTTTGTGGAGTTTTGGGACAAGAGAGACAAGTATGCACAGAATTGTGTTCCCAAGCTGCAAGCATTATCCCTCCAGAAGGCTCAGAAAAATGCCTCAATTTTCATTAGTGCTGATAACGCAGTGTCATTTCATGTGGGTCTTTTGTTAGCAATGGTCCCAGGCACTGCTGCTTCTTCAACCTGAAAATGTTACTGTTAGATGCTGCAGAAATGTCTGTGAACTATGAATAGTTCCTTTCCTCCACGGGACCAATGCTGTGTTCACTGCTGAATTAAGATTTGGCATCCAGGTTTTTGGACTCTTGTTTGTCTGCTACAAGTAGCCCATTTATTTGTGTCAGCCCTGAGTTGCTTATCCTCAAAATAAGCAAACTGAAGGAAACTTCAGTTTTCAATTTATAAAGGCTTCTGAACGAACTGAAAAATCTCTATGGTGAGTAGCCCAAGGGAATATAAGTTAATTGTCCCCTAGTAGCTGCTGGTGATGTAGGAAAACTGCAATTATTTGGAAAATAATTTGTAAAACACTGACTTTTGCTCCTACCCACCCCCCTCTCCTTGGGTGCCCAAGGTGAAAAAATCCCCTGTGCTACAGATGCTGAGGGATAAATTTGTGCACAGTGTCTGTCTTCTCCTGACAATTTTGCTTGGCTATGTCTGCCTTGAAAGGGTATATGAACTCTTCACATGTATGACTGTATGCTCTCTGGGCTTCCTGAGGTATGGATTATTTTTGATCTAGATATATAAAAACAGGATTATTCTTCTTAAGCTGATTTATCCCCCTCAGGTATAGTGTTTCTTTAAATCATGTGATTACATTTAGGAATATCTTAAATTGTGAGGTTTCAACATATGTGTTCATTAATTTTAATGCTAATCAGTAAAAGTCTATGGTGTTTCCAGTTCACACCAGTGCTACACTCTTGCTGCTTATACTGAGATGTGAATTGGAGGAGGAGATGCAAAGGGATGTGTATGAACCTGAATAAGTTGCTGTAGGTCTGGTGACTTTGAGAAGGGCCTCTGATTTACACCAGTCACAGGTCTGCCCTCACTTCCCATTTGCATCTGGCTTCCCCGATATACTGTGAGGAAAATTGGTCGTACAAAGATTAACACTAGAGCAGTCATAATATCCACTGGTTGTTACAATAAATCTGTTTATCAATACGCTCTAGACACATTCAATATTGTTGTGTTTTATAACAAATTACTGTAAGTTGCCGTTCTGTTTTATTCCCTTCTTGCATTTTCACAGCACATTATAGGAATGATAAAATTCCATGAACCATAACTCCTAATGGCAAAGATGATCAATTTGACTTCTAATTTGGAAAAAAACCCCACATACTGAGTATATACTTTGCCCTGGTGCAGAATAACAGTCCTGCTTGTCTTTCTGGAAACACTGGGACATTAACAGTAATGATTAGCAGTAATAGCTTTTAACGATAATTTATTTCTAGGTATGTAAATGTATCTGATTCATTGGTCTTGGAACTAATGCCAACAATATCATACAACCATGTGAGAATGTGCATCTTTCAATACATCTATAATTCAGAGCATCTCTGACATCTTTTTAAGGCAAAGGATGTAAGCTGTGCACAAAAAGAGGAACTTGCCCATGGCAGTCTGTCTGATGGGTACCTGCAAATCTCCTGCAGAAAAAAATTAATAAATTAATATTCAAAGTTTAGCTTCACTTTTAGTAAGGCTGTTTGTAATGCTCCCAGCATTGTCATAATTCTGGATTGATAGGAGGGTTTTTTCCTTTCTAATCTTTCTTAAAATTTTCATTGAGAAGTTGTTTGAAGGTTGATGAGCAAGTAGTGAGCTGGAAGCTCTCTGGAGCAAAGGTTAGGGGGGTTTGGATGATACCCTCTTTGCTGACCAAGCAAAGCAGATGCTATGCTGAAGCCTTCCTGTGACTTCTCCATAGCACAGGAGGTGCTTGCACTTAAAAGTGCATCTACCATTTGCAATCTATTGTCTATTCAAACCTATTTAATTTACAATTAACAAGACACCTCTTACTCTTTCAACTTAATTAAAGAGCCACTGACTCTTAGAAGGATTGAAATGCAGTAAAGAAGATAACCTAGTTAGGGTGTAATTAAGAAAATTTACGTAAGTAATAAACATGATATTGCTGCCTTCTAAAAAAAATTACCCTGAACTTGTGTTAATTTTTAAAAAAACCTTATCTTAAAGTAAGTGTTAAGACATTTAATTAGAATAAGGCAAGGTAGCTATTGCGAATTAATTATATGTAATTTCCTCTAAGTAACCATTCAAAGCATGACATACCAAATGGCCTTTGTGTGATCTGTCAGCAGGCCAGGTTTTAACCTCTGCATCTTGGATTAACCCTTTCTGGGCTGCAGCTGCTTTTAACTAAATCCTACAGGTGCCTAGTTAGGTCCTTCAAAGAGGAAAATTAAAAAGTGATTAGAATATAAAATAAAAATCATCTCCTTGTTTAAACACTCACTTGACCTTGGGTTTAAAACAAGGCATCAATACTTCAGGATTCTGACTGGAACAGAAAGTAAGGGAGGAACCACTGTTGCTGCGCTCTGGCAGGTACTTTGCTCTGAGTGTTTTAAACCCATTAATCATAGTTTAATAGGCTTATAGTAAAATAGAAAATATTCTTATTAAGGAAAAAGATTTTGATGTCAGCTGTAGCAGGGACAACTGCCATGAGTTCTAAGATGTAACCTACAGTTCACTTTGAAATTTGTTTGGCTTTTTGAGGAGGGGAAAAATAGTCTAAGCATTGACAAGAGAACACTTGGTGCAGAGGTGAGCTTGCAAGGTGCTTGCTTGTGCTGCAGGAGGGCATGGTGGCACCTTATGGACCACCATGGTTATGGATTGTGCTGAAGAAATCCCTAAAGCACCACAGTCTTGTAGCTCAGCTTCTCTTCATGCCAGTGGGTTTCCAGCTGGCTGCTTGGTCAGTGATGTATAAAAGTACGCTCCTGAAGCTGCTTCAACAACAGAAATGGTAATTGCTTCAATCACACATGTGCTTTGCTGGATGCAGGGTACACATAATTTATTGTACACAGGGAAAATAGAGAAAGATATTCAGAGTGAAGTAACAAGTGTTCCTTTAAGGGTATATCTCTGACAGGAAGGATGGGATCATTTTGCCTGAGCAGAAAAAGTGTCCTTGTGTGTGCCCAAAAGAGATACTCTGGAGATGTTTGCCTTCCTGAAAGATGAAATGAGATCACTGTTAATAGAAGTACCCAAATGAAGTTTATATAAAACAGAAATATCTAACTGTATTTCAGAATCTGTCTAGTGCCCCACTAGTAATCCAAAATTTCTGGGGACATGCAGTACTTGATACTGCCCAAGTTTCAAGGTTCTCACTGAATCTGTCAGGGCTTTCTCTTCTACATTTCCAGTTCCAACAAAAAATTCATCCTTTCACTATTCATTTTCAAAGGGACTAAATTCTATCTGTCTAGTTTAAGATGAAGAGTTTGAAACAGTAGCAAGTACATCCAAACCCTACTTTTTTGGTTCCCATGCCATTAGACTGGGGATGAAACTACACATTTAAATGATGTGACAGTGGCAGCTAGGGCTGTTAGTGCTGGTGACAGAATGGCAGACGCTTTCTGATTAAAACAATCTCCCACACAGATTACATTAAGCCCTTCTTTGCATTTTGAAAGGCAATATGTGCTTTTACACCTGCCATGACTGTCAGCTGGTGTGTGCTGACTTTAACCAAGCTGACTTCTGCAAATTCATGATCTGCGCTGACACTTCCACACACAGTCACCCTTTTCCCTGCTCCCAAAAGCTCTTGCTTTGCTTGCTGGCTGTGCTGCATGTGGGTTCAGCCTGAGGGGGAAATAAGGACTTTGCGAGGAAGGTTCATACTTTTCATCTGCTTTTAGAGATTTCAGAGATGCCTGGTTTTAATTTTAGAGTTATTTCATTCTTTTTAAGGAGGCTATTATAGCTACCTATGTTTGAACTGAGTGTGTAATGTTTCTATTTCTACTCTAAACTACCATCAGGGTGCAATTAATCTGTTTCTGTGCATTGTCACCTAAAAAAAACTTGAAGAACAAATGCTTCATTGCTGTATTTGAACTAATATTCTTGTCTGGACATCCCATTTTGATTGGAGGCTGAAGTACCTTGTATCAAAACGGATTTTAGAGACCATCAGGACCAAATCACCAATGCTTCTGCCGTTGCAGCGACGCTGTTTCGTTAGATGTGAAACTTGGAATATATTTACATGCCTTGTAGCAATGTAACGAAAGATGACAGATTAATTACTGTTGGAGTTGGGCCAAGCAGAGGACACGGTAGCCTAGCAGGTGCCCTGTTCCCCATGCAATAGATCATGTTTGTTCAAGAACTCACAAACTCATTAGGTTCAACCTGGGTGATTTTGTAGGAAGTGTTGTTTGGATAATTGCTGTTGCATTACTTAGGTGAGCTTGCACGCAGAAAGTGTTTGTGGGAGAGGTATTGGGGTCTGTCAGCCTGTGGGACTGCAGAAGTTGTTCTCTTGAAGGGGTTTCAACTGGGAGCACAGAAGTTACAAAACCAAAGGAGAGGTGCCTTTGGATTGAGTTTCTTTAAACAGCCATTTGGTTCCACTAATACTACAAACTACCAAAAGGGTACAGTTGGAGGGGAAGCTCATTTGTGCAATTCAAATTTTTTTAGAGAAAGAAAAAGAAAACAAAGAAAAAGAAAACCAAGAGACAAGAGAAGGGAAGTGCTTTCTTTGTCCCGGTACATTTGCAGCAGCAGAAGGAAATTGACTGGGGAATATATTGGTATGGCCATTTTGTACAGAGCTGGCTTCGACAAGGAGACACGAGGACTTGTTCTCCATGCTGTGGCATGGAGGACAAATGTTGGGGGTTTTTTTCAGTGGGATAAAAGGGTAGGGGATGCTGCTCAAACCCCCTTCCCTGTCTCTGCCCTGCTCTTGAAGGATTTAAACATTTCTTTCTCAGGCTCAGATGCTTGTTCTGCTTTTCTATCTGCTTCAGCTTTGTTGTGGTGACTGCCCACTGCAATGGAGATTGTTGCTGGTTGGAAATGTTTATGGAAAGGAACAGAATAATTTATTATAGAACAAGAAAAAAGAGAGAACATTGTTCCTCCAGTCAGATGTTTATTTAGTGTTTATTTAGTGGCTGCATATCAATTATCTGTTTGAACAGGTTTCATTACAGAAAGTGCAAAACCCCTGTGCACATTTTAAAATATGCTAATCCTTACTTAGGCAGGAAATGGGAAAGGCTCATTTACAGTTTAATTTCTAATCCATGTGGGTTGCCATGTTGTATGCTGGAACATAAATAGAAAAGTTGGAGAGGACAGCTCACTCACAATAAACAGGTGCTGTTGCTTTGCTTTTCTGCTTACCCACTCTGGTTGTATGTCAAAGCACGAGCCATAAAATGTTGAGCACAAACTCTGCCAAAACCATTTTATTCTGTGCTTTTCTTTTTGAGGGACAACATATGGGCAAGAACTTGTAAATCAACACTGATGAGGAGGGAATGAACATGTTCTGATGTGGGGAGCACAAAGAGCTGTTACAGCCCTTTTCTTTGACTGGCCATGTTAATTGAACAGAATCAATACAGAGCCTCACAGAACATACGAAAAAAGCAAACCCACATTCCCTACTGAGGTCCCTTCTGCTGCTGCAAATGTACTGGGACAAAGAAAGTTATGCCTTTCTCTTTTTTTCTTGGTTTTCTTTCTCTTTCTCTAAAAAAGTTGAATTGCACAAATAAGCTCCACCTCCAGCTTCTCCCCTTTAGTAGTTTGTAACACTAATGGAACCAACTCATTCCTCTGATTAAATATTTATTCATGCAAGACTACCAATTTTGCTGTCAGGCCTCCTATATCTGCGTTTAATCAGCTGCCCGATGCTGTTATTTTCTCAATGAAACAAATATTATCCCCTACTGTTTCAGACCTGGGATGCAGGCTCTGCCCCCTTGAGATTGCTGGAAAGAAGGCGGGGTCAACAAACTTCCAAGTGCAAATCTTTCTTGAAATACCCGTCTCCGCCTGTATTTGAAAATCAGGAGGCAAAGACATATTCATAGCCTGGGAGGGAAAATCCAGCTGCAGCAGAAAATGCAATGGCAGTCCTGTGCCCGAGGGGTGACAGAAAAGGAACATCATTTTGTAGGACTCTTGCCAACACAGCCATGGCGGGGCAGTGACAGATATTCAAAATGATGGGATGGGGTATATTTGATATAGAGCAGCAGAGTTTAATTATGGACAAGAATCAAATTGATATTCATAGGATGATAAATAAATAATGCGTATGCACTCACAGGGAAGGACAAGAACATTTTTCTGAAGTGGAAGAAATAAAATCAGCAAAACAGAAATTAAAAATGGATCTATTTAGCAGAGTTTCTGATTATATGATGAATGCATCAGTTTGCGGAATTGATCCTTCTGTTACTGGAGGAGTCATTCGTGTCTGGGCTCAAGGGCTATGAAATGGGCTGGGGTCACATTTCTCATCCTCCGATCTCTGCTCTGAGATTTCCAGCTAACATTTTTTCTCCTCAGGGGGTGAATTGAGCATTGGGAGGCTCAGCAGCAGCCGAAAGCTAAAAGGACAAGAGGGAAACCTGAGGAGTTGATTTGATAGTGATGGATAGAGAAAGGAAAGTGGGGCTGCATTCTCCCTGGTTGGCTGGACCTGGGGTACAAACCAGCACACACTATTCAGCAGGAGGATCTTTAATATGGGCTAGCTTTTAGTTCAACCTTTTCAAAAAAAGCTGGGCAGTTCACATAGGAGGATCTCTGTATCAGTGCTACAGCTGCTTTTTAATTTTCCTAATTTTAGGAAATGTCTCCTAATCAGTTGGTGCTTCTGACATAGCTCCTCTCTGAAACATGCATGTTTCTTCGAGATAAGTCTCAACTTTCACATATAACCTGACGTTTCTTGTACTTCCAGCTATGGATATGAGCTTGAAAACGGGAAGAAATTATCTGAAATGAGAAAATGAATGAGAAAACCAGCATGTTATACTTTCAACGAAATGTATTAGGTTTCACTCTTGGATTTTGGAAGTGAATTTGAGGCCTTGTCTCATAGTGATTTCAATACGTGGTGCTATCGATGTTGTATTAAAAACTGGGGAACTGTCAAAGACTGACAGAAAATGGCAGCTTGGATGCATCATGGACTTGGGTGACTCTAATTTGTCCATGGGGAACCTCTGCATGTCTCAAAATGACTTATTCTCAGCTATGCCTGAGATGGTGCTTTGCTATGGACCGAGCAGCATGTATTTTTAGAGATAAGATAGGAGGAAGACCACATCAAAAAATGTGTGTGTATATATATGTATAAGCTTAAAAAACATATATATAAAGGGGGCTTTAGATCATGATTGGTGTAGCCATAGCCCAAGTGGGCAAGGCAGCTTCTTGATTTTCCTTGGCTTTTCTTCACCCCTGCACTCAGCAGCTGGCTGCCCAGCATCTCGGGGGAAACCTGAGAAACGCTGCCTTGGCAGAGAAGAGTTTGAGAAGCATGAAAAAATTCATTTTTAATTCATTTTCTTCTTGTTTAAAGGAAACACAGAGAATGTAGCGTGGAAGAACAAGATCTGAAACAAATTGCTAACTGTAGTAATAATCATTTTTTTGTCTTAGTTATAAGGGGTTTTTTTAACCTTGGCTGCTGGACCTACACAAATATCCTTTAGCAAGAATTAAAAGAGCAGGCAAAAATGTGATCGAGGCATTGCTTTATTTTCAAGTGACCAAGGAGGTTTTTCAAAGTTTTCCAGGAGATGTCAGCAGTACTTTAAACCTTTCATTTTCTGTGATGGAGATTTCTGCAGAAGTTACTTTTCTAAATTGAAAGTTAGGAAGAATCTCATGCTAAGGAAATAGTAAATGTCCATCATCCAGCCCCACCCCTGAGGAGATGGGTCCTTGCTGCTGGCTCAGGCTGGATTTGCAAGCCTTTGGGCACCACATGTTTTGGCAGGGTTTCTTACAACCAGACTCTTGGCTAGTGGGCTGTGTTGGCATTGTTTCCCTTCCTGTGTTCTTGGTAAGCAGCACCCCTACAGCTGGCTCTGGAGATCTTCTTGTAAAGTCATGGGACTTGGCAACTTCCAAGTCCTGTGGAACCTAAGCATTCAGGACCATAAAGCAAATTTTTGCCCACGTCCTCTGAGAAAAGCCTTGAAAAATATGACCCTGTGTGAATAAATCAAAAGGAAATTAAAATAATCTTATTTTTTTTAAAGAAACAACCTCATGGTTATGTGGTTTTGGGATTGGAAGTACTGCTGTCTGGATGAGGGTAGAAATAGCTCTATTTATACTTCTCTTTCATCATCCATAGTTGGCTTTCATAGGAGCTGTTGGGATAATCTGGTCCAGGTTCTCGGCTGGTGTAAGCTGGCAGAGCTCAGCAGGCTTCACAGAGGCTGAGCCAAGTTATATTGATTTGGAAGCCAGGAAAATAATCATAATGACAGAGAGAACACTTTCCACCTGAGGATCAGAAAGCAGACAGGAAAGCCCATGGAATCATTATGGTATACCTCTGCAAGGGAGAGCATTACTGAGAGTGGCAGTCAGTTCCGCGTTGTGCATCTTTTTGTGATAATAAAAAAAATGGTGAGAGGATGTGTAGCCATAATATGGTGCAACTGGGAACATAAAATGCTGTCCTTTAAGTCCTACTGTTGGTCAATGTGAGAGACATAGGTGATTTTGCCAGTCCCAGTGTTTCCAGTCTGGTTTTACACAGCTAATTAGTAAAGAAAATGAGTGGAATACAAACTTAAAAACATTTCATTTCAGAGCTTGCTGTGAGGAGGCTTTAAAAATAAGCACAAGCATTGCAAGGAGATAGGGCTTTTCTGTTTCAAAATTCAGCAGTCCAATAAAATCTGGCAGATTGACAGGCACAAAGAATTGCAGTCAATTCACTTTTGAAAATTAGTACCACTGAGTTGCTAGTGGGAGGATTCACTCACTAAGGTCTACTTTGGGACTACTGTGATATTTATGATCACATTTTCTATGTGATCATAGATATCATCTTAAAGTATCATCATACTGCTGCATGATTTTTCACATTGCAATAATTAAGTGCTGGGATGCTCAATAAGTGCTAGGGACAGCTTGGGCTGATGCACGGTGAGTATTGAGCTAGGAGAGCGACACTACTGTAATGTATGTTTCCTAAACCTCTTTTACTTGGTTCTGGCAGGATATTTTATTAAATGATCTTTTAAAATAATTCAGTTGTGTAAATATAATCAAGAAGTCTGCTCACTGAGTGGCTTATAAAAAAAGCACTGCACTGTTCAAACCATTAGTGGTCGGCAGAGTTAGAGATGAAAAGAGTTGCATAGGATTGTGTGAGGCGGAAGGACCTCTGCAGAGTCCCTCTCTGAGTCTTAGACCATGTTAGCAGGTCTGGAAAAACAAGTTGCGTCAGCTCAGAACTAGTGGAGCCTGGTCAAGTCCAGCTCTCTCTTGTGTAGATTTTGTCATGTCTAATAAACTTTCCCTTGGTAGAGACACTGATAAGATGTCTCTTTCATGTCAAGACCAGTTTGCAGGAAACTTGTAGGAAGAACATAAAAAGGACAAACTGGTTGAAGCAGTGGGCTCAATACATCATCACTGCACACATGGATGCTTTGTTTCCCTGAAACTCAAATTCATTAAGTGTCAATCTCTCAGTTGAGAAGCTACCTAGAAGGAGGAAGAGGAGAAAACAGTGAAGGATAAAACCCAGCGTTAAGATGTATATTAATGGGTTCATAAGGGCGAACAGAGTAACTGTGTGAGAGTAGGAGTGCAAGGGGGATTTTGGGGAGATTGTAGGAGGGAGTTGGTCCAGTTTCCTTATATAATCACTGTCCAGCATTTAATCCTGTTTGACAACTACACTCTGCCACACTTGGCTGGAGGATTAAAGAGGGGATCCTCTTTTTTTCTTTTTTCTTTTTTTTTTTTCTTTCTTTTTTCTTTCCCTTACTGGATGTCTTTTCTGGAGCATCTGCTCTCTTCCTCAGCCCGACTTGGATGCAATGCGCCTGCGTACTGCAATGTCCTGAGCCACGCTTAATGTGTCCCCAGGAAACCTGGCCCCATGTCTGCTGGGACCAAATTTCAAGGCATATCCCTATTAGCTTATTTTGATGTTTTTATCTTTCCGTGATCGGGAACCATTCTCTGCAGCCAAAACAGACACTTTCCCGATGGCATCAAGTGAATTTTTAGCTCTCCTCTGAGGAGAGGACTTCAATAAAAGATGAGGCCGCTCGCCACGCTGACTGGCTGGGGCTCTGTAACATCTCCGGCGGTTCCTGCCTTTTGCTGTAAGTTTACACTTGCATGAACATTGGCTCGGCTGCCCTGTGTTGCTGTAAGTGGAGGTTTGCACGCAAACATGGTCTCCACAAAAGCCACCTCAGGCGAAAGCACTTCCCACACCAGTAAAATGCAGTGTCACACGGGGTCTCCAGGGGGTAACTCTGCCAGTGGTTTGGCAGTGGGTCATGTTTTAGTCATGAGGGATGGGAGTCCCTTCCCTCCCACCTCCCCTCGACCAGGGAGCATGGCAGGTTTGCTCAGAGACACTTGAGAGCAGATTGCCTGTGGTTTCTGAGGAGGGGCACATCATCACAACAAAGTTTGGCTCAGCTCTGGGAGCACTTGTTGAAGGTTTGATACACGCGAACCTTGTACTCTGCAAAAACACCACTGAAGTCCCACTCCCATCCTTTAACCTCGTGAGCTCCCACCTCCACTTGCCTCAGCTATGAAGAAATAAAATGTAAACAAATACATCAGTTTTCTTCTGGAGCCTGGGAGGTGCAAAAGGTCTGCGGGTCATTCAACCTCCTCTTCTTCTGAAGCCGAAATGACGGAAAATCCATAGGAAATGCCAAAATGGGGGGGACACACACTCACAATAAATGAGGTTAGGTTTTGCCCCTCCTGAAACCTCAGGGGTTTCTTTTATTCATGAGGCTAATGTTTCTGTCTGCTGCCCTTAATTACAGGTTGGGAAGCTTTCTGTTTCTTCAGGGCCACCCCTGCTCAGTGGTGGCACACAGATTAAGTGCTGGAAACATCCCTGGGGTGCAGCAGCTCCCACCAGCATATGGATTTTTGCTCAGAGTCTGTAAAATCCAGGTGGAAAGATGGGAGTCTTGCATGCCATGAAAACACACCTTTTGGCTTCACCCGAGGTGCATGTTTTATGGAATGTGTACAGAGGTGAGGAGGACCAAGTGAGAAGGCTCCACAGCAGGCTTGGGGCAGAGGTATGTTTGAAGACGGCATCACAGAGAGAAAAAACACTGTCCTGGCAAAGTCCCGTGAAGTTGGTGGAATTACACTCTGAGGTATTTTAGTACTGATGCACCCAAAATGGAGAGTAATTTTATCTATTTACCACTTAGTAGTTCTAGAGTTTCTACACCTGCTTTGTGGGAATTTCAAGATAGGCTGAGACTGTTCTACATCCCAGGTGGAGGGAGCTTGGCTGGATAATAATTTCCATGGGTTATCCTGCTTGTTTCCCTGTGCCATGCAGCCATCTGCAGGCAAAGTCCTGGGGGAGGCAAACCTGGGAGACGTGTTTGAATCTTACACTGAAGCAGATTACCAAAGGAGAAATGCTGGAAATTTTCAGGAGAGGAGATCTGAGGAGTTTTAGGAGGCTGCAGAGAAAGGCAGCCATGGAGGGGAGAGGGATACTCGCAGCAAAGATGCTGCAACTGCTTAACTGAAGGGGAGGTGATTAGCTTTGCAATATATTTGCAGGAGGACTGACTTTTGGCCAAAGATTTAATTTTTCTAAAGAAAAATTAGCCGCGGCTAATCCTTCCGCTGCTGTCAACACTGCAGCAAAGCATGTGGGAAAGTGCTGCTACTGCTGAAAATTGGAGTTGATAGAGGGGAAATTTTTCAAAAGAAGGTGGCTCCTTGGGGTCCCGGGACCCGCTGAGTTTCAGGCAAGTTTATTCAGTTACTCAGGAGCTTTTGAAAAATTATTTAAATTCTCTCCCCTCTCATTATCACAGGCTCCCCAGCAGATATCTCAGGCTTCTATAATCCTTAAATCAAATATAACAGCTTCTCTCCTGTATCAGTTTTCATTCTCACACTGACTTCAGGATGGATATTTCTCTTCCTCCTTGTTACCAGTGGACTGATGTTAACCATTTTAAAAGAAGCAACAAATATTATGTTTTTGTATTCAGGCATGCCAGATAATGTCAATTGCTGCAGCTTTGGGTAATTCTGTAAGTTAAAAAGGCAGTGCTCTAAAAGGAAAGCAAGAGCTGTGCTTAATGCAGCAGTATTATTTATGACTCTATTTACTTTCTGTTTTCCAAAATCTCCTCCATAAAGTCAACAGTTGGCATTAAAATCCATCTTAAGATATCAGGCTGAAGCGTGTTAAGGAAAAAAACCAATAACTTCCAGTAGCACATTTTCATTAACCTGGAACTAAAAAAGTCCACTAAGAAATAGTGAAATGTTTCTTTAAAACCTGTTTTTCACCTTTCCATACACATTTTCTCAAGCAGTTTAATCAGGCAAAAGCTTTCTTTATAATTTGACTTTTTTTTTTTTAATTCCTACAGTGGTTCCTGACCTTTTGGGAAATTGCTCATTTACAGTGTTGTAAAGAAAGTGTTGACAGTTATTTATCAGGTTATGTCATGATTTGGGAAAACCAACCTTGATTTACTTGTTCCATTAGAGACTGCATCAGAGGAATGAACGAGCATTTTTCTATAGCATCACTAAGTAAAACCAGAAAAGTCTCTTGGTCAATTTTTTGAGTTAGTGTACATGAAAAAGTAGGCAAAAAATGTGAATTGGCTTGTTAATTAACAAAAATGTTAATTTTAAATCCAAAGTGATTTAAAGTACCTTGCCCTGGTGAGTTAATATTTGCTCATTAAGACCAATATTCAAAAATCTTTCCTATATAGCACTGTGCAAACTGTGCAACCAGGAACAGGAATGGAGAGATGGTCAGAGCCCGGTGCTGTGGGAAGAGGTGCAGTGGGGGATTGAAATGAAAAGACAATTATTTCGTTTTTAAACCATTCTTTAAATAAACGGGAAGCTCTGCAGGATGCAGTGAGGATCACCTTTCAGGGTGTGGGAGGGTGAGCTCTGCCACCAAATATTTCTTTGCCGGGTTAATCTCTTTGGGAATTCTCATGTGCTTAAAATGAGGTGCCTGCTTGAGTACCTTTCCCAGTCAGAGCCACAGCCAAGAAATAACAATGATGTTGATAGCAAATGCAGCAGGAAATAAGCTGAAGATGAGGAGTGTTCGGCACCCTGTGGCTACCTGTGTTACTGGGCATTTGCACATAATTTCTAAGGCTTCCTCCAGCTCCCTGCAGAATCCTACTTTCCTTTCACCTAAATTATCATTCCAGCATGTGGGGTGATTTTTTAAAATAGGAAAAAACCCTTATAAATACATCTAGCATCCAATTCTCCATTGCTCCATCCATTCCTCATTGATTAGTAACTGGAGAGGCTCAAGAAGTGCTCAAAAAGGACTGATTACAAAGTTAGGGAAAATGAGACATTCTCCAAAAGGGCTTCTTGTCTGCTACTGTTTGTGCTGCCTTGCTTTTCCTGCAACTCTGGACCATGCCCATAATAGTTTTGCACACTTTTTTTTTTTTAACTCAAGAACTCACTGAACAGACTGCTTATTCTGGGAAGATCCTTTGAGAGGCTGGAGGTATTTTTTGAGAGTTGTTCCCCTAGTGCTTAATATGAGCAAATATTTTATAACTTCACTTTGACAGTTTTAAGTAAATATAACTCCGGTTTCACTGCACAGAACGAATCTGGATATTTCACCTATAGAATAAAAGAAGTGGGTCTCTTCTAGGTGCTTATAACCCCTAACCTCTGTAAGCAAAATCTCTGCATTTTCTATTTTAAAAAGAGTTTATGAAAAGTATTTACATCTTGCATCATGTGCAGACTAAAGTAGAATGTAGGCTAACTGTATTTTGTGGTCATGTTAAACACAGCTTTTGTTGAGAGTCTCACTGTAGATGTTAAGTGAAGCAGAACAAGAGCAGGAAAAACTTTGAACTCATGTACTTTCACCTTTCCTTTAAGTTCTTGCTTGAGAATGAAAAATCAGCAGTAAGGGCAGACAACTGGATTGTGTTTTGCAATAGCAAAACATAATGTGGAATGTTCTCATTTGGGCAAAAAGAGGTTAAAAAATACCAGATTGTGGCATAATTACCAAATTACGGCACCTAATTTGTAGGTTTAACTTGCTAATTATGTGTGATACATGGGTGGTGAAGGAAGAATACCAAGCACTAGAAGCTTTCCTTTTGTCTTTGGAAATTTGTTTTGATTAGGGGGAGGAAAAGGAAAAAATCTGTCTTTACCACATGCAACATTTCAACTGAGCCTTATTCTCTTGTGTCAGGTGGAATAAAAAACCGCTATATGGAGTAGTGGGTGATGTGTTCGTTTTAAGAGAAATAGAGGGTGTGATAGGCATTTTGTGAGGTTTAGATGCCTCTAATATATGTACATATGCTTTTGGGAAAAAATATTCTTAGAGTGAAGAATAGCACCCTGAAGGTTTTATTGCCAGAATGTGTTTCCAACGGCTGTCAGGAGTGCCAGTGTTGATATTTAAGATGAGTTCGTGTGTAAGTGCCAGTCCTATCTGCACAGTCACTCGGCTTTTTTATTTTTTCCCCTCCCCTTTGTAAGTAACTGTCAGTATTTACTAGTCAGTATAAAGCAGGACTATTTCCCTTCTCAAAAATGTATGCTTTTAAATTAATTCTGAGGTAGGGAATATACCGTTCTTCCTTACAGTTGACAGGCAGGGTTAATATTCTCGCAGCTGAAGATCTGGGGACTGGAGCAAAATGCAAATGGCCACGGAAGAGACGGATTGAGAAAACGGCTGTGTGTGAACTTGACAGTAAGAGAAGCAAGAATGAATGAAATGACCTACATTTTGCTAGAGCGAACCTGGTTGTTAATGAAAGAGAAAAGCATACAGTCATTTGTACTTTTATGTGTGTACATTCATAATGCTCATGCTAACAGCAAAACCACAATCTGTCTTGAAATCATTCTGAGATATTAAATAGCTTTCTATACAGCAGATGCATTTGAGCTGAGTCTTCTAGGACTGCAGCAGTGGACTTGAAAAACTCAGTCAATATTGGCAAAATGTGAAGCACTGCCTTTTTTGCTCATGCACATGTTAACATTTTAATTGCTAAAGGAGATGTTTCCCTGCAGCACCTAGCTGTGTTTTATTTAAAACCAAACCAATCTAAACCAAAAAAACCCCACCAAAACAAAAAACCTGAACCTGGCAACTATTTTCATTTGTGTTTCAATTTTAAGAACTTGCAGCCATTTAATGTGTGTGTGTGGGGGGGTGTTGCAGCACACTGATTAACCATTAGCAATAACACAATGCACTCAAACGAAACCCTCTTCAAATCAATAGCAATCCTGATGCAAGACTGATTTAAATTCACCTGAGAACCATATTTTACCTTGGAGATAAGAGAACCAGTTACACTGAGCTTTGTTGCATTAATAATAATAATTACATATCGAATTAAATACATTCTGCTCCACATACAGCACATTGCAGCAGCAAAACCCTCATTAATAAGAGATGCAGAAATGTGTTGTATGGAAGAATGAAAACTGAACAGGGATTACAAAGTCACTGTTTTGTTTGTAGGTTACCCTGACTGCTGTTATTTTTTACCTCCCATAAATTCAAACTCTTAAAAAAACCCTGGTTATGACAATATTTATTGTTACTGCAAACAAGAGTTACAGGCCATATTGTTGTACCTTGGAAATTAAGCCAGTTCAGAGTTTAGAGAATGTGTGGGAGGACTGGTACAGTAATTAAGGGACATCTCATTCATTCACAGCAATCTTTATTTCAAGGAATTGTAACCATGCTCAAAAGTCTAAGAAATAAATATGTATAGTTTTAGAGAATAGGTGGCAAATGTGCATTCTGAAACAGAGGAAAGGATGAAATTGAAATGTCATAACCAGACAGGCAAATGCAGTTTCCAGCATGCTCTTGTAATTGCAGATGCATTCTTGTGATAGCAGATCCACTTTCAGTTTTGCTTATTTTCTCTTTGGTCTGGTGTGTGGAGCTTGAAATACCTCAGGTCAGTTACATCTCTACCATCACAAGAACCCTGGAGCTCACTGCACCTGGAAGGGGGTGTCCTTTCACAATGCAATGGGATGGGGGAAGTGGGGAGTAGGAAGGGGGGGGCGATATTGAACAAATATTTAAGGAAAAGAGAACAGAGAGCGTGGAGTGGCTACACTGCAGGCAAATAATCTGTGCAATCTAAGGAAGCAAGTGAGATATCCTGTGCCATTCCTGCCTTTCCCATTTTATTTACAGGCAGTGGATTTCAGAGGAGTAAATTGCTCTGACTAAACTCTTTTGTTTGTTCATTTAGATGTAATATGCTCACAGGAGGGACAGCGGAATCTGAGAGGCTTTCCAGTATTTAAATTGCACGTGTAGACACCTTCATAGCTCCATTTTCCCTGGCTAATATCGATTTCCCTGTGCAAGCCACGTTTGCTTAAGGAGGTTACACCTTTCAGGGACACCCCTCATGTCCTACATAGAGCAAGGAGAACCCTCTCCCAGACATTGTTGCTTTAGTGAGGAGAAAAGCTGCACTTCCAATATGCATCATAATTTTTCCGGTTTTTCCCCCAGTTTTACCTTGTGTGGCTCAGCATGAGTGGAACGTGTTTGATTTCAACCTAATTATTTTTATATATATTTTAAATCTCAGATGTTGAGATGATTTACATTAATTAAACTTCAGTTGGCTTTAAAATTGTCATGTATCAATTTCAGCAGCGTTTATAGGGAACAAGATAGAGAATTTAAATTACACGCCATATGGGGCAATGCTAGGGACATTTGCTATTGTGTTAATTGCTTAGAGCTACATTTTCTATCCTTCTGAGTGAGACATTTGCTCTCATGCTTGTTGAATTAGGTGAAGATTTTCCTGCTAAAATGGAGTATTTACAGATTTCTCCCCCTCCTGCTGGTTTTTGCTCTGCTGCAAGGATTGGCTTTACAGAGGGGCTCTGCTGCCATTAGTACCAGTGTCACCTCTGCCTTTGCTGGAAGGCAGAAGTAAAAGAGCCTGAGGGGTCCATGACTGACACATCAGGATCCCACCAAATCATCTTGGGGATAAAGAGCCTGCTATCTATGAAAGTAAGCATTCTTCACCGCCAAGGTGGAGAGAGGCATGCTTTGTTGGATCTCAAAATGAGCCTGGATTTTCCAACCCCAGTTCTGAGAGGTCTCATTGTCATCACAGTTGTGTCCTGACTTTGTTGGCAGAAAGGGTTACAAGCCCCACAGGTGATCCCCCAGCTGCTGCTGCAGGGGAATTAACATTTGCAAGGTGCAGATACCAATTTGCAGGTCTGCAGTGTTGGCAAAGTGGTGCCAGAAGTGCTGCTCCAGAAGGGGCTGGAGTGAAAACCAGCAGGCTCCTATGGATGAATTTGTACAAACAGGGGACATGCGTGGCACAACTGGCCTGGGAGGAAAGGGCTTTCAAGGGTGAGCTGCAAGGCAGAGTAACATCAGCCTTTTCCTAAAGTTTGCAAGTGATGTTTTTGAGTAAGCCTACTGAACCAGAGTGTTTTAATTTGTGGGAAATCAAATTTAAACGCCTTAACAGCTCAAAGAATATAGATTAGTGAGTAACATCCTCTTGAGAACTTTGGGATTAGGGATCCTCTCCCTGATGAAACATCTCACTTTTTCTTGTCTCTTTAAAAAGGTCCACATCCTTCTTGAAATAAGAGATAGAGAAGGGGTCAGGTGGTTAGACGAAAATTATTCAGTATGCTCAGCAAAGCTTTCCTCCTTGAAGACCTCTCCAGGTGAGCACTCAAAATCTGAAGAGGATGAAACCAGAGGTCTTAGTCCCATTCTGAATCCCTACCAGACAGAGACTTTTGCAAAAAAATCTTTCCAAATATCAGTACAAATCAATTTGCCATGCAAAATCAGAAAGCACTTGGAGGTTTCCCCACAGCTGGCTTCAAAGAAGTGGGTAAATAAAACACAGAAAGCTGTTAGGGAGGTGGTATGTGCAGCTGTATCTACCAGTTTTCAGTATCTTTCTGCGTATGTCTGGTGCTTCCTGCTTGGCAATATGGCAATATTGTAATGGGATTCTCCTATATTAATATTTTAAATGAATAAATAAATATCTGATGAGATACTGTGGATCTCTGCAATCTTTTCATACATTCAGTGGAAGGTAAAAAGAGAATTAAAGATGAGATTAAAACAGCCTGGGTGATGTATTTCTCTGGGATGTGGTAAAGTCTCTAGGTATTTATGCTGTGCCATCAATGTTACAAGTTACATCTATATTAAAGAGCATGTGTGTGTATCTCTCTCTCTCTCTCTTTCCATAAAGGCCATGAAGGCTATCTGTCATCAAGAAGGGTCCCAATTTCTGCTAGAACAGTTGTAATAATAATGATACTCTATGGAATCATGTTTTTAAAGCACCACTGATTCATAAGGTTTTCACTTAATTTTGGTCTGAATCTGTTTTAGGAAATAAGTCAGCTGTACAAGGTTGGAAGTCTTTTTTCCCTTACATTTGGGGGAATTGTAAAGCATTTTTTCCTCTATGGCTCTGCATTGCAGAGTCCAGTTCTTGCATGAAAGGATGCTGAGCCCTTATCCACAGTTAGCGAGAAACACAGGAAGAGAAAAGATGATGGAAAGAAACTGCCCAATCTCCATTAATAAAAGTGGAATCTCCAAAAACCTGTCAGAAATGCCGCCATACTCCAGGGCAAATATTAATCCCAGCATTAAAACTACGTCATTCTGCTCTTAACATAGATCACACCTGCTACACTGAGTTTATTCATGGAATGCAGTACCTGATTTCTGCAGAACTGGGCAGGAGCCTCAGAAATACTCTGCATTGGCCTGACTCCTCCTAAATCAGGAATAATACTGGTACAGACTTTGCCAGTGCCATGCACTCAGACAGTTCCTTCCCCTTCCACTCAGATGTGCTGGAGATGGAAGGTTTGGGGTTATATCTTGCTCTCTCTCAGCTGAACATTTCTGGAGGTCCACGACAGTATTCCCAGTTCACCTCATTGCCAGTGTGAAGAGGATTAGGCATTTTAGGTATAACCACTACATCTTGACAGAGTTTCTCCAAATGAAGCCAAGTGTGAACTAAAAAAACCTTTTTTCATCTAGGAACGAAATGCATGCTTTTTTCTGGTTTTTTTTTCTGATGAGAAAATATATTCATCTTTCCCTGTTGTACAACACCCCATGATTTTGTAGAGGACTGGGGGAAAAGAATGGGTAACCCCCCCAAACTTGTAATTTATAGGTATCTCTGTCATGTCATGTCACAACATGACTGAGATTTCTTTGAGTAAATTCTGTGTTTAGGCACATTATTTGTTTCCTGTATCTAGCATGGAGCTTTGTTCAATATTTCTAAGTGGCAAACATTTTTCTTGATGCAAAATGTACAATTGACAAACTGTTGTTGGGAAAGGCAGAGTTATTTTCACCAGGAAAACTCTTAATAAGAATAAACTATGACATCTAGTCATTTTTCAAAGTGTTTCTCACTGAAACTTCAATAACTTCCTGCTACATTTCCTAAGTCATTGCTCAGCATCTACTGTGAACCTTTGTACCAGGCAGCTGCATTTTGCAAAAGTCTCATCATATTTCGGCCAGATTCTGCCTTTGACCTTCAGCTGTGTGCAAACAGAAAGCTCCCAGCTAAACACTGGAGCCCTGTGGCCTCTGGAGTCAGCAGCTCCCCGTAGCTGGAGCGAGGAGCCACGGGAGGAGATAATTGCCATGTAGTTTCCAAAAGGTTTTTTCTGCTATCTGCTTCCGTATTTGTGCTCCGCGTTTCTGGCTACCTGTGTTCATCAAATTCACTCTCGGAATAGGCTATTGGCTGCATGCTAATAACCCCTTGTTCTTTAATGTTCTCTTTCTAGTTAATTAATCTATTTATGATAATAGTATGTCTCATTTTGTGCATTCACTCTAGAGGGTGTGTTTGTATTATCCTGCTGTATAGTGTTGACTGGTCCTATTATCATTTATCATTAAAGGCAGCAGCAACACTCTGGCCTGGCCTGCCAATAATTTTTCAATTAATTGCTTAGTGGTTGCTTTTTCTTTGCTTTTGGGTTTTGCCAGTGAGTACAAGGTCTTTAGCTTTCCATCTGACTTTTTCTTTTTTTTAACTTTGCAACTGTGCTTTTTTTGTGCTGAGGCATCTGAAGCCTATGTGTGGGGAAAACATCCTGCAGGGCAGGCAGGCAGGAAAAGTGGGCTATGGGGAAAGCATCCAGGAGGTCAGGCAGGCAGGCAGGGTTGTGAGCCAGCAGCACTTTGGGGTACCCTCCTTGTGGGAGTCAGAGCCCGCAAGGGGCAATGCAGCATATTGAAAGAACCAAGTCTGTGTCTGGCAAGGTGGCACACTCAGGTCTGGGGGCTGGGATAAATCATAAAGGCTCAAGGGATGGCTGCAGCCTTCGACATTATCATGGAGTGTCTGCGAATGGTGATGCTGAATGCAAATCCCTGGATTCATCTTACAGGCGATCCCCCTGTGGAACAGGGTGGCAGCAACAAGCTACAGTAATAGGTTTGCTTGTCCGAAGCTTTGCTTTAGCTCAGCCATGGGCCCCCTTGCCGTGGGGCAGCTGTTTGCACATTGGGTTCTCATTAACATCGGACCCACAGGGGCCATTTCTGGTGTCTGCACCCACCTCGGATTATTGCAGCATGTTAAATGAGGGTACATGCCTGGTAACAGCAGCATATTGCTCCCAACTACCACTCTGCCACCGCGGCACACACGCTGCAAAAGACCACAGCTATCACCTAAAGCATCTGTGCTTTGCCTGGCTAGGCTGCTGAATTAATGCTTGCATTTTTCTACATTTCAGCCCTCTGGAGCCATCTTAAAAAGGATGACAGCACATGGATTTAGAAAGCAGAATAGCTGCAAGCCACTAAGTATGTATAATGAGGGGGTGTTCGTAAAATAATTGGAGCCGATGATTAGTAGAAATGTTTGGGTTTTCTTTGTTTACAAGCACTTCATTATAGGCTTGACCTGCTTACCTTAAATTAATTTTTGTTTCCAGCCACATGGCTACTCGTTTCCTTCCACATTCTCCCAAGTGTTTTATTTTTAAGCAGATTCTCCTCTGGACTGTGTTCATGCCAAGTTTTGTCTTATGTTCTTTATCGGTACAACAATATGAAATATTTAATAAGAAGTTATCACTGTGGCCAATATAAAAGATTAAATAGGTCTGTCGGTCTTGGTTCCTGAAGGAGGAAACCTGGTAGGCAGAAAGGATCAGAAGAAACAGCATCAAATATAGGGATGTAGAGTCGGATCAAAACATGAGAAGCTCTGCTTTGTGCTCAACAGCTTCTCCCTTTGTCATGCCACAGGCAGGGGAGAAGGAACAGAGCTATATCTGAATCTAAATTTCCTGTGTTTGAAACTAAATTGACCTTCTCCTGCAGAAGAGAGGGCAGCATAGCAAGCCCTTGTGCAAAGGAGCCCTACAAACCAGTTGTCACCTAGTTGGCACTTCTGTGCTTTTATTCTTGATCCTGTGTACCCTCAGCTTTTACTTCTGCCTAAGAAATCAGCTGGCTTTTGCCCCACACTCCTCTGGGACTCCACACAAGTCATTTATTTTATTTTTTTTTTCCTGTTATGCTAAAACTCCTTCCTCCAAAGGGCGCTGCCAGCAGTGCGCGTGTGTACGGCAGCTTCCCGGTATATCTCATGGCGGCCTCTTGGGGGATTGATGGGCAGGAGATGGCTCAGGCAGCTTTGCACAGGCAAAATAATGGTATGTCTAGACAGGAGAAATGCTGAAGCAACATTACTGGCAACAGTGGTGATGCCAGATACTGGATCATGCCCAACCCTGCCAGGTATCAAAGCCCCTTCCTGTGATTTGCTCGCTGTGGTGCAGACATCTGCCTTTCCCAGTGGTTTGTTTCTGCCAGGAAGGAGCTTCTGTGTTGGCTGCCCCATGGAGGAAAGCTCTTTATTCCCGACATGGCTCATGCCAATCAATGTGGTGTATGCTGGCAACAGTGCTCATTTCTAGCTTGTGAAATAAGCACATTAGGAAGGGAATGGTTGTTAAAGAAACTACACAGCAGTATCCATAGCATGTAGGGATAATAATGTTTTAATTCTTGTAAAATAATGTACACGACAGACAGACGTGGCCTCAGAGAGGACTGATACTGCCTGCAGTGTGATAAGGCATGTGATTTTTTTTTTCTATTTTCTTATCCGTATGATTCATAGAAAGACAATAAAAAACACATTTCATTTTTTCACACACTTCAGTGTATGGCTTTTACCGTCAATAGCATTTGATCATCCACTTGTTAGCATCTTTGATGTGTTCCTTTGTGTACTAACAAACAAAAGCTGAAGTTTACTGATTGCATCATTATGTTTTAAACAGCATTAAACAAGTAAATGTTATAAAGCTATGATGATTTAAAATTGCTATCGTGCAAGTTGGCCTTGTATGTGCATTACACTAGCATACATTTGTTTTATTTAGGTCAGCTATGTCATTGTTGAAGGGTATCCATGTCAGATTGCTGAGGTATCTCTCAGTACATAGAGTACCCTGCATATAAGGTGTGTATGGAGCCCACAGAGAGCCGAAGTATTCAATGTTAGACATGCAGGTTTAACTCTCATCCTCTGCAAGCCAAGCCAGCCAGTATTTGGAAAAAAGAAGCTGTGTCTTTGGGCATGAAGGGTTGCCTTTTTGTAATCTGCAGCAGGAGTAGCAGATTCCAAAGGAAAATGTAAGGTGAGTGGGAGCACCCCACTGGTGAGCTCTGCAAGCAATTAAACATCTCTGCAGTAACAAGTAGCTGGTACCAACAGGGTGGAGGGGACATCAGCAAAGGAATACCATGACAAAGGAGTTGTCTCCTAAGGAGATGGGTAGTTCATGATCTGGAAATGCAGTAAACAAGCAGCCTTCTGCGTTTGACAATGGCTAAAAGCAGATTGAGAAAGACAAAGGCAGTGTTGAGACACACCACTGCTGCTTCCCTCCCCTGTACTGTTAGGTAGGGAGGCACACAGCTTTCACCTGTGTTTGAGAGATGGGATGTCCCTTTTCAGCAACTCAAGGCTTGAGCAGGCGGCACTGTAGTTGTTGGTTACACATACGAATAGGGGAGTAGCCATGCTGTATTCATTCCAGCTGCCTAAGATAGATGGGAAGCAATATTATTTGTGAATGAGGAAAATGAAAGTTGCTGCGTATTCCTTCTCGATTTTCTCCTTCTATTGGTGAGTGTAGTGATGTCTTTCCTTCTGTCACACCACCTGCCTGCAGAGATGGAACAGGAGACAATGAAAGCTGTGCACTAGCTAGTCAGAGGCCAAAAACGCAATGGTCGGGGAGGAAGCTTTTTGCCAACATGGCTTTCTGTAGTGAGAAACTGAGGCTAGAGTAAGAGAATAGAAGTTATGCCAAAATGTTTGTGTGGGGTGGTGCTGGTGAAACATTCAGGGCAGGGAAAATTAAATGGCACAGGAGGGTCATGCTGCCACAGGACCGTCATGCTGCCACAGGACCCAGCTAAGACAGCCAGTCAGTGCCTGGCAAGGCTGTTTCACTCTCATGGGGAAGCAGGGTGTACCACAGGTCTGGAAGCTGCAGGGATGTTGTTTGCTGTGGATCTGGTCTGGGCCATTAAATACCATGGTCATGTGCTACCTGGTTTTGGAGGCCATCTGCCTCTTTGACTACTCAGACCTTGGGGGAAATTGCTTCCTGCCTAGTTGCATCTGTTTTTTTCTCTCAAAAGTCCATGGGAAGAGAAGTGAGGAATAAAGACTGGATTATCTATTTCAAAGATATTTGTTTATATTTTGCATTAAAGTTTTCATATTTTTGAAAAAAAACTTCCTTTCCTCTCTCCTTTTCAAATCACAATATGCCACTGCTTCTAGAGGAAGTTTGCATTTTTAAAAATTCAGTACTTTGAAATTAACTTTATATTCAAATAACCACTTCCTCAGTCAGAAGCTCTTGAGTTTTTGAAAACTAAAGAGAACTCAAGGGTGTGGGCAAGTGCATTTCTTCAAAAGAGTCCCATGGTGCAGATTTGGAAGCATTTATGAGCTGTTTTGATAATCCCTCTACTGAGCTACTTTATAAATTTGGGCTCCAAAATAGTTACCAGACTCTGGCCCAAGTCACTTCAAAAATGAAATTTAGGCATTTAAATCATAAATCATTAGGAGAAAAAATTCCTCCTGGTAATGAATAAGCCCTTTATAGAGTACGACTCCATGTCTTTGGCAGCAAGTCCATAGAATCCACATGTCAGACAACAAAGCAGGTTTTGCTAACAAGAAAATTTCCTCAGCTTTGAGAATTAAAAGGCCAGGACACCCTACAAGTTATACGTTCTTTGCAGTGGCCTGTCATCAAAGCCCAACATCTTATTCAGGTCTCACACACTGGTAGAGTAGTTGCTTATATAAACCAGAAGCTCACAGGCATCCCTCTAGAAAGAGTGAAGCGTGATAAATTTCTTCTGTGTCACATCTCATACAGCAAAATCAAGAAAGACTTTTAAAGTGGTGCACAAAAACAGAAGCAAAAATAATTGGCATAGACAAGTTAGATGACCTGCCTAATTTCACAGTAAACAGATTATGTGTTTGCATGTACACAGGGGAGAGGAGTTAAATACAGATCCTAACTTCAACAAGAGGGTGTGGTTGGTTGGTTTTTGCAGGAGAAGGGGAAACCTCACAGTTGGGTGGCTGCAAACAGGTCACATGGTAACTCTGCATGTGCCTCCCAGTAAGATTGCCCCAAGAAATAGTTTAGACGTTCATTTTGCCTAAACCTGGATGTTTTAAACACTGTCACAGGGCTGGCAGATGGCAAGTACAACCTGCAGCAGACAAATGTTTTTCTGGAGAGGCAGCCCCACTACCTAGCTGGGTACAGAACAGAGAAGACATTTCTACCCTCTGTCTGCAGTTTGCCTAAATAGTAAATTGGAATCTCTCACCACATCACAAACTATGACATTTACATAAAGCTTTATGATAACATCCTTCTAACTGTGCATCCCCATCTTTACTTTCCAGTGTGGCACAGGATGGATGCATCCCATTGGCTTCCTTTTCTAGTAGTTCAGGATCATCTTTTACATATTTATCTTTCACATATTTATCTTAGAGGGAGAAAAAAAAAGGCACCAATGATTTGGTATTTCTTCTGTCTTTGTAATATGTGCTTGGCCTAGGGGTCTTTTCTTTTTTTCAGACTTGGTGGTGACTGGCTGCCATACAGAAATGTAATATACAACACACAGTTACTGATAGAGGTATGAGTTGGTTATTGAGTGCTGATATTTACAGTGCATTCTTTTGCACAGTACAGATTGCTCCCATTAGAGAGTCCCTGAGACAGTTTGCTCCACAGAGCAGTCATGGAACAGCCTCATTTTGAGTCCTTAAAGTACCACGTTCATCAGTCAAGAATCAAGGTATATGAGAGTGTAAAATTATACTTACCCAGATTTTTACAGAATGCAGGAGGGGAAGTTAAACCACATTGGTCCCATTCCCAAAGCCATTTGTATGGCAAGCCTGAAGTCCCCAAAATGCAGTGCCCACAAATTAAGTTCAGGAGCCACCCATTTCCTCTTGGTTAAAATAATCTCACAACCATGTCTTGCCTGTAGAGGAGGGAAATCCCTGCAAAACTTGATGAATTTATTTACCCCACTTGACTAATATTTGTTGTGACCAACACACACTTAAAGAGAGTGTTTCAAAGTCTTATCTGTTCATCAGTCATATTATTCACTCATTTTCTGTGTCATGGATTTTTCTGATCAAACCCATGAGGAATACATTATTTCAGACAGTTTTGTACTATTCACATCACCTCATCTCCTGTCATTTGTTTGTTCCTGTTGCACAGTATCAGATTTTTAATAATAATAGAATTATAGGCTAATTTATGTTCTAAAAGACCTTTAAAGATCATCTAGTCCAACCTCCCTGCAATGAGCAAAGACATCTTCAACTAGATCAGGTTGCCCCGTCCAACTTGATTTTGAATGTTTCCAGGATGGGACACCTACCACCTCTCTGGGCTTCCTGTTCCAATGTTCCACTACCCTCATTGTAAAAAACATCTAGTCTGAATCTACCTTCTTTTAGTTTAAAAGCATTACCCCTTGTCCTGTCACAATAGGCCCTACTAAAACATTTGTTCCCATTTTTCTATAAGAAAGTATTGAAAGGCCACAATAAGGTCTCCTCAGAGCCTTCTCTTCTCCAGGCTGAACAACCCAAACTCTTTCAGCTGTTCTTCATAGAAGAAGTGTTCTAGCCCTCTGATCATTTTTGTGGCCCTCCTCTGGACTTGCTCCGACAGGTCTATGTCCTTCCCGTGCTGAGGATCCCAGACCTCTAATCCAGGTGGGGTCTCACCAGAGCACAGTAGAGGAGCAGAATCACCTCCCTTCACCTGCTGGCCATGCTTCTTCTGGTGCAGCCCAGACCACTCTTGGCTTTTTGGACTTCAAGCATGCATTGCTGGCTCATGTCCAGTCTTTTATCCACCGCTGATGCATCCCTTGCCGAGTCCAGCTCCAGCCATGCCTTGGTCTTCCTGACCCAATCCCTACACAACCAGGCAGTGTCCCTGTACACTTCCCAGGATATCTGTCCTTGCTTCCATTGCCTACGCATTTCCTTCTTGCCCTTCAGTTTGAGTTGCAGGTCTCAACTCATCCATTCTGATCTCTCACCACCCTTTCTTGATTTCTTACACCCAGGCATCTCAAGCTCTTGTGTTCTATGGAGCTCCCCTGAGGCCACACCTGGCCAAGGAGAGAGGTCTGTGCTGGGCAACTGCCAGGATTCTGCCTAATCCTGCCCAGCTCCTGCTACCTTTAAGTGGGGGAAGTTCAGCTCCTGATCCCTGTGGCACCAGAGGGGCTCTTGACATGGTTGTAAGTAAACACTTGATTCTGAGTATCATAGCTTAATATTGAGTATATAAATAATAATGAATTAACTAGTTTACAAATATTGTCTGATTATTAAACACTTAATAATTAGTTAATAAACACAGAAATCATTATATAAGTGTAAAATGTGAAACTGAAGATGCTATTTGACTGTTTTCTCCTTGAAAAGTGCCTTACTTCTCGGGGAGGGAGGAGCTGGTTCAGTCCTGGGTTCATCTGCAGAGAGTCAGGGCAACCAGGCCAGTGGTGCTGCCCCCAAAAATTGCAGAGCAGGAACCACACATGTGCTGGGACACATCATTTCTGCCCTTGAAAGAAGATGGGGGTAGACCTGACCAGGGTTCACCGAATCCATGAGAAAGAACCCAGGCTGCCTGCACCAACTATGGTGCTGCTGCCTGCTCTGCTCCCAGCTGGGGACAGCCCTGCTGATCCTTAAGCTAATTCCAGGTTCTGCTCAGTATAGCAGTGTGGGCTTTGATAAGGTCATAAGTCAATCACTGTCCTAAGAATATGAACTGTCATAATTGTACATTGTCTAAATACAGACTAATGAGTTAATGACTATTCCAGCTGTTGTACACACGTTGAATAAAGAGTTATAGACTTGAAGACAGTGTGAAAAGGCCAGGTTGAAAGGGGCTTTGAGCAACCTGGTTTAGTGGAAGGCATCCTTGCCCATGGCAGGAACTAGAAGATCTTAGGGGTCCATTCCAAACCAAACCATTCTATGATTTCATGAAAAGTTCCCTTTTCCCCACAGACTCTTTCAGACAGATAGTTCTATCTGCTGCATGCCGGCCTCCAAAACTTTGAGGACCAACATGACTGAATCCCCTCCTCTGGCAGGGGTCTGCCCGTCTCCTGGCTGCCTAGAACCCAATGTCTTCATCTTCCCACTTCAGTCTGTTTCTGTGCTCAAACACACAGGACTCAGTCTCTGCTCTGACTCCTGAGCCTAGCCCCAGAAGCCTGTTTTCCCATAGGACTTGGACTATGTTTTTGAGCCCCCAAAACAGTCCCATGAGTCTGTTTTCAAGTCTGGAAAATGCAGGACTTAGTGTCCATTTTCAAGTACAGAAAACACAGGACTTAATCTCTAGGTCTGATGCATCTTGGTCTTGATGCACAAGGACATATATCTCACTTGGTCTCCCTTCCTGCATCCAAATGAGCTGAGGTTTTGCATCCTTAAAACAGCCCCCCCCACGTCCATGTCCAAGTCTGGAAAACACAGGACTTAGTCTGTGTTTTCAAGTAATTGAAAATTAAGAACTTGAGTCCATGTTTCTGACCTTTACACACTGCCCAGCCCAGCACCCTCGTCACTGACCCCAAGCCCTGCCAGGCTGCAGCAAGGGCAGCTCTGCTCTTTTTCCAGGAGCATTTTCAGGAAATGCAGTTTGGTCAGGTGACAACACCTCCTACTGTCCTGATGTTTGGGGGGGAGGGGGGGCAGCTGTCCCCCAAGGACTGTCCATGCCCTGGGCTTCCCATGGCAGGGGCAGGGCTGAATGGAGAGTGGGGGAGGTGGTAATGTCTGACACATGGGTCTAGGTGTCCTCGGGAGTGGAAGGGTTTCCTCAGGAGAGGAAGGCACAGGCAAACTCCCTATCATCTGCCTCATACTGCAAAGACCCTAGAGTTCTTTCAGTAAATGATCCCACTCTGCTCACTAATAGTAATAAAGCCCTCTCAGACTAAAACTTGGAAGAGAAAACTGGAAGGTCTTCTGGAGTCAGTTCAAACTTTTCTTTTTTCCCTTGCAATGGGCATTGGTTTAGTTGGGGGTTGGATGAGCCCAATACTGCTGCTACTATAGTCTTATAGAGAGTGCCCTATGAGACTTACTAAAGATTTTCATCTACTGGTTGTTAGTGAGCAGCAGCTGAAGGACTACAAACTTCAAAAATAGTCAGTTTCAGACAGAGAAACATTTTTCATTATTTCCAGCAGTTCTTTCATTCTGCTGCTACTTCTAGGTTGTGGCAATAAGGACCAGTTTGGTTTCCGGTGTTCTCAAAGTCAGAGACCATTATTTCAGGAAGCAGCGTGAGCCATTTTTTGCAATTAACACAGGCTCAGAAATTGCTTTCAGCATTTGCACACCCATCAGAGTGCTGTACCACTTGGACCTGGTAGACATGGGGCTTTTCAGTCACACAATCCTATTCCCATGTAACTATTTGTGCTTTTTCTAGCAGGCTTGCTTTTCTTAGCCATTGTCCTAAAATAAAGGTGTGGGACTCTGGTGGTTTCTGCCTTTCTTTAGCACACACAGCTGCAGCATTTAGGATTTGTACGGGCTATGTAGGCTGCAGTCATGCCATGAAGTCCCACTCTAGACCCAGACCCTGAGCATCCACTAATCCTCTTACTAAAGTTAATATCCCCTGTGCTTCCATGATAAGCAAGAGTGAATAGAAATTCTCAGTCTGCTCTATATCTTGAAGTTCAGGAGAGAAATTAACATACATGTATAATGAGCTAGACTTAAATAATAACAACATTGTTTTTAACTAGAAAAATGTTCATGCCATTTTCCTCTTATAATGGTATCTCCATTTAGCTCTGCTTTTAAAACTTTCCATAGAGTCAGACATCCTTTGATGCTAATTCATGAACGCTCAGTGAATTCCCGTCACTCCTAATCCCTCAGCCTCTCATTCTTTATAAAATGTCTTAATGCCTTCAACAAGGCCCATTAGCACTGGAAACATGGGTTTCCTTGGCCCCCAGCTGTATTAAAAGGAAGAAAAAGTGAAGGCCTGTTTATAGGAGAATCTTGTTCGCCATCTAATCCTCTTTCATTGGGGTTTATTTCCTGGTGGTTTTTGTTTTACCTCTTAAATCATTGCACTCTTGCATCAGTCACTCTGAGCACATTTCACTGACTTGGACCGATACATGTAGAACCACCCTCTCACACGGCTCAGGCTTTCTGATCCAGTACCCATCACTACTGCTGGCCCTAGTGCAGGTAGGTAGAAGCAGCACCCCTCTTTAAAGGCAGGGAAAATGCTCATCTACCGAGCTGAGTTACCTCCAAAACAAATGCAGCCTTTCATTCCATTTCTTCCTGTACTTTCTGTTTGGTTTAGGCTCATTTTAAGGTTTCACATTATGTGCAGTTTACAAGCAGCTCTCATGTTCCAACTAGGAATAAAATGATGCAGTGTTAATGTTTCTCAGTTGAATAAAATGATGCAGTGTTAATGTTTTTCAGTTGAACAAAGGAAAATTCAGCTTTGACGCCAATTTAGATGGCACCAGTTGAAAACAAGTAGTTTCAAGTTAACTTTAAAAGTCAGAGCTGGTGTGTAAGGGTCAGCTGCCCCTTCCAGATATAAAATAAACAAAATTAAGCCATACTATTAAACTTTATGTACTAAGTACATAGTTTTTATCCCATAAAACATCATTATACTCAGTCAAGACAGGAATTCATAAGTGCTTACATGTTACTGTTGTGGACCCTCTTAAATGTCTAGTGTGGTGCTGATTAGTCAACACTTATTGCTCTTAGTTTTAAGGAGAAAAAAACCTGTCTCCTCTGCTGAGAGTTTCGATAATTCATTGATATCAGGGGCAGAATGGACAACTGACTCGCTTATCCTATTCCATTAATCATGAACTATAGTATTTTTCCAAATTGCTATTCTAATGGTTTTGTCAAGTGATTAATTATGCTTAGTTAAAAAAAAAGACAAAACAAACAAACAAAACCCTGTCTTTTTTATAAATAGGTATTACCTGGCTTTGGCATCCAGATGTTTTTTTCATAGTACACCTGCTTGTACCAGTACCCAATCCTCTTGGTGGAGATTCTTATGAGCCCATTCCCATTCTGTGTGAGAAGAATGTACAGCAGCCATTGTACCATAACGTGACAGTCACTATACAACTGGGAAAATTTGATTGCATTTCGCCTCTGTTAGAAAACCTTTTCTTTAGCGCAGGATGGTCAGATATAGATTATCTGTGTTGCAAGACAGAATTAGGTGTCTCCACTTCTCCAAAGTGGATTATCCAGCACTGGAGTCACACTGTTTTGTAGCACTCTCTCTCTATGTTCTTCATCAAAAACCTGGGCCTCTAAAGCTGGTGGAAGGAATCCTGATTCTGAGGCTGTGTCTTTTGGCAGACAGAGTCCAATTGGACTTTTAATCCATGCACTGAATTATGGAGGTTTTAGTTGATCATCCAATCTGAAGCTCGCCAGGCTTGATGGTGCAGCAGTAATGCTCAATTTTGGTGTGTTTGGATGGAATGCAGAGAGGTTTGGGCTTGAAATTCTTCCTAAATTTTAATGGATTTGTGTACCAACTTTTCTGGTGGTCATTTGGAATGTAAAAGCTTATTACAATTGAGTATCCACATATCATATACATATTTCAGTGAGGGAATTAGCAATTGTGTTTAAACATCCGATAAATCAAGCAAGTCTCAAACTTCAAAACAGCACTTTTCTAGATAGACATTCATTAGCAAATGCACATTGCCAATGGTTAAGTCTTAGTTGCTATCAATCATTAGCACTACATATTCAAACAATTAGTCTTTGGCACTCCTATTCTAGATTAGTCACGAGCGTGAATGAGGCTGAGGCTGTGTAGCTAAAACTGATAGCAACAGCTCTTGACGCTTTCAGTGGCCGAAGTCCTTGAGATCAGACTCAAGAGCTGTTCCAGAAGGGAAGCTGAAGCAGAAGTTCATGTTTTTCTTCCCTGTTTTGCCTCATTTCCCCTTCATTTTTTTTATGCTCCTCAGGTCATCCCACAAAGAGAAGGGATGGGAACCTCATCTCCCAGCATTATTTATCTTACTTTTAGGATCCAAGTCTCCCTCACTGCAGTTCCATGTGATTTAGACAGCTCTGCTCAGCTTTCTTACAAGGTCTTATCATGTTGATGACTGTTATTGGCAGTGTTACTGTGGTACGAAACACTTGTTCACGGTGTAGGTCAGACTGTTTTAGTGCTTTTATGTTTAGGTTGAAGGCAAACAAATACAGATTATGTTTTGCTTTATATACTGGTACTTTACACCTCAAACAGGCCCTATCTTTGCTACAAGCTTTTTTGGCAAAATTTGGATCATCAAGTTTTAGCTATTTAAAATATCAGAGTGCACACTGGAATAGAATCTTCTCCCTCAATAACAAAGGTGAGGGAGGTCGACACCTCCAGAAGGTGGAGCAATTTATCCCATTGGTGTAAAATGGATAGATTAGGGTAAGATGTGTCTTGCACTGAACTCCTTTGAAAGTCTAGAGATCCTGTTGATAGTGGCGGGTTTCATATCTGAATATGGCTCAGCAAGATTGCGATTCTGCACCACTTTTTCCAGAACTCATGCTGCCTGAAGACTGAAATGAAGCTGTCACTATAGAGCTCATCAGGTTAGGTGTCTGCATATCCTCTCTCCTGAAGTATGACACGATTTAAAATCTAAGCTGATACTTTGGAGGGCACAGGATATTGTGAACTCTGTGTCAGGCTGCAAACAGCTAACGTTTTCACCTTTGTCACAATAGATTTAATGTATCTGGGAAAACAGGCAACCTGATAATGTATTGCTACTGCTGACTTAAAGGAAGGTGCAGGACGTATGTTCTCCTCCTGTATATCTCCTGGGGAACTCAATATTTGACTACAAAAGCTATGAGTTCTTTTATCCAGGCACACTTGATTTTAGAGGTGATACGCAGAGCACTAGCCCTGGTGTACAGCTCGCATTCAGGAAGTTTTACATGGCTGCTGTTTGATGGTTTGCTTTGTCAAGTAAGACTGTTCCCTGCCTGAAGTAAGGCATTAGTAGCTGAGGACTAAATTGCCCAAATGCCAAATTTCTGTCCCCTCCACCAAGTATCCTCTCTGCAGCACTACAAAGTTGCATGTGTTCCTACTGGGGTCTTGGCCAGGAGCTCTCCTGTTCCTGGGGCTTACTTGGCATTACAGCCACTTAGATACCAAGTGGATGATGTCTCTTGCCTCTGTAGCTCAGATTTTAACCAAAAGATTCAAACAATAAATAATGGCCTGATATAAAATTTAATGACAAAAAGTATTAGTGTAATACTGAAGTGATCTCAGCCTGCAAGCACTCTCTGGGTAATTTTTTTTACTGGAATACAATGCTATTGCTCCCAGTCATGAAGCAGTAACATGTGGTAAGGGCTCTGTCAGTAAGGAATGCTTTCTAAGTGTTTCCCTGAGAGCTGTTATATAAAAAATTCTGAGCCAGCATGAATAAATAATGTGCTAAGTTTGTCCAGCAATACTCACTCTGCAATGGAGAAACAGGTGATCCTCTGGAAATCAGTGGCCCCTCAAGAGTGTGTTGATGCCCAGAGCAGAGTCATAATTGTTTCTTCCACTGCACTACTGTAAGTACACAATGCTAAAAGCACCAATAACAAATGAGAATGAAACATGGCATAGACAGCGCAAAAGTGTTAGGTGGGTTCCCTCTTTCTGATGCTAAAACCATCTGTATTATGGTGCTACTCCAGTAAAAAGCAACAGTGTAGAGATGAGACCACATACAAGGGAGTGAACTGAACTGGGGCTAATGGCAACCGGTGCAGAGCTGGAACCTATAACATATCCTTTGGGTACCAAAGCTGAATTTCTTTCCCAAAGTGTGCTAGTGAGCTTCTCAAACAGCCTTCTGCCTTTTGTGGCATGTAGCCATTTTTAGGCAAAGTTCTGACAACCCTGACACTAGAACTCTACCAGTTAAGGGCAAACACAGAAAGAAAAAGATGTTGTGGAATTTTTAGGAATTTTTATTAGCACATGCATTAACTTGTGACAGCCTGGGTCTCTGGATGGGGACACTCTGGCAGCCAAGGGCCATTGCTACCTTTGCCGCTGACTGGTGATGGTGGGTGAGCAAGTTGGATTCCCCATCTGTGTTCTCGATTCTTGAGCTTTATATCTATCATGTCATTTCAGAACTATTCAGTGCTGACTCTCAGGAGCCAGCAGTCACTTGCTGTGTGTTCGTGTCCAGCATAATGAGAGGCTGCAGTTGCTTGGACCTTCAGGCTTATAGCAAAACTATTAGTAAAACTCAAGTCCATCAGACTGCTTTGTCACTATCATTTCTGAACTAACAGTCAGGGGATCCCATTGGCTCTTTCTTCCAAATTACTTGCTAATGCAATGCAGTAGTTGAACACATTTCCAATTAAATGCACCTACTTTATAAAACAATGTTTAAGTTGCTGGCCTAAATTACTCCTTAATTAGGTCATTTTTTTCCTAATTGATTAAAAATAGGATTTCAAATTAAAACAGAGAAATTGAGTAACATCACACAAATGATATTATTCAAATCTGAAAGGAAAAAAAATAATGAAAAAGGATAGAACCATTATATTGAATTGCAGATCAGCTGTAGATAGGACATTTGGGATTGTTCTCCAGAAAATCTATTATTTTCCATCTTTGAAATTAGGGCAAGGATGCAATCAAATAAAAAACTTTAAAGCCCAGAAGAAAAAAAGCCATTACAAGGCAGCTGATCAAATATGAAATTATTATTATATATCTTTTGTAGAATGATAGTACCTAGAGACCCAGACTAAGGCCCTGGAGAACTTGCAATTAAAGTCAACAAGCCAGACTATGGGGCAAAGACCAGTGATCAAGAGTTTAGCTTGCAAAACCTGTGAGAAAATGTGAAGGGAGGTCAAGAAATAGGGCAAAGAGGCCCACTGGCCTCTTGAGTCTCTAAAAGACCACAGCTCCATGATGTTGTGTCTAGTAAAGAAAGATCCAGCACAGAAATCTGATGATGGAAATACTGTAATATATTAACTTCTAACTATGCTCTGTACTCTAGAAGAAAACACTACAGCCTGATCTTCAGCAACTTTAGTTCCTGTCGATGTCATAAACAACTAGAGCCACAAAGCAAGCTCAAATTTCTGATGAGGCTATTTAGAGACAGTTTGCAGTGTGATGGTTCAGGGTTTTTGGTGAAAGAAAACAACCTAGGCTGACTGACTGGGATAGGTAAAACCTCATACACCTACACTGATTTCTGTAATACTGGGCAATTTAAGTATATCAAAGCGTACTGACTTTGGTGAAGAGCTGTCAGATAGCTGATTCTCTGTCTTTGGTACTGCCACCCTGATTTACTTGAGATGAGAAACTAGTCCCTGATTTAAGATCAGTTCTATCAGTTCAGCCAGTGTTTTGTTGCATCATTTCCTTATCAGAGGAAATGGAGACTGCATGCTCCTGATTTTCTTCTCTTCCAACCAGCTCTCTCCGTAATGTGTCTTCAGTCAGAATCCAGCACAGAACTTATGTAGGCTGACTGTTTTCATGTCTGGATTAACACTCCATCTCTGCTTTACTTATGATTTGGCTTCAATCTCAAATTGTATGTCAAGAATAAGTGTCCATCTGTTCCTATCCCCTTAAACCTACTATCTTCTGTTAGATCTGGCTTTTTCATTTCAGTTTTCGACTTACATGGTGTACGTAACCACTCTGGACAATTTTCTGCCATTGTTTTTAGCTGGTCATGCTATGACCACGAATGCAGAAAGTAACACTCTGAGAGCTGTAGTATTAAATATGTACTGCAGAAGAACTTTGACTTGTCTTGGATAAACATAGCTGACTACCTCATCTGCCAAGACAATAGTTCTGTTGGGTTAAATCAGAGCTCCCTCTCACAAAAGTAGTCAACACCAAGGCAAAGAGAGTAACTGTACAGCAATATCCTTGCGACTTCTACTGATCTGCATCTTGGAGCTTTTCTGATTTAGCTGTGCATCTTCCTTTCATAGCCCTTGATCTCTTGTCCTGTATGAGTTTGTACAATTACACTTCGCAACTCATGTGAATTGTTGGTGTACTGGGGAACCTGCTGGGCTTTTTCAACACCATGTGGCAAGTAGTTCTTTCATTTCAATTATGCAGTATATGTAAAAGTATTGGCCTCCTTATTTCTAATCTGCATGGTGAACATTTAATGTGGTAGCCTCTGATTCCTGTATTCTGAGAAACACCAAATAGTAACCATTTTATTCCCCTACTCTGCCAGCTGAAATATTTTTCCTCATAACCCCCTCAGTCATCTCTTTACTAAAGTACCAAAGCCTAGTCTATCAACTCTCCTGGACAGGAATCTGCCCAATTCCTTTGATTATTCTCATAATCCATCTCCAAACTCCTTCCAATTATTCTCGGATCCTTGCTGAGACCAGGACCAGAACCACAGCTGGTATTTAGGGTGCAGGCACATATTAGAGTTATGCAACAGCACAATGTTGTCTCCAATTCTGTTCTTTTTTCGTCTCCCCTAATTTACTGACTTTTTAGACCAACACTAATGTGTCTCTCTCTTAAGTTTAAATGATTTAGAGCATATCTCTGAGCATGCATGGCCACTACTTTTTTTTATATATGCTTTACTTTGCACTATTAAAACTGACCCTCATCTGTGCTTTTGTCTGCCTGTTTTTGACAGATCTTTCTGCAAGTACTTAGAGTTAATTTTTTTGTTTAAAAACTTTGAATAATTTAGGAGGTCTTTGTTACCTTGTTGTGCACAACCTCTGACCAATAAGCTGAACCAGTTCACCCCAAATCAGCTCTGAAGGAAATCTAGCACTAAGCTGCCTCTATTAATTCCCATTTCTTTTGTCTATTACTTTAATCAGTGATCTATGAGAAGACCTTTTGTTTATTACAACCAAATATAGATCAGAAAGAGAGACTGCAGTATCCTTGAGGCTCTTTAGCATGTTCCATAGTCTTTAAACAGTATCTTAGAGATCTTTGATTGTTGCAAGTGTCTCTGTCAATTTAGATATTCTTGTGAATTTAACTCTGGGCACACAGTCAGTGTAGCTCGAATGCAGTGCAGAAAGCTGACAATTTCCCATGCAGAAATTTGATAAGAATATAACTCAGAGAATGTGGTACCTGGGAAGGAGAAAAACACATCTCTCAGGCTGCAGTTTTGAAGAGGAACTCTCATGTGCTGAACCTTTTCTGCAAACTTTGTTAAGTATTTACAGTGCTATATTGTATGTGTTTGCTATAAAGCTGTTATGAAAGCTGTTTTATAGCAGGATAATACAGTCTTTGTAGCCATTAATGTGCAGTGTGGATCATATTCTTGTACCAGCAACAGCTTCTCAGTATTTCCTGTTGCTGTCCAGACTGTACTTTCATTGACACCTTTATTTACAGCCCTCCATCTTATTGCAAATACGTATCACTTCCTTCTCTAGCACAGAGGGGCTTTCTGTTTTGGTAGGTGGCTGTCATGCAAAACAACTTCAACCATTTCCCCAGTAAGATCTTTCTGCTAACTTGCCCCACCTAGCTAATCCTACAATAGACTGGAAAAATCTGAGCATATTTATTGGAATGGATATTGTCTGCCCTTTTTTTGGACATAAAATTAATTCCACATAATGTTTTGAATGATCAAAAATCGTACTGTTTAGAATAGTATTTAAAAAAGTCTGTCTGTCATGATTTAATTTTTCAAGCCACTCCAAAAATAATTGATTTATATTTATATAATTCCTTTCATCATTAAGGATTTCAGAATATCCAGAAAGATATTTCCATTCAAGCCACTACTGAAGTGCAACCTCTGCTTAACATCAACATTAGTTTACAGAATGAGACAGGGAAAAAAGACAGTCTTACCTAAATTACAGCAATTTTCATTCAAAATTATCCCTTTTAGGAATAAAAAACCCATAAAAATCTGCTTGATTTTGGTGCATAAAATTGGGCCAATTATATGACATTTAGGGGGAATAGTAACATGTCTCATCCTGAGAACTAGAAGTACTTTTTGAATGTTTCGTGTGGCATCTTTAATTTATCTTCACATTCTGAAATTTCTGTCACTTGAAATATACTGTATTTGTTGTAGCTATTCAGTAAGTGTTACAGTGACTTTTAAGGAAGCTTGCTGGTTTATAGCATCAGAAGCCTGGATAAATGTGAACTTGGCAGCATGGATTAGGCTTTGTCACATTCTGTAGTGCTGAATATGGTCCTTGTGTGATCCACCTACATACCCTTGAAAAAAAACAGCTGAGTTTCAGTAGTAGGTGAGGTGTTCCTAACTGTATGTTTTTTGGGGTTTTTATTAGGTGTGGATTGGGCATGTAACTATCAGTCACTGTTAGAATTTCTCATTGTATTTATGACTATTTATGTACATTTATGCTCAAAGTAAGATCAACGCACGTACCACTGTTGCTGCCAGTGGGAAGTATTGCCATGAGATCATTTATAACAATAACTCTGAGGGTGCTGGCTTACAAGATGTCCTCATTTCTACTTTAACAACCTCATGGGATGGCAAATGAGGGCAGAATCTGGCCTACTGAATCATGCACATTCATTTTTCTGTAGCTCTGGCTATCCCTCCAAATCTTTTCCTGCCTGCTTGTTAATTGGATTTAAATGATTTTTAATTACATTGTCTGAGGCTTTGTTAATATCAGCCCCTAAGTATTTGTACTATATTTTTGGGTGCCCATTTAAGATTCCATGAGGTGAGCAGGGCTGAAGGGCAGACTGCAGAAAGCTGCATCACTGCAGTCTCAGAGTCATTAATTTTGTGCAATGATAACTTTGTACTCAGAGAGCAATATTCATTATAAGCAGGAGGGGAAGCATGTGAGTCCTTAATTAACAGTAGGATATCATCAGCATAAAGTAATAGTTTAATGTTCTACAGAATCAGTGTTATAGCCTTTTAGAATGCTGGTTTTTCCATTTTAGACCATGCCAACACAAGACTGTAATGGACTGGATGCCATTACCTGGCTCTCATTATTACTCTCTAGGCACTACCCACAGCACCCCATTTCCTATAAGTGACCCACAGCTGTTTAATGACCCTGATAAAAGCCCCGGATTCCAAGATACCTCTGTTTCCACTGGGCATGTGAACAGCAACTGATTTTTTTCCCCAAATCCAACCCAACTTGCTCTCTTGACTCTGTACTGGCACCTAGAGGTGGTAGATTTCTGTGGGGACATAAAAACCCTGTGGATTTTTTTGTCCCCATGCAATTTCCTTAGGCTGTGGAGTGAGTAGGTCTGAGATGCTCTGATAGGGGAGGTTGGGCAGGCCCAGCCAGAGGGAGTTAATCAGGACAAGGCTTGCCCCTGACACCCACTACGGCTCTTAAAGGCAATGTCTTCCAGACTTTAAGGGCCTGACAGTGCTGGATACCTGCTCTGCTGTAATTAACCTGAGCTGTTTCATCACATACTTTTATTCATCCTGTCTTGCATCGTTTTGTTTTTCACAGTGTTTATTTTTTTTTGTTTGGTATTTGTTTTTCACACTGGACTGGAACTAAGCCATCCAGAAATCTTTACGTGGCTGACACAGCATGAAGAAGGGTTGTTCCAGTGGAACGTCTGTGAACAGAGAAACTAGGTAATAAACTTTTACTATTAAAAATATATATTTAATTAATACCTTACACAAGAGGGACAGTTTGAACTTATATTACTTCTCATGGCAGACTGACCACTCTGTTCCTGCATGTCCAGGGCTGTGCATCAGTCAGGCTTGGTGGGATTTCTCTGTACAAACAGACTATATAACCACTATCTCCTCAGCCTCACACACGAGGGCTAGGACTCCTAGGTTTATTTTCAGGGAGGCTTAGGAAAGACAGAAAGGTTTCTCATGCAGAGCTCATGCTGCAGGGAACTTGGCTTTGTCCAAGATTTCAGTGGACCTTTACTGCAAGCATAGCTTGCTTTTTTATTTTATTTTATTTTATTTTATTTTATTTTATTTTACTTTATTTTATTTTATATTAGGAAAAAAAATCAGACTAGAATTTTTACAGTGCATTGGCTGTAGTACTACTTTTCTTCCATCAGCTTATTCTAAATCCCATTCTGGGTTTGGGGTTTGTTGGTTGTTTGGGATTTTTTTAAATGTTTCATCCACCTGACCTAATGTAGCAGGTCAGCAGTTCACCAGAATTAACTTAATTTAATTAAACCTGAGGAATTTATGAGAGTTAATTGACTTGGTATTTAAACTGTGGCTACTGAAGTTTTGTGCTGACACTGAAAACAATATCTCTGAATTATTGCTCAATTTTTTAAAAATTTGATTTCTATTTAAACCTACCTTACACCAGCCCAAATTGCAGACCAGCTGCATCACAAAAAAACCTGTGTTTTTTCATGTACTAGACACTTGATGAATACACCTAGTTTTTTAGAATTCATATATTGGTAAAGATGGGAGTTTGATTTACATCTGCAAGAGAGAACCAGTTTCAGAAAACATTGAAACTGCCTTGTGTTATTTTTGCAGTATGCATCAAAACCCACACCACTTACTTGAACAACAGCAATACCCAAATGCAAATTGAATGATTTGCACTACTTCCCTTTATGAAAAGAACGTATCATTGTTCTCTACAGGAAATAGTTTTCTGTCTGTCATTCATGAATTATACTAGTAGAATACATTCTGACGTTCAAATATTTATACACACAGCTTTACTGGTCTTTCAGATTGCTGTATTGTTTGAATAGATGTGTCCCCTTGCTGACATGGCTATTTGTGGGCTCCAGTGTGGACCAGAAGATCCAGGTTAAAAACATGCCAAAAGAAATGCAGCAGAGGCAGCGGAAGCAGCAACTATAGTCCCAAGTTGGGAATCTGGCAACTCTTATAAAGAAAGCTCAGGCTGAGTCATTTCTGGGATGATAGGCCACTTCTGCCATCCTAGTGACTTTGTCAGCCTAGAGAAACAGTCATTCTACCAAAAATCCTGGGGAAACAAAGAGTCACAGAATTTTCACTTCCTCCTAAAAGCAGACCAGGATGACAACAGCATCCCTACAGTCACCAAAAGATGGGCTTTACAACATGCCACCTCATGTGCGTGCCAGGCCAGTATTCAACCCTTGCCACTAAAACAAGATGAACACATGCAGTGGGTAGTAACTGAAAAAGTTATTCTGCAAAGGACTACATCCATGGCTCACAGCTGCCTAGCTCCTGTAAATCACTAGCACATTTTCATGTTGAAAAGACACATGAATGAATGAATCAAAAGATATTCTCATGAAAAGCTGTGAGTATACATGCACAGTCACAATGGAAATTTGAACTTGGCCAATACAGTTGTACCTCTGAATCAAGGGGGAGATGCTTTCTTTTTGATGGTCTCAGTTTTTTCATGAAGCAAGAGTATCTCAGACATTTTGCCAATATTCTTACAACAGTGATTAATATGTACTGCTTTATGCTAGTGAGGCACTAGACTAGAAATCAGGAGAAGTGGCCTCTTACCTGGGTTCCTCTGACAAGGTCCAGAGACACATCCAGGATTTTCCAAAGCAAATAATTCTGATTTGCCAGCTTGCAAACTAGTCCACAATCCTGAGTTCTGAAATGAGCATGTAAGATGTAAGATGAGACATCAAACTGCAAGTACCCCAAAACACCAGTCAGATTTATCATACTTTCTTTTTACTAGCTTACATCCTTATTTCCTGAATTGTAACAACAGTTCCTTGTAAAGCATTCCAAGACTGAAACACAGAAATAGCTATTAAAGCTATTACTATTTATGGTTTGATTGTCATTTTCTATTTCTATATAGAAAGCTGCTGTGGTATTTGATTACATTTGAGACATAGGAATACAGAAAAGAATGCCATTATAGCTGTTCATTCTTCACAAGGTTACTCTCACCCGTACTCCCTCACTCACACATGCAGCCACACTCCCATTATTGTTAACATTTCCAAGGCAAGGAGATGTGCTGGTTTATGGACCATCTGTCAGGCAGCATCAGGGCACTGTATATTGATGCCATGGTTGTTGTTATCCCTTATTTGAAACAAAGTTCAGTTCAAAGCACTTCCAAGTACAGAAAGGGGAGAAAAAAGATATCAGTGTGTTTAGATTACATTAAAGTTTTAAGATTAACTAAAAGAAAGGGAGAAAACAGTCTGCTAATGGGTAGAGCTCAGTGAAGAGGCATTATTATATTACTTCTAATGCACATAAAGCATCTCCTATTAAAAAGAGATGGCAGTTTTACATCCTATTAAATATATCAAAGCTGTACTTCAATTACAAATCCTTTCATATGCATGTTTTAACAAATATGTCTTTGATAATAGAGTGCAGCAGTAGCTTTTTAAATGCTAAACAAGACCCCTACAATTCAGCACAACAATAGAAAAAGAAAAGTACCAGAAGAAGACAGGTCTGTTTGGCAGGGCAAGAAGGGATTTATTTCAATATTTTCATTCCCTTTGTAGCTCACAAGATGGAGTTTACAAACCATTCCAGTGTATGTAGTAAGACACTGATAAAATAGCACAACCTGCAAGCGGTATGCCAAAGGAGTTTGGCAAGATGCTATTGTTTTTCCACATTGTTATCTTGAAAACAAGTTGTGTGCTAATAATACTAGGAACAACAAAAATAAAAGCAAGTCGTGCTTGGCTGAAACCTTCTTTGGAAAACAAAAAATCTCAGCCAGGCCTGAAAAAGAGCTTCTTCCGCAAAGAAAGGAGAATCTTCCTGCCTGGAAGAGGCTGGGAGGTGACAACACACATGGTCGTGGCTCCATGGACTTACCCAACAAACGTCACTTCCACAAGCCACCGAAGCCCTGACGCTGGCCTAGGAAGCCCAGCATGTGAAATAGTGCTGTGCAGTGGGCAGTCTGGCACTCTGTGACCCAGGAGCAACAATAGCGTTAGGATGATAAAAAAAAAACCACAGAGAGGGACCCATGTGATCCTGAGTTAAGTTAATAAGTCCATTCTGCCTCTTCAAACAGTTGCCGAAGTTGGACAGTGCACTGCAGATTTTACTGGGCCCTCTTCTGTGCAAAAAGCCAGTCTCTTGCATTGCCTTTGCTTGTCTGGGCCCCTGGAAATGGAGGGCTGGCATTTCAGATTTCAGCCTTGGAGACACTGGAGTTTAGATCCCTGTTACTAATTGTGCCCACCCCAGCCTTACAATTACTCAAACCCCAAACTCCATTCCTACTTGGGTGGAGTGGAGTCATAGCGCTAATTAGACGGGGCAGGCTGCTACAAACCCAGCTCTATTTGCATGGATCAGGTATTATTGATATCTGGTATAGAAATGAGCCCATGCCTATGAAAATTTACAAACCTACAATTAGTTTTTTCAGACTTCTGATGAATTAATTGAATGGAGGTTCATGAATCTTAAAAAGAAGACAAAAGATGTGATAATAATACAGAACAATAATAAATTCTGCTTAGGCTTTTGTACTTCTGGTTTCTTGGTTATGGAGATATAGAAAGCTGGAGAGATTTACTAAAATGAAGTCACTTAGCTAGAAAATAAAGATGAGCAACAGCACTATAATAACTCTAATGTCCACAGATTGAGCACCACGGCTGTCACAGCACGGGCAGATTGAGGTCTTGCCTTGCCTGTTCTCTGCTGCTATTTATGCCTGTGTTCATAGTTCTTGATTCTGCTGGGCCTCTCTGCAGAGCATGAGAGGTGTTATGGTCTGTCTCCTCCTTAGCAAAGTGGAAGGGAAAACTAGAGATGGCTAAGCCTCCTCCCTTTCCCCAGAATAATGCTACACAGCAGCAAACACCCCCACAGAAATCTGCTCAGAGGGTCAGTACACTCAGAGAATTGGCCCCAGAATTGCTGTAAGATGATACTAGCTCTGATGTAGAGGGACAAAAACAGAAGAAAATGGCTGTTGTCCCTCATTGCCATGCTCTGTCTGAAAGACTCACAGAATGACAAAACTCTGTGGTACCACCTGTGCAATACGCGGCACTTCTAGGACAACTAGGCTGCGTAAGACAGATGCTATTCGCCTTGGCTTGCAGAAAGATGTCACCCAAAGGAAGCACTACCTCCCTTTGTCTCTGGGCCAAATCCTCCGTGTGGTATAGATCAGTATCACACCATTGAAGTCAATACTGCAGATTCCAGCTGGTTAAATTGGCTTCAATCCACTCAGTCAATGAATCAGATGCTCAGCAGGTGATATACAGTGTTTGACTTGCCTAAGCAATCATTGTGTCCAGAGACTCAAAGATATATTCGGGAGCCTAAGCAAACAAGACAAAATGTGTTCCTCTTTTGGCCTCATATATATCATTTCACATTAAAAACATTTCTTGCATTAGAGGTATCAGCATTACTTCCAGCAGGTCCTGGTGCTGAAAACTGACAGTACTTATGGCTGTGTTTATTTGTGCTGATTTTTTTTTCTTTTTCCAGCTGCCTCTATTAGCACAATGGCTAAATGCAAATTCAAATCACTGTGGTGATTAGCTGCAAATATTGCTTTCTGCAATGGGTTTGGTGTCCCAAGTAAACAAAGGACAGTTCTCCAGTGCACTGCAGACAGTATGATTGTGTATTTCACAGATGTCTCTATGCAATCAGTTTTTCATTACTGGCCTAAACGTAACTGTTGATAGAACTGAGAGAAGAGAGTGGTCTGAAATGGGAAGTAAAAGTTCCCTTACCTGGCACACGGTATTTCCTCCCCTGCAGACATATTGATTACTGAGGGGCTGCTGACTGAATGAGGTGCTACTCAGCAAGAGCATGGCTGAAGCAAATCCTGTATAATTAAAAAAAGGAATAAATGACCTGTGCAAAAACTTACAGTGACTATACCACAGCATTGTAATTCATAGGCAGGTGCTCTAGCTTCAGTACTTCTCTGCTACAGGAAAAAACCACACAGCTGAAGGGTAACAAACATACACAAAAGAAAGGAGTTGTTTCTAGACCTAAGGAAGTACTGGCAGGAAAAAAAACCCTCTGCTGTCTCCTGAAGCAGGAGCTAAGGCATCTTTCTTCAAAGGTGTGAAACATGGCTCTGAGAGCATTACAGCTGGGCTAAGCACAAGCTCCTCAAGAACCGAAGCAAGTCTGCAGGAGAGATGGCAGAGCTGACCAAATAACAATTTGCAAGTTTGCAAAAGGCAGAAATGAAAGGCTCTCTATGTGCAGTGAGCAGATTGAGCAGATCAGGTAGTCATGTCTGAGGGAGATTTAGATTAGACATGTTCTGAATGTCAGAAAATAATCACGGTGCTTCTACAACGGATCATTTTTCAATGCTAGGCAAACACATCGGACAAGAAAAAGGTAGAGCTGATCTTGTCCTGAAACACTAGAAGAAACTAAGTGATCTCTTAAGGTACCTTCACACCCTTTTTTTTTTCTTTTTTTTAATGATTATAATTTCATATTGCATTGGTAGGGCCTTAGCCCCTGGAAATCACAAGACTCCCATCCAGAGAGAATGAGAATCCCTATGTTGAGAAAGAAGCAGTGGTTGTGCATCTGCACTACTGCTCTGTTGTCTTCCTCATGAAGAAAGGTGTTTGTTCAAAATAGGAATAAAGGGGCAGAGAGCAAGTGCTTAGAGAATGCTTAATCACATCAGTTGAAACCTATGATGCTTAAGCACATCCTTATGTGATTTTCTGGAATGGAGATGCAATTTTTGAGGTATGAAGTTGGAATACTGGAAGAAGAAAGTCAACCCTGCATAGCAAACAGTAACATTGCAGGATGTCAAGACAACCCAATATGAATGACTGAGCAAATTAAAAGCAAGGAAGTATTTTTAAAAGCCAATACAATAGTAAGGAAATTTTTAAATTCATAGTCCTGGACTGTAACACTATAGGAGAGGAAATAAATTTCTACTCTAACATGCCATTATTCTGCTAAGTCAGCTTTTTTTCAGCAAGGGGTGATGAGTAGACAGAGAATAAGGTCGTAGAGAGGAAAAGAGATATTGTAAGACAATCACACTCAGCCAACAACAGCATTTGCTAATAATATGCTGTGCCACTGTAACAGTAACCAAAATACAAGGAAGCAGGAAAGATGAAAATATTTCAAAAGGATTCTCAACTGTTTCCAAGGCAAGGACTTGGACCGAGTCTCTCAGGGAAATAATCAAGAAAGATACAGTCAATTCCTGATTTTCTCAGTAGCCTTCTGTGTGGCTGCACAAATCATTGCCTCTTTGTTGGCCTCAGTTTCTTCACTATCTGTCTATATTCACTGTGTACAAAACATCATAAGCAAATCAATAAATGAATTATCTGAACTACCTGAGAGGGCACAGTATAGGGAAGCAGACTGCTCTCTGCCTGACACTTACTCCAGAGGAGTGCTATGAGGGTTCCACCCTCTATAAAATTTCTTAATATTGATAAAATTCTGGCAACAAAAGTGGTGCCTCACTATCAGAGAGAAAACTGTGGTTGTGGTAAAGACCTTCTCAATGGCTTGTGATCTAAGCAGTCTCCTAAACACCTTTTTTTAAACTCCATCCCTTGCCGTGTAGCCCAAAATGGTAAGAAAGGAAATAGGAAAAGACGTGATCAATAATTAAAGGGCTGGAAATGAACAAATGGAATTAGTTGTTCCAAGAAGGGTGAGAAAAGGAACCTGAGAAATATCATCTATCTTTATCTCTCAATCTGGCAGGAAAATTTACAAAGGATCTTTAAAAAGAGAGATTCTGAGGTTATATATTCACTGTTTCAGGTTTCCGAGTGATACAAATTTAAAGGTTTTTTTCAGGTTTTTTTTCTTTCTACATTGTGCTATCTCATTTTATGACACTTCTCAGACTTGAATCATTCACAGCAGATGGCTCCATGAATACTGGATATTTCCATAAATAATGACAGATTTCCCTCCAGTCTCCCCACCCTCCTCTACTCCACATGCCCAAGTCTTTTGTGTGCTATCTGCAGATACGCATTCAAATTCTGGTCAGCAAACAAGCCTATCTAGTACCATTGTCATTCCTGCAAGCCCAGTAGAATCAGTAAAACAATGAACTCATCATCCCATCTGATTCAAGATAATTTTTTTCCAAGAAATTCTGAGATAGAAGGGAAAATCTGCTAGGCATTAAATTGAATTGAATACCTCCATGGGTAACAGTAGAGGACCTCTGCAGAAAGCATCCTAATGCTCTGCAGCACTGGTGAGACAGATTTCGTGACTTTTATTTCAGTAGTGACAAGACGATGTGCTCAGGTCCTCTGAATACCTTGGCCACCAAGGAAGCTCCAAGCCTTACAGAAGGTGTGGAATTGGCCCTGAATTTAGCTTTGAAAACTCTGTTTGAACAGGAAGAATTTCTAACAAAGAAGGACTCTCAGGAGCTAAAAGGAGCATAAAAATCCTTGATGCTGGGGCATAGTATTTCTATTTGATATACCTACAATAAATGATGTGTGATGCTACTGTTTTACAGAGATAAAAAGCAAGGTGGCTTTTTATTCAGAACATTAAGAGGAAAATATGAAAAGATTCCTATCAGAGCAATAATTCATGGTTAACTTATTGCTTCAAGTGCTCATAATCTGCCATCTATATACATTTCTATCAAATGACCCTGTAAATAATTAATAGATCTAATTCTGTCAGTGTTGCCAGGGCAGGTTTCCCTGTAGAAGGTTAATGCTATGATTTAATTCTTTATTTATGTGATTAGCAGCCCCAATCAGGCTGTTTTAATGAGGTCGCAGGAAGCGGATTATCACAACCGACTGGCCTGGCAGGAACCTTTCAGCACTCTGTGTCTGAATTATTCTGCTGCACTATCCAGGTGCCCACTGGAAACTGTCAACAGGTATTAGGGAGCAGAGCTGGGTCCCCAGCCAGGCACCAAACACTATTTAACCCTATCCAGGTGGTAGAAGTACCAGGCCACAGTAGCCCAGATAAAACATGGAAACATAGGAACAATGTACTGTTAAAGTACATCAGCCCCAAGCTTTATTATATAATTTTCCTGTTTCAGAGTGTCTAGAAAAGGAGAGACAAGAATATCACTATAAGAAGATGCAGTATAATTTGTTACTACAGCAATGCCTTAGGCTTATCTGTAATAGTGTTTGGATTCAATCCAAATGATGATCCTCCCCACGTCAGAAGGAGTACCTAGCAGTTATTAGATTCTTCAAGCTCAGCACTAGGGAAGGAATTGATAGAAGTCCAGCTTTTTAAGATTTCTTATCTCTGCATTTTTATGTACTCAAAAATTCAAGTACACAAAGAAAGCAGAACCAGTGTGCCTTTCTTTAATTTTCTTGCTCTTTTTTTTCCATTGTTTTCCCAACACACTCCAGCTCTCTAGAACTCTCTCCAGGCTGCTTAAGGTATTAAGGGCCAAATGCCAATATTCATTTTCATAGGGACACTCAAGACCAGAGCATTTACCTTGCACCCTAACCTCTCACCTACCTAATATCCTCACTCCTCAGGAGAAGGGCTATCAAGGGACACTCTGCTGTCAGCCATTCTGATTTTAATGGATTGACAGTAATAAGGGAGCACTGAAAAAAAGTGGTCTGCCTATGTAGGAAATGGTGAGATCTCTATACTTTATTATTCACAATCTCCATTCCAGCTGGTAGAGAAGGGCAGGAGAAACAGCTCAGATGTGTCTTTTCCTTTTTCTACTTTCCCTCTTCCTCTGTCAGCAAAGGTGTCTTTCTACCTCTTTACTGAACAGCCTTTTTGTTCTGTTTTGGTTTCTGTAGGGTTGCATTTTGGTGGTTTTGTTGGTTTTTTGGGAGGGCGGTTGCTGGTTTTTTTTTTTTAATTATTGAATCTTGTTTCCCCAGCCAAACTGCCTTCAGCTCCTGTTCTGTTTATTATACTTGGCACAGAAAACAATGAAAAGGAACGAATCTTGGAAGAAAAACCAAAGCTTGCAATAAGCTGTATTCTGAATTACCCTGTAGCCTGCTGCCTGGGAACAAGAAGACTTGCCATGCTGATACATACAGCTGAAAATTGGGTTTGCCGTGTACAGTGGTGTTAAATGAAAGCCTTTCGCTGCATCCCTCACAGACTGCCACTGTGCTATGCCCTTCATGAGCACTCCACTGCTTATTGGTACAGGTATAAAAATGTCCTTTGGATAACAGACAGCTCAGGTAAGCTCTAGAGAAATCAAAGCAGGAAAGTAGATAAAAAGCTAGCAATATTTCTATCACTAACTCATGAACAGGTTTTTCTCTCTAAAAATTTCCGCCTTGGTAAACTTCAGGTCATTAAAACAACACTCGGAACAATGAATTCAAGATCACACAAAATTCAGTGTTCTCACAGAAATGCAGAAACTCCTTCTACTTCTATGTGTTGGCTAACACCAGGTCTCCATCAGGTCAAGCATTTTTCTGCCTCACTCACACACTGCCTCAGGTTCCTGTGCTAAATCCCACTGAAAATAATGGACTCAGTGTACAAGATAAAGTGCATGAATTATGTCACCAAATAGGACCATGCCAATCATCTGATCATTTTCCCAGGGGGTTACAGACCAAAATGTTTGATCTTCTCATTCTCAATTCTCACTTACGAATTTCTGTGCTATGCATAGGGAAAAAGGCCTGGTCTCCTGTGGTCAGAGACTCAACATCACAATCCCTGATGGTTTAGGTTACCGTTAAGGTTGCAAGTCCGGCTGAGACACCAGCTGAGGTGAGCTGAGACACCCCCATCCAAATCCCTCTATACAAACCCCAGCAGAGGGGAACGAATGACAGCTGCAGTCACAGAGTATTTAAACTGTCCCAGCAGGAGTGAGAGTGCATGTGATCACTGTCCAATGATCTGGCTGCTGCCTGGCAATACTCCCTCCAGGAATCCTCTCCAGGGCACAGTCCAGTGATGTAATTTGGGTTTGGTGTAAATAAGCAGGACTGGGTGATGTAAATCTACTCTTTCTCTGCATAATTGCCCTCACCCCTATCCTGACAGGGAATGTTAGCCACTTGTTTCAGTATGTTATTACTTTCCATCATTTTAAAAGGATCCACAGAGGTAATGGCAATATTTTCCCTCAACAGGCAAATAAAAGAGAGGAAAATGCTGAGCCCACCGGCACTACCTACTCAGGCTGCAGATTATTGTGAGACTCAGGAGAATAGCTGTAGAGAGCTTTCCTAAAGACCCTACTGAGGCGGTGTCACATACAGAGCAATGTCCTCATTATTCTCATGCAGCAGCAAACAGCTGCAGGGGACCCAGGAGATTGGGAGGGAGGGAGCAGAGCATCCAGGCAACCTCCCATACATCTTCACCTGTGGCAGAAAGCCAGCCTGCTCCGGCAGAGGAAGGCAAATGCTACCCTTTCCATTTGTGCTGGGTGGTTTCTGAGGTTTAGTTTACATTCCTTTTTTTAAATGAAGTGTTTATCTTTTGCCAGTTTTCTCTTTGTTTTCTTTGCAAGCAAAACCTCTGCTGAAGATCTCTTACTCCCACAGATCTCCTTTGGTTTTTAGCTAGGAGAAGAATGAATCCAGAAAGCAGGCACTGATGAGAATTCCTTTTCCCATATCTGCCACTAATTCAGAGGGCACATTCCCCTTGATCCCTCATGTATTTAAAAGAGTTCTTTGCAAAGTGCTGTTCTGTCTGATAATATGCCTTTTAACACCTGGTTTTATCTCCTGAAGTTACTCCACTTCTGTTTCACATCCTGGTTCCCTTAAAAACACATCCTAATCACCAGGCTGCACCAGATGACAATTATTTACAGTTCTGGGTCTCTTTTTTTTCAGTAAGGTACTCACTTCTGTGCCTGTCTTCATCTGGGAGACATATCAGTGCAGTGCAAGACAGTTTGAAGATCAAAGCAAGCACAACTCCTGGATCTGTGCCCAGTCTAACCTGAGGAAAAGGGTAGGAAAGCTGCCCTATCCACATGTTGACTCCTCCAATGCCACCCAACTGATTAGTAAATCATGATTTTAACCTCAAAATTCTGGCTGGCTCTTTGCCACTATGACATTTATTAATGCTCCCAGTCATTCTGTTATTACTCTGTTATTGGTATAGCTTCTATGAATGTAATTATTGTACATAATCATGTTTACTACTGTGGAGTTCTGAATTCTCTCAGGAAACAGTTTAAAAAAACACTTGTGTTACACTGGTTCTTGTCCTCTGGTACCAGAACACAAGCTAGGGGATGATATAACTATCGCTTGACCTATATCATCCCTACTCTGACAGGAGAAGAATTCCTCTGTGAGAACTTCCCCGTGTTCCTCCACAGCAAAATCACAACATTTTTTATTTTCCCGAACATTCCTTCTGCACACTTATTGTTTGCTGGGCCTACAGACTCCAGCAAACTTCCTGCTTCATCTGTTCGACACAGGATTTACAAGGGATTTTTTTGTGATTTCTATAAGTTTCTCCAAATCTTCTGGTCTTTCTCACTGCATTTTCCCCTATAAAGTGCCAGGGCTTATGAGCCTTTCTACTTTCCTCATTTGTCAAGCCTCAGCTACTTGAAGGATGCCTTCTTGCTTTTACTAATATGTTTTACCTGCTGTTTAGCCATCTAAGCTTCCTTACGCTTTTTTGTTGTGGTGGTTTTTTTTTTTCTCAAGGTGATTTTTTTTTTTTGAAAAATGGGATGCATTTTCTCTGGGACTCCATCACTGTATCTTTAAATAGTCTTTATATCACTTGCTATGATTTAACTCTTTAAGCTTCTTCTAACTTCTTCTATTTGAAATTAAGTATGAGAGCAGTGGATGGTTTGGCTTTTGTTGCTTCTGCAAGAATGCTCAATCTAAATGCATTGTGCCCCAGCGTGGCAGAGCAGACCTTTGACAATAATATTATGAACCATGTGCAGTCCAGTGGCATGACTTTCAGGAGTTGTTTCTGCTCTTGTGGCATCCTTGACAGCCCTTCATGAAGCAGTCACCAATGTCATCTCAAAAAGTAGACTCGACACTGTACACTGATATGACATTTAGCCAAGCTACAAAGGGATCACAGAAATTGTCCATGTTTATTGTGTTTGCTGCTCTCAAAAGCAGCCTGCTCCCTCACAGAATGTCACCATCACCCTCACTGTCCTGGTCAGTCAACGGATAATTTACTTCTAAGGTAGCATTTTTCCTATTGAGGCTCAGAACTTATATCTGAGTTGCTGACATGACTAGTTTAATGATCTGATTTGATTCCAAGCTTTCACTAACACAAAGCACCACTATTCCATCAGTACTTGACTCTGTCTTTCATGTACACTGTGTTCCTCCGTCTTACAGTGCTCCTTGACCCTCTTTCTTCCCTCTCTGAAGCTTGCAAAGGCTGGTATGTCAATACTGTGGCTTAAAGCTATTTCATAAGCATCCATACAGAATCACATGATCTACTGCTCTTGTTTCCTGCTTGTCTGCAGATGACTTAAATAACACACTTAGCACCAACTAACTGTTGATTACCTGTCTTGATTGATCGCTGCTGATTTCTGCTCTGACCTTCAATTTAAGGACATGGAATTGTCATGATTTCACCTCTCAGAGAATGTGCCATCTCAGAGAACACGTGGTTTCTAGAAGGAACTGGTTTAGATTTAAATCCTTACACTACTGAGATGTTTTTTGCATCCTTTAGGCCCAGCTGAGTTTTGATAAAGTTTGTGTCATAACTCCTGGGGACATCAGGGATGGTTGCATCTTGTCCTGCATGCGTTTCTTGTACAAATCACATCTTAAAAATCTTCCCTCATCTCCTCTATAAATAGGAAAGGGGCAAAGAGCAAAGCTCTTAACAGATGGCTTTGTTCTTATCAAAGACCACTACACACGCTTATATTCTCATGTGCCCACTGACAATAAACTTGTATCACATAGTCAGATCTAAAAGAGCACACTGAAGTGACATTTAGGCTGTGAAGCCTTAATTCAGGCACCACAATGATTAGAGTGTTTTAATATCATAATAACTGATAAATAGACTATGTGTCAGACATTTCATTCCCTTTTAATCAAAACTCCTAGTCTGCTAAATTAATCACCCCCTTGGGGTACAGTATCAGATTTCCAATTTAGTCATAGAGCATCATTAATAATGAAAAGTTCTGGAGGCAAATTCTGCTATTCATGTTCCTTTGTATGGTCCAGTAGGTTTAAAGAGACAAGACAGAGAAGGTAGAAGACATCAACACCTTACAATAATCCAGATAAACATAATTTTTATGTCAATCTTCTAAAGACTCTCTTCCTTCAATATTAAGAATATCGCAAGCACACACACACACACACACACACAACAGAAAGCCAGCCAGAAGAGTTTTAATTTTCCCCAAAAGCTGTTACCAAAACGAAAGCTAAAATATACGAGAAGTGGAGAGCAATGCTGCCTTTTGAACAGCTCCTGTATTGTGGCACTGTAAATTTGGTCTCTTTAAATTGGCTAATTTCAGAATAAAACTGTTTCTGAGCAAGAATTTCTTATCTAGTATGTCTTTATTTTTATCCCTAAAAAAAAAAAAATCCCTAAAGGTATATTTTCTTCTCTTTTGCCTAATGATAAGCAGATTTCTGCACAGAGAATATCCGCCCCACCCACTACTGGATGTGCTTCGTTTTCTGTTCAAGTGTTGTCTAACTACATATAAAAAATTTTGATATATTTGATGATAATGATATCTGGGGAGAATAAGTGACACTGAGTATGCTGAGCTAATGGCAACACTAATTTTGTTGGGTTTTAGGGAAGCATTTTCCCTTCCCGTACATCCTTGCATCTTCTAATCCATGCAGAACGTCAAGCTGACTCTGAGCCAGTGAAATCTTCGCAGGGCACAGGTAAAGCTACATTTTAAAGTGTCCAATAATTTCTTCCTGTTTCTTATGTTATGTGCAACAGTGGCACAAGTGCTTGGAAGTTCATGTAAACATCCTTTGCCATTCCCACAGTGCCATACCTTTATCTTTCAGTACTTCTGCTAGGATCAACACAGGGAGAGTAGAGCTTTAGGTAGCCCTGGATTTACAAGCTGACAGTCTCCAAACACTTTGTTGTTTGCAGCATACATTGGGCTGTCACAATTAGCACCAAAAAAGTAATGCATATTCACCTTGCTTGTGCTTGGATGTCAACCAAAGTAACCATATAAACATACTGCTGATTCAAACAGACACAGCTACCATTGTTAGCATGGTAAGTATCTCCATATACCCATATCTGTATCTTAGTTTTCTGTGTTGAGAGATCATCTAATCCTGATGTACTGCTTGACTTTGAGCCCCACAAGTAGCAGGCAGCCTTACTCTACGTAAGCAGGAGGGCTCCAGCTACAGGAACGAATTGCTGATTAGAAGATTTCTTTCTGTTCCTGGGGCTTGAAGGAGTTTCTCTAGGTGTATGAAGCTTTCAAATAAAACCCATCTACAAATCACTCTGGTGTGCTGACAGCAACACCAATCCTGTCCCTCCTCCACTGGGAGACCCATAAAAGTCCAAGACTGGAGACTGCTGCTGAACCAACAAGCAGGAAGGATTTACAGCCGACAGTAACATCTGACCTCATCAAACTCTACTCTGGGCCATTTATCACTCCTCTGTAGGAAAACAAAAGCATTAGGACTGGGGAGGGATCAGTGGAGACAGAAGGAAGGGAGAGGGAATCACAGTCACTTTAGCTTCACTAAAAGATGTAGAAAAATCCCCAAGCAATACAGACAAGTGCCTAAATGCCCTTGAAAACCAGTCTCTCAGGAAAAAAAACCCTAGGCATTAAGCGAAATGGATTTAAAACAAATGCTGAAATTTATCAAATAGCTAAGTAACTCATTGTCTTTAAAGCTACACAGCAAAGAAGGAGGATCTGCCTAGGACAAAAAGTGAGAACATTTGCCATAGCAAGCAACAGCATGAGAAAGAGATGGTCAAAAAGCCTTTCTGGTGAGCATCAGTCACAGATAAGTTGACTATGATCCTTGTGGGTCCCTTTCAACTCGGCATATTCTGTGACTAATGTACCTTCGTCCTGGGGGTCAGAGCAGGCAGAGCCTTGTAGGTGGACTCAGTACTGTCTGCACCTGGGCTCAGACTCATTGCCATCGTGGTAGTAACAACCCAGCAGAGGCACTAGTGAGGAGATATCTTGAACTATGGTGTTTCAGCATCTGACCTGCTACAAATAACACATTCAGACAACATATATGCAACCAGGGTGGCTGGTTCTGGGGAGACAGGAAATAACTGGGTACCTGCACTGGATAGACCACAGACTAGTGAAAGAAATAAATTGCAAGGGGACGGTGGGACAGTTGGATTGTGTCCTGCAATCGGCATAGAACAGAAAGATCTTGAAGCCACAGCTTGGAGGAAGTCAATCAGTCTGATCACCTGAGCATTCTACTCAAATAAATATTGTCCCAGATGAACATATCTTAACGTTTGCCCCATAAGTGATGCCCACACCTTGGCTTCTCTTCCTTTGGTTTGTATTCTTGAAAAGCATATACAAAGAGCTAATGAAAGGTTCTTTAAGGGCAAGAGCAGAAAATCTCTGTGTATAGGGAGTAGTGAAGGAAAACAAAGACTTAATTAAATAAACATTCACAATTTTTTTTTCAGTCTCTCCTTCCAAATTTCAAGCCCTCCCAGTGATGCATTTAGACAGATGCCTAAGAAGAAAGGCATTCCAATCCTCTGCTGGCTTCTAAAAATCTCAGCTTTATGTTTTATCAGAACAATCTGAAGCTGAGATGCACCTTCATTTTGCCTGAAGGTAACTGCTGAGAAGGGGATTGCAGTAGTACGTACCAACCCTCTGAACCACACATATTGGCTTAATTAAGACAGCTGGGACTCCAGTGGCCATTTATACTATCAGAAGGTAGAGCTGTTCTGCATCGTAGCCACCTTGTTCTCTTTGTAGCATCAATTTCTGGTGATTTCACATTAACAGTGAAATCACAAGTTGTCAAAGAATCCCAAAGGGCTGAGGATGGACAACACAATTTCTATTTCATAGCTGATTCACACATATGTAAATAAAGACCAATGCAATATTGACACAACACAGCAAATTCACATGTGGCAGTAATTGGCAGGAAAGATGTGAAGATTATGGTTTAAGAGATACAGCATGGAAATGAAAAGCCATGTAAAAGTAAGGCAAGTATAAGTAATCAAGAACAAAGAGTATTTCCCCCCAAAAAATGCTCATGAAAAGTTATTGGTTAGGAGAGAAACATAAGTTATGTAAGCACATTAATTAATTCTCAAAGAGAGTTTCAACATCTGCAGATGGAAATTTCTAACACAAGTTTAAGTATGCACTCAAGCGACCAGATACCTTTTTTACTGTCTGAAATTGTACATTGCTAGCAGATGTCTTTTAAAATCTTATTTTATCTTGATAAGGTATAATATATATGGGGTACTGAGGCATTGAAGATCTTTCTACTGACTTTCTGTACAGAAAACCTAACATATTTCTTGCAACCCCAATATCTTCTGTATCTGTTACTTCTCTGTAAATTAAAAAACTCAGTTGACTCAAGCTTTGGCTATTCATATTCACCAATCTATTACCTATGATTTTTTTCTATTCTGTCACTGACCTAAAATATCCAATGATTTTCAGCAGATTCTTTAAAATCAAAGATCATTTATGAATGAAAAAGGGGTTTTTTTTTTCTTCGACAAGAGTTTATTTTGGGTATGAAAAGCATATATACCTTTTAAAAAATTGTAAAAAACTGAAAGGTGTCCAGTTAGAAACAGCAGTTTGAGAGATGTAGTTTGCATTTCTCATATGCTGATTCTCCTCCATGGATCTGGTAAATCCATGTCCTCAATAACCCAGCACAACCCTGCCTCTGAGGGAGAAAAAACCATTGCAATGCAGGGTCTGAGGAGGGTGCAGCACAGCAAACACAGCCTAGGTTTTTGAGACCAATTTAGATTATAAAGAATGAGACTGAGACTTCAGAATTGCAGTTATCAGAAAGCATCATCATTAAAAAAAGGCACTCCCCCCAAATAAACAAAACAAACAAAAAACCACAAACCAACCATCAACAACAATATCAAAAACACAGACAAAACCAAACCAAATCAATCAAACAAACAAAACCCAAAACAAAACACAAAAAAAACCCCATCAAAATTTCTGAAAAAAAAAAACCACTCTTCCCCTGAAACATGTCATTTATTTACAGAAGAAAAAAAAAAAAAGAAATGAAAAAAAAAAAAAGGAAGAAGATATTTTCCACCAAAAATCACAGCCAGCACTGGCTGATTTTTCAGTAATCCTATCACCAGATAAATTACGACATTCCTCACTACAGCTTTCCAACCCAGTAATCCTACAAAGAACTGTGCAATCAGAATTTCAAATGCCCTGGGAACTGAGTTAATACCAGATGGTATCCAGCTATATTCATCATTATAATTTCCTAATACTATATTAACATTTACTAGTTTAGTACTTGAATCATCTAGCATGACACTGCTAAAATGTATGTCCTGAACTCAGTATCATGCAGAACAGTTTCCTGTCTCTCTCCTTTCCTGTAATTTCCTTCAAGTTTTTAATAACCTTGATCTTTTGACATTTTATGGCCTTATGAAAATGCAGGCTTCCACATATAATATTATTTTGTCTTTTCAGTTACAATAACAGAATTAGATCAATTTTTAGGTGCTTCTGCCTTTCCCATAGATGCCAGGTTTTTAACAGCATCAAGATGAAAATGTTACTTTTTTTCAGATAAAGTAAACTATGATGCATGGATGGAGCGTGCGTTTTCTGCATGGGAGATCAGAGCTGTCAATCTCCTTACGTTGCTCTTCTTCCCAATACTGCATGAGAAAACATGCTGGAAATCTCCAGTTGCACTACTCTCTCTTCTCCGTGGGCAAGTTTATGGCACTTAAGGTAAATACTTTTCATCCAACTTCATATCAAGGGTAATTCATTAAGTTAGACTTGGTTGGAAAGAGTCAAAGTGATAAACTCTTTTTACAGTGCATTCTGTTTTCTCTTAATCGTATCATATGTTTTCAAACTTCTGTGGTGCACATTTTCTTTAGAACAGGTCTACATTTTTTTTAGCATTAAGCTCTATTTGGAAAGAAAAAGTATTTTTGTCTCCTACCCTTCCAACCTTGTGCCTCCAATGTTTGGATATAATTGATTGAAAGCTTGAAGAGCTGACTTAATCCCTGCTCTCCCAAGAAATGAGCCCTTTTCCAAAGCAAAAAAAGAATCAGCTCACCAAACAGCATTTTCTTAGCTTTCAAATGACTAGCATGGTATTTTGAACAGTTAAACTGCTTCCTTTTCACTGTGGTATGAAAGAGCTTCTGAATAAATGCTATCTAAGGCACAAATTTATTTCAACTATAACACAGTATCCAACATCTGTAGCACAAGGTATACCCATTTCAATGTATATTACATTACATTATCATGTACATACATGGTAATTTTTACATAATATTCTCTTCCAATAATAACTATTCACTGTCACTAGCAAAGCAACAACACTTAGCATTTTGTTCTTGAAATTATGCTCTTTAGGAGGAGTCCCTCTGAACACACAATACTTGGTGCCCCCTCTTTGCCCTCCCACTTTATTTATTCCAGGTAAGCTAATCTTAAACAGCAACCTACCCAGTCAGTAGAATTGTATTGAATGTATATAACGTTAAGTCACTTCTTCATGTGATTCCTCACTTATCTGCATACCAAGACTATCCAAATCTATCATCAACATCAGAAAACACTTTGAAACCACTACTCAATATTGTGCTCCAGGACATAAGTTGTTCCATTGCAGCTCAGCAGAAGACTTATCGTGGGAATAGATGATCATCTTTAATATCTGTTTACAGCACAGGTCTTAACCCTTCCACTGGTATTTCTGATTCTGTCCACTGTAGGAAGTCAGCTGGGCTTTGGGTTTGATCCAGTCTGGTGGTTTCTGGAAGTCTGTGTATTTGGACAAACTGTGAGCCACCTCAGTTAGCCCAGTTGGAGCATAACAGTATTTGTATTCTCATTAGAAACATCATTGTTCCTCCTTTAATTATGCTTCTACCTTTTGCCTTTTTTCATTCCCATAAAACTAAGAGGTGCCTAAGTAATACTACTGTGCACAAGACTGGCATGTGAAATAACTGTGGTCTCTGCCAGTCTGATAACCCACAGGTCAGATCCTTCACTGGGCTACATTGCTGTCCTGCTCGGGATGTTAGTTTACTTGGTGGATGACGTGACTCCATAATGCTCTCTAAAAGAAGATGAATAATTTAACCCCACAAAAATGACTTCCAGGCTGGACAATACTCCTGTGATAACTCAGTCTGATATCTTACAGATAATTTCACTTGGTGACTCTTAGATCATGGATAAGCAATACTCAGAAGATAGTTTTGAAATCATGCAGCAGTTTCTAAAACATCATTCTCAAATCCACCATTAATTAAAAAGAAAATTGATGAAAGAGCATGACATCAATTTTTTCTCTGAAATGAAGTTATCAATAATGTATTATTTGTTTTAAGAAAATGGATGCAAAAGTACACAGGTAAATGGCTACAGTAATTTACTGTGCTTCCTTATTGCAAAGCAGGCTAAATCTACCTTTTAAGATATTTTTTTCCTGCAAGTGAGCATCTTTCTTATTGTGTCTACTATGCATTAAATGGGGAGTTTGGCTCAATCTGCTATGACACAAGGAAGAAAGCAGCCAGCAGTACATACACCTGTATCTTAAGAAGCATTTTGCCGGTTCTGTGTCGACATCATGAGACATGAATGGCAGCATTTTCAGCATGTCCCTGCAACTTAGGAGCCTAACTACTGTTCTCAAAATTGAAGTTGGTAGATAGGTGCTTCAAGATCAAAAGAATTATATTGCAAGAGTGTCATCTTAGATCAACTGCCACTTGAAAGTGCAACAAGAGCTGGACATTCAATAAACTCCACAGGAACCTACAGCCTCAGTGTTCCCCAAGATCCATGCAAGTCTCTGAGCTTTTAAACTGATGATAGGTCTAAAAATGGCACATTTAGAGTCCAAATTTTTTTAGTAATTCCAGAAAAATATGTCCCAGAAACCACTGGAATACATGACTTAAAACATTTCAGTCTGTAGCCTCACTGGCATGAATAGCACTGTCAGTAACTGGCATATGATGTCATATCAGTATTTTACTGCCCTTTTTCATGCAATATATTTTTGGTCTGGTATAAAGAACAAAGAATTTATCAGAGCAAAAAGCAGCATTGTAAAGACAGACCATCTATATTAATAATGTCAATAGTCAATGTCTTCTGCATCTTCAATTTCACACCCAAAAAAATCTTAGATTCTCTACCTATGGGTCAGGCATCATATATATCATGATGGAAGATGACCACCTTTCCTTATTCAAACCCAATCAGGTACTCTCTTGGACAGCACTTAGCCCTGCTCACCATTGTTCTAGATCCCTAAATTCTAACTGGTCAAACATAAATTGTTACACTTTGCTAAAAATTAGAAGAAGAAAAGAAAACTTGGTGGAAGCTGTTTGAAGACTTGCTCTGACAAGGGTAACAAATTCCAGAGCAAGTTCCTGCACCGTAAGTCTGTCCCAGGATTCCCTTGCGTAGCAAGTACCTCCTTCTGCAGAGCAAGTTTCTTTCTATTTCTCTCGCTGTCTTAAAAAAACTAGCATTAAAAAAAACCACGCCAAGCACTAACTTGGATGGAGGACAACAGAAAAAACAGCTGGATAACACGCTCTATAACACTCATCGATACACAAGACTAAGGTTTCAATCCCTATTCTCCTGCACACCTGGTGAGTAACTTGAAGAGATCAGATAAGAGTAGAGGGGTTAATTAAGAAGTAGAAATTTGTATTATATGCCAGCATGATCCACAGTCCACTGAAATCAATGGAAAGAATCCCTGTAGTTAACTCAAATTAATTAACTCAACTATGACTCTTGAGTGTGGTCTGTGGTAAGCTGGAAATCAGAAACAGAGTTATGTTTTACATCACTTTATGTGAGAGATTAAAAAGCCTATATGGTGAGTACATATGAAATACTATTGTCTACATGTTCTTTGCATGCTAGGTTTCAGCTGAAATCCCCCAAGCAATTAATATAAGCCACCATCTTTCGCAAATCAATTAAAAATATATATATGCCTCCTTTCTTTAAGAGATGAACACACATTGCTAAAAAAAATTCTCATCAAAGAATGTCTGTAGGAACAGGAATGAGAAAGGAGAACTTAAATTTTTCACTTGGAAAAATATTTTTTTAATGCACAATTTAAAAATAGCATAGCAGTGTCTAAACATAAAGAAGCTGCAAGCATGAATAGTGTGGCTTAAAATGTGCCTTTTCTGCTAATCCAAGAACCCTGATCTGCACGCTAAATTGTTGGAATGATGCTTATAATTCACAATTGAGTGATGAGAACTAATAGCATTGCTCTGGGCCTTGCTCTCAGTGAGAGCTCTCAGGCCGCTCCCACCCCACAGCACAATTGCTTTTGATCACAGTTACTTCCACTGCCCATCCTTTCCCCTTAAAACCTCTAAGTCCTTCCACCCTCAGTGATCAAAACTTTATTCTCCACCAAAAAGATCTCTATAGAAAGAATACAAACTTTACTGTTGCACCCTATGAAATGGTGCATGAAATCAAAATTTCTAGTTCAAAACAGCTCAGAAAACTTCCTTAAGTGTGGGTACTGTTTGGGATTATCCACTGAATATTCCATCTTGTCAGAGACATGATGTGTTCTAGACTGGTGGCAAGCCATGTGTGCCCCAACAGTCACAGCCAGCAGTCCCGCATCCCCCTTTTAACTCAATGTTAATATTTGTAAATTGGTAAATAGGTTTTCCAAAGTATCAAGCAACAAACAACTTAAGGAGGTTTATCTTTAACCATCCAGAACTCACAGCTAGAATTAGCTCTCAGGAAGAAGACAGACGATTCAAAGGATGTGGATATTTGCTAAAACCAAAGTGACCAGTTGAAAAGGCACAAATTTCAATAACTCACCAAAGTGAACAAAGTTCCAATGAAACTGGCTCAGAACCCTGCACTTTGTCAGGCTGTTGCAGAAACCAGGATTTTCTCTTTATGTAGCTTTTGAGTGCCTCACTCCCAGGATCAGGAAATTCAAAGTCTTTGGGACTTTCCAGAGGGCTGTGCAGTTAATAAATGTACTGCATCTCTATAAACTTTACGTCTATGTCTTTTAAAGGAAATTGTGGAAGCAAGCTTTGTTTTTGTATTTTTTTTCCTTTAACAAATACCACACAGTGGGAAAAACACTATGGAAGCTTTACATCCAAATCAATGAGCATTTATTCCCTTCCCAAGGTCATTCTGACAGTTTTATTATCAATGACACAGGAGCAAATGTTGCAGAAGCAATGTGGCAAAAGGACCTATGTATTATGCTGCTGTGCATGGTCTGAAGCTAAATTACTTTGGATATTGTGCCAGTGATAGTTCTGATAATACATTTTAAGACCAAACACGGGTCATGTCACATCCATGGATTATGTATGGAACTGTCAAAATTTCCAGAAAACCTTCTACTGCTTTGTGTGCACATCTGTGTGCTGGTAGCCAAGTCTACAATACTATCTATAATTATAAAGTGCCAACAAGTATAAACACAGGAAAGCATTTAGGATTTAGTTTTGCACATGTTGAATAACAACATACATTGACTTCTAGCTGATCGTGACAGACCTTAAAAATATATATACTTTACATCTTGAAAAGTATAAAAAAGGGAAGGCTAAAATAGAAGGGAATGACACAGAGAAATGATGCAAGGTTCCTCCTATCTAACAGTGTATTTCCAATGAAAAACATCACAAGGGCTTGACAGAATTTTCTTACTGCAGACCACAAAATGCTTCACTATTGCTTTCCAGCCAGTCTGGTAATTTCTTCTGTGGATGACATGTTCTGCTGTCTCAATTGTACCTATACACACATATACACATACACACACACAGTGCTTGGGCTTGCAAACACACCAACCCCAAGTAAAAAAGGTTTCTTTTGAGAGGTATGCCCAAATTAGATGGAAATATATCCAAGAGCTCTAGAAGCAGCTTTATGGGGAAACATGCTGCTGAAATTGAGCTGGGTTTATTTCTGCTGTTAAAGGTAGTAAGGGCTGTTTTGCTCCTCTCAGCAAGTAGCAAGGATATCTGAGTTACTGAGGGGAAATCCTGCTTTGGGAACAACTGAAAAATACTGAGATTTTCTCCCAGCTCTTGCCTCTGTAAAACTTTCTCTGCTCACCACTTTCTCCAAAGAACTTTGTTACATTACTCCAGCTGTGCTCTAGTGCAAATAAGCGCAGGAAGCAAGTAAGAAGGTGTTTTTAGCACACAGAAAAACATAAGCATTGACAACTCTTGTCTTGAAAAACAATAGCTCCCTTCCTTTGCAAATTAATTTTAATAATTATGGCTAGTTTGCTCTGAGTTGAGTAGTTTTGCATGAATACACACAATTAAATTAATATGCAAATGTTGCCATTCCTCTGAGAATACTGAAGCATTCTTTACAGCGTGTGAGACAAGAAGACGGAAAAGAAAAAAATAGCAGTCCCCAAAAGAGTCTTGTTTAGGAGGGTGGGATGTCTTTTCTTTGGCTAAGCCACTGAAAGGGGATTCAAGCTTGACTGAAACAATGCTTGTTGATGAAGCAGAAATAAAGGAGGAAGAGGAGCCTTTGGAGATAAAGGAAAGAGGAAAAGACTGGAGCATCCCAAGTTGTTAAAAACTGACCTCAGCAAGTCTAAATTTTCACAAAGGTGGCATTTACTGTGTCAGGCCTCACAAAGGTTCCCATTCTTCCCTTGCCTGTTGGGACCCCTTCTTTCTCCATCCATGTTTGAGCAAGGGTCTCAGACAATTAGCACAGATTGTGGCCCTTCACCCTTTGGCTGTCAATCACCTTCCTAAGCAGATGGCAGCAGAACAAGAAAAGATGGTTTCCAAGCGGCTTTACCCTTCAGCTCATATCTATGTGCCTGGGGCCCCTGGGAATGGTGGCCTGGCTGGGAGGATGTCAGACTCCCTGACAGCAGACACCTCTGCTAACAGGGGCAGTGCTGCATCCAGGAAGGCCTCTTTGTACAGCTGGAGCATGAGAGTGGGAGCATGGACAGGCTTCCCAGGAGTCTCCATCCTCAGCCACAAAAGACCCTCTGGAAGCTGAGAGGCCAGAACAACTCAACAGTCACTAAAAGTTATTATGGAAAAAGCAACCCTTTCACTTGGGCCCCTGTTTGCTGGCTTTGTAGGCCTGGACAAAAACAACTGCTATCCAGTCAGCAGCTATATCACAGGAGAGAGTGCATGTGTGACATAAAGATAGATTAGAAAAGACTGGGAACATGGAGGCAAATAGATATAGATTTGGAACACCAGGGAGGGGAGGGAAAGAGATGGGACACAAATGTGCTCCTGTGTTCCTGCTGCTGTTCTCAGCACAGTGCCTTTCTCTAACCTCTTGTACCACATTTAAGGGAATGAAGACCACTGGCTATGCTGCAGTGGGAATGGGTGTGAAGCAAGGCAAGGGGACCAGGAGGAAGGACACAACTCCTGCTTCCTCTCCCATCAGCTTATCCCAGCCTGGGAGCAAAAGAGAGGGGATGTGCAAAAATGCATGAGTAGCAGTGCAAATACAGCTTGGTAGGCAGGAAAGCGCTCAATCCTTGTCTGAACAGCATGGAAAAGCAAGGTAGAAGGAAGAAAAGCCTATTTTGAGGTAGTACGAGCCAATGTAAGTCTGAGATCAAGTGGGAAGGGCATGGTTCTTACCTGAAACTATAAACCCTCTACAGATGATGGTTCAGCAGGTCCTGAAGGATAATTAGGGTACTTCTGCTCACCTCTCTTGGCCATGAAGGGAAACAAAGGGGATGGAAAGCCCTCATATTCAATTGCCTGGTGTTTTCTCCTTACATCCTTGACTTGTACGAGGTTTGGGAGAGCAGTGGTCTGAAACAAGCACATGCATGTGACAAGAGAGAGAAAGCGGGGCAACGTGCCCTTTGCCCACACAGCACAGCTGAGGCAGTGTGACAAAACAAGGATGACATGCAGGGGTAATCGCCACTCCCAAGGAACCATGACATTTAGCACGTTGCCACTTTTTTTTCTCTATTTACTTTTTACACTGTCCTTTCAGGCATGAAAGTGCTGTGAAGGAAAGGAACTCAAATTCATCCAGAAGAATCTGACAGTCTAGGTTATTAGTTACAGAAACAAGTATTTTGCTAGACATTGTATCCACTTCTTAAAATCTCATAAACATAAATTCAGGGAGAGGATGCAATTTACTAATACCCTCTTCTTTTGTTAAGGTGAGCACCCCGTCCCTCCTTCTGAGGAGTCCAATGCATCTGAGAATGAACATAAAAAGCTCCCATCTCCTCTCAGAATCCTACTTGGTTAAAACCTACTTGAGATTTTAATAAAAAGGACCCAATTTGTGTTTTATTTACCTTCTGGTTTTAAGTCTTTAAAAAACAAATTCGTATGCAGGTTTGCTGGCAAAAAATATAAATAAATAATTACATAAATCAATCAACAAAAAAAGTAAATAAAAAGAAACAAATAAATTACTTCAATTAAAAACAACAACAAAAACCCCAACCCAAATCAAACCAAAACAAAAAAAACCCCAAAACTGACACTTCTACAGTCCCCATCTCCCAAGAGCTGGCATAGTAAGGAGTGCACCAGACTGTGCCATGCTCTGAGAAACAATAGCAAAATTATTAAGATGTTGTTGCCTTTCTGCCGTTATTACTGCATTCTACCTTTACTTTTCCTTGCCCTGCACACATTGTCTGCTAGTAACTACCAGGAAAACAGGAAAAGGGTATTATTATTTGTAGCCACAGACTAAGGCTGCAGCAGGTACAAATTGAAAAGGTAAAGACAGTCTATGCACTAGAAGGATCAGTACCAAAGAAGAGGATCCTGCAGAAACAGTGAAATCATCTCTCGGCCTCGGGGGTCTAGCTTTCGATGGCAGAGGTGATGCCCTTGATTTTAATCTCCTTGAGGAGCACAAAGGGAAGAAGGATTTATGACACAAATAAAGAAATTACTATGAATAAAATGTCTCTCTGAGCTACAGTGAAAAATGCCTGGCCCAGAGTTTTATTGTGTTTTTGTTAACCTCCTCACACGAGGCAATGGGAAGGAAAAGGAGAAGCCTCAGCCAACACCTATATACAGGCAGCAGCAGGCAAACACAGGCCACAAACTTGAGCTTGGTTCTCATTTTGAGTGGGCTTTGGAGTCCCAAAGGGATCTGCAGGCACAGACACAATTTTTTTAATATGAATGTGCAGGTACTAACAATATTACTTCATAAGCACTGAGGTCCCTGCTGCCCAAACCCAAATATTCCACCAAACCACTAAGACTGAAGTAAATTGCTGGGAAATACACTATTTTCTTCCTCTTCTCAAAGTCCAGTTTCTGGGGACCTTTTGGCCAAGAGCTGAAAAACAAGAATCTAATTTAAGTATAACCCCCTTTCTTGAGGCAGAACTGCTTGGGGATGCAACAGAGGTGCAACTCTCAGAGGTGCTCTGTCTTCTCACACAAACAAACAGGTAAAACACAAGCTATGGTCTAGGCTCTGCTCCCTGATTGTATATCAGAGATAGTAACTCACTACTTCATGTGTTTACAGTTAACCACAAGCTTAAGTGCTCAGTGAACTAAGGCAGGAACTCCTGCTACTATTTAAATATGTTTTAAACATATTTCAGCCCTTTGCTTGCTTTTATGATCATTGTCTGTTTTTCACTGGATACCCTCTAATTTTACACGGCTGTGTCTGTACATCGATCACCTGCTGAGGAGCAGTTAATCCATTTGAGAAGCTTTAGACCTTTGTAATTCAGCCTGCTACTGAGCAGCATTTAGTTTTCTGCTCTGAAAATGTGAATATCTTAGAAATTAAAAGCTGTGACTTGAGTTAGGTGATTTCACAGAGAAATAAACCCTGTAATAATAGACAAACTGATATATTCCTAGAATGACTTTCTAAAAGCAAATGTTTCCTGTGAGGGCACTGGTTACAGTCTGTAGTGGATAAAAGCATATTACTATTACACAAAGCTGTGACTACTTATGAGAAAACTCAAAGAGCAGGTGAGGATTAAGTCAATTGATTCAGAACTGTTTGCATCTATACAAGCTCCAGGTACTGAAATCTTGACTTTACACCGGTCTGGGGAGGCTGCTTATTCACCTTTATGAATGAAATGAGCAGCGAGACAGTGATAAAATGAGAGAGGACAGATGGGTAAAGCATACCCATAGCTGTTCAGCATAGCAAAGAATGTAATAAAAATACTATACAGAGAATAATCAAGTTAGGTTAATTCAGCAACGTGGACATTTAGACTTGAATTTTCAGAAGCCTGGGGGATTTAAACACAAAGCTTCTGCTGTGTCTGAATGGGAAGTGGGATCTGCTTGATATCTCAGTCTTCTGGATTTCTTACAAAATCATGTCTTTTTGCAACAGGTAGAGGTACCGAAAAGACAGCTACACTTTAGATGTATCAGGATCTCTATATACTCATTGTCTGACACTCAGAAAATGGAAAGTGCCAAAAAACTCATAATACTTGAGCCATAATACTTCTGAGAAGAGATGGAGTCACTGTGCCTCAGAACTTGCATGGCAAAGGATACAAACACAAAACGGTACAGAAACACTAAAAGCATTGTACGGTCTTGGTCAACATGCGTAAAACTAATGACTAGAAAAAGGAAGAAAAATTTGCTCTTGCTTTTCTTTGTCAATTGTTGGCCTCAGCTGCACCAAATCAGGTATCAGCCAGCTTCCAGGCCTCTCACAGTCAGCCCAATAGCTTGGCCAGGCTTCTACCTGCATGGTTTCTTCCCCAGGAAGCAAAGATATTTGGGCAGAGATAGCACAGAGCAGGGCCAGGCAAGAAAGCAGTAGGGCTGCATCCGGCAGTAACAAACTCGGTTCAGTGTCAGTTCCTCAAGGAGCAGCATCAAAGAGGGTGATGCTGAAGGTCTGCTCTGACACAACTTCACCTCTCTCATTTGGATGAAGATGCAGATCCCCAAGCAAGTCCCAAGATACATGCTATTGTCTGTAATCACCACTGAAGTTTCAAGGCTAAGGCAACATTGCCTGCATTAGCTGTCCTGACATGTGCGTCTTACTTCATTTGGCTTTTCCCCAGCTCTCTATCACCATCACCTAAAATAAACTGCACTTAGAGCCTTCCTGAGATGAGGACACACTATGTAGGTCCTGAACAAACAGTCCTGAGCAACCTTATTTCATGCCAGAAGGAAAGACAGAAGGCAGTCTCGGTCTGCACCCGTGGTGACTGACTAGGAACAGTGCACTAGGAACAGTGCACCTATGGCAAAGGATTTCAACCCTATTTGAAGAGAAATGCTGTTTTAATGCACTAAAGAAAGTTGGGTTGCCCCCAAGGTCAGCATAGGGAAGATAAGAGCTGTGATATCACTGTGACTTAGCTAAGAAAGGCATATTTATATTTTTATAATAGAGGAATGTTGTTGTTTTAATCAATAGTCAAGGACAACCAACACAAACACTGACATTTCAGGTTAGTTTTTTTCCTCACAATATACAAATTTAAAAACAATTGTTGGAATTAAAAATATTCAGTGACAAATGTGTAGAAATCATGCAAATCTTTCATGAGCAGCAGGGAGCAAAAAATTGATAAATCGTGGGAAGTCCTATTTGAACACGTGTTTTGGCAATTTTTTATGAAACAAATACAGCTCTGCTGTTCTGCAGTATGAACTATTGCTTGTTACAGAAAGACTGCCCTTTTCAAAGCAATCTTGAACTTCCCATCTCAGACACATGAAAAGCAAGCCAACTTGAGATGTACCTTAAAACATATATCTGATTGCAACTTCAACCAGTGCTATAACAATAAAATCATGGTCCTCAAAAGACACACATAATATGCTCAAAAAGACCTAGATCAGGCTCTGCTTTCTAACCTCTTCCTGAGGGATCCATAGATGTCCAGCCCTGGACACATACCTCCAGGGCTGCCCTCCCGATAAGAAACCTAGATCTTGTCATTTCTGCCCTTTCCTCAACAAGTCACTCCAGCAGCATCCACGAGGAGGAGCCAGCAGGGACTGCCCTGCTGCCTAAGCACCCACAGTACCTAGAACTCTTCCAAACAAAAGTAAACCCTGTCTGGTCGAGCTGAGAACATAATGGGCCAGTAAAAGATAGAAATCCTGCTTTCTTCAACACAGAGCAAGTCCCAGGTGAGATTCTCATGAGATATGTTCTCCCCAGAAAACCTTTGATCATTTATGTCCAATCTCAATGCACTTGATTGATCTCTCAAGCTTCAAGACTGATTCACAGCTGGAGAAACTCTCAGCTCCTCCCCTAAAGCCTGAGACCAGCTGAGTCCCTCCCATGTTCCCACAATGCATCCTGCCAAGGCTATGGCAGGATTGCTACCAGGGTAGCAGAGGTACTACAGAAGACAGGAAATTTTGATGTGAGATTAAGTGAAATTTTGATGTGTTATTAGCACAGTATATCACACATATCAGAGGAAGACAGAAGACAAGCCAAAAGGAGGAAGACTGATTTATAATCTAAGCAAAAAACCCTGGCTGTTTTCACCAAGTCTGTAGTCCCAAGAGTTCTGCTCATGGTGGATGTTAGATGATATCCATAGCAGGAAACTGCTGGGGTGCTGCTCAACCAGGAGAAGCCAGGCACCAAATAAACGAGATCTCCTGAAAGCAACATGAGCCCTAGGTAACCACAAGACGCTGTAAATACATCTTTGTGATTGTCCATTCTCATTCATTTAGGATCAAAATGGGATCTTTAACTGTATGGTAAGACCTGGCAGAATGGAAATCCTCAAAGCAGAAAATGTGTCAAGCCCCTCTACCTGAGCAGAGATCCATAGCAACATTTGAAGGAACACACCGTCTCTCTTGTCCGGGGAATGCCATGCCCAGCACAATCTTAAGCTCGCTCTGTATCAGATAGTCCAGCTGCTACATGAGCCAGGCTCCATTTCAACACAAGAACAGCTTTTCTGGAAAGGACAAATTGCCTTGATTTGAACACTGCTGTTTGCAGGTGCAATAAGCTTTATGTTGAAAGCATTTAATGCTAAAATTACAGTGAATATTCAGGGCACTACTGTGAATTATGGCAAAATAATATTTGATACATCACAAAAATAAATCCATACGTGGATGCTTTCCTTTTTTTTTTTAATAAGTTAAAGATTTTAGATGCTTCAAATCTTAAGTATATAATATATGTGCATATTCCCAAACAATACCTTTCTGTATGTAGTCATATACATATGTACATACATAAACTTCATATGTAGGAAGACATAAGGAGCTATATATTTACTTACGTTAATAGATCTGATATGGCATTTATATCTGCATGAAATTTCTATCTATTATTGAGCTAAACTCACACACCAAATCTCATTGTTCTGTATTTGTACAGAAGCAAATGGAAAAAAGAGGCAGAAAGTGACTGTAAATAAAAATTCTCTATCTGTGTGGTAAAGGGATTACATTGCTTAAGCAGGAAAAGGTACTTTTTTAAAAAATATAAATAAGGTAGATCTTGAAAGAAGTGTTTATATTACAGCTAAACCATGTTTTCCAAAGTGAATTTCAATTCCAAGTGCCCATTATTTAGATTTGATTGGCTGCTACATGAGAAATCACCATGATCAATCTTTTAGTTAATCTCAATCGTCCTTCAAGCATTGCAGTGAGGTGGCTGGCACATGCTAGCTGTTGCAGGTGCTTCATTAAGTAGTTAATCGGCAAGAGCTGTAGGGGTAATTCAACATTTTCCAAAGAGATCGAAGAGCACTTTAGGGTAAAACATGCCCCTCCACTGATATCTTTCTGGGTTGTTGTGATTAAGCATAATTAGGCTTCACCATTTCTTTTCCAAATAATAATAATAATAATAATAATAATAATAATAATAATAATAATAATAATAATAATAATAATAATGCATCGGAGGCTTTTGAATGCCAGAGGGTATCTGGCACATCAAACCCATACTTTAACAGTAGATGAATGGGTTTTATAGCCTGGACCAGTGGAATTTAGCAAGAGTGTTCTGGTCATGTATTAGAGAGAATTTTCTGTACTGAAAGCCTCAGAGTGAATACAATCTGTGTAAATAGTTCAGTGGTAGGATGTCAAAGCAAACACTGATTTACTGAGTAAACTAAAAGTAGCCATGCTGTAATGTTCTTGGCTCAGATCAAATGCTCATCTAGGGGAGAATCCCTTTATTAACAGGAGCATAAACCTTTAGCATCTAGAGAGCATTTGGACAGTTATGCCTGCAAAAAGCTCAACTAAATGCTACCAGAGACACTGCAATCTTCCAGCAAGGCACATATGTACAATGGTCTGAGTGGTACTAACAGCTCCACCAGTTACCCTGTTCTCCCCTCTTGCTCAAGTTGTCAGTGAGGCTGGTCAACCAGCTATCAGACCATGAAACAGCACATAGTTTCAAAAAAACCCCTGATTTCTTGGAACATACTTATCTAGGTACAAGCCTGTGTTGCAGAAACACATTTCAAACCATAAGATGTGTATTGCTGCTACTTGCTATCCACTAGACAGAGGCAGTCACTGGACTACCTAATGACATAACTAATATTCCAGGAATGATGTCTAAGAGCTCTGTTCTTGGACCACCCTCTGGTCAATGCGTAAAAGAATGACCTGAGTCCTCATAAAACATTAGTGTCACACCTTTGTTTCCAAGCCTCATGTGTATTTCTGTAATGACTCAGCGAAATGAAAACTGAGTTTCTTCAGTTATCTTAGTGTGAAGGATAGGAGCAATACTTTGTGCTCTAAACCAAGAAGCTTTTGGCCTTGACAAGTGATTTCATTAGACTGGTACCCACCTGACTCTCTGAACATTCAAAAATGAGACCTCTCTGAAGAGACGCTGAAACAAATCCAGTGTTTCTATTTGTCAAAGCTTTCAGTCAAAATTAATTACATGCCAAAGATGTCACGCTGGCCAAGTTGAGCAGCACTCAAGGGCTGCTGCAGATAGCAACACTGGTGTATACATTAGCAGCCATACAGAAAGAGGACAGCATTCAGCCCTCTTGGAACATGCAGCTAGTGGAAAAATTCAGTGCTGGTCAGTCACTTCTGTGCTTTCCTGCTAAATCAACCTGCTGCCATCATTACTGATGCTCTCTTCACCCCTTTCCCTCCACAGAAAGAACAGCCTGATACACAGATTTATTAAATAAACAAAAAATGCTGGTCAGGGCACTGGGGTGCATTGCTGAGAAAAGGAGGAGGAAGAGTTCACTCTAACATACTGATCAATGAGGCTGGAGGCTGTTGAGAGAAACACATGAGCAATAAAATACTTATTACCAAAGCATGAAGGAGAATAGGATCTTGTGCTGTAAATCTTTCAATAAGGTAAACTGTAAAGAAAAAAAAGCTACGAAGTTGAAACTTTGGCTTTGACACATATACTCTTCTTCAGACTGAAAATATTCTTCATGGTACTTTATGATTCTTATAGTGATGTCCACATTACAAATACACACCAGGATCCTCTTTCAAGTGCATATTGTACAAGTGCAAAAATCCCAAAAAGCTCACCTCTTAAAATATTCAGATCTATAAGGGCCTCAGAACTGATACAGAATTGAGCCATATATGTAAATGTATGCTGGGACCATAGATGTTGTTAAGCCATGCAAGGGTTTAAAATTACAGTACACAGGGCTGCTTATATACAAGCAAGGTAGTGTCACTTAAAGAACATGTATTGCGTGTAGAACTGCCCGAGTATATATCGGTACATCTTTGTGTGTAGATCATCCTGCTTTCCTGAAGGTTTTTTTCTCATTACTGTCCTCAGAACTTGCACAGTTTAATTTTTCCAAAGGAAGAGGAAGGAACTATGTCTTTTTGTGCTATAACAACTTGAGTACAAGCACAGATTTGCTATCAGCGGTGTAATGTTCATGATTTTGTACCAGCACTTCCATTTCTAGGTATAAAAGTAGAGATGCAAATAGGAGTGCTTGCAAGAAAGAGGATCAGACCTGCTACACTTTTGCTCCAGAGTGAGCTGCTCACATAGTGCAATGGGATTCTCCTGTAGAATTTCCTCCTGTACTTACAAAGCACTTATGCCTTTGAAAAGTGATTGTATGCAGGAATATGTTCTGTGAATCTTTCAGAAAAGTAATCTAGCATGGTTGGCCTGGACTTGGTCTGGATTCCCAAAGCATATTCTCATTCTCATAGTCATTTGAAAGTATAATTTCAAAACAAAAAATAAAACTCATAAATTAATCAAGAAAAATAATTATCTAATTTGTTTAAAACCAAAAAAAAAAAAAAAACCCACAAATATGCAAAACCCCCTAAAACAAACAAGCAAACAAACATAAAATCCAAAAAAAACCCCAACCCCTCCAAAAAAACCCAAACCCAAAACCGACAAACCCCTCCCAAAAAAACAACAAAAACCCCCCTAGAACAACCAACTAAACCAACAAACAGACTTAACAGAAGAGAACAAAACCAATTCTGAAGATGGACAGGTTTTAATAAAAATGTCTTTAGGAGAACTTCCACCACTTTCACGGAGCACCGTGGAAGAACATGGTCCCAGCCTCAGTCTTTTCCTTAGGTGGCTTTTTCAGCCAAATTGCAAGACTATGGGAGACAATAACACAGGAAAACTGATGTCTGTTCATGTATACTGCTTTATTGCTTTTGAAAGTGCAGGTCATCAATTTCAGCTGGACTTTGCAGATGCTTAAAACTAAGTATACACTTAAGTGTTTGGAGATTCAGGTCCTTAGCATACAACTGCCTGCTCTCTGTATGTGAAAAGAACATAAATCCCTTACAGGAAGTCTGAAAACACCTGCTCAGTAGCAGAATATGATAAACATCTTGACCATAATAAATTTTGTTCATGTAGGTGATCTATGAACATACAAATGACCAGGCTGCTGATCTAACCAAATCCTTCTAATTTCATGTTCAGTTTTCAGAGTATAAACCCCTCTTTCCTCCAAGATATTTGAGATGTCTTTAACTTGAGCACTGAACTTTTAATTAAAGCTTGAAGGATCCTCTATTATCCAAATACTAGATTGTGAAAAAGTTTTCATATTTTCTTTGCACTTTAAGCAGTCTTTGAAGCTTCCCATATATTTTTCAAGCAGAGATGCTCTCCCTTTTGACAGAATTATGGAGAATATATTTTTCCTTATCTTCTTTTACTACTTTTTCTCCTCCTACCATTTTGAGAATATACTCCAAGCTTGCTGATGTATAACTCTGAGTTCAGTTCACATGAACATTATTTTCTATGTTACAGAAGGTGTGCACAGCTTTATTTACAATGAAATACTTCTGGAATCAAATTAAATTAATACTAGATGGAAAGTGCAGTAAGTTGATCTTGTCCATTCAAAGTATTGTAATAGTACAGTGGTACAGTGTAGATGCACTGGTGTCTTTTACTGCCAAAGTGTGCTCTCAACTTGAGCAATTAACAGGTTTGCACTAATCAAACTGCATTCAGCTTTTGTTTCACTCTCCCCAGCCTCTGATTTTGTCCCACACAAAGCCCCCTGAGAGAAAAAAAATATAGGAGGCGGTACAAAGAGGACTGATGAATTGAACATGTTGCCTCTAAGGTGAAGCTTTGAAAACAAGTTTACTATTGAAGCTAGGACAGCAAAGCATAAAACTTGATGCAATAATCACAGGGTAAAATTCAATAGCCTGTACCACCTGAGAGGTCAGGCCCAATGATCATAGTGCCTTATAAGTATGAAAATTGAGAGCTGCTTTAAGATTCGTGGACAGGTCAATAAAATTTACAGTGCTTATGAAGTGCTCCTTGAAGACATAAAATTAAGTTTCTGTAGCTCCTTGCTCATTTCAGCCCTTCGTAATTTCTTGTCTAATCCCCTATCCTTCTGCTTGCGGGTTTATTGCATGCCTGCTGATCACGCTTCCGTCTGTGTTCAGGATGTCCTTCACCCTGCTCTGCTCCCTTACCCATTTGTTTACTCCCACATCACCCTATGTAACATCAGACATGAATCTTGCCATTCAGCTCTTCCGTACATATACACTCCCTACATTTCATCACTCTCAACCTCCTCTTTATTTTCTGCCTCAAGGGAAACACATCTGAGCAAAGACCTCTGGAGGACTGGCAGGGAAGGATTGACAGGGACTCTGTCATACAGCCACTGGTTACCAACACATTGAAAACTTGGCTTAAATAGCTTCTGTATCCTTGCTCTCATGATTGGTCTCTTGGCTCTTTGCTAGGTTAACAGTTGGACTCGATGATCTTAAAGGTCTTTTCCAACCTAAACAATTCTATGATTCTATGATTCTGAAATTAATTTGACAAAAGAAGTTTGATATATTGGCAATTTTGAAAGGAAACCAGAATTTTGGGACCACTAAACTGGAGGGATTTCTAAGGTCATCAAACTGGCATCCCATGTGAGGGAAACAAACTACAAAAACATACTAAATCCAAAACACTCCATGCTACCTTTGCCACCCATACATGATAGTGGCCACAAAACACTTTGCTGACATAGGGCAAACCAAACACTTACAGCACAGGAGACCAAAATCTGCAACACTATAAACAAAATTAAGGTAGAGCACAGGACCATAGTTTCTTACTACATCTGAGGAATGCATCAAGTGAAAACTTCTCACACAGACTGTCCTCAAATACATGTTATTTCAGTATGGAAAACAATGGTGTTATTTTCATGAATCAGGGGGTTCAGAGGTGTGTTTCACAATCTTTGTCCAATCTCACAAAGCCACAGCGGAGAGGCAATCCCATGGGGAACATTCTGATGGCAGCACAGTTCAGAGACTTCTCACAGAAAAAGCCAGGATTGCTTTGGATCTGGCCATACAAAGGATCACCTACTCTGCTTAATAAGGAAGATCTAGGTCAGAGGAGTTTAATTTCAAGGGGGATCAGACCAGCCCCCAGGCTCCCATTTGCCATGCCTAGGAACTGGATGCTCCACTGCTCCCTGTGACATTGAAAATTTCCCCCAGTGTATTTTAGCTCAGAGAGGACCTGAACAGGAACTGAAGCATGCCAGTGGATCACTCTGATCAATCCTGAGTGACAGAATGTAGTTGAAAGCCATCATTTATTAATTTAATTTTAACCACTTGCTTGTGATAAGATTTTTCAAGGTTACAGATAGAAACTGCATCAAATTACTGTATAATATGGCGTTTCAAATACCTTTTCCATGGCTGTATATGCCTGGCCCACTCCTCCAGTAAGTATTGAAGTGAGAGAATTAGTTCTCCGGTTGACAAAAAAACCCTGTAACATTTGTCTTTAATGGAAACCAATTCCCTTTCCTCTGGTTCCCCTCCCCTCAGTTTGGGAGAAAGTGCAATACACTCTTGATTTGTCAAAAATATTTTACTTTGTTGAAAATAGAAACCTCTCCTCTATGGATAAATGTATTTTTTTCCTTTAAAAGTTAGAAATGAACTTAAGAGAAATATTATTCACATAACAAAACCTGAAATATTTCAAGGTTTTTCAAAATTCTTATCAACCTTATCCCCCCTTGGCTGAAATTATTTGACCCAATTCATAAATGCTTTTGGCTAACAAGAACAAGATATCACTGACAGGGAAAAAAAAAGACATAAAGAAAAGAAGTTTTATTTGAATGTTTCCTCATTTCTAGCCAGAGGCAAAGCTGCCACTGTGTTCACTGGAAGGAAAGCTGGGTTCCTGTGTCCTCTAATTCTCCTCCAAGGTTAGCAATTCATACTCATTTTTCCTCTTATGCTGGGGAACAAAGTGCTTAATTTCACTGGAGGTTTTTGTTGGTTTGTTTTTTTTTTCTCCCCACACTAATTGCAGAGGTAGACAATTTAAAAGACACATGTTTAAAATCCATTAAAAGCTTTCCTAATATAAGTATATTGGGTAGGGATGCTGAGAATTCACAAACTAGCAAACACATAAATATCTGGACAGTGCCATGCACTTCCACATATTGCACTAGGGCTAAGAAAAGGGTTACAGAAAGAAAGGAAGGGGATAAACCTGCTGAAGGTAGCATTTGCATGAATTTAGGGAGTAAGCTGCTGTAAGCAGTATCAGAATGTTCAAAATAATAAAGACATTAAAAGAAGGAGGTAAAAATAGACAAGAAACTTCAACATTTCATTTGGAAAACATAAGGAACTACTCTTTTTGTATCTGATTCTTTATTTTGATACCCCTGCTTTGTGGAGCTTGAGCATGGAAAGACAGGGACCTAAATCACAGACATTTCTAGCAGAAAATATAAATGGGGTAAGAAAGTCCTGCCTTAAAGGGGCAATTAGGCTCCAGCTGATCAGGGCAACTGCTTTATCTTCACATTCAGTAGACAGAGGAGGGTCAGAAAGGAGAGTTGTCCTTATCTGGGTAAGAACTCCTGCTAGAAAGGACTGGTAAGCTCCTGCAAGCTGGGTGCTTTGAAGGCTGCTAGAAGGAGGTACCAGTTGCTAAAAATGATGCATGTCCAAACATAGATGTCCAGGTTCCTCTGAGTGTCATTTACCTCTAATAAGAATATAAGGGTTGCACTTTCCCTCCATTACATCTCAACTGCACGAAACTCCTACGTGTTCTGTGACTACAAATCCAAAAGTGATTAAAATTTCCTGTGGGAAATTACAAATGCCTTTCATTTACGGAAATTCATAACTTTTGTTTAGAAATTATCATTTTGATTTGTACCTTTAATAGAATGGAATACTGTAAATGGATTTACATATTAGATTATAATTATGAAGGTAAAATTAATTACATTTAATACCATCAGTGTAGGCACTTAATGAAGGAAGTAGAAATTCAAATTTGTCACTTGGAACTCAGTAATTTGTTTTAAAATAGGAGCTGTACCTGGAAGTGTTCAGTTGGGTGCAACTGCATTTTGATCATCAGGCTCATTAGTTTCTGTGCCGTTGTCCTGGATTTCTGACACACAGCTCTGCCACAACCATCTTCCTCCTCTGTTTAGCTGCTACTCACTCAGTGTAACCGCCAGATTTTCCTGTACCTAAAAAGCTAGTCCTAATAACCTTACATACATAATACTTTATACATTTCTGACAAAAGGAAGGGATCTTCACAACACAAAGAACTTTGAAATCTATCTCCAGCTGAATAAGTAATGGGAGCTCAATCCATTAACAATCCAGCCATATAAATCTTGGCTAGCGCATATACTGGATTTAGCTTTTGTTTTATTATTGTAACTGAAAAACTGCAATAGAATCCCCTGTGAGAAGTTAAAAATTGGGTAGGATAAGTCCTTCAGAAAATTCAGTTGCCTAGTTCTCCCCCAGAAGCAAACTTCTATGACAGTTTTTAAAGCTTCTGAAAAACAGTTAGTTGCAGTGATTGAAGCTGAAGTGAGATTCACATCCATTTTCTAATGCCTTAAAAATAACAACAGGAATAATGGCCCTTACACAATAGAATTGTAAAAAATTAGAGGTTTCACCAAAAGAGTTATTTGGATGAGAAAATTATAGCTGCACGTTTGCACATCTGCACCTTGACAATCATATCCATGAGAATGTTGTAATTGCCATGAATTATGCAAAATGCTAATTAAGAACTCTAATTCACTAATCATCTCACAGGGTCATAACTAGAGCTGAATTTTATTAAGGACACACAATTCTGTGAAATGAATTTCTGCACTATACATCTCTCTCCAAAGGAAAGAAGGGAGGGCATGCAGTCTTTGTGATTTGGTTGGAAAGGAGGGATTCAAGAGGAAACTGTCTGGACAGCCCAGACACTGGCATTCTTTATAACTTATGATGAACATTTTTGTTCCCCAGTTTCCCTCTGTATAAGATCAGGAGACTACCTTCCTACCCTCCCCAGGAATGTGTAAGGCTTAGAGTGCTCATGTTTATAATATCACCTATGTAATGCTGCATAACTCTTTGGAAAGCTACCTGAAGTTGCTGATATCTGTGTTAAAAATAAATCAAAGAAGGATTTGCTGCTCATCTGCAACTGGTATTTCTCAAAAAAGTCTGAGGCAGAGAAAAAAAAAAAGGCAGCAACAATCTTGCAGCCAGGAGAGAAAGAAGAAACACCTTGCAATTCAGGTAACTACTTTTCTGATGAACAGGGATCATCACACAGAAAGACTACTCTAATTTGATATGCTATATTTGCAAAATGTTACTGACCCAGAGATGACAGAGGTAACCTTCAGAGAGTCTCCTGAGGCAATGTTTAACAATATAAAACTACGCGACTGCATCAGCTTAAGGAAATTGCACCCATGTGGATGGGCACAGTCAGGAAAATCTTCAGAGGAAAATGCAACAATTCTAAAAAAAAAAAATAAATACCCATTCCCATTAAAATTGCTGGGGGTGTAAGCTTTCAGATCCATTAGCTGGTGCTAAAGATCTCAGTTACAGAGGTTGGATATCACATCTTGGAAATACACAGGCAGGCAGGCAGGTGGTAGATACAGACACAGAAAATAAAATCAACTACCCTTTCCCGTCCTTGTGCTATTGAGTGTCTCAGCTATCCTGCAGTTACACACTGAGCACACGTGCTGAGAAGTATGGGACTGCTAATGCAATTATATCAATGTCTGTCTGCACCAATCTTTCTCTGAGAGACAAATCTTTCTCTGCAGCACTGATCAAGGCTTCCAAACATACATTTGACCTAACAAGAAATTCACACCGAAGTGTTTTGGCAGACTACAGAAATACACTTCAGATTAAAGATGGCATAAAGTATATGCTATAAAGCAAGCTGCTTTATGTCATCCATCTAGTGGATGAAGCAGATGTGGAGGTCTATGTTTGCCGAGAGAACACGCCAGCGCTGTTGCACCAATAACAGGAACTGACATCAACTTCAGAGCTACTAGGTGAGATTTCCAAATTGGTGACAGTCAAACATTAATTGCCCTCTTTTTGAAGTCTGTCTGCTTCCATACCTTATGTTCTAAAATATGGAAAAATTACGGTCAGAATGCAGCAGGAGGAAAAAGTCTCAGAACTGGTTGCAATTTTATCATCCAAGAGTATGTTGGCACCAAGGGAGACCCAGCTGGATCATGTATGAGTACCTCTCATACAGGAGCTAGGCAGGGCCCCAGGAGACAAGAAGAATATAAGCACAGTACCTAGGGATGCCTCCACAGAATCTTCTTTCACTAATGAGGGGGACACAGCAGTGAAGAGGATGTCAGAAAGGAAAATGAGGACACCAGGAAAAAATGTAGATGCATGTAGGCCCCTCTTGCTATTTTCTATGTGTAGCCAGAAGCATGAACAGAAAGCTGGAAGACAGGTTGAGGTAACACTAGGGCTTCCTGCCACACATCCCTCTGGAGCACCTCATCCGTGCCTGCAGAGTGCCTGCTGGGGAAGACCAGGCAAGAGCCAGAAGTGCTTGCAGGGGAATGTTTCCTCGCTAAGACTCAATTACCAGTGCTCACTAGTTACAGCTTGGCAAATCGTTCCTGAGAATTAGAGACTCACAGAATCATGTTGCTCTTTGCTAACACAAAATGGGTTATGTGGTTATAGGCCAAATTCTGACCACTAATAATAGATGATCTAGCTTGATATTTTCTGGGATGAATGCATCTATTTTTTCCCAATGGGCAAAGAGAAAGGAAATATCTAATTAAGCACAAAAAAATAACCCAATTAGGAAAAAAAAGAGCTATTTTTTTATTTTTATATTTTCTAATTTATATCTCTAATTTAAATAAATTAAATTCAATTAAACTAATTGCAAAATGTGATCAAATCCAAAGAGCAGTCTTGTAGCATCTACTAACAAAACAGATAGAGGATATTCCACAAAGAGGGCAGAACAAGAAACTTTTCCTTAAACTGACTGCTCTGGTATTTCTGTCAATTAACAGAAAGACAGTCAGGAACTCTATGCTGGCAGCACTGCAAATACCGCCTAGAACATTTTGCAAGTCTGTTGACTTGGTTAAGATCGTTAGTCCTGACTTCTGTGCTGACAGGTGTGGACAGGTGAGCTTGCGAGTCATAATATGGGACTGACAACCAAGAAATACAAGAGCCACTGTATGGATCTGCAGTGGACCTGCTGTGGTAGTCAGGGGAAAGTCATTTAATCAGGCTGTGAGTTTGGTATATCATCTGCAATTTTTTTTTCCCACTCCTGCTCTCTAGTTTGTTGAGCTACAAGAAGCGTGACTGACAAGTTCCCACTGTGTGTCTGTATTCCACCTAACACAGAGTCTTCAACCTAGGAAAAAGCCTCTAGGATAGCAGGAGCCCCTCAAATGATAAAAACTCATTTATCTTTCTTTTACATCAAAAACATGAGCATTTGGCATTCTTGGAAAGGTATCATGACTGTCAGTTGTTACATACTTCCACTGTGTATTCAGTTTAATATTATGACTAATGTCAGTCATACAAGGAGTGTGGATATATGATAACACATAAGAGAGAGAAATTGCATAGATGTACACTGGAAAATGAGCAGCTTGGGTTAGAGACAGGGAATGACCTAAAAAAATCTTTAAGATATCTAGTATGGCAATAGCTGAATATGACTCTCCAGGAGCTTGACGATGGGGCTGGATTACTTGTCTTGCTTAAAACAAAGACTTGCTTGGACTTTCCTCACCTCTGGCATGAGTCCCACAGGCAGCCCTAGCCCAATGGCCTGTACACACCAATAATTCAGTGATGGGAGGGTTGAACACAAAATCTACCTGGTAAAGCACAGAGATTCTCCTCATTCTCCTCAAAACAACACACAACAGCTTAATTTTTTAAAAGTGATGAACAGCACAAAAAAGGGCTGGAAAAAGGGTTTCTCTCTACAGTGGAGACATGCCTGTTGACCCTTAGTGTGACCACAAATATCTTCAGGTGCACATCAATTAGAGAAACAGGGCCCTGATCCTGCAAGCACGGGAAGAGCAATGCTGAGCCAAGTCTTCCCCTGCCGGGAAAATGCAATATTAAAAGCGTTTCATTCCTGCACCATTTTCAGTGGATCTGAATGAAGGAAGCAATCAGTTTGTTCTTTAGGAGGAATAATCACAAAGCAGCAAATGGCTAGAAGTCAATATTTATTAAACTGCAAGCCAGTTGTATTTTACGAGCGCCAAAAGTGAGAACATTATTATAAGATCTGATAAATCAAAGCACTGAGAGTAAACACACTGTGTAAGCTACAATTATATGCCTCTGCAAGATCAATAATTCAAGAGGTTTCATCCACATTATGCATGATGGCCTATGGGAAGCTGGCCTCTGGAGAGTGCTTGCTTGGACTGAGAACAGATGCAGGGGCTTTTGAAGAATTCCTGTCTCCAAATTTCAAACAGTTGACTATCAGACTTTCAGAGATGCAGGAGCAATACAATTATCTGTAGTGGGTGGGAGGGCAGCTATTTCTCCTCTGCTAATACCAAGTGCAGTGGGCTCTACAGGAATGGTGCACACATGCACACCCACAAGCTTTTTAGGGAGCGCTTACCTCCTGAGGGAATGCTGTGCAGTTAGGATCTGCCTGGTGCTAATTAAAAGATGATGTGTTAAGGACCACCCTTCTGTACTGAAGTGGTCTCCCCAACAAAAGGAGCTGAGGAGAAATGCTCCCTTCACTCTTGCCATGGACTACTCTCAGCACAACATCAGACTGATCAATGTGAACTTTAAGCAAACAAGCATGCTGGTTTCTCTGTCACTCAATACATGCAGACTCAGTGTATTAGCATGGAGCAGAGGGGGAAAGGGAAGAACTGCCCTGCTGTCTTTTCTGGGTAACACCATCTGCACAGGCAATGGCACTCCAAGATAACTCTGGCAAGCCAGCCCTACAGAGGACCACAGTGAGCTGCAGCAGAGAACCCATATCATGATGAACCATCAGAGAGATTGCTCCTCAGGTCTCCTGCTTCTCTGAAACTCTCACATCTCATGTCAGTACCAAAAATCCCAGGATTTTTTTTTAAAGAGGTAATTCTGATGTCCATCTGTTGATGTAAATACCCCTATAAAGTCCCACGGATTGCTCTCTTGCATTGTGTATAATCAATATCATTCCTTCTTCCCCTCCCAGGGACAGCAATTATATTCTTCTGAATAACGCTCTCAAACACAAAAACTGCTTGACCTTTACCACATATCTAGGGCCTGTTTATTTATTTCTTAGCCTTCTTGTTCAGGAGGGTACCTACCTTGCTGTGACTCACTTACAGTCTGCTGGAGTAGCCTGCATGCTGAGTCTACTGATTAGCCAAAGATTCATTTATCAGCAGATAAGGTTATGAGGTTGTCTTAGCTACACTCCCCAGCAACCTGCTTTGTACTGATTTCATTTGCAGTAATAGTACCATAAAGTAAACGGCCTTGCCTTTGTTATTTGCTTTAAAGTAATCAATGCAGTGTGCAACTCATTCACTCTCAGACTTAATCAAATTAACTATATTTGTTCCCCACTTATTGCTATGGATTTCAGTCCTAATTAAGCTCCTAATCCATGAAGTTGTTTTCTTCCTGGGACACTATGGGAAAGGCTTTTCCCATCTCCTCCCCCCTCTCTCTCACACAGGGTTATGTCACTTGGAAAGCTGTTTCCTTAAAGAAGATGCAGTTACTTCTGCTATCAAGTTGCCAAAATTCAATGCCATTGAGCTTCTAATTAAAAATCTAAATAATTTGAAAAGGCTAAATAAATAACTCCAGAAGGATAGTCAGTTAGTTGAGCTCATCAGAAATATGTTGGCATATGCCAACACGGAATCTCATTTTCTAAGGATGGCAGGTTTTAGGCAAATTTCAGCAATATGTTTATGAAGCCAGATTGCTTCACGAGGCAGTAATTCTCTCTAGTTGGGAATACTGTGCTTTCCTAGAGAAGCTGGAGGCATATTCTCTTGGTTTGGTCTAGTAATCCTCCACTAAAACTTCTGAACTTTTCATCCTACTTAATTGTATTTGACAGAAAGATGGACATCTTAAAGATAGCCTTTTCATGCAGTTGTTGGAAAGAGCTGGACAGAGAGGTGAGAGACCCAAGTTAGTGCTCAAAGAGTAAGAAGCTGTATACATATGAGTTTAACCACATCTTTAGTAGACAACAGAGAAGCTGCAGGGGACAGAGTTGCAAAAGTCAGAAGGTTCCACCACTCTCTGCCATATTCATTGCTGCTTTCAGCACATCAATAATCTGCTTCTTTCTGACCTCTCTAGTCTGCGAGGGGTCTACTCTCGCAGTGGTACTACCTGTAGCCTCAGCCCCACGAGGAACTGGGCTCCTCTGCCAAGGGCTGAAAGTTTTCATTCTTGCTGAAGTTGCACTTAACACTTTATTCCCAAAACAGTCAAAACAGAGTTCCATACTTTAAAACCTGAGTATTTATTTTTTTCTGTGGTTTTGCTGGATCAAAGGATTTAATTCACCATGACTTATTTGGGTAATTTTGGTGAACTGATATAAGCCTGTTTTATGCAGGAAGGGTTTTCTCTGAAAGAAATTAAGCTTGTTTAAGGTTGAACACAAGTTTAAGATCATAGTTTCATAGAATGGTTTGGGTTGGAAAGGACCTCTAAAGATCATCTAGTCTAACCCTCTTGCAAGTTTAAGCTTGTGCTTAAGAGTTTAAGCTTGTGCTTAAGAGCAGTAATTAATCTTTGAAACAATGACAACTCCTATTAATACAGTCATGAAACAACCCAAGGAGATCAACAGCACTATTTGTTGTGTACAACAGCTTCTTTTGAGAAATCCTAGCCCTCAGCACCTCACAAAACCACATCATTTCAAATCTACCCAAGTAAAAGCAAATATTATTTTTCAGATTTATTTATCAGTTATTCAGTTAAGTGTAACCATTATCAACCATGTCTTGGCACTTAGCCTAAGAAAAGTATATTTCTTTAAATAAAAACTGCAAAATGAAGTGAATAGCAACTAGGGATTATTATTTTTTTTGATCAGGGATTTCTTTTTCCCCTAGCTATGCTTTTGAAAGGCAGAGTAACAGCACTGTAGAGACATTATTCAATGTCACTTGTGAAAATTCCTCTTGAAAATATTTAGATATTATGCCTCCTCCCCAGGAAGTCCCAGCGACTATATATTATGTGTTTCTATATCAGTCAAAATCTTATGTACCTGTTCCAGCCAATGCAAATGCTACAGAAGGAGGTCTGAGTACACCTGCAGTCAATGAAGCATCAAAAATGCAAGTAAGAACTTGGGTAGTCATGCTGCTTGGAGGCTTTTCTGCTCACAATTTAAGTAGGATTAAAATATAATGGGCTGTTGCTCTCAAAACTCAAGCATACAAATACGTATCTACATGCTTTCACTTTTATGAGAACTGTAGAGCTGATGAAAGGAACTCCAGCATGCCCTCACTGGAAATGTCTGGTTAAGCACACATCCAAAAGCTTTCCTATATAATGATCACAATGCATAAAGCTGGCCAAGTGGAGAATATTAGGACGAGGATATTTGATTCAACAACCTCATTTACCATAAATGTAACTGCAGTTGTGATTCCCCAGAGGCAGCAGCATTTCAGACAGGCATCCATGATTTCTACATAGAAATGTACTTGTCAAATGCATCAGCCAGAACCACATTGCTGTCACAGCTCAGCCACCATTATTACTTCCTATTCAGATTGTGGGCGAACACCATATGCAGTGTGTGCATAATATGGACAATGCTGCCTTCTAGCTCGCAGCTACCATCCTGCCTGCAGAGCAAAGGGACTGATCCTGATTGATTTTAAGCACTTCTAAGTATTCGTACGAAACGTTACTATCTCAAGTCTACTGTTTTAAAACTTGCATGCTTTAAATTAAGCCATTAAATCCGTACTTAGTGCATAAGTGTCCTGAATTCCTGAATAGCTCTTAAATCAAATATTATGCAGATCAAATCAATCATTTTAAGTCATTTTTTAAAGTCTCAGCAGGTGACTTTGCAGGGAAACCTGTGGAGCCACTGAGTTTGAATTGTCATTGGAAGACCTGTCCTTCTCTCAAAAGCTGCCAGGTTTAAGGGCAGTCCCACCTCAATGAGTCTAGGGAAAACAATGCTGTTTCATCCCAGCTGCAGAGCTACTCTACCTCAGACAGCAGAGCACTCCCCACACACCCCACACAGCCTTCATTTCTGCCAGATACAGAATCTCTGCTACTTTTCAATGAACTTCCTAGAGGAAGAGTTATTATGTCTTCCTCTTCTTTGCCGTAATCATCACACACAACCTGACAGTATTTCACAGTGGTGCAAGAATGAAATGGAGCATATTCCTGTGAAGTGCTCCATTAAGCAACAGCAGAAAATTAACAGGTACCACAAAACAATCAGCAGTGTCTCACTGTCTCCTCTTTGCTAGAAAAAAACAAGGTTTGGAGGGAAAAAGAGGAGAGGAATCACAAAGCAGGTACAATAACTGCAGAAATCATCAGACAAAGGAGAAATGGCAGGGAATTCTTCAGACTTCATACAAAACCAAGCAGTGGGATTGCAAATCATGTTAGAAGAGACAAGAAATAGATTTTGTATGTTGAAGCAAAAAATCTGAATCCCTCACTCTTTTACCCCAACCTGTGTTTATCTCTCCAGCACAGTAGCTTTCCTGCTGTGACTTTAAGCTCCTTTCTGAACAAGATCATGGTTTCATAGAATGGTTTGGGTTGGAAAGGACCTCTAAAGATCATCTAGTCCAACTCTCTTGCAATGAGTAGGGACATCTTCAGCTAAATCAGGTTGCTCAATCTGTGAGTGTCCACACCATTCTTGTGTTGGGGGCCTCAGAGCTGAATGGAGTCTCACCAGAGCAGAGGAGCAGAACCTCCTCCCTTGACGGGCTGGTCACACTGGTTTTGATGCAGCCCAGGATACAATTGGCCTTGTGGGCTGCAAGTACACGTTGCTGGCTCATGTCCAGGATTGCAGCCCCCAGCGCCTGCCTCCAAGTCATTTTCAGCAGGGCTGTTCTCAATCCCTTCATCCTGCAGCCTTTATTGGTACAGAAGGTTGCCTCAACCCAGGTGCAGCAACTTGCACGTGGCCTTGTTGAACCTCATTAGGTTCCCATGGGCCCACTTCTAGAGCTTGTCCAGGTCCCTCTGTATGACATCCCAATGTGTAAAGATCCTGTCTCTGTTAGCCTGTTCCAGCAAGGCTCGTGGTGCCAACACTCACCTACTTGCAATGGGCCTTCAATCACCAAGGGCATGGTAATCTCTGCCAGCTCCTGAAGCTCACCCCCCCTGCTCCTTGTGGTTGTTAGGGCATCAGAAGGAATGGGGATCAGGAGCATGATAGGGACAGCTCTGAACTGAAACTGCTGCTACCCCTGCTGAGCATCTGTACACATGCAATCACATGGACTCCATGCCTCCCTGCACTTTTTTCTTCCTTTTTCATATCTGTCAGCTAAACCAAAAATCCAATGCAAAATGTAGCACTTGGGAAAATTATGTGGGTTTGTGGTACTCCCTGGAGGGCTCTGGGTCTGTGAAGCAATGAATGGATTATAATGAGTCATAAATATAGTACTTTCATCAGTGACAGGATCCTATTCTGCTATTCACATAATGTAAAGGCAAACTGCCCATTTTCTCCAGACCAGTAACCTGAAATCTCAAAGAGGGAAAAAAAAATAAAGAGAAAGCATCTCTAGGCACAAATTAAGCAGACAAATGTGCAAGACAACATATTTAGCAGCAGTTTTGGGAACTTTGAACAAGAAAAATAGGTACAATTGTCTTTTAATTATTTTGAAATATAATACCAGAACATCTAGATCAGAACAAAAGCACCATATTCAGGAGACGAAATGAGGATGCAGTTGTACTTATGATCACTCTTCATTTTTGTGACCCCTTTGAATCTCTTTTGTTGTAAGGCACATCCTAAAACACTACTGCAGGTTTTACGAATTAGAGTTATTTACAAAAATTACTGTCCATTCAGAAGGGGTGAGCCTTTCTTCCTCCATATGAGTCACCTCTCATTACAGTTTGCTGAGTCCTGGCTTACCTGCTCAGCCTCAACATTCCCACTGTCTATTTGCCTGCTTCTGCCAATAATATCAACTCTTATGACTTTGGCATCATGCTTAATATAGAGATCTTTTGTATCCAGGCTGGTAAGTAACCAGCTTCCAGACTGTCTGTTGCACTCTGGATCTGAGAAAAACTGTCAGTCATCTTTTTTTTAAAGCAGCATTTGGATAAACCAGATGGACTATTCCTTTTCTGAAATCACACCCTCTGGGTGGATCCATTTCACATAGCAAGTTTATATGAGTTAAATTGAATGACAAAAGACAGATTGCTGATTTCCAGTAATTACAAGGGCCATCTTCCTGGGCTTTTCTGCTTAAACGAGGAACGCACTTTTCATATTTCAGTCTGGTAAAAGTCCTGCCATCGTTGCCCCGTTTCATCATGATCCTAGTGATAACCCCCTCAATAACCCTGCACCACGCTGATGTCAAAAGCAAATAAAGAGCAGGATATCACATGCCTGCATTTGAAATATAAGCACAAAGACATTCTGAGTCAGTTCAGTGCCTGTATAAGAGGCACATAGCACAGTGATTTAGGGACTTCAAGGGAAGAGGGTGCAAGTAAAGACATGTGGATGACAGCAAGGTCTAACTTTCCTGAGCTTTGGAAGATTCAGTACTATAGCATGCACCTATGGAGATTTTTGTATTAAAATAAGAACAAAGGATGTGGGACAAACATATATATTGAGTCAGTGTAGTTTGTCTGCGCTCTAAGAGCACTTATAAGCACACAGCTCAAGTAGAGTGCTGAGCAGAGGTGTGAATGCCAAAATGTTTTCAAGGCTGAGAAAAAAAAGATTTTTTCTTGATGTTCTTCCCAGCTGTTGCTAAGAAGTTTTGCTGGTTTTTTCCCCTGCATTTGCCAAGAGACCTGTCTAGAAAATTTGCATATGTATATTACCCACTTAAAATGGAAGAGAAATCATGGTTCAAGTGAGATGGTTCCCTGGTACTGACATAACTAAAAGAAAGCAAGTGGCATCAATAAAAAGAAGTAGCTGAGGTTTTCCAAAGTAGGTGGTTACAGTTGCTTGTTTTCTCTTTAATGGAGTCTGCTCAAAGAAGTGTTGAAAATCAGGCTACTTAGTTTGGTATTTCAATCCAAATAGGAATTCAAGACATACTCAACTAAGAAAAAAAGAATCATGAATATTCCCACATGCTTTGTACCTCAGAATTTCCCCCCACACCTTGCAGTGTCCATTTTCATATAAAATCTTTACACTCACGTTAGAGTAGCAAAACCAGAATTTATTTTCAACTGTCAGTATTCTTTTTAATTTTGACTTTCATTTCCAGTAAAGTTTCCATTTCCAAAGTAACTTAAGACTTTTCCTCCTTCCTTCTGCAATTTCCACTTCATTTTTCATTTTTTTGTACGTGTTTGTTTGTAATTTTAGACTGCAATTCCAACAGCAACTCCCTGCTTCCTTGCAAGGGCTTTCAAAAAACCTGAAAGATTTAGGCATCCAAATTCCCAGGCATATAACTTGTTAAAGCATCGCTGAAAGTCCCAGCCCATATGGAAAGCAAAAACAGTTTTCCAGAAGCACATTTATGACCTATCAGAAGGCCAGTTTTCCATGATTTGCAGCCATCAGTGGCTCCCAGTACTGTAACTAACTCCACATGTGAGCAGTCCCATCGACTCCAAGAGAACTGCTCATAGTTTGAAGTTAAGTTAACAATAATTAAGCAGATCGTACAGAGCATTTGCTCTCTTTCCGTCTCGGAGAGATACTATTAAGAAGGTCAACACTTTTATTCCCATTGTACAGACGAGGAAATGGAGGTGACAGGGCTGGGCCAACCTGAATGGCAGAGGCAGGATAAATACCATAATGAATAAAGGCTACTGGTTATTACCCTTCATGCAAAGTGCTTAATTACTAAAGTCTCATAAGAAAACGTATGAAATAGAATCCATTTCCCTGTTCTCCCTCTTTCCCAAGCACTGATTCCAGCTAATCATCATTCATCCTTCGTGCCATCATATGAAAGTTAACTACAGAGAGAACAAAAAGAGTATTTATACAGCTAAGGAAGGATTTACATAGTTGGTTCCTTAGGAGCTTTTACCACGTACTGGATCAAAAATCAATTTTTAAAAAATTCTCTAAATAAATACATATTTGCCTTACAGACTTTAATAGCTCATTCAGAGCCTTGATGGTGCAGTAAGTAAACAAACTTCACTCTTTGATATTACTACAGGAATTTTCTGACTTATCCACAGGTGTGCAGGACCACTCACCTCAATCACCGTTACTCTAGAGTTCCCACTGCAGAGGCTTTGCTTCTCATACCAGATGGACCACTGGCAGGAGGAGATGCTATGTCTTATGACGATCTCAGACCTATCTGGAATACCCTGCCATTTGCCATGTCTTTCCCAGCCCTTGGCAAGTCAAAAATCGCATGCTGGTTTTCACTTTAAATAACTGGTGTGCATTGCAGCTGTAGCACTGTAACACATAGCTTGCTCCCTACTTCATGTATTCTTATCTGGGACAACTAAGCACCTAATCAGTCTTTTTATCAGCAGTGGAGGGTTCTTGCTGCCTGCCCTACAAGTTTGTCTGATCATTAGAATACAACCTTCTCTAGCAGAAGAGCTATATTTGTCTTAGATCTAACTCATCTTCCACTTCCACATGGCAGTAGTTAGTTTAATGTTAAAAATGATGTTGTTTCAAACCTTCATGCTTCTGGGCACTGAAATAGAGTAGGCAGAGCTGTGAATATGTAATCTTGGCATGACTTCTGCTTTCCATTTCCTTTACTGGCCACCAGTGGGATACTACAACAAATATATTTCTGGCAGAACCAATTCTGTAAGAGATTTCTATCTCCTTTTGCTTAATTATTTTTTGGCTTGGACTTTTAGCCAATTATCTTTAAATTAATTGTGAGAGGAGGGGAAGATTTCTTTGGGTCTTTTGGTCTCAAAAATATTGCAAATACTTTTTTTTTTAATTCTGTCTCCGCAGACACATCCAGAGTGTCCATGGGACAATGTAAGAAAGTTACCCACAAATTTCTCAGTTTTTTGATGTCTCATGACATGTCAATGTCATCATCCTCCTCACGTTTCCATGCCAGAGTCAAGAATTTTTGTTGCTTAAGCAAAGCACTGGTTTTCTTTTAAAGCCCATATCAGGTACGTATCCCAGACGGATCAGAGAGAAAGTAGCCTGTGTGCACCTTCTGCTGGTTCAGGTCCCAACATGATATTCAGTACTCTGCAGTCGGTGTTATTAATTCGTGTGACCCGGTTTTGGGGTTTTAACTACACTACTCATGACCCTGAGCTGCTCCCTACAGCAATTCCCTCATGATTTTTATTTAAAAACAAAAAATAGAGTCACTTTCAACTTCTAGCCTTTTGCTTGTCTGGGGTGGCAAAAGTGCTCCTTGCTGTTGGTTTGTTCTCTTCCGTAGATTTTTCCATGGACAACTGTCTCGTACCTGATAGTCTCCAATGCTCCACAACTACCTATTGTTAAATACTGCTGGCAGAGAACCTGGCACACAATTTTATGCACCTATGTAATGTGTGTGTAAAAATGACAACAAAAATTGATTTAGCTATTACGACAGCCAGAGCATTGCCTTTTCTCTTTTTGTAGTCTGTTGACTACAGATGGTGCTGGAAAACCCAAATGAAGGGCTCATACAATCTAAAACAGGAGGCATGTATTTAACATTTACAGTGAGAAATGCAAACACTAAATGAAAATAAATAGGGTTTCCCGTAGGATCCTTCTCTTTTGTTGCCCAGTGAGTATTTTCTAACTAAAATGTTATTTTTAGTATTGCGTCTGTGTGATACAACAAGCTTTACACAAATTGCTGTGGAAAGTCTGTGGAAATGTACATTTAGGTTATATGCGGTTACAAAACTGGTGTTTGGGGAACCATCTCATAAAAATGTAGTTTGCACCCTTGGGACCTAGTTTATAGGGGGATCCAAGTAGCATTTTATTCGATTAGAGTTAAGTTTCTGCTATGATTTTTAAGCTTACTATGTTGGCTTTAGTATCTCTGACTATAGGTTTTTCACTTCCTGCACTAGGTAATGTTTAGAAATGTAGCTTTCTCTACATAAAACATTTGAAATAGCTTGAAAAGACATAATAAACTATTAGATTACAACATTTCATAAACACTAGCAATCTCTTATTCAAGAAAATATGCAAAGGTTGATCTAGAAAACAAAAAATATTCTAAAAAATCACACAAAATTATTTCAGAAGATCTTACTTTCATGTTTTACCACATATTTTCCTCAACTTATGGTTAATTTCACTTATCAGATATTATCTTTCTCCCACAGGGATTACTTTTCTTTTCTACTTTTTTCTCCAAAGCATTACATTTGTCATAAATTGTCTCTGTGAAATGCGGTGATTTTAGATCAACAAAATTCCTTTTCTACAGGGACCTCAATATTTCCAAATCAAAACACTTTTTGTATTAGAGAGGCCTTTAATTCATCATTCTACTGGAATGTAGGGAAGGATTAATTCCTACCACAACTCAATTACCTCCTAAAAGTCTTCATATCATAGGTATCTACTGACTGGTAAGGAAATTTGGGATGGACTGTAAACCACTTTGGTTGAGATTATATTGAATGCACATACACCATCTCATTTTAAGCTCTTAATTTAGGTGCCAAAATTATTCAGCAGGTCAGACTGCCTGAGATGCCCCAGAACACTCAGTCAGTCTGTCAGTTTCATGTCAGCCTCTGACAGAGAATCCCTTTTGCTGACTACAGAAGGAGGTGGGAATTATCTCTAGAAAGGATCTCATCTCATCTCATCTCAGTCTTTCAACTAATTCTGCTACTAGACACCTTGCACTTTGTTCCCTCAGTAGCTCAGTGAAACTGAAGGAGTTGGAAGTATTGTTAAGACTGATCCTGCGCCTGAAGTCCACAGGACCACATCTGCTGTCATGTCATTAATAGACAGGGCACAGAAGTCTCTCCATCCCATTGCTCTGCCTTCTGAAAATTTGCTTGGTCAGGGAGAGCCCCTACCATGAAGGCTTTAGAATCTACATAGTCAGAGAAACTACACAAACCAAACCAAAGAAACCAGGCGTGAGGATATATAGCAGGCTGGTAATGGTGTGAATAAGGGTACCTCAAGCCTTTACTTGGATGTTCAGCTACAGCACCAGGACAGATGCCTCTAAAATAAAGGAGGTATCTACTGAATCTGCTGACTGCGTCCAGGTGCTGAGAAACTCTCCATGGGATTTTATAAAAATTCTGCCTAGTGGATGCAACATTACTGCACAACAGATGAGCAGTCTTATAAGGTTTGTCATCTAGTACTTTCTCGAAAGCATGAGCAATTGATCCATATTGCCCCAAAAGCTTAGTAGAACCAATAACATTTTAAATGCTTGCATGACACACACAGTGATTACCTTCTCACGTTACTCAACACATTTGAGCTACAAGGTCCCAAACTGAACTTGTCCCAACTCCATGAGAAGAGATGTGTTTGTGGCAGAAGACAGAACCAGTAAAAAAAAAATTATCACATGCGTTTGAGGAAGTAATTAAAGAGGAAAGATTTTTGCAAGCAGAAAAAGACTTGATTCCCTAAATAAATTATTAATTGGAAATTATTCATTCAACTTCAATAAATAAAGCCTCAGTTTGTTTTTTCAGAGGAAAAAGAAATCCACAATATTCCACAAAAGCCAAAAAGGAAATATTAGAGATATTATTTACACTCAAACAGAATGGATTATTCACAGGGTGCTGAAAGCAATCTTTCCAACTAAGCGATGCATCATACTGTCAAGAAGCCAAGTTTTCAGAAGGGCTCATCACCCAGCAACTCCTGCTGAGAGCAGTAGCCTATTGAAAATCTAGCCACTTCATGGGCATGCCTAAACAAGAGTTGGTGGGTTTGGAAACCTGCCCTTGGCTTCCCCTACTCACACACTATGCACTCTACCTTATATGGGCCATCCCACACAGCCACATGTTCTCTCTTGAATGTCATTATCTGCAGAGTGACAAAGACAACCTGCAGCATCTTCAGATACAATGAGAGAGAATATAAAGCAAAATTCTGGCATGCTTCCCACCTTTCCAGGTTCTTCCAAATCTCCAAAGGGGGCAATGCAGCCCTTTCCCTACAGGCTGAATGCTGGCAAGAAGAAAGTAGCATGACCAGAAGAATAGAATCTCTAGTTCTAATAAAGCCGTCAGGGTTGACATACAGTATCTGCTGCTTTTCCATTCTTCTCCATCTCAAGCAGGATGGAGGGATTATGCAGATGAGCCACTATATTGTGTCAGGCTCAGAAACATTGTCCTGTATGCTTGGCATAGCCTGAATTCGTTTCTATATCCTTGAATGCCCCCAGCTATGAACTGTCTTGGTGGGATAAACACCTTAACAAAGCTGTTTAGCAGATTTAGTAAATGGTTCTGGCAGGCAAAAACACTTCTTGTGAATGGGAGAATGTGCTCTCAACCCCCTCGCTCTCAAAGCTTTGAAGTTTTATTTATGATGTATGTTAAAAATAAGGCACTTATTCAGGACTCATGGGCTCTTAAAGCTACGCTGCTTCTTTCACGCAAGCACAGAAATATCATTCCAGCTGTAAAACCCTTCGCACTTCCCAGCCACAGAATAAGCCACCACCAGCTTTTCACTGCTAGTTCATCACTGCATACCTCCACACTTTAGGAGGGATGAAGAAAAAGGAAGGAAGCTTTTGATGCAGCAGCCCCATTCAGGTAAAGAGAAGCCAAGTGAGGTCCTTAATTTCCCCCTCTGCAAGCTGTGTGTTCTAGAAAGGAGGTAACACAAACCCTCGGCCTCCTAAAGAGGTGTAGAGTCCAGGCACCAGGAGTTTATACAGATCCTGCAGGACCAAGTCCTTGTATTAGCACAACTGCTGGGAGCAAGTCCTATCAATGTTTCACTGCTGTTTCCTCTTCCGCAAAAGTTCAGGACCAAGAAGGCATTTTTCTTGTACACATGTATAATCAGTCCTGGTCATTCAGCCAGCCACAGCCATTGCAGCTTTCTCACTCAGTCTTTACATCTGGATTTCACTTCCATCACCACAACATATGGTCAGGACAAACACTGTGTGCAAGGTCTGACCTTACTCAAGGCTCCTCTACAGACACACACAATCAATGATAACATGAAAGACAGTACTTATGCTCTTTAACTTTATTCCTTTTCTGATTATGCTCTCCCAAAGTCAGATAAATTACGTATTATTCCCAAGAAGAATGAAAAATAACAAATCCTTAATTTAAGAATTATTAAAGTTAAATAGCTTGAAGCCTCTCAGTGGAACAACTGTTTTAAAAAGATTACACATTTTAACCCACTACAGTACTATGATGAAACTGAAACCATGAGAATGCATCTCAACTTATCTCTTTTAAGAAGGTTTCATCCTGGTGCAACCTGAAGTATTACTGTAGCAAAAGCTTGGGCCAGATGAAGTGTGGATACAGTAGAGGTGCCTTATCGAGTTATCTCAAATCCTTTCCTGCACTGGGAGCACCACAGCTGATTACAGTGAATCATGACAGCAGGGACTGCTAAAAAGCAGGCATTGTAATCTGATTGTTGATCTGGTATCTATTCTTTCTCTTTTGTGTCTCCCACGGTTGAGAAAAATAAGAGGTAATAGCAAATCAAAACAAAGAAAGCTTTAAATACAAGGCTAGCACATTACCTTGTCTTCCGTGTTTTGTTAGTATTGTAAGAAGGAATTGACAAATTTGACAAGATGGGTATCAGAAGAATTTGAAAAAATGCCAAAGCTACAGAATCTAATCAAGACAGGTTGTACAGCCAGCTTCTGCAGAAGAAAGGGCTGTGTGCAGGTGGGCTGCATATTAAAACTGAAGGGCAGGCAGTCACCGGAAGTTTTATCCCCGATTTTATGGAAACAGAGATCGATGTTGTGAGTCTCTCCAAACAAATAAACAAACAAAAGCTCCTCCTCCCATCTTACCTTTCATCGTTAGGCAACCCACCCACTCTTTTGCCTCCCCCACACCTTGATTAGCTCCATTAACCTCCCATATAGGTAGGTTAAAATTCTGGCTGATAGCAGGTCTTTGTCATGCGAAACATGAAGGCTGCTGCAATGGATCTGAAAAACAGCAGGCTTCTACACAGCACATTGCCTCAAGAGGCTAAGTCCAATTAGAATATCATCCGAGATCAGTTTTAATTTAGCTTCTATTTATGACTACTTGGCTTAATAAATTAATTTAGTTTACTGTACAAACAAAACCACAAATCTGGGAAGGTGAACAGATTCATATGATTTCTGGAGAGGCCTTTAACCACATGCTGCACAAGAAACTAATGATTTGGACTGTGACAGTCTCAAATAATACCCCTGATTCTGCTGAAGTCTAGGCTTATTCTTGACGTGTTTCTTCAGTGAGTGAGGGAAAGATGACAAATAAACAGTAAATAGAGTTATTAAATAGAGATAAATTAATAGTAACGAGAAATTGATTGTATTAAATAGTGATAAATCCAGTTGTCTCATACTTTGGCAAGAGTAGAACCCTGATTCAAGAAGGCACTTGGGCACAATTAGGTGCTCTTTCTCCATATTTCTGTATTGTATTAGCTGTTTTCCTTACAGGTTCTTTGTCACAACCACATTTCCCATCTAGCAAAGACGAGGTGTTTTCAGGCAATTTTACCACTTGTTCAGCACCTCTTCTCTTCCCTATGATACTTTCACTACAACAACCACTCAGCACACACTCAGATTCACCTCTTCCTCCTTAGTCTCCATCCAGGTCATTCTTTTCCAAGTAGCCCCTGCTCTGCACCAGTCTTGCTAGTCAGAAACCCCTCTTGTAGCTTTCTCTCCAGGGTATGTACCTGATGGCTGTTCTCTAGAGCCCTGTGTCTGCTCTCCAGGAGAAAAAATTGCAGTAGCTTTCTGTGCTGGATGTCTGATGAGCAGAAAAGGCACAGGAACTAGGGAGGAACTTGGTGAGATATCCAGGAATCTCAGACGAAACCTTTAGGAGAAGAGAACTGAGCAACATCGGGGTCATATGCACTGCATCCAACACTCTTCAGTAATTGTGCCTGAGCAAAGACTAAGATTTGAAACATCTTCTGTATTGTGCTCCAGGAGGAGCCCAGCCAAAAAACTAAGTCCCCATGGTGCGCAGTGCAGAAACATGGAAAAAGTGGGGGGAAAATTGGAAAAGTTGAGTAAACCAGCAAAATTTCTCCAAGCATTTCTGCACCTATAGCATGACAGTTATAATTAAAGTCAGTGGTAGGTGTCAAAAAGTTGTTATTGTGTGGGAGCTATTTCTCTGATCTCCATGCAAATGCTGCATCCCTCCTTTTGATTTCAGTAAAATACCTTGGAGCCTTTCTCTGAGCATCACTTGTTGAGTGTCAACAGATACTTTAGGTTCACATCATCCATGAAAGAGTCCAAACACCGGAAGCCAAAGAAAGCTGTACCCTTTTTCTTCTATAAGCAATGGTGTTTAAACAGTTCTCAAGCACTCTCAAAGGCTTGTATTCCATTTTGCAAAACAGGACGATTCCATCTGACATATGGTAGGATCAGAAGAGCAATGAGTTTTCCAAAATCAAAAGGAAAAACTACAGGAAGGGATTTGGAGAAGAAAACATTTCAAAACCTCTATAGACATGAATCTATAGTAGCAAGTGAGAACTTTTTCATTCGAAGGACTTTTAAATGTTTCTATTTATTGTAAATATCTCCTTTATTTTAGCCCCTTTAGCACTGCTTAGCAGGGGCATATCTACTATAAATTAACTATAGCAGTATTATAAATTCCAAATGAAAGCTATGGCTGAGGAAATTCTATTCGAGTACAGTACAGCAAAAGTGAAAAATTCAGTGGAGTTTCTCAGCCTTGATACTACCATAATTAAAGTCTGGTTCGAGAACAATCTCTCGCTGTAACCTCCACATTCAACTGTAATATTTTTTTTACTACAGTGTTCACTTTACGTGAAGAAATCCAGATCTCTAATCCTCACTTTACTGTTTCTCATCTGACATTCTAATTTATGATAGTGCAAAACAGGTTTACTGCACTAGCAAATCAAAGTAGTGATTTTACCCTAGTTTAAATGAACTAAGGAAGCTCCCAGTAATGAAATATTAGGTCTTCTGCATTTCTAAGTTGTAACCTCCAAATTTGATGTTACAGCAGCTGAGGAGAGATGATTAGCATAGCTCACTCTGTAAATATTCCAAAGTCATCATCCTTTTCAACCAACACAAGAAATTAGGATTGCAGATGTAACTCAGAAATGTTATTTGCAAGAGCAAATTAGTATATTTTATTCTTTGTATTATCTGCATAGTTTCTGTTAGTATATTTAAACTGATTGTAGAAATATTTCCTTTAACACTAACACTGACACCTGTGCAGGACACACACATCACATCTTTTCTGAAATAATATCAAGATCTGCCCTGAGATACAATGGATTCCAAGGAGAGCTGGCTGGAATATTTTGTAGTAAGGCAAATATTTTTCCAGAAACTCTTTTCAAAATGTGCATCATATGCAAGATACCTCCACAATTTTTTTTCTTTTTGACAAAGAAGCACCTCTCAGATCTACGGTCATTTTTCTCTTCTTATTAGAAAGACCTGTAAGTTGAAGACACAGTTGTTGATGCTATGTAGTATCATGAAAACATTCAGACGTTCCTGGTTTTCAAAACAAGCATAAATTCTCAGACTTTTTTTGAAACTCTGAAAGCTGCTGTGAAATCAGTCTGCTCTACTGCAGGGATCTTTTCCAAATCTTGATTAAACCTTCTCTTTTCTTATACTTCCACAATTGTACTGGGGACAGAAGACAGAAATGTACAGCAGCATGTCAATATTCTCCTACCCAAAGACAAATTTTAAAACTTAAGTTAACTATGAATTTTTCTTCTATAAAACTGAAATACCACCCCTACTAACCCTCAGAACATTTCTTGCAAACCCATGTTCTTAAGAATGTTTTTAAACTAACATTGATTTATAAAGGAGTTATCCAATATTGGGTGCTAAATACATGAGAGGATCTGACTATATTTTCCAGGAATATCTCTGAATTCAATAAATTAAATTAATATTTAATGTCTGTGAACTTTGATTGTCCCTTTGGGGTGAATCACAGAAACTCTTGGCCTTCACTGATAAAGCTGACAGACAAAAAATGGATTTCAGTTGATATCTGCTCTGTCCCCCCATGTACTCTTTTACTGGCAGAGATACTGGAACATGTGGTACTTGAGATCCACTTCTTTGTTTTCCATATTAAACCATAACTGGTATGAGGCAAATCCATAAACCTGCCAAATTAATCAGTTCAGTATTTGCAGAATATAAAGCTAATCTGACAAATAAAGCTGGCAGAGTGAAAGCACAGACCCACTGAGAGCATGCAGCAAAGCTCCCACTGGTGAGAGCAGACACAGAACACACCCAAGACTACCTGTAGAATTGATGCAAAGCAGAAAGCAATTTCTTAGGATTGGATTTTTCATGGAATCTAAGATGTTAGGCACCCTGATCCCACTGTAATTCAGCTTATCAGAAGGTTCAAGCTGTTCACAAACAGCTGGGACCCAAAATTTCCATTACAGCTTTATGTTTTCTTCCAGCAGAGCTCTAAACTTTCTCTGACACCGGCTGGAACTCACATTGCACTGTATAACAGCAGTGATACTAACAAATATTTGCTAATACTTGCCAATATTTGCTCCTACTGCTTTGTTAGTCTCCTTACTCTAAGCATCCATTTTCGATTACTGCTGCCACACTTCCCTGATCCCATTGGGCTGATGATTGAAATTAACAATCTGCCCATCATCACTGGGCTTCACATAGATCTTGCAGAAAGTGCAGAGGCAAAGGCAAAGTTGTTCTGGTTGGCTGGAAAAAATTACAGGCATTATTACTAAGTTTGAAGAGACTTGTCATTGGACAATGACAGAGGCAATATCTATGTGTAGCCCAGTGATGATGGGCAGATTGTTAATTTCGATCATCAGCCCAATGGGATCAGGGAAGTGTACTGATTTCCACATTGTCCCATTCTGATGAATAGACAGCGGTTTGTGTTTATTCCACTTGCTTGCCCCTCAAAGCAGCAATTAACATTTCTCCTTGCCAGTCAGTGCCCTTTTTCCCACTTGGCAAGCACTGGTTTGCTCGCCACTGGATCTCCTTCTGCACAAGAAGCAGAAGGTTTCTTCTTGGTTTTGATTATCTCCTTATTTTTATTAGCATAGTCTATAGCAGCTCAGCTCTGAGATCCTGGCTAAAGGCCTTCCAATAGCCTTGCTCCCCTGACACCTCACTTTTCCAGCAGCACCATAAAAGCCATCTCACACACCACCAGATTTTAAATACCCATCGAGTGGAAGGTGAGTACAGATGGACACAGTCAAGAGTTCTGGTGGTCGTCAAGGCAGTAACATTTTGATTCAGGGGAAGTAACCTAGCAATTCAGAAGTCCATTTTTGGCTACCTTACTGTAACACACTACTGCTACAAAAGTGTTCCCTGGAGAAACACTTGCCCTCACCCCCAGCAGCATGCTGGCTTGGCTATAGTTTCTATTAGGAATGAGTTTGATATGGGAGAGTAAACTGCATTTTTTTCAATACAATCAGGGATTGAGCCTCAGTCCTTCAGTTCCAAGAGCTGCCTTTGCTGTTGAAAGCAGCAAAGAACAGAAATAGACTCTACTCTCACATCTTCAAATCCCAAAGGATTATGTCAGAAACAGCAGGTGATCTCCAGTCCTGCTCTATCCTCTGCACAGATAGAAAAGGACTTAAAAGAAAGAGACTGAAATTTCCTCCCTATGTACTTTTTTTACTCTCTACTGCCTTTCAGTTTTAAAAAATGTGAAAAAAAAAAAGACAGATAAGGGGATCTGACATCCTTCAAGTCACAAAAACATACAAAAATAGGGAGAGAGGCTGGTTTACAAAAAGAAACAAATACAAAACCAACAAAACAGCAAAACTGGCAAAGAAATTATTTGTGCCTTTTGGTTGTTTTCTTATTTCACTTGGGATATAATAAAGCACTGAAACACCTTGCTCAGAGCATCAGGAATCTGTCCTTATGCTGAAAAAAGCCCCAGGCAACTTGGTCTGAATGTGTTGTTGGCCCTGCTCTGGGCATGTGGCTGCATTAAATAACTTCCTTAGTACATCTGCAATATCGCCACCGCTGTTGCTCATTCTGTCATTTGTTTATGCAAGATACTTAAAACCTTATTACCTTTGTTCAACACTTTTAATCAGAAGTATCACCAATATAAGAAAGGATATCAAAGCAAATCCTGAACCTGGTTTGACCTTTACCTCATTCAGAGCAGATGAGAAACTACCATATGGAGCTGCATTACAGATAAACTTGTACCAACTTAGCCACAACATCCAGTATGGGCTGGACAACTCTCTTAATTTCTCCAAGTGTAAATCACTCTTCAAACTAATGAGGTAGAGAAATTATAGCAGGAGAATGTTATTACCTTGCAGTTTTAAGATATTACCCTTTAAGATATCTAAGCTACAGAAGCCTCTAATTTATCTCTGGAGAAACTGCCTGCACAAATGCTTAGCTAAAAGAGGTGTATATTCATACAAATTTCAGAGTTCATATTTGCACTAGGGAGGAAAAAATACTGAAATATCCTGCAAGGAAGTCAATACATCACTGTAGACAACAAGTAAACCTTGACTGCAGTCTCCATCTCTCTGCCTTGTACTCAGTCAATGAGTATGTTGACCAGACACTGCCAATAGTGCCTGACAGTGAAGGAGCTGAGACGTCTCCCAAAAATCATACAAACCTTATTTGTTAGGCCAGCACATTATCTATGGCTATCATACTCAGTACCAGAGAGGATGTTGTGCCCCCAACACATCCATATGGGGCACCCTTGGACTTGGAGAAACATCATTCTTTCTTCTGGCTACATTCCCGGGTCTGTGCCCAACCCACTTCAGAACAGGGCCAAATTCCTTTCTACCTTTTCCTGAACTCCTTACTTTAAGAGACATCCACATCCATCAGTTTCTTATCTACAGTCTCTTTCCTCTTTTCTTATATGTAGAGGGAAGTGCTCTGAAAAGTAACTCTCCAGATCTCAGCTCTGCTCTCAGGCCTACAAAAGATGCTGTTAACAAAGCAAGCATTAATTCAGTGAATTGCTCTTTGCCATGCATGAACTCATTCTGTTCAAGATTTTCTTACCTTTACTTCCATTTGTTCCCTCCTCTGTTAACTCCTTTCCCAAGAAAAATTAAGTTTATTGAACCTTTTTAGTTCAGGCTTCTGAAAAGCTTTTAGCACCCATGAATCCAAGGAGTATTTAAAAAAAGTGTAATTAACCTTTAACTGTATGTATGAAAAGCTGGAAGTTTTCAGACATGCCCAGCACAGTAAACAGAGGCAGGAATATATTTATTTCAGCATCACTGGTTAACCAGGAACTGCAGGAGCAGACCTCTGAAAAAAACTTCTCTTTGACATCATCCATGGTTAAATGGCAATATAGACACAAGTGTCTCACTCTTCTCTATAAGTGAGTGTTCCATTTCTGGTCTTTTATTACTAGTTTCAAGAATAATCTTCTGCTTTATGGGGCAGGGGAAAGAGGGCAAGCAGAAATCAACATTTCTATTGAATGGGAAATTCTAGTAATTCAATCTCTTTTTCTTCTGTGTAGGAGAAAATAGAAGTGCTTACAAGAAAGCACTAACTTTTTTTTTTTTTTTAAAGAATGAAAGAGTTCAGGACAAAGATGTTTCATTTTTATTAAACCGTTTCTCAATTGAAATTATTTATTTTACTTTCCTGACAGAAGAAGTCGCATTCCGTTTTGCTGAGCCAAACAGACACTAGTCGTGTTAATCCTGTTCCAAGTTCCACCAGGCCTGCCTGAGAGACAGCAGACTTACTGTTCCTTCTTTCATCAGGAGCACGTGGAAATGCCACATGCCACTTCATATTCCACAGGACTCGGATAATGCATCATCCCCTCATAGTCCATGCAGTTCCTGATACAGAAACTTCCAAATGACTAGGGAAAGTGGCCACACAGGAAACAGCTCCACAATTGGCTAGCCTTCTTAATCAGTACAAACTCCCTTTCATTTAACAAAATTAAATACTGTAACCTCCATTTGACTCAGTTGCACCTGACATGTCCCTTCTGAGTCCCCATTTCCAAGCTCATCTGTCTTGCCACACAGTAGTCAAGTCACTCAGGTCCTTGCAAAGCACTACATCACATAGCTCCCAGCACCCTGAATTTGATTTACTCTCCTTCTCAAGGACCTAATCTCCCCACTTCACTATTTGCTTGTGGAAATATCTCACACTGCAAAGCAAAATTTCAGTTTCTGTGGAAAACTATCTCCTGAGTAAGCGAGAAAAAAAAAAAAGAAGCCAAAATATCCCTCTTTACTGTATGTGTAATTTTCTGTCACCAAACATTTTAGGCAAAACATGAAAGCCTGTAGTGTTTTCAGCAGTTTATCAAAACAATTTATTTTTGTTACCAGAATACCCAGCAGTCATGGCATTTTCTTACTTTTGTTAAGAAATTAACTTTGCCCTGAAGGGAACCATGTCATTTTTCTCTACATCTATCCTGCTATGCCACAGAGCAGCTCCCAGCATTACCAACCTGTGTGCCTCTGGAGTAGCCATTCCCCTGATGAGACAGACACGGTGTCCACCACTGGGACTGCAGAGCCAAGTGCAGTCTCCCAGTCTGGAGAGACCTTTGAGCTCCTGAAAGTGGAGACAGAGAATAAGGAGAAAGGTAAGTAATTGTTCTCCTCAGAGTTCTGGTACCAGCTCAAAACTTTTCTGTTTAGGGTTGGAGATAACAGAATAAATAAATTCTTCCAGGAACAGTGTTTTCCTATTTTGTGTTCTTGCCCACTAGTTTCTCTATTTTTAGATACATATCAAGAAATCCAGACAGCTTTTTTCCTTTCCCAAGATGCACATTTTTTTGGCATAGTATTCCAGCTCTTCAAGTGTTTTTCATGATCTATCTCCAGCCTGATTTTGCTGTGGTGTTTGTACAATAAAGTCAACAAAATGCAAACTTTGGAGCACTTGAATCATAAAGACACTAAGTTTTCCATCATCTGACGATTTCTATTAAATCCTTCACACCACTCATTTTCCTGACTCAGGGTAACCACAAACTACAATATTTAAGTTGTAAATTAGAGCCTTTTATACTATTTGAAAGCCCAAATCATCTAGTTGCTAAAGAGGTTAAGTATTTAAAAATCATTTTTCTCTGAAACCTTTCCCATTAGAATTAGCTGGAAATGAACCAGCATCAAGTGAATGGGTTTCCTCTATCATTAAAACGTGAGATCAATACAATGAAGATGAATATCAGTAATGTTGAGTCACCTTTTTTGTGTCTCTGGTTAAACTGCTCCAAGCACAAAATGCAAATGTTTCCATTGCTTCCTACACATGGGCTTTAGCAACTTGAAACCCACCTGAATGTAGTATACAAAATTCACTTGAATATAGTACTGCTTCCTGCGTCTGTAACACTGAGTGGGCCAGGAAAGGTGAACAAAAGTGTGCAAGAAAAAGGGTAAGTTTAACACCACGTAAGAGCATGCTTAAGGGTATAAATAGAAAACTCATTTTTCTCTGTCCCTTTCTGGCCAATTAAGCATTATTACATTTTTTTTTTTTAATCAGGAAAAAATAGTAGAGGAGGCAAGAAAGAAAAACATGACAAAACAGGATAGATAATGTATTTTTCTCCTTTCAAAGTTTGAATTTTGGGGAAGGAAAAAAGGTTAATTTTTTTCTAGTCTTTGCTTATTAGAAATAATCCGGTAACTCGACTCATGTTTGCACATGGTCTCTAAGAAACATAGCTAGAAGAAATTGTTGAACTTATTAAAGCATAACTTCACAAAGCAGATTAGCAGAGCCTTTTCTTTAGCTAGGCAGGCCCCTCAATACAAGTTTCATATAGTTAAAACCAGCAAAAAGCATAGGAATGGTCATACTTGGTCAGAGAAAGGACTTGCCTAGCCCCATAGATGCTCTTGGACAGAAGTCATCTCATACTCCTGACCTTAGGCATCCATTGAAATATGATATCTTCCACGTGGTCCATGGTTGACAGACAACTTGTGCCAAAGAATTTTGAGCCAAATGTTGCTTTTATATATTTAGCAAGTTTCAATCACTTTATTTTCAATAAACCTCAAGAATCCCCACCAAAACAGCAAAAGCTTTTATCAATGAATGGCAACCACTACATTATATGTCAAGTGACACTGGAAATAAATTTCAGTGAAGAGCCATCTCCTCTTGCTTTCAGCTAAGGTCCCTCTGGTTTCCCCAGAAATGCTGACTGGGGTTGTGATTTAGCGATTAGGACTGGAATAGTGGGGACGTGGGGTGAGACATGGTAGAGGAACTTGGGTGGTGCCAGTGCTTTAGCTTCAACATCAGTGGGTAACTACATAATTTCTGCAAATATAAAATCACTGAGACATATATCATCCTGGTAGTATAAGTTGAGTGGTGAGGTACATATTTCTTGCATGGGGGATTGGGATGCAGACAGCACTCTGATTTGATCTCTTGGTTAACAGCAGCAAAAAGGAATTTAATTTGTATGGTAAGAGATAATGGTCCTAACTGCCAGATCCTGAGCCTCTCAAGCTTGATTCAACAAAATAAATTTGCAAGAATGCAATGAACTACTTCAGTCCTGGTCAAAGGTTGTCTGTCTGCACCTTCTGCTGCTATGAAAGAGGGCGTGCACTGGCCTGACACATCTTAGCAAAGTATGCGGGGTTCTGGCTTTCAGTAGTGGAACATATGATGGAGGATTCTCCTCACAGGAGCAAACATGAATGTAAAGTGTGGTCTGGATAAGACCTCTACTGGCTGTCCATTTGGTGCTGGTACTTTGTGTTTCAGTATGAATAGCTTAGACCTAAATATCAGATCAACAGTGAGAGAGTGTGAGAGGATATACTCTGCTCTTCTTAACATTCTGAGAGAGAGGGGACCCCCTCTTGTGTTTTCATTGATACAAGCTTACTATGAGTAATGGACATTTGTTGTTGTGCCTTACGTTGCTCTTTGCTAGTCATGCCTCCTCGTGTGGAAAGAAAGCTGATCTTCCTGCCTAAAAAGGACTGTACCAGCACCAAGTGGTATAATGTAGCCATGTGTATTGGGTGGCCAGGTTTTGGTAGTGGGTGAGCTACAGGAGCAGCTTTCCCTGTGTCTGATAGAGCCAATGCCAGACAGCTCCAAGATGGACCCGCACCTGGCCAAGGCCAAGTCCATTGGTGATGGTGGTGGTGCCTCTGGGGATAACATGGTTAAGATGCAGGAGTAAAAAAACCCTGCACAACTGTAGTTGGAGACAGGAGTGAGATTATGTGAGAGAAACAACCCTGCAGACACCAAGGTCAGTGCAGAAGGAGGGGAGGGAGGTGCTCCAGGCATTAGAGCAGAGGTTCCCCTACAGCCCATGGTGTAGACCATGGTGAGTCAGGCTGTCATCCTGCAGCCCATGGAGGTCCATGGTGGAGCAGAGGTCCACCGGCAGCCCATGCAGGTCCCCATGCCAGAGCAGGGGGATGCCTTAAGGAGGCTTTGATCCTGTGAGAAGCCTGTAATGGAGCAGGCTCCTGGCAGGACCTACGGCCCCATGGAAAGAGGAGTCCACACTGGAGCAGGTTTGCTGTCAAGACTTGTGACCCTGTGGGGGACCCACGCAAGAGCAGTCTGCTCCTGAAGGACTGCACCCTGTGCAAGGGATCCATGCTGGAGCAGTTTGTGAAGAACTGCAGCCTCTGGGAAGGAATGATGATGGAGAAGTTCCTATGGGACTGTCTCCTATGGGAGGGACCCTATGCTGGAGCAGAGAAAGAGTGTGAGGAGTGCTTCTCCTGAGGAAAAATAAGCAGCAGTGATAACACATGATGAATTGACCACAGCCCCCATTCCTATCTCCCTGCATCGCTGAAGTTGGAAGGAGGTAGAGAAAATCAGGAGTGAAAATGAGCCTGGAAAGAAGTGAGGAGTGAGGAGGAAGGTACCTTTAATATTTAGTTTATATTTCTCATCATCCTACTTTAATTTGGTTGTTAATAAATTAAATAAATTTTTCCCCAAGTCAAATTTTTTTGCCTGCGACAGTAATTGGTGAGTGATCCCTCCCATCCGTATCCCAATCGACAAGCCTTTTATTATATTTTCTTGCTCCTGCCCAGGTAAAGAGGGGAGCCATAGAATGACTTTGGTGAGCACCTAGTGTGCAGCCAGGGTCAACCCATCCCATCCAGGAAAAAGCTGCTGAGGTTAGCAATTATCTCAGCAGAGGTGAAGACACTGGATGCTACCTAAATGCTGCTGACCTGGGGTATATTCCTGTGCAGCAGGAATATACCAACCTGGCTTTTGAGCTAGTAGGAATTGCTTGTTGCTCGTTATGTTTGAGCTCCACAGAAGTGTGATTTCCCAGGGGTCTGGCAGCTCAATCAAACCATGTTTCTGAACAAAAGGATGACTTTAGCATTTAGAGACCATGTAAGTACTTCCTTATAGCAGTGACCCTGCAGGAGATGAAAGCTATGCTTCTGGTGTCAATTCATTAATAGAAGGCCTTTATGCCAAACTACAGCTACTTGAATGGATTTCCCATAGATTTTTCACCATGCGTTGGGATCACAGCAGGAAACTTATTAGATATGACCTCATCAGAAGGAAGAAAAAGGTGAGAAAAGGTGATAGATTCATGAAATCAATTTGGACATGCACAGTTGATATTTAGAGAGAGAATTTTCTTCACATGTTCTCCATTTTTAATAAGCCTCTTTCACAGTAGAAACTATTTTCTTCTGTCTTGCCTCCCGAGGTTTGTCCTTCAAGAACTAGCCTCCAATTGCCTAAAGGCAAAGAAATCAGCTATTTTATTTGGTGAATCCCTGACTTTTTCCATACCACTCTGGTAATGAATGACTTCAAAATGAGAAGACAGATCAAGACTTCTGCTAGCCACAGGGCAGGTGGGGTTTTGGAAGAATGTTTCAAGTATTTTTCTCTGTCTTTGTGCAGTGGGAGATACCCGGTACAGTGATTTGCTCTGTGTAGTGTGTTGCCCCATCATCCCCCCCACTATCAATCTAAAGTGAGAGGCAGAGCTGGATTGCTTCAGGGCCTGTGAGATAATCACACACTTGCTACCAATGGGAAAACACTTCCTGCTATGTGTAACAAAACCAGGTAATTCTATACTTTCCACAAGCTCATCTCTAGCCATGATACCTAGTATGCCTGGGAAGGTCTTGTGATTGAGCCTTTGACCATGTCTTGTTACACCTGCCTCCTGCACAGTCTTTCAGGGGACTGTCCATCTGATCTAGTGGAAGGTGTTCCTGCCCATGTCATGGGTGTTGGAACTAGATGATCTTTAAGGTCCCTTCCAATCCAAACTGTTCTATGGTTCTGTGATTCCATGATTGTGGCTCATTCTCACTTGTGTTGTGTGGTTTCATCTGACTCTCTACACTGAAGTTGTACAACAGCAAACAGATCTTTGTATTTTTCTCTTAGTTTACATGAAGAAATTTAGCTCCCATTTGTTCCCCATAGTATTTATTTTTTTAAATGCATCCTCCATGAAAGAAATATCCCAGTCTGAAATTTGCCTGTGGCAATGTGGTAGCAGCTCTCAAAATCATCTCTCTGCATTGACAGATCCATCTAAATTGGTTGCACAAAGAACTAGGAACTAGGGGGCATTGAAGGAGACCAGCAGGTTGCAAGCAATTTGTAGTGCCAGCCCAATGGACTGAGTGGTCCTAGCTCCAAACCTTCCTGTTAATAATGACATTTTGGGGGATTTCTACTCCTAGAGGTGAGTGGGGGCACAGAGGTCATTGCTTTTTTAAAGAGCAGACAATTGCAACAACATGGACATCAAGCCACACACTTTTTATGCCGTAACACTGTTATGAAATTCAGTGCAATGTGCTCCATAATAAAAGTGAACTGAATAGAATGTATTTTACTGACACAAGGGACTGCTTTTCATCTCTCTCCCACTACCATCTGCCCCAATGTTCTATCAGGTTTTTTCAAAAACACTGTGTTTTACTTTTCCATAACATCTCAGATTTCAGTGATTGTACCATCATTTTAAAAGCATCCACCCTGGGAGAAGCACTGACTGCATTAGAAATGCAGAGCTGAGGTTCAGCAGACATGATTTCTAATTCCATCCTTGCCATTGCCTTACAGATACAAGCAAATCACAGAGACATGCTTGAAAAATTATCTCCCCACTGCACACAGATAAAAATTTAAGGAAAAGTAAAAACTGTTCAGTTGGAGGTCTTCAAAAAGAATTTTTTTCAATTGACACATCGGTTCCAGATTTAGTAACTGCAGGATGTGTGTGGGTGTGTGTGAGTGGAGGCTAGAGGGGTGAGAGGGTACCTTATGAAATAAAGCAGAACTACAATTTTAATCCAGAGTTTCCAAATGGAACAGTACCAGAATTGCATCAAAACTATTTTTGAGGGGAAAAAAATGCAGTTTTCTTCTAAAACTTGCATTTTTACCTCAAAACATGTTTTCAAACAGCTTTCATACCCCATATATCAGTGATTGAAAAGATATGGACTGTAAGCAGCTTCTGTCCTGCAATAAGTACTGTATTTACACTGTTGTAGGCTTCTATTTGTTGATAAATGAAGAAGTAGGACTGTGGTTGAGGGCTTCATGTTAAGCACTTGATATCAAGCTGATAGATTATTATGATCTAAATAACTAAATATATTAAAGTCCCATTACTTAATACTAATGACAATGCGAGGGCGTATTTGCTAAACAGCCTTCCTGTCTTCTCAGGCATCAGTACTCAGCAGATTACAGGAACAGAATTTCAATAATCACTCATATTTTTCTACTACACTTCGACAACATGCCACACTTACAAAAGACAAAATACAATTCATTTCAATCCCACCAGTTTCAATACCTCCTAGCAGCTGTGAGGTGGGCTTATCGGGGCCCTTCCCATGTCTGTTTAATTAGAGATAATAACTGAAGGTATTAATCACACATTTACAAAACATTTTTCCAGAGATAGAGACACCCTGCAAACTGTGTGATCCAATGTACATCCACCTATTTATGTTGCTATGACTATGCTGTTCTTGCTCTAAAAGAAAGATATAATCAAAACTTAAACAAGTAATGGATTTTCATATTTAATGGGCTGGGCTTTCACCTTGGAACAGCAACCTAGTGCCAGTGACTCTCTCCTGACTTTCATTTTTCCTTGCTGCTGTTGGAGGAAGTGGGAGAAATCATCCCCAGAATGCTTAGGAGCATGCATACTGCTAAAATAAAAAACCTTGTAGACCTGGTCTCAGTCACACCATTGAATACTAAGTGTGGTAAGATATTTTAAGTGATGTGTGTGTCATTCTATCAAGTTAACTACAACACTAGGGAACATACTTTGTCCTCATTTGGATGAATTAGAAACTTAAAAATTTGAGGCAGTCCACAATGACTAGGTGGCTACCCACTGTTGGTGATTGAAGGTCAAGTAAAGTTTTAACGGGCAAATCTAGCCCTGGGCACCAAAAGAGAGGCACAAGAAGCTGAAATACAATTTTAAATGCAGTCTAAGAATTTGGAATAACAGAATTAGATAACAGAACAGGTCACAAACTGAATATCCTACTCCCTTAAGTTTCTTGTAAATAAGGATTGGGACACAAGACTATGTATATGTTTCCAATAGTATAACAATGGAAAACCTAGCAAGAACAACATTTCGAAAAATGTTCCCTAACTGCTCATAGTCTTTATTTAGTGCTCACATTTTTTTAAACCACCTTTGTCAAAAAACCCAAGTATTTTCCATGTTTCAGAGCCTTAGACTGAGAGCAGACAAATTCATATACAAGTCTTTCCACTGTTTTCATTTACCCGTTGTACAAGTGACATCAATGTGACACCACTTTACTTTTCAGCCCTCTAGAACAGCAAGTTACCGGTGCAGGACAGAAGGCCAAGTCAGGGCCACTGCAACTGAAGTTGAACAGACTTTTGGATTTCAATGAGCCTTTACTCTCTGCCTTTACCCACAGAGGAAACAGCAAATACTACACTCTCAAACCCCGTTAGAGGACCGCTCTTAGGATTTGTACTTCTATGAACAACATAATGCCCCCAGTTAGAGCAGGGGAGAAATTATTTGATGGAAGAAAAGGGAGGGCATTTCATAAAATCTAGAGCATTTAAAAGAAATTTTCTGCGTCTAGACAGCTGAGATATGATCACAGTTTATATGAGGGCCTCACTGGTCTTCAGGAGCCTGCTGAGACATCAAGGAACTTTAAAGGTCATATAGAAAGCCATGCCACAGGTGGCAACACTGAGCTTACTTGGTTCTTTGTCTGCTGAAGTGTTGAGATGAACAACAAGCCTTGCCATTACCTGAGGTGGAGGGAAAATACAAGCCCCAATGGCCCTGTATTACTTGACACATATCTCTGAGTGCCCATGCCCGCAGTCTGTGGCCCATATCTCTACCCTGACCCAGATGCTCTATGTTCCTAATCTCTTTCTCCTTATTTGAAAAAAAACCAAACAAACAACCTAAAAATTCTGTGAAGAAAAGAAGGATCCAGCCATCCCCAAGCCTGTATTTTCACAGGACCTTATGGGAAACTAAGATATTTATGACTGCAGGAAATGCTCAGACCGAGCAGGGCAGACTCGGGAGGAAAGAAGGGGATCCGCATACATAGCAGGTTTTTTCCTCCAGTCTTTCTGCACACACCACACCAAGTTTCACATTGTGGAGCAGCTGTATCTCTCCAAACCCTCACCATGCTGCCTGGAGCTGTGCTTTCCAGATACAGTAAGTAGACAGATGAGAGCCTCATCTGCTGCTGACAGGTTCCACAGAAAAATACCCCTTGGCAACAGGGGGCTCTTATGGAACTACATACATTATTCCCCAGCTCTGGCTTGGGAAAGGTTCTCTGAAACAGTTTTCAACTTCTGTGGAGATAATTGGTTATGTCTCTGTTAATGTCATATTTAACAGCTCCACTTGCTGTAGAACATAAAGAAAGGGTATTACACAACACAAGCTTTTCCTTCAAAGGCTAGAGAAAGGCACTAGAATCTCTCCTGTGCTGTTTCCACAGGACAAGGCTGTTTTGTTTAGCACTGAACACCAACCAAGGTGAGTTCATGTTAGTTGATGAGCAGAAATCATCCTGAAAAAAAGCAGCAAGTGAAGCCCATGCAATTTGGGTTGAAAACCTTGGGAACTTACTGAAGTTTCTCTGCAACAAGGAGATGAGATCTACCCTTTATTTGGAAAGGCTCAGTCACAGACTGTCACCCATCACAGAAAAAATTATACTCACTGTACGAACCAGAAACATCAGTAGGGCTTACAAAAGTGAATATATGCATCTCAAATTGCAGTTGTGCCCTATATAATGTCCCCATCACTAGGAGAGATGTTTACACATTATATGTAAGTCCTGCCTTCATCTATGTCAAGTCCACACTGAAGTAGGTCCACTTAGCAAAAACACACCCCTTCTTTCAGCATATGTTTCAAAATATCATTAGGAATTTGACTGAGATGCTCACAATGCTTTCCATTTTTCTGAAGTCTCCTACCCCTGGATTCCTGTGATTGCATGAAAGAAAAACCATTGCAGATATAAAATAGAAGTACAAATTCACACAGGGACAGTGAAAACATTTTTTCTATTAATAAAAAATCCACGCTCTTGCAACTTCCTCCTGAATATGTATAGGCAGGGAACAGCTGAGGTGTGAATGCTGCCATGTGGCAAGGGAAAAGAACAGAGCTCTCAGCGCTATCACACATGGCTTATTTAGACAAAGGTAAGCTAACTCTTTACTATGAGACCAGTCTCACCACTAAGGTACATATAAAGATAAAAGATCTTTTTCCCTTAGATTGCAAGGCATGTACTGAAGTCATGTAGGAAGTTTTGAAAATCATTACCTTCAAATCTGATTAAGCCAACCTGAAAGAAAAATCAACCTAATGAATATAGCATGCATCCAAAAGCATTTTTAAGCACTGCTTTACTACCATCCCAGTGATTAACATTTGCTGCTTATTTTTCCTCTCTCTTTCCTGGTCTTCTGATTTTTTGCAATTTGCTAGTCCTTTTTCCTTGCAGATATATCTGTGCAGATGGCATAGAAGAAGAATTACCCCATCTCTGTGTTCAACTCAGACAACTGCAGTTACAACCACCCAGGTTGGGAGCACAGCCAGAGCAGAGGTTAGCTGCTTTGGCCGAGGAGGAACACCTATAGCTACTTCCAAGAACATAACAACTGGAAAGGTAGGTTTTCCAAAATGGCTAGAAAGACTCTTTCCCTGGGACCAGCTTAATGCTGAACTGATAGTCTGTTTTTATGCCTCCTGCTTAGCAACAGCAATAGTCAATAGCAGCCACTGAAATCTGCCAGTCATGGTAACTCCCATTACTCTACAGCATGGTGACTTTGTGGTAGCTGCAGAAAGAAATTAATTTTTCTCTCCAGTACTGCTGGAAACAGAAATAACCAGGGGAGCTGAGCTCCACAAGTTTTATTTTATGGAGACCCAATGTGATGTAGGGAACAGGTTTCAACTGGCTCCAGATAAAGTCAATGCCACAGAGTGACTGGAGTCCTGTTAGAGGATTAAAAAAAAAAATTCTTCGAGCAACAGCACAAAGTCTGAGAATCTACTTTTCATCAAACTCTTCTACCAGAGCCTTTTTACTACTAACTGACTGTATTTAGTGTAGGTTCTGGTACACCAAAAGGTGTAGAGCAAAGTCGTTAGAAGATGGATCTGTCAGAATAGCCCTCATAATTTATCTGAGGGCTTTCTTGCATCTGCAACTGATGAACAGAAACCAGAAGTCACAAGGACTAAGAGCTGAATAATATAGCTGAGTTTAAAAATTAACAACAACAACAACAGAAATCAGACTTAGGACAAGTATTCGCATTTTGCTCTGGAGTGAAAAAAGTTCAGCTTGGTATTGGAAAAATATTTAATTAATCTATTAAATTAATCTTTGCCATTTGCCAGTAAATTCAGTCACTTCTTGATACCAGTCTTTCCTAGACCAGAGTCTCAGGGAAAACAAACACTCAGGCAACACGTTCCCAGAGATGGTTTTCTTGAAACACAGCTCAGTGCTACTGAAGACTGTGCTGTATTCAGTAAAAAAATCCCTACTTTCATGGGAGAGAGAATGCATATGGCTCTTGAGGCACCATAACCCCCTTAAACATATGAACTGACTGAAAAAATAATCCAAGATAACAGCAGTAAGTTATGTGATAAAAGCTAGTCTGCACACACATAAACCAGCATGGCAGGATACACATTTTATAGAATGCAGACATTTGGGGATTGCATAGGACTCATGGGATGTTCATGAGAGGATTTGAAAGCAGGGAAAAGGACAGATCTAGGTGACTTGGAAAGGCAAAATTGTGGGAAAATAGAGAGGGGATAGAAGGGAGCAATTTCCTGTTAATAGGGCTGCTCTGTACGCTTCTCTGGCAACACCCTGCTCATGATCAGCACAGTCTGTCTTTTCTTAACAGATTCCGTTTTTTTCTATTTTTCTGGGTGAAAGATTCTCATTTCTGTGTGCATGTGTGAACTGAAGCATCAGCAACTGGAGTGGCACCTTCAGTCACAGGGGCTCATGAGTTTGGGGTGCCAGCATTTGGAGTGAGTGAGGGTCCAACACCCTGCTGATTTCAAAAGGCATCTTAATACCTCCTGAAGACAAATGTCACCTTTGATTTCACTGTGTTGTCACAACATATTATTTGGATCTACCCACCTACAAGGAGAGGAAAGGGAGTTGCACACTTCCATTTGCATTTTGTTACATAAGAGGCTTCAATTACTTGATTATTTTAAGGAAAAATGAGGATTTAAATCTCAACGGCAGCTTTCACTTCACAATCTTTCCCCTTATGAATCTTACAAGCTCACAATCAGATATTATCAAGTGCTCAAGTTGTCTCCTTTGAGAATGATACAATACATAGCCACACAGATTTTTCAAAATTTGACCCTCTATGTGAAAAAAGTAGAGCTAACTAATATTATGAAATACTCAAATCCAGTATGAAATACTTAAAACCCTCTCTCTTTACCATATCAAAACAGAAACCAATTAACATACCTATAAGGAGAATCTATCAATTTGTTTTTTCACTGTTGTGAACAAAAATAACCAAAATATAATATTTTATATCCATAAAATAATTTTGATTATTTCTATATGGATGAGGGGGAAGTCATACATGTGATCCAATCTAAGTAATTTTTTATTATTGTTGTTATTTTTAGTTTGGCAGTTGAACCTAAAAATCAATTACTTGTACACTCTCAGATGACAGTTGAAAAAGCAGCTTCTAATCTTGTGTCAGTAAAGGCTGTTGCCATGAGCAGCAAGATACTCTGACTGACACATAACTAGTGGCTTTCAGAATAATTTGACAGCTATTTTTCTGTATTTTTTTCTTTAAGTTTTTTTTGTTTTGTTTTTCAAACAGGGAACTCTCTTATTATCATTTACACACAGCAATTCCTCTCTCCAGCACATTAGCTGAAAATCTACTTGTTTAATTAAGCTTTAGGCTGTAAGCCTTCTGTTCTTTCACTTTAATAGACTGAGAAATGGAAGCACAGTCTCTGTAGGTTTTACCTTACATATCATCATGTTGTTGACTTCTTAACCAGATCACTAAAAACAAGGCATTTTAGCAAGGCCTGGCCAACTTGAGTCAAGGGGGAGAAGCCACAGCCAGCCTGCTCCTGGATAAACACAGACAACAACATTATCTTCCTAATAAATGAAAGAAAGCAAGCAAGCCGCAGTGCTTTTATGGACAGCAATGCAAACAGCAACAATTATGCAAACAGGTAGCAAAAACCAGTCATGATCCCAAGAGGAAGTTGGCAAGACAGATAAGTGCAGTGTCAGATGCACCTGCCTAAGGTTATCCAGCAGAGCAGGTAGCCCAAAGCAGAACCCACGTGCTGTTTACTAGGCCCACACCACCTTCCTGGAGAACAGTCCATGTGACTATTTACCTTGGACTATTCTAGTAGAAGATAAGTAGATTTTTTTTTTCTACTTTTAATTAATAAAGAGAAGGAGAAATAAAGTAACTTTTTCTAAATTACTGAAATATGCAGAAAATATGTAATTTTCTCTGAATATGTGGGGTTTACAGCATACTTACCCTCACTGAATGGTGCTGTGCAAACACATGGGAAGGGACACTGCTGCAGGACGCAGCTTGATGCCAGGTACTGAACACAGTGTACAACAAGAGAGAAAGATGGTAATTTTGAAGTGACCAAGCAAGGCTATGTTGCACCCTTCTGTTTTGTTTATTGTGTCTTGCATACTTTTCAACCTTTCTGTGTTACTTAGTTTGATGACAGAACTGCAGTGAAGTTTTGGGATTACCCTGGTTAGTGATACGTAAAAGATTAAATCAAAGTGACAGTAATTACCATTATTACATGGCCTTTGAGTATCGACAAGACCCTAACAGATCTCAGACAACTCTGAGCCCCAGGGCCACCAGACAGAATCAATGCCAGAGCTCTTCTGTGCTCTCCCTTCTTGTACACCAGTACCTCCACTTCAAGATTTCATTGTGCCAGACCCACACAAAGCAAGCTTCAGCTATCACAACCATAAGAGAGCAAATGAGCCAGAAATGTGCCAGTAGGGTAGGAAAGGCAGAGGATAAGACAGGACTGTAGTACAGCCTCTCTTCATTAGTGCTGCCCAGCAGCATCGTGATGCTGATGCAGTTGCATTGCTCTCCCCATAGGCCCTTCTTCTACTCATGGTCCAGGGAGTAGTGGCATATGACTGGAAACAAGAGCAGGCAAAACTCTTTTTTTATTTGAGGTTCAAACCATGGGAGCTTGACTGACATCTGAACTAGTTTTCTTTACAAAAAGCAGGGGTTCAGAAGAAAACCCCATAATACTGTGCAGCTTGGAGATAAAATACTCAGTCTTGAAAGAAATAAGGCAAAGTGAAAGAAAATTTACTCCATCCCTGCGTGATCTGTATTCTGTCCTCTTTTTGGCAGTTTTCTCTCTGTAATTCAAACTCTTTGCAACCTTTTATCAATGCAGATATAAACCAAGCGCAATTATTATGAGTATATTTTCATTCAGTACACTGCACATTATAAGTGTTCTTCTATCACCCTCAATAAATCTCATTTTGAGTGAGCAGACATGTTAAGAATTTTCATTTAAATTTAGGCTATAACAAAACAAAATTATATTCAACAAATCATAACGGACAAGATAGTCAAACACAGATAAGACAGCCCATAGCAGACCAGTCAACATTGATTAGTAGGTTTGCCAAATATATTTGCAGGAGATGGCAAATCAGAGAGCAAAAGTAAGTGGTCTTAGTTGAAACACTTTATACTTTTCCATAATCTTAAAAAGAGGCAATGTAGGAGCAATATGTTAGTATGCCATACATGCTTGCATCTGAGCACACAGAGTACAAATCTGCTGGGTTGTAGATGCACTGTTGGAGACCAGGGCTCTGATATCCCTTAAAAACACAGCCCTGTGCAAGAGATTACAAAAGTGTAAAGTACCACTTCTGCAACACCATGGAGCAGGGAATCTTGATCCGTATCGGTAAGGAAAAGTGACCGAAGAGCATCTGTGAGGCCAACAGCCAAAGGCTGCTGCAAGAGCCTGCTGCAAAGCAATTACCTCCCTCCCTTACTGTAAGGGAAGAAATGAAGCCCTGGGAAGCAGCAGGATACTCATTCACAATCAGCTCCTCAGTTCCTCTCTGCCCTCGTTTCTTATGTTCTTATTCAGTGCTTGGCCAAATGGGCTTTTGGGTACTCAACTTGCAGGATATGGAAATTGACCATCTCTGCTCTAATCTTTTATCTAGGCAATTTTCAGAAATCTGAATTTGCACTGATAGGGAATAGTAAATAAATATTTGATGGTAATTACAAGAAAATCTTTTTCTCTCCCTTCAAAATATTCCTCAGTATTCTTAGGCTAATAAAAAAAAAAGCACCAAGAAAGGCAATCAAAGGAAACAGAATATCTTCTGTGCAAAGAATACACAACTAGACTAGACTCCTCAAGCCTGGAAAAGGGGATGGGGGAATGGAGGGAAACAAGACGAGGCTTGGAGAAAGCAAAGACAAATAAGGAAAAAAAGTTTGTTTGTAATCTCTCCCAGTAAAGACACTAGGGGACACTGGGGAAACCCAGAGGTGCTAGAATCAAAAGGAAATAAGTGTAGGTGGTTCTACAGTTATGCATAACACAGTCATGAAACTCCACATCACCTTATACTTGCACCTCAAATGGCAGGATCACAAGTTGTCCCCACAGTTTTCTGCTATGAAGACCTGTTCATGGGGGATTTATGAAACCTGCAGAGGCCCAATCAGCTTGTAGTTGAGGCTGAGAAGTTGTTTTTCACATTACTGACATTGTTGGACAAATGACTAGCATAAAAGCAACGCCCTATGTAGGCACGTAAAGACTGAGACAATCTCACCTCCCTTCCATACAGAACAGACATGGTGATTAAAGAACTCCTTTCCCATGGAGACAGCTCATTTTACACTTTATGTGGAAAACACACACACACTCCACTGCCCACTGTATGTGTAATGATGCTTCTGCATGTAAGCAGACCAGCACAAACACTGTGGAATGACTTGGCCATATTACACTCCAACAGTCTTTACAGTTCGGCCAGAGGATAGACATCTCCTTAAACATTCCTGTTGCTGAAGTTTTTCCTCTAACGTTTGTTTGTAGGCAAATGTGCTTTTTTTGTTCTTTCCTTCTAGACACACAGACTAGATTTTCAAATTCCACCTTCTCTCCTTGTTTCTAATCACGCTCATTACCCTGTGCATTGTTTTTGTACTCTAAACAGCATTCTCAGTCCTTCAGAACAGAGCAGCATCTGTGAAACCAAGTCATATTTTGTTTACTTCATCTCAGGGGTAATTAAGGAAATCTGAGGAACACCTCACCTCTCTGCAGCTTCTCTCTCCTCCCTTCATCACACACAATACATTGGTCTTTGTTATTTATGGTCCTCCAGAGAGTCTTCAATCCCTCCGATATCTGCCCAAATTTATCTAAATTAATTTTTGTAGTAGCATTTGGGATAACACCAAAACAAATGCTTCAGTCACATCTACATGTGCATCAGCACAGTTGTCCGCATTGCCAAACAGGTAAACCAGAGTGGATTGGGATTATTTTGGATACTTAATGTAACTTTCCTTTAAAACAAAACAAGAAAATCATACATACACACATATGACAGACTATATTCATCATACTGTTCCAGTTCTATTATACTCAGGATTATTTTGGAGGGAGGGTCCTTTCTATCCTTTTTATTAATTTCTGGCAGCCCTTCAGTGGATGGGGTGGATTAGAATACAGGTTCATAAGGAGAAAGACAGGTACTAATACATTTCAGTATATCAGTAGTCCTTTTTTCACATATTAGTAGTGCCTTTATTAAATGGGTACTACTAATGTATTCTTAAATGTTTGGCACCCCCCTGTGAAATTCCAGGGGATACCTGGGCAAAGCCTAGATTGATAATTTTGACATTGATTTAAATGTAGTAGAAATTGGTATGAAAAAGTCAACAAGATAAAAAATACAGTCATATTACTGATATTTTTCTATAGCCATTGAGGACACTAAAATATTTGATTTAGCCTCATATGGCAATACAGAAAAACACATATCTTTGCGACTCATAAGCCGGGAACTACTGCAGCAGTAGAGCATAGAAAAAAATTAAGTGGTAAACATTTAATGACACCATGCCAGGATTCATGCAGTACTGAAACTGGGAGACTCGTTAATAATAATGACAATGGGTCTCTTACACAGATGAATTTGATCTCAGAATAAGATGATTCATTTGAGTGGTAGGAATTGTTAAACAAACCAAATGCATGACAAAATATGTTGGATATAAAGCTGTGCTTGTAAGATAGGGAAGAATGTGAAATCCTAAAATACAGTGTCATAGAGTGAATGACTAAGGACCCTAAGACAGAAAGGGAACAAAAATTCCCCATAGTTACGGCAGAGGGAAAAACTGACTGCCAGGTCTTCAAGCAGGAGATATGAGGCAGGATTGAGAAAGTGGCCAGAGAATTACCTGAAATGCTTTGTGTAGTCCAGGTGTCCTTACTTAAGAAGAAGGGAGATACAAGAGGTACCATATCAGAAGGATTTTAGAAAAAAAACCCACACAAATAAACTAAGGTCTAAGGAAAGCAGAAAGTAAGAAACAGTCTCTCCTGTCTGCATGAATTGATCCCTGATAATTGAAAACCTCAGTGGAGAAACAAAGGTCTAGAAACTGAAAGTGGAAAATTCCAGCTTAGAACACAATTTAAATTTTGATCATTTATTATTTTGATAACTAATCCAAGGCTCATGGGATGTGCTTCTGAAGTTGTACCTTAGCTCAAAACAGAAAGCTCAACCATGATAAAGGGTCTCCATAATAAAACATAAAACTCTTGGCCTCACAAAAGAATTGTAGAATTTTTTGAGACCCATTTTCAATAGAATCAGGTTTCATAAAAAAACTACTTCATCACTAGTAAGCTTCAAACTAAAACAATGCACTGGTTTCATTTATTTTAATTCATTTCATTTCAGTCCAACCCACCCCTGCTGGCAGCTTTGCACAACAGAACTGTCACCATAGCAATCTATCACGTCATTTGAAACTGAAAGATCTCTGCTAAGTTGGCACTCCAGTGAAAGCTACAGTGAGGGCACTGAAGACTCTCCAAGTCTGATGCTGGAAAGAATCTGCTATGGAAGAGAAAGTCCCATATATCACTCCTAAAGCCAACTCATCAAGATAAATGGTCAAAAAATAACACAGATGATATCACTTTTTATTGTGCTCAGTTGCAGCTGAAGCAACTCAACCCTAAAAAGCTTAGTGGGTATCTCATCAAGGATGAGAAAGTGACATCTCTGAAGGCTTCTGAGTCAGTCCACACGATGATAAAAAACAGAAAAAAAACCTTGTTTTGAAGTTTCCCAAGCTTCTCAAAACTTTACTTTTTCCTTTTCCCTCAAGTGAAAACAATTAAATACATCAGCTTCATATTCCAAACCCACCCCATGCTGGGCCCTCACTACAGTTTCAAAGCCCCAATTCCCCTGCCTATCCTGGCTTGTCCTGCTGTTACCATGCACAGGCAGAGATCCTCAAATATCTGCTACCATAGGTGCCAAAGAAGACATCTGATAAAAGATGACTCTTTCTCTTAAAGAGGGGAAAACAATTTCAAAAAAATTCTACTGCCCTTCTAGATTCACTTCAGTGACTGATTTTGATGTTTTGAGCAAAATATATGCTTAATTTGCCTCTTATAAACTGTATTCATGTGTGAAGCATATTAGCTGTGGATAACCAAGCTAAAATAATCCCACATCAAGGATTCCCACTGGAGGTGTACATGGTGGGGAGAATTACACAGGCATTTTGAACATGACCCCCACGAAAAGATCAGAACTGGAAGAAACTAAAGACTAGGATTTTTCAAAAGAAAACTGCTTGGTATTTGCTTTTGTTACAAGCTATCCCAAACTTTAGTGGATCAGCTTCCCCACTGAGGAGGGAATATTCAATCAATCTGCAAAAGCATGACAACTACCAAAAAGATTGATCAGTGTTATCTTGACTATATTTCAATACCAAATATTCACTTTGAGTGTTTTATTTTCACCTCTGTTACATTACATATTAATGTCTGATATTTTCACCTCTGTTACATTACATATTAATGTCTGATATCAAAAAACACAATGAGCAAACTATGCCATGCTACCAATTTTTATTTTTCATTCCCATTTGTGAACACAGTTTTTGACATTTTTATCTTCTTAACCCAAGTGAAAACAAATTCCTTAATGGAGGAAATGCAAATTCAATTGTAACTTTTGTCAAATTAAGGAAAAAACAAGAATATGCATTTCTTAAACATTCTCATACAAATGTGATCCATCAGGGTGATTTCCTGGCTCAGTTAAAGGCTCCAAACAACATCTGAATACTGATTATATGCTGAGGCCAGAAAGAGCAAATGGGTTTAGCTGCTTTACTAATATCAATCAAGCCTTGTTAGGAGAAAAGGTGAAGTCTTGAAAATTCTTCAGTTAAAGATGGGAAGTCAGACTCACAGAAAACTCGGACTCAGAGCATGCTCCTTTTATACTGGGTATACCTCAGAACATGCTGCTGCCTTATTTAATTTTTTTAAGCATTTCAAGAAGCTGGGGTCTAATTCCTGCACAGCTCCCTTTGGTAATTTTGAAAATGTCAAGCAGATTGTAAGGTTCTGAAGCAGAAAGTGCACGTGGTAGGTAGTATTATAGAACAAGGTCTATTACATGAGGCTGTTCACAGTCATGCAATAAATCCCACAACAACAATAACAAATGGGAAACCAAACTTGTATTCAGCTAGTTTAACACTCTCTCTTACAGAGGATGTTAATAGAGCTTCTTCATATTTGCATTTCCAAGCATTTTAAAAAACAAAATTCCAGGTTCCCAAGGTAGCAAGCTAGCTCACCAGCAAGGAGATTGACACAAGTCACATGGAAAGGCCTTTCACTCTAATGGAAGCTTTCAAGGATCAAGAAAGCAACATGGGGGCATTTGCTTTAAACCAGGTAAAGTGGGCTCAGCAAGAGCTTTCAAAAACCACTGCTTAGAAATCAACAAAAGGAATATATAGTATTCCCCTGCACAGCTCAAAACCATTCAACTGTCTTCACATTCAGCAAGGAGGGAGACTCTGTCCAGCTGCTGCTACTTTGACTTTGGACATTCCAATCTAACCAATACAGTCACAGACCTCCCCTGCTACAGCAAAAGCAAGGTGCCAGTGAGGCATGGTGTGCCGTAACTGAGAGCAAATCAGTGCTGCCTTCCTTGGAGGATCAGAGATGTTAATGAATAACTCTTTTTTTTTGTTATTTCCTGCTTTATTTTGCACATTTCTTAGAAGAAAAGGGTCATGCTCCCTAGCGAATGGCTATCCCAGAAAGATAGCTGCAGCATCTCAGCAGCAAAAGCCTGCAGCTCAACACCAGACAGCAGCTGCTGCAACAACCTTAGAAGTGTGATTACAAATGCACTCTACCAGTGCAGCAACCAAGGCTGGCTGTGAAAGTATCCCTTTCAAGCTTGTGTATACTGGGGAATTGGTTGGGGTTGTCCTGTGGGGGGACAGGAGTTGGACTCAATAATCTCTGTGGGTTTCTTCCAGCTCAGGATATTCTATGATTCTATCCTAATGCTAAAAGGGCACAACGCAGAGCAGCACTTCACAGAGAAGGACTATGCTGCCTGAGCTCATCATGGGTCTGGTACAGTCTACTCTGGTCCTGTCAGCCAACTCTGACAGGAATCAGTTAGCCCCAGAGCCAGGACTCACGGATACAGTACCACAGGTCTGCTTAAGGCTGCAATTTAACCTTCTTAGCCCGTCTAAAAGAAATCACACAGTGCTGGGTGTCAACTACAGGTACTTTTTAAAAAGAGCCCTTGTTACGTTCTCATAGAAAGCATCCATCCCTCGTGCTGAAGAGAACTAAATGAACATTTCAGCTTCCTTTGTCTCTGTAAGGGAAGAGACAAACGACCTGAGAGTTAGTTTGGGCTTTAAGAAAGTGACTAAAAAGAAGAAAGTATCACTTTTCATATTGTAGTTGAAGGCCAGTATTTCAACTACAGATCAAATTCCTAAGGTGTGTTTGGCTTTCACCAAAGGGCACATATAAACAATAATGTATGGGAGGTCTAACTGCACACAGCTAGGAAATTAAAACAGTCCCTTGAATGGCACTACTAAAACGTGCATAAATATATCCATAAAACATGTGAACAGTCAGCAGAATTCAGAAATCCTTTCAGAGGAACAAAATGCAATTGAGTTTTTTCCAAAGAGGGATTCTGTACAGTTGAAGAGTTAGGATTTATCTGTGTAGAGTTTATTTCACTGCAGAAATATTAACATCATTTACTCCCCTGATGGCTGTCTTGCTCTCTTTTCTGATACAGGCTGAAGAGGACCACTTTCCCACCCCGCTTCCACCTGCTTTAGGTCTGTCTGAACCTCTGCTGTCATCTCTATGCAACAAATTGGATTACAGTTTTCCTGCTTCTCTCAGGGATATGATACTTAAAATTTTTTATTTGCTTGAGTGCAGCAGGGGTTTGTTCCACTCTAATAGCTGACCCAGGCAAACCCTTTTAGAAAACAGGTACTGACACTACACAGTGCTTTTACTGAGAAAGAAAAAGTTGTGTCTCTTGGTGCATCAGGAAAGCAAGCTTGGGCTGTGATCCAGTAAGTACTTTGTGAGCTCTGCTCAAGCTTTCCAGTAGGACAGCAAGCCCAAGGTAAGAGCACTACTACATTTAAAACTGATCAAATCATGATCAAATCATCTTTGCAGTAAAAACAAGTGCTCCTAAGGTATCAGAGTTGAGCTCACTGACATACTACAGTACCCTAGAGGAAGAACTCTGTGATGGAGTTAGCATCTCATTTAAGAGAAATGAGAATTATTTCAGGTAAGTTTTACATGCACAAGGTCCCCATGCTCTTCTCCACTCATCAGGAGAGGGTTATTTCTATTCCTCTCTTCAACACCAACCAAACTACATGAGACAGGTTTTGCAAGCAACTCTTACTATGCTTAACAACATGAATTTTTAGGACCATAAGCAACACTGAAGGTGATGAGGGAAAATATACAAGCATTTTCTGAGTCCTCCAGCTCCATAGGAGAGCATGATTTACTAGTGTCTTAGTGTAACACAGCTGTGTGGTGAAATGCTTTCACAGACAAATTATGTGGGAAGCTGTATAGTACAAGTAATGAGTTTTCTGAAAAAGTTTGAAGCCCCAGTAGTAGTCTCCATACCTCTGGCATTTAAAGCAATCATGAAAAAGGACAGCAGTCTTCAAGTGCACACGTCCTTCTCTTTTCTGTTCTAAGGTCATAGTTTTGATTTTTCAAGTCTTGCTTTACACAGGCTCTTTTCTGCATCAGACCCCTAACAATCATCAATTTCTCTATCCCAAGCAATTAGCATCACTGCTGTCAGTGGGGCACTGCTGCCCAGAGTATAGTGGAGCCAATTATCTTCAGCTATAAAATGGGTTTGCACAAACATGCCATTGTATATCCTTTGTCACCTGCCCCACACTAGATTCAGTTGTTTTCAAAGACATCTCAGTCCTTTTTGCTGTGCTATCAAGCACCACATGGACACATTTGATTTTGTTCAACTCTTAGTTCTTGCATGCTCAGAAAGCTTAGTTTCACACCTTTTCATTCACTGATATTGCTTAAAGTGATGTACCACAAGAGCAGCAGCTTTATACTGAAGAGGCTTATTCTAATTAGGTAGCAGCATCTTTTATAAATTAAAAAATCCCCACACATTCTAATTTAAATCATTAGCATGGCCTGTGGTTAGCTGATATTATGTTGCTAATGGATCCACTGTGGAATATGACACCAGTTGTGCTGTCCACTGGGATTTACAGGCATATAATACACATGCTTATTTCAACCCTAAAAGGCTGTACTAATGGCTTCAGCACTTTTGTGTTAAGTAATCGACATTTTCCCCCCTTGACAGTGAATGCATATGTAATGCAATCCATGTTTTCCTGGGATAATTGGTCTTCCTTTCCTCAATCAGAAGTACGATGAAATTCCAGACTAGATGTGTGTTAGAGACAAGTTAGATTTGCCTGTAGGCTGTCACTAGTTTTCTTTGGTTTTCTATCTTTTAAGAATTACAGTATTTTCAAAATGGTTGTGCTATTTACTACTCATCTCTCCCCTTCCTATTGTTTGACTTCAGGCTTGTGTTGATCAGGACTAAAATGAAAACTAACCCACTAAGATTTTTGCAAAGATGCTGCTGCTTCTGTAACCCAGCACTGACCTAGGAAAGGCAATTCCAGTGACACTACCAAAATCTGAAATGGGCTGTTTTTGTTAATGGGACAGATGCGATTGCTTAGTGAAAGGTAGTACTCATAAGTAATTTTGCTATGCAATCTTCCATCTAACATAAAGATTGTCACCAATCAACTCCTACCATCTCAAAAAAATTCTAGCACACAAGGGAAAGGCAAAAGCAGGTAGCCTTCCAGATACTGCATTCAGTATTAGGTGGCCTAGCAAAGAGAACACATCGTGATAGCAGTGATTAGAATTCGAATGTGCAACTAATCAGCTGAGAAATTATCAACACAGTCGTGAGAGATCTTATACTTTCTGACAGGTTATATTTATTGTATTGCAATTACACAATGCTGTGGTTCCTGGCATGGCTCCAAGGTGGTTTTGACTTCATTACATAGGATAGTGATGCATTCCCTTCTGTCATGCTGCTTTAGTGAAAGAACCCCAAAGGGTGTGTCCGAATCTGAAATAGATCCCGAGAGTCACAGGCCTATTCCTAGCAGTCAGTTATAACAAATGAATCACTAACCAAACCTCCAACAGGTAAAAGCCAGAGAAAGCAATGGATTCTAGAGAAGAAAAGCTCTCTCTTGCTGTTCACTTTTTCCTTTGTAATCTTTATGGGTGGATCATGGTTCTGTTTTAATCACAGATACATATCCCAAAGCTATGATCTACCCAGACAGTTACGCACTGTGCCTGCAGTGAAACCTCCCCACAGAGAAGTTTGTCTGTTTGGCTGAGTAAGTTCTTTACAAACACAAATTTCAACCACCTGCACTGAAAACAGGCTAGAACTGTTTTAGACCTTAGGGCTTGAGTCATCAAAAACCTGAGTCAAATGCTCATCTTCCTCTTTCCTTCCCTATTCTTCATGATTTCAGGTCAACCCCAATGCTTCCTTAGAGATCTTGATGATCAGCATGCACTCTTTCAGAGACATCCTAAAATTCAGAGGAAAAGAAGTGAAATTCTGACCCTTAATTGTTTTATCATGTTTTATCCCCTGAAGCTGACTTCCACTCTGTTTCTGAGCCAAAGCACAAACAGAGCTAAATTCAGGAGGAATTTAAGGCAACACAGCAAAGCATAATCCTGCAAACATATGGAATGGTATATGTTTCACAAAGATCTGGAAATAGAAAACAAAAAAAATAAACCAAGTCTCTCCAATTTATATGCATGCCACATGTAGAGAATTAAAACAAAGAAAAAGTCTAGAGAAGCACTTCCCTGGGCTGCACTGATATTCCATTAAACCCCTCTTTCCCCCTACCCCAAGAAAAAAGCTCTATCAAATACCTCCTTGTGCAACAGAAACTTTGTTAAAAGTGTTCCATGTCACAGTAAGCAATATATTGCTGAGTGTTTGGGGTTTGCATATTCCTAATCTGCCACTGCAGCATGTATGCCTACCAGGCAGCTAGTGTCTGAAAGTCACCAAGTGACTATTAAATTTCACAAAGAAGGTATGACAGTAATGCTATACTACTATTAATTAGATTTCAACCAAGATAATGATTACCAGGGATTTGTCAGATTTGTAAAATTGTAACTAGTATAATTTCAGTGTTATCTAGGGAACAGAGATAGACATCTCACATTACATTTAAGTTAACTAAACATAATTTATAAAAAGGTAAATCCTCAGTACAAAATGAAATAATTTCAATCAAAACCACACAATCTGATCAAATACATGGGGAAGCTTCTCCTTCTAGCTTGCATTTAATGAGAGGTTTCTAATTTGCATAACTTTTTACTAGGGAATGACATCTCCAATTTAAAGTTCTCACATATTATTTTTCTCTTTCAAGTACAAAGACGCTGCCACCTGTTTTGGAAGCATCCAGCTGGCCAATCTGTGTGGATAGCATCATTATTAAATTGTCTTCTGCCTCTTGCTGGCACTGGACCTGACCTACTGCAGCGCATGCTACTTCCTCAAAAGTGCTCAGCAACCGCAGCACCCACTCTGGACAGACAAGTGTAAAATGGCATCATTTCACAGACTTAAGTTACAGACATTCATTATGCAGCCCAACAGCTGCAAACAATATTCCCAGTCCTCTGTGGATGAGGTACAAGCTGACAAGGTGACGTTATAAAAGTGCAACACCTACAATCCGCAATCTTACAACAAACACTCTCTTATATCCAGAGTACTCCAGCAATTTACAAGAGCAACAACAGCAGAATACAAACAATTTTAAACTTCGACCTGAATTAAGATGCCTCTATGAAGCAGATCTGCTGACTTGCTTTATATTTATGTGTGCTTTCCAGGACTTCAAGCGACTGGAAACTGCGATGCAAGACAAAAAAATTGCACCATTACCAATTTAATGTCTTGATTGCACACTTATTGCAATACCATAGCTAATAGGAACCTGAGATTTCTATACTTTCTGCTTGGTTATTAGCACTGAAAACCCCTGTGACTTACGCTTAGGTTTCTCCACAGTAATTCCCACACCATTAGTTATTCGCTATCTATAAATGCACCTATTATGATATGTGTGAATTTAGAAGCAATATGTATTAAAATTCTTAGTACAGTTCCTTCAATAGATACAAGAATCCTGCAGATAGAAAACTCTCTGTTTGAGGGCACATGAGGAGGTGTCCCTGTCTTTTTAATATCATTTTTATTTTCATTTTTAAACCAAAAGAAATAACCATCTCTAGAACAGTACAAAGCTTTAATCAAAACCATTCAAGAAACAAGGTACAAGATTATAATGCTAAAAACCATGTGCCAGCAATTGGAATAGCACATGGGGAAAAAAATGCAGACTACATTCATACCCAAGATGGAACAAAAAAAAAAATCTTTTGAGTGAGTTTTGTTGCATATTCATGCCCCAATAAATTGCTTTAATTAGCTAAAAGAATGAGGAGGCAACCAAGAATGAACATGTTATGCTGAGTATGCACACTTTAAGAATGTCACTAATGTTTTAAAAACTGCATTCTAGTAGAAATCCACACCTACCTAAACACCTTTTCTGCTTTGTGTATGATTCAGACAGTCACTGCTGACAGGAATGAGGGCCTGTGTATGAAAGACAAAACTACTTCACAACACAGCTCTCTGTTAAGATGCCCACAATAATTCTAACCCCTTACCTTCCTCTCCCCTCCTATGAATAATCAGACTTAAAAAACCCAGAATAATGAAACCCGATTTTCTCCTTCAGATAAATGTATGTATGCTGCTGTGAAAACAGATAAGGCACAAGTATCTAGTAAAGCCTAAGGTATGGGTTCTTTATCCCACAAAGCCCTACCACCAGAGACCACCTTGGACCATCTCAAAACTTCAGCACTGAAGTATTATATGTACACCTAAAATGGGATATATTCACTTGCAGCTTTTCTTAAAAAGGTTGCCAGGAGGAGAGTCAACACTATGAATGTATAAAAATGAAGATTAAGATTTTGGAGATGCATAGGCGTTAGAGGCTTCTATCTTTAACTGTCCAGCTGCTGCCAAAATCTAAGTGCTAAATTTTTTACAAACTCTGATTACTTTATCGATTTTAAGTTAAATTCCAGCCCTTACCCTTCCACATTGTTAGTTATGAACATCCACTTAAGGCAACAGCAACCTTGCTACTTGATCACTATGAACCTGCATTGCAGTTTAGAAAAGAGTATCTGCTTCTCAACGTGATAGAATACAGTAGTATTTTTCTTAACCTGCTCAGATTACAGTTCTCAATTTTCCCTTCTACTTCATGGGCAAGCAACACTTATAATGGGAGCAGCAGTTCTGAGCTAGGACTAGACCATTCAGACCTCGGAGGGAACAGAGCAGAAGGGAAAAGGCTGACCTTTCATTCAGGTTCTGCTACATGCTGCTTCTAGGGATTTCCCTTCCTGCTTCTAATTATAGACTTTACTAACAAGCCACATGTGTTTTTGAGCACTTGTTGATGAGTTCAGATTAGATGGGGACATGGCTATTTCCCCTTGGTAGTGTAGTGAATAGTGAAGTAACAAGCCAGCCCAAGAAACAATTTTCACCCAAACTTCCTCCTAATTACCATTCTCATTTAAAGACAATAAAAGGTGATTTCCCCTGGCAAATGAAGCAGTTTGTTGACATCCCTTTGAAGATCAGTTTAAATTAAATCCACCGTATAATTCTAAATAGCCCATCTACACACACACATCCACATAATTTACTTTAACATCGAGAGAATCAAGAAGCTCACACTTCTTATAGCAGTTCAAAGTAGTGCTGTTATTCCCCAAGACAAGTAGCGAGTAGCAGTTAGCAGTTCTCCCTTTCTCTCAACACTTTTATGCTTCCTCCTAATACTTGTTCCTTTGCAGACATCATGCAGTCCTGGCCCCAGTGGGAAAAAAAAAAAGAAAAAACAAGCATGTGGCTTGGGCATTTTACACCCCAAGCTTTCCACAGGTTCCTACACGCTCCTGTTGAGGAATGGTGATGAGCAAAAGAGATCAGTTAAGGCAATCAAAAAATTGTGAGTGCAGAAAAGACCTGGCTTCTGCAAAACATACTATCACTGGAAGGATCACTGACAAGATGATCTGCAAATGTTTATCTGGTTGTCTTCTCTGCTGGACAGTCTTCTAGTTTTGGCTTCCATTAGACCTCTCAGTTATACTGATGCTACAAGAAGCTCTCAGACTGCATCAAGGTTACCTTCTATGATCTCATTTAACATTTGGGTTAACAATCTGGAAAAGATTTCTGGAAAGAGGGAAACAAAATCAACAAAAGCCATGAACTTTCTTTTGGTGTAATCAGAACCAAGAGTAAACTGCAAGCAGCCTAAGAGAACAGCACTTGTAATTGCAACTAAAATTCTGCACAGAGATCAGCTGAACTCATTCACCATATCAAAGTCTAAATAATCAAGTAACCTAGCCATCTTTATCAAGAGGCTGAGCCATGGTTCAGAATGTTTTACAACACGGCTGAAGCAGCCCAGGAGCACTGCCAGAGCCAAGCACTTGCAGCTCAGCGGAAGGCAGCAGTTCTGAAGTCATACGTGCCTGTCATAGGCACACAAACTTTGAAAACACTCTACTGACCCCCACTAATGGCTGCAAGAATACGAGCTTGGACGTTTTTGTGAGCATTATGTACCTAACCACATCTATGACTATCAACAAACCCATCCCCAATTCTCACAGAAGTCAAAGAGAAGTAAATCAAGTCCAAAATAATTTGATTGTTTTGAGAGTTCCAGTTGTTACAACCTCTTGGGTCACAGGCAATAGAACATTCCTATTATAAAAAGCATCAAATACCACATCCATCCTTCTCATATTCAGTTGCATTGAAGTTAGCAGGTGTTCATCAGTCTCACCCACTTGTTTTGTGCATGCAAACTGAGCGTACATGTAAGTCACATCCTGGATGCCAGGCAACGGTAAGACAGAAGTTTCTGGTGCTGCAAACCATTACCTCAACTGAGCAACTCATCTGTGGCTGAGATATTCCAAGTTGCATTCTCCTTATATATATAAACATCCACAAAGAATCCTGAAAATCCAGTCCTTTGTGTCCCAGATCTGCAGTTCTCTGTGGTAGTTACACAAGTTTGTTTGCAATACCTGACCTCTTTCACCAAGCCAAGTACTCTTGTGAATGACTTTATCTTCTCATTTCTCCTTAACAGAAGTATTAACAGGCATTAACAGGTTACAGGCTATTCTTCTTTGAAAATTAAAATATGAATGCATTGTTTGTACAAGCAAGTAAACGCTACATTCACACTAAGATGTAAATCCACTAACATCACTGGAAATACAGAAAAAGAAATTCTGAACTCACATGGTTTGGGCCATCATCTTCCAAACACACTGTATTGTACAGCGCAATACTCCTCTAAAAAAAGAAGCTATCTTCCCTGAAATCTGTTATAAGGGGCAAGTAACATTGCAGCTAAAATTATGACCTAAATAGGCATGGTTTATTTCAAGAATCAAAAAGTTACTGTCCCTAGAGTCTCAATATTATATTCAGAAATAATTCCAATATTTTACAATATAATTAAATTCACTGCTTGCTTAGGTTTTAAATGCTGGGCTGGGATGAAATGTGAGCATGGGTAATGAAATGAGTATAGTTATTATTGAACTTGGAGGATTTCTTGTCCTAGCTAAATTTGCAGGACCCACAGTCAAATAAATGGCGACAAAAAGAGGCACATTGAATGTTAAAAAGGATATGTACAATGTCCTTGAAAATGTCAGAAGAGCCACACATCTGGCTCTGAACATTGTGTCACATTAATCAGTATTACCCTGGCATAGAAGAGCCTATCACATTCCCTAAGATCCCAAAACCTCTAGTGTCTTCAGTGACAAGAGAGAGCAGCAGAAGGTCATGAACTAGTATGGCTATTAGTACTTTACCAGGGAGAAAAAAATATCTGTAGTGGAAGCACCAAATGGCATTCTATTTTCCACATGCACATCCCATAGAAAAGCCCACCAGAACCAAATAATGAGAATTCATAGAATCATAGTTTCATAGAAAACCTATCTTTAGTTTGCAAGATATTTTAGTGACTTTTGGCTAACACACCTTAGCAGGTAGGAGGATATGAGTGAGTCACCCCTGCAACAGGCACTCAGTGATAAAACTAAGAATTTTAAATATCAATTTTAAAAATTATTTATTTTAAATAAAATTTCAAATTGAAAAGCCAACAAATTGTCATAGCATAGTTTTAATCTGTACTATTATTGCAGCCTCTCACAGAAAGCACTATTTTCTCCCTTCAGACTTCAAAGTCAGCAGAAATTGCAAAGTTCCTCTCCTCCAGGGCAAAGCAAAATACTCAGGTCTTTTAATTTCTCTTGCACTGACTGGAAGAAATCTGTTGCAGAAGGTAGACACACAAAGAACTGTGCCAGGCAGTGAGCAGGAACTGAATCACCCTTCTCAAATGTGGTGTCTCAATTTCTCATCTTCCATGGAGTTTTGAGGGACTCCAGCATACAGAAGCTTTAGAAGAGTTCAACTCACAGCCAGCCACTCCTATGAAATCTCCAGTACAGATGACCTTACAACAAACCTGTTAAGTGTCCAAGTGGAGATCCAAGTCAGCCTGGGACCATGTAACACAGTGAGGGAAACTCTTTCAGACTCTAGGAGGCTGAACCACCCTTATGGAGATGTTCATCATAAAGAGAATCAGAGGCCCTTCAGACCTGCATTCAGTAGTTACTGGAGGAGCATTCCTTACAAGCTTGGGCTCTTACATCAAAATTCATCTTTGCAGTAGCATACTGCTCTTTCCAGAGGTGTTCCTGTGTGACTTTGTTGACAGAGTACGAGATTTTTGGTCCCTAACTTAGATTAGAACCCAATTGTTTGTTCCAAAAGACAGACAAATTTTTATTCAATTATTTCTTCACAGGGGAGGGGCCATTTCAGCTGAAATGCTGGTTTGGACCAGACAGCCAAAGAAATAAGGCTTGACCTCATGCGAGTCAACAGGATATGCAGGTTGACCAGCTGCTTACATTTTCACACCCTGGTATCAACAGGTAACATTTGCAAAGTCTCTTACAAGTTATCACAACACTCCTTCTTTGTTATGTTTGCACTCTTTTGCAGGTTCCACCAAGCTGAGTGCCTCAGGGACAGGATACAATCCAGAGGGACATGGTCAAGCTCAAGAAAGGGGCCCATGGAAAACTTATAACGTTCGACAAGGCCAAGTGCAAGATGCTGTACCTGGTTTGAGACAATCCCCTTTATCAATACAGGCTGCAGGATGAAGGGATTGAGAGCAGCCCTGATTTGAGGGTGTTGATGAGTGAAAAGCTGGACATGAGCCAGCAGTGTGTGCTTGCAGCCCAGAAAGCCAGTTGTATCCTGGGCTGCATCAAAAGCAGCATGGCCAGGAGGTCAAGGGAGGGGTTTCTGGCCCTCCACTCCACTCAGGTGAGACCCCACCTGGAGCACTGTGTCCAGCTCCGAGGCACCCAGCATAAAAAGGACATGGACACTCACAGACTGAGTCCAGAGGAGGACCACAAAAGTGATCAGAGTGCCGGAACACCTCTCCTATGAGGAAGGGCCAAGAGAGTTGGGGTTGTTCAGCCTGGAGAAGAGAAGGCTCCAGGAAGACGTTATTGTCTTTCAGGGCTTAATGGGGGCTTATAAGAAAGATGGGACAAACTCCTTAGTGGGGCCTATTGGGGGAGGATGAGGGGTAATGGTTTTAAATTAAAAGAGACTAGATATAAGGAAGAAAGTTTTTACAGTGAGGGAGGGGAAACACTGGAACAGGTGTTCTCAGAGGTAGTACATGCCCCATCCCTGGAAGCATTCAAGGTCAGGCTGGATGGGGCTCTGAGCCACCTGATGTAGTTGAAGATGTCCCTGCTCATTGCAGGGGGTTGGACTAGGTGACCCCTAAAGATACCTTCCAACCCAAACTGTTCTATGATTCCATGATACTCTACACCACACGGTGCATGGACTGCTGCTTAAGACGGACCTTTGTTCTGACTGGCTATGACTGTTGCTCAATTAATGGTCTCTTCTCTGCTGTCCAAGTTCTCAAGCAAGCCATTATTGTGCCCTAAGATTTGTTAGAAGTTAAGTTCACCAAAAAAAAAAAGCTTGAGAACTTGCCAAGTCCTGTTCAGAAACCTGGAAGTTGTCAATAATTCCAGGGTGTTTTGAAGTGACATTTGATTTTGAGTAAAATCAGTAGGACATGGAGCTTTTGAGTCCAGAAATAATAAGAAGTAGGAGTAAATTTACATTTCTCTCTTTCTCTCCTCACTTGTGTCTCAAAGGACATTAATTATACTCTCCAAAGATTCACAAGCTTGGAGAGTTTGCTGGCAAGGCTTATTTTCTCAGCACCTACTGCTACAGATAAAAGCAAAGCATAAAGAGAAGTACAAACACAGGACACTGAATCTCAGATGCTTTAAACTTGGTAATGTATGAGCTAACCTTCTTATCCTGCCCAAAACACATACACTGAAAATGCTTAGAAATGGTACCATGCAGCTGTCACTATTTCACACACACAGAAATTCAACATTTGCCATGACATAACATACAGTTACCATGGATATTTCCCTATTATTAGCATACTGGGAAGAAAAAAGAAAAGAAAAGAAAAAAAACCCAACCCTAAAACCTCCATTATCCAATGCACAGTAACCTTGAGCAATTGCTCTGCAGTGACAGTCACCATATTGGCTAACACAAAAATGAATTTTATTTTGCCCAAATCATTGAAGATGAATAATCTATGCAGTGTTTATGACTAGGATTGCTTTGCTACATACCACACAAGGATTGTCACAGGGCAATCAATAATAAGCAGGGGAGAGTGAAAGTCAGTTTAAGTACAAGACTCTTTCTGACAACAGTAATTCAGAATCAGTCTTCAGTCAAGATTAAATCATCTAACAGAAGAGGTACAAAAGAGGGCTATTGGTAAAAAGGAAATGGGAGCTTCAGGACTTCAGATGAGCATTGCTCCTAAAAAGAACTTAACATGTAGTGGCCTCTTTAGCTTAACTTCAGGGAAGCATTCTGTGGAGCAAAAAGATATTGAATCCAAAATAATGATGGCCCAAAACCAATCATGTATTAGACCAACTGTGACTTAGCAAATTCTGGAGATGACAAGAAGTTCCAAAGAGACAACAGGGAAGTTGTAGAGCTCTCCAGCTGGACCAGCTGATAAAAGAAGGAGCTAATATTTCTTATGCCACAACCTGGCAAATTTGCAGCTGGACCTGTGTGAAATCACTTTCTACTATTGTAGGAACTATGCTCTGTGTCCTGGTCAAGCAAAGATGCTTCAAGGTACTGCAGCAGCCTTGAACCAGAGAACTTCAAGCTACTTTACTATTCTATTGTTAAAGAAGAAAAGCAAACAACACCACCATCCCACCACCCCTGCCCCCAAAACCAAGCCACAACAAACAAAAAAACCCCAGCAACTTGTCCAAATCTAATTTACCTCGAGTTCATGTAGTACAAGTGAGGTTCTAGTCAAGTGAATCTCCATTTCTCAAATGAACAAGCAATTTATCAAAAAGAAAAGGAAAAAAAAAATGAGCCTTTTCTGCAGCGGTGGGGCAGGTTGGTGAAAGGTGTCAGGGAAAAAAAATAAGTCTAATGTAACTCATTTGGCTGGAGCTAGCTGCAATAGCCCAGCATTTCCAAAATTCTCACTTGACTTTTTTACCAGAAGGATTCAAACTGGAGCTGTAGAGCACATTTTGTTCCACAACTCCCCAGTCACAACTCTACCTAGAGGACAGCCAAATTTTCCAGTAAATCTTTAGTCTTGTGCATTTACAGTCAAACATATGCTGTCATATATGAGCAAGTGAGAATTAGGACATGTCAACATGTAACCCTGTCTCCTGTAGCAGTTTCCCTGAATGTCACTGCTCTGCATTAACCATGTTGTACTGCTCTGCCCTGCCATGCTGAGATGCTTTGATCTGGCAAGGGTTTCTCCAAGAGACAAATACCTTCCGATGTCTAAACAAGGCTCAAAATCTATTTTTATTAACATGGAAATTTTACATCAGAAGAAAATACTAAAACAAAATCTAAATTTAGCCAAAAACAATTCTAGAAGTTCTCACTGGAAGAAGTTTGCACTGGAACAGATTGTCCAGAGAAGCTGTAGAGTCTCCCTCACTGGAGATATTCAAGAACCATCTGGGCACAATCCTGTGCAATATGCTCTAGGATGGCTCTGCTTAAGTAGGGAGACTGGACTACATGACCCACTGGGGTCCCTCCCTATCTGACCAATTCTGTGATTCTCAGCTGCACCTTTTTTCCACGCCATTGAACAAAAATAGGCAAAAAGTATTATTGACTCATTAGAATGGCTGATGCTTTGGAAACTGTGGACGCTGTGAACCAGTTGTTCTGGTAACCTGGGGAAGAAGGGGTAGGGGGAAGTGCTTGGCTTTTAAAATATCTTTCTTACACTGTTCTGTAAAAGGTACAGCCTGATTGCCATAGCAGTCCATTTGTTTTGGCATAGCAATTTTCCAAGATTGCTTTCCACTCTTGGTCAAATCAGACAATCTCTGAAATGAAATACTAGTGCTTTGGACAATGACTCCCACAGGTGGTGGAATCTGCCTTTGCAATATCAAAGCTGCTAATAGTTTCAGAACTAAAACTCCCTAGCAGCAAGTTCTGGACTATTTTAAAATACATAAGCATATCCATTCACATAGTATCCTGCTGTAATTATTCCCAGCCTATCAGGTGAGATAAGATGATACTGAGTGAACTGTGGCACAGAAAAATATTGGCACCTGCCCCATCTCACAGAACTCAACAAAAGAGGAGCAAATCATTACTTGTCTTCCAGGCTAGTTAGTGCTCTAGCACTGCAGCATCCTGCCTCCCCTTGACAGTTTTCAAAACAGTGTTACATTAAAAAATAAAAGATGAGCTTTGAGGGCATCTATGTATATGTTTCACACCTAGCAGCAGAAGCTAAACATAACATTAAATGCCACATAATCACAGAATCATTAAGGTTAGAAGAGACCTTCAAGATCATCAAGTCCAACTGTCACCCAAACACCACCATAATCACACTAAACCATATCCTCAAGTGCCACATCCAGACATCTCTTGAACACTTCTAGAGACTGTGAATCCATCACCTCCCTGGGCAACTTATTCCAACGCCTAACCAATCTTTTAGCTGATAATATGAATCCAAACAGTTGCCTTTGCACTGCTTGCAATAACAGAATGCAGGATTAACCAAGCCAGAACCCTGAGACATGTTAGGACCAGGACCCACATGGAACAGGACACCCTGTCTTCCCCAGTTTTCTCTATAGGTTCATCAGGGTCTTCAGGGTGTACAGACCACTACTCATGCACATCTTGCATATTCCACGAGCACAATTTTTCCCACTAGACCCAGCCCATGTCTCAAACAAAGTCGTAGTAGCAAATGTGCATTACTATTCCATTTTTACTCTTGCAAGACATACTACTCGGGTATGAGTACTAGTTGATCACCATGAAGTGTTGCCATAAATTATTTAAAGAACAATTGTCCAAATTAATGAGCAAGGTAATGTTTATTTGTGAATGCACATTTGCTTGCTAATTTTAAACAACTAGTCTCCCACAGAAGGATTCAAGGCCATTATTGTGAGTTAGAGTAGTCCTACAATATGTTTTATTTTTATGGTTTACCATATTCCTGACAAATACAATAAAATCAGATTTATTTTTTTTTAGTGTTTCATACTTCCAAGCAAATCCTGGGCAGATATCCAACCACATAAGAAACACCAGAATATATCAAGACACACAAACTACAACAGAATAGCTGTTTTGGACAGCAGCCCCGACCACTATGAGGGACGAAGAATCAATGCACCAAAACTGTGAACTTCTAATGAAAGTAGGGGCTTCAGCAAAGTAATTAGGGAAGTACATTAAAGGTTCTAATGGTCAGAGTCACTTGGAGTTAATGAAGATTTACTAGTACAAAATACGTAATATTTTATTGTGTTACTCGACATCATCATGTAATCCCCAATATTAGACAAGGCTATACCCACACCCTCCGGGCAATACCATGTAGAATTGCCAGATGCTGTAGAATTACCAAAAGCTCTGACACACCAATAAAGATGAAATACCTCAGAGAACATGAGTGTTACACTCGTGAAGACAACAGTGTTGGTATACCTCAAATATTCCCTCATGTTTTGTTTATTAAGCATAACAACTCATAAAAATAAACAGTGATGTAAATCCAGTTTTGCCATATGTCAGGAGATTGCATCATCATTAAATGATAGTATACCTCTAGGCATAAGAAGATGTGACAGAATGCTCCTCTTTATTCCTGAAATTGTGCTATTTCACATAGCATAACATGCACCTAATTATCAACTAAAACAAACCGCATACCTGGATTTCTAGAGTCAGTTCCTTGAGCAGAGGAGTCATCACATTCCAGATTCACTCCCAAAGAACCCTGAAATATTAAAAAATTGAAATAGCCCTTGCAGCACAGCTAAGGAGCTAGATTTCATCCACCTTAGGTGGCACTCTGAAAGATAGTCTTGGCCTTACTTGCACTCCACCTGATTCTTGCTCATTCATGATAAGTGGAAAAGCTTCAACAAAACCAACAAAAGCATCCTAAAATATCCCACAGACAGTCAAATAGTTGCAAGACCTGGGAAATAGTTGCTTTCAAAATCTCTCAGCCAGATGAAGGATTTGATATTTTTCACATGCTGGATAAGCAGTAAGAAAAAAAGATGCAAACCACTGAGGTAGCAAAGAAACACAAAGTTAGCTTCGACAGGGACCTTAACTACTACCTAGCAGCCAAAATTTAGGTAATTTAGCACTCAGTATCATAACACACAAAATTTCTGTCTATATTCAAGTTGATACATCTTAAAAAACTTCTTGTTTTTAACTAAAAAGAATAATCTAGTTCTTCAGGTAAATCTTTAAAGAAGTTCCTGGATAATTAAGTCTCATTTCAAGAAGTATCTTGTACAGGTAAAGCCATGTGTTGAATATAGGTTTAATTATCAACTCTTTGGGTTTTCCAAGGATAACTAAAGGAGTCTTTGTAATCAATTCTACCTGCTTTTAAAATACCACTTCTACTTCCCAGCCTGCTGGATCTTGCCTATTTATACTTTAAGTCTTTAGGGCAGGGACTGCTGCTGACTGGAATGATAGAGTCCTGGGCCTTCGGGCATTCCTTTGATGCAGACCGTAATATGTTTACAGAAAGAAAAGAAGCTATGTTAGCAGGAAGACCAAGTTTGAATAAACAGCCACCTATTTCTGGCAGTAAATACACCAGACAACAAGCAATACTGTCTTTGATCTATGCTCACCTAACAAAAAAATGACTGTTTTGACAGGTAATTTCTAATCAAGAGGATAACCTGGACAATCATTGTAGCTAAGGCTGGTGAACAACATTTTATTAAATTCATATACTGGTGAATTATCAGCTCTTATTTTAGCCTGTGTGCAGTGCAGTTTTCAGCATTACTGATGATGAAATTTTAATATAATGCTTGGCAGCATTCACTGGCATTTCAAGAGCATCATACAATTGATTTAGAACTTAGCTACCCCCCAGAGACAAGTCCTTATTGTCTGGTATCCTCCTCCTCTCCCTTTTCAGCTCACCTGGTTATTGCATAGAAAGTTGCTTGAAATTTAAGTTTACTCAGAATCCATAGGCCATGCTGGCCTTTATGCTATTGCCCTTTGCTGAAACACTGCATTTCTCAACAGCTTTCTATTACTCTTCAGATTTATTTCACTTTTACCTCATTTAGTGCTGTTATGCTGGGCTCCCTTTTCCCCAGCTCCATACAACAGTGAAAACTCAAACATAATCAAGTTCTCTCACAAGCAAATGCATCCAAACCTAAAGTTATGATACCTTGTCATCCCATTGCCCTCACAGCTAATAGTCTACTTCCATTTGCTTTCAACAGATACAACTTTTGGGTAAAACCTTACCTTCAAAATCAATCTGGACTGTAAACCACCATGTGGGTTACATGCAGAACTTGAAGGCTATTAAAAAAATTAAATAAACAAACCAACAAAACCAAACAAACACACAATAAAGACAAATAAAAAAGTAAAAAAAAAAGGGCAAAAAACCACACAGTTTCTCCCTACCCTACCCTTAGTCCATTTCCATCTCTTGAGTATTACCTGACTTCACTAACATTTGTTTCCTAATATTGAAATTCTGCATCAGATATTGATTTCCCCCATCCCCATCAATTTTATTATTGCAATTACTTGTAGTTTGTCTCCCTTTTGTTCCTCATCAAATGGACAGTCGGCTCACACAGCCCTGCAGAAGACACCAAATATCACTTGGTGCCATGTCAAAACACATCCTGAAATCATCCTAAAATAAATACAAGCCTGATGCCACTCCTGTGGAATAACACCTATCTCTGGATCAGGTCCTGAGGGCCAGTTTCATCCCAAAAAATTTCAGGTACTTAACTTATACAGTCTAGGAAACCTGGAGAGAGTAAGAATGAGCTTGGTAAATTCCCAGGGCAACCCACTGCTGCCAGAGCCATAGTCCTAGTATGCCTAAGCACAGTCATTGTTCAGTAATGATATAAACCCTTTTTGACCTGGCTTTACTAAACAAAAACCACAAACAAACCTCTCCAAAACAACCAACAACATGCCCCACCACAACTCCCACCACTCTCCACCTCCTCACACATGCCATATTAAAAGCATAACCAGTTGTATTGCTGGTATGTTTAAAGTCCAAAGTGAGATCCAAGGCAAATTTAAGCATGAAGAAACAGCACCCCATTGTCCCACAGGTCCCAAAATCTGCTAATAAATGACAGGAGTGAAAAAACAGCCCTCATGTTGCAAAGAGACATCCAGATAGCCAGTTCCCCCACCATTGCTCTACCCAGAAGCCAGTTTCTTAGAGACTTCCAATAACTTTGCTATTTCTACTTTTCCTTCACAAACATCACAATCCTCAGACTTCTAAGCTCAGCCACTGAAAAGCTCCTGGTGTCACTCCTACCCTGCAAAAAAGAAACAGCAGGTCAAGCCTCACAAGTGAAATTTTACAAAAGCACGGTTAGAAGTAAGAGAGAACCCAAGGCAAACTGGGAAGGGGGAAAAAAAGCAAGTAGAAAGGAAATACTCAGCCTAGCCACTGCTTATTGTGTTGCAGAGACTCAGGTCTGCTGCCCTCATAGGGGGGAGGGGGTAGAAAGGTGCATCATTACACCTAGCCCAGTATGCTGGTTTTGGATGGGGTAGAGATAATTCTCTTCACAGTAGCTAGTATGGAGCTGTGTTTGGGATTTGTGTTGAAAACAGTGCTGGTACTACAAGGATGTTTCTCTTATTGCTGAGCAGCAATTGCACAGCATCAAGGCCTTTACTGCTTCTTGTACTGCCCCTCCAGTAAGGAGGCTGGGGGTGCACAAGGACTTGGGAAGGGACAGCTGGGACAGCTGACCCCAACTAAGCCAAGGGATATTCCATACCATGTGGTATCATTCCACTATACAAAGCTGGGGGAAGAAGGAGGAAGTGGGGAACATTCACAGTGATGATGTTTGTCTTCCCAAGTCATTGTTATGCATGACAGAGCCCGGCTTTCCAGGAGATAGATGAACACTTGCCCCCCCATGGAAGTGGTTTTTGAATTCCTTGTTTTGTTTTGCTTGTGTGCACAGCTTTTGCTTTACCTGTTTTAGTGTCTTTGTCTCAACCCATGAGTTTTCTCACTTTGACTCTTCCGATTCTCTCCCCTGTTCTGCTGGTGGGGCAGTGAGCGAGCGGCTGCTCAGTGGTGCTTAATTGCCAGCTGGGGTTAAGCCAGGACACCTACCTTCACCATGCTAACAAGAGACAAGGATAAAGCTTGGGGATGGGAGTAATCCAGACACCACCTGCTAAGACTGTACTGTGATGTCTGAGGAGGGAGAGCTCTCAAGAGAGAGCTATTGTCACTAGCCCCCTGGAAACTTGCTTCCTTGTGGCTGGCATAGACAGGAGGAGTTTGACATATACCTGGCTAAAGCAGAAGCAGGTAAGTCCCTAGGCCAAGAAAACCAGCCTCTGTACTTCAGGGAAGATATCTATACCCTGATATCTCCCTTGGCTGTGGAAAAGCCCTGCACAATGTCCAGGTCCAGGACACGCCCTCACGAGGGTCAGTCTCCTCATCCTCACCCTGGAGGATTAGAAGCAAAAGCCAAGAGGCAAGCAGAGGATATTTTCCCACTAAAGCAAGGCTGTACAGAAACAACCATGATTTGTAGAACACCAGATCTCTTCATTTGTTGCCCCTCAATCTGCTTCAGAAACAATTTATTATCCAGCAATGATTTCTCAGCTGTGATAATTGTCATCAATGACAGGCTATTGAGGGCTTAAAACTGACTGAGAGAAGCAATACAAATAAGATCTAAGCACCAGATAGGCTATATTCAGATTAATGGTTATTTTCCTAACCCTGTTATTACCTTGGCTTCCTGCTGCCCACGATATCACAGATACTCTAGTACCATGTCAGTGGCTGCAGCCAGAGCAAAACTGTAGTCTCAACAAGGCTGTGCAGAGGAAGAGCGAGAGATGTGAAGAAAGGCCAAACTTCTGGCCTCACAAAATGGAGCTCTCAGCAATCCCTTATACCCTAGGATCTCCAGGACTGAAAACACCAGCAGTGCTAACTCACAGTAGGGAGATCACCTTTCATCTGGTCACTCTGGCTAAGGAAACACATTCCTGCAGTATTGATAGCTCCAGCCTGGGCCACGGTGAAATCCCTTGGGGGAAATTATGTTATACACACACATCCTTCTCTCAACATGTCATGTTTTATAGGCCTTAAATGTAGACTTCAATTTCACAAGCTCATCTTTCATTCAAAGAGTTGGAAATCACTCTAGCAAACAAACTATGAAAATCACTCTTGCTTCCAATCGAGTCACAGAATGCAATTACTTTGTACATGAGTTTGCTATTTCCCCCACCAAAACAGGACAAAAGGTTGGGCTAAAATGTAGAATATACAACAACAAATTCCCTTTTCCCCTACAGCACCCAAGACAAGCAGCAGAACTGTTGTACACAAAAGAAAGCTGTCAGAGCTGCATGCACTTTGGTGGAGACAAGTCAACAGCAGCTGAGTTATGGGGCTCAATACTAAGTACGCTAGCTGTAAGTCAGCAGTGCCACTGGGCCACTTATTGAGGCATTGGGACATCTGGTCCCAAAGCCCCCTTTTTCCTGAAAACAGTGCAAATGTCTCCTCCTGTGAAGACAGACCTCTGGCTGCCAAGGGACAATATCAAACAGCTAGGTTCAGTTTTCAACCTGACCCAAAAGTTACACTTCCCCCAAATGAGCATAAAATTGGGAAGGTACAAGGAACAGCCCTATAAAACGAGAAGTTATAAAACTATTGGACTACTGAAAAGGCAGCTAGACACATAAAGAGACTTCCGCAGAAGCTGTCAGCACTACCTCTGCAGACCTGGCATAGGTTGAAATATCAGCCACAATGACTAGATCTGACACAGGACCTGACCTTTAAATGTGTGTTTGGAGCAGGAGCTTGTCTCAGAGCTGGTAGGAACACTTTGCCATCTTCCCTGCACAGAACTACTGCAGAAGAATTAATTCTGTTGTCTTTCCACTTCCACAAATCCACATGGTCATTAAGAAAGTGGAATTGAAGTGCCATTCCCAAAGATTCTCAGGTGAGTAAGCTAGCATGGCTAATGACTTTTTAATATCTTTTTATGTCTTCAGGAAAAGTGATATAAGGAATGTAGTATTTTGTTTTGCAGTTCTATAAACCCATTTGTTTTTGTCTCATTTCGGAATCCCTCTTGGAGTAGCTCTCCCATTGTGCTTATTTTGTATTTGTTGAAATTTATATCCATCTATTGTCCTAGTAACAGGGTTGAAAGCCAGGAAGCATATCATCTTTCTGTTTCTGAGAAGTCATTTCTTTCTGGCTAACCTGGTCTCTCTGACCCAGAAGAAACTGTATCATCATTGAATTAATTTTCCTCAAAAAAAGAAAAACAAGCCTAAAATGAAATAAGCCAAAGGGAACTGTGTAGAATAGGAATAACAGCAGACTGATATGCTCATTTTATGTAACTATTTCTGCTCTTTTATGAGCCAAGTAAATTATTCTTCTTCCAGTTCCTGTGGCTTGTTAAACATTAGAGGTGTTATTATAGCTGCAGCCAGAAGAATCTTATTTCAATAGTATTTAAATATGTTAAGGGTCTTTGTTAAAGAAATGTATCTGTGCTTAGATAGAGTTACTATTAAGTATAAAACAAAACCAGCCAAATATAAACTGCAAAAGAATTATAGTCAAATGAATTGCAGGAGGTAAATGTGCTTCATAGAAAGTAATACAAATGCTATCATTCAGACCAGAGACTACATTAGAGGAATTAGAGAGAGATTATTGTTCATTAGGATTTTATACTGAGACTCTTATGAACATTTAAGCAGGCCTGTTCACAGCATTAAAACATCCTCCTTAGACCAGTTCAGAAAGGAAATAGTAGGACACAATTATCTAACAGGCTTTATTTTCAAGCTTATGTTACAGGCACCTTGCAACCTACTATACTGAAGGAATAAAGCTGAAAATTGGTATCTGACTATTTTATCACCTATTTAGAATCCTGAATTTGCCACAGCTGTATATGACATGTTTTTCTTATCCCTGTGGTAGAGCAGACCAATCTTACTAAGTGTCATGGATTAACCCCAGCCCCGTGCAGCTGCTCTCTTGCTCCCCACCAGTGGGGTGGAGCAGAGAATCACAAAGGTAAAAGTGAGAAAACTCATGGGTTGGCATATAGACAGTTTAATACATAAAGCAAAAGCTGTGAACACAAGCAAAGTGAAACAAGGAATCCATTCACCACTTCCCATGGTCAAGGATGTGTTTAGCCATCAACACGAAAACAGGGCTCCATCAAGTGTAGTGTTTACTTGAGAAGACAAGTGCCATCACTCTGAATGTCCCCCTTTCCTTCTTCTCCCAGCTTTATGTGCTGGGCATGACACCATAGAGTGTGGAATATCCCGTGGGTCAGTCAGGGTCAGCTATCCTGGCTGTGCCCCCTCCCAGCTTCTTGTACACTTCCAGCCTCCTCACTTTTGGGGTGGGATGACAGGGAGAAAAAGATTTGATGCTGTGTAAGCGCTGCTTAGCAGTGTCAAAAACATCCTGGTGTTATCAACACTGTTTTCAGCACAAATCCCAAACATAGCCCCATACGAGCTATTGTGAAGAAAATTAACTCCAATTAATAGTGCCCCTCAGGTCACTTCAAAGGAAAGCACCACTGGACACATCAATGCAGAGACTATACAGCCCATATGGCCGTTATCAGGACTTGCAAGCACCACTCTAAGAGACAAGCGAGACCTTCACTAGCAGAAGAGAAACTTCCTCAGGAATAACAACTCACACAGAGGCAAATCTCCGAGCATTGCCACAAAATGGCATCAGTGGATCCCTCTCTGGCACAGACAAAGGAATAATCCTTTAGGGTGCTGACATTTGCCATGCCAGGAGTTTCCCCTAGAATTATCTTTAGCTAGAAAAATTTATTAGGCTCATCCTCTGTTCTTAAACTTTTTGCTACAACGTAACAAATCCCCTCTCCCTGTCTCCACCTATATAAATTCCCTCCCTACCTCCCCTGTAGAGGGGTGACTTTCGCTGTCTTGGACACCAGCTACTGATCTTCCCTCCTGTGCTGCTTTCAGCAGGGATAGATTTAATTTTCTTCCTAGTAGCTGGTGCAGTGCAGTGTTTCAAATTCAATGTGAGAATAATGTTGATAATACACTGATGTTTTGGCTGTTGTTCAGCAGTACTCACTGTAAATCCAGGACTTTTCAGTTTCCCATGCTGTGGCAGTGAGGAGGTGCACAAGAATGCAGAAAAAAATATGGCCAGGACAGCTGACCCAAACTAGCCAAAGGGATATTCCACACCATAAAACATCATGCTCAGTCTATAAACTGGGGGGAGTTGGCTGGGACATACCAATCGCTTCTTGAGGACAGACTGGGCATCAGTCAGTGTGTGGCAAACAGCTCTATTGTGCATCACTTAGGTTTTGTTCTTCTCTCTCTCTTTTTCATTACAATTCATAGAATTAAACAATAGTTTGAGTTGAAAGGGACCTTTTAAAGCTGTCATCATCATCATCATCATCACCATTATTACATTTTATTTTCTTTCAATCATTAAACAGTTCTTATCTCAACCCACAAGATTTACTTTTTTGTTTCTGATTCTCCTCCCCACTGGGGGGCAGGTGGAAAGGTGAGAGGCTACATGGTGCTTAGTTGCAGGTTGGGGTTAAACCACAACATCTCCACGACAGCTCTTCTCTGAGAACTAGAGACTACCCTGGCTCTGGGATGCTCCCACCAGACTTTTCAAGGTTGCACATAGGCCTAGACAAAGCCAACATTGTGCCAGCTGAGGGAAAATAGCTCCTGTCTCAGATACGTTTTTTCAAGCAGCTTATTCCTTCCTCTTTGTGAACATGTGCTGACAGCAGGTCTCTCTGTCTCAGTTTCAGCATCCCAAAGAAGGGTGTTGGTCTGCAAGCAGGAACTGTCTGCTGATCATTCAGGGGTTTTGTGATGATGTGGAAGACGTGGCATTAGTGAGATCCCAGACAGAGGTAGTTCACACAACATCTCTTACTCTTCAGTCTTTCAAAAAGCTACCTACCAGACTGTGGACAAAAAAAAAAAATATCTCAGAATCCAGCTGACTGCTACTTAGGCCCTCTATAAGCAGAGACAAAATAAAGGACCCCTGTTTCAAAGCTCACCCTTGCAAAGTAAATGCTTATACATCTCCTACCACCTGATTTCTCAATGGTCATTCCCACAGAGAGGAAATTATGGCCTTCCTCCCTTCCTACTGTGCTAACTGATGCTGTCAAACTGAAAATGGTCTGCTAAATGCCCTTCCAGAACTAGTCAAAGAGGAGTAATCCGATTCCTCCTTCTGCTTGTCCTATCTGCACTTCTGCTGACCTATTGGGGATTTAATGATGTGACTGCAGGGGATTCATATATGTCCTATAGGAAAGTCACCTCAGCCCCCCTTGTCTGTTAAGCTCCTATGAGGAAAGTAGTGATTATGGTTTGTAAGCTAAACTCTCCTCTGTGCCAGCTTTCACAAAAAAAGCTGTCAAAGCAGCATTTCCATGAATTCCTGTTCAATAGGTTTGTTGGTTTTTTTTAATCTTATGGTAACACATCAGAAAGCTTTATTCCACAGGATTTATAAAGCACACTAGCCTTGGTTGGTCCTGTATCTTTCTCTGGCATTAACATAAATGGGGTTAAAAGCTGTTGTATCAACAGTTCTTAATACCTCCTTTATAAATCATCACACAAGAGACAAAGTAAGGTAATGTCAGATTCCAGAGACTTGTACTTCCCACTGTAAAGCTGGAATGCTAGAGCACCCTCAGTCATTGTAGAAAATGTCCACTGTAAGTACACTATTAAATTGTTTTGCATTTAAAATGTTTCACTTCAAGGGCACTGTACACAGTTATTGGTTCCATCCATTTGCTTCAGTGAATTTTCTGAGCAAGTACCCCCAGTGTGATTGTGCCACAGTTCTCCTCCATCTGACTCCAGACCTTGCTTTTAAGATGTGGTTGGCTCCTAAGTATGCTTACCTTTAAACATGTTAGAGAACAAAAGATCGATACAAATTAGATCACTCTGTATTAAGATACCCCCACCACCCCAAAAAAATCCGTTATATTCTAATCTTGTGATTCAGTGTAATTATGTAATGCTAGTTCAGTAATGAATACACTGACAGGTTGACATTAAAGCCAAGTTTGAGCTATTCTAGTCTGTAGCATAATGATCACATGCCCAATAATAAAATCAAAGCAGCCTCTTGGAATTGTACCCTCAAATTCTAAAAGCATTCCTCAGACCATCTCTGCTCTAGAGAAAAAATGACTTAAAAGGAGGAAGAGAGGCTGTATCATTCCCCACAAAAAATTGTTTTGCCACCGTATGCCTTTCCTCTTTTTTTTCCTTTCAAAATACTTCCATCTGCCTCCTGCAGAGCTTGCTACAGCATCCCTGTGTGTAAATAGCATGCTCCTCTATAATTAGCTTCCTCCTCTGTGACTTAATCAGTGATATTGTAAACCAGACACTGTGATAATTTGATCAGCTCAGTGGCAGTGAATTGTACCATGACTAAAAAGTCCAGACTGGTTGGAACTCTAGGAGAAGCATCTGTTTGAGGGGAATGGTGATCTAGTCTTTAGGTTAAGAGCACATGACTGCATTTAAATCCTACAGTTAATCCCAGTTCCTATTCCTCACAGACAGTCCTACTCCCTAGAGTGAAGAAACACGCAAGCTTTCTCTCCTCCTGTGATATCCATTGATTCTTAGCTACTCTATGCAATGCTTATGGAGGAGGGGGGATATTGCTATATCCACTCCAAATGAGATTGTATTCCCATGATTAAATGCTTTTCAAAGAAGTAAATTTGGGGTTCAGAGCTTTTCATGCAGGAGAGCACAAACCCCCACATTTCTCCTAGCTGTATGAGTGGATGGGCTGGTACCAAGAGAAGTAAGTTTTTCTCTTGTCCTAGAAAAATGAAAAAGGACAGTAGTGTCACTGGATTTTGTTGGGCTCGGTGATCTCAAAGGTCTTTTCCAGCCTAAATGATGCTATGCCTTTGTGCAACACATAAACTGCAAGCCCCACATTTGGGTCAAGGTAGTCAAAGGGATACCTTTGCTGTGCATAAGCGATACAGCCTTCGGAGAACTCCCCTTCTATCAGGTTTTTACAAGAGCAAAGCTGGGAGTCCAGTAGGTGACTGGGCATGCAGAAAGAAACACTGAATTTCTTTTGTATTAGAGGAAATTCGTGTTCCAGGATACTCAAGCTATGTGGTTACCTCGGCCTCACCAGCTCCTCACTGAGTCCACCACTGCTAGTTTTAGGCAGCATGTTGCAATCTCTACGTAATCTCTAATCATTTGGACAAGGTATGAACAAGTGGATTTGTTTAGTCCTCTTTTCCTTTCAAGACCTTTCAAAACATCCAGCAGGTCTCTATTTTGCAGTAGGCAGCTTTATGGCCTCTGGCTTTGAACCACCCATAGTAAGACATCCATGAACCTCAAAGTTTCCTTCTGCAGCATCAGTTTTCACTAAACTGTTAGTACATGCCAATTGAACTCCATAATCTGCAACTGAGTTCTCATGCTGGATTGTGTACTTAAGCTGAGAGTTGCTTCCATAATTCGCCTTTCAAACCCCCCACCCCATTCCAAGTAAGCCTGATTTTCTGTGTGTGTTAGCTCTGGGCTTGCCTGTGTATGCTTACATGGAGGTAGCAAACTTGTTTGCCTCATGCTGCTAATTACTTTGCAACATTTACTGCTGAAGCTCTCAATCAATGCTCTTGCTGAAAAGTAGTGTTCACTCTTTTCTGTATGTCACCTGGGTGTGAATTTCAGAGCTTATGATATGAGCAAAGAAGAAAAAGCTGTGCATTTCTTTCCAGGGAATTTTGCTGAGTCTATTTAGCAGTGAAGTACCAAGATACTTCTAGGAGTAGCAAAGGATGAGCTGGATAAGAGGAAATGACCATGCACTGTGTAGACAATACATGAATAGATAAGAAGCCAAGCCAAGGTGGAATTATGTTACACATCTAGGAAGACAGAAGAGAGATTCCACGGCCACACCCAGGGAAGAAATATGAATAGGCAGCTGATGCAAGTGGTACAGTGCTGTCCCAGCACAGGGGTAAAACACTAGTGGGCAGCATTGACAGATTACCTGATAGATGGATAAATGGAAGGTAATGGGTAAATCTAATCTACCTCTACAGAGGTCAAATTCTGCTTCCAAGGATTCATATGGTACAGTTCTGGCTTCTTGCCCTATCAACAAGCTCAAATGAAAACCTTCCTAAAGGGGGCCATTTTGTTCAAGGATTTGTCCTTTCCTTGTGGCAGCAAAACAAACAGTGCCAGTTGGATTCAGGCTGTTGGAGCTGCCATTCAGTCCATGAAATGGCATAAACAGGCTGCTCCCAGTGTACTGGGACTGGTGGAGGTGTTCACAGCCTGCTTTAAAAACCAGAAAGAACTGAGTGGTGATAAATATTCAGTTTGCCTGTGTATGAGGGGATAGGTAGGGATGTGTGTGTGCAAAACCACTTATAGACCTTATTGTTTACCTAAGAAACGCTGATGCGAGGATGCAGGGCTGGACACAATTTCTCCCTGAAAAGGCTTTTCCCAGGGCCCCTGTTCTGTGGTCCCAGTGCACAACCCAAACCTGGCTTCCAGAGATACTGTCAAACAGACAGGAGCAGCAGAGAGTGGTGGAGCCTCAGCCTCATCAAGAAGAACTGCAGCATGACATACAGTCCCCTGTGGCTTACAAAACAGATTAGATAAATCAGAAGCATTTCAAAATTCACAGTATCTCCAGGAACAGGCACCTTGCCCAATATCACAGTATTTTTCCTTACTTGAGATTCTTATCCTGAAAAATCTCTCCTAATTTCTGTGCTTGTTTTGTACAAAGGCAAGACAGCAAATTCTGTCTTGCTTTCAGTGCTTTGCTCCTTTGCCATGATGGGAGTGTGTTGCTGCAGAGCTTTGAAAAAAAACACTGGAGGAAGTTAGAAGCAGAAATACCACTGAGAAATGGTGAGCTTGGCACTCCTAAATCCTTTGGCAGCCACTGGGAAAATTGCCCAGCATTAATACAGACCCTGAATGCTCAAAGGACTTTGTCACTGAAAGAAGCATTGGGATGTCATGCTGGTGCATCTCCATTGTATAAAATACCAGCCAAAATGACAACCCAGCCCACCTCATTGAGGAAAAGGGAAAAAGAAAAACTCAACCTGAAGAAACTTGTCTTTTCCTGTCTTACTTCAGCAAACAAATTAGAGCCTGTGCAGTATATTTATGCAGTGGAATTTTTAGAGAGGCTAAGGCTTATCCTTGTAGTAAGTCAGTCACAACAACAGCACCCCACCAGTGAGCTTGCATATGGACTAAGTACTGTTCCAAGCAAGTACTTTTACTCAAGGGATGTTATGTGGGAGCACTTAGGAGCTGTCACCAGTAGAAAGATCCAATTTTGGGTCCTTAAAGGATTCTTGAAATGTGTTCTACATATGCTAGGCCTTAAACTATTTGCCACAAAGCTTCTGCCTAGCTCTGCATCTTGCAAATGAAAAGCAGTGTTTGTAGGAAATGTCTGACACCACCACTAAAATACTACATGCAGCCATTTTTACATTGCAGAAAAGATTCTGAAAAGTCGGAGAGGAAGCAGAATTTTGTAGTCAGAGGAATAAAAATAAATCTTGCTTCAAGAGGTTTAATTTAATGCACTCTGTTTAAATTACCAAAACAAAGATCAAAAGTTGATTTAAGAATGGAATAGCTCAATGTGGATAAAGTTCTGGGTACTGAAGACACAATTAACTAATTCAGAAAGATGTAAAAAGGCAACAGCTGAAGCAGAAGTGGGATAGATTCAAATTAAAGAGGGTACCACTTTTGACAGCAAAGGAGCTTAACTATTGCAACAAAATATTGGGGCAAAGGTAGTTATCATTACATAAGTTCAGATCAAACTTGCATTTCTGACTGAGGAATTGTTTCTATTACTCAGGAATTTCTGTTAATAGCAGAGGAGGACTACATACTGTAGGTCTTGTAATATACTGGGGTGCAGACCAAAGTATCTATCAACAAAATATCTGTACTGAGGATCCTTGCTAGGCTCCACAAGATTCCCAGATCCCATGACTTAAATTCTCCTAGCATATTTATTTCTGTTAAGTCCTTAAGTATCCTGTCCTTCAGTTGGCTGACATCTCATCTCCATCACATAGCCTACTTGAGCACCACTTGGAGAGGGTGTCCTCACTAGAAGGGCAGCTTTCAATTTGACAAAGCAAAACCACCTGTCATCAGGCATGAAATAGTCACATAGAAAGCTGGGTTTGAGCTGAAATCATAATTTCTGTTGGGGCAATACTTATATCATTATTTTGCTAAAGCCATCAAGTATTGCAAATTCCTTTAGAACTGCATGTTTTGGAGCCTCACTGCCTCAGGTTCCTTCAGCAAAGGAAGCTTGAATGATAGGAGTCCATCTACCAGGCAAGTCCCACAGCAAACCCTGAAACCGAGCTCCTTGTCTGGCAGATCACTCTTCATATTCATATCATTCTGTAGTGCCATAACTTCTGCTGCATGGCAGGGGATCTTTTTTCCTTTAAGTGCATGAAGATAACTTTGGCAGGTAACCATTACTCTTCTCTGTCTAAATTCTAATACATCATGGCTCCAGTGTCAGATGAGCACAAAAAACAGGTTCATGTGCTGTTCAGCAGCTATTGCACCACATTATGAATTCATCATATTCATTTAAGCAATACTTTCATATGTAGTGTGGAATGCAAGTGCTTTATGTATCACACCACATTTTTATCATACCACTCATAGTTTAATTCACTATCAGCAAAACAAACCTTTTGCAATATTTTCCCCTCTATCTATCTGGATATTGAATTTCGACAAAAGGGAGGCGTTCCCTAAAGATGATCTCTAAATGATTGCAGAAGAAAGCATAGTTAGGTTCATCTTTTGGAGTAGCATGAAATCATCTGCATGTACTTAAGACTTCAGCAACGTTTAAATACTTTGCTGAATAAAAATTGATGGATAAGTCAGACCTGAAATGAATCTGTCTTTCAGGTTGCCACACCGTTGGTACATCAGCACTCTGGTCCCAATCTGTAAGTATTGCTGGCTATATTCAAGTCCCAGATCTCTTTTCCACTGCCTGTATAGAACAATGCAAGGGAGGGTAAGTCCTGCTGGCTGATTTTGTGTCATAAAAGCTATTGAGAGAGTTTCACCACAAACTGAAATGCTTGAAGGGAGTTTGGCATTCAAGCATTCAAAAAAAAATATTCTGGAGGCTGATTGCAGCATCCTGATAGACATCCAAAACAATTCCAAGTAATGCACAGTATAGGACAAACACTTGCACATCAGCCCAATTAATGGTATACACAGATGTGACTGAAGTTTGATTCTATTACGTATGTCAAGCAAGAGTTTAACAGACATTCCATAGCCAAGCCATTTTAGAGATAATACCCTCCTTCAGTGCTGCCTGCTACAGAAAACGTAGCAAATGTGTTCTATTTTATTTTTTCCCTAAAGGTATGCAACAAAAAAACCCCAAGATAAACCTTGATCATAGGAAAATTCAGCTCTGAAGGGACTGAAAACACCATTTACTGCTCGTATGATTCCCCTGTAGTAGCCAAGAAGGATGTGTGGTCTATTTGTTTGAGCAAACCTAGGTCAAATCTTGGTTTTACCATGATCTAGTAGAACAGCCTTGAGTTGGGTACCAGGAGACTGCTGGTTCAGGTTTCAATACTGCTGCTGTGCTTCTTTGTGCAACGCTATTTTTTTCACCCTTTCTGCTGCTTAATTGCGTGTGAAGGTCTTGGAGGAAGAGGTTCTTTTCCAGGATATTTGTGCTGTTTGTAGCATGATGTGACTCCAATTTCAGTCAGGGTTTGTAGATTCAACGATAAACTTAGCACAATAGTGAAGTGATAGAAGCATCACATGGAGTCTGCAGCAGATACTGGAACTGAAACCCAATTACCTGAAGCTTAATGTCCACTTAATCCTTAATGTCATCTCCTGTGGAATTTTCCTATTTTCATCAATAAAATACCAAGATTTCCACAACAATTCACTCATTACTCACTCTCTCCTTTTATAAGACTCATATCAGGTGTATGATATGACTGAGTCATTTAAAGATTCTGGTTATTATTTTTTCTAAACCTTAATTTCTTTTTACCTACATTGCAAAGTTGAAAGGCATCAGTTTAAGCCTCTGCAGTGAACCACTCCAAATTATTTCTTTGAAGCATCGTCTCACAATGAGATTCATCTTACTATTGATGTTTTTTTTAACGGAAGCATATTAATGATCTACTGAGTTATTTAGCAAAACCCCCCTTGATCTGGCATGGCAGTGAGCTCTCCAGCTAATGCTCATTCTATCTTTTCTACCTCCCAGGCTGTCATCAGAATGTTTAAAGCTGTAAGCCAGATCCAGAGCCTGTGAATTGCTAAGTGTCTTCTAACACCTCAGGCCAGATATTCACCTGCTTTATATCATGATAGAACCACTTAGACAAAGAGAAGATATCACAGAATCACAGAATCACAGAATATGCTGAGTTCAAAGGGACATACAAGGATCATCGAGTCCAACTCCTGGCCCTGCACAGGACCATCCCCAAGAATCACACCATGTGCCCAAGAGTGTTATCCACACACCTCTTGAACTCTGTCAGGCTTGGTGCTGTGATCATTTCCCTGGGGAGTCTGTTCCAATGCCCAGCCAATCTCTGGGTGAAGAACCTTTTCCTAATACCCAACCTAAACCTCCCCTGACACAACTTCAGGCCATTCCCTTGGGTTCTGTCCCTGGTCACCACAGAGAAGAGAACAGTGCCTGCCTCTCCTCTTCCTCCCACGAGGAAGTTGCAACTGCAATGAGGTTTCCCCTCAATATCCTCTTCTCCAGGCTAAACAGAGCAAGTGACCTCAGCCGCTCCTCACATGGCTTCCCATCAAGGCCCTTTTCACCATCTTCATTGCCCTCTTTTGGATGCTCTTTAAGAGCTTAATATCTTTCTTATATTGTGGTGCCCAAAACTGCACACAATATTCAAGGTGAGTCAGGACCAGTGCAGAGCAGAGCAGGACAATCCCCTCACTTGACTGGCTGGTAATGCTTTGCCTAATGCCCTCCTGGACACGGTTGGCCCTCCTGGCTGCCAGGGCACTGCTGACTCAGATTCAACTTGTTGTCAACCAGGACCTCCAGGTCCCTTTCCATGACACTGCTCTCCAGTATCTCATTCCCCAGTCTGAACGTACATCCAGGGTTGCCCCATCCCAGGTGTAGAATCCAGCACTTCCCCTTGTTGGACTTTATATGGTTGGTGTTGTCCAGCCCTCTAATTTGTCAAGGTTTCTCTGCAGGGCAACACTGCCTTTGAGGCAATCAGCAGCTCCTCCCAGTTTTGTGTCATCTGCAAACTTGCTCAGTGTCCCTTCCAGTCCTGCACCAAGTCATTCATGAAGATGTTGAAGAGCACAAGGCCTGAGTGGAACCCCACTAGTGACAGGTCACCAGTCTGATGTTCCCCCACTCACTATTACCCTCTGTGCTCAACCTGTGAGCCAACTGCTCACCCACCACATGATGTGTTTATCCAGGTATGCTGGACAGTTTGTCCAGAAGGCTACTGAGAGAGAGAGAGTATTGAAAGCTTTACTGAAATCCAAAAAGATTACATCAACTGTCTTCCCTTGATCAACTAGGTGGGTTACCTTGTTATAAAAGGAAATCAGGTTTGATAAGCAGGACTTTTCTCTCATGAAGCTGTGCTGGCTGTGACCAATGACAGTGTTGTCTTTCAGGTGTTTTTCAATACCTCCCAGAATAATCTTCTCCATAACTTTACCAGGCACTGAAGTGAGACTGACAGGCCTACATATTCCAGGGTCCTCCTTCTTGCCCTTCTTGAAAATTGGAACAACGTTTACCAACTTTGAGTCAGCTGGGACCTCTCCACATTCCCAAGACTGCTCAAAAATCATGAGAGAGGTTTTACAATTACATCAGCCGGCTCTTTGAGAATTCTTGGATGAATCTTATCAGATCCCATACATTTGGAGAGATCCAGCTGGAGCAGCAGATCCCGCACAATTTCAGGGTCGACTGGGAGTTGGTCATTCTCGCAGTCATGGTCCTCCAGCTCAGGGCACTGAGATCCCCTTGGTCTGTCATCTGTGTTGAAGACAGAGGCAAAGAATGCATTAAACACCTCTGCCTTGTCTCTGTCCCTGTTTGTGAGGGGACTATCCTCATCCTGTAGTGGTCTGATGTTATTTCTGTACTGCCAGTTGCCATTAATATATTTGAAAAAACTCTATTTATTGTCCCCCAGTTTCTGTCCATCTTCAACTCCAGCTGAGCTTTGGCCACATGAATTTTCTCCCTGAAGAGGCAAGCAGAATCTCTGTATTTGTCCCAGTGTCACTTGACCTTGCTTCCACTTGGCATATACCTTCCTTTTTTGCCTTAGCTCTGAAGGAGATCACTGTTCAACCAAGCTGGCCTTCTGCGTCGCCTGCTTGACTTCTGACATTTGGGAATTGCCTGTTCCTGTGCCCTTAGGAGGTGATGTTTGACATTAACCAGCACTGATGGACCCCAGCACCTGCAAAAACATTTTTCCAGGGGACCTTACTTACTAATTCCCTGAGCAGCCTGAAGTCTTCTCTCCTCATGTCCAGACTAGAGGTTTTGCTGGAACTTTTCCTCCTGTCAACAGAGATTTTAAACTCTATCACTTCATGGTTGCTGTGGCCAAGATGGCCACCAATCTCCACTTTGCTTACAAGACCCACTCTGTTGACAAGAAGCAGACCAAGGAGGGCATTTTTCTGAGACAGCTCCCTTAGGACCTGTTCCATTAAGTTGTCATCCAGGTTTTTTAGGAATCTTCTGGCCCAGGATGTGCGAGCTGTGTGATGCTCCAAGTTAATTTCTGGTAAGCTGATGTTCCCCATGAGGACAAGGGAAGTTCTCCACACAGAGAATAGCTTTTAGTGGGATCAGATTAGGCATTTTGGAAAAAGAGCTTTTTATTATGGTAACAGCCAGCATGTCTCATCCTAGGGAGACTGTGGATTACTTAGCCCAGGGAAAAAATGGATGCTAGATTAACTGACAGTTATTGTGCCTTCTGGCCTCAAGTAATTTAAAAAATTTCCAGGTACGTATGATTTCACGTTGAGATTTTTTTAAATATGGTTTAGTATGCAGACACAAACCAGGTCTCTAAAATGGAAAGAAGGAACTTTAGTCTAATATATTATGGCATAACTTAGTAACTTAAATTGTTACATATTTTTGCACTTATTCTATTAGAAGTAGTAGCACTCAGGAGATGTAAAGAGGAAAAGACAGCTGAAAACAATAACTGTGCTATTACTTCCAAAGCATTTACATTTTTTCCAATGTGCTTAGATCACAGAATCATTTAGGTTGGAAAAGACCCTTAAGATCAAGATGTTCAGTTTGACAAAAGTTGTTTCAGTTGCCAATGAGAAAAACTATAGGACCAAGTCGTCATGGTCTGGTAATACACTATATATTTCTGCTAACCGTCTGGCTGCTTTCAGTGCTTTTGCCACTGAGGGAAAATGTCATTTACAATCAATTTCAACAACTACCATATGCATTAGGGTTGGAGAACAAATGATATTTCAATATTACACATTGTAGAAGAGTTTCAAGTTCACCAAACCCTTCAAAGTGTTCAGTTTGAGGTGGTTTGGGTTTTTTTGGTTTGGTTTTTTGTTTGGTTTTTTTTGAACAGCCTGCAGCCCAGCAGTTTGGTACTGTATCTGCAGGTACATGCTGAGCTGCTTAGGGTGAGAAATGCAGAGAGACTGAGGAGCCCCTTCTGAAGTCAGGACTTGTGAGACCCCATCTCACAAACATCAACTCCAGAACACAAGCCACAGCCTGGGACTGAAAGACTATCTCCTACTCAGAGCATAGACAAGGGTAAGGACCAGAAAGATTTATATCAATCAACACCAGGGCTTCTAACCTTAAAAGCAGGAGCTAGTTTGCACTTACTGAAGATTTAGTGTAAAAACACAATACTTAATACTTAACTCCTTGAGGTTCCTTCCACAAGTATTCAGATATTCAGACATGAAGGGAGACTCTTCATAACTACTCAGAATTTTTAGGGACAGGTATTGAGATTTGCATAAGCATTGTTTCAGTGTGTTTATTTTTCAGTTAGCAAAATATAGATTTTTTTCTACAAAAACAACTCTGAAAAAAATCAGTAGAACCTCTTTAATCTTTCCATTTGTTTAAAAGTTCAGATAGTAAATATTTTAACTGTGCTTCTAATTAGTTAACACAGTCATCTAGTCTTACAAGTAGAACATATGGAAAATTTCTACTTAAGTTAAATGTTAACGGATGGAACTTCACAAGCAGTCAGCATTTATCTAATTCTCCTTCTATTTGACTAAGCTGGAGTTTTATCACTTGCTTCAGGAAGAACAGGTTTGGGCCAATTTTAAAATTCCTTGGCTATTGAGTACATAATAACTACCAGATTTGGACAAAGTTGTTGTCTCATTTTTCAGATGGTATGATAAGCATTCATATTTTTAAATACTAATTACACTCTCTCCATTCTAACATTTTATAGCAGGCACTTTAAGCAAGACTGAATTGCTATTCAAACCACTAAAAGAACTTACAATCTGATCTTTTGAACCTCAGCTCAGCAGCAATCTGAATGACATGAAAGGAATACACAGAATGAGTTTAGAAGCACTTCAAAAAAATCTGACTGCCCAACTTTTAGATTACAAATGGAGATTCCTTTGTAGAAGTACACTAAATTTACAAGTGAAATATTATCAGCCTGACTTAATGTATGTTAGCAACTCCATTCTTTCCACATGTTTGGAACCTTATACATTGCAAAATGTGTTTTACCAACTGAAAAGATGTTTTCAGACAAGATATACAAGTCACTGCCTCAAAGATAAGATCTTTTTCACAAAGACTCACATAACCTAGTATTTCTCAGCATTCAGAAAAAGGTGTATACTCATTTGTACTAACAAGGGAATTGATTCTCCTGCACTGCTCGTGAGCAATGTTCTTGGCAAGTTACAAACAGCATATAATCTGTAGATTAAATTTTTCATAGAAGGCTGTAATCAGCACCCCCCTTACAGTGCTGTTTTTTCCATGGAAAGTGCTCCAAGCACAGTTAGGCATTTTGTCTCCAGATAGAACTATAGGAGGGGTATGATTTTTCATGCACCAGCAATGTCCTCAGCAAATTAACTGTTACCTGCATCTCACATGTGCTACCACCCAGAAATATTAACTCACTACAAAAATAAAGGAATTTGAAAGAGCTATGCATTTTCTCTACCAGTCTGTTACGGGCGCTGTGCCCTGGACGGGGCTGGCTAGACTCACTGCAAGACGTAAGGTGTTAGAAGTGATTTTTATAGAATAATGTCTATAGGAACCTGTCCTGGAGCAGCTAGCACCAGCCTGAAACAGCTCTGCTCTGGATGTTGGCACAGTATAACAGTTGGTCTTCAAATTTCAGAGATTAAGCAAAACCTGGGTCAGCTCTCCACCCCATGTACCTTCTGTTTCTTGTGGACAAATATGAGTATTTCTCTCCACTTTCAATCACCCTAACTTGGGTATATTAGGTTGTGGGTTTATTTTGTCAGCTTCTGGGAATACAGACACACTCTGACCTTTTTGATACTGTTCATTGCCATTATCAAATGCAGGAATCTCATCATGGGTTTCCTATGTACCTCTCCACAATAAGTTCCAAAGATCTCTTTTTAAGGAATGCTTTTTGGCCTTTACATGCATTTCTTCCTTGTGTTGCCATGTGCATCTGTCCATCCTCCTAAACATGCCTATTAACTGACAGGCAGCTGTAACAAGAACATGCCTTGCCTATATACATAGAAATTTGTGGTCTATAGGTAGGACTGAAGTGTGGACAGCATTGCCTGTAAGTCTTGACAGCTGTCACCAGCTTCCTTTATAGAGCTCCTCAGCATGGCACCTTATTTCACAGTTTTCTCATTAGCATAGTGTCTTATTGCATGAAACAAGCCATTTTTGTTTGTGTATCCATATCACCTATTGGCTAAAATAATTGATTTTTTTTTTTCTTTTCTAGCTACATCAGTGTTCACTAAAGCAGAAATAAGGATTAATTTAGTGAAAGCACAATATTAAAGAAGCTCTTCTGGTTAGTAGACATCACACGCTGAAATATGGGGAGCATGGAAATTACAACTAGCACACAAGTATGACACATATCACTTATCAGCGATGCAGCTTCCACAGAGTATTCTTGGCTTTCAGACATCTCAGAAGATTTTACTGAATAGTATTTCCTCAAGCAAGCAGAGGAAACCATACTGCCAAGGTTAGCTGATACAGAGCACTGTTGATGAGTGTTTCACAGTGTTTGATCCACAGTGGAGCTTTTAATAGGTTGCTACCAGTATAAAGATGGTAGAATAATCTGAGCCATCTAGTAAATGTAAATTGAGAACTTTTTGCAACTGTATCTGAAATCCCATAATTTATTCACAACCCTGGATTGTGAGTCATTACCACCTGTAGCATTCATCTTTTTTTATGTCCCTGAGAAATAGAAACACCTTTTACTTACAGTGAAGACCTAGTCATGCTTATTTAGCCTCTTCAGTTTTGGTGATCTGAATCATGAACTATAATATCAGTGATTTCATCTACGGTAGGTGCTAAGCTAGAACCATTTGGAGTAAACTAAAAATAGTGATGCCAGTATGGAGCAACTTCTGCAGCATGTAGCTTCTGAAATAAAAGATTGTCTTCTGTCTTTAGAAGTTTAAGTCTTAACTGAGTGCAGTTTCCTAAGTTCTGTCTGTATTATATAGTTTTTAAACATAAAAATGTGATTATGAAATAAGTGTTCATACAAAATCCCAACAAAAAACTCCAGAGATGACAAATAAAAATTTAAGAAAATATAGAAGAAGAAATGTTGTTTCTTGTGAGCATTTCAGCTATATAAAAAATGTGATATCTTTAAAACATTTGTATAGAGGATGATTCTAAACCAGCTCTTCCGAGATTTATTGTTCACATTGTGAATAAGACTAGGCGCTCATGTGAAAATGAAAAATGCTAGATGCAGAATGGATAAAACACTTTCCCTATTACTAACCTGCAGAGCTCTACCATAAGATGCCAGTAGAAGATACTGTAGAAGCATTCAAAACAGCAGTATTTGTTCTGATATACAGAACATTATCAGTGTTAAGGAAAAAGATTAAGTAAATGAAGTTACTTTAGAAGATAAGTCAACAGCTATTAAGATATAGAAGGAAAACTTTCTTTATAGACAACTTGCTTGGAGGATGCTTACATCTCTCCCCCTGAAGCATCCAACTCTGGCTACCAACGCAGATAGTAAAGACTTAGCTGGGATATGGATTTGCTCCAGTCCAAAGCTGACACTCCTGAAGTCACATGCAGCTGTTGCATTCAGCAAAATCAGACTTCATAAAACATTTGTTTGTAACAGAAAATCTAAGAATCTGTCTTTGGTCATTTAGAATGAACTGTTAGAGGTTTGATTTTAAAAACTCACCTTTGTGTGCACCTCTGTTTGTCCTTCCTTTACTGTTATTCATACAGAGCACTCAAGATAGAGATCTTATTTCTTTATGCCCTCCTCCACAAAAGTGAAGTAGTAACTGACCTGGGCATATACTGAAAACATGTTGAGATAGCTTTAAATCCTTCTTTGTGAAAGAGAATTTCCCTGAAAAGTCAGGTGCCAGACTAGGTGGCAACCCCATAACTGCTGAGAGCTGGGAATAGGAAAAGGACAAGGTACACCCAAGCCTAGGCACTATGACAATGCTTTGCATTTTGGTTTACAGTTCTCCTGTAAGTGTAAAGATGTATGCTTGCTCTTCCACAGCTTAAAAGCATATTGTGGATGCACTGAGTTTTACAGAAATGTCTCTATCAAGTCAAAAGCCAAATGCCTGGCAAAGCAGGTACCATACAGTCTCCGTAGGTACAGATCAAGTGAAGGATTTCCCCAAGCACTCACTTTTCATATAGCTGATGCTCAAGATGACACAAAGAATCCAACCAAGTTTTGAGTGAGAAGACACCAATGTCGAGCAATTGCTGAAAATGGATTACACTTAAAATCCAGACAACTTCAATTAAGGCTGTATTTCCAGCTGCAAAAGCCCTGGCAGGGAGACCTAGCTAGAACTGAGCCTCAACCAACTTGGCAGGGAATGCTGGACACATTAAATAAGGCAGACACAGGCAAGCAGGTTGGCTCTGGCCTTAGCCCAGTAACAAAAGTCACATAAAACTGAAGGGGATGGAAGCAGGGAGCATGAAATGAGACATCGGGGCAAAGTCTGCCCTCTTGGGGTGCCACACAGGCATCTGTAGCCCTCAGAAGACTCCCACAGGATCATGGTGACAATCTTAAATGAGTGAAATTCAATCACTCCTTGTTCCCAGGACAGCATCAGTTCTCCTAATCTAATCTACTGCTCATCCTCTAATCCATTCCTTCTCAATCAAAGAAAGGAATTAGGAGCCACCCTTGAAAATGAGACATTTGTAAGCAAAACCATTTTGTCCAACTGATTTATTTTCGTGATCAGAAGCACCTTCTCCTCCCACCACACTTCAACCTGTTTAAAATGAAAAGTTACCAATGAAATCTCTTTCAGCTGCCAAATAGGGTCTCAAAATACCAAGCTGAATTACAGGTGAAAACTCTTGCTGAAGGAAGAACTGCTGCAGTTGTGCTATACTTTATTCATTTTCAGACTTGTTAGCACCCCTCATCTTTCATTCTCATTCCTCCTTTTCACCCTATTACAATGCTTCTGCTTTGTTAAATGTCTGTGAATGAAAAGCAAATCAAGTAGTCAGAATCAGAAGACAGATTCAGACCCCTGTGAGCAAAATGAGCAGTTTAAGCAACAACTTGCATTTGCCATTTGTTTTTTGAGCACTGCTGGATTTTTCCCCCATCCTGGATAAAAGATCGCACTGTAAGAACCCAGCTCAGCCAGTTTCTCTTGTACACCTGGGAAAGATCTGGGTGGCGGCTGGCCTCTGAAGGATGCCCTTTCACAGGAGGTGTTCATCCCACAGCACTGCCCTCTACCCAAGATGTTCCTGTCCCTGATGGCTCACACCAGATGGTCACAATGAATGTGCCAAGTTTTTCCCCTCAATGCCTCTGTGTCATCCCTACAAGATAGCTGCCTCCTTTGCTTCCCCTTACTAGTTTGACAGAAAAGCAACCTTCAGCTTCTGTAGCCTTTGGAGAACAAAAACTTCACAGATCCCCAGTTCAGTGTCCTGAAGAGTTTTAGTGAGCAAAGAAAAAACCCTTAAAGTCTTTTCAAAAAAAAATTCCCCTCTCTAGTTTAAACAGTGGAAAGACGTCACTTACCAGTGTTTGCTAACAAGTAAACAAAACCAGGGGAAAAAAACAGAAGAAAATACAAAGGACATTCTGTAGGATTTAATGGCCAAATGTCTATCTGTCTTGCTACTGTCATTTCCCCCATTCTTTACAACATCATCTTGGCTCAATCAAACTAACCAGTTTGCAGATCTAATTTGAATTCTTAAAAGCAACTCTAATTTATCTTGTTCCTTTCTAAGGTCAAATCTATTCTATATTCTTTTTCAAAGTTTTCCAGCATGGTAAGTACTGTAGCTGCATAATAAAAGGAATACAATTCTTTCTTTATGAAAAATTTCCTTGAAAAAGAAAATAGCTCTACACTGCTGTAACTATTATGAATTTCAGCTTTTATAATGCACATTGGTATGCTCATTGGTTTTCAGAAGAGCCTTGTACTCCTTGCAACTGCCAGACATTTTGTTATATATATGTACAAATATACACATATATATATATATAATGGTCAGAGAAAACAAATCAATTCAAAAGATACAAAACTGTAGCAAACTTGGGAGTTGTATCTTCTTAATACCAGTGCTTTGCTAAAACTTATCTTGAAGTAGAACAGTAGTTGATGGACTTTGCAGGACCATAGGATGGCTTAGGCATCTTAATTACTAAATATTAGTATTACTTTCAAGTATGGCTGCTACACAGCTAAATGATAAACTAGAAAGCCAGAAAACACGGTAGAAGTAAAGGCAGATGATTTAATGCATTTGGCTATACACAGAAAGCACAATCTTCAAATTGCAGATCTAGTGCTGTAAGGATGATCTAACTCACAAGGGATAGAGAATTCCCTGCAGATGTAGAATTTATATGCTATGGGGTAGCATCACATCTCAGATCTTGGTTGTAATTTTCTGAAAAGCCTGAGTGAGTCAGTTCTAAATACCACTGAAATTAATACATACAGATAATTTAATTTTCTTGAATAAGCAGTTGTGCAGAGCCACAAACCACAGAATGGTTAAAGTTCGTAGGCACCACTGGAGGTCATCTAGTTCAACCTTCCTGCTCAATCAGGATCCCCTAGAGCATGTTACTCAGGACTGTGACCAGATAACTTTTTAATATTTCCCTCAATGTGACTCCACAATCTCAAGTCAGTGCTGCTAAAACCTTGATACCATATTGCTCCACAGTAAACACTTGGTTTCATTGGGGAGTTATTACTATTCTTTGCACTGGTCCATTTTTTAAACTTTTGACATAATATGGAACTGTCAGGACCATAAGTCTTGCCTTACAGAACTAAAAAAGGGGGGAAATAAGTTTCTTTAGAATAGTTCACTGTAGCAGTGCTGCAGAACGTTGTAGGAAGACAGGCAGTGCTTTGTTCTAACAGACATGACAGTAGTTGCTTCCCAACGGCAGAGGGAGTCTACTGTGGTTTCTAAGCATGTGGAATATTATTACACATCTCCATGCCAGGACTGTACATTGCCCACCCAAGGTCTTAGACTGAAGCTATTTTGAAAGGAAGCTACATTTGAGCTTGGTGACTAGATCACAGCAAAACATTTCTTTGTTGGGCAAGGTGCTACTCCTCAAATAGCTTTTGTCTTGCAGTGTTTAAAGCTGTACTGTAAGACTGAATCCTGAGGGAGGCAGGCCGATGAAGAAAACACAAGCAAGATGTTTAAAACATAAAACTCTGCACAACAATGCAGTCCACAGCTTGCAATTGGCCTCAGCTGCATTCAAAATAGCACCAGCACTGCCAGAGCACAGTGCATGACAAATGCTTATTTCACAGCAGGCATAAACATGCATTTGTAGGTATGATCTTTGGCACTAGGCTTAAGATTTAGTCTGTGACCATCTAGCTCTCATAGGCACATATTCATCCACCTGTACACTGAGTTTCAGTCAAATATGTGACCAGAAAGTCTCAATTTCAGAGACTGAAAACTGATGTGGAAACTTTTATTTCTAGAGGCTTTGGAAAGGAGCTGATTTATTCTCTGAGGTGCTGGGTGACTACAGGGCAGGCAAGCAGAAAGGTCTTTGTGTCTAACGCACAAGACTTTTGCTTTTAGTGATGCCCTATGGCAAACAGCCCAGAGATTAATGAATGAAGGACAACTAATGAAATCCTGCACCAGTTTTTATACTAGCTCTCAGGCTTTTAAGTTCAGCAAGCCTTTATGGTTATGCTTTTCCCCACCATTTTTAAAAGGTGAGAGCACTTCAAAATTCTCCAACAATGAAATGTGGTGCTCAAGGAAAAGAAATCCAACTGCAGTCCTCACTCTAACAGCCTGTAAGGGACATACTGAAAGTCCTCCAGACACAGTATCCACACTAAGTCCCAGAACTCAACTGTCAAAATTCAGGCTAGCTCACACAGGCTTCCCAGTTGGCAAACAGAATGCCAAGGCAAGGGGAATGGTTTCCCAGCCAACAGTATTCACTAAGCCAATGTTTACCTGAAGTCTTTAGAACAGTGCCATATTCGGAGCCAAATGCAGTCCAGCTCTATTCTCAAGATTTTCCCAAGCTTATTCATTATACTGAAGACAACATACTCCACCAAAATGGAAACAGTCCAGCCTCCCCAGAACTTGCATCCTGCACTCCTCCCTCAAGAGAAACTGTCAGAGAAGTGCCTTGAGTTAGGAAATCATTTTTGTTAGTACTTGCCTTGCTCCTTGCTTGGGAGTATGTACATGGGGATTCACATGCTTTCCTGAACAGGGATGGTTTCACTTAACCAGGTGCTTTATCCTCCTTCTTCCTTCAGCAGCACCTTTGTTTTGTGTCTTCCCCTACTTTTGACTAATAGTTCACTTGAACAGACAGATTTTCTACATCAGATGAAAACAGGATCTCCCACAACAGGGCTCCAATCTTGTTGCAGAAACAGTATAAAACAGAAAGGACTAAAACATGGGGTAAAGCATTAAGGCCATGTTGGAGACAACATTGTTGAACAAGAGATTCCAACCCCCTCAGCTCATATGGAGACTGATGATTTATCTAACCAAATCATGAATCACTGATATCTTTTTGTTGTATCAGTGTGTAATTATTCCTCAAAGCATCTCCCTGCATCTGCTCATGGACATTTGGTCATATTTTGACACTTCTGAAGGCAAATAAACACCAAGACATGACATAAGCCTGCCCAATAACATACTGCTTTTCACAATAGTCATGACAAGGTGATTATAGGGTGTTATTTTGTATTTGTTGATTGGAACGTCTTTTAAGTACTTATTGTTTATTTAAAAAGCAATAATCCTCCATTTTAAAGATTTACAGAGCAAATAGGATGACTTGTTTTTCTGAAAAGAATATTGCCCTGCAGACGTAGATGGTCATGCAACCAGTCTGGGGTGACAGCTGGTATTTAAATGGAAAATTAATTCTTCTCAGTCTGTCAAAGCAGGGACCTCATCTTCTAAAGGAAGTGTGAGATTGCTTAAGACTTGGCTTATCATAAAATCACTGACAGGAAGTGAGGTGAAACTAAAAATCATATTTTCCCGTGAAAGCTGCAGGTCCCTTGCAAACCCTGCTCCCACACGCCCTGGGTGCGAGAGTGTATGCTCTGCAGAGTAGCAGAGTATCATTTGTGTAACAATGGTGACGGTGCCTAACTGACAAAAAGGGCTGACACTTAGCTCCTGCTCACACTCACCCTGGAGTGTACTTTTATCATGGCTGGGCTTCGCGAACGAAGATTTGGGAAGGCTCTATCCACATTTGCTACAGGCACGCTGGTGGCTTATGAGGCCAATACATGACAGACATATCCGATTGCAAAAGGCACAGCAGAAAGACTTCTTAGATGGTGTATTCTGCAATACATGGCTCTTTCTGCATTGCCTTTTTTCCTCGAGAGTGATCCTGCGTGTGTTCTCGAAGGAGACAGCTGCATTATAGATGGCGTGTCTCCAGGCCTCCCGATTTGAGGCCAGAGTAGACTGTACTTTTATAGTCTACTATAAAAGCCTTAAGATATATCTGCAAAGATGAGAGAATGAAGCTAGTGAGAATCATGACTGCTCCTCGCTGTGTGAATGCTACCAGTAACTTATTTCACTCCAGAGCACAGCTTATCTTCTGCTACATCCCCCAACTTCCTATCAAGGGGGCTGCTCAGTGACTGCTCCCTCTTGGGTGCCTAGGAAAACCAAAACCATTTTATGCACTGTATTGTACATCCCATGTTCAGCTCCTACACCTTTCTCTGCCTGTATCTGTCCAGCATGGACTACCTTATACACATCACTGCACAGCATAGCAAGACTGCCTAGAACTAAATTTTTGGCAGCATTTGGGGAAGTTGCTCATGCTGTATGTACCAAAGAAAGATAGCATACAAAATTTTTTTTAATTCTTGATCCATGTGTATTTCTGATACTATGCTCAGGTTCTCTGAGGAGTCTTTTGATAGCCAAGGCAAACTAGGAAAAATACTATTGGAGATATTACTTACACAGTTTGGTTTGTTTTAGAAAGAATTTAAAGAAGAATTATTTTAAAATATGTGTTGGGACAGCCTTTAACTGAAGTACGTCAATTTTGTTCTGTGTATTTCCAGTCAGGGACTCCCATGTATTTCAAGACCTGCACAAATAGGTATATGATCATCTTCAAATCATAAGCCCTTATATTTGTATTGACCAGATAAACCTCCACTACAGCAGTACCTGATGTTGCCTCCACCCATGACACTCCCATAGCCCCGCAATATCAAGAAGCACTATCAACCAAGTCAGAGATGAACAAGAGGTACAGAGAAAATTGAGGTAAGCCCTTATGGCTAGTCTGCAGCCAGCTTGACAGAAGTCACATGGGAAGCACCTAGCAGAGCTGGGAGCCAAGTACTGGGCACACATATACTGAAGTATGTGTACTAACACTATCTTACACCAGCCTTCCCTTTCAGTTAAATATTCAGTTAACTTTGTCTTCAGGCTGTATGCTTTGCCATAGAGGAATTTTCACCAGAAAAGGAGCCTGTGAGCATACATACACACATATAGGAGCCATAAGCACAATAGACAGCATATAGCTTGTCAAAGGTCTGTTGTAGACCGTGCTGGATGCTCCTGCCAAAATGATGATCTAGATGCAGATCATGGGCTCTGATTGCAGATGTTAGGAGTGCACCATACCTAACAGATGTATAATCTGATTAAATATGAAATGCAATGATATTGTCAAAACCCATTAATCACTCTTTCAAAACACATTAACGTAGGCTTTACTGACAGCTGTGATGATTATACTGTCTCTGCAGGTACCGTTGCTCATCAAAGTTACCCATTGGGTCTCAAACAAGAAAAGATATTCAATATGCAGAATATACTTAAGTGCACTCTACAGATATTGCTTTCATGAAAAGTGTTTGTATTACTTATATTCCTGCAGCTTTCTCTAGATTATTATCTGATTTCTGTGTAACCCTCCACATCTGCGCCTTGTGCAAAAAATAGCGATAACTTGTCAAAAATACATGGATTCAGAAACAAGCAGCAAAAGTGGCAGATCCACATATTAAAATACAGCTCCGATAAAGATATTCTATAATCTCCCCAATCAACTGGGGGATACATACAGTTATCTGAAGCAGAAGGAAGACTGGACCAAGCACCTTGCACCTACAGAGTGCATTGCACAGAAAGGACTCCCATGACTAGGACACAAATAGCATAGGCAGAAAGTTCAGAAATAAACATTTACATCCAAACCCCATGTTTAGGCAAGTTCAAGTACCTGTTGACCTCCATGACAAATGGTAATACCTGGATCCTCTCAATAATTAACCAGTACAAATCTCAACTTTAGTTCCTACCCCTTCAGAGCACTTGCTGTGTCTTACTGTGCTTCACTCTCGCAGTGCTCCTCCATGAGTTTTCCATAGTTTTTATAGGTCTTATCTTGTTCTCCCTCCACCTACTGCTGGTTTCCAGAACCATCCCTTTTTCTCTGTGTATATAACTACAATTCTTGCACAGAAATACTAGTATAGCAATTTAGATGCATCAAGGTTTAGTAAATAGCATCTGCTTATATCCCTTTCTTGCTGTATCATCATCTTAGGATTGACTCTGCTGTCTCTGCTAGCAAAGCAGGACACTCCAAGCTTCTGCTCTTCAGGCCTTGGACCCACAAGAGAGGAGCACAGCAAGTAGAAGACTTCAAAGGGCTGATATGTCAGCTGAGGTAGCCTCTCCTTTAATAAAGGCATCTAAATATCTAGCCTCTTGGCTGGGAGTTAAGTCTGCATGCACTCCCTTACTTTATCTCAGTAGGTCCAAAAGAGACAGGTTGTGAATCCATCTTGCATCCATGCAAGCTTCCTCTATGCTGGCCTTCTATTTCCTTGATGCCCCTACCACTGTAAACCATCCATTGCCAAAGTTATCTGCACATTTATGCACAACTGGAATTTACTTCTATGTCTGCTTTCAGCTTCATTTATTTGATTCCAATGTTGTTATACCCTTTCCCAGACCTTTGAATTAGTTGTTTTGGCTTCAGTGTATAAGAAACAGAAGCTCCCAGGACTGGTAGACATTAAGATCAACAGAAGATAGCATTTCCAAATAGCTGAGGGATCAGATCCAACTGTTGGCATAGTAGGGACATACCCATTTACTGTTTAAGAGTTTGGCCATAACAAGCTGACCAAGAGCAATTACTCATTTGCAGAAATGAGCAACTGTGTGTTGGGGAAAGAACTATAAAGGCCACTGTTTGTTCACAAAGCAAAAAATTTGGCAAATTTAACAGTAATAAAGTCTAGTGACTACCATTACGTTACCATACCAGACTTCCCCAACAAGATGATGGCAAATAAAAAAGCACAGAAGGGTAAGACCAAGATGTACCAGGTCACAGAAAGGATTAATATTTCAAGACAGACATGGGTACCTGCAAAAAGAAGGGGTTAAAACTGTAGAGAAAAGTTGTTACTTCCTGGTCCAGCTGAATTTTTTTCCCAATCCTGTGCCAGAGGCAATGGCTCTATATAATATCCTACAATGCCTTTTTATTCCTTTATTTTGTCCAGTCACACGTGGAGCCCATATAAGCTTTCTACATGTTCAGTATCCTGTGGCAAGTACATCAACAGCTTAACTGCTGCTGCATGACAGATAATCTCCTTTAACTCATCCTGCACACCTACCTGCCACCTACTAGGTTACCATGATGACTTGAAGCTCTAGTGCTAGAAGAGGCAACATCCCACCCCTATTTTCACTCAGCATATAATTTATTACTATGAATCTGTCATATCTCCAGTCATTTTTCAAATGTTTAGTCATTGCTCAGTTACAGAAACTACTCCATCATTTCTGTTGCTCTTATATCCCCTGCACTTTTCTCCTTCTTCCCACCTCAGCCATATTGTCGATCTCGGTCTTCGTTCTGCAGTTTACAGGATCAAACAGAGGATAAATTAGAAGCCTGAGAGTTTCAGAGGGGACCAAGATTGGCACAGCAGTCCATCGTGTATTGTTGATCAAAGAAGTACAGTTTATATTGAAACTCTTCAAGCAAGGATTTTTACTATGTATTTGCACAGTACTTGTCTCAGCAGGACCTTGCCTTATCTAGGACTCGGGGGTGTTGTTCAAACAAATAATTAATAAATAGCTCAAATAGGTAAAACAGTGCTAGATAGGTATTTAAAGAGAATAAATACTTGTAGTTGTGAGCTTCCAAGTATGCTAAAACAAGCATTAAGATGGTGATAAGTGAAGAAAACAAGCATATTTTGTAAAGTGGCATGGAAATGGTTTTTGGCATTGAGAGATGCTTCAGGTCAGCAAAACCAGAGTATTACCTGCATATAAATACATATATGTGCATAATTGGCATACATGTGTATCAGCATATAGCAGTATATGAAGACAGCAGTAATTTTTACCATGTAGGTTGGAGAAAATTGTTATAAGAAAACCATTGTTCTGCTCTGCCTCCTGATGCAAGACCATGAAGGCTTGAGGGAGATAGCACTATGTAGTAATGTCCGAAACAGACTGGAGAGGCTTTTCTTAGGCAGACAGTGATGCATTGACAAGTTTGTTAATGGGGACCAATAACATCCACATCAGCCTTATGGATTTATGAGGGGATCACTACAGTGAAAACTAACAAGCCTAGCAATATTCTCTTTATACTGAACTCATTGTTATCTAAGCTTCTGTTTACCTACAAGATCAGAAAGAACATTCTGGACTGTGGTTCAAAATCACTAGAAACTGTTACCAGAGACACTACAGCCTGAGGAATACCTCACACCACCTCCTTGGCAAACACCCCTGATGGTGTCCCACAAAAGCAGAATTGAAATCCAGGTAACAGAGCAGCTAGAAGCGTAACTAAGTCACAGAGTTTGGAAAAAAATGTGAAGAGATCGTCAGATATAATACTTCATTGCAAAACAAGGCATAAACCTGGTATGGCTCAGGATAATGGCACTCTGAATAGCACAGCTTGAGAATGGGCCAAAGCACACAGAGAGTGCTAGCCTTTTCTCATCCCTAACAGCCCAGATGTCTGAAGGAGATCATGGTAAAGAAAATATAGTGGAAAGCCAGTGACAAGACCATTTTCCACTACTTTCCTGTCATGGAAGAGTCATTTCATTATGCTAGCAGCTTCTGAGTCATTCTCCAAGAGTGGAACCTGTGGAAAGTTTTTCTTCTTTTTCATATCAGACATTTAATGTATTTACACACCCAGTTCCAAGAACTGACATGTAACTATACTTCTTTTACATGAAGAAATATCCAGTGTCTTTTGCAAAAACCATCTAAGAAGTTCAGCCTGTGAATTATAGCACTGGTACTGTGCACAGGGACCATCTTCTCTTGGTACAACAGCCAGTACCCAGTTGAGGGATGATTCAAACACTCACTGGTTGTGGATGACTCACCCAGTTAGGGGGGGAATCATTCCATGAGGGTAGAGATTTAACTCTCTCATGGACCTCACTCTAAAGCAAGCCTTTAGCAGCTGCATCCAGCCTGAACACAGGTCACAAGCTGAAAAAAAATCACCAGCTTGGATGCCTTAATTTTCATTCACCCTCCTGGAACTCACAAGTCACTACTCAAACACCAAGGATCAAGGAATCAAGGCACTCACCAGTTAGCTTAATTTTTCTTATAGAGACAGCAAATCCCCAAATAAAAACCAGAAGCCTCATGGAAGTGAGAAGTTTTATGCACTTACTAACATTTATCATACTGCAGCACAGGGAGAAGGGCTGGCAGAAGAGCAGGAAGCAATGTTACACTTAACAGATCTGTTCTGGTTTGCACCTCAGCAAAAAACCTCTTCCACAGCAGGAGGCTGCTAAAAACTTCAGCAAGTTCAAGACAAAGCAATGAAAACAAGATGATATTTTCTTCGTACCCAGAGAAATACTGGCAGGATCAAATTATTCTGAAAACCCCTGCACCTTAGAAGGGAAAACAATAAAATCCCAGAGTAGTTGAAGCTAATCTGGTCATATAGCGAATCCCACTGGAAGCATTTTTCTGACCATTTTAAACAAATACCTGCTCTGGGATTAATTTGCAACAAGCTGAAGAGGAGGAAAGGTGCTACTACAGTCACTCGGGTGCAGAACAGCCCAGAGCTGCTATTTCTCCATTGTGCCTTACTGAACCAGGTTTGGGATCTCACACTGATTGCCCGCAAAATCCCAGGATTTAGGTTAACTCTTATGAAAGCAATTTATTGGCTAGATTTAGACATACTTAAAACATTTCAGGGAATCTATGTGAATCATACTGATGCACTGCATGAGAACATCATTCTATTCTTATTCACCCCATATAAAAATGAATGCAAGTAAGGTTTGTAACAGGAGCTACCTTTCAAATATCAAATTTAACACATAACTGTCACAGAAAAACAAATAGCCCACACAGAATAATCAACTGTGATAGCTAAAGTCTGCTTAAAAGCAGGGCAAGAGCTAGAACAAAATCAGTGCCAAATGTTGGCATTGGCAGAGTACAGTTCCTGGAATAACATTGCATAAGCAGGAGAATTTCTCATAGAAGATAGCATGGTCTGAATTTTTGTTATTCTGGAATTTGCTGAAACACACAGCTTGGAGAGGAGAAGCCAGACTGTTGATGTGCGTGACAATAGTTGGGAACGTTGTCTGTATTTCAGAGACAACATGCTGTCCCTTTCAATAGCATCAGCTCCTTATCTCCATATAATCACTCTAGTTTAAAATTAGAACAGGAGCCCATGGCCAGGGTTTTAACACTTCTGCAGCACTTAAACAGTCAACATTTGGGGAAAAAAAACAATCAGGTTATCCATAGTGCATGCACTTTGCTAGCTGTCAGAAGGTTAATGTTGTGCCTCAAGCACAGGGCTAAATTAGGATGTGAACACCTTAATCTACAGTTGCAAATGCTGACAGCAATGGCACTTCATCAACTATTTTTACAGTCTTATTTGCTGCATATCTCCCTGATTTCTCAAGCCTATGCCACCAACCCTCCCTCATCTCCACATAAATTAGCTAAATGACCTCTTGTAGCCTGCTTGAAATGAAAATTGTCAGCTGAAGGAGAAAATAGCTGTTCTAAATGTTTGCAGAGAATGGAGAGGGTGTTGAGGATTGCAAGCTTTTCTGCCATACAAAATCTTCAAAAAGTCATGTGCCAGAAATTAGTCTTATCTGATATTCAGAGCCAAGTAATGAATAATCTTCCCTCAAAAAAACCCCCAAAACGGATCCCTTCTTTATATTTGTATTTAACATTTTTAGGTCTGTAAGGCATTAAAAACCTATGGATATTGCTTAAGAAAAAATGTCTCTGTAGCAGAGCTGAAATTTACCTGTATTTATCACATGTGCCTTATAACACATATTCTGTGCCGTACTGCTAAAACTGATCAATAAGAGGTGTCTGAATGGCAACCACAGAATGTATTGATATCGTGCTCTAAAAAGCTATATTGCAGGAAGGCACTAAACAAAACTGAGTGGTAGAGACAGCTTCAACTTTATGCTGGCACTGTTTGAAGGGGGAGAGATGCTGAAATCACAAAGCAGAAATCAAAATATTCACCACAAGTATAATATTAGCAGTTCTTCAGTTTGTGACATGCATCCCTGAAAAGATTAATTTAAGGGCAGCAACAGAAAGGAGTCACAGCGAATTGATTTGGGAGTGAATTATTTCCTCCAGGGTAACTGCCTCTGAAGACATGATATGAAGAAGCTTTAGCTAAATAGGAAAGTCCCCGATAACCTTATCACAGGTCCCATGGTCCATCAGCTAAGAGAGGGGGACATCGCCTCACTCCATCTACTCTTACAGCTGCAGCAGAGACATAGAGAGAGGTGCAAGAATTATGGCACTGATTATGAGGATGATTATGATAAGACTTATTCTTAATACAGTATCTAAATATTGCCAAGGCAGTACATAATATTCTAAAGGGTTATAATATAAGCAGATTTGGTTAGAAACATACAGGTTTATAGTCTTTGGACTTGCAGAAGTAACAAATTACAAAGCAAGAAGGCACCTGTGGAGCTACTTTAGGCTTTTATCTCTGTACGTGAACAGATCTTAGCACTTGCTTTTACTCACCCATCAAAAAGTCAGTGTTCCTCATCTTTGTGAGTGTTCCTCATCTTTGGTCTGGACATACCCTGCAGGCATCCCTGTCAGGGTGGGAAAATCCACAAGAAGCTGCCTGCAACCTTGGGAGACCAGTTTGCACAGCCAGCCCATTCTCCAGCAGCATTTTATACCTTTTTGCAGGCAGATGTGTATCAAAGTCAATTGCAATCCTCACAGCTTCCCCATCTCGGCAATGCATTCATTATCCAAGCATCCAGACAGTTCCTCCTGCAATTCCCATCTGGTATTCTTATCTTGGGACAATTCACATTGCCCATCAGAGACAGGAAAGGGAGGATCTTTCTGGCAGAGTTGCTCCGTGACTGGTCAGGCACAGTCCATGTCATTGCGTGGGACTCATCCTTCACTGGGCAGGACTTGCCATTAATCCTTGTTGAATTGCACCAAGCTCCCCTGCTGCCCACTCCAGCCTGCCTAGGTCCTTCTGCATGGCAGCCTTGCCCTCCAATTAGAGGTCATCTGCAAACTTAATGCCATTGTGCTCCATCCCCTCTTCCAGGGAACGAATAGAGGAGCTCAACAGCACGCGTCCCTGTACAGACCACATTGTACCCCACTTGTCAGCAGGCTCTGGGTAGAATATAAGTCAGGAACTTAGTCTAAGATTTAGAAGTTTGAAAGCAATGTTGAAGGGGCAACACAAGTCCTCAAGTCTTTGGTGGATAAACTGTTTCGAAACTTGGAGGAATATGTCACTTCCCTGTTACTCATCACAGGAGTAAGCTCTCATTTCAACTTCATTCATGGGGCCAAAGCTTAGCAAAAATCTTTTTGGTGATCTTCCTAACAGCATTACTAAGTGTCTGTTGACACACAGGTGTCTGTGGGGCTGCTCTCCAGCCTCTTGTTTCCCAATCTGTATGTACAATCAGGGCTGCCCCATCCCAGGTACAGAATCCAGCACTTGCCATTGTTAAATTTCCTTTATTTTTATATATTGTGGAATGTATTTGTAATCCACTTATGCAATTTTATGCAAACTGTGTTAAATTTCATCCATAGCTCAGTCATAGAACCTGAGACAATGGAGAAAGGAAAATACACACGTACTCAGGGTCACCTTTATTCAGAAAGGCCATTAATACAAGGTTGCTAGGCAAGTATTTACAGTTATGTTTGAAGATTCACTTCAAATAATGATTTTCTAGATTGAAATCAAATCAAACAAGAAAAAACAGTATTCTTGTCTTGAGATTCTAAGTATAGCATGATCTAGCAAAAATTAAAGCATCCTACAAAGGAAAACATTCTAGTGTAAATTCAGGGTACTTCCTCCATATATAATTCAGTCCTAATATGTTTTTCCTTTTTACACATTTGTCACAGGGTTATTGCTAGCACCTTTTGCACCGAGATCCTTTGACTCATAACAACTCATGTCAGGTGGCCCTGATCTCAGCATTCACTTGTTTTCAGCAAGAGTTCATGAGTCAGTGAGTTAGTATTTCCAGATCCCATGGTAGCTTTGGAAGGGTCTGTTCTGCACAGCCATTGAATCTGTTCTGTAATTTCTGCACACAGTTCAGAGGGACCTGTGTCTTGAAGGAACACAAACAGTGATTCCAATGGCTTCATCACTGTTCCAGACCCTGGTGAGGTGCTTCAAGAATCACCACATCTCACTAGTTTCACACAGATTCTGCAAAAGAGAGATTTCAGAGAGGTAAAAGACTCACATCAGCCTAAGCAACAGAGTGTTTTTACGTGATATTTCCCAGTGTAATGCTGAGGGCCTTACATTAGTTATTCAGAGCGCCACCCACTGGCAAACATCCCACAGCAGGTTTGCTGCGTATTTTAGCTGCAGGAAAAATTCTCATCTCTTTGGTGATTCCAGACCAGCAAGCAGAAGATATAAAAAGATAACTTCCATTATTACAACAGAATGTTTTTTCATAGCAGTTGTTACCCCATTTGGAAAATGCTACTTGATATCCTGTAATCCCCCTGTATCTGTCATTTCAGTTTATTAGTTTCTCAAGTATATTCAAAGCTGTAAATGGAGAAACTGAGCTGTCCAGGTTTCAAATTGAAGATGGGAGACAACTGACAAAATACCATGTAGCTGTTTCAGTTTAATAATTCCACATGGACAGATGATACATCCACTATTCCTTCAGAAGCTTATTTCCCAAAATCGGTTATCACGCAGATGGTAAAATCTATTCTTTGAGGGTCAGGATTAAAGCCAATGGAAAGTACCACATAATTCATTGACGAAAAATAGCTATTACTGCTACCTGGAAGATAATATCTATTCCCAATACCAAACACCCTACATTTCATGACAGCAAACATATTCCCAAACCGTCCTAAGCACTTAAACTTTAAAAAATAATCACAATTCAACACTACACAGAAACAGTAAACAAGTACAGGTAACTGCAAATGCTTTCCACACTATGTAATCCAAACAAGCACATGCTCCTGCATGAAAAGCATTACCTCTCCTTCAAATTCCAAGTATCCCAGTACCCAAAGCAAGACTTGAGCACTCAGTCTGCCAAAACTCAAAAGTGAATGAAGAACTTCTGCACATGCCAAAACTTCCCCACCACAAGAAACCAAACACCTTTCTCACCCAGACTTCACAAGGACTCTGCACAGGTGGAGTGATATCTATATCCAGTGTAAGGTCCTGGCACACTTGCTCTAGCCAGAGAAGCGGACATATTCCCCTGGGCTCACTGACATGATGTATCAATCAAGCAATGCAACCGATCCAACAGCTGCACTAGAAAAAAATGCAGACCCCTATGGCATCTCTCCAGCATGACAAACAGAGCATATGTAAAAATTGGCTAATGGTCTAAAACCAGAAAAATATTATTCCAGTGTGTCTTAGAATAAGTTAATAATATTTATTACTTTGGAAATTATTAATTCATATAGATGGCATACTTTATTTTTACAGATAAAAAAAGGCATTTATTTTAACCCTGGCATTAAATATACTTGTTAAATGTAGCAGTAGTGCATTGTTGAAGAGAAATGAATTTAAACACGAGACTGACGCTAGAAAACATCAGAATCACCCTTCAATGCAAAAAAATACTTTAAGGACATTTAAGTCTTTAAAAAACCAAAATTAGTCAGCGACTAAAGACACTTTTTCTTGGTCACCTTGGTCATGTCTTTCATAAAATGCAGTCCTCTGGCTCAGCTGAATTTCTACTATTTATATACCTGCAAAACAGGCACAGGCCAAAGTTTCACTTTCTGGTGTTCCCCTCATCTACAGAGTTGGTTAACCTCAGTTTTACCTGGAGGAATTTGCAGTCTTAAGAAGGTATGACCTGCTCATGGAAGCAAACTCTGATTATCAAAGGGAAAGCCATAGGGCATTCACCATTAAAAATTGAATTAACAAGGCATCCTGTACATTCTCTGTAGAATTTTCTTTGAGGGAGGATTTAAGGAATGCTCTGAATTTAGGAGCAGAATAAATACATCGCAGTATCACAACAAACCTCCTAAAGCACATCCTGACCAACACATTGGCATGGTACCACATCAAGGCAGGCATGTTGCACTTGCTATCAAGGAACAGTACAATGCAAGACAAGGTTTTAAAGTTCCTCAGAATTTGGACCTTGGCCAGTCAGTCCGGATAAACCAAACACTGCTTTGAGCAACAGACAGGGGGGAATCCTCCCTACAGGCTACTATTAGGCATACTTGCCCCCTACCCTGAGGAGCTCAGTTTGGACAACAGGCCAGTACTTTGTCAGGTCTCAGCAAGGAGAGGTGGAAGCATTAATGAGAGATTTTCCTTACATTGCAGCCTTCAACTGAAAACTCATTTCCACTATCAGGGCTAGTGTAGAGTCTGACAGGGTTTTTTTGGTTTGTTTTTTTTTTCTTTGTACAATCCAGATTTTCCCCCACAGTTAATGCACACCACACAGACCTTTTTGACTACAAGGTATAGTGTTTTTAATCTAAATTCTCTGTAGAGGAATATGCACTTATCAATATCTTTGAGCAACTCCCCATTGTAGACAGGAGGAAATTCTGCTCAGAAAAAAAATCAATGACACAACCAAGCCCGCGGTTGTTGCGACTTTGTTTTATATATTGCATGTTATAGCTCTTAAATGAATCCTGACATTGATTCTTAGAAAAAATAATGAAAAATTAAATGAAAAGGAGAAAAAGATGACTAAATACTTGCTGCGGTCAAAAGGCTGGTAAATCCAAAGACAGTAGCATATTGCGATGCTGGAATATCAGATGTAGAATCTCAAAAGTGTCATAAAATGACTTTGCTGGAAGCCCAGTAGGTGTTTGTGGAATCTGTCTGCATAATTTAATTATTTATTGTAGAAACAACCAAAAAAAGTAGAGTAGCACTACCACTATCAAAAGTGAAGGACTACAGATGCTTAGCCAAAGGGAGGACTTTCAACAATACTTGAAATCCTTCAAGCACATCTGTACTAGTAAAAGAAAAGAGACTAACTTTCCTAAATCCTTTAAGCAAACAGTCTTACCTAGCAGATGCAAAAAACCAAGCAGAGTGCAGAAGCTTCGTTAACACATACCAGTCCCAGTAACTACAAAAAAAAGATCCCTTTTTACTAGCTAAGGAGTCACCCCCACCTCTCCAAGCTTTAATGGAGTAGTGATTAATTGCACCAAAGTGGATCTGGCCAAGTCCTTTCATTGCAACACTATTGATTTACTCCTGCAGCACAAGTAGCCCACCAGATTTTGACATTGAAATATGATCTCCTTTAATGACGCCCTCTCTTAGTAATGTCTTCCAGCTTTCTCTGTTATTCATTCTGGGATTTAGATTCAATTTGTGTGCTGTTATGTTGCATATACTTTTATTGTGCTCTGTTTACAAAATGATTCTTGCAATTAATTACAGTAATGAGATCATGGCTAAAAGAATCACAGAATGTTGATTAGACAATTAATGATTGGTTGTTGTTTGTAGCATTTTATTGAATATATACTCCAGGTTGGTCTCTCCCCTTTCCTTTTTTGGTCTTTTTTGCCTGAGTTCTAATAGGTAATTGAATAAATGATTAGTGGGAAAGTAGATTACATGAATCATATTTAACCCCTCGGCATTTAGACAGGAATCCAGAGTAATATAATGTGAGGAATATAAGAAATCAATTTCTTTGGTATTTTCATTGTAGTAATTACAGGCTTAAAATAGTTTTAAATCAGACATTAGTTCAAAATTGTCAAATAGGCCAGACCTAACATAAGAAGCCTCTCTGCAGTAGCAAGGGCAGGACTGATCACACTGCAAAGGGACTGGCCAGGACACAGCACAGCTTGACCATGCAACCTAGTGTGACCAACTTTACAGTCAAGTGGCTGACCATGGAAGAAATATTTCCTTTCCAGGTCTGGAATGGAAACGAAAGATCAGGTCACCCTTCCCCTGCTCTCACAGAAGCTGTCTCACAAGTTTCTGTGAAACATTCAGCCATACCAAAACCCCATCTCTTTCATTACCGAGACATACCACAGACAACAACACTACTGCCATGAACTGGATGACCAAGTGGTGCAAATTCCAGATTGATCAAAAGTCACATGTCAAAATACCACTGACTCAATCTGGTTTGCTTTCAAAAGACTAGAAAGAGAGGCATAAAGTCCCAAAAGTGAGCACTTTGTGTGTGCATTTATTATGATACAGTCTAATTAAGATAACTCCCACTGACGTCAACCTCAGTACTTCTGAGAGTCAGACATCCAGATCTCCAGTAGGAATACAGAAAATGAGGAACCTGTATCCATGCCAGTGAAGTAAAAATCCTTCCAGCTGCCTTCCCTCGACCACAGCCCAAAGAGAGTCCACTTTGTATCTTAATCCAACTTGGGAACTTATAGCAAAAATTGCCCTGTATTTAGGTAATTGGTCAAACTTCATGTGCAAAAATTAGCCAAAGGAAAGTGGCTGGGCAGCCTTAACTACTATCTTCTTGGAAAAGCAGAGTATGCTTTCCCAGTTATTTGGTTTGTTTCTTTCTTCAAAGTTCAAATTTTTAATTAAAAAGGCTGGGTGTTTTTCAGAGTTTTGTTGAAGTGTTTAGGTTTTCTTAACTAGCTGAAAAGAATGGGCAAGAAAAGCTAGCATAGTTTAACTTCAGTTTCTGATGTTGCCAATCAGATGAAATACAAAATAAGTCATCATGAGGAACTGATAAGTTATATTTATTCATGAGGAAAAAAAACTCTAAAATAAAAGTCATATAGTCAGAAAAGGAATTATGGTAGTTTTCAACTATTCTGTAGAAAAATATCAAGCTGTGGTCAACCTCCAACTGTCCCACAATGACTTCCATATAATTTTTTAAGCCAGTAAGGTCACGTAGCATTCTCAGCAAAACAGGATGCACAAGATCAGACACAACATTTGAGCTTGGTCCTGCAGTTGCAGGCAGTTTCACCATTGTTTTGTCATGTAGAAGAGGCATCTTTCTCTAGAAAAAGAAGCTTTTTCCCTGTCCCTACTCCCAGACAGGCCCATCTCAAGCCTAACATGCAGAATTTTTTCCTGAGACTTTGGCCAAAGACAAAACCACATCACTGTTTGCAAAGGACAAGATCATCTCAAGACATCACCTTGCTACTCTTGTTTCTGACCTTAAGCAGTCCTTGAACCACAACCTATCATACAAAACTAGATTTAAGCTTAAAGAATTATTTCCCTGTCTCAGGACCTGTGCAATTTTGTCCAAAGCTGCAGAGTTTTCCAAAATGTTTCTGAAAATAGTGAAATCTGCTAGTGCTCAGCCTCCCGGGAAAATCCAGGCTTTCACATACATGCTTCATAGGTGAAAGCTTTTGAAAGTCACACTTTTGCCCCAGGTCCTGAGAAGAATATGATCTTGCTCACAGTAGTTCAGATGTCAGCTTCCAGAGGTGAGGTGGAAACAAACATAAGCTTCAATAGCATACAAAAAAATCCCAAAAACCTTCAGTGGTGTGCCTTTGACAAAAGGCACTATTTTACCAGTCACATGACAGACTGATAAATTAATTTGGATAAGTTGCGTGTATTAACATTTACCAGAACCTGCTGTCCTGTGATCAGCATTATCACCTTTGGAAGAAGGGGTAGGCAACTCAGGAGCACTACAAGGATGTTATGAGGTTATGCAGGGAGAAAATCAGAAGGACCAAAGCCCAATTTAATCTGGCTACTGCTGTAAAAGATAATAAAAATGTTGTTATAAATACATCAGCAACAAAAGGTGGGCTAAGGAGAATTTCCATCCTTTACTGGATGCAAGGAGAAACATAGTGACAAAGGATGAGGAAAAGGATGAGGCACTTGATGCCTTCTTTGTCTCAGTCTTTAATGACAAGAACAGTTGTTTTGTGGGTACCCAGCCCCCTGAGATGGAATACAGGGATGAGGAGCAGAATGAAACACCCACAATCCAGGAAAAAAGGGTTAGCAACCTGCTACACCACTTAGACAAGTCTATAGGGCCAGATGGGATCTACCGAAGGGTACTGAGGGAGCTGGCAGAAGACCTTGGCCCTTTGGTCACAGCAACCCCAGGCACCTCTACAGGCTTTGGAAGAGTGGTTTGGAAAGCTGCCCAGAGGAAAAGGCCCAGGGGGTGCTGGTTGACAGCCATTGAACATGAGCCAGCAGTGTGTGCAGGTGGCCAAGAAGGCCAATGGCATCCTGGCTTGTATCAGGAATAGTGTGGCCAGCAGGACCAGGGCAGTGTTTGTCCCCCTGTACTTGGCACTGGTGAGACTGCACCTCAAATCCTGTTCTCAGTTTTAGGCCCCTGTGTTCAGTTTTAGGCAAGAAGGACATTGAGGTGCTGGAGTGCATCCAGAGAAGGGCAATGGAACTGGTGAAGGGTCTAGAGAGTAAGTCCTATGAGGAGCAGCTGAAGGAGCTGAGATTGCTTAGTCTGGAGAAAAGGAGGCAATCTCAGGGTGGGCCTTCTCACTCTCTACAACTACCTGAAAGGAGAGTGTAGCAAGGTTGGTGTTGGTCTCTTCTCCCAGGTAACAAACAATAGGACAAGAGGAAATGGCCTCAAGTTGCACCAGTGGAGGTTTAGCTTGGATATTATGGACATTCCTCTTCAAGGAAAGGGTGGTTAGGCATTGAAATAGGGTGCCCAGGGAAGTGGTGAAATCACCATCTCTGGAGGTAGTCAAATAAATGTGGGTGGGGCACTTAGGGACAAGGTTTAGTGGTGGACTTGGTAGTGCCAGGTTAAGAGTTGGACTCGATCTTGGAGGTTTTTTCCAACCTTAATGGTTCTATGATTATTCCACTTCTGAGTCAAACCACCCAGATCACAGCAGATGCCATGCCAACCTATTTTGAATACATTGTCATATTGATTTAATGAACAAATATGAATTATCCTGTCTATATATACTACTAAAGACACAGGCCTCTATAGACAAATTCCTGCAAGACAGACCTATTCACTCATGGACAAACAGATTAAGCTATCATATGCCCAAGGCACATAACTTTCTCATCAACCTCCTGTATTTCTTCTGCTATCAGTTCCGTAGCTTTCCAATGAAACATAGATATCTTACAGTTCATTTTCAGAAGAGAAATAAACCTAGTAGGAGAAAAGTGGGCAAGATTTCTGTCCACCCACCGTCCAAAAGAAACACTATGAACTCACTAGGACAGCCGTACATTTAAGGGGATTTATATATTGCATACAATTTTCTTCTACACAGCATGATTATAGATAATTAGCATACATGATTGCTAAGAACACAATTATAAGCCCATGGATAGAGCCGGACTTTGCTAGAATCCAATTCAAATCAGGGGGCATGAGGGTTACAATCTGTTCTGATTATATCATATGTTATAGATGCTTCCAATATGTTTAAGATGAGGAACAGGATTGCTACTAATATAGCACAAGGTTTTTCATTTGCTTCAGAAGCTGGCTGTCTTGGAGTAAAATCAAAGTCTAGTAACACTGCTGGTGAGCACAGTTAACAACAAAGTTGCTTAAGATGCTTTTGTCTAACCCACAACAGCACCTAACACCTGATGATTCATTGCCTTAAGATACCAAGGGATTAGCATCTACCTTGAATAAGAAAAAGTGTACAAAGGATTTTATTTTATTAATAGCAAGTGTGTCCTGCAGTTATAGACCAGTCTATGGCAGGCTGTTGGCAGCTTGCCTACACTATAACTACATTTATCTTGTACTCCTGCAAAGCAGTATTTTGCATACAAGGTTTAAATGCCTTCTACAGTTCCCAACTAAGTGCTTAACCCTTGCAGCTTGACTCACCTTCTATGACCAAGGTCTGAATGAACAGAACAGCAAGCCAGAATTTCATTTAAGTAGTTTTATTTTAAAGTTTCTGGCTACTCCTCATTTCATACCTGCTTGCAAACTACCAGGGAAGCTACTGTATAAGAGCATTCCATCTCTGACCCCTCATTCATACAATGAAATTTGAGAAGGCTGTTGTCAAAACCACAGCATTTTGCTGACAATTCACAGCATGGACATCAAATTCTAAAATACACTGGTGCCACAGAATAAAGTCTGAGCTGCAGGTAGCACACGTGCTGTTGTACCCTCACAACAGGACCAAGGACCTCAGCATCTCCCAAAAACTAGCCCCTTCAATCTGCGCTCCTTCCCAAAGTTCAGCTCAGCATGTACCACCAGTTATTTCCCATCGTGTCAGTAATTCACAACATAAAGCTCAAGTCCAAGTGCTGATATGATAGTTTGAGGTAGCCATTAGTACTTACTACATTAATAATGGACATACATTACATTGTTGTACATTTTAAACGTTTTAATACTTCAGAATAGTGAGGCAACACGTTTTGTCATAACTTTTGCTTTTAGGATGTATGTTGTCTGCAGTGCCAAAGATACCGTATCTAACCAATAATCACCAATCAGAAGTTGCCTCTTCTACAAATAGCTCAGAGAAACTAAGTTAAAATACTCAAGTTCCAGTTTCCTCCTCTGTAAGAGGTTAGAAAAGCAAAAATTTCGAGAGGAAGGACTGGAAACCTCCTGTGGTGGGCTGACCATGGCTGGATGCCAGGTGCCCGCTAAAGGCATTCTATCACTTCCCTCCTCAGCTGCGCAGGGGAGGGAAAAAATCTAAAAAACACTCATGGTTTGAGATAAGGTCATGGACAGATCACTGACCAGTTACTATCACAGGCAAAACAGACTCAACTTGGGGAAACAAGTTTAATTTATTACCAGTCATATTAGAGTAGCATTATGAGAAACAAAAAACCCTAAATCTTAAAAATTCTTCCCCCCACCCCTGCCTTCTTCTAAGGCTTAACTTTACTCACAATTTTCTCTACCTCCTACCCAACACAGCAGCACAGGGAGACCAGGAATGGGGGCTGTGGTCAGTTCATCGCATGTTGTCTCTGCTGCTCCTTCCTCCTCGGAGGGAGGACTCCTCACAGTTCTCTCTCTTGCTCCAGCATAGACCTCTTCCACAGGAGACAGCCTTCCACAAACTTCTCCAATGTGTGTTCTTTCAGGGGCTGCAGCTCTTTACAAACTGCTCCAGCTAATGTCCCTTCCATGGGGTGCAGTCCTTCAAAAACAGGCTGCTCCAACCTGTGGGTTCATCAGTCCTGCCAGCAAACCTCCTCCAGTGTGGGCTCCTCTCTCCATGGGGCCACAGGTCCTGCCAGGAGCTGCTCCAGAGTGGCCTTCCCATGGGGTCACAACCTCCTTTGGGCATCCACCTGTTCCATTGTGGACCTCCTTGGGCTGCAGGGGTACAGCCTGCCTCACCAAGGTCTTCCCCACAGGCTGCAGGGGAATCTGTGCAGGGGAATCTCCAATGCCAGGAACACCTCCTCCTCTCCTGCACTGACCTGGCAGGGCTGTTTCTCTCATGTATTCTCACTCCTCTCTCTCTGGCTGCATTTGCAGTTGCATAGTCTTTTTTCTCCCCTTCTTAAATGTGTTAACCCAGAGGTGCTTTCACCTTGGATTTGGCCTCGGCCAGTGGTGGGTCCATCTTGGAATCATCTGGTATTGGCTCTATCAAAACACGGAGGAAGCTGCTAGCCGCTTCTCACAAAAGCCACCCACTTCTGTGGCCCCTTCTTCTACACAAACCCAAGACACCTCCCATCTCTGACACAGCCTGTTGGCTAAACCAAAGGCCAGTCATTTGCTTCAGTTACAAACCCAGTTCCTACAACCTGGATGCCCCTGAACTGTCTACCATAGCACACATGCTCCAGGTTTGTTTTTGTGAGTAAGGCTCAAAAAACTTTCAGCTTACCATAACTAGAGTTCCCCATAGACAGAAAGGAAGTGTATTTTATTCTTTTGGGAAGAAGATATCCTGACTTCAGTTTAAGTCACATATTTCAGTGCAAGCAGTTTCAGTCAGCCTCCATTTTGGAAAAACACATGGGTGTTTGGGACAACCATTGACCCAATTAGAGTAGGAGCATCAGTCCAATGACTTGCCAAACCAAAATTAACCTCAGGTAAACTTCCTAAGCCAAGGTTAACCTCTTCACTTCACGGAGAAGTATACTGTACAGTTAACCACTAGCATTGCAATTTCCCTCAGGTTGGAATATATAGTTTGGGGAAAACCCATGAGCATTCTCACTATCTGACATGAAAGTTGTTGAATATTTTGCCCTGAAGCCAGACTGCAAAGTGCTATAGAAGCAAGAGAAAAATCAGAAACTTGACAGGAGGAAATACTTGCAACCAGTTCTTTTGTAAAGAACCCTGTACATCACAGACACCATGATAGCAGCTTCTGTTTTTCTTAGCCATAAAGCAGGGAAGACAATATTACCAAAATGCTTATTTTTTAATTATTTGCCTGTTGACAGACCACATTCATACTAGCAGATACAGCGCTAGTAGAAGGAAGAAAAAAAAATTACAGTCCCTAAGACCAGTACAAAATTGCGATACCATAAAAAAAATCAAAAAGCCATTAAAACTGTATTTTAAAGGAACATTTATCAGTCAATTATTTTTTCATTAGAGTATCTTCTATAAAAAGAATTATCTCAGAAACTAATTTAAGATATACTATGTAAACATCATCAAAAAGGAAAGTGAAATTGCCAAAGAAAACCCCAGGTATGACTTCAGTTTGTATACCCTGTGAAGGGGTTGAGTTTTCTAGCGTGAACAAACTCTTCTAGTGAAGTGAAGATTTCCTCAGATGCTAACATTACACAGTTAATGGCATCAAAAATCACCTTTGAGCAGTCTGATGTAGCTCCCATATGTTGCCTTTTTAAATCCTTCAGGTCGATCCATACTTGGCTTTTGCAAGCATCAGAGAAATTTCCATTTGGAGAGCCCTAATTTCAATTCTGAACTCAACAGCTAAGGAGACAACAACTCCTTAGAAATGTGTGGTACATGCTTTCTGTGCCCTTCACTCTCATTTAACATGAATGTGTATAGTTAAGCAGAAAGAGTCTATCCTTACTGTCGTATAACCCCCATACATCCTATTATACCATTGGTGAGATAAATAGCTTCCTAAACCCTGCATTTGGCCAAGAAAAAGTTTTCCCTACTGGGAAACTATGGGGCCCATCCTTGCCATATATATAGTACTCACCCTCCTCATCCAATAGCATATAACTCACAAACAGTTTAAAGCACTTACCAACTACTGTAAGTCCTTAGGAATCCTAGCCAGAAAGCACCTTATCACACACCATGTAAAAAGAGCAAGGAATCAATCACTAGAAACTTCATAAGTTATATACCTCTATGCACATCTAGATGGAGAACTTGACACATACAGGTGAAAAACAGAATAAAATTAAGTGAAAGGGTTAAGCATTATTGAACAGGTTTACAAAAACAGTACACTAGTAGCAAAAGGAAAGTAATTCAGTTCTGTGCAATTGTACCTGGGAAAAACCATTTGCGCTATTTTGTTCAGGAAAGAGCATAAATGAAGTCTGGGTGGTAGACCCTGCTCCATGCATAATAAAAACCAGGAAAGTGAAAGTTGATATGCAGACCTTCAAAGATGTAAACAGCCCTTTCAGGCTGAGAAGTATGAAGTCTTAAGACTCCTTAATTCTGCACTAAAACACCAGTTCAAAATCAGAGCATGAATTAAGTCCCTTGGTCATATCACAACATGATAAGCAGTCTGATTCACTGCTCTAGAAGTTTACAGGAGCAAAAATATACATCAATTAAGTTAATCACATCAAGCATTATCAACACACCATATTTCTTCTGTACTCACTATAGAACCAAGTCTCTTTTCTGTAGTTTCTTACATAAGCTTAGTTTTATGCACCTGAAACAGCACCAAACATGTCTACAAAATTACCCTCAGCATGATGTTCTGCATATGCTTAAGCAGAGAAACAAACCTTGATCAATATATTAGTAGCTGTGCATAGGAGCAGCCTGCACTAAAACAGCATGCAGCTTTCACCTGTATCTAGCAGGCAAAATTTAACTAACAACCAGATTAAGGTTAACAATCAGACTACCCAAGGAAGACACAAAGTTTTAATTAATTCTCTGAAACAGTAATTATTACAGGGAATTCCAGAAACCACCCTTTCCATCTGTAGTGTCCCAGGGAAAAAAACTGTTACTTATAAAAAATCCCATGTATATAGGGCAAAGAGGGTTTTGTGAAAAAAAAAAACAACAAACAAACTCTAATGCTGCTTCTCAGGAATCAAATGAAAGAAGAAAAAAACCCCTCTACTTACTAGAATAAGAAAAAAGGGTTTCTTCAGCTCCCAAAACTTAGGATCCTTATTCTCCACTTGATGTTTTAAACATGTTCTAGTAACAGCTCACCTGCACAGCTGAGAAGCCTCAAGCTACTCATGAACAACAGCTGCTTATGGAAAAAGCACAATTATTTAGTCGACAAAAAAAGAAAACAAAGGGCTTAGAAAAGCATTGCCACCAACCAGAGACCTCTTGTAATGGTCTCCATACTGCCTAAAACCATGAATAAGATGCCATCTGCTACTTATTCCTTGGGTATGCGATAGAGGCTCTTGCTTGTTTCTTGCAAGAAAGCAGTAGAGTAGAAGGTGTTTTTTCTATTAAAGGTTGGAGTAGGTTGTGTTTGTTAGCTTTTTCAATGTACTGAGGGAAAGTGCTGGTTTAAATTCAAGCCTTTGATTTTTGTTTACAACAGGATTTCAGCATTTTGATTTTATTCTCTTTGTTTTATTTATCTTATATTAGTCCGTAAAGTAGAAGACTGAAGCTGTTCACTATTTCTTGTGCAAAAGGCATTGCAGGAACGTGGTTGATCTGATGTGGTTTCATGGATGCATCCCAAAGGTATATTATGTTATTAACTGATATCGGCCTTTGATTATAGAGGAAAAGAGGCTACTTTTAATTATGGGTTATAATATGCCTAATTCTTCCAGCTGTTATACTTATCTATTTTTTTTAACTTCTTGCTTATACCTCCAACAGGCTTACATAAGCCATTAGTAGCTTATTAGCCATTCATAAAGTTACAGGTTTTTTAGGGAACTGAGTGTTTGCTTAAAATAAAAGTAATAAATGACAAAACTGGTTCTCAAACTCAATCTCTGAAATTATCAGTTCCTTTAATGTCTCCGTTTATAATTCTAGTTTTCTTGTTAAGAGTATTATAGAGGGTATTAATTGGGATTTTAATGAAGAATGCTATTTTCCAGTGCAGGGAAATCAATGGACAGAAAAAAGAGATTTTAAAGCCTGGCTTTATCTCGCAGACTGTAGGCAGTGTTATGTTTAAAAACTTAATTTTAATAATTTTCTTAAAGGTTTTAGTTTTGGAGTTGTTTTTTGGTTTGGGGTTTTTTTTCTGGTTTAGATGGTAGCCTTAATGGTATTTTAAATGGTTCAGAAGAATTAATGACAACTGGGGAATAATTTTCGTACTATTTTAACCTTCTGAAAGGATCAGTCTGAGCATCTCCAGATCTACATGAGTAAGCTGTGGACAACAATTTCATACAAAATCAGGATTTTCTTTTATTACATTTGTGGTTACAAAAAGTACTAGAGGAGGTTTAAGTTCAAGTAGAGCTTTCTGCTCTATAACATACTTGCTGTGTACATTTTGCTCAATTTCTAGTTTGACCCAAGTAATAGAACATAAAAAGCTTTCAGTAGCTACCGATGCTTGTGGTTTCTTATTTACAGTATTTCTGGTTCAACATTAAATAGGATTCCTTTGGGATGCAAAACTGAGAAGGACTGGGACTGTTAGGCCGCTCTTGGTTGACTCTCTTCTACTTAAATGAGAATCCCACTCATGGTAGCCTAAAAATGACGATGCTTTGCCAAATGCTGTAACTCTAACCTAGTGTGTCAGTGCAATGTGCTTCCAGTTTACTGGCAGCCTGTCTTGCTCAGAGTAGTTGTAAACAGTGATGCTGGTATTTTTATTGGCTGATTTTACAAGCTGGCATCTGCTGTCAGCAGCTTCGTGTAAACACACTCCTGCCACAGCATCTGTTCTGCTGCATATTGCCCTTGCCCTAGCGCTTGCATGGAGCTGAGGAGGGAGTGATAAAGCTCTCTTCAGAAAGAAGGTATGTGTTGAAAAATGGGAGCTGAATAAGAACTTCTCCTGGGATAGAGTTTTTGGAAATGGACTACTTCAGTCAATTCAAGGACACTGTTTTCTAAATGGCTTTAAAGCCTCCACTTAGAGTCCAACCCTGCACAGCATGTAAACAAGCACGTGCTTTCTTAACGTGAAGCCAGGAAATATGACAGCTATCAGAACAGTGGACTTCTGTATTGAATGAAGGATAAAGTTTTTTGTGAATAAAACTAGACTGAGATGACATGACTGAATTGCTAGCTGAATGCAATTAAACTAAGATTGATCTTGTGGAACCCAGATATAACCTAGATGGGTATGAGTACAAGGAGAGAAGAGATCTCAATGAAAGCAGACTGTTATGCAAGTCTGTATATATATGCAAGTCTATATATATATGTTATATACCTGAACACAAACCTTTGTTGTCAATGGAGATGATAAAAGAAAAACCTGTAGTTCACCACCTGGATTGTCAAACTATCTACTTATAGCTATGTATATATTAAGAACAGATCAGTATCAATGCCACAGAAAGTCCAGTTTGCTTTATCTCAAGACAAAGAAGAGATCTAGGCAAAAACTGAATAGCAGTATGCAATACAGTATGTTATGACATAGTACCATGTTTAAGTGACCTCATGCATCTTTTACACCTTGTACAGTAAACACAGATCTTTTGTTTGAGTGTCCAGGATTTTTTTCTGTGCTTGTCACAATTAGCTTTCCTTCCAGCAGAGAACTGAGGGCTGATTCAGATAGGGATGATAGAGAAAGAAACTAAGGAAGCTGGCTGTGTAATTTTATTTGAAAGTATTGAGGGCTTTTTGGTTTCCGAAGTTCCTGTAAGGTCTCAGATCAGTCCTAGGAAAAATATCAATTGCAGAATGGAGAGAGCTATATTGTAGTATAAATGTGGCTTAGGAAATACGAGCCTTTTCTCCCATATTCAACAATGCCCAGGTGAGATCTTACAGCTGGTGCAGCTCTCCTGTCAATTTTTTCCCCTCAGTATGTTTTTCTCCCTGCAGGGTTGTGGAGTGGTAATACTGAATACTGAAAAAGTGGCTACTAATCTAAAAATAAACTAACCCTGCTCCTTTCTCTTGGAGGTGACCTGCAGCAGTCTCTTCTCCCTATGTGCTGACATGATGTGAATGTGTTTCCACCTTCTGGATTAGGGGTTGGCTCGGACTCAGAGCAGGTACCTAACATATAGATGCCCAGTTCCTGGAGTGGTGGTTGTGAAAATAATTAATGGGATGGAGCTGGCTGTAAACAAAATGGGGAGAACTTGGTATGAAGGAAAAAAATCATCAACACCCACCAGCAACAAAGCAGCAGAGAACAGAGGTGTTTGCTGCTACACTGTGCACAGCATTTTAGTAAATACTCATCCTTGGTGCGGATGCTTGTGCTAGCCAGGGGATAATGCTTGGTGAAAATCCCTGTAGCTTTGAGGTGCTCATATTTTCTGTGTAATTGTCTTTTGGTTAGGGGACTTGTCCAGACAGGAGAGACTGTGGATTTGATGCTTCTCTCAAAACAGAGAAAAAGCTTATTTAGTATTGAAATGTTTGTTTGGAATAATTCTATCTGAATCGGTCCAGAAATATGAAATATGTAAGTGGTCAACTAGTTAGGCTAGCAAGAGAGAGAGAGCTAGATTTGCATCTCCTCCTGTCTAGACTCTTTTCTCCCTTGTAAATGCTTTTTTAATCTTTTTATTCTGTGGGCAGAGCCATGTTTGACACTTGAAATATGACAAGCTAACTTGCCATACTGAAACACAGCTTGCTTGTTAGTGTCAAGGGCAAGAAGCTCCCAAAAATGTTATTTTTTAATTTAATGTTACACATTAAAATGTGTACTGAGTCTGGATACTGTGAATATAAAATGAAAATGAATATACTAATTCTAGATTTAAGTTATCTAAATACACTGATCTGCAGAGGACAATGCGTGTCTGAGATGGGATATACTTTGAGATGGTTATGGTTCAGTGAATAGTTCTTGGATATGGATAATGCGTTGACCTCACTAAGGGTGGGTTTTCAGTAAATTTTTATGTAAATGGCCTGATACTGACTTCTGTTCACTTCCCTAAAGACTTCAGTGTCTAAAGGAGCTATGCAATCAGTGCATCTGTAATGGTTTTATTAAAGTTTAAATGTTTATACCAGGCTCAGTATTTCCTGAAGTAGATGTCTTTGGGTCACTATCACACTCTGGGTAAAATGTCCATTATGTACCCTAGACCAGAGACCCGTTATAAGTTCACATTACAAAGTATTTTGCTCTAAGCTATAGCTATAATCTTATTACCAGTCCTTTCTCAACTTGCTGTGCATGTGTCCCATCTCCTTCACCTCCTGATTGACTGAAATTGTAATCACCTACTCTTCTGTCTACCTGGGGGCAGAATTAGAGGCAGAAAGTGGAGGGAGGCAGAAAATGGAGGCAGCCAGAAGTGTGTGGGACAGCACATGTGGGAAGGCAGAAGCTACCAAAGGATGAACTGGGGACAGATTAAGCAAAGATGCCAGAGCCCAGATCTTATAAGAGACAGAAAGGGGAATAATGTTTAGAGAGCAAGTAGGAGAAGCAGCTATAAAAGGAGAAGTAATGGGAAATAAGCTGCCAGTTTTCATTTATAAGCATGTCATGATGCTTGGTGTATTTACACCCCAGTACTGTCCAGTACATTGGTATTACTTCAGTGAAATCTGTGAGGAATACAAACATTGTCTGAGCATGCAGAGATGGAGTTAGAAAAACCAATGTCCTACTGGAATTAGATCTGGTAAGGGATATTAGAAGTAATGAGAAGGGCTGGCTTCTATGATGAGGTGGGTGAAAAGTAGGCATGGCCAACAGTTATCTTAAAAGGCAGTCCTGCTTGAAAGAGAAGGCAAAGGGTGTCTGGCAAGGGAAGGGATGGACTCAGAAGAATAGAGAGGTGAATTGAGGCATGGCAATGGTTGCAAGTATTGGATTTGCCTTGTCTGGTCTCCAGGATACTGCTTAGAATGGTAGAATCTTAGAATATCCCGAGTTTGAAGGGACCCACAAAGATCATCAAAGTCCAACTCCTGGCGCTAGTTGAGGAATACATTCAGTGCAGGTAACTTGATTTGCAATCTGCAGTGTCAGCTAAAAAATGAGTTCAGGGTGGCAGAAGCCCCAGGCAAGAGGCTGTGAATTGGTGCTGCCCCTTTGTATAACAAAGGGCATGAGGACCTGTGACCCAGTCAGGTGAATGGACACCCAGAGACACAGCAGAATCTGAGGACTGATGAGAAAGAGCAGAGACTTTTGCTTAGATTGTGAGGGTATAAAAGCCCTGGGCTTCCTTTGTTTGGGGTCCCTCCTCAGAAGCACCAGCTCGAGCTGTTTTTGTGTTACTGCACTGTGAACAAATGGCTTTATGGAGCAAGACATCTGAGACTCTGCTATGGGGGACCTGGGGTCGAACTGGTAAGGAAACCTGGTCTAACTGTGTGAGTGGGATATGCAGAGTCAAGCAGGGCACCTGTCGGCTCACTGGAGCCGCCTGCTGTGAAGGGGCTTCTGTGCCAGCACTTAGTCACTGGTGGTGGGAGCATGACTGCCAGAGTCCTGTGAATGGTCAGACTGGGAGTTTCCTTAATGTCCAGCACAGAAGAACTCCAAGAGTCACACCATGTGCTTGACAGCATTGTCCAGGCTTGGTGCCGTGATCACTTCCCCGGGAAGCCTGTTCCAGTGCCTACCCACTCTCTGGGGGAAGAACCTTTGCCTAATATCCAACCTAAACCTCCCCAACACAGCTTTAGGCTTGGGTCCTGTCACTGGTCACTAGAGAGGAGATCATTGCTTGGGTTGTTAAACCACAGTGACAACAAACATTAATGAAAAAATGCTACTCTGATAGTCATGGTGCAAGAGCCAGGCTGGCTGATGATCCACTTCAGCCTCAACTTGGGTGTAATGCTGACCCTTTAAAGCCTGCCTTTTAACAGCATTTTATTTGCATCTCATCTTGGGACTATATCATTGAGCAATGAGGAAAGGGCTATTCTCAGCTGAGAAATAGCTTCCTCAGGATCACTCAGGGTGTCTGTGTTGAAAGCAAAACTTTCATGCATGTGAGTCTTGTAGCTTCATTGCAATACCACCTAATTGCTCCAGCTCTTCTGGTGTGGAAGGAACAGTTTTCCTAGTCACATGAAGCAGTCAGTCCCAGAAAGGTGGCCCTGATCCTACCTTGTCACTCTGTTGTTTAAAAATTACTTAACAAAGCACATGCCAAAAAATATTTATACATCTCTGAGTAGACATGGGAGTTGTGCAAACGAAGTATTTCTGAGTTTGGAATAGAAGACCTACCTAAAGGCACAACTTGAACACTGTAAAGGAAGGAGAGATAAATATGTTCCTACATTTCAAAAACAGTTGCAATTAACTGATGGAAAGGACTCAGAAACTATAGCTGTGATTCATATGGCATCTCGGAAGAACATAAATGAATGTGTTGGCAGCTGAAATTGCTAAACATTTGCCAGTAGTGGAGATATGAAGTGACTGACAATGATGTGATTTATTTAGGAAATCATTAGGGGTAGAAAGAAATAGAGAAGTCAGTATCAAACAGCTCTGCTTGGAGGAGTAAAGTGAGATGAAAAGGATTTGCTTTCCTCAAACAAGAGGAGAATAGACACAGTTGGCCTCGATGTGGAACGCATGGCAGTAGCTCAGGTTAATGAAACTAGTCTGTCTATAATCAAAGAAATTCTGGGTAGCCATCCAGACTGCCCTTAGAAATTAAAGAAGACATTATTGACCTTATGAAAAATAGTTCAGAAAGGAACTGAGTTCTGGGCAGTACTGTATGCAGGAGATTAATGTACTTCACTATTAAATGATACACTGATATACTGATTTTCACCACTATATCCATTATTGTGTTTGTACCTTGAAAGAATGTGCATTTAATGAGTGAAGTGCTGATTGTGAACCCTTGAACTACAGTAATGTCCACATGTGCTAGCATAGATCCTGATCCAAAATGACATGCTGGAAAAGGAAAAGTGAGAATGAAAAGCAAATGGATGCTCTAATAGCTTTTGAACTCGATTCAGGTCTGCCACACACCTTCTGTGTGACCTTGAGCAAGTTACTCAAGGACTAGAGTAGTCCAGTACTTGCAAATGTACCCAAGTCACTTGCCCAAGCTTGTGCAGCATCCACTAAAGCTCGTGACTGAGTGCTTTGAGGAGATAAGCCAGTTCCTTTTAATATCCACTGATTCTTATTCTGATACAAGAATAAAATAACTTATTAGTATTTTAAGAACATTGTGCCTGACTTAGAGAAGTCATAATCAATTCAGTAATGTTTGTCTGAATCTTTAACATCTCCTTTGCTTCTCTCTATCTATGTAGGAGTAGTAATGCTCCTCTTCCTCACAGAGGTGGCTTGGGAACACTGGCACAACAGTGTGAAGTGCTGAGTTATTGAAGTTAGTGGATGCATGTAAATAGGTTATGATGAGAAATGTGGAAGCAAGTGCATTATTAAATTTATACAGGGCTAACAGTGTAATCAAATTAGCCTTTGCACTTTCTCCTGTGCTCCACTTTCTGCATTAGAAAATCCCCATAAATCTCTGCAAAGCCATTTCATTTGTTCCCTTTAATGCTCTCCTCTGGTGTGAGGCAAAGAAACACCTCAATACTCGCTAAGTAGCAAGTGAGCTGCAAGGAATGCCTGCTGTATCTGCTGCTCCTCTTGGTGCTCACAAGTGTGTACTTCCATATCTGACTTGGATTATTTTGCTGATCAGTCTAATCCAGATTGGCATGTGAAGTGATATACATTGAGCCCTCTGGGCTAGGGAATATCCCTTTGCCTGCAGATAGACAGTGGTTTGTTAACACCTGAAATATGGCTCCATGAGGGGTCACTTTAAGGCAGTGAAAGGGGAGCAGTGACACAGCATTTGCAGAGGGGAGAGTGTGCTGCCAGGTCACTGGCTTTTGGAAGAACTGTTATCAGGACTGAGCACTGGTTATGAAGCACTTCAAAATAAAATACCAGGCTGAAATGTCATGCTTTCTCCAAACCTTTTTTGACTGAACCAACTAATCACATGTTTTTCATACGTATTTTCACGGGTTTGGATCTAATTTCAGGCTGTAAATGAAGAGAGCAGATTTTCCTTAGTGCACAGTTGCCAATAGCTCCTGTGTTTTGTGGGGGTGGCAAAAGATAAATTGGTGCTGAGACCATACAAGTGGCTGGGTTGTGAACTTGCACAGGCAATGCTTTATTTACCACTTGCTCATTTTTCTTCATGCAAATAGCAATTTGTTGGTTAACATCTTTCTCCGCACTGCAGCATGAAGATTTCAGCAGCCCGAGGGGCACAATCACAGACATACCTCCTCTGGCCAAGGGGTGGCCCACCTGCACTGGCTGTTTAACGCTCCTGTCCCTGCTGGCTCTTGGTACAGATTGGTCTGTTGTCCACTGGGGCTCTGATTATTACTTTCTGCAGCCCTATACAGGCTGATGTGGTGTGTGTTGAACAACAGCCATTTTGTGTTCAAATTGTAGTTGCATTCATGGTACTAATCCAAATGTATCTACTATGCAAAGCTGCTTAGCTCCTGGATTGCTTTTCCTTTTAATATGCATTTAGTTTTTGAACAGAAGGTAATTCTTCTGTTTCAAAGGGCTTGTGGGGGAAAAACAAAAAAGAAATTACTAAATTTCATTAGGGTGTTCCTTAAAGGTGTCATCTTCTCTGACTCTTGAAAGAAAAGGACTTTTCAAAGGAAAATGGAAATGCTTATATGCCTAACTAATTAAACAGTTCGTTGCATTACAGTGGGGCTTCTATTCCATTATTGCAATGAAGACATGGCTTTAGCGGGACTGTTTACACTTAAAGTATGAAATTGAATCTTTTCTTAGATGGAGGCCCTACTGAATATGGAGATGCAATAAGTATTATGCCCTTACACTTCAGTAAAGGATAATGATACAGGGAATGGGTTTGGTTGGCAGTTTTTGGTTGCTGAAATCATCTGAAGGATAGACTCATTTATTGTTCAAGTGTATCCTGTTGATGATAGGATAAACAGCACAATAACGAAATGAATTGGCAATGTAGAACTAGGAGCCAGTCAGAATACAGAAATTATACCAACGGAGCTACCTCCACAGGAGAGGAATTAAACCTGGGGAAACCTTTTGCATATCTAAGTGAAATAATCTGAAATGCACTAAGTCAAAACATGTTTGGTTTAATAGTTTTAAATATGTGTAATTGCTGACAGCAAATTAGATATGAAGTGGCAAGTTACATGGGACAAAGCTGTTGTTTCAGTTTCAGACAGTATATGCAAAAGTATTTTACAGACAGTTGTTTATTATGGATTTAGTATGATTACACTTCTGGGTAAAATGTTATGATGGAGATGCTGGAAAATTTGGAAGTAGTTTGTAGCATAACAGTATTACTACCACTCTATAGGAATGACTCATGAGGAAAAGGATGAAATATAGACCTTAACTGAGTGATGATTAAGAGAGAATGATGTTTGCATAGGTGAAAAGGCACAAATGTGAGGGGCAGAAAAGAATTAATGAGATGTAGGAAGGAAAATTTGAAGCTAACACAAAATACAGGCTGAATATGGGGAGAAACAGCATGACCCTCAGATGGTTTAGGTTCCTGAATAGTTTGTGACCAACACTTGTGATTTTTATAGTGAATTTGCTCAAAACAATAGAAGAGATGCTCTTCAGTGGGAGATAGGAAGGGATCCCATCAGATTGCTCAGCTTCTCTCTGATTACCCATCAAGGCTACCAGGAATGCCACAGCACTTTGTTAAAATTTCTGTCCTCTCTTTAAGAGCCTGCTGGGCGCACTGATGAGGCAAAAGGCAGGAGGGAGTTGCCTGCTGCAGATAACTAATAATATTGGTAGCAAAACCAGGAGGAGAGTTTTAGAAGACTGAGTCCCCACCAAATAGGATCCACTAGATAGTGCATAAAATCGCAATACCCTCCATTTGGGAATAAGGCAATAACCCTTTTATAAGGCTGAATTAATTTTTTTTTATCTGTATGATGTCCAGGGAAGTGAGGTAGGGACGCTCTTCCTGTGCCACAGTCAGGGTGGAGAACAAAACAAATGTCGTGGACTAGGAGCTGGTTTCCTGCAGGAAAAAAAAAAAAAGGCAGCTAGGATGAAACCTAGAGCATACTGGCTATTCTTAAATAGCTTATGAATCATATGAAGCTCATCTCAGTGTTTTCTAGAAAACTAAGATGTCATATCATCTGAAATGCCTCTAAATTATAAGCCTGGCAGTCCAAACAGCAGTTAATGACTGTCAAATAGCATCTGAAAATAGGGAGCAAACAACAATTTGACATGAGATTCTGATAAGAGACTTGTCTAGCTTCAGCATCCTTGCCCCTCGGCCAGTGGAGGTGCCCACCCAGCTTGACATTTTACTTGTTCGTTGCCATCTGATCCTTTTTACTATGCTAGCAAGGTGCTGTTTCTTTTTTCTTGCATTGCCTTGATTTCTGGATGGCAAAACTTATCACTGATTTTACAGATGGCAGTTCCCTAGAAATTACTATACCATATGGAGCTACTTCCCCCCCAAAATCTGATGCAGGTCTGGGGTCAGACATTCTCAGCTGTGATTTATTCCAGCTGAGGATCCAGCCATGTGCCTTTCCACAGGGGTGATGTGGTAGCAAACCTTAATGTCTTCTGAACTATGGACTAGTAGGGTATTTGAATAGTGAAGATCTGAAGCAGTGCTATAAAGAGATGTGTGCCACACTTCATTTGGCTGGCAACTTTACTGATGTACCTCAAGTAAAGCAGAGCTCTTGCCTTGTCCTCCTGGTGGCAGTAAAAAATGTTGAATAGCTTGTGGTAGAAAATCTTCTTGTGAAAGGAACAAACACTTTTGAAAATAATATGCATGAACAGCTCAGGACTATGGTTATGGAGATACTTAGGTTTGTATATGGTGCAAGGACACAGAGAAACACATTGTCCAGCTAATATGTAGTAACATGAGCAATGGTGGTGTAGAGAGCTATGTTATTTGAAGTTCCTCAGTTGAAGACTACTTGTCCTCTTCAGACTGGCTTTGGGAACTGTGTAATTTTAATTGCAACTTGTTTGGAACCCTAGTCCTGAGCCTTGCACCCTGGAGAGACAGAGAGCCTTTTACAGTTAGTCCAACTTTGGTTACTCTTTTTATAATATAAATAAACAGGAGTGAAATGAAGGAGGCAGCACCAGGTGAGCAGGCTTCTGGTAACCTTGACTTGCAGCTTGTGCACTTGCAAGGCTGGATATTGTCTTATCTGGAGGTAGTGTCCTCAAGGAAAGAACTGAGGTGGGCGAACGAATCTCCAGGAATTAATTTCTTTTGGGGATTATTTTTTATAGGGAGATGACCTGGGTGATAACTAGGATTCTAACGGGTAAAAACAGCTCAGTGAAGATTTCTCTAAGACTAGTTGTGCTAGATTCAAAGCTGTGCTCTGGTGGCGAGTTGGGGTAAAATACACCTGAAAATCATCTTTTACCGGCTTCGTTACGGAGTTCCTGGCATTTTTGCTTTCCCGGCCGGCGACGAGCCTTCCTCTCAGGCTTGCCAGCCTTGTGAAACCGCGGCTTCTCCGGCTCTGAGCTGGGGGAGAGGAGGTGGGTGTGCGTGTAGGTTTTTGCACCGTGCCTCCCGGCTGCTGTGGGGAGCTCTGGTACTCCCTGTCCCCACTCAGCGGGCTCGCCGGGCTCCAGGGACGCCGCGCAGGGACAGCGCTGCCGCCCGCTGTGCCCCGTGGGCAGCGCGGGTCTGGGGCGGGGGGGTGTTTCCCTCCTGGCAGGTATCTGAGGTGCGGTCCAAGCTACGCCCGGGGCTCCGTGGTGCGGGGGGCGCCGTGCCCGCACACGATGGCGATACCGGCGGGTCCGCCCCGTCGGGGGCGTCTCCGCGGCGGCGCGGGGCCACCTCCCCCATCCCCGCCCCCTGGCTCCCCAGTCGCGGCTGCGGCTGGACGGGAGAGGAGTGGAGTGTGTTCGCGCTGCCAGCCCGCCCCGTCCCGTCCCGAGCCGACCGGGCAGCGCTCGGGGGGAGCCGCCGCCCCATGCGCTGAGGGGCGGTGGGATGGGGCCGCGGGGCACCGGCGGCCGCGCCGGGGCGCCGGCTCCCGGCTGGACGTGCCTGCTGCCGCTGCTGCTGTGCACCGCGCTCCAGAGCCTGCGGGCCAGCCCCGGCAGCGAGGGTGAGCGGGGACGGGGCGTCCGGGCAGCGCCCACCCAGGAGGGTGGCTGCCCAGCGGTGTGCGGCTTCGGGCTCGGCTGACTCAGTTTTGGGACATTTGGGGGCAGGCGAAGAGGGGCTCTGGCCGCGGGAAGGCGTGTGGCACCGACCGATGGGGCTGGGGTGTCCCGGAGAAGGGAGGCGGCAGCGCCGCACGGGGCGCGGGCAGGCTGGCGTGGATGGGTGTGCACAGGTGCCTTGGCACGGGCGCGTTTGGCAGTGGGGATTTTTTTTTTTGCGGGGGAAAATGTGTGCGCGGTGTTGCATAGGTGCCTTTGCGCGGGTGGGTTGTCACGGCGGTGTTTGCTCGCGGTTTGCCCCGGGAGAGCCGCACAGGTGCATTGGCGCGGGTGGGTTTGCGGGGCTGGCACGACAGGGCTTGGCACGGGGGAGTTTGCACGGGGCAGAGGGTCTTGCGGAGGGGAGCGGGGCCGGGGGAGGCTCCCAGTGGGGAGCCCTGCAAGCGCTGGCCGCAGTGCGCTTACTTCGTGGTTTAAAATACACGTATAAAAAGGAGAGAAAGCTGCGGCGTTGGCGGTGTGTAACCCGTAGCGGAGCGCGGCCGCTGGGGACGGATTTTTTATACCTTTGATCTCCGTGAGGCCAATAGCCAAGAACGCGTCCAGGCTTCTTGTCTAGCAGGGTACTTCCAGTCTTTCAAATCGGACTGGGTTTTTTTCTCTCTATTCGCGGTGTGGGCGCTGGTTAGGGCTTTTTATTATTATTTTCGGATCCGCGGGCAGGCTGTAATGTGAAAGCAATGGGTGGAGAAGTTCAGTATCTGCAGGGGATGCCGGTGGCTCGAAGCAGGCTGGCATCGTGGTGCACCGTAATTATTTGTGAAACTCCTTTAGAAGGAGGAGGAGGTATTCAGGCACTGGTGAAGGAAAACCATACCAGAATTTCAAAGATGTGGCCTGAGGTAACCAGCTAGCTGTAATTTATTTTCGAGAGCGAGAATAATGTGAATTGCAGTTTTCTTAAAAAAAAAAAAAAGTGCAGAGGAAGGCGAAAATACTGTTCCTCTGTGTACAAAGATATCAAATGTTTGTGAAGTGCATTGGTTTGGGAGATGGTGGAAATGTTGTTGGCTTCACCTTGGTTAGATAACAATGGGCCCAATCCTTCTGCCCCCACACGATTTCAAATGATTTCACCCATGGGAGCAATGCTGGTGAGATAGTGTGGCTGATTTCAAAGGGCTTTCCCTGTTACTCGCTTTCCTTTTAGGAAGCACGCTGTCCTGTATGCTCCAGTCTGCCCTGATACCGTGCTGAGAGACCAACAGATGCTCTGAGCCCCAACTCAGTCATCCTTGCCAGTTCTTGGAAAATATGGATAGTACTGACTGAGCCAATGGGACCTTTTGCCGAGCACAGAGGTGTCTCTGCGTGAACAGGCAGCTGCAGAATAGGACTTTTACATGATAGAAAACTCCTGGAAAGGATTAATGAAGCCGCCTAGCAAATGGGTTTAGTGGTATCTTTCCAGGGAGGTTGCAGGGGAATATTTCAGTAATGATGAGCAGCGTGAGTGCTTGCTTCATGGTGTCTCTGCTGCTACTTTTCTGACTCCTGCTCTCTAATTTCTGTTTCTTCAGTAAATGCAAACCTATAAGGCTGCTGGTAGGAGGGGTCTGACTGTGGACCTGAACTTATACAATAACTGCTGTCCTTTGCTGCTAGGAAATTTATTTGTAAACAAGCATTATTTGACAAGTGCTTCTCACAGCATATCTCCTTTGCCAATTGCTACAGAACAGCTCCACGACTGGGAACTGCTCACCCTGCAGTACGTGGAGCCCGATGCATGAGAAACCTCGCACACTGCTGTCCACCAGCCTGGCTGCGTGCCGCTGACACTTGTCACTGGTTTGCGTTTGAGAAGTTCAGTTTGGCTGCTTCTGGGCTCTGATGAGATTCTCCCCTGGGGTTAGTTGTTCAGCTGGTTAAGAACTTTACTTTTGCTCAGATGGAGGTAGCCATCTTAGACTGGTGAATAATATTTTCAAAAGTTGGTGATATTGCACTTTTTTATTTTGTTATCATTCATTGTACTCACTGTGGTTAAACAACTAGCCAATACCCTGTGCTGTGTAGGTGTGTAACTGGTGTGTAGTTGTATAGAGGATGACAAATTCTCAGAATTTTTTTTTCTGTAACCCTGAATCACATTTTTTGTTTCTCTAAATCTTACTGTAATCCACGGTGACTTCATGGGATAAGATATATGCAGTTAACAGTTCACAGTATGTGATGTTCTGTTTTACCCTCTAGTAGAGGAACACTTAGGGGAAAATACTTTAAAAATTTAGGTTAAGATTGGGGGGGGGTGTAAAGCTAGTGGCAAGGACCACTGAATTTCAGGAACTCCTGCCATTTTTATGGAGAAGTATTGAGGGCCCAGCCTATATCTGGTCACCTTCATAGATATTTTCAGTAATGTATTGAAGGATATACATTGGGAAAACTGAAATAATTTTTTCTCCAGATTATTCTGTAATAGCTACATAATACAGATTTTATTTTAATCACCTTTCCTCAGTTCATGTTAAAAGCAAAATATTTAGTGACAGATGAAGGCTCAGTGCTATTTCATGCATTTTCAAGTGTTATTTAGCTGTTATTTTTAACTCTTTAGCCGAGTTCATTGAGTAGAAGCAGATATCTCCTTTTTTTCTTTGACTACAATTACAAATTCAGAAATGCATCAGAAAGAAAATATTCCAAAGAGTACACTGAAAGTATAGCTCAATTTTGTGAAGTGCTGGTATTCCAGAAGTGCATTATTATTTTAAAATGCATTCCCTATGATAATAGGGTGCGAAAGGCAGCCCTGCAGTATGTGACTGGGCTTCCTGCACTGCCTTTAGTTTAAAAATGCATGTGTTTTAAATTTTTCTGTTGTAAGTACTAGGGTTTGGGAAGTGGCTTATGTAAATTATTTATGTGAAACACAATGAATGAAGGATTTGTTTAAAGACTCCCCCCTTCACCCTAAACCATACGATTTGTTACACATCGCCTGTGTATTTGGAGTGGCTTGCAGATTGTGTTTGGTCATCACTCAGATGACCTTAAAAAGTGTCGTGTGGGCAAATTATTAAAATAATGGAGCATGTTATATCTGATTGCTTATCACAAAATAACTCCACAACATATTTGCATAATTGTAATTAAATACAAAGTATATTTCATTTTAGGGCTTTTCAGGAGAAGTGTTGATGAGGCAGTGCTTAACAATGAAGTGTACTGTTAAGAATAGTACATTCAAAAGAAATGCCGTTTTAAAGAATGACATTGACTTATTTAGACAAAGGTGAGAAACACAAAATGGGTCTTTGTAATGTGTTGAATTTGTTTTAAGACTAGAGGGATATTCTTTTTGTTACGAACTCCTGCATTTGGTCCTTTCTCTCTTAATTCTTCCAGGGCTTTTTGAAGCTCACTTTATCTCAGTGTATCATTTTTCATTTGAATGAATGAATAAATTAGTACAATTAAAGGGGTGGGTCTGGTGCTGGCAAAAATAAAGGAAGATTGTAATTTGCAAATTACTCATGCCAGAGCTTGAAATGAGCCTACCTGTTCTCAGTGTGTTGACTTGTGTGTGTGTTGTTTCATAGTGGCATATAATTTCTGTGTCATGACACACTGGATAAATGCATATTTAGGTATAACATCACAATGTTTATCTTTAATCAGTGAATGAAGTCTTTTTCAGGAAGTTTTTTTTTATGTAGTAGAAGCAGGTGTGAAAATAGGCTTTATTTTCATATCAATGTATTTCAATTAGTCTAATGCTTTGGGTGAAAATACACACGATCAGAACATTCTGCTTATTAGGTTGCTCTTAGTAGCTTGGCTTAGTGTGTCATGCATTCACACAGCTAGTGTATTTTGTGTAATTCTGTACGTATTAAGTGCTGCTAGGGTGCCTATACCTTGTGTATGCAGAACAGGTAAGTCTGGACGCATATCAATGTGCTCACAGTTCTTTAAGGAGGCTTTAAGGAGTTATCAGTTCTTTATTTGGTGTGTTGGAATAGTTCCCTGTGTGCTTTCCATGACAGCAGAGCATAGCCTCAGTGTCATGGGTTTATTTTACTCACTGGAGTAATCTCATTAATTTTAAAATTTACTGCAGTGGAATTACTGGTATGAGGAAGGACAGCTCATATCTAATGGTCTTTTTGGGATCTGTCTTGTGTCTGATGTATGGCTTTTCAAGAGGTTTAGAATGACTCAATCATGGCTTTAAATGGAACTGCTATCCTTTTGACAGTAAAACATTTGAAACTCAGCACTTCTAAGTCTGTGACTAAAAGCATTGCTGCCTAATGACACATATAAAAAAAGGGAAATAAACAATAGCAAAGATTGACTCCAAAATGGTGCCTATTCCCTTTTAAAGCCTATCTTAAAAATTGTGATAAATACTAGAAGACAGGCAAAAAACAGTAACCGACTGTCTGCTTATAATATGGTAAATGTTGACAATGTAATGTGATACGTAAAGCAGCTATTTGCACATCAATATACAGATGAGTAAACTGGCAGGTACCATGGGAGGAAGGGAAGAGTTAGTAGGTTTGTGTGACAGTTTCTTCCCCTTCCACTGTTAACTCTTCCACCATTACGTCACTTGGTTGCCTGTTCTCTTTCCGTTAAATAAGAAAACAGAATCTTGCCCGTGAAGAAGCATTTATTCTTTGCACTAAAAAATACCCGGTGTTTTGCAGCAGGATTATGGGGGGTAAGGCGGTGGGCATCACGGTGAGAGCAGGATTTCATAAAATCTAGCAGAAATTGCAAAGGTGGGACAGTTTATTATGTGGTGCCTTGTGCTCTGATCTTGCTGGTTTTGCGCTTTATTGTTTCAAGGATTCCCATGCTGCTTCTGCAGGAATCCTGGTTTCCAGCACACGCTGAGCAAGCACAGAGCATTCGACCCAGGAAAGTCCAGCTGAGTTAGCTCAGCTGAGCAATGATGTTGCACCCTGTTTCCTTTAGGGTCTTCAGATGTGGGTCTGTTAGATCCCCCACTCTTTCTGACTTGGAGCTACATTTTTAGTGGTCCATTCCTGTAAGTGTGCCCATATGTATATTCTGGAATAGAGACAAGCTTTAAGCATTGCTTCGGGATGTCAGGGAAATGAAGACCTGCCCCAAAATAAAAAGAAAACAAACTTTTTTGGCAATTTTAAAAAATATTTTCACTTCCTCCTTAGGAAATAAATTGAAATCTATATGTGGTATAAGGGCAAAATGAGAAGTAAAAACCCTAAACACACAAAGATTAGTCACTTTATAGAAGCACTGAATTTCTTAGTTAAGTGCTTGCTTCTATGGAGGAAAGAGTATTCAGTGCAGCTCTTCAGCAGATACTCAACCTGCTGTCCAATAAAAAGGTTTAAAAAAAAAATAAATCTCATTCTTTTAGTACAGCATCTAAACACAGAATTGAAATCTGTCACAAGTGCACCTTTCTCAATGACCCTAAGTGTTGGCGAGAGGGAGAGTCTCATTTCAACCAGGATGGACTTGAACTGGGTACTTCTTTTCCTAACTCAGAGAATGTTGCAGAAATACTGTATTAATGATTGCATTGAAGTGAACAATTTTTTTATACCTTACTCTTCACTAAACTGATTTTCTTTGATCTCTTCTAGAAAAATTGCTGCGTATTTTAAAAGTTACTAGCGAATCCCTTTCTCCTTTGAAAATATATTTTGTTCTTAAGATGTACCTGTTGTTGTTTTTTTTTTGGCACAGGCAGAATGGAGAGATGGATCGTTCTTTGTGTTCACATCATGCCTGTCCGCCAGTCTGCTCTGTGACTAGCTGGACATCAAGGTGACAGGTTTTGCTGAGGTGAAAGAAATTGCTGCCCCAGTTGCTTTCACAGCCAGCTGTATTGGCAAACTTGAGCACTGGCCTTCAGTAGCTTAGGTGTCTCTAGGGATTTGTTACCCTTTTAGTTGTCTCTCTGACCTATTATATCTCTTACAGTCTCAGTTTTGGTATTTGCTATGGCTTTGGTCAGTGCATTATCTGAACCTCTCTGAAGGTTTAATGCGCTTATCTCTCTTGGAAGTGGAAAGCAATTATCCCCATCTGTGAGGAAGCTAGTTGTGAGGGGTCAGGAGATGTAGGCACTGCAATTCACAGCACTTGGCTTCTGGGTGTGGTTGGTGATGGATGGCTGTTTGCAGAGGTCTAGCGTCATATGCTAGACCTCCACCCTGTGGACAAGGGTGCTGGGACCTGCAAGCTGCCCTGGGCTGTGTGTATGAGCACAGCCTTCCCGCTGCGGCTTTGCAAAGGGGGCTGATGATGCTTTGGGCCAGAAAAATTACCATGGGAGTATTCAGTGCATGCTGTCTCACTGGGGATGTTGTTGGTGGGAAAACACCCTCCTTTTCTCTCCCTCTTCCCTGGTGTTTGAGTCGTGCAGTAGGTATGTTAGGAGGACTTTGACCAGGTAGAGCTGCTTAAGTGACCACTAGCTGGAAGGATGAGAGATGCCTCCTGGAGGAGGTGATATAGCATGTACTATCCCAGCAGATCCTGGAATACCTGTATGAGCTGATCTGGCATCCCTAAGGGCAGAAGGTGATTCCTGCCCCTTGTCTTCCCCCTGGCAAGCTCCTGAACTTCAGTTCAGCCAATTGTGCCTTGGGGGTGTGCATTGAGAGGAAACAGTACCCTGCAAGAGTTGAGAAATTCTAGGTTTAGGTGGTTGTGTAGCAAGTATTGAACTTGCAGGAGAGAGGACAGAACCCTCGAATTGCAGGCTTTCGTGTTAGCTAAGTCATTTTGGTGCAGAGGGCAGTACTGAAGTGTCTTGCCAAGGTATTAACTACTGGGTTCTCTAGCCCAGATCACTTCATGTTAGAAAGAGGTGAGAACAGCCACTTTGAACTTTGTAATTCTCTGAGGGGATAGAGGAACATATGAGAGGAAATGCATTATTCAGTATCAGTAATGAGTATTTCTTCATGTTTCTGAGTGGACTTGTTTGACTTTTTAAACTGTTCTGCATGTCCCAAACCAGTGGAACTACTTGGGGAAATTATCTGCATACTTGCTTTGTAAGTTAATTTCTAAAAAAAACCCAGTTGTTTTGGTTTATCCATCTTTGCTTTAGTAATATTCACAAGCAAGTTCTTACCAAAAAATGTACAATGTGCTGTTCCCACTAGCAACCTCCACCCTCTTTCCTCAACAGAAATAGAAGGGATAAACTGTCAACCCCCTTGAAAAGCCAATAGATCATCTTAAAACATTTTTTTTCTCCCAAATGCTTTCTAAACATTATGTCAGTTCCTTTTTTTTTCTACTTGAGTGAATTCTGTGGCAGCAGAGCAGTTATTATTGTGAACAGGAAGGCTTTATTGGTGGTGGACAGTGAGGTCTTGCAAGTCCACTGGTAGTGAAAGCTGACAGTCTTGACAGGTTTGGATGTGTCTATGCCAAGTTTCTTTCCTTTTCTTCAGTTTAGTTATATGTATAACAGAATTTGAACTCCATGTCTTTTAGAATACCTTTTAGGAACAGAGACCATAGAGACCATATTGTTTCTAGTTGTTAATTTAGGGAAGAAGGTGAGATTTCCTCTCAGCCCTGCCAGCAGGTGTTTTGATTGTACTGAGAAGCTGTTGGGATGTTATGGTGCTTGCTTTAAGTAGGGTCTTGAAGAAACTACCTTCTTCTTGAAGGCATTGTTTGCCTCCTTCAGTGGTTTGTAGATGTCTTGACAGTGGTTGGAGATCCTGGTCTGCAGAACAGCACTGCTATTTAGTTTCTCCACGCAGGCTAGTTGTCATGTTGCAGGTGCTGGTTGTATGTTGTCTTCAGTGGAAGCTTCTTTTTCCTTCTTAGAGGTGGAGTGATGCTTGCCCAGCTGGCTACCCCAGATTAGTGCTGCAGCCAGCTCAGAGATCTGCTATTGTGCTGGTACAGCAGTTTTTTCTAGCAAATCTTGTGAGTGAGACTGGAAGCATTTTACTGGCTTTCTTCACAGTGAATAAATCCTTTTCAATTAAACTGCGATTTTGGTGGAAATGGGAGTGTTTACCATTAAAGAAAAGTAAACCATACTGGATTTTTTAAGTTTCTGGGCACTTTGGTGTCAAGCTAACCTAACCACTTCTGCTTTTAAGTTATGTATGGTGGGTAGAACAAATAACTGCCTCTTTTTTTGACTGCAAATCTTTGTAAGGAAAAAATCAGCAGTTTCCTATTTGTTTTAGTGGGTCTGGTTATCAAAGAGAGCTTTTTGCCCTGCTTCTTGGTGCTACAACTGGTTCTGTGCCTGTGGGAAGAGTGCAACCAACCTGAGGAACTTTGTCAAAGGACAGTATCATACCCTCGTAAACTGGGTTCAAGCAAATTACAGATGTAATGCAGAAATTACTGGATAAAATTCTCTGGCTGATGTTATGATTGCCGTTGTCCATCTGGCCTTAAAAACCTATGAATCTGTGATGCAGATTCTAGCATTTTGGCTCTTGCTATAAAAGAGAATCATGATAACTTGGAGCAGAATGAAGCCAACATAATAAAATATAAATCTGCAGTTAATATTAGTTTGCAAGTTCATTAAGTAGTGTATACTTTCTTCCTCCAGTGGGCTATAAATAATAGGTACTGCTACAACTCGCACTCTGCTGTAGCTTGTTTCCACTGATGGAAATGTTTCAGAGGTTCTTGCCAGTGTGTGTTTTGTCCTAACTCAGTGTATCTAATTAATTCAAAACATCTGTTCCCTGATGACTTTGATTTCTTTCAAGAGGTTTTTTTTCATTTGTTTATGCTTTCTTTGGTTATTTTTGACTGTCACTTGTTGCAGTGCCTTGGATGTATACTTTTTGAAGAAATACTTGGCAGGGAAGTACAACTGGGAAAACAGTTGGAAAATGAATGGCAACAATACTGCAATAAAACCAGTCAAGATTTATGAAGCAGGAAAACTTTGACTCGTGGTGATGATGAAGATTCCTCTGCAGTCGGTGTGTCTTGGTAGTGCTGTGAACTCCGGGAGTGCTGGAGAAAGGATGGGGAGGTATGCAGTGTAAGGAGAAAACAGCTCTGTTAATGATGTGTTGGCAGCTATACCCCCTCATTTGGGTAGAGGAAAAGAAAAGGAGAGCAAAGACATCAATCTAGCTGAAAAGTTGGTGATGCTATTTAGGAGGCATTCTTATGAAGTGCAAAAAGCTGCTGTCGCATCATGTTGTGCACCTTGACCTCCACCCAACAGAGGTTTCACCTCATGGTTAGTTGTCAGTGTGTGAGTATTCCTATGAGTATTCCATGAGCTCTGAATGTTGGGTCAGAGCTGGGGCTACTGTGATGTAGCTCCAACCTTTCTGTGGATGTCCATGTCCTGTGGAGTGCTGTGCAAAGGGGGCAGAGGCTGCAGGAGCAGCCTGAAGGATGATGTAGGAGCACTTGACTCACACCTTCTTTCACATAGGACCTTAGACTTCGGCTACCCAAAATAATGTTCAGATTCCTGTTCAATCTGTAGTAAGCGTATTAAAGCAGAGTTTTCCTTCAGTTGTTTAAAACAAAACATGTTTATTAAAGCGTTATTCTTTAGAAATGTGCTACTTTAGAAATCATATGATGTTTTCAAATATTTATGCAGGCTTTAAGGAATGTTTCTTTGCTTCTGTTCATTTTATGATGAAACCTGTAGTTTTAGGGTATTGATTTGGTCAAAGAGGATGTTCTTTTCCTCCTGCTTTAAGTGTATTTCAGTGAAATAAAAAAAAAAATATTCTTTTGGTTTTAGAGCTTCATGACACAAACTCCATCAAATTTTGCTATTCTGACTATTTTACTCATTCTAGAGGTGTTAGTCAGGATATACTTTGGTAGAGAATGCTCTGTGGTAAACCTTAGCTTGCAAATGGTGCTGCTGAAGAGCAGGATTACTCCAGTGTATAAGGTTTTATTGGAAAGCAGCTCAAAGACCACAGTAACCCAGAAGAGTTCAGTCTTTTGTATGCCTGTATAGACTTTGCCCTGGTGTAAGCAGCGAAGGTTTTTCTGGAAGATCTTTAGATACTGGAATAGGAGGAGGATGTGTGGCTGGTAGGATCAGAAGTACTCAGTGTTCTAGCCTGTTGGTGGGGGATTTTTATTTTTTAGCTTGGTTTTTCTTCCCATTTGAAATTGGAGTGAAGAAAAAAGATGCTCCAGCTGATCCTGCTCCAGTCCAGAGCTAGAGGAGCCATCTCTCTTCAATGGTGTGATCAAAAAAATCCTGTGCAAGCTAATGCTGCCACATGGCACTGTTTTAGGTGGCTGTGTCAGATGGGGAGCTCTGCTGTGCAGGCAACAGTGTTGCTTTAGGTGAATGCTGAATGCCATCAGCTGTGGTATTTCATGTGCTTCCTTCCAGCCACAGTCCCTGTGTAGCCATGGTGAAGCTGCTAAATGCTGGCTATATGAACATGACAAAGACATTTGAGTAAAAACCCAAATCCAGGCTCCCTGATAAAGATTCCTGAGTGAAAAGCCGCTGTTAATTCACCAGCTAGAGTTCAAGGCAAAGGTTTAGATCACTTCTGGTTTTATTCTATCTTGATTGCTCGCCTGTAGTAACCAGCCTGTCTGAGAACAAGAGTGTATGCAAACTCCCCAGGCTATTATTCTGTATTAAAAAAAAAAGAAAAAAAAAAAAAGAAAAAAGAAGGGATGTGGTATGACTTTAGACTTAATCATCATTTATCCTACCCTGAAGGCATGGAAGTTAATGATGATATAGATCTGTGTGGTTTTGTGTTCCCCTTGACTGAGCATTAGAAATAATTAGGGCTTGTGGGATGGATGCACTGATGGTGGAGATGAGCAAAAAATATTTTTGAATGTATGTGCCTCTTCCAAGTCTGCTGGTAAAGATACAGGTGCTAAGTGTATGCTTATGGGGTCTGAGGTTTCTTGCTTCTTTGTTGATTTATAGCTAGCTGGTGTTGAGGAGAAAAGGAAGTGGGAATAAATGAGTTCTGTTATTTTGGAGGCTTTTAAGATCATGGGCTAAGCAGAGTTGCTAGCGATTTCTGAGGAGATTATTTTTATTTCAACAAGGTAAGCTCTCCTGTATCCCAGGTGCTCCTGAGTACAGCTCTGGGTTATGCCTGTGGAGTAGGAAGTGTTGGGGGTAGTCCAGGAGTCCCAAGCTGTACAGGAGCTGGCACTAGACCTTTTGAAATATGGAATCCTTATGCACATCGTTGGACGTGTTCCTGAATTACCTCCTGCAATGTCCTGGATGTTTGCATTATTTGGTTATTAGACAGCCTCAGCCAAATATATGCTAACAGTCATCACAGGTTGAATGGGGAGGAACTGGTTTTGCTGCTGTGTAGAAGATCTCTGCTCTCTTTCTGAGTCTTGCTGTGGGTCAAATGAAACACAATTTCAGGGGTTTTCATTCAGGTGCAAAAAGACTTCATCCCTTCCATGGTAGCCACATGGTGAGTTTAGAAGTATCTGTTTGGAATGGTGACAGTCCTTCCATAAAATCTCTGCTAAAATGTTTTCCTCTATTCCAGGTGGCTTCTTTACCTGCTGCTTTCCCACTCTTTCTTATCCAGCCTGGCCAATCTGCAGTGTTTTGATGAAAGCTATTTCAGCAAAAATAATGTTCCAGCCAAGCTGGAAGGTGATGGGAAGAGAGATGGTGCTGAGCCTGTATGGGCCTGTGTAGCAGGACTGTGATGGTGACCTCTCTGGCAGTGCAGAGAGGGAAGGCTGTCTGAGGAAGCATTCCCAAAATGTTGGTAGCACGATCTCAATGAGGAACTCTTGCAACTGGGCTGTTGGAGGAGCCATCCTCTTGGAGAGGGGATTCTGGGCCCTGGCCTGGTTCAGGGCTGCATCAGGGTGGGGTTGTGTCATGGAAATGATGGAAGTAAAGCTCAGATGCACTGGAAATGACTGAGTAGGATGCTGATGGGGGAGACGCAGACACCTTGTATCCAGATGGAGCGAGTGATAATATGTGTTTATACTAGAATTTTGGGGCTCTTCAAAGCAAAAAATTTCTGTCCTTGCAGGCAATTTAGAATACTACCTAAATATGTTCATCAGAGAAGATTGACGAAGTGCAGTGTTTTAGCTGATATGCTGTGAAAGCAGTCCCAGACAGATGCTCATGTGGCAGTCAGTGGCTGCTGCGCATTAGCAGCCCCTCAGAGTTGTCTGAGATGAGCTGGGTGCCCCTCTGATCTCCAGAGAAGCCCAGGTACAGTGACAGCTTAAAGTCACTTGTCACTTTTGTCTTCCTGGCACGTGAGTTTTGAGTTATTGCATGGTGCCTTTCAAAAGGTGTATTCCATCCTATTTATTTTACTCTACGCAGAATGCTTCTAAAATAAGAGAGGAAGTGAGTCTTTTCTAACTGGGGATTTAGTATTCAACTCTGCTAGCTGACTCACTGGTTGGAAAATTCCCACTGACTTGACTTAGCGTTGAATGGGTTGTATTATCTTTTCATATGCAGAAAATTATTTTGAAATTGAAGTTAATAACAGCAATTTAAAAATTGTCATTGATAGAAAGATAATACAATATTTAGTTGTATCATGTTCTTTTTATGATCTGATATTCGAATAAAGCAGTTTTTCTGCTTTTTTCCTTAATTAGCATGTCATGAAGAAGCTTGTGACATCAAACACAGCATCTAATTACATTCATTAGTAGCATCTCCAGGACAAATTTTAATTAAGTTGTACAATGTAGATCAATACTTGTTTTGCATCCATTGCAACCTAACAACAAGGTTGTTCTGCGCAGTTTAATTACAGTGATTGTAATAGAAGGAATTTGAGTAAACCCGCCATTTTTGCCATTGCACTCCTGTCTCTTACATTTTAAAACAGTATATGTTTATAATATGGGACATGTTACTTATGTGTGTCTTATTTTGAAGAATATTTTAAGGTCACTCTTTGTATCCCATTGAAAAGAAACGAAGTGTAGTTCAGGAGCACTTGGATACTAGTGCTTGACTTCAGCTGGAGCAGGAGAAATTAACAACCATTTTACCTGAAGACTTCAGGAGGGGAAACAGTGGTCATTACTGTGTGACATATCTGGTGGTAGATGTTAGCAATACATTTATTTTGTATTGCTGTTGAGTGGAAAGCCACCTAATTGTATGTTTACTTACTGTGAATATAGTTCAGTGTAGTCTCTGAGTATTGCTTCCACCACATGTGCTGTAGTTTGGTAGCACTGACAGCTTGCAAACTGTTCTCTCTTGGCAGGAGAAGGCAATCTAGGAACGAAAACCCTGAGTTACCAAATGTATTTTGTTCAACATCAGGAAAATATAGCTGACCAGGCAGAACATATGTCCCCTGTGACAGTGTCCTGCATTAATACTTGCATACATTGTGAAAATATCTGGATAGACAAATCTTTTTTAAGACAAGTATTTGCCAGAGCTGAGAACTGGTTTTTATTTCCACCTCAGTGTTGTATTTTTGTGTTTTGGTCTGGTTTTGTGTACCAGGGACTACAGTAGTCAGCCTTCAGTGCAGTACAATGATAAAGACCAAACTGATTTGGAGAACTTTATTTTTTTCAAAATAAATCAGTTGTTTAATCTTAATTTGTTTTTAAGTATTCCTTGAGATTTTAAAGGAGCATGCTTTGTAGTATAGTGTACTTTTGGGTTTTCTTACTATGACTCTATAAATGGTATAATCCTGAGGGTTATGATACTTGCATACTTCATACTTGTGCATGCAACCTGTTTGTTTCTCTTCTTCAGCAATCTTTAATACTTACACGGTTGCATTTCTAAAAGAGTGAGCACAAAGCCTCCTCCACCCATTTCAAGCTTGTTCTTGGTCTAGGTAATCACAGGCTAGAAAGTCTTGAAAGTTCAATTACCAAAACTTCCAGTGGCACTTTTAAGGAGCACATAGGGTGGAGGTCAGGAGTTGAAGACCCAGGGAAATCAGATCCTTTTCAGGAAGGACGTGAGTACAAAATGTGAAGTATTAGGCAGAAAAATATACTCATAGAAGAGAGTGTTGTAATCCAATGAGGAGGAAGTGTGCTTTTAAGGTAGAAGAAAGTTGCTCCTAGGTTGAGATTTTGCATGACAGTTGATGATTCAAAGACAAGCTTTTAACTTGTAGATTTAAAGCCCTGGGTACAGGAGGTGGAAGCTCAGCACCAGAGGCTGCTACAGTTTTTCTTAGCTGAGTTAAGCGTGTGTAGATTTAGTTACTTCACACTTCTTACTCAGTATTTTAGGTAATATGATGGGGGAAAATGTTATAAGCTTGGGAATAGGGGTTTTTTTGCTGTTTAATGCAAATTGTTGATTGCTTATGTGACTCAACAAAGCTACTACGAATTTTTGTGTGTGAGAGAAAAAAAATCCTTTGGATATCTTATAATGAGGATGTCAAAGACTGGAGGGAAAAATATGGAAGAGGGAGAAGAGAATAGATTCTTGATAAGATTAATACTCTAATACTTGAATATAAAATACTTTAAAAATTAATTCATGATAATCAGGGAACTCTGCATGTTGTTTCTGGTTTTGTTTTTGTCCTAAAGGCCTGATTATGGTAAAAACACATGCCACCTTAGAAGAAATGTACATATAAATATACAAAGATGTTTGTGAGCATATATTTATGCCTATATACTGTATGTCTGATATATGCACATAAACACATTTTGTATATTATGTATTTATTCCCTCCAAGAGATCAGATCCTAAGAATGTAAAGGATCTAGTTTTTACAGAAGTTCAGTGGATTTGCAACTTGGTTTGAGTGGCAGATCTCAAAGGAATAAACTAATGCATACATAGAATTGTCTTCAGTGTATGACCTCATTGTTAGAGGAGTTATTGTTATTCTGCTTTACAAAAATCCAGTTTCCTTGGTTAATTATAAACAATCTGTTAGCCACAGTCACCCATACCATGAAATATCTATGGAGTTTGTAATCTGTCCATCTTCCTTAACAGTTTTTTTTTCTCTTATTTTCAGTGAATTTACTGGACTCACGTACAGTAATGGGGGATCTAGGATGGATAGCATACCCAAAAAATGGGGTAAGTCTGTGTTGTTGTTTGCTTTCTCTCTCACAAATTATACTAATAGTTTCCATTTGGAAAGTAGACTACTGGGTTTAGAAACTCCCTGGAGTGATCTGTCGGCAATGGAGGGAAAAAAATAAGTAAAACAACAAGCTGTGACTGGAAAAATGGAGCTGTGTGGCTAGGGGATTGATTTATTTATGTAGCAGAGCCAGCCGCAAGTATTAAAAAAAGGATCATGAGTCAACAACCTCACTTCTCCCCTCCCCAAGAAAATCCGTGAGGTTATTTAAATTTCTTTTAAATTATAAATTCTTGCTCCTTCTCTTGAGCCTTTGGGGTAAATGTGGAACACAATTTCTGGAAGTTTTCTTCTGAAACACAGGGTCTGGAACACTGCTGTATTAAATGAACGAGGCTGTTCACAATTACGTCTCAGAATCATGAGAAAGCTCTGGGAGCTGATAACACTGGAACAGGAGTTGAGTTTTAAGCACCTTGAAGAACCTCTGTCCCTTGCCGTTACCTATACTAAGAACTGTTCAGCCTTGAGGAGTGATGGCTGAGGCGGGACCTCATCGATGTCTATAAGTATCTGAATGGAGGTGATGTGAGGATGGATCCAGGCTCTTCTCAGTGGTGCCAAGCAATAGGACAAAAGGCAACAGGCAGAAACTGTTGCACAGGAAGTTCCACCTGAACATGAGGAAGAACTTTACTGTGCAAGTGACCGCGCACTGGAACAGATTGCCCAGAGATGTTGTGAAGTCTCCCTCCCTGGAGATATTCAAGAACTGTCTGAATGCAATTCTGTGCCATGTGCTCTAGGATGATCCTGCTTGAGCAGGGTCGTTGGACCAGATGATCCACTGTGATCCCTTCCAACCTTACCCATTCTGTGATTTTGTAACTGAAAGAACTCGGCCTCCTAATTTGATACCTTAAATACGTGCTGGAGTTCAGGTGCATTAATACCCTTCAGTGTGTCTGCTTGACCTGACTGCATCATGTGAGTAGTCTTTGCTGTGAGTTTTAGTCTCTGATTTGGGGCATCCTTGATGCTGTACCATAACACAGCTTTGGTACTCTTGAAAGGTTGACTTCTGCACCTGGGTACCACTGGCTGGGTATTCCTGCCAGTTCCTGAAAGCCATGATCACTGTGTGAGGTGAGAAAGCATCCTAAGTCAGAAATGCTGCACAACTGAGCCCTCCAATAGAACAACTCTCAGGAATGTGTCATTCCAGAGTTTTAGTCACCTGAAACAGGCTGCAGAATTGTCTTGGACTCCAGTTAGATTGTCATAAGAATGGTGGGATTGTGTATATAAAATTCAACCAACTCTGCATATATATATATATCACTGTAAATTAAAACCTGGTTTTCCTTATATTCTGTGTGAATGAAAGGTTGTGGAAATGGCAGCCTCACTCAGACAAGCTGCATGTTTACAGACACCGATTACAGGAGGAATGTAAAAGCTACACAGGAAGCTGATTTTATTTTCAACTCAATTCAAGATCTAATCCTGTTGCAGTTAGTCTATAACTTTTTTTATCTATTGATTTAAAACTGAGAACAAAAGTTGCTCCCCTTGGGCATCAAAATAACCAGTGGCAGATATGCTGGCAGAGCAATATTTTAGTGCCATGGCACACCATAAAGATCCTGATGTCCATTTCTTAATGTGTGATGTTTTTACTTTTTGCACATCTCTTAATATTTTTCCTGTGGTATAAAGAACAGTTGCTGAATATCCCAATACCCTTACAGGAATATCAGTAGACAAATAGCTAAACCTGAGGAATTCAGAATACTTCTGAGTCTGTATGTGTAGATGAGTAAATGAAGAGCTAACTGTCCTATGCATAAGCCTCAGTTGTATCTTTTCATTTATGGAAAACTTTCTGTGTTTACAAGCTCAATTTCCAAAGGCCACCTGGAAGTACACTCATGAATGCCAAATTCGAAGTTACTGACTCAATAGGGAGAATTTTTTTTTCCTTGATTAACTTCTGCTTTTTATTTAAAACTGAATTAGGCAGTTGGTTTTCAAATTTCTAGAAATCCCTTCCAAATCTTCTTTGTTTTCATGGGACATCATAAAAATTTAGTAGGTTAGTCCACTTGTCTCTTTTTTTTCGTAATGTATTTGAAGTATTTTACAAGCACTAAAAAAGATCTTCCCAGACTTGCTTCTCTAACTGCCATATCTGCTCTGCAATCAGCTGTGCTGCAGTTATACACGCTTGGCTTAGTTTTTTTTTAAATATCTACCTAATATAAATATTTTAATTAGTTCTCGCTTCAGGATTGAATTTGGACAAGGAGAGAGCTTTAACTGAGGTCAGAGATAGGCATTCTCATGTTTTTTGAGGCATCCTCATATAAATTTGTTATCTGAGGATTTCCTCCTAGGGAAAATTTTCAAGATCCATGTATCTGCCTGCACAGTTCCCCGTCAAGTAAAGGAGCAGAAATGTCATGATGTGTAACACTTTGCAACACCACAAAGTGTAGATACAAACCATGTGCTGAAGTAAGCTTTTTGATGCATTGTGTTTTATTATTGCTAAGAGCAGTATCCTTAGAGTCTAATCCAATGTAATTCCAAGTAGTTGGTAACAATTGCAGTGGTAGTATAGGTCCAGCTGAAGATACGTTGGTATTTGAAGGTGCTTTTGAAGCAATCTTCGAGTCTTCCAGTATTGCTGCTTCTCCACTTGATTTTTATTATGAATCTTAATGGAACTTAGTATGTTTTCTAGAACCACATCTGATAGAAGTAGGAGATGATACCAGAAGCACAGCTACTGTTAAAGAAGGCGAGTGTTTAGTCTTTGTCATTGTATGGGAGGGCCTGGGAGAAGTTATCTGTGTATCACAAAGGCTCAAGCTGGTGGGTTTTCAAAAAAAAGATTTCCATATTTAAAACAAGCAAACAAAACCCTACAGAAAACTCCACCAAAACAATTGGGATAAGAGGTCTAGGCAAGCCAAATGAACTTGATTTTGGCAGGTGTCATAGTCTAAACATTTTTGTAGCTGTGTACCATGCTAATTTTTGTGTATTAAAGCTTCAAGACATTGCATGCTCCAGGGAGGTCCAATTACCTGTGCTTTGCCTGTTGTTCACATCGTTTTTGCTGAACATAATGGGAAAAACGTGATCTAACTTGGGAAATGAAAGCAGCATTGTATAGGAAGGAGACTGACCCTCCAGTTTGGAAACAGACTGCGCTTGGAGGTAGACCCGTTTCCTGCCTGTCATCTCAAATGAAGCACTGCAGCTGTTTAAGTCCCACAAGATCAGACCTTGATCCGCTGCTAAACAGTGCGCACCAACTCACCTTGTGAGTAATGGATTTTATGGGAAGGGAGAGGAGCAGTTGAGTCAAGGGTGTCCTGTAAAGAGCTTTGTCTATCTGGGTAGTTTCTTGGTACAGGTTTGGGTGGTGGGCATCATCCTTGCAGCCTGGCTGGCCTTCATTTCTCCCATGCACATAGAAGGTAAGAAAAATCCCTCTCTTCCTTTGTATGGAGTTTGAGGGATGAATAGAAATGAGATGACTTAAATATACTATGGCCAAGCAAGGTTTTGAAACAATGTCTCCTCGTGTGAAAAACCAGCTGTTGAGTAGAAGAAAGTGCTTTCTTATTTCTGCTGCTTTGCTGTGAAGGATAAATTGCAGTAATGTGGCTTCCTGGCTGCCCCGTGTAGGTTCAGCGGCTTGCAGCAGTTCTGTAGTTGGCTCTTAAACCTGCAGTTATATCTGTTAAAACATGAGCAAAGTCTCTGTGGAGTTCTAATGGCCATGGAGCTCAGAAAAGGGACTCTCTACCTGCCAGTAGAGCGTGGTCAGCATGGAAAATGCTGCCCCTTTCACACTCAAGTCAGGAATTGATCCTGTTATTACATGCCAAAGGGACAGTTTGGACTTTTCTTTGCAGCTCATGGAAGCTTATTTTAACTTGAAGGAGGTTATTGTAATTACCAGAGGCTATATCAGAAAAGTCTGGTCCCTGTTGTGTAGTAGGAAACCCTCCAAGCACATGAACAAAACCAGTCAGGTTTTCAGTTAAAGGCTGTGCTTGTACAACAGGCCTGCAAAATCTTTTGCCTCTGGACTGGTTCCTGGGGCGCTGTTTAGGATTACCCAAGCTGGGCACATCAGAGGTTTATGTGTGCATTATATATGGCTGTGACACCAGCTAGCTCTGACCTGCAGAAACTGTGTGCTAAAGATACTTTTTTATCATATGGAAGCTCACAGAAGTAGAAACAAGTAAGTACTGCAAGAGAAATAGTCAGATGAGGTGGAGCAGTGTTTGTAGGCCTCCTCTTTCTCCCTTGATTTGGCAGGAGACTCTGTGATGCATTTCAACTCTCTGCAAAGCCATAGCAGGGACAGAAGCTACAGACCCCCCTGTAAACCTATGCTGTTCAGCTTTATTTGGTCTGGCCAAGTGAAAACAAAGTCATTTTTAACAATATTCAGGTGATTCAAATAGAATCTTTCCTTAGGTGGCTTGATTTATTCAGCAGTATGACTGATTTTTGTTTCAGTGGCTATAATAGTGCTGATTTATTTGTTTCAGACCCTCCCGCCTTTGAGGGTTTATTTTAAAACTTATTTCTTTGCAGCTTAGAAGTACTCTTTTTCTGTCAAAATTGGAGTGCCACACACCTGCTTTGCTTCTGTGTAATGGGTTCTCTTCCCTCTCCTCTGCCTCTCATTTATTTCCCTGACCTTCCTGTAGCACAGAACAGGAAAGCCTCTGTGGTCCTTGGGGTATTGGCTTTGTGATGTGGCTCATTGCACAGCTCCATATGATGGCATTTTTTTTTTTTAATGCTCAGACTGGAAAATAAACATGTACTAAAGAACCTGGTCCTGTGGAGTAGTTCATTTTATGCAATAAATGAAGAATTATGAGAGAACTAGATGATTTTTTGCATGTGAACAGCAAGAGGGAAAGCCATTTCCCCTCCTTTGGGTGGTTGATAAGGCTAAATAGTGAAAGATGGGGGGAAATTCAGGCAGACTGATTCTACAAGTTGCTTCTCATTTATATAGGATGATGGTAGGTGTGATTTTTTTTTTTATTTGTTTTGGGTTGGTTTTTTTGGAAGCAGTATTTCTGGCCTTTTTTTTTTTTTTTTTTTTTTTTTTAGGACAGGTACCCTAGGGTGCTTCTTTGAAGTTAAAAATAACAGCAGTTTGGATTACTCAGCATGATTTCTGAATAGACTCATGTTGCTCTCTGTCAATCCTAGTTCAGATAGAGATTTTACTCAGAAATACTGGATTGGAGGCATTGTTTGCCTCAGGGATAGAAATAAAATAAAGGGGAAGGGATAGGGGCCAGTGAAAGGAGAAGGAGGATTCTTGGCACCACTGAGCTGTGTTATATAGTTATGATTATAATTGGCATTTTTGGGGCAGTACTTTTGGCAGCCTGTGTTGTTTTTCCTGCAAATGCTGCTGCTTATCTGTGGCCAGTGTAGAAAAGGAATCAGAGGGATAAGCTTTGTGGTTTAACCCCCACCAGCAACAAAGCCCCATGCAGCTGCTTGCTCAATCCTCTCTACCCACTGGGATGGGGAGAGAATCAGAAGGGTAAAAGTGAGAAAACTCATGGGCTGAGATAAAGACAGTTTAATTGGTAAAACAGTTTAGCTGGCACACAAGCAAAGCAAAATAAGGAATTCCTTCAGCACTTCCCATGGGCAGGCAGGTGTTCAGCCACTTCCAGGAAAGCAGGGCTCCATCACACATAACAGTTACTTGGGAAGACAAACACCATCACTCCAAACGTCCCTCCCTTCCTTCTTGCCCTAACTTTATATGCCATATGGAACATCCCTTTGGTCGGTTGGGGTCAGCTGTCCCAGCTGTGTCTCCTTAACTCCTTGTACACCCCCAGCCTCCTCACCGGTGTAGTGGGTTGAGAGGCAGAAAATACCTTCACTCTGTGTAAGCACTGATCAGCAGTAAGGAAAACATCCCTGAATTATCAGCACTTTTCAGCACAAATCCAAAACATAGCCCATACGAGATACTGTGAAGAAATTTAACTCTATCCCAGCCAAAACCAATACATATGCCAGCGTGCAAGAATGCAATTCATACCATAGCAGAGAGCATGATGGAAATAAGTAACACCTGAGTAGATAAAAAAAATGCATTAATGACACCCTAAAAGCCTGCGATTTGGCAGCTTTGTTTATATGTACATGTTTTTGTGCATACACAGATTGGTAAGAAACATACTTCACATCTAAGTGTTTGAAGTACACTGAGTAAGCCAAACACAAGCAGTAGTACTTAAAATTTTCTGTTCTTTATGGAATAAAGAAATTTTACATGAACAATTTGTGGGATGATGTTGAGCTTAATAGAGTAGAAACATACAGCGGGGGGGTTTTCCACTAGAATTTATTAAGGTAATATGCAGTATCTGTATATATCTATGTAAACTTTTGTCCTCTGTGACCCTCTTTCTGGTTCTTCTGGTCATTTTTACTCACTTGCTGTGGGGCCATGATAATATGTTTTCTTTTGGTTACGCTACCTGTTCAGTGTTCCAGAGTCATGCATCCTTGTATTGTATAGCATAATTCCAACAAACCTACACAAACCAGGTGATCAATTTTGATCTTTTCCAGCCCTAAGTCTGAAGCTCTGCTGTCTGAAAGCTTGTCCTGACTTGGTCTAGAGTGAGATCTGGTTTTGTTTCTCTCTGAGCTTTGTTGTTTTTTGGTTTTTAGTTTGTTTTTTTTTATCTTGGGCTTCCTAAAAACATCATTACTGTTACTCATTCAGCAACCTGTGTTTAAGAGCCACTCCTCATACCTGCAACATAATAGCTACAATATGTATCTGCTTTTAAACCAGAGTACCTCATGCTAGACAACAGTTCTCATTTAATAGCCTCACTATTTAATTCATGTCCTTTCTCATATCTTCTTTTCTATCTGCGGTTAAATCTTTTCACTCCATTTGAGAATGTTCTTAAACTTCTTGTCCTGGTCTCTCAGCTGGCTGCCCTTTGGTTTGTGTGCTGTTGACATAAATCAACCTTCCTTTGGAAGCAGCATCTGGCGAGGTGTAGGTCTTATTGAAGGAGATCTAAAATGCCTAGAGTACTCTAAGGTATTGTAAAATAAATTAATACTAGTGAGATTAAGAATAAAGCAAATCTTTATCTTGGCTAGAACTGTATTACTGGAATAATATATTACACCACAGAAAAAAACATAAAGGTTGATCTTTCAGTATATCATTTTGTAAATACTGTTGTCAGCATTAGATTCCTCCACACAGGCTCACTGGGCAAACAATAATCTCTTTTCATGCTAAAATGTCTCTTTTTTTTTTTTTTCCCTCTAGTGTCTAGGAATTACATTTGGGGATAAAAAAGCTTGAAGAGCATTATCTTCTAAAACCATTGTTTTCTCTGTTACTTTTGTGACAATTTCAGAAATATTGGTATCCAACATTAGTAACTGTAGAATTAAAATATATTAATGTAGTGCTGCCATGGTGAATCGGAAACTTTACAGAATAAAATATTACCATTACAGAATGCATATGTAACAGCCTAGGATTTATAAAATGTGCATTAGGACTTTATAGCTTACGTTTATGAATTTTTGAAGTGTATTTCTTACTATTTCTTGTTCTAAACATACGTATCAGTGGGTTACTTATCACTTAATTTCATAATCCTTTTATAAGACTTCAAATGCACTGGCCCCATTTGACAGCATATATTTTTATTCAGGTTAATGGCTTTTTTTGGTAACTAAATTTAAGAATGCAGTCGTGTTTGATCTTCTTTTGATGTTACTCATTCAGGAAAGCCAGCTAAAAAAAAAAATTAAATAAAATGAATGCTAGCAACAGAAAGGGAAACACATGGTAAAATTCCTGAAAATAATGTTAAGATGAAAGCTGCTTTTTTGTCTTTACGATTAGTTCATTACCTTGTGTATTGTGCAGTGAATGAAGACAATAAAAATTAGAGGGCTTATTTGAAGACCCTTCATCCAGTGCAAAACCAGCAAGGAGAGATTTTTGATTGGCTGTTGTTTTACTGCAAAGTCCTGATATGTGGTAATTCAAGAAATAGTTTGGCAGCTGAACATCTACGACTGTTAGAACAAACTTGCATCAATTTTTCAAGTTACTAATGGGAACCATTCAGGATTTTTTGTGTTTGCTTGTCCTGGTCAGAAAAACAGGGTGTTTTTCTGTTGCTGAAGGCTACATGCACATGCAAAAGGTGAAAGTGGGACTGGGTTCTTGCCTATTGAAAGAAAATGCCAGTATTTTATTTGGAAGCTCTTTTTGCCTCAACGTATTTTGGTTTTATAGTCTTCAATTTATCTTTAGATGTCTTTATTTGGGGGGAAAAGCACGCTGAACTATATGACTTAGTGTGTTTGACTAAAACGGGCAGTAATCATGAGGTCTGTTGGTTTAATATTGAAAATACTGTGGCAAAACAGACTAGAGATTAAGTATGAGGAGTATGCATGGATGCAAATACATGCTTTGGAGGCTTGTGAGTTAATTCTGCTCCAAAGAAAAGTGGTAGCTCCTCTCACCAGCTTTTAGGCTCTTCAACATGAATGATGAAGCACTGTTGAAGAGAATGTGGGTGACACCTGGCTATCAGTCATCTCTGCGTTACCACTGTGATATTGTATGCTGTCAAGCCACCATGATTGATTGTCCATACCCCGTGGGATGAACAGTGAGTATAAAAGAATTGCAGAACATGGTTTGGCTGCTCCTTCCTCTGTCTGTTCAGTGTGTTTGGGGGGGGAAAGAAAACAACACCAAAACCGCCTCAAAAAAATAAAGGCCGTGCTATCCCGGGGGGAGTTGTGAGCATTTAGGAGAGAGAACAGTTATTTCTTACATCTATAATGGGACTTCACTGATTCTTAATTCTATTTCAAGATTATATCCTGAAGACATGTCAGTGATGTAGTAGTGATTTACAGTTAGGAGTGAATGACACTTGCATGTCAATTTGATCCTCAACTAGCTCTGTATGATCTTAGTGGTCTTAGCAAGGAATAATCCGTGAGCTGCGGGGAGGAGGCAGGATCAGGCCCTGGGGTTGGTGAAAAGCAAGCTCCCCCAAGAAGAGTTGGGGCTGTGGATCAGCATTGTGATGAGGGAGGAGGACAAGAAATTGCATGCTGAGTTGGGCATCCCTGGGATAGCTCGGAGAAGGGTGTGATGATGGCAAATAGTAGAGATTGCTGATGGCTTTCTAAAGCATGGATCTGTCAGATCAGGCTGAAACATCTCCACAGCCCTTTATTTGCCTCCTTTTGCTGCTTTCCAAGAAGCAAAGTATTATTAGATTCTTTATTCTTGCCAAAATGCTCTGATAAGCATTTAACCTGTGATTTCTTGCTTATTTCTTTTTTGTGATTACTCCAGCAAGCAGCAGGCCACTGTTTTGATTATATTTAATTCTTAATTTTACAAAATAAGGAGCATAAAAAAATCAGATTAAAAAAAATCAAAAAAGTAGATGTATTTAAATTGTTAGAAAACTTCTCCAATACTAAAGCCTGGTTTCACTTTAAAATCTTACTGATTTCCATGTATATTAACTACCTATATATTGAAGCATATAGTGTCCTGTAGATCTGTTACTGGTGTTGCAATATGATAAACTCTTTTAAAGATGTGTGTTTTCTGTTGATAATTGCCCTCCTTGGGATGCTTTCTTGCAAATATGAGAACCTTTGGCTCTGAAGGAGGGCAGGACTGAACTTTTATGCTGCAGAAATTCTCATGTGACTTCAGCAAAAATATTTTGGGACAAGTGACCTGGCCCTTGTCTTCAAAGATCTTCCTATAACTCCAATGATTCTTCCCATAATATTGACTGTATATAATGTGGTACAGAAGATGCAGTTGGCAGGAGAAGATAGCACAGAGTATTTCCTAATAAGATTTGAGATGCTGATGTACACCGTTAATCCATTTGCAGTTCTGTCCCGGTTGTAGAAAGAGCTGCAGGCTTGGTGTTATTCTTGTGCAAGTCAGCCCCTCCCCTGCCTTGCCTTTGGCTGTGAGCTAGACCAAGAACTGAGGAGAGAGGGCAGGGTGGGAGAGGAGGGTCATGACAGGTCTTTTTAAAATATCTGCTTATTGAAAGAGATCATTCAGAATTAATTGTCGTGGGGGTTTTTGTTGGTTTTTTTGTGGGGTTTTGTTTTTTGTTTGTTTTTTGTTTGGTGGGGGTTTTGTGGGTTTTTTGTTTGTTTGTTTTTTGGGGTTTTTTTAGGTATTTGAGTTTCTCTGTGATGCATATGTGTTGCTTTTAGGGAGCAGTCCTACTGGGATGATATCCCCAAGACCTAACTACTCAGCAGATACCAGGGGGGAGGAAAACTGGTTTTCTGAAAAGGAGGATTTAAGACTTGCTATTTTTTTTCCTTCAGCTGTTTAGAAAAACTAGCAACTTCTGTCTATGCTGGCAGCCTTTTTCATTGGGACCTCAAATTTATTTTTTTTGGAGAGGGAAAGCAGGGGGAGGGGACAAGGGTGGAGGTGATGTCTTAATCGCATCAGTGCTGTAACTGGAGGTGCAGTCTTTCAGCCTGCAAACTCCAGTTACAGCACTGATGTGATTCTCATGGTTTCCTGCTGGAGCCTGGGGGTCATTCTTAAAGTTTGTCACTTGAAATTGAGGGCAATCAAAATAAGTTCTGCTCTGTATCATGTCTGCTCAGCATCGCTTGCTCCTGATTCAGTCAACAGTAAAGGATAGCAAAAATGTGACCTTTAGTTTTCTGTTCAGAAACGTTAAGGGTGTTCAGATTTGTTTTATTTTAGCTTTATTTTCTTCAGAAATAGGAAGATTCACATTTGAGAGCTTTCCCCTAGTTTTAAACCTCTAAACTGGGGGGCTGTTGGAGCTTCTTGCAAGACAGAATTTTAAGTGGTTACAATTGTAGGGCATGTACTGACTTTTTTAGTTGATTGCAGTGCAAATGTAAAGTAAGCCCATAAATCATAGCCAGTGTTGTGATTACAAATCGTTACAATCACATGAGATTATTCAGTTTGTTGCAAATCCTTCTAGACTATACAATTAAAGTCATAGCCACAGTTATAATCCTGTGAGATAAAGTTACTTCATCACACAATCTCCTTCTGGTTTACTGTTTGCTTTATTTTGATGCCAGACTGAATAACTGAATGCTTCTGTGTAGTTAGCTTCAATGGCAGCATGTATACTTTTTGTATCTCTGCTAATTCTGGAGTTTATTTTGCATCCTTAAAATATGAATATGGATTGATATAATAGTTGGGCAAAGACCTGGTAATTTTCGCTCTAGTGGTGGGAAACGCAACGTAAAATGATGAAATTTTAGAAAAGAATTGCTATTTCTGTCCATTGCTAGAGATGTCTTGTCACATGGTCAGGAAATAAATGAGTTGTGATCATTGATATGTTGTTATGTAGGTGACTGAAAGCAGGTCAGTGCTTCCCTGCAAAAGCAGTGGCTGCAGTCACTCTGCAGAATTGTAGTCAGGCAGAAGACAGCTGCTGAACAGGAGCAAAATGAATAGTTCACTTGGGAACGGCTTTCAGACCAAATCAAACCTTTTTGCACAGTTTCAGATATCCATCTCGTTTCTTGTGTGGTACTTCTTCTCATCCTGATGTTGGATGTCCTGATGTTTCCAGTGCAAAGGAAACTGCAGTGGGCTAGGGAGCATCTTGTGCCTGCCGGCCAGAGCGTGATGACTCAGTGTGTCAGAGTAATTCTGATAAATACCCAGACTGAGATAATCAAAACCCATCCAGGGATTTGGTTGTTGTCCTACTTATTAATTTTAATGATAATTGAATATCTGTGCCGATTACGCAGGCTGTAAGCTCAGCTTCCCAAGACCTGTATATTCAGTTTCAAAATACTGCTTATTCAAAGTCTGGTATATTTAACTTGGAGGAGTGGTCTCGACGTGGACAGACAGTACAGATAGACAGGAGCTACTGTGTCCTTACTACTTCCTGAGTCACAGTAAGAAAGTCTGGCAGAGCCTGTTTCTCAGAACCATATAAGTGTAGTGACCTGGCAAATGTCTTTAGCCCTCAGGGGATTTAGTAATGATGCTGCCTGTATAATATTTGTAAAAGACTTTTGCTGTGAAAGTGTTGAAGAGAAAGCGGGGAATCTTAAGCAGCCCTTGCTCGGTGTTTGCAAAGCTATTTTATTTGATGCCAGTAGCCCAGGTAAACCTTTTGGACTCCTCTCTTCTCTGTCCCTTTCGAGCACAGCACTACTGAGATTTTTTTTTGCTTGCAAGGTTGTCTCCTCCAGTACTAACCTGGGATGTTTTCCCTCAGCTCTGCTGTTTGCAGAGGCTCAGCTTGCTGAAGCTGGATGTGCAGAAGTCCTTGTGCAACTCTCCAGGTGTTGCAGAGGGTCTTTGTCAGAAGCCAGGATCTGTGTTGAGTTTTTTTTATATGAGGGGAGCTTTTCCCAGATAAATTCTCTGGTGCTTCTGGTCCTGCTGGAAGACTACATAGTGTCCCCATTGATCAAGGATAAAGCAAGCATCTGAGTGTGCTGGTTTAAAAGTAAGCCGGCAGTTCTAGAGAGATTATAAATCAGGGTTACAATTTACTAAAAATAAATTACAATAGATGCAATGATACAAAGAAAAACTGATTTTAACCCAGAAAAACAGATGTATAACCCAGCCCCCTGGGACAAAAACACAACAGTGTTCGTTGGCCCCTGTACTGACCACCACATGGCCCCTCTGGGTGTAAAGTAAAAGGAAAGGAAAACCTGTTGGTCCAGATGATGGTGGCAGTTCTGTTGAGGTAATGATCCCAGTCTTGTCGAGAGTGGCAGTGGCAATCCTGTTGGAGTTCCAGTCCTCCTCTCAATCCAAGTGGTACAAGAAGTCCCAAAACCCAAAGATTATATGCTCAGGTTTAGATGGGAATACCCAGTACCTCCCCCAGTGCAGGGAGTTTCATTAACTGTGTGAGTCATGGGATATTTTTGGAGTCTTTGCTGGTCTAGGTGTTGCAGCTGCCTATTATGCCAGTCCAGTATGGCCCATTAGCAGAGATGACCCCTCAGGCTGGGTGTGAAGGTGCTAAGGTCTCCCTGGAGGGGAGTTATCACAGCTGAGTCATTAGGTGTGCCCTGGTCAGCTGCTGCAAATGATCCATTATCAACAGTCCATCAGAAATTACATAGAGAGTGTAGAATACTCAGTTTTGGTTATACCCACATGGTAATAAACTGATCCTGGCCCCTGTAACTAGGACACTGAGACACAAAATAATGATAATGCCATAGGCGTCCTGTGTTTTTTTTGAACTGGGAATGAGCCTAAGTTAGCAAACTCTTGATTGTTACCTTTAAAAAACAAATTTTCCCCTTCCTTTTTTTCTAATTTCCGTCTGTTCAAAAATAAAGCAGCAAAGAGAGAAAATAGAGTGAAAACAATTTTTTCATACACAGTGCTATGACCAAAGATAATACTTGGTAATATCCTTTCCTCTCTGCTCTGCAGAGTTTTAAAACTAAGAACTGAAGTAGTTTTTTCCTGTATTACAGTACACACATAAGTAATCAAAATTATATTAAGAAAGAAAGTTGGGCAGCTCCCCAGTGTTCGAATATGTTGAGTGCAAATCATTGACATTCTAGACATGCTGTTTCTCACTGAGTTATAGTTTCAATGCTGGTGGAGTAAAACAATCAGTTGAAAAAAAGAAAAATATTATACTATTGCTAGTTCTTGTTGTTTAAAAATAATAGCAATTTTGTTAGTGTGTGAGCTGAAGGTAATGGTGGTGTAGCTTCATAGGATTTAAAACCACTGATCTGCAAACGTTACGTAGTTTAATCTCACGTGGTACGTACAGTGTAGAAACTTGTTCAGGTGTCCTTGCAGCAGGTCTGTAATGTTGATTTGGCTATAGTGCATCTTCTGGAGAGAGATTTATTTGAATTAGTCAACCTATTGTGGTAAGTCCATATCCCTTTGTAGGTTGTGCCAACAGCAACTTGTTATAAAACAAACAAATCTTTCTAGCTCAAATCGGTCAAACTTAGTTGTCAGTCAATGAATCTTGCTATACCTCTTCTTGCTAACTTTACAGCTACATACTAATCTCTTTATTTCTCTTCCCAACAGCCCATTTCAGGCAAATAGAGGCCACAAGCAAGTTAGCCACCTCCCGACCTTCTCTAATTGTTTTTAATGGATTTTTGTGCTGTAAAATAGGGGGTTGATCTCTTGACTAGCTGTGGACTCTCTTTACAGTTTATCCTAGCTGAAGTGTTACCATTTGAAATGAAAATGGTTTTCTGAAAGTGATCTTAGTAAAGTGTTCCGTTATCTTGTTTGCTTTGTGAAGCAAATGGATCACAATGAGAAGAAAATCATCCTTGTGATGGAAGCCAGGTAAAAGTGAACAGGGAATCTTAGTAGCTGCTCATCTCTGGCTCCTGTTGCAGATAGAGCTGCGGTACAGTGCCAGGTACATCTATGACCTAAAAACGTGGGCTAGAGCTATGCAGAAGACTCTCTCATAAGTTGACCTGTGGGCTTGGTCATATGGCAGGGGGAGTCTGTGGGAGGTGGATGAGTGCATCACGTACAAAATTTCAGATAGGAAGACAGGTTCCTGTTACAGTGGAAGATATAACCTTGGAGCCTCTTAAAGCACTAGGAAAGGTAGGATTCAGTCCTGGCTGAGCATCTGCTTTTGTACAAGTAAAGACTTCGTGTTTGCAAAGCCAAATACCTCGCAGTATCTCAGGATTCTGCTCCCTGAGCAGAGGAGACAGAAACAAAATCACCTGTGTGCTTGGATGGCCTGCCCCTGACTGCTTCAGTCCACACAAATATGAAAATTCCCCTTTTCTGTGTTTGAGTCTCAGTGTTCTTTGCATCCGGTCCAATATCATTTGGTCACAAGACGAGAGGAAGCTATTGAGTTGCAACAACAGGTTTTTGTGTCCTTCCCCTAAATGGCTAATTCCTTTACTTAGTATGAATTTATTTCACTGCTTACTGTTTTAAGTTTATTTGTGCACAATAATTTATGAATGAGAGCAAACATTATTAGAAAACTTTATGTATTGTACACTATGGGGGCAACTTTTCAAATTAGAATACCGTTTCTTCAGCTGTCTTCTTTCCAGTGGGTATGTTTTTGTAAGAAGAATGATGTAAATTAACCACATAACCTGTAGAAGTGCTGTTTCCTATGCTAATTAGTTCTTCCCCTGAGAACTGTACTTTTAATTTATTTTTTCAAGTGCATTCGCTCATCCTTTTCCTTTCAAACTTCAACACTTTGTGAAACATGCATCCAGTTTCACTGGAAGACTGAAGCTGAGACAAAAATTGAAAGTGGATTGATTTAATGGTTTAATTGCTAAATAATGATGAAAGTTTTGTAATGTATTTGTAATTTTATGTTTGCGGGAAGCAGCCAATCATTCAATTTTACAAAGTGAGAGCAAGGCCTAGAATAGGGCTGGATAAATAATCATCTGTAGTTTCTGTGCTGAGTAGTGCCTTTCCTCTCAGGGACTCCTGAAGATTATTTAAAACATTTTTTTCCAGAAATTCAGGCTGCAGACAAGGATTATCTTGCCTAGCAGTAAGATGCTATTGCTGCAATTTGGCTGTGTTCTGTCCATAAGATGCACAAAACTGAGAGAAGTTTCCAGTCAGTGACTGCCCTGCTGTGAGAATGTCTCTTCGATAGGCAAGTCTAAGGGAGGTCCTTGCTTGTGGCTTTCTGACTGGCCTGCTAGGCTGCTAGGGGAGAAGGAGCACTGAAAGGAAGTGCTGAAGGCTGGAGCTATGCAGGATGGCAGACCAGAGTGTTTGGGATGGCCAAAACCCAACAGGTCCGTTGCCACCTGGGTTCAACAAACTGTGACTACATGTACTTTATCTCCCACCTTAACCCAAATCTTGTGGTGCTGAAGGAAGAGTTAGTTGATGGCAATCTCTTTTCTCCTAAGGAAATGTAGCCCCTTCCCATGTCTGCATTTTTAGTTACTCCTTCTACTCTTCCTCTTCAACTTCTAACCCACCGTTAATCCCGTTGTACCTTGAATGGAAAATAACAGTAGTAAGAGCTTGTAGCTTAATTGAGCTGGCAGGGATGTAAAAATAGACCAACTCAGTCATTTTGTTTCACCTGTTTCTGGTAGTTTGTCCTCTGAGGAACTATATACCTTCAGCATTTCTGTGTTCTTCACCTCTGTGCCTCAGGGACTTGGGCCTGGAAGAGACTCTTATTGTAACTTGTGAGAGGAATATACGTGAACCTTAATTATCTGTATATCCAGTATCTACTCCCAGATGGCATAGGCATGTTGGTGCTAGCTTTAAATCACCTTACTTAGGTGACAGATGCATGTGGCTTGTCATGGGCTCAGCTGCCTGACCAGATACTTTCTTCTGAAACTTCTCCAGATCCCCCTTAGAGTTTTGATTGATGAAGGTTTGACTCCTGCAGCAAGTTCTCAGTATGGCTGGTTATGCCTTTCCCTCTTCCTCTCACCATTCCACTAACTAACTTATCTTACGTTCTCTTCAAAAGTGTTCAGTTTAAATTCCTGAATCTCTCCTTGGTTAGATGAAAAGCAATCTAATAACAGAAATTTCTTCCTCATGTATGTGTTGCAGTATTACTGAGAAGTTAACCCATGATTTGCCTCTTGGTTAAGTAAACAATTTGAGGTTTTTTCAGTTTCTTCTGAAAGCTTCAGCAGCTTTCCTAGAATTTGCCTTATCACAGCTGATTGCCAAAGCCACGTTTACTTTTGCATTGCAGACAGATGAGTATTTAGCACACAATTGTATTTGCTTTCCTAACAATAGCATGCTGATGTTCAATTGGTTCTTCAGTGGTTGTCAGATGCCAGAAGAGAGTGTGGAGGTTGAAGGTATGAAATATTTTTTTTCTGAGATGGTTAGGATATAGGACATCTGTCATAAACAAATGAACACATCTATGTTTCTTCAATTCTGGATTAAAAGAAGCATTGAGGTGTGGGTTGAATCTTTGTCCAGAAGATTTACATCCTTGTAATTCTGGTCCCTTATTTAAATAGTAACATAAACCTGACACAAGGGGAATTAAATCCCATAGAATAAAAAGTAACTAAAAGTTTCATTATGTTGTGGAATAAGCATAACAAGCATCCACATGTATAATTTATTACCTATAGTGGGAAAGTACTTAACAACAGTCATAATAAACTCATTCTGTTCATTCATTTTTAGATCTTAGCATACTGATTCAGACCTTAACTGAAAGTGAATATACAATCAATGTGAGGCTTTTTATGCAGGTTTAATAATGTAGGCCTGCCAAGGATCTTTAATTAAATAATTATTCTTTGTTCAATTAGAATAGGTCGCTTCACTATAGGGATTGCAGGCATGTACATGCAAAATCCACCCTGAACTGATCATATTTTAGCTTCTTACTGTAATCCTGAGTAAGTAATAATCTTTATCTCACAAAACAGTGAGAGCAACCCAAAAACCAGGAAAAAAATTGTAGTCAAATATTAAAAATGTAATGCCTAATTCTGCGATGATCGAAGGAAAGCATGCTAAGACACAGTTTGGTGGTGCTGTGAACAAAGAGCTGTCTGACAAATGGGAAAAGTGGATTTTCTCCAGGGTTCAGATTCAATAAAACCATCACCAAAACCAAAGCAAGCTAAGGTGTTCAGCATGTAGGGAATCAGGAAATCTGGTTTTGGGTTTTTTTACTGGTAACCTCATGTACTCAAGAAGTGGCAAATGGAGCTGTTAAGAGGAGGTGCAAAAAATTGCATTTTGTATCTGCCTGCTGTGCACACCAGTTCCCATAAGAGGGTCTGCACAGGCAGAACAGCCTTCTCATTTCTTCTGAGAGTATTGGAAATGCAAAAAATCTGTTTGGCATGGGGGCTGCTGCTTGTAGCATCGCACAAGGCTGGCTTCAAATGGCCCCTGCTGCCACGGCATGTCATTAATGCAGCTCACAGCAGCTGGACTGAGAGGACTTCAGTGTTTATTAGGGGAATATAATCATTTAAGCCTGAATAAGCTTCAAAGCTCTAATGTGGCTGTTTGGCCAACAGAAATGAGATGTAAATTTGTGCTGAATAGCCACTGATTACAGAAAGATGATTAATGCGAGGTTTAAAATTGATTTATGGGTGCAGTTGTCAAGGCCTAAGCCATGAATGTAATATTATCTCTATGAAAAGCTTTGGGTAAATTAGAGACCAGGGAGCAGTGGCAAAATAATGTGTTTGCTGGAGGGTCTGATATGGTGTATGGGCCGTCTATAATCTAGTCAGATCTGGTATGTGCCTGAGAGGTTAGGTTTTGCCAGTGGAGCACATTTATATTAGAAATATTAGAAAACCAAGAAGTTTCATTTATTTTATTTTCATTAAATTCATTTTTTGATCAGTATTTTTTCCCTTTTACAGGAAACTCTTAAATTTTTCCTCACTTTCAGGAAATTATATATAGCCAATGACAATGATAAATATTAAAAGTTTAGTTTTTGCAACATTTTGCTGTTGTGTGCATTAAAAATAAGCCAAATGCTTTGTGTTATTTCCATTCTAGTAAACAGTTAGAATCCTCAAATAGATTTTGATTTATTTAAATATTAGGACAACACTACGGTAACAAGGAAAACTACCTTTCTTGTTGCCTTTGAAAGTTGTTCTGTGAACCTCCTGGTGTCATCAGATGATGGGTAATGTGAATAATATCCCAAAAGCTTTGAAAATCCAAGCATTTGGTTATAAACCTAAAATGTAAGTCATACTCTGAGTCCTCTGAAAATCTGACTCTGTCAGTGTTAAACCATGTGGTATCTATACTGTTTGTTCTGGCCTTTGTTAAATTGCTCTGCAATGAGTGTTACATTAAGCAGTGAAAAATGATTTAATGGTATTGTGTTTCCTCATTACCCCTTTCACGCTCATCTCCATTGTCTTTCCCTTAATTGCTGGACCGTGATTGGAAATGGATGTTTTAATTCAGATGTACAGAGAATTCCAAACCTTTAAAAAACATAAACCTGTGGGAGGGGAGGTGGGGTTTCTAAATAACATATTGCTTTGTTCTGGAAAGGGGTCAGCACGGTGTCTGATTAGGCGTGCTGGAGAAGGGCTGATGCTCCTTTTCATTTCAGTTGTGCGAACCTCCAGCTGGGTTCTCATTCCATTTGGATTCTGGTGCTGACATATGTCATTGATCATGCAAGTTATCAAAGTCTTTTGATAAATTCAAAAGACAAATTTGCAAAGTCTGAGCTAAACTTCAGTCTCCTTTTCATTTTTTTTTCCCTTTGTATCTTGGTGTGCAGCTGAAAAGTCTAGGTGACTTTATCCTGATGTTTCTTCACTTTTCAACAGCTTGATTGTGCAGGTCTCTGAACAGATAATACGTTTCATCATGAGCATGTACTGCAAATAATTTTTAATTGTTCTTTCTTACCGGTTTGCTTGGGCGGTACTTCGTATAGCAAATTGCTGCTTGTGTTTTGAGATGCTATTGAAGCTTTAAGGAATCTACATTGTTTCTCACCCAGTCAGTGGTACAGAGCAATCCAGGAATTGTCAAAACTTTTGCCTTATATTACCAAGGGAGTTTTACGGAGAAGTTTCCTGCACAGGCAACTGCAAAAATGGAAGGTGTGGGAGCAAACTTTATATGTACATTACAAATAAAAAAGAATACTGGACAGTTGTTCAAGTAGTAAATTCAAATATTTAAACAGTATGAGCTGATGACTATGAATTTTTTTGTGTAAATTTAAATGACTGCTATGTCTACACATGTAGCACTCCTTGAGAGGAGCAGTCGTGCTTTGTCTCATAGATTCAGCATGGGGCTTTCCTGTTTGGTATTTTCCCTCAGCTTTGAGCAGTGTGACTGCATGAGAACCTTTCTTGGCATTACTTTATGAAGGAGAAGGATTTCTATCAGTCCTGATTGCACACAAGATGATGAAAGGTTGACCTGGGTGGAATTAGAAGGATCCAAAACATGGTAGGATACAGAAGTATCCACCTAGATGCTTAAGCTCTCATGTCTAAAAATGGCTTTTTTTAAAGCTGATTGCTGCTGCTGAGCTGTTCAGAGTATTGGAATGTGCAGTTGGCAGCAATGGAGTTGGGATGGAGCACAGTGGTGCTATGAACATTCACCCAACTAATTTTCAGTGTAGTTGTTTTATAGTGGAGATGAAACATTAAGCATTCCCCCACCTTTGCTATTCCTTCTCCTTCCCTCTGTCACATTGCAAGCCAAAAGTAAAGCCTTGGCATTGAGTATAATTGAGCCTTATTACATCTTGATGCAGTGGGGAGTAGCTTTTATCATGGAGTAAGGCCCTTTTTCTCCTCTTAACATCTTTGTTGCCCACATGGTGAAAGGGATCATTCAGAAGCAAGTCTGACAGTTCCTGTAACATTGCTGCAGTGAGAATTTGCTCTTTACAGTGGGTTTTGCGTTTTTTGTTATTTGTTGGAGGTTATTTGTGGGGAGGGGCTGGTAATGGAAGTGACTCTTTAAGTTTGCTTTCTGCTAGGCAAGTATCACATGTGGGATAGGGAAGATGTGTTTGGTTAATATAGAGATGGAAAAAAAAATTCACTAGTCTCATGTGGCATATTTCAGAAAGATGCTTTAAATTTCCAGTTCATATCTCTTTGCTATTTACTTCCCCTACTTTTGTTTTAGTTTATGAAAAATGATCCTTAGCTTCTGGCTGAGCAATCTCCTCTAATGAGTGAAGAAACTCACTTTTACTTGAGGTAATTAACTTCAGGATATTCTGAAGCTGTGTGTTAATCAGACTATGCATCTTAGTGACCAGCTTGGCATTGTAAGAAACAGCAGAAAACTGCAACACAGTAGTAAAATTAGAAAAGCAGCCCGAAAGTTATACTATTCTTATTTTTATTTTATTTTTCTAGTTGGAGAAATTGATGGGAATGTGACAAACCAGCAGAAAATGTTAAGATCCTTGTTTGGAAACTCAGCTTTCATTAGACCAGATTTCAGCCTGAATAGGGAGATTAATCGGATGCTCTCTGTCCTCTGTTATCCATTATGTTTTTTGCTTGACTAGTAGCTGCTGTCAGTAGGAATATGTGTCTGTATGTATAAATGTCTTGGTTGTAAAATTGCCATCCAAATCAGGCTTGAGCCTTGGTGGGGGGGACTGTCGGGCATATAGAAATGGTAAGATCTCAGGCAGCCACAACTGCTTCTGGTATTTAAAGGTTTTAGTAAACACTGTGCCAAATATTGTTTGTATTGAACTCACTGCAGTTTGTTTTGACACTAGCCCCTGCCCTTGAAATGAGCTCCAAACCCCTAAAAAACACACTGAGACTATGCAAGAATCACTTTACCTCTTGCATTATAAAAGTAGATGTTGGTATTGGAGAAGTTTGTACAAGCAATACATTTTTTTGTTGTTTGGTAGCTGAAATTTAAAACACTGTCTTTGAGGTTGAAAGAACTAGTTTGGATTACTCTAGAACAGTTTTATTTGTATTTTTTATCTGCCCTCTGTTTTGTTTAATTTCAGGAGGAGAAGATGAGGCTGTCAAAATCACTGGTTTCTCCTTTGCTATTTTTTTGTCCCCTGTCCTCCTTTCCTGACTTGATCCAAGTACAATAATTGCTTTGGTTTCCTGATTATTTTTAATTCAAACATTTGATTTACTAGAAAAAGTCACATGGCTTTATCTGGTGATCTTCCACTGGTTGATGCGGGGCAGGAGGGTGGAAGCTGTTAGGCTGTCCCAGTGAGCAAGCATCCTGCCCCAAAGCAGAATTTGAACTTTAAACCTGTGTACAGTGGCACAAATGCTTAAAAATTGTTGCCCAAGAGCTCTTGTTTTAAACAGGGTCCAGTGAGCTGGACAAAGCTATTTTGATTCTCTTCTGTCAGGAGGTGGCATGTAGTGGGCACCATTTATCCTGTAGGTGTGAGCTTCTTGCCATGTCTCTGCTCTGCTCCTCACACTACTCCTCCATCGGGAAGAGCAGACTTGCAAACTTGCAGCATTGTTTGAGGTTACTGCATTTTTCTACTGCTTGAGACTGGTTTGGATCATTGTCCCTTGTTGTGAGAGGGGACCAGGCTTCTCACGTGCACCATCCAGGTGCTGGTGGACTCTGCCATGATCAGTAGGTCATATGGATTATACATAAAGCTCTTGCCAGTGTTCAAGATAAAACTCTTTTGCTCCTACCAATCCTGAGGTTAGCATTGCTGTAGAGGGGGCTAAAAATAACATGACTTTTGGGTGCTTTGTATTTTGTATTCTTGTTCTTTGAGCAAGCAAAACCCATTTAATGAAGACTGAAACACCCCCAGGAAAAGCAAAAACTCTTTTAATCATATGGCTCCAGAGCTGAAAATCTGAGCAATGGTATATATCACAGCGTGTGTTGATAAAACTGGCAATATTTGGTGGCAGGCTTTGAAGTAGCTGAATCTTGGAACTGGTGTTTTTGTAAGTGGTGTTTTGCAATAGGCAAGATAGTGACACAGTCAGCCTCATTTTATAGCTAGCACAGCCCTGCAAAACCTTCTGCAGTGCAGAAGAAAAAATGCATGGTGCTCTGCCTGGCTTTCACTAGAGATTTAGCCTTAAGTGACCTCACTGAAGTGACTTAAACTGCACAGGGGAGAGCCTGCTGCTTATTTGCTTTAACTTTGTAATACGATAGCAAGTGGAAACCAGCAGGCAGCTAAAAAAAATGAAAAAGCCACAAATTTTTGGGTTCTGTGATGGGAGGAGAGCAGCAAAGGGAGGGAAGGAGCAAGTTGCAAGATAAAGTTGAGTAGCAGGAGGGAATGTTTGTGTGGGAGCTAAGCTGGAGGCTATTGATTGGCAGCCAGGTCTTAACATCAGCTGCATAAAAGGAAATCGAAGAGTCTGCCCAAATATTACCAGGATGAAAGGCAGGATAAATAGTACAGAACTGAATGCTAGGCTGGTCTGCCCTTCTAGAAGGGCGTCATGTCCCCTTTTAACTTGGCACAGGGATTGCATAGCAGCACACCATGCTGTCCTCTGCACCGGTATGTGCTCGTAATGGGTTTAACAGCAGTATTTTGGGGTAAAATTGCCTTCCTGTGGGCAAAGAATGAAGTATGTCCAGTATTTTCACACATTCAAAACCTGGGATCAAAGATCTGTGCCAGGCTTGTGTTTCTCCAAAAGGAAAAGAAGGTAAAAATGCATAAAGCCTCTTCCAGTTTTATATTTTCGTGCCAGCGGATACCAGAGTTAATGTGCACATGTTGCAGAGCTGCACATGGTGGGGTGGAAAAATGAAATGAGAGGATGAGTCTTCTCGTACCCATGTAGCTTATGAAATAGGTAGTGGAAAGAGAGGCAGGTTGCACAGCCTTTGGAGAGAGGGAGTCCTGCTGGGAAGGTTTCAGGTAAGTCTTAGAAACAGCTTTGCTTAATGCACTTAAGCTGCCTTTCCCTCTTAAGATTTCTAGGATTTTGCTAAATGTCTGATTTCTCTTTCAGATGCACAGGGATGTGTGGAATTTGGAACAAGGCTTGAAATTTTCACACTGCCTTAAATAGGTGCTAAAGATAGTGAGTGAGTTACTGAAGACCAGTAACAAAAATTCCTATTGAAAAAAAACCAAACCAAAACCAAAAAAAACCCAACCCAATACCAAATAGACAAAAGCTCTGAAATGCTTATCCCTGCTGTCAGTATTTGGGTTTTTTGGGCAGCAGCCTTTCACTGTGCCGTGGTAGCAAATGGCAGTCCTGGAATCTCAGAGATTAGAAACAAGCCTGAGTAGCAGACAGCTGGTGAATGTGTTTTAAAATTGTCCATTTAACTCAAGGCTGCTCCACTGAATGCATTTTTAACTCTTATATTTTTAGTTAGTTGTGTGATATCTTTGGCCTTTCTATAGGCAAACAGCTTGAATGAACTATGTGCTTCCTGTCGATGGAGCTGAGTGCAGTCTTTAACTTGCCAGCAGTAGTGTGCTGGAAATTTCTGATTCAGAAGTAGGTCTTCTATAAATGATTTAACATCAGGCCATTGAAATGCATTTGTGTTTTCCTTCTTAGGGCTATTAAAGATGTAGAGAAAACATTTACCACCAAATTAATGATTGCATTTTTGTTTTAATCCTGCAGATGGGGTTGATTTATATCTCAAAAACTATGTGCTGCAGAGAGGAATTACACAATTTTTCAGTTGTACTTAATTTCTTTTTCATGCCTTTAATTTTCAGCTAGATACTGTCTCTTTAATATGGTTAGTTTTCTTTTTCATTAACTGTAAGGTGCTGCCTTTCTTCCTCTAGCTTGTATTTCTTTGTTGGCTGAAATACTTGTCTGAGGTATGCAGTGATTGGGAAGCTGGGACCAGGCAGAAGGTGCAGGGACTCTTACCACCATCTCCGTATCGTGGAGGGATGTAAGAGCAGAACCGTAGCAGGCTGCCTGCAGTCTCAGGAGGGAGGCAGACCCAGCTGAAGAGAAAGAAATGGTGTATTCCTACATGCAGATAGGAGAGAAGAAGATTAAATGACAGAGCACACATTTTGCACAGTACTGGCTGCTCTTATAAAATCTGCTTGTCTTGCCCTTGGGGATTATACAGAGATAAGCAGCCTCAGCTCATTAGCACCTCCCCTCCCTCATGATCTCTGATGATTGCTTTAGTTTTGATGGCAGGTGATGATGGCAGGGCTCTCTCTGATCCACGGTATGGTACTGGAAGAGCAATGCATCCTGAAGCCTGAGATGTTGACTTGTTTTACCATTTCTTGCAGCTGAGATTATACTCTAGTTCAGTTGATTGATGTATTTATGCTTGGACCTTTCTCCTCATGGTGTTTAGTGCTCTCAGTGCATGAAAGCAACTATTAGAATCACTGCATTTGGGCTTTTGAACAAATGAACTTTGTACTCCCTCCCAAAAGCACAGCTCCTGGAGCAGTAGTGGAAATGAGCTTAACTTCATAACTCTGGAGAGCGTGATGGTTGGGTCCTTGAAAATTGACCTGGCAAGTGTGAAAAAAGTCAAGTGATGTTTTTCAGTATGCCTTCAAGTTAGGTCACTAATGATATTACTGCAACATCACAGTCATTCATTGTAAATGTCAGTTTTATGAAAGAAGTACACATTAATGCTCTCTAAATGTTGTATGGAGCTACACAATGTACCTTATCGCCATCCATACACTTTTTCACTTGCTAAAACTGGTCTGAGCAATTTCCAGTTCTGAAATGCTTTGCACCACTTCCTGCTGGAGGTTAACACTTCTTCACAGATGCTGGTTGATGTGAACAGTTGTTCAAATGATCCTCTGACCTTCAGCCACATAAAGCAAAGTTTTAAAGTCATTAGGTCTTTTCTGGGCTATATTGGCACATGGTCATTTGTTCCTTGGGCTGATTTGGCAGGGACCTCTGCATGCATTGGAGGAAGTGGAGAGATACTCTCCCTTTTCATCTAATGGAGAATCACCACCTTGATAAAAATAAGACTTCACCTTTATATAGTGTCATGATTGTTGTGATTTAACCCCAGCCAGCAACTAAGCACCACGCAGCCCCTCACTTATTCCCTCCCAGTGAGTGAGCAAATCAGAGAAGTGAGAAAACTTGTGAGTTGAGGTAAAGTCATTAAAATAGGTAAAGCAAAAGCTATGCACACAAGCAAAGCAAACCAAAGAATTAATTTACCACTTCTGGGGGTAGGCAGGAGTTCAGCCATCAGGAAAGAATAATGGTGACTTGAGAAGATAAATGCCATCACTCTTACTGTGATTTTTATTGCTGGGCATGAGGCCATATGGTCTGGAACATCCCTTTGGTTAGTTGGAGTCAGCTGTCCTGGCTGTGTCCCCTCCCACCTTGTGCACCCCAGTCCCCTCACTGGTGGGAGAAGTGTGAGTGACAGAAAAGGCCTTGACATGGTTAAGCACTGATCAGCTGTATCAGAAGCATTCCTGTTTTATCTACACTGTTTTCAGCACAAAACCAAATCATAGCCCCATACAAGCTAGCATGAAGTAAATTAACTACATCCTAACCAGCACATTCTCCACTCCTTATTCCATACCATTGACATCATGTTTAGTCCCACATTGTTCCATACAACCTCATTAACCACTTACCTTCCCGTCATTTAATATATTACACAGATATCATTCCCTTAGTCTATGGACCACGAATATAAACTGTTTCCAGAATGTCCACTGAGTCTTTTTAGTCCATGACTTTCGGCTCCATCTGTTATGGTGGTCATTTGGGACAGGGAAGGTGGTGTGTTGCATGGAGTTCCTGGGCACCAAAGCCAGCTCAGGTAAGGTCACTGCTGCATTTGCACTGTTTCTTATAAGGTTTGTCCTCCACTATTTCAGGTGGTTCCTGCTTTAATAAATCCTATAAAATGCAACTCTGATCATGGTTTACAAGAATTTAAAGGTATATCCATTACAGTCTCCACCCCCTGTTCCCTTGTGCCAGGGTTTAACATTGCAATGAACTCCTCCCCTTGTTCTTACCCTGGCTAGCAACAAGGGGTTGTTGCTATAGTAATTCATGTAATATGCAGCTCAAATCCTGGGTGACAATAATTTAAAGGTATTTTTATTACAATCTCCAACCATGGTCCCTTTGGACCAGACTATTTGGTGTAATGTTGCAATGAGCTCCTCTCCTTGCCTGTGCTCCATCTTGGACTTATCCACAGACTGTAGTCCCTCAGGATTTTACCTGCTCTAAGTGGAGCCTTATCTATGTGCCACAGTCTTGTCAGGGGTATACATGCTGCAACACAGACATAATCATGGCCGTAGGTGCTTTGCAATGTACCTGCTCTGGCATAGAGGTATCCACAGCCACAGATGCTTAGGGCTCTTCTCCCATGTGAAGGTTGCACTCCCATCAACTTGAGTTCACGCTGAAGTTCCTGCATGTCCAGTATAGGCATCACAAAAGCTCCAGGGATGGCCTGGACATCTGCCATCCTGGGTGCTTTGCCACTGCTGATATCAAAATGTTCCCAGGCATGGCAGAGTAAGATGATCAGCAGTTTGGCAAGCAGTGAAACCAAAGAGCAGCCACTAATGAGCACTAGGCTTCAGTGTACAGTAAGGCAATCAAGCCCCGTGGCAAGCCCAGAAGCCAGCCAATGAATAGCTAAACAGCACTAACAGCTATAAATTCAATCTAGCACATTCAAATCAAATCTGTCATCATCTCAAACCCTTCCAGCCCTACACTGGGCATCAAAAAGGACTGTTGTGGTTTAACCCCAGCTGGCAACTAAGCACCACACAGCTTCTTGCTCACTCCCCCCGCAGCTAGTGAGCAAATCAGAAAAGGGAGAAAACTCGTGAGTTGAGATAAAGACACTAAAATAGGTAAAGTGAAAGCCACACAAACAGGCAAAGCAAACCAAGGAATTCCTTCACCACTTCCCAGAGTCAGACAGGTGTTCAGCCATCCCCACAAAAGCAGGGCTCCTTCACACATAGTGGTGACTTGGGAAGACAAACACCATCACCCTGAGTGTCCCCCCTTGCTTCTTCTTTGCCCAGCTTTATGTGCTGAGTATCACACAGTATGGTACAGAATATCCCTTGGGTCAGGTGGGGTCAGCTGTCCCAGCTGTGTCGTCTCCCAGCTTCTTGTGCATCCCCAGCCCCCTCACTGGTAGAGTGGCGTGAGAGGCAGAAAAAGGCTTGACTAAGTGTAAGCACTGATCAGCAATAACTAAAAGATCTCTTTATCACAGCAGTGTTTCTAGCACAATCCCAAACATGGTCCCATACTAGCTACTATGAAGAAAATTAATCCTATCCTACCTGAAACCAGCACAATGTTAGACAAATCCACTTGAAAGTATGTATGTGCAGCATATTTATCACCTAAATTAACCACACTAGTTGAAGAATGGTGTTTTTCTGCTTTTAGTGTCAGGTATCAAACCCCCCCCCCCATTTACTGGAACATAGAGAATCTAGCTACAGAATTATGCTGTATTGCAAACTTTTTCTGTGTGTTTTGTCAATGACTCTACTTTTCATAATTGTTAATTGCCTCTCCTAAAGTTAGGAATGAATCCTGCACAGATCTGCCTGGTTTTCATTGCAGGCATATGATTGGCTAACTCTGTGGCACTACCAAGAAGGGTGAAGTGACAAGTACACATTAATCATGGTAGGTTTGTGGTCTGTTGAAGCCCACAGACATAAAAAGGGTTTAGAAATGAAAATACTGCTTAGTATGACAAAAATATCTTCAGGATAGGTTCCTCATTGGGAAGACTGGTGGTACATAGGAACTGTGCACTTCACAGTGGTCATGTCATCCTGAAATTGCCCGAGTCCCCACTTTCACATCCCAGGTCAGAGAGGAGAAGAAATGCTTTTTTTCTAGTGGTATTTATAACTCATTTTGGACTGTAGCATCAAGTTATGTTCTTATGTCACTGATTGCTGCCATTTTAATTTAAAATGTAAGAACATATCCCTTAAAAAAACTTCATTGTTAAGTTGACTCTGAGGGTGTTCTCTGTCAGTTCTGTAGTAATGGCATCTGAATTGAGAACATTCTCAACTTCATCTCTGGCTGTATTTCCAGTGAAAAAATTTGTCCACTGGCCTGAGAACATATGCAGATTGTAATATAGCTAGTAGCTATATTGTACTGGAGTGCCTTTAAATTATGCTCTGTGTGTTTGCTTTGTGCTGCATCCACAGCTGTGGCTAAATGTGGGCAGCAATGCTGAGCAGAGGATGGACCAAGCTTGGGGAATTAAACCCTTGCAGATAAGCAGGTCTAAAGTAGAAGGAAACAAAACTGAAAAGAACACTGGCTCTCTTGATTTCCTTGCTGTACTTACATGGGTTAATCTAATCTCTTAATGTGACACTACTGTTGTCAAAAGCAGAGAGGAAACATTAATGTTGTGTGTCTGTTGTAAGCACTGTTGTGATGCTACTGACTCTGTGCTGGATCAGGGAAAAGCATTTCTTCCAAGTAATGCACTTCAGAGTGTGGCTAAAATAAAACAAACAACCAGTTGCTACAATTCCCACAAACAGCTGTGAAAAGTTAACTGGAGCCCTGCTTAAAAACCTGTATAACACATGAACAGCTCAAGATTTGCAGATCCCAGTAATCTTTTCTTTGCATGCACAAGAACTCCTCTGACTAGCATGCTTGGAGAGAGCAAAGGGCAATTTATTTTATGTATCACTCGACTGATTTTCTGGCACACTGTTTGGTGGGGGAGAATAGCTTGCAGAAATGTGGTCCTCTTTGTGTTGGGCAGCAATTTGAGGATGTGGTAGAAAGGAGCCTGGGGAAATGGGGACAGATGAACTGTAAATAGCTTTTTTTTTTTCTCCTATGTGGATGCATTGGAAAAGGCCATGGAAATGGCCCCATCTGCTTTTGTTTTCTTTCCAAACAGAATACTAGTGGACAAACCCAGCGCTATGTTTTCCCACTGAAACAATAATTTAACTAGCATCTTTTTCTATTTATAAAAGATCTTTTATCTGACTTTATCAGGAATTTATCAAACCTCTAATATGGAAAACTTGGCAATTACAATATTTTTCCCCCCTAGAAGTCCTCCTGAGCCTCTGAAGCTCAAGATGCTCTTAGATGGGAAAGGTAAGATTTTGCAGGAGCTGTAACTTTTTTAAAAAGTAACACTTTTCCTTTTTATACAGTGGGAAGAAATTGGTGAGGTGGATGAAAACTACGCTCCGATACACACATACCAAGTATGCAAGGTAATGGAACAAAATCAGAACAACTGGCTTCTGACCAGCTGGATCTCTAATGAAGGGGCATCCCGCATCTTCATTGAGCTGAAATTCACCCTGAGGGACTGTAACAGCCTTCCAGGAGGACTTGGGACTTGCAAAGAGACTTTTAACATGTATTACTTCGAATCAGATGATGAAGATGGGAGGAACATCAAAGAAAACCAGTACATCAAGATTGATACTATTGCTGCTGATGAGAGTTTCACAGAGTTAGACCTTGGCGATAGAGTTATGAAGCTAAACACAGAGGTGCGAGATGTTGGGCCCTTAACAAAAAAGGGATTTTACCTCGCTTTCCAGGATGTGGGTGCCTGCATTGCCCTGGTCTCCGTGCGCGTGTACTACAAGAAGTGCCCATCAGTAATCCGCAACCTGGCCCGCTTTCCTGACACCATTACAGGTGCGGATTCCTCACAGCTCCTGGAGGTGTCAGGTGTCTGCATCAACCACTCAGTGACTGAGGAGGCACCAAAGATGCACTGCAGTGCTGAGGGGGAATGGCTGGTGCCCATCGGGAAGTGCTTGTGCAAGGCAGGGTACGAGGAGAAGAACAACACCTGCCAAGGTAAGGGTTTGCAGGGAGGGTGCCTTGCTGAGTTTCCAAGGTGATATGCTGTCTTGGCTTCCTTCTCTTGCATGTTTTTTGTGCGTGGTTGAGTTGATAGTCAGGTTCTCACTTCTGCTGAGGTCCTTCAAATAACTGTTACAGAGGCCTTGGCTGGATGTAGTGGCACATGACACCTATGTACAGGTCCTTCTGGTGCTTACAGGGCTGTGAACAAGGAGAATCTGGTATTCTAGTTTTATCTTTGGAGCACTGTACATGGGTCCATGAGGCAATTGTAATCTTACCTGTTATTTTAAGGTTTATGTTACTTTTCCTCAATATCAGAGTTTCCTTATGAATTTTAGAAGCTTTGTTTCTTTTTTTTCCATGCTATACCAGGGAATATACAAAATTAATCTCCCTATGCAAGATGCATTTTGGTTTTGTATTTGAAGGAGTATGTTTTCCTCTCTTTATCACTGGGGGGGGGCTGGGAGGGTGTGGTGGTACTTGATATGCTGTGAGTTGGTTGATTTTCCTCTCTGGTAAATAATTTAATACAAAGCTGCTCAGCTGTTCAGAGTTAAACCTAAAGCTGCACTGGTAAAAATGCTTTCTTATGTGCTGAGGTTCACAAGTTGCTGGTCAGCATTGGCCTCCTGAATCATCAGAGGCCTTGTGGAAGAGAATTAGGGTATCTCAAGCTCAAGACTTAAAAAAGAATACTCCTAAAGAACAACAATATACTCTGAGTGTATAATCTCATTTTACCATTTTATGGTTTGCTGTATTACATGCTTGTTTATAAAATTCGCCCTTCCGTTTTAAATACATAACAGGTAGCCTAAAACTGATTTGGTTGTAGAAGAGAAGGGTAAACAAAAAAGATTTCAGTACAGTTTGTTTTTTGCAAAAGTATTGTGTATTGGTTATCAGTTCCATCTTCATTGCCTTGTACTTGCAGCTGCTTAGTTATAGATAGATAGTTATAGATGCTGTGGGGAAGGCAGAGAGATTCCTCTTCAACTAAAATCTGTGTTGCGTTTTCTCTTCGCCTCACTCCAGACACTCATTAGTGTTTGTAGAGTGGTGCAAAGAATAGATCAGTGCATACCCAAAGCAAACAGTGGCCTTGATCCTTTAGTCCTCGGTCACATGCTTGCAGCCCTGAAGATTAGGTAGTTCAAGTCTCTTCAAGCGATGACTTGAAAAGAAAATGTAGATATGTTTGTGTTGGAGAAACCCCTAGTAAACAGCACGTGGAGTGACGTTTTTCTACAGATGTAGTCAATACAGCAAAATCTGTCTTGGTTTTGTTTTTCCTGTGCCAATAAAGATATTTCTCCTTTTTAAGGGGGAAGAAGAGACAGACTTTATGTTTGATACTGCACAAGAGGGGAGCTAAAATCAACATCATCCCAAGTTGAGGAAATATAGACTGTCACAGATGAGTGATGTGGGTCAATAGATCGGCAAGGTTTTCCCTAATTATGGCTGAAAATACCATGTCACAAAATAACATGCACTGGTTTGGTGCTTTGTCTACATACTGACATCAGTCCACCTGTAAGAATTTTTGGAATAAAGGAGTACATCCATGAGTCACCTATCAAATCCAGCATGCGATCTCTCAAAGTGCTCTTAAAGATCTCAAAAACAAACAACACACCATTAAAAAAAGAAAAAAGCTACGGATTAAACTAGAAACCTCAGACTATCTTTGAAGAACATACCGTGCCTGTAGAGTGGTTGGATCTCTAGTAGTGTTGAGATAGCAATCTGGGGTGTTCTTTCAGATGATCTTAGTGATTAGGTTCTGCTTTCTGTTTTGGGACATGTGGGTTTTTTTATTTTTCTTACTCAATTGAGAGGACAGTGTCTGGCCTCACAATTTATGACTGTATTGGGTAGGCCTGTGATCATAATTAGGAAGCATAAATATGTTCTGTGGAATTGTACCCTTGCCTCATCCCTAAAGCATATCCACATAAACTACTTTTCTGCTTCATCTACAGCCTGCGCTCTTGACAGGAGTTCGTCACTTTAATTGTTCTAGATGTGTTAAAGCCCATAATTCTTTTTTGTGGGATAGCCCTAAATTCCATCACCAAATCAATGGGACTTGAGTGCCTCTGGCAAAGTCTGTTCAAGGGCCCCACTTGGATGTCCTATGTTTAACCCAGGTCATCTTGCCAAGCATTCCCTGCTGGTTGGCTCTGAGATGCTCAGTCGATAGGAGACATTCAGCCTTAGGCCATTCAGGAGGTCTGTGTTCAGCATGTATGGAGTTCATGCTGATACTCTGTGTGAGTAAAATGCTTTCTGGCTTGGTTATTCTTATATTCACAAGAATAAGAATTTTTTTCTGGGACAGTAAAGTTAAACTTTGCAGCCTAAAAGCAGAAGAAGTAGCACTTAGAAAGGTCCTATGTGTTTGTAAATGCTTCCTTTTTTTTTCTTTGCACAGTCTGACTGATGTTAAGGAAATGCACTACATGCTTCTGGCTGCCGTAATGATGGTCCTGGCACTCTGTGGTGTAGCTTTGACAAAAACCTAAATAACTTCTGACCTTTGGTTTGTAAATCACTTGGGTGCATCTTGCAGGTTCTCCCTGTTTGCTTTTCACTTAGACATAAGCAGATTATTAGTGACCATGCTTTGGGAAACATTTTCATCCCAGAAGAGCCTGGCTTTGTTTATTAAAATTTCTTCTGCAAAGATGACATTTTCCAATCTCTAGTGTCACGTCTGGACAGAGCAGACTATACTCTTTTATTAGAGGTGATGTAAACCCCAGTCATCCTCACAAACATATGGGAACTATTGAAATCCCTTCTGCCTACAAATCATTAATTGGCAACGATGTTCTGAATTCATCATCTTGTCAGCAGGTTTCCTGTTTGAAGAAGGCACTGACAGTAACAGCTGAGCAATTTCTCTCACTGGGGACTCTGAGGTTGTAAATATGACATGGTCTAATCTCCTTATATAATGTGCTCACTCTGTCAATTAACATAGGCAGCTAGGTAATAGTTACAGTAAGGAACCCAAACGACTTGCGTCTCTACACCTCCTTTGGCAACATGGCCCATTTATCAGCAACTACTAGGGACAACTAGAGGTAAATTGTGACTATGCTGGGACATGTTTTTAAAGGAGTAGTGTTAAGGTTCATTATTCAAAAGAATAAATTGCTGTACTAGTTAATAAGAGAAATGAAAGCAGTTGCTCTGTGAATTTCTGTGCTGTTTTCCAGAGTGGTGATTTGCTGCCACTAAAGGACTCATGATTATTGGCTCTGCCTCAGTTCAGCTGGTGCTCTCTGAATATATCCTTGAGAAAAATGCCCACTTTCGAGTCTGCTTGGCCAGTTTCAAGTCTCCTAATGGTGGTCTCCACCTTAGCAGGAAGCGCTCAATCAAAACTGAGGGGCAGATCCTAAAATGCTGTAAAACTTTATGTGGTGCCACTGACATTTCTGCCTTTACCCATTTAGGGGCTTGGCCAAAAAAAATATTATCTGCCCAGTCTATGCTTTCCTTCTTCCTTCACTGGAATAGGTGAGTTTTATTGTAACTTCAGTTTTAGTTGCTTACTATGCATAGCAGAGCTCACCACTGAGGTTTGTGTAGGAAATGAAAACTGTGAAAAGGCCACTTTCTGGCACTTCTCTTTGTATTCATTCTCACCTTCAGCCCAGTATGTTTTCAATGAGAAGCAAGAAGTGCTTATATTTTGCCTTTAAAGGCAGTTGAGCCCGTGCTACTGGAAGGGAGGAGATGTTGACATATTAAGCTAATGAGACGCAAATACATTTGCAGTGGTGGGGTTCTGCTAATGTCCAGGGAGCTGCAGAATAGTAACTGGAGATGTAATTGATTTGCAGAGACTGATCTTTTTTCAGATGCTTTTAGAGCTGAAGCACAGATTAATTAAATATTTGAGTAAAAATAGGAAGAAAAGAAAAACTTCACATAATGAGAGCCAAAGTGAAAAGGTGAGTAATGAGTTCAGGAAAGCATAACACTCTCCTTTCCAAGAATCAGTACAGACTGCCGCTTGAAGAGACATCAAAAGGAGTACAGCTGGTTTTAGCTAGCTAGAAGGTATGGTCAAGATTACAGATGTTAGAGGTGAAAAAAATAACAGAGGAAAACTTAGTGATATCTTCCTTCACCCTTGCTGTCTTCTGAGGAAGAACATTGGAAGCAAGAGCTGGAGGAAGGATGGGTTTAGGGTATGGTTTCTGGTTTTAGAAAGGAGTTTCTGCCCGAGGAAACACTTGGATTATTTTTTTTCCAAAACAGCTCTAGAGTATTCAAGCCCTTCTGTTGTCTTAAATATTGATGCTTGTTTGATTATTCTTCCCTGAATCAACTTTGCTGAACATACCTCACTGCATTTACAAAACAATATTTATTTTTTCTGATTGTTCATTACTTATGATGTGATTCAGCTGAGCACTTGCCAAGAGAAATGAGTTTCTTACAGATAACAAAGGCTGCAGAAAAACGTTGTGTTCACAGGTCTTTTATTCTGGACATAATTAAAACTAATTTACATAGATAGCTAGCTTACATAGATCAGAAGTTTGCATGCTGAATCAGTTCTCAGATGATTTTGTTGCTGGCTTATTGGGGGTGAAGCAGAGCTACTCTTCTTCCTCCAAAAGCAATGCAATCAGTGCAGATGTTTGAAAGCACTTTCCCAGAGCAGTGATTGCATCCCTGTTGATCAGCTATTAGAAGGATAGTCAGAGGCAATTGTTTATTTGCAGCTGTGCAAGAGTAAGCAGGCAGAGGTAGTGACTCTCAGCTGGTAGGTAGCAGAAGGCACCATCTGTGGAGGGTTGGGAGGCAACTGAAGGCTAGCAAAGGTGGTGATGGTAGAGCCACACTTGATGACTGTCATGTTTCTGAGTCTGCACAGCAGCTATCCCGGAGGCCCAACTTGTGAATGAAACACAATGAAAAAAATCCTGTATTTTTTTTAACAAATTCATGGTGTGATTTCCTCAGGTGACACAGAGCAGCTCAGCCATTGCCTTCCCTATCCTCTTATTTCTAGGAAATGAAACGTGCTGCTACAAAGGTAACCTTATTTTGGAACTTGGGCTTTTGCTCCAAAGCAGACAGTGTTTCTGGTTTTGTATCTGATGTAGCCACAGGAGGGGGGCAACTTTTCTTCAGTCCACTCTGCAGCTTGCTTGCCTACCTCTCCACCTCAAGTTGACTGAATTCTTGCTCTGAACTCCTTGTTATGTATGCTAGAAAGGCAGCATACTGCTAAATCCTGCCTGTCTTGTGGGAGACTTCCCAGCTGGGACTCAGGTGAATAAGGCAAGTGTGCTTTTACCTTTGTAGTAGAGTGGAAACCAAACAGAGTCCAGGGATAAAAAAATAAAAATCTCTTCTTAATTGTTCTACTGGGAGGTGATTACATGGCAAGGAAAACATTGATGGAAATATTCAGTATATGGAGAATACTGAATTTGGAAATACAGTTGCCCCTCCAGGGAGTTCTTTGCCCATCATTCATACTTCTCTTGCATTTTTCTGATTAAAACCAAATTGGCTGGGAGTATAGCATGGTAGGTGTTTATATAATTATGAGCTGAAGTGCCTAGTTAATTTTAATTAAGCACAAATGCAGCCAGTGTCAGAATAGCTGAGTTTTTGGCCACACAGTGTGTATTTTCTTTTCAAATGCAAAGAAAGTCACTTGAATGCTACATTTCAGCAAAATGCAATTGTCACTGGAGGGGGAATGGGTTTTATTCTGTAGAGAGATGTGTGCATGTATGTATTTTGTGTTTTGTTCTGCAGCTGAAATAATTAACAAGAGCAGGGAAATGTTTTCTATGGGTCAAAACTGTATTGCAATGGGACTGATTAAATATTACTCTGTTTTGTTTTACATGTGTATATTTGCCTTCATTATAGGAGGCAGAGTGTCCATGTATGTGCAATGCATCATGCTTTGCTAATGAGTTGTACTTTCTTCACTACCCTGTATGCTTGTAACCCCAATGACTCTGAAAGTCTTTCCTCATTCTGCAGTGGTGCTTTTAGACCATTGCTTTGACCAACTTAACCTTACTGTTCTTTGCAGTGTGGCTGCTGTGCAGTCACCTTCCAGAAGGACAGTTAAGGAGTACTTTATTCCCCTCACAAAGTATAGATTGAGCAGTTCAAATAAAATAGGGTTTGGAAATGTCTCCAAAAGTGTAAACTGTGAAGGTCATGTTTGCTTCCTAGCCATAAGATATTTTGGGGGAAATCTTAGAGTATGCTTTTTAGTTCAGTCCTAGATAACTAAGTAATATGAACTTGAATAAAAAAAAACAGCTGCCTTTGGTTTTACCGTTGGAAGCTTAGGATATTTGCTAAAATATAGAATGGGAGAGGTGTTGCAGGAGGAAAGGGAGTGTTAGCCATGCTGCTAGGTTCCTTTGATTGCCACGTTCAACTTTGAATTGCTTGGAAACAGCTTACTTAATAATTGTGGGTTTTAGAAACAACTAAGGACTCTGGAGAAATACTAAGGATAAAGTACGTGAATGCTGTTTGGCAATGCAGTGAATTTAATTGCCTTGATATAAGATATGGCTGTCCCCAGCTGCCCACTCTGTCCCATTGCTGGAAGTTGCCGCGGGCTCTGCAGAGCTGGATAGTCTGCCCATGAGCTGATGTGACCAATGGAGGGCTTGTCTTGGTGCCCTAGCCTGAGGGCATGCTCCCTGGATGGTGATCTTTAGCAGAAGGGTAACTGCAACCTCTCGAACTGCCAAAGGTCTGCTAGAGCTCATTTGTCAGAGCCCTCATTCCACCTAATTTATATGAGGTATTAAAATGAAGTGGTACTATTGTTTTGCTCATAATTTGGGTTTTCGGTTTTGTGTTTCTCATTTAGAAACACTTAGCAGTAGTTAATGATGTGTTGACATTTCAATAATAAGCTTTTCTCTCTGCATGCTTTATATCTTGACCATTTTAACTTGCTGTGGCTTAACATTGAGGTTGAAATCCAGGCTCCACAACAGGAGGCTACATGCCTTGTATGAATAGATTCACAGCTTACTTTTTATTTTATTTCTTTAACTGTGTAAACTTGTATCCCATATAAGGTAAGTGTTCAGTAGACTGAAGTTAGAGGAAAACAATTGCAACACATATGTCTGTAGAAAGAGGTGAAGCTGCTCTTCATGTCAGAAGAGATGCCCATCTATTTTGCTGGAAGATTGCTCATTTTCTCTCGCTGAAGAAGTTAATCTAGTACAGACTCAATTGTATGTACGAACAACAGAGAGATAAGATTGTATTGAGCATGGTACTGATGTGCTTCCATTTTTGATTTCCCTCAGGGTGGTTATGAGGTTGTTAATAGTGGAGCAGACTCAGAGAGTGAGGCTAGGTGTTATAGAAACCCCAAACAGTATATCCAAAACAGATTAAAGAAAAAAAGATGAAAGAGACAATGTGAGGCTTGGGGATGTCCCTTGTTGCTTTCATATGCCTGTCTTATCTTTATAAATTTATGTCTTTAAAAATGAATAGCTGAAGTTTGAAAAACTGGGATTTAAGATGACAACTTTCTTCGCACTGTAAATGACAGTCAATCAACTTAAGGTCAAGGAAAATTCCACCTCTTTCCCCAGAAAATTCAGGCTCTAAGAGCTGCAGATCAGTGGCATTATCAGAACAGGTCCACTGGCTGGGAGGGTGAGACAAGACTCTCCCTGCCTGCGTGCCTCCCCATGCTGCCTGCAGTTATATTGCTGGAAGCAGGGTGGGTGGGAGAGGATATGCATCAGCAGATCATCTTTGTCTGCATCTTCAGCCTGGCATCCTTGTACAGTCTCCTGTGGTAGTGATGGTGGAGGAATCAGTTCCCCTGACAAGTGTGGCACTGGAGGTAGTGCCAGCTTGGGTTGTGACCCATTCTGGCAGTGAGATGTGGAGGTGTATCGTGATCCACGTCCTCATGGTAGGCCTTAAGTGGCTTGTGAGTAGTTTTGCTAGCACTTCAGATGTGAGTGTTTCTGTGTGAGGAAAGAAGTAGTTAATACAGACTATTAAAACCATTCCTAGGTCATACAAAGGGCTCTTCTCTGTTGGATCTTGAAGAACCTACTTTATGAAGTAGGTCACAGTCACTACTCCCCATTTTACAAATGACAGCCGTGGACCAGAGACTGAGTTGTTCCGTGCCAGCCAGAGGCTGGAGCCTGAACCAGGGCTCTGGAAGGCAGTGCTGTATTTAATCTCATGTGCTTTTTTATGGTCTTAGACTAACCTAAAACCCTTCTAAGATCATTCAGCTCCAGGCAGATTCATTGGGAAGTAACAACAAACTTACCGTTCATTTCTCTAGAGCTGGAATTCGAACAGTTTTCATTGCAAAAGGCTTGCTTTTGGACCTCAGTTAGATACCTCCCTTCAAAAAAATGCTTGGCCTGAGGGTACTTTTAATGCAAAAGACTTGGGGAAGCTGTATGAGGAGCAGCTGAGGTCACTTGGTCTGTTCAGCTTGGAGAAGAGGAGACTGAGGGGAGACCTCATTGCAGTCTACAAATTCCTTGTGAGCGGAAGAGGAGAGGCAGACACTGATCTCTTCTCTGTGGTAACCACTGACAGGACCCAAGGGAATGGCCTGAAGTTGTGTCAGGGGAGGTTTAGGTTGGATATTAGAAAAAGGTTCTTCACCCAGAGGGTGCTTGGGAGCCAGAACAGGCTTCGCAGGGAAGTGATCACAGCACCAAGCCTGAAAGAGAGGCACATAGTGTGACTCTTGGGGATGGTCCTGTGCAGGCCTAAGAATTGAACTGGATGATCCTTGTGGGTCCCTTCCAACTCAGCATATTCTGTGATTTTGTGGAGGCTCTGTGTAGTGTGGAAGCTGTGCTGAGGAGCGCCTCTCTGCCCAAAGGTACTTTTTACTACCAAAGCCTCAGTGTTATTGAGTACCAGACTCTCTGTATATATATAAAAAAGCATCCCCTGCCCCAGCAGACTCTCCAGTCCCTCTGCATGTGTGTGACTATTATTACTTGAATAAAGCAAGCCTGCCTAGAGAGCCAACATGATCTTCGCTGAAGTCCAGAATCATGGTTACCATCCACCAAGTGAAATGGCTGCCTCCTGTGTGGTCCTAAGAGTCTCTCTGGTACAGTACTAGTTCCAAAAATAATGCATTAGAGATCCTACACTGAATTGGTCATCCCATTGCAATGGTGATAGAGGTCACAGCGTTGCTTTCAAAAGCTGCCTGGAAAGGAAGCTTTTTAATTACTTTAGAGCATGGGAAATGTGCTAATTTGTAATTCAGTGGAAGCAACCTGCAGGTTGAAGCTTCCCAGCTCTAAGCTGCTTTGCAGATAGCCTGCAACCCAGGCAGTAACAGAGCTAGGACCATGGACTTCATTACTGCTGGGGCTTGGTGAAGGTTCAGGAGGCATTAGCAATGTTGGAATCTTGGGACGGGAGCCAGTGTTTTATTAGTATAAATCCAAGGCAATTGGGCATGTTAATTACTGGAAGAAATTCACAGCAGGGAGGAAGAGGTTCAGGATGATGGGGAGATGCCATGGATAATTGCCAAGGTCTGCAGATGCCCTGTGACCCTGTGCTGGTGAGATTTCCTGCATTGCAATGGTTGACTTGCAGCAGATTGAGTATTATCATTCCAGGCTGAAATGTCTAAAGCAAAGTGCCTGCAGAGGGAATTCGAGGTAAAAATGGCTTAAGGCTCACAGAGTACTGTGGCAAAACCAGTCATGGGACCCTCCAGTACCAAGTCAGATGTTGGTCAGGGCTTTTGTATGCATATAGTTGTGCTCATAAGGGGTAAGCATACAGGTGATGGAATTTCAGTCTTCCTGTCCTACCTGATTTTGGGTCTGCTTTTTGCCCGAGCACTTGATGCTCTTTCACTGCCAGAGGAGGGTGATCAGCAAGAAACTCTTTCTAGAAGTGAAATGCATGGAAATGGGTACAAACCACTGAAGAAAGAGGCAGGTGTCTGTCTTGCAAAATAATCTTTCCCTCTCTGCCTACCCGAAGTCCTCGGTCAGGCTCAGATAAAAGCTTTTCTCCCCTCCCTGGGAAAAAGGCTGGCCTGTATTATTTATTTATTTGTAAAGGCTTTTTTTTTTTTTTAGAAGAGCTTTTACATTATTTTTCTTTGCTCTCACAGTTCAAGCATGATTTAATACGTCAAAACTAGTTTGCTTAGCTGGCCTTGATTGTCTTGCATACTTCCACTAAAACAGGGCAGTCATCCTTCCAGGCATGCTGCTGCCCAGACAAATGAAGTGTCACAGCAGCTAGGACCTGCTCTTGTGTTGTGACAGCAGTCGCATCCTTCAACAAAGCTGTTAGTGGGGAATTTAGAAGGGGGTAATGCCTACAGATATGGCTTGGGTCAGAGTAGTGTGGGCCCACACAGGCAGATGTAGAGACAAGCTTATGCTCAAGAGACTTCATCGATCATTCATGTGCAAAAGCATTTTGGTCCAGATTGAGAGTCTGGCTAGTACCAGAGAGAGAAAGAAAGCATCCTGTTGATGCCTGCACTGGCAAACCTGGCAGAAATAGCACCAAGAGCCCTTGCATCTCTTGGCAGAAATGAGTTGCAGTGTGATCTTTTGCTTTCTGTAGTCATTGGAGATTTTATCATTGATTTTGGTAGGAGGGAGATGATAACCCTCTGCAATATGTTAACTAAATTATTTCCTGGCCTAGATCTTTGTAAAGTGTTGCACTGACTGCCAGCAGAACACAGTCTATAGGAAAGAAATTTATTTCATGATAATCGGTGTAACTCAGATCAAACCTATTTATCAGCAAATGGTCTGATCTTGATCTCCAAACCTCCCAAATATCAGAGTCTGTGGCATTTTGTGCTTGTCTCTTTCTCATCTCATGCAGGGGCACACAGGCTAAAGTTCATCCACCTGTTTCCATGCTGCGCTCCATAGAAAGGAGTAGGGAACAAGTTTTGAGTCACTTCTCACTCTAATTAGTTTAAAATAGCATAGCAATCCTTTGAGCCTGCTTGCAGAACTTGGTGCATCATAGCAACTCTCTTTCCTAAGCTGCTGCTGTGATGTTGTGTGCTCAACTGAGCAAGAGCTCTGCACATGGCATCCTCGTCATTGGTGTCTTTGGACTCTCGTCTCCTGGATGCATCAGGAACACAACACTCAGCAGTCAGGTCAGACGTCTCTTGGTGCATTTTTGCTGGTATGCTACATGGGGTGTGGGGGATGGCTGCCAGCTGGGAATCTAGTGCTCGGGGACAAGTGAATTGATTGTATGAGTCTGTTATTGACTGAGCTCTGAGCATGGCTAATGGCATTGACAAGAGCTGTGTCATTCTCATGGTAAAGGCAGTGGGTCACGCACTGTTAGCTTGTTAAGTGCCCTGGTAGATGGAGGGGCAGTGCCCCTGCCAGATCATGCCCTTCCAAAATATTGTGGGACTGTTTGGTTTGGTGGCCTCCTTACAATTCCCAGAGCAGAATGGTGCTTGGAGAGAGCCAAAAAAGTCTTTTTTCCTGTTTGGTTGGTTGATTTGGGTTTTTGTCATTGGTTTGGGTTGAGGTTTTTTTCCCCCTGAATAAAAGACTACGCTAGATCAGAGCTTGGTATATAAAACACTGGCTAGTGTTGTCTGAAAACTGGATTCCATTACTGTAAACTGACATAAAAGATACCTGTGCATGCCTTCTGTGTCTTCAGTCATGCCTGTATGTGCAAGTCATTTTGCTGTACTTTGTGGACACTGTGCACACAACTAACAGCACAATGCCTCTAATGTGGCATGTGTGTTTAATACCATGTGTAGCTTTGGGTAACAGGAAAATGAATATATTACAAGACAAGCAAGACCAGCCCAAACTAGAGTCAATGTTTTCAGGTGGAGGCCTTTGTTCTTAGGTTGGAGGCATAAAACCATTAAAGTTTCAGTGTTCATTTTCAGTGAGCTTACTGTAAGCATTTTGCCGCTCTGGCTGGGGAGAAGCAAAAGGCTGCACAACAGTCACGCTGCAGTTGTATCCGCAGGACATCTAAGTCTCCATTGTGGGATTTAGTGGGAAGCACTTTGTTATTGCCTGCATGCTGCTGGCAGATGGCTGAGGGCCCATAGAACATTTCTGGTTGTGGAGTCCCCTTCAGTGTTTTGTGCTGTGTACAAGCATGCACAGAGTGTGGGCTGTGAATACAGAAAAACAAAAATACTCTTCCTGAAAGTTTATTGAGCAAAGGCTTCTGGTTTAACAAATTCAAATTTTACATGTTCCAAAGACTGATTTCCAGATGCCATTGGGAAGAGTGTCAGGCCACATTCAGATTAGCCTTGCTGTTCCATAATATCTTGCTGGAGTACAAGGTTAATTAGTACCATAGGCAATATGCATTATTCATCACAGCAATCAGCCTTTTCTTCTGTTGGTCTGTTGTATGCAGCAAATGTTTTCCCTTCCAATAACAAATTCTTGATATATTATTTTCAAATTTAATCCTGCCAAATCATATTTGTGATATATAAATTATCTGGGCATTCTGATACTGATGGAAAACATTTCAGGTGTCAAAAGGACTTTAATTTTGGTGTATAACTCTTGGCCTGCTTGGGCATAGGCCTGCAGGACCATGGGATATACAAGATGATTTTATTAATGCCCATCTTCAAGCTGAGCCAAACTGGAAATAGCACTGGTGACATGCATACTGCAGTGGTTTATACCAGTAGTGTTTTCAGTGCTAATTATCAGCAGTATCTCAATGCAGGCGTGAAGTGCTGAAGTCATGTTGCTGCTGTGGCACTGTGGTTGCTTGCAATACCCCAGCACAGGTCTCGGGCATCTCCATTCCAACCCTGAGGTTTGTGGCAGGAGAAGGCTCTTTCTAGCAGGGCTCCTTCAAGCATAAGGGCTAAATATGGGGTGCCTTTGGCTACTTTCCAGTGCCAGGGTCCCCACCCTGCACCAGGATACCATGTGGGCCACAGCTGTGAGCAGGGGAGATGCTTACTGACTGGTTTGCACAAGGTCCAGTGAGCTATGGCTTTCACTTACGAGGTCTGTTAGTGGTGCAGAGGGTTTGATCAGTTCAAGAAATCAGCACTGCCTCGTCCTCAGCTGGTATGGAGGAAAACATGGTGATACCTCTCTGCCACCATGCCTACTTAAAGAATAATATTAGTCTGAAAGATCTCTGGGAGATCTTTCACTGCTGCTTTCAAGCTCTAACATTTCACCCTGGCTGCCTCCTGGAAGAGTTTTCCAGCCTTTTGTCAGCTGTACACACATGTATCAAGTGTGTAGGTAGGTATTAGGGGAGAAAACCAATACATAAAGGCTGGGTGGCTTGCTGAAGGTCCCACAAACCAGTTTTGATAGAGTTAGGAGGCTCGGGCTTCCTGCTTGTTTCAAAATCATTAGAAATTTCTTTGCTCTCTCTTGCTGTCCTGAAAAGGATTTAGGCATGCACTTGCTTTCTAGCAACATAAGATGGTGTAGCCTCTGTGCACAGCTGGACATGCCTTGCAAAGTGATGTTGTGCTATCAGGGCCTGGGGGAGTACTTGCACTGACATGGCTGGAGGATAAATATGGCAGTGTTCTACCTTACACAACCTGTGGCAACAAATCCTCTGCACTATGCCAGGCAAGGAATGCTTGAGATTCCTTTGTATTAAAATCAGCAAGTTAATTTTTCCGGCAACCCTGACTCACTTCCCTTCTTGTTTTGTATGTGTATTGTTCTTCGCTCCTGACTTTCCCTTTAGGAGGAACCAAGTTTAGGGGACTGCTTTTACTGCTTGCCTCCTTCCGGCTGGCATGGAAAAGGAATTTCAAGGGCACGATGTTTGCAGTCAAGTGCAGGACACAATGTTGGGTTTGTGTCAGATAACAGAAAAAGAACACATGCTTTGAAAGCGAGTATCCTGGTATGTCAGGGGCTTTCTGGGGCAGTTTGGAAACAGCTTTTCAGCAAGAACAGGCAGATGGATAAATGTCCAAATTACACTTATTTGTCAAACAACTGGGAAATGTCTGTGGTCCTTGATTTAGATCCTGTTGTGATATAAACAAATGAGCAGTCACAGGGATGTAAGGAAGTGATGACGAGTATTATTCTTTTCTCCTAATTATTACCCACAGCTTTGAAACAAGTAGCTGAGATTCCTTTCAGGAGACTTCTGCTCTTGCTTAAAATTGCATCTGTAGAGCAATTTGTATTGCTTCCGGTTAAAAGTGTATACACACAATATTTGCTTAGAAGTCAATTATAGGCAGTAGAATAATAAGTAAATTGTACTTAAAATATAATTATGTATATCACCAAAAGTGGAATGGGTTTATCAGCTTAGTCTTTAAGAGTCACATCAATAACTTATGAACTTCAATAAACGTGCAATGCTCATATGCTAGTTTGTTGCACACTGTTCTGACATAAAAACAAAGGAATTTAATTATTTTAATCATTCCTGGGGACAAAACCAAAAGTTCACAACATTCAGTGGTGTGTAAATTTAGTGTTGTGTTGTAGATCAGCATGGTTGAAAGTATTGATGAGAGAAAATCTTCTGTGGATGCTGCATCCATAGGTCTTTGAAATAGCTTGTGGGGGCAAAGCCTAGACTGTGTGACTGATAAATAATAGAAGAGCTTCACTCCCTCTCCTCCCTTCCTCTCCTCTCCCTTTTCTTAGGTTTGCATGACATCAAGCACTACTTGGAAAAAGTAGAGTGGTGTTCAGTCCATACTGGAACAAAGCAAAAGCCATCATTGTTCCAGAGAGAAGTTATATTTCTGTTTTGGAGTAGTTGGTCTATAGGTCTGTGAGTCTGAAGGGAAGAAAAAGCTATTAATTGCTGTGACTCTCTGACATCATAAGTAAAAAAAGAGCCATGAAATTGGAGAGTATGCACTGGGTGGGAAAAAAACCATCATCTTTGGTTGGCCACATGGATATAATCAGCAACCTGCAAATGTCTCTGTTTCAGATATCCTTAAAAATACAAACAATTCATATACCTGACTGCTGTATCCAGTTTGGGGCACAGCACACCCAGCAACCTACTGAGGTGACATTTGACAGGCATTGTAGATACCCTGTTGTATCTTTTCCTGGTACTTTTATCCCATAAATGTGGGATCCTTCTTAAAGAAGGATGTGGCGCTCATGCTAGGTGAGACTGATGCGTGATTTCCTGAAAATGACCCCATAAACTCAGGTTTATAATCTTGTTTCTTTTCAGTACTAGATTTTGGATTCTGCTTTGATAATTTATTTTCTGATGGCAGCAAGAAATTAAAGTCTCCTTTAAAAATCACATTTAAAAATGTTTCAAATCTTCATTTCTTGGAGAAAAAATCTGGTCCTACTGTAAATATCTTGTTTATGTTTCGTAAAAGGCAATAAGGGAATGTATGATTTCCTGGGCTTTAAAACAGCAACAACATAATGTTAATAGCACTAACATGTGGCTAACATGGGAGTTTTTCAGGTGTTGGTGAATTAAAAAGGGCTGAACAGTCAGTCTCAGTTATGCTTCTCGTATACTGGCCTTTTTGGGCTGGAATTCCCAGGGCTTTTCTCACAGAATCAAATATCTATTGTACCTTGGTGATATCATTGTCTATATTCGGTGATGGGGAAGTAAAACAAAGAAAGGAATTACCAAAATCATCCATCAGTCAGTGGAAAATCAGGCTTCCCAATCTTGTACCTTACTTTTTAAACTGCATGTCTATGCAGATACATGAACTTATTTCTTCTCATTATAAAGTGTAAGCATGTATCTACTATATTTTAGCTGATCGCAAGTGACTTGCTTTCCTGGCAATAGTTTCAGTGATGTGATTTGTAGTTTACAGTTGAGGGGTGTTTTTTTTTTACATATACATAGGCCAGGATTTCAGCTGTAGCTCAGTCAAATACTTTAATACATTTTGTATTGGATGTTCTCACACAGTCTACAGGATATTCTCAACTAGGTTAAGAAAACTGGAGACAGGACAACATCATCGATGTATGAGTATTTAATTTCTGATGTTAAGCTGTTGGGGAAATAAGAGATATTTAACATGTTGTAGAAATTACACTACAAAGTACATGGTAATCCTGAGCTATCTGTATCTTCCCTTCCAGACAAGAGTGGATTAAATATTTTGCTCTGTACTGACTTACTAAAAAGGGTAATTTGCAGCCTTTTCTCCTTTGCTGAAGCACCAGATTCTAAATATGTGTTCCGGTGTTTGCTTTAAAATAGTATGCCACTGTGGATGGTGTTTCTACATATTTAATTATCTCTTAAAAAGTGAGTGAAAGTGGATCCATGCCTTACAAAGCAATATGCTTCTGTTTTGTACCCTGTGGCAACAGAACTAGATCTCTTCCTCTCAAGTAAAAATGAAAACAAAAGCTCTTGCAAAATTGCCAATATACTGTTTAGGCAAAACCTCTCAGACTTGCAGCTTCTGCAAGCCAAAACATAAAAGTGCAAAATTTCCAATAAATGATTATTAACTAGTGTGTAGAAGTGAAGCGTGCTGTGAGCTTTCAGTCCCTCTAGGTGAACTGTTTTATAATGTAATGCTATCAAGATATTTCATAGTACAGAAAAAGGCAAGGGAATAATAAAATATATGTCCTAGAATTCCCATGTGAGGGTGAGTTCCTTGAATTTGTCAAGCTTGCTGGTGTGCCTCCAGAAATTTTCTCCAAAATGATGACTAGTTCTTTAATTACTCTTAGATATAGCTGTGTTTGTTGGTGGTGTTTGAGACTACAGATTGAATTTAGTACTGTAATTGTCATTAATCTGGTGAAATAAAAATGCCGAGTTTTTAATAAGATCTCAATTTAATGTTTTTAAATGCTTTGAAGAGATTTAATGTTAAACCAGCTGATATAAATCTGCTTGGCTCCTCTGTAATCGTCTCTCTCAAGCATGTACCTCTTTTCAAGGGAACTTGGCTCACACTAATTTCAAAGCTGTTTACTGCCCACATGAATTTGATGGACTCTCACTTTTATTGTTAGAAGTTGTTAACATCAACTTTTGGTGAGGTGACCAGGAAACTGAAGTGGCAGAGTCTATATATAGTATTAATTGTCCTGTAATTTTTTTTAGAGTACCACAGAAAACCTCCAGTCTTTCTGTTGTGCTCTAGATGTTTAGAGCCTTTGTGAAGGAGGTGGTAGATTTGAGTCTTACTCTCTTTTGTGCCCTACTTTTGAGGTTTTGGCCCCTGTTCTGGAGGACTTGTCTGCGTAAAAGGGCTGTGCCTTGCTTCTTGATCTCATCAGCAGGGATGTGTCACTGCCACTACTTGATCTTGCTGGTTGGAAGGCATTGAGAGATGGAGCTTTGTAGCTCCATCAGCCTGGCATATAGAGATTTCACACAGTGCTAAATGAAATAGAAATATACCATTGTTTTCATGATTACAAATGTTTACTCCTAAATAGGCTCCAGTGATTCTTTTTTTTCCTGTGTTTTTTTGGGTTTTCCTCTGGTTTTTTTTTACCCAAAGGTACTTCTAATAGCAAGCCATCAAATTGGTATGTTTCAAATGAGGAAGGGAGGACATTGCTTGATCTGTGTTTGAATTTATATATATATATATATGAAACATGCTGGATTGGCATTCCTTCTTACGGAAATCTTGGTGATTTCTTCATTCAACTTCTATGGACCTGTCATCATTTGTACTGGTGCGGAGTGAGTTCAGCTGAACTCCTTTCCTTGCTTAGTTTCCTTGTATGGGAGAGCTGAGAAGACCTTGCCCCGGTGGTCAGGATGGAGCTGCCTGCATGTCAGTGACTGTGTTTAGCCATCCTAATAGTAAATATTGTAGCTGAGAGACAGTGGTATTCACAGGGGAGCTGTATCACTGCAGTCACTTCAGAGCAACAAAGAGCAGAAACTGTACCAGCCTTGAAGATGAATTGGTGCTGCGGTGATTAAAATGATATACATTTCCCATGTTCCACGTAGGAGTCAGCATTGTTTTCCCTAAGGATTTTTGTCAGTCTGTAAATAAAAGATGCTGACGGTTTCCTTGGGGAGCAGCTTAAGGACTGAGAACATCGTTAGCCATTAGATACTCCTCATTAGTCAGTGGCTGACATATAGGGGAAGGCAGATAGGGTGCTGAGCTTCAGCATTTTTCCCCTCCCTGGCTGAGTCACCTCTTCCCTTTTCAGGGCTTGGGTGTCCTGCTGTCTAGCTGAGATGGGGGAATACCTGTGGATCAGCCTCCCATAGTGTTTGGGGATGTGGAGAAGAAAAGGGATCTTGGGGACTCAGTGCTACGTGAAGTTAGAGAAGTGTAACTTCACACAGCAAGGGGCAGGGAGCCTGTGTAATTTGCAAGCATGGGGCTGACAGGGCATGGATGCTCCTGGGTACCCTGGTACAGTTAATGAGCACTGCTGCTTTTCTTCCATCAATATGGCAAACAAGTCAGGGAGAATGAGGAGCAGCTCATGAGCTCAGTAGCTGTCCTGCTCTTTAATTATTACTGTTTTCAAATCCCTTTCAGTATTCACAGCTCAATTTATGTGCTAATTGGCCCTTTTAATAATCAAAAGACAGAGACTGCAAAAGTCAGGGAGTGTGTTCTCCTGGCAGTGCCACTGTGTAGCTGTGATAAATTATCTGTGGCAAATGTTCTGTTGCCTTGTGGTGCTTGGCCTCTGATAACCAGCACGTTTTCTGCTGGGTCTGGTGGCCTCCTGTGTGCAAGCTGCTCTAGGAAAGAAAAAAGCTGAGGGGAGAGTAGCTATGAAGTGCTGTGGTGCTGCTGGAGCAGGGGGATGCTGAGGCATAAGAGAGGTGGATGATGTCTCAGGGAGGGTTTCTGCTCTGGGGATGGTGTTAGAGGAGTGGAAACTATGCAGCTCCTCCCCCAGGTGGTGTGTGAAGAGCTCAGTGCTGAGTGCACGTTGAAGTGTATTATCCATAGCTCCTTTTAAAGTACAAAACCAGGATTCTTCATTTCCACCACCTCCCTTGGCTTCCTGTGTCCGCCTCCTGCTCCTGTCCCCCTTGAGATCCGAGGTGGAGTGAAAAGCAGCTTCCTCAATGCCTCTGGCTCTTCTCTCTGCTGTCACATACACCACAGCATTTTGCTGGAGCTGCTCAAAATGCAGCTATAATTGTCAAGTACATGAGTGCTCTCATTCCCTCCCACTCACCCTCTGGTACCTTGTGCTGGGCTCTGCTTTTCTCTGCAACCCCCCTCACTCATTCCTAGCATTACCACCTCCCCTTTCCCTCCTCCCACCTGCACCTGTGTGTGGGACAAATCTCCTTCTGCACCCCATAGCCCTTCCTACGCTCTCCCAAGGCCTCACCAGTGGTGATGCTTTTCTGTGGTATCCATGTCAGGAAGGGGTTAATGTGCTTGGATGCAGGTTGCCTTCTGCCTTGGGTTTACAGTGTCCCCAGGGTCCCTTGCAAGGACAGGCAGTTTTGTTCTGACATAGCAGTGTGTGCAGGAAGAAAGGAGATGTAACACCCTTCCTGCCGCCAGCAGCATCCCAGACAGCTCGGATGGGTGGAGCTGCAGGACCCAGCATCTGGGCTCCCATTAGCAGTGAGTGAGACTGGAGAAGACTCCAGTCTCCCAGCTGCTGGGGAGGATATGCGTAATGGTATGAGCTTCAGGGGATGATGGAGGAAAGGGACAGCTTGAGTTGGATGAGGGATGGATTATATTATAAAGCATGTGAGTTTGCTTTTCCAGGGCTTTCTCGAAGGCACATGTAAAAGCGAGGAGTGTGGGTGCAATCTGGCCCTTTGGGGATTCCCTGTTCTCTGCTTTTTACAGATGTCGCTTGTAATTTTTCCTGGAATTGAGATGTATCCATTTGTACCTTTGGAAAAGTCAGTCATTTTGGAGGAAGCTCTTTTTGTTGGTTCCTTGGCTTCAGGAAATATTACCATGTTGCTTGCAAACTGGTAAGAAATGTTTTACTTACTGGGCGTTCTCCTTCATGTGGTAATGGGTCAGTCTTTGGGGCCAGCCCTTTTAGAGAGAAATCAAACATATACTGTTCATTAATTTATTTTTAATCAGGTCTTCCACATCATCAACAAGAGATGTCCACCTTGAAAGAAACATGCAAACTCTCTTTTCACTCTTTACAGCAATAAAATTGATAAAAGAGCCTTGAAGTAGGAACTATTTTCTTAATTTCTTGGTAAGTTTGTGGAAAGTAAAGGAGAGGTTATCTGATTTGTTAACAGGTCTTGGAAAACTCTCTTGGGAGATGTTGCTGTCCATTACGACTGTGAGTCTTTCTTCTGGTGGAAGGGGATGTTAGTGGGAGGGGAAGATGCTGGCATTCCTAAAAATATGTGTGGCCCTTAGCAGAACAAACCTAATAAATTATTAACAAGAAGTATTTGTCAAAAGTAGTCAGTAAACACACAGTTCATTGAGTTTTCCCAGCTCTCCCTGGAGGTAGGTAGATGTAGTGGGTGGCTGGGGCAGGGCTGGTACATGGTTGAAGCGGCCAAAAGGGAGATATCTTAGCAACAACCATGCTTGGTGAGAGATACAACTCAAGACAGGGGCTTAGACTTGTTGATATATGTTCATTTTGGAAAAGAGTAAGTTTCAGACTACATATTGTCTCAGTTTTGGGAAAGAATGTGGGAAAAACCTTGGGATTTAGCAACTTGTGAGGCTTTTTCTCACCTGAACTTTTTATGTTGGTGGTTTCAAAGAATACCATTTATGAAATGGGATGGTTTTAGAGGGTTGGTATGAATTTCCGATTGATAGGTCCCAGTTTGTCTCTCTCATCTTGTCAAAAGTGACGAGATGTAATTACCATATGGTGGCCATATATAGATAGTTATGGGAGTGTGGAAAAAGAGGGAGGGATGAGGAAATGGATAGAGTATTGGTTGTGTGGTGTTGCTTCTTGCACTTATCAGCATCACAGTATTGCAAATGTATGCATGGAGAAGTGCAGTTTGCTTGAAAATCATGAATTTTAAATCCTACTTTTTTGTTGAATTCTTTGATTTGCCTCACGGATTTTGAGCTTTTAGTTTTCATTTTCAAGCTTTGCTTGGCAAATATGAAGCCTGCAAACCTAATTAGAAAAAGAAGGGTAGAGATTGTGATTCCAGTGGGTCATTTAATGTACAATACCAAATAGAATGAAAATAAGAGACCTGGCAAGGGTGGCAGAAAAACATAAACAAACCTTTTGCAGCTGATAATGAATTCTCAATGCTCCAACTAAGGGGGTGGCTCCAAGAATAACTGAATTAGGTTTTCTGACTTGAATTTGCTACTAGGTAAGGTGAGATTAGTATAATGAAACCCATTTGGCTTTAACATTTCAGTGCTTTGCATCTAGTATATTTTTCGTCAGAGGGGCAAACAACTGTACCCATATGAAGATCAGTCTCGCTGTCTGCATCAGTAATGGTCTCTGGGAGAACTTGAAATAATAGAGGTGAGTTTGGGGAATATGTACTGCTTTTATCGAGACTACACAAATTCTCTATTTGAAAAAAACAAATGTTAGTCCCTAGTGCTGCCATTCTGTCACTTTTCTTTCCCAGCAAATTAAGGTATTACCCATGGTGTAGTAAATTATTTAAGATCAATACACTTGGCGAATTCTTATCTTGTCCAGTAGGCTGAAGATGAAAAATTATGCTGCATGTTTCCAAACAAAGTGTTTCATGCATGATAAATAGTCATTAAATTGTGCCTCACAGATGACATCATACCTAATAATACATTAGGGGTCTTTGTATCTATGCAGTTCCCAGGAGTCAATTATTTTGTCAGCTAATGCTGCCTCATGAAAATAGCAGACTTTTTCACCAGGGCCAGGCAGCTAGCCACGAAGGACTAACTAAAGCAGATGTGGAAAGTGCTAGGGGACATTGTGGCATTGCAAGGCCAGTGTAGGCAAAGAGAATACTTAGAAGTTTTGGAAAACCTTTAGGCTGATGCTTTTTTTTCCTGTTCATCTTACTGACATTATCAAATGACCAATGTGCAGAAGCAAGTGTTCAGCTTTAAAAACAACAGGGAGCAACTGAAATTTTGTAAATGGGGACATACCTCTAAGTTGAACACAGGCTTAATGCCTGTGTAATGATGTGCCTAGAAGGAAGCTTTTAGCTTTTTTGCTTTATATTTGATTAGTTACTAATAGTGTCTACATGAAACTCTAAACTCAGTCCAGGGTAGAACTTGCTTATGAGAAGTTGAAAACTGCCTCCTAGTTGTAGTACCATTATTTATGGGCTGAGTTACACTTCATATATTTCACTGTCAGCATTAATCTGCAAGCAGTCGGTGTACCTATTTGTATCATGTGTGGCATATATCATATATACCTTAACTGGTTTAGCCTTGTTTTAGAAGTGTTTTGCTGTTTCCTATGAATAATAGTACTAAACATCTCATCTTTTTAGGGAGTGATGAGCATGTGCGAACTATAACAGTCTTGCGTGGCCTTTCTTTGGAGCAGATGCAAGTCCTGACTTAACTGGTAGTTTTTCTTTGTAGCTGTAGCTCCTCCCTGAGCTCTGATATGTAAATATTTGAGCATTTTCTCTCCTCCTTTACTGAAAATTTTGGCTTTAAGACTTCATACTGGGGCCGAGGTGATCTCCACTCCCTGTTCTCAGTGGTCACCTATGTCAAACCCTTGAGATGCAGATTGTTCAAGATGTCTGCAGCACAGTCTCTCCCTGCACCATCTGCATGATGGGGCACTGCAGCTGATGGGGAACTTCAGCCACCTCTTCAGCTTGAAAACCTGTCTTTCATTAGTCTTTCCTTTGGTGAGAGTTGTTTACAAGGGTTTCTCAAAAAAATGTACCTAAGGTGGTTTCTGCTTTTCACGTTTTCCTGAACATGGGTACTGAGGTGGTTGTGTCCAGTGGACACTGATGTTCTCAAGTTTGAATAGACTCACGATCAACTTGAAAACCTGGAGAAACTGGTGCAGGCTGGATCTGGTACTGAACTCGCAAAGCTGAAAACATGAAATAAATATGAGCAAGGATTTGACACTGGTGCATTCTCACTTGCTGCCAAAACTGTATGTATCCAAAAGCCTTTTAGATAGTGAAAATTATCCAGCAGTAGAGTATGCCCAGCAAATGTCTGCATAAAGAACGCTTCAGAATGGGAATTTCTTATGGTAAAGAAACATTTGTCTTGATTAAAACAATACCAGTTAAAAACATCTGTGACTTTGATGACCTTTATCTCTGGATTCAGTTTACTGTGTAGACTGTGTTTCAGATGCCTAAATTCTTTACATCTTTCACAACAAATGGTGTTGGAAGCCTCCAGTAGTCTTGGAGGCTACCCAAATCAGTCTTAGATTGGCTGTGACATGACCTAGAGAGATCCTCTGCAGTAAATTATCCTTCTAAGAGGAACCCAACAGGTTTTGCTGAAGCATCCTGCAGGGATGAAGAAGCATGGCAGAGAATGAGAAGCAGTGATGTGCAGGAGGACCATAAGGTGATGAGGAGCCATGCTTGTGGCACGGGCAGCACTGGGGACCGTGGTGCTCGTGGGGGTGGGCATGACTAACCAGCAGATGCTTCTGGCCATTTCTGTGCCACGATCTTTCCTAGTTGCTACTCCATTGCTGTAAATGAATTTGGAGCAATGTTGTGCTGCCTGTCATTATTTTGCTCAAAAGAAGAAGCTGATAATTGTGTTAAATCAATCCTGCAAACATTGAGGACTGATGGTCTCTCTTTTTCATCTTCCCACCTTCACAGTCCCAGGACCTGTGTTTCTGTGAGGACTTCCTGAAACCCTGAGAGTTGTCACCCAAGCTCAGTGCACCTGTGAAATACAGTTTTAATAATTTTGCCTGCTCTTTGATGCCGTTGAAGGGTTTTTGTCTTGATGGTTCTGCTGTTGGCCGCTCTGTCTGCAGTCAGACCCATTTTTTGGGTGATGAAGCCTGTCCAAGGACATGGTATGCTTCTGTGGGTTTTTTTTTGTTTTCTGTAGGGTTCCAGGGCTGGGACCTTCCTTGGAAGGGAACGGTCATCTAAGACCTTCCCCAACCTCTTTTTTCAAGTAGATACTTAATGTTTTTATGGTGAAAGTAATTGAGAGTCGGTGTGTTGGGAGTGTATGGTGGTTGTGTCGCTGGCCATCAGCAGTCACCTTATCCATTTGCTCTGAACTTGCCTTACTGTGTGGAAATGCAAAAGCTGATCTATTGAGTCTTCCTTGCTTTAGCTGTCTGATTCAGTCATCCTTATAAAATACTGTTAGTCTAATTCCAGAAACATGCTTTTGCTCTCTTTCAGGGGTTTTGAGTGTTTCTATGCAGAAGAAAGGTCAAAAAGAGAAGGGGAGAGTGTGGGATCTGAACTATGGTTGCAAGCCAAATGGGAGAAGTACATTTTGAGAAGGAATATTTAGGACAAGAGAAGGAATATTTAGGACAACAGTCTCAAGTGACACTTTCAGAAACCAGTGGAAAACTACCTTTTTGACTCTTAAGTATTTTGGGCTGGAATTTAAGGACTGTAGGGAAAAAACTTGAGCGTGAGAAATAGTGGCTGGTATGGTGGGTGTCTCACGTTTGCCTACATCCCGCGCATATATATGCACATATGCATATATATATATATATATATATATATAGTTCTTGTTGGTCTCTCGACACAGTTGTCTCGTCGTTGGAAAATCAATACCGATGTCAGTTCAGTCCAGATCTTTGGTCTCTCTAGTTCCTTCCTGGTTACAAGTTGGTCTCCAGGAAGGCCTAGAGTGAAACCACCACAGTGGGGGTTAAGAAGGCTTTGTAAAGGAGCTTCTAAAAACAAAAGAAACTCACTACCTAAGAAAAAGCTAGAATACCATTTTACCTGTTAAAACCTTTCATTTTGACTACCCATGGCTGGATTTAGTTCACTACAGTAATGCTTTTAAGTATATGTGAGTACAGCCTTATAAGAATGTTACAACTATCACCCAGTTTAGGTAGGACTTTCTGTCAGTATTCCTAATAGTAATGAAAACAGTGTTTTCACCATGCCTAAAACCCATGATTTTTCTAGGTTAGTGTGGAAATTGTTTCCATTGCCTCAGTGCTAGCAACTATAAATTGTGTTCAGAAAACATGCCCTTGAAATATCCTCAGTTCTACGCCGTTTTTCATGTTTAGTGTCCTCTATTAGTCTTTCTTTCCCCCAATACTCTGTTTTAGGAAAATTATTTATAAGACTGTAGGAGCAGATATATGTATAAGACTCAAGAGCACAGATATTGCCATATTCTTCTGCTCTCCATGTGCTTATTTTCTATTGCAATGCCCAGAGCGTGTTAGGATATTATATTATTTTTCATGTTGTAATTAAGTTCTTCCTGGGTGGATGTGGGTTGGTTGTTTTTTTTGGTTTTTTTTTCGATCTTAGCTGTAATAATCCTCTGTCTTTGTTTGAAAGTGTAGTGTGACAATTTGTGGTGCTTCGAGAAGGAATTGGAGCCTTATATCTGTTCATCTATTTGAACTTCATGCACTGTGTTTTGAGAGAAATCACAGTAGACCCAAACTTTTGAGAGCTCTTCAGGATTCCAGATGGAGGCCTCTTCCATGTGACCAATCTTCTAATGCAAGCAGAATCCCCATAATCAGAAAATTGGAGCTGTTCTCAGGTCCTTATGTTGACCTCTAAAACACATAGTTAACAGCTTCTGCAAATCTTGCCTCTCTTCCAATTCAGCCCATTAAACCTTGATACTTTCCCCCCTTTTTTCCTTTAGTCTTTTCTGTCTAGGAATTACCTATACGGAGTTGTTCCTTCTCCCTGCACCCAAAGGAAGCTAAGAAGAATTAGGTTTAGGGAAAGGGGAATGATTACACCACCTACATCCATTTTTCAGCTCCTGTGTGATTCCCCTGGGGGTCAGACTTAGTATTGAAGCGAGTAGAAGCTGCGGGAGTACAAGGGCTTTTTCTACTTTGGTGACTTATGTAGGCACCCAAATAAATGTTGAGAAGACTAATTTCAAGTAAGCCTTGCAAAAGCAGCACTGGGGACAAAATTGTGTCTCCCTCTGAAAGTTCAGTCTTGCCCTGGAGACTTATGGCCCAAATGAGTTGTTTAAAGTGCATTTTTAGGAAGACGCACAGCCTGATTTCTGATGACTGAATAGGAAGTGCATGGGATTGATGTAAATCTAGGGAAAGGATTGCAGTGTGCTGTGAACGTATCCATCTCTGCACAAAGAGTAGAGGCTGGGATGTTTAAAGCAGCGCTTCTGACCTTGGGCAAGTCTTTTTTTTTTCTTGTTTCCCATCTTTTTGTCAGTTCAGCCTGATTTTACTGTCTTTTGGGGTAAAGTATACCAAATGGCACAGAGATTTCCTAACCTTATACAGAGCATATTAGTATTGCTATATTACACCTAATAGTATACTTGGCACTTGGTTTTTCCATACCCGTCTGTGTGCCTTTCCTAATGCTAGCTATCAGCTGAGGGTCCAAGAGCATTCTTGCCTTTTTGTGGACATTTACATCCATGAAAGTATTAACAATAAGAAGGGAAGGGGGAAGAGCAATTGGAAAATGAGGTTTGCAATCAGTAGGTGAACCAACCAATCCTGGAATTTGCTGAAGCTCCTGGGATATGGCCTGACCTGCTCTCATGCACGTGCTCCCCATGCAGCAGCACACAAACATTGGGGTGCAGCATGGGCAGAGCCTGGGTGGCTAATATTTATTGAAAATTAACAGCCTGTGAAATTACTGTGACAACACAGCATTATGGAAAGACTGTGGAGACACCCAAGGGCAGCTGCTGGGACGATGTTCCTTTGGAAATGAGTGATTTACTGCTGAAGAGCAGTCTGCTTTGTTTGTGAAGCATGTCCTCAGTGCTGCCCAAGCAGGAAAATCCACTATGCTGGCTGCTCATGTTGTAGCAGGATGGAGTTGACAAGTTGAGTGCTTCCCTTGGAGGTTTTACAATAGGGCTTTCAAGTGCTGCCCAAAAATGCCGAATTAGTTGATAGTTCTGCTTACTGCATTATGGAAAACCACATTGACCTTCATTTGATTGCTTCTTACCTGTCCTTAAACCTGAATTTTTCAACATTTATAGATCAAAACTAGGGGAGAAGGAAGGATGCAAACTTTCTCAGATTCTAGTGCAGTCCCAAAACTTCCCTTGGTTGAATAATTTTAAAAAGGTATACACAGATACAAAAGCAACCCTTTGCAACTGTGCATTTTATGACTCTATAATAAAGCCTGAGCTGAACTGGAAATCAGCCACTTTTTTCTTAACACAAGCAGTTATCCTTTTGAGTTTGAAAGTTTATAAGTCACAGCAAGTAGCTGTGCTGACCTGAGCCATTGTCATGTTGCCAGACTGTTGTGTAGGCATATTCTGGAACCTGTTGGCAGATGGGGTCAAATTAAAAAATGGATGTAGGCATCTACAAAGGGATGTGGATTTCAGCCGTGGAAGGCTATCCACTGTTTCCCACACTTTGTCTATGTAGCAGTGTCATATTCTGAAGGTACCAGATCTTGTTAGGTACCTCTGACTTTAACTGATGGGAGAATGGGAAGTGCTGCTTTGGGGACACAATTGAAGGAATTTGGATTCTCTAATTTTATTTATCTCCTTAATATGTTGGGATTTCTTATCTGTTTAAAATTGACAGATTTTGTCAATTTTGTATTAGGTTTGCCCCATAAATAGCTCCCTCTTCTGTACTGCTGTACTGTCTAAATATAAATAGCAAGTCACTCCAACTTGCAAGGACTGTGGGAATTGCTAGAACTGTGGGTAGCAGTAATATCTTTTAAAGAAGGTCTGCTTTACCAACCCCAGCTTTTTTCTTCTTTTCATTTTTTTGGTACAAGTGGTTATTCTGGAAATGTTTGGCTCCTTTTGGCCATCTTGTGACTGCACAGGAAGTATTGGGTGTATTTTCTTCATTTTTGCCTGTCCTTGGAAAAAGTCTGCATCAGTAAAAGCACATTGCAGGTAACTAATACCTTTGGATATTTGCAATTGGTGAGTGGCACAGAAAGTCTGCAGCTGAGCTACTGGATGGAAGGATAGCTTGCTTAAAAAAAAAAGAAATTTTTTTTTATCTTTTTCAGAACTGTGTTTCTCATTTATTTAGGTCATCTGTTACAGGGAGCGGGGGAACTATTACTCCTGCTATCTTCATGCTGCTTGTGATTTATTTTCAACTTAAGTATCATGCTGACATCACATAGGACATTTACAGTTTGGAACTGAGATCCCTTTCTGCCTGCTTGGTGGTAATGCCCTATCAATTCCTAATGGCAATTAATGCTGTTTCCCCAAAATTACTTCTGCAGAAATAAAGTGTAATTGCAAAGTAGTTGCCCATTACAGTGATTTATCTTGTCACTGGCTGATTTGTTATTTAACTCTAAATCATTTTATTGATGTCTTTGGAAAGTGACTACGTGACCTAAGTAAAAATGTTAAACTTATTAATCATGGTAAGTTTTCTCTGCTGGCTTTACCATATACATGAATTATGTAGCTTGTAAAATAGGCTGTTTACTATGCTAAGAAAATACAGTGCTGCGCTACAGGCAGCACATAGTTTTAGTTTTATAAGACTTGAAAATAAAAAGTTCAATAGATAAAAAGGTTAAGTACAAGTTACTTGGTTCATTTTTTATAGAGTCTCTTTGAAGATGCAGATGCTGTGTCCATGGTGAATAGTATTGTTGTAATTAATTTCCAAAACCTGAAGTTCTTATTAAGTTGCAACTGAGAGGAGAATCACCTCTTTTCCCCGAAAACCCCATGGGTGATGGATTGCAACAGTTTAGAGCTTTCTGAACTTTATAGATTCCAAAATTTTTACAAGTTTATTATATTTAATAGAAGAAAATACCTTTATTATCAATTGGATTAATTTATATTTCTGATGGAAAGCAATATGACTAATAACACTAACTCCTCTCTTTGCTGCAGAAGTAATAACTGTCCAGATCATGCCAGTCTTGACTGAGTTGTGGTGTTTCTCACGGAAGTAGGGAGAGGAAGAAAAAGATCTGGAATCTTTCTGTAGAAAGAAAAGTAAGAGAAGGAGAGGGAATACAGCTCTGTTTGTGATGAGTTGCTTGAGATGCCAGAAACAAGCAGATGCCAGGAGGAAGAGTGGCTATGTTGTAGAGGAGAACCTGAAGGATAGGGTCTTCCTTGTGTCTCTGTACTCCAAGATAGTGTTGAGCTATGAGTAAAGAGGAGTCAACTCAACTCTAAATCAATTTTTCCTTCAGTTGGAGTGTTTACTGGATCTAACAGGGAAAGATGTGCTCAAACTAGTTTATTTTGTACGTAGCAGTGCTTTGTGCAAATCTCTCTGTTGCAATTCATGTTCCTCATGGCAGGAATAGATGTGATAGCTGCATTTCAAATGAGGCAGTCTCAAGACAGGCACCTTGACAAAACTGAGGGACAAAAGTCAAAATGCATCAGACCTTCACTTCTTGAACCAAGCAACCTGGGAACAGAAAACTTGGGCACTTGCCAAAACTGGCAAGCAGAATCATTTTAGCCAAAATACTGTCATTAAAAAAAAATAAAAAAATAAAGCAAAGTTCTTGATGCTGATTAAAAGCAACCTCCAGGTGACAAAATCACTGCATTTTCCCATGCAGTAAGTTGCCCCCAACACTTCTCTTGCTGCATTGCAACAGGAAGGAACATGAAGCCATACCCAGAGTAATATTTCTTTGATTTCCATGTCTGATGAGGACATCTAAAAACAGGCCGAAACTTGGACATTATCAAATTGGTATTGATTACTCACCTATTTATATGTTCCATTGCTAGAGAATCTGAACATTTTATTTACAAGACTGTCCACATCCTCTTTCTCCTGCCAGTTCTCTGTGTCGCTGCAAGCGATAAAAAGATGCTCTGATTTAGGTCTTGAAGACATACGTGTGTGTTAATATCCTGTTGAATAAAAATGCAGCTCTATATAACTCTTTCTAATTTCCTTCTATGCGTAATGCCCAAAATATTCATTATACGATCTCATTTTATTTTATTACTTTACTCTTTTTAATTTTTATTTTATTCATAATAAAAACATAGGATAAGCAGAAAAGATGAAGACCAAATACAAGACTGACAACAGATAAAGAACATTGTAACATGAAATAGGAAATTTCATGCTATTAATATTCAACTGCGTGGAAAGCAGGTTGGTCAGGGGAGACAAATCAAAAAGATGTGGGAAGAGTACCAGGCTTGGAAAAGATTCTTCTGCCTGAAAAGGAGTCTGAATCATGTGGTGGTCCTCTAAGCAGCAAAATAGCTGGGAGTGTTGAAATTTACTGACATGTATCTTCGCTGTGGAAATCCTTTCTGTTTCTTAACTGGGATAACAGGTGAATAAATCTTTTGCTTTTAAAGAAAAAAACACTTGAGGAATTTGGCCTCTTGGCCTCCTGTCCTGCAGATCTGTGAGAGTGGGGTTATCCCTAGACAAGGTTCACGAACTGCCTTGTCTCATTTCTCACTCATAAATAATATTCCATATGGGATGTGCTGTGTGCAGAGTGTGCATATGAAACTGTCAGCTCATATTTGGTCCAAACAGGTGCCAGCCTGTGATGTAGCTGAATGGAGAAGCCAAGCTGTATCTCGACTTGAACATCAACACTGGGAGGGGCTTAGAGCAGGGTGTGGCTGGTTTTTGTCTGAAGGAAAGCTGTGAATGTTTGATGAGGGAGGAAGTAATTATTTAGGTTTTGCATTACGTAATGCAGTTTGTGAGTTGGACAAGGATGATATGAAAGCACAAGAGACACAGTTTCCAAATTCCTGCTTCTTTCTGAGTTGCAACATGTTCCGTGAGCACAAAACTACTCACCTATCTGTGCGTTTAGTGACACTTGCAGAGACTTTTGACAGGAGCCTTGATGCCCAGGTCTACATTTTAAGCAGTAGCCATTAAAATTAAGGGATTTCAGTTTTTTGAAGTAGCACTGTCTTATTTATTGAATTCAGAACCATTGTTCAGGATGTTACGAGGTTATTAATAGCTCTTGTGGTTTCTGGCATTTAACATTGGATAGGTCATGGCTGAGGAAGTATTTTCTTGTTGTCTGTCTGTAATGTGTGTGTGAACTTTTGCCCAGTCAGGATCTCTCCAGAACTGATGCTCCCTGCTCCTTGGGGTTCCTTATGGTTGCCTCATCAGCAGTGGATGGTACTGTCCTGATTGGATGGGTTCAAACAAGCTCTTGGCTATGTGTCTGCTTTGCTAAGACCATTGAAGTCGAAGTCCAGCAGTAGGTGCAGAGCACAATGGCAGTGAAAGACTGAAGGACATTGAGATGGGTGCTTTTCACAGACTATTTGACATACTGTAATCCACTTTTGTACTTTAGTAGTTCATTTCATTAGCTTGGCACTCCCTGTCTAAATATAAAAAATGCATGCTGAAAAATCGATTACTGTCACTTGTCAGTGTGCCTCATTTACCCTGCCTCAAATGCCTGGGGATAATTGGCAACAGTGGAAAAGTTAGCAGCATCCAACTGTCAGCAAGGTTGCAAAGGCACAAAACAGGCTTTCCTATCATGACATTGGCATGTCGGCTTTGTAAGGGTTTTGAAGCTGGGTTTGGAAGGGTGGTTCCCATTGCAAGCTTATTCTTGCTCAGAAAAGCCTCCCCTCTCTGAATTGCTCTCTGGGACAGACCGTTCTGTTTTCCCAGCTCTGCAAACCTGTCTGGAAACAGCTTTCTGTGAGTCAGTTTAAAGAGCTGAAAGTCCTACTTAGGGAAGAAACCATCTTGGAAGAAACCGTCTTCAGCTTGCTCTTGCGCTGAAGTTTGCATGGAGTCCCCGGAAGTTTTCCTCAGGGGAGGTAAAACTTGTGAGCTTATACTTCTTGGGAAACACTGGAGAGATGGATGTACTTGAATTGTACTACAGCCTTTCTAGTTGGAGATGTGGCTTTGGAAATGACTCCTGACAAAGATTATAATATCTCTGGGGTGCCTTGTATTTTAATCCTTGTAATCTGTAATATTTTCAGACTCTGCATATTGATCAATTTTTTTTCTTTGGGGTTGTTAAGAATAATAACCACAATTAAAATCTTAATACAGGGCATCTCTGCTGAATTGCTATGGGTTTCTTTTCCTAGTTAATCACTAGTAAGTCTCAGGGTGTAAGTGGGTGGTCCTCCATATCATCAGTTACTACAGCTCTGTGGACCAAACCTTGAAGTCTTGCAGTTTAAAGTATATTACTTGATGGAACAGCAGAGCTTTTGTACTGTCATTTTGAATGATATTCCGTAATAGTATTTAATGTGATGTTAACTTTCAACAGGAGCATGACTTAACACTAGAAATGAAATTTTTTTACATTTATCTGTTGTACACTATGGTTGAAATGCAGTTTGGCATCCTTTTTAAGTAACACTGCATCTAGCGCAGATAACATGCTTGGAACATAATGAGCTGTCAAAAGATTATAGCAACAGAAAGGTTGAATAATCACTTAAACATGGTTAAAATATAATTCTTGCAAACACTGTTGGGCTGCCTTTTCATTGCATTTAGTTAAAATGTTTAAAGAAATCCTCCAACTCCTATAGTTCTGTTTTCCTGAGATAAATACAACAGAAAGAGATAACACAGAGAAAAAAGAAAACTTCTTATGTTTTAGCATCATTTTAGAGAAATAAAACTAAGCATCCTGACTTGACAGGAAGGCACTCTCTGAACATATTTTGCAAGCATGTTTGTCTCTCAGTGCAAATTAAATACTAATTGCCTGTTATGTGATGTGTTGAAATTAGCTCTTTCTTATCATAGCTTGAGACATCTTTGCCTCCTACTTCTTAAGGAGGTCAGGGCTTCAGCCTCCTCTGGAATCCCAAATGAGATTTGTTAGTCAGGCGTAGCAAAATCTAATCTCATCCAGAGAAAAAGAGAAAAACAGACCAGAAAATGATCTGATTTTCCGATTTCATGGCCAAGGTTACCCCGGAAAGTGGCATTTAAAGCCCGTAACTAAGGTGGCATGCCAAACTAAGCGCTAATAACAGAGCAACCGTGTGGAAAGATATCGCTTTAACAATTTTACAGTTGCTAAGTGTGAAAACTGTAGTGTGGGCAAGCTCCTGGAATCTGTGGCAATTGGTTCAAAGAGCTGAAATGGATGCTCGGTGAGAAAACACTCTCAGCCCCTGTAACTCTTAAACACCAGTGAGGTTGGCTCCTGCTTTTGCTGTTCAAACATAAGGCTGAACAGCTTCATTAAAGAGATTTTTTTTTTTTTTTTGAGAATAAAAAAAATAATAACAACAACACCATTTATTTTTGGTTGGTGGCTTGATAGGATGGTGTTATCAATGTGATCTTGTGCCTTACACACCTGAAAGAAAGGGGATTAGGTGGCTGCACTTGAAAGATGATGCATTTTTGCTTGTTCTAAGTGCTGTTCTGCTTTTGCTTCACAGATACACAAGCTTCTCATGCATGTGCATGCTTGCCTCCCTTGAGCTATGCCTGTGCACAGCTTTATTCTCTGAAAATACCTCCCTGGTGCAAGACATTAGGAGCTATGCATACATGTCTCTGGGATGGGAACCGTGAGGTGACGTGTCAGGAAGTACTGAGGGAGCAGATTGAAAGGAAGCATGTGTTCATGTTTGTGAACTTATCTCTGGACTAATTTGCTCTAGAGGTAGTAAGACACCTTAGAAGAGTAATCTGTTGAATGAGTTTGTACATCAAAGGCTGGCTGCTATCTAGCCAGATATTAAAACAGCCAAAGGCCACTGCATGTCTTCTATGAATTATCAGCCAACCTTCTAATCCTAGCATAGTAAAGCACTCATACCATGGCCTGGATGTAGCGAGGGCTCCAATCCGCTTTGTAAAACTGTGTTGTCAGACCTCCCTTCTCTGGCAGCGGAGTTGGCACTTGCCATTTTATGCAGCAGGTGCACTATCCCAGGCACATGTGTGGTGACAGACCCAATCCACCAGAGATGGCTGGGCAGCCAAGGCTCTGCAGCAGCAGGAGGCTTTGCTGGAAGTGGAGGAGCTTTGCAGAGCTCCTGATGGCCCTCAGGGAAACACTTCTGGGAGGAGAGTTGTCTACTGCATGAAGAGATGTTCTCGCCTCCAGTGGCTTCAGGGTGTGCCTGAACTTGGATGAAGGCGCTTTGGGCCAGGCTGCAGTAGTGCTGTGGGTTTATGGGCTGTCTCTAAAAGGCTCTGGGTGAGAAATTGCCATCAATGTTAGGTAGGTGCCCATAAGTGCTGATTGCAATAGTCCTTTCTGTGAACCCTGGGGGGCCTGAGTTGATTCCTCCTCCTGGCTGATCCAGTATCAGAGTCCTTGCAGCTGAGGCCTTTTGAGTGCCTCAATGAGGCTGCAGGGATCAAGCTTTAGGTAGCTGTTAGTTAAGGTTGTGGTTCTTAATGAGCTGTCATTAGTGAGGCTTGGGAAATTACCCCAGTTGCTCTTGGTGGGGGTGGGAATGTTAAGCCTTATCTGTTTGAAAGCATATTTAAAACCTGCCACTGAAGAATTCGTCCTAGCCTGTGTGAAGCACAGTTAGGGAACTCTTTGTGGCCAGTGTATGTTTTGTGAAGACTTTGTCATTTTTTTTTTTCCCCTGTGTATTTCTACTGTTGTAAGCGTTGAGGTTCTGTGTGTCTTTTTCACCCAGCTGGTTTTAACTCTTGCCTTTTAAAAGTAAAAGATTCCTGTGTGATGGCACTAGGGAGGCAAAACGTGTTGGTTGTTGGCTGGGCTGCAATAAGCTATTTTTGCACAAATTTCTTTTGTCACCTCATGTTGTTGTCAGCATGTCATGTTTCCAGAAGCAGAAGCCTAAAGCAGCTTATATTTAACACTCTCCAGAGAGAGACTGGAGCCTGACATACTCATGTGGAGTAACGATCTCTCATCTTTCAGGGGCAGCCCATTTATGCAGGCAATGAGCGTTTGGGTAGGTGAAAGCCTCACTTGTTGGGTGGGAGTGAACAAATGCTTCAGCACAGGGTTCTGCCATGGCTGCGCAGCCTGACAGCAAGCGCTCGGAGCTGGCTGGCTTGGCCTAAGGATTATGAGGTAATATTTCTCGTTTGGTTTTCAGAAGAAAGCTTAGAAAGCATCAGAGGACTGAAGAGCAGAGAGGACTTCCACTGTTCCTGTGCTAGTCCTTGTCTGTCATAAGCACTAAGTCATATTATCCTGTCCATAAACTCATTTTAACATCTTTACTGCACCACCTGCTCCAGGTAAACCAGAGACCTGGTTTAACCTTATTTGGAAGCAAAAGACTGAAGTTTAGACTTTCTCCATATGGAGACTCCTGGTGAAATGAAAGAAAATTAAGGGAAATGCTGATTCAGCTCTTTCTGTAGATCCCTGTATCACCAACCTCTCCATTTTGAAAGAATTTTGAATGTGTTGCTGCTGCTGGCGTGCCAAAAGGAGAAGACTTTACAGAGAAATTATGCATGTGCAGAGCTTAAGCCTCTGCTTTCAGGGGCTGTGTTACCTGCTTGTAATGGGGGAAATAAAACAATCCCATAGTGTGTCTTTGGAGCCCATTCCTACCAGCTTCTCCAGGCATGCTGAGGCTTTATAAAGAGACTGGGAGAGACTGAGAAAAGCTATCTCCCTTTGGGGAGCAGCCTGAGCAGCTTCTGACATTCAGAGCAGCAGCATCCTGCTGCCAGCAACCATGATGTGGCAAGGCATTGGGCCCTGGCTGGGATTTTGGGGTTTGGGTGCTTTGGGTTTTTCTTTTCTTTTCTTTTCTTTTCTTTTCTTTTCTTTTCTTTTCTTTTCTTTTCTTTTCTTTTCTTTTCTTTTCTTTTCTTTTCTTTTCTTTTCTTTTCTTTTCTTTTCTTTTCTTTTCTTTTCTTTTCTTTTCTTTTCTTTTCTTTTCTTTTCTTTTCTTTTCTTTTCTTTTCTTTTCTTTTCTTTTCTTTTCTTTTCTTTTCTTTTCTTTTCTTTTCTTTTCTTTTCTTTTCTTTTCTTTTCTTTTCTTTTCTTTTCTTTTCTTTTCTTTTCTTTTCTTTTCTTTTCTTTTCTTTTCTTTTCTTTTCTTTTCTTTTCTTCTCCCTTTCCCTTTCCCTTTCCCTTTCCCTCCCTTTCCCTTTCCCTTTCCTTTTTTTTTTTTTATTCCTCCCCCCCCCCCCCCCAACACAAGGGAATTGAAGGTATTTGCAATCAGGCTGTATTGTAGTTGTAATCTGTAACAACTGTGGACATAGATTTGTCAGTTCCTCCATATTTATCCTCTTAAACAAAAGAATTGTTTAGAGCTGGCTCAGCCTAAAGATGCTAGAAAGACTTGTTGTTTCAATGGGTTTGGCTTCTGAAGAAGGATACTGAATAGGATATTCTGATACTACTGATATAAGATACTCTTCATGGATACTTAAAACCACATCCACTAGCATGTACTGCAAGTTTTTTGTGTTGCCTAGATTGTACAATATATATTTACCAACATAACTCTGGTTTATCACATATTTTTAAACTTTAACCCTTCATTCATGTGCTTTACTGCATCAACCATGTTTCTTGCAGCCGGAGATATTCGTACTCCTGCCTCTCTACTTCCTAAATGAACACATGTGACCTCATACATTTAAAGTGACACACGTGAGATATTTCTGGGTTTATCAGTAATAGAGAGCAAGAACTGCTTACATTTCTATCTAACCTTTTTGGGTCTGAGGGGAGGAGACTTGGGGATGGGTATCACCATACTCAGTGATTCAATCTGTCACAAGCCTGAGCCTGAGATATCACTGCTGGCTGACTGCTGGTATCTCTGTGAGTGGCAAGGCAGCTGTTAAAGGCTGTATTTTTATATCTCTATCCACCTTCTAAAATGTAAGGGAAGGCGAAATGGGGAGTAAATGACTGGAGCAGGAAGAGGTTCCAGCCTTGGCACAAGTCAAGTGTGCATTGTGTTCAACCCTTACTTGAACTGGAGAGAGGTTGGGGGAATGATGCCATTTCTGGTAGACATCATTTCACTGTTTTCTGAGGCTTTGAAAAAAGGAAGGAGCCCAGGCTGCTTACTTCCTTCTCCAATAAAGAAGCAGCACAGCCCCTCTGGACTTTTTACAGCCAGGCAAAGTAATTCCTCCAGGTTGTCTCCATTTCTGAACTAGTGGCTAATCTAGTAAATAATGAGCCTCTCTTTTTAAAAAAAAACATCAAATAATGAAGTGTAAGCTCCTAAACAACCTAGGGAAGCAGCATGTGGTATGTCTGTTAAGCCATATGCACTCAAATTCAATGTAGCAACAGAAAAATGACAGGGTGAACATTAATTAAGAAGTCCAATGATAATAAGAACTGACTCCTGTAGAGATGATCGGTACTTGAATTACAGTTTGATTTTTAAAAAAGAAAAGGAGGAAAGAAAAGTCTAATTGGCAAAAGCTGAACTTTGCATATTTAAAAGAAAAAAACCAAAACCAAACCAAACCAAAGACACAGCCCACAAAACAAGATAAAACCCACAGAAATACCCCAGCATATGACATTTGAATAATGTTTCATAACTAGGCAAGAGGTGAAGATCTAAATATGGATAACCTGGTTGATAAACAGTTATTGTGCCACAGTGCTCTGTAGTGATAGTATGGATTTAGTACTGTGGATAGAATAAAAGGATTTCAGACCTGAGGTCAAGACTGGATGTATTCCTGTATGGGATAGATTGTGTTCTCTTGGCCATTTCTGCAAGCCCGACCGGCAGGAAACCTCCCTGGACTAAGAAAGAAAAACCTACCAGTCTCAATTTAGATCACCTGGGCTAGCAAAGGGAGTGAACTTCATCGGTGGACATTAACAGGCTTGCAAAAAAGTGAAGAATTTGCCCTGGTATCTTTGCTGCAGTTTGATGTCCAGTTGTAGCAGAGTTAAGTGGAGGATGCTGTCTTGTTTGTGATGAAAAAGGTTAATTTATGCCTTGTAAGCTGTTTTTATGATTTGGCTTTGTTTCAATCCTTGTCCCATTCTCTCTTCCCATTTGTTCCCCGGGGCAATTTTGACCAAAAGTCCAAGATCCTGCTGTAAGTTTGCCTAAATAAACAGCCAAGGTGCTGTATGGAAAGTATGCAACTAAATGTTTTAAGAGTATATAAAGTATGTGCATCATCAGCAAAGCTTCTTGCTGTGAACATTGGTACAGCAACTACTAAGTGTTTTCCGTGAATGTTTCTGAATTAAATTAGAATCTTTTAAAATTCTTCTCATAACTTTGTCTAAGATAGCCTTTTATGCAATGAAAATACCTGGGTTTTGGACAAGAAGTGGAAATTATTTAAACACATTAATTATCTAGCAATTCTTAGAGGAAAGATCATTTAGAAAAAATCATTTCCAATGGAAACCTTTTTAACAACCATAATTAAAGGTGCATCTCACTACTTTGCTGTAAAGAAATCCAGATGATGAGCAACTGGAGTGTGTCTGAGTTCCCCCAGTATCCATTGCTCTTCTTGGAAAATAAATTCATGGGTTCTAGTAACTGTTTAGTAAAAGTCTAGCAATTTTACAGATGTGTTTGAGACCATTTATGCCTGCATTTCCCCCACATGGAAAACCCTTCTGTACTTAGCAAGTCCTTTTTTCCATGTGTTTCTTCATGAAAAATTGTCAGTCTTGGTTTCTACCAAAACCAGGAACAAAAGGTAGGAAACAAAACCATCTCCTCTTCCAGCACAACTAGATACAGAAAACTGTAGCTAACATTTTGAATGGGAAAGAAATGGTATCTGTTGCATATATTTTAACATGTGCATGTATACTTGTATATACACTTGTGCTTTTGTGTAGGTATTCTGATTTTTAAAGGGAGGAATCCTGAAGGTAAAATGAACACTGGAGAAAAATAAAACAGATTTTTTTTTTTCTCTTCCATCGGACTAGCTGAGTCTTAGTTAATGTAAATCTATGTTATGAAGCCACAAGTCTGAGAGAGATGCTTTTGCTTTGTGGAGTCAGTATAGTGTACCAGATTCCTATATTCTAAACTCAAAGAAAAAAAAAAAAAAAAAACAAAAACAAGAGAGACAATAAAAATATTTTTAAATAGTCTCTGCGTGTAAATGCTGAAGCAGCTCTTTTTTAGATCCCAAAGATACCAGGATGCACATTTCTGGTGCTAAAGGATGTAGTTTTTCCAGCCCACAGCAGAGAGCAAATGCTGCTTTTATGTTCATGGGAACAGTAGCGATCATCTTCCCACATATGAACAGCATCAAAGGAGCCTCTGGTTTATGATAGTCTGAGTCCTGATGCTTGGAGATGTGCAGGATGCATGCAAACTGCAGCTTGCCTTGAGATGCAGGTGTGTCTGCTTGCTCCTGAAAGGTAAATGTGTTGATCTCAAAGGCAGAGTTCTCTTGTTAAGTAGCCTACACTGATGGCCAGGAGGTCTGACTTACTCAGTAGGACTCTGTTCAGTGCATGTGTGATACAGAGATGGCCCACATATTGGTATTCAGACTGGGAGCTGAACTGAATAGGCTCAAGGGATTAAGCCAGCCTCTCTCATTGCATTGCACTCATGAGAGCTGGCCAAAAACTGAGGTCTTGGATTGTTGTCAGCTTTGTTTTGTTGTCTCTCCTCTCATCTCTCCCTAGTGTGCAGCTGTTGATAAGTACAGCCCTTCCAGGTCCTATAATGGAGAAATCAAAAGGAATCTGCAGATATGTTTCAAACCTGACATGATTGCAGAAAACCATACAATGAACCCAAAATGACTTGTTCTTGTCTGCTGTTCGCTGCAGCCGCCACCTTACCAGACTTGGTAGCATCGCCAAACATTGTGAGCCACTGAGTTATGGACTGCTAATTGCCACGGTTGTCATTATTAATCTTATTTCACATTCTGTGATTTCCACTGCCACAAGTGTCGTTTCCGTTTCACTCCCCAGAAATTAACAGAGTAGGCAGTTTTTGAAGGGTTTTGGCTTTGCTTCCAGCGGTAGGTTTGAATACATGAAAATAGTCTTCTTGAGTTGTAGAAAAATACACGCCCAGCAGTCTGCTGGAGTTACTGATGATAAATCACTGTATGGTTTGTCCCTGCCCAGAAGGCTTACCTATTAGTCAGGTAAGTGGATTTGCCTTGAAAACATCCAGCAAATTCAACTGTTGATGGTTGAAGCAAATCCGTGCACCTACAGGAGGACTCTTCTGGTTTATTCACCTTGAAGCAAAGTTGAAAGATAAAAAAGGGTCAGAAATGCATTTGACATCTGTGGCACAAACACACTCAAATCTTCATCTTGGGAGAGGGAGGGCCTTCAGGTAATGGGATTTGGGAAGTTTCTGTCCTCTTTAAGACCTTGTTAGGGGATGTGATTGCCTTGCCACCTACTAGCAGGCCAATAATGAGACTTTTGATGGCTGTCACTCAGCAGGGAAGTGAATGAAGTTAGATGATGGTGATAAATTGCTTGCCATGTTGGCTGCAGAAGGGGTTAGAACAGGGCAATTGTCTGCCTGAAGCAATGCGGAGCAGGTGCACTCACACCTTTGCTCAGTAATGGGAAGTGCATTATATTAGACTTAATCTGTGCATGCATGTGAGAGCGAGTGCTGCTAGATATTGTGGGGCTATTGTTGTCATAAAATCCTTGAAAAGCAGGAAAAAAGCTAGCTAGTAAGCAGAAATATCTTAATTTGTCTGACAAGGTCAGTAGACTTCCAGAGAGCACCATTGCTGTGTTATGTAGGGCCGGCAAGTTCCTGGCCCTCCATTTCCTTTTAATCCACTTAGTTTTTTCCTCCCATTTTCTCTGTGCAAAGTTCTTTTGGCCCCTTCCAGAAAATGCCCCACACCTTTTCATCATGACTTTCATTCTCTCTCACTATGGATTTCTTGCTCTCTGCAGTGACTCCTTGCCTGTGAGACTGTACCATAGCTGACTTTTGCCCTGGTCACATGAAGGGTAAGGATGCTGTGTGGTGTTGCTCAGGATGGGATGGTGCTCCAGGGGAAAACATCGAGGAAAGGGTATTCCCCTAAGGATGTAAAATGGACATAGTGGAGAAAAGCTTACCAGAGGTGGTCCAGAAAAATGATGCAGCTGTGTAAAGAAAATACATCTGGACCTTTCCAAGGGGAACTATTCTTGGGGCTAGAGTTGGAGGATCAGCTAAACTTTTCCTGACTGAATCTCTCATATCAGTAGGATCTTGTTTGCTTCCCTGCTTTCATTGCTGGAGACAAGTTAAAGAACAGATTCTTTCCCAGGTCCCCAGTTGCTGAAATGTGGCAAGTGGAGTCTTTGAGCTACATCCATACCACACTCAAGATTATCTGGGCAAATGGTGTTGTCTGTAGTGCAAAGAATGTAAATGTTCATTTGTTTTCGATTCAGTTTTGAGCAAAATTAATCCTGAGTCAAACAAAATTATAGTGCAAACCCTAAACCAGCAAATTTTCTTCCAGGCTTTCATACTTACTCCTTAGAAATAGCCGCTCAGCTGTCTGCATTACTACATAGTTACACAAGTCCAATTAATCTTGTTTTGCTAACTAAATCCTTGTTGGTTGCTTTCAATTTTTTAGAGTTAGGTTTCCAAGAGAAGCAATCTAAAGTTAGGTTTCTAAACCTGTATTCAGGCATATAAGTGAAAGATGTGAAATAAAACCTCTATCCTATTGAAGCTAATAGTGAGCTCCTGGTTTTCTGGGGGTGTTTATTAAGTCCCTAGGAGTGTCTAGGCTCTTACACTCACAGCACAAGACAAAAATACACACTCATTTCTTGACTAAGTGTAGGACTTCCTAAAACAGTCAGTGGTATTAGGAGTGATTTGAATGTTGGTTTCCAAATTGTTGAAGATGGGGCTTTTATGATTGGACATGCAGGACTTCTGAAAACCCACTTCTGGCTTAGAGAGTTTTTACCTAACATCTTGCTGGAGTAAGTGAATATCTGCAAAGGGCGCTAAGTGTTTGCTAAATTGGAACCTTTTTTGTTTTTAGAAGCCAAAGGTTACCATTTTCCCTCTAGGAGGGAGTGACCTCTAGTAGCAGCTCAGAAACATCCCCTCACTGTATCCACAGTGATCCAGAGAAATTTGCTGGACTTGGTTATGGGGAAAAAAAGTGCCTTCTTAAGCAAGATCCTTGATTAAATTTGAATTTGTAGCATGGGATAAAAAATGTCTCTCTTCATAAGGGGTGTACTTTATGAATCAATTTTCTGTGATGGTGGTTGATAGAGGCTTTATACAGAGCGTATGCTTGGAATTTAGCTTGGGCACAGACACAGCTGCAAAATTTCTTCCCAGCAGCAGAAATTTCCTCATATCTTTCTTTCCTGAAATCATTGCAGGAACATGTACGTGTCTTCATACCTTAACAGCAAATGCTTGCATAGAGAGGAGGTGACAAATACAATTCCTTCCCCCAGGTTGCTCTTAAGAATATTAATTGCCTGTAAAGCTAGAGGTAAATAATGGAGAGGGTGAAAAGAGAAGGGAGAGCCCAGGAGGGATTCTGAGATCCAAACACCTGCACAGTATGGGGTTGAGCTGAAGGCACTCTCAGATCAAAAGTAATCACGCTGCCATGAAACCCACAGGTAAACAGCGGTGTCCTAATAACAAATGTTGTCACTGTACAACAAAAACAAAGGGGTTTTCTATGCATGCATATGCCTGGCTAGGACACTCACTTCCCTGCAACCTCTCATTTTCTCAGTTAATCTGAGTGCCAGCAGGCCAGAACCTGATTTGGGGCTCACCTAGGGACTGGGGGGTGCAGGGACTCCGGCATTGGTGGGGGTTGCAGGCATAGAAGCCTGTTCTACAGTTAGCACTACATGTCTCTTGAGATGTACCTTACAATAATCAGTTGATCTAGTAACACAATCAAAGAGTCAGGATTTAAAAAATACTTTGCTTTCTGAATTACAAATTGCAGTGAATTTTCCTTTAGAGCAGGTGTTCTTACGGTGTGAGAGGATATAGATGGAGCAGCAACATGAAATCTTTCAGTGCATGCAGACCAGCACAATTTCCCATGCATATGGATGAAAAGAGAGGAACTATTTGTATTTTCCCCGAAATGCTCTACCGATGTCTGATATATTACCGCAGGTCTTCCAGCAGAATAACAAAGAAAACAATAGTTTTCCTCTGTGGTCTCATCGACTCTCTTTAAGAGTTCTGGCTTGGTATTAACAAGTAAACAATGTTTGCTTCTGCTAGATTGCCTTATGCTACAGAGACAAAATAAAATTACCAGGAAGAGAAGGTTTTATAAATGAGTTACTAGGGTTTTTTTACTTTCTGAAAACAACCCAAACCAAATGCTGCCAACAGAAAGGAACAAGGGAAGAAGTCAGTGAAGGAGGAGGTGATTGGATATATATTTACTGCATTTGTAGGAGTACATTATTGCTGATTCAATGAAATAAGAAAATTGTTTAGGCTTGCCTGAATGAGCATTACTTTATCTAATCAACCCTTTCTAAATTGGTCTTAATGTACTTCTATAAATACATTATTTCCAAACCCCAGGTTGTGTGGGCAGCATCAACTCTGCTCTGGCACTGAAATATGCCCACCCTTTTATTCCATGTAGGAAGGCATTATACCCTTCCCCCCACATACCCCAGAAAGAGGGGTTAGGAAATTGGTTGGAAGGATAATGGACCACATGTGGCAGAGTGGGATGGGTTATTTAGCGGTGCGGTGCCAGGTTCTCTGTAGACAGGCTGCTGAGTGCAAGCCAGGACTACCGTATGTGTAGGGCTGATTTGGGTGACCTTCTGGTAGCCTTCTCATGTCCTTCAGGCCAAGAAGACTTGGCATTCTTGCGCCCGTGAGGTCTCTGGAATGAGTCGCTTTTCCAGGGGCATGGAAGCCAAAATGCCTTAGCATTTAAGTACTGAAAAAACTCTGTGGCTTGGGACTCAATTGTTGCCAGGCTCAATTTGTTTTGTTTTTTTTTAGAAGATAACCTCCAAAATGTGATACAGAAGGCTTATTTCATGAGGAAAAAGAAGGATGCACTGCTAGAACTTAGCCTAATCTCAGGCAAAGGAGCTACATCCGTATTGATTTGGGAAGAGCTGCCGTCAAACTCTAAAAGGAGTGGTGTGGATTTTGCCCCAAGGAGCTGGAATCAGGGACTAAGCTCTCATCCTTGTGCTGGTGGGCAGGGAATTTTCTGGCTAAGGAAATAAAGGAAGGTTTGAGCACAGGCTGATATTTTTTGCCTTGCTAGCAGAGCATGCTCCTACCAGAAATTAAGCTGGGACTGTTCCCTTAAGCACATTAAATGGTTGTAATTGTGTTGTTATTAAGCTGAAGTGATATATCTAAAGGTTTTCATGCATGGATCATGAAAAAGCTAAATAGAGTTACAGGGCTGGGAAGTAATAAACCATGGATTCATGGAAAAAAAACCCCCAACAACCCTTGTCAGTTTTGCCTTTGATAAGCAGTTAATTTATCTCAGAACTGGCAGAATTCCCTGTAGTTTGTGTAGGGAATTTCTAAGTAATGCTATGAAAATCAGAGTAATATTTGGTTATCTGAGACAACTGACAAGTGTTGGAGCATGACAGCTAATTCATGTAAGCAAATTCCAAAGACAGGTTGAATCTGAATGTATTATAGTGTGAAGACTGCTATAGATGTGTATTATGGCAGAACAAAAAGCAAGATTGCTTTAGTTAATGTTAGTAGAGGCTCTGTCTACATCAGCAGGTGGGATGACATATTGGGGAGGGATTTACAGGGTGAAGCAGCATGCTGTGAATCTTGCAAGGGCCCTGTTTTGTGCTGACTGTGGCTTGGCCCCTTGCAAAACCCTAGAACACGCACTGTGAGCAACACTGCCCTCCCAGTACACATCTTCAGGTTGAGATTTATCCCCCACAAATCCATTTTGCACAGACAGTATTGTGTGCTGAGGGATGGTAAGTTGGGATAATTGAGAGGTTCACTTCAAAAATACTTTTCTGAACCAGATATTCAATGTAAGTCCATTTACATATACTAACATGGCCTGAAAGGAAATTTTAGTGAGATGGGGGTCGGTCACTTCTACCATGTCTCAAGTGAAAGGATGAGAGGAAACAGCCTTAAGATGCACCAGGGAAGGTTCAGATTAGATATTAGAAGAAAAAATTTCACTGAAAGAGTGGTTAGGCATTAGAATAAGCTGCCCAGGGAGATTTTGGAGTCACTGTCTCTGAAAGTGTTCAAGATGCGTCTGGATGTGGCACTTAAGGGTATGATTTTGGGGGTGATTATGGTGGTTCTGGATTGGTGATTGGACTAGATGATCTTGCAGTCCTCTTCCAACCTTGATGGTTCTGTAATACATTGCATTTTGCAGCATTTACTTTGTTCTCACTTGCGTTATTTAAGCAACTCTCCATTTTGGCACCAGAACTTGGTAAGATAGTAGCTTTGCTAATCATGCACCTGTAAACAAGGACGTCTTTCCTCCATCAAGCTATGACACTTGACTGTGCGCATATGAAATGCACATCAGTGTTATGGGAATGTTTAGATGATCCTGTTGTGAATGTATGGCTCAGCTAGTGAACAGGTCTGTCCAAAGGAGAAACCCTTAGCAAACAAAAATACAAGCTCTTCAAAGACAGGCAATGAAAGCAGCCCAAAATGTGTCTGTCATCTAAAGAGGGTTTAAAACACATTTATTGTCCCTTCTGTGATGATAACCAGGATTTTGGTGCATAACTAGCACTGAAGCAGGATGCTTCCCACCCCATTATACTACCTTAATGGGTTGTGTCCTAGGTTATGTCCATTTGATGCTCAGTGGTTGGAGAACAGTCCCAGGTAAGACTGTAAGGTGGCAAGGTATCATGGCGCCCAGTATGGCTCATGCTGCTTAGGGGCCTGAGCCATGCAAAGCCCAGAGTTAATACAAAATTAAATCTGTGACTTGGAAACTACAGCTGAGGAGCTCATGACTATTCATTTTAGGTGTTAAAATGTCTGTGGGGTTGGGGATTAGAAGGAGGGATGGTGCAAGGGTTGCAAGGTAAGGTCTCTCAGGGACAGATGGGTAGGGAAGTGGTAGCTATTACACTGTGGGGCATTGCAGAAGAGCAGGCTTAAGAAATCTGACAACAAACAGACCATATTTGATCCCTGCACAGCGATACGAAAAGTTTAATGCGTAGCCTTCTGCAAAAGCAAAAACGTCATCGCTTGTAACCTTTTAAGCAGCAATCTCATTGAAGGGAAATAACAGATAGCAATCTGGATTTTTATTTATTTGACATACATTAGAAAAGATGAGAGCTAGTTTCTACATTTGTTCATCTTAGGAATGGCATACAGCTCTCTGAGTAAGCCACACATAAGTGTCTGTTTTGTTTTTTTTAAGAGTTATCGGGTAAATCCAGAGACAAGCAGATAACACACTCAGCTTGAAAATGATAAGCACAGAGATATGAAAGCTATTCCTTTCCCTGCTGTTGAAATGTAAAGATTAGTGGAAATGTCATGGCTTAGAATTCATGAAGTAATGTTTCCCTAATCAACTATCAGAATAAATTGCCAGAATGCAGTGTATTTATTTCTTTCACATGAAGACTCTAGCTAAAGGCATGCTGAAACAGGTGCTGTAAGTATATGTAGAAACCCTTATATATAATGCTCTGCATTACAGGGCTTATCTCCTAATTGTGTTATGACTGTGGTTAGCTACTATAAAATAGCTTGGCATACAGCTTCATAAATACTTGCCATAACATGCTCTGCAGGAGGGGCCTGCCCAAACACAGTGCTGCTTGCTGCCCATTTACCTTCAACGGGGCGTATGGCCCATGTACATCTGGCGGTGCTGCATCCTTTGACTCTTTGGGAAGTAGGAGGTAAAGATTCCCTTTTGCTTCATAAGAGGTCTTGGCAGCCTGCAAGGGATTTGATGCTTCCAGGTACAAGTGGTAATGTCTGGGTGGTCATATCCATATTGCTTCTGTCATTCTTGAGAGATACAGCAAACGCCAGATTTAGGAAGAATGGGGGATAGAATTTGAATAAGCATGTCCTATACATATAATTATAAAAATATATATACACACATGCACGTGCCCCACTGCTCCTCAGCTGAAGGTATCTGCCTCATCACATCTGGACACTAATTAGAATGAGTGAATTCTCAAAAATCTAACAAATTATTTAGACTAACAAGCTTGCTTCACTGAAGCAAGTGAGGGAGAGATCACTCCAAGTGCTCTGCTGGCAGATCTGGAGGGACAATAGCTTCTGACTAGGAGTGCGATTGGGGCAAATAAGCTCTTACCCCATTAAAGGAAAGAAAACGGGTACCCTCAGCTCCTCCTGGGATAGTATGATATTTGTGCTTCCCTGTTCTGCAAAGGGAGCAGGCTGTAAAGTAGCTCTACTTACTTCAGAACGTGCTGTGTGAGCAGAGAAAGGAGGATGCCCCCTGGTAAAGAGAGGTCACAAGGTAAGTAGGGGATGAGGGGCATAAAGCAGAAAAAGCACAAAACCTGATGGGACAACATGGGATAACTCCCTGCTTACTGACCTTGTAATGCAAACCCCATGGGCCCAGTAAGCGTGCCAAAAATTATTGCTTGCTATTTTGAGGTTATATTACCTTTTTTTTATCCAGGATGGCCAAAATTCATGCTCTCTGGTCTGAGCTGAGATTTATAGCGGTGCAGGATATTAGTGCTTTTCCGATTACAGCGCTGTGCTGGAAGGAGACTTCCATGCATCCCTCTTGCTGCTAGAAGGCTGACATGTAGGCTGTGCTTATGCCTGCATATGTGTTATCAAGGGTTATTAATTTCTTTTGGATGGAAAACTAAAATTAGTGTCCCTTTGCTTTTTCCTAACTGAAAATGGCTTTTTAAATATGTAAGAATCAGAAATCATTTTTTTTTGATACTCGAGTCCTTTCCTGAGTCTATCATTCCCATGATCATTTGTCATCAGGCACAGTGGGTAGGAGGTTAATTGTAATTGCATGGTCATCTGGACCATTGTGTGATTTGAAGCAGAGTTTCTCTGCTGTGTCAGGTCCAACAGTATATTATTTGAAAGCGTTACTGCCAGGTTGCTCTTTAAATCTGCCAGGGGGGTTAAGGAAGAAGTGATTTAAGCCTTCGATTTAGTGCTCTCCTCTCGCTGTCCGCTTCAGGCCACTTTACTAGCGATGGCAGAATGTGACCAGAATTAAAATACAGAATTTTTAAATAAAATAAAATCAAAAGTAGCAACTGAGAAGGTAGAACTCTTCATCTTGGTAAACTTAATACCATATATCTTTGTTGACAACTCTATATGTAAATCACTAATTATTCTAAACTATTCAGTTCCCCTCCAGGAGATCTAGATTTCGACATTAAAGGCTGGCTATAAGGAATGAAAGCCTTGCACCAATTCCCCACAGGTTTTATTAAGCTGCAGAGAAAACCTAAGGTTTTTTTGCATCGTAAATAACAGTGATAGGTCAGCAATTTACCTACATCAGCGGAGATTACTGGGTTTGGAGCCATAATTGTAAGCACTTTACAGCTTCAGTAATACATACTTTCTACCTTGGTGGAGCAGCAAGGTAAGGAGCCCACAACTGGCTCTGTTCTTCTGAGGTCTTCTTTCATCACTTTATGCCAGAGGTGATATATAGGAATGCTGTGAAGGTGCACAGCTGATCAGGGATGTCTGTCGAGGGTTCTTTTTGGCACAGACTTTTTCCCAGCCTTTCCTTTTTTGGGGATAGCAGGTCATTTGCAGACCTCCTGGTGGCTGGGACCAGGTTTGATGTCTTCGGTGGCGTCTGGTTCAGATCTCAGGGTCGTGGTTTGGTACCACTCCCCGACTGAGCTGTATGTTGCTTGGTGTGTGTACGTGGTGGGATGGTGCATACCCTCTCATAGCCATGGGATGGCCAGCTCTCTTGTCCATTGATGCATTTGAACAGCGCCTGCCTGGTCCTGTGTGAGCTGGGGGTGGCTGTGTGCAGGATGAGGGCTGTGATCTCTGATATGTTTCAGCCTGTGAACACTGTGTGTTTGGCTGCATGGCCTTTGAAAAGAGAGGGCAAGGGGAAGATGCCTCTCTGCAGCCTGGTGTAAATGTGGCATGAGCAGATGTCATGCATCCCGGAGGAAGAAAAGGCAAGCCCTTGCCTGGTCATGCAGACTGTAGGCAGCACTGGTGTGGCTGATGCTGTGCAGGGGCCTGTAATGACATTGGCATGTGCTGAAAAGTAAGGTCTGGTTTAAACCCCACTAATTAACACTTTTGTTCCGAATTTTAAATTGAGTTATGTATTCAGTTTTGCTTTTAAACTATTCTTACAGAGATGCAGGAATTGCCCAGACTGTCAGAATCCTGTCCTTATCTTTTTACAGCAGCCAGTTACCATAAATCTCTAAACTCTGGTTACAGTCTTGTTTAAATGCTATATTCATTTTCTGTTGTTTCATCTTCGTATCTATTTCTTACTGTATTTCATTATAAATAATTTACTTGCTTCTGGCCCAAATTTCTTAGCAGGGAGACACAAGCTGAAGGCTTTTAAATTCAGTGCTCCATAAGCAGAGAGTGCTCTTACATTATCCCTGGAAGAGACAACTTCATCACCTTCTGCTTCTTTCCCCAGGCTGGAAAAAGGCAGCCTTGGAAAGCAAAACTCCCTATTTAGATTTCTTCTTAAATCTAATTCCTTGGGAGCAAACGAAAGCTTCTTTTTTCTCTCTCTCTCTTTCTAAAAAAGAATTAAGACCAGCCAAAAATCTTCCTATGGATGAGTGTACAATGATCCTGATGCCTTTTCCAGCTCTGGCCTTTTGTCTTCTTTCTCCTCTACCTTCTATTTATGTTATTCTTGCCCACCTTTCTTGACGGAGGTGTTGATCAAAGGATGAAAACTGCCTCAGATCATCTATATCAAGATATAGAGGTTTTTTCAAGTTGCTTGGTATGTGAAAAGCATCCATTTTTGCACTGCAGTACAGCTTTACCAGATACCTGGTCTCTCCAGCTCTCTCTCTTTTTTTCCTTTGCCCTCCCATCCTGCTAAATGGACATCTTGTCAAATCCTGTTTGCACAGACTGACAGCTATAGAGGTCTTGGAGAAAAAGCCAGATCCCTGCTCATACACCCTAACAAACAGAATCAAAATGTCAAGGCACAAGTGAAATATATCACTATGCTTCCCTGTCAGATTTTGGTGATATCACCTGGCTAAATTGACAGAGGAACACCTGCATCAAGTTAACCTGGTTTTATTAGCAGTTGTTTCCCATATTTATATTTGGTTATGAGTATAAGGACTGCTGGGGAGAAAGCTTTCACTTATTTCCTGACAAGATGAAATATCCCCTGTTAGTCACACCAAAAGACAGTCAGGGCAGTGAAGTGACTTGCAAATAACACAGAAATTAATAAAGAAAGAAAAAATAATTTCACAGCCTGTTGTTAAATTAGCAGTTCTTTAGAGTGTCTGGAGTTTCTGGCAGAATTAATACATACTCTGAAGCTTGGGCAGCCTCAGTGCATATAATTTACCCAACAGCAGTAAGAGCCAAATCAAAGACAAGGAGTGGTCCTCGATTGCAAGGGAAATACTGTAGTTATCTGTCTAGTAATCATTCAGCAGCCTTGTTCACAAATAATCAAGAAACATTTGGATTTGGATTACATTTCTCATTCTTTCAAGACAAAAACAGTAGCTGGAACGTGATGTGTTAAGTAACACGGGGGATAAAAAAGGCAGGGAGCAACATACATTTGAGCAGGGAGAAAAAAATATACAATAAAAGTGCAATAAATTTCCCTTGTATTGAAGGGGAGAATTTTTATAGCAGCTTTCTGCAAACTGAATGCATCTACATAAATAATGTAGCGACACATTTAATTGCAACTGTTTATTTTTAAATTTGACTGGATGATGAGAGAATTTCTGTGCAGAATAATGAACCTTATATTTTTGCCACTTGCACAACTTTAAAAAAGATAAATTGTGAATGGTATTTGGGCTAAGTGTCAGAGCCTCAGAAGTTTCTAGCTGCTTTCTAGTGCATCTGAAAAGAAACCAACATCCAGAAGCGCATCCATATGGAATGCTGGATATTGGGAAGGCCAGGAGATGACAGGGAGGAAAATATTAGCAGTCCCCACCTGAGTCAGAAAACTCCCATTTGGTCTTTTAGTGCAAAGCATACCGCTTCAAATAAAAGAATTAATACCGGGCTTTTTGTGTTTGTCTTCTGCTCTTTTTTCTGTTGGTGTTTGCATTTCCAGGCTTTCTTCTCAAAAAGGCTAGTAACCCCTTTTCCCTCTCTCTACTTTTTTTCTTCCTCATGACGAGACTGACTCTTCGTATTCTCCTGCAGTCTCTGCATTTCAGGGCTGCTGAGAGGACAAGCAGCATCTTCCTGTACCGCCCTCACCTGCTGGGTGTCACAGGATAGATGCCACAAGAGTTGACAAGGCTTTGAAAACAAAGTGTGGAAGAGGAGCTCTGGAGTGGCAAGCTGTTAGGGGCAGTAACGTATGAGATGTAAGATGAACAGGTTACAATCTTTTCCTGGAAGGCATAGGTATGCCAAACCCAGAGCACAGTGCCCTTGTACCCACACCAGCTGCTCCCCTTTCTCCCCTCATGTTGTCTTCCAGTCGTCCCTTGAACAAATACAATATGAAAGGTTTCTGTAAAGCAGAAGGTTTGCATTGTTTCTTCCTCAAACTTCCTTAGGAAGACTGTTTCAAGTTGATGCAGTGCAAGGGTACAGAAATGGAGCAAAAATTACAAATAAAAGTAGTGCTGGGTTTCCAGGGCAAACAGGCTCGTATAGGCAATGTTTATTTCTTGGATATAACTGGAGATAAGCTACATGTGAACAACAGTATTCCCTTATAATAGTTTGAGAATTAAATTTCCATAAATCAAGCTTTGGCAGCTCAAAACCTTAAATAAAAAGCCTGTGAGAATGGACAGTGTCACTGCTGCAAAGCGTGCTTCAGGCTTGTGCTTTATGGTATGGGGAAGTGGATTTGGCAGGAAGGACGTTGTGGTGAGGCTTCATGTAGCAAGAGGGAAGGCAGTGTTTACTGTGCTTTTCTTTTAGCTTCATATCTGAATTCCTGGAACAGTTGCATGACTGTGAACCAGTCATTTCTGGGGCAAGAACAAAATCCATGAGAAGAGGCAGTGGACAGGGATACTAGCAGGACGTCTCCCTCCCAGTGCATGCTTTTGTCTCAGAAAACTACTGCTCTAGTCTGATAAAGAAACTATCTTCTTGGGATATAACTACATGGGTTTCTTCTCTGGGCTTCTGGTGTTTTTCTGACTGGACTGGAGACAGGGCAGCTCTAGTTAGTTCATGACAAGGATGACTCATCTCCAGCATCCAAAAACCACAAGGTCCACTACCCAAATAGTATTGAGATTGGCTTCAAAATCAGGAGGTTTAAAGTGTCAAGTTTATTGATTTATCTTGCGTTTGAGCATTTTTTTTATATGCAGCAAGTTTTTCTCCAGAAGTAGGAGAGATCATACTGAAATAAATTCTCCAAACGATTGGAATGTGGAAGCTCCTACCATTGTCTGGCTGACATGGGAAGAGCCAGCAATGCCTCAGGTTGGCCTTTGTTGAGCTCGTTCCTAAAGAGGAACATGTTTGGTGGAATTACTTGGCAAGGCAGACCGAGCTGTGAAGTGTTTCAGTGTTCATCTGAGCCAAAGGAGTAGTTTAATCAACTTAACGAATAATCTCAATATTTTTATGTCTGGTTAATTAAACCGAAATAGTGTTCTGTCTGCATGTAATGGGATAACCGCTTGATGTTTCTGCACTTGGCTGTATGTGTGGAGCTTGCTCAGCTTTCTTCATTAAATTTGTCAGGGTATTAATATTTGCCATATCCTCCTTGCACACAGGTCCTTGATTTGTTGCCTCCTAACCAAAGCAAAAGCATCCCGTGATATGTATAACAGGGCAGAATTTAGCTCAGTGAGACCTCCATCTGTAGCTCCAACCAGTGTGCTCCAATGCAAAAACCCACGAGCTTCTATGGAAGGAGGCATGACTGAAGGGAGACAGATGTTCCCCAAGAGACTTGTCCATGTTTCTTCTGTGCACCTCTAAGCTGCCTGCCTGCAGCAAAATTGGCTAGTATCACCTGTACCTGAAATTTGCAAAAAAACCCCAAAACCACTTCTGCAGAATCATAGTTCTGTGCATAAATCCATTTAGCACACTTAGTCCAGGCAACTCTGGATAAATCCTTCCTATTTTTTTTTTTTTGGTCAGGACTGTAAAAGATCCATCTTTGTCACCCTCTGATGGAATTTGAATAGATGTGTCTAGAGTGACATATGTTCAGCCATAAATTACAAAGGAACAATTTTAAAATAAATTGTCTGCAACCAGTCCTGCCGAATTTACCTCCTGAGACAGATGATCATAAAGTAGAAGCAAACAAGCCCTTAAACACTTGATGCCGGGTTTGAAAGGATCATTTTGAGAAGGTGTTAAACATCACTCTAGATTGGTAGGATGCTGCCTATTTTGGACCAAATAGTCAGGAGAGGAAAGGCTGATTTTATACCACATAGAAGTATTGTTCTTGCAAATGAAGTTGCTCAAGGTAGAGCCAATCAGAAGGAAATATTTTAAGCATTTTTACTTCTCTTTACTGCCTGCATATGTGCAGTTTATTAATTCAGGCTAAAACCTTAAAATGTTGGTAGAGTAAACACACATGGCATAAATCATCAAAATAAATCCTCCCAAATGTCATATTTCTTAACCACAATGGCTTACAATTGTCCAAACCACAGCATAATTAGAGAATCTTTCTTTTTTTGCTGGCTGGGCTCCAGATCCCTATGGCAGACTGAACCAGAAGACTAAAATCCTTTTATTGTAATATTTTGCTAGCAAACGTGTAGCTTTGAAGAACCCTATTTTCCAGGAGCTTTTGCCGACTGATCTTTGCATTATTGTCCATAATAGGTGCACACAGACAGACATAGGGGAGTTTTGGCTGCATCATTTTCAAGTTTGATCCTGCCCCCCTGTTGCCATTAGGGATGATGCTTGTTATTGCTATTCAGTCAATGCCACTATTGAACTCGAGGGAGTTCTGTGCCTTGTCCATCAATCCTTCCCTCGCCTAGCGCAACAATGCAGCTTGAATGTTTAAGTTGCCATTTGTGTAACAAAGGATAACCTGGGTCCATGTCTTTGTGTGCAGAAACCCCCAAAATAGACTCTTGCACCTCTTTGATTATGTGCAGAGCCAGGCATCTCAAGTTATGTGTACAAGCATGCGGAAATGAATGTGTCTCTGCTGCCTTCTGTGTCTTTAATTATATTTTTCCTTTAGATGCAGCATTGTAAATCATCGCTTCCTCTGTTTAAGGGAGTAAAATGATTTCAGTTTGTCTTCATTAAAAAAACAAAGACAGTAATTTAAACATCATTTAAGTGCATTTGTCCCATTCCTCAGACAACAAAGTAAAAATACATAGATAGATTTTTATAGACATAGAGATTTATGAAGATATATATTTTATAGCTATGATAGGCAGAGAAGCGGTAGCAACAGGATGTGGACTGCCTTTTTTTATTGTAAGCCACATAGTTGGGGCTCAGTGAGATCAACCTGGATTTGTCCCTTTTAGCCAGAGAGCGAGGAAGATGGCAGGCGCCACCTGGCCTGAGAGCTGAAGGAGCCCTTGTACACGCTTGCAGGAGCATGCAGCTGCTGGTGACAGAAATTTTGTGTTTGCTAGGAAACGACACTTCATCTCAAGTTGTGCTTTCTCTAGAAATGTACCAGTTTCTCCTGGTGTTTTTTTGGACAAGAAAGTTTGGCAAGAAAACCCCCACAAAACCAAAGCACAGCCAGCTGTGCAGTTGACACAGTTGGTGGGAGCGCGCTTGCGCAGTGCTGAGTGCTTTTGAAAAATCTTCTGTTTCCCTTAAGAGCATTTATTTTCCATAGCTTGCTTTCCTTCTGCAAAATCAAACCCAAATGATAGTGTGGGTTTGCATATATGCCAGAATAAATCTCCTTCACTGCTCCTCCATCACACTGCTGAGAGTTTAGGCTTGACTCAGGCTTTGCCTCATTGATTGCTTAAAAATCTTCTTTAGAGCAAAGTTGGAATGTGCAGAAATATAGCCCATTAGATCCTAATGTAAGCATGAGTGTTTTCAAATGTATTGTGTTTTAGGTATTTTTATGGCTTGTAAATGTAGCTGATTTGGGAATTTGATGAATTTTTCAGAGTGTTGACATATGATGAAGTTTTATACCATTTGGAAGAAACACATTAATGTTATTAGTGGCAGTTAATTCTTAGTTTTCTAGCAACTATGGTTATGTCGTAAATTGTTGTGTGACAATTTAGTTAGTCACATGGTAGAAAAAAGTGGTATTTCAGAGGGAAGAACTGAAAGTACTAATTTATTTATATATTTATATACTTTTCAAGGTTGTTTTTGTATTCAGAGTTAGAGCTGATTTCAATGTGGAGTGGAAATAATTCAGCCTAAGTTAGTGTGCGGTTGGACAGAACAGTATCTAAAGACACAATGTTTTCTTAGGGGAAAAAAAAAAGCTTAAAAGAATATTTCCTACTTGAGATGCATGAATTGGCTTACATCCAAGGTAAGAGCTGAGTCTCTTTCTTCAAAGTGCAAAGACCTCAGATGCCCCAGCAAGCTCCAGGACACCATTTAAAAAGACCCTAAGCAGACCTTGGGCTACAGCACTGGGTGTTGGACTTCCCTAAAGGTGCTGCCAAATCTACTGGATTGAAGCAAACTGGCAGCTTCAAATTGCTGTGTTTTATTAGTGGGTATTTATTTAATTCCCTTCAAATACCCAAGGTGTAATACAGGAAGCAACTGTTGCAGATAGAGAGGCAAAGCCTAAAGGAGATATAATCAGGGCATTTTACACATTTTACTGTAGTTTTATAGCTGTGGCAGCAATTTCAGTGTCAGCCTGCAGTTCAAGAGAGCTATTAGAGAGGGCAGGATTAGCTCTTGGGAGTCTGCTTAAAAATTCTGCAGGAGGATGCTCTTTGGTAGGTTCTTGAAATACTTTTTAGAAGAGCCTGGTGATCATCTGTTTATACTGGTTGGAAGACATTAAGACAGTCTATTGTGGTTTTTGTTTTGTTTTTTCTTGTAAGTAAAAGAGCATGTCAGAAGCACAACCTGAGGCTTGGAGCCTCTCAGCATTTTAATTGATTCCACATTATAAAAACTGTACCTTGCTAAGCCCTTTTATAGGTTTTGGACACATCTAAGAGGCAGCAGCCCCCTCTTCTCAGTGCAAATGCTTCAAGGCATGGCAGCTCCAGAGATGAGAACAAGGTTTGGTTTATTTGTAGCTTGTTTTTGCTCAGATCCTTCAGTTCTCGAGGCATATTCCCTTCACCGGAGCAATGTGCTACTGAAAGCAGATTTGATGAGCTACAGAGCTAAAAACACACACATCCTTCCCCACACACACGTACCTACCTCTCCACATCCTGCTTGTTTTTCAGCTTAGAGCTGGCTCAGTGTGGGCTATGGGTCTGTCCATGAGGGAGTTTTACACTGTGGTTACTTCTGAAAGCTATGGTAATTTGAGCTGTGTATCCCTGTCCAAAGAACTTTGCAGTTTGAAAAGGTAAATGGCACTAAAGGATATGAAGGAGAAGCAAAGGGAGTTTGCATGCTGGGGAGGAAACCTCAGGTTCTGCCGGATAACCTGTGCTCCATCTAGACTGGGTATCCTTATCTTCATTAATTTTTGTTAGATTTAGTCCTTTAGCTTTATTTATGGATTAGTGGCACTTCCTTATGAGTTATACTTGTGGTTTCTGATTACTGTGGAAACTGATTTGGTGCTCTGCAAGGGAGACAGTGTAATTCCTGTTTGAGCTTTATTTTCTGGGACATATGAAAGGTCGCTTTCCTAAGCACTTAAGTACTGTGAGCTTATCCTCCCAGCGTTGCAAGAGTGCAAAGGGAGTAATAAGTTGGACCTTTTTCATATCTCCTTGGGTTTCAAGGCTTAGAGGGTCATGTTTCCTGCCTTTTCTCTCTCCAGGGACAAAACTGGAATTCCCACTAATACTAATTATGGGATGAAGAGACAGATAGAATATTCTCTAAGCAACTGGCTGACGTTTCACATTTGCCCTTGTTCTTGTGGGAGACTTAAACTTACCAGATGCCTGCTGGAAACTCAACAAAGTGGAGAGGAGGCAGTCTAGGAGGTTCCTGGAGTGTGTGGAAGATTAACTTCCTGACACAGCTGGTAAGCGAGCCTATCAGGGGCTGTGCCCTGCTAGACCTGCTGTTTACAAATGGAGAAGGGTGGTGGGAGATGCAGAGGCCAACTTGGGCATTGTGACCACAAAATTATATAGTTTTTGATTCTTGGTGAAGGAAGGAAGGGGGTCAACAAAACCTCTGCCTTGGTCTTCCAGAGGGTGGACTTTGGCCTGTTCAGGCCACTGGTTCATAAGGGGTCCAAGAAGGCTGGACATACTTTAAGAAGGAAATCTGAAAGGTGCAGGAGCAGGCTGTCCCTACGTGCCAGAAGCTGGAGAGGAAGAAGACCGACCAGGTTGAAGAGGGAACTCTCACTAGAACTCAGGGTAAAAAGAGAGTTTATGACCTTTGGAATAAGGGGCAAGCTACTCAGGAAGAGTACAAGATGTCGATAGGTCATGTAGGCGAAAGGTCAACTAGAACTCCATCTGGCCACTGCTATGAAAAATAATAAAAAGTGATTTTATAAATATATTAAAAACAAAAGGAGAGCCAAGGAAAATCTCCATCTTTTATTGGACAGGGGGGAACATTGTCACCAAGGACAAGGAAGAAGGCTGAGGTACTTAATGCCTTCTTTGCCTCAGTCTTCAACAGAAAGACTAGTTATCCTAAAGGCAACTGGCCCCTGAGCTGGTAGACAAGGATGAGGAGCAGAATAGACCCGCCCCTGCAATCCAGGAGGAGGTAGGTAGTGACCTGCTATGCCACTTAGGCATTCACAAGTCTATGGGGCCTAATGGGATCCACTCGAGGGTGCTGAGGGAGCTGGCGGAACAGCTCGCGTGGCCACGCTCCATCATTTATCATCAGTCCTTGCAGCAGGGGTTTAGGAAAGGGAAGTCCTGCTTGACCGACCTTATCTCCTTCTATGGCAAGGTAGCCCTCCTAGTGGATGACAGAAAGGCTGTGGATGTTGTCTGCCTGGACTTCAGTAAAGTCTTTGATACTGTCTCCCACAGCATTCTCCTGGCTGGATGGCTGAGTCCAGAGAGTGGTAGTGAGCAGTGCTACGTACGTCCAGCTGCCAGCCAGTTACTACTGGAGTTCCCCAGGGCTTAGTATTGAGGCCAGTCCTGTTTAATAACTTTATTGATTATTTGGACAAGGGGATCAAGTGCACCCTCAGTAAGTCACAGACAACACTAAGTTGTGTGGAAGGGTCAGAGGAATCTGGACAGGCTGGATCTGTGGGCCAAGGCCAATTTTGTGAGGCTATAGTGGGTTGACCCTGGCTGGATGCCAGGTACCCACCAAAGCTGCTGTATCACTCCCCTCTGCTGCTGGAGAGAGGAGAGAAAGTATAACAAAGGATTCATGAGTTGAGGGAGAGATCACTCACCAATTACTTGAAGTGGGGATATTATTTAAATTTATTACTGATAAAATCACAGCAGTATAATGAGAAGTAAAATAAATTTTAAAAACACCTTCACCCCACCCTTCCCTCCTTCCCAAGTTCTACTTTCTCGCCTCCCAGTGACACAGGGAGATGGGGGTTACACTCAGTTCACTGCAAGCTGGGGGCAGAGTGGCTGGAAAGCTGCTCAGCAGAAAAGGGCCTGGTTGACAGCCAGCTGTGTGCCCAGGTGTCCAAGAAGGCCAATGGCATCCTAGCTTCTACAAGGAATACTGTGGCCAGCAGGATCAGGGCAGTGATTGTCCCCATGTACTCAGCACTGCTGAGGCCACACCTCGAGAACTGTGTCCAGTTTTGGGCCTCTCACTTCAAGAAAGACATTGAGGTGCTGGAGAATGTCCAGAGAAGAGCAGTGGAGCTGGTGAGGGGTCTGAAGGGTAAGTCCTACGAGGAGTGGCTGAGTGAGCTGGGGTTGTTCAGCCTGGAGAAACGGAGGCTCAGGAGAGGCTTTGTCACTCTCTACAACTACCTGAAAGGAGACTGTAGTCAGCTGGGGGTTGACCTCTTCTCCCAGGCAACTCTTGACAGGATGGGAGGAAATGGCCTCAAGCTGCACCCAAGGGAGGTTCAGGTTGGACATCAGGAAGAATTTCTTCACTGAAAGGGTTGTCAAGCATTAAAACAGGCTGCACAGGGAAATGGTGGAATCATCATCTCCGGAAGTGTTCAAGAAACAACTGGATGTGGCATGTGGTGCTGTGGTTTAGTTGACATGGTGATGTTCAGTCAAAAGTTGGACTAGATGAATTTGGAGGTCTTTTCCAGCCTATGATTCTATGATTCTGTGATAATTGGGTGGTTTTACCAACAGGACCATGTACATGCCTGTGGGTATGGAAAGCCTCAGACATGGTTCTTGCTTCCAGCATGTGTTGCCTAGTGTCAGTGTGCAGCGAAGGCATGGGGCAGCTGGAGAGGTGAGGAGCCCTGCCCATTGGATGCAGTCTTCAGCCAAAGCTCAGGGGAGGGGTGGTTACAGGGATGCAACTGCAAATCATTTGATGTTAAGGCTTGCAGAAAATAATCTGCCAAGTAGTCCCAGCTGGTTGATGTTATTGGCTTGTTTTGCCTATTTATTGTTGTGTCTCCTCACTGGTACTCACTGTCTCTACTACTGGTATGGTGCATTCAGCACATTGTTCAAAGAGGCTAGTTTTCATTGTAAGAGTAATTGTACCTCCATCCACCCATGTTCCAAGAGTCAGTTTCTTTCAGCATGGCTCTTGTGGGCTGCTATCTGCAAGGTACAAAGATAGTTTCTAATCTGATTGCTGATGGTTCAAGGGATCAGTTCAAGCCATTGCTGTCCCAAGATGCTCTTGCTGCCATCCTTCATTGCAGCCATCTCTCTCTGGCCCATTTTGAAGTGTGCAAGCAAGAGATTGCATAGATGTTAATGCTCTGTGCCCGCAACATTTTGTGATTGCTATTAAAAATAAAAACAGTGAAATTAATTTGCTAATAATGGATGTGCTACTAACAGAAACACATCCCACTTGTACCTAACACTAGCAGGCTGTTTATGGCATATTTGCTGTGTCTAAAATAATTATTTTTTTTCTAGCAACCAATTTAATTTAAAGACTATTTTCACACATCGGTGGCTGTTAATCAGCTAAGGAGTTACCAGTTTTAATACTAAGAAGAAAGAAGCAGATCTCATCAACAGCTTAAAACTTGATTTCATTTCTTTTCAGCTGGTTTGCTGCAGATTATGGGGAGTCTTAAGCTCATCTTATTTCTCTTGCTTTCTATCCCCTTTAAAAGAGAGATAGTACCATTATATGCACCATTACATGTACTGTGCTAGTTCTGTGTATCCTTTCAAGAGCTGTTGAATTGGAAATACCAAGATAAAAATATAAGAAGACTAAAATAAGATTTAATTAGGAATTAAACCCCAGACACCCATGTAATTTTAAATAAAGTCATGTATACTTCATGAAGAGATTATAAGGTTGACTGTCAGAAGATGAATGGTAAGATAAAGACCAAAACCCAAGGTACCTGCAAGTTAGGTTGTTTGTGGCACTGTTCTGCTCTGAAGCTGATTTCCAAAATGTCTGAGACATTGCTACAGTGGCAGAAAATTGACATGGTACCAGCTTCAAGCACAAGACTGTGCTTGTGATCCACCTATTGTCATACCTGGTCTACAGTGTGAAGGCATAAGATGTCCCTGGGTCATCTTTCATTTAAACAGCATCCATTTCATCACAGCATCCCTGTCTATTAGGCAGTTGTACCATCTTACAGGTTGTCCTCTCTGTGCCATATACAATGGAAATGTTAAAGAGAAAAATGTTATAATAGATATGACTTAAGCCTGAAACACCCATGCAGCTACAGCTGCTTCGGCTCCTGAGCATGGTAGTGCAAGTGTGGTTTCCATCAGGAGTTGTCCCCAAGCTGCTTGTCATGAGAGCCTGGAAGACTGTGCTGGGAGAACCCAGTAAATCTCCCTCTGTCCTCCCCAAAGCATCTGCTGCAGGTGTTTGGACTCGACACAACACTATTCAATGTGGCACTTCTTGCATTTATTTTTATTTTCTATACTCCCTCTTTGCATATCCCATCCTCTGTCCCTGAATTCTTCCTTTCTAAGAACTGACACAAGAGTATTTCACTTATATCTGGTAATACTCTACTCTGCTGGGCATTTGTTTTGAGGACTCATGTTGAAATCTTCAGTCACATAATGCTCTTGACTGTTCCTCCTTATAGTTTTTTAATAGAGAAGGGACTTGCCTGACCCATGGGAGCCTGCAGACTATAAAAAAATTGGTCCAGTTCAGTTTTATTTCACATCCCTCATTAAAACATTGGTTATCAGCGTTGTGCATCTCTTGGCTCCATACTTATTCATGAAAACCAAACATTCTCTTTGAGCTGATCTACGTATCATACTGTCATTAACAAGCTGTACCTCGTTGAAAATCTGTCAAGGAAAACTGACTTATTTTGCATTTGCTGCTTTGCACAAAGTAGAAGCATGGTAAACTTCTGTGCTGTAACGATTTTCTGTCTGTCTTGGTGGGACATAATGAGATAAATTCAAGTTCTTCTTTGCAGGCTAATTACACTGAATACACACTAGATGTGGGCTGCCCTTGTTATATGTTGCACATTTTTGTGCTTTCATTTACCCGTCTCTGTTATCTGTGTGTGCAAGTGAGTTTGATTTGGATTTGAAATACCATTGTAAGCTAGAGAGGAACCATTTGGTGGTCTACTCTTCCAGAAGACTCTCAAGAGACTGCATAGTAAGTCCTTGCTGTAGGTAGGGCAGCATTTGAAAGTGGCTGTGAAGTAAATAAAAGAACTTAACTAGGTGCTAGAAACTGAGAAATGTGCTGTAAAGCATGAGGGCAGTTCGTGGCAAGTCTGCTAAAAGCTATCAAGAATAAATTCAGCCCTAGGTCTGGTCACTAGTCCTGGTGTATGGACACAAAGCAGAAGACTGCATCCTGCAGAGCCTAGGTGTGGAGCAATAGTTGGGTGATGAGCAATTTTGGAAAATGGATTTTTAAAACCTGTAAATCCCTCCAGTCCAACTAGTTATTCTGTGCCTGTCTTGTGAGAAGAAAAGAGAGGTGGGAGATAGTGTGGGATGGTGCCCAGTTTGGGGAGGTCAGCAGGGTTCCTGGAGATGAGCATCCCCTGGAGTAGGGTAGAGAGGCTGCAGATGCATGATGGCAACCTGTCAGCCAGTAGTGGGCTTGGGACCTGCTTCAGAGTTGCACAGTGCTTGCTGTGAGAGTTTTGTAGTCTGGGTAAGACTGTGGAAGTGGGGCCTGGGGGAGGTCTGTTGGATGCTCTTGGATCACACCACTTTTTATGCATGAGTGATCTTAGTCATCAAAGACTTATTGGTTAGCTCTGGGAGTTAGGAATTGATGTGCAGGTGCCTCACCTTTGATGAAGAAGCAGCTGATGTAAGAGGGAAGATGTCGAGAGGGTTTCTCCGGTACTGAAGGAAGCAGAGCCAACTTTAGAAGCAGATGTCCTAGTTGCTTGATCAGAGGAAAGGGATCACTAGTAAAAATCTATACTTTATCTATGGTGAAGATAAATTCTGTCATCAATTGCTGAGTTTTAGCACATACTGTGAGTGTCTGGGACATTCCTGATGGGATAATATTAGTGCTTTTGCTGTGAACTCATTTTCTTTGCGAGCTAATTACAACTGGGAAAGTTTGAATGCACATGGAAAGGCTCTGGGATTTCCAGGTAAGTTCTGTATGTCTGATAGCAGATTTGTGCATCCTTGATATCATGCTAGGGCAGAAATACTTTAGAGCAACTCTGAAGGAAGAAAGGTAGCATCACTCGGGGCTGCTTTAACACATTTCTCTGTTTCTGCTTTTTGAGACAAAGAGAAAATCAAGGTTTCCTCAGTTTACTAACAGTGTATCTATAATTCTGCATATAATGGTATGACTACAGGGCTAGCTGTTTTTTTTCCTAAAACACTACTTGCAAACCTGTGGCTGTCACTGCTTCTGACTAAGTGTGCACACACAGATGAAGTACAGAGTCTTTTGCATAGATGAAAGAGCATGTGTTTCAGGAGGCTGGAAACAAGATATTACTGTATTCACTTCAAATTATTAAAAAAAAATCCCAAGCTACCTTTAGCACTATATTTGTAAGAAGAAAAATAGCTCTCAGATCAACTCTTTATGCCTCGTCATGCATATATATTGGAACTGGAAGGAATATCTTGTACAGTGAGCATGCCTGGTTCAGGCTATAGCCAGAATAGTCTGTCTTATGTGGAGCACTTCAAAATTCATTACAGGTTTGTGGGGGAAAAGACCCTAGGGAAGTAGCCTTATCACAATGTCTTAAATCTGTCAATCTTGAGATCCCCTCCACCACCATGATGCTATTTGTTTGCTGAGACATTGATTTCTGGGTGTAGAACATCTTAAATGAAAACCACAAGATGTATTTTACCTGTTTTTCTAAGACTAAATGAAAAAAAAAATCACAGTAATGTTTTCTAAAGCAGATCCCAGAAGATGTTACCTCTAATGCATTCAACAAGGAAAATAAATACCCAGCAATGGCAGATGCTAAGGGAAAAAAATAATCAACAAATTCTAATTCTCTTTTCATGCAGATATTTAAGTATGTGCTATCTGTTAGTGTTTTTAAAATATGCAAACCAAATAGCTTGCGAGTGTTTGTCTGTTTTATAGCTGAGGATATGGGGGTTTTTTAAGACGAAATGTGAAGACACTAATTTTATGATGGGAGAGCTTAGCCTGTGGTTCTTCTTTTCACAGTATGCAGACCTGGGTTCTTCAAAGCTTCACCCCACAGTCCATCCTGCAGCAAATGTCCCCCCCACAGCTACACGCTTGATGAAGCATCCACATCTTGCCTGTGTGAAGAACACTATTTTAGGAAGGAATCAGACCCACCTACAATGGCCTGTACAAGTAAGCATGTGCTTATAGGGTTGTTTTTAATCCTTTCCAGCTGTTCCTGTACTGTGATTAGACATTATGATACTAATTAATGTGCTTTTTCAGGCTCTGGACTGGAGTTTGAACTAGTCTTGACACACTTGTAATGTCAATGGCTTTGTCGATTGTAATCCCAGTTACACGAGAGGAGACTTTTCAAAGCTTTTTGCTTCAAAAGCTGGCATCAAACCCAGAAAGCATTTTTATAATGAACCATGCTCCATCTCTTGCCACTGGACCCTGGGCAGACTCGGCCAGCAGCACAGCATTCAGACATGAGTACCAGTGTGGAGCACTCATGCGGGAGGAATGATGGGCAGTACTTGTCAGCAGTAGGCAGGGGTAGAATCTACATCGTCCTGCTTAGTATCATCTCAGCTCATTTTCAGTAAACAAGCAGGGAGAGAGATCTATCTTTCCAATCTGCCTGGAGATGCTCACTCTTCAGGGTAGTTTAAAACTCTGCGATGGAAACTGCTTCTCCAATCTGCAATGAAAATGTAGAACTTATGCTCTTTACATAGGGGGAGGGCAGTCTAACAAGCACATTGGAGTACTGGGAGTCCAAGGTGGGATCAGTGTAATCAGAATCATTAATTTTGCCCTTCCCCTGTTATCTGTGAGCTATCCTGTCAGCTGTACCTTGAAAGTCTCTTGTTCAGTTTATGTTTCAGATAGTTAGGGCCATAATTTACATGCCCCCAGCCAGTCCTGCTGGTGAGTGCAGCACAGACCTGAACTGGGTCTGTCATGCTCCGAATGTAATTTTCATGATGCAGAAGGGATTAAAAGGGACTAAAGAGCTTCCCAAGTTTGCATTTCAAAAGGAGGAAAAAAGAGTCCGTTCCTGTAGGAAAGATACTCTTGCAAAGGAAATTGCCCTCGGCAGCTCTCTGCTTGCCTGAAGGAGGCACTTGGAGCAGAATTGGGCCCCTTGAACTCTGCCTTTGATTTTCACCAGGCAAAGGAGCATGAAGCACATGGGTATTGGAAGGTGTGCTGCAGGGAAAGAGAAGACAGCCGTAGGCAGCATTGCAGTCACTGGTGCTGTCAGATCGAAGTGGTCTGGGGGATGAGTCATGCAAGCACTTCTCGATTTATTAAATAGGTATGCCAGTGTCTTTTGCAGCCATAGCTAGGGTGGGTTACAGCATGAAAAACTTTGATACCAGGGCTTCTTGATGTTCGTTTTACCCCTTGGCCTGACTTAAAAATCATAAATAATTGAGAGATAATGTGGTCCAGCATGGTATTGGGAAACACACTGAGCTCTGGAAACACTCATAAAATCGGCTTTTCTGTGCAGACAGAGCCAAAGCCAGGAACTGATGGAGAGTTATACCAGACTCTGGTATCCACTGTGCCTCCTGCCCACCATTAGTGGTGTTGCTCTCTGCCCCTTCTCAGGATGTAAGGGTATGCATCCAGTCTGTCCTGATGGTGAATTAGCACAGGGAAGGAGATACCATCCCTAAAGAAGATGTTTATGCATGCCTATGGCCTGAGCATAGGGCAGGATGTTCAGAGAGGTAAAAGCAAGGGTCAAGCACGTCTCCCCCCTAGGTTTCTGATGCAGTTTGAACCCTGCATGTAAAGTCTGTAATTTCCGATTCTGCAAATACTATGGGATTTTGGTTTTATGGCTTTTTTGTGGGTTTTATGCTTATTTACTGGTGGTGGTTGGCTAAGTTTGTTGGGTTTTAACATTTGGGTGTTTTGTTTCAGGGTGGGTTTTATTTTTGTTTTGAAAGCTTACTATAAGCTAGTTTAAAGTGCAGGCATGGTGCCTGAAGCTGTGTTAGGATATGGTTTGACAGGGTACTGAGTGCTTCTGGGGCAGATGAGAGGTTTAATGCTGATCAAGGCACTGCTCAGCTTCTGTTGCCCACTGCAAACCCCGGTGCAGCAGTTGAGGATGTTGCAGCATCTCTGCTGGCATTCATACTTACAACCCCAAAAGCAGGGTGGATTATCTGTGCCTTCTCCATGTGCTTCAGTCACCCTCACTTTCCCCATGCATCTTTTCTTAGGATTTTGTCCTAATCCTGCTGTATTTGTGCTGAAGGTGATGAGGAGGGCATGTGCTACACCAGCTCAGTGGTAGGGGTAGAAAATTTTGGTAGGGACAGTAACGCGTAGGTAGCAACACTAATGTTTTAAACCAGTCCAGTGAGATCTGGAAGGCAACATCTCATCATAAACTAAAATACAGGCAAGACAGACTTGAGTCATGAGTGGTAGGAAAATATTGCAAGGGGTTTTTTAATGTTTTTATTATTTATTGCCACTGTCAACTGCTCAGTTAAGTACAGGACAAGGGAGAAATACGTTTTTGTTTCATTTTTCCAGTTCCTTAAGTGTAGTTTGTAAGTAATGATTGGTAATTTTGAAATTAATAGTAATGTGATGCAGTCTGAAATAATTATTGCCCCCAGAAAAAAAAATGACTCTGAAGGATATTTTAAAATTCTCTTAATATTATTATGTATCTTCCAGGAAGTAATTGTGCTTTATTTCTTCTTAAATTAAGTAATCCTAGTTTCCTATTCCTTGCACAACATCTCTTTAAAACCAAAACGTAGTTACACCCTTTCTTTTCCCATCACACCTCTGACAAGTAGCCCTATTGCTGTTCAGAGCACGTTGGGGAAATATTTGTAGTATTATGACACATGGGACAAAGATTTTATAGTATTTGGTGTAAAATTGTGCTTGCAAAAAGTTTAGAGTTAACTTTGCGTGTGTACATATATATATTTATATCTTGAGGGTAATTTCTCTTGTAGGTTATTTTTTTTGAAAATATTTGCCTCAGTAAGTAACAGGTTTGCTGTCCATCAAGAAAAAATACCAGTATCTTTGCTTTCAGAAATTTACCTCGTGTCACTAAATTGTGGTGCAGAAGGGGTGAATTTTACATGCTTAGGGTACAAAGTAGCAAACTCAAAAATTATTTATGTATTTTAAAAAATCAGAGGACTAATATCTTTGTCCTTGACAAAAGGAGTTTGGAAATTAAAGGAGACCACCTTAGCAGACCTAGGGCCACCTCTTCTTAAGGTAAAACACCTTTTTGTTCTCCCAGATGGAGTTTAACCAAGTCCTATCCAAGTACAGTTTCAGGATTCTTCAAGTAGGTCTTGTTAGGTATCTGTAGACTACTAAAGACCTTTCTCTGATGCCCTGTGAGAACGCTAATTTTGTAGGTTATGAAGTCCCACTGGCTTTAAACCATTTCCACTGAAGCTGATGTTTGTTAAGCCTTCAAGAAGAGCAGCTGACTTTTCTGTACAAAGCAAGTAAAAACCGCTGGTGACTTTACAAAAGTAATAATTTATCCCCCGTTAAAGACACATTGTCCAGTAAATGTTTCTTGTGCCTGAGTTCTTTATTTTTTCCTAGAGTACTGGCATCAGCAGAAGGGCATTCATCCTGTGAAAGAAAAAAATAGGGCAATTTAACCAGTAAAACATATAAAAAACCCTTGAGTGCAATATATATAACTCCACACAGCTCCAGTGATGAATGTCATAGTTTCCATTGTATCAGTACAAGTATAGCACTGCAGAAGGTAGTACTCACTTGGGCTGTACCTTGATGTCATTAGCTAAATAGCACTGGATCCCCAAGGCACAGCTTGTGAGTGGCTTGTTCCTTGTTCATAGTGATCTGAAGAGATCACATAATCCAAAGATGGTCTACCATTTCCTAAGCTACCTTAGCTTTTCTCTTCAACTGCTTTTCCTCCAAAGAATAAAAAAATACATCAGGATTATTTATTTCCTCTGTCAGCAAATTTCTCATTGAATCAGAACAGCTTGAGTGCAAATCATGACAGTGTTTCAGTTTATCAGTGTTACCAATTGTATAAACTTAGAAAGGGTAATAGGAAAGGGAAATAGAAGAAAATGCTTTTGGTTTATAAGGTAATTTCATTTTTGCAACGCTGCCTGTTTTAAATAACAAATCAAGTTTAATTATCACAACAAAACGATGACAGCCTAAGACAGCTTGTTAGGTTCGTATGGATCTCTAGCTAATGAAGCTACTTGTCGGACTCTTTTCAAGGAACTGCTCATGGGTTTTGACAGCTTCATTCAAACTGAAAGGAAGTGTGTTGTGTTACCTTCCCTCAGAAAAATACCAATCTTTGCTGCATAGCTTCTGGTGGTGCTGTGACTAAAATCCATCCCAGCTTGCTTTGATAAATTTCCCCTTTCTTCCTCATTCGTTAGCATTCCCTGAGTACTTAATACGTGGATTTCTTGCATGAGACTCCTGCTTGTCCTTTCACGTTGTCTTCAGGGTTTATCTGCAGCTTGCCCTTCATCTGCAACACGAGACTGTTAAAAACAAAAAGCTTGCAAGGAAGCAGTCTTGAAGGTGTCTCCAGGTGGGCTTTGCTTGTCCAGCCACAGACTTTCCCACCAGGATGAAGAAAAACAGCTGACTTTTTCCAAGTGCTCTGGTACCTCTGTAGCACCTGTTCCTCCTTGAATAGCCTTGCCAGAGCCATGCTAGCATCCTGAGTGGAGAGGCTTGGCAAAATAAGCAAGTGCAGTGTGGCTAACCAACCGTGCTGCAGCTCGGCAGGGGCCAAGAGGGCTGCTGTTGAATAGCCGGATATGGCCGTGTTTCTAGTGATCTGTGTAGATCACCATCTGCTTTGGGCTACACTGAGTGTCTCACTGAAGTGTGATTTGGATGCCCAAGCTTAGGTTTCACTGTTGCCAAATAGCTGATGAGAAGAGACGGATACACACAGAGGAAAGATTCGGCGTCTGGGTTGAGTATCTAAGTAGTGCGGAAACCCTAGTGAATATCTTATTTTAAGACCTAGGGCTAGTAATATAGGGGCAGTGGGGTGAAGAGGGGGACTCTTGCCTCTAGTGAAGCTAACAAAGCTTGGACAGAGCAAGGGGACTTGTTGCTCCCTTTGCAGGAAGAGCAAGGAGAGCACCAGAGGCAATGCCTCAGGGTAGAGCGCTCCTCCTGTTGGGTTTGAGCCACCCAGTGTCTTGTCCTCTGACACAGATGACTGTGTCCCAACACAGACCGCTTGAGGTGAGATGGGAGTGCTCAAAACAAATTCCCTATTTTCCCAGTTCTTCAGGTACTGCTGCAAGTGATCCCTTTGTGCTTTCTGACACATGAACAATGGAGCATCTCTTTTTAGCTTAGAGAGTAGTAGCAAGCAAGATGACTGATAATACTGTTTTTACCATGTGTTTTTCTCACTTTACAAACCAGGACCCCCCTCTGCTCCTCGGAGTGCCATCTCAAATGTTAACGAGACTAGTGTCTTTCTGGAATGGATTCCCCCTGCTGATACTGGTGGAAGGAAAGATGTGTCTTATTATATTGCATGCAAGAAGTGCAACTCACACTCGGGTCTGTGTGAGGCGTGTGGCGGTCATGTCAGGTACCTTCCCCAGCAAACCGGCCTGAAAAACACCTCTGTCATGATGGTGGATCTACTTGCTCATACAAACTATACCTTTGAAATTGAGGCAGTGAATGGAGTGTCCGACCAGAACCCCGGAGCCCGGCAGTTTGTGTCTGTAAATGTAACCACAAACCAGGCAGGTAAGTGGATCTTCAACCTGGGGAAATGTCTGGGGTGGGAGCCCAAGCCAGTCAGACCCAGTGTGGACCTCCCTTTGGAATGGGTAGAAGTCTCCAGCATGGAGAGCTGGACTATGGCCTCTTCAAATATGGGGTGTGGGAGTTGGGGCATGCTTATGTCTCATAGGTTATAATTACTGCAGTCTTCAGTATGTTTCCTTTCAGCAGGACACAGTTTCAGGATTTGCGACCTTTTTCTTTTACACTAAACTACTTGAAGATACCTCCACTTCTTTGCATTTTCGTATATCCATCCACTAAACCAGAAAGAAAAGAGCTGCCTTTCCTGTTGGGAAAGAGAAATTTATAAGAGTTCATTTCAATTACAAATCCCAATGGCTAAAGCATTTTAACTTTGCAAACGGTTTCCCTAAGAAAATTGTTCGAATCACTTTAGGAAATTTGATCCCTTTTCTACAGTATGATACTAAAGTGACTGGACTCAGGCTGGTGAGGTACATTGTCCCTGCTTCTCCAACAAAGTAGGGCTAAGATGTCACTGCATACTGTGTTCTTGGTTTTGCACTGTACAGGTGGAGATCATGTAGACTGGTTTATTCCTTTGTCCAGGGCTCAGATCTGCCTGCCCTTCCTTTGCCCAGCAGTTGAAAAGAGCTGTCACTTTGGACACCGGCAGGGAGTTGCCATTGTACCTTTTCACTTGGAAGTGTGATGAGAGGCAAAAACATGATTATATCTCCTTTCAGGCACATCAACACACCAGGCACATCACACAACTTCTGTAAAGCCCCGCAGACCGACCTATCCTTCTCTTGTCCCTCACGCTTTGTGTTTTAGGGTCTCTGCCTACCTGGCTTGCTTCCTGCCATTTAGTTTAAGGCTCCCCAGTGGCATTTATCCACTGTGGGCTCCTTCCAGGAATGTGATCTGGTAGCCTTTGGGAGTGTGAGAAACTGTGCTGCCAAATCACTGGAGCCACCCCCTGCCTTCTCCAGACAAGGTAAACCTTGGAAACCCGGTGGGCAATTCAGCATAACAGCTAGATGTAGGTTGTCAGATCCTCACTGCAGAGCAGAAAAACGCTAGCTGGAGGAGGGCTGCATTTCATTCCTGCTACCCAGGTGTCTATGCACAGGCTTGGTAGCCAGCAGCAAGAAAGTGCAATTGCATTGCACTTCATTGGATACCTGCCCTGGCAATTAAAGTGGATTGTTGAAGTGTTTCAGAAATCATTCAGATATATCTCAAGGACAGGAAATAAAGGCATGCCAGGGATGCTGCTGATAGATGTGGCATGGAATCTGCTGAAGGAATATTAGAGGATGGCAGTATGACACCGTTGAAGACACCTGTTTAATGCAGATCAGTGGGTGCCACAGTCTTAATGCTGTTTACTATTTTCCCATTTTGAAGGCTGCTGCTAGAAATGCTGTTGTTGGAAAAAGTGTATTTTCCTGTTAGTGGGTTTGCACTGGCATTTCATTGCTGGCATTGGATTTTCCCTGTGTGGCATTAAATCCACATAAACCTCAGCAAATGTAGCTGTACAAGAGGAGACGATACATTGCTGATCAGTTTAGACTGTGAGGAAATGGTCCTGGTTTGTGAGTTATGTCCCAAACTCTCCATAGCTGCAGCAGGATTTACCCACATAGCTGCGTATCCTGTGTATCAGGCCAAGAATAACCCCCTTGCACAGTTATCACCTCAAACCTTGTATTAGAAGGTCTGTTATAGGAAATGGCAAACCTGTGACAAATGCAGCTCATGCCAAGGACAGGTGGGTAAGTGTAGCTTCTGGTTAAGTTTCACTGTTTACCCCGGTGGAGCTGCAGTCAAGAGAGATACTAATGGATCAAGCCATAAGTGTTTAATTCACTGTGTGGTGTTGAAATTGTATCTATATGCTCTCATGTTTGATTCAACAGGAGGTTTGATCAAACCATTGTCTAAAGAAAGCAGTGGTGACTGTATTTTGTTGTCTCTCTGTCTGGTCCCACCACTTGTTAAGGAGGAGAGCCAGGCCTGTCTGCTGGAGCTGTAGCATCAAATGTGCTTCCCAGTGATGTGCTCTTTCAACGCTCCTGGAGTGACCATCAGTTTGTCCATGCCAGAAATAAAGCAGATGTAAACACAGACTTCGGCAAATCAGACAAACTGCCAAGCATGGAAAGTGGGAATCTGTCTTTTTAAGGTTCCTCCAAAAAATGTCCTTTGAGGCAAGTAATGAGGTGTGCAGGTATAGTGGTCCGTGCCTGACTATGCCCAGCAATTCTGGATGTCTCTGCAAAAGACTCACCTTCAGCAGTCCTTTCTCAAGTAAGAGCGGACAGGGCACATGGGGCTTCAGGGAGTCTCAGCCCACCTAGCTTTCTCCTGAAATTACCACCAAGAGGTGCAACTCTGGTGTCTCATCTTTTCCCTCGCACAGGTTTTCTGATGGTGTGATTATACTTTCATGGAAGCTGGTTAATGAAGTTGAATCAGTGACACAAAGCCAACTGCAGCAGTAGGAAAAATCCTGCTACAAGGTCTGCTGGCTGCAGAAAATTGAAAAAATGCATGCCATGGGATAGTTTTGGCTGCTGGAGTCCTGCTGGCACGTATGCAGTAACCCAGCACTGCAGAGAAATGCCAGAGTCTGTTTTGTTGGTTTGGCTTTTTTCCGTCCCAAAAAGACCATGCTAATTTCAGGACTGCAAAAAAATGTGCAGGCAGCAGGATACTGGAAACACCACCTTTTCTGGGCATAGGAACTTTTGGCAGCAGAAACTGCCTCTGGTTTGGACTCTCAGAGGGATTACTTCCTGAAAATAATATGGTTTTCTCCAAAATAATTTGTCCTCCTTCATCTCTCCACTATTTTAAATAATGAGTAAAAGATTTGGCACTGGCAATCAGACTGGCATTTTCAGACTGATGTAATTTTCCTCTGAACTTTTGAAATCAGATTTGGAAATACAGCAAGGAAACAGTAGAATTTTATGCACAAGAAGAGGCTGATAGCTACTATCAGTCAGTGACCTCAGTACTTGTGGACCTGACAGTACTTGGGATGGGACTGATCCATGCAGGACACAGTGGCCGTAGGCTCCAGATACAGGACTAGTCACCCTCTTGCAATCCCCAAACCTCTGTTGTTTCTGTGGGATTTTGGAGGTGTTTTTCTACTAGAAAACACATGTCTAGAAAGGGGAAGCAATGCCACAAGCCAGGAGAGACAGAAATTTCTCTGCCCTGCATTGTGACTACCCTAGAGCTGCAGCAGGCAGAGGACCTTATTCCCTTTGTAGGCATGAGTTGACCCAACCATGGTTCTTCCCTATGGGATTGCTGCAAAGTATGTGTCCAAGGGACTTCTCAGCACAGATGGCAAGGAGCCATCTGTAATGCAGTCTCACAGCATGTTAGAAAGTGTGCCTCGTGCACGTGGGCTGGAGCACAGTGAATAATTCATAAGTGGCAATGATAGGATTGAGTTAGCCATCCTTTTCTTGTTCATGGTTTTGCTTAAGTTTTCATATTTTTGAAACTTCCACCTATTTAAACGGTTTCCAGAGAGCAGTCTGTGTGTACAGCTAATATTGAAGTTTGCTTTTCAAGTGACAACTGCATGACTTTTTTTTTCTCAGTGATTTCACCAAGCTGGATGATTAAGGTATGCTGTCGCTCTAGACAGAGATGTGCATCTCCCTTGAGGTCTTTTATCTGCCCTGTATGCAGAAAGTACCTACCATGATGTCTTGGTCAGAGACGTGTGTCTTGTAATGGGTCCATGGGGAGCAAGCAGTTGGGATTCATGGTTGCCTGCATGCCGGTTGTATCACTGCAGGAACACACTAGAAAGATGCAATGTTTAAAACCTTTCTAGACTTAAAACCTGCTAAGAGTATTCACTTTAAGCCAGCCTAAACAGCTGAGCAATTTTCTTTGCTTTTGATGTCAGCAACTTCCATGCTGGGTATGGCTTCAGGCACGGAACTAGCCTGGAGGTGGGGGGTGTGAGAGTGGGGCAGTTTTCCTGCTGGCATCCCAAATGCCACAGACTCCTTTACACTTAAAGACCTTCTCTGTGTGTGTTTTCAGATAAACCCCCTGCCTGTTTGCTGTTTGAAAAGTCAGAAGCCAGTGTTCAATCCCCTTCTGTGACCTATATGATATTTTTGAGCCTTCTGGACAAGGAGGAGAAAAAAGATACAGATGTGCTTGCTAGCAGAGGAGGAGTTAATGTGTCTAAAGCCTCAAGGAGTCTGCATGCCTGAGGCCAAACCAGAGATACAAGTTGCATCCTGTGGTACAGCAATGCTATTTAAGCAAAGGTGTTGGAGAACAGGACCTGACAACCCATACTGCTGCCTGGGAAGCATGGCTGGGTTCTTGCTTGACCAAAAGTACCACTAGATACTTGGAGCAATTGGAAGGCTCTTGGAGCAGGGAAGTATGCTAAGCACCATGATCCTTACTCTGATTATGCAGTAAGGGATGCTGCAGTGGAGGGGAGGAAGGGAGAAGGTTTTTTCTGTAGCAGTCAGGATGTGTGCAGTCTTTGGAAAGCAGCCAAGGGCAATTCGGAAAGGGAAACCTGCAACATAGAGCTTGTTGCAATCTTATGTCAGCATCTGCATGCTCTTGAAACCAATAGACTGCAGTCCTGCATTGTCTGGGAAGAAAACATCAGAAAATGAGTCAAGCGATGGCTGTGCTGAAAATCACGTTTTGAGAGATTGCTTTTGGAAATGGATGGGTTCAAGTCCTGTAACAGTCATGGTCTGATTCTTCCAACTTTAAAGTCTCACAGTCTTGTATGGTTTGGCTTGGGGAAGGGAACAGCTTACTTATATTCTTTAGGAATAACAAAAAATTTCCCAGAGGATGCTCCAGTAGATGTAGCATGTTGTACCATATTGCATCATCTCGCACAAGAAGCAAGACTGGTTTTGCAGCATTACTGTTCAGCCAGACTGACTTAGGGCTTGCAAAAGCTCAAGCAGGTGCTTACTTTTGGAAAACTCCCTTTCCACTACCAGCGTGGTGAGCAGGACTTGCCTTTAAACATCCATCGTAACAGTACTCGATCCACTGAGCTGCGTCATCTTCCCAGCAATGGTCAATAGTGGATACCATAGAAAGGTATGAACACAAGGCAGACATGTACCAATGCTTCCCTAGAGCGCTCTCCAACCTCTGGGGACCACCTCTTTGTGCTTTTTTAGCCCTTAATGGATTTTTCTCGCATGACTTTGTCTAATCATTTTATGAACTCCGAGAAAATTTTAACGGCTGCAGGCAATCCTTTATGAATTTGGTATGTCTGGTAGTTTAAACTGTGCTTTAGATTCATGTTGGCCAGAGAGGAGCTATTAGTGGCATAAATAGAGGGTTTAAGGTTTGCAATTGCCCACCTGTTCGGAAAGCACTGCCATTTAGAGATGCCATATTAGCTTCCAGTGTGTTAACACAGGTATTGCAGCATTTAACCTACAAAGATGTATTTTTAAAAGCAAAAGTAGTCTTCCATAGCAGGATAGGTGAATACAGGGGTATTTTAATATGCAGAGGTAAAACAGTACTGCCTCAAAGACCATGGTCTCTATTTAAAGCTGAGTGCACCCTGTGCCACCCCTTGCAGCAGGATCTTTCTGCTGGCTGTGAACACCCTTCATGTCTAGGGAGATGTGAAAATGAGTATTGAACTGTTAGTGAGGGTTCAGGCAGCAGGAGAGGATAACTTCATTTGTGAAGTTCCGTGCACATGCTGGTAATCAGCTTCAAATATTTTGGTATATTTTTGAAACGTGGTCACATGCAATCAGAGCGTGCAATCACAGGTTGTTAAAAAGCAAACACACTGGCAGAAGAAAGTAGAAGCTGAAAGCCAGTGTTATACAAAAGGTTTATTGTTTGATTTGACATTTCCTTTTTTGTGATGGCTGCATTTATTCTGAATGCAAAATCTTCATCCAGCATCCTATTCCAGAATCATGAGTTCACCCCAGCCCAGATGGCTGGGTGTCTGCTACCAAATGAATTATGGATCAGATGAATATTTTACAGTTTTATTTATAACTCCCCAATCAGTAATTGCTACTTTTTCTAGTTTGTTATAAGTTTTTTTGTTATACTTTGCATATTAGAAATACATGCTTGAATATTGAAAGAAGTCTTTGGAATATGAAAAAAAAAATTCCCCAAATTACAATATGACTTTTACTTAGAGGTCATTTTTATTCTTGAAGTATGTGAGACAATCCCGTTGTTGATATATGAGGACATTAAAAGATGAAATAAAAACCATTTCCTGCATCTACAGGCAGACCTTTCAATTTTGACATGAAATTAAAACATCTTATTTATAGATGAAAATAAAAATAGTAAGAAGCAGTTGTCCCTATCCACCCTCCTCCTGAAAAAGGGAAAAAGACAGATGCTGAAGATCTCGTTATGAGATTGCATTGTGTGCAGTAGGGTGCAGGTTTTACCATCTCCTGGTGGCAGTGAGACAAATATCTTTATGGTAAAGCGATTAGTCTCGTTCAAAGCGTGGTACTTGGGAGGCAGTTGCATGAGATACAAAAAAGTAAATGCCAGGTTACCCCTGGCAAAAATTAATCCATGGACTGCACCTGGATGGTGCCATACAGCTGGGTGTGGGGGAGCAAGAGATGCCCAAAATAGTCTGTTTGAGGTGCTGCATCCAACAGGATTGACACTGGTTGCTCTCTAATACTGCAGAGCCACTGGAATCACCACCAACAACGTAGCCTCAGGCTTGAGGTAGAGTTGCAAGTATTGAGTAGTCTGAGTCTCAATGTTTAGAGGTGTATGAGTAGCAAATATTAATATATTCCAACAAGCATAGAGCAGGCCATGCTGCAATCAGGTGTAGTAAGAGCTTCACGAGGTCAGAGCTGTAAGAAACTTGGGCAGAGTGCTACTCATGTTACATTACAAGAGTGATAGTGCTGGTTTAAAATTTTATTTCCCATTTTGCTGCCATATTTTTAAATGATTGCCAAGTAATCTTATATTAATCTAATTCTAATCACCTTAAAACACAGTCTTCAGGGCCGAGGAGTTCTCTTTGTATCGTGCTGAGCACAGTACTTGGCAGAGAAAAAGAGTAAAGCATCTGAAATGGTTTCACTGCCCAGATGACATCAATTTATAGATTTTTTTTTCCTCATGAATGTTGCTTTTAAATTTCACTGCTAATAAAATCCTATTTTGCTCTTTAGTCTCAGTATGCAAACTGATAATTCCTATGTCTGATATGTTATTTCTCTGATTTTAGCATTAAAAGTAGTTTTACATTTGTAACAATCTGCATAGACGAAACTTCTGAAAGTACTCTTAAGACACCAGGACTCCAAAATTGCCAAAAGAGAATGTAAAAATACTTTCAGTGCTGTTAGAGAAATAGCAGTGGACTTGTAGGCATTTAATAAACATCCCACTTGTTCTCTGACTGTGGTTTCTTTACCACATCAAGTAAGCTCTTTATAGTAATCTCCTTCAAAAGTTAAATATAACAGTGGAGGAACCAGAATAGTTTGAACATTTGTGTTTCAGTAATTGTGCATTGAGCGAGCTGTGCTATAGAAACATGGCTCAGAGTATGGCAACTTCACAGGGTGTTTCTCCTTTCCCATGCAGCTGCCATGCTGATAATATGATTTGAATGAGCGTGAAGGTGTAAGTACATGCATGGCAGTGTGTACACATTTATGTGTATATGAACATGAAGGACACATGCCAGACAGAAGACAGAGGTTACTCACCCTTGTTTTATGTGAGTATCTGTGCCAGCTTGGTAAAGCTCAGATAGTTCAAGTGCCTTTCACTCTTTCTGTCCTCATGCCAAATTGCTTGCTAAATGAACCCACATTTGAAGGGGGGGCTCTCTGTACTGCAAGGCCACCTGGCAATTCTCTGGCCCTATTTTCCTTCTGTCTGTTTTCTTTTGCCTTGAGCCTGACCCCTCCTTAATATGCAGTTTGTAATTTATCTGTTTATTTATTCATTTTATTCATTTGGCCAGATTTTTTTCCCCTTCGTTGCTGTTGCACCTGGTGCCTGCATCCACAAAACAGGCTGGCTTCTGCATCCCAGGGAAGATTTTGGTGTATCAATACTGAGCTCCAACTCGCAGTGTGCATGAATTACAGGTTCCCAGTTAGAATTTTACAGTATCAGGCTGAAATGCTTTTCTCCCCTGGATTGCTTCTCATTGGAGAGGTGTGTTTCAGTGAGGCTTGGAAGGTTTTTTCACATCTTCTACTGTGGTTGCTATTACAATACACTTCAACCTCTTGCTCATTCCATGGAAGATGTCCAAAATGCTAATTCCAGTACTTATATTTCTTGCAAAGGGTTAATGTAATAGGAGTGGTAGGGGTGGCTAATGCTTTATCCCAGCTTACTGCCCCTTCTTTTTCCTGAGGGTGAGCCACAGGGACACACAACAGGGAGGGGAGAGCTCTACCTGAAGAGCCAAGAGCAGCCCCAAGGTGACAGACAACCCAGCAATAAACTGTATTTCTCTCACAGCAGCTGGGCCAAAGTTCAGCTACATGCAAATACTACAAAAAGCTCAAGAGTTGGAAGGTTTTAATTAAAACACACTTCAGATGTGCTCATTTGCTGGCATGATGGAATGCTTTCTGCATCGCTTGGTCCTGGAGGAACAGTCCTGATCAAAGCAAGTAACTAATGGGATTTCCAGCTAGATCAGGACAATAGAAATCACCAGAAGGAAAGCGTTATTATTTATTTATTTTCCTGTTTCTTCGGGCTTGATAATTTTTAAGAATATGGGCTCTGATCAAAAGGCCCTGTACGAATCAGTGCAAAACACCCACTGGCTATGGTGGCGCTGGGTGAGGGGTTTTCTGCTGCAATGCAGCAAGCTGGGGCAATTCATTGCTCTTTGCTGAGAGGTGCTGAGCACTCTGGATTGATCCTGTAAGTGCTTTGGCACGGGCAAGCCTTGGAAAGAGCACCGCTCCGTGGAAATGGATGGAAAAATTTGCAAATTCTCTTACGCATTTGGCAAAATCTGCCCTTGGGTTTTGACCAGGGGTGCTGGGTGCGGCAAGTGTTAGAAGGGGCCTTTTGCTCCTGGCCCCTTAGCTCTGCAGGGCCTTTAAGAGGGAGAGACAACGATGCCTTAAAAGTAGATTTGGAGAATTGGGTGGAAAATGCCAGTGGAGGGCACTAGCACTACTTACTGCCTTCCCAGGAATAATACGCAGTGCAATTGCCCACCGTGCTTCTGCATCCTGCTGTGTAAAACTTGTACATCTTTGTTCTGTAACCCTAAATGAGATGAAAGGAAGCAAAGCTGAATCAGGTAAAAGCAAAAAACTGGGTTTGTCCTCCCTCCTTCAGTTTGCAAGGGTTTATGGGACCCTGTGTGCTATTTCTTCACAACTCCTTTCCAGCTTTCTGCAATCTGCCTGAATCCAAGGAGAGAAAGTGCTGCTCAACCAAGTAGATTATTAAATGTTCTATTTCCTGAGTTGTCTTTCATACAGTTCAGCATTAGTGTACCTTATTATGGGGGACTGATCTGCACCACACCATTATCCTGTCATCTGCAGAGCTCTGCCTTCCCTACAGTGGGTTCCTGCCTTGGATCATTAAACCACGCAGCCCTGTGGTTCTGCCTTGTTCTCTGGGGTGTGGCACCAAAAGCATGAAATTGCTTGCTGACCTTGCTGAAGACTTACAGCATGAGCCTTTAAACACCTGACCATGCAAGGACAGTTTCCACAGAAAGGTGCTCTCACCCAGTTCAGTAAACTGGAAGACTATAACTGCTGAAATTACTGGGATATTTAATTTATTGTACATCACTTTGTACCAGGTGCTTCTTGGCCCCTGCAAGGAGATGGAAAGGAGCTGGAGGATGACTGGGCAAGGATGCACATGAGGGCACAGACCCATCTCCACCTTGTGCAAAATTGCAGACAGCAACTAGCAAAGCTGAGTGTGCATGAAGGACTAAATGACCAGTGCTCTCCACAGAGGTGATGCACCCTCTGCCGTATGTTGGCTGAAGCTTCAAGGGGGACTTCTGCCAGAGTCACATAGCCCTGAGGGCTTTGAGTGCTGTTTGCAACTCTTGCAGAACATCTCTATAAAACAAACCAAATCCCCGTAAAGTAGTCAGGCAGTTGATAATATAGCTTGTGCTCTAATAGCAATTGTGCATCTGTTGTGGCCTCACACTCTTCTTGTTATCTTCTGATTATGGTCAATGAATGAGAACTGCTATTTTAAATTCAGTTTGCACAGTGTCCAGTTCTTCATTTAGAACAAAATATGGACAGTAAATACATGCTCATTATGCAAATGAATGCAGTAAATAAAAGCTCAGCTTTCTTGTGTCCAGACCTGATGGATACAGCATAATTGGAAGGGGTGCCTCATGTCAGTAAATTGCTATTTCATTTCCTAAAACTTATGCACTACCTTCATCAGGGAGATTTTTCAGTGATCTGGTTCGTTGATGGGGAAATGGAGGCATGGAGGTGCGGTGTGACAGGCTAGAGGGCACACACCAGGGCTGGGGCTCTTGCTGCTCCTCTGTCCCTGCTAAGCCCTTCCCATAGGGCTAGAGCCCTAAGATGCACTGGAGGTGTTTCCTAACCTGTTTGCCAAACTAACTTAAGAGCAGATAAGAGACTTGTAAGAGTCCACTGAACTCTTGGGGTTGGGGCTGTTTTTTCTGAACTGGTTTCAGTATTACTGTGGTTTCAGTTTCATTGCAGCATGAAAGATAAAAATGTCAGTCATCAGTGTATTTATCTGAAGCATTTAGTGAGCTAAAGTGTGCTGAATAGCTTGGTGAAAAGTGTGACATGGGGTCTGTTTGCTCCCAAATCTCAACTACAATAGTGAAAGTTCCCTCCTTTCGTCTTTTGCACTGTCTGTCAGGCAAGACAGTCTTTGATCCAAGTCCAGCTGAGTGCAAGGTGTTACCTGCAATACATCTGGTTGGTGAACTGTGCTTTGTCTGCTAAAAAGGAAGTTGTTAATAATGTGGCAGTGTCCATTCCAAGTGGTTGCAAATTCCAGTGCCCAGGTGATTAAATGTGACTAAAATCCCGATCATTGACTTGATATCCAGCAAGAGAGCAATTGATACCTGTTTAGTAAATACAGTTGAGTTTTATTTGGCCTTTGGCAGTAATAGTATTTAGACTGGCTTGGCAACTGTTCACTAATGAAGGTCCAAAAAAAGCACTTAGCAAAATCAAGCGATAGCAGTAATGAAGTGCTAAGGACACTGACACTTTGTTTAGCCGACTGAGAGATTAGCAAAGATTTCAGCGGCTCCTCCTGGTTTCTCTGCCTTTCTTAACTTTTAACATGGATCGTGAGCCCGTCTGCCAGGGACTAGTGAGGGGGCTGCCTCCCAGCCAGGGGCATCACCGCACAGGGCTGTGTCAGGCTGTCCTCTGCTCCGGGTCCCCATGGCTAAGCCCCAGGCAGGTGCTTGAGGGCCTGTGCCAGGGGTTTGATGGAAGAATATCCGAATATCTGAAGTGTGGGGCTATCAGGTCTTCTGCCTCCCTGTCTCCAGCTCCAGCTATTCTATGTCACAGAAGTAATGATGTGCTTCTGGGGACAAGGCATACACGTGGCTCATAAATCACTGGACCATGGAAGTTCTATGCACTTGGCCCTAGTAGGAGGAGTGCTCTGGCATGCACAGCAGCCACCTTCTCACTTTGACATGAGAGTGCTTGAAAACTTCAGAGATGCCACAAGTCAGATGATTTTACAGCTGCTGTTTGGCTGAGTCTAGTAGTGTTTTTCTCTCTGAGAGAAGCAGCAGCTACTTTTCAGAGAGCAAATGAAGCCACCTGTTGGGTTAACTGAGCTTTATTCAGTCCCCGGGCTGCATTGCACAACCTTTAGGGCCCAAAGGAGTCTTTGAAGTACCATTGAATTTCATTGTTAATGTCTCAGTCATTTACTGTGAATGGAAATTTTCACTCGCAGGCATGAATAAACTCTCTAAATTGCAAGAAATAATCCCTCTTAAAGGAGAGTTGAAAGTGGTGTCTTTTAATATAAGAAACCTGGTGCCTAGCTGTACCTAGGACTGTCACAGCTCTTCTCGAAAGCACTGGATTTTGCTCAGTGATAGAAACAAAATAAATCAGATGAAAGGAAAGGAGCCAATGACAGGGTGCTACATGTGTCAGAAAGGAGAGGGAGTGGTGAAGGCAAAGTACCTAATGTGGATGACTTTAATTATGTGGAAGGTGGGAAGATTGACTTCCCCATCCCGAGTGGAGTGTGTGAGAAGATACATTAGGCTATATTCTATCAGAGGTTGATGAGGTCTTCTCAAAGATGTTAGTAGTTACTTGGAAGAAAAAAGGTGCACTTGCTGGCAGTATTTATGAGGGCTTTAATTACGCATCACAGACCGAGTTCCAATTAGAAGGGAAACAGGGGGTGGGAAGAGGAAAGAAAAGATGTACAGACTGTGTTAAGAGCACGATGATAAATCTATGGCTATGGATAACAGTAAACAAGGTAGCTGTACATCCTGGTATCATTTGCACACTTATTTTTTAGGTGCTTGTTCCAACTTCCGTACCACCCCCATCACAAGCAAAATGCTTATAAAGGGGTCAAAGACAGGCTTCCATTACTCATCTTCCAAGATGGAAGGCAAAGAGCATTTACAATTGCTGTGATATAGGGCTGTTACCTTTTTTTTCTTTTTGCTAAATCATTAACCATGTCATAAAGCAGCACTCCAGAAAAGGCAGACAGAGACAAATCACAACATTTGTCTCTGTGCTTGCGTGAACAGTAGAAAAATATTGCTGTCATTAGTGCATCTTTCACATTGCTGTGGGTTCCCACATTTAGAATCATAGTATGGTTTGGATTGGGTTTGCAATATCCTTGTTAAAATCTCACCTAACCAGCTTCTTACCCAGATGACCATTGATGTCCATTTATTTTAATGTCAGGAGGTAACACTGGAAGGGGAGATGTATAAATTGCTCAGCACTGGCTTAATTCCGTTCCCACTGTAGTCAACCAGGGACTACCATTTATTTCATTGCAAGGGCAGCACCTCCATGTCTGAGTGGCTTTGGCACAACTGTCTCATTGCATCCTTCTCACGTGCCTCTGAAAGAAGTTTTTCTGTGGTCTTTACTTGTGGTGTAAGCTGTTTGCAAGTATCTCCGCAGATGATGCAGGTAAGAGGTTTTGTCTAACAATGTCAGCCTTACACACTGGGAATACTTTGGATCTTATGGTCTTGTAATTAAAGTAAAGGTAAGTCTGCAAACAGTTCATGACAGACACAGAAATTCTGGCTGAAGAATAGCAGGAATTAGCTAGTGAGATTGCTTTCATTTCAGGTAACATCATTCTTCCCACTGATTATTCAAAGGGTTAACAGTGTTTCTTAATAGTGGTGAAATGGCTTCAATGAAGCAGAGGCAGTACTTTAGCAAATGGGAATGTTTTCTCTTCTTTAATTCCATGATCACACTTGGAAAGCTAGAACAGATCAAAGTAAAAAACTCCCCTATCTTTGGTGTTGTCAAAAACAAAATCCTTGTTTATTTAAAAGTAACTATGTCAGGAGAAAGGTATGATGAAGTATAATTGCCAAATTCTTATTTGGTAATGAGTATCTTGTAGCCATCTCAAAGCTATTAAGAAACAGGCATAATTGCACATAGGATGCATATATTTATCATGGAAGTTGGCACTTCAGACAATTAGGAAGTATGTGTAGCTTTGCTGGATGCTGCACAAAGATTAATCTAGTTTAGGAGAGTTAAGAACCCGTCAGAGCTGCTCCCATCATCCAAGAATTTGTACCATCAGGTGGTATGAGAGCACTTGGAGAGGCACCAGATGGTTTCCATAGCCATGCTGCAATAATATTGTGGGTCCCTGATATTCTTGCATTTACAGAGGTTTCCCTGTTGCTGGCTGCAGTGTTCACCTCTGCCTGTTTTATTTACACATTGTTAAAAAAAAAAATTGGTCAAGTAGGAGGCAGTAGTGTTCCATTTGTACTCTGCTGTGCAGGGTGTTTCTGTGTGCCAGCATTGGAGGAAGGAAACCTGGGCTCCAGGGAACCACTGAGAAGAGGCTTGTCCATGAAATAACCCCAGACACATGTCACAGGCACAGGGCTCTGCCACCTTAAATGAAGAAGTTATTGTTGGAGATTAAACATGTTCTCTTGTCAGCCCATCAAAGAAAGTATAGGCGTAGTGCAGAAACAAGCAAGTCTGGAAGTAGCCAGAGGAAGAGGATTTTCAGTAAAAGATCATAGCTAGAAATTCAGCACTTAGAGCTTTTTAATTAAATGTGTTTGGGAAGGGATGGACAAAGAAGATCTCAGAGAAGAGATTGTTTCAGCCACAGGCCTAAAGCTACCACCAAAGATGAAGGTGTTAACTGAAGTAGAAGGTGTTAACTGTGAACATCGCAGTGCTTTGCAAGTGACATGAATGTCCTTCCTGCACATTTTATAGGGTGCAAGAGAGAGTGAAGTGATTTTTCCCAAGATGACCCAACAGGTCATAAGCAGGGCCAGGAAGAGACAGAAAGTCACCAGGGTCTAGTGGCACTATGCTTCACTGGAGTCAAGGTGGAGCCATAAAATTAATATAGTTCATTCATGTCCTTCCCTTTTCCCTCATGTTTCTTGACAACTTTTTAGAGCTCTGCACAGGAATACAGGGTTAGGGACTGAATCTTGGTGTACATCCGAGTCCTTCCTCATGAAAACTGCTGAACAGTTACAAGACCATAGATAGGATCTCTTCCAAAATGGAAGAGTATATTTTTTTCTGTGTTAATCTGCAGCTGACCATAGGTCCAAGTGGTCTTTTGTTTCATTCATTGCTTTGTTTAATTGAGCACCTGGAGGGTTATATTATGTTTTGCCTTCCCTTAGTGGATTGAATTATTTTCTTAGTTGTATGGAAGCTACTTCTGATTAAGTACTCTGGTGCATGAACATATAATCATTTTTCTTTTCATTATTTGAACTATTCAGTGTCTTGCAAAACTGCTTTTTTCCTCACATTCTGAAAATCCCTTTACCCAGGTCATTCAGTATATAGTCATAGGGTCTGATTTGACATGCCTTATTACTGAGGAAAAGATGAAGCAGAGGACACCAGATTTATTATTGGGTCACTGACTGAGATATTTTTCGAGTTCCCAGAGCTTTATCATAGTGACCATCCTGGGTCTTGTCAGTAAAGAGATGATCTTGAGAATTAGATCACTGAGATTATAATATACTGCTGTGTTAAACAAGATTCATGGTCAAGAGAGGATATGGCATTTACTGTCCCTTTTAAATGTCACATCCAGATTTCAAAGGCCAAAGTCTCAGAATAAACAAAGGAGAACACAGCTGGCTCAAGCAGCTTTAAAATGAGCAACATCCCAATCATCCAGTGGAAGCTTGTGGTCTGTATTTATGCAGCAGATACAAGACTAAGCACCCACTGGAAACCCTGCAAGGTTGATAGCAGTGTCTTTCTTGAGATACGAGGTAAGATGTGCCTATGTGGTCAGCATTTCTTTCATTTAGCAACAGAAGGTAGTAATGTGAAGTTCTTATCAGAGTGATGCACAAGAAGTTAGACAGGCATTAACGGCTTGAGTAATTTTGATTGGAGTACAGTAAATGAAGTGATTGAATACCACATGAAGTAATACGTCTCTGCAAGCAGTTGCTTGGCAGCTGTAATACTGGATGGGATTTTTTTTCCTCTTCTCTTAGCTATGTAACAGTTGGAGTGGATGATAACAGTGAGAAAAAAGTATTTCCACTTTCTCAAATGCATTCCTCACTGGTAGAAACAGCCCTATGGGAGGGTAATCCATGGAGCTGAATTCTGCATACTGTAGTGCTATACCGCATAAAAATCCATGTGGACAGTTCCCACTGATCAGATGTGATAGTTCAGTATCTGTAGGCTTTTTAAAATCAGGCTGTTTTTATAATTTTTGTAGACTGATAAGTGTTGCCAAATTGCTTGGAAATTCACTGACAGTCTTCAAGAGACATTCAGTTTTAAAAAGTACACTTTATGCATACGTCCTTACTTAAGACTTTTCTTGATTTTTTTTTTTCGGGGTGGCTCATTGAAGTGTTCATGTGTGTATAGATATATTTAAAAGTGTCCTTTTCTGGTTTGTTTTTCAGGTTCTTAGCAAGTAACTGTTGTATTGATTTATTTTTTTTAATATACTTTTTATCTTCAGTACCAATTTCTAGAACAAAGTTCAGTTGTCTCTTAAAATGTTCTATTTTTTTAGCCAAGTGGCAAGATGGGCAGTATTGCAGCAAGTCGCTACATAGTGAAGTTTGGTAATCTGCCCCCAGGATTGAATTGTTATTGATTTAAAGGAAGATTAAAAGTCAGTGGTGTTTTGTGGGAGGGCTAAATGATCTCTTCTGGCCTTAAAATTTAGGTATATTGATTTAAAATTATCTCGGTTTACCTGCTGCCTATAAATTTGCAAATTCAAGTTAAATGAACATAAAACGCGTTCTGGTTGAGTCCAGTGTGTTTGTACTGAGTTTTAACTAAACCATTTTAAATATTGTTCTTTTTAATTCTACTTAACTATGTATAGTTTTCTTAGAGTACTTCTCGTTTTGGGAGCAGCAGTCTAGAAACATTTGTATACATCACTGTAATTAAATCCTCATGCAAATCCAAGTCTTTGTTATTCTTGCATTCACTGCAGTGACCTTGATAATGTGAATGCTTCACCTTTGCTGCTCCTTGGAAGGCAGTCCTGTGAAAATGGGATCAATTACATGCATTGCTAGGATCCCATTTTCAATACCACTGAATTAAAAACAGAGCTAGTTAATGGGCTTTCCCCTTGTATAACAAGGGTCAGGGGGAATGAAAAGAGGAGAATAGAAACTGAGTTGTTTGAGAGGAGGTAATCTCTGTTTTGTTTCTGCCATAGATTAGGAATGATCGATTATCGTGTCAGAAGGCGAGGAAGCTAATATGCCCCTGAATCTACACGTAGTTATTTAATCATCCTGCCTGATGCATAGCATTCATCATTCACGTTTTTAATGCCGCTTACTGTTATCATCTCACATTTATGCTGGGAACATTTAAAGAGATAAAGTCATCCTGATAGGCAACGTCCTGGGGAATAGAATAGTGGAGAACCTATACGGTTCGACTGTTGGCTCTTCAGTCTAAGTGGCTGGAGCCCTGGCTCGATGCAAACTGTTGTACATGTCTGACTGTGGATGGCTCAAGTCATCATCTGAAGGAAAACCTTAGTGAACTCCCATCTGTACTGGGAGGGTAGTTCTCAGTGGTGCTGTAAGCTATTTTTTTCCAAGAGCAGGTGGGAAATAATGTCATTACACACCTGTGAAGAATACAGGCAAATGCCTGTGAGCACCTGGTATTTGTGCTCTAGTAGGCCACCTAGTAAGTTCTAGTAGCCACCCCATCCTGTCACTTGCCTTGTTTGGATTACTTTTAGGCATCTTCAAGGCACAATTTCAGCCAGCCACTAGGCAAAATAAGCACTTGCAGCATGAAGGTCAATCAAAGGAGAGTCGTAAATGTCCAGGGTGATACCAAACAGGGGAGTGTTTTATGTATTGCATGTATGAAGACATGCATATATGTATTTTAATTCCTCACTAAAGTTTTTGGTGGTCTAGTCCACACACTGAATAAAGATGAAGATGAAAGATGAGGGAGTTGGAAGGACTAGGGCACTTCCTTAGGTCTATCCAAGTCATTCCCTGGTCCAAGTTGGAGAAGAGAGCCAAGAAACTCCTATGAAGGAGGAATCCACAGTGACTGATGTTGAAATCCCCTTTTCTCTTCTAGCAGTTACAAAACTCAGAGGAAGTGAATGACCAGTATAAGGAGAACTTACCAAAACCAGATCTGTAGTCCTATTACAGTGGTTGTGAACCAAAAGAGGAATCTGGATGCAGTGAGACTTGTTTTGCCTCCATCTTTCTATAATGTCACAGGAATGCTGAATGACACAATGTCACCAAAGCCTCAAGATGCATTTGAGAGTGCAGCTGCACAAAAGCTTACTCTGAAGCAGTAAGTTGCTTGAGTCCTGTAAGCCTCTACCTAGCCATATCTAGGAATAGTGAAGCTTTTGTTTCACAGCCAGGAGGTAGATGGATCTAAAATGTGGATTTGTGGCACATCTTTTTCCCCTGGTGCTTCAGAGAGTGGCACTATCTACTAGAAATGAAAGTCAAAAAGGCAGAGAATTTCCACTCTGCTATCCTGCGTGCATATATCTTGCCTAATTTTTTTTAGTCATACACACAAAGCAGTGAAAAATATTATCATGGTAGGACCAACCACCAACCAGTGTTGATTGTGTTAAGCATAGTGTTGTATAAAGCAACCTGTTTGACCAGAGTTCTGATGGTGTGGAAAAACTAAAGACGTGCATTTATGCATTGCATGGGCAGCTACCACTTGAAACACCTGAAATCTCTGTTGGGACCATTTAGCTTCTGAACGGCCATCCCACTCTTAGATGCTCAGACTATTTTCCTGGTACCTGATCTCCAGAGCCTGTGGTAACCCAGTCGAGTAGGCAAGGGCTTAGGACATATCCTGTCAGCAGTAAAGGGAAAAAGTGGGCTAGAGAGTCTCCATAGTCTGTAAATTGGGTTTTCTTGTCAGAAATGTTCTGGTGCATTCTTGAGTTTGTCTCTAAACCCTTTTCAACACCTTCATAAACTAACTGTACTGAAAAAACCTGCTGTGTTTTGTCAGAAGAGAGTCTGTATTTGCTTCCTGCAGGAAAGTGATGCCTCTGTGGGGTGGGTGAGTCAAAAGCCATGCTTTCATATGCAGCTGCATTTATCCTATTCAAAAATTAGATGTTCATCCTGAGCTTTGTGTTGCTCAGTCAGTTGTGATCTCTGCAGTTTTGCCTCAGCAAAGCCATTTTGCCCAGCACTTGTCTTTAAACACACAACTAGTGCTTCTACTTGGAAACATAAGTTGGAGACAGTTATTAAAATATGAAAATAAGCCTTTGCCATAAATTTCCCTGTAATTTTCCTTTTTGTCACTCACATAGGGTTTTTGTTCCATGTTTGAGCTCAGCGTGATATCAACAAGTTGCTTGTGATTTAAATAGAAGAAGCCAGCTGCCAGGAGTAATGCTTGCAGGTATTCCTTCTTTTCTTTATTTGCCTTACAGCAGTGCCTTCAGGCCAAAGCAAAGATTGTGCTGGCAGCATCTGAGTACTTATTTCCTCCCCCTCAAATCTATACAGATAAAGGAATTACCACTATCTTCATTGCACAGGTAACAGTAGGGAAAAATGAAGTGACTTGCCTATGGTGATGCTAGGAGTGTCTGGCAGAGATGGAAAGCAAAGTGTTATTTCTTCTGGTCTTATGCTTTAATCCCAGTGCCATCCTTTTGTGTGACCAGCCACTTTGAACGATTTAGATTTTTCCGTAACATCTCCTGGCACAAACGTGCCAGCTGGTAAATGGCACTAAATGTATGTCTCCTGGATCTCTGCCTTTCAAGATCCTTTTTATCACTCACCTTATGATACCCAGCTACCTTTGTAGAGCCTTGTGCCTGGAAGGATCTCAGGATGTGCTCATCTAACCTGCTTTAGAACTTCCGTAGGCAGAGATGCCAGAGGTTCACTGGATGATTTTTTTCCAATGCTTGTCCTCAGAAAGCTGTACCTAAATTTAATACTGTGCTTGTCTTGCTCCAGAGACAGCAGCCTTTTACTTATTTGAAGACTCATGTTCTCTTTCAGTCTCTTTTTCCCCAGGACAGAACAGTCCCTGTTCATAGCTTTCTCAACTTGTGCTTTTTCTCCAATTCCCTCTTGGATTCCCTCAAAATGCACTGTGTTTTTCCTGACATTCAAAATGGGCACAGTGTGGAGCTACCAACTCCCTCAAGCACTCTGCCCTTCTCCCCAAGGACTTCATAAATCACTTTACCTACTAGGAAGCCTACTAGGAAACTAGGAAGACTTAGCAAGGCAAACAGCTCTAGAGAAGGTGCATTCCGTAGCAGAGCAGGGAAACAAGAGATACAGAAGGGTTTGCTGAGCCAGGGAAACCCCAGGGGAGTGCCGAGACCCACTAGGAGCCCACAACTTGTACAAGAGGGCTGATGAGTGGGCAGGGCCAAGAGTATCCACTACCAAAAAGAGCAACCTTAGGGAGAACTGTCAGCAATCAGGGTGGGCAAACAGGGCATGGTGTGGGAGTTTGTGCAGGAGGGCGCACAGGGAGGTCACATTGCACTGACTTGAAAGGGAGAAGAATCTCAATTCATCCCACTCCTACCTGTTTGATGTCAGAGCCAACAAGAGATGCCCAGAACCTGGAGAGGGATCAAAGCTCAGCAGGAGATCACCTGAAGAGCAGCACAAATGCATTCCAGCCAGTCCAGCCAGTAAATCGGCTTTGTCAATGTCCCAACTTAAATGCCTCTATGCAATCACATGTATGGGAAATAAACAAGAGGAGTTAGAGACGTGTATGCCTGTGACCTTATTGGCATCACAGAGATGTGATGGGATGGCTTCTATGTCTGGAGTGTTGGAATGGAAGGCTACAGGCTCTTTAGGAAGGAGAGACAGGGGAGATGAGATGGGGAGTGTTGCCCTCTATGTCAGTGGCCAGCTGTAATACATGGAGCTCTGCCTAGGGATGAAAGAGGAGCTGACCGAGAGCTTATAAATCAGGATTAAAGTGAGGGCAAGAACAGATGACTTTATGGCAGGGATCTGCTACAGGCCACACAACCAGGAAGATCAGGTGAATGAGGCCCTCAGTAGACAGATAGGAAATGCCTCTTGTTCACAAGCTCTGGTCTTCATGGGGGACTTCAACCACCCTGATATCTGTTGGAGGGACAACACAGCAGGGCACAAGCAATCCAGGAGGTTCCTGGAATGTATTCATGACAACTCTCTTCTCCAAGTGACAGAGGAGCCAACAAGAAGAGGTGCTGTGCCTTGTTCTCACCAACAAGGAGGGACTGGTGGGGAATGTGAAGCTCAAGGGCAGCCCAGGCTGCAGTGACCACGAAATGGTGGAGTTCAAGATCCTTAGGGCTGCGAGGAGGGTGCACAGCAAGCTCTCTACCCTGGACTTCTCTGAAGAGACCAAAGTCTGCTCTCCTGATCTTCTTGGTAGAGTACTGTGACATGAAGCCTCCAAAGGGAAGAGAGACCCAAGAAAGGTGATTAATATTCAAGGATCACCTCCTCCCAGCTCAGAAACAATGCATCCCAGAAAAGTGAAATTCAAGGCAAAAATGCAAAACATAGATGAAAAAAGATCTTGGACAAAACCAAACACAAAAAGGAAGGCTACAGAGGGTGGAAGCAAGAACAGGTAGCCTGGGAGGAATACAGAGAGATTTTCTGAGCAGCCAGAGATAAGGTTAGAATTAAATCTGACCAGGGACATAAAGGGCAACAAGAAAAGCTTGTATAGGTACATCAGTGATAAAAGGAAAACTAGGGAAAATGTGGACCCTCTCCAGAAGGAAACAGGAGACCTAGTCACCTGGGACAGAGAAGCTTGAGTTACTCAATGACTTTTTGCCTTGGTCTTCACCATCACTGCTCCAACCACAGTGCCCAAGTCACAGAAGGCACAGGCAGGGAGCATGAGAATTAAGAACCACCCACTGCATCCAGCTCTGATACTGCCAACATAAGGACATGGACCGGTTAAAGAGACTCCAAAGAAGGGCCATGAAGATGATTAGAGGGCTGGAGAACCTCACTTACGAGGACAGGCTGAGAGAGTTGGGATTGTTCAGCCTGGAGAAAAGAAGGCTCCAGAGAGACCTTAAGGTAGCCTTCCAGTACCTGAAGGGGCCTTACAGAAAGCTGGAGAGGAACTTCATACAAAGGCCTGTAGGGATAGGACAAGGGGTAAAAGCTTTAGAAGAAAAGAGGGTAGATTCACACTAGATATAAGGAAGAAATTTTTTATGATGATGGTGGTGCAGCACTGGAACAGGTTGCCCAGAGACATTGTGGCTGCCTCATCCCTGGAAGTGTTCAAGGCCAGGCTGGATGAGGCTCTGAGTAACCTGGTCTGGTGGAAGGTGTCTTTGCCCATGGCAGGGGGGCAGAAATAGACGATCTTTAAGGTCCCTTCCAACACAGACCATTTTACAATTCTGTGAAGCTGCTGCTCTTCTTCCTTCCTTCCAAAGGGGCATTGCATGCTCCTATGTTTCACATTGCAAAGGTTGTTCCTTAGGAAGCTTGAAAGTACACAAATTTCCCTTGGTAGTATCAGGAGGTGTTTTCCCAAGCACCTGTAGTAAACTTTGATCTGTGCTGACTTTGCTAGTCAGCTTCATCTCAGTGCTTGGAACATGAGATTTTGGGGCTAACAGTGCCTATGGTCACACTTGAGTGCCAAAACACTAGGAAGGATACCTGGGTTGGCAGCAAGGATGAAATCTGTTAGATTTTGTCTCTACTTGTCTGCCATTTCCCTTAAAAACAGTAAAAACCTGGACAAAGTTTGCCCTGATCCAGAAAAGCCACTGTCAGTCTAAAACCAAGGACAGGGTAGGAGTGGGCTTATGGATCACATGTATATATACCCACAGGTACATAAACCTTTCCATTTCAGCTCTAATAATTTTGAGATTTTACCGTTCTAGGTTTTTGTTCTAATATTACCTATTTCATGTATTTTCATTTGTTTTTAAGAATTTTATTTCAAGCCTTCTGGTCTTCATTGGGGAACTTACTTATGGAAAAGGTCTGGACTGTGGTTCTGCAAAGCTATGGCCAGCTCAGGGTCCTGTCAAAGGTGGTGAGCTCATGCTTTTCTTCCATTTCTGAATGAGAGGTGTCAGAAGAACAGTGGCAGTGTCAGAAGGGGCCAAATACCATAGAAAATCCAAAACAAGCTACAATGGGAGTTAGGGATTTGCCTGTTCTTCCCTCTGACCTGCTGCACCTCTTCAGTAGCTGTTCTTCAAGTGGAAACATAAGGAATTTATTTGTCTGCCTCTGATTTCACTAGAGTATTTAGTAATTTGACTTTAACATTAGAATTCATCAGCAAGACTGATTGCTGTATCATACAGAGTGGCAGGCTTGGCAGAGAAGGAAATTTCCTCTGCAATTTAAAAACAGTCCATGAATTTGCTGGGTTTAGAGTTTGATAGCAGCTGGAAGAAGGATGCATCAAGTCTTGTATGAAGAAAGAAGCCAATTTAGAAATTAAGAAGGTGACTTATGGTAGGGAGCAGGGATACGCATGTTTCACGTTTTATTCAATATCTTTGTTTTGGTTTTGGTTTGTTCTTATTGGCATGTGATTTTAAAAGGAAGTTTTTGCTTAAATGCAAGTAAGATATTAGTTTGCGAATTATAGGAGAGGTGCTGGTAAGTGTGCTGGAGGCTAGTTGATAAATGTACTCAATAATGAGAATTCTACAGCGAAATGCTGAACCCCATGGCTATGATCCAGTCAAATGCTGACAGCAGTGGTAGTGCTCATGCGCTTAAAATTAAGCATTTTCCTAAAGTGCTTTGATGAATCAGAACCAAAGTCCTTATCACCTTGCTAGAAGTGAATTTATTACAGTGTTGTGAATCAATAGTATTTATTCTTAGGCTTCATAACTAAACCACTAATGGAATATAGGGAAATTACAGTTTTTCTGTGGCACGAAGGAATCTGGCTCTGGTCTTAACCACAAACTGTTCCCCAGCTTTGAGAAAAAGTTACTATCTTTATTTCCAGAGGGCCTAGAAAAGCAAAATCAGGTATTGGAATTCCCTGTGGATCTGCACAAGATATTTCTTCATGCCTCTCTTCCTTGCTCCAACAACTCTTCATCCCAGATAGGTGTTTGCCTTAGGGGCAAGCACCTGCTTGGGACATCAGGGAGGCCTTTTTTTCTTGAGCAAAGGCAAACTGTGATACCCTAATGTCTCCCTCTCCCTTCTGAGGATCAGCATAAATTGAAGCTTAATAGGAACTAACTGTGCAGGACTCAGGGCTGATGCTGCTGTAAATACAAATGAATATATGTTAGGCCTGACAATTGGAAAGAAATTTCCCAAACAGTGAGATATGGCCAGAGCCAGTCTTGCCTGGCCAGTTTTTTTAATTATTTTTCCAAACAACCTGTAGCTTTATGAAGGGGGTTTTGGACCCTGCAAAATACGAACGAGTGTTTGCAAGCCTTCAGGTTTCAAGAGAAAAAAATTACCTCAATTGGTGTTACAGAGTACAGAGGATTCCTCAACAACTGAAATACCAGGACATTTCTCTACATCCCAATAGTGGGCATTTCCAGTAGTGGCTGTGCTAGTTAGCTCACAGTATCTGGAGATAAACTATTGCTAATGCCATTATTCTAGTTTACAACTTTTGAGATTGCTGGTCAGGGGAGAGGGATCCTAATACCTGCAGTTTTCTCTTTTGGTATCTGATCATGTTTTCTTCAAGCCTCATGCCTGCAAACCATGTGAATCTGCAGGCAGCTTCCATTCTTTAAGAGTATGCGTCTCTCATCCGTGATTGGCAGGAGTCAAAAGTATGTCTGTAGAACTCTGTAAACAGAAGGCAAATAGAAAGAATCCAATTTATTTTTGGAAACCATGTGTTTTTAAGAGTCTTGTCAAAGATTATGTGGTTTTTTTGAGATGGCAGCGATATATGATATGTTCCAGCTCTGTTGTATATGGGGTGGTGCACACATGAGGAATGACAAGGCAGTCTTACCCCAAAGGCTCTGTAGTTTAGTCCCTAGTTTTTGTGATGTCTTTAAACTCTGCTTGTAATCCTGTTGCAATTGTAACATATGATAGCCCTGACACAGGGTAACTTCATTAGGCTAGATTTTTTTAAAAACTATTTGCTTGCTTTGTAAGTGTTTTTTGGAAACATTCATACAGTCAGCAACAGGGCATACAGAAAGGAGTGCCAGAGGTGAGATGTTGCTATGGCTTCCTGTGTTGCCTCCACAAAAGTAGGTGCTTCAGTGAGTCTTAGCAATATTTTGCTCAGGCAGAATATTTTGTGAATGACAAAGATTGCTTTGGCTTCATCCACTGTCCTTCGAGGAGTATGTGTTGAGCCCTGCTTTCTTACAATTAACACAGTATTTTAATTAAATGGTAAAGACTGTATACAAACATTTAAAGCTGTGCATTTTATTGTTTTCTTAATTTATGTGTCAATAATTAGTAATTGGTCTTAAAAACAAAGGAATTTTATAGATACATTTTTATAACACAAGGTATTGCAGCAAGGATTTGAGTAGTGATTTTTCACGTGCAGTAAGGCTGCTCTCTTGCTATTTCTTCTTTGAATACCATTTTACAGGGGTAGCCAGATATCATGGAGTGTTGGCTAGTCACTGTGCTGTTTCTCTTGCAGCCTCCTCCAGGAGATACTCAGAGAAAAGGTGGCCTTGAATTACTTGAATTTAGTGTGAACACACCTCTCCTTCCCTCAAACGTAGTGGAATTACTGCAAGAATAAGATATTGGGGCACAATAAATCTTGGAAATCTGAGACAGCACTGATGCATAGTCAGGCATATCTCCTGAGCTGTTACACAGATCAGAAATAAGAGATGAGCCATTATCCCTGTGCTAATGCAAATTGCATGCAGATTACTTCTGTTTTCTCTCTAATGTGAATATGAATTGAAGGGCTCTTTTTCTAGTTTGTGTCTTTGAACTCATGAGCACTTCTCTGTAGTGGGGCTGCTGGTAATTAAAAGTGTTGGGTTAGTAGTGTCCACAAAACCACAGTGTCTACACTACTCTCTTTACCTTTAGCAAAGATACTTTTCTAGTATCTTAGGTCCAGGGATTAGAAGCCTAGAGAGAAGTTATCTGAGGAAAGCTTTGTCAAAGAATGAACAGATGCTCAAGAGAATTAGACACAAATTAGGGTTTCACTTTTCCTGAATCCAACTTTCTGTCCAGCTGGGAAGCAGCAACATCTTGGGAGCACCTTGGCTGTGACCAACTTGGGCATCGTGTCCTGTTGCTGAGCTCAAGGAGCCGTGTTGAATCTTTTAGGAACTGCGGTGGGAGCCACCTGAAAGATTGCCCCTTTTCAAATTAGATAGAACTGGTTCCTTGGGTTAGCCATGGATTCATATAGAAAAATGGGGCCCTGCCTTCTGTCAGGGCCCCTGAGTGCTTCAGATGGGTTACTCTCTCCTCTGACCTCTTTTGTTTCAAGATACACATCAGGGCATCTCAGGTTTCAGAGGCATTCAAAAGGGTGGTAGATAACAGAGACTGCAAATATATCTAAGATCTGGCACTTACAGGTGGTCATCATGGTAGGTAGAAGATGTGAAGAAACATTATGTATTTATTGACAAAGAAATTTGAAGATTGTGTTTTCATTTTGATATTTGATGTATGAAAAGGACCAGCATAAAGTCCCCATCTACTCAAGAGACACCTTGAAAAATCGTGCAAAAGAAGATGATCTCCATATATGAACCATATTTTAGGATTAGGCTCCTATTCGGCAAGGTGTTTGGATTTAATCTAATCATGAGGCTAAAATTTACTTCCTTGCACTATTTAGAACCTGTGCATGATTGAAATCCCATGAAAGACCTCAGATACAGTTGAAAAATCATTTAATGCTACTTAATACAAGGACCTTTCATTTCCTGGACTTAGTTTTCGGAAACATTGGCAAGCACCTGAAAAATTGTGGCCCAACCTTTTTGTCTAACTAGCCAGCCACAGTTTGCAACTACTTGTTCTCAAGGTACGAAGAGTTTGGGGTACACTTTGGGATATTAACAATTGCAACACAAAAGTCAAGTTATGACTCAAATGCTAAGTTCTGACCCAGGCATAATATCCACAGTAAAAGTACTCTTAAGGGAGCTATCAGGTGCTTTTCTAAAAGTCTGTAGTTTCTGTTTTAACTAATGCATCTGTCTTGTTTAAAATGAACATACTGCTTGAAGCCGCTTGCAATTTCACATGCCTTTAGTGTGACTTGGTGAATAATCCAAGTCTTGCTCCAAATTCTGAAGTCACCAAAGGCCTGAGAAAAAAAAAAGTCAACAATTCCATTAATTAGAAACTGAGTGAAAAATTGCAATATACCAGGCTTTTGAAGTGACACCAGAATTACTTCTCTTGTTGTTATTCTTCTGATACAGGTTTCATTTGCTTCAATTAAACCTGGTTTTATTAGGTGTATTAATGATAACATAACTGTTTGGTTATATGATGACAGGTGAAAGTATTGATTTAATCAAAAGCATGAATTGGACTTTTAAATCTTCTGGCATAAATTCGGACTGCAAAGAAACATGGCATCACATGGAGGGAGGAGCCCCAAGGTGTATTAAAAAGTCTGATGTGTAGATCTCAGACGTTCGCTCATACAAGAATATATGTACTCATGGTAAACGAAATTGCAAACACATGAAAATCCATAGCATAGATGTCTATAAAAAGTGATGCTTATGTCTCTAGACATCTGTGTCATAGATGTCTGTAAGAGTAACCAGGGCAGAGACGGGAGCCGTAGGATCTTCCTCTTTGATGCCTTAGTTGTCTTTGAAAAAACCCAAATACCCCGAAGGCCAAAGGAAGTAGAGGTGCCAGTCCCTTTGCCCACATAAATAAGCATCTCGTTGTGGGCTACTCTGGGTTGCTCTGAGTGAGGATCTGTCCTGGCAGAAGTTAAAGCTGATTAAAAGTCTTGGGCTGATGGCTTGTCTTTTGCACTGAGGGTGAAAGGAGTTAGTTTGTTTGGGTTTGCGGATTTTTTTATCAGAAGTGGAGAACTTCACTGGCTGTGGGGCTGAGTGAGATGGGGAACTGTTAGCTTTTGGTTTTGCCAGAGTGAAAAATACTAAGGCAAAAGTAACGGGTGGAGAGAGCATTAGATAGACCATGAAATGTAGAAACTGGATTATTTGTTTTATCTTGGTACAGTGGTCATTCACCTGATAACATTAGTTTCTCTTAAAATATAATTAGCATTTTATTCCACTAAGCATTATTGTGTGTTAGACATTAGTGGGACACAGCAAGGTATGTTGTAAATATGGAGTTTGGTGCCTAGATGGCTAATTCAGTTCTAATGTCATTATTAAAGGTTGCAGAGGAACAATGTCCTAAAATGTCTGTTCCTCATGAACTAATCTCCTGTAGTTATTCAGATGTGACTAATGATGCATCTTCTGCAGAAACTTCAATTTGTTTATTTGGTATGTACCCTTATTCTTCTTGTGAAATGTTAGAACAAAAAGATAGAATCAGTTTTCTATGCTTTTCTTTGCTTCCTGATTAATTTTTGGTCTCAGGAAAGCAAAAATGTACATTAGCAATTTCACACCTTGTTACATCTTCTGTTTGCTTTCATCACACGCGTGGCTGTTTTCATAAATAGCAAACATAAACATAAATGATGTAATATCCCTCTTTGATCTTCAGTGTGTGGCTGAGAAATTAACGCATATGTGCACATTACTTGTAAAGCAGCGTCAACAATTCACGATGTACATTCACCTTTTGTAGTGTCAAGGCAGGAATTTGAACAAGACTTCTGTCTGCTTACATAAGAAACATGAGAATTATAGCTTTATGTATCTTGACTCTTACGTGAATATATTTTTTGAAATGTTCTACTTCAAATGGAAGGGTTCTGTGGCTTGACTTCTTTCTGTTAAGAGGATGCTGCCCTTGCAGACTCAGTGACCTTTGAAAAGCGAGTCTCAAGTAATCCTTTTATTTCTCTGAGATCATATAGCACAGTATCCAGTTGCAGGCTTTTAAGATGGAATGATTGCAGACTTTGTCCACTTGCCTGGATTGGATTACATTTTGTTTGACAAAGAAAGCTAAAATACTTATACCTTCCTTCCTTCGCTTCACAGCATTGTGATCTCTGTGCATTCAGGATGCAGAGTAGTTGCTATATCATGCCAGCAGTGCTGGGATTTATTGAATTTACTTAATTGGCCTTTATCTCACGGTTACACTTTAACGCTTCTTTTGAAGGCGATTCAAAAAGGATAGGGTTACTCCTTTTCTAATTTACTTTGAGAGTTGTGTTACTCATTTTCTTATCTTCCCTCCATTTCCCCGTAGAGCAGAGCATTCTGTAGAGCCACAATTGAACATGTTAGAGACTTGCACACCAGGAGATTTAAGTCCATGATGTTGTTAGCTAGCCAAGCTTTGTGCAAACTGCTTTTTAAAGAGAATGCTCTGTTAAAGGAGTGTGGGAAGTTTGATGATTGTTTTTGGGTGACTGGGGGTCTATTTTGTGTTGTACTATGCTGGTGCGCATGAAGGAGAGCTAAACTGCCCTGAACCTCCCAGGGAAAGATTTTGCAGCAGAGTTTGGAATCACTTGCATTGTTTTCTTGGTTTTAAAGCACTTGTGAGCCTCGACCCTATAAACACTTCAGGAAACCTCAACAGAGTGGAAGAAAAGTCCATTATCTGGTCCGGCAGTTTTGATCCTGGGAATTGGATGGTTTTCACCTTCCTGAGAGGCATTCAATACCAGAGAAGCCTGAGGTCTCCCGTCCATGCACTTCTCAAATTTGCTTTTACTAATAGTTTAAAAAGGTTTAATGCTCAACACTGACTTTCTCTGTCCTGCCAGACCTCTACTGCCAGCTCTGTAAGCATGGAATGGGTGTTGCAGGGATTTGGGGGCAATGGAGAACAGTCCCAGAGGGCATAGGTCCCTTTTTCTGAGTACTTTGGTGGCTCCACCCCCTATCTGTAGCATCTAAGTGATCAGTATGGTCTCTTTAACTAGGACTGTAGAACCTTCTGTTATTTGGCACAATCACCACACAGTGAGACTGGTTTTCCAATGCCTCTGAAAATCATGTAGCTTCCTTGCATTAGAAGGAAACTTCTTACAGTTTTAATGGATCTCCCTACTCGTTATGTCTTCTGTGAGCTAATACATCTGACCATACACATGTGCACGGACCACATATCTCACACACACAACTCAGCTTGTTGTGCTCATGAATGCACAATGCGTATTTAGGCACCTGGGTTAATTAAGTAAAGTTCTGTGTCAGATTAGCAGTTTGTACTTAGGTTGTTATTTGCCTTCACGTAGCCCAAAAACTTGTAGAGGATGTCGACCAGGGGTAAGGTGACTTTTGCAGATGAAAATTTGTTGACGATCACTGTACAGCGCCTGCATAAATAATATGATCATCATCAAATCAAGGTGGTTTTTACTCACTCAGTGGAGCAGTTGCGAGCACAGTGGTGGATGCACAACTGACAGGCAAACGTTGTCTGTGCAGCCTGATGCCAGCTCTCCAGCAGAAATCAATATGGAAATGGCCAACACCTTTCAGGATCCTCCAAGAGCCAGTCTGGGGAAGGATTAGTAAACAGGAGTGAGAAAAACTGGGCCTGAAGCAAGACTGAGGTGCAGGAATTTGCATTAAGAGAAGTCTTGCTACTAACCTTCAGTCCAGAAATAATTGTCTGGAGCTCTTCCCTTACTTTTTGGCTTAAAATCAGACCTGGAAAAATTAATTTATTTATTGTCTTTATTTTACTTGATGTGTTGGGAGTTTTTTTAGTATTAAGATAATTAGCTAGTCCTGCAAATAGGAGAAATTTTTTTTATATAGTTCTAAATACATTTTGAAAGATAAAATATGGTCATTTGCTACTGCTCTTTGCACTCCATTCCTCATATGGGCACAAAAATCTTTGCCATGGGTCTCCCCAGCCTCCCTGTCATCTTTACCAGGAACTGGCCCATGTGGAGGGTGAGTCAAAACCCCTCAGCCAGGCATGGGCTGTTTTTGTCTCTGGAGAAGCTGCTCTTGGCCCTGAAAATGAGAGACTGAATTTTGCCTGTCCCCTTTTCTTTTCACTCAGTGTTGTTTCCTAATCTCTAGCATGAAATACCTGGGGTGTTGGAGTTGCATTGCCCATAGCAACTTTTGCTAGAGAGCTGGCAGGGTGGTAGCAACCACAACTTAAAAAGTCTCTGCAGACATCGGACTGAATACAAAGGATCAAGCCTGTTTCTGATGCACATGTGTGCTGCAAAGGGCAGATAACCTTTCAGAGCTGCATCTTAAAATAATAAGCAGAGCTGGTATAGCTGCTTTCATGCTGTGGCTTTCCCAAGCACACCACGAACTTCCGAACCGTGATTGCCATTAAAATCTTTTGCCATTTGTGAGGAATTAGCATCACTATGTGAACTGTAACACCCCAGTGATATTTATGGAGAGCAATTGAATTATAAAGGTCATAATATTCCCTGCTTCTGGAAGGAGGGGGCTAAAAGATGCCTAGTCTTAAACTACTTGCAATCCAAAAAATAGTTAAGAAGCCCATGTAATCTAAGGTTTTGTGAAGAATATATAACTTGAAAGAGGACAGAACAAAGTAAAACGTAATCAATATGTAATCCTGATAATGTAGGCCCTTGACACGTTTGAAAAGGGAAGGTGTGGAGTTGATGTGTTTGAAAAATGCTTGAAAAGACAGGGTTGATGTATAGGCTGCTGACAGTAGTTTGTGTTGTTCCTTTGCTCGGGCTAGTGATGCTGGTCAGCTGTTGAAAATCTGTGCAAGTCCAGTTGTTAAAGATGGGCAAATACCACCAAGGTAAAAACAGACCCTGCTGATCTGCAGTAGCTAAGGATTGCCTTGTGTTTGAGGATGCACTGAGGAGTTTGACTTTGGCCGGGGCAGACCATCTTGCTAACAATGGTTTTTGTCTGTTCTGTTTTTCTCCTGTCTTGCAGCACCTTCTCCAGTCAGTAGTGTGAAAAAAGGGAAGATAACTAAAAATAGCATCTCCCTTTCCTGGCAGGAGCCAGATCGACCCAACGGCATCATCCTGGAATACGAAATCAAATATTTTGAAAAGGTGTGATGGACTGATTGCTGAGTATCCCAAGTACCTTCTCTTTACTGTTTTCTTCATTTAGTTATAATTATTTGAGTCATGGAAGGGAATGGAGTGGTTTTATGCATAAATCAATGTCAGATTGATTTTGCAGTAAATGATTAGGTAGACTTGAAATGAGGGTGTTGCTTTCCATTAGTGTGCCACTTCTCTTGAACAAATACATTAAATATGCGTGTCAAATTCCTCTGTGGCCTTATCACATTAAGATAGAGCCTGCTCATTTGTTAAAAACAGGAGGGGGTTGGGGATTGAGCATCTGTCTCCTCCCAGAAACATCAGACAATCCCTCGCCTTAGGTATTTCAATTTCTCACTTGATTTTTCATCCACAGTGTAAGGAGAGGAGAAAGGTTTTGTGAAGAGATTCTGTATGCTCTGATATGAAGAAGTGAATCCTGGCTTAACAGCTTGCCTGGGTTTTCCAGCTCTTGCTTTCAATCTAATGGGAAGCACTCTCCCTACAAAACTTGCCTCTCCTAGTCTTCCTTTCCAATGTCAACTTGTACTCTTCCTGAAAAAATTAATGTAGTTTAAATTAAATAGGTTACAAATGCCCTTTATCAGAATAGTATACTTTGAGTGATACAGCCTTAAATCTTTGGAAATCTTAGATTTCCTTGAATCAGGTTTGCAGGAGTTGACCAAACAGCAGTTTTGTGCCATAGCTGGAATGGTAAGGTGTTCTTTTTTCTTCTGAAACACCCAGATTTTCTACATGAAAACAAGAAAAAAATAATGAAATTGAGTCACAATTCACTTTTTTGGGGAGTTGAATTTCTGTTTTGAGGAAGATATTTCATTAGCTCTGTCTATGACCCAGCTGAAATCACTGAACAAGGACCAGTACTAGGTCCTTATTCTTTCTCTCTTCTTTCTCTGACCATGGGAGGGACCTGCTCAAGCAGTCCATGCAAAGAGGGAAAAGAATTTCATAAATCTCCATCAAGATAAAACCAACATTATTTTCGCAGATGAGGGAAATGGGCGCTAGATGTGTGAGTGACTTAAATAGGGCTGAGGCTTTCAAGATTAAAGCGCAAAGCAAGAATCAGATTATTCTGTTGCTGGAAATAATCCATTGCTAATTATTTTATTACCTTGTGTGAATGACTGTTGTGGCACATTTTCTTACCATGGAATGTCCTGGGAAGATTAGCTTCTAGAAACCTTGATAATGAGCAAATAATTAAAGCAAAAAAATCCATATATTCCTTCATTTTACTTAGTTTGTTTTCCAAAAAATTGGCAGGATAGGGGGCTTAAAAATGTTGTATTTGTGGTCCAGAACTACTCTCAAATAGCTTCACTAAGTAGTTCTTGAAGTGCAAGTCCTTCATGGGGATGTAGATCCAGCCAATCCAACTTTATGCTGTCTTGATTTATTTCATTCAGGTTGATAGTGAAGTTTAGTATTTTCCATAGAAAAGCCCAAGAGTCTAAGTGTTTGCAGAAGCCAACAGTATATTGAAAACCTAACTGGCTGACATACAAGCAAAGATGTGACTTATTGCTTTTTAACCAGTCATTGAGTTAGATTGGGGATTTTGTCCTTAATCCTTTTTGTTTGTTGCTACTATAATTTGTATTTTCTGGATTTTCAACCCTTCATAAGGGTAAATTCACAGCATTAATTTCCAAGGGACAAGAATTGTCTATATTAAATGTTTGGGAAAATTGAGTTTTGTCAGATCATGGTCCTGTAAGAGGAATCACTCTTTAATATGATAAAAAAGGCACATATATATATGTGTTTGTGTGTGTGTGTACACATTTCTCCAAAACAGATTTCAAATGAGAAATTCTGTAATTTTACATTTGGAGATTCCCAACATCTTAGCCAAGTATAGTACTATCTATTGGAAGTTGTCCATTAAATTAAGAAAAAAAAAAGAAAAATCAGTTCAGATCCTAAGAGCTATGCAGAAATCTTGGTAGAAAATTACTAAGAACTCTGGTTTAACTCATAATAATTTGGATATGAGAGGATATGGTGAATAAAAAGCAGTTTCCAAATTTGTAGACCTTAATTTATGAGCTCTTGTCTAGATTATGTGTTACAGTAAATAATTCTAAGAGTAATTACCAAGCATTTGAGCAAAATTTTAATCAAAGAACTGAAATTGTTTCATATTAGAAACTGATGTAGATGAAGATTTATTTCAGCAGTTTTTCTTCTAGTTCATTGCTGCAGAAGAACAATGCAAAAATTAGGTATTTTCCTGGAGTTTTGGTTTATTACTCCCTTCCCAACGTCTAATTCTTGGTTCTAGAAATGCCAGCTTAAAGTTGTACAATGTATAATATATTATTCTCTTTTAGGCCTGGATACATTACTGGGAAGCTGTGTTGGTATAAATTTAAAATCCCTTTCTAAGGCGATGGGGCTTTTTTTATCTTCCCTGTGCCTTGGGATTGATCTTTGTATAATAAACCTTTCCATTGCCCCAGGCCATGTGCATCCTGAGTGATGGAAAGCTACTTCTACTACAGATGCCAGTTGCATGCCTCCTAGAATCATTGATTATAAATTGAAAATGAGAACTCATATTTTGTACTGCAGAAAGGACCTTCAGAGAGGGGGTTTTGAGGAAAAATCCTCAAAAATGCATGCTTCAGTCACCCTTTATAACATTGCTCTGGGGGTTGTTAAGAGTCTATCTTCTCTGAGAGCCATTATTTATGTGTTTGAACTTTATGGTTTTTGGGGGGGTGTTGGGAAAAGGACCAGGAGACGAGCTACACTATCATCAAATCCAAGGAGACAGCAATTACAGCAGATGGCTTGAAACCAGGTTCAGCGTACGTCTTCCAGATCCGAGCCCGGACGGCTGCCGGCTATGGTGGCTTCAGCCGAAGATTTGAGTTTGAAACCAGCCCAGTGTGTAAGTCTTTTTAATTACTGTCGGCCCGTGTCTCTGGAACAGTTACTAGAAATGAGTCAGGGGATCGATATCTTTGCAGAGAGCTCTTCCTTTTACTGGCTTCATCCCCTGACTTTGGAAACATCAGGCACATTGTGATTGTGCACTGAATGTATCTGTCCTTTGCCTCCTCAGCCCACATCGTGAGCAGGAGGTCTTCAGGCTTTCCCTGCTTAGAAAACTCCTGTATTTATGGGAACTGATGCAAGAGAGGATAAGGGCTCTTCTCTCAGGAGGGACAGAGGGGCTAAGAGCTGTTCCTCCACACCTCTTAATGGTATTCTGCAAAGGATGCTGAGCTCTCTTAAATATCTGTATTTGGGGAAAAAACCCTGAAATAGTGCCTCTCTGCAAGGGGGGGAGTTTAACAAGCATTAGTGTCTTTTGGTGCAAGTTCCTGTCAAGTTAAAAGATAGTTTCTGTTGGCTGCCAATGCCACAGCCTCAAGGAAAGGAGTTCGACTTGTGATCAGAAATGGAAAAAAATGTGCACTGCATGTGCAGGACTTCTGCTTGATCTGGTACAGATTTGTGGGGTTTGAAATTTTCTATTTTTCTTTTTTTTTTTTTTTTTTTTTTTACTGAATCTGATTATCCAGGTCTGGATTCTGGAACAGATTCTGTGGCAGAGTGAACTCCTGAGGCACACAGAGGCTCAGCTGCTCTTTCTTCAGTGTTCAGGCACAGCTGTGGGGAAATTCTTTTTGTCCCAAATACAGAATTTTTGCTGAGGTGTCATATATAATTTTCTCCACCAGAAAGTATGTCTTTCATCTTTTAGTTTGTACAGCTGTCATTTATTAATTTTTTATACTTTTTGCATGGGAGAGAAATTTTGTGGTGGATATACTCTATTCATTCCTGTGGAAAAGAGACTATTTTCTGTGTTTTCCTTGGAAATTTAAATTCATCAATACTTTGATTACTGTTACTCCAGTTCATTTAAAATTCATCATCTTTGAGAAGAAGATGCCAAGTTGTCTTTTCAATTCATGCTACCTTTGAAGCTGTAATAGATTTTAAACAAATCATTATATATGTGCAGATGTAGCTGTGGAGCCAGTGATTGAGCTAATATAGTGAAAATTGCATCACAATGCAAACATTAATGCAATAGGAATGGTCTATTTGATGTATATCTTATTGTATTAACCATTAATCGTGCCCAATAAGTAGCAACCAAATCATGTTATGCCAAAAATTATTATATATAGTTTTGCTCTCAGTTGGAAAGTTTCTAGTTTAAAGTCATTTGAGTAATAGTGTTCCAGACTATTAAGGAGTAATACATGAAATATATGCACATTTGATCTAGTACCTACAGTTCTGGTCTCAAAATAGTGGCACTCCCATAAAGCCCGTCATGTGTTCATCAGGTTTTTTTGAGGACATCATGTGGAAATATCTTTAAACACTAGAAACGTCTTGAGCCATTTTGTTGCGCCTGCACCCTAGTCCTTTTAGCATTTTAAAGGCAGAGAAATAGGTACTTCTCTGGTACCTAGGAGCTGCTGATGTAGTCAGAGGAATACCTACTGAATAGCCCCCAGTTTGGGAGCTGGGAACTGTTCTTCTCTTGGACTCAAACTCTGGCTGAGACCAGACTTAACAAGATGTTTAAACTCTTGCTAGAATTTAAATACAATGTTAGCCTCAGTATCTTACAAAATACATCTCTGTTTGACATTTAAAACCTTATAAAAAGATTTTTTTTTCTCAAGGCCCTATATAAAGTCAGTATTAGTGTCAGGAGTGACCAGACTCTCACTGCTTTCCTGCATGTCCTGAAGAATCTGAAAACAAGCACAGATCCAAGTCTCACTGCTACTTCAGAGTTCAGATGTGAACTTCATGTTAGAGCCAAAGCAAATTATTTTGATTCAAGCACAGATGAAAACCTGACAGTGACTGTTCTGAGAATCAAAAACAGTCTCCATATAATTTGGACTGAACAACAGGTTTTGTTTCCAATTTGCAAGATTTCTGTAGTTATCTTTAATGCACTTGGAGGAAGTATACAACAACAGCCTGAGAAATGCAGTCCAGGGGAAGCTATAGCCTGCTTTGGACTTTTCCCTTCTTCCAAACTTTGGGAATTTTTACTTTCTGCTGCCTGTATGTGCAATTCTGCAAAGCACCATGAGGCAGCCAGGGCCGCATTTTTCAGTGAAAATTTTTTATTTGAGTGGAAGCTGTTGCTGGATGTATCCACTTGTTACTGTCCTCCTTTCCAAATGCCACTGAGCTTGTCTAGCCTCAATAAAACCTTGGCAAAAACTGGGTTTAGACTGGGTTGGTGAGCTAATCCAGCTGGTCTGCTGGGCAGGACTAGGAACACGTCACCAAGTTGAGAAGGGGTAATGAAGGTGTGTATGTGTCCCCAGCTTTGAATGGCAGCAAGGTCCCAACTTGGGACCTTGGATTCAGGCTTTCCAGCTGCTATAGATCACAGCAGGATTTATCTGATTTCCCCATCCCTTGAGCTGTGCAAAAAGTTACTGCTTAATGTTCTCCTTTAAGTGTTTTTAATTATTTTGTCAAGGAAGCAATGAAACATCATCTTCAGGAGCCCCCATAAGTTTGTGAAACTAATAAAATCTCCAGATGATGGCAGGGTTTTGGAGCAGTTAACATTAAATATTTAATGTATCAGGACCCATCCTTCTGAAATCATTTATGTTGCTGTAGCAGGTCCACCCCACTCATAGTTAAGCACTGGAGAGCTCCCATATGAAGAACTACTTGAGGCCCATTGCAGATCAGTGTTTAATGACATACCTTTTTGTCTTTCTTTTCTTTTAACAATTGATATGGGGCTATATTCAGTTATTTTATAGCCTCCATAATGTTAATGCTGTGTTAGGGATCCTTTTCTAGTTCAATCATTTAGTTAAAGGCTTCTTCAGTATGCAATTGATTCCTGCTGCTCCCCAGAGTGAATGAAGCTTCATTGCAGGCTGGCACAAGGGCAGGAGCTATAATGAGTTTTTTCCCTGCAGAGCAGCAGTGCCTGCACCAGGGACCTGGTTTTGCAGGGACAACACTAAATTTGTGCCCTGGGGTGGTTAAATATACACTGCTAAATAAGCTGGCAGCAAAGAGGACAAGGTGAAGAGACTTTGGTTTCTACTTGGGGAACCCCACACGCAAACCCCTGGGGAGAGATAGACTCCTTCCCCTTGCAGTGTAGGGCAGATAATCAAGATACAAAGGGTATTAGCATTTACATTTTACAGGTTACAGGAGCTTGCTCACCTGCTCTTACTTAACCTATGTCAAAACTCAGTTCTTGAATGGCTTTCTTGACCTTTCTGCTGGCATCTTTATCACAGGATTTTGTCTCCTGCCTTTTGGCAGAGGGGCTCTTTACAAGGCATGGGCTGGAAGAATTTTGCCTCCTTTGGCTGATAAAAAGACCAACCAGTGTATGTGTCTTAGCAAATTCCTGTTTTACAGAGGGCACCTTCTGGCCATGTGATATAGATGCCACAAGGAGTTAGTTTATAATTGTTTATAGCTTCTTGAAGTGCAGGTAGTCTTTATCTTGGAGATCTTGCTTATGTCTCTTAACAATAACATTCCATAAATGTCTCTCTGCAAATGGGAGCCTGTTGGGTTTTCATCTTTTATCTCTATGATTTCTAATGCAGCTAACTCAGGAAGAAAAACTTGAGTTCACAAACTCAAGGGCTGCATTTTGCAACAGTTTGGTTTCTGAATTCAGCGATGAGATACAATCTTGTTGAATTTTTGGCTTAGTGTTGCATGTGGTTTTGTTTTCTTTCCACTCATATCCTTTCCAAACTAGAAACAGACAGCAAAGGGGGAAAACACAAACCATAGAAGAAGAAATGAACTGGTAAGACTTGAAACCTCACTGGCAGCCTCACTAGAAAGACTCATATGAGAGCTGACTGTCATTTTAACCTTAATCTCCATTTTCTGTTTCTCATCTCAGCAGTAGCTGCATCCAGCGACCAGAGCCAGATTCCTATAATTGTTGTGTCTGTAACAGTGGGAGTCATTCTGCTGGCTGTGGTTATCGGTTTCCTTCTCAGTGGAAGGTAAGAGAAGAAGCTGTGTATTTATACTTCTCCAACTTTTGTAATAACTTTTATCTGTTCAGCTGATTAGTGGAATTTAGGCAAAAGCAGCATGTGAATGAAGCTTTCAAGCAGTAGCACTGTAAAACAGCACAAGGGTGGGCTGATTGATCTGTTTGGACAAGCAGGAATGGCAAAGGCTCACTCACAGATGTAGTTCACTTCCCAGTGATTGTCATCTGTGTATAGACTGGCCCTGATTATTTGACTTGATTAGCACAAGAGTGTTTTCATATTCCTTTAAAAATAAGCAGAACATATTACAGGTAAAGTATCCTCAACCCCATATGTTTGTATTCAGAGCTTGCAATGGACTTTGTTCACAGAGAAAACTCAACTTCAAGAAAACACATGCAAAGAAAATGGGAAGAAACCCACCATAATGGCCAAATACCTCACATTTTGGTCAGATCTGGATTTCATTTTTCATGTGTAGGATACTGATGTGTTCCCCAAGTGTTAGTAAATTATACAGAGAGCTCCCTCCACGAAGGGAGACACTCAACTTCAAACCATCAGACGGCCCCACTGACTTCTCATGTGCTTAAACATAGGCAAGTGATGAAAGCCTAGGCTATACTATCTTTGACAACTCTAATGGAAGTTGATGGAATTTGTTGGTGAACAAGAGATTGTGGTACTGGGGCAAAATCTGGCTTGTATCAGGATCTGTTTGTAAAGCAACACCAAATTTGCGTGACAGCCAGCATACAAGACATTTCTTTTGTATTCTACATGTATATTAGTACATTTTTTTGTGGCAGTAGTCAAACAATGCAACATCCTTCCTGCAAAGCAGTGTGAAGTGCATCTCCTGATAAGGCTGAATTTGTTTTCAGTGCAAAGTAAACATTTATGCTTCTAAAGTACCAATCAACCCACTGTTGCTTTCATGATACAGGTCTGTCTTAAGCTCAGATCTAGCAAGGTGGCTGTAAATTACAGGATATTTTAAGTGTTAAGAGATGTTACAGATACTTGCTTAGGAACTGCACTGAGTATGTTGGTCAAGGGTCTTATTTACCAGAGGAGGTAGGCTATCAGTCTGAGAATGCAGAGCAGTGAAATCCAGCCAGGCTGAGCAGCTGGGTCCGCGTGCATAAGGCATCCGTGGAAGGACACAAACACAGTTATTTCCTGTCTTGAAAGGTAAGTGTGGTGCCAGACTCATCTCCACTCAAGGTCAGAGACTGACAGTCTCTTCCAGCTCAGCCGTTAGAGCTCCTGTCGTCTGCTTTGAGTGACTTGTTGGGCTTAAAAATGGAAAAGTAAATGCTACTGTCTGCATGAGAAGCATGCAGCAGCAGAGAGGAGTTGGGGGAGGGTGAATGGCTAAAGGCAATTCACACCAGGCCCTACCAGAAAGCTGTAGTCAAAAGACTTGGCTCTGAACACAGTATCCAGGAGTTCAAGTCTCTCCTTAAAGGCTAGAGGTTTTGATTCAAATTCCTCCTCAAACAGGGCAGGTGAATGTAAACTTTGGCTTCCCTCAGCCTGGATGTGTGCTTATATCAGTGCAAACAGGAGACTGCATGTGGGACCGTAGGGAAGCTATGGATGTAAACTGGCAACTCTGGAGGGAGGAATCTGGGGAGTGAATCACAGGTGGAGGATCCCGTCTGTGGCCGTGGGAATCGCTACTGTGTGGCTACCAGTAACTCTTGCTCTTCCCACAGTCTGGCAAGCACTCAGGACTCCTCTGGGGAGGGTGTACCCTTGTAGGTCTCCTTTTTACTGCTACCTTCTCTGATCCAAGCAAGTGGTTGCAAATCCTGAGCCATTTGTCAGCAGTACTTGTTAGTTATGTCTTTCTGTCCTTTTGTCTAATGGGCTTTCCAGGATGTTCTTCCTCTTAGCTCTTTGTCTCTTGGCATGTTTATAAAAGCTCTTGTCTCTTTTGGCTAGAGTTCTATCACCACCTCTACTGCAGCCTTAATCCTTCTCCCTTGTACTCACACCTTCCTCCGTGGACCCCAGGGCACCTGCAGGTTTCCAGGAGCTTCCCCATGATGCCACACTGTATGTGTGGAAAGGGGCAGACACAGGGAGCTGAGCTCTTGGTCCATTTTTATCTTTCGAACCCTTCCCCTGAACTGAGAAGAGCACAGTCCCTCAGCTGGAGGTGGTGGAGAAGCCTCCAGCACCCAGGTTTGGTCCATTAGAAAACTGGCTTCAAAACCACAGAGCTTTTCAGCCAGTTTGAGTTTCTGTGAATTTTAAAACCCATCCAGTACGTGGAGTGACTTGTGAGAACAGAAAAATAAGCCCCAGAAACTCAGAAAGATGACAGACAATTTGAAATTAAACAAAGCAAAACAAAGAAATTGCTCTGGTTTGGAAGAAACAGAGATGCCACTGAGATGTATCACTCATGCTGCTTTGCCTTGGTTATGGATTCAAGACAATTTGTGGAGTGACTCTCCTGCTGTGACACTGCAGGGACAATAAATGGATTCCAAGTCATGGTATAATCCCTTTCTGAATCTGTTAACCTGTTTCTGGAAGATGCTTTCCTATGTCTCTGGAGTGGTTACGTTATTCCAGTACTTCATTCCAGGGAGGTAAATTTTCTTTCCTAATTCTTTCCTGTACTTGCTTTTAGAAAAACAACCATTTTAAACTCCAGTGGAATCATCACTGCTTGCCACACCAAGCAAAGCCCAGGTTCTGTCTTTTCTTCTGGTGTAAGAGAGCAGCTACTGCTCAGCAGCAGAGCTAAGGAAAAAACCCCTCTTCCTCTGTAGCAGAGGATGTAACTTGGCCAGCTCCTGCAAATAGGCTACTCTTTGCTGACTTCATGCTTCTCCCAAGCTCCCTGGGAGGCCCTGGGCACCTCAATATTAGGATATTCCTCCCTAGGATTCTGTATGTCATCTTTTTGCACCTATTCTCCCAAGTCCTACTCTGCAGCAAGCAGAGGCTTGAGAGCCGTTCTGCGGTGCGAAGTGGATGTCATCCTGCTCTTAGCAGCTCTGAAAGTACTCTCCAGTTATAGGATTCAGAAGTTTTCTGGGGTCTACGGGCTTTTTGTTTTCTGCTAGGTTCCCAAAGGCAGAACCACAGCTCTTCCCCTTTTATTACTTTCAAGTATCTGCAGTTTTCTCACTTCTGAATGGATGTGAGTAACAGCTTGGCATTTCCCATTGGCAGCTGGCCCTAAACCAAAGGTCAGTTGAACAGTAGTCATGGTGGCATTTCCACATGCCAGCGTCCATCTGTGGAAATGCACTTTGTGTCTGAAGCTGGAGGTTCCTGGGAATTTGAAACTAAATGTGCTTTGCCCTAAACAATTAAGCTGCTTTCAGAGCTGATTTACTTGCAGATGCTCCCAACAACTCTTCCTGTAAATAACATGTCCTCTGACCAAGGTCATAAATGCCAAGCAAAATAGCTGATCACTTTTTTAAGTTATCCTGCTCCTTACATCAAGGGCATATTAATAATATAACAATCGGGATTACAAATCAAAGAGATTCACTAAATCAGACTGTAGTTGTCTCAGCAAAAAAAGAGAAGTGGATTGAAAATCTATTATTAAACCAGTTACAAGTATTGAATTCAAGAACATGGAGTTGTTACTGTCTTTGTTTTGTTAGGATTATGTGTTCTCAAAAGCACAGTGCATTTTACACTGCTATAAAAGCAAGGCTATAAATTTTGCTTGAATTAGATGTCGGTTGCCATTTTTGTTCCTTATTGAAATATATATTAATCTAAAATTGTTACTGACTTTTATTTTACAATCTGTGTCGGACAATCCAGTCACAAAGATCTTTGTGCTCCATCTCACAGGAGCAATAAGGTGCCTCAGTTGTTGTTGTGTGGCATCGGTCTCTTTCTCCCTACAAACCCAGGTAGGGAGTCAGGTTTTCAGCACTGTGGGAAGGAGACTGACTGCTCCAGAGCAGTTCCCCCTCTTTTGTCCTTCAAACCAAGTCCTGTTTGCAAAACTGACAGGACCTTAGGGTGAGTGTTAAGAGACTTCTGGTCCCTCCAGTCCCCCAGGCTTTTGAACTTTGTATCGCTAAACAAAAGCATGGGCTTTTACAGAGTAAAGTGGGAATGGTATTAGGTCAATGCTGTGCGTGTTTGCAAAAGCTGCTCAAAATAGCTAAGAAGTGTACTGTGCATCTGCATTTATAGTCAGCTACCCATTATGGATGACCTTTTCTTCTCAAGTGATCTTCCAGAGAACCAGAGGGAGCTTTTCATAGAACTCAAGAAAAAAAATAATTTTGAAGCAACAAGAACTGCCCCTCTCACGGTGTCGTGCATATATAGAAAGTCTTTTTCTGGCAAGGAACTAGCCTTTGAAAGACAAAGCAAAGACAAACCTTGCCACCTGGGTATTGGCAGTTAGGGGCTTCTGCACCAGAGTATCCATCCTTGACCTTAGCTGATTTAGACTTAAATATCAGCGCCTGTGGTGGCAGAGGCTACTTTCTGGACACAAATATGTGCATCTTGTTAAAAAGTGACTTTCAGGGAATAGAGAGAGTGAAAGATTGTGATATATATCCTAGGTGCTGGGGCAGTGTTTACAACCTTCTGTGATGTGGAAGGTAAAAATGGATTAATTTTGCCACAACCTCCCCTCATCCTATTTTCCAAGTTGTGTCAGGGCTTAAAATAGTTTGCTTTTTTGATATTTCCGTAGGAAATGGGAGACAGTCTATAGATAATGTTTTTCATAGAGAATTTTTCCAACATGAGTCACAATTTTTGTTAGTTGGGACTTTTTAAAGGATTTTTATCTCTACATTCTTGCCTGCTCTTCCTTCTTCCTGCAGGACATTGTCTCATGTGATTTATAGCCACTTTATGATGCTGCCTGCTGCCAAATATTCCCCACAATTCACCTGACAAGAGGAAGGATTTTGTTGAGGAAGCTATTGCTTTGCCAAGTCAAAATTCCCATCCACCAAGAGCAGGCAGGGTCTGGGCCTGCTTCTGTTTGGGTCAAGGTTTTTATTACCTCCATCACGTTAACAGCCTCTTTGCTGGTACATTTTCCCAGCGAGGAGCGTTCACAGCACTGATGTACAGTGCCATTCTCTGAAAGCAGAGTGCTCCAGTGCACACTTCTGCACAGAGCGATACCTTCCTAGGACCGGTGTGGAAATCTGCTGTCTGTAGCACCCATCTCTAACATCCTACCAAGATCAATCAGCTTGCCAAATTTGGCTACTTAAACACCTTATTCCTCTTTTATTGTAAACACTTTTTGGCTTTTGCAAGCCAGTCTACACTGCAGTTTTGAGGCAGGTTTAGGGACCCAGGATAATCTGCCTTCAGATGACTTCAGTCCAGACAGGAGGTGAGAGTTAACCAAATCTGTAATTAAGCTCCAAGCCCATGAGGCATTGTGCTTGAAAGCATTATTTCTGAGTTGCTCCGGCAGCAGCCAAGGGAATGGCGTAGAAGGACTGTCATGAACAGATAAGTGGCTGGCATAAACTTTGTCTGAGCAGGGAAAATGTGGGGTAGTGCAGCAGTAAGTGACAAAATCTTCTCACCTTCATGCAAATGATGTATTTGATGGCACTGTGCAAGTCCTGTTTCCACTTGGAGAAGGCAACTGGTCTGCTCTTCAAGCTGAAAGTGGTAGCACCTTGAGGCTCCTGCTGAGCACCCCAAGTGGATGTGGTGTTTAGAAGTGGGGTTTTACAGTGTCTTCTCTTGGCTGTGAAGTGGGTAGAGGATGAAGAAGAAAGTCAGACTCTTGTCCTTCTGCACTTCTGAATATGTGGATGTTTCACCTTGCTTTGAATGCTAGAAATCAGAAGCATGACCTCTCCTGGGGGTTCACCATGTTGCAGCACTTGGCCTCTTACCTAGAAAAAAAGGTTATCTGTACTTTTTCGCGTCTTTTACGTCTTATAGAAAAGTATAATGCCAGAGGTCTTTCCAAGTGCAGTTCCTTTCCCTGAAGATGTTGCTTTCCTTCCCATAGTGATTACAATAGATATCATCTGCTTGGGCTTCTGCATTCTTGAACAGTGCAAAGACGTGCTTTAACGTGTGAACTAGGATAGCTCAGCAGGAAGAGCAGGTGACTCCTTAAACATTCATGTACTTCTGGACAAAATGGGAATACATTCCTAGCAACTCACAGTGTGTAATGCTGCTTCTCTGATGTTTAAAGCAAGCATGTTGACTCACGAACTGTTAGGTGTAGTGCTGGCCTCCTGACCCGGAGATGCTGGAAGCAATCATTGCCATCCCTCAAGGCTGCATGAAGGATTAGAAAAATCTTCCCAGGCACCCTCAAGTATTTCAGTCTCTAATTGCAAACCTCTGAAGAACATCCCATTAGAACAGCTTATTAAAAGCACCAAACAAGGCTTTCATTTATCATAATTCCAAGACTTCAACTTATAACTCTTAAAAGCCACAGCTATATATGGCAGAGCCCCTCTGAATTCTATCTAGCAACTAAAAATGTAGTTTAATTCCAAATGCTCACAGGGTCATCTGCAGACTTGTGGTAAATTAATTGCATTAATTGCAGGCACAGTTGTTGAGGCCCATGATATTTATACATTTCATTAATAAAGCATGTAGCCCAAGGTTTGAAACAATGCCAAGTTTGTTGATAAGTCGTCCTAGCATACGTTTGTTAAAGTTTGCTCTCTGGACGGTTGGGTTTGGAAACCACATAAGCATTTCAGGGGTCACCTTAGCTAGAACTGGAGGAGGAGTGTTGTCTTTGTGTGCCCAAGATAACTGAAAGCAGTAGAGTTGGACTAGACAAGGAACAGGGCAGTGCCAACAGGCTGTGGAGATCCTGGAGGTGTCACTGGAGCTCCAGGCTCTTCTGCATTTTCTCTGCCTATCTGCAGCCCTTTTCTTGATGCCAGAGCTCAAAGCCTTGTCACACCTTGTTTGAAGACAGCTTGGCATTTGGAGATGGTGTCACCTCAGTGCCTTGATCTTTCCCAGCAAAGGGGATTTAACACTGCAGGTGTTTGCTCAATAACTTTCACTGTTACATGGGCATGTCGTCTGTTATTCTGCAGCAGATCGGGTGGGCTCCTGACCAAGAGCATCCCCACAAGCTCTCCTCATAGTCTGCTAATGGATTCAGTGAGGCTGGAGGAGACTTTGCAGATAAATTTGATGTTTACAGTGCTCAGTTCCATTCTGACTGCTCCCTGGTATAGGTCAGCTTGCTGGCTAAAAGTCCTCTGAAGAGGTCCGAGTGTATTTCATTAAACACCAATCTCTTATCCACAGCATTTGATCTTGTCTGGAAAACTTTTGCTTTCAGCTCCTCAGTTTCTAGACTTAAGAAAGCCCTGCATGAAGTGAGGAGATGGGAAATTTGGCCCCTCCTCAAAGCCATCAGCACCCAAATGTAATGACCACAAGGTGCATGTTCGGGTTGCTGGAGTTTAACTTCAGTTTTGTTTGACTCAGGATTTTTATATTCTGAAGTTTATCTACCAAGTCAAGCCATCCTTTTAACACAAGTAGTAATAAATCTTCTTTTGTCCTAACTGTTCAGTTCAATTAGTAGGTTCTCTTACCTTTCCTAACACTCCTTGGACTGGAAAGTGAATTATGTTGTCTGCTGATACAGTTTAGTTTGTTTCTAAGCACTTTAGATTTCCCATAGTGTTAAAACTCAGAGTATTTTGACCACAGGTGTATAGCTGATATGTGTGCAGGAGCAAAGCTGCATTGAGGCACATTTCCCTTGCACTTCAGCATTTTTTTCTTCCATATAAAGGGAGTGAGATCTGAAGTGCTCTGCATTCAGTGCAGTGAACTGATTTTGTCTCAGAGCAGCCCAGTTGCTGATGAGGTGCTCAAAGAGTTTTCTTTGTTTAAGAAAACAGTGAGCTCTTTTCATTTTAAGGAAGTGGTTGCTTTTCAGGTTAATTGAACTGTTGTTTCAAAAACTTTGACTTTGCATGCTGAGTGGTGTGAGGGCTTAGGACGGTCTGGTGGCAGCAACCATGAGAAAATACCTGGGGGAAAAGGGCCTCCTATCTGAAACATAAGTTAAAGTGTCACAGCCACAGTGATCTTATGGAGATGCACCAGTTCCCTGCACTCAAATCCTGCAAGGTTAAAAGAAGAAAATTACAAAATTGACTCAAAATGCATAGTGCTTTGCTTCCCTATGTGTGCTTTTGGGGTTTGGACCTCTGGTGTTAACTTGGATCAGTGGAGTGGTTTAGAGAAAGCTGATCTGCTTCCATATTAGTATGACTGTACAAGCTGGGGTATTATGAAAATAGAAAATATTGTCAATTATAGTAAGAAATATTGGCATTGCTGTTTAGAAAATGTTAGCAAGTTGTTTTGCTGATGCAAAAGGAGCTTAGAAGACATTCTTCACCAACTCTAATTTAAGTAAGCACATAATCCAGTATATAATTCTGTAAATCATTGCATGCCTGAAGTTATTTTGCATCATAATTTAAGACAGTGCAGTTGCAGAATGTTAATTCTGCCTAAATAAGCTATTTTAATGTATTTAGCCATTGTAAGTTAAACTGTATGAAAGTCTGATATGCACAGAATTTTTTTTGAGAACGACGTTATGATGACTGAGGAGAAATTATGAGTGAGATCTTCAGCTGACTTTAACTGGAGTATATCTACACCATTGGGCTCTTGCTTGTACTGAAGTCCTTCCTGTTGTTTCTTCTGCACTATGTTCTTTTTCAGGGTGAATTATCTTAATAGATTTGGTAACAGAAAAATTGTCTGTGCATGTTTTCTGGCAAGGATAAAGGGTGCAGCCAGCCTTGGGTTACTGATGCCAGGTGAACCCAAAGTCTAATTAGACTAGAATAATGGCTGAGCAGCCTTCAAAGGCAAGCTGTAGATGCATGCAGTGCCTTTCAGCTCACCATATTTTGAGTTTATTTAGACTGAATGCTCTCACATAACTCACAAAGTCCTGCCTCTGCAGATACCTAAAGTGGATGCAAAGCTTCACTGATACAAGGAGATGCAGAAAGGGCTCTGTGAGTTGAGTACACGCCTAAGGATCTGCAAAAGCAGGGTTTTGTATTCATCCAGTACTTTTCTTTTTTCAAAGGAGATTGTAATTGTACCACATGCACACTTATGGAAAAAAGTCACTTTGCCTGCTTCAAGGCAGGTGCTTAAGTTTAAGCACATGGGTGGCCCCATTAATCCTAACGGTAGTACTCAAGTACAGGAAGCACATGGTTAATTGCTTTACAGGACCAGGATCTATACACTCTCCCCAAGGCATTTTTCTGCAATGATAGCAACGTGCTGTGAAAATCTTGCAGCCCAGGGTGTTAAGGTCCAAATAATAGTTGCAATAAGAAGGAAGAAGTGCATATAAAAATGTTGCAAATGTATTTGCACCTTGCCAGGATGGTGGGATTATTCCTTATCCTGGGCCTTTTTGTTTGCTTTTCAGTTGCTGCGATCATGGCTGTGGGTGGGCTTCTTCTCTTCGTGCTGTTGCCTATCCGAGCCTAACATGGTCAGTGTTCCCACCTGTGCTGGCTCCTACTTCGTGTCCTCCATCCATGTTTTCTGTGCGCAGTCTGCTTCTCCCTTCCTTTCTTGTATTGGTCTGGAAATCACTTTCTCATCTGATCTCTGTACCAAGCTTGTCTATCTCAACAACTGGAAATAGCGTGACTCGAAGCAGAGTGTGTCTCCAGCAAGAGGGGAAAAAAAGCCGATATGTTATGACATGATCAATCCAGACACCGCACCAGGTGTCTAATAAAATATCACATATGCTGGACACTCATCAAGTTCTGCTTCTTGTCGTTAAAAGGGGATGGGGGAGGTGATTTGCCCTCAGAGAGGAGGCAGGGGGTAGGCGGGAGTGGAAAGGTATTTAGTGGCATGTAACATGCATGTCAGTGGAATGAACTGTATGTCATCGACATACATGTCAATGTATGACATACACAGCAATGACATGATGCTGTTTGCCAACGATATGCTCCAGCAGTATTGGACATATCTCTGCGGGCATCAAGAGGTGCGTGTCCGTACTGCATGCTGTCCTGTTCTTGCCACCATCTGGGCTGCCTCACCACTTAGTCTACTCTCTTTTATTCTCCCCTCTTTTCTAACTAATCAAAGGAGGGGTGATTTTAATTTCCGTTGGTTTGTCTGGACACAAGTTGAGTTGCTTCCCAAAGGGAATGCATTTTAGGCCCCTGAATTGACTGTAATCTGTGCATAGATCCTCCCAAATCTCCTGAAACTCATGAAATCACCATCCCCATCAAGTAGCTGCTTGAGACCATAGAAGGTCTGAGACATCCCACATGCATTGTTAAATTGGGATGGTTTTTCAGCACAGCTGGTGAGAGATGTGAAACTCTTCTACTGTGTTTTCTGGGGGATGCTGAGGCTTTGCATGGTGGTAGCTGGGTCGCGGTGCAGTCCTTGCTGTAGGGCACAGCAGTCTCTAAGGTGGACCATTTTGGGGTCCTCTAGTGCTGTATTTTTGCTTTGACAGAGGCCTGAACCAGGGAGAAGTTTGTGAATGCGAATCCCAAAGGCCCTAAAACGGAAGGGGGTTTTGTGGGTTTTTTCCCCTGATGGAGCATTTTTCGGTTGGTTTTTGTGACTTTTCAGTTGATGCTCAGCTCAAAGTGTGTGCCTGCAAAATGTTGCTCTGGTACGTGAGCCACCATTTTGACAATGATTGTGCTGAAAGAAAACCTCCTGGTATTTCTGTTGTCTGTCATGCCTGTGCCATCAGTGCACAAGCAGTCCCTCACTGCAAGTCATGCTTCAAATGTCTTCAGCAAGGCCCTCAACCAGAGTGTGACAGCAATGGAAAATACTTCTCAGAGGAGACCAGGAATGCACTGGATGGCTACAAAGAAGAGAGAGACATAAAGAAAACTTGGCTGACCTGGAAAACACCCTCTGCAGGTTTCCTCCTAAGCATCAGAGACTAATGTAGCAACAAGCTGGGAGGGGAAAATGGGAAAAGTTACTTAAAGGCACAGATGTCATTGGCTCTGCTATAGGAAGGCACAACAACCTTTTTAGAGAGATTTATGGAGATCAGAGGGAGCTTCCTGCAAGCAGGGAAAATGGTGTCTTGTTTAAATTATTTTTAATTGTTCTGGCAGTGGTCTAGGAAAGTAGGGAGTCATTCACTACAAAGGCAGGGAAGGACTAAAGGCTAAAAATACCACTGCTGGATTTGTGAAACTTCCTTTGTAAGGCATCCAAGTTAATCAGGGGTCAAAGACAGGGTCACACTGTGTAGAGGTGGACAGCAGCGCTGGGAAAGCAGCTAAGAAGATTCTGAACCTGCAGCCCTTAGGAAGGGAATCTATTCTGGTTCCTCTCAGGCCAGCCATCTAGTGTATCTTTGCACTGACCTCAAGATCTTAGCTTGTCATCACCAGACCTTTTACTGCTCTTCTGATCTCATTCAGGAGAAAAGTGAACAGAAAAATGGGAAGTAACTTCCAGTATAAGAGCTGTTAGTTTTACACTAGTCCCTGATTTTGTGATACTGAATTTATTCTAGGATTTAAGCAGTAAAAGCAAATGCTGAACATGGACCAACATCACGAGTGGTAGGGTTTTGCTTCTGCCTCTTAATATCGGTATTGTTTATCAAGGATAAAGCTATTTACTGAACAAGTTATTGTCTCCACACATGGGCTGAGGCGACAGGATCTTGGCCAGATGGATGGATCTGTGTTTGTTTGTTCCTCTACATGGAACATAGTCCTGCTCTGCAACACGTATGCAGCTTTGTTGATTTAACATCTTGGAACAAATAGTCTGAAATGAGCACCAACCCCTCGTAAAATGACAATCTTGCAGTCCTTGCAAACCTCCTGTGAAATGACAGCTTGAGGTGGGTTGGATGCATTCCTCAAAGCTGACTTATTGAGAAGGTGTACTTCTCAGTGAAGGTCTCACCCCTGCAAAACAAGTGGTGTTTTGTCTCTGTTTCAGAGAAGCACACATACTTCATTTATCTCATATTTAAGAGATTAAATACATGTATAAATCTCTGCAGCTGAGATAGGAGATTGCATGCTACTTTCAGGGCACAACCTGTTCAATTGGACTGACTGCATCTAGCAAGATGAAGTCCCTTCCCTCATTGGGGATGTCTAAATGCTGTCCCTGCCTGCGTTTCCAGTAATGCCTAGGCTGTGTGCTGAGATGCTTCGGCCTATGCCTTTGAAAAAAGTATGTAAAACTCTTCCACATCACCACCTTGGGGTTGGATGTCCAAGATCCACATTCACCCATGTGTCTTGCCTGAGTTGTGACCAGAGTAGTGGCCCCAGCTGGGAAGACGAAAACTCCTTCCCTTGGGCATTCTCTGTTTTTCAGGGGGATGCCTCAAGTAGTGGAGGGGCCACACACAACTCAGCAAGGGCACCCTGAAGCACAGGGCAGACACAAAGAATCTCCATCAGTCCAGAGAGAATAAATATCTTCCTACCTCACTTCTGGAGGATTTTTCTCCGTGAGTTGGCTTCTGCCATGCAAGGTAGTGGGCACTGGTTTCCCAGCTGGATTCTTCATCTTTCTACCTGTCCGTTTTATATTTTATAAACCTATATAGGGATCATTTTACAACTTCACTTTTATAATCTGCTCCATAAATATTTTACGAGCTGCCTGCCAATTTGCAAGTAGTTTTTAAATAAGACATGATGCCTTAAGAATATTTAAAGTCTCACTTTTTTTTTCCCTCTGATACCTTTATTGAAAAACACGGAGCTGTGCAAGGAAGACACCTGCTTTCTAGACAGAGAAACTGGGACAAATCCACAACAGGAGTAAATGAATTGAGATTCAGGTGTGCTGCTGAATTATGTTACCTTTTTGGCTGAGTGTCTCCAGCTCAGTGGGAGATGAAATGAGTGTCAGGATATTTATGCTTTTGCTATGCATGATATAGAAAAGATATAGGAAATCTATAGTATGTACAACGATAATAAACTGGAGAATGAGTCTTCCATCGAAGCTTTTCACTCACAGCTTTGCCATTAAATAGTAAGAGCAAATGTACATGCAGAAATGGACTATTTCACAAACAATTGGGAGCTTTTTCTTCTCGTAAAATGTATTGCAAAGCCACAATATTTAGAATCTTTGATCTGCCAGTAAGATTCACAAAGTGAATCAGAACTGTTAATCTGAAATTGAAGATTTTTATGGGATTTAGTTGGGGGAAAAGGAGAAAAAACTGCTTGTGTGTGTGTTATTTAAAGCACCTGAAGGTCAAGAAGGGACTAAGTGCAGTTTAGTTAGCAAATACATGGCATGTTTCTCTAGGTAGTTTAAGAAAGTGAGTTTAAGAAGGGCACAAGTGATTGCAACAGGCAGGTTTTGTAGCGAGCTTTATTAGTGACACCCAACTGTTGCTTGACAGTCACAGTCCACTAGCTGCTATTTCACTTTGATATGTCTTGTCAAGGCTTGTTTTAATGATTCTTTGGGTGCCCCAGAGCCTGATTTCATATGCTAATATGACATGTTGCTGTATGTGTTACCCAGCTTGAGAGAAGGGTACAGCTGGAGCCAAGTGGTTTGAATTGGCGCTTTGAGTGTGTCCCTGGGCAGTAAAACATGGACTGTTGTGCATCAAGGTGTGCTTAAATCACTGGATGCAAGGGATGGCATGTTCCCTGTTTCTGTCTCCTCCATCTTTATGGTCAAAGAATCGGGAGATGCAGGTCATAAAAAGGATGATGGTAGAAAAGCATCTTTGTAGGTGAAGTACTCCAAACCTGAAGAAGAGATGAGGGCATTTGCTTCAAAAGGCAAAGAGAAGAAATCTTGGATATGTGCATTTGGTAAAAGGATGAATTGAAATATTTGTGTATTTTTAAAAGAAAAATTAAGTTGTATGCATTTGTCCAGAAAAATTACTTCTGCAGAAAATTGATGTCACTTTTGGCAACTTGCAGCAGAAAAAAGGGGGTTGCCAGAAGTGGGACTTGATGCTGAAGCTCATGTCTCTAGTTTATTCAGTTAAAGGGGGAGGTAGTACAATGATGAAGGAGAGGGTTTGTGAACACCAGAACGTGCTTCAAAGTGAGCCTTACTCCCAGGGTCTCCATGTAGACCTAGTGCTTAGGGTTTGAGTTAATTATGCAGGACCCCATCTCAGGAAACGGCACTGCTGCTGCTGGAGCAAGGCAATGAGCACAGATGTGCAAATAACTGAGCCATGTGTCCGGGCACCTCATTGCTGTTCTTGTGGGTTTTGCATTCAAAGTGTGATGGTCTCAGCTTGGTTGCTACTGCTGAAATCGTGCCCTGCATGGATAGCCTGGCTGTTTATCAGTTGCAATCTGTTTATCTCCCTACCTGTGTCCCTGGACTGCCTGTCAACTTTCCCCTTGTCTTCTGCACCTTATCTTGATCCGTTCCCCTGCGCTTGCACAACCTTTGCAATCTCTGTTTTTCCTTCCTCTCCCTATGACACAGGTCTCCCCTTCTCCCCAAGGTAAGCTTCCTCTTCCCTGGAGTAGCTCCAGAAGCTCATATTGCTTTTCCCTTTCTCAACCCTCTGGCGTCCAGCTCTGCTGGGTCCAGCTCAGTGACAGAGTTTTGTCGTGTTCAGGATTTTGTTTGTAATTGTGATTGTTTCACAAACCCAGTACCAAAATCCTATAGTCAAAAGGCTGCTGGACCCCTTGCATCCAGGCAGACAGCAGTTCCCTGTAATAGGACTTCATGCCGAGGGCATGTTTCATGCAGATGCCTATTACTGCCTCCTCCTAATTGCAGTTTTGTTTCTGCTAGTTGTATGCTCCTCCTTGCTGTGAGTGATGCTGGAGTGTTCACATGCCCCTAGCTCAAAAATCACGGGCAATGGAAGAGAAGTCTCCAAGTTTCTCAGCTTTAAGTGGCTTCTTAGTAATCTGAGACTTTCTTTGAGGTTGCCAGCTAGCAGTCCCACTGCATGCTGACTGGCTTGCAGGTGTCTGTTTCAGGTTTTTCACTCTACCAAGCAGTGTCCCTCAACCTCATGTCCATGCAGTTTGCTGTAAGAATGATCCAGTTCCCATACCCAGTTGTCATATCAGGTCCTTGGAATGACTGGCATATACATGTGCATCCTACATACCTGATCCCATATTTTTAAATGTATGTATGTGTATAGCAATTCTCCTTGTCTATACAGTTATCCTGTGGCTTCCTTTGTGGTTGTCTAAGTGAAGCAGATCTCAGAAATACCACCAAATAAGAAGTGTAATGCCAATGCAAAGTCACTGCCTAGAAAAACAACAAGAAGAATGAGGGCTGAGCCAGGGAAGACCAAACAAAGACTAATAGGAGGATGCCCTGAGGGAGATGCAATTCTGATAAGACTGTGGTTGCAACTCTATGGTAGGATTCAGCAGCATCCTTGCGCTGTCTAGTGCTGCGGTGGGAGCAAGATAGGTCAGGGAGGGACTGCGTGTCTTCTTCCATCCTTATTCTGCTGGGCAGAGGGCAAATGGCAGAAAGTCAGGAGATGTGCAGGAAATGCTGTGCAGAGCCAGAAATACATAGGAGACCCTTGAAGGCAGTGAGGCAACAGGTTTTGATTTGGTTTAAACCATTACTTGGCATGCGTATAAGGTGTTAATGTTCACACAAGGCTGTTTTCTTAAGTATCAAAATTTCAAGTTCCTTGCAAATACCCAGTGGATGAAGGGGGAGTATGCAAGACATACAACGTAGTGCCTGCAAAAGCTCTGCAGTCCAGGAGATCTTGTTTCTTCAATTCTTATGTTGCATCCCATTCCCCTTCCATTGTCCTTCCTGTTCTGGCTTTTTTTTTCTTCTTAATAATAGCTGCATTAGATGTAAGATAGAGTGGAGTTGTTCAGAAGCATCTCTGGGATTTGGAAACACAAGTCCTATTGAAAATCTATGGGCCTTGGGCCCTGAATCCCATTAGAAAAATTGCAAGTAGTTTGATGAGCTAAAACTGGGACAGCAGCAATAGAACCACTAGAGAGGTTGGGTTTGTCACTGCTCTGGGTTTTTTTGTTTTGTGTGATTTAAAGTAAAGAATGGAATTCTGCCATACCAGAGACAAAAACACTCTTCTGTTGTGTTTTTTTTTTTTTTCCAGGCGATGTGGCTATAGCAAGGCTAAACAAGATCCAGAAGAAGAAAAGATGCATTTTCATAACGGCCACAGTGAGTAAAGAGAAAACGTATATATGTGTATTTGGATTTCTGTGGTAATAAGAAATACAACTGAGACATGGTTTTCTGAAAAAAAAAATATGGTTTTGCTGGTAATTTACAAAAGAATCATTTGTTCAGTAGGTCCCCCCCACCCCTGCTGTAAGCCCCACAGAGAACTGAACATTTGAACAGCCCTTATATATGCTGAGCTATTCACACCTGTACGTTTTCAACAGATCTCTCTAGTGAGCCATTTTGATTTGTTCCTCTGTCTTTGCTGTGTGACCCATGGTGCTATTAATTTTCCTGGTCAGCACGTAAAAACTCTGCATTTTTGTGGTCTGGATGCATCACTCCAAAATACCTGTTTGAAACCCTTGCTTCACCCCAGCCAGCCATGAGGACCAAGCCCACTGCTACTCTTTGCGTTGGATGCCTCTGCAGAGGTGTGAGGAATAACACCTACTTCTTGCTCATAGGAAGCTTTCAGAAATGCTATGTTAATGCCTTTGTATACAAAAACCCTCTGCAGTGATGCTAGAAAGTAAATCTCATGGTTACTATCAGTCCTTCTGTTCATGCAAAGCCAGCGTTTGAAGAGCCTTCCTTCATCAAGTGTTGTGGGATCTGGGCACGGGTAACAGTGAGGTGCCTTTTGGGGTGGAAAAGGCAAACGCATCTTGAGTGAAAGTCAAATTTCCATTAGTGCTATATAATGAAGGCAGCAGGAAGCAAATCAATTAAGAGCCACAGTGTAATGTAGCTGTCTCATTAGACTGATGAGCAATTCTTCATGTGAGTAGCCTTAATGATTGTCAAAACAAACTTATAATATGGATAATGAAAATACTTTTTCCCCTCTCAAATCCTGGAGAAAAAGCCTACTATCGATTATATTTATACTGGTACAGCCCACAGGCTTTGTACTGCAAATATGCAGTTCATTTAAATCTCAGTAACGCCATCTGAAATAATGTGGCTGATTAATTAACTAATATGTGACTGGTAGGGCATATTTTGTTTCAGCTCTCCGTCAATGCCTATCCATCCAACTTGCTTCACAAGTTGCTCCTGTAACATCTTGGTTTTTGCACTTTTCCTCCTGGTGTACTCTCTCCAGTTCCAGAAAGGGATCCTTTTGCACCAGACCCCCGACCAGCCCATTATACAGCACCAAAAGGGACTTTTAGCTGTACATCATTCCAACTGAGCACTATGATGTACTTTTCTAAATACAGTGAAGTTGCACATGTGTCACATATAAACTAAATATCATTTTCCAAGAATAATATTAATTTTCACCATAGAAGTAGACTCCCTTGCTGCAATGTTTTCCATCAAAGCAGAGTTCAAGGGACAGGAGTGTGTAATGCCATTAATGTTTTAAATTTGTGTCTGCAGTTAAGCTGCCTGGAGTAAGGACCTACATTGATCCCCACACCTACGAGGACCCTAATCAAGCTGTCCACGAGTTTGCTAAGGAGATTGAAGCTTCATGTATAACTATTGAAAGAGTTATTGGAGCTGGTATGGAAATGCATTTCATGACCCTTAGCAACATGAAGGGTTGACTTTCTTAATATAAGAGATCTGGGAAGGGCCATGAAATATTTGAGCTGTTAGTTACTCTGCAAGTGATGGTGAGCATGTTCCAACTGAAGTTTGGGACAAACCTCCCTTTGTCTGCAGTTTTGAAATGCAGTAACTGAACTGAAAGTGTCAAAAAATGGTCACATTTGGACCAAGCTGAGTTATTTCAGTGGATGCTAAGGGAAATGAGTCACTTAATTTTCACTTTTTTTGCCATTTTAACCTTTTTCACCTTCCTCATAAAGGCCAGTCTTGAAGAAAAAATTAAGAAGTCATCTGGGAGATTAAAAAAGCACAAACCAAAGTCCAAAACTTTAAACTTCCTTGGTTAAAAGAAGAAACTCCATTTTCTTTTCAGTTAAACTGTTTGTTTAGATTTGCATCCAACTTTAGGAGTATTTTCAATGATGTAAAATTATGGGTTTGGGGGTAATTTACTATTCACCAGAAAAAAAGATCCATTTGGGTTACTTTTTTTAAAAGTAGTCATAAAATTGTAAAGGGTTTATATTCTATGAAAATATATGTTAGTGTGAAAAGCTAACAGCATTCCAACTATGTAACTTACCAAAGGAAGGTTAAGAAGCAAGTGGTTTGTGTTTTACACCTATCCATACAGGGCCATGGTATAGAATGTGACAGGACTTTTTCATCTAGTAGACAAAAGTATGAAATGAAAAAAAAGCCCAGTAGAATATAAAGCATAGCTTTTAAAATAAAGGAAAAATACATTTTTATTCCTAGTTTTCTTGTGCTTATGAATTACTTGGCTTTTGGTACACCAGCTATTTGAGATGGTGATACTGTGATGTTCAGCAATCCACATCCATGAGTGCAGGGCAGCCTTGCATGCTTTTGATCAGCTGAGGCTGAGCTGCATCCTGTAGACACACATGTGTCATCCGTTCCCTGGACACGCTGTGATCCCATGTTTCCTGACTTTTCTCTGAAGGTGAATTTGGGGAAGTCTGCAGTGGACGGCTGAAGCTGCAAGGAAAGCGTGAGTTTCCAGTAGCTATCAAAACCCTGAAGGTGGGCTACACAGAGAAACAGAGGAGAGATTTCTTGGGAGAAGCAAGCATCATGGGGCAGTTTGACCACCCCAACATCATCCACCTGGAAGGCGTCGTCACAAAAAGTAGGTACAAGTTGGTGTGGACTGCTCTTCTTGAACTCTGGCCGATGGGAGAGTTGGTCAGGGGAAAAAGACTGCAGTTATTCACTTTTTGACTGCATCTTTCTTAATTCCTCAAAAAAAAGTGAACTTCATTGCCTGAAGTGTCACACTTGATAGGTCCAGCTAGAAACAGGTTTCCCAACACAGTAAAGGGGGTTTGTGCCCAAAGGGTTTTGGTGTTCATCCAGCTACAATGAATACATAATAGCTAAAATGATACAAAACTGCAACTGCCTCTGCAGACCTTGCCTCACTTTGGCATAATATGCATGGTTTAAGAGCAAACCCCTCTTTGAAGGCCCAAAATCAAATGACACAGAAATGGGAGGTGTTTTTGGCCAGTCTCATGCAGTGTGTAGATAATAGAGATGGCAATATGCCTGGGATATCTGGATGCCAGTGCCTTGCAAGTAGTTTAGCAGCAAATACCACCTGCAAAATGCAAGAGCATTTCGAATGCAGTAACACCAAACCAACCACGAAGTTTTCCAAGCAGACTTGCCTCTTATTTCTGCCTTTATTTGTTCACTTTTGAAACCTCGTGATCCCCAGGGTGAGCAAAGATGTGCTAGGAAGTAGCAAATGATTTCTCAGGCAGGAAAATGAGGAAGATTTTGCTACCAAGAGTCTGGGAGAGGGGGGGAACCCATCCCACAACCTCTGATGATTTCCAGCGGTCATCTTTTGCGAAACCACTGAAGCAAAGCCCACAAGAGGGTAGTACTGATGGTCTAGTGAGCACTCACATAGGATGTGAGCAAGAACAGAAGGTTTCCAGAAGCAGAGAAGAAGAACGGGATTGTAGCTGAAAATGACAGGACTGTATAAAACCACAGTTAAGGCAAGGTCCCCCTGGGATCTGATAGTGATGCCCCTGGTAGTAGTTGCCCATGATGCTGGCATATAGATTATGAGTGGAGTTGAGGGCTTGAGGAAAATGTGAAATGTTGGCAAAACAACTCAGCACAAGAGTTACTGAGATCTGACTTTTCAGTTAGCAAAACCTTCCATAACTTTCCCAGCCCAGTTCTTCTCCGAATTACTGTATGCACTGAAGATAAGGGCAGGGAAAGGGACAGCACATCCAAATGTGCCCAGTCCAAGCCTCTCTGGCTGTTGGTGCTGTGCTGAGGCTGTCGAAAATGTGCAAAGGTGTTGTTACTCATTCATTTTAAAGCCTTGAAGGATCTACATTATTTGCATCAAGGATTATTTTGTTGAAAAGAGCTACTACTTTATTTTAAGGTGTCCCTTAAGTGCTTCTGCACCAGCCTCACAAGCGTGAATGGCTGTCTCCCTCTTGTCTTAATGTTTGGCAACATCAGAGCTTAGTTACTACTGTTCAAGGGGCTGTGTTTGGTGCCATGTGGCTGCTCTTGGTACTATTTGTCATTAATCAGAGGAAGTGTCTCCGACATTAGTTCTTTTTCAGAGCTGCACTAGGCAAGGTATAGAGATGCTAGCTGTTTGTCTGGTTCACATCCTTATAACCTACACAGAATCAATGCTGTTTTGCAATCAGCAGCCTTTCCTTGCATTCTTTCCCATGAAATTGCATTTCCTAAGACTTTTAAGAGAAGAAAAAAAATAAGCAAAATAGATTTCTCCTAAAAATTGAACAAATATCAAAATCTCTCAGGGACACCTTGTGTAACTCTTAATACATAAAAGCTCCAATTTCTAGTCCTCCAGGGATGTGGAATATTGGACAGGAAGAGACTGATGATTAGACATCCATGAAAGCTGCTATTGGCATGGGTTTGAGTCTTTCTGACCACTGGGGCCTCAGGGGGTGGATGGGAAATCCCACTTTCAGAGAGAATGTGCCTCCCTAGCAAGCTGCCTTTTATAGAAAGTGGCTGTCTGCTCCAAAGACTGTGGAAACACGAGAAGCTCTGCTTCCGAATTAGACTTGGAGCAACTGGAGTTTGGATGCAGGGTGGGTACATGCACCCTTAGTTTGTCATTAGCTCAGTGCATGCTAGTTTACTCCATTCAGAATTTCTTCCAACAGCGTCTTCACAACTTTTTTTCTTTGCACAGCAATGAGTATTTTGATGGATAGCTTCAAAATTACCTTTATTGTGTAGATAATTAAGCAGTAAATTAGGTAAAATAGTTAAGGTAATGGTAAAGTGGGAAAAATTAGGATCTATCTAAATGGTGGAAAATGTGCCGATTTTTAGTATTTACCTTCCTGTGCATGTTGTGACACACAACAGCTCTCGTTGATCATTTCTATGAAAGACATTTATAATGCACTTTACAAATAATTGGCAGCTCCTCTTTTGTCTGTGCTTCTTGCTAGCTAATGGAAATTGATTTAAATAAAAAATAATTTACATGTTCTTATAAGATTTCATTGAATTTACAAGGAATGGAGCGCACCACATTAATTATTGCTATGCCATTGTGGCAAGCTAGCGAGAAATTAGATATAAAAACTGAGGAAAAACTATATATAATTACCATTAAAATGACTCGGGCATGAAAATTAATCAAACAGATTTGGAAAAACATTATTATTCCTGTCAACAATAGGAGAACAGATCTTTTGTTAAGAACTTTGATTTCCACTTGCACTCATTCCATACTTAACTAGCTTTTGTTCTGCAACATAAATATTCCTTTTCTCACTTCCAGTTATGTTTACAAGGGTAGTCACATGGGATTACATGAATTAGAAGGGATGTAATCCCATCCTTTCCTGTTCTTGATTTTGGTGGCTACCAAACTCGAGCTTCAGATCATCCTGGTTGCTCCTTTTGGGCTCCCGTTGTTACTTCAGGGTGTTAAAGCTCTAGGGAGGAGTCCAAAGAGGTTGCTGTGTGCAATTTGGCCTCTGCAAGCTTTTGGCTTGTTGGTGAAGCTGAGAAGAGGGTTGCCGGGGTTCAGCTTGCAGCCTCTTACTCAGTCATCATCTAAACACTCTAGCGCTTGGTACCTCTAACAATATGGGATTACTTTTTCATCCTCTCCTCCTCAATTCCCCTACTTCTATATATATTCTGGGAAAAAACACTTGTCCTCTTGCTGGGACAGCAGTATCTTGGTGTAGATTTACTGTTGCATGCCTGTATATTCACATGCAGATGCACTATGAAAAGACTTCTGTATTTTCATGTTTTTTAAATAAATTGCTCACAAACTCATGCACTTTTTTTTTCCAGGCAAACCAGTAATGATAGTGACTGAATATATGGAGAATGGTTCTCTGGATACATTTTTAAAGGTAATACTTAGATTCTTTTTCCAGAGGGACCTTGGTTAAGGTTTGGGTTGTTTACAGAGGGTTAATATCAATGAAAATGTTTGCTGGGTACTGGTGCTGTCTGGAGGGAGGAGTGACTCAGTCGTCTGTTTGATCTACATTTACACAGCATCATGAAGGACCTGGTGCATGCATTGATACAAACAGACAAGAATAAATTGGAGGATATTATGTTTATTTTAGAAGGCAGTTACCTGCATGGAAATTATTAACTTCTCCTGAAAAATTCGATGTTTCAAGAGCACATCCACACCGCATCATGGCAAACTTGACAGAGTTTTTCCATGAAACGTAAGAGCTAGTAAAGGGAAGATAGGGGAAGTAGTTAGAAATGCAATGTGACAAAATGAGGAAAAGCCTCTACCCCCAAATATTCACGTGTGAATATTTTACAGGTAGGATTTTGCAATTCGATACCATTCAGTTGGGCTGGCTGAGAAACAGCCCATCCTGGTTCCCTTATACACATAGCTAGGTGTTCACTCCCAGTCACAGTCTCTTTATCAGTCACCAGTGGAAACAGCTTGCTCCTTGATCTCCAGTTAAAAGAACTACATTTCCTTAGCTTTGTCTCTAGAGATCCTAATCTAAACAGTAAAACTTAGAAAAGCTTCGTGGTCAGAGCGTGGAAGTAGTGAATTATTAATTTTCCTGATTTTCTTCCCTGGAGACTTGCCTTTGCATTTTTATTCATGCACACACAATCCTGAGGGTGCAGAGACGCTCAACTCATCAAATGTCTCCTTCCTTTTGCAGAAGAATGATGGGCAGTTCACAGTCATTCAGCTGGTTGGGATGCTACGAGGCATTGCATCAGGAATGAAGTACCTGTCTGACATGGGTTATGTACACAGGGATCTGGCTGCCAGGAATATCCTGATCAACAGTAACCTAGTCTGCAAGGTGTCAGACTTCGGCCTCTCCAGAGTCCTAGAAGATGACCCTGAAGCAGCATACACAACCAGGGTGAGTTAGGAGGATTTAGTTAGGGTTGAGATCAAGAAGACCTTATTCCCTGCCACATTTTAGTGTTCAGGCTCTGTGGCAAAGAGGTTTCTACAAATCCAGGGCCTCTAAACTGTGCATGAGGGTTCGATCTGATGTTAACAGTTAATTGTTATCAGATTACTTTTTGCAAAAGCCTTAAATTTATAGTGGGGATAGCCAAATAAGGCAGAACTTCATTAATAACTTTCAAGTTCAGGTTGGGTACATGAGTCAAATAGCAGGCTTTGCAAAGTTGCCATGCTTCCAGCTCTACTCTGACCTCTTTGGTGAATACTAAAGGGAGGAAAGAGCAATTGCTTTGCTCAGGTACCCATGTGGAGATATAAGCCATGATCTTTGGAATAATTTGACTGTTTTAAAATGTTGGTAAGTGTGTAATGAATTCCCATTGCAAATAATGCACATTGCCCCCAGTGTTACCCTGAGTAATTTGAGGGTAATTTCTCCCAACCCGAGAAAGAGCTTCTCCAGCCTCAGTGCTCTGCCCCTGTTCATCCTCGGTCAATCATTTCAGGACATCAGCCCACCTATCCTATTGCGAGGCCACATGGCCCCAGCACTGAAGAGGGGGAGTGGACAGGACCCATCCTCAACAGCACAGACTTGGAGAGAGCCTCCAATATTAATGGCAGTGATTGGCACACCTGGACGTGTCCTATTAGTGTGTTTTTCCAAGGGTATTGTTTTGCGGGTGGTGGGAGCTCTCTTAAGTCACATTGCCAGTTCCTGCAGAGATCTGGGAAAGGTCTTTTCGGCTCTTGGCAGTCACAGCCCCGCAATGGGACTCAGTGCACAGCTGGACTAGCACTTCCCTGCAGGCTGGAGGGCTCTCGGCCAGCCCTGCTGTAGCTGCAGTGTGCTGCCATGTGCTAATTGGCACTGCTGAGAATCTGGCCCCTCACTTAAGGCATGCCCTGATAAGGCTGTGAATAATTATTGGAAGAAGAGACTTTGTAAAAGTTGCTTTGGAAGCATGTTCCAAATCCTGTTATTTTTCCAATAACAAACACTGTGAGGGGGCATTCAGGGAGACCTTGCAATATTTAGCTCAACAGTAAGAGGAAGGGACTTCACAGTAAATATTTTTTTAATAAATCATGGGAGACAGCTCTTTAAACCCAATGAGAAAAGTATTCCTTAGTCCAGAATCCCCTTTCCCTCCCCTTTTCCTTCTCAGAGCTGGTCTGAAGTTTGATTTCTAAAATGATAGAAAGGGGAAAAGGAAACAGCAAAGCACATTTGACAGCTGTGGCATCATCTTCAGTCCCACAGCAGAGGCTAAGCAGGCTGGTCTTTGCACACACAGATTTCTGTGCCTACACAGATCCCTCTGCAGGATCGGGGCTGCATTTAAAAAAAAAAAAAAAGGCATTACTTCTGCAGCAATTTGCATGAAGCCCTCGTTAGATCAAAGTCTTCCTTGGCTTCAGAGCTGTCTGTTCCTCCCCCGCTCGCTCTCAGAAATGGAGGAACTGTATTCCCTTACCAACCCGTGCAACATAATTGAGATGTTGATCCTATACATGTCCCAGCATTCAAACAACATTCAAACAACAAACCTTCAGGACAGCCAATTAGTAGGCAGCCTACAAATGCTTATGGGCTGAGATAATGTGGAAAGGGGCCCCATGCTGTCAAACAGATTTACTTTAAAATTCGATGTCTCTTTCCAGAGAGAAAATAACATCCCTTGGTGCTCTGAGGAGAGCTGTTTTGTCTTCTCTTGCATGTTCTCTGCCCTCCTCTGCAATCTGTTTTTTGTGGGTTTTTTCCATTTCTTTTCCTTTTAGGGAGGGAAGATCCCCATCCGATGGACAGCACCTGAAGCAATTGCCTTCCGCAAATTCACATCGGCCAGCGACGTCTGGAGCTATGGCATTGTAATGTGGGAGGTGATGTCCTACGGCGAGAGGCCTTACTGGGAAATGACAAACCAAGATGTAAGCACGTGTGAGAGTTGCTGTGTGATGGGACTTTGAGGCTCAGCATTCATTCTGCAATCAGAGAGGCAGAGTGGGGACAAGATGAGGACAGCTGCTGTAAAAATGGCTTTGCTCCCCCATGCCAGACAGAAATGATCCTCCCATTTGATGCTCCTTTTTTTTGCAGCAACCCAGAACAGGCTGTGCACAGAGGGAAATGTGTCTGCACAGAGGCAAGCCTGCTTCCCCCAGCAGACTGCTGGAGCTTCACTAATGTTGTTAGAGCTGGAGCCTGTCCCTCTTCTGCTTAATGACAAAGGCCTGCCAGGGAATAGAAGCTGATAAACTGGCAGCATTTCAATCGTGTGTTCAAACCCCTGCTGCCATGTAAAGCAGCAACTCAAGGGAGTCATGGTAAGGGCTTTGTTTCCATGCACAAAAGCTGGGTGATTTGATCTAGTGACAGCAGTTCACAGAGCTGCATCTTGGTTGTTCATGCATTGCTGATCTCAAGAGAGTAGTTTTGCTCCTGTTGTGAACATCTTGTAAGTTTGTGCTAACAAAAGCTCTTATGATTCATTTGTACACTACCCTTCAAGTAGTGTCCCCTTGCTCAGAGGTTCCATTGCCCCCTTGAGCTTCTGACCTGAAGGCCACCCTCTGAAGCATCTCCAAACAGGGACGTGCCTGGGGACACTGTCTCCTGTCTGACTTCAGCTCCAATCCCAGCCTGGCTAAGGATCTCTTGTTCCTACTTCAGGGCTACATTCTACCCTGAGCTCACCATCAAAATCTGTTCTTGTCCAAGGGTAAAAAACTTAAGCCTGAGGTTGCCAGATTTTCTAGGCCCCTCCTTCCTCTTCACATCTCCAAGAACATGACAGTGAAGGTCTCTGAGGATGCCAACTAACGCATGAGGTTGGATTCACCATGAGGTATGCGGGGCAGCCCTGCTGCCTGTGGAGATCCTACCTCTGGATGGGTTTTCACCATGGGTTTCCTCTGATCGCATCATCTGATGTTTTGTCCTTTCTTCTTTTTTTAAGCAACATCCCTATCGCCATGACTTTCTGCCGTTTCACTGGCAGCAAAGGCTCTGGCTGAGCATTCTGCATCTCCTGCATTTTCTTTGCGAGCCTTTGCCATCAGTGGATGTTACTGTCATGCTGAGCTGCTGTCTCATCTCACTTTGAGTCCAGGCATGGAAGCAGGTGGTACCTTTGAGACAGTCATGCCACCTGAGCATGTTGTTTGGCATGAATGCCCCATCGCTTCTGCATTGCTGAGGCTGTCACATTTGCAGGAAGTTTGGTAAAGCAGTACACAGGGATTTATCTCAATCAAATACACAGACTTTCTTCCATAGTCTGTACAGAGAATGCAGCACTTGAGAGCCAAGCTTTTTCACTCACACTGAGCACTGTAACTATCTTTAGTGCTGATGCACTGGCATGGCACAGATGTTGTTCAGTAAATGCCAGGCTAAGATTAAGGCTGGTGCCAGTGAAACAATGCTCCATGGCCAGGGGAGCCCCTTGTCTGGATCATAACATATGAATATCCACACTTTGCAGAACTGTTTCAAAAAACCCAAATGCCTCCATACACTGTGGGGCATAGAGTGAATTTCACACTTGCCTGGTGTGAAAGCAGAAAGCAGAGGACTGGTGAGATATTTATGAGCATCAGTTCCTGCTCAAGCTTTACTTGTGTAACCTCTGTGTGTTACTTGCCTCTGCCTATGTGCAGATGGCAAGTGCCTGGATGGTGGTGGCCTCGGACCTTAATTCAGGGCTGGGGCATGTTCCTCCTGCAATACAGCATTGGCTTTTGTGCAGAGGACCAAGGGGTCACATGAGTTTTGGACTCTGTTGCACCAGAGTTTCTTGTTGCATGGCTTGTAATTAAAGCACATCATTTGCAAGCGGAATTGATGATGAGAAAAATTATTCTCACCATGTTACAGATGGATTGCTTTAAAGGAGGTGCAGTGCAAGAGGGTAGCAGTGTTGTAACTGCAAAGGCCACAAACCACATTTTAAAGTCATACAATTCTCTAGATGGCCCTCTAAAAATATGCTTTGCTTTGACCACAAGATAAAGCTTTGATGCAGGAATCGTTGAGAGGAATTTCGTGACCCGTGTTGCACAGGTTGCTAAGATAAATGATCATAGTGGTTGCTTTATAGTATTCGGAGTGGTGGATTTATGAAACACAGAGCTAAAAGCGTTGCTTTGGTTTACTGGAATGGACTGTCCCAAATGTCCTCTCACAAACATCCGGTTCAGATATCCCAATCCATAAGTGAGTAATGCTTGTCCAGAAGAGGGAGAGGGACAAAAATGCCTCCTTAGGTGCAAATTTTAGCTTCTCAAGACTTACAAAGCAGTACACACCAATGAATGAAACAGCAAATGTGCCATTTTCTCATTTTCTAAGCATTGTGTTGACTACAAGTGACTTGGTCTTTTTTGTTTCATTCTTTTGCTCATCTTATTGCTAGAACTCAGAGGGTACCTTCAGATGCAAGAGGGTATTTCAGCGTCCTAGCTCCTCGCAGTATTTTGATACCATTTACATTGTATGGCCAGGATGAACGACATCCTGTAAATTGAGTTAACACTATTGATTGTGCTGTTACTGCCAGGAATATCAAACACGCATAACCCCACTGCAGATGTAGTTCAGATATTCTGAGCTGGTGCCAGATGGTCTGCTCCCTGTCTTGCTACTATTTTCTTTCTGCTACAGCTGGAGGGGGATCCATTACTGTTATAAATACACACATGGACACAGCAAATAATATTCTCATGGCTGTACCACACCAAGGCTTTTTTTATAGGGCAGCTGCAAATTTGGAATCAGGGACCAGCTGGAAAGCACAATGTGAAGAACAGACAGTGCAGATACCATACTGTGGTGGGGCTGGGTTTTGATGCTGGGAGCAACAGCCAGATCTTAGAAGAGATTGTCTTGCAAGTGTAGGTTGGGTGGAGAGTGGTGCAACTGCTCCACTGACAGATGAAATCTTAGATGGGTGCACAAAGACTGCATACATTGTGGCCGAGATCTTCAGATGTGCTCACTACCCTTGGAGGAGATCATAAAGCCTCGCCTAACTGCCTCTCTACTGTGTACATCCTTAGGGAGTTTGAGGTTCCTGCTACTGCTGCTCAGCCCACCTGGCTCATTCCTAGGACTCTTCCACTTAACAAAAAGCTCTGTGGTGGAGAACAATTCGAAAGCAATTCATGCCATCCTGAATTTTGGAGCCTTCTGAAATGCAATGCCAACCTGATGCAGCTCTTTCTGTACTGCTCATCTAGGTCTAAAGATCACAAAAACAACTTCCATCCTAACCCCTTAGCCTTCTTTTTAAACACAGGATGTTTTCAAATCATGAGACGGTGCCTAGAATGAATGTCATCTGTGGCATTCAGTTCTTGGAGTCCCACAGTGAAGCACTGTGGTTTTCCACATAGCAAATATCTGCTTCCACCCTCTTTTGGTCAAGGAGTCTTGGGAGTAGAGGGTGTGAAGATGTGCTGCTGGAACTCTCTTGGCACAGACGCAGACCCTTGTGGCTTGAAATGTGAGCTGCATTCTCCTGAAAATTGTAATGGTTCAAAATGGGAACTGCTGGGCTTGGAGCCCTGCTGTAAATCTGCCCCAAACTGGGGAAAACAAGTTGCTTTCTTAAATTCTGCCCTCATTTATTCATTTCTGCCTTTCAAGAGGACAGGCAGCACATGTGCATACCACTTGTTTTAGATATAAAACCATAGATGGTTTGTATTTGAAATCAGTGCAACAACTCCCCTGGTTTTAATTTACATACTCTTGGGCTGACATTTTAAATTCCTGGCAGAAATGCGACCACACTGAGAAACGACTAGACCCAGACAGTATTGAATGATATATGAGATGGTTGTTCTGCCTCTGCCTTGAATCCATCCATCAATTAGCATTCAAAGTCTCTTTTGAAATACAGTCAGACGTTTATTACTGTAATACAAATTTGTGGTCTAGCACATGCCTTTTCATTTAAAAAGAAACCAACATCTGAATAAACAAAATCAGTGCACTCCATGAAGATGCCAGAAAGCCCTGTAGGTTGCTTTTTGTGGACTTAACATAGGCTCCAAGAGTTTCCTGCCATATAACCTATCGACCGCAACTGAGCTTTGAACAAGTACAACCTGACAATCTGGCCCCCTGGTTGCAGCAGTGCCTTGGCTTTCTAGATTTACTTTGCAGTGACCAAAAATTGAGTTATTCAACATCCCATAGAAAATATGAAAGATAGAGGGTTCAGTGGACTTGTCTTTTATAGACAGAATTGGGGTGTGGCAGGATTCTACATGAGTCTATTGCTGGTTCCAAATTTCTGTATTTAAGTCAAGTTGCATTTGGGAAAAAGGCAAGAGGAAGAAAAGCCTTGTGTTTTGTCTCCCGTAGGTGATTAAAGCTGTGGAGGAAGGCTATCGCCTGCCAAGTCCCATGGACTGCCCTGCTGCTCTTTACCAACTAATGCTCGACTGCTGGCAGAAAGACCGCAACAGCAGGCCCAAGTTTGACGAAATTGTCAGCATGTTGGACAAGCTCATCCGTAACCCAAGCAGCTTGAAGACGTTGGTTAATGCATCGAGCAGGTACAAACACAAGCCAGAACCATTTCTCAGATCAAGCTCCTTGTCTGAATACCCACCTCTGGGGTTGATGCCTGTGTGCATCTGTGGGTGGATGTTCCTCCAGCTTCATTATGTCCAGGAGAGTTTTCTCAAATCAACTTTTTCTATTGCAGTCGGCAGCCAGGTGAGCAGTTCACTTACTTTAAATGCAGTGCTGCTGCAACAAAGAAAATTACTGTGGTCTGTCTTTTAGAAACAGGAGTTTCAGCAGTATTTATAGGTCTATGATAAAGCTACCTGTGCTCTACTCCAAGGTTAGAGACAGCAAGACTTGGGTGCATGAAATAAATGCTGCTCAAATTGTCTGCCTGTTGACTTTATTTTGGTAATACAAATGAAGAGTATCTCTTGGCTAAACTTTTTGGATGTGCAAAGCTCAGAGATGTCCAGGTACATCCTTTCCCAACTACTCCCAGGCGTGCTAGGCACCACTAAAAGTTGTGAGAGACTTGAGAGGATCTTTTTGGTTTCTAACACACTCAAACACTTCACTAAAACAACATTAAATAAATAGAGCAGCCAGTTTGCATTTAAACATGAATCTGAATAGCTACACAGCTACAAGTAAGGTAAGCACAGTCAAGAAATAAAACTGCACTTGGGGAAAAAAAGCTAAATATTTTTTAAGGAGTTTTAGTACTGGCTTCTCCACCATACTGGAGTCTTGGACAGGCTTTTTCTGTGAGCCATCAGTGTTGCTAATCACTCAGTCCCTTGCAAGGTCATAAAGGAGTAATGAATATGTATATCACTGATGCTTCACTGGTGGCAGTGGAGCTCCCCTAATTAACACTGGATAAGGCCCTTCAGAAAGACTTATTCTCAGAGAAGGGGAAAAAAAAGAGATGTTGTTTTCCTAGGACAGGTATGAGGGAAATAAGTTGAGGTTAGACTGGTGGCATGGACCAAAACAGATATACTATTGTGAGCTTATAGTCATTTGTCTTCACACCTTCCAAGTGGGTCTTGCACTGCTACATGTGACCCATTTCACCTGTTGCAGCTGGACATCTCCACAGTGGCATGTCCCCACATTTGGCATTTCATGCACTAAAAGAGAAGAACCTGAAATCTCTGTTAATTTTTAAATACAAGATGGATCTGATTCCTTGGGCTATTTTACATGCATCATTTACTGTCTGAAGAAGAAATTACTCTTATTAGCAATTAGATGTAATGTCAGTGCCAGCGAACCTGCAGGAAGAGGTTTATGATAGCATAAAATATATGATATTTTTCTTTTATTTTCGGTTCAGAACAGTTATTTTCCAGGCCTGTTATGCAGTGACTCATGCACGCTTTTATACCAAACTGTTATGCCAGAAAAGAGGAGAGTAGACAGCAAACCATTTCCTTGAGCTGCTAAGCATTTTGCTGATGTTTTATTCCATGAACAGGTCCCTGTAATTCCAATCCTCTGCCTTTCAGAGCTGCTGTGAGTATTTTTGATATGGATGGAGCACCTAAGCAGCCAGGCTTTGGGGCTGTATTTCCGTACTCATAGATTGCTGTGCCCAGAACATAGTATTCAAAATGAATCATAATTTCAATGTAGAGCAGCTGTAAAGTATTTTTTTATATATGTAATGTGTTCTTTATGGAAATTCTCATTAATGCAAATAAGGGAGGAAGTCACTCTCTACATTACAGCATGTGCATATCAGTAGGTACCTCCTGACATTAGTGATGAAAATCCACTTCTCATTATGATTACTTAGGAGTTTTGAATTTCTCATGTGTATAAAATGTTATGGGAAGCCATTATGTTCCTGGTACTGCAAGTATTCACATTTTATTGGACCCTTCAGCATTGCTATTAAGTAAACAAATAATACTAATGTGCTCATAAAATATATGAATATTCCTGAAGTGCTATAATAATATAATATCCCAGCTCCCCTTCTAGTTGAAAGTCTTATAAATGTAATACCATCAGAGGCTGATCCAGAAAATGTTTTTTTACCTGTGGATAATAATCTTCACACTAGGCTTATGTTAGCTGTATGTCCCGCTTTACAAAGCAGGCGGCAAATCTAGTTTCTCTCCTGGCTGACCTTGGACAAGCTCTCTCTGCTCTCTGCACATCATTAGTACGGTGGTGGACCTGTCCGTGGCACGAGTCGCTTGTGCTAGGTACTCTATCGATGCTTCTGCCATGGTGAAGGGTTATTATTTGCCTGAATTGCTTCTTCCGTGCATGGCATAGCTGAGCAGGTAGCAATTGCCATGGCGAGGTCTGGAGTGAGGGAGCAGTTTACCTCTGGTTTCAGGGCTGGAGCATGGTTGGAGCATTGCTGCTCTCTGCAGGGCTCGCTGGATGTTGTCTGCATCTGAAACTCCCACATGACTGTGCAGGAGCAGCCTCTGAAGTGTTAACAGCAGCCTGCCATTGATGGACACTGCCGGGAAATGTAATTTGGGTTTCAGCTTCCAGGCTCTGGGCTGCCTTAAGTTAATTATGAGCTTTAAAGGCAGAGGAAGAAAACAGAGCAGGAGGAGTGAAACTGAAGACTTTGAATTAAGAGTGACTGGGGGAGCCTGCTTGTAGCAGGGATCACAGAATTACGGAATATGCTGAGTTGGAACAGACCCACAAGGATCACCGAGTCCAACTCCTGGCTCTGCACAGGACCATCCCCAAGAGTCACACCATGTGCCCAAGAGTATTGTCCAAATGTTTGTTGAACTCTGTCAGGCTTGGTGCTGTGACCACTTCTCTGGGGAGCCTGTTCCAGCACCCAACCACCCTCTGGATGAAGAACATTTTCCTAATATCCAACCTAAACCTCCCCTGACACAACTTCAGGCCTTTGCTTCAGGTTCTGTCACTGGTCACCACAGAGAAGAGATGAGTGCCTGCCCCTCTTCTTCCCCTCACGAGGAAGTTGTAGACTGCAGTGAGGTCTCCTCTTAGTTTCCTCTTCTACAGTCCAAGTAACCTCAGCTGCTCCTCATACCTCTTCTCCTCAATCATCTTTGTTGCCCTCCTTTGTACACTCTCCAGTAGCTGAATATCTTTCTTATATTGTGGTGCCCAAAACTGCACACCATATTCAAGGCAAGGCCGCCCCACTGCAGAGCAAAGCAGAACAATCCCCTCCCTCAACTGGCTAAGCAACGCTTTGCCTGATGCCCCTAGGACATGGTTGGCCCTCCTGTCTGCCAGGGCACAATGACTCAACCAGGACCCCCAGGTCCCTTTCCTCAGCACTGCTCTCCAGCATCTCATTTGCCAGTCTCTGTGTACATCCAGGGTTGCCCCATCCCAGGTGTAGAATCCAGCACTTCCCCTTGTTGAACTTCATATGGTTGGTGATTGCCCAGTCCTCTAATTTGTCAAGGTCTCTCTGCAGGGCCTCCCTGCTTTTAAGGGAGTCAACAGCTCCTCCCAGTTTTGTGTCATCTGCAAACTCACTTAGTATCCCTTCCAGTCCTGCACCAAGTCATTCATGAAGATGTTGAAGAGCACTGGGCCTAAGATGGAGCCCTAGGTGACCAGTCCACTAGTGACCAGATGCCAGCCTGATGTAACCCCATTCAGTATTACTCTTAGTGCTTGGACCCCTGAGCCAATTGTTCACCCACCATATGATGTGTTTATCCAGGTATGTTGGACATTTTGTCCAGAAGGCTACTGTGAAAGACAGTATCAAAAGCTTTACTGAAATCCAAAAAGACTACCTCAACTGTCTTCCCTTGATCAACTAGGTGGGTTACCTTGTTATAAAAGGAAATCAGGTTTGATAAGCAGGACTTTTCTCTCATGAAGCTGTGCTGGCTGTGACCAATGACAGTGTTGTCTTTCAGGTGTTTTTTGATACCTCCCAGAATAATCTTCTCCATAACTTTACCAGACACTGAAGTGAGACTGACAGGCCTGCATATTTCAGGGTCCTCCTTCTTGCCCTTCTTGAAAATTGGAACAACGTTTACCAACTTTGAGTCAGCTGGGACCTCTCCACATTCCCAAGACTGCTCAAAAATCATGAGAGAGGTTTTACAATTACATCAGCCAGCTCTTTGAGGATTCTTGGATGAATCTCATCAGACCCCATACATTTGGAGAGATCCAGTTGGAGCAGCAGATCCCGCACAATTTCAGGGTCGACTGGGAGTTGGTCATTCTCGCAGTCATGGTCCTCCAGCTCAGGGCACTGAGATCCCCTTGGTCTGTCATCCATGTTGAAGACAGAGGCAAAGAATGCATTAAACACCTCTGCCTTGTCTCTGTCCCTGTTTGTGAGGGGACTATCCTCATCCTGTAGTGGTCTAATGTTATTTCTGTACTACCAGTTGCCATTAATATATTTGAACTCTTTTTATTGTCCCCCATATTTCTGTCCAGCTTCAACTCCAGCTGAGCTTTGGCCACATGAATTTTCTCCCTGAAGAGGCAAGCAGAATCTCTGTATTCTTCCCACGTCACCTGACCTTGCTTCCACTTGGCATATACCTTCCTTTTTTGCCTTAGCTCCAAAGGAGATTGCTGCTCAACCAAACTGGCCTTCTGCCTTGTCTGCTTGACTTCTGACATTTGGGAATTGCCTGTTCCTGTGCCCTTAGGGGTGTTGCTTGAAAAGTGACCAGCACTGATGGACCCCAACAATCTTCCCTCCTTTTTCTGCTTTTGGTAGGACCACAAATGGCAGGAACTCAAAAATGAGTGAAGTTACAGGTGAAGTGATGTGTTTGATACATTGCATAACAAGCCTGCTGGGAGGATTTAGGCTGCAGCAACCACTGAAAATGGAACAAGAAAATCATCTTTACCATATAAAAATACAAGTAACTTGAGTCATGTTGTGTACATCTTGATACTGATTCTGTTTGCTTCTTTGTTTTTGCTTGTCTTTAGAGTATCAAATCTGTTGGTGGAGCACAGTCCAGTTGGGAGTGGTGCCTACAGGTCGGTGGGTGAGTGGCTGGAAGCCATCAAAATGGGCCGATACACAGAGATCTTCATGGAGAATGGATACAGTTCAATGGATGCAGTGGCTCAGGTGACCCTAGAGTAAGTAGTTCTCAGATCATTTTCACCTCATTTTTTGGAACTGCAGGGGGAAGGGGGGGGGAAGACAAACCATTCAAAAATATGCAGGGATGAGACTGCAGAAAGGGAAAATATTACCCTTTGTTTGCAGTCTACAGTTTCTCATGTAGCACCTCTATTGATGATAACAAGTGCAGGCAAGACTAAAACTTACAGTCACTACATTGGCAGCCATCACTCTGACTCTTTTACTCACAGATATTAATGCATGATTTTGAGTAATTGCCAGGCCATCCTCTCAGCATAATAGCAGTTGATTATTTGAGGTTACCAACAAATAAAATCCCCACCCTTCTAGTAAATGTATAGGTGCTAGAGTCCCTGCTGAGATATACCAGCTTCACACCAGATTAGCTGGTTTCACGGTTGATCTGGATGTAACCAAGTGGACAGTCAAGCCCAGTAAGGCGTGGAAATAGTACTCAACAATAACAGAAATAGATACGGCCAGGGCCAATGGAAGAGCATCAGCAAACCCACAGCTCTAGGGGACAGACTTCATGGCTGAGACTCTTTCTTCTGCATGTGCCCTTGGTTTTTGCACGTGAATATGACTGCAGTTGGGGCAACAGCACTAAAATTACTTGCTAAATGCCTTGGGGCTGATAATTTGTTATGCTCAACCTTTAACTGCCTGACTTGCTTGTGTAATTATGCCAGATTTTTCTCCTACTGCCTGCCACTTTCTCAAACTCGCTTCAAAGCCTGCCTTTCTAGCTGGGTTAATTTGAGCTTAGTTTACTGCAGGTATTAGGGCAGAATGGGAAATATTATGCTCTGTGCTGCTTGGGAGAAGGTTGTGTCTCCTCTCACCACGTGCAAATTACCAGTGCACATACAGAATTGGCGCCGAGGGTTAAGAGTAAAACAAGAAAAATCCCCACACCCCACAGAACTGCAGCATTTCCTCCTGTCTGCCACAGGGCTTGCTGTGGAGCTCACTGTACAGCATAGGAGTCCTTTGCCTGTGATGCAGGTTGGTAATATCTCTATGGAGTTCAGTTTCACGTTACATACATGGAGGGAGTGCAGGAACATATCTGCTCTCACACTGATTTTATTTGCTTCACTCATGTTATCAATTTACCCCTTACACCTGGACTCATCCAGTCTTTCTTCAGGCGTTTACATGAAAACCCTGAGCTAGGGATGAAATCCTCTCTAGCAACTGTCTGGGAAGTCAGGGTGCATGGATTTCTACCTAGATCTTTTTTTGAGTTCCTGAGATTCTTACATGTTGCTTCCCAGCCTAGTCCTGCGATTACATGCCATGTTACTTTGGCTTTTGAGGACTCCACAGTTTAGATTGGTAATCTACAAATGTTAACCAAGGAAGAGGACCATCCCCAGGATGCCCACACAGCAGCAATACTTAGTAGTTGAATGGAAAGAAGAGGGATAGGATGAAGCAGTAATTTAAGAGAAAAGGAGCATTCTTGTCTACTATACCACCTCATTCTTATAACCAGAGCAAATTCTGGTAGAAAATACAGATTGTCTAAAACACATCACAGATTTATTGTTGTTACATCACGTATTTATTGCTGTTTAGCTGAATTAGCCATGTCAGAAAAGAAAACTAGGCTTCTAGTTTGTTCCTCTTTAGCATTTTATGTAATTTCAAGAGCTCTAAATGAAATGCTCAGAAGTGAAATGCTTTGGTTTGGATCAGTGAAAGTGTTGAGTTTAAAATTTAAAATTTCAGATATGAAATTTTCTCTTAATTTGACTTTAAAACTCAACTATTTCCCTGTGTTTACTCTTCGGTATTCCAGAAACTTCAAAAATATCCCCCAAGATCTTTTCAGGCTCCCCAAAATGTGTTTCAAAATGGTTGTTCTAATTGGCAGTGAACCAAGGAACCCATTATCTGTACAGTTCTAGCCAGAAAGGCAAGTTGGTCTGAAGTCTTAATGAAATAATAGTTACCAGAGATGCTCTGACCTCCAGCTGCAAACCACCTCTAAGGCCCCCTCACCAGGTCCCAGTATGTTCTCTATAGCACAAGTTTCATCCTGCTCACCCCAGTGTAGACAACATGTCTAAGCTGCTCAGCTTCAACTTTCTTCTGGGCTTTTACAGCAGCAGAGCAGTGCAAAGGAGCTGATGCCTGGGAGCCTAGGGAGCTTCTGGATTTTGGTTGTTTGAGTTTTTATAAAACGAAAGGAAGCATTTCATGGATCCATCTTGCATTTTAGTTGAAACTGAAAAAAAGGTTGAAACTAATTCGAGCTAGTTAGTTATCCATGCCAGTAAATAAATTCCCTGTCCCCACCCCAACTACCTGTGGACAGAGGTGCTTGCAGAGATGCTTGCTTGGTTCTTCTCTCTCTCAGCCCTCATACCTTTGTGTTGCAGTGCTGGCTTAACAAGAAGGCTTGACCCCACTCAGGTTTATTTTAGGGAAAACAGTGGAAGACTAATTAAAAACCCAACTAGCCATCCAAATCAAAACTTCTCTCATCTCTCTCAGATGCAAAAAAAAAAGACAAAAGACCAGATTCTCAGCTATTAAAAAAAAAAGAGAAATCATCATAGTGGCTAAAGAGGGAAAGCGTCACATATTGAAGGCCTGAACCACATGCTCAGATTGATGTAAACTGGCAGGTTGCCCTTAAAAAATAAAGTAAGGGAGAAAAATGGCTCCTAATGCGCTCAGCTGAGACTCTCATGGGTTCCCCAGAAAATAAACAGAATAAGCAAAGTTCTTAAAAGGTTAATATACTGGTGGTTTTAGTTTTCTGGAGGTTTTAATATTTTTTTCTCCCTCTAAAAGGGAACAACAAAACATTTTGTACTCTGCGAAGGAGAATTCAGGTTAAATGTTCCTTGTCATTTTTAATACAGGCAACTGTTCTGTATATTACAGAGCTGGGACTTGGGGGGATCAGGTGAAAAGATGATCTGAACATCTGAAAGAAGCTTGCTTTCCCCAAATGACATCAGTAAAACAATCTTTACAATTTAAGAAGTTACCTTCAAATACCATCCAAAATGGTCTTCACCAAATTCAAACAGTGTAGGAGACAGATGTAGAAATTAGATGGAGAAAGGAGAACTCGATAATTGCTGCCAGAAAAGGCAGGAGAAAAAAAATATAATGAATGTAAAGAATTCCTAAAATCTACTGAAAAAAAAAAAAAATTACTGGTGCTGTAGGAGGGGTTGGCCAAAACGCTCACAGGACTGGTGACTGTGGGGGTGCCTAGCTTATGGCTTCTTTACAGGACGTGGTTGAGATAGGGTTGAGATAGTAGATGTTCAGCTTCTTTTTTTTTTTTTTTTAATCCTCCCTCCCCTGTCATGCAAAGTAAAATCCTGATTACCACCCTGATTCTTTCAGACTAATGGCTTGGTGCATTTATTTCAGGGAAGAGTAGTATTAGTGACAAATTTCTGAAAGCAAAAGATTAAAAACTGATTAATATCACCCCAAGTCCTAAGCTCTGCCTGCTTAAGCAAAGACCTGAAATTGTATGTGTTCAAAGAGTGATTTCTACATTTAGCTCTAATTCTTGCAAAGGGATGAATCACCTTGTGAAAAGTGGAGCCTCACCCTCCACCCCCTCTTTCCAACTGGATATCAGACTTGAAGGGAACCTTTCCAGTGGACCAGACCTGCTCTTTAAACTTGTGGACCACCTAGTGACTTTGAGTGTGTCTGGAGCTCTTTCAATCCACTGCAAGAATAACTTTACAAGGACAATACTCAAGAATAGATAGATCCATGACATGAGTTTCAGTCTGATCCTTGACTGGACCAATTACTAACCATGTGGACTACATATTTTCACCTTTTGAAAGATCTGTACTCACTGAATCTCAGGACACCCTGTTGTTTGTTATTAGATGAAGAGCTCTGAATATTTGTAATAACATGTGCTGTGTTGCTTTGCATTGTATATATTTTTTCTTCTAAAATAAAATAAATTATTTATTAAATGTTATACTGAATGAAGAGCATTTAAGAGTTCACCTGCTCTACATGCTTATTTTTAACCTGAAATCTCAGTCCTGAGATTGTGATGCTGTGTCTGCTTCTGAACAAATTCTCATCTTGTAATCAAGTAGAATGGGAATTATGAATAAGAGCAGATGAACTCTTAAAACAATTTTTTTTTTAAGTTCCTCATTTCATGCAATAGTCCCTAGCAAGTGGATTCCTCTCTCTTTAGCATCATCTGAAGGTCTTTGAGGTTCTTCTTGTTTCCCCCCCATTTGAACTGACAACTCACTAACTCCATGAGTAGTCCCAGTCTGCATGAGCAATTGTAGTAATACCAGGCTCAGAAGAGTGGTGAAATCTGGCCTGGATGGGAGATGAAATACAAAACATCTGTGATAGGTTGATGGCTGCCAGCCATGGAGATCATTCAGGAACCTGTCCCTTTTTCTTGCATGACTAACCGGCTGGTGAGGGGGTTGTGTTTTATGTGGAAATACAGTCCTAGTCTACACTGTGTTTGGCAAACTGGTCCATGGTGTACAAGTAGTTCTATTTGTAAATAAAATGTTTTAAATATATTTCTTACAACATGGAGACTGTGAATTCAACCCGTGCAAATGGAGGATATTGCAGGGAAGGGGATACCGTGTTGTCACTGTCACGTTGCAGCTGGACTTCTGTGTAAGGCTGTGGTAAGAGAGCAGCATGCGTGCAGCTGTATACAGGCTGTTTGGGATGAGCCCACACCAATTTTCCCCTTTATTTCCTTGGCTTTTTGGTCACCTTAGATCAGCCTTTTAGTACCGTGTTGACAAGGGATTCGAATTCCTGCTTGGTTTCATTTTCAGCCCAGTGTGACTGAAAGAAATGAAAAGGGGAGATTTTCTCCCTAAAATAAGAATAAAAGTTGTCTCATGGCTGGGGAGGTCAAGTATTTTGAAGCAGGGAGGCCACACAGCACATGGGTGCATGTATCTCTGCTGCAGCAGCACACACAAAACCCGGCACCAGGGATTGGGTCACTCCCACAGCAGGGTGCAGCCTGCATCCTGATTACAAGTGTTGTTTGCCCACGGGTCTTAGCTGTGCCTTTTCTCCCTCTGCAGAGCTGAGCCCAGTGAAATTACCACTTGGCTGCAGTAACATGAGCCAGACAGCTCTGGACTGGAGCTTGAGAACAGCTGTTTCGCAGCCCTTTGGTACAGAAGTTGCTGGGAGGTTTTTGTCCCCAAACAAGCTGGTTTGCTCACCCAATTCTGTTTAAAATTGACTTCTGCCTTATGCTGCTTCAAGTCCTTCAGCACTGGATGCACAGGAGGGTGCAATATCCTGTAAGTCATGCTTAAAAATGGGAATTAAAGCTCCTGTGTTCTCTGGGCAGTTTTTGGAAAGTTTTGTTGTTGTCTTTGCTATGCGCAAGGTGGCTTTTGAATAAAGCTGCTGATTTTATACTAGGTGAGCATCTGGCTCAGGAGCTTTGTCTTCTGGTTCATCTGTGCAGAGGTGAAAGACCCCATGGTACTGTTTTTCGCCTTTCTGAGGAGTCCCCATGCCTTTGGCTGGTGGCTTCACATTCGAGAGGATTTGATATTCAAAAAAAAAATAGACTGGATCCCCTGGTGAGCAGCTAATGGATTGAAACCAGAAACTCTTTCTTTCTTCTTTCCCTCTTGTAAATCAATGAGACAATCCTCAAGGATATTGAGTTAAGGGGATACTATATGGGGAGGAAAAAAGGCTTTGTAGTGAGTAGGCAGGTTTTTATTAGACTGATGGGGCTGTGTGTGAAATGTGAAGACATACATGCCTTTCTCGAGGTTTCGGGCTGTTTTTTTCGGCATAACATGCAAGAGTATCAGAAATTATACATCTCTGAAGTACATGGTACTGGATTTTCAAAAGAGCTCAGCTTGCATTTTAGATACCTGAAAAACAAAGCTGAATTTTCAAAAAGTGCCAGCAGAGCAGCACTCAGCAGGGGGAAGATGGATGTTGGCTCTTTTAAAAATCAGGTCCTATAGTGTGTTGGTTTTTGGGTTTGTTGGGGTTTTTTGTTGGGTTTTTTTTATCTTTGGTGTGAACTTCCAACTGTGCTGTGTACATAAAATAAATTGCATGTAACAATAGCATTACTTCATTTTCCTTCATTATTAAGATGGCTTGTTGAACTAGTTTCATGAATCAGTGGAGGCAGAAATGAAAGCATGTCCCCCTGAAAAGGTAGAGACCTTTTACAGGTGCTGCAACCTTTTCTCTGCCAGGTAAGGAGCACTGCTGATGTGTCTCATTGACCTCCTTTGCTCCGTGCCCCTTAGATTGTGATTTCCTTTTGCATCATTGAGATGCACTGCTGAAAAAGGGTACAATAATGAAATTATGTGTTTAGCCTGAAGCAAAAAATCTGGTATTTTCCTAATCAAAAGGCTGAGAACATGACAGTCCTTGGAGAACAAGAGATCTAGCTTTTGGCTTCAACTAGTTTATGTGTTAATGTATTAGCCTTCACTCAGGATTGCTTTTTATTCAAAGCAATGTTCATCTGTGAATTTTTGGATATGGATGGTTGGTTGTTCTTGCACAGGAGTTTCTGTCCAGAATGTAAAGCTGCTGACAGAGGTACACCTCCACGGGCAGCTCATGCGTTGCATGAAAATATTTTGGTGGCCACTACACATGTACACCTGCAGTCCAGCACACAGCCGTGCTATGAACTGTAGGCTACATTTGCAATATGTCTCAGGGGATGGTTGGGCTCCCAGGTGTTGCTGGCGATCCCCAGACTTTGTATAAATGTGCCAGCATGGTTTCCAAAAAACAGCTGCATATTCAAGGAGGTCAGGTCTCATTGGCTTTCAGTGGAGAGCTTTGTCCTAAAAGACTTGCCCACAGCGTGTCAACAGTCTAGGATTCATGAGTGTATTGGCAGGACAGTAAGGCCTGACTTTGAAACATCCTTTACTCAGTCCAGTCTGGAAGTAGAAAGCAAAGGGCTGATATTTCTCTTTTGGAAGTCTTCAGACAAAACACCATGTCTCCTATTAAGTCAAACTGCTTCTCTAGCAGTTTCTGTGTCTTGTGCTGGAAACACATGCGCAATTGTCTTGATGTTTCTTCTGAGCTTTCATTCCTACAATTTCTTTGTTAACACTTTTCCACCTAGTAAGAAATCTATGCAATTATACTCTGCCATAGCTGATGACCTTACTTGGCTTTAGATGTGTCATTGAATCTAATTACCCAAGGTCCTGCTGTAGTATCTATAGGAGACAACTTGTCCCACTCCTGTCTTTGGATGGAATAAATTGTCCCCTGGAGGTGCCTCTTTCACACCATTCATGTGAATCGTGGTGATTGCCTTCAACTGTACAACTAAATTTTAGAGGGCTGAGTTCATGAGAAAAGAAACTTTCCTTCTGATTCTGCATGTTACATAAGCTAGCTTATTTTACAGCTTTCCTGCGATGGCAGTCCAGTAGGGAGACTCAACACAAATGCCTTTGGCTTATAGAATTCACCCAAAGCAAAAAAATGAAATGTGGGTTTATGGGAAGATTTGCAAAAACCCAGAGGGGAGCTTTTGCCAATTCCTGTTGACTTTAGGGGGTCATCAGGCTGGTGGCCATCCTTGAAGCTTTTGCCATTTGTGTTTCTTTGGCTTTGCCTTATCTGAAGAGAAAGGAACCATGGATTGACCTCACTTCTTACTGCTCGTATCTGAGATCAAATACTAACCTCTCCCATGAGAAGAGGAAACTGCAACACAGGCTTTCTTACGTGGCTTTTCTCTTGGAAATAGGACTTTTCACGCCTAGCAGAATCCTTGGCCAAAGATGATGCTGACACTTTGCTGTCCGGCCTTTCTCCTTGGACAGTGAGGTGATTTCTCTGAGATGCTGTCAGCCATAAAAAAAATTTTTTACAAATGGGGAAAATAAAACTTGCAAACTAAACTTGGCTTCGGGAGCTGCCAATGGTGACGGGTAGGCGCTGGCAGCAGCCTCAGCATATGCAGAGCGTGGTGTGCGCGGCAGCGTGTGCCTGAGAGGTCCATGGAACCAACGTCTGCTTTCTCCCACAGGGATTTGAGACGCCTGGGAGTGACACTTGTTGGTCACCAGAAGAAGATAATGAACAGCCTTCAAGAAATGAAGGTCCAGTTGGTGAATGGGATGGTGCCATTGTAACTCGGTTCTAAAGTTGCTTCCTCAAGTGGGTCGGTCCTGCACTTTGTACACTAGCCTTGAGATTTATTTTGACTAAAAAAAAACTCAAGAAAAGATAAAAAGGGAAATTCAGTGGTTCCTACACCTGAAGGACATTGGCTTCTGATGCAGCGTTTCTAAAGCAGTGTTTGACTAAAGTTTTCCTTTTCTTCCTGTTTGTGTCCTCATTTTCATGAAGTCAATGTAAGATGCATGGAACATGGAAACGAATCTGCTGTATGTGAGGTTAACCAGTCTCTTAAGCTTCAGTGGTGATAACAACAAGCCTCCCCACCACACATTGTTGTACATGGGAGGTACATATATATATGTATATATATATAGCACCTTTATATACTGAATTACAGCAGCACATGGTAATACTTCCAAGGACTGACTTGAGCAGAGGATTTTTGTAGCCATTCATGGGCTCCCAATAGCTGCAGTTTGCTGAAGTTTAACTTCAAGTCTTACTTGTCTACAGAAGTGTATTGAAGAGCAATATTAGATTATTTCTCAATAGATATTTTGTTTTTTAAATTTAAAGAAAAAAAATGCTGTTACACAGCATTAAGTTATAGAGACTAGCATATAAACATGTTGCTTGCTCCATGGCACATACAATACAGGGTGTATATTTTTTTTTCTTTCCTCTGTGTTACCAAGTTCTTTTTGTTTGCTCTTCAAGGAGGATAATATGTGATGAAGATGTATATACTGTACAGTTTGCTATGCATCAGGTACAAGATTGGGGCTTTTTCCTTGGTTTTTTCCTTTTTTTCCCCTCTTTCACTTTGTTTTGTCTCCCTTTTGTGTTACCCCTATGCTTTGTATTTTTGCTGCTGTTTTGTTTGAGCAACATATAACACCTTCAGAAGTTTTGATTGCGTATATGAGGTAGAAGGAGTCTGCTTAAATAAAAGATGTTACCCCCCCTCTTCCTTCCCACCATGGGCTGGGGACATCCAGAAGAAAAGTTCTGGTTCTTGGTGGCCTCCAGCAACAACATGGCATCAATTTTCCTGTGTCCTGGCCAAAGATAGTGTGGGATTGCCTCTATACCAGCATTTTAGCCCAGTAGCTGTCACCCAGTGCAGCCATCACCTCTGTTCCCAGAGCCCAGGAGAGAAAGCATGAGATGGTTTTAACTGGAAGGATTTTTACTGTTCCTCTACTCATGATGGGGGTTACGTCCTGGATCACAGTGTCGAAAGGAAGCCATGTTAATCCAGCATGGAGATTGTGTAGTATTTCTTCCACAGTGGAGGTGGGATTATTTTTGGAGCTGTGCTGTCCCAGGTTGTCTCTCCATGCATTTTCGGTTTGGCTATGGACCTGGTCATTTTGGGGCAGAGCACAGAGGAGCGGTAAGAGCAGAGCAGCCCAACATGGTCACAGTGATGGCATCCTGAGGGCAAGGAGATCCCATTCATCTGGGGCTAGCATGGCTCAGGTCAGCACTAGATTGTAGCTGAGGTTCAATGTGTCCATTAATGCCCATGGCTGCTATTTTCAGAGGGACCTTAGGGCAACCCGATCCCTTGGGAATCACATCAAGAGACAGTTTGAGGCTGTCCTTCTCCTTTTATTGAAGATTAGATTAATTTCATTTTCATAAATTGGGCTTTTATTTTGTGAAGACTTTGGTAAAAATTTTAAAGCAGCTCAACGGATGCGAAGTTTTTGCTGTTTCTGTAGATGTATTGCTTCCTTAGATGTTGGGTAGCATCTTGTGGCATCCTTCCTTAGCAATAACATCAATGTAGTGAGTTGCTGTAACTCCCTTTGTCCCCAGTGCTGCAGAACAGAGCCCCAGAAGCTCATACAGTGCCAAAAAGAGGCCTGTGTCCTTCATGTCTTGCAGAAGCAGGAGTTGCAAGACACCTTCAGCTGTTTCAAAGTCTTTCTTCCGTTTCCCCCAAACCTTTGGATAAGATTTGATACAAAGAACGTTTTCTAAAGAAAAGGGAAATGTCTAGGAAAAGAGAACTGAGTGTGTTTTTTTCTTAGCAGCAGGGCTTTGCTTGCTTTCAGCAGGGCTTCTTTAGGCAATATTTGCCTGTTCTGAAATGGTCTCCTCCTCCTCTGCAAGCTACTGCTGAGTTGCTCAGCAATTGGGAGAAATAAGAGGGAGAGGACCCATGGCAAGGTCTAACAAATCTTGATGGTGTGATTTCTCATCCTGTTGTTTCATTTTAGCAGCCACCAGACCACAAAAGAGGAAGGGGGTATCAAGACATAACAATTTCAGCACGGAAAAGAGATTTGTCATATAATAAATAAGATTATTAGAGCTGTCAGCAGAACAGTCTTGGGATTATTTGTGCCTCCCTGTCTGCAACGCTTGGGAAAATAACCTGTGGGAAGACAGAAACAACTCATTTCTTCATGAGGAATCGTTTATTTGCCTGCATCCATTGGTGTCACCAAGATGCTATTAGCAAATATGCAGCACTTTCTGCCCATCATCTCATTCCTTACCTGTTGGCTCTGTGGGAGGAGTTGGGTTTAGTCTTTTTTCCTGGGCTTTTGACAGCAAAATCCCCTTTCAATCATTTGTATGACTGGGATGCATACCAGATGCTGAAATAACCTTCGAAATGAGGAACCAGTGGAAAACAAAACTGTTCTTAAGCCAGACTGCATTTGTAAATAGGGCACCTCTTCTCACTTCCTCCAATAAATAAATAAATAACCTTTTCTATTTATTTCAAGAGCTGTTTTTGCTACAGATCTCTATATAATAGACTTTGTCTTGGAGCCAAAAGTAAAACAAAATGGTGTTTTAATGAGTACTGTCTAAAAGTTACAGCTTCTATATTCATGAGTGAATTCCAGAGACAATGGAGGTTTTTGGTTCCCATCCAAGAAGTACAAGTACTCCATATGTTGGGCATGATCATAGGTTTTGGGGTGCAGCAGAACAAGATGACAGTAACATTTTGCTGGTTATGCTCTTGGAAAGGGCTGCAGGTGAATTTCCTGCCTATGGTAAGTCCAAGCACTTTGCCTTTCCAGCTTGCTACTGCTGCAGCTGAGCCAACAAATTCTTTTTTTTGCAGTATATTTTGCTGATAGTTGCGAGAAAGGTATTTTAAAAGATCTGGGAGGTAAAATGGCTCTTTTAGATACAGTTTTTCATTTTGGGAGAAGGAAGTGTCCCCAAGAATGGCTTGTGTAGATTGATGCCTTTTCATTGTGCAGCTACCACTTGGAAAAACTACCTGAGCATTAAAAAGGAAGACTGATCTAAAAGGCAAAAAAATCAGTTTAAATTTTTTTATATGTTTGTGGCCAGAAGAACAAAAAATGAAGGTAAATTTTTTTTTCTCTATTCAGTGTTAAATATAATGTAGAAAGTCCCAGTGGTCAAGAAAGTGTGACTCCTTGGACTGCTGTGAACTTGAAATTAGTTGTTAAAGCATATGTAAAATACGTCAGTAGCACTCTTAAAATTAACACTTATTTTCCAATCCTTTATCATAGTTCCTTAGGGCAGGTAGGGCAGGAGCTGGTGCATCCAGTGCTGCCAAAGCCACAGCATCTGTCTCAGCTCCTTGCATCAGTGTTTTAACTTATAGGAGACTGTAGCATTGCTGTATTTATTCCTCCCCCCTTCTCCCTCCTTGGATGCTCTCTGTGCATTTTGTTTGTGTACATGTCTGGGTTTTTTTGTAGTGTAAGATACAAAATTTTCTATTTTTTCATAAAAATAAAACCCTTTCACTAACAGCAACATCCAGTTGTGGATCACAAGCATTCGTACCCCCTTGGCTTTCCATGAAGCATCAGGAAATAAAGGAAAGAAATAAATTCTCTTTATTTTTTCTCTCCTAAACACAGACTTGGTGCCAATCTTGTCATCCCTGGGGGAAAGAGGGACCTTTGGGAAGAGGGAGATGTGTAGACCCACACAAACACATCCTACCTTGTTACAGGCTGTTCTCTCTTTCCTCTGTTTTTTCGGGGAAAAATATGCTTTTTTGTCTGGTTTGTGGGGCAAAGGGCCTGCTGAAACAACCAAGCCCCAGAACAGCCCCTGGCCACACATCCCTCAAAAATACCAAATTTTTGTGATTTTTTTTTTTTTTTAATTACTCACAGGGTCTAATTTTCTCTGAATTTTTTTGGGGAGGGACCCCAGCAGACCCATGGCCAGCTGGAACACCCCCTACCACATCCCCTGCCCCATGGATTTGGGGGCAACCACATGCTGCAAAGTGGCATAGGCCAGCCTTAAAGAGAGGTGAGAAAACCCATAGGTGGGAAAGGCCGAGGGGCAAGGGGGAAAAAGATTGGCCTTGGAAAGGTATAACAGAGGCAGTGGTGGGCAGCTACCATCTTCTTGTCCGCTGCTAGAGGATAAAGGGAAGACCTGCAGATGAGAATATACTGTTTCTCTTGACATAATGGGAAACCGCGGCAGAAGATGGGTGGTGGTACACTCATAACGTGACCAGGAGCAGCATGCTAGGCTGGGACAGCAGAGGAATGCTGCCTTATATATTAAAGGGAGCACAAGGTCAATTGGGTTAGCAAACTGAGGTTGTCAGCAACTTGGATAAAATCTCTCTGGATTGACACACCAGTCCCCATTCAGTGTTTTCTTATTCAGCCTGAGGTTGTCTGCTGCTGGACCACAATGGTGACAGATGCTGGAAGGAATCGGAGGGGCTCTGAGGACAGGGGAAAAAACAGTGTTAACTTGCCCCATGTAGGCAGCATCCTTGGTAGCGTCATGGAGGCAGGCAGCCTGCTAAGGGGAAAATACGGAAATGGGGAAACTTCTTTAAAGAAGCTGAAACAGCTTTGCAGGTGATGGAGAGGCATTTGACAGGTGAGGTTGAGTTCATGGGGAAAACAGGAAGATTTGCCACCTCTAGAAGCTTCCATGTAAAAAAATGAAAGGAGGCAAGTGAAATCTTGAGGAACCAAGTGTGTTTTACAAGGTTTCCCTGATTTCAGCTGCCATATAAATAGGGATGGTGCCCTTATGAAGACACATCCATGACAGCAGCTGCCTCTGGCTCATGGTCCTCGGCCAGCAGGAGGAAGAAGGGGATTAGGATGCAAATGAACAACACTTGCTATTACTACCAATAAAGATGAGAGCTGGCTGCAAATTCCTTCCACAACAATGCTCCATTTTAAGTGAGCACTAAGGAATTAGGCAATTTCCTTGGGGCTTTGTGCTTCAGTTGGTTTGGGACCAGCTCTTACACAAATCTCAACTCAAAGTTTGCCTATTATTTTCCACTGCTAGGCTCAGTGTGAGAAGAGGCACTTATAATCTGTGGGCACCAGCTAATAAATTTACCTGCACAGAAAGGTAAGGTGCTTTACCTGCACAAAGGGTCCTTAAGCAGGTGCCTGACTTATTTTTTGCGTGGTTCTTCTGCACAGCCTCTGTCTGGTCTCTGCAATAAATGCACAGCTGCCCAACTCCTAACAATGCTTAACAAGCTGTGAACAAGGTAATATTATTCTCTGCGTCATTCTTGTTTTCAGTAAAGCTGAAATGAACTGAAAAGTGAGATGACCCCAGTGCTGCAACATTGCAGGGCAGCAAAACAACAACTCTTTCTTATTTTTCCTATCCAGTAACCTAAAAATGGGGCTCAGGGGGCTCTGAATCTCCCCCTCCTCTGCCAGCCTGGATGGGGTTCAAGCCTTCTGGCTAGTGCCAGAATCCCCAGAGGATACTGTGGCCTCAGGGCAGGAGCAGTGGGGAGGCTGCTCCCCATCACCCCATGAAGCCGAGCTGCCATGCAGAAAGCAATGCAAGATTTATGAAGCCATGAGGAGAAAGAGCAAGGGACTCTTCATGTATTTTTCATGGGCTGAACTGCATAAATAGCATGCAATGCATAAACTGTGACTGGATACTTCCACACAAAAAAAAAAAAGAAAAGGACCAGCAAGCAGAAGAAGAGATGAAAGAATGAGATAGATTTATTCAAGTCAACGAAGCCTGTTGAAAGTCACCCTCAAGTGCATTAAGAAGCAGCCAAAACAACACAAGCTGATCCTGGGGTGATTCATCTTTGTTGACATGAGGAGGGAGACAGACCTCGAGGACTGGAGAAGGGCACACGTTGTACCTGCTTGGTAAAATGGATGGGTGGGAGGAGAGAAACCACCTTATCTGCAATGCCTGGGATGTGATGTGGGACTTAGGGAGATGCTAGGACAGGTTAGTGTGGGAAGTGGATGACACTGAGGCACACAGAAACAGCTCAGAATGAGGTAAGACCAGAAAAAGAGGGCTACACTGGGAAACTCAGTGCAGGGATGAGTGCTGCAAAGGCAGCGTTCCCTGTGGCAGTTCTCTCAGCAGGTACACATGTGCTTCCAAGTGTGCAATTTTAATAATGCATCTGCTGCCAGAGCTCAAACCTTGATACATGAAGACAAAGCAATCCCACGCTGAGATCAGGTAGGAAATCGGAGCTGGCATCAGGTAGGAAATGGGAGCCAGAGCAGCATGGCCAGCAAAAGGCTTTGCTCATTTTGCATCCCTGAGAACAGAGCAGGGTGTGCTTATAGTTATTGCATGGCATGGGGTCTTCAGGGAAAAAAGCCTTGGAGAAACAGGAATTAATTTCTGATGCTCACTGAAGGTATCCATTGTCTCTATAATATGACTTCTAGTTGGAGCATTTGGTGCAATTCCTTTGGGACCCACTGGACATTGGTGGCTGCAGGCCCCTGCAATACAGTGACCTTTGATACCCCGTTAACATAGGGCTCATTATTTTTCTCCCAGTAAGTCCTGTGAGCCAGCCGTGGAGGAGAACAAGGTGCCCATGCAAGTGATTTTCTTACCCCATCATTTCCTCACCTCTAGCCGGGGTCAGCTCAGCTATTCATAGCATCAGCTATAATAATATTGAGCAAATTGAGTGTAATAAAAGAAGATGCTTTCTTACAGTGACGTGATGCTTTGATAATCTATTAGCAGCTCTAAGCAGGTTTTTTTGACTGCAAAACTCTCAGAGCTCCTCCATAAATGGCCAGTGGATGCATCTGTGCTGGTGAAGATTACTTATTTCTCTCACAGCTTATTTTTTTAACTACAAAACCAAAAGAAAAATCTGCCAAGCTGAAAAAAAAAAAGCAGCAAAACTGTGAGATAGGCTGCCTGCCGTTTTCTTGGTTTGCTCCCAATGAAGGCCGTATTTATTACAAGAAAATTGAAATCCTATTGATTTCTCTTCTGAGGCACTGTGTTTCAAGCTTGACATTTAAACATGAAACTCCAGGCTCTAAAGTTTAATCATTTACTCCTGTAGAAATAGAGTGTTTGGAGCCACTGAGAAAAAGGCCATGCAAGGTAAAAATATTTCGTTGGGGGAAAAAAAAGAAGATAGGGAAATTACACATTCATTTAAAAACGGAGGATAGGGAACGGCCTCTTACATCCAGTGGGCGAAATGTTGCCAAAATGGCATCCTGTGGTCCCTTTCCATGAGACACGTAGGAGCTCAGGACTTGCTTAGGGCTTGCTAATGTCTTTCAAATGGAATAAGATTCATGGTACCAATATTGTAGGAGGAGGGGTAAGGAGGCATATACATAGGGATGGATATGGATGGATAGATGTGAATGGATGAATATATATAGAGAGAGATGCATGGATATTTATGCACACACATGCAGAAATGCTGGATAATAAACTCAGTTTTAATTAAGACAAGAATTAGGGCACGACTGATAAATGGTGAATGGCAGCAAATAGCCCAGGAGTGACACTGGATTTGGCTGAAAAGGGGTGTTTTAGGCCCAGCAGGGAGGATAGATGGAGATCGCCAAGGTTTGGCACTGGGAAGGATTTGGCCTTCATTAATGTTCCTGTCCTAGCATGAATTAATGAGTCGGGGGGAGGGGAGGAATGCAGAAGAGATGGATGTTCTCACTAGTGTTAAAATCCCACCAAGTTCCATCCCACTGGGCAGTCCCCAGCCATCAAAGCAGGGAAGGGAGGATTGAATGGGCTGGATAAAGTGGCTAGGAACATGCATTTGGCAAGTGATCAGGAGAAATTAGGAGGAGGGGAGCCACAGGCATGGCTTTCATCCTGGCTTGGTCATGGTTTTTGGGCTTGAAAGTCACTCACAGACCTAAAGGTTGATCCACGGTGCCCAGCTGGGAAAGGAATATGTTTATTTGGCTTGGAAACAATGGCTCTTTGAGGGTGTTTAGTGTTTTGCAGTGGAAAAACAGGCTTTCACAGCCAGGGTTGGTGAGCAACTGCATGTGCACCAAGCCCTACACAGGGACTGATTCACTCAGCACCTGCTAAAACCTGGTTTGGGTGACTTTAGGTCCTGAACATGCCCAGGTGGATCCTTACCTTGGCCCAGCAAGGGGAAAGGGAAGTGTGAGTGGTGCCTTTTGAACCCCAGAATTTGGAGAACAGGGCTGTAGAGCCAAAATCACAAGTCTTTTTGTAGCAGCAACTACACATATTCCAGCAGAAATCAATAAAATAAAATTAATAAATAAAATAATTGTACATCTTCTCTGTGAGGAAAGATTGTTGGCTCTGGCACAGGCAAAGTTAGGATGTCCCTCAGGAGGGCAGTGCAAGGGGTGCAGCATCCCAAATCAGCATGAATAGTTGCTGGGCACAGAAATCAGTGCTGTGAGAATTTCATCCCTCTCCCATTCCTAAGAGCAATGCTTCATTGCACTGCCCTCCCAGTCTATGCAGCAGCCAGAGAGACACTGAATCCTTGGCCCCCAAGGTTTGCATCCCAGGCAGGGCTCCAGCCAGGAGCAAAGCTCTCACCCATAATCCATCCCTCCCTAGCACCTTGAAATTGTGATTGCTTCATCAGGGAAGGCAATTAGCATTCAAGTGCTGGTGTTAGCATAATCAGAAAGACAAAAGGCTGACAGCAATAGCTGCAAAGCCAGGGCCCTGGTCAGAAATGTAATGGAGAAATAAATTATGGCGAGAGAGCACGTTCAGATCCAGACTTCAGCTGCAGAGGGCATGGGGGCAGAAAAGAGCCCTGTCTCCTGCTAGTTTGTCATCCACACTCCAGCGATCCTCATGTCCGATAAACAGCCGATAAGCAGCCCAGCTTCTTCAGCAAAGGAAGCATTCCTGTAATAAGTGGCTGAGATCCCCAGGTACCACCCAGGGATACTGTGAGTCCTCTTGGCACTGCATCCTAGTTCTTTAAAGCCAGACCTTTCCCTTCAGAAAATCAGCTTATTGCAACATGCCATTGTGAGTGTTGCCACTGTGGTTTGGGATAGAGGGGATTTAAGGGCCCCAGGGCTTTGCAAGCTGCTGGTTGGGAATGTGCACACCCCAGTACTGCTGAAAAGGGGGAAAAAAAACCCACCAAACATAAAACCTCATCACTGGAAGCAGATTTGGGTGTAAAAATAAGACCAGAAAAAAAGAGCTAATTGTCCTGGTGACCCCTCCATCCCTGTAAATTTGGAAAGCCCAAGTACAGCTGAATTTTGGGAAGGGAAGGACCAGGTTGTGACCCCTTTCCATGCAACCGTGGTGCTGCAGCAGGAGACTGTGGAACACAGGCAAAAACTGCCAGGAAGCTGAGCAGCAAGCTGAAATGCCTCCATCAACCATGGTGTTGTATGGGCATCTTGTCCCCAAAGATGGCAGGGCACAGTTTTGACGGTGTAAGCTCTTTTTACAATATTATTCACCTACTCAAGAAGTGGAGGCATCTTATTGTCTAAAAGATAAAGAGAAAGGTCGTTGTGCCCCAGGTTATTTTTCACGCTGCAGAACCATCCCACTGATAAAGTGGTGAGTTTGTAGAGGCTGATAAATCAGGAGTCAAATGAAAAATACAGTGTTTTTTTTTGTTTCCCCAGCCCTGTGATTTGATTTGATCGGAATTTTCATTTGAAGCTGATCCTTAAGCAAACCCTTTTATTTTTCCCAGAAGGTTTACCATAGGGCACTGCAAATTTCCCAGTTTTGAGATGTGACAGCATGGAGGGAGGTTATAAAAATGCATAAGAGAATATTTTTTTAAATTATAAAACCTATGTATAATAAAAATAGAAAAATATAAAATATCTTAGATATATTACATATATGATAGCCTTTATCAAACCAAAGTTAATGCTCTAAAAATATGATCTTGTGCTTCCCCAAACAAGAGAAAGCAAAAGAATCTCTCCAGATGGGTCTCACTGTGGACTTGTATTTGTATGTGCAGAAAGGGAACCAAACTTGTGCTAATAAGCAGGTACTCAATACGCCTTGATGAGTGAATGTATTCAGTCTATAGAGAGCAAAGCGTTTACTGCATCGAGAATGGGAGATGATTCCCCTCCTGCGAATTTGCCTAAGTACAGAATAAACATCTATTTTCTTTCTGCTTTCCCCCTTTTTCTAAAGCCCAGCTGTCTGATAATGCATATAATGATGGTCCCTCCAGAGATCGAGCCTGAATTCCCATTCATATGCAAAAATCATGAGTGAGAAACTTTAGATTTGGCCCAAATAATATTATGCACTTCTCCCAATGAAGGAAGTTCCAGCTTGCCATAATTTTTCTGCTCAGTGCATGCCAGATGTCTTTAAAAAAAAGGGGGGGATGGTTATTCCTCTGTATGGAGCTAGCAACAAGGGAGAGATGCTTCTGGCACATCCCTAATGCAATGCCTCCACACAGGAGCATGGAGCAAGGGAAAGCTGGGGGCGGACAGGGGAATCATCTTGCTTGTATGGCTGCACTGAACACCAAACCTCTCATAAGTGTGTCGAGTTGACCCTGTGGAAGGCAACGGCCATATCACAAAGGGATGCATTTAGGGAGCCCTTCAGATATTCTTAAAGATATTTGCCTTTTCCTTGTGGCCATAGCCCAAGTGGTGTGTGCAAAGGAAATGAGCTGATGCCGTGTGGTCCAGCCTTAGAGAATATAATCTGGCCATCATGGAATATTAAGGTATCTTTAAAAAGTGCAGCAGCAGCTCCCCTCCCCTGGCATCGCAGGGCAAGCAGTGCTGGCCAGGTGATAGCTGATCTTCCTCTGACACGTTAAAGACAGCAGGAGAGATGGCGGAAAACAAGGTCTGAATATGATGGCAAAGGGGCTGAGTCAACTGGGACAATCGGGTATTTTTGCAAAGCCAGCTCCCGAGTACTCTTTTTCAGGTGGACTGCTCAGTGCTCGCACACCAGTCAGCACTAGGTCTCTGAAACCCTGCCTCAAGCTGCTCTCCAAGAGCCTGTGAAATGTTCACACTATGGAGAGCAGAGGCTTAGGAAGCTCCTTTTAGGCTTCACCAAACCATTTTGCTTTTAATGGAGGCATCTGGCATGGTAAGAGGGACCTCACTGAGCAGAAAGATGAGGCTGATGCTTTGCATTGAAGTTTTGCTGGAGTCAAAGAATTAGAGCAGGTGCTGGGGCTCATCCCTGGGTGGTAGGGATGGGGAATGATCTCATTTTGGGGAAAAACAACTATAAACAGCTGCATTGTTACTAGAAAAAAAAAAACCTCAAGTTATTTCTCTTTTGGGAGGCTCAGGTATCACTGCAGGGTTATTTTAGGGGGCTGTGTGGGTCACGTGTGACAGGCATGTAATTTTTCAGGCTGATTATTTGGCTTGGGACCATGTGCTTTGGGGAGAGAAAGGGATTTAGGAGGAAGGCAGTCAAATTCATGCATTTTTCTCTTTTCCCAAGAAAAAGAAATGGTCAGGAGAGTATTTCTTGACCACTATCTCAAAATGAATCTGGGCTTTGCAGTGGTGAGGCAGTGGCCGTCTGTTAAGAGAGTGGGGGATTTGGGCTGTCAGGGGTTTATGCAGAGCCTCACAGCTGGTGCAGGTGCATTTCCAGCCATAAGAAGTAGTAACAATCCCAGTGGAAACATTCAGATGCTGTAAGAGCAGAAGGAAATCTATTATCCATGTGAATGCAATGTCAATATTTACAGAGAGAGGTCAAAGAACAGAGCTCTGCTCAGGAAATGTCAGCTCTGGAGAAGGAGGAGGCACTAGCAGCATTTGGATTTGGGCTGGAGCAATCCCTGCAAGTCTGAGTTATACTTAGGAGGTTTTGTGACTTCAAGCCCTATTCAACCCATCTTCTTGTACCATTGTATTGTCTATTGCAGCAGTTCTGGGCACATCTGCATAGCCTGGGAGCAGTGCTGGATGCTTCCTCCTCCTTGGGGGACACTAACGTGGATGTGGGTGGTCATTCAGCCGTGGTGGCTGCAGGCAGCTTTCCTTATCTGCCATTAGTAGGAGCTTTTACAGAGAGGCAAAGACAAGAGGAACAGAAAAAATGGTATGAAGCAAAGCCTTAAGGTAGAGCTAGGTCAGTACCCACTGCTGAAAACCCACCAGCAGGAAGCCGACACTAGAACATTCCTTGTGTAGAGGCTTCATGGCAGCAGAGGGGCAGGAGCCAGAAACCCAAGAGTTTCTTGGAAGACTGCCTTTTGCCTTTGCACAGTGTCACAAAACACAAGCCCCATGTAGCCAGGCAGGAGCCGTGTTTTACTCAGACCTGTTGAGGAGGTCTAAGCTATAAAAACATTGCTTAATTTGCCTGCCAGGTATCAAGGCAAGAAATTACCAAATTCTCATTTTTTCTTTAGTGTGGAGGCAGCATTATGGATTTAGATAAAGAATCTCAGAATATTTTTCTGCAAGCTTTTTGCTTGGGGTGAAAAATGTTCAAAATGTGTTTAATCCCCATCGCTCAGTGTATTTAGCAATTATTATTGGTAGTCCAGGAGTTCCCAGGCCCTCTTGAATGAAGACCAAAGAGGATTTGTGCGAGCATGGATGGTTCCTGCCTGGGAGAGGCAGGGAGCAGAAGCACAGGCAAGAGCAGCACAGCCTCAAAAATGGCTTTTTGCCAGCATACCCAGTTGCTGCCCACGTATGTTGCCCATGGGAATGACAGGATCCCCAAGTGATGCTTCCAGGTGAAAGAGAGCAGGGGAACATCACTGTCCCACACAGCAGGTGTGTGGCTTCTGGGAGGATTGGGTATTTCCCCATAAAAGCATTTTTTCACAGGGAAGGAGGCTTGAGACATCCCAGAAAATATGGAAAACTCCCATGTATTTGCCAAGTGGAAGAAATGTCTCCTGCGAAAAGGTTGAATTCCTTCCTCCATCCTTGGACTGACTTCTTACCCGTAACTCTATTTATGTTCAATTAAAACATCAGGGACTGGTGGCCTATGAGGATGTGGGATGTGCCAGGCTGAGATCTTTCACTGGTTTTAATATGTACATGGCCAAACAGATGGGTAACCACTCAGTGAGACAGAGAAAGCAATGTAAATGAGCAACAGAAACCCCTTTCTGCTTGCCTATGCACTGGTTGCTTTGCCCACATTGGACTGGGCCCAAAGGCAGGAGATTTAGGGAGCTGAAGAGGTTGAAAGTGGGAACTCCCCTGCCACAGAACTGAGTTCAGAGGATGAGGCAGCCCTGTGAGGTGCAGAGCATCCCATGTTTCTGTCACATATGCCTGGAGTGGCAAAGGAGACCTCTGTGTTGTGGAGAAAGTAATTTTGGACTTTCCATCTCCCTTCTGATTAAACATTATTGTATTTGGGCAAGATATTTCGAAGCTGTTTCTCTGCTGGCCATTTCTCTCGTAACAGTTTAATTAATGAAACAAAATTTTTGGCAGGTTTATGACACTTGATATTTAAAGCGAGGTGATATGAATTTATTCTGCATGGGATCTCATTATTTGCTCTGTCTGCAGTGTCAGACAGTTGTAATTGAGTTAATATTAACGCTGATTAGGAAAAATAACACTATGTTCCTACCACCTGAGCACCAGGAAGGATATCACCTTGGGCACGCATGTGCATGTGCCACTGGGGTTTCCTGCGGCCAACACAGTAATCCAGCGTCATCTCTGTGAAAATTAAGCCCCACCAGCAGCGCTCCTCGTTCCTAGACAGTCTGCAAGCGCCTGGCCTGTCTCCCAGCTTGCCCCACCCCCCTGGCAAAAGCAAAGTTTCTTTAGGTACCGTAATTCCCACTCCCATCCGGGATTCCCTGCCCCTCCCCGCGGTGTCCTCCTGCCGCCGGCCGTGCCGCCGTGCCCGTTCGTAGCGCCAGGGGGCGATGGTTCCGCGTGCCGCTCCCGGGAAACCGGGACAAACCGACCCTCCCTGGGTCGGTGCCGAAACTGCCAGCAAAGTCCCCGGGACCCCTCGGGGGGTCTCCTCCCGGGGCCAGACCCCCGGCTCCCGGCGGGGCGCTCCTGCCAGGACCCGCGGGTGGCCTGCGGCAGCCGCCGCTCTGGCTCCGCCCGCCGGAATTCTCGGGACTGCTGATCGTCGGTCAGTGCTGCCACTGCGTGGGTTGGGTGCGTGGGTTTTCAGCCACCTCCTGGCTCTCTCCCACTCTTTTGGGGAGGAATGGGAGGGTTCTGGTGTCTCATCCCTCCCCTGCTGGTTGTGGATGCACAGCACCGTGGAGCTGCGGCCAGAAGCGCTGTGAAGTGGGAGGAAGAGCTGCCCGTGCTTGGGAAGCAGCAGGGTTTGGAGAGGCTGCGGCTCCGGGGGCTCTTTCGACAGTACTGTGCCACAGGGAGCTCTGATTGTCCCACATCTCTCCCTGTGCAGGGACAGACAGGCAGACGGAAGAGCCACTCGTGCCTGAAAGACCTCCCATGGGGTGTGGAGCCCTGCGCTGTGCGTGGCTGGGGACTGCACTGCCTTCCCTCAGCCAGAGACACCGCAGGGACTGCAGCTCCAGCTCGGTTGCAGCTTCGGGTCAGTGGTTTCAGTCCGCGTTTGTTTCAGGTCCAGCTCATGGACAGCTCCAGTTCGTGGATGGCTCCAGCTCATTTCGGCTTCGGTTCTATTTTGCCTTCAGCTCATTCAGGGGCTCCCATGTTTCTTCTCTGGTTTGTTTCAGGTCCAGCTCATAGACTGCTCCCGTTAATTTTGGCTCAGTTTGTCCACAGCTCCTCTTCAGCTCTCGTTCATCTCAGCACCAGGTCGAGTTCAATCCTGTGTGTTCAAATGATCTTGGCTTTTGCTAAGGTCGTAAATCACTGTCAAAATTTGTATATGAATACAAACTGTCATAATTGTGTATGGACTAATGAGTTAATTACTATTCCAGCTGTTATACACACCTTGAAAAAACAGCTGAGATGCAAAGATGGTGTGAAAAATGCTTTTTACCCCCAGACACTCTCTCAGGCATTGAATTCAGCCTGGTGCACACTGCCTCCCAAACTCTGGGAACCAACACACCCAGAACCCCACCTCCTGAGGGGTCCACGCACCCTGCCCAGCCCCCAATGCCCTCCCATTTCCCTACACCAGTGACCAACCCAGCCCCTGGGTCTGACCCCAGAAACCACCCACTCGGCCTCTGCTCCCACCCCCCACCCCAGCCTCAGGGGCCCATTTCCCAGCACCAAACATGCAGAACTTGGGCTCCATTTTCCAGCCTGGGAAACGCCCAACTCATTCTGTGCTGCTGAGCCCCAGAATGGGCCCCTGGAGCTGGGTCTTGAGCTCCACAAACATCCAGCTGAGACCCCAGGGCTGAGCCCCAACCTGCCCAGCCCCACGTGTGGTGTCAAAGAGTGGTCCGGGAGCCCCAGGCAGCACCTGGGGTCCACTGGCTGCTGGAGCTCAAATCTGCCCAGGCCCACTCCGTGCAGATGCCCTGGGACCCCATGCCACCTCCTCTTCATCAGCCCCTGGCATGGCCCCCAGAACATCTAGAGACTCATGGGACCCCTGGAGACCCTGCCTATCAGTCACCAGTAGCATGACAGACCATCTGATGGCTGGTCCCCACTGCAAGGAGTGCAGCACTTGTGCTTGCAACAGGCAACAGTGGCCACCTTGCAAGGCCAGGGATGTGGCCAAAGCTGTGTCACAGTGTTATGATCTGGTTATTAAAATTATATAGAAATGCCTCTACCCAAATTAAGGTACAAACGAGCCCAGATGCCAAAGTCAATAGTATAGGTTTTATTTAATGATAAATATGAGATGGAGAAAGAGAGAGAAAAAAAATTGGAAAAAGAAAGGGGGAGAAGAAAGAAAGTGACAGAGATAAATTAAAACAGAAAATATATTACCACTCTGTGTAACCCAGCAGCATCCCATCAGTCTGGTTCTTCTGGTCTTCTTGGTGGTGACGGTCCCACAAAACATAGTCCAGTGGATTAATATACATGGATTAATACCCCTGGGGATGGGGGGGAAGCTTTGCAGTCTCATGTGACAGGCTCTGGATTTGTTACTTTGCTTGGATCACGTGCAGTCCTCTGGTGGTAGAAGGCCTCAGGAATGAGTAGAGGGGGCACTTTGGGGGGTCTTTGATAGTTTATGACCCTTCTCAGCTGCCTCTCACGTGAATGTCCCGTGTGTATGTTGTGTTCCTGGAGTGTGGGGGTGGTTTATTCCTTTGGTTTGGCGTGGAGAGATTTCACCATCACACACCCAAAACCCTTCTCCTCCACCACCCCCTGAGCCCAGCTAGGTCTGATTCTTAACACAGATACATTCTTCTTTCCTGAGCCTTGTTTACTTCGCCTCAGACTTGAAGTGATTAGACAATATTCTTGTCTCAAGTCCCCAGTCACAGTCCAAATTCCAGTCAGGCTTTCATGGTTGCAGACAGGTAGTTGTTTCCTTGTAGTTTAATAAAAAGTCTTTCTATGATTTTGACAATGTTTAAACATTACCAACATTTCAGTCCATCACACACAGCAAGAAGCGCTCAAAACACTGACAAGTTAAAACCCATGGGTTGAGATAAGAACAGTTTAAGAATTGAAATAAAGTAAAATATATAAATAATAACAATAACAGAGGAATAAGGGCCAAGAAACACAAGTGATACACAATACAGTTGCTCACCAGCCTGTGACCAATTCCCAGTCAGTCCCTGAGTGGCAGTCAGCACCTCTCAGCCAACTGTCCCCAGTTTATATACTGAGCATGATGTTCCATGTTATGGACTATCCCTTTGGCCAGTTCAGGTCAGCTGTCATGGCTGTGCTCCCTCCTGGCTTCTTGTGTACCCTCTCACTGGCAGAGCATGGGAAACTGAAAAGTCCTTGATTTAGGGTAAGCACTACTGAACAACAACTGAATCCACATTACTCTCATACTGAATCCAAAACACAGCACTGCACCACCTACTAGAAAGAAGATCAACTCTGTCCCAGCTAAACCAGGACAGATGTGTCTCAGAAGACAGAATGAAAGCTGCAGGTACAAAAACTCCCTTTAATGCATAACTAGTTTTGTTAAGAATTAAGATATAAATAAGATGCATTATTCTGCACAATACTGAATAATTATTTCCCAGAAACAGGCAGGGGAATTGACTTGGTTAAACCTGATGGCTGACTTCCTACTTGGGAATGAAGATGAACATTCCTGTTGCCACCATCTTGGATTTGGATTGAGGATCTCCCTTCTTCTAGTTCTATCTCTCCACAGTGAGAGACCTTCGGAGCCAGAGGGATTTTGTCTTTACAGGCTTTCTCTGGCTTTGGGAAGGCCAAATAGAATAGAATCATAGGATCAAAGAATGATTTGGATTGGAAGTGAACTTAAAGATCAGCAACCTTCCCGTCATGGGCAGGGATACCTTCCACTAGGCCAGGTTGTCCAAAGCTCCATCCTGTCTGACCTTGAACACTGCGAAAGGATGGGGTGTTCAGCCTTAGGTCAGCATGTGAGTCTTATAAAACCAGAAATAATTTCTCTGTAATCTTCTTCTCTGGGTAAACAAAATACTTTTCCCTAGGTTCTTCATAGATCATGACTATCTCTCACACAGCAGTGCAAGTTAAAAAGGTCAACCACCTTTAAATAAGCCCTAATTGATATTATTTCCCAGAGTGAGGGTTATCAAAGGTAAAGGTACAGTTCCCAAAGCTATCGGTGACCTGATTCAAAACATCATTAATCTGTTTCACTCTGAAAAATAACACTGGTATTTCAAAAATCCCACTGTTGCTGCTATTCTAGAGGTTGACCATATTGGATTCCTTTGCCAAGAACTCAGGTCACTTCCCACAACCACTCTTCAGATGCTGTTGATGTTCAGCATTTGGCTTGTTCCACCACTCATTGTTTCTGGTCCACTGTGTGCTCGGAGCATCCTGCCGTGGCAAGGAGTACAACTCCTCTTCATCTCACTTTACTTCAGGTCACTGAAACTTTATCCAGTTGCTTTTCTCATTCCTCCACCTGTTCTCAAATGATTGGCAATCTCTCACTCCAAGGTTGGGTTTGAGCAGCTCCTGCTCTGCTCCAGCATATGCTGGAAATGCTTAGACTCAGGTAAGGGTTATGGGCAATGACTCACTTGACCACAGGCTGCACAAAGAACACTGTTATGCATAAGTCCTTTCTCTGGCACTCAGCTCCTCTATTGCCTCATCCTCTCAGTTGTCCTGGCAAGGTGCAGGATAGCTGCTTGGGGTGCATGCCTGAGTAGTCCTGCCATCTGAGCAGCCCCAGCCACTGTGCTGCCTGAGCATAAAAGCTGCAGTGAGCCTCCTTCCCCAGCTCTGCATGAGTCTCCTCTAGACCTTGCATAGTCAAGAACTGACTTTCTAGCTGCTAACAGACATTCCCTCAGTTCAGTCCCCCAAGGGATTGTTAGCCTATATGTTACTACACAGCCACTCTTGAGTAGATCTATTTACCAAAGATCAATAGTCTAAAACACTTTAGTAGTAAAGGAAAACAACAAGTAAAATAATATTTCCAGATAGGAGAAAACTGATTAAAATATTTTCTAACTTCTCACAACAAGTTTGTATGTAGCTGACATTTCTTCTATGATACAACACAGATTCTGTTCAGGCTGAAATTGTGGGGATGGGAAGAGTAAGCAGTATGTGTTTCTGAGCCTGTATCTCACCTGCTCTGTTAATGCCCCTAGGGAACCTGCTTGAGCAGTGTCTGGAGACAAGCAAATCATGCTGGTGAGTCTGCCTCTGCCCTCAGGGTCTGTGCCAGCTTGGGAGGGGCAGGATTGCCCTAGGGTTTGTAAATGGCTCAAAAAACCCAGGTTGCTGTAGAAAACCAGTTTTCTTATTTAATCCATGTGATTTGAGCTAAAAGGGAGGTGTTCTGAATGTGGCTGGATACTGTTCAGGCACTTCCCAAATTTACTGTTGACCCAGGCATCACTTCTCCTGGCTCAAGGCAACAGTTAGAGCAAGGCAGGGCCAGCAACACACACTGTCCCCATCTGAGCCCCTGGAAAGGCAACAGCATTGACTCTGGGTTCCCTGACAGGAAATACCTTAACATGAAAAGACCTACCACAGCCTCCCTAACTATGGCACAAGCAGGAAAGAAAAACATACTAGTCACAGCACCAAGCCCGCCAGAGTCCAAGAAGTGTTTGGATGATACTGTCAGGCACATGGTGTGTCTCTTGTGGGTCCCTTCCAACTCAGCAGATTCTGTGATTCTGTGATTCTGAGAGTGTTGGTTTTGCTGTATAAATAGCTTTATTCTGAGTCACTCCAGTAAAATAAATGGAGGAGATCAGAGAAAGAGAGCAGCTTCTCCATGTACAGACATGGCTGGAACTTGCTCTTTGGGTTTACTGTAGAAATGAACTCTGAAAAAGAAAGATGGAGTTGAGCAAAGGGGGAATAGTAGCAGGGAAGAGGATCTTTATTAAGTCATTTTGTTCTCACTTGGATAGCCTTGCTAATATTAATGAAAGACAATTGTAACTTGACGGTTACTTTGTATGACTAAGAGCAGTGTTTTATACAATACAATCTGAAACATTAAAGCAAGTCATTAGCAAACAGTTTATCCAAGAATAAGGAAAAAAAAAGAAAAAGAGAAATTAAATGGGAACATGAAATATGTCCTCTACCAAGTCCTGAAACAGGTCTTTCAGGCCACAGTGCAGATATTTCACATATGTCAAGAGCAGGCTGACATTTCCTTAAGTCAAAAGAAAAAATAAATGGCTATCATGGGAATCGAGCTGCAACACTCGCCTCTTCATCACTCTGATGTACAGCAGGAGGCTGAGGCTTATTTATGGGAAGCTTGAAGTGAAATTGCTAACCTGTGTGTACCTTATTGACACTTTGCTTCTCCCACAGGAGTGACAACGCCAAATTTCCCCACATCCACTGCTATGCGCATTACTGAACTGAAAGTTAAGAGAGGCCTAAACCAGACCTCCTCCTATAGCCTGCTATTAAGCTGATAAATGATATTAATAGCAATCCTCGGAAAAAAATCTTTATAGGAGGTCCTCTGCCTGTTTTTATCAGACCTAGATTAATACACAGATCCAACAATTCATCATTGATGGTGAGCATCTTGACATAGAGAATGACATTTTTGCTGTGTTTCAGCAGACCTCATTCATGCAGTTATGTGGAGAACATATTCACTAATCTTGGGCTATTAGTATCCAAATTAATGTCCGAACCTGCAACCCCAGCTGAAACAGGATAGAAACAAAACCAGTTACAGCTGAATTTAGACGTACTCGTTTCTCCCAGCCTAGAAGGCATTTTAGCAGGGATGGTGGTTTATGCTGCAGTGTTTGCCCCAGCTTCCCTCTGGGAAGTGTAAGGGATGTTCAAAGTCCTGCTGCTCAGTCACAAACAGGACAGTATTTGATATACCTGCAGATGCTAGACTGAAGGTGAGGATTCATAAAGTATACCATTTAAGGAATACGTTAATGTGGGGCAAAATGCACTCCTTGTGCTGGTGTTTTGGCTGACAACAGACGAACAATGTGGATTTCTTTATACTACCCTCCAAATCAGTAATGCTCCTGTTTTTTTTCATTTAGTTGTCCTACCAACAACTTGAACTTTTACAACATGTTTAATTTCTCTTCTTTATTTCAACAGCAGAGACAGATCTGAACTCATGTTTTTCCCATGGACTTGTTGAATTGATCTGCTTGGGCCAGCAGAGCATTTCTCACATCTGCAGAACTTGCTAACCAGCCATAGTGTGCCTTAAGGTGTACCTCTCTCTGTATTTTGCTCTTCCTGGGCTTTGCTTCCAGCAAAAAGTCTTTAAATAGCTCAGAGTTTTACTGCACATTAAAAGAGGAATAAATATTCTCCATCTCTGACAGGAGAGGCAGTAGTCATCACGTGAAGGAGGAGACTCTCCCAGACCTGCTGAGGAAAGATGCTCATTTGGTTGTCATGAAGTGGCACTTTCCTGCAGTGTCCATCATGCCTTCTCTCTCTGATGTACACCAATATGCACAATCGGTTAGAGAGCAGGGAGATGAACCTGCATTTTTTTTTGTGCTTTTTGATTTTCCAGTGCTTCAGGATTTGTCTCTGGGGCTGACATATGAGGCTGCCTCCAATGGGAAGCTGCTACTGACCAGAACCAATAGGAATACAGCCTGGTTCCCAGGGAATCCATTTGCCAGTAAAGTGCACCAGAAAATGAGGTGACTTTCAATAGGCCAAGCCAAATATTCCATAGCACAAGGCACTGATTTATCTGTAGAGGAGGCATCACCAAAGCCAAGCAGCCTCTGATTTCTAGAGAGATGCTGGTTATAACCTAGTGGCTTCCTTACCTGAAAATCACCTGAGGCAGCTGCAGAGCCATCCTAGGGATGCAAGACCACTTGCCCACCAAGAGGAGATGCATTGGTTTTCTTCTCTTCTACATCTTCTAAAAAACTTCCAAGATCTGTGTGAAAATATCAAATGTTACCTTGAATTACTGTGAGCACAAAGGTGCTCCATCCATGTAAGTCCAAACCAAAGTGTACATTTTAAAGTCACAGAATCACAGAATATGCTGAGTTGGAAGGGGCATACAAGGATCATCAAGTCCAGCTCCTGGCCCTGCAGAGGACCATCCCCAAGAGTCACACCATGTACCTGAAAATATCATCCAAATGCCTCTTTAACTCTTTCAGGCTTGGTTCTGTTATCACTTCTCTGGGGAGCCTGTTCCAGCACCCAGCCACCCTCGGGGTGAAGAAGCTTTTCCTAATATCCAACTTAACTTCCCCTGACACAACTTCAGGCCATTTCCTCCAGTCCTGTCACTGGTCACCACAGAGAAGAGATGAGTGCCTGCCCCTCTTCTTCCCCTCACGAGGAAGTTGTAGCCTGCAATGAGGTTTCCCCTCAGTCTCCTCTTCTCCAGGCTGAACAGTCCAAGTGACCTCAACTGCTCCTCATATGGCTTCCCATCAAGGCCCTTCACCACCCTCATTGTCCTCCTTTGGACAGTCACTAAGAGCTTAATATCTTTCTTATATTGTGGCACACAAAGCTGCACACAATATTCAAGGCAAGGCCACATCAGTGCAGAGCAGAGCAGGACAATCACCTCCCTTGAGCGTCTGTCCTCTTAATATGCCTCTTCCTGAGGAAGAAAAAGATGTAAACCAAGAAAGTGCAATTCTTCCATTCTTAAGGTAGCATACCAAATGTAACCTGGGTTGCACAACACCTGTACATGTAATTAGTATTGCAAATTAGTTTAATTCTAGGAACAGAAGGATTGCAGTATTTTCTCTAGCTTTGTATTTCAGCTTGCTTCTGATCATTCCTAGGCAAAAGTGGTGTGGCTATTTCTGTAGATACTACATGAAGTGACATGATTAAAAGGAAAAATATATATAATAAGATAGGTGCTTAATTGTAGAGTATACCTTAATGAAATAATTATTATTCATAAATTTAATCAACCTGTGAAGTAATTTGTCTCCAAGGCACCTAATTAAAATCATGGCAATGAAAAAGACTCCCTGATGCATATGCCCAGCACCTCTAATAATCTGGCCACCTCAGCTAAGGACAACAGCACCAAGCTGTGAAATGAGAGGGCTTTTAGTGCAATCATTTGGTTTAGGTACTCAGCACTTGAATCTGGCTCTGCTGTGGTTCTTTTAAGAGAAGGAAAATATCCTTCCTAGAGAGCTGAGGGCTTCTGTCCTGTTGTTAGATGGGCTCGATAACAGCTTTGGAAAGATAGAGAGACAGCAGCAGTGAGGTCTGCTTGAAGGGGAGCAGGATCACAGTGAAGGGAACCAAGAATCAGCTGTTCCTTTGAGCTTGGACATCATTTCTTACTCTTATTTCTCATATTGTGCTGAGCATAGAAAAGGTTTACACCCCAACAGGACTTTAGTGGACCTCAGTCATCTCCAGGAAGCTTTTCTTGCTGAGAGTTTCTAAACTCTTTGTCATTTGTATGTCTCCCCAGCCTGGGATATCCCAAGAGCGATGACTAGTTTATGTTTATCAGGCTTGCTTAAGACAACAGAGTGTCCCAAGGACTGATCTAGGAGAAGCAGCCTTTACATGCACTGCTGCCATAGAAGAGGCTTGTAGTGAAAATACTGTTGGGAGCCACATTTGTTTAGCTCAGATAAGAACTGTGCTATAAGTGATCTTTTCACATTACCTGCAACGTCTCTTATCTACTGACCTTCCAAAACAAACTTTGCAGGCAGAAGTGTATTCCCCACCATAATTTTCTTGATTGCCTTTTTTCATTTTCAGACTCAGAAAATTTTTGGCCTTATCTAGCACTAATCTTGTCTTCTACAAGAAGATATCATCAATAACAGATAAGGATGACTAACAATTTTTTTTTTCCTTTCAAGTGTAAGGCAGGTGATTCTCCACTGCAAAATCCTGTAAAGCAGGACTACATACCCGATCTGAGCTTTCCAAAGGAGTGAAAGGAAAATTAGGCTGGCATGGGAGTCTGCTTTCTCTTAGCCTCTAGGAAAAAGTTCACCCATACCTCTGTATTTCACAGGCACAAGCAGATGGAAGAGCTGCAGCTGAGTCACTGCTTCTCTAAAAAGGCTCAGAAACAAGGTATTGGATCTCCAGCTGCACAAAGTCACCTCTGAGGGTAAACCTGACCTGGTAAGACCTGACCATGCTCTGGTGCTGAAGGATTTGGCCTGACATCAAGAATGCAACTCCTCAAAACTCTGGGCTTAATTCTCACCCAAGCTTAGACACCTCATGCTCTCAAGCTTCTTTGATGTAGATACCACCCACTGCTTGATTTACAAATAAAGCAGAAATGCCTATAAATCTTCATCCACCTTATTTTCCAGACAAGGCTCTGGTGTGCTTTTCCCCCTTTAACCTGTTGTATGGTATCATAGAAGGATCACACAGAGCCTTCAGTCCTTTCCAGACTAAGGAAGAGCTTTTCTTGGAGTCTGAAGAGGTGTTTCTCTTTCTTCTTTGGTTTGGGGATCTGTATAATACTGGGAGATTGCATGACTCACACGTGCAGCAATTTTTAACACATATTCTGAGAGATTTGGGAGAGAGGTTCATCTGAGAAAGTCTTGCAGTGAGTGCTTAGCTTTCTCAGTGGTGTTGTTGCGACAAAAGACTCTCATCTGAAAAGTTAAATGCCCACAAATCAGCAAGATAAATACTGCAGCCCTTCCAGTCCTCATTGGCAGGATACTTACAAAGCCAGACAACTGTTTCAAGAGCTTTCTTGGTATGAGTGCACTCATGGAACACTCTGCCAAAGTCCAACAGGCAAAAACCTACATTTAATCATCTTAGGATGGTGACTAGCTGGGCTGCTCCAAGATGAAATTAAAAAGTTACACTTTGAACATCAGACTGTCAAAAAGCCAATAACTTCAAATACTGCTGCTGGTAAAAATCTGAAAGAAATGGGTCTGCCCCAAAGCACTTTGCTGGCTGGAGAGTAGCTGGGCAGACAGCACAGCACACCACACCTGCTGACTGTGGTGTGGGAGCATGGGAAAGGTAGTGAAGAAAATCAACCAAATTACAGTAGTGCACTGATATTATATTTATATGTTTTAATAGTACTTTCTATGGTTTGGAAAATGAGAGTCCGCTGCAATAGCTGAGAAATTTTCCCTTTCTGAAATTGAATACTTAGAATTCTGTTCTTGATTTCCCCACTGTATTTAATATGGGAAAATACAATGCTATGACAGATCTTCTAGTCAATATTTCCTTTTGTACTGGTGAATTGCCAGACAGGTAAAATCAAGCAGAACAGGCGGTTCGACTGCAGGCTGAAAGAATGATCCTTTAAAATGTCCATGTCCACCTGTCTTGACTTTACATCTTGATGCATGAAGAAATTGACAAGATCCATCACGCTGCTTTTCTCCGTCTCTCTAGTGTTCATCTGCTGGCCATGGCTTCTGATTTACAGTGGTCTGAAGTCAAGATCATTTTGATGAAGTTTTGGTCACCTGCAAGCAAAAAAGCAGAAGAAAAATGTGCTTTCTTGTGAAATATTTATCTGGGGTTTGAAACTCAAGATTAAGGTCTATCCTACAGAATCCCAATGAATTGCTGGGCAAACCAACTCATCTCTGGGTCCTGGAGCTGGACTCCTTTTCCTGTCTTGTATAAACCCTACTGGGTCTTATTCCTTCTGTGTGTCTATCTCCAAACAAACAATTAATAAAGATCTTGCACACCCTCAAGTCTCTCTGACTCTCCTTAAAGCAGTGTCTATTGTTTGACTCAGTGAAACACTACAGCTTCCAAGTCCCAAAGCAGCTCAGTTGCTGCTCTAAAACACACTGGTGGAGAGACTGTGACCTCTGAAAATATGACTGAAAGAAAGAGATGAAAAGCAATGGATATCAGATTTATACAAGAACACAGACCAGAGTTATTGTCCAGTAAAAGCTGATGGGAATTCGATTATATTTTACTATTATGCCTTTATATTGTCACTTTGCTTTAGCTATTTGCCTATTAAGCAACATCCTAAAGCAGATGACTTCTTCCTGCCTTCTCCCATCCATCTCCACTGTATCCCAGCAGCAAGACACATGGGCTAGTGGTGAGGATCCAATACCATTTGCCCTCTTTCCCCACACTACCAATAAGCATCACCTACATCCCCCACTTGTCATTCACTTCAATGCAATGCTTTCTGTCCAAGGCTGTTCCAGGCCAAATGGAGAGTGAAGGGAATTTATGCTCTTGACATGGAACCTCCTATTTTGATGCATTTTTTTTCAATTTACCATTAATGCATTGGAAATTGCTGTCTCTGAGCATCCATTTGTTTTCTCTGTGAGCAGAGCAGAGAAGTAGCCTTTCATATCATGTTCATGTAGGGCAAAAACCAGGAAAGCTTAAAGTCATTCTGCTTTTCTCCTTTCCAAGTGTATGCCAGGTTTGTGCTGAATAACTAAGATGATTTTCCATTCACAAACCACCCAAAGGGATTTCCAAAGCGTCATCATGAACCTGGATGCTCAGATCATCCTTGATTTATTTTCAAATCTAAGAGTCTGTGTTTAACTCTTTTGCTTGCTTTGAAAATATCAGCCCAAGGAACAAAATAAGGGGAAGGGACTCCAAATTTAGAAGAGAAAAATAATTGACTCCAGAAAGGATCCCAGGATGAAAATGTTGTTATTTGCATCCTAGGAGATATTTTTAAATGAGAAGCTGACAAGAGAGTCAAATCTTGAAGATGCACAACCTTTCCTTTAAACATTTAAGTATATCTTCATAAAACTTTGTATATTTGCCTATTATGGTTTTGCACCATTGCATATCTGCTGATTTTATGACAGTCACCTACATATTTCATAAGTATCTTCTAACTATGGAGACACAGTAGTGAAGCAGAAACCCTGTAGAATAACTGCAGGATAAAACTGCTTTGCATATACCCCAATGTTATGCTTAATGAGGAAAAACACAAGATCCCTGAAGACTTGAAATCTAATTCTTCCTATTTCACAGAAAGTTCCACTTTCTCTGTGGCACTGATAAATCACTCCCCCATTTCCTTCTCTGCACCCCAAACCTCCACATCATCTCTTGAGACAGGGCAGTTTTAAGGGATTCCCTGACACTCTCCACTGGCAGTGCCAATTGATAGCCACAATGAATGCCAGCGCAGTGCTTCTGCTCTACCGACTTCAAGGATGTTTATGGATATGTTTAAGGATGACCTACCAACCTACCCAGCTGATGTGTAGTAGTGGTTTTCTTCTCCTTATTAAGGAGTAACAGATTTCTAAGTGGATCTTTATATGCTTCTTAGTCCCTCAGCTGCTTTTTAGAAGCAGTAGAATCACGTGATTTGAGCTTACACACCTCAACATGAGGTGGATCCATGATCAGAGACACACAGAAATGGGGATTTCATTTGGCTCAGAATGACTTTCAGGTCCTAGCAAGAATCAGAAGTTGTCTAGTTCTTCTCAACAGTACCTTGGTCCTGCACAAAGAAGGAAAGTTTACTTAATTTTGCCTCTGAGGTAGTATCAGGCTAGAGGAAACTAACCATGCTAGAGGAAACTAACCATGCCAGCTAGCTTTTTAAAAACCCTTTCTGTTAAGTTTCATAAAACAAAAATTCTTTGTTTTTAAGACAATTAGGTACTGGTTTCCTCACACAAGAACCCCCAGCAAGTACTAAGAAATGGTCACAATGGATCAGTTTGGCCTCTGGTAGCCAAATCCTAGTCTAGCATGGGAAACTTGTAAGGCTCCACCTCCAGGGACAACAAAATGTCTGATGTCGGAGATGAGCATCTGGGGAAACAACCGGCATTCAGAGGCCTGGGGAGGCTGTTGCTTAGACAGTCGATGTCCATACATAATATTTTGCCAACAGGCATTGGCTCAAAGCATGGTATTGAGATAATGAGACTCAATGAGAGAGAGAGCACACAAGCTAGCAAGCAGAAGCCCACTGGGGCCATGTGAACATTGTTCATAGAGCTTCATATCAGTTTGGAGCAAGTGACAGTGTAACTTGCAGCCAGAGAGCTTGGAAAGACAGCTTCAACCAATATTATAGGGCCAAATTTTCAAGAACACCTCCACTGCCAAAGCCTGACACCAGGTTTGGCAGAAAGCAAGTTCCTGCAGCTCTAACTGTGACATATTTGGCTGGACTTGCAATGAAAGTACTGTGAGAAAAACAACACCAAATCCTCCCTATTTTGGACCACGTTTTCAAGACTCCATTGCATTTAGCCATGGTTCCTAAAATGGCACCTACTGTCTGCTGAGGATCTTTGCTGATCTGCCTGTTAATGTCCATAAGAGAAAGCTGATCTTCTAGAAATCTCATGTCAGTTCTGAGTGCATTTCTGGAAAAACTGCACTTATGTGCACACTAATCAAAAAAATCAACCTGACTTTAGTTATCTTCCAAAGGCAGGGATCAAAATAAACTGCTCAATTATGTTCCCCCACAAATTAGTAATTCTTCCATAAAATAGCCTGGACTCTTATGAATGGGGAAAATATAAATGGAATTGCTTACTAGGCTGCTGATGGTCACCTTATTTTATTGTTTCACCAATTAGCCAAGCCTGAGAGCCTTTGAAGTATCAACTGTGATAAGCTGTTTGACACTGCTGCCAGTGTCATTCCCTAGATGTCATTCATCATTCCCAATGAAAAGTGACAGTCCTGAGATTAAACTATTATTTCCTTATAAAAATGAGGAGCCACGTTTACTTATAATTAATATGAAGGCTTTGACAGGCCAGACATTCGTAGCAAAATTTCAAATTATCAGCACCAAAAAAAAAGGAAAGACTTATTAATGGCAAATTAATATTTATGAGGTGGGTGAGTAGTTAAATTTTACTTCCTTCAGTGGGAAATTGTTCCGTAAAAGAAAAGTTGTCCCCTTTCAAGGGAAAATTATTCAGAGCAAGACTTGTGAATACACGCATGCATTCTTTTTGCATTTGTTACGTTTGTTCAAATGCAGCAGGAAATCTCACACTGTCAGAAGAGTGCTTTGGAAGCTGCTGTCCACAAGTTTATTTCCCACTAAATTGATTAAACTCAGCACAGAGAAATCTCAGGCCAGAAATCAAGAGCCTGAGCAAGTCTGAGAGCCTGATTCAGTTTTTCACAGTAGAAAGGAGCTGGTGAGAGCAATCACAAGAGGAAGAGCTAGTCTGGGAGCTAGGATCAGTTCCCAGTCTCTTACCGGCTGCCAGTATGGAAGTGATGCATCCTGCAGCTTTGCACAGCAAAGGCAATGCCTGTAGAAAGCAAGGCACTTCCCATCCTGTGGGAGTGCAGTTACCCGTTCTGGGAGAACAGTTCGTGGCACACAAACAGTTCACAGCACACAAAGTATAATGCCAAGAGAGTCCTGGGGCTGTGTACCACAGAAAATTTGTGCAGTTCTCATTTACAAGCATGCAAGAATATAGCCCCCGTTAGAGTTTCAGACCCAAAGGTGTTTCATCAGCAGCTTCCTTTCATCATGGTCTAATTGTTACTGTGAGACATTTAATTTTATTCTTTTTTACTAAAAGCATACTATGCATGTATTGTTCCATGCAAAGAAAATGCCCTGTGCTCAATGAGGCAGGCCAACACTGGAATAGCTACTGATTTAACATCTCCTACAAGGTCCTGGAAGGGCACAGGTTGTCTAGCTATGGGACTGAAAGTGCGGCTTATTGTGGTTTTTTAGTCACTCCACAATCTGTTCCTTCACCACAGTACAGCAGAGAAATTCCCCATTCCCACCACCCTTAGAGCCAGTGAGGTCTGAAGGGCAGACTCCCAAACATGTGCACAGCCACAGTAAGCTCAGTGTGCATACAGCAGTCTGCTAGGATGGCATTGCACCCAGTGCAGGCAGATTTTGGCCTTGCAGCTCCAAGCCAGGATAGGTTCCTTCCAAGCACTTGGGTGCTGGTAGCCTACACTGTCCCTAGGCTCAATGAGCCACACTCCTGTTCCTACTCTGGGAACTGAGCCTCAGGCTGTAATACCATCTGTCTGTTGACCATCTGAAAAACTTGCAGGAGTTCTGCCACAGGCCAGATACAGATTAGAGTTAGATGCTTTCTTCCAGATAGAGTGTTTCTGGCCCTATGGGAGGTCTTACACTACTGCACGAAGGGAATCCCTAGTCCCTGGTAAAGCAGAGGCATGAGAATCACCAGTGGCATACATATGAACTCAGGTTTTCTGAGTCTCAGGCCTGCACTTGATCTATTAAGCCAAGCAGGGACAACCTGAATACACTGGAGAAAGCTTCTTTCCCCTTTAAACCCAGTTACTGTTTGAGAACAGAGACAGAATGAACACAGTAATCATTCTGCCATGCACTATCAGCTGTTATTGCCATCAAGGTTTTTGCTAACCACTCTAATTCCTGAAATAGCTACAAGAAAATGGGGTCAGTAAAGTGCCAATTGTTCATTTAAATTGCAGGGATGGAATCCAGACTCTAACAATATTTGCAGAAACAAGCTTCAAAGGAACACAGGTGGCATTAATTAATTCCCAGTTTCCGCCTTTTGCACAGACTGACCTGGATGAAGAAAAAGTGACTGAAACATGAAAGAACACAAAATTGTTTCTTCAAAAGCACCTCTGATGAGGTAGACTGAACCAGGAGAACGGAGCAATTCTGCTCATTCAGCCCACGTATGAGAAGCTGACTTTTTGCTTCATTAGTCTGAATCAGATCCAGCATGGATAATACTGAAGGAGTGTTTACTGGAGGAAGGCTCTTCCAAGGATGAAATAGGAATTAGAAACTAAAAGCAAACAAGAGGCCTTTGTTGAGATGAAACAACTGTGCACTGGAAGATTTACTAAGCTATGTGGCAATACTGTTCTTTTTTATTTGCTCATTCATGCAACTAGAGGCATGATATTTAATTCATCACTTAAAATGCTTTTACCTCACACAAGTGATTTTCAGATGGTGGCAGCTAATTCATTCCATGCTGGATAGCTTCATCACTGAGATTCACCTCAAGTTACATAATTTTTTTATCTTATTTTCTGGAAAGTGCATTAAATTGTGCAGTTAAAAGAAAAGTAGAATCTCAAGGACTGGCCAGTCTGAGAGCTGCAGCAGTCATCTGGAAATCTGTGCTCACTGAGAGCCAACAGGAGATATCCTGAAGGTAACAGTACACATGCAGTGAATCTCCTTAAGGTTTTTGGAGCAGGTGAGATAACTCACTACACATGGAGAAGGCTTGGACAACTCAGTGCAAATATTTTGGGACAGCAGTGTAAGTTCTTCTATGCTTAAAAAGACAATGATCAAGGCCTCTAACTCTCACACAACCCACAGAATACTCATAGTAGTCGTAAGTGAGTTACAGAAGTCAAAGGGCCATATAATTTTGATTTTATCATAACTGCACCTCTTGAAAATGCTAGAATTGAAAAAGCAGTGCTCGGTAAGCAAGTGCCAAAAAGGCATGAGCTACTGAACATTCATTTCATTTAGAAGCCCTGTGCTGTGGCTCCCTGTTTAGATTGATTTAATATAGAAGTCACACCAGTAACTGTGCCAGCATCAAAACACCTGTGGGCTGAAACTCTGCAAACAGCCATTCCATCATGACAGAGTTTCTTCTCTCTGGAAACTCTGGCTGCAACATTTCTGACAATGGACCATAGTTTCACTAAGGTCCTTTGCTAAAGCCTGTTTTCTCAGTGCATTTTCAAGGCTTAAAAGAAAAGTGAATCCTTTAACTGATTCTCCACCTCGATAGTAGTTTGCTTATCTTGCACTAGCTGTATTTTATCAGGCATATGGTACAGTAAAAATTGATATTAAAGAGATGATGGTGATGTTTAGATCAGCATTTAATCTTGGAAACATTTTCTGTCAATTAGGGATGTTAGCACATACTTCAGGACAGATTCTCAGTTGGAATATGTAGTAAAGTAGCGTAAGTATAACTGATTATTGCAACTGAGGCCATGGATTTCAGCAAGAGTAAGCTGATTTGGTCTGGCAGAGAGTTGTTTTATGTTATAAAAATCTGCTAACAGTTTTGTGTGCTCTAGGATCCACTAAGGTACCTGGTACTTCTTGGTCCCATTGTAATTCAGGTCAGCATTCCCATCACCTTCAGTACAACATATATTCTGAAAAGGGCACTGCCATGGTCAGTCTGGTTAAACCTAACATTTTAGGGTCTGCCTCCCCTCCCTCAGTGGAATACCATCTTTTAATAGCATCCTTTCCATCAGCTCTCATAGGAATGTTGGTGCTATGCAACTCTAATGCATTTGGAAATCTCGCCCTTAGATAGTGAGACTTTTTGACCTCTAGGGAGTTTTTAAACCACCCAAATGTTAAAAGAGTTACATCTCCGTCCCAAAACATGATCCCCCTTAAAGGTTATTTTTAAACAATTGATCCTTCAAAAGCTGTCTGGTTTTACTGGTATTACCAATCTACTCAGGAGACATGGATCCTTCTCCTTCTCATTGCAGCTCTTTGTTCTAGTGTTTAAACTGTATTTACATTAGTGACACCTCCTACTTACTGAACTTAAGAGTTCTCACTTATCACTGCTTACAAACATTGTTGCAGTCAGGCACTTAGAGAAATGTAAAGTTTCATTCAAATTACATACTACCTTTTTCTCCAAAATACCAAAATCACTGCTAAAAGAGATTTCTGAGCACTCTCAACACTTTTCAAACTGCCACCTTTAACTGAGGTAGAAAGAGAATAATTTTTATGTTTCGTAATAAATACTATTCTCAAGATTACTCCAGTAAAAGCAAAGCTTGTTAAAGCAAGATTTGAATGACCTCACAAGGAAAGGCAAACTGGGAGCCAAGGATGGCAACATGAGCAGGGCAGTGACCTGACTGACTGGACACAGCCCTTACATGTCTGAGCTGGGTGGCCCAGGCAGAACAGTGGCTGTTACAGGTTCTATCAGCAGTCCAGCAACTATAAGGGACAGTAACAGGCCAGGTCTGCTTTCAACCCAGGAAACCTAAGCAACAATCTGGGAACAAAACTGAAACACATACACCTACATTTTGCTCAAGCCAAGACTGCAGTTCTGAGCTTGAGATTAAGAGGAGCTCCTGGCCAAAGAGCAGGCAGTGAGGATGAAGGACCCTGGCAAGGTCTCTTAGGGTAATTAGAGCTCATTGGTACACTCTGGGCTCTGACAAAATATAAAAGAACACAGAGTTTAATTACAGCATGACCAATCACACAGTATGAACAACGGATTCAAATACGTCTCAGCAATTATTTCCTGTAGGCTGAAATATGGCTGCAGAAAATGCCTGCTTAATAATTTAGAAAGATGGAAAAAAACAGTTCTTGTTTGCAAACAGAAGAGTACAATATTTTAAAGGGGTTAAATTAATCTAATAAATTATTAATTACAATTAGCTCATCCATTAGTGTCATGCATCTAAATGCACCAGCCAGCATCAGGGCTCTTTGTATTGGTCCCAAAAGGGACATTGCAAAGTCCCAACACAGTCTTATAGGGACTAGAAGAGAGGACCTCCTCCAACTGAATGTCCCACCACCAGTCTGCCAAGGTCAAACTACTCTTCTTCTTACCTGGCCCAGTAAAACATTGTTTTCTACAAATGAGAAGATTCCTTCAATAAGAGGGACTGTGAATCTTGCTTAGCAAGACCCTGCAACCCTGAAATTAGGCACATTGTGGAAAGTAGAGGGTAGAAGGACAAGGGGAAGAACATTTTGGGCAAGATCTGAGGTGAACTGAGCCCATTTGCTTCTTCTATAAAGAATTTAAGCACTGAAAATGAGCACTAACAGGGTAGGACGTATGTGTTGCTTTTTCCCCTGAATATATACTTTGAAAGAAGGTAAATCCTTTTGGAAGAGAACAAACAAGCATTTCTCTTTCAAATAGTGAATATGGGGAGAGGGAGGATGTCCTCCAGAAGCAGTAAGTTACCCAAGTCCTGTGAAGATTGGATTCAGAGATGGATGGTTATCTCCCCTTGCCCTGCCCCTATGTGTCCAATACATAGTGATTGGATTGAACATTGTGTCCACGGAAAGAGGGAGCACAGATCTCAAAGTGAGCATTATAGTACTCAACCTGGAAAAACTTAGATCAGCAGTTTGGAGTTTCAATGACAGAGCAAGGACCAGAGTGTGGGTCCCACAAGTCACAGTTCAGTACTCGATTCACTGGACCACAACCCAGGTTGCTTAGGTTGCTTAAGAAAAGGTCTTAAAATATATGTAGCATGAAGCTTTTATGTGTTACACTATCAGGATCAATAGGACAATTCTGTTCTGCAGAACTATATTCTACTAGAACTCAAAAGACTGATTAGAACAAAAGTTTCAATAGTATATTTTTGTGATACCATTTATTATCCCACATGGTTTGACATAGTGTAGTATATTGCACCTATAAATCAGTTGCAGCAAATTATTTAATGATGCATTAACTGTGGAATTTCACATATATTACAGTTCTTTAGCCAATGTTGAATGCTTTTTCAACAGCTTAATCCATCCCAGAAGTACTGAAGCAGTCGTATTCATTCATCATCAGGGTGCACATAGTCTTCTCTTTGCTCTTTTTATTTTATTAAAGCCTTTGATCTACAAGCACGGCATTAAATAATTCCCCAGAACTTTTTCTTCGCAACATTCCCATCACTACCCTCACCCTTCTATCGCAAAAAAAAAGTCTTTTCATTCTCTATTAGATTCTTGCCGTCTTTTGGCACAGGTTAAGCCTGGAATTGACTTAGGCCACACTGTCAAAAATTCATAGATGACTCACTGATGCCCTGGCAACAAAGGATAAAAGAAGGCAGAATTACTGGATGCCTTCTTTTCTTCAGTCTTTACTGCTAAGGCCAGCCCTCGGGAATCCCAAACCTTAGGGGCAAGAGAGAAAGTCTAGAGAAAGGAAGATTTGCCCTTTATCAAGGAGGATTGGGTTTGAGATCATGTTGACAAACTGGATACCCATAAATTCATGAGTCCTCATGGGATGCACCCACAAGTGCTGAGGGAGCTGTCAGATATTATTGCTAAGACACTCTCCATCATCTTTGTAAGGTCATGGACAACAGGACTAGTGCCTGAGGACTGGAGGAAAGACAGTGTCACTCCAGTCTTCAAAAGCGCAGGAAGGAAATTACAGGTCAGTCAAGCTCACCTCCATCCCTAGAAAGGTGATCCTGGATGTCATCTCTAAGCATGTGAAGGAAAAGAAGATTTCATCAAGTGTTCATCAAGGGGTAATCATGTTTGACCAATCTGATAGCCTTCTATGATGGAGTGACTAGCTGAATAGATGAGGGGGGAGCAGTGGATGTTGCCTGCCTTGATTTCAGCAAGGCTTTTGTCTCCCACGAGGTAAGCTTGGGAATTGTGAATCAAATGAGTGTACAGTGAGGTGGATTGAGAGCTGACTGAAAGGCGGAGCTCAGAGGGTTGTCATCAGCAGCACAGAGTCCAGATGGAGTCCTGTCACTAGCAGTGTGCCCCTGGGGTCAGTACTGAGTCCAGACTTGTTCAACTTATCCATCAATGACTTGGAAGGACAGAGTGCACCCTCAGCAAGGGAGGTGTGGCCGATACCCCAGAGTGCTGTGTAGATATTCAGAGAGACCTGGACAGGCTGGAGAGATGGGCAGAGAGGAACATTCTGAAGTTCAGCAAGGACAAATGCAGGGTCCTTCAACTGGGGACCAATGGATTGTGGCCAGCAGACCAAGGGAGGCCCTGGAGTACTTTGTCCAGTTCTGGGCTCCTCAGTTCAAGAAAGACAAGGAACTCCTGGAGAGGGTCCAGTGGATGGCTACAAAAATGATTAGGAGACGGGAACATCTCTCTTATGAGGACAGATTGGGGGAGCTGGCCCTGTTCAGTTTGGAGGAGAGATGACAGAGGGGGATCTTATCAGTGAGTACAAATATCTTAAGGGCAGGATGGGACCAGAATCTTTTCGGTGTTCCCAGCAACAGGACAAGGAGCAACAGGCACAAACTGAAACACAGGAAATTCCTTTGGAATATAAGGAAAAATTTATTTGCTTCGAGGGTGAGAGGGTGAGAGCACTGGAACAGGTTGCCCAGAGAGGTTGTGAAGTTTCCTTATCTGGAGATATTCAAAACCCACCTGCACATGATCCTGTGCAACCAGCTCCAGGTTAACCTGCTTTATGAAGGGAATTGGACTAGGTGATCTCCAGAGGTCCCTTCAAACCCCAACCACTGTGTGATTCTGTGGTGACATCACAGCTATATGTGTGAGGATAACACTTTACATTTACATTACAGAAATGTAAATGTTTAAGTTTGATGAGAAAGCTTGAAAATAAAGGCTGTGAATCTACCTAGAAGAGAACAGAGAGAAGGAAAAGATACAAGAAAGTGTGATTACAGAAGAAGATTATTTTTTAATTTTTTTTTTTTTGCTTCCAAGATATCCCTTGCTGGATATTCCTCTGAGGTCCTTGAGGCATCCAGAGTTGGAACAGAAAATGTTTTTGGAATTGTTTTTTAAGAATACCAGACATCAAAATAACTTTCTCTAGTTTTATGATATTCATCTCATGGTGGTGAACCCAAACAGCACTTTCACAGATTAAAAACCTACTAGTTTTACTCTTCAGCACTACATCTGGTGCCTGCATAAGAGGATAAGCATTCTAGACCTTCACGGAGTTCTAGATGCATACCTCAACAAGTTCCTCCATTTGGGGAAAATCCTTTCAACATTTAGCTGTTAAAATCACCTTTCCAAGCATCTTCCATCTCCTCCAGCTCCCGCATAAAACTGCTTCAAATACTGGAGAGCAATGTGGAGAGTGATGATTGATCTTACTTCTGCCACTTGTCACTGCTAGCACAGGAAGACAGAATAACTTGCTTGTGGCCACTCTTCTTGGCAGTTGTCTCTCCTCTGCACTCACGGAGATAAATACTGCCATGGCAGAACACAGCCTTAAGGTAACTCTTCTGTACAATATGGAATGTTAGCATTGCATTTCATTATATGACACTGGTTTTAAAAGCTCCTCCCCTTCAGTTGGTACCTTTTTTAGTGTAATATTCGTTCTAATTTTGCTATGTGATTTTTCTTCTACCTATTTTTTGTGTCCTCGCTCTGGTGGTAATTTATGCAGATCCTGCCCGTTCAATCTTTTTTATGTAGAGTAACAATGGCACAAGGACAAAAGAGTTGGATCATGTTGCTTTCTTTTTCATCTTTAGAAATGGAGCACAAATGTCTGAGGCATTGTTCAGGGGTCTGGATATCCTTCTTAGGCCAAACCTCAGGATACTAAGTTAGAGGAATGGAACCATTTTGGAAAGTCAATGTGGTCTCTAGGAGGCAAAATTGGGCTAGAACTCTAGAGGAAATGAGGAAACCAAAAGCTTGTAATTCAACAGCATACAAGGAGAAAAGGTCACCCCAGCTGTCTTCCTAATAACCACTGCAGAAAGAAGGCAGGGGGCACAAGACCAGATTTCTTAAAGTGCAAAGCCTCTCCTTTCAGTGGAGTCAGGAGGATGTCTCCAGTCAGCGTATTATCCTAGCAGGACGTCTCCAGCCAGCATACTATCCTACCACCTAAGACTGAACTGAGTTTCAGCTGCAGACTTCTCATGTCACCTGTGCAGCACACACATACACCCCCACACCCCCCCACACACATACAAACACGTCTGTAAATGTAGGAAGCAATGTTGTAGCATTGTGGCAGCAATGTAAGAAAGAGAGACCTTATAGGAACGGAAAGTGACTCTAATGTCTCACACCCACAAGTACCACGATGTGTGCATACAGTCTTTTCAGCATTCAGGCACTAAGAGACTGTTTCCTATAGTCATTCTGATTTCTCTGGGCTGAGAAGTAAATTATTTTCACTGCCCATCTAAGTTCTGCTTTCCCATTCTCCCTTTCCTTCCCAAGCCCATGGTCTCCTTGTGTATGCTATATGAGGTAAATATCTGCTAGGGATGAGTGGCATCACACCCTGCACCCAAGGAATCTCCTCTGTCCTGTCTGGGCAGCAGGTGCCCAAACCATGCAGTTCCTGTCTCTCAACATGCACAAGTGCATTGTCACCTTCTAAATGGAGAAATTCAGGGGACAGCTCAAAAAATAGCACTGTATCTAAAAGCAGAAGGATCTAGATGTTGGGCACCTGCTTGCCCTTTACACCTGGTTACCTCTAGGAGTCAGTTTTAAATGTTCCCTAGTGGATCGTTCCCTTTTTATGTCCTTTTATGTTTGCTGAAATGCACTGAGATTATTATTGGGAAATTTACCATTTGAGTCATCTCTCTCCCTAACAAAATTGGCTTTATAGTTTTGCAAACAGGAAGATTTATTTTCCCCTCAAAATAAATATTGATAAACCTACTTCAGTCAATATTTACTATTTGGTTTTGGGAAGAAGCAAAAAAGTCTAGTCCAAAGTTTAATAGAGTTTGATATCTGTTTTTTATCTACACTACAAACATAATATCATATTGCTGTCTTGGCAGGAAGGAAAGGAAAGGAAAATTAGTTTCCATTCATATTACTGAAACTCTATGGGGCACTTTCTAGTAGGAAAATGATGGGAGCCTGGGGCTTGTGCATCAGTCGCATTTTTTACAGCTAGCAGCTTTGCATTGGTTTTAGGTTTTTGGGTGGAATACCAAGGTGTGGGTTAATTGTGACCTGGCACTTCTGTTACAAAAAGCTGCATCTCTACAGCACAGAGGCTCTCCTTTTATTACTGAAGTAGATGTTTCAAACAAATACAGCAGAGCTTGCTTATGGAGCTCTTCACCATGCTGGGTGAAAACATGTGCACTAATTTGACCTGGCATAAATTCGTAATTCTTGACACCTAGAAAATGAACATATTACCTTATTAAATGCTGTTCACTCACAAATGCACAGACCAGCTGTTTCCTCCCTCTATTATTGAACTGTAGAAAGCACTTTCTGGAGGAAAATTAAAAGCAATGATTACAATCAATTAAAAAAATTCAATTTAAATTCTGCTACACAGGGAATTACGGCATATTTTTAAAATGTTGTCTTCTATTTTTTTTTAAGTTCCTGTATGTTACATTGGACCCCTATAGATAAAATCTTCTCCTTCAAAAACACAGGTTTGTTTACTTTGGAGAATGTGCATACATCTAAGCAGGAAAAGAAAACCTGACTGGGGAAATATGGGACATTTTATTACTGCAACAAAAGATCTTCTAGTCTTTGGTACATGTGTGCCCCACACGCACACCCTCCCCTCTCTTTTCTGTCCCTGATGGGCAATGTGATCTGTCCTAAGATAAGAACACCAGGTGGGTATTAATTATGTTCATATAATTAATGCTTTTCAGAGATGGGGGAGATGATATTTGTGATTGACTTTGGTGCACACTGGCCTGCAAGAGGGTATAAAATGCTGATGGAGACTGGGCCAATGGAGTAAAATGGTCTGCCAAGACTGTGAGTAGAAGTGTTAAGATCTGGTCAAATACGAAGATAAAATCCTAAAGTAGCTTCATAGGTGCTTTGTTGCTTCGTAATTGTGACTTTTGCAAGGCCAAAGACTATAAACCTGTATGTTTCTAGCCAAACCTAGATACATCCATAACCCTTTAGATACTATAATCCATTGTAATAGATGACAGAGTTGTTATGTAGATACTGTATCTGCGATATTTAGATACTGTATTAGCAATACATCTTATCATAATCATCCACATAATCATTGTGTCCTACTTGTCGCACCGGGATGAAAACCTTCTCTTAACTACTCTGCTACACACATCCTAAAACAATGTGAAACTATGGTGAAATATGAAAACAATCATTTCCTCAGCCAGATATGCGGATGATGACTAAACTTTCCAAAAGATGGCTGAAATTCAGGCATTCCCTACACCTATCTGAGGGCTCTGATCAAGTCATAATATAATACTCAAACCATTTCCACCAATATCAAGAAATTACACTCCTTTCACAGTTCAACATGGAATACTCTAACTCTCCCTGTACATAAAATACCTTTGGATATGGCTCGCGCTGAATTGCACCCAAAGAACCTTTTCAGTGCAGGCATGGGATAAAAATTTCTGTCTTGCAGTGTTATTGATGCAGGCAGGCAGCAGGTGTCATTCCTGTCATGTGTGCCCCCACCCCCTCTGCCTTTTTTCTTGCTTTGTAAAGTATTGAAGTTTAATGGTACTTTTCCTTTGTATTTTAGCAACTTCGACTGTAGAAAGCAGAAGCCATGTCTTGATAAATACGTATCCTGCAAGAGCATTTTACCTGGCAGAACAAATAGCTAGCATTGGAGTCAGCATGCAAATCTTGATTTACAACCGCTGTCAGCGCTTGCCAAGTGACGGCTCTCATGAATGGAGGCAGAACTACCTTTGTTGCCCTGAGTCTGACACATCCTTCCTTCTCCTTGTGACTTTTCTTCTGCATGCATGTGCTTGTCAATGTGCATTCACTAAGATTTGTGTTCCAGTTACTTACTTTGTTTCTATCCCACAGTGATTGCTGCTGGTCCAAAACTGACATCTTTTGCTGGTTACTGTTCTCCCACTCACTTGATGCTTAGGTGACCTTCACTTCATTGGTATTCAGTCAGTGTGAGAGATGCACTTGCTTCAGCTGCTTGGGCTTGGGTGAGCAGGTGGAGAAATGACCGGTTGAAAATGAGTTGTTAAGACCACTACAGCAAAAAGATTGATGCAATTAATTTTTCATTGTGTACAGTGTCTGTGGATTGTAATCAGCTTGGATTGTTCTTCCTCTGAGGCACAAATAAAATGCAAATGGTTTTTGTATGAAAGGAAACATTCTTTATGAGGTACTGTGTTATTTGGAACTGCAAAATGGCTTGAAATAAATGGGGATTATGAGGAATGTTTTATGAATCCACCTAGGAGAACTTAATATAAGTTTCAGGCAGAGAAAACCACAGGTGAGTTTCCCATCAGATGAACATATTACTGCTCAAGCAACTGGAAACAAGAAAAAGCCAAAGGCTTTAAGCCTTATTTAATAATACTAATACCTAGCTCTTTCCATGAGGAGAAGTCAATGCACTTTACAGAAAAAATACTTGCCTTACGGATGGGTTTAAATTAAGTATTTTTTCCAAGCCCCCCTCTCATCTCTACAGCGAGGAGTAGAAGGTATGTCTACAGTGCCCTATCAAGTGCTTTACCCCTTGGTGACACACTGGCACCAACCAGAGCAGTTCTGAACCAGCCTATTCACACTGCAAAGCATTCAGCCAGACAGAACACTTGCATTGTAAAGTTCTTGTAGAAGCTTGGTCACAGGTCACAGGTACCTACAAACTTGTTCTTTTATATGTTTTATAACAGACATACCTCTCAGAATCTGAGTTCCTGCCTTACAGACCAGACACTAGCTTGGGAGCAGGGCAACTACATGAGCCACTTATTGATCCCTCACCTGGGCCAGCAGACTTAGGACTCAGCCCAGCAGTAGCCTTCATAGTCAAGGCTGATGGAGTTTAACTGTGGGAGAAGTGCCCTTAACTTTGACAGCAACTCTGAATGCCTGTGTGTATCCTGGAGTTTGCATAGTGCTAGTCAGATGGGGATTTAAAGGATAGGTTGGTAGATCTGGAAACAAAACAAAAATTAATTCTGTGTTTGCTTGCAAACACAAAGGAACTGCCATCAATGCCAAGGCAAAGGGTTTGCTAGATTTCCACTGCATTTTGTGCAGTTGATTCTTCCTTCTGGGTATTGCTATAATAAGCGCACATTTTAAGACTTTTAAGGCAGTGTAAAATACTGGATAAAGGGCTGAAGGGACAACCTGCCTATCACAGTCAGTGCAAGCATTGTGTTTCTGATTCCCTGGTATGGGAAATCCTAACAAACTGTGCAACTCCCTCTTCAGAAGTATGAAGTGACTGGTTCCCATAAGTCCTACACCATCTCATGTATGCTTAAAATCATTAATCAAATCTTGGTGATACCAGTGAGCCATGCAACTTTATTCATAGCCTGGGGACCATTTTCTTCTTCTGTTGCCTTCTAAGAACTACGCTAGACTGTCAGGCTAGGAGATGACGACTCTGACAGCTACATGTGCCAACAACTCCTGCTGGAGGAGCCCAATTTGTGTGTACCATTGCTCAGGTCAAATGTAACTGGCAGTATATGCTCATGTGTGCAGCAGGGGTTGTAACTGTTCAGCACTAACAGAGAGGTCTGCTCCACTGAAGTCAGTGTTAATACTATTGACAACATTCACAGAAGGGCTACAGTGAATATGGGAAAATCCCAGCACAATTTTCCCCTTATTTTCATTTTGAGGCACTGTTGTTTGGTTGTTCTGCATGTTTGGGGTTGTTTTTTCACGGTGCACATTAGTTTAAGCGTGAGTATTTAATTTCAGATTACTATGGCAGAGGCTAACCATTTATCTGAAACCTGATGTTTGTGTTTCACTAATACAATCCAATACTTTATTCTCCTTGTTTGCATTCTCAAGCCCTGACAAAAATCCTGGATATCAGCTGATACCAGCAGGCAAAGTTTCATGAGACCTTAGTGTCTTTTAACAGAATGATTATCTTTGAAAGATCTCAATCAAAAGACTTATTTAGGCTCAGTGTCAGCTTTATACAGCTCTTGCTAAAGTCTAAACATCATCTAGGAGCCAAATTATACCAAGGACATTTTAGCACAATTAAGCCCTCTTCTGGCTTGGAACCTTTGCAAGTAAACGCAGCATAGCATACACAAAACACCTTGATAAAAATTGTAAATATCTAATCACAATATTTTCAAATTGTATTTGTCTTACACAGTACACATTTCCTAACAGTCTGAAGAATATTATATTCAACAAATAAAAACTATTTAATGTCATGCAAAGGCATGTATGGCAAAGTCAGTTCACTACTAAAAATGATGCACTTACTGTGAAGATTAGAAATTAAAAGGAGGTGGGCAATCAGAATCTGGATTGCTTTCTGTTTTAAATCAAAATTGCACAAAAACTTTTTCATTATTCCCTTGCAGGATATATGGCATCTTTCTAAACAGGAAGAAATGAACACTCAGGAGAGAATAGAAGCAGTTTGAACCAAATTAAAACCTTAATGGTTGGGAAATAGGAAAGAAAGACCGTCAGTCAGCCTAGGTCATGTCAGGGCTGTGAAGTGTAACATAGTCGCCCCTCTGCCCCACAAAACCATTAGTCTATCATCAAGGTCATTGGCCTTTTCTTCATGGTATGATTTTTAATGCATTGGTTCTTTTTTTTTTTTTAGAAAATCTCTAACCTCATCTGAAATCTTTCCCTTCACTTTCCTCATTTTCTTTTATGCTCTCACTTTGCCCTTCAAAACCTCATTTAATTATGTTTCTGGCCTTATCTAGAAAGACTTGGAACAGGTTTTTTTCTTGATCTACCTTTTCATGATGGGCTTCTTAAAAATAAGACTCTTTCATCACAGTCCCTATTTGCTCGATATCAACCTGGAGCAAACATGCCAACAAACATGAGAGTCACAGATCTGAAGAGCTAAAGAGTTTCAGGCTAGAAGCCCTTCAGGACAAGAAAAATATTTTGAGTGGAATTTTTCTGCAGATTAGAAAATCCCTATGTCACTTCAATATTTTGGGGGTTCACAAAATATAAAGCAAATATTTCATATTTATATGAGTTTGATTTTAAAGGAAACAGTATTTCATGATGAAAGAAATTAATCAACCTGGGCTTGCCACTCAGGAGTCTTTGCAGTTTAGATGAAAACCTCCTGACTGACTGTATGTAAAATGATGTTAAATCATACAAGTGTTTGTTCAGTTTTAAGGATCCAACTGCAGAACGAGCATCTGTGAAATTTCTTCCTCTCTGTGGTGCAAAAAACTCTACTTGTTTTTGAGTTGTTTTGGAGAGTGACCAGTAGCAGATGTCTATGCACAAGGATAAGACCAAAGCCAGATCAAAGCAGTATTTCCCAGGTACACTAAAGCTTACAGTAATCCAAAAATAAGGCCCCTTGAATGGGAGATGGTGACAGGACTAGCACTCTCCAGCGACTTTTCTATTTTTCATGAATTCATTCAGTCACTTTTTGAACCTTTGTAAGCTCTTAGCACCCACACCATCCAATGGTGACAAGCTCTACAGATTAACTACATGTTGTATTAGGAAACATTTCCTTATATTTGCTTCAAACCTGATCATCTATTACATTGCTCATCTTACCAAACCTGTTCTGTTCCACTGATCAGACCTTTCCTTGCATGCCAGATTTCAGAGGCTGGTATACCATGACCAAAAAAATCCAAGCTTCAAGTCAATGCTGAGCTCCTGCTAAATGCCTTGGCTCTTGATATAAATATGTATTAGTGGTGTTTCTGATGGGGGTTGGCAAATTTGTTCTGAGACGATGATATGCCAACAGATGTTCCTGAAACACACAGAATACGTTTAAGTGTCTTACCCTGCTTTGAGAGTATCTGCAGCATAAAGCACAAAGAGAAATGATGCTGTCTGTGTGACAGCCAATTGCTGGCAGCTTTAAAAGCAAACAACTACATTAATATTTCTACTTTACTGCTTTGTGTGTATTTGTGGCCCTCCAAAGCAATAAAAGGAAAATTAAGCCCTCAATGTCACAACCCATAAACTAATTTTGCTAACGAAGAAAAGGAAAAGAGGGGTTCAAAAGGAGCAAAATTTCTCTTTCCACTCCCAGGAAGCAGCCAAGCAGCCATGTGGTATTGTCCTGACTTTTCTTTAGCCATTTGTTCCTGTCTGCTTCTCCTTTGGATGTATTTCTGTGCCACTTAGCAGTTGCATAAATAATGTCAAGAGGCTTCATGTGATGGAAAGCTGCAGTGAGCCATGAGACATTCCAGCTTTAATTAGGTACACAAACTAAACCCAGCAGTAATATGTCTGTGGTACCATGAATGTCACAACCACAAGTCCTTTCTTGGTGAGGGCAAAACATTGTTAGTAGGCATAATAAAAGCTACCATTTACTATAGAAACAGCTTTTGCTTTCATTGGTTCTGTTTCAATTGGCAGATATCCATTCTGTTGAACAAAGACCTCAGGGTATTACTCTCTTCATCCTGCCTTTGCTCACCTGCCAGTTTTTAAAGCTGGTTTTTTCTAAGAGGATATGGTGAGTAATGATCACAATCAGCTGAGGTACTATCTTGAGGCAAACATGACATAACTATCTGAGCAGCTCGGGCAGCATTCCTGACATAGGAAACACTCTGGAAGAGTTTCTGGCTTTCTGAATAATTGGGAGCTGGTCCTAAGTTCTTTGAACCTTGAGGATATTTCAGGCTACCCTTTAAAGTGCTCAGCTGGGCCCCACTCTGCTCTCAATGAAACAGTAAGCTCAATTCATCCTGTGCTCAGGTATTACAGATGACAGCTATTTTTGAAAGCATGGCTCTACAGCATAGCTTCTAGAGAAGCACATCTTTAAAAGAGTGGGTATTAGGGTTACAAAAAGACTTTTTACTGTCACATGCCTGGGTGGCTGCAGGCCAGACAGTTCAGAAGATAGTCTATCGGAAGGCAATGATGCAAGTGAGAACAAACCAAATGCTTTCACAAAATATTTGCTTCTTGAAAATCTGCCTCCAGCAAAATTATTTCATAAGTGTGGCTAATACTAGCACAAAGCTAACAGTCCCAAATAGAAGCAGTTGAAAAGCAATTTCCCTGATATCCCTATAAGCACTTTCATAATTATTGATATTTCATAGAAAATTTGTAAGCTACAATATTTTAGAGCTGGTTAAAGACACAGGATTTATAGCTTCTATGAAAGTTACAGGTTTATTTTTTTAACTTTAAAAAACTAATTATTTTAGTGTTTATTACAGCTATTTGAATATTCTGACAGGCTTAGGTGAAATGAATTGAAACCTCATGACTCACCTTAAATAAAGTAATGTTTCTTATCAGCTAGGTTTATTTTAAATTTATCTCATGCAGTTTGACCAGTCATTCATTCCTGCAGTTGAGAGAGACAAGCAAAGTCACAGTTTTTTCCCTTCATTTTCCTGGCCGGTTTCTCTCAGTTGTGTGTAAGGGACATGCTCATGTACTAGCTGAGTTTTCTATACAGAGTATGTGTGTCCAGGTCTGTTCCTCCGGAACATAAAAAGGATGTAAGAACTGATGCAGGAGGGCTAGGTGCGTGAGGTAGGGAAGGAGACTCTACAGCTTTCACTGTGGTATGAATCAGGCCACAGGAGGCCAGGTTATAAAATATATTTTTCAGAGGGGAAATCTAATCACCTTATGACATGGTATGCACCACATGTTTAGAAATACTCTAAACAGTACAGCTGCACAGATCAGCGCGTTTCGGTGAAATAGTTTCCTGTTGAAACTGTTTGTAAGTGGGAAGGCAAAGGGGTTTTTTTGACAGATGACAAAAGAACTACATGAATTGATGATTCAGTATTTGGAAAGCAACCATCTCTTTAACAAAGTATCAGAACATAAACACTTCTTGTTGTCTTCCTTTGCAGACAGTTCAACAGTTTAATCTAATTTCGGAATTTTCTCTGAGCTCACTGAAAAGATACATAATATGAAAACTTAGCTGTGCTTTCTGTATTAAAGGATCAACATAATGCACCGTACACTGCAATCTCAAAAGCTGACCATGTCTTAACCATTTCTGGCAAATTTCCTCCCACTTCCATATTTTATATTAAAGGAGATTCTGATTCAGTAAGGCAATTCAAATATGTACCACTAAGCATATGCCAAACATTAAGCATTTGCTTAATTCCAATACAATCAATACTAAACTTGGGTTTCAGCATATAATCAAAATCTCTGATTTGAATCTTTAAAGTCTATTCTTTATCAGGACTTCTTATTCTTTAGTATCAGTTCTGCTCAAAAAATGAATATGGACAAATAACAGAGTCTGCATCCTAGTCTCAGTGAGACAACAGTGTGTGGGATAAAGGCATGCTGAGATAATTTGCATGCTGCACCCCTGGTCTGAGCTGCTTTTCTCAGCTTTGGCTGTGTCAAAGCTGCACTCTAGTGGAACTGAGGTAGAAACACATGCTCTGGGCTGACTCCTCCACACTTTCTCAGCCCCTTTGTTTGAGATCAGCTCTGCAGAGGTGTTTCAGGTCTCTGGAGGTCACTTAGAAAATACTCCATCCTGAGAGCTTTCCAAATGACACACCTTTTGTATGATTCAGAGAGAAGTTTGCGCTCTGTACAATAGGACTACTCACCACACTGGATTAGAGAACAAAGGCATTTGACAGCTACACTGTGGAGTCCCTACATCTTCATGGGGTGCAACATCATTAAACCATCAGAACATCTGGGGTTGTCAAAATTATGGACAGGTTATTTTCCCCAAACCTCTCATCTCTACAAACCCCACTGTTTTTAGTGACCACTAGTGTCTTGTTATTGAAAATGTTCACAGATTTTTAAGTGCCTTAATAGGACAGAAGTTCTTTATAATATGTCCCAAGAGCAGCTGACCTTCAGGGTGGTTAAATCAGCATTGATACACAGAAGTCAAGTAGTAGAGCCAAAGCTGGAGTTACTGCCAGTAAGTGAGTTTAAGTGAGGCTAAGATCAGGCCCTGTTTTTTGAATAACACAAGATGTACCTTGGATAATGTCCAGTCTTCACCTGACAGGAAAACAGATTAGGACTGAAGAGCTTTTGGTTGTTACATACAGTCAGTAGTGACCAGAAGGAACCCATTTGTGCCATGTTAACTTCACCTGTGTGAACTCTATGTTCTGCATCAAAGCCAAGGGTGAAATCAAAGCATAAGAAAATCAATGAACCCACACAAATGACACAGGAATTAGTGCAGTTATTAAAAAAAATACAGGAGGGAGCAAATTTGATGGCTGAATATTGCTTACCTTGAAATCTATTTGGCTTTACAAGTACAGATACCATTTTTAGTTTTACTGCCATCTTCTGCTACAGGGCCAATGTGGCCATGCTGTCACCCAGTAGTTCTGGACTCTGGGTTGCTGTGCTGTGAAGCAAGGCAGGCAATAAACGAAGATGCCAAAGAAGCTTCTGTTCATAGACTAAAGAGGAGTTTGTGAACACTCAATGGAAATTAACTTTGGTTCATTTTCCAAAACAAATGCAACATTTCAGTAGAATTTGCCAAATATTTTTTTGAATACTTCTTGAAAAGTAGAAGTGAGGAAACATTTCTTTTTGGTATTTTAAAAATACCTAAAGAGTTTGTGAGGTAACTTTTGGGCAACCCATGAGACTGAAAAATATAGCCAGGACAAAATATGTAAAAGAGAAATCATTGTTTGATCACTGTTTCTGTTGAAGTACTCATTCTAAAGGTTCTGGAGTTTGTGGTATATGCCATGTCTTTGTGGCTGGTAGGCCCTCATCTTTTAGAGGAAAGGTGCATCAGGCAGGTCACAGTTATGTCTCAGATATACCCTTGCTGTGGGCAGAGCAGACGGATTTTGAATCTTTCCTGCTACCTATGTTTGCAGTGCTGTGAATGTGGTGTGATGATCTAGGATTCGCACTGGTGCTGCCAATAACAAAGGAACACTCTCTGTCTGAACATCAGGTCCATATTTTTTGCTTAATATTCTAACCTGCAAACTGAACTGCAGATTTTGTGATAGAGGCAGCACATCAAGACGCTAGTTTCAAAAATACAAAGATGGTTTAAAAGCTGCTCACAACTGGTTTAGGAAAAAAAGAGACACACAAGGGACTTTATTTCTGTGATAGCTCTACCTTCATCTTCACTGTCAGCAATGTGATTCTGTCACAGGCTTTCTTTGCAAAATATCAAAATACTTCCCCTTGCAGGGGAATTGTTAGCTATCTCTTTTTGAAATGGCATCAAGGGAATGTGCTCTTCTAACTTCAGTTTCCAGAATGAGAAGTTAAGTTTTGAGCTCTTCTGCTTGCACTAGAAGACCAAAATGACTTAATATATTTTGTTTCAGACTGTACTCTCCTTTTGTGCTTAATATTCCATGGTCTTCATCACTACCATTTTTTAAAAATTTAAAAAAAAAAAAAAAATAAAAAAAACCAAACCACAACACATTTCTTTTTTTCCAATCACCATAAAGCTGTAGACCATACATCATCAGTCAGATGCATGAATAAAACATCCTGAAGCAATTCTCCCATGTGCCTTGTCCTGTTTCAGTCCCCATTCTAGCTGTTGGCTTCAGGCAACATTTTGTTAATGCAGGTATGCCTTGTTTTCTTGTGACTGCATGGGCTGGAAAAGTGACTTTGAATAAAGGAGAGTGGAAATTCTGAGACTGTAACAGAATTGGGCCTAAAGGTAGGGCTGTGGCCTGACAGGGACCATCATCTTATAGCCATGCCCCTAGAAAGAGATTTTTGCCTTCAGAGAATGAAGGAGAGTTATTTCAGTAATTGACTGAAATACACAAGTGTATTTGGTAAAGGCAATTAATAATAGGGTTAAGGGTGTGTTTCATGTCTGTCTTATACTCTTCTAAACAGGGGCAATTCCACTACCCTTTCACACTTCCTTCCCATGGTTAAGTAGTGAGGCAGAGCAAGAAATGGATCTGGCACTATGAAAGCATCATCTTATTCAAATCAATTTGTCTTAATGAGGCCATAAAATCACAGCTCAAGACATAAAGATGTCCACTATCCTGAGGTTTCTGAAAGACTGAAACCTCAAGAAGGGTTTAGAGATTACAGATGGTTTCCCAGGTGCTGAAGCTCTCCTGCATCTTCCTATTGCTCATTTGCTCCAAAATCTGGCATCAGCCTACTTTGAATCGGGCTCTAAAAATCTACTTTAATCTTTTCATTGTGAGCTTTGAGGGAGATATGTTGCCTCTTGAAGGAAGGAAAACTGTTGAAATAAAATAGGAGAAATAGAGGGAGAAGAAAAAAAATTCAGATTTAAATAAAGCCTATTTTGCAGATGCTAGAGTTAAGGTGCACAACAATCAATGCAGCTGATGTTTCACTCTAATTGTCATCCTTGTTGCTCTTTTCTATCAAGCCCACATGCTATGAGAAGTATTGAAGGGACAATTTCATATCTGCTAATTATTATCATGATGTTATTAATTTAGACTAAGGATAATAATAAGATAGGGGGTGTGTAGAAAGAATTCATTATGAAATTAATTGCTCTGATTAGGGTCAACACATAAGATAAGGTTTATAAAGCATTTTAGAAACAATTAGATTTGATGGCTATTTGGCATCCTAAGACATGTAAATCTAGAGTATGCATTTTACATTTCTCCCCCGTCCCCATTCATATGCTAAGTCCTCTGATAAACGCCTCTTGTTCAAAAGAAAATTGAAATCAGTAGATTGAAGCAAAGCTGGATAATGAGGTATTATTGATATATTCTGTAAATGCTTCAATTATTTCTGCCTTCGGGTTTGAAATTATTTCAAAGAAACAAAAAATAAATAAAAAATGGCTTTTTACAAAGTCAATTTTAACGTCTCCATTGCATTTTTGGTTGTTGTCTTTCCCCCTTAATAGAAACAGAAAGAGCTTGATTATAGTTATCTTTCTGAATATACTGTTGCTTTTCAAAATTCCTTTCTCTTGACTCTTAAGGGTTGTCTCACAGAATGGTGGCCCTCAGTTGTGTGAAGCACCTGTTCCCAATTCATCTCTGTAAATGAAACTTAACATGGCTTTGTCTCCTTGCATCTTAAATGCCCTCCTTTTCTTTCTTTCTTTCTTTCCTCTGAATTCTTAAAGAAAACAACTAACAGAAGGAGGTAGCAGAAATACCCTTTAAACCAAAGAGTAATTGTGCATTCAAGATGATCTTTACCATAAAGGCCTGCAGTGGTCTACATTCCTTCCTAGTGCAGTTGATTTTTGGCCCTTCATTTCAATATGATCACACTTGGTCAATCCTGACAGCTTTCAAAGATCTTATCCAAAGCAGAGGCTGTTGACAGCAAAGATACAATTTAGCTAAACTAACTGCTTCTGGCTCAACAGTGGTCTGATCTTCCTCTGCTGGAACATGTGGGCTCTCAGAGGATTATCATTGTAACTGTGCCCCAAACTAGACATATCACTTCAGATCTTGCTCATCTGCCTTTTTCACTGTCCAGTCACTCAAACTAACAATGAAAGCAATCAGTTCTTCTATAAAACAAATGAGAAGTCCTCAGGCTTTTTTTTTTTTTTTTTAAAGAAGCAACTATCGTTATTGATATCTTTGCAGAAGGAGAAACTGAGGTCCTGAGGTGTATAGCTAAGACCAAAGTGCTTCTGGCAAACAGCCTGCTTCTCCAGAGCTCTGGCACAGAAAGGACATTAAGGAGCTGTGGGTACACGAGCACAGCATATACAGCTTCCTGAATTCAAGTCCCTGAGAAACACAGGAGGTTGCAATTAGAAAGGGAACCGGACCTTACTGAAGTCAGTGGAAATCTTTCCAATTATTTCAGTAGGTATCTGGCACAAGCCCCTGATGAATCCTCTGGGGGTGCCTGTTGCCTGCTCTGTATGGCTCATTAAAATCAAAATTCATTGTGAGCATGTAACTCAACTGGTAGGTTTGTAGGTATCTGTGCTTATCTTTCCATTGCAAGCAGCAGCTAACAGAGACAGGATGGAGAAAAGAGTATAAGAGGGGAGAGATCAGCCATAGCAAGTCACAAGAGGAAGCAGCTTACAGGAATGGCAGGACCTCTTGTTCACTTTTGCCTGTCCCCCAGGAGCTTGGCAGAAAGCTGACAGCTTTGTGGCAGTTAGTAGAGCAAACACCATTTCTCAGCTTATTTTCTCTTGCAAAGACGAGTAGCTTGATACTGTGATTGATCGATACTCCTCATGAGTCAATACTCAGATCACATGCAGTAAATCCCAGAAGCAGTGCCAAAACCACAGTGTGACTATGTCTCAGCGCACTGCCAAACTCTCCTTCCCCTCCCACACCAGAAACTCACCAAGCCAATGGAGATGATGTGAGTTGACATCAGCACATCAGAAGCTAGAAGTTGGCTCATTTCAGTCCGTGAGACATCATCATTGGACATATAGCTCCAGGAGAACTGTCTAGAAAAAGCAGCAGGCCTCTAGAAGAGAAGGTAGCACAGACAGGAATTCTGGAGAGTTGCAGTAATGGAGTACAATACCTCAGGTGATATGTCACTCAAACAATGCCCTGTATCAGGGCAAGCTAGGCTATTTCATTAGTCTAGGATAAAGACTGGAAAAGAAGAAGACAAAAAAAAAAAAAGAACAGATTATACGACAGCAGGCAGCTCTGCCGCTCAATACCAAGTAATAAAAATCAACTGTATGATCAATAGGCCTTTCTGTCCACAGGGCTTTGAAAATTCCACTGTCATGCTCTCTGCTATAATTAGCACTTGATGAACTTAAAATGTTTGATGACTGTGAAATTGCATTCCTATAGAGACAATGCACACCTGGAATAACAGCATGCAATTCAGGGGTCTATGGAGTCTCACACCATTAAACACAGCACTTCAAATAGAGTTTTCACTGTGAAAATGGAGCAGCCTCTTTGACGTGCTAACATCAGCTCTGGTCCACTTGCTTCTCAAATCACTGGTGTAGCAGACAATCTTCAAAGGGCTCAGGATACACTTTAAAGCAACTACAGCATTTTCTTGTTTAGGAATGAATGTACTCTTCTGGTAGAAGATGAAGAGAGGCAGACCATTCTTACCTCAATTTCACCTTCGTAGTCAGAATGAAGGTAGAATGGGGTATATCACTCTATATACCAACATATATATATATAGGGAGAAAGACTCATTGACCAATTAACCCATTCCAGCTTCACTAAAAAATAAACTGCTTTGTGATATGGATTAGAAAATAGAATCTTTTATGTGAAGAAAAGTAAGAAAATGCATTGCAAATATGATTGACTCCAACTCACAGTTTTGCAATGCTAAGAGTGCAATGGAGATGCACAGGAAAGTATGTTTTCTTCTACAGAATCAGTATTTTTCACTGCAAGCACTTCCACCATTTCCATACTAAATGAAAACAGCACTCTTGCCTGAGCTGAGGGCACACACCTGAAAAGGAAAGCTGAATTGGCAAAGACAAGACAAAGGTCGAGGAGTGCAGCAGAACCTTGGCCACACCTTGGTATAGAATTACTCCTTTCATAGGGTCAGGATGTTTCTACCTGTGCTATTCATTACTCATCGTGGCAACTGAAACCCCAACAGAGAAGGCCCATTGTATCAGACGGCTATTTCCAAAGAGCAAACACACAAGATAGATCAAGTGGTATCATCAACTTTGCTTTACGGGTTAATGCCGAGGGGGGAAGAATGTGACTTTCAGAAGACATTCATACTGAGAAGATGGCAGTCTGAGAATGAAGACCCACAGCCTGGGAGCACTATGTGGCACCTCAGACTGGCCTTTTCACTCTACACGAAAGTCTAAACCCAAAAAAATGAAAAACGAAGGCCTGTAAATGGATTTTGTCCTTCTAGGGATTTTCAGGGCCAGTATTCAGAACAAGGACCCTAGCTTCTAATATCATGCTGGGCAGACACTAAAAGAAGCTGAGACAGAGTCCCAACCAGAATTATCTCTTTTAATGCTGTCTCCTCAGTCATGGAATAAAATTCTCTTCTGTCTCTCTACATGTCCCATCATTAAACCCAGAGTTCAAGGTCACAGAAATATTTGTAAATATTTTCATGATTTCACTCTAACTACACATGTCTGCACAGAAATTCAAAATGGATTTTTTGCATCTTTAAATCTCATACTTGACCTGTTCAGTTTTTAAGTCTGCTATGGAAGGCTTGTCATGAATCATAGAATCATAGAATGTCCTGAGCTGGAAGGGACCCACAAGGATCATCGACTCTAACTCCTGGCCTTGCACAGGACAACCCCAAGAATCTCATCATGTCCCTGAGAGTGTTGTCCAAATGCTTCTGGAAGGCTTGGTGCTGTGACCTCTTCCCTGGGGAACGTGAACTTATGGTAAAAAAAGAAAAGTAAAACTATTAACACTATGCAGGCATTCATTATGTGGACAAGGTTAATGCATGGTAAGGTTTGAGGGCTGGATGTAAATCTGTAGGGCTTGATCTCAGAATTCAAGCTGAACTGCTTAAAGGTTTTTCTGTGCTAACACTGCTAGAATTATCCAAGTCACTCCCATTTCTGATCTGTAAGGTCTGAAAACTAACAGTTCTCTGCCACATAAAAATACAAGGAAGATCATATATTGCTGAAAAAGAATAGTATCTCATATTTAAAGAGACCTGCCAAAAATGTGTGAATACGGATTAAAAACAGAAAAAGAATCCCTTCGTATATCACATGACAAGTACCGGTGTGTCTTTTCTGTCTGCTTTTGTAAGGTGCATATAGAACGTTTTAAAGCTAGGGGTTAAACATTTGACCTTTACTTTGAGCTTTCCTGCCCCTGAAGTGTTTCCATAGATAATATATAAGACAATCTGACCTTTGAAGGGTGCTCTATTGAGTTTTCAGATACTATCTGATTGTAACAAATGTGGGTAGAGCCCTTCCCAAATCCTCATTTGCGAAGCCTAGCCATGATGCCACTTCTTCTGTGACAGGCAGCAAGACAACCTGAAGAACTGGCACATCTTTGCTTGGCTATTCCTCAACCTGTTACATGGGTAGCAAAGGCCAGGCCAAATTCCTATGCTGTCTTAAGAGCATATCCCAACAAGCAGTCTGGAACATCAGTTACTGATCTAATGCACATGTGTTGTCATACTCATCTAAATTGACTGGATCATAGTTTATATTTCAGGGAAATATCCCAAGTTACTAGAGCTGGAGGAGCTGGGCCATTGACCTCAATGAAGACATGATAATTTACATCAGCCAGGGAAGCAGCTTGGTGGAACTTCGCTCATTTAAATCAGTGGAGGATTTCACCCATTATCCCTGCAAATGTTCTACAAAAATGCAATGTTCCCTCTATTCCTTGGTATTGTCTTAAGCAATGACTACTCTACATTCCCAAGAAAGGGTATAGCAATATATATTTTAATCTCAAGGTGACTTACTGACTGTTTTTCCATAACAAAAGATGGGTGCTTTACTTCAATAGCTTTTATTAGTGGTGAAAAAAAAAAAAGGCAGTGATCAGGTTTGGTAATTGAATATAGAAGGTAATTTGCACTCCAATCTTCTTGGAAATTAGGCTTTTTATTAGAAAAAGGAAGAAGTCTGAAAGCAATAACTGTCTTTCATGCATTGTGATACATAAAAAAAAAAAAAAAGGCTGGAGAATAGGGGGGCTGTCCCTTTCTTCCAATGTGTAGTTCTTTCCTGAAGAGAAAACCAGAGCTAAATCCTAGCCATATCTCTGTGACACTGATAGGTTAGTTGACTTACTACTTCTCAGGGGTTCTGAACATGTGCAGCCCTTATAAGAACAGGCCTTGTCTTGCACTGACAACACCAGAAACAGCACAGAGCAAAAGAGGGGATTGGGTTCTGGAGGTGTGTATGAAGACACTATGAGGACCTGTATCATATTCTAGGATGTGCCTAAGGAGACTTTCTTTCCACTTCCTACCTGCCACCAGCCCACAGGAACCAGCTCTGCAGAAACTATAGAAATACACAGTAAATATATCCTGCATTACTGGCATATCTGAGGCAGGGGTACCCCTCCTGCAAAAATCAGATACCATAAAAAATGAGCACCGTGTACTTCAAAGAAGTAGAAAGCCTCAATTTTCAATAAAAGGCTTTGAATTAAAAATAGGGTCAAGAACGTCATGAATGAGACAAATCAGTGGCTCAGAGAGCTATGATTCCACTTGAGTAGTCTGGAACACGGTTGAGAGCCCAAAGACTTTTGTTTCACAAAATATGAAGTGACAGTTTTGACACCCTTCTGTAAAGTTTTTAGGTAAAGCAAAAAAGCATGCTTACAAGTTGAATTTACATTGCCATTTCATTATTTGCTTATTAAAATTCAGAATGAAACACAAACAGAAACTGCCATTTTTTTCTTCAAGAAAAAGAAATTAATAGCCAAACTGCAGAAGCAATAGACAATAAAGACTCCACTGTCAGAAAAAAAACCCTGCTCATCTTCTGAATAAGGAACAAAAGTAAGAACAGTGATAGTTTTCATAGACTTAAAACAAAAACAAAAACAAAAACAAAAACAAAAACAAAACAAAAACAAAACAAACAAACAAAAACCCAAACAAACAAAAACAAAACAAAAAAACCAAACAAACAAAAAAAAAAAACAACACACAAAAGCAGCTGAAATATTGTTTCCTGGCTGTGTTTTATTCAATGGGATGGCTTTGTTCACTATTTTAGTCCCAGATTTTTTGCTGTCTGCAGGCTATGCCCTATACCTGCAAAAAAACAGATGATGCTGATATATAACTAAAGAAGAACTCACTGGAACAGAGAGGTGTGAATGGTTGAACCAGCCTTGACAGGAAGATTATTTGTTGCTCAGAGGGACACTAGATGGTTGTGTAAGATGGGGATGTCAAGATCAGCTGTGATAATAGAATCTGTCCTGAGACTGGAACAATGAGCAGCAGAATTAAAAACATAAGCAAAAATTTCCCATTTAGAAATCCTGAGTAACCTCCTCTACCAAGACAATCAGATGAAGAGAGCCCAGGGTCGGGCAATCTTCACTTTTTGTTCATGTTTTCAGAGCATGGGAAATTTAGCAGCAGCCACTATCAGCAGCAGCTGAAGAAGTACATTTTAAGCACCATATACAAAATTTTAAAGTTCAAAATCACTTGAGGGATCTTCAAGATGGGACAGAAAGATGAACTGGTGTGGGTTTGGATTTGGGTTTGGGTTTAGTTGCTGCCTCTACCTTATTTGGTTGCTAAGTATATGGCATGAATAAATGAAGCTAGATAACTTAGGGGGGAAAATACTACATTGCAAATACAGTTCAGCCAAGCTTTATTTTTCAATTGGCTAAAGAAGAAGCTTTTTAAACTTAATATGACCTAGAAACTGCGCATTCCCCAACAGTCCCAGCAGCCCTAATTAGTTGAAGAAACTAAGAGGTTTACCACATAACCTTCAAATAATCTCTTTGAATTCGCTCTTTGCTTCTAAATCTCACTGGTTTCCCAAGTGTTTCTCCCTTGTCCCATTTCATATAGTTAATGAAACATCTCAATCAAGGAGCAGGTTTTTATACGCAAGCAGTTTCTGTCTGCATTTTAAAGGGCTGAGATTTGAAATAAATTACCACTCTTTGCTTTGTTCCTTAGGGTAAAATGAGTGTCAGCACCACATCCTCTTTCTGACTCAGGGACGATTTGCCAGGTACCTCACCTCCCTTTTTACTCTCAGAAGAATACTTTCACGTCTCAGGAGGAGAAGAGTTTGGGAATGGGAATCCAAAAAGTGTACAAATCTCATGTACACTTACTGATTGAAATGTGTAGCCCCTCTCCAGCTTTACCTTTTAAAATGGGGTAATTTGCTCTGTACCCTGCAAAAGCTCTTCTGAACAGAACACAGTTCATACTTGTCAAGGCACTGACATTTCCAGACCTGGCACATAAATATGGAAATAAAATTTTATCCAGAACAGAGGGTGCCAGGGACATCCTGTTCACAGAAGGTGTGTCTTCCTTTTTTTTTCATTCAGCAGCTGTTCAGAAAATGTCTTTCAGATATCTAACCTAAATTGACTGAAGTAGTGTCGCCCCATTCCAAAGTCTGGGAGATTAACCCACACACAGAAAGTTTGGAATTCGTGCAGCATTTCCAGAGCTTCTTCCTCCTTTCTTCTTGTTTTCTTTCACTCACTTATTTACAATATGACTAAATTTCACAAATACAGTTGAAATTGCTACTGGAGTTACTGCTATTGGCAAATCCTCTACCAAGGGAAAAAACTGTTGGAATTTAACCTATGTGAGATATCTAGTCACGGAATTCAGATGGTTGAAGTGTTCATGTAATATAGGACCTTGATGACCTTCAAAATTTAGGGTCTGGTTGCCTCAATCAGCTACCCCAGAATCCTCAACATGGTCACTGTTTGCCTCTCTTTTTCACTTTGAACTGCACCTAGTTAAAAAGTTTGTCAAGACATTTATAAGCTTACCAGTTTTGAGGACAGATGGTAAGCAAAAGAAGATGAAGTCAACCAGCCTGTAAAATAATTTTTAACACTACTTTTTTTCTAAAAATAGTCAACTAAAATCTTTTTAAAATATGAAAAAAATGTTATGGGTTTTCACTAAAAACCCCTATTCTGTCCCTGCTAAAGTTATGGGGTTTTAGAATAACTGAAGAACACTGTGTGTGTGAAAGTATTCCAGTGAAAACATTTGGCCAGCCTCAACAGACTCCTAGAAAACTTCTTCTTTTGTCTTACTGTTACTAATGTGGGGATAAATACATAATGGGGTAAAGAAATTACAAGGCTCTTATCTGTTCACTTTCTGAAATAAGCACATATTGTGTGTGCTTACACAAAAACTACAATGTAATGAAAGCTCATGATCTGCAGCATTATAACCCATTAATGACAACACAAAATGAGAACAAAGGAAAACCAGAATGGAAGAGATGAAAGAAAGCAGGGCATACAAATCTAACCTCAAGAACCAGCTGGAAATTTTCCATTGGAGGGTTCCCTGATAGAAAACAACTTCAGCAAAAATGCAATTGCATTATTTACAGTAAATATTTCAACTCCACAGTGGGAGAAATTGCAATGAAGCCATGTTATTTCAACAGTTTTCAACATTTTCAGATCCAACTTCAGGTAACAGACAATTGCTCAAAGGAAGATCGAAGTGAACAAGCAAATCTGGACAACTTTATCGTGGTTTGTTTTTTTTTAAATCCAAAGGGATATTCAACCTTCCTGAGTAAGATTTTCTTTAGACAACCAAATTCTTACAAGGTGGAAGCAAACCCAATGGTTCAGAACCAACTGAAATGTCATTTGGCTCACAGCTTTGACAGCTTCTGATTTCCTAGAAATTCTTGGAAAGATGTTATTCAGAAAAAGTTTGCTTCAGTTTGCAATTCCTCTCAGATGCATTTCCTTTTCTGAGTCTCTGGGGACACACAGAAAGCAACATCATCAATGTTCTGTACCATGTTCTGACTTCTCACAATAGGGTAATAGATAGGTTACTTGCTGGGCCTGTTCAGTATCACATAAACATATGATATACCTATTCTGCTAGAACTGTTATTCTTTTCCTAAGAACTGCTCATTTTCTTCATCTGTTAAATTTCACAGCTGCTTGAAATTGTGCTCATATTTCTGACACTATTTTTGCCTAGAAGAGATTCACTAACTTGGAACTTTGTGAAAAATGCATTTGATTCTGGTTTCCTGGGAATATTCACTATTGCACACCTTCCAAAGTCATTATATTGAAGAATTAGAAATAGTAACATTTAGAATTATCAGACACTTCATTTACACACCTAACAACTGTCTCTAATTATGATGCTGTCTCTAATTATGATGATCTACCAGACGCTTAATTAATAGAATACAAGACAGTTTTGCTGGCCAATGAACTGGTTTTGCAACTGCATTGCTCACCTTTCTGTTATCAGGTGCCTATATCCTTAAACAAACTTTTTAAGTGTTTAAACACTATTTCAGCATGAGAAATACTGTTTCTTTAAACACTATTTCAGCATGAGAAAAATTTACCCTGCAGAAACTTTCTTCCCTATTCAAAATATATCTGTACTATAAGGCATGAGTGGTTCAAGGGCACACAGCAATGCTAGTTTCATTCTCATTCTAACTCAAACCAGTTCGGCTTTGCCTTCTTGGGCTTCTGCAAAATAAATCGGGCTTGTCGTCCTCACCCGGAGTTGTCCAGCCCACAGCCGGGAACTAGAAGCTGGTGTTTCCTCAGGCTGGAAGAGCAGTGCTGGAGCTTGCGGACTACTTGCACCACCTAGTGATGCCTGCGGGCTTGCACAACTGCTCCTTCCTGCCGAAGCACAAGATAATCCTGGCTGAGAATGTCAGAAGTATCTGGGAGGAAAAGGGGGGAAAACAACGCTTAAAACACAAATACTGTTGCAAGGACTAGCATTCTGTCCTCAGCATCACCATTTTTAATTGGCTTTTCCCCGACACAGCATGTAACACTAAGTAAAGTACATCTGCATCACATTTGTGTGGATATCAGATGAATTACAGAGGGTTTACAGGGCACAACAGAGTGGTACTTACTGGAGAATGCAAGATGCAATGGGGAGGGTCAACCACATTTCCACATGCATTTTTCTGTAAAACCAGTGTTTTCAGTCAAAAAAAAATCTTGACAAACCTCCAGATTTTCTCTCCTTCCTGCTGAAGTTGCCAGCTGCTCATATGGCAGCAAGGAGAATTTCCACTGGTCCTCTTCTGGAAACTTTTGAAAGGCCTTTGAAAGGCCTCCATCTCAAGAAATTGGAGACACTGGTCTTTCTCTCAGTTTCCTCCTCAGCTGTATGATTGCTCTTTGATGTGCTGATGCAGAAACCAAGGTGGAAGGTGCTGCCATCTCTCACCTACCATGAGGGTTGGCTGTAGTGGACAGGATGCCTGCGTTTATGTCCTACCTTAGTAACAGCAAGTCCATGCTCCATTGTGAATTCCACTGTAGGTTCCTCCTCATCCCAGTCAGGTCCCTTAGCAGTTCCTTGCCTTTTCTGTCTGCTCTTCTGCTTCCCTACGAGCACAAACAGGAAAGGAAACAGTGCAGTGCTCAGCTCTTCAAGGGCTGACATCACTCCTAAAGCTGGGCAAAACTTCTCTTTTTTGCTGCCCATCTTCAGAAGATGTTTTTGGTCATACCAAAGGCTTTTGTTATTCTGTCCCTTTTTTTTTTTAATATATTGTTGTATTTTTTCCTTTAGAAGAAAATTAATCAAGGTATCCAAGGCCACTCTAGGTTTGATAGTATCAAAATAAGCCCAAAATAATTTCTAGGGGAGATAAAAGACAGTTCTAGTTTAAAAATCTTTTCTCTGTAAGACATTCCTGAACTGCCACCGAACGACAGGCTCAAGAGTTGAAACCAAATGTTGAGGTTGACCAGAGTTCTTTTCCCCATTGTTTTCATCCACTGGTAGATATAGGAGGTCAAAACCAGATTTTTTTTTCAAAAGAAAACATTCTTTTTCCTCTGTTCTCCTTCTTCTTAAACAGTGTTCTTAGTTTTGGTGATATCTTTAGTGCCACATCACTGTAGTAATAGCGGTGAGAGAGACACTAGAGACCACAGGAAATGTAGAAGCTGACATCGGGTTAGAGAAGCCCAAGGAAAAAGCAGGACACTTTGCCTGAAGAGAGCTGTCTGGAGAGAGAGGTGTCTGTTTTCAAATGAGGTCAGCTCATGCCCTCAGCTCCCATGCAGGAGATGAGTCACACCCACGGACTGCAAAATGTTTGTTTAACTTCAGCTGGCCCAGAGGCATTTCACTGGAATTCAGCCCTTACCAGCAGCAAAGGAAATGTACCCTGCAAGCTCACACTGAGGCAAGAGACCTTGCCTGGGGCTATGTCAGGGGACCGACAGAAGATCCCCAGACCCTGGAGTGGTGGCTGAAGGATGGGCCCAGGAATTTATACTTACAGTGCTATACACTTGGGTGGGAACAGCACTATTTAGAAAAGACAGGGTTTGGTGGTTGTTTTTTTTTAATTAGAATTGGGATGCAGAAGTCACAAGTCTCAGGATCTGTGCTGTAAATACTTAGTTTAACTTGAATTACATTGCCTATTGGTGTAGACTTTTGCGTAAAATAGGGGCAATTTTTGCCTGAATTGTCAGTGCATCTCCAGGCTTTGCTGCCTAATGCTTGAAAAAAAAGCATAGAAACCTTTGAATGAAGATTCTGTAACATAGAATTCAGAAGACTAGAATTAAAACAGAACAAGAGAAAGAGCAGATTTGTGTAAAAAAACCCAACCAAATGTCTCTAGTTCTGCCATAGGAAGTAGAGGAGCTATTCACCTAAAAATGAGATTATAGGCTATTGGTGACTTCATGGGGATTTTAATTCTTTGTGTTAAGTTTGAGGGCAAAGAAGATGGGAAGGGATGTGAGCAGAAGTGAGGTGTACTCCATTTTTTCGGCTACTGTGTCAAAACTGAGTTTGAAGTTGTGTTCCCAGAGATTAACTCAAGTACCTACTCACAGTCCGATCTTTTATTAAAATTATCCAAAGAGGTCTCGCCTCAAGAGTTAAATTGCTTAGTGACATCTCTATATGAGCGTTGCCTTTTCTCCACACGAGCATTTCTCTGATGACTAGTCACTTAATTCCATTAGCAATTAATATTAGGCAGTCTCCCATCTGAAAATGCTATTACTTCAGGAAAATCATAGTTAATTGGGCCTGAAGGGGGAAAGGGGGGGGGAGGAGTGCATGTGTGGGAGGGTGGCTTTTCTGATCTTTGTTTTACCTGATGGTGTTTTCTGCTCTTGATTTCTTTGGTTCTGACATTTAAAAGGGCAAGCCAGTTGAGTTTAAATCAATCCTGTTTTTTTATTAACTTGCCAATCCATTAAGGGTTTCATATATTACTTGCTTTTCAGTAAAGGCATTACTGAGAATTAGACTTAATTGCCAAAAGAGCAAATTTTTCAGGATTCTCCAGCAAACACCAGGCAACATTAACACTACTTTGCTTCTTTTAATCCAAAGCCATTTCACTGCTGTGTTTCAAACTAAGGGAATGTTTATCTGAAAGTCTTCATTATGCTAATATCCATAGGATCCATCTCAATGCCAGCCTCTACTGAGAGGACTCATTTTAATCTAGGTTGTTGCAGAGCTCCACTGCACAGTAGTATGAATTCAATTACAAATGGCCTCAGTTAAATCTCTGAGGTTTCCAGAAACATCTTCAGCTCTTCAAAAAGTTATTTTCTGCCAACCACGTTGATTAGCCAAAGACATTTTAAAGGCAACCTCTTCCCTCACTCATTATAAAGGCCCGAACAAAACTGACATTAAAAAAAAAGTTGGTTAGGGAACCAACCTTTTCGTAATGACAGCAATAGGTAATGAAGTTTGTACATCTTGATTTTAGAATGACCTTTGAGATCAATTTTCATTCTTCTCCTGACTTGGTCACTGTGATGTTGACTTTCCCTCGCTGTCACTGCAGTTGCCCTTCTTTCCTTCCCCTGTACTCATACAGCCACATGGGCGTTCCCATGAACCATATACTTCTCACCTGCATACGTCCTAAGAAGATTTGGTGTGTTTGTGTAACTTCCTGAGTGAGGTCTACAGCAACCAAAGGGAATCCTTGACCCCACTCTTCCTGAGTTTCAGAGTTTGATCACTAAAGCCTCCTGCTCTTAATGCTTACCCCTCTCATTCATTGGAACAAGCGGAGGAGCTCGAGACCCATCTTCTGCTAGCATAGCTCTTGTGAAGGCAGCGGATCTGTGCCAGAAGAAGATTCCAGAAGTGCTAAATATCAGGAACAAAATATATCAGGTCCTTTTGTTTGACCTCCTTTAAAAATTCAAGGATAGAAAAGAGCCCAAATACTTCTATTATTGAAGAACGCAGTGCCGAAACAGATACACATATGATCTGAGGCCATCAAGGAATGGAGAAACCCAGCAAAGATTCTCATATATTTTCAGTTTTCTATTGGCCTCACTATTAATACCTGACCCTTACTTTAAAGCTTTGGGTGTGTTTTCTTACCTAAAATTACTGGATCTTCCTGACATAAATCAAGGTGCTTCCCCCCAGTAGAGTTATTTCAACATTATTGTCAAATCATGTCTCAAATCAGCTTTGTGTTTGAAGAGAACAAATTGCATTCCTTCAATCTATCACTTCAATGCCCTATGGATATTGTGCAAAAAGAGTATTCGCTGTTAACGTTTCTGTGTCAGTAAAATATGGATGTGCTTGACAACTACTGTAATATTACATTAAGGACCTGAAACTTGCCTTGATATTGCTGTAGTTGAAATAAGATGCAGTTTCCTGTCAACATTAGTGGGATTTGTCCTGAAGATGAAGAAATTCCCAGGCAAGCTCTGCTGTCTTGTCCCATACGCCTTCTAATGCAACTGCCTGCATTCAAATGTCAAATCCCTTATTACTGCGCTTTGTAACCTGTGCCAGACATGAGAAACTCCATGCCAGTCAAGAAAAATATGAATAAATGCCTTGTCACCATTGAAAGCAAAGCCTGATAAATTCAAATTCTTTTGCAAACTCTAGATTCATGTATAAGTCAAATCAAATAACAGATTTTTCACATCTATTTGCATTATATACACATCTTACAGGAGTTACACTATTCTAAATATGTTTGTCACAATATTTCTGACATATGCAGGACTTTTATATCAGTAATAACATTTGAGTAGCATCAGAATATCTCTGAAAACTTTCAAATCTGTGGATCCTTAGACACTGACAGAAATAAATCAGTTTCCAAAGACATTGCAAGCAAGTGGGTTTCTCTAAGGGGCTGGGTGTATTTAACCACCCTCAGAATCAAGCTCTTTGTGAATCCAGATGGGCAGCAGAAGTATGATGAGCTTGGCTTCAGTTCAGTCCTTGGGTGGGAACCTGCACAGACTCTGCAAGTTGTATCTACACACATGGCTTGCTTAAAAGTTATGTGATCCCAATCCTTCAGTTACTGCCACAGTTCAGTGGCTGCTAAGTACAATCTGCATTTCCTATCCATAGGCATCAAGTGTTTCCAGAGCTGCCAGAGTTTGGAGGAGTGATTGCACTCTAAATCAGCAGAACCAGTGCTCAAAGTGTAGGTTTGGTGATGTTGATAACCAAGATGTCTGTCACAGCCCAGTAGCAACTGCTCAGTCTGTACAGAAACTTTATGTCTGGATCTCGTTTGTCTGCCAACTGGTTTCCTTTAACATATGGAAGAAAGGACCCTCAAACCAAAAGCTGGGTGAGCAGTCCAGCAGCAATTCTCAGTACCCATCGTTGAAGAAACACCAACAATCTCTTTTTGCCTTTATGAACTGGACTGGCATGGACCTGAGCATGCAATGGTCCCTGTTCTTTAAAGTCAATTTGAAAATTACTGTGAACAATTTAAGCACTCTCAAAAGCTTTGGCAGTTTCCAATCTGTTCCTCTGGAATATTTTAAGTTAGTACAGCAATAACAGTCCTAAAAAATTCTCAGGCCAAACAGCTGCTAGTTGTCACATTTCCATATTTTTCAAATGGTTCCGGGGACTATTTATGACCACTGCTTTGTAGTTTGGCATGGAAAGCAGACTGTAATTTGGGAACTACTGCACCTAAGACAAACAGGCATGGGCTGGTTTCTCCATTACATCAGCATAGGCATTCCCATGGAGCTGAAGAGCTTAACAGGGACAGAAAAGCGACTATCACTGTGGTACCCACAGAGATGACTGGTAACTTTGACCTCCCTTATCCCTTGAGAAAGACATGCTGAAACACCATCAGTCTGGTTTCCTAGTGATCTAAAAATGACTTCATGTAGGCATAAACAACTTAATAAGCTGTGAATGGACAATGTTAGAGCAAGACTGGAGATTTTTTTGCCCTGAAGTTAAAGGTTCTTCTAGTAAGGGTTTCCTTGGTCAGACAAAGCCCCCAATCTCATTATCTGATGCCTTAGCTGATGATTTTCCAACAGCAAGGCTGCATGACTTCTGAAGGTTGGGAACGCAGCAACCCTGCCCCTAAAACAGGGAAAAGGGGAGCACATGAACTCTTAAGAGAAGCTGCGCTTTAAGGACTTTTTAGACACACTTTCCTCCCAGAAAATCACAGGGCATACTGATGACCTGAAAGGACTCTGCAAATGCTTGACCAGTGACCACACCAGCTGCAGTCTCTTTCCTTCTGAGGTATTTGGAGGGCTTAGTAGATCAAAACAGCAGGCACACATTTATTGCTGATCAGCAACTACAATGCACGAAAAAAAAAGTCCAATATTCTTACGCACTAAGGTGCAAATCCTGTGCAGCAAAACCTGTCTACACGCTGCTTTATGCAATATGGTAATATAATCCTTTTTATCTGATTTTTTTCAGTGCTTCTTCCCCGTGCTCAAACACAGGGGACTGCATGTACTTGCAGCTTTTTAGATCCTCTGATAAAATATAATTTCCCCTCCTGGAGATATATTCCTTACTGTCAATGCCTGCCAGCCAAAGGGAGAAGCAGCACTTGATTTTTTTTTTTTTTTTTTAGCAGCTGGAATTTTCTCGTGTTGCTCTCTTGTCACATCACCCAACCTCCTGCTATAATCCAGAATAAGCACAGGCTGCGGGTGGCGCTCCCTCCCCACCACCGGGTTCGTCCCTCAGCGCTGTGAGAAACTCTGAGCAGGAAAAGCCTCGTCACGGACCACTGGAGTTCCACCGCTGAAATAACAGACTGGAACAAAACAACGTCAGCAGAATTACACAGAAAAAAAAAAAATATCTCCCAACAGCTGCCGGCTTTCCCCAGGCTCCATGGCCCCTGTGTACACACCGACTTCATTCTTGCAGAGCATTATTGGCGCTGCCTTGCTGGAGACTGACCGCAGGGTCTCACGTCTGAGGGGAGCATTGACTCAAATGAGCTCCACAGAAACATCTTCAGCTGCCCAAATGTAGCAGAAATACATAATCCCTGCCCTGTGACTGCCTGGTACAGTTGCTGGTATAGATTTGTGAGCGTTGCTTCCTCTTGGGAAGGAATTGTGTGCAAAAGGCACGATATGATTACTCCCATCTCCCATAATTACCCTAATCGGGACGGTCAGACCTTTTAGGCTAAAAAGCACGGTGACAGCATTGTTGATAATATTCCCAAACTATCCCCATATTTTCCAATTGATTAGGTTTGGTGTCCAACCTTAAGAAAGCAGCCTCAAAATTGACAAATCTCAGCTTGAAAGTCACAATGCCTGATCTTTCTACTGCCTTTCATACAGTCTGTGCAATCAGCTTTTCAACTTATCTGCAAAATAAAGAATAAAAAAATTATTTGTTCTTTCTAGACTTGCCTCGAGCCTGACTCTACCCTCCCTATATTTTGATTTGGGATCAAAGCACCTATATTTTCTGGACAGGGGAGTAGGAACCAGCTGCAATTATGGGCTATGGTGCGAGCAGTTCCTCCCTTTACTGGAGCCACAAAGTTGTAGTTAGGAATTACAGGCAAGGGATTGGTGCCCTGGGAAATGTGAATGCTTAGTGATGACCCAAGAACCTTCTACAGTGCTCTAGCAGCCAATGATCCACATTGCTATAAACTGTATATGATGTTATTAAAAGTGTAGATGAGGTGTCTATAAGAAAAAATAAATAGCCAAAAGGTTAATTTTGTTAATATGGTAAAGAATGAAACTCTAATATTATAAACATCATAGAAATGAGTATTCACATTTCAGTTAATATATGCTGGTGGGTTCCCTTTGAAATCAACAGGCCTGTATGAATCAAGTTAACAGTATGAGTGAATTTGTTCTGTGATCTAATTAAAAAGAGCTAATAATCTGATAAGCATAGAAGAAATTTGCAAGGATTTTGTAATCACTCCATCAATTGCCTCTTTATTTTTCCTTTAGTGGCTATTCTAAACTAAAGGTTTTATGGAGCATTCAATTTGACTGTTATTAAAATGCTAGTGTATTTCATGTACCTATTTTAGTATCAGAGCAAAGATGTAAGACTACACAGCAGAACACCTTTTTAAATCAAGGGCCTGATTTCCAAATGTGCTGAAAAATTGATGGGAATTAGAACTTCCTAATGTGAGCAGATGGAGGCTTACCACCTTGGAAAAGCAACACCTACAGGTTTAAATATCAGATTCATGTGCTGCAAATAATCACTGGCTAGCTCCACATGCACATAAATGAATACACACCTTAGAGGCATTTAGAAGTGGAAATAACTACAGATTAACCACAGGGGTTGAGGTTTTCAAGAGCAGAAGTCCAAACTGTATAACTTTATTTCTCATAATTTTTCTCTACTCTTTTTATATTCTGCTTCCTTTTTTTTTCTTTTCTTTTTTTTTTAAAGAAAGTCAGAAGTGTTTTGGTTACATGCATGAAATTCATCAAGAAAATGATTTCTCTCAGATTACTGCTTTCTTTTTTCTCCCTTGCAAACATTACCACTGACAGCTTTGTATTTTTTTCCTTGTAACATTGAAAAATGCAAACTTGTCTGAAGTATGATATCTACAAGGCCTCAGCAGAAAGTCACCACCTCCAGTAGAAGTCACCATCTTCCCCAGTAGGTCCTGGAGTCACTGCACCACTCATGTCAGAGGTCTCCAGCCGGACAGACCTTCTGACAGCAGATGTAGCTCTGCAGGTCTCAGGTTGCTGAGAGGACCTGATGCTGCTCCATGAAGCTGGGTCTGACGGTCATCCCTTCTGCAGAAGGTGATGATGACAGCCCTGGGACAGCTATTCTTTGTTGTTCATCTTTAAAAGGGAATATTGAAATGCTACTCAGATCTGACCATTGTAGGGGGTTAAAGTGGAGACCGGCACCCACAGGGCTCCTGGATTGTCCTTACCTGGCTGGCTTTCTCCCCTGGTCACCTGGCTGCCAGTGTGCTGGCACATCAGAGGATCATGTACATCTGCAGCCAGTCACTTCTGCTCAACCCTAACCCTAACCCTTTGATATCCCCAGTGGGATATGTGGCCAGTGGAGAATGAAGATTAACAGTAGATTATCCTTGTCTAAATAAAGTCACATTGCCACTGAGTGCTGGCGTTCCGGACATGCTGGAACTTCAGTGCCAGCTGGAGTCAAAGACAGCCACAACTGGTATCGCTAATGCATTTTTCTCAGTCTCTTTAGTGGCAGAGTGCAGGCCACAGCTTGCTTTCACCTGGAGAGGTGTCCAGTGCACTTGGAATTGGCTGCCCCAGAGGTGGGAACACAGCCCTACCATCTGCCATGGACCAATCAAGACTGCACTGGAATAGGGTGAAGGTCCAGAATACCCACAGTACATCAACAATATCATCATGTGGGGCAATACATCAGCAGAAGTTTTTGTGAAAGGGAATAGTCCAAATCCTTCTGAAAGCTGACTTTGTCATTAAAAGGAGGGCTGCATCTCCCTGCCACACTGAAAGCACGGATGTACTGCCACAAGTGGGAGCCTGTGGGTTGGTTTTCTTTGGCATGCATCTGATGTGGTGCCAGCTCACCCCCTCCCCCCCAAAAAAAACCCCACAGGTTCTTTTCCCACCCAGTGGCTATTCCCTTTTCAGAACTGGTCATGGTGGGGGACTCCCAGCCTACAAAAATGGCTGCTGCTTTTCATGGCAAGTCCCATGCAAAATTTGAAATTTTACCCACTGCTAACACTCTCAAAATAGCCTGTAATGTGAGGAGAGGCCCATTGGGCTGAGAGCCTAATGAACCACACAGCTTGCAATTGCCCACAAACTCCCCTCAGCAGCAACTGTCCTCGCTGATCTTGCAGTTAAGCTGCTGGGGGTTGCCCAATATGACGTGCTGGAACAGAAACTTGATGGTGGGCCGCCCATGCCCTGGCAGTGCACTGACACATCCCAGTGGTTCTTCTGCTGGGAGAGTTGTGTCCGTGCAGATCAGATAGCAGCCTCCTGAAGCACCAGGTGGAGTTCCTGACTGTCTACTGTTGGGGATGAGTTGGTGGTAACATCCCATGTCACCTATTGCATGCCATGGTGTGGCTATACCACATCTTTGAATTATTCTGTGCCTCAGGTCCCCAGTCCAGCCTTACCAGGCAGCACCAAATCAACGAAGAGGACAAAAAGAAAGAAGGAAAGAAAAAAGCCCTCAAACCATCAGGGTTATTCTGGCCAGCTCTAATCAGACTCAGTGCCTGCTTAGTACCTTTTGGGAAGACTGGAGGAGCATATGACCCCCAGCACAGCAACAGGAAAAGCCCCTGGCACTCTGCAACCACTGCAGGCACTGCCAACATCCCTGGCATCCCCACCAAGGGACCAGTCACCATCCTCCCACTCAATTTTTTGCTGCAACTTTCTTTTGGCTGCTTATGATGGAAGCAAGCCCAGCAACAAACATCATCTGTCCCCCTCACCTCCAGCACAGCCTCAGCTGCAGATGACAGCAGCTTGAGTATTCTGACCTGTACAGGGCTAAAGGAGACCATGAAGGCTCCTTGGACTAGCCTGTGGGCAAAGGACGGGTTTGGCCATGTGGTTTGAGCCCGAGGGTGTCAGAGCTACAACATTGTGTTGCTGCAGGTCCAGTGCTTCCAGCAAAGGAGGGAGATGCAGAGAACTCATTTTACCAAGCTTAAAAATACAACGTGGGTGAGAGAAGGATCCTGTCCTGTCCTTTTAGATTTACCTTTTCCTACATAGCTTATATTGTATATGAACAGTGGTAAAGCCAATTATGTCAGCATGGCTAAGCTTTAAAAACAAAAGACAACCACCAAATCAAAATCAGGAACCTAGCATTTTGGTTCCTTCACAGCATTAAGGCCTGAATAAGGCAGCTGAATTAAGACACGGGCTCGCTCTGTCCCCATACAAGCCATCGGGAAGCTAAGCCATCCTCCACTCAAGCCAACTCACCTTTTGGGCATCTCAGTGTGTGGGGAGGATCTCCTGCTGGCCTGCAAGATACCACAGAGCCATGCATTTGTGCTTAGCTACCCAGTTCTGTTAAAAAACAACTTAGCACAAAGCAGATTCTTAGCTGACTTTTCAGCCTAGCAGGTTTTATCCTGGTTTTCTATCAGGAAAAAACTAGCAGGTTTTCTGCCAGGGTGCAAGGAACTAGTCAAAGATAAGGATGACCTGACTGCAGGTATAAGGGAAAATGATTTCTCAGGTTGCCAACCCACTTGTGTTTTGTGGTTTCAGCTAGCTTGTCACCAAAACGCCTTCCTGGGGGTGAGGGGCAGCACTGGCTGGTGGTGCAAAGGGCAGGACCTCCTCTATTGATCCAGTTTGAAATCATTAACTTACACAGCACAGGCAGAGGCACACAAGTGCCTATCCAAACCCTGCCATCTCTTTACCATGCTCTTACATCTCCCTTGCGGTCCATGGGCAGGTTCAGGTATCGCTCCTGTTCCCTGTCCTCACCATAAATTGCACACGTTGCCTACAAAACTTCTAAGGGGAGCAACCCCAAACCCACCCCTTACCTGAATACTGACAGCCCCTGCCCAAGGGCATGTCCTGTCGTAGTGGTGGACCCTGCTCTTTGCTGCTTAACTAGTAACTGCATGGCTTGGAAACCTGAATTTCCACTAAGATGTCATAGGGTGGGAGAGGGGCATGGCTTATGAGAAAACGTTATTACAGAGAAGCCTAAAGTTCATTTCTTATGCTCTAGGAGCATCCCAAACCATTCAAAGCTGCAGCAGCTGCATAGACAAGTATCCCCTTAAGTTCATCAAATGTTGTTTGCCTTAATCCCTTAAGAATTGTTCTGTGCTAGGAGGAGGGAAGAATGATCAAGCCCCACAAGTAGGTTAGCATCCAGCTCAGGTTTTCTAAAATGGCCAGGCTGGCAGACAGATGAAATGTCACCCTTGCAGGTTATCCCAGGCCCCACAGCTCTCAAGACATTTTCAGTATCTATACAGACAGTACTGCAGCCATAGGGATGATGGGTGACATTAACTTTTACAAATCTACTGCTAATTCACCAAGTGAGGTTGCATCAGAAATCCTTCTGGAATGCAGAAGATATTGCCACCTCATTACCTCTGAAACTCAAATTTAAATTCCTCAGCTTCCATCAAGTTGCATCCCTTCTCACGTGGCAGGGAATATTGCCTTTCATGCCCATTGGGCCCATCCTCCAAAATCACAAACAGATTCAGCATTCCATATGAATCTCATCCGTATGCACGCAACTCCCACCTTGTGCCCTGCCCTCACTGAAATGAAAACAGTACGCTGAAATGGAAAAACAATGTATTTCTGGAGCCACTGTCCCTGTCTGCAGCCAAGTCTGCGTGTGCACGCACCTGGCATCTCTGTACTGGCTCCCCCACACCCACCTGGATGGCTGGAGGTCTTCAAGAGTTCTGCCAATGTTGCTTGCACTGCTCCTGCCTCTGGTTACAAACGGCTTCCACAGCCATTAATAAGTAGAAGATAGAAGCTGCACGTTCCTTAATAAAGTTTATTTAATCATAACTATGCTTAGGAAAATACACTTGTAAAGGTTAATATAATGCAATTTAGTTTATACTACATTTTGGACAAAAGACTTCTTATACATGATTTAGGTAAAAACAGGATGTATGATCTGGCTCGTTTTACATCTATTACAAATGTAGAAAAGACTGTCATGCACTACAGTAGAGAGCATGAAAAAAAAAATTACCTTTGGTTTAATTCAGAGAATACAAGTATTGCACTGTAAAAGCATCAAACATGGTGCAACTAAACATCATAAACATGTTTCCATGCCAGCTTACAAAAGTTTGTTAGCTAGTGTAATTTTAGAGGGGGAAAAAAATTTATGTACACATAAAACAATTCCATTAGCTATCTGGATTCTGTTAATATCGTATGCACGCCACTTATCTATACAACTGACATTCAAGAAAACTCTTGAATTTGATTTAATACCTTTCAGCTACAATAAATCTGTTGAAATCAATGACATTATCATATCTTAACTGGCCCGTCAGCTCTTTAACATTCTTCTTTAAATGACTAAAGTTCCAGCCTAGGTCATCAAAATCCAGAAATAGCAATTACAATACCATGGATTATAAGTGCCAACCTACCCACTTCTTGACTGTTTCCCAGGGCAGTTACTTTGACTGTACAGATTCATACAGCAAAAGCCCAAAACACCACATTATTCGAATGAGGGTTGGCAGTGTAGGGGTATCAGTGTGCTAATCCTTCCAACCATGTATTGGAGGTTAAACACTCATGAAGATACTATTGCCAAAAAACACAAAAACTCTAGCATTGGCAAAACCAACACATAATAATTTAAGAATATTGAAAAAGACCAAGGAAAAAAAAAAAAGCATTGTTTAAAGGGAGATACAGCAATGTAAGACCACCATATATGGTGGGTTACCTGACCTGCACTCCCTCTCAAACACTCAGTATTAGCAGTGCTTAACATTTTAGATACACATAATGCATTACATCCTTGCTTCTTTACTGTAACATAATCTCAAACCTTGCAGAGAATTCCAACACAGTTCTGCATCAACATTAGGTATTTCAGGACACTGTTGATGGGTCTCAGATATAAAGAATCAACTTTTCTTCTTAATATGTTAATAATAATTTATTTCAGTTTGTCATCTTGTGGTAAGAAACACTGCCAAACAGGAGCCGACTGTTGTCTTCAAAGAGTTCTTGTCAGATCAAGCACTGAAACCTTGACCACTTCATAGAAATGTGCAGCACAGTATTTCAAAGAACCATCTTTGTTCTTATCTCACAGAGAGAGATTTAGAGTCAGTCAACAGCAACATTTTCATTTAAAAACAAACAAGAAAAAAATTATCAGGCCAGTCCACGAGTTTATTTGAACATAGCTAAAGTCCTTGAAGTCTCTCACAAGATGGCAGAGGCTCTTCGCAAGGATATGAAGGGAGCTATAAAACCTCTACACAGTACTGGAATTCCCAGCAGCTACTCATATCGCTCACAAATGGTGGCAACATTTATATATAAAGAAACACTATTATAAAAAAAAAATACATCTAAGACTATTACAACTGGTAGTTTAGGAAAAAAAATTCAACTAGATTTATTTTCTTAATGTTTAACATAAATATAGTTGCAACTTGATCTTGAGTTGACAGTGATTGTCGCAGCCAAGGTAAGGATTGAACACTATCTATGCAAACAAAAACTCACTATACATTATACAAGTTATTTCTGCCATGAGGGATGCCTTCCCTCTCAAATCTTTGGCCTCCTATTACCAATCTCTCCCAAAAGCAGAAGCAATGTAGCATTGTTGCTCTCTATTCATTCAAGGTAGTGGGTTTCTTTGGAGGGGAAGATGCTGTGGGAACATCCAGGGAAAAATGGGGTTTATTCCAGAACTTAAACATCGAGAGTTATTTGCTACAAAGTGCTCTGACAAATGCTGTCTGAGCTCCTCAACTCCACTCTCCAAATAACACCCACCTCCAAATTTGCATTTCTGGAGCTGACAATCAGAGAAGCTGCCCAACTGCTCCCACTGGAAAGGCAGCTAATGACCATCGCAAGAGTGCACAGATGAGACCTGGAGGGCTTTGCTTCTTCCCTGCTGGTTTGGATTTTGTTTACACTTTGCCACAGGTTGGCTACAAGCAGTAAGTATGCAATCTCTCTTTTGTGTGTGTGCTAGAAATGACATCCTTTTAGAATTACAAACTCCCAGTATGACATGTAGACCTGAGGTGACAATCTTACATGTTTCTCCCTGCACGGAAGCAGGAGGATGATTTTATTAAATGCAACTTGAATGAATAAGGAGCAGAAATCCCTAGTTTTTTTAATGTCAGGTTTGTTGCTTACCAGTTGATTTATCTGTATTTGTTTGATGGGGTTTTTCTGTGTATGAAATGTTAGATTATATCACTGCTACTATTTTGTTTTTTTTAAGCTTGTGATGTTTGACCGCTGTCCACCACAGAAATGAATAGGGAAGGGGAAAAAAAATAATCATCTGGACTTGCAGAATGTGTGAACTGTTTACACGGAGAGTGATTATTTTCCTGTCCAAATTATTAATCAGAATTTATTACTCTGTATGTGTATTCAAAATATCAGAAGTGGCATTTCCATGATAGAATAAATCTCATTAAAAAGTGTTTTGAAATTGCATTGGTATCCTTTTGCTCAAGGACTATACAATTTTAAAGCCAGTTAAAAATATATAGCCAAGCAGATCGTAATTTCAGCAACTTCATGCACGACTAATCACAATCCAGGAAAATAAGAAAAATCTGCAGTAAGAAGCATCACAGAAAACTGCCACAGAAAACTGTCCCGTGGTAAGCAACAAGTCTGAATGTTTCCAAATAAAAAAAAACTTACATACAAAACCAAACATGCATATATAAAGTGTACATGTTCTGCACAAGCACTATTCCTAAAGGATTAAACTGCATAGGTAAAAATCAAAAACAATGTGCAACATTATTAAGCCCTTAAAGCACAATCCAAAAAAAAAGGCAGAAAGTAAAAATAAAAAACTTGTTCCCCCACAACAAAGCCAATTACATATCAGTGATTAAGATATTAATCAAGACAGAGGTTCTCCAATCAAAAGTTGGAAGGACTGCTCTCAAATTTTGGCTTATCATTCACGCTTAGGGGACCTGAAATGTATGTTCATAATTGTAATTAGCTTAAACAGTTATGTTCATCACTAGCCAACTTTGATTTCTTTTACAAAGTGCTCTTTATGTAATAGAAGCTATATTCCTGGTAGAAAAACCATCAAATAGTTTAACACTTTGAACTTCAAGACACATCGAAAAGAGCTAAAAAAAATGGGGAAGGGAAGAGGGAACAGAGTTGGCTGCTAGAACAAAAACAACTAATGCCAGTGGCTCTATGAACATGCAACTTGTGTATTGCTAGCTCCAGTCTTGTTCCTAAAACTCAGTTTATAAAAGAACTGCATATGCTAATAGACTAGAAGCTTATGCTCACTTTACAGGACAGAACCTCATACCACCTACCTGCCTTCTCTAATTAAGAGATCCAATAGTTAATGAGTTCACCATTACACACAAACTTGTCAAAAATATTTTCAACTTACAAAAAAAAAAAACAAAACAAAACAAAAAAGAAACCAATGCAGACACTAAAGGAAACCATGCTTAAAAAAAATCTACAATTCTGTACATAAGCTGTGTAAGATCTTACAAAAGAAGATTCTCCAAACAACCGCTCTTTCTATTCCTGCCCTTTTGCTGCCTTCTCAAGATAATACACATTAACTAGGTGCCGGTTGAGGTGCTTGCTGTATTCACCTTCTTTTTTAAATGAGCGGTCACAGAAAATGCACACATAGTTCTCCCTGGCCTCTGTGGTGTCTGGAGCTCCTTGTGATGTCTTTGGACTTGTTTCCTCTTGTACAGAGCGAGCACCATTTAACCCCGAGTCATCGCTTCCTTCTGATATGTTGTCACTTATGTCGCTGCCTTCATGGCTGTGGATGCCCTCATCCTCATCCATTTCCTGAGATTCATTCACTGCTGTGTTATCCCGAGATAAGGCCAGAGCTACTTTAGGGTTCTGTGTACACCTTTCTGGAGGCATGGGTGCTGGCACAGCATCTCCTGTTGGCTCTGTCGCTGGCAGGCACGTCTTGGTCAGGTCCATCAGGTCTGAGTTGCTCACAGGTTCTGCCACAAAGGTTTCCTCTGGCTCCTTCTCAGGTGCCAGATCTGGTACCACATCCATGAGCACGTCCAAGCTTTTTTCAGAAGACACTGCATGGGAAGATTCCTCAGAGCAAGTGTCTTCCCCTTTGTTGGCCTGTCTCTCCTCCTCTTTTGCATCAATAGTGTCTTCGCTCTCTCCTGCAGCAGGCATTTCTTGGTCCTCTACCTCAGCTTCTGTGTTTGCATCCTGAACTGGCAGACAAAGCTGCTCTGGATCTTGGATGCAGTCTCCTTTGGGATCAGTGCTCTCCCCCTTGAGAGTATGATCACCATTGTTGTTTAATGCCACTGTCTCAGAGGGATCTTGCTCCTTCTGGTTACTGCCCTCAGTGTCCGGCTTCACGCATCCATCATCTTCTGTGATAGGATGCTCATCCAGCATCTCCTTTTCCTCGATCTTTTCCTGGTTGAGTTTACTGCTTTTTTTACTGTGCTTAATTTTCAGAGCTTTCTTTTTCCTATTTTTCTTGAGGCAAAAAGTTTGCTTTTTAGGCTCCTCCTCTGGTACAACATCACTTTTTTGAGTTTCCTGGCAGTCTCTGGGTTTAGCTTCCACTTTCTTTTTCTTTTTTGTTACTAGTGAGGTATCATTTGCTGGCTCTTGCTTTGAGGAAGTTGCTTCAGTCTCTGCCTTTCTTTTGACCTTCTTTGTTTTACACGTTTTCTCAGTACTCTTCTCAGTTTTAATATCCATCTCCCTGTTTTCTGAAGCTGATTTCCGACTTCTGGTTGTCACCTGGCCTGCAGAAACATTGCTTGTTGATTTCTTTTCCTTTGCCAAATTATCTTTTTTCTCCACCTTCACAATTTTCTCAGTTTTCTTTGCAGCTGCATCCCCTTTTGTTGGTTCCTTCTCCACTTTGTCATTAACGCTCTCAGAAAAGTCAGCTTCACTCTTTTTAGTCCGTAGCTTCACCTTTGAAACATCCATGGTGATGTCAGCACAATCGGGATGCCTGGATTTGATGTGGTACTGCAGGTTACATTTTTTAGATGCTGCATAATCACAAACAGGACAGAGGAACTGGCGCGGATTGACGTGGAGCTCAACGTGCTTTTTGAAATTGCTGCGGTCAGCCGTTTTGTAGTTACAGTGCGGGCAAATCAGAGGCTTTGGCCCATTGTGAACTTGCCTTGCATGACGAGTTACTTCATGCTGGTTTGAGGCCACATAGCTGCACTGATCACATTTGAATGGTTTCTCACCTAGGGAAGGAAGGACGGAAGGGAATGATGGTGATTATTAAGTATGGGGGTTGGGGAGCATTCACTTCCCACGAATACAGATAAAGAAATATGAAACTCAAAAAGGATAAAAAAAAATTATCCATGCGCCTTTAAAATTAAGCGAAGTCAACATAAGAAATCCACAAGTCACAAACACATTCACAGGACACTAAGAACAAAATACAAGAAAAGAAAGAAGGGGTGAGGGTTGGGAGGAAGGGGATCCAAAACCAAACAAGCAGTAACAACGTCACAGGTTCTGGCTAGGCATACATACCGGCAGAGATCTCTCTACAGTAATATTAGCAAATGGAATCCATACCCAACTGGTCCATTGAATGCATTGTAGAAAAATGGAAATGTAACATTTGATAAATAGCAGTTTCACACAAACGTTTCAAAAAAGTCCAACTTTACACAGATTTAGCATATTTCATGTTTGCATTGAAAAGGAAATGAGGGAAAAGAAGCTAGCAAAAACCTAAGCACATGAAAGGGGTGCCCAGATGATCTTTACCTCTGAAAAAGTTCAGTTCACTGTTTTGGTGTCTCAAGCACATGATGTATTGGCTGCAGGTTACTCTTGGCAAGCCAACCAAATGCAGACTGAAGCCATCATCTCAATACTGAAATCCGCATTTACAGTTGTGCAACAACTCTTGTAGAAGTGTTCTGCTTAGTGCATGCTGCTGCAGCAGAAGTGGCTTTTCACTTACACATCAAAGCAAATAGGAAAAACACTTCTAGTGCAACAACCCAAGCCCAGAAATAGTCTGAGAGCATGTGTGAATTCAGCTGAGGAATTTGGGATGCTTCTGAGGTCTGAACCAGCATCTCAAAAGTGACCCACAGAACTCATGCCTGCCACTTCTTCAATAAGCTGAAAATCCACTCCAGTCCCTTCTGCTCATGGTACAATAGTGCTTCTCCCACCCCTGCAACCTGCTGCCCTGGCACTGCCCATACTCAAGCTGGTCCTCCAGAGCATGACTGAGGAAACCAGACAGCCTGCAGTGAAGATATGGTGCCTGTTCATGCGTTAACCACATAGTTGATCTGCAACACCCTCAAAAACTCTAGAAAAGGCTGTGCTGCCTCCCTGGCAGGAGGGGGTCATTTGTTTAAGAGTCCAGATCACTTCATGTCTGCCTGCAGCATCTCTTTATTATTTAAATAAGAGCCAGTTTGTTTCCCTCCCTCCCCACTTTATGTCCTTCCTTTTTCCCCTCACTTTCTGGTGACATTTTCCACAAGTTTAAGCTTGATGTGCTTATTGCTCATCCTGCATCCAAGTATGGAGCCTTACCACCTACACTTCAAGGCACAATTCTGTGTTACATGCAGTGAGGACAAGAGCAGCCTGTGTCTTATATACACACAAACAAGCTGTTCTAAGTGCACAGAGTGCTCAGAGGTAGCTGCAACAAGGTAACTCAAAGACAGTGTGTGAAGACTTTGTCCATCACCTCTAAATCCAGGGGATTTATTGCACAACTGAAAAGGACATGTACCAACATGGCTGCAAAACCAGCTGTGAATTAGGCTTTAAACCACTGTCATTTGCTGTCTGACGTAGGAAGAAAGCTATGGCACCAGCTGGCCTTAAAAGGTCAGCCTGTGAACTGCAGGAGTCCGGAAATTGCCACAGAAAAGGTTCAGCTGCCTGGGCAATGCAGCAAAACATGCAATAGAATTTAGAAGAGCTAATAATACAACATCCCTGATAGCAAAAGTCATGCCCTCCATCCCAGACCTTTGAGGCAAGGGTCACAGGCAGATCCTACTCCTTATCTCCTTCAGATTTGAGACTTCCTTGCACAGAACAAGGGGAGAGTAATACATTCCTGAGATGGTTTTCAGGTTCGGTATTGACCAAACTGTTTGCAAATTCCATTTGGCTGAACCAGAGTTTCAGCCAAAAATGGTTTTCATTTCTGGAAGCAGAATACTGCATTCACAAAATTCTCAAACCAAAACAATGACATGTCATTTTAAAGTTGGCTATTTTTAATGGCTCCAAGTCCCCCCCTCCACTACAGTTAAAATTGCCTGCATCCTGCTTTCAATTAAAAGCCACATCTATTGAAATTGAAACAATTACTGTTCAGGAGATCTTCACTCCTGTTTGCTAGCATTAGGAATTCACCCAGGTCTGGTCAATTTACATTTCAGCAAACCAAAAGCACAGGCTGAGATCTACCTAAACTCCCCTGCAAGAGTGATAAAGAACAACTGTGCTTGTGTCTGTGGTGTTACAACTCACAAAAATGCTGCAAGAGAACTAGAACAGATGTTTGTAACACCACCAGTAACGGGAAATAAAGGCTAGTGAAAACTGCTAATTTGGCTTTTAGTGCCAAAGTCACTTGTGAACAACCTCTGAGTTTGCTTTTTCTCCTCTGTGTCTCCTTGACATAAGCAGACACTAATTTACATCACCTCAGAACCCCTGGATGAGATGAAATCCCAGACATCATAGAGAAGACTCTCAGCTACTCAAAATTTTCCCAGCTTCACTGATTTGAACTCAGCTATGGCAGCAGACAGAAGATAAGAATTTGTTCCTATATCATCACAATGCTGTATTTATTACTAGATTACTAGGACCACTAGAGCAGCCCTATGAACCTCAGAATACATCTTGGAAAGTAAAAGGGAAAGAAAAAGATATATTCCTGTCATCACTTTTATTAATGACTTAGCATTTCCTTAGTAAGTAGAGACATTAAAAGAGGAGCTAAAACTCAGGCTGTACTGAATGAGATGGCATCTCACACAGAACTGGGCAGCCTGCTCTAGGTGAACTGGGTAACCTCCAGAGGTCCTTTCCAACTTCAACCATGCTGTGATACTGTGAACCATCCCCTTTTCCTCAGTCCCGCTGCTGCCACGCCTTACCAACCTGAGTGGGTGCGCATGTGCCTGGTTAAATGGGTCTTCTGAGAGCTGGAGTAGGGACACATAGCACACTGATAGGGTCGCTCTCCTGCAAAAACAAATGGTAAATTAGTTACTGAAACACAGCAGATTCCCAAATCTGGTTACCAACCCACACAGGTGAGGCTGTCACAGCCCCTCAAGTTGTATTTGAGGGCACGTTATCTCTCAGCAAAGGGAAACAGTGAGAATCACATACCCGAGCTGGACCAGCACAATGTGTCCTGCCCTATGAACGAGGATAATAAAAAGGCAGAATATGAGAGAGGCACATCCTAATGTCCATCTGGGGTCAACAGTGACCTCGGACAAAAGGTGATGAGGACAGACACCTTTAAGAAGCCTTAAGCCACCAGATCTGACTTTCCTACAGCATTTTCTCCCAGCACTCAGAAGATGTACAAAAGATACAGATCCCGTAAGAAACCAGGTATGTTCTTGATTCACATAACACCTTACCTGAAATCTCAGTGTTTAATTTGGATTAAGATGGGGCATAACCATCCATTCAGCATGGATGTGCATTTCCCAGAACACGTGCGCAGATAGAGACCAGGTCTCTACTTTCAAAGTTTTACTGGCAGAGTGAAACTAGCTTGCAGCATGGAAAACCATGATGCCCTGCTCAGTGAAACTATGCTGCTAGCAAAAGCTACCAAAAGTGTAGCAGCAACGTTTATTTTGAAGACTCAAAACCATCTGCCTGAAGACTTATTGGTTTTGGAGAACTAATGGAAACTAACCTGTCATAAATTATATCTCCACAAGAGAGAATTAACTTGTAATTGTAGCTAAAAATTATATCAAGTACAATGATACTTGAAAATCCTTTTCAAGTGAAGACAAGCTCCAAACAAAGGCAGATAGTTTTAGAATTAACATCTGTAGGCAGGTCCAGATAAGTAACAGGGCTGTTTGCCTCAAACTACTAGTACAGCCCAGAGATCTAGGCGGCCTCATCTCCACCAGAAGTTGTAAAAACATTTTGCAGTCTCAGGTGGACACTCTCAACAAGAAGAGAGGAAGGAAGCTGAAAAGGGAAAAGGAAGTTACTTGGTTGTAATATTTATTCAAGTCATAGTCAGAATTACACTACACCATTTTGCTAAATTTGCTACATATGAAGCATACAACCAAGGTGCTCTACAAATCATGGAGACCTGGACATCAGCAAAAGCAAAAGCCCTGCACACAAACCATGTGTTCCACTTACAGAGCTATAGCTCTATCTGCAGCATGTGAGGCTCCACTGCTGGCCTGTGCCAAACAGCAGCAGAAGAGGTCTTTGTAATGCAGATTAATCCCACATTTCTTCTCCCATCAAACATTTATCGTTCTTGATTAAATCAGCAGTTTAAAGTTAAATTCACCCTAACAACAACTCCCCTTCCTTTCCAATTAAAACAAGGTAGGAGATTGGTGCAATACACACAATTAAGATTAAGTCATGTATAAGGGAGGGTTAGTCCTTTTGTTATAAAGAAATGGTTTTGTTTTTACGTGACTCCTTACAATTAGAAAATATGAGGCGAAAGGTCCTGGAATATTCAGTCATATCTTCTTTCCATTACCTGAAATTTCACTTCTGTAAAGTTACCTACAGCATTAGGAATGTGGAAAAGGCTTTTACTTCCATACCCTTTTTTACATAGGGCACAGCAACAAAACATACTATTTATGTACGATGAATGCAACCAGTTTAAAACGTGTTATTCCCTCTTGAGAATTAAATGCATGACTACATTGTAAAGGCTGTTTTATAAAATACTATTCCCCAAAGGATTTGTATTGTAATTTAACAAGCTCATTCATTGCATGCAAACAAGCCACCAAAAAAACCTCTCCAGAAGACACTTACAGAATAAGCCCCAAACTAGCAAAAGCTTAAGCATGCACTTAACTTTATGCAAATGAACAGGCAGACTGACATCAGTGAACAAGTTTAAGACCATCTTGTTGAGGAAACTATCCAATCTCCATTCAGGAGACTCTCTGGCAGTCACACTCCCAAGGCCAGACTGCTGGGACTGAAGGCCCTTCACAGCAGGCAGATCCAGTGAGCCGACGGGTGCCCTGCTTGGCTCCCAACACACCCCACTCTCACAGTCAAACCAGGTTTCTTTAACAGTCAGACCCCAGGTTTCCCATAGGAGAGTCTCAGCAGTAACACAGCAACAGTCCAAGCTGGTGCCTCCAAGAAGGACCCCCAACAATTGAATCTCTGGGCTTTTATACCCGCATGCAAGTCTCGCTTTTCCTCCCGGGTCTTCTGCTCCTGTTGAGCCCTTCCGTGCCCATCCACCTCGGTGGAATCACCCATTTTCGTCTCCTTAGCTATCCAAAAGGTTGGCAGTTCATGGCTCCTGCTGTGTCTCTCAGTGTCTATTCACCTGACTGGCCTCACCAGTAAAGGGTTAGCTCTGTGGGCTCCCACCCTGAGCTCAATCTGCATCTCAAACTGCAGCCTGCAAACCAAGCTACCTCCTCCAAATGTAATCCTCAACGATCTCTTTATAAAGCCTTTTTTACAATGCCATTAGAGCTTCTGTCTGCTTGAAATGAAACTGCTTCCATCAAACTTCCAACACAGTGGCAAGCAAGAAAGATCCCCTATGACAACCAAAATGTAAAAAACCCCACAACAACAACAACAAAAAAGTCCAAAGCTAGATGCAGAACACTGTGACTGCCTGAAGCAGATGTCTTATTCATAGAGCCTTGCAGATTACTTTCAGTGAAGTTTTCTAGAAATTGCTTCTAACAAGTAAAACAGGAGAAAAAGGAAGAGAACAATGCTGCACTGTCTTCCACATAGTACAGCTCCAGGATCAGCAGCAGGTAAATCAAGTCAAAACTTGGTCTAAAAGGTCTAACAAGCACAAATGAGCCCAGGTAGGCCTGTCCCTGACACAAAGAGTCCTTTCTGCCCGAACAGCAGAGGGATTGCCCGAACACCTCCACCACCCACTCCTGGGCAGCAGACAGGCTCTTCCAGATGTAGCTTTCCCAGGTGACAAGTTTATGACCATCTGTAGAGTCCCTGAAACACTCCTTTCCCCAAGGTCCCCCACATTTGTCAGCAGCCTGCCACACAAGCACTGTCACAAGCTGCAAGGTGTCTTCCAGGACAGGGCGGATTCATGGACACCTGCTTTTCAACACGGATGCAAGCAACAGGCAAGCAGATAACCTCTGCCTGCCTTCCCGCAGTCCCCAAACATGCAGAGGAGAGGTATTTTTCCCAACCACTGAAGGTACTAGCATACAGCCCCCTTCCATGCTCCTGGCCATGTGCTCTGGCATTTCCATGTGTCCCTATTAAGTCGATTCAGTTCACTAACCAGCAGAAAACCAACCTGAGGAAGAGAAAGGGAGTATTGCTGCCATTTTAGTGAGCTGAATCAACCAGTCCCAGGACATGGGGAGAAAATCGAGACTGCCTTTCTCCAGCAGCAAAGGCAGAGCATTTGATCCTGTGAAACTCCACTCTGTACAGTCAGTGTTTCAGAAAACTGTATGGCTCTAACACAGCAGAATCCAATTATCTGCAAGAAGGCATTCTCCCACACACAAAAAAAGTCTGGCAAAGCACAAAAAATAGGAGAGAAAGATTAAGTGTTTATCCAAAATTATCTAACTTCTCAGCAATCAGGAAACCAAAAGAAACAAGCAATTCCAACTCTCTTAATATTCTGAACCCATAAAATAGGAAGAAAACTATGTATGTATCCCATTCGTTTTTTCCCAATAAATATTTTTCTTAAGTTTTAAATGAAAACTATAATCCAAAGCTATTTTAGTATCATTCAGTTTTTATTAAATTCAGTATTGTTATGTGAACAGTCTGTAAATACTTTTGCCTATAAAATATCTGTATGTGTTTTTTCAGGTTTTTTGGGGCAGAGATTGTTTGGGGGTTTTTTGTGCACTGTGGTTTTGTTTTCGTATTTTAAGGCAACTTATTACACATTAATATCAGCAAAAACTTTTAGCTTGGTGTATAAATATACCTGCCATGAGCTTATCCATTCTTCTAATACTCTTCCTTTAGTTTTAACTCTCCCCCACAAAATCAATGTTACTGGGAACGGGGCACATTGCTAAATCATTCTACTAACATATTTGAAGCTTTTTATCTGAAAGACATTAACTATGTAGTTATGAAGTAGCAAAGAAACACCTACCAGGGTAGCTCACTTCAGCTTAATTAAAATAATAAAAAGACACAGCAAACCAAAGAATCAGAAACCTTGACTGCATCCCTGTTTTTAAAGGAGAAACAAGGAACTGGATTTTTTTAAAATTTTAATACAGTTCACTGGTAAATTGCTCAAATGCAGGGATAACAGAGCGCTTCCTCGGTAAACATGCTTTCATGTTCCTGTAAAACTCAACATGTTAGTTCCTGTAAAACTCAACAAATGATTTCAGAGATCAGAAAGGGGGACCTAATGTCATGTACAAACACATGCAGGGATGAATTTAAAGTCGAGACAAATGTAAACCAGACAGAAACCCAGCATTGGTTCACATGTGGCCATGAGTTCCCCACATGATTCATTTGAGTTTTTTCCCTATTATTTTGCCATTTTCACCCGATCTCTTTCCTGTTACCTCCTACAATACACACAAAGAAAATGAACTGGAGGATAAACCACACCATTTTGCTAATGTCTCTCACCATAATCTTTGTTTACTTGTTTAGGAAAAAAATATTTATACAAGACTGATTTTTAAGCTGATGGTATCCTCTGAACAACATCACTCAATTATTGTTAAGAGAATAATATGTCTTAAAGTACTAAAAATGCTAGCAGACTCTTCCAGCCCCAACAAAGCAAATACTAAAACGAGCTGAGGAACACAAACTTCTGCACACTTAAGCTCAAGCCCAGCCCCAAGGCCTCTGGAGTGCTCGTCCCTTCCAGACAGCTGCAGACAACTAAACCGAAGCCTCCAAACCATTTATGTGTAACAAAACATGATTTTAAAGGAGAAACTCCCCAGTGTTTTGCTCAGCCGGCATAATCTACAATAAAGGGGATCCAAGTCAGGTCAGCATGCTGGAGGATGGCTAGCAAGTCTGCCTTCTCCTCAGAAAAGGCCTGACATGGTGGAAATAAAAGCTTCTAAGAAGCTGCAAGGAAGGTCTGAACTGTTTTCCCACTTCCACAAAAGGGATCAGGAAGCAAAGCATCTCATGGCCCAAAGAGGTGAGACGACCATGATGTCCCCTCCTAGAAGGGAGTTTTGTTAAGCCTCAGGACTCCCCATGTGAGAGGCCGGTGAGGCTCTCTGATGCAAAGCAAGGTATTTCCTAAGTCACCTGCGGTCCCAGCTCACAGGACAGCAGCAACAGTGAAGGTCTTCTGATTCCACTTGGTATAAACCAGAGAAAAGGGGGGCCTCACACTGTTCCTTCCGATTACAAATCGAGGTTAGGATAAGTCAGGAAATCGGGCCAAGGACTCCCTCGTAGGCTTCCTATAGGGCAACAGAAGTGTGTGTCTACTTCTGGCTACTGCAATGATGTAGGCCCCAGAAAAAATGAAGCCCCTGTACATTAAAATGAATTAATTCACTACTCTTCTTCTGACTTTGTAGATGCTGGAGGGCTCCTCTGCATTTGAGTATCAGATCTTTCTTCTATGTAATTACACCATAGTCAAGTTTCAGCTCAGTCTGAAAGCATCATTTTCAAAACTACCTATCGGATTTAGGCACCTTCTGTCAACCAGTTTGTTTTGGTTTTAGAGTATATCAGTTTTTGGTGTTGTAGACCCTGGCAATCATCACAGGCACACTTTGTCATGCCCTCTTCAACAAATAGACTCATAATTACTAAACAAGATGCTCTTTATCTCCTCCTGGGTACCTGACATTTCCTCAGTCTTCTAGGATTGCAGACTGGAGCTCAAACCGAATTCCACAAGTCTATAACCTGCTGGCACCAAGACAGAGTTTGTTCCATCAGGGTGGAACAAACTTTGCAAACAGAAGACTCTGCTTGCTTCATTCATCACAGATTTCTCAGTAGTCTTACTGTACTTCAATCAAAAAAAGATTAAAGACTTACCTGTGTGAGTCCGAATATGCTGAATATAATTGTTCTTCCTATCTGAAAAATAGGAGCACTCTGAGCAGGTATACACTTTCCTGGGAAAATGATTTCTAAGGTGTTTCTTCCAGTGATATTCACTGACAGTAGTGTAAGTGCATATGGTACACTTGTAGACTCTCTCATTTTCCCCTGCTTTGTTGTGGTGCTTCAAGTGAGCCAGATAGTGATCATATCTGTTAGTGTTATAGCCACATCGATCACAACGGATTGGGCCCTTAGAGAAATCCACCTCTTCTGCAGTGCAAGAATCAGACTCTTTCACCTGTGCTTGCTTTTCTGCGTTTTCTTCCACAAAGAATTTCTTAGCACTGTGAACCCTGATATGATGCACAAACTCCTCTTCGGATTCTGCCTCATACTGGCAAGGCTTACAACGGAATGGCTTGCTCTTCAAGCTCTTACACTTGTCCTCTGTGCTTTCTGGAGTACATGGTGCTTCCAATGACACCTCTTTGTCCACACTGGGCGTCTTAGGAGGGGAACAAGCAGCTGGACCTTGGCTTTCCACACTAGGAACCTCAAGGGAGCTTAATTCCACACTTTCAGGTGCCTCACGGTCACTCTCCGCAGCCTGGGTATCTTCCATACCATCTGCGTCACTATCTGAGAAGTTACTGTCCTCCACCGTTGTCAGTTCTGCCATCTGTCTCTCTTCTCCAACCAGGTAATCACAGCAGTTGCCATTAACTTCTCCTGTTAAGGCCACATTTGCCAACATAATAAGCTGAGGAGCTGCCAGCTCAGCTTTAGAAAGGTCCTGTAAGTCATACATGTCACTGGACAATGCCATGCCAATACCAGTACTGCCAGGAAAGAGGCTATTCCCACCAGACTGTCCCAGCACTTGAGTTGCCATGGCAGTAATTCTGTCGGAAAAGAAAAGAACACCTGTAAGCACCCGAGTGCGGAAAAGCCTCCTCTGCTATGTACTGTCCAAGTAGCCCTCCAGGGAACATCAGAACATTAGAGTTTTTTGCTGAGGCGCTGGGGCAGCGGGAAGCAGAACCCGGGGTGAGGCTGCCACAGACCTCACTCGGCCTCGGGGAAGGTGCGGGGTCTCGTTCCTCGCCCAAAGGGGCTGTTTGGCTCTTCCCTACGGGTGGTACAACATCCCACCGTGTGGAGGACGGGTGGGGGGCGCTGACAGCGGGGGCCCAGGGCCGAGGCCGTGCTCCGGGCCGGGCCCGGCGCCTCTCCGCACGCCAGACGCGGGGGGCGGCGCAGAGCCCGCCGGTGAGTGCCGCGGCCGGGTCCCGCCGAGCGCCCCTGTCCGGCCGCCGCCCATCCGACGGGCCCAGGGCCGCCAACAAAGGAGGACGGCCCGGCCGTGCCGCGACCTCCCCGCGGCCCGGTGCACATCCGCCGGGGGAGCCGGGCCGGGCCGGGCCGTGCCCCGCCGCCCTCCCTCCCCCCTGCCTGCCAGGCATGCGGCCATTTTCTGCCTGCCCACACAAAGCGCCCTCCCCGCGCCGCCCCCGGCCCGCCCGCCGCAGCCGCCGGGGGGGCCTGGCCGGGCACAGACGCCCCGCCGCTCCCCGGTGCGGACGCCCGGCTCCCTCCTCCCCCCGCGGCGGGCAGGGTAGGGCAGGGCAGCGGCGCCGGGGGGGGGCGCGGGCCGGGGGAAGCGCCTCGGTACCAGCAAGGTCACGGCGGCCGCACCCACCCGGTGCCCCGCAGAGGGAGGGGGCAGCGAGCGGCGCCCCGGGCCTGCGCCCGGGCCCATGGCCTGTGGCTGCACCCGGGCCGGCCCGGCCGGCGGAGGCTTCGCCTTCCGGCGGCGGCGCGGCCCGGCCCGGCCCGGCGAGCGCCCCCGCGGCCGGCGCGGCTCCTTAGCCGTGGTGCTGATCCCCCCGCGGCCCGGCCCGCCCGGCCGCCCCCGCCCGCCCGCCGGCCGCAGATCAGCCCTGGACAGCGCCTCTCGCCCGGCTCCCGGCCCCCCCTGCCCGGCGCCGCCGGGCCCCGCCGCGCTCGCTCGCTCACCCACCGGCGGCGCGGGGCCGCCCGGCCGCGCGGCTGCTGCGGGGCGGGGCGGGGCGGGCGGGAGGCGCTTCTGGCGGCGGCGGTGGCGGGCGGAGGCACCCCCGCATTCCAGCACACAGCGCGCAGCGGCGGCACCGCCCCGCCCGCCCCCGGCAGGAGGGGCCGGGCCCAGCGAGGTCACCCGGCAGCGGCGGAGGGCGAAGGGGAAGGGGCGGTCCGGCGGTGGCGTTCGGGGCACCAGCCCGAGGAGGGGGCTCGTGCCCGGCGGCCGCGGGGCTTGTCCGTGCCCGGCCCCGCTGCCCTGCGCTCCTTTGTCCTGTTCAGGGGCGATAGCGCTGAGCTGCCCATCGCCAGGCGGTGTCCGCGGCATCGCCTTCACGAGGCGAGTCCGGAGAAGGGCGACGAAGCTGGTCGAAGGGGCTGGAGCACAAGTCCTATGAGGAGCGGCTGAGGGAGCTGGGGTTGTGTAGCCTGGGCAAAAGGAGGCTCAGGGGTGATCTTATCACTCTCTACAACTACCTGGAAGGCGGTTGTAGCCAGGTGGGGGTCGGTCTCTTCTCCCAGGAAGCTAGTGACAGGACAAGAGGACATAGTCTTAAGCTGCACCAGGAGACGTTTAGGATGGACATTTGGAGGAATTTCTTCACAGAAAGGGTGATTAGACATTGGAACAGACTGACCAAGGAGGTCGTGGAGTCACCGTGCCTGAAGGTGTTTAAGGAAAGACTGGATGTGGCACTTAGTGCCATGGTCTAGTTGACATGGTGGTGTTCGGTCATAGGTTGGACTCAATGATCTCAGAGGTCTTTTCCGACCTAATTGATTCATTGATTCACCCTGCTCCACCGTGGCATGGTCTAGGCGACTAAACTACCCAAATACAAAACGTAAAGTGCCTCATGCAATCGCAGGACTCCAAACCTCCAAATGTATTCCTTGTTCCAAAACTAGGAAAAACCCCAGCAAGTGTCTGTTGTGGAGCCTGGCTGTGCACCTGCTGGCTGTGGCAGGTCCCTGTAATGGAGAGCTCAGGAACAGTGGGCAGTCCTGCTTGTGTGACAATCCCAATTCAAAACGAAGAACCCAAATTTCCTAGTGGTTCTTTCTTGGGCACTCATGTGGCTCTTCAACATGAATATCTGAAAAATTTCCTTGGCCCTGGAACTCCTCAGGCTGAGCTGATTCATAAAGCCCAAACCTTTCAGCAGGAGCCAAATACCTAATGAGGTGAGATCACTAGGAGGCTGCGGAAACCCCCCTCCCTGTGTCATCTGGCCAACTTCAAAGAGAGCTATGCTGTACTGCTGGGCAGCAGGTGCAGACGGGGCCAGCCTCCCTGGCTGGCAAAGTAGCAATTTCTCCTAAACTGGGGAAAGCAAATGTTTTTTTTCCTAGATGCAAAAACAGCTGGAGAATGCAAACTAGGTCAGGAATTGTTGAAGGACTGTAAAGATACTCTGTTGGATATTTAAATGGGGTATCTAAAGAGTATCTCTGATCTGTTCCTGTAGCAACCTTTCTGGCCTGCACAGCAGAGGTTTGATGTGTGTGCTGGATGTGCCTTGCCACTCTCCTTACTAACATGCCTGCGAGGGGTGTCCAGCGAGACCAGAGTAGGGCCACAAAGATGATCTCAGAGAGGGCTGGAGCACCTCTGCTATGAAAACAGGCTGAGAGAGTTGGGGTCGTTCAGCATGAGGAAGAGAGGGCTCTGAGGAGACCTTATAGCACATTCCAGTATGTGAAGGGGGCTTATAAAAAAAAGGGAGTGACTTTTACACAGGGAGATAGGGACAGGACAAGGGGATACAGTTTTAAACTAAAAGAACAGAGATTTAGATTAGGTGTTAGGAAGATATTCTTTACTCAGAGGATGGTGAGACACTGCAACAGGTAGCCCAGAGGAACTGTGCATGCCCCATCCCTGGAAGTGTTCAAGGCCAGGTTGAATGGGGCCCTGAGCAACCTGATCTAGTGGGTGGCATCCCTGCCCATGGCAAGCGAGTTGGAACTGGATGATCTTTAACATCCCTTCCAAACCTATAGTTCCAAGGCTCTGTGACAGGTGCACACCATTGCCCTCCAGTTTAAAATGCCACGTGGTTCTGTCACAAGTCAGCTCTTTGCATCTTTTTTTCAGTGTCTGATGAAGACCAGTGGTGATCTGGGTTTTACACTAGAGGGGTTTTTTAGTGTAAAAGTGGCCCCTTTCAACACTTCAGTGCTTTTTTTTACCTGAAATATGGTTCTTCAGCTCTCAGAAAGCTTCTGAGTAAAACTTGTCAAAGCACATAAATAACCTAAAAACCTAACTTACTTTCAATAAGGTTTCATTTTCTAAGTTGTTTTAAAGAAGTTTTCTTGCTTCCCACCTCTTTTGAAAACAAAATTAATGCCTTTTATATTTTATATTCAGAGAAGAGTTCCCTCATTGTGTATTTTTTCCTCCAAAGATTCGTTCATTAGCAGTTACAGAAATGCCAAGAGTGCTTGCAAATCTTGCCAACTGGCCCTACTTCTACTTGGGTATTTCTGTTTCCCAAGGGCAAGCTTCTTTCTCCAGCCTCCATATATGCCTGTCTGTCATTTTCTTCATCCAGAAAAGGAATTCTGTAATACAGGCATCTTATATTATGAATTTATATATATTTATATATATTATGCTACGGCTTTATTTGAAAGAGGTTGCTCTAAAACCTTAACCTGAGCATCGCACTCTTGCAATGTCAATGTGTCTTTCCTCCTGCTTCACTGCTCCCAGGATACCGATAGTTTGGAGCCGGGTACTTGGATCACAGCCATGCTCTGGTATTAATATAGGCTACAGCTCTGAACTACTCCTCAGGAAGAGAAACTTGAGCTCATGGGAGGATAGACTCACATCAAAGCTTTGCCCTTCCAAAATATATGGATGCTATTGGCTCAGGCTACTTGGCTCTGAAAAATATAATCCAACTGTAGTCCAGCTTTGTAGTGACATTGTAGTTGCCTACCCCTCTTCCTGTAGAACTTGCCCTATTTGCAGACAGCTCTTTGCCAGGCTGACACAAAAGACATGTTCCCTGGTGAAAAGCTCCTTTGACCTCTAAGTTGAACGTTGCTCCTAAGTCAAGTCTGAGCTGTTCATAAACCCCCTTAACTCTAGTGGCTGCCCCATCAGATTTATAGGTTAAAACTCAAGTTACACTACTCCTTAGCTGTGCCAGAAGTCAAGTGCTGTTAGTTCTCCAGTGCTTTCCAAAAAAATCCCCCATGTGCACCCCAAAAAGTCTTAGCAGCACGCGGAAGTGGCTACATCAATTATTTTGTGGTCGGGATGCTTTTGAGCAGCTTGAACATAGATAATTCTGCAGTGAATATGTATCATGAAAGAAATGATCCACATCAAAGCCTGTAATGTCTGAAAAAAAATGCAATAGTAAATAAAAACTTCTGCCAAAACAAGAAACTTGACGTTAATACTCAGATGGATTGTTTCCATCCTGCCTCAGCTGGGGAGCAGGGAGCTGAAACTGTGTTTGTAATAGAAAGCACACTTCAATAGTAACATCCAGCTGTTATAAAGGCACTGCATTCAGAACTGTTAAAGCATTTTAGATGACTTGAGGTTCCTACGGGAACTTTGGTTCTTTCCTTTGTGTATAATTTCACAATTGGATTTGACATAAGTGCCCTTTTAGGTTCATTGCCTGGAAGCGGGTTTTTTGTGCTGTCTGGTTTTCCTCATAATTTTTTTTTTCTGGTGACCAGATTGCTTAGGCTTGTCTGAAAGCACCACTATTAATGTTATCTTAATAGTATTTTAATCTTTATCACTTCAACAGAGATCTCTTTCACCTTTCAGAAACCAGTCTGACCAGATTTCTCAACTTTTGTACTCTGCAAGTAAGCCAATCAACTATGTTGATGTTGTAAAAAGGTGGTTATGGTTCCAGTGTTCTAAAAAACTTAAATATTAATTGCTTCACTGCCAGGCATAGACCCTACAAGCTCTTGCTTTAACAATACAATGAAGGCTCTGCTGAACTTCTAAAATGCTATTCAGAGCCTCACACCATATATATACTTTGCAGTACTGTGCTCCGAGAGGAATCTCTTTTGGTGCTGGAGGAGAAAAAGCATTGCTGTCTGGGTTGCAAAAGGTCTCCATTTGTTTTGTTTTGCCTTATTTGCTACTTACAAGACATCTCCTGTTTGAAGACCAGAATGGGCCAAAATTTCAAGCCCTATGCAGCATCACTCATATCTCAGAAATTCTGGCTTTAATACTTTTGAACAAGCTCGTTCTGCATCTCATGATGACAGGAATCTAATAAATTATTTTTTTCAAAAAGTCAGTAAAATTCTGACTCATAGCTATGCCACTGTGGCACCTCCTCCCTCCTAACATGAAGGTTTCCTGTGCAGTGAACAGGATCAGAAGTACAACACATAGTAAAACTACCTCTCCAAAATGCTCCTCTGGTGAGCAGCACTGGCCTGTCCTACCTTGCAGGGTCAGCAGAAATGCCACGTTAGCTCTTCTGCCTAGAAGTGAGTGTAACACGGGGTCAGTGGAAGTGCCACGTTAGCTCTTCTGCCTAGAAATGAGTATAATGCTGGGTCAGTTTCAGGGAATACAAGTTTACAGAAGGCTATCCAAACTTAGCTTCTCACTCTTTGGTCTTTCAGAAAAGCACACAGAATAGACTGCATTTGTTATGGTGCTGCCTTCTTGGATAGCAGTTGATACTGCGAAGGGGCAAACTTTGGCAAAGCCATAATTTCGTACAGTACAAAATATCATGCTCAAATAAGGCAAAGGGTCTTCAGCAAAGTATTTACTTAAAGTTATTTTTTATACTCACAGGGTATTTTTCTACAAGCAGTCAGGCTTAATATTTGTACCTATTTTTACATAGCCTTTTCAAAATATCTTTTGGCTTCTAACATATGGCTGTTACCAACTGCTGTGCCTGTGATTTTACCAAGCAGTAAATCCAGCGTTTGGGCTGCCACTGCCAGACTTAATCCACCACAGCCATCTGACTCAAAGCACGAACCTGGCACAAAACACATCCTGTCAAGTCCTGTTTGTTTCACGATGCTCTGAACAGTTAATTTTGCACCATCAGATTTTACACAGTTCCCATTTATGTGGACGGATTTCCAAATTATTTCAGTCCATGGAAGGAAGAGGTGGTAGGTACTGAGTGCTGTGGAAAATGTGCTCTCAAATTTGCAGCTGGACACTGTGCAGTCGGGTGTCAGGGCTAGGCACACAGCACCTAATCCTCTGCAGCAATTCTTGGCTTCTAAAACTAAAGTTGCCTGAGTAACTGTTTGGAGGGGGAGGGTAATGTTGTGCTTGGAATTACAGTGCCACAGCCTAAACAGAAGTGCAGCTGCAGTGACTCGAAAACTGTTTTGAAAAGCCTTTCTCATATGGGAACACTGGTGTAACTGGATCTGGAGCTGTACATCTTTTGTCTTGGGCAATGGCAGAGCAGGGAATGGTGTGCCTGGTGTTTGACAACAGTTCTCTGCTCTTTGCCGCTGGCTAATTGACAACAACAGGCATTATGTGGGGAGAAGAGATGATATAATGTACAATTACTGGGTAAGAGAAGGAGTAAGGGAGTAGGAAGGGCCCCTTTAGAAGGAACATGCAGCTGTGTGGTGGGGCTCAGCTGTTCTGACCACAGTTCTGCTTGGTTTCCCCTTCATTCCCAGGAAGTCAAACTCCATGCTGCGTGTCTACTCTCAATAACTCCTGCTGTGAAGAGTTTGGTTTATTCACCTCAGGTTCAGAAATTCTACCTAACTTTCCTAAACACCTCTGGGTTTGAGCCACAGCCCTCTTGCTCCTGCTTCTCACCAGGCTTCCTATGCCCGCTGGCTTGGAAGTGTCACTCAGCCAAACCCACTTGGGATGTTTACTCCATCTTTAATCGAGTCTGCTCTTCCTCTGTTCCCTCCTTCACCGAGTCTTTGCCCTATCTTCCCCAGAACAGCAGCTACTGCCTGTTCTTCTACCTGCTGCAAGCACAAGCTCACCCTCTGACAACCAGGCAATATTTAACCCGAGTTGGACTCTCTGGAAGAGTTGTACCTTTCCAGTACCAGGGACAAAAGGGGTTTGAGATAGGACAATAGCAAGGAGAGGGTACTTTAAATCATGCAGTATAACTAAACAACATCCAATGTTCACTCCAGCCCAGCTCTTCAATGTTTGGTGTCTGCACCAGTGCAACTATTCAGGGGAAAAAAAGTTGAAAACACAGCCTACATAAATGTATAAACCTTTCCACTTCACCTCCAGTAATAATTGTTCAGTCAACAGAAACAACGTTTCACCAGCCTGAAATAATCCCTAAGAATCAGTGAAGTGTTATGAGCATTTTCCGGAGCACTCTCTGTGCACTCTTGTGGAGTTGTACGGACTTTTCCAAAAGCTCAACTCTTCGCCATGCTGTACCTCTCCACACTGGAAAAGCTGCACCAGGAAGGACACATAGTTACCAGGTGGACAGAGGCCCCCGAGGGTGTTACTTGCTTCTCAGTTCCCAGGTAAGTTATAGGGTTGCAACACGGTTTCAAGAGAGGTTTCACTGATGCAGCCACACCATCACTACAACATTGGCTAAAGGCCATGTTTAAGTGAGGCCTAAAGTTTCCTTTAAATATGGAAAACGTAGTGCTCTGGGCAGACAAAGCGACTTTTATATTGCCCCCATTTTTTTCCTAATGGGAAGCCTGAAAACAAACGAACAAATAAACCAAACCAAACAGCCCAAAACTGACAGCTGTCCTTAACAGCTCCTCACCATTGACTCCGCAGGGAAGTCACAGATCCGCCTTATCTCTCCTCTCTCATTCTTTTCTTTCGAGTATCTCTGCAGCTCATCTTGAGCTAACAAACTTCTGCCCACAAGGTAAGAAAGGAACTGGAAAAACCACCTCCCACCCATCTCTGCAGGGTAATCCCTCCTCCAGTCTTTTGTCTGGGGGACCTGCAGGAAGGGGATTGTGTCTTACTGAGGGCGAAACTGTGCCCGGTATGATGCACTTCCTCTGCCAGTCTGAGCTGAGGTGCAGAGGCACTGCTGCAGTATAGGAAAATCACCAGTCCTGTTAACTCTGCGCTTGCCAGCTAGCCTGCTCGGAGGCCGCCTCTGGGACAGATGGTGTTGTCATCTGAACTCGGTGAGCTTCAGTAGCATGATAAGCTGTTAAGGAAAAATGAGCTGGAAAAGCATATTGAAGAAAAATAGTGAAGAAAAAGCAAAATGCAAGCTCTGTTTCATGCTAATAAAAATTATTTCTTCTCCCTACAGTTCTCACATAGCTTATAAAAGTAGACGTCCTGTCTCGGGTGGAAAGGTGTACTGAGATTTTATTTAACATCTATGAGATCTTAAGATCTATCTTCTGTAGATCTAGTTGATATATGAACACTGTAATATAGCACATGCTGTAATATAACACAGCGCTCCATCTCTTGAAACACAAATGATTAATTAATAATTGGTTTTTTGTTTATTTACAATGCTCAGTAAAAATGTCGGTTGTCCGATATGTTGACTGTGCCTTTCTCCTGATTTCAGCTGGAAATCATGCCACTTACTGAGACAAGAAAACATGAAATTCTTAACATCCATGTTTCATATGTGAACTTTCCTGGAAGACAAGTCTTGTTACCTGCCCTTGTCTGGCACTTTAAGAAATTAACACCTCTTTAGCAGTCTTGTCTGCAAAGTGCAAAGATGTCTGAATGCAGTAAGAACAACTGCCTATTGAAATCATCAGTCTAACAGAAATGCTGATGACAACTATGATAACTTTATTCAGAAGTTTGGTCTACATTTAAATTTTTTGCCAAGAACATATATTGGGACAGGAACACAAAATATTCTCTTCACAAAAAACTTTCTTCCCCCTACACCAACAAATGCTTTAGCGCAATTAGAGCTGCGCTGTTTGCAGAATTTCAGTAAACTGTACTGGACAAAGAGTTTTTCAGTCAGCGTTACCCTTCTGTGCTAGAAGCTGTGCCTAGGATAAGTAGATCCTTATCCCCGTAGATAATGATGTAAGAGCTATCATACTGCCTTGGAGGACAGCTCTGCCTACCCCAGTACCTCAACTCTGATGGAGGCCATTAAAACCTTCTGCTTCTGGAATTCAAGTCCTAGGGATTTTTGAGCCAGAAGTCATGCAATGGCTCAATCACTGCCGTGTTGTTTTTATGTAAAATCACCCGATCGCTTCCTTCTCATCTTTAGTTTTGGCCTTTAAAACACGCTGCAGTAAGAAGTTTCATAAATCAGGCCTCTGTTTTGAGGTGCACCTTATCTCTGACCTGGCAAGATTGTGAAGATGTATGGTTAAGCCATGCATTTGGGAGGTGAGCAAGAGAACAGTCAGGACAGCCTGACCCAGCAGTTGAATTAATACAGGGTCTTCATGAGCCACATGCAGACTAGGAGATGCAGCTCCTTCAGCGTGCTGCAGCCACAGTGCACAAGAACACCCTTCCACGTGCCGACTGGCTCCATCAGAGCATTCTACATCTCTTTTTAAAACTCTCTTTTGCTGACTGTTCCATACCCTTGCTTTATTTGTCATTCCAGGGCATAAAACATTCCTATAGCTCAGCTGTCTTCCTGCACCTCTCCTGACATGCTGTCCAAAGGTCATCAAATACAATCTTCCCTCACCCACAGCCTCTTGGCTTGGAGGTCTGCCAAGCTGAGGCTAAGTGGTAGCACTCATTGCTCCATGAGGCCTCTCAGGTGCTTAAGCAAACAAAGACTGGAGAGGAACAGATGCCTCGGTAGCACGTTCAGGCTAGAAACACTATCTGGTTCTTGTCTGGGACTCTTTGCTCCCTACTCTGCTATGGCTGAATGCTGTCGGAGATGGTTTGTGCTGGGTTTCTCTCTCAGCTGCTGCAGAGTTCTGTTTCTCAGCTATATCCAAAGCAGCTTTGCAATGTAAAAGTCAGTATCTGCCCAAACACTAACTTTTCTTTAGCAGTTACATCACCTGAGCTAAAGGGAATGTATTAGTATCTTGAGTAAAACTGGATTACCTGAATCAAGTGTGGTCTTCCTCCCATCACTAATGTTTGCACTGCTTCAGCTCTATACACATTCACTTAGTCACAGCCTAGTCCCCAACTCCTTGTTAAAAAGGAAATAAATCCTTCCACCTGTTATGGAGGAGAGCATGTAGAATTAACCACCCGAGCCTGCCAAGACAGAATCACACTGCACTATGACCCAGGGGGCCTGGCTCGTTTTCTAATAGTCAGGATGTGGACACACGGTTTGCCTTCCTAAGGGAAAGAGCACTTCACTTCTGACAGTAGGTGTCAGCAGCAGATGACAATTTGTGCTGAATATGATCTTCTTGACTCAAAGCTAAGACAAGTAAAACTTTCTGAGTTGTTTCGGCCTGACTGGAGCTTGATTTTTACCTCGGTTTCAGAAACAGCACAGATCAGTGTTTCTGTCTATGCTGCAAGCACATGAATTTCTGCACTGATCTAACTTCCCCTGTTACTGCTACCAATTCTTTGCAAACTGTGTATCAAACTACAAAGACCCCTGAACAGGCCAGACTTTGTTGAGCACCAAACCTGTTACAGTTCTAAGTCTCTCATTCTTGCCCAAGTGGTGCAGAAAGCACTGATGGAATTATTTAAATCCACATCAATAAAGTATTCCTCCAGCTCCTGGAGAAAGAATGTTGATAAAGTAATCCCAGCATGAAGGTCAGCTCTGCAAAATTGTTCCAACTCAGCATTTTATCTACATTCATTATACCTTTTTTTTCTTTTCTTTTTCCCCCAACCATAATTGTTTTCTGTCCATTAAAGCAGATGTGATGCATTTACAGCTGCTAAATGACAGGAAAATGACCACAGGAGTTGACTGGAAGATTAGTAACTACCATTATTCTGCAGAAGCACCAGCAAAAGGTATTTTGGATTGATGGTAGTTCCAGGGCTGCCTCAATAAACACATCCCCACACACTAATTACAAGGACACAGGAGACACAGAGAGGAAGGCTAACAGGCAATGATGTCAGGGCTATGATCTCAAGGCTAAATCTCAGAGGATCCTGCACAATGACATCCATATACAGTTGCAGAGCAAAGACTGCAGAAGAATCTTGGTGCCAGGGAAGTCAAGGCAAATGCAGTAAATGAGCTAAAGTTCCTTGTACCATAACTCAGAGAACTTGGTTAAGTAGACATGATTCATCTCCACCAAAACTGGCAGTGGCTAGTTTGAAGTCTGAATTCTGGTATGCCTTAGATGGTCCTCAGAGCAAAAGGTGTCAATACAAATTACCAGTAATTAATTGTTCGTAGGATTTCTTTAGATATGCAGGATAAACTTCTAAGCCTGGTAAAATAATCCTAGTACAACAGCTATTAGAGCTGCCTAGTATTTCCTGCTGTCATGTCAGAAGAGTGAACAAGCAGGACATAACAGGACACAGGCTTCCCCTGCAAGCCTGGCTTTGGATGGTGCAGGTGTAAACTTGCTACCCTTCATCATGGTTGCTTGCTGATCTTTCCATTTCTGGCCTTCTCTGTTCATTCCAAGTCAAACTGCAGCAGGAAAGAAACATGGACGCAGGGCCAAGTCCCTTTCCTTGTGCTTGGCACTAGCATTGTGGCATTTTCAGAAGGATCTGATATCTTTAAACATACATCTACCTACAGGATTTGCAATGGCATGCCTGTGGAGTGGCTGAGCTAGCACATCCTAGGCCAGCTTCCTAGTTATATTCTTAAGTCATTCCTAAGGTAGGATGCAGAGGATGTTTTCAGGTCTTCTCCTTGCTGCCAGTTCACCAGCCCTTAATCTGCTCCAATCGCCAGTTGCCAATACTGTACCCTGGACAAAAATGCTTCTCTGACAGAAGGCTAAAAAAAACTTTTTCCACAGACATACTGCCCACACAGGTCAGTTCGCAGCCTGACAGTTTGCTTGCTTGACTTCCACTCCATCTACTCCATCCATTCCCAGCCCAGTGCACTTTTTGCAAATGCTCGTCACTTTCTTGGTAAAAGAAACATTGACACTCACCAGGAACAGAGGGAACTACAGGATGGAAGACAGTGGGAGATAAGACATACAGGCCACATAAAGGTAGTCAGCTGATTATTTTCATTAGCACTGGTAAATCACAGCCGGAATAGAAACAGAGGTGTCAGAAAGTGAAGACTACTGCGTTTACATTCAATATTAGGAAAGCAAGAGAACTGGCTGCAGAGAAAGGTTTCAGCAAAATATGCTGAGTGATAAAGAGCCTCTCCCACGCAGCACTCAACCTTGAACTGCCCCAATAGGTATTGAAGGAGAACCTGACATTATGTTTCATCAGACACAACAGCCTTGTCCGTTGGTACAGATTCCATTGCTGCGAGATTTTTTAGCATTTTTGTGGTTTTGCTCATATACTTTAGTTCATAGGCAACTGGGCTATTTCTGTACCGCAATCACTGGTTGATAGGGCACTCTGAAAATACTAAGAACTAATACTAATTTGCTTTACTAAGGAGATAAAAATACAGCACTTGTAATAGGTGCTAAGTGGACAACAGTCTTATGTGCAAATGCTGCATATGCAGGCAGACATCACTTGCTACTTTATTCCAGCAATTTCTCTCTGCAACAACTCTTAGTGCTGGAAATTGTGCCACTTGGCTTGATTCCCCTTTTGGAACTTAGTGATATAAAGTGATGATCGTGGAAGAATTTTACTTTTAAAAACAACCACCTACCATCTCGCCTTGCTGGTAAGTCTAACACACACACGGCACCTAGGAAAAAAGCGAGGTGTGTAGCAACAGTCTGCAGAACTAGCCAAGATCTGACCTGGGAGCTGAGTCACAAGACAGAACAGCATAGAGAAAAGCTTATCTCTGTGCATCTTTTTTTTCTTTCATCACATGCTTCAGGGGAAGTCAGCTGTAAAACCAGGAGTTTCGTTCCTGTAATGAGCTTTAGCTTTGTGTGAGGATATAAGCCTTGTCAGAGTATGAGAAGTACTAGTCCCAGATGCCAAATAGAATTGCAATTATCTACAACAGCATTTTACAGTTTAAGCATTTACATATGCCTTGCAACTATGAAGTTGCTGTGAAGATGCTGCCAAAACCCTGCCTAGGAGCAGAAGACAGACTAGGACCTTCCAGATCTGATGCTCAGGAAGGAAGCTCAAGGCCTCTCACAAGTATGAACTCTAAGCTGCCTTCCACAAGTTCTTTTCATTCAGGAGCATCAGCAACATCCCTTATGTTTGACCAAGGAAACACTGGTAACAGAATTTGCAGGCCTCAGTTTAACCCTACTTTACAACAGCCAAGACGTTGAACTGCCTTTATCTGTAGACCAGGGCTCTATCCAGCAGTGACAAATTCTCTGTGTAAGAAGTTGATGTCAGCTTAGGCTACACCAGTGTAGAGTTCTGCTACATACACAACCAGGCACAGCAATGATCAGAAATTCTTTTGAAAGGTTCGGTCCATCACCTTCTAAAACCAGGAACTTGACGACACAGCAGAGATTTTCTGCAGACTCAGATCCAAAACCATGATTTACAAGAAAGCATTTAATTCCTTACAGTGTTCAGTATTTTGTTATTGAAAATCTAATCAGTATAATAACTCTATTCCCAGAATTGTTTTATTTTATTGAAACAACATACAGCTTACCCACTCTGGGTCTGGGGGTAAAGGATGATATTACACCACCTGGGAAGTGGACGGAGACAGACAACTCTGAAAAAACAGAACACGCCATCCCTGCAAGCCTCAAGATAATGCTTAAAAGACAAAAGTACTCCTTATTCACTTATTTCATTATCAAAGGGAAGGGCAAAAATATCCTACAGATTTGGAAACTGTATTCAGTATTCATCAAGTTCATGTATCAAATCACATTTCATGCAGAAACTATAAATACATAAATACATACGAAAAAAATTGTCTAAAACATTTCATAGCACGTTGTAATTTGAGAGCTAACTTCAGCTTCAAATTACCCAGTTAGCAAAAATCCAGTTTCATTGTTAGGTAATTAGTTGGCAAAGAGAATATTGACTGTGACAAGTTTCAACCTGAATACACTTAGAAATAAGTAAAAACTCCACAATTAAAATACATTATTTTGCTACACTTTGTCAAAAAGGTAAGAGACTTACCATATACTACTTCTCATAAAAAGTAGAACTTTCTAACAGGCCATCAGTAAGGTATTCCCTTTTTGTTTTTAGGTTCATAATGCAGATTGTTAATGCAGTTATTTTTCCCCAACCCTCAGGCAGCTCTGAGAAGCAAACTGCCATTTTACCCTCAAGTTATCAATTTCATTTGATATTTTCAAAATAACATTTTCAGTGCAAGTACTTTTTCATAGCTTCTGTTGACTTCATACAGACTTCTGTGTTTTTTGATGGTTTTGTTTGCTTGTTTATTTTGGTTTTGTTTTCTTCTTTGGTTTTTATTGTTTGAGTAAGCCAGACATTGAACTTGGGCATAATCATATGAGCCAATTTTTTCTGTACTCATAGCTGCTTTCAGATTAGTTATGCTGAAGTCACTTTCTTAGAAACTAACCAGACCTGCTATATCTCCTTGTAGAGGTGCAACTTGTATCAGCAAAGCAGTGCTTTGCTTTCACTGTAATAGTTTATATCAATTCCCAGACACTTTACTTTCACAAGGCTGAAAGCTATGCTCCTCCTGCTGCTGCCAGCATACAAAACCTGTGCACACCACACTTCTACACTCTATTAGGATGAGTTCTGGAGAAGACCTGGGGGTCAAGCAGCCCATTTTTCACTCTTGCCCTCTTCCCACAATCCTGAGAAATTTCTCTGCTTTCTTCTCAGCAATGCTTCTCCCAGGGCAGTGTCAATCACACAAGAACTGTATGATACTTCTCAGAGCCCCCAAAATATAATCACAGAATAAAGCTTTTCTGCTTCCCACTCTTTAACAGCACTTTGTTTTGAAAAAGTATACTGGGTAAAGTTTCCATCCTGTTAGACATTCAATTTTCTTTTTTGCTCAGTATCAAGGCCTGCTGTGCTCTAGAGATTCTACCAGCTCTGGATTAAGAATACTCCCTTCTCTTTGCAATAAGCACCTTTGGTTTACTGTGTCACAGACAGATCATCTAGCAGGACAGATCATTCACATCAGAAGTTTTCACAGCACTGCCAACATCCACCATTAAAAGCAAAGCCTGTGGCCTCAATGCTGGCAAAATGTCTGCTATCACCTGAATTTAAATTATCTCAGTCTTCCAGAAAAACGTTCAAATTAGAGAAAAACCATCTTGTCTCTTTTCAGGTTACTTATTTACTTCCTCCCTAATTTATACGCAAAATCCCCCAGGTTTGCACAGTCACCTTGGATAAGCTCTAAAACATGGAGCATCCTCAAATCTGCAAATTTTAGCTCCAACAGTCACACATCACAGCTACAAACATATTAATGTTAGTCTCTCTATATACAGTTTTACTCTTTTCCACTGAGGAAAAACTGCAACACTTATCTGAGTAGCTGACTGCACTTACAGTAAAGTTCACATGAATTCTACAACGACGAACAAAAATAGCTTCAAAGAGCAGCAGTCCTTAGGTATCAGGTGGATGCTGGACTACCAAGAAAGAGGTGGAAAAAAATACGTCAGAAATTCTAGATCAAATGAAATTAAGCCCAAAACATGAATAGCAAGCTACTTGTTAAAAACTCTGGTAAGGCTATCATTGCCATAATCCCTCAGATATATAGTCACTGTAACATCATTTTTCTTAACTTGGATGAATTTATTCTGTATGAGAAGCTGCTGATTTGAAACAGTGGATGTTCCAGCACTTGTGATATCCTACACAGCAGTGAGAGTCCACATTTCCACAAAGAAAGAAAGGATCTTTTTGCCTAGTCTTTCATACTTCACATTCCCTTCTGAAACCTACTATTAATAAAATAAATACAAGTGCACAGGAAGATTCAGTTCAATGACTCCGATGTAATAACGTCAAGGATTTCATCTTCGTTTTGTGCCCCCAAAGCCTGCAAAGAAAAAAAATGTCAGCTCCACTACAGCCTTTCCACTGAACTCTCTAGTTCTAAAAGGGCTAAAGGTGGCAAGGGGGACAAGGTACACATATTCACATGAAGTAGAACAGCAACCAACTGTGGGCTGACTGGCCTGAAAACTATTCTTGCAGATTAGACAACCTGTATTCTACAAAGAACATGCTTGTTCATGCTTGCTAGAGAAGGGAATGTATAATGTGCACCAGAAGGGAAACCCTTAAAGTAATGCACCTTGCCACTGAAGACAAACCCAATACTGGTGGTACCATGCCCACCATACACCTGTGGGGAGTTTCATGCCCCACAATGCTGCCCTACTTCCACAGGAAACCGAAATAAAGGACATGGTTACATGCCCACCTATACCAACTGATAAAATAAAACAAAGAATGTTTGCTGAATCTCAACTAATGTCTGCATATTTTTGATAGGTCAAAGTCTCTTGAGCTTCAGGAGATGCAAAGGTGTTTTGCCTTACCAGAAGCAGTTCTTGTTCCTGAACTGCTACCTTGTGTGGAATTGCTTGAGTGCTCATTCATAGGAGGTGCAGCTGTGGGATCTGTCCACATACTGTAATATGGGGAACGTGGCTGTGCTCTGCTGTGAGACAGAGTAGAAAAAAAGATTCATTAGTGACGTTATGAAAAATTAAGAAGATACCATTCCAAACAAGACAACTGGAGCTCTGAGGAAAACTGTAAACAGGCAGTTGTTTCAAATCTGGAAATCCCCCTATTGAACGTATTTACATGTTGAGAACAAGGCTATCCAGTGTTGTTATAATATCACCTGTAGACTTCCAAAAGGAAATTAAACCTCATTCTTTAAAATAAGCAATTCTATCAATTGCAAATGAGGAAAGTTTTCCCTCTGAAATTCTGACCTTAGATTCTATCAGACAAGAAAAGATATTCAACATCAGAAGCTTAAATGCATTTTGGCAACACCTACATCCCAGCCATGTCAGCCAAGGGAAAACATCCTTCTGTTAACTATTTTGAAAAGGTTGTATCATTAACTCTAACATATCACGATCTTTGACTCATTGATTTAATTTATTTGCTTCCATGGATATGGGATTTCCTGCTGCTGAAATGGACAAAGAGCTGTCTCACACTTTCTGGCACCAGCATTTTGAGGCACATAATTTAAAAAAAAAATCAAATTAAATAATAGTGGACCAAAGACTGTTTTAAAAGAATAGAAGCCAAGTTAGGAAGCTTGTTCATGTATCTGGACTTATTCAGTTAGGTCTCTAATCCTGAACAATAAGATGTGGCTATGGAAATAGGGGGGGTGGAAATCAATTAACTAACCTGTTTGTAGATACTACGTAAATACAATGCTTAAGCACAAGGATCATGTATTTCAACTTAAGAAATACTAAGACAATAAGACCTTTAACACATTTTACCTTTTGAGAATTGCTAGCAGAGTTAATATAAGGCTTCTGTTATTACAAAAAATAACAACAAAAAGAATCTCAACAACTTTACAATCAAGATGCTTTAACACACTCCTGTCCATATTATTTTACTTTCAAACTTTCAATATAAAAAAAGGTATATGGTTATATTTAATCTGTTACATTGCCACGTTCCTACAGGAATAGACTCAATACACATGCAGTTATTAGATAAAAAGAGAAAACTGCTTGGGCTCTAAAGATTCCCTGGAGGAGTCACATATTTTCTCCAGTAAAGCCTAAAATGGAACCAAACTCCTACACTGAAACCAATGCATTTTAAATGCCTAAAAGTGTCAAGCAAATATGACCAGCAGATGGTTACTCCAGCACAAAACTGCTTCTGAATGCTGTTTATGTTATGTTTTTTCAAAATACAACTTACATAAGACCTACAAGTCCTCTGGAAAACCATACCTCTTGGATTTCCACACATGGGCCATTGGTAGACTGAAGATTAAAGGCTGTTTAATCTAATCACACTGAGTATCACATAAGAGCAGCTGCCATACAGACTGACTTCAGGAGAGATGACACTGATAGAAGAGACCTATCTACAGATAGTCATATTAGGCATAAAACTATCTGTGTTTTAAGGCAGTCTGCAGGTAGATTGTTTAAAAGCTCAATTTAAATTTGCAGGCCATTATGCCAGGTCAGGGTAATTAAAAGCAGAATGAAGTACCTCAGTCCTCCCAGTTCTTCCCCAGAAATGTGCTTATAATGTCTCTGATGCTGCGGCTAGACATAACTCCTCAAAATTCTTCTAGTGTTAGGATTTTATAGCTTTAATGACACAGGCCTGAAAGCTTAGACACAATGTCAACACAGCATATGGCATACCCCCTTAAAATCTGATAGATGCATGTTTTACCTGTGACTGCCTGCCAAGTAGCCTAGCAAGCCTCCTGCTCCTAATCCAGTCCAAAATCCTGGTCCTGAATGGGCTCCATGATGGGAATGAGTTCCAAAGCTATTGTCATCTTAAACAAAACAAAAATAGGAAACATCAGTTAGTAGCCTAATCCTCAGACCAGCTGTTGCAACAAGATTCTCTCCTGTTAAAGATAATGGAAAATTAGAAAAGCTCTTCCTAATTCCAGTAGATTCTTGATCAAGCTTAACTTGAGAGGCCTCACATTTCAGAAAGCAGGGAAAAACACAGAAACGAACACTGCTTTGAGGAGTTTTATGCTAAAAATCTACTTCCACCCCATCTCACAGCCCTGACATTCACAAAACATGGAAAGTCCCTGCCTGCTGATCTATAAACAGACAATTAAGACTAAAAATAGAAAAGGAAAGGAAGAAAGAATAATCTGAAGGTCACATAGCAGGCCAGAGGCAGACACAGGAGCAGAAATCAAATAGGTAAGACTACAAAGTGAGTAAACCACAAAGACATACAGCTTCTAATCTCACTCAGCACAGCTGCACCATTTGAGTCACAGTGGCTCAGTGTGATGGCTAACATTACTTGTATTGTTCCTGCTAATCCTAGTCTGGGATTTGTTATCAAAAGGCATGTTAACTGCAATCACATTGCAAAGTTTTTATTATGCATGAGTCACCAAGCTTGACAAATACCTTGATGAAACTGCAAGCATATCAAGTAGGTTGTGGGGGAAGGAGAGTCATAGATTTTTTACATGTGACCTGCATAACATGAGGTTCTGAGTCAGAACTGAATGTCTTCCATTTAGAAATAAAAACAGAAGAGACAACCCCAAAGTAGAATAATTTTCTGGTCTAGAGAAAAACACAAATGCAAGAATAAGCTCAACCACAGGCTTAACACATAAGGAAGTATAAAAAGCAAGGAAGATAACATTAGAGGCTCCCTGAAACACGCCCACCTGAACAAGTGGACCAGAGATAATGGAAGTAAAAGTTATAGAAGGTCTAGTTTGTCTTTAAACTGGTATGAAATAATCAGTTTTCAGTCTGCATTGGATTTGATGTTGAATTTCATTTTGAATGCATGGGGAGAAAGATAAACTCTCACTGTGATATATCAGTAATGCTGATTTGACCCAGAAAAAAAAAACTACTTCCTTTACTGTAAAAACAATGTTAATCAGAGATGAACCAACTCATTTGTTCAAAAGCACCGTGACTGAACATTGACTCAGAAAACTGAGTCATTTTTTGCTGAAATATCTAGAGTAAACATGAAGAATCATGTCAAACCACAAACAGAGAGAAAGCAGAATTTTATTAAGATAGGTTGGCTAAACTAGTTTCACAGGACACGCTCTGCATGTTAACAGGATTTAAAATGAGGCAAACTAAATATTAACAGCAATACACAAACATTGCTTTCCATTGCTGTCCGGATTTCCAAAGATTAATACCTTCCTGGGAACACATGGACATACACACTCAGAGATGTGCTTTTGCTCTGCTGCCAGAATATAAGGCAGACATTAAATGCAATGAAATAGTGTAACAATTGGTGCAATTAATCAACAAGGAACAGGACAGAAAAAAACGAAAGTAACTCTTCACTGTTTTGCCTGTGTCCAGTATGACAGAGCCCTGTCTTATGACCAGGGCTCTACTGACTACCACAGTAGTGCCAATGGCAAGTGCCCACACAGGGTCACTGATGCACATGCAGCATAGAAAGACAGCTTGAAATAACTACATGGAAACCAATTTGCAAAGCCAACAGTAATAGAGAAGCAGAATCCCTTTAATTTTCTGCTGCAGGTACATCTGAATGTTTCTGCTGGGCACGCCCTGCACAAGGGTATCCCAAAGAGTTACACTGCACCCTCTGTTGGCCAAGCTGCTTGAGCAAAACTTGAAGAAACCATTAATACGCATTACTAAAATGCAAACCTCTAAGTAAACTTAATCCTTGTTATATATTTTCTTGCTAAAACCCCTTCTCTATCTCACAAAAAAAAAGATTATGTAACTTGTGAGAATATAATTTAAGTTCCAATGCTGTGAGCAGCTTGCACATGCAGAGGGTTAAATCAGTTGGTCAGACACCAGATGAGCAACGTTTATGTTCCTCAGACACTGTGACTGCCTAAGGAAGATCATTTATTAAGTGAAAGAAGTCATCAGTTTTCTGGGAGAAGAAAAAGTGCACCCTTTCCTAGCAGCACCCTTGTCATTGCTTATCTATTGCTTACAACTTCAGATGAAAGGCCCCACGTGAGATTGAGATGAGGTACCTCTAATGCCAGTTCACAGCCACTGTTCTCTGTTCTGAGAACCAAATCTTTCAGCTGCTGGAACTACACTGAAGCACCTGTTAAACAGAGGACTGGTATATGATACTCAACTCCATTAACTGCTTTGTGAATGAAATCAGTGCTGAAAGATCCTTCTGTAAGGTTTCAAAGCACCTCTTTGGAATGGGTTTGCTTCTGGCTGCATAAGACCATTCTCTCTTCCAGATTACCTATGAAAATTATTCTCCCTGTCATAATCCTCCTATTTCACAGGGTATGAAAAGAACACTTGCAGAGCATGGGGAGATGGATTTTCATAGGTTCAAAGGGCAGCTTGCTGCATAGCTGCCCTGAAAGCCTGTGGAAAACCAAGTTCTTATTTTCTCTTTTGAACAAAGAACAGAACACAAAGCTGGCTGCAGGCTCTGCAGCCAAATCAGCAGAGTCAACTGCCAATGCTCTGGTTTTAAGCTGGTCCCACCTGCTCCTACTGCAGATAAAACAGTATAACCCTGCTTGCTCTTTTGAGTACAGAGAACAGGTCAGGGCCCTACCTGTGAAGCTGGACTTAAAGCCAGGAGGAGGAGGTGCCTGCTGACTCTGCCAGAACGGCCTCGCGAATCCATCACTGTCACCGGGACTCTGCTGAGGCTGCTGATTGCTGAGGAAGAACTTGTATACTCCAAAAGCAAGAGCAAGAAGAACTATTACAACAATCGCTCCAGAACCAGAATCAGAAGAATCATGCCTTGACTGATAATAGCTAGAACCAAAGCTTCCAGAGGTCTTCACCTTCCTTTCACCTTCCTCAGTCAGCTCTAGCCTGAACAGCAAACTACAGGAGCCTCTCAAGATGTAAGGATCATCCGGGTAATCGTAGCCTTCACAGCTCACTTCTATGTGTCCAAAGCGGTAGGCTTTGTCCAAGTCTGCTTTGCACTGCCACTGGAAAAATAAACACAATACAAAGTAAAATCTTCTGCTCCAGAGATTAAAATACCTGTCTGCTTCCCCAAATATGCTCTGAAATAAAGCTGTGATTGCTAACAAACTATCTAAGGGGCCACAGGGTATGAAATTTCTGAGCACTTATTTTGAAAAGGAGTAGGAATTTGATGTTAACTAAAGATGATTTTTAAATCCTACAACTTGAAAAAAAATTCTGATCTTTCAGAACACTGAAGAGTTACGACTCTGGAAGATTTTGTTTTTCTTCACTGGACAGGTTTTTAAATATTTCTTCTTTAGATAAAGCAATACTTCTAAAAACATGCTATACCCTGTGCAACAGTTACTTAATAAATGCCTGTCCTGTGTAAACTTGATGGCAGCTACAAAAACACAACATGTGATCCTGAAATCCAGTGAACCCAATTCAGTTTGTGTCCATGCAGAAACCAAAAGAAACTGGGACAGACATCATTAGGCATTCAAATCCAACACTTAAAATCCTACTGCAGACTCTGCAGTTGAATATATGTGGATTCTTCAGCCTCATGTTTCCTTGAGGTGCCTGAACTTACCATCTCTAACTGCAAGTGACACATATTTTGGAGAGGAAACAAAAAAGTAGTAATTTCTAAATAAATAATTCAGGACAGCAGTATCAACTGTCAATTCAAATTTGACTGTTCTTTTACAGTACTGTGTCAGTTTTAACACTCACCTTCAGCCTTGATTCCTGGTTATCTACTGACAGGAGCTTAGGTAACAGCTAACAAAAAGCAGAGCCATGACTACTTCCTGACAAGCACTCACATCCTAAGGTGCAAGAAGAAGTCATGCAAGCCCAAAACTTAGTGTTTAAAAGGTAGAGCTGAAGTGAAGCAACTATTTATAATCCCTTTCCACTCTAATAAAAAATGGAAATCCACACAGCAATATCAATTCCAAGAGCATCCTCTGAGGTTTGCCAGAGTTTGATTTTATAAACCCAAGAACTATTTATTTAAAACCAATGAAGGTTCGCTGTGCACCCTCAAGGATATTTCAAACATATACATACAGTAGTTCCGGAAAATGCAAGCCAAGAAGTATTTAGGTTAAGTTTTAGTCATCAAAGGCCATCTAACAAAAAGCAAACTGAACTGACACCCTAGTTCTTTCCTTCTTCAGAAATTACCGAGTGTAGGGGAAGGTGATTTCATTAAATGTTTAACAAGTTTTAAACAGTTACCTGTACATCATAGCCATCCCAACCTTTGTTGTAACACTGAACCACCTCAGGGACACGGGAACACCCCGCAGTGCCTCCCGTGCACTGCAGCTGCGGGACCGCAGGTGTCCGCCGGGACGTCGTGTACTGCCCTCTGTGGAGAGTGAGCGCCTGTATGTCCCTCAGCAGAACCTTCCCTGAAACGGGGAGCACAAACGTCAGAACCATGGCATTAATTGGGCTGGAAAAGACCTCTGAGATCACCGAGTCCAGCCCATGGCTGAACACCACGTCAACTCGACCATAGCACTAAGTGCCACATGCAGTTTTTCTTTAAACACCTCCAAGGACAGTGACTCCACCACCTCCCTGGGCAGCTCATTCCAATGTGTAATCACGTGAAAAAATTCTTCCTAATGCTTGTCAGCACTTGTCCAGGTTCGTTTCCCCTGGCCACAAGGGCCTCCTCTCAGGACACGACTGGCCATACAGAGACCGAAGCAGTGCCTTGCTTCTCTACGGGAGACAAAGCCGCAGGAAGCACCAGACGCGCAGAGGGAAACAAGGCATTTCCCTCGTTTCCTGCCGAGGCAGCTATGGGCTACTCCTCTTAGGCATATAAGCAGCCCCGACCGCACAGCGGGATGACTGCTGCGGCACAAGCCGCCTTAAAGGGCACCCCAACCCAAACGCCTTCCTGGCGCGGGCCCAGGCACAACCCCTCCTTCCCCCGTGCCGCCGCCGCCAGCCCGGCATAGCTGCGCAGCGCCGGGCCCGTAGGGAGCAGCGGCGGCGCCAGGAGAGGCGACAGGGGCCGCGCTGAGCCCCGTTTACCCCTGCGGGTCTCACCCGGGCGGTCCCAGCCCAGCGCGGGGCCGGCGGCGGCGCAGAGCAGGAGCAGCAGGAGGTGAGCGGTGGCGGCCGCCATGACAGCGCTAAACTACGTCACCGTCCGCCCCGGCGGGGGGAACACAGCGGAAGGGAGGGAGCTTCTCTCTGTGCCACGCCCCCAGAAGTCCGTGGGGCCAATAGGCGGCGAGGGCGCGGCGCTTCCCGCGCTTCGCTTATAGGGCGGGGCCGCCGTCTCGCGACTTTCGCGCGCGCGCGTCACGCGGGCAGGGCGCTCCACCTTCCCGGCCGCGGCTTCCGGTTCCGTGCGGCAGTTCCGGTTCCCGGCGCGCGTCCCTCCGTTGCCGCGCGGCTCGCGGGACAGGCGGCGCCATGGCCGGGATCAAAGGTGCGCGCGGGGGGCGCGGGGCGGCCCTCGCGGGCAGGGGCGGGTGCGGGCCGGAGCCGCCGCGGGAGTCCCCCGTGCCCCTCCCCCCCCGTGTCCCCTGTGCCGGGCGGGCGGCGCTGCGCTGAGACCGCGTTGGTTTGCGGGTCGCGCTCGGTTTTGTACGGCGTGTCGCGCCCTTCATCTGCGGTCCGCTTGTGTTCTCGTTGCAGCCTTGATCAGCCTGTCCTTCGGCGGAGCGGTCGGACTGATGTTCCTGATGCTCGGATGTGCCCTTCCCCAGTACAAGTAACGTGCACTCGCTTCCTGTTCTTTGTATCTTGTTTTGTGTGTCACTACCCCCACAGTGGTTTGGGTTTCGTCATTTCAGAATCACAGAATCGTTAGGTTGGAAGGGACTTCTGGAGATCATCTAGTCCACCCCCCCTGCATACCAAGGCAGTTGTGGACTGAGAAGTCCTCTCTGTGTAGGAGGGGTCTTGGGGTTTGCCTTTGTTTTTTTGCTTCGAAAGATTGGGGTGGGAAAAAAGACCATCCGGGGTTTAACTCACCTTAGAAGTGGTGACAACAAAAGTTAAGCTACCAGGCCTGACTGCAGACTGTTGTTAAAGGGTACACTGCCCTGACATGTCCCAGCTATTGTCTATGGCTGACAAACAAACAGGAACTCCTGAGGTAGGCAGCAAGTCTGTGTTATCCAGGGAAGCATCTGCATTTTCTTTGGCTGCATAGTAGTAGCTGGGCTCTCAGTCAGGTGGAGCTTTTGCTGTGTCCCAGGCAGGTAATGTAGCATCTGGAGTGATTGCAGCTGCTACCTGTACTTTGGGTATGTCCATTCCTATCCTTTAGTTCTCAGGAGATACAAAGTAGCAGACCAAAAGTGCAGGTAGTTATACCTGTGGCTTTGACTTTTTGCAAGTGAATGCTGACTCTACAGAAAATCTCTTAAATTGACTTACTGAATGTTAAATAACATTCAGTAAATAACCTGTTATTGGTTGTGAATTGCAGTTCTCTACATATATGACCATGACATATATAAAACCAGTGCTGGTGACACAAACCCTTGGGAAGGAGATGACTGTGCAGTTGCCCTTCAAACAGTGCAATAAAGTTTTATTGAAACAATGTGCACCTGCATTTGTGTGCCTGAGAAGTCTAGTCTGGTGAGCTGCAAGCAAAAAAAAGAGTGATGCCAAAACAATGGTGTAGTTTTTGTAGGTGTCTGCTGGTTGCATTCAGATTTTAAAAAAAAGTGGAAAAAAATGTCTTGGTTCCCCATGGTGGCTGAGTATTGTCTGAGAATGATGCTCTGTCCCACATGTGTGCACTGAAAGCCTATGGCCAAAATGATGTAAGGGCTCTGCAAAGGTATCTCTGCAATTCTTAAGCACAGCTGACAGGATAAACTTTGGAGTTAAGCTCATCTTGTGAGGTGGCATTGGATTTAGGCTTGCATAGTGAAATGTTGCTTTATGAATATCCTGTTAGTGAGCTCTGCTGCCACTGAGGTCAGCCGAAGCCGCTCACAAACATGGTCTGCTGGATTAATGTCAGCTTGTTCCAAAGCAAAGGATTTGCCTTCTCTGGGTTTGTGTCTGTCTTTCCTGAATGTGGATGCTGGATGGGGAAAATACCTTGTGTTGATTTTAGGAAGGACAGGAAGACAATCGAGTTAACTTAAATTTTTCTTCTCCTTTCTTTTTCAGCCAGTACTGGCCACTGTTTGTTCTGTTTTTTTACATCCTGTCTCCTATCCCGTACTGCATAGCAAGAAGATTAGTAGATGACACAGATGCTACAAGTAATGCCTGCAAGGAGCTAGCAATATTCCTTACAACAGGCATTGTGGTATCAGCATTTGGGCTACCAATAGTGTTTGCAAGAGCAGCACTGGTTAGTAATATTTCAACCTGTGATTGTTTGGTTTTTTTTTCTAGAAAACTTTATTCTTGATGTTTGGGGTTTTTTACTGAAGATAAAGCTCTTGTGCGCTAAACAACTCTTATAATTGCACACTTAAATGTTTGCAGTGGAAACAGAATAATACAGCTCAGACGGTCAGTCTGAGTGCCTCACACCCTCACTCTCCCTGGAAAACATCCACCTCCTTTTTTGTTGCTGGCATATCTGCTGGTGTTTTGAAGACCTTAAATAAATGTCTGTTTAAAAAAGTCTTACAGAGTAGTTGGCAATATAACTGGGCCGTAGATGTGTTTGATGCTGTAACCTAGCCCTACTTTATACACCAAAACAGCTGTGCCTGCTAGCCAACACTTTGAGTATGGATAGAAAAAACTTGTGCTGCTTGGCTGGCTGTGAATTGATCAAGTAATTTTAGGTAAACCCAGCCATCTCGGTGTAACCACAAATAACGATATAACCTTATTGCATCATGGGCACGTTACTGAACTTTGTCTAGAATGGGACAGCAAGATGTTGCCTTTTGTCTTGTCAGTATTCAGTTCCAAATGTGTCTAACTAAATTCCCCTTGTTCACAGATTTACTGGGGCGCGTGCGCACTTGTTCTTACAGGGAATACAGTCATCTTTGCCACAATCCTAGGATTTTTCTTGGTCTTTGGCAGCAATGACGACTTCAGCTGGCAGCAGTGGTGAAAGGAAGATAAGAGAACTATCACAGGCATCTTGTCATGCAGTGGCCATCCATACAAATGAGAGAATGGGCAATAAAGAGAAGTAGCGTAGCAAGCCTCTTGAGTATTCTAGATGCTCCTTTTCACGTTGTTCGTTCTGAGTGTACTACTGTTACTGACAGGGTTTATATGTTTTTATGAAGTGAAGAGATTATTGATTTCATTTTTACCTATGGTATGTTTTTAGATGCTCTCTTGGTTTAAAATTGTCATTCTTCTGTCTGGTGTTTTATGTGAAGCTTTAAATCAGGAACAAGAACATTTAAACATGGTTTCAAAGAAGATTTAAAGTTGGGGTTTTTGGTTGGTTTTTTGGTTGTTTTTTTTATTTAAGCTAAGCATTAGTACTATGTTTCAGTTTTAATTTTTTTTAAATACCAGGATTAAATTATACACAAGCTGATTGGAGGTAAGAGATTGTCCACCACCACTGTCAATTTCCAAATCAACAGATTGTTGCTATATTGTAGCTATATTTTTAGAGGCAAGGCGGGTTGGAAAGTACCGGTTGCAGATTTTCTTCTGCCCATACCTCATACCGGGTGATGAATGTTGATAGCCTTCATTTCAGGACAAGGCTGAGGAGCAGGTAGAGTTATTTGGGAGAAAAGTCCTAAATTTTAACACTGCTAGCCCTCTTACCTGCTTTGTTATTGATTCTGTGGATGTGACATTCAAATGCTCTGTAAATGTATTGATGCTGACATACATAACTAAAGTGTATTGTACGGGAAGGGAAAATGATGTTTAAATTCCATTTTTTAAAAAAAGTATCTTTTGAACTCTTTCTATTTATAAGTATTGTATGGTTTTGAACTTTTATGTCAAGTTTTTACCACAAAGATGGTAAAATGTTCATTTATGGAACTACTGGTCTATGTTAATTTGAAGCATATACAAAGCTATTTCCTCCTCCCCCTTTTTAATTTATTTTATACATAGTATATATATATATAATAAAACAGCTTTTAAAATGTAGATTAAAACTTTGTGTTAAACCTGCCTAAGAATGATTCCCCCCCCCGCTTTTTTTTTTTCCCCTCACAATGCGGTTGAGTGACTTTTTTGGAAGTCACTGGCTGAACTGATTTCACTTGACTCTTTTTAAGTTCTTATGCACTATTGGTTGATAGGATTTAATGTTATGTCTGTAACTGTAGCTTGTGTTCTGTAAGATCGCACATGTAGCTTCAGATATTTAAGACAAGTTTTATGCATACCTCTCAATTGTCTGGATTTTTCATTTGAAGAAATCTGCCATTAGACATTCCATCACAACACAGTTGATGAGTACCACATAACCAGGTTTGACTGTACCACATGCAGTGATGAACTTGACCAAACATACTTCTAAATGGTATTTTTCAATTCTTTAAAAAAAGTCTAAGAATCTTAACCATGCGTAATTAAAAGCTGACAGTTGCTTAGGTTTTGCTTAACAGTGTGAAAAGGCACAGAACTGCAGGTTTTGGCTGTAGAATTTGTGTGCAGATGCAAAGTATAAAGCTTGAATATATGTATATATTCATATTTGTATATGAATGTCTGCAAGGTTTGATAGTAACGGTAGCGACTTGCATGATGTGCTCAAGGAACTGAAACCGGCAGGTGGGGACAGCAGGGGTGTCACTGCCTATGTGTTCTGCTTTGTTAATGTCTTGTGGGTAAAACAAGAGCTCAATTTTGTCAGTGCTGGTAGAGGAACAAGTAGGTGCCAAGGCTCTAGTGCAGAAGCCAGTGCATAGCAGAGGGTGTTTCAGCCATAAGTAAGGGGTTCACCAGACTGCCTGCGATGGTGGCATTTGGAGCTGCAAGAGGGCTGTAGGGTCACGTGTTTCATCCCTTCTTTCATCCCCTCTGCCACTGCAATGGAGGCAGAAAATCTTCCAAACCAGTGGCGAAAGTTGCAGTCCTTTGCAGTCCTTGCAAAGGAGGAATGTTTAGGACATGTACCAATCTGAATCTGTTACCAACTCCTTTTTCATGGTCAGGAACTGTTTTCTCCTTCACTCCTGAAGCCTGCTTCTCCTTATGATGCTACCCTCTGGATCACTGGCCACGGAGCTGACTGTGTATGTATTGGTGGTGCATTTTTTTGTTTGTTAATTGCATTACAGCACTACCTTCTTTGCTTGCACACCAAGTACAGGCAGTATTGCTCTGATTTGTGAGCTAGACACTTGAGAGGTATAATCCTTCCATATAATATGCACTGAGATAGCATTGCCATCCTTCTAGAGGGAAAAACTTTGAGCGATAAAAATTTTAAATGGCGATCTTTAGTTCTGTATGTTTAATCAAAAATACTCTAATAAAAGGAGTATTTTGTTTAACGTATGAATTGGTTTTTCTTTTTCATTTCTTTAATGTGATTGTCATTCCTGTGGCAGAGATGACACCAGATTGCTCACTAGTCCTTCAGAGTGAGTATTCATGTCATTTACCTGGGGCTGCTCTATAAAGAGAGGCTCGAGTGTCCAGTGCTGTACTAGTTGCACTGAGCTGGCTTTGCTGGTTGTATCTCACACCTGGAGTTTTATCTCAAGTTTGTGTTTGAAGGCCAAATCCTGATATGTTGCTGGAATTATACAAAGTAATGGCCACCCTTACTCTCTGATGTATTTATAACTTTACAATTTTTATTTAAAAAAACCCCATCCCTTGTGATATTTGTAATGATATGTGGCATTTCTGAAATTTGAAAAGTGATGTCAGTCTTTAACAGAAGAAAGTAATGGGAATTGATGGAAAATCTTTTTGGGGTGAGCCATCATCCCCTTCCCTCTCTTGACACACACTCACTTTGGTCATATCTGTTGATTTTTTTTTTTCTGTTTGTTTATTCTAAGAGGGGAAAAAGGTTGGTTAAAATATTAACTGCATTTCTTAAGTCAAAACATTGGAAGAGGAGCGAGGTAATTTGGCAATAACTAAGGTACTACGGCTGCACACAGTTTTTTCATGAAATCAAAATAAATCAGAGAAAATACTGAGTTGGAAGGGACTCACAAGTATGGTCAAGTCCAACTCCTGGCCCTGTGCAGGACACCCCAAGAATCACATCATGTGCCTGAGAGTGTCATCCAGATGCTTCTTGAACTCAGACGGGCTTAGTGCTGTGACCACTTCCACTGCCCAACCATGCTCTGGGTGAAAAACTTTTTCTTAATATCCTACCTAAACCTCACCTGACTCAGCTTCGGGCCATTCCCTCAGGTCCTGTCACTGGTTACCACAGAGAAGAGATCAGTGTCTGCACCTCCTCTTCCTTCCCCTCACAAGGAAGTTGTAACTGCAATGAGGTCTCCCCTCAGTCTCCTCCAGGCTGAACAGACCAAGTGCCCTCAGCCACTCCTCCCATGGCCTTCCCTCAAGGCCCTTCACCATTTTCGTTGCCCTCCTTTGGATGCTCTCTAAGAGCTTAACATCTTTCTTATATTGTGACACCCAAAACTGCACACAATATTCAAGGTGAGGCCGCCCCAGTGCAGAGCAGAGCAGGACAATCCCCTCCCTCGACCAGCTGGCTATGCTTTGCCTGATGCCCCCCAGGACACGGTTGGCCCTCCTGGCTGCCAGGGCACAGCTGACTCAGATTCAACTTGCCATCGACCAGGACCTCCAGGTCCCTTCCCACTGCTCTCCAGCCTGTCGTTCCCTAATCTGTCCGTACATTCAGGGTCGCCCTGTCCCAGCTGCAGAATCCGGCACTTGCCCTCCTTGTTGAACTTCACGCTCGCGATGTTGCACGGAAGAGCAGGAAGCGAACATCACTCCCGTGCACCAGCTCGGCGGGTCAACCCCTCGGTGCCCACTGCCCGCCGCTGGGCGGGAGGCGGGCGGGCTGAGGGCGGCGGGGGGCGGGGCTGGGGGCGGGGCTGTCAGGAGGTGACGCGCGGCGGGGGGCGGGGCCCCGCTCGGCTGTTCCGGTTCCGGCGCAGCCCCCGCCCCCGCGACGTGTGTCTAGTCCCGGTCCCAAGATGGCGGCGGCAGCGGGGCCGGCGGCGGCGGCAGGGCTGTGGAGCGAGGTGAACCGCTGCGGGCAGAACGGCGACTTCGCCCGCGCCCTCAAGTCCGTCAACAAGAGTGAGTGCGGGCGGTAGTACCGCCCTGCGGATCGCCGGTCCCTGCCGGGGCGGGCTTGGCCTGGTGCAGGGGCGCTGTCGTGTGGCGGGGAACGAGGGCTGTCCGTCCGTAGGCTTCGTGCCGGGAGCAGGGCAGCGGGCAAAGGCCCCAGCGGGTCCGACTGTGCTGGGGAAGAGGCGAGATGGGCAGCCGTGACCAGCAGGTGCTTCTGTTGCATCGCATGCATCCCTTGGTGTGATCCAAAGCCTCGGAGCTGCTCGTGGGGTTTCCTTCTGTTTTGATCGTGGGGGAAAGGAGTGCTTTTCCCCTGGGAACTGGAGGAGTGGTGTACTTATGGACTGACTGGCTTGGGAGCGATAACTTGCTTGGGGCTGAGAGTCCACGTTGGGTTGTGGTTTTTTGATGGTTTGGCATCCAAAATGGGATTGCTATATAAGGCATGTAATGGTTAAAAGTTCTGTCTTTGCTGCTTGTGCAGAGTAGGGACTCCTCTCCTCTCCTGGCAGAGCTGGGATCACATGAAAAAATCAAATAGCAAAACCTGTGTCTCTCTCCTAGTTCTACTTCCCTGTTTACCAGTGGCAGAAAGTGTTAGTGTGTAAAGTGACTCCCTATCTAGAGCCACACTGTTCTTCTGTACTAGCTGTTGTCCTTCCTCAGTATGCTTTACGTGGCACTCAGGCCTTGGCACTGTGTTCTCTGCCTGAAAGTGAAATGCCAGTGAAAGGTTTGTCCAGGTGTTTGTCCAGCTCCTTTGGTGCAGCTCTGTTCCAGACATGTTAGCACAGTGGTTACTTAGGGTAATTCCAGTATTTATGCTCAATTCTTTTATGAACCAAAGTAAGCCATGCCTTTTAAATTGTCATGACCGCTCTCTGGGGTGGGTTTTTGCACCTATAACAACACGTGGCTCTTACAAAGCCTTGGTGTGTTTTATAGTGAGTTGGATCATTGTATTGAAACTGATTTCCCCTGCAGTACTGCAGATCAGCAAAGACGACGTGACTGCCCTTCAGTGTAAAGTAGTGTGTCTTATCCAGAATGGGAACTTCAAGGAAGCTCTCAGCATAATCAATACCCACACTAAAGTGTTAACCAGGTGAGTTGTGTTTTGCTGTGTTCTACAAAATATGAAACCCTAAGTCCTTGAGAAGCTGCTGCAGCTTCAGTGGAGGGGACTGATAAGGCAGCAAAATAAAGTGCAGAGACATTGGGATTGGTCTTCTCAGTGAAACTCTGGTTTTTTATGGGTCTGGGTGAGTTTGAGGCAGTCTAACATCTTGCTCTCATTATTGAAGGGACTGTCCCTGATGTACCTCTCAACCACCTCCATGTGCTGATGCTGCCTGTTGGTGTGGCTGAGTATCACAGCTGATACAAGGGAAGGGGACAGATCTCAGTGGGAGTGAGGAGAGAAGGGAAAAACCTTTGCCAGTGGCAGCGAACTGTTGGCTTTGCTTGGCTATCTCACCATACTGCTCCTTGGTGTCCTTTTCTTTGCCAGCCTGAAGGTACTGCCTCAGCCTTTGTGGTGGTGCCAGCCCTTTGTGCATCCTCTCAAAATCAGGACCTTGGAGACAAGTCTGAGGACAAGTCAAGCTTCTCATTTGAGTCATTAAGAAGACTGATTTCCTTCCTAATAAGGATGCTCTTTATGCAACAAGTAGGATGCAAATTTCTACCCAAGAACTGCCTGGCAGCAAAATTTTTGTATTTCAGATACTGCTTTTATTAAGGAACTTCCCAGAAAAGTGTGTTGAAGTATCACTGTGATGAAATATGCCATCATTTATGTTCACATCTGAATAATTACCTTATTCACTAATTCCTTCTTTCCTGGGACAAAAGGGGTTTAATTCAAGTTTTTTAGCTTAATTTTTAATTATATGGTAAGGAGGAGGAATATTTTCTTTAAATCCAACTGGCTTCAGAGTTTTTCCTATAATTTCTTTAGCCTCATTCTGCTATGTGTCTGTCTCTGTCCTGCAGAGCAGGAAAGTGGTGGTTCTTTCTCTGTCTTGAAGTTGTCCCGTCCTGTGCTGAGGGTGGCCCACTGCTTTTCTTTAATTCTGAATGCCATTACTTTGTTTTCAAACTTCCTTAATACTCAGTTGAATCGAGATAATTTTAAATAGGCAAAGAAAAGCTGATAGCAAATGGCCCCAGGCATGAACTAAAGGAATCACTAATTAACTTTCCTTTGGCTTTTTTGGGAATGCTTCCCTGCTGGTGTGAGCTTGCTTTGAAGCCCATTTTATGTTAGCAAACCTTTTTGCTGCAGTTCTGCTGCGCTGATGTTTCAGAATAGGTTAATGTTATGTTTGTCTTCATATCAGTCTGTAAGAGAGATTTGTATTTTATACCTTTTCCTTCCTCTCTCTGTGTGAGTAAATTGTCTTTAAAAATTTGCAGTAACAACCTTTTGTTGTAATGATACACCTTCTCCTTAAGAAAGAGTCATGGAATGAGGTTTGGTATTGTTCCACCTTTTAAGCATTTAATTAGCATAATCAGTAGGAGGTGGGGGCGGAGAGGATTTGGAATGCTGTTTGTCTGGAGACGCCATTAAAAAGGAACCTCTTTTTAGGTGAAGTTTTGATATGCTTTCTCTGTTGAACACAAAGTAGGTTTAAGGTACTTTCAGTGCTCAACGGATACATAATTCAGTAATCTGGGATCATGTGTTTGGATTTTGGGTTACGTAGCAGTCTGAGACTAATTAGGGCTGATTAAACAAGTGTGCTTATGTGGGTGAATGCTTTTGAATGCAAACTACAGTGCATGCTGTCAGCCTTTGTCTTGTCCTTGCAGTGACATTATTGCCTTTGAGAAGGCCTACTGTGAATACAGGTTGAATCGTATTGAAAGTGCTCTCAAGACCATTCAGAGTGCCAGTCAGCAGACAGACAAGCTGAAGGAGCTTTATGGACAAGTGGTAATTACAAGCTTTCCTTCCTGGTGGGAGTTTCATATGCTGGATGCCTTGTCCCTCCTCTAATGGGGGGCAAGTATGGGGACAGAATTTCCTTCTCTGCCTTGAAGGTAAGGGCAGGTACAGTTCCAACTGCTCAAACTTCTGTGGAGCTTCAGGTGGCTTTGCTGGAGGGAGACTCATCGTTTTATCCCCACTAAACCAAAGCGATTTGTGACTCCCACTCCCTTCCTGGGTCTGGCCTGGTATTAGCCATATGGCTGAGGATGGAAGAGATCTGATGGGATTTGTTTGTGGTTGAGCTGTTTGTCCAGGAATGGTTTGTGGGACCTGACATCTCGGGCATTAAAAGTGAAGCAGGAAAGAAGTTATGTTGTTTTCTCTCATTTCTCCCCGGTTGATCAGAACAGTTTTGTGAAGAATTCTCTCAGCTGCATGAAAGACCATTCATTTAATTTCTTTCTTAGAGAGGCGATCTAATTTGGAAGAAGGCTGTTTGAGGACAAAACTGTGTAAACTGCTGCTTTTAAAGAAGCTGTTTTAGGAGTAAGAGCTGTGTCATTTTTTGCAGGTATCTGGTGTCATTGCTTGAGTCCTTGCAAATATAATCTATATAGTTTGCCCTTAAAGGTAGATGCAATATTAGTCATGTTCAGCATATGATGCTCTGCTGCCCCTGTCCATGGGGAGGGAGGAAGGAGGCTGTAGTTACCAGCATGCCCAGGAAAATACTGTTCTGAATGCTAATCCCTTCCCTTTCACAGTTGTACAGACTGGAGCGTTACGATGATTGTCTGGCTGCATACAGGGATCTCATCCGCAACTCCCAGGATGAGTATGAGGAAGAGAGAAAAACCAACCTCTCTGCTGTTGTGGCAGCACAAAGCACATGGGAGAAGGTGGTGCCAGTAAGTGAGTATGTGTGTCTATGTGTGTGAGAGTGAGAGCCAAGGAGTAAAGGATATGGAATTATAGATACTGAACAGGATAGAAATGTGTTCCTGTCTCTTAATGACTTCTGAACGTACTGAAAATCAGCTAGTGGCTTTTCCTCTATGGAGGAATAAATGCTGTTATTGATCATGAGTTATACTTCACCTTTGATCTCTAGGAGACTTGTAGATGTTACAGCAGAGCAGAAAGTAGATCTCTCTGAGCCTGCATTGGGCAGAACATCTGTGGTGACTAGCACTTTCCTCTCTCATTACCTTCTTGCCCAGGGTAAAAGCTAACTTCTTGGATCACCCAGCCATGCTTGGGAATATTTTTGTTAATGAACAGTGCAGATTGTAATGTTCACATCTGTTTGGAAATATTTGTCCTTCAAGGTGTCCATAGCGTGCTCAGCTTTCTGATCAGCACTGTAGATCCACTTTCTAACTCTGTAGAGCAGCAGTTTTGCCCTCTTGCAGCAGTCTAAGTAGTCCCCAAGTTCAGGGTGGAGTTTCCTTGCTGCCTTGTCAGTTACCTCTGACTCTGTACTATGTGAGGGAAGGTCCTTTGCACTGCGACTTACTTGCCAGGCGTGTGCCCTGTTAAAATTGCCTCTTAAATTTATTGTGCAAGGATTAATTTAAGTGTACGTGAAAACTATAATTTGTGTCTGTTGTTTGTCAAATCTGTACAGATCAGTTGGCATTTATTGAATGTTACATTTGCTTTTCATTGTAGGAGGATTTGGGCCTTCGAGAAGCTACCTACGAGCTGTGTTATAACAGTGCATGTGCATTGATTGGGCAAGGAAAGTTGAATGAAGCAATGAAAAAACTACAGAAAGCAGAAGGTAAAAACATGGTGAGGTGAGAGGGAAGGTTTGTGTGATAGGAGCAGTTGCTCTCTGTAGACGCAAATCAGAGGAAAAGAGGCTTTGGAAATTTAAAAACTGGCCAGCATCAGGATTTGTTTTAAGTTCCTGACACAACTGGTGTTTTTGTAGAAATGTTCCTCTGCATCTCTTTTCCAGAACTGTGCAGCATGTACCATCTCCTAGCTTTCTTGCAACCCCCTGATTTGTGTTCAATAACTTTGTGCAGTTTTTTAAAGTAGGAAGTAGATGTGAGTGTAATCTCTTATAAACATGAGATGTCTCATCTATTCTAACTCCTAAATTTGTTAGTATGAGTGTATATTTAAACATATGCTATAAAAATTAAAAATACTTCTTGGTATGAATTAGGTATGAAATTAATGTAAGCTGATAAATGAGCTTTTTTTGCAAAGAGGATTTTTTTCTATGGGGTGGAAGAGGGATTTTATGTGTTAAAAAAAAAAAGGTGAGGGTGGGAACTAGGAAGGACTAGTTTCTGTCTGATCTAGTTGCTCTTGCAGATAAATAGGTCAGTTCTGTCCCAGTTTTGATGAAGAACCTATATGCTTTGACAGGCGTCCTTTGGAGAGCAAACAAGCGATGTTCTGGTGAGGTATATATGAGAAAGTTAAGAAGCGACTAGTGTGGGTTCTGAAAACTAACAGAATTGCTGCCCCATAAAGGGTGATGTAATCTCAATATTGCAGGCTTGTAGCACTTAAAATAACTCCCAAGATGGTGTGCAGTTGTAGCTGAGTGATCTTTATGGAAAAGATCAGGAGCTAGGTGTAAGGAAATTTGCTCAGGAGAGAAAATGAGCATATGACTCTGCTCTCAGAAGGCATCTCTGGGAGGGACAGTATCTCATGCTCAGTCCCATCCATCATCAAACTTGCAGTCTCCTCTGTCCTTGTAGTGCTGCAGAAGTTTCAGCAATACACAAAAAAAGTTATCTATTTCTCCATGCTTCTAGCCTTTTCCCCCCCCCCCAAAGCCTTCTAAATTGTGTTTTTCAATTTGTTTTTCCTTCTAGAGCTGTGTCGCCAATCGCTGTCAGAAGACTCTGTAAGTTCTTGATGTTCTGGAGAGTGTTTGCTTTGTGCCATGTGGTCACAAAGTGCAGAGAGCCAGAGGAGAGCCAGTGCTGCTCTGCTGGGACCAGCTTATGAGGCTGGGGCAGCGATCGTGGCTGTTGCAGAAGGGTAGCAAACACTGCAAGCTGTTTGTGACTGTATTCCTTGCAGAGTTGCCTGTGCTGGTGCAGGTAGGATGGGTACAGGTTGTCTGAAAGCTCCCTGTAACCTACTCCTGCTATGGATGAACACGCTGAGTGGGTGGTGAGAAAGAGGAAATTTGTAATCAGTCACTGGTTTGAGCAAATTCAGCACACAAGAGAATTTTCAGGTTCTCACAGGAGTAGGTGAAGTTTTCTTTTCTCCCAGTTTAACCCACATATGCTTCTGTTTGTGCTGTGGCTACGACCTTCATCTGTAGTAGCTGAAGTACTTTGCTGCTAATACTGCCCAAGAACACTCATAGACATTTGCCAGCAGACAGAAGCCAGGGTAAGAGAGGTGACATAGCAGCATTTTTACTTTGATTTTTCTTCAGGATGTGACAGAGGAAGACATTGAGGCTGAGCTGGCTATTATTCATGGTCAGATGGCTTATATCATGCAACTGCAGGGTCGTACAGAGGATGCTTTACAGCTCTACAATCAAATAATCAAGTTGAAGTAAGGGGTTTTTTTAAAAACAAACGCTCAACCTCCCATCTGTAGAGAGACTGCTGTTTAATAACAGTATGCTTTCTGCTTTTCTTGTCTGCAGGCCAACAGATGTAGGACTTCTTGCTGTCATTGCAAATAACATCATCACAATTAACAAGGTATAGAATTAGCTTACTGCTTTCGATGCAGTTACTCAGCTTGCTTCTCTGCTTTTGTGGAGAGAGGGGGGATAAATGGAAAAGTTTTTTCCTAAATAGTAGTTAAATTTCAGACCCAGAGGCCTTTTATTCTTCAAGGAATATTGTGAAATCTTCTCATGATGTGCAATTTCCCTAGGACCAAAATGTCTTTGACTCAAAGAAAAAGGTGAAGCTGACCAATGCAGAGGGTGTCGAGCATAAACTCTCCAAGAAACAGCTCCAGGCGATTGAATTCAACAAAGCTTTGCTGGCAATGTACACTAACCAGGTAGGGGAAGCTGATGAGCAGTAAGTAGCTACAGATTTACTCCACAGGAGTTTGACTGGGAGATGCAGCTTTCTCTGTCAGAAGACAAGACCACTTGGTTTAGGCACATAACTGAGCAGAAAAATAAAATCATCCCTAAAAGCACAACTGGTTGACTGTTTAGTGACTTGAGTATTGCTGTAGGGAGAACTGTGTGGAGATTACTAGAAGATAAAAGCGATATGAGTGGTCTTAGATGCACCTGAAGTGCCACTAGGAGGACTTGTTCTTGGCTCTGTGTACTCGTTTCAGGGAAGTCATCACAAGCATATCTTAGGTACTGCAGGTATGTTAGCCCTGTGTTAGATGTTTGCAGAGGTTGAGATAAGTGTATTCTCTCTTCCCACTCCTCAGGCAGATCAGTGCCGCAAGCTGTCAGCAAGCCTGCAGTCGCAGAGCCCTGAGCATCTGCTCCCTGTGCTTATCCAGGCAGCCCAACTGTGTCGTGAGAAGCAGCATGCAAAGGCTGTGGCACTTCTGCAGGTAGGTTAAAAGGAAGTTTTGCCAAGCTCCATTTAAACTTGTGCTTTGTGTTCTCCTTTGCTGTTTTCCCTTAGTTTGTTTTGTTTGGTTTAAATTTCCAGGGGTATCTGACTGCTTATTTTGGTTTGGTTTAATGCTGTTGGAAGGCCTTCACACTCAACTGAACAATGCTGCTTTTAAAGGGAAATAGTTCCCTTACACCTCTGATTCTTATGCTTAGGAAGCTGTAGTACACTTCTAGGGTAAGCAGTAGTCTTTGCTGCTCTGCTTACAAGCATTTGCAACACCCTTCTTTTTGGAGGAAATGAGTGGCTTGGGACAGAAATCTGAAAGGACAGTGGCTCACTGGCACCTCTTCTGCTGTGTGCTGAAGCCTGCCTGTGCCAGAAAACTTCCCTTGGCTCTTGCCAGCTTGCCGTGACTGAGCATGAGATATGATTCACCAAAGCAACAGTCTCGTGCCCACACACAAGTTGAATTGTTCTTTCTTCTGACTCTCAGGACTTTGCAGACCAGCACCCTGCCAATGCAGCTGAGATCAAGCTGACGATGGCCCAGCTAAAAATTGCTCAAGGTATTAATTGTCCTTCTTTGTTGGGAAGTGTCTGTACATGATAATGCTAAAAGGGATGAGAAAAACAGACTTCAGGGCAATCTTTGCTGCAGTCACTGTTGTGACAGAGGTGTGGAGCAGAGGTGCTTTCAGTCAGGTAATATATATACATGGCTCTGGCAGGATAGTGCTTATAGCTTAATGGCCAGATATGCAGGCTCCACAGATCACTGCCAGAGATGCCCACAGTCTTTGTGAATAATAGGGGGCAGGAATCTCTTCTGGGGCAGGATAATCTCGGGAGCAGTGTGCGGCTCCCTAATGGTACCATTCCTGTGTACAGTCAAGCAGCACAGAGTTGCACCTGGAAGAGAAGACCCTGCTTGCAAAAGCTTGCTCCTGAACCCTTGTGGAATGTGGCAAGGGCCGAAATGTCCATTGTGTGGAGGCCTGTCCTTAACTCTGGAAAGGGGGAGATGATCTGAGAAGGGGAAATCGTTCTGTCCTCGTTGTTTACCTTTGGCTCGAAGTTCTCTGCTGGGATGAAGTATTGCCATGCCACTCAGAGTGTGTTCTTCCCTATCTCTCTTCTAGGCAGTGTCACCAAAGCCTGCATGATCCTGAGGAGCATAGAAGAACTGCAGCACAAGCCTGGTATGGTAAGCAAAACTCAGTCTAAACTGCGTGAGGTTTTTCCCTTGTAGGACAGCTTTGCACTGCCTGCTCCTTTTTGCCTCTTCCCTGTGGTTTTCACTTGACCTGAGTGTTTACAGGGATTTTGAGCCCATCTTCCTTGTGTTGGACAAAGGTGGGATTATAACTTGCATCAGGTAGCCTGAACTTAGCCAAAGAAGTACTCTGCCTGTCAGCAGGGATGCTCTCTGCCTATGTTCCCACTCCCTCATAGTCTCTGAGACCTGCATGTTGCCTGGATTTACTTGCATAACATGACTGGAGCAACTCCTTCCCTGGTATGTACTATGAAGCAGCTTTAGGACAACAGGCCTTAGGGAGAAAGTGCCATATGTTTCATCCCCACAGCATCACCCCAGACTGCATGCATATCCACATGTGGTATCCAGGAAAGCTTGATGACCTTGTAAGTGCTCGTGTGCTCAGCATAAGCATCTTGAGCAGGGGCTGACAGTTGTGGGTCTGCTCCAATTGCAAGGGCGAATGATCAAAGTAATTTGTAGGGGCAGTTAACAATAGCAGCTCCTTGCCCTGGGTCACCTCTGGTTGTGACTGGGATGTAGGCAGACAGATGGTGTCTGTATCATCTCTCATCTTTTTTCATGGCTCTTGGAATAGAGAACAAAGGAAGAAAAAGGGTTTCTAATGAAACTGTGTCCAGTGGTAAGCAGATAAAGTGGCAAGACAAGAACATTTGTTCAGTGGATGCAGTTGTAGGCTTGTACCATAGGAGAAAGATGGTAGGGATGTTTTTTGGGGAGGAACCTGGGTAGGAAGATCTGGCCTGTGTATCCTGCCTGTTACCACAGCTGTTTTTTAGGGACAGAGCAGAAAGCTCACATTGACTCTGCTTTTGGGAAATCCTATCATTTAACTGCTGACCCCAGGCTATAAACAACTTGCATGAAGATCTGTATGCTGCTCTTGAATGTTTGCAGGTGTCTGCGTTGGTGACAATGTACAGTCATGAAGAGGATATTGACAGTGCAATTGAGGTCTTCACACAGGCTATCCAGTGGTATCAGCAATTCCAGGCAAGTCAGACCAGAGAAGCTAATGTGCAAGGATGTGTCCCAGTCTTTTCTAGCTAGTCCAACTCAGGTTTTCATGTTGGTGCATAGCCCAGCAGCTATCCAGTTGGAGTTATGGAGGCCTGTGAGCTCCTGTTTTGTGAACATTTGTTTATCACTGTTACATTATTTTAGATGTTTTGCAAACAGGGAGCAGCAGCTCCTGTCACATTAGGAGAGTGGTGGCAATGGATGCCCGAATGTAGCAATCAGGGCTTCTCCCTGATGAGACAGCATGGTGGAGCAGCAAGCTGCCTTGTCCCAGGCAGTTCTGCCTCATATCCCAGAGTGCAAAGGCCGTCTATTTTCTGCATTATAGGATGCTAACTCAGTTCTCCTTGACCAGCTCTCAGGGGCATTAAAGCCAGCTAGAGCTGGGCTTCATGCTGTGATAATAAGGAACTAATTATGGCTGCTGTGTCTTTCAGCCAAAGTCTCCTGTCCATTTGTCACTGATAAGGGAAGCTGCCAACTTCAAACTAAAGCATGGCAGGAAGAAGGAAGCAATCAGCGACTTGGAAGAGCTCTGGAAGTGAGTTGGGTGGTTGCTGAGCAGCAGGTCTCAACCCAGAGTCCTCTGCAAGCTGTCTGGTGGCAGGCAGTATCTGCAACAATTTTTGTTAACTGGTAGCCATTCTTTAGAGTTGCTTCTGCACGGGGGCCTCAATGCAAAGCCATATTTTGGAAGGAGGAGAGAGAATTCATTTGATCTATAGTTGATGTTCACTTGAAAACCTGGTAGACTTGTCCCAGAGGCCTCTTGTGTACAGCAAAGATTGCTTTGGGGACTGGGATGCACAATTTTTTCTTGGATGTTTAGGTTTTAGTTTTTATTGTGCACTTGATGGGATTTTGGGGGCTAGGGGAACTGTTAACTTGCCTTTGCTACTGGGTTTTTCATCTTTCATTGGATGTTTCATGACACTGTGGGGTTGTCTGCACCTCCCTTTGTCCACACTAGTGATGTTTGGTGATGTGCTGTGGAGGAGACCACAGGCTGATATGCCTGTCCCCACAGACAGCAGCTGTGCTGCAGCAGCAAGCTCTTGCATGGTGATACCAGTCTTTGGGATCAGTAACATTGGTAACTTGGTCCTTTTCTGTTTTGTCTTTTTTTTCCCCTACAAAGGCAAAACCCAAAAGATGTGCATACTCTGGCACAGCTCATCTCTGCCTATTCCCTGGTTGACCCTGAAAAAGCTAAAGTGTATCCTTTTGATGGTGGTATCAGACCAAAGAAAGAGGTATTTGGGCACTGCTCACTTGAATTTTCAGCTGTGTGGGGACTTCAGACTCACTCTCGCCTGAAGAAAGGCAAGGAACATCTCCAGAACAGCAACATATCCAGGTCAAGTTGTCTGGAGCTACATTATTTCCCTAACTGGCTTGATTACAATGAGATCTCCGACCCCTTTTGTCTTTGGCTGCATTTTCTTTGAGAATTGATAACTTAAGACTCAGTGGAACAAAAAATAGAACACCTCCATCCTTCCGGTTGGAATCTTAAACCTGTGGTAGTAATGCAGGACTGTGCCTGATAAAATATGACTAAGGTCTCACTCACCCAAAATAGGGTTCACATACTGCGTTTGTCACATGAGCTGCATTTGGGTGAAGTTGCTCCTTCTGTCCCCATATTAAAGAGGGAAAAATAAGGCAGATGGCAATTAAGAAGCTCATCCCAACTGGTGTAAGAACCTGGTGAGAGAGACAGAACTAACCCAGTAGGCCTGTCTGGTGTCTGCATTGTTAACAGACAGAATTTATTCAAGCTGAAGTTGCCTCTTGCTGTCTGGAAAAAACCTGGGTCTTTATGCTTGCTCGTTTGCATCCCTGAACTTTTCCCTTGCAGTCTTAGCAAACACTTGCCTTCCTCAGACACCATGTCACTGAAAGTAGATGTCGATGCGCTGGAGAACTCCCATGGAGCAACCTATGTTCGGAAGAAAGCTGGGAAGCTCACTGGAGACAACCAGCAGAAGGAGCAAGGGTAAAGCAGGCTCTGGTGCATCCTTCTTTGGGGTGGCACGGGAACCACACCTGGTGTGGTGGTGGCATAGCTTCGGAAGGCACACTGGTGAAAAGGGAGCCTGTTGTTTAACTGCAAGAAGTTTCATGTAGCAGCAGACCAAGTTCTTAGAGAGATGGTTTAGCTTCTTCCAGAGCTAGTTTTCAGTTGATTTGTCTGCTCTGTCCATGCTGTGTCACAATGTCTGTTCCCCTTCTTGCTTTTCAGACAAGGGGAAGTGAAGAAGAAGAAGAAAAAAAAGAAGGGTAAGTTGCATTTCCTAGCTGTTGACATAGCACAGCTCCAGGGAGCTCTCCAGATTGTTTCTTCAAATAGCCAGCCTCCAGCTCCCCAGGAGCCAGAGCCCCCTGTTAGGACTGGGTCCCTGTGAATGCAGATCTTCATGATAGCTTATTTGGATGGGACATTTTTTTCATAGAAGTGAGAGCAACACCCTGATAGGATGATGTGGGTTGCTGGGCTCTTTGCACTGTCTGGCTACTTACATGCCTTGCATGTTCCTGACTAGTGTGTTGACCCCAGTCTCATTCCCTGACACTGGATGTTCTGCAGGAAAGCTGCCTAAGAACTACGACCCCAAGGTGACTCCTGACCCTGAGCGGTGGCTTCCAATGCGGGAGCGTTCCTACTATCGTGGACGGAAGAAGGGCAAGAAGAAGGAGCAGGTTGGCAAGGGGACTCAGGGTTCAACCACAGCTGGCTCATCTGAACTGTAAGTACCCATTTTGCAAGGCTTGATGCAGGGAATCACTCTTGGGCTGCTGGGAGGGATGGGTTTGTGCTGTTCTGCTGCGGCTCTTTCCCCACACCAACTGCAGATTGCACAAGGGAAATTGTACTTTGCTGCTTGAACCTGCTACCAGCTGCTCTCCCTATAGGTTGCTGAAAACCAAAGTGATATGATAGGCATACTTGAAGGTGCCATGGTGCAAATAAAATTCCCGTAGTCCTTTAATGTGCTTTATCTAGCTTTGATGCTAAGATGAATTTTGCATGCTTTCTCTTGAGCTATTTGCGTTCAAGTCTTTTGGCAGCTGGAGAATCATTAGCCATGATTCGAGAAAACACTGTACTTCCTTCTAAGTTGACACATTATTTGAGGTGGAATCGGGGATTACCTTTATGTATGGACGGCAAGATAGTGACACTAGCATCTGAGAGAGAAAGGATGCTGGGTTTCCACTGCCTAAGAGTGGGGGCCTGAAAGACTTCTTGTGTGTTGCATGAGCTGTCACATATTCAAAAGTTAGCCTTACTTCTGTTGTTGAGGACTTAAACTATTAGTGAACATCAACTAGAAGGTGACTGCCTTCTCTTTGAGACATGTTCCCATTATCCATCAGCCCTTCTGTATGTTGAAGCTTATTTAAGATCTTGCATGAGTGCCTTCCCATACATAATGCTATCTTATGGGGCAGCTGTATTTTTCACTGTCAGCTTCCTGCATTAGTACCACATGTTGCAGGTCGTTGTAAACCCACGTGGTCTCTCTTTCTCTTGTCTTCCCTGCAGGGATGCCAGTAGAACTGCCAGCAGCCCACCTACCTCCCCTCGGCCTGGCAGCGCCGCAGCTGTATCGGCTACAAGTAACGTCATCCCTCCCAGGCACCAAAAACCCGCTGGTGCTGCAGCCACCAAGAAGAAACAGCAGCAGAAGAAAAAGAAAGGGGCTAAAGGAGGGTGGTAAAAAGCAGGATGTGTAACCTCTCTCCTTCAGTAGGTGATGCTGGTTGCAGAATAAAGATCAAAAGAAAGTGCTGGCGAAAGACTCTTGGCATCGAGATCTCTGTCCTGCCTGTCAGTGGTCTGGGGGAAGATGGGCTGGTATAGGTGCCGTGATGCCTTTGCCCACCAAGTTCCCTTGCTCACATTTGCCCCCATCATGCCTAGGGTTGTTGCCAAACTCAAATTAGCCCCTACGAAGAAATCTGTCCAGGCTGCCAAACATTTAAGAGATGTGGGATAATCAAGTTGTTCTTGAAATGTAGTTTTACGCTCCTGCATATGTTGAATTAGGCCTTTAGCAGATTTATCTGATAATGCATCTGATGGTGTCTCATGCAAGCACTGTGTTTTATATCTTGTCCCAGTCGGTCATTGACCCGCATAGAGCACAGGCACAAAGCGTCTTGGAAAGCATCAGCGGGACTAGATCATGTAGGAGAAGATAATCTGAAGGGGGATAAGGAGAAAGCATGGCAAAATGTATGGCAGCTGACTCATTGTCCTGTTTTCTGCAAGCCAGCTGCCTTATTCTAATGGACTTGGCAAAACAAGGGGGAACACAAGGTGCTTGATTGTTCCAAGTGCACTTCTTCCTCCTTTGGGCTGGAGCATAGGTTTCCCACAGCAGAGTCTCAGGTGTTGGGTTTATAAAAATAAATAACTTGAATGGTACAGCAGCAGGTCAGCTTAAGCTGGCTGACTCTGGAGAGGGACCCAGAACAAAGAAATCCCCAAGCAATTATACCTTTGAGACTTATGCACCTGCCCTACACGTACCTTGCACTTGCCTCTTGGTCCATGGGTATTTTTGGTCTGGATCTTTAACACTTTAGTGAGGTATTTCTTTGTGTTCATGCAGGAAGGCTGTTAACAGCTCTTATATTGTGAAGTTGCAACTACTGCTGATGGTTGTTGTCTCCTTATCTTCTGTTTTGTGCTTCCGGTGCACCTGCTTGCTAGAAAAGCATGTGAAACTAGAAAAGCTGTCTTAGGATAAACGTCTTTATCAACAATGAAAAAAACAGTGTGTTATCAATATGCTTCTTATACTAAAGACAGAACAGCAATGTACCAGCTACTAGAAAAATTGCTAAGAAAACTAACTCCATTCCAGCTGAAAAGGTATCTAGGTGTAAGTTCACAGCTTGTGGCCCAAGGCTTCAGCAAGTCCAGCTAAACAAGTAAAGCTAAGCAAACGGCATACTACATCACACAGAATTATAACTCTGTGTAACTCATTCTGCTGAAAACTTATTCATGCTTAACAACTACTATCTCTCAACACCCATCTTGAAATTTCTGGTTTGATCTGAATGTAGCCAAAACATTTTTCCAGACATGGATTGTCAAGGTGCAAGAAATAGCACCTCAGAGAGAGTTGTCAGATGTCAGCCCAAAAGGCAAAGGCTTCTGCCTCTGAAAGGATTAAAGCAAAGGCCTGAAAAAGCAGGGAGCAAGGGAAATGTTACCGTGGCTTAAAAAAAAAACCCAAATCATGAGTGCCCATGGAGTAAAAATCTACTAAATAGAATCCAGTTTTTATTTCCTTTACTGTATGCTGGGAGTATCTGGAAGGGGGGCTGAAAGTGTGTTGTTGAGTGAGAAGAATGAGCATAGAGAAAACAGCTGTATGAATGGCTGCCAGAGCCATTTGCTGCCAAGTGAGTGCTGAACAAAGTATTGTTTTTAAATTACTTCCCTGGGCGATTTGCCTCCTCTTAGCAAGCAGCTGGTGCCTTCAGGAGAGAGAGCACTATCCTACAGCATTCCAGTTTCTGGAGAATGCAGTTCTATTCAAAAGGCGCTGTTCTTCTCTGGTCAAACCTGGCTGAAACTCTGGCCTGATGGAAACGCTGACTTGTGGCACTGCTGGAGCCCTGCCTGTCCCGAGTGCCTGGACAGTGGCCTGACTGCTGCGCCAGAGATGGGTGCGCAGACAGAGGCAAGCTGGGAAAAAATCCCGTGGGACTGGGGTAAGGAGAGGGCAGCAGCAGTCGTGGGGGACGAGTGGCCTCCCTGTGACACTGAAAAGCCACTCGTGGCGCGGGTCGCTGCTTCATCGCTGCTCGCGTGTGCCCAGCCTGGCCCTGGGAGCGCGGCGCTCGGGGCTGCGGGGGCGCTGTCCGTGCGCGGGGGCGGTGCGCGGTGCCCGCGGTGCCCGGCGCGGTGTCGGTGCACGGAGCGGGGCGGCGATGGGCTCCCGCCTGCGGACGGCCGCGCTCTGCGGGGCGGCGCTGGCCCTGGCGGGCGGCGTGGCCGTGGCGCTCCGGGCCTGGGCCCGCCAGCGGAGCCGCGCCGCGCTGCCCGCCCCCCGGCCTGCTGCCGCTGCCACCGCCGATCAGGTACCGGGGCCGGGTCGGGGCAGCGGGCGAGGCCGCGGAGTCGGGGAGCGCCGACGGAGCCGCCGGGCGCCTCTGGCGGGGCCGCGCCGCCTCGGGGCCGCCGGGCCTTCGGCCCTGCCGGGCCCTCGGCCCCGCCGCTCTCTGGAGCGCGGCGGCGCCCTGGGCCGCGCCGGGGCTGCCGCGCCGGGGCCGCTTTCCCCGCTTTCCTCCCCAGCAGCGTCCGGGGCCGGCGGGTGTCCCAGGGCTCCCCCATCGCCGCGGCCGTGCCCTTGTGTCGCAGGAGCCCGGCGGGCATCTTCCACCTCCTCACCGCCAAGTGGCATTTGCTTGTGCCCTCCAGGCCCCTTGTTCAGCCTCCTTCTTTCCCCCAGCCCTGCTTAGCTTTGCACTTGCCCCGGCTGCCCGGCTAACGGTGCTGCCTCTCGCTTTGCAGGGAAAAGGATACAGTAAGCAGATCCTGGTGCTGGGCCTGGATGGGGCTGGGAAGACTAGCGTTCTCCACTCCCTGGCAACTAACCACGTCAAGCGCAGCGTGGCTCCCACCGAGGGCTTCAATGCCATCTGCATCAACACTGAGGAGTCCCAGATGGAGTTTCTGGAGAGTGAGTGAACCCATTTTAGTGCAAAACATAAAATAAGTTCCTATTTTGTACCCTAGAGGTCAGGCACATATTTTAAAAACTCCATGTTCCTGCATGACTGCTCCAATAACATGAAGTTATGATTATTTTCACCTTGGGGATTCTCTTTTCCTACCCAGCCTCTTTGAAGGACACAGTGGTGTTAGGTCAGTTTTCATTCAGCCCTGGCCGCTAGGGAGTTCTGCTCTGAGAGAGAGAAGGGTAACAAGCCTGATTGGGTGAAACCAGCCCAAAGGAGAGATTTCCCCTGTAAGGCCTGTGTTGTGGTCCATAGCCGTTGTACAGCTTCTCCTTGATGCTCATGCCTGGCCAGGGGCAAGAGCCACAGAGGAATAAGTAATAAGTGAAAGAAGAGAGGAGGAAGAGAAAAGCTTTGTATGCTTTTTGTTCAAAAGCCTTATAAGTGGTGTTTTCTAGTCTTTAACAGCTTTTGAAGGTCTGTAGCATTTTGCTAAAATTTCTGTATTGTCCTTCGTGCTGATTTTGGGGTATTGTCCATGCCTGCAGAGGGCATCTCCTGTGATGCTTTTGGGATGTCAGAGCTGTTCAAGGTGCAGCTAGCTAATGGGAAAGGTGCAGGCCGTGGAGTCAGGTCAGTCCCTGGTACAGAGAAGCTGACATCCCAGCTTCATCAGTGCCTGCTTTCTCTGGAGGAAGAAGCTGCCCATTGCTTCCTCTGTTTCTGCACCAGTGCTCAACTGTCTCAGTTGGCAGCTAGTGCATGGATGCCTCTGTACCTTTGTCAGCAGGCCTGAAGGAGTTATGCTATTCCCAGGTAAGTTTTTGAGGATGAGACCGTTAAGGCAGAGTTTCATTCTGAGTCTTGATAGCGTAGGAGTCTCTGCAGTGGCTTGGGGAAATCGTCTCTGCAGTTATGCATGTAGTCTGTGCTCCTCACCTAGTAGGTAAGAGGGTGTTTCCTGCCTGGGGATGGTCTGGGCCCAGCACTGCACACCCCAGAGCAGAACCTGTTGTTTCTGAGTCGTCCTTCCCTCTCTGGTCCAGGTTGGTAGTGACTGAGATGTGATGGCTGCGATCTGACCCATGGGAAATGCAATGTCTCAGGCCAGTTTCAGCCAGGTAAATCCATGCATGGCTCTCTAATCTGGTTACTTATCCAGTCTGTACCATCGCCTAGTCCTGGGGTCAGCAGCCTATGCTGTGATCACATGGCACAAGGTGATCAGCAAACAGCAGGGGTTTTATTTTGCTGGCTTAGACAGATAGAAAACTTCTATCTTTTTCTTTGTACCATCATACAGATAAGTGGGTTGTATTTTGTCTCTGCAAGGGATAGGAGCTCCTTGCTTCTGCTGAGTTCCTACTGGTTTGGGAAAAGAAAATGTGAGGCTGCTGACCCCTGGGTTATGCTATGCATGAATGTACTTAACAAAGGGAGCGGTGCTGAGCCCCTGCAGTATCACAGTACAGCATCAGAGGCTTCTGTCCCAAGTGTTATGTGTCTGTCACAGTCTTTTGGCTCCTTTCCACAGTGGCAATCTTGCAGTTCTGCCTACAGGTACACCAGGGTGCTTGAAGAAGAGGCAGACATGCCCTAGTGGGAAATGTTACTTCCCTTTCCATATTCTTGAAACTGCTGAATCCTTTTGACTTTTAAGTGAAATTGCTTTGAAAGAGAACAAAGTCATGGAGGGCAGTAAAAGATGGTGGACTAGCAAGTCAGTTTTGAAAAGAGCTCCTGTCTACGGCAGGAGACAATTATATGGAACCCCAGATATATTGCTTTGAGAACTTGCTGCTTTTGAGAGACTCACCCATGCCTTTTGAGCACCTCAGTACTCTTCAAGCAAGTGGTCCTGCAATATAGCTGGACAAGATTTGGAGACCTGAAAACACATCTGAAATACTTAATAGTTATTCCTTCTCCTATTACACTCAGCAAAGTACCGAACTCTTTGTCCCCAGATGGGAACAACAGTCTCAAACAACTTGCTGCCTATGGATTCACCACAGAATTGTTGTAAGGTGTACAGTTTCCTCTGTACCCAGCAGAGAAGAGCTCAGGTAGAAATGTATCCTGTGCAAAGATTACTCAGGGGTTGCCTGAAGAGACTGCTGGGACTTGATTTTTTTCTCTTCCCAAGCACCTCTGGTTTTTGACCATATTAAAACTGTGGGAGTTTTGAACTAGTTCTTAGTGTCATACAAATATGAGAGAGCTTCATATACGGAGAGAGCCTCTCAAATATGAGAGCTTTCCTCACCTCAGAGCGAAATTTCTTCTCTGGAAATTGTAGACCTGCTTTGTCTTAGGATGAGACAGGCATGTGGAGATAGGTTATATGGGGACGTTCTGACATGGTGTTATGGACACTGAACCTCTTTCTACTCTCCCTAATTGTTTGAGAGCAAGAACCAACAAGGCAGAAAGCAACCATAAAGAAAGTGAACCCAACTGAACTGCACCTCTGGGAGTAGTGTTGCTTGAATCATTTGGTGAATACTCTGCTGCTGTCTTCTCTTCCAGTTGGGGGCAGTGAATCTCTGCGTTCCTACTGGAAGATGTACTTGCCCAAAGTGCTGTTGCTAGTCTATGTTGTGGACTCGGCTGATCATGCCCGACTGCCTGTGGCGAAACAGCTGCTTCATCAACTGATCCAGAACAACTCCACCCTGCCCGTGGTGATTCTGGCCAACAAGCAGGTAAGAGTTCCCTCCTGCTAGCTGAGCTTGGGCTGGCAGCAGCTCTGGAAACAGCAACAAAGCCTTTCAAAGGAGGCTTTGTGCCTTTAAGGAGGCCACATGGCTGAGAGTCGTTCTGACACACCTGTTGACCGCAAAGCAAAATAATCTGAGGTTGAGTTTTGGATCTGCAAGATGCAGGTCCTGTGCCTGGCAAAGATGCAGTCAGAGCTGTGGGTGGAAACTGCTGCACAGGTTTTAGAGCTGCAAGGGAGACCACAGTTAGATCTGGAGTTAGATTTCTGTTCTGAGTATCTGCCTAGAAGTGCCACTCTACCTAGCAGCAGCTAAACAGTGAAGCACCATTGTTTGCCTTCAGATTGTCCAGTTGGTTGCTCCTAAGGCTGCTGTTGAAATCTGAGAGAAGGAGCAGCTTTCCTCACAAGGCAGTGCTTCCTCCTAAGCTCTTTGTGAAAGTGTTGATGATTGGTGCTGTACCTGGAATAGAATTGAGCCTCCGGTATGGTCAGATGATGGAACAGCCCAAGGTTTTTAATCATAGATTTATCAGAGCTGTGTGCTCAGTTTGCTCTACGTTGTTGCCTCCTAAATTTCTGGTAACTGAGGCATGTTACTAGTCATTTGTGTTACTCTTGAACATAAGTGCAGGCGTGGGCTTCATCAAACTCAAATGCACCAGCAACAGTGGTGATTAAGAAGGTAGGCAGGGCATGACTGTTGTACATTTGCACTGGTCTTGTAACTCTCTGATGTACACTTGGGGTCTTGGGCCAGCCAGGCTTTTGTTTGCCTTTTACAGGTGGTCTTACAGAGTTAACAGAAACACTGGAATTAGTATAGAAATAGAAACAGAACTGTATTCATATTTCTTTGTGAAGAACTTAGGTTAGGGATAAACTCTTTTTCCCAAAGCATTTTAGGGCATAAGAACTTGACCTCATAGAAGGTAGGTAAGAATGGTGCCCCAGAGCTTTTGAGACCCTTCCCCTACCTGGACAAAAGCAGTGGCTCAAAATGGGAATGGTGCCGCCACCTCTTGCAACTAACAGGCTTGTTTTATTTTTGTGTATCAGGACCTTGAAGGCGCATATTGCATCACTGATATCCACGATGCTCTGGCACTGTCTGATATTGGGGACGAGAGGAAGATGTTCTTGATTGGTACCCACGTGGCAGAAGACGGCTCTGAGATCTCCTCCAGCATGAAGGATGCCAAGGAGCTGATAGCGCAGCTGGTTTTGGAAACACAGTGACAGCTCTTTTCCTACAAGGTGGTGTTTGTGGCTGAGGGAGAGCAGGTGTTACTGTATGGCCAGTTTGCCATGCGGCAACTGAAATGTACAGATATGTTTTCCTTGTGGGTGTGGAATTCCTCTGAAAGTGATGTCTAGTTGGTAAGGAAATCTAATTTATAGTGGTTTGAAAATACATTTGAGAAGTAGTCTATTTTTAGCATGTTTGTAGGGGGAAATTAGTCTCTCAGACAGCAGAGTTCAGGGGATATAAGGCTTAGATGGGCTAGATAGCTTCATGCCAGGTGGGAATCAAGCACTGATGTCAGTGGAACAAAGTTGCATCCAATGAATTTAACCTGGCTTGATGTCTCAGGCTTAAACTGAAATATGTTTACTTCACAGATTTTATAGAATCCTGTTAATGGTGCTTAACAGGTGTTCTGTTAAAAATGAGACCTCACTTCTTGTCAGTGTCAGAAACTGAAAGTGCTGCAACTAGTATTTTTGACAGTGACAATTCTTGCTGTGTTGGAGCTGGCTGTTAAGGGAGTGGCAAATTTGTAATCTCTGGAAATTGGATTGGTTACTGCTTGTTTAGTGGGTAAGAACAAGAAAATGAAAGCAGTCATACATTAAGTGTTTCTTTGCCTACAGGCAAAAAACCAAAATGGTGTAATTTGAGGTAGTGACTGGAAGCATTTAAGTTAAATTGGCACCAAAGCTGGGAGACTCCTTCTTCAGGCTGAGCGGCTTATTTCAGCTTAGTCCGGGATGTCCTCGAACAAGCAGTCTTACGTGTGAAAACGCTGTTGTTTCTTGTGGTTTCTGTTAGCACAGCAGGCGGGGAAGGTGATGAGCTGCTGATGGAGTGTCACTCTCCCAGTGTCCTCCTAATTATACTCGAAGGAGGGCCCCGTGAGCAGTCCTGTAAGGACCCGTTTTGCAACCGCATCTATTGTACGAGGCTTCTGTAGTTTTGTCCTTTGTAACAGATGCATAAAGCAGAAAATTCCACCCTAACCCGTGGTCTGGGCTTCATTTACCCGAACAAGGAGTTGGGCTGCGGGGAGCTCTCGAGGCCTCTCTGGGTGAGCCGCCGTGAAAACAGGCCTTGTCACCTTAAACCCATGGGTACAGGCCGGGGCCGTACCGCTGCCGCCCTTCCCACCCGGCTTGTGTGTGCCCCGGGCCGGCCGGAGCCGGGCGGGGCGGGCGGAGCCGTTGGGGCGGGCGGGGAGGGGCCGGGCCATGGCGGCGGCCGGGCCCATCCGAGGTGCGTGGGGGGCCGAGGCCCGCGGGGCGGGCTGGGGCGGCCCCTCCGCTCCGGCAGCGGCTCCGCCGGCCCCGGCCCCGCGCGGGGCTGCGGTGGGGCTCGGAGGGAGGGAGGGCTCCCGGGCACGGAGGGGCTGTGGTGCCGGCAGGCCCCTGGCACCGAAGCTGGGAGTGGTGGATGCCGGCCCCGATTCCTGGCCAGCGCTGCCCTCGGGGCACGTGGCTACCTGAAATCACCCCTGTTTTCCCCACGGTGCGACTGTTTCACTATCTCTGGCTTTCCTGTCATCCCATGCCACACCCCCACACTTCCCACCTTAAAATACAGCCGGTTGTTTTCTGTCGGCACCAAGTCCCAGTTTAACCCAGCTGCTATTCCCCCGAGGCTCTGAAAAGTTCCCCCCCCACCCCGAAGCTACTGAAGTCAGTAATAAGGGATAACTACACTGAGTCAGGTGGGAGTCTGCAGGTTGGTGGCCACTGGTGCCCAGGAGGGAGGATGCTGATGAGTGGATGTGGTGTTGGGGTGCTCTATCCTTCAGCCTTGGGGCTGCCAGCATCCCCCAGTAAGGGGCATCCACTGGTGAGGAGCACTTCATGTGCAGGGTGCATTGCCAGGCAGCTACACCGAGAAGGGGCCAGGGAAAAACAATACAAATACCTGCTGAGCAATTGTATTCTGAGGAGATGCACAAACTTCATCTGCCACATGATTATTTCATGCTAAAGAGCAGGCAGCCCAGACCACAGGTGTTACCAAGCTTTTAAATTCACCTATTTTTGTCTTTGCAGTTTCTTATTCATCTGTATACACACACACCAGGTAAGAAACCCTCCCAACCTCAGCCTCCTGGCTGAGTGTTGAGACCATGCCCTGTGTTTCTCGGGAGGGCTCAGCTGGGGATTTACACCAAGCAGTGAGTCGATATATTGGATGACATAGTGGTAAACACTGAGAGGAAATGATGCCTGGTTTTCCCCTTCCCTCAGCTTTTCATGACAACATCTGACCATCCTGCTCCTTAAAAAGGGAAGCTGTGACTATTTGTTTTACAAGGAATTGATCTCAAAGAGAGTTGATCCCCCTTAAGCAATGAGTCTGTGAGAGCTCAGGCAGCAGAGAGGAGGTGTTTCTTTGTCTGGCTGCAGCAAGTGATCATTTTCCTTACTGGGAAGCATGAGCAGGACCAAACAACAAAGCGTTCCCCCAGGGTTGTCTCATTGTCAGTGAGGTGGCTTAACTCCTTCAAATTGCAGAGCTGCTGCAGGTGCATCCTGTATGGGGATGCCTGTCTGTCTAGAGATTTTGCCATGATAAAAGAGTCAAAAGTAATATTTTTTTTATTAATTGGGAAAAAAAAAATTAATACTTAATGATTGTCAAGTTGAGAGACCTGATTTGAACATACGTGTGGCTCGTTCATTGGCTGGGTCATGATGCAAGCTTTGCACAGCAGTGTCCAAGCCAGCAGTGCAGGGCATTAGGGCCGTGTGCACGCTGTGCTAGATTTGGCTGTGGCCATGTGGTGGTTATGTACCAGCAGCAGAGGAAAAGCAGCAAGCCTGCTTGCAGAGATAGTGCTAGCTCTGTGGTGCAGCTAGGCTGGGGGAGACCTCTGCCTGTTAATCCTTTACCCCCTTGCAACTTAGCAAGGAAAAGCTGCTGGGCAGCCACTTGGGAATAAACAGCTGAAACTGGTTTTTGGCTCCTGAAATGATGTCTGCCTTCCTGACTCTGACCCATTTTGAACTGGTGGCAGGGGGCCAAAGTCCTACAGGCACAGTTCCCTGTGTGGGATCTCAGTGGGAGCTGTGTTTCCAGTGTTGTAGCTGGCAATTGGGTGTGACGGGGAGATAAATCAGCAGGCACTTCACAGGGAGCGTGTGGTGAAGATGCTGTAACAGCAGCCTGCCGTTGTTAGGATCTCTGGTGCTGAGCACTTTGGCAAGCATTTGTGGGACTTGGCATCTCACTAGAGGTATTAGCCTCATCAGAGAAACCACAGGTGTGTCCCCAAAGCACAGACTGTTTTCTACCAGCAAATCTCTCTCTCTGTTGGTGTCCTTGCTCTTCTCTAGGGCTATGCTGCCTTATTGAAGGGTGATACTGAGGAGGGAAGCAATGCACCAGGATTTCAACTTCTGTGCTTTTTCCATGGTGGGGCACTTCCACAGCTGCCTCACAGTGTTGTTGCAGCCCCAGTGGGTGGGTATAGGCTTGGTCTGTGACATCCAAGAGTTGTGCAACACACTTGTGGCACTGGATCATCTCATTGTTCTCTCTGTACCATGCTCATAAAGCACAAGCATTTCCCAGCCATTGGGATTTCAGGCCTGGTACTCTTGATCAGCAGGAACAGCAGTGATATCTGATCTTTCTGAAAGGTTTTGGTCTGTTGTATATTCAATAAAAACATTTTCACAGCTGCTCCTAGGCCAGAGACCATGTACGTTTCTGTGTCTCTAAGCATCTAAGACCTCTGTGCTAAATGGACTGAAATAAAATATGCTCCTAAAGCCATGTGGGTACAGTGCTGTCTCCATGATGCCTTTTAGTAAACCACAACAGTGTTGATAACAGGTGTTTTTGTTCGTCTGGGCTCCTATAGGCTGGGAGATCATCCCTCTCCTACCTGCAGAGGTTTCATGTATATAACCAGAAAAGTTCCTTCCCACTCTACCTGCCATGTACCAAAGGGACCTTGCAGTGAAGACAGAATTGCAAATTTGTGTCTCTACAATCCAAAAGAAAGCACAAAAATTCATGGGCTGGTGAGTTTGCCAGATTGAATGAATGGAAAGTACTTGAAGAGAGAGATCCTTAAACACACTCTCAAGGGAATGGAGGCAAAAGCACTGGGGTTTCAGAGTGCGTTATATGGCTTTGAGTACAGCAGTGGTTTTTTTATGCTTTGTTAGTTTAACTGTATGTTTAATGGCATTTTTGTCCTTTTCTGCAATTCTGACAGGATACGTGTACTTGCGGAACCCAAGCAAGTAGCTTATGAAAGCAGTCCCAGGTAAGTAGGTGCTCAAACAGCCCTTGCTCAGGGTCTGGGGACTGATGGGGCTCAGGCAGATCAAACCCTTGGCCATTGTCTTGCTACTGCTTTCCTCTCTGTCTCCAGAAAAGCAGACTGAGAAATTCAGTGCTTGAAGGGCTCCCTCCAATTTGCCCTTTCTTGTGTTCAGTCAAAAAACTGGGCTTGACTTGGGTCTTGCCTTTGTTGCCCCATCTGAGCGGCCCAACTGAGATGTTGCAGGGTAGGATGGTGCTGTGGGGCAAGGTGACTGGACCTCATTGGAACCACAGGCTACTGTATCCTGGAGGACACTGTCCAGCTTTAGTAACAGAGTTGCTGTCTGCAGGATGTGGTCAAGCTATAGCTTGATAAGCCAGGGCAACAGTCTCTTGATAATTCTTCTCCATTGTCTGGATGGGTCTCAAAAAAGGCTTGAGAAACCCATTGCCCTACTGTTCCCTGTCCCGACTACTCTGAAACCCTCTCCCACCATGGCCACTCTCACTGGAGGATGAGCAACTCCAAATTAGCCCTGGGTACAGGAGAGTAACCACTAATGTGCTGTAAAACCTCACCCACTTTCCATGGCACACCCTGACTGTAACATTATTTTTACTGTCATACCTGTGGTATAGTTAGGTGGTAATAGTGAGGCAAAAAAAATGTAATCATGAAACTCCCTCAGGGGTTTCAGAGATGTAGTGAAATGACTCTTTCTGCACATCCTCCAGTAACTAAAACCAGACATAACTTGAAGGTTCTTTTGTTTTTGAGTCGACAACAACCACCTGGAGAGTGTTAGGAAGTTCAGTGCAACAGAAGGTGAATGCTCAGGGGATGGTAGTGGCACTTTAAAGCTGTGGGGAGCCATAGGGAATGTGTGTGTGTTCCATCCTAAGAAGGGAAGGATAATCCCAGCAAACACATTTCCCCCTTGTGCATATTACCAAAATTTTACACCCTTTCTGTTCTTGCTAGGCTTGAGTGGGGAAACCAAGAGACGATCTGGCCTCTATCATGGGGGGCTATGACATCTCGACCATCTTCAAGAATAACGTTACTGTCCAAATCCAAAAAAGACTTTTGCGAGCACCAGCGAAGGTCAGTGATGCAGTACCACAACCTGGGGAAGGAGGCAGCTCAGAGTGTGGTCTCTACTTAGGGGAGACATGCTGTCTCTTAGGGGAAGGGGAGATGCCATCTCCTCTGCTACCACCGCTGCCCCACAGGGAGCCCCATGGCATTGAGACTCACCAGGCTGTTTTGTGCTTGGAACAGGGGCTGCCTATAGCAGGGAGGAAAGTGCTATGGGAGCATAGTCACCCTGAGTGCTTGACTTCCAACAGGGTTAGGAACTGGGGGGTGCTAAGTTTTGGTGCCCTTTTATTTCCTCGTACCCACTGCCTGGCTGTGGGAAGGACTTCTGCAACACATGGTTGCTCATCTGATGATGCAGGTTCCCATCAGCAGCCTTAGGAGCTTGCCTTGATCTCAGTCTTCAAGCACACGGGAGCATGTTCCTCTGCTCTAACAAAAAAACCCCAGCCAACAGCTCTGCTTTGGCTTGGAAGCAGACACATGTATGCATGCGTTCCTTGACGGAAATGTGTGTGTTGCACCTGCAAGCACGGGGGAACCATCCCTAGAGTATTCCCTGTTCGTATTGGGGCTGATGCAGCCTAGCCAGGCACCTGGATACAATTAATGATCCCCTGCATCCTCTTGGATTCTGACCTAAATCTTGAAAGTAAAGGTCAGCCACAGAGACATCTTATAGCATCCTGCTGCTGGAAGGAATCCAGGTCTCTTGCCTTGAATAAGACCTCTGCCGTCACTGCATGTTGAAGAACTAGACCATGTTTTAGAATAAGAGTGAAAAATGATATAAAAAGTGTAAACAACAGTGGCCTTGGGTGATGCTGCATTACTTGAAGCAAGTCATCTCTAACTCTCTTAGAGGAGATGAAGCTCTTTTGGAGACAGGAAGGTGGTTGCTAATCTGTAAGAAGTCATAGCAACGAGCGGGGAGAGGAAACTGTTGCACTCCTGGCTTTCCTCTGCCTGGAGGGATGTCAAGACATGCATGTTTGTAGTTTTCTCCCCTCCTGCCACTATCACCATGGGTTCTCATCCTCTTGAGAGCTTTTGCCTCTTGCTAATGGTGTCCATCTGACAGCCCTTTCTGCCTTTCCACTTACCTCTGCTTACTTCTTCCCTGGTGATGACAGGCATCTTCCAACAGTTATGGCTGATGGAAAGCTGGATGAACAGACCATTTTTTGAGCCTGGGGAGATGAAAGGAGCTACAAAGGCACAAGATGCTATCAGGCCATTGTAAAAAAGAGGTTTCTAAATTGGCAGAGCTGACCAACAGCTGGGTGTTGTGGAGTGGCTTCTTGAAATGATCAAGGAAAAGCCTAGCCTTTGAAAGCAATGCACTGAGGATGCTTAAAAGAGAACTCTTCAGACACAAACACCATTTACCTTTAAAGTGAAGAAATCTGAAGTGTAAATGCCTATTTGTTTGTGGGTTTTCCATGTGCACCAGGGCCAGCTTTTGTCCATGCAGCAGGCATAGATGTTTAACCTATCTTAGGATACCATCTGCCAGGATCATGTTCTCTGTCAGTTGCCTTCTGCTAGCCCTTCTGTGCTGTTCCTCAAAATCCTTCTTCTTGTACAGCTACAGATCAGTGATCGGTGGGCGTCCCCCGCTAGTGAAGTTTGCCTACCCTTCTGAGCGGCTGCTGAAGTTGGCTGAACCTAAAAAATTCCACCCGGCTTCCCTGCAAAAAAGGTGAGAGACTAGAAAGCCTATAGGGTGCTACAGGTAGGCCCTTGGGCCTTGTAGCATCAGTGCAGCTTCAAAGTAATAAATGCAGCAACAGAGGATGGGTATAACAGAGGGCAAAATTCAGAGTGGGATCTCTGCTGGCATTAGAACTTCTGGAAGCTCTCATGGGATGAGTTCTACACTGGAAATGGCCACAAAGAAAGCTGTCTTCTACTGCAGCAAACATGAGGCTTAAACGTCCCAGCTGCAGCCTGGTTAAACCACAGTGGGGGAGTATCTGTGAGTGGCGGTGCCATGACTCTCTGCTTCCAGATCCCCCGAGTGGCCCGTGTCACTATCTGCACTGACCTATAATGCCTCCCCACGGATCCTCCAGCTTGCCCGGCCAAAGTTGCTGCATCCGGAGTTCATTCCGCCCAGAGAGGTGAGGAGGTGGTTGAGTGAGATTTGGAGGGAACAGTGATGCAGCATCCTGAGTTTTTACATCCTGTATCCTGCCCCTGGATGTGCCCAATGTGTGCTATGGAGGGGAGAAGCTGTCTGGTTCTGCTGGGATTTATGATACTTAGAGAAACTGCCTTCTCAGAGTGAGATACTGGTTTTGCAAATCTCCCTGCTGAGAGACAGAAAACAGCCAGGCTGGAGCAGCCTAGTATAGCAGGAGAGCCAAGGGAGGCATCTGGGCTGCATCCCCTGATAAAGCAGCCTGGGAAACTGGAGAAACCTGATGGGAATGGTCTGTTTAGCTCTTAGGGAGTACAGTCATGTTTGTAGTTAGGCAGCTTTGCTCCTCTATGTATATAGGGGGCATAAGATTGCAAACACTGTGTGTATTTTAACAGTGTTTTACTAGAAGCCTAATTTAGAGACGTATTTCTGAACTTGTTCCTTTTAGGTGGGTCATTGGTTTGGCAGGGGTGAAAGGGCTTGGAGCAACCTCAGATTACACTCATTTCTGTGGCAAAGGCTAGACTGCATGGATGCAGTCTTTGGGGCTGGGAAATGAGAGGCTGTGCTAGAGCAGGATTTGGCAACAGGAACCCTGTGAAAAATAGGGAAGAAGTCCCATGCTGGAGCAGCAATCACTTTTTCCATAGGAATGCAGTTAACTGTACCAGCCCTTTTACCCTGAAATCTGTGTGTCTCTCCTTAGCAGGGAAATCATTTGATTCAGCCAGGAAGATGAACATGAAAAATATGGAAGAAATTTCTCTGCTACAGGGAGAAATTTACTTGACTACACATGCTCTCATTAATGGCATTCCTCTCCTGGCTATGAGTAGGCAACAGTGAGGAAAAGAAGTGATAGTGGCTATGACATATGAATCCCTATAACACTGAAATTACCTTATAGTTCAGGTGAAAAAAGAAATAAGAGTGCTCCTTCTTGTGACCATGTCTGCAGAGGAAGGGTGCTGAGGTGCTCATCCTTGTGGAGAGGGAGCGTGTCCCTGTGGGCTGCTGTGGACAAACTCTGTATCTGCACATCCCTCCTCCATTCTGAACCCATGCAGGTGCCAACACAGGTTCCAACTCCTGCGACCTTGGCCAGCGCATCCTCGCGGTTAGAGCGTCTGGCAGAGCCCTGTGTCAGGCAGGTGACCTGCTGCTATAAGCACAGCTATCCTGAATCTGTCATTCGTCCGGTAAGGCAGCATCACCCGGGACCCTGTATGGAAGGGACACTTGGTAGAGGAGAGGGCACGGGTGCTCAGTCCCTTGTGGCTCTCTTCATGGCAGCCCTGAATGTGCTGCTCTCTGTAAGGCTGATGTAGCTGCTTCCTGAGCTGGAAAGCAGGACTCATCTTCCATTCAGAGCATGAGCTGACTCCCGTAGATGTCCCCAGAGAATGGCAGAGCTGAGCCTAGCCTGCAGTTGTGGGGATGGGGAGAGGGAGACAAGTGTCTAACCAGGATCTCCAGTGCTGCGGGATGGGTTGGACAAAGGGCTGTGGGTAAGGGGAGGCTGGAGGGCAGGTTGTGGGAATGGCCAAGCAGTGATTTCTGCTTCTACAGTTTGTCGGGTGCCAAACATGTCTGAGGACAGGATTGTGTCCCATCTGCTTGTAGTCAGTGGCTGTGAACCTGGGTACACTGAGTTACTGGAGGCTGACCACCCTCGAATGCCAGGAGCACCTCTAAGGACCTTCCTCCTAATTCTTCCACAGGTTTCCAAGTCAGCTCAGCAGGCAGTTGCGAGCCCTCGGACCATTGAGCTGGCTAGGCCAAAGAAACTGCATTCTAAGTACGCGGCCCCGCGGGATCCTCAGTGGCCAGTGTCAGAGGCTGCCAAGCGTGCAGTGGCTACACCAAGGATTGTGGAACTGGCCCAGCCTGGCAAAAGGTAGGTGCTGCTTCCCTGTCATGGGGAAATTATCAGCTGCCAGCCCATTTTCTGCAAGCCATAACACCTTGGTGATTTGTGTTTGGCCAGTGAGATTAAGCCACTGTTCTTCCACTTCCAAAATGCATGGATTTTCTGTGTCTGGATGTGATAATGCTACATGGGTTGTGCAATTTTGAGGTGGAAGGACAGTCAAAAGAGAAGAAATAGGAACTTTCTAATTCCAGCAGGAATTACTGGTTGGGACTTCTTATTAATTACTATCATAAAAATCACCCAACTGGCACAGGGCACAATGTAGCACATTCATGTTACCCAGCATGATGCAGCTGACCTCAGTCCAGCCTGCAGGAAGTGCTGGATAGGATGTTTCACAGAGGGTGGGGGAATGCCTGGCTGTAGTGATTGCCAGACAGTCCCTCTCCTGGTGACAGCAGTGGAGGCATGACTCCTTTTGTTCTCCCTTGACAGGGAGGGGCAGGGCGCAGGTGGAGGTGTGTCAGCTGGCAGCTGGCCCTGCTCTAGTCGAGACTGACCATCCCTACTCTCTCTCCCCCAGGCCTCCCATGGGCTTGGCTCAATTCAACCTAGATGCATTCAGAGTGAAGGAGACTGCTATGAAGGCAACTTGTTCTGATCGGATCCGAGAACTAGCTCGCCCAGTTCAGCGCTAAGCTCCCTCAGAAATGCACCTGCCAGCTGCCCCCATCACCCCTTGGAACATCACTCTCTCTGGGATGTGCTGTGCGTAGAAAATCTACTTGAACACAGCGCAGAGGCAGCACTCAGCAGGAACACTTTCTGGGAATTCAAATAAAATGGTCACTCCTTAAGAATAGTCACCAGGGGAAATGAACAGAATTTGACCTAATGTGGGAAGCCTCTCTCCCTAGGATGGGTTATATCTGCAGTTTCTCTCCTTATTGTTTTGCTGTAATAGTTAAAGAAGTAATGAAACAACTGCTGGGGGAAGGCAGCACAGGACCTGTTCTTTCACACAAGAAAGTGTGGCAAACCAAACGCAACAGCATGCAGTAGGGTGATGCAACACAACTCCTGAACTTGGGCTTAAAAATTTTTGCTAAAGTTTAAAGAACTTCTTGCTGACACAAAGTTTTGTGCTTGTGACAGAAGTAGAGACACAAAAGGCTGCAATGTATGTTGAGTTGGCTTGGATTTGGGGCCTGTTTTCTCAAATGCCTGAAGAACAGGCAGATCCAGCCTTTTCTGTTGCATGCATCTTTGATACGCATTATGCATCTGGGTAAAATCTGTGCAGTTCAGATACTCAGTTGTATCACCCTGGGCAAAATAAGGGAGCTCTGCATTGGGATTTTTGGAGCCTAACTCAAAAAAGCAGAGTTCCCCTCAGTGTAAGAGAGAAAGCACATTGCAAAGGCGAAGAAGAAAACAGATATTGATGCCAGACTCTGCAGAACAAATTCTGAGCTCCAGTCGGGTCTGAGAGCAAGTCAGTTTGGCAGCTGGATTGCAGGGGAACAACATAGCCTTTGCAGGACATGGCATAGGGAGAATGCTTTTATCTGTTTCCTACAAGTTTGGTGTGCTTTGCCCTGGCAGCCCAACCACTGGCAATGGGCTGGAGATACTGAGGCAAGAGAGATGCTCACCAGTAAGGGACAAAAGCCACAAATGAAAGCATGTGGCAGTTTCAGAGTCAATGTATTTTAATCTTTCCTGTGTTAAGCTGATTCTCCTTCCAAAGAAGTAGAGGCAGGTGACCACAAACCAGAAGGGGATTAATCAGAGGATCCATTAATCAATTCAGTAATCCACTAAGCAGAGGACTTTTGAACCCTCTTGAACAAGGTAAGGTCACTGGGAAATGGTGCTGGTTATTTTTAGATCATGTGTTGTCCTGTAGGAGGATGGATGAGTTTGGGTTTTGTGCAAGAGCCCCAGCACAACTGCATTCCTCAGGCCTGAGAATGGCCAAGAGGAGGCTGGAGTCTGCCCCCTACACCCCCCACCCTGTGGGAGAACCCCAGCAGCACCAGCCCCTGCCACCTCAGGGCTGGTGTGCATGGGGCTGTATGGGCTGCTGTGCAGGGACCCATGGGCGTCCTAGAAGATGAGGTTGCCCATGTCTGTGGGCTGTCTCTGTGGCAAGAGGGAAAACCCACAGTGGCCACTGAGGCCATCTTGGAGAAATGTTGCCCTCCCAGAGGAAGGAGTCTGCCTCCTGCCATTAGGGCAGGGAACACAAGCAGGGACATAACACAGCTCCTCTCAAACAATCAAAAACATTGTTTTTTTTATTATTGCATTTGGGGGAAAAAAACCCCAACCTACTAGTTCCTTCTCTTTGTTGACCTTTAACAGAAAGGTAAAAAAGGCATTCAAGGAGGGCTTGGCTTGGTCTGATTATGGTGTAGGCACTTGGTTTGCCAAGATCCAGAGCTGACTCTGGCATCTTGAGCTAAACAAGGTCACCTGAACAACACATCTGGTTTCCCAGGTGCCCTGCTCTCTGGATTATCTCTACCTTAAAGCTAGTACACACATTTTGCCTCTGGGGATTGTAAGGAAAATGAATCTTTATTTCCTCCTTCTATATTTGAACATGTTTCATGGCAGCTTTTCTGCAAGCCTGGGACAAGAGCATGAGATTGCCTTGTCCTGTGCAGCTGGTGTTAATGGGTTGGAATCACTAGACAGGTTACCAGCCATCAAAAGCTGTATACACACACACATACATATATATATATATATAATGTTCTTTTTTTTGGTTATGTACATGTTAAATAAAACTTATGTTAAATAGCAGAGTATTACTTTGTATCGCAAAACCTATTGCAACAGAAGAACCCCAGCAAAACCCACTCTGAAGAGCTTCATTATCATTTATAGGAGGCATGGAGATCAGAGCAACATCCTCTAGTCCCTGACAGACCCGCTTTCTGAGGGCAGCCCTTCAGACTTCCTCCACTCTGCCAGGCGCTGCTTGAACCATTTCTGGAGAGAAAGAACAGAGCAGGGGTTGAGTGCACTGGGCTGAGTGAACCCTCCAAATAACTTTGCTAAAGGTGCAGATGTGGTCAGCACATGGGACCAGGCAAGGGAAACTCATGGTACTGCTTCTTGTAGCAAGGCACTGTACTGTTCCCAGGCAGTACGGACAGTCGCTCCTGACCAAACGGTCTTGTTAAACTACATGTGCACCTCTTTCAAACTCATTTCTCTTGCTCACTTCAGACTTTGACAGCATGGCTGACTTCTTATTTTATTGCTGTGAGTCCAGGCTTTTCTTGCAAACAGAATAAGAGATTGGCTAAGGAGCTGGACGATGTCTGTGTAATGATTGGAGCAGTGAAACAATCACTTTCAAAACTGACAGGAATCAAAAGTTGAACTGCTTCAGAACGGATGAGAGGGACAGCACAGTGGCTCTCAACAAATTTAGGAACAAATAGATTTTAAAAATTGTTTAAAAATTATCTTACTCTTCAAGCAATATGCATGTCTATGTTCTTCTTTAGTAACTTAGCATTTGTAAGCCAACTTCAAGAGCTGCTGATGCCATTTCAGCACAGCCACAATTTAAAATATTAGATAAAATGCATCTGGTTAAAGCCACACTACCTAAGAAGAAAAGTAAGAAAAGAGATATAACTCATATGCCGGAAGCACAGCTCAGCCTTTTGTTTGGCAATGTGCCTGTGATTCCTTTTGTCGCAGCTCATCTTGTTGCTATATTTGTTCATGACTATTTTTGAAGCTATTATGGTCCATAATGATACAACCACAGTGCTCTGTACAAGTGTCTCTTGCACTCACACTGCCTTGGATCACATCCAGTCAGATGATCGACAGCCTAGCTTCCTCCCAAAAATGTCACTTTCTGTCCTAAACCATCATCTCCGGTTGACTCAGTACCTCTTTGCATCTCATTTTTACTGAATTTTTTATTAAAATGGCTGCTATTTCTAGCTGATAAAGCACTCTAGATGTCAGGAGCAATGGTTCTCTGTGTTATGCGCAGTGCAGGCACTTTGCAGCTCACCATCCCAATCTTGATCCTGTCCCTAATGTGACCTTCATCTCCAGATCTCTAGGAGCACCCTCGACTTGTGGAAAAGGAGGGCTATCAGGGAAGATTTTAAGATATGTGGGCATATCTTAAAACATATATGACCTGTTTTTACAACTTGCTTTAGGGAAAAAAAAATGGAACAGTGCCATTTCGAAGGAGAAAAAGGTATTTTAGGGGTACTGCCTCCTTGCTGCCTCAAATAAGCAGTGATACCTCCCTGTCACCAAAGCACAGTAGAGGAGGGATCCCCTTTTCTGCTCCAGCCAAGGACTACCAGTGCAATGGATGCTGTACCAGCATCCTTCCCTGGGACAGGCTAAATGCTAACACTGCTTGCTTGCTCTTATATCCTTTTGGCTGTGCTGAGGGAAAGCCAGGCTTGGCAGCTCTCTGCAAACTGCTGCTAACTTTCCAGTGTGTTGGATTTCTTTTCTATACCCATCAATGCTGCTATGAGTCTAGTAGCTTATAAAACACCTGCATCAAAATGAGCTGCACCGCAATCTGAAGGAATTGGGAAGGAGCCGTTTGCTTCTGAATCCTGTGGTAGCCTGCAGGTAGGCAGATGGAGCACAGGGCTTGGTGGAATTCCCAGACAGTGGCAACCTGTCCCTGTGAAGGGTTATTTGGAGGCCTCTGTGTCTCCTGGAAAGGCTCACAGACTTGCCTGACATCTGGGCTTGGGGACTCTGGGGTATCTAATTGCAGTGAGAGGGACTGTGCCCAGCCTGAGCGTGTCCCGCAGCACATCCTGCAGGTGTTGCATCTATCCGGTATCTGTTTTTAAATGACTGTAGTTTCTTCAGACCATGAAGTCAGCAGTGGTTTGGGTAACCAAGACTATCAGAAATGGGTTGGAAGAACAGCATGCATGGATTGTATATTCGGGGCAGGAAAATACGGGGTGCAGGGAGCATGTGGGTTACAGGGGTGTGCTGTGTTGCAGTAGAGCTTCGTGGGTGCAGTGTGGGGCTAGGGCTGTGCTGGGGGTTACAGAGGTGCAGAGGAGATTGTGGGTGCAGCATGGGGTGCAGTGAGCAATATGCACATGGGACACAGAGGAGTGCAGAGCACGTTGGGGGGAGCATGAGAGGTGTAGGGGCTGCTGTAGAAAGCCTGTGAGGGGACAGACAGATAGAGATGTCTAATGGAGAGACCAGGACAGGACAGGCAGCAGATGTGGGGAGAGTGTATGGGGCACAGAGGCATGCAGGGCTGCAGGGCTGGAGCCAGGAGAGGGGTGGGGGGGCATACACTCACCAGGGTCTGCTCCTCAGAGAGGCCAGTCTCAGCTGCGATGAGGCACAGCGTAGTGGGGTCAGGATGCTTGTTCACCTTGCAGAAGTTGTACTCCAGGATCTCCAGCTGCTCCTCAGTGGGAGTCACTGGCTTTTCCGTGGCCATCTTCTCCTGGGGCAGGGTTATGGGGCCAGGCACTGCAGGGAGGGGCTGGTGTCATTGCTCAAGCTGGAAGTGGTCAGTGGGGCCACACTTGCTGAGCCCCAGATTTGCCATCCCTGTCCCCACCAGCTCCCCCCTCCGCAGTGGCCTCTGGCTGTGGCAGGGCACAACTCCCTTCCCAAAGACATGCCACAACTCCCTTCCCAAAGACATGCCACAGAGCTCAGCTGGGAGTGCCAACCCCTCAGCCTCCCAGCAACTCCTGCCTCAGTTTCCTTACTACGGCAACCGCACGCCAGCAGTGCCCAGCTGAGCTGTCTCACCATTCTTAGCTGGCAGGAAACTGCAGGCTGCTCAGCACTCTCCTGGTGCTGTATTTATAGCCGGCGTGATTCCCATGGGGACGATTCCTGTTTACAGCCGTATTTAGACCTGGGCGTCACTTAGGAGTGATGTCACAGCAATGGGAATGTTCAGGGGGGTAATTTAAAGACATTAGTTAAAAAACATTATTTATCCTCTGGGTGAAGGGACAATATCTGGTATCCAGCCTAAGGGGTTGGGTTTTTTTTTTCCTTACTTTCCAGTGATCAGGAAAGTTTGTGCAAGGGAATCACAAAACAGAGAATGCAGAATCTTTTGGGAGCATGGTCTTTGACACAGCAATCACCCTATATCCCCTTCTGATCATGTCCTGGTTCTCTTAGCAGCCTGGCCAGACATCACACAAAGCTGGTGATGAGTGGGTGAGCTGCTTTGTTTTTACTGATATTTAATGTTATCATGCGTGGGCATAAACAGTTAGTCCTACTACTCCTGAGCATCACAGAACTATTTATTTGGTTTTTGGTGTATAAGTGAAGGGTCAGTCCTCAGAGGACTGCACCCCATGCATATCTGTTGCCCAGGCACTCACTGCCTTTGGCTGTGGTCAGTGCTAGGTGTTCCCAGCAATGGCAGAAACAAGAAGCCCATATTGCCCTCCAGAGTAACATTTGTCCCACTTGTGCTTTGCATAAATCTCTGGAAGGCTTAGCCCAAAAGCACAAGCAAAACAAGTAAGTCCCACACATCTCTTCTGCTGGGCTTCAGGTTTGCTCCTGTGTGGCAGAGGGTCGAGCTCGCCAATTCAGTTAACTAAGACACAAGGCGTTGCCCCCACAAAGCATGCAGAAGTCCCTTGATGCTGAATCATTTTGGTGTTTTCGAAACCAGGCTGTGGGGTGTTGGTGGGGGAGGAGCTGGATGAAAAATGTGGCCTTTCTTGATCTGCTCTCCTGCTGTCCAAGTTGCCTGGCCCATCTCTGTCAGGTGGGCTGGTTGGTATTGCTGGCTCTCCAGTGCTGCCAGGAGCCCTTGGCCCACCTTGAGACTCCTCTGGGCCATCCACTGCAGACTTGCCCTGCCTCCACACTGCAGTCCAGCTTCTCCTTTCCTTTGGCTCTGGGATGTAACCCAGGCACCTCCATCATGCTGCACCCATACTGAATAGCTTTAAACCCAAGCACTTTCTTGGCTGACTGATAACTTACCTGGGTACCCTGGGATACTGAATGCCCCAGGGCTTTCACTTGCTGACAGAACTGCTAGGATGGAGCTCAGCTTCAAAACTGTTTTGCAGCTTTCAAAGAGCCAGCTCTGCTGTTCACGAGAGTCTGGAGAGATACTCTTCTTTGAGCTTTACCTCATAAAGCAAAGGCCCTCCTGAACCTAGTCTGCAGAAGCTGCTTTGACTAACAAAAGAATCCTTTGGCATTTGAGTAGGGGCTTATAAATAGACCAGGGCTGGTTGTGAAACAGCCCACTCTGCTTGAGTCACTCGATAAATACTGATTGTAACATAGCGGTTGCGAAAGGTTGCAGCACCTCTGAGTGTGATGGAGTGCTGGTAGACAGTATCATCCACTAGCCCTGGATGGACTGGTGAAAGCCTGGCTTTAACCCCAGGTACTGCAAGCCGAGCTGGCCTTGTCTACGGAGAGTTGCAGCTGCCTGGGCTTTCTTGGGGTCAGCTTAGTTCAGAGGCATCCAAATAGGAAGGGAGCAGCCAAAATTCAGTTCCTCAGGCATGTGAGGTAGCGGGGGTCTACTGAATGCTGCTCACCTACTTTGGGCATTTGGAGACCTCTGGAAAAGATGCAGGGGGAGAAGGAGGTCCCCTTCAGGTGCTTCTCTCCAGCACCATGGCTACCAGGCTCTCCATGAGGTCAAAGTGCAGATGAGGCCAAGCTTAAGCCACAAGTCCTGCCTCTCCTCCTTGATCAGCACTCTACTGAGCCACCTGCCCTTCTCCTAGAAAGCGCAGCCACCACAGGGCTCCTCATCACCTCTGGATCATAAATCCAGAGCTTGTACCACCAGCTTGTGGCTTGTGCCACCAGCAGCAACATGTCTTGGCGATTCATAAATCATTGTTTGCCGCCTGCTGCATTAATATACGTTAATGTGAATGCACTGATTTGCATAGGGAGCATGTGCCTCAACTTTCATGTTTCACCTGCACAGCTGTTTCTGTTTATCTCCAAGTTCCTGAGGCATTTCCCCGTAAGACACAGTGTCTTCTACCTGCTGGCAGCCCCGGGTGCTCCACCATGCATAATGTGATGCCCAATGGCTTTTCCTTGTCTCCTCTCTAACCCTGCTCTGGAAGGACAACAGTTCCTACCTCTCAAGGCTGTGAAGTGGCTTTCAGGAAAAGGCCAAAACCCTGGGGCTCCTGGAGGGCTCTACAGGTCTCCCCACATCACTCCACTAAGTCCTGGAGGCTTTCAGGAGCCATGTGGCCCTTGTGCAACACGCAGCATCCAGCATTTAGCACCTCTTGCGTGCTAAAAATTGGTGTATATGACACAACTTGAAGGCACCAGGAATGCCTAAATGCCCTGATTGGCCCTACCAGGACCACTTCTCACCTGCCTTCTATTTAAATGGAGGCTCGTTTAAGCCCAGGCCTGCAGCCTGGCCTTCAGGCTGCCTAGGACCTCTCCTCTGTACAGGAAAGGTACAAATGTCTTGCTTAGGCTTCTTTAAGCCCGGCAGAAAGATGGAGACTCATAGCTGTTTGGCTCAGCTGCTGAAAATCAGTGCTGCTTACTGCTTTTTTCTCCCTAAAGTTTTGAAGGCATTGGAAAAAATTGGTTTCTTCAGTGCAAAGGATGTTAACCATCTGTTTGGCTTTCAGAAAGGCTGTGGGGCTGCAGTTGTCATTCAGCTCTGTGAACAGTCCCCTGAGAGCTGTGTGTCAGGGGTTTACTCACACAGGCAGAAATGACAATGCCAGATGCACTGTCACAGTGAAACCACCACAGCTTTGGTGACACCTGCTCTGTCCTAAGTCAAGCTAAAAACCCCTGGGGAATTCACACTTGGCTCTGACTATCTTGGTTTTAGGTGGAGCAGTGTAAGAGCAGAAGCTTGCAAGGGGTTCAACAGTTGCCTGTGCTGTGGGCGGCTCCAGCCAGCCTTGCTGTGTACCTGACAGCACCTGGTGCTTTTAGTGTGGCTGATAGGGCATTGAAGCGGACCTCCAGAGCCATTTTGGAGTGAGCAGACAAAAGGTAATGGCCAATGGACACAAGTTGCAGCAAGAGAAAGTCTTACTAGGTAGATAGATAGATAGATAGATAGATAGATATTGTACTACCCATGTCCTATGGTTGCATCCAGCTCCTCAGAAACACCCCGAGTTACTAGCAGGACTCCTAGCTCTGGCCTGAAATGGGAGAGGACATCCCACTGTCTCCCAGCATGCTTGTTCAGCACTGCTAGTGCAGTCAGCATTTATTATCCTGGCAGAAATCTGCTGCTTTTCCAGAAAAGACATGATCTCTGTTTGCTCAGCTTTGGTTTTTTGAACAGTAGTCACAATAGCTGGCTGGCTGTGTAACTTTCTAACAATTTACTGCACCCAAACCCCCTGGAAATCTCTCTGAGCAGTAGCTCCTGCCAAGGTGATGGGGCCCCCATAGCCCCTGTTGGGTTTCTTGTCCCCTTCCCCAGTGCTCCCAGTGTCAGGGCTGGGATGCAACTGGAGGCATCTGCATCTGATTTTAGCCTGCAGCTATTTCCTGCCACTGCAGGGATCAAAATAGCAGTTCTCAATGCAAACAAGCCCTCTAACCCTGCCTTGCTCTGCTGCAGAGCCACGTCTTGTCCTGAGCTTTGCTTGGCCTCTTGCTGTGGGGTGGCTGTGGATAACGTCAGCCAGCATGGTGCACAGGATAAGGTGGGACACAGGCTTTAAAAATAAACTGGACCCTGCCATAAATAAGGAAAAACCACCTGTCATGCATCCGGTAAACCACCCGTTGAGCCTTTTAGAAGATAATATCGGATGCGAACAAAGCAAACAGCACAGCAGCTGCTGCAGCAGAGGCAGGTCCCCGTGGTAGCTCCCGCCTAGGGTCTCTGCCTGCCTGTGCGCCCCTTGCCCTGCCCCGGGCATAAAGCTTTCTCACTCAGACCGGCTGGGTGCAGCTCCAACCTTCGCAGCACCAATACTCACAGGGCAGCTCCTCCCTTCATCACCCACCTCCCCATCCCCAACAGCAAATCCACTCCAGCACCCCTAGCTCAAAACATGTGCTTACCTGGAGCTGGCAGGGACCAGAAGTGTGTAAAACAAGAACCCCGCAGGTCCTTGGGTGACTGCTTAAGTATCTGCGTGTGTGTGTGACAGGCGGGGACCTGAAAAACCTGCCGCAAATCACAGGAGCTCCCGGGATCCACAGCCACTCTCTGGGCTGGTAATTCAGGTTTGGCATCCACTCTCCTTGGCAGGGCTCAACGCATGGTTGTACGCGCTGCGGGGCTCTCGGACGGGTGTCACCGGCAGCCGTCGGGGCTCGTCCCGCCACTCTCCGGGCTGATGGACACCGTCCTACGGGCCCCGGGCGAGGGCTGCTGGGGCTGTTTCCTGCAGGGGTACAGGAAGGGTGAAGGCGGGGTGCGGCGGAAACTGCGCTGAGCTGTTCGTTCATCTGCACTCCCTGTCCTCCTCGGCTGGGATGGGTCCCGCTCCCCTGCCGCGGGGAGCCCCGCTCCTGGCTTTGCTGATGGAGTACGGTGGCGCTCACTCCTTTGCAGGGCTGGCTTCTGATCTCACTTCAGTCTCTTGCAAATGATGTGTCCAGGTTTAACATTCCTGACTCTGCTGTCACTTTGGTCAGCCGTGTGATCCCGCCAGGCTGGGTGTAGGGGCAGGACTGGCCCTGGATCTCACCTGCTGCTGCAGCCCAAGTGCCCTCCAGAGGCATGGGACAGGAGCCTGGCTGGGAATGGGGAGGAGGGTAGAGCATCCTCTTCTGCCAAAGACCAATATTCTCCTCGTTTAAAGTGCCCCGGAGCCTGCAGTTCCCACTGGGGTGGTCTGGAAGCATTAGACAGCATCTTAAAAAGAGGCAGCTTGTCGGGTGGGGTGCAGTGGGGAGGGGCTGATTTTCTCTCAGCTTACAGACAGCTGGAAGAAGATGCTGGAAAATCAGAGAGGCTGGAGAAAAATTGAGTATGAGTTGCAATGGCTGAGATTATCTGCCAGAGCAAAATGCAAACTGGCACAGGATGCAAAAAGCTGTGGAGCTGACTGGAGCCAGGGCCAGGGAACCCTGCCCCTGGGGAGAAGTGGCTGGACAAACACAAGAAACCTGCCATATGTTTAGCAATGAGCCAAAACCATCCCAAAGAGATTTTTAATGTTGGGGAAAACATGGGCCAAGACAAGGGGATTGCAAAGACATCTGTGCCGAAGGGCAGGCAGACCTGTGCCAATTTTCCTGGCAGGATGACATTTATGAAACGAGTACTTTTGCTACAGGGATAGCTTCACTGCCTGATAAAGCAAGTGAAGAGAAGTCTTTTGGAGAAGACTTGATCCTGCATGCCCTGGGCAGGCACCTGGCCAAGGAATTACGTCCTGTTTATCACAGGTGTTAAGCAACAGGAACATGGTTAGCAATGGGTGCGGACAGGCAGGTTGGAAGATGTGTCCAACAGGATGGCTCCAGCAGCCATGGCTGGGGGACATCAGGGTGCATTCAAGGAGGCTGGAGCAGACCCCTGCAGCAGGAGTCAGCCCTGGATTTCAAACCCAGTGTGGGAAAATCCAGGTAGAGGTCCTGAACTGAATACTGTCACCTGCTTGGGGGAGCTCCAGTGGATATTGCTACTTATCTGCCCCATGCCCATGCTCTGCTCTGGCATCTGCTCTTGGCTAACCTTGGAGACAGGATAGATGGGAAAATACTCTGCCCAGAAACATTTTCGTATGTTTGTATGCTGTCTTTTATTTTTTTCCATGCATGTGCCCCGAGCATTGCAAAATGTGAGTAACCTGGCCCACAGGAACAGGATGGGCTCCTCTCTTCCCTTGTTTATTACTGTCAACAGAAAGAAAGTCTTTAATGTGGAAAAACCCTTTTCCCTTAGCCTATGAACCCAGCCCAGATTTGCACTGGGAGCGCTGGCAGTGACATGTTTCAGGCTGAGACACACCACTGAAATGTCTTCAGAGGTGCTGAGAGTCCTGAAGTGGTGACAGCGTGAAAGTCACATCATGAATCTACCCACCTGTGCCTGGCACATGCTAATGCTTTCCTGATCTTTTCTGAATTTTTTTAGGCCCCATTTCTCCTTCTGGGAGAGAGTCAAAGTACTGCTGGAGTTTATACCTTACCTGGTATGAAGTGATCCTGTCCCCGGAGGATGTCCCTTTGTCAGCAGAATTAGATTAAATAGAAACAAAATGCAGGGTGCATCCAGGGCTATCACAGAGAATTTTTCCTGACAGGGGAAGAAGTACAGTTGTTGTGATGTGCATTTGACAGTCTTGCAAGATGCTATGGCATTGCAGGGAGGAGTTGACAGCTGCAGCCTGCATTCAGCACCCCACTCCTCTGGACCCCTCTTGCAGAGGCTTGAATATCATCCATGTTGCTCCATGGCAACATGTTGGCTGCAGTCACTTTGGGAGGAGCACTGGACACACAGCTCATGGCTATCCTGGCCCAAATGTTGTCCCCCTAAAGCTGCATGGAGACAGAATGGAAAAAAAGATAAAAAGTAGAGGGGGTAAGCAACTCGTCAGGCCATCAGGATAGAATGGGATATAATTTAGTTTTTCTGACTTGTTCATATTGCCTCCTTTTCATGCATCTGTCTCTCTTGAATTTTGCCATGTTTTCTTTCCTCAAAATGAGGCTTAGTACCAGCACCTCTTGTCTGGGCATTAAACAGAGATTTCTTTCTTTTTCTAATTGTGTAAATTAAAAAATGTGTGCTTTCCAGAGACTCCACCCAACCCAACTGTCAGATAGAGAGCAAAACCTTCATTTCTCCCTCTGAGCATACCAATGCAAAGGCAAACCTCAAAAGCTATCTTCTGTTTTGTTTTTCAGTGTTTTTTTTCCTGATGTGCTGGGGTTTTCTGGCTACTAATCCAAAAAATGTGGCTGGAAACAAGGCTTTACTGAATTTTTTGGCTTCCATTCAGTCAGAGAAGAGTTTCCTAACCAGCCAGTACTCACTTACAGGACAACTCTTGCAGTAAATCAGATGAGATTTCTACCTGCATACGCCGCTTGCCCCAGAACAGCGTAAGAAATCAGTCACTCTTCAGGGTGCAGCTAACAATTGCCTTTGATATCCCAAAACACGAGAACCTGACTGAATCATTGATCTTTTGATCAGTTTTTCCCTAGGAGAGCAGCAACACTAGCTGCAGCCAGAGAGTCAGCAGCATGCAGTGCTCACTCAGACCATGCCCCGGGCAGGGGGAAGAGGAGGTGGGCACAGGTGGCCCCTTGCTGCTGGAGCCGGGCTGCCTGCTGCCCACCTGGCTTCAGCAACTGCCTCTCCTGCACTCTCCTTCATACATTTTCCTTTTTTTTTTAGTGGGCAGGGTTCAGCCTGTCTCTCCTCAGCATTAGAACAGATCCAGGCCAGACAGATACTAATCAGATGTGACTTCCAGTAAGATCCCTGCCTTTACTTTGTGGGATACAGTCGTGTGGATGGAAACTGCAATGTTTTATTATTCCTCCAGTTGTTCCAATACTTCTCAGAGAACAGTGTCATCTCATTGGTATTTCCATGTGCAATCTCTGCCTGGGGTACAGTCTTTCTTCCTACTCTCCCTCTTACTAACCAGATTGTTTTGAAGTGACTAAACCAGGAGCTGATACATGCAGTTCCTTGCCAGGAGGATTTTCAACAGCACTGCCATTGCTTGTGGGCAGAGCGTGCCCCAGCACGCAGAGACAGCCGGCAGGGCATCCCACATGTGAGCCACCTGACATGCCTAGCCCAGGGAAACATGGGCTCCAGCACTGGGCAGAGGCAGGGAGGAGGGCAGAGTAGACATGCAGAACTGCTTTCTACCCTGGAAGTGCCAGAGGTATGCGAAGGGGAGCGAGTGCCCTTCCACAGATTTGGATGGCCACGCGTTTTCGAGGGAGCAAGTCAGGGAGGCAGGGAGGCAACTCATGAGCTGAGATAAGAACAGTTTAATACTCGAAACAAAGTAAAATATAATAATGATATTAAAATATAACTGCGACTAATCAATAAATAGTAATAACGATAAAAATAATAATGAAAAAAACACAAACAAAAAAAATAAGTGATGCACAATACTACTGCTCACCACATGTTGACCAATTCTGAAATCAGTATTCTGAAATCTGTTCCGTTCTGAATCTCTAGGCTGAAGCTGCCTGGTTTTGGAAGTCCTGACTGAAATATTTCAGTGGTCAAATACTTCAAGGTCAAAGGAGGGACTTCATCCTTTCCCAGAGCAGGGATGAGCTCTCCCCAAACACTTGCCTGCCACCAACATGGCCTTCTCAGTTGTAAGCAGGCATGCTATCCTGAAGCCCTGCTTCAAGGCTCCTGGTGTGTTGAGCACAGTTGCTGAAAATCCCCTGGCTGTCATGGAGCCCAGCCACTTTCCTCAGCCTTCACCCTTCAGGGACAAGGATCATCTTTTCCCCTGTACTGTCCCATGCCAGGTAGCCCATGGGTGCTGTGAGGGGCAGGCAGGGAGTTCCTGGCTGCAGGGGGTGCCTGGCCGTTGCACCCACTTTGCAGCAGCAGTGCCGTGCAGCCAGCCCTGTGCTTTCCATCGGAGCAGTTTGGGTGGGTGGGAGAGGGCCTACTGAGAGGTGACCCTGGTGCCACCAGCTGCTGGGGCGTTGCCACAGGTGATGAACAGGATGAGTCATCTCCATGTGACACACACCACAGCTCCTGTGGCACCTGTGGTACCCCATGGCAGTGGCAGGTGACCAGGATGACTTGCAGAGTGACAGTAAATAGGGATGGGATGTAATGGAGACTGGCCTTCTGCTCCAGCTGCTCTGTTGGGTGTCAGGGAGTGGCTTCAGGAGCCCTATGCAATAAACTTTAAAAATGTTTTCCCCTTTAAGAGCCTGGTTGCTAAAGAGGGTTCCTGGGAAGCTAGCACTGACAAGGTGTCACAGCTACCTGGGTGCCAGCTGCCAACAGTCTTCTCTGCACAGCTGGCCATGGGGATGGTGGGTGAACACAACAGAGGCACTTACAGCTGGCTTCCTCATTGCTCTGACAGCCCCATCACCCCAGGGAATGGGTCACCCACCGTGGGACATCCCCTGCTCCTGGGAGTTCTCTTCTGCTCCAACTTTGGGGGCTGGGGCACTCTGCTGTCATTGTGTTGGTGTGTGTCTAGTGTGTTCGGCAGGGAGGCTCCAGGATGGAGGAGGATGCTCCTTACCATCTCTCAGGATACAGTGACTGGGCTGGTGGCTGGCAATGCTTTCCAGGGAGCAGAGTGCAGTGCAGTGTTGCACAGGCCAGCAGCTGGAGAGTGCTCAACCCATGGGAGAGTCCAGCAGGCTGAAACAAGCACAAACATCCTAACAAACCTGAGCTAACAAAGCCGTGCCTGTGCCGCTGCTTAAGGAAGTCCCATTCTTGTTGCAGCATGTGTTTTTGCTCCTTGTCCTGCTGGAGGGAAGTGGTTTGGGGACACCAGAGGCTGAAGGTGCCAGTTCCCATCAGCAGTGAGATCAGGCTCTGGAGGCTTACTGCCAAGCTGAGGCTGTTTGAGGGAGGAGGCCTTCTGGCACTGGTGGGAGATTGCCTTTATGTTGCTCCAAGTGTCTATGTGCCCATCTCTTGACTGGGTGGTACTACTTACAACCAGTGTATCTGGCTTCTCTGGGTGGGTTTTTCTCCTTTCTTCAAAGATTGTTTGTCATCTCAGGCCTAGTCCTAGCCTGAGATCTTCTTCAGAGAGGGTTTTATGTAGGGCTATGTCTCCTGTTTCTTAAGCCTATGGCCTGGCCACAGGAATCCCTGCTTAGTGGGGTGGGCACAGTGGGGCTGAGCTGAGAAAACCCACTGGAAAGCTATGTCCTGAACACCATGCTGTTCCTGCTGTCCAGAACTGGCCTGTCTGCATGGCAAGGGAACACTGGACCAGACTGTCAGGCGTTTCCTGCTTCCCTTGAAATACGCTTCACTTGACAGATATTCTTTTAGCAAGACACTAAAGATTCTAGCCTCTGCTGCCCGTTCAGCTGTTGTACACATAGACATGGATTTGCTGGCATGTGAGGCTGAGCTGGCTTTAAAGTAGGTGTCTGTAAAGGTAGTCTTGAGTTTTCATGCCTTGATTGCTGCCAACTTGATTTCTCTTCCTCCCTCACCCTCCATTGTTGGATTGTGGCACTAGGAAACCTCTGCCAAGAGCAAAGGATGGACAAATTTGCAACAGCCAGGGTGACAGGATTTGTCCAGGGCATCTTACTTCTGTGCTGCAGCATCCTCTCTGTGCTAGATCTCTGCACAGCTTCAAAAGAAACAGTTCATGGCAGTGCTGCAGGGCACTTCCATCTGCTCTGAACCTTCTCTGGCCTAGGAGAAAGCAGAGTTAAAGGAGTTCTCTCTGGCTAAAAATGCCACTTCACTGACCCTCTGTTAGCAGCCTGGAAGGATCATGAATTCTGGAAGAGAAGGAGCAAGCGGCTAGAAGGGGCTGAAGTGTTCCAGCATCAGCAATCCTGGATTGTATCTGCTTGTCCTTAACTTGTCACTTCATTCTCTCTTCCTCAGTGCCAGCAAAGAAGGTCACTGCAGCTCACAGAATCACAGAATCTGCTGAGTTAGAAGGGACCCACAAGGATCATTGAGTCCAACTCTTAGCCCGGCACAGGACCATCCCCAGGAGTCACACCATGTGTCCTACAGTATCATCCAAACACTTCTGGAGCTCTGTCAGGCTTGGTGCCGTGACTACTTCCCTGAGGCACCTGTTCCAGCACCCAAACACCCTCTAGGTGAAGAGAATCTTTTTCTAATATCCAACCTAAATCTCCCCTGACACAACTTCAGGCCATTCCTTCGGGTTCTGTCACTTGTCACCACGGACAAAAGATCAGTGTCTGCCCCCACTCTTCTCCTCACTAGGAACGTTCAGATTGCAATGAGATCTCCCTCAGTCTCCTCTCCTCCAGGCTGAACAGACCAAGAGCCCTCAACTGCTCCTCATACGGCTTCCCCTCAAGGCCCTTCACCATCTTTGTTGCCCTCCTTTGGATGCTCTTTAAGAGCTTAATATCTGTCATGGTGCCCAAAACTGCACACAATATTCAAGGTGAGGCCACTCCAGTGCAGAGCAGAGCAGGACAATCTCCTCCCTCAACAAGCTGGTGATGACAACAAGCCTGATGACCCCCAGGACATGGTTGGCCCTCCTGGCTGCCAGGGCACAGCTGACTCATATTCAACTTGCCGTCGATCAGGACCCCCAGGTCCCTTTCCATGGCACTGCTTTCCAGCATCTCATTCCTCAGCCTGTTTGTACATCCAGGGTTGCCCCATCCTGGGTGTAGTATCTGACACTTCCCCTTGTTGAACTTCATATGGTTGGTGATTGCCCAGCCCTCTAATTTGTCGAGGTCTCTCTGCAGAGCCTCCCTGTCTTCAAGGGAGTCAACAGCTCCTCCCAGTTTTGTGTCAGCTGCAAATTTGCTAAGTATTCTTTCCAGCCCTGTGTCCAAGTCATTTATGAAGATGTTGAAGAGCACAGGGGCTAAGATGGAGCCCCGTGAAACCCCACTAGTGACAGGTCACCAGTCTGAGATTACACCATTCAGTATTACCCTTAGTGCTCAAACCATGAGCCAATTGTTCACCCACCACACGATGTGTGCTGGACATTTTGTCCAGAAGGATCCTGTGTGTATTTCACCCTGGTGTAGAGCTCAAGAGTGATCTCTGGAGCTTGGCTGCATTTATCCTAGTATTCACAGTAACATGCTTCTCAGCCCTCTTGGGACTCAGAAATTGTTTGCACAGCTAGAGAGCAAACCTGCACACCTGAGGAAGAGTTGTGCTGCATCATTATTTCCTATGATGGCCAGGGTCCTCCCAGGAGAACTTGTCCAACTGAGTATTGCTGATCATTTTCTGTGTTGTGGTTTAACCCCAGCCTACAACTAAGTTCATGAAGCCGCTTGCTTACTCCCTCCACCCCTGCTAGGATGGGGAGGAGAATTGCAAAAAAGTTGGAAACTCCTGGGTTGAGATAAGAACAGTTTAATAATTGAAACAAAGTAAAACATAATAATTATAATAAAATATAACAATGCAACTAATAAATCAATAGTAATAATAATAATTGTAATGAAAGTAACCCAAACAAGAAGGACAAGTGATATACAGTACAATTGCTCACCACATGTTGATGCCCATGCCATTCCCCAGCAGCCCCACTCCATCCTTTCTGCCAAGTACTCCATTTATATACTAAGCACGATACTCTATGGTATGGAATAGCCCTTTGACCAGTTCAGGTCAGCTGTCCTGACCAAGCTCCCTCCCAGCTCCCTGTGCACCTGCTTGCTGGCAGAGCATGAGAAACTGATAAGTCCTTGGCTTAGGGTAAGCACTACTGAGCATCAACTAAAACATCTGTCAGTTTGTCATCAACATTATTCTCATACTGAATCCAAAACACATCATTGTGCCAGTTACTAAGAACAAGATGAACTCCAGGATATCCTGATACGCAGTTCTGATATGTGTGGCTGATAAATATATCCCTTTTTTCAGGGATGACTACAGGACCTTCCAAGTCACAAAGTGAAGCCCAAAGATTCATGGTCTGTCTATATTAGTCTGCTGAGGCCTGGATGAACTCTCTGAAGATATGCCTCCCCATATTCCACATTGAACAGCTTTGGACGTTGGAGCTGAACTCTTCACCTGCCAAGGGGCGATTGCTGTCATCATTCCTCCTGTATGAAAGCCAAAAGGAAGCTCCCTTTTGATTGATCCAGGCCTTACATCCCTTGAAGAGAAGATAAGGACACAGAAGAATGCTTCACCACTGGGATCACTGCTGAGCTTTATAACCAGGCCATAAACTGACCACCTACTCTCTCTGCTCTGCAGGCTCTCCCTGGTCGCTGAGAGCTCATCACCCACAGCCTTGACAACACACTGACACTTTCCTGCATGGTCCCAGACACTGCCCAGTCTGGCAGCAGTGTCACCTCTTGGCATTAACTCTCATGGGAAGAGGAAGAAGCAGGGAAGTATTTGTCTAGGTTAGCCCCAAACCAGCAGCTGACTGTAACTGCTCTGCCAGATGCAGACCTTAGGAAACATTTTTTCTGTGCATGCCACCTCATCATAAACCATCTCCTCTTGCTACTGAGGTCTCATTTGCTGAAAAAGATAAGAAGAGGTGTGTATTGAAGCACAGCTCAAATTCCAGAAGTAATTTGTCGAAGCTCCTGGGTTTTACATACAGGCAGGACAGAAAACTGGCAACTTCAGATGAAGCAATAGAGTCCCTGAGTGACTTTACTTCTACAGGTGCAACTACTTTATAGGGACTGAATGTTACAATAATCCAGTATGCTAAAGAAACAGGATGGGTACAAGGAGCTCATGTGTGTCTGCTCGTTACTGAGCTGAGAGTGTTATCCCTTCTCTGTGTGATGTGTAATTGCTGAGTTAGATCACTGGCTCTGCAATGGGGTGTCAGCTTGGATGGGTTACCTATTCCTTGCAACCTGTTTTGGATGTACATGCTGCTTTCAGCCTGGCTACCCAACCCCCTGGCCATGTCCCATGTTACTGACTGCCAGAATGGATTAGGACTCCGAGTACATCTAAGGGCTGTCACGGGCTCAGTGGCATTCCCACAGCTCAGCTGGGTCACTAGAAATGCCATTGTGCCAGATCATGGCAAATATGGAGAAAATAAAATACACAAGGGGCCAGCTCTGCTCTCTGTGCCCAGCATCCTGTTGCTCTGGAAATCTTGGTGACCTGGGAGTAGGAACACACAAGTGACTATGTACTCTGCCTGGAGAGACCTGGTGTGAGCTAGGAACTGCTCACAGTATGCTGGTTTCTGTCAGATGTTGTTCAGCCCTGCCATTTCTGAAGACCTGGAGACATTCTTGAGTCTCTGAGAGTGCACTATCTGTTCTGAATAAAGTAATCTTACTAATCCCTAGTGGCTGACTGTTGACCCTAAGCACATATTTTGTGAAGTTTGCACTCAAGAAACTTAAACGCAAGAGATGGGAAATTAAGCAGAAGGTTCAGAGGCATTTTTCTGCTGTGTATGTACACACAGCACTCTGGATAACTTAGGTGCTTTCTCATAGTCAGACCTGTCAGGGTGAGAACACCCAGCTTTGGGCAGTGCAGTTACTGGTTGCAAATACACTAGCCTCTTGCTATTACAAACAAGTGAAGTGGAAATGACCTCTCAAAGTCTCTAGTCCAACCTCCTGCTCCAAGCAGGGCCTTCTAGATCACATTGATTAGGACTGTAAGCAGCAGAATTGTGAACATCTCGAAGAGTGTTGGATCTAGAATTTCCATGAGTCCCAGTTCTAGTATTCCTCATGGGAAACATATTTTTGCTAGTATTTAATCAAATTTTTGCATGTATACAAGATCCCCATTCTAGCACACTATTACTTATGTATGGGTTTTTTGCTTACTGGTGCATGGCAGAGTCTGAAGACAATGTTTATCAGGGGACAATAAATGCTTCTTTCCCTCTTCATGTGCCCAAACACTTGGTTTTCATTCCAGAGTTAAAAATCTCCTTTTCCTCTTCTGATTACTTTTTAAAAGGGTATCCTTCTTCCTCTGTGTAGGAGTGGAAGAAGTCCCCAAAATATGCAGGTTTTTCCTCTCTTTGGGCTCAATCACATAGCAAGAGATGCTCCTAGGAGTTTACAAACACTTATGCCCAGAGTTTAGGAAACCTTTACCTTGGCTGATCCATGCAGATGACTTGCTTACTGCCTTCTCCTATTTGACTCTGACATGAATAATATCTAGCTCTCAACTGACAACCAAATATATAGTCAAGTTTTAAACTTTGATTATGGTTGCAAAGCCCTACATTCTGCTGGAGAAATTAGCTGCACATGGCATGGATGGGTGCACTGTTTGACATGTTAAAAACTGGCTGGAGGGCAGGGCCCAGAGTGTGGTGGTGAACAGCGCTACATCCAGTTGTGGTTGGTCACTAGTGGGGTTTCCCAAGGCTGAGTGTTGAGGCCAGTCCTGTTTAATATCTTTATCAATGACCTGGACAAGGGGATCAAGTGCACCCTCAGTGCAGGGGGCAAGTTGATAGTCAGAGACAGTACCAGGGACACAACCTGTATTTTGTTTGATTGTCAGGATTTGCATTTAGGAACACAGCTTAGTGGGACTTGGCAGTGTTAGGTTTATGGTTGATGATCTTAAAGCTGTTTTCCAACCTAAATGATTCTATGAGTCTTAGTAGATGAACTTAATCACTGATGTAACATCTCATTCACAAATATTCCAATACACTTTGTGCATTCTAGCTGTATTTATGCCTCCTAGCATAAGCTCAGGGAAGGCAGAAACAGTGTGGGGCAAGCATATCCATATATTTACAGAACATCATAAAAAAACCAAAAAAAAAATTTTCCCCAAAAAGCTATGAATCCCATGTAAATGCAAAGTTAATTTTTAGTGATTCACAGACAGAAACAAGCTACTTGTAGTTTCCCAATGCTTACCAGAAGGTAAGAGTATGCATGCAGATAGCTACTGCAGAACAGCCCCAAAGCTTCCTAGAGAACCCACTCCTCTCTTTGACAGATGCTCTTCAAGTGGAGATGAATAAGGAGGGCTCACTTCAGGTGTCCATTTACAGATATGTGCAACTTACTGGATATCCAAAATATTTGAAAGGGACTGGCAGATAAGAAAAAAGACTTTCAGGAAACCCAGACCCTTCCAGGGCAGCAGTTTGGGAATACTCTGCAATATCCCACAGAATGCACAGAGACACTGGATATTACCAGACAAGTTAAACATTTCAGCCCCAGCCCTATTCTCTGCTCCAGAGCACTTCACAGTAGGGTTTTTCAGCCTCTTTGCCTCAGTCACTGGGCAAGCCAGAACAGACTAGCTTATGTAGGACCAGTTTTAGGTCAACTCTAAACACTTTTGCACCTAATGTCAGCAAGAAGTATCCAGAACTGCTTAAAAGGTAAAATAAAACACATGTACCAGATTCTCACATAATTTCTCACCAGTTGACAAAAAAGCTCTTAAAAGGATTAATTTTTCCTCAGTGTGAAAGATGAGACACAGTTACAGAGGAAAATTATTTTTTGAGGCTATCTATCTAGCTAAGAATGCCCTGTCCAGAAACCTATGCTGCTTCTATAAATGTTTAGGGTTTAAAAAATGAAGCAGCGGCTACATGACCAGCTCAAAAATCATAAAGCTGAGATAGAACACAATACAATCCCACACATGGCAGTGAATGCCACAAATTCATCCATGAGTCATCTGCCCACAGAATAAAGTTTTTACAAAACTGAGTACTGTAGAGTCTCCTTCAGTAAACATACTTGGATTCAATGATCAGGAAAAAGAAAGTTAACTTTGCCAAGTAAATGAGATTGATTGTGTACCAGTGACATTAATAATACAGATTAAAAGAAACTGCTCCTAACAGAATGTTTATGCATACAAACCATACTGATTTATAAAAAGCTTTTCCTACACCCCGTACTGAGAACACAAAATGAGATTTAAAAGAAAACAAATGCTGCCACCTAGGGGACAAGGTGGAAATCCACCAATTCAGGCTCTTCGGACTGTCTCCCATAGGGTTCGGGCCACGGCTCTCCTTTCTGCTTTTGCTCATGTTCCTGTGTCACCGAGGACAAATGGAGCAGCGATAGTACTGGCTAAAGCTGCACTGGTATCTACAGGAAGAGGGAAGTCTCTCCTGGGTGACTGCTGATGGGTAGCACCATTGGATACATGTTCTCCAATACACAAGGGTTTTCAATAGCTAACAATATCTTTTGAGCCTTAAACGTTTCAGTGGAAGCACGGTGGGTTTGACACGTTTCTATGATACACAAGAAAACTTCAGGATTCCCTGTCCTGAAAGACTGTGCCAGCAATTCAAGGAGAAATGCTTTCCTCCTTGTTCAAACTAGATATCAACTCTGATGGAGAAAGCCCACATACCCTTTAAAGAGTGCCTGAAACTAAGGGGCTGAGCACTTCCAAACTACTCACAGCTAAGCTGGGAGCTGAAGCCCAGCTGTCCCAGAAAACACACACAGAGTGCCTGCTGGGCAACAGCAGACGTGAAGTCCAGGAACTTTTTTTTAACATGTGTTTCCTGGCCAAATGTAAAAAAAATTCCATAGGAAGGAGAGTTGGGAATTTAATCAATTAAAAAAACTCTTCTTGTAGCTCAACTGGGGAAAAAAACATTAATCTGTACATTGCATTAGCAAAAGCCAGTAAGACATCATCTCACCTTCGTTTGACCTATATGGATGGCTGCACATTCTCCTCCCAGTCAGATCAGAACTGTGCTGATCCTGTGAAGCTAGAAAATATCATAAAATCCTAATCAATCAAAATATTATCCAACAACCTGAGCTCAGACAGAAAAGAGATCCTTTCTTGTTTCACAAGCATGCCATTCAGCTAGTATAACTCCTTATTAGCTTCATGCATTTGTAATAAGCTAACGAGAAAGCTTGCCATAAGGTTGTTGATGTCTAAAGGTTTCAGTAACATCCTTCTATGTTTTACAGAATTACGAATTATGTTATGAAGCTGTTATTATTATGTTATGTTAATACTATGTTATTATAAGTTATGAAGCTGTGTCAGGGGAGGTTTAAGTTAGATATAAGGAAAAGGTTCTTCCCCCAGAGGGTGTTTGAGCACTGGAACAGGTTCTCCAGGGAAGTGGTCACAGCACCAAGCCTGAAAGAGTTCAAGAAGCATTTGGACAATACTCTCAGCCACATGGTGTGACTCTTGGGGTGTCTTGTGCAGGGCTAATGGTTGAACTTTGATGATCCGTGTGGGTCCCTTCTACCTCAGGATATTCTACGATTCTACTGATTTTAGCAGTAAATTTTAATGCCATGAGTAGATGCCAGTCAGCACTTTGAGCAATCAAAGCGACATAGGGATTTTAGTGCATCTGGTAAATCAAGCATGGTGATCACCAAATGCTGGTGCGTAGTCCTGTACTAGTCAATTTTAATTTCAAGGAGGCTGGACCTTTTCAAATCCTGTGCTATATAATAGTCTCTCTGTTAAAGAGAAATATACTTCTTTGCTACAGCTAGAAATGTATATTTTAACAGTTTGAACCCACTGTAGCCAGTGGTGCAAGATTCACAAACTGTCTTTCCCTCTTTGCCACTTAATTTTGCTGCTCTAACACTGTTATCTAGATGACTTCCTACCTCACCTGTATATAAAATGGACTTCTAACAGTATCACTGAAGGCAGTTGGATTAGGCCATGAGTGAGGACTCTTCATACAGTTAAGCCTCATAGGAAGCTTCATAGGAAGGCTTAGATTCCTAGTCTAGAAGTATGAGTCCTACTCTTCATATGAATAAGGTGAACATTGTCCTAAATGTAATTTACAGTTTTTAACTTAAAAAAAAAAATTAAGCCCACCATACTGAAATTCACCATCTTTTTGATCTATAAAGGTTCATAAACACCCGACTGGTGTACATTATTGTTATGCTTCTGGTTTTTTGCTTGCAGACCTCCAGTTGTGTCACACGATGTTCCTCTGTCAAGTGATTAGCCTTCACTCGAAGAAAATGAAAGCAGGCGTGTGCTGGAAGGTAAGGATAGTTTTGACCCTTTAAAGGAACCATAAGACAAAAGCATTATTGTTTTTCAAACCCGAAGTCACTGACCTGAGAACATTCCTCGGGCACAAAGTGTGCTGTACATCCCTACCTGCACTGCTGCTCCCCAGCAAAGCCTGACACAGCCATTGTCTGGGGCCAGCGGTAGAGCAGGTGCTGCTTGGCTTGGATCAAAGGTAGAAGCCACCTGTGCATTACCAAGCACCACAGGGCAACCCAAATACAGTTAATTTCAATCAACATGCAGGAAACAGAAAGGAACAAACCCAAGAAAGGCTATGTGCCCATATTCATGACAAGTGCAAGGAAAGGACCAAACCCCAGGACATGCACACCCTCCCTGCGGGATGGTCCACCAGATCCACTCTGGAATGCACTCTTTTACATCAGTCTTGGGCTTTCCGATTTTGCTTTGATGTTTGCTACAGGAAGTGGTTCTTGGGTGCCAGACGGGGCAGTGACACTGTTGCCTCACGGAGCAGAGCCCAGAGGGACGGGGACCTGGATGGCAGTGCATGTCCCCTGCCCATGCCTCTAGCATTCCAAAACAGCCCTTACTTGCAGCAGGAGCAGAAGGTGCCCAGGTCACTGCTCTCTGCCTGCAGGACCTGCAGGTAGGGAGCCAGGGGCAGAGGTTTGGTACATGTCGGGTCGCCATCACCGGTTTGGTAGCTGCCACGGGAAACCCCTCCAGTGGCTCCTCAGGGGTTGTTGGCACCTGTGGGCTCAGAATATCCCAGAAGCAAAGAGCACTGCCTTTGTTTCTAACAGGGGTGCTAGGGCCTCCCTGATCCCAGGTGGCGCTGTGGGAATGGCACTGGGTACCCGTTCACTTCCTTCTCCAAACAACTGACTTACTGGTATAGCGTCGGGACGTCTCTTTCTTATGAGCCATCTTTCATAAGAAAATAAATTTGGGTTCAGGTTATAACTGTACTATGGCTATGTTTATAAACACTAGTTTGATACAGTAACAATACTTTAAACAAGCTTGTTTATTAAGACACGCTACACAGAAGGTACATTTAAGGAATTGTTTACATTTGGATCATCTGTATCCCTCTCATTTTCTTGAAAAGTGGTCATCTGCCATATCAGCAAGATCCCATTTTGAAAATTTCAACATTCTTGTTTTCTTCACTGCAAGCAGAAGAAAAATATTTCAGAAGAGAAACACTATACTTGACAGAAACATTTTATATAGTGGACTTGCCCATGTCTAAATGCAGTGATGCATTTAATTGCATCACTTGTGGCAAGCATTACCACAAAGTAACCATGATGTAAAGATTTATGAATCACAGAGAGCGAGTAACTTACCAGAGGCAGCCTCACATCAGGTTTTGTTACTTATAAAAACCTGATAAAACCATCTGCAAATCTGAGAACTATCAACCCACGTGACAAATCTCTCCATGAGGAATAACATGTCAATTACAAAGCACTAATGCAAGATGAACCTCAAAGTCTCTGAGGTGGGAGCCAGTTCTAATGCTTACAAAATTTTCCCCTTTCGCATGGGAATTCAGTAGGAAGGGAGTGCATCCTGATGCATCTCTGCATCTGAGGCTTCATTAAAATTCGAATGTGTGGTTCTCTGAACACTGGAATCTTCTTTAAGGAAATTTTAGCCAAGTATCCCTTAGTTTGGAAACACTTTTTTTTTTATTTTTTTTATTTTGAGGTGCTCCATGTACAGTCTCAATTTACCAGACAAGTGCAGACACAAAAAGAAAGTAATAGAATGCAAATTGTCCTACCTCTTCAGTTTGCTTCCCTATCTTAATAGAGTCAAGCTGTTTTACTCCTCATGAAATTCAAGAGACTTATGATTACCCAAAGGTAGGGATAATCTGTACTAATAGTTGTATCAGGGATCTTTTAACCAGAAGGGAGTGGAGCAAATTAGGAATATGAAAGAAAATATCAAGATCAGGGGATGTAAAACACCTGTAAAAATGCAAGAAAAAGTTCTGACTGGAGGATAGACCTTAGGCTAAACCCTGCAGAGGCAGCTCAAGCTTCTGCATCTGTTTCCAAGAGCTTTTGGTGCTGCCAGACTAGGTTTAAATTAGTATCAGATATTGTCATTGCTACTGGACACTGAGTGTGGAAGAGACCTGAGATTTGCATTTGAGCACCCACTTAAGAATGGATTAAATCTAAGCTTTAAAAAAAAAAAAAAAAGGCAAGGAGGAAGACCAACTTTGGTCTTATAGTTAAAGAGCTTCACTGCAGAACCAGGATGGGCAGGGTTTGTGCTGCACCTTTGTTCCAGGTGTTTCATGTTATCATGGATCAGTCACAGCAACCTCTTCTGCAGTACTCATAATGCACATGGGGCTTTTGGGATGCCCACACAGTCTTCCATGGCTAAAAGAGCCCATGGACAGTTCCGTCTTGGTCATCAGAGAAGTGCAGCTCCCTCTGAAAAGTCCTTTCATGGGCTTAAATATGGGCTAGAACTAACCTGCAAGTTGTCTGTTCAGAATCACCTAAGCTAACTGAGAAGTGAATTTTTGTAACTTAGTACTGGATGTGCCCATATATCTGTGACTGTTTCTTTATCACCACATTACACTATTTCAGCAACTGGTCATGCAGCTGGTTAAGAGGGGGAAAAAGATCCCCTTGTTCTCCCCTCCTAAGGAGTGTGACAGACTGTACCTTAGACTCCTTGGAGTGAAATGACCAATGCTTATGACTATGACTATGTTTTTCATAAGAAAAACAAAGTGTTTTATCCGTGTTGTGTTCATGCCAAGTCAAACACTTTAGGACAACAACTCCAACAACAAAAATATGCTAAATAAAATTCTACCTTGTGTGTGTAATTGGATTAAATCCCATGTATCACACAAAACATGTACATTACATATTATACTAAAAAGACATAAGCCCCATCACAAATTACTTAAGAAATCACTTAAGAGAGTTGAAATAAACAGCAGATTTGGCTGGAAAACCCTTTGTTCTGTGTGCAATGCTGTATTCAGGGATCTGCCATGCACCCATCTGGAACTGAGGGATCACGCCTAAAAAAATGAAACATCCTAGAAACATAAGGCTGGATCTCAAAGCCCATCCTTCTGCTCTGAAAGGATCAAAGACACTGTTTAAGTCATTAGATGTTCTTCTGCCTATATCTCCACAATATGGATTTCCACTCTCCGTGGGCAATACTTGGCACTTCTCTGTCTTTTATTGTACTGATTTCACTCAGTTTCTCCATAGCCCTGGGAATTTTGATGCTGTCCTGCTCAGATCATCATATCCGTGCCATTTGCAATTTTTATTGTCTTGTTTCCAGTATCCATTTTAATTACAAAAATACTGAATTACATGTTACACCTAAAGGATAACTCACTTAATAGCTCTTTCCAGGTTGACTGTAAAATACTGATTGCTGCTTTTGAACCACAGCATTTCAAACTTCTGTGACTTCATCCTTTAACAATTTCAGCTGAATAACTATTTGTCTGTTTATGTGAATGTCAAGTGGAGATATGTAAAATGTCTTATTAATAGCATGCAGTAGCACTTCTGTTTCCTCCTACATTGTTTGGCCAGTTATCTTGCCAGAAAATGAAATCTCATGGATTTGATCGGATTATTTCTGACAAATCTGTATCAGCTCTGCTTACTTTCTTTTTTACCTCTAGTTATGTACAAAGCCAATCGCTTAATAACTTACTCCAACATCATTTTAGACAGTAAAAGGTGAGTAGGCTCCTAATATGTAATATGCCAAAACCTCTTTTCTTCCGTTTTTACAGATTGTACTCTGCGTGAGCTGTGGTTCCCTGTTTTCTTTTTTTTGTTTTGCTTATGTTCCCTTGGTCATTTGGTCATTCGAATTTTGTAAATTATCTGGTCACAATTAATTTTTCCTCTGCCTCGAAGCCAGAAACACATTTCAGCCTTCCCTTTCTTGAGATCTCTCTGTTCATAATTTTGTAATCTGTTATTTCATTAATATAAATTGCCTTTCACCATTAAAATTCTATTCACAAGCAGTTCCTCTCAGTTTGTACTGAGAGAGCACTCTATAAAGATTTCCAGTCAATCATAATGGGGGGTAACAATGCTCGTTACATACTGATTTTCTATGTTTTCAATTTGGTTTTTTTTAATTATTAAATTATTAATTATTAATATTAATTATTAATTAATTGTTATCGTTAATTAATTAATTATTAAATTATTCTATCAGGCAATCTTTTTCTTGATTTTTAGGCAACCTGTAAGATATTATTGCAAAACAGTATTTTCTCGTAACACTCGGCATTCTTAATCTTCTCTATGAAAGGAAAGACAGGAGATTGGATCTTGAATTAAAAGCTGCATTTTGGGTGGGATCTTTCATGTTTTCTGATGGAGAGTGTGGAAGAATATGTCATTATATTAAATGGCAATATGGCACTGTATGAACATAACAGGCAACCTCCTCTAAGATACTTCTTGTTAGGAATTACAAAAGTGAATATTCAGTACTCCCAGCCAACTGAATCCATTCAAACCCATTTACGGGTATCATTAGAAAATATTCTGCAAGGGATTTGCATCTGAGAGGACACTGCTGAAACCGCAGTGCAGCTGTGCAAATGCTCCAAAGCCAGTAAAGAATCTATCAGTTAGCTGGGATGTCAGGGTGAAGATTCTAGTTGCATACAGGGAAGGGAAGGATAAGATGTCAATTAAGTGACTACCTGTTTGAAAGGCAGAGCACACACTCGTTTCCATAGGTCTCCCCATCAGTGCCACAAACTGGATGGAAGTCCCTTGGACACCCAGCCAAAGGATACTTGGAGCAGTCCGGCTAGGGAAGACAGGTACAAAAGAGGTCTAAGATACACCATTTGAAACAGGTTTCTGCTCAGCTTCTGAAGAATACTGGCATGCTCATGCACAGAAAAAAAAAGTGTCCAACAGGAGCTGACACAGCATTTTAAAGTGTCACAGTATCTTTCACACTTCTATGGGAATTTATCAATTGAAGATTGGCTCCTGTTGCCGGCACGGCTTCAGCTGTGGTGTCAGGACATATGCATGCCACACAACCCAGCCCGTCCGACCTCCGAACCTCAGCGGGACACACGGACAGCGCGTTCCCATGAAAGACAACTGCAGATGGAGCTGGTAATGGATGGGGAATCACCACTTGGTGCGCTGCAGCCTGAGCAGGTGGTGCCAGCACGTCCCGAGTCCCTCAGCTGTGGGGAGAGCTCCCTGCTCAGCCCCGGGGCTCCGGAGCCAGGACAGGCACAAATTCCCCATCGCCAGGCCCGGGGCTCTGGGGAAGGGGCCGCCGGCACCGGGAGGCCGGGAGGCAGGGGACCTTCCCGGGGACGACGGGGTAGGCGGCACTCACCGGGTAGCTGGCCACGGCACCGGGACACGAGACGAGCCCTGTGGGGAGCAACCGGCGTTAACGGAGCCCAGCCCCGCACGGATTCCCTCCGACCTCCGCGGGACCAGTCGCTGTCCGACTCCGGACCCCTGGACCCGCTGCTGTCCGGTCCGGTCCCGTCCCGTCCCCGACCAGCCGCTGTCCGGCACCGTCCTGTGCCGGTTCCCCACCCTGCCTCCGGACGGCCGATGCCCACCCCCGGCTTAGATCCCGCCGGCGTGCCGGCCGGGGCACGGCACCAGTTCAGCCTTCCCTTTCCCTGGGACGAGACTGGCCGGGGCACGGTACAGTCCCGTTTCCCACCTCCCCGGCACCGGCTCTCCTCCCTTCCCCCGACCGCCACCGCCCGGTACCGGCGAGGAGGACGGGCAGCAGCACCAGCGCCATCAGCCGCCGCGCCATGTCGCGAACTGAGCGGGGCCGGCTCGGGGCGCAACGGCCGCGCCGCGGGGGCGGCACGGGTGGGAGCGGGCGGCGCGGGAGCGGGTGGCGGAGCGGGGCACGGGCACGGCCGGGATGCCACGGAGGGGACGCGGGTGTTGAGGACTGCAGAAACCTTCCCAAGGAACGTGCGTGCTCGCGGAATGAAAAGCTTTGCCGTCAGGGCTGGGCAGCTGGGCGGCGCAGTTAATGGTGGGAGCCCGACTGTGATTTCGGCATTCCCCAGGCTCCCCTGCTTGACTTCAGGTCGCTAGTGCTGCGCGTTTGTGCAGAGTATCCTGGGCAACTCGGAGAAGCTGGAAATACGCCTGGAGTGCCATGTGGCTGCTTAGGTCGTAGCCCCTGTCTCCTCAAGAAGTGACATGAAGTGACTTGTGCAGAACTATGAGTGCCTTCCTGCCAAGAGGAAGAGAAAAATTAATACAACCTCAGAAATAAAACCAACCTGCCTGCCTCCAAAGGCATGAGAGCACAGGCCAGCAGGGGCTGGAAAGTCTTGGTACGCCATCGTGCTGGCATGGCTCCGTGTCTTGGTAGCACTGCTTTCCAAAGAGCACCTCATCTGTTGCTTCCTGATAAGAATGGTTAGTTTTGCAGAGCCCAGAAGTTGGCTTTACGCAGGGTCTGGCACTGCAAATGTTTGTATGCAGTTTACCAAAATATAGGGCATGGACTTCTTGTAAAATGACCTATGCCTCTGTATATGAGCTGGAGTTAGACCTGTCAAGTGTTTTGATATGTCCCATATAGGTACATACACACATCCTTCTTGTCTCTGTGTCAGCCTCTGAGTCCTTCCAAGCATGGCTTTTCTTCTGCATGTTTCTGACAGTGTGCCCTGCCCACATGGCGTCATTCGGAGGTTACTATCTGCTTAATATGTTCTCATTCCTCCAGGTAACCCCTGCAAACTGTTTGCAGTGTTAAACTTTCATTCAGAGCACACCTCTGAGATTACTACCCGTGACAAGGGATGCTTCGCGCAAAAGCCTCTGGCTTGGCTATTTTAAGCAACGTGCCTGATCAGAATATCTTGTGGCTGGTGAAGCGTGTAGAGGGGTATTTCTCTCTGCTTGATCTCCTTCCCTAGCTTTTCCTAAGGTTTTGCCCCAGGTTTGCCTGCTAAGCCATTTGAGTTGAGGGCATCTTTTTGTTATCTTGTTACTGGTGGGGTGTTTGCTGGATTTGCCATCCTGGGGGAACCTTTAGGTCCCAGAGAAATTTCCTTGGGAGAAGGAGCATCAGGGGGTTAAATACTGAAGAGTTAGGCTGTGGTGGGTTTCCTTGTTTCTTGAAGGTATGATTTTTTGAAGGAAGAGGTGCCAGCTGAAAGTGAAGAAAGCAGAAACAAGGGAAAGGTGAAGAAAGCAAAACCAAGGGTAGGAGTTACTTCTTAAGTTGTTAATTTCTGAAGTTCATGTCACTAAACAGTTAAGTACAAAACTCTTGCACAGAAAAAAAAAAACCTGAACTCAACAAACCCAGTAAGAGCTCAGTGTAGCTGTTGGTAGCAAAGATGAGCTTTCTCCTGAATAATTCCAGCACAGCAAGCACAAAATAGGTGTGTAGTGTTATCATCTCACCTCAGAGAACACCTACCCCCTAAAAAACATTCTCCACATTAATGTATTTTCCAATGAGGAAATTATATGGTCATCGGTATGTTGCACTTGATCTCAGGTAAATGGGATGAATGGGACAATTTTGGTTTAACATCACTCGAGTTATCTTTCTGTGACAGTAACACGAACTCATTCACAGCCACGTATTCTGTCCCAGATGCTTCCTTCTGATGTGGCAGAGAAAACAGGAAAAAGTAACCCAAAGGTGCTCTATTAACTCTCAGTGTCACAATTGTATTTGAAACTGGCGCCAGTCCAGTCTCCTCAGTTCTGAAAGCATTTTGTTTCACTTATTTAAATTTTTCTACTAAATTTTCTACTGAGGTTATTTAATTTTGCCTTATTTGAATAAAATTTTAGAGACAGGTCTTTAGAGAAGGGAAAACTATAGAAATAAGATATTAAATAGAAGAAAAGATAACTTACAATTTTTTTCTTCTGGAAAGATTGAGGGCTATTAAAAGATATCAATTTTCTTTTATAAATTATTAAGAACTGGAAGCAAGGAAGAGGATAATTACTCAGAGGGCTTCTAAATAGCTTTTGTATCCTGTTAACACATTTCTGATATGAATGCTGAGTCACTGGAAAGGAAAATTGCAGAATTATTTGCATATCTTCTAGAAGTTATCTTCTTGTTAACATCAGGTAGCTGATTAATAAACATGGAAGATAATAATGATCCTAGCATATAGGCTGCAGGGAACAATGCATAATTAGAAGTTACATCCCTGCAGAAAAGGTTTATTTCTGCCTTATGCTTAATGGAAGGAGTGACTGTGTATTTGCCACTGCTTCCAGCAGGACTGGCCTGTAGTCTGGCTGTGCCTTGGAAGAAACAAAACAAACTGCTGGGCCAAACTGTTGGGATTGAAAACCCTCTGGTGCTCCTTGGTCTTGCTGCTGCTCCAGTGAGTGCTGTCCAGGTGCTTCTGAGATTGCTGCAAAGATTGGCCATTCATTTTTACCACCCTAGTGGTGGTGGCAGGAAGGTCATTCTATAGTTCCACCTGTACAGTTTATCCTCAGCCACTCATGACTGTCCTGCCTACTGGAGATGCTCGATTGCTTGGGTCTGCTTGTGAAGGTGTTTCCTCTCTTAAATCTGCACAAATCAGCCAGGTGAGCAAGGACCTACTGCTAAAAATCCCCGAGGACCCCACCTAGATTGGACTGAAGTGGCAAACTCTAACACAGGGTCATGGTGTGGGTGGCCCAGACTTATTCCAGGATGTTCCCTGTCTCCCAAAACCAGGCTAAGCAAAACAGGAATTATTTTTATACAGTCAGTAATGAGTAGGTCTTAAAAAAATAGCCAGTGATTAATGTGGACATCAACAAGCTGCAGAAAAATAATGTGCTTGAATGTGGCATGGATTCAATGTCAATAAAAGCTTTTAGACAAAGAATGATAAATGCCAGCATAGAGTCATAGAGTGGTTTGGGCTGGAAGACATCTTTAAAGGTCATCTAGTCCAAACCCCCTGCAATGAGCATCTTCAACTAGATCATGATGGTCAAAGCTCCATCCAACCCGACCTTGAATGTTCCCAGGGATGGGGGATCCACCACCTCTTTGTACAACCTGTGCCAGTGTCTCACTGTCCTTATAGTAAGGAATTTCTTCCTTATATCTACCCTCCTTTAGTATAAAATCATTACCCTTTTTCCTGTCACTATGAGCTCTACTAAAAAGTCTGTCCCCATTCTTCTTATAAGCCCCCTTTAGGTACTGGAAGGCTGCAGTGAGGTGTCCCCAGAGCCTTCTCTTCTCCAGGCTGAACAACCCCAACTCTCTTGGCCTGTCTTCGCAGGAGAGGTGCTTCAGCCCTCTGATCGTACTTGTGGCCCTCCTCTGTACCCATTCCATCAGGTCCATGTCTTTCCTGTGCTGAGGGCTCCAGAACTGGATGAAGCACTGCAGATGGGGTCTTGTGAGTGTGGAGTAGAGTGGGAAAATCACCTCTCTCGACCTGCTGGCCACACTTCTTTTGATGCTGCCCAGGATTTTGTTGCCTTTCTGGGCTACAAGTGCGCATTGCCAAGTCATGTCCAGCTTTTCATTCACCAGTACCCCCAAGTCCTTCTCCACAGGGCTGCACTCTGTATCCCTTCATCCCAATCTGGTGTTCATTTTTAAGTAACTGAGTCTCTTTGTGAAAATCTGAACTTGCCCCCTATTCTTGGTGTTTCTCGCAAAGAAAATGTGTTGAAGACTTGTGGACTGTGACATCATTGGGGATTTCCAAGACTCAGCTAGACAAGGTCACAACTTTGTTGATATACTGTTGGCAGTAGTTCTGTTCTGAGTGGGAGGGGGGCTAGAGACCCAGAGGTCCCTTCCAGCCATCACTACTATGACTCTGTGTCCCTATCCCTGAAATCCATTCAGAGCTTTGACCTGCTGATTCATATTGTGTTTGCTTATGTTGTCTGTTCTCCTGAAATCAGTAGGCATCAGACATTGGAAGGATGGAGACTTATGGATATACAGCTTAACAAAGGTATCAAAAATGTATTTGGTGGTACCATTTATTCCTGTTATTTGAAATTATATCACCTTTATTGGGAAAGAAAGATTGGCTAGCATACCTGTGCCAGGATGAGTGTGCCAAAACTGAAGGAACAACACTTTATTTGTCGGGTCCTCAGGAACTTGTCAGTGAGACATTGGCAATGTCCAGGAGTGCAGAAATGCCTTCATTGCAGTAAAAAGGGCTTCAATATGTTCCTTACTCTTCTACCATATGGAAAAATTGAGTGGTGATAAGGGGAACCTTAGGAGCATTCTCTATTGTTCTCTGATTCATGGAAAGCCTTTGAATTAGTGCATTAATAACTATTTTGTGCCTCTCTCAGCACCTCAGAGAGTAAGACCAATGAGCCTAATCAAAACCCAAATTATTTCATGAAGATGGGACAAGTGGAGAACTGTTTTGTACCACTTAGTGAAAAGACATCTCTGCAAAGAGAGAGTCAGGCTATTTATGGATTTTCTCAAGCACAACAGCAGCATGGGCTTCGGTGGCAGGGCAGGCTGGGAATGAGGTATGAGACACCAGATCTCAGCATAAAATTAGTTTGCAATCTCAAAAAGCAAGCTGATCTATCGCCTCATCTGCTTAAAATGGATATAGGGATGAGTTCAGGTACCAGAAGAATTGGGAGTAAGGCACTGGATTTCTTCCTGCCTTAAAGTGTAGGATTCCGCCATGTGGAATATCCTTTTTGCCACAGGCTATGGTGGATGCTAAAGGTTTAAAATTGGAAGAAAATTGGAAGAAAAAATGAGAGTTGCAGGGTAAGAAACAATAAGTGGCCTTAATGGCATGAAAATTCCTGCTTGAACAGGCTGCTGTAGGCAGGCTGCTGTAGGCAGGAAAATGGCACAGGAGAAGTCTGGCTATGCATTTGCTCCAATGTGCTCTTCTCTTGGCCATCATTGATGGTTTCTCTTGGGGAGCGAAGGCTGGTGAAAGGGATGCTACACATAATCTGCAGTTAATATCCTCTCAAAGCCCCAGGTCATGTGGGGGAGGATGTTTACATCCCCTGAAGCAGCAGGACAGTGCAGCTGGTTTGCCTGTGCTGCTGGCAGACAGTCTCTAAGGGCACAGTGCTTGGGCACATCCCAGCTGTACCTGTGCCACGTACATGTGAGTCTCTTGCCATAAGTACAGGAGCCTGTCTCTTCACCTGAGTAATTGCAGGGGTAAAAACAAGCAACACCCTGAAAGGAACATAGCACAGGACAAACAAAAATGCTTCTGAGCTGCTTTTCAGCACATCAGCCTGGGGTGGGTGGCATTTCTAAAGGCTTCTTTCCTAAGGGACTGGAGGGCCTCTGCTTCTGGCGAGACTGGGAATGCCCTATAAATTGTTTGGCACTTGTTAATTGGCTGATTCTGCCAACTTGAACCTGCACAGCAGCAGGGCAGAGATGGACAGAGGGAAAAGAGCTGATTTTTCTAATGTTTTAGTATCCCTGACAATGATTCCTGCAGGGGAGAATTCAGCAGCACTGAGCAGATTAATAAGCTTTTGATGTAAGTCTGGGTTTGTTGTGCAGGGTGAGTTGTTTCCAGTTGACATGCTGCCTTCCTGGCCAGATCGTGAGCTGTGGCATCACCTCTAATTTTGGTAGACTCCTCCAGACTTTTTCCATAAAGGCTGGGTTCAAAGGTTCATAGAAAGATGTGGAGGAAGTTCCTCATCACACTCCCTCACCATCCTGTCAGTAGCATTCCCACCCCCACACCACTAAGAGATTGCTCTGGGGGGGTCCTATCTGTCACGAAGAGAACATGAATCATTCATTTCAGCTGTGCTCCTACATTTGTAATCCCACGTAGTCCAAAAGACAGGATCCAGGCCTCAGGGATTCAATTATGTACACTGCACTCAGTCTTTCCTTCCTTGATCCCTTGGCATCCATTCATTTTGCTCCGTCCTGCACTGTTCTCTGCTATATCAGTCACAGACGGGCAATTTTTCCTCTCCTGTTTCCCAAATGAACCCCATCTATCATCTGCCGGTCTTTGAAATTAATTTACTGGCTGGCCAACTGCCCACTTTGTGTCTCTGGCTCCTTCCCACCTGTGTGTAACGTGGAGGTGCTCCCTGGAGGGGGATGAGCCTCTCACAGTGTACCCACACACTCCTGGAGGATCTGCTCGTGCCGTCAGTCACCATCACAGCACAAAGCAACAGCCTTCTGCCTGGCAGAGAAATGTGTATGTATTACTGTGATGCTCAGAGTTGAACAAGGGCTCTAGTAGTCCCTGGAGCCTCCAGAAAGCTCCTGAAGGGTGTCCTGATGGGCAGAAATCAACATACTTTTCTTTTTCTCTCTCCTACAGAAGTTCTTTTCTGCTGTTGTTTTCAATTTGACTAAGCACCTCTGTCTATTTGATCTGTCATGGACAGGTTTGCAGGTGCCGGCTTTGACTTCTGCTATCTGTCTGTGTGCTAGTTCAAATGACAGAACCAGCAGAGCTGGGCCACCGTCCTGCTAGAGGGGAGATGCACTTCATCAGTGATTTGCTATGGGATCATAACCACTTTAGAGGGAGGTAGTTGGTCCCAGTGGCATTTCTTATGTCAAAAGTTTTTTCAAAGAGCAGAAACTTTCAAGACAGGCTGTAAGACCTTCTTCTGACTGCTTAAGCTGTTAAAGGGGACAAGGTTAAGGGAACCTACACAGAAGGCTGCTCACCTTTTTCTGGGTGCTAAGGCTAAACCCCATAGATGACCTGCAGCTATAGAGCAATGTCAGCAGAAATTGTGTTCAGCTGTGAAATGACAGAGAGTGTGTCCATGGGAGCAAAGCTGCTACTAAATCACCATAGTGCTTGCAAGTGAATTGGTCCAGCAATGTTTGTCTTATTTTCATGTGGGAAGACAGTTTGAAAAGCCAAAGGCACCTTCTTTAATGCCCACCTATTTATCACAGAGTGGTTTCAGCCAGGGCAGTGCCTATCCAAATCTGCTTCCAGAGACAGCCTCACACTCTCTTCTTTCTCTTCACCCTGCAGGAAAGGGCTCTGTGAATGCTGTGGTAACTTGAGAAATGCCTAATCCAGGCACAAGCTGTGGTCCCCATCTCTGTTCCAGCAGAGCTTCTGTCCAGTTTCTTGTGCCCTTGGGTTTGTAGGACAAGGAGGTTGCATCTAATCCATGCCAGGGGAAAAGGGGTAGATGGTAGCTATCAACAGGGAAGAGGGAAGACAGGTGGAAGGAAGGACAGGCACTAGGTTTAGCATCTCCTTTTCCTCGGTGCCCTGTTTATGCAGTGCTGTGCCCTGAGCATGTTTCATGGCAGCATGTACTGCAGCTCTCTCCAACCCCATAAATGAATGTTTCCTGGAAAACCCGCTCAATGTACTTTATGGTCTCCAGGAGTGAGGATAAACTGCAGGTAAGTGCAAGAGATAAGGGTGCAAGAGCAACAGTTCCAGACCAGATTAATTGACTGAGACATCAGGATTTGGCCACAGCTGGTTAACGAGGCAGGGCTGGTTGGAGGTGTGAGGATAGTTTTCCCCTCTCCTGCTCCAGCTCAAGGTGTCTACAGGCTTGTCCCTGTACCATGTGGTGGCAGCCTTGCACATGGTAAGTGCTCTGTCTTGTCTGCTTACATGACTGGTTTTGTTAGCAGCATTTTTTTAGGGTGAAGAGCTCAATGGACCGTTTAAGCTGTCAGCTGGATAATATTGTATTGTAATGTAGTGGTTTCATCCCACAGCATCAGCAGTGCACAACCTCTTCCTTTCCTTGCTGTGTTGGAGACATCTATAATTCAGTGTGAAACTGCCCATCCCCTTGGGCTCGGTGCTTCAACATACATTGTCAGCGCTGCAGGAGTGACAGGGCTGTGCAGGAATGAGGACATGAGGATGTCTGGGGCATGTAAGACCTCACACAGCCATTCAGATCCCTGCCTGCCAGTCCCAGAGGCTTCCAGGAGCTGTGAATGAGGACTGGTAGCAGGTAGCAAGCGCCATTCCTAGCTGATTCCCTTCCCCTTTCCCCTGCTGATTCACACAGGATTCTTCTGCTCTGGACTGTGTCTTTGAGCCCCATTTTGGAGGGCTGAGATCTCTTCCGCTTACAAATTTGCCTGTGCTGGTGCTCAAGGGGAGGAAGGGGACAGGTGGTATTTATGTTGATTGAGCTGCAGTGTTGTGTTTGGCAGGGCTTTCCAGCAGCAATGCCTGAGCAGGTTGTGGGCATACTCGGGAGTGAGTCACCAAGCAGTAATAACAGTAGGAAGAGGAGAACAGAATTGCTTCAAGAGCTGTTCAGCTTTTCCTATTGGGAACCAGACAGAAGGGCAAGGTTTACTTGGAGTGACAGAAAGCATCTAAACTGAAACGTCAACTGAGGTAATCTGGGGACATGGCTCAGCTGTGGTCTGTCTCAATCCTCATGTGTCCCTGTCACCAGATGATGGGGAGATTTCCTGGCAGATGCATATGATGTTGACAGGAGAACTTTCTACCTATCAGCTTCTCTAGCCACCAAGAATCTCATCAGACTGATGTGGCTGTCCTAAGGGACATTTGCTTCAGCGTAAGCTGACTTTACTAGAAATGATCCAAACACCTCATATTTAAACAGAGAAGCACATACTGCTGTAATAAAAGCACTTGAAAGGAGATGAAAGTTTGCTGTAACTAGTTTACACTTCACTGAGCTCCAGCAGAAAGGATGTGTGTGATTTGCCATATTGGTTTTCCCCTTAACTGTGGCTTTCACTGCTGTTTCTGATCACTGATGAATCTATGGGATTGTAATCAGTTAGGAAAAATTTCTTTCACTGCATTTTGACAAATACAAGACTACTGCTGTGTTTTTCCCTTTGCAATTTATCCTGACCAGGTTGCCTAAATGAGAGAGCTCTGTTCCCTCCATGTTTGTTGTGGTTCTGATATGTGTGCCACGCTGAGGCCTGGTACCCTGTGGGCACATTGCCATTACTGTGGGATTCTGCAAATTCCAATTTTCCTACATTTAGAGACCCTGCTGCTTGCACGTGTTAACCCCATGACGATGACCATAGTAGAAAGACTTGCCAGTGGGTTTCCTTTTTAGTTTATCACACGGGGGGGATCCTTTACTCTAAGTGGAGGGCTTGGAGCCATGAGATAAGTTTGTTGTAGGAACCAAGTGTAGTGCAGTAATAAATGACAGAATAATACCAATGGGGAGCTTGATAATGAACTGCAGTTGCTGATGGCAGAGTTTTCAAGTGCCAAAGACAAAGAAGTTGTGACTTCTTTCTCATGTATTTGGTATTACTTTACCATGCAGCTTTTCCTGCTGGTAAGTAGCACTGTGCAAGTTCCTCATCCTGTTGTGTTGGTCCAGGATGGGATGCTCTCTGTTTTAACTGTGATTTCCATTAGTTCCTTGCACATTACCAGGTTTATCTACCAGACTCAGGAAGCAAACTGGTGACTGATGCTGAGGTTGCCCCTGAGGGCTGTGGTTACACTGCCTGCAGGAGACCTGGCCTGTGGAGTAGCCCACTTGGATGCATCCAGCATGTGGGAAGCCTTCTTCTGTGAATAGGTGTGTGGAGAAGAGCAGAGCTGAAGCTAAAGCCCCTAGATTACACCATTTCTCAGCTGTAATGTTCTGACCTCATGAAAAGCTGTTTTACTTTCGGTCAAGCTTCCCATGTTGGGGTGGTCAGGGTTACTGACATTTCCCCTGAACCCTGTGCTAGAGAAGGTTTGGGAATGGTGGTGTTGGAGGAATATGACTTAGGGGTACCTCTAAAAGTGGCAATGGAAAGGTGTCAGGGATATATCCTACTCAACTCTGACTTTCTTTGGTTGTTCCCAGCTCTGAGTTTGAGCAGGTGGTGACCAGAGGCTGCAAAGCCATGGGGAGCAAGCCAAGAAGGTCTGGAGGGAAGTCCCAAGCTCTGCTATGCTTCCAGAATGGTTTGCAGAAGAAAGGCCTCTTGTTGATGCCTCTCAGAGTGATCTTTGTGGGTGAACTGGATGTGCAGCAATACTCAAAGGTGAAGTGATGCTTCATTCACCTCAGTTGTCTCCTTTGTTTCTTCTCCTTCATTGTTCTGCATGCCTATTCCCATGGTGAATGCATGGACACCTCTGCAGCTTCCAGAAGACAACAGCAAGTCTCTTCCACAGGCAGCTGGAGACCAGAAAAGTGCAGAACTGGAAAATAAAGGAGCAGAAAGTGCAGTGGTATGTGGGGCCACTGTTCAGAGCAGCTTAGGTGTTGGTTTAAGTCTCCCAAAATGCAGTAGGGGTTAGAAGGAGAATGCTTATACTCTGTGCTCATTCAGTGCCAAATCTGGAGATTGCACCCAACCAAGAACTTTGCCCAGAAGTTTTGAAGAAATTAAAAATTTTCACTCTGAAGTGCAGCCTCAGCCTTGTGGCTGGTGGAGATTCTAGTTGCTGCCATCAGGGCAGAACCTGCAAGCCCCCTGTGGGAATCTTATAAAACCTACCTCAACCAGGAGCCAAAGAAGTTGCCTTGGAAACTGTGATGAAGCTGAAGTTGCTGGGAGCTCCTGCCAGGCTAATGGGAGTTGCAATGTAAATACCAGTCCCATTGCTGGCATCAGGTAGAGCTCAGCAATCCTGGGGATGCTCATCCCAAGCTGCATCCTGGTGTAGCACGATGCTAGACAGCTTTTCAGTTGCAGGTCTGCACACCTTGGGGAGCTTGAAGAGGGGTAGGGTTCATATCAGTACTTTCTCCCCAGGAAAAGAGTGAGGTGAGTCAACTATACCTGTTCCTTGGTTATATTATTCTCTTAGAAAGATGAGTGAACAAAGCAGGTACATTTACAGCAGTGGAGGAAAGGCATTCTGTGTGGAGTGGGAGAGGAGATGGACTGGAAGACCAAACAGCAGATAAATTGCCTAAGGGACAAAGAGAAGTTACTCACTTTTTTTTTTTCGCACTTGCCATGGGCTAATTAAGGAATCTATGTAATGTTGGAAACCTCTGAGTGTTTAATGGAAAAGTAGCTAATTAATTAACATTACAAATCATAACCATTAAGGAATTAATCTTTCATGAACTTAATTAGGAATGGTGAGTGAATGCGTACATGGAAGGATGACTTTTAGAATATGAATTATGGTTGTTTCTTTCCGAATCACTGCTAGTTAATGAAGACATAGAGCAATATTACTGAGCAAACAATGCAGAAGGGAACAAGGCTGTGTAATGATCCCAGCTAGGAGTGGTAATTGATTCATTTGTGGGGAAATGCTATTTGGCTTGATCGTTCTGTTGCTAGAGATGACCATTTGCTTATGGCAATAAAGGTCTAAATTGTCATTTCATGTCTGCCTGGAAGGCAAAACTCCTGACTGGCTGATCCTTTCTGTCCAGTTCCTAGTGTTGGTTGTGGTCGCTGCCCAGGGGCCTTGGGAATCCTCTCATCACAAGGTAATATGATGTAAATGGGAAATGCAGTTTTCAAAAGAGGGCAAATGGCCACAGTGCTTTGTGAGGGCTGTACAGAAAGAGATTGGCAGGTCTGAGAGGACTGCGAGCTGGACCATAAGACTTCCCTATGTGGAATTTTCCTAAGGGGTGTATGCTGCTCAGTCTGGATTCAAAAACTCCAGGTGATGGTTACCAGAGTGTGCAGATCCACCTGGGAATTTCAGACTATTAAAAATGTGTCTCTTATTTTGTTCCTGTATTGGGGATCAGCTTCCTGCTGGCTGAGACCCTTCTACTCCCTCCTGCCAAACAGAGGTGTTCCCTGCACCAGGGTGGTGCGACTGTGTTGGCAATGGATGGTCCCAGTGGTGCCAGGCAGAGCTCTAAGTGAGCAAAAAAAAAAAACCCAAATGTGTTTTGGAGAGCTTTCTGCCTTAGTTAATCAGCTCTGTTTCCTGTTCAGTGCTCATGCGGGGATCGTTCTGCTAATAATTGTTCTTCAGCTTGGCAGTCAAACAGACACAATGAGGCTAAGGACTCATTTTGGATGGTAGAAGAGACAGATCTTACTGGGATTTACCCAGGGAATACATGCCAGTGAAGTTACACTAATAGCAAAAGCAGGGAACATTGGTCCTCTATTTTTATCTCTGGGATGGGTGTTGGACATTAGGTTCCTTCAGGGACTAGAAAACAAAAAATTGGAACAAAAGTTAATGAACACCCTCCTTTCCTAAAATACGACTACGTGGTTGGATACATATTGCTGTGATAACACAGTTTTTCTGGCAGCACTTGATAGATTTCTCTTTCATTTCTCACCTCATTTTTTTTTAATGTAATTAGGTTGGGTTTTTTGGATACAGAAAACGACCTGTGTCAGAGGATAACAGTCAAAGAATAAAGGATGCTTATGGACACCACTCTTCACTGAACATTCCTTTATGATACTGTGGAGTTAGGCTGCATGTCTGCGGACATCTGTTTGCATTCCCCCCTTCCTGCAAAGTAGGAAATGTATTTTTTAGGTGGAAGTGGTAGGGGGCACAAAACATTTTCAGGGTTTTAGTGTTCCAGGCTCTCTTTGAAGGTCCCAGTCCCTAGCCTGTCCCCAGTCTTTGGGATACAGGGACTTGGTATGCAGTACTTGTGCAATACAATAAGATATCTGGGAAGAGATAGTAGAACCAACTCTTTGGTTGATGGGTGGTGAAGTGGAAAGAAGACAAGCTAGTCATGGGCCCTGCTTAGCAGAAGTCACTCTGATTCAGTGGAGAAAGTCCAGCATAGACAAAAGAATCGGCTCTTATAGATTGGGAATTAGAGACCTTGCAGACTGAGCATTTTGGTTTGGTCTCATAATGAGCCCATCTGTAAAATTCAGACTTGCTTCTGGCATGAGTGCTGCGACTATTTCCCCACAGCACTTGCATCTTTCCTAGAGCACCATGTGACCATGGAGAAGCATACAGTCGCCCTTGGCATTACTTTCTGTGTGTTGACCTGTATGATGACTGGGAACCAGCCAAATGCCAACACAACATACAAGCAGGAGTCCTGTGTGGAATGAAGCAGCACTAATTTTTTCATGCTGGGCTTGCTGGCCCTTCAGTGAGGAAAGGCTTCACACTTTTGCGGAGAAGGCTGCAAAAGGCTTTGATTCATTAAAATAAATAATTAAATAAATAAATGAAAGTGAGTTCTGTTAACATGAGGTCTCAGCTCCTACAATGCCTTTGTGAATTTGGGCTCTAGGTATTAGCCAGAATTGAATGTTCACGTGACTTGGAGGGATAGACCAGCCAAGTGCACTCTTTACGGATTTTACTAAAAGAAAAAAAGTGAGCAAGTATGTGCTTATCAAGCACATTATTAGGCTAATTTACTACAGTTTCATGAAACTAATTAAAGAAGAACAAGACAAGGATGAAAATAAGGTCACAATTAAGACTGAATCAATAAATCACTGTGTTCAGCAATTTAATGCAGCAAGTAATTTAACTGAATTATGATTTTGGCATCAGAAAGAATTACTTTTTGTGTAAATCCTGTTCAGGGGTAGATAAAGGAGATTCAGCTCTATTTGAACCAAAGCATACAATTAATTTCCTCTAGTGGATTAGTGCATTGACTTTGCTTGGGAGGACCTGAGAACTTAATCCATCATGGGCCAAAATCTCTTAGGATCTAGGCACCAGATCTGCTCTTGGCCCCTCACCTGGTGGTGTGCAGAGTGCTCTCTGCCCAGAAGCCATAAGGAAGGATATCCAGATCACTGTCCAGATCACTTCCATCCATGACAGTTCCATTCAACACACTTGAATATCTCTGTGCTTATTATGGTTTTATTTTGGTCCTTATTTCCCTCTTCCAAGACCAAGCAAATATAAAAGGGTTCACACCATTCGTCCAAAGACAATAACCAAGTCAATTTGAGCCACATTTTTAAGCAGTGGTCTTTTTTGATCACCTATATTTACTGGCAAACTGGGAGATGCTAATACTCAAGAAGAAGAAATTGGACCTGCCAGGGTCTTCTTGTCAAAGGAAAGATGAAGGTATATTGAGGGATTCCTTGATGACTTCAAGTGTTGTTGCAGAAACCAAGAAATCATTTTAAGATGTGAAGCTCTTCCTGGAAACTTAGGAAATATTACTTGCTTCACAGTGAGTTAGGAGCAGGATTTAAAAAACTCTTGTGTACTCTATGATGAAATTAAGTGTATTTAATTCATATAAGTTTAATATTTCTTTAAATACTGAGCAGTATATTCCAAAATTGCCAAACTGACAGGAAAAGAAGGCAGACTAATCGAAAGAATTCCCCCATAAATAAATTAGCAACTGCTACAAAAAAACCCTTTCTCTGTTGAACATCCTTTTACTTTGAATTCCAGAAGTTTTGGAATGGAAAATGCCGTAAAGTGAAATGAATATATATTCCAGGGCTGATATCTAATCCCTTGATATTTTCACTGTGGTCTAGTTTCTACTGGACTGTTTCGAAATACTAACTCTCAAAGTAAGGAACATTGCTTGTGAAATTTCAACTGTTTTAAAAATAAGTTAAATTTATCTTTAGGTATTTGACTCTCTCACAGCATTGCCTTCTACCAGCTGTCCCAGTCCAGGAGAAGTCTGGGGTGACTGGTGGGACTCACTTCCCCTTTAGATATTTCTGGGTTTGCTGCTGCTTGTGTCCTTCTCTCTTCTCTTATTGCATTAATTAAACTTTATGTGGGAAAGATAATATGTTAACAGTAATAAAGCCCTGATGAACTGGCCAATTTCTCTAGTAGCCAAGTGTTAATGTTAAGTGTTTCTCTTCATTAAGAGATCTTCAAGAATTGTGATGTTGTAGATTATTGTTCCAGAACACTTGAGATTGTGCCCTTAAGGCAAATTTCATTGTGAAATGAGTGAAAATTGAGTACTTATATGAAATGGCAACTTTAAATAGTTATGCCCTGCTCCTAGTGACTACCTACTCCGGCTTCATGATTTGCAGACTGACACTGTAGCGGAAGGTTCTCATTGACCTGTATATTGGCAAGAGGACTGAGAGGATAGGAGTGCGCAGTTGTGGTGTTGACAGCTCTGAAGCATAGGAAGAATGTGAAAACAAACCAAATTTGAACAGTAGCCAGTGCTGTATGGAAGAGAACTGGAAACACAGTTTTGTTTCTAGGCCAGCGTTGTTCAGTAACAAGACCTGTTTGCAGCTGACTCACCTTAAAATGCGATTTTTGTCCCAGCAGAAAACTAGCTGTTCACTGAATTTTTCAGCCAAAATATCTAAATGCTATCACAGAAGAAGCCCTGACCTCCTCCAGAGTTATTTCTGCCTGCATCATGCATGTATGTGGGGCATCAACACAACTGAGGCTTGCACTACCGTTCTCATTTGGGAACATCCCTAGAGCTCACTGGGAGGCTCAGTTTGCCTTTTTCTATTTCATTCCTCTGCCTTCTATCCCCAGAATATCATTCACTTGTTGCTGTTGACTACCCACATAATACTACAATTCCCCTAAAAAGCAGACAGCAACATATTATTCAGGGCAGCTCTTGCCATCCCAAACATCCCTTGCCATCTTGTGGGTGAGAAGCCCCTTATTTTAGTCTCCAGAGTATCTTCCTGGGCATGAAGGAGGTGAATATAGGCAATGGAATTCTGACAGAGCATGGTTCAGCAAGGTCTTTTCAAGGTCATGCTACTACAGCAGGAAAGACACAATCATTTGGGTGAAACAAGCCACAAAGAAATAATGAGCTTTAACCCCACATGTCCCTTTTTGTCAGTGTGGTAAGGTTATCAAAAAGAATGCTTCAAATTAGTGCCAGTGCATGACTTTTAATGGAGCCCTGACCTCTCTCAGATAGAAGGAATTTAAAATCAATTGATTTTCAAGGCAGGATCTGGTGAGAGAGGAAGACTGGCTTTGGATTCTTTTTTTTTGATCCAATGTACTTAAAGAAGAAGTTTAAAGCATGATCATCAACCTTGTTAAATTACTGGGCTGTCCAATGTATCTGATATTTATGCCACTGCTTCTAACACTATTACTCTCAAGGGGTCAGCAGTGTGATTTATTGGCTTGCAGCAACTCAGAGATTTAATCTGGCGTTGCTAAATTCCAAACTCAAACACACCTTCAGAGAGGTGAAATCACGTGGGGAAATGTGAAACTATCTAAAATAATTTGCTGTTAATTGTCTCTTACTCTTGAAATGTCTCAGACTTCTTTTTAACTCAATGGAATTGAAATGGACCCAAAAAAAAAAAGAAAAAAAAAAGGAAAACAAAAGGACAAATTAAGGCTCCATGATCTAGTGCTTTAAGAAAAATTACACTCCTGGGTGAAATTGCAACTGTCAAGGAGCAGTGGAATCCGTAACTATTATTGCATTAGGTGTATGCCGATCTGAGCACCAGCCCTTAAATTACAAGTAGCTCCTTTGATTTCAGCAGAATTACTGAAGATTATTCTAGTTATAAATGAGATCATAGACACAGAGATGCTTTATTGTTTGTCACCTATGTTTCTTATTAGTATGAGGCAGATATAAATAATATAAATAATAAAAATGAATAATATAAATAATAATATAAATAATACAAATTACATGACCCAGAAGAAGGAATATTTGTTGTTCCCAATTGCTTTTTCCCATTTATTCTTCCTCTGCAGGCAAATGTACTAATAACACAGAAATAAATGCAGTGACTGAACTAAGGGTAAGTGCCATCTTCAGAATAGAGGACATGCTCCTATGTCTAGGTTTATGGAGAATAAAAATAGCTGCAAACTAATCCTTCAGTCAAACTCGCTTTAGTTAGGCTCCATGTGCAGATGGGAGTCTTTCCCTTTAAGCAGAAGTATGACAGTCCCTTGCTCTTACAAATCCTGCTTCTCAGGAGCTCATGAAGGAGGATGGCATCATAGTGCTCTTTTACAAACAGGGGCATGGAGGCAGAAGAAGTGAGGGGATTTTGGCAACCACAGATACTGATGCAGTCTAAAGGAGCATGTGGCTTTATTCTGGTGGTTTTCTTCTGATTCTTGCAGTGTGCAAGGGCTGACATGATTTTTTAACACCTCTTCTTGCTCTGCTGGACACTCATCTAGTGTAGGCCAGGGCACAGTTTCCTCTATTCTGTGCTCTGCCAGCTCTCTAAGCTTTGTATCCAGCTGTCATCCCCAGGGCTTTTCTACCCAGGACTGCCTGTGGTATGAAGGCTCTCATACCACAGCTTCTGCATGGTGTGAAAGCTATTTCTCTCCTTTTACTTCTCTACTGGGCACAGCTGACTCTTGACTTGCAGCCGACAGCCTCTGCCCATTGCCGTGAGTCTCAGCACACCAACTCGTCAACAGTAAGTCCCATCCATGGTCAAGCCCTGTCCTGTGGCAATCACTGTGAAAGCCAGGGAGATGAGCGAGAGTGCACCAACAAAGATTCCTGTGAGAAAACAAAGCTTGTGCTCGATGTGCAGGCAAGGTGCTGGGACTCCACTGATGTATATGTGTGCTGACAGATGGTTTGACTTGAAATACTCTCTTCAAATTCCATTAAGCCCTAGGAAGGCAGCGGGCAGCTAGCAGCCGTGAGGAAGTAAGTGGTTTCTTATTAACCAGCCCCCACGCTTCCCAACCCCTGCGAACAGCAGCTGGTGAAGTGTCTTTTCCGGATGTCAGTTATCTGTCCATCTGGCAGGTACTTTCAAGCCTGCCAAGATGCATATAAACAGAAGGACTTTTAGGGAAGAAATGGCAGACCTCCACTGCAGACCCCGCATATGCTGTTTTGAGGGGTCCTGGTAGCTTTTGCTTCAAAGCGGTTGCATTGCCATGGATGTTTTAGTATTGACATGGACGAGAGTTTTCTTTAAAAAAAATTACTTTTTTCAAAAGAATTTTTTGAGGCTGTTGTCTTGCCTCATTTTTAAATGTTGTAAAGAATGAGTCTGGGGAAAAGGTTTCTTCTGATTTTCTTTTTTTCACCAGAGAAATAAAGACTGATTCAGTGGTGCCAGATTAGGATCAGAGTGACTGAGATTTTTTCATTTAGAGCCCTAAAATGAAGTTTAAAGGAAACCAAATTTAGATTTTGTGGGTTTTGAGCAATGTTGTAACCAGACTCTTGTACAAGCACCAGCAATGTGCAGTGTTAACAGGGGAGAGGCACCACAGTAGAGACACTTTTAGTGCTCTTCTCTGCCCACATCTTTCAGGCCTCATCTAGAAGAGCATCTTTTCGGGTGTAGATCTAGTCTCGAGCAGACCATGCTCAGATGTGGCAGTAGCAGGCCAGTTAGACTGAGTGTTGGCAGATAAGTCAGTGGGGTGAGAAGGGTACTGCCTAGAGATCTTGGATGCTGAGTGTGGATTTAGGCGTTTCATTTCCACCTAAGCACTGCAATGCATGTTTAGATCCATTGCTCGGTGCAATTGTTTGTCTTTATTTTGATTAATTTGTGCAGATCAAGTTACCTCCAGTACCATGCTCTGTCTCTGTGCTAGCAGCCTGAATTCCCTCCTAGAGACTATGGAGAGATGAGCACTTTGTCTCATTCTGAGATGGGCAGTTTTAAGTCAGGTGAGATGACTCCCCTCTCATATCCAGTCTCAGGCTCAGAAGGGAGCCATGAATTACCAAAGATGTTACAGCAATGGAAGCTCAGATAATTACAGTGGAAAGACAACCTGAATTACCTTCTGAGCACTGGCATTTCTAGGTGGCTTTTAATGTGGATATTCTCTATAAAAATGCAAACTGGGAACTGACTAGTACTGATTTCCATGGCTGAAAAAGTGCAGGGAAATAGCCAAGTTTTGCCCTTTGGGCAAAACCTATGTTGGCTTTTCCTGGTTCAAGTGGGCACATACTGATGTCAAAAGTTGGAAAAACTGTGAGAAAGAGCAGCAGGGAGTTGGAAGATTGCAGCTTAACAAGATGAAGGTCTAGTCCACTCCAAGGAGTGGTAAAAACTAGCCTGAAGTCTGGAAGATCAGATGTAGGTGTCCTTGTTTAAAGGCTAGGAAAGGAAATCCCACTGCTTCTGGCCATTATCTCTGTTCTCCAGAATGGTCAATACAGCGTATAGTGAATTCTTTACAATGTATGGTTATTCTTACTGTGGTGGCAGTTCCAGGGTGCAAAGTTAATCCTGTGGGCTGAAATTCTGGAGAATGGAATGCATATCCTTGTGATTTCTCTCACTTGCCATGAAAATAATTGGCTGAATGATTTGTGTTTTCTAGAGTGGACAGAGTGGGCTTGTTGACAGCAAGTGCTAAAATAGGGTATGTCCTGCAGCACATGAGTTTGTACACTTTCACATCTTTCAGTCAAATATGACTGTAAGATGTCCTGTCCCTGTGATCCGTGTCAATTATATCCATGTCCCACAGCGCTTGAGGATCTTTGTGGAGCAGGTAACAGTGCAGTGTCATGGTGAGATGTGTTTTTAGCAGTTGCAGTATCATGGGGTGTCTTCTCGTCTCATGAGAACAGGTGAATTAGCTGACCTCATGCTCACCTTTAGTAGTGTTTTTTTGCTTTATTTATCCTCCATCTGTGTGGAATAGCTCTCATCTCCTTAGAGTCCCTGATAGATACGTGCCTTTTGAAACCCCCCTGTACTTATCAAGAGCTCTTTTTCTGCTTGGGTTACCTGTGCAGCTGTTATGCTGCTGTCTGCTGGGTGAAAAGAGAAATCCTCCAGCCAGAGAAGGCAAGTCACCAGCTTATTTGTTTATTTTCAGTATCATCTTCTGGAGGCTGAAGGCATAGCAGGGAGGAGGAGATCCAGCTCTGCAGACTGCTTGTGAATGCTGCCTGTGTCGGCGGCAAGGGGCCAGCCGGGTTGCCCTTTGGCAGTGTGGGACTGTGAGATGGATTGGACGGCATGTGGTCTCTGTGCTCGAGTGCCCGGGGAGCTGGCTCGGAGGAGTAATGGAGCACGCTCCCAGGCACGCGCTCTCCCTCCATTGATTCAGCAAGCTGTTTGCTCCCGTCTGTCAGAGCTGCCTGCGCAGCCCCTGCCAGGACAGCATGAATGAAACTCTGGTAATTACTACAGCATGACTTCACTAGAACCATATTGCTAGGGTTCAGCAGCAGCTCATTAATTAAATAGTTGCCATGGTGACGGTTGCCCTGGTAGCATGAAATCCTTTCTCCTCAGTTCCCCCTCCTCCTCTCTGCTTCGCAGGGTTTCTCATTCATATTCTTGTGTTTTACATGAATGAAGCCAGAGGGAATCATGGGTCTAGGCGAAGAGGTACTTGAGGAAAAATGATGCCTATTCCCCACCATGCCTGTCACCTTGTGGGCGTGAACTATCACTCAGCCCTGTCCCCATGTTTTACTCTTCTTGGGTACATGAAGTCTGTCTCTTATCCATCCTGATTTTTTCATTGGTTGCTTTCAGGTCAAATCCTGAGTATCCCGAGCACGTCAGTTATTCTGGGGTCCTAGGACCGGCTCCTCTGATTGCCAGTGGCACGAGGGAAGGACAGGGTACTTCAGTTGCAGTCCAACTGCAGAGATTTGGCAGTCTTCCAGAGCTGAGCTTTTGTCCATGTGGGTTTTCTGTGCTTGATTAAATCACAATATTTCCTCTGGCTCTGAAGCCAGAAAGGACCATTAACTCTTCTAGACTGGCCACCTGCATAGTACAGAACTGAAGCCTGAAAGCTTCTGGCTGAGCTGTGATTTCCTTGTCAGAAAATGTCTCTTCTTTGTATAAATATTGCTAGTGATGGAGTACACTGTGCACTGTGTCAGTCTGTCCAGGTGTTTAAGCACCCCTCACTGCTAAGAATCTGTCTCCCCAGCATGCATAGTGAGTCTTTGGCATTGCTTCTCTCTTTCACAGTCTTTGATTGCCTGTGGGTCCTTTATTACAGCATCTAGCAGCCTCCCTCTTCACAGAGAGTTTGGATCCTTTCTAGTCCCCATGGATGCAGCTGGATGGTTAATGGTTTGCCCTGAGCTCACCAGTCTGCCCACCTCTCACTGTAGATATTTAGAGAAGAAATACATCCTCAGTGGATAGCAAGACATGCCTGTATTCATTTTGTAAGAATGTTTTTCTAGTTCAAAATATTCCAAGTAATAAGAGGGGTGTGTTTCAGTGTCCAAGAGAAATGTTTTCATAGCACAAAATTGAGAGCATGTGGTTTGTCAGACTGTGAGGAAGTACAGCCTTCTGGGACAGTGTCAGAGCAACGTACAGGTTACAGAGCTCAAAGTGACCTTACCCATAAAGCTGTTGGGAGTGGTAACTGGTGCATGCTGTCCTTTGAGCCATGTTATTGAGAACAACACAGTTGGTATGGGTCAGAATCATACCTGTCATATATGAATGGTTAGATTGTTTGGATGACTGGGGTTCTGGAGTTCATCTTTCTCCCTGACTGTTTTATGTAACTGTCTTTTTACATTACATTACATTAGAATGAGGATAAAATTTAGTCCATGGGATGGATTGTCCCTTGTCTGCCTGCTACCAGGCTTCCCCCAAACTCTCTCTGAAGTGCCTGGCAATGGCCATGCTCTGAAGGAGGTTTCTCAAGCAGATGGAGTTAGGGTCTGAGCAAAATTGAAAATCCACATGTTCCTGACTTGGCCCTACCCAGAAATATGAAAAATAGCCAGATCTATAACATCAGCTGTGGTTTTTTCCAGCCACTGTATGTTCTGTCTGACTGCCTGCCCTTTTGGAAATGCATAAAACTCTTCTGAAAGTGCCATAAGAACTGGGACACCAGGCAGGGGACAGGACCTGCCTCCCTGGTTGCTCACAGCTGTCATGCGTGACTCTGTGGTGGTGTTTCTATAGGGATTATTTAGCACAGATACAAGGACAAGCAGAGCCAAACCATATTCCCCATTGTATACTGCTGCCTAAACGCTTCCAGCCCATCTGAGTGCAAAAGAAGAGGGACCCTAGTTGTCTCACTGCCTGTAAGTTACTGTGTGAGTGACTAGGAAATGCTTGGCTCTATGTGGAAAAACTTCCAGTACTAGAGAGGGGAAACCTGACACAGTTTTGGCCTGCCCCTTTGTGGGTTGTTACTTGGTTTCTCACTGTGGTTTTCCTTCCCCTTCAGTTTTCTGCACTAATTTTGTAATAACAGTTAGCGCTGGGTTTCATAACACAGACATACAACATGCAATTAGAAATTGCTTTGTGTGAAATAAAGTAGCTCTGAGTCATATCCAGACAAGTGAATTATCTGTGATTATTCAGCCAGGAAGGGAGACAGTGGTAAGCAGAGGAATGTGCACACCAAGGGCTACACATTATTATTAGCATTTGCATACTATTTGTAAGCATAAGGAGGATAACAAAGCCATATACTATGGTAGGGTTAGGCTTATTGGGATGTCTGTGTGTAAACATCTGTGTGATCAAGTCCTCATGGGGAGGAACAGGTGATTTTCCTCTGGTCTTAAGGCTTGTGCATCTAAAGGATAGGCCAGTAACCTTGCTAAGTCTTTCTCTGTTTCTAAAAAAAGAAGGGGTGGAGGGGGATACATGGCAGATACAAGTATCTTTGTGAATTCTAAATTTATATGAAGAAAATCTTGTATATGAGGACTTAGCATAAAGGGGAATAAAGGTTTCTTCAAAGGGAGATGGAAGAAAATAGATTTCCAGCACTGGCTTGTTTGATACACCTAGTGGATCTGCTTCTTTTTGTCCTTTGGCAAAGAAAGGTGACATTATGAAGGGGCCCTTGGCTGTGAGCAGAAACAGCTGGGAAACCTTTGGGAGTGAAAAGTTGCTGGCTTTGTGAAACAAGGTGGCTTTTACAGTGGCCTCCCAGTATGTTTGTTGTTTATTACCAGGTAGGCAACTTAGGGTCTGGGACTGCAATCAGGGTCACGGGCTGGGGGGAAGTTTGCATTTCCTGAGTGGCAGTGGATCAACCAGCGAGAGAGACAGCGACAGCAGGGGGGATAATGTGGGCAGAGAGTGTGCAGGCTGCTGGCTTCACACACTTGTCATGGGAAGGTTGATTTTTTTGAAGGTGCACATTGAAACTAGAGGTGTTTCTGCAAGGCGAGAGTTAGATACTGGGAAGCACTCACTAAAAAGCATCTTCACGGTCCTCAGTGCATCGCTTCAACTGCCCAAAGAAGTTTGTTTTCCACCCACTGCAGAGAATCAGTTGACCCTTCCCCAGCCAGTCACAAATGCCTCCATCTGTAAAATGACAGTGAAAAATGCTTAATCTTCCAAGATGAATCTAACAGATGCTTCTCCCAGGAAATGAACTAAAGGTTGCAGCTTTGCTTGAGCGATTGTGAGTCAGGTATGAGTCATTTCTCCCTTGAAGGGCATCTGGATGTGCTTTGCTGATAAACACACAAAGAGCACAAAGCCTGGGGTGAAAGGTTATCACAGGAAGGAGAAACTAGAAAAAAACAAAACCCACAAAAAACTTCAGAGATATACCAGTGTACCCTGAACCTTCCTCTGTGGCCCACAGGATACATTAGCTGTGGGTTTTAAAGACATTGTTTCCCAACCTCCACTGCATACTAACTTGTAAAAAGCAGAGAGGAGCCTTCTATTATAATGGAATTTGGGTATTTCTATTATATCTATTGTTTCTGTGGCTTCTGATTGCTGCAAGTGCACTGAGCCCAGGGAACTGGGAATTGTGGATAAAGTACAACTTCAGCTATTTTTCCACAATAAAGCAAGGTGATCTGAGTACAGATTAAAGTCAGCATGATAGTGCAGAGTATATGACCCCCACAGTAATTGATCTGTATGAAAAAAGTCATTTACAGGGAATAATGTGGTACTGACAGGCTTTCTAGAGTGATCATAGATGAAGTCAGAGCAGAAACTGTTGTCAAAAATTACCTGCCGTTGTTCTGTGCAGATCAGAATAAGGGATCGCTGTATTTCTGCTTGGTTTTAAAAAAATCACAGAAAGAGGCACTGGACTATAAAGAATTGGGTGTAAAACTTGTTTCCAGGAGCAAACCACAACTGTCTTTAGGTAGTCCTGTTAACTCAGTGGTAATCCTTGCTCCTGAACGTCAGAGGTAGGAAAGCTGACTGCAGCACGTCAAATTAGCATTAATTGTGCTTCATCTGATGGAGCTAATCCTAGCCAAGTGCAGCCAGACACTGATTTTCATATATTGCTGTTCTGACCATTTTACTATCAAGCTGTTTCTTAGTGACGTACATTTATTCACGGCACAGGGCCTACAAAAAGCAGCCTAGCATCCTGCCTTGGGAAGACAGACATCGTCTGTAGGAAGAGCTCATATCTTTTACCAGACTGACAGATACATCACAGAGGGGGCAGACATGCTTGCAAGCACACAAGCCCATTCCCAGATCAGGAATGGAAGCTGCTTCTTCCAAGTAGAGGTAGGTCAGGAGCAATTATGCTGGGTTCAACTTAATTATGCTAATCAATCAAGCAATTAGAGGGATAAGGATGCTGACTTGCAGGGACAAAGAAGTAGCTAGCCTTTTTGAGAAAACAGAGAGGCTAGTAATTAGCTTAGTTTGGGCTGGGCAAAGAAAGTGGGGAAGACTGATATGTATGGCTTTAGATGTTACGAAGGTTAGGATTTTTTGATTTTAGGCTTATCAAGAGCTTACACTTTGCCATGTGGCAGGATATACTGGTGGAGATGCAGTTTCTTCTGGCTGCTGCCTGCTTCAAGCTAGTGCTAGCAGATGCACAGAGTACCAGTGTTCCTTGTTTCTTTGTGTTACAGGAGATCCCCTCTCTCTCCCCAGGCTGAGAGAGGAAACTCTAGCTCATCTCTGGGACCAGCCAAGCTATGTCTTTTCTGCATGGAGGTGTAAAACAGAGATCTGTTTTTCACATTTGTCATCATGACAACCAGGGGCTTGCCAAGTTTGGACCGTCTCATAGCCAAACTGCTGCGCACACCCCAACCGGAGCAAACACAATACCTGCTGCATCAGCTGCTCACAAAGTGTCTTTCATCCATGGCTTTGAGCCTGGAACAGCCATGGGTTCAAAACCATCCAGACAACGACAGTCCAGAATGTGACTAAGATTGAGAGGTTTGCTCTTTTAGCCCTGTGCCATGGCAGAGATGAAAAAAGCCAACCCTTTTGGGGTGTTAAATCTGCATAGCCAGGATGAAGCAATAGCATGGAGAAGAGTTTGTTCTGGCTCAAATATCTCTTCCAAAAGTGCTCTTAACTTGAATGAGTCTTAACTTGAAGAGCTGAAGCATTTACTGTGTCCCTTGAAAGTATGTCAATTACTATGACTGGAAAAACACATGGGAAGAGAGAGCATACCCTTCTTAAAGCAATAGTTATCACTTGATAAAGGACATGTTTTTGTTCCTTCCTCAGGTCTGAAAGAGAAGCAGCAGACTTGAAGGGCAAATCCAAACTGCTCAGTATTGAAATAGGAGTGTACCACTGAGGTAATCTCTGAAAGAAAAGGTGTTTGATACCTATGAAATAGAGGAGGAGAGAGAGAAGTGTAAGGGGATGTCTCTGAAGGGAGAGAGATTTCAGTGTGTCCTTCTGATGAAGAGGGATGTAATGACTGCAACTTTCCCTGCCTGGAAGGGAAAAGCACCTATAGGCCAGGCCTGCAGTGATAATGTGTTAGCTTGCTCTGTTTTCTCCTCCAGACCTTGCTGTCACAGACTGGCTTTGACAAAACAGAAGCAAGGCAGACTGGAAAACTTCCTCAGAAATAGAAAAGTCAAGAAGTATTCTACTCAAAAAAAGGCTTCCCAAGGCTGGTGACGTACTTCAAGATGGTGAATAATCAACCTCAACAGCAGAAGGGAAAAATACAACAAAACTATCTGTTCTTCCCTCTGGCTGGCTCCAGTGCCTTGGGAGACAGCTCTGCTGACTCATTCAGAAAGCAGTTTTCAAAACATGACTCCTCTTGTATCTAGACAGCTCCTTTCCCTGGGAACAGCAGCCCACCTGCCCCAGTCAGCAAAGGCAGAGTGGGAAACCTGCCCTCCTCCTGCTCTTGGCCGGCCACTGGTTCGGGTCTCTTGGAAAAGACAACCTCTATTCTTTAGTCTGCACTTAATTCTTAAAAGACCAATTGCAAAAAAAGCTGAGGTCTGATTTTTGGAAGTTGCTCCAAAGTGATGTTCATCTCCTGTGCTCTATGGTTGCAAACCATGTAAAATAGTAAATAAATAGATATCAAAAAAACAAGCATTATGAAGCAGAAGAGGTTGCTACTTCAGTTTTTTTCCTGTTAAACATTTGGTTCCCCATAAATGAAGATAGGGGCATGGTGCAAGGTAAATACAACTCCCTGCTTTAAATGCAAAAATTCTGTCCCAGGATGGACCCAAGGTACCTGGAAAGACATGTCAGGGAAGAGGTGGGTCTGTGCTTGTCCCACAGCAGGCTCTGTATATGCAGATGTACTCCTGGCTGCTGTGGGAGGCATAGTGCAGACAGCATGGCATGTTGGATGGCCCTTTCTGTGTGAATGAATTAGGAGTCCTTTACCCAGTTCCTAGCCAGAGGACATCACTATGTCTGCCTTGCAGGTGCTAAGGAGTTTTTTGCTTGGGAACAGATCAGGGAAATCTACTGGGGCAATCAGAGTAGCAAGATGGCTGTGTTGGAGGACAGCCCAAGCAGGGCTACATTTCCTTGGAGAGCTCACTTTGGAACCAGAACTCTTTACACAGGGGACTTTTAGTGCTGGCACCACTGCAACCTTCCCCCAAACCATGGTTGTGGTGGCTGTGTGGGAAAAAACAGAATTTCATTTACATAGCTCTTGGCAGGGCTCACTTGAAGAAGCCCTGAAGAAGAGATCTGTGCTAGAGAGAGAAGCGAACTCCTCAAAGATTTCCCCACAGACTGCTATGACTTTGGCACAGCTGGAGTCAAGCGAGCATCAATAGCATCCTTCTTTGAGCCACCTCAAAGCGGTGAAACTGAGAGGAGCTGCTTGGTGGCAACTTGGGTTTAAGGGAGGATACAGCAGTTGTTCCTCATCTGAACTGAGTGGCACAAGCAGGCTATTAGACCTCAGTTCTCAGTGTGACGAAATGCGTGAAGCATTTTATCCCTAGTCTGCTTCCCAGGAAGTCAATTATTCTTCCTCACTTTGTGGGGGGCAGGTAGCACATGCAGTTTCTGCAAACAAGGGGCTGGTGAGAGAAGAGGACCTGGAGCCTGGGCATCTGTTTCACAGGAGGTTGGGTCAGATCTGCAGGGTGTGACTGGCTCATCTGCCTTCCTGGATGATGACAGCTGACAGCTGTGGAAGACAGAGGGAGAGAGGGAGGCTTGATGTGAAAAGAAAGGGAGCTGGAATTGCAAAAACACACTGATGATGGTTTTGCTGTAGAATTCCAATTCCAAATCTACATGTGATGAATTAAAACCTGAAATGGTGTTTAGCAAACGCTGCTTGCCAGGCCAAATTAGCAGCCTTATTTGTTGCCAGTGGCAGCTCTTTAAAACTCTTAAAGACGGGCTCCTTTTAAAATGTGGCATAAATAGGATGTTTTCTCAACAGTAGCATTTCCTCGCTTGAGCATTGCAGTAATTTTTGTACCCTTTGGTCTCCCACAGCTGGTATACCAAAAGAAAACGACAGCACAAAACCCAGCCAAGCTCCTTGGAAATGTAAATAGACCGGAACCACTGGTGTCCTCTTAACACAGCATCAATCACTGCTGAGTACTGGAAGTGGCAACACATTCGTTACAGTCCAGGCAGCAGATGGAGAAGGTGTAAGACCTGGTAGCACTGTTTTGGAGGTATGCATGTTTCTCTGCAGAAAATGGAGCACAGATGGGGGCTGCTTTGACCTGCTCAGTAACTGCAAAATCCTTGTATTTTCAGACCAGCTCTGTATTTAGGCTCTGTGGCATGGTTTGGAACCCTCACACACACTCCCTACTCATACTGGTCTCTGCTGGCTGTAAGATGTGCTTCCTATGGATTTGAGGTGAATTAGTAGACAGTAAACCAAGGCAGATCCTTAGCTTCTGGTGGGCTTTTCTCAAGAAAAATGAACCCATTTACTTTCTCCCAGCAGACTGCGTTTCCCAAAATAGCAGTTTTTGTAGACAGTTGTTGCAGGTGAACTGTTGCAGCTGGTGTTCAGCACCACATCCATAAGCCACAAGAACAGAAACAGATCCATCCGTTATGGAGGATTCCCATGCCACAGAGACTTCTCCCAGAAGATAGGGAGACCTTAGGAAACAATAGAGGATGGCCTCTCCATTGGAATGGTGGTGTTATGTGATGCTTTGACCTGGTGATTAAGTGTAGGTGGCTTTTAGCCAGAGTAAGTTCTAAGCAGTAAATACTGGCTTTACCAACCACAGACTAAGAGGAAGTCTGATGATGATTTTAGGGCAAAGGGAGTAATTCTTTTAAGGAAGGAGGAATATAGTAAATACAGTGTTGTGCTCTGGTTTGCCTTGCAGGATGGCTCTCATTAGGAAATAAGTGCAGATGTGATTTCTTGGACATACCATCCTTGCAGAGAACCAGCAACAGTCACTCTCCACTGGATGGACATACATCTGGCTTGTTTCAGATTTCTCTTGGCCAGGTCTACATGACACATACCTGACTGCATTGCTCTGTTGATCATTAGGAAGGTAGTAAGGGATCCTGATGGACACAGGAGGCTAGAAGATTATTGTTTTGGGGGTTATTTTTGCAGCAGTGGTTATACCAGCAAAACTGCTTTCAGAGCTTATTTTATTTGATAGTATTTGTTTTATTTCTAGGGGTGAATTTTGGGCTATGCAGAGAAGGATAACACACTGTTATTCATATTATCCTGAGCACCTCTTGTAGGAACATGCCAATTCTTGGATGTCCTTGTGGGTTGTTTGTTTCTGAGCCAATTTCTGTGTCAAAGCTTGCTTTTTCCAAGAACACCAGGTGGTTATGCGAATCATTGCCTTTCAGGTTATTCCTCTCATGCCATGGAGCAGTAAGGGGTACGAGATGCAGCTGCCCACAGGAACTGCTGAGAATTTGTAGTCACTAAGGCTAGAGGGAGTTAATAGCTGTGCTGGTGGTAATGGAACTGGTGGATCAATCCAGCCCATGTAGAACCACAGCTCAGAGCAGTGAAAGATCTCTTGCCAGTGTAGGAGGATGTTTGTACCACCTCTGTCTTTTAAGATGCTTATCATGTGTTGCCTCCAGGGAGGGTGGTTATGAGCCAGAGCTCAGCCTGGGAGCTGTTACACATCCTTTTCTCATCCTTTAGCTACAGGTGGAGCTGAGGGGCCACTTTCCAACTTAGGAAATAGTTTGACAAGTCTTGCCACCTGAAATGTCATGGATTTCTTCTTCTCCTGAATTCTCTTCATCTCCCTTAACCAAAACATTGTCTGCGGAGCTTTTTACACACACACACATGCACACACACACACACACACAGGGCAATATCACTTCCCTGATAGCACTCCCTGCCTGATCCCACAAACTTCAGGGTTGATGCAATGAAAATAGTGGACAGGATTAGACGTATCAGGGCAGTGGCCACCATTGTAAAAAGAAGCCATGAATCTGGCCAGGCCTTAAATCTCAGACTGTTACCAGATGAGACAGGTTGGGATGAATGGAAGGAAAGATGCTCCATCAACTATTGCCCTGTAAATGAGGAAGGTTCATTGTGAAAAAGAGGGACATACTTATAGAATCCTTAACCTAGTGCCTAGCCAAGGATAGCAATTGCGCTACACCAGTCTATGCCAACCTACCTAACATCAACAGCATGAGCACAGTGGGTGAATGCAAAACTGAATAAACTCCATCTTAACGAAGAAACAGTTTCAGGCAAAATTTACAGAAGATAAGGGCATTCTGCACTCCATATTCTGCAAGATGGTCCCCAGGGAGGCATGTGTCCTTCTGCGTCCTTCCTATGGCTTCCATGTGTGGGAATCTGGCCCTGCTGGGAGACATCCAGCAGCACTGGAGAGGCTATTAGCTTCTACCTGACCCACTTTCATGCAAAATCCAGTGACAATTTAAAAAACAAGGCAAATCTTTTATGATAGGTAATTCGATTCCATAAGTAGATCAGAGCAGGGAAGCTACAGCTGCATTCAGGACTCTGTTCCCTGCCAGGGTGACAACACCAACAACCAAGGAAACAAACACCCATTTCATCACCTGGATACTCTGAGAGAGTGCTCTCAGGTCAGGGCACTGTAGCCCAGCAGCTGGAAAGAGCCACTGGTTTCTGTCACTCCATCTTTTTCCAGGCATTGCAACTGGCATTGTCATCAGCTCCACATTAGGCCAGGTGAATTGCAAGAGGTCCCACATAGCGTGGGGGTGTTCCATGGCCTGTTGGCTGGGGTAGCAGAGGGCCGTCAAGCCAAAGAGCTGCTTTCTGAGCAGGGAGACCTGAATAGTGCGGTGCTGCTGTCTAGGTCTTGTGTTTTAACATCTAGAGATGTGTGTGTCATCTTCATTTACAGTATTTCCTTGGCGGACTAACAACAGACTAAGTCTGACTCACTTGTCATGAAATACTCTGCTGTTAAAAGGATTTTTACTGAGTTTTATCTGAGGAAGTAACTCAGATGTTGTTTAGTAGATGGGTGAGCAACGTGGCTTTTCACACGTGAGGAAAATGGGTATTTGGGATGGATTTTTAAAGCCAAACCTCTCTGACTTTAGGGATGACACCAGTGCAAGAAGTGGGAGAGGCAGGCTTATAGATTGGGGGTTAGAGGGCAACAGTGCTTCATTTGCTGTCAGGAAGCTGGTGCTTGAACGTTGAGAGAGCTGAATTGAGGGAGCTGAAAGCTCACCTTGGGGGCTGTGGCCTTCAAGGACCAGCCTAGAACTTCCTGGAGCTGCCAGAACATGACATTTCTATTGAAGCGGGTGGAGGTGCACTGGGATAAACCAAAAACACAATGATGCCTGGGGGGGCACAACTTAGCTCCAAAGAGCTATAAGGTGCTGTTGATACCTGACCTGAGCTGCTCTTTGCTCATCCAGGACAGAAGACCACTCTGACATAGAGCAAACCCCACTGGTGTTTGCTGAACATGCAGAAAACCTTAGTCCCTAGTGCATCACCTAGAGCTATTGTCAGATTTCCCTGTCAGAGGAGCTAATCCATTCTCCTGCATTCCTACCTGATGGCCTTCAGGGTTTAACAACCCATGGCAGAGCTTGAGCTGTATCTGACACAGATGCACTCTCTGTCCCTGTCCCTGACTACTGCAGGTGAAGAGGTGTTGGCCCACAGGGCAGGTGCCCCTCTCAAAGCTTCTCTCTTGGAGACCAGTATAGCTCTCCCAGATGCAGAGGTCGAAGCCTCTGTATCTGGGAGGAGGCAGAGCTTGGTTGTAGATACAATTGGTTGTAAAGGATGTAAAACTAGCAGCATTGTTTATGTTCTGCCCAGAGTGGACAATATACCTTCATCTTCCCACACAGTTCCGCAGTCAGGGCTATTGTGTTTATTATTATTACTTTTTTTCCTCCCTATTGTTAGAAGACACGATTTAATTGTTGTTAATTTGAATCTGCTAGTTCCGGAGCATTAGGATGCTACCTGCTGACCCTCTGTTTCGATTCAAATCATACCTTTCTCCTGGAGTCAATCCCATCACAGTGACAAGCCCGCTCCTGAAAACAACAGTGGTGCAATATGCAGGCTTTGACTTTGCAACTGATGGGAGGTAAAATTATAAAGAGAGGTAGGTGAATCATCTGCTCTGAAGCACTGATGAATACACGAGACAGATTGCAGTTCTGTGTGGTACCACAAACGAGTAGAGAAAGGGGAACAATACGAGATTCGGACAAATGCAGGAAAGCAAAATGACCATACATGCAAGTAGGAGGGTGTCTTTTTCCACTCTTGTGTTGGGCTCTCCTGTCAGAACTGAAGCATTATGACAGTACTTTCATCCTCCTTATTTTTTTTTCCGTGTCTTGTGCTAGATTCAGTGAGAAAAGAGGGTTGTTGTGGCATGAAGATGGGGACCCTTCTTTCACTGCACAGTCACCATCTCCAAGGCCATGCTTACTCAAGGCACGCATGGACTGGGGGAGGGATCAAAACAACAGACCTTCATATTAATTTTTAAAAACCCATAAAATTTTCCTTCCCTACATGTTAAAGAGATAGAGAAGATTCTCTCGTTTCTCTAATAACTCTTTCCTTTGCTTCTATCACCTCAAAAAACAGGGAAATGTGCTTGCATGGAGATCTTTTATGTCTGAAAAATTGAGAGGGCTAGAAAGCTCTCTTTTTCTTTATTTTGCTTCACTTGGAAGACCTGGAAAAGACAAAAGAAAGTACTTCTTTGAATGTTTGGTTTTGTTCTGTTACTGTCCTTCAAGATATGTCCTTCAAGCTTGTGAACAGGCTTTTTGAATTTTTAGGGAGGAAACAGAGCATTCAGAAAATAAACCTACACTTTTCTGAGTGCTAGATGTTATCTCTGGGGCAGGAATGCTAGATAATATCAGGAATTTTTTTAGCAATAAACCAGTGCCAAATCTGCCCAATTCAGTGAGAAGTCCAGGAGGTGACATGAACATGGTGTCTCCATGTGTTGCTAGAAATAAGATAGTACATACCAGAAGGCTCCTTCCGTTTGTAGGGTCAGGTCCAATAAAAAAAAAAAGGACATTGAGAAATAGCTGTGGTAAATAAAGCTGCTGTACTATTTCACAGGGTGAGTGGTTAACCACTGGCCTGAAAAGCTAGGGAGACACCTTTTTGGTCAAAATCAGCTCACCTAAGCTTTCAAAAATTTCCATTACACAGTAGAAAGGTTATTTTTAAAAAGAGAAGAAACAACCACTGACTTTATGCTGACATCACATTTCACTGCATTGTTGTTGAAGCATGTGCTGTGGAAAAAAGGTCTACAAACCAATATGGAGACTAAACTGCTCATTCATATGTATAAGTATAAAACATTTTGAAGAAACTGGATGCATCAGTTTTTCTGTCATTTCCGACAATATAAAGACAATGGACATGAGTGGTCTTCCTATGGATGTGAAAGAGGCATGAAAGGTGTGAGGGTTTTCCCCTGTCCATTGAAATCAGCCCCAGGGCAATGGGCAACTGATATAGTTTCCTTTGGAGCAATTGTGGTCTGCTCACGCTGTACAAAGAGCTGTATTTCTGCAGGCTCACATAGGTTCTCAGTACCCTTCTTTGTAGCACTGGCTTTCTGTAGTAATTTAATAACTCACATTTATTGCAAAACTACTATTCATATTCCATTAGATTTTGGTGGGGGTGGGGCATGCACAGAGTAGCAATGTACATTGTCATGGTTCACAAACTCTTGTGACACTTGACAAGCGAGAGGAAATTGCATTTTTCCCCACTGTAAAGCAGCTACAGAAATGGAAGGTATGAAATTAGTCAGTCTTAACATGAATTAATCAAGGAAAGGAACTTGGAGATGTCCTTGGAGAAGGGTAGGATGAGAGGCTGGACCTAGAGCTGTTTTTACATGGTAGTACATGCTAGAGAGACAGCTCTTGTCAGTGGCAGCAGAGGGGTTGAGTACAAGAGATGGGTGAGACATAGTTAAGCACACAGTCTGGAGAGACCGTGCCATTCTGAAAGCAGCTAAGACCAAGAGGTTGATAAGGTTTTCAGCACAGGGAGCAGAAGGAAGGGGAAATTTGGAAACAGCAGGTCTAAGAGAAGCTTTCTTGAGCCACCTGGTATTTCAGGGTCTTAGGGTTGTTCCCACCGGGAGATGTCCCATGGAAGCGATTCATCTGGCTCTGCAGCTTCTCTGCTCCAATGCTGTCCCTGCAGGTGTGGCAGGTGATTGACCCGCACAGTGTGGGTATTCCTTGATAGTGTGGATCTGCAGGTGCCAGACTGCTGACAAACCTCCTTTGCACAGGACAACGCTGCATCCTCCTCCCTTGCAAGCACTGCTGTGCTTTCTCCTGGGGTAGCTGTGACACTGAGACACAGAGACATTCTCCATATATCACTGGGCTGGAGAAAGAAGCATCAGAAGAGAGAAGCTTGTGTGTGCTTCCTCTGGGAAACTAGATGGAAAATGCCAAGCTGCCCTGAGGTTTAGTGCCTCTGGAGTGCTAGGAATGGTGTTGGAAGCACAAGAAGACAAGACAATTGCAAGCTAGCACATAGACAGTGATAACCCCTGTCCTTCATTCACATCCAGAAAGCTGCTCTTCCCTGTAACACTGCCTGCAGAATAACTGAGAACTAACAAAAAAGCCATTGCTGCATTTTAACTCAGTGTGTTATTCACCCACCACCTTGGCTTATAGTTGTGCTTGTTTTCTCCTGTGTTCAGAGGCTGTGTTTGAGACTCTGGACAGACGATGATTGTTTTTGGTGCTGAATACAGCTTTTTGGGGTTCATGCAAGACTGATTCTATTCATGAAACTTGAGGTGACTTCTTAGCTGTAGCAATATGAAATGGGAGTACAGCTCACCTTGCAGATGGTTGACTAAAATATTAAACAGTGATTCACCATTACTCACTGTCGCATCAGCTCATAAATTTAAAACAACTCCCTTTCCTATCTTTTTTATTTAAGGAAAAATAAAAGAAGTAAAGCTTTATCATGCATAACTGTGCTAAATTGATCCTCCGGAGGGGTTGGCTAATAAACTTTTTACTGGATTCTGCCTCTTTACATTAGTTGAGAACTGAAGCTATGAGAACTGAGCAATGCATTTCTATGTTAATAGAAAAAAACAAAACAGGAATGATGACATCCCTGGTAAAATAAATGAGTGGAAATGTGAATACAGTTTTCCATTATATTATTTAGGAGGATGAAAATAACAGCTGAACACTGATTACAGGCCACAGAAAACAAGAAGGTGATGGCAAATTGTTTCTGTGATCCCTATTAGCTGTCATTAGCCATTGCCCAGGAAACAATCCATATCTACTGAAATCCTCATTAAAACATTCTCATAGATTTCTTCCTGTAAACTAGGCAGATTCTTCTCTTCAGCAAGCCTCTGCCCCTCGGTTGGGCACCCACTGTCTCTGGGCATTAGGGGAGTTCCAGCCCATATTTTTCTATTTGTTTTCAGTTTACAGTAAGTTCCAGGGGCTTGGTGTTCAGAGTGCTGGAGCAGTAAATATGCAGAGTGGGAAGCAGTCCTTGCCTAAAGATTATGTGGCCAGAGAAGAGACTGGAAAAAAAGACCGATACTACCAAGGTGAGTGGGAAAGCTAGAAATTTGAACTCCTGGTTCCCAAGCCAGGACTTCCTCTGCATAGACTAGGCTACTCAATTTAACTTCCCTTGAAAGGGGAATAAGACCTCCCTCCACTGATTTTAGCTGCTACTGAGAGCTGGAATAGTTGAATTTGCCCCAGATACAAGCCACCTCCCAAACACAGCTGTGACAGGTCAGAAAGCAGGTTCATTATCAGTGCTTGTGCCTGCTGGGACCTATTCAATAGTCTCCTGTGACTGGAACAGAGCATGTAACACATTGTGTGCCTGCTTGAGAAAGAGAATTTGTTGAAGGACATCCAAGAGGATGGAGCCAAGCTCTTCTTGTCTGCTGCGCAATAGACAAGAGGCAACGGGCAGAAACTGATGCACAGGAAATTCCTCCTTAATATGAAGAAGAACTTCTTTACTGTGTGAGTGACTGCACACTGAAACAGGTTGGCCATAGAGGTTGTGCGGATACTCAAGATAGTCCTCACTGGAGATATTCAAAACCATCTGGACACAATCCTGTGCTATGTGCTCTAGGATGAGCCCACTGGAGCAGGGAGCTTGGACCAGATGACCCACTGTGGTCCCTTCCAACCTGACCGATTCTGTGATTTGCAACATGTCTACTAATACAAAAATTCAGTACTTTTGCCGTATTGTGTCATCTCTCATCATCCTCCAGTGGCTGTAGCACTTGCTTTTCAACATCAAGTAGAATTTAAGTCCCATTTTTAAGGATTATTCTGCTGCTATAAGTGAAAGCTGGTGGGACCATAAGCATCTCTGGCCTGCCAGGATGTTGTTTGCTCTCTCCTTTAGCCAAATCAAAGCAGAGAGAGTCAGCCTAAGAAAGCAGCATATCATGAGCTCTTTCAGTGATCAGCAAACACTTCTGAAAAAGAATGACGACAGAAAAGCACTGGAACTAACAGATTTGAATGGTAGCAGTGAGACGAACAGAGTGAAATCAAAGTTCCTTCCTTTTGTGTCAGAGTCCCCAGCTTGCACCTGCTCTAGGGTTTTCCCGACACTGTTTCCTGTCTCATGCAGGAATGAAGCCAGAATGCTTTGGTCCACCAGGCTTTTCATGAGCTATGAAATTCTGCCATGAGACAGTTGCCTTCATTGTCTTGTGTCGCTTGCTGTCTTGTAACGAGTGTTGCCCATCAATCAAGTTTTATGGTAGAGCCCCCATGTTGTTCGTTGTCTCATCATGTCAGTAAGTCCCATGCTCATTCTCCAGCAAGGGGTAGACATGCCTGGTGCCTTTGCAAAGGTTGGATGAGGCAGGTCCTCTGGCAACCTGGTGAGACAGAATTTGACTCACTCTGCAAAGTCCTCTGAATACAGAGGACTTGCAGTAAGGATGATGTTTGGGCACTGGAGAGGGAGAAAAACACCACAGACCTGAGGCTCAGGCTTCCCAGGGCCTCTTTCCTAGCTTTGCAGGTGAAGATGGCCTTTAATATCACCACTGTCTCTTTTCCCAGCTCCTCTTTGCAAACCATTACTGTGCTGGCCATGGGGTTTGTTTTGAAGAGAAAGCATTGCCATGGGCTCCCAGAGAAGTTGCCATGCTGTTGAGCTCACATCAGCTGCATCTCTTTGCCTTTCCCTGTTTAGGTTCTGGTCACAAGCTGCCCCAGAGCATCGTGGTTGTGCAGTCAGTGAGTTTAAGTGCTGGACAGCGGGAGCAGAAGAGGGCGAGCAGTGGTAGTGCAAGGTTGCCCACTTCTGCCCTGCACCAACGTTCATGCTACCTATATGATGTCAAGGATAAGAGTTTGAGGGCCATTGTAGATGTTGTCTGAGGGAAAACTGTCCAGAGAATGGCATATTTGTTGCTTAGATAATCGAGTATGACAGGAAAAGCACATGGTCCTTCCTCTTCTTGTGCTCTCTACCCTTAGACACCATGGCAGCCTGGGAACAGCTAGGATTTATTTTGGTGTCTTAACCTCTGTTGTCCTGGTTAAAGGTTGATCCTGTTCAACCTTTCTGTCCCTTCAGGGTTCCTGTGAAGATTTCCTGCTTTCTGCCATAAAGGGGGCCAAAAATGCTTAAGGAAATGGCGGTTTCCCAGGCAACCACACTTAGCAATTTCATCAATTAATCAGCAGGAAACTAAGGAAGAGAATGGGAAGCAGATGCTCAGAGCAGGACAAGGCTTTGAATGATTGATGTCATCTAAGAGACAGGCAGAATTTACTCCAGGAGAGAACTCAGCCTGAGGGGCTGAGGCAACTTCCTTTGCAAAGGTTCATTACTGCAGAATGATGGCAGGGAGCCAGGAATGGCTTTCTAGGTGAATGTTCAGTCCAGTATTTAGAAAATGATCAGGTACATTGCAAAAATATAGCCAGGTTGGCTCAGAAAGGCACATGAAGACTCAAGGAGAGATGGAGCAGGAGTTATATGCTAATTTCCCTGACCACATGTGACAGTTCTCCTATTGAGCCTAATAAAATTGGATTTTTGACGTTCCCCAGTCAAAGTTACAAGTAGGTCTGATCTCTTCAAGATGTTAATATCCTGCTGCATTTGTGGTCATGATGTGTTAGCTAACCTGTCTGTTTGTTGTAATCCAGGCAGACACATCCAACAACCCATACTGCCTTAAAATACAGACCGCATATGCAAGGCAGCTGAGGAAGAGATTGGATTTCTTCTGGGAGTCCATGGTTGGATTAAAAGCTGTAGAGGTCTTAACCAAATGTATCAGTGCTCTTGTTTAAGCCATACTGAGAACAGCAATGACAAGAAGAGGAAATCAGGCAATGATTCTCCATGTTATAGAGAATCTTTGTTCTTTTCTTGTAACTTGATTGGAGTGAAAATGAAAAGGTCTTAAAGAAGAGACAACAAAATGGAAAATGCCTTGATGAGATAGAAGTTTGAGTAACTTTGAATCCATTATTTTTTCTTTGCTTTTAAAACATCTTTTATACTTTCTTTTTTTCTTCACGGCATTTTTTTTTAGAAGATATTGCTCCTCCCATTTCCCTCCACATTTAACAATCAAACTTTGGGGTTTTTTTCTGGTGGAAGCAACTAACTGGACCAAACGACAAAGACAGCATTGTTAGCATCCTTTCTTCTATAAGCTGCACAGTTTTTCTCTAAATGAATACATGTGACACTGTATTCTTTCATTAACACTCTTATTTAAATGACTGCCGGAACAGAGCTTTTGCATAAATCAGCAAGAAAAAAACAAACCATCTCTTTCTGTAACCATTTGTTCCTTTTACCTCAGTAATAAATCCCTCCTGGGGATTCAGAGCTCATGGAATTTATCATTGATCCTTGTAATGCACATTGTGGTACTGTATTTCACATGCCTGGAGTGCATCTTTCGATTAGAGCAGACATCAGCTTTCTGCTTGTAAAAGCAAATGAAAAGACGTTCTCGATGGCAACACTGAAATGAGTATTGATTGCATTATATGATCATTAAATAAAAGAGCAAGGTTCAAATAATCAAAGTATTCATAAGGAGAAAAGCTAATCAGAAATTTTAGAACCAGATTAAATTTGTTGTCTTTTCTAGGATAGATTTATTGCCTTTATTGATATCAGCCCTATGGCTTTTCCCTTTCTGATACATTCAAAAACCTTTAAATACACCTTCCAGCTTGCATTATGGGTACCTGAAGATATAAGACATTTCAGCCTTTGATTTCTTTTAGTTAATTCATTTTAGGCTTTTCCTCTGGCGAGGAGATTCACAAAAAAACAAACAGGATTAACCAGCTTTTCCAAAGAAAATAAGACCTTTGGTCCTTCCATGTGCAATTTTCTGTCAGGTGTCTGGGATGAGCAGGGACATGCATCCTTCTACATGTATCAGGTCATGCTGGTGGTCCGTGATGGTTCAACTTTGCACATATATCAAGTCCTGTGTCAGGAAGAGGAACAAAATGCCAGGGCCTCAGCCAGGACAATCTTCACAAGCCATGCCAGCTGGCAGCTTCACTCTCCCCAAGTGCTTCCCAGTGGCCCAGGAAGTCTTTTCTCACCTACTCCAGGAAGTCTTTTCCAGGTGATGACTCAAGATTTCAGCCAGAAAGGGATGGTGTAAGAAGCAAATGAATAGGTCTGAGGGATATTCCTTAGACATGAGAGGTTGGGAAGGTGCTCCCCTGAGGCATGGCCCCTTTTACTGTGGCAGCTCAGCACTTTGATTACCTTCCCTTGCTTCTTCTTACAGTGTCTTCCATCTGGTAAGCAAGTAAAGAGGAAAGTTAGAAGATCACAGGCAGTGTGATCTCCCTGGGCACCAAAAAATGCCATCAGGCATATCTTCATCCTGCTCAGCTGCTGTCTAAACCTTGGGAGAGACATGAACTAGGCAAGGGTTTGGTTCCTCCCCTAGCCAATGTGTTGCCCTGGAGTCTGTTCCCTTGCCTCTGGGTCAGGCCTGAGTGATGGCCAGTTCCTCGAATGACTGAGGAAGACATGATTCCCTGGGTAAAGTAACCATCCTGAAGTAAGTCTTACACCAGACTGTGGGAGGCAACTACAGAGGGTCTTCAACCCTCCTTCCCATGCTGTCTTGAGTGACAGCCCTTGCAGTTGTGACTCCTAGACACCTAGTAAAAAGGTTTTTATTTCTTTCCACTTCTACCTCTCTTTTAAGCATCCTGCTAGGTGCCAAATGCATGACTTCTGTGTTGGTCTGCTGAAATGAGAATTGGCATGGGATAAGTGGAATTTAACATCAGAATGAATGAAGGAAGAGCAGTTAGTTGTGTGATCCTCTCTGCTCTTTGCTCTCTTGCCTCACCAAACTTTGAGGGCAATAATAGAAAGTAGGAAGGCAGCAGATCTGCACTGAGAAGGGCAAAAGTACTCATTACAGGATAAAATTCATCCATGCCAAAGCAAAACCAAGCTGCCCTCCTGCAGCAATGAGAGAGGGACTGAGCACCTTCTCAGCACGCTGACGCAAGGCTGATGAACACTGTGCTGCTTGGAGCAGAGTGCCAGCTGAAACTGTAGCTCCAACCAAGAAATTCCCAGGGGTAACCTGCCAGACTACGACACAAGTTTACATAAAATGTGTTTGCTCCTGCCCATGAATAATTTCCAGAAGCCTGACTGTAAGCCAACACTGCTTTATTAATTGGACTGTGCTAATTATAAGCCACCCCGGTTGGAGAGTAAGGAGAAGGAATGGTGTACTCTCTCAGGCACTGAGAGCCTTGTGACTGGCTTAGTTTCTTTTTAGCAACAAATCTTTTTGCCACAATTTCAGACTGCGGAAGCTGAAAGTCCTTTGTGCACAGGAAAAAATGTTAAGGGTCAGCTGTGGTTAACCCACAGATAACAGTAACAAAAGCAAGTATGTGTCCATCTCAATGAACTGCAGAATCAATTACACGTTCATGATGGGGGCTTGTCTCATGCTGAAAACTGGGGTGTCACAAGAAGAGGTGACAGACGCACACTGCAGAAAGCTGACGTATTTTGTTGTGTGCTGCTTTTGTGATGATAAGGTTCTCAGAAGAAACTCTTGTCTTCACAGCACAAGTTTGAAGCCCCTCCTGATGAGCAATGGACAAACCTGGCTTAACCCTGGCATAACCAAGTTCAGAAACACATCAGAGAGATGCACTTGTGTTCACTCGTACCCCCCACCAGTGTGACCAGGAATACTACCAGAAGGCTCCAAAATTGCTGAATTAAATAAACTTCAAGAATCTCTCTGATTTCCCGAGAAAAGTGATGTGTCTCTATTTCAACTTGGGTTGGGTTTTTTTGCTGCTACTCAGTGGGGCCTTAAAAATACTGACCCATTTGTTGTGATCAGACACTAACTGACTGTTTAAATTAAAGAACAATGGTACTGGTCAGGTGGCTTTTTTAAATCAGAGGATCTGTCCTTTGAAATATGTTAGATGCTGCTTGCTTCTGGAAAGTCATGAAAAGCAAGCATGAGAGCAATTACACTGGCTGCACATGCAGCATGGATGTGCAGCCAGTGTAATTGGCTGCAGTCCACATCCATGCCTGCATGGATGTGGACTGCCAGCTGGGAAGGCCTTTGTCTGTGGTTCTGTACAGCACTAATGACCTGGGCAGCAGTTTTATTTTCTTCCCCGAGAGAGCTGCACTGATCTAGATGCAGAAAGGTGCAAAGAGACTTCCTTGATATTTTCATCTAAAAGATGGAGTTGATCTCTAGGATACATTATTCACTCGAGCAACAATGTCCTTGGTGCCTGCCTGGCCCAGGCTTGATGTGTTTGTGAAGTTGCAGCTCAGATGAGTTGTCTGTTTCCCAGAAGGAGGTGAGGCAAAATGATGAATTTAAAAAAATTCTTACATCTTCAGGACCCTTTCTGCTTTGAAGCAGCATATGACATTTGGTAGAAGAAAGTCAGCTCAGGGTCAGGCTTTCCTAGCTCTATCTAGAGGTTGCTTTGATCAAAGCTATCATTTTTTTTGAGCCAAAACCTCCCACTGTAAAATATCAAGCATTGGGATAGAGTCTGAAAGCAGATAAGTCCTCTGCTCAGCTCAGGTCACAAACATCTTTGTGTTTTGGGGGATGCAAAGAATATCTTGATTTTGAATCTTTTGGGCAGAGCACTTCTGGAGTGGGAGGGGCTGAAGGGACTACAGGTGGTCACGTACACAAAACTAATCTCAGAACTGCTGTAACTAATTCAAAGAAGGAATTTTCTCCTGACTTCTGCTGAAGGGTAGTGATGGCTGAGGCAGATACTTCCTCATTCATGGTCCCCAATTTGCAAAAAAACCCTGACATTTAAACTGATGAGATGAGTATCCAAGAGCCAGAGGACTCCTCAGCTCCTTCACCCACAGACTGATCTCTGCTGACAATTCACAACCAGTCAGAGGTTTCAGGTAGTGAAGAAAGCATGAGAAACGGAATGTGCTCCTGTAAGAGGTGGTGAGGATGTAGTTTTATCCTCTGGGGACCTGTTTGCTCTGCTGCAGGTGAGCCTGCCCTAGCCTGGCGAATTGATTATTTGCTGATTTGTTGAGCAGGCTGGGAAGGGATCCCACTGCTCCTGGTGATGTGGAGGTGATGTGGGATAGGACCATTCCCTGGGATTGTCCATCTCTATGTTTGGCCAGGCTTTGCCTTATTTTATCCAGTCATCTAACATATACTTCTAGACTCAGAGAGTCCATATGATATTATTCTCTGAGCTATTTTGCTGGACAAACATTTTTCTCATGTTTTCACAGAACATGAGTAAAACAGGAAGGAAGAGTAAAGGGAAATCACTTAGGTTCTGGTAACAGAGGTCTGCTCTCTCCTTCTAGGGAAATGACTGTGTTTATCTTTTTGCAAATTATCTTCTCTTTCCCAAGGAAAAGCCTCACATTCAGCTGTGCCTTCAGTAAGTGGAACAGTGGAATGATGATGTTGGAGGACAAGATGCTTGTTAGCTGGGCCATTAGTGCTAAAAAGAGTCAGACCAGCTTAGGAAAGAGGTTAAATACAAGTGCCTTATAATCTTGGCTTTCCTATTTGGAGCTGTATTGTGAGCTCAGTTGTGAGACCATCCACATCTCTGTCTTGACTCTGACTGTCCCAGCTTGCAGCAGTGCCTGGCCATGGTTCAGGTGGAACAAAAGGCAGAGAATATTGCCAGGATGTATAGACGGAGAAAAGAGTTCAGTTGTATGAATGTAAACTCTGCTATGCTGCTCGCCCTCTAGGCCAGACAGGGAACCTTGGCCCACATTATTTACCAGGCCAGATAAAGCTAATCAGATTTCAGCCTATGGTCAAGACCTTCTGGAGAAGGTGCCTTTGAGTCACACTACAGAGTTGGCAGAGCATCACCTTCTCTACTGAGGGATAGGCAGCAGCATTTCCAGCATGCTGCAGGTTTTTGGGAGGTAACTTTGGCAGCTGAGATATGGAGAGCTGCAAGTGTTGCTGTAGAGTCCCGCATGCCATCCTCTGGAGGCTCACCTTGATATTCGAGTCAGAATGAGTCCTCCTCTTCTTTCCCTTTCTGAGTCACTGCCACAGTCTATTTCTGACTTGTACTTTAGGAAGAGTGGGTTGATAAGAATGTGATAAAGAGGTCATAGCTGGTACCAAGGGGTACATACCAAAATGTTTTCCATAACTAGATTAGTGCAGTTGCGCTATACACTGTGATGCTGTTTTGTACACTTCTAGGAAGTAGGTTGAGGCAAAAATCCAGCACTGGGTTCACTGAGCCCAAAGAGTTGGGATGAGGTTGAAATTGCCATCAGTGGCGGAGCTTTTTCAGGTCCCTCAGTGCCCTGTCTGTGAAAAGCATTGCCTGACACAGTCCCAGAGCCCAACCTTAGCTTGGAGAAAGCCTGAAGTAACCCAAGAAAAATATATCCATTACTCCCTTGCCAGAAGATGACTCTGGAAAGAGGGGACTGACTACTGTTAGGTCACTCCTAGAGGGGTTCAATCCTTCCCTCCTGTATATCAAGTAGAGGGCAAGATTCCTTGGCTGGAAGTTCCTGGCTCTGTCTATGGACTTCACAATACTTAGTTTGAAGGATATGGCCGAAATCAAGTGAGAAAAACCCTCCATCACCCTGGCTAATGAGGTGGCAGCTATAAGACTCAACATTCCAGTCCATCTGCATCAAAGGTCTTGGATAAGAGGGGACAGGTTTCTGGGATCCAGTCTTTTGGGGAGCAGGCTACAGACTCTCTAGGGTCTCTGCCACCAAGGCAGCACAGGGCCAAACAGTCAGGAGGAACTGTGAGAGGTCTCAAGGCTTGTGTCAGGTTTTCCTCTTGGATGCTATTGGATGCAGAAGCTGGTGGTACTGTCTGCTTTTCAGGTAGCTGCTTTGTGGGAGCTGAAAGATAAAGCTACAACAAGAGAAGAAGATGATGGCCACGAGTCACAAGAAGCATGATGGGACCAAAATTTTTGAGAGACCTCTGTGGTGATATGAGGCCTGGTGATAGGAATTGTTATTTACGGTGTTTGAACTCAGGCTGATGGCTATCATACACTGGCTGAGCACAGACTGCATTAAAAATGGCATTGAGAATAACCTCCAGGCAGTGGAAGATCTCTGCCCACTCAGGGAATGAGAGATTGCCCCTGATAAAGATACACCTTAATGCAGGCCAACACAGCCTTCAAAGTGGTGGTCACAGGGGCTTCCACTCTGCTCCTTTGGGAAGGAGAAGAGAGGCAGTGAGAGGCATTGAAGCAATCTATCATTTTAAAATTAAATGATGTCTCTTCAGTTCACAGGGGAGCTTGGAAAGTAATTTACCACCAATAAAAAGAAGAACAGAAAACAGCCCTGAGAGAGGCAGACCTCTGAATGGGCTCTGCTAATGCTCTCCAGCTGTGTATGCCATGGCCTCGGTGTTCAGTGTCAGCAGAGTCCTCTCAGTGTGTTGCTACCCTGTATCCACTCCGTTTTGTCTTTGAATATTCATTTACACAAGCCAGATCAGGTGTGTACGTGAGCTGTCCCCTCAAGAAAAAGGACTGAAATTGTTGTTGATTAGGCTGTAACAATAATGAAAGAAGGTGGCTGAAGGGTCTGAAAGACAGATAGAAAAGGCAGAGCTGGAAAACGTCAGGCAAAGCACAAGGTGAGATACTGATGCCATGGCTAAATTGAATCCAAAACACCTCCTAACACGCACAGGGGAAGGTCCTGCAAAAGACACCCTTAATTTACTAATCTACCAGAAATGACTCTTTCTAATTTTGGCTCAGCGTTCCTGCCTGCACGTGATAAATGTTCCTGCGTGGGAGTGCACTGAAACAGGGAAGCAGATGCTTGCTGGAGGGGTAGCATTCAGGCAGCGGATGTGACCCAGCAAGGAGGGGCTGTTCCTGGGCTTCCCATCAGGGCTCAGCAGGCTTCACTGCGCCCCTGCTGCTTTGTCCTGAAGCTGGCTGCGGGAACAGTGTGAGCCTTCCTGTCAAGAAACAATGGGGAAGGGGGGTCTGAGAGTCTCAAAATGGATTCCTCACCACATTAAGGGAGTGCACTGGGACTTGTGCTCTCACAGGGCCAATCAGGCATTGGTTTTATTGGAATAAGAATTGATGTTAGGAAGAAGGAAAAACATTTACGTTCCGTGTCAAAAGCGTGCAATAGAAACACAGCATGCCAAGGCAAGAGCCCTGTCCCCAGTGCAACATACATCTCCTCTTAATTAAATCTCCTGCAGCCAGCAAGCTTCATTCAGTCCCAGCAGTTAGCTGCAGATGATGTATGAGATAAGCCCTTCCAACCCACCCACTCTACACATCTCTACTGCTCTGCGCTGGTGGGCTGCTCAAGATAATAGCAAAACCAGATGCAGGGGAAAAGACAGAAGGAATTGGTACCTCCACTGGTAAATAAATTATTTACAATATTATTTTTTTAGATCTGCTCCCTTCCTGCCCTCTTGGAAGTATTGAACATGAAGAATTTTAAACCACTAGAAGGTTTGGGAATGAATCCTACTGCATCTGTACCACTGTACCACTTTTGGATTTACTTTGTTTATTCTGACCCAAACCTTCATCATCCACAGCCTTGGGGGAAATATGTGTTTCACAACTGATTCCAGGAAAGGAGAGCCAGCTTATGTGCTGTGGGTCAGGATAGGGTCTCTGAGCCAGCTAGCCACCTTCCTTGGAGCTTCCTCTCAGTCAGAGAGGCCCAAGTCTTCAACTGCCTGTTACCTTATATTTTCGAGCACCAAGTGCTTACCACAGTTTATGCAAGGCCAGATAATCTGGCCTGACTTTTTGAAGTAACATTGTGTTTTGGAAATAATCCCTTTCATTTGATGAAGAGCAATGTTGTTCTGAGGAAGATACAGCATCCTGTCTCCTGGAGAAGAAGTCTGGAAACATCTGGAACCTCTTTTCACCAGTACTGCACCCAAGAAACTAAATTCCTCTTTTTCGGGGGTCGAGTCATCTGTGGCTCTGGCTCTGCTTCCTCACTGTCTTCTCTGGCTGCTTATACAGTTTTTCCTGCCTCCATCACACACACAGAGCATTTCCAATAAACCCTGTGAAGCCCTCTGTGCCATGCTGGTCATGCTTTTCAATAAGCTCACATCTATACAGGTTTTGCATGAATGCTCAGACCTGCTGTTCAGTTTGCACCATGTTGTCTCATTGTGTTCTTGTTGCAACACATCTAGACAAAGTTCAGGAACACTTTCCATTGTCAACCAGTCTAACTCTACCTGAAATAATAGTAACGATAATTAGAGTCATTTTTTCATCCCCATTTGCTGCCATTTTTAGGATCAAAGCTCCTGAAAGCACCTGAAAGCTGTACTACTCTGACATTCTGACTGTGTGGGCAGATCCGTTTTGCAGGGTGGTTTCAATAGGACTAGGCTAAAGATCTATGCTTGCTGAAGTCTGCAGGTGAGTATTTGCTGGTTTTCATTCATCTTCTTTGCCCTGTTCCTAATGGAAGTCTGCTTCTCACAGGATGTAAACAGCATGCCAGATGTTTCTGCAAAGTTAAGGCAATTAATTGAACCAACCACTCCTACTGCCCAAGCAATTTAAGGTACTTTTTTGCTTTTGCTATTATTTCCTTGATCAAGAAAAAAGATTGTTGTTCTCAGCGGGAATGAAGGAAAAGAGACTTAGAAAAAGGTTTGGGGAAAGAAGATTTTTTTTTTTTTTTTAAATAAAGGTTTAAAAAGCTACCCTGATCTTTCTTTTTGGGTGACATCACTGGAATTTAACTCTTTCCTTCCAGTGGTGATACTTTCCCATTTATGTTAGTATTAAAATCTCATTTGTTCATCCACCTTTTGAGTGGCAGAAGGAAGGCAGTGTAGCACACCTACATCTCTCTGCTGTTAGGTCTCAGCTCCAAATTTGATGAGATTCATAGCCATGAAGCATTACTTGCATTTCGTACTTGCTTCTTTTAAGCAGGTGCTGAAAAACAACAAAGTACCATTTCTGAAGGTTATGATAGGACTGTAAAAACTAATACCTGCAGAGAATGAATCATCCACTCAGCTTATACATCCACCCTGGGATAAGAAGCAGCCCATCTGGAAATAGCTACACCAGCTCCCTCAGTTTGGATGTATGCATGTCAGATGATCCATCAGACATGAGGGAAAGGTTCATAAGTAAATCTAATGTTACAGACTAGCAGCTGTCACATTGGCATAGCAACCTAGGCTTTGGCTTTTCTGTTTTCTTTTTGCTTTTGAAGAATCCATCAGTTGTAAATGTGGATTCCACTGGTGAGGGGAAACATGAAGGGAGCGTTCAGTCCAGGGAAAAATCTGCCAGCACTAGGAAACTTAACCTCAATGCACAGATAGCAAAAAACCCACCACCTCTTCATGGAGGAAAGGGATTGCCTGGTGAGCTGAAAGCTGAAGCAGTATTAGAACCAGGTTCATGATCTTGATTTTTTTAAAGTTGATCCTTCTTTGTATGAGAAAGCCGTACATTTGGTGCAGATTCACAAAACTAAAATAGGTGTTTGTGTATCTTCAAACAACAGATAAAGTGAAATCAAAGTCTCACTTTGGCTTGTGCCCACCTTGTGTGTCTCCACAAAAGACCTTGCAGCTCCTCCCAGGCTCCTGGCACCAAGTGCTTGGCTCACAATGCCCAACCTGATTCTGATGCTCCTGATTTTCCTCACTACTGATGTGTCAAGATGTGACAAGCCCATTTCCTACATTATGTGAACAACAGCCAAGTCTAGGAGAAATCCTGAACAAGAATATAACCTAATGTTAAACCAAAGGCAGCCACATGAGGGAGGACAACCACATACCTGTCTGGCTTTTCTGGTGGCTCAGATTTGGCTTAGGCTGCAGTTCTCACTGCAATCATTACTTGTCACATTGAAAAACCCCAGAGCTATAGGAAGGATGGGTAAGAACAATTTCTACCAGGTGATCAAGGACCTCAATCGCAGAGTGAGTGTTCAGGAGCAGTGAGGGCCAGGCTTAGGTCCTCACTAAAGGACAGAAGCCAAGAGTGGTAATACAGCCAGCAAGGCAGACTCTTTGCAAACCAGGACTCTGGAATCCATACTCACACACAGGCAAGGCAGGCCTAGATGACAGCCAGGTTCAGCCAGGAGTGAAGATCATCAGGTAAGTTCATGGTGACATGTCCAAAGTCTCACTGCAGGCAGCAGTGCAAGGCCTTTGGACCATACCTGCCTTGCTGTGCCTGCTTGGGACACGAGTTCATGCCTGCTCTGTGGTCTGTGCATTCCTTCACTGGCCTTCAGAGTCATTGTGCCCTCTCTTAGGTGTAGAGTAACAGCAGAACCAGTGATGAATAATCGGAGTTAATAATAATGCTTGCCTAAGGTACTTGGTGCATTTTACTCCCAAATAACTGTTGAATGAAAACACCCTGTCTGCTGGAGACATGCTGTGGCTGTACAGAGCTGTGAGATTTAACAGCATCTGACAACAGCCAGGCCCCCTCGGCAAGCTGTAGTTTTTAGCTGATCCCCTTTTTTTTCCATGGAAGTGCTGAAAGTCGGCTAAGTAATGCTCTCCCAGGGAATGAATTCCCCCAGCGGCATGCAGACCAGAGTGGATCTATTCCCTGGGTGCTCACCCAGGAAGTCATTAGCAGCTTGCAGGCAGAGGTCGATTCCATTACCATGGTTTTGTAACGTTTTGTTGAAAAAAATAAACCAGTGCCTTAGGACTGAAGCTGACCTTGAATGAAATAGAAGGAAAATCCATCGTGTCTGGAGCTTGTCTCTTTATGGGCTGAAATGTGCTACTGTTGAGATGCTTATTTCGGGGAAAGCAATTAAGGGAAAGGAGGCAAGGTGGGAGCAATGTTTTGGAGGTGAAACAATTTTTCATCAATGTACTGTCTGCTGCTAAAGAACAGTATTTCTGCGGCTCCTTGTATCCTCTGAAGTATGACTGAAAGACATCTGGAAAAGGACCTGACTGAGGTCCCACTCATAGGTACAATGATGTTTGTGCAGATGTTCTAGCTGTGAGTGTGTAGCAATCAGTTGCACTCATGGACAGCCTCCACTTCTCTGCTGGCAGATGGTACTCATTTTGGTGGTTTTTGTTTAGGGTTAGGGCGAGTACTTTTCCATGAATGGAAAGTAGATTCTTTCAACCAGTAGATCCTGGGTAGCTGGCAAGCACCCAGACAAACACAGAATCCAAAATAAGTAGAGTATCCAGCTACATAACTTGCACAGTAATCCATGTTCCTTCTCAGTTGATTTTTCTGCTCTCCTCAGTTTTAGTTTTCAGAGTACAAGTGCTAGGCACTGGAGGTGGTTGTGGAGAGGGGGAAGGCTAAGATGTTTCTTGCTGTGGGCCCGTTTGCCTTTTCTGTGGTTTGGATGGATTAGAGGGAACTCCAGCCCAGATAGCTACATGATGTGCAAGGGGATTGGAAGAAAGAAACATGCTGTGGTTGATACTTGCACAGCTTTAGAGATGTCTCCTGGTGTCACTAGATGCTTTCTCATCCACATCTGGACTTCCTCTTTTCTGCCTAGCAGGTTCTTCTCTGTGATGACCTCTATTAGGTGAGTCAAAACATACCATTCACTTTGATGCAATAATGCAAGTATAAGCTGCTTCCTGCTTAATTTGCTTCCATTTATGATGAATTAATATTTTCTTCTGTGCTGTGAACAGTAGCACTAAGCATACAGCAGGTATGCTGCTAATTTTGTCAGCAAAGCTGGTAAGGGAAGTAGATAAGAGGGGAAAGAATGAATCATTCAAGGGGATAGCTGGCTCAGGCGCTGCCATGTTATCATCACGACCGCACAGCAGTTGTTGTGCCTACTCACCCGCTCCACATGAGGTCCATTTGGACCTGCAGAGACACACGGTGACATGAAACGGTCTTTCCTTTAAGCTTCCCAGAAAGCTCTGGGCACAAATGAGCTGGCAAAAAGGTAGCTCAGTCACAATCTCCAGCCACTGGGAACCTGCAGAGTATTCCTGACAGCCAAGTGCTGCTTGATCCAGTAGACAGAGGCAAACATAAGGGCTAGATCTAGATGTGAAGCAGGCTAGGAAAAGACAGGACGTACCTAGCTTTATTATCTGGGAAGGAAATTAAATCCTGGGACAGCTCATTTGGTAGATCCTCCAAAGTCTGTGCATGGAGAACAGGTAACACTTTCTATATGATACTATCAGAGGAGATTTGTCTGAAGGGTCACACTGTTATGGGTGATGGGAGAATGGGGTGTGAGCAGCTGGCATAAATGGGAAGAAAATGAAACACTATTTGGTAGTTCTGGATCACCAAAGACCTCTGTAATATTAAGGGTGAATAAGTTGTAGTAGAATTCTTATCATCTCACCTTAGCATTTCCTAGTGCTGCTACTGCTGGGTCCTCCCGGCTCCTGAAATTGATGTATTAGACATTCCAGATTTCATAGTGGTGCCCACCCACATATGGTTTTAACTGTGTAAAATTGTCTTTGTCAGTAAAGAAAGGCTTTGTTCCAGGACAAACAAACCCTTAAGCTCAATCAGAACAGCTTAGAGATAACCACACAAATTTGTTCATGTAAACAACAGCAGATATTATGTGATACTGACCCAGGTCCAAGTCCAGTACCTCCAAGTTCATCTGCAAATCACCTCGAATTGCTGCAGAAGTGCAAAGTGTTGTTTGTTTTTGATAAACAGCAGAGCAAGTCTCCCTGTTCTTTATTTTTCTTCCTCCTTCTCATCCATAAGTTAAAAAACAAGGAGGATAAAAAGAGCATCCTAAGGGGGAGAGTTACCACATGCTGCTGTCAGTGTTAGGAAAATAGTACTGAGTCACACAAATAATTTTAGATGCTTCTAAATACACTATGCTCTCAGCAGGCAGCCTTTCCAGCTATAATCTCACCGGCTGTCCCTAATTCTGAGCACACAGTATACTTTGCTTCCTTCCTGGTCGCAAATGAGTCAGAATTTCTCTCTGTCACTCACCTGAGCCAGAAGGAGTTCACCAGCTCAGTGCTTGAACACTAATACACAATTAGAGGATGTATTCCCTCTCCCTGTAAAAAAACCAACCTCTCACAACCCCAAACAAAAAATGCAAGGTACAATTGGGATTCCCCACTGCAATGCAATAACTGGGGAGCAGTTTTGACTATCTCAGTGTGGTAAGCTGGGAAAGCTCTCTGGGCAGCCTGCTTAAATTTTGCTAGCTATTTGAGGAGATGTCAGGTCTCAATGGCAAGGGGATTTCCCAATGAAGTGGACAGCATGGACATTGGAGCCCCCCAGAGACTCAAGCCATATAGCTCTCACTAGCTCCATAAAAAAAGCTAGGAGCAGACCTCTGAAGAAAAGAAAGGAAAGACTCAGTCCAAGAGCCAGGATGAGTTTAGAAATCTCAGGAGACTAGCTCATGCTATGATCCATGGAGAAAATTTCAGCTGGTTTTGTTTGTTTGTTTCATTGGTTGTTTTTTAAATAAATAATATTTTAAAGGAAATTTGAAAAATTCCGTCAATCCCAACACAGAAAAAAAAAGAAAGGCAAAATTCAGTCTTAGGTGAAGTGATGCATTTGCCTGATTCTATGTTTTTATCAGATTAGAAGAACTTTACTTTATTTTTGTCTGTAGAATTTGGCTAAGTGAAAGCACTCCCAGATCTTGCTTTCATTTACTCCTTTTCTCTCCTTCTCTATGCACCACCTTAAATATAGTCTTGTCTATCTCTTCCTTATATTTAACCTATATGATTCTTTAGGTTTATCCATATTTGTCCCTTTCTGTGTTTGGTATACACCAATACCTTTTATTGTCTCAAAGAAAGCCAATAAAAAGGTAATTAGAAAAAAAAGGTCTAGAAAGCTGTTTTAGGTTTTATTGTCTTTGTTTTTCAAGGGCAAAAGAAAAGGGAGTGCCGGAAGGAGAGATGTGAAGTGAAAATCAAGGAATGAAACTGAGAACCCACGAACACACAGAAAGGGAAAAAAAAAGCAAATAAGAGTAATGCTAAGGGGAAAAATTATCTTGGGTAGTAGTAAGCACTCTCCAGAAGAATAATAGGATCATGACTCAGGCTCATGACTTGTTCTGTCGTCAAATGTGGACCAATGAAATGGCAAGAGGGCAGGTGAACATTAAGCCATGGTAATGCACAGAAAGAGTGAGAGGTCACCAAAGGAGATTTAAGTGGCTCCAAGGGATATCAAGAGCAATTTATTATGAAAAGATGTTCAACTTACTTAAAAGAAAAAAACAGCAGTAAATGAAATGTTGTCCAAGTGTTCTCAGGGGAAGGAGAAGGACAGATGGCAAACAGACCCAATAGCTCCCTGGAAAGGCTGGAAATTGCTGATGGAAATGGCAATGACGAAAGAGCAGGTGATGAAAAAGTAGTGCATCTGAAGACAGACTGAGCTCCATGAGCAGATGGGACATTGGGTACCCGCTGGCAGAGACTGAAGGCACACTTTCAGCAACTGTTTCTCAAGTAAAGTGGATCAGATCTTGCCCACATTGTGCACAAACTGAACAGGGAATGTCCCTATGATGCCTACACATTATGTGGTCCTGTGAGGCTTCCATGTGGGGGTCATCTTCATCACTGAGAGCTGAACTACCATTGAAATTTTTTCTCAATCCCTGTTTTGGAAAAAATGATAAATTGCTAGAAAAATATGTTATATCTTTTCAAAGAAAAAAAAGTACCACTAGCCCCACAAAGAGCATATTGGGTTTGTATGGCCAGGTTTTGATAGTGGGAGGGCTACAAGGGTGGCTTCCGTGAGAAGCTGCCAGAAACTTTCCCCATGTCCAACAGAGCCAATGCCAGCCAGCTCCAAGATGGAACCTGCCAACACCAAGCCCATAAGCATTGCTGGTAGTGACTCTGTGATAACATATTTAAGAAGGGAGAAAAAATCTGCTGTGGACCAGCAGCAGAGAGAGGAGTGAGAATACATGAGAGAAAGAGCCCTGCAGACACCAAGGTCAGTGGAGAAGGAGGGGGAGGAGGTGCCCCAAATATCAGAGCAGAGATTCCCCTGCAGCCTGTGGTGCAGACCATGGAGAGGCAGCTGTGCCCCTGCAGCCTATGGAGGTCCGTGGTGGAGCAGATATTCAGCTGCAGGCCATGGAGGACCCCATGCCAGAGCAGGGGGATGCCTGAAGGAGGCTGTGACCTCTTGGGCAGCCTGTGCTGGAGCAGGCTCCTAACAGAGACCTGCAGACCTGTGGAAAGAGGAGCCCATCCTGGAGCAAGTTTGCTGTGACCTCATGGAGGACCAACACTGGAGCAGTTTGTGAAGAACTGCAGCCCATGGGAAGGACTCACATTGGAGAATTTCATGGAAGACTCCCTTGTGTGGGAGGGACCCCATGGTGGAGCAGGGGAAGAACATGAGGAGTCCTCCCACTGAGGAGGAAGGAGCAACAGAAAAAGCATGTAGTTAACTGGTCACGGCCCCCATTCCTGTTCCCCTGCACTGTGGAGGGAGCAGATAGAGAATCAGGAATGAAGTTAAACCCTGTGGAAGGAAAGGGTGGGACGGGAGGTGTTTTTTAAGACTAGGTTTTATTTTTCAGTATCCTACTGTAATTTGATTGGTAATAACATTCAATTTATTTTCCCAAGTTGCGTCTGTTTTACCCATGATGGCAACTGATGTGCAATCTCTCCCTGCCCTTATCTCAACCCATGAGCCTTTCAACATATCTTCTGTCCCCTGTTCAGCTGAGGAGGGGAGTGATAGAGTGGCTTTGGTGGGCATCCAGCATCCAGCCAGGTTCAACCCACTACAAAGAATTTCTGCTAAAATATATAAGACAAAAAAACCCCTAAAAGTTGGTGGCAAGAGCTGAAACCTTTCTGATCACCTCAAGTGCATGACAAGAGCAGGGAAGGCATAGGTATGAGCTGGATACTTTATGTAAGTAGTAGTTTATATGGGGAAGTGTTCAGAGTCAACCCCACTCCCCTACCATTGTGATGACTCAGTTTTTGCACTGCCACAAGAACCCTGACATCAGGATAAAGAGCTTTCTAGGGAGCAGCACCAGAGCCCCTTTGAGCATTTCCCACCCCACAGGACGTGCTCTGAACACAAAGTCCCTCATGATCACAGGTCCTCCTCCCGGCTGTGCAGCTCTCTGTAGCCAGGGCACAATCAGCCACTGTCTCTTTGACTTGGCCTCTGTGTAAAACCTGCTCTAATCTGCTCATGAACACCTCTGTGTGCTGCAAACCTCTTCCTCAGTGACCTCTGCTCAAGATCTCATCATTGCTTCTAGCTGCCCACAGGAACAGAAATTTACCCCAAAGAGCTATGTCGGCACACAGAGAAAGGAAGGTACTAGTAGATATGTTGAAAAGTTGCCAGCAAGTCCAACAGGAGCTTAGCTTTCTGACATATGTATGTTCAGAAGAGATAGTGGAGGATGAAGGATATATTTTAGCTCCAACATAACTAAATAGGTATTTTTCATGTCCTTGTGTTTAAAAAGAAATTCCAGTAGCTGAACCCCAGACTGGGTTGTTGCCTAAAAATTTCTGTGCATTGGGGTTCTGGTTGAGGCTGAGTTTCACCAAACCCAACTCACTGTCGCTCCATATGGAAATGGTGCAGGAGAGAGGCATGAGATTCTGCTAGCAACCAGGAGGCTACTATTCAAGGCCATTTTCCATATCAGGCAGACAAGAGATTTTGAGTCAGAGCATCAAACAACACCAGTCAAGTGCTTTAGAGACTAGCTGAAGGCCACAGAGGTGGAAGAGACATCTTTCTTTCACAGTGAGATGCTGGTCAAAGAACTACTACACTCTTGTGGAGACATAGAACTGAGACTGCTTTTGGAGCACAGTAAATCCTTCCTGTCTGTGTTTTGTGTGCCATGGTTCCTCTCCTGGTCAGATGGTGCAGTGTAACCCTATGCTGATTTTGTTTGTTTAGATGTAAAAAGTTTCTCCAGCTAGATGTGGGGTTTTTTCCTGATGTACCAGTGAGCTGACAAGAAAACGGCCCAGCAATCACTCTGGAATAGCCAGCTATATGGGAATTCATTGTATTACAGCTGTATTATAGGCTGCACCGGCTGCAGTGCCTCTTATTATGGTTACCTGGTTCTTCTTGTAAGAACTCATTCTGCTTGCATCTAACTTGGTCAGAATATCAAGCGAAATTCTTAGTGTCATTCTCTGCCTTGGGATGAATTTTTTTTCAGTCAAAGCAAGCTTGGCTAATTCTGAAAGTGAGGTTGGGGAAAATATGTGTCTTGCCCCAGCTAAAAAAGAAATTAAAAACTTCCAAGGTTTGTGCTGCAATCTGCAGTTTCTAAGAAAGGTTGTGAAAAAAACACCCCAAAATGTGGGGTGATAGGTGGATGTATAAACTGCTAGAAATGCTCAAGAACTTTCTTCTCTGAGTCTCCATATAGGGTTGGCTGGCAAACCTTCCCCTGTCTTCAGCAAAACCATGAGCTGGGGTAGATGGAATGGAAGTTTAAGTGGGTAGCTGAAATTTTCAGAAGAAAGTCTGGAGTGTCATAACACTGACCAGCGGCTTGATTCACCCTTGGCTTTGTTGTTGCGAACACCTGAAACCATTGTAATGAAGGTTTCAAAACAGGTGGGTATCTGGCAGGAAAAAAATGGCAACTCAGCATCTGGGAGATCTCTATGCAGCAGAGGACAAGGATAGTGTTCAAGTCCCTGCGCATTATGGCTTCTTCCTTCATTTTGAGAATTAGGCATCAGTTTGAATTAAGTTGGAATTACTGCCTTTTTAGTTATCTGCATGCTAACAGCTTCCCAAACCTCCCTGAATCTAGCAGAAAATGGAAAAATCTAGTTCACAGAACAGGACTAGAAACCACTTCCCCCCATGTTCTAATTATATCATAAAAATGGGAAGCATTTTTTATTTTCTAAGAAGTGCTTCTCAGTGTGATTGATGCCTCTGCCTTGGAGTGGTTGTGTGCATTATCAGGGCAGTATCACTCACTAACAGATGGAAACATAGGAATTATTGCCATTCGTAATGGGAAAGAAAAATCATTTTGCCTTTAAATGGTGCAGCATAAGAAAATAACCAAGCTTACATTTTTTTCAGGCGTATTTTTTTGGTGTTTTTTGATGTGATGTTGAAAAATGTTGGGATGAGAAGCACTGTGCTCATTGATGGCCTGTGGTGGCCACAGATGTTGTAAAGGAGAGCTACACACTTTGCTGTACGTCCTTGTTGGTGGCCTTTGAGATGGGGAGCAAGGAGTGGATATCATGTGGGTGACCAAATGCATAATCTATTTTGCTCCAACTCTGTTCTACCATTTATTGCACCTATAAAATGGACATGGTCAAAATCCAAGCCTATGCTTCCACCAAAGCGTTCACTGAAAATCAACCTGACTATCAAAAGCCATCAACAGCAAATGTTTCATGAATCCGAAATTCTGTGGAAACATTTCAGTGCTGCCAATACATTTATGGTTAGTTTGGGAGATTATATCAAGTAAACCAAACGTTCTCCTATGGTAGATCAGCTGGCCTTGAAGTCAAGGCAAGTTATAAGTGTGATATGCCTTAACAGAAAATGTTTTGAGGCTGCCCCAGGTCACAGTTTCAGAATACAGTCAGGAATGATAGCAAAGGTTAGACCACTGTTAAAAGTACAGAACAGCAGAGAAGAGAATAAAACAGAACAGACTAGTTCAGTCTGAAGGGACCTACAATGAGCATCCACTCCAACTGCCTGACCAGTTCAGGGCTGACTAAGGGCTAACGCATGTCATTAAAGGAATTGTCCAAATGCCTCTTAACCACTGACAGCCTTGGGGCATTGACCACCTCTTGAGGAAGCCTGTTCCAGTGTTCGATCACCCTCTTGGTAAAGAAATACTTCCTAACATCCAGTCTGAACCTCCTTCGATGCAGCGCTGAATCATTCCCATACTTCCTGTCACTGGATACCAGGGAGAAGAGGTCAGCATGTCCCTTTCTACTTCCCCTCCTCAGGAAGTTGTAGAGAGCAATGGGATCGCACTTCAGCATCCTTTACTCTAAAACAGACAAACCCAAGGCCACTCCTTACTGAGCATGCCTTCCTTATGTGAATTTATTCAAAAAAAAAAAAAAAAAAGAGTAATTACCAGTAGTTTGCTGGTAACTATCAAACTGGAAGGGCTTTAGAAATCCATCTTCAAGGGATGTGTCGCAGTCTAGTTGCCATTTCAAATTTCTGTTAATTATTTGGATAAAGGTCAAAGTGGCATGCTATTTAATTTGTGCGGCCAGATTACAAGAACTTTGACAGCAATGACTAGAAATTCAGCATGATCTGCCAAACTTGAGAGAAGGTCTGAAATCAATGAAATAAAAGTCTGATTAAAGGCAGGTGTAGCACTTTGCTCTTCAGAAGTTGTTAAATTCTTTGCTAGCTAGATGGAATTAAAAACCCTGTGAGCATGTGAGCATGATTTTTATATGAATGGAAAATGACTGTCTAAGCAGTACTTCAGCAAAACATATGGGAATTGTAGAAGAATGTGGACCAAATGTGAGCTGTCAGGGTGATTCTGCTGTAAAAAGCAAGGCACTAACAGCATTGTTGTCTGTCTTTTGCCTGAAGAGGCAAAAGAAAGAGAAACTATCATTTGGGAGGAATAATGTAATATATTGTCCAGAAAATTTATCCTTATCTCCATTAAATATAAAATTTCCCTCTTCCCATGATCAGATGATGGTGGGATTTCTTTGGCTTACAGAGTTTGGACTAAGTAAACTATGGATGTCTTCACATCTCTTCAATCTTGTGAAATAAAATCACAATAATCCTATTTAAAAAATCATGCACAATAAAAATAAACACAAACCTGCATCTTTAACAGCACAGATATTTAAATAGTCACCAGAAAACCACACCAATATGCTTTGAAGAACACTTTGTCCTGTGGACTTCTTGAGCCAAGACCAAACACTCTTTATCTTCAGCTCCATCTGAAGATTCTGGTCTTCCTGCAGGGATTTCTTTAGAAGTGAGTGCAAGGATAACAACTTGTGCTGTGCACACCTTTCCTGGCAGATCAAACTCTTCTGTGTAGAAAAATGGCAGGTTTGCGGTGCTTCAGCTGGAAGAGTATTTTTTTGATTACATACATTTTTTCTGGATCATTGTGCTAAAGAAGGTGTTTTTCTTGGTTGGCATTGCATAGATATAACAATGAGAAGGAGCAGGAAATCCTGTGACACTGACAGTTTGTCTTTTGGGCAAAAGGTGTGTTGCAAGCCCACTGCCTACTGCTTTATTTGTCTAGCAGTGGAAGAATTTTCCTCTTTTGATGGCAGTAATAAACCTTAAAAAAACCCCACAATCACTTCTGTATAAGCTGCAGAAGAGCAAGATGCAGACCTGTGTCTTGAAGTGTGGGAGAGCTATGAATTGACACCTTCTTTGAGAATCAGACCTGCAAGGCTCTTAGGCATGGTGCAGGAGCAGCAGGATGCTCTCTGTGGCATCACCTGTCCCAGTGTTCAATATTACTCTTGTAGCAGCTCCAGGAGCTTATGTGAGTGTCTTGGATCTGTTTTTTACCTGAGATATGGTATGGCATATGTCCATCTGTAGAAAGGCTGTGGGTGAAAATCTGGGATGAAGTTTATGTTGCTCTCTGGCTGAAGTAAAGTTTGAGTCCTGATTGTCTGGGTTCACACATAGATCAACCTGGAAATGCACTCAATCCAGATTAAGCAGATGAGGCATTTCTGTTAAAATTTATGAGCCTCTTTAGGCTCCCAACCCGTCCAAAATTACTGCATTTCTTCACCTTTTCTAATGTGAAGTCATGAAAATACATTGGTAGCATCAACTAGAACATCTTCCCTGGCAAACTAAGAGAGGGACGGCAGCAGATACCCAGAACAGAAGACTATTCTGAGTCACATCAGCCAATCTGGGGTGTAAATATTTCTGCTCCCACCAATCAGAGATGTGTCTGCTGAGGTCAGCTCTGAGTTCAGCCCTAGGTGTGCCATCATGGGATGGCAAAACCCATCCAGGGCACCTCCCCAAATCCTCTTGTTTTTCAGGGAGGCAAGGGCCTTTCCTTGGCTCTCCCTTGTTGCCACAAGAGGGCTCTGAAAAAGCAGCCCAGCAGCCCTCAACAAGCAAATATGCCCTCCAGTTTGGACCTTTAAGCTGTGCTGCACACTTGGAGAAGTCTACAGAAAGGCAGCTGAGACTAGGTTGACTAGGAGCAATATATTGGCAAGCCTCTGGAAAAATCCACCAATTTTACACCTGCTAGGTGTCCACAGAGCTGTTGCATGTCAGGACAGTAGTAGAATCAGAGCGGCTTGAGTCAGAGAGGGGAGTCAAACGGAGGTGCCTGCAAACAGGGACTTTACACAGGAAATCTAGAAGAAACCATCCAGAGTGGTGACCCTGCCTTCTCAGGCCTGATGCTATTTGTTCTGCTGTGGTTTGGCTGCAGTTCTCCATTTCCACACACAAGCCGTGGCTTAGAAATTTTATGTTCACAGCTCAGACAGCAAGGCCACAGCCGGGCTTTGACTGTCCTTATGCCTTTTCTTCTAGAGACTGATTTCACAGAGCAGCCAAGGCACAGACCGATATCTGGCTGCACTGGACTTCCTCACCATGGCAGGACAATATGTTGAATGATAACTTACACACCCATGGAGAAGAAGCTTACACCCAGGTGACAGTAGGATGGTCTAGGGCAGGAGGGAAATATACACCAGATGCCATTTTAGCAATATGAGTTTGGGAGAGGAAAATATATGTTTTCTTTCCCAACCTTCCCACTCCAAAAGTAGCAAAAACTTGGATTAGCTAAGTGATTTAAAGCATATGCACGTCACTCTCCTTCCTGTGTCTTGAACACATCAGAAGATGTCATCATCATGGTTAGGCTTCGGGAATGAAGATTTGGGAAGGGCTCTACCCACATTTGCTACAAGCGTGCTGGTGGCTAAAGAGGCCAATGCAAGATAGACAAGTCCGGTTGCAAAAGGCACAGCAGAAAGACTCCTTGGATGGTATTGGCAAGACACGATTCTTTCTGCATTGTCTTTTCTCCTCTAGAGTGATCCTGCGCGAGTTCCCAAAAGAAGCAGCAGCATTATAGATGGTGTGTCTCCAGGCCTCCCGATCAGAAGATGTAATGAGGTAGTAAATTTGGTACTTAGGTAGAGTACTGAAATCGAAGACCATAAGGCCTTTTTCTCACTTCTCCCCATTGTAATTTAGTTCAATTCACTCATTCTATAGTAATTTAAGTAAATGACTGAACACCATGTTGTGGTGATGAATTCATTCATTTTTTTCTTAAATGTCACAGATGGTTACGACAAACGAAAGGCCGGAATGAGGTGGACTCACTCACTAGAGACATAGGCTGGAGAGAGAAATTCCTCTCACTGTAGAAGTTCCTCTTCACTCAGCAGACTTAAAACTGTTTTCAAACCCTATAAGCAGGTGTACTGGGGGAAATACCAACCAAACAGGATGATGTGCCCAAAGATAACTGTGGATGAAGAGTTGTTTAAGAAAAGCTCTCCTGTCATGTCCCAAACTGGTATCATGAATAAGATGATGGAGGGAGGAGGAAGATAACGGATGGAGGGGATGAAGTCAGGCAAGAGAAGGAGGGAATCTTGCACACAAGACATGTTATCTAGATGATCTTAAGACATCATAAGGTGTTTGGAGGAGCACAGGAACAGATCATATCTCAGCAGTGGCATCTCAGGAAGACCAGCAGCAGAGTGAGACCTCTTTCAATTGACACGGAAGCTGATAGGAAGCTTTCTACTGAGTAATGCTGCTTGTTTGTGTCATTTACAGTATAAAACCTGCAAGGTTGGAAGGAAGCCATTCTCATGAGCTGGAAAACTAGCCACAAAATCACTGTCTGTTTTGGAGCAGGGAACTTCCCCTTCAGAGGGATGGCCTCTGGGACGCCTTGTTAAGGGGCAGGTTGGTGAGAAGAAGGGACAGGTTAACTCTTCAGCATTTCAGCATCCTTTGTCATTCTGAGAGCTGTGTTAAATTGCTCCCTTCTCTCTTCTCTGAGGTTTTCCTGTGGCTAATTAATTATAGAGAGAATTCAGAGACCTTTGTGGGTAGTTTGTCAACTTTGTGCTATGAGTCAAGAGGAGTGCACCTCAACGAGTCCTGGAATGTGGGCTGGGCTCCATGAGGCATTCCCAAATTTGGTAGTTTATCTGGATTTGTCTGGGACACTTTGCATCCTCTCTGTACGGCCAGTCCCTCTTGCTTTTGAGGCAGTACATAGCATGAAACACACAGCAGGCAAAGAGAGCAGTGGCAGCCATCATGGTGTTCCAGAGACCTTGAGTTGTTTCCATATTCACCAAACTGGTGCAGTATTGCAGCATCTTTCTTCTAGCTTGCCCTTGATGTTGTAAAGAACAGCAATGGACAGAGAAATTCAGGGTGTGATTCTTCCTTTCTTCCTTCCTATTTTATATACAGTAACAATGGTGACGAGAATATGAAAATCCAGCCTTGACGTATTCTCCTTCTTTCCTAATAACCAGAAGACTGAAGAGATAGCTAAGTATAAACATACCCTTGACCTACAGACTTACACTGTTAAGTCCAAACATATACAAAATATTAGCCTAGAAAAAGCCATGTCTTTCCGAACAGCTGGTGCATTTTTAGGCATGACACAGGTTCATCTCCTTACCGTCTGTTCAGAGACCACTTCTCCAGGAAGGGTTTCCTTCTGCTTCTATATAATCTTGTGGCTCAGGCTCATGGCATTGCCAGTGTGGAAATTCAAAATACTCAATGTTCAGCTTGCAGGTGTTTGGTCATAACTCACCAAGTATCCCCTGGGGAGAGGCTGTCTTATTTGAAGAACGTCAGGTCTGTGGGCAAGATCAGGTTATTTCAGCAGGAACTGGTCTTATTTGTGGTCTGCTACTATGCAGTGAGCTAGAAGAAGTGATGGATGACTTTACTGAACAATCATACAGGCTAAATAACAAATGCACTGTCACTCAGATGAAGTTGAGGGTGCACTGGTGAGTACACATCTAGCACATACTGGGCTGGAGAAAAAATAGATTTGTAGATAATTCACAAGCAGCAAAATGGTGAAATTATGCCAGAAGGAATTCAGCAAGCCCCATTCCTTGTCTCCCCGATTACTTGAACAATGCAGTCTATGTTACACGTGTTTGCCTTCTGCCCTGCTTATACCATTGCATAAATCCAGTTACGTGAAACAGTCTTAAAAAGGAAAAGATTAATAAGAAATTCAAATTAAATAGCTGGCGTGTGAAGGAAATAAGGATGTTTAAGGCTTTGGGAGTAATTCTCATTTGAGGTCTTCTGTAATTTTGATACAGTATATAGCAATCTTTTATACATGAGATTTTTAGCTGTGTTTCTGTGTTAAAATACTTAGTCTTGGACCTCAAAATCAGAAACAGGAAAGAAAGGTGACAATGGGAGGCTTAAAACAAGAATGAAAATATGTTTGTTTGTACCAGCTGCCAGCTTCCAGACTTTGGATTCAGCCAAACCCTGACCAGCTCTCTGAGCAGACTTCAGTTGACAGTCACAGCTGATTTGGGCTAGTTGTGGCTGTACTGCAAGCACACAGTAGGGCTTGAGTAAAATCCCAGCTCTCTGTATGCTCTTGGCTGCCCTTTCCCCATGACTGAGCTTTCTCACAGGAGGCAGAATTTTCCATCTTTTTCTGTACTTGACTTATGGTGGGATCCTGGAGTTTGTGAGACAGATCCCTGTGACTTCTCACTTGATAGTGCAAGTGTGACAGTCACTGAGGAAACAAGAGCGCAAGACTTGGACTAAAACACCAGCAAGAGATGGTGATGCTGGTCTGTGTGGAATGGTGGCTGACATTTGAATGTAGAAGTGCAGAAGCTCATGTCTGAACCTTGAACCTACTTTCCAGTTTCCTTTCAAGGATGATTTTTCAAAAGCCTTTGAATGGAATGGAATTGTCAGAGGGCCATTTCAGCAATGTGGCCTCATATTCAGCTTCTTAAGGTGCCAAGAGGATGGGATGGGAACTTGAATGTGTAAACAATCCATATGTCAGGGGCAGGTTGTGAACATGTGTTGGGCTTACTTTCCTGGTGCATAATTATTACAGATATTTAAGTACCAGAGAGGTTGCACAATACCTTAATTACTGTGTTTAGATAAAGCCTGCTCATTGTAGGAGTCATACTCTCTGGCTCTACTTTCTCTTCAAGGTGTAATTTAAACTGTTGTTACTGAGATGTATGGGTAGCCAGCATGCACTAGAGTTTTCTGTATGGTTCATACAGACCTTAAATGGGTATTCTTCACCCTGCTTTTCAAGGTGCAGCACTTTGTGAGCTCATGGCCTGTAGTGTAAAAGTTGCCAATCCTTTGAAGTAGAAAGAAGGTACATTCATATACATGTGGTGATTCCTCTTACAGGCACCTTTTGGTTGTTTCCTCTTTGTATCTGAAACATATGTGCTTCCGCACATACTTGTACTACCAAAGGTGATTGATATCCAAATTGTTAGGGGAGTAAAAGGAAATTTTTAGATGAATCTGAGCAAGATTCTAGGATGGTCCACTACAAATATGCCTGGTACCTGGTGGTATACCTGAGTCAACTGTTTGTTTTTCCTTTGAAAGCCTGAATGAAATTAAATCAAAACAAAACAAAACAAAAACAGAGAGAGAGAGAGATTGAGAGAGAGAAGACATAGATTCAGTTTCACATAAACCCCATGATACAGGTCTGGGAGAGGGGTTGTTCTACCTGGCTTCAGGGATCTGCAATCTAAGTTTGCTGCTTGGTGCCAACACAACTATTGGTAAAAAGGGGGCAGTGTAGGAAATGGTGTCTGTGAATTTCTTCCCTCTTTTGAGGGATTCGTCTCACCCAGCAGCAAATCTTTTGTAGGTGAAGAATTTACTGTCCTTGTCCTTTCTCATCACAGTCTTCCGTAAAATTAAATGTATAAACCAAGGAACCTCATCCCTGTTTCAATCTCCTAACTCAGTACTGAGGATGCTCAAAGAGGGTATCTGAAAATGAAAGACTGTCAGGTGGTTTCTCACTTCTCAGCCTTGGGGAGCAACTGGCCAGAGTTATGTTTAAGGAATTTGGGCAAAGGGATCAGTAGGCAAAAAAGAATGCAAATGAGCTGTGGCAAATACCTCCTAATAGAGATACCCATAGCTGGAGTACCTGTGTTGGACCTCAAGGACGTACTGCAGCTTCTCTCAATCGCATCGATGCAGTCAGCCACAAATACTCAGCCATCTCTTAGATTCAGTCAGAGGAGCCTAACAGCTGCAGTTCTCTTGCTTTCTCTGTAGCCAGTCCATGCTCAGGATCCCAAAATGGGCCATTTCTTAGACCACAGCTGGAGTGGTTCCCTTTGGAGCTCCTCCCTAGGAACATGCCTTTTAGACCCTACTGCATGGTATAGGCCTAAATAAAACATTGATGTCTCACCTCATCTCATGCTGTTTGCTTAGCTGGCTCTTCCCTCAGCTGTTTTTCTTCTAGCTGAATGAATAAACAAAGCCACCCAGTTTAAATGCCTGTGTTACAATTTTTATCTGAGCAGGAGAACATTTCCCAGTAGCTATAGCCACGTGCACAAGAGTGAGAACCTGTGGCAATTAGCAAGTGTGGGGAGAGAATATTGGGTCATGTTGAGGCAGGTTTTTCAGTAATTGTATAGGGGCAACAATTAGAAGAGGCAGGAGACTCATTAGATATGCTAATCCCCCAGAGTAGGCAGTGGATTGCAGAACAGCCTTCCAATCCAAATGATTGCTCATAGCTCATGGTGTGCCTGAAGTACAGTGAAAAAACCTCACCCTCTTCTGAGTGGCAACTCATATGGTACACATCAGTGATGGGGCTGGGGAAAGCAGTGTGGATTCTCTGACTTTTAGTCATAGCAGTCAGCTTCTGCAAAGCAAAGGGATCCCAGAGCAAATTGCCATCAGCGCTTCCTCGATGATTTAATTTGTTCCTCTTCACCTTGTCCCTTGGTCCCCAGATCTTTGCCCTGTGGTGACATTCACAAACAGCAGTGCTGGCAGGTCTCACAAGCAGGGCAGATGCAGTCAGCTGGGATATGAGGAGAAGAAGATGATGTACAAGAAGATGCTGAGGGAGCTGTGTATGGTCAACCTGGAGAAGAGAAAGATGTGTGTAGTGGAGAGGTCTAGCTGCTGTCTCTGCCAAACGGGGGATTACAAGAAAGATACAGTCAGACTCTTCTCCATGCTTAACAAAGACAAGTCCCTCAGCCCTTCAGTTCTCTCTACATATGCTACATGCTTCAGGCCCTGACCATCTTGGTGGCCTCTGTCAGACTTGTTCCAGTCTATTGAAACTTCTCTTGCACTCAAAACTGGACACAGACCTTCAGATGCACCTTTATCAGTGTGAAGCAGAGAGGAATAATAATTTCTCTCATTCTGCTGGTTGTGCTTTGCTAACGTTAACTGAGATGCAGTTGAGCTTCATCGTTGTGAAAGCATACTGCTGAACTCATGCTCCACTTCTTGTCCACCAGGACCCTCAGGCCCTTTTCTACAGAGATGCTTCCCAGTCAGCCAGTTCCCAGCCCTGTCCTGGTACAAGGGGCCACTTCATCCCAGGTGTAGGAGTCTGCCCTTGCCTTGGGTAAACCTTGTAAAGTTCCTGCTGGCACAGTATTCCAGCGCATTGTAGTCCCCCTGAATCACAGCCCTGCTTGCCTGCCAACATGTCAGCTGCTTCCCCCCAGCTAGTGTCATCCTTGAAACTGGAGAGAATATGCTGGGTCTCATAAATCCAGCTGATGAACAAGATGTCTTATGTATTGCTAGCCCCTAAAAACACAGATCTAAAAGAGGTAATAAATGCCTTTAGAACAAACTCAATTTTTTTCCATAAAGCGGGAAGAAATATCTATCTTCTGGAGATATTTTAAATAAAACACTTAGATTTTCTCAGAGCCACAGGATCCTGAGGCCCCAGGGTTTCAAATGTTGTAGGAAATACCATGAGACCTCATTACATGTTAACAATTAGGCTTATAGTTTAACTACATGCCTTTTGCTATTTTCTAGTTTTATAGTCATCTGCTCTTTGTGGGATTACTATATATCCTGAATATATTGCACATGGGCTACAGTGATGTGCAACAGGGTCACAGGAAGGTGAAAGCTGTTTACCATGCCTCTGCCCTGACCAGAACTGGTTTCTGTGATTTTCACAGGACAGGTGGGTTTTTTGTTCTCCATGGAAGGGCTTTCTGGGAAGTGTCAGTGCCGCTGTTTTGAACTCCAGTTCCTGGGGATCTTTGGTCGCTCTTTGTCCTGAAGGAGTCTAGTATCACCAATAGACTTGTTCATATCCCTCTGCAAAAGTCAGATGCTGGTTCATGATGAAGCTAATGAGGGGTACTCTATCAAGGACATTCCAAAAGGAATTGTGTTTGCATGCCCTGAGATACATTTCATCAGTGTCTGAGGCCACAATTAGGACTGCTACATGAAAAAGGCAAGCAGAACTAGTGCTGAAAAGAAAGATGTGAAGCACACTTTGCTGGAACATTGGTAGTTGACCACAGTTAAGTATGGAGGATGATGCTGCACTTACGGATGCTAGCAAATCTCCAAAGTGCCTGGCTAGCGCGTCTTGACCAGAGTTAAACACATCTGGAGTCAGGAAGGAATTTCAAGTTGAATTGGATAGCAAAAGCAGGATTAGGATACTTGTTGTTTTGCCTTCTGTTACACGGATGTGGTCTATTTACTAGGCACACATGGGAATTCCACTTACCAAATTTCTCCCCCTTGAAGGCGCTGAGGACACTGGCAATAACCTTCATCTCTCTCACTGTCTTCCTAGAGTAGGAATTTGTGTTGCTTTTGAGGTAGGTTCTTTGGGTAGAGAATCTTAAGCTTGCTTAAGAGCATTGGAGTTGCTCTACAGCTCGTGGAGTGCAACCCTGTGTTCCTATCAGGACTGAACAACTCCTCAGTGGTTGCCTCTGACTGCAGGAGGCTGGATTAGGCAGCCCTATAGCTCCTGCTGTACATTCTACATCAAACGAAGCAAAGCATATCACACTCTTGTATAATGGACAAGTGCAGCTCTTCAGAACCAAGTTACATCAGGAAAAGTTGCGTCTTAGGGGGTCCCCAAGACTGAGCTACCAAGACCCACTAACCAACCCCTGCTGAATTGCTGCAACAGGAACAAGAAGTGCTGTTTGCTATCTCATTACAAGCATATAACCTATTTGCAAAGTTTTGTCCTGGGCTCTAGACCATTTCCCAGCTATCTGCTGACCTGATTGGAATGAAAATTTTAATGGTTTCTAGAACAGATCTTCTCACAGATTTTGTCCAGATGGAGAGAAAAATGTGTTAGAGCATGCGTAAGCCCCCTGTGTTTTGGAAGAGAAACATGTATGCCACCAGGTTGCCAGACTGACAGTTCCCAGTCTGTCTGCACATCCTCATTGCCACAAAAAAAAAAAAAAAAGCCCAGATCCTTCTTTGAAAGGCAAACAGGTATATGGCAGACTCCATCTTGCACAATACCTAATAGAAAGTCTGAGCCACCTCCCAAAAGATGAATGTCATGTCTCCCCACCTTTGATAAAACATTGTTGACAAATAGCAGGTTTGCCATAATTAGAAGCATAATAACTAGGAAGTGCAGCTCAGAACCAATTCAGGCATCTAACTCTCTCCAGCTGCTATTAAAGCTGATGTCTCAGGCAATCAACTGCAAATGGGTATTATTTTCTAATTGAATCCACAGCTCCCTACATGTGAGATGTGAATGAATGAGGTAAACACACGTGCAGCCAGCAAAACTCACAGCTAGCTGTCATCCCTTCAGTGCCACTAACATGGCCCTCATTCATCCCAAAAGCTGTGAGGACCTTGCTACATTTTTCCAGAGGCCTTAGGGTCCAACACAGTTAGCTATGGAAATTGCACCTGCTTTCCTTCTGATGTTTTGATTAAGGGCCTGCTTGAAGCTGCATGGATATTCTGCAGGCACAGGGGACTTTGAAACACACACTCAGGGTGAATATCTGCAAGCCATGAGAAAGGACTGAGCTAGGAAATATGGAATAGCTATTCCATGCATGATAAATCAGTCCGCTTCCTTTATCTGGTCTTGGGTCCAGCCTTCGTTCTGCTGGAGGCTGTCCTTCTTGTCAAAACCCTGTCAGAAAGGAACTTGCAAGAGATGTTACAGTGTTAGAGTCCCATATCAAGCACTGTGGAGACATTAGCAGCACCAGACTGGTCTGTCCTGGTTGGAGTACCCCAGACGTACACCACAGGAAGTCTGCCAGTCCATTCTCTACATGTTTATGGACAGAGGTGTAAATCTTCACTCCTGATAGAGCTGTGATGCCTGTGTAGATGGAGGGCTGTAGGATTAGATTCCCCTGACTCTGGTAAGTGCCTCATCCCTTCTGGGAGTGGTTTAGAGCACAGATACTGTGCTTCTGGTACCCACCATCCTAACAGAGTAATGTTTGAACAGAACACGAGGAAATAGAATTACATGGCACGGCAGCTTCTGAGATATCATGTATAGGGTGCCTTTCTCCCTTCCATGAGAAGTACTCTGCTACCTTGTTTAGAAAATGTCTTGCTTTTCTTTCAGCCTGTATTTGTCTGATATCCATGTCAACCTCTAGATTCTGTTTTGTGTTTACCTATAAAATTATGAATCCCAACTGTCGGAAACCTTCCTTCCATATGGATGTGTGTAGATGCATGAGGTCTCTTTCTAAGCTAAGCAGAGGAGCCTCATCCACCTCCCATTGGGAGAGAGGCTATCCAGCCTGCATCCTACTATTCTTGCCACTTTCCACCTCAATGCTTTCTGTGAGTCAGCAAGCAGTGTGTGACTCAGTGAAAATACACATAGGGCAAAACAGCCATGAACTAAATTCAGTACTTGCTAAAGAACATGCAGCTGTTATTCTGGGGATCAACAAACCTTCTAATGATGATACTGGGTGGATTCTGGCCAGAAAGGTGTGCTGTGCTGAAGAAAGGTGGGAGGAGAGCCTGGAAGCAATGCAGCAACATTTTGAAAGAAGAGTTGGTTCCATAGTGGAACAACTTCACAGGATTCACAGCAGAGCAACAAGAAGAGCTATTACAGCAGGACTAGGTCTGTCAGTACTCCTAAATGGGAGAGCTGCATGTTGTGGAGGCAGTACAGTAGCTTATCCCTTGGAGCTGTGCTCTCCAGATCAACTGTAAGGTGCTACCATTGCTCTGAAATGCTCAGAGACACCTAAAAGCAGACCAGCTCCCATGGTACCATAGGGCCTGGCAGGCTTGCTGAAGTCAAAGTGCAAAGTGCCCTGTAAGCAGGGAACAGAGCTTGAGAAATCCACAAGAAAACCCTCTTCGTTTTAAGACAAGCAAGTCAATATAGAGAAAGACATAGAGAAACAGCTGTTTTGGTGAGGTACTGGTGTAAAGGACCTGATGCAATCACCTCAGCACAGTTCCTGTTCCTCCTGGTTTGTGTGAGTGTTTCCTCAACGCATGAGACATACATTCAGAGGGCAACACCACTCCCTTCTCTACCCTTCCCATGCCCAGGAGCATTTCTGACCGTGAGAAAGTTCTGACATGCAAAGAAGACTCCTGTAACAACGCCTTGCTTGCTGTCAGCTGAAAGCAAGTGACACCCTCTCTAATGACTAGTTTCAGAAAGAAAGCAAATACACAAGGATGCGCTCACCTGTCCCAGGTGATCACTGCTGTCTCCCACGGGTGAAATTGCTGGGGATTTTCAACATACCTGTTGCTAGCCGTATCACCAAGGTGAAGCCACATCCTAGCTGGGGGATCAGAGGGACCTTAGGGACCTTCAACCTGGCAGGTGCTGCTCTGAACATTATGCATCTGGACACTGCTGTGTAGTACGGGGATATTTCCCAGAGACTTCCCTGTTCTTTGGTAGAAAGGTGCAAAATGCCTTCAAGATCATCCACCAGCGGGGAATGGAGCAAAAAGTAGCTCCAAATCTTTCTTTTTCCATGTTTTTTGATGTTGCTGCCCCATAGACTAGAGCACATATTGAAGCCCCTAATGCCACCTTTTCTTCCTGTCCCCCAGTACTTGGTAAGTTGCCCATGGGAGGCTCTGCCTGGTAGAATGTGAGAGAACCACGTTGCACATGTGAGGGTGGTTTAGTAGCCTGGCTTGTAGCATCCAGAGGGAGTGTCTGCCTCTGTCGATAGCATTTCCAAAGAAAGGAGCCAAATCCACCCACATGGGTCACGGAGACTGTGTCTTTCTGCCACATGCCTTCCCTCTTGCCCAGCCCTGGCAGGGCCCTGTTGTTCCTCACGTGTTGCCCTGTGTGTGGAGGAGACCTGCCAATGCCTGTCAGGCTCCGCAGCCCATGGGTCTGCCTTCAGATCCAAAATATCTGTCCAATCCAGGCATTTTGGGAGAAGGACTTGGATTTGGTCTTTGATGTGGTTTGATGGGAGGAGTGGGAATTGTAAAGTCAATCCAAAATCTGTAGAACACCATAATGGGAATAAGAGGATATATTTTAAAAACAAACAAACAAACAAAAACAAACAAACAAACGAAACAAAACAAAACAAAACCAAAACAGTAGCATGTAGGCTTGTGGTTCATGGAAAATACAAAATAGAAGGGAGCTTTCTGGTCAAATTTTGTGATTTTTTTTTTTCTCTGTTCTTCAGATTTGCCGTGTTTGTTTTCCCTATGGCCACAGCTTTGTGATTCTCTGCAGAAGTAAAATCATTGTCATTTCAGTATCCCCTTCAGATGCGTCAGCCTTTGCTCCATCCTCAGAGGTTGGTAGGCACTTGTAAAATACAGAGAGTTGAGAGTGAATGCCAAGCAGCTGACTTCCAATGTTTATTCATCTTCTCAAAACCTGAGGCTTTTAAAGAGATCTTCCTTCAGCTATTCCAGCGATCCCCATGTGGCTTTTCTTGCTTTGGGTGTGAGCTCAAAACTCTTCTTCTAGGCAGGGTGTATGTGCTTTGAAGCTAAACCAATAATTACCTTAAGGGTTTAAAGTGCTGATCTTATTTCCGCAGAGAGGGCCACACATGTGTACAGAGGCAGTCAGGAGTGTGGGCTGGAACAGAGACCACAGAAGTGGCCAGGAGAAGAAGTGGGATCGCTCACAGAAGAAATCTCTCCCTCTCCCTTAGATCCAGAAATGTCCTTAACTATGAGTTTAAATTTAAGCATCTGCTTCAGTTAAAGACAAACCAATGATCTAATGAGCTGCAAACCTTGGCCCAGCAGAATTTGGAGTTGCGTGTCACACTGCTCTGCTTTGCAGAGAAAGCAGCACATAGGGCAAGAAAATCCTCAGTATCAGAGCACAAAACTGTAAGATCTCAACACCCCTGTTTCTTGATTTAATTTGACTGAGGAAATATTAGTAAAGAAGTGAAAAACTGTTGAGCATGACATTCAGGGCCTGTCCACTGCTTCTCCTACCTTCAGTGCATCAGCTGTTATGGCAACTGGGACCAGTTCCTTGAGACTGGAAGAAAGCAAGCGCCACTCCTGTCTTCAGGAAGATGTGGGGAACTAGAGGCCAGCCAGCCTCACCTCAACTAATCCTGGAAATAATTTTCAGGCTCATGAAGGACAAGAAGGTGATCAGAAGTAATCAGCACAGACTTACAAAGGGGAAAGGGTGTTTAACCAAACCAATAACTCTCTGCAATGAAGTGAGGGCCAGAGCAAGGTGCCATACCAGCTGTACTGGTTGTGAGCTCCGCCATGTCACTTGTTTGCGTGATTTGTGTATCTTTGTGTGACAGAGGATGCAATGCTGGGGCCAGCTAGAAGTAGAACCCAAGGGATGAGACTTGAGATGCTGATATTGCGGGGAACTGCTCTCAAAGGGCAGGGCCTCCCCTTCACTCATTCTGCAGTGGAACATGAATCGTTCAGAGGATATTTCATCTCCACTTTGCCTCCCTAACACCTTATTCCTGGGGCTGGGGCATGACTGCTGATCTGATGTGTGTTCTGGCAGTGGCAGCAGTTCACCATGGGAAGTGGAGCGATGCTTGGAGGTGCTTTCAGCCAGCTGGACTTCAGGAGAGCAGACTGGTAGGAACTCTCCCAGAGGACTTTTAAGATGCCTGCAAACTCATCAGCCAGCACTTGATGGCTGTTTGCCTGCAAGAAAAACTAGCCAGCTGCTGTATCTCAGTGGTTTTGGTGCTCCAGTGGCAGTCTTTTCTTCCTTGTCTTTCAAGCACTCCTCTCCATTGAGCGGCTTTCCTGAAAGGATGACAGGTGGGAGAGAGAGAGAGCAAGAAGCTGAACCTGGGTATCCCCTGCCAGCCCCTTCCCAGGCTGTGCAAGGAACCCGAGACACACATACAGAGCAGACTGACACCAGCTCAGCCTCTTCGGTTTGGTGAAAAGGAAGCGAAGCATCACACCTGGGGTGGGGTTTAGCCTTCTTGCTGGGCACAGAAGAACCACTCCTGCAGGTGAAAGAGTGACTTTGTCCATTTGCATCCCTCAAAACTTAGAAACCTTCCTGTTATCCTATATTAAGCAACAAGTCCTGGTTTTGTTTTGAAAAGTTCTTTCGTCCCAGGTACCCTGTCCAGGTACCATTAGCTGGGGCATCCTGCACTTTTGCTGATTTACTAGACAAGGTTTTGGAGCTAAATTACTGGTTCTGTGCTGTCTTGACAGCAGCACAGTGGCACTGAGCAGTGCGTGCCTGCAGATCCTAGGGGCATGGATGGCACTTACTTTATGTTTTATTTTTCTGGCTTTCAATTGCCTGAATCTAGTGAGAACAAGGATGCTGTTACCTGTCCTGAATGCTGAGCTGGCAGACCAAGCTGGCTTCACAGACCTGGTATTTTTCTGCTTCCTCTAGAGAACGTGATCTGGCAGTGGTGGTGCTTAAAGAGCATCAGCCAGAGAAAAAACAGTGCAAGAGACAGCTTTTGTGAAACAGCTTCTGACCCACATTGCAGCCTGCTACAGAGATGGGAGGTGTCCAGGATCACCACGGTTAGGATCGTGTTTCTGTCTTTTCTTTCACAGGCACGCTACTGCATACATAGAAACTTGTCATACAGGAAACAATGTCTCTGGCATTGTCAGATTTGCCCCATCACCAAAAGACAACACACATGACCCACACGCTCGATCCCATGAGTGCAATTCCAAAAGAAATCCCAAGTATTTTCAGTGGGAAGGAATTCTTGATACTTCAGCTGAAAGGACAAGAGATATTTTGGGCAGAAATAAGGGTGTTTCAGAGCTGGGTAGAATTATCCCACGAAAAAGTAATCCATTTTGACATCATCCCCACTGCCCTTATTCTGACAGAGATAATAGACAACGAGGGCCATGTTGAACAGTGTAGTCAGCTGGTCCCATATTTCTCAGCAGGCGTCATTATTTCCAGTTGTGGACATCATTTTGAAGAGTTCAGCAAGGTGAAAGCATGCTGCAACAGACATTGCTGGATAAAATAAAGAGGAGGTTGTACACCCCAGCATAGACAGCCACTCCAGAGACTGGTCACCTGTAAAAAGGCAGTGGAAAGAAAGAGGGACTTCTAATGCTGTGTGATAGATACTCCATCTACAAGGAGTTAGTCTAGCTCTAAAGTGGGCCTAGAGATAAAATCCACTGATTGCAGCCAAAGACAGTGCTGGACTTGGAAAAGATCTTAATGAAATTTACCCTTGATTTCTTTTAATTTGCTTTACCTGGAATGGAGGTAGTTGCTGCAGGTATAGTCCCTTAGGGATTCATGAGGTGCAAGTATTTCCATATTAATTCCTCAGCTGCACTCAACCAAGCCAAAATAAAAATGTGAAGCTCCGCCAGGAGCCCTTTAAAAAGACCTTCTCCCCCTTCAGTTAAACAAGTGTGCTCCCTATTTGTTGCACATTGCTGAGCATTCACCCATCTTCTTTCTCCAGCACTGATTTTCTCTACATTGACCAAATTCTGTGCAAAATTTTGAGTCAAATTTCTCTTTTGTTTCTCAGGTTGTCCCACTCCTTCACTGCTTTTTAGTTGAATCCTGGTTTTGGGCACTCATTGCTTTTAAGTCAACCCAGATGTTGTCCAGGTATCTCGATGAACTGAAATGCCTTAACCGAAATAAAAAACAACTTGTTCATTAAGAAGTCATGCCATATTTTACTTAAGACTTTCATGTAGCACCAAGACTTACTGCTGGAAATCACCAACCCACCATATTCATCTTCTTCGCCTCATTTTGCGTGTCAGGATCTTGAATCTCATCAGGAGGGCAGTTTGTGACAAAAATCTCAAGAGAGAGGTGGCAGAGGATATAACTGTAGTCTTTCTGTAGAAAAACAGCAATGTTTCATGCACAGGGGAAACATAATTTTTATGACAGTTAATTTTGGTTTGAATCACAGCAAACCTTTCTTTTAATTTTCTGATTTTTCTATTCAAATGTCCTTGCAGGATTTCTCTTGTACATGTCCTCCAAAGGCAGAGATCTGACAGCCAGGGATTTCAAACGTGCTTACCCAGTGTTGGATTTGGTGAAACTCTTGAGAACCAGAAACATTTCAGATTTCTTAGTAAATATACATTTTTCAGTGAAGCTGTGTAGCCTTCTACATATACCTGAGGTGTCATCAGCACACACAAACACACCCCTGCACACTGATAATACTCAGGTACTCATACAGTAATTAGAGAGAGCTATTTTCAGATGCACAGAGATTTATTACAAACAGCAGAAAATAAAATAAACAACTATTAAGAGCAACCCAGTAGAGCTGTATTAACTCTGCAGGAAATATTTGTTCTTTCTGACAGAAGAATAGGTTTATACTAATGCTTAAGCCAGTCTCCTAAGACAATCATTTTGCTTCGATAGTTACTTTCTATGATACTTTTAGGGCCAAAGTTTTGCTGCTTAGGTTTCACTTTCTGGTGCATTCAACCTTTAGGGTAGATGTGGGCAGTTTACAGGCTTGTGAAGTCACAGAGTGTTTAGGCTAGCAGGGAGGTCTGGGGATCTCTCTGCCCCTTCTCTCCCTCACACTCTCACAGATGGGTCAGGTCTGATAGTGGATGGTCCTCAGGGATGGAGATGCCACCATGCCCCCAGGCCTCCATCCAGGGCTGTCCTGCTCTTCTGCAACAGATTTATTTCCTCCATGTTTGCCTTCTTATTTTTTCCCCAATCTTAGCTGACCTCTCTAGCACAGGCTGTTCCCTTCTCTTCTAGATCTAGCAACTCTGCCTTTCACCTCCTTTCTCTTGACTTTGTGGAGAGGAGTTATGAAGCTGTTGTAGCACAAGGTAGATTACAGTCCACATCTATTTGGAAAAAGAAAAGCAAGGAATGTCAGAGAGACCACCACCGAAATCTGGTCAGTGGTATGAAGATCTGAACCCAAGATGCATTTAATCTTCCACTTCTATCTTGGCAAGCTGTATTTTCCCATTTGGACAGCTCTGTATACAGCCTGATTTTTCTAATATGTGAATCATCTAGGTATGCTTGTTAAAAATGAGGTCATTTAACTGAAATGCTAAATATGGCCTAGGATTCAATTTCTATTTTTACCACATCTGCGTTTAGGACAAATAACATTTTTCCCTCCCTTGATGGTGAGCAGAAAGTTGCTTAGGACATATTGCATAGGAGTTTTTCTATCACTTAACAGAGTTTTGATAGAGTTTTTCTATCACTTAACACTGATAAAAAATTCACTGCTCTGGTTTTGTGTAAGCTCTCCATTACTGTGCTGTTTTTTCAACATTTCAAGCCCAGGTTTCACTTTTGACTATGAAAGAAACCAAACTGTATTTAAAAAAGAAAAGCAGAAGAGCACCTCAAACCTCATCCATCTGTGTACACTCAGACCTGCCTGCTTGACTGTGCAGACCATATCTGGCAAATGGTGACCGAGGAGTCTGTGAAACCTGTGTGGGGAAAGAAGGTTGGGTGACTATATTTGTATGACTCCTTTCTTCCTCACTCACTGAAAGCACAATGTCTTCTTGATGCAGAAAAGCTGTCTTGGTGTCAGAAACAGGTATGCATTGCTCGTGTTGTACAGATGGGCTCTGCACCCAGGGAGGGGTGGATATCAACTCAGCCAATGTCAGATAGGCTTTTTGGCTGCATGGAACATGTGCCTGTTGACTCTCAAGAAAGAACAAAAAAAAGATCAATAAAAGCTACAGACATCTAACCCAGTGCTCAAGACGCATGGAGAGAGAAGGGTATCAAATTCAACATTTCCAGCCCAGATGCTCAGCACTTTACCGAGACCTTCCAGATCTGTCTAGATCAGTGGCAGGACCAAGACTCATCCATAGCAGCTGCCAAGCAGGAATTAACAAAATTACCATTAAGGAGGAAATGGTCAAAAGGGTTTTGATGTCCTCAGAATGCAGATTTTTCATTCAACTGCAGGAGTGTCTTAAATTCAGTGGAAGCCAAATCCAGACAGCTCACTTGGACAATGGTACTGGAGAAATCACAGGCCAAACGTTGAAGAGGGGGTTGCATAAAACATAGTGTCTGAAGCATGTGCAACTTTCTCCCACAGCTGAATATTCTGAAATCAAACCAAGCTCTGGAACTCAGATAAAACCTAAGCATCACATCTACTTGCTTCTGTGTGTCAGAGTGCGGATGGACAATGGAGGGAGATGAGAGGACATGGACTTCTTGCCTGCCTAGAACTACAAAGTTACTTCCTTTTAATGAGGCTTGTTTACTCTGCTCCTCTCAACAAGGATCTTTCAGATAAAGGTGACTAAGAGAAGATGCTAAGTAAAGGAACTGTTTGAATAGCTGGATAAAGCAAAAGACCAAAGTGTTGGAGAGGTCTTCCCAGATTCTAGAAGTGATACATGGACACCAAAACTCATCATGACAAACCTGATCTGCACAGAAGTTATGATAAATCCTATTTCTTGGAAAAATGAGCCACTAAAACTTTGGATCATGATGCATTTTTTCTCATTCTCATCTGCTCTGCGCATATTTGTCCCTATCTATAAATCCTGTATATAACTCCTACTGTTGTGATCACAGGCATATGCAAATGTGCAGATGCAGACAAAGAGCAAATCCAGCCCTACTGCAGGTAACAGGAATTTCCACCCCAGCAACAGCAGCTTTATTAATTCGCCAAATCACATTGGCTCAGGATTAATTACGCAAGCAATGATAACGCGCATGGACTCTACAAGCTTGTTAATGATTCATGTGCATTTTAGCCTCTGGGAAGAAAAAATCAACAGGAGGTAGGGATGGTGCCTTCAAATCAGAGGGGCAGCTCAGGCAAAATGGCATAGCTCTCTGCCTCCTCCCATTAGCAATAGATCTTGCTCTTGGGGACTTCCATAGTGCTTATAGATACACTCCAAGATAAAAAGAAAAGGTTTTTTTTTTATTGTGCAATTTTGTTTGTAGTGTTTCAACATTGTTACTTTTTTTCTTTACAGGCAGGAAGTCCTGTGTAGGTCTATGGTATTTCCAACATCTCAAGGCCACACATTGACATGACACCACTCAGCCCATCCACCCTATCTCTACTAAGGGCTGGAAAAAAATGCCTGGCAAGAAGTAAAAGCATGAGGCTGGCATGTTCTCTTATTATCCCAGGGTACTGTCCTGGCCTCCAGGTGTGTGGGACTGGGGGATTTCCTGAAGCAGAGGCTCCATCTTTGCAATTAATAGCCCTTGATGGATTTTTCTGTCATGAATTTGTCTAATTGCTCTTTGAACTTGTGTGAGCTTTTAGCATGCACAACATCCTGTGGTTCAGCGTCCATGCTTTAACTATGCACTGTGCGAAGATGTCCCTTCTTTGGAAACTGTCAGCTAGTGTCATTTACTTCTCCCCACCCCTGAACCATCCGGGCTAGTCAACATGTGAGCCAAGGAGCATAGGGCCAGGTGCGCTCTGAGATGCTTCTCCTACAAGAAATTAGCCACAAGCACACACACAAGAAACTCTGTTGGATCCGAGCTAAATTTTACATGGCAGGGGAAGTCAACATATTTTTAAGACAACTGATCAGTTTTACCAGGTTGGATCTGGACATCACTGTGGGTGTGATTCAGTCAAGTGCTAAGACTGTGCATAGCTCTGAATCTACATTTTTTCCTTTTGTGGTCCTACTGCCTAAGTCAGCTTTTGCAACAGGAATCAGCCTGTGGAATGAATGTGTCAAGAACAGGATCACCAGACTATTTATAGATACTAGAGAAGGCAATCAGAGCCATGAAGGAAATTGAATGGCAATTAAACATTTTATTAAGAACAATCTCTTGAAGGAAGCCCAACTCCTGGGCTGCATATCTGAGACCATACAGAAAGTCCTGGTAGGTCACTGCACTTGCAGACTCTGTAACCATAGCTGTAACATGAGTCAGAGTTGTCACATCCATAGTTTGGTGATGGCGGATTGAAAAGGTACATGGTAGGTGATTTGAAATCGCAGATAAGGATAATGATTATGATTATGGCTTAATCCTCTTTTTGCAGGCTAAACCTCACATGTTATTGGTGCCATCAGCTACAAGCAACCCCTGCACAGCAGCTGCAATGCACTGTGTGGTAGTAATGGGCCAAGTGCAAAGCTGAGCTGCTGCAATACTCTGTCCCATTCCCATCAGTATAGGACTAGGATCAGGCAAAGAGAGAGACGTACCATAGAAGGAGGTTCGTCAACAAGCCTAAATATCCATTCCCCTTGGAAAAGGTGGTTTTCTAGTGTAGTTAAAAGGATTAGCCTGGCTTTCACAGGTAGTCCTCCTTAAATATATTGATATCCTCCATGTCCCTGGCTTCCTCTCCACATAGTTTCTCTGCCCTTTCATTGTCTTATAAACTGTTGCATGGTTTTACAGAAAACTTGTTGTAAATCCTAATCCATTTACACAGTCCAGGAGACTTTACCATGTCACTGATGAGGATTCATCTATCACGTGAGCTTTTGGGGGCTTTCTGGGGACATCTTCAAGGATGTCCCTGTTGACATGCATTTTTTTATTTCTCTTAGTTGTAGAGGAAAGAATGAACCATTACTGGTCAATGTGTCTGTAGTATCTCCCATGATTAATGTCTTGAAATGGCAAGAAACTTCTGTAATATTTTCTAATTGGCTACATTATGTATATATCAGCTGCTCTGCATTTTCACAGAATCACAAAAGGGGTAAGGTTGGTCAGGACCACAGTGGGTCATCTGGTTTGACCCTCCTGCTCAAGCAGGGTCATCCTAGTGCACATGGCACAGGATTGTGTCCAGGCGGTTCTTGAATATCTCCAGTGAAGGAGACTCCACAACCTCTCTGAGCAACCTGTTTGACTGTGTGGTCACCTGCACAATAACTTTTTTTTTTTTTTAAACTCCCAGTAATACAGTGACATTAGACTGTGGGAATGGTGAGGGGGTTTTGTTGGGTTTCTTTCCCATATCAAATGCCTAAATAGTTTGCTTATTTTCTTCACATCCTGCATGGCTGATCTTAGCTGCCTGTTAAATCTGATGGACACAAGGTGCTTTACCAGAGCCTGAGAGGCCTGTGCAAGGATAACTGCATTTTGGGACCCTGGGTTTTAGTGGGTTTGGGTTCTGTTTTTAATGACTCAGTTGTTTTTCCAGTAGGTTTGTGGATGTTGTGCTGACTAAACAGTGTCACAGATGGGATGAGCTATGCCAGGGAGAACAGGAGATGTTCAATTTTGGGATTTTGTATTCCTGTCTCCTGGCAAGGCTGGTGTGCCCACCTCACCTTGAGGTCGTGTCTAACTCCCACAGAAGTTTAAAAACAGTGTTTTTAAAATAGTTCTTGCTAAAGGCAGAGCAAAAGACAATCTCCCTGTAAGAACAACCCTCAGTCTCTGTGCAGTTCTGAAGGTGGAGAAGTTAACCTTACTGGACAAATGGGGAAAGTCAGGTAAAGAGTCAGCATATGACTTACTGAAAACACCCAGCAAGCCATAGTGCTGTCCTCAAACAAGCCAAGACTTCGAATTTCAGCCAGTTCTGGTTATTTATATTGGCATCTGACCCAAAGCAACACAGGTCAGTGGTAGAGATACCCCAGCTGTAGCCAGAGAAGCCAGTTTAATTGCATTAATAGTAAACCTTCAAAAAAGCCTTGCATGGAAAATAGTGTTGGTTAGGTGAATGAATTTTCTACTGCTCTGAGGAATGCTAAATTAGCCACCTCTTCCTGGCTTGTCTTTCCCTAGCAGGTCAATGTGGTTTGTAACTTGAGTAACACCTGCAGCCTAGGTCCCATCCACAATGCAGGCCTCTTTGACTGAAGTGTGGTGGGGCTTAACGGTGATATGATAAGGCTAGCCTTCAGCTAAGGTGTTTTAACATCACAAACCCACTGTCCCAGCCCAGGGCTCAACACCCTTACACTTGTGTGAAGGGCTGTGGGGAAAGTCAAGTTCTGGTAGTTCCTCAGACACTTGATCGTGCTAGAGGTCTCACATGAGGTGGGCAATAGCAAACAGCCAATGTCTCAAAGCAGGATAGCTGAACTCCTCTTGTGGCTGATGCAGAGGAGCAGATATCTGCATCAGATGATTCATCTGAACAGTCTTAGGAAGAATGAATCACTGGCTGGCAGTGGCTGGGTCTCTCCCTTGCTTATGACATGTGAGATGGCAATTGCAGTTTGGGCCTTCAGTTTCCCCCATGTCTCCTGAGACACAGGCTGAACTACCTGTGCTTTGCTGCCCTGGGGGGACAGCAGCAGCCTACAGGTCCCAGCCATGACTAATTTCTGGGTCCTGCCTTGAGATCTCTTCCAATTCTGAGTTTTCCATCCTAAGGTACAGAGGGATAGCACACCCCAGGGTTTGAAGGGAAAGAAGGATAAAATCAGAGGTGAATTGAACTCATGAACCAACAGCTCACAGGACTGGGAGGGCTCTCTATCTTGCAGGGCCTTTTCTAGAGCCTGCACATCTCCAGATGTGGTTAAGCATTTTATATTCTTTAATTAAGTGAGCAATAAGTCTCCAGTGATTTTTACCAGATGTCTGAATTAATTACCTGCATATGTGTAAAAAGACTAACCTGCCTGATTTTGACGAGTGGCTGGGTACAAGAGAACATTGGTAGAAGCCCTGTCTCTTCACTTGTTCAGCTTTGAGTCAATACTGTCGCAGAGACTAAATCTGCCTCTGCATGGCCCTAAGCTGAATCAGCTGATTTTATTTTTCTTCATCACCTTCTCTTTCTTTTCTCTTCTTCCACCTTTCTTCTTAGCTTCACAGCTGCTCTTTGATGAGCCATGTGTTACTCTGTTTCTCCATGCTGCATAAGGAGTTGGCAGATGCAATCCTGGTTCCTTTGCCCCATCATCTTGTTATGGGTTCCTTTTATGGTTGTTATTTCATCTAGTCTACAGAGCAGCTCTCCCATTATCTTGGTGAGATTGTTTCAGTGACTGTTATGCCAGTGATGTCTATCATTACTCTTCAATTGTTTTCCCTGGGCAGGAACAGCTGTGGCAGTGAAGACCTCTTAAAGCTCAGTTTTGTTCCTGTGCACACATTTCTATCTTACCTAGTCATACAGGCACACCAGAGCCTAGTCCTCTGCATATAGGCCTGGCACTGGTATGTTCAAGAAAGTTGTGAAGCTATGCCTGCAGCCAGCAACTCAAGTGGTTTAGAAAACTTGTTGCATCTTGGTACTTTTGGAGGCCAGGATGAGGCAAAATCAAAGGAAAATCAAATTTTTATATCATCCAGAGGAGCAAGGGGAGCACATGGAAAAAGAGGGTGTCATAATGCACTTCAGAGTACAGCCCAGGACGGTGGTAGTAAACAGCCTGAATAACATGACACCTGTAAAAAAGTGCTTATTTCGTATTTTAAGTGACTCTTGGATAATATTACCAATGTATCAGTACAAAGGAAACTAAAAGCCACCTTCAAGGAATGGTGATACATTTGTACTATCTCATGACAGTGATGTAGAGCAGAGAGCTGCAGCACTCTGGAAGCCCAGATTCCCTCCAGCTTTCCCTCGGTTCGCCTCCATCCTGCCGCTCCAGTGTCTTGAGGTGCATTGTTTTGAGGGACAATTTAACTTCCAGTGTTTTTCTGCGTACAAAAACCACATCTGTCTCCTTGGGTCAGGACAGACCCTTGCATGACAACGATCAATGTGTCAATGTTACAGAGAGATCTCGTGTGTCAAGATAAGACAGGGAAGGATATCTCTGCCTGGCTTCAAAAGGGGGTTTACTGTTAAAGGTGACATGGGACAGTTCATCCTTTGAAGGGTGCAGTACAAAAGGCCACAGCATCGTGCAAGAGCACGAGCACCTTTTAGCTCCTCTCAATTCTCCCCTGTTCCCAGAACCTTTAAATTGGTTGCACATATCAATTAAGTGCAGCTCACACACCCTATGAGGCAACTAAGTGCTATTTTACTTATTTTATTACAGATGGGGAAACAAACATGTAGAAAGGCCTGCTGACACATGGCTTCAAATCCTCTGGCAGAACACAGAGTTCACCCGTCTTTGCTGTGTTCTCTGGGCCACCTTCCTCCTCTGTTGCTCCTCTGGGTGAGATGGGCTCCCTCCAGCTGCACCTTCCCACTGCAGAAGTGCCTGTCTCCAGAGTGTGCTCTAGGTCCTCCTCATGTGTAGGTGGCTGAGCTGAGGGTGAGCCCCATGAGGTCTCAGTCACTCCCATACAGTCTGCTTTTCTTGGGCAGAGGAGCAGCACCCACCATACAAGCAGCCTGTGTTTGGTCTGTGTCTGTCATGAGGGGGCCTGGTGAGCACCAGTGTTGCTGGTAGAGGCAGAATAATTGGTTGTACTGATTAATTCTGAGCCTAGTGGGGGTCACATATTAACAATAAACTGGAAATGCCAACGAGGCTGTGTTCATTCTTGATTGATGTGGCACGATTTAATTAACCCAGGCTTATATTTGAGCACTGCCCATTAGCATCTGGTGTTAAAAACTCTCTGAACTGCCTGAGCTTAGCAGCTATCTTAAGGAAGTAATTTGACAACTAGTCAGAAGATTTAATTGTACCATTATGTGCCTATGTATGGTACTGAGTGCCATTTAACCATTGCCCTTACTAGCTGATTAATTACGAGGCCCAAGTGAATAAGTGTGGGAGCTCACTACAAGGCTCTCCATGGCTGAAGCAGAGACAATACTGTGTTCAAGCTGAATGCCAACCTGTTTGTGTGGCATGAAGTGGATAAGTTGGGATCTGCAGGCAAAACCTGTTTGTTTTACTGGAGAGGCAGAAAGAATTAGGAACTGGTATAAGCCAGAGAGGAGCAGTGCATGAGGTAACCCAAGAAGCTTTCCAGCTCCAGGGCTTTTTGGAATAAGAGGCCAGCACTTAAAATAGCTAATGCAAATGAATTTCAACACCAACAGACTATCCCCAGGGAGGGGGAACATTTTAAACGACATATTATGGACTCTGGTGAGCTTAGACTGCCAAGACGTCTCTTTTCCAATTGCTTTCTAGTCCTGGGTTCCCAGGGTGAATGAGGTGGACTCATTCTGGGACTGAAGCCGCTGTGATGGACATCCCACTTGGGCATTAGGGCAGAGACCCAGTGACCATGGGCATTGCAGTGGGGCCCTCTGACTTGCCAGCCAAAGCTGTTATTCCTGCAGGCAGTCCCACTCTCTGTGTTTCACCCATTAAAGATGCACCTGTCGGTATCTGTCGAGCCACTGGCCTCAGCAGGTCTCCTGATATCACCAGCTGACACCCACCGTGGGGCAGAACTGGCTCCAAACATCCTTGCCAAACATGAGCAGGTCCTGCCTCAGGCACGTGGAAGAGCCCAGGTGGCTGCACAGACTGTGGGAGATGGATGGGAGTGGGGTGCAGCACCTTGGGGCTGGGGCCAGTGCACCATGGAGGGGTAGTGATAGCCTCCCACTTTGAGGATCTGACTCAGAACCTAATGAAGAAGCACAGGCTGAAGCTGGCATGTATATGAGGGAGGGTTAAAATTTAGCAGGTTCCTGCAAAAGCAGGTACACGTGCACACATCTCTGCTGGGCCAGACACCTTCTCCCCATGTGCCTTCAACTTTCTTCCTCAGATAATGTTACCCCTCCTTTAATTTTGCTGGAAGGAAGTAGATAGCTATTTGGCAGGTCACAAGAGAGCTCAGCATCTCCCCGAGCCTTCAGCAGCCCATTTCCGGCTGTGGTTTGATCAGGTTTCTATATTCATCACTGTGTTTCCTGTGGGGGCATTTCTGATAAGCTTTGCACTTCACATCCTGTGGTCTCCCCCTCTCCTCTGGCACTCACAGGATGTTCGCTGCACTACGAGCAACAAGGGGCTGCTAAATTACTTGCCAAAAATGAGTAATTTCTGGGTGTTGCGGGCATCATCCCAAAGATGGGATAAGTGGAGTGAGCTGAGACACCAGCAGGCAGGGTGGACTCCAGGGGCTGGGGTCTGGAGGCTGTGCCAAGGAAGTGGTGGTTGGGTATTTAACAGCTATGCCCTACGTACTGGGGAGGGCCCCGGGAGCTGATGACTTCAGCTCAAATTTTGCTCAGTCCCTCTTAGGTGTCCCTTTGACCTGTCTCTGTGGAGGCACCCTACTTCTGCTGCAGTGAAGGGAGTTGAGCTGAGCTGAAGGTTTCAGTTTGGACTACCAGTGTACAAAGGGAGAGGCAGAAAAGTACAGGAAGCAGGGATATAATGCAAAGAGAAGAATTATGACCACATTTTCAGATGAACCCGATTCTCTCCTGGCAGGTCCATATATCAGTGAATTCCACTGATTTCCTTTCATTGCAATTCCAGCAATGTTATTTAACAGTGGAGCTAAAAGTAATTTCCAAAGGGAGATTTAGGGTATTGATATGATTCCCAAATTGAAGACTGGGGAAAAGCATATGACTTGCTCACTTAATTGACTTTCAGTACAATTTTTTATTTCTCATCAGTGAAAAGCCATCATCTTCCTTTGAAACCTATTACATTTATGTGGGATTTCCTTGATTTCTTTCTTTTTTAATCAAAGCCCAAATTTTGTTCTTCTGTGCCAGTGTAAATCCCGACCAGCTTCATTACTGCTCCCAGATGTGGCTGAGTGCAGTGGCTTGTATGTCAGTGACCTGAGGCACATCTGCACGCTCCTGCAAACACTTTGCTATGTACTTTCAGAGCCTGAAACAAGGAGTGGGTTTTATCTTTGCGAGTCACCTGGGAAAGAGTTTCCCAGATGTGGACATCAGCAGTGGGGTACATGTTAAGCTGGGGCTGGGAAAGAAACTCAGTCAGCAGTTTGGGTTGCCCTGCTCTGGAGTGAAAAGAAACTTAATAGAATGGATGTGACCAGACTTTAACACAGGCTGATCTTAGGGACGGAGGGAAGGGCGTGAAAAGGACCTGGCTCTTCTTGCTTTATGAGGGTACAAGTATCTGCAGTTCATCATAGGTACTAGCGTTATAGGCCCATGTGAGAAATGTCATGTCAGAAGTTGTAGTTCCCACCAAAAAAAAAGAGGAAACCATGGTGAAACAAATTCTCCTTTGTCAGAGATGATCATGGGAAGAGTCAAATAAACAACAGCCAATTTCCAAACAAATGCAGTCTCTCAGTTTTCCAGGGTGTAACAAATAGCTGTCACACCACTCAAAATCTTGGCGCAGAGTGTTAGGGCCTTAGCTGGTGCCAAATATTGTAAGCATTTGTGGAGGAGTGTACCTTGGCCAAGGGAGCCACCTCTTCGGATGGAAGCCAGGGTGCATCCAACTCCAGCAGGGGTTTAGCCACAGCCCTGCCTTGATCATCACGTTTCCAGTCCAGGCAAACCCTCGTACCCCAAATCTCTTCAAAATCTGTGAGACAGGGTCTGACATGACCTTCAGGGTGGCTGTAGATGGTTTCATGCTGGGCAGCACAGCTCTGCTGTGTGGGGTAGTGCACACAACCAGGGCATAGGCAGAGGACTGCTGCTTTGCACACGTGCTTTGCACAGGCACCTCACTGTCCTGCCAGACCCTGCCAGCACTCTGGGCTGGGTCCTGCATGCTGGGCAGGTGTGCCCAACCTCACCTTCTGGTTTGCCCGCAGAGCATGGATTAGTGCACAGACACCAGTAATTAGGGCCATGTGCACTGAAAACATAAACAGGCCATTTCATCAGCACCCAGCCCTCAGCCCTCGCTGTGGTCAGATGCCTGGCAAGCCGCCTGTGGAGATGCCTGGCCTCCTTCTCCCACGTTTTACAGCCTGTGGGCAGGAACCGCACTATTTGTTTGCTGGCTCCATCGCTCACAGGGTTTTCCAGGGGTTGGGAACAGCTGAAAGAAGGTGCCCCTTTACAGCTGCCCTGCTCGAGGGGGCTGTAAGCATCTTTGAGGTACACAACAGACAGTGCATGGGCATGGACCTTGTACAGCTGTCGGCAGCTGGCTAGGGGAGGTTTTTAAGTCTAAAGCCAAATGTCCTCCATTTAGCAAAAGTGGAGCTAGAGATGGATCTGGGATAACCTGGATGTTGCCGTGTGTCAGTACTGGGTCAAATAGGGCTTTTGCAGCCCTAAAGTAGAAGGACTATTCCTTGTACTTTTAGCAGCCAAATAAGTGCAATCCTCCCCTTCACTGCCCCTCTCAGTGGATTTTTTCTGAGAGTCCCACCATGCCCTGTGGGTAGGCTTGGACTTTTTTTGCTGCCATGCACCTGAGCCATGAGTGCTGTAGAGGTGTTGAGACACTTAGCTGAATTTGGGATCCCAAGAAACCCCAACAAAGCATGGTGAGAGGCAAGTAAGCCAGGGACTGGCTGCAGGTGCCAAAGGCCAGCCAGGGGCCAGAGGCCAGGCCTTTCAGGAAGCCAGAGAGATACTGCACCAGGAGCCAGAAAGACAGGCACGTAAGTGTAGCTGGGGACAGAGGAACAAGCTGTGCCTTTGGCCAGCAAAGGGAGGTGAAAGCAAGGCTTGATCTGGTTGTAAGGCAAGTCCCCTGCTACATCCTTCAAGATGTGATGGCTGAGGAAGTACAGCGAGTTGGACATGGAAAATACAATTGGCATGGACATTTCACCCCTGGGAATTTCCCTTGGGTGGTGGAAAAAAACGACATCACCATGCATAAAATGGAGCAAACATGTGACTATTTATACTGCCACCCAGGGCTGTTCCTGTGCTTGGGATACCATTTCTGCTTTCAGCCACTAATCTGTGTTTCTCATCTCTCCTTTTCAACTGTGGTTCAACACAGTGCTGGTCCTGGTTTTGGAAGAGGAGAGGTTCATGCCAGGCACAGCACTGAGGAGGCAAACAGTGACCTGGTGGGCACAGTCATTTGAGAATTTCTGAGGTGCTTTTATTTTGGGCTGCACGAGTGTCCTGAGTCATGATAGTACCTTTCCATAGACAGAAGCAATGAAAATCAGTAACAGCCTGCTGAAACCCATCAGCAGGCGAGCGGAACAAGCTGTCCCATCTGCTGTTTTTCCTTTCAGCTTCCCCAGAGGGAAACCTAACTATGGGATAACGGCTTCACAACCCCAGATCCCCAGGCTCAGCTTGGAGCTGCTGGGAGGTCAAACCTCTCTGCAGAGGTCAGGCAAGGCATCCAGGACCTTCCCAGTGGAGCCTGGATGATAGTGCCTGGGACGGTCATAATTTTGTGCCTTCAAGGGAAGCCCTGGGCTGAAAAGCTTCCCTTCTTCCAGGTTTTTTCACACAAGAGAAGCCCAAAGCATCACAGCTCCATGGCTGTGCATATGTGCATCCCAGAAACAAAAGCTCTGCAGTCAGCCCTGACAAGCCAAAAGTGGGTCAGGTGGAAATGCGGGAGACCAGTGACTCATCTTGTGGTTGACTGGGCAATCTGGGAGGAGAAAAAAGCCGCCGTCCCTAGGAAATGGAGCACGTTTCCAACCCTTTCTTTCCTCTGCACCTAATCCTAACATCTCTTCCAGCAACAAAATGATAATGTTGGAGTCAGCCCTTAATGCCAAAGAGCATTGTCCCTCAGAGGGAGCATCTATGGCCCAAATATGCCAGCAAGGCTGAATATCTGTTTGAGTATCTGAATATCTTCGTCCTTGCCCTACACTTGAGATGGGCATTAAATTGGTCTGGGTGGGTGGGTGTCTGGGCTTAAGCAGATGCATCCCTAAACAATCCAATGCTGGCCTGGAGTTTGCAGGGCCAAGGGAAGGGGGAAGGGGCCATGCTGGCTGGTGCAACTCGAGAACATTTCTGCCTGTCCTGGGTAGCAAGCAGAGAGGGTGTCAAGGAGGGACACATCTTCCCTGGCATTACCTCTGTGGGTGGAAAGGGAGTGAGGGGAGAGGAGGGCACATGCAAAGCCAGGAGATTACAGCTGCCTGTTAACGATATTTGCTCATTACATCAAGCAAGCAGCGGTCATTCATGAGCCTGGCCAGCCTTCCCTGCTGGGACTTTGTGTCTCATGGCCAGTGACCACAGCAGCTATGCAACCTCCCTGCCAGCACCTGCAGTCACGCCAGAAAACCTCCTGCTGAGCCATGAACAATGCAGGATGGCATAGCTTCTGGAGGAAAAAGGGACAAAGAGGACATTTTGCCTGCCAGGGATTTCAGATGAAGGAAGGGATGCTGTGAGAAGGCAGATCTGTAGCCAGTGTTGCTGGGCAGTGAGGAGCCATCTGTGCTGCTGTGACGGTTAGATGAGGATGAAGAGTGTGTATCGCAGACAGGGCTGACCCTTGGCTGTGTGGTGGCAGGTTAAAAGCTGAGTCTGACATGCCTTGAGCGGATGCTGTGATGAAGTGGAGCCCCTCTGCTCCCTCCCCTCTGGCCCCAGAGCCCCCTTCACTGGGCATAGCCTTCAGAGAAGGGGATGTGGCCACCACCCACTTCTTCCTTTCCAAGTGGGTAGGAAACAACACTAATGCGAGACAAGTTTCTCCTTGTCAGGGAAAAGGAAATGGGCTAATACAAAACCTACCCCTGCTGTCTAAGCGTGCCTTTGCTCCCCATGCAACAGGCACTGGCAATGCTTAAGCACGTATGTGCCCCGAAATAGCACTGAATTGGTAAGACTGGGGCAAAAAGTCATGTGTACAATTAAAACCACTGGTTTATCCCAGTCCCTTTCCCCATGAGATCCTTACACAATGGGCACGTACACATCAGTGCTTGCTGTATGCCCTGGTTGCACTTTCTTGGGGAGGAAGGATGTTTTGTGCTCATGGTTTTGGTGTTTCAAAGTTCTTTACAGTCCCTAGTGCTTTGGCATTTTTCTTCCAACAGTCTCAGTCAAGGAAATTCAGCAAAAATGAATGGGTGGTATAAGAAATGTCCTGATGGACAGAACAGGGTAGTATGAGATGGGACATCTCAGTGATGCAGGGTAGGCTTTCTCAACTCTCCAGCAGCAAAGCTGACAGGGACATGTGTAACACAGAGAGGAAAGGGTGAAAACGACCACAACAGATTTGATGAGAATTAGAAAGCTCAGCTTTGCCCTGAGACCTCTGCAGTTTTTCCCAAGCACACAGAAAGAGAGAGGCCAGTCCTCACATAAGGAAGCAAAAGCATATCCCTTCCAATTTGCTCTCCAAATACAGGGAGGGAAAGTCAGGCAGGTTTTCCCTTGGCCAAGGACATCTGCAGGAGAGATACCGCTGTGGCCCTCAAAATTTTCCTGCAAAATTGTTGTGTGCAAAATTTTACTTGCAGATGAAAATGAGTTTTTACAAGGCCAAACAAACACAAAGGCAACTCTAAAAAACCCTTCAGTTGGAAATTTTCCTTTTCTCTTCTGTCTTATACCACACACATGAGTCCAGGAGGAGTCTGTGTGGAACTGAAACCAGCACATGGTGCAAGGGGGCTGCAAGGACGGTCATGGGTTGCAATTGCACCTCTGACTTTTACCTCAGTGGGAGACCCCAGGCACTAACCCTGATCAATGAGGTTCCCTTAATGTGGTTATAACCCTATTGAGGTCCTTGATTCTGGGCAAATTGTCTCAGTTTCCCATCTTCAAACAAAGCCTCCTGGTGGCATCACTGGTGCTGGCAGATGGGTCCATTCCTCCCGCACAAAAATTCCTGTGAGCCCCTATTTTATTGGGATAGTCTCAAGGCTACTTCTCTTAAAAAGCATCTGGCCATCTTTTTAAGGCAACATTTGAAATTATAGTTCAGATTAACTCCTACAAGCAGTGCATTCAGACCTAGGTCAGTTCCACCAGCTGGAGAGCCCCAAGGATGCTGATAAGTTGTAGAATGCTCTAAAGGCAGTGGCTGGGGCTGTCTCTCCCAGAAGGTGTGCCAGATCCTTTCTCTGCATGAGGAAGCCTAGCAAATATTGGGAAGGAGGTGGCCATCCCCAGGGGATCCTGTGATTACAGACCATCCTTCTACCCTTGTAACAAGGCATGTGGGATCAACATCAAGCAAAGAGGGTTCATGTTTGTGGTATAGCAAGGGCAGTGTCTCCCAAAAAGGCTTCCAGAAGTGGCACAGGACTGGAGCAGACAGCTGTGAGGCCTCTAGTCACCAGCTGGCCACACATTGCTGTATAACTCACTCTGGGGATTTGGTCTTGCATACCTTCCCCAAAGGATGTCAAATGGAGGGCTGGCAGTTCCCCTTTTTTTGCTTCCTCTTCTGTGCACTTTGTCACCACTGCTCTGCCCTTTGGAGAGCCTGTGGGGCCACACTGTCTGCACCCCTTCCTTCTCCTCACTTCATTTCCTACGTCAGTCTTTCCTCACACCCAGTACCATTACTCACCATGCTCACTCTCAGCCACTGAGCTATGGTCACACCAGGGATACTGAAAGAGAGAGAGAGGGAAACTCTTCATTTTTCAAAAGAAAATTACCAAAAAATACAAACAAACAGGGAAAGTTCACCCAGGGCAAACATCTCTACTGTAGCTTCTCCCTGCTAAAATGCAAGGGTGAAAAGAAATGCCACTGGGCTTTGCTGCCTTGCAGCATGAGGGGGATGTGGTGTGAAGCTGGGAGAACCTGGTGCGGTGGTCCCCACATGTGCTGTGCCTTTGGCCAGGGCAGCAGGTGGCTTTCATCTGGCATGGCTGAAATTGTTTTTCTTAGCAAGTTTGGCTCCAAAGGAGGCAGACTATTCATACTGGCCTCTGCTAGCTGCCAGCTGTCATGGCAAAACAGATGGCCTTGTCACTGGAGCTGTGTATTGAAGACTTACAACACTGATGCTGAATACAGGCGAGAACAACCCCCAGACCTGACATACCTATTTGTGTGTGTACAGGACTTGTCACACCCATATATTTTGCCTCCTATGCAAAGTTTCCTATAGGCTATCTTTTCATTCATCTTTGCCTTCAGAGGGGATTGCTTGAGCACTATTCCCTTTACTATCAGCCCTGGTGAGGTGTGCTGGCAGCACAGACCATCACAAATGTGTATGGGCTTCCATGTCAAGCCAAACTCTACGAAAACAAAACTTTCTCTCTGCTAATCATGTTACATGCCATGAGCTCACTGAGCTGGAGCTAAGAGCCCAGAATGACAGAGCTTGAATAACCAGCAAATTGGGGAGCCCTCACTTCCATAAATAATTTCCATCCCCTGAGAAGAGCATAGTACTATGTGGTGTCATCCTCAGAAGATGATCTCCTGATAGAATTATTTAGCAAGTCTTGATGGAGAAGAGCAGTCTACAAATGCTGAGTTGAAACATGTCAATGCATCCTTCATGTGACAAAGAAAAATTGCCCCGCAAAAAGAGAAATATTTCCCTGAATCTCTTAGGTAGAATTACATTTTAGTCTTATTAGGTAATTCAGTGCAGTACTCTTAGGCCCCCAAACAGCAAGTGCAGCAAGTGAGATGCCATTTCTTCTGCTCCAATAGCTGGACGGGGATGGGTTTGAAATGACTGACTCTTCCAGGACAGAAATGGAGAAGAGCAGTGAAACAAGGAGGTGGCAGGTTCAAAGCAAGCCCAAGGAAGTGGCTCTGGCATAATGAAGCAGTGGAACTCCTCCCTGCAGGATGCTGTGGATGCTGAACATTTGCATGAGTTCAAAAAGCACCCAGGCCTATTCATGGAGGAAATACCTATTAGGGGTTATTAGGGGCACAGATCCCTGTGCTGGCTCAGGAAGTCCCCCAGGCACATTGCACAAGATGGGAAGAGTTGCCTGGGAAGTGCTGGCTCACTTGCTCAGGTTCATGCTGTTTCCAAGTTGCCTGAAGCAGGATAGCTGCCCTTGCAGCCAGGTCATTCATCCAGCTGGACTTTTTATATCTTTTTTATTATGACTGGAGTACAAACATCCTTTGAGTGTTTCCCATGCTATGGGACTGGTTGGGACATCCAGTAAATGCACCTATCATAGTTTTACTGTTTCTGATGTTCCTGCTGTTCTACTCTTACTATCTTTACTGCTTTTTTGCCTTATTTATGCTGAGTCAGTGCTGCTGGTGCTTGACAACACTCCTGGGGTGGCTTAAATCCTCTGGCTGCTCCGAGAGTCACCAGGTCAGTGATGGGCTCTGGCTGGCAAGTAGTCTGTTGGAGTGTGTCCTAATCTGCTGGGATTTTCTTTTCTCTTTATTTAATCCATTGGGCAAAGCAGAGTGAAAGAAAGAAAAAGAGAGCTCCTGGGAGAGATTTTCAAGGGCATAAACTCTTGCCAGCAAGGCTGTGACATGTGCCTATTTGTGTGCATGCCAACTGCTGCAGAAGTTGACTTCAGCCATGAGAGCATATGTTTGGCAGCAGCCTGAAAGCCTGAGGTCTCTGCTGCTTCCTCTGTCCCTGATGGAGCTATCAAAGCAAAGGCAACAGGATCAGGCCTTTCTGCATAAGGTCTTTATTTTTACAAGAGACACCTCACATTGGCACAGGAAACCACTGACAAGCAAATTGAAGGAGGCTGGAGAGTTGTCCAGCTCCATTTCACATTCCTCCAGAGGCGCAGATCATCACCAGTAAAGGTCTCCTATCTGCCTCCCCTGCTGAAAGAAGGTCTAGCTTTAAAGTTCAGTGGGGACACTTGGGGCAAAGTCCATGAAACCCTTCACGGACACAATCATCTGACGCACTTTCGGGTGTGAGTCAATGCCTGATGCACCAAGACAGGAGGTGAATCAGTCACAGGGCTCTGCTGGGGGTGTCTAAGAAAAAATCATGGCAGCTGTGGTCACTTCTGACCCCCTGGGCCATCCACACTTGACCCTGTGGCTGCCTCATCTCCGGCGGGGGACAGCAGGGCATGACAAGCCAGAGCCACGCGTCCCCGCCGGATTTGTGTAATCAGGCCGCAGCGGGAGCTGAGATCATCTGTGAAGCAGGGAAGGGAGATTAACTGGAGGCACAAAGAAGCCCCATGGGGATTTCAGACTTTCTCTTCTTGCCATAGCTTCCCATGGATGGCTGTGCTGCTCGGGTCTCTGGAGTCCCTGGCTGCTGGCACAGAGACCATGAGAGGGATGTGCGACTGTTTGCTGCGCAGGCACAGCGCTCAAGGCAGAGCCTAGACTGGGAGGTGATGGAGATGGAAAAAGCCTGCCTCTAAACTTGAAGCTGATTTGGGGTTTTGTCTTGTCGCAATTATGATGACTGCTTCTCTGTGCCTTGGGAGTAATTTCTGGGTTTAAATCTTCCTTTGATTTTTCATTTACAGTTGCCATTATCTTGGTCCCAGGCAGGCACACAGATGCATCAGCCTAAGTGTGGCCAGTTTGGCTCCAACCGCTCTGCTCAGAAACTTTACGCTGAGTGACACCAATATTAGGGACAGAAACACAGAAATAGGACTTTCAGCTACATTTCTAGCCTCTGAACATTTCTGGCTCAGCAATCTCTCTGTATTTAGTAACCACCGATGTGCTTTACATCCAGGAATGTATCCTTTTACTTTTGAAACCCTATATACTCAGAGCACACACAGGGTCCTTCAGTAAGGCGTTCCCCTGGTTAACACTTCATGTGAACTGATGCTCCTTATGTGGGTTTGACCTTGCCAGCTGTGACAATTTCAGTTCCCATGTCCTGCCACCTGGGTGATTGCTGAGCATCTCCACCCCTCACAACAGGGAACTGTCGTGTTGAAAGAGCCACCGAGGAGCCCAGCTCCTGCCTGGCCCACTACTTGAGGGACAAGAGCCCAGCTTAATCCCTGGTTTCCCTGTTCCCCTGGTGCCTGCCATTTGGGCCTTGGGATCAAGAATGCTACAGGGGAGCTACCTGAAGCCAAGTGCACCTGCTGTAGAAGGCAATACAAGAAGAAGTGCCAGACACAAGTCACCCCTCCCTCAGTTTAACTTGGAGGGGTGTCCCAGTTACTGCTGGCACAGAACAACCTGCATTTCCACTGCTGTTTCAAAACTCATACAGTTACCACTGTTACATTCATAAAAATTAGTGGGACATTTTTCATTCATAGCCTGAGTGTATGAGTCTGACACTATGTATAAATAGGTTATAGTCACACTTACATAACGCTGCCTTATTTATGATCTTAAGCCCAAGGGAGAAATGTCTCATCCACCGTCCTTTCTTCCTGGCAAAAAACGTCATTCAAAGCTCAGCTTCAATCCTGTCACTGAGGCCGGATGCTTAACCAAACACTGGGAAATTCAAGAGAGGCATTTCTCTTTCGACTTGCAAACAGTGATGTCCCCAAAGAAGGCAGCTGCTAGGACCTGCATGCCTGTCATTAAATACTGCACCAGGGCTGGAAAGCTTTCAGGAGTGATCCCTGTCTTCACAAGCATGTGGGATATAATATATGTTAAAGACAAAATGTCACAGGCTATGTTAGGGGTTAAAATGCCACATCTTTCACTGGCTTCAATCTAATTTTCAAAGCAGATCCCTTACACTGAGCCTGTGTTACAGCAAACTGAGAGGAGGGGATCAACTTGCGTTCATAGATTCACTTCTCTAGCTCTGCTGCATCCTCAAATCCTGCAGCCAAAGATGTGACTAATCCCCATGGCACTTAAAATTCTGGGATTAAGCGACCCATGTGCCTCTTTTATCCACCTCATATACATCTGCTTTATAATCCGTGGTTGTAATAACATGACCACAGACCATGTGTGTCCTGACACCTGGGGAAAGCTTCAGGGCTTTTGTGGAAGGCAGGAGACCAATGGGGATGGGCACAGGTTGCTGATGGGGTCTGACAGCTGGCACAGCACCACAGTTGATAAAAAATGACAAAATGTCAAGGACAGCTCCTGCAGATTCTTATGTCAGGAAGCAGCTTACAGGCGTGGGTTACCATGGTCTGCCAAGGCTGCAGAAACATTCATCAATGACCCTGCACCCAACAAACCACCACCTGATTTGAACCACATGTTAGAAGATGCTGTGCCCAGGGGATGGCCAGACTGGCTCTGCACCTGCTGGGACCCATATCAGGGCTGGTCTTTGGGTCCAAGTCTGCCACATCTGTGGGATCATTGGTCTCTTAAGTCCTTTTAACAGCGGGAGCGATGCATCAGATCTGTGTGCTCTTATCCACCATCCAGTCCTCAGGAATCCCACCAGCAGCTAACCTCCAAACCCTGCAGTCACCTCACACTTCCCACCACAGCCAGACAGGTCAAAAAGAAACAATATGGGGATTTTGGGGAGGGAGCCTCCCTGTTTCTGCAAGTAGCATTTAGGCCTGTTGTGGAACACCTCTCCCCACACCACCAGCCCTAATTAACTGCATGATCTAACCATTTAGCAGAAATTGTCAATCTTCTTAAAATCCTTCAGCCATTCACTGACCATCCTGGATCAGACTTCACATTTCTCATCCAGAGGGCTGGAGCTGCCCTGACTTTTACAACCAGAGATGAGGAAGTGGCAAAAGGCAGGGAGGTGACAGAGAGAGGAGAAACCAAACCTGCAGCAGAAAATGGCTTGGGCCACTTTGTATGCTTCTAATTTGACTGGATCCTTCCCTAATCACATTTGCATGGGCATAAACCATCTCTAGCCATTGAGGTACATGGAGTACCCCATTGCTCTTCTGAAGAAGAGCTCCTTTGCTTTCAGGAATAAAGGCTGCTTTTTCCATCTCCCAATCTAAATCAGATCAGGGGCCCACTAATTACTCTCCTACCTAGTGTTTTATAGCTCTGATACTGCAGGGCAAAAGCAACAGATTATTTGTTCTTCTTGAGATAAAATCTGTAGGGCAGTTCACTGGAGTGGGGATTACACACTGAGGCCTCAGCAGAGAGCAGAGAAAGCAGACCTGGCAAAGCTCCTGGCATTTTTCATGTGCTGTTAAAGGCTTTTGGGTTGGCATGCAGGTCTTTGGCGCTTGAAGCAACAAAGATTGTGGCAGGGTTCAAGCAGCCTGGTATGAAGGAGCAGGGATGGGAAGGGGAAGCACTTCAACCCAGTCTGGGACAAATCTTTCCTGGCTCCATTGCCTCTTGCACCAAGCACATACAGTGTTGCTGAAAAGCCCTGAGGGATTGTCTGTTGAAAACCAGTTGTGGATGAGCTGCTCTTCTGATTGCCCACCAAGAGCTGAATTTTTTCTTGATGCCTTGGAGGACAGGGTGATGATAATATGCTGTTGTGGTCCTGGGTTTAAAACAATGTCTGGGACAATGTGAAACTTAGCCATGAGAAGCCAGTGCAGGAGGGATGCAGGTGGGTCTAAATAGCTACATGCCCTCGGGTACTCCCAGGATGTCCCATGGCAGGCAAGGTGCTGCCCTGTAGCTCAGGTGGCTCACATGCTTTTGCAGCAGAGGGGTTGGAAAGCACTGGAAATGAACATTTTCCCCTCCTCCACCCTGTCAGCCAACCTTGTATAATTTCCCCTTTAGCCTCCCTAGACAGGTTCATTACAATCCCCCTCCATTAATATGCAAATATGCCCTAGAGGAAAAGAGAGTCTGAATGCATTAACATGAATCTTTTAACTCTGTCACTGCTGCACTTCCTTTTGCAGACAGGAGGATGCATTCCCCAGCCTGGAAAGCTGAGAGAAAGAGAGGTGCCATGAAAGGAGAACTGTGAGGTGCTGTATGAGGACAGAAGGGAGCAATGACCCTGTGGCACTCCGTGTGGGATGAGTTTTGTCAGTAAATGCAGACCTGCAAGTTGCTAAGATCTTGATTCTGCCTTTCATTTCTGCCAAAGGCTTACTGCACATGCCAGGGCAAATCACTCAACCCTTTGGCAAACCGCTGGGAGCTGTCGGAGAAAGGTGGCAGCATCCTTATGCTGGAGCCTCTGCCATGTGCCAAGAGCAGTGGGGATATCCCTCTGTGCTTTGTCCATCCACAGCCATACAGACTGGCTGACCAGGAGGATAGAGGGAATCAAGGTCTTGGGAAAACCCCAGCACAACAAAGTCCTGGCCAGTGGCACAGAAGCAGGCACATCTGTCAGGTAGCTGAGGCTTGCAGCGTGACACAGCGTGCCAGGACCCCATATGTGCATACTGGGGCCAGGACCCAGGGGAGCAGAGCTAGGAAAGCCTGGAGAAGCCTAGAGGGCTCACTGGGCTCAGCAGCTTAGAGATGCCCATAGCAGCTATTGCCCACCTAGGGGGACTCATGCTTCAGCATTTCTCTGGGTAGCAAAAGCCTTTAGGTAGCCAAACAAATTGATATCTATTGGTTGGTAGATTTACAGCCTGGCTCTAATTTGGTTTTCAGTGCCACAGTGAGATGAGGTGTAAATTCCTTTTTCTTAATTCAGGGTACATATTGACATTTAATCATCCAAATATGCACCTCCTTTGACAATTCGTTTCCCTTCAGCCTCCTTCAACAATTGCCTCTTCTGGCCAGGGCCCTATAAAAGATGATTCCTTGACTCTGCTGAAAAGGAAATGAATGGTCTCTTGCTCTGCCTCTCTCTTTTCTTTCGGTTGTTTGTTTTCCAGCACGATATATTTCAGTTTGCACCATGCAGATGCTGTTTGACAGCAATATTAGCTTTCACGCTTCTCCAGGTTTGCAAAGTCAAGACATGAAGCTGTATGGCCTTCTCACATCACCACCCCCTATCCCCAGTCCTTTCCACTGCCCCTGCTCCTCCACCCCACGTTATTGTAATTGTGTTGCTTCTTTTGCCTTGCGGCTTCTGCCTTGCAAGCATTTTTAGTGGCTCTCATCTTAACACCTCTATAAGCAAAGTTAACTAGATTTCCTTTTGAGCTAACTGCAGTGAGGGAGTTCAGTCTTTATCCTGGCTGAGTGGCATTGGCCTGGTTAATTTTGGGCACTCTCACCTTTGGGTTCAATTCCTTCAATTTTTACCTGTGAGCCACCATCCCCAGCACAGCATCAGCTCCAGACACGACCAGCCAGGAGCACAGCTGTGGGAATGCCTGGCATGGGTGCACAGTGGTATTTCCAGCAGCCTGGCTGGGTGCAGTTTATTTTCCAGGAAGAAAGAGCCAAGAACCTGCCACCTCCAGACAGCCAGCAGGAAGGGATGAACAATAAGGAAAGGGTTCAGGCACATGGAAACACTTGGAAATCTCCACCAGCTGCACATGCACACACACCCTTCCACACTCCATCCTGACATAATGTCCTCCATCAATGCTCATGCAAACATCCAGCCCAAATGGCCCTTCCTGCACCCATGCCAATATTGCCTTCCTCTCCTACCTCAGATCAGTTTGGCCCAGTCACACACTGGATCAGAGAGGGAAAAATTAGGATGTCAGGCCCTGCTCCCAAGGACATACGCTTTGTGTCCTTGGTTATCCAATTTTAGTGTAAAAGCTGGACTGAATAGTGCAGAAGACATTGCAGACAGCAGGATAGCTCGTCACACGATAGTGAAAACAACATATTTTGGCATCAGCTCTTGAATAAAACTTTCTAAGACGTTTTTGATACTCCAGCTTGAGTTCAAGTCATGTTGCTTTGAGAGCAAAATTTTCAATTAGTTTGTAATGAGATTCTCAGTTTGAGTTTTTTGTCTCTGACAACCTTCTCTAAAGGAAGAAAGAATGTCCCTGGCACGTCGCTGGCCAGCCAAATTCTGCTTTATTCAGTAGAAATAGGTTTTTTGCTATCCTTCTCTTTGATGCAGGTTGGAATGGAAGACAATTAGCCTTCCACCCCTGTTGTATTAGGCAACAGGCTCAAATACATTCCTGGAGTGGGATGTATTACACAAATGGCAGATATGTTTTCCCCATAGCTCATCTGATTCGACTTGGCTGGCAAGGGTTTGACACAGCACACGAAAGCCAGAGGTGCAAAGATCAGGCTGACTCAGATGGAGGGGAGAATCTGACAGCAGTTGGAGAGCAGAGTCTAAGGGAGAGGCAGCAGCGGGACACAGGAATGTCACCAGTTGTAGGTCTTGAACGTGCACGGTAGGTTGGATTGCTCCCAGGCAGGCACAACACAGCAAGGTACTACCCTGCCTTGCCCAAGTAAACACCTACCTGGCACGCAGTGCAGGGGAAGTCAAGCTGCCTGTTCAAATGCTGCCCTCTGTGAAAAGTAGTGATGGGGCAGATGGGCTTGAATATCCTTTGGGCCCTTAACCTTACCCCCACCATGTCCAGGTCCACACTGGGATATCTGAGCACCTGCAAGTCTCTGAAGCAGATTCACCTGGGACTGGCCAGTGTCTGCAGGGAACACCCCGAGTGCAGTCACTATCATTGGGGTTTTCAGCATTGCTTTCATTTGAACGCAGTCCAAAAGGGGACCTCTGGGTAAAATGACTGCTTGGTGTTCGGGGGATGGTGAAGGTGAGACCCCGTTGGGACACTTCAGGGCTGTGAATTTGCTCCTTTGGCTCTTAGCTGAAAACAGAGTTCCTCCGCATGAGGAATCACATGAAAGAGCCCTCCACAGGGCCACTACCCACGCAGGGTGCTGTAGTGTTTTTAAGGCTCTGCAGCTAATGAGATCCAATTTTCTGACAGGGAAAACGTGGCCGTAGCAGAGTCAGAGGGACTCAAAGGGACCCTGCAGAGCTGCCAACGGGGCCTGCTTAGTGCCTGCCCCCCTCCCCTCGCAGCAAGCAGTCCAAACAAAACAGAAGCAGTGGGACAAAGGGAGACACAGAAGCGTGCAGAGCGTGTGCCCGGCCATGCGTGTCTCTGTGTGTGTGCGTGTGCTGCACTGTGTGTGCCCGTACACGCGTGTGCACACGAGTGCGCGCCTTGCAGCGTGTGCGTATGCGCGTGTGCCCAGCGGTGCGTGTGCCCTGCAGCGTGTGCGACCCGAGGGGTCCCGGCGGGGGTGACACCCCCCTGCCCCGCGGTGACAAAGGCGCGGCGCCGCCCGCCGCTCGCGCCCATTCACAACGCGGGGCGAACATGGCGGGGCGGGAGGATTTTTTTTGTGAATGGAGGCGGTGACGTCGCCGCGCCCGCGCGCCGCCCCCCCCTCCATTCATGCGGCCCCGGCGCGGGTGAATGGGCGGGGCGGGGCGGGGCGGGGCGGGGGCGCGCGCCGGCCGCCGCCGGGTAGTAAAGGCTGCGCGCGGCGCGCGCGGGGGTGCGCGAGCGGCGCGGGCGGCGGGCGCGGGGCGCGGTAGCCGCTCCCCCCGCCATGGTCGCCACCGAGGGGCTGCGGGAGATGGAGGGCAGCGCGCTGCGCCGGCTCGTGTGCCGCGACGAGGCCGGGGCCGGCGGCGCCGGGCGGTGCCTGGTGCTGGACTGCCGCCCCTTCCTGGCGCACAGCGCCGGCCACATCCGCGGGGCGCTCAACGTGCGCTGCAACACGATCGTGCGGCGGCGGGCGAAGGGCGCCGTGAGCCTGGAGCAGATCCTGCCGGCCGAGGGCGAGGTGCGGGCGCGGCTCCGCGCCGGGCTCTACGCCGCCGTGGTCGTGTACGACGAGCGCAGCCCGCGCGCGGAGGCCCTGCGCGAGGACAGCACCGTGGCGCTCGTGGTGCGCGCGCTCCGTCGCGACACGGCGCGCGCCGACATCCGCCTCCTGGCAGGTACCGGCGGGGAGGAATGGGGCGGGGGGGGGAACCGGGAATGTCCGATGGGACGAGGCCGCGGGCAGCAGCCACCGCCGCCTCCGCCCGGGAATGGGGGTCCGGCCTCGCTGAGCCCCGGGCACGGCGCTCCCGCTCTTCCTCCTCACGGCGGTCCTGCCAGAAGTTGGGAGGCGGCGGGAAGGTTGGGGGGGTCGCGCCCCCCGAGGCCGTGCCCCCCCAGGTGGGATCCCAGGGCGATCGGCAGCGCCGACGTTCCACCCGCGCGTGGGTGCCCGAGCGGAACGCAGTCCGAGCCGGACTGGGGGGAGCGAGGGGTGGGACAGGTCCCGTGTCTCTGCCTGGGACCGGCCCTGGGCAGGGCTGGCAATGGGACTCCGGGAGGCAAGGTACAAACCTAGGTGGAAGTGGGGAGAGGGAATCCCCCCACTCTTTGTTTGAGTTCATCCCCAGCCCCGCGGTGCAGAGAAGGCGTTTATGCGAGACCAAATAGCTGCTGTCACGCCGATGTCACCTTGCAGTGGGCAGAAACCCCGGGGATGCCTTTTGCCACTACAGCAAGGATCAAGGCTTCCCCTCTCTGCCGTGTATTAAATGAGAAGCTGTGTGCATTTGGAGCTGCTGGTCCTGAGAATTGCCGTGAGGTGATTTAGAGGAGAGGGATGCTCAGCTGGGGTTCCTGGATGAGCTCTGTGGGGTTTTTTCTTTTTTGTTTACAGCCTGAGAGTCAATTTATTCCTTGGTTTACTTACAGCAGGGGTGAGGATGTGTATGCAGAGTAGCAAATCCATTAAGAGGCTTGATAGATGGAGGAGCTAGCACTTCTGTTGTACTAGGTACAGTAAAAACAGCAGGAGCTGTTCGGAGGATGTGATACGATGTGCTGCTGTGGGAGTGCCTGCACAGCAAGGGCTCACTTGGGAGCAGGCTTTTGGGTCCTTCACCATGAGCCACTGTGGTGCTGGGAGCCATGCATGTGGCAGGAAACGCTGCTCTGCTTCAAGGGTTGCCTGTGTCAGCTGAGAGCCTCTGGTGCCTCTGTGGTTTTCATGGGAGGTTGTCTGGGGTTTCCAGTCCTTTACTTTTAAGGAGTGGGCTCCTAGAGACTCAGTCTCGGCACTATAGACTTCTTCCTTGCTTACCACAGAGCTACTAAAAAGATCAGTCTTGCTCTGATTTCACAGGAGCCACACTAACCCAGAGCTGTGCATGCCCAAATGCAGCTTTGTTGGGTGTGGGTCATGATGAAGACCCAGATGTGTTTTGTGCACATCAGGATGCTCCAGGTTCACTGTGAAGCAGCCTGGCTGCGTGTTGCTTGGCAGTGGGGACCTGTGCAGCACAGTTCCTGTTCCGGGCAGCCTGGAGCTGCACACCCCTGCCTGGAACTGCTGGATGTGGTGCTTGGCTGAACAGGCATTAGGTCTGATGAGATATACTGAAGAGAAACATCTTTGACTATTGGAAAGGGCCTCTTTTTCTTTCCAAGGAGGGAGCCCATTTTTGCCCATCACCCTGGGCAGCTTTTCCCTCTCAGGATGCTGGGATGTGGGAGATACAGGGATTTTAGGACCGGATCCCTTGAAGTTGTCTAACAGGGTTTCTTGGTTTTGGATGCTCTGTCAAATCGAAGCAGTGGACTGTAAAGGGATGTCAGGCCATGGAAATGCAGGCTCTGCAAACTGTCCTGCCTGCGTGGGAGGGACAGTACAGTGCAGTGATGCATATTCACGGCTGGCTCTGCTTTAAGGTACTAGAGCCCTTCCGTGAGTGGGGGGAGGAAACCACAAAGGACACTGGGATGCTGGTAGTATTGGTCTCTAGCTGCCTGGGGATTCCTGGGCTACTTTGCCATTAATCTTCTGAATGCCTTGTTCGGGGCAGTCTCAGAGCTAAGGCTGGATAAGAAATATGTGTCCTGCTGTATGTGCTCTAGTAAGCTGAAATCTGCAGTCATAGGTCCTGCAGTTGGGTTGAGTCTTCAGGAACCATCCTGGGAGTCACGGCTTGGACTAGCTAGTGTCCTGTGGTGATAGTAAAATACCTGATTTTTGCTGATTTTAAGGCTCAAGGTCAGACTTTACACGGATGTCAGGCTTGTTATTTGATTTGAATGAGAGAAGCAGATCTCACCAGAAGCATTTATTTGCAGCCAACACTGCAGTTTCCCTGTCCTGGGAACTCAGTGGGATTTGCTTTTGTTTTGCGTGCCATTAGGAAGATCTGAGGTCACCTTTGCTTATGCCTCTGGCAGCAGGTCAAAAGAACAAGGTGCTCTATGTTCAGCTTGCTCCCATGTCCTTGAGAGGCAGCAGACACCTCTGGAGGGCAGCTTTGCTGTGGGTTTAGCTTCACTGTACCTGGCCAGTGCCAAGGCTTCCGTGGTCTGTTGTTTTGGGAGCTCTGGGCTGAAGGGTCAAGCTGGGAAAGTAGCAGACCTGCCTGTGCTTTTTGACAGAATGATGTGTCCAGGGGAGCTGGGAACTGAAAACAGTCTTTGGCCGTGAAGTAGTTTTCCCATTTAAGTCTGAGGATGCTGGTAACAAACCCTCTGTTCATCATCTTAAGAGAGCAACGTTGGCCTCAGTCTGGGGTTTTGGCCAGCGGTGTGTAGGGGACTAAACCCTGGACCAGAGACTTTGGGTAGCCAAGATCATTACAGAGCTCTTGGTGCTCTTGCTCCAAGGGAGTAGTGGGGGCCTCAAGGATTCCCCTCTTGCTGCCAGGAGCCTGGTTGCTCATCCTGGGGCAGACCACTCTCTATTACTGTAGCATCATCTAGTGGCCAAGGGCATGGTGAGACACATCAGTTCCAGCTGTGCTGTTTTGGAATACAGTGAATGTAGCCTGGGATAATACTTTGCTCCTCTCTTCTTACAGGGGGCTATGAGCGCTTCTCCTCGGAGTACCCTGAGTTCTGTGCAAAAACCAAGTCCCTGAGCAATGTGTCACCCCCCACCAGTGCTGAGCCCTTGGATTTGGGCTGCAGTTCCTGTGGGACCCCCTTTCATGACCAGGTATGTGTAGAACGCCAGTGCTTAGCTATTTTGACTGCTCCTTCCAGCATTGCCACCTGGTCCTGCTGGAGTCTCTCTGTTCTCTCTCAGCTGGGGCCTGCAGAGCCAGAGCCCTGCTTCCTTTCCTCTCCTGGGAGAGCATGATGGTCCTCCTGGTCCCAGGGTGTTTGCAAGCCTTGGGGAGTGGACAAGCCCAAATCCTGTTAACCCACACCTGCCTGTTTCTGAACGGGACGAAGAAGGGGAGGGCTGAAATAGGTTTAACAGCTCGGGAAGGCAGCCTCTGCTCCCTCTTTTGAGGGCCCTGGATCAGGTGCCAGGTTCCTGCACAGTTCAGGGTCTCCAAGCCTTCTGGATGTTTGTCCTGCCCACGGCTGTCCTCTGGTCACCCCCATATCTGTTGTTTTTCTCTGTAACAGGGTGGGCCTGTGGAAATCCTTCCCTTCCTCTACCTTGGCAGCGCCTACCATGCCGCCCGGCGGGACATGCTTGATGCCCTGGGCATCACAGCCCTGCTGAACGTCTCCTCAGACTGCCCCAACCACTTTGAGGGGCACTACCAGTACAAGTGTATCCCTGTGGAGGATAACCACAAAGCTGACATCAGCTCCTGGTTCATGGAGGCAATTGAGTACATTGGTGAGTGCATGTGCAGAGGAGTTGTGTCCATGTGTGTTTTATCACGGGGAGGTTCCTGCCTCAAAGACCTGGAACCTTTGGCTCAGAGGGGGCTGGTGTCTGGCAGGGTCCAGGCCATTGTTCGCACTGGTGGGAGGGAGGTCAGCCACCCACCTGCAGGTTTGGTGAGGAGTTGGGCTTTGCTGGGTGTCAGTCTCATGTCTCTTCCCTGTTGCCCTCCAGACTCAGTGAAGGAGTGTTGTGGCCGGGTCCTGGTCCACTGCCAGGCTGGTATCTCCCGCTCAGCCACCATCTGCTTGGCTTACCTGATGATGAAGAAGCGAGTCAAGCTAGAGGAGGCCTTTGAGTTTGTCAAGCAGCGCCGGAGCATCATCTCCCCTAACTTCAGCTTCATGGGGCAGCTGCTGCAGTTTGAGTCACAGGTGTTGGCCACCTCATACGCAGTGGAAGCTGTCAGCCCCTCGGGGACACTGCGGGAGCGGGGCAAGGGCACCTCCACCCCCACCTCTCAGTTTGTCTTCAGCTTCCCAGTGTCTGTTGGTGTCCATGCCACCCCCAGCAGCCTCCCATACCTGCACAGCCCCATCACCACGTCGCCCAGCTGTTAGCTCAGGGGCTGAGGCCAGCCAGGCAGACAGTGCCAGGCGTGGAGGGGGCACACAGGCACAGAGCCCTGTGATGTTAAGCAATAGTGCCGGACACTGCCATTCATCCTGGACTCAACGTCTTTTTCGTAGAGAAATTTCTTACCTCATCTTGGTTTGTTTGCTTTTTATTGTCATGTTTTGAAAGCACGAAAGTTGTAAAAGCCACAAACCCTGACATTGTCCAGGCTCTTTGGGGGAGGAAGAAAAATGATATACTGGGTTTCCTCAAGTGCCTGGTCTTCATCTGTTTCCATCCATATTTTACTGTCTTGTGTTTTAAAAAAAGATACACCTCCCCTTCTCCCCACGTTTCTGCCCCTAGCTCACCCAGGGTGAAAAGGGAGCACACCCTCTTTTTATTGTGCAGCAGTCTTCCCCTTTGCACAAGGAAACCTGGGTTGTGTGTGTCGTGGGTGCTGCTCACTTGAGCAGCAGGTAGACTGGGTGACAAGCAGAGCTGCAGGCAGGGCCATGGGGCAAGCATGAGTGGTGGCAGGGGCTGCCTGCACTCAACCTCAGCCATGCCAGTGGCTGGGGAGATCAGGCAGTAGCTGGCAGGCACCTGCCAAATCACCAGCTGAGCCCATTCCATTCCAGTGGGGGAGAGCAGTCTCTGTGGTTGGGAAGTGGTTTGGAGGGGGAGATACAGTCTGAAATGCCTTTTCTTGCCTCTGTGGATCACTGGTTTCTGCAAAGCCTAGGTCCAATCTCCTGTGGCTTTAAGATGAGAAAAATGGGGTGGGGCAGCAGTCTGGGCTGCTTTTCATCACTTTGTTGAGTTTCCTCTCCACCCATCCCACTGCTGCTCTTCTTCCAAAAGAAGCAGGATGGAACATGGGTGGGCTGTAATGGAAGAGAGTAGCTGCTGGGTGGAGGACAGGCTGGCCCAGAGATGTCATCCATCCAGCATTTTCAAGCTTTCCTCCACCTCATGACCAGCGTCTCGCTCACCTGTGCAACATTTCTGCAGCTTTTGGTCCAAGCCTAGAAAATGCCTCATCTTCAGCCCACCTGGAGCCTTATTTCCCACCCTACCTCTGTCCTTCCCTGCAGTCCAGTTCAACACACAAGATGCCTGTGTGGCTGATGTACATATGTATGGTTTTGTTCTTTTTTTTTTTCTAGAAATTAACTTTTTATTTATTGCCTGAGGGAGGGAGGAAACACTGTTTGGAGAAAATAAAAATAAAACTGTTTTCAACAGTTGTGGCTGGAGCAGGTTTGTCCTAAGACCAAAACAGAATAGCTGGTTTTGTACACACTTCACTTTCACAGAGCAACTGTTAAAAATGTATTTATTGAATTTTAAACTATTACAAGTATTGCAGATCAGACATTTAGCCAAGCACATTTATAGATCAAACTCAGTTGTTACAGAGATGTTACCTAAAGTCCACCATGTAGGTAGGCTGAGAACCTGCCCATCGTCTTCAACTTAGAGAGAAGGTAAAGGAGGAAATAAATAAATGATATCCCAGCTTCAGGTAATTGGCAACCAAGAGAGGACACATACAGGGCTAGTTATGAAAACAAGTTTTACAAAACAAGGTCTAGAAATTCAGTCCCCCAGGTACACTGCCATTTGGGTTGCCAGAGAAAGCAATTAGGAATGACGATGCACAAGCTCATGGGACTGCAGCACAGAAAATCCCCATTTCAATTTCCAAAGCTGAAACATCTGCAGATGTTAAGAAAGTGTCAAAATTATCTTGTAATACAGAGACTCTAATACTCTACATTAGTAATTAATGGGACCAACACTAAAACTCACCACCAACAGGTCCAGCAAGACCAGTACATCAAAACCAGTCAGATAATACAACCTGACAGGCATATGTGTTAGCGCAACAGGAAAGGCATCTGCTTCTCACATCCCCTACTGATTCATGGGCTCATTCACCTTGCTGCAGAGATTTTAACACACATACACTGTTCCCTGATCCTCTGGGTTTCACATCTACGTGTTCAAGACAGGTGGGAACGCCACCACTGCACCTCTGTGCACGTGTCCTGATGCTCTCTGAAAGACCAGGAGAACATGCTCTGGGACTGTGCCAAGCCACCACCTCTGAACAATGGATTCAAGTCTGTGGAGGTTCACAAGCCAATTCCTACCTGAGGCAAGAACTGAATCTGTGCTTTCTCATGTCTTCCCTATCGGGGCTGCAGCATAGCTTAAAATGCTGCAAAAATACCTTAACATGACTGAAGCATGCCTTAGATGCGTCTCCTTTTAGATTTCTGAGCTAGATTTTCTGTAGCAAAGCAGCATGGAAACGGAGAAATCCCACTGAAAATAAATTCACACATTTCCTGACATTCAGCTTCTGAGAATGATTAGCAATGCTCAAACTAATCTGTTTTGTGGCTGAACCCTTCCTTTTAGTCGTCTTGTAAAAACCTCTTCTGGGCAATTTCTGTAAACAGTCCCATATGGAAATTCTAGGCAGTGCCTGAACTGTGCAGGAACTCTGATGTCACTGCAGGGATGCAGGAGTCTTTTTTGAGATTTGCCACTGTTAAGTAGTTCCCAAAGGCCATGCGGTGGCACATGTTAGCATCCCTCAGCACTTCAGGAATTCACAGAGAGCAGACGCCTCCTGTAACCTACAACAAACACTAGGAGCAGCTGCTTTCCAGAGCCAAGAAAGTGTCCTTCTCCAGAAGCTGCTCTGTCCCATATACCACACTCCTTTTCTGTGCCTGCTGCCCACCAAGGCCAGCAGTGCACAACATTTTGTGGGGCTTTCTTTTTGCTTCAGTGTAGAATTTTGGAGTACTCTGGTTACCAACAAGCAAAGTGTAAGTTTGCAGGCAAAATAAATTCCTGCTATATAATGCAGTGGGATTCAATTGCATCACATGCAAACACTCATAACAGAAGTTAGAAAACCATTGCTTATTCCTTGGACTACAGACCCATAGTGACTGCAACATGGTGGAACTAGTATAAGGGGTTTGTAACAGTCTCTGTGGAGCTGGGATCAAACATGATTGGTTGGTAAAAATAAGGATTGGAAAATAAAATATACCTTATTAAGGTACTGTACTCTGCTTTTAAACCTAACAGAAGTTTTGCTGACAGCATTCAGATTACAATGTCGCTCTGCACCAGATATATAATTCATCAGTCTCATAGAAACAGTTTCAGCAATGGAGGGCAGAATCCTCCCGTGTTTGTTATGTGGTGAAGTTTCTTTCAGTTTTGCCTATTAAAGTCCTGTCTCAAACTGCACAGAAGTTTCAAAATGCTGCCTCAAAGGGACACTGACAAAAATCAACAGGTCTGAGAGACAAATTGCCCCTTTCCCCAGCACACACTGTGTTCTGTCCCAATGGGAATAGCTCTTTCTAGAGCCCGTGAGGGGTGCCCAGGCTCCCCAGCCTATGAGATGGCTTAGCCCAGAGTGTTCGTACAGCCTTAGCTCCTACTGTGCCTCCACTTGTGACTCAATGCTGCAATTAAGCATCCCATTGTCAGGGAACTGCACTTCTCAGGAGGTCAAAAGCTTAATTTCTCAGGAGGCAGCAGCTGCCTGGTTATGGGGGCATGGCATTTTTAAGGTCCCATTGAAGTTAACTCCCCCAGCTAAAGCAGCAGCATCTGTACCAATCTGCCAAATACAGCTCTACCACCAAAACCACAACCAGGTTTTTCATGGGTAACTTTGATATTGATGGGCAGATCCTCACTTTGTTTGAAACTGTAAGAGGAGCTACAACAACATACGCTACTCCTGCACAGGTTTCTACGACACACGGACGCATCATCAGGCCTGGGTATTCCTCTATGTCTGGCCACAAACAGATATGAGATCACGTCATTACAAGACAAAAACCACTGCAAAATTATTTCCTCGCACAGCACCTTTACTCTGCACAGAACATCAGATACGTTAACACTGGCAGTTCAAAGATACTGGAAAGTAGAATCAGAGAATCACAGAACATGCTGAGTTGGAAGGGACTCATCAGGATCATCGAGTCCAACTCCTGGACACTCCAAGAGTCACACCACAATGCCTGAGAGCATTGCCCAAATGCTTCTTGAACTCTGTCAGGCTTGGTGCTGTGACCACTTCCCTGGGGAGCCTGTTCAGTGCCCAACCACCCTCTGGGTGAAGAACCATTTCCTAATATCCAACCTAAACCTCCCCCAACTCAGCTTCATGCCTTTTCCTTGAGTTCTGTCGCTGGTCACAAGAGTGAAGCGATAGGTACCTGCCCCTCTGCTTCCCCTCATGAGGATGTTGAAGACACCAATGAGGTCTCCCTTAGTCTCCTCTTCTCTAGGCTATTTTTATCCTCTAGAAGTTCAAGGCTGCAGAAGAAATCCAGACTAGCCATTCGTTCAATCAGCACACAGGAAACAACAAGCAAGAACAGCATCCAGTGCGGGCTTGATGGGGTTTTCCGTTTTTAGATTTGTTCTTGTTTTTGAAAGATGTAAAGCTTTTAACTTCCATTTTGCTCACCTAAGCAGCACAACTGTTTCACCATTTAAAACTATGTCTAACTGGGGACAGTGAGCAATACTCGCTCTGGCCACTATCTGAAATCCTAGTGTAGATAGGCACATTCCCTCATTCCATTATTAACTAAATTAGAAACAAACCCCAAACTTTAATGGTGATTACAAAGCTTCAAAGCCTAGTGGTGATCTCTGCAATCCTAACACTATGAAACAAGTAGCCAAAATACAAGCACCCGATTTTATTACTGAAATTTGTTTAAAAGGACAACTAGGCTACAGCCTGGCTGGGACTTTAAAGCTACATATTTAATCAGGTCACAAAATGAAGTGAGAACCATATATCCACTGCCAGCTCAAGAAAAATAAAACTCAAAGTTCAAGATCTGTTGGAGTATTGCTATTTCTAAGGTTTTCTTTAGAGATACTACAAGCGGATGATGTTCAGGTAGACATATTGCATCAAGTGACTGATTTTACAGTGGGTGAAATTCCTTATGAAGATAACTTGCTTCAGCATTAATGCCTTAATGTTAAAAATAAAAATGTTGTGTCCTAATGCTGAAAGTGAAAAGCTCTTCAGCTTTATTTTATCCAAACATGTCAGCAAAATCCCACTTGTGAGTAGCACATATATTTTTATAAATTAAAAGCATACTATTCTGTCGTTTTCTTGCTTTAAGGGGGATAAAACCTGAGTGCATGAACTGGATCATCAGATACTAAATAGTGCTGGTTGATAGGGAAATATACAGCGTGTTGTGTTCAAAGGAACATTTTTTCCTCCAGCTGTTACATGGTCAACACTGAAGCACATGTCCTGGTATTGGCTGTTAGGAAAAAAATTAACAGGTCTCGATTTTCAACCTTCTCTGAAACTGTAAAACACCACAAAAAAAGAAATTGCTTGCTACTTTTGTTAAGTGCACGTCCATCATGAAGGGGACTTTTGAAACTGTTTGATTCTGTGCTACGCAATGCTTAAAAATAATTTTCTCCTACCCTGTAAAGTAAACCTGGGAACTTGGGAAGAAGGGAATTAAGTGAATAAATCCTAGCTTTGTTCTCTGGTATACCTGCAAACAAATCCACTTGCCAACTGATATTTTAAAATTTCATTCTCATCAAAATGTAAAATGGATATCTAAAATAATTATTACTTTTGTAAATACCTTAAGTTCTTCAACTGTGATGTCACACGCAAAGATGTGACATGAAACTACTATAACACACTCTCCCTTACCAGCCTAAAACCCATTTACTGGGTCTCATATTATAGAGGAACATGAACTAGATATGCCCTTGTGTATGAAATCTGACTTTTCACCTGCTATCTCCCAGAAACCCATACGCCGCTGTAACTGGAGAACATTTCACAAGCTGCATGTACTTAATAGGAGCCTTATAAAATGTTCTTTTAGGGATGCCAGCAGAGGACATGGACCTGTTTTATGATGTTCTTCCACACACAAGAGCTGGTTTTACCCTTGCAAACACTTTCTGGCTTTCCCCAGAAAACTCACACAGACAAAGCAGAGAACTATCATGATTTGTCTCCACTCTAAAGTTACACTCACTCATATTATTGTTTGCTCAGAGGTGTGCAAAAAACCCCTATATTGAAGAACTTGACCTAGCCCCTCCTCAGATGAAATTTATATTGCATTGTTAATGATTTTAGTCAACTCGACTTTTGTGCAAAATATCTTCAAGAAGGTTCCGGCTCAACTTCAGAATACAAAAGAAGAATAAATAGGATCTCTTGACAACAGAAAATGAATGATGTATGTTGAAAAGAAAATGATGGGCTTAATGCAATTTATCTGCAAATAAAATAACTAGAATAGTAGTGTCTGAAATTTTAACATGTGAGATGGCACCAGTAAAGATTTCCATTTGCACAATAATGTTCCCAAGGTCTAGATCAAAACAATATTATTTTATACACGGTAACTGCAGAGACTAGGAGCCTGAGATATGTTATTAAAAGGCAGTCCCTTGTAAACTTTCCTCAAAAGGAACAGTAGCAATTGAGTATGCAAGAGTTACTCGTATCATATTCATCAAGACAGCAATGCTTTATAAAAAACATACAGCTTATTTCCAGGTTGTTAAGAATTTTATGATACTGATTTTCTGAAACATGTATCCATCCAGTCCAAGATTGAAGCCACATCCTTCTTCACTGCTCTGAAGCTACTAGGTCTTTTGCTCTGCTGCTGTTGCTGTCTGTGAGGGAGCTTCTGGTTTCACAATCTGGTATGTAATGAGATATTCTGGATATGCCTGAAAGTAAAACAAGAAAAAAAACAGTGCTTTATGCAAGGGTACACTCAGCAAGTTCCCATTTTCTTGCATTTCACTAAACAGTGCCCAGAAAGGACAGTGCAAGAATCAGCTCTGTGTTCACAGCATGCAGAAGAAAAAGTGGATTTCAAACCTAGCCAGCAATAAGTGGGAACTGCTCAATAGTTAATACTTCGGTTAATATACTAGTAGAAAGAAAGATGTTTCTTCCATGCAGGTACTGCCAGAAATTCTGTGTGTAACAGAAACTCAGAGTTACTCTCCTTGTTAGCTAATCCTACAGATCAGTCAGGGCCTATAAATTACTCAAAAATCTCAGACAGTCTGACCCCAAAAGGCTCACTAACTTGCCATGTGACCTGCAAATTCCTTTACAGGCAGTAAGACAGTTGGCCCACCCAAAGCACATAACCCAGTCAGTCATCTGTCCAGTGTTTTCTGAAGACAGCTGGTAGTCGGTTCAGTCCCAGAACAAGGCTAAAGTTGCTGGAGGGTAGAGCCCCATTCAGAGGAACCTAGACAGATGAGAGGAGACTGGGCCTACAGAAGCCTCATGAAATCCAGCAAAGGCAAATGCACCTGGGACGAAGTCCCTGTAACACTGCAGGATGGGAAGCCACTCTGCTGAAAAAGTGCTGGAGGTCCTTGGGTGACAGCAAGCTAAAGCAGAATCAATAGCATGTCCTGGCAGCAATAAAGGCTACCATCATCCTGTGGTACATCAGCAGCAATGTTTATTCAGACTGCTGTTTATTCAATATTCACTTGACCACATCTAGAAAACTGCATACAACTTTTGGGCCCTCCAATACTAGAAAGATGCCAACAAGCTGGAGACAAGTTCAGCAAAGGACCAATAAAATAGTCAGGGGGAGAGAGCACAGGATAAACAAGAAGAGGCTAAGGGAGATGGGCTTGTTCAGTCCAGAAAAGAGAAGGCTTTGTGGGACCTCATAGCAGTCTTCCATTACGTATAAAATGGAGAACACAGATTTTCTGAGATGCACAGCCCAAGAATGTGATTAATTAAGACAGGGAAGATTTCTATTTCATACAAAGAACATATTATTTTACTGCGAGGATAAGTAATCAAAGGAACAAGCTGCTGTAAGAGGCTGTGAAACACTATTTGCTGAGGCCTCCAAGACCTGCCTGGTCAAAGCAAACTCTCAACAATCTGGCCTGGATTCAGTGTGAACAAGAGGCTGGTCAAGGAGACCTCCCCAAGCTTCCTTTGAACCTGAAGTTAAGATTATATAACACCTTAGCACAGAATCATAGAATGGTTTGGGTGGAAGGGATCTTTAAAGATCATCTAGTTCCAAGCCCCCTGCCATGGGCAGGGACACCTTCCACTAGACTAGGTTGTTCAAAGCCCCATCCAGCCTAGCCTTGTATACTTCCAGGAGTGGAGCATCCACAGCTTCTCTGGGCATCCTGTTCTAGGGCCCAAGACAGAGCCCTGAGGGACACCTCTCATCACCAGCCTCCACCTGGACATAGAGCCACTGATTACAACCCTCTGGCTGCACCATCCTGCCGAATCCTTATCCACAGAATAGTCCGCCCTTCAAACTTGGAGATAAGGATGTCATGTGGGACATGACAAGTAGATGACATCAGTCCATCTTCCCTTGTCAACCATTGCAGTCACTCCATCATAGAAGGTCACCAGATTGGTCAGACACGATCTGCACTCACTGAAGCTCTGCTGGCTGTACTGGATCAGCTCCTTGTCTTGTATGTGCCTTAGCACTGCTTCCATGAGGATCTGTTCCATGATCTTCCCAGGCACAGGAGTGAGGCTCACTTGTCTGTAGTTCCCCAGGTCTACTTTTCTCCCCTTTTTAAAAATAGGAGTGATGTTTCCCTTTTTCCAGTTGCTGAGTTCCTCGCCTGGTGGCCATGACTTTTCAAATATGATGGAGAATGGTTTGCAACATCAGCCAACTCCCTCAGGACCCTGGGATGCATGTCATCAGGCCCCACAGACTTGTGGCTATTCAATGTCATTCAGTGGTCTTACAGCCACCCAGTAAGCAAACCACTTTTCTAGAGCCAGGGTCTAGCTGAGTTATTTAGATCAAATATCAGCTTCTGAAGATTGCTGTGCTACTCCAGCTGCCATTTAAGGGCAGTCTCTGTCACTGCTGGGAATATAGATGTAAAAAGCCCAGAATCCTGAAGATGTACAAGAGCCCCAAAAATGCATGTGATCATGATACTGCAGTAATGCAGTGAAATGGAATGGGAGAAGGAGAGCCTACTGAGAGAAACCACAATTCTTAATAGGCTCTAGCAGTGCAGCACAGGGGAAATCAGGAAATTCTGCATGGTATAAATCAGAGCAGTTCAGTGGATGGGAGTAGCATTTGCTGGCTAGATACAGTTTATTTCCACATTTAAATGAAAAAAAAAATTAAAAATCTAATCAACCACCTTATCACAGCACACTTGGTCTGGAAGTCAGTCACATCCCCTCTCCAGCTCCAAGCTCTGTCCTTCCATAAGCCCAGTCCTTGCTAACTTACATACCTGTTCTCCCCTATAGATAACGTATTCAGCATACGCAAGTCCATTCACGCTTGGTCTGCCGATAACAGAATGGTGCCCTGGAGGGGCATGAGCCATTTTCATTGTGCTGAACTGAAGAAAGGATTTTCCAAGGGTCACTCTACAGAACAGCATTTGTCTAAAAGGAAAAAAGAAAATATAATTTTTCAAATATCTTACTAGGAGTTGTATGCTTCCAGAACAATTTCAGTCTTTTGAGTTTACTTTGTTACAATTCATTTTTCAAGGCTTTTTAGAGAAACACTTCTAGAAACCAGTTCTAAGACTGTATGAAACCTGTCACAAAAAATCTTTCACGACACACAGAAGGGAAAACACACACTTCATTTAGCCCTCACATGGAGGCCTGTTCTAGTTCACCTTATAAAAAGCTGTTGAAAGAAGCTGAAACTCTCTGTGTTCCTATCAGCAGGGTATGGACAGGTGTCAAAGTGCGAGAAACACATTGATCTACTCCAGTACAAAACAAAGCTGTGATTAAGTCCTGCTGGCTACCTCCAGAATTATCTGATTCACAGTACAACACTGTACTGCTGACCACCACTTTGCACTGCAGTTTTGTTCTGAGAGTGCCTGGAGTTTAATTGCTATTTTCCCCTGACTCTTCATTTTCAAACTTGCTGTTTCAAGCCTCTTTCCTGACCACAGCTCACTTTGATTTATACTCACTGCATGCTTACATGTAATTTTTGACCTTCCTGTGGGACTCACTGAATTTATATCCTTTTTTGTTCAGCTTTGACAAATGGAAAACTGCGTTTTTCCTGCCATGACCAAGCTCAAGTGGCCATTCTTTCCCTACAAGTCATCCTGGGCCAGGATTGCAAAAACCAGGACAGCCAAAATTACATATGGGGAACTCTGCTGGACTCATACCTGTGACAGATATAACAGGACCTGTCTTTGTGTGTGGGACAGCCTGTTCCTCCCCCTATTCCATACACATATTGATTGCTTTTTGAGGAGTTCTCAGCAAAGTAAATTCCAGCTCCAAACATTCCTCCAATGTATGCATGCCTTTCATCAAATCCTTTGTGAATGATAGCATTAATAAAAGGAGACCCTAGAAGAGAATGACACAAAAAGATACATACTTGTTAAGTTTTATAGTAATACAGGACTCCATGTCAAGAGGAGTTTATCTGCCTCAAATAGACCATTAAATACCAGAAAGCGTGCTCAGTCAGCTGGAAGGGGGCGATACCCAGCAGGATGCAGTGATGTGTGGGATTTATCATTATATACCAAAATCCCACGTGTGACTCATTTCTTACTCATTTCACAGATCTCATTAAAAGGCTTTCCCCCTACTCACATTTCAGTGCAATTTATCTTGTCAATGCACACCTTCTCCAGCAGTCAGCACTGGTTAAGATGGGGCAAGATGTCAAGACAACCATATCCAAAACCAATTTCCTATACAGAATCATAGAAGAATCTAGGGCAGAAGGACCTTCAGGCAACTGTCACTTGTAGGCACTTCTAAAGAATTCTTGCTGAAACTCATAGCTGGTTTTGATTCCTTTCCCTGATGGCTTGCCTGAATCAGCACCAGGGTAAAACACTTTTACTGTGTGCTGCTCTCCTCATTCAGAAGATACCATGTTTTTCTCATAGCAATGTAACATCCGCCCAGCAGCTTTACTGGAAATGACTAAGATATGGCTTAGCAAAAAAACCTTCCTTTTTCTTAAAATAACAACAACAACAAAAAGTATTTTTTTACCTAGTGTAGCTTTTTGAATTGCAGTAACCATACAGACTAACTCCACCACTCCCCCATCCCCAATGCACCCTCTGCATTTCAAGTGTAGATATACAATTATTTGTACAGGATGGTGACATAGCAACATTAATATTGCCTGTGGGTCCTTGTAGGGCTTAGGGTTTTTTGTTAAATTCCAATACATACAAAGAGACACTACTTCCTTACCGTGAAACAACATGCGTTCGTTGTGATGATTATGATTCTCCTCTGAGACCTCTTTCTGTCTGTGACAGAATCTCTCCCGCAACTTCTTGTTCACTACCTTTTGAATCTGCAGTGGTACAATAAGTCCAACCATACTTGAATTGGAATTGAAATGGAATACAGTTTCACAGAGTTCACATAAATTCAACAGGGAAACTGAGAGCAAGACATGAGAAGGGTACAAAGAAACCCCCAGCCTGTTCTGCACACAAGGCTGAAGTCTTTCAAACAGCTCTGTAGTGCACACTTACAAACGGTTAAAACTAGTGTGAAATTGCAGCCTAAGTTGTCAGGTTTAAGGACAACTTTCAGGCTTCTTCTCTTGAGGCCTGCAATACCACAAAGAACTAGAAACTGTCTGAAACTCCTTCCCTCTCTGCTTTGAGCTCTGTTGAACAATCTAGTCTAGCTTTTTGAAACTAGCTGTCTAGTCAAGGTTTATTTTTTATGAAAAGAAACAACTTTTGAGGAAAAAAATAAGGATGTGCTGTTTAATCTGTCCTGAGATATTGTTTCAGCCACACGCTCATACTACTGTGGTTTCTCTTAAGGACTTTACCTTTGGTTGGGAGTGGGATGGAAAGCAAAGTTTACTTTGGGATGTATGATCTACTGGATCAAGTTGCAAAGGCTCTGCACAGGTTTACTTTTCAAACAGATAGGCACCATGGGTTTTCTGGAGCTCAGAAATCAAGTTCTGTTCTCATTTCTTCTATTTCTTTCTCCCCCCAAAAAGCAACCAGAAAGTGTACTTTCCCTCAGAAAGACAACATACTGATTTCTGAAATAACAGGGCTTATAAAACATATTTTTATAGTTAGTAAAAGCAAAGAAGGAGGTGTCAAGATCTAAGACTGCATAGGGAGAAACATTTATTAAAAGTCATGACCATCCTTTCATACACCCCTCCCCCAAATCTTCTTTAAAGAGACAAAAAAAGACTACACTGAGAAAAAAAACCAGATCTGGGTTGCAAAGTCAAATACAGAAGTTATAGACTTCTGAAATTTAATCAGGTTGTGAAAAAGTCAGATTCTTCACCACCTCTGTCTTCAACAACAGTTCTTCAGATTCCTTTAAGAGCCCAAGTGGACTTCTCCCTCATTTCACATGCAGAGCACACATTTAGTCTATTTTTAGCATCTAGCACTTGCTTTAACTCTGTTCCTGAATATTATTTCAACAAAGAACTTTAAATATAAAAGGGTGATCCATTAAACCAATTCTGCCGGCTGGCACAGATACTAACATAATTTACCCCATAAAAGTAAGAGGTTCTGAAACTTACCCTGATGACATTGTATCTGTTGAAGATACCACCAGCATTTCCACCATCTCGATGCTCCCGGATTGTACTTTGCATCTACATAAAAGAACACAACTGAATGTTCAGCACAAAAGCTTGCTAGCAAGGTAAAGTATCCATGCAGTGTCTCAGAATATCACTGACAACAACGGGCAATCTTGACTGAAAATTAATTAAAAGGTGTAAAAAAACACTTCAATTTTAAACTGAGGTACACCTTAATTTCTCAAGTACCCCACATCCTACACTGTTCCACAGTAAAGAAGTTGGATGATGCAATTATCCAATCTTGTAATAAAAATCTACATAGGAAAAAGGAGAATAATGGTACTTGCTTTCCAAATTATATACGACTGGAAAATCTGCTTTAGATTAGAAAAAAACAATCCTTGAAAATGAATATACAAAAATATCACTTTGAAGTAATAACAAATGTGATTTTAATGAGTTTAGGTTGCATTTCTTAGTGATAGGAAAATGGCTGTACTGTAAATTTTCCTATGTCGTTAGCAGATCCTGAGAATTTTAATGGTTTCATTGTGTCTTTTCCAGAAGTATTTATAGCTACAGCAACAATATTTAGTAACAGTTCAAATAAACATCCCAATTTACTATGGCAAACAAGTGACCCTTTCTGTCGGAAAAAGTTTATAAAAACAATCTGCACAAACTCCAGTTTATGAAGTTACTAATAAAAAATATTCCTGCCTTAACTGGCACCGATACTGAATATCTAGACTTTAAAAAAGACTACAAGATTTCTGTGCTATAGTGTAGGAACATGACACAAATAGCAGATGCACAGTAAAATGGAGTTTCTTCCAAATACAACTCTTCAGGACGTCTCTTTTCTGTTGTCATTTTTGCTTTCAAAATCGTATCTGCTTGTAGTTTACTTAAATAAAAGAGCATGTGTGTGTGGGAGGCAAAATTGCAGTCAATGCTCAATTATCCAAGAGCTGTTTATCTGGGTTACTGATTAACCAAGCCACTGAGACAAGAGAAAACAAGCTGGTTCACTTGCAGAAATAGTTTGAGCACAGAAAATACCTAGAGAATTGCAAGGTCTTGATCTCTTGGTCTTTATGCACAGCTTTTGACTTTTGCAGGTCCACCTATCTATGGAAAGCTGTGGAAACCCTTCCTATGAGACAACATTCAAAACACAACAACAACAAACTGGAATAACACTAAGTGAGCAAACAGACCACTCGTTAAAAAAATTAGCAGGACACAGCAAAATAATTCCTATCATTGCTCTATGTGAAAAGACAAATGACGAGGCCTAAACTTCATGTCAGATCTACGCAATTCACACACCAAAGCCTATCTCATCACTTTCAAAATGTATTACACTTTAGTTCTGACAGGTTATAAATGAAAAGAGAAATATACAGCCACTGAAGCATTAAGAAAGGGACTTGGATTACCTCCTCTTCTACGGACTGATACTCCTTATCGTCAGGAGCAAGGTCAAGGAGAATGGTCCCCTGACTCACACAGTGGAAAGTCAAATAAGGATTAGTGCCTGCAAAGAGAAGGAATGAAAAGGAGCACAAATCAACAGGAAAAACCAATACCAGCTCTATTTGTATCCATCATCATCATTACTCTTCTTAAACAACCCCAGCACAGCAGGAAATGAAAAATAAACACAAGGCAGAAGCATAACCTCAAAAAAATAAAAAGCCTTTCGTTAGCAGCAGAGGCTTTAAAAGAGAGAAGAAAAATGCATGTGGGACATAATTGCACTTTATTGCTTCTGCTTTCAACAGAAGCATCTCAGAAGTGTGGGGCAGCTAAAACTCCATCAGATCCACCCTTCAGGATACAACTGGCCTGTGGTAGGTACATAGGGCAAACCAATCCAATAGCTCCTGCCTGGGTGAAACAGGGTGCCAAGAAACAGGCACAGCTTCCAAGGCTGCCTCAGGGGTGTCCATTCCCTGGAAAGGCAAGTGATCACTTGGTCCTGTATCTCCTGAATATATTCTTTACCTGTCACAACCCACTCAGCCACCATGTCTGCCAGCAAATACACTTTCCTGACATCTAGATTCTTTCAAGTCCTGGTGACAATGCCTACATTTAGAGAAAGATCTACATCTGGGAGCCTGTTATATGCAACAGTTAGACTAACCAGTAAAAGTGTCATATTTACCTTGCTGCCCTCCTAGAAGTCTCTCCACACCTTTTATTAATTTGTGGCGGTGTCCATAAGCATTGATCCCAATTTCTTTAAGCTCCTCATGCCCCATGTCTGCCAACACATCCAGGGTTATCTGGAAAGATGTAAGACCACAAAAATCACTTACCAAACCTAGCCCAACTTCCAAGGCTGAAGACCTATCACCTCAGAAAATGGACTGTATTCATGATGCAACCAAAACCTTATATATGTTTAATGGTTTTTTCACTTCTAATTGCTGCCACCTTCTGGCAAACCTCTCCCTATTGCAGGACCATACCCAGCTGCTACAGTGTGAAGCTGTGCAAAACTTTTACTTCTCTTAAACCAATTAGCATGAGCCTGTTCTCATAAAAGGTTCTCACAAGCATTTTTACTTAGGTAGAAGGAGGATGCAAGGAAATGATGGGACAAATATGGGAGTATTTTTGAAGCGTTCAAAGTTTCACCGTGTTGTGCAATTCATTATTTTCACTACACAAGCAGAAATTAATAATCTATAATCTTACTGATAAACATTGTCTTTTTCAGATCAACATTGTTATGGTGTGCTATTACTATATATCTATATACACATGTGCACTTGCATGTGTATCAAACCAGTGTGTCAGCTATGCTAAGGCATGCTCAACTGTTCCACTATATTGGAAATAATTAACATTGTGAGGACATACACAACTATTCATTCGGTTGCAACACATGAATACATCTACAGTCACCTGACAAGGTTTTAAATTTCAAGGTCGTGGAGATTAATGGTGGAAGCAAAAAGGTAATAAAACATGATGCCAAATAAACATTTTTGTCAAGAACAGGAGATAAAGGCTAAATAAAGTACTGTGCACTATAAATCAATTGTGTACTGTGGTGATTCTATGAAAACCAGAACTATCTCAACTGGAGGAGATAACTGCATAAAATCTACTTGTGAATTTACTCATTAAACTAGAATGGGGAGTTCAGAAAATAATAGAAAACCACAGAACTTGATTAAAAAGAAGTTGTATTACTAGCACAATTTGAATTGCAGGTATAAACTCTGTCCACTACAAAGTGAATATCATTAATTCAAAAGAAAGCATCTCAAGCAAGGAATTAATAGATACACTAAACATCTGTCCAACTGAGCAGAAAACAATCCCACTGGGATCACTGTGGAAAAGCCACTGCAGACATTCATCATGTGCAGCAGAACATTAAAAAATACAGAAAAACCCAAATCCTAGAAAGCATCAGGAGTAGGGTAGAGCCAAGGTGAAAAAGTGCACGCAAAGTTACTGCAGTGCTGGCAAAAACCAGCTTAAAACAATAATCTTAAAGAAGATGAGCTTGTTTTTACTGCAAAGAAACTTACAAGAGGACCTAAATGGTTTCAAAATGATGAATACAGTGAATCCAATTTGCATTATTAAATCTTATTAGCCAGCGAAAATCTTAAAACAGGTTAGGAGTTAAGGAAGCAAAAGTACAACAAAACCAGCAAGGCAATAGGAAGGTGTGAAAAATAGTAAGAAAAGAGAAATGTGAGAAGAGTATAGGTTGGTTTGAGGTTGGTTTCCTTCTTAATAGAAACAGTTCCAAATTAAAGAAAAAAGCTTATGCTTCATATACAAGAAGGGGAAAAAATTATGTGGTATATTAACTTTGGAGAAATACCTCCTAGAATATATCACAGAAATAGTTGGAACTTTTTCTGTAAGCAATACATTACATTTCAACCCTTTTTTTCCTGATCCCTCAATGAAGGATTAGCAGCAGAGGCTGGAAGAAAAAATAATCATCCTATCCAGTCTCTTGCACTTGTACCTTTCACTTCCACCATGAATCCATGCAAACAAACAAATTTATTCAACTGTAACATCTTAAATTTAAGAAATGGTACATAAAAAGGGTCTACAAATACATTACAGAGACTTCTGCTCTAAAACATTATGTAAGGTTGAGAAACTTACATTAGTTGTACTCCTTTCTTATATTGTGAAATACTGATAAATCTGCAGGTTTTTTTCTCTATCTCTCAATGCCATTTGAAACTTGTTAGCCCTGTGAAACCCAATTAATGCTATGGTCCAAACCTAATAGAAATGTAGCTTCTGATTCTCTAGTGTGACTATGCCCTTGCAAACTAGATTTTTATTTCAGCATATAGTCAAACTGGAGTGTTTCCTAGATCTAACCAAAATACCACATGCAGCACTACAGGTGGTGAAAGGCTTTTCTGGCTATTGAGACTGCTGAAGGACAAGTGTAGGTTACATTTCAACCTAACTTTGTTATATACATCACGTTCAAAGTTCACAAGGTCCAATATAACTTTCAGAATACAAGCCAAATTGGCAGTCATAGCGTATGTATAAGAAAGTGAAAGCTACTGCACACCTGAATCAAACAACAGAAGATATTTTCAGAGGTTTCTCAACTTTACCGTAATGTATCTGGCAACTCATTTGCGGAAAACTGAAAGAAAACTTGGGCATACTTATTTTTCTGTAGATGTGACATTGGAGTTTTTTCTTTCCCTTTTTCAATTACAAAACAAAAATGTTGCTCAAATTTATTAGGTTAGTTTACCTCTTAAACATACAAACAGAGATGAGGCTGGCCACTTACCTGTTCTGTCTCAAAGATATCCCGAAGGTGTTCAAGACCGAGGCTTTTTAGGAACTGGGTAATGTTCATGTCAAGACCAGAAACTACAAGAGAAGAAATGAGTATTTATATCCTATGCATCTGAATTAACAACAGCCAAACCAAACCAACCAACTTTAAAAAAATAATCAGTAGCACTGATTCTCTCAAAATTCCACACTCTGATTTTTTTTTGCAATTTGTCCATGCCTGTAATAAACAATCCACTTCCATTGTGTCAAAGCTCTGTGCAAAGCTCATCACTATTCCCTCTTCAGAATGAACTATTAAAAGCACAAGCCATCTGTGACAAATGCAGGCTTGTATTGTAAAGAGAAGGAAAGGAAGAGTGGGTGTATTTTTGCTATGTGATCACCTAGATGCTGACCTAAAGCATGGATTCCAGATACCAATTAAAGGGTTTAAAAGGCCTTAGCAAAGTCCCCCAGCCATCACAATCATAATTCCTTCATCAAAATAATTCTTATTGGATTTTCTTTACAAAATCAACAACGAACATCTGGGTACCTAATCAGATCTGCCTTTGTAGTCAGACCTAATCACTGACAGCAAACACAGATGAACAGTCAACAGTGCTCCTAGCAGAGCATGTGAAAACAGAGTGAGCATCAGGCACTTTAAAATGTAGGTAACAGTTCAAGCTGCACAGTATTTTCTGGCTAGTTGGAAATGCTTTAAAGATAAAGCAAGGCCTGTTGTGATACTAAACTACTGTAATTCTAGCAATGTAAACTTGTCCAGCAGCAAATGCACCTTCTCCTTCCTTCCTGTCAGTTCCTGCTGCTCCATCACCAGCATTTGATGCCCCTCCTACAGCTAGTTCTGCCAGTGGCCCAGTGAGGTTATCTATACTGCTGGCAGCAGAGAGGCAGGACGGTGTGGATGCTGGCGAGATCACAGAGGCACTAACAACAGTAGCTTGAGGCTTGAAGCATGTAGGCAAAGCTTCTGGAGGCATCGCATCTATCAGCAAAGCTCGGATATCGTCAGCCTGAAAAACAGAAAGAACATCCAACATAAGGTCCTACTATCACAAGTCACCAATTTCTGGAAATATATATAATTTTTATTTTCATTTGTTTTAATTGATTGGTCTCTTCCCTGTTGGAAAGAGAACCTCGAACTTTTGTTACAGGGGAATTCATGGTTGCAAGAACATTTTGATTCACTGTTCAGACACAAGTGAATCAGGTTCTCCCCATTTCTAAAGGTATATAAGAAGGTATACCTAATTTCCTTTCTGGCACAGTGACTTTATAGGTGTTAAAGCCAGGAAGAACAATATAGCAACTTTATCTGAAATCCTTCAGAACCTAGGCCAGGAAATGCCACCTCATAATTTCTCTGTCAGGCTCAACTTCAGCTGAAGCACTTTGCACTGGAACAAGGTTTCAATGGAAAGACTACCACTGCCTTTGCTATAATCATATCTCATAGTGTTAGAATAGGAAAAAAAAAAGACATGAGCTCAGAAGTATGAACTTAGCTAACAACTGGATTTAGCCTTTATTGACTAAATTAAGACAGACCCTCATCTTCTAGAATTTTCCCCTTGCAAGTTCTTGTAGAACAGAACAAAATAAGACATCCTTATTTACCCTCAGAGAAATCAAGTAATTTTCATATCCTTCATCACAAAGCAAGTTTTCTAAAGTTCAGTTTTCTCTGGGGGATATTTCTTGAACTCTCCATAAATAAATCAATGACCTTAAAAGATACTCACAGTGTAACTAGACAGAGCATCCAATTTGGATTCATGATCTATTCTACCAAGACTGGTTAACCTGGGACATACATGTTCATGTAACTTTATTAGGCTTTTCAAGCAGGCACCACTAACAAGAAAGTTTACAGATGCCAGTTTCAGAAAAAGTTTGATAGCCACCTACAAATTTCATAATGTTGTTTTGGAATTACAAAAAATAAAAAAAGAACTGAGGTAATGTGGAGGCACTGAGCATACTCATCCTCTAAATGATCCCATTTCTCTAAAGGCCCATCTGGTGTTCCTCCTAGGTTCAAAGAAATGATCATCAACAGTATACAGATTGACCATCATGAGGGACATTTCATAAAGTTTTATTTCTGGAAATGAGGAGATTGATCCCAGGATTAAATCCTTAAGCAGAAGCAAATCTTAAATCACAAGCCATGTTAAGATCTCAGCCAAAGGAAAATGCCTGGACTGATGGGTAAAAAGTCACAAATAGGCATTCTGGAGATGCTCTTCTCTCTCCACCTCAGCACAATGAAAGCTGAGGACCCCTGATGTCATGGAACCAGAGAAAGGAATTTAACATGCAGAACAAATCCTCCAGAGCAGACTGTGGCTGGCATGCTAACATGAACTTACTGTTGCCAGGTCTAGTGGTGTCTGACCCTCTTGATTCTTCATGGTTGGATCTGCTCCATGAGCTAACAGCAGAGCACAGAGCTGTGTCCTTCCTTTTTGTGCAGCTTCATGCAATGGTGTGAATGCCCATTTATCTGTTGCATTTACACATGTATTGTATTTGATCAACAGTGCTGCTATATCCACATGCTGGAAAACACAAGAACATCTTAATCAACATGACACTGGTAAAATATATATTTCCTTTTTCATGCTGGAGGTAATGGTGCCTAGAGACTCCCGTAGTTTCTCTTTCCTTTAACTCATTCTGCCTTCTGTGTCTATGTAGCAGCACACTTCTTCAGGTACCAGTTTATATTGCAGCTCCATAGTCATCTGGATCTGTGCATTACCAGATCATTCACCAGTACATTAACAACTGGGATCAGGCACAGCATTATATTTCTGTCAAATCACCCTAGTACATGGCATGAAGTTTGTGTCAGCTGCAGAAGCAGACGTGATACTTGATCCTGCATTTAAAAAATATTCATGGACAAATTTGAACCGGCAAATTTACATGGCTGCTACATTTGTGATACAACACTAGAAGCTCTGAAGATCAATGTGTTGTGCTACTGTCTGTACACGGAAGAATATGTACTGTCTGTACACAGAAGTCTCTATTGTACTTTTTCTTGCAATTTCTTGCAAGACTTTGAACCTATCTGTGCCAGCACAGATTAGTTCTTTCTTCAATCATATTTTATGAGAGCTGTAATTGATAAAATGCCTTATGAGTGTGATAAGGGACAACTGTTTTTACAAGGGCTATAAAAGTAATGAACTTATAACCCCACACTTCCATCAATATCTCATCCTTAGAGTCTCCCCAGAAATATAAGAGAATGGAAAACTGGCAAATAAAATTTTTGCCCGCCTCTGACCAGTAGATTTTTTTTTGTGCAATAGAGCTAAGAAATAAAAAAGCACATAGTCAAAATGAGTGGGTAGGAGGATGAAACACTGAACTTGTAAGCAGAAGCACAAACACTTGCCAATGGATTTCATTTTTCCCCTCACTGGCAATTAAATGACTCTTTGTAGCTCTCACAAACAGCTTGCTCTCTGAACAAGTGTGATTTGAAAATACTGGAGACTTTATTTTTCCTCTCTGCAACTTTTAAACTTTTAAAGCAATTGTTGTTACTGTGATTTTTCTGCTGCAGGAAGACCTATTGAGGGTCACACAGCATGAAGTACTGGATGGGAGAACTGAAGATACTTTGTGAGGAAAAGGCAGAGCCTGTGAAACCTGCCAGCTATGAACTTGTGAAACCAGTAGTCATCTCTCTACCTCCCATTACAGAGATCTAAACAGGCTGATGACAGCTCAGAGAGAAGTGTGGGATGCCACAGTAAAGATATACAGCCACTCTTAACTAAATAAGCTGATGGAAAAGCATTAAACACTGTCTAGTTAACTCTTCCAAGAGAAAGTAATTAGATTGGCATTATGAATTTTAGAAGTGATAATCAGCTCAAACGAATTTCTAACATTTATCTGAGCCAGTAAGGGATGCTTTGGCTTCACATATAATAGTTTCCCATGCCAGAACACAATCTTTGCAACAGAATTTATCTCTAGATCTAAGCAACATCCTCGGAATTAATATTTATAGCAGTAAGTATATGATAAACAATATTGCTTGGTATTAGACCCAGTAACATAAAAGAATTCTGTGTTGCATTTCTCATATTTCATCAGGATTTGGAGCATTTTGCTCTTTAGGACAGTAGGAACCCAGATTGACCTAAATAACCAATGCAAATGATGTAGAATGAGTTTCATTCATGCTCTTCTTAAAAACAAGGTGAACACTGTACTTTTTATTTCAACTCGTGGCTCTATTAGGGTCATCTCTCCCAGATTTTGATGGTCTTGTGCCAGGCCAGGTAGTAACAGACAAAGCACATCATGAGACCATCAAAACCACTACAACTTCTTGAGCTTCATGTCTTCTGTTTGACTGCAAGCACACAGCTAGGAGCTTCTCAAGCACTGTCTCTGTACAATTACTTGCACAAGATTTCTTTCTGACCTCATCCACAACTAACAACTGCTTATAAGCAATCTATCAGGCATCTGTGCAACTGGTACAGAGATGCTCCCTTCTATATGGAGGAAGAAGGGCCTGCCTCATCCAAAATGGCTTCAATCTACCACTGGACCCCCACTGCAGCAGATGGTTTGCCCTGAAGGACAACCATATTACAAAGACAGTAGCCCTTCAATGCTGTAGCAATAGCTTCCCACCAGACACCAGCTGCAACAGATTTCCACTTCCCTATCATCACCTGCACATGATCCCCGGGTATTTTTCTCTTCCTTCCATCTACATCCTTCAGAGACAACTTGAGCTCTTTTCTGTTTCAAATGTCACCTCAAACTTAACAGTGTTCAATCCTGTGCATCTGCTTGCCTGCATAAAAGATATGTTGTAGTGATCTTTCCAAACTGCAGCCTTTAACTGCTACAGCACACCTGAATCTGTGTCTTATTTAGATCTGTAGGACTGCAAACAGCACTCACAACAGCAACTTAGCCCAACAAATACTTCACGCCATCAAAACCTGAACTATTTTCACAGAAAGACAGCTGCAAAATATCTGGCTTTGGATATGATTTCAAGGAGTTCCTTGCTGGTTTACTTATGGCAAGAATGCCTGCACCTACCCCATAGGATGCTGCATTGTGTAGGGGGATTAATCCTCCTTTGTCCTGGGCATTAACATCAGCACCATGCTCAAGAAGGTATTCAGCTACTTCCAAATTGTTGTAACCAGCTGTAGAAAAGCACAGGAAAAGAACTTAGGAGAGCTAAACTAAAGAAAAATATTAGACAGAAAAGTTAAGGCAATTTTTCAGCTACAAAAGTTCCTCTTCCCTAGTAACTGTATTACCTCCTGAAATATAGGTGCCACGGTTAACTCTTTGTACAGGACAGTTCTCTGCGGAACTCTTCTTATACCAGTCCTGGGTGAAATATACCCTTAGCCTACTGCAAATATACAAGCCACAAATATACCAAAAAACCTGGTGAGTCACCCACCTGCAAGGTGTAGTGGTGTTGAATTTCTTCCCTGGGTGTCTCTGCAATTGATATTTTCTTGAGTACATAACTTCTGCACTCGTGCCAGGCACCCCTTCTTGGCAGCATCTAGCAAGGCAGCATCTCCTCTCAGTAAGTCCTGGATATCTGTGTCCCCTTCTTTCACCAAATCTAGAGGAGTGTTCCCATCTCGATTCTTTTTTGTTGGATCAGCTCCATGCTGCAAAGCCAAATGCTACTGTCACAATCATGAGCAGAGCAGTGAACATAAGTGTGCAGCTATTTCATGGAACAAGATAGAAGGCATTAGATTTTGCTGACCTACCATCATGAAATAACTGCACATGAGACTAAATTCAGGAAGTTGAAGCCTAACAGCACTAGTCTGAAACACAGCTGTATGAATCTCAACTATAGGCAAGAATGGCAACCCTCTGCAAGAGCTGCCACTGCTCTGCTTGCAACTGAAGTACGTTCAGAATCATGTCCTGCATAGCTATTTCCTACTGTCACAGCAGGTGCTAAAGAAAAGCCAACTGCAAGCACTTTGTTGCCAGTCCTCCCCTTCTCCTGAAAACTGGCAGGAATCAAATGGCTGGCAGAGGTTTTTCCTTAGCACAACTTTCTGAGTTAGCAAAGCCAGGCTCTAAGTTTTACTAAATGCCACCCTGCTATTAAAAGGCACCTGTTTCAGAAGGGAATTAGAAAAATACTCTTCTCTACACATTCCAATAGATAACAGAAGCATCTTAAGCAGTTTATAGGTCCTCGAAAGCAGTGAAGAAAAAATTCTGGTGGACAAGTGGAGGTAGATGACTGCTGGAGTATATCTCTGCTGGTAAAACAAGCAGATCAGGCACTGATAAGAACACAGAACTGGAGCACTAGCAGATGAGAAGGGGAACATACAGCTATATAGAGCATATGGTGTGAGTCATGTCCACATTCAGTTTTGTGGGAGGACAGCTCCTTCCCTGTTCACTCTCAGCAGCAGTGGAAAAAAACAAAGATAGATAAGGCAGAAGCAGTTGCTGGCATTGTATTCTCTGACTGGCCTCTTTAGAATAATCAAACAAGTGGTCCAACCCCTGCCAGCAAGTCTGCCCTACCATTTCCCACTGGACATGCTGGCAAATCTGTGTTAGTGTGAGCCACAGGGAATGAGCTGGGAATGTGGAGAACAGAAGGAATTAACTGCCTTGTATTTGGAAGCAGTACAACTATGCTCAGGGTGTAAAGGATAAACAGTAAGGGACAGAAAGGTACAGAGTATTGATTACACAGAACCAGTTCCACATCTGTGGTTCTTTTGGGAAGAGAGTACTCTTTGCACAAAGTCCTTTAAACTGCAATGATTTCTCCAATATATGACCTTAAATCTCTTAATTTAAAACCCATCAAAATTGGAACTATTCAAATATGCTCCAGAATAAGTATCTGAATGAAGAGGCAGTGTCTTCTGAGACCCCTTCCAAGGCATAGAAACAAATGAAGGTGGTAATTTTAAAGAAAGGTGATGAAAAAAGACAGTGTCTCCAAAATGCCAGTATATTTTTGTCCTTCTTCAAGCAGACCAGAAGAGAAGGAGCACAAGTCAGGAGGATTCAAGCTCAACATCCACAACTCAGCGGAACTGACAACACTGCCAGCTGGCATAAGAGACACAGAGGAGAAACCCGGTGCAAGCTGCAGTGTGAGCACATCTCCACGGACACCCAGAGCCTTTACAAATCTGTCACCTTGGGGGCATATTTTAGCTCTTGTGCAAGAGCGATTTAAAAAAAAATAAATTTCAGCACTTTTCTATTTCCCATTGCACATCCATTCAGGATCCTTTGAACACAAAATATGGCTAAATTCCCAGTGGAATGATCAGAAAAGGCCAGAGAACTCCAGTGTCGATAAACCAACACTGTGCTTCAGAGATTATGAGTACTCCTATAGCTTGAGCTAATCTCTGTATTCAGCTGTTACTTCCATGGCCATCATCATGCCTACTCCATAGACATATTTGAATGTCTTCTGGTTCCTGCTGTAGATGTGTTTCAAACTAATGTGTTATTCTCTCTAACTGCTTTTTTGGCAATTAAGTGAAATAATGAATGAGATAGGAGGGAAATAGCAGGGCTTTGCAGTAGCAAATGAAAGGCTGCTGGGGAAGATCCTCATTATTTTAAGACTATCCATATTCTGATTTACTCCCATTTTAAATGTTGTGCTTCAGAGGGACATAAGTAGGCAAGGCTGAAGCCAGGAAATAGGATTGACAAGAAATTCTACTCTAGCACCCTCTCTCACCCTCCCACGGCAGGATATGACCTTATGTTAAGAAGTTACTCAGACTTATGTTTCTCACTGGAAACATCTTTGCATTACCTCATGCTTTTTACAGGTTCTTCCAGTAAGTATAATGAATATTTATGCCACAGTATATTAATATGCATTTCCTCCAGAAGCTTGATAAATCATACATTAACATAACAGTTTTAAATTTCTCTCATACCAAACATTATTTAGGACCCACCTTCAGTTATTGCTCTGTAACACGCTCTTGCATAAGTATTAACAAAATTTACTTAAATGAAGTAACTGTTCCAGAAAAGGATGGATAGGACAAGGTGGGGGTTTTGTATTTCTACACAAATTCAGCTGGTTTTTCCAGTTTGAGAGTCTTGTCCTACTTGGCTAATAGTATTAATACATGTGCTGCAAAGAGTACCTGTACTGATGATTCTTTGTAAGTGAATAACATTACACAAGAAATCATCTGACAATTGTCAGATGAAAACTGATTCAAAGATACCACAAGAACTCACTGAGTGCTATTAACTTTGCATTAATTAATCTTCAGAAAAATAAACATACATGAATTTAAGGACTGTTGTAGTTTAAGCTCAGAAGGAAATTAAGCACCATGCAGCCACTCTCTCAACCCCTCCTTGTCTTCCCCCCACTCCAAAACAGCACTGTAACAGCTGCTGAGAAGAAATTAACTCTACCCTAGCTAAACCCAGGACAAATACACATCTGAGAAGTCCAGCACATACTTTTAAAAGCAGTTTGCAGATTTCATATTTTCCTTTTGCTGCTGCTTCATGTAGAGGAGTGAATTTCCACAGGTCGGCCACGTTGACAGAAGCACCGTGCCTCACTAAGAGTTCAGCCACTTCATAGTGTCCATAAGAACAGGCGTTGTGCAGGGGTACTAAGCCACTAATCAAAGAGAAAGTATTAATAGCTAAAGAGAATAAAATCCAAATGCAATCCTATAAAGTTCCAGTAGATAAAACTCCCACTTCACCAGGCATTATTGGTAACTTTCAGTCTTTCCAGTTTTCATGGTTTTATTTCTCTGCTATTAAAATATCAATTAAAACTTAATTATCCTCCTTCAGTTCTCATCCACGAGACTCTTAAATACTTAGCAAGCCCAGCTGTTACTGCTTCCACAAGCACGTAACTTCAATGCTGTTAACAACAGCCAAAATCTAAACTGCAAGACTCACTGTTGTTCTCAGTTGGATACTGAGTGTAAATTCCAGAAAAGATATAACACTATATAAAGTGTTTGAAGTACAGTTATTAGGTAAGCACTGCACACCTGACAGATACAGGAAGATGCTCAAACATTTCTTTCAGGAAGAGTCTGAAAATTCAGTATGGGAAATTAGTTATCCCCCACCCTGAACTAATATATTGGAGTGAAAGATCAAACATAATCATGCTATTCTACATGACTGCTTTGCAATTAATGCAAAAACCTGTAAATGGTTCATATAATTTAACTGAATATTAACTCAATAAATAACTTAATAATAAAAGCTAACTAATAGAATTAGGAAAATGACCAGAGATAACCCTAGTATTTTACCTCATTCTACTCAAAACTAATTTTAGATCACCTAAAACAAGTTAAAGGCTGCTTTTAAGCACAACAAAGTCTCCAAAATGAGCAAAAGGGAGAAGCATCATGTACTTGATGACGGCTTTGCCAAAAAGCAAAGTATGCCTTAATGGTCTGTAAATCTCCCTACAGCATAGGAACAAAGTAGAACATGAAGAAAGGAAAGAGAAAAATTTTCAAGAGAAAAACATGATGGTTACTGAGACCTGAGCCAAATTAATATGCAGGATATAAGTCTCCCACTAATAGAAAACAGCATCTCATGGAATTCAATGTACCCTTTATCTTTGGCATGCACATCTGCTCCATGGTGCAACAGATACTCCACCACTGATACGCGGTTATATCCTGCAGCAAAATGCAGTGGCGTTGAATGACGACCTTCCAGATCTCTACAATTCACATTCTGAGGGCTGCAAAGTTGCTGCAAAGACAAAAATAGCCAAAATCTAGTACAGAACTAAACCAAACAAATAGAAAAACTCCACAAAACCAACCAAAAACAACAAAACACCAAACAAACAAACCCAAAAGAAAAAGCCTGAACTACCACCTCCAAAGACCCCAAACCATATATTATTATATACAAATTTTCAGAAGTTAAGTATCAGGAAATTTGTTTGCACTTAGATAAAGTTAAAAAAATAACTGCTCTAAATTTATGGCTGAAAGTACCTCTATAACAAACAAGACTTAAATGATGGAAGCAGTATGAAGAAGTTCCTAAGGTATTAGAAAGGATGAACCTCTACATCAAGTACCAGTTTCAAGGCCATGTAATTTTTTCCAGATATGTTACCATTTTCAGCCCATGCTGCCTTCAGAAATCTAGAAATATTGAGCTTAGCAGTCAGAGGAGCTGCTGGTGCACAAAACTGCTGCTGTTTGAATATTAATATATATCACGTTGAAGCTCAAAGCGGGAATGTATGCAGAACAGTCTATATGCAGGCCGTTTTGCCCACACACCAAGTATGAAAGACAAGATCAAACCTTCCTATGATGTTGGGAGTCCATGGCCTGATCCTTCACCTTCAGATAAAGGATGGCATAAAATAAGAAGTCTGCTACCTGTTAATAGTGTTTGCTTGCCTTCTGATTCAATCACGCACTTGAGGTTTGTTTCTACTAAACTGATTCTGCAAATCACAGGGTTCACTTCAAAAAATTACGGTTACATCTCAGTCCATCAAAGGCTGTGTGAAGGACTGGTAAAATGAGCAACCAAAAACTCAAGAGAAACACACCTCAGTATTTTTTATGATGTACCTTTCACTGGGCATTACTTCCACAACTCTCATAACACAGGCTTCCACAAGCCTTGCACAGTGATGCAAAGTGGAAAATTACTATGAATTGCTCAAACCTACCTTCACAGTTTCCAAGTCTCCAGCTTTAGATGCTTCTAACAACCGATAATCCACATCTGATGTGCGCACAGGTGTACTTTCTACACAGGGAAAAAGATGTTTAGGATTACTTAGGATAATTAAGTTATATTAACTTGTGCTCAACATATTTTCCAAAATTGCGGGATAGAGTTGGTTTGTTGTAATCTGTAAAAATGCAATTGGGGTTGTGATGTTCAACAAAAAAGCTGAATAAGGAGTCTTAGTTTCAGTGTAAACCAGTAAGTTTTCGACTCTAGAGCTGACATTCTTCTCTCTCAATCCACATACATACATTCATGTGCACATTTTAAACTGGTAATGCTATCTGTGTAACCAGCTACATCTCAAGAGTGGGTACACTTCAAAACAGTCCTTCCTTGTACTGCTGTAAAATGCCTTTTTTTTTTTGTCCTGTTTTAAAGCAATAACGTTGAAAACATTGGAGGAAATGGAGTTTCTAGCTACCACAAATCTTCTCATCTATCTAGATATGTGCCTTTCCTTGACTACCTGCACATCTCACTGTAAGGTGAGTTACTTCCTCTGTAGTTCCTACTGATGCAATTATTCTTCTCTGTACTTGCGAAAATTCAAATGTAACATGCGTAAGAGGATGCAAACCCTTAAGCACTTACAGGAAAAACAGTGGCACCCTCTTTAAACATTCATTCACTTCTTCAATGCAAGATATAAATAAATTGTTATCTATGCAGTTTGTTATCTAAGCACTTTAACAACAAAATCTTTCTCTGCTAGACAAGAGAGGGATTTGAAGTAAAAGTCCAAACAGCTTAGCAAATATCAGAATTTTGCTGCCTGTAACACTCTACTTCTGACTGCTAAAGTATAGAGTACCTAACAGGGAGGCCAGTGAAGGGAAGAAGGTTTCCCACATGCTCAGCGATATTCCAGTTGCCCTGGAACTTGCTACCAAAAAAGCCCCAAAACTCCCTACATGTGCCTTCCTGCAAGCTCCCTGTATAGTAGCATGCTCTAAATCTACAAGAGGTTTATTTTCTTCCCAATTTGCACAAAATCATTGAACTGATCAGTGCTCTTTATTTACGTATTTTTATTTTCTGACAAGTATCACACAGGGATAGATGAGAAAACTACTGCAAGTCTCTTACATTGAAAAAGAAATAAGATCCAAAGCTGTAAAGGGAGAAACCGAAGTTCAAATACACAATCCTTTATTTTTACCCACCACTTAGAATCTGTTGCACTGCTTCATTTCCCATCTGTGCTGCTGTGAAGCCTTGTAAAGAGATGATGGAAGGATCAGAGCCGTAACTCAGCAACAGCCGGCAGGTTTGCAAGTGACCTGCTAATGCAGCCCTGTGCAACGCTGTTTGACCAAGTGTGTCCAGTGCATTCATCTGAAAAATCAGCAGCAATATAAAATAAAACACTGCTATAATTAAAAGCCTGCACCTGTCCCTGTCCTTAATAAGAAGAATTTTCTAGCAGACAAATTTATCTTTCAATTCCTCTGCACTGAAATTAAACAAAACCAAATGACAAAACAGGAAAACACTCCTAAAGAAAAATAATTTACCATAGATATTTTCGTGTCTTTTAACAACAGAGGTTATTTGTTTGCAGAGCTAGCAGACAACATAGGATCCCCAAAACCATACTTAAAGTAGTGATCAAGCTTTTGAAAAATTCAATGAAGTCGACCTTTTGTAAGAAAAGCAAAACTATCACAAAAGAGGAGAAGGATGTAAATAGTTTACCAAACAATTCAAAGATCTTCCAGCTTTAAGGAAATTACCATCTCTCATTCTCAGAAGGAGAATTAACTCAACATTACACACTACCAAGAATTAATGCCAAACAAAGATGTCAAACTAGGAATTCTATGAAGGGTGGGGGAAAAAACTTGGATACAACAGTCCATTTCCTCCTCGTTTTTTGTACCTTTACAGAAATGTTAAGTATAACTGGATATAATTCTACTCAATACAGGATTGCATAAACAGGTAAAATGGAGTATTGCTTTCAAAGAGTATGAGATAATGGAAACATATCTATCTGTCAAGATCTAAAAGAGTACCTAAATAACTAGAAGCATCTCCACTGGTACACTACTAAAAAAAGGCAAAGAATAATAGAGAGCTTTAAAAAGCGGAAAACACCCCCATAAAAATAACCTTTTGAGAAGATACTCTGTACCTAGCAGCAATTCATTACAAATTTAAATGCTAATGCCCAACAGCTTTTTTACCACTGTATGAAATACAGAACTACTCTATATTCTCTGCAAGCAACTCAGAACCTGTTATCTGTTTCCAAGCCTACAGATTGCAGGCTGTGAACTGCATGCATAATAGACTTTGTCCTGTAAAAACCCCACCCTTCTACCTTCTCAAAATCTTTGTGGTGGCAGCAAACAAAGGTTTTGCTTGCTATTTATCACCTAAAATGCAGTATGCAAACCCTACTACATTTCCACAAAAACAAATGAAAAAACGCCTTGGGTAAGACACATGTTCTATAACTAAATGAAATTTAATTAGAGGAGTAACTATGTAAAGCTCTACTACCAAATAGGGTAAAAAAAATAAGTAAAATACCTGCAATACTACAATATCAAGCCACAGGAAAGCACAAAGAACAACCAACTGAATAAAGAGAAGCATGATTCAATATAGTCTGAAACTATTTTACAGACTGATGAAGCAAAAATGTCTCAGATCACAAACCTCTCTTACAGGAAGATGGACAGGAGAACAGTTCTGCTTTCTTCTAACTGTGCTCAGCTCATGCCACTCTAATGGGATTGCCCTAAAAGTTTTGTTTCAAATAAAAAACTTACTGCTATCATGAATATTAAATAGATGCTGAATGTCCCAAATCCATCATTTTGTTTAGATGAGGATACTCATCTACTTCAGGACACTGGATACCTTTCAGCAATGAGAAGGGCCCAGAGAAAAGCAGAGGTCTGGGGCTACACACATTTAGTATGGTAGAGGCAGAATGAAATGAGACTTGTGAATTCTGGAAGTAGCTGATAACACTGTTCATCCAAGAAAGAAAATCATAAGTAATGTCTTCTTTAACACTGAATTCCTGTGTTAAACATGCCTGTACTGAACAAACTGTAAGAGCAACAGTAGCAAGGCATTCACACTGCAGAACTTGATACTGACTAAGTCCCTGGAAAAAATGTTAATATTCATTTGAAAAGAACACTGTCACAGTCATCAGAGCCATCATCTCACATGTCTTATCCAGGTCTCCTTTCACTTCCAAATCATTATCTTTGCAAACAATCAATTCTAGTGGCAGAAGAATGTCAGCCATTTGAAGAAATACCTGTTTGCTTCTGAGACAAAAAGGGCTGCAGCTGACAGAGGGATGCATGCACCAAATGCAGCTGCTCTCTACCCTCAGAAGCAGAATAATGCTTTGCAGGGAAATTTCACTGGGAATGTGTTCACTTTGGGGCAGGTCTTCTCTCACCAATAATACAACACTTGTCTAAAACCAACCAAAGAATGTACTCCAATAAGGCTGGAAGCAACGGGATTTATTTCCAAATGAAAATCATCTTGAGCACTACAAATTGAAATACAAAACTGAGATTAAAGTCTCATAAAAACCAAACCTGGTACAGTATATGCTTGGGTTAACCAGTGTTTGATACCAGGTCTAAAAACATATGCCTCTTCAAATTCAGAGCTAATGTTTAAGCCCTATTTGACAAAATATAAAATATCCAAGGCGTACTGCCTTATTTGTGCACTGGGAAGGTAGATTGTTCCAGCTGCACTTATCAAAAAATGATAAATATTCATTTGGTCCCCTTTATAGGCAGTCTGAAATTAGAAGGCTTGCAGTTCTGAATTATTTTACAGAGAAGTTTTCTGCAAGGAGTTAAAAATGACAGGTTTGACAGCTTTTATTCCAGAGGACACTCACTGGCTTTCAATCTGATTTCTTCACCTTTTAGCATGAAAGAAGTCATTCCACTGCTCAAAACACAACATAAACACAGAATGCAGTTATCAAATTAAGAGTTTTTAAGTAAGGCTTTTCACAGAAGGATACTGTCCTATACAGTATTTCCCAATGTAGACTTCCTTCTGTTCTTTCCTTTCATCCCCTTCATTTCCTTTTCCCCATCCTGAATAGACACAGTAGAGAAATGGAAATGGTCATGTACCATCAGACACTGCAGAGATTTCCCCTTCCCCCCCACTGCTGCTCTCTTGGAGCAATATACACAGTTATAGCAATATTCCCTTGGCTGCCAGGCACTTGTGGCAGCTCAACAGCTGGGACCTGTTCAGGAAACATTTTTTGCAAGACTTCATAATCATATCAGCTTTCTGTCAATATCAAATGCCCTAAATATCCTCCTACTCCTTGATACTACAGCAGCACAAAAAGCAACAGCTTCCAAGCACTGCAAGTTTCTCTGTGAGATCTTTCTAGAAGATGTACACTCTAAAAATCACATGTGAAACCTGCGCTCAGACAACAGTTCCAGTATCAGAGTATCCTTCCCTGCAGTGCAAGTCTTCCAACTGCTCTCCTGGTGCATTAATTCTGAAGACAAGTTGCAGTACATCTTGTGTCTTTGTGCATTGCTAACAATAAACATGACAGGAGTGAAGAGGCACTGGTGACAATTTTAAGCTCTGTCAGCAGGAAAAAAAGCAGTAAAAAAAGGGTCAGTTTCACTCTGAAAGCTCTTACATGATCCAGTCAGATGTTCCACAACTGCCTCTTCTGCATAAAAGCTTAAGATTAATGTCAGGATGTTTGCGTGTCTCAGCAGTGAGAAAAGCTGAACCACTCAATCACAATAGATCACACAGTTCTTCACATAATGTTAACTGTCATAGTCCAGAACCTACTTTATGAAAGGAAATTTAATTTTTCAGTGTTTACTGTTTACGGAGAAAATCGTATCTCTACCTGAAATGTTGGATGCGAATGTATTATACAACACGGTTATTCAAAACCATTTCAGTTTGTTGTGTTGGTCTAGACAGATGGTGAGCATTTTCAAATCCATGATCAAGAAACGTTGACAACATGCTACTCCAATGCACAGAAACATCTGTATTATGCAAAGATCCATAAAGCAAGATCCTCCCAGCAGAGCAGAATGAAGTCATTTCTGCTACCATCATGAATAGGGACACTATCTCTCTGATATGACCTTAGAAATGTTCATTTTCTCTTGCAGAAGAATGGTTTCAACAGTATCCTTTAGAGGTGTATCACAGTTAAAGAGCATTCATGACATCTCCACACTTGCCCAAGATAGCAGTGAACTTGCATGCATAAAGGTTTTTCTTTCCAACAGTCATTCTGATTCAGGAAAACTCTAATTCCGTTCTTCTGCACTACTACAAAGCTCAATGTCTTTCCAAACATATTAAATTTCCCATGGATCTGTAAATTCGGACAAGGAGTTAGTTGTAAAAAATATTCAACTATCTAGCAATACAACAAAACAGGATAAAACTCACTTTTTTACCAGCTCACCACCTTCAAATTATTTTCTTTTTAAACAAAGGATTTTGATCATCTTCAAAGACAAAATTGTGGCATTTGAAGATTTGCTCATCGTTCTAATAAAAATTGTTTATGTTTGAGGATTCTTTAAATATGCTCTGCTTTTATTTTTCATATGGTACTTTGAGGATATTCAACATCAAATAAGCTGTGATGTGAAATGCTGTCTGACACTGCAGTTCAGGCAAGCAAGTAAAAACTGGATATGACAGTTAAAACCACAGATATTTATGATCAACATTCTTGAAGAAAATTCTAAGAAATACCAAGGTTTCTTACTTGTGCTTTAGATGTACAACTGACAGTCAACTTCTGCAAACTCAAGTAACAAGCTAATGAAAATATCTTTCAGGGCACGTGTATTGCTTAGCAATAACACGCTGATGTGCAAGGGAGATGCACCAAGGACTTCTTCACAGTTCAAATTACAAACCTAGTTTATGCTGTCAGTAAGGGCCAGCACCACACACCAAAATAAGCAAGTTGCGACTTTAGGTTAATTCTTGCCAGTGCTAACGTTCTTAGAACAAGCACATGTTTTTCAAGCAGTCTTTCACTGTTTATTATCATCTAACATACTTCAAACAGCAAATGTACACAATGATAAAATTAAATCCAGCTCCAAGACCAGGAACCATCTCTTGTTCATCCCCAAAAAATTCCCTAAAGCAGTCTTTGCCATGCTACAGCCCTTTTTGCAGAACAAGAAAAGACTAAGCAAACATGCATACTTCACTTTAGCCCACTTTTGCTGTCTGACTCAGCTGCTCCTCAAGGAAACAGCAGAATTTCCTCTCTATTGCTAATATTGCAAATTATTTTCAATCTTCAGAACTTGATATGACTTTGTCTCCTAAATCTATTACTAGTTATTTTGTGGATCAGCTATCTGCCTTTTGGCATGGAATTTCAGAAGAAGAAAGTTCCATGTTCTTTGAAGCCCCAATATACATCTTTTTCAAATTGTTACTCTCTCTATAACAAGTAGTTACTTCCAGAAGGTAGATTAAAGCTGACTTGTATAGTACCTCTCCTTTGAGAGAAGAAATTACTGTAAAGTAAAAAAAAAGACATGGTAGCTGCCATCCATACACACTTCAGAAAGCATTTGATATGGGATCACATGTGAAATATTTTATACGGAAAAAATAGGGATTGGTTGAAGAACTGAATGTATTGAAAGTGGGAAGGCTGCTCAGTGGTTGGTTGTGGGACAATTTTATTCTACTATTTGCATTAATGATCTTGGCACAGGAGAATTGTGTTGAGGGGTACAAATACACAAAATTAGCAAAAAAAAAAAAATCCAGATTCTCTGTGCACTACAAGATTATAGGAAGGATCTGAGTATTACTATCTTATGTCTACTAAAAAGGCAAACATGATCCCAATATGCATCAGTCCAGCATTTACATCAGAGATATGGAAGTGCCATCATGGAAGGTAGTGGGGGAATGAATTCCATTTTTGTTGCCTGAGCTCCGAGATTTCTTCTGGTGGTAGTAAAGAGAATGGGTTATAAGCATAAAGAGGAAATGGCAATGTTCCCTTATGAAGGATGACTAAGTGTTAGAGGCTTTTAGCCTACAAAAACAAAGGCTTAGAAGAATCAGTTTGTTCACTGCAAATACCTCACCAAAGGAAGCATCAAAATGGAAAAGATGTATTTAAAATGCAGGAGAGTGCTGTTCGAAGCTGTTAAGGCAGTAGGACTAGATCCACCAGCCTGTGAGAACCCTCTCTTGTAAAAAATACCAACTAAACATGATCAAACAGCTTAGTACATCTGGTTACATCTTATGAAGCAACTAAAATTCAAGGTACAAAAAGAGTAAACATTAATAAAAAATTTCAGAAACACAATAAATTAAAAAAAAAAAAAATCAAAAACCTGTGTCACGTTTCAGGGATTAAAGCTACCATGTCCCAACAATTAGAAACAAAGAAATATCAATGTTAAAAGTATCTGATGAACTGCATGTCCACAATCTTGAAAGCAAGAGGTCAAATGATATATCCAAGCAAGACAAACATTTTAGAGTAATTAAATATGCCTAGTTAACTAATAAATACTCTTGAGCATATCCCATCTGAGAACTTCAAAGTGCCTCATAAAACCTTAACGATCTATCTCTCATTAAAAATTATGGTTGCATTATGTACCATTTTACAGCTAAGAAACTTTGGACACTGATAAAGAGGGACCTGATCCATTGCAGTATGGAAATATATACTTAATATTAACTTCAATTGGTCTCCTGCCATGCACTTAAGTGCTTTGCTAGATCATAAATGTGAGCGGCTATCCTCAGAATAACACAGGATACAGGATACGAATGAAGAATGAGGTTTAATGACCACCTCTATTTGCATACTGTCGATGGAATAAACAACAGAACACAGCGCAGCATTATTCTGTAGATAACTGTGGGCCACTCACCACCAGCATTCAGTCCACAAGTGACTCACAGATCATGATTCAGAAAATCCTACTTCAGGATATAAAAGCTATCAAAAGAACACACTACTGACAAAACCAATAAAATTTGGCCTTCCAGTAAGGATCTTTGAGCTTACTCCTAACCTGACTACACTGAGCTAGATTTTCAGGGGAGCACTAATTTAAATACCTGAAGTATAGTAGCAGGCTTTCCAGAAAGCCTCAGCGCACACCAACTACTTGTATTTCAAAGCAGATAGTATGTTGGTATCAGTACATTTGAAACTCTGGCATGTCCAGTTCAGTGCCTGACCAAATACTATCAGTACTCAATTCCTGTGCAAAATCAGATCCATAAAGCCATGAGGTGTCTATTCAAAATATGGCAAAATTAATTTTTTTCACTTCCAGTGCATAGATATGCTACTAAGGGTGAATCTGGGAAAATAATAATGAATAGTTTTAATGACTATAAGTGACATCTCTGTCCCTGCTTTCTTGGGAAGTTACCACTGCATCAGGATTCTCAAATGTGATGCCATAGTATTGTTGTCAAGCTATTTTACGATGCCATTAATGTACTGTGGAAGTGAATCAGATACTGAACTCTGACAGTGAGATCTCATACAGGCTTATAAATTAAAACCCACTGATTCAAAATAAAAAGACTTAGTATTAACTATGTATACAACTACATTGCTCTTGCGGTCCTATCACAGCAAAAGTGACATTAGCTTGTTATTACAGGTATATTTCTTTATTTCTAGCTTCCTGAATGACAATGAAGGCTCAAAAAGAGTAATCTGAGCCCTATTAAAAGCAAAAATAAGGAGATTATTTATATTTTAACCCATGCAAAGAAATTATCCACCAAGAAGAATTTCTGAGAAAATTAAGTAGCTAAGTATATCATTACCATAAACGTCAAGTTTGCTGCTGAAATTTGGAAAAATATCATTCTGAAATACTTCTGAAAGATGCTTAAACCACATTCTAAATAAAGTTATACTTTTCTGTGCCTTTAAGTAATAATTTGCTGAACCATGTGTTTCTAAACAAGCTTCACTGTAAGTTCACAAATTACTTCGGTCAGCACTTATCAACAGTTAAAGGGCACAGCAAAAGGATCTCACTGAGAGAATAAGAAGCAAGCAAGGGCTAAGGCATACTCAGCATTAGACTACTACACTCGGTGTCAGCAACCTCAGACATTGGATATTTTCAACAAGATAAAGCCAACAAAATAAAGCAACAAGAGGCACCTAGATGACCACATTTATTAGAAATTAGTAGCAAGATTCATTAAAAATTAGTAAGCTAGACTCCTAAAACCTGTATTCAGATATCTGGAGAGAAGACCTAGTTTCAAATGCACTTCCTGAAGATCCTGTACTGATTTAAGATAAACATTCTTCAAGGTTAACACAAGAAGCAGAAGGTATACAGAATAAAAAGCAATAACTATCATAAAAACTAACATGGTATTTAACCAACATAACCCTTCTTCTTGCCTTTTGCCTTAAATAAAATACATGTAAGTATATTTACCTTTGCTCCATGTTTATGCAGAACTTCCATGACATCATTATGAGCTTTTTCAGCTGCAACATGTAAAGGTGTCATGAAGCTAGAGAAATAATAAAAAAAAAAAAATTAGTTTTACACTCCTAGTGTGACAGAGTCTTTTGGAAAATGCAGAAATTTCAGAAACGTACTCTTTGTTTTTCTCATTAACATTTGCTCCTTTCCTGAGCAATAGTTCTGTAACTTGCTTCCGCTTGGGATGCACAGCAGCCACAGCACAGTGCTGCAAAAAAAAGTAAATATAAATTATATTTCAACTACATCAATGACAAAGAACTTAAAGATACATTACTTCATCTCTTAATTACGCTGCTAAAATCAGATGACAAAATTTACAAACAGAATCCATCATATTTCTGCTGAAACCTAACATACTGAACAAATACAAGCTAGTGATCAATGCTAAATTATTCTACTCAGAAAAACAGTTCATTTTAAAGCTATTTGTCACTTACAAAAAAAGTGTTATGGTCCCAAATACATTAACCAGCTATCTGGACAAAATGCACAAAGGAGGTAAAGACAAACGGTTTGAAACAGCCTAACTTTCTACAGAGGTCTTCCAAAAGAGTCCTTAAGATTCTGCTGCTCTTGTCAAATTGACATGACTTGTATGTTGCTTTGTTCCTTCTACTTCAAAGTGTCCTGAACTTGTTTTTGGCTATTTGTGTTACAAACCCAACTACAGATTATGTAATAAGCAAACAGGCAATAAATTTCTCTTACAGTCTCTTTTTTAACACGCTGTGAGAAAGACAGACCTTTCACACAGGGCTTTTCAATGCTCACACCTGCCCTTGTGGGACACAGCCCACACAGTGCCCTGCTAGGTGTAACTGTTCTACTAAATGCAGCTGGCATCTGCCACTGTTTCTCAACAGTGGCTCTATCAATGCATTGCTGAGGCCTGAAATTACCAGCATGATTCCAGATAAGATTGAACAGCAGGCTTTAAAATCAGTCCAGAAATGCCTGTTTCAAGTTTGGATGTCTCAAGAAAGCAGACTATAAGAAAAAGGAGAAACTTTTGGATGTTTAGGTTAACATGTTTACCTATGTTGTAAACCAGTAACCCATAAAAACCCATAAAAACCAGAGAGACTCCTGGAACAGAATTCTCTAAATTTCTAATAGCAAAACAACAGCCTTTACAATGAGATAGAACCCCAAACCCAATGCTAATAAGCAGCAATAGTACCAATAACCATCTTTTGCCCAGTTTCATCCTTCATTAGGAAGTAACTTCCACTCAAGCTTTCACATTTCTGTTGGTCAGCAGGGCACATCCAAGTTTTGCATAGGCAAGCTTTGTAAATAAACACAAAGATCAACATTTGCTTTGAAGAGTAGCAGCATTTTTAAGGCTTTGCAGATAATATCCTATCTATATTTCCTGCTAATATGATGAACAAGCCCTAAAACACACAAAAATGTGAAATACTGCCAAACTTCAGAGCAATACTGAAAAAACCCCAAATACTTGTTTTGGCCTTTGTGGGGTAATAAGGCACACACCCCAGTGGCCCATGGTAAACAATATTATGCTTAGGGCAGGAATAGCTCAGTTAACGTCACCCGATCCTGGAAAATAAGGCCTTCCACTTGGACTGGAGACCACTTGGAAATCTCAAGTACAGGAAGCAAAAATGGAAAAATCACAGTCAAACACTTACAGAATACTGAAACAAATACATCAATAGAGCTAAAATATCCTGTTTGGTCCAGATGTCTCTGCAGAATGAGCAGGTGGAAAAGAGCAAAGAACATCACAGGGCTATGGAGTGATCATTACACAGCTAAAGAGATGTCACGCAGCAGCTGATATACTCAGGAAGAAAAGGATAACGTCATTGCAAATTTCATACTGCTTTCACATTCAGCCTATAAATCTCTCTTCTCTATCTTGCTTCTAAGTTCAGGCTAGGATGCTGAGTCCTCCACAGAGGAAACAAAACATATGGATGCTTGGTACTCAACACACAGTGTTCTGATCACAATCACAATGTTTGTAACACTAAATGTGCAGTTGTATCAGCCTACGGCTGAGATCTACCACTGTGAAGAAAATGTTCCACTGGAATAAAGTATCATAGCTATAGTGGTTTTAATAATACCATCAGTCCCACTCAGCTTCAATATCTTCATTGCATCAGGGATACTGGCTGTGTTCTTTGCCTCCACTGCTTCTTCAAATAATGAAATAAGAGCAGGATACTGCCAGGAAAGTCTCAAAGACTCCTGTTTCCATAGCTAATGTGGCATTGTCAGTATTATTCCAATCCTGTAAGACCCTTTCAGAACAAGTTTACATATCCTATGAAGAAAAATTGTAATCCAAGCTTGTCCATATAAAACATGAAGGAAACACTGGACCGCAGGACAGAATTTAACCCCAGAAAAAACACAGCAACTGACCAACAAAAAAAGAGGGTGATGGGGAAAAAAGAAAGAGAAGTGGAAAAAGAAAAGGTGGGGAGTGGCTGGAGGGCTTCTGTAATCTACTAGAAGGAAGAAAAAAGTGATAAAATAATTTATATAGTGTTTTTCTGTAACAGTGATTTTATTTCAATATATAAAGTGTTTGATGGCAAATCCTCAATCTCAGATGATGAATGTATTTTCATAGTGTAGAAATAAAACTCCTTGACTGCCAAACTACCACCACATTTATCATAAAATAAATGAATTGACTGTATAATCTTACCAGTGCAGTCTCATGAGACTGCGGCTGCTTAAAATTAATGATCTCCAAAGCAAGTGTCTTTTTCACTTTGGCTAGGTCTGCCTCTCTGGCTGCTTGCAGTAAAGAGTGTCCTTTGAATTCATCTGTTAGAGGAAAAAGATGCATTTAATATTCAGCAACGTCACATTTATAAATGTTATAGGAGACAGATAGCTATACTCAATTATGAGGAAATAGGAGTGTTTCTGCATGTCTTCAGGTAGTAGCTGACCTGGACACAGAACATAAAACATGTTTTGCTGAAACGAAAGGGACATTCTAAAGGAGAGGGGACAGTCTAAAGGGGAGGGGAAGTGATTCCTTGAGTAAAATCCTTATAGCTTTTCCCCCTCTTATCCTCCAACCACTTGACATTAAATGCATATGTGACCTCTAAATTACCTATGTATGAGTTCAAGTAAGCACAGTGCTATGACATATTCTTCAGAAAAAATGCATTACAGTACTTTTCAAAAACCCTATTGTATCTACAATGACAAAAAATTTACTGTAGAGCCTAAATAGACATAATTTATAAAATTATAAATAATAACAATAACAACAATGCATACATAAAATATTAAACTATTGGTCTTAAAGAAAGCTAACTGGTTAAGCATTTGAAGCCAGTCTGCTATAAAGATGAGAGACAGGTTTTGACAGTAGATATGTCTTTGCAAGTACAGAGAAGTAATTTTGTTATGTTCACATCTTGTTTAGGTCAGCAACTAGTTCGTTTAGTTTTAAATAACTTTGAATGTGAAAAGGAATGAGAGTGTTTCTCTTAAAATATACATATGAAAGGTAGGTTAGCAAAAATGATGTCTGACCCTGGGAACTAGGAAAAAAAAAACACCTTGATTTCAGTAAAAATATCAGTATTTTTCTTTCATAAGCAAGCTTGAAATACTAAACTTGTTAAAGAGGGGTTTTCTTCCAGTTTTCTTTTAACATCTTGTGTATTTGTGGATTTATACATAGAAATAAATATTAATAACTTCTAAATTTTAATTTCAAATGTAATTCAAATTTCTTTGTAAACAGAGCACTACTCAAAGCACAAGTACAAATAAATCCTGAAATAACAAATATAATGTAATTTTATTCCCAAAGTACAAAAATCAAACAACTCAAGAAGATGATAAACATGATACTTGGCATATGAAAATACAAGATGTCCCATCAAGATACTGTCAAATTTGACATAACGGTCACATTTGTATACAAATTTCAGTGGATATTAATGGACATGAATCCTTCCCCATTACTCTTGAGGAATTATACATATAGAAATAAAACGAAGTTTAAATAGATTTTTTTTTTTGCTTGTGATTGTGAGTAGTGCAGGATCACATGATTAGCATCAGGGGGCTTCTGCTCTACTGGAAAGGCGACAGACAAAACCAAAAACTTTATAATTGAGAATCTAGTTCTCAAGCAGTTTTCTGTAACTTCATAATACTCTGTTTCCATACTTTTAATTATCTTTTACAGTTTATTACATTGAGAAAACAAATCCCTCAAAGACATAGGAATTCAAATTAGAGCTGAAAGACTGTTTTGTAAGCAGCATAAGAATTGCAAAGACTGCAAAAGAAGGTGATGGAATTTCAATCTCCAAGTTTGCACACCGAAGGTACCTACGTTTTGGAAGTTTCCATTTAAGTGCAATAAAGAGCCTCAATACAGAGGCTCTTATGTGACTCAACTGGACTTCAAGCATTAAAAAAACCAGTCACTGATTCAGCAGTGCCTTAATAATTTTAAACTTAAGAAAACTGGGCAATATCACAAACAGTATATTAGAGGTACCTGCATACTTCAAAGCGAGCAGCACAGCTGCAGCTCCTCTGCTGCTTTGCATCCACTTGTGACACTCAAGGAAGCTGTCCTGAAAGGAAAGCATCCCTTTACACCCACCACCAACTGTTTGCAGCCTGAGAACACTTACAGGTCAGCCTCTCCCTGAGCTCAGGCGTCGGAGCCATATCGACGGCGCTCTTGCCGTGGCAGTTGACCAGCGTGGGATCTGCGCCGTGGCTCAGCAGGAGGGAGCAGACCTCCACACGGTTCTTGGAAGCAGCCTCGTGCAAGGGGGTGAACTGCCACAGGTCCATAGCATTCACACAGGCACCGTGCTAGCACAGCAAATAAAGCCTCGGATTAGTAAGAAATCACCTTCTACAACTAAAAAGCTTACAAATTTTCATTTTATTAAATAAAGTTGGTTCCACTCTTTCATATATGAACACATACGCAAAAAAAATAATTAAGATATCAGTATACACAAAAATACTGTTGAATCCTCAAAAAAAATTTGGAATTTCTATGTAAGCTAATTTTTGCATGGAAAAATTCAAATAAATTAAACTCTACTATCAGTCCAAAGAAATTAGGTGGGGAAAAAACAAGCACACTGTTCCACACAAAGACCTAAAGTTGCAGGTTTCTGAAATGACAATAGGATGTTTGAAACCTGTTACTACAAAAACAAAGGTCTTGTTTTTCAACTCTAGTATAAATAGTTCATATCTCATGAATACCTAAATCTACAGTAATTACTTTCCATCCTTCTGCTTACCTTAAGCAGCAGCTCTGTAACCTCATAGTGTCCATATGAACATGCATTATGAAGAGGCACAAGACCACTGTATGGAAGAAGGCAAATGACATTTATTTAAGTAGCATTAAGATTTGCATTAAGTGGCTTTGACATGATCTTTCTTGAAGCTATTAAGGAGGGGGAGAAGTCCCATTCTGCATTCCATTTGCTCACTAGTGTTCTGCTTTTGCCTAAATATGAACTCCTGTTTAAAATGATATGTGAAAAGCAAAATTCCCCAGATAACACTAACATAACTCCTGGGTATGAAGACGTAGAAATATCCATAGAAAGCAGACTCAAATTGCTGTTCTAGACTGTGGAATGACCTGATTTTACTCCATTTTTTATAGTACAACCTATTTAACTGTTTATGATACTTCTAAGAGAGTCCCTGTAATTTTTTGTACAGCTATGTTACTGCAGGCCATAGTTAAAACTGACACTAGCAAAGTAAATAACAGGGATTTGGTCATAAGCACAAGACTTAATAAAAAAGTCATGCATTGAAAAGGAGATGCAAAAAGGGCAATTATTGCTGAGGACAAAATGAGTTTAATTCAAGCCAAGCAAGACAGGCTATTTACGGATCAACTATGCACAATACACTGAAAACAACAATTAACCCTTCGCCATTTATGGAAAATACAGGGAGTGATTCCCAGAACTGCAAAATCAACTCAAGAGCATTAGGACAGCAATTAAGTGAACTTACTTTTAAAGTAGTTGCTCTGAGAAGCAGCACTGCATTTGTCACAGGAGAGGGAAATTTGTTTGGGGAAATTTTCCAAACTGTTATTTTTCTATCATCGTTTTTCTTAATTACAACTTATGGGTGCATGTGTGGGACAGAGAGAGACTAGTCAGTCCACTGAGCACTCAAAAAACCTGCCCTCTTCCAAAATGATGGTCATCTCAAGGCCAGTCAGCAAAGACAATCACTACAGCAATGCACCTGGCCACTTCTGCAGCATCCCCTCCCCTTTCCTCTTCCAGCACATTGCAACTGTGCATAACAACTGTAAGGGAAAGAAAGGACCAGTGGAAAAAGAGCTGCCTCCCTGGCAAGGCTTCTCTTAGGGAGTAACCAGAAGTGGTGACCATTGTGAAAATGCAGCCCAGTTCCTAAGGGCTCTCTTTAAATTGACCCCATTGAAGAGAACCTAAGAGGTCTATAAAATCAATGTAACCTAATTTAGCTCCTTAAATGAAAAGTGACATTTATTTATAGCATTACTTACCTATAAATTATGTATAAATAAGAAACAGTAAGGTAAAACAAAACAACACACTGATTGTAAATGTGTGATGCCACTGAAAAAAAGTGGGAGCTTACTAGGATATTAGATATTTCTAAATACCTTTGGGTTAATTTAAAGTTTAATACAGAGTAAGCATATTGGTTTTCCTTTCTTTGTTCCCTTTCTTTCCCCTCCTGCTCCAGCACACAGTTCAAGTTCAACTTAGTTACTTTTTACATTTTCTAAGCAAATCATTCAAACCTCGTTACAGTATCCACACTGGAATTTTCTACCAACTGATGCTGAAATTTTTGAAAGGTGTAAAATACCTCAAACTTGCCTAATAGTGCTGGATCTACCTGAACAGGTACTAAATAAAGCTTTATTGAGGGATTTTTGTGTCTTATTTTCTTCTTGTGGTTTTTGGTGGGTTTTTTTTTACTTGCATAACATGTCATTATGAATTTCACAATAATTCTGATTTTAAAAAGCCATTGGGGTGAATGGACGGACTGAAGTGCTACAACTAGCCAAACTTCAAGAGTTTAAGTACACTGAGGACTGGTTTGGAAAGAAAGGAAAAAAGCTAAGAAGTTGATTAAAAATCTTTTAACACTAGGCTGGACTCAGTAGAAAATGAAAATATAGGAAGTGCCTCAAGTTTGCTCATGGAGACAGAACACACACACATGAATATCTTACTTCTGAATACAAAATGTATGCCTCTAACTGGGGGCTCAATTTCTACAATGTGAGGAATAAGCCCTTCTAACAGATCATCATGAAAATCATCACCTTACAGATCAGAAACGTGTGGCTGAGAACAATGCACAATATGTATAATTCCAGATTTCTGACTGCTGTGTACTTTTTGTGATATCTTACCTAACTACCATTCTTACTGTAAAAATAGAATAGTTTAGCTTCTACTACATCTTGATTTTTGCTGGCAGCATCAATCAAGATACATCTCCAAGGACCCCAAGTTGTGAGTGCATGAGCATTACTGATGTTACTTGGAATTACATCCATGCATAGCCAACAGCATAATGAAACTACAGATAGGTTTTTCAATGCACATTTTTCACTAAGCCCCCGTATCTTCCCCCCACTGTCTTCTGTAAAATAATGCTGTTAGTCCATGATTTCATAGGGTAGTCTGTGCATGGAAGTAAAGAACAAAGACTGGAAAAAAATTTCAAGTTGTGAAAAAAAGACCTAAAACAAGTGCAATCATAACTGTCTGTTATCAGGGCTCTAACAAAGGTTCATTTACGATGAACCACACTCAGATTTTGGAAGCAAGTATCACATTCTCAGCCAACTATTTGAGATTATGCTACAACATGAACCAGAGAAATAAATCTTCATCTTGAATAATACAAAACCTCTGCTGCAAACAGATAATAAATCAGTTAATTTTACATACCCTTTGTCCTTTGCATGCACATCGGCACCGTGCTGAAGCAGAAGCTGGACTATCCGAACTCTGTTGTAGCCTGCTGCTAGGTGTAAAGGAGTGGACTGTAAAAGAAAAGATGAAGAATGGGAGCCACATAAATTTTAACTCCTGCACTTTCTGCCACTGAAGTACTGTTAGTTTCTCTTACACATTGCATCAAGATAAGTTACAGTTCCCTTCTGTGATTAGCCAAATTAACAAATACACAGCACGTGCAGGCCCCTCCTCTTGTCAATCCAAAAAAATGTTCCTTAAGGTGGAGAAGAATACAGGTATTCTTTAAGGCAATAAGAACCTCCTAGTTAAAACTTAATTTAAATTATGGCCCACGTTTGGTTTGGTTGGGGATTTTTTGTTTGTTTCTTTTGGTTCTTTTTTTTTCTTTTGATGCCATAATTTTAGTTTTAAAATGCTACAGTTTGGGGTTTTTTTAACTCACAAGTAAATTTATACAGTTTAGGCTGCATACTCACTGGTTACAAGACTGCTTGTATGTACACTTGTTGCAACAAGTGCACAAGAAGCAGACTGCAGAACAAGAAATAACGCATTTATCCCAAAGCAGGAATGTTTGTCTTCAGCTCCTCACCAAAAAAGTAGCTATGTGTGTTCTGTACTGTGCTAAGACACAGAGCAAAGTGTATGCAGTTTGCAGTTTCTTGCAAAATACAGATCTGCAGCAGTAATGCACCTTGCTGCATAACAGAGCAATAACACCTTTCTCCATAGATAACTTGTATGAATTTTAACTGAAAGCTTTTGAGTTGACAACAGTAATTCCCCTTGAAGTTTATTTGAAAAAGATTTTTATTACAAAACAAATTTTGTGTGCCATTTCAGTCTGAAAGGACTGGTTTATTACACAAATGGGTAACACTGTTTCCTTCTTCCCAAGGCTGAGCAGCAGACGATTTTAAAGCAATCTTTGTTGCAATTTGTGGCATGCAACCAAACAATACAATTTTATTACAGTAATACCCCATACATAAACCAGCTTGAAACATGGGAAAATTTACATATCTCACAGTATTATGCCAAGTACAGATTTACTGTCAGCATTAAAACAGTGTTATACAGTATTACAAGTGAGACATCACATTTCACTATTATTTCCAGGAATACACATTTAGTATGTCCATAACTTGTAGTAGTATGTATTATATTTCATTAAAGTCTTAACACATTGCTACTTTGCTCCAGAAAGAGTAACTACTTTGGCACCTACCATGTGTCCTGTGTATCACAGTGAGGACACAGCTTGTACTATCAGAAATGATAGCACAGGGCATCTCTGAGAAAAACATCTGGATAACTCAGTTAATTTAGGGAAGCAGTTATGCAAGTTTCCATAAGACCCATCTTCAGAATTAGCTATACTCAAAATAAGGATCTCTAACATCCCTAACCCAAAGATCCCAAAGCATTTCCAAAGTACAGAATACCAACAGCAACAAAACATGTCCCACCTTTTAAGTATTTGCCCATTCAAATTGTTAGGATCTATTACTCTAAGAAGCTTCTACTACTGAATTAACAACGTACATTGATCCAGAAGGCATTACATTCTTTTTACATCTGCCCTGATTATAAAATAGCTGGCTTATGAATATCATAAACACTAATGAAAATGTGGATAACGATGATGACACTATTGATATTAGCAGAATACTTCAGTACTGTTTGTTCTGACAGTTGCCTTGGTTTGGTTACTAAATCAAGCTTTATCAATTGAATTAGTAACTCAGAAAACCTGAAAGGAATTTGAAATGGGCTGCAGAAAAGTAAGTCTATTAAAAGGTCTAAATGCCAGAAGGAACTGGAGCAAGCACTAAAAATTTGGACCACTTCAGGATCCTTTAATCTCACTATGATTGAACTACATCCATTCTTGTCTGTATGCCACTTCTAAAACAATGATGGCAGACTTCCAAAATGATGTTTTACTCATATTAAACATTATTAACAGAGATGTTCTCAATAAAGATACATCAACCCCAGAGTCTTGTTCATTCCTTAAAATTAAAAGAAAAACTATTATGACCCAAGCTGGGACTGGGCACTTTGTATTTCTAGGATTAGTAGACCTGCACTTGCCAAATAACTTCATAAGAGAAGGAACTCAAAACATTTCAAGTTTATAGTTGCAAGACAACATAAGTGAAGGAAAACAGTGTCATACCAAATCTTCAGACAGCTTATATCCCTGCCTTTCAGAAAGGTAAGCTACTTTCTTCTCCTTGGGCAAGGCCACACAGACAGCCCAGTCCCACGAATGAACACAGCATTCCATGTCTTCCCCAACACACCAGCAGTATTTAGCTGCAGCCAAGCACCTGACATCTGGCCTTCTGATCCACAGCAACTTCAGTGAAGCTGCATCCCATGCTGTGGCTGCCTCTCTAAATAAGAGTCAACTGATGCTCCCTGTAATCATCCCTGGAGATGGAGCTGAGATCTCCATTGGTCTGCATGCTTGACTCTGCAACTGCAAACCATGTATCCCAGAGGAACACTCAGTGCTGGAGAGGAAGGGACTTAGAGGGCCACAGAAACCACTTGACTGATGGGCAAGGAGAAGTGAACACACACACATAGGTGTGCAGAAGCAGTGATCCTGGAGGACTGCTCCTCCAGTATCCACAAGCCAACATTGCCAGTTGCTCATCGGTTTGGCTAAAAGGCTCTTATAAATGCTGTCCTTACATGTGCTTCAGGAAGGAGAAAGCAGGAAGGTCCTGCCTTCATGATTTTTTTAAAAACTGCTTTTCCTTTCTCATAAGAAAGTGAATTCATTAATATTATAGTTAACAGTTAAAAATACTAATCTGGAGTTACAAGCTTGTATGCTAATTACAGAACCTTGGTACCTAAAAGATAATGTTGTGCAACATGAACTACTCATTATATGCAATTATGAGCCCTAAAAAAACCAACAACAACAAAAACAAAAACAACAACAACAAGTGAATGATGGCAGCAAAGACTGACTTTTAAAATTAACATGCAATTTAAAGAGCATCAAAGAAGTAGAAACTATCTATCACAAAAAGCAGTATTATATACTGCACCTGCAAGGTATATCAAACAAATTACTTTGTATTAAGAAAAGAGATTTATTTAAGCTATCAATTAACCCTTCCTCCCATATCTTGCAATACTTGGCATGACTTACTAACAAAAATCCCTAGAGGGCACTTACCTTCCAAGACTCACAGTCACAGTTACCAAGCCAATCACACTGTCTTGCTTGCTAGTTTAATTAAAAAGAGCATAACTCCATTTTTATTAAGTAAAGTAGACCCTCATGCAAGATGCTCACATTACTTGAAAGTTTTATGGCAGCTGTAATTGAGTCAAAGCAGGTACTGTGCATTTCAAGGAACATCACTGTACACAGGATGTCAACCCATATACCTACGATTTATATTACCTACGATTTATATTAAAGCAGGTATTTTTGCTTGCAGTCTTTTTGATAATGTGTTGCCTGGCAATACAAAATATGCACTTTTTAGGTTTAAAAAAATGAATATACAGCAGTTTGATAGTATTTTCAGTGAGACTTAGGTATTTTCACACAGTTTCATTACCAACAGCTGATTTGTCAACCCCTGTTTAAGGTCAGCCACCTTGGACTTGCTGTCCCCTGCTCACGGGCCTCAAACAGCAAGGGCCCTGAGGAATCTCCAGCACTGCAGGCTGCTGAGCAGCTTCTACTGAAATCTGGAAATTGGTTTCAACAAATTGCCCACAGGCAATGTGGGAGTGCTGCCTCCAAGTATCATCCGCTTCCCTCCCTTATCTTGCTAAAGAGTCTTCAGCAGCTCTTAGATGGTAACGCTACCACTGCCTCTGAACGCTTCATTTTCAGATTCAAATTGCACATTTTAAGGGCAACTTTAAACCAAGGGATCTTATGTAATGATCTTACATTATGCATTATCTGCATGATTAATAACAGCTGCAGGAACTGTTGTAAGAACTAATATTCCCTGTCCTTGCTTCCAACTACCGAATCTTTATATAATGCTATCTGATAATGATCTTAATCAATGCATTTCTCTCATTCTCAAGTTGCCAACCAGAAGGCTATTAAAATCAACAAACAACAATCTTATTACATATATGATGTCTCATCATACATCTTATTTACAACACTACATAGTCATTTAGAATTAAATAAATTAATTTAACCTTCTACAAGAAGGACATTCTTATAATAAAGAGGCAATGCCCTGATTTTGAGAGCAAGTTCAGGCCTTGACATATTATGACTACTCTCACGCTCAGATGGTCCCCACAGGGATATGCACCAGTAAGTATGGCTCTTACACAAATAGGCAAACAAGTAACACTTGGAAAAAATATCTAAGGACATTTGTATGCTTATTGTTAACTCTTCTACAACACCATGCTGACAAAGGACATTTAAAAAAGAAAAAAAAAAGAGGGAGAAGGAGGAATTTTAAAATGTTTTATGTAGACTTTAATATATGTGACTTTTTTTACCATGTTCATAATTATCTTCAGGTTTGGTAGATTTGGAAATTGCAGGTATGCAGCAAACTCCCATTTAACGTAGGTCAAACAAAACTTTTATTCTAATCAGACCATACTGCCCGTAGAGAACAGTAGCAATAAAAGTATCCTAAAGCATTTCTAGTTTGTCTTACAAACTCCCTTCAGAGGAGTGTTTCACCTTCTTTGAATGAAGGGAAGAGCAGAGAGGTTTCTAATTGTAGAAGGGACCTTCATTTCAGTTTTATACAAAAGTGTTTTGAAAGATGTCCTGACTCCTCGTAAGGCAAACAACTCTCTCTTCACTATGTTAGAATTTATGACAGAATCTTTCTTTTTAATCACAATAGTCTGTGCTTGATGCTGCTCTCTTACAGACATCTCTAAAATGAACTGCATCAATCATGAGGGTACACCAGGAAGACATTCCGGATGCAAGCAGAGTACCTCTTGTCACCACTTTATCATTCTGATTAATGGGGTAAGAAAACAAGTTGCAACAACATCGCAATCTTGCAGACACATTCCTGAACTTTTCCACTGTGGAAGTGATCAGGCTTCTCAGATACCAACTTGCATTCTAATTTTAAACAGTATACCCATCTTACACCTTTGTTTTTAAATGCAGTTCTAAGTTTTCTTGGGAAATACCTCATTGACATTTGTTTGTATGGTGCCAAGCCTGGGTTTATATACAAAATATTTTCTTCTGGAAACACATATTTCAAATAACTCAAAATAATTATTTTATATTCATGCTACGATGCTCTTTCTTACACACCAAGTACTACAGAAACAAAGGTCCCTCACCCTGGCTGAAGATTCATGTTCTTAATAAGCAAGAAAGGGCCTGTGCTGTTCACCACTCACACAGCTTGTCAACTTCAGCCAGCCAGATCGTGCAGCTTCCTTGGTCATTTTATAGCAGCACTAAGCTATTTAAATTCATGGTTGACAATTATGCTTTAGGGACAAACTTAATAGATGCTGCTCCAGGAAAACTAGTAATGTTGGACTGCTGACTGTAGATGAGCTAGCTACAACTCCAGAGATAAATAAGCACAGGGATGAAGAGCTTAAACTACTTATCTAAAAAATCCTAAAACAAACAAGTAAACAAAACAAAAACCCCTACAAACAAACAAAATTCCTAAAGATAAGGATTATGAAATGCTTAAGGACATTTCTCACTCTGCTGTTTCCAGTGATAACTCCACTGCTTCATCTTAAGAACACAGCCAGTAGTACTTAATTAGACAGACAAACAGGACAGGCTTAGTACAGTAAAATTCAGGAAAACATCATGTCACAAATTTAACAGACAGTGCTTCCTAACAGCTAATGCCAGGGAAAATGAACTGAACAGCTCACCAATTCAGAATCTGCAAGTCACACGGTATCTTTATTTAGCACTCTGGTATATCAAATGATCCTTTAGCAGGTGTAGGGGTAGTGGTGGTAAGGAACCAACTGTTTTGAGCTGTAAACCAGCAAAGACAAAACCAGCTTGATTTCACAGATACAGTAGTGCTAGGGCAGAGCATCATTGGGCAAAAATGTTCATAAACCACAGGAAATTATATGAGTTAAAAAAAACAGAAAGAGAAGACCGAAAATACTGCAAACATACTGACAGAATAAGCCCTCATTTGGAAAAGGTTTACTTGGGTAAAGACCAGGACTCTTCTACTCCTCATATCCAGTGAGTATTCAACTCTATTTCTTCACAGGGGGCTGTACTGTCCACACTATTGACTACTAAATGTTTCTTTAGTAGATCTGACCTTTGAGAGACAACACAATTTTCTGACTCCACGTCTGAATCTCTAAGACTGTGTGACAAGAGTTAGCATCAGTTCCGCACATTAACATAGTGACCCTGTTGTACTGCAAGTTGGACTAAGTGTTGACAAATAAGGGGGCAGGAGATTTATCACAGAAGAGCTTTTTTAATCACCTACATACCTGGGGTAGGGAAGGACAAACAGGATGACAAGCATAATTTTGCAGAAGGGTAGACAAAGAAATAACTGGAGTGTCTCTGTCTCAAGGCTAAAAGAAGGCAGAACAGTAAATAAGTGGTTTTACTTTTCTGCTCAGGAACTCCTGGTAGCGTATAGTGCCACCAAGCAAAAGAGGGTAAAGGGCAAAGATGTCTTTCCTAACAGGAGAGAAAACATGCAAGCATTGCAGGACCACACAACAAAAGAAAGTTTCATCTGCAGAGGCAAACTTAAGGTGCATGTTTGAAGATGACCACGAAAAAACCCTTACTAAATTCCAGAAGAAAAACCCTGTCTCCTTCAACCAGCAGGTTTCTTCAGACGATGACACTTGACTCGCAAAATCATAGAGATTATTATATTTACACCAGGATGGCAGATCCTTAATCCATGTAGATAGCTCTGGAAGTTATTCTCTTAACAGTAGCTATATAAAAAAAAGACAATAACTCAAATTCATTATTTCAGAGAAAAGGAAACAAAATCAAACCTGAAAGAGCATCATAACTTCCCAAATATTAATGAGGAAGCTTAGTTCCCTAACAGCTCCATACCAAGGTGCTGCCATTACTTTCAGATGCATCCAGAAGGACAGACTAAGAGGGAAATTGTAAAGGGCTAGGAGAGACACTTAAATCTTTAAATGAGAACACTGTTGATCTCTGAGGGATTTTAATAACAGCAGGTCCCGTAAAAACAGCAGGTCCTTGACATCTTCCTAAACAAGAATTAAAATGCAACACCTCCTCCCTCTCCTGAAACTCTTCTGTACTTGCACGTATCTCGACCTACCACCCATTTGGCAAAATAGTTCCACAGAGGATGTGTCAAAAAAGCTGAGCAAACTCCCTCACAAAACCACAGTACACTCAGAAAACTGACCCTTACAAGAATCTCTTCCATTTCTACATGCAAATGATGAACGTTTAGCTGGGGATGGAACTGCAATACAAAAAATTCTGGAGCTTCCAACATGAAGTAGCATTTGTAGTTTTCCCAGATTCAGAAGCACAGAATACACCTCTGGCAGCACTCAATGACACAAGGGGACGAACTTTGAGATGGATTATCAGAGAAGCAGAGGAGTATGCACTGTTTCTTTGGTGATAGATGCTGACAGCTGAGGGAATAGTGGCTTACTGAGCTACAGAGAGAAGTTACAGTAAATATCTACTCTCTTCTCCTAAAGGAATGTTGCTGATGTTATTTAACACTGACGGAGATGTATGCTGCCTTGAAAGACATGGCAGAACACTCCACTGAAACTACTTAGAGTATCATTGTGTCCAGCATGGCCATTTTTGTTGCTTCTTTTCATCACCTAGAATCTGTCAGAAATTCAAGTCTGAGGTGAGGCACTGAGGCACGACTGGCTCTTGCTGAGGCCAAGGTGAGAAGAAGAAACTGGCCCAGCGAGGTTAACTAAAGTCATGAGAGGGTATTCAAACCTCTACTAGTCCAAAGAGCAGCTAGTAACATCTGCCAGCCAGAGAAAAAAACTCGTCTGGGCTGGTGGACTGAGAACACAGGCACACAGGATTTTCTCATGGCAACAGCTGGAACTTCTTATTTGTTAAATTGCACACTGGAAGCTGTGATTCAAGTTTAGTGCACAGGGAAGAACAGATGCTACTCCTGCTGGTCTGAGCAATGAGACCCAGAGAGTGAAGTTTCTGCAGTTTTTGAAAGCACCTTAGTGCCAGCCAGCACAGTCTGCAGCCCAAGTCTCAGCCCATCAATCTTGTCAAACTGCAAGCTGCAAAATGCTTATCAGTCCAGGAGAGCAAGATGAGACAACTTTCTCTCCTCTTCCAGCACCAATACATATATTTTTAGCCGTGCTGTCAGCCAGGGTCAGAAGCCTTAGAATCCTGTGCTTTAATTATTTGTTCAGGCTGCTGTTCCCGCTTTTTAAGGAAATATTTTTGGTTTGTTCTGGCAGCACAAAACAAGTGTTAACAAGAGGTTCCTGTCCAAACAGTCATGCCAGATAACTGGGGAAGGCCTGCATACCAGTGTCAAAGCAATCTGAAGAAGATGCACACTGGAACACCAGGGAACCAAAACTGCTGCGTCTTTTGCTGTTGCAGTCTCTTTCTACTTGCTATCATAATCTTCATAGAGTCACAGAATATCCTGAGTTGGAAGGTACCCATAAGGATGATCAAGTCCAATTCTTAGCCCTGCACAGGACAGCCTCAAGAGTCACAACCACGTGCCTGAGAGCATTATCCAAACACTTCTTGAACTCTGTCAGGCTTGGTGCTGTGATCACTTCTCTGGGGAGCCTGCTCCAGTGCCCAATCACTCTCTGGGTGAAGAACCCTTTCCTAATATCCAACGTAAACCTCCCCTGACACAACTTCAGGCCATTCCCTTGGGTCACCACAGAGAAGAGATCAGTGTCTGCCCTTTCTCTTCCCCTCATGAGGAAGTTGTAGACTGCAATGAACTCTCCCCTCAGTCTCCTCTTCTCCAGGCTGAACAGACCAAGTGACCTCAGTCGCTCCTTGTAAGGCTTCCCCTCAAGGTTCTTCACCATCCTCACTGTCCTCCTTTGGATATTAATAACTTAATATCTTTCTTATATTGTGGTGCCCAGAACTGCCACAATATTCAAGGTGAGGCCGCCCCAGTGCAGAGCAGAGCAGGACAATCACCTCCCTCGACCGGCTGGTGATGCTTTTCCCGATGCCCCCAGGACACAGTTCGCCCTCCTGGCTGCCAGGGCACTGCTGGCTCATATTCCACTTGCCATCAACCAGGACTGCAGGTCCCTTTCCATGGCACTGCTTTCCAGCATCTCATTCCCCAGTGGGTATGTACATCAACCTTTTTCCGACTACAGTTGACTAACAATCTTTTATTTCCCTTTTCTTTTTACATATTTTATTATTTTTACCACTTCTCCCATTCCATCTTTATATATTTACTTTGCTTTGCCTCCTTCCCCTTCCAGCTAGAAACTTTACGGGCTTTAGTTTGTAAGATTTTCACATAATTATGAAAGAAAAGCTTCTTGGAATACAATAATTTGACCATTCTCTTTACTAACATGAATTCCAATCAGCATTTCACTCATTTTATTGAAACAGGGGTCAGAATGAACTCTGTTAAGAACAACACTTGCAAATTGATTGCGTTTCAGCTCCAGTGCTCTGTATAAAATAAGTATTTATACCTCGTAATTTGGAATCAAATTAAAACATTAAATATAAAGTAATTCATAAAATTAAATACACAAAACGTTCCTATTGCATTACAGTGATAATTTACAAATTTTAGAATTTAATGCCTTTATAATCCAGTCAAACAGACTTCACTGTTCCTTTGAAGAGAAGCCTTGCAAATACAGGAAAAAAGGCAGAGAATTTATCTTGTACTTCCAATTGAAAAGTTATGGTTATTAGAACATGAATATTCTAAAGAATTTAATCTGTAAGAAATAAGTTTCTTTTATAAGTAGACATATATTACTTGGAAAAGACTAATCAAATCACTTCAATTTTCTTGTTCATCAATGACACATCCATCATCAATTACAATGCCCTATTTTGGCATTTTCCTTCTCTTTTATCATTCATCTGCTGCCTCCTCAGTCAACTTAAACAATACTTTTAGAAATGGTTATATAAATACACCTCTTCTTGCACGTAAGTATTTGCAGTTCTTTTCATTTAGAACTAAATTGATGACTCTAAATTATCCATACAACCTCTAAAGTCAATGATGGGTTTGTATGAGCAAGTGATAACTGATGTGCTGAGAGAAATCAGAGTCAGCAAGAGTACAAGACACAAGGGCTTTGGGTAACTTAGGAGGTGAAAAATGTTTGGATGCTATCAGTGCCTATTCTACAAAGAAGGTGCCTAGGGAGGCCACAAGGGTAAATGCAACTACATTGCTGGTACCAAGTGACACCTGATGCAAAACCTTGCAGTTGGAGTTGTCTTTAATAGTAGCTATAACACACTCAGACTCATCTACAGGGGAAATGCCTGCTAAAATAATCCAGCATGATGCACTAACCTTCAGAAAGTGATGCTGTGGAAAAAATGGCAAGATTTTTTAACAATAAGCTAAGAGTGGTAGGTAAGAGAATTATGTCCTTGCAGACAGCATAAAAACTACTAACAAAAGCAACACTGGAAATGCCGTGCTAATGCATACCTTCTGTTGGGAAGGGCTGATATAGTGAAGGAAGCCAGCATGACCAACAGCAAGTTGAAAGAGTTTACTAGAATTAAGAAGACATTATTCAAAAAGCTGAATTTACAAGCTGAAGAAAATAACAAGGATCACAAATTCCAGCAGTTTAGAGGTAGAAATACAAGTAGACAGGCAAAAACAGTTTAAGTTGTAACTGGTGAAAGAATTCAGACCAACCATACTTCTTGCAACCCACTAGGAGCACAAAGTGCACCAGCCAGTCCAGTGTGGCAAGGTGATGCTAGGTCAAGAAATGGAGTTCTTACAGGTGAGAAGACATTGTGAAGAACTAAAGGAACTCTTTGCATGATATACATCTTAGAGGAAACAATAACTCATACCAGGATCCTGGTGAGTGAGCATGTGCATATTGGGGAGCATAGGGAAGCTTGGCAAAGGATTTGTCTGAAACTAGCGCCATGGTCTAGTAACCACGGCGGTAGTGAATCAAGGGATGGACTTGAAGATCTCAGAGGTCCTTTCCAACTTGGCTGATTCTATGAAATCCTTGCCAATGGTTTATATGAAAGATGATGTTAGGTCATCTTCCAGAGATGGGAAACAGTGTACAACTAAATGATAGATGCCACAACAGAGGAAGGCCACAAAGTACTTTAATATCACATTCAAAAGTGAAAAGCAACATGAAAGCAGAACAGTTTACTTCTCAGTACTTCTCATGTTCACACAGAGGGATTTTGAGAGAGAAGTGACACCAAGCATAGAAATAGCACCTACAGTATTCACTATAGTCAACCATATACAGAAGTCAAATGCATACAGTCCATGGACATTTCAACTCAAAACATAATCTCAGCAAGCTCTGTGAAGGGAAGGGCTCCACTCTCAAGATCGCAGTAGAAGAAACATCATCAGTACTCAAATTCTGGGTGCTCAGAGTCAAATCTAGAGCACAGCTTTGAATTAATGTACATAAAATATTATGTGGCAGCTCTGCCCAAGTCTGGCAGTTTGACTTGTTTTCTCTTGACAGTAGATGGATAATAGCATAATGCAAGAAGTCATCTCCTGTGTGAAGCTAATCATCAAGGGGAAAACAGTTCATGAATAAAAAAACCCCATACCTTCAAAACATTTGAAGGCTGCCTGAGGAGCACACTGATTAAGATCTAAAACATAAGATTTCCTGAATTTTACAGAACAATACAAAGAGAATGACTACAGAGAAAATTTCTTTTCAGTCCTTCAGCGCACAATTTCTGTTTGTGGACACGACAGACTATACTTCAAATAACAGGTGAAAGGATACTCACTGAAATGTCTGGGGGAAAATGTTTAAGATCTCATAACAGAAACTTAGAGCAGATGGATCAGTTTTACATTTTATTCAAAAGGTATCATCTTTGGCCATAGAGGGTTTTAAGTGACACCAGGGATAGAAATTCAGCCAAGTTATCTATACTTTACAAAGTCTGCAGAGGGATTATTGTGTTACCCACTCTGACCACACTTGGCTGATGAAATAAGATGGGATCACAGCATAAGAAAGTGCATAAATTGTCACTATTTCTAAGATGCATGAAACCTGGGAACTATCTTTTTTTTTAATAAACAAAATAGTGTTTTAAATGCAAAATACAGTTGTGGCCATTTTTGAATGTTCTTTTATATGTATACTGCATTGGGCACTTCTGCACCAGGTACAACTCAAACATTATAGCACTTGTTTTGTAATCTCTTTGTAATGTTGGAAATGTCATCTTTTTTTATAGTGCACTATTAACTAAATCCAGAAAATACCTTTAATTTTGCATGCAGAATTTGATTTAAAATATTTAACCCAGCCTAGTGAAACATGTGTCTGCCCTTAGCAGGGGTGTTGGAACTAGATGATCTTTAAGGTTGCTTCCAACTCAGGATATTCTGTGATTCTATTTATCAATCTACACACTCATGAAACACATACAAGATCAGTGCCAGCAAAGACCTCAGTGTGTATAAGCCATCAGCCAGAGCCAGCTTTACACTAGCAAACATCAGCTAACAGAGTACGTGGTTATTGCTTATTTCAATAACTGCAGTTCCACAGCACTGTAATCACGCATCATGAATCTTCCGGTTAATATTTGCAGGACCACAAATAAAGAACCCAAAATCTGCACATTTCCCACCCACAAAAACAGTTTCATACCACTTCATCAAAACCGAGCTGACATTTATGCTAGTAAGCAGCAAGTGAGCAGATTTAGCAAGGGCTTGCCCATCAAGTTATTATGAAATAACTGTTTTGGATTTGTGGAGTTGTCTTTTTTCTGAAATAAAATGACATTTTTTAATTAAATGATTTTTTATACTTTCATTTTATTAGATGAATCAAGGAGAAAGTACTCATTCTGAACCAAGAATCCACAGTCAACTGTTATTCTGTATGATGTATGATTCCATTGCTCCTCTCCTTTGCACTAGTTATTTTTTTGTTGTGGATATACCTTGAGAGTAGACTATATTAACACACCACACAAACAATGTATACCAGCAGAAAAAGTACACAAAATTCTGAGGAAGATGAAACATAGATTGTGACAATAAATATTACATGTGACAAAAAAACCCAAACACACATGTACAGTCCATACTGAGATTCAGACATACCCTTAGGCATGACAAAAAAGGTTTTGCATTAGGTATCTGCTCACAAGTCTTTTGCTCAAATATGCAGCTTTCATCTGTAGAAACGTATATTTTCACAACATTCAAACAGCACCTTTTATTGTACGTGAAATAATTTCTTCCAAAATATATTCCGTACTCATCTGAATATAATCTCTATGACATAGATCTACAGACCAAACAGACCTATATGTTTATGTAGTATTAGTTTTCATTTCTACCTGTAGCACAAGAAGAATGCACGCAATTGTAAAGGTTTACAGTTTCACTAGCACACAATGTGTTCACGTCTTGCAGTACATAGCATTTGTCTTCAGTCCTCAGCTCCTAAAGCCAAGATGATTACAAGAGAATCTAAACCTCTGCCCAGGTCTGTAGGTTTAATAACTGTAAAGGAAAATGTGGATCAATTGTTCCATAAAGACTCAGAAAGTGGAAGGTATACCAATTTTCTTTCAACCTGCAGGATTTTTCATGAAAATGGCTGCGAACAACGAGAATTCTGGAACAGGGGCTGGCAAATTCACTTAGCAGCAGCAAACTGGAAACTCCCTAGTAAGAGGAGACATAACTCACCCGATCTTGTTAGAATTCAATTTCTGTTTATCAGCCCTTTGTTTACAGGCTGATCTCTCAATAGAGAGAAAAAAGGAGAGGAAGCACGAGAAGGACTGTGCAATTCCATTCAACAAAATGTTACTTGGTATCGGAGATGTGCCATAGCAAAAGCTGAGGGGTACTTCGTCCTCTTCACAAAACACACACATGCAAGACTTTTTGCACTGGTTACTTCAGGTCAAGGATGCTGGTACTCAGCACTGCATTGCAGACCTTCTCAGAGTTGGACTTCTTACAGTTGGACTTCTGTGCCCTGCGTCAATGAACCTGAATCATGTCATGCATGAGAAAAATAAACATCTCTACGGCAAGCAGGAATGGTCTGAAGAAACAACCTCACCCATACCCAAGAGACAAGTATGCCTCCTATGACTTACAAAGCTTAATGAAAAGGACTGATCCTGATATTCCGGATCCAGGGTTGTCTACAGCTGGTTTGGAAAGGCATGACAACAAAGGCATTGCAGAGGCATAATACCAAGTAAGTAAGGACTGGTACTGGGAGGTGTTAATGACTGAAAACTGCTAATAAACAAAGAAAGGGGCACTACAAGTCAGAAGACCAAGTGAAATTAGGTGAAGCAGGACCACACGCACGCTAGAAATGGCCTTTTAATTAATAAGTTGTTAGTTTTCTTTCATGGGATCACTACCTTATCCACAGTGTTGGATGGTCCTGTGCTTGAGGTGCATTGTTTGCAGGATCCCTGATTCACTTGTTGCAGAAATTTCTACATTCCTAGTTTCTGAGGAGTGAGGTAGTGAGGGAAAGTGCAAGAAAAAAGATGATGTAGCTGTGGAGGAATTGCATTCTGTGCTGCCTTCTGGTAGTAATTCCTGCCTCAAGATGAACTAATACCCAAGACCAAGCTATCACAGGTAATGCTATTGTATTTTCTGTTTTTCATATGGTTGATCCAAAATGTAAACAACAAAATGCAGCTGCAACAAATCAATGGAAACTTCGAAGTAAAGTATGAAGCATGTATTTCATTTTTCAGAATAATAATTTTTTTATGCTCCAAAGAGCTCAAAATATCAGATATTTGCACTGCTTCACGAGATGAACCTTGAAAAGAGGACCAAACAAACTGGTTTTTTGAGTAACAACTGGAGCAGTTGGGTTCTCTTGCAAGAAGAAAAGATTTTATTCAACTGACACCTGAGTACTTTAGTGCCAGCATGATCTGAGCATGTGTAATGCAGTACAGGCACAGCATATTATATACCAGCAAAAATCCAACTTCAAAACAAAACCCCAACCTCCTATTGCTAATAGCTACCATGTCAGCTGGTAGTTCACTTTGGAAAGCTATCAAGAGTAATGTGGGAAGACTTGTCTTGTAGAAAAGGGTTCTCATCTGAATTGCTAAACCCAATGCTTCCTTATTAGCTCAGATGCTTCTGCATTTTTAAAATGGAGGCAACATCAATTTCTTCCTGAAACACCTTTCAAGTGTTCACAACAGCTTTCCAAAGGAAATGAGGGAGCTAAGAGCTTCTACTCAACCTGCAACCATGACATATTCGATTTTAAACCTGTCTCTTGCCTACTGAATTAGGTAAGCAGTGACTGTTGTAAAAAGTCAGAAATGCAGCTCCTATGACAAAATAATACAGCTTTAGTTTCCAGCAGTAGAAACAAACCTGGTGATTTAAAATAGTCAAAAAACAGGTTTTGAAAATCCACTCAGAATTGAGTCTTGAAAAAGACATCCCCAGAGAAAAATATTTGAGGGAAAATAACAGGGGCTGTAAAGCCTATATACCTTTACATAGATAGACACATAAATAGGTCCCTTGGCTTTTTAACACTATGAAATTCAGTACCATCTTTAACACTATAGCCTGTGTTTGAAAAGTCACTACTTCTATAGATTATGTAAAGACCAAAAAGTCCACCAGAGCTCACAGGCAGGACACTGAAATTTCCAACCCATCAGGAATACACAGGTGCCATGCATTTTGTGTAAGTTCTGCTTTGACAGAGCAAATACTCTGCGAAGCAACGTGAACAAAAGTGATGTAACACACCAATTTTGCAATACACCACCACATCCTAACAATCCTGTGAGTTTTCAGTCTCTTGTTTAAAAAAAGAAAATCAAAGCAAGACTGTCATGAAAAAATATAATAATATTTCAGCTAAAGCCTTGCTTTTTAAAAAGCAAATAGGACAATTTCAAAAGAACAGTTTTTGTGAAATTTTAGCTTTGTATAATACTCATTTACACACACTGTACTATATATAGCTCAGCACTTGTGCACTATTATTTGTGCCCTCACATATATTCAACAGGTATATAAGCCAGTTCTTACTCAAAAACTCAATCATTACCCAGCTCAATGAAATCACTGTTCCTGAGATACTATTGTTGATTTTCCTTGGTCTTCAAAACAAACCCCCACAAATTACCTAGATCCTCAGTACGCAGGAATGCTGTAGCTGACAAATAAAATTGCTCTTTGTTTTGCACACACTCCTTCATTTTTCACGCCAGAAAATAATTGCAAGAGTAGACAGAGAAGAAATCCCCTCGTCAGACAACATCTCAGGAGGTTCAGTAATGTGAGCATTTCTACAGTGCCCATAATCTATCTGAACAGTGACTTGGAGGGGAAGAAGGAAGTTCAGTTTTCATTCCTATTCATCTTTGACCTCTATGCTAAATAAACACATGGAGCAATGGTTATGTGCACCAGCTGTAACTCTTTTAGCAGCAAGGAACCCTGTCCAATAGGAATCAGACTCTGGCTGTCAATACTTTTAAAAAAGGCTACAAGCAGCACCTAGAATGCAGTAAGTCTTTTTTATTTCCATCCTGAGCTGATTTCAAACCAGCAAGATACTGTCAGAATTTTCCACCTCTCTTACCTGTTCTATGAAGCACAACCTCACAGCACATGTGATATTTGATAAATCCAGAACTCCAGATGTTGGTATACATGGGACACAGAAAAAAATCCCCAGGGGGTGGGGGAGGGAGGGGAAAAAAGGTAAACTACATTTAATTGCACCTAAAGTACGAAAAAGCCCCTACCACCACCTGCTAATACAGAAAAACTGTACTGGAACTCAATTTCTTCACCTACAAAGCTAAATGTTTCACAACAGTGCTGGACATCTCAGAAAACCAAGGAATGCACAAACTGGAGAAGGAGTTTGTGGGTATAGCTGTGCTGCAGAGTAAGCATGATGCTGAGAATCTCAGGCCAATCCGCAGCGTCTGCACTTCCTGGCCCTGACAGCTGCATTAATTCTGTGGCCCTACAGTGTCCTAAGTTTGAGGCTTGAATACTCAGAGGATCTTCAAAAAATAATTACAAAAAGCATCAAGGAATGCAAAAAGCTACTTCCAAAACAGAAAATTCTCAGCTAGTGTGAATCACTATAGGTCAACTAGAGGCAGCTACACCAGCAGAGACTCATTTACAAGAATGCTGTGCTGTAGGCCGAAAGGTTCCCTTAATTTGCAGCACAGCTTAAAATGATTAAACACTAAGTGATCTTGCACTAGCACAGGACCTGAAAGCTTTGGTTTAGAAATTAAATACTTAACAGTTATATACCACACTTGCTACAGAGCGTCACTTCACCTTCCACAGCTTGTACACATATGGTGGGGGAAAAAATACATCTGGTGGACATAATTTTAAAAAAGCTAATTAATATCAATGGCAAGCCATCTTAAAAGGAGTTTCAATAACCAGTGCATTTAGCAACAACCAAACACAAAACCACATTTTCAGAGTGTCCATACTCACGAGCTTTAACTGCAATATGCTTTCTAAGCTTTGGGCATAAATTTTTAAACTAATTCAGAGGCTGCAATAATACATAAATATTTTCTGCTAGCTTAATATGAATTTTAAAAGCTTCATTTTTTTTCTAATTTTTAATTTAAAATGAGAAATATTCAAGAAAACATCTGCAAGGGCTTATCCCTCACACTATTGACAGAAGTCATAACTCTGCATTTGGCCTTAGATCAATAGTGATAGGGACTCAATTACTCAGTAACACACTGCTGTATTCCACCACATTTAATTATAACACAGTGCACTATTAACACCTAAACACACTCTTATTTGAATGTCAAAGTCTTTAAAAAAAGAAATTGAACAAATATGGGCAATATGTTTAATCTTATAACATAGGAAGTGTTTTATCAGTTCCAATACTGCTAAACTAAAAAAAGCCCTTGTTCATTTGCCCGGCCTCAAATCATAAAATTAATTGTTTTCCAAACCTGAGAGATGTATAAACTTTCAATGAGTGATAAGTGTAAACAAGCAAAAAACGGGCTGGGTTTCCTGTCACGTAGTATGTATCATAGGCATTACAACTGAGAAAACATTTTAATATGTGAAAAAAACAGGAATTTCTGTACAATGGAGCTGTATTTTTTATATTCAGCAACAATGTACTTTTTAATCAAAAGGAAGCATAAACTGGCCTATCTTCATTGATTTCAGTGGAACTTAGCTGTTCCACAACAACTCCAGAATGGGCAGAGGTTTATATTATGCTTGAACATGCTTCACCAAAATAAAGAAAACTATAAAAGAAAACACTCCTATGCTTTTCTCTCCAAAAGTGAGAGGTACTGTTACATGTGAGAGACTTGTTTAACAGATGACTATTAAGAATATTCTGGTGCACAGTAAAAAAAAAAATAAAAATAACCAACATTTGTAAATCCAACAGTCTAGACAGACTATCATCTTGATGTCTAAAACATCAAAAATCATAGGATCTGCTTCTCACTCCGTATGTTCTTTCCTCCTCCAGTTTCAACATAATCCTTAATTTAACTCATTCAAACATCCCTGCCAGAGAAAGTCAACTCAATACCGTCAAATTTAAGAAAATGCAGAAGGTGTTAAGCATAGCAATATAGTACTAGTCTATGTGGCAGGGCATTAGGAGCAAAGCCGAATATCAACCACCTCACTCAATGTTCAAATACAAGCAATAACTTTCCTTCCTTAGTTATTTTATTTATCTGAAACAGTATATTTTCATTTTCTTAGAAAAGGTCTTAAAGTTTCATTTTACATGTACACCAGGGTTTGACATTTAAAAGACACACACAGAATCCATGTCTGCTGACTGTCACAACTGCCCGTGTCAAGTATAACAGCATTTAATTTTACAGTGCAAAGGCATCGCAGGTTTTTCCCTCATACACTCTCTTGGTTTATACACCTATGCTTACCAATATGCTTAAATTGGTCTTTCTTGAACAACTGAAACACGAAGCAGGCATTAACTTACCTTACGCCCATCACTTGCATGGCAGTTCACATTTAAAGGAGTCAGTAAAGCCATCAGTTTTTCTTCATTACCACTCCTGTAAATGGAGAAGAGAAGATTGTGGAAAAGGGGGGGAAAAAAGGACAGAGTTCTTTGATATCCTGATCCTTAGCAGGTATTTTGCAAAGTATAACATATTGAAATTTGTACTCTGCCAGGGAGAATGTCAGATGGCTAAAGAATCTTCCGAACATTTCAAAACCAAGGGTAAATACTGAAAAGAATGCTAAATTTGCAATTAAATGTATTACAAAAGATCACGCACAAACACCTCGATTTCTCTCCTTAGCCTCATTTTATATTTTCTTTATGTAATTTTACAGATCCTCTGAAAGCCATTTGCTGAAATAAATGTTCTGGATTTAACATATTTTCATAGCATATGGCCCATAACATTTGAAACAACTACATACCAATACCCAGCAGTTTTTCAGAAGGGTTAACAGTCTATATAAAATGGTCTTGTGCAGTCAGAAGGAAAGATGAAAAGCACGTTTGTAATATATGACTGAACTTTACACCTTTTGTATAGGCTTCCATATGCTCTGTTCTGATAAAGCTTATTTTCAAAATACATCCTATGGCAGCAGTAAAAACCAAAAGAAAAGAAATATTCCAATATTTAAATTGCCCCTAAAAAGAACAGTCACAAAACGATAAAGAGGATTTAAGCAGCTTAAAGCAAAAACTCAATATTAACCTTCTAACCACCATAGTGGGGGATTTCAATTACATAAACAGGCTTTTATATTTGTACCAGACTGTAAAGTCTGAAGAGATTTATGCTAATGAAGTGGCTTGCTTGCATCATTTCATGGAAAGGCAATGACAAAACATTACTATTTTAAAAATCCCTTTTCCTCGCCTGTTTCCACCCCCAAAATATGCTTTATATTCTAAGCAGCACTCACCTAGCAGCTTCCAGGAGTTCGTCCTTCTTGTATTCACCTAAATGATTGCAAAATATCATGCTGTTAGCATTTGGCAGAAGACAGATTAAGAAATGCAGTAGGAAGCAAATACAGAATTAAAACAGAGAAGAGGAGAAAAAAGCCCACACCCCGCTGGGTGATGGAGCTGTGACGTTAGCCAGCTTGTGGAGGCAGCATCACCAGTACCTTGGAGACGGACAGCAAATTGACGCATCTTCTTGTCCAATCCTCAGATGGAAAGGCTTTCTTCGGACAACCAATGACTGCGAAATCTTGTGTCCAGAAACACAGTCCCGCTGATAACAGCATGTCAGCTGAAGACAATGTCCCCACCCCCTGCCCTATTCAGTATGTCACATTATACTTGGGAAGCATAATAAATTCCAAGACAAAGCAAGGCAGTGCGGCTTTTGAAAAGGTACAAATTACTGATCATCAAAAGCTCTCACCTGCCTATTTGAATGGTAATATTAGACTTTACCAAGTTCTTTAGAAGAGCAAGGATTACTAAAAAAAAAAAAAAACCCAGCACAGATATTATATCATCAGCCACTTTCCACATTTGAAAATACAAAAATTACATTTGAAATAAAAGCACAGACAAAAGAGGATGAACTCTCCAACAGATTTTGTTTTGAGATCGAGATTAGAGATAACCAATAGTAATGTTAAAGCAACATTTACATTTGAAATTCTGAGTAAAAATAGACAACTCACAGGGGTTGTTGCATCACAGGCTTAAAACTGCATGTTAATATATTAAAAAGAGCATGGGACAAAATAACCTATAGAAGTAAAACAGTATTCTACAAAGCTGAATCATGAGGATATTGTGCAATAAAAATGGAAGGGAATTTCAATGCTGAAACTAGCTTTTTTAGAAGCTTTATAAAGTCACAGAGCAAAGGGTATATCCTAGAGGTATATCTAGGGTATATCCTAGAGTCAAAAGGTACAGGGCTTGAAAAACATACTGCATTACCATCTGCCAGAGAATTAAAGCCTCTAACCACAACGCTATTAAAAAAACAGGAAGAAGAAGCTATCATGCAAGAAATAAAAACCTTTGTGCTGCCTCCTATGTATAATTGTAATAAGTCTCCAGTGAAACTCATTACAGGTGAGGAAAGCCACTCGACCATGGAAAATGCCAGATAAGACTGCAGGTAAGCTGGAAGGTTCGTCTGAAAACAACATCCCTCAACAAAGAACATCTCTAGGCTGCAGAAGGAGGGTGAGTCCTCATCCATTGAAAAGAGCTTGGTACTCCCCTCATCACAGCTCCTCCAGTTAACAGCAGAGGGTGACATGAACCACAAAACCAGCCCTCTGCTTAAGCAGCCCCGTTTATTTCAGCATCCTGCCTTCACCCAAGGATAAGGAGGAAGAGAGTGAGTACACATAACCATGCACTTCTGCCCCATTCCCTTGGATGTAGCTAGGGAATTTTCAAAGGCAGTATCTGCATCTCATCATACTGGTGATTCCTCCTTTAACAAGTGTGTTTAACTGCTTTCTGAAACATGTTCAACTTTGGGAATTCACAACAACCTGAAGCAAGGAGTTCCACCATGCAACTGCCTCTCATGATGGGTCTCTTAACAGAGCAGTTCTATGTTGCTGTACCCCAGTGATGGAGTAGGTAAGTTCAAAGCAAAGGTGAAATGGCATTTCAAATACAGGCCATGAAGGTTAATTTAGCTTTTGAAAAAATTCGTATGTCTGTCGTAAGAAAAAATTTCATCAAAAAACAAGTAAAATGACAAAATATGACTGCCTTTGACTTGCCACCACTCTCCAACTTCATCAGAAAGGGGTTCTGACCACCACAGGCAAAAGCCTTTTCTAAGCTATGATACATATTCCTCTTTTTTTATTTTAATGAAGATAAAATACTGTGCACAGTTGTGAGTGTTTCAAATCAATGGAAAAACTCTGGCTAGCATGTGAGGAGGAAAAAAAGACCCTTTATTACTACTGCATTACTTGTGCAACAATCTCAAACATCTGGATTTCCTGCAGTGGAGTTATTGGCCTGCATTATATCAACACTTTAGGGATCTAACCAGATTACAAGACCTGTTCGCACATTCTGGTTTGAATACTATTAGGTTAGACAAGTGTAATAACATTTCTCCTTCATGCTCAGTAAGTTGGAATTTTAAAACACAAAAGCCCTTTCTTCAACTACCTTGATTAGCAGAAGCATTACTGACCAACAGAAATGGAACTGTGGCTCTTGACTTAGAAACGTCCCACTGGGTGTCTAATTAAGTCAGTTACTTTTACTAAGCAGTACTTTTTTTTTTGCAAATCAACACCTAAAATTATATAAGCACTTATAGCACACCATCAGCCAAGTGCACTCCACAGGCTCTGTGAGATAAAGAGCAGCCCCTTGAGCACTTGAGCTGTCAGCTGGTAGGATACCACAGAGCCAGAGAGGTCTGGCTGATGGTGTTTGGGAGAAGCGGGTGGCACTGCCCGCAGGACCAATTGCTGCTGGCACAGGCTGAGCTCCCACCAGAGGGCTCTGCCAACACAGCCAACGCCGCTTGGCTATGAAGCTTATCAAAGGCCATCCTGCAGCAATTGGCCACAGCTACTTAATAAAATATTCATTTGCTAAGCATTTTAAACCATGTGTGCTTGGGCAGAGATGAATTTCAAGTTCTGAGCTGAAGTACAGGAATACAGACCATCAACCTCACATAATACTTCTGTTCAAAGAATGTCAAACTGACTTAAACTAAGCTCATAACACAATTTAAAGAGCTCCTTTGGGCAGGTTAGGATTTATAGTACGTAAAAGGGCATCTGCAGAATAAAGTGCAGGTAACAGCCTGAATTACTCTTCTGAGCCTCTTAGCAGTTGCTAGTTTTTAGAGAAAAACATCCTTCCAATTAGAGTGTCAATACAGAGGATTTTTGACAGTAATATTTTAGATAGCACAAAGCTTGTCTGCCAGAGGTGTGAAAGTTAATGTTAGACCTTGCCACAGAAGACCAAAACTGAAACACAAGGCTGCAAACAATCTTCATCTAATTGCTAGCCTGCCCTTGTACCATATATTAGCTCAATCTGTCCTTGCTCAACCTGTCCTTTCTGTGTTTTATGGCAAGCCCAATCAACACACAGCCCCACCACCAGATGCATCCTGCTACATTAGGTAGGTGAGAATTTGCCTCCCTTCTCTGTACAAGAGAGACCAGAGTGACAGCCCAGAAAGGTTGCCTCTTATTGGCCTAGCAGCCCACAAGGACAGCACTGGACTAGCTCACCTTTGCATGCTGGGTAGCCCAGAGACAGTTGGCCTGGGAATTTTTGAAGGAAAAGACAGGGTGTAAAATGGAGAGCAGAGAACACTATACCAAAGCAGTGTCCCTGTTCCTATCTTGTCAGACAAAAGCTGGTAGGTAAGCAGAACCTGCTCAGTGCCTGGTGTTCATGGCGCGCAGTCAAGTTCATTGCTTACAGCTTGCTCAGTATCCCTTAAACCATGAAGTTCTCTACTTGGTCCCGGCTCCAGATCACCAGTGCTGCTCCATTTACGCTGGAATTAGAAGATCACCACTGGTAACCACAGATAATCAGTGTTTCAAATCACAGCTACCACCGGGCAATTAACTAGCCCTATCTCTGTTCCCCTCCCAGGAGAAAACCAGTTATTTCCAAGACCTCTGATCAGCTGCTGCTACTGAGCCACTGCTGTACCTGGCCCTAGATGCATTTTGCAGTAGCTGATTAGCAGCAAATGCTTATTAACTATCAGACATCAGTGGCTGCTTGCACCTGGTGATTGAGCAGATCAGTAGCTGGAAGCTCAATTGAGATCTCAGTGGAAGACAGGAGACCTTGCCCTGCACGGAGACAACCTGCTGGTCAGCAGCCACTTTGAAGCCATTCGCAGCAGATGAAAGGCACCGAAAAAGAGCAGAGTGCTGAGCTGGAGGCAAACGCAGACGTATGCAGGAACACTGTATTTGGGAGAACGAGAGACAGGCGTGCACCAACAGTGACAGGCTGAAATCTTTACAGGCTCCTAATGTAATCCTTTCATTTGTGCTTTCCAGCTTAATGATAAAAGCTGCAGCCAGAAAAGCACCACCAGCCTGTTGCAGACAGTCTCCATGAGCCCTCCTCTACCATTATCCTGTTTTTTCTCATTCCCATCTTCAGGATGCCATCTTCTTATTTTTGTGAGTATTGATGCCACATAATTATGTGGTGTTACACTGGGTCACACTAAAGGGCAGCATCAATCAATTCCATTATTTGAGAGTTACAAGGAATAATCAGTCAACCCACTTCTACCTTTAATTCACTAGCAAACTTTAATTCTAAGCTTATTCAATGAGTCTGTGAAATATGATCATCATATACAGATGTGTTAAAGACAGAAAAAGAAATCCCAAATTCTGGGAAAAAGATAACATAATGAATCAATCTGTACAGACAAATAACCCTGTTTCACTCTCTCCCAAAATCCTGAAATTTCTTTTGAATACTGCAAACTGAAAAACGTATCTGAATGCATGGCATAAATGAACAGTGCTTTTTCCATGCATCTCCACTCAAAACCAAGATGAATTCCTCTCCTGTCTCTCTGTAAACATCAGCTAATACAGAAATCAGCCAGAGCCAAAATGTCAACCTGGACAAAGCAGGTTTTGCTTTACCATACTATCGCATGTCAGTTTTCCCCAAAAATTAATGTCACACAAATTAAACAAAGCCATTATTATCCAACATAATGGCACAAAAAAATGGAAACAAAAAGGATTAACATATTCTCAATCAAACTGAAAAACTAAAGAGGCTTTTCCATATGAAGTTGCACATCATATGAAATCACAATTATAAATTTAAATCCCCAGACTACTGAAAAACATTGAAAATTTTTACACTAGCCGATGGTACCCTGCTTCTGAGCTATGTGCCAAAAGGACATGAGCCTGATGAATGTGCAATCATGGCCCGAGGCTGAGGAGGGAAAATTAATGAATATCACAGAATCATAGAATGTTTGAGGAACTCTTGTTCTTTCTTGGCAGCTGCAGGTCCTGAGGTCTAGCAGCACTGGAAGTCAGGGGTGAAATCTTGCTCCATTAGAAAACATGGCAGCTCTACATTTGACCTCAACTGTGTGCAGACCACAGCTTGTTATTGGCTGCCTCCCCTGAAAACCTGAATTACCACTTTTGAAAATATACATCCCACATGAAGACTGACAAGATCTTTGTGAACAGTCCAGCGGATTCTTTTTTCCCCCAAATAAGTATTCATAATTATCCAGCAACACAGAGGACATGCACTCTCCATCAGAGCAGTAGAGACAGCAGGTATCACAATCTCTCCCTTTTCCTCATTGAAAAGTGTTTCTGGTACCTTTACAACACTGTACTCTGCTAGCACAGGAATGCATGAGGCTGCTGGGAAAACAGCAACAGAGTCCTGATGCAGCTGCAGGGGTTGAGAACAGGTTTCTCCATCAGATTTGTTACTTAATCCAGCTCAGCCTGAGGCCACCCAAATGGGTCCCTCAGAATGAAGAGCCTGAACAAGATGGTGCTGTGACAGGGAAATGGAAACTCTGCATTTGAGCTGCCATTGCTACAAAGAAAGCAATCTATGGACCAGAATCCAAACAGAGTTTAGCAAAGAAAGAAACTCCGTAGAAATAAATTAAAATATACCTTTTCCTGATACTCTAGGACTTCACAGACTTATGAGTGAGAAATGAGCACACTTCCACATATGCCATCCTTTTTAATCCACTCAGATCTTTGGAGTAATATTGAAATATTTAAACAAATATTCAAGTTATACTCAGAGCATGAGGCTTTCAGTGCTTATGACAGACTACTAGGGTTATTGGGGGGGTGGATAAGTTTTTTGGTTTGTTTTTTTCCTGTTGTTCTTTTTTAACAAACTCAAATTTTATTTTCAATATGGCTGCTTTTGGAAGAGTCCAATCATATCATTAAAATACTAATCAATTCCTTCTTCCCCATATAACTTTTTATTATACATAAAGCAGCGGCTGGGACCAAAATATGGAGTTAAATCAAAGCAAGAAAGTATTTTTATTTTTACCATCTGAATAGCACAAGGTTGTGGGAATAACTGTCTAACAAAAAAAAATTTGGGAAGTCATTTATAAGTACCACAAGAAGCACATGAGAAGAAAGAGAAAACCCCAGTAATTTCAGGGTTTATTAGTAATTATATTTCCTTACTTCCCACTTGTTTAGGGTTAATTTCTTTATGCCTCTTACAGTTCTGCACTCAGCTGTCTCTCACAAGTAAATGGACTAATTTTATAAGCTGTCTAATAGGCTAAACCAGGAACACAGCAAGACCCTAATTTTAAGCTCTTGTCACAGATGAGAAAGACCAAAGCAACTCTAGTATATGCAAGTGACAGAAAAGCAACTCAGGAGATAATGCCTTCAAGAACAAGTTTGAGAAAAAAAGGAATGTTACTCAGGAAGAAAGTTTTGGTGCTTTGTCTTTGCCACTTCTGTAAGATGAGTCAGGCACTGGGGATTCACATTAGCCATTTGTAACTGAAATTTAAAAACGACAAATGACTCAGCTAATGGTGAAGTACTTTTAGGAATATGTTTTAAAAGGGGGGTGGAAATTAAAGAAATAAGCAAACGTCATTTGATTTTGACTGCAACTCTACCAAACCACTGAGCTAGCAACATCCTGCCTGGAACAACTTTCAGTTAAGTGGACAGAGCTTGAATGCAGACCATTCCTGATCTATTCGAGAGAAAAAAGCTGGATCTCTTCTAAGGCCTGTCAGAAAGCAGCATATGAGAAAATCTGCAGCTTTGTATAGTGCAGATTGGCAAAACCTCTGCTAGGGTCTTAAGTGATGGAAGAGATTTTTGTCTATTAAGTGATCAATTCAAAGCACATCTACTACATAAGCATATACAAGATATAGCATTTAAACACTGTCTTCATATCTAAGTATAAATTACACATATTGCACATTATGGGGTTTGGTCACTAAGAAGGATTAGGTAGAGTATCAAAATGAGCCTTCAGTGTTCGTGCAGTTATAGCATCATTAATTTTACATTTGGCACATAACAGAATTCTGTTTCTCAGAAGGGTTCTTTTCAGTGATGCTGACCTGTTTATTAAAATGATGCTACCAGATTTCCTTCACCATATTGTAGCAGAAAGATGAAAAAGTCCCTTTGTTACACTATTTCAAATTTCTTAACTCTTAAATCATAAGATACAAAGATGAAGTTACATTACTCACAACAGCCGGAGGAATTTTCCTAAATGGACAGGGAAAGGACACAACACATGCACTTCAAGACAATAATGACAGTGATGACAATAATAATAATAGGAACAAACCCCAAACCAATAACAACCCAACAAAGCAACTAAAAAACCCTACAACCACCCATCATGTGCTAATCCATATAAATCATTTTACTTTCAACAATGCTACCATACCCTACAATATAATTTCTTCTGAAATAATAAATCTGACAAAACTGTTAGAATTCATTCTCTTTAATGTACCTGCACGAGTAGTTTTCTTTTTCGTATTAGTGCATGCTGGTCATGTAAACACCATGCACACATCCATTTTTTATTCACAGTGTGAAAAACTACTTATTTTCAACACAACTGTACTATTTCAGAATGCTGTAGTTACCTTGAAGACACACCAGAACTCTCATCTGTAATGTCTTCAGACTGAAACTGGAAAAGTTAAAAAGACTGCAGAATATCAAGGAACTGTGAAGAAAATCCAAACCTTCAGCAATTCCAAACAAACTTGTGTGAGGGAAAAATTGACAAGGTTGAGGTTCATCTTTTCATTAAAGTTCAATATTCATGAGATCTCTTGTGAAATCACATATGGAAAAAGAAACCTGATTGTTTTTTTCCCAGAGCCTTCCCCATTACCTTTCATGCCTACTGCAAAGGCAACATTCCCATGCCTCTCCACTTCATCCCTTGTATTAATTCCAGCTACCATCCGTTGTAATTCCCTCTACTTCAGCCATACTCAATATTAATAACTGTTCCATTTTTTCAGCTGCTACTTTTTTCTCAATTCTGTAATACATCTGCATATGCATTTTCTCTCCAGGATTTCTAGGAAAACTTTACAGAGAAAGACAAAGGACTAAGAAACTCTCTTTGTCCAAGATTCGACTAGAGGTGGACAGACAGCCAAGCTGCTTTCATATTAGTGCATCCTTTTCAAAAACCAGCTTCCTCCCCTTTCTTTCCCAATAATATTCACAAACGAGTAAATTATTTGATCCCCCAGAATACTCTCTAGAGAGAAACCACAGAAATACCTGTTTATAACTGACAAAAAGCATGGAAGAAAACTAGAAAGAAAAAATTAAAAAATAACCTCAGGAAATCTATATTGTATAAAGGCAAGCTCCGAAGTTATGCTTCATCATCTAATCTTTCTCTGAAAAGAACTCCAGAGTGAATATGGGCAGACTAAATTTTGCAATTTCTCCAGTTTTCTCACTGCAGATAAAACATACTAGCAAGCTGGGGACACTGTGTCTGAAAATCTATAGCTGGATTTAAAACCAAAGCATTTATTTTAACCAAAAAATCTATATTCTCTTAGCTACAGCAAACATGACAGATTTTGTACTAACAAATTGCACAGATTTAAGGAAGTGGGTTTTTTGAATGTTTGCTAGACAATGAATATGAGACATAAAATATATATATCTGCCAAAATATTTTTTTACTGAACAGTACAATCCTTCCTCTGTACATCTGAAGCTGCCCCATGTATCTAAACTTACTCTGCAAGCATGAGAAAACACAGGCTGCCACCTCATAAAAAATGCACGTGTATTGCCATGCTTGCCCTGCAGCACATACCCTGGAAGGAACTCAATTCCAGTTAAATCACTTCACTGCCTCCTAGACAAAAAACACAAAATGCTTCCCTTGCCTGCTGAGCCCTGGAGTAGTGAGCAGAAGGGAGAACTCCTTTGTAACCGGAGGAAACAGAGCAAACCTGTCCAACACACAGCAGTGAAACTATCTAGCTGTATTTTGGAAGTTAGCAAAAACAATTATCACAACATTATCTTATTACTAAGAGCAGAGATATCATTAAAGGGGAAAAAACAAACAAACAAACAAACAACATCAAAAAGAGTCAACATGTATTTATATAACACTTAAGCAAAGCACAGCAAGTAAATCCTTACTAAAAGAATAACAAAACAGAGGTAATAGATTTTGTTATAATGAACAAATTTGTCATGCCAAACAGGAAACTAATCTGTCAACAGTTCAGTTTAAACAGTTTGAAAAATATGCATTTGTCCAGAACAAAAAGAAGGTAGCAAATAACTAAACTGCTTTTCCATTTATATTAAGGCTATGTAACTCAAATAATTCTGTCTTGATGCTACAGGCAAATTTTCTAAACTTGTGGGTTTTTATTTGCCAGTTGAGGGTCAAAGACATTTGGAAAACACAGGAAAGTTTGGTACAAATCTGGGGGAGAGAGGAAACAGCAGCATGACTGGAAATGGGATATGTGGATTGATATGAAAGACTCATTCTAGTACTCCAGAATAAAGAGCAGCTGTTTGACTTTGAACATCCTTCCCCTCCCTTATCCTTCTCATCAGATCATATGATCTAGAGAATATATACTTAGAAGCAATGGTTCCATTTGTTTTGTCTCATTTTTACAAGTTATCTTTTAACACCTTCTCTGAACACGTCTGCATGAGCAGTGATCAGTCACAGTAACTAAAGCTTCACCTGATCTGAGCCATGGTGTGGGCTCTCCATATTCACTCAGGTAAAGAACCACTCTGCACCCTAATGTGACTAGGAGTGTTATAAGAGGAAAGAAAGCTGGAATTTATAGAAAATGTTAGGAAACTAAATCTGCAAACTGTTGTCCTCACTAAAAACTATCTACTAAAACACTAGCTGGGGAGGGAATTAATTTGTTATTTACATTTAAGTATTTTTTGGTACTCCTGTTGGAATAACATATCACAAGATAGAAATACAGCAATAACAGTATTTACTGTCAATATGCAGGAGGTCTATCTGAGAAGTGTTAAATTATTTACCAACAATAAAAGAATAATTAAATACTACATATAACTCAAGTTTTGTAAATATTTACTGTTTCTTGTGTCAACCTTATTGTTTTAAATGCTTTATTAATTAAATTCCTGATAGAACAGACTATTTCAGTTGGAAGGGACCTACAAGAATCATCCAGCCCAACCGTATGACCACTTCAGGGCTGACCGAAAGCTAAAGCATGGTGTTAAGGGCATTGTCCAAATGCCTCTTAACCACTGATAGGCTTGGGGCATTAACCATCTCTCAAGGAAGCCTGTTCCCATGTTTAACCCTCCTCTCAGCGAAGAAATGCTTCCTAACATCCAGTCTGAACCTCCCCTGGCACAGCTTTGAACCATTCCTAAACATCCTGTTGTAGGATCCTAGGGAGAAGAGCTCAGCACCTCCCTCTCCATTTCCCCTCCTCATGAAGTTGCAGAGAGCAATAAAGTCACCCATCAGCCTCCTTTAACCCAAATTCCTTAGCTGCTTCTCAGAGGTAACAGGTTTACACATATGATTTCTTAAAAAAAAAACAACTTGTTGGCCTAAATGCCAATATGGTTCACTACAAAGACTGGAAACAGAACAGCACCAAGGGAAAAAAGAAGTTTACTGAAGGAAAGAGATACTAAGTTGTCAATTAAAGAGCTTTGGTTCACCAGACTGCTGTCATTATAAGAAGAGCATTCCTTCTTCAATTTTTCATTTATGCACAGCAAGTTTCATCACATGCAACACAGGGCTGCCTGTTCAAGAGCTAACTTATGAAAGGTGACTGTATGGAAAGCAGTTACCACTTACATCCAGCTGGACACTGTTGATACACCACACACACGTTATTGGTATTGCACTGGAAAACTAAGTACAAGGACTTCACTGTCACAGGTATATCCACAAATAAAGCACTTTCCAAAACAGATGCTCCCTCTGTTGCAGGTCAGAAAAGAAATACATTAACTGCATGTACCCTCAGCATGACAGCTCTGCAGGTTTCTGTGTAAACCTGCAATAAAAGTTAGTGTTCTGTATGAAGTAGGAAAAAATACTTTTTTCCATTTTCACCTACTTCCAGAAATCTCACTGGATTTAAAGACTCTGCTTACCTCAAATAATTCAAAATATAATTGGACAGAAAGTATTCCTGCATTCCTCATGCATCACAACAATTAATGACCTTAAATATACTCTAGAAAATGTGTTTAGGTGATGTTCTATTTAGGTAATGGAACTAGCAGCAGTTCCTAATCCAGACTATTTTTCTAATGCCTTTATTTCAAAGTTATTCTAAGATAACGTTCATTGTTAACTTTCAAAAAAGTGATATTTTTAATCTCCATTTGACCTAAAATGAAAGAAGACCATGCAATAGTTAAGGCAGGCTCTCTCTACTGTGCCCTAGGAGTGTTAGTTTGGCATGAGCTAACCCAGTATTACCACTCCTTCCAGAGAGCACATACCATCAAGGAGAAATCATACTGTACCTTCCCCTCTACCAATTTAGGATTCCCACTTATCTGTTTCTATAAAAGTTCACTTATTCATGCAGGAAATGCTGAGATTATTACCGAAAGAGCTTGCTCCCTGATGCTGACTCTCCTTTTGCCATCCTTCAAGCATACCTCAGCAGAGCAGACCAAAGACAGGCTATAAGAGAATTGGGTCTGTCTTCAGAGAGCAGCACAATGAAAACTGCAGGGAGGAAGAACAAATGCCCAGAGAAAGGACAGCTCTCACTGGATCACACTGTGCCATTAAAACAGTTATAGCGGTAACGACCTTTACTGCAATCAAAATGGGTCTGGATTTAGATGAAGGACACAAGACTGAAAAGGAACAGGCAAGGAAATATTTAAAGGGAGGGAGTATTAAAAGTTTCTGGTTTCCCTTTTTCTGTTCAACAGTCACACCAGCAGTCCTGACCCTTGGCAGTGGGCTCTTATAAGAGTCATCGAACAGGGCAAGATGTCAGTCTGCCTCTGGTTTTTGTCAGGACAGTTTTTATATTTATCACTTTGGTCCAAATACAGTGTTATGCTTAGATATGGAAGTCCACCCTATTCTTGAGCATACAGATGGTGTTTCTCAAGAAAACTTCCCTCAGTGGTGTCCTCCGACAACTTGAATCTTATGTGGAAGTACGGTACTTTCAGCTTTTAGGGAGGGATTCCCGGTCAGCAGCTAAGAAGGGTCTCAGCAAACAGTCACACTCCTCTTTTCCCTCCCCTTTTTCTCACCTTTTCCAAGATGCTCTTAGCCTTAGCAAAGACAGAAAATCCTATATGGGAAAATACAGCCACATATGGTAAGAAGCCACAATGCACAAAAGTCATAAATTATTTTCCTTCTGATCTGCTTGCTCTCCAGGAGAAAAACGCTCATCTACCATCTTGCAGTAGTGCAGGCAGACAAAAGGAGGAGGATTCTTGAGATGGAGCTACATTTTCCCTGCCAGTGAGCAGGAAGAGGTTTTCTTGCATAGCTCAACACGATTTCAAAAGAGAAAGAGATCCATGAAAGGAAGATTTACTGGGTAATTAGACCAACAATTTCTAGAACACTGATGAGAGTTCTCATCTAGCTCCCTGAGGATACTGCATCATTTGAAAAGACAGCACTTAAAACACTTACCTTTTAGATTTGTGGGGAAGATCAGCAATTCTCCATTTTTAGAAAAGTATCAAACAGTATATAAATATGTTGCTGGTTTGGGTTTAATGTCTTATTTTGGTCTTTCAATCCCTCTGATTTTATAATCAAGTATTCTTTTTTTTTTTTGTTCATATAAAAAAAATTGTCTTTTTCTACTGGAAAAGTTGCTCACAAAAGATTTTTTTGGCTATGACTGCTAAAAAGCAAATAGAATCTGCCCCCATCCTTTCAAAGGAAAGGTTATTTTTCTGTGTTCTGTCAGGTAAAATAAATTCTTCACTTCCAGGGCAATGGATGACTAAAAACTAACCAACAGAGTCATACACGAAATAATATATTCCTGAGAAAATAATGTCTCTTTACACAGGTCTGCTTTGCCTACATTTTTAACAAGAAACTTGCTTAACAAGAACAACTCTACAACTACAAAATGAACACCCAGATTTCTGGATGGTTCTGCTAACTGGCAGCAGTCTGTCAGCATCAGATTATCTGTTCAATTTCAGCACAAAATTGCCTTAAACATGTGAGATTTACTCTGCAGGCAAAGGATTGCTGAAATGTAAACTCCCTGCACTCATTCCTGCAATAGCCGGGCCACAGAAGGAAGTCTTCCCTGAAGGAGGTTAATTCAGACTGACTACACACTGAAACGAGCTCTTGACTGTGCTGTTTAACAGGGGATGTAAGCCAAGATGCCAGTGCAGCCTACACCCTGCCTCACTCCTGGGCAGATGACTAGAGAGCCTACCATTCCAGTGGAGCTGACAGCAGGAGTTCAGGCAGGAGCAGAACACACACCTCTTGCTTATGACTTTGGGAAAGTCAGTGACTGCAAAAGCAAATATTTAGCTACAGAAGTCCTGGTGCTTAATCCCCTAAGCAGAGTCTACTAGAGTAATAATTATTACTATAATGAAGTAGCAAGAGTAATATGATCATCAAAAACTACTAGTAAAAATATTAGCAAAGGCTGGAATTCATTAATTTAAAAAAATAAGATTCAAATATAGTCAGTTCTCAGTTGGGAAGGTTCTCAAGGCTCTGCCTTCCTTTTCCACTGCTATCAGGAACAGAGCTCCTAAAGCAAGGTGCTATTTTATTGAGTCCAGCTCCCTGCACAAATCTATTCAAAAGCGTTTCAGAAATGAATAGCCCAATTTCCCTGGATTTGGTGACATTCCATGCTTGGTTTTTGGCCCTTATGCCCTCTCCCATGTTACCTTCCTGAAAGTAAAAGTAGACTGTGTATAGAAAATTGGGGGATTCTGCACAGAATCAGTCATTTGTCATGAGAAGCAGCTACTTTAGGGCTGACAGTGGGGATCCGAAAGGTATTCAAAGGTACTGATATGCATCATAGGATTTTTAATGCTGTATTCACAAGAAGACATGTCCCATGAAAGGTTTATTCCCCAGAACAGCTGGCAGCCTTGCCAGTCACTTCTGTCATCTGGCTTGGTTTATGTCAGACACATAAGCATAGCAAGAGGTAATGATTTTGTTGAAGATGGCAGTCAGCTGAAAGTTGCCATGAGTCCACTACTTGTGTAAGGACAGAGCTGCCCAAATTGAACAAATAAACTGAATTCTGAATTTATGCCAAAATGTTCTTGCCATTTTACATAATAAAGATCAAACAGACAAGAACAATATTGTATTCTTAAAAGGCAAGGAAAACCGAATTTGCAGAGCACCGGAGGTGGATCACGATGTTCTGTGGTCAGTAAATAATCAAATTAAGTTATGAGCTGAAAACGCTACTGAAACAGCAGAAAATACAGAAGGTTTCATTTCAAAACACAAAGGAATGCTTTCAAAAGAGTAAAGTGCTTACTTTTTGGGTGACCAAAGGAAAATAAAGGACTACAGAAGGGAAACATGCCATTCAAAAATCTGTATCTTACAGAACAGGCAACTATTTAAAAATATGTTCTGATGACAACATTTCAAAATATATGCTTGAAAATACTATAGTGTCAGTCCTCTTATCTCAATGCAGTGTGCAGTGCATTACTGCACTGTATAAAGCCTCTATTCAAAGAATAGATACCTAACAAAAAAGAACAGTATCAATGAATAAGTCTCCTGGAGATATCTTTGAGAACTTTTTTTGGTTTGTAAATTATTTGAAATGGTTCTTACGTATTGAGACATTTATATAAGCCAGTCCTCTTCCCTGCGTCCTCCAAAAAACCTCAAATCACTGCTTGTACTCATTGCAGAGTAAAATTCCAGGCTTGTCTTTCCTCAATACCTGAAAAATTATGCTGCTCTCCCTGGAATATAACACTTTGCTCTTCTGCCAACATGGAAGCCATCAACCACCAGTCAGTTTTTCAGCTTCCCTTGGCTCACTCACTGACTCTAGACTGGTACCTCGCCATCTTAAGTTTGCTCTTCAGAGATGCTTAATCTGAAAAGCTCTACACACATTTCACTGCTGCAGTCAACTAGCTGCAATTTATGGATAGAAAAGATGTACTCCTTCGTGAAGAAATAATGTGCTTTTAATGTTTTACTCATTCTTGCCTTGAACGCTAGCTGAAGACGGAACATTCTTCTCCACTTGGCAGCACCAGTTTTCTTCACACCAGCCTTCCCTCAGTTTTTAATCAGGATGGCAATACAGAAATGTGGAGATAAAAGAAAAATAGTAGTATGTAGAAATGGAAACTGTACAACATCACAAAAGGAAAACAGAGCTGAACTGTGCACCATCCAAGAGCACTGAAGTAAACAGTACATCATTTTTATTGAAGACCTGATAGGAAATCGCCATAAATTTACCACGACGGGTGACATTGCTAGTTCAGTGCCTCCTTTTAAGGGGAGATCAATTCAAGCAACTTCAGATCCACTTCCTTGACCTCAACAGCAAGTACAGGTCAAAAACAATTCTCAAGGAAAGATGACAGATACAATATGTGACAGCTGCAGAAAGGTAAATTACCCCAAACAAATCTTCGATGCAACTACTGATGGCTAAAAGGAAAACACAGACTACCTTATCCATGCAGATACATGGAGAATTATTAGTTCAGATAAGGATTAGTACAGGTACTGTAGGAACAATAAAGAACCTGAATGGAAGACAAATCACATTATCCTTGAAAAGCAAACCACTGAGCTCAGAGTATGGGGGCAGACTACTCTGTGGTTTGAATTATTTATTCCTAGTAACTTCAATTTAGTGCAAATACCTTCATTCATGCACTTGTCTGGCAGGGTTGATCACGACATTAGCCACAGCAATGTCAAGGCTGCCATTAGACTGAATTACAACAGCAAGGTAAAAAAAAAATCATGAATCCAATCAAATCCATAAAGTTGTGATGTGACAAAGGAGACACAAGTAATCCAGAACCACTAACATCCACACCGTCTGCCCCCACAGGAAGAACTGAACCAGGGCAGACAAGGCTATGGAATTCTGCTTCAGGGATATATAACTATAATGTTAATTTTTCTTCAAATGTGCAGCAGGCCAGGAAGCCTTTCATATATCATAATTCTTTACCAGTCCCCACATCTTTTGTATATTTATAATGAAGAGCCATCTCCTTTTTCCTTTCTGGAAAAAAAGATTTTTTTTACTCTCGTCTGGCAGTGTAAAGGAATCCTCAAGGTCACATTTGATGATCCCTTAGGCCACCAAAGTAGTAACAAAATGATTTTAAATGAATGAAAAATCAATTCCCTCTGCATTTACTTACACCCCTTAATTTCAGTCTTTCAAGTTTAATTTAGCTCTTTTCCTTTTCACCTGAACTTTTCAAATTTTACTCATATTTTTTCACTCCTGCGAAGCTTAGGTGATAAAATGCCTATTCCAAGTCCCAAAAATAGTATGGTTAGATCACTCTAAAATATGCTTAACTTTAAGCATGCATGTGAGCAGCCCCACTGACCTTGATATTCTCATGTCTAATGCATTTTGTTGAACTGCGGCTACAAAGAAGGGCTATCACATTTCTTAACCACAAAAAAAGTGCCTTGTTCTTCAGCTCAATCCTGCACTGTGCTGCCATGCTCCACTGCAAACACATACTTATTTCAATAAATGTCATATCATCATTGCTCTCAAGGAAGACAATACTACCTGCCTATAATATCTCTAGACCCTTTCTTGCATTACTCATTAGCCTTTTTCAGAATGCGAAAATCAACTCTACTTCATTAATCTGTTCTTCAACTCCTGTCATTTTGCCTTTTCAGCAAGGTAGACTGGGTAACACAATTCCCAAGAAAGGGACACCTCTGCAGCCACATAATCAATTACTCTACTTGGTACCATTATCACAGCCAACCTTCCTTCCTCAAGTGGTTTACACATGCATTGTATAATAGTGAGGGACCACAATAATAACAGTAATAGAGTTATCAGTCTATCTAAAGCACTCAGCGTTCTGTAGGAATAATAAGCAACTGTGAGTACAGAATTGTGAAAATCTGGACTCTTTGTGCACTTGCATTGAGTACCAAATCCTCTTCACTTCAGACCAGCTAGGACAAGCACTTCTTTCAACTTCCACCTGATACAGACTTGATTCTTTCAGGCAGTTTCACTTCAAATCTTTATAACCTCTCCTTGTTTGCCAAGCAGAGGTACACTTCAACCCTTTGGAGACGACCAGAGGTGGAGGAAAATAGGGAGGAAAATAAGGATTTGTTTCAGACATGACTTTCTCAAAGTATATAGGTACTTAGAAACATGGAAGGAAGCTGTTCTAGAGAATATGACAGGCAGAGAAAAGAAACAAAACAGGACAGAGGTAGAGCTGGTACAGGACAAGAGACAGAAGAGTTACAGATGGGGATTATTCTAATATGAAGAAAAACATCAAGAATCCTTCAGGGGAATTAAAGTGTTTAAGTTTGGTGTGTAGCAAACCTCACTGAATACCATCAGCATATACACAAACAGAATAAAATATAAAAAATAGGGACTTTGCATCCAAATCCATTCCAAACACTTAAGACACCCTGGACTGCAGTCATAAAACACTGGCCACTGATATACTGCATTGCTACAGATAAAGTTCTTCAAACTACCTTTACCACTAGTAAGGCCATGCTCAAGGCAGTCTTTCCCTCACAAGACTGTACCTGAGAAACAGGGCTTGTAAACCCTATTCATCTGACAGCTATGATACACACAAGCATATATTCATATTGCAATAATAAGGGAAATATATTCAGAACCTGGTGACATTCCTCAAAGTCTTCACCCCTCTAAACAATAGGAAGACTCATTGCACCTCCATATGTGCTTAGCAAACACCTGCAAAGACTGAAGGAATAAGAGCGAGAGCAGTATTGCAACCTGCAGCATAGAGCTGTGCTTAAGCAATACACAAACACCAGCAAATTCATACTGATGTCATTCCTCAACTTATTAAAAAAGATTTGGCTGCTTCAATAACATAGAATAGCATTAAACATAGCGTGGCAGGATCAAATGAATTAGGAACAATAAATCAGGCATTAACAGAATGAAAAGCAAAGTGACTGAAAAAACCTAATCCTCTAAGAAGAATGCATCTTTGGCCACACATTGAAACACCTCCCCTTATTTCTGCCACAGGCAATGTTAATCCATAAAACTACTGTAAAAGTCTGGGTTAGCTCAATGACCTAGAAGAGTTTAGCCAGAGGGTTGTAACAAGAGGGGCTGACAAATGTGCCTCTGATACTTCTGAACTCTAGTGTATTTACATAAGCGTTTATTCTAGATCACCGCCACGGCCAGGTTCGATTGCCGGTCAGGGAACCCCTCCGGGCAGACGAAGCTCGTCAGCCCTGTAAGGCCATCCATCTAAGAGAAGGTCACTCTAAACAAACCTACGTCCTGAGGACCTCCCTGCCACCGTCCGAGCTCACTCGGCCCCGGCAGATGAACCTCAGGATTAAAGGGTGGGCTCAGTTCAGCGCACACTGTGTCTCACCTAAAAATCCATTGCACAGGTTGGAAGGGTAATGACCCTTCCCAAATCTTCGTTCGCAAAGACTGGCCATACTACTACTACTACTATTCTAGATCTGGAGAGGGTTTTCAAAGTAATCATAATCCTGACTTAGTGTACTTTTGTGCATATACTACTGTAGCAGTCCTGGGGTGCATCATACAGAGGTATTTCAGGAAATTTTCAAAACTATGCACTCCAGACCCTTACTTAATAACTGTGTGTGTGTGCTGAGTCCACAGGACCCTGCATTAAAAGAAAACCCAAACAAACAAAAAACAAAACAAGTTTATATTTAGAGTTGTTGACAGGAGAGTCAGCAAAGACTTCTAAGATTTTGCACTTCCAAAGTAGGGAACTGAACCTGACTGTTGATAAGTCTGACAACATCCAAATTCAGTAAACTAAAACCCTAACTTGAAGAAAAAGCAAATATGGCAGAGGAGGAAGTGGAAAGAAGATAAAGGGCAAAGAAACATGAATTAGGGGAAAAGTACAGAAAAACTGATTCCAGACGCATTAATGTGAGAAAAATTGACATCTCTGCACAATTAAAGAGCTGTCATTTTAAATTTTCAAGCAAAGCAGGAACAAACACAGAACTTTTCAGTATTTATATAATCTCACCCTGTAACAGAGAATGAAAATACAGAAATAAGCACTTTACTAAGAGAGGAGGCTGAAACTAAATTTCACCAGTATAGAGAGGAGAGGGATGCTATTGCCTATTCAAAGCCAGCTCTTCTGACATACCCAAGAAGGCCAACAGCAAAGTATGCCAAGAGACTGTTTCAAAGCTATCTCCTAGTACTAATAAACATAACCTTTATCACAAGCTCTCCCACTGCATAGTTCCACTCAGCACATCAGGGTGAGAAGTCTGACAGTATTTAGCTGCCTTCCCCTGCCTATCCTCATATAGTTCAATGAGCTTCATGGAGCAAGGATTGAGAAGAATGTGATGCTTCTAAATGCTGAAATCTGCATTTAGTAATGAAATGCCTGAGTCTACACAGAGTGTGAAACAGTAATTTCATGTTAAGTGCTTCCTTAATTTCAAATGAATATGCCTCTGACAACAGGAATTTTTTTAAAAATCACCCTTGCTAACTGCTTTATTGTTCAAAGCATTTCACTAACAACGACTTAACTCTATACACCCTATTTACATTGAATGACTGTGGATTTAGAATAGGTCTTTAACAACTCATGGTCAAGCTGAAACATTCCAGTATCATTTGCTTTCCAAACTTTTGTAAATACTACTTAGATTGAAAACTTGTTGGTGTGCATTTGCATAACTTTCTCAATTTCCACCATTTTAATATATGGTAGCATATTCTGATGCATAATTGGTACCCTCAGGAAGTCAACTGAAAAAAATACTTCCTGCAGCAAAGAAGTGTCCAACTTTCAGTTGTAACCTGATAGTAAGTTCTTTGGAAGTTTTGGAAATGAAAATTTTCAGAAACTTACAGCTCATCGAAAATGAGGTGGATTTCCATAGGGGAAGCTAAAGGCAAAAATCACTGAATCCAGTGCAAACATCTGCCAAATTTGAAGTTCCTGCACCAACCATAAATATATTGAAACAATTCAACAGAAACACTTGGTTTCAGACATTAAGAAAGCTAATTGTTCTTACTTTGTTGCTACTAAATCTTTCCTACTTTTTTTTTAACTGCAAGAATAATCAAACACTACATCAGGCTGCCAAGAGAGGTTGTGGATTCTCCACCCTTGGAGCTTTTCAAAACCTGGCTGGACATGACCCTGGGCAATCTGTGCTAGTCAACCCTGCTTGGAGCAGGTGGGTTGGAGTAGACTGTCTCCAGAGGTCCCTTCCAATCTGAAAGTTTCTGCAACTCTGTGACACCAAACCAGATTTTAGATTTCAGGTCTTCAAACTATGAAGTATGAAAAAGACAAATCCATTAACTTTGATGGTAGGTTTAAATGAAATAGTAATAAATAAATCTCAGACATTTCTGGCTCTCAGGCAGTTTCGTTTCACTGTTAAACCCAAGGGCAAGTGACAACTAAGAAGGAAGAAATAAAATCGAGCAGAATTGTTGAACTAAATCATTTCAGTGCTTCTATTTAAGTAAATTTTTGTGAATAGACCCATAGTACATTTTGATTTAAACAGCACAAGCTGACGACACTTGCTTGCTTTAGCTACCAAGTATGGGAAATCAGGATAAGCATTTATGGGGTCAACAAACAGAAAACACAACAAGAACATTACAGCAACAAGACAGAGACTCAAAACAAGAAGACATTTTTAGAAGCCTTTAAAAAAAAACATATCTGTAGATCACACAGCATGCTGATATGAATATGATGCAGCAACCTCATGCCGAATAATGTCTTTGACATGCCCATGATGTTCTCAGAAGGACCATGCTGGACAAGAGTTAGGTCACCTAAGTCTGATTAAAAAATGACTACAATTGTCTTGTAGTAAGCATTCAAATTTACTGTTTTGTGCACTTGGCCTGCAGCAAGACTAAAATATCTACACAAAAGGGAAACAAAAAGCCTATCCTGTACAAATCTTCATAGACTTAACACTTTTTAGTATCTTTGAAGCAAGTTTCACAGACTTAACACATGGTATATAGAACACTATTAACACAGGGAAAAAGAGTGACCTCCTGGCTAAGTATGCCACTCCACAGAAAGAAGCACAAGATACAGTGGCACAAAGGAAAAACATAAGTGGTAGCACGACCTTGAGCCCTGAGAGCTGGACCTGGAAAAAACCCCTCACTTTCAGTACTCTTGATGGTACCTGAGGTATTCAGAGAACAATTTTCTTCTCAGATTAGGACTGGTTTTGGCACACTGGTAACTGTATTAATAGATCCCACCTCCTCTGCAAATAGACTGGTCTCTGTTCTCTTCCTGGGATTCCTCTGTGCTTTCTGCATCACAGTATATACCCATCATGAATGGCTCTATAGAGCCAACTAATCCTAAAAAACAGAACAGACGTGGAAATGTCACAATAATAGACAGGAAACTATGTGCTTCCTAGCAATATCCCTTAGAGAAAGGGAGTGGAAGGACATTTTAGAAGCATACTCGTGAACTTTTAAATTACTATTCTGGTTGTGATACCAAAATCAAAATATTATTAGCTAAAGTACTAGCTTTGAAGCCTCTGAAAAATGTTAGAGACTTATTGGGGTAAGAAGAATGCCAGGAAATAAAATTTCTGGTAAGTAGTCACACAGCATGACATTTTCCTTACCCATTAAATGCACTACTTGATATCCTCAGCTTTATTTATATTCTCTCTATACAGAGGACTAAATGCTTTCTTTAGAGTAGACAGTGTTACCCCACTTAGCATAAAATTTTGCTTTTAACATTATAGAGGTTTTTTGCTTAGTTAAGTATTAACAACCATCACTGCTACAGTGCCAAATAAAATCTAGGTACATTTTAAAAGTTATCACCAGACTGTAAAGCATAACACAATAAAAATGACTGAAGTTCACAGTAGTCAAAATGTGTAAGTGCTAAATGCTAAATGTGTATACCAAAAACGATAGCTGCTCTTCATGCACACTGACAAATTACTATTGCATTCTACACTTATGTCATCTTTGAGGAGCTGACTACTTTATAATGGCATACACTATGTCTTTAATTACAGCTAAAATTCTCAAGAAAAACTCATGAATTATTGCAGAACTGAACTATTCACATTTTTTAGAGTAATATGTTTCTTCCAAGGAAACATATGGCTTGAGTAAACAGTATCATTATTCACATTGAGGAGTCATTCTTTTGAGAGCTCAAATCACAGAAATTCAGATAATATTTCATGTCTAACTTCTGCAGAGGTTTTTCCAGGACAGATAATGTAAAATGGAAAATCCAAAATTCATGTTTTAAAAATATTTCCAAAAAACTACATGTAAAATGTGAAAAGGTAAGTTGCACAATTTTGAGCCAGAGGAGGTACATCTACGTTTACACTATCCCCAATTCTGATACGTTTTAACATGAAGATAGCCATTTGCAAATTTAGGCTGTTTTACAGTGAGAAAGAAGAGATGAGTACTTCTCTTTACATAAATATGATTTTGGAAAAAAATTACAAATATATTGCAGAACAGTTACATGCTGGATAGAAGCAGAATGACTGATATATTCACACCATGAACCCAAGGGGCTTTCTGGAATGGGCACTGTTAAGTAAGCGAGGCTAAGATCCAGATGGCCGTATTTCAAATTAGTCTGACAGCACTGTATATATAGTATAGCAGATGTCAATCACTACAGCAGAGGCTCATTTTGGGAGCTGAAGTTAACCCTGCCTTTAACAAACTTGAGTCTCAATAGGAGACTTCACCCACCTAGTTTTCAAGCTGGACTGTGTGCAGGAGTCAAGGTTTGGGCAGCAGGAGGTGGTGCTGAGGTAGCCTCTCTGAGAAGGGACCAGGGCTTGTCCTGTGCTGGACACAGCCACTTAGAGCTGGCTCTGATAGACCCAGTGCTGACCAAAGCCGAACCCGTCAGCACTGTGTTGGTGGTGCCTCTGCAGTGATATATTTAAGAAAGGGTAAAAAACACTTCACAGCAGCTGTGAGAGGGGAGTGAGTGTGAAACTACCCTTGAACATACCCAGGTCAGAGAAGGAAGAGGGGGAGAAGGTGCTCCAGGTGCCAGTGGTGAGGTGCCCCCTGCAGCCCCAGAGTAGATATCCACACTGCAGTCCATGGAGAACCCCACACCGCAGCAAGTGGATGTGCCCTGAAGGAAGCTGTGGAGTACTCACACAAAAGGAGGTCTTCTGGCAGCTGTGCCTCAGGGGGAACCATGCTGGACCAGTTCTTGAAGAACTGCAGGCCACTGGAAGGCTCCACATCAAAGAAGATAATTAGAGAATCTATATTACAGAATATCCTAAATCGGAAGGGATCCACAAGGATCATCAAAGTCCAACTTCTGGCCCTGCATAGGACACCCCAAGAATCACACCATGTGTCCAAGAGCATTGTCCAAATGCTTCCTGAACTCTGTCAGGCTTGGTGCTGTGACCACTTCCCTTGGGAGTCTGTTCTGGTGCTCCACTACTCTCTGGGTGAAGAACTTTTTCCTAATATCTAATCTAGTTCCTAATAATCTAATCTAATCTTAATTCCCAAAGGACTGTGGGGGGAACAGTTCTAGGTGGGACTGGGTGGGGGGAACCCACTCTAGAGCAGCAACCAAATTACTAAAATGACGATTAACAGGTTTTAGTCAATCTTTCAGATGTCCAGAAAACCCTGAAACAGACAAAGAATGCCAACCCACAGTTCACATGTAAAGTAAACTGAGGGTACTCGACTAATTTAAGAATTTTTCTTAAAAAGGAGAATGTCCAGTTCTTTTGGCCTCATTTTAACTTTAGGATTAATAAACATCTCCAGAATTCATTATCTACTACAACTACATGACTAAAGAAATATGAGACTCGTTCTACAAACAACTGGCACTACCAAAAAAAAAGTCTACACATCTGTTAGCACTGTGTAGGTTTTCCTCAGGTGCCTGTATTTGCATCTGTTTATTCCCAAAAAGACTCTTGGTTCACCATCCTGACAAACATCACAGAAAATATTAATCCTGTACTGATGAATATCACTATTCAAGGCAATACAGATTTTTTTGGATTGGCCAGAAGACCACCAGCTTCCTATGCTCACTGCCTCCTTTTCTCTGTTTTCAGGAGCATAGAGAACAGAGTTTCTTTCTAACAGAAACAAAGAAGAAAGTTATTGGCTTTGTTTAAAATGGTATTTTTATGAAATTTCAAGATAACAGCACTGTCTAATTATTCTAATTTAGCCCACTGCTACTTTGCTGTAAATAATATGCTCATCACAACATGTACTTTATAAATCTTAGGCAAGCCCTGTAGTGTTGTTTCCCAGCTTGTCAGGTCTGCCTGCCTTTTCCATGTGTCAGCAAGTAAAACGGCCTGTGGAAGGCAAGAAAGATACCTAATTTTTAGAGGAGGCACATCAGCCAGAAACAAGGTGTACAAATAGAAATGTGAAAAGAGAATAAGGAGAAGGGATACAGGGAATAGCCACAATAAAGATACTGCAGGGAACTAAGGAAAGTGCAAGGGGAGAAACCCAGTGACATGAACTTTGCTGTCAGTTTGCTCCTTGCACAGAGCCAACCACCCAGGTCTTCCAGTGTCTGGACTTTGCTATGATGATCAATGCTTGCAAGTTTAATTACTAAGGGTGTAACTTTTTAGTAACTATTGACAAGAAAAGCTTTGTAGAAACTTGCTTCAAATACCTGTATAAACGATAATTGACCTGAGGTTTTAATAAGGGAAGTAAATTGGTTTGCAGAGACGGACCATTATATTTGTGGGTCAATTAAATACCAATGCTACTTTATTTCTACTTCTAAAGACTTCATCCAAACTTAACACAGGCATCACTGTCCTCTGTTCTGTAGCCTAGAGTACCCCTCCCAGGACCCAAGGTGTCCTAACTCTCACAGACACAGCTACATAAATTGCTATTTCCAAAGAAATAAGCTTGGGGATATGAAAATAATTTCCTCATGAAGTACTAAGAGGAGACAGTTAAAAACAGCTTCCTCACTGACACACTCCTCTTCAGTCAGCGATATACATGCACAGAAGTATGGGAAAACTGAAGAGGAAAGAATTAACTCACAGGTTCTCTTCCATGTCCTCAAAAAGAATGGAAAAGTGCTTCTTTTATTTACTGGATAAATGCGAGGGGGCAGATTTGCATTTATTTTATAAAACAGTTCTTGTTCACTGAATTAGCTTGTGTTTCTCACTTCTAATCTAGGCTGTAACTCTGCAGCTTGCTTCATGTGATCAGCCCTCAAAAGATTAAAGTTAGGTGACCTAATGACAGAATTTCTGCTACCACAATTCATTTCCCAAGTTGTTTAAGAGGACTAATACATGAGTCATGTATGGTCTAATAAGTGCTTAAAATTATGGAAACACTTATCACCCAAAGCAGCAGGATCTGTGGAGTCTGGAACAAAGCAGCAGAGAAATAAGCTTATTATCCATAAGGAAGAAGCCTAATCTTAAAACATTTCAGACTAATAAAGTATCAGGACAAAGCCTGCTTTGGCTGTAAAAAGGAAATTATTAGACTACAAGAATTGCAACACAGGATAAAAACTCCTTTGTCCAAGTTTTGGGCCTGTAAGTTATTGCAAGGAAAAGTAAAATGCCACCAATGTCTATCTATTGTATCTATAACATACCTGTAACAAGTCTCAGCTACTCTGTCTCTAAATTAGCATTAAAAACTAATACTCTACACTGAACAAAAGTGTAGCTGTCTTTGTGGGACAGGAATAGAAAAAGTATTGTGGAAAACAAAGATTTCTGATACCTAATAACTATGAGAGACAGTAGCATAGCACACAGACATTCATATTTTATGGTCTACTGTGTTTTAATTCTAGTAAGAGTTGCAACATAACAGAGTATGATTTTTCAATGCATTTCCAAAACAAAAGAGTTTTGCTTAACTTACATTATAGTTTGCCAGATGCGTGAAAATTTTCCAGTGGAAATGTGGTACCAATTCAAAATTTTGTGCCTTTGTGCAAGACTGACAATAGCTTAACTATTATGTTAAAATTAGAAACTGTTCAATGCTACTAATCAAGTAAAGCACTTAATCATACAGTTCTTTTAAGCATAAGAACAGTTGCATTGCACTAGAGGGGAAAGTTATAAAACACATGATTAAACGTAACTAAATTAGGTAAAAATCACAAAAACAACTCCATAATTTTGAAAAATCTCTAAAGTATACCAGAAATAAACAGGTTTGTGAGACATGGAAACTTGAGTCTTTTTTGCCTAAGTTTGCATTTCATGTATGAAAGACGTAAAGATAAAGGAAGAGCAGAGCTGATGCATTTTCAGAGATGACTTCTTACCTCCCAATGAGGTCATGCTCTTTAAAATCGCCTCCAAAATTATTACATAGAAGTTTAGCATAAAGCTTGACACAAAGTTAATTTTTGCTGTATTATAAATTAAACTTTGAACCTTCATGACAGTCAGATAAACAGCTATGTACAAATGACAAATTCAATCTAATTTCAGAGATTTCTATTTTCCTATAGCCCGGAAAGAATCTTCATTGTATATCCACAAGAGACTTACAATAGCCCTCACACACAATAAAAATCCTATTCCTTCCCTACTCTTGGAAAAACAGTACAAAACAAAAAAAAGACAAACAAAAAAGCAGCAGTTAGCCTCATCAGGTAGGCTTTGGATGAACAGTAAGTATGAGAAGAAAGAGTCCACCACCTAGAAAAAAACAACTCTAGTCATAAAATCAGAAGACCAAAAAAAAAAAAAAGAACAATTGAACTTTAAGAAGAAAAAGTAACAATGTTCATTTCTACAAAAGGTACAAAAGGGGACCAAAGATACAGACAGTTAGTAAAAAGGCTACTGTTCTGTGTCCACATTGTGTTGCTTGCAGTAAGGAGAAATCAGCATAGGCAGACTTCCAAGGCTTGTGGTGTGCACCTGAATTATCAGATGTTCCTGCCAATGCCACTGTGAAGAACCACATGCCCAAAGCAGAAGACTGCATTGCAACGACTGCAGGAGGCTGTGGGAGAAAGCTAAAGAGGAAAGAGATCCCATGTTAATCCCAGGACTAAAAGCATTTCACATGTTAGGCCCCTTTTCTACAGAGCACCAAGACAAACATCTTGCAGCCAAGAAGTATGTTTGGACAGACACACAAAAGAACCTGACTCACATCAACACATGCAGTTTGAAGGGCAAGTCCTGCCTTTTCATACCTGAGCACAACACATTCATGAATAGCCATCAAGGATAATGCTCAAAGTTATGAAAGCTCAAACACCACATTAAAGACACCTCTCTCTGCAGCTCAGAAATTTAACTTTAATTTTTAAAGAGAAAAAAGCCACCTGTGTTTCTTTGCACATAAAGACAATAAAAATAGAAAAATAATGGATCTGCCTGCTCATTACTGTGATGGGAAATGCTGCTTGGACCTGACTTATTCTTTTACAACCACAAATTGTATTTCTCCTAAAAAAACTGCTTACAGAAAAAAGGACTTTAAACAAGTAACTTGCTTCATTTTATAAAATCTGGAACAAGGCTTTCTCTACTCACAAGATGCAGACTACAACCACTGCCCTCATGTCACCCATCATACACTCCAGAGCAGAACAGCACTCACTGAGACCTTTGCTGGAATAGTCTCCATCTTCCCTCCAGATATGGTCAGCATTATGGCCCTGCTTCAGCATGCAACAGTCAAACACCTCAATAAACCCCAGCTTAACCACAGATCTTTCTTGGATCATAACTAGGGTGACTCAGCACCTGGTAGGATTGAGCCCTAAGGACACATGCAAGAAGAAATTAGCAATTTCCATTTAAATGCTAATACTTATTCTTCCCAGTGAAAATTGAAGTATAACAAGCGATCTCTCATCACACCGAAAGAGCCTTGATTGTTATTTAATGATCACAGCGAATAGTTAGAAAGCATGAAATGAAGCTAATAAATCTTCTGTTGAGCCTGACACTTTCAACAAGCAAAAGTACTTGAAGTTTTGAAAAACAGTTCTGTCTGATTTTTTTCATCTTAAACTAAACTTTCCATGTTCTTCAGTCACAGATCCACATACTGGCACCACACAAACTGAAACACCCGGCTACTTAAATAATTATTTTTAATAATTCTTTTTAGTGCTACCTATACAGTACAAAATACATTATATTCTACAAAATTCAAGTTTGTTCATCAGCACTATTCACCGCAGCACCTGTCTGCCTTTCAGGGATAAATTAAGAAATAAGACAAACACTATGGAAGTAGGTTTTTTCCTTTCTTACTCCAGCCTCCTAGGAGGATATAAATACAGTTTGGTTGGTTTGGTTATAAAGCTACATTCTGTTTTAAGGAAAGAAAGCCCAGGATGATTTTTGTTTGATAATTAAATAATTTTAACCATTAATTAAACAATTTAATTTTTTTTTTAATAATAGACTATGAGACTGCTTTTTTCTTTCTCCCCTGCAAAACAGAATCTCAGGAGACTAAAGCCTGTGCCTTTTGAAACTTAGTAGTCAATACTTAGATTATTCGTAATAGCTTCAATGAATTAGTGACCACTGAAATGCCTACTTTGTTTAGTAGAAACCTACTAGTTTATTCATAAACTTGTAACACTAAAATACCCAGAGAGAAGTGTCCATTCTCGAAGTCTCTTCATGCACCAATAAAAAACACCACTTTGGCTTTAACTACGTAAAAACAATACTGCCATTACCTACCCTGAGAACTGCCTCATTTTTGTTGCTAATATAAACATACACGTGCATATGTGCGTACACACGAGAATTACAACACTCCCACACACAACAGTCCCAGTACAAAACAGCATAAACTTTCTCCAGAGTTAAAAAGTATATGTAAAATACCACAAAAGCAATGCAATTCTATTTCAATTTTATGTGTAGTATACTCTAAATAGAGATATATGCACCAAGGCACCATGTTCAGACTCCATACAGTGCCATAGTCAACTGTAGAGGGGCATCTGGAACATTTCTAGAAAGAAAATGGAGTCTCTGACAGGCTCAAACTATACTTTGCAATGTGTCCAACAAAGAAGAGGTTACAGGTATTTGCCTTATGTTACCTCCCTCCCCTTCCTTCCTCTCTTCAATTGATTGCCCCTCCAACAGAACAAGATGGGTGGATAGCCTCAAGTGTCTGGACACTGGGCTCATGTCATGGCACAAAAGATGCACATCAGATCTGTGGTGCTTGGCCTGTGTGATGGAGTAAGTTACATGATACTAAATATAAGCTTCTTTTATCTCCTTATTCATCTCCGAAAAATTTTGTACAGCACAACAAAGAACCAACCCATGGCCACATGAAATGTAAACTGCATCTGATGTGCTGAATCAGATCATCTCGTCACGTAAGTCAGGTCAATTGCATTTCCATTACCTATTTCTACAGTTATAAAAGTTCCCTATGCCATGAAATTAATCTTGAAAGACCTCAAGGTAGGTGGTCTAAGCTCAGCACCACATGAAAGCAAAACAAGCTGCACCCAAGAAATACTGGACCCTTTCCAATACACCAGTTGTAGACAGAGCTGGTAGCAATTCTGATAGCTGCTAGGAAACTAAAGGTTACTTAACAACTACGACTTAAACACCAGTTTCCAATTGTAATTCTGCCAATTTCGAATCCTTCAGGTGGAAATTCTTCTGCTTATCTCAGTCTAGTTTTTTGAAATTATACTAAATTATACCACATCTCTAAGACAATGAGTGTTTTTGTGTTATGTATTTGAACAAAATATAGGACTCCCCTACTCTCTTTGAGAAGAAACATTAATACCTAGGCATTTCAGAGGAGAGACTTGAATGACCCAAGAGTTCTGTCACATTTCAAACTTAGAAGAAATGCGTAGTATGGTCAACCTGATAAATCCAAATCCATCTGTCTAAACTGTAGGTTGTTGAGGACTGCAACTTGGATTAGACAGATTCAGGGAAAAGCGAGTAGACACCTAAGCAAATAAGGGACAGGAGTAAAGGAGAATTCTGGGGAAAGTCTAAAAAAAGTGATGCTACAGGGGTCTATTTATATTAAAACACATTCCTCTCCACTATCTGGTTGACTTCCCATGCACACTAAACTCAACTTGCATGTATGTTCATTTGCTATGACCATACTGCTTTCAGAGGAACTCTGACTCCCTCTCTGCATTCAGTATATGAATAAGGACAGCACAACAAACTAAATCTTATCTGCAGGACACCTGCTTTATTTAAAAATGGGAAAGCATATGGGAACTACTGGAAGGAGCAAATGCAGCGGTGGAGTCCAGTGCACATCACCGAGCAGTTTATGATGGAGCCTCTTAGGGTGAAATGGGATATCTGAGACAAATACACATGCTGTGCTTCAAGCCCAGCAAAAGAGCAGGACAAAATCTGGGGCATGGAAGTTGCAAAAAGCTGCAAATAAACCCACAGAGGACTGTCACAACCTGGAGTGTAAACTGTCTGATCCAAGAGAGGATTTTTAAACATATTGTTAAAAATCGATTTCCTACTACACAAGAGAAATCACAACCTTAAATCTTAGGTTAATGAAGGCACAGGGACTTGAGAACTATCACAACAGTTTTGAAGGAAATAAAAGTTACACAAACAATACGTGAAGACATTTCTAAATAAAATTTGTACAAAAATTCTTTTAGACTTTTAACATCTCATAAGGAAACAAAGTAGCAAAAAGCAATTTTATTTCTCCTTTCTAAACATTGCCGTAAAAACACCTGATCATTGATGCTAACAAAATTTAACTCAGGTACCCAAGTTCCTTTAAATTTCAAGACTATTAACTCCTTGGCAAAGTCTTACCATTGAACTTAAATGACATCAAGCACATGTGTAGTACAATTCAAGGGGAAACAAGGTTTCTGACCCAATCAGGTGCCCTATGGCACAGAGAACTTGAATTGCATCCTGTTCCCATTGCTCGTCAAGGCAGGAGCACTTCTCTGGTGGCAAGAACAAGCGCCCTCTCACCACAGCAAAACTGGTACAGCAGCTCTGTACAGAAAGAGTGTCCAGCACAGCCACACTGTGCAGTCTTGATTCCTCCCCAGAGCATAGTCATCCATCCTGTCGAATGAGGCAGTGGGAAACAGTAAGCAGTCTCATAAGCAGAGTTTGTGTCCTAACACCTGCATAAAAATGTAAAATTAAGCTTGTCTGCCTCTCTCACTTTCTAGTCAGTATATTTTGCTTACGGAACATTAACATTCTTTCCGATTCATCTGCTCAGCTTGGCAAAAATCTCCTTAAATGTTTTGTCCATGCACTCACAGACTGCACAGATTTCAGCTGTGACTGGCTCATCGCTTTCAATATTTAAACATGGCTTCATTTTTAGAAGAAAACAAGTATGAAAGACTGCTCTAGAAGCTACAGTACAAGAGATAAAAGCAATGGGAACTTTTGTATGTGGGAATTATCCAGCTAGCTAAAATTTTTTTGTAACAGTTGCATGCTTGCTTATAGACTAAATTACATATTAAAATCAAAGATAATACACAAAAACTACATTAAAATAGTTAAAACTGCAGCTTGGCTATCCTATTTACAAACAGAACCAAATACATGAGAAGTTACAGAATATAATATTCTCCAACCACTCACCTCTGACCACTACACCTGGCTTACTGTCACACAGAGTATACAGTGTGAAAAGACCATTTTGGTACAACAATCCGAGAAGTTATCCATGGACAATGGAAGAATGTAGTAGAGATCAAAATAGTATTTGGTCTCAGGACTGGTAGAAATTGCCATTAATAACCAGAAATGTACAGCATAGAATATGCAAAAAAAGAAAAATAAATCCAACAAACAAATCCTAAACTTAAAAACAAACTTAATTACCTAATCAACATTTAGAGAAGAAAAATATTCAGTAAAATATAAGACTGGTCAGTGCTCAAGGCAAAGGAACAGAAAGATGAGTGATTTGGTGCAGTATGGAAACAGAAGCGCTTCTTACATGTTTCTGCAACTATTTTTCCTAGGGTAGCATGAAAAATATATTTTGGATTCTTTACTTACAAGCTATGGAGATCTTATTTGTTATTCTGTCCATTTGAATAACAACAAACCTTAGGAAGAAAAGCTTCTTTTCAGTTTGATGTTGTTAAATTTCAATGTGTAGTACAGGCTAAATAAATTTGTGTGCATCAGGTACAAAAACTTTCAAAGCACCCACAACTCTGTATAACGGCAGAGCTGAAAATCAGAAAACAAAAGACTTTATTAAGGTGTTTTGTGAAAACTTTGAAAAAGTTAATTTGTTTCTTTGACAACTTAAGAGTTTGATTCCATTTGAAGAGGTCTTAATATTAGTAAAAGGTTATAGCATTTAAAAAAAAAGTGAAATAGTGAAAAACCTGGCAAAGGGGATGATATAAATCAAAACCATACTTTTCATAAAAGCACCAATCCTAAATCCCACAGTCCTTACTTGACTAGCTACACAACAGACTAGAAACTTTTAACTCCTTGCCTAAATCAAGGTTACAAAGAGGAATGAAATGTTGCCTGATCCAGGCTGAAAGCCACATTCCAAAGAAGGTACTTCAAGACACACAACTAAGTATAGACAAAAGAAAAGGATGATAGCACTGAACTCTAAAATATGGAACAGGAGAAATGAGAGAAGCTCTCATTATCCTAACACTAAGCCCTATGAAATGAGCATCCAGAGCTAAAGTTACATTAGGAAGAAATCCAAGCACATAAAGATACAGAAATGCAATTCAGGCAGCACAATATACACACACCAGCTCACATAAATCCTTGCACAAGTCCCTCAGTAAGAGATTAAAGAAATTGTGCAGTCATGGAATCAGAACCAAAATACTTCGGCCACTTAAAAGTAGGAGTAACTTGTTTCCTTTATGATAAAATACACTGCAACTTGTGTTAAATAACCTACCACACTGAAGGAAATATTTATATTATTTAATTACCAGAGAAAACAGAAGAAGCTAGAAGGACCTAAAGGAAACTGATGGAATGGGCAATAAAACGGGTAGACTAAAGGAGTAGTGACAAATCAAAACAACAAACACTGCATGGATAATACAAATCATCTGGAATCATACTGGAATATAAGCAACAAACTAAAGAATTCAGAATTGCTTTAGAGGCTCCCATAAAACATTTAGCTCTTCAGCAATCAGAGAGGTCATAAAAACAAACTTAGCCTGAATAAAACCTGGAGTAACAAAACACCAGGAAAGCTATTAAATCATCACTACAGAAGTCAATCGGATGTTATACCAGAACACAGTGCTCAAATCAAGACATGTTATCTTGAAATAGTAATGCAGTGCTGGAAAGTGGAAAGAGAATCAGCGATTTCAGCAGCACCACCAAAGTGCAACTTCATTTTCAGCGAGGTGAAACTTTGTATGTCAACAGTTTAACGGAAAAGGACTGCTCTTCTTGAAGGGAAACACAGCAGAAGTGCACACTAAGCATGGCACAGCATCTAGAACAAAGAGAGGACTGTTTCTTCCTCTTTCCTCTCAAACTGAAAAAAAGGAAATGTGAAGAACTGAAACATGACTATTTCAGAACTGGGAAAGGAAGGCATTTCACTCCTGGCTTACTAAGCAACCTGTGCACTTCTTTCAAAGAAGCAAGTGGGAACTAGGCCAAACAAGAAATAAGATTTTTTAAAAATATATATTTATAAATATACCAAGATAGTAATCATTATAATATTCTCTAAAAACAGAAGATTTATAAATCCATAGAGTTAGAGCTTCTAGATGAGGGCCACTGAAGTGGTAGACTTTGTTCTAGGTCTGTGCCACAGCTCCTTTTGCCCACATCTTTCCAAAGACTGGAAGAGCATTCCTAAAAGAAAGCTGATACTCCTCATAATTCTCCAGAAGGTAGATGTAAAGCACCACGATGGACTCCAAATGTAAAAGCACAACGTGACACTCATACCAGTGAATTAGAGTTCACTGTTTGTTTCCTTCTGTTAGGTCTTGGTAAAAAGGAAGAGTAAACCTACCTGAATGCTAAACAAGTAACAATCACAAAAACATACATTCAAAGCTCAAGCAAGTGTTGGAAGAGGCCCTTCAGACCTCTTGCTTCAGGATGTATGTCAAGAACTTATACGAAATAAGGCAAAAGTTTTCTGCAGGGCACGGATACCCCAACTGCTCTGGATTTCTTGCTCTTTTCTCTAAGGCAGCAGATCCCAGTGCCGCTGTCAGAAAGAACAATGACCCATACACAGGGGTAGCCCAAACCATTCTAGCAGCACCTGCCCTCCCTTACCATGAAAACACTTCTCCTTTTGTACAGGTGTTCATTACACTGTTTCTTAAAGGTGGAAGCTAAATCTTGTGCAAATTATCTGATTTCAACATACACTACGTAAGAATTAGATCAATTAAAAGAAAGGAGGAGGAGGTTGGCACTTCCCAAAATGAAGTGCTATTGTCTATTGAGAAGGCCTTCAATATCCTACGAGTACCTGAAAGGAAATAACCATAACCCAGAAGGAAACAGTTCAGGATTTGAGACAGTCAAGCTGCAGAAGTGTCAAAAAAAGTCAAAATAAACTCAAACTAAAATAATTTCTTCTCTTCCTCCTAATTTTAAAACGCCTGAGTTGTACCTAGAATCCATTTTCCGTTCTTTAAAGTTCAGTAAACTTATTATGGTGAAATATCAGATCTTCCCCTGCCTTGCAGGTAAATTATCCATAAATGGCAGTTCACTTAAAAAAAATTGTGCAAATATATGTCAATAAATGAACTATGCACCCTACTTAAATTAAAAAGTTGACATGACAAATAGATGAAAACATGAATCCTCAGTAACACCTCTGGTAACCTTAGCCCAGTTGTACTTCCACTCATCAAGCTGTCCTTCACATCCTAAAAACACAAGTGAGAAATGCTCAGTAGGACCTGACACACTTTGTTTGTAAATGATATCATTTCCATAGTAAGTAGGAAGATCGGAGTCTTATTTAACTTTGAAAATTGATTCTATTAACAAATAAGACATTATTTCTTACACAAGAAATCTTCCTTTTATCTGGAGATGCAGCAGTTTCCAGACTTCTTTGATTTTGATCTGTTTCAAGGGAGTAATTCTTGAGATCAACAAAAACCAATCTCACAAAACAGTGGCATGGAGCAGTCAAAAATATATTATCCAACAAAAATGCCTTCAGGTCCTGCTAACAGCTTTGGAAACTGCTCAAGTACAAAGACTGGCCATTCACATAGAGAAAGCATTTCTGAATAGCAGATAATATGGGGAAGACATAGCAAAAAAGCATCACTGTGTGAAAAAAAAAAAAAAAACAGAAAAAATAATTCGCATAAATCATTCACGATATTATTGGCTCTTCATGCACTATACAAGAAAGATATAAAAGGATGTTAATGTTTAAAGAGGTAACAATCAGTGTGAGAGAATAATGAAGACTAATATGACTTGTAAAAGCTCCCAAAAGGCCCTGTTCTGGATGGGAGTCCCACAGTGCTATGTACAGCAACACAGACGAGTCCCCACCTCAGAAACCACACACTCCAAAGGCAATTAAGCTAAAATAAAATTAACTAGGATATTCATCTGATGTGTTTAACAGCTCTGGTTCTTATATGTTCTTATATGTTTTTGGACTCTGTACCACCACTTCAGCCTAGAGGAAAAGAGGATTACAACCCTTTTTCTGGCAACATGATTCAGGAACAGTAAGGGATGCTAAGGAAAAAGAAACAAAATATTCACCCTCTCAATCATGAAGTGGTTAGCTCACACAAATGCTGCTTATCCTGCAGAAGGGGAAAAACAGACTGCTTTCTAAGAAGCAGATTCCTCAATTATGTAACTTTTGTTCTTTAAGAAGCTGGTACTGGGTATTTAATTTCTATAAAATGCACTTTAATCTACAAAGAAATTTTCAAAGTCCATTTCCATCAAAATACTAGCCCTTCCTTTGCATTATGTATTCTTTACAAACTACATATTTTTAAGAGGATGTTGCAGGGAAATGGCTGGAAGTCATCCCAGAAACTACTGCATTATATATCCTTTCTGTAATTCAGGTGAAAAAGACAGTATACATTATTCTAGACTGGAAGACAGAAAAGAACAAGTCATTGTGGATTCAGCATCTGCTGCTGGAACAGCAGAAATTATTTTTATGCAGCAAGAATGTCCCTTTTAAAACATATACACAATTCTTTGTAAAATTTAAAAGATTTAATCAATTACCTACAAGTTTTCTGTTCACTTTTGCTGTGTTGGAGGTCAAAGGGAGACTATAATCACAGTTCATTTGCAAAGCAATTAACACAGATGCATGAACTTATGCAAATATTTGGTCAAAAAGTTTTAAGAGGAACCTTGTTCTTCAACAATCAATACAGCAGCAATGTGGAAAAGTCTGTTATGGTTATATGGTCTATTATACTTCCTAAGAGGAAAGACTAAGAGAATTGGAACTGTTTAGCCTGGAGAGGAGGCGGCTTTGGAGTGACCTAATTGTGGCCTTCCTGTATCTGAAGGGAGCCTACAAGAAAGATGGAGAGAGACTTTTTACAAGAGCATGTAGTGATAGGACAAGGGAGAACAGATTCAAACTGAGAGCAGGTTTAGATTAGACGTTAGGAAGAAATTCTTTACTGTGAGGATGGTGAGGCATTGGAATAGGTTGCTCAGAGAGGTTGTGGATGCCCTGTTCCTGGAAGTGTTCGAGGCCAGGCTGGATGGAGCTCTGAGCAACCTGATTTAGTGAGAGGTGTCCCTGTCCATAGCAGGGGGGCTAGAACTAGATGATCTTTAACATCCCTTCCAACCCAGGACATTCTGTGATAGACACAGTTAGAAAAAGGAACCCAAAAATAACATAATGAAAACAACCTTGACACTTATGCTGCTTAAAGATGCAAATACAGTAACAAATTACAGACTGCTTTCAGGATCACTCCACTTCTAAAAGCTCTAAATATGAGCATTTCTAAAATCCCACTATTCAATATTAAATACTGAAAATTAAGTTAATATATCCTACTCATCCTTAATCCAGTAATACCTTTAAGTTCTGATGCACCTAATTGCAAAGTACTGCTGTAGCTAAAGATTATCCCCAGCCAGATAGATCCTAAGAAATCCCTTAAGACCCCTTTTTTCCAGAGGGATGAAGCAAGATCGGAAGGTTATAACATGTGGAAAATGCATGAGAAATCGCAGCCTAACAGAGATACTAGAAAGGAGGGCAGCACCCAGAAAAATACAGCTCTTAATGGCTAGTTTCTATTTAAATGGCATCCAGTGTCAGCTTTCAGTTACCATGCATCATACAGCAGCTACAGCTGGAGCCAAACCCTGTTTGCACAGCTTGGAATTCAGGTGCACAGCACAGAGAGCCCAGTGTAGCCAAGAGCCACCTTGAGGACAAAGCAGATAAAACCAAATGCTGATTTTCTTGCTGGGAAGAATAAACATGTACAAAAATGACATCTTTTTATGAACAACTAAACACTTATATAGCAACAGAAGTGGCTCTGTGCATGTGTGTCTACATGCACAACCTGGTAATATAGCAGGTTGCAGAAGCCTGCGGTCCCTGGATACTCTTGTGCGAGGCATTAGGGGCGGGGACAGGGACAGGGACACAGGGCTCTTGCTGCATTTGGCAGGATGTTCTCAGAGGCTGCTTCTAACCTACCTCCACTTGTTTGCTATGACACATTGCCCTCTCCACTGCCTAAAGCACAAGCTAGTCTAGTGCCCAGAGAACTCAGTGGAGCAGACATGAAACCACCACCACAGACCTTCCTAATCTTCTACTACTCTCTGAAGTTGCATAGCCTGAAGAGCAGCTTGAAGCCTGGAACCCCCAAACTGTAGGTATGTCAAGTTGCCCACAACTAAATGTCATATATCCATTGATACCTTTGAGGTACCTTGACTCCCTGGTGCCCTCTCTATCTTCAGCATCTGTACAACTGTACCCATTAACAGCCAAAAGTCAGATTAACCTGCTTAGCACAGCTAATACTAGTGTTAACACTGTAGGAACGTGTTTAAACTTGACACTGAGTAATTAAAGTAAATCACATGTATTTAAAGTACACTGTTCCAAAGGCACTCAAATCACTGCAGCGCTGTAGATAATTATGTATAGCAGTCAGCGCACTGAAAAAAGAAGATGAGGAAATGTTCCTGACAAAGTGAAGGGAGCTGGTGTGCTCTGAACACAATCTGAAGAAAGAATATGGGTGTTGCATAGCATATAACCTATAAATTAAGTTGTCAATAAAAAGAGAGAGAGAGAGACACTAGGGAAAATAAAGGCAAAAGAAAAACAACTATTTCTTCAAATGAACCTCAGTTGCTGAATCCCTCTCTATAAATCTAATTGTATATATTTTAAAATCCAATATCATTTTGTTCTAAACATTATTTCCTAGATGTCAAAATCAGCACAGAGGACCATGTATTTCTTGAAATAAATTTGACAGGCTACTATATTATACTTTTCATGATTACTGGTATGCTACAACAGTTAATTTATAAAAAAATCAAAGCTCTGTAAAAACAAAGTTATATCTCTAGGATATTTTCATGAAACATTGTTTTGCAGCTAATAGTCTCTAAAAAGGAAAAAAATTGATGGATGAGAAAGGGTTCTACCCAAAATGACTAATGAAGAAGAGGAAGGAAAGGGTAGCATGTGAATCTGCAGCAAAATATAATGTAACTATTGATCTCTGCAATCAGTAGCAGGTTGTCTTTCAGATCACAGGTACTTTTATAGTTACACAAACGTCCTTGCTTGCTCAACAGTGAAGGTCTTAAAACAATTGACCTGATTTTTGGGTTTTTTTAAAGGGTTAGGGGCTCCTATTCAATCTGTTTATTGGGTATCAATTAAAAAGAAAAAAAAAACAGAGAAACACAGTAAATAATGAATGATGTTACAATAGAAAATTACAGCATTAGCATAAGTAGAATAAGCAAACCTATAGCACCACAGCAGATTAATGACAGTTACATCAACACGAAACCTGGTAAAAGACAGTTTTAAAATGCTCTTACACAACAGAAAACCTGAAAAGGCAGAAGGCTCTTAGGAAGCTGAACTTATACACACAAAATGAACTACAGGTAACGCTGCTGAGAGATGTATGCATCTTACCCGTGAGTACAGCTTTTGCTGAAGGGTCTGCCAGATCCAGTGCAGATTTCCCATCGGTGTTCCGAATGTTTGGATCAGCTCCGTGCTGCAGCAGCACTGTGCAGGGAAAGCAGAAACAGTATCTTACCTCAGGTATACACAGGTTATTTACTGTTAAGTGTCTCCTCGGCATGATGTAGGCATAAACACACATTGCGCAGTTTTCTTTATTTTTCCTTCTGTTTTTTTTTCTCTCTCTCTTTTTTTCCTCTTTTCTTTTTTTTTTTTTTTTTTTTTTTTTTTAAGCACTGCAGCAAAGGATCTTCTCTGGACTAAGGCTAAGTTGGCAAGTTAAGATATAGTAAGACCACATGACTTCGCATGGTAAACATAAACCCTGAATCTCTTGCGATACTCGGGTTTGGGTTCCTCCTGACAGCTATAGCTGGTATGCTGTGCAGTCACTGACTCACACTGGGAAGTCTGCTGAGGAACCTGCTTCTGCCTTTACTACCACTACTGCTGCTTGTTACCACTCCTGCTCCTTTTCCTGCTGAATATCTCAAGTCACTCCACCTCTGTAAATCAGTAATACCCCAGTCTTCCAGTGGCTCATCACTTGCGCAGAAAATCTTAACCATGGCACGCTGGCTCACCTTCAAAAACTGTAACAAATAAAGTAAGATGTGTAACCTGGTACCCTGCAGACTGGATGTTCAGGGGCTATTATTCTCACTGGTGTTTCTTGTCCCTACTAAGCCTATAAACACATAAAAGTTCAAGTACATAAAAATACTTAGAATGCAATATGCAGCCTTATGGATAGGAAGGCACTGATACAGTAAATTATCATCAACTAGAAAATCTCATTTAAAAAAAACAGTATTTCACCTGTAAACTCTTTTGATCAGAAACAATATAAAGAAATTCAGATCACCATCTCAATATCAATGCATTTCCTACAGAACTGGAAAACAAAGCCCATGGGAACATTAGAGGGCTGACAAAAAGGGTGCAAATGTCATGCAAAATAAGCACAACATACTACAAATTCAGAGCAACAGCTACGCACTAATTCTGCACCAGTGTGAAAAACAGGACAATACACAGAGACCCAAGGTGAAGGAGACAAGTAATAAAAACCAGCAGATATTTATGGTTACTCTTATAAATACATCTGTTGAGATATAGAGGGACTGAAGAAGTCAAGACAAAGAAATACTTGCAAACACTTTTTGTAACTAAGGGTGCAAAAACTTGCACTTCATAGACAGGATTCTGCAGGAAAAAAACATAACCAATTCAGAACAAAGTAATTACTGATATTATATTGTATATATATGTATATATATTTCACTTTAATCAGCAAAACACTTGTCAGAAATATACTTTTTTCTAAATTAAAAATTTAACTGGTAGTATTGTTTTTATTCAAACCTCTTTTCTTATACATTTCTGATTGTAAATTCTTTTAAGATTGCCAAATTTCATATATTTTAGCTTACAGGATGCAATGCTACATGCTTGCCCCTAAGCTGAATTTTTTGAGAAGTTTGGTGTTTCAGTGAAGTAAATTGACTTATTTTATGCTTTGTCTGATGTTTTTGAAAGAAGACTCAAGTAGGAAGATTGGGCTTTGCTGGTTTTTTTTTGGTGGTGGGTTTTTTCCCCCCACGTCAAGACAAAAACATCAAAATGGGGAAAAAAACAGCTAGCATGTGCTTACAGAATCTTGTTAGGCTCTGGCACCTACGTTTCTGAAGATACCATCTGTGCCATACATGCTACCACCCCCTTCGAGATCTTACTCACAGACAGGTTTGAGACTGAGCCAGCCTCTCAAGCCAGTCAGGCACACTCCAGCAGGAAGAGGCAAACAGGACAGTAGAAAGTACAGGAACTAAGTATGGAGAGACAGACTCAGTATATTCTGTCTCTATTCTCTTGGACCCTACTAGTGAATTTATATACCTGGGGAGAGGGAAGCCATTTGTCCCAAGAGGCATCAGGGTAAGAGTAGGACCCTAAAAGAGGGTACCAGCAACTAAGTGTCTATCAAGAGAAAGCAGCTAGTACAAAATGATGAAATAGCACAGTGCTGGATGAGAAAGCAAAGAAGGATTCACACACCAAAAGGCCTGAGACAAAGAGCTGGGGGAGAAAACTGAAAAAGAAGATGTGGCAGGGGAAAAGATAATAGCTCAGATAAAGAGTCCATGAAGAAAGACCAGAAGAGAGGAATGACTGGGATCTGACCACGGTTTGGAGGTTTGGGCTAGCATGTGAAGCCAAGTTGAGGTAGGTTAGGGCAAGAAAGGTGATTTGAAAAACAAGAGGTAACAGGCGTATAAATCTCAAAGGGATCTGCAAGTGCCTGAGCCCAGTGTTAAAACTGAAGTACATGTTTTCAAGTCTCTTCATTCTTCAGTCCTGAGCAAACAAACCAAGAGCACCTCCCTGCTACGACACCACAGTACTGCTTTCAGCTCCTCTCCTGGCTAAAATGACAAAGGATTATGCAGTCTGTGTAACCTGTTCATACATGCTAATGAACCATGAAGGGTTTGGGCATGGCTTACAACATACAATTTCTGTGTAAATTAGTTTTTTAAAACCCTAGACGAATACATTAAAAATTTACTAAAAAGACTTAAGCTGGTTGCCTGCAAACACCTTGAATTACTGACAGCCTGTGGAATATACACTTAAAGTGGTCAAACTAAGTTCAGGAAAAGAACCTATCAGAAGTCAATTGTTGTAACTATGAGACTTATCCTTCTTGTCTCTGCAATCACTCATCCCACTTGCCATAACGCTTCCAGCTTCTCCAACAGCCAAGGGTATGGTCCTACAGATTCAGCCCTAGAAACCCTGTGAAATGAAGGCAATGGCATCTTGAGAGAAGAAACCAATCATATAAATAAAGACCGTATTAGAATGCATATGAATAAAGGAAGAAAACTCAGGTCACAAAAGCAATCTTACTCTTGCATTTCCTCTACTGACTATTTGATTCTAACCTTTCCATACTTTTTAAGTACATAATCTCACACAAGAGTATCCCAGTGAGCAATGTTGTCATCAACAAGAATTAATGAGAGAAATCCGGCATTTGATGTTTAGCCTATCGCTGTAACACAGCTGTACTTCTATACCTGGCAAACCACAGGTAGCTTCTAATTGAATGTTCTCCTGCATGTTCAAAACCTTTAACACTTTAGCCCAACACAAAGTCTCCTCTAACCACAGGGTATTTGAGATCTAGACACAGTGTGTCTCTCTAAATTTCCTTTTCAGTACACTAGGGATGTGTAAAAATGTCAAGACAGATCTCCCGTGTGGAAAAAAACATTCCTTCTATAAAGAAACACAGCAGAACAAGCCATTCTAACTAATTGTAGCTATTTTGGATTTCAAACACTGCACACTGGTTTTAGAGGACGGTTTCTGAGTGGCCTGAAAAGGGAATGTGCAAATAGCTTACGTTAAGAAACTGCTGTTAACAGGCAAGTGTAAGGATGCTGTGCACAAAAATTAACTCCTGGAACTTTGTTAATTACCATATTTGGATATGCTGTTTTATTTCCTCCTGACAATGGGGACATTGGGGTGTATTTTTCTGTACTGCAGGCAGCATCCTTAATGATCTAGCAATACCATTACCTGGCTATCCCTGCCTATTCTACAGACCACTTTGTCCAAAGAGTATAAAGAAGCTCTTCTTTTTACTGTATCTTCATACTGCATACGGACATCAAAGTCCTGTAAGTTTAACTATAGTACAAACATGGACTGGTTCAGAGCTGTATTTTTATCCTCACTGTAACTGCTAAAATACTTCAGTTTCTGATCTTCACATACCATCTGAAATGCCTTATTTAATTACACTGCTATTATACCAGATCAGTGCTAGAGACAAGAAAGGCCATATTCTTCCCACATTAACAAAAAAAAAAAAAAGTTACTGTATTGCACAGAGTATATAATACAACCACTAATCATTTCAGATTACTGCCAACTCACTACAGCAGGATGAAAACTAAAATTGGCTCACAGCCTCCTGGCATAGGTATTTTGAACTGTGAAGTTAACCAACACAACCTCACTTGGCTGTCAAATTATAAACCCACCAAGAACAAACATTTCTACTTTTAGCAGTTTCAACCTTCACATTTTCAGCAACAAGGTATAGCAAAGACTTCTCTGGCAGCTATACATCAACAAGTGACAAGTAAGTTTTTAAAATCTAAAGTAACAGAAAAAAGTTTTTGTACACAGAAAACATCACTCAAGTACTTAGTCCCTCCTCCTTCATACTGCCTCAGTTAAAAGTCCACCAGAGGAAAACACTTTTGATTGAAAAACATAAATAGAATGGGAAAAAAATAAATTTGTTTCAATATTAGGCACAAAGATCAGAATAGTTCGGTTATGACTTCTCTAGGCCCAACATCCACAGCTTCCTGACTATCCTTACAGGAATGCTGATGGAAAAGTTCACATTTGGTTTTGAATCAGAAGCATGCAAATACGAAAAAAAGGGCACATCCAAACTTTTGACTGCTGAGTGAAAAATGCAGGAACAACAGGTAAACCTTCCAGAAGCATCTGTACTTAAAGCTGCCTACTGCTTTTAATTACATTTCCAGTGTTTCTCACAGCTCTACCACTGCCTCTTCTCTCCCTTGTTCTTTTATCACTGTGTCCCATTGCCTTGTGCTTGTGGTCCCTTCTAGCTATCCCAGCTTTAGTATATATTTTTTCTTCCCCCTTTTAAACTCCAACTTCTGGAGAAGAGCTTCAAAGATCCTTTTCAAACCATTTTACTGTAGCTTTATCTACTTACTCCCAAAGAATCAAGGTACAGAGAAAGCAGCCTAAGAATAAGGCCTGCTTTTCACCTACAACATAGGCACTATCTTCCATCTGCCTAAAGGACACCTTTGGGGCAGGCCAGTCTCTCACTAACCTTAGGTCCCAGGAACACACACACCTCTCAGTACAAGTCCCTTGTAGGACATGTTTCCAACTTATACTTGACGAGAAATATGATGTGCTCATTCACCTCCACATTCCAAAAACATCTAAACAACACACTGGAATCCAAAGCAATAATTTTTTTCAGCCAATGCTAAATGCATCTTCTCCCCTAGCTACCTGTAAATGTAAATCAAACCACTGAGGTTTTGAAGCTTTTCTTCTGTTACAAGAGCAAGTTTTCTGCCTAGATACTATACTTCCTTAACTGAGAGTCCATAATTCCATTTTGGCAAGTTAACCAGATACATAAGCCTTTTTGCTAAATGGCCCTATATAACAAAAGTTGTAGCACCCAACTCTTAGCTTTATAAAACTGAATAGATGAGATACAGTTAATAACATTAACCACAACTGTATCACTGATTAACTTCTGCCTCTGTAAGCAAACCCAGACTTGGCCTTGTGATTAGGAAAAAGGCTATATTCATCAGCCATCGGAATTACAAGGTGAAAACATGAGAGGCAGTATCACTACAGAGGCTGCAAACAGCTCTAAAGGTTTAAGTATCACTACTAGACCTGATGACATGCATGGCCTCAAACACTACTGCCAGCTCAGTCAAGAGGAGTTGGGGAAAAAAAATAGAGAGAAGCAGGTCCTATGCTCTTGACTGTCCCTCTATAGTGAAAGCCTTCAAAGCTGAATGAAGAGAGGATTGTGGAGAAGAGAGGCTAAGCACACCTAAGGATGTAGTTCAGAATCAGAATAGGGTAGAGCCAATAACCAGACTTATCCAGGAGCACTGCAGATAGTTAGTTCATTGGTAAGAAGACATGACAGCCAGGTGGTAGATCAGGGACAGGATAGGAATGCATTGGCTAGGAGAATGACAAACATGAAGCAAAAATGAAAAATAAGGGCAGGGTGCAATTAAATCCCAAAGGGAATTTGGGGAGAAATACAGTAGAAATGCTCATGGGTGCAGGCTGATCAGATAAGGAAAAGTTGCAGAAAACTGAATCTCCAGCAACAAAGGTGTCTGCAGACAGTTAACTGATGAAGACTTCAAAGACCTGCATTACTGAGTTGCTGTATAGGGTTTTATTGCTCAGGTGACAAACTGGAGTGGACTTTTCCAGGTTGAGAGCTGCTTTTTCTGAGGCAAAGGCTAAGGATCTCACTAAGCAGAGAACGCCCCTGGGAAAAAGGGGACATGCAAAACAGTGCTTAGCTAGAAGGGAAGTAAGGAGACTCCAACCACCTAGCTTCAGGGGAATAAGGAGCATCTCTAGTACGATGAGAACAGACAACTCTTCAAGCAAAAAGCAGAACATTCAGCCTTTATCCCACCTTTACAATAGCAAAGGAAAAAAAAAAAAAAAGGACTGCAAAGAACTGTAAAGCTGCTCCCCTGCAAAACAGTACTTTCACAGGCTATAGTTTCACAGAATCACAGAATGGGTCAGGTTCAAGGGGACCACAGTGGGTCATCAGGTCCAACCTCTCTACTCCAGCAGGGTTCCCTAGAGCACTTTACTTAGGATTGTGTCCAGATGGTTTTGAGCATCTTCAGAGAAGGAGACTCCACAACCTCTCTGGGCAATGTTTCACTCAGACCACACGGGCCGAATCACCACGCCCACCCCTGTGCTTTGGGCAGCTGCAAATGTTTGGTCAGGCAACAAGGTATATTAGAAAAGTGATCACTTGCCCAATCCACTTCCTCATGCAATGACATGGCATACTCTGGGTGGCACAAGAAACTATGGTACAGGGACACGTGCTGGTGACAGGAGTTGAAAATTTTGTGTTTCTAATTAAGAGTATATCTAGCATTACCAGCCAAAGCCCTGGTGGGTTAGTGTCAGCTGCAAGCACTTCCCATCATTTTGCCTTCTCTACTTCCCTTGTTCAGGGCATCCCAGTTTCCCAGACAAGGGTTTGTTCCCAATGGACCAGCATGTTGATTTTGTTCTTTGTTGGGACCAGACAAAGCAAGAGACAAATACGTCGACTGTAGTAGTACGAAGCAAAAGCTTACAAAAGCAAGGCTAGGCTCCACTATGCTGAAACAAAACATTTTTAAGAGAATTAGAATGGTGTTGTCCAATAGCCTAGACAGAAATAAGAGTTCTGACAGCAGGAGAAAGCAGCAGACAAGTAGAGGGGAAAAACTGACAGTTTTGAGCAACAGTAAAAAGTCAGGGACTGCTGATATATTAGGAACCAAGGGGGAAACACCTGTGAAATGCCTCAAAGGAATTAGTGCATGGTCCTCCAAGAAGGTGACAAGGTCACTGACACAGCTGAAGTGTCTCTACCAATGAACACAGCACGGGTATCAAACGTGAGGAGCTGGAAGCCACTTTGCAGTTGGAAAAAGCTATGATCTAATTGCTATCACTGATATATCGTGGGAAGAATGACACAACTGGAGCACTGCAATCAACAGCTAAAATCTGTTCAGGAGGCACAGACAAGGAAGGAAAAGCAAGTGGTTACTCTCCATGTAAAAATAAAATAAAATATAAAAAAACAGATTGGCTCTAGAGAGCTGCCTTGGAAAAACAGGAATGAACAAGTTGAGAGCTTATGGGCAAAAATTAGGGGCCAAGCCAACAAAGGAAACCTCACGGCTGGTATTTACTACCGGCTACCTGATCAAGGGGAGATTATTGATAGAAGTTCTTATTTCAGCTACAGGAGGTGTCATGCTTGCAGGCTCTGATCCTGCTGGGGGACTTCAATCACCCTGACATCTGCTGGAAAAGTGGCACAGTAAGCTATAAGCAGTCTAGGAGACTCTTGTAGTGTGCTCAGGATAATTTCTTAATCCAGGTGACAGACAGTGCAATTAGAGGGGAGGCATTATTAGACCTGTTGCCTACCAATACAGATGAACTATTTAGGGATGTCAAGATTGGTGGTGGACTGAGCTGCAGTGGTCAGGCCCTGGTGGCATGAGGGGTATGGACCAGGTAAACAATAGAGTAAGGACTCCGAATTTCAAGAGGACACTCTCAGTTGTTTAATGAATTGATGGATGGGACCCCCTGGGGAGGTGCCCTGAGAGACAAAGGAGCTGAACAAAGCTGGTTGCCCCTTAAGGACATTTTTCTTAGAGATCAGGAGGTCTCAATTCCACAGGTAAGAACTCAAGTAAGAAAAGCAGGAGATGCTAAGGACCTCGTGGTCAAACTACAGTATGAGAAGGAAATGCATAGGCACAGGAACCAGGGACATATAGGCTGAGATTAGAGGGATGCTGCCCAGGTGTGTACAAATGGGATCAGGAAAACTAAGGCACAGTTAGAGCTGAATTTGGCAGAGGATGAAAATAATAAGGGCTTCTACAGGAACACTGGCTAGAAAAAGGAAGATTAAAGTAAACATACCTCCCTTGATAAGTAAGACATGAGAACTAGTAACAACCGATATGGAAAGGCTGGTAGGTACTCAACAGTTTTTTTACCTTGGTTTTCAACAGTAATCCCTCTTCCCACATCTCTCAATTCCCTGAACCTCAAGGCAGGGACTGTAGAATGGAATTATGTCCATTATAAGGGAAACTAAAGGTTGAAGGTTCAAGACCATTAAACCTTCTGAGATACCTGAACATTAATCAGTCCATGGGACCCAGTGAGATGTATCCCAGGGTCCTGAGGGAACTGGCTGATGCTGAGCCATGCCCAATAAAACTGAGAAGTCATGGCAGTCAGGCAAAACCCCAGTGACTGGAAAAAGGAAAATGTCACATCCATTTTTAAAAAAGGTAAAAAGGAGAACCTTGGGAACTACCAACCAAGCAGCCTCACCTCCATGCCCAGTTAAATCATGGAACAGATCCTCCCAGAAGACATATGGAATATAGGGAGTTGCTTAGAGACAGAAAGAGCAAATCATGTCTGACTAATTTGGTAGCCTTCTTTGATGGAGTGACTGCATCAGTTGACAAAGGAAAAGCTACAAAAGAGCTTTTATCAGCATCTGCCTGAACCTCTGATAGGCTGGAACAGGTTGTCCAGAGAAGTTGTAGATATCCATCACTAGAAGTGTTCAAGGTGAGGTTACCCAGGGCTTTGAGCAACCTGATCTAGGTAACATTATCCCTACCTGTGGCAGGGGAGGTGAACTAAATGATCTTTAAAGGTCCCTTCCAACTCCAACCGTGCTACGATTGTAATCCTGCAGGTCAGTTCTTGGAGATACAGAGTTTTAAAATTTATACAAATACATGGTTTAAATGGTTATTTCCAAGTAGAAGAAAGCTACCTCTAGTAAAAAAAAAGGGGTACTTTGGCCAAATGTGGCATAATCTAGATAAAAACATAGGAACTGCTTGCACGCTTCCGTTACCTTGTCGTTAGATAAACAATAGCAGCAGCTGCTGGGGGCATCAATATACACACAGACAGCTTGGAATATGGTTCTCCTAGCAGAGGCATTTCTTGCTTTGTAGCTGAAATGACCATTTGGTCCATCAGGGTCGAGGACAGCCATATCAAACATCTCCCTTTACAGACACAGATCTGATCTCTGAAAGGCAGGTTCTCATGCATCCATGTGCTACAGAAATGGCACCAGTTCCTACAGTAATAGGATGCAATACCAAATTGAGCAGAGGTCCAGTAAAAGATGAAATGGAGACAATGCTCAGAGGTCACGTTCCTTCAGCTTAAGTGAGCAATTCACAATAGGCTTCAAGGCAGCAATAGGAAAGCAAAGAAGCATCACGAACAAGGTCTCCCAGTACCAACTTTTCGCTTGTTTGTTTTGAAGGGAGAAGGATCTAGACAAAAAGAATATTACAAAGCATCACTTTAAAAGGACTTTATTCTGTTTTCATGCAAACTCTGATTTTTCAAAATGACTCTTTTGTCTCAGTCTTTTCGTTGTTTACTTTCAGACTTTGCTGAATGAAGTTTCAATGTCTTAGCAAGACAGCCTGACTCCCAGTCTAAATACACATACTGCAACCTTACCTCTCAACATACTACAAAAGACTTCAATGCATTCTAGAATTCAATTGGCAGTAGATGTTCCAGAGATCAGATTTATCTAATTGAAGTAAAGTAGAGGGAAAGCATCTGAACCAAACAACCAAAACCACAAGATATGATTGCAACAGTAAGAGTTCTTTCAGCAGTGGAAGAAGACGCCTTTTTAAAAGGGTCCTTCCTCCCCCAGTGATTGCCTTCAACTGTGTCCCCATAAGAAGGTGCTTCCTGAGTTACACAATCCTGAGCAACATGCTCTAGGAAACCCTGTTTGAGCAGGGAGGTCAGACTGGATCACCTCCAGCGGTCCCTTCCAACCTTACCCATTCTGTGATTTTAACTACGACTAGTTTTCTATGCGTAGGAAGCTCCCCGGTACACCAGTTCTGCCTCCCTCTAATTAAATATGCATAGAAAGAAAGAACATGAAGAAAGTTCCAGAGCCTGTAGGCAGCACAGCAGGCTGATAATATCCTTCTACCCTCAGAGAAAGAGCCAGAGTTGGTAGATTGCTCAGCCTACATGAACAGCAATTCAAAGCCTTGATCTTGCCTGAACTTAATGAAGTAAATATTCCTGTTTCCTTTTTTGGATGTAATACTTTTCAAGTTAAAATTTTTCATTTCAGCTAACAATGAGGACAAAAGTATATGCAGGTTATGCAGAATGAAGTCTTCTGGGGAGCTTCTAGAAGTGTAACTGCAGTTGTTTTGTTTGTTGGGCTTTTTTTGCATCACGCCAGAGACAGCAAGTGTTCATTCCAGAACACTTCCTCCAAGAACACTATCTGCACAAAAAGCTGTGTAATATAAAGGAAACTTCAGGAGTTCCACAATGAATCTGCAAAATGTAAGAACTCTAGAAGCTTCAGTCACCAAAAAAACCAACAACCAAACAGAAAACTTTCTTTGAGCTAATAGGAAATGAAAGACAGTACACTAAGCATTTATTTAATCCCATTTATTTGCAGTCACGAACCATGAACATGTACTCCTTTTTCATGGAATCACACTGAATTATGGAATGGTTAAGGTCAAAGGGACCTCTGTAGATCATCTGGAACAACTTCCCTGCTGCAGCTGGGCCACCTATAGCCAGTTGTCCAGGACTCTGTCCAGATAGCTTTTCAATATCTCCAAGGCAGGAAATTCTACAACCTCTCTGCGCAACCTGTGATTAGTTGCTGTGATGGTAAAGTGTTTCCTGGTGTTCGGAAGGATCCTCCCAAGTTTCATTTTGTGGCAATTTCACATAGGGTCTTAAGAATCACACCTAAGTGTGTTCAAAAAGTCATCTGGAATTCACTTGTTGTTAGCATGCAAAATTGAACAGAAGACCCTTTAATCAAAGAAGCTTCAAAAAAAACCTAACAAAAAACATTTAGCCTATTTGTAGATGGAATGGGTTGAGGACTCACTATGCGACAACTAAATCACAATCCTTTTCCTTGCAAGCAACAATTCTGCAACTACTTAAGTTTCTAAGCATTTGGTTTAATATACTATTTATTGAACAGCTAGAAATCTTTATTGCTGCCCTACTGTCTGAGCAATTTATGTTTTCATCTGTATGCCAAGATGAAAGCTGCTTTAAGGACAAGTCTTCATTGCTTGGTCCCAATTTCACTTTTCTCTGAACAAATTCACCTTTCTACTTCAAGTTTTATTCAAATAAATGTCAGCTATAATCCTGACATCCCATGCAACAGATTAGGAGCCCTGCTTTCAGAGTCCTTGAAAAGCACAAGCAGTCTGTGAGGCAAATCAGGTCAACATACAGTATCCTAAGAGGAAAAGGAATTGAAGAGAGTTAAGAGAAACCAAAGATGAATTCCCATCTCTGGCATATGCTAGCCATTTCTTCCAGGTGAAGTTCGGGGGGAAAAAAGTCCTAGTGGAGGTCAAGTTATAGATTGCATGTGGAATTAGCTATGTGGCTATCAGAAGGCATTATTTGCCAGTGCACCAAAATCTAACCCTTGTGAAGCAACATCAACAGAGGAATCTTAAAAGTTTCTTAGAATCTGTCCTGGATCTACCGTTTTTCCAAAACGCAAAAGGTATGTGCATAATCAAAAACTGTTTCTCTTTTTAGTATCTTAAGAAATATGGATTGAAGAGATTCAAGCCCTAGCAGCAGCTCTCAACCCGCCATTCAGTGAGGTGAGCACAAGACAGGGAAAAAACCCAACCACCAGAGCCCAAAACAACTATCACATTCCACAAGTACAGCCTTTTCCAGAGGTGAATTTCAGTGCCTACCAGCTTTCAACAGCACACAACTCACATATCGTGTCTTAGTCACACACCGTATGGAACACACAGAGTGACATTTTGATGTGATTAAGAGCTCAAACTCTTTAGATTAAAGAAATCCCAACACGACACATAACTTTTGTATATTTTGCATAAAATTTTAACCTTGCACTAATTTTGTAAGCTCATTATTAGTCCACAACATAGCCACCAAATATTTAAGAAACACAAGTAACACCTGAAATCTTAGGAATACCAAGCTGATCAGTTAAAAAATTGCGGCTAAAGCTGAATTAGCCAGAAGACAGAAGTATTCTGAAAAATTCTGTTTATGATATAAAATGAGGAAGCTAAGAACACACTAAGTTCAAGCACACATAAAAGTCTAGTAACAACTGACTAGCTAGCAGTACCATATATATCACTCTTGTAAACTTCCCCAGCAACTATCTTAGATCACATTATTATGTAAAAGTAACATGGTTGTAGATTTTTAAAGCCCAGAGTTATATCCATTTTTTTTCTCCAGTCCTAGAACTGCTCACCACCATGCCCTACTGACACAGAGCAGTGCAAGTCTTCATGTATTTAGCACTAGGTCCTTGACAAGCAAATATTCTACACTGCAAAAATGTCAATCTGTCAGGTGAGATATCGTTAGTGTTGTAGATCTCACGTTAGGGAATGGTGCACGTTACATCAGTCTGAGTGGGTTCTTTCCCTGGGTCACCTGTGTTCTGGGCCATTCTTGTATTAACCTCCCAATCAAGAAAATAAAAACAAATTGTTGCAGCCAGTTCCCTCATCAAGTGAGTTCTGTATCCAACACCATAGCTAGGTCAAGAGCACTGTGCTTAAGCAAAAAACTGCTCAGTGCTGCTTGCTTGGACAAGACATCAGCAAAACATGAAGACTCTACACACAGCAGCACAAATAGCACAATTCACATCAGACACTTAAGCCCCTCCTAGAAAGAAATACCTTCATCAAAGCAACATGGTGCATTTGTAGAGGCTGAAGTGAAGACCACCTGGAACAAGAGGCGAGTGCTCAGTATTTTCAGTAGGCTTCAAGCACTCATAGTTCATTTTGCACACTTGCTTTACATGGCAGAAAGACCACATCATTAAAAAGAAGACAGCTTCCTTTGTTCACTATATGAGAAAGATTTAATTGCCTACACATTTTTACAAACAAGACCTTTATATCCTGTAGTAATACTTTCATCAATATTTTCCATTAGTCTAAGAACACATCCAAGAATTCTGCTGGAATTCGCCCCACTCATTTTTGCTTTAACATCTACACAAATATCTAGAGATTGTTTATAAACCACATATGAACTGCATTAAGACCACATGGTTCCGCTGAGAAGCTAAAAGTAGATATTGCTACAGTAATCAGAAGCACAATCCCATAAGATTAAGTATTTCTGCAAGATATTTAGAAAGCTGCTCTAAACTAGTATTGGACATCTGAAAGCAGTTTCTGTGTCTGCAAGAGGACTATCTGTTCTGTTCCTCTGTTCTGAATAATATGCAACTTCCTCTTCCCCTCCCTCTCAATTTGCTAATAGTTAACATCAGTACAGATTTAAGTACAGTACAGTTCAGTACAGTACATCATCAGATTTAACAAACACTTGTAAAGGAACATCGTAAAAGAAATTACTCTTTTCTTGTCCTCCACAGATTCTCCTGTGCCAAGCAAGCAAACACGGAAAAAGTAGTTTTCTTGATACCTTGAATTTTGAAAAAGAAATAGGACTGGGAAAAAGTCTAAAACCTACAGATAGCTGTAACATATTAACTGTCAATACAATTCAAACCTAACAGAAAGACAGACTGCTTTCAAATCATATAATGTTTTCATGAGGTTGAATTTCAGTTAAATTTAGCAATACAAATACCATAATACAAGCCATAGCCTTAAGGACCATAAGCAATACAGTAACATGACAAGCTTTACAAGCCTTCAGCACCATTAGCTCCAGATACAAAGATAAGACATTTTATTGGCATAACCCTGCAAACGAGACTTTCTCAGTTGAAATAAGGCTTCTTTTCACCCCATTTGTACAAAGCATCATGCTGTTCTAAAAAGTTTACTGTTGATTTTATTTCTGAACAGGATTTAACCTGAGGATTAATCCAGCTCAGTCACTGGTTTTCTTAAGAAAAAAAAAAACTGTGGTAGGGTACTTCCACCTTACTTCAGTGATCCACTCATTTCAAGGTTCCTTGCACTCCAAGACCTTTCTTTGTTGGGTACACATGGGTGACTGACACTGCTCAGACAGATTTCTTCAAAAGGCATCTCTCATAGCTACATGTGCACAGACACAAAACATCAGCACACAGTAACTCCTGTAGACTGCACTATACCAAAAGACCTGTCTGCACACAGATGTCACATACTGACGAGGTATCCTTCACATATGGAAATTTATCCATTTTCCTCGTGTCCTTCTGCCAAAGTCCACCAGGGAGCACTGCAGTTGTATATGCTATGGTAGTGTCCCAAACCATTTTCTGTAGTCACTTTTGACAAAAGCCCTGTTGTCTCACACTCCAGTCCATTGTTACTATGACAACAGTATTACAATGCCTTCCAATTACCAACGTATGATTTCAGTCGTGGATTCCTCCACCCCCACTAGCTCATAGAGAAGGCAGCCTTATTCTCAGGTCTCTTTCAAAAGGGGAAGTCCAAACTACAGAGCAAGCAAAGTAAGATTCAGCCCTAGAAGCTCTTGCTTCTATGATGAATATTAACATTTAGAAGCTAACATAGCTTAAACAAGTGATTAGAGGACATGAAACTATTTAAAACCATAAATAAGAACTTAATTTAGAAAGCAAAAGTATTCTTTCACTCAACCTAAACCATCACATTTTCATCCTGTATTTCCTATCATGCAAGGTTCCTTTCAGAAAGATCCTATGAAGAAACAGTATGAGAAGAGAAGCATATTAGGTGTTTGAGCCACTGCATGCACAGGATTTAAAACCATTTGCTACTTAAAGCAGGGTTCCACACAAATGACATCACTCACAGAGCAGAAACAGACCAAAATAATTCATAATCTGAACAGTCTGATGAGCCTGCTTCCACAACAACAGATTTGGCTTTGAACAAAGAGTAGCTGAGTAATAAAATAAATACAGCCAGGATTTTTATTTTGCATATCTGGACAGACAATAGATGCTATTAACAAGGACTGCTTGGCCTTAAGCATATCAAATCACAAGGTACCTTTTCTCTTATGTCAATATTAACTGCAACCAACAGACAGAAAAGCTCCACACTGCAGGGATTATTTAATGTCCTCTTAATGGAGCAAAACTAACATTTCTGGTAGACAAAAACAGTCTAAAGTTCTTTAGATTGTCCTACAGCTTAAAAAAGTTCAAATACAAGTCACTGTCTTCCCATTACACATTATGAGCTGTCAGGAACAGTAGTACTCCAACTCTGTAGTTCAAAAGTCAAAGCAGGAATATTAACAATATTAAAAATCTTCTGATATAAACAGCAGCAATAGTTAAAACATTTTACACAAAGTATTTGAAAGTACTTACTTAAGAGTATTTTCCAATGATTTTACAAGCCTCTGAATATCAGATACCTGGGATGTCTCTTTGAATCTAAGCTTCCTTCTGGAACACCAGTTCTCCAAGAGTCTTCAGGAATTCAGTACATCTCTCCAACAAACAACATGTATAACCAGATTCCAAAGGACCTCAATTACCAATATCCCCTCTAATTCTTATTAAGAGGTTACTAGTCTTCTTACAGGCTTCTGTCAATCCAGCAGCTAAATCTATAGTCAGTGTAATTATTTTTCAGTTAAGGTACTAAAGCTTCTCCCCATCACCCCACCCTCACCTCCAAAAAGAACAGGCTTTCAAAGAACAGAACACAATTCTGCTCTTTGATAGCACTTCCTATGATTTTTTTTTACTATTATTATTTTCCAGGTAGTAAAATCAGACATTGCCTTAACTTTTAGAGCAATAAAGTTCCTCTGTTTGGAAGGTAAAACACTGTGAGCGAAGAACAAAAATATCATAAACTGCAATAATTTCACTATTTGCTGTACATGCTTTCTCTGCAAGAGGACCAAACAGACAAGTAGTTCAATGATTGGGCACATTACCATTTCTACAGTTGTTTTAAGATTTGCTGTGCACTAGTTCTACTCATAAACTACCTTCCATAGTTTTTTTTTTTAATCCTAACAGAAGGTTTATCTGCCCTGCAGGAGGGGTCACATGATATTCCCTCTATATCTTTCAACCTAAAGATGCATGATAGCAGAAGGTAATAACTACTGGATTCTTCTCGCTCCCCAGTTGTGAGGAAGCACAGCAGGGTGGGGAATGTCTTGACATGTCTACAAAGATGCATTTAAATAATAGTGATCCCTATATTAAGGACAGGACCTATACACTAGAAAACCTGTTACCTTAAAAATGTTTTGGCTTGCTTGCTTGCTGTATCTTTCAAGTGCAAAAAGGGTAAAGATAAAAAAGAAGTTACACAGAATTCCTCTGGTCAAAAAGAGACAAACTGCACCTTGACAATACCATTAGGTCCCTTCATAGCACTGGGACAATAAATTCATCATGCCACAGGATCTTTGCAGTAGATTTTATAAGTAGCCCAGAGGAAGTCAGTAAAAACACTGGTCTGAAGTCATATTAAGTAATTCCTAATGAATCCTTAGCACTGCATGAACTAAAAGTGGTTTTTAAAAAACTTTTACAGTTTCATACAGTGATGGAGATTTTCAGCGGACAGAACTTTTTATTTCCCTAAAATTACTCCAGAATCCTCTATGTCCAGATCCATACACCACGGCATCATCACAGAAGATATTCATGGTTTCCACATCTTGAAGGATGCCCTTAGAAACTAAGCAGGTGTATGACACCTGAGATAATATTTAGCCTAGCAGTCCTTTACATATCACAACACTTAACTGGAGATCCACCTGGAAAAGGAATAAATCTCTGCGAGAACAACTACAGCCTCTGCAGAAACAAACACACTGAAGGGCAAAGCAAACCCAGACACACTACATAAGCACAGCTTCTGTAAGGTTATTTTTAGCCTAGTTTTCTTAAAAAAAAAAAAATCCAAACCAAAACTGTGTTGCACAAACAGTTTTAAAGGAGCTGTTAGTACTCAGGAAATACCTTGAAGTTACTCCTGTGCACTGCTCAGCAACCAGAAAACCAAACCAGAAAGAACATTAAGCTACCCTATAAATCTACTTCACCCAGTTTTGGTGTCTGTACCCATCATACCAACCACTCACCTGTAAAAAAATGAAGGGGAAGGGGAGGCAGGGGGCAGAAACACCAGAATATTCAACAGGATTACATAACAGAAGACTATGCTTTCCAGCTTGGAAAAGAGACATTTGAGGGGAAAAAAAAGATAGAGGTCCATAAAATCATGAAAGATGTGCAGACTGAACAGAAATGACCATTCACTAATTCTCACCTAAGTCCTGAATCACTTACAATAAAAGTCATCAAGAAATCAAGAATAATGTTTTCAAAAAGAGGGTTGTTTTCTTTCAGCAAGACTATTAAACTGTAAAATTCTCTTGTCATGGAGCACCTTCAAAGCCAAAAGTATAACACAATTTAAGTGAATTGGAGCTTTCAACAACTTTGTATACAAACTGCTATGCAATACAGTCCAGATACAGTCTCTACCAAGTTCCTAAATTGCTGATTGCTATGAGAAAAGAAGCATACATTCAAGGCATTTATAGTATCTGAGCTTCATGGGCTACATGTTATTTTTGGAAAAAAGTAAGCTACCTTGATCTTCATCTGACAGTCTGTACTACAATCAGACTAAAGAAATAGGTAATTCTTTCTCCCCAGCCCAACACGCAGAACAGTCACTACACCCTGACATCAAAGCATTCCTCCAAACACATTTTGCAGAGTTCACTACTCGTTCATTATTCCATGAGCAAATACAACACTGAGAAACAAAACCACTTTTCATTAGCTCTAGAAGCAGTTCACAGGCACTGAAAATGCATCTTCCTGACAGATAAAGCAATCCTAGAAGTCATAAATACTGGAGGACACTAACAACTGGTTTCAATGCTTCCATAAATTTAGTCCAAAAACTGATTATATAAAGCAAACAATGATTTCAAATGGATTTAATTACTTAGCAACTAAACAAATCTGCACTGACTGAATATATTGTAAGAGATGGCCAGCAAACCAGCTGCTTATCAAGATCTACACTTCCAGACACAGAACACAACAGCAACTGCCACCCAAAAGAGCCACAGCCCGTGTTGCTCCCAAACTCAGCACACTCACATTCTCTGCCTACACTCTCCTATGACTGTGATATGCAACCAGTAAAACAGGAGGAAAGAACTCATATCAGCCATTTGCTGTCTCAGAGTTTCCTGGGTGGAAGTTTGTGCACTGTCTGATGAGTTTTCACCAGTTTCTGTATAGTCCTTATTTATGCATAAGCTTCCCAGTGGCAGGGTTTGTGCCCCCTACTCTAAACTCGGTTATACGGCTGAGCACTCACAGTACCTTTAGCACAAATATACGCTCTCCATTCCAAGGCTAATGTTAGACACAAGTGTTCTATTGCTGTAGCATTATCACTACCTATATTTTGCTGGTCTTCCCAACCTGCTTCAATGCCTTGAGTTTTCCTCTTAGAAATCATTAATCATGAATGTGTTCCATCTCTGTTCAGTTATCACTTTTTCCCTTTTTAGCCTGTAAAGTGGTCAAAAAAGTGTTCTATGCTAGAAATGATAAAGAAAATGTGCAGCCTGGGGTGGCACCAAGGAAGGAAAGGAGAGAAGATTAAGCGGAAAATTCTCACCCATTATATCATTTGGAAGAAGATGCCAAGAATAGGTACCCAAAAATGAGGCTAGATGACTGATTTCTACACAGTCTATCACTTTTCAGACAGACATCCAAGTTCAGCAATAAATTCTAGCTTGTGCCAGGATTTCCAGACACTGTTCTTCAATCAATGCTTTTTAAAAAGCATGCTTTGCTTGTTTAAAAAGGAACACTCTAAGGACACGTTCTTTTTTTTAATTTTATTTTTTTTCTATCCTATCTGCTGCAGCAGTCTACACTTAAGGTGTAAATAGCACTACTGTACAATGTATTCCAAAAGCTATTCAAGTATTCCTAGTCAGAATTCATGCCCTAGACAGTCATTATTCCATTATCCCTGTGTATAATGTATTCCTTTAAAAGATTTTGAGATTAAAGCTGAAGACTTTAATATTAAAGTTTTATATATAACTGTTAGAAAGAAACAGGAACTTTGCTGAAGCCAGTAAAACATGCTTACCCACTAGATATAAACTGGAAACAAACTCACTGCAAACATGAAAGTACAGACTTCTTTGTCTATACTCATATCCTATTAGTTTTATGGGATCAACTAAATCCAAAAGTAGCATCACACTACGGTACATATTTAATCTGGTCATGGTGACACTGCCTTCAGTAATAATTCTCACCTTGACAAATAAAATATCTGACTGAAATATAACATACATGGATAACTGTAACTAAACTGAGCACAACAGCATCATGCTTGCTTGTTTAAAATAAAATTTTTTAAAATGCCCAAAAATCCTTACAGAGCTACTTGCAGGCAGATTGGAGAACAGCATCTAGCACTGCAGCCCTGCTCAGTGCTTCCAAGGAACCCTATAACTGCAGCAGACAACTGAAGAGCTTTGGGATTTGATCAGCAAGTACCACATGCTGAACTTTTACATATACATGGATCATCCCCTAAGTCTAGCATCGACATTTAGAGTCACAGATCTAATACTTGCACAGAATACCGAATGAAGTTCTGTGCAATACAAGCCATAAATTTAACCCTACACTTCCTTTCACCAAACCCACAACTGAATCACACTGAACTTTAAAGGTACCATCAGTTCTTTGATTATAGAAATCAGATCTAAATAATCTCAAATTACTGCCAGCATTGTACACCAAAGTTGATGTACCACATAATCTGTCCCCTGATCTGACCTGCCCAAACTCCTCCAGAGAGTATGAGTCTTTAGACAAACCACCCAAAGCAACAGTTATCCATGATGCTCCCCACCGCCAAATCCTAAAATCTTCTGTTGCAACCATCTTTCATCCTATCATCTATAAACACATATGTGTGCTGCTGCACCCTCTCCTACTTTAATATAAGGTTTTAAAAACTGAAAAAGACAAATCTTTTCCAAAGCAAACAAACCTGGTACTCCTTTAAGGTCACTTTTCTAATCAGCCTCTTACTGTCAACCTTTCTCCCATTTAATTTGTATTTTCAGACAGCACTTCCCAAAACTAGGCAGATTCCAGCACTGAACAGACCAAAGTAATTACTTCCTTTAAGTTCCATAGAAAACTCCAGTTACTGACTGGAATTAAGTTTACTTTTCCATTCAACATTAGCATAGTAGACTGTTACTGGAACCTACTATATCAATGGATCTCCTTCCACAGTACTGCTAAACAATCAACTATATTCAACTTCTAAAGAATGTTCTTCATACGTTTTACTTTGCACACAGAGATAAAATGGGGTCCATCATATCCCTTGTAAAAAAGAAGAAACAGACTGAAAAATTATATTTGTGGTTCCTCCAATTTTCTTTCCCTCAATTTTTGATGTTTATTTTTAAGTAATGACTTAAGTATTGCAACAAAGCTAATGCCAGATTTTTTTCTATAAGTTTTGCAGGTTTCTCTGCAGGAATGTAATAACACTTTCAGCAAAAAAACCTTTGAAATTCTGAGAGTTGTGACTTGTTATCTGGATAACATTTAGAACATATAGTTCATAATCTTAACTGAAGTTCCTAAAAGTCAGGTTTTCCTTTACACGTTTGATAAAAAACACAATGCCGAGCAGATCATTTTACTCAATTCAGAAGATGTGAGAAGAGCCAGAATTTCAAGAAACTGATCTGAGTGTAAAAGAATAAAAATAAAAATAGAAGTTCCCATTTAAAAACTGAGTAATACTAATTACACTGCAAAACCCCACAAAAGTTATAGACAACCTGACTGAAAAGCTCTTTATATGTTCTCAACACATTTAAAATGATTGAAGTGTTCAATTTTATTTGAAATTGCTCCTGCTCCAGGCTACAAAACACATACTGAAGATAGATCACCACCGTGAATAGCGGTGTCCTGTAACTTGTATTGGAAAGGTCCAAAGGACTGGGTTGTTTTTCCATACTGTACATAATGAAAGGTTAACCATCTTCCTAACCACTAATACAACATATAGAACAGCTCAAAAAGTAAAGACTTTATCTAGTAAAACTAGTTTTCTTGAAAGCAACCAAGAAAGACAAACTTATATATTCATATTTTAAATATTGTAATTTAACAGGCAAGGAGACTTCACCCAACCTCTCTAGGATTGTTTTTCAGATGCAAGTTCTGCAAAACTTGTATTATATACCACAAAAAAGTAAGTCTTAAATTACTACCACTATACCCACTTCACTGCTATACCCACTATACTTTGAAAGAAGCTAGCTTTTAAGAACAAGCAATATTTTTCATCTCAAGTTCAGCACATAAACAATTACAACTGCACAAAAACATATCTGGTAAAACTGCAACATAATCAGTGGCAGATACTTACCAATGCACACATCTATCTTCCCCTTGATAGCAGCTTCATGCAAAGGAGTGTAGTTCCAATTGTCTCTGGCATTTGGGTCGGCCCCTTGGCACAGTAACAGACTGACCACTTCCGCGTGACCAAAGGAGCAGGCGTTGTGAAGGGGGATCAGCCCTCCGTCGTCACGAGCATGAACATTGGCTCCTGTCTGTAGCAAGTGCTCTACAACATCCTTCCTTCCAAAACCTGTAAGAGAACATATTTCTGTTCATTTGTCTGGCAAAACAACATGATTTAATATTTAAAACTGTTCACTGTTCCAGTGCACAGATACCAAACTACATTATTCATGTCCTTCTTACACTTCTAAGTTCATTCACCATGAAGTGAAACTATACTCACCTGCTCCAAAAACAGCTGGACAATTCACTTACACTCATGACAGAGCTGAACTGTGTTGTATTATAATTACCTGCCTAGCTGCCACTCTATCTCATTAAGAAGTTCTAAAATAGGCTTGCCATTTTTTTTTTCAAGAAAAGCTTATTGTGAATTTTTAAAAAATATATAATCTGTATGTAACTAAAGCAACCATCTTACATACTATCTCTTGATATAGCTGTTCATCTAGGAGAAATCCTCATATTAATAAACCCTGAAGGACAGTTCCAGTGCTCAAGCAGAACAACCTTATCTCAACCCAAAATATGTTCTTGCTCTTTTACAGAGTCTGACAACTTCCAGCTGACGGACAAGTTGACTTGAGGCCTCAGCTGGGACATAATGCCTCAGGAAGGTCTCAGCCTAGGAACACAGCCTCTCTTATGACCAGGGAAGACAACACTGCAAAGCCAGTATTATCAAACTAATACACTTCAGAACTTGGCATCACTATGCCAGGCCCCAACACCTTTAGCTTGTTGTCTACAATGAACCTGGAAAGGTTCCACTGCCCAAATCTGCTTCCTATTGCCCCAAATGCCTTAGTACAGCACTCTCTAAATTTCTGATTACACATGCTATCAGCAAAAAAATTTATAAGTCACCTACATGCACTGTTGCACTATTGCGTAGATTATAAACATGCACAAAAATAGAAACTTTAAAAGGCTGAGATAAAGATGAAATAATAGCTGTTTTTAAATTTCCATTATATTTATTAACAGTACAAGATATATTTTCTTCACCCCAATGAAATATTTTGCACACACTACTTTGGAGACCACTGCCTTAGAGGATGGGGGGGGGGGGGGAAACAAGCTCAAGAGGGACACTTTAAACTAAAACACAAGTGTTCGTTTTCATACTAGGTTATATCTCAAAGGCTGGACTGTATTTCCTATAAACCTCAGGGCTAAAAGCAGTATCACTGTTGATTTTAAAAGACTGTCACTTTAAGAGTTATTGTGTCTTCTGGTAATCATATATACCAACCAGCTTAGGGATGAAGAATCCCACAGGTATGAATTCTGTTTATGAAACAGTTGAATTAAATGCCGCAGCTTATAGATTGTATTAGTCCACAAAACACTATCAAAAACATAACTAAAGGCATTATGTCACTTCCGGAAGACATACATAAAGTTCAAGGGGTGCAAAAAAGAAGCTGTCAGCTCTCCTCCAAATGACCCTGTAACACAGGACAGCAAAATGCTGCTGAAACAGGGACAGAAATGGTTCTCAGAAGTCAGCACCCTCCATCGCAGGCAACAACTCATGCACAAAGACCTCTCAAATTGCAATGTTTTACCCCAGAGTTGCAGTCCCTGAACAGGACCTCCATTTCAACAAATTAAGGCCCCTTTTTGCCAGAGCAGTGCACTGGTTACAGCTATGCAGACATGTAACTTGGTATTAACGTGCTTTTCCCCCACAGTCCATACGGCAAGATCTCAAAGCCAGATCTAGCAGCTTTGCACCCACATCAGCTTATCCAGTTAAGGCTAATGTTACAACTTGACATCCAGCATTCAGTCAAGCTGCAGGCTAGCCTTTCTGCAGGAATTTACACTGTCTCTTCAGTGAGGCAGAGTCCTTCAACACGCTTTGAAGGACAGAAGTTTTCTACAAGCTGACTAATGCAGAGCCAAAACAAAAAAAATACCCTTTTACTAAGGCTTACCACGGCTTGAGAATTCTGATGACAGTTTAACAAAATCTTTATTTCTGCCTAAAGAAGTTTTCTTCTATAAAACACAAACAAGCAGATGGAAGAAGCAGCTGGAGAAGACACCATGGATACAAACACAGACATACACATCTAGTAGAGACTGTAGCAGTCCACTCCTCGGTTAATCCTGTGTGGTAACATAGCTCGGGGCTCCAGCTAGTAAATCCAGCCTGGTTACTTTTCTATCTCTGTAAGCACTCTCCCATTCCCACCGTACAGAACCCTCAGCTGCTTCAGCAGTGATGCTGGACCATTACAAGTTAGCACACTGGGCAGAGACCAAAGTGGGTTTTCTTTAATACATGGGGCTAAACAGCAGTTCAGCAGCTGCTGAGTCCCAAAAGCTGCACGGAGGGGCCCACAACCAGATTGACACCCCACTCAGCAATACAATTTTAGTCCACCATTGCAGATGATTCAAAGCTTTCTGGTACATTATATAGAGATCATTGCGCATTAGAAATTACACTACAGAAATGGAAGCACATGAATCAAAACTAGTATTATTAAAAGTGATATTTATTTATCATGACAAAACTGCTACCAGAAGACATGTTTTTCTTAACTGAACCACCAGCAAGGCCACTGCTACTGTAAATCACTGCAGCTTCCAGCATGAAAACTCTTTTGTTTGTTTGTTTCTGTTATAAAGCAGTCAAGGAACATCACCTGCAAGTTTCTAAATGGAAACTGACAGCTTAAATAGGTGCACCAATAAACAAAGCATATCTGGTCCCGGAGTAAAGCTGACAAGCCTGGGACATAAAGAACAAGAACTTAAGCCCTTGAAGCTCCCACAGTTATACTGTTTGTTTGACTGGCAAAGGAAAACTGAGCAAGACAAGAATTAGGAAAGGGTGCTTTCAATTAAACAGTGAATCAACAGATTTTATTAGCCTTTAGTTTTATATACTGAACTATTAAAAACACTGTTGAAACCGCATAAGCATTTGGCTTACATGTGCCTCTTGTCTCTCAAGGAAAAACCACCTGAGTATACCTGAAAACCACGACTCCTTTTCAAATTGTTCAGTGTTGTAATTTTCAGGACTATACACATACTTCTTCAAGGTATTGCTGAACATGGGGTCATTGATAAGGGTATCTTTGAAAATGCCAGAATTAAATACTTTACAGTTTTGGGGAACTACCTCTTCTGTTCAGTCCTCAAAAAGCACTGTGAGGCTGTAAAGGCTACTGTGATTTCATCCCACCATACCACTCACCTTTCAGAGAAACAATTATGGGAACAGCTTCCGCACCACCATCTGCAAACCTAAGATGTTGAATTGACAAAGTGCCAGAAAGTCTTTAAAATTATCACATTACCCAACCTGATAAAGCAGTTGTAGTTACCAAAACTCCTGCAGTGTCAGGTTCATCTTTCATAAAAAAAATAAAACAAAACACATGCAAAGCCATTTGTGACAGATGAAGCACATATGATTCACTTTAAACTGAAGCAACTTATGTGATGACACTTAGGATGACTTTCAAAACACTATTCTTGCATATTTCCATTGCAACTTCGCAAATTAAAGTCTGAGGAAGAGTTCCTAAGAAAGGATGTGCAATCAAAGACCCCAAAAGACAACCCGATAGAAGGTTCCTACAGAAAACATCCAAAACCAGAGAAACCATAGAGAAGAGTCCCATTTAAAGGGTCAGCATGCAAGCTTGTTTTGATGAGATTCACCTGTCAGCTTCAGCATGGACAGGGTTCCTTATCAGCTTGGCTATTTCACACAAGTAAAATGCACAAGCTTTGCCCTCATTTTAGCTTCTTTACACAATTCAGAATTTTCAGGCAAGTTGTAGTACCTCAAAAAACATTGTCCAGGAGAGAAGGGAAGCAGTAATCCCAATATAAAAAAGGAGCAACAAGAGAACATCTGAAATTTAAGGGTGAAACAGTTGCCAGCCAAATCAAAGAAAAAGGCAAAAATTCAGAGTGACTGACAGGCTCTTCATTTCTCCAGTCATCTCACAGAAACAACTGATGACTAAGGCTTAGTGAAAGCCAAGAGCTGGACATAGCTATGACAGTTTTATATAAATTAAGAGATGGGCACAACAATTCGCAGAAAACACCACTTAACTAGTTCTCTGCCAATGCTGTATTCTTGTCTTTTTTTCTCGCTTTCAGCCTAAAGTGACAGGTACAAATTGGAAAAAGGCTTTAGTCAGCAAACCGGCAGCTTGAAAATTAAGCTAAATAAAACTTATAAAATGCCATCAGACAAGATGAACACTACTTACTACTACTGCCATGACAACACATCCTGCTCTTCTGTCACAACCTGCTTTGAGGCCACAAGCTTGTCATGTCCCATCTCTTTTTGTGGCATTGAATCAAAGGAACAAGAGGCAATAGGCTGAGCAGGCAGAATGACTGATGGGAGAGGCAACACAAGGAAAGTAACCGGAGCACCAGTTGATACCCTCTCTTACACACTCCTATTAGGGCTTCCACCTTAAACTTCCCTTCAGTTAGCCACAAGCTTTCACATGGTAACAGTTTACAATCAATTTCTAACAGCCCCAAAAGATACAATTCCTTTCCCAATTCCAAGACTCATTTTCAGAAAGTTTGGTAAAAAAACCCCAACAAATAAATAGATGGACTCCCCTCTAGACTTGGAATAATGCTTTGCCCAGTGAGCATGAGTAGTCAGTTTGATCAGTTTAAGTACAGCTGTACTGCTGCATCTGCTGCCCAACTAATGTCACTTGATCACGACACAGCATGAATTCCTCCAAATGCCAATTTCAACGTCTGCAAAGCTGCTGCTATATGCAGAGTTTGACTTACGACATGGAAGATTTCTAACTCTCATCAGATATTTTTCTTCCTTTCACCTGCTTAGTCTTAAGAACACAACTACTCCAAAAGGAGTTAAGTTTCATAAAAGTGTAACACACTTGTGTACACTTGGAGGTATTAATGTGACCCTAAACAAAGCAGGAAAGATGCTCTTATTAAATGTACTCCCCCTTGTTAGAGTACTAAACAGAGCTTATATGAGAATATAAGCCCTTGAAGTGGAAGAGAGTGTCTTAGAGACACACAACCTTTTGAGACAGAACACAATTAAACTGAGTGATTTAATTAGGTAAACTAAAAAGCCTTCAAGATGGGGAAAAGGGCCAGCTGGTTCAGTATTACTGAAGGTCTGAGATTTTCATTTATATCCTCTTGTAAATTCCTTCAAAGGACATTTAAATAGGAAGGAGACGCATTGCACAAAGTATTGGAAGACAATTGAAGAGAACAAGCTATTAGTCACAGATAAAGCAAGCTGAACTTCCTACAAAATAATACACTTGTGACACTAACAGAGTTCAAGAATTACAAGTGCTACAAAAACACAAAAGAAAGAATTCCAAAGTCAAGACCAGTTATTCATCACTTCACCTTTTTTCACATGAAAACTGTACATTTTGCAGGCTCTGAGCCTGTAAGGCTGCCTAATTGACTATACAATTTGCATTCTTCATTCGGTCCCTATGAATCCAGATGAAAAATATTAACCCTGTTCTAAGTTGCATAATTTTAAGGCAGAATTAACCAGTGACAGCTTTACAATTAACCATGTGAGTAAGGTCGGAGCTCTCCTGTGACGAGGATGTATCAGATAACCGCGACAAGTTGAGTCAGAGTAGTTTAAGAATGATATCTCAAGCAAGGCTTTCCAGAGCAGTTTTAGCTAATTTGTTGTACATTGCACCACAGGTGGAGTGGTCGATTCAGGTGTCTCTGCATAGATTGAAACTGTGTAATAAGTTAACAAGTACTTCTTGCCATTTCCTGGCTCTCCCTCAAGGAACACTCTGTAGCTTGTTATATCAGTTCTGCCTCCTCAGTTGCTTATCTCACTCACATATGTGGAAGCACCTTGCATTTTTATGATTAACAGCTTGCTAGTTGACAAATCAACTTGATCAGTTCTCTTAAACTCTCACCACTGACTATTTCCCAACCCAAGTGATGCCTTCAGGATTAAAGCTGTATACTCTAGAAATTTTCAAAAGAATGGTTATATAAGCTAGCCTTCACAAAAAGTTTTGACTTCCAACAGTTATTACTAGTGACATCAAAAGCATGCTTACAGAAGACTGCTTTCCCCAAACAGCTTTTTACCATTACTACAGATACAAGCAAAAAGAAAACAAGGTTTTCTGTACATCACTGATGTTCTAACAAGTCACCTTAAATCAAGTTCCTCCAAGCCTGAGCCTGATAGTACCAAGAGCACTCCAGTCTGTGATCCCAGCTCCATATCTTCCAAAAGCCACTCCTGGAAACCTTCACCTCCTCCTTAGTACAAAAGTGGGTACTAAGCCATAGTCCGGCAGTTACTCTCTATATTAGTACTCTCTATATCCTTGGGTCAAACACTAGAACAAGAGTAACTGTAAAGCTAAAATAATGCGTTGCACAAGAACTCGAGGGGGCTAACTTACAATCAAAAAGAAGTTAAGCTTCTCGTTAAATGAGTGTGGAACTGGACAAGCTTATAACTGTGGCTATATGAAGAAATTGGCTTGGGCTCAGCTCATTTCTACCACGTCCATCCACCTAGTCATTTCTGAAAGAGGCGCTATTACTAATGACCTACCAGCAAGGACTAGGCCTAAAAACATATGAATCAAGGTGTCAGCAGTAAATATATATATATATATATATATATATATCCTTTTGTAGGGCTAAACCCATTTTCAGAAGGGAAGAAGCAAGTCTGTTACCAAGCTGGCTCCAGGAAAAAGCTGGGATTTCAGACAAACACTCACAGGAGTTCTCCCCATCCAGGCATATTAAAGGTAGAAAAGTCACAGAAAGTCAGCCTTTGTATGGGAGTGCTATGCATGGAGATGATACACAGAGCCACGAAAGCATCACTGCCAACCTGCTTCAAACACAGTGGAGCAATACAGGCACCCCAACTCACAGACCATATAATGATCCACACAATCAGGATCTAGGTTGAGAGCAAAGTATCCCACACAAAGTACACCTAAGATGTGACACATTATCGCACAGACTGAAATCATCCCACCATTCAAAGAAAGTCAATAGCATTCCTTAGAGGGGAAAACAAGCTACCTCTCACATACACGCAGAGCAACCAAATCATTTGATTATCCACACAAAGGAGGTATTTTGTCAACTATGCGGCAACAACATCACCTTACGCAGGATTGCCATGACAAATTTTTTTCAACTAGTGAGGGGTATATAATAAACATCTTCATAATCTGGTAAAATAAACAATGACAGTTAAGATCTTTCTCAAGGGAAATAGGTAACATCTTTAGATCAAGAGTGCAGTGGAAAAGCAAGGGAATGAAATAGTTTGCCTCATTCAATCCAGTTTGAAGAAGAGAATCCTCAAGCAGAATATAGGATATTCCAGTGAAGAGGGTGGAAAGTACAAGAGGAAGCAAGCTACTTTTAATACAACTCCAATTATTTAATTAACTCCTTACCACAGGATGAGCTTCTAATAACATGTCAAAACTGGGTTTTGCTCAAATGGTTGCTGAGCTACGAACTGCAGGAAGAGTACTCAGAGAAGTATCATATGAAGAGGGCAAGTGTATAACTCTTCCCCAGACATCTGCTTTTGGTCACCAGCATGGATAAAACACTGAGACAAACATACCTTTGTTCATGCCTAGCATAGTTGCTTTTTAATTTTTTTTAGTTATAAGCAAGCTAGTTTTCATTGAAATAAACTGAATACAAAAGATATACATACATTCATACCTCCACTTAATTTCTTTCTTTTTTGTGTGTGTTTTAATTCACTCAATCACTTTCAAGTCTGTAGAATCTGCTTCGTGGGTGCTGCTGGACAATAGTCAAAGCTTGCACTGGTACCAGAGACTCAAATATCCTGCAATCTACACAGCAGTTGACATAGTACTTAGTTTTCCACTTTCCAAGCACACATACTTCTATAAAAGAAACCCTCAAATCACTTGCAAAGGAAAAGCCGAACACCACACATCCTGAAAGTCAACCAGAACTTCAAGAGATGCTCTGCTAGAATAACAGTCCAGCTGGAGGACGAAAGGAAAACAATCCTTTGTTCAACCTCTTTCTGCTTGCAAGAGAAGTCTATAACACCCCGATATGGCCTCAATAATAATTTCTGCCTTATTAATAGCTAAGCAAAGCAGGTCAGCTTTAGTCAGCACACTACCTGACATTTCAAAATAGAGTTGAAAAGTTGACTCCCCTTTACTCAGATCAATTGACAATTCAGATATCCCAGATAAAGAAAATGTGGTTAACGCTGTTGCTTCAACATCATGTGGCCATGCACATTTTATCTGGAAGTGAATAATGCACAGATGACTCCAGCTTCTAGGAACAGCTTTAGGTTTAAGCCCAGCTTTTAAAATAATTGATTACAGATATTTCAATTCTCACCTTAACCCAGTTTATGTACATGCCAAGGATTCCGAACGCTCTCAAAAGTCACCCCTTTTACAGTCCTTCTGCCATGAGAAAGGACATAAAAGTGATTTTGAAATTAGAAACCTCATAAAGCTCAATGGAAGCCTGAACTTAGTACTTTTTACAAGAAACTAGAACTGGGGAAGTTGTCCTTCCCTATTATAGTAAAAGTAACTTAACTGCCTGGCACTGCTGCCAAAAACAACATCTGAAAAAAACAGACTGAGCTGGGTGGGGAGAAGTACCTGGGGGGAAGGGGGAGGAAGAAAAAAATAAAATCCATCTCTCCCTAAAATTGGAAAATGAAGAAGAAATTAGAAGAATTCCTCTTTCACAAATCTCAAAATCAGAAGTAAAACTCTATTAAGAGTTTACCTTTAAGAGGTTTGAAAAAAGCAGTTTAAAATATGACGTATTGCACTCTCAACCTCCCATTCCCCTAGTGAAGGCCATACAATTCACAGCTAGGTATGGCTCATAAACATGAGCTATTAGCCAAAACACATCTTCATACACAGTAGACTCCTATGCTCAAAAGCAAACAAGTTTTATTTCCCCTTTTGCCCACAAAGGAGATGAAATAAACACACAGCATTTTTGGTAGATACACAGTGCCTAAAATCAGTTGCATTCAAATAACATGCTTGCTTATAGGCCTTTCCAAAATACAGGACCTCAAGATCTCTGTAATAAGAAATCTACCTAATACTATTACATGCCAAATCCACTTGGACCAGACATACTGTGATTTGAGATAAAATAGGTATCTAAGTTTCTAAATCTAGAAAAACAGATACAGGAATTTGTTAGGTACAGGAACTTCACCTGCTGTTTTCCTTATGCTACAAGGAATCACCTCCCACTGCTATTACAGTAACATCTTATTGAGACTACCAACTTTGAAGGCCTTACCCCCTTAAGTATGGTCCATTTCTTCCCTAATCAAAGCAGAAGTTACTACTGCAGCTTCAGCACTACAGTCTGTGCTAGCACTGAAGTTACAACCTGAGATCTTGGAGTCTTAAGGGAAGCAGCAAGGTCTAACTTGAAGTCTAAATCCAAAACAAGCAGAACAGAGTCAAGCCTTCCAAATCATTAAGAACTTCAGGTGCACACATGCAGTTGGTAGCAGCATTATTGTTCCAGGGTTCACTCAAATTACGTCCATCTCTGTGCCCCAGAAGTTCACTATATTTTAAACTCCACTTGCATGAGGCCATGCTTCACTGGTAGAGCTCAGGGACCAGAGAAGAAAGAAAAGGAAACAGCTCAGGACCAAAAGTTCCCTTGGGGCATTGTCAAATGCCACTTGTACTTTGAAAACAAACAAAAACAAACCCATACAATTGCAGAGAATATTACCTGACTGATAAATTGTACAGCACTATTTAGATTCCAGGCAACACCATGACATAAAATGTTCCATTATGTTATTGATTTCAACACAGTGTTTTAGACCCCTATGCCAGCATTTAAGTACTGACCACTCAATACAGTCTTATTACCTTAATTTATGTGTACTAGTGCACCACTTCAAGCTCAAACAATATCTGTGTGCCCCAGTATATAAGGTCCAGTCCTGTGGCACACATCAGAAAGCCCTCAGCCCGACCACAGACCTAGCAGTTGTACAAGTCCTGACTTCAGGTTGATGATTTAAAACACCTTCCTTAGTTTACTTTTATCATGAACTTTGTATGCCTTGTCCCCTCAATGAAGATCACACACCTTGTAAAAAATGTGTTTTTTTATGAACTATACTAACCTGTAACAGCTTTACTCGACAAACGGTAATATCTACTTCCAGGTAACCTACATTGTTGGACATCACTGTTAAATTGCTTTTATGACATTAGTTCTGATCACAATGACTTTTCTGCACAAAGAGGCATATTCTTTTCTGGACACATCTGTAACTTTTATCAAGTTCAGTTGTTCCACTTCACCTCTTTCCCCAGCCCACTCAGGCCACTAGAGATGCAGAGATCAATCAGCAGCTATGTCCAAATGAAAGGAAAACAAATTACGAAGGACAAGGCATCAAAACTTCCTACCAAATCCATGTGCATCGCAGGGGTCCCTGAGCTGCTACAACATACATGAAACCCTTACTTCGAACCAACTCTGTCCTGGATTTGTTTCTCACTTCCTAAGCCCACGAGCACAAGTTTGCAGCAGCCCATGTGTCAAGCACGGAGAACATCGTCCACACTTTTAAAGCATACGGTCTCTTTACGCCTCCAGGATCTCCTCTCCCACTCGTCTCACCCAAAGGAAGGGGATTTAACAGCCATCCCCCCGCAGCCCGGAGTGAAACACCGCCAGGGCAGTGAGTGTGTATGCTCACACTCTTCTCCCAGCTCAGGCTTGCGCTCTCCCGACAGTCCTGGGGAACCAGGTCGCGCCTGACCCTCCCCGTCCCGCCCGCTGTCACGGCCCCGGCCGGGCGCGGGAGGCCCCGGTACCCACCGGCGGCGAAGTGGAGCGGCGTGGACTTGCGCCCGGCCATGTCCTTGGCGTTCACGTTGCCCGTGTCCACCAGGCGCTTCACGCGCGTCACGTCCCCATTCCTGCAGGCCTCCAGCAGCTCGCGGAACGCGCCGCTCGCCGCGCCCGGGCCCGCCGCCTCGGGGCTCTCCGCCGCCGGGCTCGACGCCGCCGACGACGACGCGGACGAGGAGGAGGACGAGGAGGAGCCGCTGGAACTACTGCCCGAGCCCGGCGGCGGGCCGGGCACGGCGGCGCCCGCGCCCTCCGAGCACTCCGCGGCCGGAGGCCGGTCCGCGTCGGGGGGCGCCTCGCCCTCGGGGCCGGCCAGGCTGTGGCGCTGCGCGGCCGGCGCCAGGCTGGGGCTGCGCGGCGGCGAGGCGGCGGCGGGCGGCGGCGAGGCTGGCCCGGGCGGCGGCGGCGGGTGGTGGTGGTGATGGTGGTGCTGGGAGCGACGCGGCGGCACCGCCGCCATCTTCGCGCCGCTCCGCCCCTCCCGCCCCGTCACTGCGGCAACGGCACCGCCCCGCCCGCGCTTCCGCCCTGCCGCCAACCGCGAGCGCTGCGCGCGGACGTGACGCCCGCGCGGGGCCCGCGGGGCGGGGGCGCGGCGGCAACGGCACCGCCCCGCGCGGGCCTGGCCCTGCCGGTCCTGCCGGGCACTGCTGGCCCCTGCCGGCCACTGCTGGCCCCTGCCGGGCAATGCTGTACCCTGCCGGGCAATGCTGTACCCTGCCGGGCAATGCTGGCCCCTGCCGGCCACTGCTGGCCCCTGACGGGCACTGCTGGCCCTGCCGGGCACTGCTGTACCCTGCCGGGCACTGCTGGCCCCTGACGGGCAATGCTGTACCCTGCCGGGCAATGCTGGCCCCTGCCGGGCAATGCTGTACCCTGCCGGGCAATGCTGGCCCCTGCCGGGCACTGCTGGCCCCTGCCGGGCACTGCTGGCCCCTGCCGGGCAATGCTGGCCCCTGCCGGGCACTGCTGTACCCTGACGGGCACTGCTGTACCCTGACGGGCACTGCTGGCCCCTGACGGGCACTGCTGTCCCCACCGGGCACTGCTGTACCCTGATGAGCACTGCTGGTCCCTGCCGGGCACTGCCGTACCCTGCCGGCCGTGCTGTCCCGGCTGGCCGCGGCGCTCCGGGCCGGGCGGGGCGGGGCGGGGGCGCCTCAGGGGCGGCCCGGGCGGGCAGGGAGAGTGTCGGCGGTCCCTGCGGAGAACACCCTGTGGATATGAGGCAGCTCTTCTCCGGCTGCGACACCTGCGTGTGGGCAGCTGCTCCTTCACAGCCGCCTTATCATTTCATTTCACAGCTCCGAAAGGGCTTTGCAAGCTGATAGCAACGCCCCCTTGTGTCAGAGCCAAGCTTTGCGAGATATTTAAGAGGCACCGGTACGAACCCGTTCAGCTCACCGCTGGCTTTCCACAGTTTGTGTTTCACCATCCAGTTGCTTTTGTGGCATCAGTGACAAACAAAACACGTTCCTTTACGGGTCGTGCCGGAGGTGGGTGGGCTACCCCGCTCCCACGGGGAGCCGGCGCTTGTCCCAGCGCTCACCACCTGCACTCCCCGGCAGGCGATCCAGTCGGCAGCTTCATAGAATCATAGAATGTTAAGGGGTTGGGATAAACCTTAAAGATCATCCAGTCCCAACCCCCCCTGCCATGGGCAGGGACGTGTCCCATTAGACCAGGTCGCTCGAGGCTTTATCCAACCTGGCCTTGAATGCTGCTTCGTTCCGGTACAGCTCCTTTCCCAAAACCAGGAAGTGATGGAATGAAACCAACGGGAGAGCAAGCTGATGGAGAAACCTAAATGCAGTTTGGCAGTTCTTTAAAAGTTTATTAGCTAAGCTGAAAGGCCACTTCTTCACTCATTTCAGGGAGGAAAGCAAGGCAGTCACTGAAAAGCCACCTAGAGCAAATGGTAGAGAGAGCCAAGTGGGGAATGCTCCATCTGCTCAGAAAAAACAAAGTGCAGAGTGGTGGAACAGGAAGCCAAGGGTAGCCAGACAGAAGGTGACTGTCAGTGCTGACAGTAAGAAAGAGAAATCCAGGGATGTTGGAGACTGAAACAGCCCCTTAAGGCCCTCCATGGAATGAACAGATCCGAACTGTATGGGCATAACCAGCAGCATTTAAATAAGGATTTTGTTTTGGATTTGGAAAGCAGCAGGAAGCTGAGACCAAAGTAATCCTGGCTTACTGGTATCTAGGGAGGATATAAACATCAATTATGGTTTAAGTCAGAAAGCCCCAATAACTGTCACCTAGATATCTCCAGTTTGCTTACCTCAGCTTTAATCTGTGAGCAAAAGGGAGATTCCATTGACAAGAATAATATCAACAGCAACAATTTCTGGAAAATTCTCTGTGCACCTAGTGGGGCAGCAGCCACAGGTCAGAGAATGGGAAGAGTGATGAGGAATTCCTGTGAATGGGATTGAATATGGCTCAGGCCAGACAGCCTCATCCTAGCAAGCAGATCTGCTTTAGTTGTTTGGTAGCAAAAAGGCTTTAGGAAGTATTTGCGTAGCACTACGTGACATGCTGAAGAAGTGCTGTCCAAATCTAACACTGGGAGCACAGAAAATCAGAAAACAGGAATTCAGAAGAAATTAGGATCTGGGCTAGGGCTACTAAGCACCTTTCTACCAGTGATGAGAAGGTAGGCATGAAATCAATCCCCATGACTCGTGGAGCAGTAAATGAAGATCCACTTAAATGTGCCCAGCTCAGTTCTTGTTTGTGCCATGACTTTGAAGGCATGGGCCTTGACCAAGCACTGAGACAGCTCAGCAAGATTTCCCTGATGCCTGAATCTGGACAGCTGCTGCTTCACAGTCACCTTTCACTTCAAAACTCCAAGCGGACTTCGCAAGTTAATTGCAACATCCTTTTTGTCAGAACCAAGCTTTGCAAGATACTTAAACAGCCAGAGCATAAGTATGCACTTGTTCAGCTCACTGCTGGCTTTCCACAGGTTACATTTCACCATCCAGTTGCTTTTGTGGCATCAGTGGCAAACAAATCACATTCCTTTACCCCCTCTGTATTTCCCATAAACCAAGGCTACAGGCAGCAACACTTTTATGAAATGTATTGATACATAATTATTTTAATATATACAAGTAATACTTTTTAAGATTTGGGATTCATGTTGGACTTAAAAATTCATTGCTGGTTATAGGATTGGGTCAGCCTTTCCTGAAAGCTGTGAGCAGAAAGCCATAGAGTCTCTGAGCAACCTGATCTAGTTGAAGATGTCCCTACCCATGGCAGGCGGGTTGGACTGGATGATCTTTAAAGGCCCCTTCCAAACCAAACCTTCCTGTGAGTCTATGAAAGCTGTGCCTAGGAAGGTACAAGCAAAGCATTTAGGACTCACAGTATGAGACCCATCTATGAGAAAGTGGGGCCTGGCTCTGGATTTTATAGGGTGTGATGCCAAGTGGCTCTGGGGAGGCACCTCCTCTTCAGACTCGCACCTTTGGGTGGAGGTCTCTATCCTACTGCAATCCCAAATTTCCTCAAGCCTCCATCTTCCTGCCTCACATGTACAGCAATGCTGCTCCCCTTCCAGAGAGATGAGGCAAGCAGCAGTGCTGTTCACCCCAGCCCTTCTCTTTCTCCTGCCCAAAGCATGTCCAGGATCTCTTCAAGTGCTGCCATCACCATTTGTATTGGCTTGGTATGGTTTGGGGTAGATTCATAGCATTCCTGAAGAAATGGTGGGCAAAACAGTGCAGATAACGCAGTTCTGGGCAAAATTTGCTCAGGGTTTCTACTTAGGGTTCAGAGGAACGTGAAGAGGATCTTCAAAAGCATTTCATGAGCCCATTGCTTGTTCCCTGGCCAGCCACCGAGCCCTTGGAAACATGACTTCTTCAGCTGCTACTGAAGCAGGAACCAGAGGTTTTTATCATCTGGCCTGTGTGTCTGGTGGCATAGAGGGCAAGCATTTTCCCAAGGAGATGCCAGCCTCGCTCGGCACTGGTGCCAGAGCCCATGACTTTTGCACTGTCCCACAGTGCTCTCTGCACACACCTGCCACAGGGGCTTGTTTCTGTTGAGCTGATTTAGGTTCATGTCCTGTCACATGCAGCTGATTACATTTGCACCTCTTGTCATGCAAAGCCCAGGGTCAGGTTCTAAAATACTGTAGATAACTCAGTGTCTTTTACCTGACCCAGGAGGAAGTTGCTTTAGATAGAAGTCTTATTAATGATGCAGCTGCAGGGCTCAGTAAAGTGGAGGCACTTCAGATTTCATCTGAATAATTAAATCCCATCAATAGGACTTTCCAGGACCACTATTTAAAATTAATAACTTCAAATGCAATTCTGGTGTCTAATGGAATCCACTGAAATGGGGTTTGTTTCTTTTTTCTTTTTTTTTTTTTTTAATATAAAATGCTTTATAGCTTTCTTGGCAATTTTACAGCCACCTGCCTCTCAGCCCTAGCTGATGAGAGCTAGAACAGGGGCTTGGGGTGGTTTCTGAATATTTTTAACCTCCCAAAAACATGAAATGGCTCCAAACCCAGCATCCAGCATGCTGGTGCTCATGTTTAATGGAATTCTAATAAACTGAGAGAAAACGAGGAAGTCTTGTTTGGAAAAATATGTCTCCTTTGCCTAAGAAGATGGGAAGACAAGGGGTCATCTAAGTCTATACCAAAAGCCAGTTCTCTTTTCTGAGAAATAAAATCTTTCTTTTCCCCAGAAACTATGTCACTCACAACTGGCAGCTTTAACTGTGATGAATGTGTTGAAGAAGCCAAGGGACACTGTCTCTAGCTGACACCATCACAGATTTGCACACCCGAGTGGGTACAGTGGGATAAAATGTAAGGTTCATAGGAAAGTACTAGAGCTTTCCTCTTTGGACAACCTTCAAGCAGCACTGGGGAAATCTGTGGGCCAGCATGCTGTTCATCATAGTTTTCTGGCATAGCTTCATTCACCACCTAGAAGAGCTTATCAAAATTTGATTAGTGCTGCATGACTTTTTTCCTCCTCTTCATTATGCTGGGGAGGCATTCAGTTCCTGCTGCTTTGCATATTTTGTGATAGGAGGGTTGACAGTCAAAACTTCCCCTGCTTAGGAAAAAATTTTCCCTGTCTGTCCTTGCATGCTGCCAGAAAGACATGTCTAGTACAGGCCATGACCTCTAATAGCGGGCAAATGGAGATAAGTGCTTCTCTCCCTAGTGTTTTTCAGCTGGCTGAGCCAAACAGCTGCTTGAAGCATCCCTGGTGGAGGGGCTTGTCCGGTTTTCCCACGGGAAACAAGAGGATAATGCCTTTTGGGTCACACTTGCTGCAGATCACAGAGCAACTGGGAGCCGGCCTTGGCCTTAGAGAGGATCTGCAGTGCCCCTGGGCACCAGCGGGTGGGTGGCCCCCAATAATGATGCTGCTTTCTCTGTCTTTACCTGCACAAGGCACCAGAAAGAAGGAAATTGGCTGCAAATTTGAAGCCAGGGTCAATTTTCCCTGCAGAGACCTCTTATTTCTAGAAACACCATCTTGATTTAAAAATGTGATTTTGGTAGCAGCAGGTTGGGTGGGTTTGCATGTAGAGAGGTGGAAATGAAACCATCAACCTGGTATCACAAGAGCAATTGGGCAAGAGGGTGGGAGAAGAGAATGACTTTTTCTCAGTGAGGAATGAATGTGCTACTTTTGAAACAGGGAAGGAGCGTGCTCCTTTTGGCACACAGAGAAGGGTTACTTTCCATGCGATCTTCAGAAAAGCAAAGACACAAAAACTGGGTTAGCCCAAATAAAAGATGTACTGACCCACTGCAGGGATGCTCTGAAAATAACTGAGTGCAAGCCTGGAAACTAGTTCTACATGGGCACAGTTTAGCAAGAGGCCATGAAGTATCTCTGTTTCCCAGGGCCAGGATCTGACACCAATCACGAAGGAAGGATGAGCAGAATTTTATCCCCAGGTTTAGGCCCTCTCAGCAGAGCCTCATGGACCATGAACATCCCTGCATACCTGTTCCCCTTGAGCCCAAGTGGCCCTGGAGCCAAAAAATGAGCCAAGATCCCGGGACTGCCTCTGCTGCCTTTGACTTTGGGCAGCTCCTGATTCCTGCTGAGATGAGTTTTACCTTCATGCAGCCAGATTTTCTCTCAGGCCTGTGGGCTTTCCTCCCTGTCATTTGTATCCTTTGTCTGGTTTTACCAGTCAGCACTGCAAGTTTTTCACTGCGCAGGTGATGTTGTGCCCAGGAAGGCATTTAACAGAAACCTGGTGAATGTTTGTTAGGACTCAGAGGGCCTGAAAAGGCTATTTTATCCCTGCTTGTCTGTCACTGATGGGAAAGACAGGAACTGAATTTGTGCCTTTGCAATCTTGTAGTCTTAGTAATTTGTAAATTTAATAATTTAATGCAGTGACTATGGCTCAGCACCAGGTCGGTTCAGCTCTCTCCTTCATCTCAGGTGGGAATACAGTTAGATGCACAGGGCCATCCAAAAGGGAAGGTATCATTCTTGTGAGAGCTCTCCACAATAATGAAGAGAATAAAGGCTGTGAAGCTGTTTGCCCTGTGGACTACTTTTCATTTAAAAGGCTTTTTTTTCCTCTTTGTGGGTCTGAAGTAATAGCTTATAGCACACTTTAATGTTATAAGGTGACAAGGTCAGGGGAAACAAATGTTCTCAAGCTTCCAAAGCAAGCTGGAGTATTCAGTGCTGTACAAAGACAGTGACGCTTTAAAATCTCTGGACCTTTGGCCACGGTGCTTCGCTGGCAATCGTAAAGGTAAAGTCACACAACTCAGGAAAGCTCAGTGTCCACAGCCTCCGTCAGCCTGTCTCGCTGTGAAGGGACTCTTGCTTCCCCCCTGTAGCAGCAGTGGAAATTTCCAGGTCTATTTCTCCGACCCCCTGGAGCAAAGCTTCGCTGAGGAACCTGAAGAAGGCAGTGTTTAGCGTCTGGCCAGATGTATGCAGCACAGGAAACAAAGCACGGCAGGAAGGTGGCAGAGTTGCTCCGGTTAAACAGAGGACTTATAGGCTTTCACACTCTCCCAACACGGAAACAGTTATTGAATGGGAAGGAAGGTTAGTCTCGTTTTCCTGCTGGGCTGCATGATAAAATCCCTTTCGCCTGGTGCAAAAATGACGCGGAGCAACACAACAGCTCACTAGGTGGTGAGCTGTGCCGAGCCGGGCGGCTCGCAAACCTCTCAGCAAGCCCAGGGGTAGGGCTAGACTCCGGGGCGGCGGCTGCTGTCACACACCGGGGTCCCGGAGAAGCGCCGGCACCGCCGCCTCTGCTGCCCCACCGCCTTCAGCGCCAGGCGGGCTCACCCACCCTACCGGGGCTCCCGAGGGGGGGCAGGAGCCGCGGGCTGAGAGACTCAGGCTAGCGGTGGGGACCCTTTCTGCCGGGAGGAGCAGCCGGTGCCCGGCGGGCAGGGGCGGGGTGTCCCCGGCGCGGGGGCGGTGCGGCGCCGCCGGGGCCGGGCCGTGACCGCGTCCCGCCCCTGGCGGGGCGGTGGCAGCGGCGGCGGCGGTGCGTGCGCGGAGCGGCGCGGCGGCAGTGCCGGCGCGGAGCCGCGGGGAGCCCCGAGCCCGCCGCGGCGGCAGCGGCGCGCAGCGCGGCCGCGCCCATGGCGAGCAGCAGCGGCGGCAGGTAGGGTCGGGCGGGGCGGGGGCCCGCTCCCCCGGCCATGGCTCAGACGGAGCCCCCGAAGGCGGTGCGGCTGTGGCGCGACGCCGCCCTGCGCGCACGGAAGCTGCGGGGCGGCCCCGGCGAGCCCGAGCCTGAGCCCGAGCCGGACGCGGGGCCGCCGGGGGGGCCGCCGCCGCCGCCCCTCGCCGCCGCCGCGACTCGGCGCACGCCCCCGCCGGCGGCGGCGCTGGGGGAGCTGGAGGCGCTGAACCTGAGCGGGCGGGGGCTGGAGGAGCTGCCCGAGGAGGTGGGCGCCGCCCTGAGCGGGCTGCGGGTGCTCAGCCTACGGCGCAACCGGCTGAGCCGCCTGCCCGCCGCCGCCCTGCGCCACCTGGGCCGCCTGGCCGAGCTCGACCTCAGCCACAACCGGCTGCGGGGCCTGGGGGACGGCGGGGCGCTGGCGGGGCTGCGGGGCCTGCGCAAGCTCAGCCTCAGCCACAACGAGCTGGGCGCTGAGGGCCCGGGGCTGCCCCCGCGACTCGCCGAGCTCGGCTGCCTCGAGGAGCTCGACCTCAGCTTCAACCGCCTGCGCCGCCTGCCCGAGGGCCTGGGCCGCCTGCGGCACCTCCGCACCCTCGACGTCGACCACAACCTGCTGCCCTCCTTCCCTGCCCCGCTGCTGGAGCTGGCCGCCCTGGAGGAGCTCGACTGTTCTGGCAACCGCCACCTCGGAGCCCTGCCCGAGGGCATCGCTGCCCTCCGCCGCCTCAAGATCCTCTGGCTGAGCGGCACCGGGCTGGTGGCCCTGCCCGAGGGCCTCTGCCAGCTGAGCGCCCTCGAGAGCCTCATGCTGGACGGCAACCGGCTGCAGGCCCTGCCTGCTGGCTTCGGCAGGCTGCAGCGGCTCAAGATGCTGAACCTGTCCTCCAATCTGCTGGGGGAGTTCCCTTCTGCCATCTTGGCGCTGCACAGTCTGGAGGAGCTCTACCTGAGCCGCAACCAGCTAACCTTGCTGCCCCCTCGCCTTTGTCAGCTCCACCAGCTCCGCACCCTCTGGCTGGACAACAACCGCATCCGCTACCTGCCTGACTCCATTGTGCACCTCCACAGCCTGGAGGAGCTGGTCCTGCAAGGCAACCAGATCGCCATCCTGCCTGAGGGCTTCGGGCAGCTTTCCCGTGTCACCTTGTGGAAGATCAAAGACAACCCCCTCATCCAGCCCCCCTATGAGGTGTGCATGAAAGGCATCCCCTACATTGCAGCCTACCAACAAGAGCTGGCCCACTCCCAGCCTGCCCTCAAACCCCGCCTCAAGCTGGTCCTCATGGGCCTAAAGGATGCAGGGAAGACCCTGCTGAGACGATGCCTCATGGAGGAAGATAGGCAGAGAGGGGATATGGGAAGCCTGGAGGCAGGGAACACTCAGCCTAGAGGGTTTCCTGGCAAGCATCAGGACGTTGGGAAAGTGCCAGTTGGATGTTGCCCCTTCCCTGAGCTTCAAGACACTTCCTCAGCGCAGGTACCTGTCATGCAGCAGCTGGAACGTCTCCCCGCTGAGCAGCAGGAACGTCTCCCCACCGAGCAGCAGGACATCCCTTCTCACGTCCCCTCTCAGCGAGTGAAAGGGCAGACACCGTGCCCTGCACCATCACTGCCACCAAATGCCCCCGAAATACCCTCAGGACTAGGACTGTCAGGAGGCAGCAAGGGCATCGAGGTGATGGACTGGACAGCGGATGCAGAGAGGGGCTTGACATTCATTGTGTATGAGCTGGCGGGGGACCCAAGTTATGATGTGATCCAATCTTTCTTCCTCTCTCCTGGAGCCTTGTATGTGCTGGTGGTGAATTTGAGTGCCTACGTCCCTCAGCACTTCTACCCCTCTGTGGGCTATTTCTTGCACTGGCTCAGTTCCAAGGTGCCCCATGCTGTGGTGTGCATGGTGGGAACCCATGCTGACCTCTGTGCGGAGCGGGAGTTGGAAGAGAAGTGCCTGGACATCCATCACCAGATTGCTCAGCAAGAAAAGAGGGATGCTGAGGGACTCCAGAGCTTAGTCCAGCAGGTGGATGAGGCTCTGGGGCAGGACTTTGACCTGCGCTGCTCCAGCCCGCATGCGGCCTTTTACGGGGTCTCAGACAAGAACTTGCGGCGAAAGAAGGCCCAGTTTCAGTACCTTCTCAACCACCGCCCACAGATCCTCTCTCCAGTGCTGCCTTTCAGCTGCCAGGACCGTTGCCAGGTGCGTCGTCTGCGGGACAAGCTCCTCTCCGTGGCTGAGCACCGGGATATCTTCCCAAACCTGCACCGGGTGTTGCCCAAATCCTGGCAAGTGCTGGAGGAGCTGCACTTCCAGCCACAAGCTCAGCAGCTGTGGCTTAGCTGGTGGGACTCGGCCCGGTTGGGCTTGCAGGCGGGTCTGACAGAGGATCGGCTCCAGAGTGCCCTGTCCTACCTGCACGAGAGTGGGAAGCTGCTCTACTTTGAGGAGCACCTCACCTTGCGGGAGTACGTGTTCCACAACCTGCCACGGCTCATTGACATCCTCAATGTCTTCTGCCAGCGGGATGCCACTGTGCTGCTCCAGAAACTGCTCAGTGACACTCAGATTGACGAACTGAGGACCACTCAGCTCCATCATTACGTGGAGGGCTTCTTGCTGCATGGCCTCCTCCCTGCCCATGTTATCCGTCTCCTCCTTAAGCCCCACATCCAGAGCCGGGAGGATCTGCAGCTCATCCTGGAGCTGCTGGAGAAGATGGGGCTATGCTACTGTGTCAACAAACCCAAATGCAAGCCCTTAAATGGGGCAGCTGCTTGGTACAAGTTTCCCTGCTACGTGAAAAACGAGGTGCCCCATGCAGAGGCGTGGATCAACGGCACCAATCTGAGCGGACAGTCCTTCTTGGTCGAGCAGCTGCAGATTGAATATAGCTTTCCATTCATTTTCCCACCCGGCTTGTTTGCACGCTACAGTGTCCAGATCAACAGCCACGTGGTTCAGCGGTCAGATGGCAAATACCAGATTTATGCCTACCGGGGAAAGGTGCCTGTGGTGGTGAGTTACCGGCCTGCCAGGGGAGCTCTGCAGCCAGACACTCTGTCTATCGCTAGTCATGCGTCCTTACCAAATATCTGGACAGCTTGGCAAGCTATCACGCCTTTAGTGGAAGAACTGAATGTCCTGCTCCAGGAATGGCCGGGCCTGTACTACACTGTGCACGTCCTCTGTTCAAAGTGCCTTAAAAGAGGGTCACCCAACCCACACACTTTTCCAGGTAAGGCACAGCTCAGCTTGCCTTTCATCTCCTCTGGGGCTTTGCCCCTTCTAGAAGGGTGTGTTACCGTGTCAGCCTTAGCTCCCTTTCTTCTTTTTTTGTTTCTTTTTTCTTTTCTCCTCTGCTCTAACTCCTTTCCTCCGTGATTTGAGTCATGAGAGAAAATATTAGGGTAGCTCCAGGGAGACAGGCTTAAAATAACCCTATTCTGAGATGAGGCGGGTGTTACAACCCCTTTTGTCTGTGCCTTTTCTCTGTGCTTTTTTGGGTTTTGGCCCTGGGAGTTGGTGGTGCCATTGTTGAAAAGGCACTGATCTGTCCTTCTCCTTGTTTTGATTCCTTTGAATGGAACTGTGGTGGGGTTTGTGTTTTGGGGTTTTTTTTTCCTAATTCCTTTTACCCCGCAGCTTCCACTTGGGACAATTTGTAAACATGGATGGAGATGCCTAAAAGATTGCAGGTGTCCCTTACCCCCTCCTTCAACCCTCCACCCCCAAAACCTGGCCTGTGCTGCAGCATCTCTGAATGCAGGAAAGCCCCTCCTGGTAGACAATGGGTGTGTTGGTCTCCATAGCCCCGTGTAAAAAGCACTTTCTGGTATCTGAACCCTGTCTCCAGCAGGAAGCATTCCTCCCCGAAGAGAGAGGGATGCTCCATCTTCTTCGTTTAAGTGTCTCACCTAGAAATGATTCCCAGACTGCGCCTTTTGGAGCTATTATTGAGAGCAATTATTTTTCTTTCACTCTCCCCCTTAATCTAACAAAAAAAGCATAATCTCCTTCCTCTGGAATGTGACTAATCGTGGTGCTTTTTAAAGCTCTCACTTCTAAACTTGTGATTTTTATTGGTGCTGTTTTCCAACAGCATCTGTTTTACTTTGTAGGTGTGCAGGTACTGCCTCCTAACCAGTGTCCTCCTTGCTCCGCTTGGGTTTGCTCTGCGGCTTGTGGGGGCCATGGGAAAGGTTCTTTGATGTGTAAATCTGCACGAAATCAAAACACACTCTGCACTGTAAACAGCACCCCAGAAATGTGTATTTTTACACACATATACATCCATGTTGGAGGTGTGTTGGACATTATTTACAGGTAGCCTGAAATTGTGGGGGGAACTGCAGTATGATTTGAGTTAAGGCAACCAATGGTGCTGAATTGGTTCGTAAGCAAATGTGACTAATAAGGCGTGTTTTTTGGGGGGTTGGTTTCTTTTTTCTCTTTTATTTTTTCCTCTGGACCTTGAGAATAAGAAGATGGTGTTTGCTCCTCGGCCTGCATCCTAGTTGCTTTGATTGTATCTCCCTCTAACGGTGCTCGCTTATGTAAGAGCCGTTGGGCTGGGGGTTGAACCTGTGCTGTGAGACACTGAGTGGTATCTTGCTGCTGACGTGGTGCTTGAGGGAATGTGATCTGCTTTCCAAAAAAAAAAAAACATGGAAAAACTCCCCAAAACAAACCAACAACCCCTCAAAAAAACCCACCAAAATTAGTCAAGATAGCCAACTATATGTGCAATGTGCTGGTGTAACAGGAAGCTATTGAAGGCTTAGTTTGTGAAGTCGAGTCTGCAGTCATGTATCTAGTTTGTTTTTTTTTTTATTTGGTGAATGTTTTTTGGCTGTTTCTTTTTTGCCTGTGAGTAGATGATGCATTAAAAGTGAAATCTGAAGAAGAACCAGACTGTCTGCAGGCAATTGGTGTCATTGCTGACCGGTGACAGTCAGAGCAGGTCCAGAAGCATGAGAGGGGCATTGAAGTTAAAGGGCCTTTTCTTTAATGGGTTTAGCTGTGCCATATATGTTTCCTTAGAGGTAGGAAAGGGTTGTTCTCACCTGGGAACCAGGTCAGGTGTGCTGGGAAGGGAATGCACAAGTAAGCAGTGTGTTGAGCGTGAGAGGAGCTGGGGCTCATGTGCCAGGTCTCCGAATGCCACCTGCCTGTGGAAAGGGGGTTGCAGAATTTCTGAAGCACTCCAAGGGGGGAAGTCAGGCCTTGCTGCCAGGGGCACGGGACAGCATCCCAGGCGATCCTACCTTGGGGCAGGGGATGACTGTCTTAACATGGATACTACAGGAGTCTAGCTGGGAGAACAGCAGACACGCATGTTTCAAAGGCAAAGCTGATCTGTGGAAGTGCTGAAGAGTGAATAAAGGCTGCAGTTTATTGAGAAACCTGCTTGTCTTCTTGGATGATGATTAAATCTAGCCCAGCTGTGATCTAGAAAATAGGAAAAATGTGAACTGTGATTTGGCTTGGAGAGGCCTGTATGTCTGCATTTAATCTAAAATATTCTTTGCTGTGTGTCTGCTCTATGAATAAAGGACTGTTTAAGAGCCCCTGAATGGCAATGATGAAGCTCAAGATTTATTTTTTTTTCTCCTGATTTTGTTGATCAGGAGGTGTACATGTTTAAAGTCATGCTGTCAAGCTTGCTGTCATGCAAGTGAATCATGGTTGGTGTCATTTTTGACAAGGTGTAGGAAAGAGATGGGTCTAATGTTACAAAAATATGTAGTGAGGGAGATGTCATTTTCTTTCCAAGCTCTTTCAGTGAAAATCCCTGGCAATTCTTAAATAGGTCTGTGGGCTTTTTAGGACTGCACCGAAGAACTGCTTTGCAGCCTGTTGACCTTAATAAGGGAAATATTTCTGTGGAGACACTGCCAAATTTGTGCTCAAAAATGGAAGTGCAGTCTGGCTGTGTGTGTGGTTGTGCAATCTGTGTCGTCATTCATGAAACGGATGGTGCATTCTTTGGTCATCCAAAATTTTTATTGGAATCCCCTTCAAAGAGGGGTCTTGGTTGTTCGTGTGTTGAGGATTAATCATTGCTTTTCCTCTTCTTCCCTTTCCGCCCTGTCCCACGCAGGCACGCTGTGACTTCCATGGATAATAAAGAAATACCCTAGGAACAAGCTACTGCGTATAGAAATGGTTAATAAGAGTTGAGATTTTGGATTCAGTCTTCTGAGGGTTTATTGCAAATAAACAGTGAATGAAAGTGATATAAAAATGCCTTGTTAGGGTCCTTTTAAGGAAGTTTTTGCATTTGAAACAATTTTTTAGCTGGGTGAAATAGTAACGGAATTGGCATCTGAGCTGGAATCTTAGTGTGCTTTGAGGCTGCAGTCATCCACTCGGCTGAAAACAACTTGGTGTGTTGAATTTTTTTTGTGCTTTACATTTGCACTACATATAAATAAAAGTTTTCCTGCCAGGCTAAGAAAGGCATATCCCTGCTTGAAGTGACCAACAAGAATGATTCACCAGTCCAAGACGATGAGAACTCAGTTAGGTTGTCACAGGCATTGTGAAATGCTCAGATTTGTATGTGATGTTCTTTTAGCCCCTGGACTGAAGGACTTTTAGGTTATTCATGTCCCATAAGCTATTAAGTGACTTGGGATTGGGGGGTGGAGGTGATTTGCCATCTGTCTGATAGTAGACACGTGTGCTTTGTTCGGACAAATGTGACTGGATTTTCCAAGCCTGCGTTCATGTGCACCTGCTAACTGCCCTGCTACTGTCTCCTCTTGCCCTGTGCCAGGCTGGGTCTGGGCCACCCCAGGCTCTTCCAGACTGTGGTTTGTACAAGGTGTCCTGATGTCCTGTGTGTGATTCTTTTGGTGTTTGGTGGGGGGGAGGGGATTATCTTTGACTGGTGGTTTTCTTTTATTCCTGCCTGTAAAGTTGGCTGAATGAATGTAGACATAAGAAAGCCAGGGCTTGTGTCCATTGCAGAAGATGGGCAAAATGCTTTCACAAGACAAGGTGATCTGGGTTTTCACAGAATAAAAATACGACAAAGATGGAAAGCCACGGACAAAGACACTGTGAGAGCCTAGTCCCTCTCCCAAAGGATGTGCCAGAGCAATTGGGGAGCTTTGAGAGATGCTGGAGGACTAGCAAGAGGTCTCCTGTGAAGAGGAAGTGCACATCTCCCCACCTGTTTTGCTTTCCTCTTCTTGAGGTATCAGAGCAGGGAGATCACAAGCCTCTACTCTGCCTGTCTCCCACATCAAAGGTGAACAGAAGCAGGGATTATATGCCAGTCACCTTCAGGGGTTCAGATGGAGATACAGTGTAGTTCCCCCGTGAGTCTCTCTGTCATGGCTAGAGCAGGGTTAACTAGGCTGCCTTATGCATGTGATTCAAAGTGAACCATGCTCACCATCCCCGCATTGGAGTCAAAAGCAATCAAGAACTCCCTTGGTGGCTGAGATGGACTCAGGACATGGGGAGGTGGAAGATCCCATGATGTGTCACGCTGTCAAGTTACCCATGCAAGGTGAGGCAAGAGCAGGTGAGACTGGTTTTGTCAGAAGAGCTCAGAAGTTGCTCCAAAATCTGAGCTGCTGCTCAATGAAAGGCTGATGTCAGGTATCTAATTGTGCTTTGTAGTTACATTTTAAGCAGCTGTGGTTCTTTTCACAGGCAATTGCAGTAGAGTAACACCTGCTTGTTATAGAGCCTGATGCTAGCATTTGGCAGCCTTCTATTTTCCCTATTTGAGGGTGGAGTCTTTTTGCTTGACTTTCAGAGTAGATGCCATGGCTTCTTTGAGGCTGTTGTCACGCTATCCTGCAGGCTGTGTCTTCAACAGAGTACTGTGGCATAATTGGAGACAGCGTGGCAAGACTTCAGCACCATGTGAGCTCTGGACACGGATGATCTGGGTGGCAGGATGAAGCTGAACAGGGCCCTGTGATTCAGGAGAAGAGCAGCATAGATTGGTTGTTGGGCTTGGGGAAGCTAGTGTGATTCTGTAGCTGTATTAGCATGGATAATTGACTGAATGAATGGAGACATAAGAAAGTTAGGATCTGTGTCCCTTGCAGAAGATGGGCAAAATGCTTTCACATTTTGAAGTGTGATTCTGTAGCTCTATTAGCATGGATAATTTAGTTTACCAACTAGAGCTGATTTCTGTGCTGCTGAACTGACAACCTAGAGTGGTGTGACTTATGTAGGTACTAGTGTAGAAACACGGTAGCAGCCTCTTTGCCACTAGGGTTTTTTAGAGATTTCCTTCACATTGAGCTGTGTGTTGCAAGGTGAGCATTTGAAGTCCCCTTGCTTAGTGGCTGTGGCATCCTCTAATTTACAAAACACATTGAAAGAGACAACAAATATTTTGTGGTCTTGGAGACAGAGGAAATTGCCAGAGGAAGAGTGTGGTATGCACCATGGATGGCTGCCATGGGACTGTGCCTGGTGGGGTGTAGATGTGGGAGCCAGTCTTTGGAATGGGAGGGAATGTGGATGCCAGAAGAGAGGCTGAGGTTTTGAATTGCCTTCTTAAAGCTGTCCTGCAGTGTCTGGTTACTTTGTATTGTGTGCATTGCTTCGTGTGTGTTTGGGGGCTTTTTTTTTTTTAAAGCTGTTAATATAGAACTTGCTAAAATTACTTGCAATTAGAATGGCAACATGCACATTTAACACTGCTTGAAGAAATCCTCTTCCTTATGCAAAAAGTTCCTACGCATTTCTGATAAAGGAAAGGTTTCCTGGTATGTCAGCTCTGGTACAAGAAAGCTCTTCTGATTTGTTCCTTAACAACTTGTCTTGCCCTGACCTGTTCCCCATGGGAGTCATTGCTGGGCTTTGAGCCTCTGGACTTTGAGCTGCCATCACTGAACCAGGGAAACACTAGATTTGGTTGAGTGGATCTTTTTGGTTTGATTAGTGAAGCAAAGCAGAGTTCTTGGCCTTCAGTGCATTACTTTTTTTTTGTTTGTGTTTTTGGTTTGCATTTTTTATTACAGTCGCTGAAATTTGTCTTTGTAGGAAATGACCTATAAAAAGAGATGCTCAGTACCAAATGATTCTTTGTTTCATTGTGTAAGATGTGTTTAAAGGCTACTGACTCTGGGGATGAGATGAAATGTTGATGTAGGTTTTCCTCTCTTCAGAGTCAGTTGATTATGTGAGGACTGATTCGTGTGCTGCTTCATCATGCTGCGGACACAGGTGCCATGAACTGTGCTTTGCATCGTCTCGTGTGCAGGCATATCTGGTGGTGTGGTGCCTCCTTCTAGAAATGCTGCAGTGTGACAAGTTTTCCCATGTAAGTTTGGTTGAGATTTTGCATGTGCTTGATCCACATGCAGATGTATTACAGGGTCCTTTTGCATCTCGGGAGAGGATGGTGGAAAACCACCAATGGTGCTGAATCATTGTGGCCTTTTGGTGATGTGAACATGTTACTTGACATCGGGATAGAGCTGTGAAAAAAACAGGTGTCAGTTTAAAAACAAAATAAGAGTGCATCTGGTACGTAATTCTTCTGTATGCTGTGGTTTCCTGTTGCTTTTGCAGTATTAAGCAGGCAACTGTGGTAGCCTAGCGTGCTCTCCAGTTAGTAATTTGCTAGTAATAGTGCAGATTATTCGTTTGGCTCTTGAAAGCAATTTGCCAGGGAAGAAAGGGTAAAATGTATTTAGCGAAAAGTTCTGTGTGGGGTTTGAATTCTTGGAAGTTGTTGATGTACAAATTTTTTTACTATCTTCCCCCTTCTGCCCCACCATGTCCTGAGCAGAGGAAGAATAACTTCTGTAGATGTGTAAAGAAAACTGTGATCTGGGAGTTGAACACAAGATGATCAGTTATGTCCTTTTCTCTCCCTGTCCTTGTTTGTGGTAGTTGCACTTGTCATGCAGATGTGGACAACTGTGAGAGGGCTGGCTGGTGCCAAATAAGACCACCTCTTCTCAGGTGAGCTTGTGGATCTGCTTTTTAAGGGAGCACCTCTTCGGGACAAGGAGCAGGAAGGGAGTGCTTAAAGTACTTTGTGAGTTATAACAAACTCCTGCTGCTGCAAACAAAATATGTCAGTGCTTTTGACTAGCTATGAACACATGGGTCTGAGAAAGCAATGCAGATAGATTGTAGGAATCTTGGTCTGCTTGTTGTGGTTTAAGCTATACAGTGATCTTGCTTATATCAGGAGAGCTGATGGGATTCTGGTGACCACAGTGTGAAGGAACTGTGTTCTGTACAGAGGGTGAGGAGGCCTTGGTGTTTTTAGAAGCTGTTGAGCAGATGCAGTTAACAGTCTTCAGTGGAAAGATCACCTGAATGTGGCCTTTGTTCCAGCTGAGGAACTGGGAGAGCTTTGTCCTCTAGCAACTTCTTTCTTGGGAACCAGATGTAAGAACTGGGACTGGGGGGGTTCAAGACGTGTGAAAAAACTGGCTGGTTGGCTTTGGGAGCAGTGTAATTCGGGGTGTTCAGATGGACCATCTTTGGGGGCTTATGGTTCTGCCTCAGCAGGCTGCTGGAGGCTGAAGTCATTTTGTACTTGTGGTATTTTCCTAGCCAAAACGTGGTGCTGAATACACTGATTGGGTTGCCAACATGGTCAGTGGTAGTGTGGTTTCGGACTGCTGCAGGTTCCGTGGTCAGGGGTGAGTTGCCTGTGGCCAGTGGATGAAGGCTGTGTTCAGACTGAGCTGTGACTGCTGGAGTGCTTGCCTGCTGGAGGTGGTTGTGGTTTAAAGCGAAACCTTAATTTCAGTTTTGTCTTTTATTCCCAGTGGTCATTTTCAAGAGCTCTGAGCTTCTCCCAAAGGTTTACAGAGAGTAGCTACTTACTAGTTTTAGCTATGGCTATATGGGACTCCTAGGGGATGGGTGTGAAGGTGGCCTAGTACCTAGAGACTTTACAAAGTAACATTAATTTTGAATTGACAGTTCAGCATGGCAAGCTCTGCATGGAGCAAATGAGCATTGAGGTGAGGAAGATGCTTCTGTGGAGTAGTCCATTAAACTGAGCACTTTGTGAGGATCAGACTAAACTGAGATGTGAGGGCAAGTAACCTTCAGCACCAAATAAAGCTGCATCTCAAATCCTGTTCAGACCTGTCCTGTTTTGCCACACGCTGACTCAGATGTGGTGCTTGAATACTCCAGGAGTATTGTTGTTGATCTAGGTTACATTGAATTGTGCTAATGAGATGATGGGAGACTTCTGCTGGGCTTTTATAAGTGGGGTTTCACAAGCTTGTTTAAGTGCATTTCTATAAGACTCTGTATGAAAGCAATATCAAGATATCTTCCCCTTTACCCACTTTTAGGGTGATGCTTGCCAAGAGTCCAATTTAGATAAGTATTTTTATTTGTGTTACATGAAGGAACCCAGACCTCCCAGACCATTCTGGGAAAGCTCCCTCCTCCTTCGCTTTCTTTAGAGGTTTCAGGTTGTTCCTGTTACAGTGTAACAGGAATAAAACAAAAGTAAAACAATGGTAGGACAGGGATTTGTGGGCCTCATGCCCATAAATGACTAGTGACAAAATTAATATTGCAGGCTTTTGTCCGAACAGAATACAAGATTATTACACACTTCACTCAAGACATCATCTCTTGAATGATCTGTACTAGTAACTCTCCAGTTTGTATGTGCTGAATTCCTGTTGGATCATGTTCTTTGCATTTCTGGCAGGTGTTTTCCTCTCCAGCAATACACAGTGAGCAATGGCTATACATATATAATACACTATATCTCCATCTGATAAAGGACAGATCCTGCCCTGCAGCAGGGTAGGGTTGTTGGTGAACATCCTAAAAAATGAATTGGTGGTAGTTTCACAGCATCAGAATCTGTTTGGCTTGAGACAGAGGTGCTTGACCTAATTTGCTTGCAATGTGTCTAGCTGTTTCGGCCCTATGAAGCCACAGAGTGGGGAAAATGTTGAAGGTGGACACAGTTATTGGGTCTTGCTTGACTTTGAGAGACCTATGCAGTGCTTTTGGTGCCTTTTTGTCACTGCAAGGCTGGCAGCAGAGGACTGCTAGAGAGGCTGATTTGTCCCAAAGCTACCCAAAAACAAGTGTCCTCACATTTAGGAAGGCCCCTTGCTATGTGGGCAACATGCAGAGGGTGAGCTTCCTGCAGCAGAAGAAATAGGCATGTCTGTCATGTGGTCTCTGAGACTTTATGGTGGACACAGCAGAACAGCTGAGTTGTCCTGCAGTACAGACCGAGTCTACATGGTGCAGCAGCACTCTGCTGCATCTCTAGATGTTGTTGTGGAGCTCTCATGCTGACCACTGAATACCTTTCTCCACTCCCTGCGGCCTCTTTCTCAAATGTCAAATGCAGTGGTCAGATATGGACAGCAAGCAGTTTTTCTCTGAACAGACAGTGTTAGAAAGCAAGGCCTTAGCAATACGCAGAGCTGAAATGCACACGCTGTACAGTGTGGAGGATGGAGAGGCAGGGACCTCTATGTGAGACTGGCTGCCTGATGTCATTCCTTTGCTCTGAGTATTCCCATTGCCTGTGTCTGAACAGTTGCGTTTTCATCTCATTAAAATTCTCAGATAAATCGAGATGATCAAGAATGAAGTACTAAAAATGGGGTAATGGCTTGTGATAGCAATCCATTCTGATAAGCAGTCATCTTGTATTGACCTTCCTGACATTTGCATTTGTATCTTTCCACTCTCTGTCTGTATTTATATTGTGGATAACTCACCAGTCTGTACACATGTTCTCCTCTATTGCATTATAGGGAAAAAAATAGCATAATTGTCTGTAAAATTGCTAATCTTTGCACTTTTCAGGATTACTTCCTCAACAGATAATAATATGCAGCTGTACTTACTGTGGTGTGTGACAGGGAGTGTTTCGAGTTATTTATGTCTTTTTCATTTGGTTTTTCTCCAAAAAAAGAGCAGAGCAGCTGGGGCATTGTCTATATGGGAGCAAAGGGATTTGAGGCAGGTACATAACCTAGTTGTCCCATCGCTTTTGTAATTCTTCATCCTCTTCCTTATCTGTGAAGTGGGGACTGGCTCACAGGAACAATGACCTTCCTTAGCAGGGGGATTTAGTCATGATGGGACCTATAGGAGCTGGAGCAGAAGAAATAGTAGGGTTGCAGCTGAGCTGCTCAGCACACCTCCGTTGAGAGATCTGCAGTGTGGGAGGCGTCTTGCAAATTGCAGACTTGCCCAGGAGTAGCCCAAGGGCATGGGAAATCATAAATCCAGAAAAACTGGTCTCTGACTGAGCAGCAGCTGTGTGGTCCCAAACTCTCACTCAGTCATGGGGAGCTGTTCCTGGGCCTAAGCTGGTTTTAAAGAGCACTGTAGGTTGAGAGAACAGCTGCTGGCTTGGCCTCCACTGCCTTATTGTGTGCTTTGAACCAGCCAGCCTCTGTCCCACTGTTAAACTTTTTGAGTGACTCCATCTTGCACCACCATAGTGCTGAGCAGCCAGACCAGGAACAAGCAGTGAGAGCTGGGATAATCAGTTCTGGCTCAAAGTAGTCCCCAGGTAGTCCTTTGGATGAGTTGGCTTTCTTGGGGAAGCCTCATCTGGACTGTATCTTCTGGAAGCCAGCGTACTGTATCCAGAGAGGAGTAAGCAGGTGGACAAGTAAGTCCATGCTGCCAGAACAATTCAGGTGGAAAGAGATGGACAAACTTATCCTTTTAATATGTCTGTGCTACTGCAATGAGAGGAAGAGATAGATGATTTTGTGTGTGTTTCCTCTCCTGGTCTGCATAGGGTGTCTTACTTCCTTGCTTTGTGTGGTTGTATTTTTGCATTGGTTTTGCATGGCAAGGTTTTGGTATCAGGAGTGGGGCACAGGAAGCCCTGCAGGGGTTGCCTCTGAGATGCTGCTAGAAACTTCCCCTCTGTCTGACAGAGCCAATGCCAGATGGCTCCATGATGGACCCACCACTGGCCAAGGCTGAGCCCATTGAAACCCTGTGCAGCAGCAATTGCAGTTGGAGTACGTGGGTGCCCGAAGGAGGCTGTGATCCCATGAGAAGCCTGTGCTGGGGCAGACTCTGGGCAGGACCTGTGGACCCATGGGAGCCCATGCTGGGGTAGGTTTGCTGGCAGGACTTGTGACCCTGTGAGGTCCTACGCTGGAGCAGTTCATGAAGAACTGCAGCCTGTGGGAGGGACCCCACACTGGAGCAGGGAAAAATGTGAGGAGTCCTTCCCCTGAGGAGGAAGGAGCAGCAAAGACAATCTGTGATGAACTGACTGCAACACCCCTTCCCCCCCACCCCCTGTGCCACTGGAGAGGGATGAGATAAAGTCAGGAGGGAAAAAGTCAAGAGTGAAGTTGAGCCCAGGAAGAAGGGCTGGGTAGGGCAGAGGTATTTTAAGGTTTGCCTTTATTTCTCACTACCCTTCTCTGATTTGATTGGTAAAAAATTAAACTAATTTTCCCAAGTCAAGTCTGTTTTGCCCATGATGGCAATTGGTGAGTGATCTCTCCCTGCCCTTATCTCAGCTCTTGAGCCTTTCATTGTATTTTCTCTCCCCTGTCCCATTGAGGAGGGGGTGATAGAGCAGCTTTGGTGGGTGTCTGGCATCCACCCACCCACCACAGTTTTATAGGCAGAACTGCTGGATGGGGTTGAATGTGCTGCAGCAGAGGGTGCTTGGTGGCAGGTTTCCAAACCAGGGAGTCAGCAGCAAGCACCAGGCCTACTTACACATGTTGTGTAATCAGATGAGTTTTCAGCTCCCCGTGCGTTTCTCTAAATCTTCCTTTTGAACAGCCTCTTTCTTTGCCTGAGAGAGATTTTCGTGCTCTTATTTCAGACAAGGATGCACACACTAGATATGGAAAATTCCCATATCCATATGACTCCAGTATATCAAAGTGGCTAAACTTAGAAAATCTAACAAAAAAGAGCTTCCCCTTCCTGTGATCTGACATAACATTTCTTGGTCGCTGTTATTTTTACTATGGAACAGCTTAAATCTATTTTGGTTGGGCACTAAGTGATGGTTACAGCGTGAAAGAAGAAATTTGTTTCTGTGAAGTCAGGCAGCCGTGCTGCAGCTTCAGGGCTCTGAGGGCAGCCTGCTCAGGCTGAGCATGTGCCAGCACTGTGTTGGGGCCCCCTGACAGTCCTACTCAGCTCTCTCGAGTCCTGCCCCCTCGGAGAGGGTCTGTGGGGCTCAGAGCTTTGATGGCAGTTAACTTTTTCAGCATCTTATAATGAGCGGGAGTGGTGATGGATTTTAACACACACATGCAGACCCCACTACCTTACTCATCCTCCAAATTCTAGGAGGACAACATAAGAAAGATGTTGTTTTACTGGCACCAAAGTGGGGAGACAACTTCACGCACAATGGGAATTTGTAGGAACTAGCCATGCCTCTGGTTTCACAGGTCTCTTTAATACATAGACTTTCTTTCACTGTACACTGTTAGGACCAGGACTGAGCCATCCCTGTCTGGAAAATGTGCTGGTGTAATCGTGCTCTGATGGAGCACCTTGAGCTCTTGTTGTCAGGAATATATAATTCAAACTTTCAAACTTTTTTACTCATTTTAGTTGGTTGGTTTTTTGGTTGGTTGGTTTTTTAAGCCATCTCCTTTGTTAAAACTGGCTCTGTGGAGCTTTGAGCTCATGTTTTATTACAGCTGACTGCTGTGCTTCAGCAGCCTTCTGACTTGTTTCCGAACATCCCACACCTGCTTTCATTGAGATGGTCTGAAGGCAAGCAACTGGGGTGTTGGGAAGAGACACCACTGCTTGCTGGCTGCAATATCCCAGAAATCTGTGAAGCAAGAATTTATGTCTCACTTTTTTATAATTGTAAGCTTCCGACAGACAGTTGTGTAGAAAGGTTCCTCACTCTGAAACTTTAGTCATCTCCAGATACTTTTGCTCAGGTTCATGATGGCGCCAGAGGGATACATAGGGAATGAAACTGCAGTGTTCTTTGTCCTCACTGAAAGGTCAGTCAGATCTCTGTACCTGAACCTGTGCTGTCAGGAGTTTTGGGCAAGGAGTCTTGCTCATGCTGTCATATGAAGGATCATGCTGGGATCTAGCATTGATGACGTTTTCATGACAGCTTGAGTAAGGGAGAAGTTTGTAGTTTCTCAAAGGAGCATGCGTGTGCCTGAGGGAGCCCTACAGGCACTGAGGTGATCATTACTGGATTTTCAGATCTTAACTGATGCTTGCATAGGCAAATAATTCAGCTCAGCAAGTAGCTGCTGTGGTCAGCTCACTAGGATGAGATGCTGAAATAAATGGTCAAGAGTTGAGTCTTGTGTGTCTCTTTTCCTAAACAACATATTTGTGCCTCCAAGGCTCAGCCAAAGTAAAGACTTCTTTAGCTGAAAGAAAAGTTTGGGAACCTTCCCCTGGGATCAAAAAAAAAAGTGTCTGTCATCTTTTGTAACAGAAAGCTATCATAAAGTTTTTGAAGCTGCCTGTTATTTTTAACTTGTCCTTTGTCCTTCATTGAAAGAAATCACATCTTCTCTGACAAAAGAGTGCCTACCATGTTATGTACATACACACATGCACATTTTTGAGTGCCTGCAGTGAAATTCAACACAGTGTTAAGAAAATGTTGCTGAACAAGGCACAACCATGCTAAAGTTATTCACATGGGGATCTGATAAAAAAAAAGGTTGAAAATAAACAAATATCCCCTCCTAACAAACCATTGGATTGGAGAGAGTGTGATGAGAGGAGATGCTTTATGAGCTGGTTTGGGAAGTGCAGTAGGCTAACTCTGAATCTGTGACTTGGATTTCTGGCCTAGCATTTTGCAGGTGCTAAAAGTGTGCTTCCCATTAAAAGCTGGCAGCTGCAAGTGTGGCGGGGTGTCTGGCGAGGGGAAGCTGAGCAGCATGGCTGTTCACTTACTGCATGGCTGCTCCTGCCTCTGGGTAGCAGAGTGAATGCTGACAGCATGGCCCTCGTAGTTGCCCAGCCTCTAGTTCATTGCCAGAATGGCATGACAAGTTGTCATGTTTTATGGCAGACCTATGGCCAGGCTCCAGGTCAGAGATTTATCACTGTTACCTGTGCTCCCTGAAGTATTTAGTGTCAGTATTTCCTTGAAACAGCACCTCTGGTTGAAAGCCATGTTGCAAAACAGCCTCTGCTCTGCAGCTGCTGTGTGGTACAAGTTTTGTGCATGATTTTGCTTCTGTGGCATATACCAAGTGTATCCAGCCCCATCTGAATCTTGCAGGTGATTGTTGGAACTGGGAGCTGCCCACAAAGTTGTGATTCTGCTGGAGATGGCATTTTTGCCACTTGCTTTATGCTGCTTTATCCTCATTGCATAATGCAGCATGCTGCAGATAATCCAGTCATCATTACGAAAGGATTTAAAACTCTTTTTTAATCAGAAGTCATTTTTAATAAAACTTTGCCTTGCTTGGAGGACTGTTCTCTTGGCTTGTGTGTTTAAGAAAAATGCAGGAGGCTGAGGAAGGTGGGAGGGAACCAGATTAGGGAGAAGGGAGCTGGGTGCTTCTCTCTGACTCCGAGGCAGCTGGTGGTGAAGTCCAGAGCTGTGGGACATGTTTCCACTAGCACTAAGCAGGCAAAATCCTTATGTGTGCAGATAGAAGCATCTAGTAGATGTGTGCTTTCTCTGAATTTTTCCCTCACAGAGCAAACTTGTGGTGGCGGGGGACAGAAGGAAAGGCTTGCTCTAGTCCAATCTGGCTTATGCTTCCCCTTTCAACCCTCTGCGTCCAAAACACTGGTAGTCTTCTGGGGCCTCCTGCATCTCAAAACAAACTGTGGTCCTGGACAAAGTGCAGCAGGGGAAAGGGTGCTCTTTGCTTCTCTTCTGATGGCCATTTGTGTGTGACTGATCTTGTTTCTTTGGTTGTTGCTCTGCCATTGTATTGTGTAAAGTGAACTGTCAAAAATAACACGTGAACTCTGAGTTGCCCAGAAACATGTCCTCCTCTCCTCCTGTATGCTGGCATTTTGCCCACTTTTCTGGCAGCAGCCAGCTTTTGAGCTGCCACACCTGCTTCATCTCCCCTCAGAGCAAGCCTGGCTAGGGGCCTGAACTCCAATGCTGAACGACATTTGAGAGCAAGCATCCTGCTGCTTCATGTGTTTTTCAATCCCAGTAGTCCTCGCTCTTGGGATATCTCAACCATATACTTAAGATGTCCCTGAGTCTCTCCTCTTCGATCAGTTTGAGTAAATGACTGGGAAGTTTTAAGGCTGGCTGTTCCTAAGACAGATCCCCTCTGAGGGGATTGGTGCTGGGCATATTCAGAGGAGAGCAGCAAGCTTGCAGTTCAGGTAAGTTGGTGAAACATCTGAAGGAGAGGGGCCAGGGCTGTGTTGCAGTGACACTGGTAAGTATATCAGAGTTATCACCTGGTGGAAATCTGCCTGGAGAAAACCTGGAAGTAATACAGGTTTACAGCACAAATAGCTAGGGTACCAGGAAGGAGCTCAGCTCTGAGACAGTCCCATGATCTCCTGGGAAGGTGCTGGGGAGTAGAGGAGAGAGTGGAGGAATTAAGTGTTCTCCTATCAATACTGCTGCCTCTCTGAGATGCTGATGAGTTTTTTGCAGGCCCCAGGGCTCTTTCCTGTTTCAGTAGTAAGCATGACTACCATAGAAGTGATTTTTAAGCAGCAAAAATAGATGCTGCAATTTACCTTTGGGCACTGAGAACCCAGAACAGATGGCACTTAGCAGGCAATGAGCTCTGCAGGAGTTAAGTAGCAAAGCTATTGTTTCTGAATTGGTGTGACTTACCATTGGAAGGCATTTCAGTGGCAGAATAAAAAGTAGTAAGAATTTGTTTTGGCAGAGATAGTAAAACAATCTCTAATATTAAGTCTATAAGTAAACACTTTTCCTTGGGCAAAAGGTATTTTTAAGCAAAAGCTAGCTATTTTGTTGATTTACAGTTATTACTTGTCACTTGTTTGGATATTAGGGAACTAGAGGGTTCAGAGAAGAATGGTTAAATTATTGGAAGTGCTAAAGAATCACCACAAAAATTAAAAAAAAAGAATTAAATTATTAGTTTTCATCCCCTCTGGAAAGGGAACAAGTAAAAGCTATTAATGGTAAAAGGATAGACAAAGCTTTGTTCTCGATCATTGAACAATACAAAGCCAGCAGCTTGCTGAGACTTCGAATACAGCAATTTTGGTAATAACAAATATATTTAAAACCAAACAGAGAAGATATGAAACACAAATCAGTTCTCTACATCTGTTGGCACAGGGAAACTCAGGCTCTGAGCTTTGTGGAGTGCTGCTTGGGCACTGCCATGTGCACCAGCAATGCTTTTCTAGTGGCCTAACGCATGAGACCAAGAGGAAAGTTGGCCAGTGGTCTTAGTGCTCTGCTCCCTCTGATTTTAGCTATATAGCTTGATGCAAATCTACACCACACTATGTCTGACAAGGAAGAAACACTTGACTTATGAAACTTCAGTGTAAAGGGAAAAAATATATGCAGAGAAGCAAATTATATCTGATGTCCTTGTAATTAAGGAAACTTCAGGTTCCTAGTCAGCTAACACCATACCTGTGGTCAGCATGTAGTGTGGGGATTGTTATTAGCTAGTAGAAAGTAGGTAGCTTTGTAGGAAAAGAGCCAAGGAGGCATTTTGTTTCAGTTAAGCATGAGCTTAGAATAAATTCTGTGACGTACATGCATAGACCAAATTCTGCAGTAAAGTGACTTCAATACAAAGTCATGTTAATAGATTAAAACAGAGATTAGTTTAAGCCAGTTCAATAACCAGGTAAAACAATTGATTTAAAATTTGAGCATGAGTGGGACCTATGGTGTTTAGACTTTGCTCCTTAGACTAGTCAATGATGAAGGGTAAAAAAAAAAAAAGTTCCTGTGCTTAAGTGGGCTCTGTGTTTGTCCTGCTGAACAGCAAATGTTTTAGAGTGACCAAAATAGCTTTCCAGAGGAGTATTGCACAGGCATCTCACCTTAAATGATCTGGGAGAGAATAGTTACCACAACAGGTTTGAAAATATAGCACCTTCCAATTCAGATTGCAGAACACACTGAAGCGTTGGAATGGCCCTAAGGCAACAGCAACTCATGGAGCCAAGTTACTTTCACCTAGAAAGGAGTTTATTTAATTTCAGGGAAAACCGTTGGGCAGGGCACGTACATACATGTCTTGCATGTGTGTTTTGGTTTGTTCTCCTTTTTCTTGTCTGGCAAAAGGCAAGTAAATAATAAAAATATAAAAGCAAAAAGGTTACTGCAAAGGAAACTTCATGCCTTTCACTGCCCAGCTGGACTTTGGTGAATTTCTAGAAGAGGGGTTTCATGGGCAGGATCCTACCTTCAGGCATGGCATGCATGGACATCTTGTGGGGAAGGAGCAAGTCAACAAGGAAAAAAACTTGACCCAAGTGCTCTTCCAGCCTTTGTCTGTCTTCAGCACAGAGATTTGTGTCTTCAATAATGCTTAAAGACACTTCGCCAGTAAATGGTCTGGTCTCTTTGTGAACCCTTGTATTGCAGCAGGGAGTTCTGCAGCTTGTGCTTCCTATTGCTTTTCTTCAAGTGCACCACACTGTACCTGTGTCAAGGCTTTCTAGTGTTTGAGTTGGAGCAGGCAGAAAATAATCAGTCAGTTCAGGGTGCAGTATTGTACCTAGACTATTGTGAGGAAAAATATCTTACAGACTTGCCTAATTCTCTAAATTTAGCAGAAGGGCAGGCAGAGGTCTGGCCCTGCTTCATAAGTTGCATAAGGCTGGAAGTCAGCGGGACTGAGTCTTGTAAGCCCTGCTTCAGGGGCTGGCTTTTCACATGGCCAGCTAGTAATGTGTTGTGATCCAAACATAAGAGCCAGAGAGGTAGCAGGATGCTGACCAGTCCTGGTAGCTCCCTCCAAACTTCAGTGAACCCTGCTTGTTAACTTTGTTTATTACATTAATGTCATTGAGAGCTCTTTTTTTTTCCTTTAGTGGAACCTGCATTGTGCTGATCATCTGGATGAAAGAAGGCTCAGCACCTTCACTGTGATAGAGGTGTAATAGCTTTGGAATTACTGTTTGGTGGAAGTACTTTGGAAGTACTGAAAGGTGGGCTCAGACTGGTGGGAATTGTTGCTGTTTGAACTGTCTGCAGCCAGTGTTGTCTGGAGTTCAGGTGGATGCTCTGTGTGCAGTCATGCCTTGCTGTTACTGGGTGAGAACAGACAGGTTGGGGCTGGCTGCAGCTTTCTCTCCAGCTGGTGCCTTGCTTTGGCAGATTGAGAAAGTGCTCATGGCAGATACGGCTGAAGGGGTGGAATTAAAAATAACCAAAAGGTAGATTCTGGGCTTGGTTACTCAGTGACAGGCCTATTTCTATTCTGGGATGAGGATAATTCGCACTGAGCTCATTACACCATGACTCTCCCTTAAAATGCCTTGACAGTCAATTTCGTTCCAGCTAATAAGGTCCTAAAATGTTAATGAGGCAAATCAATTTTTCATGGCTTTGTATTGCAGTCGTCAGAAAGTGCTGTGTTGCAACTTGCTAATTCAAGAAGCTTTTTAGATATTAGAAAGACAGCAAAATACTCAGCAATTTGGAGGATGCTTTGTTTTCTCAATTTCTCCACAGTGCCTCCTCTCATTTTTCTAAGCCTTTATGCTGTGCTATTTGCTTGTCCCTTTTGGTCACATCCTTTCTCCAGTGTCTGCTACGGTCAGTAATGGGAGGACGTGGCTTGCTCCCACCTTCCCCACTGCACAGGGAGAAGGATGGAGTGCCCAACAGAAAAGGTAGAGTTGAAGCTGGACAAGGGAAGCTACTCATGCTGAAATACTATTTGAAGTACACTGAGTTTGATGGAACAGAGTGGAGAAATGACATCATGTTCATCCCCCTCTCTTATCTTTTTGGAAGGGGCAGTGGTGTCAAAAGTCACAGCCTTCTCTAGAGCCTCATGGCAATTTGCTGAGATGTCAGTGTTACCTTGCATAAATGCTGTCTGTGCTCAGTATTTCATGGTTGCTGAAAGAGGAGAGAGAAGTTGCATTCATTGTGTAGCCACATGGTTGGTAGATCAGTTACCTGCACTGGCTTAGGAATAGGTTAGATGCCAACCATCCTTTCTCTGAGCTGCTTATGTGATACTGTCAGAAGGTGACAGAAGGGCTCAAACTTTCATGACTGCTCCTGGAGTTATTTTGAAGGAGCTGTTTTGATCATTTTCTGCTGCTCTCCACATTCTCGTTTGTGAGTGTGCAGAAAGTAAGTACCAAATCGTGTGATTTGGGAAATGAATGGGGGGTTTTTTGTTTTACTTTTAACTGAATTCCAGTTCTAACTATAATTAACTTCTCTGTGCCTGAGAAGAAGATAATGAACTAATGTTTTGGGACAAATGTAGATTTTTCCAAGTTTTATACTTGGAAACCTTGTACTGTCACACTGGGAAAGGATGATCTGAAATAACTCCTGAGGGGATATTAGTGTATAAGTTGTAAATTGGTACTTTGAATAATTATCCTCCTGTAGCTATTGAGTCAAGCATCCAGAATGCTTTCCTCACAACTCCTCCACCCAGAGGTATTCTCAGTTCAGTGCCAAAGGCTTCACTAGAGATTTTGCAACCACTGAGGTGTGCCAATGTCCTCTTCTCCTGTGATAGTGATGGGTTAAGATCTAGCCGACCTTATAATGACTTGGGGAAGGAGGGGGGTGTTTAACCCCCTTAAGCCTTTCAGACCATAGCTGGTGTTTGTGTGACTCTCCCCTTCCCTGAGTGGCTAAAATTAGAGTTAGTGATTGCCAGGTAGAGCATCTGTTTCCGTGTGTCTCCTGGACAGGCCCTGCAGAGCCCCTTAGCCTTTGACACAGCCCCAGGCTTCCTGCCAGGGTAATTAGTCTGGTAGCTCCATGGGTAGGAGATAAAGCGCAGGGTGATCTCAGCTGCTGTGGGGAAGGGCTGCCTGGGCTTGAGCTGAGCTCAGCTTCTGCTGCAGGTCTGGGGTTCCTCGCCTGGAAAACTGCGGCTCTGGGTCCTGAAGCTTGACTTGTCAGCTCCAAGCTGAAAAGCACTTCTGTCTGTTTCCAGAGGTTATTTTGTGTTTCTGTCATCTCACATGAATTAAGAGCCTTGGGAAAACAATTTCCTGTGTAGCCAGCTGGGAGAATATTCAAGGTGAGCCATATATATATCAACAGCTAGAGGTGTGAGGCCTGGAGATGAGGTGATGGCTCGACAGACACCTGGTCCTGTGAATGCAGGAGCTGGAAAGCTCTCCAGTGCTTGGATCAAGCAGCAGCTCCATGGCTGAGCCTGCCCCTCTGGCAGTTGTGATGCTCTAGTGTGGAGCTGAGCACCTCCAGGAGACTGCTCTGTATTCAAGGAAGGTGTCATTGTTGACGTTTTTGGTCTTGAACCCTTCAAAGGAGAAATGGCAAATTGCCATCGGTTTCTTTTGCATATTTTGGAAAGCTCTAACCCTCTCCCTTGCTCTCCATATCCTTTTCTCTGTGCTATTGCCTTCCGTTCTTGGGGAATTACCTCTGCAGGCTAGCCCTTTGCCTTGCAACTGGCTGCCTTTCCCACTCCACATTTCCAGAGCAAGCTTTCTTTTTGTTTCTCTTTTTAAACTGTATTAAATCCCAGGCTCATTTGTTCCTGAGTATGTGCTCGTGTGCCGCCCCGATGGGTGGTTCTGCTCAACGGTGTGCCCTTGTGATCAGTGGTTACCAACAGAATTGTCTTCTCTGTTGCTTTTTTTTCACAGCAGTCTCTCCCACTAGGGCACTTTCACAGGGTGGAATTTTTGTTGTTGTTTTTGTTTGCTAGTATTAAGCTCCTTTAACTGGGACTGCAACGTGAGGCTTATGAAACTTTTGTTCATAATGGGCATTTCACCATGCTCTGCTCCCTTTTGTGATTTCTCTGCTTTCAGCTTCTTTATTTTTGCTATGTTTGTAGCCAGGAGAACAGCCTCTAGTGAGAAGAAAATTAAATCCTAACTTGGAGGTCTCTATCCAGTCCTCTGCCTCAAGCAGGCCAAGTAGATAAGGTCGCTCAGGACTCCAGAAATAAATCAGCTGCAGAGTTCTATCTTTCTGGGGAATATTTTTGTGCGTGACATGCAGGCAGTGCTGTGAGGAGCATATTAAAAATTCATACCAGTACAGAGCAGTATTTTCTGTGCGCAGTGCTTGAGAATAAGCTTGTGCATCATGCGCAGCAACATTTGTATGAAGCAAGTAATTAATTTCATCTAAGCAGAGAGTAGCAAAGACAAGATTTAAAGGGCATGGAATAGAAGCAGGCTGGTTGTGAGACACCATCTCCTTCCCCCTCCTTCTGCCAAGACTCCTGGCAGATTTCTTCTCTACTGTAGAGCTGGCTGCAAGATCCCAGTGTATGAGGGCATTGCCTGTGCTTACAGTAAAGGGGGAAATCTGTGCACATGGCTATTCGACTCATCCTGCCTCTGTGACAGCTTTGATCTAATTGTGTAAGTGCTCTGGCTATTGAACCTCAAAACAACTAACAGCCAGGCAGAGAAGCTGTAGCTTCTCCAACCGCAGTCTCTTTGCAGTTGTTTGAATGAAAGGGGGTAGGACTGCATGCAAAGCAAAGGGGTGTCATGTAAGCCCTGTTTTTCGACTGCTGTTGGAAACCAAGCATGGAACGTGTATTTTTGGTATGCAGGCAGTGTTTAAGTGTTCTCTTCTCTACTTTCCTGAAGGCATGACTGCTGAGTGCTATGCTGAGAGATGTCACAAGCAAAGATTAGTCAAGGGAGGCTTGACAGAGAAGCAGTTGAGGCTGAGAACTCCACTTGCAGTAGTTGCTGTCTGAAGCCCTTCAGCAAGGAGGAAGAGTGAGAAGGGATTTAGGGTAGAAGAGCATATGAGCGTTGGGGTTGCAAAAACCGTGGTTGGAGCAGCTCTGGGACATGTGGTGGAGTGAGTAGGTCAGTGCTCAAGCAGGGCAGCTGTAGGAGCAGCTTGGTTTTGGCTGTCTCATGCCCCTGTTGTGAAGCATGGGCGCTGTCTCTTCAAGATCTCTAGCAGACTGAAGAGAGAGAAGCAGCACCACAGAGCCAGGGCCATGTCCTGCTCATCCACTTCTTGCTGCAGTGTGTCCCAATGGGGCCCAGACAGCAGGAATGACAGCATGAAAATGACAAATATCATCAGGCTGATACTGTGCAAATGTCTTCTCCTGGGAGCTCTGAGAGAGAGGAGATGGCATGGCAGGCTGAACAGAGTGTCTCATCCTTAGGCCCTTGCTGCAAATTCTTGATATGTGAACAGGGAACCTTGTGCCACTTAGCACAGCCATGGCAGTGGGAGCTGTGTGAAGGCAAATGGTGGGATTTTCTTCCTTGTATTCAAAACCTTACTCTCTGTTAAGCAGCCAAGTAGGCTTACAGCTGGCCTTGTCTGGCTGCCAGCATGGAGTAACCAAACACTTCTGCAAGTACTCGCTTTTCTTGCTGTCAGCCTCCCTCTTAACTGCCTGATTTGTCATGGGTATCTGGCATTTCATGGGTATTTCCTAAAGGTCAGGGAAGTGCGCTTTTCAGCGAGTGTGGGTCTGATGGCTGGCAGGAGCTCTGAGGGAGGCATCCCTCCCCAAATCATAGTAAATCAAGGACAGAAGGTATAATGTGGCTGACTGTGTATTTCACCAAAAATTGTAGTCTGATAAATTTCCGTGTTTCTGGGCATATATGGCAGTAGAAGTGTCTTCCTTGTGCACTGAGTGGTGATACCCAGCTAAGTTCCATCTGGCACATGCAGTTATCCTTGCTGGCTGCAGGCATTGGCCTGGCCTGGGAACCCAGTGCAAGTGGCACAAAGTTGGCTGTGTCTGTTCTGTGATAAAACAGTGGTAGTGAAGAACACCTTGCTGACATCTGCTTCAGGTGAGCTGGCTAATGCTGTGAGGAAACAGGCCTTTCTGGTAGAGCTTTGAGCATGGCTGAAGGTTTTTCCCTGCCTTTCTCTGTGACTGCCCACATGTAGCAGGTTTCTTTTAAATGGTGTGGGCAGCGTGACTCACTCAGCCCATCTGCCTGGGTGGAGTTTACAAGCCAACTTATGCTGTGGCCAAACTGACCATGGTAGTTTCATATCAGGGTCTTGGTTTGTGTCTCAACCTTAGCCTGCTGTACAGCACATTTTACCCAGTTGTGGAGACCAGTTTCTGTGCCAAAGCATCAGGAAGGTGGCCATGGGACAGATACAACTTTTCTGCACTATTTGTGCCATTGCAAATGGAGAGGCAGCAAAGGAGCATTTTCCAAAGCATGTGCTTTCTGTTTGCAGGTGCTTTTAACTAGGCTTGGCAGGTGCCTCTCTGCTATCAACTGAACTGGGACTTAGACGCATCTAAACATCAGGCCTTGGTCAGCAAATACCCAGCTTTAAAGGGCCTTTGCAAATAGGGCTCATGCTCTCAAATCAGATGAATCATCTTAAGCGATGCAGATTTGTCTGCTGAAAAGTGATGTTGTTCTTTAAACACTCAACTATCTTAGTCTTTAGCCTTAAGATGAAGTAGTTGGAGTTTTGGTTAAAACTTTAGTGGCTTCTGTGGAAGTTAACATTAAAACAAAGTCCATGTCGAGACTAGGATAAGCTTTGTGGTTCTGTGTGTGCCATTGTAGGCAACCTTTCAGAGAGGACAGGGGGAACTGAAGTTTCCAGTAAAATTTGTGACATGCTCATGGAGGAATGTGCAACCAAAATACAGACTGGGTAGCCTGTACACAGGGACAGAACAAGTGCTGCAGACATGAGCTGCTCCAGCTGCATTTAAACTTTGCAGTTAAACCAAGCAAACACCACCACATGCCAGGCACTTAGCTTTTCCTTTTGTATCAATCAGTACAATACTTCATTGGATCTCCTCTTCCCTACCCTACTGTAGCCCTGAAGACTTCTATTTCTAATCTCCTACAGTTTGAATAATTTCTGAATAGAAATATGAGGTTTCAGAAACCTCCAAAAGATTCTGGGCCTGGAGACTTGTATCCAAGCAGCGTGTCTCAATGCTTGTTACAGCTCTAAGATTGCATATTGCAATCGAATTTACACTGGCTTTTATTCAGCAGTGATGTGAAATGTGATTTAGACAGTTATATCTGGTTTAGTATTGCAATGAGTTTGTGCAGCAAAGATGACCAGTTTGCAAAGAGAAGGGGATGAGAACACTATAGTGGAAAAGCAGTGGGACATCCTGTAGCTGAGAGGGGGAGAAATAGGAAGGAGGCCCAGGTAACCTTCTGTCCACTTGGTGCACAATATGTCTCATGGAGCAATTGTGAGAAAAGCCTTTCTCCTGAGGAACAGTGTGTATGACAGCAGGAAATGGGAGTGGGGCTGGAGGAGATGTGGATGGGACTGGGAACAGAGTGAGGTGAGCTTTATCCCAGAGGCAACCTAGAGGGGAAGGTAAAACCATGAAGAAAAGGAGGGTGACTGAAGAGCAAAGGGAAGGGGTTTGCCTGCAAATCAGGCATCTGTATTACCCTACAGCAATCTCCTATGCTTGAGAAATCATCATCCAAGTATTTCTGAAATGGGAAGATGGAAATGGGAATGAAGGCTCAAGCAGACAGACCAGTCTTATTGCACACCTCTTGTTTAAGATCTAATGGATATTTGCCCTGTCTTTAAAGCGCATAATGGTGCACTGATTTTATGACACGTCTTTCAGAGATGATGTTTTCAGTTAGCAATATTGCAGTTTGGAAGTCAACCTGGAGTTGGAAACTGGAAACTGCTGGGACGTGGAGCCCTGTGGTGTACGTGCTTGATGGAATGCAGTGCTGTTTTCAAAGGGTGACAGCTCATGTAATTGAGGACGCTGCCTTGCAGACTTAACTTTGAATTGCAAATCACCATCACGATTCTTTTTGTTTGGGAGAAGTGTCTTCCTTCCTTAAAAGCTGCTGTGCCAGTTCAGGTTTGAGTGTAGGTGTGAGACAGGGAGATACTCAAACCAAATGTGAATTCAGATTGCAGACTATAGGGGCAAACTGGAATTACTGGCCCTACAAGTGGGGTATCTCTCAAGGGGAACTGTGTATGTTCCTTGCCAAGCCCTCTCCTCTGTTTTCACTATATGAAATGACATGCTTTGGAAAAATCAAAGGATTTCAGATCTACTATTTCATGAAAGTGAGAAGAGAAACTGTGTGACAAGGAGACAGAAGGAGCATTTGTAGGGCTTCGGGTATGCTGGGGCTGACTGTTGTGCCATTGCTGCACAGGCTGGGCAGTACTTCTGCAAAGTGTGATTTCTTTACAGTTTTTCCTGGGGTGCCTGACAGTCTCAGCTTAGACACAAGGAGACATTTTCTGATGTTCTTTAACAGGAGAAGAATTTATTTCAAGTGCATTCAAAAATAGAGGAGTCCAAGGACCATCTGTCTTGAGTGTTTTGGTGGAAGTGGGGACAGCTCATGGTGGCTGCTTGATTGATGGGTCCAGAGAGTTTTGTGTGGACCTGTGGCAGCAACCCGCTTACAGCTGGCCTGCCTCTGTAAAGACAGTCACTAATTGAGCCAGTTGTGGCCTGGTGACTCTGCTTTGGGTAGGTCTGTTTAGCAGCAATGTAGGCACACTCAGAAGAATTGAGCCCTTGCTGGGCATGGATGCTGTCATCCCAATTGCCTTTGAGAGCAGATCCTACCTGCCAGACAAGTATCAAGAGGTGTTTCTGCTGCTATTGGAAGTCTAAGGTGTGGCTGGACTATACTGAGGACGTGGCATATTGATGGCCAGGGGATCTGCCCTCCTGAGGCCAGTCATGTGTATAGTGGAGCCAGGAGGAAACTTGATTTGCTCTGAGCGAGCTGTTGGGGAAGTGTTCCTCAGAGCTGGGCATATCTCGGCACCTGGCTTTCCCCTCTCACTGTGCTGACCTGTGTGTGCCCTGAACTACATGCTGCAAGGGTGCCAGCAGTGGGGAGCTGCCAACTTGGCACTTGGGCAGTGGAGCTGACGCAACTCATTTCACAGAGGGATACCATGTGTTGTGAGAGCCTCCTCACTGCTACTGACTCCATACAGAGCTCGTATCGCCTCCATTATGGAAGAGCTGACAGCTGGGAGCTGGATCCACATGCTCAGCAGACTGTAGTGTAGCAAAGGGCCCTGACAGGATGCAGCAGCAGTCCCATGGCAGTTGTGGCAAGTGTACCCAGGGAGAGGGGCATTAGGGAATCTTCCATCTAGATGCTATGAATCCCTAAGGAGCTACTGAGTCAGAGTGCAGTGATTCAAAACAGAGATAGGAAAGATGGCAGATGTTACATTTGTGGCAACCAGCATGTCTCCAAGTTGTAAGCACCAGGATATTCACCATGGTTACATGGATGGGATTGCTTGGGTTGCAGGACCAGTAAGCCCTCTTACTGTGCTCACTTGCATCAGTCATGGATACCTACTTGGTGAGGGGAGGGGAAGGGCATGCTAAAAGCAAAAATTGCAAAATCTGCCTTGCTGATGGTTAAATATTTTTATTGTTTTCCTTTATTCACAGGAGAACTGCTGAGTCAGCCAAGACCAGAGGGACTGACGGAGATCATCTGTCCCAAGAACGGCAGCGAGCGAGTTAATGTTGCCTTGGTTTACCCCCCCACTCCTACTGTGATCAGCCCTTGTTCCAAGTGAGACCAGAAAGCAGACCTATTCCCCTGCCAGTAGACTCCGGAAAGACTATGTAAAACATGCCCTTGCTAAGCAATTTTTTCTGGAAGGCAGCAGCCCCACAGCCTGGGGACTGTTCTGATTACTTATGGATATAGACAGCCCATGCAAAGGATAAGAAGTACAGTGAAATGGGCTGAGGTGTTCTCTGAGCTGTGTTGCGGCAGATGTAAGACACATAGTGGGCAGGACAGATCAGGAGATAATGCAATCATGAATGGGTTTTGGTAGGATGGGACCTTGGGAGATTTCTGTCCACCCACTGCTCCACGCAGGACCACATTCACAGGCAGGCATATTGCTTGGAACCTGTATAGGTGAGGGTTGGATGACAAAGATGGAGGTGCTACCACCTCTCTGGACTCTAGAGTTACACTATTCTCCTGGGGCAGAACTTTTTTTCCTTCTGTCCCATCTGAGTCTGCCTTATTACAGCTTGGCTTTCATTGCAACGAAGATGCACTGCTGGCTTGTCTTCAAAATGTTCTCCCCCAGATCCCAGGCCAGCTGGACCCCAGGCTATAGTGGTGCATGGGGTTGTCCTGTTCTAGGTGTAGAGCTATGCACTTGTCCTTGTTGAATTTCGCAGCACTGTCATTGGTCCAGTCCTCCAACTTGGTGAGGTTCCCCTGGACAGAAGCACTGCCCTCTTGTGTACCTATAGCCTCTGTGTCCTTCATTCCACAGAGTGGGAATGTGCTTGGAAAACAGAGATGTACTGTGGTGGGAACAAACGTGTGGAACAACACTCACAAAAACAGCCAGTGCCTTGGCTTTTTGAAGCATAGGTTTGCTTTCAGAACAGAAATTCAACTGTGGTCTGTTTTAATTGGAGTGGTGCAAGGGAATTTGGTAGGGAGCTTAGAGGAGCAAGCTGTGTCTTGCTGGTGGCTGCTGCTGTACTGTATGTGAATGCCTATTTCACCTCAGTGTCTGACAGCAGCTTTGGATGCTGTTCTCTCTGTTCAGTGCCATCCCATTCCAAAATACCACTTATCTTGATGGAGAATAGCTTTGGTGATGGGTGGGTGTTGGGCTGTATGCGAAGGTGATGTTGAAGTGCCCACCTGGGGCAGGAAACAAGGTTGCTGCTCTGATAGTGAGCCACAGGTCACTACTGCCTGTTCGTTTGGTCCTTCTGTACTTGGCACAGCATGTGTCTAACCTAAGGCTGCAGTTTTTGTTGTACTGTGCTGGCAGGCTATGCCTGTACACTTGTCCTCCTGTCCTCCAGCCTGCCTTCCACAACGTCTGTTAACTATGTCCCAGTTTCACAGTCACTTTGCGGGCAGGAAACTTGTGTTCTCAAAAAGGCCTGTGTTACTTTTGAAGACCTCATCTTCCCTATTTAGAAGTCTAGAGAAAATTGTGTGTCTTAGATTATTCATCACAAGCATTATGGACTCTGCTGCTTGTGCTACATTACTTTTTCTTTATCCTTTCCTTTTCCAGATAAACCGTCAGTGCTGGTGCCAAAGGTTTTCCACCGGGCAGAACATGGCTGATGCTCTGCAGTGCTCCCATCTCTCCAGTTGTGGAGTTGTATGCTGACGGGGATCAATGGGACTTTGGACTCTGAAATGCTGTGGGGCAGGGGCAGCTCCCAGGTTGGGGCCTCGTGGTTGGAGTGGATGCAGTCATCTGGAGGCTGGGAATCACAATGAGGCATGAAGCAAAGTGATTGCTGCAGATGGCAGGGCTGCTGGCCAGAGGGAAAGCACTGGGGATAGGTTTCTGTGGACCCATTGATTGCGTGTTGAAAAACCATTTGGATCTCATGATGAATGTAAAAATGTTCTTGGTACCATTTAATTCAGACCTGCTTGGAGGAAAGTATCTTGAAATGAGCTGTAGCTGGATTCCCTGGATTTGTTCCTGGACAAGTGAGTTTTGTGGCAGTTGGCCAAGGTTTTTTTGGGAAGTGGGTTGGTGCTGTAAAACCTTTACAATTGCTCCACCACAAAACAGTTGGCTGTGTCCCATGCAGCAGACTTGGGCAGTGGCTGGCAGAGCAGGAGGAGAAGCAGGCTGGGAAATGTTTCCTGCCTTATGCATTCATACATGCTGTGCCATGAAGGTGGTAAGGATGTGCTATAATCACACAGGGATGAAAGCAGGGCAGTCAGTGTGCCTCTGGCACCTGCCATTTGTTCTTTTCTCTAGCCCCCAACAGCTCCTGGTCTGCTGTGTCTGGATGCTCTGGTACTGCCATTGTGGTACTCTCCATGCATTGTGTCCACTAGAGCAGTAAAAATCTAGATCTTGGTCCTCCTCCTAGCAAAGCCACCCAGGCATCTTTGTGCAGAGATCTGGTGAAGCAATGTGTGGCTGAGTTGTACAAACTGGCCCTGATCCCCCCGGGCAGCTGTGCTTCATGAGCAGCCATTCTCCCTCTCCAGATGTGGGAAAGGGCAGGCTGAGCACTGACACCACAGTGCTGGTGTCTCCCCTGACTATGTGGTTTTGAGGACTTCTAAGATGTTGCTGTCAGTTTGTGCCCTACAGCTGAGCCCTGGTAACTGTGCTGTATGTGTCCTGCTCCATGCAAATATTTGATTTGGTATAAATCAACAGGAGGCAGACATTTCCAGAGCCAGGATGCCTTCATCAGATGTGGATGGAGGTCTGAGAGATGAGGGACTTAAAATACTTCTGTCAACCTACAACTCCTAGCAATTTGGGGTATGGTGGCAGACCCGGGATGGGTGGTATTAGTCAGCAGGCAGTGCCCACCAGAATGTGAGCTGACCAGGCCTGCAGTCAAGGTAAGACAGTGACGTGCATCCTGCTGCTGTTGCACAGATGATGTTCCCCTGGCTTCCGATCCTTCAAATACCACCCTTGTGTGCAAGGCTGCAAATACCCCCATTGGCAAGAACTTAACACTGGGAAGTGCAGGGCAGAATCCACTCTAGCGGGAGATTGCAGAGGCCAGGTAGAAGAAATCAAGCCATGTACCTCACTTCGGGGGGGGAAAGCTGCCAAATGAAAGCTGGCAGCTCAGTCAGCTTCGTGTCTCTTCAGGGTATCATTCCAGCTTGGGAGGGAGCTTGGGCTCAGATTTCATATGTTGACCTGCTACCTCTGGCACTGAACCTTCTTATGCCAGTGAGAATTTGATTGTGCTTCTTTGTTGCTGTGGGTAAACTGGGGACTCAGAATTGCCTATGGTGGCTGGAGGAAGTGGAAGGGAGGTGAGATCTTGGAATGGTGTCCGGAATAATGCTGGGAAACTCCCTTGTCCTAAGTCTTGCTGCCCATGAGACATGAAAGGCCCTGGTATAGGCAGAACTTGTGTTAGAGCATTCCTAGTGTCACCTGCCATACTGGGTGGCCTTCTCTTCCTGTTTTGCTGCTACTCACCTCTCTTTCCATTCTCCATAGGAAGAAACTAGCGATTTGTTGCTGTGACGTTGCGTGGAAACCACATTGTAAAGAAACCACAGACTGGAATCCTTTTCCAGCCGGAGGCCTGTTTCCCAGTGTGCCCATCTGGTCTGGGATGCGTGAGCATTGAAGGAGTGAGAGGACAGAGCAGACGTCTTACAGCCTGCTCCTTGGGACTGCAGCCCTCCAGCCGGGCTGTGCCACCTCCGCCGGAGCACAGCACTAGCTGGCCTTTGCAGGCACTCAGTCTGCTGCTGTGCACTGAAGCTGTAATGCTGGGAGTGTGGCAGTATAGAGGTTGATCTAGTTGGGTCTATTTAATATGAAACAGTGATTGCTCATCCGCCCACTGTTTAGTAGCTGGTGTAACTGTGTTTTCATCTGAATTTTTTTAATATGCAAAAGCCATTTAATTTTCTATGCAGTTCAAAAACATCTCCCCTTTGCAACTGCCAGGTGGGAGATCAGTGCAGGAGAACCAAGCCAAGTGGCTGATAGTACTTTTGATTTTGCTGTCACTGTCTTTTAAGGATGCATCCTCGAATCATAGTGTCCCTTTGCTGAGCTCCTGCCTCAGATCCCACTTAATATTCCTGAGCCCCAGGGATGCAAGCCCTGTATTTTTGAAGGATCTGTCATTTTTCATGAGTTAAGCCACAAGGAAAGAGGGCTTGAATGCAGTGCCCCAAGAGCAGATACCTGAGTTCAAAGCATGTTACGTTCCTGCTCTTGACCCTGCTCGGAGAGTTACCGAACTGTTAAAAATGACTAAGGCCTCTGTGAAGCACCCTGCAGCCTTTACTCAAAGTGTATTATAAAGAGGTCAGAAAGGACTGGGGACTCAGTTGTCTCCCTGTGGAGCTGACAATGAATCTAACCTCTTTGGAATACGAGGAGCATCTGGTACTAGATGCCTACTTCACTTGAGAGGACTGTGCTGGTTTTGCTTATTGGTTTGCAGACCCCTTGCTTGTTGACCAGTTGTTTTCCTACTGAAACTGGTGCAGGCAGGTTTGGAAGCAGAGGTGATGAGCTGCTTTGCACTGCAGGACTTACAGCAGCTTGAAGATGTCCTGGAGTACCTTGTGTTATGCTCTGAGGCAAAACCTGGGATTCAAATCTGCATCCGTCCAAGTGAAATTCCCAGGATAACAGCTTTGCCTACTGTGTCTGTGTAACACGTGAAAAACTGCGTGTCCCTAAGCAGCATACAGATCTGTAGAGGTGAGTGAGAGGGAACCCTAAGGATGATGCTGCCCATCTAGGTCATCTTAGGGCTTGCAGGGGTACTTGGAGGCTTCCAGAAGCTGTAGAGGGTCCTGGGTGGTGGGACACTTCTGCCTTAACTGTGCTAAAGGCAAAAAGGTCAGAGAAACAAGGTTGTTTCCAGCCTGCCACAGGGCCAGGATGCCTTTGACTGGTCTCCTTCCATAGCAGTGCTGTTTTTTCTGCATTCTGTCTCTGCTCTGAGCTTGGGGGATTCAGCTTTAAAAAGTTAAACAGAAATAGAGACTAGATTGGGGTTTAACATGCCTTATGGTCTCTCAGATCAGATGGAAGAGACTGGGGGCTGCAGGAGCATGGGTCATATCCTTTGCAGCATCCCCCATGCCACAGTTTCATGGTGGCTGTGAAAACTCAATAGTGTATTTGGGTACTGCTTTCCCAGGAACTCAAGATGTGCTTGGCTGTGCTGTAGCACTGGAGCTTACGTGGGTCCCCTTCCCCTTTGTACCTCTGAGGCAGTTAAAATTTGTCAAAGCAGTCGAGGCTTCTCATTGTGAGGAGACAGATATGGTTTTGTCAAAGGGAACTGCAAATGTTATTTAGGAGCTCACTAAGTGAGGTGAAAACCCACTGGCTCACTCCTGCAGAGCCAGATCCCGGAGCTTGGTTCTTCTCACACCTTTTGGATGGGATCTTGGGCCGGCATCCTTGGAACAGCAGTGTGGGGAGGTGGAGATGCTGCACTGCAGTAAGCACAAGAAGAGGCAAGTAAGTGGGCCTCAGTGTAGCACTCATCACACGCTTCATGGCTCAGTTCATGGACTGTAATTGCAGGTATTCATATAATCTACATCACTGGGCAGGACTCTGCGCACACACACACACATGCATGCCCAGACATACACGCAATACACCCACACTTGCCCACACATCCTCGCCAAAATGACTGAAAATAAAAGTGATCTCAATCTCCAGGAGAGTCCTGGCTGTTTCTTTTTCCTCTTACGGTGCCTCCTTGGGCTCTGCCTCTGGAGTGGTCTGCACCTAGATCTTGTAGATCTGTGCTGTTAGCAGAATCATCAAGAGATTTCGCATCGAGTGAATCTGAGCATAGAGCCCTGTGTTTGGATTAGTATTGATGAACCATTGCCGAGTCCAGCAAGGCAGGTGATTTCTGGCAAACAGCTTTTTCCCCCACTGCATTTAGGGTGTTTTGTGGGTTTGTGATGCCAGCTCAGTGCCTCACATTGGTACCATGTTTGCATTCTTGTAGAGCTTGATTCCCTGCAAATCCTGCTCAAGTTCATAGCAGGGTTCAGAGGCAGAGCAGTAAGGCAGGTGGGCCTCTGCTTGGCAACAGGGGCGTTAGCGGCAGCACTAGGAGGGTGAATTTTTTAAAAGAGGGAGCGAGTCCCCTCCCACTGCCGTGGTTTAACCCCCGCTGGCAACTAAGCACCACACAGCTGCTTGCTCACCACCACCCCCCGGTGGGGAAGTGAATAGGGAAAAAAATAAAAGGCGTGGATTGCGATAAGAGCAGTTTAATAATGGAAACAAAGTAAAATATGATAATACTAATGATAATAATTGTAATGAGAGAGGAATAAAACCCAAGAAAGACAAGTGATGCACAGTACAGTGTCTCACCACCCACTGACTGATGCCCAGCCTGTCCTCCAGCAGCAATCAGCAGCTCCCAGCCAACTCCCACCCCCCTCACTTTATAAACTGACATGATGCTCTGTAGTATGGAATATGCCTTTGGCTAGTTCAAGTCAGCTGTCCTGGCCATGCTCCCTCCCCAGCTTGTCCACCTTCTCATGGGAAACTGAAAAGTCCTTGACTTAGAGAGTAAGCACTACTGAGAAACAACTAAATCATCAGTGTGTCATCCACATTCTTGTACTAAATCCAAAAAAAACACAGCACTGCACCAGCTCTAAGAAGAAAATTAACTATTCTAGATGAAACCAGGAAACCTACAGAGCAACTGTGTGTGACCCCACTTCCACCACCTCTCTCATCTGGAGAAGACAAGACAGACCTCTGTGGCACACACACCGAACACAACAGGTCTAAGGGAAGCAATATCTGCATCTGTAAAAAGATGCTGTCATGCCAGAATGGGGCAGGAGGCATGGCTGCGGGTGGGTGGTGGGGTCCCAGCCACAGCAGGGCAGATGAGAAGATTCTAAGATGCTTAGTGGCTGGCAGATGTGGAGGCATCAGCACGGTTGCATCAGGTGGGTGACATGTGCGTCAGCCTGCATCACTGAGGGACACTGGACTACATTTCAGGGTTGTGGGAAGCACCAGCAGAAAATTAACTGTCCCGTGATGAACAGAGAGGCCTCTCTGCTTGCCTTCACCTCCTGGCCAAGAAGACCCAGAGGGCTCACATGTCTTATGCCACCCACCCCACCCTGCTTGTTGACTGAATTAAGGGATGCCAGGAAGAGCAGGCAAGGCAACTTCCCTGGCAGGAAGGGGCTGGGGGCCAGCTGAATCGTCCTGGAGGCCGTGACCTGGCTGCCCCACGTTCCACGGGTATCCCAGAGCCGTGTTTAGGGTGCCCTGTGCAAAGTCAGTCTCACGAGAAGGAACACGGAAGCACAGATGAGGTGTCTGTCCAGCGTGTTTCCCGTAACACGGGCAGAGCTTGCAGAGAGCTGCCGTGACCCCAAGCCCAGGCGGGACTGCCGGGCGAAAGCTCAGGAGGAGAGAGGCAGGAGCACGAGGCGGAGGCGCTGCTGCGGAGGAGTAGGGCCGGGGGCTGACGGGACAGCCGGGAAGAGGCGGCCGGGGGCGGGGGGAGCTGGGAGGCGGGTCCGCGGAGCTGTGCGCGTCTCGCCGCGCCGGCGGTGGCGAAGGCCGCGGCGGTGTAGCAGCACCGCCCAGGGGCGGGCACCGCGCTCGCCGGGCCGCCGTCCCGCCGTGGTTCCCGCCGCTGCCGCCATGGAAGAGCGGAAGGAGAACCGCCCGGAGGCCGCCCCGGACGAGGCGCCGGCGCCGCCCGCCCCCGCAGCCTGCTCGCCGGTGAGTGCGTGGGACGGCGGGGGCGGTGCTGGCCCGGCCCGGCCCGGCCCGGCCCGGCCCGCGCACCTCCGCCCGCCCATGGCGGCCCAGCCTCCTCCCCGGCCCGCGCCTCGGCCCGCCCGGCCCTGCCCCGCCGCCCGCGGTTCCCGGCGCTCGCCCTTCCCAGGGGCGCCGCCCGCGCCCGGGGCCCGCCGTGTGCGCGCCCCGCAAAGGCCGCGAGTGGCGGTCGGGAGCCCAAGTGCCCCGGGTTTTTCATCACGGTTTATTGTGTCCCAGTCAGCGTGGATTCCGGTTAGTTAAGGTGTCGAGAGAGGCCTCTTGGTGCTGGTGAAGACTTTGCCAGCTCGCACCAGAGAACTCGCTTTTTTTCTGTTGAAATTGGGATGCTCATTCAAGTTTTGTCTCAGAGAGCTGCTGTTTGGCATGGCAAAAGACACGTGCATTAGTATCCTTTTATTGCTTGTTGCTTTTTAGGAACGTCGTGTTTCAGAGCAGGCTTCAGTGTTGATTTTCTTACCCAGCTATAAGCTAGTTCGCTCAGTTTGATCACAAGTGTAACAGCGTGATGCTTTACTGCATTTTGGTGCCAAAACGATTTGTAAAATGCTCTGAGTTTTTGTTTTGACCTTCTTAAATGACTTTCTGATTTCTCTTTTTTTTAGGGTAGGCAGCACTGTAGGATCAATGATCAAGAAACTAATGGCAAAACATCAACGGCCAGTTCGAATGACTTCAGTGATCCTGTTTACAAAGAAATTGCTATAACTAATGGTTATATCAACAGGATGACCAGAGAAGAGCTCAGAAGTAAGCTTGCCGAGTTCAAGCTCGAAACCAGGTTAGGCTTATTTGTAAACATTTTGGTTTATCTTTAAGAACAGTAGAGCCATACAGGATGATTATTTTAAAGTTTAAAAGTTCAGCACAGAGTGAAAAGCAGACACAGCACCAAATACCAGTTGTTTTATGTGCAATTGTGATGCAGCTTTTGTTGTAGTATTAATGCATACTGCCTAATGTGTGATGTCTCAACTGGTAACCCAAAGAAATGAAAGAATGTGTAACTCATCATATTTTTTGTCAAGGGGGAAAGAACTGCAGTGATTCTCAGATGATGTTTCAGACCTTCAGTATATAGAAACTTGCTTCAGAACATAAATATTTTAATTTCCTGTACCAGTATAGTTCTGATACTTGCTAGAAACTGTGTGGTGATGGGGCTCATGATTTAATAAATGCAGAGGACAGGTACCTTTAGATGGAGAGTTTGCTACTGTGAATAGATATGCTAGAATAATGTGAAAAGATAAATTTATTATAAGCTGGATTTTTGCTCACTGGGAAGGAGGAAAGGCAATAGAGCATACTTCCTGCTGTATTGGAAATGACCTGCAAGACTCTGATACTGCTGTGGCCAGACAAATTTGAGATATTGTGTAGAAGGTCAACTGGGAAAAACCAAGGGTATTGTTTCTGTACAGCAGTAATGAGGAAGTAGTGATGGGGAGTTAGCAAAGTGAGAAGCTTCTGCTCTACAGGAAGAGGGAATATAAAAGGTGAGATGGAGTCTGAAAGGAAAAGCCTAGCTTTCTAGAGAAGACAGAGACTGTAGGGGAGAGGCTGTTCAGAGGGGGAAAAAAGGATTTAGCAGAGATTGATTTGAACAGAATCAAGAAAAAAATGGTGTGGAGGAGAGAAGTGCGGCCTACTACCTCCAACATATCTGTCTGCAAGTGTTCTGACTGCATAGTTTTTTCAATTCTTCCTTTGGTTAAATTAATTTAGCACCTCAGGAGGAAAAAAAATTTATCATTACTTGAGAAAATTTTCAGTAAAACAGGTTAGATTTGTACAGCTATTCGGTAGTTACTCTGATCTAAAAGTAAAAAGCAGAACTCAAATAGTGATGTGTTTGTGGTTTCCTCCTAGGTTATTTTATTCAGCTGTAAATGCAAAAAGCTTTAAACTTCTCTTTTACCTCAGTGTGGTTTCTTTTTTCAATATATCCAATTAAGTTAGTCAGACTATGTCTTACCTGTAAACATCAGCTCTAATTAGAGAGTTGAGCAGATTACCACACACCATCTTTTCCCTTGAGGGCATTGTGATAGGAGATTGTCTCCTCTTTTCAACTCTTTTTATAAGTTTGATGAAGAAAAAGGTAATTTTCCCCTCCATTAACTCCCCATACTGTCTCAGCTTTGAATGAACTACTCGTTGAATTAAACTAGATTCATAAACCAGAGCGAAGAAGTTCTCTCTGCAGAAGCAGCTGATGTTCTCAAATGCAGGTTTAGTAGTCTGACTCCAGTTTTATCTTGTGGATCAGTGGGCTGCTTTTCTGATAATACCACTTGCTACAAGTATTTCTTACAACTTCTGTGATTTCATTTGCAACACGTAATTTTGAAAATAACTTCCTTCAAAAAGTAGATTATCCTTGTTTATTCTGCTCTGGTTTGGTACAGTGGCAGTTCTGGCACCTGCACTTGCGTATTATGTTTGTATTAAAAACATGAAGTAAGTAACTTCAATTGCTTGCTGCTGCAAATTTATGTATAGCCACAAACCTGAAAAGCAAGATCTTGACCAGGAAGTTTTTCTGACAACTGAAATCTTGAGCACTTTATTTTAATTGGGTTATTCGAACTCTATTTTGAATTTAAATTGAGAGGAATTTAAAATGTGGGGGTTTTAGCTGGGTTCTGCATTGTCTGTGCCACTGAAGCAGAAAGACCTCAGGTGTGAGTTACTTCAGGCAGAGTGTGCAGGGAAATACAAGTGAAGCAGTACTGCTTCCAGGGCCAGAGGTCATCTGGCAGCAATCTACAAAGACTTGGGCTTTGCAAAGGCTTTGGCTACTGAGTCTTGCTGAACTAGAGGTGACTGCAGTGTCTCTGTGCTGTGCTTCTCAGTCTGTCCCTGGTATTATCTTGATGTGTTAGTTGTTGGGGGGTATCACAGCCTCTGTGTTATTCCAGATAATGGATCATTAACTGTATGATAAAGTCGAATTCAGACTTCACAAGTGTTGGTGTTCAAAATGAGGTTAATACTTGAACTTTCAAATGTTAAATACAGCTTCTGTTCTACAGTGGGGAAATAATTAATTAAACGAGAGTGCGATCTTTGTCATTTATCTCTTCAGAGGAGTGAAAGATGTACTGAAAAAGAGACTGAAAAACTATTATAAGAAACAGAAGCTGATGCAGAAGGAACAGATTAGTGGACAGAGCTGTTATGACTACATCTGTGTCGTTGACTTTGAAGCAACATGTGAAGAAGGAAACCCACCTGAATTTGTACATGAAATAATTGAGTTTCCTGTTGTCTTAGTAAACACACATACCCTGGAAATAGTAAGTGATCTAATTGCTGTGTTGGTTTGCTGTTCTTTGGTGTAACTTCTTTGCATCTGAAAGTCTAGATTAGTTTTTAGGTAGATGTTGAACTTCATTAAAAACAGCATACTTTTTTCCATGAAGACCTATTCTCTGTGCCTCTTAAGTACAAACAAAACTTTCTGTCTATTCTGAAAGCATCTGGAATGGGTCATTCTGTTGTTGACTCCCTCTATTGATATGAGATTCTCAGTCATCCGTGTCTGTTCTCCCCTGGCCTGCCTTTACCAGCTTTAAGATCCACAAATCTGTTTCTAGGAATCAAGGAATTCATCATAATCAAAAATTAGCAAATTCTGTGGTCCTGTGTGAGGCAGTCTAGAAGACACTAATGCAGATGTCTAGAAAGTGAGGTTGAGTGAACTCCGCTTATGTCAGGCTACACTGTTTCTACAACGTACCTGACAGATTTTAAACATACTTTGTAGGCATTTGGCAGCTTCAAGTGCTCTGTTCCGGTACAGCTTTCTTCTAGGAAAAACTTCTTGCTGTCTAACTGAAACTGAGTGACTCAGTGAAACAGAGGATGTGCACACACCTCTGACTAATGGTTCATTTATCAAGAACTAAGAGGAAGAGGATTTCCAGTAATCACTGTGATGCTACATTAGAATGTAGCTGCATGTATGACTAATTGCAGAAAGAGGATTATGCAGATTACCAAGATTGTTTTTATTACCTTTAGAGTGGTAGGAAGCACTGCGTCTTTTCTTCTGTCCAAAAGGTTTTGTGCTGTTGTAGTAGCAGGGATGTGGGACTTGCTTTTTTCCATGAAACTTACCTACAGTCTTCACTCCTGTATTGCTCAGTTTCCCAGAGTGAGGTCATGTTTATCTTTGCCTGGCTGGCATCCAGGGGTGTAGGACTTGCATGCAGCCTCTGAGATGTGCGGCCAGTTGCTTTCCTTGAATTGCAGGTGAGCCTTTAGATACCACCTAAAAGACATAAGGCTCTGCTCATGCCTCTCTTTTCTTTTTTCCTTACTCACACTCTCCTTTTCCCAAATCCTCCCCTTTTTTGCAGTCTGCCCTTCTCCCCTCTTAAATCCACGTTCCTGCTCTATGATGCCTACTAGCTGAGAGGAAGGACGTGTTTTGGTTGGAAAACCATCCATCCCATTAGGAATCTGATGATGGCCAGTCAGGAGGCTCATACTGGCTCAGGAGGTACACGCTCCTTTTTGCATCCAGAAGGACAAGTAGCTGTTATTGCCTTTGGGCTGTAGGCAAGCCAAAGAAAAGTTGCGTTGCGGGTTACACAGTGTGCTACAACTGAGCATTTGATTCTCTCATTACAGGAGGATAGCTTTCAGCAGTACGTGAAGCCAGAGGTTAATCCCAAGCTTTCAAACTTCTGCATCAATCTGACTGGAATAACCCAGGTAATTTGCACTTTCATTTCTTCAGGATAAAATATGAAAAAAAGTGTGATGTGGTGTTGATGTTTTCAGACTGGTAATCTTAAATGGTAATCGTTCATGGTTATTTTTCTGTAAGGCCTCTTCTCTTAATCCTTGTTTTTTTCCCTCTCCCAATATCACCTAATTGATTTCACTACATTGGTTATTTTGTAGGGAAAAGCACTCGCTTTGTAATTCATATGTAGAAACTTAATCTTTAGCAGAGCAAAGCACCTTTTGAATTGCATCAGTTCCTCTTCTAAGATTTTAATTCAAAAGAGTTTAGAGTCTTAGGATGGCAATTGCCTGTGGTCAGGTAACTTGATCAGGAGCCTGGGAAACAAGCTCAAAAGGTTTTAATCAAAGTTCAGCTGCTGACTAACCTTGTTACTTTTGCAAAAGGTGTTAGGAGGTTGGCTCTTCTAATGATGCTTTTGTAGTGCTATTTTTTAAGTTTAGACAAATCTGTACAGTTGTCTGTTAATCTGGTTTTCTAAAGATTTTGGTGAAGCCAACTTTCTAAGTACCCATATACCGATATACTTTTTACAGTTCACGCTGGTTTGGGGTTTTTTTCCTGAAAAAACGTTCCTCACTTTGGGGTTCTTTTTTCTCATAGGATGTTGTTGATAAAGCTGATACTTTTCCTCAAGTTCTGCAGAATGTCGTGGAGTGGATGAGACAGCGAGAGCTGGGAACAAAGTATAGCTACTCCATGTTGACAGACGGGTATGTCCCTATGCAACCTTCAGCACAATCTAAAACTGTGAAACCGTGTTTAATATTTGTGCGAGTATTGTTAAAGGTGGATCAGGACACTGCCATTTTGCTGTTTCATTTTGATTGAAGCTTTTGGGAAAATGGGCAAAGCTCAACTAAACTATTTGAAATGACGCTTAAATCCGTCAGATGGCGCTGTTTCTTTCCTAGCGGTCTGTACCCAACGCAGTGCTGTTGAACAGACTTCTTATGCTTTGCTGTTGCTGTAATTCTTCGTTTATGTCTAGCTTTCATATAGCACATAATACCTGAAAGCATCACCGCGCAATTTCAGTTCTAAGCGACTTCCATGCCCTGAGGCTTCAGAGATGTGTGGTGGTCGTGCTGTAGTGTCCTCTGTGAGTGTTAGTGTTAATGTTAATACATCTTGCATATTTTGCCAGAAAACAGTAATGGATTGTGATGTTTATGGAACAAAGAGAAATGGCTAGTGTGGAAACTTCTCTGCTTTGGCTTAGAGGGCTGTGGCTCTGGTGGGTCCCAGCTCTGACAAACTTTGTGTGTGAGGAATTGACTAGTCCCTCAAACTGCCACCTGAACTTACTCACTCTCTCACAAGGTCTGTGTGGAAAATCAAGTCCCCTAATGACTGCAAAGTGAACAGATCATGAGATCTAGGCACAACTGTGATGCAATATTGTTCTTGTGATCTTAGCTTTGTTATATGGTGAAATACAGTGTTTGAGCCTTGTCTTGTATAGCACTGGCCAGGGATTTTTTTTGCAGGTGATGCTTGCCTTTTAGCTGTGAAACATTACTATTCTGTTAGCATACCTGCTTTTATCCTTCTCTTGGAATGATTTAAGTAGGACAGGGAGTTTTTAACATGAGTTGTGTTAAGGTGAATGATGCATTTTTATGTTTGCCTGCAGTAGGAGTGCATAAACTCAAAATCAGAGTTTATGAAAAAAGAGCTTGGGAAATCTTAGTAAAACTTTCTAATACTTCTATCAAGTGAAACAGATAAATATTCTATAGTGTGAGTAGTTTGAAAAATAATGTATCGTAGTAGATAAATGGGTACATAACTAAAGTTTTATAACTAACCTAACTAAATTAACAAGTGAGAAGTTATTTTTGGTCATGAGACCTTTTTCTCAAAATTCCTGAAGATTTAGGCAATTACTGTGAGTCACAGGCCTTTTCTGGTTAAGAACCGGCATCACTGAAATGTTGTTGTGTCCAGTGTAAACAGTGCAGCCATTTTTAAAGCTGTCACACAAGACTTGAGGTGTACAGTATAGATCCACGTACACCGTAAAGATAAGAAGTTAACGTAATGCCATTTCAACTTAAATTAATTTAAGGAACTGTAGTAAATTCTATTTGACTAATTTTTAACCTGTAATTACATTGCTATCTTTGGAAACAACAGTGAATATAAAAAAGAAGATGCTAAAGCAAAACTTGTGCAAGACTGGTTATATTACTGGGCCTAAATGTCTTTGGACATCCCCTCCAGAGGAATCCTCTCAGTGAAATTCCTTAAGGAAAATACCTGCAGTGAAATCTCTGTCATATATGTGAGATTGTGTAAACAGCTAAAAGAGATAAGAAAAGCTTTATTTTAGCTTGAAGCTTACAAACTTGTTGGAGTGGTTCTCTTCAGGAAAGCAGGCTACAAGTGTGTAGGATTACAGTTTCATCTTTTCATAAAGATCTGGTTTCTCATAAAACTAAGTGCAGTCTTGCTTCAATAACCTATGTGAAGTAGAGAGATGTGTGCGTACCTAAGTAATCAGGAAAATTTAAGGTGTCACTTGCTTCCCCAAGGGCTGTGTAAGCATCTAATTTATATGCAGTTTTTGGAGTAGATGTGGTAGGTGGAGTAGTGGGCACTTTTTTGTTTTAACATCCTAATGAAAATGTTGCTCCTGTCATTTTTTTTCCCCTACGAACAAATTCATGTTAAAAAATTCCTTACCATGACTATAGCAAAAGAGTTTTTCCTAAACTGTTTTCCTTCTACTGATTACCAGAGACAAGACAGCTTTTAGTGCTATGGCTATGCAATATATAGAATATGGAATTGTATATTACTAATGTTTTTCTTTTTTAACTTTTTAAGATCTTGGGATATGAGTAAATTTTTGAACATCCAGTGCCGTGTTAGCCGTATCAAATACCCTTCTTTTGCCAAAAAGTGGATCAATATTCGCAAATCATATGGGAACTTCTATAAGGTTTGTACAAATTGTTGTTTCTCTTATGGGAAAATTTTATTTAAAAGTCTGGAATGTCCTGTTGTGCTTCTCATCTCTGCTTGTGTAGTATAAAATGATAGTACTTAAACTAGTTGCCTGGGGCCTCATTTTCAAATGTGTTTCATGTCCAGATCTCACTTCACTAATTGAAGATCATATAATCTACTGCATTTTTATTTTAATCTTATTTTTAAGATTCAGGATGTGCTCTGTGAAGGATTGTATAAAAATATCGTACTGACCCTCTTAGATTAAGTGTGTCTTGAAGTAGTTCAGCTGAAAAGACTCTATATTGATTTTTCAATTATTTTTTCCTGTTTTCATGTAATACACTACAGAACTAATTTGCACCACTACCCTCAGATAATCTTGACTTTTGACAGTGTAAAAAGGACAGAGAAAGATTAGGATAAATCTACAGAGGAATCAAATTGTCGGGAGAAAAGTAATACCAAGTTCAGTGCTGGACCTTATTGCTACTTTCTGTCAGATTACCATAAAATGAGTTACTTGAGATTCTAGCAAATTCCTAGTCAGCCTACCCTAAACCACTTTTTTTAAATGTGATTTCAGCCTTGCTGTTGATCTTCTTTTGAAGAGCTTTTTCATACTAAATGTAACGTCTAGATGAAAAAGAGATTGACATTTAATAAGAAAAGAGCTTTACTTTGTGTTGGGCAAATATTACAGGGTTACTCCATTTCTCCCTCTACTATTGTGCCTTCTCTACACGATGGTTTCTGTTGGAAACATGCTAGGACACAACAGTTTTGTTAATCCTATCAGCTTTAACCTAAACAAACCTTCTTTTTCCTGTTCTATTAAGGCATCATCAGAGGCAATGAAGATTGTAGCTTGGAAGAAATTGGTTTCTTTTTTTGTGTTTTTTTGTGTTGTTTTTTTAAATATATGTAAACAGTTGTAGCGTTTATAGTTGTTCAGTGCTTCTGTTTAGCTATTCCATGCTGCTGTTGAATCTGTTGTTAAGTAATAGATAAAATTGATGACAAGGAATGTACTGTAGCTTTTCTGTGGAATATCCCACAACTTGCAATATGCATCCCCTGCCCAGTTTTTTGTGTTATTATTGGAGTTGCATATTGCCAGGTTTTGGTAACTGTGCTGTTGCCATTCTGCCTACCTATTAAATCCAGTAGTATGGTGCAATATCCTGGAACTTGTCATGGCCCATGTTCCCCCGCCCCAACCACCACCATCACCAAAAGAACCAGCTAAAGTTTTCATTTAAAGTTATCCTTCTGTTTTTCTTTGATGTTTCCAAAGAACAAGTGTGTATTTAGTAGTTAATCAAGAGAAGACTTGGGGCTTTAACTGGTGTTGCACTTTGTATGGGTAAGTCAGTAAAGTTTCCTTGTATGTTCGTTCTGTTAGTCATCCATGTAAACATGGGCTGCTATAGGTGTTGCTGATCTGTTGCTGTGGTGGTTGGAAACATTCAGGAGCTTGATGTCAGTGAGAACCAGGAGCCTGTGCTTCCTTAATCACTTAGCATTTGAAAGGAAAACCGAAATCTGATTCCCTCTGCAATGCCACATTGGGTGGTAATTTGTTTTTTATTAAGAATGTTAAACCCATCTAGGCCTTGGCTTCCGCCCTTGCCAGCGCAGGCGCATCTTGAGCTGGTGCTGGTGAGAGGCTCTTGACATCATCCTGAGTCTAGACAAGCTCCTGTTGACTATGTCTCTGTAAAAATGAGAGTGTCTGTCTCACCAAGGCACTTTGAAGTTAAATGGTTAGTGATCTGACAGAAGGCAACATGAAAGTATATGTGACTTAAGTAGACTTAAAATCTGCATGTGTTTCTACTGCGCTGTGTTAGATTAAAAAGACTTGGTACAGAAATTAATCCTTGAATGTTACTCACTTTCTCCATCAGGTTCCTAGGAACCAGACCAAGCTGACAATCATGCTTGAAAAGCTGGGCATGAATTACGATGGGAGACCTCACAGTGGACTTGATGACTCTAAAAACATTGCAAGGATAGCTATAAGGATGCTGCAGGATGGCTGTGACCTGCGGGTGAATGAGAGAATTCATGGTGGACAGCTTATGACAGTCTCCTCCTCAGCCCCCTTAGAGGGAGCCCCTGCTCCACAGATGCCCCGCTACAGAAATTAGCAGTTCAGCAGTTCTGCCTCAGGAACTGCCCTCAGATGCCCTCTCAAGACTGTGTAGAGTTTATTAAACAGCCACCTTTGCCAGCTTGTCTGCCATGCAGAATTCTAAAGCACCTTAACTAATCATCTCCGTTGAAATAAAGAGGAGCGTGGAGCTCTTTGAAGCCTGTTACAGCAATTTTTTTTATACTGATGATTTTTATTTTTTCAAACTTTGCTAGAACCAAGGTTGATATGCAGAATCCCTAAGCTTTTGAGAGCATGTAATTTAAACACCTGCAAAGATGGATTGCTGCCGTTCCACCCCAGCCTGTGGGTCGTATTTATTCACTGTGCTGTACTCTAATCATATCTAGCATCTGCTTATTCATTGCACACAAATAAGCCATTGCTGGAAGAACTGAAATAGCAAGTGGTCGGGCTGGCCTTTCCTGATAAGGCACTCTTCCAGGAGTTCTTGCCAATTTTTTTTGTTTTTTACAAAGTCTGGGAGAAATGGGAGCATGCTCATCAACTCTAAAGCAGTAGAGAAGTACTCTGGTGTTCAGGGCTTTTCTTTAAGGGATATGTTTGTCTCCTTCCCCATCAAATAGAAGAGCTGTGTATTGAATAAAAATTTTGTTAATGCAATATGATAGTACTTTTTTTTAACTTGTATTTCAAAAGAGAAGGTTCTTCAGATTTTCACTTTGAGGAACACATCTGTTCCTGCTATACTCGTAGCTGCCCTTCATTTAATGTCACTTTTAGACAATGTCAGCCATTTGGGCTTAAACATGAGTGAAGTAAAAGTAAGTTCAAAACATTCCAGATCATCAGAATTTCATGCTCTGTGATTATTACATAAAACAGGAAGCTTCTGGTTCATAGCTAAAAACATCCTCAACTATTTTTGGTATCTTCTTGTGCTTCTGCCACCTCTATCTCAAGATCTAACGTTGGAAGATTAATATAATTTTATTAGTAAAGGCCACAGCTAATTACTAACAACTTCTGCTTACTTCCCAGACCTCAGATAGGATGATATTAAAAAGAGGCCAAAGTGTTAATTTGTTTTGTCTCCATGGGCTGTTACAAAGTTACAACATTAATGTGATCAGCTTTGCATTAGAATGGCTTGCTCTAAAAAGCAGAATGATGCATTTTGGTTGCTCTTAGTCAAAAAAAAAAAAGTTAGTTTGCTATCCCTGTATTACAATTCATTCTTTCTACCACTTTACATTCAGGAAGCAAAATAACCAGTTAATAAAGCTTTGTTAAGAACATTCACTGTTGACTAATCAAACTTGTCCCAGCCCCTCTTTGCTCTTCTGACTGTTAAATCGCATCAATGGAAATGTGAAAGCTTTTATTTTAAATTTGTGTAAGAAGGAGAGGTATTGGCCAATTCTTATTTGCTTCATATGTTTTCTTTCCAGAGTCACAGATTTGGATAGTCACAACTGCTTTGACTGCTTAGAATTATGTTCTTTTTTTTTTTCCAAAAGCAAATACTTGTTCTACTTGTAGAGTTTTGTTGAACTTAACAGTTTCTTTTCCTTCTGTAGCTGCACTTGATGGATTTTCAGAAGGGAAAAATCCAAATCTCTGATGTTCTTACTCCTAAAATACCATTTATCTGTCAGCCCATATTTTGTACAAATTCTTATATATGTGTTTTTCACTGTAGCAGCCATAGTATCCTCTTTTCTGAATAACCATGGTAATTTACTTTTTTTTTGACTCTGAGTTGCTGTGTGCAGGTTTCTATGATGAAATTGAGTCCAGCTCAGCAGATCTCCCCTTGGCATGCTGGCTGCCAGAGACTTTATCACTAGTCTTTTATTTACAGGTCTGTAACCAGGCTCACAGTTGAAGGAAAAACTTCTATTTGTTACAGATTATACTACGGGTTGCGTAAGAGCTTTGTAATTTTACATCGTTTATTTTAAGTACAGAGTTGTTTATTTTTGTTAATTAACTTCAAAAAGATATTTTGAGATAAAGGTTAAATAGTAATTGTTTTCTGTTTACTACTTGGGTAGGTTGGTGGGTTTTTTTGTCAATGAGTTGCAGAAATCAGTAAAATCATTCCAGATGCTAGTTTGTCCAAGTTGGATTAATGTTAGTTGTAACTATTTTCGCAGAATATTTGAGTCTGTGATTTTGAGATAAAGTGAATTTTAACAAAGTTTGATGGTTTGCTTGAAATGTAAACAAACTTATTAAAATAATTTCGCATTTTGAAACCTATCAGGTACTGAATTTGGTCTATAAAGCATGACATGATTTCAGCAGTCTTGGGGGTCTTGGTGTCAGCACAGCTCATGGTTAGTCCTCTCTGGTGGACTAGCAACATTGCCATGGCTGGGTGGCTTAAATCTCTTGCATGTGACTAGTTCACAACACTCGATAACAGGATAAATTTTCCTGGATGCTTTCAACCACAGGGGAAGGAGGCATTTGAGAGAAAAAAAATGCAGTACGGTGATTTTGCTATTGGTGCTTGTGTTCAGCCAAACAATGTTTTTTCAGGTTGATCTCATTTGTTCCTCCAGAAAAGCTTGCTGAGTGCATCTGCTCTCATGAATATTTTAATTTATTAGAGGAGTCATCCCATGCTGGAAAAACTAATTGACAACTATGTACAAAACAATCTCGTTTTTATGCAGAAGAAAAGCATGCAGACGTTGCCCTGTTGATAGAGTCCTTGTTTTGTTGTTGTTTTTTATTTCACATTTCAGGAGCTGTACTTGAGCAATTCTACCGCTACTGCAGACAGCCTTTGTAGAACAGTAGCAAACTTTAAACAAAGGAATTGTAGACTAATTTCAACATGAGTGCTTTCAAGTAGGTTTCTTAATATGTATTTATATGAATGTGAGAGGGTTTCGCAGAATCTTGAGGTTATGTTAGGCAAAAAGGTTTCTCAGACAGGTTAAAGAGCAATAGCCTCACTGTCTCGATGAGCAAACACACGAGCAAATGGGAAGAAGAGGTCACAACAGTTTGTACTGTCCCATCAACCTCCTAGTGAGATACTGCTACAGGGACAACTCACAGCAGGTCAGCTGTCCGCAGAAACTGCTCCTGTGTTTATCTTATGATAAGGTAACTCAATAATTTAGTTTAACAAGGTGGCTGTTTCCATATTTGGTTGGAAATTACCATTGCAGTGAGGAGGGGGGCTGTTGTCAGCAGTGAAAGTAAATAAAAACCTTGGTTCACCTTGAGCTGAGATCTCGTGCTCTTGGAAGGCTCTCAGCACTTCACTGAAGGCCTTCACCACTCTTTGGTGGCCTTGCAAAAACAATGTTGTTTGCACTCTTTCTCTCACCCTATCTTCCCATGGCTGTTTTTAAGTCCTCCTTTTCCCTTTTTCTTCCACTAATGAACTTTTTTCTCCTCTGGAAAGAAGTTTGTGCTAGGTAAGATCTTTGTATGCTCTGTCTAATCTAGGAAAAAAAATTACAACCAACAGGCCCTTTATGAAGAAATTGGAAGTTTTACCTGTGGAGGATAAGTGTCAGGAGACCCAGTTGCTGACTGCAGGCTTTTGAAACAGGCTAAATGCGTAGAATTCTGTCGCAACCAAGTCCATTCTAGCCCTCTCTCAAGTACTCCATGTTTGGCACCCCCATGGGTAGCAGTGGCAGCTTGGCAGGAGGATTCACCAGATGGAGATACATGAAGTAGGCAGGTAATCGTCAGTACATGCTTCTGCTCTGCCTTGTACTAAGCTGTGGCCTTAGCTGCATCCATACTTGCTAAGCTAAGGCTTTGCAGGTTGAGAAGTTTCTTCTCTTAGGTTCCTTCTAGGTCGATCCTTTCACGTTCACAGCCTCCAACACTTGACTGGCTTTTGCCCTCTTTAAATTGGAGGACTTGGTGTTGTGGGACAAAAGCCTGAAGTAGCTTAAGGAGTGTGCTCCTTAAACAGAAGGATTGTGACTTCTTTGCACGATGTGGCCTTATATGAAAAAAAGTCTTTTTCAAACGAATGACAAGAGCCTTGGACACCTCTTTATGGCAGAGGTGACCTCTGGGTGTGTTCTGATTAGGGAGGTGATTGCAAGGCTCAGGAACTGTCTCCTCTGTGGCCACTCAGTTCATGGGTGCCTGTGGGTAGCCCCATGCCCTGCTCCTGCAGTCGTAACTTAGTGTGGTCATGACTGCACATCTTAATTGTAAATCTTGTGATGCTGCTTCCAGATGTATCATGGGGGAGGTTCTGCCTACTTTCCTGGCTGAATTCGTGCTAATCGTGTTTTTTTGCTATTTGAAGTGAATGGTAGCAATGGTCTTGCATTGGTGTAAAGTACTTGCAGGTGATTCTGACCTCCTCTGTTTATGTTGCCTGTTTCAATTATGTTGATTTTTAAAGAGCACATGTAGCCAAATGGACCCTGTGAGCCACAGGTGTCCCAATAAGCGGGAATTGCTTCACTGTGGTTGTGTTTATGTTTGGGGTGGTGTGCAGGTCCCCGGCTGCAGGCCAGCTTTGAAGTGTGACACACCTTTTCAGAGAGCTACATACTCAGCAAAATGCTTTATGACTGCAGTCAGTATGATTTGAAGGTCTCCTTGCTGTGTTCCTTTCTTTATTTCATAATTCCTAGGTTGAATTGATAAGGAGTTGAATACTTACAATCTGAGCAGCATGAAAGCATTTTATATGTAATTTAGAGATAGGTGTAGCAGGCGGCTGTATGAGGCTCGACGTGCCTCCCTTTCTCACTTGAAAACACTTCCATTCATCCATATATGAACTGAGATGATAGAGACCTAAAAAGAAGGGAGAAGTGACATGTAGTTAGCTGATCTAGGCAGGTTAGCCCCAGTGTGTGCTTGTACTTTTCCATATAGACTGTTTAACACAGCTGAACTTTGAGAACAGGCTCTTTGGGATACCAAACACCGTGTACAATGAGGGTAACTGACTGCTTCTGTCCTGTATGTTCTGGCTGTATTTAAGTACAGTCTGGGAGATAGCACGGTCATATATTGCTGTAGTCCACAAAGAGAGGGAAGTTCGAGCCAGCTACTCATGTTAGTGATAGCTGTGCTCCAAATGGGAGTTTGGACAGGGGACCTCCCCACTTCCTTTCCAAACAACACAGCTCTGGTTCTGTGAAAACCAGTCAAGGAGAAAAACAAGCTGTAGATTATCCAGTAGTCTTGATCTGCTGCTGGGATCGCTTAGTTAACTAGGAATTTTCCATGTGTTTTTAGCCACAGACAGGGCCTTCAGGCCAACTTTACTCCTCAGAGGACTCTCTTTTTTGTTACTGATAGAGAGCTGCTCTTTTGTAACAACACAGTCTCCTGCAATGTATTACTTTGGTAAGTTAAGCTATGTCCTGCAGAAGTAATAAAGCAGGTCACCACACCTGTCAGTCTTCAGTAAACAGGCAGACATGAAGATAAGGGGCATTTGTGTGAGCTGAGAAGCCTGGGAGGGGCATGGCTGAAAAAGAAATCAGGAATCCAGCACTGGAGGGAGTTGTGGCAGTGCCTGCAAAGCCTGTCTGTTGGTGCTGCAGATCTTTGGGAGCAGTTTCCTTCAGCTATGCTGGTGTTTTGGTTTTCCTCCTGTTAATCTGCAGAGTCACATGGGCATGCTGCTTCTTCAGACTTCACATTTGCTGTATTCGGGGCTCGCTTCTTTGAGATTTACTGGCTCACTCCGTGTTCTTGCTTGTTTTGCTCACATGAAATAGTCCTTCCCTAACCCTGCCATTACTGATTTTCTAACAAGCCTTGTCTGGACACAGCTGTACTCTGTGCTAGAATCCTGTCTGCACTGCTGGCCTAACTGTTATGAGCAGATCTTTACAGAAACCTAGTCAGATCAGGGGCTGCTGCCTTGTATAGTGTGGTGTTGCGGTTCCTGAATGCTGTAGCCATTTAACAGACACTAACAGTAGGAAGGACAGTATAAGTAAATGGAGAATCTTTTGCCTTCCTTCACAAGTCATGGCAAACAGCTTGTGGCAAATTCTCATGGTTTAATGGCGCTTTCATTCATGCATGCTATCACATGCACATCTCTGGAGGTGCTGCTGCCGGTAGAGATTCTAAATCATGGGAAGGACAGGGTTATTTTGAAACTGAATGCCAATTAAGTTAGATGTGTAATGGGTGTTTGTTTGATTGATATTTGTTTCTGCACTAGAGCTGCATTGGTAAGTGTAGCATCATGTGAAGGAGGTAGAGTGACACTTGACAAGATTGAGCAAGTAAACCTGTTCAAATGCTTTTGATTTTTCTAATAGACTGTCATTAGCCTTCAAGTGTGGAAAACTTGTGTTGGCCTCGAAAGAGGAAAATAATGTTTTTAAACTTACAAAAATCCTTTAGTAAGTTTGTATTTGAAGAATTGGGAAGATGAAGAGGTCTACATATGGTCTCAACATAGTGGTGGGAAGTTTTCTTCCACTGTTTAGTCTGGGAGATGGCAATGTCCCTGCAAGTGTTGAATCAAGGCTTCCAAAATGAATGCTCTTCAGACAGTGCTCTTTCACTGAATCACTGAAAAAAGAATCACTGTAACTAATCCCTTTCAGGCAGAAGAAAGAAATGCTGCCATCCTGGCCTCCAGCCAAGAGACCTGCCCACCTTGGTGGATACCAAGTGACATAGACACTGGAGCTTTTTGTTGTTTGGTGACATGATTTGGCAGGGAGTGAATGAACTGATTTTATCTGTGTGTGAAACATTGCCGTAGATGTTGTAGTAGATGTGTCAGACTGGATGAAACTTCTGTTTTGAACTGAGGTAGCCATGCTCAAGACTGTAGAGCTTCTTTCCTGAGCCAAGAGACCATAGACCTAATTCAGGCCCCTCCTGGTAGCTGTGGTAGTGAGCAAAATACTCTGTAGTGGAAACATGAGCTTTTGTGTCTGAGAGGGGAAGAGCACAGGGCTTGGCTGTGTGCTGCTGGGTATATGGCCAGTTTGCGCAACTGTGTTCATACCTTATATGAAATGGCTTCACAGCTTAACAACTGAGCTGGTGGCTGCAGCCACCTGGCCATTGCTATGGGAAGCTTTCCATCTGTTCCTCCTTTTCTGACTTCTGCATAATATTTTTAAAATTGCATCAAATCTCATTGGGCACATTGTACAGCTCAGAGAGTTCCTCATGCGCTAGAGCCCTTTGTACATACAACCCTATATCTTTTAGAATGTAAATGTCTTGAAAGGGCTCCCCCCACCCCTTATCTTTGGGGTTTGGAGCATGTGTAGAATGGACTGAATTGTCTTTGTGTACTCTAGCTGACCTTTGTTCCTCTATCCACACCACCTACCTTTCAACCTGGCAGACAACCACTGCTCTGTTCACTTGTGGTTTTTGTGGCAGGATGAATGTCTATAACATACCTTGAAATACAACTGACTGCTTTTTGTCCCCCTTTTTCTTTCCTGTTCCAGCTTTTCGCTCTATCCTGCACCAGCTGTGCTGTGCATGTCTGGGCTACAGCTTCCCTTTTGTTTTTCCTCTTTCTCCCTCTTCTCTGTGCTGTGGTCCTGACCATGGCATCTTATTATATTCAGCAGCTCCTCAATGTTATGCAGATAACCTCCCAGAGTATATGCAGTTGGGCTGAGTCCTATCGTTGCTTTCGAGAGAGTGACAAGTGTGGTAACTTTTTTACTTTGACTGTGGTTTACAGCAAAATTACTGGCCCTGTTCTAAAGAGGATGAAATCTAGGGCATAGAATGAGACTGCTATTCAAGTTTATGTAGTGACTAAGGACAGTGCTGGAAATGGAAACTAGCTGCCTTGTCTCCCCAGCTGCTGCCTTCCCAAAACCTTCTACTATTTCTTTTCAGTAGACAATGTCTTTATGTAGGTTGCCAGCAGAGGAAGAGGCTGTGCCACTGCTGTTGTGACTTTGGCTGAGCTGCTCTTGAAGACAGGCCCTTGCCTGAGGGAATTCTACTCAAGCTCGTGGTCTCAAGCTGCCTCTGCATCTCCTCTCTGAACAGGCAGGATATATCTTCTGCAAATGCTTTCCTGAGCAATGGGACATTGCAATCTGCTTGCCCTGGCTCCAGCCACTGAGTCTTCTAAGAGCTCTGAGTGCATGCAGTTGCTTGGGCTGACAGCATAAAACTCTGTAAACTGTGTTTTGATGATTGCAAAGGAACATCAGCAATTGCTCTCCAGCCCTTTTATGCTACCAGGAGTTCTCAAGATTTGTGATGAACACACCGATATGAATGGAAGAGGAATGGGAGTGTCTAGAAGCACCAGAAAGAAGGCATTAGAGGTGTATGAGAATGACAGGTGCTGATCGCCACATGTGTTAGCAGATTGTCAAAGTTACAGCACACCTGCAGTTCATAGAATCATCAAATGGTTTGGGTTGGAAGGGACCTTAAAGGTCATCTAGTTTCAGCCCCCCTGCCATAGGCAAGGACACTTTACACTAGACCCATCCGACCTGGCCTTGAACAGTTCCAGGAATACCTAAATGGAACGAACAAGGGACAGCCTAAAGCAAGACAAGACAAATCTGAAATATCCAGGCATAAAAATGTGCTGGTTGGATAATAAAGGAATGGGATTGGAGCAATTAGTCATTTAGATAAGGAGACAAAAGACAGCGAGTATATCCTGATTCACAGAGCATAAAACCCAAAATAATCCTAATCACAGTTCAAACTTCTACAGGTACAGAGAGACTATTGAAAACATGCATATGCTTACCAACCTGAGCGTTCAGGAGGATAGGAGAAGATAGCTGGCATCTGTTTTTCTTTCACTTCATTGCAAGTGATCCTAGAAACAGCCCAGACCCTTGCGCTCTGGACTGAGCATGTGAAATCATGTTATAGCACATGTGATTATATGTATGTGAGTATGTATAAGTGTGATCAGTTTGGGGTTTTTTTTAAACAGTCACTTTGTTTCTGTAGTCTTGTCTTGAGCTTTACTACAGTTGTTGCTGCAGTGTGACTGCAAGAAGAGCAATCCATCAGTACACAGGCAGTGCTGGAATGCAAAGTGTTTGTTCGCTCTGTCTTAAGCTCTTTAAGAATTAGACCTGTAGGGCCTGCTGGGGGAAAGATTTAGTTACCTAAACATAGGTGTCTAGTGCCCTCTGGTATCTTAGCTGTCTGCACAAAGCTTGCAGAGATCATGTGGGAGCTGCAAGACCTTCTGTCTTCTGAAGCAGCAGCTCGAGGCCAGCCTGGAGACCTGAGGTATCTCCAGTAGCTCTATTGCTCATCCCTGTGTGTGGGCACTGGAATGGGGCTCCTGGAGCAAGTCCGTGGCTGTAAGCTTGATAGGAAGAGACAGGTACCACCAGAGGATGAATTGTCCTGTTGGTCTTTGCTGCCACTTTATATGTTAGCTGGAAAGTGTGCAGCATATGAGCCTCCACAGACCCTTTGCTAGAGAGACAGGGTTTTCAGGCAGCCAGGAGAGGAAATGCAATTGCGAGGCCAAGATATCATTTCCCAAACATCAAAGGCTTTGGAAATGGAGATGCATTTCCCCTTGGCTCACTCACTAGCCTTCCCAAAAAGCATGGAGGAAGACAGCTAGATCTGCATTTAGTTATTTTGTTTCTGCACTTCAGTAAAAATGAATAGTGACAACTGGTGTATGATTGCTAAGGTTGGGATCATCTTCTGCTGTACTTTGCACTTTGCACAGGAGTGGTGGACGAGCTGATCTGGAAGTCAATTACTTGCCAAAGTCCTCAATTGCATGTAAAGGTGCTTAGCCTTTGGCCTTTAAAAAGTCTTGGACTTATTTAAAATTGCAAAGTCTGAAGTGCTTGCTGAAGTGAGGAAAGCATGGTGCTTATTTTTTGGTAGTGGGTTGGTACATGTATTTGAGCTGGGATGAAGGAATTTCAGCTTTTCAGATTCTTAGAGCAAAGTGCTACACTCAGGATGCCTGGTCTTAGTACATACAGGGTCAGGTGTCAATCCCTTTCAAGGTAACTTTTGCCTGCCAAAGTACCTCTGTGGTTGTCTGCACAAACCACAAAGACTGTTGTCTCCTTTCTGCTGGTGGAACATGAAAAGACACTTCCTGCATGAGCAGGACAGAGCTAATTTCTGTGAAACTGCATGAGAACAAGTGGAGCAAACTGGAGCGCTAAGCAGTGAACCCAGTCTTGCAAGACACTGAGGCACAGCTGAGTATAGGTGAAAGGGGTTGTCAAGAGAACTGGCCCTCCTCTGCAAAAAGAATGCAAAAAATTTAAAAAAAAAAAAAAAGATATGAGAAAAGAAGGAGTATTCTTGCGCTTTATTTTCCCATTGTAAATTTGGAGCAGCCAGTCTTTCTGGGCAGCCTTTGGCCCCATCCTTCCTTCTTCCCAAAAAGTTGTTTTTCTGTGATCAGGAACACTCTCTAGCACAGAGCTCTACCTCTGGACAAGGTAGTGCAAGGCTTCAAAGGGATGTGCGTGCAACACTGATAGCACAGCATTAGCCTCTTCCACAAGCATGGGAGTGCTTTGATTTGATTATTTAGCCAGGAGAATTGGAAATGGCTGTGAAACTGTGGAAGGCATAAAGGGACAGAACACTGGCTGGAAACAGAGACAGCAGTAAGAGAAGCGCATCTAACAACGGACTCTCAGCACTGTCTCCAGTCTGGTCCCTCTGACAGGCAAAAAAACCCACTGGAGAAAGAGGATAATCTCCTAGAGGAAAACAAAAATGCAAAATGGATACAACCAAATACATGCGTAAGCATCTGCAAAAGGAATGGTGAAACCTACCCACATGCTTCACAGGCAGAATCCTCTTCCTCCCTATGGGCTATATCTCTCTTCAGCCCATGGGTGGGACTTACAGGTACTGCAGGGAACAGGGATACCACCCTTGGCACAACTCATGGGCAGGGAGTTACAAAAGTAAAGGACTGGCAGACAGCTCCTAGGCTGAAATATGTTTTGCATGAACAGTTCGTACTGTTCTGCATAACAGACATCAGTAAACAGAAAGGCAGTTTGCCCACACTCTGTTAATAGGTAGCATGGCTGAGGTTTGCCAGAGAGTTTTCTTGCAATGAATAATTCAACTAGTCCTGCTGCTCTTAAATTTAGATAATAGTGCTGCAGTCAAAGGCTTTCCAAGTTTGGCACAATGCTATTGTGGATTTGTATCTGTGTTTGGCCTGAGGCTTGCACCATTTCACAGGTAACTTTTACCTTGTGTGACAGCATCACTACAGACTGGTTCCCTTTTTAGCTGGAAAATCAGGCACAAATTCTTTGGCCAGTTTGGCAATACCAAACTTGTAAAGCAGCCAATGTTGTTTTAGAGGAGACTGAAAACAGAGCTGGAGGTGGGGGATGCTGGCTGCAGGTCAGCCTCCAAAACACCTTCCCAGAGCTCAGCCTGGTGGCACTTTTTCTTCCCCATTGCCATCTTGCCATTGGCAGGGGTATTTGTTCATGGTCCACTGAGAACTCAGTTGTTACCCACTTCTTGGACTCTGAATCATGTCAAGATTTCTGCAGGTAGCATTTCCACTCTCTCTGCCTTTTCTGATGACTGCAGGACACCCTCTGTACACAAAGCTATAGGTTTTGTTCCAGTTCATCTTAACCCCTATACTGGCAGGCTCAATACAAAAAGAAGTCTTCAGCGAGTGCTAAGGGACTCAGAAAACAAGATTGCACAAGATAGAAAAGGACTTCTGAATAAATAGTATTCAAATGTAATTCTAGCATAAACATAAAACCCAGATGCATCTTTGCCAGTGACTAAGCCTTTTCTGCAGTCCATGTTCCTATGGATTTGGTGTCCACAAGTACACCCTTTCTCCCTGCTTCTGCTCTGTCTTCTGCAGAGGCTGTCAGCTTTGAGATGTAGCAGTCTCTCTTTCAGAATAATCACACCTCTGAGGACAATTCTCGGTGGTACTCATCCAGCTTCACTCCAGTTTTTCAGTGAGACAGAGTATCCTTGATGTTCTGGAGCTACATGTTCTTTGTTCTCAGGGGTAATTTCTCCTGCTGAGCTCACACCCACATGACAGAAGTAAAGGAGATGGTTGTTTTCCATGTGTTTGGTGTTTGTAGCTTTGTTTCAGAAGCCCAGTGTCCATGTTTGAGGACCTCCAGAAGAAAGAAGTCAACAAACTGGAGGGAGTCAGGCAGTGATTATAATGTAGACAGGCCCAAAAAATAATAAGTTGGCAGAAAACCACACTCTGTGCTGGTAAGGTAGGAAGAGTTCTTGGACAGGGTGGTTTCTGTTATAAATAGTGTATGTGTGATGGACAGAGACATGCCTTTCTTTTGAGCCATAACTGTAGGGGAGAGGCAGGGTGTGGGAAGATGGTGATACTCTGACTCCAGCACAGGGCCATCGGGTGACTTCATGGGGAAAATGCCACATCTGGTAACCTTGCCAACAGACTTAAAACCTGGGGATCATCACCAAAATGTCCACCATGGCATTCATCTCCTGCATGCCTTTGCTTCACAGCATTCCTCTGCGGTCACATTCAGGTCCATCAGCATGGGGCTGGGCTGGGAGCCCATCACACATCTCTTGCTGCAAGAGCAAACCCAGAGAAGCAGTGCTGGTCCTTAAAGCTTGCAGGACTGACCTTTCCCGTTCAGACTCCTCCTCAGTGGTCTTGAGCAGTTGTTCAGGCTTCCCTCTTCTCTGTCTCCTGTCTGACTTTTGTTCTGTCTGTATTCAGCCATTTGTGCAAAAGGCTGCCTGGAGCCCTACTGGTGCTTTCTCCCTGACCCTTCAATCTACCTACCGCTTCTTATATTTGACAAGTCATGGCAGTCAAGTGAAGTCCAAGGTGACTGGAAAAAGGGAAGCATTCTACCCATCTTTAAAAAGGGTAGAAAGGAGAACTCTGGATCTACTCAGCCTCCCCTCTGTGCCTGGAAAGATCCTGGAACAGATCCTCCTAGAAGCTGTGCTAAGGCACGTGGAGGATGGGGAGGTGATTTGGGACATCCAGCATGGCTTCACCAAGGGCAAGTCCTGCCTGACCAACCTACTGACATTCTATGATGGAGTGACTGCATCAATGGACAAGGGAGAGGTTACACATGTCATTTATCTGAACTTCTGTAAAGCCTTTGACATGGTCCTCCACAACATTTTTCTCTCTAAATTGGAGAGAGATGGATTTAATGGGTGGACTGTTTGGTGGATAAAGGATTGGTTGGATGGTCATATCCAGAGGGTAGTGGTCAGTGGCTCAGAGACCGGATGAACATCAGTGACAAGTGGTGTCCCCCAGTGTTTCAAATTGGGACCAATGTTCTTTAATGACATGGATGAAGGGATCGAGTGCACCCTCAGCAAGTTTGCAGATGACACGAAGCTGAGTGGTGCAGCTGACACACCTGGACGGGATGCTGTCCAGAGGGACCTGGACAAGCTTGAGAAGTGGGCCCGTGGGAACCTCATGAGCTTTAACAAGACCAAGTGCAAGGTGCTGCACCTGGGTCAGGGCAAACCCCAGTATTAATACAGGCTGGAGGATGAACAGATTGAGAGCAGCCCTGCTGAGGAAGGCTTGGGATGCTGGTGGATGAGAGGTTGAACATGAGCTGGCAATGTGAATTCACGGCCCAGAAATCCAATTGTATCCTGGGCTGGCATCAAAAGCAGCATGGCCAGGAGATGGAGGGAGGGCATTTTGCCCCTTTACTGCGCTCTCATAAGATCTCACCTGAGTACTGCATCCAGCTCTGGTATCCCCAGCACAGGAAGGACTTTGGCCTGTTGGAGCAACTCCAGAGGAGGGCCACCAATGATTAGATGGAGCACCTCCTCATATGAGGAAAGGCTGAGAGATTTGGGCTGGAAAAGAGAAGGCTTCAGTGACCTAATTGTGACTTTCCAGGGAGCCTACAAGAAGTGAGCCTACAAGAAAGATAACAACTATTTACAAGGGCATGTAGTGACAGGACAAGGGGGAATGGCTTCAGGCTGACAGAGAGTAGGTTTAGATGGGATATTAGGAATAAATTCTTTACTGTGAGAGTGGTAAGGCACTGAAACAGGTTGCCCAGAGAAGTTGTGGATGCCCCATCCCTGGAAGCGTTTAAGGCCAGGCTGAATGGGTCTCTGAGCAACCTGATCTACTGGGTGGCTCAAAGGGCAGCCAGCTGGACACCACTTTTTGTGAGGCTTTTGCTGTTTGTGGGAGAGCTGGCTCCTCTGTACCAAGGCCCAGCACTGCATGTCCTTGCACATCTTCACAGGCTGCCATCTCAACCTCATGAACTCGCTGAAGAGAGATGCCACTTCTTCCTTGCCTCTTGGGAAACCTCACCTTCCTTGTCTTTTCAGGCTTCTCCCATCTCTGGGTCTCAGCACTGATCGCTGCCTGACTTACTTGGATCAGTCCTCATAGTGGAAGGTCTGTGAATCTGTTCAAATTACCTCCATGCAAGACAGTGGTTTCAGTGCTTTAACAGTGTCACTTATCTCACATTGCTGGAGGCAGGAAAATGGTGGGATGGCTGCCTCATGCACCCTGTGTCTGCAAAGGGCCCTGTTCATTTTATGTCAGTCAGAGAATAGCTGACATATGTTCTTGTTAGCCCATGCCATGGAGGCAGTGAGAAGGAAGTCTTCTCCCCATCTCCCTCTGGGAGAAACCAAAGAAATTCAGGATTCACACCGAGGGGGAGGACAGGTATCCTATGAGTTCACGGGTGTCTCTGGTGTGAGGGTTAACAGCTGAGGAAAGGAAACTTGCAGCAACCGGAGAAAATATGACTGCTCTCAGAAGGTGAAAGGTTTGGAGCCAACAGGCAGTAATAACCCCACCCTGGGTGAGGAGGAACAGGCTTAGAGCCTTTCCAGACACCAGGGCTAGAGTCCCAATGGGATTTTAAAATCTCCAAGGCATAGGTCCAACTTTGAAGTCCAGCTTGGGTTGTTCTGCCAATGCTATGAGTCAAGGAAGCCCTGGACTCCAGTGCAGTACCCACAGAGACATTTTTCCATGCTAATTCTTCTGTTTGGTTAAAAACCTCCCTGAAGAGCGAATGCAAGGCATAAGTTGAGTGCCTGAGTTTGTTTCAGCAGGGAGAAAGCCAGAGCTGTGCCATAGGCAGGCACTGCTCCCTGCAAGCCTTCAGGCCTCTCTCACGGTAAATTCAAACACCCTTGTAGGGAGAGGTTTGCCTGTGCCACAAAAACTACAGGGCTTTCAGTCTTTCCTGACCCCAAACCAGTATGGGGGGTCAAAGAGAATGTGAGTCGAGGCTCAGGGGATACTTTGGGTTGGATTTCTCCACATATTTCATCATGCAGTTTTAAAACGCTTGTTATTTGGCCCTTCAAAAATCTTAGTTTTCCTCTTAACTGAGCCATTCCTTGGCTCAGCCTTTTCTCATGAAAACCTTGGTCCTAAGCAACTTCACACTAGCTCGTGGGGAGAATTGTTTGCCTCCAAAAATGCAAAAACTAACTCCAGCAAAACCACAGCTGCTTCTGCTACCCTATGCTTAGCACAGCCACCGAAGGAAGGGCTTCTTAACCTACCCTACGAGCAACTTTGGGAAAACTTTGTCTCTCAGTAGGGATGTTTCCCATGGGCCTTCTGACATACAGGTGCATATGCTTTATTAAATGAATTTTGGCTTTACTAAATCAAGAGGGTTTGGCTCAGCTAAGCCACAGGGTTACTTTGCAGTTCTATAACAGCTGGTGTGACTGCGAGATGTGGCTGGCTTCTGGTCAGGGTGTGACACATATTTTTCTCCTCCTCCCCCCAGGGGAATCTGATGGGAAGAGCTACTTGCTGGTTGGATGGGAAATGTGCATCTTGCCTCACCTTGAGGTGTCCTCGTCTGTGGTTGCTGTTGTGCCTTGGGCAGAGGAGTGACCTCTCACTAGTTCCTCACTCTCTTCTACTGTGGAGCACTATGGTGGAGTAGGATGGCCTTGGTGAGCCTGGGGAACTCTGCTGTCCTTCTGCGGACCTATGAGGGCACATAGTGGTAACAGAAAGGGCCTCACTGTCATTTCCTTCAGTCTTGATCTCCTATTCCCATTCAGTGGTGCTTGGGCATCTCTGCCTGCCTTCCTGGCCTTGGGGCTCTTTCTCCAGGTGCCTCCCTCCTCTACCAACCTATAGCACACCCTCTCACCAACCTGCCGCTGCACTCCTGGTGGTTGTGTACTGGAAGTGGCAGGAGGAAAGAGCAAAGCCACAGGGGAGAATCCAGGCGGAGTTTCTCCACCTTTCCCTATCAGCCTTTCCTAGGCTGCCCTTCCTGTCCCTCAGCATGGCTGCCAGTCCCTCCCAAACCATTGGCCTCTTTCCATCTCTTCTCCACAAAGGTGTTTAGCTGTGCCCAAAGGTGCCTGCTCTGCCCAGAGCACCTTGTCTCAGCAGGGTGGACATGTGGACAGTCTCCCCTGAGGCCATTCCCCCTCTTGCTCAAACACCAGGGCTTGGTTCACACATGAGGCTGGGGGCCTGGCTGGCCTCTGCCCCTTGGCCAGAGAGACCTGACAGTCATGGGGAGCAGGTAACACTGGAAGCTGGCCTGGAAGATGGTTCCCATGCAGGCAGTTGGGCTTTCCCCAGGGGGCTGCCCTGTGGAAAGTAAGATGTGTTTGGTTGTGAAGGCAATCTGGCCACAGGCAGATATGCCCCATTCCTATTTAACTGTGCCGTGTTCTGCTCTTTAGCTGTATGCTGAACACTTCTTCAAGTAAATGAAAACTAGAGCAGCATCTTCCTCCCTTTCCTGGTCATGCTGAAAACTGGGAAGAAGGACAGTTTGCAAATACTGTGAAATAACTTTAGTTTCTAGTCACACAGTGAAATTAAGAGATCTGCTTTTGCTGCTGTGAGGCAGGAGCCAGCAATGTGCTGTCAGCAAAGAGAAATGCTCAAACACTTTGGAGGAATGGTTTATAAGGAGTGGTATAATATCACCAGAGATCTGTGAAGTGTTGGATAGCAGACTGGATTCCATGGAAAGAAGGCTGTGGGCTGTGTGCTAAAGTGAGGGTTGGATAAAGGGGGGTTCAAGATGGCACATCTCAATGGCAAATGAGCACACTCACTTGGAATAACTTTTTAGGATTTTGAATGGGGCATGAAATAACAACCCAAGTTGCCCTGCAAAAATTAGGAAAGTGGTCAAAAAACAGGGCAGGGAAAAATCTTGAGGTGTCACAAATAAATGCAGTATATTCTGGAGAAAAAGCCACAAATAAATGCAGTATATTCTGGAGGGACTTCAATGACAGTTAGCAGCAACAGGGGACAGGCAGGCAGGATGGCTGCACATTATGTCCACCAGGGCCAAGATTCACACACCACAGAGAGAAACTTGGCTTGCTGTATGCTGGATTTGCTGCCTCTGTGTGCTCCCATAGGACCTTACAGGATAAGCTGCCAGCAGAGGGATGAGGGGAGCAATTGCCCACAGTGAGCCAAGGGCTCTTTTAGTCTGTGTCTACGTATTGCTGCTCAACTAAGTGAGGATTAGGAGGGATGATGCCTGCCCATTGTGGCATCCTCTGCAGTGGTAGGCACAGGACCAAGCAAAGGTCGTTCATGGAAGGGAGAAACACTCCTGTGGATCTCGAGATGTTTCCCAACAGCAATCACAAAGCAGCAGGATATTCAGTGTAAAGGTTGAGTAGGTGCAGGTCCACGGAGTGAGGGTTACGTCTGCCTCCCCATGAAGGCACTTTGAGTTGCACATACCACATGATGGCCTCACCTCGCGGTCCTGTGACATGTGGCCTGCAGGTTAGGTCTTGCCTGTTATTAATAACCTCGTCTTGATGTCTCCCCACGATACTCTTGCAAACAATTTTTTCTCCTTCTTCAAGCCAATTATTGGGTGAGAAGCCAGGCCCTTGAACAGCATGGCTGTCACGTTTCTCACGTCACGACATGGTTTGCTGCTCAGCCTGCATGGTAGAAGAAGTACCCAGATGCTTGGTACACTTAGCTGTGGACATCTCAGGACACACCTAGGGCATGGCTTGCCCTTGATAGAAGTGATGATGGTATGATATGCTCCTTTAGCAGCAGTGGGTTTCTAGAGAGAAACTGAGGCAGGGAGAGGAGACCACAAAAGGAATAGGACAGTTGAAATGGGGATTTCTATCATGGAGATTGCCAGGGGAATACAGGGAAAGAGGGGGATAGTAGCATGAAAGAGTGACCTGGGAGAGGCAGAGATGACCTGAGTTACTGTCTGGTCAGAAGAGGATTTGTCTTTATCCTGCAAACCTGTCCCCACCACACTGTCCTTTAAACATTCAATTTCTTTTTAACTGTGTGGGTTTTCAGTGCAAACTATACCAACAGAAAACAGAACCATCCTCTCTTTCTGCCTTCCCTTCAGCTTGTTCCCTCCCCGCAGATAGGTAGCAGTGACCTTCTTCCCCCCATTCTTCTTTTCAGAGAAAGGCAGTAAGCCACATCACGCATGTCAATTTAAAAGTATAAATAAGGCTAAGGTATGGGGGGAATTATGAAATCTAGGTCACACAAAGAATATTGAATCTGACCTTGGAAGTAGATTTTTCCAGCCTCCCAGTGATAAGGCGTTGGGTGGAACTCTGTTAATAATTCACTCTGTAGACATTAAATAGTGGTATCAGGTTACATTAGAAAGTAGTGTGCTTTTTGTTGCTAAACTAATGGACTTTGATTCCAGTGCAAACTACGCATTGCTGTGTCAAATGCCTTGGAACAGAAATAGTTATGGCTGTCTCTTCTTCCTGCCAGACCAATTTGACAAAAACCCATGGTTGTCTTGGCAGAGACAGACTCTGTCCTTAGCCTCTCCTGGTTACATTTTTTTGCTGCTAATCAGCATGAGCTGGGTTAGAACCTGTGCTGGGCTCTGAAACTCGAGCTTGTAATTTCTTTTTCACCCCTTGTTTGTAACCAAGTTTCTCAGCTCCAGGCAAAATGTGTTCTACCAATGATGGCCTTGTGGCTAGACACTGTGGTTTGCACGTGCAGAGCTGATACAGGTAATTAAAAAAATCACCCAGAAGAAAACACCTGCTACCTTTGCTGGACTGGTTCTTCCTGAGCTCAGAGGAGTAACAAGCAATAAACCCCTATGAGAGCCACTAACCTCAGCAGATCTGGCTTAGATCTCACACAGGGAACAAATTTAAAACGTAAGCAAATAGTTTCACAAAGTCATTTGTTAGAGCAGAGCTTTAGCTTTAAACTGCTTTAGCTTTAAACTGGTAGAAAAGAAATTTAAAATCAGAGAACAGAAAGAGAAGGGAAGGGGAGGCTATGAAATAAAGAGAAACTTATTTCCAATGATTCGCATAGCTTTGAAGGATAAACAGTAGATAAAATTCATGTTGACATTGCAGAAAATAGCACAGTTAACTTGCATTGGGTGGGTCAGAGTTTATATTGCTGCCTGCAGGTATGAGGAAGAGGTAGGCACTCAGTATATCTGGTTCAGGTTACACATCAGCATAAGGTCAGCAAGTCTCCGATGAAAATGCAGGAAGACTAAAAGTGGCTCATCTCTAAAACGTTTTGTCCTGGGTGAATTTCTGTCCTCAAAAAGAGTGCCACTAAAAAATATGCTTTAATCGCTGTTGGTTTGGCCCTGGGTGTTAGGGAAACTATCCCATCTGACCATTCAGGAGACTCTGGCAGTCACACTCCCAAGGCCAGACTGCTGGGACCGAAGGCCCTTCACAGCAGGCAGATCCAGGGAGCTGATGGGTGCCCCACTTGGCTCCCCAACCCCCGTCACTCACAGTCAGACCAGGTTTCCTTACCAGTCCGACCCCAGGTTTGCCATAGCAGAGTCTCATATGTCTCATTCCATAAAGCCATTTATTCACTGCACAGTAACACAGCAACAGTCCCAGCTGGTTAAGTCTCAGCCTTAAAAGAGGATCCCCAGCAAAGAAGCCCTGGGCTTTATACCCTCACAGTCTCCCAGGCACAAGTCTTGCTCTTCCTCCTGAGTCCCGCTCCTGCCCCCCTCTCCATGTCCATCCACCTCACTGACATTGCCCCTCTTTATCTCCTTTGTTATCCAAAAGATCAGCAATTCCCATCTCCTGCTGTGTCTCTCACTGTCCATTCACCTGGCTCACCTCACCATCTTCCTGGTTGGCAGTTCACTGCCTCGTGTCTTGGGTTCTCACCCAGAGCTCAATCTGCAGCTTGCGAACCAAGCTACCTGGACCAGATGTATTCCTCAGCATGGGGTTCAAAACCAGATTTCAAACCTACTTCCTCAGATACCCTCCTTCAGCACACAGGTTAACCAAGCTCAGTGTGCATGTTTGCCTCTGGCTTTGTAATCCCAGGTGGGCTGCCAGCACCTCTGCCCTTAGCCCCCCAGCTGCTGAGTGAGCAGTGCAAAAGAAGAATGGTCTGTGAATGAGGCAAAGAAAGATGCCCACTGCAGGGCTGTGCTTAGTGGTTGTCTTCAGCACATCAGCATTTTGGAGAGGAATCCAGAGGAATGGGACACCCTTGGGTCCCATTTGCCATGTGGAGTGTTGATATGTCGACTCCAGGCCTTCGTGCTATGCATCTTTCCCTTGACTCCCCTGTTTTCATCGAGTGAATGTTGAGGCTGTTTTCCAGCACTCCAGGAGAGGAGTAATAATTTCCATGTAAGCTACTATGTTGCAAGTAGTGCTGGCTTACTGCATCCATTTCTTCTGTTAGTGCTCTAGGCTGGCTAGAGCATGCTAAGAAAGTGATTTCAGGAGAATCAGAGTAATCATCAGGGAAAGATACAAAACTACATCTTGGCAAGCTAAGCAAAGCAGGGAAGGCTGTCTGGCAGGTTAGCCATGTAGCGCTAAGAAGAGAGCTACAGTCTGGCTAACTCTACAGCTCAAGGGACCAGGAGTGGTCAAACAAAGGAGCTTTTGCTAACTCCGTGGTGTGGGACTTGTGGCACCGAGTTGGGAGAGCTCTGTGAGCCATAATGGAGAAAACAGAAACTCCCAAATCTGCTGAATAGGGAAATGCCATCCCAACCATTCAGAAAAGAAATTGGAAGTCCTTTCAAAGTAGTACAATGCTAGAGAAAGCCAGTCCAGAAAGGTCCCAGAGATCTAATTATAGTCTGCAATCAATGCTGCTCTTATCTGTGCTGCTAATGAACATACATGAAATGAGCAGTTTTGCTGCTCCAGGGCTTCTTGCAGTAGAAATAGCAGCTTAGTAATAACTAGCAGACTTGCTTGATTAGGGTTCACTTTGACTTCTTCCAGTTTCCCAGCCTTTGGTGCGTGCCCTTTGGAGATGTGGGGGCTGTAGCTGAGGCTGTTCGGGATGGGTTAACCAGGTCAAAGCATTGGGGAGGCTCTGGCACATGCACATGTGGCTCCATTAATGGCACACAGAGAGCCAGATGATGAGGGACAGGCCTCCCAAGAGGTGAAAAATGCCATCTTTCAGGATGTGAAAGAATCCCTGAAACTAATTGCGTAGTAGAAAAACCCCTTTCAGGTGCCAGTTTATGTCCAACAGCTTCCTCATGGAACGAAAAAGCAATGATCACCCTGCTTCTTCAGGGAATGAAGCGCGGAGAACAGAGGCAAACACCTCTGTGTTATGAGATCAGCTGTTAAAGTGCACAGCAAAGTGTTTTCTGACATGAGCTATGCCAGGCACTGCCTCTCCTTTGCGTGCTCAACAGAACATTCATTCTACACCTATGGCTCTGGTCCAGACAACACCTGCCAAGTGGAAGGAGGGGCTGCTGCCATCATGGAGGAGTTGCCTTCATGCACAGATGGGAGAGTCCAGAGACAGTTCTCTGGCAAAAGTTGTTGTTTTTTATTGGCATTCGTTTTTTTCCAAACAAACAAAGCACAAGCTGTCTTGGCCTTGGAGGACTTACAGCCTTTCACTAGGTACTGCAGAAAAGTAGGCACTGGCTACAGTGAAAATAGTGACCAGAACTGAGAGAGTCCCTGGGACCAGATGAGAAGAGACTTCTGTGCTGGGGTCTGACCTGGGAACCAGCCTTGAACTCGCTCCAGCTTTGTCAAGCATTAGTTGTTTCAAAAAGCATCCTAAAAGCATATGGTCTCAATTTTCACATGGTTGGTGGCATTTTTTCTCTGCATTGCCTGAAGAAAGCTATTTGGATGATTCATCCCCACAATTCAAAAACTGCACCAGTTTGGAGTGGTCTGGTTCTCTGGGGCTGTATTTACAGCTTGATCTGTTGGGCTGCAGAGCTGCTCTATACCAAAGGAAGAAGGGATTATTCTCTCCAATCAATTGAAAACTTTGAGTTCTGGAGATGTCTCCAGGATTCAAATTTGCCAGTCTTTTCTCAGGGTCTATAATGCAGCTGGAAACCCCTCTTGGTCACTGCCCATTCCTCTTCCTAGGTTATCTGCACTTTGGAAAAATCTGGCTTCTGATTCAAGTTCAGATGGGTTTGAGGATCCTAGTTGTTCTCAGTGCCCCCTTGGCACAAGATGCTATAAATTGCATCTGAGCTTTTCCTGTAAGACCATATCCAAACATCTTCCTTATTCACATTGTTAAGGAAACAAAGGCAATCCACCCCTGGAATTTGGAAAGGAGGAAGCACCCACGCACAAACACAAGCAGCAGAGCTGAAAAGCCATGTCAGAGCTGAAAATACAGCTCCACATTAGCTCATGACCTCCTGTATATTTTAGAAGAAAAGACCCTTACTTAGGCTAAGTTGTACAGAACTGGCTCACAAGTCTCTCTGCTTGCAGCTGATCCTGGGAGGGTATTCTCTCAAGCAGGCAAATTGAGTGTCAGAAATGCAGATTCCCTGAGGGTGGAGCTGGAGGATCCTGCCAGATGGGCGCTTTTTCCAGACTCTGTCAGATCTTTCATTTTGTTAATTAGACAGCTGAGCTTTGGCCTTCTTTCTCCCTTGCTCTTCTTACCCATGATGGGGCAAGATGCTTGTCATCGCGGGGGGGGTTTGCTGTAAGAAGCTGGTTGATGGCAAGAACAAAACTAATAACTGAATGTGATGGGCTAGAGGGCCATCGCACCTCTACTCAGCAAAGGGACCACTGAGACGCAGAAGCCCAAGAGGATTGGTCAGGATTGACCATCGCACCTCTACTCAGCAAAGGGACCACTGAGACGCAGAAGCCCAAGAGGATTGGTCAGGACTGACCTGCAGCCCATTCCCAGCCCCAGGAAAAAGCACAGCTGAAGTTGACAGGTGGCTTAGAGGTGTCCAAAGGAGCTGCACCTTCTGCGGTGTGGCTGTGCAACCGCAAAGTCTGGGGATCAAAGCAATGCTTTAATGCAGTTGTATTAACACAAAGGAAACTTGAGAGCCTGTGCCATCTCAGCTCAGCATGGTGTGCAAACATGCTGGCACTCTTCATCCCAGACATTCATCTGTAAGGCAGCATTTTCCCAAGCTAAAGTACTCCAGCTGCAGCTTTGATGGACTTAGCCCTTCCAGCATGCAGAAGGCAAGAGGAATGAGTGTTTCTGGTGCCTGTTTGTATAACCCAGCATGAGGGGCTTGTCCTAGGCTCTATAGTGTAAGACCATATTCTCCACTCCAGGAGAGACCTGCAGCCTGGATCATTCACCTGCAGATGTCTACTAGACCAGGCATTATTTCTGAGTGCTTTTTGTAACTTGTCTTGCTGCTGCATTGCTGTCTTGTAGTATGTGTCTCAGAAAGCACAATGAATTGAGTGGGGTCCTTTCAGCACAATCTGTAATTCTCAGATTCCCCTGGTCCAGCAGCAGCAGCAGCCAGAACTGGCAAAACAGCCTATGTCCTGGTTCCTCATGTCACCTTAGGGCAAAGGGTGGACTTGTCCCAGCACAGCCAAGCTGTTCCATATTGTCAGTGTGCCAGAGGAGCATGGCAATGCAAGCTCCTGGTCCCCTCACACATTCTACAGGCATTATGTGGCCAAGACAAGGCCCTCAGAGATCTTTCCTTGCTAGCACATATTGCTCTGATTTCAGAGGGAGATAACCAGCTTCTCCAAAGTGATCCTGGGTTGCCAGCTGGAGCCATCTCACATGGTGCCAAGCCCCTACGAAAGCCTTGGATTCCGACTGAGGGTCCCAAGCAGCCTGAGACTGTTGTGAGTCACCCAGGTCTCAGAGTGAGCTACCAAGCCCTGTGTGCAGTGCCTGTGTTTGTTGAAGTGATTAAACATTAAGTCCAGATTGATGCAGATAAGTATGACAAAAGTTTTTTGTACTAAACTGTTAATAAATACTCAATTTCAGACTAAACCAGGATATGTCTTAGCAAAAATAACACTCACAGGACAGCTTGCCTGAACAAATGTCATGTTCCCTTGCAGTAACACCAAAACTAAAAAAGGAAAAAATACTAAAATGCTCAGTCATCCTGCTATTAACCTCCAGTGAGTGCATCCCTGCTGGTTTTATGACTCGCTGTTTACCAGCACTGGGCTGTTATTACAGGGCATTTAGAAGCACTGAAAGATTTGTGTGTAGATTCACTGGTTGTCTAAGAAATCTTGTTGACCACCAACTTAAAAAGTTAGTGTGTGTCTGCTATGATTGTTTGCAAGGCTATAAAGCATTCAAGTGATAATTGTTCTCGTCTCTGAAGCAAAGTTCCTCTCCTGCAGAAGCCTCAGAGGAGTGGAGGGTTCGGTAGATTTATTTGGGTTTAGTTTGCCTCCTATTGTCAGTTGATCTCTCAGAGACAGCTTCTTGGAGAAAGTAAAGCTGGATTGACAGTCCTCAGCCCAAGAGGGAGATCTGTTCCATCATCTCATACCCCAGTGACCAAGTGTGCTGTTGAGTGAGGGGTGGAAGGTGCCACATCACCTGTAGCTACCCTGAACCCTGGCTTGCAACACCATCAAGGACACGTTCAGCTGAGCTTATGGATGAAGAAACATTGCATTTCTGATGGGCCACTCAGATGCCAATAAATCACAGCAAGTAGGGAAATGCAAGAGAAGCAACACCTGCCAGGTGTCCAGGGGAACACCATGTGAAAAGGGAATGGTTGTAAAACCCTCCGTGGACTGGGGAGGGCTATTATATTTCTTCCTATAAAAGTGTCCGTCTCCATAGTGCTGGAGTGTCACCACACACTGAGGAATTACACTCCTGCTGATAATGCTCCAGTTTAGTTCTGGCAGGGACCATAATGATGGAAAGCAGGTGAGAGAGATCACGAATTTCCTACTGCTGAATATTGAGTGCTGGAAAGGAAGCTGGGGTCTGTTTTGCTCAGATTGACCTTGATGGGTATCATTGGAAGGAGAACTGTATGTAAATTAGGGCCTTCAGCTCTTGACAGCAGAGTTTTCCAGCTATTGTATTGGGAACATGGCTCTACCCTTTACTGCAGGATGCCTTTGGGGATGGCAAGTACCTTGCTGTATGCAAACAGCAGCTGCTCCCTTGCCCCAAACTACTACTTTAGGACGTGCCTGCTTAAAATATTTTTGTCCTGTGGCTGCTTAGCTGTCCCCTCACATCCACATATCCTGGACCTGGCCAGGAGCTGGAAGAAACCAGGTGCTTTGGCAAGACTACAACATTGCACAGAGCTCCTTTCATTCCTGAGAATCATGTCTTTTTCCCCAGCCCTTGGACAGGGCACAGAGATGTGGTGCCATCTCCATCATTGAGTTCATCATCATCCACACAGATGGGGCCTTGAGTGACCTCAGTTAGTTGTGAGAGTGGTTCTGCTTGGAATAGACATCTTAGAGACCTCCTCCCACTTGAACCTCTCTAGAATTCAATAAATACAAGACATCACCAAGACTCCCACACCAGAAATAGCTGGAAGATTTATGAATGTTTCACCCTCTTCCTATGCCTTTTAAACATACTTCTCCTGGGTTATAAAGTCTGAGCCTTCCCTCCACCCCAAGACTGCATAGCAGTATCAGAGCAGAGAGGAGATCTGTGACTAATGTGTCAGCTGGAAGGGCTTGCCCATATCCCTTTTCCAGGAGCCAAAGTACTTAACTTGGTGACTGCTATGACTTATCTGTACCAAAGGAACAGGCCAGCTGCAATTATTTTTTAACAAAGACACCCTTTTTCTTTCTTTAAGCCTTGTGTAAATGTCAATAACCAGTGTTTAAAGACAGCTAACTGTTTGGCACAGTACCCTTCCAAGGGGGAGGATAAAGACAGGCTAGGCAGCTTCCCTGGCTGCAGTGTGGCAGAACCTTGCTGGGCCAAAGCAGTTTAGTTCCATCAAAAAAAAAAAAACATTGACATAAATATGGTTTATTGCAATAGTTTAGAGCCAGCTGAACTGCCCAGTAGGAGCAATTCTGTGGAAACTCCTGAAGAGTTTGGGAGTATTGTAACCCATCCCCATGCTTCTGGCTTTATGGCAAAGCTCTGTGCTGTTCCCAGGGGTACAGGGTGCTCTCAGTGCTGCTGAGAGCTGTGTCCTCAGAACAGCCTCCTCCCACTACACACAAGTGCCCTTCCTGCCCCCCAGACCACACATGAGCTTGTGGAAGACATTGTGAAATCAAGCTCACGATTGATTTTGGTGATGGTTACATTGGAAGTGCTGGAAACAGCATCATGGTGTGTAAGAGAGAAAGGGCAGTGCCCTGTATGAGGGAGACACTGCAGAGCAGCAGGGAACTCTGTGGTACATATTGAAAAGGAAGCACCATTTATCCCTTGCCTTGTGGTCATGAGACATCCCTCCAAAGACCCAGTTTCTTAGAGAGGCTCATTTGCTGATGGTTTGTGGGGAGGAAACTGAAGAAGAACTGCTGACTGCTGTTGGGAAATGACCCATTCTATTTTCCTGCCCTCTTAATGCTCATGCTGCCCTCTGCTAGCAAGGCAAACACATCTTCCATGGGTCACTCTCCACTTCGAATGCCTGTAAGAGCTACATTTAACACTGAAGAAAGTACTTTGCTGCTGGACCAAACTTATCTGAATGCATTTACATTCCCATGTTTTGGCAGAGACATGTTTCTTACCCTCTGCATATTACCCCGTTATGGGCAGTTTTTCCCAAGAGCATCCCCCCCTCACCCTGGATCTGCCCCCAGCAAACATCAAAAGCAAGAATGTGGGATGCCCATACAGCATCTGTACAGAGACACAGACTGATGGCAGGCTGCACCATCCTCGTTGGGTTTGACAGCAGTCAGCCTCTCTTGGATTTCCTACATTTTTGCTCATCACCTCCCCACATTCAGGCTATGGCTCCCACAGTTCTCTGACGCTCACATAGCAACAGAGCCTCACTTTCTGATTAAGCAGGGCCACGAGCTAAGCATGTGTTGAAACCAGAACTCAAGGACCTTCTTCACTACATGAGCAACCTCAGAGTGAACCCCCTTAGCAAGCCTGAGAATGGGAAGGGAGGAACAAATTCTGGCCTGTGGTCTCCCTGTTACTTTTAACAAACTTCTTAAACAGTTTTGACCTGTTCTGCCGGGATGCAGGTGCAGAGAGCCTACATCCTGTCTTTGTCACTGTATCCAGGACTTGCAATGCAGTGTGCTCTAGGGGAGGCTGCTGCGAAGGCAGTGGTTCAACAGAACTGCTCCCCTGAAGGACAGCATACCCAGGCCAGTGGGATGTTGTGCTTGCCAAAGGGAGTTGGATGTGGAGCAAGGGAACATCTGCCCTCCTCCCCTTTACCAAACTGTCCATGGAATGCACTCTGGACTACGGAATTAGGAAATTTGAACCCCCAAGCACAACCAAGATTAACATGACAGCTGCCAAGAGGTGGTACTGAAAACCCTCAGGGTACAGAGGCTTGGGAACTTCAAAGAAAAGTGGGGGACAGGGGTGGAATGCAAGGAGCATTCTAAGAGATCTTTGTATATTAACCAGCAAGTGCACGGTCACACCTGCCACCAAGGCCTTTACAAGTGCAGTAATTGCAATGTCTATATTCTCTAGCATACAACACCTGAGTATTAAGAGAAATCCCAGAGCTGAGCTCTCTTGGCCCTTCTAATGCTTGCACCATCTCCTCAGCTGCCCTAGGTGTCTTGGACTTCTCTTACCTCCCATACAGTAACTGTCCTACATGGGGGTTTCAGCCACAAAACCATTACAGGAAATGCTTGACTGCAGTCATCTCACTCATTAGCTTGGGCCAGCATTCAGATGTGAAAACAGTCCTAGTCAAGACACCCCAATCACCTGGATGTGCTGAGGCAGAAGCACAAACAGCTTTTAAAAATATTTATTTTTTTCCCTGCGATGAGAAAAACAATAAGATGCCCTTTTAAAAGAGATCAGTACATTTGATTAAAAGGACAACAGAGGTAAAAAAAAATCCAAAGCATTTTTAATGGTGCTTAACAGTAGTTACTTAGATGTGGAGGTAGCAAAGAATTTGTGGAGAAAAGGGAATGAAAATGGTTATCAAGAAAGTGAAGCCTTTTGCCTCATGCTGCCATCAGGCAGGGTTTCTCTCTTACCCACCTGCATACAAAAAATTGCACACACAGCTTTCACCCCTGCTCAGTACACCCTCAGCCTGTGGTGTTCCCTTTCCCAGGACCCAAATGCTAACACTGCAGAGCAGGCTCCCCTGAACCACAGGGGAGTAAATGATCACAGACCAGCAAGAAACACCATGCAGTACCCTTTTCCCAGGTGCATGAAGATCCCATATTTCTCTGTCAAGGGGAGCAGCTTTGCAATGTGGTGGAAGAGCTTCACCCCACAGTGTCAGCATGCTTGGTTTTGTGATGCAAACATTAGGGGAGGCACCAAGAGACTAAAAGCTTTACCTTACCCAGCTGCTACAGAAAGCAAAACACTCTGGAATAAGAGCTCATCTTATGAAAGCAGGAGACTTGGAAATACCTGCAGTCAGAAGGTGCTCAGTTTTATCTCTGTATAGAGCAAAGGCCAAGCTCACTTTCTGCAAGGCTTTGTAGTAAGATTGGAAGCACTGCCTACAGAGCTCCTCAAACCAGCACTCACCAAGACTGCTTTCCTCCCCCTTCCCCCACAGCTTTCCTTCTTATCTTATCTGTAAGTGGCAAAACCCAGGCAACTCAGAGATTGATTGTTTGAAATACATCACCTCCAGGGCATTACCAAGGCCCGGATCTTTGTGGTCAAGGTCACATCAAGCACTGAAACCAGCCCTGGCTGGCATTTACACCAGTTATTCCCTTTCTGCAAAGGGGCATATTTCCTGCTAGTGCAGTGACAACAGGGACAATTAGCTTGAGGTGAAGAAGGGTCTAACTTTCATTTGGTCCTGGTATTAGAAAAGAGCTGACCCCCCTTCTGCAACACCTCTCCCAGCATCCAGCACACCTCGGCACACAGAGAAAGTAGTGATCCCAGATCAAGCCAGACAGAGGAAGGGGAGAAGAGGGAGAACTGTGACTGACCCTAAACAAAAAACCCAAAAAAGCTGTTCCTAGCACTGTAAGCAGGGGAAGGATGAAGGGTAGTTCAGGAACAGAGTGATTAGTAGGAAAACTTAAGAGCACAGAGACAAGGGCCTGAGGTCCTCCCTTCCCAGAGCTGCAGAGGCTCTGGAAGCATTTGTGTTGGCAGGAAGGCAGCAGGAATAGGCAGCTCTTTCCTGTTTCGGGCAGCAGAATTCACTGTGGATATGTGCTCCTCCCTGTCAATGTTCATTGGCAGGAAGGTGGACCTGTGTCCAAATCACCTCCCCAGTCCCATGGGTGTTTAACCATGATAATGGCAAGATACACAGCCAACATTTTGTTCCACCTTTATTTTAACAATCAGATAAAAACAGAACCATATTCTTAAAAGAGTAATTACATGGCAATTATAAAGTGCATTTTCCACTTGAATGTCGTGTACAAAAATATCTTTTAAAAACCAACATGCATAACACCCTACAAGGCACTTCCAGGCATAGAGCAAGGAGAGCAACCCTCACTTCTATGTTCACATTGGCAATGGAAAAAGGGAAAAGGGGAAAGGCCACAAGTAGTATTTTTAAACCGCTATTGGTCAAACAGTCAGTTCCCAACCTAGCTTTTACTTATGGCATTGCTCTTCTAGCTCATCTTTCACATTCCTCCCTAAGCACACCCAATGCACAGCCTGAAAACAAGTAGGCACCATAAGGAGATACCACCATCCACAGCACCCCAGATCCACATGCCTTGTTTTGGCTCACAAACAGCTCTCCATAGGCATGAGAATGTGCCAGGAGAACATGACTTTTCTACAGTCAGTGTTTTACAACATTAGCATCATACACTAAATAAATAAAAAGTATCAGTGTCACTCAAACTTCCTTTAAGCTTAAAACCAAGCCAAGCTAGGCAACAGTCCCTTCCAGAGAGACCAGATGCAGGTTACAAAGGCTGACTTGGGAAGCTGTTATAACAGAGGAACCAAGCCTGATGATGTCTGGGCTGGCAAGTAGATTCACCACCTCAACTAAGTGATCAAGCACAGTGAAGACATGTATTGATTTTGCACTTTGAAAAAGCAGCAGTTGAAGGCTAGCTAATCTTCCTGCAAACTCTTGTCCCTTTCAGCATCCAACAGTGATCCCAGTATCCCTTCTAGGTTAGAGTAAAACAGCTTGTAAGTATTTTATACAGTAGTCTCTAGAATTAAAAGCTATGTTAACAAAATTAAATAGTCTAGCCCATTGCTTCTCTCCAGCCCATTCATGGGCACCCAAAAATTATACAAAGCTTATGCACTAGAAAAAGTAAGATTGCTTTGACCTCTGTTTCTACGAACTACTCAGCACTCTCCCTTTGAGCTGAGGGATGAAGTTATTCTTCTTGGTTAGCACCCAAGAAGCTTTGTGTGGCTGTTGGGCACTGCACAAGCTTGCCACCTCACCTCAGCACACATTCAGAAGATAGGGATGGCTCACATCTGTGATTAGTTTCATATCCAGAGGTGATGCCGGATAACCCCACAACTCACTCTCCTCACGGCTAGTTCTTTGCATAGGTGGGGTGAGCCACTTTTTATGGGCAGAGAGATGCAAAGTCTGGGCATTTACAGGTTGAAATGCCATACTGCTTCAACAGCAAAGAAAGCCCAGCATGTTGCTGTTCATCCAGTATAGCCACAGCATCCTCACATGTGAGCAGTGCCAGGCTTTTAGCTGCCAAGCAGTCCATGGCTCAGAGCAACAAACCATTATGAGATCTTAAAAGCAATGTCAGTTCCAAAGCCTGTTTACCACAAAGCATTGTCATCCCTTTCTCTGTCAAGGCACTTCCATCACAGTAGGTACACAAGAGTCACCTTCCTATACAGGACACAGCATGAAACAGCCATGTGGTCCATTTGTGTTTAGCTCTTTTAACATCTGAGCAGAGTCTCCTGCACAGGACTCTGGGCCCCAGCTGGACAAAACTCTATTTTACAGTCCACAGGAGGAGGAACTGTGTTTTCAGGGTCCAGCACAGCCAACAGCTGACTTCTGATGTCCATCAAGAGGAAAAAGCATCATTGATCACTTACAATTAAAGAAATAGGAAAGTTTTGAAGAAGGCAGTTAAAGATGTCAACCCATAGCTGTGTTACAAGCACCACACAGCTACAGCTAATCTCTATTTTTGGTAACACCAATGGTATGAGAGTTTTTCAAGATCATCTGATAAAACAACTGGTGACTAAGCATATCAGATCCTCTCCCACGGGCACGTCTCCTAATACGGCAGGCTGTAGGGCCACATTTCCTGTCATCACATTGCATTTTCATTTCCAAAACACCCTTTCTGCCTCCAGTAGGAAGGGCCTCACTACAAGGACATGTGCAAAGAGAGGACTCCATTCCCAGCCATCCGACCACTCCATTTCCTGACAGGCACAGGCCAGCTTTGCAAGGAGAGCCCTGCAGCTACAGTACAGCCTGCTAAAAATATAATACTAGTACATATTTTGTCAGACTCTTTTAATACTAGGCAGGCAATACCAAGCAGCCACCACTACATGGCTTAGATAGACAATATAAGCACTGTAGTGTTTTCCCTGGAGACTGGCAACTTTACTGAAGAGGAGGAAGAAGCAGTGCTAAAGAGACATGAGCAACAGTCCCTGGTCCTTTGATCATCTGGAGAGCCAGAATTGCTTCCCTGACTATAAGCCCACTGCCAGCAGAGCACCGCACATCTAGTTTTGCTGGGAGGCTTATGCCAAGCTACAGAGCCATCCTTCTTCCACCTCTTCATACACCTCGTGTTCAGACCAGCCCCAAAGCCTGCAGACACGCCAGCAACAGTCAACCTGGGCTTTGTCCTTGGGTCAATAGTAGGGCCCGAGCTTCTCGAAGCCTGAATAACTGGGCCACTCAGGAAAGAGGCCATAGGAGCACTGAGGGCTCCCGAACCGGTCAAATGCACAGCCAAGGTCAGGGCCCTGTGGGGGAGGGACGGCTTCCTGAGCAGACTTCAGTGTTGACCATGTGATCCTGTAATTTGTGCCCCTGTTGTTGTCCCAGTACATCTTCCCATTGCACTCAAAGGAAATGGCAAACTCGACTCTTTCGTGTGATTGAATTCCCTCAGGCAAGTTGATGTCAAAGGAAAATGTGTCCCGATCTGACCCTCCATACGTATCCTTGACGTACTGGCACGGGTAATCTACAAAGCTTTTCCAGGTGTCAAACGTCATTCGGATCTTCACAGTCTTTTCAAAAGCGAGGTTCTTCACCTTCACCGTTCCCACAACAGATCGCTCCTTTAGCACACAGTTTTCAAGGCAAACACAGTCTGTCTCAAGGCGGTTTCTGAAGGCCAGGTAGTCCACAGAGGGCTGAACAAAATCCAGGACAAAGCTGTCCTTCTCCGCTGTTGTCAGACCCACAATATTGTCTATCAGTTCTGTGATGTTGAAAGGAATATCTAGTGGATCATCAAACTCCGAGAACACCTTCACCATCGTCAGAGCAAAGCCTCTGCTATCTGCAAATGACACCCTCTTCTTCACTTTGTTGTGTGTGAAGGAGCTTGTTGCCTCTTCTGGCCCATTCAGTGCAGCCTTGCTACTCAGCTGGATGCAGGGTCGCAATGGCTTGCTTGGCTTTGGAGCAATTTTGCAGGCACACTTCTCTCTTCGCAAGGGTGAAGAGCACAGGTACAGCTGCATTGCTACATCCACAGCCATTGCTTGCTTGTGAGGAAAATAGTCTAATACTCTGGAAGATCAGAAGAAGAGTCAGTTGATATTAGAAAAGCACTTTAATATGTATTTTGTCAGACAATTGATACACCACTTTCCCCCAGCCATCCCAAATAAACTTGCTTCTGTCAACCCCCCAAGTCTCTCAGGCTTAACTAAAAGCAGGTACTTGTATGGTGTGATTTACAGACACAGTGAGAAACACGCTATAGCAGAAGGACCATAGCCTATTGTATCCTTGAACAAGATCTCTTCCAACTGCTACAGGAACAGAGTCACCATTTGAAGACACACATACAGGCATTGCCCTACCAGGCTAGCAATAGCAGGCTCCCGAGAATTCCCAACCCAAAGCAAAGCCCATGGCTCAGTCCTGCCAGTGTTCACAAAACCCAGAGATTATTAAATTTCAATGCTGTGATTTCCTCCCTCCAGGAGAGATTCTCCCCAGGGCTTCAGAAGCTTTTGTAGGAACAGGAATTCAGTTTGTCACAAGCTGCTTTACACAACTGACTTCACCTTTCATAAAGCCTCATATGGCCGGTATTTTTAGAGGCTAAAAAGCACTCGTTCAGTTGAAGTACATTCTTTGCTCATCAGAGTCTCCCAGACCAGCTCAGTCTAAAATGCCTGCAAGTAGCATTTTAAGGACAGCAACAGTCTGATACAGCAGCAGGGTAGAGACTTGGCCAGCACTGCTCTGCACCTTTCTTTCCTCTACTCTACTTAAAACAGATGATAGCTCAGAAGGCCCACCAGCCAGTTTTACCTCCAGCCTCCACAGCATTTGTGTTAATCCCCTGGGAAACACCTATAGAGCCACAAGGTTCTGCTAAACACAACTCATCTACTCGAGGTTGACCATGGCTTTGGAAGTAAGTCCTTCTCCCAGAAGGCACAGGTCACGTACCCCTCCACCACGGCCTTTCCTGCTCCAGCATCCAGCCTATTCCTCCAGGGGTGCAGCACCATCTCTCTCTGTGCACCCATACTAGGGTAGCTCCCACCTGGCACCTTGCCAGATGTAGCCCTGGAGTTGCCCCTGCAGCCAGGCCGCTCCCAGAACACTGAACACTGCACCTATCGCTCCTGCCCTTACACTGAAGTGCAGATGGATGCTTTTGGCGGACCCTCTTTGGCCTGGCTCTGGATAAGCCACTGAACAGATTTATCATACACATACTCCTTAAGTCAACTGTATTGCAGCTGACCTTAAACACAGAGTATTCCCCTAATAAAAATCCTGTTTGGCTGCAGGCCAGGCTCTAAAGCTGCTCCCACCACGCAGAGCAGGATGACCCAGCAGCGTTAGCAGTGACCACCGGCCTTGTGATGCGGCAGAGCTCTGGCTGCCAAAGCCACTCACAGCCAGCTCTAGTGCTTGATTGCTGCTCCCATGCCAAGAAAAAGCAAGATTAACACTCTCCAATTCAGTGCTTTAAGTCCCCACCCTGCAACACCAACACAGCGGCTCTGAGTAGGCTTTCACAGCATTCGTTCAGCACGAGCATCTGTTTATTCAGAGCCCAACACACCCACCAGCTAACTCCTTCTGCATTGCCTCCTTTCAGCTCAAGGGCAGCCGTACAGGACAGACAGCAGATCCACCTGTCTGCTAACACTTCTGCTCATCTCTACCTGGTTTTGCCAAGTTTTTATTCATACACACTTTATATAGGTCGTTTCCTCCTTTAAATTAATGCAGCCTCCAATGCTTCTCTTACTTGGGTCAGTTTCATCTGCATTGCATCTTTTCCCAGGGAAATTTATTCAGCTGAATTCCTGTAACTCTGAGAAGTCAGGTTTCATAGTAAGCCTTGGTTATTCACAGCTTTAGAATGAAGAGGCATGAAATATCCAGCCCAATTGCATTACTTGGAGCTTTTTTCCAAGCTAAGAACTATAGTAAGAGCTTTTTATGCTGACTATGAAAATAAGCTTTGTGCTTTTACAGCTCATTTGATATCTCAGACAACTCTTTCTGCACTTGAGAGCCTGCTGATGGCCAACTCACAGCCAACAGAGTAAAGTTCCCTTTTGAGGCTGGTGATGGCTGTCTTGAACTTCAGATGCTTTGAAGGTGGGAGCAGAGATATAGTTTCGGGAGCTCACATAGGTAAGAAGGCTCTAGGAAGCAAGCAGTGCAAGGCAGGCAGCCCTAGGCAGGTACAGGGGCCGATTCCTTTACCCCTCCTCTCAAAAGGGGAACAAACTCGACTCTGCCTCTGGACTTCTTCCTGCAGCTTCGCTCTCTCCAGAGGAGGACGTCGCCACTCGCTACCCCCTCCTCTATTTCTAGGAAGGAGAAGCAAGTCAGAGCACAGGCATTACTTACACCTATATTTATTGAACCCCTTCGGCTGCCTCCGCGCTGCTCCCCGCGGTACCTGGGGCCAGGTAACCCCCTGCCGAGGGCTGGGCGTGCAGCAGCGGCCGAGCCAAAAGCTTGCAGCCGCGACACGCTGCCGGGAGAAGCAGCGCTCGGGCGTTCTGTACCCCCTCCTCCTCATCGACTCAGGAAAGGCCGAGCCGTCCCGAGGGCACAACCCAGTTCCCGCGGGCATTTGCCCGGGCGGTGGGTTAACTCGCTACAGCCCGGTCCTTCCGCAATCCACAGCCAAGCCAAGGCGCCCGGACCCAGGACAGGCAGAGCCCGGGAGAGGCAGCAGAGCATAGCCCGGCGGAGGGGGAGCCCCGCCGCCCCCGGGCTACCGCTCCCGGCTCACCCGGGGAGCTGCAGGAGCCAAGCCCGGAGGATCCCGTCCCCATCCCCGCCCTCTGCCCAGGAGCGGCACCGCGGCGGGGAGCGCCGGCACCGCTCCCGCACACCCGAGGGGGCTGCGACCCCGCGCGGAAGACAAAAAGCACTACCACTACCACTACCACTACCATTACCATCACCATTACCGTCACCACCGTGCCCGGGCTGGCGGCGCGGCGCGGCGCGCCCGTACCTGGTGCAGTGCATGGGGCCGACCCAGCAGCCACAACCCGCCGCCGCGCGGGTGGGGCCGGGCCCGGCCTCTTAAGGGCGCCCGGCCCCGCCCCCAACGAGCGGCAGCCAATGAACGTGCCCCGAGCGGGAGCCCGGCACGCGAGGGGGCGTGTCCAGCCCGAGGGGGCGGGGCCGGGGAGCTGGCGGGTTCCGGGAGCAGCGCAGGGACAAGGGACACGGCGGTGCCCTGCGGGGACACCGCGCCAGCAGACCCGACCCCCTGCAGCAGGGCGAGCTTGTTCTGGCAGAAGGGACAAGCTCTGCCTCCGGTCCCTCACTGTCCCGCTGCTCCTGTGCCAGGGTGCCGTCCCTGTTTGTCCGGAATCACAGAATCAACCAGGTTGGAAAAGACTTCTGAGATAATCGAGTCCAACCTATGACCGAACACCACCGTGTAAAGTAGACTATGGCACTAAGTGCCACGTCCAGTCTTTCCTTAAACATTTCCAGAGACGATGACTCCACCACCTCCCCATTCCAATATCACTCTTTCTGTGAAGTAATTCCTCTTGATGTCCACCCCAAACCTCCCCTGCCACAGCTTAAGACTATGTCCTCTTGTACTATAGCTAGTTGCTTGGGAGAAGAGGCCGACCCTCACCTGACTACAACCTCCTTTCAGGCAGTTGTAGAGAGCGATAAGGTCCTCCCTGAGACTCCTCCTCTCCAGGCTAAACAACCCCAGCTCCCTTAGCTGCTCCTCATAAGACTTGTGATCCAGACCCTTCACCAGCTTTGTTGCCCTTCTCTGGACACGCTCCAGCACCTCAATGTCCTTCCTGAACTGAGGAGCCAGAACTGAGAAGGCTTTGTGGGTGCCACAAGTAAGCAGCTAAATCCACAGGAACATGCTCTTGAGACAGAAAAGACTTTTTGGGACACCCATCTTCCTGGCGGAGCAGGCTCAGGGTGTTTGGGTTCTCAGGGCCAGATGGGGAGGAGGGTAACTCGCACACCCACATCTTGTGGCTGTGCTTATGTCTGGGTAGAAATCTCCAGCGAATACTCCAAAATCTGCTTTCCAGGCATATTTATGATATGCAGTGGAAAAAATTCTAGAGGTGGCTTTCCTCCATGAGAAAAGAACACCTGCAGGGCCCAGCTGGCACAGAGACCAGCCCCATGGGAATCCCTATCTGGCATATGTGCAGAGCTGGGAAGATGTTTCCAACATCCTGAAAATATCTGCCATGCAACTTGATGCTCTGGCATAGACCTGCACTGCTTTGCAGGGCCAGCTGGGCCAAGGGATCTTCCCAGCTGCTCTCCTGCCACCAGTTTCCATTTCTGCTCCTTTGGGCTGCTCCTGAGTCCATGTCAGCACAGAGCCTGATGTCCTCAATGGTGTGAAAAGTGTGCATAGACCTGGCCTCCCTGTCAGGGAAGCAGCTCTGGGGACAGAGGATGTAAAGCCTACTGAAAGGTGGAGATGGTGCATTTACTTTCTCCCCATGGGGATAATAGTATTTACCTCTTTTTGTGCCATATCTGGCCTCTAACTGCACAGCTGTGAGCAATGCTGCTGTCTCTCACCTTCCTTACAGAGCAGAAAAGCAGGATTGAAGTGTCAACATTTGTTTTCAATTAACTTGTAGAAACATAGAGAGCTATTGTTAAAGCTGGAGACTTCCTGCTGGAACCTACCATTTAATACACTTATTACTCTGCAAGGCAAAAGCGTTTTTTTGAGGGAGAAAAAAACCCCACCACATTTTTTGTTTTATAAACCCTTTTTAGATGAAGACAGTGGTAAGATTTAAAGCTGGGGAGAGAGCTGAAAGATGTACCCATTGCAGGAGTCTTGCAGACTTACAGTAGTATTTCATGTGCCGAGGGTATGGTGGGATTTCAGCATGTGGTACAGCAGGGAGGAGGGGAGCCATGTTCAGGTTTGCCCGGGAGCAATAGACAGACATGGGATAAGGTGGTCACGGCTCGTGGGGCCTCTCCAGTGCTGCTTCCCCTTCTCCAGGCAGGGCCACTGCAGCCTGGCTTCAGCGTCGTCGCTGGTCCAGAGAGGTTCAGGTGGAAATGGAATAAGCCCAAAAACTGGGAAGCCCTGACCTGACTTACACTTGTCCCTCTGGTCTGCCACACGTTTCTCCCATGTGTTGCTGGCAGCTTGGCACCACAGATGTGCCGAGGGAGATGTGTGTTTGTCTCTATACTGTGCGGGGTTTGGCCAGTAGGAATGCACCCCACGTGGCTTTAGGGCACGTTTCTGCCCTGCAATACAAGCCCTGTTTGCTGTGAGAGGGTCAGGGTGTTTCACAACTATGGCTTGGTGTTTGCCCCTGAAGCAAAGGTAGGTGGAAGTTAGGGCAGGACATTGTTGCGAACTGTGGACATAGGCTGTGATCTTTGGGAGGCTGAGATAGTGGCTATATTTAGCTCTATGCTAGGCCCTTGCACAGTGGTCTTTGTGATTTCCCCACAGCTTTTCACCCTTCCTGCCTTGCTGAAGGATGGGAAGAACTTGATCGCTGTCATGGGGAAGAGGCATCAAGCTGCTTCTCCCTGGGGGAGCAATCCAGAACCAGTCCCATCCATGGCACACAGCTCTGGAAGGAGGGTCCCACTCTCCCATCATGTCTACCCTGGGGTTTGTTCCTGATTCAATGAGTATTTACTCCGGGGTGTCCTGGTACAGGACATGGTGGCTTCTGCACCCTCAAGTTCAGCCCCGCTGGTTTGCTGCAGAAAGGGAGGCAGAGCTTCTCCTGGCCTCCTGAAGAGCCCTCCTTCCCTTGCCACAGTCCCTCAAGAGCTGACTCTAACAGCAGGCTTGAGCAGGTCCTTGGGGACTTTTCCTGGTCCTGCCACCTCCTCAGTGTCCTGTTGGAGACAGGGGTGGACGGAGCATCTTCTCCTCCCTGTTGGGAACCTACATGCTGCTGTGGCAGCTTGGCTTCCCAGCAGCTGGCCAGTGGGCAGCCCCAGCGGAGAAGGGGAGAGGGGCCAAATGTGTTGTGCAATGTATCCACAGGCTGCAGGGCCAAGGCTCAAGGGCGAGTGCTGTAAACCAGCAGAGCGGCTGATGTAACAGTGCTGGGGCTGCTGCCATGGGGCACCCCATCCCACACCTCGTGCCCCTTCTCAAATCAACAGCCCCCTCCTGCTACCTTCTTCTTCCTACACCCCAGCTGCCACCTCCCATTACTGCCAATGGCCACGGAGGCTCCAGCCCTCTGCATCTCCACATTTGACTGTGCCCCCAGCCTGGTCGGGAATGCTCGGTGGTGCAGTTGTGGTCAGGTCTCCACCTCTGTCTGTTGGAATCTTTAGGGTGGTGGCGAAGGTGCCACGCTCCCTGTGCTTGCCACAGCAGTCCACTGAGGCAAACAGTGCCCGCTGTGGTGATGTGGCTGATGCTGCCACAATGTTGGTGCTTGTCAGCAAATTCCAAATTGGTGGCGCTGAGAAACTGCTGCTGCTGCCTTTGAGCCAAACCGCAACACTTGAACAAGCAGAGAAGGATTTTTGTTAAAGTTTACCTGCCTATGACAAGGCTGTGACAGTAACTCTTAAGTAATCTTAATCAGATGTTGCCTCACATCAAAATGCTAAGGGAGAAACTAATTTTGGAGTAATTTTGGGCAGCACTGGTGTACTGCAGGAGAGTCAACCCAGCCAGTACAGAGCACCAAGAGTGGTAGCAGTCAGCAGCATGTCATGCCATCCTCCAAAAAGGACACATCCATGGTTGAGCTGTGTGTCTGGCTAGCTGAGTTCCTCCCCTGTTCCTTTTAGACATACCAGTTGGTTTCAGCCACATTCCATGGGGGAGTGCAAAGATCACAGATCCCTTTAAGGTTTCATGTGATTCAGCAGCTGGTGGAGAGAGACCCTGTGAGCATCCCTGCTTAGCAAAAGCAGAGAGACACTTGGATGCAGTGCCCTTCTGGTCAGTCAGTGTCTGTACCTGCTGGCCAGCCAGCACTGACAGCTCCTTGGTCAGCTATGGCCAATATGACAGAAATCTGTAGGAAACATGGTTTCTCTCGCCATCAATTTGGTCATAGCTGCAACTGCGTGCTGAGGCCTGCTGTGTTGCTTAGGAGCTCCTTGTAGTCCCAGGCCCCTGTCCAGCTCCTGCAGGGTCACAGCAAATGGCTTCACCAAAGAAAACTCTTGAGAAGTCCCATCAGGTGATGGGATTCCCTTCTTTAATTTTCAGAGGTCTCAAACTCCTGTGGCTGTCCCAGGAAATTAAGCAAAGAGTATTCACGGTTTCCCAGTTAAAAAGAAAATCCCACTCTCAGTTAAGGCTCTTGACTATGCTTTGGGGAGCTGTGCTCCAAGGCAGAGCTCTGCACTCCAAGACCAGCACTGCTCCTCCTGGCTCTGTCCAGAAACGAGGAGTTGCTGCAATGTACTGGCTGAAGGCCCAAAGTAGGGTATTTATCTTGGCATGTCTCCCTTTGGATCTCGTGCGCATCCGTGGTCAAACACTCCAAGGAATGTGTACTCTGCCCTGCTGAAGACCATGGCACGTTCCCTTCCAGCCCAATGTGCACAGAGCAGATGGTGTGAGGCCAGTTGCAAAGGCTGGCCCGGTACTGTGTGCTGTAGAGAAAGACTGGGTATTACAGAACTGTGGTTCTTAATATTAAAAATACCTAGCAAAAGAGACCTAGAAAACTCGTGCAAAAAAAGGAGATTATGGGGGAGGGAATGAATGCAAATAAGTTACTACAAAGGCCTTAAGGAAAGCTGCTACTCAGAGGGAGAAAGGGGAATGGGCCTTCAGCGAAGAAAGAGCTCAAAGGGCAAGGAAACAAATGAGTGGAGAAACTAAATGACAGGCAGACAGGAACAACAAAGAGGTAGGTCCTTGGCCAGGCACACAACCTGCTTGTTGAAAATGTTGTATCAGTGCTAAGGCAAGGCTTGATACCAGGTTAAAAAAATTTCTTCCCCAGACACTGGGACCCAAGAGGGGACAAATCCCTGCAAGAAGAGAATGGTACCTCCTGCTTTCTCAACATTGTGATGTTCTTTTCAGAAAGCTATTTGAAGACCTTGCCTTCCTGCAGTCTACAGATTTCATTCCCATCAGCAAGGTTCTGGAAAAGCTATAGAAAAAGAAAGGAGGTTGGTCGTCTATCCCAAGATTGCACAAAGCAGTGCAACAACTGTGCACCCGTCCTCACAGTACAAGCCCTCCTACATGAAGGAAGATAGGAGCATAAAGACACAGCTTGGACTAGAACCTCAAATCCTCCAAATTTCCCATGTGCTCCTGCAGGAGAGGGACAGCAAGGGCTGGGCTGGAGCAGCAAGAATTGAACAGGAATTGGGGCTATTTCAATGGATACACTGATGCGATTGCAGAGAAGAGGGACGCTCAGGTCCTCTAAAGGCAGGCTGAATCAGTCCAGCTGCATTGACAGCTTGCCTTGTTTACACCATGCAAGTATCCAACTGGCTGAACTTGAACCTAGATGCATAAGTCATAGTGAAGCAATGTGTATTTTAACTTTGGTGCCCTACGAAGACTGCAAGCCTTATTTGGTGGGGCAAATGTCTTGGAAAGTTCTGCGTATCCAGGCCTGGGGACTCAGAGGGCTTATCTTTTTGTGCTTTGCCTGAAAGCCACTTGTATGCTGATGAAGGCTGAGAGGGAAAAAGCCAGACTGAGGAGTGCATGTAGTTCTTAATGATAAATGTGATCCTAAGCTCCTTTCAGGGATTCATACCCTTCAGCTGAGCCTCTGTGAGCACCCAGGCTCTCTGCTGCAGCAGAGATGGTCTGTTCCTCCAGGAAGCATTTTGTCTCATCCCAAGATAAGTGTCAATGAAAGATGAGATCTGCTGCTTTCTGGACTTGCCTAAATTTGTGCATTCACTAAAGAGGGAACCTGAAAATCAGCAGAAACAAGATGCCTGACTATTAAATAGTATCTCAAGCACATGCCAAAGGAAATGTCAGTGGTAAATGGCAAGAGCTCAGGGTGCTGGGGAAGGAGGTCAGCTGGAGCTACTCCAATCATCAGCCATTGCATTCTTCGAAGAAGTTTTTCAAGTGTAACCTGGCCTTTTTATTTGGAAATTTTAATTTAATCCTAGGTGGGGAGGAAACTGATATTCAAGGATTTACCCAATTAACCAGAAGCTTGAAGTTTCCTTCATGCAGAAACTGAATGCTAGCAAAAACTACCCCTCTCTGGGGATCCTGCACTTCTGAAGTTGCACATTAAATGCTGCTAAGTAGGTCACTTGAGATCCCAGGTTTGGTGCATACAAATACCTCCAGTGTCTGCAGGTATAGTGGCATTTCCTCCTCTCCTGAGTGCTTAGGATTCTGCAGAGACAGCTCTCTCCCTGCCTGATCTCACAAGATCCAGGTAATCTGATCTGCACCTCGCAGGAATTGGTTATGCTCAGCTTCTTGGCACCAGAGCAAGGACTTCTAATCTTGGATTGGATGAATCAGAATTTAGGAAATGTGCCTGCAGACAAGAGACACACCCAGGGCAGGAATAACTCTAACGGGACCTAGAAAGGAGGCTAGTTATTCATAGGAAGGCTGCCTCTGTCTCTGGTCAGGGAGGAGGAAGTCAGGCCATCGGATGGTATGGTAAGCAGCGTTCCAGTGCTGACAGCTGGGAATAGCTCATGTCCCAAGCCCATGGAGCCTGAAGCATTTTTGTCTGTCTCCTTCATCCCTCCTCTTCCTCTATTCTTTGCTCATCTCCTGTTACTGATCTAGCCAGCTTCCCTCTGCTGCCATGAGGAAGAGGAGGGTGCTGCCAGCCTTCACCGGCAGCCACTGGTGAAGTGGCTGAAAACCAGCATAAAGAAAATGCAACCTCCTCCCAAGAGTAAAACAAACTGCTTGGTGTCCCTGAAGTTTCCCTGGATGCTACTGAATCCTGAGCAGAAGTTAAAGTGCTGGAAGGCAAGTGAAGATGGTGCAGACACAGCAGGTGGTGAAGGAGAAGGTCTTTGTCTTTGTAAGTGGGAGACCAGCTTATTGTGATCTGAACTGAGCAACACCAGCAAATCTGGAAAAAAGCCAGAAACAGCCAGGGGCTGCAGAAAAATCAGTAAGTTGAAATAAATATGATGGTTCTGAAAGTCACCACAAGAAGGTTGGGAATTTAATTTGCTGACTTATCTGCTCCTGAGAAAGGAGAGACAAATCTAGAAGAGGTGCAATAGTGTGTAGCAGCTAAACATCTGCTGGTGACTGCTGCACTTTGGATGACTGTTTTTTGAGAAGGAAAGTGAATGCAATATTGCTTTTTCATGTCTTGCACAAGAGGACAGCAACATGGGCATTGGGTGATTCACATATGTAGACACATATACACTCATGGAAAGTTGCAAGTGTCCAGTGTTGTGCTCTATGCCCAAATAAGCTCCAAGAGCAGGATATCATCTACTGTTGAGTTCTTCAGAGGACCCTGCAAAGAATGTGGTTGCACAGATTTTGAGCCATCTTAGGTTGTAATCTTTTTCACCTTCAGAACTGCAGCGTTAACTCAGGTATTTTTTCTGAAAGTCAAATGCCACAATAGGCCATGTTTCCTAACTTTTCAAAAACACTTTGACCCCCACCATACTAGTCCAATTTTGGACCACTCCATCAAAACTCATAGTGCAATGCTGAAAAATTTCAGGCAGTACCAAACACTCTACACTAATTATTTCCATTCATCTAAGGGTCACTTCAGAATGCAAACTCTCCTGTGATGTTCAGGCTCCCAGTGTGGCAACAACCTGGAAAACACCAAACACTGTATTTTCTGAGGCTGGCTGCTGTAACCTTATCATTTTGAGACTCACAGAGCACTTCGGTCAGCACATCCCAGAGACAGAAAGGTGCTGTCACGTCCTGGAGAAGGGCTGTATAGCTAGGCTGCCTGTCACACAGAGGGATGACTCACTTCAAACCCTGCCAACTTTCTCAGTTCTCTTTGATTGCCTAGTCTTGAAATTATTTAAGTCCAGTCTTCTGACTTCACCTCCCTCAGGGTCTGGTTGGTTCCCTTCCCTCTGCTGGCTGGATCCTCTATGGGAGTCCTTACAATGCCTAATGCAGCTCAAGTCATTGCTGATGTGAGCTGGATTTGAGCTGTTTCACAGCTTTGGGACAACCTTCATAGCTCTTGGTCCCACACCCCCTAGAGTTGTGGTTATGGTGGGGTTTGCTCAAGTAAGGAATTTCCTTGGGTCACCCAAAAGGTAGCCAGAGTTAGCTTAATCAAATCAAATAACCAAGTATTATTTAACTAACAGCTTAAATCAAGCTGTTTGTGGCTTCCTCAGCAACCAGGGCCTGTCCAGCATGTGTAACTGCATGACCCTCCTTTTTCAGGAGGCTTTACACCCTCCTTTTTCAGGGAATCACATGCAGGAGGGAGCTACCCTGGCACCCAAACTGCCTCCAACTGAGATTTTTAAAGCCTCTGCTTAAACATAAGCTAAGGCAGCTATAAATAGCAATTGATGGCCCCTGGTTAACCCAAAGGCTTTGATGACAGAGCTGGCTCTGTGTGTGAGTGATTGGCTGCTCTCAGACTCTGCTCTCACACCATCTGGGGGCCAAGTTCATCAGTACTTCTGCTTTACTTTGCTTCTGCTGCCTTGTAGTCTGGCTAGTGGGGGAGTGGGCATATATTTCATTAGACACCTGCAAATATGAAAATTATTATGTGGCAATAAATGTACTTGTACATAGCTACAACATACAATTCATACTAAAAAATATAGAGCCTAAATTTCAAATTAAGACATAAGTGCAAAACAATCTGTAGAGATTTCCCAAGTTAAATAATATATTTAAAATAAATCTCTTGATAAAGGGTTGGAGGCGACTGCCTCGAGGCAGGGAGGACACTTGACACCAACGTTGCAAAGCGGGTAATGTCCCCATCTGGCACGGATGCTGCAGTGCATGGTCTGTCATGGACCTGACCACTGTCTACCATAGTGCTGCTGGCCCCCAGCATTGCTTATCTGCCTGAGCACACATCCTATATATTCAGTAGTCTTCCCTTGTTTTGCAGCCTACTCTCCCTTATGGTGAGTTATCACCTTATGATTGGACATCATGGTTATAATATGCACTGCACTCCAGGTTTAATTGCTTTTTCCCTGTCAATCTAAAGTTTGAGTCTCTTAAATCATTTTCAGGGCTATGTTCCCCACTGCAAGGCACTGCCAAGGTGGTATGTGGAGCACTGTGCCCAGTCTGGGTCCTCTCTCTGAGAGAAATGGTGCCAGGCTGCAGCCCAGTGGCAGCGACCAGACTGAGGAGAGTGTGGAGCATGTGGCGTGTAAGGAAAGGGAAATGGATTTCTTCAGCCCAGAGGAGAAGTGGCTGATGGGGCTGCAGATGCATCTTCCATTGCATGAGAGATAATGCATGCAGAGCCAAACCTTCTCAGAGGTGCCCAGTGAAAGGACAAGAGCCAACAGGCACTTCTGCAACAGAGATGAGATGAGATTTCATGATGAGATAGGTCAAAACCACTGCTCTGGAAGAATAGGACAGCAGCACATAACCCAGAGAGATGGTGGCACCTCCATCCTTGGGGCCCATCAAGCCTCACCTGAATGCAGCCCCAGACATCCTGACCTGACCGTGAAAGTGGTCCTCATACAAGAAGGGAGGATGGGACCAACGCCTCCAGAGTTCCCTTCCACATAAATACACCCACGATTGTATGACTATATTTCCCTATTTGAAACTGTTTCCCCCTGAAGGGCTACTGATGGCTACTGATGCCCTTGATGTGGTCTGTGGGAGTTCACAGACCCATCTCAGGGGACCAAGGCTCTCATAGGAATAGGCAAAAAACCCCATAGTGCTTAAAATGAAGAGTATGTGCTACATTAAGCAAATACAGAATGATGAGAGGCAGACAAGATGTGGAGAACTCATATATTGGTATGCTATGTAATCCAACAAGATATCCTAGTCTAAGATAAACACACGCATCCCTTATTAACACAGAGGTATCTTATTCTGCATTAAATAACCAAGCCTATCTGTGGGCTGTGCACATGTGAACTGGCTCACAGAGCTTTGCCTGCTGTGCACCCTGTGACTCTTGCAGCTCTGCAGATTCCTGTCTGCCTTAGCTCCTGCTGCAGACTAGATGGGCTCCTGCTGGGTACCGCTGTTACCCACAACATGCTCAGCTGCCATCTGCACTGTTGTCTTAAGTAAGTTTGGCTGGTTTGTTTCACAACTCACTCTGGTCTAAGACTTTGCACATGAATGAAGATCATATCAGCGATCCTGTCAATCCATATCAGCACTCTTGTTTTTTCCACTTGTAAAGGAAGTGTAGGTAAAATGCGCCACTCCCTGTGACAGTACCTTGTGGATGCTAAACCAATGTGAGTTCAAAAAGGGACCAGACACATTAACAGAATCAAAAAACGCCACTGTTGCATGCAAAGACACTCCTGCATTTTCAGGAAATCCTTGATCTGCAAATTGACCTGGCTGGGAAAGTAATCAGGAGAGAAATCACTACAGGCTTGTTCAGCTCTTCTCTCCCTCAGACATCTGCCATAGCTCCCTACCAGACAGGGTGAGGGGAGACATGGGCCACATTTGAGTTTAAGGACTCACAAAAAAGCTTGCTCAATGTCACAGGTATATCAGAATTTCTCCCTAGAAATCTTCATGGAAGGCAAAATTCTATGGGTAGAGAGGGACAGCTGCTGAGCAAAGAGCAATGCTACCCAACTCCCCCTTTCTACCCAAGGGCTCCTGTGTGGAATCATGGAATCATTAAGGTTGGAAAAGATCTTTCACATCAAGTCCAATCCTGAACCCATCACTGCCTAGTCCACCACTTAACCATGTCCCTAAGCATCACATCTACACGTCTTTTAATATCCTCTAGATGTTACACTCAGCAGGTTAAAGCCATTGTCTGTGTGATTTTGGGGGTCAGATGATCACAGTCAAGGCCATTGGGTGTTAAAAGCACCAAGGCTGCCAAGGAGCCAGTAAATTAACAGCACCATTCTATGGTAAATTTGGCTGTAGGCTCAATGAACACTTTTTGACTGAAACCTTGGGGTTTTCAAATAGCTTTAAATCACCTGTGGAGACAGGTGGTGACAGCCATCCTGAGATGATGCGTCCCCCCCTACATGCTTCATCTGGAGAACCCAGGAAGCACTGGTAACTTCAATCACTCTGTACTGGGAGAGCTGGGACTGGCAGTGAGGGCACTGGTGAGCATCACTGGTGAGCATCATGGTGTAAAACTGCCCTGTGGCAGGTGCAATGAGTCTCTGGTTGAAAACACACAGAGCCATGAGAAGTAACAGCCTGCGAGTCTGTGATTTCTGTGATCCTCTGAGCAAAAAAAACCAATTTATCAGCCAGAAGCTGCCCGTTTGTCAAGACTGGCACCCTGAGTTTGGTGCAGCTGGCTCAGTGCATGGACAGGGAGGGGCCCAGATGTGGGATAGTGGCATTTGAGCTCAAGGGCTCATGTGTCTCGAAAAAACCTGATAAGAGCCAGGAATGCAAGTGGTCCTGAAATAGTGATAAGGGCAGCTGGGGAATGCCTCATATGGATACATGGGCTGGGGCAGTGGGGCTTAGTATGCAAGGTGACACCTGCCCCCCACACTCAGTGTCACATTTCACTCCTGAGGACACTCACATGGGGTGAGTGACATGTGCTATGTCTCAAAGGCACTGTGGAGGCTGTCCTTGGCCTGCCCCACACAGAGCTGCAGAAGGAGAAGGGTCATTCACCCCAGCAGTTCCCAGAGTTTGAGCTGGCCTCCATTGAACTTTGAGAGACGAAGAGTGCCCCGCCTGCCAAGCCATTCTCACCAGATTGCTTTGCCTGGTCCAGGTGTTTGCTTGCTGTGTTTCTTACAGCTTTCTAAAATGCAAGGCAGCCCTTCCAATTGTGTGGCATGTGCTCCATGTGTCAAATGCAAAAGCACTGATGTCAATGTCATCTAAGAGGTCCCCTAGCTTGGCCACCAAGGTAGGACTCCAGAAAGTGCACAGCCCTCCCTAGCCTCCCTCTGGGATGTCCCAGGCCTGTGGTAGGGCACAGCTCTCCAAGTTTCCCAGCCTCTGACTTTGCCTCCCTGCATGAAGTTTAGGAGGCACAGGCAGTCACAGTGTTCTCATCACGGGTTGTTACTGTTGGCCTAGTTTAGGCAACATCACAAGAAGAGGGAAAAAGATGGTTTCCATAAGTTTCCGTGTCTCACAGGACTCTGTGTGGTGCTTATATTGTCCTGTCCACAGGCAATCTCCTTGAGTCTGGGCTGAAGCGTCTGACCCAAAGCCAATGGAGACATTGTCATCAGAGCAAGGTGTAAATTCAGGGGTAGATCAAAGTCAGATTTCAGCTCCAAAAAGTAGAGCAGTGGCTGGAGGATTCCTCATGGTTTGCCTCTCCTATGGGATGAGTTTTGTTCTTACTAGAGGTTATGACCCAGTTTCTGTTTCAGTGACCGGGTCTGACAGTGACCAGAGATCCTAACAAAAAGAAGCCCCTGAGCTTTCCTGAGCTCTTTTACTGGGTCATCTGAGATATCTTGATCTATGGGCTGCAGCATGAGGTAAAGCAGACTTCTTTCTGGGATAAACTGGAGATTGCAAGATACAGCCATGGGCTGGCATCCAGAAGGAGCATTCTAGATAAGTCTAGTGGCAAACAAAGTGGCAGCCAGATCCTGTGTGGCCATGTGACTATTGGAGACTATTTTGTATCCTGTAAGTAAACCTTGTTCTTCCTTTCATCTTGAAAAAGGATATTCAAGCTCTCTCCATTTTTTTTCAGTTGCTGACTACTTTTTAGTCTCAGCCTGGATTAGGCTTCGAGGAAAAAGCAAGTGGGTGCTCACATTGAGCAGTTGTAGCCAACAAAGATGTGTGCTCCATGGTATTGTTGCCAAGTCCCCTGTGTTAGTGGCAGGTGCTCTTTGCAGTGCATAGGACTAACGTCTGAACAGTTCAGTCTTAGCTCCCGGCTCCAAACAAATATGGTGAACAAATGTGTTCCAGAAGATGCCTCTGGCAAGCAGCACTGTGGCTTCCCTGTCATCCCTCTGGGGACTGCACGGTTTCCCTTTCCCTGGTTGTCTGGGCTTCCTGGGAGGTCGCTGCTGATCTACCTCAGGTACAAGCAGCTGCATCTTAAGCAGGTGCCTGTGTGCAGCTCTTTCCTCAGGATCCTTGTCACCACAAAGTTTAGTCTAACCCAGACATTTCCTCTAGGCAGGCCTGGAGGATGGCAGTGGAAACACGTATTTCCCTTCTTGCAAATGCAAGAGTAATGCGGGAGCTTCAGCTCTACAGAGGCTGTTGAAAGGCTGGCAAAGAGTCCATTAAGTAAAGTGCCTGTTTCATATCCAGTGAAGATGCAATGTAAACATGCCAAAAATCCTCTGCCAGCAATCCTCTCCACAAACTCAAACAGTTGTTGGGAAACCAGCTGCAGACAGTTGCCCAGCCTTCACCTCCTTTCTGCTCCTGGTTTGCTTTGCTTCCATTCTCTCTCTCTTCCTTGTGTAGTGATGTTCAAGAGCAAAGCGAAACAAGGGCTGAATGAAGCAGTAGAAAGCTTTGCTATCTCCGCAGAAGTGCAGGAAACCGAGTATGTCCAAGGGAGTAGGCTCCAAAAGCCAGAAATGGAGCATCAAGGAATCTCAGACTAAATCACCTTAGCTCTGCACAATGCTGAACAGATAGGAATAGTCCCTCTGCTTTGCCCAGCGGCAGGACTGACACGGTGAAACAGGGGATCTGCAGAAGGGTGTTGAAGCTCCCCTGTGGTAGGTGGTACAGGACCCAGTGGGGCCTTTCCCTGCCTAGTTTGGAGCATCTTCTTCCCTCATTGCATGGTGAGCAGGAGGTCTGTGCTGGCTGCCAATCACATGGAGATGGTGAACTGTGTGTATGCGTGTGCCTGTGCTCTTTAGCAGATCTGGTCCCATATGATGAATATTTCTTTCCAGAATCTACTATTCTCTTGTATTCTATTATGTTCAACATTATTTTCACTTGATTTTAAAGTATTGGATTGTTAGGCAGTACATCACAGTTTCAATAAATACTACTAATTCCTACAGCCACAGAAATATAATTTACTCCAATTTTTTTAATCTAATCTGTACTGCACTGATGAGGAAAATTATTAGTTTTGAAATCAGACAGAGTGATGGGGAAGAGCCTTTATATCTTCCAAGTTTGTATCTAAGCCCCAGATGGAAACAAGTCTCAAATTTATGCTGAGCAGAGCTGCTGCACAGGGTGATGACTCTGTACCCAGTGCCTGTGCAGCCCTGGAGCAAAAAGTCAGCACAGACCCCTTCCAGGCCTTGAGCTGCAGCTGGAGAGAGGATCCGCCAGGCTCCTATGTCCCTCTCAGGTATCTGGGGGTCAGACTGCCCTCGGTGAAGAAGCCTTCCCCTGGCAACCTGTTGGGATGCAGCCAGGCTTGGCAGATGCTTGATTGCCTGTCAGAGACCCTGGGGATGAAGTGCTTGTGTCCTGCCAGGCTGGTACGGCTCTGCAGCAGCTACATAACACCAGCCACCCCTGAGGGGCTGAACCTCAGGTGTCTGCACTGGGACTGAACATCTTACTTCTCCCCTTCCTCCATAGGTAGGCAGAGCACTTGAGGAAACATCTGGTAGCTGGTTTCATGGTACCTCTGCAAGGCCAAAGTCTCGCTCCTGCTGTTTTACATTTTGCTGCCAGGCTGGGGGTGTTTTAGTAAGCCACAGCTATTTACCATGCTCTCTGGAACTTCTGCTGTGCTGTGCTCTGTCCTGGAGACTGCCTGGGCTTGAGGCTCTCACCAAGGCTGGGAGGCACTGGCAGGTTCAGACAGACTGTGCTCCTGAGTGTGTAACCCCAGGGCTGTTTCTAAAAGACCAAACAGCCTAGCAGGTTGTATGCATATGGGGCTAATAGAGGAGAAGGTTTCACAGCCCTTGAGCTTGTCCCAGTTACTTTCTGCCTCTTTTATTTCCTTTATCATGTCCCCAAATGGCCTGGAATAGCCTTAATTGGAGATGGGAGCACTGAGGCAAGGTTACATATGTGCTTTTTCTTCATGAATAAAGCAATCTATATCCTGGCATAGAATCATGGAATCGTAAAATATCATGAGTTGGAAGGCAACAACAAGGATTATCCAGTCCAACTACTGCCCCTGCACAGGACAACCCCAGCTTTTATGCCATGTGCCTGAGAGCATTGTCCAAATGCTTCTTGAACTCTGTCGGGCTTGGTGCTGTGACCACTTCCCTGGGGAGCCTCTTCCAGGTGCCAGCCCACACCCCTTGGGTGAAAAACCTTTTCCTAATACCTAGCCTAAACCTTCCCTGACACAGCTTCATGCTGTTTCCTTGGGGTCTGTCACTGGTCACCAAAAGAAGACATCAGTGCCTGGCCCTCCACTTCCCTCATGAAGAAGCTGTCGACCACAATGAGGCATTCATTAGATACATGGACAGCTCACAGATGCTGAAATTTTGAGCTGCCCTGGTATCTCCACAGCATACAGCTTGCTCAGGACAGTTTCTCACCCCAACAATGTGGGATACAATGACAATCACACCCAGTATCTCCTATATGACAGCATCCCATGCATTGTCCCCATCTCCCTCCCAGCCAGCTCAGGTGGCACTGTTTGCCCATGGTGGTGTCATCTGCCTCTTGGTACTTCCCCAAAAGCACAAGGCCACAGGGTACCTGTTTGTCTGGATCAGCACGGTTCCACTCATAAGAAGCAAGAGCCCAATAGTCATAGTCCCAAGGCTCACATGCCTTTTTTTCCCAGAAAAAAATGCAGCTGGGCCATGTATTTGTACTAGATGCTGCAATCTGCAGCTGCCCAGAGCTCTAGTTTGCAGTAGATATGTTGCTACAATCAGCCCCAGGGCTTTCCAAAGGGACTAGCAGCATCTGCTCACTGCAGGGAAGAGGCATGCTGAAGGTTACAAGCCTATTGTTCCCTGCAAAGCTCTTCCTTTGCAGTGATAAGAACATATCCCAAGGGTGCTCAGGTCAAGAGAAAAGAAAGTGGTCTCATGGAAAGCAGACCCAACAACCTACATTGCCTGTTGCTCCATGTCTTTGGTTGATAACACTGCAGAGAGGAAGTGAGGTCCTGCCACGAGGTCTCCTACCTCTACTGGGCTTGATTTTCCTGGAACCAGGTACATTGGAGACCCTGTGCTGGAATCTAATGTTGACCTATGGCTTGCTGTTGACCTGTGGGCTTAAAAAGTTTTAAGAAAGGGACACACAGACTGACTGGCCAGCATTAAACAACCTCTGCTTGTAGGAAATGAGGTTAAACTAGAGTGAGCTGGGGAGAATGAAAGAGGGTGCTGCCCTGAAAGAAGAAAATGAGTGCAGTGCTTTATGTCCTGGGACTTAGTGGCACAGTCCCTCCAAGGGACAACAAAATGCTCAGTGCTGACACTTCCACATTGCTCTGAAGGAAAAATGCAAAGACCACCCGCTTCCAGAAAGGCGGCTGTGCTCTGAATGGTGGATGACAGCACTTCCTCATGCACTTGGGCACTTCCTGGGAGACTACCAGTCTCTGGGAAAGGCCTGGCACATCCTAAAAATTAGGATCTCGGTAGCTCCTGGGCATCCTGCTTGATTACAGGAGATTTAAAAATCTTCCCTCAGGTTTTCCAGGGAGAGCTGGTGGGGCTGTCTTACCAATAGCCACCTGAGACAAGGTTAAGTTACAGTGAGCAGTAGTGTAGGCAAAACCTTTTACATTTATTCATTTAAACTTGATTAAAATTCTGTCAGTAAAATGAAAGAAACACTGCATCTTGGAAATGAAAACCCTGCCCTGAGACAGGAGACTAACCTGCCCAGCAGTCTTGGCAAGCCCATTTGATTACTTCTTATATGAAAATTGAGGCAGTGTCAGAGCCATGGCTGCAGGGCTCTCTCCTCCACTTGTTTTCCAGTCTCATCTCAGTGAGTTTGACATGGCAGCGTTGTCCCAGATGTTGAACTCTGAAGATGCTGAGCTAACTGCAGGCTCCCCTGGAGGTTTAGGATTGTTCTAAATAGCGTGGGCTGTTTGAATAGCTGAACCAGTCCCTCTGACAACACACTTGCTATGTGCGGCAAACCTGCTCCATTTTTGGCTTCGAACACACTTTCCATGTCATCAATGCAAAAATTAAGTGGGCACAGTATGTCATAAAGGTAAGAAGATAATCCAACCCCCTTCCTCATCAAAACGCAAAAGAAATTCCTCATTTATTTAACATTACGGGGGGGGGAAAGCATTTAATCTAGCAGTCACAAAGATAACACTAGTTTATCTTGGCTGCTGTGAGCACTAGAAACTTGATACAATGAGCTCCTCTGTGAGAAGGCAATTGTTTCTATTTTTGTGGGGACTGGTATTCATGGGATTAAGCAAGATGCTCTGGATGCAGCCCCAGCTCCCCGGGTGCCTGCTTTTGGGCAGTACTGCAATAGCAGTGTTTTGCGTAGGGCTAAAAGCCCAGTCGCTGTAAAAGCAGTGTGTGGTGCAATTTGACCTGGCAGAGAGCAAAGCTGCTGTGAACCATGAAATAAAGCCAAAATGCCCATCTTGCATGACACTTTTGCAATCAGTAGGATTTAGGCAATGTTTTTTCCAGAGAGGAATATCAACCCTGCCTATGTCTCTTGCTCCCACCATATCTTCAGGGAGCACTCTTCTCCCTTGCTTGAGCATTGGCATTTCTCTGCTGGTTCCAGAGTCAAGGCAAACATTCAACAGCAAAGACTAAATGTGGCACATACCAAAGTCCATCACAAAATGCTGACCCTACAATAACAAAGAACTGTAGTTGCCTGAGCTGGTGCCCTTCTTGCTCCAACTGCCCACCTTCTGGACATCTGCCAGGTAAGAAGAACAGCTGATGATGATTGACTTTGGCAGTAGGGCTGCATGGTGATGCCAGACTGCAAGGTGCTGACCCCATCCTGCTGCTTTTCATCTCTTAATCTGAAGATCCAGAGACCTTGTAGGAGAGGGGAAGCTGACCCAAGTCCCCATGCAAAACATGTGCTTGGGAAGTGACCAGATTTGTACCAAATCAAGCCAGTATGATCACAACCGTTGGGTCTCCTAAGCTAATAATCCCAAGGTGATCCATGGACAGGCTGATGTTAACATGTCATTCCTGGAACCCCACACCAGACGTTGTCTTTTATGCTCTCGCAGTGTGTGAAGCAGAGAGCAAGGCGCATTTCCCATGCAGCTAATATTGTTTCCAGCACTGTCCCTCAAGAAGGAAGATATGAATGGGCTGTGGCGAACAAAAGCACATGTGTATCTATTTGAAAGCAGTTTGGGGCTGCAGTACTTGCCATTCTCTTCCCTGAAGCACACTGTGCCATCTGCTCCAGTAAGGGCAAGTGCTGATGTGGAAGAGCAGCATCCTGCAAGGCAGTGGTAGAGTCTTCATGTTCAACACTGACCTGCTCTTATCATCTCTGTCTGTGTCTACCAGGTTGAGGTAACTCGGTTGTTTAGCACAATGTGCTCTTGATTGCCCCTGAAGACCTTTTGGAGAAGAATTAGCCCGGAAATATGTGACAACTCACTGCATGGTAGAGGTAGAGATGCAAGGAGTACTCCTGTACATGAAATCCTACATCTGGGATTTGCACTGGGTTTCGGCTCAAACCCAAGCTGATGGTGTAAGGTGAAAAGCCTCACTTCTGCCTGAGAGTGAGGGTTGGCCACACCACATCCCAGAAGAGCAGAGTGTCAGCAGGAAGCTGTGCAAGTATGTGCCAGATGCAGTGGGGTTGCCCTGTTTTACAGGCACTTGGCTGCTAGCTGCAGCTCTCGAGATGTCAAGGAATAGATTAACCCCTATCGTGTCTGAGACAGACCTTAGGAATGTCTAGGAAAGGGACAAAATGGAAATGCCACTTGCAGCAGTTTATCTGCAGCCAGGGTGCACCTGTGTCTCAGATGCTCTGTACAACAGTGGTCTCACTAGTGCTAGAGAAGAGCACTGAGGATTTTTAAAGGTCTGTGATAGTTTTTGCACCATGAACAGGGTCGGTATATTCAGCCCTGACAGGGCAGATGAGGTTACAGCTGTCAGCAGGCAAGGAGGAACTGTCTTTCACCAGGTTAAGCTCTTTGGTGTCTTGTTAGAAGGAAGCAAGTGAAGCTGGTTTCTTTCCACAATGCTGAGCTGAGAGGAGGAAGTCCCTGCTGTGGTATATTGAGGTTTCTAAGAGTTCAAAAAGGGATACCTTGAAATAAAAGCCATCAAGGGCTATTAGATGGAGACACCATGTCTGGCTCAAGAAATGCTGATCACTGGAACCTGGGTGAGTTTTCAGGAAGAACTGCACGTTTTCCCAGTTCCTTCCTCCTTAAGCATAATTTCTTCTTCTTTGTGGGTTTTTTTTCCCCTTAGTTTTGTTCAAAGCTCCTCGGGGAACAAGAAGGGGGGTAACGTGTGGAGCACAGGCTGTCCCAGGGTTATAATGCTTTTGTTGCTCCCTGGTAATAAGTAAGATCAGCTGTGATAGCTTGAGAGGAGGGTAGATTGGCCTGTTTTATAGCCTCCTTTGTCTCACTGTAGCTCTCAGTACTACTTGGAGTCATTAAAGAAGTGACCCTGCAAAGTGTTGGCAGAGGATAAGGTTTGCTGTTCCTTCCTGCACCATGTACTTCACATCACAGTGGGCTGCACTGTTGCCCCAGGTCTGGAACAATCAAAGTAGGTGAGGTTTTAAGGCAAACACTGAGAGCAGGCTCAGTGACTCCAGGGCAATACCATGAGACAAGGAGGACATCCTGGGCCAGGACACCAATTGTGCTTCTGGGAGCAAGGACCGAGTGGACCTAGAATCCAACCTGCACCGTGATGTTCATGGAGGGAACATGGGTGGGTTGGATGAGAAGCGATGATATATGTGACCTGGTACCTGCTCCGGCTGAGCCTCGCATCAGTGGCCAAGGGATAGATGCAGCCTCTAGAATATAGAGAATGAGGAAAATCCTGCGGATAGCTAGAAATTAGAAACTCCTCTCTAAAAAGAAAAGAAATCTGGTCAAAGCTGGGTGGGGAGGAAGTGTTCTGGGGGCATGTTAAAGCCAGGCTAGTTTTCCAAGCAAAGATAAATCAGATGTTTTCTTGTGAAGTTATGTGCATCTAGAGAAGAGATGATTAAAACAATTAATTTTCTTGGTATGCCTTATTAAGCAGCCAAAAACAGTGACATGATGCTAACGGGTATCTTTGATGCTGGAGCAATGTTGGAATAGCTGTTTCCAAAAGAGGAGGACCTTTCCTCATTATTTGAGTTTTTACTCAGCTAGACGATGAGCTCAGCCAAGGAATACAGTGAGAAAGTGTCTGTACCGGGGTGTTCACTCTTGTGTTGAAGAGATGCGTGCAGAACCACAGATGGGGTATGGGCAAGGAGGAGCTTGGAGCTATTAAATAGAGGATGGGAAAACAGAACAGAAAGGAAGACCACTGCCTCTTTTTTTTTTCCCTAAAGCATTTCACTTTGTTTTGGAGAAGAGAAAGATGTGGCCAGCTGTTTTCCTGGGGGAAGAGGCTTCCAGGTTTGCTGGTCCCAATCAAACCTGCCAGATTCTGGTCACAAAGGTTAGAAATGAGTTGGTGTATGAGGTGGCATCTTGGCTGAGAGCAAGACAGGCTGGAGGGGTAAGTAAGAAGCGTGTGTGATGGTGTGGCTGCTGTGAAGAGTGGAGAAGAAAGCCACTCTGCCAGAAAGCATGGTGGGGCACAGAAATGAGGCCAGAGGCATCAGTGAAGGGTCAGCCACTGCCCATGGTAGCTGACAAGACATCCATAATGATGAATTCAATCCAAGCCATTATAAGCAGCAGTGAATGCTGCCCCTTATCCAGCCACCTGTGTAGGGGACACTCAACTGCGCCTGGGTGAGTTGCTCACCTTCCCACTCTCTTGGCCATACCTTGCAGCAAGGGGGAACAGCAGCACTTCACATTGCTTTAAACATCTTATCCAAGATACATTGACCTAATTGACCTGCCTGACAGGAGACACCTCAGTGGGGCAGGGTATCAAAGGACTGGAAACAATCCTTCAACATCCATTCAGGTGTTTGTGAGTCTATATATGCACCTGCCTCTATATGTATGTCTATATACACACAGATGAACGTGTTACCACGTGGCAGGTCCCTAATGTCCTCCTAGCACAGCTATCTCACAGAGACCTGTATACCTGCAACCCTAGGGAGACGTGTCTGCCCTGTTGGTGTGGGCTGGCAGCAATTTTTCCTTCCTGCTCCCAGTGTGGAAAGGTCAGAACCCCAGAGCTAGGTCAGAGCTACCCAGCCTAGGAGACTTGGCCCCTATCATCCTGTTCTGGGCTTCCTCACAGTACCCGTATCACCTTGTTGCCCTCCTCAGCAAGGCTGCAGGGAAGCTTTGAGCAGACTTTGGTGACAACCTGTGAGTCTGAAAGATGAGATGTGCGACAGGGGTGCTGTTAGGCTGAGTGTGGGCTATGGCATCTGCAGGTGGAGGTCCTGATTTCCTTCTCTGTTCTCCCTAGGTCTCAGGGATAACTCGCAGAGCCTGGTAGTGGGAGAGCAGAACAAGGCAGGACCTCCCTGCAGCCTTCTGCTGCTCCCCAGTGGCGGCTTGGGGAGGCACCGCAGGCAGATCCTGATGGGTGAAGAAGCCCTGACGGGAGATGTGAGGGGGCTGTGGCATCTCTAAGTGGAGGTTCTGATTTCTTTCTCCATCTTCTCCAGATCTCACAGGTAACTCTCAGCAGGCTGGGGAAGAGTAGGGTGACAAGGATATGGGGGAGATGCAATCACAAGCCTAGAGTTTTTTGAGAAGAAGCAAATTTTTTTGGGAACCTTTCATGATAGTAAACAGTACTTTCTGGGTTTATTTCCCAAAATCAGTGAAAGAGCTCAAAACTGGCTCAATTTCCTTATCCTGGTAATCACTTGCTTCTTAAAAAGATCGTTCTCTCCTCTTGTGTTCTGAAACAAAAAGCGTGAGGACAAAAGCATCAAGTTTCCAATCCCATCTAGGGTGTTGAGAACAGTGTAGTTCTTGTTGTTACTGTGGAGAACAAGAAATTGTTTCCTGAGTGCATTCATAAAATTAGTCCTCCAAATGACCTGAATGTTGTTCCTTTCAAACCTCTTTTAATTAATGGAAAGAATACTGTGGTAAAGGATGGTGTTACTTTAAGCTGCACCACAGCAGATGCTAATATTTCCTAGTTCTCCGCAATAGTGCCTTAGTTTTGTAAACTTGAATTTTTCAAGGCTGTTTGGCCTTTGGGAGGCGGGAGGATTTACCCACCCACAGGTCTCAGCGTTGGTTCCCTCCCTGCCTATGCTGAGGCTCTTGGAGGCAGGAGGTGTGAGAGCATTTTGCTCACTGAAATACCCACCAAGGCAGGTGCTGCCACCACCACTGTTTGCTTTGGGGTTGGTGCTGGCCACAGGGGTACAGGTTGGAGGGACATTTAAGCAATAGAAAGACAATTCTGCTAAGAGAGCAAGGTAGAAAAACAGGAAATTAAAGACAATGTCTGCAGTCATTTCCTATCCCCTGGCAGAGCATCTGTCACCCACTTCACAAGGCTGTCCCAGGCTAGAGTTACCAGGATCGTGTGGTATGTCAGGGAGTCTGGGCACCAGACTAGGGCAGGACTTTGCGAGTGTCATGGAAGTGTTGCAGTCAGTGTGGCCAATGCTTTGGGTTGCTGTGGGCCAGACCCTGAAGTAGGAGTTGTAGTCCTTGGGAGTACATTATCTAGACTGTTTGTTCGGAATTGAAAGATTGATTTCTGTTACCTGGAAAAAGCTTCAGTTTTGGAAACCAAAATTAAAAATACCTTTATTAAAATAGTTTGGAATGCCCTTAATTTTTATTTTTAGTAACTTAAGCATCGAATAAGATTATTTCCTAGGAAAAAATAGGTGTTTCATGAAATGCAGTTTTTCTGCTAGCATAAATTTTAGTCAATAGATTTCAGACAGTTTAATTTTGAGCATGGCCAGGCCACACGGCATGATATCCCTTATCTTTAGGAAAAGAGTGATTAAAAGTTACTGGAAAGGAACAGGAATAGTTTAACACTTCTTACACCAATAACAAAAAGAGAATCTGATCAATCGTATAGCAGAAAGGATACATGTAATTTTATATGAACGATCTAAAATAAATCACGCTATTTAATGTGAAACTGCCTTTGGATATTTGAAAAAAAAATTTCACTGTACTTGGAATAGTTAAAGGTACAAATGTTACTTTAGACTTATTAGGATACTCTGCTAGACTTTTTTATAGTTTTTATATTTTGCCTGCTGCTGTTCAAGTGAGCACTGATTTGCTGCTTCTCATTTTGATACCAGTCTTCTCCTTAACCCCCCTTAGCTTTTGGAGGCAGAGAAGGGAGCATCTAAATGTCAGTGAGAAAAGGAGACTTCCCTGCTGATGGAAATTTAAAGAAAACCCTGAAAATACAAAAAAAAAAATCTTCAAAAGTCTAGGGGGAAAAAAACAAGCATTACTTCATAGAGAAGGAGTCACTGTATGTGCATATAACTATGTAGAATGGACTACTGTCTTTGCATACATGTACCTATATATTCTGCTATCTACACACATATATTTAAAATACTTTGACTTAAAATCATGCTTCTAAAAAATCTCCTGCTGGCCACACCAGGTGTCCTCTCTGTCACTGCTGCTCCAGGTTCCCAAACTAATGCTCAGCTGCACTGGGCACTTCTACTGCACCCACTAGCTTCTTGACTCTTTTTCACAGTCTCTCTGCTGCCTCTTGCCCTTTCCAGCCACCTGCTGTGAGGAGTTACTACTTTAGTTGTGTGGTTACACCATAGGGGGAGCCTGATATCAGGGGAAAGCAAAGGCCATGCTGGAACTAGATTGAACACAAGGACAGGTGGGCAAGGCAAGCCTCCTAGTCTCGCAGGAGCAATGCATGTTGCAACATGCCCAGAGAAATATTAGGGACTTGCACATCCAGCTGGGCAGGCCCCTTCCCAGACTGAGAAAAGGACATGGAAAACAGGAAAAGGACTGTACATGCTGGGCAACCCAGGGAGGCAGGAGGGTCCCTTCTGTGTCCTGTTCAAAGTGCTGTCCACTTCTTTTGATCACAGAGGTATTGTTCTTGCAGGGGGTGTCTCTTTGTTCCCTTCCTTGGTTGGTCCTTGCAGCGGTAGAGGCTCAGTGGGTGGAGGCAGTGCTGGACATCTCTCTGGAGGGTGGCAGAGCTGGGAGTACAAGGCAGATCCCCAGGGAGCTACCACAGATCTTGGCATTTGCCTGAAGGTGAGAGGAGGACATTGGGGCTTTCTGCATGGGCTTGGGAGTGCCTTGATACTGTTCTGTCTTTTACACTCCCTCCCCTGACCACCAGACCACTTGTCTGATGTTCCTGCCCTGAGGATGCTCATCATCCTTGGGATTTGCAGACTTGTGTTTCCTGGGGAGTGCCTGGGGAAACCAATTGCCCAGGGTTACTGGGATGCTGCCCAGGGAGGGCAGACAGCTGGGTAAATCTGCACCCTGGGCTGCAGCACGGGTAGGGGTGTGTAATAGGGTTGTGCTGCAGTGGGGTGCTTTGATGGGAAAGCTGGAGAGGATGAGTGCACATCACCCACAGGCCATGGATGTGCTTAGAACACAGACCAACCCTGGGGATGGATAGACACTCATGCCACCACATGCCGATGGCTGGGAGACAAGCCAAAGATGATGGAGGGGCAGCACACCAGCGGTTTTCCCCGGGTATGTAGCAAGGGGTCTGCAAACCCCCGTGTTCTGGGGTCATCTCCACGGCTTGGGCGATGCCCCCGCTTTGCCTAGTGGGAGGGGGCTCCTTTCCCAGGCAGTGGCAGGTGCCTTATCCTCTCGCCGGGCTGTTTTCCTCCCTCGGCCGCTGCTCTCCCTCTCCTTGTTGTGCTCCAGCGGCTCTTTTCGCAGCCCTCAAGGTCGAGGACCGTCGGCGGGCAGCCGGGGGGCTGCGCGCAGCCCCGTGTTTTCGGGGGGTGCCCCCGCGCTCAAGGCTGCCGCTGCCTTCCCACGCCCGGCGCAGGTGCCACGGGCCCGGTTCTCACGGCCGGCTCTCACAACAACCCCCGCCGGGCGGGAAGACACGGGGCAGCGGGGGGGAGAACCTGGAGAAGCCAGGGGCGGGCCTGGGTCTCCGCGGTGCCCAATGGCCGCCCGCGCCCGGCCATAAAGGCGGTGGCCGCGGCTCAGCGCTCCCTGTGCCGGCCGGACCCCCGGAGCCGCCCCTCTCTGTCGCCGCCGCCGCCGCCGCCGCTATGGGCCGGCCCCCGCCGCCGCTCCGCCTGCTCCTCGCCCTCCTCAGCATCCTCCTGCCGCCGCTGCTGCCGCTGGCCGGGAGCGCCGCCGGCGTCGGGACCCGCCGCGCCCGTGAGCAAGGACCGAGGGGGGCGGGCCGGGGGCGGCTGGGGAGGTCCCTGTCTCATCCCGAGGGGCTGCGGTGGGTGCCCGTAGCATCAGGGATTGCTTGCTCATCCCCCAGCAATGGGCTATGGGGCGGGATGTCCCTGTTACCGAGAGTGCCACCGTTCTCCCCATTCCCCCGGTGACGTGTCCCTGCTCCGTGTGGCATCCTTCCCATCCTGACAGCATGGGGTCCCTGCGCCCCGAGGAGCCCTGTACCTCTGCCTTCCCTGAGCTGGGATGAGAGGCTGTAGTTCTCCCTCCAGCCCCGCAGGAGTTCCTGGGGTACCCCTGGCTGGGACCAATTCCTTCCCCCCCACGGGGCTGTGCTGGGACACACATGCGGGGAGCTGTAGGACGGGTGTGCAGGGGGATGCCTGGTGCTGCTACCCGCGCTGATCCCGGGTTGGGCGCTCTCTTTCCGCAGCGGCCGCTGGCCCCACGTGCGCTGCCTCACGCCAGGCCACCTGCGCCGCCGGCTGCATCCCCGTTCCCTGGCTCTGCGATGGTGAGCAGCAGTGTCCTGACGGGACCGACGAACAGTGCGGTGAGCGAGGGAACACTGACACCTATCCGCTATCTTGGGGCGGACCTGAGGGCTGCACTGCGTGGGCATCGAGGAGCACTGGTGCTCTGGGGAGTGGTGGGGCAGGGCAGGCCAGAGGCTCTTTGCTGGTTCTGCCTGTGTGGCATCCTGCAGGGACATGTGTGCTCCTTGTGAATGTCTGTGGCACGGGAACATGTCCTGGATGCTATGCTGAGCAAGGCAGACCCCACTTGCCAGAGAGCCCCATTGGGGGCTGCTGTGGGCCAGCCCCTTCGGCAGAGCTGCTCAGGCATTGCCAGCACCTGTCCCGTGCCAGGATGGAGGGGACCCTTATGGTTCTGCCATAGCAATAGGTCCCAGTGACTGTGTGATGTTCCTGCAGAGGTTGCCTGTGGCGGGGACCCCCATGTTTGGCAGTGTGACGATGGTCGGTGTGTTTCTAGCAGCTGGCGCTGCGATGGTGTTGCTGACTGCCTGGATGGCTCTGATGAGCAGGACTGTGGTACGTAGTCTCTACTGGGGGCACCAAGTGGGGGTGGTTAGGGGCACAGAGCAGGGTGGTGAGTGCTGCGCTGTTCCCTCCTTAGTGTGCGGGACAAAGAAGGTGCAGTGTCCTGGGACCCACCACTGTATCCCACACTGGGAGCTGTGCGATCAGCACCAGGACTGCGAGGATGGCTGGGATGAGGAGGGGTGTCCCCAGCAGCCCTGCCTGCCTGGGCAGTGGCAGTGCAGGAACAGGGTGTGCATCATGGCTGAGTGGAAGTGCAATGGGATTGATGACTGTGGCGATTCCTCGGATGAAGATGTCTGCGGTAAGCAAGCACACTAGATGCTCCTCAGTGGGGCAAGACCTGTCCAGGCCATGTGTGAAGTAGGGAGTACTTTGCTTTCCCAGGCCTCAGCTCACCTTGGGATGGTGGCAACCTTCCCAGGAACTGTTGATATTTTGAGGGACCTCCCCATGAGTCTGGGACCTAGGGTTTCCCCTTTGTCCACCTGGTATTGGTCTGCCCTGCTGACGTGAGCTGTGTGTGCCATAGCCACCTGTCCACCTGGCATGGTGCGGTGTGATGAGGGGAAGTGTATCCTGGAGTCCCTGATGTGCAATGAAGAGGCTGACTGCCTGGATGGCACTGATGAGCCCAGCACGTGTGGTGAGTTGGGTATGGCTGCTGGCTGCTGCCCGTGAGGCTGGGGCTGAGGGGAGCCACAGAGCTGTCCTGCCTCATGTCACCCCTTGCTGTGTCCCCACAGATCAGAGCTGCTTTGTACGCAATGGGGGCTGTGCAGAGACATGTGCTGACACACACTGGGGAGTGCAGTGCTCCTGCGGGGCTGGCTGGCTGCTGCAGGCAGATGGGCAGAGCTGTGCTGGTAAGGAAAGATCAGGGTGCGTGTGCTTCAGGCACACGTGGCCTCAGCCACTGAGAGCAGGGTCTCCATGGAGCCAGTGCTTCTGTGGGAACACCTGCCTCTGCCCTGCTCCTGCCTATGTGTCATGTCTGGCCCCACAAAGGCCATATCTAGAAAATGTCCCAGCAGCAGCTGGTGCGTTTTGGGGTAAGGCCCATGTTCTGGTATCTGGGAGCCTGCCTGTGGTCCCTGGGGAGCAGTGGCAATGCTGTCTGGGGCAGCTCCTGTGGCAGGCTCCTGACTGCACCTATCCCTGCAGATGTGGATGAATGCTCCCTGGAGTACAGCCCCTGCAGCCAGCTGTGCAGCAACACCCCAGGCACTTACAGCTGCGCCTGCCTCCAGGGCTATACCCTGCAGCACGGCACTGCCTGTGAAGTGACAGGTAGGGTGAGCTGGGGAGCCCGGGCTGGCTGAGGGGCTGGGCAGTGCACCCAGCTAGCCACGTCCCTGTTCACTGAGTGGCATTCCTCTCACCCCGGCAGACAATGCAACACAGATCCTGGTGGCCGTGGGGCAGGACCTGGCCCTTCTGGATGTACGGACCCAAGCCTACAGGCCTCGGCTCTCCACTAAGACTGAACCCCGTGCCCTGGTGTATGACCAGCTCCGAGAAACCTACTACTGGCTGACGGAGGATGGCGAGCTCCGTGTTCACTCCCTGGGGAAAGGCACACAGCCCCTTTATGCAGGTGGGGAGGAGTGAGGCTGGGTGCTGTAGTGGGGCTGAGATGGGTGCCAAGAGCTGGCCTGCCATCTCAGTCCTGCCTTTCCTATACAGAGTAAGGGGCAACTTGCGTTTGCCTTGCAGCCTGGAGCACGCTGGTATGCCTTAAAACTACTCTGTCTCTGCAGATGCCAGAGAGGTGAACAGCATCTCCCTGGACTGGTTCACAGGGCAGCTGTACTGGGCCAGCAGCCATCCTCCAGCTATCTGTGCAGGGCTGGGCGATGGCCGGGGTTATGTGACAGTGCTGGGGAAAGACATTGCACCAGAGCAGCTGACAGTGCATCCGGCTGCAAGGTGAGGAGTGAATGAGCCAGGGTTGGCCCAGGCTCCTGGGATCGTGATGCTGGTGCTGACTGTGTCCTGCCTGTTGTGGGGCTGGGGCAGTACTGGTATTATGCTGTGAAGTGGTTCCTTGGTGCCTGCCCCTAGGTCACTGTACTGGGTCAACCGTGGGCAGCGAGGCCGGACAGTCATTGCTGCGGCTGGCATGGATGGCTCAAACCGGCGGGAGCTCACAGTGGTGCCCATGGAGGAGCCTGTGGGACTAAGCTTGGACCATGTGGCTGGGAGACTGTACTGGATCAGCGAGTACAAGGAGGTAGGGACAAGGGACAGCAGGGCTCTCCTCCCACAGGGAAATGATGAGATGGGAGTTGGGAGGGTGGCCCTGGTTCCCCTCTGTCTACGTCCAAGGCATGGGAGAGAGCAGGGAGCAGTGCCCAGGTCTGGCCTACATCCCTGGACTGGGAGGTGATGGCATCACCATGAGGCCTGTGGCTGTGGGACATTGCCAGGGCATGGGGATGCCACACGGTCATCATACCTTGCTTTGTCCCCAGTCCATTGAGACACTACGGGTGGATGGCAGTGGGCGCCACTCCTTTCATGCTGTTCTGCGGAGCCACACGGAGCCTCTGGGCCTGGCTGTGTTTGAGAGCCGGTTCTTCTGGACCGATGGCACAGAGCTGGTGTCAGCCACCTGGGCCTCTCCTCAGGAGCACGCAGTGTTGCTCCGCGCCCCTGTCTCAGCTTTCACTGTGGTGCATGCACTGCAGCAGCCTCCCCGTAAGTACTCTGTGGGTGCTGCACCACTGCAGGGCTGGCAGCACCCCCACCACATCCCTGGATGCTGGGGGAGGCTGTGCTAGGTCCTGGAGCTCACTGGGTCCTGCCCAATGGTTTACCTGGTCTTGTGATGAGGGGTTGTGTGGCTGAGACAGAGGGGACATATGAGTCCATGACTCCAAGCTGCCGAGTCCCATGGCTTTGGGTAGAGCTGCGCCCTCCTAACTCATGTGACGTTGCTACCATATCTGCCAGCCCATATCCAGCCCCAGGACAGTCTGTGATTTTGGGGATTGGGAGAGACATTAGAGGGTCACAGTTACCTGAGCTTCTAATGTCCCCTTGCTCCCAGGGGACACTGCTGCATGTGCTCCAGGCCTGTGCAGTCATCTTTGCCTCCTGTCACCTGTGCACCCTCGGGGCTACAAGTGTGCCTGTCCAGAGGGCCTCTTCCTCTTGCCCTCGGGAAAGTGCACAGGTGAGCAGGGTCTATGAGGAGGGTTGGCTCTTTGGGGCAGCTGGGGGAGGGCTGTGGCTTTGGTGGGGGAGGGCTGTGGCTTTGGTGGGGGAGGGCTGTGGCTTTGGTGGGGTAGGCCCAGCATACACCATTGCTGTTACATTTCTGCCTTGGTTCATGCTGGTGGCCCTGTCCAGTACTGCTGGGGCTATGCTCACACATTGCCCTTGTACTCTGCAGAGCTGTCCATCATGTATGCATCAGGAAAGGCCATCTCCCTGGTGCATGTGGGTCCTGGAGCACACAGCAAATGGGTACAGGAGTGGCAGGAGCCCTTCCACCTGCAAGATGTGGACTGGCAGAGGTCAGTGCTCTATGGAACAGATGACCGTGGGATGCTGCTGAGTGTTGTGGGGCACCCTGGCAGAAGAGAGGCCATTGCAACTGGGCAGCCAGGTGAGACCGTATGGGGTGATGGAGGGCATACTCCCCTTCCTGATGCTCCCTGAGGCCTGAGTATGTCCTGGGTGCAGAGCACAGTAGCCTGATGTGGGTCTGTGCCAAGGCAGTAGGCAGCTGTGCCCTGGGTTTAGGGGTTGGGGGTGCCAGGCACAGAAGCAGGGTGATGGGACAGCCCTGTAACTGCTTGCCTGCCTGCTCTTGCCAAGTCTGCTCTGCCCGTGTGGACATCCGCTCGGGGGACCTGTACTGGCTCGCATGTAACCGGAGGGACATCGGGGTGATCCGGACATCTGACATGTTCCCGCGCATCCTGCACCATGCTCGCAGCAGTATCCAGCACCTCTTCTTGGACTGGCAGCGGGGTGCTCTGTACTGGCTAGCCCGTGGGCAGCCCCTGCAGCAGCTGAGCCTGGCTGGGGGTGGTCCGTGGGATGCCTGGAACGAGACATGGCCTGGAGACCTGCCTGCAGCCATGGATAGCAGAGCCTTCAGCGTGCTCTGGAGCTCCACCCTGGGTGAGCCCTGGTGGTGTCTGGAGCAGAGAGCAGAGGTGGTGGATGTAGGCAGGAGTGATCAGCCATGCCCTATGTGCAGCAGGTCCCTGCCTGGGCACTAGGATGCTCATGGGGCAGACTCTTTCCCATGGCCGAGCCCCTGGCCTCAGCCATGAGGTCCCTGCGATAGCTGTGGGTTATGGGGCCACAGGGTGGGCCACGAGGGGTGCCTGTGGGCCCTGGGTCCTACCATCCCTCTGCCTCACAGGCCTGCAGGCGCTGAGTCTGACCAAGCGGCAAGCAGTCACTCTGGCACCCAGCTGGCCCCACGGCCTTGTGGCAGCCTTTGAGCCATACCTGGTGTCGGCAAATGGGACGGCTCTGCTACTGTGGGACCGGAGGACACTGACCCTTGTGCTGTCCATGCCAGCAGCAGGCGTGCAGGGTGTAGTGGCCTTCGTGGGCTCGGAGCTGCAGGCTGGTAAGGGCAGCCATGGCTCTGTGCCTGGCACAGGGGCTGTCTCTGGTGGGGCTGGGTGGCCCATGCTGCTCTGAAGTAGGGCAGGGTGCCTGGCTGCTGGTGCCCATGTGGGGTGCTCTGGAAAGTGCCCAGGGTGTTGGGATGGCACAGCCCCAAATCCCAAATCCTCTGCCAGTGCCACCAAGCAAGGGGTCTGCCCTGCCACTCCCTCCACCTGTGACCACCACTATGAGGACAACCACAAGCACCACTGCTGCTCGTCCCACCACGTCCGCCACAAGATCTATACCAAGCAAGACCACCACTGTGCTCACCACTACTCCTGCACCAACCAGCAAGGCCACCACCAGCAGCCAGTCCACACCAACCACCACCAGCCAGTCCACATCAACAAAAACCACCCCTCTGCCAACCACTGCCACATCAACCAAGACCACCACTGTGCAGCCAACAACCACCAGCACCACCACCACCACTCAAGCTTTGCCAACTAAGGTCATTGTCCCACGGCCAACTACTACCACCCAGCACCCAACCAGTCCTGCACGGGTAGTGCCACCTACCCCACCACTCCCATCCAGCCCTGCTCACCCCCTGACCCCAGTACTTCATCTGTCCTGTCCTCGCACACACGTGTCCTGCCGTGATGGCACTGAGTGTGTGGCTCAGGAGTACCTGTGTGATGGGGAGAAAGACTGTGCAGATGGCTCTGATGAGGATGGGTGTGCCCAGCTCTGCAACACCCCAGGTAGGAGCCATTCTTCAGTCGACTCTCTGCAGTTGGGTCACCCTGTGCCAGGGCTTTTGGCTGCTTCCTGATGGGGAATGGGGCCCTGGAAAAATCTGAGTGTGTCCTGGGCTCTGATGCTTGTCATGTGGCATACTGGTGCCTTCTGAGCTTGGCACTGGACTGGAGATGCTGTCAGAAGGCAACAGGGCTGGTCCCACTGCTCACAGTGACCTAGATGTGGCTGAGCTGAGACTGCCTCAGTCACCTTGCTCAGGACCTAGGCTGCTGGAGATGCGCTGGCTAGGAGGGGCCACTGTAGTGTATGGCCTTTCTGGGTCGCTGGGAGACTAACAGTGTCTGGGCACCCCAGCTGCCTTCTGCAGGCAGTGCAAGGCCCCTTGTGTCCCCAGGGGCCTTCCGTTGCGCGAGCGGAGCCATGTGCGTTGGGGCGGGAGAGCGCTGCGATGGGGTGCCCCAGTGCCCCGATGCCTCGGATGAGACAGGCTGCTGGACCCCCACGCAGGAGTGTGCCCTGCGCTGTGACGCTGCCACCCGCTGCATCCCCAAGAGCTGGCTGTGTGATGGCCATGCTGACTGCCTGGACCACACTGACGAGCAGGGCTGTGGTGAGACTGGGGCTGGACGGGACAGGGGTTTCTGGGGTTACCTGCCCCACTGGTGCATGCACCGGTTTTCCTGTGGGTCCAGGAGCAGGCACTGCCTGGGGCAACCTGCTGAGCAGCTGCAGAGGCCATACCCTGCTCAGTGCCATGTCTCCATTGGTGGGATGGGAATGAGGACAGTGCACCTGCTCAGCCCTGGCCTTGCCCACAGTGCCGAAGGAGTGTGGCCCGGCTGAGTTCCCCTGCCGGAATGGGCAGTGCGTGGCCCTGGCCCTGCACTGCGATGGTGACCACGACTGCCAGGACCACTCAGACGAGGAGGGCTGTGCCGTGCCCCGGCCACTGCTCTGCCGTGCGGGTGAGGTGACGTGTTCCCACAGTGGGGAGTGTGTGCCGGAGGCCTGGCGCTGCGATGGCACTGCCGACTGTGGGGATGGCACAGACGAGCAGGTGAGTGGAGTCGCAGGGACAGCGCTTGTCCCTGCTCGTGCCCAGGAGAGCTGGTAACCCTCTTTACCCTCTGCCTTTGCAGGACTGTCCTTGGGAGGAAGTGCTGTGTGGGGACCAGCAGTGGGGCTGCTCCCATGGCCATGAGTGCATCCCTGATGTCTGGCGCTGCGATGGAGAGACTGACTGCACAGATGGCAGCGATGAAGCTGGCTGTGAGCTACACCCTGATTTTATCCCCTCTGTGTATCACCCGGGGTAGCTGGTGGGTGCCCAGTACAGAGGAAGATGGCTATGTCTGTGCTGAAGTAAAAGGCCCTGTGTGCTGGTTGCCTATTCCCAGCATCTGTGGTGGCTCCAGGCCCCAGCTGTTGTCCATGTATGGCTGGTGGCCTTTGGATTAATACAGCCTGAAGCCAGGCTACTGGCACAGCTCTGGATGTAGCTGCAATGAGCTCTGGGGAGGCTCTAGGAGCCATTAAATCTGCCCCAGATGAGCAAAAGAAGCTGGTGGACGAGGCTTAGGGCAGCCTTCCCCACATGTCTCTGCAGGCCAGCCTGCTCCCTGCCAGAGTCATGAGTACCCCTGTGGGCTGGGGACCTGCCTGAATGCATCCTTGGTGTGTGACAGCCGGCAGGACTGCGCGGATGGCTCAGACGAGGGGGGGAACTGCTCTGTGCCCTGCAAACAGTCCTGCGCTCATCTCTGCTACCCCTCGCCCCAGGGCCCTGTGAGTGCCACCAGCCCTGGGCCAGGGGCTTGCCATGCCATGATGCCCTGGTCCAGCTGCAGGAGGGAGCCTCATGTCCCCAGGGTGGGAAGCTGATGGTCCTTTTCCCCACAGCGGTGCTGGTGTGGCCCAGGCTATCGGCTTGCCGAGGATAGTCTGTTCTGCATGGACATAGACGAGTGCACGGAGTGGGGTGAGGCAGCCTGCAGCCAAACATGCCTCAATGCCCCAGGGTCCTACAGCTGTGGCTGTCTCCCTGGCTACCTGCTGGAGCCCGATGGCCGTGTCTGCAAACTCACTGGTAAGTCATGGGATGGCCAAGCAGTGCTGAGGATCCCTGGCCCCCTAGGGTACACCAGGAGCTGGTGGGTACCTGTCCCCCTGTGCCTGCTGCCCCAGGGAGGCTTCTGGGCCCGTGAATGGCCCTGTCTCCTCTGCCACATTGCCTGCCAGGCCCCACTCAGCTGTGAGCTGATGATTGCCAGCCTACAGCTGGTCAGAAAATCCATCTGCACTATCTGAGAACATCTTATCTGGTAGGGCTGAGTCCCAGTAGGCTCCAGTGCCTGCAAGTGCTTTATTCCCTGCCTGCATGTGTTGAGCCCATGGGGCCACCAGTGCTGAGCAGGGTCTGGGGCGCTCTGTGTTGCCCCAGGACCAGAGCCCGTGTTGCTGGTGGCTGTGCAGTCAGAGGTGTTGTCCTATGGCCTGCGGAGTGGGCGTAAGGAGGTGCTGCTGGCCACCGACAAGGATCGCGTCGTCTTCTCACTCGACTATGACTTGGTGGAGAGGAAAGTCTTCTGGATGGACCTGGCCACAGAGAGCATCCGCTGGCAGGACCTCAACTCGGGCAAGAAAGGCACACTGGTGAAAGGTAGGCTGTGACAGCATGGGGGTAGCAGAGCTGGCCTCTTTGTCACTGGGCAATCTCCAGGTTGAGGTGGCATGCCAGGCTGTGTCACCTTGTGTGGAGAGGTGCTACTTGGGAGCAAGGCTGGGAGGAGCCAGACAGCTTGGGATAGAGAGGATGTGGGCTGGGAGCATCGTGCCAGAGGGCCATGCAGCTGTCACCCCACAGGTGCTGACTCTTGGATGTGTTGCAGGTGTGAGATCAGACTGTATAGCAGTGGACTGGCTTGGGAGGAACCTGTACTGGACAGATGGTGCAGCAGGACAGGTACTGGCCACTCGTTTGGGCACTGCCTGGCAAGGGATACCAGAGTACACTGTGGTGATGGATGGAGACCTGGACCAGCCCCATTCTCTGGTGCTCCAGCCTCTGGCAGGGTAAGTCTGCCACAAGGGGACGTGGAGACCTCCTTACCATCCCTCCCCTGCCCCATTTTCCTCCATGTACTGGGACGATGCTGTGTGTGGTCCATGGGCTGGCACCTCTCTTCCCACTAGGCTGCTGTACTGGTCAGAGGTGGGGAGCCACCCACGGCTGATGGAGTCCACGATGGATGGGAGTCGGCGGCACGTGCTGCTGGCCCAGGGGCTGGGCTGGCCCACAGCATTAGCCCTCGACCTCCCCACCCAGAGGATCTTCTGGCTGGATGAGAAGCTGGGCAGTGTCAGTTCTGCACGTCTGGATGGCACCAGTGTGAAGGTTTGTGGTGGAGCATTGCTGACGGGGCCCTGATGGGGACTGGGGTGGGCACTTACAGCCTCTCTGACAGGTCCTGAAGCTGAACTGGGTCCGGAGCCCCTTCGCAGCGGCCGTGTGTGAGGGACAGATCTACTGGTCGGAGAGGAAGACATGGTCCGTGCAGCAGGTGGACAAGGACAGTGGCAAGAACAGAACCACGCTGCTCAAGCAGCACGGGCAGCCCCATGGCCTCCAGGTACCCACTTGGGGAGCCCCAAACCCTGCTGTGCCAGCTCTGCTGGGTCTCTCAACCTGCACGATCCTGTCGTCCTCTAAGTGTGGAGGCACTGGGAGCTGTACCCCCATCCCGGTGGTCCTTGGGCAGCAGCCCCTGTAGCCACATGTCTCTGGTCCTCTTGGAACATCTCTGCCTCACCATTCTGCCCAGAGCTGGGCTGTGTGTGGGCCTTGGGAGGAGGGCACGGTGTCAGTTGTGCTCAGCTCTGCCGGTGGGTGCTGGCAGGGCTGTGAGCTGAGCCTGCCCTTCTCACAGGTGATGCACCAAGCCCTGCGCCCCACAGCCCCTAACCCCTGTGAGACACGTGGCTGCTCCCACCTGTGCCTGCTGAGCGCCAGGCACACTGGGCAGTGCCGGTGCCCTCCCAGGCTGGTGCTGGCTGCCGATGAGACCACCTGCCTGCCCCTCCGTGATTCGGCCTTTGCTCTCCTGGTGTCACCAGCAGCTGTGGCACAGGTACCATCCTCCAGAGCCAGCCCTAGGGGCTGCTGTCCTAGCTGCTGTCAGGGGAGAAAGGTCCCCATCTTACTGCTGCCTCCTTCCTCCAGGTCTACCTGAAGGACCTGCCTGCAACATCTGGATCCCAAGAGCTTCCCCTGCACCAGGCCCTGCCCTTGGCCAAGGTGGGCCACCTGACAGCCATCGACTATGCAGTGAAAGACAAGAGTTTGTACTTTGCAGAGGTGGGAGGCAACTCCATCGGACTGCTGCGCCTGAAGGACTGGAGACGGTTGTCCTGGAAGAAGGCAGTAGCTGTGGAGGGCACGGTGACATCCCTGGCCTTGGACTGGCTGAGTGGGAACCTGTACTGGATCAGGGGGCAGCCGTCCAGTATCCATGTGGCAGCTCCTGGGGGGCGGTGGACCCTCGCACTACTCAGTGAGGGGCTGCAGGGTGCTGCCTGGCTGGCACTGTGCCCTCGTGCCTCCACTATGTGCTTTATCACAGCAGCTGGCAGCCATGGGCCCGGTGCCACAGTGGAGTGTGCAGCCATGGATGGCACTGGCCGCAGAGCGGTCTGGAGGAGAGCCCGGGCTCCCACTGGCCTCACCTTTGGGGCTGCTGGCACCAGGCTGTACTGGGCAGACCACGGTGAGTGTGGGCTGTGCCAGGGCTCTGCTGGGGGTAGCAGTGGTGCAGGCACTCAGTCCTCCCCAAGGCACAGCCCCACACAGCCCTCCGTGTCTCCACACTGATGTTGCTCCATCTGTGTCCTGCAGAGAGAGGTACCATCAGCAGCGTCGAGCTGGATGGATCCCACTTTCGGGTGGTACGGGAAGGGCTGCATGGTCTCTCACTGTTTGCCATAGGAGAAGGCTTTCTGCTCTGGAGCACGACCTCAACCAATGGTGGGTCTGTTTGCTGTACTTTGTCCAGCTCCTCTTACGGCACTGGGGCACAGGGGTTTCTGCCAGTCCCTGTGGGGTGCAGGCTGCCTCTCTGTGGGGTGAAGGACAGGTTAGGGGACCCCCACCTCCTATCCTGGGCACTCTTATGGGAGGAAGTGGAGCAGTGCTGACCCCATGTGTGTCCAGGATCCAGCAAGATCTGGCACAGCCGGCTGGAGCGGGCTGAGAGGTGGTGGTTCGCAATGGAGAAGGATTTGGTAGCCATGAGGATTTACAGCCAGTTCTCACAGGAAGGTGGGTCTGCAACTGTCCCAGCCCAGGGCATCTGTGGGGTTGAGCCGTGCTCAGTGGTGTCCATGCTAACTCGTGCTGTTTTGGCAGGCACCAATGCCTGTGCAAAGAGCAACGGGGGCTGTGCCCAGCTCTGCCTGCCCAACCCTGCAGGGCGGCAGTGCCGCTGCTCTCACGGTTACCACCTCGTGCGTGGAGCAGCATGTGCACCAGCATTGTCCTGCCCTGCCACGCTCCAGCCCTGCTCTGACCTCCAGAGCTGCATCTCTGGAGAACAGGTCTGTGACGGGCGCTCTGACTGCGCTGACGGCTCCGATGAGTCTGACTGTGAGTGCCTGCCCACAGCCAGGGCGTGCAGCAGTCCTGGCAGGGCACGGGGTAGCCCGGCTAGTCTCCCCCAGTTTGGGAAGGAGGACTTGCCTGGGTCTCTTGCTGATCTACGCTCCTCCCGCCAGGCCCCTCCCAGCAGGTGGGGACGCAAGTCCCCGCAGTGTCACCATCAGGAATGTCCCACGTGGAAGAACAGAAACCAGCCTCACCCGCAACTGCACTGCAGCCTCGGCAGCCCAGCCCCAGCCCACCCGCAGCCCCTGGACCCCGGGAGCACGGAGAGCCCTTCCTGGTACCCCCCAGCACGGAGGAGGTGCTGAGGGCTGTGCCGTGCAGCAGCGAGACGTGCAACCTGCGCGGGGACTGCGCCATCGAGGCCGGGCGAGTGACGTGCCACTGCGCCCTGGGCTATCGTGGCGAGTACTGCGAGGAAGCAGAGGTGCAGCCCCTCGCAGGACCCATCGTCCTGGGCGTGGCCGTTCTCCTCCTGCTCGCTGCTGCTGCTGTGGGGGCCCTGGCCTACATGCGGAGGCGGGACAGGCGGAGGAGGTGAACTCTGGGGTTGGGCTGGGCCAGATATAACTGGGGATAGAGAGGTACCGGGTCTCCTTGCCCAGGGACAGTGTGGTGTCCTGATGCACCCCTGGATTATACAGAAAGCTCGATCACCCCAGCAGGCTATTACCAGGGCTTGTGGCAGGACCTTAGGATCTGCCCCATCTCTAGGAGACAGCCATGCCATTCTTAGTGTATGTTTTTTCCTCCTCAGGACCTCAAGCACTGCTTCCACCCGGGTGCTGACCTTGTACCACCGTGAAAGTGACCCCGAGGAAGAGGATGAGGAGGAGGAGGAAGAGCTTCCCCCCAAGAGTGATACATTTGTGAATGAAGCTTACGATGGGAAAGAGGTGAGTAACAACAGGAGCAGGCCCTGGTAGGGTCACCTCTGCCACCCTGGGGTGCCCCAAGGCCCAGTGCTGGCATAGTGCCCACTCCTGAGGCAAGCTCTGCCCTCCTGCTGGAGGAGAGGGGCAACACCTGGGGTGCCTGGTGTCTGAAAGGGCTGTCCAGCTCCAGTGTGGCTGGAGCCCCTGTGATAAAGTGTGGGGTGGGCTCAGAGAAGCTGGCTCGGACTCACCCCTCACGCACCCATTTGTGATCTCTGCAGGAGCTGCCAGCCCTGCCAAGGAAGGGACCATCTCACCCCAACACTGTATTTTCATAAAGGAATGTTGTGCAGCATCTCTTGTGCCGCTGTCGTTTGTGTGTGGGCTGGGGAGGTTTGCTCTTTCCCGATGTCTAAGCTCTAGGGAACATAAGAGTCCAGAGGAAAAAGGTTTGGGAGGTTTATCAGGAAGTCTCCAATCCCAACACACTCTGAGCCACCTGAATCTGATCCCCTGTTGCAGGATGCATCCTGTACTATCCTATAACCACACTAAGAGCATCATGAGCCACTGTCCCTCTGCAGCAAGGCTTAGCTTGCTGACCATGGTGCTTTGGGCTTGCCTGGGGTGGAAATCTGGCCAAATAGCTCTGCAAGGAAGCTGGCTTTGCTCTTATCATGTTATGCAAGATGTTGAGCGGGATTTTATAGTCCAGTTCTGACCTCCTGACTGTCCCTTACAAACCAGTGAGACCAGTTTTACCACATCATACCAGGCTAATGTTGAATATGCTATTTTGTACTCTGTGTTCCCTTGTTGTTTTTTTTTCTCCCCCTGAAGTGGCTGTGCTCAAGGAAGGAGAAACCTCTACCAGAGCTGATTTTGTCCATGGGGAAAAAGTCCTTTAAGAAGGTGCCATAAAACTTTTACAGACTTTTCCTCCCTGCTTCAGGCAAAGCACAGGGAGGCTGGGTTAGCCATGCCCATTGGCTCTCAGCCAAGCCTGCCTGGCAGAAAGCCCGTAACCATCCCACAGTACAGACCCACTGCTTTGCATTTATTTTGCTGTTTGCACAGTCCTGAGTGGGGCAGAGATGTGGGAGGTGCACCCCTCCCCTATTCTCAGTCCTGAAGGTTGCATGGTGCTAACCTATACCTTGCGTTACATGGGAACAGTGAAGCTGCCTCTGATCAAGCTGCTGTGCAGGTGGAGGAGGATGAGTTAAAAGATGCATGGAGGGACCAGAGCTATGTATAGCCCTCAACCCAGTGTGGATTTGGCACAGTTGTAGGACCTAGAGCACAGCAGGCTTTTGAGGAAGTTGCAGAGATTCAAGCCAGAGATTCCTGAGGTGCCCCAGGAGAAGGGCATGGCTTGTAGGTCAGGAGCCAGCACTGCTCTCAGTGCCAGGCAGGTGGTTGCTGTCCTGGTGCTGGGGCTACAAGTCTGAGTCACAGGGTGGATTGTTCCTCCAGTGCTGTCCATCTCGCTCATCCTTCAGTACATCCCAGGGATTGCTGTAAGCCCCAATGGTGGAGCACAGCCCAGGCTCCAGCACAGGGCTGGGGGACAGTTTGGGGGCCCTGCGCTCCTTGCAGCACTGATGGAAGCTGAGGGCAAGGGCCAGTCCCCCCAGGATCTCCAGACAGCTTCCCAAGTAGCTCAGCACCAAGCTGTAGCCTACAGACAGTGTGCTGCCAGGCAGTGCGGGCAGTGCCCACAGCTCATGGGTGTACCAGGAGGTGGGCACGAGGCTCATCAGCCCCGAAAGAAGCAGCACCAGCCCTGCCACTCCAGCCAGCAGGTGCCGTGGCTCCTCTTGCCAGCAGCGAACCCCCAGGGCAGCCACCACCAAGCCCAGGAGCGTGATCACCAGCGAGGAGGGCATCAGCCCTTGGGCCACCCGCACGGGTACCTCCTCAAAGTAGCCCAGCTCGTCAGCCTGCCCGCAGAGGCGGTCGTGGGTGCTCTGCCGCTCCCTGCATATGTCCCAGATGCCCTGCTCCCAGACGAGGTCCATGGGCTGGTTAGGTACGAGGCTCACCTTCCTCCAGCTGGGTGCCAGGGTACCCGTGAGCGTCAGCAGGAGCCCGCAGGGGCACAGCACCAGTCCCACGATCATCGCCGTCGGCGTCCTCATGCTGGGGAGGCGGGCGAGGCGGGCTCCTGCTTGCCCGAGGGAGCTCCGGGGCTCACTGTGGAGGAGCTGTGCCACCGGTGCCGCAGGGCCGCTCGGGGCAGGCGAGAGGGGGATCCCGCGGCGGGAAGTGTTCCCGCAGCTCCGCACGGCGGGCACGGCCCGCGGAGCCGCCCCAGCCCTGCCCGGGCCGTGGGGAAGTGCCGGCAGGAGGCGGGGCCGGCAGGCGGGGCCGGCCCGGGCAGGGCTGGTCGGCATCTGCCGGGGGGGGCAGCGCCTTCCAGGGACACGGGAGTCCTCGGGGACCACTCCAGCTCCGGCCCCTGTGTCCCCCCGCAGGTGGCGGGGAGGGGACGCGGCCGGCGGTCGGCCGTCCCCGGGCTGATGGGGCGACACAGGACCCTATTACAAGTTCATTAATTGAATATGAGCTTATTTTGCTATCAAATTAATTAATTAATTAATGAAAATAATAATTACGATTAAATGCTAGCAGATCTCACAGTTGGCAGCTGGCCCAGGAGAAGTACCCATCTCCGTGTCTTTCAGGGACGGCTCCTGAGCTTGGCCCTGCTTCTCCCTTTCCAGGCTGCGCTCAGAGGTCACCCGCAGACCCAGCAGCCTGAGCCTCGGCGGGAAAAGTCCCTGGGATGTTCACTGAGACAGGTATGGAAAGTCACCACATTTGAGAAACTCTATGTGGGGATTTGAGCCCCAAAAAGCACTCGGGCCTTTCCAAGTTTCCCTGAATCTCTGCCAGTCACGCTAGGCCCAGAAGAGGGCAGCATCCTCTGTGGATCAATTTGGGATGAGCTGGAGGGCTGGCTGCGTCTATGCTCCTCGGCATCTTTGCACTGCTGGTTCCGTGGCCTTGGCCGTCTGCAGGGCTGGGTGGGTCTCTGCTAGACCAGCTGCTCCTGGATCCCTTCCCCACTCCCCCGTCCAACAGCTATTTCCCGAGTGCCCTGAAGCCCTTTAGCTCTATGGGTGACAGATTTGGGGGATGTATTGTGGAGCTGCTTATCACTGGATCTCAGTCCAGCTGGAAGGCAGGGGTGGGTTGGACTCAGCCAGATGCTCATGTCCCCAGCCGTGTCTGCAGGGCAGCAATGCTGACAGCCAGCTGTGCATAGCTCCAGAACAGGGACATCTAGTTTTGTTGTATGCAGCTAGCAGTTTGCTAAAATCTGGCACTCCTCATCTGAGAAACTAAGCTAGGGGTTGCTGATTCCTTTCCTGTTCCTTTAACTTTTTTAACTTTTACCCCACTCCAGCCACTGACTCTGTGCCAAGACACTCGTTATTACCCTTGGAGCTGTGGGTCCAACCAACAAACCAAATGCTGTCTGCCTGATGTGTTGCCCAAAGCTGCCTTCTGCTGTGGGACCCAGGAACAAGCGCTAAAAGCCTGAAACCTTCTAGTCCTGACTCTTTCAGGAGGCTGCATTTGGACACCTTTCCAGCTGGACACAGAGTGGAGGTTCTCTGTGAGAAGATGTAGTGCTCCCGTGGGAGAGGGAGGCAGAGGGAAAGGGCTGGCAGGGAACTGGGTGGCACGGTGAGCCTGGGTGCCATGGATGAGGACCTGTCAGTGCTCTTTGGCTCCTCCTGAGCTCAGGAGGCCACTCCTTGGATCTGCAGCAGCAAGTAGAAGCTGGGTGCCAGGAGTGTCGCAATTATGCACCGGGGCAGGTTTAACAACCTGGACCTTTCCAATTTATTAATAATGCCCAGGAGGATGCATCTGCCCTTTGAGCTGGTGCCCACGCTCCTGACTGTGGGGCAACGATAAGCAAATTAGGTGATGTGGCCCTGATGTTGGATGACCTGCCCTGAGTAAGCTTGGGGAAGGAAATGGGATTAACAGAGCTGTTTCCCGTTGCCACAAAGTTATAGATTGTTCATTTCTTTCATTTTACTTACTAATGAGGTGGTATGAAAAGCAATTCAAAGCAGTGCCTGGCCCTTTCCAAGCTCTGGGGAAGCATTTAAAGCCATCTGGTCTCAGAGATAAAATGGTCTGGCTGAAACTGCCTTCCTTCCCACATTGCCCTAGCTGCTGAGTGGGAAAAAGCCACCTTACTTGGTGTTTCCTACTTCTCCAAGGCTATGACTTAGTTTTTCCTACATTGTCATAGATAACTCTTCAAGAATGTGATGGAAACTTTATCCAGGCCTGGTCAAGTTGGCTTGCATTTTAATATTATTATTTTTCAACACTCCTTTGCAAATTGGAGGAGCAGCAGAAGGCCTTGAGTTAATTGGAACTGGAAAAGATCCAGGGCAGGATGGTCAGGACTTGAGACTGATTACAAAGGGAAAAAAAAAATTTTTAAATCCATGATGGGCTATTTAGTGTAGCCTCAGATACCCTGCATCATTAAAGGCTGGAAATGCATTCAGGGCAGTATTGCTATGTTCAGCCTGTTCTCTGCCTCCCTAGCTGTCTGCTTCCAGCTACTGGTTGTGACACCTCCCCAGACTGGACACGTACTACTGCCTCTCAGGTGACAGTGGCTCAGTGTAGGATCAGTGTGGATAGGACTCGTGGCTTTTGGGCTACACCATTATCAGACCAGCTGAGCAGTTTGCCTGATACCAGAAATGGCCAAGCTGCAGAACACATTCACACAACACTCTCCAAAGCTTCCTAGTTGATCCATAATCTGATTAGACTTCCACATCCAGCTGAGCTTTCAAAATGTGACTCTGGAGAGAAGAGCTTCCCAGCACAAAGATAGCTCTGCCCCTACACTGCCAGCTGAGATCACGGTACTGAGACTTGCAGGGGGTGGGGATGCATCTTTTCAAGGAGGTTACTGTGGCTCTCTTCCCTTCACAGCTGCAGGAGCAGGATCCTCAGCAGAAGCAGGATCTCTCAGCATCCTGTTTGCTGTGTGGGGAAAAGTTGGGGCCAGGGCTGTTGAAGCCTGCAGCTGGTAATTCCTGTTTACATCCCACTGACCCTGGGGCTTTGCCTGTATTGCATACGGCAAGATCCCCCCCGTTCCACAACACTGCCTGCATATCACAGAAGTTATATTGTACCTGACCACTTCTTGGGTTCAAAGTGAGCTCAGCCCATGCTGGACACGCCGTCAGGTCTGCAGGTATGGCAAATGGGAGCACATGGGCTGTGCCTCCCTGGGATGCCCTATGACCGGCAGGTACCCAGCGGGCACAGCACTTGACCTTGGCTGTATATCCTTCATCCTTGCTCTCACCTTAGGAGAATTTTCTTTGCAGAGCTTGGCAGCCCCCCACGTCCTGCCTGATGTACGAGATGGGAACTGGCTAGGAACACCACCTGGGAGCACTTAGGGGGTTGCAACTTCCTCTGGTCTAGACAGTTATTTAGCTCCACTATCCATCTGTGTTTGCCTTTCAGTTGAAACCCTAAATCCCTGCAGGCTAGGAGCAAAGTAGGATGGCTCAAACAGCCCGTACTGGGTTTTTTAGCATTAGACCTGTTTGTCTAAGCCTGTCCTCAGTCTCCATCCTACAGGAAAGTCTCATTAGACAGGTGTCCGAGTTGAAGGATTTTGTTCTGACCATTCCCTTTTGCTGCTTTTTCTTCTAGCATTTGGTGTGGAGCAGTCTCTAAGAGTGCAAAATGAGGGTTCCCCATTGATGACTCCTTGCTCTGAAGCCATATCCCAGGCAGCATGTGAGTGCAACTGGAACACACTCTGCATTGTGCAAACAGCTGCAGTTGCAAAGGGCTTCTCTCAGCCTGGCTCCCGGATTCCTCCCTGAACACCCACACTGCTGTCTTTGTGCCCACCAGAAGGCCAAGGATGAGCCCCCAGGCAAGACAGGGTCTGTGATCCCCCTTGCTGGCTGAATGTGGAAGAGAGATCTGCACGTACTGCCCAGTGCACAGACAGCAGTGGTGAGCACCTAGAAGCAACTCCATGCCCCAGCAATCCAGCTTTCATGGTGCGACTTCCACAAGCAGATTTATTAGCCTTCCACTTGCCCACTGACCTGCCACTCTCCAGACTGGCCATAGCGGTGAGAGCAACTCCGAGGATGCACTCTCGAGGGGTTATCAGAGAGCAGGGGATGTGTTGGGCATTCAAGGGCTTGCAAGCCCCCATGCTGGCAGGTCTCACTCTGGGGCTTTGACCCAGCAGTGGCTTATCATACTCAGGCCTGTGGCCACAGGAGTTTTGGCTGCTCCCTCTGCTCAAAACTCAGCAAGAAGGAGCTGCAATTTGGGGTCAGTCTCCTGTAACACCTGCAGGGAGCAGTAAATCCATCAGTGAGTGCTGAAGCTATTCCTGTTCTCTTTCTGCAGCCCAGCTGTGACTCTGAACACTATTCAGGCTGGATCCTGGGAATGAGTTGTTGAAAGCCTTATTAGGTGCCCCCCAGGTATTCACTCATGCGTTAAACTCCCTCACTTTCCAAACTGCTGCACTTGGACTTGCCAGATTGCCAAGTGCTGCTTTCTGTTCAGAGAATAATACAAAAAGCATTTTTGCAACTATGTCTATTTTTGTCTGACTCAATCCTGAAATGGTTGAGGGCAGTTTGGACATGAAGCTCTTAGGCTGAGTTTTGGAGGCGCAACCCTTTTCAGACAGGGAGAAGAGAGCAGTTAAAGCTGTGTCTGGCTGTGGAAACTGCATGTCTGTCCAGTTCCTGGGCCACAGATCTTGCAAGCTAAAGGGCAGTGCTAACGCTCGTGGGTGCAGAGCATGTTGCAACTGGCAAGGCGAAAGAAGTGCTTCATGATGGGGTTCATCTAGTTATTGTAAATGTGACTCATCGGCACATTGATCTCCCATTGGGCTGAAAGGCCTGAAACCAAAGTGCAGATGGCTTGTGAATGTACCTTTATGTATTTACTAGAAGCTTGGTCAGCTTTGTGGGCCAAACCACTGGGTGTATGGCCAAGGCAATAGGAGAAAAGACCTGCTTAAACCTTTCCTCTTGAGAAACCCCTGTGTGGGAGACAGCTGTGTGACATGCCTGTTCTGGGGACTAAGAAATCATGAGACTTCTGGTCTATGGGAATTTATTCTAATAGTTTCGGATGGAAGGATAGTTGCATCTTACTTCTGTGTTATTTCATAGATTGATAGAATGCTTTGGGTTGGAAGAAACCTTAAAGGTTATCTAGTTTCAATTCCCCTCCCTTCTGCCATGGGCAGGGACATCTTACACCAGACCAGGTTGCTCAAAGCCCCATCCAACCCACCCTTCAACGCTTTCAGGGATGAGGCATCCACAAGTTCTCTGGGCAACCTGTTCCAGTGACTCACCACCCTCACAGTATAGAATCACAGAATATCCTGAGTTGGAAGGAACCCACAAGGATCATTGGAGTCCAGCTCCCGGCCCTGCACAGGACCTCCCCAAGAATCACATCATGTACCTGAGAGCATTGTCCAAATGCTCCTTAAACTCTGACAGGCTTGGTGCTGTGACTACTTCCTTGCAAATATCTAAACTAAACCTACTCTCTTTCAGTTTAAAGTCATTAGTTCTTGTTCTACCACTCCTTGGACTTGTCAGAAGTCCCTCTCCAGCTTCCTTGTAGGCCCCCTTTAGGTACTGGAAGGCTACTGGGGTCTTCTCTCTCCTCCAGACTAAACAACCCCAACTCTCTCAGACTGTCTTCTTAGGAGAGCTGCTCCAGCCCTCTGATCACCTTCATGACCCTTCTCTGGACTCACTCCAACAGGCCCACATCCCTCTTTTATTTGGGGTCCCAGAGCTGGATGCAGTATTTCAGGTGGGGGTCTTATGAGAGTGGAGGAAATGGGCAGAAGCACCTCCCTCGACCTGATGGCCACACTGCTTTTGATGCAGCCCAGGATATGGTTGGCTTTCTGTGCTGCCAGTGCACATTGACTGGTTATGTCAAGCTTCTTGTCCATCAACACCCCCAAGTCCTTCTCTTCAGGGCTGCTCTCAATCTATTCTCTGCCCAGTCTGTATTGGTGCTTGGGATTGCCCTGACCCAAGTGCAGGACCTTGCACTTGGCCTTATTGAATTTCATGAGGTTTGCACAGCCCCACCTCTCAAGCCTCTGGATGGCATCCCTTCTCTCCAGCCTGTTGACCACACCACACAGCTTGGTGTTGTCAGGGAACTTGCTGAGGGAGCACTTGATCCCACTGTTCATGTCTCCAACAACAATGTTAAACAGCACCAGTCCCAATGCTAACCCCAGAAAAACACCACTCATCACTGATCTCCACTTGGACATTGAACTGTTGACTGTAACTCTTTGAGTGTGACCATCCAGCCAACTCCTTATCCACCAAGTGGTCCCTCTCTCAAATCCATGTCTCTTCAGTGTAGAGACAAGGATGTCATGCAGGACAGTGTCAAATGCTTTGCACAAATCCAGGTAGATGATGTACACCAATGCTCATAAAGGCTACCAAATTTGTCAGGCATGGTTTGCACTTAGTGAAGCTATATTGACTATCAGTAATCATCTCTATATTTTCCATGTCTCTTAGCATAGTTCCCAGGAGAATTTGCTTCATGATCTTACCAACCACCAAGGTGACACTGACATGCTTGTAGTTATCTGGGTCTTCCCATTTCCCTTTTTAAAAAATGCTTCCCCATTTCCAGTCAGTGGGAACTGCATCAGACTGTCATGACTTCTCAGATAAAGGCTTAACCACTTCCTCTGCCAGTTCCCTCAGGAATCACAGATGTATCTCATCAGGTCCCATGGACTTGTGCAGCTTCAGGTGTCTTAGGTGGTCTCAAACCATTTCTTCTCCTACAGCAAGAGGTTCTTCATTCTCCCAGTCCCTGCCTTTGCCTTCTGTGACTTGGGTGGTGTGGCTGGAGCACTTGCCACTGAAGACTGAGGCAAAAAAGTCATTGAGTGCCTCAGCCTTCTCTGTGTCCTGTGTATTCGTCTCCCATTTTCCCTTTTATCACTGATGTAAATGTACAAGCTTTTCTTGCTGCCCTTTACATCCTGGCCAGGTTTAATTCTGTCAGGGCTTTAGCTTTCCTAACCTGATCCCTGGCTGCAGTTTCTCAGTATTCCTTCCAGGCTACCTGTCCTTGCTGCCAAATTTGTATCCTCTCTTTTTGTGTTTGAGTTTGTCCAGGAGCTTCTGGCATTTTTCCCAGCCTTGGACTTCATCGGAATGTATCACTCTTGAGCTTGTAGGGGGTGAGGATATTAAAAGCTTTCTTGGACCCCTCTTCCCTCCAGGGCTCTACAAAGCAGGTACCTGAAGAGGCCAAAGTCAGCTCTCCTGAAATCCAGGGTAGTTAGCTTGCTGTGAACAAACTGTCCAGTTTTGCTCCACAGGAGGATCCTGCCTGCTTTGGGGGAAAGCACAGGAGTATTTCAGGTTAGTTAGAGAAACTTTGCAAATGAAAGGAAAATGCTTTTCTTCTTGGCAAGGTGTCAGATCCATGCAGTACAGCCCGCCTTCAGTGTGCTTGATACCTTCAGCACATATTTTTGAGGCAGTCAGTACATCAGTGGAGACAAAAATAATTTGATCACTAGTAGTGTTCCCCAGAGCTCAGTATTGGGCCCAGTCCTGTTCAATATCTTTATTGATGATCTGGAGGAGAGGATCGAGTGTACCCTCAGTAAGTTCACAGACGACACCGAGTTGGTTGGACACCTCTGCTGGAGAGTAGGAAGGATCTGCAGAGGGATCTGGACAGGCTGAATCCGTGGGCTGAGGCCAATGGTATGAGGTTCAACAAGGCCAAGTGCTAGGCCCTACACTTTGATCACAACAACCCCATGCAGCACTACATGGGAAGAGTGCTTGGAAAGTGGCCCAGCAGAAAAGAACCTGGGGGTGCTGGTCAACAGTGACTGAACATGAGGCAGCAGTGTGCCCAGGTGGCCAAGAAGGCCAGTGGCATTCTGGCTTGTATTAGAGAAAGTGTGGCCAGCAGGACCAGGGCAGTGATTGTCCCCCTGTACTCAGCACTGCTGAGGCCACACCTCGAATGCTGTGTCCAGTTTTGGGCCCCCTCACTGCAAGAAAGACACCGAGGTGCTGGAGCGTGCCCAGAGAAGGACAAGTAAGGTGGTGAAGGGTCTAGAGACTAAGTCCTATGAGGAGCAGCTGAGGGAGCTGGGGGTGTTTAGTCTGGAGAAAAGGAAGCTCAGGGAGATCTCATCACTCTCTACAACTACCTGAAAAGAGGCCGTAGCCAGGTGGGTGTCGGTCTCTTCTCCCAGGTAACCAGAGACAGGACAAGAGGAAATGGCCTCAAGCTGATTCAGGGGAGGTTTAGGTTGGACATTAGGAGGAATTTCTTCACAGAAAGGGTTGTTAAACATTGGAATGGACTGCCCAGGGACGTCATGGAGCCACCATCCCTGGAGGTGTTCAAGAAATAAGTGGATGTGGCACTTAGTGCCATGGTCTATTTAACAAAATAGTGATCAGTTAAAGGTTAGATTGATGATCTCAGAAGTCTTTTCCAATGTAAATGATTCTGTGATTTTGGTGTGGAAAGGCCAGTGAAATCACCAGCTGCAGAGAATGGGAAGCTTAGGTATAAGCAGAGCAGGATTAGTCTTGTGTACCTTGTGCCTTCCCTTTTATACCAAGGTAAAAAACCCCATCTCTCTAGACTTGTGTCCTGCAGTTCTGCCAGCATCTGCTTCTTTCTAGCCTTGTGTCCCCTTGGGGAAGACAACAGGTAACCCCTGCAGTCCCAAAGTGGCGTGTGCTGCCTGGATCTGCCATTGGAATGTTCAAACATGTATTCTTGGCCTAAAAGCCGCTGACCTATGGGCTGAAGCAAGGAGTGAGTCTGTGAAGGGGAATATCATTGTTTGCCATGGTTCCTATCCTCTCATAATAAAAATTCAGTAGGTAAACTGCATCACTGTTAGCTCTTTCTGGAGTACTTTTGCTGCTGAATTTCAAAGGTTGCTATTAAATCATCAGGGTGAGAAAGTTCTTTATGAAATGTCACAGAAGTCCTGTCCTCCCTTTTCCTAAAATGACAGGCTGCTTCAAAGCTCTGAGAGACTGTTTGACTTCCAGAAGGATGCCCAGTGTGCCACATCCTGTATGAACTGCCTGGCAGGATTTGCTGCTTGCATGAGGTACAGGATTTCCTGCTGCTTGGTCCTTGGAATGTATGCAGAGGGCCCTCACCCAGAGTCTGGAGGGCTTAATACTGGTGACAGTGGGAATCTGTCATATGGGTGGGTGGGGTTTTGGGCACCTGAGAAAGTATGGAGGGCTGCAGGATGGTGGTCATGCCTCCAGGATGGCATGGCCTGATCATTCTTGCCCTGGGAGATAGGAGAGGTTCCTACTGGTGGTATGGGCCTCCCTCCCAGGGCAGGCATAAGCTGTGGGCCACAGGAAAACTTGGTACCCAACACTATTCCCAGCCTGGCGCAGTCTCATTAAGGCTAAGCTATAAAGAGAGCAGATGGCCCTGACTAGCTGCCTGTCCCCTTCACCTTTGCCTCCCCAGCCACTTGTGCAGGAAGGAGAGGGCAGGCAGACACAGCAGTCATGGGCAGGGTAAAGCTAGGATGAACTGTCTCCATCTCCTAAGTATGAATCCCTCTGTAGCACTGATTTGGTCCCTGACACTTATTCAGTGGTGAGAACAGAGTTGCAAACATCTCTGTGGTATATCCTCCTCTCCACCAAGGGAGGAAGGCTTGCTTCCAGCATGTTCCCCAGCCTGGTTTGTAGCTTATGCCATCCCATGTCCCATTCTTTCCTTGGGGTTGATTGATCCAATTGCAAAGCATTTTACACCTGACTTGAATTGAATTTCCTCTGACATGTCAAATCCTGTCTTTGCCAGGTCTTTAAGGTCATCTGATGAATCTACTTTTTGGCATTCCTCTGGGCTCATTTTCTTTAACATAATGCACAATATTTCTAAGAGAGTGTGCAGTGACTTCTAACCCACAGTATGGAAGCTGGGACCATTTTCCTGCTGTTCCTTTCTATGTATATCTTTCTAGTTGGACCGTAAGCCATGAATAGCTCTTGTCATCAGATCAAGGTGCTTTATTTTCTCTAATTTTACATCTATCTTTCATCTAGATGATATTTCTATTCCTGACAAGAAATCTTAATGGGATAACACAAAGTCCTTTATGGAGGTCAAAATTATCACATCTGCTTCTTCCCCTTTATCTGCCAGATCTTTGAGAGAGAAAATATAAATGGTTTGATATAAAACTGTTCTTAAAAAATCACAGTCGTTCACTTCTCAGTCCCCGTATTAGCCCCTTGGAGCCTCTGAATTAATCCTTTGTGCAGGTCGATTTTCCAAACACTGAAGTATGGATCTATAACTTGACTTCAAGCCTATTAAACAGGATGCTGTGCTCATTCTGTGCCATTTCCTTGGTTCCGTTCCAGCAGTTCTTGGAGAGCGTGTCTTGGGAACTGGAGTCAGCTCCTCCTCTGATAATGAGTGTTGCTGTAGCTCATACACATTTCACCTAGCTGAAAGTTTGTGAACCTCTTCTTTCGCAATCCTGGCCCATTTCCCGACCCCTTTTCTGTTCATCCTTATGGCTAAGTGCCAGGGCAAGTGTTTGGTTGTAGGTACCTAAGAGAGAGACTGCAAAGTCTAAGCTAGTTATCTTTTTATTTTGGTGGTTTGTGCAGGGTAATTGATCCCTTCAGTGAGATATTTACCTCTAGATTCAGCTTTTACGTGAAAGCTAAATGCATGAAAGGCAGCATAGCCATCCGTTTCTTCCATTTGCTTCCCTCAAATGAATGACAGCGATGGTCTCACCCACCTCTTGGTCCTTCCTCTTCACCCTCTCAGTGTTGTTTCTCATGTCCATCAATAGCTTTTCAGCACATAAGCCATCTCCTCTCTGGAAGCAATCACTGGCAAGGCAAACACTGGGCACAGAGCTAGCTGGTTCAGTCTAAGGCCACCTGCAAACATTAACTTTGCTAATTCTCAGATCTTTCCTCTGCTCTGCTCTTTTCCTCTGCTGTAGCTTTTATAAAAAGCTACTTGCAAGGAATTACTACTGCAGCATGGGGATTTTAGTCTGGACATTAGGAAAAAAATGTCCAAGAGGAGAGGCAGCCCTGGGACAGATTCTCAGAGCAGTGGTGGCTTGCCACTCTTGGGGGTTTCACAGTGTTGGTTAGACAAAGCTGTCTGGCCTGCATCAGCCTTGGCAGCAGACTTGTTCCAAGAGGGAAGTTGGACCCCAGAGACTGTGGAGGGCAGACAGTGCTGCCATGGGTCTGCAAAAGAAAATATTCAGTACATACCAAAGCTGGGTTATTCTCTCACATCAGGAGCACATTTGCATTGCACTTGGACACAGCAGTCCTTTCTTTCTGCAGAGTGGCCCCATGTTACTCACATGTGCAATGACAACGCAGCGCATACAGAAGAGCTGACCTTGCATTCCCCCCTCAGGCCTGCCACTGCATTTGAAACAGCCTTACTGAAATGTCTGAACTTGCAAGCTTGTTGCTGAGCTGCCTGAGCATCAGAATCTGGGAATTAACAGCTAGGGCTAGTAATGCTTGCATCCTTTCCCATGGCCAGGACTGCCTGAGTGCCCTGGGAGCTGGTGCCTGTTCCATTGTTTTGCTGTCTTTGCTACTGCAGCAATAATTAGGATGAGGTATAATTACACAGTTTGCTCTGGGTCATATGCAAGCTGCATTGCAAAGTCCCCTGTGTTTTCTGCTCCTTTTCATTCTGTGACAAATGCCTGACCTCTGGTTTAAAGTGAGAAGCTAGTGGTGATGTAGGTATGAGCTGGCACAGAGCTCTGTGCTGCTTTCTTCATCCTAGAGACTTTTCATCTGTCCTCTCTGAAATAACCTGTGGGTACTCAAGATGTCAAATACTCTTGGCAGTTGTAGAGGCAAACAAATTATTGTAGTTTAAGCACCTGGTGGAGAAATCATGACCAAAGAGTCTGGAGATATGTCCTGGAGGTCAGCAGGAGATGAAAGAAAAGGTACTCCCATCTTTTGGAGATACCCAGAATCATCAAGGAAGCACTACTGAGAACTAGCACAGAGGACTCACTGGACATGTTTTGGAGGTTTGGCAAAAGGTGTCACATACAGATGGCTCAGACTGGCTCTTCTACCCTTTCACACCAGCTCCTGCCTTTGGAGGATGGAACAAGGGGCTTGTTCCCAAGGCACAGCCCAAATCTGGCAGCAAAGGAGACCAATTTTTTTCCAGGAAGTCCACTGCAGACCTTGGAAAATCCTGGCAGTTTACAACTTGATCCCTGAATAAACTTGTGCATGTCTTTGCTAACTATCACCAATACTTTTCCCTCAGCCCCTCTGATTCATCCAGACCTACCTTGTTTTGGCATGCCAGCAATGCCTCCGGAGCTGCCCACTTATCAGAAGACAATGAATCACCTAAAACATCCGCTAACTCATTCTGTAGGAGCTCGTCTTACTCATAGCACAAATTCCAGCTCTCAGCTGCTCTGAAATTTTGTACCCACAGCATGTGCAGCCACTCCTGGTCACATTTTGGCCATCTCAATGGGGAACACAGGTCCCACATAGACAGAAGACAAGGTCAGCAGCTGTAAACCTCCCTTGCACAGGGACCAAGGCTTTCTCTTCCATTCATGAAGAGACTGGTACCCATCCCTGATGCTTGTTTTTAGAGAACATTTTTTTTTTCAATTGCAGAGGTTCCCTTTGGTTCTGAGTTTGTCTGCTATTACACCAGAACGAGAATTCCACTTGGTGGCTGGTGCCTCTAGCCCAATAATGTGCCAGCAGGCTTGTCTTAGCACGGTTGACCTTTCAGAGAGATGTTCATCTTGATGTCAGCTACAGCTACAAAGCCAAACAGGAACCAGTTCTGATCCTGCTTTTTTTTCTCTACCTTGGCCAGAGTGGCTCCTAGACTGCTCCATAAATCATTGCCCAGTGATAAAATACCAAGGGGGACTGGGTTTGTCTGATGCTACTCTTGAGAGGTCAAATTTCATCTTAGCAAAAACAGCCCCTGGGAAGGGTGATAGCACAGAAACATACTGTATATCTTTCCACCCCTCCATGCTTTTTTTCTGCACTGCTCCAGGAGCCAGTGTGTACCAACAGCAAGGTACTGTGCCTGTTGCACCTTACAGCCTGGCACAGCACCTTGGCACTTCAGCATTCCTGGCAGTGATCAGACTAGTGTCTCCTGTCCCTGCCCTATTTCATTGCTGGTGGGACTCTTGCCATGCTCTGCATTAGCCTTCCTGGTAATACCCACCCTGGTACAAATGGTATTGCTGCTTATTAACCAGTCTTATCAGCCTTATTCTGACTTGCAGTGCCTTGTCTCATCCCTGCATGCTGTTTCTTGTCAGCTGCCACTTTGTTTAGGCTGTGAATATGTTCCACAGGGGAGCATCAGCAGCCAGGTGCAGTGCTTAGGAGAAAGGAAGAGGAGATGTCTGAGAGACAGTAAGAGAAAAGTTGATAAACCCATGCTTCCCAAAGAGAGCGTGAGCGTTCACCACATTTACAACACAAGAACTAGGATCTAGAAAGTGTTGAATAAAGCTAGTAAGTGACAGTTTCAAAATAAGCAATAAGAGATGATTTTTCCCCCAGCTCAGCGCACAGCTGCAGAATTACTTGCTGTGGGATGTTGCAGAGGGGCTCCTGCAATTTCTAGGGTCTCCAGGGAAAACTGGAGTTATTCATGGAAGGGTCTGTGAATGCTAAATCCAAAGACACCAACTTTTGCCCAAGAAGTCTTCAAGCTTGCTGGAGACCAGGATACTGCCAGATGCCTGTGCTTTTTGGCCACTGCTGAAGACATATTTATGGTTGGGATTATGGAGATATGATTAGGTTAACAGTGGAACTTGATGATCTTAAAGGTCTTTTTCACCCTAAACAATTCTATGACTCTATGGTCTTTGTGCACCCAGGGTGTTCTTAGGTAGGGATGTTATCGTAGGCCCTGGACATGTCAGAACAGTATCATTAAATGGCTGTGTTCCAGGAAATAGAAAGATTTCATCCTCTTGGGCTTGTGGCATAAACCTTTAGGATTTCAAGGAGAAGATCTGTTCAGTATTGCTGTACCTTCTTGTACCTGTATGTTCCTTTGGACTGTATCCTTAGCCATCACACCCCAGAAAGCCTGTAAGGTGTTACAGACCTCAGGTCTCAAGTGGCTTTTTGGAGGTCTACCCTCCAACCAGCCTGGACTACAGCATTTGACCAGTTCACTCTGTCACCTCATCTAGAGTAGTGTCCCTTCACTTTGTGGCTGTCCAGCAGCATCAACCCCAGAAATTGGATGGGGATGTTCAGAAATGTTTCTGTATTCCCTCCAGGTTATCCATCCTTGCTTCTACTCTTTGTAAGCTTCATTTCTGTATCTGGGTTTCGCCAGGAGCTCCTTATTCATCCAGACAGGCCTCCTGGCATTTTTTACCTGGCTACATATTTGTTGGAATGGAGGTCTCTTGAGCTTGGAGGACATGATCCTTGAATATTAACCAGAATTTTGCCTGCCCTGCACCTTACCTCCCCACTTCTCCCCTCCAGGGCCCTATCTCATGAGACTTTTGCAAGCAGATCTTGAAAGAGGCCAAAGTCTGCTCTTCTGAAGTGTGCTTCTCACTCTCCTCCCTCCTCTTGAGATTCTGAACTCCATTATCTCATGGTCACTGAAGCCAAGGCTGCATTTGATCTTCACATCCACAATGAGCCACAACGAGCCCCTCTTGTTGATGAGTATGAGGTTCAGCACAGCAACTCTCATTGTTGGCTCCTTTGTCAATTGGAAGAGGTATTTATGATTGATGCAACTGGGAACCTCCTGGAATGCTCATGTCCTGCTGTATTCTCCCTCCAGCATATATGAGGGTGGTTGAAGTCCCCCATAAGGACACTGGGACCTGTGAACATGAGGCTGCTCCTTTCTGTAGAGAGCTTAATCCAGTTGTTCTTTCTTATCAGGTGGCCTATAGCAGACACCCACTGTAATAACATCACCTTTGCCTGTTCTCCATTTAGTCCTAGTCCATAAGGCCTCTGTGGGTTCCTTATCCATCCCCAGGCAGAGTTCCATGCACTCTACCCACTCTCTCACATTAAAGGCAATTCCCCCTCCTCATCTGCTCATCCTGTCTTTCCTAAAAAGTCCTCTGTTGCAACGCTCTAGTCCTGGGAGTTATCCTACCACAAGACTGCAGCTCTGCAGCTGCACACAGACCGCTGGTTCCCTGTGTTATTCCCCATACTGCATGCATTAGTGCACAGAGAGGCTCCCCAGCACGCTGAGTTCCTGGAGAGGCTTTGGGGGGTTTCTCTACAGCAGTGCCTTGTGGGCAATTCCTTGCTTACATGCAAGTGCTGGCAGTGACCCTGCTTAAGCCCCATTGTTGATTTAGCAATCCCCTCCTGTCACAGCACCCTTTGCTCAGCCACCCCATCTGTCACTCCCTCACAGGGCTGCTGACTACTTTCTCTCTTTCTCCTAGTTCCGAAAATGGCTTTGAGCACACAGAAGCTCTGACGTTTCCTCACAGCCCTGCCCGTGCTCATGGGTGTGTCCTTCAGTGTGCCCATTAGCTAATTGAGTTTCCATGTTTTCTTAATTGCACTGAGGACAGTTTGCACTCGGTTGTCTCCATTCTCCTGTGAGGTGCTACTGACTGCAACCTTCTAGGAGCAGCATGCTTCCAGAAAGCAGATGCACCTTCCTGCAACACTGAGAGCACAAACTGAGCAGAAGAAGATTCTTACTTAGCCCAGGCACTTAGCAGATATATTTCTAGGGCTGGTGACTCCTGCTGAAGGCTAAGTGGCTGATGACTGCACTTAATTTCACCTGCTGCAGGTAAGATGATGCCTCTGTTCGTTCTCAGAGCAAATTCTGGTCAAAGGTTGATACATGTGCCTTAGTCACTTCCTAGTTAACCTGGAGAGCTGTCCTTTTGAAAATGTCCTAGGAGACATGTCTGACAAATCTCTGGCAAATACAGTTTAGCTCTGAAATCCTCTGATTTTCCTCTAAATAAGCCCCCTTTGGCGATTTCTCAGGTTATATGCGGCCTAGGGTGGGATGTTCTCTGCACTTGCTCCCTGGCAGCTGGGCTGAGTGCTTCAGCTGCTCTTCTCTAAGTAACCGCAAATGCTCAGGGTGTGTCAGCACAAATGCTAGTTCTGCTAAGTGAAGAGGTTGCTGAATAGAAATCTGGTTCTGAATGTATCCCTGGGAAGGAAAACAGTCTCTTTTGGAGTGAGAAGTGACCCCGAAGTTGATACCAGGTTGATCCCTCTCACTGGTAGCTCCAGACTCCAAATGACCTTCAAAAATGTTACCACCTTCAACCCTGTGCAGGTCTGTTGCACTTTGGGGTCCTCTCTGGCTTGTCTCTTCAGGGCAATAGAGATCAGCTGCCCTGAACTCCCCCAGACATTCCCCCTGCAGCCATTGGGGCTGCCTTGCGACAATGTCAAAAGATTCCTTTCTTCCAAATCCTGAGGGCTGCTGTCCCTGTCCTCCATGGCCTCCTGCCTATGCACTTTCCAGCCTGAGCAAGCATATGTGCCTACAGCAGTGTTCCTCAGACTTTCGGTTTGTCTCTCTCCCTTTTTCCGTCCTTTTTCCACCCTCACTTGAGTCAGGCCACTCTGTTTTGGAGACCAGATCTTGGCCCTTGCTCCCTGCCAGCCCTGTGTGCTGGCACTGCCCATGGTTGTGACTTATTTCCATGCTAGGGAGAGGGGCTGTTGCTGTGATTTGCTCTTTAACTTTTCAAGAAAGATATTCCTGCCTTTCTTTACAGTGGCCCAGGAGGCAAATTACTTTGGTGCATCACATAATTTGCAGAGAAAACACTGCAGTATCCCCAGGTGTTTTACTAACTAAAACCACCCTACACTCTTCTCACTGGCTTTACCCTCCCTTTCTTGATGGCTATAGGATATGCAGGGTTGCAGCCTGTACTTTCCCAACATCCTTCCAGCAGCCCTGGTTTGTCAGATAAATGGGAATGAATGGTCTGGGAAGGAGCTTTGAGAGCTTCTCAGTACCAACACAGATCTTCCCTACTTGGAACAAGGTGGTTTTGGTTTTTGTGCTGCCCACAGTGTGGAGACAGAGACAATTCAAGATCACCAGGAGCTGCCAGCTGCCCTGTGGCAGGATGCTTGGAGGTGCGGTGCTCAATGTCTTTCTTAGGCCTTAGTGTTCCCAGGCTGAGTACGACCATCTCCAGGGCTGGAGCATTTCCCTGTAGGAAGGCAGTACTGTGCCATTTGCAAGTCTGGAGAGGCCCAAGGACCCAAGGAACACCAAAAGGCAGCAAAGCTGAGGGATATTTGCTGGCTCATGGAGGTTTCTAAAACCTCTCCTGATTCTGCTGTTGCTTCCTGTTCACTCACCTCCTATCCCCACTTTCTGGCACAGTGGTTTTGTTTCCCTTTTGTTTCCTGGCTGTAGAGAAGTCCTTGTGTACAATCAGCATCTCTTTCTGTTTGGACTAACCCAAGCTAGTCTGTCTTGCCTTATTTTTATGCTATTCCTATTAACACATGTACCCTGGGGCATGGAGAAATCTCCCTTGTTTTCCAGCCCTTGAGGTCACAACCAGGGGCAGACCATCAGTCCCAGGGCTATTATAACCAGTGCAATATAACCAGTGGTCAGGGAAATTTCTTCCACAGCAGTATGTGCAGATGGGGACAAGGTCACAGCACTCCTTGGGTATCCTGTAGGTACACACAGCTCCAGTCCTCCCAGGCCTTTCCATATGGTCCAGCTGGACCAAGCCCCAGCAGGGAGGGATGGCGAGAGCTGGCATGTTCCTCTGCTGGTGCTTATCCTTTGAGGGAATTGTGTTTGGAGGCTTCCTGCCTTCTCTGAGTCATGTCAAAATCAGTCCCAAATATTCTCTTTGAAGCTCTTCACACAGCGCTGGAGCGATCTTGCCTTCAAAGCAGTTGCTGGAGACAGGCAGGCTGCTTAAAAGGCACTTGAGTGCTCTCACATCATGTGCAGGCTGTATTAAAATTTTACCGTGCTGTTTCGCACCTCAGATGAATCAGAGTCGCTCCTGAAAAGCATCGGGGGCTAGAGGGGGAGGGTGGGATGTGTGAAAGGAAGGGGCTTTTGAAAGGGATTATTAATGCACAGAGATGTTTTGGTGTCTGAAAGAGGCCCTGAATGGCAGCTCTGTGCTTTTTTTCTCTGTGCTCATTAACAGTGAAGGGTGTAACTGCTGAAGAGCTGAACAGAGAGAGGGGAGGACATGGCTGCTGCTCAGGCAGGGATGAGCAGGGGAGAGAACGTGGGAACAGAGGGAGGTGGGTGCTGGCTGTCTCCCTGAGAGGCAGTTTCAGGTTACGAGTTCAATGGCTGCCTCCCTCTGGGACGCTGCAATACGGCAAGTCGTTTCTTGATGTGCAAACAATTAAAAAGAGGGTGTGTGTATGTGTGTGTGGAAGATGGAGAAAGCAAACACCTCCTCTGGGATCTGGCTGTCTCTGCAGCTGCTCACCTAAGGCACCTCTTGCGGGGGGGTTTCACACAAGAAAAATTGCCAGGGGCATCAGGTTACTTGCAGGATGGAGTTTGGAAGTGTAAGAGATCTGCCTTGAACCTCAGGGCATAAAGGGTATTTCTCACTCTTGTATATGGGCATAGAGTGGGTCTCTGGGGTCATACCAGGGTTTACAGTTGTCCTTTTGCTGATCCTCAAGGATGCTCCACAATACTGGAGAAAGGGCTATGGGGGGAGACAAGAGGGCAGGGGTGCCTTTATTCCTCTCCTAGCAGCATCCTTGGGCACAGGGAGCACATTTCCTGAGGTGCCCGCCTGTGCTGGGGGAGCAACCAGCTCCCTGAGGGCTCCATTTTCTTCAAGTTTGTCCCTGTCTCATGAGTTTTGCAGGACCTGTTGGGTCCTTCAGCCTTGTTTTCTGGAGAAGGAGTGTTTTCCAGTCCCCAAGGCAAGGAAGTGCATGACTTTGTCTCTTCCTTTTGCTTGAAAATTTCCTGACCCCCTGCATCATCCCAGCCGTGTGGCAAATAGTCCGCTCAAAGCCACTTGCCCATCTGCAGGCTCACCTAGCCAGGCCTCCTGGGCAGGTGGAGAGGCCAGGAGAAGAGGCAGACATTGGCTGATGGGGTGGGAAGACTCCTCCTTCCAGCTCTCTGGAGGTGCTGGTGAGGAGTGAGCAGCTGGACTGGCGCGTGTTCCCGTCCCAACCTGTGGGAACTTTTGGCACATAGGGCTGACAGCACTTGATGCCTGCGTGTGCCTGGTGCTGGCACAGAGTCTGCCTTCAGTGGGCAGATCTGTCACAGGGCAGCTGGATGAAGGATGGGAGAAACCCTAGCGCTGCTCCTGACAGAGAAGGATGCTTTTCTAAACTAAGCAGAGGGGGCAATGTCTGCTTTTGGGTTTTTTTTTTTCAATGCTAATTTTCTTTTCTTCTTTGCTTGCATCAGCAAGCCAAGCACCAAAACAAGGGCTCTATATATCCTCTGGGAGTAAAATGCCCCCGTAATCAAGCCCTTTTTTCTTTCTCCTGAAGCTGAAATGTGCCGTTTCCCTTATCTAAAAGAGGGAGGGAAGGCACACACAAGCCTTGTCTGCCCTGCTGCCACTCCCTCTGTCCCGGCTGATTTGTCACTGCCCCTCGACTTGTACTGATGCCTGTCACTCTGCTGACAGCATGAGAGACAAGCACCAGTTTGCCTTGGCCATAAAACTTGCCTTGCAAAGAAAAAAAGCCAGCTCAGGGCTTTTCACTTGGAGAGAAAGAGAGTGAGAAGAATAGACTTGAAAGCAAATTCCCATGTTTTTTTGCTTCGGGTGAGAGCTTTTCCCACGCTCCATTGGAAAGAGTGCAAGGAGCAAATGTTTCCCAGTGCCTGTAAACACCAAACACTGCTGAGGAGCGGGGAAAAAAGCCAGTCTTATTGGAGAGAGGCAGAAATCAGCAGTGTGCTCTCCCGCAGTGCCTTGTGCCTGTGTGTCTGCTCCTTCCATGCCAATGGCTTTTCCAGACCTAGCTATGTTTTGTGATTGTGACAGGAGCATCAGACCCTGGAGTATTCTGATGTGAGGAAAAGTGGTGTTTGCTGCCCCCCACAAAGCTGCTCTACTGCACTGGAGGCTACTTCTTCCACTGTGAGATTCCCAGTTACTGGACTGGGAAGAGGTTGGTGGTTTTATTTCCCAAGCTGACAGCTGGGGAGGTGCTTGACATTTCTTTGTGTTTGCCTGGCCCTGGTCAAGGACCATTACCTTGCTCTGCAAGACTTTTGCCTCTCCCTTCAAGGAAGGCTGGGAAGGCAAGTCTGGTTCGTTGCATCTCTCATGCCAGTTGCTTTACCTTGTTCAAGCCCTGTCCCTCATCACTCTTCCCCAGTCTGGCTCCTGAGTCCTGTCTCCAGAGCCATGAATTGGGTGAAAACTGATCTGAAAAATCAATTAGCATCTTGCCTTTTGGCAGTCATCAGCCCAGATTTCAGGAGTGACCTTTTCCAAAGCACCAGGTGCCTTGGGGCCTCCCCATCCTTTCCAAGTCTGTCTGCTTTCCACAGAGAGCCAGCGTTTAGCAGTCAGTCTCCAGCAGGGCTATGTGAAACCCATCCATGCGTGGGAGAGCTTGCCCATGCAGCTCGCACCCTGGGAACCGGTTCACCAGCTCTGCAAGCAGAGGCCTGTCTGGCAAGGGAGTCTCTGTGTCTCAGCACTTGAGGGGTTATGTGCCTTTAAAACACCCCAAGAGATGAGAGATTTGAGGGTAGTGCTTGGAAATTAGGAACCAACTGAGGGTGGGGATGCTCATCAGGCATCTGTGTGCATTTCATTCAGCTTTGCAAAGAGACTTGTGCGGGGGTACGTTTGGAAGCTGGCGCCCACTGAGCTGTTTAGAGATTTGGGCCCTGCTTCATCCCAAGATGGTTGGAAGTGCTTGGAAGTCTGTCCCAGTAAATGCCCCAGCAGCTTGGTGAGCCTGTTGCTTTTCCCAGCTGGCCAAGCAAAGACCATTCGTGACAACAAAATCTGATTGCATCTGATTGCTGGTCCATCTTAGCATCCTCTCATCAAGGAGAAACCATCCCTTTCACCCCCCTCTCCTTGCCTTTGGTCTTGCCCACAGAAAGCCGTGACTGTATCCTGCATGCACCCGTATCTGCTCCTGCGATCTCCCTTTGTTTAGCTGCCAGCTTTCTGCACCTGCATGCACGCCTGCTCTCCCTCCCCGCTGCGGTTAGTCCTTCCCTCTCCCAGCCCATAGGCAGGAAAGTGGGTTTTAGCCGGGTCCAAGGGGTAAGGGAGTGTTCGGCAATGGCATGCATTCCTACTCCAATGGCAGCCCAGCCGTGGGTGGGACGGGGGGACACACGCAGTGGTTCTTTGTGAATGAAGCACAAGTTGCCCTGTGAATAACCCTCTGGAGGGATCCTGCCCACATCTGTCCCAACGGGAGCTGGAATATCCATGTTTCCTTTGCTAATTGAGCCTGAATTGTATTAACTAATCCCATCCTCAAATACCCCAGCTGTTCAAAGCTTAGTAAGAGCAACTACACAGGCTGGCTGGGAGGTTGTGCTTGTCTCCTGTTGGAGATTACAGAAACAAAGTGTGTGTTAGTTTTGGAGTGGGGTTTTTCTGATTTTTTTTTTGGGGGGGTGGAGGGAGTTGTATTTTTTTTGGCAATCTGTAGCCAACTGCCATAATCACTATCTCCTATTCCACAGAGAATATGCATCATAAAAAAAAAAAGACACCGTCATCAGGTGATGACAGGTGATGTAAAACTAGGGATACAAAGAGTTAATATCTGCTAGATACTGTGTGCTCTTTCTGCCATGGTGCCCACTCCTATGTTTGTTCCTTTTCTTGCATCACTGGGACAGGATAGTTTGGAGCCAATGGCCTGTCTTGCCCTTTCCCAGGGGGGTGCTCCAGGTTATCACCAGACCATGTATCAGCACCACCAAGGCCCTTGGAGTGATGGCAAGAAGCAGATGAGGGCCTTGGCCAGCATAGGCTGCAAGTATTCACCAGCTACACAGGGAAAGGAAGCAAACTGGACAGACCCACTGGAGGGCATTCCCAATCCAAAAGGAACCAGAGCAGCCAGACCACCAGCCCAGAAAAGCCTCTCCTCCAGACACCCTGCTTGAATGGCAGCAGGAGATGCTCTGCCACTGTTTTGCCTTTTAAAGAGAGGCAGAGACTGAATCCTTAAAATCTTACCTATGTTATACTCACTTGCCTGAGCTTTTATAGCCTCTTCTACCACCCAAACTACCTCTAGAGAGAGAAGGGACTGGAGCAGCTGTGGGAGCCCCTGGCCATGGCATACAAAGCCCACTTGTTATCAGCACTGTCATATGCCTTTCTGCCCCCTCCCCCTTCCCAGCTCCACCACAACCACTACATCCCAAATGCACAAGCTGAGCATCCATCAAAAGGGCTATTATCCCACGATTTCTTAACAGCCACTGTTGCTCTTGGGTATGGAGCTCCCCCTTTGACACAGTGCCCCAGCAAAGAAATAGCAGTGCCTGTCTCTGGTTGGCATGCTGATTTGTGGATTGTCACAGCAGCCAGAGTGGGACGGGGGACTGCTGCCTGCACATGGGGTTGGCATTAGTGATTTAGGCCTTTGCTCCAGTCCTACAAGGCAGGCAGGTGCTATGGCGATCATACTTTTGGCCTCCAGGTGTTAGCAGTGATGGTAACTTCCATGGAGGGTGGTTAACAGACCACTTTAAGGCTTCATTATCTACAGCTGATGCTTTTAATCTAACCTTCCCGGACTGGGGCAGAAAAGGGACACATAAACAAAGCCACCAACCTCTGGAGTAGGAAAGGGGTCTGTGATGCACGGAGAGGCAGTTTCCAGGGCTGTGCACATTGACCCAAGGAACTTGTTGACTGGCATCAGGTACTGACATCCCCAGGAGCCTGCTGGAGGACACCCCTTTGCTCTTTCACCCTGCCAGCAGTAGATGCTGGCACTGGTTGCCCTTGGCTCCATCATAGGTGCATTTTTCTTGTTGCATATGAGCAGGCAAACTGGTGGCAGCATAGACAGTGCCACTCCACTTCCACGCAGAAGATCTCCAGCATGGACAAAGTTGGAGTCCTGGCAGCAACAGGCAGATACCCCAGCACATCAGGGACCATGGCCAGGATGAGATCTGTGCACCACAGGTGGAAACTAAGATTTGCTCAATCCCACAGTGTGGACCATAACTGATTAAAGGTATCACATTTTTTCCTGTTGCTGTTTTTTTAAGTCCTGGAGTAAAAGCACTGTTAGCAACAGCAGTCTTGGGAACTGGGCATCTTTGCTGGCCATGAGTGATGCAGATCCCATCTCCAGAGAGCTTTGCTTCTTTTGTCTGCCTACAGAGAAACTCACTGTAGGCTTATGCTTGTTTGTCTTCCTGTTCTCAAGGGGTCACTCTTACAGATGACACTTTGAAAACAAGACTCAGTGATAGTCTCTTCTGTCAGTGAGGGATGGTGCTTGAAGCTCTGGTCAGCCTAAAGTTTCCCTTTGTCCCATCGGGGTTGCTCTGAGCCATGAGCTCTGTTGCTGTGACACTGTTCTGGAAAACAATACGTTGGAAGACATATGGCTGGCCAGATCACAGAATCACAGAATATGCTGAATTGGAAGGGACCTGCAAGGATCATTGAGTTCAACCCCTAACCCTGTACAGGACATGTGGTCATGTCTTAGCAGGCACTGTGTACGGCTTTCCACTCAAGAGGGCTTCTTTTCTGCAAGTTTGTTTGGACATTGAGAAAATACCTAAAGTAGACAATGATGCATACTCTACTGGAGAAACCACATGAGACTTTATAGCCATGCAAAAAGCCATCAAGCTTAGTCTCAGACCTTACAGAATAATTTTTTTATAAAAACTTGAGGTTGTTCAATTTTTCTCTGGACATTAACATGGTGACTTTATTAGGAAAAAAAGAAAAAGCTTTCATTATCCCAAAATCCGAAGACCTCTGCCATGGGAAAGGTTTTCCTACCTGGGGTGACTGTCTCAGGACAATTCACTCAGTCCAGTATTGTTCCAGTGTAAACACAGGATGAATTTTAAATCTAGATTTCCTTCCCTAAGCTGCCTCTGACTCTTCACTAAGAAGGCATACTGAGAAAATTATAGCACTCTTACTGAGAAGAGTAGAGGCTCTTTTTAAGGTTTCAGGTATGAAATTCAGATGCTTGAATTTGAGGAAGTTTACCATCCTCCAGGATTAGCCAGCCATACAACCACAACTTCATCTGGGCTGGTTAGAGCTGGATTATTTCATCCAAGCCTTCTAAAATAGGGAAAATGTCAGAAATTTGGGGCACTCATTTTCCCAGCTCATTTTTCTCTCCTGCAGATGAGATGATCTGTGCTAGAAGAGAGATTTCTATCATGATGAAGGCATTTCTGAGAGATAATTTACTTGTATGAACTGGGTGCACTGACACTAGGATCCTGCATGGAAAAAGACACAGCAAATTGATTGTTAGGGGTTTGTTTGAAAGAAGAAAGGGGAGGTTGTTAAGCAGATGTCTTTGTGGCAATATGGCAAAATAAGTGGAGGAGTTCCCATATTTTCCTGTGCTTTTGCTAAATCTGGGGTCTCTGGATCATTTTAATAACTGATCAAAAGAGAGAGCATGAGCAGACAGCCATAACTGCAGAAGACCAGCCAGCCAGGATGTTTGCAAGCAAAAAGGTTTGCAAGCTGTGCTACTGCCAAAATTCCCTGAAGGAGAAGAATTTACTGGGACGATTGGTTCCTGAGAAGGATTTTTTTTCTTTGATAAGTACTGTGCATATATCCAGTTTCTGGTTTTCTATTTGGGCCTTGGACTCTCCATTATGCAAGCCTATTTGCCTTTTTAATCCACTATTTTCTCCTGAAATGTATAAGACTAGGAATGCTTTGTTGTACTAAAGGAGTGATGACTTAAGCAAGGAACTGAGCTAAGGCCCTGACCCAAGCAGGGGGAGAACTGTTTTGTTTTGGTTTTTCCTAGTTTCTAAGATTTTAGATGCTCAAAATTACACACCACAGAGAACTGCCAGGATAAGAGAAGACAGTCCTTTTCCAGCCTGCCCTAAAGTATTGCTAAGACACTACAGTGCACAAAACCTCATCCTGTTCCCTTTTAATGATGCCCAGTCTCCCACGCCAACAGAGGTTTGGGATTTTCCTGGGATGCTGCCTGCAGTTTTTGCACAGTGGGGTCAAATTCTGATTTCAGTTGCAGCAAACTGTTCTTCCTTCCACAGCATCCCCTTGGGATGAGCTTCATCATGTCCTTGTCTGGCAAGCTTGCCGAGGATGAGTGAACGCTCTGGCTCCCGGTACCTTCTAGCTGGGACCAGCACCATCCTAAAGGCTAGTGTCTGCGTGGGTGCTTGCGCAGGACCCTATAGGGTCTGTGCGGGGATGCTGGATATGTGGGTGGCTGCATCCCCCCGGGGGCTGATACCCACTCGCAAACCCTGAGACGGTGCAGGTCTGCGTGAGCGCAGGGTGGTGGTGACGGTGGCGGGGATGTCGCTGGGAGTCGCGGGTGCCCCTGCGGGGCGCGGGCGCTCTTTGTGCGAGGCGAGGACGCGCGAGGGCCGCGGATCCGCCGCGCCGCTCCCGCCCGGGCCGCTGCCCACGCCGTGCCCCGAGGGCGGGCCGGGGGGCGGAGCGGGGCGGGGCGGCCCCGGCCCACGCGGGGACCCGCTCGCCACTCGCCCGGCGGCGGCGGCCGAGCGGGCGCAGCGCGGAGCCGAGCGCAGCCGCGGGAGGCTGGTGAGCCAGGAGCTGCTGCCGGGGCAGGCACCGGGCCTCCGCCTCCCGGGACAAAGACGGGCTGGGAGGGGTCCTGGCGCCGCCGCTCGGGGCCGGGGCGGCGGGGCTGTGCCGGTGCCCACCGAGCATGCGGGCGGGGAGCGGGGGGCAGGGGGCTGCAGCCGGCCCGGGGCGCGCTCCGGTCTCGACCGGCACCGCCGGGAGCCCCTGGAGGGGCCCTACCCGATAAACTTTCCTCGGTCCCGGTGGACGTCAGGCGCCCCGGAGGAACCGTCTGGCAGACAGAGCTGCTTGGGCTGGGGGTTCGGGGCGTTTTTTGCGCCGAAGCATCGTCGTGCCGCAGCCTGGCATCCCTCTGTCCTAGAGAACAGGTATCCGCTATATCGGGTGCTTGCCGGTGTCCCGAGAGGCGCGGGGGCTCCGGGGATGCCTCAGACCCAGGTCTCGGCTTTCAGCTTGCCCGGAGGCAGCCCCAAGTCCTGGCTTTCGATCCCCTTCTCCCGGCAGATCCCGAGGGCTTTCCCCACGCGGCGCCGCGTGGCTTGGTGCGGGTGGGTCGCGGGTGCGGAGCCGGTACGAGGACACCGGGCCGCCTGCCCGGGGTATGGGCAGCGAGAAATGACGGCTGGTCGGGCTGCAGAGAGGGAACCCCCGGGTTTTAAGTTGGCAGCGCCGAATATTAAATCAGAAGTGAAGAGTTTTTCGTGGCTCCGGTGCTGCTTCCCTCCCTTTGATTTTTCTTTTTTTCTGTCTCATCAGGACACTTGTTCAACTTTGGGTGATGCCGGACACTCAGTGCTCGATCTAAAAGGATGCAAAGAATAGAATATTTTTTTAAAGATGTTTTCCCTGCAAATATTGTTAATCTCGTTGGAAAGTGTTGGAATATGCTTGAGAGTGATTTGCTGTCCTTTGATTAATTCAGACTCTGTGAAGTCCATGGAAAAAGCTGTCTAAAATAGTCTCTTCCCTAAAAAGAGAGAGACATACTGCAATCTGACTTGTGAATCCTACTGATATTTGTCTTTTTTCAGCTTTTTCAAGAAACAGATCCTAATTTATTGGCCTGCCAGACAGAAGGAGTCTGCAGAGACTAATGCTTTACCTGATCAAAGACACCCTTCTTAAAGGTGGCATTTGAATTCAGGTGATGCATGTGGGTCAGTGGCTCTCCCCCCCTTCTCTTTGTCCCACCTAGGCTCTTACTAGTTGTCTTTCTTTATGCCATACAGTGCAGTGGCTGTTGAAGAGGCTGGCCAGGGCATCTCTGAGACCAGAGGCAAGAGTTTTTACTGAAGTGCAAGCTGGTTTAGGGGTGCATGCAACTGCAAAGGTGTCCATAGCTCTGCTGGGGTTCCAGTATGCCTGTGTGGAGGAAGTGCTGAAGGATCAGGCTGGTAAATTTTGCTCATGTGCCTTTGGATTGGGGTACAGAAGTGCTTGTTCACTTGTAGATCCTTGAGGAAGGAGCCTCGGTTTGCCTGGGGGTCAGCTGGCCAGGAGATGACGACCTAAAGTTGGTTAGGTGAGTAAGGACTCTGTGGAGTCACGTGGGGGCACGTTGTGTGCCCTGACATCCATAGCAGCTGGCTGCAATTTTTCTCATCAAGTTGCATTCTCTGATCTTCTCTTCCCTAATCCATTGAGCTTTGTGGGAGTCCTCCTCTGAAGTATCTCCAAAGTTGTTAGTTCCAGGTAGCTATTGGCTGAGTGCAATCAGACCTGGCCAGAAGGGGAGGGGGGGGGCAGAGGAATGCAGGAAGGAATGTCTTGTTCCTGGGGCATTTCCTCCTGGGGAAGGAAGATGGGAAGGAATCCTTGTCTGTAAGTAATCCAAGAGCAAAACGTTTCTCCCCTTGAAGACAATGAATCATTTCAGCAAGCTGACACTGTTATTTGTGGCTCTTGGCAAACCAGATAAGAGCTTTCTGCCAGACACTTGCTCAAATCAGTGCCAGCCCCAGCCCCGCTGATTGCCTTTCTCTGTTGCACTGGGTGGGAGAGAAGCCTTTGTGTACCATGGCAGTAATCACAGTGGCGCTTTTGGGTGAAGGAAGGTTGTTGCTGTGTCCCCTTGGTTACACAGTTGCTGATGCTGGTCCTCTAGGCCTTTTTATTTTCCAGAGAGGATGCCACTTTGGAGAAGGAATTTTTCCTGCCTTGCTCTGCTTGTGTGGCAGTGAACAGCTATTTCCAAGACTCCTTTTCTTTACCCTTGATCTAAACCTTGCATGAGGCTGGTTATACATGCTCATTAAACAGGGAATTAAATCACATAGGAATGCTGCTTGCTTGATGTCTTCTCCATTACAGAGCTATGCTTAGAAGTTGAGGCTTTTCAAGTGATTGTGTGGGCTTTAGCTAAGCTGTGAAAAAAGTCTTGTAAACAATACACCTTTGTGATGAAGGCAGAGTAAGATTAATTATCACCTGTCCTATTAAAAATCTTCCCACTTGGGACTACAGTCAAACTGATCAAACAGTGTTGTGCTTTTCCAGATAACCAGGTGAACTTTGAGTGGCTTGGGAGCAAATGCAAAATGAGCAGCAGAGGACAGTGCAGAAGACGCAGTGGGCTCTCAGTCTGACCCACGAGGATTTGAAGATGTCTGCGTGCAGTGACTTTGTGGAACACGTTTGGAAGCCAGGCTCCTGCAAAAACTGCTTCAACCCAAAGAGTTCCCATCGGCTGCAAACAACCCCAGACACGGGAGCTCGTGGCGTGCTCCCGAATGGAGTTAGGACCAAGCCTGAGAGCCTCGCGTTTGACGACGAAGGTGTAAATACTTCCCCTTTCTCAAAGCCAACAATTGCTGTGAAGCCAACGATGATAAACTCGGATGTTTCTGACGCGTGGGCGGATGTGAATATGAATGCAGATCTGTCACAGGTAATGATTAATCCAGTCAAAGCATGACTTCCCGTTACTTACCTTTTCTCAGGAGTGCTAGGAATAGCTGTTAAAACCGTTTCCTTCTCTTTGTTTTTCCTTCTGGTCTTGACTCAGGTTTTTAAGCCGTATATTGCCTTCTCAAAGTATCTTTGGATGAAGCTGAATGAGCTTTTGCTCACAAGTCATGTGCAAAGGTGCTTAAAATTACATTGTTTCTTTAGGAATTTCCGGATTTTAAATGAGGATGCGGGTTAAAGTTATTTTCCTGGGAAGATTTACGGAAAAGATGTCTCACCTGGTTGCAGTCAGTGCTACCTGGATCCATGGTCTTTGTGGGTGAGGAAGGAAGTGCCCCACCTTCCTACTCCTTGGGCTCCCAACCTTTGCCAGAGCAGTAATGCCCTCTGGGTGTAGCACTGCTCCCTACTTGCAGACTGGCAAGCCCTGTGGTTTGAGTTGCAATCAAGATGGGTGGTGCACTCCTCGCCCTGACCAGCTGATACCAGCACTGCCCCAGCCATGCAGAGTGAAGCATGGTCTGCTGTCCCTCTGCCTGTGGCGTAGGTGTACTCCTATCTCCTCTTGCCCCAGAGGAGAGTCAGGGCTCACCGGCTCTTTCCTTAGCCTCCTGTTGCTATTCCTTTCTTCTGTTTTAGGGGTAAAGGGCACAAGAGTGCAAGCTGCCATCATCGATGGGGTTTGATCTGTACATGCAGATTTGGCCTCAGGCTGAGTTTTGTGCTGTGGGAGCAGGTTTGGCCATCCTGGAATGGGGGTCGCTTCATAGGCATGTGTTACTTTGCCTCTCCTGCTTCTCCCTTGGCAATCAGGATAGATCTCCCTCTGATGAAGAGATTTCAGATACCCTGCCTGCTCCTCACTCCCTACTGCTGAGCATAGCCAAGGATAACCTGTGATAATCTGTGTCTGTGTTCCAGAGTCACACACTCTGGAGCAGTGTGAAGTGAAATGAAAATAAGCAGAGAGAGGTGCAAATACTCCTTCCCTCTCTGAATCTTTAATTGCACGGTGATTCACAGACAGGATGACAGGTTGGACACATTTCTGGCAGCAAACCCACGGAAAGAGAAAGAAGAATGCCTTATTCCACTGCATTGCCATTGTTAGAAATGCAGGGATTGCAAATGGTCCAGGAAATATGACAAGTGTAATATTAGTAGGAAATGTTTGTGGAAGTTATTGGTGGGATGAGCACAGCAAAATGGATGGTGAATGCCAGAGGACTGTTCAGTGGAGGTGGACTTCAGTTTTTGCAGTTTTAGTTTTGTGTTGGTTTCTTTATTTTATTTCTCTTTCATTTTGCATATGCACATCCTGACAGTGCACTTGTCTCTTTGATCTGTGCAGGTCAGCTGGGGCGTGGTTTCTGGCAAGCAGCTCCTTCTGAAATCAGGAGATGCAGAGCGGATCTGCCTTGACAATTTTGGCAACGGTGGTGTGAGAAAGCCCTTCCTTCACAACCTGCCCAGTGACTGCTTGTCTTGCTGTCCTCCTAGCTACTCCATGGTGGGTCTGCGCAGCCTGGAAAGTCGAGTGGAGAAAAATGTTTCCATCCACAGCCTGGTACTTGTGGGTGAGGTGGGCAAGCAGGAGGACAGAGCCAAAGACAAGTTTACCCTGCCTCATCGGGCCCCCTGCCCTAATCCATCTGCACTGGGGGACAGAAGCACCACTAATTCCAGCAGAAACCCTTCTTCCCAAGCCAGAGAAGGAGCCGTGCTCCTTTCAGAGGGTGACTGTGGTCGCATCTCCTCTGGCTTTGAAAGCGAAGGGGGCGAGTACTGTTCAATCACAAACTGCCACAGAGAGCACCCCGTCTCACGGGAGTCGTGTTGCACAGAGGGGAAGGCTGCACGCTGCGAGAAGGAGAGTCACGCTCCCTGCGGATGGAAGCAGCGGGATGCTCCCGAGATTCCTAGGCCAAGTGGTCGGGCAGTCAAGTTCAGCGAAGAGGAGCGCAGAGCTGTGAATGTGGCCTTCTGTATCACAAAAGACCATGGTGATCCTCTCCCCTATGCCCTGTGTCCAGAGAGGAAAAAGCTGTCTCTCCACACTGAGCCTACCGCCCTCCCTGAGAGCACAGGGAGCAGCAGGGCAACTGCCTTTGCTTTGTCCCGGGAGGATGAGGGCTCGCCTCTCCCTGTGGAGCCCTCTGTCACTGGAGGTCCTCAGACTGAGGGTTCGGGCACCCCTCAACAGGCTCTGGTGGAGCCGCAGCGCCCTCGCCTCACCGAGCCAGCCTGCGGTGATCCAATCTATGCCGAGAGCACCAAGAGGAGGAAGGCACAGCTGAAGGCTGTCAGTGGGCAGGCAAAAGCAGAGAAGCTGGCCCACGGCACTGTGAAGGAGCAAGCTGATGGGTCATGGAGGGATGGTGGCTGGGCTTTGGGGGGTGAGAAGGAATATCAGGACTCCACTGGCCAGGTGGCAGCAAAGATAACTGTAATGACAGCGCACACTGAGGATGATCACAAGACAATATTCCTCAGCAGCCCCGACTCAGCAGTAGGAGTTCAGTGGCCGTGTATCAGCCCCACTTCCCACCCCGATTTTGGGATGTCGTCACCTGCCATTGAGCCTGGACAGATTTTTCAAGCATCTGGAAGTGAAAACAGTCCAAGATTTCATCTGGGAGCTCCTGCCAAGACCTCACTTAGTGACAGTCCAGCCATTCCCCCAAAGATGTCCAAAAACAGCCAGCCAGGAAGTGGGGGGAACTGTGTGCTGCCAGTGAGCTCCCATGTGGCAAGGTTTGGTGATGACAACAGCCATGATGGGGCTGGTGTTCAGCTGCTGCCGAGGAGCTGCACTGGTACAGGTGCCTTTGGGGCATCCCCTTCTCCGTGCACCCATGTGAATGGGGTCTCTGTGGAAGAGTCCAACAGAGGCCTGGCAGGCTCATCCTGTGACAGGAGGCAGAAATACTACACCCCAACATGGACCAAGCAGTGCCGAATAGAGGAGGAGGAGGAGCAGGAAGAGGAGCAGGAGCTCTTAACTCACCCATGGGCAGTAGGAGCTGAGAATGGAAAAGCTGGTACTGACCTTGTGGATGATGGCCTGATGCTGGAGAGCCAGGCTGGGATCACCAAATCATCTTCTTTCTCCTTTGATTTCCCTAAAGACAAGAGTAATGGTATGGAGTTTGCACCACCGCCGCCGCCGCCAAAAAAGCAGTCCAGGTACAGCCCCCGTGAGTGTGTGTGTGGTGGTCTTATTAACCATTTGCAATTGGGGGGTTTGCTGAAAGGGTTCATTGACTAGGAGGTGCTTCCTGTTCTTTTTTTCTTCCCTTTCTGTTTGAAGATGGGTTTTCAGGAGCATGGGAGGTGACTGCACAGCTGAAATGCTATATATCTTTTTACTCTGAAGAGCTGTCTGATCTTTGCAAGTCTTGGTTTGAATGTCATGTGCACTTGTAAAAGCCCTTCAGGGCTGCAAGGTATGGCCTTGAGTCCCAATATTCAAGTGAAAACAAGATATGTGCCTGGGAGGGCTGGTGTTTCCCAGGTCAGCTTCATTCTGTCGTGGCGCAGCTCCCTCATGTCAAATAGGATAGAAAATGTGGTGTTGCAGTCTCCTTGTGTAGGTGGAACTGGGCAACTTATCTTAATGCTAATAACCAGGGCCTCCAAAAGCCACATTTTTAGTTCGGCTGTAATGTCTTTTTGCTTTTGAGGTGAACTCTGGAAGCTGCAATTTCACAGAGAGGGCTCCTTGCCTGCAAGCAGGTAATTGGAGCTTGCCCAACATGGACTTATTCTGTGTGGGAGCCACCTGTCTTCAGGCAGCCTTCTGCTCACCACTCTCCTGGAAGTCAGGTTTGCTGGCAGGGCAACAGTAGGCCCCAGAAAACAAATGTGAATGAGGGAGTTCTGTCCATCTGGGAAGGAACTAGCTTTGCTAAGCAATTAAAAAAAAACCAAAAAAACAGGCTTATAATACTTTGTGTGCATTCAGTATCTGCAGCTGTGTGTATCACAAAAAAAAAGGGGGGACAAAAGATGTAATGGGGGGAAGAAAATTTTATTTGCTGTCCATGAATTAGGTTGTCTGAGCATACTGGAGAGGGATACTTTCACCTTCTGCAGATATCCTGTATTTGCTTTATTGTGTGTGTCAATTTTGCTACCTGAAATTGTGCATTGCACAATGGATTTGACTCTGGCTTCTTGATTTAAAAATCAGGAGAAGAAGGGATAGGTGTTTGGAGGAGAACTTACTCTTGGAGTCTGTGGTCGTGCTTCTGTGTAGATATCATAATCTCCAGGTTGAGACTGTGAATTTTCCGTGTGTTTTGGGGTTGGCTAGCCCAGGGAACTAGTGTTTTAAATTGACTAATGGGTGGACAAGTGAGTTTTCTTAAGGAAAAGGAAGAGATGAACAAATGGCTTTAGTTCTTAATGCTGGGCTTCCTGCTATGGTGCTGCATGCTGGCTGGAGTCAGAGGAAAGGAAAGGTCTGCAAGCAAGTGAGCACACAGATGCCACTTGGTGTCTCCTAGCAGCCTGTGTTGTATTTGCCACATGAGGTGTTGTTGAGCCCCAGTGGAGAAGATAAGATGCTGTTGAGCAGTGATCATTTAGGAAACACCGAGTTGCCTTCTGAAAGTCCTCTAGAACCTGATTCCTTTCCCTGCAGAGCAGACAGAGGTGACCGTGCAGGCCAGAAGGGTGCGGGCACTCAAATAGCAGTATCTTCCACTCGCCGTGCTGGGAGCTCCTGCTTATGGAGAAGCAATCATGTAGAGCCCTTTGTCTGTACTGGGGGCAGGGATGCTTCCCTGGCAGTGCTTGGAATCTCCTTTCTGCCTTCATGAGTGCTGGGAGGAGGCAGGGGGCTCCTTGCTGTGTCAGGGTGTCTCCTTGGCGGGGTAACTTGGACCAGCTTTGCTCCAAGCCGGGAGCATGCCCTGCTGTTGCCCTCCTTGTGGTGTTATGACAATCCATCCTGAGGGACGTGGAGCATTTTCTGCTCCTTGGAGAGGCTATTTCCTGCTCCTGGTGTGATCAGGCTGTGCCAATTGTAACAGTTGCTTTTGAGTCATCCTGAAAGCATCTGTATGCTAGAAAGCCTGTGTCAAAGCAGGCAGGGAGACTGAGGTTGGGGAACATGTGACATCTGTGACTAGGATCTCTGGCAGAGTCAAAACCCCTGCCAGGTGGTTGAGGTAGGTGCTGGTTACCCCCTGTGGCTGTAGGGCATGTTGTGCTACAGGTATTTGCTGCCTAAGGGCCTTGATGCCTTTGGCTGAGCCGTGGGGTGCTTTACTTACAAAAGCATATCCCTCCCTCCGGCTACCAAACCCCAGCTCAGCGGCTTCTCAGCCCTGAGGAGTGATCTGATCAGAGGCAGGTTTCGCAAGCTGGGCAAACCTGGATGGTTGCTTTGTTTGCTTGCTTCGAGTGTGCTCTTGTTTTCGTCTCCAGCGTGGGTTCTCTGAGCGTGTCAACGCAGGACCCACGGCGGTGGGAGGGATAGCTGCGTGCACAGCTGGTAAAGTCACCGTGGCAGGATTGTGTTACCTGGGGCAGTCCTTGCTTGCAGCTTTGGGCTATGACATGGCTCTGACCTGGTGCTGGAGGAACATCTCCTCCCTTCCTTCCAGGTTGCAGCCAAATGCCTGAGGAAGGAGAGTCACAAAGGTGACTCCATACTCTCCTAGTGCCGGTCAATCTGTGGACAGGTGTTTGTCCCTAGTGGAAGAACCACTGGTCCTTCTGTTGTGCTTCCATAGTACCTCACAGAGACTGAGTGCCTCAGCACGAGATGTTCCCTGGTGGCACAGCTGCAAAGACTTCTTTGGTGGATGGATAGAGCTAAAGCCAGCATAGATCTGGTTGTGGCACAGGCTTTGGGCTGGGGGCTTAGCAAATCAGGATTCATCTCAGCTGCAGGAAGGTTGTGTAACCATCCTTTTTCGTTCTAGATCTCAAGCTGCAGCAAGATATTTGATTTCATGCTGGAAAATGAAGTCTGTCTGAATTTCCTATTTAAATTTAATTACTTACTTTAAAGAAAACTTGCATGTGTGTTTGAACTAGTTATAAAGCAGAGAAAGAAAAAACAAGTCTGTAGATTTTGTTTTGTTCATCTTGGCTCTAACAATTAATAGGGAAAAAAGTTTTTACAGGGTAAATTCCTGCCAGACACTGAGGAAACTCTGGTTTTGGAGTAAACTGTCTCTGAGGATGGCAGAAGGAGCAATTTTAGAGGGGTTTAAAAGTTGGTACAGAAAAGGAAAATAATGAATTTATGCCTGTTTCATCCTGTATAAAGCTATTCTGGATCTCTTGCAACTGTTCCTTCATACAATCCTCTTGTATGAAAGACTATAGATATTTAATGTTTGCTTGCTCTGAAACACAATGGCAAATGAGTTTTAATTACAAGAGGGAAGAGATTGGAAAGGGAAGATGGTGGCTGGTCCTTTTCCAAAAGCTGGGAAGGTAGTTGGCTAAGGAAAGGGCTCACTAGGGAAACTAGGATCCCCAGGACGTGTATGTTCAATGAAGATTTAAAGGTTCTTTGGTGTGAAATGCTCTAGCGTGGCCTTCAGTTTCTTGGCACAAGGAATGAATCTTTGCTGAAATTTATGTCTCTCTTATGCAGAGGATCAGGCTAAATGATTATTGTAGTTTCTTCTAGCCTGAAAAACCTTGATGGTTAATTTATTTCATGTGGCTCTTAAAGAAAGAAAACGGTGATGCTGCTTTGCATCTCGAGCTGTTGCCTCTTGAACTGTTTTCATCGTAATTAACACCACCTTCAAAAGGCAGTGCTGCAGAGAGCTTCTGAAATTTGCTGAATGCACTTGCTTGGGGTAACAAAGGTGTGTAGCACAGCACTTCCCAACACCTGTCATTGCTGAAAGCAGCCAGGACAAAAGAGCTTGCGGTGTGCCAAGATTGCATGTTACAGTCCTGCTGCCATTGCTTATTGCCAGAGGGAACAGAACACAAGAATGTAACAGTGTTGGGAATTGGATCACCAGGAGAAGAGACAGGTGTTGGGAACTGGATCACCAGGAATAGAGCCAGGTTTGTTCCTCACTGAGGAGGCAGTGCTAGCTGGTGGGACTGTGCTGTGTGTTCCTTGCCAGCAATCAGTCTATGGCAGAGCAGCACTGTACCCGAGGCAGAGTATTCCTCTTTTCTTGCCATTCCTGAGGCACCTGTTTCTCTTTGAAGCTCAGTGTCAGAGTGTAGCCCAGTGACAAAAGCATACTGGCATCATGGAGCCGCTGTGGCAATTACAAATGCAGTTGGAAGTCACAAGGGTCCCAAATTTTGATCCTTTTCTCTGTGATGACGGATGACAGCAGGTACTTACTGTTTAACCTAGGACAAGCCAGATTTATTATTATTAATGTAACAAATTATAATCAATAAATAAGAAACTCTGGATGGCAGCGATTTAAGTACACAATTAATAATTACATAAGTAAATAAAAATAAGAAGGGAGAGTATGGCTCAAGCAGGAGAGAGAATTATGCTCCGGGACAGAGAAGGGATACACCTTTTGGATTCCCCTGGTGGTTTTTGTCTGAAACTAATCAGGAATTTCTCATGCTACTTCTGCCAGTGAATCATCTTTAAAAGGTTGTGATTTATCAGCCAATCTTTTAGGAGAGTTTGTTTCTTTTAAAATGAATGTTGTTCACTCTTCTGTGTGTTTCCTGTCTCACTACTTTAAAAAGTGCAGAGTTGGAAATTGAAATGAGATTTGTTATCTTCTTCACCACATCAGAGTATGCAGTGATTTAAATTTTGACCCATCTACCATCTTAATTCTGCACCCCATCTGAAATTTCCTATGCATCTCCAGGCTCCAAATCCTAGTTTCAACTTAACCTGCTCTACATAAAACTCCTTTGGTACAGGGAGAAGTGGTGTACCCCTCTAAAGAGAGCTAGGAGTGTTTCAAAATCCTGTCTTTGGTTTCTCCACGTTTGCCAGCTGGTAGCAGAAGGATAAGTACAAATCTAAGCTTCAAATGTTGTAAGCTCCTGTATGCTGGGTTTTAATTTCCCTCTGCTTCCAGGGAAAGATGCTGGAAGAAACAACAATGGAGAGAGGAGGAAGATATAATTATTCATATTTCATGATAGACAAGCACATGGTACAATGGTGCTTCCTCTTGTGTAATAATTATGCCCAGCCATATGTTATGTTTGATGCTGTAATGCAGTCTGGCTTTTCTCTCTTCTGTGCATTAGTTCCATCATTTTATTCTGGGAGGGAATGTCTTCTTGACATTATCACCAAACATCTCCTGGACTGCAGATTGGTTTGTGGTGATTTGTGTGTGTTCTCTGCTCTCCTCTCTCTGTTACACTGTCACATGATTTATAAAGCTCAGCATCTCTGTTATCTGTGCAAGTCCTGTTGTCTGTGCTGAGAAGGGGTGACCCACTCCTGCCAGCACAGAAAGGCTGGGAGACTCCTGTGATGGGAGTGCAGAGCCAGCACTCCTTGTGATCAGGTCTCTGCTTCGAGAGAGACATGCCTTGCGGCATCTTCCAGTGCCGCCAACAGGCTGCATGTGTGATGGCTGCTGGAAAGGAGCAAGCGGGAGCCTTGCAGCTCTTATGCCTGAGTGGCCTTCTCCCACTCTCAAAACCTCCTACCCCTTCCACTTGTGGAAGGCAACCAGATCTGCATGTCAAATCTCAGGTAGGAAATTCAAGCTGAAGGTATGTCTAGAGTCCAGAGGTTCCTGGGGCAATATCCCAAGGCATGTGTGTCTGCCGTGGTTAGGGCAGCCATGCTTTGGTGCCCATCTCCACTTTGAGAAGTGCAAGGCATGCAACTGGTGATGCTGGAGTCCTGCAACAACATCAGGTGGGACCCCGATTTGTGAAGAAATGTGAGATTTAACACATGGCTACTGCTTGAATGTGAGTTGTGGGAAAGACAAAGCATGCCCTAGCCAGAGATGCAATGGGGGACATGGGAAATGAGCCGGATCCCTTTTTAATACTATAGAACTCCAGACTCTGGGGTTTAGGGTTTTTTGGTTTGGTTTGGTTTTTTACAAGATTGCTCTTTTCAATCTTGCTTGTTTTAGGCAGGACTGTGGAAAGTCATGTGGAAAGTCAGCTGGATGAAATTGTTTATGATGGGAAAACTGGGGAGTAGTGAACAGGAAAAGTTGCCTGAATATGCCAGTGTGTTGCATGGAGGGTGTTGAGTAATTGAAGTGTATTTAAAGCCACCAGAATAATTTGGAGAGATGGAAATCTGTGAAATCGTTTGTTTTGAGGTTATTAGATTGGGAAGGCTGACTCTTGTGACCTGTTCTTTATGCACAGAAGCATGAAGAAGGCTCTGGTGCTGCTCTTGAAGTTGCTGAGCAGGCATTTCTGAAATGGATATAAATTAACCACTGTTACATCTTTCTGAAGGGGAGTGTAGCCCACAGATGTTTGCAAGGCAGTGACAGGGGTGGAGGGGATGGAAATCCTAATGTTTTCTTCAGATTTAACATGGGTTGATACTCTTTATTTCCAATATCTTTTGGTAAAAAGGGCAAGATGGAGAACAGACACCTCTGACCTTGCACTCACATGTGGTGGAAGGAACACTAGCAAAACAGGGGAAGTTCAGGTTAGCTGTAAATCAGGATCTCACAGGCTGCCACAGTGATGAGCTGATCAGCTCTTGGGTTGGAATTTTACTGAAATGGGAGAGTTTGACCCTAGCAAGTGTTTTCAGTAATTCTTCGGTATAGTGGGCGGTGTTTTGATCTGTGAAGGCTGCAGCCCGGGCTTCAAGCAGCTCCTAGGAAAAGAGGGAGATGTAAAGCAGAGGTATTTCCAGGAGGTATTAGCTGGCCAGGCTGTAACATCTGAAACAAGAGCAGGATGTCGTTTAAGCGGCAAACAATTTCTATTTCGGTGCGCCTATTCAGGAACTGCATTTTACATAAGTCACGGCGGTAGGGAGAGGAAACAGGGCTTGCTGTGTGACTGATTTCACCGCGACATTGAGCCCAGCAAAGGCAGCAACCAGCACGGGTCTGGCAGACGCCGCGTTGCACCCAGGTTGCTTGGAGGAATAGGTGTGGCTGTGTGCGGTGGACCTTGGTCCGCGCCGAGCAAAGTCCCATCTCTCTCTGAGTGCGGGAATGGTAAGGCAGCTCTGTGACTTTGTGTTTAGTGATGGGAAAGGAACAGAAATGCACCAACTTTTCTGTGGGTCTGGGGGGAGGATTGTGTTAGAAAACATCTGTGCAGATCGAGACCAGCTCTCTTGTAAAATCTTCTTCTCTTATGGATTCAAATGCGTCTTTGATTCTTACCAGGTCAGACAGTGCACCCGCATGGGTGTGCGCCCTTGTGTTTTTTCCACCCAAATTACTAAAATTAAACGTGTGAGGAAATTATAGGATAAACTTATAACGTTATAGTAAAAGAAAAAAAAAAAGTATTTAAGTGCAGTTGGTTGCTTTCAACAGCATTAATTGTAACAGACCTAAAATCCTCAACCTTTCTCTTTCTCTCTCCTTCCCTCTCGTTTTTTAAACTGTGTCTTATGTGATACATTGTGAAGTTTTGTAAATCATCCCCAAGAGGCTTGCCGTGGTAAATTCATCACCGGTGCAAGACCAATGTCTCTGCTGGGGTTATACCTGAAGTGGTTTTTAGAGCCTTATTTTCATCAGCCTCTGAGTATTTTTAGACCAAGGCTGCTCAGGCAAATGAGGAAGTCTGGCAGAAGTTTCTTCCGGGCTTCTCATACACTCTGCTCTCCATGTGGTGGTGTGGACACGAGAGTAAGTGCTTTGTCTGGATTGGGAACAAAACATTTCTCAATCTTTAAATGAAAATCTCTCATAGCATCTGCTGTGCTAGGGGGTTTTGGACGAGGAGGGATCCCATGCATGTGAACAGGGTGCCACAAGAAAGTCGTTGTGCATGTCTTTTGTTTGTCTTTCTCAGCAGCTACTCAGCCGTCTGATTAGGAAAGGCGGGATACCTTCCAGCAAGATAGCTGGTGGAAATCCTTTTACTTCTGTCCCAGTCTGCCACTAACCCCTTTATGTTCTTAATCAATGTGTTGAATTTTATCAGCGGATTGGCAGTTTTACTTAAAAAAATGTGTACCGATAACCTTTGTTTGCTGGCTGACAGAGTCTGAACAGTACCAAAGCTAGGAGTGTTTATGGTCTGCTCTGCTGCCTATTTCAACAGTTTCTGTTGTTTATCAATGCAGAAAAAATGAACAAAATGCAGGGGAAATGGTTTTATCTTGGCAAAAAGTCCTGCTTGCCTGAACTTATCACTTAAACTATGACCTGGCAGGTTATAAGCCCAGTTTATGTTTGGCTTATTTATTTTTTTTAAGGTGGAAGCTGCATGGAAAACTGTAGGTCTTACATTAAAAACTGCATGGTAGGTTCTGATTTTGGCAGACTCATGTTTTCTGCAGAATTGCTTCTTCTTTTGTTAAGGTGCCAGTTATTACTGTGATGCACTGTTTGAGACGACAGCGGCCAGGGATGGATGACTCTTCTACTTGTCCCTCCGTCATGAAGGAATTGGGCTCAGACACCCAGCTTCGACCTGCCTTCTGTAAAATGGGAGGAGTGATGCTACTCCCTTCTCATGAGAACTTTATTGAAGGCAAATACTAGTGGCTCCCCACTTCCCAGTGACAGTGGCCAAAATGCGATGTGTTCAAGGACCACACACATGCTAGGCAAAGGAGGTGCAAGCTGGGGCTGAATGCTCTTGGCTTATTGGCTTCCCTTTTCTGGTCAAGCGCAGCCAGTTTGTTCTAGGAGGCTGGCATGGGGACTGTAAGCCTATAACCTGCCCAGAGTCAGTGGGATACAATTCCACAGGTGCTGGAGGAAGAAGAAAAATGCACAGGAATGAGGTGCTCTGGCATGTTAAAAAGCTGCACAGTGTGTGGATAGGCAGAGGCCAAGCTAACACTGCTCTCAGCTTGAGTCTCCATGCACAAGTGCATGCAGGGTATCTTTTGCCATCTTTCTCCTGACTGTTCTCTTTTGCTCTCTCTAGGCACACTCTGAAAATGAACCCAAGTAACGCTGAGTTGGAGAGGGTCAGCAACAGCTCTGCTGAGAGCCTCAGCCCACCTTTCCAGAGCGTCCACGTCAGCTTCACAGCTGGCTCCAGCGACAGCCTTGACTCCGACACACAGACCGGGAGTGATGGGAGTAAGTGACCACTGGGTATGGGAGAGGTAGCTTTGTACCTGAGGCCCACTGCTAGGGCAGCATCCTCAGAGTGGGGATCATGAGGGTCTGATCCCCTAGTTCCCCCGACAACCCTTCACCTTTCACCTTGTAGCTCTCCTCTTGTCTGGATAAAACCTCCATCTGAAAGTGATTGTCCTTGTCCTGCTTATGCTTCATACATTTCACAAGAGCACAAGCAGTACTGCCATAGAAAGTCCTCCACAGCTTTGAGGAGTACCAGAAGGAGTCTTGTACTAGAGGTGATCTCTCCCGTTCATTGTGTTCCCAGTTATTTCTTGAAGGGGAAAAAATCTGCCTGCACTCGTTTAACTGAGATTAAAAAATACTTACTATGAAGTCACTTTTTTCATCAGTGCGTAATTTAGACATGCACTAACATGTTCAGCAGCTCAGAAAGTATTTCCTTAGCAAAAGCAACCTTCGTGTAGTGGAAGTTCTGTCTTTCCAAGAGCAACAATGTGCAGCAATAAAATTAAGAGCCAGAGCTCTGGAAACTCCATTTTTCCACCACTAACTTGGAGTCTGAGAGTAAAACCATGCCAGGAAATTGTACAGGGGTAAGAAAAACTCACATGTGTTGGATCTTTACTTGCTGGGCACAGAAGCGTTTTGCTGTCAAAAATGATGGGGACAAGAGGATTTTTCTGCCTCCGCTAACAGAAGCAACTGTTTAAACCCATCACGGGAAAGATGAGTTTTTAAATGAATACTCAAATGCAATTTTTTTGCTGATGCAAGCATGAAGCTATGCAGTCAATCACTGAGGTGAGCTCAAATTAATTGGCTATGTTGTCAGATGTTAAAATATGAAGTGGAGGGGACCTTTTAAGCCCTTGCCATGCAGAAGGACTCCATGCTGAAGGTGCAGAGCACTGTTAGGAATGTTGTGAAAGGGTTTAATTCATTACTCTCTGCTTGGGGCAGAGCCCAGCAGCACATAAAAAAAAAAGTTAAGGGCAGTTTGGCATCTGTGGGCTTGGCATGTGGACTGGTTGCGAAAGATTCCAGTGCTGATGTTTGTTCCCTAAAACTCTTGCAAGTAAATCTTGTCTCATGAAACAGGGATTCAGCTGCATGTCCTGGCAGAGATGCCTCTGTTGAGCTGCTCTGGGCTGCTTGCTGAAGAATTTTTCTTGGCTGCATGCTCTGTCAAAGCCCCTTGAATAGAAGTGGAAAGAGGTGCCATGCTGAATGATCCCTGCCTGCGGCTTTTTACAGGGTTTTAATGGAGGGAATCTTTCCTGTGGACCTGTTACGGTGTGATGCAGATGTCTGGGTTTTTATTAAAGCTTGAGGCGTGCATCTCAACTGTTGGGCCACATGCTTCTCAGCTGAAACTGGAGAGCAGTCGCTTGCTGGGCAGCTGGGTTTGCAATGTAGGCAGACACCTGGGGCAAGGGTCCAACAGGAGTCAGAGTTCAGCATCCAAGAACTGGGGCAAAAGAGATGTGCTGATTCACATTTCCTACAGAGCTGTTTCTGAGCGTATTGTCAGAAATGGGGGGCTGAAACTGCCTTGCATGGGAAACTCATCTTCTACAGAAGCCAAAATCAGTGCTGCTCATTCCTGAGATATCTCTCAATGATGTTGCTGTGATGGGGTGCATTACAGGAGGTGCCTTGGCAGTGCCATACAGGCACCCTTGGCAGTGGAGGGGAAAAATGAAAACTGACATTGTGCTACCAAACTCTGGTGAGGAGGGACAGGGCCAGATCATGCCAGCATCCACTCTGGTAGCGGAGAACTAGGGGACATGCCCTTACCTCATGTGGTCTCAGGTGGTGCGCAGCTAACAGGGATTCCTGCTATGACACAGCTGGTATGGCTTTGACCCTGCAAGTGACACCCCAGAACAGGCTGTAAACTCAGGAATCTGAGCCCCTGCACTTGGAGGTTGTTCGTGATTGTTGGTGAGTCACTTGGGTTGTGAGGGAGACAAGTGCCTGCTTCAGACTGACGTGAAACTGCCCCAGGGCGTTCCTGTGGAGCAGCCAGAAAGCCACTGTGGGGAAGTGCCTCCTGGCAGCTGAATCCTTACCAACAGCTTTGTGAGGAGGAAGGATGGTTTTTTACCACTCTACAGCTTTAGAAATTGGATTTAAAGAAAGAAATCTGCTAAGCTTGCTTGGAGCTAAACCCCATCATGCACCTTTCAAGGTCTACACTTGCATGCAAGTTGTTAGGAGAGCTCAAGTTTATCAGTAGTCCCACTTGCCATTGAAGTGGCATAGAAAAAGTCTCTTAAATTATTGTATCTCTTCTTTTAATTTCCCCTCCGCTCCTCATGTATTCTGTCTCCATGACCTAAAATTACTGCTCTTTATTTCTATGTCAAATCACTTTTTTCCCCTTTTTTTAATGTCCCACTTTTTCTGTGGCATGTGATTGTATTACCTGTCTCCAGTCTGGCCCAGGCAGGAAAGCAGCTGCTACTGCTGCTCAAAATGAGCCAACCATCCCAACCCAATCCATGTGCAGATGGCATGTGGAGCTGCTTGGGGTTTATTGTTATGTAGTGGGGCCAGCCTGCCCTCTGAGCAAGGAGGTCTGGCAATAAACTGGGAGACAGGCAGGGGCGGAGGCTAGATTTTTTCGGGAGGATGGAAATTGCCAAAATCCCACACCTTGCTCAGTGACCCTTACCCTGTGTGAAGCAGGCAGAAAGGTTCAATATACTTCTTGGGCTGCCCTGGAACAGCCAGAGGGCTGGAGCTGTGTAGCATGAGTCACTCTGTCCTTATCATGCCGTGCTGCTGAAGCACTGGGTGGCAGCTCCCAGGTGAAACAGGCTGTGTTTAAAAGGTTGTCCTTGTGTAGAGTGCTTCATTCCTACCTCCCTGTGGATGACATCACAGTTTAAATATTTACCCTCTACTACCTTTTTACTACTGTATATGCAGTTCATAGGGGAGTGGTTTCGGGGGTGGGTAAGTGCATTTCTAGATGGCTGGTTGCAGCCTGCTTTGCAAACCTGCTGTATTAAGCTGGATTAAATCTCTAACCCCTTCAGTGAAACTTTGCAGTTGTCAATAGTTGAGGACTGGGCACTGGGTTCAGATGTAACCTGGCTTGCTGCTGTGTTTCCAGCCAGGGCCCTGGGGATGTCAGGGATATGGAGAAGGACCTGTGCTTCCTGCCTGCAAGAGCCGCTCATGGCGTCTTCTTGTGTGTTGCTGTCTCCTAGGGCATTCGTCTGAGCCGAACCACTCGCCCCCTCCAGCTGAGAGCCAAGTGTTTCCCCTTGTCCCTTTCCTTCCCGTCTCCAGTGAGGATGGTCCCTCCTCTGCCCCCAGCTGCCCGCCCCCTCTGCCCCAGAAGAAGACAGTGATCAGAACGGTGTCCTCTCCAGATGGCTTTTTTGGGGGACAGGCATCTTCAGGCAAAGCAGCCGGTGCTGCCAGCCCCAGGCTGAATGTCAGCCACTCCGAGAGCAATGTCTGCCTCCGAGAAGAGCCTCCCTTCATCCACCCAGCCAGCCTGGGGGGCCGCCCCGGCGCCTTCTCCTCCTCCGAGTCCCTGGAGAAAGGCTCCAAAGGAAACAGCTATTGGGGCTCAGCCAGTGGTAAGAGCACAGGGGCTTGTGTGCCCAGCAGAAACCTCCAGTCCCTTTCCTCCTCGCAGCTCAGTGTGTCCAGCCAGGTGTCATCGGCCTCCAGCCTCCACAACCTCCTGAGTAACATTGACAGCAAGGAGGGGGTGTACACCAAGCTGGGGGCCCTGTACGCTGAGTCCTTGCGCCGCCTGGTTGCCAAATGTGAGGATTGCTTCATGCGGGAGCAGAAGAACGAGCTGCACTTCAGTGAGAACAACTGGTCACTCTTCAAGCTGACGTGCAACAAGCCCTGTTGTGATTCAGGGGATGCAATATATTACTGTGCCACTTGTTCCAAGGACCCTTCTACTACCTACGCTGTGAAGGTAAGTGCACACCCAGGAGGTATCCAGGCTTACCTCCATCGTCTGGTCTGGGAGGATAAGGCAGAGGGCTGCAGGGTCCAAGGCTGAATGGAAGTCCATAGTAGCTGAGCTGGGACTGAACCTGCAAGCTTATTTTTCCTCCTTTTTGGTGTATGGATTTGAGTGAGTGAGAAGCAGACTTTGCAGTACACCTTTGAAAAGCACCATCGGCACACAATGGCCTGTTTTCTCTGCTTGTATTTCTCACAGGTGAAGTTTGGCAAGCAAAACCACTTCCAACATTGCCACTTTTCCCCTACCACTGGCAAAGGTTAATTTGGAAAAGTAGGTTTCATTGTAACAAATGCCAGTCAGATGCTTATTGCTAAAAGGGCCTGAAACCCAACCAGTTTCTCTCTAAAAACATCTTTGTGCAAATACTCTGTTCTAAACTCAGAGGCATTTGCCTCTGATGACACAAGCTGATGAAAGGCTGTTCAAAAGACAGCGTTTTTTGCTTCTGCCTGCCTTTTAAGTGGAAGGTCTGACCCAGAAACCATGTGAGTGCTTATATGATCCTGAAACTGCAGGCGATGAGATATTGCAGATGCCAATTAAACAATGCAGGGCTGACCCAGACATGCTGTTTAAGGTCAGGTCTGAAATATTTTCCTGTAACTCTAAGGAATACATGTTTGAAATGGAAACTTGAGGTGCAATAGTTCAGCTCTTTGAAACCGGGATAAATAAGCTTATCCAACCTGTTCTATGGACATCCTGCAGATTTTTTTTATTCTTGATCCATGTTACTACTTGAATACAGAGATTTTAATTTCCATTCTGACTCAACACTAGGGACATCTCATTGCTGCTTATTCTTCAGCTTCTTTTCAAAACCTATAGTAATTCCCCAAAAAGCAGTCGGAGATGGATTAAGGAAGGAAAAAAAAAGAAAAAAAATCTCTGCTGAATTGTTTCCATCATTATGAACCCTAAGGGGATGTTTTAGTTAAGTGACAGCTTTAAAGCTGTCACCCCAACAGTATAGTCACCCCAACAGGGGGGCTGTAGGTAACCAGAGTGGAGTTAGATGAGATCTTGTACCAAAACCCCTAGTCCAGCACTCCAAGCTGCAGCTTTTCTTGTATGTTATACCTAAATCCATTGCAACTTTCCTCCTGAAGCCTCAGAACTGCATAGTGAACTGTTGTGTGCCTTTTCAATCTGTGGTTCCTGTGGCACGTGCATACCTCTGCTTTTGCCTGCCACGTTAGGTGGAGTTCAGTGGCTCAGCTCCATGGCTGTAGTGCATGAGTTCTTGCCAAGGCAGAAACAGCACATTTCAAACTCTTTGCAGGACTTCCCCTGTGTCCCTGCCTGTGATGTAGGCTTACTCTGTGCCCTTGGTACACTGCAGAGCATCTTAACAAAGCCAAAACCACTCCAACGAGGCCATACTCTGTGCCAGCATAGTGATGTTTTGTATGTGTTTAGCCATGTGCAGGGATACAGTTCCTGCAATATTCCCGAGTGCCACCATCCTTTTGGTGGCCAAAATAGGGAATGAATAATTGTGAAACATTGCAACTGGATGATTCCTAGCTGCCCCTCCTGGCTTCTGGTATAGATTTTTTGACAAGAAAGACATCACAGACCTATGACAAAATCAGACTTGGAGAGTTCAAAATGGGCAGAGGATCCCAAGCCAAGGAACCTGCTGAGGAGCAGGAGCCAGAGTCTGGGCTGTGCAAAGGCAGACATGGCTATGTATAAAATGATTTGAAGAAGCTAGGGTTATGTGAAATGGCTTTAGAGGAATTAAGCCAAGATATGCTCCATGCCTTAGAGATGCATGACTGAGCCAGCCCCAGGCTCCTACTTGGAACTTTCAGCATGGAGGATGGCTCTGGTGCAGCCAAAGTCACGAAGAATGGCTGGATGGGGAAGATCTCCCTGTATTCATTCGGCTGCAGTTATTCTTCCAGAGACTCCTCTCTTACCAGGAGTTTCTTCCCTTTTCCTATGCCTTACATGTCTTTCCTTTGCGGAGAGGAACAAGCAGGTTTGTTTGCCAGAGGGCTGGAAGGTCTGCTCTGCGTTTGGGGATCCTCTGCATCCTCCTGGGTCCCGCTTCGTTAATCTGCAGTTTGCCTAGCTCTCCAAAGCTTGTCTTTCCACAAAATAAGCATGCAGCCACGGCAGGGTATTTTTGTTTAGAAAAGAGAGGACAATAGGGATTTGAAATGCCTGGTCTTCACAGTATTGTCTCATCTGAGTGAATTACCTGCAAATGCCTAGATTCAAACCCTTGCTAGAGGAGAACAAAAGCAGCCCCCATTTATCCAGCTCCACTCTATTCTTGTGCATATTTTAACTCGGAGGCAAAATTGATTTCTCCTCCAATTTTGCACGCATGCTGTGACTGGCAGTGGCATGCTCCAGGGTTTGAAACCTTTTATGCTGAGTTTCAGCCTGTTGCTGATTCCTGTGGATGAGATATAAATACATTACTAAATAAAGGGGGAAAAAAAGTGTATAATAGAAATGCCAGAAGGTCCCATAAGCTAATGGATACTCCTCTAATAAACCTGGTTTTGAGTTTGTTTAGTCTCTAATGCAGTCATAAAGCTAAAATACAGAACAAAACGAAAATAGAAGTCATGTGGGTTTAAAAAAATCTAGATTATAAAATGCTTTTTTTCCCCTAGAGTTTGCTGCACTCTCACTTATTTCTAGGCCTGTTGTTAGCACCCATTTTCTCTTTGGTGGTTTTTTTTCCCCTGTGTTGATGAGCGCAGCTTGTTGCTGGTTTCCCTTAGCTGTTGGTCATGGGGTTGAGAATAGTTGTTGACACAAGGAAGCGGAATGGTTGAGGAGGATGTGAAAGTGGCTCCAAGGCTTAGGACCAGAGAAGAATTAGATGGGAAGAAAGTGCTGGAGGTCTCTGTCCACCCCTCACTCCAAACAGCACTATGCTCGTAGACACGTCACGTTGCACGGGGCCTTATCCAGGCAAGTGTTTACCATCTCCAGAGATGGAGGTGGCACGCTTCTGCCATAGGCTTTGCTTTTCCTCTGCAGTATGTCTTCTGGGTTACAGTAGTTTATCTCAATGACATCCATGATGTAAAAGCTGTGTTGCTTCTATTGGCAATGAAATAAAACCTTCAGAAGTTATTCACGGGAGGGCTACCATCCTCCTTTCCTGTAATTACTGGGCACTGCCTGGCAAAGGAAGCAGGCTCAGAAATGTGGCACACACATCTGGTTGCTAACATTGGGGTGTTGCAGGACGAGAACAATCTTCAAGCCAGGAGATAGTTTAAAGTACTTAAGGGACTGATGTGCATTTTGCTTCTCGTGTTGTCTTAGCATCTGCAAATCACAGTGTAGGAACCCACCTCTCAGCTTCCAGTCTCTGCCCTGTCTCTGTCACTGGTTGATGAGACTTTTCCTTTGGTCTCTCCTCACAGATTTGTAAAACCCAAGAGTCAAAGGTGGCTGCTTCGTACTGCAGCCCTGCTGTGCCAGTCCACTTCAACATCCAGCAGGACTGTGGTCATTTCGTGGCCTCTGTCCCCTCCAGCATGTTGCTGGCCTCAGATGTGGGGAAAAGCATGCCTGGGGATGGCCTCTATCCGTCCCGCACTGCCAGTGAGCATGACTGTGTGGTGGTCATTACCCGCGAGGTGCCGAGCCAGACCACTGCCGACTTTGTGAGGGACTCAGTGATGCTGCACCAAGCCAAGCCTGAGCTCTATGAACGTCGTGTGTGCTTCTTGCTCCTCCAGCTCTGCAATGGCCTGGAGCATCTCAAAGAGCATGGCATCATCCATCGTGACCTATGCCTGGAGAACCTCCTGCTTGTTCCCTGCAAGCCTCCCATGAGCTATGTAAAAGCCAAAGACGACAAACACTTACCCCGCCTCATCATCAGCAATTTTTTGAAAGCTAAACAGAAGACTGGAACTGGAGACTCCAAATTGAAGAAGAGTCAGGCCCGGCTGGCCCCAGAAATTGTGTCAGCTTCTCAGTACAAGAAATTTGATGAGTTTCAGACTGGTATTCTCATCTACGAACTGCTGCACCAGCCCAACCCTTTTGAGGAGAAGGTGCACCTCAGGGAGCAGGAGTACAGCCCTGAGGACCTCCCTGCTCTACCCAGCCTGTCCATCTACTCCCGGGGACTCCAGCAGCTGGCCCACCTGCTACTGGAAGCAGACCCCATCAAGCGTGTGCGGATCACCGAGGCCAAGCGGATGCTGCAGTGTCTGCTTTGGGGACCCCGAAAAGACCTCATGGAGCAGCCCCTCAGCCATGAGGAAACCCTCCGCCAGGTGCTTCAGAACTGGGTGGACATGAAGCGTGCCCTGCTCATGATGAAGTTTGCAGAGAGGGCCGTGGACACAGAGCGGAGCATTGAACTGGAGGACTGGCTGTGCTGCCAGTACTTGGCATCTGCTGAGCCGGCCTCCCTCTTACACACATTAAAACTGCTGCAGCTGCTCTGACCTTGGATGTGTCTCGGAGGCAGCTGAGGGCTCCTGGTTGCCTTGCAGCTAAAGGTACACAGCCCCTTTATATGTGAGAGGCTGGAATCTCAGCAGCAAATGCATGTTCACCTCCTGCCCTGCACTCCAGTCAGAGTGCACCAGACACGTTTAGTATCCTTGGCACTGTTAGTTTGCGAGCAGGTAAAACTGGGAACCTACCCCAATTTTGGGGGATTTTCTGTTTTGGGGGTTTTGTTGTTACTGTTGTCTGTTTTGGGTTTTTTTTCTGGTATGTTAAATGTGGACTAATAAACCCCTGCCTGCGTGTGTGCATGTTTCTAATGAGCTCAATATACTTTAGTTGATTTCTGTGCCTATAGGACAGTCCTCTGATCCCCACCTCTCCCAAAGCTTCAGAGCCCAGGAGCACCACCGTGCTCCAGAGTGGGCAGCAGGGATGAATGGTTGACTGCTTCTCCTGGGGACCAAGGGCAGTTCACATAATGCTCCTTTGCAAGGGAGAACCAGGAGGGACTTTCAAATTCACATCTTTTATGGGTTTTGGCATCCATTCTGCTTCTAACTTTAAAAACAAAAATTACTGCTTGTTTCTGTATATCAGTTGCATTTTTCACCGTGGGCAATTTAATATCAGGTGCCTGTTACCTTTGTTAGATACTAGTACAGCGTGGCTTTCCTGTCTAGTGCAGTAGCCATGCAGAGTCTTGGATATGAAAGGGTGAGAGAAAGCCCGGGATGGGTCTGTTCATGAGGATGATGCTGCATGCTGGGAATTACCCTTGTAAAGCTAATGAAATGGAAAATCCCCAATTCACCTCCAAGGCTTTGGGGGGAAGTCAGCGCTAGGTTGCTTTGCTTTCCTCATCCCTTGAGCTCCCTCTCTTCGCCTGGTACTTCACCTGTCCCTTGTGTCTAACATTTATTTAACCCTTTTACCAAGAGATGAGCTGGCATGTGAAAGGCCAGGGACACCAGCCTGAAGGCTGGGAGGGTTTTATTGCTGTTCGTGTTTGAATTAGAAATGCACAGGGCTGAGTGCACTGCAAATGTACTCCTCCAACAGATGTGATGCAGGAGCAGCACAATGAAAGAGGAAGAAACTGGCCTGGCTCCCTCCAACCCCTTTCCCTCTAACTGGACATAGAGCAGCCGCTCAGCTTGGTAGAGACTGTGCTGCTCAGAGAAAAACAACCTTCCAAAAGGTTGTGGGCTTCTTTTACTCTTCCACCCCAACACGAGGCAGAGATGAGCTGTCCTGCTCCTGGCACCAGTTCTGCAGCCCTTGGAGAAGGGGTAGATTTGGGACACATGGAGAGAGCCCAGTATCTGCCTAGCTGAGACAGGATGTCACTAGCTGAGTTACCCCCTCCCAACTCAGAGAGAAATTAATGAGTGCCTTCCTTCAGCCTTGATTCACCTCCAGACCCAGCCTACTCTTATGGGAAAATTTAATTACCTAGGTTTTTTTGACACTTCATACACTTTCTGTGAATCTTTTCCAGGCTTCTCACCTGGATTTTTTTTGTTTTTAATCTGTTTGGCTATGACTGCTTCTGATGGGAGGGTTCCTTGGCTGGGCACCCATTTGCAATGAATTTCCCCTGATTCCCTTAGGGAAGAGGCTGTGCATGTCCCTACCTGCTGGAAGAATGTGGGATGGCTCCAATTGTGGCTGCCAGGGATTTTTTAATACACTGACTTCCTTGCATCTGACTCTTGGGTCCACTTCCCTCCAGCATATGTGGCAGGAGCTTTCTGGCTTGGAAACCGCTGTCCAACAGATCATCCTGAACACATCACTGGAAAGTCTGGCTTTGACTTGCTTCATGTGGTCTCACATGGGTCAGCAGAGTGGTGAAACAGCTGGAGAACCTGTTTGAAGGAACCCTGCATGTTTTTCTGAGATTAGATGAAGAGATTACTCAGTTTCTAAGTGTGGATGTAGGGAGGAGGTTGGCAGCAGTTCTGCAGGACAGCACTGAATGAGAAAGGGCCTGGCCATGACAAATTCAAGCTGTACTGGCAACAGGGAAATAATATGTAAGGCAAGTGTCTTGCAAAGCTTGAGGCTGGGTACTCAGCGGGACTCAAGAAATAGCCAAACATTCAACCAGCCCACATGAAACAAGATTGGATCCGTTTTGAATGCCAAGTTTCTATTTGGTGACAAACACTGTTACAGGTATTAGCACAGGGCCTGCACAGCATGGGATGTTAACCTGATCAAAACTCTTTCCCTTGAGTTTGGGCACTTGAGACTGTTTCTGGTGTTGGTCCTGGCACCTTGCAGCAGCATTCCCAGAAGACTAGAGGCTAACAATAATTTTGTAGCTTTTTCAGCTGTATTATTTTAAGATTGGGTGGGTGGCTTCTTGCTCTCATGTAAACAGAAATTCTTATCTCCAGGTTTTCCTGATACTTTCCCCTATGATAGCTCATGCTTCTCCAGCCTGAACAGTCCTAGGTTTTGGGTCCTAGGCTCAATGCTTGAACTGGAGAACTGGAGAAAAGCATTAGGGTTTCTGCTGCCCTCAAGGCAGCCTGGCAGCCCCTTTCCCTCTGACCAGGTTCCTAGTGGACGAAAGAAAGATTGCAAGAGAGCTCTCTGCCAGTGCCTGCTATCTTTGTGGAGAACAGATTCCCAGGAGCTGGACATAGCTGCTGACTGGTGCATTTGTAGTGCAGGTGAGTTTGGTGGGGAGGTTGTGTTTCCTACACAAGATGAGGCTGAGACCCAAGACAAGCACTGGGCAGGCTAGAAGCCTGCTAGAAGCCCTCTTGCCCAGTGGTCTGGTGACCCAGCCTACCTGCTTCACAGCACTCCTCAAAGCTGGGGGCTATCCCAGGAGTAAAAGCCAACCTAGTTCTCCAGAGGTGTGTTATATGTGATTGCTTTGCCAATAGCACTTCTCACCCTGCACGCTCACATGTGCAGGGACATGTCCCACCAGCCACACAAGTTACCCTAGGACAGGCTCAGTTCTGCTTTGGCTTCTTAGCAAGCAGCAGCAAAAGAGAGAGGCCATAGGAGAGGGAAAGGATGCTGTTGCGAGAAGTCCAGAGCAGGGGAAAATGGGGCTTGAAACTCCTGCCAAGGTGTTTATGCTGGGGCTTAGTCTGGGTCCTGCACCTCCACTGTCCTGTAGTCTGCCTCCTGGCCTCTTATGGGCCTGAGTGATCACTAGGGCCACTGTGGCTGCAAGCAGCAATATGGGCAGGATTGGGGCAGATGTTGCTGGCCCTGTCTGGCCCCCATCCTAGTCACAACAGAGACTGTCCCCACTTCCTGCCCTGCTCCCCTTGCCTATGTGTTCATTCTGGTACACCCCTAAGCCCATCTTTCACAACCCAGTGTCTGGCTTGGCTGTTTTGTCCTTAATGATCTTGATCTGCCCCCCCAGAGAGGGGGAACTGGGGCCAACTCACATCTAAACTGTACAAATGTCCCTATCTGAGTCAGCAGGGACTTGCTACCATGTGTCCCTCTGCACCTCTGGCCAGGAGAGCCCCCAGGAAGCACCACAGACATGAATTGCCCTTGGTGTAGCAGCAGGAGTGACGACCGTGTGTCAGACAGTCAGAGAGAGGTGTCCTGAAGCACAGAGGTGGTGGAAGAGAGCAGCAAAAGGGAAGGCCACCAGTCGGTATGGGGCTGCAGGGAGAAAGACAAGCAGGTCTGTGGTGCACATCGAGCACCTTCCTCAACTGCCTCCAATGCCCAGAGAAAGGACTGAGCCAAGGGCTGCTCTGGCTCCTCCTTATATGTGGCAGGACCTCAGAAAAAACATAGCTGAACCAAGGAAACAGAGGTATCTGCGGGAAGAAGGATATGTTTTTTGTATCTGTCAGTGTTGACTCCTTTAAGAACCTCTGTCCCAAGGTTTGTGTGTAGGTGGAAAAAGCTGGGGTTGGTTATTTGCTCTGTCAGCCACCTGGGCCATTATCACATACTTTGAAGACATCAAGAGCAAGATAAGATCCCCTTTGAGCTGCCACATATGGCATGTTGGGATGCAACTCTGAGCAAAATTCCCACGTACTCCTGGAGGCTTGGTCCTTCCTCTTTGCTTCCTCTCCATTCATACCTTCACAGAAAGCAGTAGCTTTTTTCCAGCTCTGGCCTCATGTGTTATAGGGTAGTGGTGGGAACATGCCAGCATTTAAACCCCCGGTCACAGGAAAGTGAAGATGGGTTCTGCCACTTCTCAGTGACAGGGGAAGGTGAGCCCATCAGCCCCACCACTCAAACCAAGCTCCAGAGCCTTTTTATTTGAGATAAAGGAATAGCTCTAGTCTCTCCAACCCATCATTCTTCAAGTAAATAAATAATTTTTAAAAAAAGACCCATAGAAATACTTATGGTGGTAGAAATTAGTCATTGTGGTTAAATTGTTCAAATTGCACGTTCATTCAAAAATGTGCCATATGAGAAAGTAAAAGGTCCTCTTTTGAGCCAGACTTGGAAAGTGATTTCAGTAGTCATCTCTAGGGTGATATGAAGCACATTCTTGTTGCTCCCATAATACCACCAGCAGTATTTCATGCTAAACAGACCAAAAATCTCACGAAAATCAGTCTACGTGATTTGGATCTTCTCAGTGAGATACAGCTATGAAAAAACAGACAAATTCAAATGGAAAAAGAATGGATTTTTTAAAATCTCAGTTGATACCTGTTTTATTTTAAGCATAAAAACAGTGTGAATACAAAGAGGAATACCTGGTATTTCCTTCTGGAACTAAAAACATTGGAGGGGGAGAAAACATAAAGTTTTCTCCTTCCTTTGATGACTGCTTCAAAAGATTTAGTGTTTTTCATTTAAAAGAGCAAAATTAATGCTTAAAGTTAGAGAAGTAACCGCTTATTAAAGAGATTTTGATTTTAAAGGTATATCAAGTCTGACTTATACGAGTGCTTCCACTCTTAACTGAGCTTTTCAAGCTGTCATGATGTTGGAAAGCTTGCCACATAGTTGGATGAATTATTTCGTTATAAGAAGGTAGAACATCAAAACTCCATGGAAAAAATTATTAGAGCAAATCCTGCATAGAAACCAGTTTTATTTTGCTGTATTTGTGCAGGGTATATTTTAAGAGCAGGTGATAACACTGGAGAGAAGCTTTTTCCATGTCAATTTTGGCATGCATGGCATGCAGCAACAGCCTGGTTTCACTCTGCCAAATCCATGGAGTCTGGTATTGACTTTGCTGAGTAAATATTTTTTAAGGCCTTTGCAGTGCCTGCTTAAGCAATTCCCTGCTATGGTTCTGCAGAAATGCCCTTGCTTTTCAAGAAGCAGAAACAAATTTCCACAGTAGCACTGCAAATATTAACACACTGCTCATGCCTCTCACTTTATACCATCAAATGCTGGACACTGGAAGCATATGAGCCATAGTGAAGCAAAGCATGCTTTGTGTCAGCATTATTTGCTTGATTTCCATGTGCTAAACAAGCAACAGCCAGTTCCTGGCAAAGGAATTAATTGTTTGACAATACAGCGGGTGAGACGAGCAGGCTGACCACTGTCACAGCAAACTCTGGGCATAAAATTTGAGCAGATACCACTCAGATACAAGCTTTGGGCTACTACTCTGGTGGCATATAGAACTGTTCTGGAAACATTTCTGGTTGCGCCTTTGCCTTTTCTTCAGGTCAAAAGCACATAAATGGGAAGGGAGGCTATTAAATCAGGTTGAGGAGGTCTGAACTGAGCTCCTGTCCCTGACTTTTTCTGTGACCTTAGGAAAGCCGCTTAACTCTCACTCACAAAGCAGAAATGATAGTTTGTGTCTCCCTGTGGTGTTACAAGGCAGAATCAACCACAAACCTCGTAACTTTTACATTTGGCTGTGATATGCAGGACATGAAAGTACCTAAATGAGAAAGGAATTAAGTAATAAATGCAATGATTTATTAAAACACAGGGTGGAGAAGTGAGTGCTGGAAGTTGCTAGGCCAGGAATGCCCCAAATGCCCTTGAAATACCCCAATTCCTCTCCAGTGCACAGGAAGTAGTGCTCTTCTCACTGGGGCAGGCAGCATTGAGAGTTGGAGCTCGCCAGTCCATGGAGGGCCCTCAAAGTGCCTTTCTGCTGAATTCCAGAAAAAGAGCAGCTGAGTTACTCAAGGCACATGAGCAAGAGCTATCTTGGAGAGGGAGCAATGAAAAAGGATCAGGAAGTCCATTCGCTGCACTTCTTTTCCTCCTCAGCTACAATTTCTGGGTGCATCTGAGAGCAGAGACTGTTCAGCCTGGAGAAGAGAAGGCTCAGGCAGGGGGAGATTATAGGTGTACTGGTAAGTACTGACGGGGAGGAATGAAGGACAAAAGGTGATGAACACAAGCTGAAATGCATGAAATCCCATCCAAACCCAAGAAAATACTTGTGTATGTGTGTACATGTAGTGTGTGCGTATTGTGTGTATGTGCTTGTGTATGTGTGCTAGATGTAGGAGCAGAGGTGTGAGTGTTGTATGTTTTGTGTTGCGAGTGTGGTTGTACGTTGTGTGCACAGTGCATGTTTCACGTGTATTGTGTGTGTTCAGTGTGTGGGGTGATAATCCAGAGCTGTGTATGGCCCCAGCTAGGACTCAGTCCCATAGGGGTGCCAAGGGGGCCCAGAAGCAGCTTCAGCCACAGACGGGGTCAGAGGCACGTGGGAGAGGGGATTGTGGGGCACCTGATGGTTTATGGGACAGATATGGGGGAAGTTGGGGGTACCCAGGGGGTTATGAGGCACATGGGAGGTTGTGGGACCCTGTGGGAGGTATGGGGCATCCAGAAAAGCAATGTGACACCTGAAGGGTGAGGATACTGAGGGAGAGAGCTGGGTGCACATCCAAGAGATCAGGGGGACCCTGGGCTGGGGGAGTGGGGATGGTTATGGGGCACCCATAGGAGTTGTGGAGTGACTAAGAAAGGAAGAGAGGGCACAGGAAAGGTCAGACACCCTACGGGTCCATGGGACATCCACGATGCTGGGAAAAGGGGTTTATAAGGCACATGGGTGGCTAGATCCACCTTGGACAGGGTTGAGGGCACCCAAGGGGCTTAGGGGCCACCAGAGAGGGGTAAGATCACAGGATTCCCCCAGAAGCTGATGCTGGAGCCCAGGCCTGTGACACCTCCTTTATTTCAGGCATTAATGGAACCTCCAGTGGGAGGGAGAATCCATATCCCCACCTATGGCCCCCACACATCCAGCCTCACTGCGGGGGCGGGTAGGTGCCGGCGAGGTGCACGGGCAGCCCGTCCCGGCAGGCGACCCGCACGTGGTGCTGGACCTGCCGGGCGCGGTAGGCACAGGGGGGCCGGGTGTCCCCCCCTCGCAGGCGGCAGGCTGTTATGCCCATGGCTGTCGGGGTGCTCTGGAACCCTGAGGCATCAGGCTCCCGGGAGCAGGCAGCCACCAGATCCTGGGCCGGCGCGTGCACGAAGGTGTTGGAGGGCTTGCAGGGCCTCCCCTGGGCCGTCACCTGCCGGCGTGCCAGCATGGTCTCGCAGTAGCGGTGCGCCGCGAGCGTGGGGGTCCGCGGGTAGTCCACGTGCTGCCGCAGGAACTTCTCGTAGCGGCTCTCGCCCTCCACCCCTGCCAGTGCCGCCAGCACCAGGGTCACGCATAGCACCCAGCCTGCCATGGACACCTGTGGAAAGCAGGGTTAGGGCCATCTGGACTTCTGGGCTCCCAGCTGGGAACCCCACCCTGGATGCTTGATTTCTCTACAAATTCCCCCTCCCAAACACCTGGGTCCCTTGCAAATCCCCTCTAAATGCACGGGGACCCACCGCTGGACAAATAGGCCATCTGTGTGTCTCACCTGGATGCCTGGACACCCTATAGAATATGCCACGGACACCTGAGTTATGCACTCCCCAGAAGCCTCAGTCCCCTACAGAACACCCCCTACCTGCTCCTCAGACCCCTGGGTCCCCTATGGATGGGGTCCCTGCCCCAGTGCCCAGAGCCATACACAGCCTCCCTCTCCCACTGGATGCTTGGGTTCTTCACAGCCCCCTCCCACAGACATTCCCTTACACATCCCTCACCCCCACCTGTGTGCGCGCCTCAGTTTCCCTTATGGCCTCAAGGTCTCCGGGATCCCTCCCACTCCTCTGCACATCTTTTATACTGGCCCCAGCTGGGCCCAATGGGCAAGGATCCAGGAGGAGGGGCAGAAGAGCAAAGAGCAAGGTCCAGTGGATGTCTGGGAAGAGACAGGTATCCAGGAGGCCCCACTCACCCTCTTGCCCCCCCCCTCAAGGTCATTAGGTAGTCATTAACAAACCACGTGACTGTCTGCATACATCCCCTTGGTGTCCCCTGCCCAAGTTGCCTTGGATCATGCCTCCTGGCTTGGCCACCTGTCCCATGAGAGGCAGGACACCTGGGCCTCTTTGGGTGGCAGGGCAAGATACCTAGTTCTCTGGTGGGGACAGAATGTCAGCATCACCTCAAGGGGACCTGACTGATGTTCCTGCTCCTCTTGAAACACATGGCACATCCACGGCTGTCCTGCAGTGCTTCAGGAGCTATGCATCCCTTTTCCCTGCGTCCCCTTGCAGGCAAGTTCATACCCCTGGGAAGGGCATTTTGCCTCGCTGCTACCTCATATGCTCCCAGCTACTCCACTGAGGCAGAGAACAGCAAAGAACCAGAAGCCAGTCTGAGCCTATCAAAGACCCATTCCTTTCCCTTGACCATCCTGATGGACCGCCATGGAAAGTATGTCCCGTTCAGGGGGAGAGGCTGTCACCACTGGGTGCAAGTGGTCTCCATCGTCCTCTTCAAAGACATGATAGAGACTGTGATGGGAAGTGGCAAATGGGAGAACGTGCACAGGAGCCCTCAGCTGCCCTTCTCCCACATGAGCAGCCAAGTCTGAGCCCACCAGTGATTCAAGGAGGACAAGGAGTGGGCCTCAGTCCTAGAACCACGGGTGGCTGAGAGATGCACTTTTGAGTGTGTGTCACCATCACCTGACCTACTTGTCCCCCAGGACAGCACAGAGCTGCCCCCCTGTCTGTCCCAGGCCCACCATGTCCTTCAGCCTTGGGTACACTTGGTCCTTGGCACCACCTTCCCCAAAATAGCTGTCACAGTTCCAAGACTCGCCACAATGGAAGTGCAGAGGGTCCTACCCTGGGCTCTGGTGGCATTTCTACAGCCTCTCAAGAAATCCTCCTCAAAAGTGCACAGCCCCTGCAGCAGGAACAGTTCAGGCACCAGGCCAAAACCCTGCAGACAGGGAAGGTCAGCACAGCCCCCTTGCTGACTCTCAGATGCTGACAATACCCTGCTCCTGCTGGGCATGGAAGGAGGATGGGGACTCTCATCAGAACCCTCCAGACACTCTCTGCTTTCCACTGTCCTGGTGTGGGTGGAAAAGGGATGGTGTCTGCAGGAGGAGGAGCAAGCCTGGATGTCTGGCAATGGGCTGACTCTAGCTGGCATGGCACGGGGACCTGTGCTGAAGCCTTTTCTACCCGGCAGACCCTCAGGTGTATCCTTCCCAAAGGTCGCTGTGATGTCTATTCATGAACTACAGCCTGTGGTCCATTCTTGTCCCAGGGAGTCCCGACTGCCTGGCGCTGTCCTGGGCACTGCATCTCCCTCTCTCATCCCTGCCCACCATCCCAGGCTGATCGGAGCCTACTGCTGCCCTGTGGCAAGAGGAGCCATCAGCCGAGGCACTTGGGGAAGCCTAGACCAGGAACTTCTGTTTGTCCCCTCGGCGCCCCATGGCATGGGAATGTTGCCAATTTTGGGAGCTTTCTGAACACAGACACAGAGACTAGTTTAGAAAGGAGACACTGCTTATTCTGGCCAGGGCGCTAGATGAAGGTTTCCACGTATCAAGCACACCATGGGGTAAAAAGTTACGTCTTTTATACAATAAAGTTTACATGAACCGCCTACCTAATGCATATTTATTTGTATGATGTAATCTTACACAACGCTTAAAACACAAAAGCTCTTTTCTTTATTAAGCAACTTGTACTGTAGAAGTTATACAACGACACCAATTACGTTTACAAAAAGCGAGAAGACTCAGCCTGGGGACAGATAATTCAGCTTGAAAAGGCATCAGGAAGGAAAAGTAACTGATGCGCATTAGGTAGGCAGAGAATACGTATTAGATAGGCGGGTTCAGGTAAACTTTACTGCAAAAAAGATGCAACTTTTTACCGCACGGCACCTACCTCTCGCCCGGTCAGAGCCGGCGCAGCGAGCCTGGTCTCTGTGGCTCTCGGGTCCCCGCTCTCAGGGTCGCGGTGCGGGCGCTCCGCAGGGCGCAGCTCTGCCGGGCGGGGGCGCTCACGGGCACGGCCGCGCCGAGCGCTCCCCCGCCCCCCCCGCGCCGTTGGTTCCGTCCCGCCGTGGTACGGCCCGGGGGGGGGGGGCACCGCCCGGCCCCTCCCGGCGCGAGGCGTCCCCGTGCTCGCAGGTCTCGCGCGAGCGCCGGTCTCGTATAATCTCGCGGGAGCGCGCGCGCCCCGCCCTTTCGCGGCGCGGGCGGGACGATGGCGGTCGGGAAGAACAAGCGCCTCACCAAGGGCGGCAAGAAGGGCGCCAAGAAGAAAGTGTGAGGGCGGCCGGGGAGCGGGCGGGCGGTGCCCGGGGGCGCCGGGCGGAGCGCCGCGGCGGCGGGATGCCGGCGATGCGGGGCGGATGGCGGCGGCGGCCAGGCTGGAGCGGGGCCCGGGCTGTCATGGCGGCTGCCGGGCGGGCCTGGACCTAGAGAGGCGGCATGCGGGGAGGGAGGTTTTACTGAAGCTCGGCTTGGTCTGAGAAAGTCGGTTAAAAAATCTTTTTCCTTCATTCGATTTAAGGGTCGATCCTTTCTCCAAGAAGGACTGGTACGATGTCAAAGCACCGGCGATGTTTAATATCCGAAACATCGGGAAGACCCTTGTCACCAGGACCCAAGGAACTAGTGAGTAGTTGGGGTTTGTGCAGTGGAGGGCCATGTGTCTTCTCCGTGCGCTGGCTGCAAGCGGGACTCGATTAAAGAACTGCTGACAAATGGGTTTTGCTCGTATTAACATGAACCTGGAAGTTAAAGAAAAAATTGGCATCTCTGGCTCAGTTGGGTGATTTAAGTGAGTTTTCTTGACTTGGGCAAGTTGTTTGAATAAATGAGCTTAGTTGCAGGGAAGTTCATACGGTGAGGTCCTTGTTTGTACAAGAAACCAAACCATAGGAGGACAGGATAGGCCTGAAGTTTCTAATGAGCTGCTGTGGTGGTAACCTAGTAGGTTGGAGAAAAATTAAGAATTAAGGAGTCATTTTGACTGTCACAGGGGGAGATGTGGGACAGTGCCACGGGAGACCTTGGTCATAACAGGATCATAACGACCAGCATGTCAAGGGACTAAAGTTTAAAGCTTTTGGGTAAAGGTGTCTCATCTCTGTTGAGAGCTGGAATTGCTGATTTAATGTGAGTGTGTGTACGTGTAGGTGTATCACTGAATGGTAAAGTTGTTTTTATAGGATCTGGCACACCTTAGGAAAAGGAAACGTGCTAGGGATGCAGGGGGATCTGGATAGGGGTAACAGTACTTTTGGAAGCCTAGCTGTGCAGAATGGCTAAATAGTTACACTGTACTACATTTATGAAGATGATCATTACTTTGAACTGTAACATGAAAAAAGTAAAATAAGGGTCACTGTAAACCAAGTGTGAATCAGCCAGTGTTAAAATGAGGGGGAGTTGTGAAATGACTGGGGTGTTGGTTGCTGTTTAATGAAACAGCAACCAACTGCTGTGGCGTTTTTGTTTTTCATTGCTGTTCATAATTTCCAAATACTCCGGAACCTGTTCCATTTAAAACAACCCAAACTATTACATGTGGTGCAATCTGCAGCACGCTGGTGTTCGTGTCCCCCATCTGATACAGTCACCTGGAAAGATTCATCCCAGAGTTAACAAAACCCAGTATTTGGCTCTGTGAATTGGTTTGATCTGGCTCAAGACACAAATGAACTGCAGCGCTGCAAGGCCCTGGCGTTGCATCCCCAGGGGTTGGGCTCCATCTTGGAGGCCTTTCCAGCCTTAGTGATTCTGTGATCGCCACCATTAGAAAACATCCAGTGGGAATTTGGTACCTGATTTGAACAGTGCCCTTCTAATGTTAATAAAAGGTATTTTATTTTGTTCCATCACACAGAAATTGCCTCTGACGGACTAAAGGGCCGAGTGTTCGAAGTGAGTCTGGCTGACCTGCAGAATGATGAGGTTGCCTTCCGTAAATTCAAACTGATCACTGAGGACGTTCAGGGCAAAAATTGTCTGACCAACTTCCATGGAATGGACCTCACCCGGGACAAAATGTGCTCCATGGTCAAAAAATGGCAGGTGTGTAAAGAACAAGGTCTGTGTTCCTGCCGGAGCCCTTAGGAAGAGGGGGAAGCACTGGAAGCTGTGTTTGAGGTGGCAGCGGCAGGTGTTAATGATGTCGGGTTAGAGGGGTTGGGGAACCTCTCTGTCATGTGGGGGTAAATGTCTCTTTCTTTTCCAGACAATGATTGAAGCCCACGTCGACGTCAAGACCACGGACGGTTACCTGCTGCGCCTCTTCTGCGTGGGCTTCACCAAGAAGCGCAATAACCAGATCCGCAAGACCTCCTATGCCCAGCATCAGCAGGTCCGGCAGATCCGTAAAAAGATGATGGAAATCATGACCCGGGAGGTGCAGACCAATGACCTGAAGGAAGTTGTCAATAAGCTGTAAGCTCTGACTGTGTTCTCCTTTTCTCCCCTACAGTTTCAATAGTTGTTTGTTGGTTGGTTGTTGCTGAGAACTTGGAGAATGCTGGTGCTTCCTGTGCCATTTGGCAGAGACCAGGCAGGGAGCCCCTCATGTTGGAAAGCCAAAGGCCATTTTCTGCAGATGGCTTCTCTTGGTCTCTGCATCCTGTTTGACTCGTACCCACTGTAACATTTGCATAAATGTAAAATTGTGCTCTCCAGAGGATTTGTGGTTCTGCAGACTAAAGTTGTAATTCTCATCAGCTGGGGCTGTGAGTGTTCTGGGTTCTTCTGGTATAAGAAGGTTTTCCAAAGTGTGATATTTGCTTCCAAAAGTTTGATTGGAGATTTGTTGTCAAAATGGGCACGCTTGCCCTATGCTCCTTTTAACACTGCAAGGGAAACGTCTTAGAATCTAAACGTACTTGAAGAAAAATGTCAGAGTGAAGGTTGCATTAATGATGTGAACTTATATAGATTATTTTGTACTCTTAAAGATTTTTTAAGCCTGTGTTGCTGGTGAAGAAGCAGGCAGAGTTTTTAACATTGTGGCACTGCTGTGCTGTGTGATTTCTCAGGATCCCAGACAGCATTGGCAAGGACATCGAGAAGGCCTGTCAGTCCATTTACCCTCTGCACGACGTCTACGTCCGCAAGGTTAAGATGCTGAAGAAGCCCAAGTTTGAATGTGAGTTACTGCAGACGTTCAGTGTTCCTGGGGAAGGATGTGGCAAGCAGTCACTTTAAATGTGTTTGCTTTTGGATAAAGATGTTACAGCAGCATCATGAACTTAGGCAGCTGTGGTATTGAATTGGTGTGTTCTTGTCTGACTTTGTGGCTTCCAGGATTGAAAGCAAAGCAGTGACCATTGAGTTCAGAGCTTTTTGAATTCTCACCTGAAACTGCTGCTGAATGCTTAAAGGCTTTACCTTGGGAATGAATGATGACAAAATGTTTCGGTCCCAAATGACATGGAATGATTCTGTTTTCCCATTTTCTGACATTCCCATGTAATGCAGTAGTAGGTTCTTGAATCCAAATCTTTTTAGAAAAAATTTAATTTGTAATTGTGTTATGTTGCACTTAGTTCAGTCTTTTTTCCATCTGACTGTCAGTTACTGCAGCAGCATCTCCTTCCATGAGCTTTCTGGAATGGACTTGGTCATACCTGTGTTAAATGTTCTGGTGGTTTGTGTATGATGAGCAACTGAGTAATTTAAAACTGTTTAAACAGGTGCATCTCTCACTGTTTATGTTGCTGCTTCTTTTTAGTGGGCAAGCTGATGGAGCTGCATGGCGAAGGTGGTGGTGCTGGAAAGCCCTCTGGGGACGAGGCAGGCACTAAAGTAGAGCGAGCTGATGGATACGAGCCGCCCGTGCAAGAATCTGTCTGAAACTAAAGATTGGTGGAAAATAAAAGTTTTAATATACAGAACTAATGTTTGGTTGCCTGCATTGCTACTGGGCAATATTGGTGCTGGATGTGTGGATGGGTTTTCAGTAAGGTAAACCTATTGCCTTGGTTTAAAAAAAAAAAAAAAAGACTTGTGTTGGACTGGTGTTTTTCATGATTGGTGTTGCAAGATGGGTTGGAAGGGAGGTTGTCCTTTTTGTGGATTCTGTATGTTGGTTTTTCCAATAATTCTGGTCCTCACAAAAGAAATCTTGGGTATCTGTGCAGAGCTTGCATTAATGAGAGGCACCTCACAGAGGAGCATTGTACAGGGATAACGGGGCTGCTGTTTCAGAATTTTTCTGCTGTTTCAGAATTTTTTATTATAGGGAAGTCTTGAGGATTTATCTGGACTACTTACCTAAAAATTACATGTATATGTTTAAGCTTCCTTATGGTAATTTAATACAATCTCTTGTGGGATAGATGTGGTCTCCCATAATCAGAAGTTGTTTAAATATCTTAAAGTTGTAGTTATGATTACGGAAGCAGTGTTTGTTTTGAGCAGTGCAGAAATGCAGAGCATGCTCAAGAGCAGTAGGGGCTTGCATGTTGGTTTTTAACCTCTGTCAGAACTGACAGGTAACTAATCATAGTTGAAAAACCTGTGAAACTTTAGGGGGAAAAATGATACTGTAAAAAGGCAACGGTCTGTATTCTGAGAACAAAGCATACTTAAGGGATTTGCTGAGTAATTTTAAGACTGTTTATTATCTGATAGCATTTTTTCTTGTTCAGGCTTCAAAATGGAGGAGTGTTTTTTCTGACTGAAATGAGTTTTTTGTGCTATGAACATGTTTTGTTTAGAATTAGTCCTGTGAAAATGTTGGTAAGTTTCTGATTTAAAATCTGAGAACAAAATGGGGAGGTCACTGAGAGCTGTAGATCTTGCAGTTGGCTGTCATAGCATAGGATAAGAAATGGGGGAAAATAGTGAAATATTACTGTTTCAGCAAGTTACTAAGGGAAAAGGAGGGGGCCCTGCTACCCATGAGAGCTGTACTGTTCCGTGTCAGGGATTTTCACCTTTTCCTATTTGGTAATTCTGGTTTGCACCAAATCATAGGCAAAATGAAACTGATGTTTTCAGACTTACTTCAGAGGACTGCAGGTGATGTGATTTCATGTTGTGATTCCAAGTTACAATTTAATATGCGTTCTGCTTTTTCCAGTTGGTGCAGTGGAAGTGTAGTGAGTGCTCAACACTCGTGATCTTGTAAAGGAAGAAAGGAATCATTCTGCTTTTGACCCTCTGCTTTGCTCTTCCCATTAGTACTGCTGAGGCAGGTGTCTGCCTCCAGGAGTCCCAGTCAGTCATATTTTTGAAGCCATAAGTTGCAACAAATGCCCCTTCGCTTCTCTAACAAAAATGAGAACTTCTCACCCGAGTTAGAAAAATGAACCATGACGTAGGGTAAGTGTGGTTAGAGGTTGGAAAGCTTTGAACCTACTACAGCACATTCCAGTGCAGCTGTGCACACGCAGATGTGTGTGTATATCTATTCCAGGCCTGGACTGGCATAAGGACTGTCAGAGCTGTCAATTATGAACAGCCCTGTGTTGGCTGTTTCCTCTGCTTAGCAGTGGTTCCATCAAACAAATCATTAGGGCCTGCAGCTGGCCCGTATTCTCTGTAGGCTGGGAGAGTTAAGAATCCTAAGGTGGTTTCTGTGCTCATTCTCTGAAAACTTGAATGTCTTGGATATTGTTACTTTTTCCCTCAGCCGTATGTCTGAGGAGTTATTGCAAAAAGTCTAGTTCGAGAGGATATGGAGAAAGAACAAGAACTTGCCTTTTTTCAGGCTTTTAAATGTTATGTTTTTGAACAGTGGACTGCCAGTATTGCTGTGTAGGGGCTCTGGGCATGTATGTATGTATGTATGTATGAATGAATGTATGCTTTGTATCGGGATTTCAGATGGGGGAAAAAGCAAGCAGGAAGGAAAATTTTGTGCATCCTCTGTATTCTCTCAGCAAATACCAGCTGAAAAATCATGGTGTGTGAAAGCAGCAGTCAGCAGAGCACACCAAAATCACGTGCAGAAGTGCTCATCAGTACAAGTAATTTTGGCACAGCTAGAGTCACACTGTGTGTGACACCCTGCGGTGACAGCTGGTTGCTGCACTTAGCAAGTGTCACAGATTCTGCAGGTGGTGTTGAATGTACCTGAGTCCAAAGGCTTGAATAAACTCAAAGCCATCCAGATTTTCTGAGGGGTTTGGACTACTTGAAAATGGATGCAATATTATTTGTCTGATTATTATTGGTATTTGTCTGGGGGTTGGGTGTTTCTTTGCAGCGGGGTTAAATATGTAAGCAGAATGAGATCCATAAAACTGTCAAGTGGAAAGCTCAGCTCTCCACAGCATAAGACAAAATGCCAGCATGACTTAATTACAAAAATTTTATTGGTTAAATACATTCTTAATTTACAGAGGTACCATAACAAACTTACTGGACTTAACAAAGGTATATTTAGGACACTGTTAATTGTACACAGAACAAAGATATCTTCCTGAAGATATTTCCAGAGGGTGGGTCAAACAGTATTTCGTCAAATTAGACTTTTCTTATTACGCTAACGCACACAGGGCTCGCTATATTTCAAGGTTACAGCTGAAATTTGCTACTATATTGCAGTTAAGATTTGTGCTCCACCTCGTTCCTGGGTTTTTGTACACCTTAGGAATTTTGTTATGATCTGTAGGCAGTCTCATGGTGGTGCTGGGCATTGTCTTAAGAAAACCCTCTCCTGTAAAAGCCAAGCATCTCACTTGTTTCAGTGTTCACAAAGGCGCTGTTTCAGCTGCCTGCAGCAATGCGAGCAGCCCTTAGATGGCACTCGGTGCTGTGAAGAGAAGGCCTTGCTGCTCTCCCTTCCCTGCCCCACAGGGAGGAGATGATTAACATACAGCAGAGTGGTCTTTTCTACGGATAGGCACTGCCTTGAAACATTCAGTGGAAGTTACAAAAACAACTGGTCAATACACATTATAAAAATGGGAACGAGGACATGGAAAGAAAAAAAATATAAAAGAATCAGTTCTACTTGTAAGACGTATCAAAATTTTAGAAAACTGCCAGACAACAGGTAAACATCATACACAACTCTCACCTACTGCTATACTGATTTAGTATATCTTTGGAGGGCATGGGTATTCCTCGGATTTCTCTAGGAGATGGTGTTTTACTGGAGTAAGAAACAAGAAGTTTTAGAATCTCTTGGCAGGAAAGCTTGGGCAGTGATTTACGTCTAAGTTTGATTCCACAGGAGTTCCAGATAGGCTTGTTGGGGATGCTAAAGCTGAATAATAGCTGTACAAATAGTTTTTCCCTCCTAGAATGGCACGTAATTTAGAACTGTTTTATAATATTAATAACCTAATGGAAGTAGAAGTCTAGTTCTCAGCTCATCAAAACTTTGTGTGATTTTCATTTCCTGGTTGTGGAAATGGTGCAGTTTAAATACACAACAGAAAAAAATCAGGGGGAAAATGCCTGTGTCTGTGCAAGTTCTGTGGCCTAATTGTGACTGCTGAGTGAAATGGTGCTGAGGACCTCATGTCTGCTCTGCACATTCCTCAGGCTTGTTTCAGGTGAGCTGTAGTCAGCTACTGGGACTGGATGCCCACTCCCCACTCAGGGGTTGTTCCTCAGTTCAGTTTTGGCTGTAAGCCTGCTTCTGCCTGCTGTGATGGTAATCAGAGTGCAGGGCACGGGGAGCGAAGGGCAACCCTCACCAGCCTGCTCAGGCATCAATTTAGATGCACCTTGATCTCCTGTAGCAGCAGGGACTTGTTGCTGTGATGCTTAGAGCTCATACTGATAAAGCTGTAGAAAGACCAAGTCAAAACTATCTCAAGGTCAAGCATGATCCTAGTTTCCAGTCTCCATTCACCACTCAACTGTTGGCCCTCCTGCAACATGAACTGCCAGACCCATGAAAAAAAGTCTTGTTGAGGGTATCTTGATACCTAGTGACCTGCAGCTCTCTGAAGTAATGACTCGTGCAAACAGCTTACTGGTTTCTCTTTGTTATATAGTGCAGAAATGATGGAATATTGTCAGCAGTGAAAGAGCCAACTGCAGCATAATGTTTTCTATTCCAGTCTGATGGAGTTAGATGCCATTTAACTACTTTGTCAGAAGCCAAGTGTTACAAAAATTAATTTACTACCAGAAGTTCCTATAATGTGAAGCTTCCTCAGTCATGTCTGTCTTAGTTTGTCAGTCAAGCCACACTGCTACTTTTTACTTATTGCCTTGGTTAGAGCTGCTTGGAATAACCTCTTGCCAGGCATGTTTTCCTTAATGTCTTGACAGACCATTTATGATGATGCTCAGTATAGTTGGTATGTGGTAACAAACTGGAAACTACTCCCACGTCTGCTGAAAGCTAAAACCAAGGCTGTATAATACCCTTCATGTTAAGGTTAGGAATAGTGTTACTGAAGTATGTTCCAGTGCTTGAGTGACAAATGAAATGTAGACTGACTGAAGACTGGTTTTCCACTTTCATGACGGGAGTGGAGGGGCAAATATTTGGAATAGTGCAGCTACTCCATGGATGGGATCTGAGAAAGCTCAGTAAACGCTGTCTGTCACAACTATCCTCAGCTGGGAAAGAAGGGCATGATAGTGCTTGAAGAACAGTGGGCAGTAGAAAAATCTAAACCTGTACCTGGAAAGTATTTTGGAGAAAGGGAGGAAGGTTGAAGATGATTCATACAAATTTAAACAGTACTTTTAAAAGGCAAAATACTTAAAAATCTTACTTCTGTGATCTTGCTGTATGAGCAGCTTGGGCTAAGAAAGGAAGAATACTACACAAGGATTTATTTCTGAGTTTTCCCTCTTACCAGTATTAGATTTGATAACCTTTCTACTATGAAATACCAGTTATTTTTCTTGTCCTCTAAGTTATAAAACAAACAAGTGGATTCTACTGCTAATGTGGAACTCAAGTAGTAATGAAACCCGAATATCAAATTCCATCTACATACTGAGCATTGTAATTATATATTAAAACAATTCTTTAAATTTGGATTTTAAAAAGTTTTTAAAGAAGCCCAAAGCAGTTTACTTTATGCAGACTTTGTGCAGGATAAATGTAATACCAGATAGTAAACATACTAGAATGCTATATAAGTTAAAATGGTGTTGCACCACAATATTCCCCTAGTTGGAAACCGCTAAAAATCCTGCTTGTTTTGCTCTCAGAGCGTTCATGAAACATGACTACGTACACTGTCACAAAGGACTAAAATGTTCTTATTTGACTTAAAGACACTAGTATGACTGTCTAGAAAAAGTAGTGCAAAACATTGATAGTCAACACACGTTGATGCCTTTGCTGTGCCTTTAGGGTAGAAAACATTCTCTCCCACATGCAGGGAGTACAAAAAGAGGCAACACTTCATGGTGTTTTTAAAATCTGAACAAAGTTCTTAGGAAATATCCCAGACCTTCCTTGTATCTCTCCACTCATCCAGTCCTCATCTACAGATTCCAGCTCTGTTATCATATCACCTGCCTGTAAGAGAAGGAGTAATGTGAGTCAGTACAGCTTACTGTGCAATGTTAATGCATGCATAGCTGGACTTATTTAGAAGCAATTAATATCAATCAAATAGAAGAGAAGTAGGATGTGGCCAGTCTCTTCTGCTGGTTACATCTCTTGGAGATTGTATGCCAAAACCAGTTGAAGCTTCTCTTAGGGTAAATATTTGTCTATGGGGAAAAACCTTTGGAGGGGCAAAAGAGCACTGCTGGATAACTTCCTGAGTTACTTAAGCTCTCCAGATAGGCAGATATGCTAAAAGCTGCCTCACAGACCACTCATTATTTGCGTGTGTTTCCCTGCTCTGTTATAGGGGTTTCTCTTCTTAAAACCCTGGAAAGATTTTTTTTTTGTCAGTCTCAATATTTTCTAGCACTTGGAAACTTTCCCAAAAGGAAAAGCAATAATCTGAGAGCTCAGTGTGGCCATTTAAACTGCAGCTCCTGTGTTTGGTCCTTGTTCCAGTTTTCACTGTCTCGTGCCACACTCTTCATCGGAAGTACTGTTATGGCCCTGGCCCTTCTTCCAGTACCATTGTTCCCCTTTTCTGCTTTAAAGAATCATCTATCCTTTCAACACTGCATGCTGCTAATGCTAGAACTATTTTGCTAGTTTTAGAACATATTGTGTGTTTCAACTGATAAGACACACTTTTGGGCCTGCTTGTGAAAGACTACTGTTTCTCAGAAATTTGCTTTTGAGGACACGGTTACCTAAATCATGACTTTGAATCTCAAGGGCACTCTGTTTCTTGTTCATGCTGGGCATCCAGCAAGTATTTAATTTTTCCCCTTGTTTCCACAGAAACTATGTATTGTGTTGCTGATTTAAGATTTTGCTGTACTTGGTGTCCCTTAGAGGCCTGGCTGCTGTAGCACTGGCACTCTCACTATTATCCTCCTTCTCACTGCTGTCTTTCTAGTCAAAAAAAGAGGCTCTGTTGACCAGATCAACTGATCAAGAACTGAATGTACTGCAAAATGAGGTTGGTTTGTCTTGTTATGTTTACTAGATCAGAGAAGTCAGAGGCATTCTGCAACTCCTGATCTCTTTTCAGTGTCTTTAATGAAGATTTTGCCAATATGAAACAGCAGTGGTAAGGGAAAAAGTGTTTTTTAGAGAGACCATTTATCAAATGTGTTAAAATTCTATGTGCTTCATTCTTCTTATTTCAAGCCTATTTTAAGAGTGGATGAATCTTATTTTTTAACACTCTTCAGGAGTGTAAGACCTCTTGGAAATTGGTCTAGGAGAGATACTTACTTTGAAGGAAAGCTCATCTTCATTTTCTCCATGAAAATCATAAAGAGCTCTGGCTTTTCCTTTCTTCCCTCCCCCAGACTGTGACAATTCTATCCTGGCTGCAGAACATGGACAAGAGAAGTTATTTGGATTGGCATGAAATAAATCTCTGTTTCTGGAGAAGTTCCCTCTCATTCTCATGCTTTCTCCCCATTATTGTGCTACAGGGTGTCCAAATGTTATTGCTACTGCTGTAACAAATTCGCTGTTCTACTGGAATAAAAAACTCCACTGACACCAGTTCATTTTACAGTACTAACAGAGTCTCACAGTTCTGCTTTCAAGAGGACTAAATTTGACTTACTTGAACTTTCCAGTGGTGATATCTAATAAGAGCTGTCTTCTCTTTGTGCTTGAAGATGAGGCAGCACCCGTGATTTATTCCTAAAGGTGGCTCAGTGGTCCTGTTGTGCCTGTGCCCAAACCACACTTGAAAACATCCCAGAGTCTGTGTCACCTCCCACATTACTTATTGACTAGAACATTATATTGGCATTATTAGAGGAGGTGATTCAAAACTTAGCTTAGCTTTAAAATATTAAAGATTGTGGTGGTGTGTGTCTTGCTAATACAATGGAGTAGTTGGGTTCTCCCAGAACTCTGTTGTGACTGTCACAACCCAAGGAATAATGAATTGCCATTTAGTAGGAGCACTGTACCTGAGCAGGTCTGAACAAAAACTGCTGGGAAAATCCCTTCCTTTCCATTTAGTCTTCCTCTATACCACTCCAAATCTACTTGTTCCAGTATTTGGATGTAGTCTCCCTTTTTAAAGGATAGATCGTCTTTGGTTTCTGCTGTAAAATCATGAAGCGCTTCGCACCACTGTACCGAGCATCTGTTGTTCTAGTCAAGTGAACAGAGGAAATGCAGTAATTTTAGAAGCGTAAATGGAGCCCAAAAGCTGATGGATAGTGCAGAAAGCAGCTGTACAGAACATGGGTGTCCTGACTTTCTCCCAAGTGTTGCTGCAGATGTACACTAGAATGGCATTTCAGCAATTACCACCACAGAATTTCATCTTGGCTCAGGCACATCCCTTTTTATCGCTGGTGGCAGGAAGAAGGATTAATAAATTCAAAATTAGATCACTGCAGCAATACTTAAAATAGAGCTAACAATAATTTTCTTAAGCATAAAGGATAAAACTTTACTTATTTTAATTTTTCAAGCTATGAATTTAATCAGTTTAGGCCAAATGTCAGAATTCAAGATGTGACCACGCAGCGTTGTGTGCTGTGGGAGTTGTGTTACATTCAGCTAATCTGGCATTATAATAGGATGTCTCTGTAAATCTATGAAACTGCTATGTAAATTCTGACCCTAACCTATGAAATTTTATTACCTGAGGAAGGGAAGAAGAAACCTCCACCTTGTTCTTCAGTGCTGCTTCTGTACCTACATAAGTAAAGCACAACTTAGAATAGCAGCAGTGACTATTCAAATCGTTAATAACGATAGGGACTTTAGATATTCAAAGTGACTCTTAAGAGTAGCTTCTTAAGCTTTTTGATTTTTTTTTTTAACTGTTTTCTCTCTCTTTCTACCTCCTTCCTTCATTCACTGTTCTTCTGGAGTTTTCTCCTATGTGCTGCCTATATGCCTGAAGTACAAAATGTTTTTGAAGATTTTTGCAGACGTATTCATACCTGTTCCAGGCAGATCTTCAATTACTTCCACAAAGTTCAAGGGGAAAATTCCAGATGTGCCTCTGAGCTCTCCTTTGGCCCATTCTTCATTTACATATTCTTTCAGGATAATAGTTTCACCTTCTGAAAAACTGAGCTCATCTTTCTGATCTCCAATGTATTCAAATCGTGCTAGACATCTTGGACCTCTGCACAAACAAAAGAGAAAATTACGTTGTGTCTTTATTATTATTACTGTCCACTTAATAACAAGGCAGTGTGGTGCAACACATCAATTGATAGTTTAATTAAAATGATAAAAGAATGCACTGAAGATAGAACAGGTGGAAAATTGGGGTCTAGCCCTGGTTCTTATCTCTGCTTTCTGAGGAGGATGAGTACGGAGTCTGGTTGAGCCAGACGCAACTTCTGCATCCCAATTCCTGGCTGTTATTAGTATTTTGCAAAAGATCCTATTTCTCTTCCAAACAACACTAAGAAACCTTGGGTTTGGGTCATCTGTCCCACTTCATATCTTCGCCTATATCCAAGTAAATGTCCTGATACACTTTTTTCAAGAGTTTGATTGGTTTTCAAGCTAGCATCCCATTTAGATGCAATCAAACATGGGTGGGGGGTGGGTGCTGTATGTTTGTCCCAAATACATGGAGGTTTCATAGGAAGAAGATAAAAACTATCTTCTTTTATATACTTTAGTCTGTAAAATGTATCCCCATAGGATATATATATGGGAAATAACTTACCTATCAAAGAAAGGAACACCAATGCATCTAACAAATTTTGCATACTTTGGTACAGTACTGAAAAAAACTAATTATTCCCCCCCCCCCCCGACTCAAACAGATTTAACAATTTAACAAACTAATAAATTAAATTTAGGAAGTTACACTAAGAAAATATTTATCAGAAATACCATGCTGAAAAAAGATCAGTAATAGGCTTTAATTCTTTCTATAGCATCATGGCATACAACTAGTGTAAGAAGCTTGTTTCCCACCCCTGTCCCCATCTCATATCTTTGCAAAGATGTGTCTTTTGGGACAGAGCTAGCACTTTGTGTTTCTTTCTAAGTTGCAGAAGCAGCTTTTAAAAAGAAAGTTCTGTTTATGCCAAACCAAAGAACAAACTGAATGATCCCTCTCATACTAGGTGCTCCTGCCTCTGCCTGAATTGGCTTTAATTGCTGGAATGAATGATTATGGAATCTGATAAATCATCACTGAGAAAAAATAGCATGAAAAATTGTCTCTTGCCCACAGATATTAGTACAAGTTGTTTGAAAACCAGAAATGAAAGTGCTGGAAATACACTTGATAATTTGATCTGCGGAACTTCAGATTCACCCGTACAGCTATACACTTAAGGAGATGGATAGACAGATAGAGAGATTTATCTCTTAAAGTACATCTATATTCTGTCCCATTTTATCTTGTTCTTTCAAATGAGTAGGAGCCCTACCATGTTGCATTTTATAAGGATACTGGAAGAAAGAAGCAAGGCCTGGAGCAAAGGGAGGAGCGTACAGTGCTGCTGAAGTTAATCAGATTGCTTCATGGTTTCCATAACCAATTTTCATGAAAGTGAGGTTTTAGGCTTTTTTCACCTAAATATGAGTCTTATTAAAACATCGTAAATACTCAGTTTTTTAAAACATATTTTAATTTTCAAAATATATTTTGGTGAATAAATTGTTGACTATATTAACCTCAGTGCTGACAGCATCTGCTTCACAGTTGATGTTTCCTTTTACTTCCTTGTAAATCAACATGAGAAAGAAAATAAGATTTATCTGACTCACTTAATACATTGTGATGAAGAGGGTGTTTTTTTCCTGTTGGTTTCTTCTGGAACATCAATCTAATAAGACAACAAAATAAGTTAAATCTTCCATTTCAAACTAATGGGAACATAACCACAATAAACTTGAAACTGGATAAAATAATCTGTTTTTCAGATGTGTGATGCTCTGTAGTCATTGGTATACTCTGATATATGACTGTAATAATGTAAACTATGGGGGGGTTATGCCTGAATTCTCATTTCTAATTTTATGCAAACAAGGAGCAATATTTAATGTTTTCTTTTATGAAGCTGGTTTATTGTTTCTACTTGTGGCATGACTGACAGAATATGTGATTGCATGCTACTACATGTTATTGTATTTAGTTCCCAACTTTCAACTGATAAGTGCTCTCTATTATTTACTAGCACAGTATATCACAATAGACAGAATTATTGTTTACACTTATCCTTTCTGTGCTCTGGTAGCCAGCTGTCCTCCAAACAAAAATGCATCTCGCAAATCTCACTTGAATTGGAGAAACACAACTTAGAAAATCAATACACAGATATATCAAACAGACAACATTCAAGCCCTTTATCATAAGAAAATTTCAATTGTATTTTTGGTGTGACATGAAGGATGATCTGTAAGATGTGGAAGACTACAAGCCTAGAGACTCTGGCGAGGAGCTTTGGTTTACAGCTCACTATTGTATCAGCCAGTTCCCATAAAATCAACAAGAATGTTTCATTAGCTTATGTGAAGGACTGGAGGAAATTTAACACAATCTTTGCAGTGCTCTTGCTAGAGGGGCTGGTATCTATGGTGCTCTGAAGATTCCATGGGAAGTAGTAACTATGTATTATTGTTTGGTGTCCAGGCCTAACCTACTACCCAGCTCAATATTGTAAACCACACTGTAGCACATTGTACAGAGACTTTGTATCAAGATTAAATCTGACATGAATTAAGAGGAGAATTCACTCAAGCAAATTAGCCTCATGTACTGCGCTGTCTTTAGAAAAAAAAATATTCTGAAACAAAAGATTTTTACTCTCAAAGGGTAACCACCTTTTACAACTTAGATAGACATTTGAAATGCATCTTCCCTAGCTTTTATATGCTTGTATCTGTCCGTCTCAATGCTGAATTTGACCTCAAATACTCATTCCACTGCTTTAACACAAAACCTTTTCTCTCTTAGCCATCAGTATGAGCAAGAGTTTTTAAATTAAATTGTTGGTTTGTGTAGAAGCAGCTAATCAATTTAGCTAACAAATCTTTCTCATGAAAGTGAATCGAGCATGGATATGTTACTACTGAGTTTAGTTTTTATTCTTCAGCACTTCTCACATCAATTTTTCTCTAATAACACCACTACAAACTAGACAGACAGCCTACACTTCCTGATGTTTACCAAATCCTTGGTATTGCCCATGTGGCAGCAGTGCTCATTTCTGCCAGCTGTCCCAGCTCGACATAGACACTTAACTGTCTTTAATGCCAGGCCATGCACCTCCACAGCATCCTGGTGTCAGTCTGGCATTCCTCCATATCCATATGGCCAGTGTGGATAGCCCAGTGCCCTTTCCACTGTTACAAAACAGATCTCAGTCTCAGACTCTGGCTTGCAAAAGGTTTGACCCAGCATTGGGCACAGAGAACCATATTGTATCTCTTTTAAAGAGAAGGCATTCAATTAATAGCTACTAGGCTCCCAAAACAGCACCTGTTCTTGCCTTCCCTTTACTGTCAAGTGTCACATTCAGTAACAGGATTGCTTTAAGCTGCTCATTTGCAACAACACAATCTCCTTGCCTGTGCCAGCATAACCATTTGTGCAGCCACTTAGTAAGCCACTTAGGCAAATTGATCCTGCTGGAAAGAACAATATTCTAGGAAGAAAAAAACAAACATGTTTTGTTGGGCCAAATTGCTGCCCTGACCTATTTCACTACATGGCTATAAAAGTGGTGATTCCAGTGCAGTTCAGGGGACAAGAAAATGAAAGAAGCTGGGGAGTGGGGGGGAGGCACCAAAAGGAACCATCTTACTGAGTGTTGATTCTTACAGGCAGCTGTCAAAAAATAATCTGCTCTGCAGACCCTGAGAAACTACCCAAGTAAACAAAGAGAATTTGATAAGGGCAATGATTTTCTCACTTGGCTTTAAAATAAGAGCAAAATATTCCCCATAACACAAACTGGTCGTGCCAAATCAAGTATCTTCCTAATACCACACAAACAAGTTGATATGTCTTCTGTACTGCCAGTGGGATAATAGATTATCTAAATACAGAATGGAGTTAAACACACAGGAGACTTAGTAAAATAGAGCCAGAAAACAAATGCAATAGGATCTGTGTAGCAGTGTATATAAAGCCTACGTACAACTACTTTAACAAAGTTGGCTGGAAATATCCCTGTGCAATTCCCACATTTTCCTCTGTACCACTCAGTATCAATTTTCTCCAAAAGAAAAATGATGTCTCCAGAATGAAGGTCCAAGTCATCAGGATGCTCTGTAAGACAACATCATTTCAGTTAACAGTATTTGCCACACTCACTGATTTTCTCTTAAGTAAAACCTTCTTAATATAAATACCACAGACAATAACAGAATGAGTTTTCAAAAAGTCTTAATTGTACTTGATAAACCAGTGAGCTTTTAACTGAAAGATTTGGCCCATCTACAGTTAAACTCATTGATTTGAACAACTCTATAGGCAGATGCTGTAGACTGAGCTTCCATACCATTTTTAAGCTCTAATTCCTAAGAAAATTCTCATTTGAAAGTCTTGAAATAAAACAAGCTTCTAGAATATTCACATTTACTTACCTGCAGGAAAATCATGCAGGACTACAGCATGAGGTGCACTTGTGTCAGAAACTTTTGGAGGGTGGTTTGAATCCTGAAACAAACAAAATAAATCCAAGTAGTTCATAATCATGGAACACATTAACAGTATGTACTCCAAAAGTAATGTTCTGACTCTGGACACAATTTTGTCCTGGTATTAGAGAAACACCTTTGGAGGCAAGGGTTATTGGTCACACAGCTATGGGTCTGGATTCTGTATGCCTTTTGCCTGTGTAAACCAGAATACATTTCACCAAAGTCTACTTTAGAGCCAGTAAAAGAAAGGGAAGGCATGTAACTTTCCCAGTACAGACAAAGCCCCAGCTATCTCTGTGGGTCAGAAATCTGGAGCACTGATAGCAACGCTCATTGCAAGGGCTGTGGCCAAATTTTGCACTGGTGCTTGGTACTTTGTGCCACCAGTCACTCTTTCTTGCTCGAGTGAAGACCCAACCCAACTCTCCCCACCACACTCTGCAGGGGCAGCACATCTGCTGACTAACAAGCATTTTAGAGGGGCAAGGAAGCCACCTTACATGAAGATAACACTGAGGGGAGCTGACAATTTCATTGTGGGATCTTTACGCAGGGAAAGTATATTCAAAATGCTGAGTCTTCCTCTCTATCCCACCCACTAGGAATTTTTTGACTGTACCGATGACAATCATAGTATGATTACATTTGAAGTAATTCATTGTGTGCAAAAATCCCAACAAAAAAAGCCCAATGTGGACAAAGATAAGGGCAGAGTAATATGAATTACAACAGATAACAAGAGATTGCATAGAAATCTACTTCAGCCATGTAGGTTTCTGATAATAGTCAAAAAGACTGCTCCTGGCTATAATTTACACTAGCTGTTTAATATTAATGCAGCATGCCCTAAAACCAAGTAAGGATCTGTAGAAGCAGAGAGAGGAAAATACTTTCAAGTCTGTACGTCAAAGCCAATTCGCTGATATATCATGTACAGCACTTCATAAAACTACTCGCTTATCTTTTGCTCACTTCTCAGATACTCAGCCAAGGGAGTGATTATTTTCCTATGAGACACAGGAACTTTACCAGTTTCCTCTCCCTTACGGCACTCCAAGTAATTACTGTTGCTCTGCTCCATAAGCAGCATGCTCCTGTGCTATAAGGCAAATTGCCATTATTGAGTTTTGTTTTGGCAGTAGTTTTGTTTGGATTAAAGAATCACAAGGATTTAATAGATCGGTATTACATTTCTCAGTGTAACCTTTAAAGACTAAAGCATTTGATACTTTAAGGCAACAGGAGTCTTGCTCATTAAATATTTACCAGCATAAAAAAGTGCCTTACCTTACAGGACGGTTCTCCTGTGTTCCTGGGAAGACAATCTTCCTTGGCAACTCCATGAGGCACGGGTAGCTAGAACAGAAACAGAGACAAATGTAAAAGTTTTTTTCACTTCTGAGCACCTCAAATTCCCACTGCGAGTGAAAATGGAACTATTCAGACCACCTAATACAGGTAACTAATTTAGGAGTCCAGTGGAAAAGGACAGGTTCCTTTGGAAGGCACTCAGATAGACTGCTAGTGATATGAACTGCCACTTTGAGAAACCCAGGTGGTGTCATCCACTTTAAAAGTGTCTTAGACACCCACCTGGTCTCATACCATATGGTACAAGATATTCAGAAAGACATCTGATGTAGAAGTGTAATCATTTGTCATGGAGGGCACTCAAAAAACAACCTGGGAGGACAATTTCCTTGACAGTAGTATTTGGGGGCAGAGAATTACTAGTGATCTTCTACTGAAATAAAAAATATAGCAATCTAAGTGAAAGATCAAAAAGAAGGCAACAGGAAGTTTTCACTTTATGCGGAATATTGATGTTGTTCATGTTCGTGGCTGTGTGGCTTCTTTTTTTGACAACAGCACTGCTTCAAGCAGTTACACCAGCTCTATCACTGACCAGTTTCAAGTACCTGAGGAAAGACTTTCTCCTTTTTTTATCTGTAATGCTGATCTATTTGTATTTAATATTCCCTAATAACACATATAATATCAAAAAGAAACATTTTTATATTGAAAAGGGATGGCATCAATAGGATGAAAATGTAAGATTAGCAATGTTACATTTCTCACTCTTTACAGGTTTTCTTAAGCAAGGTCAACTACTCTTTAAGTTCTAATGCCTCCAAATTTTCTTAAGCGTTTTCATATATATGGATAAACCCAACATACAAATGCAATTATTTAGCATCATTTTATGTGCTGTAAGAGAATTCAGAACTGATGACTATACAAAGAACCCCCAAACCCCAAAAGCTATGCATTACAAGATATATACAAATTGTACATATACACAAAAATACACCACATATATCTATACTTGGCACTTAGATATTGCATTCTCCAGTACTACCTTACAGGACTTATTACTATTTATCTATTGGTATTTTCTAAAGAAGATTATGCTGATACATGCACTTTGAATGACACAGCATAGTAACCTACTTTACTATCTTTTTCACTACTATTTTAACCAGCACTTTTTTATAAAAACAACGGTCTCAGACAGAATATCTCATCTCTCACCATGTATTTATTGTAGAGAGGATGACCTGGCTTAGGTCTAGGAGGTAATGCTGGATCCGGATTTTTAAAGAGTGCACTTTTTGTTCTCTTGGGTCCCAATCGGAACTTGCTGGATTTTTTATCAGAAGCGATGTCAGAACTAGATCGTGAAAGAGCATCCTTTTGGGAGGAGGCTTTGGTTGTGGAGAGTTTTGGTGGAGGTGGCCTTCCAGGAGCACCTTTAGGTGGGGGAGGTCGAGCTGGTATAATTTTTCCATCCACAAGCCTAAAAATTGTGCAAACCATCAGAGAAAATATGCATATTAATAAGCCTGCCAACTCATCCTCCACCACTGCCCTATCTAGAGAGTATTCAGCAAGAAAACATGATTCATGACAACCTGGGCTGCAGAGTATGTAGCATCTGAATGCATGAACTCTTCAGCTACTGGGACTGTATGACCACATCCTTAGACAGATCCTTTGACTATGCATTTCCAAGTCTGCTCACCACTTCTGCTTATCAACAGCCTGCCAGCTTTCATGGGAGCCCACTATGTAAGCTGGATTTCTTTTAGCAGTAGAAAGAGCTTTGTCTGAAGGTGCTGCAGGATGTTCTGCTATTGAGAGCTTTTGGGAAAACTGGTCTTCAGGATCAGCCTAGCTCATTCCCTGGGTTATCACTTCCCTAAAGTGACTTTTGGTCCTCTGCAGAAACTCATGACATACGACACCACTTTGGACACAATGCCATCAAATAGAAGAATTTACCATTTTTATGCAATAGAAAGAATATTGGTGAAAATACTCAAGTTCTCTGACATCTGGAGGTACCACATTCTCATTAATGTACCAGTAGTTTAGAAACCAAAATCAGAGACTAGCAAGTGACAGTAGTAATTTTTTTTTAAATTAAAAATGTAAAAAAACCCCCTTACTAAGCATTGATTAAACAAAGCTGCTTATACAGTACACATGACTCATGATTTTTAGAATCAAAGAGTGTGGCCAAATCAATAAATTGCTAATTAAAAATCACCTCTGCTATAAACAAGAATTATGTACATAAAATTTAGTCATTCTGTTATTAAGAATCCTGGTACTACCACTATTCCAAAAAAACCAGTATTATTTGATTGTTGTGGGAAAATCTTCAGCCAGTTATTGCAAGTTTCTGCTATAACTGTTTCTCTTTTTTTCATACAAAGTAACTCAGCAAGGTCTGCAAAAATTATCAACCCCAACAAATGTGCATTAGTGGATCTTTGAAGTATCATTCTAACACATTTTGTCAGTGTCATCCACCACTTGAGAAGATGTTATTGCTCTACTAATGCTCCTTATAAGAGTTCTCTATTACTAGTTGAGTATGGATTAATTTTTAAATTTCAAAAAAAATTCCACTTCTGTTCAACTTCCACCTCTCCCCTTTCTTGGCCTCATCCTAAACTGAACATTTTTAATATTGACAAAAAGGGAAATTCCAAGTTAGACTGCACTGAATCTGTAAGCAGATCAACCCATACATTTGTAAGGCAACTCAACTAAACAAGAAGACTCTAAAAAACAATTCAGCAAATTATTACTGCTTACTTAAAAAAAAAATTTAAAAAATCCATTTGAGCAGAAGAGTGAAAGAACAAAAAGTTTATTGCAGTTCCAGAGACCCTCATAATAATCAGGAATGTTGTTATGCTAAACTGAATGTGGGGAAGTAACACCATAAGGTGTTCTCTTGTGCATACAACCACATTCTTTCACGTTAATGAATACTTATCATTAATGACAGACTCAGTTCAATAACAGAAAGATTCTCTTGTCCTGATACATCAGAGTAAACTGTTGTGTTTAAACCCACAGATTCAGAATGCAAATGCTGAGATAGCCACAGTGGGCCGGCTAGCCAATGCCGTATCTCCCTCCCCTCTGTCTCTGGCATTGAGTGGACATGAATTTAAAGTGGGTCCAGCAAGTTTTGCCTCTGCAGACCTTTTTTCTTGTTGGCTCAGAAGAATAAAAAACCCCCAAGGTTACCACTGATCCTGCACCTTCACAGGTGTTTTAGGTCTGAATTGAACTGTACAAACTAGTCAGTGCTTCTGGGAAGCTGTTGGCCCAGCATCTGCCATTTCCAGAGTGGCAGCATCTGCCACCTCCATTCCTTCACCACTCAAACCCTGCCACAAGTGCAAGTGCTGTGGGTGAAAAGGTTAAAGATGTAGAAAGGAATGACTGTCAGCATCCACTGTATATTAGCTGAAAAGTCAAACAGCTGTCCTATAATCTCCCTGCTCATACCACTAATGTACAAACAAGTATCAATCAGCTAGCAATTTGGTCCTGCCTGTTTATTAGTAAGCATACTACCTAGCCAAGACTATAGAGTTATAACTAAAAATTGGTAGTGTCTACTTTGAGACTAACTAGATAAATAATTCAGAAACACATTCAGAAAATTTTAAGTGAGTCTCTGAAGAACTGCACTTACCTTGGGGGTAGTACAGGTTCTTGTTGAGGCACTCCACCCTGTTCTGAATGATTCAACTCCTAAAATGATTCAAAAGAAAAAAGATATTTCTTTAAGCCTAAGGAAAAAAAAAACCAACATAACAGATCTTGGTGAAATTATATATTTCTTATATTAAATTATATCCCACAGACATGAAAAACAAGTTTCTGGAGGTCTGGGAGTAAAGTAATAAGTATTATGGTGTGTTCTAGCCTTTTAAGGTGTTGTTGGACATAGAGGGAGATGTAAATGACCTGGTTTACTACCTGAAACACAGATTAAATTGTGCATTAAGTATGATCCAGCCCTCTTTTCCTACTGCACGGCAGTAAGGGCTTAAGAGTGAAATAAGGAGTCATACAAATTTACCACTACACTGCCCATAGGATTTCATATTATCAATTTTTATTTAACTTTGACACATGAAAGAGACTTTGAGCAGTCTTTAAGACACTTTGAGCAGTCTTAAAGCAGAAAACATGACATTAATGCAACTCACATAGGACAGTGTCTCTTGGAAATAACATTAGCTCCCATTACAAAAGGCATCTAAATATGTTTCCTAAAGATCTAACAGATAAACCCCAGTGAATCTTGCTTTGGCAAATTAAGGCATCACTCCTCCCAGGTGTCCATGCTGGCCCTGCCAGGGATTACTACCCTACAGCAGTCAGGAGAGGGGGGACATGTGCCATGTCTGAAGGGCTTGGACCACAGCGATGGACTAACAAGTGAACATCCTTACTGCCTCCTGCTGTTCGTTTTCATCCCAGCGCCAGAAAATTCTGCCAGCTTCACTGAACAAGCACAGCTGCTTCTGGCACAGTGTGGTAAATCAGAGTGCTGAATCTGGGTTCAAAAGGATCCTTTCTGAACCAGCAGTTTGAAATACGTCTGAACAGTCTTGTTTACTTAATTCAGTGCTTGAATGTGCTTGAAACTCATAAACAACTTCTGTGACTTTTCCCACCTAGAAAATACTTAGATGTATTTTGTGACAAAATTTGACCCTTGACTGAGTCCCCAAATTATTGTCCTGATTAAACAATCCTGATTAGAAAGAAAACAACCTGCCACTTTCAGATGAACATGTTATCCTCATACAAAAAATCTTCCTTTTCAGACACGGAAGAAATCTGTGCCAACTGCTACTTATGGTCAACGATTTTTACTGCTGCCGTTTGATCACCTCCACCGACAAACAATACTAGTTTTAGGAGCACAGTTCTTATCTTTCCACAGATAAGATTTAAGTGTTTCAGTGGATTCAATGCAATCGTTTTCTTAAAAACATCCTCTGAAGCTTACACATGCCCATCACAATAACCTGAATGACCTTGTACAAGTTTTGGAGTAGCACTGCATAAAATGTTATTTAATGTCTTGTATCGGAAATTATTTTTTCAGCATTATCCAGAAAAGATGGGACCTCACTGAATAGCCTTTTCAATCGTGACATTTAAAAACCCTTTACCTTAATAGCAGAGGTAGGTACAAAGGCATTTGTTGGCAGCTGTCCAGCTAGTGAGGGCTTTTGATTTGATGTTTTTACTGCCTGTGGTTTCCACACGATTCTCTGACATTCTTGCCATCACAAAACTCAGTATTAGAAAATTTTACTGTCATTTTCTAGTTTATTTTAATTAATTTTTGTAAATCTGTGTCAAATGGCATACAGGATATGCAGCTACAATGTCCACCATTACTGCGTAGGTGCTCAGGAGCGAGGAGCAGAGCCTCACTTTCCAAAATAGGTGGTTCAACTGAATAGAAACAACTAGAAGAACTTAAAAAAAGCAAGCTTCATTCTTCTACAGAAAAGTTTCCTCTGCCCGGAAATTAGCACAGACATTAAGAGGTATTGTGTCTATGAAGGCAAAAAAAAAAATAGATTTCTAAAGGACTTTGACAACATTTCACTATGTAAATCCCAATGGACTTTGAACCACTTTGCAGTGCTTTTGAAATTAAGTTGTAGAATATCCTGATTCCAGATGATAAATACAGAAAATTGAAGATAGATGTGATCAAAGTTTAGTAAAATCACCTAAGTGCTTTTCAGAACTGACAGCAGTCTAAATTACCTAATTAAATTAAAGAACATAATTAAAAGAAAAAAAGCCTTAGATTTTTGAGCAGTCCTTTTCATCTTTTGGTCCTTCAAATAACTTACTTTACAAATGTTTGAGAGTCACAAGAGATCTGTTAACCACAACACACAAAGCTGTAATACAGGAAAACAGTTCTAACTTACCCCTTTTTTCACTAGGTCACCACTGTTGGGTTTTCTCACTGTGATATCGGATGTGTTCCCAATAGGCTTTTCAGCAGGAAGTGGTGGAGGGCTATGGGGGATGTCATTTAAAGCTGCAAAAAGACCAAAAATTCCCAAATGAAATTCAAATTAATAGCTTCTTTACATGGATCAACAATAGACAAAATGGGGCATTTTTCTGTGAATGCAACTTCCTTCCTCAAAGCCAGAGCAGCCAATGGGAAGAACCACTTAAAGACTAGCGAAGAGAAAAGGGACATGAAGCAAACATTGCAACTCTGAGGCTGAATTCAGGAGTACTTCCCACCCTGCATAACAGATCTTCACTTTACTCTCAGGACACCAGCAAGTTATTCTAGAGTTTCAGGGTTTCAGCTGCAAAACTCACTGATATAATATTAGATGAGTAGAAGAGTTTCTACCCCTGGGAATGTCAGACTCATTACTGGATACCCCTGAAACACCATCACCATCTCTCAGCCACATTTCTAAACCGGCTCACTTTTTTTTCAGCTGTCAGCTCCTGGAATATCCTTCAGGCTGGAAAACAGCTGAGGGTTATTTCAAGTAACCCTGAAAGATCAGGAGACTTGGATGGAAGAATCTCCAGAAAGGTAAAGGCAAGAAAATAAAGCGTTGCCTGCTACAAAATTCAGGGTGACAGAAAACAGAGACAGAAGCTCCTGGGCAGTCTTTAAGGAGTTAAGCAAATTTAGGACATGGAAGAGGAAACAGTAAGCTCTTACTAGGAAAGAGTGATGATGTCCTTGGTCTCAATAAAGAATATAAAACTCTGGTAATTATATGACATTTGCTTTGAATGTCTCAGCCACTGAAACCTGGGAAGCACTTGGACAAGTTTTGCCAGCATATTTACCAAACATTTAGTCTTTATATATTGGAACCTTGTCATCTATTTTACAATGTGTTTGTATATCAAGAAAATTCATTTAACAGAATGAATTTCAGACACTTAAGCTCTTCTGAATTCCTGCTGGACTCGGAGTTAAGTAAAAATATGTGTAGACAGTCTGGACATTTACAGAGTGAAGACAACAAAGAAGAGAGATGCTGTCCAAAAGAAAACTTTCAGTTGCTCATTCCATGAAAAATACTCTCCACAAAGAAACAATACATAGGAAGGAGAAGTGCTGTTTATTTTTAACACCTCTGTTGCATTACTATGATGTAAATCACTGCTGTGATATTTAAAAATTCATCAGTTCAAGGATAAATCCCTGATTCTTAGGAACAGATCATAGTTACTGTGTTGGCAGTGACCAAGCATGGGGGGAAAAAGTTAGAAAGTTCATCACTCTTCTAAGCTAGTGTGATGGATGAAAAATAAAAAACAATACCTGACAGTAATTGCAAAAGAAACCTTCTCTTATCACATCTTACTGACATATAAAAAGCACGAGACATTTATTTATCCACTTCAAATCTTGCTATATACACAGATGGTCTGATTTTCTCTCCCTTACTCTTCATAAGACAAAATTAAAGGAACTAAAGGAAGATAAAAAACCTGAACAAGTAGATGGCAGGTGTTCTTTTCAGTGATTTCTAAGTGTAATAACTGAAGTGGAAGTTTAATGCTTCCTTTCTAATCACATCTCAACAAAAATGCTAATGCTAATTGAATACTTTACTGGAGTTCAAATTCCTAAGCATCCAACTCTATCTCCTTTTTGGTAGTGCTGGATGGGTGGCTTTGTTGTTGTTGTTGATAATTAGGGGTTTTTTTGGTATTTTTTATTTGTTTGTTTATTGGAGTTTTTCTTTTTGGTTTGTGCTGGTTCCTGACAGAATTTATCTCCCTCAATATGGTGAAAGACCCCCTGTACTGAGATTATGTGGCCCTTTTACAATGTAAATCCTACTATATCCATGTTATACCTTGATCCAGTTGTACTTTTCCCACTTTTTAACTTTTAACAGCTTACATTTCTGCAGCAGCTCCTATCTGACAAAAAACTACTCTGCTTTCTTGGAATCTGCTTCTGTTCCTCCATATCCCATTAATCTTCCAGCCACAGACTCCCATAAAGCAGTCCTTCACACCCTCCTGACATTTGTAGCTAAGTACAGGACGACGGGCAGTCTTCTCTGGAAAGCTAAATTACCACTAGAGAGCAGCAAGGGACCAGTTATTTACAAGTTCGAAAGAGAACTGTCTCAGACAAAAAAAAGAAAAGAAAACGAAAAAAACTGTCAGGTGGTTGGTAGCAGTTTGTTTGGTTTTGGTTTTTTTATAATGGAAATGACAATCTCTTTATGGAGAAGAACTATGTCAGGGGTTCTTCACAGTAGCTCACAAACATGTTCTTCTAACTGAAAAAAACCTTTTATTTACAATCAGATATTAACAGAAAGACTTTTCCTCACAGCTTTATCTTCAGTCTTTCTGCATTTTTAATCATTACCACTGCACTTCTCACATATGCAGGGGACAACAAAATGTAGTATTTTAGCGCTGGGTTGGTGACAGGGGGAGATGGAAACTTGGGAAATAATAAGAGAAAGTCTCAGGAGAAAAGCCACCTGGACATACTGTTGCTACAAGTTGACTCTACACATACTCAGTGTAGCAAAACACGATTTTGAAATATGAGTTTTAAGAGTTATCTTCTGACATTTCTCCCTAAGCTCTGAAGATAAAACATTAGGCTAAACAGAAACAAGCATATACTCCAGTGTACAAAGATCAACACAAAGATCTTGTGGCTCCCAGGAAGCTTGGGAGCAGCGTTAAAATAACATCAGCTGAGGTCAGAGCCAAAATCAATTTGGCCAATCAGCTCCGTGATAAGGTTTAGCTGACAAAACAAGCTCGCCTCTGCGGGAAGGGTCTCCCGCTCTTCCCTGCCAGTGTTTAGATCTGCCTCACAAACACTCTTTCCCCTTTGATATGCATTAGCCCCATAAGGTTTGAGACATCAGACTCAGTGCAATGGAGGGAGCCAGATGAGGCATCTGGGAGGCATGGAGAGTGTAACATGATTCTCATCTATTTCTCCCTCCCACCACAGCCTTTAGGTTGGCTGCTCTGTCTTGTCAAACTGTACCACCTCTGGCACCTAATACAGCTAGTAAATAGCAAATCAATTAATAAACATTGAGTTCCAGGTGAAATTATTTTCTAATACATTTCTCAGACAATTTGGGAGAAGAACTTACGTTTCCCGGGTTTAGCTGGGATTCGGATCACAGTGGGTTTCCGAGCTAAAGCTGATTGAGCCGGCTGTTCCTTTGCAGTTTCACTTCTGGTGAGCAACTGAAATGGATCTAAAAGGGGAAAAAAAACCCCGACATATTTAATATTTATTTGTTGAACACCTATCTCACCAAGTAGTGCTTCCATTATTAAGGATATTTACACTTCACACCCAAGATAGTAATAAAAAAAATAAATAAATTAGGCTGATGCAACTAGTGTACTCAGCAATTTGTACATAATATGTCTTCTTTGTACATCTGCATTCATAGCTGACTTAACACAGACATGCTCCAGATACCTTCTGGGATTATATAAGCCACTGAACAAGAGAAACTGCATTGCTTGGCAATAGGGACCTGAAATCAGAATGGCTTTAGGGAAATGTTTTCAAAGCAGTTGCTCTGATATGTAGACATAGCTGTGAACACATTCACTATAAGTTTTAATCAATAAAATCTAGTCAAAGCTAAACGATCAGCACTGCAGCAGATAAAATGCCTACAGAAACAAAACAAAACAAAACATTTGAATATTACCAATTACAAAATGTCTTTGCTGTAGAACAACTAATTCCCTTGAAGATTCTGTATCACTTTATTGGTTATAAACCTAATGACATGGAGGAGACTGGTTCAGACCAAGGACTGGGAGTTGTGCCTGAGCTCTGCCCCTGCCTGTATCACTCATTCCTTTACAAGCCTTTCCAATCATTCCATTGGTAACACAGGAGCAATGTTTTCCATGCTTCACAAACTTCAGCACTGGCATCTTATTAATAGGCATGGGAACATAGGCACATGTAGAAGGCAGCTGTAAAAATACTTGTGCATAAATAAAAACCAAATCAATGGGTCTTTCTCATGTACACCTTCATGTCAAAGAGCGATACCACATTTACACCTCTCCTCTCTTGTTAACAACTGCTACTTCTTTCTCTGACATTACCAGAAACTGCTGTAAAATGGCAATGCTTAACGATATCATAAAAGTGTGAAGTAGAAACTGGAGAAGCACTCTGGATGATAAATTCTCCATGACACATATTCCTAGCCACAACAACTGAGTCTGATCTCCTCTGGTGGCCTTTTTAGATGTATAGCTCAATGAGATGTTATTTATGGAGTGTCAGAGTCTAAGAGAGCAAGTATGCTGGGCATCTCTTTAAATGCTTCATGACTTTTATAAAAGTATACCCTTTCTCAAAACTACTGCCACGCTTCCTGACTAATTTGGAAAACCCTGTATTTAACAAATCTTTATCTTCAACGCTTATAAAAACCAATTAAAATTATGCAATATTAACTCATGATTTCTTCTAAGTAATCTTGGATAGCATATCACAATGTGGTTTAGCAAGACACAACAAATCTGTGTCTGGGAATTTCCGTAAGATTTAGGAAAATCCAGAAAAACAGTACTTATTTATGAACAATCTCATGCCCTCCTGGATGCACATAAGTTTGGTGGCCACAGCTCCCCAGGTTCTTCTGCCTCTCCCCTTCCTGGATGCTTCTCCCTGCTGCAGGCAGCCCCCTCCCTTTGCCCCCCGCTCCCGTTGCCAGCGTGCAGCTGTCACACAGTAGGGACCACGTGCCACAGAGCCCGTGCATGTTCACCCCTGCTCAGATGTCCACCTCCCACTAGCCCCTTGCTTAAGGCTTCCTTCACAGGTGGATCCAGCATGTATAGGTGTGCTATGTGGGTTTGTGCCATGGCCTCTCTCCAAGTCAAGACAGGCTCCCCAGAAATTCACCTGGGTACCTTCATATCACATTTTCAATCATGAATCAAGTACATCAGTTCCCTCTGTCAAGCTACTTGTACAACACTTCAGGTACAAAGGATCATGACAGGTCAACAATCTGTCTACAGCTAAAGGTATAATTACAAATAAGCTCTGTTACCATCTAGACAGAAGATGGCTCCGTCACATTGTGCTCAATGACCCTGGTGCATCCAGAAACTAGGCACAGGCAACCAACACTATTTTAGAAGGTAAGGGCAAAACTGACATCTTGCTGAAGTTACAGATTAGCACTAGTCAGTAAAAGGTTTGTGTTTCTTCAATGAAAGCTGCATCAGAGTAAGAGTTTTTCTAGAATTCTTGAAAACACAGACCACAAGAGGGGTGGAAGCATTCTGGCAGTACAGTCATTACAAGAAACAAAAATCCCTTTGTCTGCTAGCTACAATGCTAACTCTTGAATTGCATTAAAACCCCCAAAGATTTATCTAATCTTAACTCTTGTCCTGGTGTTCAGAGTGACTTTAAGTGCAGCTGAAAAAGAGAGAAAACTTGGGCTTTCTTCTCTCTTTCAGTTATCTGGCAACTCTATGACACATTTGAGGAGTGACCCTGGCGGGGCAGTAGGGTAGTGGGGCCTCAAGGCTGCACTGGCCCATTGGGATGCTGGAGAGACAGGACAAACAGAAGAAAGGTAAGCAAGGCTAAGTCATGGGCTCCTTGACACAGCAGGACCATAAGGAACACACTGGCACACACAGTACCTCCCAGGATAAGGTCCTGCAGAGGTTAGGGAAGTTTTGCATGAACAATGAAGAAACAGTTTTCCAAAGCCTCCATCTTATAAAAATATAGACATTGTGAGACCAAGTGGAAATGCTCTAAACACCCAAAATAATCACAGTTCTGTATTCTTGTAAATTTATAGGAGATTTAAAATTGTACAAAATTGCTGTTTGTCAGCTGTTAATCACTGCTATGCATAGAAATGGTTTTCTTGACCATTCAACAGTTGGCAGAGGTCTCCACATCAAAACATCTGATAATTTTAAGTCTGAGAAAAGTAATTTCTAAGGTTGAGAAAACCATTTGATGAACGTTAGTTTTCCACTCATTATCTGATGTTCAATTATACTGTTGTCACCTCATAATTAGTTTAAAACTCATTACCTTGTTTGTGTTATTCCATTCCCCAGTGCTGGGTTTGCAGCAGAAATTGGCTGAGAAAACAACTGTGCTGCTTTGTGCAATGGGACTGACAACATATCAAATTTTTATGTTGTTTAACAACAATTGGGCATCGTTTGAGCATAATTCACGGAGGTGTGAAAACAGAACTGTTAATATACTCATTTAAAGCTTCTCAGCTCAAGGAAATTAATCTGCAAGTCATTTTTCATAACACATATCAACAGATTTCTATTGATTTTTTTTATTAAACTTTTAGAACGATGCTTAAAGTTTGTGTCTTCCTTAGTTTCATTTTTTTACAGCTTCTGTTTCAAAGGTTTATGTGATAACATATGTTAGTGTGCTTGTACACAGGAAAGACAAATGAAAGCTCTGTATTCAAACACACTGTATATCACCTCTTTTCTTTCAACAGTTTAGGAGACAGCCTTTTCCCCCCATTTTCATTTACTACCCTTGTTTAAAATAAAAAATTAGGAGCTTACAGAACAAACACTGGTTTTGCCCATGTGAAGAGGATGGACAGATATCTTTCTGAAATATTTATTGGTATCTTTAAGTGAGAGGGAGTAAGAGGTAACAGATACCTCAGCAGCAATAAGGGGTATCTCCAAACAAATAATATGTGGAAAGTTAAAAGCACAGACTAGTACTATCTGTTGTGAAGTGCTCAGTCTTGCAAGGAGTACTCAGTACACATGAGAACAACGTAGTACAAAAGGTGGGGATGCTGACATGAACCCCACTTGCCACTACAGAAGTATGCAGCTGTGGTTTTTAATTAAAAAAACTAAAAAAACTAAATCGGCTCATACATTCTCTTCACACAGAACAGGACTGTTGTCAGAGTCTTCCAGGAATAGAGAATAGACACAAACCTCATCAACAAATGTTTTTATTAAAACCTAGGCCCATAAAAACACTCTGGTGTTTATGGAGGCATACTCAACCCATATCTGGGGAAGATTCTCAACAAACAGGTCCTCCTAGTAATACATCTGAAGATTCAATGGAAATCTGACAGATAACATCCCAGAGAAGAATGAGGTTCATGCTCAAGAAACACTGTGAAATGCCACAATCAAAAGTCTGATGTTCACTCAGACATTTTAAACCTCAACCTATTTACAACTACAAAGAGATGTACTAGACAGGTATCCTACCTAAATTCTAGCATCGGTGATTTTCCCAATCTGTTTTCCACAGCATTTTTCATCAAGACAAATAACAGTTTGCTGTTCTTAGAAATGGTATTTCTGACACAGAGAAAATAATACGGACTACATCACATTTCACAAAAGAAGTGATTTGCGGTTCCCTCTGCATGGAAAATTGTCATGATGTGGTCATGATCATATATTTTAACAGGCTGGGAAATTAAAAAAGAAAAAAAACCCCAAACCAAACAAAACAGACACAGTACGATGCAGGTTCTTTCAGGATCTGATCTGTGAACAACATGAAAGTAAGTTCAAGTGAAACTCAGGCTTCTCAGCATTCTCTTAACACTGGGAAACTAGACCAGCTCACTCAAATAAAAGGAATACAGTATTATACAGCAGGAGACTTAGTATCCTTTCAGATTTAAAATTGGAGCAGAGGAAAAGTACATCTGCTTTGCAGAAGGAGCCTAGCAATCAGTGTGACAAAAGTGCACAAAGACAAAGAATTATATAGAATTTTGTATTCTCTGGAAAGTATAGAAAAAGAATTTGCCAAGAGATGCAACAGAAGATCTGACCTAAATGTACTCGTTGAAAATGCAAGCTGTCCTTAGCTGAGCAATGGAATGTCTCATCCACAGTGTCAGAAAGCTGGAGAGCAGATAAAATCTACTAGAACAGCAAAATTTCTTGGGCTATTGTAACACTGAACGGCAATAAAAGCATTCATGAGGTGGGAAACTACACATGTACTACTCATACACAGACAGAGACACACAGATGGACCTTTTCTGAGCTTTCAGCACTTCTCTCTCAAAGTCTTGGAATCCCCACACTTTGTACCTGAGTATATCTAAAAACATAACCATTTGGTTCATTGCTAGATTGCCCATACTAGTAAAGGTAATAGAAATTGCAGTGCCTTTGGCACAAAACAACTGTGTATCCCAGCACGAGCTAATATGTGAGAGTTTGGAGGCTACTCCTACATCATTAATCTATTTTGCTAGTTGAAGTAAGATTAGGATAGTTCAGATTGCAAGAGCCTTCAGGAGGTCTCTAATCAAACCTCCTGCCCAGAACAGGTCAGCTATGAGGGCATGTTGTTAGAAATTGGTTACGTAACCTGGTCTAACTTCAAAAACTGGATGCCAGAGGGTATTTGGACATACACTGGGTGACAAAGAAAATAAGCCTCCAAGTTACCCTGGAGATTAAGAAACACAGCCTTGTCCATTCTTTCCAGGTGAATAAATGGTTGTTCACTGGCAAGAGATTTCAGCGTCCCAAAACAGGCTAGCTGGAAATTTCCAAAACAGGTAATGGGAAGCAGTAGGGCAGACAAAATCTTTTCCTATTGAAAATGTGAAGGACAAGGTAATTTATAATATTGTTTAAAATACCTATCTACTCTCTTGCAAGAATCTCACGTTTTCAGCAAAGGAAAAAAATAGTTTTATTTAAAAACATTTTTTTCAAATAAGCATTTTATTGTTCTTTAACAAACTTTCTGATCAAAGGATGTCTGCATTTTGTTACTGTAAAACAAATTTAATTATCAGAGAAGACAGATCTTATTAAGAACATTATTACTTGTGTGTTACCACTTAACAAGCATCTATAGACCCAGAACTCAAAAACAAATTCATTTGCATTTGACAACTTAAAGGGCTCCTCATCTATTACATAGCTATGATTTAAAAACCTTTTTTGTTTCCTCAACCTAGATATAAGGCCCTCTCCTGCAGCAACAGTGGAGCTCCTTTCAAGGCCCTTGAAGGCTCCAATTTACATTTACTAAGCAAACATCTGTAGTGACTGAAGAGTTAATGGATGCTTGTTGCCACTTCTGCTGGAGACTGCCAACCCTGCAGCAAAACCAACAGGACACAACACAGACCTGAACCTCCACTACTCCACCCCACAGCAGCATGTCTTCAGGCAAATCTGTTTTTATAAGAGGTTTAAGCCAAAGAGCAGATTAAAATGGATGAAACAGCTCGTTCTTTTCTGGGGTTCATACTTTTGGCAGTAAGTAAAAAAGGAGACAGGTGTCTTTAATATAACCACAATAAGAGTCATTGGAAGTAATGCAGCAGAACCTTAAGAAAAGCTGCATTATTTTGAAGATATGTCTGGACTAATCTACAAGTTAGAACTATTTCAGTTCTTTTCTGTTTTTCTTCTCCTTCCTGAGGAAGCAATTAAAAACAAGCAGCTGGGCAATATCGCCACAGCAGACAAATCTGGAGTTACTAAAGCAGCAGTTTTTATGAATTGTCTATAATGCCACACAAATGCCACCATTCATGCTGTAAGAAGGAACAATACACATAAATGGATAGCAGAAATGGTTTGGTTGGGTTTTTTTTTCACCCTACAGGCAGAAATGAACCTTTATACTACAATAAAATAGTTAGATAGACAGACAGACAGATAGATAAGACAATTAAGAAATGCAGTAGTTGTACTACTGTTCAAACTAAATCTAATGAAGCTATCAAAATGTGAGCTGTGTCCTGCTGGTAAGGTAAGGCTCTTTCTGAACTACTTTTCAAAGAATTTGGTTTAAATTTAGTTCTGGTATGTTAGGCACAGAGCAATCAATGAATTATATGGTGTTTTAGAGAGAAGGAAGCATAGCTCCCCTTATGTGAAAAGGAAGAAAAATATTCTAGCAAGATTTACCTCCAGTTTTAATCTAAATGCACACTTTAAATGCACAGTTACCTTATTTTCTTTGTCCAAAACACACGTCAGAACATTCAGCAAGCAGGCACACTACATGCTTTGACACAGCAACTAACACAAATTATGGTTAAAATCATGGGTCTTCTGAAGCCATGAATTTACACTTGGTTAAACTTGCACTAGCATTTAATTTCCAAGTCTTTGTAAAAATGGGTAAGTGAGAAGAGAGCCCACCTGACAGATTACCAAAACTTCAGGAACTGCACAAATTCCTGTTATCAGCTATAAAAGAAATGTAAAAATATCCCACATGCTCCAGAATATCGCAACCATCATCCAAGCATTAGAACCTCAAGATGTAGAGTCCCAAACAGAACCCTTCGCATCTTAAAATGACTGGCTTGAACAGAAGTAGTTTCATTAGGATACAAACAACTTTGAACATTATCTCTGGCCTTTGAGTCCAAAATTATTGCACTTAAAACTGGCACCAATTTTGGCTGATGACAAAGCAGTTCTACAGATTTGACGTAGACTGACTTCTCCTTTCTGGCCCTTGGGCCAGCATCAGAGACATGAGTTGGATGCAAGATTCTGCCACAGTTCACCTCTAAAAATAAAATCATTACTGTTTGGATAAGGGTAAATTCACTCTACTAACAGCTGTGCTGTTGGAGATGCTGTCAAACACTGATGAAACCCATGGGATTGCCTGAGGTAAACTTGAAAGAGAATCATCCAGCGAGCTTAAACTACCAATTAAACACTGACAGTTAAACTGGTGGAACTATAAACTGTTTTGTTGTCCACACTGTTGATATTAGCACATACACAGTATTCAAATGTCTTTCACTACTGTGGAGATGGCAGCCTTCTGTTAGAGGAAGCGGATGTCTTATGTCAGTCAACTAAATTGCTGTGGAGACTCCGAATTTGTTTTGCCTGTTTCACCTTTTCATTCACATGCTCACTTCAACTTCTGCACCCTTCTCATCAACTCAACATTTCACTTTCTAACTTCCACACCAGCTTTAGCAGCAGCAGTGATTGATCTGTCCAGTTCCATTTGCATTAGTCTAAGTACCAGGCTCGGTTGTGCTGTACCAGAAAAAATGAAGCTTTGGGAACGCTGCAATCTGTGATGTAACACTGGTTCTTTGACAAAAAAGATGTTCGTGCTTGGTTTCAAACAGCACTGCATAAAAGCCTCCTTCCTTTCCTAGGGTTGCCATAACAACAAGCAGAGTGCTGTCATTTTGCTAAGTAATGACAATGACAAATATGTAAGAAATGTAAAGGTCTGGGGAACTGGGAGCAAGATTAGAGCTACTCTTCCTGCCTTCACAAAACATTTCACTGTGGATTCATCTTGCAAATCCTAAGCTGTTCCTACAGGAACGTGAGAAATAGCTAGTGTTAGTGCTCTGTGTTGCCTCATTTTCAGAAAGCCAGTGTTGTTCTTGTGGATACTCTGTCAAGACATTGCACAATATATGATCTTGAGCTCACAAATGACAGCAAAAATCTGGAATGAATCCTAATTTTACAGTGAAATAAACTGATAATGCTGTCAGACCTTTTTCTCTTTAGTAGGCAAGAAGTGATTACAGCAAAGATGACATTTTATTGCATGAACAAAATCACAGACAGGCGACTCAAGAAGTCAGGGAACTATTATTTGAATAATTCCTCTGTTAACCATGAGAATGGAAAGCATTTTCTTCTTAATTAAATCAAGAATAACACCTAGGACACTAATGAGAAAGAGTGACATTCTTACCACTTCATCGTGAAAGCTGGATTTTTTCAAGTGATTTTCATTTGTGAACACTCACTCTCTGATTTAATAGAAGAATTAATGCTATTTAATTTTTCCAGATTGAGGGAAAGTCTGTCCTTTACTGTACATAGCAAAAACATAATTTTCCTTTCAAAATATAAATATTCTCTGCTACTTAGAACAGTAGATTGGCCCACCCAAGCCACTCTATCACTCAACTCACTCTATCTCCCTCAACTGAACAGGGAGAGAAAAAATAACAAAACGCTCATGGGTTGAGAGAAGGACAGGGAGAGATCACTCACCAACTGCTGTCATGGGCAAAACAGACTCAACTTGGGGAAAAGTTACTTGAATTTATCACAAATCAAATCAGAGTAGGATAATGAGAAATAAACCCAAATCTTAAAAACACCTTCCTCCACCCCTCCCTTCTTCCTGGTCTCAACTTCCCTCACAGTTTTCTCTACCTTCCCTGCCAGTGAGACAGGAACGAGGCTGTGGTCAGCTCATCACAGACCCTCTCTGCTGCTCCTTCTTCCTCCTCAGAGGGGGGACTCCTCACGCTCTTTCCCTGCTCCAGCTTGGGGTCCCTCCTGCTCTGTTGGACATGGGGGAAGATTCTAGCAGCTTCTCAGAAAAAACCATCCTTGTAGCCTCCCACTACCAAAACCCTGCCATGCAAACCCAATAGATGAGAGTAAAAAGAAAAAAAGATGAAAAATCACTGCTAGTTTCTTAAACAAGCATTTTGTATGACACACCCTCTGCTTTAAAACACAACTCTCACTGGATTGCAATGGGGTTGGTAAGTTAAATCAGGACATAGTTGAATATTAAGAGAGCAAAACTTATTGCTATAAAATTTAATGATAGCCCAATCTGTGTTTTAAACTACCTAAAAGAGCATTAAAAAATCAATGCCAAGTGCTTAGTGGTATCAAACAAGGTTTATGAACAGGGACGTGGCTGTAGTAACTGATCCGTCCATATGAAATAATTATTTTCACTTATTAGAAAAAAATTGAAGTTGCTTAACTAGCATATAGCATGTGACAAGACAGGACAGAGAAAATAAGTAGGGACTGGTGACACAGAGTGTCCCCCTATGTTTGACAGAAGTTTCCCTAAATGCCACAAACATTGCTACTTCTCCAGACGACTAGGTTTCCCACTGCAGAACTTCAGGCACTTAAATAAATTAGTCAGATTAGATGGCAAGATATAAGATGTCCCAAGTTCCCCAGAGAAAATTGTGATACGTTCTAGAGGTGACATCTAGCATATAACATCAAGTCTTTAATCATTATTTTAATAATCACGTAATAAATCCAGCAGACAAGTTCTGAGATTTATACAGCCTTGAAACCTTCCGAGTCTCAAAATCCAGGTAACTTCATAGTGAAGTTACATAATAGAAAACCAAAAGTTTCATACACCCATATAAACCCTGTCAAGACACGTAGACATTACTCACAAAAGATCACATACCTGCAAAGAGTAACCACAGTGAACATTTAAAAAAATTTTTTCTTACCTGCTGCTGCTTCAGAATTGATGCTATCTTTAACTACACAAGTTGGACTTAAAGGCAAAACATCATCATCAAAACTGATCAGATCTCCTTCCACATCTAGTTTATTTTGCAAAGCAGGTGCTGAGGAGTTGGCTGCAGGTGACAATTCCCCCAGAGACTTGACAACTTTTTCTTGGACAGATACAGAAGCCCGTGAAGGAGCAGCAACCGGTTTTAGTGAGGCCAAAGACAGGGCAGGATTTTCTGCATAACATGACTTTTTAGGAACAAGAGGCCTTGGAGCAGGAACAGGACATCTCTTTTGTCCATCACTATTTTCTGCAACTGATCCACTCCTTGCATCAAGAAAATCACTACTGTTACTTTTAACAAGGCCAGGTTTTGGCTTCTTTGGCAGTTCAGGTTTGGTTCCAACACTGCTCCCAGCTACTTCAGGCTGAGGTTGCAATTCCTTGGAAGCTGCTGATTTGTTTTCGGTCCACACATCCCAGTCTTCTGAAATTCTGCTTACCCCTGGCTTTGGAGCAACTACTGGCTTCTTTGTAGTAACAGACCTCGGGGTGAATGAACGAGGGGCAATTTCTGGCTTTTTTGCTAATCCTGAGGTATCATTAGTTCCTTGGGATTCAAAAACTTTGATCCTTGAAACAATACTATTTTGGCTCTTTTCTGTACTCATGCTGTCTGTCACCAAGTGATTGTCTAGTAAGCTGTCATCTGAAAGAGGTGACTGCTGAACTGCAGGTTGCTGCCGTTTTGTGGTGGGCTGGTTCACTTCTTCGCCATTGTCTGTCTCACTTTCAGTACTTTTGACCACAGGTCTGAGATTGCTTCTTGATCTTGGCTTTGGCACAGGACATATCACAGCATTGGGATTTTCTTGGCACCTCTGACCTTCAGGATTTTCAAAGACTATTAAAGGATTCTCATTTTCTGAAGGAGACTTAATCAGGAGAGATGCAGAAGGCCTAGGAGGTTTAGGAGGACTCTGCCCTGCTAACAGAAAAGGTTTCAGTTACCTATTCCAGAACACTTTATTTATGTTATGGTTTGACAGCCATCAGGATGGTCAACATGATGGTTTTCATTCAGAACTTACCAATGCTTGTGAAAATGCAGTGATCTTTCTAAAAAGATGCATGAAAAAATACACAAACTCTAGGAATAAGCTGAAGATTGCTGAAAGGCATGGTATCTACACGTTGTAAGTTCAAAACTACTTGTTAACCTGCAGCACTGAGGGGCCTGCAAACAACATCTATACCAAAGAAGAGTACAGTAACTTCCCCAGCTAGGTTTGCACACTTTTCAGTCTGAATGTATGACAGTGCTGCTATTTTGATTGGAGCTCCTCAGGCCTCAAAGCTCTGACTGTAATTACGGTTGAATCAAACAAAACTTTCAAGATTTAATTATAGTCTGAATGCAATGGTAACTCTTCAGAAGAGAAGATTTTTAGAGAAATTTAACTGTTATTCATATTAAATGCTGCACAGACCAATAATAGAGAACATTGAGGAAACAGAGTAAGGTTTACATTAAGGAGAAATCCAAATCAGCCTCACCTCGACAGCCTGCAGATTCCCAGTGTGTAGGCACACTAGTTTTTACATTACTTCCTGGCAAATGGCTGATTAGTTCCTCTGGAAAGTCAGTTTGTGTTGCAGAAGTAGTGGTATGTCTGGGAGCAGCAGCATTATTGTTATTTGTTGTATTGACTTGCACTTGATTGATTTCTTTTATCACCTGCTCATATGATGGTGGAAGCTACAAAATAGACAAATATTAATGTACATCCAGATATGATCCTTTAAAAAAAAGCCACCATATAAATTTAAAACCACTAAATTAACATATGCAGAGGAAAAGAACACTGTCATAAAATCTTCTATTCAATGTGATGAAAGCCTAAGCAAACAAAAACTCTGTTCCCCTCTTAATTTGCTTTTTACTTTGTAAATCAAACACACCTCACATAAATTCATGCTCACCTCAGCTGGAATACGTTCATTTCTTCTCCACTGAGCATGAGATGACGCAGAAGGGAATCCTAATCCCTGAGGAGTGACAGGGTTTGCACCTGGAAACCAGGAGGATGGTCGGAGGGGTTCAGCAGCAACTATTGTAATTTCAGGACGCCTGGAAATGAAGGCAAAGGAGAATAATTATCTAAAACATTTAAAAATAGTTCTTTTAAGTAAAAAACTCCAAGGTTTTCTTTTCATGGGAAATCAAAATAGCCCAGGTCTTTTTGATATAACCAAAGATAGTTTTCCATGACTTAAAAGCAACTTACTTGACCTTTCTAACAAACACACTTGGGCTTCTATTCAGAGCACCTAATTAAATGCCTAAGCCAGAAAGTAGGTTTATTGGCTTCAGTGAAATAATTTACATGCTTAAAGTACTTAAACACAAGTGTAACTCAATTAGATGGCAGAAGTCTTAGTCTTCATGGGATAATGAGAAGTAATCATGTGCTTGCCCTCAGCCTGCTACAGTGTGAAAACAGTAGGTAGTTAAAACTGCTTCTGGCTGGCTACCTTAAAACTTGTGTGTCCTCAGACCTCAAGGGAAACCTCTCACCGTGCTTAAGTGGGGCAGAAGCAGCCTCATGAAGCCTTTGGGACAGGGCCTCTTTGCTTACAGCATCGAGTACACCAGGGACTTCCGTGACAGTGAAGGCCCCATAGGTACTACCCTTGGTTTATTGCTGTACCAGCTGCTTCAGAGCATAAGCTGCAGGGATGGCCCACGTTCCCAGACCATGGCTCCCAGAGCACCACTGATCCAGCTGGAGTCTCACACAACATACACTTTGAAAAGGGAGTTTTGTGAGTAGACGACGCATCTGCTTACAGAAGGGTCTGCCTGCTAACAGAAATAAAACTGCAGAAGCGTAACTCCTAAAACTATTGTAAAAACAATTAAAAAAAAAAAAGAAGGGTACAGTTCCTTCACATCTAAAATAATGGCAGATTCAGTTCACCAGCTATCCAGGCTGATGACCTCCTTTCTCAGTGCCCTTTGAGCAACTGAAAGGAAGCCTGAAAGTGTGCTTATTTTCATTGTGAAATGATCCTGTAAATAGATGTCAGGAGAAGAAAACAGTTCTGCAGAGGTTTGACGGTTGGTTGCATTCTCTTTTTGAAGACACAAAAAAAGTTGATGAGAAAACTCCTCAAACTCTTAACCTACCTTGTGCTTAAGAATCATGGTATTTCTATTTTATTCTAAGTCTAGTTTATTTTTAAACACACTAAGGATAGAGAAAAGGAAAAAAAAATAATCTAGAGGAGACCTAACTGCAACATAAATAACAGCATCATACCTTCTATCCCTCTGTTGTTCACTATGGCTAGAGGTCCGAGAAGCTATTCAAAGAAAAGAAACAAAAGTTTTGAAAAGGTTAAAACACACTGTCACAGGAACATAATGAGGATAATAGCAGAGCTCTTACCAATCCACTATCAACGACATGGAGAACACCGAGTATTTGATCATAAATTCCAGATTTTAAGAGCGGCCAAGTTTAAAAAAAAATTATTTGCATTAAATATGAGAAGCTTTTAACACATTTAGGGTGCAGTTTCATAATCATTTAAAGTCACTCTGTGTCCAAGTTACCACCAAGAGAGATTGTCATGTCTCCTGTATTCTTCCTTGTCCCATGTTCTTGCATTCTGCATTGTGTTAAGAAAAGTTGAAACTTTTTTTTTCCTTAGTTAAAACAATGCATGAATAAAGCAACAAGAAGTGTTAAACATGTCTGACTTTTCCTTTTGATGGATCATTTCTGAGATGTTCTCTTTAATCTTTGTTTAATGTCTCTGTTTTTATAGATGGGAAAGGCACTAAGGCACAGAATCTAAGAAGGTATTTCACCGTCCTTTACATAAAAAGAAAAAATGAAATGTTCCAGCTAGATATTTGTTAAAGTTTAATCACTTGTGGACTAAAAGTTAGAAATATTTCTCTTATTTTCAAACCATGTGTTTGAGTTACATAAAACAAGCAAATCCTGACGCCTTCATTTTTCTAGTTTTGCCACATTTACATTCAAATAATTTTTTTTTTCAACGGCCACATTATATTTTCATTTGGATTTCCTTAGAGAAAAAAGAAAATTATCCAAGGGACAAAGTTTTGCATAGCAAGTGCAATTCAGGAAGTGGTAGAATGTCATTGTGCAACAGCCGACATTGTGCTGTCCCTGTCCCGTGCCACCACAGCACCATTAGCCAAAATCAGCCAAGCACACTTGATCCAAGTTGCAGAGTGTTGTGTCACACATACCTCTTCGAGAGGGCATTTTGGATGTGCACTATTCATGAGTGCTAAAGGAAAAAAAGAAGGGGTTACAGAAGACAAAGAGGAGGTGAAGGAGAACAAACTGAGGCTTCAGAGCGCCAGAAACCACGATCAAATGGGTTAGTCATGCAAGGATAGTGCATGTGCCAGTGTTGCAAGGAGCCAACTGTAATGTCTATTAACAAATAGTGCCTTAAAAATGAAAATAAAATTAGATTTTATTTCTAGCTGCATGTCAATTTTAACAGTGACTCTTCAGAAGTTTCCCTTGCAATAAATTAACCATGAAGACTATAAATGAACATGGAAATGTCCACTGTATGGCTCAACAAGGAACCACTGTACAAATGAGGAGAGGGAAATCAAATCTCTTTGAATGCTTTTTTAGCTTAAAATCATGGTTTATTTGGGTCTGCCCTTTTTACCTTCCAAAAGTAATGGTTTACACACTGACGAGTTGATACAGATGCAAAAAAGGCTGGGATCTCATAATTTATACTCTCACCTATCAAAGAGCTATGGGCAGGCAAGTTGAACCCAGTAAGAGGTACACCTCTTACCAAACTTTTGGGTATGACTGCACATCTGCTAAACGAGTTCTGTAAAAAGTGTTTGGCTAAGATAAGTAAATATAAATCCCCTGCACCTCATCTTCACTTTCTTCTTCAGACATCTTAACACAGCATTGATCTAATACACACATTGGAAGAAAAAAACTCAAACTGAATCAAATCAACCAAACTCAAGATCACTTTAGGAAAGAGGATGGAAGAAAGTGTTTGTTTGGTAAATGTATTCAATACAAAGGCTTGGGTTATAGCTGAATTACAATGATAAGGGTGTGAGAAATAAAACCTAATTAATAAGGAATGTAAAACTGAATTGATAAACCTGTCACCTAATTCCATTATTTCTTCACGACTAAGTAAATTCTACATGCTGTTTTCTCCTGTGAGATTCTAAACCTGCTTCTATTTATCAAAATTACTAAAACAAATAGGAAAAACCTAAAAGCAGTTTGAAATACCTTTTTCATTTCTTAACATAGGTCAAAAAAAATGCACTGAGGTATTTATGCAATCCATCAAACTCCAAATTTCAAGTGAAAACAACACATTTACAATATTTATATAAAATAACACTTTACTAGTAGATATAAATATGTCTCCTTAAAAGGACTAATATCCAAGCCATCACATATGTTTTCAGAATGTGCTCATTCTGCTTGGAAAAAAAAATCTCCCAGGCATTTATGGAATCAAGTTACTTCCATGTGTATAAACATTTAATATAAACATTTATTTTTTAATGACACTGACAAAGTTCTTTCCTCCTTCCATCAACATCTCCTCTCTTTTTGCTGTCACATTCTTTTTAAAACCCCACTTTTAGAACATGTTTTTTTCTGGAAGCTCTTTAGAGGATTTAAATCCACAGCAGAAGCAGAGGTGAAATCAACTGCATCTTCTGCTCTCACGTATTCCACAAATGCTAGACAAAAGAAAATATAAACTTTCCAAACAATCCTTGCCCCCAGACTTGCAGGGGGTTTATTCCTTTACCATTTCAAACAAAAGAATTTAAATTAAAAAGTGTATGAAAGAAGACACGAATTGGTAAAATATGGTACACACCTGAGTTAAAAACACAAGAGAAAAACCTGCAGCTATTTTTCTGGCCTTGTGGTCTTTCAGTCTTCTAAGTCTATACTTTATTCCCTTTGTGGATTGCCTTGAAAAAGCATGCTACTAATTTTCGCCTCATATTTCAAATTATGACAGCTTTAAGATTTGAAAAACCTTTCTTCCATCAGGGGACTCAGTGGAAATGTATTTCAGTGCTGGCTGGTACACTGGCAACTGAAAACAGTTGGATTCTCAGCTTCTACACTAAGAAATGCTCAGGGTGAGAATTACTGACTTTTCTAGAAGATTATGCTTAGGGGTATTTAAATAAAAGGTAAGCAAAGAAGTTACAGAAGGGGTGGGAGAGGAAAATCTCAGTGTATAAAATCCCCACTTCTTCACCTTATAACTTTTTTGGTCTTGGGTGGGGAAAAAAATCAAATCAACCCATAAAATTGTCACTATTTATTTCTGCTAGTGTCAATGTGGCACTTTATTAGTTAGTGTCAATGAGGCATCTAAATGTGTTTAACCTAGTATAATAGAATTTAAACAAGGATTAATGGTAATACTGTAAATAGAGGCCAGATCAGTGACTTACAGATTCATTTTCTGTACATTTCTTACAAGTATTACTTAGTGGGCTTTTATCCATTATTTTTAAAAGTGCAGAGGTAAAGGGTACTCTATTTGTGCTGTATACTTATGTTTCAAATATTTGTCCTCTACTGTTTCTCTGGGTCCTACTGTTCAAGTGCAGTTAATATGTCACTCATATTTGAAACACATTAAGATTATGGTGCAGGGGGGCATTTTAAGTAATGGGATCAAAATGCCTGTGTAAGTACAACAACCATTACACCACAAACCCATAAACTTTGATGCTACAGACAAGCTGGAGGCAACAGAAGTCTGATATGCAGATATGAGCCTTTGGAAAAGAGCTGAACTAGAATTTACAGTATTTCAGGCAACTTTTTTAGGCAATATAGAGGCAACTGAAGTTAATTCAAGGATTTGCTCAGAGATAACGTTCTGCTGTGAGCTTTGAGTGCTTCCACAATATGTACACTGCATAACAATATTTGCATGCTCTCTTTGCATAGCAAATCTCTATGAAATACTGAACAGTTTTGTCATTGCAGAGTGCTTTAAAAGCAAGTTTCATTTTGCATTAGATTGGAAACATAACCTCAAATAGCCCAAGTCTTTCTACAAGGATGATGTGTACCAATATTTAAAACCACACCTTCTTTGAATTCTTTGTAACACCAGGCTAGACATTTCTACCACCAATCCTATAAAATATGTAGACTATTAGACTGAGAAGTTATTTACTTCACTATATAGATGCCTAGGAATGAAGTTTATTCATTATATCTCAAGGAGAGTCTCCAGAGCAGGCAAACACTCCCTCCCCTTCCCTACAAAGTAATCCACTTGGAAGAGCTGACAGAAAAGTCCCATGCAAGAGGCCATGCTTGTAGTCCTTGCAGTATCAAAGTTGTTACATGGTTGCAGAGGTCCTTCTTCAGGGAACACTAAAAGGATCAGATAATCAAGCCAAAACCAGAAAAAAAAATATTTAATTTTGCCCAAGATCTGATTAGACTATTTCTGTAGATGTGGAGGTTCAAACTAATTAAAACTTTTCATGCATCTCTGAAGGAAGAGAGTTGAAGTTTTGCTCCAAAACTGTTTCTTGGCACAAGAGGGAGGTCTTGCTCCTTTTCTCCTAGTTCTGTTTCCAGGCACCTCAGGGAAATGTCAGGTTGTCTGATTTTAGAGCTGGGCTGATTTAATGCTTGAATGTAGCTAAAGAGATGGTGATGCCCAATTCACCTTCCAAACATGGATTTTTGTCTCCTCCTGAATGAACATTAGCACTCATATGACCCCACAGTGAGTTCAGAGTGTTAAATGAAAAAAATAAGCACTATCTGCACACTTTTTGACCTGTTTAGTCTCCTTTAACCTGCTCACCTTGGGTTCAGACCACCAGCAGCACAGGGGAAGGAATGTGCTACCCCCAAAAGCAGTCTCTACTTCCTGCCTCTGCTTCCTGGTTCCAGTGCTCTGTGCAGCATCAGGAAGGGAACTGATAAAAAAAATAACATAGGGGGGTAACAGGGATTCCTCTTCCCACCCCCAGTGTGGTCATATGCCCTTTTCACAGCTGATCTAACTGCTGGGCTCCAAGAGGCTGGCATTGCTGCTGAATAAAATCTTCATAACTACACCCTGTAGTTTCACTCAAATGGGACAATCACAATTTATGAAGGCACTTCACTCCTACCTACACCTTTACGTGGGCTGTATGTTTCTGCCTCTGCACCATTCCCTGCACTATGCCAGCCCAAATGTTTGTGCAGATGGGGAAGAGAATGAGGTCACGGAATTGATCTGGTTGGGAAAATATGGGAGCCAAAAGAATCTAGGAAGCCCCCAAACAAAACAAACAAAAATGAAAAACAAACAAAACCCACAGCCAAAAATGGCTGCAAAACTGCCAAATGGAAAGCCACAGCCTCAGAGTGCATACAAGCTGTCACACGTCCTTCATTCAGCCACATATTTGCTTAGGACAGAATGAGAATAGAACAAGCCTACAGGTTATTTCAACATTTTAGGGTAAGAGACTTGCTTCTGTAGCCCTGCTCCTTAACAACACCCTGTTCTGGATGAGTGGAGAAGCGAGTGAAAACACTGTTCCCCTTTGTCTCACTGCTGCAGCACTTGGCTTGCCTCTTTTTACTTTCTTTGGCATTCTTGTGCATGTTGCTGCGCTGGCGTCAATGGGAATAGTTTGGCTGATTTCAGTGGGAGCTGGGTTAAGTGGTGTGTCCTGGCCTGAGACCATCATGAAAAATCCTAGGGTAACTTTTTTGAAGAGCTGAGATTAAAAGACTACTCCTGAGCAGATCTCACGTTCACATGCTTGCTTTGTTCAAGTTACGTTGGGTTCTTTTCTGAATTCTATGGAACGATCAAACAACTGAAAATGACACCACCTTTCTGTGCAGAGTTGTAGTCAGGGTGACAAAGGAAAACAAATCCTCCTTCTCTTCAGCCACAAGACAGACTTCTCAATACAAAGTGATATACAGCATTGTCCACAGGTGGGTAAGTTGAAACTCTGTACATACTTACCACGTTTCTTGAAAATTTGAGAATAACAACCCACAGAAGCTTTGATTAAGAAATAAAGAAAGATTTCTAATTCCTTTAGGGAAATACACTTTTCTAGATAATACCATAGCTTTTCCAGATTAATGTCAAGGGGAGTTAGGAATTATTGTGTCTATTTTAATTTAGGTCAATTCACAGGATTGGTTACTGGTATACAAAGAACTATAGTTTCATATACAATGCCTTGCTATGTGCATGGATTTTTTTTTTCTAGCTTATTATCTGAATAATTCACATGGTACTTATACTTCATCATAGCTATTCACATATTAATATTAATAAGTAAATAGCACATGAGCCACAGCTTCCTGACTAGATTTTTACTTGATTATGCCTCAAGACAAAGTATCATTTGCTACTATATTTTCAAAAACACAGATATCAAATGCCTAATGATCTCCTAGATGGTGTCTCACTTAGGCAAGGTACTGGGGCTTAGGCAGTCTGAATCAATTTCTGACTCCACCACAAAAGGCCCTCTGTGATCTGGTGCTCTCTGTTTTCCAGTTTCCATCCATAGCAGCAACAGCACAGATAAAGTGTTGCATTTTAACTACAGCATCATGCAGACTTGCTCTGAGTAAAGCTTTCATGATGTCCTTTCACTACCTCCAATGTAATCCATACTAATGAGTCCCTGACTAATAGGTCCAGGAGAAACAGATCACTAGTACATACACTAATTTATTTTTCCCCACAGCAGAATCCTTAGGGTTGTTTCATTAATATGAAATTGGAGTCCTGGACAGACAGGAAGTAAAAATGAAAAGTGGAAGAAAGAAGCAGCATAAAATACTTTGAAAGATGTAGCTGAAGAAATTCTCTGCCTGGAAATATCATAAGCAGGGAAAAGGGAAACGGAGTTAAATGATGAAATCGAGGAAGAAGAGCTTGGACTCTCATTCAAGATTTATAAACAATTTTTTCTTTTCCAAAATAAGCCCATTACATGAGTATAATCCTGTCACCGGTACAGTCAATGACCAGTTGATGCAGATTTCTACTAAAATAAAACAATCTTCTGTTTTGTCAAGTGAACCAAAAATTGGCATATGTAACCCAAAGCTCTTCAGAGATGGATCACATCTGTGCACAGATGCATTAGTGGACAAATAAGAGAATGTTACTAACTGGAGATAAGGAACAGCCCATCAGCAAAGCAAAAAGATGGTCTAAAAACAAGAAGAGAGAGAAAAATTATAGACCCCCAGAGCCTGCTAGCTACTTTGTTTTCACATACAAAGTTAAACAGTTACTAAAAATGAAGATGTATCAATCTTACAATATTATAGTTTTCAAGAAATAGGAAAAGTAGACTTACATCTCTTGATTGCTGCTCTTATGGATGACAAAGGTCCTTGGCTTAATGGAGGAAAAAAAATCATTACAATGTGGTTAATGTCTCGAAGAGGAAACAACTAAGTAACATCATGCAGAAATTCCCCGTATATTTTAAAGGGTCTGCCAAGCTCAGTTTTCCCCTACGTTGTTATCGTACAAAAACTTATCCAAAACTCCCGAAGTAAACAACCATACCCAACCCCTTCTAACGAAAACCAGGTTACAGTTTAGCTTCAAGACTCTGCAAAGATAGAAAGCTTATTATTAAATCCATTATTTCTCTCAATTGTGCATTGAAGTTCACGTTCTGTTTCCTGTGGGTGTGTATATTCGCAGATTATAAGCATTTAATGACTCAACATTCTCAGAAATAAATAAAACTTACACAGCCAAGTAAAAACTTACAGCCTCTTTGCTAAATATTTTTAACAATTACTTAACAATTTGTCTTCTCTTTCAGTCGAGATAGCATTTTTCAGTAATAACTTGGTGGGTGGGGTTAGGCAGGAAGACAACATGACCAAAAATTTGTTGATGCACAAGGATAGAAAAATGTTTCCTTTTGCCAACTCATCTGTTTTCTTGGTAAGACTAAGGTTTCTGATGCTTCTCTTCAGAATGTCTGACTTAACAGACACAGCAGCCCTTACTGTTTTTGCAGGTAAAAATCAAATTTAATTTGGGATTACCACTTTCAGAAACATTGCTAACTTGAAGAATATGGTACCTCTACTTTGTGCAAAGCTACAGAGGAGATTAAAAAAACCAAACAAACACAACAAACAACCAGTTCAGAAAAAATGGTTTTTTCCTCTTTTTTCTTTTTTTTTTTTACCACAAGAGGTAAAGAATACTTATTGGTGAGAAACTTCTGGGAGTGCTGAATAGTCTTTTTAAAGGCTGAAAATAAATAGACTATATCTGATTCAAATTAATACAATATTCTAATTACAACAGAAAGGTGTACTATCAGCCTTTTCCAGAAACATTCTACCACCAGCCTTCATCAGCAGTAGAATGTTAGTACAGGGAGGGCATTAGCATTTTAGCTCTGCTCTCCCTCTGACTGCAACAGGCAGTGCAGCACACCAACAATGCTCCACATGCACATGATAGCTGCAATTACTCCAGTGGGATGAGGAACAGGGGGATTTGGAGGAGAGAAGAAAGAGACAGTCAAAAAGGACGTGGATGAAAAACGTCCTCCCTCTACAGTCATTCTGGAGACTAATTAAGACTAGAAATGCATGTTGCTCTGATTGAACTGTTTTCTGAAATAGTCTGGCTACTCTAGGATAAACAATGCCTGTTTGTCTGGTTTCAGAAACAGTTCAAATGTGGCTTGGCCCCAATCCACACTGCTAGCAAAGCTGCATTAGAAAACATTTCTATCAGTCATATTTCACTCTGCAATCTCAGCAGAAAAGGGTTCTAATTTTCCTTCAAAGTGTCTCATCATAATAGAGCCTTATCTTTAAGAAACACTTTCAGTTGTGTGTTCCTCACAGATGTACCCAAGACTCCCTTTTTAATTCTTTGTATCTCAAGTCTCTTGCTTTTGGATGTTCATTTTTGAAGCTTTATTCTTCTGCTTTCATTTTTGTTTATAACTACAATTTTTAAGGTTTTAATTTAATCATATTTAGTATCATACAGGAAGGACACCGAAGTCTGGTAACATGAATCTAAAATCTTCTGGAGCAGTAATAACTTTCTATACTCAGAATTCAAGATTTACCTAAGTTTTATAGGCAGAAATTAGAAAATCTATAAAGTGTGCATATTCAAGTATCAGTAAGAATGAAAAGGAACATGTTAAGTTTCTTTCTTCCGCTAGCAAAAGCCCTTTGACCCACTGCGATTTGCCTCGGAATCTGATAAGCACTTTCATACACAAGCAAGTATTTTTGGCTAGAAATCATAGGAGTCATCATGCAGACACAAGTTTGAGCTTTCCATGTGACATGAGGACCAAAAGGATATAGAAAACATTTTTAAAATCAAAATGCAAAGAACAAAGATGCAAAACCTCTCATGAAACCAACCTAGTGAAGTTGAAGCATGGATATATCAAGAGCAAGGCAGTTCAAGTATGCAACTACTTGTGTAATTTAGAACCCAAGATAATATGGTTCTGTTAGAAAATTTATGAGCTCACAGGCAAAACAAGCCATTAACAGACAGTTCTTCTTTTCCACTTTCCATTAACAGGTCACCCATCAACAACCTTTTGGCAAAGCACTACATTTCCTGTCCCAAGGAGAGTTTCATTCACATCTAGCTTACAATTATTTCAACCCTTAAAAACTTGGAAATGAGAGGGGATGCATTATTTTTTTTCGCATGAAGCCCTATAAAGGAACTGCAAGCTTCATAACTTTGTTACATATTAAACCCCCGTAACTTAAATAAGATGCTGTTCTTGAGGCAACTGGTGATTTTGCCCATACCTTATGCTGAGTTAATCCCTTCCTGCTCCACAAGCAACAATTTCTGGACTCTTACCCTGTCTTGCAAAGAGAGAAGTGATAAGGTTGCTAATACCCGCCTCTGTTCTGCAGTTAATGACATGTTTTCTCTCAAGCCATCCAAATAATTAACATAACCAAATCAAATTTAATTCTCCAATTTGATGAGGTAGGAGCTGCACCAATTACTATACTGCATGGTCCTTGCCTCTTTCCCACCTCCTCCTCCTGTCCATAAGGCATGGCAATGAACCAGAGCGGAGGGAAAATCCTCACAAACACACATGCTGAGGAAAAAATTAATACACATGGGACCAGGATCAGAGTCCTGGTCCCAGTGTGACTCCCCTAACAGACCTGAGGGGACAGTGTGCCAACAACTAGCCCCTGGGGGTGGGGGACAGCAGCTCCTTTGTCGCCCTGCAATGTACACAAGCAAAGTCCAAACTTATGTCGCTGGAAGAAAACAGTGCAGACAGCAGAAGTTTCAGAGCATTTAAGACTGATAAACATTAGCTCCAACAACACCACAGTCATATCTAATATGGAACAAGTAAAGATGCAAACCATTCATCTCCATCCCCCCCCTCCCCAGTTTAGCATGCAGGAGAGCAATTCCTCTCACATCTGCACATTTATCCTAGACCTTGCTCACTGTTAATTTAAAGCACAAACTTTGTTTCATTTCCAGCTATGGCAGAAGCTTTGTTGAGCTTCCCCTGCCAGCCCCTCAAAACCCACCTCTGTCTGGTCCTTCGTGCACCCAGACAACCCCAGTCAGTAGGTTCAGAGGGGATCTGTAAGCTGCTGTGCCTGCTATGCTGAAAGCAGTTGGGTACTTTAAGTCAGCAGTAATATGAAAAGGGCCCCATGGGTCACCATGTCTGAAAGATAAAGAACATGGAGTGGTGTGTTTGAAGCTGTTAAACACCTACTCCCTCTTCCTTGGCAGGCTTTACTCTGGGTTTCAAGGACGGGTTTTCTAAATATAAACACCTGAGGAAAATGCTTCAAAAGCCTATTTTAGGTCTGTGCATTAGGGAAATAAAATTGCCACAAACTAGACTGGTCAAAGAGCTGTAAACTCTTTTTTTAGCAGAGTAAGTGCAACTACTGTGCATAAACCAGGGTCTCTCCCTCATTAGGGGCTCTGCTTCAACACTTACTTGACTGAGCAGTGTGTCTCTTCAAACGCAACTCCAGTGCAGCTACAGTGTTTCTCAAAGGCCCGCTCCTGCGGGGTGACTCCTGACCCAACACAGTGACTGGGGGAGTATCACTCACCTCCACAGTCCCTGCAGAGCTGAGGAGGGGAGGTGCTGTTTAAGTGGAATAAAGCTCAAATCACACAGGCATCTTTGAGCAAGCAGGCAGGGATTTGTGTCTGCCCGGAGCAGGACAGCTACCTAAGCAAAGAGGCCAGGAAGTTCTGGACTACCTGTTTCCGGAGCAGCAGCATCTCCAGCTCAGCCAAGGGCACCCCACAGACACATTCCCACCAGCTGGCTGACGGTGAGGCAGCTCTGCTTCTGAGCACAAACAGGCAGAGGAGTGCTGGACTTTGCCTACCTCTGGAGAGCACAGGCAGGAGTGGCAGGTAACTGCTCCCTTCCTGCCTGTGAGCATAACCACAAACACCTAGGGAAGGTCTCCCCCAGCTATCTACAGTCTTCTGCTCCACAGGCTGTAGTACTGCTTGGGATACAAAAGACTTCCCAAGCTATCATCCTGTCTCAGCATCTCTCCTTCATCTACCTCCATCACTCTCCTAATGGCTTGCACAGGATTCTCTGCAGGAATTGGGCACTCCTCCATATTGCCTGCTCCCTTTATCAGAACCAGGACCTTTGGTTTATTTATCTAAACTGACATAACCATGAATATTCTACAGGAAAACTGATTGCATCGCTTTCAGACATCACTCTAGAAATACACAAAAGCCTGGAGGGAAAAAAAAGAGGTAACAAAAAAATAATGAAAAAGAATGTTCACTTGTTCTAAAATATTAATATTCTGAAGCATCTATTCCAAAGTCTCAAAATTTACCCTTTACGTCAAGTTACATGAACGTTTCATACAGTATCAGTCCTTAGGTTCACATACCCATGTAAAAGTTCAATGTATTTCTAATTATGATGGTTATTGACCCTGTCTTACACACACACACACGCAGAGTAGAAAGAACTAAAATGTTGCTATTTTTAATGTCTTGTGACTTCTTTGAATGTGAGCCAAGAATTTTAAAATAGCTAATGCTGAAATTACTGTGAAGCAAAACACTAGTTTAATAAAAGGCATCATATATTCCTCTCAGTTACTTTAGAAATCATGCCACCTTTATAACAGCCAGTATACTACAGTGGAACATTTTAAAAACTTATTAGAAGACATTCGAAATACAAAATGTTTAAAACGTCACCTAAATGATTTCACTGCAGACTGAGTCACAGAAAGACGTTAATAATTTTATAGCTAAATTGAGGGCGGTGCAAAAGATCAGATTTATCACCACTTGCAGACCAAAGTCAGATCTATTAGTTCAACCAAAAAGCTCCTAAAGCGAGAACAGAAGACTCACAACTATCCCAAATTCATGATGTGGGTGCAGTAGACAGAACTGTGTTAATCCTGTGGATTAAATAAATCTACACTGAAAATGTATCCACATGATCAGCCTCTTCAATGCCTCCACTGCAGAGGAGTCCCAGTCCCCCAGCTGATATGTGTAAATTCACTCACATGGCACATGGAGCCCAGGTGCAGTTTCCCCATTAGTGTAAGAGAAGTGGACGCTGCATAGCCAATAGTCCCACCTGCCCCAAGATCACCATTTCCAACAGCTTTCTTTTGTTGGTGCTGGTATGGTCACAAGTCTGCTGGATCAGCCATGTGATTTTGTTAACAACAAAGAATCCCATCCCAAATACCCTGATTAGTTTTCAGCCAGACAGGCCAACTGCTCCAGCTGGCTGCAGAGCCACACAAGCATCAGGGTGGCACTGGAGAAGCGATGGGAGCAGACAGACAGGCAGGCCAGCAGCAGTCCTTGGGGTAAGCAGCTCAGCCTCTACTCACAAAAACAAACCTTAAGTTTATGACTCTGCAGCTAATCTGACAGCAAATCACCAAATGCTGGTTATGTTTCATGTCAGCTGTTCTTCTCATCCTTCAGTATCGGTTTGTTATCAAAAAACTCTTTCATTTTTTTTCCTGTTAGTGTTGGTCATCCATATTGGCCCACTAGGAGATCAGACAGGTACTAGAAAAACACAGTTGGCAGCAGCCTGGCACCACAGTGGTCTTTCTGTAAAATCAAGGTGCACTTGCATGTTCTCTGCTAAATCATGGGGTATTGTCATGGCCCTGTGGGTACAAGAGGCTAATGAAGATCTAGTCACCTAAGAAATCACATGCTCAATAGTACGGATCTGGTAATCTATGAAATTAAGACCTACCCTCCTAATAATTTTACCTCTCTCTTGGGTCCAGCCCCAAAAGCAAGTAATCCTGAACCAGTAATTAAGTCCAGCGACAATTCAATCCTCATCAATATGCTGAGGATGTCTGCTTCTGCATCACTTAATGAATGCCGCAACTGCGACTTCCCGCTGTCTGGACAAGTGAGGATGTAGTTAAGAAGCAGCTAAAATCCAGCTGCTCTGCTAATTAAAACAGCTCACGTTGATCAGCATAGGGAAATCCTTCCAGGAATTGCTCTCTAGCTGTTTCTTCAACCACTTATTACATATTCATGTGCCTGTCACTGTCATACTTAAGGATTGTATTTCAGCAACTGAACCTTCAATTTTAAGGCAGAACACAGGCAGGAAGTCAAAGCAAATCATGGCAGCAGATGATAACATTTCACACTTTGATTCCCACAGCAACCTAGAAGTCATGAGGTTACAACAGCTTCCACACTTAATAACACAGCTTAGATCATAAAGCTGAAACATCTCCCAAATTTTTTGTCAATCTGAGTCACTCAGCTCGTGTGCAGCCTGAACTAACTCTCTCCTGATCCAGAGCTACAGATACACCAGCTAGATTTCCATGAGCATTTTCTTTCAGTCAACAACCTGAGCTGAACTGCTCCTTGCCCCACAATGGCTGTACAAACACGTGCATTCCAGAAAGGCAAATCCTTAGACCATGATTCAGGTCATGCTCAGTCTTTATTGTATATTGATTGATTCTAGCTCCCAATAAAATGTACATGACAAGAAGACTTTGGCCTTCCTGGAACAGCTAAAAAGATTCCCTGCTATGCCATCTATCAACATATTTTTACTCACTGCTGTGATAAGCCTGCTTGTATGTTTTGACTGAAATCAGTAAATAGTATTTATGCTTTAATAACAATTTAACCTTGGTAGTAAATAATTATAGCAGTAGAAAGCACTTATAATTGTAATAATAGCATAATAGCAATGTAGCACTGCAAATGTAAATATTACTGAATTGTCATAGTGATAAGCGACAGGATATTTGGGCCCAGAGAGCAATATACTCAGACACAAAAGTAAGGGTTAAAAAATGGAAGGGAAGAACTGGCTCTTTTAGATACAATAATTTAGCTGTAAACTGAAGCTTCTTCTGATGGAAATTCTTTACCACTAAAAGTCTTATGTAGTTTCTGCATTTGCACATGGGGAAAGATGACAGTGCCCTACTTCTACAGTTAAAGAGTACAAATCAGAGCTTATTTCTGAAAAATGGTGCTTTGATTCAATTATTTGCAGTTACATTTCAGTCAGTAAATCAAAGCCCTCTCTAGCCACTGACAGGACATTTTGCTTGCTTCATACCCTTCTGTACATCAAATACAACCTGGTGGCTGAATGAGCTCCAGAACCTTTGTAATTGGCATCGCAGATGAATAAAACCCGGTTTAATCATGAAGGATGGAGCAGGACAAAGGAATAAAGAAAACATGTAGATCTGGATCTACAGGATTCAAGATATCTTTACAGGACTTTAACTATTATGAAGTAGGGATATTAGATTTTCTTCAAATAGTTTCTATATTTCATAGAACATATAAGTATAGCATTAAGATTAAAGTTTTGTAAAGGGGAAAAGTGGTATGTTAATGTCTTCATCTGACTAGAAACATTAATAATGATTACTAACAAAACAGATAACATTTGCTTTGCAGCAGTGAGTATCTTAAAACCCTACTGAATCAGTTATCTGCTGATAAGCAAAGAGAAAACAATAGGGGATGGGTGGGGAAAAATCACCCAAAGAAATTAAAAGATGGGTGTATTTGGGCTGGCCTTATGAAAACACAGAGGCTGAGAAGCTTTTGAATAGAATAAAGCAGAGCATGGCTCCAGAGAAGAACAAGGAGAAACTAAAGGGTGTTGACTGCAAGGGCGAGAACTCAGCAGGACCCAGAGGACGCAGATGCTGGGGGTGAGGAATCCAGCAGAGAAAGCTCAGGTGCTTGCAAGTATATAGACTTCAAAGACATCAGAGCAGTAATCAGACTGAAGGAACAAGGCATAGGTGTTTCTTATTTTGCCTAGATCTGTTTGTTTCCTGTGTAAAAATAATCTGTAAAATACAGGCCTGTTTGCTTCAATTATTGTGCATCCTTTAAGGAGGAAACTATAGTATAAGGAAGGAGTTCCTGGGGAACCTTAAGGCATCTAAGGCCTGAGACAGGAGTCTCACTTCCCAGGAACAGTACCAAATAGTTTCTACACTCAGCAGCTGAAACAGTATCTGGATCCTGTCTAGTCAGAGATTAACAGCACATGATTCAAGCACTGTAATACAAAAGCCAGCCATTTGAGAAGTACCTAAAATGAAAAGTTCAACCTAACCCCTAGAACGGGGATTATGAGAAGTGTTCAGTGCTCGTGTGATCTCAGTGCCAAAAAAGCAGTTGAGCACCTTTGAGAATTTCAAAGTTCGACAACTGCAAATGCTGAGCTCTTTGACAAGTCCATTCCATAGGCTTTCTGTGCTCCTTCAGTCTAATTCAACTTCTTCATAGGTCAACCAAGTCAAATAAGCAGCAGGAAATGTGCTGGAGGTTAAGCTTTAGTTGAGTGAGGAAATAAAAGAAATTCTCTCATTGTTTTAATTATAGATGCGTGTTGAGAGCAAGGGCATTTCTTGTGAAGGGACAGTCTACAAGACAGAAATAATAATACATATGCATCAAACATAGTGAAGTCTTAATTCAGTGCTTAAAATGAGAAACAAAAAATCAAAAACCCCTCCACAGCGTAAATGTGAACCAACAGCCAAAAGATGTGCTTAAGAATACTCCAAGGTCATCTGTATAAAGAAACATATTGGCTTCAAACTGGCCATTTATACTTATAAATAAATCATGTAACAAGCAGCAGAAATGCTAATTTTCAACCCTCCCACATTAAAGCCTCACAAAAATAAAACTATCTTCATGTGTGATTGCATCTTGTTCCAATGTACAGCTGACTCACCCAGTTACACCCTATAGTCCATGACACCCATGAACTTATAACAGTGGCCCTTACAGAATGCACAGTGCACAGAAATTGTGAAATAAAATCTCATAACCACACCCTTCACTGGACCTGTCTTTCCAGAAAGTGGCCTGCATGCAGCTCACTCAGAGAAAAGGCATGTTTGCCTATATACTCTTCCCCTGCCCTTCCTGAAATGCTTCGTTTTCTTCTATACCACAGATATGGACAGAGCTTTTGGATACAAAATACAGAAAATGATTCACCAGAAACTTGCACTACACAACAACAAACCATACATTCATATATCTGTAGGTCTGCAATGTTAACCTCTGAGTTTAAATTTGACCCTAAACTTCAGTCCCTTTTAGACATTCTCAATGATCCAGCATCGCTGAGATTAAGCTCAACCATTCCTGAAGATATGCATCAAAGATTATATTTCAAGTCTTTTAATTCTGATTGTACAAGGATCCTGGTAAGGTATAGTCTATAGGTGAAGTTAATACCTTTGCTAGCCCAAGCTGGGGAAAAGCAACCAACTTTACACATACTCTAATTCTTTTGCAAGGGTGAAATAGAAGCATCAACCAAGAGAGACAAAGAGCTCTGTCGATTTTTAGGAGTGATTTTAAAACCACACCTACAAAACCTGCATCTATCCCACAGTGCAAAACCCTGACAGGTGGGAAGAGCACTGAATTTGCTGTAAGAACACTCAGCATACCTACCTCAACAACCGAGAGAAGGTCTTTAACCTCTTGGGACACTTCTCCAGTGAAACAGATGTCATCTTTGAGGAACTCACCAAGCAAACGTACTACAAGACAAAAGGAACTTCCTCCACCCTCAGTCATATATCCTGGCTGTCTTACAACATCATAGACCTCAAATTATATGGCAAATCAGTAAATACTGCAGCCTCTAATGGATGATTATAGCTTGGAAGAAATAATCACTATCATCACCTTTTGCCACTCAACTACATTTAGCTTCAGAAACAAAACACCTTGTAGAACAGATTGAACCAGACCTTGCTGGAGCAACAGCCATAAGAAATATCTTGCTGAAACATTACACAGCCACAGAAATCAATGCCCCTCCCTCACTTGTATCCCTCAAACACATGGTTCTATCACATGCTCCTCCATGCACTTCAATCAATACACCATATGTCATCAGGTAAATTAGGCAGAGGAAATTAAAGAGCCACAAAGTATCAGCCTGCAGAGGTGACTGAAAAAAAACAAAAAAAACCAGGGATCAGTGGGGTTACCCTTCTCTCATAACAATCACTTAATCTCTGACCTCTAACCCTTTATCCCTAATATTTACAAAGACAGGCATAGAAAATAAATTTTACTTCTTTTTTTTTCAATTTCCAGTGCAGCTTAAAGGCTCTGGATTCAGATAACATAAGTAGATAATGTCTCTAACCTCCACTATAAGGGATGCCCTTAATTCCAAAGGTAGTAAATCATTCCTGTCCTTTTTCTCATGTCAGTCAACAACCTTGTCTCCTTCTCCCCTTGCTAACATGCCTCTGCGCCTCCAAAAGTAATAGTGACCTTTTCCTTAACTGACTCATGGATTAATATGATCTATTTAAAACGTGGAAAATAGCATTTTAACTTTCTCAAGAAGCAGTAAAGCTATAGGGAACAACAGCTCAGTCTCTTACACCACAGAATATAGAAAGCTTTACATAAAACTAGCAGACACCAAGCTCAAAAGAGCCAAAGAGACTTTTCAACATGCAACATGAGGTTAAGCTGTGGCACTGCTTGCCATGACACACTAGAGGTGCTAAAAGTATATATGAATTCCAAAAAACCTAAAGAAAACCCATTGTTGCCTAATAAATACAAAACATCACCTCTCTCAGAGGCCACAAGCCACACAAATCTGGGTGCTGACAGAATGCATGGATACTTTCCAGTGAGTGCTCGTTTCTTCCTTATCTTCCTCATTAGGCTTCTACTTCATACAAAAGCAAAGACAGAATAAGAATACTGGTCTGCTCCATAAAGGCCATTTTATACCCTCAGGTGTCTTTCAGGACAACTTGTCAGACAGGCCCAGCAGGCAGACAGGATGCATGATATCGAGGACTCCCTGCCCTCTCTCCACCTGGCTGAACACTGCAACTTAAGGGATAGGGGGCAATGCCAACAAGTTCCTGTCCAGCATAGCAGGCACATCTCCTCTGTGACTGCTCCCCCTTCCCAGATGTCCTCACACAACAGGTATGAGGTTCTGCAAGTGGAACCAAACAGTAAAAAAGACAATGGTTCATCCAGCATGGAGGTGTTGTCGAAATGAAGTCAGTCTATGCCCTGTGACAGAACTGCTTCCATAAAGAGAAAAAGATGGGTCACTGTCATAGGAGACTCCCTTCTGAAGGGAACAGAAGGCTCCTTATGCAGACTGGACCCACTTCTTAGGGAAGTCTATTGCCTCCCTGGGGCCTGGGTTAAAGATGTGAAGAGAAAGCTTCACGCCCTAAATACCACCCTCGGATTATTATCCATTATTGATTTTTCAAATAGGTAGGGATGAAGTTGCAACTGTGGGCAATAAAGAGAGACTTCAGGGCCTTCAGATGACTGGTTAAGGGATCAGAAGACCAAGTAGTCCTCTCCTCTATCCTTCCTGTTGCAAGAAATGATGAGGGAAGAAACGGGAAGAGCCAGTAAATCAATACCTGGCTCTGAACCTGGTGTCACCAGCAGAATTTTGTGGATTTTGATTATGGGTTGGTCTACACCATACCCAGCCTGCTGGTGACAGATGAGGTACACCTGTCTCAAAGGGGGAAAAGGATCTTCACACAGGAGGTGTTAGCAGGGCTCACTGAGAGAGCTTTAACCTAGACTTAAAGGAGGAAACTGATAAAACCAGCTCACTAGAGATAAGCTCATCAGTGTTTGAGGGACAGTGTGCTAACAAGGTCCTTCAGTCTGGCTTGTCAGTGGAGGTAGGAGATGGAGATCCATGCAGTAGCAAAGATGAAAGGGTTATCGATGTGTCAGAAAGCATAGAAGTGTCTGAGAAACTCAGGGCTTCTCCTCCTCAAAAGGTGATGGGATTGATAGTCCAACAGAAGTGGATCTACACCAATGCCCACATCATGGGCAACAAACAGGAAGAACTGGAAGCCACCATCCAGCAGTAAACCTATGACATAGAAGCCATCACAGAAACATGGTGAGATGACTCGCACAACTGGAGTGCTGCAATGGATGGCTATAAACACTTCAGAAGGGATAGGCAAGGAAGGAGAGGCAGTGGTGTATATTAGGGAGTGTTTTGATTGTCGAGAGCTAATGATGGTGATTATACAGTTGAGTGAATCAGGGGGAAGGCCAACAAGGCAAATATCATGGTGGGAGTCTGTTACAGAACACCCAACCAGAGTGAAGAGGCAGATTAAATATTCTATAAGCAGCTAGGAGAAGTCTCATGATCACAAGCCCTTGTTCTCAGGGGGGACTTCAACTTACCAGATGTCTGCTGGAAATATAATACAGCAGAGAGGAAACAGTGCAGGAGGTTCCTGGAGCATGTTGTAGATAACTTCCTGACACAGCTGGTGAGTGAGCCAACTAGGGAAGGTCCCACTGGACCTCTCTGTGAACAGAGAAGGACTGGTGGGTGATGTGATGGTTGGAGGCTGTCTCGAGCTCAGTGATCATGAAATGATCAGTTTTAAATTCTCAGGAAAGTAAGGAGGGGGGTGAGCAGCACTGCCAGCTTGGACTTCCAGAGAGCAGCCTTTGACCTGAGACTGGTTTAGAGAGTCCCTTGGGAGACAGTCCTGAAGAGTAAGGAAGGTGATCAGGAGTAGTCAGCATGGATTCAATAAACATAAATCATGCTTGACCAACCTGATTGCCTTCTACAATGAAACAACCATCTGGATGGATGGAGGGAGAGCAGTGGATTTTGCCTACCTCGACTTCAGCAAGGCTTTCAACACTGTCTCCTCACAGGCAAACTCAGGAAGTATGGACTGGATGAGTAGATAGTAAGGTGGATTGAGAACTGGTTGAATGGCAAATCCCAGAAGGTCACAATCAACGGCACAGGGCCTAGTTGGAAGCCTGTCACTAGTGATGTCCCCCAAGGTTCAATACTGGGCCCAGTATTGCTTAACTTACCCATCGATGACTTTGATGAAGGGGTAGAGGCCTCCTCAGCAAGTTTGCTGATGAAACAAGGCTGGGAGAAGTGGCTGATATCCCAGAGTGCTGTGCAGCCCTTCAGAAGGGCCTCAACAGGCTGGAGGGATGGGCAAAAAAGAACTGTCTGAAATTCAACAAAGGCAAATGCAGGGTCCTGCACTTGGGGAGGAATAACCCCAGGCACCAGTACAGGCTGGGGGCTGACTTGCTGGAAAGCAGCTCTGCAGAGAAGGACCTGGGAATCCTGGTAGACAACAAGCTGTCCATGAGCCAGCAGTGCGACCCTGTGGCCAAGAAGGCCAACGGTATCCTGGCCTGTATCAGAGATAGTGTGGTCAGCAGGACCAGAGCAGTGACTGTCCACCTGTACAGCTGAGGCTGCACCTCGAGTCCTGTGTCCAGTTTTGGGCCCCTCATTACAAGACAGATATTGACATGCTGGAGCATGTCCAGAGAAGGGCATCGGAGCTGGCGAAGAGTCTGTGGCACAAGTTATGAGGAGTGGCTGAGGGAGCTGGGGTTGTTTAGCCTGGAGAAAAGCAGGTTCAGGGAGATCTTACTGCTCTCTACAACCACCTGAAAGGAGGTTGTAGCAAGGTGGGGATCTGTCTCTCCAAAGTAACAAGCACTAAGACAAGAAGAAATGCTTCAAGTTACACCAGAGAACTGTGTTGCCATTTCAAATCTGTCCTTGATGGAAAAAAACCAAATGCTGTTATTAACAGAAAGCTTTGCTAGTCATCATAATAAAGTTCATTTAACAGAACACATTTCCTTGTCAACAGCCTTAGAAGGAAGAAGATAGACTGAGCAAATAACCTTCTGTCCTATACACCAGTAAGGTGTGGTGAGAAAGCCTCTCTTGCAGTTGCCATTAATGTACTTGTTCCATGATATTGTTCTCTTTCTTTGTAGTTGTCCAACCTTCACCTGTCAGGAGCTTTACATGCTTCTAGCTATTCATGGACCTAGTATTTTAGAAGGGGCGGTGCAAACAAGGTAATAAAACAACATAACCATCTTAAAAACAGTTGTCCAAAGAAACCGTGCTCTTGGGAGAGGAAGAAAACTTCCTGAACTGGTTCAATCACAAAACGAGGTCAGGATTGTTTGAACTAATACTGTATTCATAAAGTCATGGAATCTTCAAGGTTGGAAGAGACTTTTAAGATCATCAAGTCCAACTGTCAACCCAGCATTATCACTGTACCCCCTAAACCACTAAACCATTATCACCCAGTGCCAGGTCCAGACACCTCTTAAACACCTTCAGAGATGGTGACTCCACCACCTCCCTGGGCAACCTATTCCAATGCCTGACTATCTTAACAGTGAAATTTTTTTTCTAATAACTAATCTGAATCTCCCTGTCTCAGCTTTAGGCCATTTCCACATCTCCTCTTACTGCAGGCACAGTAGAAGAGAATGGCCCCCACCTCACTCCTTTCAGCTTCTAATACTAGATAGATGATAGATACTAGATACTAATGTGTAAGGGAATGGGGAAGCAGAAGTCCAGATGACACGAAATATAAAAATTATTATAGCTAACCCAAAGCTGTTTCTTTCCACTAAGCATTTATCCCAAGAAAAAATATTGCCTAATATAATACGTGACATCACTGATGTACTTCTTTCGCTTGAACTAGATATTATGCTTTAGATCAAAAGAGAGATTTAACAAAGTAATCATTGTTTGTGGTTGGAACACCATGATTAGATCTGGACCTTCTCTTTAATTAGAAGTCAAACTTTGCCTCAAGCCTCAGGAGATGGCAAAGTCCACTATACCCAGAACACATCACAAACCTCTTGTAACAATGCTCCCAAGATTAAGATGCAGCCATGCATACTTATAAAGACCATACTTATATGAATACTTTCCACATTTAGGGGTGTGTCACCTAATTTCAGTCCTCTGTAGCAAGGGACCCTCCTGTGACCTGAAGGGCCCTGTTGGTGACCTGCCTTGGTTGTAGCCTCCAAGGCAACATCAACATGACTTTTCGTACCACTGAACCTTAGTTCTCTTCTTGAAGCTGAAATAGCTGGAACAGACGCAAAAGCAGCTCATTGTTGTCTACACTAAGGGCTAGTACTAGCTCAGTTGAGCCTGTGATTTGCCACAGATGGCCAAAACCAGGACAAATACTGTATGTAAACAGGGCCTAAATTCAAATGGTGATATCTGTACTAAGCAAAATACCGCTTCTGAAAAGAGAAATTTTGTAGCAAAATCAGAAATGCAAAATCACAAAAATGTCTTACAAATGACAGGATCAGAGTCTGAAATAAGCTGTGAAAACGGCACAGCAAGCATTATACTGAAATACAGTAAGGAGAAAGAAACTATCAATGTGACAGGCCTCACTAGGAATACTTTTCCCCCATGATGTAGTAGTAAGAATGCAACTGTAACATGCTTTAAGAGTACTTGGTCAATCATTTCAATGTTCGACCTGCTAAATCAGATGCTACTTAAGGTAACTGATTCCCTATACTAGAATAAAGAACAAAGACACTAAAGAATAATTTACAACGAAATTACAAAGTAGGTGAGCAGTACAGAAAAATAGAACAAAAAAAAGGAAGAAGTAACAATCTCTTCTCTCTTGGCACATTAGAGTAAGAGGCCATGGAAACCAACACAATATAATTGCAAACTGAGCTCTCCCACTCAGATTCCAAATGTACTTGCTGTCCTAGACAGAAACCTACGTAAATCCTCAGGGAAATAAACCAAAGCTCAAGTATCAGCTCCAGCACTTTTAAAATATCAATATGAAATTCTTTCAGAGCGAACCTAAAAACTACTACTTCTGAATTTGAAGTTTACAACCTGCTGAGTCTGCCTCCTCGGCCCTGATACACATACTATAGGCTGCCCTTAGCAGCTCCTCCTCGTTTTCTGTTTTCCTTGAGAATATTACAAATGCCTTTGGAAAGAATTCTCTGCCAGCCCTCTTTCCCAGCTACCAGATGAATTTCATCTGCTGTTTGTCATTGAAATGGCTTGAGGAGAAAAAAAAATTATAAAGAAGCAGAATTATAACCATTCTAATTTGGCCCATCACATGTTACTCATAAGCAGAGAATTCCAGTTCTCCCCACATCTTCCAGCCACCTCAGAGCAGGGCTAAAAGACAAAGCCGTATGGTTGATTTGACGAGAATTATTTCAATTTTATAGGGAAAAAGTGAAATCTTCTCAAAATGACCTTTAAAAGGAAAGCGTCATGATTAAAAAACTGTGATGTGTAACTGTGCTTCCTGAAACCACCTTTTCTAGAACTAAGGTCTAACATGGTTGTTTATGCTCCATATAGTTCCCCTAATGCACAAGGAGTCTGGCCATGAGTCTGGATGGTCCTCAGTACCTTCTACAGGAGTCTACTTCGAAAGATGATGGGATGGTGAAACTTGTTCATGTACACAAGATGCCCAAAGAAGGACTGAAATTCTTTCAGTGAAAAAGGAGGGTCAGTCTTTTTCTCTTTATTCCTTCAACTAGCATCTCATTCTCAGCATTACTCTCCATTTTGAATTAGCATAAGCACTGGGGTGCAGCCCAGACAACGGAAAGAGTTGTTCAGGGTACCAGAGCAAACAGTCCTTCGAAATTCCCTTTGCAGAAACCAGAAACAGAGCACTCTTTTATTAAAACAAATCCCTCTTCTCCATTTAGGAATAAGGAATCTAGAAGTCTGGCTAGGATGCACCCTTCAAATAACTCTTTACTGTTGTGAGATGAATAGCCAAAGATCCCCAACACAACAGTGATGAATAGACAGCATTAAAACAAACACCCGCAGGAATAGGCTCTAGATACCCATGTGATCTCAAACTGCTGACAACGAAGTTGAACCCATCTGCCACTTATTCCTCTGCTCTACCTGTGATATTTTTTTCCCTCATTTACAGATAAGTATAAATGAGCAGGGAAAACTAACATTGCTAAGAAAAAAATTAAGCATAATGATTTATTATGGCAAAGAAGCTGTCAAAGAAACATGCACAAAATTACTCCAGCTTATTCTACTTCGAGAAGGAATATCTCTGATGTGCACAGCAAATGCTGCTGACCAGAAACATATCATAAATAAAAGAAAGACACATAAGCAGATTCCAATTTCAAGTTTCATGAGTTTAAACCCACACTTTACCTGTAGGATTGCACTGATTGAGTCCAAAATTTAGCTCTCAGAATGAAAAAAATACAGCCACATGATCCTACATTTCAGCTAACAACAACAAAAGTCATGACACAGAGCCCTTACTTCCAGCTCTGTCACTGATTTATTGTGCAACTTGCAAGAAATCACTCTGCAGCCCTGTGCTGAATCTGCTTCAGCTGTAAAGTGGAGACACAGCTATTTTTTTCCCTGGGGATCAGCCTTCTGATCCAACTAACCACATGAGCACTGATATCAGCCCAAAGGAGAGAATGAGATCCTTCCTTCTGGAGTGACACAGGCTTAGCTCAGCTCAGGGCAATTGTGAAACTACACCCCAAGGGTTTGTGAAGAAGACTAGATACTTTTTATTATTACATCAACTTCTGACCTACTGGGAGTGTACAAAGGCAGGACGTTCTTCTTTTTACAGTCTAAAAGCATACTTAGACTAAGAGTAACCTGATACTCCCTAGCCTTAAAAATTGTAAAAGCTAAATGTAAAGAACCAGAATGTCACAGTAAAACATTCCCCAATATTAATTCTTTCTTCTACACACAACTCTTCCCATTCAGATGGAGTGGAAGCAAGTTTCATAGTCTCTAACTTCAGATCTGTATTACAGTCCATAACTCTGGCTGGATGGGCAAAAGCCTGAAATTTTCCTGTGTGGAACAGATGCATTGACAAGGTCGTCCAGATATTGCCAGTAGACAACATAAGGCTTTCGAACAACAAAAAACTGTACTTCACAATGTCTGTGGGAATGAATTTGGTCCTTGATATTAAGCAGTCCAGTGTTTAGACTGTTTCTTTTGGCACTGTCTCCCACAGCATTATCATCTGGAAATCGAGTTAGTAAGTGACAGACAAACAGTCTGTAAGTGGGCTGAAAATAAGTGGGCTCAATCTCTTTCTCCTGGGAGGTTTTCAAATTTCTGCTTAAAAAAGGCATCGTGGGCCTGATCTAGTGTTAGCATCTTCCCACTGTGAGCAAGATGTCTGATTACATGACCTGCAGAGGTCCCTTCCCACCACTCTGTGATTTCTCAGTACAGAAGCAGCTGAAGCATCAGAAGTCTCTCTACACTGCCCATTTGACTAAGACATAACAGAAAAGTGGAGGTCTTAGGTAGGGTTTACAAGGGCACTTTACACTCTTTCCAGTGCCCAATTCCAATACCATACCCTGGACTTTAAACTTACCTAAAATACACAATATCTGTTAAATGCCCTACAAAATAATCAGTGAAATTACTCCTAAGGACAAAACAACTCAAACTGCTATGTGTCAAAAAAATCAGCAGCAATTCGTGAGAGGCTTCAAACTAGAACCCCAGGGTTCAGGGGTTAGGAGCTAGCAAGATTTCTGCAGCAGAATGAAGGACTCTCATATTTCCCTTCAGATATGCAAAACTGGAATTTAGAGGTAATGGAGGGGCTGGAATGTATGGAGCTTACAGCTGGCAATGGTACAGTTGAGAGCTTCTGGGTAAGGATTAAGGCACAAACAAATAATGTGGGTGTCATCATGGGAGTCTACTATAGACCTCCCAGCCAGGACGATGATGTCAACAAATTATTCTTTGAGGAACTAAGAGACACTTCTAAGTCAGCTGCCCTTGTCCTTATGGGGGACTTTAACTTGCCAGATGTTAACCAGGAATACCACATAGCTGGCCCAAACAGGTCCAGAAGACTCCTAAAAAACACCTGGATGATAATGGACGATAACTTCATGGTATAGGTATTAAGGGAGCCGACTGGGAAAGATACCCTCCTTGACTTGTTCCTTGTTAACAGAGAGGGTCTCATGAATGAAGTGGTAATTGGTGGCCATCCTGGCCACAGCAACCACAAAGGAATGAAGTTTAAAATCTCTGTTGACAAGAGAAAAAGTGCCAGCAAAACTTCAATCCTGAACAGGAGGAGTGCAGACTTCAGGCTGCTCAGGGAACTACTTACTAAGGTTCCCTGAGAAAATGCTTTTGAAGGTGCTGGGGTCCGTCAGCGCTAGTCAATTTTTAAGCATCACCTCCCAAAAGCATAGGAGCAGGCAATTCCAAAATGTTGGAATTCAAGCAGAAGGCTGCCTTGGCTGAGCAGCAATCTCCTTTGGAGCTAAAGCAAAAAAACAAAGATGTATGCCAAATGGAAGCAACATCAGGTGATGTGGGAAGAATAGAGAGATGATGCCTACCACTGCAGGGAGAGAACTTGTGTGGCCAAAATTCAATTGCAGTTGAAGCTGTCAGAAATATGGGGGGCAATAAAACAGTTTTTTGAAATATGTTAATAGCAAGAGGCAGCGTAGAAATAACACCAGATCGTTACAGGATGAGGATGGTCACCTCACAAGCAGGGACAGAGACAAAGCAGAGGTGTTTAACACATTCTTTGCTTCTGTCTTCAACGTAGATGATGGACCAAGGAGGTCTCAGTGCCTTGAGCTGGAGAGCCATGACTGTGAGAATGATCAACTCCCAGAGGACGCAAAACACACGCAGGATCTGCTCCAGCTGGATCCCTGTATGTCTAAGGGGCCAGATGGCATGCATCCTAGAACACTCAAAGAGCTGCTGATGTCATTGCAAGACCTCTCTCAATGATTTTTGAATGGTCTTGGGAATCTGGAGAGGTCCCAAGTGACTGGAAGCTGGTGAACATTGTCCCAGTTTTCAAGAAGGGCAAGAAGGATGACCCTGGAAATTACAAGCCTGTCATTCTCACTTCAGTGCCTGGTAAAATTATGGAGAACATTATTCTGGGATTTACTGAAAAACACCTGAAGGATAACAAAGTCATTGGTCACAGTCAGCACGGCTTCATGAGGGGAAGTCCTGCTTGTCAAATTTAATTTCCTTTTATGACAAGGTAACACACCTAGTGTTAGGAAGCACCTAGGAAGCCAGTTGATGTAATCTTTTTGGATTTCAGTAAAGCTTTTGATACTGGCTCTCACTGTATCCTTCTGGACAAAACGTCCAGCACATAGCTTGATAAACACACCATGTGGTGGGTGAGCAGTTGGTTCACAGGCTGAGCACAGAGAGTAATAGTGAATGGGGGAACATCAGACTGATGACCTGTCACTAGTGGGGTTCCACAGGGCTCCATTCCTGAGCTCTTCAACATCTTCATAAATGACTTGGACACAGCACTGGAAGGGACACTGAGCAAATTTGCAGATGACACAAAACTGGGAGGAGCTGTTGACACCCTTGAAGGCAGGGAGGCCCTGCAGCGAGATCTCAACAAATCAGAGGACTGAGCAGTCATCAACCATATGAAGTTCAACAAGGGAAAAGTGCTGGATTCTGCACCTGGGACAGGGCAACCCTGGACATACGTGCAGACTGGGGAACAGCCCCACAGAAGGGGACCTGGGGGTCCTGGTCAACAGCAAGTTGAATCTGAGTCATTGTGCCCTGGCAGCCAGGAGGGCCAACCGTGTCCTGAGGGTCATCAGGCAAAGCATCGCCAGCCAGTTGAGGGAGGGGATTGTCCTGCTCTGCTCTGCACTGGAGTGGTCTCACCTTGAATATTGTGTGCAGTTTTGGGTGCCACAATATAAGAAAGATATTAAGCTCTTAGAGAGTGTCCAAAGTAGGGCAACGAAGATGGTGAAGGTTCTGGAGGAGAAGCCATATGAGGAGATGCTGAGGGCACTTTGGCTTGTTCAGCCTGGAGGAGATTGAGGGGAGACCTCATCACAGGCTACAACTTCCTTGTGAGGGGAAGCGAAGGGGCAGGCACTGATCTCTTCTCTGTGGTGACCAGTGACAGAACTCGACGGAATGGCCTGAAGTTGTGTCAGGGGAGGTTTAGGTTGGATATTAAGAAAATATTCTTCAACCAGAGGGTGGTTGGGCACTGGAACAGGCTCCCCAGGGAAGTGGTCACAGCACCAAGTTTGACAGAGTTCAAGCATCTGGACAATACTCCCAGGCACATGGTGTGATTCTTGGTCTCTGCAGGGCCAGTAGTTGGACCCTGATGATCCTCGCAGGTCTTTTCCCACTCAGGATATTCTATGATTCTATGGAATTACTAAATGACTGACCATAATGATTATAACATAGAAAATCCTGTTACTGTTTTCTCAAGAACTCAATAGCATATTGATTTGTAAAAGCACATTTTATAGTGAGGACAGTTCCACTGTTCTCAGGCCAGTGCTTTAAGACTCCTTTCACGCTCTATTAAAGGCTTAAGATCTTAATTAAAGGGCATCTTTCAGGCTTCACAGATGATCTGGGCAAACACATTCTTAAGATATAGTCAGTTACTGCAATATTTATGAAACACAATTTCACAAGATCAACATTATATAGCTGAGGACTAGAAATGCAGAGCTTTCGCTAACAGAATTCTGCTACATTAAACAAACAAACAAACAACTAAAATAAGTCAGATACAGAAAACCATTCATAAAAATGATTGCTTGATTTACCAGATCCTCCCTAAAGGGATCTGTAGTCCCTTTGATCAGACACTTCAAGTGCTTCTTTATAAAGGAACAAAAGAAGAGTTGTGTCTATTTGTATAGTTGATTTGATGTACTTTAAATAAAAAAGCTCAATTTAGTTCGATCAAATGAAGGCAACCATCTGTAAAAGAACTTTAGCACATTACAGTCAGCAGACAGACTACATGCCAGTAAAACCTAGAATCTGTTTCTAGAAATGAACTTATTGCTTTCATCCCCCTCCCTATTTTTCACAGTAGGCTCTGGTATTCTAAAAGTCAAAATCTCTTACTTGTCTTCAAATGATTGATATCCTACTAAATCTCTCAATAAATTGTTGCAGTGGTTAGCTACCTTCATCCTCTCATGTCCAAGGTCAAGGCAACTAAAATGAATTATATCATATTATAAGACCATGTTTCAGGATTTTTTGATCCATAATCCTTACTCAAAAGGGGAAAAAAAGCATAATAAAATTTATCCAGTTTCTTCTATGAGCTTTACTCATGTTCAGGGATTAACTGCAAATACATAGATGCCTGAAATCCTCTATTGTATGACTATCATAATTTTCAGTTTGAAAACATTTAGAGGAATAAAGGATCTACTTCTTTTGACCTAACTGACCCGTGTTATAGCAGTGCATGACCTGAAGCTATCAGAGCCAACAGTACTTGTGTGACCTGACAGTAAAATCAAGAACTAATTATAGTTACAGACCACTGTTGCCAGTAGAGATATATTTTAACACTGTCTGAAATATAGCAATTGAAGAATGGGTAATATTAGCTCATGAAACTAAATGTCTCTTGCTAAAAATTTAACATAGCGATAGGTATTATTTATTCAGGGAAAATCTGTTTTGATCTTAATAATGTGCTAATATTTCACAAAAAACCCAACACAGAGCAGTACATGAAATAGATATCCTCAGGTCCTGTTCTGCTACTCCTTGCTTTATCTAAACAATCCTGAATGGTGCATGGTTGCCAATTGCCAAAACAGGCAAAAGATAGTGTAATAACACACATTTTGTAAGTATTCCCTAGTATCTGTTTCCCTCCTTTTAAACTATTATCTATGGTCTTTGGTTCATCCACTCCCCAAATTTCTTCCCAGTGCCATGCCAGATCCCCATATCACCACTCAGAACGCTCTCCCTTTCTGTAGCATTTCTTCCATACAAACATTTGATAGGCCAGAATATTTTTCAAAGTTCCTGATACTGCTATAAAAATACTCCTACAAAAGGAGTAACTATATAAATGACCATTTATATACTGTTGTATCTAGGATAGGTTTTTTTATGCTTTTCACTGCAAATTAATTATGTCCAAGCTGTGTATTAGAACTGTTTCTGTTTCATTGCATGATCTCTTCAATCTTAATACTGCAAAGACTCAAGCACAAGCTTGAAATAGATTTAGAAATACATGGTCACAGAAATACATGAGAACAAGAAGTTGGAAAGGACAAGCTTTAGACCCTCAAAAATCACAAAAAATAATGTTATGTGATCTTTTTATTAAGATGATCATATTACGGACCAAAATTTAATCTTACAATGCATGAGGAAGAGTTGGTGGTTCCACTCTGGATCATGAGAGAGATGGTACATTGTGTTTTTTAGATATGGATCCCACAACATACAGTTTAAGGAAAAAGTAGACAAGATGCCTCTGAATCATTGTATTATCTCTTTCACTTGTCATGAACTGCTCCCAGAGAAGAAAGTGTCATGAGTGTAGTAGCTCATCACAAAATGGCACAAAACTGTCCTCACTGGAACTCAAACAACTCTGAAATGCTGCCCACGTTACAAGAGAAGTGTGCTTTGCACTTCAGCTTCAGTCTTGCACTTCAATCTTGCATACTTCACAACTTAGTTTTCTCTCAGTTCTTACATCTGGTCTTATGCAGCTGCAGCTCTTTTCCTAGGTATGATATGGCCAGACTGGGGATAAGAAGCTCATCCAGCAATTTGTCACCACAGAATTATGCTCCAACTCCAATGACAGGTGGACCACAGAGTGTAGCAGTATCAATTAGCAGAGTACATAACCTAAGTAAGGCAGGCTGTTCCTGTTCCAGTATAGAAAGAGCAATGAGACGTGCACAAAGCCACACTTCCCCTTAAACAATGGCTTTTCTTCCTCATAGCTCATCCAGGAAAAGCAGAGCTATCACGGATAGCCAGTGAGATTGAGAAGTGGGTAGAAGATACATAGCTATGGTCAGAAAGCACATGTGCCACTGACAGGAATGGAAGACTGCATTTTTCTCAACATTTTGAGCAACTTATATTATATACTGTTAACTTCTCTGTCCTTTACACCTGAGAATTTGGAGTCTGTAGCCCAGACAACTTAGTGAAGTGTTTTATTGTCAGGGCATTTGAAACTGCAATTTCACAGAAAAAATGGAACTTTTACTTTGCTTTTGGTTGCAAATTCAAAGCTCTAAAATACACCCCAAAAAGGTACTGGTGAGAAGGACCAGACAGAAGAAAGGGGAAGAGATTAAAGCTGTTTCAACCACAAACTAAAATTTTTGATAAAATTAAATTTCCTTTTGATAATGATTTGGATTTATTTGACATTATTGTAATATGACATGATCTAATAGAAGTTCAAACATGTGGAACGTAGTTGCATCATTTTAAGAAAAAAAGTGAAGTACTTTTAAGCATAAAAGGAAACCAAGACATGCAGTGATTGAGGTTTTAAGTAGAAGTAAGTAATCAAAGACAAAGGCAATACTGCCCTGCAATTTAAAGACACTGCTGGAATCAACTACACTTCTGGGCAGATAGGGGAGGGAAGGGAGAAGCATCCTCTCTTGCATCACATCACATGGTAGATACAACACATCAACTGTGCTATAAGAAGATGCTACAGTTTTAACTGTTCTTCCAGCTATAAAAGCTACACCACTGTACTGTAAAACTGTTAATAAAAAAGAAAAATTTAGACTGTAAAAATCAAATGAACAGGTCAGGTCATGTCAGAAGGCTGGATGCCAGCAGCATTTTTTGGAAAGACTTTTCACAAAGGAGCAGGAGAGCCAGTGTTAGTTCGTCTGCTCTATCACTTCATTAAAATCCCATTACCCACCACATGATATGGATGAGATCCCATTCCCCAGTGGAGAATTGAAAGAGAGAGAGTTTGAAAATATGGCAGAAGAGAAAGGGTTTTTTTAAAAAATGAGAGGATCCAAAGAACTACAGAATATTCTGAAGCTTAAGGGAAAGTATGGCCTCACAAATCAATACCTTAGAAGTCCATGACAACCGCTGATGAAAATTCTAAATAAACACAAAATGTTTGTGTGTATGTGTGTGTGTTCTGTTTAATACTCTTTCATTTGCTTCTCTCAGTTTTGAAATCTTAGGTATGATGGGATCAGAGTTAATGGAATAAATAATAGCATTGCTATTCTTGACTGAACCAAGAATTATTTTCCTTGCTACAGAAGCAAATAGTTCAAAGAAGCAAAAGTCATGAGGGTTTCTTTTTTTAAACCACAGCTTTAGCAAACAACCCTGTGCATGATACATAAACAAGCCTTTGGATTTTAAGTACACACAATTACAATATAGTAAGTCCTGTTAATTTCTTGTAAAATTGCCCATAAGGAATATAAACCAATTATCTTTAACACAAAATTACTTTGGTATTGCATTATTGTTACCAAAACAGAGAAGTAGAAGAATGGCATTTTTATTTTTCTGGCCAATCTCCTAGGACATCCCATAAAAGGAAAAAAAAATAAGGGAAAAAAAAAAGAAAAAGAAGAATAAATACAGAAATATGGTTCTTACCCTGAAGAGCGGCAGTCTGGTTTATTTCTTTCTGAGCGATCTGTGAAAAAGGAGGCATAATATCAGCACAGAAGTTGGATGTTCTTTAGCAATACTAGTACAGAAGTCTTATAAGAACTGTAAAACCATATGACTAGCAAAACCAAAAGCTGATTCTGTTATAAAACTGTTTTTCCACACTGGACTAGTCTGCCTAAGACCAAGTAAAATTACTGCAAGTTTAATGCTTGGTAAAATTCCTCCACTCAAAACACCGTGTATTTAATGTTTTGTATTAATGATTTGGATGCCTCCCCTCCCTTTAGCTGAAATGAATAGGGCTTTAGTTTAGGGTAAAAATAAGGGAGAGGAAAGAGGAAAAAACGAAAAACCACAGATTACTCAGCGCAAAAAAATCATTCCATGAATCACAGCTGGCAGAGTTCCCTGACAGGATGGGAGAAAAATCAGCAGTTGGTTGCAGCAACATCTGCAAATACAGTGAATCCAGTGCAGCCCCACCATTAACTCTTCAACTTCTGGGGGTTCCAGATAACGAATCTTTCTGTGTTTTTAGAAAGGGTTTTGTTTATCCTGTATTTCAAGAAGCTTAATTGCACAAATAAAAAGCTTCAATAGGCAAAGAAAGTATAAAATACTTCTCCTAAGAGTTAAGATTATCATAAAAGCATAACAAAATAACCAGTGTTGTGATATTAGAATTCACATATTATCTGTTATATTTTAAGTCCAGAATATCTCTTACTGCATGACTTTTCAACTACCTAAAAGAACTGAGATTGCTGTCCGCCTAAAATACATATATTATACATATAAAATACATATATTCCAAAATTAGAGGGGGGTTTAAACTTTTATTATAGAGAGATCCACTATGTAAGTAGAAGGAAATTCTTACAGCTACATACAACCTCCACTGACCATGGCAATTTTGCTTCTAAATCAATCTGTGTGTATTTTTAAACAGAAAGCTATTTTTCATGTGCTAGTAAACGCTTCACTGAAAAGCCTGTCTATACAGAAGAGTGTCTTCCCAAAAAAATTTTCACCCTCACGTATTTTATTTTAAATCTTAAAGGTCTATATTTGAAATAAAATTTGTTCTCTCGATAGCACACGTTTGTTTGTGCATTATTTCATGTATAAAAGAAATATTTTCCTCTCCAAGCTTTAAGTGCTCATTTGATTTGTTTTCATGAAAGTGGTAAAAAATTATTGCATGCCAACAGTGCTAATGCTTCTTCCATCCATAGGTGCTCCTATTGAGCCATCATAGCCACACAGTGTATAACTCATTTTGTTTTCTGACCCACAGCAATTCCATTGAATTACAGCATGTGCAACTCTGGTAGCTAGAAACACCATGGTACAGCTCTGGTATAGCTCAAACCAGAGTTGTGCCAACAGTTGTTCAAACACACACAGAAAGGCCTTTTCCATCCTTACCACGTAACCCCTTACCTGGGAGTACTGAAAAAAATGAGACAGGACTTACTACTGAAACGTGCTTGCCATGTGTTGCTTGTTATCAGTGTTCCCTGCTCTGTGAGCAGCCACAATCTAACAGTATTCAGACAAAGCCTTCCCACTTCTAAAAAGATCGTGTGAATAAATCAGTGGGAAGGAAGCAACAGGGTCAGTGCACAGGTAAGCACAGCTCCTGGGAGCTTTCCCCCCAGACCTTGTCCAGTCGGCAGATCCACCACTGCTGCAACCTGCTTATTCAGGAAACCAATGCAATTCCCTTTTCCCTTTTGTTTTCATTCCTGTTTCAACATCTCAATATTACATTTGTTTTTACACATTTTATTTACTGCTAAGCTTAGTCAGAGCACACCACCCACACACACATTTGGTCGTATTGAAAAGAACAAATTGTATACCTACAAGCAAACAGCACTTAGAAATAAAACCTGCACCTGTTTAAGGTTATTGTGAACTGAATCTTTTAAATTTGTTTTAATATCAAGTGTAAGAAGAGACTCAAAGAGCTGAATCTTTCAATTAGGTGCTTGGAGTCAATTAGGTGGTGGAGTCACCGTCCCTGGAGGTGTTTTAGGAAAGACTGGATGCGGCACTAAGTGCGTCGGACTAGTTGACATGGTGGTGTTTGGTCAGAGGTTGGACTTGATGATCTCAGAGGTCTTTTCCAACCTAATTGATTCTGTGATTCTGTAAATGTTGCAATTCTAGATGCTGTTTTGGCATTAGGTACAAGTGCCGAGTAATGACACACACCTCCAGAATCTCTCGAATATGAAAGCCTAGAAGAAACAGGCAAATCTTTTTTTTTCTTTTAATACATAGACACATATATGTTACACTTAAACACACACACATGTGCAGATTTTATCTCTCCATTCTGTAGGCAAATTCTTGGCTTGGAAAAGTTGAGTCTCAAAAGTGCTCACCCACAGCTGATTCTCTTTTCTCTATACATGTTACTTCAACAACTGAGAAATCTTTTCTAATCTAACAGAAATAATCACTAAGATCGCATAGTTGCAAAGATCTGAAAATTAAATCCTGAACTACAGATTTTCCTCTATATCAAAGACATAAATTGTTATAAAACATTATGGGACATGATGTCTTTCTAGCAGAATACAGTATATCCTTCAATTCTAAACTCTGGAAGCCAAACCCGCATGTTAGATTAGAGCAAACACTGGATGTTGCTGGACTAGCATGCACAATGAACAAACAGGACAGTCAGACACCAGATAGTATTCTCTATCCTTCTGTTGCTAAAAGCAATAGAATTCCTTACTGTGTATGTAGTTGTAGTAAAATAGGCTAGGAATTCCTAGCAGCTAGTACTCACAAGCTACAGAACTGGATTGTAAAATTCTAAGTTTTGGTTAATGAAGTTTCTTCTATCTGCCCTCCAATCCACAATTTGCATAGCCAGACACCTGAATTCTCTCAATCCATAAGACCTGACCATGCTCCACCCTCCCGCAGACCATACTTAAAGATTTTCTCCTCTTCATATTAACATCTACTGTTTACAAAACCTTTGCTGCCCTTATGCAAATACAGCCATTGCAGGAGAAATATATTATCCTTGTTCAGCAGCAGGAAAAATTGTAAGAAGTCAAGGAGCTAGCAGGTGGAACAGATGAGATGGAAGAAGTCAGAGACTCCTGGCTGAGGTTGGGAAGACTGTTGCCAAGTTCTAAGCACTGCAGAAGAATCAAAAATAACATCAGGGCACAAAGATCTGCTATTCATACCACAGTTGTTTGGCAAATCTAGAGTTTATTTAAAAAATCGTGCTGCATGTGTTTCATCAACAGCATGGACACCTTATGCCTTTTTTCAGCATTCAAAGGTTGAGCAGCAGACAGAAATGCCATGTTTCAGTTGCTTTTAGAAAGGTTCAGGTTTCTTTGACTGGTGATTCTCTTACCCTTCAAGCATGGGAAAAGTATCCTCTTTTGTTGTTTGCTTTTAATACCATAGAACAGCTTTTCTTCTCAAGGAAAACATAAACATAACCATCAGGAGAAAAAACAACTGAATCAACATTATTTCAGTTGCTCCATAAAGTGGGAACAACTGAAGTTTTTGCCAAAAAGACCACCAATGCAGAAAATGATATCTCCTAAGGCAATAACTCTTGTGTCTGGAAGACAAGCACAGAAAAGGAAAAAGGCAACTCACACGAAACAGTCATTGTTTTTCTCTGTTTATTTTGCAAGCTTCTTCAAAGTATCTTGTTGCTAAGAGTGACTTCAACTGAAAAGTGTGCTCTCACTAGAAAAAAATTTAATTATAAACATAAAATGCTGTTGAAAAACGAGTGGAAAGTTAACACACATTTTGCCGCATCAAAACTGCAAAGCTACTGGGAAACCTTCAATGCAATTACCTACCCAGGTTGGTAACTTCCTGCTCTTAGTCCCATTCCACAGCCCAACCTTTTTTTAAAAGCTGAATTGCATGAAGGGAGCAAAGGGGGGTACATACCATTTCCATTTCTGGGAAATATTGTATTTTCCAGCTTAATTATGGCTCTTGAATTGAGCAGTCACCAGAGGAGGCAGAACACTGTAACACTCTTCAGGAAGACATATAGTTAGAACAGCTGTCTCCATCTCCACAGTTTTTAGCCCCTGATGGTACAGCAGTGGTTTCACAATGAAATGCTGTACATGCTGTAGCATGAGATGCTACTGTAACAATGGCAAACCTCTAGATAAACCAAGTAACAGGAATTGTGGGCTCTTAAGCAGCGATGGCAACACTAAAATGCACAGAGCACTTGTATTCTCAGATTAGGCAAATGTTGCAAGAGGCTACACAACCTGCCCTAATCTGAATGCATCAATTCCCAAGGAGCTTTGAAAACTTCCAGGCCTTAACAAACCCAGATGCTAAGACTGATGCAGCAGCCTTACAACACATCATGCAGACATGTGATGGCTCCGACCACTGTTTCAGTAACATGCACCTAGACCCAGGTGATCACAGCTAAACAGTGCAACAGTCCCCGCCATGCACCTGCATTAGATCAAGAGCCCCGAATTTCTATTTCAAATTATCAACATAGATAGGGTCTTCACTCAAACTCAATGCACATTTTCTGGGTAAAAGATCCTGCATTCGTGCAGGGCTTTCAATGCTCTTTGATTTATTTGCACTGAGACAAGCAGAAACTTTCACTGATACTGTCACCTTTTTGTCTTCTGTCCTGTTAAGGCACATTGTGGCTCACAGCAACTCTTCCTTCTTTTCAGCACTCTCAAGTAAGGAGTCAGAACAGTGCAAATTGATTCCACTGTATAGAATCTGCTATAAATTTTGTTCCATTTTATTAGCAACAGCTATACAACAAAACGCATAAAACTGAACATTTGTTTATGTATTTTAGTATTTTAACAGTAGAGTCCCTTATTGGTTGTTTAATAGGTAGAAAGCCAAGGAGAGATTAATGAGAGGCCTGGAAGAAACTTTTTAAATTTAGTTTATGTACAGTTTTCCCTTTACTACAAAAGGCCACAAAACCAGGACACACTCAAAGTTTATAACTGCAAACATAGATAGTTTTTATACTTCCTTTGAATTCTACAGTATGCTGTTGAATTCCAGAGCAGTACATTGCAGGGGAAAAAACTTTATAATTCCCCCCTATGAAACGATACAAGTCTGTCAGTTTTAATGCTAAACAGTAACTGAGTCTGCAAGCACAAAACATTCCTGTAGTTTTTCATACTTGGAGTAATGCTTTTTTCTGCCCCCTCTAAAGTATGGTTGAAGGCAGACCCCAACACATACCTGAGAACACACTGAACCTCTGCATTAGAGTATTTAACTTTGAAACCTACTGACCACCGTAAAGCATACAATTATCCAAAGACTATATTCTTTTACTTGCTAAAGAGATTAAATATAAATTATGATCACCTGTAAAGCCTTTTGTGCACTTGTACAACATATAAGTGAAAAAAGGAATTTACTGGACAGCAGAGGTCACATTTGCCAGTGCTACATTTACTGTTGATTTGTTTTTGTGACTGAATTTCTACACCCTCATTCTTGCTCCCACATTACTCCTGCATTGCAACAGCAAAAGTGTGCCTGCATCAGTGTGAACCTGTGTGCCAGTGTAAGAAGGGGCTGATGCAGAAACAAAAGAGAAAGGAAACAGACTGTGTGAGGTCTCACCACTTCTCAAAAAAGTTCATGCTGTAAGAACCTAGACCAAACTGGCAACCAGGTTTGTTCTCAAGCCATAGATGACAAAGTATACAAGCAATCAAATACACCCAGTATATACATGTTATCACACTTGTGCCTTTTACCACAGTTGTTTAAGAAGGAAATTCAGGATACAGTTGTTTCTAAAGCTCTTTTTTCAAGAAATTAGTAACCCCTGAAAGTAAAAATCCCCACATCTTCATGAAAGATCTCCCAGTTGATCAGTGCAATGTAATTCTTAAATTATGTACGGTGGGTACAAGCAGACATGGGTATTTGCACATCACCAAAATCACAGCAGAAGCTACTCTGGACAAGCCCTGCTACTTAATTTTTTTGATACTTTCATGAGGAAAATACTAATTGACTCAACTTTTTGATAGACAAAAAATTTATAACCACTAACTACGTTCTTCTCTATGCATTCCAGAAATATCAGATCTACATTTCTAAAAAATATTTCTCTGTTGTTGCTAGCATCGCCAGTAAAAGGAAATTATCTTTCAAGAGCACTGTACTCTTTCTCTTCCCAAGTCAGACATTTAGCATAATTCTGCATATTCCTCAGCTAGACCACAGAGTTCAGTCTTACAGTTAGACATGTGTGAATAAGCTTGTGCTTCTGACACTGTATTAACAGACCATCTTATAAACATTCATACACTACATGCAAGACCCAAATTTATTCAATTACTTTGCTCTTCAGGGGTTTGCTCTGCTTGAGGACCAGCACATCCAGCTGCAAAAGAGCCTCCAGCTTTGAACACCTGTGTGTAGGTACACTTCCCTGTCACAACATCCCCCTTAGCACACAAATTAGGGTCACCTTCCATGCTAGGAGACTGAAGATGTCCACAGAGAAATATTGCTATGGAATGATTAAGATAATAATGATAAAAGGCTTTCTAAAAATAACAAAAAGAATAATTTTCTTTACGTTCTCCATAGGGCATTTGTTTTGGATTCTTTTTCTGTTGAACAACAGTTTCCTAAATATGTGCACTCCTGGCCACAGGGAGGATAATTTGAGGCTATGAGTGTAGGGGCTATAATTTCCACCATTTAAACAATTTCCTTGATTATACAGTACAAAACTAGGTGTTGTGGAAAGACCCTTCGTTGTACACGATTCAGATAATCACACACCCTACCTTGTTACTTTCAAAAGACACACTTTGCATCTATTATGCTCTATAGTAAGAACATTTATTCTTGGATGTAAAACACTGAAAATGTCACCCTTCCCTTCTGCCTTGCCAACCCAACAATCCTGTCCCATATTCTGAGTTGGAAGGGACCCACAAGGATCGAGTCCAGCTTTTAAGTGAATGGTCCATACAGGGATTGAACCCACAACCTTGGCATTGCTAGCACATGCTCTGAGATAATCCAGATTAAAAATTTTCTGAATTTGCTAATCTGAAACAATATGTTTTTCCTCTTGAGATGGCAAACCTCAACAATGAAAGTTTCCAGTATAATCTTATGCACTAAGCATTTAGAAGTTAAGTCATATTCAATGTGAGTGACACATGGATTCACAATAGCAATTAGATTGAATAGCAATTCAGAAGATAGTCCCATTTCGATATCATGGGAAACTAATTCAGCTTTAAAACAACCAAGAAAATTCCTTTTTTTTTTCTTTTTTTCTTATTTTATCCCGTGAAGGCACTGACAGAATAAAGGTGATATTGCTTCCAATTTAGAAATCAGACATTATAGTGAGTGTAAGTGCGTGCATAGGTCTGCACTTTGGAGAAGTGTTGTTTCATCCCCCCAGAAGTCTGGAGACTGGGGGGATGAAACAACATAGAGAGAAAGAAAATTACATATTAAAATAAAGGATTGTAAAACACTCAACCATAAAAAACCCAACAACTCTAAAAAAAGAAGAAATGTACCAGGTAAATAACAGTATTTACTTCTCTTAAGATACCACCAAAATACTCAGTACCTTTTTCTCAGAATATTTTGTAGTCCTTTGTCACTATTTATGGTAAAAGAATCCCCAAATTGTTTACCCAGTTCACATAAAGGCACCTAATGAGAACAGTCTTAAACCTCAATGATTTTTTTACAAGTACTAATTTTCTAGGGAAGTGCATTTGAAATTAGCCTATTAACAAAATATTCTTCCTCCATGACATTGGTAATTCTGCTCAACAGAAAAATTCTGAGAAACTGAATGTAACAATTGCTTCTCACATGCATTGCATGCATACCATAAAATGGATTACTCCCAAAATGGTCTCCTGCACTTTAATCATCAAAGACTAAAAGATCTAGAAACAGCATAAAAGGGGTTAATGTGAAGGCGCAATACATTGATTTGTTTAATAATGTTGTCATATACCAACAAATTGTTGCATTCTGAGATAACCCTCATCCATCAGCTTTGAGTACATACTTAAAAGTTGTGCAACTCTAAGCTAGTATTCCACAGAACAGGAAGCCCAGCACTTCCCTATTATTGAAGCAAGTAATGTTTTAATCCATACTATTAAATAATGTAGTGATCAGCATTCAAATTTTTAAGTAGTGAGTCACCTGGCATTCTGAAGACATTTTACTGAGGTGTGCGAAGAGTTTATCCACATCTACTTCAAGGTAAGTGTTAAACAACTACCAAATCCCCTTCAAGGTACCTCAGAGTCCTTTACTGGCCTAACATGTGCGTGTAAATCTGCATACGTGTGCCCTTCGGTCCTGAAGGACCAGCCTGACCAGAAGTCCCTTTGTACAGCTGGATTCCTTGCACCATGATTTCACTCCATGCAGAAGGCCCATCTGTGCAGTCCATCTGATCCCTCTGTAGCCACATCTGTTGTGCCCAGAAAGATGCAGCCACTGGACACCAGTGTCATTACCTTCTTAACACAGGCCCACTTGCCTAACCTATGTGAAACATATCCTTCCAAGTTCCAAACCAGAAAATAACAATGTTTTATAAAAAGGGAAGACAGGAGGGAAAAAAAGAGAGGGACAACAAGGAAACAGCAAGTCACAGAATAGAAACACCACCAGCTGTGATGAAAGAGAGGCAGGCAACCCTTCCTGGGGTTTTATAGAAGCACTGGGCTTTTACACCACTTGGTAGCAAGTTCAAGCATGCACAGCAAAAATAAGTACGGTTCATGGTTCACAACACACAGCTTGGGGTATTAGTTTTCATTTAAAAATTGAAAACATGGTTGAATTCAACACAATTTACAAAACATATTCAAATCATAATAAAAGTGCTGAGTTCTCTCTGTGTACAAAAAAAAAGGTGTAAGTCACAATTCTAAGAAATGCCTTTTAAACAACCACTCATATACATACACCTTTCATTTGTTACATGTGGCCCTTGTACTGTAGACAAAGCTGATTGCACCTACTTCTGGGCTTCTGAGAAATGACAGTATTTCACAGAGCTTTCTCACCCATTTTTTTTCAAATGTTTGGCAACTGTACTTCCTTCTCCTCCCAACCTCTCAAAAATACAGAGTAGAAAAAGCAGCCATTACAAAAGTAATTTTTTAGCCGCTTTTAGCCCTGACATGGGACTAGTGCATCTTGTCATCAGTCTTCTAAACACAAATCCATCCATTCAGTTGTTATTCATGGTAACACAAAGCAGCTTCCATACTGTTCAATGAGAGGCTTCAGAAATCATATGGCAACTTAAAATGACCAAGCAAAAGGATGGCAAAGCTATAAGCATCCAAAAACGCTCAAAACAAAGAATCCTGTATTTACCACAGATAAGCCCAGAGTTTCTGGGCACTCTTGTAATGCTGGCAGAAATGGTTGCGATTCTTTGGTACTTTGGAGAAATACCTCTTCTCCCATGTGCTCCTAGACCTCTCCCCACTTCTGTGCACTCACCAAAAAGGCCTACAGATCCTGTCAGAGGCATCCGATTTCTGTAAATACACTAATAAGTACCTCTACATTGCTATGGTGCCAAAATATCAAAGACACACCTCAATTAAGTAATTCTTGATAACGGAACCACCAACATCAAGCCAGTGGACAGTAATTAGAGAAATGAAGTGTGCCTGATGTTGTGGCAACTGCTACAATGCATTTCCCAGAGATGATATTGGTGATCTACAGCAAGCTTTGCACACCAGCACAGAAAAAACAGATTTTGTCATCGTGAAGTTAGGCCCGTGAGTGCTGAATACGTGAGGTCTACAACATTATCCCATCTCATCATTCAGTGCCACGTGTTCCATGCTGGCAGTGACACTTTTCCAAGCACTGTCTCTACCTGCCTAAACAATGGCCGTGGTAGACTACAGCAGGTGTCCAGCCTCAGGTGAACTTCATCAGCCCAGTCTGGAGTTCACTGGGTGTTAAGTCAGACATACTTGCAAAGGTTCGCCAGCTTAAGGCAAATGACCAAGCTTACAGCATTTGCCATCAGTTAAACTGTGGCACCTCACTATGTTGCAGGAAGGAGAGAGTTTTAAAACTTCTAATTTGATCCCAAGTCCCACGTTTCTATTAGTTTCTATACCTTAATTTACAACGCAGTCATAAAATGAAGATAGCACACTGATGGAGCAATTTATTATGAGAAAGTTATCAAAATGCTGAGCTTGTTTCTAGACATTTATGTCCCATTGCTCCAACAGCATGAGCCAACATCATTTAAAATTCTTTTAAATGACTTAGCACAGATGTGCACAACCTGAATCAATTTTCATGAACAGATCTGTGATACTGAGCACTCAGGTTTTAATGTAAGAAGGAATGCATGCTGATACAAGTTTATCACCTTGAGAAAACAAGTTATATTAATTTTAGCTTCTCTCTTATAAATAAAATCAAAATACCATAACTGAAGAAAAAAAAAATCAAATGGCCTCTCTTATGCATACAATATTCTGTCTAGAAGGAGAATGGATCAGAAATCCCTTTGTAGGTAAATTTTCAAGCACTGTTTTTCTTAAGTTATAAGGAAGTAAATCACCATGCTCAAGACCATATTGAAAGTAGCATATAGATTAGAAATTTATCATCACAATTCAAGAACCAATGAATACCCAGTAAAGATACCAACCAAGGTAGGTAAAAGGTAGTAACTGATTTCTTACATAGAATAATCGCGTTTCTTACTACCATGCAAGATTTGAAGACCAAAAGTCTAAGTGGATTCAAAAACAGAATTGAATTTGCAAAAGATAAATCCACTGGCAACGATTTAGCAAGGCCTTTTATATGCAGCCTCCAAGAACTTGCTAAGAAATTGACTGCAGAAGGGAAGGAATCTCTCTTGGAAGTAAAAACTGAATCCTAGGAGGTGTTTCTTGCATCCTTTCCTGAAAACATTTGTAGGCAATTGTAAGAAACAGGTTACCTGAGGGGATGAACCTGTTGTCTGACCCAGTACGATGTTCCTAAGGGCATGAAAATGATAAAATTCTTGGTTTTCTTCAGTTTATTCACTGGGACACATATGAGCTACTATCACAGCTCTGAAAGGCTGAGGGTGTGCCCTTAGTTAGAGGAGTGACAATGTCAATAATTTGAAATCTTTAGCATGTTCTGATCCAATCACATTTTCTCCAAAAGCCTGAACAAGCTGACTGATGTAGTAACACGCTCACACAACAAATACTATGATCTCTTAAAAAGCTTAGGGGGGAAAAAAAGGCAGTAGGAAAGGAAATGAACAATAAAATCTGTTGCATTCAGCTTCTACTACAGTGTGAACATTTTCAGCCTTGCTGTAATGAAGCCCTTCAGGCTGCACCCAAATACAGCCATAGAAAGTAGGGATAGATTCGATTTGTAACACATGCAAGACTTCATAAACCAATTAAGTTCATCTTTGAAGCATCTTTTTTAGAATTCCATTAACTTTTGTCAGAAGATTCTAAATTTTCAAGTCAGAATGTCAAACCGATGTTTTTAGAATAACACATGCAATCCATACAAATCTCTACAGATTTACAACACCACCTGAAGCAATTAGTGTAACAGCACTACTTCAGATGGTCAATTTAAAAATACCAATAGACATAAAATCCTGAGTCTTTCAAAATTCATACAATGTTGAGAAAAAAAAGTAAATTTTCTTGGTATGTGCCATCAACCACTAAACCTATGCTTTCCTGCAAAACTTATTTTTGTCCTTCACTGAAGGGAAGGATACTTGCCAAGCACAAACCACAGATCAACAGATGATATGCTGTGTTCCCAAATCTGCTGTTGAAATGCTTCAGTACCTTTGGTTCATACTGTTTTTCAAGAGCAGAGTAAAAAAATCTTGGCCAGCAATGAGAACAAGGCTTCCACTACATTTTTTGTATAGATTGAGAACCTGAATAAGCAAGGTAGGATTGCGCAATGAGAAGGTTGAAGAGGACAGACTTCTTTACTCCAGAAAAAAGGTGGCAAAAGAGCTATTTAACCACAGCACACAGCTACCTGTAGGGTAGCAACAAAGATCACAAATGCAAACTCTTCCTGGTGTTAGTAGACAATATTGCAATGGGTGTTGTCGTAATTGTGCCTTGGAAGGTTCAGGTTGAATGTGAGTAAAAACTCTTTCATTAGGAGTTAGTGCAGGGCTGAAGCATGTTACACCTTTTGGATGACCCTCTTTTGGATGACCTTCCAAGACACAGCTAGAAAAAGCCTTGGTTGGATGGATCTAGCCTTAGCAACAGGCCTGCTTCAAGAAGGAGGCTGGACTAGGTGACCCCAGAGCTCCCCTCCAGCCAGCACTTCCATGGTCACAAACACAAAATCATCAAAGCAAAGAAACTAGACCATGCTAAATGTAAAGTGCTGTATTTAATTATAGACAATAAGCATCAAGAGAGGAAGTTTATGTCAAGTTACTTTAGTGCTATAAAAATAGAATTTCATATGGCACAAATTGTATGAGATTCTGACTGAAACAACACACATAAAACTACATCAACTTTTCATGGAGAGAGAGTCAACACCACTGCTTTGTTGTTTACAGATTTTAAATCAAGGTGATGTATGGCTTCCAAACAGATAAATTATATTTAACATCTCAGTAATTGCAGCTTAACTTGCTTCAGTAATTGCAGCTGTAGAAAAAGAAAAAAAAAGGAGGAATTTAGGAGTACAAAACTTGAGAAACAATCACAGTGGAATGCTGAACTGATAGACTGCAAGGACACTTGGCAGAATGTCCAAGATAAGGCCAGCAGGAACCAGATTAGGAGGAACAAAGCAAGCCAACTCATCAATCTAACGTGCTAACTAAGTAAAAGGTAATTGTGGCAGGGGGAGATCAGGACCACCGACTCACAGCCACTGACTCAAGAAACTCATCTACTCAAAAGAAGATTTAGCATGTGGACTAATTAGCATAAGAACAAGAGAGTCATTTAACCAATAGAAATAGAATACTAATTCATGAGAGAACTATGTAACTTAGAGCCACTAAACACTAATGCCTTCACTTGCTAAAATGTATAAATAGTGAAAAGGTTTGATAATTGGTGTGCTGGCTTTGTGCATTTCTGTGCTGCACTGTGAATAAATCAAATACCTCGACTCGTGTGTGTGGATTGGTCTCTTGCACATCATATGAAAGAAACCATTGCAGGACAACAAGGGCTACATGGTCAAAAGCAAATATTGACAAATTTATTTATAAATATTAATTTTTCCCATCTGTAAACAACAACCACTTCTGTAAAATGAGGTTATGACTCATTTTGCCCTTTGCTGCCTATCCCTATTCTTTATGCAACAACCCTGACTTATCATTTGTTGCCTTGACAGGAAATTATTGCTTTCAACACAGGTAACAGCATGATCTTTGGGCAATCATAATAGGTCATTCTCTGGCTACAAACTACCTCTCCTTAAGCAATGATACATTTCTGGGCCTTGCTTTGGCTATAACCTAAATGAGAAAGTTTGTTTCATCACTTAATAATAATACTTATTATTATCAGTTGTCCTTCTACAGTTTCCTTGGCTAGTAAATGACACTGTTGACTATCAGAATGTATTCAGTTATTTTCCTTAGAGCAGCTTTCATTTTTAGAAGGCTTGTTTCTTCAGAGGACACAACATTCTTTGGGGTTTAGTCTACACTCTTGGCCGAGTGACTGCAAGCAGGTTTTTTTCTTGTCACTGACAGTACACTCGAATTTCAATGTTGGGGAATTTCCATATATAAGCTATGTTAGTCAACTTCCAGAAAAGCTTTAGTTAATATTTATATTTACCTCAAGCAAGCTACAGTCAAAGACTATGAAATATAGTGGAAATGTGTGCACTAACTTCAGTGAGATATGGAAAATGCCCGATCAGGTAATCCTCTCAATACTTACATGATACAACATCCCAGCACCAGTCAGAGATTATTACAGAAGAATTACATATTTTGTGCTCTTTAGATTTTAAATATTTTACTGTGGTGGTGCCTGAAGCAGTTATTAAAAGTGAAGTCTTTGAGTAGTGAAGTCTTTGAGTTTGCATTGGGACTACCAAAACAAAACAGACTGAATCCTAGGAGGAAGAGGGAAGAGATGCTCAGCTGGTAATCAACTCTACTATTGTGAGGCAAATGATTCAATAAATAAATAAATGAAATTAATAGTGGCACATCCTCCCCCAATGCTCCTGTCAGCCCTTTCTTTAAGGGCTTCTTGCATACACATGGACAGAGTAGCAGATCACAGGTAGACTATATGAATTTATTTAAGACAGGTGATCTACTCTATTGGGATTTTTTTTTCTTCTCTGAATAAAAGAGGATAAATGGTTATACTCGGTGTGGACAAACAGAACAATGCTCAGATCAGCACTGAAGGACACAGGCATGCAAAGAAGTTTCCAGCTGAACAATGCTGACATCTGTTCTGCAAGATGCAGATCTTTCCACTTCTAAAATATAAGATTTAGTTAAGCAACGAACTCTTAGAATCACCCTTTTCCTAATTATGCTTTATCTCTGCTCCAGGGTCACTGTGCCCCTTGGGAAGGACTAAGGTTGAGCTGTTCTTGTTATGATCCAGTGAATCTTAAAGGACATCACCACTGAAACAGTCTCAGACTTAAGAATTTTGTGAAGAATTTCAGACCATCTTACTCTTTACTTCTTAAGCTCAAACACGTATTTTTGCATTAAGATGAGAACAACTGCTGAGCATTCTTGTACTAGATTCTTCATTTATCAGTTAAAAATCCATGATGCCTGCAAATTAATGTTCACTGAATTTCACCAGACACACTATACAAATGTACCCCCATAACCTCTCAGCATGCTGAGCAGTGACATATTCAACCCTAATTTGCTATACTGGACACAGCTCATTGTTCTCAGCTTCAAAACAAGTCAGCACCAGTTTGATGTGGGAGTTGTGGGAGCAGAAAGAATTGATCCAACTCTGAACCAGATCTTGTTTTGGCAAAAAAAACCCCCAAAGCACTCAGTCGGTCAATGAACCAAGAACTGATGATTTCACTCATAACCTAAAATTGCCCACTAGAGTTGAAAAGGTTCCAGGAAACATGTGAAATACTATGGAGAAATGGAAATAGAGGAAGAGGGGAAAAAAAACCCTACAACAAAACACAACCCAGAGATGTTTTAATCAGCATAGCAAAACTCATATGCAAAATTTGTGTTGGAACAAACCACAGACAAGCATTTGTGATAAATAAAACAGAGCAATATTAAATTAAATCAAAGCCTTTCCTTGTATTATTGACCACATGTACTTTTACCACACATTAAAGTACAAATCACAATAGGTCTTCACTATCAACTCAAATAAATTTGATTATTGGCTTCTATATTTGGCAATTTCATTTTATTTTTGAGTAAAGAAATCCACATCCATAATGGGCTATACTTTCTCAGGGAACACTGCTCAGAATTCAAAGTGAAATAATGCAGATACTGAATATGTTAAAAATGTCTTGTGCACTTTAGATAACTTCAGAATATTGGGGCACTAAGCCCTAATGCAGCAGTAAGGACACATAATTAACCGATGCATTTCATAACTAAAATTTACTATATTCACTATAAACTTTCCTGCAAGTCTGCTTATTTTAGGCAGTAGTCATAGAATAAAAAGTTAGTGAAAACAGGAAAGCACACCATAATTAAGGCTCTAAGTTAGCCTGGAGAGAGCCTGTAAGTCTATGGAAAAACAGGATTTTAGTGGGGTTTGTTGTTGTTGTTGTTCTGGTTTGTTTGGAACTTTTTGTTTCCACTTTATTAAAAACAAACTAAATAAAAATACTAACATTCTAATAAAAAAAAAAATCAGTAAACATCCTATGGTCTCTATTACTTTCCAGAACAATAATGTATGTGACAGAAATATGCCACAAGGGAGGGAGAAACTGATCACATTATTTTACTTATTTAATTGCAGTAAAAAACCCTAAAGGTTTCCAACAAGCCTGGCTTCCTTTCCCACAGAAGATGACCATATGATTCAGTTTCAACGAACCTAGGAAGCAACTTTTATTCTCCTCAATTTTTAAAGAATATACCGTAGTTCTCCTCCCTATCATTAAAAAAACCTATACATATTAAAAAAAAAATCATTCAATCAGCATTTTCTCAGAAAAACATTTCATTAGAAGAATCTCGAATTGCTCTACTTAATATCTCCTCACAGGTTTTCCAGAACACACTAAATAAAAAGCTTTCTCGAATTCAGAGAAAATAATTGCACGACATGGAATCATGACATGTAGTGTGGTAAAAACAGGCGGTCAGACAAGTCACCTGGGCTATCTACAACTAACCCATGGATAATATTGATTCTGACCATCTCATCTGCCCACCTCTCCAAGTTTTCAATCCCCGCTTTACCATCAGCTCTGGCACTTGCCTAGTGCTTAAGCAAGCATTAAACTAAAGGCCCCCAACTCAATGCAGAAAAAAACCCAAACACGTCAACCCCCCAGTGAACAAAATAAAAAATCCATGTGTAAGTCTCTAACAGCTCTCAGGCTGCAGTTGTACAGCAACCTAAGCCAAACTAACTTCTGGCTGGCATAGCCTCTTACCTCCCTCCAGCTGCATGTTCCTACTCTTTCCCTTGTGCCAGCTTCAACATTCATCCAAACCTGTGCAAAACCATTCCAGTGAGCTGAATCAGCAGGCTCCCATCCACTGAAGAGAGCTACAAAAATATCCCACTGCTTGGCCAATGCACCAGAACAGGTTGGTGCAGGTTCTAGCAAGCACAAGGTCTCCAAGAGAGGCCTCAGCAGCCACCCAGTAGATCAGCCCAGGCTGCCACCAAGCCACAGCTTCACTCACCAGCAGGTTGGACAAGCAGCAGAGCTGACACACAAGAGAGAGCAGAAGTGCACATCCACAATGGAGATCACACCTCCAGAGCAGCAGCAAGCTGTTAGATTAGCTTAGCTGGCTTCATTCTACAACATGAGGCATACTACAACTGTGACTAGCTTCAAGGGAAAATACTACTTCTTCGTTCCAGAGCCTCCTGTGCTCTGGTTGTCCAATAAAACAATGCTAATTACATGCCTGAGTGTTTAGTAAGTCAGAAGCGTTTGTGAACTTTCACCTTTCGAGTACCACTTTGCGTATGTGCCTTGCACGTGCAGGACAAAGATGACCAACCCCCATATGCATTTTCATGTATAAGCTGAACATACCAGAAATTTTAAGTTGCTTGCATTCACAATTAGTTTAATAGACTGAACTGCTTAAATTGGCGGTCTGCTAAGGTGCAACTACATTGCTTAAACCCTATAAAAAATATCTAGCAGGCTTATTTAACACCTATTTATATTACCATCCTGGCAGTGTAACCGCACATTACATGCAAAAAAACCCCACTTCTTATTTTCAATAGGTTTGTAAATAAAAGTATGTAAATAAAGGCCAAGTAAGGGAAGAACAGCAAACTCATCCACCTTGGATGATATTCTTCACGGATGCCTTGAGAATACTCTGCTAGGAGTCCTTGTGCTGTTTTCCCAGTGTGTAGTCTTGCAAACAGATGGAAAGAAGGCGAGACAGCTAAAGCAGAATGCTATTCATTCACACATACTTTACACTAGTAAAGTAAACATAAAGTGCCGGCCCATTTCCAAGGGTGGTTGTCAGGACAAAACACTAATAAAAACTGAAAAAGGAATACGAGTCTTTCATTACTGATTATTGCATTGTGCCAAAGACAAACTCTGGGAACAAGCTTTGTTCCACAAGAAGGCGGCAAAGGTTATATACATATATAAACTGTAGAACCAACTCTGTGTTTTCTGCTAATAAAAACCTCCGAAAGAAACAACTTTAGAAAACAGGTACCATAACCAGCAGCACAAACTATAGTGGAAACCATACAGGAACCAACACTGGGTTTTTTTGCACTCTACCCCAGACAAGGTGAAACCCTGCACACATTCCAAACCACAATGGTTTCAATAAGGTCCTGCTAATCCTCCACCTGCCCAGATAGGCAGTGACATAACTTGGGTCACTGGAAGCCACAGCACCTGCCTGTTCCAAGTTTTCCGCTGTGATCCCTCAAGTTGCTGTGTTTTTGTCATCTACAAAGGGACACTCAATTTCTTGTTGCTGAAATGGATGCAAAACCACCCAAATTGTAGAAGGTGCTATATTGCTACAGTTGAATCCTAATTATTAAAAATTGGAATATTTGGAATTCAATTTTAACTATGCAGTGTGGCTGAGACTTTACCTTGAAACAGACTTTAGGAAAATTATTCATTCTGGAGGGAAGTTTACACTGACAGAAAAATAAATGCTGTGTTCTCACCTCAGTGACTACAGAAAAGTGACACGTGTGTTGCCCCTCAATCAACAATAAAGTCTGAATTAAATACTTTCAATTGCTGCCAGGATCCACTGCAGTTCACTATTTCAAATAAAAGCTTGCTGCGACCTCCAGGTCTCTCTATAAATACATATCAATCTGCTCACTCCCAAGCTCCATGCCTTCTTGTATGCACCAATTCCTGCCTTCTGTCTGCCAGGGCCTGCTGTCCATACCTACATAGAAATGGCTACATGTAAACAGCGTTGATAAGAGCTTCCTCCACCTTGGTACTTTGAAGAAAAATCGGCATTTAATCTCCTGATAGGGCAGTCTATGCAACTGGACATGTCTGTGGTGGCCAGCACATGCCCAGGTTAGCATCAGCGTGGCGAGACACTGAACAGGTTGCCCATGGAAGCTGTGGATGCCCCATCCCTGCACCTGCTTAAGGAGGTGCTCAAGGCCAGGTTGGATGGTGCTCGGAGCAACCCGGTCCAGTTTGAAGGTGTCCCTACCCATGGCAGGGAGGTTGGAACTAGATCATCTTCAAGGCCCCCATCCAACTCAAACCACCCTATGACTCCATGATCAGCTCGGAGCAGGAGCAGGAGCAGCTCTGGGGCTGCGCCTCGGGAGGACGGCCCGCGGGCACACGCTTGGGCTCGGATGCACCTGAGCTGAACGGAGCTGACCTCGGGCGAGGCCACCGGGGCCGGCACACCTCGGGGCGGCAGCGCCAACGCCGCCCAGCCCCCGACAGGAATCCAGACCCGGGGAGCGGGCCAGGGCCAGCCCAAAGCAAGCGACGCCACGGCCCGCCGCGCCCCAGCCCCTCACCTGCCGCCGAGCTCAGCGCGACCCTCCGGTGCCTCCTGCCGAGCTCCCGCAGCTCCTCCTCGTCCTCCTCCAGCCTCCAGGCTTCGGCCATCGGCGGCGGAGGGGCGGCCGGCAGCATTTAGGAAGCGGGGGCTGCCATGACCGATGCCCTCTCCTCGGCGCGGCCGCCCGGCCCCCGGGCCCGCCCCGCACCTGCGCCCTCTCAGCCGCGCTGCTCCCGGACACCGCTCCGCGCCTCTGCCGGCCGGGAGAGCGGGGCGAGGCGGGAGCAGGGGCGGCCTTTCCTGCCCATCCGCGGCTCTCCGGCGTCAGCAGGAAACCCGGCGGCCGCCTGGCACCGCCACAAAAGGGGGCGGAGGAGGCGGTGGCGGGGGGAGGTACCTGGCGGCCGCCGCCGGGCAGCAGCTCTGCGGCCGCGGGCACCTCGTGGGGACGGGCCGGGACGGCCACTGCCGGCACCGAGCGGGGCGGGGTGAGCCCGGGCGGCCTCCTGCTAAGGGGAGGAAGGGGCTTGCGGCGAGCGGGTGCGAGGTCTGCCTCCCCTCACGACGAGGGCGAGGAGGTGCCAAGATGATGGCGCCAGACTCTTTATGGTGGTGCCCAGCGACAGGACGAGGAGCAATGGCCATAAACTAAAACACTAGAAGTTCCACCTCAACGTGAGGAATAACTTCATTATGTTGAAGGTGGCAGGGCACTGGAACAGGTTGCCCAGAGTGGTCGTGGAGTCTCCCTCTCTGGAGACATAAACCCACCTGGATGCATTCCTGTGTCACCCGCTGTAGGTGACCCTGCTTTGGCAGGGGGCTGTACTCTATGACCTCCAGAGATCCCTTCCAACCCTAACAATTTTGTGGTTCTGTGAGGTGAGAAGGGCAGTTCCTGCGGGCGGCCGGCAAGCCGGGATCCCCGGGAGCAGCGGGGATTGCGGGCGCGGCAGTGCTGCCCCGGTACCGGCCGAGGGCTGGGGGCAGGCGGGAGTCCGACGGACAGCGGCTGTGGCTCCCCGCCAGCAGGATGTGTGTCTTGGCCTGAGATTCTTGACGGTGGTTTGAACTACTTAAGGAGAGGTCATCTTGGGACCTACTTGAAACCGGTGAGGTACACACTTAGAGCGCTGAAGTGATATGAAAAACAGGGCCACATTTTAAGTCAGACACTTGTGTAGTTTTAGCTCTAATTTCTTTTTTTCTCCTGGGCCTCAGTTGCTTGTATCTAAAATGGAAATTATATTGCTTCTTCATGTGGTAATTGTAAAACCAAATCATAAATGTTTTCACATGTTACTCCACTTTAGGTACTACTAAAAAACTTGAAGTTAAATTCATCTCCAGAGCAAGTGAACGAGGGACAGTAAATCAATAAATTATGTGACCACAAATTAGAGCAGGAAGATACAACAAAACAGTGAGTAATCCTCATGTTGAGCAGTATCTGTGCTGACACACTAAGCACCATCTATGCTATACCATGAAAAAAGCAGATCATACAGGTTAAAAAGAAATATGTCATCACAAAACTGAAAAATATTTCATAATGTGTGAATACAAATTATTATCTGTGCATTTCTTAGTGATTCAGTTCTTGACTTTACAGTCATTGTTCCTTAACAGAGGCTTTTTTTCACTGGAGCTCTTAGTGTTCAAGTGGTATAACAGTTACACTTTGAAGGACATAAGGCTTTATGCTACAAAAGGATGTAAGGCCAGGCATAAAACTGGATATACAGCTGGACTGTATAACAGACAAATCAAGCCTTCTACTATGTGTTTTCAAAAGCCTCATGCTCCTCTGCATGGATAGATTGCATGGTAGTCCAAGGAACTCGCCTTACAAATTCCAGTGCAGGATCAGCATGCCTTGTACATGATCTAGAGGGGATACAAAGTTCTTCAGTGGAGCACTGCTGTCACAGGTATGGTATATGGCTGTGCCACAAAGCCTCACCTGCATCAAAAACAACAGAGAACTAAGTTCCAATGCAGAAAGTATGAGGAAGAACAGCAAAAGGGAGGGAAGTTGCTTGTATGTGCATGTGTGACAGACAAGAGACTCTCCCATGTAAAACAAACAGTATGTGTTGTTTGTATGCTGGTTCTCCACTGTGAAGCCAAAATGCAGCACCTGTATTCAGCTCCTAACCTCCATTAACCAGAAAGAATGACAAGGACCATCCATTTTCCACTTCCTGAATATCTCCTTCTTATACTATGTTTCACTAATGTTGGGGGGGGGAAGCTTGGTATCATGTAAAATTACCAAGGAAAGAAAAGTCAGAAATATACCATAGAACACAGCACAAATTCAGAGAGCCTGAAAATTGGATTAAACCTTCTTTTGTTGCTGTTGATGAAATTAACACAGAGGGTCCTAAGCACATAAAACTGAAAAATACATTTGGACAGCTCTTAGGCCTAAGAAAACCATGCTGAATGGAGTAGTTCCAGCTATGACTAAGAAAACATTCCCCAAAATATCAAATAATACAGTATAAAAGGATCATGAGTATTTAATGCTGATAATCATCAAGAGTTCCTTAGCATTCACAGGGAAAGTCCAACTTAAAAATGAAAGTGTAATAACTAAATTATATAGGAAGTGGTAAAGTCCCTGAAGCAACCATTTGGCCATATATTGAGCTCTGCAAGCAGGAAATGCACTTGGGACAGTGACTGAGTTTTAGGCCTAGAGGAGCCATTCGAGAAATGCCTGTAACTGTTTGAAGATGGATTCACAAGAAAGGAAGAAATCAAATGAAGATATAATTCATATGTGGACACAAATTTCAGGTAGCAATATCCAACATATTACAGTAAAGAGTACTGGAAACAAATTCCAAACAGTACTACCTGAAACAAAAAAATGTCACAGCATTCAATAAAATACTTGAATCATAGTTCTGAAATTTTTATTGCAAAAAAGAAAAAGAATAATGCTCAATCCCTCCAAAAGGAGGTTACTTACCAGTAGACAGAATTCTTCAAGGTATGTTATGTGTAGGTATGCTCACACTGCCAGTGTACCAGTCATAGAACCATAATGTGGTTTGTGTTGGAATGGACCTTAGAAATCATCCAGTAACAACCCGTCTGCCGTGGGCAGGGACACCTTCCCCCAGACTAAGCTACTCAGAGCTCCATCCAGGCTCCATCCTGGCCTTTAATGCTTCCAAAGATGGGGCATTCACAGCCTCTCTGGACAACCTGTTTCAGTGTCTCACCACTCTCACATTAAATAATTTCCTCCTAATATCTCTCAGCCTAAAGCTGTTCCCCCTTGTCCTGTCACTATCTGCCCATGTAAAAAGTCCCTCTCCTTCCTTTTTGTAAGCCTCCATAAAGTACTAGAAGGCTGTAGTGAGGTCTCCCCAGAGCCTTCTCTTCATCATGCTGAACAACCCCAACTCTCTCCGCCTGTCTTCATAGGAGAGGTGTTTCAGCCTTTGGGTCATCTTTGTGGCTCTGCTCTGGACCTGCTCTAACAGGTCTGCATCTTTCTCTGGTGCTGAGGGCCCCAGAGCTGGATGCAGCACTCCAGGTGGGATCTCACTAAAGTGGAGTAGAGAGGGAGAAGCACCTCCCTTGACCTGCTGGCCACACTGGTTTTGGTGCAGCCCAGAATAGAGTTGGCTTTCTGGGCTGCAAGCACACGCTGATGAGACATGTCAAATTTCTCATCTACCAACACCCTGAAGTCCTTCTCCCATTCTCTGCCCATCCCGTACTTTTGCTTGGGATTGCAAGACCTTGTTCTTGGCCTTGTTGAACTTCATGAGGTTTGCACAGGCCCATGTCTCAAGCCTGTCCAGGTCCCTTTGGATGGCATCCCTTCCCTCCAGCCTGTTGACTGTACCACACAGCCTAGTTTCGTCAGCAAACTGCTCAGGGTGCACTCAGTGCCACTGTCCATCTTGTCAATGTTAAATAGCACCAGTCCCAATATAGACCCCTGAGGAACACCACAAGTATTCAAGCTTAGAGTTGTTTTTAAGATTTTAAATGCTTCCATTTCTTTCAAGTAATCCTTTCCTAGTGAGTGTTTGCCAGACGCATTCATCCATGCTCTGTCTGTCAGCTGTGCCTCACTTCTAGTTTATGTTGGTATTCTCAAGTGATAAACAGCTTTAGGGGTTTTTGCCAAATGCAACAACACATCAGTGGGTTGATACCTGATAAAGGTGTCTAAATAATGGAGGTACCTAGGAAGGAGGGAGGCTTTAACAATTCTGTGGGAGATGGATGGGGTTCTGACAGAGTGCTCCTGAGCAGCAATGGCAGATCTACCTTAGCAGTCTTGGAACAGATCCTGACACAGCCCCTTATCTGGGTAAGCAGTTTCTAGGGGGAGGAGAGAGCTGTGCTTTAGTAAAGCAACAAAACCAGCTGCTGAAATAATCAAAAGAGCTACAGTTGCTGGCTAGTCTAATAATAGCCTAGGCCAGACAGAGTAATTCACAATAATTTGACTCAGATCAGAACACACAAACACACACATACGCACAAAAAGACTTCTGCTGCTGGGTTGCTGGGCCCAGGGGAAGAAGGAAACAAAGAAGAGGGGAGGATGAATTGGACCAAATAATTTGAAGTGCAGAAGAAATTAAAGCCATGCGGGAAATTCTCTCCAGCAAGTCAAGGACCCAAGATCCTCTTCTACTTTTCAGCAAATAAACAGGTGGAAATTATCAAAAAGAAATAAAAGGGGAAGAAAAAGTACATATAGATGCAACTTGCAAAAGTTTTATTTAAAAAAGAATGACCAAAAAAAGAAGGAAAGCACTTGCTGTAGTCTCAGGTAGTTGATGGGAAACATCAGCATGTAGCATTTGTTGCTCTAAAGCACTTCATGAACTACACCAAATTTGTGTCTTACAAGCAGGGTGAAGGAAAAAGAATTGCATTCTTGTACTTCACTGAGAATTTCCACTTCGTACATGTGCGTAGGAATAAAAGGCTTTTGTATATTTTCATAGCTACCATTCTCCAAGAAAACAAACTTCATTTTCTCAAAAAGTCTGTAATTAAGTTATCAAAATCTGGAAATTTCTCACTGAAATTCTACTTAATCATATGCATCTTTGCTGTAATGTAGATACTTGTAATTTCATGATAGTAGAGTAAAAGAAGGAAACAACTGAGTAAATGGGTCTTTGTACTCTCTGCTCAATGCTTACAATTAGTTGCCTTGGCAGTTATTATTTTATAAGTATTTTGTTCTGATTTGCATCCTTGGAATTGCCACTTTGTTTGGCCTTGCAAAAAGACACTGTTTTTCAACAAAAAAATATCAGCTCTGTGGAAGTGTTTAATTGAAGTCCCCCAAGTAGCCTCAAATGTCTATTCAGGTTCTGCAAAGCAGCTGAAGCCTGCAATGAATGTATCAGTGTTTGGCTGAGATACAGGAGCCTCAGACCACAAAAGAATAGAGACAAAAGATTTTGTTTAAACGCAAAGGACGAAAAAGAGTATTTTCAAAGGGGAAAATGTAGCCTTTGGACATGACAACATTATTTTTGTTCTGAATAAAAATAACAAGGGTCTCGTTCAATAGACAAATGACATTAGTGATATAGCCAGTACAGGAAGCTGACTTTGGTGAGGACCAAGATCTGATAATTTGATCTCCATTTGTGTTCAGCTGTTCCAATGGGTTTTAGTGTAGCTGGAGAATGACATATCAGGAGCCTGCAGGTTTCCTGAAATGTCTCCAGCTAAGTGTGGGTTCTCCTTGCATTGTTACAACTACTTGTGGCTTCCAGCATATGAGCATGATGGCAGTCTAAAGGTAGGTAGTTTTGTGAGGAACGAAGATAATTGAAATAGAAGACTATTGGTTTCCTTGAATAGGGACTTTTCTTATTGAAACATTGTAAAATCACCTTTCCGCAAATCTAGGGATTTTGGGACTGCTCTCAAAAAATGAGAAGGATCTCTGCATGAAAGTAGCAAATCCAATAATTTCAAAAGACTGAAAATTGGCAGCCACAGGGGGAAAACCTATTCAGAGTGAGATTCTTATAGTTTTTAAAATTATTTTTACAAATAATTTCAGTTACTTTTGCTGTTTTACAACTTCTGTGGACTAAAAGCAACCTTTCCTCTCCTGTCCTCTTAATAAACATCTTCTTACAGTATTTATTCTCCTTTTTAGCCTTATCATATGTAAGGTAATAAATATATTTGTTTCTAGTGCCTTCATGATGAGAGACAATAAGAAAGTAGAAGAAAGTGAGAAAATACATAAGGAAAAAGAGCTGGCTCAGAGGAAAACACTTCTTAGAATGAGAGGCTGTCAAAGCCAAATTGATTCATAGTTTAAGTCCTGAAGTTCATGTTTGCTCTATAACCATGGAGTTATCAATGGATAGTGTTGATGTTATGCTAACATGAGCTGGCAATGGCATGATGTAAGAAGTATTATCACACTGGACACTTGTGACACCTGAGAACATACAATGCTAACCCCAGGAGGAGAGTCCAGCTTTTCTGCTGCAGTTTGCACTTCAGTGCAAAGAGCTGACAAGGGAAAAACTTAAAGAAGACAGCAAACAGAGTGCTAAAGAATTTTCGAAAGGTCAACCGGGATCATAAATTTGTCGATTGCAGTAAATTTATTAGTTTCTCACAGTACTAAAATGGGCTAAAGGAATCAGTAGCTCTGATTTTTTTCTGTTCTTCTGTCCTTAAGTGCATGTAAACTGCCTTTCACTGGATATATATATGACATTCAGGTAGAGAATCTTCACAGTTCAATACAAAAATTTGCAGTCTCCTGGTTTTAGTGTTTTTTCTTTATTTGGAGGTGTGTGTTTAGTTGGTTGGTTTGGGTTTGTTTTTTTTCCCCCACCTGTGAGCGCTCAGGCATTCTGTCACGTGTTTCTTGTTTGGAACACTGACAGAGTGCACACTTAGCAGAAGTGTTCACAAAGTGACATTAATATCCAGCAACCGAATCATTTTGCAATTATATATTTGCACGATAATTACTAATTCAGTGCCGCAAAATTTCATATTAATGAGGTTGTAACGGTCTAGTTGCATTAATGTGTGTTTGCTAATGGAAAAACACTTTTCTAAATGTGAAAGTTTTAAAAATTTCAAAATAGACTATGACAAATAGAATATTATGAGTTTCCAACTTTAAAAATAAATTACTTTGATCTGTTCCAGACATTATGTTTCAGTCATACATTCATCTACACACAACTTCTTAAAACAATTTTGCTTTTATTAAAAGTTGAGTGAAAAAACAATTTGATAGCTTTGAGTACTTGGCTTGGACCCTTGAAAAATTTTGGATGACACCTGCTTATTTTAAGCCAGACAGCCAAACATGATGCAAGACAGCATGATAGGAAGGAAGGACGGACCTGCATTCCTGTTAGCAATTAATGGGAAAAGAAAAATAATCCTACATGATAGTATCACTCTTGTCTTTTTCAATTTTATACCACAACCCTTACTCTAATCACCAATTGTCCGTGCAGGAATAGATGACATCAGGACCTCCATACTGGCTTTAAAGAGGCTTAAGACTTGACATCAGCTAGGGGGTTTATGTATTTCACACTCATGCTTGCAAGAATATATTTTGGTAGGTTTTTTGGAGTTGTGCACTCCAGTTAAACCTGCTGATTTAAAGAACTGACAACTCCCAAGGAGATATCTGTACTATTTAGATAGATGGAAAATTGAGTTTCAGAACTATTCCTTTTTCTGACTCCCAGAAATAGCTTCACATTATTCATACATTGCTACTGCATAGGAATCTGGTGGTTTTGGTGTCAATGACCTCTTGCTAAATTATTCGATGTTGAGTTTTGTTAGCAGCATAGCAACATTGGAGGCCTTATCCTATATTTTTTTACCTCATTACTTTGCATACACATATACACTTTCACTGGGTTCAGCATTTTTTCACTGAGTATGATCATAGGATTGTATCATTCAAAAGAAAAAAATTCATATGATAAAAAAAATACAAAGTTAAAATTTATAATGTGATGATGCAACAGCAATCAAACTTCCTCTATCTCAGTTGTGGAAGTAGATGGTGCCAGACTCTTTTTGGTGGTGCCCAGTGACAGGACGAGGAGTAATGGTGATAAACTAAAACACAAGAAGTTCCACCTCAACACAAGGAAGAACTTTACATTGAGGGTGGCAGGGCACTGGAATGGGCTGCCGAGGGAGATCACGGAGTCTCCCTCTCTGGAATCATTCAAAACCTACCTGGACATGTTCCCGTGTCACCTGCTCTAGGTGACCCTGCCTTGGCAGGGGGAGTTGGACTATATGGTTTTCAGAGATACCTTCCAACCATTCTGTGATACAGAGAAATGAAACTCAAACATCTGCCAAATGTCTGCAGCTCCCAGCGAGGTCTGGACTGATGAAGCAGCATTTTTACAAGATGTTGGCAAAATCCCGACATGGATGGAAAATTTCTCACAGCAAACTCACACCTTGAATCAGAGCTTTGCACTGGCTGGTCTCTGAGTGAGATCTGTACACAAAGCTTCTCAGCTGAAAACCGAAGCAACTCAGATTTTCCCTAAGGCATCATTTTCAAGCATTTTTAGACTTCCCTCACATCTTCTTTTCTGTAGTATTTTATGTCACTCCTACTCTTCCCCAGTGCCAATATATTGCAACTCTTCAAGCCTGCCCCATACCTCTGCCTTCCTCAGACTACAGCAACTCACACTGTTTATTCTTCACAATATTTATTCCTTTGCCCAGAAAGAAACTGCACTGTTTCCTCACAGAGAAACAACTCATTCAGTCCAAATCTTACAGCTGCTTGTTGCAATTTCATTAGCTCAAAGGAAATGCCACATTCTTCAAGGGGCTGCTGAACAAAAAGCTTTAGGAGCGTGGAAAGCATGAAAAGCAGAGAAAATCCTGGGTAGAATTTCCTGGGGTTTTACACCATGGGAGGAGGTATGGGCTGATCCTCCTCTCTCCAAAAAAAGGCCTCGGTCCAATTTACACGAGTTTTTCTTGTTTCCAAGGACAGGAAGTGGTATCCAGGAATTAGTAGGGGAAAAAGAATTCCAGAAATACTCATCTGTGCTTTCTACACTCCTTCTGGTTGTTCCCATTGACTAACTAAATTGTCTTTATGGACAAAATTCCCTAAATGCATATCTCAGGATAACTTTATCAATTCAGGAACTCCTTCACAGAAAAAAAATCTTTTATATCTACTGTGAACTCCCCTCCTCCCGATGTTGTCTAAATGCAAGAAGTTGTTTAAAGGATCTCTACAGTGTTCAATTCCCGATCAGTAAGAGTTCAATGGTCTGGAAAATAAGGAAGAGAGTGTCAGAAGCAGTTTCTGGGATGCTTTTACAAAAGCCGTGTGTTCAGGATTGTGCTGGAGCCAGGAACAACCTGTCAGCCCTGAAGCAGCTCTCTCAGAGACAACTATATTCCACAAAACCTTCAGGGTTCTAACACAGCTTTATATTCTGAAAATTTATGATGTGATCATGCCCCAAATTTCTATCTGGACAAACAATTTCAGACTTCCTTCAAGATGAGAGAAAACAAGTGAGATGTTCTGATTTAATTGAAAATATAATTAAAACACAGTTTTTGATCTAGAATTCAGCTATGAAATCTACATAGACCACCCTCTGTTTTTCTCAGATTGGAGAGATGCATATAAAGGAGGTAGGCTTGGGTTACTCTCTGCATTTCATCTGTGCAGCCATATATGGAATTTTCTACTGTTGATAGCTCTGGCATACAGAATTACTATTGGCAAAGCAATGACTGAAGACTGAGAAAGGAATGCAAAAGAGTCCAAAAGGATAAGGTAAAATATGCTAATAAAACCTTGGTCTGATCTCACACAATTACAGTAAATACAATCTTCCAAGGGGATTAATATGGGTTTATCACCCAGTCCCAGGGCAAAACATTAGAAATGTTCAAAGCAAAAGGAAAACATATATTGAGAACTTCTGGAGTAAACTGTCTGTTGTTTTACCCTGGTGCTTACACTGGCTGAATGTTGATATACTGCTGCAGCACTAGGGCTCATCCATCTTTGGATTAGCACTAAAGAAAATGCCTTACTTTGACAGTTGTTGTAAGCGAGCCTTGAGCTTTTTCTTTTTTGTTTGTGGATGGTTAGGTGTGCAGGTCACGTTCCAGCCTCATTAGTGTGTGGTGGCAAATGAAGTCTGGTTATTAATTCTTCAGCTTGCGAGTTGTTAGCAACTGAAGCCAAATAATATTCACATAATTTTGGTGAAACCAGAGATTTCTGAGTCTATCAGGACTTTTATTTTTGTTTCTTGATGAAAAATATCTTACTGGAAAATAAAGTGACTGCTTAATATGCTAGCATTATACCTGGTCTGTTAACAACTGGAAAAGTTACATGCTTGAATGTTTCCATTCTGATTTTTTTTTTTAATTTGTTCAAGGCTTCTGAAAATGTACAGGCCTGATTACGCTTCCTGACAGGCCTGATTACACTTCCTATTCTCCCTGGGAAGTGATTTTTTTGCCTGACTGCAAAGGTTCTCTCTAACTTATAATACCAAAATATCTTGTATTTGCAAGATGTAATCTCCATCTTATTCACTCTGAAATACTTTGACTTTCTTAGTCTTCTACTGGCAGAAGTATTGTATTCATTCTGCATCATTACCAGGTCAAAACTTTCAGGGGACAACTATGAATTTTCATAATTTCCTAATGTATGACAAAAAATATATTTAAATAGGGCTCAAAAGATGGAAAATCATCACTGTTAAGGTATTTCTAATGTGCTCATGATCACAGTGCCCTGGCATGTTAATGAAATTAACTGAAGCCTAAGTCAATTAATACTTTTTTCCTTCTGATCCTTCTAATTACAATAGCATGAATTTTATTTTTGTCATACATTTGCATCTGTTTGTGTATACATGATCATTCCTGTTTCTGTCAGTAACAGAGACATAATTCATAGAAATAAGCTAAGATTGACTTTTGGCCCTAGTAATGCAATCAAAGCCCAGAACTAAACAAAGTAAAACATTATGTTGCATGACAGGACAGCATCTGTTGTCTCCTGTAATTACTACTAAAATGTAAAGGGAATTTTGTATGCCATTTTTCCAGTCTCATTATGAATACTATTCATAATTTATTTTTTTTTTAATCCTAAAATTTGACCTCCCCTTTTCAAAAGTCCTGTAAAATTAGCATTGTGGCTTACCTTTCAATTTAAAATTAAATTCTTGGAAAATCTAGTGAAATGAATCTCCAGCTATTCATGATTACACGTGTTGTTTTTCTTGCTGTGACTGTACTCTGAACTGTTGAGCTGAAGGAATATTGAAATGTCAGCATGCTTCTTGCCTATAAATAAAGAACAGACCCATAGAGTGAGTGGTGTCAAGAGGGGAATGACAAATCACGTTCACATATAACCCTATATTTCTTGTGTATAGCCCCCCTACAGCCCTATCCAATATTGACATATAATTTCTGCACTGCAATCCAAATCACATTCAAAGGATGGACAATTTTTATTACCATTCATCCTTGTCAGGATCACTTGAACAGCATGTGTAACTGAACTCTCCAAGAGGCAATCCTTTTCTGTGCAAAGTGATATCTGAATACAAATAGAAGCCAAGAAGAAATAAAAAAACCAGAAGCTCACAGCACTCCTCAGAAAGAAAACCAAACAGATTCTACTGAACCAAGTAAAACCCTTTAAAATTATGTATATTGGACTCAATTTTTGATTTGTCTAATGTCTTTTTTCCAAGAGTCCTGTGAAACTAATCCTTTTATAGTAAAAATATATTAAAATTATATTAAAAGGCCTCCCAATTCTCATACTTCCACTATCTTCACTTAGCCTGGCTAATACATACATGCTACTTGAAAGCTTATTTCAAGCAGGAAATTCTGAGGCTAGAGAAGTATCACTTTTATTAAAGGCAAGTGAGGAATCAGGAGAAATGGTAGAATCAGAAACCATCTAGAGGGACTATCTAGTAAGACTTTTAATTGGTAAAGCACTGTGACATGATCACTAATGGGAAAAGGCAGCTTTAAGGAATAGTGAGGTGGAAGCAAAAGAGACAAGAAGCAAGGGGTGGCAGTAGCAAAGGGAGGGGCAGGACAAACTGCTGTACATTCTAGTTTATTTCTGGCTTCTAAATGCCCCGAGCATCCACTGATCATTCACAGGTTAATGCAGGGAATAAAAATAATGAAAAAACATGCTGAGATGTTACTTCGCAGAAATTCTGGCCTTACATTTGGTATCTTATGTTCTCTGTGCTGCCAACTACATATTTGATTAATTCCTCACCTTTCTCCTAGTTACATTACTCTTTTGTTGGCTACAATAAAAACTCGTGTTTATAGATTTGTTCTTTGTATAATAAATATTCTCGCACATTTGTGGTGAGCCCATATGGTCCACAATAATCCAGACTCCAATCATAAGAAGTTTTGTGTAGGTTTCACCACAGCCTCCAGCGTCATGTCTTCAGCATTTCTTTTGTTATTTTTGGGAGCAAGTTCAGTGATGAACTGGAGCAGTGACAACAGAGATGTATCAGCACAGTGCTTCCAGGCAAGTGAGCCTCACAGAAATTACTTTGGACATCTCAATAAAAGTGAAGCAGTTCTTGTGCACTTTAAATGTCTTCAGATGTGCTCTACTCACTTTATGCCCGCTATGATAGTTGGAGTGTTCTGCAATTCGTGGAGTCCTTGTTGGTGGCAGCATAAGGAGTATAAAGGCTGTTTATCCAAAGGGCTCTTGCAGAACATGGCAAATAAGAGCTGTCAGAGCCAGAACTTCAGCACCAGTTGGAAGCTGTTCAGACTGCTGATCAACCCAGAACCAGAGGAGTACAGAGATGGTTTAGCTAGTCTTGTTTATCCTCCCCTAAGGCTGGGAATTCAGGTCTCCTTCTTCTAGATATGTAATATTCAAATTTTTCTGTAGCCCTGCTGCATTGTTTACTTAATTTGGCAGGATCCTTTCTACATCAAAATTGAGTCTCCTCACTTAAAAAACCAGTAGAAATATGAGTGCTTTCCTTGTGTTGTAAGCAGGCACAGGAGTCTGGCACAGGTATTTCTGTACACCTCTTTTAATACGTGTCAGCAGATGAGGATGCGTATTCCAAAGAATCATAATCAGTCTTTCTGCCAGCTTCAGCTGGATTTGGATCAGGGATGTAAGTCCTCACATTATCCACAAAACACGTACAGTGTTGAAGCAGTTCGATGGAAGAACTATGAATTTTCCAGACCTGCAGATTGATTTGATGAGATCACATTTATGGGGCAATAATGCCATTCCATTTCAGTCCTTTGCCTCTTTTCTAGCAAACAACAGTATTGCCAATTTCTGCCAGCTGTGAGAAATTCTGAGATATGAATATTTATCCATTGGGATGTGAACAGAAAAATAATAAAGGGTGATGTTTCAAAAAGCTGTATTTTGAGGGAAAAGAAAAGAACACCCACGTAATTTCACAGCAATTTGTTAAACATAAGACTGAAGGGATATCTAGCCAGCTTCCTGGAGCTGGTACTGTAAAAGTAGCTAGCTTTTTGAGCCTTAGGTTCAATATACTGCTCACAGAATTTATCACATCCAATTCTTTTATGACAGACAGTATAACTTCATGTTTGTGTGTGATTGAGAGCTATATCAAAATGTGTTCCTGAAGTGTTGCATTGTATTGAGCCATTTTTCTCTTTACACTTCAATAAATTTACTACTGTGTGTACAGTGTCCACAAAATATCTTTTACAAATAACAGTATTGGAGATTCACTACTGCCTGGAGGTTGTACTAGATTCTGTGCATATTCAGGATAAGACCTTTGCAGTCAAGCCAACAGGAAAAGAAATGGTAGCTTAATAGACATAACATTAAAAGAAATAGTACAAACAGTACAGATAATTAAACAAAGCAGGAGAATCAAGAGAGGACATTATTTCAATGCAAAACTTGATCTGAGGTGAGAGAGTGCAAAGCTCTGGACAGCTCAAGGGGATACTAACTTCAGTATCCCTTAGGTTTTTGTTCTTAATTGGATTGGACCATGACCTCCACTGTTTTGCAAGGGTGGTAGCAGATGTCCAGCAAGCTCATTTTAATCTGCTCGTCCCAACTAAAACAGAATATTAGTGAGGAGGCAGTGCTGTGAGGAACTATGCTTAATGAAATAAAGTGAGCTAGAGTATCTGAGCTGAAGAATTTATTAGTGTGATTATACTGACACAAAGAGCTTCCAGCTCATATGGACCCTTTAGATGCACTGTTCCTATACTGAATATCTTACTCTACCAATAAATATGTAAAAAGACCAACAAAAACCCAAAGCAACAACAACAGCAACAACAACAGAGAGGAAGGAAATACAATGCATGACGAAACTGAAATACAGAAAAGTGAGGTAGCATTGCAGCAGGGATGGGAAAAGCAGGTAATTAACTCTGCCTCTCTAGGGCTCTAACCTTGCTAGTTCAGTGAGGAAGGTCTTTAGTGGCAAAGGTCAGGAAAACTGGGAAAACTACCTGTGAGTCCTCTAGACACTTTCTGTTTTGGCACAACAGGATTCTAGATATAATTAAATTACATTGAATCTGTATGACTAATTTCTGGTAAACAGAACAAGAGAAAACGAAGATATGGTGAAAGCAGTTATTTATACTTTCATGTCTTGACAATAAAATTGAATTGGTTTTAAAGGCCTTTTCCCTTTGTGAATAATTTAGATGCACAAGGAAGAAAAGGTCCCTCTCTCAGGATTAGGATTACTTGATAATACTAAAATATTTTTACCTTTCCAAATATTGATGGCATGTTATTGTGTTTTTAAAAAAACATCAGCTTTTGCCACCCACAGTCTCAAAAGCAGAGCCAAACCAGACAGATGGAAAGATTTCTTATATGATGCCATTGTAAAACCAAAGAACTAGTGGCATTTTGAGAACAGCCATGGCTCACATTTGGAATTCAGCTGAATAAGTAATCTTCTATACAGTCCTGTTGCAGCCCTCTTGCAGCCATATTTGGAATACAGTGCACTGGTATTTTCAACCATTCTTCATTAGGAAGAACACAGGAGAAAAATTATGATAAATAGGGACAAAGTTATCCAAAAGTTTCGGGGGAAAAAAAATAAAACACTTCGTACAAGATGGACATTTTTAGTAACATCACGTGTGGGAAACAATTCCATTTATTATAGCAGCTCAAAAACTGTGTTGACTGTTACAGGACCTGGTTTGGTTTGCAGTTCAATTCACCTTCAACAGTTACATTAATTTTTGCAAACAACAGCTGACCTAGCTTTTGCTAGCTCTACGTCTCTGCACATATATTTTGATGTGCATCTATCTGACACAGTGCCACCCAACAGAAAATGTGTTGATGTTTTCTCACTGTCTGATGCTCTAATTCTCACTCTCTAGCCTTGCTGGTAGAGTTGAGAGTTTCAGCTGCATGTGTTAGGTGTCAAAGATTGCTGCACTGCAGCACTGGGCAGATTTGTACGCAGCACTGGTGGTAGCTTGGGACGGTGGTGCTTCTGCTGCAACAAATAAACTACAGAGGAAGATCTTGTGCTGCCCGTGTCACGCTTCAGGCAACCTCACTTTTGCTTGCATTCCAGCCTCTAGCTATTTGATCAGCATCGCTGTTCTTTGAAAACACTTTCATTATCTTTCAATATTGTCACTTGCAAATCAGTGCATGGTTTTAAACCGCAACTCTTATGTTGCTCTTGCTTGCACTGACTGATGTAGAAATACTTTATAAAATGAAGTAATTTTTTCTCTCCTTTTATACTGGTTTATTTCCTATACCCAAGCTGTTTCTTGTCCAATTTCTTTCTGAGCTCCTAATTTATCCTGTTTTATGATCTCCCCTTCTTTCTCAATCTCCTGTTCATAGTAAATTTTTCTTGTAATATTCCTAAATGGGAGAACATAACTGCTGCATTGACAGCCTCTTAATACACATTACAGTTTGGATTATTAGGACATAGGCACTGTTACCTTCTTGGCAGAACTAATTAGCACTTTTAACAGCTGGCTTGATTTAGAAAACAACACTGCCTTATGGCTGAGTATCCCGGAAAATACTATTCTAAGAAGATTTGTCCCTTGTTATAATATTAACCTACATTAACAAAATATATTCAAATGCTGAAGAGATTCTCTGGAACCAGTTACTAACATGGCCAAAGGTCAGCACCTATATCAATGATAACTGTAAGATGGATTTTTATTTTAGTAAGAGCAAGCTGTTTAATTTTTAACAATCCTCCTTCTCCTCTGCCCTCCAGCAAACCTAGGAGTACATACAGGAGGCTATTCAAAGGAAAAACACATATTAAAAACTCTGAGCTTGTTTTCAAACTACGGGGCATCTCTGGCCAATATGATCTCTTTTATTCACTTGAACAAATTAATTTCCTTTGCTTTGGACTTCAATTTTTCAGATTGCTTTCGGTCTGTAGGTATTGTTTATAAAGAAAATAGTCTAATTATGAAGATCTTACAATATTTTAGATAGTAACTGATGGTCTCTGACAAGACATAACCAGGAACTGTGTTCTTTAGAAGTTAACATCTACAAGAAATTAGATGTCCACCAACCTTGGAGTTTTCCTCTTGACTTGGGTGTGCTAAAAATGAAGGCAGGAACACATCTCAAGCTTGCTTTTATTCCACTTTCTGAATGGAAACATGCAAAATTGCACAAGGATGAGAAATAATAGTACCCACATTCAACACAGCTTTCAGCTGTTAAAGGTCTTAACGCTGTAGGATTCCAATTGAAGTGCTCGTGGGCAGACAAATCTAAAGCTTGCTCACAGTACTCCAGAAGGCAGATCTGCTAAATTTCAACCCTCTCCATTTTCAGATGCAGATGTGAAAACAGTGACTTACATCATAACTTACTAGGCAGTGTATTCTAACCTTGCATAAGTGAAAATATTCTTAATAAAAGTTTAATGCACCTCTAACCCATTTGTAAAGCACTGTGTATGGCTACATATAAACCTCTACACTTAAAACACAGCTTGATTTCTTCCATGATTTAGTTATTCCAGAGATTCAAAAGCATCAAAACTTTATACTTATGAAGGACACCAGACATGGATCAGTCTACTTGATTTCCTGGCCAGGGTATTTTAAAAAGTATTATCCTTTTACTTTCATTTGAAAATCCAATTCAAATTAGCATTATTTTAGACAGCCAGGACAAGCAGTGATGAATTCTATGTTAGTGTACTACAGCATGCACATTATTAATGATCAAAACCATTGTCTATAACGTATTTAAAATCTCAGGTTGGTAGGTGCCTACGCATGAAATGGTAGATTTTTCCTCTGTCTTCTTTTAACGTATTCATACTCTCATTGTAGAACATGAAGCCCAGACGTTCTCTCTCTCATTCGCAGAAACTCCTCCAATACAGTTTACTCCAGTGGAACTAAAGCTGTAGTTTATGTGCACGGCCATAGAGTGGCAGCCTAGTAACAAAAAAAAAGATGTACTTGATGTTCGAAGAAGTGGGTATTTCCTAATGGTTTAACATTGCAAAGGGGTTTCTAAACACCAGAGAGAAAAATGCAGGAGGCATGACTACTCCCTGGAGGGAAAAAAACCTAGCCTTGATAAAAGCTCAATACTAAGGGGAGGGAGGGGAAAGAGGTTCATAATTAGATGGCAAAGGGGGTCAGATTACGTGCCCGTGTCAGCAAAACCGATCAAAGAGTATGAAACGAAGTACTTGATTTATGTCTTAAAAATCAAATGCTTTTTTCTTCCCTTTGATACAGGCAGTTAAGTACTTCCCTCATCTGTGGAAGCTAGTGGACAGGATAACATTAATACAAGCCAATTTTTAGTTAAGCAGTTTCACAGACTTTTCATTGATAAAAATACAGCTCAAAAAGCCTCTGAATGTTCAACCAGCATTGCAAATCTAAAATGTCAAAGAACAGTATTTCATTGTTCTGTTGTTTGCCATATATTTTTATATGTGAAATAAGAACAATTAGATCTCTCTGCATTGAGCTTTATTTTTGTGTGGAATTAAGTGGGTTTCAAAATTTTGAGCACTCTTGAAACAGTGTGTAAAAAATCACTGAGCCTGAGCTTTCTTTGCATTTATGTAAATGAAAATTAGGATTAACTCCATTAATGCTGGTGGAGTTTTAACAGCACGAAATTACTGTAAGAATAGCATTAGCCACAGCAACTTTTAAAGAAGTTGGTTCCCAATGCTACTAAATTATATAGCTCATTATCCTTAAAACCAGAATTATTCCATAGGAACCGTTTATAATTTTACTTCAAATGGCTGCAATTATCAAATTTGTTTATTACACAATAAATATCATCATGCTGCAATTCCCGATTTTTCTGTCTGTGATGTCCATATATTACTTATGTCATTTGGACACCAGATGTAATACAAAATTGAGAGAAGTGGAGAGAGAAATGCCAAACAATTAGCAACCAAATATGGGCTGCACTATACTTTAAAGTGAACAACTTTCACTGCAGCAAGACTGGAAATTACCTATCAGACTAAGATATAATTTGAAAACTGAAGAGTACCTTCACACAAAGTTGAAGAAGCCTTTGCTGGCACACTCGTTTTCCTTCAAATTACCACATATCCCTTTTACCCACACATATCCATCTGACTTACTTGGCTGACATTCAGTGCTTAAATTTCAGAGAACTGCTAAATACAATACTTCCCAGAACTAACAGCTCCTTGCAATACATTGGTGTTTCTAAAGGATAAAAAAGGAAGTGGGAACCTCCAACCTTCTCAGCATTCTCCTGGATATCAAAACAAAGTCAACAGCTTCTTTCCTTCAACTTCCACATCACTAGCACTTAGCTTGTTGATAATTTCATGTTTTTAATGTGAAAAGAGATGAGAGTCAAGTACTCTATAATGGCTCACATAAATGGGGCTGCCCAGCCTGATATCCCATCTTTTGCAATAGCAAATAGTACATATTTACAGTAAAAGGATGAAAATAGCTTGACTAACCTCTGTCTCCAGGAGTATGCTTTTCAGAAAAGAAAATCTTTTTTCGGAGCCAAAGAAGTGCCAGGAGTACTTCTTCAATATCAATAAGGGGACTTGTCCTCCATTTTATTTACTCCTCTTTGATCCTGAGACTTCTTCCTAGGTTTCAACTGCTATCCCTCACACTACCACTACCTCCTGCTTACTCACTTGCTTTAAACCTGCAACCAGATCTCTTCATTGACAGCGCTCTAGTGCCTTTGAGAATAATGATGGCACAGTCTCTCCTGATTAAAATTGAAGGAATAAGCACTGAAAGGCCCTGACAGCTGCCTTTCCTAGGATGCCGGCCACTGCAACTGGTTGAGTTGCTGGGCCCAGGAAGCCATCTAGGATCAATGGTACAAAATCCAACTAGCAGTCCCTTACTAGCAGGGCCTTCAGGCAGGGATGAATATCAGGGTCAATACTGTTTAACATCTTTAATAAAGACCCAGATGATGGGATGGGTTGCATGCACAGCATGTATTTGAGTGATACCAAACTGGAAGACATGGCTGTTACACTGGAGAGCAGAGCTGCTATTCAGAAGGACCTCTGGATAAATGGGCTGACAAAAAGGGCAAATGCAAAGTCTTGTGTCAGGGTGGAATAACTTCACACAATAGGACAGGCTAGAAGCCAGCTGGGTAAAAGGTCTTCATAAAAGGACCTGGAGATGCTGTTGGACATTGAGTTGAATGTAAGCCAGCAGCACACTCTGGTCTTTTATTGACAAGGCAGAGTGACAGGGCAAGAGGCAGTGGACACAAGAAACAGGAAATTCCACTAGGTATCAGAAATGACTTCCCATGTGGGCAGTCCAATACTGGGACAAGGGCCCAGAGAGGTTGTGGAATCTCCACCCTTGGAAACATTTGAAGCTGGGCTAGAAAAAGGCTTGAGCAACCCGATTTATTTGGTCCTGCTCTGAGCAGGGGTGTGGCCAAGGTGGGCTCCAGAGATCTCTTCAACCTGAATGATTGTGTGTTTCTATTGTCTCAGAGTGCTACAATTGAACCAGAAGAAGGTGAGGAATGAGGTGGGGAACACAAGAAGGATGTGGACCTGTTGGAGTGAGTCCAGAGGAGGGCCATGAAGATGATCAGAGGGTTGGAGCAGCTCTCCTATGAAGACAGGCTGAGAGCTGGGGTTCTTTGTGCTGGAGAAGGCTCTGGGTAGACCTTATAGCAGCCTTCCAGTACCTAAAGAAGTCCTACAAGAGAGCTGGAGAGGGACTTTTTGTAAGAGCATGTAGTGATAGGACAAGAAGGAATGGCTTTAAACTGAAAGAAGGTGGATTTGGATTATATATTAGGAAAACATTCTTTACTGTGAGGGTGGTGAGGCACTGGAACAGGCTGCCCAGAGAAGTTGTGGCTGCCCCATCTTTGGAAGTGTTCAAGACCAAGTGTTATGGGGCTTTGAGCAACCTGGCCTGGTGGAAGGTGTCCCTGCTCATGGCAGGAGGGTTGAAAATGGATAATCTTTAGGGTTCCTTCCAACACAAACCATTCTATGATTCTGTGATTCCTAGAAGAGATGAAGAGAGCAACTTCTGTCAAAGGAAGCCCGTTTATGAACTCCAGCTTGAAACAGATGAACTACCATAAATTATTTCCTGAAGTGCTTAGGACATACTACAGAACTAGTTCCAAAGAAATCCTGCTTTGCCATTTGAAACTACTATGCACTATACAGCTATAGCACTTCAACAGCACAATCACCATCATCATAAGTCCATAAACTTCAATTCTGCTTTCCTTCAAGTTTTAATATTTATTATTAGCATGTACTCTTGGCTACGGTTGCAAACACAATAAACAACTTCCATTTGACTTTCTAGATTCCAATAAAGGAAATTAAACATTCTGGTTCATTCTGCCACTTTTTCCCCTACAACTATATACAACTTTCCCAAATTATTTTCATGGAATTGGCGAGTTATAAGTGTCCAGTTTACAACTTTGCATCTTTAAAAAAATTCATTAAATTAATGAATAAATTAAAATATAATTGTATATTGTATAATATATATATGAAATATAATATATATCATAAATAAAAATGAATACATTAATTTAAAAATTAACTTATCAGGTAGGAATACTGGCATAGGGATACTTGCACAGGAATACCTACTTTGTGACTGCTCTCCCAGGTTTATTGAGATATTCATGAAGTTGCAATACTAAGGCATTATTAGATCCCCTTGTCCTACTTTCTGTGCATCACAAGTATCCAGTGTGTTTACTGCTTAGTTTATCCAAACAAGGCAGGGAGGTGCCTTGACTACAGCAAGTATGGCCATATGTGTGTGTTATCTGGTCCCACTCACAGCCACGTGCACACAAAGAATTATGTATATAGTCATAAATACATATATACACACTTTTATACTATTCACACACACATACAGAGTAAGGTATCCTGCATCCGAGAATAATGAACTAAAAGAAAAAACCTACAGGCTTAGGTTCTCAACTACACCACAGATTTTCTTTTTAATAAGATACAGACTGATACCATATTAGATCCTTGAATATAATTGGATTTATACTCATATGAATAATGCAGAATAGATGCTAGAGGACTTCAAACTTTAATACTAGTTAGCGTCATCATTTGGCAAGTGAAATATTTCCCACAGGTCACACAATTCTACATATTTATTCTTAGTGATTCCACTAATCTCTGGTTTGAAAGCCAAGCTCCTCTGGTAGAACTTCTCCTCCTGTCCGATGCAGATAACTCCAGCAATAAACCACTAGTGACTGGAACTGTTTATTTAATTTATTTATTTTACTAATACACAGCTGCCAGGGCCAACAGATAAAAAACATTGAATTCCATCAGTATTGCAATTTCTAGTGAATGCATCTTAAAGGACAGAGACCCTAGAATTGATATTTTTTTAAAACAAGGGTGTCAAGCTTTAACTTGAACAAATAATTATTATGATAAAGAATCTCAAGACATTAGTAACTGGTAGCTTACATTCTGTAAATATATGAGTTCTTGGGTGTGCAAACTATAACTGATTTCTCAGAGACAAGTGTATACAACTCATGCTGTACATTTAGGCCATATTTCTCGAACTGTAACAGTTCATGTTCAAAATTAATAACATTTTAATATATCATCCAATTTTCCTGGGATAGCAACTATGTCTTGTTTTATTTTCCTTCATATAGGTAGATGACAACCATATGCGAGTTTCCTCTAATTGCAAGCAGAATACTACAGAGTCTCGTTTTGGGGAGAGAAATGTAAGGAAAAATAGGAAAAGCAAAACAACAGAAATGTCCTAAAAAAGGCAGCTGAAAATTTCCCTAAATGATAATCCTGACTATTTCTAGTTCTCTATTTTGCCTTCAGCAAGACAGTTAATGGTCAGACTTCCAATAGTGGTGGCAATGCCTAACTATCAGATGCTGGAGTGAAATTCATACCTGAGTTCCATGTCCTTCATGGAGTGCCTGGGGAGAACTAAGCCCCTTATAGAGACCATCCAAGAAGTCCTTACTGAGCAGGGAGCTGCTCTGGGCTAGCTGAAGGGCTATGTAATACGCAAGAGTGTAACCACAGTCCTGTCCTCCCTGGAGATTGAGGGTACGAATTAGGACTGCAAATGAAGATTTTTTATTTACTCAGAGTCTAGAAACTACTCTTAGAAAGAACTGAAGGGAGCTTTCTTCAGAACATATCTCCTGAGGAGCTGCTGTTGGTCCTAGATACAGTACATTAATAGATCATTTGCCTGCAAAATAAAAGTGCAGGACTTAACTCATCCAAAGAAATTCAAACTCACTTTCCTTCCTTGCATCAATGTTTCTTACCCATCAATTTATACAAAGTGGGAAACTAGGGAGTCTTTTCAAGCTGAAGTACTTTGCTGCAAAGAGCCCAAGCCTGGAAAGAGCAAGGATGAGGAGCATGATTGTACCAGTTGGCAGCTAGGAACTAGTTCTCAAAGGGTGAGAGACTCGGAGCCTGCTCTTTGATCTTAATGCTGTCTGTGAATTTTATCCAATGATTTTAAAATGCAAAGGGAAACGAGCACTTTTCACCTGCCAGATGCTTTTCAAAAAATCCCAAAAGGATTTTATTTCAAATAACTTAGGCACCTATCAATGTTGATATTTGACCTCAAATCTCCAACAGACATTGACCTGTAATTCAGCAAATTGCTGAGGATTTCAGTAAAGCTTCCTATTGAATACCTTGCAGAACGAGAACGGACCTTAAAATATGGGATTTATTGTCTGTGATTTGGCTGGAATTCATATCATACTGGAGGTTTTGTCTCTCTCTCCAGGTGTCTACTCTGAGAACTCAGAGATAGGTGCCCAGCTTTTCTCTTGCCCTAAGTATTTATTTGATACAAATAAAATAATTACTGGCAAAAAGTTAAAAGCAAATTTTCAAAATATTAAGTAAAAACTATCAATTAAGTACTTTATACTTAAGATTCAACAGTCACTCATAAAGTCTGAAGAGAAATTAAGCTACAATGCAAAACATTAACTCAGTTTCAGGAAATAACCCCCTTTTTTTCTGTACATCCTATGCAAGAAATGCAAAGCGAATCTTTCCTCCTTGGCAAATCTCATTTCTGTCTCTTGTTTTCTCTGTAGAAAGTAACAACTACTGACTATACCAAGTATCTGACAATGGTGAAGAATCACTTTATTCTAGACCTAAGCAAGGAACGAAAAAGCACATGCAGAGGAACAAAACACTACTAAGGATTATTCTCTGCTTTACTATAGATTTTTTGCCTAGCAGCTGAATGGTTCATCTCCTGTCATAGTATCTTCATAGCATAGGCCTATTCATAGAGGAAATCAGCATTCATATACTCATGCAACAATGCTACTTAATAATATTTCATTGTCTTTTAAGTAATATGAGAGAGACATGCCCACTTATACAATCTTTCATTGCCTGTCTTGCCTCTCCATCTTCCCAGGCATGCAGCTGGACAGTAGTTCCATTCAGAGTACAGTGGACTTGTACAGTATGATATTTTATTTTTCCTTCCTTCAGTAACAGTTTCCAGCAGGTGCAAATTCATATTGTTTCAGGAAAAAAACCCCAAACAAACCAAAAAGAAATTCCAAAATTCCAATCTGTCTAATTTCACATCTGGTAGACAGGTTTTGTGTAACTCAGACTGCAGGAATTTCCCATATCACAGGTAACCTATTTCCCATTGTCAGTAGCTCAGTGATTAGAGTCTACCAAAGAGGTGGTCTATCTGGAGGTTTTATGAAAGTAGAAGGTTTTATGAAAGCAGACAGAAGTGTGACTTTGGGTGGGCAATACAGTGGTGAAAACTAAGAGAGGTGTTATGGAAACAGAGAACACTGTGTGGGTACTAATAAGCAAATGTTTCTCTAGGGAATTTACGTAGATTACATTATAATTAGCTGGGGAGAGGCCTGGTATCCAAGCCAGTGTGCAACAGTGCTACTGCGTCTACTGAAACTTTCCCTACTGGTGAACTGTCAACATTCTTCTTTTTACAAATCTGACATAACTAAATTACTAAATCCAGATTTTCAGAGATGATTTTGAGTAGGGTGGGGATAAAAAATATGGATGTTTTTCCACTACTGCCTATGATGTGACATGTGTGCAGGTTATAGGTAATGGAAGAGTATCTTTGGTTCTGTTTGCTCAAACACCATGTTTGCTATAATTGTAGTTTTCATAACCAGAAAAACAGAGTAATGCTGATAACCTGATTTTCATTAAGAAATGTTTTTTGTAGTTCTTGGCTAAAGCTCCCACTGGACCTTGGAGTACAACTTGTAATTACAAAAGGAAGACTGAGCCTTTAAAAAGTCTACTGCTACTCATCTTCCATGGATATATTTGGGCTAAATATTCTCCATCTGTATTCTTAAGGTAAGTGATTTGCGAAGGCCAGACATAAATCTTCTCTGGCAGAGATGGTTTAGTAAATCTGAAAGAAATCTATGAGAGACTTAAAAATTTTCTATCCTGTAAGACTAGCAGCCTGTGGAGAAGGAAGGAGGTTTTGGTCTTGTTTCTGTCAGAAGGAAGGATTTTGTTTTTCTTTTTTTTTTCTTTCAAGTTGTCAGTTGCCTTCCTCCTCCACAAAGCTGCAACTTGAAGGATTTACAGCACAAGTCCAGGGTTCAGCTCTGTGTCTTTAAAGCACAAAGAGAAAAAGAGAGTACCTGAAGAGGACAAAGGCAAGTTCTCAAATAAGCAGTGGCTGTATACAGCATGTGCCTTAGCTACATACTCTTAAGCAAAAAACCCTCAGAAACAACAGGAGAGAGCACAATTGTTTCTAGATGCCTATCTGTTAAAAGCCATTTCTGAATCATACTTTCAGCTTCACATATTCTTTATGCTAATTTATACTGCCCCAGTTCATTGCTGCCCTCATGCTGCTCCCTCTCTTGTGCCAGAGTAAGGATTTATGTCGTGGCAGGTGAACCAGATAAAAAACCTGATCCATGTTAAAGTTAACCACAAAAAAAGGGGGGTTAATTTTAATCTGGACCGTGGAACTGATCTCATTTATTAAACAGCTGCATAGATCAGGGATGATGGAAATGTAGGGAGGGACAGAATGGGTGGAGGAAGGCAAGATTACTTCTTTTGATAGCAGTGCTGACCTGTGACATTTTACAGCACATGAAAAATTACAGACTACGAGTGGACTGACTTTTGGAGCACAGTGAATTAACTTATTCTCAAAATTAGTGTCAGGCCCTTACAATGTATCATAGATAACCAAATCAGATTTTAAAGAGAAAAAATAATTTTATTAAAGGGGCAGTGAACTTATTTTGGTTTGTCTCATAAATCAGTAATTTATAATAGCCATAGGTAAGTCTTTTCAACTAAATCCTGTTATATAACTTTTTAAACAAACTTTCTTTTATTTAAAGAGTTGTTTTGAAACAGGTAAATCAATACATACCAGTTAAGATAGCCTACAGAATCTTTTAAGTTGTTTTCTGCTTACCAGAGCACAGCCACTTAAAGGTAATGTATTAATTTCCAACCTGTACACATATTTTTATTAGTTACCAGTCTAGTCAAGTGTCTGGATTATATCCATATAAATATAACATTTATCTTTCATATACTAATGATCTTAGAATGGAACTACATTGTAAATTGTGCGTTGAAGCAAAATATCTGCAAAATCATATCTCAAAAAAGCTTGGGGACATCTTTGAACATTAAGAGATTAATGTGGTTTATACCATTCAGATGAAATATGGCTTAGGTAGAAGTAACCAAAGATTTTTCATGTGCATTTAAAGTACAGGGCTTTCCCTTCTTAGTATGAAAGTTTTAAGGTATGTATAGAGAAAATTCTGCAGTAGCTTTCTGAAGATTTAAAGCAAACTTTCTTTTTTCCTATTGCTCATAGAAGATAAGGAAGAGTGGCTGTGGCAAAGCATATAACATGACTTGGAAAGTTCCCATATTCTTCTTCGCTCTTAACAGAAGATGTTTATCTTCTAACACCTTTCCTGGAAATCAGATTTCTTGCTAAGAAGCAAATGTAGTATAGATTTGTTTTACTGAGGTGATATCTAGATCACATCTAAGAAAAATCTGTGTTAAATGGGGCAGTTCAGGGGTCATGTAATTTACAGTGAGTATTCCGGTTTGTTGACAGTGACTTGGGGTTTTGTAAATGAAACTTTCTATCTTAACGGATTTTCTCTCTGTAGTACAACTGTGACTAGTAATTGGAGATTGTAATTTAATTCTTTGCATAAAGCACACTTCTTTATAGACAAATACACTTTTAAAACATGTAACATGAGAAAATGGTATAAAAAACTACAAGACAAGATCTCTTCTAAAATTTGGCTGGTTTACCTATGTAGATACACTTGACCATTTTTATCTGCAACAGCAAATATCTTTCTGACGCTGCAGGCATGCCCCTGGGTCACAGAAAGCAGAAACTTTCTGGAATTTCTTTAGAAAGCCTGACCTTTCTGTGGAGTAAAACTGCTGACCGAAAGTGTGAGCATACATGCTGTTATGTTCTCTAACTACTGTACATACAAAGTTAGTTGTAATTATTAAATTTCACTAGAGGTACTGCACAATTGTACTGATGACACAACATTCAAGACTGACAGGTGCTGTTCATTAAACTTTGTGTTACATTTACTACTTGCAACTATCCTCTCAGTCAACTGTGTTTGGGTTCGAGTGTTATTCCTCTTACTCTTACACCTGGGCAAAGTATTTCTTAGTAGCAAAGAATGCCTGTAGAACAAAGAGGGTGAGTAGGAGGATTAGTGTGAGCTTGTGATAAGCCATCTTTACACTTCCTTCTCTTCTGTGTGATAGAACAGTTTATCAAATGATTAAGAGATAGGGATGTAAAAGGACAGCTATCTTGAATTCAACCTAATTATCACAGTAAAAATAATTATGGAGTGTTTTTAAAATGCTTAGAGCAGCAATAAGAAGAATCAAATAGATTATATCAGCATCTGTAACAGGGCTGCTTCAGAGGCTCACTCCTTAATGATCTGCTTATGATGAGATGTTCCACACAAAGGGCATCTCTCATCTGTGCGCTGCCTGACGGTTCCCATGCTTCTGAGACCAAACAATTTAGACAGAAGTATCCTCTCAGTTTCTGCTAAAGTCCTCTAGACAATTTTACCAAATTCTCAAGCTGGCTTCTGCTCTGCCATCCTAGACAGCAGCTGAATGCTACCCATCTCCATGCCCAGGCCCTACAGCAGCACATGGAAGCTGCTTCCTGAATGAATGGTAAGAAATACCAGATCTAATGTTGAAAACACCTCTCCAAACAGACATGCATGCTCAGACATCTAGGCAACAGATTCTGGATTCAGACTATGAGGGAGCTCTATCGAGCTCTATCGAGCACCTTTACCACAGCATTCGCAATAATTATGTGGACCTATGTCCTAGTTAGAACAGCTGAGACCGGTTCATCACTGTATGGGTGTAACCCAAAACTGTGTATTCTATAGCCTTCCATGCCATTTCCCAGAAACTGTTATCAACAGACTATTTACACCCTCTGCCCAGAGCAGCCTGACTCCTCAGGCTATAAACTGGGTGTTAAGAGGCCTGCGAGAGAGGAGGGTGCCCTCTGTCCTCACACCCATTGTGGAACTCCCCGCCCTGAGGGAAGTACTGGGCATTCCTGCCTGAACTGGAGAATATATAATCTTGGAGTCTTGGAACTTTTTTTAACCACTCATGGGATCCAGAGGAAGACTGCAGACCACCACTCTCGACTGCAATCACTACTCTTGACCAGACTGCACCAGCACTCTCACCAACAGGTTTTCCCCTCTCCTTTTCCTTTGGACTCAGGGGGCCCAACGAACACCACTCTGTTCATGCCCCAGGGTGCTGGGTTATACATTTGGGTTTTGTGGGTTAAAACCAATTGTTTGTCTGTATAATCGTACTTATTGTATTATTTTATTAAATTTTATTCTGACTTATAATCTCTCTTTTGAGTTGGGTTCATTTCCCCTGCCAGTTTACCTTTAAACCAGCACAACCTAATATTTCATCTTGCAGTTCCAAAACCAATAAACAACAGCATGTGAGGGAGGAATTACAGTCTCTGGAAATGGCAGCTTCCCCCGCTCTTTAAAGTTTAGATTTAGTTTCAATGTGTGCCAAGATGTTTTACAAGAACCAGTGATTCTTCCAGTCTTCCTAAGGGGAGGAGTGGAGGAACCTCACTCATGTTAGATCAGTTTTATTTCTGACTGGGTTTTTGGATGATGGTTTTATCCTAGCTTGGAAAAATTTAACTCACTAGGTGTGAGTTAGTTTGTGTGAGTCTAGTTAGTTAAAAATCTCAGTAAATTATTCTTTAACTACATTGAGTATTTTGAGAGAACGCTTCCTGAGCTCACAGACAGCACCACTGCACTTGGTAAATTATATTATACATTTATTTAAATGAGCTGTTACCCTAATAGGGCGGTATCTATTCTTATTTTGAGTCATTAGTGAACCACAATCAGAACCCTGACAGTCTAATTAATTTATCAGAAGCCATTAAAAACAAAAAAAAAGCCACAAGCACATTGAACCATGCTTAACTATTCATCACAGCAATCCATCACAGTTATAGTGAGGTATTTAAAAATAAGAACTATATAGTATCACAGAAAGGTTTGGCTTGCAAAGGACCTTAAAGATCCTCTAGTTCCAACTCCTCACCATGGGCAGGGATACCACCCACTAGAGCAGGTTGCTCAAGGCCCCATCCAGCCTGGCCTTGAACACTTTCAGGGATGGAGCATCCCAGCTTCTCTGATCAACCAGTTGCAGTGCCTCAACACCTCTGAATATGTAACTTTTCCCTAACATCTCATCTAAATCTCTCTTCTTGTAGTTTAAAACTATACCCCTTTGTCCTATCACTATCTACCCGCATAAATAGTCCCTCTCCCTCTTTTTTATGAACCTCCTTAAAGTATCACACAATCCTGTGTGATTTATTAGAATTGTTAGGGTTGGAAAGGACCTCTGGAGATCATCTAGTTCAATGCCCCTGCCAAGGCAGGGTCACCTAGAGCAGGTGACACAGGAACATGTCCAGGTGAGGTTTGAATGTCTCCAGAGAGGGAGACTCCATGATCTCCCTGGGCAGCCTGTTCCAGTGTTCTGCCACCTTCAATGTAAAGAAGTTCTTCATGTTGAGGCAGAACTTTTTATGTTTTAGTTTATGGCCATCGCTCCTCATACTGTTGCTGGGCATCACTGAAAAGAGTCTGGCACCACTCTCTTGGCACCCACCTTTGAGATATTTATATGCATTAATGAGACCTCCTCTCAGTCTTCTCTTCTTTAGACTAAGCAGGCTCATCTCCCGCAATCTGTCCTCATAAGGGAGATGCTCCCAAGTACTGGAAGGCCACAATAAGGGCTCCCCAGAGCCTTCTGCTCTCCAAGCTGAACAACCTCAGCTCTCTCAGCCTGTCTTCAGAGGACAGGTGCTCCAGCCCACTGATCACCTTGTAGCTTGTATCATTGGGGAATTACCTGTAATTCTCATTTGTAAGGTCGGGTTAGATTTAAAACGGTACTTCTAGCCTGCGGGTTTTCCATGCAGGGAGAAATAGATGGCAGGAAGCTCTGTTAGTTACAGGGGCACCTCTTCTAAAGTCGGGGCCTCCTAAACTCTCTTGGAGGGTGCCCGCCGAGTCAAGAACAGCCGCCCGGCAGGGGCCGCGGCGGGCCGGGCCTCCCCGGCAGGTCGCGGCTCCTCCCCGGCGCTCTGAGTCACGGCCCGTCCCCGCTTGCACAAAGTCTGCGGCCGGTGCCGAGCGGGGGCCGCCCGCTGTGAGGGCGCGGGGGGGCGCGGGGCAGGATGCCCGCCCTGAGGGGACGGAGCCTCCGGGGCGGGCGGGCGTGAGGGCGCTCCCGCCCGAGGGATTAACGGCGGCCTCGCTGTCCCGTAGCGGACGGCGATTTACCTGGGTGACCGCCTCCCTCCTTCCCTCCGTCCTTCCTTCCTTCCTTCCCTCCTTCCCGGAGCCGGTCGTTTCGGCGGAGAGGGAGTGGAGCCCGCCTCGCCCCTCCCCGGGGAAACTTTCCGTAGCCGCTTCCCGCGCCAGGTAGGGGCAGGTCCCCGCGGGGCGGGAGCCGTGAGGGGGCGGCGGCGGCGGGGCCGGGCCCTGGACTGAGTTTCGGAGGTGTCGCGCCACCGCTTGGCCTCGCCGGCGGGGCGGGGTGTCGGGCCGGTGTCCCCCGCAGCCGAGCAGCTGCCGTCTGCCGCAGGACCGCCGTGGGCTGAGGGCAGTATATAGGTCACTGGAAGTAATGCCCGCCTAATCCCCTTTATCTTTTTGGCTCGGCTTTTCCGCTGCTGGTTTGTGGGGCGACCCTGGGCAGCGTTGGTCGCAAACTTCTGGGAGAGGACCCAGGCTTCGCGCAGGGCTGTGAGTGCCGAGGTGAGAGCGCGGGATGAGTGCTTTTATCTCCAAGGCGGCTCTTTGCTCAGCAGTGTGACGCCTTTCAGAGTGCCAGGTATTCCTGGGTGGGTCTGTCACCCCCCTGACCCTGTGCTTGGGTGGTCACTTCGGGTTCGGGCTGCTGATTTAACGGGGGAGTAACATTGATTACTTCTTCCTCGTTGCGTCACTCACCAAAATCACCGAAGGCTGTTTTGATATTTGCTTTGGATGCAAAAAAATCCGAGGTCTCGGCAACTTGGGGGCCCTGGTAACTGGAGAAGGCAGCGTGCCATGGTAAAATGATTGCTGTGTTGCTTTCTCTGGTCTTTGAGGAACTATTAGCAAGGTCACGTGAACCTGTTCTGTCGCCTAGGGTTGTTGGTACTAACTCGGCGCGGGTTTGAGTTGCTCCATGTGGACAAATCCGTAGGTGCCGACAGGTGCCCGCTACCTGCTCGGAGGCTGTGCCTGGGGCCAGCCTGCCAGTACAGGAGTTTGCCAGGTTGGGGCATATGGTTTCTTGTAACTGAGAAATGCTCGGGCACACTTGATAGTCTTCGGAGATTTTTATTTCAGTCTGATTTTCTCCTCTTCCCTGGGGTGTATGATTGGTTTTCTAGTTAGCATTAACACAACTCATACGATGATGATAAGAAGAAAAAATGCATGAAAATGATTGTATTATTTTATATGCCACCTTACTACTTCTGACTGAATTGAAAGAGACTTCAGAATGTACCAGTGCCCTCTCTCTCTGCCTAGGCGTTTTCTGTTGATCAGTGTGAAACTCTGATGCTGTGCAAGGATTTATAGTTGAATTTTCCTTCTGTACAACAGTTTTTATTCTTCTTCATCGCAGTAAGGATTCAGAGGCTCATCTTGTTAGTTGGGAAACATGATGGTTTTTATTTTGTTTTCATTTTCAGAGAAAAGAGGGACTGATAATAAACTGTCCATTCAAAGACATCTCTCACACCCCAGTAAGGTAGCAATGCTAGGTCATGCAGTACAGACCTACGTTTCTGGTCTGTGCTGATTTTATGTTGTAATTTCCAGAAGTAAACCGTTTAGAGAAATTGTTGTTTGGAAGGGTTTGTAATATCTGAAGAAGTATTAGGGTTTTCACATTATTTGTGCTGCCTTAGTTCTGGGCTGTGTGTAAGAGTCCACCTGACCTGAAACTAATCTAAGAATTAGGACCTAATGCTGTAATTCGTTTCTTCCTCTCTGGCTCTGCTTTAATGAACATGGAAAGTCAAAGGGAGAAGGGAAAGACAGAAAAGCTTACAATCTACTTTGTAAAGTATAAACAGTTGCAAAGGGCAAGATTGTACCAGTGAGATACTGGTGTGACGATCACAGTTGTAAAGCTCATGGAAAATCCAGATGCCTTTTTCTCTTAGCTGTCTCAATCAAGACAAATGTTTACAATTGACTTTGCTAACAGCTGTTTTAGTCTTTATTTATTGACCCATGGTGATTGACTACATGTGCTTTGAGAAAGAAGTGAATCCTATTAGAATGATGAAAAATGTGTGGCCAAAGCCCATGGAAGAAACTTAATTTTTTTTTTTTTTTTACTGTGTCTAATTATATGGTGGTGATGGTAAAAATTGAATTGTGTTCTATAAGGGTTGTTTTGGGTTGGGTTTTTTGTTTTATTTTTTTTTCACCTAAATAGTGTACAAATCTTCACAGGATCTGAAACCAAGAGAACCAAAATTGGAGAAACTGCTGCTCATGTGGTCTTATTTGATCCTTACATGAAACTGTTTTAGAAATTACTATAGATATATTTTCTCTTCAAAAGATTATGCTAATGCATTGATACCTGTTAAGCTTAAGAATTCAGATTTACAGAATCTCAGTCCTGTCTGAAGCATCAGTTTCTCTGTTAAACTGTTCTTGAAGAGTTATCAAGTTTACTTTGATATACATAATTTTAAGAGGGTTTTTTTTAAAGAACTTACAAATGCTGCTGTTCCTCCTTTGCACATCTTTATTTATTAGTATACAAATGCTTCTTTTTGATGCTTGCAGAAGGTTTCATTGCAAAGCATTTTCAAATTTTAATTAGTCTCATGGAAGTCTCGTTTAGTTTTTTAATGCTTGAGTTGCATACTTGCCTTCTAAAAATGCAGGTTTCCACATCCTGGTCTGATGTTATTGTGACTACTAGTTTCCCTTAAACATGAGAGAGACATTTTCTCTCTCTCTCTCTCTCTCTCTCTCTCTTTCTGTTCTCTGGGGCATATTTAGTGTCACTGGTATGTTTGTGGTGTTTATGTGCTGCTGAGAGCAAAGCTTTTGTGACCTCTTACTCCAGTCATCATTTTTGGTAACAGTTTCATAACTATATTTTGGGCTACAGACACTTAAACTGCAAGACTCTTCTCAAACATACTGACTTGGCACTGTTACCTTACTTGTGGTCTCTTCTCAGCCTAATGGGATAGGTCAGTCTTACACTAAATAACTGCAACCCCCCCCCCAAAAAAAAAATCATATACTTTATCCCTATTAGAATAAGCCCCAGGAAAGAGGGCATGAAGGAAGGCTGTTGGCAAATAGTGCTTTTTGTCCTGCTTTTGGGTGTGTTTCAGGCAGTGTAGTACACAACAGCAGATGCCTATACTTCAGGTATGTTATATGGTTTAGCATACTTTAGGTATCCTGTGATAGTCTTGAGAAATGACAAGCAACCTTGGGGTGCTTCCAGAAAAGCCTACAAAGGCCTGCACTGGTCAGAAGTTGGGGCACGAGTGATCTGGAGATTCTGACATTTTTTTCAGTCCTTTTTGCAATCCTGGCTGTTCAGTAAGAATTTCTGTACCTTTAAAAACTCACAAAACCAGCTTCCAAGAAGCAGTGCCTTTTCCTGATGTGATTAATTTATTTGGAAAGTAGAGGTAGAACTTCACTGTGTCACAGGTAGCAGGTCAGTTAGACCTGGATCAAGTTGGCGAGGCTGCACCTCAAGAACTGTGTCCAGTTCTGGGACTCTCACTACAAGAAAGACATTGAGGTACTGGAGCAAGTCCAGAGAAGGGCAACAAAGCTAGTGAAGGGTGAGTGTAAGTCCTATGAGGACTACAGGGAGCTCCTAAGGGAGCTGGGGTTGTTTAGCCTGGAGAAGAGCAGGCTCAGGGATGACCTTATTTTCTTCTACAACTACCTCAAAGGAGGTCGTAGCCAGATGCGGATCAGCTGCTTCTCCCAACTAGTGACAGGACAAGAGGACATAACCTTAAGCTCCAAGGGGAGGTTCAGGTTGGGCATCAGGAAGAATTTCTTAACTGCAAGGGCGATTAAACATTGGAGTGGACTGCCCAGGGAGGTGGTGGAATGTTCAAGAAACGACTGGATCTGGCACATAGTGCTCTAGTGTAATATATGTATACACACACCACTACATTTTAAAGTGCCAGCTTAACTGTGGAAGTGCTGTGATGATAGCAAAGCATTCACCAGTTAAAGTTATTGTTATGAAGACTGAGGAGCTTTTGCAAACACATCTTGCCTTATTTTCTCTCTTAGTCATTGACTGTGAGACTTCCTCTTATTTTGGATAGGTATCTTTCAGTCAATGACTTACTGATAGTAAGGTGAGAATGCTTTCCGTGTTAACTCACGTGGCCAAAAACTTCTTGTCGAAGGTGATCCTGAAGGACATGTCCAGGTGAAGCAATTCCATGTGGAATGGAAACAGAACAGGTAAGGTAGGAGCTGGTGACAGTCGTGATAAAAGCTCAAGGCATGTGAAGACACTATCTAAGAATGTGTTACCTCTGATATTTGGTGGGATTGCTTTTAAAGAGGAAAGTTTGGAAACATGACACAAGTACAGCTATCGGCAAGCAGGAGACCCCAAGATGTACTTGGTCTTTGACTCGTGTTACCCCTGAACTAAATGTAGCACCTTTTCCTAACAGTTGGAAAATTTGCCCTGAAATTTATTCTGTTCCAAGCTGTGCTGGCTTCCCATGGGTAGCGAGTTTTTGGGAAATCAATTACTTCTTTTTCTTTTTTTTTTTTTCCCCCTGTAAAAAAAAAGAGGTCAAATTATGATGTAATACTGAATTGCCTACACATACAGTAATGTTAGACCATGCCAGCTAATTCTGGTCTAATCATGATTAGCATGGTAGTGGACATGTTATCTGCTTTTGTGTGGGGACATATATAGCTAGATTAGTGCTAAAAGTATTAGGCAAATTCTCACTGTGTAGTTTTTGCCATTTAACTGTAGAAGCATAGTCAAATGCTGTCTTCTCCCCTTGTATCTCTACTGTGGTCTCCAAACAGTATGAGAGACAGTTTTATTTATTCAAACATTGCATGCCTTAGAAGAACTTGTCCATTTTTAAAAAAAAAAACAAACAGACAGAAAGCTGTGTGATACTAAAAACATGTGCTAGGTTCTTTGCATTAATAACTGTTACTGAAAGACAATTGTGCCCATTATCCTTCTAATTCTAGATAGTTTTTACAAGTTGCCTGTACTGTATATTGGTGGGGGGCAGGATTTATTTCTGTGAAAATTTTTGTATAAAAAGACTTTTCTAGCAAGAGTTTAGTTTGCCTGAGGAACTGATCAAGTGATGGATGCCAGTGAAAGAGCTCACAGTTAGAAGGATTTCCTAATGAATGTGAAAAAAAATAAGCCTTCAAAATATTGGCAAGACCTATATACCAGTAAACTTCTGCAATGTAAGTTAAATTTAACTGTTGGCTGGTTTTTTTGCACTGTGCAGCCAGTTGAAGAGTTGGACTCCTGAAGAAACAATTCCACTTCCATTCACAAAATCTTTTGTAAAACCTCAGATACTTCTGAGTAAGAGGGAAGCAAATTTTGTATTTTGGAGTTAGTTTTATTAATGATTAACAGTAATCATTAATGGTATGGTAATAAATAAATGGTAATAAATAATGGTAATAAATAAACTAATTTCAGATATTTGGGGTTTTTGACACACAAGTCAAAGAGCTATGAATGAAAAGTTGCAGCCAGTCCAAAGAGGAGTGTGGGTTTTTACTGAGTTGTGTTAACTCATCTTGTTGTGGTAGGCTCCTACCCTAATGCTGCAAACCTGATAGAGAGATAACTTGGCTTGCTGCTTCATCACTGTATTGGCATTACATTAAGAGCAGTATTTCTGTAAGCATGTATATCCTAAACATATAAGGGAAGAAGGGAGCCTGAGTAGAGAGGTGTGCCTTTTATAATTATAAGTTGAAGGTGAGACATCTGTGGCTTGTTACATTGGACTCACGGGCTTTATTAACAGAACTGTGCTGTTTGCTCCTTGAACACTTGCAATGCTTTTACGCTTTGCTTGTGCCATAAATATGGTTTAGTTCAGTGTTGTAAATGCAGTATTTCTGTAAGAAAACCTATGGAAGATGAAAGTTTCTCTCTCCTTTTGAGGAACTCCCTTGATTTTCAGTGCTAAACTTTGCAGGAAGTGCATTCTCCCAACCACAAGCAAGACGTGGATTCATTTTGGAAGTGAGGGCTCTGTTGTCTCTGTGAGTGATATAGAATCATCTGAATTCTGGGTTGTCTCCCTTGTGTACCTGATCAAGGTACAGTGATGACAGGTGCTAGACAGCCAAAAATTTTACTGCAAACCATTAACATCTTCAGAAAAGTGTGTGTTGCTCCTTTTTTTTTTTCTACTCGAATGTTGTTCTCAAACTACTCAAATGTCCTTGGAATGCTTTTGGTGTGGATTGGGAATATCAAGGAAGTAGTGGGTTTAGCTACTTTGTTACTTTGAGGTGGTTTTCCTTTTTTTCTTTTTGTTTTTGCTTTTAATTGCCCATTTTGCCATTCAGTACAGGGAAGCATAGAACATAGTCAGCAGTAGGTGTCACAGGATAATTTTCTTTCTGAATTGCTGACTTGCATTAAGATTAATTATGCTTGCCTGCTTGGAGTGGTTTCAGGTAAACAATTAGAAAGTTCTTTATCAGCTTCTTGAAACATATTCATGGGATGAGGAGCCTGTGAAGTGTTGAATGGAGGAAAAACATGGAGGGCAGAAACTGATTTGCCCTCACAATTATTCTGTTCCTAATGTTTTGGTCCCAGCAGTGTGAACAACACCGGGAGTCATTACTGTGAACTGGCTGCCAGATAACCCAGAGGTTTTTATGTCTGTCAGTGGTTGCATCTGCTTTCAGCATATTTTGCTACCATGATTTTCATGTGGTGATATTTGCCAGCAGCAGCACAGTGCTTATGGGTTCCTGACTTGCTAATGTTGATACAGCAGAACACACAGTAGTATTGAAATGTTTTTGCAGGATTCCTTTTGGCTAGATAGAGCTAGGTTTGTTTTGCTTGGATGCCAGTGGAATGCTTGGACTTGAAGAACTTTTTTTCTTCTCACAAAAACCTTTACTGTTGGAAAAAAATAAAATTAAATATTCAGAGAGCAACAACTAAGGCAGTTTAGCAAAGACTGCATTTATAATACATGCTATTTGCAAGTTACATCTTTTTCTAGTGGTGTTTTTAGCAACCTGCATGTTAGTGAAATGAGTAAATCAGAAACATTAACCCAACATTAAGGACGGAGGGCAAGGGTCCCTACGAAAGGAAGTGTTAATACTCTGTGTTAGATCTACTTCTGTAGCTGAGGGAGCAGATAAAATTCTGGGCACACAGACCGTGGTTCTGCTGACATTCAAACTAGCTCAGTTAAATCAGCTGAATTATTTGAGTTTCGGTGTCTATAGAAGCTATCTGAACACTTTTTCAGGTATTAATGTTTCTTTTAGTCTTTGCTTATAAGAAAAAAATGATAGCAGAATTTGTGGCTTGTATTTGCATGAACTTTTCCCATTAGCCTTCTGTGAAATTCAACAGCATTTGAATTACTTTGTGTGCGGATACATCTTAAAAAGTTAAATGAATTAAAGATGAATGATGTTACCTGATTCTTCCTCTTGACAATTTAAAATTCTAACATGATAGCAATGCCTCTCATTTCACAGATGTTGTATTAGTTTAGGAAGTGATAAAGCATGCATAGCTTAAATTCAGTACTTGCTGTGCATTGCATCATTACCATAGCAGGTACATGTGCCATGATTCAATAGGTGAAATGTTACTGTTTAAATTTTAAAGTAGCAGCAAGTGTGGGGGCTAAAATTTTGTTGTGTTGGCAGCAAGGCATATTCTGTTACTAGTGTAGATTTGTACTGTACATTTGTACAGAGTTTTGGCAAACATTTAGAGTAACAACAGTTTAGATTTAAAAGAGGCATCAACTCAGTAACATTTCAAGAGGACTCAGCATTGGTCATGATGTCAGGAGATAATGTGATCTGAGCAGTTATAATTTCAAAATACATTCAGATATTCCGAGATAAAAATATTTATTTAAGAACAGGAGTATTGGAGTCTGTGGCATAAGGGCGTTGAGAAAACAGTTAATGGCAGAATAAATTAAATTTTCCATTCTAAATAATCCGACTAAAAGTCTGTGCAAATCAAAAGGTAAAGAATATTGATACTGCCTTGGTAGAGGTGACTGAAGGCTAGCAAATCTGGGAAATATTCTGAATGTGTTTGGGACACCTAGCAGAAATCATCCAGATCCAGGATTTTAATTATCTAGGAGTGTTGGTTAGGAGAAATGATGGGATGCAGGTTCCTAGTAAGTTGTTGGAGGACCTAAGTAAAGCTTTCCTGGTGCTAAATATGAAAAAAGCAACCAGAAGATAGGCACTTCCAAGCTTTGTTACAACTAGAAGATAAGTAACTTGTGTGAGAGTGAGCAAATGAGAGTCTGAGAAGGAGGACTCGTGCTAAAATAAAACAACTGGATTTTTAGAAAGGCAGACTTTGAATAAGTCTGGCAACATGATTCTTACCAAGTAGTTCTGTGTTTTAAGAGAAAAAAATACAAGGGAATATTGTTCCTTCAGGAAATTATGCTAGTGGCAGAAATTGAAAATATTCTTTCACAGAGGAAAATATGAAAAGTAGTGAGAGGCTGTCTTGGCTACTAGTGAGCTCTTCAGCATCAAATACAACAAGGAGGGAAAGGAAATCCCATCTGAATTACCAAGGACAAGTGTAAAAATAAAGCATAAGCACATATAGTTCAAATGCAACATTCAGAATGGCCATCTCAAAAAGAGTAAGGAGAAATCGTTATAGAAATATAGTTAGTAAAAAGAAAGCCAGGGGAAGTTTACTTCTGTTTGACAAGTGGAGCTGTGGACAGATAATTCAAAGCAGATTGAGGTCTGTTGTTTGGTTTGGTTTGGTTCACCTCACCTTTAATAAGAGATACTGAGAGTGGGAGGTGAAACTGTGTCCAAGGCCACTGCTAAAACCCCAAGGTGGTGTGAGGAAAATGTGAGTTTGGGAGCATTTAGATAAGTTTAAATTTAAAGTGTTTAAAAAACACTACTGAAAGGGTAAGAGCTGGCTGATGTAATCCCTGAGCTGCTGCAGTTACTTAACTCATGGAGGATATGTGTAATACTGTTCCACTGAGAAGAGTAATTGTAGTGTCTGTCTGTACAGGCATCAAGGGTGAGGGGGAAGTGGAAATGAGCTGTTGTAGACTCAGTTATTTATCTTTGATTATTTGTTCAAGTATTTTTCCTGGGAATTAAACACTCCTAAAGCAGTAGAGGATGACAAAGAAATAAGCAGTAGCCCATGTGAGTTTACTTTTGAGATTAAACCATGTTAGACTAATGCAATTTCTGTCTTCAGAATGCTAACAGAAGAGGAGCAGTTGGTCTCTGATAGCTTGACTCTGTGATAGAAACTGTCAAAACTTCATTCTTGTTAAAGAATTTCTGGAGGAATTTACTGTGGGTTAGTGCTAAACTTCTTCAAAAACATTGTTTTCTCTAGAAATGGACTCATAAGATGGTGTTCTGGTGTAGGGGCATGGGGGTTTTTTGTATATATGTGAAGGATTTATATATTTTAATGGACGACAAGAATCAATGTTGTTATAAAATTGTAAAATTAGAGAATACCAAGAAACTATCACAGAATGATTGAATTCTGCTCTTAGAAAAGTTGGGGGTTTTTTTAAATAGAGCCAGTTTTCGGATTGGGGCTGAGGTTTGTGTGGCAAAAGAGCCCCACAACACAGTTCCTTGCTTCAAACATAGCAAGGCTTCTTTAAAGTAATTTCTGCCTACTGGCTTATGGGAGCAGTTGGAGAAGGCCAGAAGGACCAAATGCTTCTCCCTGAGGATTGATTCAGTAAACCTTAAAGAGCTTTGTAGTTCTTAGTATGGGGTTGTGTGACTGCATCACATATGTGAGAAGTCATCTCTGCAACTTAAATGAAGTAATCTTTCCAGCCAATGTTGATGTAGAGTCCAGTTTTGAAGATGGAATTAATTAAAAATAAAAAAGGAAAAAAGAAGGTAACATGAACCCACTGGAGGGAGTCTGGAGGAGGAGAGCAGTAAGAATATCTGGGTGACTGGAGGACTGACTGAATAAGCTGGGTGCTGTTATTTTACCTTCAAAGAAGAGAAAGAGGTAGTGGAGACATGAGAAAATGAGGGTTAGTCTATGTGTATGAGATACATGTGTTTTCCACAATGTCTTTGCTTGGTTGGTAAGGTACTGTTGCATTGGAATACGTTATCTGGAAAAGTTGTGTATGATTTTAAGAACAGGTAATGAAAGCAGCTGTGACAGAAATGTGATGGGTATTAACATGGCACAGGGGTGATGACGATGAAGGTGGCTTTGAGGTGATTTTTTTAGCCTTTGACTGGATATAGGAGATGGCTATTGTGATGCAACAGGATGTGTAAAATTCAGGGAGAAAGCGGTACCGAGAATTCATTTTCTCACTACCTCTACACTTACTTCTCATTGACAACAAGGATCCAGAAGATATCAAAACATTATGCCTCTCTCTCTGTTTTTTTTCCCTTTTTCACCTGCATGGAGTAGATGAGCAAGACTGGTAACTTCACAATGCTGTGGCTGTTGAACAGTAGCTAGAACTCTGTTAGAAGGTAATAATATGAAAAAATGACTGTGGGCATGCCTATACCCACCCTGGCTCTTCAAGAGCAAATCCTAGAACAGGGAGTGCTAGGAAATGTGGTGTGAAGTTGCCTAGATTAGCTTCAAAAACAGTTTTGTCATATTTGTGTGGCATTGCATCCAAGCCACTGTGGTTTTACTGCTCCCAGGCCTGTGCTAGTCTGCTCTCTGCCATGCAGACTTAATCAGCTTGTGTTAGTGAAAATTTGGAAAACTCTTTCATGTAATCCACTGTATGTTGTAAACAACCCTCTATTGTGCTGCCCTTGTAGCCTGTGTTTATTTGAGTACACTAATTCTATTCCTTTAATTAATTGTCCAGTACCAGCCCAAATCAGAGGTAGCTCTGTGCTGTATGAGATTTCTTGTTCAAATGACAGGGATAACAACAGTGACATTAAACAATGGTTTTAATTTCAGTTGCATGCTATTGGGCAAAGCTGTGAATAGCAGAAGAAAAACAAAGATTTGAGGAAGTCCTGCAGTCAACTGGTCTTTAAATCAAAAATAAATAGGCACATTTTTATGTAAAATTAACAGTTTAGGAGACTTTTGGTTTGTTATTCACAGAGGGAAATTTCCTGGGATGTATCACTTCTAGGGCATTCTTTCTCTTAATTCATGCATGTATGAAACAGGGACATAGTTCCCTCTTAATATTTTACAGTCCATCTGTTGTTTTTGAATGCCATATATTGCTACTGGGAGTGTTTGTATTGATTCATATATCTGTGGACCGTGGTTACTGGGATTATTTTCTTGGCCTTTCACATGAAGTGGAAAGATAAGGAAAGCAATTTGAATTTCCCAAACCACAAAACTATGCATCTTTCATAATATCTAGCCTGGGTAATGGTGTTGGTTAAGATGCATGGGATGTAATACAGTCTCCAAGGACAACTTTCATCTCAAATAAAATGCAGTATAATCTTGAGCTCAAAATTAATTGTATTTTAGAAAAAAAAAAAAGAGAGAAAATTTACAAGCCCTTGAAAAGGCTTTTGCCATTCTTAGGATGGTCCTGGCAGCCTGCTTGTTAAAAGAAAGTTTGACATTCTGCTTTGCTGTGGGCTGAAGAAATGTTGAAAATGCCTGTCTGTTAGGATTTGATGATATCAAGGTATAAAGTAGAGCATCTTAATTAATGAATTCATTAATTGATTATTTTTATGTTCTAAAGCTTTTTAATATACACACCTTATCACACTCATTTTAGGACAGAATTTCAGGCTATTCAAGTAATGTAAGCTGAGATATATTTTTTTCTGATATTCCTGTCATTATGAATAATACTATTAATATGAATAAGCCAGAAAATACTATATAAAAACTAATATCAATCATATGAATCAGAAAATATTGCATAAAATATAACATTTTAATATCTGGTTCAAAATTTTTGAGCAACTGCTCCACCATTTCATGTTTTCCTCATCTGTCTCAGTTTTTAGAAATCAGAAGGCAGAACCTTTTGTGTTTTCTCTCTGTCCCTCTGTTCCCTCCTCCCTGTCCAGGATACAGAATGCAGATGTGTGGGGTTTTTTTACGTGGTGTGTAGTGTTGCCTGCTTTCTTTTAGAAAGCTGTGTATTTGATGCAAAAGCAAAATATTTGCTCTTCCAAAAATGTGTTACGTAAGGCAAGACTGTGCTTGGCAGTAATGTTTTTTCAGTGCCTAGAAAGAGATCCCAGTGTCAGTGTTCTCTGGAGATAACAATGTATTATTTTCTACCTGGCAGTACTGAACTGGTGATACTGTGTGATGAATATGATTCTCCTGGGCCACAAGTACAGAAGCTCTCTGTTTAATTATAACTGTGCTTCTTTAATTTAATTACAGCTTTTTTTAATTAAAAAAACTTGATTCAAAATTGTAATGTGTTAAATTATTCAGACTCTTGTTATTTCATATACTAGACTGAGTCTTCTTTTGCCATCTAACCTAAGGTGCCTGCTGGTGTTTTTTTGGTTTTATGGGGTTTTTTTGGTTTGTTTTTCTTTTTCCAGATGCTTTGGGAAGCTAAAGGCATAAGGACAGGAAATTTATCAGAGCTTGGTGCTAAGGTTTCAGATCCAGATTTTTTTACGTATGTGTGACCAGAGAATTGTTCCATGTTCCAAGTGCTTTCTCTTTAAAACCTGCACACTAATTGCATATCATAGAGAAATCTTTTGTAAAATACAAAAGAACTTTTGTAGACTACAGAAGAACAGACCTTTGTGATTTTCTATACTGCCTCAGTAGTAGTAACAAAGATTCAGTGAGTCAGTCTTGCAGTACTTTGAAGTTGAAACACTGAATATGTTAGGATAATATGGCCCGACTCTTAAATATGTGTAGACTTTGACTCTGGGTAGGGGCTATTTCTCCTTTTTTTTTTTTTTTCCCTCTTCCTCTTTTGTGTTCCCTGTGATGGACTATTTCTTATGTAGCTAAAAGGAAAGAAAAATTCTGGGTTGATCAACTTGTAAATCTCAATTATGAGATTGTCATTTAGACTATACCTATTTCATTATGTGTATGACAGCAGTTTTTAAGCTATGCTTCAAATTAAAGAAGATAAATCCAAGGGAGAAAATTATTATTTAAGCTAATGGACGGCTTGGTCAAGAACACAATTATAGGCTCCACTTAAAAATTTACACAGTTAAGTGATAGAGCAAAGCAAAAATGGAAAGACTGTATTTAAATCAAACTAATTCCAAATCAAACTTGGAATGTTATTTTTATGACCAGGTGCAATGGATGTAGGAAGCAGACCAGGAGAGGTGTAGGTGTTAATTACAAATTATGGAGTAATCTCCTCCCCTTAGAGTCCCCACTCAGAATTATTTTGAATAATAAGAAACTATATTAAAAATATCATGGTTTAGTAAGCTAGTGTTTTGTGAGCAGTATTTTACTACTTCAGTGATGCTACACACATCCTCAGGCTGTGGAAGCCAGCTAGCAGTAACAAAGGCCACATGGAATGTCAGCAGAGGAAAGCATATGGAGGAGTTTTTGCGAATCTCTTAAGGATTTTTGTCTCTAGAGAACTGTGCAATGTAATACCTTTCTGAACTGGGATCAAAGTAGGAAAAGACCAACAAACTTTTTTCCTCGTGGAATTTAAAAAAAAAAAAATCCCAAATCCCCACATGCTATTTAAAGGATACTTTAACAAAAAAAGTCCTAACCCTTAGCTCATAACATTTTCTGGGTTTGTCTGGTTCCATGTTAGTGTTAGGTATTTATTTTCTTTTGTTATTTAGAGTCACAGACTGGAGTACAATTCTATTAAGGGCAGGAAATATTTTAGAGATTTCACTTGGAAATTGGCTAGTTTTTCGGACTACCTCTTTGTTTTAATAGAGGCAGAAAATGATGTTAAAAGACAGGATGTTATGAGATTTCTAGTTGTCTCTGTGGAGAAATCTGATGTAATTGTCCCTACAATTCAGGAACATAAAATGACAAGGATCATCTACCCTAGCCTGTATGAAACCATGTTATATTTGTGACCTATGAACTTGTAGTGTCTTCCCATAAGATCTTAATTTTCGTATGTTTTGTTCATGCTACTTTGATGAGAAAGCTGTTTAAGAACCTGCTTTAAATGATGAGTTCTTGGCCAAAAATTAGTATGTATAAAAAAAATTAGTTTGTCCCTTGATGTATATACTTTTTTAACTTTTGCATGATTCTTTTCAGCATACTGAAAACTTTCAGAATTTTACCTCCTTGCTTATAAGAGAGAAAAACTGACAGCCTCCCTATTTTGAATTTGTGTAGTCTGGAGGAATTTCTGTCAGACAGGTTAGCAGGATGTCTGTAAAATCAATTTTGAATGCTAAGCACTGTGTAAATGAACAGACACCCTTTTCATACTTGCATTTTTCTGTATGTGGGCAGTCTTGTTGCATGTCAAATGTAGATTTAATATGAATCACTTCAGTGTTGACAGAAAGGTGTGGATTCCTCCTCCTCCTTTGCATGTGTTTAGCTTGTTTAACAAGATGTTGTTATGATGCATTTCTTGTCTGAAAAGTGAGTTTTGTAATCAGCTTTTTGGCGGTGTAGGCAGGTTTAGTATTCAGCGTAATACCACTTTTTTTTTACTTTTGTGTTTTATTATTTATTTTTTCCCCCAGTGGTTACTTTTTAACCAGAACAGTTTTTTAACTGCCCCAAACGTGTTCAATGTGTGATGCATGAACGTTTTTGAGGTGCAGCATGGATGCAAATGTTTTTGAGTTGCAGCAGTGAACAGAAGGCAGTAAGGAAGGAAAGTGTGGATTGCTTCTGCGGTGGTGTGGGCTCATAGCTGATGATGTCCTTGGTGTTTTCAAGGGCTTCTTACTAAGGTATTGCTGAAAGGCCTGAAAGCCCTGACCTTGTCTGTGTGGGCCTGTCTGGTGCTGTGAAATACACTCTGTAACTGCTTTTCTTTTGTATTAGAGATTTTATCATCTTGTTCTAAGATGGTTTTGGGTCATCTTCCCCTCTCCCCCCCCAATTTCATTTAGGTGTTGGGCAGTTACTTTCTAATAATAGAGAATGATAATTTTTACTTTTCTACTTTCTCTGCCTTTTCTTGTCTGTAGTGGAAAGCTGAATGCTGCTGAAAGGTGTCAGCTGAAGAAACTTAAGTTCTAGATTGTTCGCAAATGGAAGAGCTGCCAGAGCAAGTTTTTCCTTGCTGACCTGTTGACATGCTTTAATTGCAGGTAAGAGAAGTGTGTGTATGTGTGTTAGTTCAGAACAGAAGTCTGTTTGCTGAACCATGAGCTTTCTATGTGCAATGCTGGGTGTCAGGTCAGTTTTTGTGTTATGGACACCTGTCTTCCGAAAAGTGGGCTTGAGACTTCAGTCTTATTTAAAATGTCAGAGTCTCCAGTAGCACTGGGTTGCATTTAGACAACGTGGACTCTGGAGCATCCTGTCAGTGTTTGGTGTTTCAGTTCTGGTCGTGTTCCCGCCTGTACAGCTGGACGACTGTGTAATATTCCTGTGACAACCACAGTAATTGCTTACATGGGAAATGAATGTACAGCAATTATCAAATGCACTTCAGCTGTCCCTTAGTGCCCTGTGACTTCTGGAGAACAATATTATGTGACCTATATACCCTGTAAGTCAGTGACAGATCACCAGTGGCATACTGATGAGAACCTGACAGCCTGTATAGCAGGATTTTCTTGAGTTGGCACGACTCTCTGCTTGGGTTTTGTTTGTTTGTTTGTTTGGGGTTTTTGGTTTTTTTTTGATTTTTTTTTTGTTCCGAATATTTCCATGTTTGGAGTATGGGGTATGAAATAGTTGAAATGCCTGTCAGATGAAGAATGGATGTTTTCTATTTTAATTATGACTCTTAACAGTCACAATGTAAAATACAAAAAGAGTTGAAGGAGGAAACACTTGTCTTCTCCATCTGAGTTTAAAAACTGAGCACAAAAACTTTAGAAAACCTTTTTCAACAAAAACTGAAGAAGGGATAGAGGCTCCTAGACTTTATTTTGTCATTGGATCATCTTACTTCATGTTACTCTACAGTGAAACTAGTCAGCTGACAGATGAAAATTCAGGTGTTTTTCCTGACCTGATCTACAAGCATGAGTATCATTTGATGCAACATTGTACATGTGCTTTGTTTTTATTAGATAAGCTGTTTTACAAGGTGAAAAGGGCTGAATACTTATGAGTCACTTATGAGGGGCTGATGAAATGGCATGCAGGGGGGTGTGGTCTTCATAGCCTGACTTGGCATCATTTGGGGAGGAGATGTGAGTGTTAATTGCAAGATTGTCATAAGGAAGTTCTGTGCAGAAGAGAAGCCCAAGCTAGCTAGGGAGGGAGCCTGATGTGTGGGTGTGAAATGAGGCTGGGATTAGTACAGACAAGCTTGAAATCATAGAAAATCTGACGGTGTGTTCAGTTTCCAGAGTTATGTTTGTTGTATCAGGTAAAACATTCATACCAGTCAAACAACATTAGAAAGGGGAACAAATATGAAATGAGACTTTACAAGAACCACTAGTTCCTGGTTTTTATATATCCAGGTTTTCTTTGAAATTGATTAGAAAAAATATGAATAGCTGGTAGATATTAACTAAGTACTAACTATCTGGTAAACTCCTGTACTTCGTTTGTTATTTTTAAAATGCCAAACACTTTATGAAAATGAACACCATTTTTCAGAAGCCTTTCATGTATCATGTGTCTGGTCTTATCCTCCCCTGAAATGATACATACTCATGCTTCCACCTCTTTTTTTGATGCAGTTTGTTGCAATTCTTGAAGTTGATGGGAGACTTTTGTCAAGTTGGAGTGAGGATATTATTCTTCTCATCCTAACCTGTGCTGCTCTGTAACGATTAGGGAGGCATCTGGTTTCTCTTTAACAGCTTGTACAAGTTCCCAAAGTATCATATCAAAGTATCTTCAGGAAACTGAGGGGCTCTAGACACGCTGATGCTTGGCAAGTTAAGTATTTAGTATGTTATTGTTTCCACACTCTGAAGGAATTAATTGCCAGCTCTGACAGTTTTGTAAACCTGTTTTATTAAATACAAATATTAAAATGCTTCTGAATGTCAAGCCTTCTCTTAAAAGCTCTGTTAGCAGGGTGTTTGTCCAGAAGAACTACATATTCCCAAGACTGATGGCACCATATCCAAAATTTTATGAGTATCACCTTTTACTTATATTGAGCTACAGCTACTCCGTGGTTCTCTGGCTGTGTGCAAACAGCTTAGGTTGCTGAAGTGACTATTTCTCAATCAATCGCTGTAGGTGAGAGTTCTTCAGATGATTTGTAGCATTAGAACTTAATATCTTGCACAATAAAGACAAGTCTATTTCTTTCTCCTGTGAGAAAACGAAAGAACAACAGCTATTGGTTTAAACCAGAGTCCAGTCTCATTCTATAACTTCATTTATAGCAGTGTACAGCTTTCAGTTAGCTGTTTCTTCTTTCCTTGACTTAAAATCTAGCTATGCTGCTGGAAAAACAATACAGTGACTGATGGAGGAAGTGACCTGAACCAACACAGTGATGTGAAGTCTTTCTCTAGTTCTCATTTGTTCCTATTCCATGTTAGTTTAACTCGTCAACTGTACTAGTACGTTTGAGTTCCCCTTAGTTTAGCTAACAGTAATAATGAAGAACAAGTTCTACTTTCTTAGTGTAAGAGCTTTGGTATCTAGTCTAAGATTGTTAAGTATCTGTGATTTTCAACTCTAGTCCCAACTGGTATTAAAGCCTTAACATTTTTTATCAAAAAATATTAATACATCTGAAACTAGTGTATTCTAATAAATTTTTGTTTTCAGTTAAACTTTTCTAAGTAAAGCTTTCATAGATTCAGGATGGAATTTCAAAATGAAAGAAGACAGTAAGTGGATAAAATTACATTAGTTATATGCAGTATCTTAGGATTGTGCTTCCTTTCAACTGTATTCTTCCTGTGTTGTGATGTGGGGCTTTTTTGGTTTGTTGTTTTTTGTTTTCTTTTTTTTTTCTGGTGGCAGTTTGTAGGGTTTTGAATTTGTTCTGATTTAAAAAAAAAAGTAGAAAAATTGTGAAGACTCAGACTTGTGGGGAGGAAAGTGTCTTTTCCGTTCAACAGTGAGTTTGATCTTAGGAGTAATCCAGTAAAAACTTGGTTACCGTCAGTTATCTGAAATGAATATTATAGAGGAAGATACTGCTCTACTGATGTAGGTAATTTTTAAACTGCCTTGAGCTTCACAAAATATTAATATAAATCATGTAATAGCTATTTTCTATTAATATTTTACTCTTTCATAGGGTTCCTCAGGCCGGTTACAGGCTACTTCTCATGGCCTTCTTTAGGAGTCAGTGATGTTCTATAAATAATTTAAACGGTTCTTATTTCTAATCTTTCATCACTATATACTAGCATACAAATTTGCTCTCACTATAATGCTGAGGGAGAGGTCTGTAAGGGACACATCTGCCTGGCTGTTTGCAGAAGTATAAAGATGTATACTTTGCTTTCATATGCATAAGACTCTTGCTCTTTCTCAGCTCAAGATAAACAAGGAAAAAGCTTTTGTGTGTATCACATCATGTGATGTATTCATTGCAAAGTTTCAGGGTATGTCATAAAGAATGTTTAGTTTGACATCTTGACTTACTTGTCATTGCTTGTGTCTTGAGTTCAATTAGGTAAGTGCATATTTTGCCCTGAAGAATGAAGCACAGTGCAAGGAAGTGTCTAATGGCAGGTAAAGGCCACTGGCATGAGGATATAGAAAAATATGACAGGTTCTCTGGTAATAGTGACAACTGTTTTTCTAAACTTTGGTCTTATTGAAATAAAAATAGCAAGTAGCTATTGTTCTAAAATTGGCTACACATCAGTACTGAATCAGTGTAAACTGTGCTTGCTAGTAGACATATAAAACCTAAAGGAATTTGTAACCATTCTTAATGAAGGCAATTTGGTAAGTTTGGTGTTAGAAATTAAGAGATTTTATGATAGACTTAAAAAAAACCACAAAAAGCAAACCAGAAAAAAGGTGATTATGTTTTTCATACTAAAACTGATCATTATCAACATAACAGTTTTATGTTTGCTTTGGAGGAAAAAACCACCATTGTGATGGCAGTTAACTTAGAAGGAAAAAATCCTGTTAATACAAAATAAAATTGTAGAACAAAGTCTCGAAGGATCAAATTCTCAGTTGACATGTTTTGCTGTGCATCATTGTTCTTTACATCCCAACGTTTTTTAAAACAAAAAGCATTTTAGGGTAAAGCTAGTGTGGATTAATTAAATTGTTTATTATAATTTTCAAAATATAAACTTGGAATAAATGGAAGAGAAGAAGAGTAAGGTATACTGTTAATATATAGACCTGCAAGAACTGGTTGAATCGGAGTGCTGAATTTTCATTGGATTTTTGTTTTTGCAGTGCTAAAATCTGTTGGGCTGAACAGAAATATGTCATAGAAACCTCTATGTAGCTGTTGTCAAACAAGGTTCTTGTTCATCAGACAAGCAGTGGAAATAATGAAGTTCAATGCATTTGTTGTATATGGAGCAGTGGTGATTGCTGAGGGTTTTCAAGCTGAGCTGTCCTCACAGTAGGATTTGATGGAAGAGAAGGAGGCAGGAGAATATGTGCATAGTCCAAGCGTGTGGTGGTGTCTCTGGCCTTGTGCAGTCCATGGGCTTATTTAATAGTCTTTCCATTCCGTCAATTCAGTGGGCTTTGTCTTTTTCTTTTAAAATAGTTTTAAAAATCATGTATGCCTTTGGTAACTGTCATGGCCTGTAACAATGAATTCTGTAATTTGTCACAAATTAACACGTACAGGAACAGAGAGGGGAAGAAGAGTTATCCAGAGGGAGGAGAATGCAGGATCTAAGTTCTGGACGTCTAAGTCATCTATCATATATTAATGTTAATCTTTTTAAAGACTCTCTCTGTGTTTATTGAATGTTTCAGAGCTATGAATGTACGTTGTAATTAATCTCTCTGGTTTCCTGAGAATTTTTTAAAACTCTGATTTGCTACAAATAGAATTGAATTATAATGAAAAAATAATCTGTCACCTACTTCAAGGGTACTGTTGGGATTTTTAAAGCAGTGCTTGTGGACTTTGTTTCATATTAAGTTCAATGTTGTAAAATGTAAATTGAATATTTCTGATGTAAGTTTTTTAAAACAAAGATTTGTACCCTGTAAGTGTCACATTATTGAGAAGGAATTTTGGATAAACTTTTCTGCTACCCAGATTAGATTAATGGGATTTTTCTAGCAGTGCTTGGGGTTTAAAGTGAAGAAATTGGCTGGGTAGTAAAGTAACTGATCCCATTGCCATGTGCATGCTCAAGTCTGCGAAATGCAAGCTAAGCAGAATACTTGTATTGTCCTACTTTGTGGCTCTCTTAACTAAAATAAACTGTGCCTGAACCAAGAAAAGGTGGAAGTGATTATATTAATATAATGCTTTCCTGAAAGGCACAGGTTACCGAAACTAACATGTAGTTTGCAAAATGATTTATCGTAGTATTCTTTTTATGTCCATTGAATTTAAGTTTCCCCTTTCTTCCAGTGAAGTGCTACAGTGTATTGTATACTCAGGCTGTTTTGTTGTAGGTTTTTCTATGTATTGCAGAGGTGTGCAGCTGACTAAGTCTCAGGTTTTGAAAAAAAAATTTTTTTTTAAGCTTGCACAGAAACTGCTTTATGAAACACAATGGAGGGTTTTGCCTCTCTTCTAGTAGGAACCTTATATTCAAGAGGAAGGGAAAATATTTCCCTGGGTGTGTGACAGTATGTAAATGTCTTTTGGTTGAATCTTTTGCTGAAGGGAAAATCTTTGGTGACTGCCCTACCACAGAAGGAGGCTAATCTGAAACCATACTGCAACCTTGACCGAAAGTCAGTGTTCTAGATAAAATTACTGATTGGCATTACTCTGAGATTTACTTTACTAGCTTCAATATTTTGCTTCAGTGAAGAGCTGTTGGTGTTTGTCAGTTTAATCACTGTAACAATTAAAATCTGATTGCTTTCTGAAGCAGTTTGGGATCCTTCAGATATAAAAAGGGATACTAGAAAATAACTTGGTCTAAGTACCACTTAATATTGATTTTCTTCAGCAGCATTTCTCTCACTTCAAAGCTGTTGTTCACACTTAATGGCTACCCAGTTATACTGAGAAGACAGGTAACAACATCGTTAGAAAAACTCCACCCCACAACTCTGTATCAGGATGTTGATATTTAATCATTCCTAGTTTTGCTGCTTGTTTTTATGTCCTAATGAGCTTTGCTTGGGTTGAGAGTTTGTTCTTCCTGTGCTGAAATTACTTTGCAGATCTCTAAAATGTTGCAGATTCTTAAGGGGCTTGTGCAAAATATACTTTCTACACACCAGCAACAGAGTATTACTGTTGTAGGATGTGCTGGAGAGGAGCCTTCCTTTCAGCCTCATGACAGAACTGTTCAGGAATACCCGTGAGCAACCTGGTGCATTTGAAGACACAGGTAATGAAGCTTTTACATGTGAATTCAGTAACTTTAACATTTAACTTGCAGTACAGTCTAGAAAGATCTAATTACTTATCTTCTAATTTAAAAAACAGACTCATAAAGCATTCTGGCAGTAATCTCATTCTATGGGTGATTCTAGTGAGTAAGTAGGCTACCATACAATACTGGGAAAAAATGTGTGGACTGATATTTCACTGCTTTGAAAATGTCATAGTATCTTCAGTGAATGTAAGAGTACATTAAAAAGCTGGAGCCTCATCAATTTATGAAGGATTATAAATTATGATCACCGATGAGGGGGACTTGATAACCAAGGAAATTCCAACTCCTAATGTAAGTCATGACATGGAGAAAAAAACTTATAAAAGCCAAAGCAATTGGAATATTTCTCTTCTGAAAACAGCTTAGAAACTTCTGCATAACTTTTTGCTATTTATGAATGGCAAGATAAACTTTATTTTGCTGTTAAGGAAGTAATGGTAGGTTTCATCCTAGAGGAGGTCAAAAAGTATTATGCCTGAGAGGAACAACTTGCTTTCCTGCTTCTCTCCTTATTTTAAGGCTGTAACATTATCTCTGTTTTCCAAACTGTCAACTGTACAGCAAAGTACCTTTTAAGGAGGGAACTAACATCTTTTTACTTGTGCCATGGTAGATGCATTTTGGAATCGGTTCCCTCCATACCAAGTATCGTTGAGGGTGGGATAGAATAGATGAGAAATTGCTATATCTGCTGTTACTTTTCTTTGTGGGCAAGTAGAGCCAGGCACAGTCCTACTTTTAGCTGCTGGGATGGGTGAGATGCAAACAAATCTGCTGGCCTCCAAGGGTCATATTCAGCTTGGAATTTGCTAAATGCAGAGTTGAAGGCTTAATTTTGGAAAAATAAAACAGGAAGGCAATCTTTGAGAAACAGAATTCTTTCAGTTCCAGAGAAAAGGATGTGAAAAGTTTACTTTAAGAAAATCAGAAATTTTTATTAATTTGTTTGCAAAAAGAGATTCATTTTTGGGAATGTTTTGAGTCGTGATCGTGTTCAGTAGAGCTTTTTGTCCAGTTCTGCAAGCATTTTGTGTTATATTTCCTTGCATCTCCTTTGTCAGTTTGTGTCCCTTACCAGGGGCACAGTCGCTACCAGGCCAGGGAATATTTTTCTTGCATTCAGTTTGAATGTGTTTGCTGCTAGTGAGTTTGAATTGTTCTGATATTATTACAGAAGAACTAATATATCATCAATTACTGGCTGTTAATCTTCAGAATTTGACTTACTGGCTCTAAATAAGCAGTTATGGTAATAAAAATTGGGGAATAATTCTAGGAGCAGCGGGGCTGATAGTCCCTGTACAAGGTGGAAGCTGCACGGCACCCTCAGCCTCTGTTCCCATGTTGCAGTGTTGGGGGCTTTCTACCTTCTGTTTTAGTCTTGCTAAACTGATTTGATTTGTGAACTGAACAGAAAGTACAGAATAAATGTGCTAGGGATGTGGAACAAGGGATAGGGCATCATTCTCTTGGGAACTGGGAACTGTTCTGCTGGTTCACCACATCTTTTGGAGCAACGCTTTTAGTAAAAAACTTACCAGGAGCTCTCTAGGCAACTGTTTTGTCCTAGAAGGATAGAACTAAAATTAAGATGAATTGCTAATCTCTGAGTATTAAAATTCATAGCCTAGAAAGCTTTGTTGTCTCTTAAAATTTAAGACTGTGACTGGATTCTGTTTTCCTTTCATTGGCAAATCTACCTTAATTTCACTGAAAGTCAACCTAGCAGGCAGCTGGAGAGAAAAATTCAGGCTGTTTAATGAGGCACTGTTGAAGAAATCCAGTGAGACAAACTAAGATGAATGAACATGTGGGAAGCAACTGCCGTCAAAGAGAATAATATGCTGCATTTTGAGAAATATAAACAAGTAGGAGAGTGGTAATAAAGTGCTTGCACAGAGCAAGCCAATTGCCTAGAGCTGGGTACTCAACAGTAGTTAATCTGGGAGATGAAGCTATTGTCCCATTGCACTGCTTTCTTAAAAGAAACGAGAAGAACTGGTCTGGCACTTTTGAAAGGCAGGGCAGCATCTGAATCAGTATCATGAATGACCCTGTTCAGAAATTGTTGCTTTTCCTGAAACTGGAGGAGGGGGAGAACCAAAACAGAACAAAAAACCCTCAACCAAACAACTGAAAAACCACCCCAAACAAACAAACCTCAACAAAAGCCAAAAGTATACTGAAACCAACAAACCCTGAGCAGAGTTACTGATTCTCTTTTATGACCACTTTGTTTTTTTCTTTTTTAATGGAAATTTTTTGGTTTTCTGCATGATTATCTTACAAATACATACTCCAGAAAAACATTTGAACTGATATGGGGCAGTGTATCTTACATCTGTGTCTTCTGAAATGCAAAGTGGGGCGATCATGTAGGTGCATCTGTGTTTTTAAAAGTATTTGTATTGACTAGCATGTTACTAATAATAGGACAGTGTACTCTGTCAGCATGTTTCATTTACCATGTCACTATTAACTTCCAAAAAGTTCTTAAGTGTTCTAAAACATTATGGGCTTTGAATCTAATTGCGACAAGCCTGGTGCTGGGTACTTCTGGAGGAGGACATAGGCCCCCAACACTCTTCTCTCCTATCAAATCAGAGAATTTGTGCTGAGTGATTTTTTTTTTACATCTTTCTTTTTAAACCTGTATGGTATGCCATCTTAGTTTAGCCTCTTAATAAAATGTGCTGTAGTAGCATACAAAAGCAGCAAACATCTCATGATGGAGACTAATTGTCTTTAAATTATCTGTAGGGGAGTGGTTGGAACAAATGATCCCTGCAAATGGGATTCCCACTTCCCTAAGTGCTGAGTGAGATGATGCCACAAGCTTCCCTCCCCTCAGCATGCTCACAGCCTGAACAGTTATTTGTGCAGGTGACCAGGTGACAGCTTCTGCACCTCCAAAGTGCAGCCCAGGTGGATATTAAGCATTTTATACAAAGAGTCGCCCAGTCTGTGATCTTCCAATCACCCTTTTGGAAGGGGTCAGTGTGTACATTTCCCATCTCCTAGACTGTTTAAGCAAGCATCCCTTAGAGGCTTAAGTGTTAAGAAGTTTTTAAAGACCTCTTTTTGTTTAGAGTCAGGAGAGCAGCTGTTAGGTAAACGCACATCTGTTGTGGTTAAATTTTTTATTTGCCACGAGTTTGACTCTGCATCATTCCCTGACCCTGACTCCTGCTCAGTTAATAGCAGGAGGGTATTCCCAGAAGAGGAATCTGTCCCTGGAGATGTACTGTGTTTGTTTGTGGAATATAGAAAATTATTTTCTTGCTCATATGCTTATCTTTATACTCAAAGTGCTGTTTAAGCTGCTTGTACTCTTGAGTATCACTATTTTTTATCTATCACCATTCTCTTTCCATTCATCTATCACCATTCTATTTCCACTCATTTATCACCATCTATCTTCATGATGCATAGCATGGATAGATGGCAAAAAGATTGAAAATGTATCTTGGGTTTATAGAAAGAAGACATTTTTTTTCCAGTGTGATAAAAATGCCTCTGACTTGCTATGCTTTTACTAAGATCTCTGTGTATTTCAATTTTTATTTTGGTTTCTTGTTTATTAATTTTGGCGAGAAAATCACTCACAGCTCATCCCATCTGTACCTGGGATTCAAGGACTTACGCACTTTACTTTTCATTAAACTGCATACATGATTTTGACTTACGGATGATAGAAAATGAAAGGTGAAATGAAATGGCTACAGAGTTTTTAGAACTGAATAATTCCTCAACCAAGTTATGCAGTTACTTCAAGTGAAAAATTAACAACCTACTGTGCTTGGCATTTTAATAATGCGTAGTAAGCTGGGCCTGTGTCTGGGGGTTTTGTTTGTTTATTTGCTTTCTATTCTGTTGGAAGTTGGGGGGGGGGGTTTTGTGTGTGTTTTGACACATAAAGAATCGAGGACATAAATGGCATAAGGTTTATTTAATGCATATGTAATCGTTCATTTTTTTTAATGGCAAGATTCTGCATCTGAAACTGTAATTTTTATGTTCAAGGTGTAGATATTGAGGACTTGATATGCTTTAGGTAAGGCACCTGTGGGGTTTGAACATGAATTTAGAAATACCTTATGAGTAAGTCTGCCTCTGTATGAAGTATGCAGCAGCTCGACTCCTAACAGCAACATATATTGACTTGTATATGTATTGCCATGTGTGTATTTTGTGCTTGTATATGTATCTTTTGGTTTCCATTCTTGTTTTTCTTTATTTCTTTCCATCACTTTTTGCCTGGAAAACAAAAAAGCTTGGTTTTGTTTCCTTCAGTTCTGCTATTTCCATCTCGCTCCATTTACTCTGTTCTGATAAACCAAAAGCTGTGCCTCAGGAATGATGCTGCAAGTGGAGGGAGAGATGACAGACACTGGTCTGTTAAGTGACCCTTGCTTACCTGCATCTATCCTTTTCCTCTGCATTTCCCTCTAATTTTTCTTCTCTCTTGCTTTGTTGTCTCATATATTTCTGTAGCTCTTCTTCCTCTACCAGCCACTGAAGATCATGGGTTGTAGTTCTAGTTCTTCTGAACTAGGCAGTGACAATAACTAAAGGATGGTAGCAGTTACTTCCCTACCTTAATTCTGCACTACTTGGAGCTCCTGCAGTAAAAGTGTCCATGAACACACACAACAGGCATTCAAATTGAGCAGTTTGACACAAAAGTATGTTTTTGTGCAAAAACAATGTACTTGTGCTTGAGATTGCCCCAATCCAGGTGCAGGACCTTGCAGTTCTTTGGATATTTAAGTTTGTTTGAAAACTGTTTTACTGGAACAAAGAAAGCTGATAGGAGTTTTGCATTATGTAAGTACTTACTGTGATAAAATGGTGTAGTAAGCTTGGTAAAATTGTGTTTAAAATAGTGTTAATAATCTAATTTTGGAGTGAAGAGGAGCTTTTGTTCTTCTGCCTTCCTGCTTGGAATGCTTGTTCCAGTCTTGCCTCAGGTTAAGTAGATTAAGTGAAAGGGAATTTGGAGTGAACAGCACAGATTTTTATTTTTTCTTCTTACGAACAGAATTAGGAGGTAGAGTCTAGGTAAAGGTTATATTTGTTAGGCAGTCTGTTCAGGTCCTCATGGATTTGTCCACCCAATTTCTGCTTGCCTTTGTTGAATCAGAGACATGGTTCTTCTGTTGGTTGAATTCTGTCATATCAAAACTTTTACAAATTCTGCATTTATTGAATTCATTTAAGACTTTTGGGTTCATGGGCATCCATCATGAGGGGACCTCTCTTATTTTAGCTAAAAAACTTTAGATAGCTGCTGCCTTACTTTATTGAGCTTCTGGTGTTATCCTATTCCAGTGCCCCTGGTGCCAGTTGTGAGTGGGGTTTTGAGACATGTGTGTTTGTGTGCAGGGAGGAGGGGGAAAAAATTGATTAGTTCTCTCTGATCTGTTTCTTTACTCACTTCTTTTGATTGTACCGATTTTTATTTTTATCATTCACACAATACCTTCAGCAATTTGGCAGGTTGTCTGTGGGAGATCAGCTGACACCAAATGACTGAATAATTAAAAGCCTTATTCTAGATATGCAGGAATTATTGTAAGAAAATTGCCCTGATCATTGGGCTGGACCCAGGAGTGGTGGTGAATGGTGTTACATCCAGTTGGTGGCTGGTCACTAGTGGGGTTCCCCAGGGTTCAGTATTAGGGCCAGCCCTGTTTAATAGCTTTATTGATAATCTGAATGAGGGAATTGAGTGCACCCTCAGTCAGTTTGCAGACGACACTAAGTCAGGCAGGAGTGTTAATTTGCTGGAGGGTAGGAAGTCTCTATAGAGGGATCTGGATGGGCTGTGACTCCATGGACCAGCAGTATGAGGTTCAACAAGGCCAAGAGCTGGGTCCTGCCCTTGGGTCACAACAACCCCAGGCATATTGCTACAGGCTTGGGAAGAACAGCTGGGAAGTGGCCCAGCAGAAAAGAATCTGGGAGTGCTGGTCAACAACCATTTAACATGAGCCAGCAGTGTGCCCAGGTAGCCAAGAAGGCCAATGGCATTCTGGCTTGAATCAGAAATAACGTGGCCAGCAGGACCAAGGCAATGGTTCTCCCCCGTACTCGGCACCAGTGAGGCTGCACCTCAAGAACTGTGTTCGATTTTGGACCCCTCATTGCAAGAAGGACATTGAGGTGGTGGAGCATGTCTAGAAAAGGGCAAAAGAACTCGTGAAGGGTCTTGAGAGTAAGTCCTATGAGCCACAGCTGAGGGAGCCGGGAGTGTTTAGCCTGGAGAAAAGGAGGCTCAGGGGTGACCTTATCACTCTCTACAACTTGCTGAAAGGAGATTGTAGCCAGGTTGGGTCCGCCTCTTCTCCCAGGCTGTTAGTGACAGGAAAAGAGGAAATGGCCTCAGGCTGTGCCCGAGAAAGTTTAGGATGGACATCAGGAAGAATTTCTTTACTAAAAGGGCGGTTAAGCATTGGAACAAGCTGCCCAGGGAGGTGGTGGAGTCACCACCCCTGGGAGTATTCAAGAAATGACTGGATGTGGCACTTGGTGTTATGTTTTATTTGACACGATGGTGTTTGGTCAAAGGTTGAACTTGATGATCTCAGAGGTCTTTTTGATTGTTATAAGTAGTTTTGAAAGTGTGGGAGAAATTCAGAGCTACAAGTAAATCATGGCTTAGAAGATAGGATCTCAGTGATGGGCAGAGTATGCCTTCCTTAATCCTGTTTGGTGTGTCTGGACTGGAAGTTTCTGTCAGAGAACATGGCAATGATACTTTTTCATTGTGGGGGCATGAGGGAAGGGGAAAAGGGCAGAGTTCGTTACTCTAGGGAGTTGTTTGAGTTGTTGTGGTATGCAAAGTGGGAAAAGACTACTCCTTTTAAAGTCCTGAGCTTGAGGCAGTAATACTAAGCTTTACCTCTTCAGTCTCCCTGCTATGTATAAAAGCAGTTGCCAGTGTGAGAGCTAACCCTAACAAAGGGCTCCATTCCCATTCTGGCTGAGAAGAGTAGAATGTGGAAATTATCTTTCTGGGTTAGTAAAAATAAAAGCAGCTCTCACTCTCCAGCTATAGCTACAGTCTTTGCTGTGTTGTTTCCCATGGATTTTGATGAGTCATCTGAACACTTAGGATGTTCTTGCTAGTTGTATTTAGCAGATACTGTAACACCTTGAAAACAAACAAAACCTCAGTATCGGCTCTTAACTCTCTTTGTATAAAGTTGTTTGGTTTTTTTGGCAAGGTGCTCCACAGATATGGGATTTTGGTACTGTGCTAGTTTGGGCTCAGGTAGAGCTTAATTTACCTGTTTATGTGTGTGATAGGTCTATTTACAACAGTCATGCAAAAGCCTTATAGGGGGTGAGATTTTGTTGTATATACTCATCTTTTATACAATAAAACCATTTTGCTTAAAGTCATATTTTAAAGATAAGTGATACTGAAATTTCATACCTTGCATTTCTTCTGAACCTGCTACTCTGTGTACTGGTTAAGAGAATTCAAATAGCAGTTACATTTGATCACTGGGAAAACCTAAAAGAAATCTTGTTTGTTGTGCAGTATGCTTTATGTCAGATTATATAATTTCATAATTTATGATGTGCAAAATGTTCATAATCCATATTGACCGTAGATGCATAATGTCAGCTCACAGTTGTATGTTGTCAGATTATCTGAACTGTGAACTAACCATGCTGCAGATCTGAAAATAGTTCAGGTGTGTTGGGAGTTGGCATGACATGGCACAGCACTACATAAAATCTGTCTTTAATGTTTCACAAGTCAGTGTGTCTCACTGCAACTAACAGCAACCAGTTTTGCCTGATAAAAACTAAACTTAAGAAACAGTTGCTGTATAGAACCATCTTGGAGACGTGTTCCTGGAATGGGAAGCACTGAGAGGCTCAGCACAGAGGTGCCCATTCTGCCTGAATTCAGTTCAGCTTCATCTGCAGTCATTATTAGCTCTTGTTCTGCTGTGTGTAAGCCGATGTCACGTTAAACTTCCTTAATATTATGTTTTGAAAAGATTTATTTTAGCATACTGTAGCACCATGCATAGCACACACAGAAACATCTGATAGGTAAAGGATTCCTGTTGGAGCCCCAAGTGGCTTGTGTTGCTGCTACTTGAATTGTTCTGTAGAAGACAGTTTGGATTCAGTGGTAGTGGTGCTGAGCCAAACCTAATGAAATTCAGCCAGTATTTCTGTGGATTGCCATTACTTTTGGGGTTCACCTACTCACTGTTGGCTTGAAAACAGAACACAGGTTTTGTGTTTAGAATTAATTGTGGTTTATGTAGCAGGGCTGACTTTTTTAGTGCTCTTAGTTATAAGCTTGGGAGGATGGGAGTTGTGAGAGAAAATTGAACCTAAGTGGATTTTAAGGTTAGTGTTTGGATACCTCTATTATTTGCTTAGTCTTTCTTATCTATAATTGTAAGGGCTTATCTCAGCCACTTTATCTGGGTGCTCAATTGTCATAGAAACATTTCAGGTATTAGTGCACATTTTAAATTATTCCAACAAACCAAGCAGATAGCCCCACTAACTCCATTGCAAATGTGTTTTAAGGTGCTGAATACTTGAAGGTGACTTCCTACTTCCAGCTTGCACTTCATCGACAAGGTGATTTGTAACATGTAAATGTAATTGATAGCTCTGGCTGGAATCTGGAGGCTTTGCATAATTCTATTCTTTGCTGCTAATTAGTCTGCTAGGCACTTGCTTCTCATACGATCCTTTATATATTGACAATCCTAAGAGCAGTATTCATCTTATGCAGATATTTCTCCACAAACAGCAGACATTCTGTTAAACTCACAATCTCAAGTGGCATACTGAGTGGAGACTCCATAGGTTCACAACCTAAGTACTTTTGGGAGATGACCTGACTTTTGTAGGCAGTAAACTTTTCGGTATTAAACTTTTTGGAGGACCAACTCAGTTCTTAAATAATTCTTAATTAAAATAACTTGCTAAAGACAAGCAGACTCTTGTTATTTAAGCAGTATTCTCTCTAGAGAACAGCCAAACACTTCAATATTTTGAAAATTGTGTCTCTCAAGGTCAAATTCCACATGAGTATCTGTTGTGGTAATCTGTTGGTTTGAGGCTGGATTTGATTGTTGCTAGTACCATGAAAATGTCTTTAAGTAGGACTTTGTGTCATTTCCATGCAAGTGAATAATAAGAGAAGGGTGTATGCCAGACTTATTTTCATAAAAATTTAGTAGAAGAAATTATTTAAAGCATTCTCTTGCATTGAAATAATGTAAATCGAGCCCATGAAGAATTAAAAAGATCAGAGAGAGCAGGAGTTGGTTAGAGCTGGGCTGGGTTAATTTTGTGCCTGGATCTTTGTGCTGCGCCTCTTAAGTGCTGTCTTTGCTACTTTGAATTCAAAGAGAGACTTCTTTTGTGCCCAATAAAAGAAGGGACTATAGCTGATAAAAATTAGGAAGAAATCCATCTGGTCACAAGAGTTGACCTGAGCTGTCCTTTGTTTTCTTGATCTGTCATTGATTCTGCCATTCCGTATGATTAGGGGAAAATATCCATAGTGCAGGAAGTGCTTGAGGTTTCCAAAAGCTTTAACTTAGGTTGAAGATAGTGGGTTACACAAACCACTTAGATCCCTGCCATCATCTGCTGCTGCTTGGAGGAGGTGGCAGACCAACACCCAAAGTATTGCACCTCTCTTCTAACTAGAAATCTGTTGACCATTGAAGAACAACAACTTTCTCAGGGTGTGCCATAGTTGTTTCTGAATATTTTATGTGCACTAGCTCTTGTAATCCCACAATGTAGAATAATATTTTGGCAATATAAGATGCAAATTAAATAAATTTAGTGACTACCCAAAAATGTAATTTGGGAAGCAACTGATGTCTCAGTTTGTTCTGACCACAGCGGATAGGCCTTATGTCCCATAAGTGAGATTATTGTTTGTGCTGCTTTGCACAGGAATGCGGATGTGGACATTTGTTTTAGATGAAAATTTTCAAGGTGTGTTCTTCTGCTACAGGCTAGAGCCTCCCTCTGTGCCTCTCTGCTTATTTTTTTCAATACTGGTGCTGTTGGTTTTTTTCATAGCAATAAATATAGCTGTCTAATGTTCAGTTTTTCAGCACATACTCTTCTCTTAATGAATGTGATCATTTACACAGTGTCACTGTAGTATTGGCATGCTAAATAATTTAGTGAGCTGTGGCAGGTAGATAACTCTGTGGTGTCTGTGTTACTATGGCAATACATTTGCTTAATGTAAATATTAGTCATTCTGACCATATGAATCTCAGGGCTTCTGACATTATTAGCTGTGTTTGGGAGGTGGGAATGTGTGTATCTAAAAGAAAAGTTGTTCTGGAAATATTAATAGTTTAAAGATTACTTTCTTTTTTCATAATTCCTTCTGCTGTGTGACTGAGCTACATAATCTATTGATTGTAATGAACAGAGCAGAACATTTCTCCCATTTCTTTATCATGGTTGTAATGCAGCTCCATTATAAAGAAATATATAACTGTATTCTGATCCTCTAAAAATTCAGCCGACTGAAATGAAAGGAAGTAGGATCTTGAAGTCCATCAACTTTGCTCTCAGTCAAAGAGTCAAATAAAAAATCAAACTTGGAAGAAAAATTCCAGGGGTATTAGACTGAGTTCCATGACTTGGAAGGGAAACTAAATGTGAGAGGCTTTTCCATTCCCTTTATGGGTACCAGCAGGTATAGAGTTACTTAAGAAACACCTGATTTGTCATAAATCAATGCATAAGCAATATGTTAATGAAGTTTGTTTCTTAAATATTTATTTAGATATTTTTTCAGCCCATTTTCATGGACCATTTCCAGGGAAAATGAACTACCTTCTGCAAAGCCTTTTCTGAAATACCAGCTTGTACCTGATTGTATGAACTATTCTTTGTCTGTTATGATCTACCAGCACCTTTGAGGCAACAAATAGAAGTGGTAAAAGAATTAAATCAGTTACCTTTTTGAAGTATGATATGGCATCACAGTTGATAGTCTGTATGAATGTTCAGTCACTTCAAGCCACGAATGTACACTGGTACTATTTGTAATATTTTATGTGCTATTTGAAACCTTTCTGTGTTTAACTGCTAAGCTTAAGATCAGTTTTGGAAAGAAGATTTGTCTGGAATGTGCCACTCTCCCTCTGTGTTTGGAATTGTCCCCAGCCTTCCTGCCAAACATCTGCAAGGTAGGAAAAGAAATCATAGTAAGCGGTGAATGAAGTCTTTAATTATTTCTAGGGTAGATTATACTGGAGGCTTCTGTGTGCTGCAGTCTGACATCGGTGCTTAGCACCTTTCTGTGTTTGGCACATCAACAGTCAAAGAAAGAAATAATTAAAAAACCCCAGGAGTAGCCAAACACAGAGTTCCGAGTTCTTTGCGTTTTACAGAATAGACTTTGCTGGTCTTCTGTAAGTGTTCTTTACTTTTCCTGTCTCTGAGATGATAAAACTTTTGCTATCAGTGCTTGCATGTAAGGCAAAGCTTTTACTGGACAAGAATACAAACTAGAGTTGTTAGTTGCCTTTCCATGGCACTGATGCTCACAAATGCTAGTCTGGAATTCAAGTTAACCTAGGAAAATTAATTATTTACCACATATCTTTTCCTGGCAAGGCTGCCTGTGGGAATACTGTGCTGCTGGCTGTCTCTTTTTTAAAAATATAATATGCTTTAGGTGCATCTGTTGATTACAGATGCAGGGAAGTATTGAAACATTTAGATTCAGAATAACCTACCAAGTATTAGCATAGTTGAAAGAGTAATTGGAGGAGCTTCTCTGATGATGCTTTTAGTAAACAAACCATACTCATAAAATGGCTTGGGAAAAGCCACATCTAGTGCAATGTATTGGAGGAAAAAGACTGCAGAGGGCACTTTACACTCTGTGGGAAGAACCTGTGTAGAGAGAGTTGCTCCTGTGAAATCAGACTGGCAGGATTTTCCCTCAGGCAAAGAGGTTTGATGGTTCTGCTTTTCCAAAGTCACAAGTATCTATTTTCAAGACAGATTTTTGGGAGGGATAAATTTGAACACTCAAAAACCACTCTGTTCCAGGTTTGGCTGATGTGTACCATAGGAACCATATGAAGAGTGTGGCAGAGGGAATGGTGGGTGTGTGTTCCTTTGACATAACTTGTGCTCTCAGTAGCTAAAAGGGTCTGGTGGAGGCTCATCTGGCAGTGAGTTTGTGGCGCTAGAGTCTACCACTGAAGTAGACTGCTCTCTCTTTGTCTTTCTCCTTTTTTTGTGTTGTGCAGCATGGACTCAGGGGTTCCAGTGAATACCTATGGATTCCTACAACCAGGGATGCGTGGGAATGCTTCACAGCAAGGCACATACTGAATCTTTTTGTTCTGAGCTGCACTGCATTTCTTTGCTTCTGCTGCTGAAACATGGCATGCCTGTATTTTAAAGCTGGGCTGAAGTAAGTGGAGTGGAGTGCATTACAAGCTGAATGTTTAAATTGGGTGATAAATTGAAAGGAACAAAAACGTGTGCCAAAAAGCAGTTGCATTTAATGTTTTACACATGATTTGCTCTGCTAGTTTCTTTTATTGTCACACTGCAAGTACCTTTTTGCTTTGCCTCACAGAAGAAAAAAAATCTAGGAGTTCTGCAATGCCTTTTTTGTGTGCATAATGAATGTCTGCTTTTGAGTATTACCTTACAAATAAAAAGCGGAGGTTTTATCTGTACTGTTTTTATGCTTTTTGTTGTAATTCTTTTTGTATATTCTACTTTTAAAAGGTAATGATGGCTGTCGAGCAGTCCTGTACCTTCCATGACTCTCTTCATGGAAGGAGAGCTGACGCCACTCTTGTCTTGAGATGGGGAGACCCCAGAGGATCTGTGCATCTCAAGCTTGTGCTTATGCAAGATTGTTTTTGGACTGACTCATGCGAGTCCTCACACTGGGTACTGTTGATCCATGGATATCTGGCACTTAATTATCCCCTGTCTTACCTTCTTTCCATTGCTGTCACAGGACAGATACGTTGTGGAGATTAAAATGGAAAGAATATTATGGCCTGTGTCCTCTTACGTTATCCTTAAAAATGATTGTTGTCCGCTTGAGGTGCTCACATAGATGCGACATCAGAAGATATAGGGTAGTGTAAGGCCTAAATTGTATTTTCAGTATTCTTTTCAGTAAATGGTGGTGTTTTTATAGTGATATTTCTAGTTTTGACAGAAGATGGTGAAAAAGGAGAGTTAAATCAAACAGATATGGTTTCCAGGCTTTTGTTGTTAATTTAAACAGTTTAGAGAGTATATGACAAGTGTAAATGTCATATATTGTAGATAAAAAAATACTTTTAATCCTTACTGTTACTACAATAAGACAGACAGACGCTGTTGAAATCATAGTAATAAGTGATATTTACCTGCCTTCTACTTTGTTAGAAGAATATGGCTTTGGGCTCTCAGAAGGGTCAGGAAAAAGTCACAGAAGGCTGGTACTTTCTTACAGCATGAACTCAAAAGGCATTTATTTCCACGTGCAGAACACTTAACTTCAGAGCTACAGTAATACTGAAAGATGTGATTCTAACATCCTGCTTGGTTATTATAGTTTAATGCCACTCAGCATTATAATTAGCTTTACTAGACATTAATAAGTGGGTTTAATATTCAAACCATGGTGTTGGAGTTAAGTGTGCCAATGAACCTTATCAGCGGAGCAAAATGTAAATTTTAACTCGTTTATCTCATTAGCTTTTAATAAGGCTGTGCTTCACAAATCATGGCTGCATCATCTGCTGATTATATCCTCTGATCTACTAAGCAAAATAGCAATCTAATAATAGCCATACATTGCATGAAATCCTCTCACTGGTGTTCTGAAACACTTCATGTGTTTTATTTATTTTTTTTTTTCATTTAGAGGGCCTTGATTGTGTCTTATCTCTTCTGCACAATGCCAAAATATAGAAATGAAGGTAAGATGAGAATTCATTACTTGTAGGCCATGGGTTTAGAAGTGTTTTGCCAAGTAGAAGTTTCCAGTAGGGGCTGCAAGTCTTAAGTGTGTAATCTGAGTGTGGTGCGTAGGGATTCTGAGATTTTTCGGGGCAGGTAAACAGCTAGACTGTCAACTGAATAATGATGACTTACTGCTTGAATAATAATCAGAGGGCTCCAGAACTCTGTGGCTCATATATTAAGGGAGAAACTGGGCTCAGTGATTTTCCTTAGGCTCATGTAAAATGGAAGAGAGCTGGAGGAGACTGTTAAGTCTCCTGGCTTGAGCTCTTGCATGCAGGCAGTTACCACTGCCGCTCATGATGATCACTGTGTGTGCCCTGCATGCTGTTCACAGCAAGTAAGAGGAAGTTAAACACATTTGAAGTAATTATTCTGCTAAGTCCAGTTTTGATACTTTTTCCCAGCAAATTGCTCATACAATCTTGTCTGAGTCCAAAGAAACTTGTTCAATCCATCTAGAAACTTTCAGGCTTTGAAGGTTTCCTAGTAAATGTTTATAAGATTCAGTGACTGGGAGTGAGCAGGGTTGGTTCTGGTGTCTGAGGCAACAAAACTCAGTCATTCCACTTGTAAGCTGATTTGGTTCAGGTTTGCTTCCATGTGATCTTTATTTTGAAAAATGTATACTAGCCTTCTCGGATTGAGTTCTTTAATGATTGCACCTCTTTCTAGAGCAACATTCCTATGTGTGGTGAGGAGTTGGACTTGAGGATCCTGATGGGTCCCTTCCAACGCAGCATATTCTATGATATAATGGTACTTCAGATATATATGCTCTAGCATAAGAGAATTTGTTTAAATGGTTGCCAGAGGTGCAAGTCGAATCTCTTTTCTTACCATACTGTGTTAAATTGAGATTTAAACCCCTTTGTAGCTGAAGGGTGTGAGATTGGACAGCTCTGTAGCACTGTTTTGTAATAGCAGTAGCTACTACCCTCATGGATACACAGAGTCTGTTGACTGACTGCTACCAGAGGTGGTACATCTACTATGCGCACAGTACAGTGTTTCATTTTTTGTGTTAATCTTGTTGTTGGTTGAGTTGGTAGATAGATACATTGTCACAGGGAAAACTCACTTTTTCCTTTGTCAGAGAAAACCATGGATCTTGGCTCCCAGTCCTGCTGATTTAGAGGATGGAGAGACATTGCCACACCACTGCTTGGAATCTAGCGGACTTGAATTTTCAAGTGTTGGCAACTTCGGGGACCACTTCTTTCCAGTTAGGTTGATCATTGTGGTATCCATAGTTGTAGACATGTGCACTTTTGGTATCAGTACTCCTGAAGAGAAGTTTTCATAGAATCATAGAATGGCTTGGGTTGGAAGGAACCTTAAAGATTATCCAGTTTCAATCCTGCCACCATGGTCAGGAACACCTTTCACTAAACCAGATTGCTCAGGGCCCCATCTAACTTGGCCTTGAACACTTCCAGGGATGGGACATCCACAACCTCTCTGGGCAACCAGTACCTCACCCCGCTCTGAGTAAAGAATTTTTTCCAACATCTAATCTAAACCTCTCCCCTTTTAGTTTAAAAACATTCCCCGTTGTTCTATGACTATCTGCTCTCCCTTTGTTTTGTAAGCCTCATTAAAGGCCACAATGCGGTCTCCCCGGAGCCTTCTTCATACTGAAGAACCCCAGCTCTCTCCACCTGTCCTTGTAGGAGAGGTGCTTCAGCCTTCAGATCATCTTTGTGATCCTCCTCTGGACCCGCTTTCGTGTTCTGAGGACTACAGAGCTGGACACAGTACTCCGGGTGGGGTCTCACAAGAGCAGGATTTTCTTCTATCCTTCATTAATTTGTCATTAGTTGCATGTATTTGGTTTAGTGCTGACTTACAGCACCATTTATTTTCATTTAGTTTTTCATCGCAGACGCTTGATTGTGTGCAAATGCTCTCATAATGTCACTGAAGGGCTCCTGAGACATTCTGTGACTCTCAGGGCTGAAGGTTTGTGTCCTTCAGAGTACAGGTATACTTGAGAACAGCAGGGATCTCACAACACTGCCTAATGGAGAGATGACATATTCTGAAACAATGGTGAAGGGCTTTATTATTGGAGTGGCCATGTCATGAATTACAGTGCAAGTAGAATGGTGTCTATGAGGCAAGGAGGACTTGAAGACAGAACAGAGATGGAAATATATGTGATGACAGTTTTGTTTCAGCAGAGGGATAACTGGTGAATGATGTAACAGTTTTGCACGTAGTAAAGTACTTTGTAACTGGTCCATGAAAACAACAAATTGACATAGGCTTTCTGACTCTCATAGTCTTTTTCGCCTTTCAATTGAGAGGTTGAAAAAATAACCATAAATTTGTAATTCAGTGTCAAGAACCATATCCTCAGGAGTAAAGTCTGAGATCTCACTTCCAAACATTCAGTGGTTACAGCTGACTAACACTCAAGGCCTGTGCATACAGACAGACTTTCTCATACCTCTTTGAACTGCTTCTGCCTCTAGCTTGTGGTTCTCCTTTGGAGCTCTCTGAGGACTTGTGTGTCAGATCTGACTTTGTGTAAGGCTCAGTTTGCAAATTCAGATAGCACATTTATTACCAGTTTTCAAGGAAATTGTAAAGGTGAACTGAAAAATTAAGGAGAAAAAATGGCAGAGGAGAGGTACTGGACTTCAGGCCTAGGGGATAAGAGAACACTCCAACTACTTTGAAAAAACCCCCAAACCTTGGTGTACTGTAGCTTCTGCAGCTCCAACAGCCTCAGAGGGAAGGGCAGAAGTAGAGGTGAGAAGAAGCAGGGTTCCCAAAGACATACACAGACACTCCCCACTTTCAGAGCTGTGCAGGCAGGAAGAACAACCTGTTGATGGGTGGAACCTGTGCATTCCCACGCCTGTCTCCATAGGTGTTACAAAATTAGATGGGAGAGGCTGTGGTTTGGCTTTTGGTTATCTATACCGAGAAGCATTCCTGCCAGGGCTGACATCCAACTCCCTTATTTAGCAGGCCTTCAATATTGATCATTCCAAGTGTTAAAAGGCTCAAATAGTAATTACATTTTATTTTTACTTTATTCTGATACTTACTCCACTTTTTAGTAGGTATGTTTGTTAGGTTCGGTGTTTTCCAGAGCACTCCCTTTATGAGATGAATAGTCTTTGCAATTTGTTAGGTTATTTGCCTTCATTTACCCTCCAGGGTGTTCAAGTTACTGGTTTATCTTCATTCCTTGCTGGACTAGAAAGACACCTATATTTCTGTTCATGTTTTCTCAACGGTTCAAAGGCAAGACTGAAAAAATTTGTTAGAATTGTTATGAAAGTGTCAGATTACCTCAGTCATTCCCCTCCCCCCCCAATTGTTCCTTTGATTGTTTATCAGTTTCTTTTTTTTTTGCATGCTGGCAACATGTCTAAGACAGGTGTTGTATAGACTATATGTATTACTTTTCTTGCCAGTGCATTCATATGTCTCATTAGCCAGGAAAGGTAGTTACAAGAACAGAAGATGCTGTAATGTCACTTAGTTTCCATTTGCACAAGACTGGGTGGTGTAAGAATGTAAAGTATTTTCATAGTAGAGCAGACTTGTCTTAGGGTATCAGAGATGAATCACTAATTTTTACTCTGCATAATGGCCAACTTAACACTGTTTACACGACATAAATAATTTTATTCCTAGGAAAGCTGGAGAAGCTTCAAGGGAAAAATATCTACCACCTGTAGAAAATGCAATGAAACTAAACAGAAATGGAAATATAAATAACATGTAAATTTTTCTTTGATCTGGCTTTTTATGCACTAAACATCATAAAAATGCCAACAATCCACTTTGGATTTTGTTGTTTACTACCATATGTATTAAAAGCAAAAACTTTAATGTACAGAGAGAAAGCCATAATCTGTCAAAGTCCACCCAACTTGCAAATCTGTACTAATATTTTTAAATAAGGGTGTCACTGCAGGAGGAGAGGTTGATTTTTCATGGATCTATGCTCACAGATAGGGAAGTGTTATTTTATTGAGGTTCTTGAGTTTGCTGTAGGAATTAATATAAAATGAATCTTCAAGTTCTGCTTGTCTGCTCTGAGTTAGAATAAAAAGGGAGAAGAAAAACAGTGTTCTTATGCAGTTTCCTATACCTGGGGTTTTGTGCATTATGGGAACAGGAAACTGGAGGGACATGATTGGATTTTGTAAGGAGTGCTCATTTTGCCTTTTTTTTTCCTTTTGTTTTCATCTTCGTTCATCACAGAATTTGATTATTCCTCATCCTTGTTCTTCAGCGAACAGTGTGCTATAGTGATTTGTTGGTCTCATCTTAAACAGTAATATTTAGTCAGTGGTTTTTCCCAGATTTGGGAATTGATAATCATAAAAATAATTTTGCAAGTGCTTTTCTCTTTGCCAAGCCTTGAACATAATTTAGGGCAAAGGAAGTTCACTAGCTTCTGGAGCTTTCTCCAAGCTAAATTGCAGATAGATATCCGAAGCAAACAATGTTGGTTCACACAGTGTTCTGTTCTTTCTATTCTCCTTTTTATTTTTTTGAAGAAGGAAAAAAAGACCACAGAAATATATTTACATTCAAAAGTATCAATCCACTAAATATAGCACTTAATCATGAGGCCCTGTCTGCTATCAGGCAATACATGTACATAGGGTGAGGTATGAAAATGACCTTTCAGATTTCAGTAGCTTGTTAAGTTGACTAGGTTTAAGGAGTAATTGGTGATGAGCTTCTGTCATCCTACAGTGCACTGAAACAGTTGTTCTGAAGCTCTGTAGTGATATGCTTTTACTCATTCCCTTCATTCATTAGTTCATCATGTCACTAACATGTTTTCACTTCAGAGTGTAGGAAATCATGTTGACTTGGTGGATAAGTATCTTGGGGTGGTAATTCTCTCTAAAGTGAGTAGTTTCAGTTAATCATGTACAGAAAGAGAAATGACAAATTCCAGTTATCTGGCCAATTACTACAGTCTGTGTACTATAATGAACATACCGAGAAGTATGAAAGGGTTTTTTGTGTGACAGATAGCTACCTAAATTTAGACAGAGTTATAAACCCATATTTTCCCGGGAGAAAGAGAACTTTGTATTGTGCATTAAGTTTTGGAGAAATAAACGTGCTTCTAGAGTGAGTATTATGTTAACAACTACGCAATATCCGTTCTACACCTAACAGCTTTGATTTTATGGCATATTCTGTCCTTTTCTGGTGTTTTTAGTTTGAAAGAGAGATAAAGAGAAGTATCATGTGCATGTGAACAGGAGAGCAATTCCATCTGTGAAGTAGTTCTTTTCTCAGTGAAAACTTGGCAACAATCCACTTGGGAAGCTTGTTGTTTGGTTTGTTGGTTTATAGATCAAATAATCAGGATAGTCTTAATGGTGTTTTACTGCTGATTCTTGTGCTTGAACTATATTTAGAACCTGCAGAATCATCTTAGAGTTTGGAAATTATAAACAAAAGTTTGTGGCTTCTTTGTCATGAAACACAGAATGTTTAGAATATATATGTATTTGCATTTTATTGTGGATTAGTGCTGGAAGCGTACACATCTTCTTTAATGTCACTTTGTAGACTTGAGAACATTATTCTTGGACTTCTTATGTTTATTATAATGAGTAATTTGACATGTTCTACAAATCACTTGAAAAATCGTCTTACGTATTATTGCTGTAGCCATAAAATATATACCTTAATCTTGTTTTCTGTAATCTACATATGATAATTACAGGTATATTGATAACATTTCTCTAGACCATCTTTCTCTTGGGAAGGTAGTATTTCCTATTCTGTACACTAGTGTTCTGAAAATAGCTTTAAATCTTCAGAGTATGGAGTCTACTGCTTTACTGCTCTCATTCATCTTCCTGTCAAGAAGGTTTTGTAGAAACGCAACTTAATAATTTCCTATGAATTTATTTTATACTTTTGGCTATGGACACTGTTTTACCTTTTTAAAAAAAAATGTAAAAAAAAAAAAAAGATGTTCCATTCAATTCAGCATCACAACTTCAAGAAGCATCTGGGTTTCCTAAATTATGAGGAGGCTGGGGCCAGGTTTGTATGTCACACAGATGTCAGAATTATCTTGAAAAGCAAAATTGATGCTGCAGAGTGTATTGATCATTTTGATTTCCTTCTTCCACTAGCATAGCCAGAAGATAAAGTGGGTTTTGTTAAATATCTGCTTTCCGATGCGTTGCTCCCTCCTACTCCTGGGTAGTGATGAATTTTGAAATAAACCCCGTACAAATTCTCAGTAGAGATGGGAAAGTTGACAACAACTATTTTTTTACCAATAATTCAATTATGACAAAACAAAATTACTAGTGTAGACATAGCAGCTGATATTTGTAATTTACCTATAAATCAAGGAATGGAAGGTACCTTTCATTGAGTGACGTGTGCTATGCCCTTTGGGGTTGTTTTTGTTTCTCTTTGAAGCTTGGTATGAAAGCACACTCACAGTACAAAGTTTTAAACTGAGATTTGTAATGCCTGTCTCACACAGTACAACATTTTAATTACTTGGTTTTCTATAGAAACAGGCTTTTCTGGGGTCATCAGTTTTGGTAGTGATGTGGGAATGAGCCAGCAAAGTTAAAGCCTTTGAATTGATTTCAGTTCAGTGACATCTGCCTTCTTTAGTATGTAGGTAGAAGTGAACTTTTCTGAACTGCTATTTTTAAGTTTTTTTTTTTCCAAGTTGAGTTTAAGGTTTTAATATCCCTTTTGTAGCAGCTGTTTGCTAGTAGCAGACAAGATACCTCAGTCATACTGTGCCAGAACTCTACTAAAAATAGAGAGAGATCTATTTTAGATTTTAAGAACCCTAGCTGCTAGTTTATTCTTAAGTTTTCAACCAATGTAATCTGTATTTTGAGCCTCTAATTGTTACTGAACTGTTGCCTTTCTGTAGTAGGCCAAATGTGAGGAGATCAAATACAACAGAGAAACAGGTTTGTTATGTTCCTTATATAAAAGGAACAAATTGTGCCACTTGAATAGCAACCTAATTTTTTTTCTCTCCCTTGCTTCAGATTTATGACCCAGGGATATGAATGTGTAGTTCATTTCTCCTGGGACTTTGCAAGAGCAACTTCAGTGATTCTGTGCTCTCGAGATCCAGTGAAATTGCCTGTGTGCAAATTCCTGTGATAGATGAACATGCCCTGTGGTGTAACAGGTAAATGGGGCTCTCCCTGAGGAGGTCAAGGTCTCTGTCAAGTATTTTGTGTTGTTTAATTACTGTTTTCTTGAGCAATCACCGCCATCTCTCTAGCTTTGGTAATGTGCTCTTTGGTGAACTGTCTTTGCTGGTTACCTGTATACCTTCCTAGACCCACTCTGTGTAGTTTTAGCTTAACCCATCAATACCTTTTGGACCACACTACCTAACCAGCATCTCTGTTCTTTCATTTTGGCTGACCCATGCAGTAGTAGTCTCTGAGGGCTTGGGATTTGGCTAAACCTGTGTCCCAGTGTATAGGCTTGCCAGCAACAGTTGATCCCATTGCCCGGGAATCAAGCCCGTTTATGCCATTGTAGCACTCCTGAACTGGGGCGGTCAGCTGGGCCTCTTTGCTGTCACTGCTGCTTGTTTACTGTGGGGGAACTGCCTGTTCCTGTGTCTAGAGAACCATGTACTTATTTAATGCCCTAACCTGGACCTCCTAATGTATAATACCACAGGATTATATAGATCACATGAAGAGCTTAATGGTACCCCAGTTGAGCTAATGTGAATCTACAATAAATCTGCACAATCTGTGTGAGTCGTGTAGCTCCTCAGACATTTGATAAAAGATGAATTGTGGTTTTTAACTGCAGCAGGCTGACTGTAGATGGGACAGTAATATTTTTGTCTCATTATAAACCATACTGTATGTGGTGTCTCTCATGAGATAAATCGTTAGGCAGTCTCTGTGGGGACAAGTCACAAGATGTTCATGTTAACAGGTTGGGTTAAATTGTGCTTGATGAGAACAGATTGATACTTTGATTAACTACATTGTTTTACAATTTGTGGTGACTTGTTCTCTGTTAGGATTTTAAACAGGTAGCTTTATCTCTTCTCACACCTACACATGAAAAAGCATAGTGTCTTTGAAATACTGGGTAGAAAAGCTAGATTGAAAAAAGCTGACTAAATGTGAAATGTTTGCTTGAGGCATACAAAGGACAGGACAATTGTTGGACTGAAGCATTGAAACACAAAAGAACAAATGAAGAGGGAAAATAATTGTTCATGTAGTTTAAACTGTTCCTCTAGTAATCTGCTTCAGCTTTCTTGGTAGTAGAGTTTCTGAAGGTGAGTAGGACAATGAAAATGAGGATACTTTGATGCGGTGACTTTTAACCACTGATGGTTTTTGCTTGCCTACCACAGACCTACTGATCTCCAGTGAGCATCCTGTAATCCTTCTGTACTCTGGAGATTGTATAGGAGATTTAGGGTGGGGATATGACTGTTCTTCATAGGTTTTGCTTTTGCAGTGAAACTTTGCACAAGAACTATGAATCCTTTCCTTTGAAAGGATTGATGTCTTCCTTTGAAACACTAATGTTAATAAAATTTAAACCCTCTCCCTAATCACAGTCCCTAAAGAAAAGCTAACAAATTTGTGCAGAAGGCTTTCTTTTCAATCAAAAGTAAACAAACCCTGAACAAGGTCACTTTTAAGCTGGAACTAAGTTGAGGCTTGCGAAAATTTGCCACTCACTTTTCTCCTACCTTCCCTCATCCACTTATCAGAGACTGCAGGGGTGTGATTGCATACCTGTGCGTAAGATCATATAATTTCCCACTACTTCTTTGAAGTGGTCTAATTTCAAGCCCCTTTTATGCTACACTAATCCATGAAAACACTTTGATATATGCTGTTTCTTTCACTGCTGTCAAGGTTTCTCTGTTTGCTCTTGTTTACCTGGGCTGACAGGGTGCAGAGCTTTGGCCAGTACAGCAAAAGTGTGCAATGTCTTATTGCAAGAAGTACACTCGTGTTCCTGAACTGTTGGAGAACATGGCATCTTAACCTCTCAACAGAAGACAACCATGATAATTAAGTTTAAGAACCTTGCAGCATATTTTGTGCCTACCTTACTGTATTAGGCTGTGTATGTTTTGTTATGCATTGCCCTGGAAACCCCAGTCTTGCAAACTTCTGTGCTGGTTTTTTTTTAATTCAAAGGTGAGACTTTTGAGAAGAGACACTCCAGTGGGAGGAAGCAGACTTCACAAGGGATTCTTGCTAGGCTGTTCTTCCAGTGTGCATTGCAGTAAAATAAGTACTTTTGTTGACTGGGGAGTTCAGCCCTGTAATCAGCTGTGTAAAAGGGTTGAGGACTTACTGACTTTTGGAGGAGAACTGCAAGCAGATATCCTCCATGAGTCCAGTGACTGGGTCTCAATCTCATTAATGTAAAGCTGCCCAGCACAGTTATGGACTGCTGCTTTTTTTTGAACTGGAAATAGGCTGAGTTGTACTGAAGTTTTCTGCTCTCTTTCTTCCATCCTCTTCACTTACCAGAGACTGCACAGATGTGGTTATAGACCTATGTATGTGACTGTACAACTTTGCTGCTGCTTAAGGAGAGACAGGTGCTTCCTAGTATGTTTGTATATGCAACACTTGACCTGATTTGCAAGAAAAAAACCCCAACCAACTAACTGAGTCTACATTGAAAGGTATTTAATATGAAATCAACAAAGTTTATGAAAGTGGAAATTAGCTGCCTAATTTCAAAAGCTCTTGTCCAGTTACAAAGAGAATATAGGAAGATCTTAGGAGAAATAGTGACTTTTCTCTTTGAACCTCAGTTCCTCACGTATGTGAAATGTACACTAGTGCTTTTTGTTCCACATGGGGATTGTTAGATACATAAAACATTAGTGGTAGGGACAGGTACCTCATGTAGGAGAAAAGGAATTAGAGTATTGGTACAGGTAATTGAAATAGCTCTAGAAGGCATATGTAAGTGGACTTGACCTTGTGATACAGTTAAACAACTGATAGATAAGATATGAAAGATTTACCTGCTTAAGAAGGTTCTGTTATTGTGTGGCAGAGTAAAGTTATTGAACTGAACAGTGGCTTTTGGAAGTAGAATTTTGAATGACCTGCAAGAGAGTTGTGTTCACACTTGGTAGATTAATAGCTTAATCAGGATTTAGCAGAGACAAAAGGCTAAATTTTTGTAAGATGTTAACCATGAACTGATTAAAATAAATGGGTACTATTGTTCTTAGTGGCCCCCAAGTTCACTCCTACCTTTTCCTCCATGAATCCATGTTTTATAAATTAATTTATTTTCTCACCTTTGGACTCATTGTGATCAGGTTATTTGCCCTGTTTAATTGGAGTTAGTTTTTTACTTCACAGAGAATAATGTGATGTTGCAGTTACTGTTGCACATTACATATTGCAAAATGATCAAGTAAACCTACTGCCTGGTCTAGTAACAAAATCTGCTTGCAATTAATATAATCTGTCTGCTTCTGCTGCTATAACTGTAGCATAGTAACTTTAGATTGATATGTATCTTAAAAGATAGTATCTCTTCCAATTCATTTAGTTTCCTTTTTTAAGTAGGGACGCTGTTTTTAGAATCTACTTTGTGACCACTTAAGTTGTCAAAAGCTTTTTGAAACCCTGAGTTTGGAGTCTTTGAAGCCTGCACAATCTAACAGTGTTTTGTATTACTGAGGAAATCCCAGCATCCCAAGATGCTTTTGAAACTGGAAATATTTGCTTTCTTAAAGGAATTGATTTGAACTTAGAAATATTATTGCACATTGTAGTCTGCTTGTTGCTGCCTTGTTACTTTTAGATTAGAGATGATTAAAAACCGTAGAATTGGTGGCTGTGAGGGTAATGTCTGTGTTCTTCGACTACTGTCAGATTTCTGATCCAATAGCTGGGCTAGATGCAAGCGAACCTAGTCCTCATCAACAACGTTTGCTGCAGGCAAGTTGTTTTCTGCTAATAATTTAAATTTGCTATTTTTGTTCTTACATTTGATGCTTTGTACCGGCTGTTTATGATGACTTTGTGCAGCAGGAGTAAACAATCAGAATGAACTATTAGAGATGTTACTGTTTGTCACCACAGGACAAATGATGTTTTTGTGATTATTTGTTAATAAAGCAGTAAGTGGCTTTAACACTGTGATTGTATGTATGTGCAGTATACTGTTAGGTGGAGGTTTTATTTATAGTACATAAATACTGGAGATGAATTTACCATTTTACAGTTTGTCAGTCACATACTCCCAAAGATCTGTGCCAAGCAGTGGGATAGTGTTTGTGCCTGTAATAACAAATACAGTTAATGGACCAGACGGCGCATGAAACATCAGCTTGAGGAGACCTTCCTAAAAAGTTTCTCGACATTTCTCGAGTTAGCAACACTGAAAGCCCTTGCTGTTCTGATCTAACTCTGACTAAGATGCAATTTGAATCGATATGCTGGCAGCTGTTAATGACCTGTGTATCTGAGAACTCCCTGTGTTGTCATTTGAGTGTGCCCAAATTGGGACTTGGAAATAGCAAGAAGTTCTTAAATATCTTGGATAAATAAGACCTTAGGGGATGATATGGAGGAGATGAGGGGGTACCTGCTCGTCTTGAAGACTTATTTCGCCAGAGCTGTATCTGTTCTTTATATATGTTGACTAGACTTAGGATATCCTTGTGTAGGAAGAGATGTCTGTACTACAAGTGCAGACTGTAGCAGTCATCTGCCTGGGCAGTAAGCTGTTAACAAAGACAGGACTTGGGTGTTCAGTAACATAGTGGTGGTTATAAACTCTTAACACAGACATCAGTAACTAAATAGCTCTGTTGTGGAAAGTGAGCTTTCCTACTGGACACAGAGACATAACAGTGGCTCTGTCACTGGACCTCTTGGCATCTTGGTGTATTTTGGATGTGTGGTGAGATATGTACCATTTCTGTTCACTTGAGGTCTTCTCATGGCTGCAGAGTGTAGGCAATATTTCAGGAAGCTGAAGCACCAGTATGGAACCTTTACCACAAAAGTCTGTTTAGAGAGCTGCAAGATAGGGTAGTTATTTAAAGGAGGGTTTGCCTTATGGTGAGGGAACAAGTATTGTCTTGATGTTTGAGAAGTAATGTCTGAGGCTGGGATAGGAAAGATGCATAAAGAAAAAAGATGCATAAAGAAAATAGTGAAGGCCAAGGAGGACACAGAACAGATTACAGGAAAAAAGAGGGTAACAGTTTAAATAGCTTTGGGTTGCCCATGTGTGGTAACATCCTAGAGCTTTGCATGCATCTGGAGAGTCTTACATCACCGATCTTTGATTTTTATCAGAATTCTTGAAGAAAGCCATAATCTCCCTTAACTGAAATAGTGCAAGCTGATCTGAAGTTTCCGATTCTACTCTTGGTGTCATACTGCTGTGCTGCTGACAGAATTTGTTATGTGATAGCTAAATGTGTAATATCATTTTCTTTTATTTAAATTCTTAAACAACACACAAAGGCTACATTGAAACAACCTCTAAGTTGCCCAGTCAAGCAACTCATGAATTCCAGAACTGAGCTTGCCTCTGCTTTGTTAATTAAGTTCTCTTGCTACACCTTCTGATACCATCTTTAATTACACAATCGCATTAGTTTTTCCAAAGCTGCTTGCTTCGTGCATGGGACAGATCTGCTAAAAGGGTGAATCAGGGCTGAGCAGTGAAGGACACTTTTGCCTGGAGGAGTCTGCTGGACTTCTACAGCAATGGAAAGATTTCTGATTGAAGGAGAGTGCTAACAAAAAGGAAATTGGCAGGAAGTGGGCAGGTGATCTGAAGAATATGTCAATTAAATATTCCTTGGATTATTAGATATTAGGAATTAGATATTATTAGGAAGCTACTTAGAGCAGGCTTTTTCTAAATGGTGTCGAAGCATGCATCTTGGTTCCTGAGAGGTTTTTGGTAGGAATGATGAACTCACAGAGCTGCAAGCACTTTGCCAGAAGTTGTGTATATAATTCATGGTCGTACCTACTTAAGTCGATAAGACCTCCCAGATCCCAGGTCTGAAGCTGGGTTCTCAAATCTCTGATTATTTTGGTGTGGGGGTTTCTTTGTTTTGGGGTTTGTTTATTTGTTTGTATGTTACTTTTTCCCCCCCAACACAGGAACATCAGTAATGGAGAAATAGTACAATTCATTTTTCAGGACTGTTTAAGAAGTTGCAGTATACAGGTAGATGCCTTCAGGTAAATGAGCACACAAAACAAGCTGTTGGGAAGGAGAATGCTTGAAAGTGTCAGGCCTGTATAAGCATGGAAGAGTTAGGCAGGTGAGAAGTGTGGGTGGAGCAGGAGGACAACGGGGATAAAATTTTATGACACTTTGTAAGGGATTCCTTCTATTTCCAGCATTGGCTGACTCTCATAAGCTAATTCTCACTGGTTTTGCACAGTAATCCCCAGTGCATCTGGCTCCAGGTGGTTTGTTGTCTGGAGAGTAGCTTGTATGGAGTGCCAGCTTCATTCTGGAAGTGGTGTTACCCAAACAGATAAACTGTGCAAGATTTATGCTGGTTATGCTGGCTTCTTCACACTGGGACATGTTACCTGCAAAAGGGATGGACTAGATTGTGTTAATGAGAATGCTTAGCAAGTGCATAGGAAATGCATCTTAAATGCTGAAAGAAGCAAGGGTTAGGATGGAAGGGGGAGGCTGATCATGCAATTGAATCTTGAACATATGAATATATGTGTACATATATAAATATACATACACACACAGAGAGAAATGCATAACCATTTCTTCATTTTTGCTTGCCTCAGAAATCTTAAAAGTTGTACCCTGTATGTTTTTGGACTCTTTGAAAATGGCAAAAGTTGCTGTTACTTGTGAGGCAGGCTGTATGTTTTCCTGTGCTAGCAGAGATGTCCACTAGAGAGAGAAGATTTTCATCTTTTAAGATATGTGCAGGGAAGTCCCTTCTGTACTGGCAAAGTATTCCTGTATGGGCTTTGGCAGCTTATGGTACAAAAAAATTCTGGTTGTTGGATGCCTTTTTTTTCCCCCCCCATGGTCCCAAACTGAAATAAATTAAATGCCTACTTGGTTTGCAAAAAGGAGAATAAAAATGTAAACCTTATGGAGGGTAACAAGGAAAGCGGGGGACTGTGTGACTAAGATGTTGGTGCTTGAGGGAATAATATGTTCTCTTAAGCCTCTCAAATATCTGGAAGATACCAGTCTTTGTTTCATTTTAACTTTCCCCTGCAGGTGTGCAGCTACTTTGATACTCAGATATCTAGGATATTAAATAATGGATGAAAGGAATGTTTCAATGTTTCATCCTATTCTCATAGTCCTTTAATATGACATCTCAATTTATTTGGCTTTGGACACATAAAGGTTTTATCTTTTATGTTGTTTGGTTTTGTTTACTTTGGTATTGATACAGATGCACCCTTTTATGTGAATATGGTGCTCTACAGATGTTTTCAACTGCTTATGATATGGTTTCTGGCAGAAAACTTTTAAGTATTTATAATTATTTCTGTTATTGGAAATATTGTTTTTAAAAAAATGGAGAATTTTTTTTACCTGTGTAATTCTATGCAGCATTAGTTACTAAGCGACTCTGAAGAAAGATGTGGTCGGATGGCAAAAGTATCATAACAAAAAACTAAAAATGTAGTGACTCGCATAAGATGTTTACTGCATAAGCTTCTGTTGTACTTGTTTATTTCAGTAGCACCTTATTTCAGTCACTGATCTCAAAAATTTGAGCTTTGTAAGCTGTTATCATGAGCGAAAGTTTGAGATTGGTCCCATATAACATACTTTAAAAAATTCTATCCTCAAACAGAATTAAAAGAAACAATGTTTCAATGTTCTCTAATTATGTTCTTTTTTGTTACGCACCATAATTTGATGTGCATAGGTATACGTGCGTTTCAGTCTGGTTTTGTTTTCTTTTTAACAGATTTCTGTGGATACTAAAGCTCAGGACACAATATCAATCTCATCATGACGCTCGAACATCTGTAGCTCGCTGGCGGATTTAAAAGAATTCAGCATGGCCTAGTTGACTTGACCTTTGGAAAATTTATAATGTCCTCTGGAACCAGTATCAGCAAAAATCGGCAGGCTCCCCGCCTGCAGGGTGTTGACCCAGAAACATGCATGATAGTGTTTAGAACACACTGGGCACAGGTAATGTTAATTAGTTTTATTGATTTGAAGTAAACTGCATTAATGGGAATTTGCTTCATTCTTTCTTTTGGGATAATCCTGAATTGCTCAGGAACAAATGTCTTTCATGCGGAATGTAGTAGATGGCAATGAATTATTTTTAAAATGCAAAGGAATTGACCTTCCAAGGTATGGTTAGCCTTTACTAATCACACTTTGAACTGCAGATTTGCATCTAAATGGAAGTGGTAGGACATTGTAATATCTTACTGAAGGCGTAGATCTTCTTACTGGCTTTCCTGTTGATTCACTGTGACTTGTACCCTGCTACAAACTTCTGTGCTTCCTTTCCTTGTGCTGGGTAAGGCTTGCCTATCTTTTGTGAAGTATATTAGATGCATAGTGCAAAGCTGTATGCACTGTTGTTTGTTATGCACAGATGTAGATTATACACTTCAGCATATTCTAAAAATTGTTTGCATGTCATCAGGATTATAATTGCTTTTAGGCGAAGATGTTTTGCTCTGAGCACCATACTTTTAGGCCTTATCTGCTGCAGTAACATGAATAATAGTTTATGTAAAATTGATTTCTGTGCTGCTGCTTTTGTTGTCCTTTGGCTATCCCAAGAAGCAAGCCAGACAAATGATAGTGTTTCCGAGATGTTCCCAGTGTCAATCTCACTTAACTCTAGTGATGTTGTCATGTTAGGGGAGCCACTCTTCCTTTGTGGTTTTGTGGCAATTATCCTCCACTAAAAGGCTAAAGACAATGGTTATTTCACAAACAATGAGCTTCATGGTTTGTATGCCCAACAGAATTTAATCCAGGGGTATAAGTGCTGGCATGACAATTATTACTCAATCCTAAAACTATATTGAAAGTTGCATGAGTATGTGGGCATCGGTGGCCATTCAGTATCATATGAGATGTGGCAAAGAAAGAGCAGTGCTGTGCTGCTGCTGCTACTTTTACTACTGCAAATCATCCTGTGATACTGGTACTGCTGAGCACAGTTACTCTGGCTGAAGAGCAGGTCCTTTGATTTCAGTCCTCTGTGACAAAGACACTTATTTCAAACATCGTTGAAACTCAATTTCCGAACACTGAGGAAACCTAACTTATCCCTATTTCAGAGAACCCCTGGCTTTCAGCAATAGGACAAGTGGCAAATTTAGTTTCTGTCTGTCAAACTTTTTAAATTTGAAAGCATAAAAAGACTACGCTTTTTCTGTTAAGAATTTTGATTATTTTTTTCCTTGCAGTGGCAAGTGCATATTTTTTAAAATGCACTCAAACTGATCTGCCTTTGTTTCTCTTTAGGTTCTGAAAATCTTAGAGAAGCATGATCCTTTGAAAAACACTCAGGCAAAGTATGGGGCAATCTCACCTGATGAGGCCAGCACTGTTCAGAATTATGTGGAGCACATGCTTTTCTTATTAATTGAGGAGCAAGCAAAGGATGCCTCAATGGGGCCTATTCTGGAGTTTGTGGTCTCAGAAAACATCATGGAGAAGCTTTTCCTTTGGAGCCTACGGCGAGAGTTCACCGATGAGACAAAAATTGAGCAACTCAAAATGTACGAAATGCTAGTAACCCAGTCTCATCAGCCTTTGCTGCATCACAAGCCCATTTTGAAGCCTTTGATGATGTTGCTGAGTTCCTGCTCAGGAACAGCCACTCCAACAGTGGAAACAGAGTTGGTCGTCCTCTTGAACCAGCTCTGCTCTATTATCGCCAAAGATCCCTCCATTTTAGAACTGTTTTTCCACACTAGCGAGGACCAAGGAGCTGCCAATTTCCTCATATTTTCCCTGCTGATTCCCTTCATCCATCGAGAAGGAACAGTAGGCCAACAGGCCCGTGATGCGCTGCTTTTCATAATGTCTTTGTCTGCAGAAAACAGCCTTGTTGCAAACCACATAGCAGAAAACACCTATTTTTGCCCAGTAAGTTGTTCTTATTTTGCATAGTCTTCAGTGCTAAGCTAACTGTCTCTCCTGCACTCTTTTCATCCTTTCCTGTCTTTTTTGATAAAGATGTGTTGTAACACCTTTATTTCTGCTAACAACTATTTTGCAAATGATAACGCTGTGTAAACCAGCTCCAATGCCAAACACAGTCTTGCTTCTTGTTTCCATATCAGTGTCTTGTGCTTTTGGACCAGCACAAGTGTTTTTGCAGTCACACAGTGAATTAAATTGGGAAATTGATGGAAGTTATAACAGAACTCGGTCGGAGGGAAACCTGTTCTGCCTCACTGTGAGGCCCCTTTGAGATTCTGGGGCTGAAGTGTCTGAGAAATGGGATGAGGTGTTCTGAGGAGGTTGTTTCTGGTGGCAGTGCTGGCTTAAGCAGGCTGCACTTGCCACACTGACATCAGTTCAAAAAACAAGTGTGAAAATAGTGAGAGTGTTATAAAACTGTAATATTTTTTGCGAGATAAAAGGAAGATTTGCTCATTGTCACAGAATGGGATGTTTCTATGGCAGTCTCAGGCAAAGAACCATCTTACTGTGTTTTGCTCTGTTACAAAACTTGGTAGTACTGTTCCATTGTTACATCTGGCAAATCGATCTTACTACGTGAATAGCAAGGCTTTGCTGTTAAGTAATTAATCTAATTTAACTAACAAAGCTGGCCTACTGCAGTTTTACAGCTAAAGCAGAATGGAGTAACACCACCTGCTTCTTCATGCCATATCACAGAGATTTGCAATGGCTGTGTTCAAACCTTAGTATCATTCTCTACAAAAGTTGCTCTTGTGTGTCAGTTTTTGGACTGATTCTTTTATCTTCTTCATGGCTTGCATTTTAATTTAGTAAATGCCAGAGCCTCACATAGCTACTAAAGCAGAGAGCTCTAGAGCAGAGAAAACTAGAATCCCTGACTTAAGCATCACTGCCTGACAGCTGCTCCAGCTGTAGTTTTCCATTTATTCCAAGATTGCTTTGAGCCATAAGGCAGAGCCAGGTTTGCAGGCTAGGGGAGGCCTACAAATTGCAAAACAAAACTTCTGAGTAGTTTCTTTTGGTCAGTTGTAAATATTGCATCGTTTTTTTTTTTTTTTTCTGACGAGAGATTCCAGTTGACCTTGTTTAATAGATGCTGCTAAAGAGTATGATATTGGTCCTCAAACTGTCCCAGAGACAGATACCATTATTGGATCCATGCTATAACTTCCAAAATTACATCTTCCAATTAATGAAAAAAAAAAGAAAGAAGCAAAACAAGGAAAAAAACCCTTTTTATACTGAAGATAAAAGCCAGCTTCCAACATCAGGGAGCCATGATTGACAATCATTCCAATTAGAAAAGCTTCTTGTCAAAATGTGCTAAAATCAGATTTTTCTGAACAGTAATGAGACTGGCCTAAGTCTATAGTAAGACTTTAATGTAATGCCATAGATTCAGCTAACTAGCTCACTATCTTTCTCAAATTTGAGTTGTGATGAGCTGAAGAACAGATTTTGGTGGAAGAATCTGTAGGTGTCAGTGACATTGCTGTGTGTCACTCAAATCAGTACAAATGTTGCCTCAGGTGCTCTGCAAACCAGTTCTCACAGTCCTATGCTGATAGGAGCCGTGTTTGGGGGGCACTGTGATGTTATCCCTGGTTCTAGGGCTGGGTTGGCATATAGGGTTTTCTTTGCTGTACCTTATTGCGTAGTATAGGCAACCCCTGTGATGGAGTCTGGCCATATATCTATGCTGCCTCATATATCCAGATCAGTGTTAGATCTGTGCCAAAGTGAACCTTAAGGCTTTCTTGATACTGTTTTTTGACATAACTTTGGTTAGCAGCTTTTTAAAAACTGGATTGTCCGTAGTTCCATAGTATTCAGAACTGTAGGTGAATAAACTAAAAAGGAGGAAGGAGAGAGGCTGCAGTAAGGTACATCACTAACAAATGTTTTGAGGACACAATGTGTAGGCAAACTACTGGATAAAGTTTTCTGATGTCACACCATATAATTTTTATCGTGTTTCCATCTGAAAGTTTTCTGAATCTGACTGAAGACACTATCTGTTCAGCATTATAGTAAGAAAATAATGCTCCTTAAAAATTTTGAGCTGGATAACATCTCAAAGTCTTTCCATAAAACCTTGTATTTGTAAATACCTCAGAGCTTAGGAAAGCAAGTATTAAAGCAGGAGGAGGGATGGCTCTGCAGTGTCCTTGAAATGTTGAAACTGCATAGAGATAGAAAGACTATGGATGTGAGAGGAAAGGGAATTATTAAAGGGAAGGAATTGTCCAGGTAGCAATTGATCATTCATTAACAACATATTGTAATCACATAATGTGTCTGTGATTACAAATCACGTAGTCAGTCAGTGTTTTCTGTGAGTCAAGAGAAAGTAAAAATTAAACTGGTTGATGGTGAGAAGGAACCTGCTGGAGATGCTTCTGAAAGTAGATGAGCATGTAGGGTTGACATGACAAATGTCAGGAAAAGTTTAAAAGGACACTGCTTTGCATAAAACAAAAAATAAAACCAGTCTTGCCCTTTCAGGATCTGAACTCATTCATTTCCTTACTTCTCAGATTTTTTTTCCATTGATGTTTTGTTACTGATTAAAACTCTGTAATGTAGCCTGTATATGTGCAGTATTTTATAGATCTGCTTATAGAATGTTCTGTTGGTAATTTCAAATGGTAATCCTGTTCATACCATATACTGCTGTGAATGTTTTCAAATATTTTTTATCTAAAGAGATGGAATTGCTTGCAGTGACTACTCTCTTAGTGCTTAAGAAACACTTTCGTAGAACCGTTTTAGCTGTACTTCACAGCAAAAAGAAGAACTTTCTAAACTTTACAGATTTTAGCAGCTACATCTGACACTTCTTACTTCAGTAGGTCTGACAAACTAAAGAATTCAAGACATAGACTGATTGTGAGTTCACTGCTCCTTTCAGTGGAGAGTAGCATGTTTTGTTCAAGGTCAGTTTCTTATGCTTAGGGACTAATATCCAGATGAAGGGGAAATGTGGATAGTACGCTGCTTTGGAAATCAGATTGCTTCCTGAGACGGTAGGATGTGTTTATGAATAGCAATTAAATTTTAAGCAGACAATAGAAAATCAAGTATGCATTAATTAGCAGCTTGTAACACAAAAGAATCTCAAGTTCTCTCATCTGAAGCCTGTGTTTGTGAGTGGAACTGTTTGTGTGGGTTACATACAGGTAATTCTATGGGCCAAGTAGGATTTTCATAACTTTTTTCTGAGCTCTTTTACAGTGAGAAAGAGGAAAAAAAACCAACAAAAAAGATTCTGGTTATAAAAGAATGTGGTCATACAAATAAAACTTTGCTCAATAGCTTTAGCTTCTTAGTTTTTTAATGTGCCTCCAGCATCGTCTTTTACCTGTCCTTTGTCTGTCTGCATATATATGTGTATAAAACTGTGTATATGTCACTGTGCTAAAGCAGTGAATTTTCCACAGTATTCCCCCCTCCCCCTTAATATTTGGCTTAATTATATATGCCAGAATAAATGCATCTTAAAAATTATGTGAATTAGGAATGGAAAGTATACAGAAAGACAGCCTTTGTCTGACTGGATGGGTTAACAATTACAGTCACTTGCACTTTCGTTTGATCAGAACCTGAATCCCCTTCTGTCAACCCTTGGTCTTTGACCTGCACATTGTCAACTGTTTGTTTTCTGAGAGATAAGAGAATTGTGTTTCATCTGAGCTTTGACAGTCTATTCCTGTAGATGCCAAGTAGCCCTTTGTAAGAGAAAAAATTCTTAGAGGAGTCTGCTGAATGAAAATTAAAAAGATTTCCATCAGGCTGAGTTTTAATGTTCCCATAAAAATGAGAATCATCATAAAAATTATCCTGAAGTTGTATAAAATCATGTCAGAAAGATAAGAGTACTGAATAATATTTAGAAAGTTTCTGGCTTCAAATAACTTTAATAATTAAAACCTTCACCTGAAGCTACCATACTCTAGATATATTAAACAAAACTTAAAAACACTTTTTGGAAATATGCTTTTTAAATTGTAATTAAAAGTGTGATCTTATGCTTCAGTGATACCTTCTACATAAATCGCCTGTAAGCCTTAATGTTACTGGAAAAAATGTTTAAACAGTAACTTATTTCAGGCTTTCTTATTTCTTCTTCCCCCTTCCAAATAAATAAGAAAGGAAAAAGAAGTTCTGAACAGTTGTGCTTTTTGGATTGGTTTTTTGTTTTGTTTTGTTTTGTTTTGTGTTAGTTTTGTGTGTGTGTTTTGTTGTTGTTGTGGTGGTTCTTTTTTTGTTGTTTTGTTTTGGTTTTTTTAAGTGGATTCAGCTGAGTTTAATTACCTGGGAATGAAAGTCAACATATATCTGTGGTCTAAGTGACACTGATCATCAGCTTTTTCTTGATGGGGCACTTTCCCCCTCCATTTCTAATGTTTCATGTTTCCAAGTGATATGACTTCCTGCAGGCATGTGTAAGCAGTAACATTTGAATCACCAACAAAAGACAAGCTGTGAATATAGGGCAGTGATGACTGTTTCTAAAAGGGACCAAAAGAAAGTGACAAATGGTTTTAGAAGAATTTAAAAAGAAATTATAATTTAGGATTAAAAATAAAAAAAATAGACAAAACAACCTGATCTCCATCATTTTCTCCTAAATACCAGATCTTGAAAGAAGAATATTGTATAGAAGGCTCTTTAAAATATTTATGTCTTTCTACCCTGGGACTTTTTTGAAAGGAAATGAGATTAATCTTAACACTCTCTTATATTCCTTAAACTAATAGGAGAAACCATTTGTGGCATTGCCATTCAAGCAGATGGACAGTTAGCTTATTTCTTCTTCTATTTTTGAAATACAGGTGCTAGCAACAGGACTAAGTGGCCTCTATTCATCTTTGCCTACAAAGCTGGAAGAAAAAGGAGAAGAATGGCACTGTCTGCTGAAAGATGACTGGCTTTTGTCACCAGCCCTTGTGCAATTCATGAATTCCCTTGAATTTTGCAATGCTGTGATACAGGTAATTGAGCAGAGTTGGCCTGTTCTTTTGAAATAGTAGTCTTTTATATTTTCTGCAGAAGTTTGTACATTATAGAGTTAATTTACTTTTTTAATGGTATGGACTTTTAAAGTTACACAAAAATAAATTGCTTATAAAATGAATGTTTTGTGCTGTCTGTCCTGGTTATAAGGATGAATTAATAAATTTTTGGTTTTCAAGTGACAAGTGTTTCAAATGAAAGCTTGATATTTCGTTATGTAATTGGGAGGATTTTCTGTTAAAAGAAATAACAAATATTTATTGCATTTTAATACCACTGTTGATACTAAAAGTAAATTGAATGCCTTTACATGTGGGAAAATGTTTTTGTATCTGTGTTTGTCTAAGCTCTCATAATAGCATACAAATGACAATAGTGAAAATAGTCTGGTTTGCCTGTTGGTGAGTACAACATAAAGAAAGCCTTCCGAGCAGAATTTAGGTATCTTCCTAGAAATATAAATTCATTTTAGATTGGCCTGTTTTGAATCCACTCTGTGCTTAATATTTCTTGTTAACAATTTTTTTTTGCTTTGCTTCCTTACTGTTTTTTTTCTGTTTTAAATCTAAAATGACATTTCTGTCTTTACATATTGTTTTTAAGGCTAGGAAAAACCCCTATAGAACTCCAGTCCAGTTTTTCATTAAAACATAATATAAATTCTACAAAAACTGTAGATTTATGTATTATTTGAAGAAATGTGCTGAATAGAATTGAAAGTTTAGTCACATTTATTGTTATATAAAACATGTCTTAATGCAATGTATGCGAAATAAAGGAACTGATTGACTGTTAAAGCATTGAACAAGCAAAAATAACAGCTGTCATTGTTCAAATGCAATATACAAGATTTTTTAACATGCATGTTTAAACATGAATAGGAGACAATATTCATTTTGGTGTCTAACCAGAGTTATTCTACAGATCTACATTTATGGGAGACCATATTTCATACCTTTATTTTGAAAGGTAATATAAAGAGTGCTGCAGAAAAACTAAAGAGGAACAAATTCTTTTAAAATCACTGTTCAAATAAATTCAAAATCATAGAGGATCTTCAGCTGACATGTAGAAGGAGCAGTTTCTGACTGCTGGTTGATTGTGTCTAGTATAGTCTTTCTTCAGTTAAATTGAAAGCTTGCTTACTGCAGGAATTTTTGCTCTGTGCATGCAGTGGTCTTTGTGATGTGGCTTTCTCTGTGTTGACCCAAAAACTTTGACCAGAGATTAAAAAGGGACAGTGTAGCCAGGACATTTACTACTTTTTCCCTGGATCACAGCAAAGGAGGGGGCCACCCTTTTTCTTCCCACTTCCAAATTAAGGGTTCCAAATTAAAGGAAGTCTGGTAAGAATTGCAAGTGAGAGAATGTATTTGTGACCACAAGTAGGCTGTGACATTCCAGTCTCTATGTGAACTTTGTGAACTTCAAACAAAATATATTAACTTTGAAAGCTTCTGAATGGAATTTTATTTTGCTTTTTTATACATGAATTAATACTATGTTTTCATTGCAAAGACAAAATGAATGCTTCATTATAAAAGTGAATTTTTGTCTTTTAATAACAGTTCTTTTTTTTTTTAAGATCCTAACCATCCTATTGAATGAATAATGTAGGTTTTGGTATATTTTCTGTTTGTTTTACAGTGACTGAGAGAAGGGCATGTGAACAGTATATTTTTACCCTGTAGATAGCGAGTGCTTTGGTTTACCTACTCTTGAACCATAGGAAAGCAGCTGTTCTGCTTTTTCTTCTTGTAGGAAGACAGGTTAACAATGGCAAATCCACCTTCAAGTGACCCTGACAAGGTTGCAGGAGCTAAATTTAGAATCTCAAATCTTCCTTTGATACACGGGCATACACACTTTTCTGTCCATCCATTCATCCTTGTCAGCGGGCAGGAAGATTGAAAAGCCCTGTCGCTAACTTTGGCAGACTTACTGTAATTAAGCAGTTTCTTTGTAGAGGGAACAGTCTTTAAGAACCTGAGTCGTAGCAAATGCTGGTGAGAAGGACAAATGTTTGATTAAATGGCAAATGTTTTGGTAGTGGATAATAGTTATCTATTCCCTGTCTTGTTTTAAATCTCACTGGAACTCTTCTGTGTCTTTCTCTCTCTCACCCTCCTAGGTGGCACATCCCTTGATACGTAACCAGCTTGTGAATTACATTTACAATGGATTTTTGGTGCCAGTAATGGCTCCTGCACTCCATAAGGTCAGTGGTGTATGCAAGCATGACACAAAATAATAACGCGTAAAGGTATTATGGAAGACCTCTCTGTAAAGATCCTATTAAATGTACTGTCAGCAGTGACTTCCATACAATTCAGTAAGTTTCTAGACTAACTTTCCATCTTTTCATTCTATGCTTTATTAAGCACGATATAGGTATTTCTGAAAATGTTTAAAATTCTTAAGTGCAGTTCAGAACCAAAATATTTTTGTTGTCCTAGGCTCACATATTGTCAAAAAAGCGGTGACATTTTAGGCATTTCATCATGGCAGACATGTTTCCATGAGCATTTTTTTTCCAAATATTTTCCAAAAGGAAAATGCCCACAAGGAAAGGGTCAATAATTATTACGCTAATTTTAGCAAAGTTGCAACTGTTTTGTATTTCCTTATCATAGCTGGTAGAGCTATTTTCCTAAAGTGCAGTCTGGTGTCAATTTTCTAATGTGTTGGTGTGCAATTTATGTTACATTGAAGAAAAAATTTTCCCCTTTTCTTTGAATTTTAGGGGTTATCCTCTGCAAAATATGACACCAATGTTGGTGAATTTGCTTAATTTTTTTTGTTTGTTTCTTAGGCTGCAAGAAGTTACATTTCCAACTGTTGCATAATATGTCAATTATGTCAATTCTCCATGCCTGGGAGTATTCCAGGCCAAATGGGATGGGGCTCTGAGCAACCTGGTGTAGTGAAAAGTACCCCTGTCCTCTGCAGAGGGGTTGAAACTAGATGATCTTTAAGGTCCCTTCCAACCCAGGCCATTCTATGGTTCTATGATTCTTTGAATTAACTGTCTTCATTGCCCTGTAAAAGCACACCTTGTTTGAGGAGAAAAAGGAGGAACTGCTGAAAGTAAAAATCCATGAAAAACTGGGAAGATAACCAATAAATTACTTTTTGAAGGTCTCCTGATTTTCACTAAGCCTGCCAAGCAGAAAGCACTGCAGCTGTTCCATTTCCTGAGAGGACAGTGAAACACCATACCCTGCCTTCTTGTCCACGACTTGTTTTAGTAGCACACACAATTCTTCATGATAAATAGTCACCAAGAAAGTCATGAGCAGCGTAGAGTCTTTTTCAATGATTCAGCAGACCTCAAACATTTTGGAACTTGGTGAGGGTTCAAGTAAAAGTTGGCTGTGATCCAGATCAAAGCTGTAACCTGTCACTGAAATAGTTCACCTCCTTACCTGGCAGTAATTTTTTCTATTTCTGTATCTGGACTTAATCCCTTACCAAGACTGGGAATTAGAAGTGAAAAGCCTAACCAGTTTTAGGTCAAGGTTACGGATAACAAGGGAGATATCAGAATGGATTCTTAGTGAGTTCTCTTTTTATCTCTGAAGTACTCAAGACTAATCTTAGATTGTTTTGAGTACTACTATGCCTGTAAAAGCCATTCTTATCGGTCAGTAAATCTGCTAACACCCTATAGGGTTGATTACTTCCCTGTTCATGTTACTTAACTAATTTAAAGATTGCTATTCTGATTACTTTTTTTTCATGTGATTAAAATTTTGTTGAACCTCATTTATATACTCTGAAACTGGGTGAAATCATAGTTCTCTTGAAAATGGGAATACTGGCTGCTAACATGAGAGTTTTAAGCCTAGATCTTTCTTGAACCCCAACACTCTGTTTGGTGCCTTGTTCTTCCAGTAATAAGCCTTTCCTTGATTAGCCTTAAGACTGACCTTTTTCTCATTAAAAATTAACTACTTGTGTATAAACTTCAAATGCATTTAATGGAGAAGATGGATTGCACCATCTAGTGGATCTGATACAAGCCTCTCACATCTGTGAGACCAAAACTCCATAGCAAAAGGAATCAAGTAAGTAGAGGCACATTTGACCTCTCCAGTCTTTCTTTCCTGTGCTCCATGTTAATTTAACAGAAAATAAATATTTTACATACTAGATTTTGGGAGAGATGTCTGTGTGCTAAGACAGATAATTATGCTATAACAGCTCTTCCATATATCAAAGTAATTTCTAGTTGCCATTGGAAACATTCATGCTAAGTTGAGGAGTGGGCTTTGAAAACTGTATCACCCCTTTGGGAATTTGTGTTGTAATTAACCTTTAGGTTAATAAAAAATTAGAAAGGGCCAAAATGAGAGAAAGGCCAGTGTACTATGATGGTTTTTAAAACAGAAGTTCTTTCATTTAACACAATACTAAATGGATCTTGATTTTTCTTTTAAACTCACTTGAAGTTGGTTTGATATCATAAAGTCTGCTTGTGGCTGAAGATTTTAGTTTTCATTCAGTCATTCAGTTTGGGTTGTTCTGACTCGTTCTGGCTTGTGAGTTCAAATTCAGTGTGTAATGGAGTGTCGTATAAATACCTGATTAGGAAGACAGATCTGTGAAAGGTTAAAGAGTGGTAAGAGGAGATGATGATAATTATTGGCACATCTTTCTAAGGTGTTTCTATAAATCTTTTTTCTAGAATTTAACTGGGGTAGAACAGCTGCTTCTGATAATTCTTGGTGATCGAGGGGTGAGGGAGGGAGGGAGAAAGAAAAGAAAGAAGGAAGAAAGTCTAAACTTCATATAGCATTCAGCCTTTAACATCCCATATCCAATCTGGCACCCATGGTTCAACCTTAATGTAAAAATTGGAAGGGCGATGAGCTTCTGGGTCTGCTCTTGAATGACCTGGGGAGGCACACTACTACAAACCTGATCTTTCTGTACTATATTCTAGTTTTTCTTCAAGAAGTAACGTCTTGAGGAAGAAAACTGTACTGGAGCAAGACTTGCATTTGTTTTTTCCAAAGATGGTTCCAGTCAGGAGTGAGTTTGGACTAGATGATCTCCAGAGGTTCCTTCCAACCCTAACTATTCTGCTATACTGTGACTTTTTCAATGTATTCTGTCACCAGGTCCCCATCCCCAGTCAGCAGTGACCATGCATTTTTCATAGTCTTTCTTTTGCTGTTGAAGCTCTTCTTCAACTCCAGCTGGGCTTTGGCTCTCCTAATCCTTTCCCTGCACACTTGGACACTTTTTCCATATTCCTTCTGGGTCACCTATACCTGCTCATGTCTCTTCCATGTTTCAGATTTGTTGGGAGCTCCTAATTCATCCATGCAGACCTCTTGTCTCCTTTCCTTGACTTCCTTCCCCTCTTCCATCTTAAAACATTTGACTATCAAACGAGACTTTTAGTTAAAGTAGCATAAGAATTTCAGTAAAAGTATTTCAGAATTTCAGTATGTGGTCCAAAACTCTGAGATATGCGTATGTGTGATCTTGAAATGTTTGTAACATTTATGGAACTGTGTAGTAAACTCTGCCTTTTTTAGTTTTTTTTGCAGATTATCTCCCTATAAATACTTACTCTGTACACCGTTCACTGCGTGAATGAAACAGTACAAGACTGTTGAGGATGGAGATGTGTTTCTATGAAAAAGTCAGGGGGTGGGGAGACCAATGTGTTTTGCTTGGTGTGATTTTTCTGGTTTTATCTCAAGAAGCTAGTATGGAGTTGAAAAAAGAGTTCTCTAGTTCAGGTTTTTTCCAGTTAAGGAAGTTTCAAATTGATTGGGCAAGCAAGCTAGCTTGAAATAACCTGTTCTTCACAGTGAGCTCTGTGAAGGTTATTTATATAGCAGATTAACTGTGATGTGCTTAAATAACCCAAACATTCTCAAGCTTATGACTACCTAGCTTCATTTTTCAAAGATAAGTATCCTAAATATAGTATATTCTTGTAGCCTAATTTATACCTTGTCTGTACTAGTCTTGTCGCTTTATGTGGGTTATCCCACCTACGTGTAATGAGCGACTGACAAGTGTGTTGGTATCTCCAAAGCTGCACATTGCTGAATGGGTAGTCACAGCCCAGATTTGTATTGTGTAGCTGAGGATATGCATTAACTGGCTGTGCTGGATAGCCCTGCCTCGTCCTTTGGTTGTCTGGGTGTTATTGTACTTTTTATAGAAGAGTTAACTTCCTTACTTCTGACATACCAGTTTCTTCAGAGACATCAAAAAAAAGTGATTCAGTGATATTGTTTGGGTGGGGGTGGTAGCGTGTGTCTTTGTGCAAGGTCCCGAATTCATTTAAAAACAGAAGGAATAAAATGTTTTGTCTGTAAAGATGCAGATCTAAAGCAAATGTTAATTTGGTAGTTTTCTTTTTGTAGTAACAATCCATTATTGAAATTTTTGCCCAAACTATGTTTTATTCTTTCTGGTGTAAGTGTCTGGGAGTTAAGAAAATTGAGACTTTCTGACTAAATCAGTTCTTAAATTAAGACTGGTAATTTTTGATGGCATATCAGTTACAACTTAAAGTATGTGATTCTGTATGTTCTTCCCTACATTTTGGTACTCAGGAAAAAATTAATTGTGAGAAGGTATAATTCTGCTCAGGTACAGGGCCATACCATTCAATCCTGTGACATATTTCACTGGCTGTTTCTTGCTGCACTTTCAAAACTAATATCTTTGAGCTCTATCAATAAAATACAAGATCTTCTGGGGGCAAATTATACAAGGGTCTAAGTGATCGAATAAGACTAATTTTCTCCTCAGTTGAAACCTAATTGAAATCCCAGAGTGAATCCAGAATAACCCCATGGAAGTAATTTTTACTGGTTCTGCTAGAGACCGTATTGCCTTATTTTAGTCTTCATATATTTTTTAGTAGATTGTGTTTATTTACCTTGTTCTTTTAGGTAGTTACAGCACTATTAAGTGAAATATAAGTGAAATCCTTTTCTGAAGGTTCTTAATATGGATATATATTTTGTAGTCATAACCATGTGCTAGTTAATTAGGAGCCACACTGTGGTATATGTAAATATTATGTTATCTTTGATACAATTCAGGTTGATTATATACATCCTTGTACTGTAAGCGCATATGATTTAATTTTAGTTTGGCATTCAGAGAATTTGGGTGACAAAGACAGTTATTCAGAACATCTTGAATGTTTATGTAATTTGTGGTACTTCAATTTACTGAAGAAAGCACTAAAATTTGACAAATTATATGATAAAAGCAAATTTTTAATGTCAGCGTTTACTGCTTTACTAGTGGCATTTAATTGCTAACTGTGATACAATTATTTTTCTACTTGGAAGGCTTGTTTTAATCTGAATAGGCTTGGTTTAGTCTGAATAATGGAAAATTGTACCAGCTTTTTAGTGTAAAACATTTCTGTTGGCCAAGTGAACAGAATTGCTCTGCGGAAGTGCTGGCATGGTCCTGTCAAATAAACTCTGTCAAGTGGATCTCAAATCTACTGCACACTAACCTATCTAAAAGAAAGCCTCTAACATGGCATGCTACTGTGATAATTCAGTAATACTTGCTTGATGATTACACAGCTCAGCTAGGGGGAAATGACCTGTAAATTATACTCTACAGATTAGAAGGAGCATCTTTATAAATATCCTACAAGACTGTCAGTTCCCATTTAGAAATAATACCATCTTTCACCTTACTGAAAAGCAGTCAGACAGCTGCTGTAAAAACATGCAAACCAAGTGTCACTGAAAACTTTGAGTAGTCTTGTGCTTTGGAGAAGCCCAGTAATAGCACAAAGCTTAACTGTAGCAGCTGTGGTGTGGGTATACATAAAGGTGCCTTTCGCTTTTTGCATCAAACACTGGAGTGCAGTTGAATTTTCATCTGGTGCAAGCTGAAGCAGTTTATAAACGTAAGGTGAGGGAAGCTGAAATAGTATGCATTTTCTGGTTCCCCCGATGTGCAAACTTCCTCTGTCCCTGATCCTGCTTGTCCCTCTCTCTTTTGCCAGGACAACTGTTCATATTTAAAACTGGTTGAGGTTAAAACTCACCTTTACTTCTGGATAGTTTTAATCTGAATCAATTCCCTCATCCAATTCACTGTGCAGAGAAGTGAAACAGGAACCCTTTTGCTTATATAAGCAGAGGGCAAGAAGGTGAAAATTAATAGGAGAGAGTAGAAATGGCTGTAATTTTTTTTTGTCAGTGAGGTGGGCTTATTCAGATTAAAACTACTCATGGATCTAGAGAATAAGTTCTATTAAGAACATTTATGTTCTTTTCATGGGCAATACGATGTCCTTGTAAGAAGGAAAATTGTGATGGAAAGGCGGAATCATGTAGCCATATTCCTGTAAGTGGGCATGAAGCTGTAAATTAGAAAACATATTGTGTGATTCCCAAAGGAAAATAGCCAGTAATAAAGAATCAGTGCAATTGGTGTAACACAGTGAGTGTAATATATTAAACTGAACTCACGACAGTAATTTCTAACTCTTTGCTATTACTTGGCACAGAAACTTGTAAAAGCTGGATCTCTTTACAGTGTTCTGCCTCACCATCTAATCAGTCATCAGAGGAGGCGAGAAAAGATTTGCTAAAAATTATTACATAATTAGAGAAGGGTATTACATGGCTAAAAGTGGCTTTCTCTTTTCAATAATCTCCTGTCAAGTATCTGGCTGGCTATAAAGAGTCTCAGGCAGTCCCTTTTGTAGATCTTTGTCCCAGATCTTAAACAGATCTGTGACAAATGATTGTTGTGCAGAAAAACATGTGGATTAGGCTTTTTTACTGGTATTTTTCGATGGACACTTTAAATTTATATATATATTTAAAAAATCCATCAACTTTTCGTTATTACAACTGTTAATAATGAAATAAAATAAAAATGATAGAGTGGTCTGATTAATGCAATGGATATGTATTTTTTCTTGTTTTTTTATTTTCAATCCTATAATTTTATCTTCAAAGCAGCAATATCCCTGGTCTCTGCCATTAGCAGAAGGGATCTAAAGCAAGGGATGCTACTGGTGGGTTTCTGTTTTTGTTGTTGAGGAAGCAGTGGATTTAATATTGCTGAAATACCTTTATCAAAACATAGCTTGAAATTTACTTCCTTAACGAAGGAATTTTATTAATTTCCCTTTGTTGTGGTATTTTTTTTGACATTTGAATTATCAGAGGTGAAGAATTTTCAAAGTATCAGATTTATGTAAGTTTTGACTTCCTTTTAATCATCTTTTCAAAAATGTTCAATTCTGAGGGCTAGCTAAAAGCTTACTTGAACAAATGATACTATAACTAATGTTTACAGTAACAGTTTTTGTAAAGCCGCCTCAGTATTTGACTGTAATGGACATACTTGACATGAGTAGTACCTGTTTAGTTCTCTGGGAACATTTGTTCTTTTGTTGTTTACCTAAGCACTGATTTGAATTTATTAGAAATGATTTCCCTCTTTCCTCAAATCTGTCTCATGAGACATTTGTGTAAGAGGAGACAACCAGCAGGTAGTCTGAATGAAGCTTAATAGCATGGCTTTAGGATCTTCGAAAACAAAGATCTTCAATAATAACTGCACAAATTGAACTAGTCTCACTTTCAACACTCCATGTATTATGTATGACGTGATCTGTAGAGAAGGTGTGCAGAGTTAAAAGGGTTTTTGCCAAGGATGGGATTTGCCTAGTGTAACTTATTTCTCCAGTGTCCTTCTCTAGTTAATTGCAAAAAGAGTGAGTTCTCTAGAGGCTCAATCAGAGCAGACTAATGTGTCCCACAGAGTAAAAGAAAAATTAGCCTTATGGAGTTAAAATTGGCTTCCTCGAATACTTCTCTAGGTGCCTCGAATCTTCAGAAGTTACCTCTGCTGTCAGATATGCTGAAAGAGAGAAGCAAACCCAGAATGCAAGGTGGCAAAATAAGATATAACTGTAAAAGCACAAGGCATCTGCTTGCTAGGTTAATCAGTCTTTTTCCTAAGCTGCAAACATGGCTTTCATTTAAATGCCCCAAAGCAGTATTTTTGTTTGATTTGCTCTTGTGGGGAAGCAGAAGGGCGGTCTCCTTGCTGGTTTGTATGGTTAAGTTGCACACAAGGCACACTGAGAGAGCACTGGAACTTCTAGAACATGATAGCATTAAAATTGCTTGCCCAGCGTTGACTTGCCTACTTTGAGTGTTGCACAGTAAGCTGCAAAATAGACCCTAGCTTCATTTACTGAGAGAGTTTGAAGGAGTGTTGTGGATAAGGCAATGTGTTTTCATTGAAAAATAAAAAGATTTTTACAAATCCATTTAAATGTTGACAAAACTTAGTCATCATATCTCTTTCTTGGAAAATGATTAAGCAGATTCAGCAGCTTCTTTCCCAAGAAGAACTAAAAATTAATTGTAATGTGGTACCCTGTACAAAATCCCCTCAATTAAAAAAATTAAGATTTAACAAGATTGTAAGTAACTCCCTTGTGAACTATTAGGCCTTCATTAATCTTTGGTTCTTCTAGCTGTGTTTAGTGGTATCAGTGAAGTGTTGGCTATTAAAAATGATTTCTTTTTTTGTCTAGTCCCCAAGCTGTTAGGAGCACTGAATATGCTCTCAGAATTCAGCGTTTCTTTTCTAAACTGGTCTCCAGCTGGCTTTCTTCTGCTCTGTGTTTCATTCATGATATGCGCTTTGAAAAGCATATGGGTTTCTCTCACTGCTAGAAATGTAGGATGAGTTGTCCAAAGAGTATCAGTTTCAGAAAAAGGTCACTGCCCTTGTGAATCTGCTGGCTTTTCTTCCTTTCATTTACAGGTTCAGTATTTTATGCATATACATTGTCAGCAAACAGGTGTGAAACCTACAGGCCAAGAATGTGCTTCTTTTCCCCATAAAGGATGAAGAAGTGACATGGAGACATGACGATGTATTACTTCTGTCTGGCCTTTCCTTGGCAGAAGGTTTAAACTCATCAATGAACTGTGTGCTGTAATAATGATGTCATATGATGGATTTCTTGGACTTTGCTTTTTACTGCTCGTTGCTATTAAAAAAAAAAAAAAAGAAGAAAATAAAAGTAAGCAAACCAGTTCTCAGGGCAACAGTCACTAACTCTCACCAGAAAGCTGTTCTTTTTTACACCACAAGTCCCCAGACCTTTTGGCTATTGCAAAAAGAAAAAAAAAAAAAAGAGTTTCTGGTTGGAGCTGAGCTGTTTCTATTTCCTGATGAAAAATTCAACTGTTGCTACTGCACTGGTGCTTTTTTTCTAATGCCAAAATGAGCTGGTCACCCACTGTATTAAGGATGGTGTAGCTGAGTGTTAGAATAAAGCCTCAGACTGATTCAACGACCTTCACTTTAGAGCTTCTGTCTCACAAGGTCTGCAGGCTGCATACCCCATTCCTATGTTCTGTGTAACCAGCCAGAAGCAGCCTGTGATCTTAAATGCTTTAAAGAGAATGTTTGCATCACGACATTACTGTGTACATGGCTAACATGCAGCATAATGGAACAGGGATTTGAATATTTACAGCATGTTACGTAAACGTTGCCCTTCTGAATATTTTCTAAATCCTCTTAGCTCTTAAGTGACAGCTTTTTTTTATTTTTAATAAAATCAGTCTTTTCATTTATCCAGCTAAGTTTGGTAAACAAAAGACGTTTAATACTTCCTTTCATATAGACAGATTCTTGTATTTAAGGGTTTATCTTTGTGCACTTAAGCTTATTAGGTTCCTGGGTAACTATTTTAAAAAAGCTGACTTTGCAAAAGCAGTACATGGTGCAGAGGTGGGCTTTGGAATTTTCTGTGCTTTGCCAGTGTATACTGTGAATAGGTAATCTCCAAAGGATTGCAGTAAGCAGAGCAGTGTGCATTATGGTATGCAAATGTCACATGGATATTTGAATTCTATTTTGATCTACTAATAGTCAGTAGTGAAGATTTTGGGTTGGGCTTTATGTGTGTTTATATGTGATACATACTCCTTTTAAAAATTGAGTAAGAATTGTGCTGTGGCAAAATAAAAGGAAGGAAAATTGTGACAAAATTCTGGACATCTATGGGGATTTTCTCTTTAAAGCTCTAGGACCATGGCTTTGTACCGTGCTTTATGCTCTGACATTTATTTTTAATTGTGTTAGATGTAGGTTTTCACAAAATCTGAAAAAGCTTCTGAGGGATGACAGAAGTGTGATAAAAGAAATGACATGGCCAGAAAGGTGGTGGGGATCTAGCATGATTTGGTTCTTTGATTTTCTGTATGTGTGAGATTTGGGGTGTCAGTTGGGGGGAGGCTTCTTTTTCTTGGGGAAGCAAGACAGATAAGAAATGGGTTTAAAAAGCTTGCAAGGCATTCAGAAGCATGATTTTTGAAAATTTAGGAGCAAAGACCTCAGTGGTTTTGTGGCAGTGTTATGGGTGGAGAACTTAAGAGTGTTTACAAGGTATACAGTTGCAAAGGGTGGATGGATGGACATTTTGTGAGTGCAGTATGTTTGCATTTACATTACTTTTGCTTTACTTTTGCTTGTAGGTGACTGTGGAAGAAGTGATGACTACTACTGCATACCTGGATCTCTTTTTGCGCAGCGTTTCAGAACCAGCCCTCCTCAAGATTTTCCTCCGCTTTATTTTGCTGCACCGACATGAGAATGTGCATATCCTGGATACACTGACTAGCAGAATCAACACGCCATTCCGGGTAAGGCAAGCAGCTGATGTCTCCAAATTGATCCCATTTGTTAGTTGCAGTGTCACTGATGTATTCCTCAGGAATCTAGTCTATATTACTGTAGCATGTTTACTTAACTGTGACGTTACCAGCTTTCTTTGATTAGAAGGTGACACTTTCTTGCTCAAGTGATTAAGCTGCTGCTTCCTTTTCTTTGCCTTCACTCCCCTGTGCAATAAAGTTTATCTCAGCTTTGCACTGAACCCCTTCTTAGCCCAGGCACAGTGTGCCACAGTAGCTGGAGAGAGAGTTGACAGAGTGAGTAGTTACCTTTGCTAACAGCTGGACCTTCTGGCTGAGAAAATGAGGACTTGTTGCACCAGACTGCCCTTCTGAGTCTTGCTTGGCTGGCAGCCTTGGCTGACTCTTGGGTGGTGCACAGCTTCATGGATGAAATTAAGAATAATGTTTCAGTGCAAGTGAATGTTTAGAATGTGCAATAATATTTTAGAGAAGCCAGAACATCAGCACTTGCATTAAATTTGTGTGTTAGGGACAGTAGCTTCATCTGAAAATTGTTTTGAAATATGGGTGCATGCAAATATCGATATATGCTGCTGTTAGTGCATCTGTAAGATGGATTAACTATGAGAACTGAAACGGCTTCTGTCAACAAAAATGCAAATGCTGTTGTCTCTGCTAATCATTAATACTGTTACATAGGCAAACAAAAAGGGAATTGTAAAGAATTCTGCATCCCTGAGCAACTCAGGATCTCAGCCAAAATGATTCTGTGATGCTAAAGGAGTTTTCTGCAGTATAGCCTGGCCAAGTGCAGAACTGCCAGAACTGCAGCCTTCTGTGTGTTTCTGTAGCACAAAAGCTGTGTACATTATTATTGATGAAAATACTGATTAGTAATTTGCAGGGTTAAACTTATGTACAGACAGGCAACTTGTAAAAAGGACTATGCGTTTTACAGGACTTGTAAAAATACTGTCCTGTCTCCTGAGCATATTTTAAATCTTTTTACAAAATTGAAAAATAGATTTTATTTATTCAGAAGATTGCCATTTTGCAATATGGTTGCAAAGACAAATGAATAATATTTCCCTGTAAACTGAAATGTCTTAAATACAGGATAATTTAGGGCAGCAGCAGGTTTTTTTGAACTTTCATGGCATGAAGAAAAGTTATACTTGGCTCTCTCTAAATTTCACAGAGGAAATGAAATTTCCTGTTTTTCTCTGATGTCCCTCCCCTGGCTAAAACACACCTTTCGTGTAAAAATCTGACTTTTTCCAGAGGCTTGTTGTGAAGCTCTTCAACTCTGTCCCCATGTTCCTATTAAGAACTCCAGTTGCAGATATTTCTCTCTCTCTTGTCCCTTTACTCTCTCCATCTATTTCTGTAGACATGAAGTCTTGGATTATTTGTTGACTCCTAGCACAGGCAGTGAAGAGCAGTGACAAGGCAACAAGTTTGAGCTGTGCTTTACCTTTCAGCAGGCTAGTTCATGAGCATTTTCCATTTCTCTTCTCTCTGCTTATTCCCTTTCTTTGGTTCTTCTGTTGGTGTTCCATGACCAAACTAGGAAAGGCAGTCAAAGAAGGTTTCTCTTTTCAGAGGCTATCAAGTGAGGTTCACTTAAACTTTGTTATTTAACTGTTTCACAGAGATACCTACCAAGTTGGGGGAAATACATGGATGTATATATATATTTCAAGAAATCTATGCATTCATTTGGTCTTGGTCACCATGGACAGCTGATCACATTGTCACTCATCTGAAAGAGAGAACCAGAAATGGTGAAACGAAAGGTCTTTAAGTTGACATTCTTGAGAAAACACGGCCTGGAGAGAGGAACATAGTGCTGTTGCAGAGCTAGAACAGAGCATTTTAACAGTGGGAGTAAGGGAAGTGACTGCAGGGAAGAGGAGCCATGTGGAAGAGAAGCAATGCCCAGGCAGGATGCTGGATTTAATCCTGAATGAATTACAGGTTATGTTCAGTGATTGAAAAACTGAGGTAGAGAAATATCTGTAGCTTTTTCCTCACTTTGTCCTAATCTGTTTATTTCGTTAGCTATTGAAAAGTGCCATTAATTTCATATATTATCATATATTATTATTTCATATGTTATTTACATAATTAATACAGGGAGAGACAAGATTTAAACACCCATTTGAAACTTTAGGAAAGGGTCAATTTATGCTAAATAATTCTCGCCAGAGTCAGCCTGGTCTGGGAGCCTAAGCTGACTATAAGATACTGTTTCCATGAGAGAGCAGCACAGGAGAAATACACGTTAAAAGGCAGGGATACAGAGACAGTGTGGTCTGTGAAAGCATACAGCTCATGCTTCTACCATTTTGGGCACAACTGCAGTCTAGCAAGTGTCTGGCAGGTAGAAATGTACTGTATGATAGCTTCGAAAGTGTTGTATGTCTAATTAATGACCAGAAAAGCCTGCAGAAGTCCATGTTTCTAGTCTGTCCTAAAGCCAGGGTGAAAGTGGGTTGCCTATCACAGAATGGGTATGATTTTTGTCTCTGCTGAGTGTGACTACTGAAATACCTAGTTGCAGCTGTATTTAATCAGACCTCTGCCAAAAAGGCAAGCATGCAATTCCCATGAGGAATGCTGTCCTTTCTCCTGGTCTTGCAAAAAGGATCTTCGTGCTTCATTGTAGCTCCCAGCTGTTCAACTGACCTGTAATAGAGAGATTATGAACACTCCATATGGAATAGATTCTGACAAAAGATGGCTTGTTTGTCCTGGTCTGTGTCCAGTACCTTAAGCTGTATTTCTAGAACCATTCAGCTTCTTAATGTGCAGAACGCTAATCATTCCTTATACTTAAAGCAACAGAAACTTGAGGTGATTTATAACTTTTCTTTCAGAAAAAACCTTTAATTGGTTCAAATTCCGTGTCAGAGGTAAAAACTAACACACTGTATTGGAAGTTACAGGGTTCAGTTCACACTAAATTAAATTAATAAATTTTAATAATAGTTAAGACTGGTAAATTACTGACTTTTTTATAGCTTATTTGGAGGAAAGCTCTGGATTTCATTTTGTTAAAATGAAACGTTATGTGCATAGCTCTAGATAACTTAAAAAAATCCCATGGGGTGCTGACAAAATGAAATATTATACTAAGAGTGTCTATAAAGCATGATGTTCTGGTGGAGCCATTTTGTAATGTAGTATGCAGGGAAGATTAGAAAGATCCAATTTTCAGATCAAAAACTGACCATGTTTATTATTTTTCAGCTCTGTGTGGTCTCCTTGGCATTGTTCAGAACGCTCATTGGCTTGCATTGTGAAGATGTGATGTTACAACTGGTTTTAAGGTAAAGGCTGAACTGTTTCCATTCTTCATCCTGACTCTGGGACATATAATCTCTGCCTGTGGATGCAGAGCTGGATGAGAGTTCTCCAAGAGAGTGGAAATCCAAGCAACTACAGAGATAAGAATATTTATGATCGTGACAAAAGTCTACCAGACCTGATGTAGTGTGATTTACGTCCTGAGATCTTCAGCGCAAGAGATTTTTCTTGTGATTTATTTCTATAGAAGTGAGAGAAGCTAAGAATATATTTATCACCTCCTTATTCCCTGCTTCTAAATGTGTAATTCTTCTCCTGTGCATGTTTTCTCTAGTGTATTATGCACTGTGATACAAAGCTATATACTTGTTTGCAGCTTCCACCTTCTTTCTTGTTTTTCACCTCTTTGATTCCTCTCTGTGAAAATACTTCAGGTTCCTGAACTATTGTAGGTAGATTGTAGTGTACTAAATGCACTGATTATTTTTGGTTTTAAGTGGTGATTCTATACATTGCTTCAAGATACTTACTAATAATTTTGGTGTGTGTATTAGATGAGAGATATTGGTGTAACTAACTTGGGTTTTTAGCATTGTAGATCACATAAATGTTTCAGATACTGTGTGTCCCTCCACACACAGGCATTAAGGTGAAATTCCCTATAGCTCTTCCTATTGTTCCTGGGAATGCTGTGAACACAAGTATGTCACTACTCTAGCAGTAGAGTGCTGTGATTAATTTTTTTGTTTATTTAGGGAATCTTTTAGAATTTGTTTGCATTTTAAATGGCAGAACATCCAGTTAACACTGAGAGTCTTACTAACGTGCTTTTTAAAAGTAAAACAAAAGCGCTCTAAAGAAGTTTTAACATGAGACTGTGCTTCCTCTGTTTCTTGTACTCCCAATAGTTTTTTCCCTCCTCTGCCTGAGAGCTCAGTCTTGATCTACTGCAGTAAGACACTTTGTTGACCCTTCCCTCCTCTTTTTCTGGCTGCTTGCCTGGCAAACATAAACTGCCTCTCTCTGGATTTCCCAGGAAAACAAATAAATTGAGGATTCTGGGACAAAACTCATTCACTGTCAGACCAACCCATTCTTCTGGCCTTTGACATCTGCCCATCCCACACTTGCTCCATACTTTCTTGCAACAGGTTTACTCTAACCTGCAAAGGATTTTTTGCTTCCCTATTCTGATGCAACTGATCTCCTGTCTCTACTTGTCTTTACAGTTCATCATCAAACCAAGTGTCACAATATAGAGTCAGGGTTTCATGCTCCTGAGAGGTTTAGAAAGTGAATTGCTGTAAATATTATTACTGTTTCTTTTAATTTGGAGAAGGCAGAAAGGTAGGAGGGGAGTTTTGTGTGTTGCTGCTTTCTCTAACATCAAAGGATGATAAGTAATGCTAAACACTGCTGTTTCAGGTATCTGATTCCTTGCAACCACATGATGTTGAGCCAGCGACGAGCTGTGAAAGAGAGAGACTGTTATTCTGTGTCTGCTGCAAAACTGCTGGCCCTGACACCAATCTGCTGCTCCACTGGAATCACTTTGACATTTGAAAGCCAAGGAAAAGATTATATTCTATGGACAAAAGCAGCACAAACTAAAGGTAATTGTTGCTCAGGGGAAGACCAGATCATTAAGTGCATTGGATTTGGTAGCAGCTCATGGGAGGAAGTCAGAAAGAATCAGAGGGGAAGGAAATGTGGTGGGTAACAATTAACTGGGCAAGCCTGGACTAGAAAGCTTATTTAATTCCTTCCATGTGTCTGGGTCTATTGAAACCTTATTTTAACAGCTATCCAGCTTGAATATACATTCATGAAAATAATGTACAGATACATGACAGCAACCCTTGCTGCTTCTGAGTGGTTGCTGCTTTAAGGTTTGAATGCAGGCTTCTCTCTCAGAAATCTTGAGTTACAGCTCTGTCTTTGCAATAGGAACAAGTCATGTATGTTTATGAGCAAATCTCTTAATTGTTATGCTTTTGTCTTCCTACCTTATTGGATGGTTGGGGTTAAACACTCTCCAGTGTCTTAGTGGATCCCTTGCTAGAGAAAATTTGATATACTACTAATGGTATGAGTCGTCTTCTTTACTTCTAGATTCTGGTGGACGCTCTTCTGAATCTACTTGCATTGTGGGATATGGAAGAGCTGTGGACATCAGCTACTTGCAGTACCTGGGGGAAGCTCAAGAAGCCATCATCCAGTGCTTGAAAGATTGTAAAGTTTGGTCTGCCTTGTATGATGGAGTAAACCCTGATCCAGACACCTTTATCCAAACGCTTGCAGAGGAGAACAGTACGGATGTGGAACATCCCATGTTTCAGCTCCAGCAAAGGACACCTAGCACATGCAGCTCCTCTCGAGTAACTCCATTCAGCGAGAAGATGCAGTTGGAGCTAGAATGGGATGATAGCTATGACACAGGGATTTCTCCTGGTTCTAATGTGAGCTCACCACAACCATATGATGATCTGGGAAGCACAGAAATGCAGCCACCTGCAGAGCCACCGAAACACATACAAGAAATGAAAAAAAATGCCATTATGCTCATCAAAGGTTCTTATATAGAGGAATCAGACTTTCAGGATGATGTTATGGTTTACAGGTTATGTGCCCAGAAGGATACTCAAGATGATGACAGCTCCAAGGAGAAAACTTTAAATGCAGCCAGAGAACGTAAGGTCCGAAGCCAGACAGTAGTCAATGGGCCTCTTGCAAAGACCCAGCTGGAAATGGGCTTGGAGGAGCACAGTAAGAGAAATTCAAGCTCAACTCAAGGTGTGATGAAAGAACAAATAAACCAGAAAATGACTGAGATTGATCCACAGCCAGACTTAGATTTGAAGATTTCTCCTCAGGAGGCAGATTGTAACTTAAAACTGCTGAGCACAGATGGTGAGGATTTCATTGCACAGTATGACAAAATTATTAAGGAACTGGATCCAAACAGTGCAAGCTTGGAGGAACAGAAACTGGATACTCCTGACCCTGTCTCTCCAGCAGAAGAGGAGGAGGACTTTGAGAATTTTTCAACAGACACCCCTTCTGCAGAGAGCATATCATCTCCCTTTGGACCAAAGGAAGATGTCTCTCCTAAGCACACTTCGAGGAGCCAGAGTGCTCCGTTTACAGGTGGAATGTCCTGTTAATTACATACATAACAAATGCAGGATGGCATGGTGATTAAGGGGGGGCCAAATGAGATCACACTGTGTGGCACACAGCACAAGCATAGAGCAAGGAACAGTTCTGGCACTAAAGAGGGTATAGCCTGAATAGCTGAGACCAGTCGAAGGAGAGTGAGAGATCACATGTGAAAATACAGCAGAGTCATCAGTGTGATGACAGCAAATGGTTGTTTCCCAGGGAATCTTCTTTGGGTGCTATCTTTTTTTTGGCAATTTTTTAAAACACTGAGCAGGGGTTATGTTGTTTGTATGTGAGAGCTCCATCACTCTAGAGGAAGCTTTTTCAGTTGTAAGGGGATTGGAGTAGCTGTTCTAATATACAGAGCCCAGGTAAGTAATTTGCTTATTTTATGGTTACTTTCATCTCTGATGTGGTGGATGCAGTATTATGGTGCCGTTTTTCCCCTCTCTGCTATTCCACATTGTAACACGAGGTGTCAGCACTGGTGCCACGTCTGTATGTGCCTGTCTCCATGCTCTGCCCTGGCATCCTGTTCCTCCAGTGTCATCTTGCCCTCGCTGCTGGCATGCTTTTCTGTCTGGTGCCACGCAGCAATTTAAGCTTGGTCTCTGCTGGCTGTCCAAGCTACTCAAGAATGACAGTACTACCAGAGGTCAGAGTGGGCTTTTGATCGGTATGTATACAGTTCCTTGCACTGCAGGCTCCTAATCTTTAGTTATGTCTCCTAGATACCAGAGTAATGCAAATAATAAAAAATAATAATAATGTATCTAGGTTTCCTCACCCAAAATAAAACCTCTATAAGATGGCTTCTTGTTCATTTGGAGGGGGAAAATGTGTATTCATTGAAAACCAGCCCTTTCTGGTCAGCTGTGGCCAGAATGCTTGGCACTGTTTCATAATTGAAAAATGCAGCCTGATTTTCAAACAATTTGCTCTTTTTGCTGTGGCGGCAATTTCCTTGTACCAGAAGCTAATCACATCCAAATCTGCTTCCCAGTATCTACTGTCAAATGTAGTCGAAAATGTTGTCTATGTCTCTCATTCTTCATCTAGTCCCCCCCCTCCATTTGTTCCTTTCCAAAACCCCACATCAAAATCACCCCCTGCCCAAACCCAAGACAAACTCAAAACTGAAGAAAATGAAGATAAAAAGCTAATAACAATAAGCCTCACTGTTTGCTCCCCATTCACAGTATGTCTTACTCTTAGGCTGTTTAACTTGCCTTAGTGCAGATCTTGGTGATTGCATGTAAGGAGGTGCTCAGAATCACAGAATATGCTGAGTTGGAAGGAACGCACAAGGATCATCACCTTAGCCCTGCATAGAACCATCCCCAAGAGTCACACCATGTGCCTGAGAGTATCATCCAAACACTTCTTGAACTCTGTCAGGCTTGGTGCTGTGACCACTTCCCTGGAGAGCCTGTTCCAGTGCCCAATCACCCTCTGGGTGAAGAACCTTTTCCTAATATCCAGCCTAAACCTCCCCTGACACAACTTCAGGATGTTCCCTTGGGTCACCACAGAGAAGAGATCAGTGTCTGCCCCTCCTCTTCCCCTCATGAGGAAGTTGTGGACTGCAATGAGGTCTTCCCTCTGTCTCCTCTTCTCCAGGCTGAACAGACCAAGTGCCCTCAGCCACTCCTCACATGGCTTCCCGTCAAGGCCCTTCACCATCTTTGTTGCCCTCCTTTGGACACTCTCTAAGAGCTTAACATCTTTCCTATATTGTGGTGCCCAAAACAGCCACAGTATTTAAGGTGAAGCCACACCAGGGCAGAGCAGAGTGGGACAATCCCCTCCCTCGACCGGCTGGCGATGCTTTGCCTGATGCCCCCCAGGACACAGTTGGCCCTCCTGGCTGCCAGGGCACTGCTGACTCATATTCAACTTGCTGTTGACCAGGACCCCCAGGTCCCTTTCCGTGGCACTGCTTTCCAGCATCTCATTCCCCAGTCTGTTTGTACATCTGGGATTGCCCCATCCCAGGTGCAGAATCCAGCACTTCCCCTTGTTGAACTTCGTATGGTTGGTGATTGCTCAGTCCTCTGATTTGTTGAGGTCTCTCTGCAGGGCCTCCCTGCCTTTGAGGGAGTCAACAGCTCCTCCCAGTTTTGTGTCATCTGCAAACTCAGTGTCCCTTCCAGTGCTGTGTCCAAGTCATTTATAAAGATGTTGAAGAGCCTAAGATGGAGACCTGTGGAACCCCACTAGTGACAGGTCACCAGTGTGTTCCCCTATCACTGTTACCCTCTGTGCTCGACCTGTGAGCCAATTGCTCACCCACCACATGGTGCATTTATCCAGGTGTGCTGGGCATTTTGTCCAGAAGGATGCTGTAAGAGACAGTATTGAAAAGTTTTACTGAAATCCAAAAAGATTACATCAGTTGTCTTCCCTTGATCAACTAGGTGGGTTACCTTGTCATAAAAGGAAATCAGGTTTGATAGACAGGACTTTCCTTTCATGAAGCTGAAGCTGTGACCGATGACTGTGTTGTGTCTCAGGTGTTTTTTCAATACCTCACAGAATAATCTTCTCCATAATTTACCAGGCGCTGAAGCGGGACTGACAGGCCTCTAGTTGCCTCTGCCTTGGAAATCTTGAGATTGCAGGGCCTTTCAAAGATAGCAGCCTGGTCTAGTGGAAGGTGTTCCTGCTCTTGGCAGGGGGCTTGGAACTAGGTGATCTTTAAGGTCTCTGCCAACCCAAACCATTCTATGATTCTGTATTTAATTTGGAATAGTGTATTATGTTTGTAGATATGTTTGATAAAGTTTTGGGTTGCTTTTACTGTTTTGGGATACTGTCATGGGATGGGGCTTCTCTCTGCAGAATTGAATAACCTGACAGAGGTTTCCTACACCCAGTAAGTGTCAGCAGTGCAAAGATGCTTTCTTCAGGCCTACAGATCTATGAAAAAAATGTCTTGTATCCAGTGCAAAAGCATTAAACACTATCATCCCTATCATCCCAGGAGCAAGAAAGAATGTGTTGTTCAGGAATAAGAATTTATATTTTGCTCCCTCCCTTCATGGCCATGAAAAGAATAATTTTTTGACTTTTCATCTAGTTACCCTGTTTCTTACAAGGCTCCCAAACTCTGCTTCGTTCCTCTGATTATCATTCTAATAAATTCTTGGTGGTAAAAGTCACACTTATCACTGAGAAATTTTTTTATGTATTTGGTAACCTCTCTTGCAGTGGCAAGCAGCAGTTGTTACAAGTATCTAGATTCAGCTTTACCTGCTCAGCTTTGAAGTGTTACCTAGTGGAGAGAAACACTGACACCTTCTCCCGCTATCCCTTTTGGTAGAGTTTCCACTGCACTGTGGTCTTCAGGAGCTCTGTGAAAAAAATGTCTCCATGAACATGATAGGGGAAGCAGTAAGTTATATTGGGACAGAAGAAACTGTATCTCAACAGAAGGGGTTTGGGGCTGCTCCACTGGGTACCCGGGCAGGGAGCATTCCTGCAGCTCTGATGGCTGACACTGTGCTTGCAAGGCAGCAGCCTATAAAGCCTTGCCAACACTGGCCCTCCCACCTTTCATCTTGTGAGTGTAGCTGTGCCAGACAGTAGCCATGTGCAAGGTGAGGGGAGCTGGAATGGGGTTGGATTATGGCCACCTGCTTGACCCTAGAAGTGCCCATCTTGTGCCAAGATTGAGGGTGGGATATTCAAAGTTAGCAGTGCTGTAACTGCATCACCGAGGGATTCTTCTGCCTGGTTTTCCTAGCTTTTATGCAGCCAGAATAGTGGGTGGAACTGGGGGTGGGACAGAGGATGTTTCTAAGACTTGACTTGTGATTAGGTCACTTGTACAGGCTGCCTCAAGCATCTCATCAGCTGTGTGGTCTAGCAACATGTAGTGAAGTCATTCTCAGCTTTGCAAAGGTTTCATAAGCTTGAGTACTAAGGGTTTATGTACTTTCATGGTAAATGCTTTTGTATTTCAGTGGTTGTCCTGCAACATGAATACACAAGCTAAAGCTATTATTTATTGGTGACATTTATATGCTAAAGCCTATGTCTAGCAATAATTTTGCTTATAAATCTATTTTAATGTCTTCCCTGCTTTGTGTGACTGTTTACAGTACTGCAAATACCTTTTCTTGTGATGTGAACTATCACAGCTCTTGATTTTTATGTTTAGAATAGCATTTTCATGTTCTAAAGAACACCAGTTTTTTGATAAGACAAGAAAGCTAGCTATAATTTGCTTTGCCCAGTCCTTACGTAGAAATAAGGCACAGCAGGAGTAAAAAGAGCAGATTCTGTTTGCATTGAAACTAGTAGTACCATTCTGATTAACTTCAAGGGGAATAGAATGGTAGACCACAAGGTACTAGGCTAAATCCTTATTGGTACATGTAAAGTAGAATAGTTATGCATGTTAAATAGCAAATGTGCTTTTAATCACAAAAGCTTTTAACACCTCTGTTAAGTCTGTTTTGTCTGTTCAGCTACAGTTTGGTTTTTCTACCTGCTTTCTTTTTTTAGTGTGTGGGATGTCTAATTTTGTTGGTTATGATGATCAAAATTCCTTTTAAATAACTATTTCCTGGATCTTAGGATTTTTCTTCTGAGAAAACAAAAGCATTGGTTCCTTTTTATTTTCTTGCAGGACCATTCATCAGTGTAATGTTGTCAAAGCTGGAGAACATGCTGGAGAATTCCTTGCATGTAAATTTGCTGCTTATTGGGATTATTACTCAGCTGGCAAGTTACCCACAGCCACTTCTTCGCTCCTTTCTGCTCAACACCAACATGGTGTTTCAGCCTAGCGTGCGGTCACTCTATCAGGTATTTGACCACGGGTGTTAGCCATGCCCACTGGAGCAGTATTTTTGGTGTCTCCTTAAAATTTACATTAGCTCCTTTCAGTTTCACTTGTAGCTTTCCCACCTGTTTGAGAGCCTCTTATTTAATTTCCATGTTTTAATTACATTTGTGCAAAGAACTGGAAACTCTGTATGACCATAGATTTTGTCAGAACTCTCTTTTAATGCAAGTAGGGAAAGCCCAAGTATTCAGTCTGTGGCTGCACTGGGAGCAAAGGAGGAAGAAGTAATTGTTACTGTTGTTTTGACAGGTGCTGGCATCTGTGAAAAATAAGATTGAGCATTTTGCTTCCATTGAAAAAGACTTTCCAGGTCTTCTCCTGGAGGCCCAACAGTACTTGCTTTTTCGTGTGGACATGTCTGATGCTGCAGAAGAATTGCTAACCAAAGGTAAATGTTAACCATACTTGAGGAGTGCTGGGTGGAATGACTTACCAGTTACCCCTCTCCTTTTCTCAGATGATTAAAAGAAGGTGTGGTGTGGTGGGAATATCATTAACCAGATGTATCCTTCTGACTTTAAAGTGACGATGCTCAGTAGGCCACAGTGTATGGGTCTGTTTGGATGTTCTTTGCTCTTTAGAAGCTTTTATTTGTTACATAAAATGTCTGTTTAAAGAAGTAACAAAGTCAGTTCTTGGCTTGCTGTCAGTTTGGCCGTAAACAAACTCACTTTTGAGGCATGAGGTGAGGTGGCATATGTGCATGATTTCATTTTATTTTTAGCCTGACCTTCAGCTAGTCACTGGTTCTTTTTTGATAAATGTTAGGGAGGACAGAAGTCCACGATGAATTGGTTTCTGCAACAACTGAATAGGGCTTCATATCAATTGAATAGGGCTGCTATGAAGGAGATAGATACTAGCCAGAAAACTTTTAATGTGCTTTCTTGGATGACAAACCAAGCAAAACAAACAGAAAAAACAAAGGGGAGATGTGTAAAAGCCAGGACACTTTGAGAGCAGTGGGGACTTCAACAGGTATCATCCCACAAGCCAGCTTTAGAGGGACTTCCATAACATCTGCTGCTTCTCCAGCACAGTGCACACTGCACCTGTCTTTCAGTTACCGGTATTAATTTACACTGCTGTGGGGCATGCTAGTGAAAATAAGCAAAGTGAAGAGTCTTACATGCTAACTGAGAACCTTCCAGACACAGCCAGGCAATGGGTGGAGTTGGGGCCATGCCCTGAGGATGTGCTTGTTCTCAGCTTGCTGCTGAGCCAGCAATGTTAGGTTCAGTTTTCCCTTGAAAGCCAACTACCCATGTGATGGGAATATGTCAAATTCGGTGAGTGACTAAGAGCCGACTCTGCAAAAGGGTTTGTGAGAGGCAGCATTTACAGATATGTGCTTACTCATCACTGGGAGTCCTTAATAATCACTGGTTCTGCCTACACCTCTGTGAAGATGTTGAACTATTCTTCCATTTCCAGAGGTGTGGAAAGCAGGACTCTTTATGTGCCACTTTTAATTGTATTTTAATTTTTCAAGGCTCTGACTAGTAATCTACCTAGTTTCTGGTCAGCATAGTGTGTGTTTCTAAGGTTTGCAGTACAACTAGCCTGTAAAATTATGATCCTACTAAGGCTGCTTCTTGAAGAAGTGGTCTGTGGAAGGTGCTTGTTGTAAAGAAGCTGCATACTGCGAACGTCAGTAGTGTTTTTAGGCTCTGCATTCTGGTGCCAGAGATTAGAAAGCTTTACAATTAGATGGTATTGTAGCTAGCATGTGGGAGATGAGATTAGGAGGTAACATTTAGAGTCCTTTTTTTTCAGATGCTTCTTTTTCAGGAGCTTTTATATAATGAATTCCTGATGGCATTTATTTATACTTCCGATTTTACATCTGTTTTCTTCTGTGGGCTTCAGAATTTGCTAGGTTGACTCACGCTGATCATTATTTAGGAATTGGAAACAAGGCTGCTTAGTCACCCTGTTGGTACATTTTCTTCTGTATAGTAGCAACTCCTGCAAAGAAGGCTTCTCTTGACAAATGAGTGGAGAGTAAACAAATGTCTGGATAACTGCAGGCTTGGTTCCCAACAGGACTGGTGATGGAAGTCATCAAACTGTAATCCTGCGGGAAAGTTGGCTCAGTAGTCCCTCAACCAGTAGCTCATTATATTGATTAAGAAGTGCAAAATAGGAACTGCTACAATAATGATAAATAAAAAAAAAAAACAAACCACAACCAAACAAGAAATTAGGAGCTCCTATAGGACTTCTCTGCATTTGCTTGAATGCCACCTCTGAGTGTCATGCAAGTTGGCTGCTCTCTGAGGGATTTTTTCCCTTGGACAGGAGTGGTGAATAACCCCAATGTTCTCTATAGGTCTGAGCATAACTGGCTTCCTGCAGAATCCACATCTGAAAACGTGAAGCCAGACTTAGTGGGAAACACAAATGTAAAACCAAGAGTGTTTCCTTTCTCTTTACAGGGATGATCTCTGAAGGTGTTCAAGCAGAAATGGACAACTTACTATTTTCTGCTTGCAGTAGCTTGTGGTTTCCTTACACAGTAGATTGGATTCTGGTTACATATACAGAGCTGTCATGATGTAGATTCCATGGGAAAAGCTGCCTTTCTTTCAGTGTGTTGGTAACCACTTTCAGAGTACTCATTTTCATAAGTTTCAGTTGTATGATTTAGTTTGCCTCCTGATCCTAGAAGGAAGTGAACAATCTTGATCAAAGTAAAGAACTGGAATCTCTGATTCCTAGATCAGCTTTCTGTGCTTTTCTGCTGTTTTGGTTTTTTTTCCCCCAAATAAGCAGTTAAATCTAAATCAAAATTTAAAATATTAATTATGAAACATTTTGACATTAGAAAATCTGAAAAAAATCTTCAGGGGAAGCTCAAAACTTTATCCTTTTATTGTAATTCATAATGTAAGTTGTTTTTCCTCCCACAGTCAGATTTTTCCACAGAATTGAAATTCCTGTACTCTGTCTCTAGTAGATAGAAATGTGTAGAATAACAGCATGAATGATTGATAAGTCTGGGGTTGGAAAGGTGTTTTAAACTCAAGAAAAGTACGAGTCTGTTAAATGATTAAGATGAAAATTTCTTTTGAGTGTTTGGAAGTGTTCCACAGTGCCTTTGGAGAAGGACAAACAAGGAACAAAAGTGCAGAGCTGTTGAACAGAGGGATGGCTGTGCTCCTCGCCTTTGATACTTGGAGAGATTTCAGAACAAGGCTGATGTCACTTGAGACTGAGTTGTTTTAACATAAATTGCATTTTAAGGGAAACCTCTTAATGCAGAAATGTAGTGTTTGGCTTATCTGCAGTATGTGAGTTAATATAAGTACTTTTATTTTTTTTTAATGATTTACTTAAACAGCTTCTGAGAGCATCCACTTGTAAGTTAAACAGGATTTTATCTGCCCATGCTTTTGGCCTCAATGACATCTTGTAGCAGTGAGTTCTGCAGGTTAATTTTTTTTGGTAAAGTATTTCGTTCCATCAGTGTTAAATTTTGTCACCTTTTTAGTTTCACTAAATTAATTATCATCTAATTAAAGGGCAGCTCTGCTTCAGGTTGAAACAAGGAGCAGTTGATTGAAATTTAGGTGCTGCTGTCACTGTAATTCCATGCATTCTGATGCTTGAGCTCTGATCCTCTGAACTCTGGCAGCAGCACACACTATAGCAGAGCACGCAGTGGTTTTTGCTTGTTCTGTTTTTAATGTTTAGTTGCTTTGCAGAGAGTTTAAGGTAAGTGTAGTTAGTGGGGCCCGAAGCTGCAGAAAAATCAAATTTTTAAACCTTTTTTCCCCTTAGATTCTCGCTTGCTTCAAACTCATGAGGTGATCTTATAACTCAGCCTCAAACCCATTTACATGATGATTCACAGGGAGAGAATGGAGAAGAAGTAAAGTCAAAATGTCAGTTTGATCTGGGGGAGGGATAGAGCACGATATCATTGGAATGGAGACAACCATGCTGGGTCTAGATGGGTAGATATCTGCTATTTCAGAAAGTAAATCCATATTATTCTTTCCCTTGACTCCTCTTCTGCCCACATATTCCTCTCATCAGAGCTGGAACTGAATAATATATAACCTGGGGAAAGATAGATAATAAAAAATGCAATAGAATAAGGCCACATAGAACTTTGGAATGTTGGTTCCCCACACAATCTGGGTACTGCAGATTACAGCTCTGAACACAATCCTTGTAAACTAGGTTTGGACACTGTACATATACTGTGTGTGCTTAATATACAGTCTTTTTTTTTTCCTGCTTTTGCCTCTCCCTCTTCTCCTGGCTTTAGGTAATATCCAGCACAGCAGTATGGCAGGGAAAGGAAGGAACCTCTCTGAAGCTTACCCAGCTGTACTGCAGCCTTTCCTGGGACAGAAAGGAAAGAAAGGCCTGGCTCATCCCAGCCTTCCTGCCCACGTGAGGAACGCCGTGCTTGCAGCTGCCCTTTTCCCAGAGTTCCTGAAGGAGTTGGCAGCTCTAGCCCAAGAACATTCCATTTTATGTTACAAAGTACTGGGGGATTTTGAAGATTATTATTAGTGGGGTTTTTAAACGTGTTTTAAAAAAGCTTTTGGAATTTAAACAGATTTTTAATGCAAAGCTGCTTACAAAAGAAGGTTGTACTTCAATATTTCCTGAAAATACTTGATTTAGAGGGGGAAGAAGGAGGCAAAATATTATTCCAGTTAGGCCTTATAATTTCCCTCTGTGCTACATAACTTATTTAAGAGATTTCTGATACTGCTCTGACTGCAGCTTCCTTCTTCATCCCTTCCTCTTTACACAGCCACCCTTCTTTAGTGTTACTAATTCCTGTTGAATTTCTGCAATAGACACTTGTAGGCTGGCTAAGAGAGGCAAACACGTTAACTTTTTCTGTTCCAGATATACACTTCTGGATAACTTGTTAGGAGACTGTTTGAAAAAACATTGCCCCGTGGGGCAAGTTCACAGTATAAAAAGACATGCACAGTCTGCACAAAACCCCTTTATGTGAAGGACTGTGCTTCTTGGTGTCATTTTCCTCTTCCCTTCCTTTTCCCTGAAACCAGGTTCTTACCAATCCACATCTGAAGCCATCTTTTTAACTAGTGGGTCAGGTTTTTGAATTCAAGTGATCTTATGTGTATTAAACCCCTGAATAGCTGAAAGCAGGTGCTGGACCCTACACATACCATATTGCCTTATGGTGCAGACAGATCTGCAGCTATCAGCTGTTGGGCTTTGAAGTCAAATGAACTGTGTAAGTGGATGTGGATTGCAGACTGCCTGGAATTTTCCTTGCAGTTTCTCGGCATTCTTGGGTAACTACTGCATTGCTACCTACATCTCTGCAAGCATGCCTTATTTAGTAAGATTTGCACAAAGTACAAAACAAAATGTTTCTATGCAAGCTGTTATTAGTATGTAGTTTATTTTTATGCTTATTTTAATAAGCTAAAGGAAGATATTCAGTATCTTTCTGTAGTGTTAAATGGACAGCAGGCTGTTTTTGTCTGTTTTTTCTTTTTTATTAAATGAAAAAGGTTTGCTTGCTCCTGAAAGGTGTTCTGTTTTACTGTTAATTTTTTTTTGCTTAAGGGAAAGTTAAATACTGTTTGTTTACTTTTAATGTAGGTGTTGACTTTTCCTAATATTGCACTTTTGGGATGGTGAGGGGAAGACCAGACTATTCACCAGCTGCAGAAAAGGAAGGAGTAATGGGGAAAGCTGTCTGCTGGTGACTAACTGCTTGAGAAAATGCTCTGCTGTGAGTAATGGGCTTCATTAGAAGAACCCAAACATGATGAATTGGTGCATCACCACTGCATTTTGTCTTATCTTAGTCACATAATTGTGCTTCCAGTGTGCTGTAGTTGGCTGCACAAAAAGTGGCTTAGTTCAAGAAAGCCTTAAACCCATATCTCTAGGATAGAAACTAACAGTGGCTCAAAAAAATGTGAAGAAACAGAAATCAGAAATAACACTTGCATACATTAGTTCTCCTGGTCATTGCAGTTCCATAATGTGGGATGCTCCAGTTAATCACATCCTGATGTTGAAACACACTTTCTCAGAGATTGCAAGCCAAAAAACCACTTTTAAAACAAAAAACAAAGACACTCCAGAAGAGTCTAATTAATTACAGGTCAAATTCCTCTGGAATTTGCAGTGCAATTTAAGCTTCTAAATCCTTTAGATGGTTCAGAAAGTTCTGCCTTTAATCTACAAACTATAGATTAAAGCGTCTGCATTCATTGTGTCAGACTGCTGTAGGCTGTTCCCAGCGAAAAAAAAATCCCAAAGTCTACCTCTAACAAAATCACCTCAAGAACTTCTCTGGGTCCATCTTCACTTGTTTGCTTCACATTCTTCACTTCCACGATGGCTGGGGGTCATGTTGCTCCCTAGCTGAGTCTCTCCGGTTTGCTTTCATTTCTAAGTTGTTTATTTTTTTAGGTGCCATTGCATCCATCCTGTAAATCACCTAGTGACCTCCACATGGCCCTTTTTCACCTCACAAGCTTTCTTGGAAGCTGAAGACAGGGCTGTGAGATTTTTTTAAAATCTTAGTTGTCCAGAATGAAGAGAGTTCTTTCTTTTTCTTTTTTTAACCCCTGCATCATTGTTGTAAATGGGTAATAACATTTATTGATTTATTATTATTTTTTTTAAAACTTGTCCTAGGCCATGGTGGGTTCTTTCCCCACTCCCCCCACTATTACCAGCAATGTTGCCTTTCATGCTGTACTCACGGGCCTGGCCTCAGGGGGGGTCAGTAATGTGTGTTGAAAGTGTTTTAGCATTATTGATGTAGGGTCAGTGCTTCTTCTCACCTCTTGTGCTAGGAACTCCACATGAGCGAAAGAAAAGTGTGATCAGCTGACTTCTAGTGGTTCAGAAACAAGTGCTAAATTGCAGAAGCAATCTAATCCTTTTTCTGAAGGACTTTTAAAAAAGGAATTGGAAAGAATTATTTTTTTTTTAAGTGAAGAACTCTGCAGACCAGTGCTCAAGGCAATAAGGTTACTACATGAACATTCCCTTCCTTTGTTTGTATTCTAAAATAAGAATCTTTATTTGCTGAGTAGAAGGGATTTCTTTAGAGGTTGTTAATTTTAACTGGTGTTTTCAACAAATGTACAAAGTCATGGCAGTTTTATCCCAGCAAGTCTATTAAGCTACGTGGGGATTTTAAAATGTGGACTGCTCAAAAAAGCATCTGTAAATTTGAGGATGGAGAAGATTTGCCTCATAAGCTGTAGTAGAGCTTATGCTCTACATCCAGCAGGATAAAGTCAGCCTTTGAAATCTGGAGTAGTGTGGAAGACTTCTTGCTGAAAGATCAGAACTGTGTTTGTGCAGTGTCCCCTTGCAAATGGAAAATCTGTCTGTCAGCTCCCCAAAAGGGAGAGGTGGATGAGTGCAGTGACCTTGGCTCAGGGCTGTAAAAGTGGAGATCATGCGTGTACCTTTGCATATAACCCTACCACTTGGTTCCTCAGTGGGGTCAGACTTGCAGCTATGTCTTAGCTGTGATAGCAGCATAATGTCTGGCACCCAGCACAAAAACTATTGGCAGGAATTGCCTCTTCCTGTCTTCAAAATGCAGAACCTGTGATTTAGCTTGAAAACGTTGATCTTTTGAGATTAATCACATCTGCATGTGTAAGTTCTTCAGCCAAATGCTTGTTTAATAAGCTCCTTCCCTCCAGTTGGATAATGTGTGATCCCATCTCTCACCAACCATACATTCTTTTCCCAAAAAACCCTGTGCCTGTGGTCCAGCCTGTAGGCCCCTGGAGGGCAACATCATTATGCTGGAAGAGTCGGGAAGTGCTCTGTGGTCTGGTTTTCCCCACACTCAGGGGGTGTGTGACTAGAGCGGTCCCTCTTTGGCACATTGGCTCAGCATCAGTCACGAATGAAGTGTCTTGGCCTTGGCAGATCTATTCCAAAGACTGCAGGTGGTGGCTCAGTGATACCAAAGTTAATTTCCAGTCTCCTGCTAGATGTTTCATACTGTGAATGCCACATTTCTAATCATGTAGCCTTGGAATGTGTTTTTAAGCTGCTCTGCTATAGCAAGGAATCTTACTGGCACCCTACCTAAAAAGTGAACACTGTCTTAAAACAGTTGTGGTCATTCTCTTTTACCTTTGGCCATTTTTGGATGCCACATGGGTTAGTCTCAGCACATGTACACCTGGTTTGTATTAATTGGACTAAAGCACTCAGCAACTTTCATTCAGAACAGCATCCCCTTTGCATGTGCTGATCTTTGGACAGCTGCAATTCATGTGCTGTACTTATTATCTTTATTATTAGGTATTTTTCTTAAATTTGATTTTTTCCATTTGTGCCCTAAAGAATATTACAGTATTTCGAATGAGATCAAGTTGTTAGCATTGCAGTTCTGGGTGTGAAAGATGCACTGTCTTTTTTGTCCTGGTACCTTTGTCCTAGTAACTTCTGACTTTAGTTTGGAAGAACAGAAATGAGAACTACTGTTTTCAGCTGTATTCTGTGGGGATGAGAAAATTCCCAGTAGCAGGCATGGGCTGTCCCTCACACCAGCACATCCAGATACATCCTTCCAAGCATCCAGTTCATAAATTACTTGTTTTCTCTTTCATTGGGGTTTCAAAGGGATTTGTCACTTTGTAAAAGGTCTGATGAATTCAGCAGTGTCCTGCTGCAGTACCCACTTAGTGCATTTGCCTTTTAGTAAGATGGGTAAACTTCCTAGAATGGGAGAAAACACAGCGGGATTGGGGTGGACCTTGGGCATTGGCAGGGGCGCTGTGCTTTGGAACGGGAGCAGGACTGGATAGACATTAAGCCTGAATAGCATTTCTGCCACCAACGCCATTCCAATTGCTCTTTGGCCTGTGCACACAATGCCCAAGTGGTCTGTTCAGTCCTGCAGAGAAAAACATTTGCAAACAACGTTGCGGCATCCCGCAGAGTCCAAGGGTTTAAGTTCAAGAGGTTAAGTTCTGTTTACTAAGAGAAGTTCACCACTCAGCACAGAGTGTATGCACTTCCTACCCTTTTGTGAACTCTGCTTAAGCAGAAGGTTTTGTACTTCAGGAAGGGTTTTCGAGGTCCCCTAAGACACACAAAAGTCTCAGGGTTGGAAAGAAAAGGATGGGAGTGGTGTGATTTGTTGCACTTAAATTATGTCATTGTATCATCTGAATTTGTAGCCACAGCTCCTGTTTGAGGGCAGCTTGATTTAATAAGCAATTTACTGTGCTGTGTTTACTGAAATTGCTATGTCATGCCTGCAGTTTTTATGACGGCTCCTATTACATTTGTAACGTTTAAATTGCATCTGTGGTTAGGAGTAGAATACTGGGATTTTCCTTTCTTTTCTTTCAACTCAGATAGCTCTGGCCCTGTACAGTAATGATGCTGCTGTGTCCAGATCTGATTTAGATAATTACAGTATATTCTTCCTTGCACCTTTTTAGCATTATCAGCACAGATTGTACATGACACTTGGGCCACTCTCGTTAATGAGCAAACCAAAGGTAAAACACTGCAGATTAGCAGGGGGCACCTGCCTCTATGTGAAATGCAGTAAGAATTTACATTTGTGTTTCTCTGATTTACCAGAGACCAGAAAGAAAAAGCTCATAGTAAACTTGAAAAATTAATATCACCATGTCCTATGGTACCTGTCCAAGTGGAGACCACTGCCGTGTGATGGTTTGAGCGAGAACTGTGCAAAGGAGGGTAAAAATTGCTCCTTGTGAAGGCGGTGTCAGACTTGCATAAATAGTATTTGGGTAATATGACAGTGGTGCCAGCTGTCTGACCACAGACAGCCACAGAGTGCAGTGCTATTTCAGTGACTTTGTTGGCGGTGAAAGTCCAACTCTGACTAAATGCACTTTATTTTTTAGGGGCCTCCAGCTTTTCTAAACATGTTGTGGCCCAGCATCAATGTACTTCATTTGTTATATGCTCAGTTGGAAGCCTCTTATTTATGAATAGGAGCATTACTTGGACTCTCAAATATGCAGGTACTTAAAGTGGCGTTTTGTTGCTGACTGTGCAAATCTTCTTTTTGTTCATTGATTATAATGGTTCTTGTGTGGCAGCTGGATTAAATTAAGACTGAAGTCTCTGGGCTAGAAGCCCTGATGGAACTTTTGTGCAAAGGCTGCATTTCTCAACCAAATAACTTTGGCACTTCGGCAGACTGCCTGCATACAATTACATATTGTGGACTAAATACCTGCAAACTTACATTTCTGATGAAGCCAGTTCCACAGCAGCTGTGTTTTATTGCAGTCTAGTTTAAAAATAACTAGCTTAGATTTAGACAAAAAAATACTGTGGACGAGTCAAGTCCAAGACAACTAAACTCTCTCCAGTTCAGTGCTGCTGTGTCAGTTTGGCCAGAGCTCAGACAAAATGCCATCTCCACCTCAAAGGAGAGGGAGTGGCTCTGGGTCTCGGTATCCCTTGCTGCAGCCTGAGCCAACAACTGGTGTCTCTTGGTGTCCAAGTGCAGCTTGGTGTAGGAAACTCTAACCAATGTCTGTCGTAAAACTCCAGGGTTGTAACACTGGGGTTTGAGCTCCGGTGAGAAAAAAATCTAGCAGCCTCTCAGACCAGCCTGAATATGTGGCCTCTTAAGCTTCAGAAGTGAGAAGGTAAAATATAACTTATTGATGGCAATGCCTGCTTAGTGGGTGTAAATTCTTTAGATAATTAAAGCTGTGGCTGATGCAACCATATGGCAGGAGAACTTTTGCTTTGCTTACACAAAATGGCTGTGCATGGAGGGAACAGTGAAGCTGTTGGCCTTCAAGCGCTCTTGTGAGCATCATGGTGGTACTGAGCTCAGATGCAGGCCTTTCTCCAACGGCTGCCATGACAAGGCAGTGGATGTTGCATGGAGTAATTTGCTGCCTGTGTATGTGCTGGGTTAGCGTGGGGTCTGGCACAGCTGTCACCAATCTTTTTCTGGGTCAAAGCCAGCAGGTGAGATGGAATCATTTGCAGGGTCATGAGCTGGACCCCACTGACACAGATAAAGGGAAGGTCAGGGTCCTTCACAGTACATGCTGCAGACAGTTGAGAAATGCACGTACACCCTATGGAAGATCTCACAGTTTTGGTCTGGGACTAGGATGGTCCTAGAAGGAAGGCTTAGTTCTCACTGGGACCATGCACAGCTGTGTTGCTCAGTAAACTCTGTCTTCTTTTTGCAGCTGTGTTGCCTCACGGCAGCACCTGAGTGCTCCTGCAGTTTGCTTTATTGCAGCTGAAATTCAGACCGTATGGTCTGATGTGGGATGTGTGTTGGAGTACAGTCAGAAGAGAAGCAGCATTCCTGGTGGTTTTCTGTTCCCACTGCAGTCATCCCTAATCACTGATCTGGCTTGGCCATGGGGCTCTTCAAGACTGAGTTTAAATTTGCCATTAGAATGGGCAGAAAAAGGCACAGCAAATTACAAGTCATGACAACTTAGGAATTTGTATTTTATTGCATTCCTCACACTGTTTAGCAGAATTCTCTCTGTATATACACTACCTGAAAGTTTGTGGCTTCTGAGGGGACAGGGATGACTTGCACTCAACAGCCAACCCAGTGCAGGTAAGCTTCTAAGCATTTGGGTTGATAAATCTTGACCTCCTGTCTGCTGTAACTTGGTTTTATGTGGCCATTGCCTGAAGCAGAATCCAATGAACTTTGGAGTATTTGTAAACAGCATTGCAAGGACGATGCAGGCAACAAGGGCAAAAAGACCAGCAGCGTGCTATTCCCTCTTCTCCCTCACACAGTCTGAGAAAAGAGAGCTGATTGAAAACTCAATTGCTTTTTCTTTATGTGTAAAAAAACAAACACTCTCCATGTTGAGCATGCACACAAGGCCATAAATCACTGGCAAGGTGCTGCTGAGGTCAGTGGTTGTGAAAGCGTGTAGGTAGAAGGGTGCTCAGAACTGAAATGAGAACATCACAGAACACTGACACCGCACCACACAAGTGCAGTGGGAAGGGGCCACAGTGAAATCACAGCATGAATACTCTAGCTGTAAATTTTTTAGTTAAGGTTCCTATCATATGCTTCTATTTTTAACACAGTTAAAATTAAATTCTGCAGCCAAGGCTGAGCGCTAGAAATTCTTTCTTCACTACTTACAGCATTGCCAGCATCTTTTTAGACAACTTTCTTCTCCTCTTCTGCAACCTCAGATACAGGATACTTCAGCTATATGCGATAGTAAGTATCAGCTCTCCACCCTCAGGACTGACCTCCTGAAAGACTTCCAGCAATGAGTAGATGAGATTGTCGCAACAGTGTCTGGTGTCAGCTTTTAATTTGTGAGCATTTTCCTTGGCCCTCTCTTTGTTGAAGGTTACTGCTGAAAATCTGCATGAAACTGTCCTTAATTCACCCTGCCTAATGCTGTTGCACAGATGGCATCTGCAATCATTAGATCAGAGAGCACTGGAGTAGCTAAATGAGACTTGCAGGTTGGGGTCAAAGCCTCAATCCTAATTCTTGAGTTCCTAGCCTTGATACAACCACACTTAGAACAGCCTCCTGGTCTGCAAAGTGTTCTGACATCAACACTTCACTGTCAGGCTCTGCCTTCTATCCTGCAGACCCTCCTGTCCTGTGGAGTTGTTTTGTCTTTAGCAGATACTAAATACCTTGAGGCTGCTGCTTCTGACTTATGTGCTCCATCAACAACTGCTAGGCAGATATAAACCAAAGCTGGTTTGCTTTGTACAGAGTTCACTTGATGAGTATTTAGAACTTGCCTTTAGCTCCATTTAGGGGAATGGGAAGGTGGTGGTTGTATTTAGGCTGCTCTGTCAGGCCCTTGGCAGCAAAAAGGATCCCATGTTTTGGTTGTATTAATTCAATCAAAAGGGTGTGAGGTGACTGATGAGCCTCTTAATGCAGGCTGGCATACTGGGAGCAGTGTTAGCTGCCCTTGCTGAGCCTTCCTGTCGCTAAGTCCAAGCACTGCCAGCTACTGCTGCTTTGAAGTTGGTAGCTGATATCTCCACAAATGTTAAAAGCTTCATCATCTTGATCTCAACTGACTCAAACCACTTTTTTTTTTCTATCAGAAAGAAATTTACATTTTGTGTGTGTCTGCAAAAGAGTTCTTTAAAAATTTCAGAAGTGACTGTTTCATAATATAGTGCAAAATGTATAGATTATGGCTGCTCTTTCCCTTCCCTGTGTCTCGCAGGTGGGGTGAAAATAAATTGAGACTTACAGTAAATCACAGAATGGTTTGGGTTGGAAGGGACCTTAATCTAGTTCTAACTCCCCTGCCATGGGCAAGGGCACATTCCACTAGACCAGGTTGCTCAAAGCCCCATCCAGCCTGGCCTTGAGCACTTTCAGGGATGGGGCATCTACAGCTTCTATGGGCAGCCTGTTCCAGTGCTTCACAGTAGGGACTTTTTTCCTAATATCTAACCTAAACCTGCCCTCTGTCAGCTTAAAGCCATTCCCTCTTGTCCTATCCCTACATGCCTTTGTAAAATGTCCCTCTCCAGCTTTCTTGTCAGTCCCCTTTAGGTACTGGAAGGTGCTGTAAGGTCTCTCCAGAGCCTTCTCTTCTGCAGGCTGAACAGCCCCAGCTCTCTCAGCCTGTTCTCACAGGAGAGCTGCTCCAGCCCTCTGATCACCTTTGTGGTCCTCCTCTGGACTGGCTCCAACAGGTCCATGTCCTTCCTATGTTGGGGAACCCAGACCTGGATGCAGTACTCCAGGCGGGGTGTCACCAGAGCAGAGGGGTAAAATCATCTCTCTTGACCTTTCCTCTTTTGATGCAGCCCAGGACACGGTTGGCTTTCTGGGCCGCGAGCGCACACTGACAGGTCATGTCAAGTTTATCATCCACCAGTACCCCCAAGTCCCACTTCTTTGCACAGGACCACCTCTCAGGCCTGTCCAGGTCCCTCTGGATATCATCCCATCCCTTCCCTCCAGCCTGTTGACCACACCACACAGCTCAGTGTCAGCAGTGAACTTGCTGATGAGGGAGCACTCGATCCCACTGTCCATGTCAGCAACAACAATGTTAAACAGAACCACTCCCGATACCAACCCCGAAGCACCACACTCATCACTGATCTCCATTTGGACATCCAGCCATTGACTGCAACTCTTTGTGTGTGACCATCCAGTCACACAACTCCTTGTCCACCAAGTGGTCCATCCATCAAATCCATGTCTCCAGTTTAGACGAGCATGTCATGCAGGACAGTGTCAAGTGCTTTGCCCAAGCCTGGGTGGATGATGTACTCATATAGACTCTATTCACAGAGAACCTGGTTCATGATTTTTAAGAGGTTTTGTACCATATTAGCCACTCTTTTACTGTAGAATTATACTTTGCTAAGAAGTAGCCAGTAGAGAGAATTATCAGCAGTAGCCTTGCTACATTAGTTGAGATCCTTCCTTATTTTAAATCATCTTAATTATTACTCTTCTAAATACACTGTTATTTTCTCTTTTTTAAGAGGCACCCACTACAGCAGTGGGAAACTCAGCACAGCAGCATACAGCTGTGCAACAACAAGCATTAACCCTGGAGGACCATCTGTGGGAAACAATTGTGTCTTTCTAAACCGAGGGAGTACCCTTAAATTAAGATTCAAGATTTCACGCAGACACCCTTGTGCCTTCTTGTTTCTTGCTGTCATGTCAAGAGTTGAACAGAATTCCGATATTTAAAGTTTGTTGTATAATCTAAATCTTTATTGCCTGAACACCCACCTGAAAACTCACACCACTGTAACTAAAAATGGTACTTTTTGCTCATGATGTGAAAAGTGATAGTAAAAGCCTTATTGGGAAGGTCAATTACATGAAAATAATGGGAATGGTGTGATTTGGGGAGTTTTCATGGGTTTAGTTTTTCTGTTTGGCTGATTGGTTTTTGAAGGGTCACAGTTTTTGACGGCAACCATGTTACTGCTTTTTGTCAGCGGTATGACTTCTGAATTGTAAAGGTATTTTTTGTGAATAATGCATATACATTTTATTCATTAAATATATCAAAACCTTCTAATTAAAGAGTTCACACTTGAAGCTCGAGCCAATTTGTACAGCAATGTCCTCCTCCAGATATACATTAGTGCTGTGACTCAGGAGAATGAACTGCAATCAACCTACTTTGAACTAGTGTTGCAAGTACCACATTTGCAAAAGGTGACTGAAGTCCCAGGGCCACACCTGCTGCTCTCCTGTGACAATGTCTGCCCTGCAGGCAGATCCTAAAGAACAATTCTGAAGAAGTAGCTCTGAGGCCTGAGGTAAATGTGATCTTTAAAAAGTACAGCTCAGCAGTCTCCAGGAGGGATTTAAGAACTTCAAACCCCGGGTACGAAATGGGATTTCTCTCCCTACTAGATATAAATTAGACAGCCTTCCTCTAGTTGCATTTCCTGTTAATGGTTTGATCAGCTAAAGTGGGTTGGGATGGGGAAGTTAATTCTAGGTCCATTTCAGTGGGTAGTTAAAGCTAGGAACTGAAAAACAGAAGGTATTAAAAAATCTAACAAAACCCACCAGCATACCACACCCCTTAGGATTAAGTAGTGGAGCAGGCCCTGGACCCCAGCTGAAGCCTGCTCAGTTTTGGTAAGCCAACTGCATCTTCCATTCCTTCCCCAAAGCAGTGCAGTTCCAGGTGATGGCAGAAAACCATGTGCCAGGGAAACAGCAGCCCTTGGCACTGGGCCTTTGTAACACAGGGTCACGTTCTCGCCCGCAGAGAAAAAAACTGCACTGGAACAAGTGGTCCTTTTACTGAGCTACTGCATCAGAGGAAGGCACCGCTTTCTCAGGCAGATGGTGTGATTCTTGGGGCTGTCCTGTACAGGGCCAGGAGCTGAATTCTCACGATCCTTGTGGGTCTGTGATTCTACTTGTTCCTCCCTAAGTTGTGCAGGGCTGGCAGAAGCACATCTGCTGATGCCAAACTGGATTGCGACCCTCAGAAGGGCTCAGGCACATCCCTCAGGCACTCCTGAGAACTGAGAGCTGTGAGCAGGCAAAGCAGATGTTTGGGTACATAGCTGGGAGGAGGAGAGCAAACAATCTGACACACAGGGATGCAGGCACTTCTATCTGTGGCACTAGCCTCAGGCACACACTTAGGCAGCTAGTGATTTCATCCCTTCCCCATCCCTCAGAAACCAGGAAGAATGATAGGAGGGAAATTTTTTTCCATTCTGTTAGGCATCGAGGCAGACGTGGTCTTCTAGGCGTTTTAATCATTGTTGAGTGTGCTCACACTAATTCACAGTGAGTTACTAGTGTGCACCACCGCACTGAGTATTTGAGATCTGTGAATTTCCCTTCTCACAAACAGGCAGCCAAAAAAGCTGAGTTTGCATCCGCTTTATTAGAAAACTAACCCATACAGCTTCAGCTTTCTGCATACTCACAGACACTCCAGGGAGCCTGCTTCCCAGGGCTGTGTGGAAATCACATTTCCAAATGCCACATCAAAGTGAAAGAGATGCAAATGGCTGTATCATCTGCTTTTCTTTGGCCCATCTGCCTTTGGCTGATGCATCCAGGGAAGGCTGGGACTTCGAGCTGCTTGAAGTAAAACCAACAAGCCCGATGCTACATGAGGAGACACCAAAGTGCATTTGCAGACAGAACGAAGCACATGTTTCTGTAGTCACTTGTGTGGTTTTTCTCTTGTGGCTACTTCTAGCTTCTTCTCTAATAATTGCTTCACCAGAACAGGATTCGACCGTCCTTGTGTTTCTCTTTGTACCAGGCCAATTAACTTATTTAAAACTTTTAAATTTCCTGCCTTTATCACCATAACCTTAAAGAAAAAAAAGCAACAATGTTACAGGAATACTGAACATCTTCACTCATCCCCAGACAGGGTATGAATATTTTTGTCTTTTGGACTGTTGTGAGAGAACATTACATTTTGGGCTAAGGTGTTATTTATAAAAACTGCCTTCAGCTTTGCAATAAGCTCCTGCTCTGCTCCCATGAGAGAACACAAGTCCCCAGAGAAGCAGGGCCTTACAATTAATAAAAATAGCTCCTCTTATAGAAAGAGTCAGAAAACACTTTTGGATTTTAACAGTGTCTGCAACTTGAACAGCAACTTTCTGGAAAAGAGCCAGAGAAGAAAGATGGACTTTTCTTGCTAATAGGATCTACCTTCTTACTGAATATTCTAACAAGTAATTTGCATCAAATCATAGCCTATTTGATAATATTTGTGAGGTCCTTAAAGAACAGATGTAGGTGTTTTTGTAACAATGTGTTACTTCCTTTAAGCACAGAATTCTTTGCAACATGACAATTAATTAACTGGTCAGAAATACAACTGCCTATCAGACAGCAAGTGACTGATGCACAATCACTTGGCAAAATTGCAAGGGCCATATTTAAAAGCTAAAAGGATCAGAAATGTCACCTCTGGGCATTCCTAAAGGAGAGCCTACTGCTGAAAGACAAGCATCTGGCCTTCATACTGCTTGTGTGGCAGGGAAGGCAATCTCTACATTGCTGGAGTTACTGAGTAGAACACAATAGCTGCCAACTAAACAGGATGTCATATTTGCAGATATTAAGGGAAGGGTTGTGAACATAGGAACCACCAACTGTGCCAATACCAAACTGAAATGCAAATATTGCTACTCATTACAGTATCTGAATTATTGTCAGTCTAAAATCTCCTTTGTAATGTCACACTATGGAAAGGACTCATTACTCTGGATCTGCAAGTAATTACCTATGTGGGGCAGAGCGCAGTGCAATCCAGATACTGCACTGTCATAAAGTGCCCAGTGTTGGCTTGAGCAGCTGTTTTTAAATTAGTTAATTCTGAAAAAAGTTACTCTCAAAACGCATTGAAACAGGAGTGTGGTTATGGATCTGCTGCTCCTGCACTTCCCAGTTGGTTCTAACGTCCCTTCTGTCCACGCCTGTGCTTTCCTACCAGCCTGAAAATACAGCAGCACTTTTATCAGGCTCTGCAAATGAGTCAGTCTGATGGAGGTCACTTCGACCTACTGCAAGCTCATTTTCTTTATCAAAAGCTCTTGCAGAGCTGTTAGCATCCCCCAATGAGATCTGGAGTGGGTGGTATTGTTCTCAAAAGATGTTAATGGTTTTTTCCAAATGGCAAATGTAGCTAGACATTGTTTATATTAGAAGTAAGCTATTCACTTCTGCTTTTACATTTTTGCTCCAGAGAACATATAAGCACTTGTTTTCATTTTGCTTTTTATAAAGCAGATTATATAGACTCTGTCAAGATCCATTCCAACTCCTCCCCTTCATGAGCAACAAGGGCTTTTTTCCCTTTTTTCCAGCTCAGACCTTGTTAGACCGATGAGCCACACTGGCTGCTGTGTCTTTCCAAGGAGATGGGGAAGAGCCAACCTCCCCCTCCCCCCATCTTTCCTACTGCAGCATTTACGTTGCTTCCATAGCCCAGCAGAACAGCAGAGTGGGCAGCAGCTCTGGAGCCACCACTGCTGCTGCCATGGGGTCTGGCTCCTCCCCACCCCACAGCCACTGTCAGGCAGGACAGCGAGCTAGACTTGTCTCTTTGGCAGTGCATGGGGACAGGGACATGGCGAAGAGTCAGATGCAAGTAAAATTTTTGCATTGCCAGTTTCTGATGCATTCTCTAATTCCGTAACTAATATATGCCTTGCTGGCAGGTAACTTCAGTCTCCAGCTTCAGAACAGTTTAGCAGTGTTGCCCCAATATCACAACAGATGACACAAAAATCAGAGTTTTTTGTCAGGTGGCAGGGTCAGGTTAATGGCAGTACAGCCGGAGAGGGACAGGGCCCTGTAGTTTTGCTTTCCTACATTAAAGTTTTAAGGTCTTTCAGAATGACTTAGCACATTAGCCAGACTGATAATTTCTTCTGCTGATCATTTTGTGCAAGCTTCAATTTCAAAAAATCCACTTAGTAAAATAAGAAAGGAGAAGAAAAGCCTGATAATATCTTGGCAGCAGCTTTACAGCTCTGGCTCTAGAGCTCAAATGCCATCAAAAGAGAAAAAAGAGAGAGGCCATTTTAACGCCCTTTCAGTGCCACAGACTGCCACAGTGCAGAAGGTTCCTAGCACCATCATAATCACCTCATTTTCTTGTCTATCAATCACTGCCTGGCAGATCTGTTCGAGCTCTTTTTGATCCTGTAACAGTTGAAGTTTCTGTTCTTTAACAATTTCAAGAGGAGTCTTCCCTTCTCCCTTCCACAATTCTGCAAGCACCTGAAAATCACAATAAAGCAGCAAAGGTCAGTGCCTTGACTTACCAACATTGTTTACATGCAGTATTTCAGTTACTGATCCAAGAAGCTAGATATTAGTTAAAGCAAGAGCAGATTGTCTAAACGAGAACAAACCCAAGATTTAATCCTGTGCCTCTCTGAAAGAGCCCTTGTACTCTCCCCCTCCTTTTCTGCATCCTGTAATAAGACAAAGAATCATCACTTACTGCACGAGTACAGGTTAATGGTTCACCCCTGGTGCTCTGCAGCCTCCCACAGTCCTGGGACCTGCCTGCTGCTGCCAGTGCCAGTACCTCTCCAAAGATGTTTGCTGAGCACAGCCCCGTGTGCCTCGCTGCACGGAGAGGGGCCACCCCAGCAGAGACTGGTAAGGCTGCTCCTCCAGCAGCACTCGTGCTCATCTCACATTATTCACATGAACTGCCTGAGAGCAGTCAGGAAATGCACCTCCATGAGCAATGGCTCTACCCGAGAATGACGATTAGCTGACTACTGTACCAAGTCCAATCGCAGGTAACGCATCCCATTACCAGGCCTCACCAGAAGCTGTAATGAGGATACATATGACAAAGTAGAAGAAAAATGGTGCCAAGCAGAATGAATGCAGCAGTTCCAGCCCACCTATGCATCATCTCCAAGTACCGGACTGCTGGGCAAACCCAGGCCTGTGGAATAATCACTTGTTAATGCTAGCGTGTTTTCCTACACTGCAGCAGGGCTATTGCCCTGGAATACACTTGAGAGGAGAGAACATTTATAAAAAACCAATTTCCTTGGGTAGTCATTTTCTGTATTCCCTTTGCTCTTATTTCAGGGCTGTGGGAGGAGAGTAAGAAAATCTCCTTTATTAAAACAGCTCCTTGAGCTCCATCCTGAGCTGAAGTGCCATTGCTGTGTCCCAATACGGAAATGGATGCCATGTCAAAATTTCAGCATTAAATATTCACTGTAGGATGAAGAGGAGTCTGGGAGGAGCATTCAAATTGAATGTTAAATAATTCACAGGGCAGCAAGAGAACTTGGGAAAAAAGAAGCATGTGGGTTGGTATCTTAACTACCCCAGCAATTTTCTTCAGCTTGACAAATTTTCTGGTACAAAAGACTTTCAGTTAAAGAATTCTGTAGCCACAACATGTATTTAAGAACCACGCATTGATACAATTCCTGCAAGAGGTGATTTGTTTGCCAGCAGTACCCCGAAGCTTGTATGGGATCTTATCACTCTTCTGGAGACCTTGTGACAGGGTAATGATATGCTGCTGCACTGTGGAAGCTCCATCTTAATTTTTCCCTGTTAAGAGGGTTAAAGGCAGATCACGATACTGAAGTTACTGATAAGCAGCCAGAGTTACAACTGCTGTAAGTGAAGCTTTCAGATGTTTATACTGAATAAATCAGTGCTGTATATGATGTCTTCTACAAGATCTTTCTTGTAGTGCAGTACTTGGAAGTCATCATGCCAGTGCTACCTGCAATACTCCTAGAAAGAAATACACTACATCCAACAGAGATTCAGCCTGTCTGAGCCTCTTGCTTTTATTTTTTTTTTGTGGCTCTCCATTGCTACCCCAGGCAGCCCTTCTGCTTCTTCCTCGAGGGACTAGGCAGGAAGCTTTCTGTCCTCTAGGCCTCCCAATGCACCCATACTGTACATCATCCTCAGAGTGAGCCCTGTCCTCATTGCACAGCACAGCCCATAGCAAACACCCTGGAGAGTGTAAGTGCTGCACAAATCAGGAGTGGACAGTGAATAAACCCTTTCAGTCTCCTGGAAAAAGGCAGATGGGATTTTTAGGATGCCATGGGCTGCAGGAGGGGGAAATCTGCAACAAACAAAATCTACACAGCCGACCATGGCAGAGTTATCCAGGAGCAACTCATACATCAGGCTGACTTAGAGCAGGGGCAGGACAGCTTGACAGTCAGAGATCCAGCTCTGATTCCCTGTTATGCCTATGCTAGTATTTCCTGGCACTGAGAAAAGCTTGGCCATTAAAGACCTTGAAGGCACCAGATTTTCCCTGTGTGACAGCTGCATCATGTGTACTACTCCATTTGGTAAAAAGCATCTCCACTTAGCTAGTAGAGCAACAATGTTATCAAGGCCCTTGCTTGTTTACAGGTACGTAGGAAAGCAGAAAGATATGTGGCCAAGACCTGTCAAAGATGCACTTTTTAAAAATGTGTCTCTCCACTTGGCAAGGAGCATGAAGCTAAAGAAAGCAGTTTAAAAAAATGATTTCAACTCATTTACACAAACTGCCTGCACCAGCACAGGAGGATCAAATTATGAAGTCTCCAGAGCTAAAATGTGAATTTCAGGTCTCATTTCCATTACTGAAATCTCAACAGTTTCTACTATTGATTCTTGCCTGAGCATTATTAGATTTTAATAATGTTCTGCAGTTTCTACCCATGCAGGCACAGCAGCATTGGTCAAGATGAATTAATCAGGACTTACATGTCTGGCTGCCATGGGCATCATATCAAACATTTTGCAACTGGTGAACGTGCCAGCTGACTGCTGTGCCTAGGAACGTTCCAACTGGAAACCCTATCTGCAGTGATTTGCTGCCAAGGGTGGGAGGAAGCAGCAGGCAGCACCACTTGAGTCAGTCCTGTGGGCATCTCTCATTTCCAGTGACGGAAGCCTTGATGTCTGGCAGTTGTCCCTCAGCCTCTCACAGAAGCGAGGGGCAGGCTGGGTCCAGTCCTCCAGATGGTATAGCCGTAATTGTCAAAGCAGATGGTTCAGTTTAGGTTTGTGTACTCTACTCATTTCCTTGCCATCTACTTTAAAGCAGGAGCGCCCAGTGGGTCTTTTGAAGTTATTCCTATGTGGGTGACCTAAGCAACTGCAGAAGCCAGCAAAACCTGGGCTCTGCTCTGTTCCATGGCCTACTGGGGCACTGATCCCCAGTGAACTCATGACAAGGGTGTCCACACGGAGTTGCTCCAGCATGGCTCTTGGCAGCAGAGGAAAGTTTCTGCTTCCCTGGCCCTGGAACCAGCCTCTTCCCACAATGCCATAACTCAAAGGCAGATCTGTCATGCCAGAGATGCACTTGCTGCCATCCAGGCAAATAAGGAGTGAGGCCCCATCTCAGAGACACTCCCCATTGGACTGGTTTCAGCCCTGGGTGAGCAGTCCTAACACCTCCCACTGTGGGCTTCAAAATGGTGCCTCTGTGGTGGGCCACAGCTGCCCCGATCCAGGACACGCTCCCCCCACATACCTGCACACCCACCCTGGAAGCTGCTCCTGCCTTTCCACAGGCACACTAGCCTGGAACTGCTTCAGAGACCTCTGGAGTAGGACACTGTATTTGATGGCAAGTTGGGCGTGAGCTGTGTAATTACCAACATGGTAATTATGTGAGCACACAGTGCCCTTTGCTTGGCACATGCATCCCACCATACAGTGCTCTGTGTCTACAGTCAGTGCTCACAGCTTTTATCTGCCTGTGTTTAACTGCCTTACACAGCAGAGACCGAACACAAAACCTTTTAAAAAATTTAAGCCTTTAACAGCTTCCTGCAGCGAGTACGTATGTGTACACATGTCTGTGCACTCACCCCGTCCAACCCTTCCATCCTCTCCTGTTGGATCTGTGTCTGCCACTGCACATCATGCTCCCCCTCCCCAAGTACTGCAATTCATCTGCTGGTGTGTATATATAGCCTTTTCTGCCCTCGGGCCAACCAGCATCTCTGCCTACTGCTGAGAATTGTTATAAACATTTGTTACTCTTCTGACATCCAGGCAACCAAAATACTTTTCTAAATGTGGCAAGGTTTCTGCAGTCTGATAGCATCATCACTGGGTGATGGCAAACAGTGCTGTGATTTCTCTGTGTCCAATTTCAGAGCACCGAGGACAACACACACATTACAAGGGGTTGGTAATTAAACAAGAAATGCATCTCTGAAATTCTTGACATTTCATAACCTGTCAGAAGTGCTGGCACACAAATATATCACAAGGCAGAAAACTTCCACAGAAGAGCATTAGTACCCTATCCCTACCTCCACAAGGAAAAGACTTAGGACTGGAGTTCTGAAGCTTCCCTTTCAAATGCAGACACCAAACTGATGGGTGTGCCACAACCCCTCAGGCACAGAACTGCTCTGCATTCCAATGCTTTTCCTATTAATACTTTATCTCCTTTTTCAAGCTTTTACTTTTCCAATACAAAATTTCTAAACGCACATGCCTAAAGCCAGGCACTTATATCCCTATTTATGACACCTGTCTTATGCAGCTGGCTATCCACAAAAAACAGACCAACAAAGAGACCAACTTAATTAAGAACTACAAGCATCTCCAAAAAAAGAAAACAAACCAGAAATTTTAAAAGTCTCCAAGTAGGGTAAAGAGCCACGTTTGCAACAGTTACACTTGGTTTATAACAATGCAGAAAAACCGTGAACTGACTTCAGTACTATTCCAAAGTTGTACTTGGATTTAATGGATATGTGTTAGATAGATGGAAAACTGCTCCATATCTTTCAGGGCGTCAAAAGTTTGAAAGCAGTTAAGGCAAGTTAAATGTCTTAATTAATAGTTTCACTGATAAACACACAAACAGGTCCTTATTGCACTTATCTAGAGTATAATAATTATTCTGAAAAGACAATGTATTCCACATGAATGAGCTGGCAATAATTTAAGTTGAATGATTAATTATTCCTCATCATAAAAACCCATAAAGTTTTACTACAGACACAGCAATCACTGTATCCATCAAAACCAGTTCACAATTTTAGACATAAATCATCAAGAGCTGATTTTTCAGACTGTCCTAAGCAACACGATATTTTTAAAAAAACGAGCTGTACCATCTTTACTTGTGTGAGAGGTTCGTAACAGCACTTGCTCAAAGAGGCAAGGATAAAAGAAAGGTCAGACCTTTCCCACTTCTGACCCAGGGGTACACCAAAGAAGAACTCTTTTTGTGACTACACTCAGGTGAATGATATCCTTTTCCACCTGCTAATGCTTGGGAACCTTACTGTCCCTTAGTACGTAGTAAGTGGTACTCTCAGCTTAGCTGGAAGCCACGGATTAGCTCCCACTGACCTTTCACTCAGGTCTGACTCGAACTGTGAAACTGAGATCTAATGTCTGCTCTGTTCAGAAGGAGGATTTATTTAATTGACTTCAGTTCACACTGTTTAAGTCTACTATTTGGCTTCTATCCCCTTTTAACACTGAATATGCAACGTATCTGTAAGATTATAAACACACACAAGGCATTTGCATCTATTATATTATAGATACAAAATTTATCCTTCATCACCACTAAACAATTTCCTTCTGAAGCAACCACTGTACTGGTACACATTAATTATAAAATTGCTACACTACTGGAGTAAGCAGCCACAGATTCAGAGTACAGTAAAATCAAAAAGGTACTTACTTGCTTTGCTGCTGTAGAAGAAATTTCTTTTTTTTCTAGAAGGTTCAAAAGGTCGGCCAGGAGAAAAGAGCTGACTGGGCTAGGGAGAAAGGGAGAAGTTACCTCAGAGAATAAGGTGATGTAATATATCTATGCTACTGTTGCTTGCCTAAAAATCATACAAGCTGGTATTTTTCCTCATGTTACTCTATGTTCAAGTTTGGTATTTGAGATAGCCTACTATGCCTTACCATCATCATATTCTAAAGACTGAAGACTGATTACAACTCTTAACTACATGGTCCTCTTCTCTGCAACATACTTGTTTGACTCCATTCAGGATGGCAGTGCCAAGGCCTGCGCAGCATTGCCTGGTGTAACAAACTTCACAGGGAACAACTAAAGCAGCAGTGGCAAAGGAGTGACGTGGTATTATTCATGGCACTTGAGAAAAGGATCACTTTTGTTTCACCGGTGTATGAATCACAAAGACTGACCTTTCCTTTACTGTAAGGGAATGTTGTTTCAAGTAACTGAGAAGGTTATTCAGAACCCAGCCGATCACTCTCTTTGGCTTCATTTGAGTCTGTTTCACCACATTTTCATAGAATTCTGCTAATCCATCTTCATTCTGTTTAAGAAAAGTTAAATGCATCAGAGATACCAGAGTGCAAACATGATTACAGAATCAGAGAATCACAGAATCGTTAGGGTTGGAAGGGACCTCTGGAGATCATCCAGTCCAACCCCTCTGCCAGGGCAAGGTCACCTAGAGCAGGTGACACAGGTTACAAGTTACAACTAATTAAACAATTACACTTGGCGTATAAATGCTCAATCCTAAAGTAAACTTCAGTTGTGAATTCACTGCAGAGGCACAAAACTTTGCAGAAATTTTATTAACATAACAGCAAACGAACTATCTTATGCCTAGAACAGATACATAGAGCTTATCTGTCAGCCTGTCTGCTTCAGTGGAACTTCCAACAAATGAGTGATCACTTTTCTCTTAACACCTCCCTAAAATCAGCATTTGGGGAGAACCTTTCTCATCTTCTCCTGTGTTTTAAGTATGTATAATGCTAGAAAATACAATGCTGCCTTCTCACATGCTGTCATGCTACCTTTTACCACAAACAGATTTTTCCTGAAACTGTCTACAGATACTTCACTCTTGATGTTGCAATCACTTCTATTTGTTTTGGATGGAAGGAGTAAGTGTCGCTTGCATTTACCCTTCAATGATATGGAAAGGTCATCCTGTAAGAAGCAGGGTTTTATTCTACCATTTTTTTTCAGAGAAGCTATGTAAGCTTTTCCACAGCACCCTTAAATGCTCAGAAGATATGACAGTAGGGGATTCAATTTATAGCCTAAGTGAAATCCGAGATTGTTTTTAGAAGAGCAGATACTGCACAGTCTGTTGAATGCTGTGGTGTTTGTCATCAAGCTATTGATGGATCTTTAACTGCAGCACAGAACTCATTAGGTTTACTGAAGGCTGAAGAAGTATGAAGTGGCAGCTCCTACCTTTTCAAGGAGAAATCCAAATCCAGCATGCCATTGGCCTTCTGCAGTGTGTGGCATAAACACACAGGAGGACAAGCCAGCTCTCAGAAGTTGAGAGGTAACAGTTTAGAGACAGCCAAGGAGCTATTCTAAGTATAGTCATCACAGCAAAAACATTTCCCAAGCACATACTGACTGCAGCCAGATCTTGGAATGGTTATGAGCAAAAAGAATGCAGGGTACACACTAAACCAAAGCCTGAGTTCTCCATCCACACACATCCCATCAGTCTCATATGCCCTTGCTTTTAAAGGCCATTTATTGCCACAGCAATACAGAATTTTAGACTTTCCCTCTCCAAACTTTCACAACACAAACTTCCAACAGCTCTGGATACCACATTTTTCATTGGTAATGATGTATGGCTTTTGAGAAGACTCCAAACTACTGCTCTCTGTTCTCTGAAACAGAACAAAATGTACTTAGATTAATGTCTGATATGCTGTAAAACTGGTGTGACAAAAATCAGACCCACTCCCTTTACCTTGAGACCATGAGGAAAGAAACTAAGTTCTCAGCTTAGGAAACCACTGAGGTCTTTTGTGAACCAAGGTAAACCTATATCTATATAAGACATGCAGATGTAATTCTCTTCTTGTGCAAGTTTCGAGCTGGCTTCCTGCCAAGTCCCCGAAACTCGACAACAAGGACCTGCCTCCCAGAGAGGGAAAAGAAAAAAAAAAACCAAGCAGCCAAAGCTATAGCAAATATATATATATATATATATTACATATGAGACAGATACACAAAAGGAGAATACCACACACAGAAGGGGGGGGGGGGGGGGGAAAGGGGAAGGGAGAAGGACAAAAAGGGGCAAGGACCGAACAAGCCAACCAGCTGACCGAAGGCAAACTAGCAAAAATCTCACCACTTCCCTTCGAACAGGCAGGATGGCTAGACACGGCCCAAGGCTCTCCCCTCACGCGTGGCAGATAACGGTAGTCACTGTAGGCCTCAGCTCCAGATAAACCAGACCAAAACAGGGACCCGCCGTTCTCGAACCTCGCCGGAGAGGAAGAGGGCGAGATGCCTCCCGCTGGCCTTATTTATACCTCAAGTTACGTAAAGGAATAGCATGGAATACTTCCGTGATCACTTTTCTAGTTCCTTCCTGGTTACAAGTTGGTCTCCAGGAAGGCCTAGAGTGAAACCACCACATTCTCCACCCCTTATTCCATACTATTTCTTTACGTAACACCTATGTCTCACGTTCGTCTACATCCCGCGCATATATATACACATTTGCATATATATATATATATATAGTTCTTGTTGGTCTCTCGGCACAGTTGTCTCGTCGTTGGAAAATCAATACCGATGTCAGTTCAGTCCAGATCTTTGGTCTCCTCAGTCACCATTACAGTTCTGATTTATGGCTGTTTCATCACTGGACTGTCTCATCACCGGATACCAGCAACAGCTTAGTTCAGGTCTCTCTCTCTCATCTGGTGACTGGCTTCCTGTAAAAACACAACTTAGGACATACAATTAGTTTTTCCCCAAGGCTAAGTTTCCTTGAGGCACACACTGGATGACTCCATCCTTCCTCATTACCCACCACGTATGTCCTGGCCCTTGAGCAAAGACAATCCCACGAATGGGTTTGTCTTGGCCTGAGGCAGGGGTAACCCAAACAGCTTTCCCTAGCATTCCCCTCAAATGGATTGCTGGAACTTTATCTCCATCAACAATGTGAAGGGATTCTGCCTGTGCAGGGCCAGCTCGATTGACAGAACCCCTGGTGTTAACTAGCCAGGTAGCCTTGGCTAAGTTCTTGTCCCAGTTTTTATAAGTCCCCTCACCTAATAACTTTAGAGTGGTCTTCAATAATCCGTTATATCTCTCAACCTTCCCAGCAGCTGGTGCATGATATGGAATGTGGTATACCCATTCGATACCATGTTCCCTCGCCCAAGTGGTGACTAATCCATTTTTGAAATGAGTCCCGTTGTCCGACTCAATACGTTCTGGGGTCCCGTGTCGCCACAGGACTTGCTTTTCAAGGCCCAGAATGGTATTCCGGGCCGTTGCGTGGGGCACTGAAAAAGTCTCTAACCATCCCGTTGTTGCTTCCACCATGGTAAGTACATAGCACTTACCTTGGCGGGTCTGTGGCAGTTTGATATAATCAACCTGCCATGCCTCTCCATACTTATACTTATCCCATCGTCCACCATACCACAGGGGTTTCAGTCTTTTCGCCTGCTTAATAGCGGCACAAGTCTCACAATCATGGATAACTTCAGAAATGATATCCGTGGTTAAATCCACCCCTCGGTCTCGTGCCCATCTGTGGGTGGCATCTCGGCCTTGATGACCGCAAGCATCATGGGCCCATCGAGCCAGAAACAGCTCTCCCTTCTGCTGCCAGTCTAGGTCTACTTGTGACACCCCTATCTGTGCAGCTCGGTCCGCTTCTCTGTTGTTATTATGTTCTTCATTAGCTCGCTTTTTGGACACATGGGCGTCTACATGGTGGACTCTCACATTCAGACTCTTCACTCTGGCAGCGATGTCCTGCCACAAGTCAGCAGCCCAGATGGGTTTTCCTCCACGCCTCCAGTTCATCTTCTTCCATCGCTCTAACCATCCCCATAGAGCATTGGCTATCATCCACGAGTCTGTGTAGAGGTAGAGTCTCGGCCAACCTTCTCGTTCAGCAATGTCCAGGGCCAATTGGACGGCTTTGAGTTCCGCAAATTGACTCGACTCGCCTTGACCCTCAGCGGCTTCTGCCACTCGTCGGGTGGGATTCCAAACGGCCGCTTTCCACTTCCGGTTCCTTCCTACAATTCGGCAAGAACCATCAGTGAAAAGGGCATAACGCCTTTCTTCATCTGGCAGCTGATCAAATGGTGGAGCTTCCTCGGCTCGGCTCACTGGCTCTTCTTCTTCTGCCAGACTGAAGTTCCCACCTTCAGGCCAATTGGTTATGATTTCCAAGATGCCGGGGCGATTCGAGTTCCCGATTCGGACACGTTGTGTAATCAAAGCCATCCACTTGCTCCACGTGGCATCGGTGGCATGATGCGCAGGGGGCACCTTCCCTTTGAACATCCAGCTCAAGACGGGTAATCGGGGTGCCAGGAAGAGCTGTGCTTCGGTACCAATTACCTCTGAAGCTGCTCGTATACCTTCATACGCCGCTAAGATTTCCTTTTCCACAGGGGTGTAATTGGCCTCAGAACCTCTGTAGCTTCGGCTCCAGAAACCCAGTGGTCGCCCTCGCGTCTCGCCAGGCACCTTTTGCCAGAGGCTCCAGGAGGGACCTTTATCTCCAGCTGCAGAGTAGAGCACATTCTTTACATCTGGTCCCATTCTAACTGGTCCAAGAGCCACGGCATGTGCAATTTCTTGCTTGATCTGCCTGAAAGCTTGTTGTTGCTCCGGACCCCACTGGAAATTGTTCTTTTTACGGGTCACAAAGTAAAGAGGGCTCACAATCTGACTGTATTCTGGGATATGCATCCTCCAGAAGCCTATGGCTCCCAGAAAAGCTTGGGTTTCTTTCTTGTTTGTGGGGGGAGCCATTGCTACAATCTTGTTGATGATGTCTGTTGGTATCTGGCGTCGTCCATCTTGCCATTTCACCCCTAGGAATTGGATCTCTCGGGCAGGTCCCTTGACTTTGCTCTTCTTGATAGCGAAACCGGCCTCGAGGAGAATCTGGATGATCGTCTGTCCTTTTTTGAAAACTTCTTCTGCTGTATCCCCCCATACAATGATGTCATCGATGTACTGGATGTGTTCGGGAGCCTTACCCTTCTCTAGTGTGACCTGGATCAGTCCATGACAGATGGTTGGACTGTGTTTCCACCCCTGGGGCAGTCGATTCCAGGTGTATTGAACGCCCCTCCAGGTGAAAGCAAACTGTGGCCTGCACTCTGCCGCTAAAGGAATGGAGAAAAACGCGTTGGCTATGTCGATGGTGGCGTACCACTTTGCTGTCTTGGACTCCAACTCATATTGGAGCTCCAACATATCTGGCACGGCAGCACTCAACGGTGGCGTAACTTCATTTAAGCCACGATAGTCCACAGTCAGTCTCCACTCTCCATCGGATTTACGCACAGGCCAGATGGGGCTGTTGAAGGGTGAATGGGTTCTGCTGACCACCCCTTGGCTCTCCAATTTTCGGATCATTTTGTGGATAGGGATCACAGCATCTCGGTTTGTCCGATACTGTCGTCTGTGTACAGTTGTTGTGGCTATTGGCACTTCTTGATCTTTAACTCGTAGTAATCCTACAATGGAAGGGTCTTCTGAAAGGCCAGGAAGGGCAGACAATTGCTTGGACCCCTCTTCAATCACCGTGGCTACACCAAAAGCCCACCGGTACCCTTTCGGGTCCTTGAAGTATCCTCTTCTTAGGTAGTCCATACCAAGGATGCAAGGGGCTTCTGGCCCCGTCACAATGGGACGCTTTTCCCATTGGTCTCCTGTCAAGCTCATGTCCGCCTCTACTACTGACAATTCTTGAGACCCTCCTGTCACTCCAGAAATAGTAACAGTCTCGGTACTCTTATACTCCGAAGGCATTACAGTACACTGGGCTCCAGTATCTATCAAGGCCTGGTATCTCTGAGGATCCGATGTGCCAGGCCATCGGACCCACACAGCCCAGTAAACCCGGTTATCTTCTTGGTCCCTCTCCTTCTCCTGGCAGAAGGCAGGGCCCCTCTACTGGTCTTGATCAGAGCATTCGTCGTCAGAGTTTGACTTTGACTTCTTAGACTTTTTGCCATTGTCGAAGTGGACCTCCATCTTCTCGTGTTTCGGCGATCGCAGTTTCTCTTCTAAGAAATCTCCATCTACTACATAGACAACTTTTTTGTCAGTCTTCTTTCGCTTCAGCTCCCTCACTCTAGCTTCAAGCTTAGAAGTGGGTTCACCATCCCACTTCTTCATGTTTTCTCCTTTACTACGAAGGTATGCCCATAGTTGGTTACGTGACCCACGCTTAGAGTTCTCTTTCCTTCGACGTGTGAATGACAGGGATCGTGAGCAAGATCGAGACCAGGATCGAGGTCTAGGCCGAGGTCGTCTTTGTCGGTCCCGCCGTGATCTTCCCATTGGCCTTTCTTGGTAATCTCTATACCTTCTGTCCTCTCTGTCTCTAAGGTCGTCCTCATATCTGGAATATTCATAATCTCTCTCCGTTCTTTCCCTATCGTAGGTGCGTCGGTACAGGGGATTGAAGGAGTCTTCCATATTTTCCTCGATGGTTCTTATCCAAGCACACATAGTGTCCACGCTTGGTTCATCCATCTTTGGATTATATACGGGTATCAAGCAGGAAATATATGGTTTAGGGGCACCTTGAATTACCTTTTTCCACATTGGTTGCGTGCAGGGAACATTCTCAGGAACTTGGATATCATAATAATCTGGATCAGAATAGATGATCTCCAGCATGGCCAATTCCCGTAGGTATTGGATGCCTTCTTCCGCAGTCCTCCACCTTCTTGAAGAACTCTTCAGGGACTCCTTAAATGGGTATTTCACTCTTACCGCGTGGAGTATTCGGAGCCAAAGACTGGACGCCATTTTCTCCCTCCCCATTTCTTGCTCTATCACAGGGTCTCGAGCAATGGATCCCAACTGTCGTGCTTCATCACCTTCAATTACATGACTATCAGCTCCCTTGTCCCAGCATCGCACCAGCCAGGTGAGGACTTCTTCACCAGGCAAGCGCATATAATCTCTCCGTAAATCTCGAAGCTCTCTTGTGGTCAGTGATTGTGTAATTTCGCTTTCTCGCATAATTTCTTGTCCATCTCTCCCACGTAGAATCTTTTCCACCTCTCTCTTTACTCTTCCACTCCTACGTGGGACTGCTCCCACTTCCTCCCTATATCTCTCATGTGGAGGTGGAGACTGAGCATGCCGTGGAGATAAGCTTCTATATTGTTCACGCCACGGAGATGGTTTCCTATGCCGTTCATACCGTGGGGATGGACTCCTATGCCGTTCACGCCGCGGAGATGGACTTCTACGTCGTTCATACCGTGGGGATGGACTCCTACGCTGTTCGCGCCGCGGAGATGGACTTCTGCGTCGTTCACGCCGTGGAGATGGACTTCTATGCCATTCACGCCGTGGGGATGGACTCCTGCGTCGTTCGCGATACCCAGCGGGTGGAGGTAGTGAGTAATCTTTCACGTGGTGAGATAAGGGCCTCTTCCTCCAATCATTCACACCTCCAAGAGAAGGTTGGGTCTGGAGGGGTAGGGATAATTCCCCCTCCAATTGAGGGGGATGCTTTGGCTCCTTCTTTGCGTCTTTTGTAACACTGAATGTGTAGTCAGGATATAAATCATCAAGCGACAAGATACCACCGGCCGTTTGTACTGTTGCTTTCTTTTCTCTTGATGCTGTTCTGTATTCCTTTGGGCGTGCCCCTAGTTCTCTTGGACGTGCTCCTTCCCGTGTAACCGTTTCTTCCTCTCTGGTACCTGCTTCTTCTCTTCCAATCGCTCCTTCCTCAGTCACAACCACTACTTCCTCTCTCGCAGTCGCGCCTTCATCACTTGCTGTTGCTCCTTCTCCCATTGCTGCCGCTCCTTCGTCCACTACATCTTGAGTGAATTGGATAGGTTCTTCTGTTCCTTCTTCTTCTTCTTCTTCTTCTCTTTCTTCTGTGCGTTCTGGTTGGGGAGATGAGTCTGTAAGTTCCTTGATCTCTCTTACCCACGTCTTCTTCTTCTTCACAGGGGCAATGATGACCTTCCGGTTCTTAGCTTGAGTCCCGGTTCTAGTGGGCTTAGTAGAAATGGCATTGACTTCAAGTTGTGTTTGGACTCCAACTTCTGTGGACCTAATAGGGACATCACTGGTTTCAAGTGGCGTGGTTTGGGTTTCTGTGTCGACCTTAACCCTTTGAAGGTGGTCTATGGCAGCTCGATAAGCATTAGCCAGGCCCCAGCACAAAGCGGAGAATTGCATATTCGGATCTTTGTAGGAAAAACACCCTTCTGCCAAACAGTGGGCCATCTCACCAGAATCAAACATTTGTTCTGGTGTGAACTCCCAATTAATGGGGGGTGACACATGTCCTACTAATCTACCGAAATCTTCCCAAGCTCCATGCCACCCGGGGACTGGCCTGTCTGCAGCCCTTTCCAAAGTTCCAGCGAGTCCCTTTGAGGTGTGATCTTTCCTACAAGAGGGAAGGCAATGGAACCCCATTCTTCCAAGTTTAAGTAGCACTTCCAGTACCTTTATCAATGACAGTACTGTTGCAATAAGATTTATATAGTAATTAGAGCCGATTTTAACCATGGGGATTTCCTTTACCAAACCTTCGATGTCAAAATTAAAGGATGGAAGCAATTTGTTCCATCCATCCTCAAGGTCTGGACGTCTCCCTATACGGTAGCCTAACACAGGTGTAAAGGTGGCTAGAATTATAAGACAAATTAATGAAATAGCCATTGTTTTTTGTTATTATTTCTTCTTGATCCCAAAACAAACCTTTGTTTATATAAACAAAGTTTCCTTGGCTGCTTTCCCAGACTCTGGCAGTGTTCCCAGACCTGTTCCCAAAACAATAGATTGGTTTTGCAAAACAACACCGAGCTTGGCTGTCTTCCTGGAAAAACGTTTATCAAAACAAGCCAAACTTAACCAAAATATCCCACTTCTGACACCAAAAATGTTGTGCAAGTTTCGAGCTGGCTTCCTGCCAAGTCCCCGAAACTCGACAACAAGGACCTGCCTCCCAGAGAGGGAAAAGAAAAAAAAAAACCAAGCAGCCAAAGCTATAGCAAATATATATATATATATATATTACATATGAGACAGATACACAAAAGGAGAATACCACACACAGAAGGGGGGGGGGGGGGGGGAAAGGGGAAGGGAGAAGGACAAAAAGGGGCAAGGACCGAACAAGCCAACCAGCTGACCGAAGGCAAACTAGCAAAAATCTCACCACTTCCCTTCGAACAGGCAGGATGGCTAGACACGGCCCAAGGCTCTCCCCTCACGCGTGGCAGATAACGGTAGTCACTGTAGGCCTCAGCTCCAGATAAACCAGACCAAAACAGGGACCCGCCGTTCTCGAACCTCGCCGGAGAGGAAGAGGGCGAGATGCCTCCCGCTGGCCTTATTTATACCTCAAGTTACGTAAAGGAATAGCATGGAATACTTCCGTGATCACTTTTCTAGTTCCTTCCTGGTTACAAGTTGGTCTCCAGGAAGGCCTAGAGTGAAACCACCACACTTCTCCAGTGCTCTTACTAATTTAACTAGCAGTTACTCTGTAATCAAATTATGCAAAACTAAGGCTAAACAGACTAGAGGAACAAATTTGGCTTTAAAAAAAAAAGTAAAGGAATTACCAAAGTACAGTAAACTTGATTAAAAACTGTGAGTGTGTTAAGTGGAATTACTAGAATGATGCATTGCCAAGTACTGTACTCTTTCTAATTCACCTCAGGATTCAATAGCACAAACAAACACTGATTATTTAAACAGTGGGTTCCCTTACACAGAAACACCTGTCCAATTTAGATAGGAAAAAGTTAGCTAGTATAAATGCTGGTTTCTTTACACATGCTGCAGAAGGCTTTACAAACACTCCAGGCAGAGCAACTCTAGCTACATTATGCACAGGCAAACAATGACTGCGGCTGCCACATGTCTGAATGCAGCTACAGAGCTCAGATGCAGCATGTCCAACACTTCCATCATGTACAGGCTAGAGAGTGGATCCCTACAAGTGGGCACATTCAGATTTCTGGATACCTACAGCCTGGCTGGAGTTACAGCTCTGACCCTGCTGCCAGACCTTTGAAAACTGAGGACAAACATACCCAGTCTTCGCATTTTAATCAGATGTTTTCCAGGCAGCAAGCATAGAAAAGCCCAGAAAAACTCAAGAGAGGCAGACTTACATATGCTACCAGGTCTAGGAACCCCATACTCACTACCTGCATACACAAAACCAGACACATTTCCCAAAATTCCCTTGCATTTTGTTTTAGGTTTTTTAAAGTGACTTGTCATTTTCTATAGCCAAGGAGTAGGAAAACCCAGCAGTGTTAGACTGAAATGAATAAGGCAGAATGTCAAAACATCAGAATGACTGACAGAAATGAAACATTTTCCTTATTTTCTTGTCATATTAGAAAAAATGTAGGCATAACTTGATTAGCTTCCATTTCTAGATACTGTACTATGTGAACTTAACTTTCTTTATGCCAAATTCACTCCAAGTACCAACACATACACACCTCTGTCCCTTGCAGTAGATCTGCTCTGAAAGCCACTGCAGCACACTCTAACATGCTGGATTACAGGAGCGCTAACTGCCTGATCTCTCTTAATTCTGAATACTCTATTTTAATCTCCATAGAAAAAAAACAGAAATCTGGAAAAGCAGCACCATGTATGTGATCCAGGCCCCCTCAGTGCTCCCATTACACACCAAATATGCTGTAACTTATTCATTACAGTCTCACTGGCATGAAATCTGACATACCAGTATTTCAACCAGATGCAAATTTCTTTTTAAACATGGTTTAAAATGATCATTTCATAGCACTGAGATGTCAAAAACCCTAGTGGGTGGAGTGATTTCAGACACCTTTTAAACAGCCTGAAATAATACTTTATTTTACCAAATACCATGGGTACAATCTTTGGGGACACTGGGACTGTAATGCAAACTTATGCTTTTAAAGATCAGTGGTGTTTCCCAAAGAACTGAAACAGAAAACTACCTCAACGTTCACAAATAAAATGTCATTTGTTGCTTTGTTATTCCCATTTTCACCATCACAGTTCCAACAATAAACAACTGTGAGGTAATAACTGCTGCAAAAATGTGCAAGATTGTCAGGGGAAAAAAAACCAAACCAGAACATGTAGCAGATAAGCAGAGCAGTTAAAGAAAGTTCAAACTTTTTCCTAAAGCTTCTTATAAAATGATTTAAATTCTAAAAATAAGCATAAGTTCACCTGCATGCCAGCATCTATGAGAATGGCATGTCATAAAACAAAATGGTCAAAACCAACTGCTACAGCAGCCCACTTCTGACTGTTTGAAGGAGTCCCAATGTAATTGTTCCACCAAAGCAACTAGCCCAAGCAGAACAGTTAATTCTATCTGAGTGAGCAGAGGAGTGGTAAATGCACAGGAAGACTTGGAATTCACATGAGAAAGAAAGTGATCATACTGCTTTTTTCTCATGCTGTACTGTGACAACTGATCTATTTTCTGTTTGGACCTCAGCATGCATTTAGAAAACAAAATGTCACATTAATACAGTAATGTCTATGCAAATATATCTTATTTTTTACTCAATACGAAGCAAGACAAAAATGTTATAATACCATAACTGGCAAAGTTGTCAAAGATCCTTCTTGACTGATTTATTTGCCAGCTTACCAGTTTACACAGCAAAGCAGAACTTGCATGCAGAAATTGAGTACCCAAATACTATGGAGTGTACATGGCTCAAAGAATTGTATCCTTATGAATAAGAATAGCTCTGCATGAAGAAAAACCAGAAACATATTTTTGCAATTTATACAAAACTGTCAAAAATTTAGCAGTTTACAATTAAGACATTTCAGATATAAAGACTACTCCTTCCACTGTGTAATCAGGCAAAGGAGGAGTCTCAGTTTCTCAACACCGCAGTAGGTACAGGCAGCCACTGTGTCTGAGAACAAAGCTCAGGAAGCAAGCTCAGAAGCCAACCTGCAGGCTGGAGTTTGTTGGAGGGTGTTGTTTTACTGTAACTTTGGCACATAACGCTTTCTCTAACAAGTTGGTGCAGAATAGACTTTGCATTTTAGAGCCATCCCTCCACAACAGCCATTTATTTAATGAGCACTCCTGGGCGCTCTAACCTGAACGGATGCTCATTAGATTTGTGCATCTGGCCCTATCAGCAATCTCCTGCAACTTCTGATGCAAGCTGAACGCAGCAACGCACACTCCGCTTTCCCATGAATAAGGTTAACTAGTCTCCCAGTGAACAGGCAAGCAACTTTTATGGAGAGGATACGTGCTGACACTCTAATGCACAATAAAAGGAGACCCGCAATGAAGAACGCGTTCACTTCATGCATTCAAATGGATGCATTATCTTATTACAAGCTGAATCCCAAATTTCAGCTTGGAGCTCATTAATTGTCTTACGCGTTGCAGAAAGGAAAAAAAGATAAAAGGGAAAAAGCAAAGGCAATAATGGATTTCAGAGAACAGCTGAAAGAAAGGGCAGGATGAGGCAAATATATAGGGCTAGTTGAGAGAGATGACAGAAGCCACACAGCAGAAGCCATCCATACTAGCAAACTGAAACCCACAAAAAGTGGGTTGATGCCAAGTGAAAGGAGTGGGTGTACTGGGCCCAGCTGGGATGGGGTTTATTTTCTACAGAGAGTGCTGCGTTTTGGATTTGTGACTAATGCAGTGCTGACAACACACTGGTGTTTTGGCTACTGCTGAGCAGTACTTTCTTTTTCCATTCTGTTCCCCACAGTGAGCAGACCAAGGATGGGCACAAAGTTAGGCAGGGACACAGTCCAGCCTGCTAACCCAAAATGACCAAGGTTATATTCCACGCCATGTAATGCCCTGCTCAACAAGGAAAACTGAGGGAAGGGGATACTGGGGGAGGTAATCAGTGTTATTGGCTGCAGACTGGCTGTGCATCAGTACATTTGTGGGATGTGGTAAGTGATTGCATTTGCATCACTTTTTGGTTTTTCCCTTACCCGTTCCCTCACTGAAGTGTCTTTATCTCAAATAATGAGTCTTCTCACTTTTGCTTTTCCTACTCTCTTCCCTGTCCAACTGGCAGGGAAAATGAGCAAGCAGTTGTGGTGCTTAGCAGCTGGCACAGGTCAACTCACCACAGAGGGGAAGAAGAAGAAATCAGAAAAAAAAGGTGCAGGACCTATCTATCCTGTCTACCCCTATTTCTATTTTAATATGTGAGAAATATGTTGACATGAAAAAATGCATACATGAACAGGAATACTGGCTGCAAAATCACATTTTACAGCTTATACAATGAAATAGAAAGGTAAGAACTACTAACACCTCTCGATTCTATCACTGCAGTCTCATGACTCTGATAAGACTTATGACTCACCTGCCCACCAAACAGTGAAACATCTGCAACTCACTAAAATGGCACAGCACCACAAAGGCAGTTTTCTTAACAGCTTCCTTCAGAATAAAGGACCATTTTCTTTCTGTAGAATCAGCTTCTGTACAAGTGTGTTAAATTACAGACACACAAAGAAGGGATATGAGGGAGTTATGTGCACTGCTCTCCCTCCATTTACAGTCAAAGGAAAGGAACTCCTCCAGAGGACAATTTAAAGTACTTACGGTTCTGCTCTGAATCTCACTCTGAAAAAGTCCTTTTCCTTCTGTCTCCACTAATCATAGAGGTAACCAAAGCAGGACACTCTCCTAGTTTAGCCGGCTATGAGCAGTGTCTAATCTTTGGTGAGTATACTAGCCCCCTCCCCAGAGTTATCACTGGCAAAGAGAGATGTCACAGTTTGTATTTAAGAACCTCGAAGTCCTTTAGAATAATTTTGGAGGTTATGAGATTTTGCTGTCACTTCTGTCTTTATAACTGTATTTGCCACAATCTTTTCCTTCCCATCCCCTCTTCTGAACCTACCCTTGGTAAACTGCACTGTGAGGTCAAAGTTGATGCTGTGCAACCCTCTGGTGTACTTCCCAAAGAATAAATAAAGAAAGAATAAATAAAGCTGAACGGTAGATCAGTGGGCCTGTGAAGCTGGAAGATTTAGATTTTGGATTTTGGTTTGTATTCGTTACATATGGTCAATGTGCCCAGCCTTGTACCAGGCCCAAAGACAAGGAGAAGGCACTTGCAGCCAAGGGTCTGTAACCAGAAGTTGTACATTTGTTGCAGTCAGTCACGGGCGCGTCGATGTGTAGACAGTCAAGATCAATATTAAATAATAGTTATTTGACTGCACTCTGCGTGAGAAACACTTCTAGGCTTGTGGTGTCTGCTTTAATTTCTCCACCATTCTATGTATATGGCTCCTTGGTACAAAGTATGCATCAGACACACTTCCAAACAAAAACATCCACGAGGGCTGACAGTTGGTTAATACGACATTTGTAAATCTTTTCAAGAACTGTGCAACTTTGAAGTTTCTAAGCTTCTTTCAGCACTTGATCAATAGACCTACCAATAAGGCAAAGCTGTGTTCAGGAAGAATCCCATACTGTTCAACAAGCTTTTCCCTCTTCACACTGGGAAGGTCAGGAAGTCTCTCATGAATCCAATCAATATTTATCACTTGCTGGTGGTTCATATTAGCTGGCAAAGATTTTGCATCGTACAGAATCAATGGAGGAAGGTTTGGCTCTGGCATGAACCTAGTAAAAATGAAGAAAAACTCCCTTATAATTATTTTCACTCAGAAGCTAAACAACAAGGAATAAAATTTACATCACAAGTTTATACTTTCCTGAAAGTTGTATCACTCTTTCAACTAAACAAAATATTAAAAATTCATGACTTGGTATATCACTGGTAAGTAGAAAGGGAATAGGCCCTGAACTGCTGCAAAGTGTCTGTTTTCTTTCTTTGAGTATTTGCCATCACTTGTCAAAGAGTTCATAATAGAAAAGGGGTAATTAAAACTCTTCTGCACCCAAAATAATATAAAACACCAATAACACCACTAATAATAGATATAGAAATAAGACACTCCTTTTGGCATCCAGTATTAATTGTGGACCTGGACAAAAATGGGAGTGGACTGGCAGGAAGAACTCAGATTGACAGCCAACTGCCAGGAGTGATCTGGGCAGGTTGTAACCTTTTCCAGACAAACTTCGAAACTCTTGATGAAACCTCATGCTGTGCTAAAAGCAAAGTCACTGTGCTCAGCAGAGTGCCATCACAGAACAAAAGGCTCCCTTAAAGAGAAGGCCAATTCAAACTACTCAGATAACTGCGATTGAAGCAGAAACTTCACACTTACATGATCAAATGAGAGGTTCAAAACCATCGGAATAAAGGGCATTGGGCACCCTCTACATTTACTATAATATTTTCTATTTTAAATCTGCCTAAACATAGATTTTAAGTTTAATGTATAATGTGCAGCAGTAAGTTACATTAAAACCCCTGAAAAACACAGTTTACAGTTTAATACTGATCATAACATTAGCACTAGTAATAAGTTTTATGGTCTTTATTTGAAATATCTTAGGCTCATCAGTTTTGCCTAGGTTTTAATGAATTTTCTTTTGCATTTATTCAAATTAGTCTTTTTAAATAAGCCTCATGCCAGCCCCTACCATAACAAGGAATTCACAAAATCATCACTGCTGCATTTCTACAAAAACACCATTTAAAAAGCAGATTTAAAATCAAAGTTTGTGGGATGTCTTCAAAGTCATTGCTCTGCTGTAGCAAGACCAGTGGTAGAATATATACGGATCTAAAAGGAACACAGAGATGCCAAAGCTAAGAGGCTTTGAAAGTTCTCCTGCAGAACTACAACTCCCTATGTGGGAATTGAACTCTGGGAGTAACAGGAAGACCATCTCTGTGATGCAAAGCAAGGGAACTACTAGGAGGATGAACACCAAGATGACCCTAAGCAGGTGTGCTGCTGCCTTGCAGTGTTGCCTCAGCACTTGTTCCCAGCAGCACTGCTTTCCAACAGGACTCATGCCTTGCCCCCTCGCCCTACAGCTAAATCCCTCTTAGGTGACTGTTTATGGCTTGACAGCTGCCATCTCACACTCGTGGAAGGCAAAGTACTAGCAAGGTAACATCGTCATTATATCTACAAAGATCTTCAAGGTAGAAATCTGCTTATGAATGCTGACACCTTTCAGTAGCAGTTAGGACTTTCAAGCAGCGATTGTGATCTATGATCACAGAATGTAAGTATGGAGAGACAGGGCCTGCCATCTGAAAACCATTTCTCTCAGTATTTACTTAAAGCGGGAGCAATGTTGAACTCAGAATATTATGTTTTATGTCAGGCATTCTTAAGAATACTTGTACTGCCCACAAAGTAAACCTTCAATTTACCTACTTTGAGCTCAAGTACTCCAACTTAGTCTTTGGGAAAGGTCTAGGGGTTTTAGCAGAGATGAGACACAGTTCTAGATCTGGACTGCTCAGACTACCACTTACTTTGATAGGTCTCTGCCCCTTCCAGTGGAATGTAAACTTCCAATACATGCTTACTATACTGACTAACTTTACATATCCTTATTACAATGACTACACTTAAGAAATTTAATGAATTCTCAGTTCATGAAATGTTAACTTTATTTAAAAAAAATACCGATAATCCTGTTTTCCTTCTTTGTCTCTCATTGGTACCGTGCACCTAAAATAAAAAGAAAACAAGTGTGGTAAGAGGTATCACAGAATTAGTTTTATGGCAAAAACACAGAACAAAAACTCTGCCTCATGAAGATCAGGAGAGCCTCTTAAAACCACTTCAAAGAATGTGTGCAAGTCATTGAAGAGGGCAGTCACTGTCACACAGACACTGCTGTAATGCAGCACACAATCTGCTGTGAAAAAGCCTCAGCTTTAAATTACTACCTGTGAGGAGACTATGCTTGTGAACATTACCTTGAGAAAACAAAAGCTGAGCAATTCTGTATTACATCTCCTGATCACGTCACTAAGTATCTGGGGCACTCTAAAGTGGCTATTCCCATGTTCCTCCAAAATAAAAACTCACCCAAGCTTGGAATCAAAGGCTCTTGTTTCATTCAGAATTGTTCCCCCATTTTCAAGTTCTTCAATTTGCCTCTGTATTTCATAGTCTGACAGTAAAAAAAGAAAAAAGAGTAAGCTTGTTAGACTACACTAATAGCTTTCATGCACTCCACTAATTCATTTTTCACTGCTACACAATAATGAAATAGTTTGTTGTTTTAACCTCAATGAAATCAACAGCAGTAGTTATAGGCAGAATTATCAGTCACTGTCTCTCTCCAGCACTGTTTCTTTCTTTGTGTGTTTTCCTCATCTTCTTTCATTTCCTTTAAATGGAAACCATTTTCTCCCAGGCTTTGCAGCAAAGCCATACATTCCTAGTGACCTTGTAGTCACTCAGTTCAGTTTTCTTTTGGAGATGTAACAATCATGTTTTCTTGCTCATACCCAAGCTGCATCTGAACTTCACACACATCATGTACCATCCCCAGTGGAAAGTAATTCTCTCCATTGGAGGACACGAAACCACTGTTACCATATATCGGTACTAAACATGCTAGGAAGAGAGTTTACCTCCACAAAACCTGCACACTAACATGGTTGTTATTTCCAGAGTACCCTGTAGTAAGATCTGTTCTATCAGGGAGCAGCAAGAGGGATAAACCAGGAGTCAAGAGTGACCAGAGCCCAGGTAGTGCCCTCACGCTCTGATACAGTCCCAGTCCCAGTCTGAACAGTGTGGGCAGGGGTGTGTCCTACTAACACAGGGCCACTGACAGTCTCAGTCAAGGTGAGGGGGTGAGCCGAGTCCAGGGTCCATTCAGGGAGTTCAGTCAAAAGCAGCAGGAGTTAAGTCCTGATACAGGACTGGGAACGGGACTACAAAATAGGTCCAAGGTTCTTTAGAAGACAGGACTGAAAACTGGCACACCTATGATGTGGCAGCTCAGGCACAGCCTAAGCTTAAATGGGACTCCTGTACCCACGGGCAAGGTGCATGGAACAGACTCACAGGTGAAGCCAGTCAGGGCATTTAAAGTAAATTCCTGCATTCAAGAGCTGACATATTTCATCTCAGACCTCATAAAACATCTACAATGCTCTTGTAATTAAGCAACCACCATTTACCTACTGCTTTTGCCAGAAATCGTATGCTATTGATATTCTTCACTTCAGTCCTCACTCCATAAGGCTCTCCAGGGTGATGCACAGAAACATTGGCATCCACTCTCAGCTGACCCTCTGTAAAAGGAAATTTTATCAACAGAACCGTCTGCCCGGTACACTGGCGTTAAAAACTGCATGTTATGTGCAAAGTATTAATAGCAGACTTCTCTATGTTCAGAAAGGATCAACAACCATTTCATCATAGCTTTCTGCTTCTGATTCTACTTCAAGGCATTGCCTTGAATAATTCAAAATATTTCTGAGAATAATGCTTGTGCTTTTTTAAATTTTTTTTAAAAATCACGGTTCACAAATCCTCTCAGAAAACTGCATGGTGCAGTGCAGCACAGATCCTCTAAGCCATACAGTGAAAAGAGCTTCTGAATCACAGCTCTTAAATAAAGGGCAGAATTAAACAAGCAAAGTGGCGGATTGTGAGCTTCCATTCCTCTCAAAGCAGCACAAAAATACCTTTTAGAATTACAATTTGATGGATATATACTATCCTGGCATGGTACACAAGAACTTAAGGTTATGTTGAACAGATTTACTAAGGTGTTCTTGGAAATTTACAGCTCAAGGACAAAATGTGAGAAGCAGTGGATTTTTTGGTAATTTTCTCCTTCTCCTTCAAGAAACTGCAATCTTACCCCCCAGAATGCCCCTGGCTGCCAAAAGCTGAAACTGAATAAAAAGTTTTATATAAAAGCATCCTGCAGTTTTAGTCCAAAATGGACTAATGTCCTTAGAGATCTTTAGTAACTCAACCACAACTAACTTGTAATTTTATCTTTCTAAGTATTGCCCCTCTAACAACATCCCTTCTGAGAAGAAAAGGCTTGCCACAGTTATCAACTGCTGTGAATAAACAAACACTGGAGGTTGTATTACATTCTGGAATGTTAAGAAACATTATTTTTCCCACATTACACACCTGTAGCCTTTTCCTGTGTTTTTTTTTAATTTATTTTTTTATTTCAAATACAGATGAAAAGAAACAAACACCTACTATGTAGCATTATTAATGAGAGTGCAAAATAGCTCAGTTAAACCTGTGAAGACAGCTACGGCTTCAGAATCCATTCCAGTCAATAGATTTAAATTGACTAGAGAGGCCTGGGTACAATTTGTAAGAGCAGGCTGGAGGATGGCACACTAATTTCCTCTGTCTTCATAGAGTCTTGCCAGACATGCAAATGAAGAACAAAGGTGTTGGAATGACCCAACATCTCTCTCAAGAGAAGTGTTGTGCATGTGCTCCCTTTTTGGGGTGAAACAGGTACTTGTTCCAAAAGAGGAACAGTCTTGTCCTGCCCTTGTTTTATTTTGAGACACAACCTGTTTCTACTTGGATGTACGCAGACAATATATCTGATTGTATATCGGATGTATTGTAGACAATAACGTTAATCAGGCATAAGCAAAAGGAGAGAAAAGCTGCAAATGTCCTTAAAAAAAAAATCTTTTTTTTCCTTTAAGCCCAGCTTATTTTCCTTTCACTTTGCAATGAAATAATCTTTTCATCTGCTTGTTTTTAATGAAATAAAACCTGATAAAACTGGGCACTTGTCTTCCCTGTACATGCAAGTAGAATGAAGGTAAATTATGAGGATGTAAAGCCTTTATTTGAAAAAAAAGTAATTACAATGAGGGAAAACCACAGCAGAAAGACCCTAAAACCTTCACCTTGAAAAAAAATCCAAATACTTTTAAAGCCATCTATCCTGGAAGAAAAATATTTCCAATACTCCTATAAAGTCAGAAATCTCTCTGTGATAAAAGGTATCATCATGCAATTTCCAATGGCAATCTCAGGGCCAAATTCAATAGTTATAAATCATGGTACATATTTATGCCCACAAAGGCCCTTGAAGAAGCATTGCAAACTGTCTGCTTAATATTGACAACCATGCCTCATTTGATATGAGAGACACTACTGTGAGAAAAGATTCAGAGAAATAGATAATGTCTAGCAATTATTATTTCCGCCTACACTAAATTAAATTTGCATCACTAGCCAACATTTACTGGATCCCATTTATTGGGTGATACATGGGCCACTCTGACTCAGTTCTCTAGGAGACATCCACTTGTATAATGGACTGAATTTGTTGCCAGACAGTGAGGCCAACTGTCACAGGCAAAAATATAGCTTACACTGTGAACACTAATAAGCGGCTGATAATTATGTGTATGTGTGGAGGGGATGAATGCCTAAAACCATACTTTTGGACTCTCGAGCAGAAGCCTGCTGTATGCCAGCTGTAACCATGGGCTGGTTGTAAATTTTGGTAACATTAGGACTGAGGAAAAATGGCATGACCTGAATTTTCCAATTAATAGAAACACATGAGGCAGAATCACCAGTTAGGAGGCTGAACACAGGCTATGCTTCTGCAAAAGCAGAATTGGGGTCTTAAAGTTTCAGAAAGAGCCGGTGCCAGAAACAGGGGTTCCTACAAGAGGAAGCAGGTCTCAGAAAGATAGGTAATCTTGTCTAAAATTAACCCCAGCACCATGTCTGTGTCATGCTGTCATTTACTCCATCCCATCCACAATAGCAGCCCAAGTTTATTTTCTACGCTGATTTTATGACTAGCTGAGATCTAAAAGACAACTTAGAAGATGATCCATGGTCCCACTACTTTGTCCCTTAACTTCCATACTCTACAATTAATCCCTACTATGGATCTTCTATGCTGCAGTGCTGTGGCAATCAAGATGGAGACAGACAGGGAGGAGCACCACAAGAACCCTGGGGACATTTCTTCCTGCCTAGGTTTATTCTGTAAAATTACTGTGTGAGGAAATATAACATCTAGCACGGCAAAGCTCTGCAGACAAAGGCAGGCCTATAAGGAGACCTGAAGCATGGCAGACACTAGGACAGACTCTGAGGACTGTAAAAACAACAGCTACAAAAGGCTATGCACTATAAACAACCACAGAGCAAAATAACCAGAACCTGCAAAACTCCTGCAAATGCAGAGAATTACTGGTGACAAAGAAACATGCCCTTCCCCCTTCAGTACCTGCCATGACTGCCTGGCTGCTCCCAAGTGTTTGAAGAATGAGCTGAAGCTCTCTGACTGCTGCAGCTGCTTCCTCCCCACAGCACATATCAGGCTCCATGACAACTTCCATGAGACCAACTCCTATCGGGGAAAGAGACAGGAGATTTTCAACAACAGCTTTTGATCTTGGCAACTGGATAAACACGGGAGAGAACTTGGGCTTTTTTCAAAACAACCAAACAACCATATACCCCCATGTATTATTTAGTAACTGTCACTATGGGCATAGCTGCAGACTACTATAAAAACTTTTCCTCCTTTTTTTTAAAGTAACAAACCATAGACAATCCTCCATCCTTTGATCACATGCAGATCAGAAGGACCCATTCCTCTTCTTTCTCTAGAAGAACATTTAAAGCCAATCGAATTCCAGATTCAGATTTATTTATCTTAAACTAATTTTGGAAATGACAGAACTGTAAACAGATGTAGTCTAAATTTTAGCTTCAGAACCTAGCTTTAAAGAATACGAGCAGGCACAGCCCTTAACTTCAGTGGACACCGAGCACTGTGTCTCAGTTAGCCAGGCTAGTCAGGCTGCTGCCCATGTTGTGTGCTAATTTGGATCTCTTCATTTACAATTTCCGAGTTAAAAGAGAAAATTTACATTTTTTTCAAAGCTAATAATTAAAAGAAATGTCTGACTCATTCAATGACAAATTCCCACAGCTGCTCCTTCTATATACAAACTTGATTCCCTAGGTCTGTGATATTTTACTCTTTTTTTTAAACAAGACATACAGTGCAAGAGCTTAAATAGCTGAGTGGCTCTGTGTGAGCGACACATATAGTTTTGAGCAAACTGGAGCCAAGAGATTTCCAACTTGCTATTGCCAGTTGCCATCAACCAACAGCAATGGGAAAGGTCCACTGGCCATTAAAAAAATCAAGTATTCATCTGCTTCTAATGTAACAGCCATTTTGGTGAATTTTTACTTGAAAAGAGAGAGACATAAGGCTGTTTTTATTTTTTGCCTGTTTCCTGTCACCCATTTACCTTTAAAGACTCATCTTACAACAAAAGGAGGAAAAAAAAGGAAAATAATCCAAGCCTACCAGCCCTGTTCAAGTCCACAAGAGTCTGGCTCCTTGTGTCATCATGGAGACTTTTTCCACTGTCTTGCTCCAACTGAATTTGTTTAATCCTCACAGTTTTTGTCACCATCTGGCTCATCTTGCTGTCTATGCAGAGACTGTACGACAGACTTCCATTCACCGCAATAGGAACTCTTTGCTGAGTGATTTGATAGCCAGCCTGTCAACAATATTAGCTTTATATTCAAATGAAACATTCAGTTTTCACAAAGCAGTGTCATGGCCAAGTGCAAATATTATTGACTAAGAACAAAGCTGAAAATGCAACATCTTCCATAGGACAGAACACATGCACACATAAATTCAGAAGTTATTTTCCTTAGATGGAAAGGAAGCAAGCTAGAAGATGGGTCTAGAATTCAACATAACTGTAAAAAGCTGTAAGTCTGAAAAAATAAGAGCACTCCTCAATTCAGGTAAGCATACACACCATACTAACGATGAAATAATAAATAATCAACTGCACAATCTCTTGCCAAGGATTACAAACTTCTCAGATACTGCCCTGGGGCAGGAAATGGACTGGAGAGGTTCTTCCATGCCTGTGGTTCCGTGACCATGTTAAATCTTGTTTGAAGCCAGTTACTCTACTTCCACCCCCAAGCTGGGACTATCACTCATCCTCCCAACAGGCTGAATATCCGTCTCTGTTTGTTCTGAACTGCATCATTAGAGGGAAGGGGTGGGGCCATGGAAATCAAGAAAATGAGAAAACTCAATGTCATTAATGTAGCAATTTAAAAGACAGGTACTGCGACCCCACATAGGGCACACAGCTGACAAATGCCCGCTCATGCCTGGGACTCCACTCCAAGGGGAAGCTGCTGGCCAGAAAAGGGGCTGCCAGTGACAAGGTATTGGTATAACTGCAACAATGTAAAAATACAGGAGTGAATCACTGACAGCTGAGGTGGGGTCCCCATCACTTCTCCTCACCTGCTCATGGCACTAGTGGTGAGAATTAAAAAAACGTCTGCCAGACGCAAATGAACCGGGAGGAGCATCTGCATATTTTGCAGGGATGACAAACTTAGTCTGAAATGCAGAGATAGTGACAGGGCATTGGAATGGAGAACAATTGTCTGGCCCTGTGAACAGCTGAATTTATATATGCAACAAAGTGCATGACCTTCTGGTCATAATGACTATAAGAAAGATAAAATAACTGACTCTATGCAGCCTGTGCTAATCACACAGCTCTTCTCATTAAAATGATTTTTTAAAGCTTGAAATAGTGAGTGACAACAAATAACATGAATCCCATTTCCCATCAAAAGCCTCATTTTCAGGAGTAACAATAATCCCATTGTCAAATGACCCTAAGAGCTGGATTTATTTGTTCTATACAGCTCGTTAGCTTAAACTCTGCATCTTATTAAAAGGTTCCTGACTAGACTGTTCACTATGAAACACAGGTCTGGCAGTTTATTGTCAGTTCTTAAACTACAGAAGTCAGCCAGCAGAAAGCCAGAATTATATGTTTCAAGACAATAAAATGTGTCAGCATCTCCCCGACCAAATTTCCATGCTTATATGACCAGAGGATCCTGTAACTCATGTCTGCAGACAATGGCAGCCCACTTGGTGCTCACACCTTCTTCCACCTCAGTGTTCTCCTCTTAAGCACATGGATGCGGATTCTTACCTGTGAGAGCATTCATCCCTTATAGTTTCTATGCAGCAGACTGATAGAAGACATCACAAGAATAAAAGAGATTGTTTTCAGTTTAACAGCACAGGCACTAAAGGTAGCCTGCAAACAAATCTGTTATGGTTTTGGTGTTTCCTTATGATGTGTAGAGGAATTTTGAAAGTCATGTTTATTTCCTGCTATTCACTTTTTTCTCCTTCAGGTCTTGAAATGGGCATTAAGATAGTTCTACAAGCTAAAAAAAAAGTACTAGCAATTCAAACTGCTAAGTTTGCATTTCACAGTCCGAGGAGATCACTACAGAGCCCCCAACAAAGAGCTCACAAATATTAGCAAACTTATCTCAAGAAACCAAATCAGAACTACAAGCCACAAGTTTCCAATGTAGAAGAGAACAGAACAGAAATCTCATCTTAGATCCAGGTCTCCACTGGACAACTATAATGTAATTGTCCTTCAAAGGTGGGGAGAAATTGTATTTGGAAACGTTTTGTGTAACTTCAAAATATTTCAAATGTCTGAACAAGAGTGGGAAAGAACGTAATTTGGTTAATAATACAGCATCCCTACACATTAATTTGGGACCTGAGAAATCTCCCACTCTGCTTCTTTGGATGTCTAAGACACCTCACCTAAAGAGAGAATCAGCTAACATGCCTGGTTTTTCTCAGATAAAATAAAACCAGTTTTGTTTTTTTTACTGCAATCATCAGATCTTCACCCCAAAAACAGAGAAAGCAAAACTAGTGTCCTCCCTTTGACAGAGTGATAAACTGAACATTCAGTACAAATAAGCTGACAGATAAAAAAAGTTTAAAATTGGAAAGGTTTAATTTCATTAAAATAGAAAAAAAGGCTCAAACACTGCTGGATCCTGTTGCAATGACCAAAGTCAGGTTCTTAAATGATATCAATATTTCAATACATCCATATAAGTGCAGCAAAACACATTTGACTTCCAGTGACATCTTCTACCCAATACGAAAGCTACCAATAAAACATATTGCAAAGACTTAATTTCTCAGTTGTTTTTGTTTTGGTTTGGTTTTTTTCATTTATTGGAACCATGGCTGAGGAAGTTTTGAAGGGAAATTAAATATTTTTAGGTCCCTAAGCCTGGGCAAAAAAGGGACTACTATGTTTATCCCACTGAACCTGTGTTTGTTATACATTCACTTTAAATGAAGGACTATTATCAGAGTGCTTTTACCCTAACAGACAATTAGTACTAACCACCAGGAACGGACAACTTAAGGGACAAAGCAGCTCCAGCTCCCAATTCAATTACATTAAGCTACTGGAATTGTGCAGCTAAGCAAGGAGTCAGCAATCAGAGCAATCATATTCAATCAGTGAGCAGCAGGGTACAGCTGCCTATTTCATCAGGGCACAGCATCTGGAGTGAGCAGAGCACTGACTGAAAACAGAAAAAGCATCTCTTCACTCATGCCCCACTGCCATCCATGCTCCAGACTTGTCCTTTCCTACAGCTGCAGAGGGACCAGCTATATGCATACTTACAGGCAGATCTGCATAGAAGTAGTGTTTTCTGTCAAACAAGGACTTCTTGTTTATGCTGCACTTGAGTGCCAGGCCTGTCATCACTGCTGCTTCTACACATCTCCTGTTGAGAACCTAAGGAAAGATGACACATGGATTTGCTCAGATATTCAGTATGTAACAAATGTGTCTCCCACACACTGCCTTATAAGGAGCACATATTCAATTTTGCTTGCCTTCAGTCACCATTAGATCTCTTTCCTTGTGTGGGTAGTTCTTACTCATCATTAAAGTTGTGGTAGCTATAAATCTGCAAAGCTTTAAGATGAAAAAACAAGCTGTTCAGTCATTTTGTCATACTACATAAGGAGATGTACACTGTTCTGGCTTGCTACTTTTGCAAATGTTCCAGTGCTTTTGAATCTTTGAGGGTACAAGAGACAAATCACAGTCAATGATAACTGACTTGTAACTAGCTGTCAGCTCATACTGGGAATTGGAAACACAAGGGATTTGCACTAGGGACTGCAGTGCCATTTCAGTAAAACACTTCAGAAAAACCGTAACCACAGAACTACAGTGAATTCATGAGTATCTACATATACCATAGATTTTAATACTTTGCTTGACTAGGATGAAATGAAGCACACTTACATGCTTTGCTAAACAGAATCCAAAAGACATCAATTGATTCCATGGCAAATATACATGTTTCCAGTACCCAGGTAATCCATGGGATTAAGGTTCTTGCAGAATGCCACGTGATCTGAAGACCCACAAAGGCCTTCATGAAGAAATAAAGGAGTTAAATGTGGTTTCTCACCAGGGACCCATCACTGTCAGCACTACATCCTTGTACCTCCTCAGCAGGGTCAGGATCCAGATGAGAAAGAAAATTTCACTCCAAAAAGTACTGACAAGTTACATTGTTTTCAGATGTGCTCACATTAATTTAACAGCTTGTTTAACTAACATCAAATAGATGAAACTGAAAAGGAAAAAAAGACTGAATTTGTTTTAGTACAACTCTGACATGCTCACACTTCCAGCATTTTGAAACAGGAACAGAACTTTATCCATCCTGTACTGCACTGTACAGCTGCCAAGAAGTCTACTTCCAGCAGGACCATTAAAGGGGTACATTATGCAAAAGAATGTACATGACTTCATCTGCATTGACCAGAACATAAAATAAATAATGTTTTATTCCACGTTTCTGACAGTATTTACTTTTTTAAATTCTTCAACCTGAATTCTGAAAACATATTAAGCAGCTGTACATTTCCCATGATCCCACATCTTCAGCTGGAAAATTACTCTCTTTGCTTTACTCATTTAGTATTTAAAAAATCGAAATAATAAGAGAGAATATGGGAAACTGCTACTGTAACAGAAACTTAAAAAATTGCTTATACAGAAAAGAAATTAAATATTTAAGACATTTAACAAGGGAACTTTCAGATCTTTAGTGTAGCTATATATGGCTAACCAGAATACATCATCTGTTCAGGCATATTTTATTTATTAAAAAATTTAAAAGATACATAAAGCAAATTCTAAACGAGAAAAAAAGAACAATCTCCTTTGAAATACTGATCCATGAAAAAATGAACACAATTAGTCCTGACTTGTAATCTAAAGCAAAACTGGTGACTACGAAACATTAATTTATTTTAGTAGCATAGCTGCAGCTCATTATATAGTAAGCACTCCTCTTGTCAACAATTAAATGCTTCCAGACAGTAAAGATATTTTTTTTTATTGTTTAAGGAATTCTGTAATCGTGCTAGTCAAAGTGATCATCGTTTAAAATATCACCATAGTTCTAAATACACAGGCAAATTTCCTCCTACTAAAGCCTATGGCACAGTCCTGCTCAGCTTTACAAATTAGTGAGGACCATGCCAGTCAGTCCCTTAAAAACTGGTCACTGGAAACCCATTAAGGTTCCATAATAGCCAAATCACTGTATATGCACCACTACTCATTCAACTTCTATGCTACTCCTTTATCAACCTCTGTGGTGATAGAAGGCATTGCAAAGCAGATCTTTCCCACTATGGCATACTGAAATGTCTACCATGCCAATCTTTTTCCTCTGTCCTGTGTCACTTTAAAAGGGAAAAAACCCCAATGAGATGACTATCTACTTCCTCAAAAATGAAAACTTATCTGTTTAATACTGCTTCATTTCTGAAGTGACTACTACTACCCATCCCAGTGATCAAGGCTGTGAGAACAAAGCAGAATTGTTTAAGCAAACTACTACTTTTCCTTCAAACAAGCCTGGCTTTTCAAATAATCTGCAGTGATAAACATCAATTCAGTATGTGAAATTTCCCATACTAATGACCTAGAATAAGTCCCCCAGCTTGTTTATGCAGTAGGCTGTTATTAAGTTGACAGCTTTGACTAGCACCAAAGATTTAAATTACTGGCTTGAACTGACAAGCTGCATGGCTGGTATGTTAGCAAAGTGTTGGCCTTGAAAGCAGGCTGTGTACTTCCTGCCACAGCTATGGACAAAACACAAGAGTCTATAAAGGCTTCTTCAGTATTTCTGGTCCTCTAAAATGGAAGCATGCCTCCTAATATTTAAAAAAATCCTAGAGAGCTATCACAAAAAGCAATGTAAATTGTATTGGAAACTCATGAAAAACCTTACCAATGGCATCACAACAACAGCACCGTTTCCCTTGTAGCTACCCTATTCTGCTAGAGCACCATGGTAACTGAGGGCTAAACAGCTCATTCTTTAACAACAGGTTTACTCCTTATATTAATACATTAAAGAAAGATGGCACCCTTTTAGGTGAAGATATACATTTCTATATTTAGTAAATTACCATTTTTATATTTTAAAGAGGGTAAGTATGCATCTTCTTCTTTTGCTAATGAGTATTATATAGAATATATAACTGGGAGAAAAAAAAGAAGAAACATCTAGATGTATCTCCTGGAAGAAGTTTATTTTTGTTACCTTCTACCAAAAAAAATTATTTTTGCAATAATGTTTGCACTCAGGTAGCCTGTATTACAGAATGAAGTACTGCTTGTACTAAAACCAGTAAAATCAAAGTAATTCCCCAGAAATTTTTAAAGGTTTTGATTCTAGGTCACACATTTTAATAAAGTAGATTTAATATTAACTGACTATCTTAAGACCTTCAGTCCTATTTACAATCATGAAAAAAATCAGCATTAATCAGATTAACTACAGAACTGTTTTCCTAAAAAAACACTTAATCTTAGCTCCTTTTCATTCAAAGTAACAGCTGAAAGGAGGAGGTAGTGCACTGTACTCAGACAGCTCTCTGTAGACCAGGCAGTAATCTTTAGAAACCTCATCAGATATATCTAATCGTATTTCCCAGTACTCCCATTTCATATCACTCTGATTTTTATTTGCTTCCACTAATGGATATATTCAGTCTTACTATTCTTGCTGTGTTAAAAGTACCAGTTTGCTGCAATACATGGTTCTTTGAAGTGCAATCATAAGTTAAACTTGAAAATAAGCTACTCTTATATGTACTTAGTCCAAATGTAATCGTGGCTGTTCAGTCTGACACTGTAGATGAGTACTTCACTGCAGCATTCTGCCTTGGCATCCTCCCACACACAGAGAAGGGACTGACTGCCTTGTAGGTATGCATGTACAGAATGTACATAATATAAATGAAGACCTGACCATTTCCCAAATGAGCCATTTATTTCAATAGGTTACAATGAGACTCCATCCCTCTAAGAATACAGTGAAAAGTTAAAAAACCAAGTCAACTAAATCTTGTCATTGTAAGGTCTGCAAAGAACTCACGTTCCAAAACCTGAGATCTCAAACTGCAGGTGGAATTTAAAAAGGCCAACTTCAGTTTAGGGTCTTCTGCATGTCAGTCCATCATCTACTTTACAGCATGTTTCCTGTCCCAATATGAACACTATGTTCTTACCCCAAAGGAAAAAGGCAAGACAGTAGAGGACAAAGCACCAAACGCTTCAAATTGAGATCTTAGCAGAAAGAGATTTCAACTTAAGAGAACAAAATGGCAACCGAGAATCTGAAAGAGCAAAGAAGATGGGGGGAGGGGAATTTAATGCATTTTTTAACTTTACCTTTTATACAAACATTATTATTATTATTGCTGACCTTCTCTGATGGCAAAGTTGGTTTGTGGTGATGCAGCACGCATTGATTCAAGTTATATCTTAAAACCAGGCAGTTCTGACATTAAGAAGTACCCAGGTCCCAAACACATTACTTCATGTGTACTCAAAAGAATAAGAGGGCACACTTTCTCAAAGCTGAAGAGCTAGCCTGAAAGCTTGCATCACGAGGCTTAGAACTGGAGAAAGCACCTTCTAGTGTCAGTGATGACCAGAAAAATTCAGCAGCAGTAGGAAGAAATGTTGACCCCCGGGAGCAAGAAAAACAGGAAGGTAATACCAGATACAAAGCTATTTAAATAATGACACACTTACGGGTTTGTTAACCCACAGGGAGTTGCTAAAAGAAACACAAGAGGAAAAATCCATTCAGACCACTGTGTGGGCAAAGTGCTCAATGGTCTCAATAGAATAAATCTGTTCTCTGGGGTCATAGGAAAGCAGCCAATCCAGTGGCATTGCCCCAAAACACTGATCTTTGTATGTCAGATCCCAGCAGCAGCAGCTAAAAACAAAGTTCTACCATTCAGGACCAGTTCCAAGCAGGACAACCCACAGGGAAGACAGGACAATGCAATGGTGATACAATGGTTCATGATATCCAGAACCAAAAATTGTGCTTATATGATGTTACCATAAAGAAGTCCAGTATCTCTTGAACATCCAAGCCCTCCCTTTTGACAGCAGTCTTCTGCATCTGCCACATGGGTTTTTTTGACCTGCCATAAGGATACTCCTTCTTTTATGCCAGCTGAAATTTAAACCTTTACTAATGCTATCTGATCCAGGACAAGTTAAATACAGGAAGATCCAGTGAAAACATTTCACTGCTGCTGGAGGAAGTGGACTGAGCAATGGCTAAACCCTAAGTTACAGAATGTGATCAAATACAAAGTCAACAGGAGCCCTGAAGTGAACCTTCTCAGACCTTTTTTTTCCTACACTGAGCTCCACAAAAGAAGGCCAAAAAAGGTTTTTAAACAAGAACAACATCTGCCCTCTTCAACATAACAGAGATAATGTTTAACTTCTTAAATGGAGACAATTCAGAGCATTTAGGACCGAACAGGTTATAAACCAACCCCTGCCCTGCCCTGTTTATCCTTGCAGAGCCTTTGCTTGTAGTCTTGGTGGAAGTCAGCTCTCTGGTTTTCCAGTTGTAACAAATTCTGACCTTTGATACACATTGACTGTCATTTTCTATTATTTCTAAGTTTTGGGTATCTGCCCACTGCTCCTTCTTGCAATCTTTGTGTATCTGTGAGCTCACACTAGATACATGCTGAACTCCCAGCCTTTCCTCCGACTCCCTCGTTCCTTTTTTTCTCCAACTGCTGTCTCCTGAAATATGCTTATTTGTTCCTCAGAAAGGTAGCCACCTTTCCCTGCAGGCTGACTTAGCTCTCTTAAGTGAGCACAACATACAAATGGGAGTAAACCAGAAGTGGTCTTTCACACGTTGATACAAGAATTCACTGATTCAGGAAAACAATATGTGACAAGTCTTGCAAAGAGCTATTAAGAAAGCAAACTAAAAAAGTTGTTCTGGAACAGCAGAATCAACAGAGAATAATCTCCTCTGAATAACATCCCTAGTTTGTTTTACATAAGCAGTGACCCCAAAACTCTCTCCTCCATGATTTCCCCATCTTCTTGTCATTTCATCAAACATCCCAAAATGAGTATCATGTGTCATAAATATCTGAAGAGCAGCAGGCCAAATAAAGCTGACATCAGTGGGGAGATTCAATCAATAGTTTCCTCTTCATATGCTTGCTAATACATTCACAAAAAACATCTACAAGCCTAAATCTTTTTGGAGGCAAATTTGGCTGAACTTGGCAGTAAAATTGCAAAATTAGTGTTTCTGTATAGAAAATGATGGTCCAAGTGGCAAAATCCACACATGTAACTAATAAACACCACTTGCAGAAGTTTACACAATCCTCTCAAAATCAAATACAGTCATGTTTAAGGTGGCAAGGTGACTGATAATCAGAGAGAACATGAAGAAGTTAATTTTACCCCAGGAACCAATTACAGCCTAGTTGCACCAAGATAAGTTTTAAAGAAAATACATAAACATGACAGCTATGCAACATTATACTCAAGACAGTTAATCATGAAGAGAACAAAGACCCAGTCTACCATTATCTGTTATTATTGTTGGACAACACTTCCTTAAATACCTTTCAATGAAAAAAATCTTGAAAAAAAATTGTTAAGAAGAAGAATGAAGCAGCAAGATGTTAGTCTGCAAAGTTAAGACGCTAAGAAATTGGTGGAATCATGAAACTTTTGATTAAGAGAGCACTGCTTACGTACACATACACACAATATACCACCTTGGATTTCCTGAAAGGGGGTCACCTGGAACTAGACTGTCTACATACTGTGAAAAAATTAAATAAAATCAAACATTTAAGGAAGCCAGAGCACGTATAGTGACTCATAACAGAAGCAACAGAAATTTGTACCAATAAATCCCCTCACAGGTCCAACTTTGAGAAATTCCCAGCCCAGCGAGAAAAGCTACTGCAAAAAGCTGGTGTGCATTTCAGCAGCAAGTTCCAACTGAATTCAGAAGGAGGGGACACCAATATGTCCAGTTGTCATGTAACGGTTGTGCTGTCCAAAAGTATCAAAGATGGCACAATAACTGCAGTAACAGAACTGTGTGAAAGGAAGAAAACAAGATACTGCAAACTCCTGCTCCCCACTACGAAGTAGAAAAAAACCTACGTGAAGCAAAAGGTAAAGCAATAAAAAACCCCTACAAAACAAGGTAAGAGAAAATATATAGATAACAGCACTGAAGGATCTACTGAAATAAGTGACAGCAAGATGTTTTATCAGTTCAATGCCATTTTAACTGGCAAATTTACATCAGCCAGAGGGACCTGTTAAGGGTGAACAGGAGAGCCCACAAGAATAAGAAACTGAGAGAGAGCTCAACAGTTACCAAGGTGCTAAGGAGACAAAGGACTATATGAATTGTAAACCTTGATGTAAAGATTAAAACACACAGAATGAGTCTCAGAAATACACACAAATACATGAGACACAGCAAAAAGCAAGAGAAAACATTACAGGGGACTCTTTCAAAGCTTGAGAGAAGAGCAACAACTGTTATCAAATACTTCAAAGCACAAGAGCAGAGACATCTCCAGGAAAAATGGCCTACAGTTAAGCATGAAATAAAGTTGAGCTAAGCAACTGCAGTGACTGAGGAAACCACTTCTCAAGGGCAGTGAAGGAGGTGAGTTCCACAGGTAAACCCAGGGTTGTGAATGATTCTATGAAAGGCAAAGAAATAGAATGAGGAACAACCCACACCATAACGCAGTCCTGAAAGGCACCTGAAGCCAGCCTGCCTCATCTTTCAAAGACCTCTTCTGACCAGCACAACAGCTTTGAACTGATTAATAGCTTGAAATCAGGTAGGTAGGCTTTAATCTATCATGAACTCAGAAATTTCAGGATCTATGAAGTGCAAAGGCATCCTCAGGGAGCAACGACTTGAAAGCCTATTTCACTTCCCTAGTTTTTTTTCTAAATTATGTGGGATTTCCTTTACAGAGGCTTTCTGAAACTGCAAGTCCAGCAAGCTGGAACTGTGTGAACAACAAAACGCTGATTAAGAGTCACAATGCATCGCAAACCCAAATATTATCAGTAAAGAAAAGACTGCAACAGAAAGGTACCATCAATTTCTAAGAAAATATCTCCTTTTCCCTAAATACAGTTACTGCAGTTTTATTGAAATAAACGACAAACAGTTTAAATGAACCTAGACATAAGTAAATGGTTTAAAAAAAGTATGAATTCACTTTTCTCTTCAGGCAGTGCCACTAACTTATTTTTAGAGGAGAGCAACAAGCCAGACATCACGTGGTTTCAAAGAATAGAAGAAAATTTATATAGCGGAAGCTAAACCAACATGCATACAACAATCAGAAGACTGGGCAGTTCCCCATCAAAAAGGCATACAATTTAAACTGTAATCAAAAGTCACACTAAGAAGCAAAGTTTTTTTCAAAACAAAGTAGTATAAGAAGGGAGTAAATTCACATGCATGCCAGCAGGAATGTCAAAACAAAACTGCAAGCACATGTTGGTAAAGTAGTTGCTGCAACCTCCAGATTTAACAGGCACAGGATATCAAAAAATCTAGTTTCAAGCTGTAAAGTATAGATTCTGGTCTAAAATGCTGTTTCTGTTCCCATATGAATAGCTGACAGATCCACCAAAATCTCACACAAACCTCTGAGTGCTTTTGAAAGCAAATGCATCAGATAAATCCCATATATTGTGATGAATTGTACATGTTTTTAAAGTCTGATAATCTGTCACCCAAAACATCTGGAAAAATGCTGGGTATCTGCCACTGACAAGAACAGATGGATGCCGTGTCATTATAGGAAACACCCTTTACAATCCCAAACTGGGTACTAGCCCTGTCCCATCCCTGGGCAGCCATCTCAGCAGTACAGCATCGCAAGGTGTGGAAGGCAACAGCAAAACGCGCGTGCTCTCAGCTACTGCGCTGACATTCCTCACCTTCGGAGAAGCCCGAGTTTGGAGTTTAGGTTGCCAGTGGTGCACTGCCAGAAGGAACATGGGCTGATATCAAGCTGCTCTAGCACCACTCTCTTCCATGAAAAGGCATATCCAGTTGCCTGACTGTCATTATACAAGTGAGAGAAGACAAAGCAGGACCAAAATGCGTCCCTCTATACTGTTTACAGAGGGGAAATTAAACGAGTTAAAAACAAGAGGATATGAAAATCTGAGTACAAGAGAGCAGCAATGAGCGAGTTGTCAAGCCCTTGATGTCCAGTGGAACAGGAAAAAGTTATATATTCAGATAAAGCCATGTATCTCATGATACTCTACAGGAGTGTTTAACACAGATCTTACTCTGTTTCTTCCAAGGTCAGAGGGTATTTATCTTTTCTTCATTAAAAAAAGAGATTGTTCATTACCGGGTGTTCCTGAAAACTCGCAAAAAAGGATAAGACAGATGCTGTTCACACTGTGAAGAAAATGAAATTCAAATGCATGAGAAGGTATTAAAAAATTCAAAATACTTAAGACTGTAGGGCTAATATTCATTCAAATCTTATTAATTTAAACCTTGGTTATGTAAATCCTAGATTATTTCTTTGTACACTTGCCTACAAAGGACTGCCTACAATAGGATCATGCTTTCACTCCTGTCATGCAAGAGACATAAGTAAAACATGCAACAAAGACTAAGCACAGACAAAAAGGTTTCAGCCTTCAGCTACTAGATCTACTACCTTATTTCTGTGCCTGAGCTACAATTAACCTTTAGTCAGCTACCTCAATCATGACAATAGATAACCATGGATTCCCTTTCTGTGAGCCTAATCTTAGTTTTAAAAACCTTTATAAAGACCCTTAGAATTTTCAAAAAGGCTGAATCAGACTGGGAGTGCAACCATCTTCATGGATCCACAGAAGAATTTTAGTTCAGTCTGCAGGTGTGATGCACTACTTGCTACCACATATAGCATAATACTTCCTCTGAAGACACCAAGCTGAGATCACTGCTGAGTCCATTCACAAGGTAAAAAACTAGGCCTTTGCACATTTCATTACATGAAATGTAATGTTTGTAGTCTGATGTAGTCCTTATAGTAATTTGAGTAAGATGCTGTCTGGTCTGGTGGTGAGGGGCTTCATCATCACAGGGCACAAAAAGTGTGCTCAGTAGCATGGGATTTGCCATTCAGTCTCACTACTTCCAAATCTACTTTTTTAATCAAAGATGTGCCACATCAGTCAGTTTCAGTTGGTCAGTCTCACTTTAGTGCCCAAAGATCATGGAGCCAACGGAAATGATGCTAAGGCACATGGAAAATAATGAGGTGATTGGTGACAGACAACAAGACTTCACTAAGGACAAACTGTGCCTGATAAATTTGGTGGCCTTCTACAAAAGGGTTACAGCACTGGTGGATAAGGAAAGAGAAACTGGCACCATCTACCTGGACTTGCGCAAAGCATCTGACACTGTCTCACATGACATCTTGTCTCTAAACTTGAAAAACATGGATTCAGCAGATGGACCACTCAATGTAAAAGGAATTGGCTGGGTAGTCACACTCAAGGTGACCAGAGGGCTGGAGCAGCTCTCCTATGAAGACAGGCTGAGAGAGTTGGGGGTGTTCAGCCTGGAGAAGAGAAGGCTCCAGCGAGACCTCACAGTAGCCTTCCAGTACCTAAAGGGGGCCTACAAGAGAGCTGGAGAGGGACTTTTTACAAGGGCCTGTAATGATAGAGCATGGCTTTAAACTGATAGAGGGCAGGTTTAGATTAGATGTTGGGAAGAAATTCTTTACTGTGAGGGTGGTGTTGAGGCACTGACACAGGCTGCCCAGAGCAGCTGTGGATGCCCCATCCCTGGAATTGTTCAAGGCCACGTTGGATAGGGCTTTGAGCAACCTGGTCTAGTGAAAGGTATCCCTGTCCATGGCAAGGGAGCTGGAATTAGATGATCTTTAAGGTTCTTTCCACTCAGTCATGGTTCTTTCCATGATTCTGTGATTCTATAATAATTATTTTCTGTCTCATGCCAAATAGGAGTGCACCTGCATAGCTCTTCTTGCTTACAGTTGTATCTCAGAGGCACTTTATGAGCACAGCACAGTGAAATGCTCATGACACTAACACTGCGATGGTCCTCCTAAGGCCTACTTGCACAGGAGCATAAAATAAGCTGTATTAACATTACAGGAAGAAGATATGAAGAGGAAAGATGGAGAAGAGCTAAATACATTCTTCTAATTTCACCCCTCCTGAGTAGAGCACAGCAAAGGCTCACACCTACACTCATTAGTGACCCAGTAATGTATGGCAACCAGAAAAGCTCCCTGTGCTAATAGCACCATCATTTCTGGTCCCATGGAGAAGTGGCAAATACTAGCACAACTGTCTATCAAAACCATCTTGCGGTCACACAGTAAATTTAATCCCTGTGACAATGAAAACTGTCCCTACAGTTCTCAGTTCAAAACAGCAATTATTCTCTGCTAGGGACAGCACAATTACTGTATAAAAACTTCCCTCCTATTTTTTCCATTTCTCAACAAAACAGAGTTCAAAGGAAAGGCCAAATATTTACCTTCTAAGTAGTCTTGCTAGGCAGTAACCTAGTAACATTTGTTAAAACAATTTTTGTTTGTTTGCCTTTTTTTTTACAAATACTTCGAATTTTCAAAAATTCCATCTCTCGAAATTTCTCAAAATCCAATTCTTCTTTAGATACTACTGCCATATAAAAATTTACACATGGAAAACAAGCCCAACTGATCCCAGAACAAACACTGGTCTCTGACCAGTGCAAGTACAATGGGAAAATAAAGCTATGACTAGTGACTGGATTTTGCATCACATTCCAACATGCAGGAACGTGTATTTTGTAACGTTCACTTTCAACTCTATGTTCACTAATACTACACTAATAAAAATATTTCTTCTCTTTGTATAGATAAAAGCAGTTGGTAGAACTTAACGCAGTATCACTACTTTTAAATTAACCTAACTGTCCTGGCTTTTTGCTTTTCAGGTGTAGTTATGTTCTCTACCGAAGCCCCCATGTACTGGGGGTTTCTTGCAAAGGTCATAACAAGCCTCATTTTAAAGCACTTTAATAAAGGAAAAAGACACACACATACACACCACCCTTAATAGTAACATACAGAAAAATTAAACTCTTCATAAACACTAATTTTTGTTCACTCAAGAACAGCTTTTCTACTCGACTAAAGATAAGCATTAGACAATTTAAGAGGATTTCTGTGCATTAACAGAAGGTTAAGTAGATGGTCTAAAACCACAATCTTGAACTCTTTTATATTTTGTGACTACCTAACCTAGCTCTGCCCCAAATGAAAGGAACTCATTTTCTGTCTTTAAGTCTAACTAGATTCTTTTAAAACCAAATGATTGCATAAGATTCACATTATCTCTGCAAAGTTTCCAGAATTTCCATATAGTTAGGCCTGAAACTCAGCCCTGAATTGCCACTGTGACCAGACTGAAGCCTAAATTTTATCGACATCTAAACTTCACTTCCTTAGTTTTCAATACCTTTGCAAATACAGAATGAAAATATCAAATCATTTGCCTTTTTAGGGATCACATGTCATATACTGAGACCCTAGAAATTCAGCCATAAGTTAACCCTCAGTTTCAGAATATTATTTAAGGCTGTTTTATGGTGATGAAAAGCTTTCACTGGATTAAAAAAATACATATCTGCAACTGGAATTCAAACCTCCACTCTAATGCATATACTCAGTGAAATGCTTCTGCATTAAATAATTAGACCCCATTATAGTCTCTGTATGCTTGTTGCATGTGGCAATAGTAAGTCTATTCAATATTTATTTTCACTGTATAGCAAGAGCTTATGTTATAATTTTTTAACCATTAATTTTTTATTAAACTTGTTAAATTCTCAGAGAATTCTAGAGCAGTACTGTCATAGCCATCACGGTTATAATTAAGCTGTGAATTCAAACACTTATTATGTTTGCACTAATAAACCTCATTGCTAAGTGCTAGCTAGCTATTCTGACCTATTATTCCACAATGTCTCACAGAGATTACTTTTTTTTTTAATAATTGCTTTGCTCTGGAAATAGCAATGGTTTACACTTTCCTAAGTCAGAGACTTTCTACTTAGGAGGCAAAGTACCTCCATAGTGAGACATTCCAAACGGCGAATGACAGCTACATAAACAAACATATGGCAAAGTAACATCAAATGGCCACTCAGAAATCTAAGATATTCTTCTCTCATAGGGCTTTAAGCATCTCTCATATTTAAGGAATTTCCTGTGTGGCATACTAACCAAATACACCCCCTCTGGCCTCAGAGAAATACTGCGATTCATTCAGCATGTTGAAGACACTCCTAAGTTTTTTTCCCTTGCAGAGGATATCAAGTATCTGTGGCAATAACCAGGGAGGGAGGAAATTGAAAAGAAACTGTACTAGGCATCTTAGGTTATCAAACAACCAGAAATTAGGCAACTAGGTGAGAGCAGCTCCATAGTCAAATCTTGGGAAGAATAAAATATTAGAAACATACGCAAAGTTGTCTGACATTAATCCTGACATAAATTAAACTGTAGCTTAACTTACTGGTAAAGTTCCTGGTAAAGAAGCATCAAAGAAAGACACCAAAGAGTTAGGAGGTGCTGCAAACTGGACTTGGGAACCAGAGAAAAGTTTTGAGTTGGAACTGATCTGTGCATGAATTTCCAGACCCACGACTGGTACCCATGGAGCAAGACTGAAAAGGAAAGAAGAGGAGGGAAAAACAGTTTAAATATAGATGACATTAAAACCCACAAACACCTAGAAATACAAGAATTAAAAACTCCTCATTTATTAACAAAAATTAAAATGTAATTGTAAAAATATTGTAAATTATGTTGCAAATACATCTACAGTGTAATGGAAAAAGTTGTGCTGCAATACTGCAGAAATGAGACTACTTGACAACACAGGGGGAGGACTATATGGCAAAGTGTCTTCATCATATGCAAAAAAGAATGTAATAAAAAAAGGAAATGTAATGGTTTGAAACTTTTAATTTTTCCTTACATGAGAAATCTTAGAGAAATTAATGAGGCACACTTGCATGCTGGATGAACCCTAATTTGGTGCCTCATGAAAATCACAAAATCATCATAAATATGAATTACTTCTCAGGTAGTTTGATAAATCTCCAACAGACAGGTGGCATAATAAATTATGTATTCTTTGCCAGCTAGTCACTTGCATGCTGGGAAAGGTGGCTCTCCAGAGCAGCGTTAGCAGTATATTAGCATAAACATTAGTAATCTGGTAATAGAGAAATCATCATTTCAACTAGAGAGCTACTATTCTCTGAGCGTATTCCACAGAATAAAGCTTCTCCATATTATCTAAAAAGTAATTGCAATTCTCACATCCATAACCTTTATATGGACAAGAGGAAAAGGTCACCTTTACAGTATGAATTGCTTGACAGTTTTTCTAAGTAATTATCTGGCCTTGTACAAATGAAGTGGCACAAATAATATTTCAGTGATGAAATCACATTTCTATGGCAGAATACTTCAGCAGCACGAGTACCCAGATAGCTACAGGAGATAAGCAAGCTAAGAAAAAACATCAAACAAATACATCAAGTACAGTGTTCCTTCCAAAGGTGAACATAATACATTGCCAGGATTTTAGTTCTCCATCTGCCCTTCAACAGCAGAGGACATGCCTACAAACACCAAACCAGTGATGCAGGTGTCACTTATATCACTGCTTTAAGTATAATAATATTATCATAAAAGATTAAGGTTCAGGTGCCTAAAGGAGCTAATATATTTTCTTTCACCAAAACACAGTATTTTCTTTGGTGTTCTCAAGTATCTATAGAAATGCTTCAAGGTCTAGAGAAAAATGTAGGGTTTTTTCAAATTTTGGAGACAAATTCATTTCATTGTTTCAAGCATTCTTTAGAAATGCATCTCCATCATATCTTGACATTAAAAATTACACCAGGCTTCGCTTACTCAGTGTCTTGGCTTACACTCAGAGGAAAAGGCAGGTGCCGCAGTCAGCCCTCGAGTCCTACTAACAACGCTGATAAGAAGCGTGGAGCTTCCTGCCATGTTTGTTCCAGGATTATGTTTCTGTGTGTCTCTAAACAATCAGCAGTACGTTTATGCCGGTGTCTGCGCAACTTTCATGAGCTGATCAGCTGTGCAGAGAAAAACCTCTGGCTCACCAAAGAACAGCAGAACTTGTTCATGCCGTAACTTTCAGTTGCACCAGGAATGAAACGCACGCTGCCCAAAGTCTCACAACCCTCCACTGGGAGAGACAGCCTCCTCTGGACCAGCACGACCCCCGAAACCACGCTCGGGAGCGCTGGTGCAGCCCTCGCTGCTCACACTCCGCACACGCCGAGCCGCGGGCTCTTATCGCTGCCCCGCTGCCGCGGCAACCACCGTGTGGGCTCTGGGGAGGGGTGCGACACAAACACGCATTCACAAGGTTCTGCCAGCCACCTGAAAGCTGTACACGCACTACTCCGCTCAGAAGAGGACCTAGCCCGGGACCTGTCCCTGTCACCGCCGCTCCCGTGCCCCCACCCTGCGGCTCCACCCGGACGGCGGGATGCCCTAGGGGGGATCCACCTCCACCCGCCCCTCTCCCGGCACCGTACCCGCTCTTCCCCGCCGGCACCGCCCCGACTCTCGCATTACAGGCGACAGCCCGCTGCCCGCGGGGAAGAGGACTCAGAGCGGGCCCGGGCACCCCCCTGCCGCGCTGCCAGCCCCGGCGCCAGGCCCCGCCGCAAGCCCGCGCCGCCATAGCCCTGCTGACGGCACAGAGGCTCCCGCAGCGCCCCCTGGGAAATGCAGTCCGGGATGGCGGCGCGGAGCGGAGAGGGCGGACTACAACTCCCATCAGGCCGCTCGCCCTGGCGCCGCCAAAGATAACTGGGAATGCGGGTTGTGTGCCTCGTCTGGGAACGCCTGTCCCGGGAATGCTGAGGCTGGAGGCAGCAGTGCGTTCGTGACTCTCTTGTAACTGTTGTTTGAAATGTCTTAGGCGGCTCAGGTCCTCACAGATGCCTGTGTGTGGTTTTCCTCTGGGTTCACGCTGGTACAAAACCAGCCGCTGTTCTATAGGTGGTAGTTTGCAATCCTTGGGCATCGAATGATAAGGTACCATACCGTTGAAGTCTTGGATCTTCTTGTGAACTGCAAGGTCCAGTCTCTGCAGGTCCACGGCAATAGAGAACGCTGTCCAGGGCAGATGCAAACACCTTAAATGTTTACACAGCTACGTGTCACAGACAATAAAATTAATGACCTTCCATCTTAAGACTCGGGCCTGTGGAACTTAAATGGGAATGAACATAAGCTGTTGCTTATGTCATCTTTGCTCTATGTCGTCTACTGCCAACAGGAGCTGGTCAGTCACAAACACGTGAGTGAGGCTGATTTCCTCCAGCAGAGGACAGTGGTGCACAGAAGCACTTGACAGTATTTTGCAACCCCTACACCCTCTTGTCTTCCCAAGCTCAAATACAACGTGCTCAATGGTTCAAAATCATGTAGAATTTAATTTATCCAAATAAGAAAATGTTTTATAATTGATGTTCAATTTTCCAATATATTTATATTGTAAACAAGTTAAATTAACTGGAAGTTCTTTATAGAAAGAACCAGTTGAGAGATACCTTCAGCAGACACTGATCTATAGTTGTTTGTACAATATAACCTTGTTTTAATTAGTTTGTCACGTTCCTTTTCTTGGGGAATATCCCTCCCTTGTACAACAAAGTGTGACCAAGAAAGAATTCCTTTCCAGTAAAGAAGAAAGGGAGAGATCAGGTCATCTGGGACATGCGGTGGTGTCTGAAAGAACTGGAGTAACCCTTTTCCTTCTCTCCTGCTATAAACTTCTTTACATATGAGCTAACTTAATATAAAGCCTGTGTAGCAGTCTTCAGGCCAATGAAATAGGTAAGAGTTTTTGATAATTCCGATATGACTTAGTGAGGGCCTATGCAAGGTATTGTGATGAAAAATGCATTTTAGGCTAAAGCTTTAGTGTATTATTGTTATTTCTGCAACAAATTTACTCTCTTTGCAACTGTCCTCCACAAACTCTGGGTTTCATTGGTTTTTGATACTTTTTAGGGACTGGCAGGTCATTTTGACCCAGCTATGGAAACAGGTTCTGAATATAGCTCTAAAGTATTTTTACTGGTGTAAAAATGGTAGGTTTCAGATTATGTGACTTTCTTTTAAGACTGTTATTATGATGTAATAGAAGATTTCATAAGTGGTGTCTAAGAAGTTAAAACCTTATGAATATTAAAATCATGTTACTTAAAGTCTTACTCTGCCTTGATTGCACAGACTTCTGCCCTTTGCACATATTATTTAGAAGGGAGTAGACAACAGAGAGGGGTTGAAATCCACCCCAGACTATTCCTCTGGAACTTTTAGCTGTATTAGTTTTTGTCTTAGATAGAGAGGAAGATTGGGAAGTGCCACTGTTTGTGATTTAAATTGTCTCATCACTATTTTAATTCCTTTTCCAGAAAAAAAAAAGATCCCGTTAGAAAACCCTTTTCCTTTGCAGCCTTCTGCCGGTAACCCAGGAGGTAATAAATGAAAGCTCACACATCCATACACAGGAAGCTGGCCAATCACAGGCAAGAAGGGCATAATTGCCTTTCCCAGCAGTTTACTTTGAGGTAGAAAAGGCTACATATTTGTTCCTTATATACCCTGGGCAGCAGCTTCGACTTTGCAGTGTGTTTATAGATCATGCTGTGGCTTGGAATAGGAAAATAGCACTGCATAAAGATTTGTGCAATGATAGTTCATTACTATGTAGACTTATGTCTTAGAGAGGGTAGATCCAGGGGAGAGTTTGCTCTGAGTTGGAATTTCCTATTGCTGTAAGAATTTAACCAATGTCTGAGAGGAAATTGGAATTTTCTAGAGAACAAAAACCCAACAGTATGTCATTTAATCCATAAAGATGCAGTCTCTCCCATTTATTTGAAAGAAGATCCCTCTGAGTTTTAGTTTACAGGGTCTGAGCTTTAGACTCTGCTTTCTTGCAAGGCATACTTAGCACGCATACTTGGTCCTTTTGTGGACTGTGAGATCTCTTTTTAGTATAACAGGGAATGGGATATTCAGATTGGAGTGTTTGCAAGATACCTCACAGTCTGCCTGCAGTGTCTTATTTCAGCATGTGAAATAAGGAACAGGCAGGAACCTCTGTTAAGATTTTGAAGTGGAGGGTAGGACTTTGGAAGAGTAGATCCATAGTGTACCAAATAATCAGACATTGGCCTACAGGAAAAAGTAATGAGGAGCATTGTTAAATTTGGAAGCAAAGTATGGTAAGGGATGTTTTCAAACTTTTAGGCCCCTAAGATCACCTCTATGCCTTGAAAGCCTTTTTTTAGCTACAGGTGTAAAGAGAGAAATTTTCTTTTTTTTCCCTGCCACTTTCAACTAGTGAGGGCAATGATTTTCAGCCTGCATTGATTCAACTTGTTTAACTATTAATAATGGGGGATGGCAGATGTACAAAATGTACAAAAAAATGTACCTGATCTTGCAGATTGGAAAAGGGTATTTCTACTGACTACAGGAAAGAGTATTTAGGGAGCTAATAGAGCTACCTTCTATGATCTGCTGACTACATGTGCATGCATATGTGCATGCATATGTGCAGTGATAGACTGGGTAATGTCAAGGGCCTCATGGTTCAAGGGGTCTTTTATCGAAATGTGTTAATGTACAAAATGGCATCGATTTCCTACTTGAGAAGTAGTGCCATTTTATTTTATTTTATTTAGTAAAAGTGTTATTGCTCATGAGTTGAAAATAAGGGCCAGACTTAGCTAGAAAAAAAAACACCACAAGAAATATGTATGCAAAAGCAATTCCTATAAACAGTAAAGAAAATGAAAGTTACATACTGGTACTGATGCTACTGTAGAAGGTGAATTCACTATTCCTCAGAGGCTGTGTTGTTGAAGAGAACCTGTATCTCTGGTTCAGCCACGAGGAACTCGTTTATTACAGCCTTTCTGTACTTCTTTTCACCTAGTTTGTCTTGCCTGGGAGTGGTGCAGTGAGCATTGACTACACCTGTGATTTGAATCAGGTGCTAGCCATCTTGAAAACTACCACTTAGGTGCAGAGTAGCTCCTTGGAAGCAATGTGGTTAGTGGGCTTGTTGTAGCTGGGGTACCTTACAATTCATTCTCCAGAGGCAGTGCTTGAGGAAGTTCTGTACCACTTAGCTTGTCTAATGGTGAGTACTACCCTAATCCTATTGTGTGATAAATTAAACTCTTAATTTTTCCACTATTATAGGCATAAGAGGACTTCCAGGTATATCGCTGCCATATTGTTATTGCATCTTGATTGAGTTATTAGAAAGTCTGTGTTACGAGACTATGCTACCTTTGGTATGGTTTCTAGCTGCTTAGGGATTAATTTCTTTGGGTTGGAAATCAGCATGATTTACCTCTAGGGTGATCTCTCCTTGTGATTTGGGCCTGTTTTAATACACAGTGTTTTCTAAGTGCTTGAGTTGTAATTCAGGAATCATATCAGGTTTCTGTTTGGATATTATTTGGTCTATAAGGAATATGTTATAGTGGGGTTTTTTCATACTATATTTTTCAGGCAGTGGAAACTGCATTTGGAAACAGCAGAGGCTAGGCTAAAGCATCTAAATTTGAGTCCAGTAAGTTTATTGGATGAATCACATGCGTGTACTGTCTGTGATGATTATGCATAAGAAAGCGATTGATAATATTTCAGCTGATCTAAAATGTACTAGTGCATTCTCTCTAATTGTGTTGGCATCTGCAAAAAGCCTTTAAAATGTCTTTGCAGTCTTTGTTTTTCGTTTTCCTCTGTATAGTAAAGAATGTGGAAGGACAGAGGAAAAAGCACCTAGAAGCGAGACTAATTTATTCCTGTGTTTCATTACTTTTTGTGTTGCATTTTTGTGTTTTCTGTTTCTTCTGTTTACAATTTTCAACTGAAATTTTCAAAGAGCTGCGTTATGCCTGAGGCCTGCTACTTCCTAAATTAAGAGTCATAACTTTTGTTGCAGGCTATCTTATAACTTTATATATATAAATATGTCCTGGACCTAACATTTCAGCAGCATAGTTTCACATAACTTATACTCGAACAAGAGCTTTCATATACTCATTTATAAGATTCCAGCTGACAGCCCAACCTAGGAAAAAACAGACACAAAGATCTATGCTAAATTTGTTAAAGAAGGAAAATTTTAGCTGAACAGTCAAATTGGGAATACACATCAAAGTGTTTTCCCTGACTAAGAGAGGGTATTAATAATCAACAAAACCTTCAATTATTATTGACTTCTCTGTCATGAATAAAGTGAAGGAATAGGTTGAAAGAGTTGTCAAGCAACATAATGCTTGAAGTAAGCTGGTTATAATAGTGACATTAGTTTAGTCTAAAATTAATTTTTTAAGCAAAACCAATCTAAAGATAGTCTCAAATATTAAATCCTGTCAAGGTACTCCTTTTCAGAGGGATTTCTTTAGAATGTGAGAGTACTTGTAGGTTGAAGCCAATTTGAAGAGGTTTTATTTTAAAAAAATTTTCTTCCTCAGGCTTAGCACAGTGCTTCTAGGGGCTGCCTTTATTGTTCTTAACACTAAGGATTATTTTTAATTCTCTGAAGCAATGAGGATATGAACTAAAACTGTTGACCAGATGGAACTTTGTGATTTATTACTGCACTAAAAGCACAGCAGAAATGCAAATGAAGGAAAATACTACAGGTAAATGTTCAAAAGCTTTGAATAAGGCTGCAGATCCTGAAGTGAGCCCTGTCTTGCCTTCTTCCTATGCAACAACACAGACTTCTGTTTTACTTGTTTAGGATTGATTTATAAGCAGGTAGTTATTTTCAAAATTTTTTGTATATTCCTTGCTTTCAATTATATACACCTGTTATGTGTAAGCCAGGTGGACTTGAACACACGTTGAAACCCTTATCCTGCTGGATACAATGTCTTTACTCCGGTGCGTAAATTTTTCTTTTTTTACTTCTATGGCTGCACTGCTGTCCTCATCTTCCCACAGTGCCTGTGGCATTTGAAGCAAAATCTGAGTTACGTTCTGCTTTTTGATAAGAAGTGACAAGAATGTTTGTGGTGTTTGTTTGCGTTTTTCCCCCTCTGTAATGTATTTATGCCATACCTATGTGTTTATTAACTTTTCTTATAGTAAAATAAAAAATGTAAACATTGCTTCTTCCTGACAGTGGCAGTGCCCTTGAAATTAATCATCCATCTCACAGTGCTGTTTGTTTGTGTTTTGAGTTGGTTTTTTCTTTTTTGTGGGGTTTTGTTTGTTTGGCTGGTTTGGTGTGTTTTTTCTTTTCTATCCCGCAGACTGACTCATGGCTTTTGAATCTTGATTATGATTTCTCCATGGACCTGGTGAAGATAGCGTGTTAGTCAGAGCCTTTAACTGAGAGCTTGTAAATGGAGACAGGCTGTGACAACCTGGAGAAATGAGTGCCTTTGGGTAGAAAACACAGAAGCAGAACAAACGTATTTCCTGTTTTGTTACTTGTGTATCCTAGTGTTTAATGGAAAGGACTGCTGACAATGTTGAATCAAATATTTCATCTTGTGTCATTTATTCTGTCCTTGGGTTTTTTTGTGGTGCCACCAGTTCATGCTTACTGGTGTGAACTTCTGCCCAGCAGAGATTGCAGCCTATATGAAATAGGCTGATAACTAACCAAAGTATTTTAATTTTTCTTTAAACTGTGACCTGGGATAGGGACCCATTGAAGAGTCTTGGAATTGTATTTTGTACAAATTATATCAGAGAGGTTTTGTCTTCCAATTTATTCTTTGGAAAAAGTATGAATAATTGTCCAGTTTTGTGGATAACAGACATTTTAAAGCTATATGCCAGTGTATAAAATACGTTGGTAGTAGAATACCTCTTTTACTATTATTTTAAAGGTAAGGAAAGTAAGTGCTGGGGTTTTGTTTGTTGGGGTTTTTTGGTGTTTTCTTTTGCAGGGTGAGGGAAAGTTGGGTTTGATGGGCTTTTTTTGGTTTTATGGAGGGGGTTTTTTTGTTTGTTTTGTGTGGTAGTTTTTGTTTGGGTTTGTTGTTGGTTTTTTTTTTTTTTTTTAACATCATCTTAGATAAGATGAGATTAAATTTTTCCATTGTGGAAGAGAAATTCTCTCTATAGAAACTTTTATTAACTGGTCGATCAGTAACTGCTTTGGGACTGAAGTGCTTCAGTAACTGATTACATCATCTCAGATTAGATGAAATTCTTCCATTATGGAAGTGAAATTTTCCTGTAGAAACTTTTATTAACCAATCAGTCAGTAACTGCTTTGGGAGTGAAGTACTTTAGCTCCAGTAAGTGATTAGTAAATTGCAGTCTGAAGCCAGAATGTAAGAGTTGTTGTGTGCTTTGCACATATTGGGGTAATGGCTCATTAGTTTTAATAAATTGGATGAACTTTGAAGTTTATATTTCCTCCTTGCCTTGTCCAGTATAGCAGCATGTGCGGGGAATTCAGTTCAGTACAAGCCAGCACAACACAGTATGCTTAGACTGTGTCAGGGGTCTGCTTCTACAGGCCTTGTTCAAACAAAACTCTGTGGGGCTTCAGTAAGAGTTTGGGTTAATTCTCCGAGTCATTGCTAAAACAAACTCAATGGAGGTAGCATATGTTAGATAACTGCAGTAACAGCTTTGCCTAAGGGACTTGAGAGACCAGCCCTTCTAGCTTTGCCATATGCCCTTCTTCTCTTTCCTCTCTAAATGTTAACATTTGTAGTATGGTAGCACAGTTTTCTCTCTACTCTACTAGTATTTTCTTTCTCACTATACTGGCCTAAGTAGTGGTAATGGCATGAGAATGCATTGCTGGCTTTTGTTCTAACAATACTTTTGATTTCTCTTCTGTCTTTTTCTGCTACTGTGTAGGCTATGGCAATGCAGAAGTGATTATATAGGAAGCTTTTCTCATCAGGATAGTACCCTTATGATGAAAAGTGATACTCTGTCAAGTCACTGGACAATTCTTCAGAAGAACTTTTCTGCTAGGCCAGGTGTGCAGTAGTGACTGTGCATTGGAAGGTTATGCGATGTACCCGGCCTCAACAGCATGCTTGGGTTTACTGCTTCCTGTATTACTGAGATGGAAATTCAGTGGCACATTACTTTGAATAGATAAGCAGCTGCCTTACGTGTGGATGAAAGAAATATGTCTGTGTATCAAGATATTCTGTTTTTCCAATTATGATCTGCTCTCTCATGCTACTAGATAGGAACTGTCTAGTTCAGGAAGCATTTTATTACTGCTAGATGAGTTATGCAAAGCTTGCTGTTTCTTTTCGGTCCTGAGAGGGAGAGATTTTAAATTCCTCTTGGAGTCCTCTTCCCAAAAGCATGTCTGTTGTTTTCTTACAATTTTTGAAATTGGAATTAGACATTAATTGGAAAAAACACAACACTTACTTGTGTGTCTTGCTTGTGATTATGTTTACTTGGTCTTTCCCAATCACTAAATGTCTCCCAATCTCTAGTTTTTTCATTCTAAATCCATTTTTACTGTTACACACAAAAAGCAAACGTACATGTCCAGGATGATTTTACTCTAACATAAGGAGAGGAAAGAATGAGAAAATTTGTATTAAAAATATATTCAGCGTATCTGCTAACCTCTTCAGAACTGAACAAAATGGCTTTATTGTCTCTTTGTACCAGAAGGCTTGAAAGGTTTGCAAATGCATGGTAGTAGCATAGTAAATAGGCAGCATATTGGGAATATATCTTTTAAAGGCCGGGGAATAGCTTAAATACTCTTTTAAGCTGTGGTTGATATAAAACATTTCCAGTTGGATCATGTTTGGAGTAATTACTTTTGACAAGTTAATTTTGCAAGTGTCCAATTAAGCTATTCATTCATAGCTTATCTCCTCACAGTGTGGCTGTATTCACTTAGATGTTCAGGCTTGAATTTCTATTATGCATTTAAATATGAATCCAAATTCATGCAATGTGAATTCATTGAAAGGGCAGCTCTTAGTGTTTAGAGTTTGAACCCCCCAATTTGGATCACAAGACTGGCTTAAATCAAGAGGAACGCAAGGTTGTCTTTTTCTTTCCTTAAGTAGTAGTAGGTGTTTGTTAATTGCTAGGCTTCTATTTTTTCAAAGCTATTTGGATTCGTATTCTCAGTTTTTCTTTAAACTCACTTTAATTCACAATATAAAGTCAAATTTAGGGGGGTGATTTTTCTCATGAAACCACCCGACTCCCAAAACTTGGACTTTAAATGGAATACCAAATATTGAAAAGTACCTTAGAATTAGAAGATACAGAACTTACGAGTGTAAATATGATGGGAGTATAGAGTGACAAATCTTTGAGATCTGAGGATGGCACTAGGTACTTTTAGTTGATAATGGAAGCTGTTCATTTATTGCTCGTGATTGAAGTGGAAATAAGCCAAGTCAGGAGCATACTGTGATTATACAAAGGGTTCAAGGGCATCTGTAACCTACTTCAGTCAGGTGTTTGGATTTTAGGAATGAACTAATAATGTGCGTTAAAGATGGACTTTGGCCTCTAGAAGCTTTTAAAAAAAGAACTTTAAAAAATTAATATCCAGTGCTTATTCTCTGAGCGAGCAGAGCAGGATTAGGGAACTGCCACATGATTAATCAAGCTAGTGATTATACCAAACTGAAAACTCAAGGGACCAAATTTACTGGGCCCTGGGCAGGTAATTTACATGATCTGCCCTGGTATTAGTGAGGCAAATTCAACAAGATGTATGATAGTGATGGTAGATAGTGTTTCCTCTCTGTCATCTATCCTGTTTTTCACTTGCACAGAAATATCTGTAGTGGTAATGGGACCAGGTCAGAGCATAGCTGAACCTTTATAGTTCTTTGCTGCTGACACAGAAGTTTGTAGGTTCCTGTTCTAAATCCCTCTGAGGGCAGGAATGGAGGGACACCACCGCCACCCACCCTTTGCTGATATTCATGTGGACGTTCGCACACAGACTCGAGTACCTATATGGCTCTTTCCAGTCAATACTTCAGGACTTCCGAGTTCTTTCAATTCCTTTGTGTGTTTTGAAAGTTAAGCTATAAATGGATCTTGACATTAGGTTTCACACAGGATCTAGATATCAGACTGTATCATCCCACACACATATTTAGATTAATTTCATATCTATTCTACCCCTCTCACATTGACACGTGTTTGAACATGAAAAAAGCGAAGCTTTCCCTTGCATGGCTGGAAGCTGCTAACATGAGAGGAAGCCAGAAAAGTACATGTTGGGAAAGGTAATTGAAAGCTTTGAATGTTACATGGATGCTTAGGATTGACAGATGAGCCCAGCAGATTTCAATCACCAAGTTTCATTACTGCCACCCAAGCAGCAGTGATTCTTTTTTCCAGACTCTCTGTAGCTTGACTTTCTCGGAAGCTCTGCACTTTGGAGAAGATCCCCCTCTATAACTTACCAAGTGGTTCAGGATGCCAAGAAACATTGTCTTCTCTAAGACTTCTGAGTCTATGTCTATCCAAAACACTACTATATAAGTGCTGTTGACTTATGTTTCCTAAACAAGTCTTGTCTAATGCTATTTATCTACCTCCTTATTAAACCAAAAAAATATGACCTTCAGTATTTGTCCGTTGGGCTATTTCTCTGAGATTAATTTTGTGAGAGATAGCTAAAAATCACTTTATATATTGGCTTTCATATCCCACTGTGGATTTATCTAGAGGATAATAGTAATATAAATCTTACACCCAGATTTTACAGCATTGTTTCTACTTTTTTTCAGCACAGTTACACTAGGTCTGGGTTCAGTTTCATATTGCTTCCTCTTGAGTCACTCCTTGTATGTGAGAAAATAACTGCAAAAACCCCGGTGTTCCAGGGTACACCTATGATGACCTCTTTGGGGCAGATAATGTGATAACTGCTGACCAATAATACAAACACATACCAGGTTTAGTGTAATTATTCTTATCTCAGGCAAGAAAGCTTCCCTAAGCTCCATTCCAAGGACAGCAAAGTAGCAAACAGAGAACTCCTGTGGCCTGAATTTCAGAGGAAATAGCATTAACAATGCAAAGGAAATATATGGGGGGGGACAGGGAGAAGTGCCTTCAAAAGAACATTAAACCTATGAGGATTTTCCAGGTAGGAAAGCATGTTCAGATAGTTCAGCCATAACCAGATTTTCTCAAAGCTAGTGTGAGAAAGCCCAAGAGGTGGTATGGTTTTGGCTGAAGAAATAAAGCATTATTATTGTTCCTTTGAGTGTTGGCAATGCAGGACTTCAGAAAAATGGGTTAAGCACCATTGCATTAAAATGTAATTTAAAACAAACTGATTCTCTTCTAAGCTATGATGTAAGTCAAATTGCTTTTCAGCAGTCTTCTTCACTAGTGAAGTGTGGACACAGCTGAATGTTTTCTTCCTGTAAGAAGCAAATGGAATTGTGGTGCAGTTGAAGCTCGTTCAATACTAGATTAAATCAAACCTTGGTGTAAACAGGACGGTCATCATTCCTGGCCAGGCTTTCCGAACGAAGATTTGGGAAAGGCTCTATCCACGTTTGTTACAAGCACGCTGGTGGCTAACGAGGCCAAAATGAGATAGATGTGTCCGATTGCAAAAGGCACAGCAGAAGGACTCCTTAGGTGGTAAACAGGTAAACAGAACGGTATTACAGTCATATAAAATGAATGTAGTTGAGGTTGGTATCCAGTCCAGAAAGTCTGTTCTTTGGGTAGAGGATTTTATGAATGTGCTACATCTGCTCTACTGCCCAGTAGTAAACTGGTGGATGCAGTGCCTGATGTCCTATGGCTTGGGCTGCATCCTGCTTGGACTACTGACTTGCCGCAGCAATTAGTACTGGTCTAGTACAGTAATGGTGTATTGCATGTTGCATGTTTGGTTTTGGCATCAAGATTCAAAGATGTTTTAACCTTCAGTTTCAGAGTTTATCCACATGTTTCCTAAATACATCATTAGTAAAATTTAGAAGTCTCACTGTTCTTCCTATCTTATGTCACTGCATTAGTATTTAATTAATCCTCATTTCATTAGTTATACATTTATTAGCATAGGCAAACACATGGGTCTGGATTCATTGTCCGTGTAATGAGTAGTAAAATGATTTAAATGCAAAAAAAAACCCTCTTTAGGGGATTAAAGGGAGGAAGTCTGATTTACATACTGGAACAATTCAGGGTTAGCCAAACAGTGACTGACAACCCATTCAACTAGGCTGGAATGAAAATGGAGAGAAAATACAGTCAACAGAGAAAATGTGGTTTATTGAAATGTGTGTGTGTGTACATGTGTGTGTATATGTATATATATATATATATATGTATATATATGGGCTTTTAGGAAAGGATCTTATGAGAGGGGAAGTCAGTGCCGTATCTGTTCTTCTGGTTTTTTGCAAGAGGGAAGTAAATGGCCTCTTACAGTCTTACCCAGTATGAGTATAGTCACCAAATGAGTCTCTACTGGGCAACAGAAACATTGTCACCCTTGCTACCAGGTCTTGGGGGCAGGCAGCTTTTGCTGTATCAGCTGTTTTCTCCACCTGTGTGCTAGATGTAAACACCATCTTTCCTGCAGCACATGCCTTGTTCTCTGTCTGTGCTTCGGTGTATTGACACAGAATGTAGGTTTGTGCCAATGTGCTGGAGGGCTGGCTGAGAGACAGTCATGATTTTGCCATCCTGTCTAGGATTCCAACTGTGCTGCTCCTACATTTGCAGTAGAATTAAGATATGCACTTTCTCTATGCCTTGACATAGGCACATGACACTAATGACACACTCGTCCTTTAAATCGGCGAGACTGAGGTGTGAATTACTACCCTTAATGAATATGTTGTTTGACCCTGTTCCTCACAAAAGTGGATGAAGTTTCATATGTTGGTGATAGTATCTGAGTAGAATTGTTACCTCCTTCTGCAGTTAATCTCAAGAACGGAGGAAAAAATATTTTTGGATCAAACCTCCAGTCTTTTCTAATCTAGATAATTTCTTGACCCCACAAACAGTCCCATACGATTTCACACTCAGAGACTATTTACTCAAGAGGACACAAACATTAAACAAAACTATGCTTATAGTTTTAAGATTTTAACATAAAATAGGCATAAGTAGCAGTCCAATTATAATATTGATTAACTTGCCACGTTTCTCATGTGTAGTTGTGTGAAACTTTGTAACATTTGCCATACTGGAGCCTGTTGGAATCCTCTTGGTTGTCAGTTCTTACTGGAAGATAAATACCATAATGGAGCTAAAAGTTTAATCAATGCTGTGGTGCAACAGCTATTTTTATGAAGAGAAAGACCCCCAGAGACTTTTTGCCCATATGCAACACTTCAAATAATTATTATTTATTACTAAAGTATTGGTACCATCTGCCCCCACACTTATTAATGCTACTGTGCTACCCATTCATAAACCTTTTTGTTAACTCTTCCTTCTCTACCACCTTCTCCTTCCACAAATAAGTGCTAGAGTCGCTAAATCATGTCTAAGAGATGAACAAATTCTTAAACATGTTGAGGAGGGAGTTGGATTATTTGTTTGGTGTGCTGTGATTTATTTGACAAATGGACATACAGAAAGATAGGACATATAAATACTGCTGTGTTCTTGCTTTGTCACTTTTGAAATTTCTTAATTTCCTTTATTTCAGTACCTAAACACAATTAGTATGTGCATGTCAGGTGCCAGATATGTGTATGTCTTTCTAGAATTTACATAGCTTTTCACGTATTTTGAAAGAGAAATGAAGCACAGTACATTGCATAAGTTGACAACTTTGATGTATTGCTTCTCAGCCACAGCAATGCATAGCTTTGGTTTAGCAAGGCCTATACCAGCCCTCAAGAAGTCTTTTAGTGGATTGTACTTCCTAAGTTATTACTTTATTCTTTATATTACTTTTTTTCCCCTAACAAATTCAGGTATTTTCCTGAGGTTTTTTTATCCGATAGAATTTTTTATTTCAGCTAAAACTAGGCATTGTTTCTGAGTCCTCAAGCCTGGCAGTTCTGCCTGCCACAGCTTTCAGTGAGTGAATGAACACTTTCACTACTCTACACCAAAAAGTGGAGGTGGGCTAAAATGGGTAAGAGGTACATGCTGCAAAATGCTTTGAATGGGAAAAAGAGTGCACAAAGAGTCGGGAGATACTCTTGGATCACAAGAAGTCATCTCTGTCTGGGCCTGTACTCTGGTGGTGTTCCTGACAGGTGTTTGTCTAACCTATTCTCAGGGACCATTGGCAGTAGGTATTTCAGACTTATTTCAGTCCTTTACAATCTTCACTAATGCAAAACTCTTCCTAATATTTACCACAAATATTTTTTTTTCCCTTTGTGATGATTAAGGCTACTACTTGTTGTCCTATCTGTAGACAATAGGCTGAACAAGTAAATCCCTTCCTCTTTATAATCCAGTAAGAATCTCACTAGTATGTTTTCACTGATCTCTTAAAGCTAAATATTCCTGTGTCTTTCTTTGTACCTGGTATTTTTTATATCCCTGATCTCTGTTCTTCTCTGAACTCTCTCCATGTGATCTATGCTTTTCCTGAAATGTCATACCTACATGGGAATTCTGGCTTAACTGATGCATTACTTGTGCTGAATAGAGATATTTCACTTATATTTCAGCTTATATTTATGCCTACAAATGGCACATCTGCTTTTCTTATTCTATGGTACTAAAACAAAGAAACAAGATTATTAATTAATATTTGTGATCCAATGTAACCATCAGATTCTTCCAACAAAACTGATACCTAGCAAGATGTCCTCCACTATGTGCTTTGAGCAGTTAATTATTCCTGTACAGATATGAACACTTTCCAGTTCCTATTAGAAGTTATGTAGGTTTTCTTAACAAACTAATTGTTCTGCTTGAGAGAAGGCAGGTTCTACCAATTTCCATGTAACAGAAATATTTGCAATACAGAAATAACTTTAATGATGGCAATTGAAAAAAATTAGATAGCGAGTCAGTCTTCTCTAGGGAATTTTTCTGGGATTTAAGTCGAATGGACTTTTCAGTAGCACATTAAAATTTCTCTTTTGAGTAGTGTGGTTTTTTTTCCTTTCCCTGTACTCTGAAATAGTTGGATGGGGAGACTTGTTTTGAAAATATGTGCAAGCTTACAATGCTCTTGCTGACAGAGGTGAAGATTGCAAAATTTCCACAATATGGAGCAACCATACCATGGTTTGTCCTGTCAGGTCCAAAACTGTCTGCTAGAATTTCAGAAGCGTGTAGAATATTAGGGGTGTGATGATCTTTTAAACTCATTTTTTCTGTCATTTCATTGTCAGAATGTTCCCCTATGGGATTGGAATATAAGTGTAGATTCAAATATTAGAAAATGCATGTGTTTAAAGAGTTGTTTTTAAAAAGAATAAATTCTTTTTATGCAAAACAATAAGGAGATGAAAATGATTAGTGAAGAGGACTGTAATGGACCCAGGTTTTTGCAGGGAAAGCAAGTTCTGCCCATCTGGGTGGAGCACTTGAACTGCATATGATAAATAGATTGTAAGACCTCCTCTGCTAAAAGTGCTTGAGAAATCATTACAGTGCAACCTGGTACATACTGGTTGACTAGATGGAAAGAATATGACCTTCTCTCAGGTCATAGCATGCAGAGACTTTGCTCAGAGACTTGACTTTCGAAAGAGTCTTTAATCCCCAAAACAGGGAATTTGAGGACACAAGCAAATGGCAAAAACCAAGAGAAAAAACTGGAGTGTGTTGCCCATTTTCACAGGAATCTGGAAACTGTCCAAAACTTAAACCACTTTCTCCTCTCTCAGTAACTTGGGTATGTCTATCGGCATACTTGATCACTAAAAAGCTGTTATTTTGAGACCCCCGTAGGGACCAAGATGTCTGATATGTTGACTTGCACTGTTCAGCTGATCCTCAGATCAGAGAAGGTGATGCAGGCTCATGAGACTGTGATGTGGATTATTAATATTTATTACAATTATTGTGATCCAGTGGATTTTATGAAAAAGAACTATAGCTGTTGTAAAATTCGGTGACTGATTTGCATATATTCTTGCATAATCTCAACAATAAAGATTGAGGTGAGATGCAACAAATTGCCCTAGTAATGACTTTTTAAAGCACCATCTGTGGCCTGATACTTCTGGCTCTTTAAAAGTGATATTGTTCAGAAATCTGTTGTGTGGTATACAGGTGGCTCATTCAGTATTTGCCTGCTAATCAGCAGTAGCCTGTGTTGGTGGGGGATACTTCCACAATGAAAGACAATGGTATTTATCATTTTTTTTGGAGCAAAAGTACTCCCCACAGGCTACAACATGGTGTTTTGTTTTGATTGTCGATTTCCCATAAGGCCAAGTTTCCTGAAAAGGACAAACAATAAACCAAATGCTCATTATTTGGCTTCATGTATTTGAACACAACACGACAATCTGATATAATTGATTCAATTCCACTAAGTAGCATATGATGATGATGTTATTTTAGGTGCATTGTACAGGGAAAACAGCAGGAAGAAAAACACTCTCGTGTCATGTCCTTATCTAGTGACCTTCAAAGCTGAATGATCTGGGTTACTGAATCTTAACTCAAAAAAACCCAACAATAGAATAATCAAACACAAAGACCCCAAAACAAACAGACAAAACCCCCGAAGCCCCAATCCCTCACAAGTAAATCCTGAATGCCCTGAATACATTAGTCAACGTTGATGTCAAGTTGGCATCCTGTTTATTTCAGTGCATTATTTTATGTAGACTCAAGTGCCAGACTGAAAAGTGTAAGTAGAAGATAAACTATGGCCAGAGCAGAATTTGCATGTGGTGTGTGTCACAGTGTGGCATGTGACTATATTATCCCTGGTAATACCAGATCTCAGTATTTTTTAGTTTTGTCATTTGCCATGGCTTGCAGTTAGAAGAGCAATGCTTTCATCTGTTGATATCTCGCCCACCTCTACTGGGCACTAACTAATCTGTAGTATTAGTTATAACAGTGTTTCTATCATATGTTAATGAAATAGGATTTTATAGCATTAAACAGAAGGCGAGTATTGATACGAGCTTTGAAAAAGTTTCTTCAGTTTGGCTAGGTTTTCTTATTCACGAGGAAGGCATTTAAAAAAACCTCATGCAGTATTTGCCCAGAGCTTGTCACTGACTGATTGAAAAGTACTTTTGAGATGCTTCATTAACACTGGTTAGAATTCATGTTGCATAGTGCTGGTCAGTTAGAAGTTGGTTACTGAAGAAGTAGAACAGATATGCAGTAAAGACAGTGAATGAAATAAATATATGGCAGGTCCAGATAGGACAGTAAATTCTGAAACCTTTAAAAGGAAGGATTTTAGTAGAAGGTATTTGTTCACCGATAATATTTGAATCTCATTGTGCTACTTGCAACACCTCTCCCTCAACCACAAAAGCTAACTCTGTATCACTCTTATTTTGAAAATATTTTGCATTTTGCTGCTTTCTGCCCTCCAGTTATACTTTGACTTTTTTTATGTTAAAGCTTGATTCAGTAGTTTCTGAAATTAATATGCTGTTAAAAAGGATGGATGAGATTGAAGTCTGTAACAAAATCTGGTGGAAAAGATTAAGGATTTGCAAAAGCAGGGTGAAATGTCTTACAGAAATCTTTATTGCAGATAACCTTAGTTCATTGCAGAATAGAAACTATAGAAGATAACATTAAATCGTACGAGGATAAGCAGCAAATGCTGAAGATTCTGTATTATATAATAATTTGTCTTTAATCTTAAGAAATGGTTTAGCTTATTTCAAGTGGTTTTGCATCACTTCGTTTCATGTCTTTTACTATAGACTTGAGCCAAAACCCTTTAAACTCAATGAGAAGATAATATTTTACCTTTACATCAATTGGCTTTGGATCCAATGCTATGACTCATGAAGCTCTGTGGAGTTCTTATGTTACACTTGACTGATAATACAGTGGCCATTCAGGTAACCAGGAATTTAAACAGATTTGGAAAAATGAAACTCTTCTCAGCTTGCACACAGTAGGAAACAAATTTGGATTTTTTAAAATGTTTTGCTTTTCTTAATAAAGATATTCCTCAGGTATGATTTGTACCATTGTGGATAATGCAAATGTAGGATCAAGCAACACTTCAGTACCTGCCTGTATTATTTTATGTGAAGATCAAATGTAAAAGGCCTCTTTTCAGACTGATGCTGCCATATTCAGAGATTGGCTACATTTGGTGAATAAGTTCTTTCATAGATACCTCCATAATGCATGGTTCCTGTGCTTCAGAGTGTTCTGACATCCCACACATTTATGAGGAAAGAAAGAAATTACTTTATCGAAGGAATGTCACTCACCATCAGATCAAGCTTCAGGACACCTAGTTTTATATGCAAAGAGTAAATAAATGAAATCCAGGCTGTGGCTACATTCCTACTAACTTCAGCAAGAATTGTTGTTCTTGTCTTCCACAGCAGGGCGTGTTACTTTCCTGTATTGTTGCGTTTGTTCACATTTTCCCTTGTACTATCAGTGGTGAAGAATGCTGATATGTGCCACCAGTCTACTGTCTCGTTTTGGTTTTTTTTTTTTGGTTGGTTGGTTTGTCTTCTTTTGCCACTTACTAAATTTAGTGTTCAGTAGACAGTCTAGTAGATGGGATCTCAGGGTTCTGTTCTTAAGTCAAACCTTTTACTTCCTTTACTTTCAAGCTCACATCAGCTGTGGTTAAAGCACGAGTATAAACTCATTCTTCAGTAGGCAGTTTGAAATATGTTAGTGATTGCAGTGATAGATACAGTGGGTCACTGACAGTCACTGCAGGTGGCTCCTGGGGTAGACTGAAGAGAATGGAAAGGAAACCAGAAATCCTCACAACAACTGCACTGTGATTATATCTATTGCAGGCAGTGTATGCCTGCTCTTACACGCTGCACACCCTGCATGTAGGTATAGTCCTGGCTGTTACCCTTTCTAAGCCACTGTATAATGCTTGCACAAAACTCTTCCTTGATTCTTTGAAGAAGAAAGTAAATTGATTTTGCTTGCTTGAGTGAAAAAGTGGTGTTTCAGCCTTATTAAGGAATTTAGCCTATGCGGGGTGATGGTTTAATTTGACCAGGTCCTCAGAAATAAGCAGAAGAGGTATCTTGAACAGGTAGATATTGAGTTTACAATACTGATCACAAAACCATCTCTAAACTGCTTCTCACCAACTGCCTAGAACAAAGTTTCTTGTTATGAATGCTGTATTAATTTGAGGGAAACCACTGAACTTTCTCTATTCCTTTGTTTGACATATAAGGAACCTGTTGTTCCAAAAGTTGCTTTGTTTAACTAGGAGGAGAGTTGGACTAGAGAGATGCTGAAGTTTCTGCCTGTGTTAGAATTTCATGACAGTATTATGTAAGCAGTTATATCTCTCCTGAGCTGTCAGTAGCTCAGTCTCTTCTACTTTGATTAGACTCGTGACTAAAAAAATTACCATAATCCACTGACAGGCATGAAGAAAGCCATAATAAGACTGATAACAATGTGTCAGTTAAGAAGCTATTATATTTTACTGCCTTACTACAGCAGACTAAAAATCCATTCAAACTTACTATTGATATAACTAAAGCCTTTTAAAAATCTGCTGTCTGCCCTAGTCTTAATAATACTTATTATGCCTATGGGAGAAAGAATTAAAATATGCACCTGTTTACATGAGCATTTAGATGTTGACAGTTTTTCTGCAGGCATACTGTGTAACTGCAAATAGAGGGCCTCGGGTTTCTCCTTCTGCAAGTGGGAAACTTACAGATCAGGTCTAGAAGGGAAGCACAGAAAGAAGACTCCAGCTTTGAAACATTATGCAATGACAGCTCAGGCTTGCAAATCCCTTTTTGTGGCAACTTTGTAGGATATTAGATATTTAGAAAGGGTGCCATGCTCTCTATTTCAGTCTCTGCTCCTTTTTCCTGTCATCCCCTTCATAATAAAGGGTAAGTCAGTACAGGGTTTTGGGGGCCTCTCCTCTTTGGAGGAGACTGAGGGGAGACCTCAGTGCAGGCTACAACTTCCTCATGGTGGGAAAGGAGGGGCAGGCACTGATGTCTTCTCTGTGGTGACAGGACCCAAGGGAATGGCCTAAAATTGTGTCAGAGGAGGTTTAGGCTGGATATTAGGAAAAGGGTCTTCACCGAAAGGGTGGTTGGGCACTGGAACAGGCTCTCCAGAGAAGTGGTCACAGCACCGAGCCTGACAGAGTTCAAGAAGTGTTTGGATGATACTCTCAGGCACACATGGTGTGACTCTTGGGGATGGTTCTATGCACGGTTAAGAGGTAGACTCAGTGATTCTTGGGGGTCCCTTCCAAGTTGGCATATTCTGTGATTCTGTGAAGATGTGCTCCATGATTCCAGGGCTTCAGATGAGTCTGTTCTTTGGGTTTTACTCCTTACTTTTCTTAAGGATCGACATAACACACTTTTTTTTTTTTTGAATTTTGTTTTATCAGAGGCCTGATCACAATAAATTTTCATGAATTATAATAACCATGTTTTTATCAGATGGGCTGACTTAGCCCCTTCAGGGCTCCAGGTTCTGTCTGGCTGTGTGAACTTGAAAAAATCCTGTTTCTGTAAGTAGTCATAGTTACTCTTCCAGTGTTGGCTATACTTCTTCTGTCTCTGGTTTTTAATGCATGCACACACATGCATGCAGAGTAATAGGTTCAGACAGACAAAGAACTAATAAGGATCAACAAATCATATTCCCTTTAAGTTTGTTATCATGACTTCCATGTAGAATGTGCTGAATTCTTTTCTTGTACCTCCTGAATCTTCATTTTACCCTCCTCTCAAAACCATTCTAATTCATATCCATAATCTCCAAAAGCTTTTAGTCCCTTGTCTTTTAGAATGTCATCTTTTGAAGATACAATTTCTGAATAGACATGGACACATCTTCTGGATGCAGACAAGATACAGAAGTATTCTACAACTTCCATAGTGAAACTAAAATTTTGGCCTGTCTGCTATCTGCTTAGGCCTTTATGTGCACCTCTTGAATCTCAATATAGCTGAAACAGAACCCTTAGCCTTCCCAGTCATCCTCATACCTTTCTCTTGTATACCTTGATTATACCAACAACACTTGTAGCCTCGGCAATGCAGTTTTGATCCACTTCTGTCAATGATAATTGCTTCTCTAAAGATAATTTCCTTAGCTCTCAGTTTGACCTCTGTCACTTCTTTGCTTGACTTCATCAGCTAGCTCCACCTAACCTGTCACATTAAATGTAGGATGTTTGTCTTTTGTTTTCAAGGCTCTTTATTCTCTCACACATCTCATCTCCTGCATTATTGAAACATTTATTTCTGCGTTCAGTTGCCAATCTCCATAATCCATTTAATTTTTTTAGCATATTTTTTAGTGCTATCATTCTTTGATTTCATAAACAGGCACAGAACTGCTTGCAAGCTCTCCTCCTTCGAAGCCTTTCCAAAAAGGTTCCTTATTTATAATGCCTGCAAACATTTACCGCCAGGTAAGCAGCTGTGTTATGCCAAGACCACTGCTATTCCACTGTTTTCTTGTGTTTTCCCCTTTTGCCAGCTGCTGTCTCTTGCTCAAGTTGTGGTAGCAGACTTTTTTTTTCTTCATCATCTTTGTTCATACAGTGCTTAAGAGAATGGCCTGAGTTACACAGGCACCATGGTAACAGTAGCTATAAGGGACAATATTTATGACTATGGTTTTCTTTTCATCCACAAGCTGCCCCTTTGTGTACTGTGTTTGCAAACCTCCCAGAGAACAAGAGTCTGCAGAAGAGAAGTTCATCTGACTGTTTTTTCTCATTTAGCATTCCAGCTGTATTTATGGCTATAGCAGAGAAGCATTACATGCACAACTTGTGCTCCCTGGTCTCAACTTTGCTACGACACTGTCTTCAAACAGATTAGATTGTTGGAAAAACTTTGAGATTACTTTTCATATGGTACTCACTGTAAGAAATACTTATACAATTCTCTTGCACCTCTTGCATTTTGGGCTTTCTCTTTTGATTGCAAGGCAGCCTTTTAGCATCTTTGCTTCTGTATGAGCCCAAATATCAGAAACAGCTAATTATTTTGATTGCTGTATGTCAGCCAGCATTATCCCATTTTGCAGTCTATAAGAGAAAGTGCAAGTGTGTGTTGCAGCTGCAGATGTGCCACTCAATGAAATGCTATGAAATGGAGCACTTCCAGAAAGCATACTCCTCAGTTCCTGTCTTCTCATGCTCTTCTTTAAGCTCAGAACATTAGATATGTGTCCACCAGGTGCTTTGGCTCCATGACTGTGCGTGATGTGAGTGCAGACCTACCCAGTAGAGCCTTATTAGAATTTGAGGCAGTTCTCGTTTCCTCCATATGCAGTTTTTTAAAGGTGGGCATTTATGAATACATAGCAGATTTTCACCAAGCCTGGGATAATGCAAGTTTTGTACTAGATAGGAGTTATTTTTTTGTCTAGATAGATTGCTGGTAGAAGAAGTCGATGCTTGCTGAATATGCTTTAATATCTTCCCATTTCTGTTGTGTATGCTGCTTGCTCTTTTAGATTCTGAATCCTCTGAACACTGATAGAATCTCTGGAAATTATCCCCTGGACAATGGGTGCAATTGTAATTCAAATGAAATAATAGTAATAATAATAGGACTTGATATATTCTGACTGTATGTAATGCAGCAGACAATAGCTTGATATGTTTGTTATATTTGAATCTTTCTCTGTGGAAATTAAAGATTTCAATTTTTTGTAGTAGGCTGCATTTTGCTCTAGCTGTGTTTGGAATTTTACACGTATCAAAGTCTAATATGAACAAATTACAATGTTTTCATTGCAGTGTAATTTACAGACTTATTCCTGCTTTTGGGATTGCTTGCCCACCCCCCGTCTTCATTCCTGTTATTTTTTTCTCCATGGTCTTTCCTTTCTTGCTCTAAATTGGGAGTGTTTTTTCCTCTCTCACTGATTGCTTTTGGATCCAAGTGTGAAATGATTTTTTTTTTTTCCTTTTTAAATGAAAATACCTGAGCTTATCTGGGTCTTTTGTATCCTTCGTATTCATGGACACATTCATGTATTGAAATAAAAATAAAATTTAAGTCTGAATTCTGTTTTGGCCGCGTGCGCAATGTCATTCTTATATTCTAGCTTTCATACTTACTAACTTGTGATTTCTAGAGGCTGTGACAAGCTGCATATTAGCTGCAAGAAACTTATAGTGCCATCATAACTTTTCTCTGCTTTAAGCTACTACTTTATTCTTCAGATTTTTTTCTTGCACCATATGTGCTTCCAGAACAGCTTTTCTTTGTGCTTCTCTCTGTCACAGTCATAGAAAACTCCCCACATCTTAACATTCTTGACTCTGCCATTAGCTAGATCTTGGAAGAGCAGTGGAAATATCTTTAACTGCTCCTAATCCCATCAAACTCACTTGTCTAAACTGATTCAAGTCTTGTGTTTTAACTGCACTATGTCATTCAAGAGTGATGGAAGGAGAGGAGAGATCCTACAAGCAAAAAACAACTGTGAGGAAAAATATTACTCTCTTTCATACAGATTAGGTTGTTTTCTTGAGGTATTCGTAAATCACAACCCAGGAGGAATGTATATGTGGGCTATAGAGTATGGGTATATTTTCAAAACAAGATGGAAAATCTGAATCCTTTCTGTGCCATCATATGACCTGTGGGGTCTCAACTGGGCTCAGCAATCCATGTGTGTGTTCTGCCACTGTTTGTACATCCTTTGTTGTTAAGTCCCATAAGTTTTCCGTCTGTTCATTTCTTTGATAGATTCCTTGAGCCAGTGCTTTAGATTCTTCCAGCTGCCCAATTGCATGCTTGCCATGGCAGATGCTCCGGCTCCATTCTTTAACACATATTCCACATACTTCCATCTTCTGCTTTGTAGATAAAAGTTGTCAAATACAAATACTTCAGAATTTATTGACAGTTAATTCAATTTGATTGAATACCTATGATGAATGTTCACAGTTCAGTCTCTAGACAATGGCTAGATTAGGACTGACTACAAATTTAGCTGTCTTTTTGTGACTTCATTACATTATTTCCTCTGGTCATTTTCAGTGGCTTCCACTATATGTTCACAACAAGGATAACTGATTTTTTTTATATTCCTTTGTGTCCTACTTATTGAGAGACAGCAGGACGCTATAGTTTCTGGCATTGACTCCATTGTGTTACATGAAGGGAGTAACATGAGTTAGATGAGGGAGAGGAAGGGTGATAGTGGTGAATTTGACTATTTAATTAAGATTTTAATTTTTTTTTTATTTCCCTATTTATTTTTGAGATGTTAAGAGGTACGCTACTAACCTGGAACATTGAGCATGATCAATAACTTCTGGAATGTGTATCTGCTGCATTAAGTTGGCTGCCTGCCCCCATGGTGGTCTGCCTGTCAGTATGCCATCACTTTGCAATTGTATGTGACTTCTCTGGGTGTTTCATGCAGATAAATCAAAACTTACCAGCATGTTTTAGTCTCAGAGCTGTGTCTGCAGTGCTCTTCTATAATGGCAGCTCCAGTGTTTGCCTACGGTGCATGTTACTGCAAATAGGAATGACATTCCATACATGTGCAGTAGCAGCTGGAGCATGCCACAGCTCTACAGAGGTAAGGCAGCCTGGCATGCACCCAGAGGGAAAAGACTTCCGAATCCAAGTGCATTTTGAGGTCATTAACGTGTCACTGACTGCACTATAGTTAGAGGGGGGCTATTTAATTAGAACTAATTGCTCATCGCACATTGTGTGGCTCATGAAGGATTTACTGAAAAGCACCTCATAAGATACAGCTTTGAGGGAAGCGCATCTTCTCTCATGTACCCAAGCTCAATTTGTGTTCATTTTTCCATGTAGAGATGGTGGTATCAATGTTATTTTTATTTGCATAATGTTTATGGAATGTTTGAGGTATTTTAAGTACAAGGCGTGGCAGAATAAAGAAGAGTCATGGGCAGGAGCCAGGTCTAGCATGCGATACGTGTTAATGTTGTGGGTTTACTTATTTATTAATTTTAAGTGATAGGAGAGTAGAATGTCCTTTGATAAATCTGCTCACTCTCTGCAACTCTCTTATCTTTCTCTTTTTTCACTCTCCCTTCTCTTTTGTTCACGTGCTCCTTTCAACTCATTTTTGTATGTGTTTTATTCTGACAAAGACTGCATTTTTTCCCTTCTTACAGCTTGTTGGCTACAAAGAGGAAGAACTGACAGGTTTGAAATAAAGGTAATGATAGGTAATGGTTCATATAACTCTGCCAGTGCAATCAGAGAAAAGCACTCAAAGAGCTTTCGTATGATAGCACCAGCACAAAATAAAGTTAGAAGGTTAAGATGAAAAAGGGAATTAATTGTGTAAGGGAAGAAGTTTGATATTTTATTACAAGAACTAATGATATTTGGGGATTAGAAATGTGGAGTTTAATATTTATTAGTATCTTAATCGCACCTGTCTGCTTTTTACAGCCTTTCTGCTGTTTTCCTATTTTGATTCCTGCTCTGTAACTTCTAACTTGAATCCTGTTCCAATTGTGTGGGCCTCTGAATAGGGCTGATGGCACAAACAGAATTGACTTTTTTTTAATTACATATTTTTGCCTTTTTCTAATGTAAAATATAACAACAGCAGTAGTTGTGACAAAATAGAGATTTTTTTTTCATGTGTCCATGTCATCTTTTGCAGTGAAAATAGGCCATGACTGCCTGTACTTTTCTTCATAACTTTCATTGTCCTGAAATGCCAGTGATCATATGTAATAACATTCTTTGAGTAGCAGTGCCTATTTGTCAATGTTCCACAAATCTTTCTTTTTAACCTAGCCCTTCGTCTTCACATTTGTATTATATTAATTTTTAAGAAGACCAGTTTGTACCAGAACTGACAAGGCTGCAATGCTTTTACATAGCTGCATCCCAAATCTGATTACTTTCTGTTGCTGTCATGCTCTCTTTTTTGGACAACACAGTACTTATAGCCAAGGTTTTATTCCTACATGAATTGTTTTTGTGCTGTTGTGATCCATCATGTCTATAACTAGTGCAGCTGGTTGTAAATTTTCCAGGTTTTAACAAAAATTAAATTTACAACCTTTTAAAAGAAATTTTTATTAGGAAAAGGGGCCTTTACTTTAGAACACAATTGGGAAACTCACTCTAGAACAGCTGATAACATAGTCATTAAGACTGTGTTTAGAGTCCTTGGGCTGCCTAATTTAGATGAGGATCTTGGTGTTGTACACAAACCCACTCCAATAGGGAGACTGAAAAGTGTCCCTAAGTTATTTCTTCATTGGGATATTGAATATTACTCAGGTAGATTAGTGTTTCTCATTTTGTCTTGGCTTGGTTTTGTTTGTGGTTTCAAACTTCAAAAGACCTTAGTTATGTCCTAGTGTACTTGATCTTCAAAGAACTTTACTGACTTCGGATTTAATACTATGTGATGCCAAATATGTCCTGTTAGGTGTTGAATGCTTCTGCTTATACTTGCACTTTCACATGAGTTGGTCCTATTACCTAATTAAATAACTTCCTGACTGGATCACTTGATTGTAAAAAATAGTTCACATACATTATACTTCATAGGTTCTAATAAATTCCTTTTACCAAATCCTTTTTAATTTTTTTAATTATCTAATATATTGGTGTCTTGGTTTCAGCTCAGATAAAATTAATTTCTTCTTAATATCTGGTGCAAGGCTGTGTTTTGTATTCAGTATGAGAATAATGCTGATGACAAAATGATGTTTTGGTTGTTGGGAGTAGTGTTTATCCTAAGACGGGGACTTTTCAGTTTCTCATGCTGTGCCAATGAGGAGGTGGAAGGGAGTATGGCAAGGACATCTGACCCAAACTGGCAAAAGGGAATTCCATACCATTGAATGTCATGTCCATAATCTGGGAGGAGTTGGCTGGAAGGGTCTATTTACTGCTGGGGGATGGGATGGGCATTGGTCAGCAGTTGTATTGTGCATCACTTGTAGGTTTTTTTTTCCCCTCAGATTTTATTTTTCCTTTTTTCTTTTTCTTTTTTTATTTTTCCCCCATTTCTATTATTATTATTCACAGAATAGTTTGGGTTTGACGTGACCTTTAAAGATCATGTAGTCCAACCCCCCCTGCAATGACCAGGGACATCTTCAACAACATCAGGTTGCTCAAAACCCTGTCCAACCTGACCTTGCATGTTTCAAGGGGTGAGGCATCCACCACCTCTCTCAGCAACCTGTTTCAGTGTTTTACCACCCTCATTATAAAAAACTTCTTCTTATATCTAATCTCATTTTAGAATCATAGAATTGTTAAAATTGGAAAAGACCTCTAAGTTCATGAAGTCCAATTCTTAACATCGCTATCTTGACCACTAAACAAGGTCCCCATGCATTTTCTGAACACTTCTAAGGATGGTGATGCTACCGCTTCCCTGGACAGCCTACCTTAATGCCTGGCCACTCTTCCCATGAAGAAATTTTTCCTAATACCCAATCTAAAACTCCCCTGTGCAACTTCAGGCCATTTCCTCTTGTCCTTTTTTCTTGTTACCTGGGAGAAGAGACCTATTCCCATCTTGCTATAACCTCCTTTCATGTAGTTGTAGAGAGCAATAAGGTCTCCCCTGAGCCTCCTCTTCTCCAGGCTAAACAGCTCCCTCATCTGCTCCTCATGTGATTTACCTTCTAGATCCTTCTCCAGCTTCCTTGCCTTTTTTTTGGACATGCTTTAACACCATTATCCCTTGTCCTATCCCACAATAAGGTCTCCCTATCCCACAATAAGGTCTCCCTAGAGCTTCCTTTTTTCTAGGCTGAACAAACCCATCCACCCTTGTTCATTGTCTTGGGGTCCACTGTGAGCATTTTTGCATGTGAATCACCTTCTCTTTTGTATACTTTTGTTACTGATGTTGTTGGTGTTACTGTTTGTTTTATTATCTCATTGCTGTTTCCAGTAAATTGTTCTTATCTCAACCCATGATCTCTGCCTTTTTTGCCTCCCATTGGAGGGGTGGAGGGAAGTGGCAAGTAGTCTTTTTAGTGGGAGTAGTAAATTGAGGAATACTGTTCCTAAACCACGACATCCACCCATGGATGTCTCTCCAATTTAGAGAGAAGGATGTTGTGAGGGACCGTGTCAAAGGCTTTACAGAAGTCCAGATAAATGACATTTATCACCCTTCTCTTGTCCACTGATGTAGTCACTCCATCATAAAGGCCACTAGGTTGGGTCAGGCAGAACTTGCCCTTGATGAAGCTGTGCTGGCTGTCTTGAATCACCTCCCCGTCCTCCATGTGCCTTAGCATAGCTTCTAGGAGGATCTGCTCCATGATCTTCCCAGGCACAGAAGTGAGGCTGACAGACTGGTAGTTCTCAGGGTCCTCCTTTCTACCCTCTTTATAGATGTATCCAGTTTTTCCCTTTTTCTGGTCATCTCAGACTTCACCTGACTAGCCTGACTTTGCAAATATCACAGAGAGTGACTTGGCAACTACATCAGCAAATTCCCTCAGGACTCTTGGATACGTCTCATCAGGTCCTATAGAAGCCATTCAGGTTCCTCAGGTGGGCACGAACCAGTAAAGGTCACTGATCTTTACTTCCAGTGGGAGGGACTTTGCTCCTCCAGTCCCCATCCTGCCATCCATCCACTTGAGAGGTGTGGGAAGAGACTTGGCCATTGAAGACTGAGGTAAAACGTTGAATACCTCAGCCACCTCCTCATCTGCTGTTTCAAATTTTCCATCATGGTTTATTGGGGGGGATACGCATTCTTTGACCTTCCTTTTCTGGTTAACATACCTGTAGAAGCCCTTCCTGTGATTCCTTGCATGTCTTGCCAGGTTCAGCTCCAGTTTTACCTTGACTTTCTTCAACCCATCCCTACAAAACCATACTTCATCTCTACTTTTCTCAGGTCACTTGTCCTAGCTTCAACTGCTATGAATTTGCTTCTTTCCCTTTAGTTTGACTAGCAGTTCCCTACTCAGCCATGCCAGTCTATTGCCTTCCTTTCACAATTTCTTGCTTCTGGGAATTGACAGCTCTTGTGCTCTATGGAAGACTTCCTTAAAGATCTGACAACTCTCTTCCACTCCCTTGTCCCTGAGGGCAGTCTCCCAGGTGATCCCTGCTGACTATCTCCCTGAAGAGCTGAAAGTCTGCTTTCCTAAAATTCAGGAGCCTAACTTTACTCTTTACCTGACCCATATCCCTTAGGACTGGAAACTCTACCAATGCATGATCACTGCAGCCCAGGCTGTTTCAAATCTTGATGTCCCCTGTTAGGTTGCTTATGTTGGTGACCAACAGATTCAGTAACCATCCCCTCTGGTAGGACTATCTGTTACCTGGCTCAAGAAGTTATCCTCTGTGCATTCTAGGATTGTCCTGGATTGCCTACAGCTTTTAATTCTACTTTTTCACAAGATATCAGGGTGATTGAAGTCCCCCAGCAGGATAAGAGCCTGCGAGCAGCTCCAACTACCTAAGAGCTCCAGCTACCTAAGGGCCTTGCTCCAGCTACCTCCTGTAGCTGGAGCAAGAAGGTTTTGTAAATAGACTCCCCTCCATTGAGTCGCTTGTAGTAGACACCAGCGACAAAATTCCCTTTGTTCCTTTGGTCTGATTCTTACTCACAAGCTTTCAACCTGCTTATAGCTGTTCTTCAAAGGAAGCTCTTCACACCCAATCTACCTCTTGATGTAGGGGACAGCTCCTTCACCTCTTCTTCCTCCCCTGTCTTTTCTGAACAGCCTGTAGCCACTGATAGTTGCATACAGTTTGGTGTTGTCGGCAAACTTGCTTTAATTATTACTTTTATAATACTTTGTTATAATTAGTATTATCATATATGACTTTGTTTCGGTTATGAAGCTGTTCTTAACTCAACCTGTTAGGCTTATTTTCTTCCCAGATTCTCCTCCTCCTCCTGGGGCAGGTGGGGTGTGGAGTGAGCGAGTGACTGCATGGTGTACTTAGTTACTGGCTGGGGTTAAACCACAACTGTTGTCATACCTTCCTTTCATCTTTCTCTGGTTTAATTTTTTTCCCTAAAATAATGTTTTTACTTACATGATTGTTCCTTTTAGCACATGTTTCCAGACTAATTATTTTACATTTTTCTACACTCAACTGTGTTTGCCATCTGCTTGCCTTATTACCAAATTGATCCAAATTCTTTGAAATCTGATTGTATTGCTCTTCATTATTTGATCTGACTCTAATTTTAGTATAATTTGAAAATCTGGAGATTTTACTATGATTATTATTCTCTAAATCAGTGCATAGGTGATGATTTGACTAATATTAATAAGTATATGTAACATTTCCCTTCTAAGTTTTAAAGGTAAACTTTACCTTCAGATAGATTCCGTTTGGTCACCATCTATTTGATCTTCAAAGAACTGTACAGTTAGATTTGATCCTGCAAGGCACTACCACATATTGCAAGGTGCTGAATGTCTTCCACTTACATTGATACTGTCTAGATTATGTGAGGCTTATAAACTGACTCAGTTTCATAGTACTTTGTGAGACAAGTCGATATTTCCCTTCAGGGGACACTGAGGCAGAAAGATGTGACATATCACAGGATGTAGTAGAAAGCAGTATAAAAATAGATCTCATGTCTAGAACTTGATTTATCAGTCGAAGTCATAGTATTGGTCATAAAATCTTGTAACAGTTCTTTCCTTCTGACCTGTCAGTGTTCATAGGAAAGATGCATGCCAGCTATCTGTTTAAGGAATATAAATGTCAAGTAGGTTAACTTTCATATTGATGAATATCTAATTTTATCTATAGTTCATTATTGATTTGAGAATTAATTTTGTGATGGATCTAACTGCAGTTGGCAGTTTTGCAAGTTAAATTATCTGAAGACACCTTATATAGTATTAAGATACCTCACAAGTTAGAATCATAGAGCTTAATATCTTTCTTATATTGTAGTGCCCACAACTGCACACAGTATTCAAGGTGAGGCCGCCCCAGTGCAGAGCAGAGCAGGACAATCCCCTCCCTCGACTGGCTGGTGATGCTTTGCCTGATGCCCCTCAGACCCTCCTGGCTGCCAGGGCACTGCTGACTCATACTCAACTTGCCATCGACCAGGACTTCCAGGTCCCTTTCCACAGCACTGCTCTCAAGTCTCTCATTCCCTGATGTAGGTAGTTGATTATATCCTGATATGTCCAAAATACTTCCTGCCAATCAAAATGTGTGCTCACAAAAAAAACAAAACCATACCCAAAACCATCCAAATCTTCCACCCCATAACCCAAAGACTAAATTGAAACTTTTTAAAAAGTCAAAATCCATTACATGTATATCTTCAACTTTTATAATTTTTCAGTTCTATTTTTATAGTATTTAGTGTGGAATCTGAATATTGCACTTGTAAGGAGCCTTTCTGGCTTGTGCAGTGCTCTGCACAGAATGTGCTTTTCAGCCTGGCATTTCACTGTATAGAACAGTTGCCTGCCTACTTATCTTAGCATCATGGCTGAAATGCAATTGTATATTGGCAAACCTTCATATACATGTAGCTTATCCAGATTCCCCAGGGATAGGAAGCTATTCTGCCAAAATGTTCTTTTCTGGTAAAACTGAGTAATTTTAGAAATTTTTGTGTTAAAATAACCTGTCAAAAAAAACCCCTTACTGAAACTGATTGATAGTCTTCAGCATAGTAGTCTCCATGCCATAGTGAGTGGCTGTATGAACTTTCCCCTGTCGATTCCTCATGGTTTTCTTGTATACAGTCTGTGTGTGTTTGAGAGCGTGTGTGAACACGTGAGTACCTAACTGTGTATCAGCATGCATACGCACTGTTCAACATTATGGCATGCACAGATAGGTGGGTGTGTGTATCATGGTATCATGCTGGCAGAAACTGTGGAAATGAGCTTTAGGTCCAGTGAAGGGTAGCACAAAATAATTGTCAAAATTCCTGGTATACACTTCTCAGAGATGTTTGCTTTTCTTTTCTGATAATGCGGTATTTGGCGAGGTGTTTCTAGCATTTATGCTAACCACTTCTTAGTGCAAAGAAGGCTTAATTTTCTTTCCTCATTTTAAAATCAACTTATGTCGTGGGGAAGGGAAAGCATGTTTATCATGCTTAGGCCTTTGAAGACTTCTGAGAAAGAAAAGTAGCTGTAAATTGCAGGGGAAGCTCCACTGAAATTGAGTCAGTAAGTTTGATGAGAATAGCTCACATGCCCTTTGCCCCTGGTATCACCCTGACTGATACCCCTTTTTGAAATGGTAGTTACTGACTGGGGAAATTCTCCTGGCAAAATGGACTCCATCATCCGGAGTAATAAATCATGGATTTACAGGGCAGAAGTCATTGTCACATAGACCTAAATATAGCTTTTGGCTTTTAAATGTTGTAACATGCAGGTCTGAGAAGGTTGAGTTATACATGACATTTTGTACTGTCATATCAGTTGTTCACTTTTTCCTTTTACTTACCATGAAAAACATAATTTAAAAGTTTTACCTAGTATATTGCATATTTTCATATAATGGCACTATTAAGTTGAACAATAGAAAAGTTAGCTGTTCTTACCAGCTGTTCATTTCAAAAGGATGGCTGTGGGCTTTTCAAGACTGTAAACAGGATGTCCAAACAAGTCCCATGTTTCTCATGTAAACAGAAAGCAGTAATGCACAGTAGAAGTGTCTGACATTCCTGTTAATGCAGCATCTTAGCCACGTGGGTTCCCTGTGATGAGCAACATGTACATGAAGTGGATTCTGGCTGTTGTGTTGATTAACAGCCAAAGAAAGTATTTCCAGTCCCAAATTCAAGAAACTCACACTTCACAGTTCCACTGTGTACTGAAATACAAGGGAATTCTTGTGTATGGGAGAACTAGGGATCATGGCTCATGATCTGGATGTGCACCTCCTCTTAAAAGCAGTGTAGTACTCCATACTTCTCCACATCTGCCTTGCTCTATTAAAGAGCAATTTGTAGTTTCTGGGGTGGCCTGTAGGCACATAACTACAGATTAATGGGACAAAGAATGAAAACAAAGCCTAGATTGGGCTTCACAGGTGTCTTTTGGTTAACTTTAGGAGCTAAAAATGGCTTAATTAGAGAAATACTTCAACTTTATTTGAAACTTGAGCATATTCAAATATGCTAATTAAAAAAAAAAAAAAGAAAGTTTGCAGAGTGAAGCACTCATGAATTTTTCTCCTTATCATTTTCTAAAATGCAGTAATGTCATATACATCAGCAAACAGGAAGTGAAAAAGAGGTCACGACGAAAAGAATTTACATTGTGTTTTCTTCATTCTGGATATGAGTCATCAAGAAGACAAATGGCCCTTATTAGATTGAAATTTAATTTAGAATTCTTCTGAATGAACATTTTTGTCATGTTTTATCTATTGATATAAAGTAGATTGAAGAACTCTTGAACTGATTTTTTAAATTTATTTTTAAAGCAATTTTACATACAGTTAATCATTACAGGGCATTAAGTCTTTCATTGGTTTGGGTTGTGTTCTCTTTTTAAATCCTTCCTGCTGCATAGAATAAAAATAAAGGAAAGAATACATTAAACATGCGTAGGAGTTTATTTTCAGAACCATTTCCCCATAAATAATAATGTTCCTGATAAACAGTGTTTATTAAGAATGCCAGCTCTGATGCATTGTAGGTTTTGTTGCAATCTTAAATTTCATTTAACTGCTTGAGTACAAACCACTACTCACCCAAATGTGCCTTATTACAGTTATTAAAAAAAAAAAGAAGAGTTAAAGGAAACGAAATGCGGTATTACAGTAGTGTGATGGGCAGTTTCAAGTGCTATAGAGGCTGTACAAAATGAGGTGAGCTGAGGATGCTACATGCTTAAATATCTGATGGACTAAAGAAGTAAGACTTAGTTTACAAGATGCTCAAAATCTGCCTCTGAGGGATGCAACGGTGACATTTTTATTGTTTCCCAGTGAGAACTGAAAGCAGTGACTGTTTCACAGGAATAGTTCCCTCCTCTTTTAAAATTCACTCTTGTCTCTCAACCATAACCCTTTAAAGTGTAATTATGTGCTGTACGTATATGAACCACTGGCTCTAGGCAAATTGAAGTTGACATTTTAGAAAGAGAACAAGGCTCTGTAAACTCCTAACTCTTTACTGCCCATCACTATCATAGCTGAGGTCATTGAGCCAGTCAAGCAACAAATGCACATCCCAATTGAGACTAACAGACAAACAAACAGAGCAAACAGATGAAGCTGCTGATAAGAGACACCACCGAAGAAAAGAATCCTGCTCTTCAAGGCTCTGCCACAATTTCATTAAGGAAGTAAACACTGTTCTTCATTCTATTTTACTTTCTTCAAGCATTGCTTTTACAAACAATTCAGCCATTTCCTCATCTCACTAACATCGCTGCCATGAGTTCGATGGATATTGTACCTGTAATTTTACTTTGTCAAAGCAAAAGGCAAACAATTACATGGGCATACCATGAGGCTCTCTGAGCTTAAAGGAAAGATCTCGTTCTCTTGTACAGAAATTCATTTAATAAAGAAATATGTTTGTCAGGAGGAAGATCACTCCTCTCAGAAAAGGTATCAAATACAATTTGACTGTATAGGTACAGAAATGTGAGGGGAAAAATCCTCACATTTGCAGCTCTTCCAAGTTAACAAATTTCTACCTACTAGTTTGCAATAAATGCGGACCCAATTGCTTGTTTCCCACCCTGCTTATATGGGTCTTTTTTTCCCCACAAGGCATTACAGCATTCAGTTCCATTGCATGCAATGCAGAGCTGTGTCTGCATGACTTGACTTTCTAAAAACGTCTTCCTGAAAGAACACAATTTTTTGTCGGGCTTGTTGTGCTGTGTGTGGTTATCATATGTGGCCTCACAAGGTGGGGTTGATATCCATATGTAGCATTGCCAGATCTTATTATTATTTTTGGTGAGGACTGATGCAAGTTTTATAATAGGAGAAGAAGTTTCAGTTATGGTGAGAATAAATGTTTTGCCTTGTCTGCCTGTCTCATTTGCGTGGCCTGAAATGGAGCCGATGATCAAAGTTACTGTTGGGGAAAGGTGACCACATCCTTTAACAATATAATAATGTTTCCTCACGTGGTTCACTTGCTCAAGGAAGTTCAGTGAGAGGGATGCAAAGGAAACTTAGGTGTCATGATCTAGAAGAGGAGAAAAAAATCTGTAGTGACTTCCCACCCTGCTCTTACAGGATTGGAGGAACATCAAAGATTCATGTGAAGGTTTCACAACAACAATTCAAGAAACTAAGTTGCTACAGCATCTAAGGGTAATAGTAGTCAGTCACTTCTTGGGTGAAAAAGAGGTGAGGTAAGAGAGGGACCTTCAGGAATCACTATCAGTGAGTCAGAGGAGATAAACATTGAAATCTCCAAGAGTGCAATTGCTAAGCGTGTTTCAGAAGACAAACATGGTGTGATAATGGTGAGGAACTCTAGGAGGACCTTGGGAATTGCTGGGGGCGAGGTTGCGGGAAGGAAGGTGGCAGATCAAGCTTCAGAACAGATAAAAGTGATCTAATGCATCTCAGTAAAAATAATCTAAACAACTCCCACACAATGGCAGCTCAGAACAAGCAATTGCAGCACAAGAGGAATATCTCGAAGTCAATTGAGAGATTGCTGAAATTCGCTGAATGTGCAGCAGCCAAAAGAACTGGCAAAATGGGGTCATTATAATAAGACTGAGGGCAGGATTTTGGCACCATATGAAACCTTGGTATTTTACGCAGCAGGCAGTGAACTTCTACAAGCTCCTTACAGCATATTCCAGAAGTAGAAAATTTCAGCAGGTTTACAAGAGATTAGACTAAATCACATAAAACAGGTCAATAAATGGATACCAAAGGATTGGGCAAGGATGTATCCTTTAGTATCTTTCAGCATCAGAAAGCAACACTTTCTGATGTTGAGGGAATATTAGAGAAATGGATTGCAGTCAGTGTCAGGCTTGCTTGTGTTTTCTAAATGGCATTCCCTACTGTAACTCTCAGGAACAGGATCCAGGGCTAAGTGATCTGATGCAGCAGGGCAATGGTAAATGAGACAGCTGGAACAAGTTGGTGACTGAACAGATGTGCCACTGAGAGATAAAAAGGAGTAACAGGAGACTGGGAAGCACAAATTGCACAGTGGGCAGACTCTTAGGGAATGAGGCAGTACTGTTTGGTTAGTTTGAAGAATGGAAGGTAAGGGAAAAGAGTTGGGCCAAAGGTGGAAATGTGTTCAGTAGAAAATGTGCTGGTAGCAAATTTAGCTTCCTCAGTAAGCTGTGCTCAGTGAACGGTGCTCATTGTCCCTCTGACACAGGAAATGGATCTAATAAGGTCCAAAATGACAGAAAGAACAAAGATGCAATGTAATCAATCTCTAAGCTAGTATACAATTTTTGATATGTGGCCATGAAATGAAAAAAAGTAGTTTTTAAAGTTGTGTTGCGACTGCTAAGATATTAGGGCTCATAAATTATTCAGACAGTAACTATAGCTTAAAATGTACTTTTTATAAGCTTCAGTAACTGACAGTTGCTCTGCCATCTGACTGATGCAAAGGTGAGGAAATAGATTAGAGGCTTAAGCTTCTGTACAAATAATATAAAAGCTACCATGACTGAAAATTTGTGAGAAACCTTCTAAATGCTACCAAATGAAGAAAAAAACAAAACAGTGGTTTGATGAGCTTGTTAGAGCTGACTTTTCTGTATCTGGTCCAACTTGAGATGTGAGGGAAAATATTGCAGCATTCATAAAGCAGGTTCATGAAGTAGATCAGGTTGTTCAGAAACATGTAGTGTAAGAAGTAAGTAGTCTCTCGTCTGGTCCCCAAGCAGGCCTAGTGAACCTTTTAATAGTACTTGCCTGTGCTAAAGCACACCTGCAAGTTACAACTCCCAAGGTAAGTGATGTTCAGTACCACACCACTCCAAAGGACTCACAAGTGTGTGTCAATGATAGGATTGTCACTCCCCTACATCCAAAGACAGAACATTGACCGGCTCTTTGCTCGAGTCGGTATGTATGCTAACAATATAAAATGAAGCTTCCTCCATTTTTGAATTCTCAGCTTCTCCTAAGTTAGCTGGTTACTGACTCTCAGATTGACTCTGTGAAATGCTTTTGATGCTTATAGGAGCCCTCTCTGGACTGTGTAACTAAGTGATAGGACAAATATTCATATGCCATGCGACCATGCTGTATGCATCTTGCAGCTTCATTCAGGTTCTCAAGTTGTAATTGTCTTTTCCTACCTCTGTTTACAAACTTTATTTTCACTGTCCCACCTAAGTTCAACTGTTTTTCTTTGATCTTGTATGTTCCTTGTATTATTGTAACTTGCATAGGCAACTACAAGCTATTGCTTCTCTTGGAGGCCAAGAAGAGAGAGAAGCAAGAATACCAGAGCATTCTATATTTTCTGTGAGTCAAAGCTATTCTCAGTTTTTGTGGAAGTGGTGTGGGCAGCTCCACAGTCAACACCTCTTGTCTGGACAGGAAGAAAGGGGAACATCACTAATAATTTTACCGGTCCTACCTTGCCCTATCATCAGCTCTAACTGATTTCTCTGCCTTCAGAGGAAAAGGAACCATCAGGAAAAGAGGTTGTATGATTATCTATGCAAAATGTTTTCTGTTTCTTTAAATTCAAGACAACTTGCAGTAGATTTGTCATTCTCTTCAGTGTCATAGAGCTTGTCAGAGCTCTACATGGTCAACATAGTATTTTCGAGATGTTTCAGTCTCAATTCTCTGCTCACCATCAGCGCCGGGGATGAAATATGTTCTGAAGTCTTGGACTGGATCCCCAATATATGTTGGAGAATTTTAAGATTGCTCTCGTAATTATGAGGCCACCTGGAACAGTGTTGGATAAAATATAGAACATGCTTGAACTTTGGACATGTCTCCAGTATCAAATGCAGTTTGCCATGACATACCAGAGCCGTGTCATGAGGTGTCTTGATAGTAGAAGTATTTTATTTTATTCTTCCTCAGTGGATTTAGAACTCCTATGTGTTGCAACAACCAGGGACTTCTAAGCAAAGTAGCTGTTATTATTCTAACCACTAGCATTGTTGTGTCAAGATTTGGTCGAATCTAGGTGGTATAGTGGCTTAAGTCCTAAAACTCTGTCCTTCGCTTCTGCCAATATTTCTGTGCAAGGACCTTTGTTGGGGTTAATACTGCAGTGGGAGATTAAAAAATGAAGTGCTGAGATATTAAGTTGTAAATAAAACTACAAACTAAGGTTATACATGAAGAAAAGTCTAGAGCATTCTCTACCTGTGCCTTGTATATGGATTTTAATCATCACAGAAGTATATGACATGCTAGCAATTATGTGTTCTATTTAAAAATTTATTAGCTAAAAATTTTGGTTTTGTCCTATTAGGCAGTATTTTTCAGCTGTATTTTGAGGAAGCCTTGAAGAATTAATTTATCAAGATTCCTAAACATTGTATGGAGAAGATGGCAGTGGCCTACACGTTTCTTCTGTACAGCATGGTGTCCTTTTGGAGCAGGGGAGGAAACAGGGAAAAGCTCCTTCAAGGACAAAGTTGCTAGAAGTAGAAGGTTGTTTATGAGGCATCTTTTTATTTCTTGGCCTTTTTAAACTACTAATAGTAGATTCTGTGCATGTGTGCAAACTACTGACAGCCACATATAAACAATACTGCAGGATTTCACTAACCCTGCTGCGAATTTTAGGTCTGTTGTGCTTTAATTTCAGAGGTTCTGTTTTTGTATATCCAACTGTAGATCTTTTTTTGGTGTTGAAATTTCAGCAGGTGGTTATAGTAGGCACAAATCTAGCTAATTTTTATATATGGAATCATAAAACCAAGCAACAGAGACAAAGCTTGATTGTAAACTGATTGTGATTTAGTATTGTTTCCAATTAAAAAGAAAAGGAATACAAATCCTTATAGATTTGGACCCCTCTGAACAGAAAGGTTTAAATGGTATGCAAACTGTCTATGCTCTACACATGGACAAACATTGCAGATATGTGAGAAATGATAAACAAGTTAATTGTGTTGTAATGTACATAATCTCATGAACTGTTTTCCACTGAGGTCATAATTAACCGTCTGCATGCACAGAGTTGCCCAATAACGTTTCCTAGCAGCACTTACAATCAAGGACTTGGCATTAGGTTAGAATGGTTTACGTAGAGCCAGTTAGGAATTGTAATTTTCATCAAACAGTACAGTACTTTTGTCTGTTCTGATTAAGAACCACTCTCATTTTCTAGCTTAAGATGCAGTGACAAGTGTCAAAGCAATTTTTTCATTTAACAACGTACTGAAGTATCGGTGTTGCCCGGTACAAACAGGGGAAAATCATAATCCTAATGCAGCAAAAAAAGAATGGGTGTAATTGTCATGTGCATAAACTGGGATTTTTGGATAGTAAATTTGGAATTTTTATAATTTTAATAGCTGAATGATCTTTTTTTCTGCCTCTAGCCCCATTCCTATTTGAAGGGAAAATGATCTCCAGTTCTATGTCGCATCTTATTTTAGCTAACTAGTCAGGGGAAGTAAATGGTAAGAAATCATACTGAATTTTCCAATGCCACATGCTAATTCAGAGGCAGAACAAAGACATTTAAACGTTTTTATAAGTAGTTGAAAGGTAATCTCTCTAGTGATCATGTAAAATCTAGATTTCAGCTTGAGTATGCTCATGAAATCCCTTCAGATATCAGCCCACATTACAATCTGCTATTTTGTTTTGAATGAATGTGTCGTGACTAGAAGTTTAAGTGGTAACTACAGATAAGATTGAATACAGTGCTTTAATGATATCTCTTTTCAAGTTAGCTGCTGGAAATATTTTCATTTAATTTGCTGAAATCCATTGAGAATATAATTTTATTTTGCTTTACATAAAATTAACAAACTTGTGATGTTCAAAAGCTGGTGCCAAAATCTTAATTGAAACAGGCTTTTTTTTTTTTTTTTTTTTTTTACAATCTTAAGCATGTTGTTTGGAAAAGAAGCATCCTGTCTGAAATAATTTTATCTTTGATCTTTAAGTACTGCAACAAATTTGGTTGGAATATTTTGCATGTGTTTCAGTTGTGTACAGCATTTGAGTTTCTGTGCTACTCTTCTAATATGTTGTACCACAACACTGTTAGTTTAGAAGAGCACCCTTGCTGAGTTTTGTCCCAGAGCATTCATTCTTATTTTCCCTAGAGGGATGGATCTGGTTTTTGTTTGTTCTCAAAAATTTTAGTAAATCTGATATGGAATACTGTATTTGTCTTACTGGTAGTAAGATCACTTCAATTTCAGTATTTTAACCTTTATGAAATGCATGTCTAGCTTCTGGTCTGTAGGAGTGCAAAAGTCTTCTGAGTGGTACTGGCATGGTTTCACCAGGCAGAAATGGTATGTGTGGGAGGACAGGAACTGAAAGTTATAATCCAAAGAGATCAAAAGAAGGATATACATATCTTTTTGTCAAATCTGAAATAGCATCTTTTTGATCCTGTAAAGGACAGGAGCAAAGCAGTGAACTGAGATGGGGGGAGCTTGCACAGCATTTCTTCTAATCCTTTCTCTGCCATCCTCTGGGATAGATGTAAGGTACAAATGCACTCAGGTTTGCCCTGCTCATTCTCAGAGCTGACCACATATGAGCTTAGTTTGGTTTTAAATTAAAGTGCCTTGTCTCTCAAACAGCTTTCATGAAAGCGTTTACATAGATCTATATGTTTTAATGTAAACAGGTCTAAAAAAGGGAACCTACATCTTTTGTATTTTAACCACGAACAAAGCTGGAGCTGCGAAGGGAAGCTGAAGCTGAAAGACAAATCTTGTAATTTTTGTTCTTAATGTAGATTTTTAAAATAGCATTATTGTGTATGGTTTTCAGATCAAACCCTTTAAAGAAAACTATCTGCTAAATCTAGATGCTACATTGCTCCAGATCCATATAGCAGTGGTATTTCCCAAATTTTATTTCATTTGATCCATCATACTCCAAAGTGTTTTTGAAACGAGGAATAGGGATCCACTGATTTGCAGTCCTTACTAGGAGAGCTTCTTTGGGCTGTTGCCTCCAAATAATCCAGGTGACAGTTGACATATGAATCTAGTTGGCAAGGATGCCAGTGTACCTATTTCTTGACTGTGATACTAAGTGAGACAGTGAAAGCATTTTCTTACTGCCAGCTTTATATTGTTATTTGCCCTAGGGTCACATTCAAATAGCTTTAAAAGAATACAGAAAGTAAATCAATGAAGTTTGAAGACAACTGATGATTTCATATGTAGATAGGATTTGATTATATAATTAATATCATTATTTGCTTTGAGTATTCTATATTAAATATAAAGATTTGATATTAGAAAAAAATGAAAAAGGAAAAAAAATATCAAAAGCAACCTATCCCAAAAAAAACCTCAATCAGGCCCCTAAATATTTTCCAAATTAAATTTCATCCCAAGACCACTAGCAGATAAAAATTTCACTCAAATCTGTTACAGTCAGGTCACAGTAGTTCTACAGGCTGGACACAATTTTGTGAGCTATTCAAAAGCAGTTCCAGATATGTTTTTATAACACAAACATGTGTTGTGACTGAAGGTCACCCTCCATCCATCTTCTCCTTTTTCTTCCTTATTATACATTTCTTGAAGTGTTTAAGGCATTAGACACCAAATGCAGAACATTGCCTGATCATAAACTGCAGAACCTTTGTCTGTGACCCTGTATGAGGAGGAGTCTGAATTTGGAATAACGAAGTTCATACCTTCAGTGCAGAGCAGCACTTGTACTGCCTGCATGCCTATGCATCTCTTTCTGAATGAAGTGCTCAGTCTTAGCTCTTTGAGGAAGTGTGTGGCCTGAGGAACAAAAAATCCTCAGTAAAAAAGCTCACTTGGGTTTGTCTGCCACTGACCTTGGGGTGAAATTGACCCTTTTTGGGATGTAGCCTTATGGTGTATCATAAAAATTTAGATGTTCTTGAACTCATGCCTACTGGAGCTTTACTGAGCAAGTGGGTTGATCAGTCTTTATTATTTCAGATTCTTATTTCCTAAGTTGGCTACCAATCTTCTTGCTTTCAAAGGAAGATCAGTGAGGTGTCCCAGCTTATTAATGCCTTTAATTACAACCTTTAATGTAGCATTTTTGTGGGGGCCTGAGGTTGTGGGAAATCTCATTCCCTTCCTGGCTGCCCACTGGGAAAGAGAAGTCATTCATCCAAGCTACTTAAGCAAACCAACACTATTCGTTGACTTTTTTTTCCCCTGAAATTTCCGGAACTTCTGTTGTAATACAGCAAGAACAGTTCAGCAAGTCTGAAAACCTGAGTTCTCCTCTCCCCATCCTTCCTGCATAAAAAAACAGGTCTGTCCCTCAGATCCTCATTCTTTCATGAACTTTTCTTCTAGATAATAACAGTAACCCCTGAAAAAGGAAGTACCTTGATGAAGTTCCCCCAGTGAAAGATGCAGGAGAGTATAAGATCCCCTGAAATTGTCTTTTGCCTGACTTGGAAAAGTACTATGAGTGTGTGAAAACTGTATTGAAAACCTTTGTGGGACAGAGTTCAAGGGGGGGAAGCATGAGTTCACAACATAAATAATAAAGGGCAAAGAAGTAGCAATGTTGGTGTTGCCTGACTGAGTGGAGATGGTGGCTAAGGATAGAAAACTTTATTGATATGAGTGCAGAATTTATAGGGGTTTGGCATAAACACGTTACTATTGAACTGGAACCAAGACGTATTGTATTATGACAGAGAGGCTGAAGTGAAGATTTTTGGGGAAAAACTATGAATGAATATATACTCTCTGTAGAAATGTACGTGCTGTTATTTCTGTTGAGATGCATGTCAAGATGGCTGCAGCAAGGGCCTAAAATTGCATTATTCGGTTTAAAACTGTGAGGGTTCCAGTACTATAATTGTTACACATGCTGTGCAGGAGGAGGGGCCATTAAAAAATAACTTCAGACAAACCATAAATAGAAGATATTTTGAAATGCCTTTTATTTTTTAACAGTCTGGTAATTTTTGAGAGACTATAGCTTATAATAAAACCAGTCTGTCCCCTTTGCACTGTCCTCTTTTAAAGTAGAAAAGCCTCCTAAACTGTGTGCTGTGATTTCAGTGTTGAGAGGAGTGTTCTTCTCATTGCTCCAACCTGAGCATAGCATAGCAAAAGGCTTCCTCTGCTGGAATTGTGGAAACAGTGAGAAAGGCCTTTCACCGTAGACTGAACGTGGCATGTGGGTGAATTTTTGGGTTCCCTGGTACATTGCACACTGGATCTCAAGAGCAGATCATCATATAGATGATAATACAGACTAAATAAAAGAATATCTTTCCTAAAGACAGACTAACTAAAACCAGTCGCTGTACAGCACTGCGATTCTCTTCCGTCTGACAAACCCTTTTGTGCAGTAACAGACTTTGATCAACATGGTCCCTATATATAATGTATATAGTTCTATTTCTAGCTGTACTATTTTCCAGGAATATTTCTTCAACAACTACCCTCTAAGATACTGATTTTGGCTTTAAAATTATGAGTATTCCTGTTCTAAATTGTCAAACTGCAATTCATTTTCTATAAGCTGTGATATCTTTGCTAACTGTTTCTTGAGTGCATGTTCAAGTTTCTCAAGAATATCTTGTTTGTTGCATGGGAAATTGAACTCTGTCTTTCTATCAAGTACATGCAATCAAATATCTGACTGAGCTGACATTTTAGCCTGCTTGTACGGCATGTTCTCTGCTGCAACTGTAGGTGAGACATTCTGCACTCGGGTAGGATGTCTCTGTGTTAAGCTAGGTACATGGGGTCAGGAGTAGAAGCAGCACTTGTCTTGCAAAATACGCTATTGAGCTGTATTGATTTCTCATTTAGCTGTATTGGGTGTTCACTGTGGAAATCCAGCTAGGTTTCTAGTTGCTTATGAGAAGGTTGATTGGTGTTATGTTATCTGATGAATGCATATAGACACTAAGGGCTTATGCATCTTTTATGCACTCTGAACAAACCAGAGAAGACATCTATAAGAAATAATGAACTGCCCAGCAAGTAAATCATGGAGTTTGTTGGACTAATCAATTAAGTTATTTTTCAGTTTTTGGAAGGCAGAAATAAACAATGGATTAAAAGTTTGATTATTTGTCTGTTTGTTTTAAACCAACTGTACTTTGAGATTCTGCAGTGTAAGATGAAACAGCAGAAAGATACGATTTGGAAACCTGATGATTCAGGTTAAGCATACACGGCTAGAATCTTCATCTCTGCTTGATTTGGTCCCCGATTCAGGTTTTGGAATTGTATGACCAGCCAGGAGTTCCAGATGTCTGCTGGGGATTCTCTGCCTTTCACATAGCCCTTCCAAATATTTCTCAAAGGCAATGTTGGCACACTTTCTGAGAAACACTCTATTATGTTAGCAGCCCTGGTTGTGAGACTGGGTCTGTAGGTCAGTGCCCTTGCTTGTCTTCATTTCAGATGATGTAGATATCAATGGTTGGTGTGTGGCAACTACTTTTTAAGTAAGGTCAGACAGCTAGTGACAAGTTCAAGTTAGACAAAGTGTTTTTCAAAAACCAAACCAACAATTACTGTTCAGGATCATACAAGGTCAAAGTGGTTTGTTCTGAGTGCCCAAGTTAAAGTGCCTTCAGAAATAGAATGATGGAACACTCATATTTCTTATTGAAATCGATGAAGAATTTCTTTCATTCCATCTTCTGCATTTTTCTTCACATGGTCCTTTTGATCCTTGCTGCAGAGAGCGTTCCTGATTTTTAAAGTTGATGTCCGGTTGTGTATGTGCATGTGTGGGAAGAGAGGAATGTTTCATTCACTGCCAAGGTATGCTTTTATGAGTGGGAGAGTTTCATTCTGTTCCTAAGGATGGATTGCATATCACATCAAACAGGACATGCACATTTTCACATGTTTATGTTAATTTTAATGTGAGAATTTTGATTCATTTGTTTTAGAAATTATACCAAAAAAAGTAGGAAACTGAAGCACGTTCTGTAATCATAACATCATTGCCAAATGTTCTCACATTCTTTCTTCATGAAGCACGCTGAGTAAGATGTTGACAAGTAATATCAGCAGTCTAGCCTGCCACTGCAGTATTAGCCACGTAATGGCTATGATAAGTAAACCCTTCGGCTGTATTCTCATCCAGACTGGACATTACCAATTTCTTTTCATTTCAGATTTGTGTTAATATCTGTGAATTTATAATTTCTTGGTCATACTTGGCATCTCAGGAATGGGCTTGGACTTGACCTTGTCTATGTTACAATGAAAAAGATTTTTTGTTTATTTAATGAGAGCTTTTTTGCCACTTATTAAAACAGAGCTGTGATTAAGAATACTTCATGTAAGTAATGTAGTGTAAAGCCTTCATCTACAAGCAATCCAGAGAGAAGATGTAGACTACTGGAGCAGAGAAAGTGATTCAGAGGGAGCTGAGGGAGTTATTTGCAGGGACAGGGAAGAGAGGGAGATATAACAGGCAATCAGAGGCATAGGTGCTGTTAAGATAGAGATTCTTGGGGTAAACTTCCATGTAAATTACACTGGCATTTCAGAAGGTTTGTTTGGTTTTATGCAGATTTGAAATACCATACTCATAACTTCCACATGCTTTGTATTCATAGAACTTTGCATAATTTCACTGACAGTTGTGCATCCTCTTTGATATAGAGAAGTTGGGTTAGAGTGCAAACAGGGTAAGTTTGAATTTTACTTTTAAATGAACAACTGTTGTTTATGAAAGTAATGATTTTTACATGGAATTAGGAACAGCTTAGTCAAAGACAATACATAACAAGCTGCATACCTCTAGAGCTTGTTTTATCATACTATTCTGTCCAATAAGGAAACTCTTCTATTGATTTCATGGTACTTTGAATCCTTACATGAAAGGTTGTACACTATAGCTGCCCCAGGCATGATGACAGCACTGGCAGTGGATTACAGAAATAATTCCACAGTGAAGCTTAATATAAGCATGGTGCCAATATAGAACAAAGTTGGTCTTGTAAAATGGGGCCTTCATAAGTTGCTGCAATGGAAATAGAAGGACAAGAATGAATATCTAAGTCTATCGATTACAAAGCAAATAAACTGCACAAAGAAAAGCTGTATCTTGAAGAAAAGAAGGATTTATAGGATACTGTATAGAACTTTAGACAGTGAGAATTGCTATCATATAGTCAGTAGTCATGCAGTCAAACCATTCCCAAGCATTAGTCGTTTTGATTTCATTTCACACGCTCAAACTGAGTTTTGCAAGCCACGAATGGTGCGGTTTCAATAGCTGGACAGATGACTCTTTGTCTTGCCAAATGTGTTTTCATCTATGCTATCACCATCTGCTACTTTAAATGGGAGAAGCATTGTTAGTGTCTTTTAGCAGATGTGGTTTAAAGCTCTCATTTAATTTGTGGTAATAAATGTGCTTTTATAGGCAACTGAAGGTGTGTCAAACTTGGTTTGTATAGGTGAGATAAGGTTTGCAATGTTGCTACTGTTGAAATGGAGATGAAAAAGGTGATACCTGGACATAGCGTATACCATATGCCTGCCTGTTACTATCATAAAATGTTTGCAAAAAATTAATCTTTAACACAGAAACTTGTTAAAATAATTGATTGAAGCTTATTGCACTTCAAAATTTAATTCTCAACTTTTTTATTGTTTAATGTGTAGAACACTCTTAAACTAACATATGTTTCAAAGTAAAAAAAGTGAATATCGCTTTGCTCATAACAACTTGTAAAAAATTAAATGAATTCTGCATTTTTGTTTCATTAAATGGAGTAATTTTCAGATTGAAGAGCTCTTAGATTTGATTGGCAGTGCATTCAGTCTAGAACAAATTGCTTTCTTCCGAAGTTGTTCTTTTTTTTTTCCTTTTGCCTTTTTTTTTTCTGGTTTGTTTTTTTTTTTTTCATTCCACCTCTGAATTTCAGGTTGACATGGAGAACTACTGGTTTTCCTTGTTTTCACTACTTTGACTTCGGCTACTTGCTGAAAGCTCTAAAATGAGGAAGAAGATCAAAATATAGCTGATTTAGGAATGTGTTGTTTTAGCTATTTTTATATTTATTTGCTTATCACAGTGCGTATCTGACGAGGAGTCTCTCCCTTCAGTTCCCCACGGTGATGTCGGTGTGCTCTGGGTTGAATCAGCAGGCGGTCACAGTGACAGTGGCAGTGCCCTTCCCTTTTCATCACCTCTTAAACTCAGCCTTCGGGTGACAGGTTAGTTAATACCTCATCTCTAGGTGAAACAATGCAATTCCTCTTGGGCTAAGTTTAGGCATAGAGAGTAGCCCTCCGGTGTGGTCTTTTGCACTAATGAAAGTGGCCTGCACTTCTACACCCTTCTCCTTTGGGAGATGATTAGAGGGATTGAAACTTTTCCAAAGCAAGTATGATTTTTTTTTTTAACCTGCGGGTATACAGTCTGTTAGTATTTAACCCCTATTTTTTTTTACTATTAGCATGTTTTGACTTCCTTTGCCTTAATCTTTCTTTTAATCCTTAGCAGTATGAATAAGGAAAAACCCAAAGGGACTCTTGGGGCTTTCAGTCACCACTCCACAAACACCCACTCTTTCCCCTTACTTTTTCTCAGGAACATTTTCAATGTCTAAATTTTTCAATGTATTTTCATTGAAAATTGAAAATTTAGATGTTGTATTGTCAATGTCTAAATTATTTCAAGACAATAGTGTAACTCTACCTGGCTGGAAGGTAAATATCTCCTCAACTATTGTCTGAGCTCCTGGTATCTTCCTCCTGTACATACTTCTGCTTCAAAGAAATGCCTTAATTCTCTATTTGGTTGTTGGGTTTTTTTGGGGGGAAAAGGTTGTGTTTGGGTTTTTTTGTTGTTTGTTTGTTTGATTTTTTTATTATTATTATTTTATTTTATATGCCCCATATCATTCTAGACCAGCAACTTAATAATAAGGAAGTAAAACTGAAACACATAGCCTGTGGTATACTTAAAATACAGATAATACCACAATCTTCACTTTAGTAGGTAGGGCTTTCTTTCATTGCATATCTATTAAGGCAGTAAAGTATGGCAAAAGAGAATAAAATGTGACTGTACAACTAAGCTCAGAAAGGAAAGTTTTGTGTTATCTACAGTGAGTGCCCAACACTCAGTATTGGACAATAAATGAGATCGTTAATTAACACAATGGTTTATTTACATATTTAATTTGTCACCTCCCTATTCTTTTTCTCAGGGAAAAAAAAAAAAAGATCCCTTAAGTTCTAAACAAATAATGTCCAGGCAAGCAAAACCTGTTCTGTGATTGGTGTTTATTAATCAGTCCCCATATAGTCTCTTTTTGGCGTCTCTGAAATCACATGTGTTTTTCAAACGTGGTGATGGTGAAGGTAATTATTCACTAACCGATTTCATTTTCATTTCTGTTCATTGATCACGCGTTTAAGTTCTAAAATTACTTGCTTTGGTGTATGTTGTCTGAATCCCATCTGCCCCTATATTTGTTAGTTTGTGGTGGTCTTTTCTGCATAGTCTTTCAGTTTATTCAATGTATAACTGAATCTCACTTCTTTAGAAACTTGTTTGTAATACATACACCTAACCAGTATTTCTTCCCAAGAGATATTTAGTTTCAGTTTACAAATAAATATCTGTCCTTTCAGGATAAAGATGGAATGTTTTATGCAGGGTGCTGGATGTCTTCACTGTTTAATTAAATGTAGAGGAATAGGCTTAAATTATCCACTTCAGGCTTTCTGCAGATTTAATTTCCTTTGCATTAATAGATTTATTTCAAACTAAGAGGAGTTAGGCTCGTAGAGAGCTACTATCCATGTTACAATTTGTAGTATTTTTTTTCTATAATTTTGAGAATCAGAATCTCTAAAACTGAAGAAATGCAATTATGACAAGCTGAAGTGTGGCTTCAAGTGCTGTTTATGCAACTAATATGTCTTCCCATGCAATAGTTGCAATAAACAACATAAATAAGTATACAGAAATAAAAAGGAACAGATTTGTTTTGTTTTGTTTTTTTTAATACAAAAAACCTACTTATATTTTACATTAATGAGTGCAGTACTAATAACAGAGCATCCTTTTTGCAGAACTCATACTTTATTGTCATTATTGGAACTTAATAAGCAAGGCACTACACAGTAAAAGCTACAGTGTTACTGATTTAAGAGATAATAGTATAGGCCTGTCCCTGCATATCATACTAAAATTTTCTGTGATGATTTGTGGTACAAAAAGGAGAAATTTATAATCTTGAAATGTACAAAAATCATATTGTTTTGAATAGAGCTGTGAGAAACATATCTATTAAGTAGCTCAGAAAAAAAAGAGGTTTATGGTCTGGGAGGGGAAAATAATCTCTAGGAAAATTAGTTTTCTACAGTTTGAAACATTAGTAGCAGATTGTGCTATGCAGCTCAGTTTTATGTACAGAAAACCAGCATTTTTTCAGCAGGTGAAGCTTCAGACTTGAGGAGGTTCAAGACAGCTGCATGTGGGAAAAGACTAGCAGGGTTCTGTCATTTCTGTTAGTTACAAGAGGTATTATTTACTCTGGCAAAAATAAAGACTGTCTAAAAAAAGGTAACTTTGATAGTTTAGGAATTGGGATATGAATTATGGTTATCTTTATTTTTAGGTTTCTCAATTAAATTCAATCTTAGTAGTAGCCATAAATTAATTTGTTGGTAGACGGAAAATATTGGCTTAATTGGTCACACTGTGGAGTGAATTGGTCATACTAGTTCAGTTCTTGGTGAAGAAACATCTACAGTAGAAGAACTTATCCTCCAAACTGCCACTAATTGTCCTTGTTTTTGGCCTCAGCAGAATTGCCAAGAATGAACTGGTCACATACTGATGCATCTAATAAGTCCTGAACACAGTCCATATAGATTAGGACTCAAAAATATTAGTATGTCGTTCTGAATAGCAGTCGAACTGTCTTGTTGCTGAACAAAGTATTTTGGAGCTATCTTGCACAAATCCTTGAATCTAACTAAAAGTTCAATGAAATGTAATATTTCAAATTTAATTTACAGTATGGAATGCAACACACTGGCTTTTAAACTTCAGGTATTTGCTGTTCACAAAAACTCAGATGTAAAAATAATGAATTAAAGATATTCAGCTTGCAGCACTGCATGGCTTTAGTATAGTGTGGCAGGGCAAGAAAAAACTGTCTTCAAGTTAAGCCTGTTAGCATACCCATGAGTGTTCTGTGTTTTATAATTTTATTTTTGTTTTTAGTTTTCAACAGCAATGGCATTTGAAAGGTTTATATTCTGGCTGGTAAAGGAATTATGATGTCTGATGTCAAAACACTGGAAAAATGGTGTTGTGCAAAGTCTATTGCTTAGGTAGTTGATTGGATCTAGCATATCCAAGACCCGTAGTAATGGAGTTGGAAAGTATTTTGGAGACTGCTCAGTCCTTTAACCATGTCTTTCACTACTGAGTATCGAAAGTAAATGTAGTTTTGAATTCTAGCCAGCTCATTTCTCCTCATGTGAGAGATTTATTCTGCTGTCTTTGCAAGGTGTGTGTTCATTCTTTTCACTATTCAAAAGACATATGGAAAGGCTTAATGTGATTTAAAAAGAAATAGGATTAGCCAAACCGTGAAACTTAAAGGATTTGAACAGTACTGGAAAAGGGCACTATCAGCAAGAGAAAATACTCTTAGTTTAACTGTCTGTAGCCACAAGTATACTCAACGAGCTCAGAGTACAAAGCATCCTGACTTTATACAATACTGTTGTATTACCTTTTAACCCCTTTTCACTCTTGATCAGTTAGAGAATTTGTGACCTCGAGTTACTTCTTTGCCTTGTTGGGCTGAGATTCAGAAGAGATTGGTTTAGCAACTTTAATTCTTGTGTGAATTTTGTCTGTCGTGACTTTTTCTGATGTAAAGGGTGGAGAGATGCTTATTTTGCTGACACTCCAGTTCCTTGGGGAGCATGCTGAAATATTAATTAATATTTTTAAGAATTCTCACATGCTACAGAAAAAGGCGTCCTGTATGTATCTTCTGAAACACTGACTTCTTCTGTGGTCCTGAAAATTATCTTTTATTGTTTGTGATGTAACATTCACTTTTTGTCTCTAATAAACACATAAGAGTTGTACAGCACTCTTGAATACTCAATGCTGGAAATATTGGTATAAGAACTGATGTTTTATGGACTGTACCTGTCATATCAGTATATCCCCTGTGCCTTGTAACCTTACTGGTGATGGGGAGGCTTCGGGCTGAATGCTCAAATTGAGTTATTTTGCAGATGTCCTCCTTAACTACATCCTTCGGTTCCTTCATAGACCTATATGAAATGGTTTTGGCTGGAAGGGACCTTAAAGGTTATTTAATTCCAACCACCTCCCCACCATGGACAGGGAAGCTTCCACTAGACTGGGTTGCTCAAAGCCCCATCAAGAATGGTCTTGAACACTTCTAAGCATGGGGCATCCACAACTTCTCTGGGCAACCTGTTCCAGTGCCTCACCACCCCTGTAGTGAAGAATTTCTTCCCAATATTTAATGTAAACCTACTCCCTTTTAGTTTAAAGCCCCTTGCCCTGACCCTAAAGCCCTTGAGAAAAGTCTCTGCCGAGCTTTCTTGTAGACCCTCTTAAGGTACGGGCAAGCTGCTATAAGGTCTCCTCGGAGCCTTCTCTTCTCCAGGCTGAACAACCTTAGTGTGTCTTTATAGGAGAGGTGCTCCAGCTCTCTGATCGTCTTCGTGGCCATCCTCTGGACTTGCTCCAACAGGTCCATGGAGACAGCTAACAGGTGCCACTTCCAGGTAGAGTTTATCTTCACTGACACTGAAGTGTAGCAGTAAGTTTTGATATTTATAGAATGGAAATATATGTGCCTCAAATATTACAGGCACAGATGATTCCTTTACTTAAAGATGAAAAGGCTCAAACTCAGAAACAGATGACAAACATGTTCATAAACTCTATTGTTTAAGGCAGTATATTGTGGAGGGAGCATAGAGCACTTTTGTGTATGACCAGATCCCAAGAATTAACCTTGTCTGCTTTGCCCATTGGAGAATGAAAAATATCGAACTCAGCATCTGCTGAACACTAATATCATTTGTGCTGACAAATTATTGGTCTGTAGGGAAAACTCCTGATGACCACTGTCTTTATTTCAGCTAACCTTGTGTTTATATTGTGATGAAATACTCAGAACAGCCACAGCATGTAGTTTATTTTCCCAGATATTCTAGTTTCTATTCTTAGTGCATTAATTTTTGACTTGTCTGTATTCATATCCATATATACACTATTGTAAAAAAAGTTCTGCAGTGAGAGCCTTTGTCACTATGCAGTTTTAAACCAAGTCACTGAGACACTAGCCTTACAGATTTTATTTTGTGAGGTGCTTATGGTTTTCCTTTTGCTAAAAAGCTTAGCTGTATAATAAGAATTGTTGAGCATCGCCTTTTAATACTTGCCTCATCTGAGAAAGGGGGAAAGAGCTTCTCTCTGTTGCACATACACAGAAAAAACTCCTGAGAAGAAAGAAACATGAAATTCATCAGTTCTGTAGTGATGAGGATTTGTTTCAATTTCTGAGAAAAGCAAGAAAGTATTTTATCGCCTGATGATGAGAGGCACAAGCAACTCTGGAAAAGCAGAATTACCTACATTTCTTAACCAAAGAGGAGTAAGAAGTGTGTAAATTTTTCCTTTCCTTCCGTCTGTCCTCTTTCTGTGGCCTCACAATAGGTGCAGTGGTCAGAGTGCACTATTTATAGCTAGTACAGCAAAATTAGCTTGGGTTATTGATTTGACAGAAAGTTCCAAATGTTCCGGACTAGAAAAGACACAGGAATTTTGTTAGTTTTGAATAAATAAATAAATAAATAAATAAATAAAGGACAAAAATCAGTCCAAACTTGAGCATAAATACATAAGAAACAATTTAAAAGGATGTTCATAAACAAGGATCTTTAATAAAACATCCTTAAACAAAATCCAGCACTTCAATTTCTGTTTATATTAGTGGCAAAAGTTGCTTCTGCCACAATGAAATGTGGATCTGACCTATTCCCAATTTCTGTGATAAAAACTAAGAGGAAAAAAAAGTAGTTGTCAAAGATGCTGTGCAGTAATAAAAGTCCCCCTTATTCACTTTTACCTCTGATAAAACTCTTGCAGAAATATCATGTGCTACTAGATAATCCTTCTTAAGATGTATATAAAAATTCTGTACCCACAGTAGGATGTGTTAAAATATAGTTGAGGTACAAAGAATGCTAATGATGTTGATCTCTTCTTTTTCCATTGGTGAGTGCTAGAAGGCAAGTCTACTGAAAAGAACAAAAGTGTATCTGGGTTCAAAACAAGCAAATAAAAATGTTGGAAATTTAATTAATCCCCTGCCAATTTGTCTGAAAAATACCTAAATTTGGTTACCTCTGACTCCAGAATTTTGAGAGATCATTCAACTGCTGATGCAATTGAATTTAAGCAATTGGATTTTAAATTACAACTTTTTAAAGTATATCTAATTGGTAGAATTAGAAGATACAAACAGTAATGGGAAGAAAACAGGAACAAAGATGCAGTTTTTTAATGCGGTGATTTAGAAATTTGTAGAACAGCCTCTTTTGAATGCTGACAATAATTTTGGATATGCCTTAATGTAGTTCTAGCAAAGAATTTTGCTCCTAGTGCAGTCTGTGCAAAGGTAACAGCTGAGTGTTTATGTGGATCTCAATGTAGTAAAAGATGTATAACTGCAGTGACTTAAAAGGAGTATTGAAATAATCATGCTCTGGGGGCACAGTCCTCTTGCACTGGAAGAAGTGCTAGCAAAGGTTAGAGGAAGAAGAAAGTATCTCATATACTTCATAGATTATCCTTATGTTTTTGCCACAGTCAAAGTTATTGTCTCAGGAGGGAGAACGCCTGCAGCTACTATTGTGTTTATAACTTTTATTTATAGTGGTCATTCAAGAATTAGGTCGTATGTAAGACCTTCTTTCCTTCTTATCCTTAGTTCTGTGCAAAATAGAATGAATTGTAACTTGAAGGGCCATCGTCATAGGATGTAAGCTCTGAAACAAAGAGCATAGATATAATCCTCAGATACAAGGATGAAATTCTTCACTGTGAGAGTGGTGGGACACTGGAACGAGTTGCCCAGCAACCTTATGGATACCCATCCTGTTGGAATATTGCCAAATAATAAATAATCTGTAGAGTTGTTTGTGACTTTAGCTATATGATTGAGCAGATGTTTTTGGATTTTAAAGCAATGCCCAGATTATTTTTTATGGATGGATGGACAAATAGGATATGAGATAGTTCAGGCCTTGTGATTTCAAAGGTATGACTATCATCTTAATACAAAGATAAATTTAGATTATGTGAAGTTTGGAATTTATTTTATAACTGTCTTTTTTGGTTTGTTTTGGTTTGGTTTTACAGGTTTTTTGTTTGTTTGGGGTTTTGTTTGTTTGTGTTTTTGTTTTGTTGTGTTCTTTCTGGTTTGTTTTTTTCTTTTTTCTTTTTTTCTTTTTTTTGTTTTATATTATTTTAGTGCTACTAAACTTTGGTCTTAATTATGGCAATGAATATTTAAAGAAGTATTGTTCTGAAACCATATAACTGTAACTGAGGTCAGAAGATGTGGTTGCATTATTCTTCTTGTCATTTTGCTTGCCTCATAAGTATACAATATGCTGTCTGAAAGAAAAAAAACAAAACAAAAACAAATGAAATAAGCATGCCAAAACCTCCCCAAAAAAATCAACCAAAAAAATCCTACCAAAATAAAACTCCCAAAAAACCCCATTAATAAAACCCAACCAAACACCAGCCAACCCCCAAAAAAATCCCACCGAAACCTGTTTATACTCAAAAAAAAATCTTACAGAAAATCTGAATGTGGTATCTGGATTAAAGAGAAAAAACTGCAACCCAACAAGTAATAAGATATTGAAGTACAGTCTGTTTTAATTTAAGATACAGCATGATACTATTCACATTCCAGTGTCTGTAGCCAAATTGAAGTGCATTACAATTCAATTCTGTGGTCAGGACAGCACAGACATGTTCTCACACTGGAACTTTTATCTATAGGAGGCAAGTCTGAGGAACTGCTTCTATTGAACTGTTATTGAGAGAGATTTTAGCAGTAATGTATAATTTTATTAATTAAGAAAAGGTAAAATTAGTATTTACAAATAGCAAGGGCAAAAGCTATGCAATCAAGAGTTTTAAGAGATCTCTCCATTATGAAATTACTGAGCAAAGAGGTGAAACCTGTTAGTTACAGTGGCCTCAGAATATGGAAATGAAAATTTATGCAAATTTTTAAAGATCTGTAGGAAAAAACAACCCAGAAGGTCTGACTTCCACTCTGGTCATATTAGTAGAAAAAAAATTAATTTAAATTTTGTTTTATAAATGTGGATTAAAGATGCTTATAAAACGGATTTTTTTTATCCCGCACACACCTTGAAGAAAAACTCTACCTCACCAATCAACTTAATTTTTTCCCTAGAGTCTTTGAATCGTGTCAATGAGCATGAATGTTTTGCTCTGCTTAGTACAGTATGCTGAGATTCTTCAAAGGTCTTCTGAAAAGAGCCCTCATAAACAACTCTTGAAGAAATTAAGCTTGATGAAGTAAGTGGGAAGGTCTTCCTGTGGATGAATAGTTACTTAAAGATAGCAAATGAAGTTGAGGTAAAAATAGTCAACTTTCACAATGGAGAAAGGTAACTGAGAATCTTCTTTCTAGCACTTTGATTCTGGGGTTTTGCCATTTAACATATTTATGAATGAGCTGGAAATGGGATGAGGGAAAAGTATACTTAGCTACACTTAACTCTGAAAAACATGCAGTAGAACTGAAGTAGATGAAGAGGTTTATGGAACAGGTTTTTTATGAACAGAAACTGAAGAGAATAAGGCTGCTCTTCCTAGAAAAGAGTCAACCTCAGAGAATATGATATGGACCTGTAAAATTAGAAAAAGAGGATAAAAACTTGCCAGAGAAATATCACTCCCTATTTCCCATAGCACACAAGTTAGAAAATTGTTGAATTGGACACTTAGACAAACAAAAGGAAGTTGTTTTTTTTTCCCACAATGAGTAGTTACATTTTTAGATTTCTTTAATTGTCAGAGGATGTAAACAGGTTTTACTGTCATTATTACTGTATAATATGGTTAATACTTTCTGTTGCATAGTACTTAGATAGTCCCTGCCAGACTCCATAGAAGAAATGCATATTTAAGCAACTAACAAAATCATAGGTAGCATTAATATTACGTACTACACACTGGGTTTTTTTACAGTTGACTTTTCCAGACCCTGTAATGTGTAACATTTTTCGGAAGGTATAAAATGGCATAAACTCACATTGGAGGATAAACTCATAGTGGCTAATATAGTCTTATATTTTTTTCCTATCTTTTAGATACAGATTTAAGACCTGAACAAAAATGCCAGACTTTGAATAATATGCTTGTGGATATGAACTTTTTAGAGTTGAGTCTAGCCATAATGGAGGGGGGAAGCAGAAGCTACTACATTGAACAAAATGGGAATTTGGGATAGAGTAAATAAAAAAAGATGTTTCCTTTCTTTTTGGCTTAGGGTAATATCAATGCAAGAAATCAATATGAAGAATTACTCTTCTTGAGCACCATTGATCTATAAGAATACATTCCCCTGTGCCAGCCTTCACACAGTGCAAAAAATTCTTTTCTGCTTTGTGTTTTGCACTTTGGCCCATAGAAGGAGGTGGTGATGAGATTGCATCTCAGAGGTGTTTGTAAAAAGAAAAAAAATCCATTAGGTTGTACTGAAATTTAATCTATATCTGATATGGCTCAGGGGTAGTAAGAGAAATGGTGTAGCAACCCCAGCTTGTTGGGGGTGTTGTGAGCACTTATTGAGTAAGAACAGTTGTGAGAAGGGGAGCATTAAAAAATACGATTTTAGTGGTAAAAATTTGTGACTAGAATTCTGATAGAATGCTTGTATGCCCAAAGCTTGAGATGATTGTGGATAAATACTAATCTGGAAGTTAATTTTGTTAGATTCAGTTTATATTCTGATGTATCGTAACAAACCAGTTTCTAGGAGTCTGTCAATGAATTTCAATGAATGAAAAATTAATTGTTGTATTTTATTCTCCTTGCTCAGATAAAAGGTGAGGGCAGTTTTTCATGTTGGAAAACTGCCTTTTTTTTTTGACCAGAAAAACATTTAGTCTTTAAAAACCAGCAACAACAACACAAACAAACAAAACCCCAACCCACAAAAAACCCCTCCAAATCAAAATTCTAGGAGAACGTGCTCCGGATAAGTGCTAGCCATAAAATACTCCTCCTGATGGATCTTTATAACAATGTAATGTTGTCTAGGCTACTCATGACATTTTTTTGGTCATGCTTGCAGTTTCTGAATGTGAGCTTAGCTGATGCATTTAAAGAAAAGATGCAACTATTGCTTTCTTACAATAATTGCAGGGTGCTGCAATATTTCCTTAGAAGGCTACTGAAATTTATAGCGCGATCTGGGCTAATGGTAGTACAGATGCCAAACTGGGACAGTCAGGTGAGAGGCAGCTTAAACACGTGCCCACCAGGCTGTCCTGAAAGCTCTCATGCTTCCAGAATAGTACACAATTTGGAATAAGTCACATTTGCAAAACTTCCCTAATATGGTAGAGTAAGACAGTCTAGACGAATACATTTTCTTGGTATGAAAGACACAAGTGAAAGGGAAATATTGGGTGTAGTTTGCTTTGTTTTTTCTCCCCTCAGATTTTCCAGGTTTTATGCTGTGAAATAGAAATATGAGCTCGATTTCGCATGTCATTAGAATTAAAAATTATAGGGTTGAGGTTTATTGTATGTGGCAGGTTGCAAAAAAAATATTTAAAATGAAATCTTATGTTCTTGCTTTCCTGTTTTCTCTGATTTTTCTAGGTAATGGAAAGTAAAAGTTGTAAAACCTTTAGTCAGTTAAGGTTGAATAGAGAAAGGGAACAGGTTGCAGTGCACAGAAGTAATATCTTCTTATTAAATCACTTGATTTTGAGAGTAGAATCATTGTTTAAAATAAGGAATACTGTATTCCTAGCTTAACAGAGTTCAGTGGTTTAAAAATAATTACTGTAGTCTTAAACATCTCTAATGAATTGAAACCGAAACCTGTCATATCTTTTTTTAAAAAATATATTATTAAGATGGCATTATATTTGTGTTAAAACATCTGTCATCTTGTGTATGAATGCTTTTCCCTAATGGTCAGCTTGTCACAGTTAATTAGTGTTTCGACATATGAACAGTCATAAAGCAATGTGACTTTGAAAATTATGTTTCTGAACACCCATAACTTTGAACTCTAGAGAGACAATGTACTCACTAGATATTTGTGCTCCAAAGCAGACTGTAAACTGCCTTCATTCACAAGGGCTGAGGGAGCATACGGTTTTCTGTGTGAAACATTTCTTGCATTTACTTTTAAGTTTGCTGCGTGCATGTGTTCAGTTTTGCTTTCTTCACAGGTTTTTAGTAATGATATAGAATTGCACAACTGACTTTCTGTATTTTTGAAGTTCCTTTCTGGGCTCCAAAAAAACCCCCCCACTGAATACTGATGACTCAAGTTCAGCATGACCTATTTGACATCAGAAAGTCCTGACTGTGTTCTAAAACAAAAAGTGTGTTATACGTATATGAGGTTTTCCCCTCAATCATTGACCATCTGTAACAATTTTGAAATACCATGAATTTACTGTAGGATTTGTTTATATTAATTGGAAAGGTATGGCAATTTAAAAATCTTGGACACGTATCCAGACTTGAGAGAAATCTGACATTAGGTTTTACATTTAGACTTCTCTCTAGTTTTTTTAACTTCCTGGTGTTCCATACAATCAGCAGCATAATGCTGGCAATATATATAGGATTCATCTTAGAAGAATGCAAATGAGCACTAGGATGTGCTGGACCCTTAATCCTTGTTTATTTTAAGCTGAAGGAAAGCTGAAGGACATTCAGTATCCTGCACAACATATGTCATTTTGCTATTGGATTGGGTCTATGCTATAAAAGAAACTGGGGAAAAGAAAATGAAACCAATAGAATAGGTCCATTAATAAAAAATTATAGCAAGCATCTTAGTTGCCTGATATTTTTGCAAGAGGCTTTTTCTGCCAAAGGTAAATCATGATGTCCTACACTCTATTAATCTTTTTTTAGATAAGGAGATTTCCGTTTCACAGGAATTAGTGCTTCAGCATATAAGAACCAGTTTTTATTAAAGCCCTCATTATGGTATTCTGAAGAATAGGTAACAGCAGGAAGATCAGAAACTAGTGGCAAATGTATGTCTCTAATGAATTCTATTCAGTTTCCAAAAACATAGCAATTGATATGTCTTAAATTATGAGATGATTCTCCTTTTTTCAATATAACAATCTCAGTAGACTTAAAAAATATTAATAGGGATGGAAGAATTATGCAAGAAGAAAAGGCACAAATAGATGATATAAGAAGCTGACATAATGGGCTATGGGTACATAGGTATCTTTTTTTTTTTAAGAGTATTCTAAATTCGAGTAGACAGTGAATACCTCATTGATCTTCCCATATGTTTGGGAAGAACGAGGATCTAGTGCCTTTCAAGCTCTCTTCCCTCACTTAATAATCGAGTAGTTATCTGTCTTCTGAGACTGGGATTCTCTATGGGCACCTCACACAAAATAGGGGATACAGATACCATTCATGGCATGCAGGTAAAGGCTTAGAAAAAGCAAAATATTCTCTAACATCTTTCCCCAGAGCTGAGGGGGAGTATGCCTCCAAAGATAGTCATAAACTAATGAAGTCCCTAGGAGAACAAATAAAGTAGGTATGTATGACATTGGGAGATGGACACCTGAGGTGGTATGGAACCAAAGAGCCTCCATGCTGACAGATCTTTTTTTTATCAGATTTTGCAATTAGAGAACTTGGGAAGGTTGTGACATAAAGGACTGACCTTTGAAAGGACCTCTTGAGAAAGACCCAGTCTTAAGAAATTCAGAGAAAAATCAATTGTGGTAGATCTTTAGAGGTAAAAGAGGTAATCAGAGACAATGTGATTAAATCTATCAGTAGCCATTAGGGGTGTTTTCCTAAGGCCATAACACTGTGTGGAGCTGTAGTTTCCCAGCACCTGTCTGACATTTTATGAAATTTTGATGTTATACAGCTATTCCTTATTTGACTCCAGCATACAACCTGCAAAGTGACTGCTGTATGAGAGATCCATGATAAAATTACAGAACATGCCTAACTAGTTCTATGAAGGAAACTCTGAGCTCTCTTACAGCTCCATGTGCGCCCTAACAAGCAATAACACCAAATGTCTTGTACATGAAAACAGTTTGCTAAATTCTGTGGTAACAGAATAAACAAACATTAGCAAAATGGAGTCCTGATCTGATAGATATATGATACATTACATTTTGAAACGAGACTCGGGACCAGATTCTCCTCATCTGATTTAGACCAGCTCAGCCTCATTAACTGACATGAATTTACACAAGTTCTGTAAAAATTTGAATCTGAAGTTATTGATTTCTTCCCTCCTTGGGGAAGATTTTCAAACCATGTTTCTTTTATTCTACATAGTATCTTGAGATTATGGTGCAGAATTCAGGCTTGGCCCTGAAAAAATCAAAGAATCTGCAGCTTGCCCAGACCAATTTTTTTCCAGTCAGGAAGCTCTGCTGCAACAACATGATGAATCAGGAAAAGGTAGCTAGCTGGTAATTAGCTAGGAGATCCTCATGTGTCTTCTGAATGCTAATTTTGAATGGATACATAAATGCAGATTTTCCTGTAGGCGGTGAAGGTCCTTCTATGAAATCAGGGTTGACAATAAGCATTCTAAATTATTCTGACTGCAGTGGTAACATATTAGTAATGCTCATATGATCATTATTAGATGTTGCTATAGGTTATCCTGTAGATTCTCCAAAACTGCAAAAAAAATTATTTGTATGTTGTGGTTTGTTGCAAGCTGTCAGTTCTAGAGTACCTGGCTATGCTCTCGTATTTCAGCTTGTGGGTGGTTCAACAGTTTTCTGCTGCATATATGTTGTGTACTATATTGTGTACTGCAATATATGATGAGATCTTATGGGCAGGTGGCACAGAGCTAAGAGAAAAAAATAACTTCAGTCCTCAGGTTTTTGTCTTTGCATCTGATTTAGAGGAAACAGACCTATGATTTAGTCAGCTGCTGATCTGAACAGTGGGAAAGGATAAATCCATACAAAAGTAACAACCACTGTTGCTAAAATAGTGTTTACCTGTTATAATGCATTTTACATGCTATGGATATAACTCGATATCTTGAATATTTCTCACCGAGAAAAGTGGAGAACTGCTTGTGTTGCACCATTTATTTTCCCAGAGATGTTGAGGCTGCAAGGTTGGCTTTGCAGTGTAATTCAGAGGCTCTTCTTGATTTCATTAACTGACCACTGTCTCCTGAGCACACTCTGCAGGTTATTCTTGCTTTTGATTACAGAAATTACTTTGAGATATTTAAATGATAATGCTCTCGGACCTGTTCTTTTTTGTAGCTTTGTATACTACCAACTGCCACCATACTTTCTTTTAGTAACTAATGATTAATTGCATTTTGTACCAGTAAATCTTCCTTATATTGGCTGCAGTTCAACACAAATCCAGATTGTAACAGAATTTTCCATGCTTGCTATTGAAGGATATAATTATCTCACATGCAGAAGTAAAATAACTTCACCAATTGTCTTTAGCAGCATTGCATACAAATACTTACACACAGATGCCTTATGCCCCTTTCTTTAGAGAAAGTGGTCTCCTGGGGTCTATGTGAATCTGAGGAAATTACATGAAAGAGGATGGTGTGGAAGAAAAACTACATTGTCTATATCTCCTCTTCTGCCCTTCTCTCTAGTTGTCTGGACAGTACATCTGGACACAGACAACATACATAGCAATATTTCTGTAATAGGTTCAAATACTCCAATATTTCAGAGATTTCAATAGAGAAAATTCCCCAAAATGGAGCCTTTGGACATACCACAAGTTGCTGATTTTGCTTCTAGATTCCTGTTATGAATTCTCTGGCATTTTAAAATAATTTGTAGCTTTCTTTAGAATCACATATGTAGAATTTGGAGTTCAACTCTAACTTAAAAAAAAAAACAAACCACCAAAAACCAGCTTAGGTTTTAAAAAAACATAGATTCTCTCACAATTGGGTAAAAAAAATTTTGGCGACCCAGACTGGGTTCAAGGTGATTGTAAAATCTGAAACTGTGCAACTTTTCACAAGGTTTGATGGTTCGAAAAGAACCTTCTATGCACTCCTGAAGATACCCACACTTCATATATTTGACATAAGGGACTGTATAAGCTGTATTTTCCAAGTCACAACTCTGGGCTGGGAGATTAATGAGAATTTTCACCTTTGTTGCTGGCATATTTGTTTGCTAGAAGTAAATTGATTTTCCTTACTACCTGAACATTACTGATACTCTTACTAAAATGAAACAAACAAAAAATCCACTAGATGAAAATACAGAAGAGTAACTGTTGGGAACAGTATGGTGATGCTATCTGTCTGTCTTCATCCTAATTGCATATGGAGGGAAGTTTCCTGGTTATTTAGCATGGAAGAGCTCCCTTTCTCTGTAGTCTTCTCCTAGTATCTATAGGGAAATAAGTGTTGTTAAAACAGTGGAAGCCATAGAACAAGTACACGTTCTGTGTAGTGGAGGTGATTTCTGGATGTCACATATGACCAAAAACTAAGCAGCCTCTTCAGTTTGCCCCGTTCCAAGCAGCTGCATTTTACACAGGAGAGACTATGAGCAACTTCCATTCTGAGACTCAAGCATCAGAGAAGATTTTAAGAGTTACTCTATCGGTTTATTCAAGAGCGTTGTAGTTACAAACCCTCACTTAGCAAACTGTTTATGGAGCTCTGTTGCTTGTTGGGCAGGCTTGGATTGCTTGGCAGTGGTGGCAGTAACCTTAGCCCTCGGTTAACAGTGCTGGATCAAGAGCTTCAGCTTTGAGGGTAGCTGTTTGTGAAAGCTGGTGAGTAGGAGGATGTGGAACTGAGCATTGTGACCAGATTACTTAAGTGGCTCACCTTCATCATTGTAGAAATGAGGCAGTCTCTAGCTCCAGTAAGGAGTGCACGTGTAACCCACTGGCACTGCAGCCAGGGCAGGTTTCTTATGTGATGTAGTGGACTTCCCTGTCACTTTGTTCCTGGCGTGACAACGTCAGGTCAACTAGAGGTGTGTATTTGAAGAGGGGTACCATATATGTTAATGGGGGTACAGCGAAGTGCAAGGATAATAGGAAGTACATGTTAAGGAATCCAGGCTGATTGAGGGTGTATCCTGAAGGATCCTGAGGTTTTTTTCTCCTCTGCAATTTCCAACAAAGCAACTTTTATGATACTCTGAGTGAGGTTCCAAGACCAGCACATCATGAGCAATCAGCAGATGTGGGCTTTGAAAGACACACTGGGGCAGTTTAACACGACACTACAGACAACACAACTTGTTCAAATCCTCTGTGTGTGCAGCAGGGAGAGGGAAGAAAGAATACCTAACAGGAGAGAAATTTGAATCTGAAAGCTTTTGAGAAGTCGACTTAAGCCTTGTAGAGTAGTCTTAGTGTAATTTATCTGCCAATAAAATTTTTGAAGTGTGTCTTTCCCAGTCTCTGATCTCTCTAGCTTCATTAAATCTTTCAAGAAAACTCTACTTGGGGTTTGATGGAGAGGTCATTTTTGAGATAAGATGGAAAGTTCTTCTTTGAACAAACCTTGATAAAAGACCTTTTTCCTTCCAACTTCCTATTTTAAGACACTCATATGAGAATCCCCAACAGTTTGTATAGAAAACAGTCTCTAGGGTGACCACATTGTTATAACATCTAAATTTTTAACAAGGGGAGACTGACTACAGAAAATATTCTTAGTTTTCCAGTTTGGTTCTTCTGTATAGCTTTTTGGCTGCTTTGGCTAATTTTGTTATTAGTCCATTCATGTTTTACTGTCAGGAGCTTTCTGACTGATAGCATTACAAGAAGGAAATTATTTTGAGGAGGACTTAGGTGAGTAGTACCAACTGAGATTTAAAGGGAAAGGATTCTGACTACAAGTCATACAAACTAGCTGAAGGACTCTGGGAGCTGTCACAATACTTTCAAGGCATAGTTTGACTAGATAGCAAATTTGATTGTGTTACTTTCTAGCTCTGGAAGCATTAGAAATTCCTGTAATATGCCCTAAGGGAAGTTTGCCTTGGAGCGCGTTTCTCCCCCCATAACACTTCTCTGCTGCAAATCATAGATGCATGATTGCAATCTCCAATTGTGACAGCATTCCTATGTTTTAACCTTAATGAAGCTAAATGATAGTTATTTGGCAACATTAGGGCTCTTTTAAAAAACTGTATTGATGATTAAGTGGCAAATACCACTATATCATTGGGAAATCTGTTAGCAATAGTTATTGTTTCCATGCCTTTAGCACATTCATCAAAGGGATAACAAACATGCTTTTTTGAATTTTAATGAAAAAATTGTAGTGCAGTCATGTGGCTTTAAAATTCAAAGGTCTATAAATAATAAATTATTTCAGCAATGGTTACTGTTTCCTTATCTTTAGGAAAAATAACAGCTATATGTTGTACTTTGTTGCTAACAGCATGCTTTAATATTTATGAACTGCCAGTTTTCTACAAACATAGAAATTTGGTAGTTGTCACTGTAATGGTTTGTTATTTATATGTGTCTAAATTTTACAGAAGCAGAATATTATTAGTTTTTTAAATATGAACTAACCGGGAACATTCACTTTTACTGTTACATTGTGCTGGTTTAAAAGTTAACCAGCAGGGGGAATGAACCCAACTCAAAGGAGAGATTATAAGTCAGAATAACAATTTATTAAAATAATACAGTAAGTACAATAATACAAACAAACAATTGGTCTCAACCCACAAAAACCCAAATGTATAACCCAGTACCCTGGGGCCTGAACAAAGTGGTGTTCCTTGGGCCCTGTTTGAGTCCAAAGTAAAGGGAGAGGGGAAGAACCTGCTGGTGGGAGAGCTGCTGCAGTCTGGCCAGAACTGGTGATCGCAATCCAGTGGTGGTCTAAGTCTGGTTGAGAGCGATGAGATGCAGCCGTCCTCTGGATCCCACGAGTGGGTTGAAAAAATGTTCCAAAACTCCAAGATTATATATCCTCCAGTTCAGGCAGGAATGCTTGGTACTCCCCTCAGGGCGGGGAGTTCACAAAGGGTGTGAGGACAGAAACATCCTTCTATCTCACAGGCCTCTTAACACCTAGTTTATAGCCTGAGGAGTCAGGCTCTATGGGTAGAGGGTGCGAATAGTCTATTGACAACAATAGTCTAGTTTCTGGGAAATGACATGGAATGCTATAGAATACAGTTTTGGGTTACACCCACCATGCTCTATGGGCAGAGGGTGCGAATAGTCTATTGACAACAATAGTCTAGTTTCTGGGAAATGACATGGAAGGCTATAGAATACAGTTTTGGGTTACACCCACCATGATGAACTGATCTCAGCTGTCCTAACTAGGACATTATCCACCCCTTATTCTATGCCATCCATGTCATGCCTAAATTAACCCTCTTTAAAAACTATATCCCTTTAAAACTATATACATCTATCTATCTATCTATCTATCTATATATATACAATGAAACATTACAGACCATTCTCACTCAAAATTAGGTCCCCTTGTGGTACACAACGTGTCTCCCCATCTTTTTGCATTACCCACCACGTGGAACCAGGTCCCTGAGCAAAAACAATCCCTCGGATGGGTTTGCCTTTGCTTGAGGTGGGACTAATCCAAACAGTCTTCCCTAACATTCCTCTCATATGTACCACGGGGACTTTATCTCCATCTACAGTATGCAAAAGTTCTGATTGGGCAGGGCCAGCTCGATTGATGGAACCTCGGGTGTTGACCAACCAGGTGGCCTTTGCTAAATGCAGCTCCCAGTGTTTGAGAGTCTCCCCACACAGTGCCTTCAGAGTGGTTTTCAGCAGTCCGTTGCACCGCTCAACTTTTCCAGCAGCTGGTGCATGGTAGGGGATATGATACACCCACTCAATGCCGTGCTCTTTGGCCCAGGTGTCTACAAGGCCATTCTTGAAATGGGTCCCATTATCAGACTCAATTCTCTCCGGGGTGCCGTGTCGCCACAGGACTTGTTTTTCAAGGCCCAGGATGGTATTCCGGGCAGTGGCATGAGGCACGGGGTATGTCTCCAACCATCCAGTGCTTCCTTCTACCATGGTCAGTACGTAGTGCTTGCCTTGGCGGGTTTTGGGGAGTGTGATGTAGTCAACTTGCCAGGCTTCCCCATACCTGTACTTTGACCACCGTCCACTATACCATAGAGGCTTCACCCGCTTGGCCTGCTTGATGGCAGCACATGTCTCACAGTCATGGATGACCTGTGAGACAATGTCCTTGGTTAAGTCCACCCCTCGGTCACGAGCCCATCTGTATGTTGCATCTCTCCCCTGGTGACCGGAGGCGTCATGGGCCCATCGAGCCAGAAATAATTCTCCTTTGTGCTGCCAATCCAGATCTACCTGAGAGACTTTAATCCTGGCAGCTCGGTCCGCCTGCTCGTTGTTATGATGCTCCTCATTAGCCCGTTTCTTGCCTACATGAGCGTCTACGTGACGGACCTTCACACTCAGCTTCTCTACCCGGCCAGCGATGTCCCGCCACATCTCCGCCGCCCAGATGGGTTTCCCTTGGCGCTGCCAGTTGGCCTTTTTCCATCGCTCCAGCCATCCCCACAGAGCATTGGCCACCATCCATGAGTCAGTGTAGAGATAGAGTCTTGGCCACTTCTCTCGTTCAGCTATATCCAAAGCCAACTGAACGGCTTTAAGCTCTGCAAACTGACTTGACCCACCTTGTCCTTCGGTCGCTTCTGCAACTCGCCGTGTGGGACTCCATACAGCTGCCTTCCATTTTCGGTTTGTCCCTACAATGCGGCAGGAGCCATCCGTGAAGAGCACATATCGCCTTTCATCTGCTGGTAGCTTGTCATATGGTGGGGCCTCCTCAGCCCGTGTCACCTTCTCCTCCTCTTCTTCAGAGGATAGTCCGAAACTCTCACCTTCGGGCCAATTGGTGATAATTTCCAGAATCCCAGGGCGATTAGGATTCCCTATCCGGGTTCGCTGCGTGATCAGAGCGATCCACTTACTCCACGTGGCATCGGTGGCATGATGTGTGGAAGGAACTCTTCCCTTGAACATCCAGCCCAGCACTGGTAGTCGGGGTGCCAGGAGGAGCTGCGCTTCGGTGCCGATTACTTCTGAGGCAGCTCGAACTCCTTCATAGGCAGCCAGGATCTCTTTCTCAGTTGGTGTATAGCTGGCTTCAGATCTTTTGTATCCCCGACTCCAGAATCCCAGCGGTCGTCCTCGGGTCTCCCCAGGCACTTTCTGCCAGAGGTTCCAAGAAGGGCCATTCTCCCCGGCTGCGGTGTAGAGCACGTTCTTCACGTCCTGTCCTGTCCTTACTGGCCCAAGGGCTACCGCATGGGCAATCTCCTGTTTAATTTGTTCAAAGGCTTGTTGTTGTTCGGGGCCCCACTGGAAATCATTTTTCTTCCGTGTCACAAGGTAGAGAGGGCTTACAATCTGACTATACTCGGGGATATGCATCCTCCAAAAGCCCACAGCGCCTAGGAAAGCCTGTGTTTCCTTCTTGCTGGTTGGTGGGGACATGGCTGCTATTTTGTTAATCACCTCCATTGGAATTAGGCGGCGTTCATCTTGCCACTTCACTCCTAGGAACTGAATTTCCTGAGCAGGTCCCTTGACCTTACTCCGTTTAATGGCAAAACCGGCTCTTAGGAGAATCTGGATTATCTTCTCTCCTTTCTCGAAGACTTCGCCCGCTGTGTTCCCCCATACAATGATGTCATCAATGTACTGTAGGTGCTCTGGAGCCTCACCCTTTTCCAGTGCAGTCTGGATCAGTCCATGGCAAATGCTGGGACTGTGTTTCCACCCCTGAGGCAGTCGATTCCAGGTGTACTGCACACCTCTCCAAGTGAAAGCAAATTGTGGTCTGCACTCCGCTGCCAAAGGAATGGAGAAAAAGGCATTGGCTATGTCAATGGTGGCATACCACTTGGCTTCCTTGGACTCCAGCTCATACTGGAGCTCCAGCATGTCCGGCACAGCAGCACTCAGGGGTGGTGTGACTTCATTGAGTCCACGGTAATCCACCGTCAGCCTCCACTCTCCGCTGGACTTACGCACTGGCCATATAGGGCTATTAAAGGGTGAGCGAGTCTTGCTGACCACCCCCTGGGTCTCCAGTTCGCGGATCATCTTATGTATAGGGGTCACAGAGTCTCGGTCGGTGCAGTATTGCCGACGGTGCACTGTTGCTGTGGCTATCGGTACCAATTGTTCTTCAACCTTCAGCAGTCCCACAGCAGAGGGGTCCTCTGAGAGACCAGGCAAGGTGTTCAACTGTCTAATTTCCTCCATCTCCACAGCAGCTATGCCAAAAGCCCAACGAAGTCCTTTTGGGTCTTTGAAATACCCACTCCTCAGGTAATCTATGCCAAGGATACACGGGGCCTCTGGACCAGTCACGATGGGGTGTCTGTGCCATTCCTTCCCAGTCAGGCTCACTTCAGCTTCCAGTACAGTCAGCTGTTGGGATCCCCCTGTCACCCCAGAAATGGAGATGGATTCTGCCCCTACGTATCTTGATGGCATTAATGTACATTGTGCGCCAGTGTCCACTAAAGCCTTATATCTTTGTGGCTCTGATGTGCCAGGCCACCGAATCCACACAGTCCAATAGACTCGATTGTCCCTCTCCTCTACCTGGCTAGAGGCAGGGCACCCCTAGTCCTGGTCATGGTACTCATTGTGCTCTTCTTGTGGGTATGACCTGGAGGTCCCTTCAAGAGGATCAGACGTATCATCATTCCTGTACCGTCTGGAGTCTTGCCCACGAGAGACTGGAGCAACGTTTACCCTTGAAGAGTTCTTTATGGTATTTGTTCCTCTTTTCAGTTCACGTACCCGGGCTGCTAAGGAAGAGGTGGGTTTCCCATCCCACTTCCTCATATCTTCTCCATGCTCACGGAGGTAAAACCATAGATCGCCACGTGGAGTGTACCTTCTCTCCTTAGCTGGGGGACGCTGGCTCCTGATAGCAGAGACTCTTGTTCGTCCTGGCGAGATATGGAAAATCCCTTCCTTAATCTCTTCTCTTAGCTTCTGGTGTCCCTCTTCAATTTTCTCTTCCAGGTTTCGGACGTGTTCAGCCAGTTTGGTTTCCACAGATGAGACGTGGGCTCGTAATGGGGCGGTGACAGTGTCTTCATAAATCCTGAGTTTGCTAACCAATGCTCCCACCTTGTCCTCTCCCTCCCTCCATTGCAGCGTTGCTAAGTAGCGGGAATACATTTCTGGCCCGAGTCGTGCAAACTTTAACCACATTTGGGAGGTGCACTGTACGCCATCTGGACTCTTAGGGAATCTTTCATCCTCTGAAAAGATTATCTCCAGTACAGCTAACTCCCTTAAGCACCGGATACCTTGTTCCATCGTGTTCCACTGTCCTTGCTGTACGTGGAGGTCCTCCTTGCAAAGGTATCTCTCCCTCACACTGGACAACAGTCGCCGCCAGAGGCTGAGAGTTTCCTGCCTCCTTCCAATCCCCTGATCAATGACTACATCTCGAGACAGGGATCCCAGCTGTCTGGCTTCACTCCCATCTAGGATCGTATCGTTAGCTGCGGCATCCCAGATTCGGAGCAGCCAGGTCAGAATGGACTCGTTCGCCTGTCGTGTGAACTCTCTCCGGAGCTCACGTAGCTCACCCAGGGATAGGGACCGAGTGATTATTTCTGGCTCTGTCTCCTCCGGTGGATGTGAAGGTCCCGCCTCTTCGTCATCATTTGCTATGCGAACTGATTTAGTCTTTGATTTCCTTTTCTGGACAGGGGCGACTGCTATTGGTTTTGCTTGTTCTTCTGGCTCCTCGATGGTTTGTGTGGACACGGTGCTGGTTGGTTCATTTCTTTCTCCCTCTGACTCAGCTGTGGTTTGGGTGGACGTGGTGTCTGCGGATTTGGTCCTTCTCTCCTCGCCCTGACAGTGCTGTATCATGTCAAGCAGTGCCCGGTAGGCAGTGGCCAGGGCCCAGCAGGTTGCTGTGAGCTGGCCATCTCTGGAGCTGCCAGAGCATTTTTCCTTCACCAGTCTTATCATGCTAACAGGATCCTGCAGTTGTTCAGGGGTGAATTTCCAGGTCATTGGAGGAGAAAACTTTTCCAAATACTGGCTGATGGCCTCCCACTTCCCGTGCCATTCAGCATTATCTGCTCCCAGGGCAGGTGTCCAACCAACCTCCCTAAAAGGCACTTTTCTGACCCTAAACATGGTGTACACAGTACAGAGCAGACAGAGCAACACTAACAATAACATTATGCTGTCCTTAACATCAAAAGGGAACTCAATATTTTCAAAAACTGTTTTAGCAGGTCTGAAGGGGAAGAAGGAGGTGGGAGGCTGGAAACCATCCACCCCTGTTCCCCCAAAAAGCTGGGTACGATTTTTAATGAGGCCCCAGAGGTAGCAACCCAAACCAGGACAGGCAAACAGGACTGAATACACATTTACAATGAAACTCATTGCTTCTGATGTTAGAATGACATAAACATAATATATTAATAAAACAATTTGGATCCCTCTCCCTGGTCTTAAAGAGAGCATCAAAACAGGCAAATAATACGCCATCTGTGGAAATATGAACAGGCTCAAATACAACATCCATGTGAGTGCATCAAACAACATGGTGATCAGGGAGTTTCTATATTCAAATAGACAAATGCTTCAAATGAAATTGTGATTCTGACTTCTCTCTCTCTGCCCCACGTTGGGCGCCAAAATGTGCTGGTTTAAAAGTTAACCAGCAGGGGGAATGAACCCAACTCAAAGGAGAGATTATAAGTCAGAATAACAATTTATTAAAATAATACAGTAAGTACAATAATACAAACAAACAATTGGTCTCAACCCACAAAAACCCAAATGTATAACCCAGTACCCTGGGGCCTGAACAAAGTGGTGTTCCTTGGGCCCTGTTTGAGTCCAAAGTAAAGGGAGAGGGGAAGAACCTGCTGGTGGGAGAGCTGCTGCAGTCTGGCCAGAACTGGTGATCGCAATCCAGTGGTGGTCTAAGTCTGGTTGAGAGCGATGAGATGCAGCCGTCCTCTGGATCCCACGAGTGGGTTGAAAAAATGTTCCAAAACTCCAAGATTATATATCCTCCAGTTCAGGCAGGAATGCTTGGTACTCCCCTCAGGGCGGGGAGTTCACAAAGGGTGTGAGGACAGAAACATCCTTCTATCTCACAGGCCTCTTAACACCTAGTTTATAGCCTGAGGAGTCAGGCTCTATGGGTAGAGGGTGCGAATAGTCTATTGACAACAATAGTCTAGTTTCTGGGAAATGACATGGAATGCTATAGAATACAGTTTTGGGTTACACCCACCATGCTCTATGGGCAGAGGGTGCGAATAGTCTATTGACAACAATAGTCTAGTTTCTGGGAAATGACATGGAAGGCTATAGAATACAGTTTTGGGTTACACCCACCATGATGAACTGATCTCAGCTGTCCTAACTAGGACATACATTGAACATAGTAACTTGAATGCTACAAAAGTGCTGTCTTATGACCTGTCACTAGAATGCGGTCCACAAGCCTTGGCTCAAGACAGGTCACTGGGACTGTGTGTGTGTGCAAGACTTCAGCCTGCAGGCAGGAAACAAATCAAAGAAGCAAGACTTTCTGTTTGATATGATTTCATATCTTGGGATGAATGGAGTCATTGTGGCAATAACTAGATTACTTGATTAGGAGATGGATTTTACTGTTGTATAGCCCCGTTTTCTCAGAGGAGTTAACATCATTTGAATTTTATGTACTGCTGGTGTTAGGAGAGGCCTCCGAATATGCTACAAAAAGACTGCGATTCACTTCCTCTCAAGCTCAGTTTGGACACTGTAACATTATTACATACAAGCATTTGTGATTTTCTAAATCACTTTAAAACCTTTTGAATCTAAGGGTGTCCCAGGCATGTGCACTTGTTCTAAAATTTTAGTTCACCTCTGAGACTTAGGATTTACTCGATTGAACAAATGACATCTCAGAGGTGTAAACTGAACCTTCAATATTTATTGTGAGAGTATTTTAGCTGTCTCAAGGTGGTTTTGTTGTTTGGTTTTTTTTTTGTTTTAATTACCAAAGGATCATAGAAGTTCTTCATTGCTTGACAGTAGTATCTGTGTATATGGTTCTTCATACCTTCTGTGAAACTTGACCGAGTAATTATAAATATATATGCTCTCTGCATGAACTGTTGTATCACTTTACTTAAGAAGTGTCCAGTTCCATTTTTTCAAATAATTTTTGCCCCTGGATAAAGAAGCAAATCATTGACTCTGTTCTATTTGTAGATGAAGAAAGAAGTAGTGTCACTTCTAATGTACTAAATGTTGACATGTTGTGTCTGCTTTGTTACTGAATAGTTCTTTTCTTCTCCATCTTTCTAAATGTAGCTCCTCTGCTGCCATTTAAAAGGGTGTTTTTACAAAATATTAATTGTTTCAATAAAACTTTCTGGATTAAGATCTTCAGAGCCTAATTTCTAGACAACAGACATGCAAAACAGAATTCAGAATTTAGAAGAATGTGCTTAAGTCATGTAAAAAGGGTGTGGGGAACAGAGAGGAAGAAAGCCTCTCTGAAGGGCAATGCAAAAAAACTTGCATGCAGTGTAAGGAGCTACCTAGAGCAAATAGAAACCACTGTAGTAGCTTCTGTCTTTATTTCCACTTTATCTTAATATCTGCTCTCCTCTAGAGCATAACTGCCTGCCAGCAGCTCCAAGAAAGATGCTTGGCTGTGTGTTATCTACAAACTAGAGTAATCTTTTGTGAGCAGGTTCCTGCTAGTTACTTTTGCTTTATTTCAAAGAATTGAGAAAAAATGACTTTTTTTTGTTTTAAGACAGGAATTGAAAAAAACTGCACATAGGTGCCCAATTGTATTTTTAGCTACCTAAAAAGCTTTGTAGTACTGGCACTGAGTACAAAATTAAAAATAAAAAAAGGCAATATACTATTTACTTAACTAAGGTAAATAAGGGTTCATAAGGTCTGAAAGGTAGATATTAACAAAAATCCATTTAAAGCTTATAAGACAGTGGGTTTGATTTTCATTTTTTCTGTATTTACTTGTTTGATAAAAACCATTTAATTTACCTTAAATCTCTGAGGAATGGTCCCCATTGGGAAAAGAGTTTTATTCTCTTTGAGGATGAATGACATGTCCATTTGCTTCTATTTCCTTCCAAAGTTGCATTACCTTTGTGCATTCTGTAAATTAATTTTCGTATGCGTGTACAATGCATTAGAATATGCATAATTTAAATTATGATGCACATAGTCTACTCTGATGTACTTTAGCACATGCCAAAATTTGATTTCCAAGGCTTTGTCCATAAAGACACTGTCTGACTCCATTGGAGATTTTGCAGAGCAATTTTTTTTAAAGGTAGGTTCCCATACACATTCTGTGATTCTTGTTGTGAATACTGCTCTAGACTAGATGTAGAAAGAAAACAAAGAATGGGACAGAGGAAAAAAAACACCCAACCTCCAAATAACAAAAACAGAGGAGAAAGAAATTCAAAGAAATACAAAACCTCTCCGTAAGAAATATATATGCAGTTAAAATTCAGATCATCACTAGCTGAATCGGCGAAGATTGCATCTCTGTAAAGCGTAACACTGCTGTGTGGTTTGTACTTACTACTTCATTTTGGCACAGTTCTGCTCTTTATTTGTATGCAAACTCCTACTCAGATGTGGGTACCTCATCCACAGTTCTCAGTATATTCAGCCTGAAACTGTCATTCAGTGGCTTTTAGGAAATTTTGAATGAGCTTCATTGAGTCAAATGCAGAGACAATAGCTGTTCAGGAGCCAAACTTCCTTGCAATATATAGTCATGCCTATGATAGACTTCCAGAAAAGAAACCTTGATGAATGACAAGCATTTGGTATGCTTTGAGATACAGTTCCTACTAGAGGTGCTAAACCAGAGGAAATGTCTGAAGTGAGAGGCAGGGGTAGATGTTTTTGGTAATAATAGTAGTAAACATTACCATTAGCTTTAATGGAAGTAATAAATGGAATTTTCTCCTCCCCTAGCATGGAATAACCAGGTTTATGCACTACTTTGCTGTGCTGAAGAGCACTGCTGGTCAGCAGCCCTTCGAAGGCAGGGAGACCCTGCAGAGAGACCTCCACAAACCAGAGGACTGGGCAATCACCAACCATATGAAGTTCAACAAGAGGAAGTGCCAGATTCTGCACCTGGAATGGGGCAACCCTAGTTGTTTGTACAGACTGGGGAATGAGATGCTGGAAAGCAGTGCTGCAGAAAGGGACCTGGGAGCCCTGGTCGATGGCAAGTTGAGTACGAGTCAGCTGTGCCCTGGCAACCAGGAGGGCCAACCATGTCCTGGGGGGCATCAGGCAAAGCATCACCAGCCAGTCAAGGGAGGGGATTGTCCCACTCTGCTCTGCACTGGGGTGGCCTCGCCTTGAATACTGTGGCTGTTTTGGGCACCACAATATAACAGTGATATTGAGCTGTTAGAAAGTATCCAAAAGAGGACAATGAAGATGGTGAAGGGCCTTGAGGGGAAGCCATATGAGGAGTGGCTGAGGTCACTTGGTCTGTTCAGCCTGGAGAAGAGGAGACTGAGGGGAGATCTCATTGCAGGCTACAACTTAGCCATGAGGGGAAAGGAGGGGCAGGCACTGATGTCTCCTCTGTGGTGACCAGTGACAGGACCCAAGGGAATGGCCTAGGGAGGTTTAGGTTGGATTTTAGAAAAAGGTTCTTCACACAGAGGGTGGTTGGGTGCTGGAACTCCCTGGGCTTCACAGGGAAGTGGTTACAGCACCAAGCCTGAAAGAGTTCAAGAGTGTTTGGATGATACTCTCAGGCACATGGTGTGACTCTTGGGGGTGGACCTTTGCAGGATCAAGTGTTGAACTCAATGATCCTCGTGGATCCCTTCCAAGTTGGCATATTCTGTGATTCTGTGATACAGACTAGTTAAGTGAGTGGTTCCTAATCCTTTTTTTGAGCAGCAGTGACTATAATGCTTTCAAATGAAGGAGACTTTCCTCTGTAGAAATGAAGAATCCTCTATATGTAGTTATATGGAAATGCCCTAGGTTTAGTACATGTCTCTGTATAAAGGAATTAGATCTGGCTGAAACTGCACTCCTTATCATTCAGTAGAGTAAAAATGGTGAAGTAAAATATTTCAAAAACTGGCCTGGATACTGATGGATTGTTATTTTTTTTCCCCTTAAAGGTGTGCATTGAAGTATTGGAATCTTAAATATGAGGTCCCTTCCTTGGGGTTTGTCAGGATTGAAAGTTCTTGTGTTTCCTCAGTGGATCACAGCTACATCTCTTAAAAGGCAATGAATCCTAGAATTCCCACAAGCATCCCCCAAGCGATCTATCTTTAAAAAAAGTCTGAAATAAAACCCTGTTCCCTGTATATTTTGATATTTTTTTCTTAGATAAAAGTAAGTGTCAGTTACAACTTATTTAACTTTTCACTGATCGAATTTACTTGATAGCAAAGTGTTCAGCTGGATAACTTCTAATCAATCTGGCCTTGACATCTGTTGAAGTATCCCAGGCTGTAATGGAGGGTTCCCAAACTGCAGTCCCTAGAGACATTAGTGTTTCTTTTCTAGTATAATCCAAATGTTCAGTAAAAATTAAAGTTGATGGACTTTTTTGTTTGTTTGTTTCCCTGTGATCAATTCTTCTCTTTATGATCAGTTTTTACTCATTTGTATCCATAGAACTGGATTCATACATCATTTCTTAAACACCTTCAAACTATGAATCTGAGTTTCAATCAGGCTGCAAACATAAGGAGGCAGGCAAAAGTGTAAATTATTTCATTCAGTTGTTTGTGACTTTGTTTGTTTGTTTTGTTTTAATAGCAAGAACACAACATTTCAGATTAGCAGTATTGTTATTAATGTCAGCCTACTACTGATTAGCCATTACAGACATTTTAAATACAATATTACAGAAGATCAGAGAAAAGAAAAAGCAGAAGTTACCACAGGCAGGAAGAACAGGTACTGAACTTCATGGATCTTAAAGGGAATGACTTTAAACTTCAAAAACATTCTAGTTTGTGACAGCAGTGAGGGCCTCTGTATGAATCCTTTTTAAAGCTGGATGGGGACAGATTGCACCATGAGCTTTGTCAGAGGCCCTTAACGATCCTTGATCTTTATTTGCCAGAGGCTCTTAATCATCCTTGATCTTTATTTGACAGATAAACGTATCATACCTTGGTTCTTAATGCTTTGTTTCAAACTTTGAGAGAAGAGAGGAAAGTACGGCATGCTCTGTATTTTGCCTAACATACCTATAGAATACTTTGATCTGGTGAAAATACATAGTGTCAAACAAATCTCTGCAAGGACATTAATAAAGAGAGCTGACATGACTCTAAGCGTTGTCCTAAATTTTTCCAATAAAAAAGGTCTCTGTAATGGCACTGAATAATGCTGTCAGCTGGGCTGAGCTCAGCCTCCCTGCAGAGGCAGCACTCTGAACCTGTGCAAAATGGCTCTTCTCTATTTATTTCTGCATCTGCGGGATGTCTGAAATTTGGTTAGATTTCATCAGCTGACTTTTTATGTGATTTATGTCAAGCAAGTAGTTAAAATTACTGATTCTCTTCTCTCTACTTGGATACTGGGATCGAAGATGGGCTCTTTTTCTTTTCTAGGAAGGTTCTTAAAGTGCCTTTCTCTGTTTAAGGTTCTGACAGGAAAGGTGTATTTGGCACACATTCTGACACTTGCTCGTTTCTGTGTAGCTATAACCCATTCTAATGTGTGTGTGTTTGCTGTTTAAAGGGCAAATAATTATTGTAGTTTGATTTCTGTGCTTAGGTCTTTTAAAATATGGCAATTCCTTTCAGCTCAGCATGAGGGATCCGGCAGTGTCTTACTGTGAAGGCTGGAGCTGGCTGTGAGGCTCCCACAATGAACAATGACTTCTGTGAGTTTACTGGTACTGTAATTCTTGCAGGTTCCTTGTTACTCCTCTTTGTAAACTGTAACAGTGTTTAAATATTAGTCACAGAAATAATGCTGTCTAACTTGTGGTTGGTTTTCTGCCAACTCCTGTTTCTTTTAATTTTTCTTTTTGTTTTTTTCTTATTGTGTTCTTAGTTGATCTTTTTATTTAAGACCCAACTCCATCTGAAAGCTGCTGCTGCTGAGTGATTATTATTTTTCCACTTCAAAACACAGGGGAAAAAGGACGGGGTGTGTGTGTGTATATATGTAGAAAACATATAGCTTTATTACTGCAGGGCTTAAAAAATGCCAAAACTTAAGATCTTCTATTTGGAGGAAGTGAATCTGAGTAATGGCTGGTATTCTTCAGTAAAGCATCTATTAGCCCTGGTAAAAGGCTGCAGTATTTGCTTTGAGTGGAAGAGAGTTTTATTCCTTGATGTTAGTACCTAGAAATAAATTCTAAAGACCAGATAAAAATTGTATTTGGTTGAAAATAGAGATTTAATAAACATTTTCTCCCAAAAATTAGATATTGCACTATTCTAATCCACAATGCCATTGTTGATTTAGAAGAGATGATGCCTTACTTAAGGGTACTATTAAGAAGCCTTTTTGCTGTGTATGAAGCAGCATCTGTTTCTGTAAAGTTAGTTTATTGCAAAAATTAGGTTGAATAAGCTTTGTTTTAATTGTGGTATAGCGGTACAGAAGGGATATTGTATTTTTGGGATTTGTGTATTTTTAATGTTACCTTAAGGAGTCATATAATGTGAACTTCTGCTGCTGTAATGATGTAGGTAGAGTATTAAAATGCCTGGGTTTGTGTATTTTGCACAGTGGTAAGAGACACTACTCTTCTGAATGTGCTGGAGTCAGACACAGATCAGGAGAACTGAGATGCATAAGATTCAGACTATCCCAACTCCTCCCTCAGGACTTGATTGGAACATTTCACTTGCCTCATTTTACACTGTTGAGTGACTGTCCTTTTCATTTTAAGTCTTTGCTCAGTTGGTATCTCCTTTCTCTGTGCAATGTTACCATTATTTCTGTTCAGAAAAGACAGATCTCTTTTTCTCTGAGAAAGAAGCCATGAAACCTCTGGATCTGAAGACCAAGGATTTCCTTTTTACGTTAAGTGTTCTTGTAGATGGTATCTAGCAACTGAAAGAGGAAAAAGCCACAGATCTGTGTAGTGTGTTCAACCTATAAGTAGCAGCTGTATATAGGTGAGAGTGGTTGCGAGTCTGCTGTGATTCATGGCAAGAGCTGAGCTGCAAAAAGTCTGAATGGGTCTGGGAACTTTTTCCTGCATATTTGGAAAGAGATTTCTGGAATTGCTTGTGCAAACTGAATTAAACTTTATTATTTTTTTTGCCTGCTTTTATGACACATTGATCAGATATGGAAAGACTTCTTCCAGAGAGTAGTGTTATGGGAGATTCTTGTGTGTGCTCTCAGTATTTCCTGATACAAACTCAATGGCCAGGCCTTCAATATCTCTGTGGTAAGTTAGAACAAAGTTCATCTGTGGCTTTTGGAACAGGTTTATATAAACTGAAATCTGTAATTTATGGCCTCTCCACCTGATACTCTCCACGATGTGGCAGAAGGCACTTAAAAATTCTTCAGGGTTTTATTCTACTGTGCCAGTTATTTTTTTATGAGTGTTCAGTTTTGTACACTGTATGGTTAAGTTATATGAAATATACGACTTGGTTATGTATAAAAATTTCTTTGTCTTTGCTGAGAAGCTTAGCCTCTGTTCTGATTTGCAACCAAATCTGGATTTTTAAAAAAATTTTAACTGTAGTGGTATTAAAAAGTGTTCCTAAATGAGTGTGTTATGCTTGAGGTGAAACATAACTCTCTAGGAAAATACTTTAAGTTTCCAAGAATTGCTTTTTTCCTCTGATGTCTCTTCACTGTTTCCCTGTAAAACTTTAAGTGTCAAACCTTTGAAAATCAGGTCTTAAAGATGCTTAGATGTGATATAGGAATGCCTGAAAAGCCTTTGATTAACAGAGAAAAAAGATTTTGGTTGAGGTTTAGGTGTATATCTTGTACATCTTTTACCTTGGGCTTTGGTATTTGGTATAGCTGTACTAATACAAAACCATTGGTAATAGCTAAAATACTGCAAACCTTGAAGGTAGGCAAGAAAAGCATCTATTCTAGTTACAATTATTTCTGCCTCACAGTGGAGTAAATTCAACTAAGCAGTTCAATATCAATATCAACTGAGACTAAGCAGTTTAGAATTTTGTCTAAGCAATACTAGTGCAAACCTCTTTAATCTGTAGAAGTAGGTTTTATTTCTCTTGAGAATAACTCTAGTTTTCATATGGGTCTGGCTTGGTTTGGTTTTTTTTTTGAGGGGGGGCGTTTCTGTGTGTTTGGTTTTTGGTTTGGGTTTGGGGTTTTTGTTTGTTTTGTTGTTTGTCAGATTTTGGGGGGTTTTGTTTAGTTTGGGGTCTTTTGTCTGTTTGTGGGTTTTTTAGTGTTTTCGTTGGACTGGGATTTCTTTTTGTGGGTTTTGTTTAAGTGTTTTGCGTTTAGGGCAATTCTTGATTCTTGGCTTCTTGACCTTAAAAGTTGACATAAACTGTCACTGATCTGGAAGAACAGGAGCCCCTTCTCTGTACATAAACAAATATTTGTGGGGCTATGCAATGGGTGAGATCTGGGAGCTGACCTGAATTTAAAACCTAACTTGACAAATATCCTGTTATTTGCACTACTTTAGGGCAACTCCCATATTCTGCTCACTGAATGTGTGTACCGAAAGAGAGGCAGCTGTACAGGGAGGGGACGCAAAAGGCTGTGCATGGTCCTTTTGCTGATAGTGTTGACTTAGGTTCATGTTAGCTTTAAAGTGCCTGAAGTGTGCATTGAACTGGAAATTACCTTCCTTGAAGAAAATGGATGTATTATAGTTGTCTAAAATCAGAAGGGTCTAGAATCTCTGAAGATCAAATCACTCAGTCTAAAGGTTTTCTCCAGCCAAGAAAGCTGAAAAGGTCATATGAAAGAACAAGTTGAGATTTAAAGGCCTGCTTTTTGTAAATCTGAGATGTTTAGAATGTTGGAGTCATGTTTAGATTGATCCCTGGATTTTTTTCAGGTTTTATCCTCATTTCCTTTTGAGATAGATTTGGTGTCAATATTTTGAGTGGTGCTCTTGTCTGTGACAGGTCTGCTGCTAAGCATATAATTGGCAATCCATTTCCTCTCCCTCATCATAAATAGTTCTCATTTTATGGAATGTAATAAACAATATCCTTAGCTTATGAAAAAAGCTTTCCAAAACTTCCTGTGTAACAAAGCTCACACATTTTCCGTAGAAGGCTTCATGCATTGAGAATTAAAAAATGACTAGTGTATGTAGAGTAGTTAATTTTTTATTTTTGCTAAGCATTAGGTTTGCTAAAATTGTTGCAATGTGGTGAATTTGACCTGTATTTGGTGATTTTTGCAAATATTTTCCCTAAGAGAGGAAAAGGTGAAATGTTTCTATGCTTACGTTAGCTAGAGTGCCCCAAGAATTCCCTCACTGGTGGTGAGGAAAATACCACTGTTTGCTTGCGAGTCAAGAAAACAATAAGTCAGAAGTAGGTATGAGAAAAGCAGTAGTTTTGTTGACCTGTGCAAACTGTGATGATCAAGCACAGGACTTGACAGGTACTGTAGTCTGTTCTGAGTGGAGGATTTTGCTGTTTTTCATAGTCATTTTCTTCCTCTTCCACTTCCAAATTCTTTACCACTTTCATCTCCTCCAAAGGACTTTCCTCATTGATCCCAATATTACTGGTTTTCACACCTTTGTTTCGTATTTCACATATCATTGCCCAAGTAATTTCTGCCTGGTTAACCATTCCATTAAGATGGTACCCCTGTTCAGTTGTTATATTGTGTTTATTTCTGCCATTTGTCACGATATTATCATATTAATGTATCCTTAGGGTTACCTTCGCATGCACATTGCTTTCTCTTGGATATGAGGATGCTATTACGGTGGTGTCTCCTGTTCTTAACTTGTAAGTGCAGCTGTACATTCAGGGTGGACAATTTATCTGCATCCTTCAACAGTTTCAGTGGACAGTCTTTGGGAAAATGCCCAATTGCAATGCTGCCTTTTGTGAATTCAGTGGATAAAACATGCAGCAAGATAACAAGCTTGGGTTTTTAATCTATCTTGAGGGAGTTTGTATTTATATCTCTTACTGCTGTGGAAAATGTCCTATCCCAATGTAGTAAGGTATTTGGAGTAAGTGGAGTCACCCACATTGTTTTGCTTCTCAGAAACAAGTGCTCAGTGGGATCCAGATGGAATCTAGAAGAATGAAATATGTAGATATCTACTTGATGTATTTTTTCACACTGGCTGTGAAAAGGAACATCCGTCACAAGCACAATCTTAGGTGTCTCTTGCCAACAGTAATCTTCTGCTACTGAAAGATTCTCCCTACAAAAGAGGAAATTCCAGAGGGCCAGATACAAGGAGTTACAAGTTACAAAAAATGCAAAGCAACTGGAATATGTTCAAGAATCTGGACCCAAAGTATTTGGTGGTTTTGTACTATTTGGTAATTCATATATACCTAGCTGTTGAAAATGGCAACAGCAAAGAGATTTGAATCTTCTAGTGTGCATTTCAGAACAGTGCAGAAGTGTCAAAAAAACTTAAAAAGAAACACCCAAGGATGAACATGTATTTACCCTCATCTCTAGTGACAAGAAAAAGTGTCAACAAAGCATAAGTCAATCTCTCTGTGTTTAGTTCTGGCTTATTATGTGTGTTTGAAGATAATCGGTTCCAGCATAGATAGAAGGTGAATTTAGACTCTCTCATTAAATTAAAACTATTTTATTCGCAGAAGCATATCTTCAATATAGAAATAGAGAAATGTGAATGTCACTTTCAAAATGCCTATACTTAGGAATTACTTACGTCAGAATAGCCACAGTCGGGGTTACTCGCCTATACCACTTTATAAGCATCTGCAATCAGTGTTAAGTGAAGAAGGCTTTTCCAGAGGGTGGTTTAGTGCTGTCTCACGTGTTTGGGATTATTCCCTAAACTTTTAACGAGTATTTTAACTAGCTATGGACCCTGGGGGCTAAGTAACTCCCAAAAGACTCATTTCTCCTTTTTTGGCCTTTTTACTTCCCAAGTGTCCTAGTTAGACTTAGAAAATGCCTAGTGATAAGCACAGCGAAACTCTAAATACATGTTTGTTTTGTGGGTTAATATTTGCACATTTATTTAAACCTCTATTTTCCAAAATATCAAACTATTTTGGTGAAGTGGTTTTGTTTGGTTGGTTTTGGTTTGGGGTATTTTTTAATCCTTTTGGGAAGTCTGGAGTAAAACAAAGAGACTTGAAAGTAAAATAGACACATACCCCCTACCATAAAGAGACTCAAGAGTTTGGAACTGCAGAAGAGAGAAATGAAGTTTAGAATCAATTTTAAAATTAAATTAGCCCTTTCTTGTTTAGCAATAATGATGATCGATCAGTCATGTCTTGTCCTGCCCATTTGTGCCAAAAAAATTCTGGCAAAATTTTAAGAACAATAAGCTTCCAGATCTGTTGTCACCTTTGAAGCAAAGCAATTAGAACTCCAGCATAGGTACTTTCACATCAGTCAATCTAAGAAACGGTGGAAGCCAGAAACTATTAATATACGAGAGCAAGGGTACTGCTGTGGGTGCTTCCTTGAGAGATCAGCAAGAGAGAATCCTGTGACCATTGGTTTTCACCAGGTTGGCAGTACTGAAACTTTTGGTACCTCCTAATTTCATCTCTATACTTGTGGGATAATTAATTCCTTGTAAATATATTTTGTCCTGAAATCTTTTGGCAGTACTATAAGAATATTCTACTGCTAAACAAAAAAGTCTGTGAATTACTGTGATTCCCATCTGGAGGCGGCATGGCTGCTAGACCATTTTCTAAGGGTATTAAAATATAGTTATTAAAGAAAAGCAAGACCTAGATGATCTCTGCCAGTCCTTTGAAAGTTCTTAAGTAGTTGGTATAATTCTTGTGAGGAAACCCCAGGGGTAATCTCAGCAATGCATCTCTTTGCAGCTGTAGGATGCAGAGTATACTGGCGATTTTTTAGCTTTTAAATGTTCTTCTTCAGACATTCATTTCCTGGGAAATGGGCATATACTGCCATGCCCTATGGTGTGTTTGTGGATATATTTCATGCCTGCTGCCCATTAATTTGGATAAGGATTGTGTCTGCTGTTGGTAACTCAAGTATTTCTTGCAGCAGTTTCACTGATCTTAAGGAAAACAAAATATAAACCCAGCAATGACCATAATTAAAATAGCAGTTTCAATTAGTTTAAAATTATGAAAAAACTCCAACAAAAACCAACCAACCAAACAAAACACAACAAAAACAATGACCAAATCCCCTAAAATCTCTAAAACAAAAAAAATCCCAAATTTTCCCCAAGACTTAACTAAGCTAATTGATTGCTGAAGTGTCATTATTTGGTGCATTGGAAGGTTTGGTGTGCTAGATACTGTCCCATTGTAGGCTTAGACTGTAACTTGGTTGGAATTTGATTAAGATATTAATGGCTAAGTTCTCATCTTATAGCAATTATTTTGTAATGAGGTCTTTGCCATGTTGTGAAAGTGATGGTTGTTGCTGTTGTCTATGCTTTAAGACACAACAGAACTTTAGAGGATTGCCTTGCTAGATTTTCTCCCTTTTTTAAAAAAAATCCCATATCTTTTCAAAGCAGGTGATTGTGAAAGTGCATTTTGGAGGCTGTAGCAACTTGAACTGTTCAAAGGCCCTAACTACTGTCATTAGAGGCAGGAGAGAATTCTTTACTTTCTGCCTTCCTCCATTTATCTCTCTTTCAAATCATAAAGATCTGAGTCCAATAAAGAAAGTGAGTGACTCATGGCTATCTCCCTTTCCTAAGCCTCTTAAAGAAGAGAGATGTGCAAAAGGAAAAAACTATGTGCTACTGTTATAGAATTTTGTACTGCTGAAACAGTAATTCCTTGAAAAGGAACACTATATTTTTAGTAGAACCAACTTAGGGCATCCCTTTCCTGATTGTTCCTGAAAGTTGTTTGTTTCAAGACTTTAGGGCTATCCAGTTCCCTATCTACCATATTTAATTTGTTTTTTGAGGCAGCTGTTGGCTGGTGCTGCCGGTCTGTTTTGTTATTTGTTCATTTCTACATAAACACTTTTCTGCTTTCTTCCAGAGTGTCTTTATGGTTGAAAGGTACTTCATATAATTATCTACAAAGATACCTTATCATCACATTTCAAATCCTGTCTTAAGTTCTCTGTCAGGATGCCTAAAAAAAAAAACAAGTAACATTTTCTCACAGAATCAAGAATATGTTATTACATTGGTTGTCCTATTGATCTTTTAACTTCCTGATCCTCTGCTTATTGTCTTATAGACTGCAATTCATAAACATGAAAGCTTTGTGCAATATCTAACCTATTTGCTTCTTTGTCTGTTAACAGGGTTTTATAGAAGTATGAGAGTATAACCACCTAAATATAATCCAGGTTTCTATGGTGTTCTTTGCTTTGGCTTGTATGCCAAATACACAAGTCCTTTGGAAGCTTTGATGTGTCATGATTCCAAACTCCTCCTGTGGAAAGTGACAAGCCATACAGCTAGTTAGTGAGGGAAGGGACTTAGTTCACCATAGATATTTTAGTCTGATGCTACTAAAGTGATTTATTATATCATTTGATATAACTAAGGCTTGAATTGAATGGATGTTGAATTCATGTTTGCTTTGTGGGCTACAGTGTGGCTGCTGTGTCTTTTAAAGTCTGACTATACCTGCTTTTCTTGCCATTTCTGATTTGAATGTGTATGTTGCAAATTCTTTATATTGATCAATTCTGATGTGTATTGATGAGTTCAGCCCTGCCTTTAGAAATTATGATTCAAAATATGTCATTGTGAGTTTTCAAAATAAATGTATAAAGTATATTTGCAGCTAAGACTTGTTTCCTTCTATGTAAGGCTGTATTTTAGAATTAGGTAACTATGTGAGAAATTAATGAATATAGACAAATTAAATCTAATGAAACTGCTCTTTTGCTGACATGCATATTGTAGATTGACTTGACACACAGGATGGAGAATGCACCCAGTCTGCAATTCTCTATTGTTGGCCTCCAGCTCCTTGAAAAAGTGAGGTACATTGCATGTGTGAAATACTTCTGAAAGGTCACAGACCACAGCTGATCCATAATAAAAACACATGAAAGAGAAAAATATAATGGAAGTTCTATCTTCTTCCATTCCTAAGTCTAATTCTTTGTTTCACTGACATTAAAGAGAATAGGTACTAATCTGTCCAAAGTGTCTCAGAATGTTTTTTTTCTTTACCTATAATGCGTAACTTTCAGCACAACACTTAAAGTATTTGTGTATGAGTTTGTGAGAATTTGAAGAATAACATATCTGACAAGTGAAAGAAGAACACAAGTCATTGGTCTCAACCACATGAATTTGCTCAGGATTGCTGAGCAATTCACTCCAGTATGAGGGTGCAGTTGTTGTATCAGACTTCTAATGAATTAATGTGATCACTTTCCTCAGAATTTGTCCAAAATATGGACATGAATTAAGAAGCAATTTTATTTCTGAATAAGAGAGTCTGCACAGTATTTTAAAGTAATTTTAAAAGAGGATACTTTAGTTAATTCTTAGTAGTTTTCTGCAAACTCCACCTTCACACATAGTGCAAATTCTGCATTAGGCTGCTGCATCCCTGTGTAGAGGGCCATTAACAACTGTTCATAAATAACATGATTGGAGATGTAGACCACCAGCTAAATACCCAGCAAGTAAGCATAGATCTTATATTTTCTCAAACTAATGAAATTAATGTGGGGGTTTTCCCTTCAAGTTTTGTCTTTGCAGTGATTGCGTGGAAATACTTCAACCTTTTGTGCCAAAGTTGTAGATTTGGGGTGGTAAAGTCCAGAGTAATGTATGGCCAACTTGATAAAGACTGTCTTTTAAACCTCTCTGTAATAGAAACAGCCATGGGAAAATTCCTGAGCACAGGAATACTGGATAACTGAAATACCAGGATCAGTAATTTTGTCTTTGGGCTGTAGTAAACAGGATATATGATACAATTCTGTGCTATAATATCCTTAGCTATTTAGCCAAAACATCCACCAAAGCAGCATTCAATGTTTGGATAATATTTCATCAGGTTACAAATAGATAGGACAGTTAAATATGTGGTAAAGACCAATTATAACAGATTAATTCAGTTTCTGTATGTTACCAAATAGCTTAGTAAATTAATCTTGTATGTGTTTATCTGTCACCATAAAAGTGTTAGTAGTCCCTAGAAAATGCCACTATCTCAACAGTTACTGTTTGAAAAAAAAAAAAAAAAAAAAGGGAAACAATTTTCTTCCTTGGATTTAAACTAGAAAAAGGAAGGAAATCTCTCTACTTCCCCTTTCAGACATGTCACCTGAAATAGGTCTCCAGTTTTTTTGTTAATTAAAGTTATTAACAGCTTTAGAAACTGTTAGTTGATATGGTCAAACGATGTAATTATTACAATGCTGGAATGTTGTGGTCTGGCATATTTTGGGTGCTGATTGACATGATCATGTGTTTGTGTCGATACCATTCTCTATAGCACAGTAAATTCTTCAGGTGCAGAGTTCATTAAATGATAGGGTAACTGAGCCTCAGCAGTATTTAGAGAGTATGTAGAAGTAAAGTAGCTATAAAACGTGCATGGCTGTTCACTAGTACTTTCCTGGGGTATTTGCAGTATCCTGTCTTCCGATGATCAGCTGAATATTTATGAGCCTCACCAGGGTTGCTCACCTGAATGCATCCAGGTTTCCAGGGGACAGCTTGCCCCTACTTAAAGCACCTTATTATTATAATTAACATTTCTTTACTTTCAAATTTTAAGCTGAATGTGTAGGTCTGGCAGTAAGCAAAGACATTTAGTATATTTTGAGATATAATGCACCTGAAGGTATAGTCAGAATGGGGTACCAGCAAAGGTAATTTTATGAGAAAGGCAGCAGAGTCCAGGCCTCATGTATGATACTGTAGTAATTTCATGAGTATTGGGATACGAGACCTACCAGTGATAAGTGTGCAATGGAGTTTGTGCTCAACAACTGCAAACTTCTGGTTTCAACTCTTCATTCACATTAGGTCTTTCAATAAATTCAGTGCTCTCCTGTCACTAAACCTTTTTTTTATTCACACCCTTCAGGGAACACAGGGAAGGAATAGATTATTTTGTATATGTGTGAGGAAGACATATACAAAATGTCTTTCTTTTTAAAAACTGTAAAACATAAAGCTTGTGGGGTAGGAGCATACCACAAAAAAAACCATTTTCTGCTCAAGAGAGGAGACCACTTGTAATTGTGGAAATGTAACACTTTTTTTATTTAAGTCCTACATCTGAGAAGGAACAAGCCTAGGCACCAGTACATGCAGGGGGCTGACTGGCTGAAAAGAAGCTCTGCAATGGAGTGGACCTTGGTGTCCTGATAGATGGCAGGCTGACAGCCAACAATGCACTCCTGGGGCAAAGAAGGCCAACAGCAACCTGGGCTGTGTTAAGAAGAGTCCTGCCAGCAACTCAAAGGTGGTGATCCTTCCCCTCTACTCAGCCTAGTGAGGGCACATCTGGAGTACTGTGTCCAGTTCTAGGCTTGCCAATACAAGACAGATACAGACTTGTCTTATTAGACTGGAGCAAGTCTAGCAAGAACTAGAAGATGATTGAGGGACTGAGTGTCTCTGCTACGAGGAGAGCCTGAGAGAGCCAGGACTGTTTAGCCTGGGCAACAGAAGCTTGGGGGGATCTCAAAAAGGTATATGAATACCTGATGGGAGGGAATACGTGAGGGAACCAGACGCTTCTCAGTGGTGCCCAGTGATAAATGGGTGCAAGGAAACACCGTTCCACTGTATGTGTGGTCAAACACTGGAATAAGTTGCCTGGAGGGATTGTGGAGTCTCTGGCCTTGTTGATATTCAAAACTCAGCTGGACACGTCTCTGACCAACCTGCTCTAGCTGACCCTGCTTGAGCAGTGGTTTGGACTAGATGCTCTCAAGTGGTACCTTCCAACCTAAATGATTCTGTGAACACAAACAGAAGCGATAATTAGGCTGAGCTCTGGGAGAGAATTTTTGGGTTAAAATGATGTTGAGATTCATTATAGAATAGGTCAGAATATATCTCTGAACAACCTATTTAGTGTCTCTTTCACTCTGTATACAGCTAATTTACTAGTCAGTCATTTCTTTTATCCTTCATCCCTTATGTCTTTGCTGCATTCTGATTTTTGTGCCAGGAGGGAAAAAAACCTGGTATGAAAAATTAGTGCTAGAACTGAACTCCTGCAGTTCAAGAAGGGAAAAAATAGTAAATGGGGGAAGGGGAAGAATGTCTGGCACAGCTATTCCCAAGAACTTTCGCTCACCTTGAGCAGAGCTAATAAATATGACAGGAACATTAAAGTGTTATTCATCTTTTGGTTTTAATGTAAGGTTAAATGTATCTAAATGCAAATGTTTTTATCCAAAGACTTTTATGTTTCAGGATAATTCACTGAACTGTGAATTACAGAAGGTTTTTAGACTCTGGATCTTAGGTAAAATGCAGAAAATCTTCTAATACCTGTTACAGAGTTTTTCATCTGTACATCTTGAATAGTTTTGTCAAGGAAAGATGATATTTTTTTTAAAAAATGGGGGTAAATGGGAGCAGGCAGAAATTCAAAGATCTTGCCCATATTCCCAGGGTACATGAATTGTAGAGCCCAAATCAGAAAACTGATTTCTGAACTTCAGTGTGTCTCATTCTATTTGATGAAAAGGTTTTCCTTTCTTCTTTACATGCTTTGTTCTGAAGTAAACATGAATTGCCTCTGCCCTCACATCCTTTGCTCTCAGAGCTAATATTTCTCCTAGTATTCAGCCTCTCAACTGTAAAGGAGAATTTTGTTTCTGTCCTTTCAGTGTTGGGGACCAAGCACCTTCTTGCTAACACAATTCAGGGATTAATGGTCCTAGCTTTTCTGTGGTAGAGAGGTAGAAAAAAGTAGTGTGCTGGAGCTGGGATAATGATGAATATGTAACCTCTTTGCAATTTTGAAATCTATCTCACTTACTTAGGGGGTCAAATGAGCCTTTATTAAATTATTTTATTTATCCTTTGACCAGTTTTTAATATTTGAAGGTCTTCTTTAACATAAATGGAAGAAAAATTCAAAATAAGTCAATCAGAAGAATAATTAAAAATGCATTTAGAAAATGTTGTCAAAACATTTGGGCTTTTATGATTTGTTTAAGGTGCTTTTCCCCCTAAGCCATTTGATGAAATTAAATTGAAAAATGCCACAGTGTTGCTAAATATCACCTGCAGTTAGGGTTTTATTTTCTTTTTTATTTTAAGCTTATGAAAAACAAATTCACACAATTCTATTTAACTTGCTGGAAAGATACTTGGAGGACATGGTGCTTCAGAGAACATGAGTTCTTCTTCTTTGCCTATTCTCTTGCTGTAAATTTTTGACTTCTGAAGAGTGGTTGTGAAAACAAGCACTTTATCTGTGAAGGTGGACAGAATCAGTGACTCTTTTTTAAAATTTTCCCTTTTTGCCTTTTGTAGCAGGACATGCTTGGCTTCTGCCTTACCCCTTCAGTGGTATAATTCTTTCTACAACCGGTCTTTTTCTCTGAAGAACAAGAACGTTGATGCCAGTCTATGATAGTTATACACCACAAACACAGTCAATTTCTGTGGAGAGCAGAAGTGTCAGTAGCAGTAGCATTTTTAAATTTTTATTTTTTTCCACCGAGTGAAGAAACTTGCGGGGATTGTGTGTCTGATGCTTGGGAGTCCTGTTCAGAGCAGGCTGGCAGGTTTCCCCTTCTGCTCTGCAAGTTATGTAAGCCTCCTGTTCCTCTTGCAGAGGATAGCAACAGTATTGATTTACTGCTCCAACTATCTGGGTGTGATTTATGACAAGAAACATACCCCACAGTGTTCAAGGTGGGTTTTGATATCCTAGGCCAGACAAAATAAATGGAACCCATGCAGCGGTAGAACATTCCGCTGAATACTCTGAGTACTCGTCCAAAATCTGATCCTAGCACTCATTCAGAACTAGAAGACTGGAAATAGATATGAAAATCCAGCATAACATCAGACTGCTGCCTTTATTAAAAAAAAAAAAAAAGAAACAACAAAACCTAAAAACCAAAAAACCAAAAACAAACACAGAAAAGGAAGTTTTATGCCTTTTTCTGCATTTTCTTCTTGTGTCCCCTCTACCCTTGATGCAGTTTTTAGTGTGTTCCTATGCCAGATTGTAGTCCCTGCTTTTGCTTTCACCTTGACTGTGCATTCCCAACTTTCTTCCCTTCATTGGCACATCTCTGGCTAAAAGGTGCTGAACACCCTAGTTTGTACTTACAACTATCCCACTCCTCCCAGCCCCCACCCCAACCCTTCTCCTTCAGCTCAGATCCTGAAAGGCAGAGTGGAGTCTAGAACAAGAGGCTGATGCTGGCAGAGATAGAAGGAAATATTTTTTCCTTTGTTTTCTGGCAGAAATCCCATTTTATGCCGCATAGTTATGTAGAACTACAGCCCAAGATCCTAGTTCTTTACCGGGGGAAGCTACATCATGGAAGAGTGGTAACATATTGCTATCATAGTATAAGCTTGAGATGTACATTGACTGATTCTGGGAATAACATGCATTATCTAAGATAGAGTTGGGGAATCTGGGACTCCATGTGTTTGATACACATGGGCTATTTCTCCCCACTTGACTAAAAGATGAAATGATAGTTAAGGAACTGTCTTGCACATTAGAGAGAACAACTTAAGTTTTAGTGCAGAAGCAGGATGTTTTAAACTGGCTTTAGCCAATCTATCTAGAAAGGCAAATCTTACTATAGCTGGTACCTGAGCTTCCTTATTTCTTCTCTTTTTCTCTCCCATATTTCCATGCTCCCAGTATTAAATTAGTATTCAAAACCTTATTAATCATTAATCTTCATGTGCCAAGACAGTAAATCAGGATCTGTGGGATAATGTCTTGTCTCATCATTTTTATTTTTAAGGCTGATGCTGACAAGATATAGGTGTGGGATTAGAAAAGTGAAACATGTGTATGTTCAAAACTAAACATATGTTTAGTCTTTATAACATTGTCTTAGAACATGCCCAAACTCTCCCATGGTTTTAAGTAGATCATGAGTGAAATTACCAACTACACCATCCAAAATTGGAGTGGAGGAAGAAGTTTGTGTAACTCCCTCAAAAATACTTGTGAATCTTGTTCCTTTTCATTTGATCTACCTGAAGTGTTACAACCTATTTTTTCTCTCTAACAATTTGTGAGGTAATTGAAAAGCAAAAAAATTGGTGGATTTTTTTAATGGATTTTTCAAGTGTTGCTATTTACTCAGTGATTGTCTTTCTACTGACAGGTTGCTGGCAACATTTTCTTTCCCCAACTGCCTGTCCAAACCAGGGCCCTTTCCTCGATGCAACTTTTGGTCTATTTGATACCTAACACTAGCCCCTAAAAGTACTATCACTATTTTCTAATTGCGCCCAAAACTTCTTCTAGAATAGTAATACTGAAATTGCATTTTTTTGTGTGACAGGAATCATAAAATGAAACATATTATGGTCTAATGAGAAAATTCAGTTAAAAGACTTCTGAAAGCCTGTATTGACAACTGTAATATAAAATCTGTGGTCTTTCATCCTTACAGTAAATGTTAGATCTGTTTATGTTACGAATTCAGGATGATAGGTCTTAGGACATAGGAAAAATGAGATTCCTAAAGAAATACCATGCTATAGGAAAAATGAGATTCCTAAAGAAATACCATGCCATGGCAGGACAATCAAAATCTCATATTAAAGAGTTTAATGTATCCGAATATTGGGACAATATGATGTACCCCATCAGCTCATACATTAAAAAAATCCTAAAATTAAAACCTTCCAGATGGCGTGAGAAATGTTTTCATAGCCATGGCTATACATTTAAGAAGAAAATGTAGTTCATTTAACTACAGTATTGAATTACTGATACACTCAAATAATACTAGAAATCATACCATGGAGACAGAAAATAAAAGATAAGAAGAATGTCACAGGGACCAAAGAGGATTATTTATTGTTGTTGGTCACCAAAGAGGTATGAACAGGTTCTTCATGATATGGAAACTAAGCAGAGAGAGGCAAACGGAGGGAGTAGTTATATAAGAGTATTTAGCAACACTTTCAGTTTCCAGAGACAAAATTAGAAGTGCCAGACTGCTCAAAATTTGCCTCTGCTTGTCAACTTTCTATGAGGACCACATTTCAGAGGGTCATTTTAATCAAAATGAAAGACACATCCTATTAGGACAGCTTTGCTGACAAATTATTAAGATGAATTACTAGCATACACTTGTCCCAGATGCCTTGTTGATGTCAGTTTGTAGGAGGCATGGGAGGACTTACAGTATATGCTTTGCTCTTTAAAAGCAATCTACAATCAAAGTTAGCAATTCTAGCTAAATGAGAAGAGCTTAATCCTAGAGCTGTCACCAGGCATTATTTTCAGATTCCTGACACATCTACATTAAAACAGTTTATATGTAAAAGTTAATAGGGTCTAGAAGGGAAGAATATTTCATTATGTAAAACAATCAACTGTTTTTGTTAGAACAACTACATTTTCTCTGTGCAGAAGAGGCAGTGGCATAAAAAAATAGAACTTCTAAGTTGGCTCAATTTATAAGCTTTTTTAACATTGATCAAAATAGTTCTGAGTGACTATTTTTTTCCTGGACAACAGCTGGTGGACCTTTGGTCTGCCTACATAGTGTGTAGGCTTTGATGTTTAGTGGCTCTGCCTGCTGTTTTGCTCCCTCTCACCCCCCAATTCAAATTTATGTTGACTTTTTTTCACTGAAGGCAGTGAATATTATATTGTAATTAACTGAGGAAGCTGGGATATTTGACAGGTATTTAATGACAAGTTGCCACTTTTAAATATGATCAGTATGCTGCCATGCCTGAGAAAAAATATCACTGCATCTCCATTTAGGAACAAGAAAGTAAAGGCTGTTGATTCTGCCTTGCACAAGTTTCAAGAGTTTTAACCATTTCACTTTCCCCAAACACATACTTTCAGACTTATTCTCTAGACTAACTGTGAGCCAGTATTAGAAACTCCAACTTTAGAGAAAGACTTCTGATTGGTACGCATGTCTCTCTAAATAGTACAGAACAAGAGTATTTAATTCAGAACATACCAATTCTCTTCCATTTTAAAATTGGCCATGTGAAACTTTTCCTCTTGGAGAACTAGGGAAAATAAAAGGTCTGTACTTTTCAAACAGAGTTACTAAAAGTACGTATGATGATAAGAGGGTAAGCACTTCAAAAAAGAAAAAAAAATTAAACAGATGAGTTTCTAGGAGTATGTGAAGGAAAGAGATTCTGTGTAGGAGGTAGGCTAATACAGTACTGTCATCTTGATTCTTCGTTTTGCATAAGATGTCTTTTTGCAGTGGTATCCCAAGGTTTGTCTGTTAACTTATTGGGAATGCTGCTGCATCCCATTCTATTAATTCATGCTCTTTCCCTTTGAAGCAGGGCATGAAGGCAGGCTGTGAGAGCACAGTTCCCAGGGACATTGTGATGCTGCTTGTGCTTGGGCTGGAAGAGGGGTCTTAGGTCTCACCGTGGTTGTGACTAGTTCTGTGGAGATGTCTGCAGATCAGGAATCAAGGGAAGCATTTGATAGATGGACCCTCCCTTGGAGCATTCTGCTTGCATCTTTCATCCTTTTGCATGAAGTTGCAGTACATGTCTTTCTGATTTCTAAATAAGAAAATTGGTCTGTCAGGAACTGCTCAGTTGTTTCTGATAACTCCAACCCTATGCTAATCATAACTCTGGCACGGTGTTTCTCCATCTGTGTGGAAGAAAAGAGCATGGGAGGAGGGGGTGGTGGTGGTGGTGATGATACACTAGTGCTACAACATCCACCATAAGCAAGATTTCGTTGACATACCATAACACGTTGTTGTGATTAATTAGTCCCCTCAGTGGTACAGTGTGCTTAGTGTATCCTGATGCAAGAAATAAAATGAATGACAAGTGTTTATCCTGCCTCTCCCTACAGTGGTACCTGAGAATTCTCTGGTCCTGTTATGGCTGTGCTGTCTCTATCTTTGCTAGATTTGTAGCACATTTATTTTTTACACAGGGCAAACCTCTGTCTTCCGTAGAGATGCACTGGGAATCATGCTTCTTCATACAGAAGCTTTTAGCTTCTGGTTTTTTGCCTGTTTTCCTTCACAGTGGAGTCTCTAATTTCTGTTGCTGCACTGATGATCGCCTTTGGAGAAACTGAAGTCCAATAGCACATAGTAGAAAGAAACAAAAATGGTAATAAATAAATCCTGTTACATTGTCTTATTTCACGGCAAACAGAACTTGACTCTCTTTGATGCTTTCTTCACTGAGGCTCAACACAAGACCTTTCTTAAGTTACAGTGAAAAGAAAGTGTACCTTGGACAAAGGAAATTGTGGAGAAAGCAATCAGTGTGGCTAAAGAGTGATGCTTATACTGCATTTGTGATGGAATGGAATGGAACACAGAGACCAAACATTTGATGGTGATGTGAAAGGCTATGCATGAAGTGCTATTACTGTCACGATGCTGACTGAATGCATGTTGAAATTACCTTTACAGGAATAGCAACAAATGATCTCTGTATCTTTCCCTCCTACTCATCCAAAGCTCTCAAGGCTGCATTCCTAATCAACAAAAAGCAGACATCCCACACCCATGCCAAGAGGAATAACCTGAGCATACACGCTCTGCTTTGAGTTAAATGTTAAAGTCACGTACCCTATATTGTCAGGTTATTAGAATTGAAAAGATAATGATAAATTCAGTTCTAATTCTCTACATCTACACTTATGTCCTGTTACTCAAATTCCAGTGCTACAAACAAAATTCTCATTAAGTGCTAATGATTATAATCATGCAACTCTTTATAGCATATTGTTGTCAATAATTACATACACATATTCTTAAGTTGGAATCTTTATTAAAAATACATTCCCTTTTAGGGACTTCAGTCGCTTGAATGTGGAGTGAAAGTAAATTAGGCTGTAGCAGACATTGCAGCTATAGTTACTACTTCTTCCATTATTGCAGGTTATTATAAGCTTGTATGATTGAAACTGCCATAGATAAGCATGCAATAATATTTTCACTGTCACCATGATCACTGACTGAGATAAGAACTTGATGTTCTATTTTTGTTCAGGATAGAGAAAAACAAGGAGGGGAAAATGGGGGGGGGAAAGGGCTTCAAGTCTTGCAATGATATGCAAGGAAAAAAATTTCCAAGCCTAAAGCAGGCCCACACATACGTCAATGATGACACAGTGCTGAGAGGATTTAGTGTTAAAGGGACGTCTGTTAATTTTATTTGCAAGAAGGAAGAGAAAGCATGCACATTCAAGATAGTTGTTGTATCATTTTTAAATCAAGGCCATCTTTTTCTCAGTGGTAAACGTGAAATGTTTTTAAAGGCCAGACTTAGCATAAAATCTATTGGTTGCTATGGAGACCACTTACCACACAGGACTGCACTCTGTGTTCGACTCTGTGATTTTCTCTATTCAAAGGTTCGGCATTGTCAAAAAACAAATTAGTTTTTCAGTTGTTTATCACAAAGTTCATTATGAGAAAGGTAATAAATAATATGGTATTTTATTCATGTGTGGATAGGTGCCATGTGTGAATTAACTAGAGCACTATTCCTTAAATTTGCCATTTTAAAATAATTATAGCAAAATTCGCTATTGTTAGGAAATAAAACGGATTTTGATCATTCTGTGTAAATGAATATGAAGCAAAGCAGGTAGTTGGAAGTCTGATCCCAACAAAATTACATGGTAATAAGGCTTTTCACACCTACACGGCACTTAGTAACAAAGCACTGAAAGAGGAAAGAAAGATTAAGCCGTTACAGTAAAACTTTATACCTGAGGTGCATTACTTCTCTCTTTATGAAAGGAAAGGTGGGTTCAGGACCCAGTGCTTACTGAATTATTCATGCTGTCTTTTGCATCTCAGATCTTTAGGGTTGAAGCTTATAAGGGTTGTTATTAGCAGAAGCACAGATCTAACTAGGTACAGCAGTTCAGTGAAAACCTGTTCAGCTGCCTCTCCTGAAGTGTTTGTCTAATTACAGCAAACGCTTACTGCCAAACTGCCTAGCACACCCACCTCAAAAAGAATGCATCCAGAGAGGATGTGCAAAGTGTTTCCTCTGGAGTGTATTTGAAAATGAGGCTAGTCAACACCCAAGACCTGGGTGTGAGAGACAATTAATAGAAGTATCACAGGAAGCCTTTCATATTACCTAAAGATATTTCAAAAGCAAATTGGTGTCAGCAAGTTCTTTCTCACTTCTTTTCTTTCTTTTTTTTTTTTTTTTTTTAATAACATTTTAGTCTAATTTCTAGTTACTTGAGGAATATATGTTACTTTCAGCACTTGAGATTTGCTTCCATGTCCTCCTTGGGGCATTCTGTATCTGAGTGAACCAAACTCAGAGCTGCTGCAAGAGGTGCATCTTCACTGACTTCAGAGAAATGCTGGTGCTGCTTTTGGTGTGTGGTCTCACTCCCATTATAGGCCAATGATAGGACTCTCACACAGCAGAGTAACAGCAGGTCTCAGCTCAGCTCAAAGGTTTCTGTGTGGATTTTTTGTGTTAAACTATTCATTTGGCTTTTATGTGATGGGTAGATTTTTGTGCAGTTTAGATTTTCTTTAGTGATTTTGTAGGACCACTAGATAAATGAAAGGATATCTGAGGCATGGTGGTTTATGATGGTCATTTCTAGAAATTCTGCATCTGTGGGTAATGCAGTAAAGTTTACTTAATTGCAAATCTAATTTGTTGCCAAACATTTGTGTGCATATAAATTATTTGGATCATACTTTCCTAGTCAAATCACTCTTCTATTAAATACCAACTGTACAGTGTCAAACTCTGATAATTAGCATGTTGCAAACATGCAATTAAGACAAATCAATTTGAAACACATAAGAAAAATGAAAGCATAATTCAATTCCAGCTATTGTCAAGTCTCTTCAAGAATTATTATGCAGTTGGCCTCCTCCTGTGCAGTTCTATGTTTTAGCAGAGCGTGCACTGTTTCGCACTGCATGCAAAGTAACTAAAAAAGAAATGAGTCTTTAAAAAGGAATGCTCCAGCTTAAACAAGCTGGTGGGGGCTACTTTGGCAAAACCAACTGGTGACACTATGTTTATACTAATAGACAATACTATCTGACTCACAAATGTTGCAGAAAAAACACCTTTAAAAAACCTATACTGAAAGTGTCCTGTTATTATCTATAATAGAAAACTTCTTCCTCATAGAATAAGCTTTTCATTTTTCTTTGTAGTCTGGTTTTAACCTGAGCTCTCCTGCTTAACATCTTGCCTGTGTTTTTCCTTTGGTTGACTCTTGCTCCTTCAGAGAACTCAGTAGGGACCTGGTTTTCCTTCTGTGTTCTGCCAGATTTCATTAGGGTGTTATAGACTGTTAATAAAGCAGAATTTTTTGCCTACCTCATAGAACAGAATAACATTGTCTTTAATAAAAAGTAAATGTACTAGGAAGCTATCCCTATCTGCTTTATGTCTCCTCCTCTACTTCTAAAGCAACACGACAAGGGGCAGAGTACTAGACAAGACATTGTTTCTAGAACTAGTTTTTCAAGTGAATGAAGCATTCCTCAAAGGCACTGTATGTACAACATGAAAGTAATCCCTACGCTCACAGAGAGACCATTCAAGATTCCTGTACAAAATTACTAACCTAATAACATGACCTGATTCAGATATAAGGCAGATTTCTCCCCATTTTTTGAAAGGTATCAAAACTTTTACAGGAATATTCATGGATAGGAATTTTCCTGCTGCATTCTGCAGTTCTCAGTTTCTCTGCTTAAACTGGTATCTTTCTGAAAAAATTGTGGGCTTGGTTTAATACCACTAACTACACTCTAGGTTCTGCAGAGCATCTATGCTGTTGACAACACAGTGAGTGACATCTTGGTGAGAGGCAAGTTTGATATTTTCAGTACTCATCAAAATGAAAATCAGTGCATAGTTCAATTTGGAAGTTTCACTTGGGTTTTGCTGTGTCTTTACATGTTCACAAATCTTACTGAAGTTGAAATTTTTCCTGAAAAGAAATTAAGCAAGAATTTTATGGCTTGCCATCATGTTTATAGTACATTCTATTTATAATTAATCATCTCTTCTTCTGAAGAAGATACATTCTGAAAAAGCATTAGTGAAAACTGTGATACCATTTTTAGGCTGGAACTTAACTGTTTCTAATAGTTAGTTCAGTGCAGTATTCAGTCATGGGATTTTTACTGGATTCAGTTTGCAACAGGTATCAAGAGCAGTGTCTGTGTTCAAGAAGAAGTGATGGCTTTTCAGTTAGAAGCTAAACCATCCCAGATCACATTCCTCATTTAAAGTTCAGTAACTGAGATAAAATCAGGAGACCTGCTGTGTACGTGAGTTAAAGATATTTGTACAAAACAGCCATCGAATAATGACCTAGGATGCAATCAGAAAGAATGAGTCTACTAAGTTTTGTTCTGTTATTATGGACTTTAATAATTTTGTATAGAAAAAAATAGCAATGATATTTCTCAAAGGTTGAGAAATGGGAGCTGGAAATTTAATGGCAGGTAAAATTACTTAAGGATTTATTTGAAGGACAAGTGATATATGAACCCAAATACCTGAATTGTGTAGCCTAGACTTTATAAAACGTTGCTTTTCATCCCAGACTTCCTGCGTAAGGAAATTTTTTTAAATGCTTTAGGTACCAAAAGTGTTGCATAAGCGAAAAGGTCTTCCTTTGTACAGTGGCCTCTGCTTCTGTGGAAAAAGGTGCTAATTTTATATATTGAACATCCAAATCAAAACTGAAGTAATGTTTAGTTGTTCTGAGGAGCAATGGGATACTGAGGTAGGGATCCACTGTCTTCTGTTTCTCTAGTTTCAAGATGCAGTGATTTCTAGATAGCTACAATTCATTTAATAAATGGGAAAAAGCAAATGTATATAATCAAAACAATTTATTTTAAAGTGAAAACAGAAGTAAAACTTTATCAAGTGCACTCAAAAGGGACAGGGCAAATTTACTGGATTCTGTGAGCTGTAATTATTGAAATTGATTTACTTCACTTCACATCAAGAAAAATTGCTTATCATTGATTTGAATTCAGTCTCTGACCTCACAATGTCAAAGGACTAAAGATGGATTTGGTTAGATTTACTTCTGCCACCAGAGGCGTGTAAAGAACAGAATAAGGGAGTATTGAATGTATATTAAAATATTTACATTAAAAATTTCCATAAATCTGCATTTAACCATGACTAGTCAAGAAACAGACTATGTTGTAAAGGGCTGGTGTTCAGATGCACCATGCTGAACTTTGTGCACTAGATCCTCCAAGACAGAGGGGTGTGTGCATACCCTCCAAATCCTAGAACACTGTACAGTACAAGCATGTACTATCTATATAAGGTTGAAGATTTTTTGGTTTGTATGTCTTGGATTCCTTTTTCTGTCAAACGACAGTACTTATTTTAGTCATTATCAGATTTCTAAGCAGTTCAGAGATAAGAATAATTTTTCCCTAACTGAGAAATGTGTAGGTTTATAGGCTCTGTTTTGTGTCATGACACATTGAAAAATCATTTGAATTTTCTAATGAATATGAATATTAAAAGATAGATTATTTCAGGAAGATATGTCACTATTGTTGACAACATCTATTACCTTCTTTGTGCCAATGCATTTGTAAGTTTAATACTGGGTGACCTTGAAACTTGCAGGCTAAAGAATACAACCTGCAATAGAAAAGAATTGACTCTAGCACGCACTGGTTGTCACCAAAGTAAACAGTATTTAATTGCTTGAAATACTTCAAAAAGAATAAAAATAATATTAATTTTTCCCCATGATTGACAAGACAGACGTTAGACTACAGAGGTTCTCCCTTTCCTTCTCCTTATGTCCTTCTTTGGTTTTGGGACAGTTCTCTGTCCACTGAAGTAAGTGCTACTTTCCAGAAATCACAACACACTGAATAATTCGTCAGTTGAGGCACAGCCTGCTGATTTGTAATGCTGTCTGTTCATTCTCATTTCAAATGACTGTTAAAACAGAGCACTGAACACCCACATCTCTGCTGTATTCCTTCAGCAATGCTTAACAAACTGGTTCCCCAGAATTCGCTGTTCCCCTCACTGAGGGGTTGCTGCTCCAGTGTGCACTAAGTCAGTCCTGTGCCATTGCAATAGCAACATTCACCTCAGCAAAGTCTGTTTATAACTGAGAGTATTATAGTATCAAATCACAACTAGCCAACTCTGCTTGTAAAAGTTGTCATCATTTTTTTCTACAACAGAGAACAACACAGAGCAAGGCTCTGCATATGAATGTGCATATGTACATGATATTGCACTTGTCTCCATTTAAAAATGAGTTTGATGGGGGAGGAATATCTCCTCCCAATGGTATTTTTGCTCTCTTAGAAACTGTATCTAAACTACCAAGCCAAAATCCTCAATAATTATACAAATGAAGCCTATCAAATACTGTACTTTCCCGTAATGTGTATGCCTAAAAGAAGAATGAGTGATGATGATTTCATTGTGTCAGTAGATGTAATGGTACACCTAGACCTTAAAATCTAATTCTAGAAGGAGATGGTAACAGTAACTGTAATCAGTGTACTGCTATATAAAAATGCATATTTGAGTTATGAGAACTTTGAACTAATTCCTGTGTGTGTAAGTGTAGGTACAATTTGTAGCCCATAGTTGTTTTTTTCTATCACCCAGAGCATGTGTCTGGATGTAGATTCCATATTGTGCCACACATTAACCACCGTCTCTTAAAGCTCATGGGGCTGGGGAAGGGGAAAGCAGGCTTAATATGCGGTAAGATTTAGCCTCTGCAAAAATGCTGGATTCTACTAGACAGTGTAATTAATGAAAGGATTTAGGAGAAAGAGCCTATGGAGCTCTTTAAAGAACAAAAAGGGGACATTTATCTGCATTATGTCCCATGCTGCAGTTCACATTTTCAGCTGGCTCAGTGTCAATAGTAGCTTATGATTCTGTTAGCTTTACACAGAGAGAAAGCATACCTAGATGATAGATGTCACTTGTGGATTTTTCTTTGCCTTTTTTTCCCATGCATTCAGTCTGCAGTGTATTAGCAGGTTATTCTCCTGTAATATTGCAAGATGTCTGGCAAATGTACCAAGGTAGTTGCTAAATAGGTTTGTAGTTTAGTATTCTTATGGCTTCTGCTTATGGCATTGAATTGAAGTGAACAAGTGGATGGTATGAACTCTATGAAAGAAAAAAGTTGCATGATTTTAATGACTGAGGGACAGTGGACTATGTAAGCCTGGTAACTCCGAGAATAGCAGATCATACTCTCCTGTCATGGAATGGTGTAATTTCAAGAAATGGGTTTTAAAGGGGAGAGATTTGGTATTTTGTGCTTCAGCGGGTTGGTCTTTCCTACAGATACTAAGGAGATCAGCTTCATAAACGTTTGATACAAGTGGACTTTTCTCTGTTCACCTTTCCACGTAAAGCTTCTCTGCCAGAGTTTTTCTTGAGCAGAGAAACCTGAAATTAAATTACACCAATGCACACACGCCAGTCATGTTTCAGTTATAGACAGAAAACTTGTGAAAGATCAGACAGAGAAGAGTTCGTGTAATGTAAGTGCTGCACCAAGCAACATAACAGTGTTTTGCTTCACCCAGTCTAGGCCTGCTTAGTCTCTTGGGCTGATAGAATTATGGAACCTTCAGCTGCTGATCATCATAGCAACAAGAATGTTTGTAGAACAGTGGCATGAAAGAGGAGTGCTTGGAAAATAGCTCCAGACTTAAGTTCTAGTTCTGATTATATGTTCTTCAGTGTGATTTTTAACAGTTTCTCTTTTCATGTATTTCAGCACAATTGTGAGAATACTCTAGTTGCAAGGAGTTCTGCAAAGGATTAAACAAAAATTAAAATCTTCACTGTATCTTAGGGGCTTCCTTCAAAGTACAAATCACTTTTTGTCCTTTTGTAGGTATGCCTGTTACATTCCTTGTCTGGATTCTGGGGACTTGAACTTATTCCTGTAAGTAATTTGTGCTGTCTACTGAATCTGCTTCTCATGGAGTGAGCTGATCAACTTAAGGTAGGCCTTTGTATATAATTTTGGTTTTGTCTTTATGTACACAATCTGTAAAGAACACAGCTGGGCAACTACTGTGTACTTTGCCAGCATGCACTAAGAATGTTGGAACCTCTCTTCAGTTTTGATGTTGTTTCTCAGATTTTAGCTTCTCGCAGCAATGACTGGCTACATATGGAGATATAGCAGTCTGTTTTGTAATGCTGACTTGAAATTGTAACTGTAATACAGACCACACACAGTTTCCCAGAAGAAAAATAAATAAAACATCTTTCTTCCTTTCCAGGCACTATTAAAAAAAAAATCAGTGTAACTCTCTGTAAAGTTATAAGATCCATTAAAGCAGCTTTGTTTGAAATAGCAAGAGTGTATCTTCATTAGTTCTGCTGTATTTTGTTCTCAGGTATGACTTTGTTTTCCATCTGAGAGGAGTCCTAAACTTAAACATAAGTTTATTATGGTTTGTTAGCATTTGATGTGTTTATATTCATATCACAGAACTCAAAACTTGATTGTGATGTATATCTACTGAGTAGCTGCAGAAATCTGCTTCAAGTCCAAGTGTTTGTTTAAGCTCAGTGAGCTGGAAGCCTCTTTTTCCCCTACATCTTTTTCCTTGTTGTTATTTTGCTCCATATTCAAGTACCAAGTCTGAGACAACACTATGGAGAGCATCCAGAGAAATTTGGAAGAGCAGCTTTTCCCGCTCTGGAGCTCTGACCCCAGCTGTGGTTTGTGGACTGCTGTTTTGCCTTTATTGGCCCTTTTGATACCACCTTAAGGTGAGAACAAACACAGGAGCAGCAGGCTGCTATGACAGTGGGTTTTGAGGTGCTTTTTCATCATGGATATGGAGCCTGAAGCCATGGCACAAAACACAAACACACTCGAAGTGTCCTCACCTCCATTTCTTCAAACCCACATAGATTTTTACATCCTAAGTAGCCATGTCAGCAGGAGGTGGTCTCTGTTCAGTGTCTTAATGAAAATATTAACATGATTTATAATCCATTTTAGCAGTCACTGCACAGGGCTGGAGTGTGTCTGTAACAGAGGGAACTTAACAATGAAACAGATTTTCCTCTTAGGAAACCATGTTCAAGTAGACTATGCAATGGTTTTTCTGATTCGTCACCTTGAATAATACTTTCAAAACCGTGCTTTTAAAAGTATCGTTAACATTAATGCCTTCTGAAAACTGTATGGGGCATGGGAGCTGACAAAAGAAGCAAGGAACCTCACTGATGTGTCTTTTCCCCAAAATGTAAGTTAAGTTTTGTGTGTCATTAATTGTCTTACCATGAGCTGTGAGTGACTGTGGGATGGTGGACAGCATTTCTAGGTGAGCATTTTAGGTACCACTGTAAATTTTGACATTGTCTGATGTATAGAGCAACATATAGACTCTGATGATAAAGGTGTATTAATCCTCTTAAAAGTGGTTGAAGCTCGGATGACTTCCTATTTAACTTGCTTGGACCTTGAGAATGGTAAAATCTTACAAATTCCTGGAGTTCAGGAATCAGTTCAACCAGTCTGTCATGCTAGAAACTGGTTTACTTATGTATTGAGCCTTCCCTGAGCCCTTTCCAACATGTGTCGTAGGAAAGGAGCTGAACTGTCACCTGGTGTGTGTATACCTCAAATGAATGCATAATCTCAGTTCAGGGTGAGGGAACTTTAACATTTTCTGATTGTATTTTCATACTAACATTGCTTTCCCCCTCTTTTTTAATGATAGTCCCTAGTTTCTAATGTACGCACCGCATAGATTCGCAGGTATGTTTGTGGATTTACTTTAGTTTCCATGCTGAATTAGATTGAATCTTCCTGGACTGTAGCCAAAAGACACCTGCAAAGATTTTACTATCTGATCTGCTTAGTCCCTCTGTTGTTGTGACAGTTTGTCTCCTATGGTATCCAGATTTTTTCACTTGTGATGATAAAGAGCTTCAGCTCCAGCTCAGCTTCCAGCTGGTTCCTCTTGTCAGGTTCATAACATAGGCAATGCACTTAACCCAGCTATTCAACTATTATATTTGAAAACAGTTTTGCTGAATGAAATAACAGCAATGCTTCAACCCTCAATTAGGCCACTATGTTGTAATGTTTCTGCTAATCATGCTGGTTCCTGGCAGGCTCTCTTGGGCCAACCTCACTGTGTCTTTTATCTTTTATATTAAATCTAGGACATAGTGTGGTGTCGAGGACAGCTCATTATAGTTGGGCTTTGTCAGGTTTAAGATGTCTCTGTCTTGGTGGTTACAGAGAAATGTGACCAGGCAGAAGCATGTGGAGTTTGGTAGCAATCCCCATAGTTAAATAAGGCAGACAGCAGCTGCTGGTCTAGGGTTTTGTGTCATGGCTGATGCGTTTTTTCAGCATCTGCTATCGAGTCTGACTTAATCATTGGACCATATCATGTGTTTGAAATGGTAAACTGGAGCTTTCAGCAACCTGATCCATGTAAACGATAAAGTTCATGCCTGGGTTTTGTTGTGAAACTTGCCCCTTTATTGTCTGGCTTTTTTCTTGGATGTTACTAACTGGAAAAATTGTTTCTGTCAGCAATGATCTTGGCATTTATGAGATGTACGGATAGGGCCTCAGTGTAATGGGAGATGCTGTTTATTATTGTACAGAGTCTGATATTCTGCTAAGTTCTTCTTGAGCAGATTAGTTGTATCTGTGTTCATTTTCTCAAAGGGAATGGGATGATATGTGGGATTAGAAGGATTCAGGGAAATTTCCTAAACCAGCCATTGTCAACTGATGCTGTACAGGGAAAAACTCTATATATTCTTGTAAAATGCTACACTGTTGAAATAACAGGGGCTTGTTTAATCTCCTGGCCTTGGCAATGTAAATGTTGTAGTATTTCACATGTTCTTGTGACTTCTGGGATTTGAGAAGAACTGACTTTTGGATCCTTTTTTGACTGTCAGCCAGAAGCCAAAGCTAAGGACTTGCCCATTCATCTTTACTGTTCTGAAATTTCTCCTGGAAGGTCCTAGCAGATTGATACTCTGTGATAGGACTTCCTTTTCTTCCTTCTACCTGAGACCTTATCTCTACTATCAACAGGTTTAAAATCTTGTCACTGGCTTCTCAACCTGTTAGCCCTGGGGAGGTTTTTCCTCTTGTATTTATCCACAGAATTCATTATTCCACAGGATTCATGTCACATGGGATCAGAGGAAAATATTGCATTGGGAGGGACCTCTGAAAGTTTCTAGTCATGAAACCACTCTGCAAATAATGATGCTAAATATACAACCCAGAGAAGGACATGTGGGCACCCCTTATGGTAACAGTAAATGCTAGAGGCAAAATAAAATAACCCCTGTGTGTATGCATACACATCTGCATGTGTAATCATCTAAACTTCTCCTCTCCAAGGTAAGAAATTTTGATGATCAAACAGGTTTTCCTTTACCCACGTCTTTGCTGCTTGCACAGCACTGATTATAATTAGTCCCTTATGCAAATGGCTTATGAAGCCTTGGGAAGAGGAGGGTCTTGGAAAGGGGAAGGAAGTTGCTGAGAGAAAATATCAGGAGATAAAGAGAGGTGTTCAGATACTTGGACATAACAGATATTTATGCTGCTGGCTGAACTTACAGACCTACTCTGTCACGTGTATCCCTTCATTTGTGCATATGCCTGCATCTGTCACAGACACACACATTTCATTCAGACTACAGATGCTCAGAGCTTCCCCTACCAAAACCCCCCCATATTTTCTCCCCCGTTAAAGACAAACAAACCAACCCAACACAGACTCAAAGACAAATGCAGATTGGTAGGGATCTCTGAAAGTCTCTGCTGAACCCCCTGCTCAAAGCAGGGCTACCTTGAAAGCTCAATCAAGGGGCACGGGACCTCTTCCCATGAAGGCTTGAGGGTCTCCAGAGATGGATTTTCTGCAGCCTCTGTTGTGGCAGCCTGACTCAGGGCTTATCCACCCTCTTTGGGAATGTTTCCTAATACCCAGACAACTCTGCCCTTGCTCCAACTTGTTGGCTCCTGTCCTTTTCCTGGATGCACCTCTGAGAAGAGTCTGTCTTCTCTGTGGTTCCTGGGGGTATTTGAAGAGGAAAAATTCCACCCTCCTAGCCTGCTCCTTTTGATGCTCCACCACCCTTGTGGCCCTGCTCTGGCTTTTCTCCAGGCTGTCAATATTACTCTTGTTCCAGGGGGTCCCCAATCTGGATGTGTGGTGTTCCAGATGAAGCCTCAGGAGATACTGAGCAGAGGGCAACAGTCCCTTCCCTGTTCTTGGCAGCCACACTCTTGCTCAGGATGTTTGGCCTCTGGCACTGCAGGGATACACTCCTGACTCGTGTTCTCCTTCTCACTGGCTGGGACCCAGCCCCTTCCCTGCAGGGCTGCCCTGGCCTGCCAACCCCAGCCAGTGCCTTGAGCTTCCTGGGCTTCCCTCCAGCTGTCAGGGACCTTCTGAATGACAGGGAGGGACCTTTGTCAGAAGTCCCTCTGAAGGGCTGGGACCTTCCATCATGTTATCAGCTCCCTCCAAGTTGGTGTCACCTGAGAACCTCCTTAGGGTAGGTTCTTTTGTGCTATTGATCAGGTTGTTGCTGCAGATATTAAGCCATGCCAGCCCCAAAAGTGACTACTCATGAAGAGCACCACTTCTATTTACCAGTCAGTAGGACTTTGAGCTGTTGGCCAATAATCTTTGAGCCCAATGGTCCAGACAGCTTTTCTGCAACCTTGGGCTCTTCCCTGGCTGTCATTAGCCAATGGAATTTCCAGCAGTGTTTCCTCTAATATCTTTAGAGGGTATCACCTTTTTCTCTGTAGTGTTTAGATTTAGTTCTATATTAACATAGGATTTCTGGGAGGAACTTTCTGTTACACTGGATTCTACTTAGATCAGAAGCCTGATTATGGGATCCTCTTGCTAATAAGATGATTATGATAAATTGTTCTCCTTTACTCTGAACCCACTCTTGCAATTCTGATGGTAGGTCAAAGCAAATAAAAATGTTTATTTAGGGAACTCAAAATAGCACAATTGTAAAGCTTGAAAAGATGACTAAACAGAAAAGAGATGAAAATTATGCCTCTATTTGACTCACATTAGCACCCCAATTTCCTTTTACAGCACAGAGCTATTTATTAAATCCATTTGGACTTATTTATTTCTTAATCATAATCTAAGATCAGTTTTTACCATTCTGCTAGGTTATGTTCCCTAGTTTTGGAAATCCATATATCCTTTTGGCCTAGCCAGATACAGCTACCTGTCTACAGGTAAACAGGATCAGTTTACTGTTATACTAGCTCAAGGCTAAACCCTCATGCAGGAGTGAGGTATAATGCATGAAGTATAATACCTTGTGCTGTTTCCCTGACTGCAGGTCTAGTCATGAATTCATGAAGGTCTCTGAGCGCAGATTCATTTTATGAGAACCTGGTTGAGCAGGATCCAGTTGTTTCTGAGGAGCAGCTGCCACTGTGTACCTGACCTTTGTGTAATGCCTCACTCCATTCTGACCCTGCTGTCTTCTGTGTGGGAGAAGCTGGCTGGGCAAGTGTCAATGAACCTTTAGTGGAAACTTTACTTTTCCTGTATAGATTCTGAGGTGTCCCCTGCCACAGTACTCCTGTTGGTACTTTGCAGTTTGAGAGGCTTTGAATGATGAGTTTGCCCAGTGACAGCTCTCAGTACAGTCCATTGTGTGTATACATAATTTTGTACAGAGCATTTCAACTGAGGAAAATTTTTTCATCTCTGGAACTGTTGCAGAGTTCTACTTTGTTGTTGTTTGTTTGACCTGTTTTAAAAGGAAAATCTGCAGGGAGAACCTTGCTTGATGACTAATTATTTGTTTGCTAATAATCTTTTAATTTTCTTTCATCAGTTAATTCCCTCATGGTTAAAATTTCAAAGCTTCATCTACTAGGATCTTCTAGAAACCCCACTCTCTCTTAATTACCGTTTATCTTCAAATCCCCACAAAACAGCTGTAAACATAACTTCTATTGAATGTCCTGGTGTTTGGGGGCTTTTTTTGAGTTAAGGTGAATGTATTGACAGTTACTCCTAGTTCTACTTGTGTTTTGAAAAGTTAGCTTCAGATCTTACATGAAATTTACTCTCACAGTTAACTGCAGAGACGAAATAACCTACTGTAACTTCAGTAGGATATGATTTAAGGTCTTTTGAGGCCAAAGTAGTAACAATTTCCCTTGCACGCTTCTTAGAATCATGAATAAAGTTGCTTATTTCTGAATAGATCTGATGTTTTATTGGGAGTAGAACCTTTCATGCTGGTGTGACTTTGCTAATAATGTGATGTTCTCTCTGTCTTTTTCTCATTTATATCTTTATTAAATAGCCTATGAAATTACTTAATTACACACCGTGAATTCCAGTAGTTGCATATCATGCATGGTCACCACTTGTAGGCAATGCTTTTCTCTAGGGAAGTCTAAAGATGCTTTCAAAGAAACCCAGCCAAAACCAGGACTTTTTTTGTGTCCTAGGTTAGTTTAGGTTGATGTTGCTGTCTCAAGCAAACATAGCCAACTGCACATTCATATTGTAGAAAGCTTTCTTAGTACCAGTTTATTACTGTGTATGAACTTAATTTTCTGCAAACAATCACTGTCTCATCATTCCTATACTGATCTATAAAGAGTTGAGAGTAATGTATCTCTTTTTGGAGTTTAGGTATTAATACAGGCGATTCTGTCAGAATTAATAAAGAGTGACCTGGCTAAGTCCAGGAGATTCAGAAAAACCAGCTCTCCTTCATAGTAAGTGTTAATTTCATTTTAATCTGATTTGGTTTTATCACTTTTTTGGTTTTGTTCTGATTTAAAATTTTTTAGAAATAAACCACAAGACAGCTCCCTCCAAGCAAGGTTTTGCTACTACTACTTTCTTAGCAATTTTTAAAAAATATAAGCTTTTATACCTTACCCATCACCATAGTTTCTCTGAATGCTTTCCAGAGGATGCAAAGTGATGTGCATAACATCTGACACATGCAGTTTGTTGTCTTTCTGATTGTCTTCCCAGAAGGAAAATTGTAAGTGCAGTAGTGTCTTTACTTTTGAAGGAGTTTGGGGATAGGAGCCAAGTTTGTTTAACCTTTGATTGAAAACCCTGCTACCTTTCTGACCCTTCAGCAATTCTTCCTGAACTAGGGAGCTGGTGGCTGCTATCTTTTGCCGTTAATCCTAGCAGTGGGCACAAAACAATAGCATTTCAGCATTTATTTGTGTTTCTTTAAGGAGCCTTAAATGACAACTGACTTCTCTGCTAATGGAGGAGCAGTAAATGAAACAGTGAGATGACAAGAATGCAGCTTTCTCATATTAAATAGTTCACCTTAAGGTACCTACTGTTTCTACGAACTCATAGTTTCTACTATATTTATAGTCACATTGTATGACTGATGCAACACCTGACTTGTTTCCATTGTATGTGCAAGGTACAGTCCCAGGGCAGGTACACCATAGCTCAGGTGAGCCACTGGCAGGACAAACCTCATATGCAGACATGTTTCACTTGCATTGCTCACACTTTTTGGTAGCAAAGATAGTTTAACTTACCAGTATGGAACCCATGCATTCAAAATATTTTCTTGTCATTCTAAGATTAAGTCATTGTTTTCAGTGATGGTCTGTCTAGATGCAAGGAGCTGTATATTTTAGCATGATGAATACTCAGCTGTACCTGTTCTGGCATGGCAATGGCATTTCTTGTTGATGATAATAACTTCTCTCTCCCTTCCCACAAAAAACTGACCAATAGCTTGGACTCTTACCTTTCAGAAAGGTAGGAACAAAAATAAGTCCCAGACAAAGCAAAGGTTAGCAAGTCATTTCTTACTCTGTTTTTAGATTTTCTTTGGTGTTTATGTACATACTAACTTTCAAACCTGTTAATATTCTTACACAGAGCTTGAATCCTTTTGTCTTTCTCAGTTTTACTTTTTTACTCTAAGCCTCTGGTATTCGTTACTCTATTGTTTGGTGCAGAGCCAGGCTTCAGAGTCCAAGAAGACCATTTTGCAAACTATTAAAGTAAGAATTAATCTAACTTTTGTAAAACTGCATGCATTTCTCTGCTTTTCATTTTGTTTCCAAATTCAGCCTTGCAAATGGAGCATTGGGACTGTAATTGCTGAGATTTCTTCCCCCGCACCTGCACCAAAGGTCGAAGATGAATCATTGTCTTTCCTGGATTAGCTTGGGGCCTGGCAAGCCTAGTGATTCAAAGAGAAGCCTTCACAGACATTATCAGTATTTTTTAAGCACTACTGACACAGGTCTGGGTTGTTTTCTGGAAGGCTGAGCTGCTTAACTGGTCTCTGAATTATGACAGCTGACCAGGAGTTATGACCTAACTAGAACTACTGATCATGGAGTGGAGTCTGGCAGTGAAAAGGAGAGGAGGAGGGAAGATGAAATCTATGAACAAGAAGAGGTTGTACTTTCTATAAGTGGAGATGCAGAGAGATGCTGCATGGGAATCAGGGATTAGAGACCATATAGGAAGCATTGAGTTTTAAAGGCAGGGGAAAGGACACATTTATGGAGAGCAAGGGAGTGGTCATAGGATGGCAGTATTAGTCAGAAAAGAGAAGAAGAAATAGTTTGCACAATAAGGAGGAAAACAGAGAGAACAGTCTCAGATATAGGTCACATGTCATGTTGAACTGTGGGAATAGGTTAAATGCCCAATCTGACTTCCAATTTTTAATTTATTAGAGAAAACATATTACAATTAATTCCTGCTATAAGCATGAAAATGTTCTTGTAGTTGTAGCAGTGTGTGTATGGATCTGGGTTCATTTTGTTTTTGTTTAATCTCACCAATATTCTAGGAAGGGTATTCTGGTGTCATACTTCTTACATATGAAAGTCCCTGCAGTCTTCAAAGGTGTCTTCTATCATGAGATGCTTTGGAAGACTTGAGGGACTGAGTAGATCATAAATGTTTACCTGAATTAATGGATTATGTCTTTCTTTTTAAAGAATAAGAGAGCAGTTTGGGCCCCAGCACATCCTCAGTGGACTTATTTTACATACACTCTATTGTGAAAGGTCCTAATTTATTCATCTAATGATTGAATTTTATATCCTTTCTATTAAAGCTATTCTGCAAGTGATGCAGTCCACTGGATTATGGGATTGAGAGTGCTGAATAGAATTTGTTACAACATACTGTCAGAAAGGAAGAATTTCTTAAATTAAAGCTGATAATCAGATAAACTCCAACAAAATTCTCCTAGGTGTCTCCTTTTAGTACTGTATGCTTATCACTTACCTAGCTCTACACATGTAGAGCTCTTCTCAAAACAGGTATTTTTTTCTTTAAGGGTTTCATCTGACACTGATTTGTACCCAGTAATACCTTACTGACAGTTGATATCATACAGAAGGTTGACAGACTGCGTTTTAAATTAAGAGGAGAACAAGAAGAGATTGCAGAAAAGAAAGAAGAACTATTAGGAAAAAAAAGAAAGGCAAAAAGTAGAAGTTAAGATCACACAGTCATTTGGGATTTCAGTCACCTTGAGTTACAAAATGTTCTTTTATTCATACTCTTTTAATTGGAGTGTTAAACAGTTTAACAAGAACAGTTCACGCGTAAGTCTTTTTCAAGAAATGAATTTTGAAAGGCCATGTAATGGCAGAACTTGTAGTGAGAATGCAAAAGAAACTTTATATGGGACTAGGCAAAGTATTGTGATACACATAAGTTGCCTTCTAACTGTTGAGGCAGTGGATTTCCCTTTTTTTTTTTTTTTTCCTTTTAAACATCTTGTATTATGAATCCTTCTTAGACATCACCATTCAGCTTGCTTTGTGCAATTTCAGACTTTGGTTCCTGGATCCATCTGTGCTGGTTTCCTACCATCAAAAAATGTTTCTAGATTGGTTAGTTCATTTCTGGTATTTGTATTTGTATCCTAATGGATATGAGTATGCAACTCATGTACATTACTGTCACTTAGCATTGAAAGGACTTAACATATCAGCCCTGAGGCTAGGAATTCTTCTATATGACAGCAGTTGTGGGAATCACTGCTCGTTTTGTCACTGTGCTAGATGCCAGCAATCCTAACATAATCCACCTGGGTGGTTTTTAAAGGAATGCTGTTTCTTGTATGTCAATACAATTTACAAGTTAAATCTGTATTTCAAACAAACAAAATTAAATCTTGTGCATATTATATACACCTCTTTAATACTTTATCCTTCCTTTCTGGATTCTGGTTTCATGTTTATGAATTGCAGGTCTTCCTGATGCCTCCACAGACAGATCTCTACCTGAAAAGCTCTGTTCTCCATCTGTCTCTTGTGTTTTCACAGTTGGCATACTTGGATCATTGCTTGCTTCTTATTTGCTTAATTATTTGAGGTTCTGAAATATTTCTGATTGTTTATCTTAGGGGACTTGATGCCAACCCATTTTATAATGTCACTGCAGGAAAGCTTTTGCAAAGGGAAGGCCTTGTGTTTCCCTTGGTGAATGAGCTCTGATTTCTGTAGCCAAGGAAGTTCTGCAGTTGAAGACTTTATTGAGTGTCCTATTCCCAACCCAATTAGCTCTACCTTATGTTTAGATGGTTCCAGCTGCCTCTGGATCATGACACCTAAATATACATGCTGTTTTACCTAAAAACCCCAAACACAAAGCAACCCTGCAAAAGTTTATCTGACCACACCAGAGAACTCTGTTCAGAACATGGTTTGACACAGGCAAATTAATCCCTGGTGTAATCTCACTGTCTTGGAGTTGCAACAGAAGTTAATTTAGGTACATTTTGCTTCCTATAAAAATCAATATGAGGAGAGAAAAGAGGCCACAAAGAGCTTCACAATAGTTATGTTCAAAAAAAGATCTACACAACTAAGGGAGTGGGGAGATGAGGGAATGGGCTATTAGGTAAGAATATTAACTCTGCATCTATTCTTTGCACTGGGATTATTTTACAAGTATGGCCTTCAAAAATCTGATTCCTATGAACATCTTTATAATTTTCCTTTCTTCTGGCCAAAACACAGGGTCTTTGACCATCTGTAATTTTACGCTACCAGGTACAGTTAACATTTAAAAATACCTACTTTAATGCTGACTGGTGTGTATTCTCAGCTACTATGCTTTTAGCAAGAACAAGATATCTAAGTACAAAACATATAAAGCATTTTACAAGAGCTTGGGTTAATGGACGTGATTCCATTGAGGACCTTTTTTTTTGTTTTCTTAAATAATACTTTATAAGTGCGGCTTCTACTACTTCGAGTGATCAAATGTAGAGTTTTATTTTCTTAAGATGCCAACCCTGGTACTAGTGAAGAAAGGAAGTTAAATAAGGCAAAAAAAATTTCCCTGTGTTTTCATGAGCTGACTTGCAGTAACTGACAGTCTGGTGGTAAATGAAGGATAATCATCTTGTGAGATGTACAAAGTGACATGCTACTTCAGGTCTTTGACCCTGAGAGGAACTGAATTCATCTGCTTCCAAGAATGTGCAAGAAACTTCTTACTGCCTGATAGTTTCACCTGTTGGCCAGATGCTTTTCATCAGTCCTGAGAGAATCCAGTGGACAGGGGCACAAAAAATAAGAAAGAGAAACAGACCATGGATGAAATAAACTGGCAACATACCAGCACACTCCTGTATTGCTGACGAGTTCCCACCACTGAAATGACCTTCTTACCCGAGTTTCCTACCTTACTTCCTCGAAGAACCTTTGGTGGGTACTGGGGTTGATGGAAGTGAAAAGTCCAGTAAGTGTGTTAGGACATATTTTATGTTGAAACTTGGGCAACTGTTAGGGAATGAATAACACAGGTGTCCATGGAATACAAAGGTAAGGGAAAAGCTGGATGTGGTACGGGGTATGATTGGTTAAAGAGGCCAGGACTGGGAGAGCAAGGATGATACATTCGTTTAGTCTGTCCAGTTTAACTCAGAAGAAAATGCTGTCCATTTTAAATACGCTGTTGAAAAGAAATACTCGTTAGATGAACAATAATCAAAATTAGAGATATGTTTACCAGTAATATGTAAAGACAGACTGTTAAGAAGAGCTTATTTGGACAAAATATTCTAAAATTTTTTCAATTTGTTTGTGGATTCCACAGCTTCCAAGCAAGCTAGCTCACTTTTTCAGCAAAAACAGAGCAACCATTGTAAGTATATAGCTGTAATATGACATAAAAGTCATGCCATTTAAAAATGAGAACAGTTTTTAATGATGAAATGAGAAAGGATTGTGGGGTGGAAGGTCAGGGTGGAAAGATCAATCTCCTGAATGTTTATATCTTGTCCTTAATGCAGTTGTGAGATGCCCAGATCTCTTTTCTTGATGCAAAGCAGTAGCTGTTTTGCAAATCAAATACTGAATAATAGTTTGTCCTTTCTGCTAAGAGTAGAATAGGTCATTATTACTAAACCTTGACTTTAATATAACTTTTTTGTCCTAGTATAAGTTTCATCAAATATGTTACATATTCTTGTCCTGGATAAATTGGTGGAGGACTTGAGTTCTGTAACAGTGTTATGAATTGTCTGACTTACTCTGATAAACGTTTTCTTTCCACACACAAGAGTAGCAGAGTGATTTCTATCTGTTTAAGCTAGTCTAAGTTCACATGGCCATGAGAGATGATGGCAATCTTCGGCTTCTCTACCTGTGCTGGTAATAACATCTAGGGTCAAGGAGATCATTTAATCAAAAGCTAATGGAGTTTTTAATAGGTAGGGGTTGGATGTATTTTATTTCCCCCCCTTCAGAGCTGATCTTCAGTCAGATCAGTTCAGTTTTTGAATCCAGATGGTAGCATGCCCAAGTTACCATACTGTTGCCAGTGATAGGGAAGCAGTGGGATCATGCACTCAGGGAAAGTAAAGGCTCATCTTTTCAGCAGCACCATTACTGTAGTTCATTTTTAACCAATTTTGATGCTGTACATTAAAATATGCCAAAACAGATATTTTACATTTCTGCCTAATGCAACGTATGGAGGCAGGAGTACCATTATTTTGATATCTGTCATAAACTTTACTGCATATGGACCAGACCTTAGCTGACATTTCATTAATTTGTACAGCTGTTACATATATTGTACATCCATGATGTATGATTAGAAAAAAATCCATTTACTTTATGTATTTCAAGACATTGAAATAAATACACCATATTCTGTACTAAAATGACTATCTGAAGTGACATCAGTACTTTTTGTTCTGTCTGTGAGTATGTAGTGAATTTTTAGAAACTTGGGGTTTTTTTACAGAGAATAAAATATAGTGTGTAGGGAGCTGTAATGACAGTTTCATCAGAAGATTTTGTAATCTTGGGTTTACTTTGCCACCAAAGCCCTAGGAAGGAATTAATTTTGTCTAACTTTCAGTAGTCTCTTTTATTGTTTCCCTGCAGTAAATATGGTTCTCCTTTGTAAATGGGTTTTAGACAGATTTCAACTTCCAAGACATTTGATAAAATATTTACTGGTACATGATTAGAATTATTATAATTATTCTGGACAAAATCCTCCAAACTATTGAAAAAGCAAGACTTGGAGACAATTCACAGAATCACAGAATCAACCAGGTTGGAAAAGACCTCTGAGATCATCGAGTTCAACCCATGACCCAACACGACACGGTCAACTAGACCATGGCACTGAGTGCCACATCCAGTCTTTTCTTAAACACCTCCAGGGACGGTGACTCCACCACCTCCCTTGGCAACCCATACCGATACCTGACCACTCTCTCTGTAAAGAATTTCTTTCTAATGTCTAACCTAAACCTTCCCTGGCACAGCTTAAGACTGTGCCCTCTTGTCCTACTGCTGGTTGCCTGGGAGAAGAGACCAACACCCACCTGCCTACAACCTCCTGTCAGGTAGTTGTAGAGAGTGATGAGGTCTCCCCTGAACCTCCTCTTCTCCAGGCTGAACAACCCCAGTTCCCTCAGCCTCTCCTCATAGGGGCTGTGCTCCAGTCCCTTCACCAGCCTCATTTCCCTTCTTTGGACAGTCTCTAGCACCTCAATATCCTTCCCTAACTGAGGGGCCCAGAACTGGACACAGTACTCCAGGTGTGGCCTAACTAGTGCCGAGTACAGAGGCAAAATCACTGCCCTGGTCCTGCTGACCACACTATTTTTAATAGAGGGTAGGATGCCACTGGCCTTCTTGGCCAGCTGGACACACTGCTGGATCATGTTCAGCTGGCTGTTGACCAGCACCCCCAGATCCTTTTCCATTGGGCTCATTTTCCAGCCACTCTTCCCCAAGCCTGCAGCACTGTGACCCAAGTGCAGGACCTGGCACTTGGCCTTGTTGAACCTCATACCATTGGCCTTACCCATAGATCCAACCTGTCCAGATCCCTCTGAAGAGCCCTCCTACCCTCCAACAGATCAACACTTCCACCCAGTACAGTGAAGGCAACTGTTTTAAATGAGTCTTGATCATCTTATGGAAATTTAAGTGTATAACCAGAAGAGAATGTTTCTGACACAAGAAATTTTTGTTGTAGGTCCCTGGTTATCTGACTTTGTTTTCCCTTGGATCTATCTAAGAGAGAGGTTATCTTCCTCGACAGCAAGGTTATCTTCCTTGAAAGGAGTCTGAATAACTGGTTTCTTTGAGGATTTATATGGTATTACTCTTATGCACCAGGGCTTCCTGATGTTTTTCTGTGGATCAGGAGGGATTTTTCCTGTCCCTTTCTCTTCTTGCCAGTGAGGCACAGTGCTGTTGCAGTTGGTGGCTGTCTCAAGGCTTGTTTGCCTTCTATTGTCCCTCAGTCAGCTAGAATGGGTGCAAATAGAGAGGAACTGAAATCGGAGTATATGGGTGCTCTTTGTGACACTGAATTGTTAAGTACCTGGTTAGTGTGGTTTTGTGTGGACTATCATTGTCTTATTTAGGCTCAGCAGGAAATTTGCTCTGAGAGTGGTATGGCTGTTTATTGTTTGATTTTTGTGGATCTTTTTTTTTGTTTGGGTTGAGTTTTTTAGCTGATTGGTTTGGGTTTTGCAGTGCTCTGTTAATATAAGCCATGAACCTTTTCATGTCTGCTCAAAGTATTATCTAAATAATCCAGTGACATTTCATGGACCCAAATCTTTTCTACTGTCTTCCTTTGGCACATTAAATTTCTGTGAGGTTTTTGCATGTGTGTGTGCGTCTGTGAAATACATGATTTATGATGCTGTGTAGAAAAGACGTTGTGAATAAGATATCTGTAGTACTCTTGTTCGTGATTGTGGGAAGCTAGTCTCAGTGGCCTAACAGGAGATTTTTCTGGCTAAAATTTACCTGCTGTAGACATTGGACTCTACCACCTCTCCTTACACTTGTACAAGAAAAAAAGATGAGCCTCTTCTGCATGGAGTATGGAGATAAAAAGGTATTTCCTTCCATCACCTGCCTTCCTCCCCACCCTTTGTTAGTCCCTCCAACAGGAGTACCGTTTTTCTGAATTTATGAGGGGAAAAAGGGTAGTAATTTAGAGGCAAATATAGGATCACACTTTACCTGCTTCACATCTTTGATTTGTGCAGAGAATTCTTGCAGAAATGAGTACAAAATCATGCTGTTTTAATTGTTGAGCGGGCCTCCATCACAGCCATAAGAATCGGAGGTTATGGGGAAGCCTTGGCCTGAGCTCCCTTCTGGGTTGGGTGTTACCTTGGCATCCTTCACAGCACTTTGAGGAAGGCACAGGGAAAGCAAGCTACATGATGATTTTCCCAAACACCTTCCAGCAGTTTTAACTGTGATAGGGGATAATAAGTGGCTGTTAAAGTCTGAATGCAAAAAAAAAACTCTGGCTGAGATTCGACATCATCTTTCTGAATGAAGGCTAAACAGAGAAATACTAGCTTTGATCTTATAAAAATATGGAGGCTGGAGGCTGGCTTTTAACCAAAGGCATTCAAACTGTATAATTCCCCCAATATTGTGTAGCAGACACTTGTCACTTTATAAAAGTGGTAAGTAATCCTATTATGTGCTATAGTTGAATTTATAAAGGCTGAGTTACGGACCTAATTCAAACCTGTTTATTCAGAAAAGCACAAACTGTATTTTGAAATGAAGTCTGCACGAACTGGAATCTGAATCCATAGAAACAGATACTGCATATTGGAGTGAGCAAAGCTTCTGTTGAATCATGCTGTATCATGTACTGAACATAATGTGTTGTATAAGGAGGTGTGTATTCAGTGGTCACCAGTCAGCTTATAGCCCCATCCGGGGCTTCCTAGAGTAAGAGAACTTTATTTAGGAAGCTTGTCTTTTTTAGATACAAATTACAGCAAGAATATTGGATTAAATTATGGCATAAAATACATTAAAGGTTGAAAAATATTCTAGTACTTTTTAAAATGTCTAAGCCATTCTTGCTCTGTAAACTGCTTTCCAGTGATTGATGGCAGGTGCTATGGGGCTGTTAGGTGATGGAGGCCTTTAATAGAACACCAGACAACTTCATATATACCTGACATTGGAAGGCAGGGCTTCTCAGCAGCTCAGTCTTGCTCTCTGAGGAAAGGGCATAACTAGTATAGTATAGGAAGTATAGATATTAGGAAGTTTCATTTGTTACCTGTGTAATTGTCAGACCTGAGCAAACTTTGAACACAGATGGGGAATCCAGTCCCAATTGCCTAAACAGAGGCAAATGATAGTCTAAAATTTTGTGTGTAGTTAAAAATGTCCTGATAATCAAAGGCATGGAGTGCATACAGTATTCATTTACTTACTCCATCAGTACTCAAAATTGCTTCTGATTTAGGAATTTAAATATGAAATTAAACCACATTTGTTTTGCTAGAATTTATTTTGGGTCATTCTTAGTGCCTTTTTTATTAGTCACACTTTACTTTTTGCTCTGTCTTATATCAAGTTTTCCTGCTTTGTTTTGTGTGGGTTTTTTTTTCTTTGGGTGGACCTTCATGCCTTGTGGCTTTTTAATGTCTTGTTAGGATTACATAGCTGTGTTCTTTTCTTTCAGTTTTCACTTGCTGTCTGCCTTGAAAGCCACCATTATCCATCTCTTTTCTCTCGTGATTCTTTGCCGCACTATGAACAACAGTTTTGACGTAATGTGAACTGAAATGGCAATGATGGACAAAAGATAACTTGCTTCTGTATCCAGAACAAACAGCAGGTAGTGCAAGTCATCCATAGTACTTGAGATCAGCACTTGGCCAAAGATATGCTAAGTCCAAAATGCTGTGCAGTTTTTCCGTTTAAAATATCCCATACTGTTTTAGTTTGTTTCCTAATGCCCCTTTTATTTAGTTATAGGTTTAATTCAAGTTTTTGGCCTTGCACTTAATTTAAAATTAAGTGGATTTGTAAGGAAAGTCATGAACAGTATCATGATGTCAACTGTATTCCACCTGAAGAATGGAACTGGTAGGTGTTGACGTGGAAATAGTGTTAGAGTACATAGAAACTGTTGTGTTTAAACCTGTATCTCTGTCTGCCTTTCCTGTGATACAGACTCAGACATTAACAACAGTGTTAATACTTCACTTACTCCTTAACCTTGTTCATGCCAGTCCAGTGTTCTGACCATGATCAGTTCTTTTTACACATTATAGTTATCCATTGAGGGTCATTCTATTAATAAGCACATTGCCAGTTGGGTTAGATTTTGAGTAAAAACTACTGTGAAGTCTTCTGCTGTGCTTTATAAAGGTGAACAGGTTTCAGTGGTAGAACAACCCCTAAGGTAGAGCCAATTTCTGCATTGTTGTAGCAGAACAGAGCAGTTATTCCTGGGGAGGATACTTTTTGTCTGCTTTCTGCAGACGGTTGAACAGAGGTCAGATTTGTTGGAAGCTGTTTAATTGTACAGGCAGCACTGCTCAGACCATGAAGCACACTTCATGCTGTTCTCTCAGCTGTCTGCTCCTCCTGCAATGATTGGCTCTGCTTCTTTTCAACTGCGAACATCTCGCTACAGGCCTTCCTGTGATCATGCTGCCTTATGGCTCAAGACCAATGTGTGGGCACTAATCACCATCTGGAGAGAGGATGAGATTCAGGGCCAGCTGAACTTGGCTGCAAGTAGCATTTGAAGTGGGGCATGGGAGGCTGTACACCAGGCCACCATTCTTTTATCCTGAAAAGCTTCATTCTACCACTGTTCCCTGGCAGGTGGTGGCTCTACAAGTACCTACAGGATCTGTGGGAGCTGCTGCTACTGGGGCAGAAGCAGCTTGTACTGATCAGGCACTCCAGGCAGGGCAGCCCTTCTTGCTTCAGCCAGTTCCTGAGGGTGCTGTGGAGCAAACCAGTGTGGAGTAGGAACAGCCCCTGCACAAACGAGCAAGATACCATAAGCCAGCAAGGAGCTTTTGCCTCAGTAGGAAGTCTGCTGGGCTACATTCTACCCCCTCAAGAGCCAATGCCCCTGCCGAGTTTGGGATTGTGTTCCCACCTAAAATATACATATCTGTAGACTACAGGTTTCAGGGAATATAATAATGCATGTCAGAGTATCTTAGTGCCTTTGAGTGGAATGGTTAATTTCCCCACTGCTGTTAATTGGAGATGAGGGCCAGTATCACATTCTTGTGATTTCTTTTAATCCTACTTTGCATGCTTCCATAACTTTGAGGGGAAAATAAAGTTGTATCTAGTATCATACCACTGTTTTCCATTTGTTAAAGGCATACTTCTACATCAGAAATAACTTACTGCCCCATGGCTTGTCTTACAATCTGCCTCTGTTTTCCTTTGCTTAACTGGATCCAAGAGTATTTGCAGGGGAGAGGCAGGAAAGGAATGCAACTGCTAAGCTCCTTATGGCCCACATCACTGCCTGGCAGCATTCTCCAGCTGCTAAGATGGATGTTTTATGTACATGGAAGTAGAGGTAGATTGTTTTCTCTGTGAGATGTATGGTTTTATTAGAAAATGCATACTCACTGTTATGTGAAGTTCGACGCATTTCTGAATGGAAGCATTTGAATTATGTTCCAACAACCCATCATATATCCTGTTTGTTCTGATTTCAGTTAAGTTGTGATAATCTAATAGGATGTTTTTCTGAGTACCAGAGTTAAAATATGGCATGATCCATATTTTTGTGCAGCATAGACATGTACCTGAAATGTCATTTGTTTACAAGAGTTAAGAATGCCTATATCCTTGATAAATCTATCCTGAATAGCAGTGAATAAACTGCAAAAAATTTGGATTAATTCTAATAGGAATGTTTTATCAGAAATATGGACAAGCCTTGCTCCCTTTTGCTTTTTTTCTCTCTCTCTCTTTAAAAAAAAAAAAAGAAAAAGAAAAAGAAAAAAATTCTTTCGCAAGGTACTTCATTATTACTGCCTAGATTTTCTTCCAAGGTCTTAGATGCTATTTCAGAAACAGAATTAAATCACTTGGATGAAAAGTAAGGGTAACTCATGTCGTCTCTCATGATATTCCAAAATAACTAAGTCTGGGGTACACCAAAACACACCCCTCTGTTTTCCTACATTGGATTTCTTAAGTTTTGTAGATTAGGTACTATATTTGATCTGCTACAGGTAGTACTGCTGGCAAAATCTGTGCTTATGTTTTCTCTAGGAAGATCTGTATTCTAGCATTTTTAATTTTGTGAAATGTGCACCACTTAAGCTGCAATTAGCATAAATTCAGTCTGCCCCAATGTCCCTGAATATGTGCAGTGCCAGGATTACATTGATGGATCAGAACTTCTCCTGCAATTGCTCCTTGCATATATCGGGAATCATACCGAGAGAAAAAGTACAGAAGGAAGTAGTACATGAGACCACATTCCCCCTAAAACTTGAGACATTTGGAAAATGCTAGAGCTCTTAATTTTAGCATCCTCTACTACTAGCAAATGGCTATGAAATCTACTTTAGAGGTCTGTCTTCCAAACACCTTTACTACTTGGTCCTCCTGACAAGTAGTGGTACCGTCTCTGTGGTATCATTAATTCAAGCAACAAAAGCTGGTACTAAACTATACATAGAGCTCTCACTATTAAGTATTGTTCTGCATAAAGAAATTTATATTTAGAGCCCAGGCACTTTCACTGTGATTTCATACATTAAAACAATGCTAATGTTGCAAAACTTAGGAAGTCAAAAGTTAAGAAATACTGCAGTCGGTTTTCTCTGCAATCTTAAATTGATATTCATGTGCCTAAACACTATAATGCACTATTTTATTACATGTTTTTTTCCTCCAAAAGGCTCCAACCTCATTAAGCACATAGAATGAAAGTTGTATAGTTCATTGTTGCAGAAATGAGGTGTGAGGTGAAAGGATGAAGGGTTTGTTAGAAGAATGATGTCACAGATAAAGCAAATAAATGCCATTCTTATCCCTTATAGTCTCTTCCTGCATCTGCTAGTGAATAACTTGGGAAAGTTTCTTAAATTTTTATAAGTTGTCACTTATTATAGGTCTTATTTTCTACAAACCTAACTCAGTTCGGTAAAAGTGCTGAGCTCTCACAAGCACAGCTGATGTCTAGTGGAGCTATACTTTGAAATACAAAGTGCTTTAAAAGGCTATATAGTCTGATAAATCAAAGTTTGTATTTCAATTTAGGCTATGAATTCTTGTGGTTTTCACTTCTGCTGTACCTTGGTTCCTGTGTCTGAAAAAATAGGGACAGTAATAAAATTGACTGGAGGAGCTGAGGTGGTTGGAGGAGAATACTGTAGAAACACCAGGAGAAAATTAGCAACTCTCTAGTCAGCATAGGGAAGACTATTGTGTAATTAAAAAAAACAAGGGCCAAAATTTGAGTAAGCATAACCAAGAAGTTATAACTCACTCTCTGAACTCTGTCTATCCTGAGTGCTGAATGAGACAGGAGTGCAACTGAAAAATTCTATGCATGTAATTAATAACTGTATTATAATCTCCCTATACAGTGGAGGTGAATTAAGACTTCTGTTATTATCTGTTCTGAACTCTTGACTCTTCAACTTGATGGCCTTTTTCACTTTATGTATTTTATTTCCTGTAATAAAAACTTCGTACATATAAAGTATGAGAATATAGGAGTATGTACGCATCTGGATATAAATTCCCACAAATTTTTATGGACACCTCTGAGATGTTAAGAATATGCAGTGTGAACATACAGATGGTCTTTCTTCCAAAGGAAGTCCCTGTTTGTTACTGTTAATAACCATGTTGCATCCATGCTGAAGGAGCAGATGCAGAGAATCAGGATATTGGAGATGATGCTTCCCTCTGGGTTACTACAATGAACTCTTGTTTTGGTGCTTTGATTTAAAGCACTGAAAATCTCCAAAGGAATGTGTCAGGACACCGGAGGATTCTTTTCCATTTGCAGTACAATGGAGAAAATATTCTGAGTCTCTCCAGAGAGATAAGTATGAGATTGCAATACATTAATTGTATTTAAAATGAAAGTGTGTTGAAAGTGCTCTATTGAATATTAAGTAGATCCTATTATAATATACCTCAGATCAGAGCATAGGATTTTCCCTTAATACTCTGCAAGCTACTGCTTATCTTAACTACAGAAGACACTCTATACTAAGGCTTATTTTGGCTATAGATTCAAGCGTCCTGAGACTAATATGGCCTGTAGGATGACTGAGCTGTGGTAGTATTTGCTGAATGATTCATTGAACAGTGTTCACATCATCTTCAAAGAAAAATACTTTTCCTTTCTGCTCAGTGAACAGAAGGAGCTGCTGTGAATATGGGTATTGACAAGAGGCTAAAGGAATCAAATGGATAATGTGTAAATGGAAGAGAAAACGCATCCATTATGCTTATGCAGTAGGTAAAAAGTAATATTACTGTAATACTTTTCCAAATAATAGTGGTTTACATTAATGTATATTTCATATCCAGATTGAACTCTAGTTATTTTTTTAATTCGTAGACAGTACAGGATGTGTATATGGAAAATATATACAGCAATATACAGCCAAGTTAGGAACATAAGAAACCCAAATACCAGAAATGGAGTCTGCAAATTTATGTATCATGTAGCAATCAAATGAAACGTATTTCAAATAATTAAATACATACTATTTCAGTGAATGATTATGATGCATAACTTGCTAATGTAGGGTTTGAATCCAAAGCTTCAGGTCTAGATTTACAACCTTTTTTGTTTTGTGTTGATGCAGTTACTATCAGATTGCAACTAGTATTGCTTTCCCTGACAGTAGCAGCAGTAAATCGTTATTCTGTGTGAAGAGTCATAACGGAGAGCCATACAGCACCACAGCAGGGACACCTATTCTGCAGGTAGTGTAGAGAAGCGTATGGGATTTGGGAACTAGAAAATCAAGCAACTGAGTTTTGAACCTGCCATGTTAGCATCAGTGGAGGGGAAGCTGCACAGTTTAAGTGGAATGTAGAAAAACCTAAATTCCTTAATAAGAACTTCAGCATATCTAAAACTGTCTGTTTCGTGAGTTTGAATTGGGCCAAATTTGGGCACATTTTAATGGGGCCAGAAAATACACAGATTGTTTTCAGGATTGCTAAATGTTAAGGTTCTCTTTTGCCTATATTTCTAGATAGACCGAGTCACTGACATGTGACTGATGCTTCAGGCTTGAACATTCCAGGGTAGATTCATTAGTCCAGGAACTCCTGCCTGCCATATAGAAGAGAGCTGATATCATTACATCGGTTACAAATAATCTTAACCAATATCAATTTTCTAATAAAGTTTGTGTTGATTTTTGATTCTTATCCATAGTAGTTCCTTTTCTTCTACTGAGTGGAGATGGGAAAGCTGGAGCTTATATGACCCCCAGCACTACCACCAGCACTCAAATATACCAGGTCTTTATCCAGGAATGAGGGCACTTCAGTGTTTCAGGGTTCTGTAACTCTTTTTTTCCTAGATTAGACTTTCACAGCATAACTGGCTATTATTCACTAGCCTTCTCTCAGACACACTAATTTTCACCCTTTATAGCAAACCGTAGTGACCCACTCTGTAGAAGCTCATTCCCTTTATACAGTCTTCCAGTTATTATGCTTGAAGCCAGCAAAGTCAAATGATGTATGTTTCAGGTAGGCATCTAATCAGAGTGATTTGTAGGCACTCTGAGAGTAACCAAAGTCCAACTGGTGCCCCAGTGATAAAAGCCCACTGATTAATCCCAAGGCTACACTTTGCTGTGATTTGCCATTTGTGCAGAATAAATAAAACATGATCTCTTTCATGGTCAACTGCTGGAAAACAGTTGCTTGTTAAGTTCTCTCACTCACAAAAATGAGAGAGAGAGAAAGAGAACTTGTCTGGGATTCTACCCTAGCCTTTTTTCCGCAAATAAGATTGTTAATGGGTAGGTTTGGTGTCCCAGAAATGTTTTCTAATGAGTATGTGATTTAATATAGTAGATGCTGGTGGATTGATTTAATTTTTTCTAATCGGTTTAGACAGGATTATATATCCATCCATAAATAGCTTTAAATGCATGATAAGCATATCAAAGGCCTGGCTGGCAAAGAGAAAGCAATCTTTCAGGGAGGCCTGAAAACTAAGAAACCCAAAATGTGACCTGCTGCACAAGCTACTGCTTTGTGTCTATGAATGTTTGACTGCTGTGGGGCCTTTCTTTCTTTCTTTTGTCAAAGGAGAAGTAAAATATTTATTCAGATATGATTTAAATTCCTATCTTCTCTCTTGCTAGTTTGTTTATAACCTCATTGTATTATAAGTAGGGCTAGAAAATTGTCTCTTAGGAATAGATGATTTTCTTACGTAGTCCCCCTTGCATTGCACAATTTGGCTGAGTCCTTTGGCCTCAGAATCAGAAGTGATTTTCTCTACCCCATAACTACTCAAGAAAGAGGATAATTTGGTTAGGTAATTGGAGAAAGATACTAGTTTGCATCGCTTTTTCTAATTATTGTACCTGAACTATACATGAAAATTTTTATATGGATATGAAGGAACAGGACACTACTTATTGCATCCTGAGTGAGAAATATATTATTGGGGAGAAACAGTCCATTAATTTTTGGTGGGTTTTTATATGCAAACAGTATTTTGCAGAATCTAGTTTGCTAGTAGGCTGCCTTCATGGTTCAGTGAGAGCTGACATCCTGAATCCAGGATGTTGGTGAGAGATTACAGAGCTCTCTCAGGATACCTTTACAGTCAACTATGAGATTTTTCATTGCAAAGATAGCTGGCTTTTCATGAATAGTAGGAGAAGGCAAAAGAACAAAAAGAACTTCTGTGCTTGGCAGCCACATGACTGGATGATATGAAAGGCAGTGTTATGTTTGGAGGAAAGAGTGCAGAAATGGCATGCCATAAAATGGCTTGAAGTTAGAATAAGGCTCTTTTGCAGAAGACAGGTAGTTATTTCCCCTACCAGGCAGAGCTGCTGATGGGCATCACTGGCCATTGGAACTCTTTAACTGGTGACTGCAAGCCACGACTGGGTGTACCACAAAGAAAAAAAATAAGATATAGAAAATTATATTTTTCCACTAAGTAATTTAGTAGAAAGGTAGGTGGAGAAAATAAATCAAAATACGGTTATTCTAAGAACTGCAAGCAAACAGGCTTTACTTTTAGCGTACTCTGGATTTTCTGTTTCTGTTATTCTGAGTAGTGCTGTGTTTGAGAAATAGAGGTCTATAACAATCAGTTATGTATGACGCTCCAGCTAGGTGTTGTATCATGAGAGAATTGCTTATTCAAATGCCCAGAGCAGGTGAGGTTTTTCCTCTTGGATTTCTGGTGTGTATTCTAGCCAGTTTTATTCTGCAACTTTATTAAGGGCACAAAAATTTTGAATCAGTCCTTTTTTTCCTGCCAACAGCACACAACAGAAGAGTCAGAAAGACACACAGCTTGAACTGGAAGGAGTCGTTCTTAATTCTGACGAGACACTTACTAATGCAAGCATCTCCAGAAGACATGAGCACCTTAGCCTCTAAATCAGCCAAAGGGAGTTCCAGATGCTCAGGTTGAAACTGAAAACTAAAAGACCTGAATCAATTTTCATGTCTGAAAAGGTTTGCCTTCTGTGTGCCAGGGCAGACTATAGGATCAATTCAGAACTGTAGGGAACCTTTTGTCTCTCCCATTTTTCTCTCTGCTCCATAGCTAGAACAGTGGGTAACACATCATTCAGAGCTAGCAGCACTGATGCTAATGATGGCATGTCATTTTAGAGGAAAGTAATGCTTTGTTGACAGCGTAGCCTTTTGCTTTACGGTTTGGGTATGTTATGTGCAGCAAGATGTATTTAGTGATGTCAGCTATGAAGATGTTGTGAGAGCTTTACATAGGTTTGTGACAGCTGCCAAAATTTGTTTTCAGGCTCATACCCATCTTTTATCTTTCTTAAGAGTGGTTCAGTCCAGTCTTTTAGAAATCTTTACATACTTCTGTAACACCATGTTAATACTTCTAAGCTAGGAATTTTGGAAAATGAAAAGCACTAACCCTTTCCCATTCCACACATCTATACATTCAGTAGTTCTTTGTTCCATACAAAGAGGAATATTATGAAAAAAAAAATTAAGATTTCAGGGATTTTGATTTTGGTCATTAAAAAGATGAATCTGATTTTTCAGTTGATTCTTGGGCCTGCTTTGCCACCTGTACACCAAATTACTGTTGCTAAAACAAATTCTATTGAAGACAAATTTTTTGCTGTGTCCTGCAACACAATATTGGTAATACATAACCTCACTGGAAAAAAAGCCTGCCAGTATGAGTTTGGTAAGCATTAGTATCTTCTTTCTGCTTTTCCAGTTGGCTACCGATGTTGTGTTTCTTGCAATGGAAGCTGTTCCTCTTCTAATGAGCACTGTGGTTGCAGTCTTTCCAGGATTTCCTTCTAGTGAGCTCAATGCCACTGAACTGTTGAAGAGTGACCAGTCTGCCATTGCAGAAGTAGCAAACGCGATTCATTAAGAAAGAAAAAAGCACTTTACCTTTTCCGAACGTCCTTCCTATTGGCACAAACAAATGAAACTCTCCATATAAAGAGGACTGAGAAAATGTGTGTCTGAGCGAGGATATTGAACTTGGCATTAATGTTGTTAGTGGAAAGAACCTCTGAATCTGTGGAAATATTTTCCTTTTTAGTTTGTCCATTTAGATATCGTGTGTAGATGTTTGCTGACTCCCATATTAGAATATGTTAGGTGCTTTTAAGGCTTATTGTCTCTATTGTTAGCAGCAGTAAACAAACCACTAGAAAGACTAAGCAATGCAGCTAAGCAATTGAGCTTTACAGAATGGTACAGTTAATCCATGGTTAATTCTGAATTACTAATTTAATTTGCAAAAACTAGGTGTCTGTATTAGTTTGGCAACTAATTGGCAACTACTTCTGACCAGCATCCCCAAATACATTTTCCTACCTACTAGTGACAGGATTTTGAATGCTTTACTTCACTTTCCCTTTTCCCTCCTCTCATATGCTTCTGCAATTCTCTTGAACCTGGTATTAATGTTTTTAGTGAGAACCTTTGGATCTGTAGAAACATTTTGCTTTTTTGTTTGTCCATGAAAACATCTTTCTGGATAGCTATTAGCAGGGAAAGTGAACCTGATTAAGTCACTAATCGCACATTCTCTTAAATCTTTTGTAGGGACAAAATCACACCCAGAAAGAATTCTGATTTCTTACTAAATATAATTTCTGTTAAGTGAAACTACTGATTTACCTGTGTTTTTATTTCTTTTCTGAGCTGCACATCTCCATCTATGACCACTTTGCGTGCTTGAAACGTGAATTTGCTTTGTCTGGTTCGTACTAACAATGCAAGATGCTTTAGGAAGACTTGTGTTTTTGCATTTGCCACTGACTGATTAAGGAACCATCTGTTCCAATATGAAGTGTTTCTCCCTAGATGACCAATTGTGTGAAAAGACATTTTGAGGTAGCTGGGAAGGAACATCCTGCTCATTCAGCTGGAACTGAAACATCACTGATGACATTCTTGAAGAGTGCACCCATACCTGCTATGTGAGCTTTACTCACACTTCTATTGCATTCAGTCCTCTTGCTGAAACATGAAGTGATGCTGCTTATGGGAGGTCAGACCTTCAGATCTTCAGTCTTTATTCTTCTTAGGAACTCTGCTATCCGGTAGGTAAATGCTAGGGTGCTACTTGAAATCAGATACAGTATAAATGTACATGTTAGAAAAACACTTGAAGGAATAAGATGTGCACTGGAGGGTTTTGTCATGGTGATATGTCTAATTATATGTTCACTTCTTAACTGCTACTCCCTTTTATAGGATCACAAACTCCATGCTTAATGAACCATGGCTTCAGATAAGCTGTCAATACTGCTAGGATAAGAAAGTCCCTGACTTCCAGGATTTGCGTTGTGATGCATCCATAATGTGGATACACATGTAGACAGTGCATATCAAAGAAGAACAAGGACAGGCAAACATTACATATTTTCAATAATTAGCTTTATTCTGTAAGAGCAAAAACTGGATTTTCTATTTTGTAAGAAGTTTTATATCTTTAAAGTCTGTCTTGTCTCAAAGCAAAAATAAGAATGAAGACTGGGAGGGAAAAAAAGTCTGTGAAATGCCTTCCTCAAACAGTGTCATTATGGAGAAACTAGGTTAATATTAAACCAAATGTAATTTAAATTTTAAATTTGATTTTACTTTGAGTAACTGTTTTAAAAACAGAACTGTTTGCAGCATAATCTGCATATTTTTCCAAATTTGAGTACTACTGTATAAAGTTGAAATTTCTACGAACAGGCATTTTCTAGTGGGAAAAAAACCAGCAACACCATACAAACCCTCAGCTGGGAATTTTTGAAAAGATCTTGTTTTCTCCAAGAGACATTCTCTCTTGTAACTTGTTCTATGGCTCCACTAAGGGCTGATTGCAAAGTGTCAGCATGAGGAGGTCTGGAATCCCCAGAGCAGCCAGTGGTGAGAGCACACATAAATCACGTGGCTCCTAGGCTGGAGGGGAGGAAAAACGGTATCCCTTGAATTAAAAGTGAGAAATATTAGCTAGCTTAAATAAATGACATCCTAGTTTCTTCCTGTCAATATAATGGAGCAGTCACGGACAAAAAGAAAGGTCACTTATAGGAAGGTAGAATTTTCTGAAGATTTGCATTAATTCATTGCTATGTTTAAGACTTCCAGCTTGGACTTTTTTTTAAGAGACACCTTTTGTCTTTTCAAGCTCCTCTAGTCTATGCAATAATTTATTTTTTAACACAAGTAGTTGGCCTTTAACTCTTGAGAGAAATCTGATGAATTTGGTAAGCTGATTTAGAATTTACGCTTTTGGATACTTCAATTTTATAATTCTCTCAAACTCTACCAGTGTGTGTTTTCTAATGTCTCCTCTTATCTACTTGAATGATCCTCTCCAGTGCTGCTTTATGCAAGCCACAGCACAGCCAAACTCCTTTTAGAGATTGAATGAGTGACAGCACGTATTTTCAAGGTACACTAAATGAGAAATGTGCAATTTAAGTAAAGCATTCACACATTTGAATGAAAGACTGAAACTGTTGAAACTGCAGCTGCTGGCAGGAAATTGATGTACCAGTTGCTATTTACCTAGCAGAAATTAGTTCTCTGTGATAGGTTTTATTAAACTGGATGGAAAAAGTAAGCATTCCCTCAAGAGGGTTAAAAAAAATGTTCCCTTCAAAGTTAAGAGTTAAACGTGCTTCTTCCCCATGTCATTGCTATTTTCTCATCATGTCCCTTGTTGGGTTTTTTCCTGAAAAAATACCACTATAAAATAGACTAATAAGCTTTCCTAGTTGGCATTTAACCCCATCCAGAGCCTCCCCTTGCACTTCGGGATCAGAGAGTCAGTGACAGAAGCTCCACAAGCTTCAGACAGAACATTCTCCTATGGGCGTATGTACCAAGGCTCCACCTTTCATTTGCTGAGTGCACAAGCCAGACACCTTGCAGTACAGAATAAAGTTATGTTTGAATCAAAAGGTTGTTTTCTATTCCAAACAGGTAACTTTTTCATAAATCAGAGAAGTCCCTAGGGAATCTTGCTGTTATGGAGAGGTTCAATTGGTTTCACACTCAAATGCTTCAGTATTGCTTGTTCTGTCAGAGTTTTCCCTATTGAAAGGCTGTAAATTATTATTGGTTATTAATATAGCACAGCAGTATGCAAGATGCACCACACTTGTTAACTTTGCTACGTAAGTCTGTGTCTCAAAGTATTTGAAGCCTGTTTCTAGAAGGGAGAAGATCTGCATGTGTCAGATACTTTGAACTAGAGAGGATAAAAGAAGCTCTTGAGTCTAAGGCTAGGATAAGGTTTTTAGGAGAGAGCTTTCTAGTAGCACAGATGTGATGTATAGTTCAAAGTAAGGGCAACCACTCCCTTTCCTATTAAGCAATCAAAGACAGGGCTGAGCCACAGTTTTGCTCAATGGGATCAAATGGTCACAGCTCTTCCTAATTTTGTGGAGGCTCTCATACACATGAGGGTAGATATGTGATACGTAAATGATAAAAAGTGCTTCATATTACTATGAAATATCAGAGTGGATCTGTGTTAAGGCCAAGATTTCTATTAACTGGGAGATGTTCCAGAGTCTGGTGTTTTTGTAGAGTGAAGGCTCTTCAGTAGTTCACTAAACCAGCTTTATCTTACCTGTCTATTTTTCTAGTAAAATGTAAAGCAGATGGATTGCGTTTTTTTCTGTCTATCCATAGTAAATCTATCTGGGAACTAACCCCGGAACTAATAACTTGTATTTTTCAAGTCTATGTGCCTAAAATTAAACACCTGCATCCACATCAGTCACTGCAGGCACTGTAAGGAAAGAAAAGGTCTTGCTTTTCAGAGCAGTTAATTCAGTGATGGGACATGCAATACCAAGAAAACTATTACTGGCAGATGAAAGTACTCAGTACTTAGAAAATTCAAGATTGTAGGCAAATTTTTAACAGGCCTGTTTAAATGTTTGGGTCACCGTGTTTCTTTATAATAAAGATTTTCTTCCTTTTCGTCTTTTTAATTTCTCTACACACTTATTTTAGGGATATTTCCTCCCCGTCAGTCTCTTTTTCAGTTGTCACGAATCTGGCTTATTGTTAGGAGAAGAGAATAATGGCTGGATGGGATACTGAGAGATTGCCTAGCCTATCAGTTCTTCCTGGTGAGGAACACTGATACTAAAGCCAAGATATGCAACAGAGCACAAAGTAAAAGGCTGTTTCTGCCTTGTTAGCTTGGGCTGCGTATCCATGACTGTACTTTCAGAAGAAGGCAGTACTGCCAGGAGATAACAAAGGGACACAATCTGAAAGAAAACCAAGTTGAAGCAGCAGTGTATCTCTTCATACCTCAGAGGTAGGAGGCCTCAGCATCAACTCTTACTTTCTTTTTTTTTTTTTTTGCTCCCAGCTTTAAGACCCTACCGGGAGAAGGTACCTTCAGGCCTTCAGCAGGACACAGGGTGACTGGGTCTGCAGGTTGGACAGGAGGATGAGGGTGCATGAACACAGAAAGAAGGTACACATAATGGAGACAGGTGGAGCAGAGGACAAGGAGTGGTAAGGCAGACAAAGCACACTGGCAAGGAGCTGGTGTTGGTTTCACCGCAATGTTTCACCATGAAAGCTGGAAATGGTCGGATTTTTTTTCTCTGCTCTATAACAGGTTTCAGCTTTGTCTAAGTATTCTTGAAAGGCATTTGTTTATGGAAATAGTATGGTAGTGTAGGCATTTGAGAACAGCTTAAGCAACCTATACCTTACTTTACTATCCTTAGTATTCATAAAATTTTCTCAGATATGCCTGTCTGTCCACAGCCTCTCTCCTATTAGTGCCATTGCCTTCTAAAAGAAGTATTTTATTTCTGTAACGGTAGTCAGAGCACAGCATACTCTCACTTTGTTTGCAGTGTTTCAGCATCTCAATCAAGTCATTCTTGTCTTTGACATGTATGGGCATGATTTTAAAGGGCTGAGTTGTTGACATTACGACAAATGAGCCTATGAACCTAATTTTTCAAACTATTACAGTTTCTAAAGCTACAGGTTTCCAAGAATATATAGAAACTTAAAAAAATTACAGATTTTATTAATTCAAAGCACTGAACAGTGGAAGAGTATTTTTTTATACATACTTGCCATAAAGGTTCACTAAATAGGTACATGTGCAATTAATGGTTCTGAGACTTTCAGCGTTGCTTGAAACCCTATGAAATTAACATATAAAGTTAAGACACCACTACCACAGCTAAAGCAGAAATTCAGAGTGCTGATTACTTGCTGTTGTTACCTGTTGACCAACAAAAGTGACAGGTCCTGCCATAAATGTTTTCATGGTTAGTAACATGCTGGTCAGGTAACTGAATTACTTATGCTCAACTACACTTTTAAGCAATGGATCAAGGTTGGTGGTGTGAATAAGCAAGCTTGTTTCTGAGCAGATGTGTAACCAAGTAGTACCCTGTCTGTTTTTCCTAAATGGCATTTTTTATTTCTCACCCAGACCAATTACTTCAAAACCACTTTGTTCCATCCCTTCAAACAATGGTAAGCATGTTCTTTTTAAACAGCAAAACGTGGTCAAGGCAAATGAGGCAAACCCTATTTTGGAAAACAGCTGTGAACTCCTTTTGTGCTCATATTACTGTTTGGGAAGTGCTGCTCTCTTAGTTCTGTTACTGAAGATAGAAATAGGTATTTTTCAAAAAAGCAGTGGAATTTGCCAGAAAAATGCTGAGATGTGCATTTTAGAAACATTTTAGTGTGTGGTAGTCAGCTACCTGCAAATGGTAGGGTAAGGCCTATTAGATTAGGGGTGATAAAAAGCACTGCAGGCTTGCTTTCATTCATTCCAGGACACAAAGAACATGAAACCAAGAACAACTTCTAGAGCACAACAGCAGAACAAAAGCATCTAGAGAGTACACAAAGCAGACACCCTCCCTAACAATTTCCTCTACTTCTTAAAGGATCAGAGATCCAGCTCAAAGAAATTCTGCTTAAAGGTAGCATCCTCACCTGCTGAATTTCTCCTGGCTACCGTTGTGGACAATGATCTTGACCAGGTCCATGGGCAAGGTGGGACTGTGTAAGAACAGAAAAAAATGCAGCAGCTTTTGAACAGCAGCTTCCACCTAATAGACTCCAGGAAAATATGCCTTAGGTGAAAAAAACACAAATATTGGAAACCAGAGTTGTGCTGTCAGCATGTTACTAGTCCCTTATATTTGGGAGGAGTTGTCAATTCATATCTGTGATGGACTGTGGAAGAGAACATTAAATACAGTCTGGTACCTCAGGATGCTGAGCCCTCTATGATTGACAAACAGACCTGAGGCTTAGTGCAGGAGTAGGAGAGGAAGTGGATGATATACATATGTATGCCTATCATACAAGGTTTGAAAGTAAACCAGATTAATATTGTACCTGTAATTCAAATGGTGCAAGGGAAGGTCTCAGGACAGACAGCTGGTGAGAAGCTTCCAAGGACCAGGCAGCAGTGTTGGGCAGGAAACAGCCACCCACAGGATTCTCTGGAAAATGAAAAGGGAGTTGTCTCCTAGAGAGTAACACATTACATAAACTATTTCATGTGCTTACTAACACCATGAATCAGGAGCATGGATACCCCTTAGCAAAGGGTGGTTATAGGATCCAGAGACAGAGCTGATACTTTTGAGGTATTAGTTCTGTTCCTTGTTTTGCAGCAAGTACTTTGTGAAACTCAATTATTTTTCCATTGGCTTCCCTATCCATAATCCAAAGACTAATAGTATTCTTTGCTTTAGAGAAATTTGCAGATACTAGTGAATTAAACTGCTTAGCTCTCTGTAGGTTGCATGTGATCTAGAAGCAGAACATTTTGTTCTACAAAGCCTGAGAAATTTCTTTCTCAGGAACAAGCTTCTCATCCTGCTGTAATATGTAAAGTGTATGAAAAAGGATGTTGTTTGCTAAGTAGTACTCTCTAAAAGTTGTCAGTCAGGTGAGACAGTGGAGGAATTGGATTTGACCAATCTTTTAAAAAGTGTTTGAGTGATATAAATTAGATTTGGGAAATTACTAATTCTCATCTAAATTAAATAAACTTCCTAGTATTGCCAGGAGCATTAAAGCTATAATACTCTTCTATCCAATCAAAAGCAGATAAAAAATGCTTAAGTACCATTTTCATAAATAACAACATGGAAGATTAAGTTTTCTTTAGTTTTATTCTTTTGTGCTGTAGAGGATACATGTATATCTGCATTGACTCTGTGTCTGAACTGGCAGACAACACATTAGAACTTGGTTTCTTTGCCAATTGGTGCTTAAATGTAGTGTTTCCTACAACAAAACAACAGTAAAACTGTGTGTTTAATAAAAACCCCAACAAAACCTTCAAAACTCCCATTTGTACTAGGTGATTGGAACTGCCCTTAGTATTCTTAAGTCTTTAAAAACAAATCCAAAATTAAGGGCACTGTTCTTCCTTGTAGCATGCAGTCTTAGACTGCAACATTTGCTTTGATTCCTTTGCAAGACTGAAGTGGCAAAAGGTAGACTTGTAGATCAAGCATGAACTCAAGATCAGATTATTGAGGTTTTTATTCTTTGTATTATATAAATCATGTGGTGGTGTTCACTCATCTTCCTGCCTGTGGATGACCTCTTCTCTTCTCGCCCTAATTAGAGAGGAAAGGGGAGCATAAGAATAAATACATCCATGTGGTAAAACACTTCTCAAAAGCATTCAATTGATAGGTGCTGTAGTAACACATTAGAATAAGGTGGGATTTTTCACTTGTTTATGCTTTTAATGACTAGTACTTACTTGGTTTGGTCTGCATTGGTCCAGTCACAGAACAAAGACAAAGTGTGCACACTAGCTCAGAGTGGTTGGTTCACGGCTGCTGTTTGAGATCAGGATTCTTTCCTCATTCCCATATTTCTGCTCCCTGGTTGAGTTCCCTGTTCCCAAACTGACATAACAGATACAGATACCTCAGTTCGCTCAGCTTCCTTGTCATTTAGCATTTTCGCCAAGCTGAAGCACAAATAACAGTTTTATTCCCATGAGTAAATAAATGCAAAGTCAGTGTCCAGTGATGCCTCTGAAACCTCAAGATGTCTCAGAGCATGACTGATAGGTTTGATTAAATGGCACTCATAAGACTGTTGTTGGAGAAGAATGATTAAGCCTAAATTATCTGAAAGACTCTGACTCAGGATATAAACAATGCAAGAGCAATTGAGAGACCCTGAATCACAAACTGTGACATGATATATCCTGGAGTTCAATAAGCTAATGATGCTATTAATGACTAAGCTAAAGCAAGCAGAGGTTTTGTTAGCTTCTGATTTCATGTCTTCCACCCTCAGTCTCTGCAGGTGGCTAAACATACAAAAGTACTTAGGAAGGGGGGAGGGAGGGAAATACAGAAGAGAAGAGAGTAGGAAAAGAAAAGCAAAGGGATTTATGTTTTTGTTTACATCTGAAATTTTGCCTGATGTCCCTAGGGTAATGGTATTCACAGTGATGGAGGGAGGAAGGCCAACAAGCTCTTGTGGGGGAGGGGACAAAGAATAGGGGGCAGATAAGAAAACAAAAAGCAAATGTGAAATACTGCCAAGGGAAAGAGGATTTTTTTTTTTCCAGACAGGAAAAGACAAAAAGAAGAGATGTGGGATAGAGGAGGAAAGAAGAGATGTCCAAATAGTTGTCAGGATTCTTTATTATCTCTCCCAGAAATGCTCTGAGCAGTACTGGCAGTAGTGCACACAGAGGTTCCTATAGGGGAAAAATAAGACAGTAGGTTGTTTACAAATTGTTCTCCGTATAATATACCAGAAAAATCTTACTTGAAATTTTCACATTTTATTGATCAAAAGTAGGTAATTCTGTCTCCATTTTAGTATATGATGATGACAGGAGAAGCTGAATAACATGCTCCCTTGGGAAAATAAAGTTATTTCACAATAAATAAACTGAAATTTCAGTGACAAACCTGACAGTGTTTTTATCTTATTTTCATCATATCTGAAAGAGAGGAGAAGAAGTGGAGTTAAGTCTCTCTTATTGTTTTCCTTAAATTAAATAAAAGGAATAGGAAGGGGGTGGGAGAGAAGAGCCCACTACTGAACAACTAAGTTATCCTTCCAGTCATTTCTATGGCAAATGAAAGTGCTTCTCAAGGATAAGTATCCTAATGAAACCTTATGCAGTGGTCACGGGGAATTGCTGCCAGAATCCAGAGAGAAGTGAGAACAAAGGACTGAATATTAATGGAAAATGTCATTAAGTATTTCAATGTAACAAGTGGGTTTTTTTCCTATAGTGACACTACAGGAAAGTAGTGACAAGCAGTTCATCTTAACTCAGTGTCCTTTAAATCATGGCAAAACTTAATACTGAGGGGAAAAGGATGCTCACTCAGCTCTTAATGAAAAATGTTAGTAGCCAGGTCCTTCTGTTTGCCTTCAAGTTGGCTCTGAGTATGTAAAAATGTTGGCTATGCATGAAGTATGAGGAGATATTCATAATGTGGAACTGTCTCTTTTTATTAGTATTTAAATAAAGATAAAACTACCCTACATGACCACATGCAGACAAAACGAACAGTGAGAGAGAAGATCTTTCTTAGTTTTTCCTCATGTTAGATTTACCTGATTAGAAGCTGACTAGATACCAAACCCATAAAGTACTCTCTAAAATTAAAACCCTTAATGGCTTCATTAATATTGTGAACTGACATGAAGCTTCAGGCACAGAGCCTTAGTGTACCTTGGCATCTAAAGAGGAGCTCTCTGGAGAGCAGAGAAGGAGGGAGAGCTTGCTTCAGAACTGCTGTTGCCACTGCTGTACTTGGTATCACGATATAGCAGGATATTATTGTCTTAGACATTGGGAGATTGCCCCCCTCGGTGGTGGAAAACAGGGCTTTACTTTGCACACCTTCTTCAGAATTGCTGAATGTAAGTGATGGCAACAGCCTAAGTTCATTGACCACTGTCTGCAGGAGTTGTTTGGCTGCCACAGAGTTTGTTTGCATAATCGGTGTTGGAAGCCTCATCCTCAATAAAGCAGTCACTCTGCAGTGAGTGATGGTTGTTTGCTTTTTTGCCTAAGCTGTAAAAAACTGGGATCTCTTTTAATATGTCTGTATATGTAGTGGGCTGTGCTTTAATCCAAACTGGGTTGTGAGGAACTATAACAAGAGCCAAATAAAGTCTGAGTGCTGATAGTCTTATTGATTGCTGGTCAGAATCACCAGCCTGCAGTAGTGCTACTCTGGGCGTCTCTGCAGAGGAAGATCAAAAGGAAGTTGAATATTTGAGGTAGATCAGACTAAATTGTAGGAGTCAAAAAAAAAAGGCTGCTTTCAAGGTTCAGAGTGCTTCTTAGGAAATGATGTTTTTAATTATGATGTCGATGTTGTGATAGCCACTGGAAAATCAAATTAGTACACAGGATATTTGTAAATCTCCATGGTTTTCAAAGAAGAGATAGAAAATAAAGGAACTCCACTGGGATGAAACTATGCTGGGTCAGCCAAAATCCAGCAGGCTTGGGAGCCAACCATCTCCTCTGCCTTGTGGTTTTCCTTTCAAGTGCTTTCAAGTTGGGCATCGAGGAATTGATCTGGGGTGCCAGCTGCATCAAGACGGAGAGTGTCAACATGCTTCAAACACAGCACACATGCAGGGTAACCGAGTCTGGAAAACAAGAAAAAGGCACAGAATCCAAACTGAAATTTGAACTGGCGAATACCCAAATCTGGTGTCGTTTCCTGAGTGTGACATGCGCTGACTGTATAATGAGTTCATTGCAGGCATTCATTATTTGCATAGTTCCCTATGGATACCACGTTGCATTTGTTAGTAGCTAAGTATAAAATCACCTGGGGTCAGATGGGTTGTAGGCTTGTCTTTCTGTTCTCAGGTAAACAGTGCTCCGTTAGGCCAGTATCCTCATACTGGCAAAGTCCCCTCATGTACTGTAAGTAGTTTTAATTATGTCTCCTGCTGTATTTAATTGTCTGGTTTACTACTGCTGACAAGTAAGCAGGTTTTTGTATATATATATATAGTTGTCATTTGATTGAGTACTCTGCATGCAGTGTCTGTGTTTGTGTGTGTATTTACAGCAGCTAAGTATATATAGGCCTCCCAGATCTCTGTGCCTAGCAAGAGACATTTTTGGGAAGAGATTTTTTTTCTATGATAGGAAGGACCAAGTTAAGGACTGTGTTAAGTAAGTCAGACATTTGAAATCCATCAGATAAGATAGATTGCATCTAAGGATGCTGATGAAGCTGGCACATGTCATTGTAAAGCAGAGTTCTTATCTTGAGAGGTGGCAATCAGGGGAGGTTTCTGTTGACTGGAAAGAATGAAATACTGCATACATTTTCAGAAAAAGACATTGGGCAAACTACAGATAGGACAGTGTTATGTCCCCTAAACCCTGAAAATTATGGAACAAATTCTTATAGACACTATTTCCAGGCATGTGGAGTATAAGAAGGGGGCTGAGAACAATGCAGACTTGGAAGAGCAAACTGTAGGTGATCAATATGAATGCCTTCTGTGTTGAAAAGATCAGCTCTGTTAATGAGAGAAGAGCAGTGGATTTATTTAAGCAAGGCTTTCAACACTGTCTTTTGATGTATCACATAGTCAACTGGAGGAAAGATGGACTATAGAATTACAAAATGGGCAAAAAAATGGATGAGCTGTGAGGCTTAGAATGCCAGGGGTACTAATGTACTTTGGCTGCAGGCTCACTATACGTGGCACTCCTCATGAGTAGTCACTTTTGGGGCTGGCATTGCTTAATATCTGCAGCAACAACCTGAATCAACAGCACAAAAGAACCCACCCTAAGGAAGTTCTCAGGTGACATCAACTTGGAGGGAGCTGATAGCATGATGGAAGGTCCCAGCCCTTCAGAGGGACTTCTGACACAGGTTCCTCCCTGTCCTTCAGAAGGTCCCTGACAGCTGGAGGGGTGACTTACCAAAGGCCCAGGAAGCTCAAGGCACTGGCTGGGGTTGGCAGGCCAGGGCAGCCCTGCAGGGAAGGGGCTGGGTCCCAGCCAGTGAGAAGGAGAACACAAGTCAGGAGTGTATCCCTGCAGTGCCAGAGGCCAAACATCCTGAGCAAGAGTGTGGCTGCCAAGAACAGGGAAGGGACTGTTGCCCTCTGCTCAGTATCTCCTGAGGCTTCATCTGGAACACCACACATCCAGATTGGGGACCCCCTGGAACAAGAGCAATATTGACAGCCTGCAGAAAAGCCAGAGCAGGGCCACAAGGGTGGTGGAGCATCAAAAGGAGCAGGCTAGGAGGGTGGAATTTTTCCTCTTCAAATACCCCCAGGAACCACAGAGAAGACAGACTCTTCTCAGAGGTGCATCCAGGAAAAAGGACAGGAGCCAACAAGTTGGAGCAAGGGCAGAGTTGTCTGGGTATTAGGAAACATTCCCAAAGAGGGTGGATAAGCCCTGAGTCAGGCTGCCACAACAGAGGCTGCAGAAAATCCATCTCTGGAGACCTTCAAACCTTCATGGGAAGAGGTCCCGTGCCCCTTGATTGAGCTTTCGAGGTAGCCCTGCTTTGAGCAGGGGGTTCAGCAGACTTTCAGAGATCCCTACCAATCTGCGTTCGTCTTTGAGTCTGTGTTGGGTTGTTTATCTTTAACAGGGGAGCAGATATGGGGGGTTTTGATAGGGGAAGCTCTGAGCATCTGTAGTCTGAATGAAATGTGTGTGTCTGTGACAGATGCAGGCATATGCACAAATGAAGGGATACACATGACAGAGTAGGTCTGTAAGTTCAGCCAGCAGCATAAATATCTGTTATGTCCAAGTATCTAGACACCTCTTTTTATCTCCTGATATTTTCTCTCAGCAACTTCCTTCCCCTTTCCAAGACCCTCCTCTTCCCAAGGCTTCATAAGCCATTTGCATAAGGGACTAATTATAATCAGTGCTGTGCAAGCAGCAAAGACGTGGGTAAGGGAAAACCTGTTTGATCATCAAAATTTCTTACCTTGGAGAGGAGAAGTTTAGATGATTACACATGCAGATGTGTATGCATACACACAGGGGTTATTTTATTTTACCTTTAGCATTTACTGTTACCATAAGGGGTGCCCACATGTCCTTCTCTGGGTTGTATATTTAGTATCATTAGTCCTGTTTTCAAGAATTTGTTAACTTTAAAGCCTTTTCAGTGAAACGTAGTTAGATGCAGTGATATTGCAGTATTTTTATTCCTTTTAATTTCTTGGTCTTGAATCTTTCCAACCCTTTCATCATGCTTACTCTCATTTCCCTGATTTTTTGTTGAAAATTTTGCTAAAAGCACTGTTTATTTCTATGACCCATAACAGAGTTTGTCATTTCTCTTATGGTTCAGTGTGAAGAAAAAAAAAAGAGGTTGTATAAATGTAACTCCATTTAAAAAAGAAAAGCAAATGCACCAGCATGTTGTAATGAGAGCTATTAAAATAATTAGTCCCTATCCTAGGATGATTGCAAAAGGAAATAAGTAAAGAAAATGAAACATGTAACAACTGTATTGTAAAATGAACAACCAGCATAAAAATTAAATGATTCAAAAGTTTAAACCGCAATGTGAGTTGCAGGATAGTGTAGGAGGAAATGTAATTGTGCTTATTCCATGGCAGTTTGCTTGAACTAAATGTCCCTGAAAAGTGTCTGAGACGTGTGGGTAGAGGTTGTACTTTTCAAAAATGTATCACCATATTTCATTTCAGGACAGACAGTGGGTCAAACTTTGCCTAAGGCAATCACAGCAGCTTTAACAATCAAGTGGTTAGGGGAATGGGATAAAATGTCTACATTATTGCTTTGATTTGATCTCACTATATTTTATTATTGCCTGCTGGATGGGTCTGTGTTCATTCATGTTGTAGTGTCCAGTGCTGCCCCACACTGTGAGAAGGAAGATGGGTAATGCAGGCTCGCCCCCAGTGCCAACAGTTTCTTCAGCCTCACGGGTCTTGCCAACCACCCTTTCACTCTGGTGCTTCCAGAGAGCCTTCTTTTGTTGTGTATTTCTCCTTGTATAATTGTCATACTCTTGCTTTAAAACAGTAGCAAACAAGAAAGATATTGTTCTGTTGATGCTGATGACTCAATATTACCAGTATCAGAGATGTCCATGTCTGGTAGTGTGTTGTGTGATAACTGTCATAGGTTTCAATATGAATATTGTAATGTAAAAGCTCTAATTGTGGTTTATGTGTGCTGAGAAAACATTCCTTGTAAGGCTGTGTGAAGTTTCCAAATATATAGCTATCAGATGGCTATCTCATAATCTGAAACATTAGCTATTTAAATATAACTATTATTACTATTCATATTATCATATAAAACAATTACTTTAGAATTAACTCTTATTTCATCTGATGCTGCAGAAGCCTCTGTTCAAAGGCAATCTTTGCACTGTCAACCTGTAAAAGGGAATGAGGTGTTCTTGGGCTGCAATCAGTGGGTCAAAGCAAGCTAGACCAATCCGTGGCCCAGAATGTCCATCTGTGACCACATCTCCCCCAAAAACTATATTTATACACAGTATTCTGTTCAGTATTTAGCAAGAGAATTAAAACAGTCCCTTTGGAAAACTCTCTGTGTGTATATTCCCAGCAAATTTTTTGGGAAAAAGGATAAGGCTGAAAGGTATTTCAGGAATCATAAATCAAAATTATAAAAGAGCTGAAACCCAAATCTAGAAGGAGATTTGCATGGGCTCTTAGCCCTGATTTTTAAAGGAAAAGAGTGCTTTGGTTAATTTTAGGAAAGACATGCTATTAAGAACAATGTTTTCTGTGACTTAAAACAATCTAGCAACACTACATACTATACATAATAGTTCTTAAATATTTTATTCCTGAAGATAGAAAGATTATATTCATGCAATAATACTTATAGCTGCGTAGACTTGCCCTGCTTATTCAAATTTGTCTTTGAAGTTTTAGAAAGCACCAATGAGTGTGCTTCAATACATTTTTTGTCTTGTTTAGGGAAGCAAACCAGCTGCAGTGGGTTTAATCGGACCTAAACCTTCTTTAAGTCAAATGGAGGCTACAAAACTGAACATGCTGGACAAGTTACAGCAGAGTTAAGGCCTGTTCTTTCAGCTGTTTCAGGGTGTGGTGTTTGGGGAGGGGGAGAGTGTCTATGTACATGCTTACACAGACTGGATAAAGTATCCCTAGAGCGTAGGAGGCTGGCAGTCATCTTGTATCTACTTGTCTGTGTGACCTTGCTCCCAGGGAGATCTGCTTTTGGGGATGCTTTGTTTAGCAAGGTATACTAGACACCAAAGGGACAGGCAACGAGAGCTCAGCAGTGGGCTGTTGTTGAGTTGGGTTGCAAATTAGTCCAAAGATTTTCAAGTGTCACAAAAGGCAAATACTCATTGGTCTTCAGGGCTTGTTGCCTAGAAAGCCAGATAATCTGACTTGGATCATGATTTGTAAAATAAAATAAGTAGTCCTATTTATTTAAAATGACATATTTCTTTCAAAAGACTGTACTTTTCCTATTATTTACATTCATTTAATCCTGTAGCAAAATCATCTCTAGGGGAGGTAGCTACAACCACACTGACATTTACATTTAATTTGTTTATACTGGATCTGAGTTTATGTCTATGCATTTTACCAGTGGCTGCCAAAGATGAGAATACCTTCAGGAAAGAGTCTGCACATTGATGAAAGAGTGGGTTATGTGCTTTTCATAACTGTATTCCTGTTCACAGCACAAAGAATTCTCTTGTGGCTTTCCACTTCTTATGTGGTTAGTGTACCACTCCCACCTTCCAAAAGTCTCAGCCGCTCAAACACATAATTTTCTAAAGTATAGGCTGTAAAATTAAAGGTTATATTTCAGTTTCACAAGTGAACCAAGTTACCTGGCAGTTTTAGAAGAATGCATATGTGCGTAATAGTTCGGAAATTAGACACAGAAAAACCCACCTTAAAACCACCTAACAATAAAGTTCACTTTAAACCCACTTAACAATTGAGAATTCAGAAGCTGATACTTTAATCCGTAACTCCACTCGCTGTCCTGCAGCGCATGTTTTACTGCATGTGAGATCAACCAGCATCCTAAGTGGGCTACCAAGCTAGGGTAGCAAAAGCCTGAAGTGAATATAATCAGCCTGTTAAAACTTTGGGTTTCTTGACCTTTATACCTCTTACACTTTTTTCAGTGAATGTTTAATTTGTGAGTAGCCAGGGAGTGCTAAACCAAAACCTTTCATTTGCCAAGATTATTTTTTCTTGCAGTACTCTATAGAATGTTTATTATCCCTGCTACTTTGTAAGTTGGATGCCTTACAGTTTTGATTTTCACATTCCCATGAGTTAGAGAAATAACTTTTATGCTCATTTTATGGCTGAAGGTTCTGAAGGTTCAAGATGCTAAGCGCAGTTACCTTCTAGGGTAGCTAGCTTTCAGCCTTCAGTAAATTATACTGGAAAAAAACATGTAGGCTCAAGGAACTGCGCCTGAGAATTCTTTACTGCTGGTACAAGAAGAGTTTTACTCATTTTTCAGTAAAATATACAAAGGGGATGTGTGAAAGGAATGGCACCCTACATCAGGATGTGGCCCTTAATGAGGATCTCGAGTTTGGTCCAATATTCTGGTGACACAACTGTGGTGCCCACAGCAACTCCACAGAGCGCCTCCCAGAGCACCCTGCTGTGGTGAAGCTCTTGTTGCAAGCAGCATGATAGAGAGGGCAGTCTCATCCACAGGGAAAGGGTGAGTGTGTGGGAAGCAACAAAACTGTAAGAGCTGTTCTGATGTTTGGGCTGATCCCATATATGATATGTGGGATTTGTGAATGTCTGGGTACTGTTAAGATTTTCTGAATAGTACGTAGTGTAAAGCTGATGGTGCACTATTGCTAAAATGTTGAAGGCTATTCATAGGTATTAAGATTGAATCTGCTGTGTCGTTTTAATGGAACCTCTGTACTTTTTCTCTGATGTTTTAATAGTTTATCATAAACATATAAATGAAATAATTCAATATATGTAGCAGAAGTACTTTTAAGAGAAGCTTACTAAATGTAGAAACTTTGAGATCTGAGTCCAACCAGTATATCAACAAGGCTACTTTAAAGATCTCTTCAAAGTGCTTTTTTCCAGATTGTGAAATTGGTCCTGTTTTGCTGCAGAGGTGATGGAAGCATATCAGTGGGGAGCTTGATTGTCTGGTAAAGGGCAAGTACTGGTTTAAGCACTTTAAGGCCATTTGCACATCAAGACTCTTCATGTGGCTTGTTAACTGGACCATATTGGATGAAAAGTAGAATTACATGGGATCAAAACAAATAATCTGTAGCCTGTTATCTGCCATGACCACCATTCTGCTTCCACTTTTATTGCAAGCTAAAAATGCCCATGGTGGTTTTCTTTCACAGCTGTGTTGTGGGTCTTCCCCTTGTGAACATACATTGTGGTACCTGAGCAAGGTGTTTATGAGTAGATCACAAGTCAGAATAACAGCATAACAAGACAGTGGTGTCAGAACTGCTGTGCTTGCATCCCTCTGTGGTGAAGAGAAGAGAGCAGATCTTGCCCAAGGACAGCCACTAGTTGCATGTCAGACTGAAATGTTGTTGGCAGTGATCCAGGCACATGCCCATTGTGGACCATGTGTGGTCTACAGGCTATGAGCTGAAGCCTAGTAATCACCCTCGCTATTTTGGTAGACCTAAGAGGTTGCAACAGTTCCAGACTGTCCTGAAATCCAGACTTGACTGCTTTCCGTACTGACAGCTCGACTAAAGGAACTGTAACTCTGTCTGGAGTCTGCCTTCCTAAGAGGACTGAGCCTCGTACGCTCTAGGAGAGAATAGTAGGCTAATGTATGCTGAAGTCTAAAGCTGCCTGAACAGAGTAGGCTGTGGAAACTGTGGTAACAAGCACATTTATTTAAATAAAATGGAGACATAACCAACAGATGTTATTGGCAGTTCTGTAATGCACTCTTTCCTTTTCTTCTGATTTCAGGGGGTATGGTTCAAAACTATGAGGGTTGAGTTTTACAAAGACTACGTGGCCACAATCTGTCCCATGGTCTTTCCTCATTCAGTGTCCTTATCACTGATTCTCTGGATGTCACTGTGCTACAGCTGACAAAACTAAATTTCAGTGGTGCCCTTTACTTTTACTCCTTTTTTGGTGAGGAAAAGTTAAAAAGAATCTTTTTGAAGGGTAAAAATGCTATATCAATGAAGAAATAATAAATGTATATCCAGATGGGAGCTATGTATACAAAAATCTTGATGTGTCTGTAAATTTCTTTTTGCCTGTAGGGTTTTTTAAAATCTATTTATTTTAATAATAGACTGAAGTAGGAAAATAAGTGATGATAGAAGCAAAATTTTAATCCATAAAATTTTTTTTTGAAGATTGGTTTCTGAGCAGTGAATAAATATTTCCAATTTAAGAAGGATTAAATTAAATTATGAATTATAATTGCCTTCAAAATAATGCTTAAAATAGAAGCATCCATTGATCTTTTATGCACAGGAACATGATATTATACATCTTATATATAAACAATGTAATAAATGTATTACATTCATCAAGTTGTAGGATGTTTAATCTCTGAAAACAGTTGTTATATTTAACATTAATGGGTAGTAGGACTGTTGCCTAGACTTATTTGTAATATAGCAGGCAGATAAATTGTTATATATATACACATAGTTCCATATTTAAAATCAACTTCATAGTCTTGAAAGTATGTATTGATTCTTAAAATTTCATTGCCAATAATGAAAAACAGATGTAGAATGCTTATTTAAAAAAAAAAGAAACCCAGCACAAAAACAAACAAACGAAAAAACAATAACAGAAGAAACCCCTTAGCTCTTATGGTTCCATGTCTTTGCACTTGGAAGATCTTTATATAGACAAAGAAGGGAGTTACTGTTATTTGTATTTATGGTCTTCTCTAATATACCATATATTGTTTCCTGATGACTGTAATGAACTGGTGTTTTTCTGTGGGTAGCCTTCAGTATTACTCTGAGAAAAGGTATATATTACATTCAAGTTGCATAAAAAGGGATGGTTCTGTGAAGGCCTCTCAATGAAGCTCACTGGTTCTATCATTCATTCACTCACCCATTTCCTCCCTTTGATTTCCCTTGATTATTTAGAAAAAAGATGTAGTTTTGGTATTCTATCCTGGTGTTAGTCAGCTGATTTGGCTTCTACTTCGGGAGTCAGTTAACGGATGTTTTAGCTAGATTTCTAATTTGGTCATTATAATTTGTTTTGGACAAAGCTGTAAATACAGAACTACATAGGGTGTGTATATAGAGACTGTCAACTAATGTAAATCATTATAGCTAAAGTCAACAGAACTATGCCACTTGTACTAGCTGAAGAACTGGCCTCCGAATTCTGTAATAAAATTATTGAAAAGCCACTTTACCTGGTCTTGCACTGATATCATAAAAATGTAAAAAATGTTTCAGGTTTCTACTCCCATTTCTATCTGTTTGTCTTTCATAGCGTTTGAGTATTAAATTGCAGAATGAATGTCACAGTGGCCCAATTTAACTTCAGAACAAGGAAATATTTTGAATTCTGGAACTGCTCTTGGTCATGTGAGACAGTTGCAACAAGTAGTATCTCTTTAACATTTCAGTGTGTGTCCTCTTCACAGCTGTTGCAAGGTACCAAATACATTGCATCTAGGCTCTGCCACCTGTTGTAGGCAATTTAGAATAGAGTAAGTTAATGGAGGTGCAAGAACATGTTTTGCCTTCTTTCAGTGATATTAACTGCATTTCATTTAGCAGCCACTTAAACAGTCTTTCCTTCATGTCCCTGTTTTGTGAGATAAACCTGTGTTTTTGTAGCAGTGAGAGTCAGTTAGTAAATTGAAAAGTTGTAGGTGCTCTTTCTGCAGTTCCCTGTCCCTTTTTCTTTCTCAGTTGCATTAGGCCCAGCCCCAGATGAATCTCTTTGTTTCTAAACTAAAAATGACCTTTGAGCATCTAACTACCATCCCTAGTTTCATGTCCCCAAGCACTCTTTTCTGGGAATGGGAGGGAAAAGGGCACTGATGACTCTCTTTTTATTCAGCTCTGCTCAGATAGGTGCAAGACAAATAGATCTGTGTCAAATAGAGAGAGTATGTGAGAATTGCTGACCTGTGAGTAGTAACACTCACCTGAAACAGAAAATTCTGTCCTTGATAGTCTTCAAGTTCTTGAAGGACTTCTGAGTTCTGGCCAGTGTTTTCAGAGTCCGAAATGTCTTCTCTTTGCAGAATCTGTTAATCACCCCTGTATGTGTCCAACCCTTTGTGGTACAGACTTTCTTTTAAACCAATTTACATATTTTTCTTACTTTTTCTGAATTTTTCTGGTTTCTGACTCTTGAGAGTGCTGGTCACTAGTGTTCAGTGCATAAAGCTCTGTCCTGTTAGAATAAGGCCGTTTCAGCTGGTGGCCCAGCCTTGCCGTCTCTACCATGGTCAAGTTTTCTCCCACAAAGTAGTTCTAATCCATACTGGATTGCTGAGTATCAAAATATAAAATATATTTAGAGCATCAAATAGAAGCTGTACATTGATGGGCAGATTGGTAGACTGTCCTAGTACCCCTAACCTTTTGTCACTGAAGCTTTTGTAGCCTGAAAATCACCTCCGGCTCTTCCATTTTGCTGTCCTTGCCATCTAGATTGGTTCTGAATCTTAATGTGTCTCCAGACCACTACCATGAGAATTGGGCTTTTTCATGCTGCTCAGAGAACTGCAACTTTTGTTCAAGCTCTTCTCTTTACTCACCTTGATTAGTGAAATCCTATTTTCTCTGACCTCCTTGATTTCTTTGTCATAGTTATGTGAACTACAGAAAACACAACTGCTTCCCTCACAGTTGAATGTGATGGTGATGGCAGTTAGAAAAAGTTTTTATTTTCTTCTTACCTATCTGATACAAATCTGTCTTGTATGCAGAAAGAAAATATATTGTTTATCAGCTCATCCCTTAAGTTGCAGGAGACAGGGCAGGAAGACCAAGGGCACTAAAGTTTTTCCCTTCTCACACTCTCCAGCTCCCCTTTCATTCTCATTGTATGTTACCCACCTTTGAGTCTGAGTTACAGCTGTAACACTAAGTTCTAACCTATAAAAGGCAGTCTGGACTTAGAAATTGCTTATAGGTCATGCCAGCGTGTTACCTTTGTGGATTACAGGTGCTTGAGTGAGAGCCTGGATTAACTATATGGTGAATGCATGCTTACCAACTCCCAAAATGGAACAGTCATTCCTTCTTACTAGCAGAAGTAGTGTGGCCTTTCAGGACCCATATGGTTTTTTGTTGCCTGTACATCCTGTCCCTAAGTGCAAAGGATTGTGGTGAGTTTGAAGTGAGATTTACCAGCTTAATTTAGGGAGACACCAGATATCCATGAGGTGACAACAATTTTAGTATCTACCCAGTCAGTCTGGATTTGAACTTAAAACCCACAAAAGAAAACCTGATGTGGTTTTATTTTCCCTTTTAAGAGCTAATATAATTTCAGTAGTGAGAGGCTTTTTTTTATCTGAAAGCTAAATTTACTAGTTCAAGGTTTGACCTTTCTGCAGTTTATACCTGCAAAATCTTTTGCGCAGTGAGCTTAAACAAATTCTAATTGTTGGTTTGGGCGACTTTTTTTCCTCAAAGTTATCATCAGTGTCCTAGCTGATTCTTAAGGGAACAACCTGAATTAGGCAAAATGCTGCAACTCTAAATGCTAAAAAGACTAAAAATCAATCACTGATGCCAAATCTAAGTCAAAGAATAAATAGCTCTACTTTATAAGAATACTTCCATAATCATTCATCATTTTCACAGTGCTGTGCGCTCCAGATGAAGTTGAGCTGCATTCAAATTTTTAATGAAAAATAGTTGGTACAGAAAATGTGAAATTACTTAAAACCCATTTCTCTACACTGGATTGTGTACCATTTCTTTTTTCCTCCCAGCAAAGAGAAAAACCTGTCTGTGCTCATGCACTACACAGTAGTGTTACTGTTGACATGTACGTAGCCTTATAATTCATGGGATGTATGTGTAGGAAGTTCTCCTGCAGGGTCTGATTTATAGAGGTGGCTTGATATTACTTTGTGTACTTTGGACATCTCTGCAGTCAGCAGATTAATATACTTAGGATCTTAATAACTACTGAATAGTGTAATTTATTTCTTGACAATGAATCCTTTCCTTCTTGGTCTATGGACGACCGTCAAGCCTCATTCTTGAGGACACCAGTGTAACCACATAGAACTGACCATCTGATAAATGTTATTTTTCTAAGAGTTTTGTAAATCAGCTGCAGAGCATGTGATACAGACTCACATATCATAGTTGGGACTTCTGCTTTAGAAGCTTATCATACTCTGGTGCCTGGCATAGCAGAGAGCGTATATGAGCGCACTGCACTCAATGTGCATATAAGCAAGTAGGAATGCAGGATCAGCAGGCAGCATCTGGGCAACTGAATCCTCCCTTTCTTGCTCTGGCAGACAACCATATAGTAGGTACAAGTTCAGAAGGATACGTAAATCGTCCTGTAACACCAGACATCATAATTCTTGACACTTGAGAGAAATTTAAGGTTGTAGTAAAAGTTTAAAAGCTGCACCTGTATTGTGCCACATGCAGAAAGCAAGAGAGTGGAGGATATTTCTAGTCTTCTGGGTCTGTGCATTAGCAAAATATTTATAAAATTAACTTCTGTGTGATCCCAAGAAGCTGATCATGCTCTAAATTACTGTTAGGACAAATAAAACCCCTCTAATCCCTGCTAATCTGACTTGGAGAACAGATGTCCTCCTGATCCTAAATCTGATGAATAGCTTAATCCTTTGTGTGTGAGCAGGACACCATTCATCTGAGAATTTTACATCACTAGAAACACAGCTGTAGTCTGTTTACATCCTGGTTTTTGTGTCATCCCATTTACAGAAGCACATGATAGATTAAGGAAGGAAAAGAAAATTCCTTTCTGGTACGCACAAGTTAGAGTCGTGAAACATCTGCAAGTGCAGTGTAGACACCCAGCAATCCTGTTGGCTCTCAAAACTTTTTGCATATGCTTGAGGACTAGCAAGTCCTATTCCCTAGAAATCACACTGCAGAATTAATTTTCTGGGTTTAGGAGTTCTCTTAATTTAATTTACAGTGCTTTCCGTAAGTCAGTCTTGCTTCCCACATTTCTTGGTCCCATGACCACCTTTACAGGGCATTTGCAGAATTTTATTCTTGAATAAATAAAACTCTTCCACTTTCTAGTCCAGATTTGTTTTTGACCAATTTACTGCAACAAATGAATCTGCCAGAACAAATGCCAAGAACTTTTGAGCTGATATCCTAGGAGACCAAAATAACCCTGGACCTTTTTCCATAAGTACTGGTGTCCAACCTAATGATTAGTTCGAATACATAAAATTTTACAAAATTTAAGGTTGCTATAGTAGCAAAACACTTGAAATTTTGAGTGGGAAGATTTTGAATGCAAAGCAAAAGAGAGGGCTCATAGATCCGGTGTACCTGTTCTCCTAGCTCTCAGCAAGTGCTGAGTTTCAGTAGTCTCTTTCATCTCACTGTTTTTTCCACAGCGTTATGTCATGGCTATTTTATATGGTGTCCTTAGATGATATCTGCTAGCAAATGCACTTACTTTCTCCTGAAGTGTTTTTAACAATTTCTAATGTGCTTGCTAATTACAACAGTATTTCTCACTGTTGTAATAGCTTCTTTTAACCCTAAAATTGCCCACTGATTTTAATTAAACCCATGAGTCTAGAGAATTTGACAATTTATTTCTTTCAAATGCAGCCTTATTGCCAAACAGGGTTTCCCTGCAGCCCTCACAGCTGTTGTTTATATGGAGAAAACTGTTTTGGGTGTTGTACCATGAACTGCATTCAGGTACTTCTCTTCAACAGGCAAGGCGTTAAACGATAATTGAAATAAACTAATTTTAAATAACCTGCTAGTGAAAAACAAATACAAACTAAACCAGGTCTAAATACAAACACATTCTTTGATGTAACTGCTCTTAAAAAACCCTAATAATTAATCAAGGCCTGTTGTACAAAAACCCCCATAAACTACACAGATCTATATGATCTGTAATTGCCACACTTGAAAAGAGTGTTCTTCAATTTGGAACTTTTGTTTTCTTTTTCACACAGAATAAATATTATATCTCAGGATCTAAATCCTTTATGTTTTCTGTAGAATACTTGAAGTGAAACAATGCATCTTTTACCACTAAAAACAGAATAAATGGGTCCCTGAAGGATTTATTTTAAGTCAGATGCATTTGTCATTCTATATTGATAATCTTTGTTCTTCATTATCATATTCAACTCACCATTTATATGCAGATGACACAATCATTTATGGTAATAGATTATACTAGGAGAAAGCTTAATATTATCTTCAAGCTGATTTAAATGAGCTTTAAGATCATCTGGCACAATCTAAATTACTATTAAATATTAATGAAACAAAGATCATATTATTTGGCTCAAAACAGAAGTTGGGTAAACTGAACAACTGGCAATCAATGCGACCTTGGAGACAGTTAGCAAATGTCAGTTGTGAAGAATATGGATACATCATTTTTCATCGTATGACTAAACTATTGATTAGAAGCTGTGAAGATTTGAAAGAAAGCCAAGAACTTTATTTGGGCTCAGAAAATTTGTTGACTTAGGGGAAAAGAAAAGATTTGTTTTCTTGAATTTTCAGTTTGTATTATGTACTTTGGGTTTTACTGATTGCTGCCTAATGTTGTTAGGAAAGATAAAGCATTTTTAACTTGGTTATCTAGGCAAATTTGCTTTGAATTATATATTTCATAAAAATCACTGTCTGTCATTTTAGCAACGGTTGGCAAAAAATAGAAAACTGTCAACATTTCATTGGTATGTTATCCTTCTACTTTCTCCTCCTCCTGTCCTTTGTCTTCAGATAAGTTACAATCTTCAGTCTTCCACATTTTCTGAAATAGAAAAATTAATAAGAAAACTAGTATCTCTACTTCTTCATCTGGAACCCTACAGCTGTGATTTTGATAAAGCAAATCAGGAGGTTCAGCTAGATACTTTGTATGTGTTTATTTTTACATAGGTCTGATCCTGTGATGTCCTGAGCATGTTCTAGCAGATGCAGATGAATTCGATGGCAGTTTTTGTCGATTCCCAAGATGACAGATAAGGTCTTAGTACTTTCTGTGAGACGTTCTTATTCTTATTCTTAGAGATTCAAGTTGATAATCCCACAGTAAAAAAGAAAAAAATCATGACCTCTGTATTGTTCAGTATGCTAAAAATGCAGAGGACCTCCTTCATTTAAGCACTGGCAATCCACCTCCTTTTTTGTGTAGCAAAATGTGTCACACTAATACATCCATTGTCCCAGAAATGTCAGCTCTTTTGACATTATAATGAATCCCATGGTATCAGATATTGTTAGTTGTTAACCTCTTTCTGTGTTAGACATAATCAAGAGCAATGTCAATATGTTTTCTGTTCAGGACATCAACTGTTTCCTCTTAGTATTTTGCTGGGCTGTGCTGCATCAAGCTGAGCATGGTTTCCTTTGAGCATTTGCACTTAGGATAGAGGTCACAGACATTTTTTTGACCCTCGTTTTGATCTTTGTCCCTCTCTTGCTAAAGAGCTTCGACATAGTGTCAAGAGATGGAGACCTACTCTGAGAGCAAGAAAATACTCAGGGAAAAGAGGAGAATGCAGACATTTGGTTTATGTATTTGGGAATGAGGCAGGTTTAGAGGGGCAGAGCAGGGGAACTGTAGGCCAGGACATAAAGCTGAGTTAAAAAGGACAGGGATGGTTACTGTAATGTGATGGATCTGGGAAAGACATTGTGGGAAAGTTTGTATAAGTAGGAGGCAGAAGAGTCTAGATGAGTGGAGGGGTAGATACCCTCTGGAAGCACAGGAATAAGGAGTAGAGAGGAAAAACAGAAGGAGAGAAAACAATGAAAGAAGATTAGCATTGAATAAAATGAGACATGGGCAAGATAAAGTTTCTTAACAAGATTACCAGAAATTCAGGTCTAAAGGAAGGATTTATTCAGTGATGAATTGGGACAGCAAATGACAAATAGGACAGTCTGATGTCCAGTTCATTATGTTACCTGGTCTGGGCAGGAACTGCTGAAATTCAGATGGAAGAAAGAGCAGGGTAGAGGGAAGAGTTTATGTCTTCCCTACTGCAGGCATTTGAGAAAAGTTGCTGGAATCTCTGCCAGAGCAATTGCATGGAGGAGGAAATCTGTGTTTCATTTATCTATTTAAAGATGTTTTCTAACTCAAAGTTAGTATGTCACATGTTTCAGGTACAGATATCTTCCCTAGGAGGGAAGTAATCAGACAGACTTCTATTATTTCTTTTAGAATTAGCCTTGCAACAAATTTTAAAGCTTGAAATTTCAAAAATTTTATCAGGTTTGATATTTGAATTTCTTGATTAGGCAACACCATTTTCCCAGTCCACCTAGGTGTGTCCTGGCAAGACATTTAGATCAATTTTCTTGTCCTTTGGTACTGCCAGCTCTCTTTGAAAGAATGGGGGAATCCTAAGAAGGAGTTATGTTCTGAAAGTCACTAAAAATCTTGTTCCAGTGTAATCACATCAGGAGAAGGCTCTTTTAGCTTGTGTGTGTTACCTAGTGATAATATAAGTCTCCAAATGAGTAAGGTACTGTTAAGTGTGATTAAAGTTTCTATTAGCCCCTTGCTAGGTAAGAACTAGCCCTGTGTTGCAGTCACGGGTACCTGGGAATGATGCTGCAAATTTGGTAATGAGTGAGCTCTGACATTTGCTGCTTGGGTTTGCCATCACCATTGCTGCCAGATGGGTATGGTAACCCTGAGATTAGCTTAGGTGGTTAGATGCATGGTGCTAATAACCAAGGTTGTGGTTTTGATCCCTGCATGGGCCATTCATGTAAGAGTTGGACTCAATGATCCTTGTGAGTCCCTTCCAACTCAGAATATTCTGATTCTTTCCACTAGAGAGTGATGACAGGGCATTGCATCCCTGGGCTTGTTCTGCATTCCCAGAGATACCTTTTCCTTTGCTGTGTGAATCAAAGGCCTTCCTGTGGACAGGTTTTCTCTCTTGCCTCTGTCTGAGGGCAGGAGACCATCTTTTTTTTCACTGAGGGGACTCTTCCCCTCCTGAGTCACATTGTTTTTAAAGAGATTTTCCCTCCACCTCCCAGTGAAGCCGAAGTCACCTTCAAACTAAATTTTTTCTAGTTTGAGTAACCTTCCTCCATTATAGTCCATTGCTCTATTAGCCAGTTGGCTGTGCTGTCTTACCCCACCTCTATCCCACTTACACCTGTACTGGCCTTTCCATTATTTGTGCTTCCCTACATTCATGTGTTGCTGTTTGTGTTCCAAACTTTCCTACTTTTAATAATGTGTATGCTTGACTTCCCACTTCCATAACTCTTCCCCAAATGTTGCACCTGATTTCTTCACCAGATGTACTCTGGCCAAGGTTTCTTATAGCATCTACTTATTGCCTTAACTACCTCCAGTCCTTGTACCTGAAAAAAGTACCCTTTCCTGCATAGCCCAGCTCCTCAACAGAGCAGTTGGATTCCTTCCTTGCTATGTAACTGGGAAGCCTCAGCTTTGTTGGAAGGGGCAGCCCATATCTGGCTAGAGAGAGTGAAACCACCGGGTCGCACCCCTAAACTCAACCTGGCTCACCACTGTGTGTGAGAAGGAGGCAGTTCCTCCACTGGCAGGCTCTTGACATTTCTGTTCTGGACTGTCTCATAATAAATGTTGAATGCTTCACATGAATCTAGAAATCAAAGGAACTTTCTGAGGGAGAGGGGAAGATAGAAAGAAGCTGAGTGGGCATCTGGATGGAGTTTTACTGGGCCTCACTTGTCTACTCAAACTGTACATCTTGACAGCACACTAATGCTGCATACAGCCATTTATTATGGAGAAAATGGAAAACTTTTCAGACTGAGATGCTTAAAATAGGCTCCTAAATCGATGCTTAGGCATATAAATAGAAGCAGTTTGATATTCAGCAATGCTGAGTGTTCTGTTGATGCCAGTGTGGAAGAAAATGCTTTGTGTACAAAAGTGCATTATTAGAAAATGTGGAGGTTCAAGAATTGCTATTTACAGACAACCAGTTACAATTGGAGTAATCTTTTTTTGGGTCAGCTGGGCTTGACTCATCTTTGGACTTCATCTTTCATGGTTTTTATTGATGATTTGATGTAAAAGTAGTGTCTGTTACTATTGGATATTTAGCCTATTAATCGAATCTAATTTTGTCATGGGATTAGAATGAGAAAGTGAAGGTCTTTGCAAACTTCTTAGTATCACACTTTCTGTTGTGTGCTTTGTAGAGGTGGAATGTCTGCTGCCATACCACACAGGTCCTGGGGCTGACTCCGTCTCATAGAAGCTGTGATGCACAATGTTCCTAGTTTTTACCATAGCAGTCCTTGTAATGCTTTCTAAAGGAATGCAAGAGTGCAAAGAAATGTAGGTGAAGTTATTGTAACCTTAGCCTGTGCTTGCCACTATCTACATCCAGAAGGACCTTCTGTTTTGTTGGTTTTGCTTTTCTCACATGAATTCTGAGTGAACCTCACCGTAGAGCAGTTGCCTCCCCTGATTTTCTTCTCTCTCCTCTCTGTCAATCTGTATGAAGATTTTCTGTAGAAATTACCCTGCTATGAAGAGTGCAGACTGCTCTGAGGAAGCCCTTATTTTTACAGGCACACTCCATGCAATAATGCAGGATGGTGAATGGACCAGGATGCTAGATTTAAGCACTGATGAATATACTCTCAGGTGTACCTGATGTTATATGAGTTATTGGCATATGTTCCTAAATACAACCCCAAAGCTTAGTCACTGAAAATTTTGAGGTGTCTGGGAGTGCTATAAAATGACTACTTTTTTTTAAGGTCAGTGCCACTGGAATTTTATCTATGAAATGAAGTAGAAAAATCAAGCCATTCAACAGAGGACTCTTTGCCCTGTATGAAAAAGAACATAGTAAAATGGATATATTCCAAAACAGCAAGTACAAATATAATAGTTTTTTTTTAATTTCCTTTGGAAAGTGAAAGCAACCTGAGGTTGGTACTGGCAAGGATGAATCCTAAATTGTTTCCCGCTGAAATGCGTTTGGCTCTGATTAATTTCTCTTTTAGGATCATGAAGACTCTATTTCTATTTAGTTTTCATTTCTTCTTAGAACAGATAATTTCATACTGCAGCCTTCACTTGCATGAGTAGTTGAATCCATGAGGTTACTTGTATTAGTATGGCCTGCAAATTAGGGTCTTAAACCAGAATATAACCAAATAATCATAGCCCAAAAATTTACAATTTTCATATTCTTAACATGATCTTTTATAGAAAAAACTTGTTGTACTTTTCCTATTAATGCAGAGCTTCAGTTAGATACCAGTCAGTTGACTCATACTCAGGAGCCTAGATTATTCTCTAGGTAAAGATTCTCATCAAATACAATGTCTTATTGTCTTGACTGCATATTGTAAGCTGTAACTATATTCAAATCCATGTAGTGTTAGAAATAATGGATAACAGTTCTCTCCTATTTCCTTCATGTGTTTAGGAATGTTCTTACGTGATAGAGTTCTGACAATATTTTGTGTTTCATTTGGAGGGGTTTGGGTTGTTTGTTTCTTAAATGTTTAATGGCAAGTTGAAGATTTCAGCGTTATAAAATTTTTAAAAAGCAACAAGGAAATAATCTTTAAAGTTAACAGGAGAAGATATAAAGAATATAAAACATTATAATAAGATTTATAGCCATTTGCTGAAAACATTTAAATGTATTGATCCATGTGTTAGTATAGGCCTTTTATTATTAAGTGAATCCATGCTTGATATTAATTGCTTCTTTCCTGTAAGAGTGATTTTATGAACTTGAGCTAATAATGATTAACTTACATACCATGGGCAGTTGCGATTAACTTAAATTTAGGTGAAAAAAAGGGAAAGCATTTGTGATTAAAACAGGGACATTAAACAGATGGTACTGACTATATCAGTGGTATAGAGCTAAGCCATATTCTGTGAGTGACACCAGATAGGTTGCAGGGCAAGATCACTGGGAACCCAGACCAAATATTTACATCACCGAGCTCAGCAGGAATTGTCCAGCAGACCAATGGCTTGTATAAATAGATTATTTGAAAAACATAAATGGGACCACTGCAGGAGTCATCAGAGAAGTCCAGATCCCTGAACTGTGCTCTTGGCTCCATATATATATTACTGAATGTCTCAGTGCTTCTCATTTCTATTTATGAAGGGAGACTAGTATTTATTTACTTTTTCAAACACTTGGACATCCAAAATTGCTTGATATTAATAAATTGTTTGCAAGCCACGCTCTGGCAAATCTCTTCTGTACTTCTGGCACAGGAGTCCCTGTGGCAAGGAAGTGAGGTTGGGGGTGAGCTGGCATACCCTTGTAGTCCTGAAGGAGCTCAGTGCTGCTTTACAGTTGATACATGTCCACCAGTACAGACAGAGTATTTAGTGCAGAGCAGCCCTGAGACAGCTGTGGGCAAGAGTGAGGGCCTTTAACACACCAGAGGCAGAGTCATTTGTGTGCCCTCCCCACTGCTGCGTGCACAGCCGGGCTGTAGGTGGGCAGTGGGCACCCTGCCCACTGGCTCTGCTTGGGAAAAGACCCTCCCCAGGGTAAGAGGTTGAAGAGTATGAAAGGTGAGAAATGTGGCCATTAAATGAAGGTGAAATACCAGAGACTACCAGGCAGGCTCCTTTGGAAAAGACCGTGCTGCATGCAGAGTTTGCTTGTAACAGACTGTGCTGCAGCCCCACTGTGAAAGTAAATGCCTGTCCCCCCACTAGAGCTTCCTGCTCCATTGAGAAACTTTGCATAGCACCAGTGGCCAGAGACTCTGAATGGCTACGCAAAGTTAAGATTTGTCTTTTAAACCTCATGGTTCCTAAGTGATATGTTAAACTCTTTCTTGTCTGATGGTTTCTTAACATTTTGGGCCCTGTCTAGGCTTCTTCATACATATCACACCATAAAACCCACTTGTACCTTGAGCAAAAGTGTGCAGAAATAATGACAGCAGGTAGTTTTTCACTTCATATAGTCCCTTGCCCATCATCAGCTATTTCATACTTCTGTGCTGCTTGGACCATGACTGCTGTGGAGTTTGAGCTCTCCTTTCCATTCCAGCATTGTTTGGTGGAGGCAGAGAAACTCAAGGAGCCACAAATGCAGAACCTCTGATAAAAGGCATTATGGAAGTGCAAAAAGTGATACTGTTACTGTACATAATTATTAGTACTGGTCAAAGTTTCACAGTGATAAATGAATTTATTTGAATTCTTCTTTCTATTTTCTATAAAAAAAACCTTCTGTAGAGCAGAAATATTAATTAAACTGAAAGTTAAATTGCTTCTGTTGGATAGCCCCATTTTCTAATTCAATACCTGAAATAGTGACTTCAGGAAAATTCTGCAATAACAAGCCAATATGATGTCAAAGGGAACATTACTTTTCCTGTCTATTGTTTAGTACTGAAGAAAAACAGCAAGAACTTGTTTACATGCAAATGTCATCTGTGTAAAAAGCAGACAAATGCTCTAAAGAGAAGATATTATTACAAAGACATAATTTTCCAGAGGCAGAAAAAACAGAGGAAGCATTTTGTGGTCATCAGCAGTCTCTCCATAAATGTGTACCATCAGGCATGCGGTGCAGTAGGCATGTATAGTGGTCTAAAAAAAGCCAGAGACCCTCAGCCTGGAGACTAAGAAGAAGGAGAAATGCAAGCAATGTGTCAAAGAATTTGCCGTCTGTGCTGAGCAGAAACCAGATGTTTTTGCTAGTAATTATTATTATGATAATTCATTTAAGTAGGAATAAAATAGAGCATGATTGTTTACTGCAGTATGTTTTCCCTAGACAGGCTTGGAAATGAGAAAAAAATCTCAGAGGTTTTACTCCTGGTTAAATGAATAATTTTTTCATTTCACCAGCAATAAATATGGCAATGAAAATAGTTTTCATACATATTGCCCGGTAGCTGTGAATAGACATCAGACACTTTTTTATTTGGCTAAGTCACTAGAGGCTCTTGAGGAATGTTAGGGAAGGTCACTTTGATTTTTTTTTTTTACACATTTTACTTCCTGCTGAGATGAGAGCTGAACAGTGGAAGACTGGAAGACTGGCAAAGAATTAGGAATCATCTGCCTTGGTAAGTCTAGGTGGTTATTTTAGGTGAAAATCATCTGTTGGGAAGGGATAGTGCAGTGTGAGCCAGGTTTCTATTGGTCATTGCAGGATATCCATTGGATTTTGCCTGAACATCTCTTACAAAAGTTGGTTTCACATGTGTGCAAAAGTTTAAAATTATTAAATCCTTCTCAGTTTCTGGTGTTTGATTAGGAACTCTTAGTAAGCAGAAATTAATTTTTTCCTACTCCTCACTCCACTGCATATGCGTAGCTATCAGTGAGGTTTTTTTATATAGATTAGAGAACAGTGTCAAGCAAATGGTCAGCAAATATAAATCAGGTTGATCTATAGTCTGAGAAGAAGAACAATAGTTTTCAGCTGCTATCCTTTCTGAAATCTTTGGAAGGTTTGAGTGAGTTAAATAAGTCCTATAGAAAAATTAAAATCTAAACAGAGTCTGGAGGAGTTTAATTGAACAAGTGCATTATTGGGAGTCTCTCTGACGTTGAGGGTTTATTTATCACCCTGAATCCAATCACTTTATAAAAAAAACCAGCGTGGGTTTCATTTACTTTGATGAGGTTTATTGCAAGATTCCAGAAAATCAATTTTACTGTAAGCCATATTAAACCCAGGGGAATATAAACACTATATGTACTACACATAACTTCTTGTTATTGCTTACTGGATCACTGGGGAAATTATATGTTTACCATGGAGAAGGGTTATGGCTACGTTCGTTGTCTTGGGTAACTCCCAGCCTGCCCATCGTAGTGAAATAAAACAAAATGGTAGAGTTTGGTATCGGCACTTAATTTGTCTCTATATAGCCTGAGGTATAGAAACACTCAGCAGTAGTGACTTGATTTTCCAAAGAGCTTTAAATAACTGTTGTTATATACTATCACTCTCTTTTTTTGCAAACAGATGGTGAGTGCAAGCAATACGTATGCTCTGCTGGTTGACCAACCCCAAGTAATTCTTGCTCTCAGAGCTTCTTGAGATACAAAGCCAGAACTGACAGGCAGTTAATTTGGAAATGGTCAAGTTTGATCTGCTGGACAGGGACTACGAAGAAAATTTGAAGGAATTTCTATTGTGTGTTTACTCTTTCTGTCTTCCCGCCTGTCTGATTTACATACTTGTTGAATTTAACATGAATTAAAAATGATAGCAAAGTACTTTTGCATGAAAAGATTATGTTCCCTCTAGCACTAGCAAGTCATAAACTCATTTGGGATTGCACTCAATAGATGGTTTCCTGTTGCAAAGTTTTTTACATACCAGTAAAATCAAACCATGTTTCAATTATTGGGTTGGTTTTTTTTCTCCTCATCTGGCCTTATAGATTATTGTATACTAGTTATATTGAAGTTGGCATAATGGACAAAAATTAGTGTTCTTTACATGAGGAAACTTAGATCGCAAATAAATATACAGAAGACATTTCCCATATAAGAAGGCATCAGAATTCAAGAAAGTATCTTTCAAAATCAGATGCATGCAGCCTGTTTATGATGATTTTAATCCTTTCTTTTCCCCAGTGTTGGGCTCTGTTGTGCTGTGACAGGAAATGAGCAGCTCTCCATGGCTTCCATGGCTAAAGTGGAAGAGCAGAGCAATGCATCTTTCAATCTGTCTGTCTATCCACATGAGTTTCATAAGAACTAAGATGGGATATTTGAGAAGTTCTAAATGTAGTTAAGTACTCAGTTTGATCTGTTTTTTTGAAAGAAATGGAGAGCCTAATAATACTCCCTTATTAACTTCTGAGACTTCTTCCTTACAATATAATGCATGTTATTGTGTGTAGTTTTATTTGCACATCATATGTGGTAGTGTCCTAATTGAAAAGCTCTTGATTGGGCCAAATTCCCTGTGAAATGTGTCTGGAGTAAGAGAAGAAAGAATCGAGATGTAGCCATTATTTAAAAGTATACAGTCTGTTATGATTTATGGATGGTAGTAAAATTATTTTGACAATAAATATGGAAAAACAATGGAAAATCAATCTCCCAAAATGTTTATCTTGTAAGTCCTTCTAATACCTCTCTATCGATATATGTTTACTTGAGTGTTTCCAAGGGATTGCATATGTATAAGTTGGAAGAACAATTAACAGGCTGATTCACAGCAACATTGTCGGTAATCTTTTCATCTCTGTGTATGGAAAAAAGTTACACTTTTTAATTATCTGGTTCAAATAATTAATTTTTTAAAAAGCAGAACACACAAATTCAGTAAAAGAAAAACTATACCATGGACTCTCATTATCTTGTTGCCACTCTTTCCCTTCCCTGTCTATTGTATGTTGTATTTTTAAGTGTGAATTCTGGAAGTGTAGGCTGTTTCTTGCAATTGATTTTATTATGCAACTGAATAAAGGTGTGAAAAAAGTAAGAGTGGTTAAAAAGGAATGAATACCTGTTCTTATTTTGTGTTCTTTTGAATCTAGTCACTGGACTTTGGTGCAGAGTCACTGACAGAAAGAAGCTGTGGATTTGTCACAGGCAACACTGGATTTGGGGTTGATTTTGGAAATCCAGGGTAAAGTGTGTGGCTTTGTGTTCTGAATTGCAGAGTTCCTTTCACATTAGATTTAGCTCAAAGGGAAAGTAGACTGAAATACCAATACCTTTGAATACCCTATCCACAACATTTCTTGGATTCTTTACAGTTGCGTTTTTTCTTTATATACAGAGCACTTGAGCAAGTAGGAAGTAGCCTAGAGCTGATGAATACAGAAGATGCTTTCTGAACCTGGGGCTTGACTATGCTCAGATGTATTTCTGAGAGCAGCATGAGGCTGGGGGAAGTCAGTATATTCAGCAAATGAACAAAAGCTTGAGAATTTAAGACCAAACATGTTAAAGATGTTTTGGTGTTGATATCTATAAATACCTTTTTATTTGTAATATCTAAAGGCTAGTTCATGTGCATATGGGTGTTTTCATACACCACACACAACAGAACAGTAAAAATCCTTCAGTTTTGGTCAAGTATTTTGTTCTTTCCTTTTTTCTTTTCTTTGTATCTGTGCACCAAGGAACTAAATTATGCTTCAGTAGCTAAACAAATTATGCAAAATTATACACCATGAATATTTTATATCACAGAACCCTGAAGCAAGGACTTTCGATGGCTTTATGTCTGCAGCAACCTGTGTCATACCCAGATGAATTCCACAACTGATAAGTCCCCTTCTTCCTAAAACTTTACTCAGGTCTTTGTTTTATTTTTTTCTCTGCATTTGTCAGTGCTTATTAATAGGAATGTCTCAAGGGTTTTATTGTATGTAAGAAAATGGAAGTTACTGCCAGCAGCCTTCTTTCTACTACTGCATGAGGGAGGGAAGTTATTCCCCTTATAATTCTGAATTTATTTAAAATTTCATAGAATCATATAAAGCAAGTAATGTGACAAAAACAAAACAAAGTATAAAAAAATTAATTAAACCACATTTCATCTGATGCTGGACTGCACCTACTTTGATAAAACTTTCTTTTCATTTTTTTGGTACGCGAAAGTATATTTTCTTAGGAATTTTTTCCACTTTTTCAGTAAAACTGTAATTACAAATCCATGTAGTCTTTTGTAGGGCAGGCAGTAGCTATGGTGCACTGGAAAATGAGAGCAGTTTATACAAAATATTTTAAATTTTTCATTATTTTACTAGTTGTAATTAGTGATCTCGTCCTGTTTCCATCTAATACTAAAGAGCCAGCATCTTGAGATCCCATGCATCTGCCCCTGAAGTGGATGGCAAAACAGAAATCTTGTAATTATAACTTAAGAAGGATTCTTTGGCACTGCTTACTGGTTCCTGGGATGTAGAGCCTGCGAGTTAATGCCGTAATTTTGACTACAGGTGCCACAGAAATGGGGAGGGTGGGTACATTTCAGTGTGCTCATTAATCTTCAGTGTGTTCCTATTGCTGTATATCATTGGCAAATGTTGGAGTAGGTGTGTAGTTTTGGGGGGTTAGGGGTACTATTTTACTATTCAGTTAATACCACTAACTTTTCAAGAACATGACTCGCACAAAATCTCTACTAGCTCATCTACAGACTCTCTTTCTGCTCTTGAAAATAGTTTTGGGGGTAGTCTACCCGTTTTCTCTGCATTTCATCCGTTCCATGCCTTTTGTTGATGCTAAATAGTTCAACATAAAGTGAAATTTTTCATTTACGATAAAATATTCACTTCCACAAGTAATGCTAACAATATATTAAAGCATATCTGTTTTTATGTCATGCCTACTGCTGTAATATTTTAGTGTTGATCTATTTGTCCTCTTTTACAGTTAAAATTAGATGTGCCATTAGAGACAAGACAGTTGATGACAGAGGTCTCTGTTTTGAAAGGTGTTTGAGAATTTATTTTATTTAAGTATATACTGAAACACTTTCTTTAGCTGGAGCTGTAAAGAGTAGCTGTATGCTGTGATGTCTCTGGCTTATACCAGTTTATATGGGTGATCACTGCAGGTATGGTGTGTGCCAGTCAGTTAGAAAGCACTTCATGGTTGCACTACTCTTAAATTTGCTCTCCTTATTTTGGTTGAATTTAAAGGATTTTTGCTGAAGTGGAATGTGTATTATTGTTACTGTCTGCTGGCCATCATGGATAGTACTATTCCAAAATTAACCAATGTTACTAGGTAAACAATAAACAGTGGATATAACTGTCTCTTACTGCCTGACAGATTGTGCACATGTATCAGTATAGATTATAAAAAGGAGGAAGAACATATTTTGTTTTCATTTTACAACACTAATCTATGTTAACAACAAGGTGTGTAGCTCAACAGTCCTCTATAAAAATGGTCTGATTGTGCATCTTTCTTTGTGCATTTCAGTGATGTTTTGGCTTATGTTTGGCTATCCAGTGTTTCAGTGGAATGTAAAAATTAGAATTTATGTTGTTCATTGTTTTTACAGCTCAGTGGAAAGTGCAAGTAACATTCATAAAATGTTAATGGCCAGATAAAATTGTAAAATGTTATTGATGAATTAACCTGAGATCCAGAGCAGATGAATGCAATGTTTCCTTTTTACTACAGGATGTGAGAGTAGGCTGAGAAAACACAATGATAATATTACAATCTCCTGACGATTTTGTAGTATTTTACCTTTTAAAATGTTTTTTACACTGAAATATGGAATGGTCACTAACGTTGTAACTGACCCCATATATAGAATACAAGACTGGAGAAATACTACCTCTAGATCCATATAAAATGAAAATCCTGATAAAGAACAGTACTATTTAAACAGTTCTAGAGACAGGACCTTTTTGAAGAGAGAAATGAAACACTGTTTTTAAGAGAGAAACTCTGACTTAGCATGTATTAAAAAAAAAAGTGTAAGGATAGTGCATGTTTTTTGTTTCACTGAGAAATATTGAATATTTATTGTACTTTCTTGAAAAAGCAAATTGCAATGTCCTATCCTTACATACTTACAAATGCAGAATTTCATTTGTATATTAAATAAATATTTCAGAGGGAGGAAAATTGTACACAACTTTATTCAGAAGAATTTTACAGCAGAAAAGTGAGATTTTTAACAGCTTTTAATAAAATAGTGCATATATTGTTTGCTTTTTTGATGGGCTTTTTTAGTAACATTTAAGTGTGAGCCAGTTGAAATAACACACACAGCTGCAGGAAAATAATGCAAATTTTGACATTTGAGATTCAATAAATGGAAGCTTTGTTAACTTTTATACCAAAATCTAGTATTTTGTTATAAGCAAGCTGTGGAATTAAAAAGACTATGCACAGTCTTAAAGTGAAGCAAGTCAGGCTATGTTTGTTAACTGACACTTAATCTTCTTCTGAAGAAAACCAGTACTCCTACATTTTTCAAACCCTTTTTTCCCCCTGTTTTTTCCCACACTATATATTTGATATATTAGACCTGAGATATTCAGAGGCATATAAAATGAATGGAAGTCCAACCCCCACTGGAATCCAATGGAAGTTCAATATATTCTTCCTTTGAAAATCCCAGCCTTACATGATGACAGTATTTTTTTTTTTTAATCTTTGACATTATTATTGATTGTAACAAAAACTTGAACAAATAAACAGTCAGGGAGTGTAACTTGGATGAGGAGGAGTTTGGGTATTTGAAGGAGGATGATTAAATGATCTGAATTAGGCTGTGAAACATATTCTGGCTGTGGGAGGACAAAATTTGGCAATAACAGATTGGCAGAACCTGTCAGAATCTGAAGCTTAATTCCGACTTCTGTGTTTCAGCTTTATACCAGTGGGGGGAAAAAACTTGAAGAATGCCTGTGAGGATGAGGGAGGAATGAATATCTGCTCACGGAAGAGGATTTCAGTTTGTCACAGTCACTCACTTCTTTGACCCCATGTGTGAACATGTGGCAAGATAGGAAGAAAGATTATAATCTAGATGGAATTATTAGCAGCTATAATATAGAGGTTCTGAAGAGAGAAATTTGCCAAGATATACTTGTACTGCATATCTTAGAGGTATCCTAAGGGAATTGAACATCCTTTTGGATGTAGATCATTGCAACTTGGGTTCACTGATAAGTCACTAAGTTCAAACCAAAATCAATTTATTCTGTGATAATTATGCATTAATGATGTGTTCCAGGGAACTCAGGTCATCAAGTAGTTATTCCAAGCCTCTTTCTTATTTTTCTTCAGACAGAAGGATATGGGTTTATTTAGACTATATTCTTCATGTCAACTCAAATTTAAATGGCTCCAGACCACACCTGCATCAAAATAAACATTTGTATATATTTGATAAATGTTAGATCTTTTCTTGTCTTTTGAGGTGCTAATGTGTTGTTCTTTGAATTATATTTTCTAGCTCTAGGGACAGCTCTTGTGTAAGGAATCATGGTGTTTGAGATTTACTACTGGTACCATTTAACAGTGATTCAGCATTTAAAACTGGCCAGCTTCAACATCTCAGGTTTCATATTCTTATACGAGGTTTTTATTTTTAGTGAGAAATGAAAAAAAAATTACTTACAGATGTGGAATGCAGCAAAAGGTTTCCTCTTTTACCTTTTTCTTCAGAAGCTCCAATAAGGGATGGGTGAATAGAGTGTGAGGAAGCATAGCAGAGTTGGAGACTCCCCTTGGTCAGGCAGATCTCCTTTTAGGAAATTGCTAACCCACATGGTACACTTGGGATAGCTAGCACCTAAATGTGTGGAATTATAGAAGTATCTGATTTCCAGTCTTTAAAGATGGGGCAACTCATAGAAGTCTCTAAAACTGTGACTCTCCTTAGGTCATCCATTCCCTATAGCAGCTTGCTATAGAAGGAAAGATCTGAGCTTAAATTCTTAGTAAAGAGACAACAGGATAAGGTGCTTTCAAGTCATTTAGAAAGCTTTCTGACTCTCCAAATCCCACAGAAATTCAGCTCTGTTACCATGTTGAATTTGGACTGGTTTTCATCCCAGGAGGGTTGGAAAGATTGGTAGTGGCTGATAAAGGATATTTCAGAGGGAGAAAGCAGTTGTACTCTGAGAGTTCTTTTAAATTTGGGATCCACTAAAAAGCTTACTACAGTAAGACTTTACTGTCCATCACATGACATGCTGAAGGACAAGCTGTGTCCTGAAAGGTAAAAGCACTTAATTTCATTTCCTAATGCATACATCTATTTGTAAATGGCAAAAGGATTTTGCCTTTGAGGTACAAAGCTCGTGCAGAATGTAAATTAACTTCAAACTGAAATAATTCATGGTTCTGAGCAAAAATAACATAATGGTTGTTATAACCATGTTTATGAAATGCTAAACTTTAACACACAGCAATCAGCCAAAGCGATACAGCAGTGTAAAAGACTGCACACTTAATAATTGTAAATGTTACATGAGAGCAAGTTGCTTGATTAAATTTATTAGCAATGTGTTACGAGCATTTTAAGAAATAAAGCATTTATCACAAAATGATGATTTCTTCACTTAAGCTCATTAGGAAATCACACATCAATTCATGCATAATTACAGGGGAATTTCTGCCACTCACTACAAATCATTACCACATTAACTAAAGTTGACTTAATTTATCTGTGATTTGGAAAAGGTGGTATCTAAATAGGAAAATTAGCTTATAGAGAGGATGAAACTATCAACATCACCACAAAGGACCTAGCCTTCTCTTATTTGTTAGACAAAGATGAACCTTTTAACTCTTTTATATGTAAAGCTTGTACTTCTGAATGAGCTCTAAAGCTTTTCTTTCCATGTCAGAATCCCATATTATGGATCCAGTGCCAGGTACTTAATGAATCATTGACAGTCAAGGCACGTTTGCTTGCGCCAGACGTACTCATTGTTTTTAATGATCATTGCAGTTTGAGATTGAATTGAAAGGGTTTGGGGGAGGCTGGGAGATGGGGAAGGAGCAAGTTTTGCAGCACTGGCAAGCTAGTCCCACAGCAGCAGAGCTGCCTTCTGCCAACACCCACAGCGTTTATGCTGCACTGTGTTTACATTCCCGCAGTGTTTATGGTGGACATAGCTCTCATGTGGCCTGTTGCACCTTCTTTATTTCCCAGACTTTGCATAACTTTGAGGATGGTGTCTAATTGATGGAGTCCAAGCTCATTGTGTGTCTCATCACCAGATGTTTCTTTTACAGCTATTTTGCACGTTTTCTGTTTGTTAGTTCTCAAGTACACTTGTGAAGGTGTAACTTAGGCTCAGAATAACTACACTGCATGCTCATCTGTCCAGGAGACATGTAGAAATGTAGTCTTTTGAAACTTTTGAAACTTTTGTACATTTAGAGAAAAATTACTCTGTAACTTTACAGCCTTTCATTATGTAGTGCATGACTTGGTTCAAGCATTTCCCTGTTCTGTATCCAAGTGCTGTATCATTCTTACTATTAGAAAGTATTTATGTCACAGTTACTGAGTTTAATTAGAAGGTGTTTTTTGTCTTTTTTAATCTGGGGCATTTCAGTCGCATTGGCACCTTGCAGGGAACAGTGGGCTGTGTATGGAGAGGTGAAGGAAGGCAGATGAAGAAGGGATCAGGGAAGTCAGATACTTTTGAAATTGGCTTTGCTGTCAAAAATAATGTGACTGGAAATACACGCTCAGTTTCCTAGCGAAGTACTGACACTTTGTTTTCAGCAGCTCTCCTGAGGGGTTCTTGTGTTTCCTTTGTTTGGGGTCTTTTGTATAAACTCAGGATCTGCAAGTTGAAAGTTATGCTCCTCCTTCCACATTAGTACCTCACATTTATAGACTGAAGCATTGTTTCCTGTTTCTTTCTAAATTTATCTCCCTGGCAACATGTAAGCCACTGGTGATTCTTTTGCTACTAACTTTTTACTTCATTTATGGGCTCAAATAGGGGCTTAAGGCCTGTTATTTTCTTAGTAAGATACAATGTTGAATCGAGCATTTTAAGTTCATGATTTTCAGTGGGTTTAGTATATTTTCACGTTGTTTTTCACAATCTTTAGTAAGGTAGGATGTGAAGGTTGCACGAGTTGACTGTGCCAATGAAACTACTTGCTATTGCCAAAAAGGGTGGTTCTGCTCCATCCTCCTTTCTTGTTCCTGTCTGACCCTATGTTGAGCTGACTCAGCGTACTAAACTGACAGAGAAAGGTCCCCTTTTTCAAAAAAATAGAAAAGCTTTCTTACCCATGTTGCAAGTTAAAAAGCGCCTTGAGAAGTCCACCTGTTTCCATGCCTTTGAATTATGATTGCCATCGTAATGGTTGATTATGCTATAAAAATAAATTTGACAATCTGAGATAGCTAATGCCATTTCCAGTTTTAAAAAATGGCAGTTTTAAAAACTGTAATCTCCATCCTAAATTGTTAATATACACATTGTCTATGCATTTAAAAACAAAGGTTAGAGAAGGGCTTCCTAATTTGTGCAGCTCTTATGCTTTTAGAGAATTTTCTTTCTTTAATCTTGGAATAGTCATTTGTAACCAAATTAGGGATTTGATATACTGAATGAATTAGGTTCTTAATCATATTGCACACAAAATTCATGCTATGCACAGAATTTGTATTTTAAGTTTTCATTGCTACTGGAATTTCAAGTTGGTTTTGATTAATCATGAAGTGGGCATTGCATCCTTAGGTAGGAGGCAATATATTCGGCAAAGAATGCCAACTCTGGCAGTGGTAGAGGACATCGTGATGATGAAAAAGAAGAGGGGGGGAGAAATCCAAAAAACCAATCTGAGCAGCCATTCTACTGCAGTGACAGCAGCAGTTTGGTACATTGTATCAAAATGAATGGGCTTTGCATAATTGATTTCAACATACTAGTAGCCTGAGGTCTAAGCTGCTCCAACCCAGAACTTATTAGCTGTGCTACGAAGACGGGAGAAAACTGTGCAATCTGCTACAGGGGAGGTAGAGAATAGCATTGCTGTTAGAGTAAAAGCTTTAAAAGTAGGACAGAGCTACTGAGAGCTATCCCTTTTGTATGTTTATTGGGGTTATTCTGTTCATCTCATTCAAATATAATAAAAAACCATTTTAAAGTTTTTGTGCAATACCAAATACTGAGAATTAGAATCTCACTACTCAGTAGGTTTTATTACCTAATTCGAATGGCATCCCTGCACAAAGTGTAATAGCTGCATTGTGAGATCTTTTGTAGCTGGGATGCATTTTGAACAATCTCAGCAAAACTATAGATGCAAAAATGAGCAAGATGCTCTTTTGGGATCCACTTTACTTGCTTTTTGTTGCACGTTCACACACTTACAAATACTAGTTTCATTTAATAACGTTCTGCACTGGTGTGACTCAACAAGTGTGTTTCCTGGGGCTTCCTAAAGAGAAGAGGATTATGTGCATTACAGAAGCATATATAACTACATTAGAGGATGTGAAAAAACTAATAGCTGGATATAGAATTACTGTGTTGAACAAATAAGAATATGTAATTTTAATGTCCTGTTTCCTTGCAGCATTGTACAAGTATTTTACTGAATGTTGTCTGTTTTGCTTTGCCTCTTCTGGATAGATACTTGTGAGTATATGGAGGGCCTGGGTTCATGCAACAGACTCCTGAGAATAGAGGGATATGTATATTTGATAGAGGAAAAAATAAACTAACTTTTCTGACTAGAATCTAAGATGGGTAGTTGCAGGTGGGAAATTGAATGAACTAATGTGTTCAATGTCAGGATTCCCAGGCTATTAGACTTCTTCTTTAGAAAACCATGACAAAGTTCTTCATTAGTGTTCGTTACGCTTCATGCAGCAATGTGAAATATTGACAGTGACTCCTTTAAACGTGAGTATTCTGCATAGATCAGCATCAAGCACCTTAGTTATGCCCTTGCTCATATAAGGAGCTAAACGGTATTAAGAAGAATATTGTACATTTATCAGTAGCGTAGTGTTTATTCTGAGAGGATCCAGTGATTGACTGAATGAGGTTCAGTACTCTATAATTAGCAGATTTTATAACCTATTTTTAAAAAGTTTGGCTAAGGAAAGTTTGAGTGAAGAGAATTCCATGTTACTGGAAATGTTTTATTCATTTATTTTTTTATTTGCACTACTTTCACAGAATCTTCATAACCTTCACAGAACTGTAGAGGTTGCTGAAATATCCTATATTGTTTGAACAGAGACTGCCTCAGAAAGATAATGAAGTAAATCTTTGGTCATTTTTGTTTGATCTTAGGCTATTTAAGATTGTGACCTCCTCCACAACAGAAAGTTATGAACAGGTTCTTGTGACCTATTCTAATGTACATATTAATCTATGGGACCCGTTTTAAAGTATCTCTTCTTTTCTGGTAAAGACATAAGTTTGTTTCAGAGGTCGAATCATGATTTTTGAGATTTATGTAGACGTTAGTGAAGGGGAAGGATATAGGCCAGGTTGTAACAGCTTTAAAAATATTCTGATACTGATAGTATTTGTGTGAATGTCTGATAGAGCCCACCCGCAAAAAGTTGTGTGGCAGTTTAGCTTTGCCTTGCACAGTAGGTTTGACTGGTGGTCAGGAGAAACCACTCTTAATAATAATAATAACAACAATGATAACATGAAGGTCCTGGAGGACTGATTGGAAGCAGCAGCAGGCCTGCCAACTTTTTTTTACTTGTTTTCAAAGAAGTCTAAGATAAACATTTTTACATTAAATTAAACACTAGTGGAAATTTTGGATTAGTGTAATGTACCTTTTCTATCAAAGAAGCCTTGTTGGTGAAAAAACCTCACAATTCCAGTAACTCTTGGTATGGAATTCTTGCTCTGTGATGTCCAAGATGATAGAGGTAAGCATGTGACATACACAGGTGGTTTCTTAAGTTGTTTTTACATCTTTTCTCTGAAGTTTGTCCTGCAGAAGAGGAGACAGAAAAAATAATCTAGTTCAGTTTTGAAGTGCAGATGCCATTTGTGCGCTATTTTGAGCACCATCAAATCATACTAACATCAATGGTGAGTCAGGAATCCTCAGAATGAATTGTCACAGGAACACTGAACAAGAAGGAAACATACCCTTGTTTAATTCCTTTCTGTTTCAAGTGGCTTGCTGCATTTGCCCAGATACTCATATCTTTGCCTGCTTCATTTTGGTAAAACAGTCTTCTAAATTAACTTTTCTAATATTTTGAAGAAACATGGGAGGAGAAATACAGAGAATCTTTGATAGGAATCACGGTCTGTGCCTTCTTGAAAAGCTAGCCACTGTATCTGTTTCAAGACCTAATACGTTGGCCTGTGTTCCCTCCGCTGACATAAAACGATGGCTGAATTATCAAGGGTGAGGTTTACAGTAGATGTAACAGCAAGAAAATGGAAAAGGCAATTAAAAAGTTCAGTGTGTATGTTCTTATTATGAATGAAGATAGCGTAACCTGGTGCTTTCTGTTATAGGACCTCATTTTAAATTGTAAACAACTTCTCAAATTACAAGCATTTGGGGTGAATTTCTTCAAGCTAAGCACCTGCCTCTAGCTATGTTGTGGGAGAATTTCAAGTAAGTTTGTCCATTTCTGAGAACGAGTTTAAGGAGTAAGAACGTTTTGCCTATCTTGAAATAAATACATACCTGTTTTGCTTTTGAAGCTCTAGCCTGTTTCAAGCAGAGATTTGAAATTTGTCAGGGCATCCATCAAAGTCTACACAAAACTATGTTAAGTTCTCTGGTTTCGGTCAAGCCTCTGAAAATCTAAGTTAGCTCACACATCAGGGCAGACTTGTCAGAAACTAATGGCTGAATTCAAGATTCACAGAGGTGTTCAGTCTTCTGACTAGCTATATATTTGGGGGGCAGGGAAGTGTGCATTTAGGTAGGAGCTGTGAGCCTGGATATGCTTGTGTATATTGCTCTAGGGCAGTGAAGGTTCTGCATCCACGTAGCATGCTCTGTCCCTTCAGGTACTTTTGATGCCTGCTCAACTGAATATGCTTTATTTTTGGCCTTTGGGGTCTGATTTTGTTGCTCTCTGTGTTTAACCTCTTCCCATTGCAGCGGTGCAGTGCCGGGACTGATTTTCTCAGAGCTCTTGCCGTTGCAGCCTGAAGGAAAGCTGGCATGACTGCATATAGAGTGGGGAAGGTTGGGTGCAGAAACCCCAGGAAAGGTCTGGAGAACTGGGGAGAGAAGGAGGGAGGGGTAGGAAATAGAAAGGGGGATGGAAGGGTGTAGGTGGAAGAGAAAGTAGGGGATAGACTTTGGAGGAAGAGGAAGGGGGACCAGTGACTGATGCGTGGGAGAGGACTTAACAGGCAGGATGTGTGCAAGCAGAGCCAACAGTGAACCAAGGGTATCAGAGACCAGGAACAAGCAAGACGGAGGGAATACCAAAAACAAGGGCAAGAACTGACATGAGTGGGTATGAATGGAAATAGAGGAGAAGAACAGGAATTGTGGCCTGAGGTACAGTTTTTTTCTCAGCAAGTAGAAATTCTAGAATGAAAGAAAACCAAAGCTTACTTCAATGACATCTCTCGTGCAGGTTAAGTATTTGGTTTAATGATATATTTGTAAATACACGGTTCTGTTAGAATGTAGGATCTTTGGGGCCCTGATTCTGTTTGATCATGATTGCTAAAATATTGTGTATGCTTTTGCACACTGATGTTTTTATTTATGAGAATAAATAATCTATTGTTACCATTTTCTAGTTGCATTACAATATTACATGTTAGCGGTTTTACTGAATCTCTCTCCTGTATTTAGGTGTGAGGCTCTTTGTGCAGACCTGCAACAGTGAGTTTTCAAAGATGTTTTTGTTTCTACTAAACATGATAGCTGTAATGAAAAAGCTCTTTCTTCCATGACACTATCTTTGTTTTTTTCTACTCTACCCTAGTTGCAGAGAGATTCAATGCAAGGCAAATTAGTTTAACAAAGACATACATATATACCCAGATGAAATCTATTTCAATTCCATGGTCAGCAACAAACTGGTCCACTAGTAATAAAGCATACCTCTTCCATGGGGTAAAGTTGAACTCAGAGGCAGGCTCATCTTCCACACCATTGCTGATTAGATAGCTGCCATGAAGCGTTGTTTGGAGAGAGGAGTTTGTGTGAGTGGGAAAATCATCCTCCTTGCTGAATACAAAAGTAGACTGGGTACCCCTACCAGCTGTGTCTCCAGGATTTTATATTTTTTGTACTCTTATCAAGATTTTCCTCTTATCCACAACTACTTCCCAGTAAATTCACCTTACCTTCAGCTAAGAAAGCAAGAGAGAACAAGTATTCTGCCCTGAGAGTGATCTGATAAGGATTTACATAAAAGCTGTGCAGCTGGCATTTCTGTCTCCCCTCCCCATTTTTCCTGTGCTCCCTCATGATTTAATGTTATTTCCTTAGGCAGTAAGTGGTCTGGGACCTGGAATACTGAATTTACATCTAAACAGGCAAAAGGTGACAGTGCAAATACAGTTTATAGTGTATCCCCACTCAGGCAACTCTCCTCAGTTTTCTAACTAGTTTCTTATTGACTCATTTCAGAAGGGAAGGAACCAGCCTACTTGAGGAATACCCGTGGCCTTCCATTGTCTTTGACATGATACAAATGAAATTCTTTTCCCAGAAAATAAAATTGCTTGCAACTGACTTAAATTAATTTTGCTAGGAATATTGGAGATGATGTTTCCCTGAATGTTGGATGACTTTGTTCTTCAGGCTTGTTACAAATTAAAGAGAAAGATTCCTCATCATGGCTTTTGTCAGCATAACAATGAGTTTGTTAGATGACATAGATGGTTTTCAACGAGAAATTGTTGGTCTCTTTGTGTACTTGTATATATTAATGGCATATAAAAATTCACAGTTTTAGTGTGCTTACCTTGAGCTGTCTTGCTTTGAGCCACAGAGCTGGCTTAAGGCATCTGAGGTGTGAAGGCAAAGTTGTGATTCTCTTCTCTGAGGATGAAGGCCAGGACGGGAAAGCCTCTCCTGCTGTAGTGAGAGGAGAAGCACTGATGTGAGCAATCCTTCCTTCCCTCTCCAGGTAACTGCTGCCTACATACTCCAGCCCCTTTCTCACTCAGCAGGGCAGGAGTAGTTGCCAGCATAGCTGTCTTTGCCAGAGGTGAGGTGAAATAGGAACTGAAGTTGTATTTGTACTCCCAACAATATGGTAACCTATGTGGAACAGCTTGCTTTTTTCCATGGTAGAAACAACCATCCAGAGGCAAAACTGCAACTATTAGGGAAAAAAAGGAATTTGTTGTAAAGCAGTAGCAAATCAGAATAAGTGACCTGTAATATTTAGTGCAGTTTTTTGGCTTAGTTTTGCCTAACATCTCTAAAGAATCAATCTAATGGAGTTCTTTAAAGTTCTTGGAGCACAGCACCAAGCCTGATAGAGCTCAAGAAGCATTTGGATGATACTCTCAGGCACATGGTGTGACTCTTGGGGATGGTCCTGTGCAGGTCTAAGAGTTGGAATCGATGATCCTTGTGGATCCCTTCCAGCTCAGCATATTCTATTAAGTAATAGTTCAAAACTGCAAGTAATTGGTGAGTGACAGGATTTCTTTTTCCACCCAAGTCTCCCTGCTAAATATTTGTTTCTGTCTGTTGTCTGTATGCTTTATCATCAAGTAGCAGTTGTGGGCTGACTAAACAAGACATGCTTCATAGTCTGCTAGGGAGGGTGGTTTTCTTAGAAGCTGAGAAAATCTCCACATAGCTGAATTGATACCTAAGCTTTGCTTCCAAATCTGTATGCAAGATCCTGATTTTTCCAGGGGTCCAGATGTTGGTCCTTAACAGTTTTGATACCCAGACCAGCTGTATGCATGCCTAAGTAGGACCTTACTGAACTTTCTGGTTAGTGATATTACTGTTGTTTTCAGAGCATACCTTACCTGCATATGTTTCTTAGGTGTGCATATGTTGAATTTAGGAACTGAAAAAGAAAGTGATTTTATAGTTGCCTCTGGATTGTACTCTTTAAGCATGGAAGTAAAAGAAGAGCATGCAGTCCTGCTTACTTTGCATCTGGTTTTCCTAATTTAAAAGAAGAAAATCTCTGAAGAAGCTGAAGTGAGGTAGGATGAGCAATATTCTGAACTTTGCATATTCAGTTACTGGTAGGTAATTCCTCTGAGAATTTCTTGAATATATACCTACTTGTGGATCTTTAACTCCAGATGCTAATTGAGATGAGTACTAATTAAACAATGGCTAGCCTTCCAAAGTGCCCCTCTGGAGAGATTTCAAATCCAAAGCTACACAAAAAAGTACCATGGTGTTAATTTCCCTAACAAAAATGTTGCAAAAAGCTACCCTGAATCTCCAGTTCTAACTTCTTTATAAAATGTGGTTTATTTGAAAACAAATTTTGAATACGAGCTGATACTGAGAATTACATAGAAGTCTATTACTGGTGCTACAAATAATCTGTGTAACTTCTGTAATAGAGGCTTGCCTTTCCCAGACAATGATTTAACGTCTTGAAATCAAGTTTATATAATCTAGTTTTCCCATATAACGGATGTGGGTCTGGAAAGAGCACTGATAAAAGCTATGCATTGATTGAAATGGAAATTCTAAACCACCTTCAGCAAAGTGTAGATACAGGATGTAAAACCGCCCGGTCCCGGTGGAACACAGTAGAATGCAAGCCAGCCATTAAAGGCTTTAGTTCATCTGCTTCCTCCACAGATTTTATGACTATTAAAAAGACCATCTTTAGGGGCTAAGTGCTAAAGAGACTCTTATCCCAAATGCTATTCAATCCTGCACCTTAAATGAGGAGATTGTAGGGATGGGGACCACTTATGATGTACTCTTCCTTCCCTTTGTCCCTAGAAATTCTATACAAATCTTTCCTAAAGTAGAAAAATCATAGAAGTGCCATGTGCTAAAGTAGTAAATTTACAGATAGTGATGGGTACCATGTTCAAGAAGTTTTTTTTTTAAGGACAGATAATACTAAAGGGATCTGTGATAAGCTGCAATTAGCTAGTGATTGATTAAACAAAAATAGCTTCTGCCATGGTAGTTAACTAACTCTGAACAGTCTGTTGCTAAATAGTAGTATTTTGGGAGGACTTCCTCCTGAGCTGGGCAACTATGTCTCTGTAGTTGGTGGTCTGCATTCACCAGGAACTGCTGCTGTCCAGGAGCAGAGATTCTAGAGTGCAGTCATGGGTAAAACTGAGAAGTTTCTGTTGTTGGAAACTGTAGCAGTGGCTTAAGAGAATCGTAATACCCAGTTGGAGCCCATAGAAATCATTGTCCTTTGATTTTCTTGAGAACATATGGAAAAAGGTGAATCAGGTAGAAGCATGTGTAAATTAATTTCCCTTGCTCAGTAGGGATCCATGTTTCTGATGACCAGTTTACTTCCCCTCACACCTGGATAAAAGCAGGTGTTGGAGCGGAACACCTGTATCGTCTCCTTCCCTAGCAAGATGAGCAGGCCCGTACAGAGAGCCCATGTTTTTGCCTCATTGGCTTCTTTATTTTCCCTGGAGGAGGAAGGGAGCTGCCTTATCAAGAAAGGTAGCTGAGGGAGTGGCATGCTCCCTCCTTTTCTTGTTCTGTCTTACAAGGAGCGTTGACTGGGGAGGCATGAGCTGAACTATGAGGAAGGGATTGTTGCTGGAAAGGGAAGTTTCACTGCAGCCCCACCCATTCCCCCTATTAACAGCAGTAGCAGCACCCCAAATCTCTGAGGTGGCAGCAGCAATCCTGCCATTTCTTAGTGTGCTGAGCCAAGAGAAGACAGTCTCACAGAGAACAATGAACATGTCTGATCAGTGAAAAGTATTTCAGACATATTTACAGTGAGTGCACCTGTGTTGTGTCTGGTGGGATGTTCTTGTGAGCTTTGGGCATTTCTGAGTTTTGTGTCTGGCATCCACTTTGTCCCTGAGAGGCAGCAGAAGTTTTGGCCAAGTACTGGCAACCTACAAATCCCATCATACAACAGGAATGTCAGAGATCTCTTAAGAGAACTCTGAAGAATGTAAGTACCTGTCTGATAGTGTATATAGAATAAGTGGAGCAGCGCAGAATGACAGTGCCATTTGCGCAACATGTGGATGCACCTATGGAGTTGTCAAAGGACAGAATGCAGCTGACTGACAGTGCTGGGGACACCAAAAGGGCTGTCCCAGATTTACCCCTCCAGACGCTCCCACTGGCAAGTAATATAGCTAGGCAACTGTTTTGGCTGCAAGGAAGCCCTGCAGGCTTTTCCACTATCCCTGCCTCCTTATCTGACTCAGCTGAATAAAAAATTATTTTTGTACCTGTGAGTTAACATTGGCTGCTGCTAAAATTATCATAAAGGTGCTGAGGAGACAGTCTCAACACCAGCGATATGTTGGGAAAGGGATGGATATGCCTTTTGGTCAAACGCTTTTTGACGTTTTAGCTATGTGTTACATTAATAAGGTCCAGTAGTAATTCCAGTGCAGGTAAGTCCTATGTCAATAATATACAGAGGACTTTTTTCTGCCCAGAAAAGAATGGCCAGGTATCTGCAAGGGGTTTTTTCTGTATCAGTTTTCTTCTGGACTGACAAGACTGTAAGAATTTTCATGCTAGGAGAAAACAATTTGACTGCAATTCTTTATCAAGCTAGTTTTGGACCAGGCCTGTAATTGCCAGTTAGATTTTCCTTATTAATTAACAATTTCTATGTACTGTGAACATTTTTGGATTAATTCCTATGAGAGATTACAGGTGATGAATGTTGGTAAGGCCTTACTAACTATGCATTGTAGCTATTTCAGGATTTGCATTTTTGATAATACACAGTCTTACTTTTTGCCAGCATCATGTCTTATTTGGAGAGCCCTATCTAGCAAGGGAGCCAGTGGGCAGTCTGGTAGATATTGTGGTAAAAGTAAAGTTACTAATGCAAAAATTGAAGATGTTTTTGTGTAGTTCTATGGACCTACTGAGTTGCTACGTACAGAGCTTGAACTTTTGCTGTCTTGTTTTTTATACCATGTAAAGATGGTAGTCTAACTGCTACCAAATCAGAGTGGAAGCATTTCACACTTGAGTTTGTTCAGGTGTGAAGCAGTGCTGGAGGGAGGAGGCTCTGGAGAATATAGCCATCAAATTCAATCATTATCTCTGAAAAGAACAGACGCTGCAGTCTAGAGGCGGGCAGGAGCGTGAACTGATGTGGTGCACGTTCATCACGGTATTCTGCTGATACTACTTAAAATCCTTGACTTAGAGCCACACTATTTCTCAATGCTCCTAAACAGTGTAGTGCTGCTCAAACTGTGTGGTGGAGAAATGGTTTCAGGTGTAGGCAAGCATACTCATACACTCAGGTCTCACACCTGCAGGTTTTTGAGTGTAGCCTCCTACAGAGAAAAAATTAGCCTGTTCACTAATTTCAGCACAAAGTACCAAACATTTCATAGCTATTAAAATCTTTATATAGTGTAGCTTTCTGGCTGTGTTCAAGGTTTTACTGGTAAACACTTCCTTCAAAATAGCTGTCTTTTAATACACAACCTTTGCAAGAACCTGGTGATGCAACATTTCAGTTTAAAAGAATATATGTTGTTGAATTTTACACTTTGTTGCTTTGTATTTTGAAAATATGTTTGACAGCCTGATTTAACTGGAAAGAGTTGGGAGAGTAATCAAACAGAACAAAATGTTTATTCTGATAGCTAAGTACTATGTGCCAGAAAGGACTGAATACTCTTACTCGTTTTGTACAAAGTTAGAAGCTGGTGCTGTGCTACTGTGTAGGCAACCATTATGGACCCACAACAGCAGCTTGCACAAACAGCCTTGGAGACTGCAGCCATTTTTATTAAAAAGAGGAGAGTTGCAATGCATTTCACGGTCTGTGAAATCTTGCAGAGATATGCTGGAAAAGTTTGAAAGTCTTGTGAGTAGGGTGGCACTTCTGATAGTGATCAGAGCTTATCTATAGTGCTGCTTATGTGGAGAAATTAAGCTCAAGATGTGGCACAGACTGCTTATGATACAACTAACTGCATCTTGATACTGTTTTTCTCACAGAGACCATTGAATCATATGGCAAAGTCACGTTGGGTCATTAGAGCTGCACAAAATCATAGAATTATAGAATAACCTGAGTTGGAAGAAACTGACAAGGATCATCGAAGTCCAATTCCTGGCTCTGCACGGGACAGCCCCAAGAGTCCCGTGTGCTGCGAGGGCCGTCCAAATGATTCTTGAACTCTGGCAGGCTCAGGGCTGTGACCACTTCCCTGGGGAACCTGTTCCAATGCCCAACCACACTCTGAGTGAAAAACATTTTCCTAATATCCAAACCTAAACCTCCTCTGACTCAACTTCAGGCCATTCCCTTGGGTCCTGTCACTGGTCTTCAGAGCAAATAAATCAATGTCTGCCCCTCTGTTTCCCCTCATGAGGAAGTTGTAGACTGCAATGAGGTCTTTACTCAGTGTCCTCTTCTCCAGGAACTGATACAGAATATGAGCAAAATAATCATAATAGCAGAATGGGAACATGAGTTTGCCTTCCTGTTTGACTGTGGTTTTCAGAATCTTTGTTAAATACAGGCTTACAATTTCAGATGATGCATGCCATCCTTTCTGAAAAATCAAGGCCTTGTAAATTTATCTCAAATTTATCTTAAAGTTAGACATCCAAAATGAAGACTTTCATACACCAGTGCTCCTCTTATTTTTCAAGGCTGGGAGAGATGGGTGTGGTCTTCCTTTACTTACAACACTTATCACATTGGTCTCTTTGGACCTTTCCACTGATCAGAGATTTCTCTTGTATCAGTCCATCCTGGACAGGTCTCTTGCTTTCCCTAGTCTAATGACTCCTTTTTATTTCCTCTCACAAGGCCTCTGCCTGCCCAGAAACTTCCTTGCAGGGCATAATTTTCAATCCTTTTGATTCTAGATAAGCAAATTGGGGGGAAAAAATTACCTAAAGTAATGCAGAATTATAGAAGTTAGACAGAAGGTTTTGATTATGATGGTCTATTTTCCTGTTTGGCAGAAACACTCTTGAAGTGAAGTGAGTGGTTTGGGGATTGCTGTTTGTGCTTGGTATAACTAGACACATGCAAAACTGCAACGCTACAACTGTTCTCTACTTAGCCGAGACTAATGTTATTAAAAGAAATGGTGGATAAATTAGGAAATGAACATCCTGTTGCCAGGTCAACCACATTCCTTATTTGTTAGTATCAGTGTGTGTATGAGAAGGATAATATGTAGTGAAGACAGAGAAGAGCTGCAAGCTCTTCATGGCACCGTGGAAGGGAAGGGTTGTAGAAAATAATGCCTTTAGCAACAGTGACCTAAACCCTTCATTCTCTTATCTCTCTGTGTACATGTCAGTGAGAAAGAGGGAGAATTATTAGAAGGATCAAAAGGCAAAATTCTGTTTCTTAATTAACTGTATTTCAGTTTCCTGAGGACACACACAACATATTTCTGTGTGTTTTCTCAGATTTCAATGGTGATGAGAGTGGATCAAAGATGTTGCCTCACTTAAACTGCCCTCAATTTCTTTGTGTTTACAGTAGGTGATTACTGCCTTTCCAGGTTTTGACTTTAATCCTGTAAATGTTTTTTTAGGGTTTCATTACTAACCTCCCTGTGAAATCTATTTGCTATGGAAAAAAAAAAAAAGAGAGAAAATAAAAGAATGTTCAGGGTTTTTTTCTGTTTGTATCATCAAGCAAAACATGTTGTTATGATGAAAAAATGTAGTGGTCAGTCTTCCTCTTTCTAGGCTGATTATATTGGAAATGCGAAGGGCAGTGGTTTATTTGTGTGAGAAAGTGTGATGTTTTAAATAGGTTTAATGTAAATCAGTTTCACCATTAAACATATAAAATGCTTATCTGGGGAGTGTGCCCCGTATCCTACTAGGACTGATTTCTCAAAAGTTAAATATGATTCTAACTCTATTTTCTTGTTCTTCATGTGCACAAGGGCTAGGAATTCTGTGGGGGGAAAAAATGTGCTCACGCTGTTTTCAGCAGATATTTTTACAACCTATTGAGAGTTGTACAGATGGATTCCAAGGGGATTATCTTTTAGTGATTTAGGTATAATGATACAAACCAAGATAACTTTTTATAAAAGTTAGGCTTCCAAATAGGTGCGATTTTTTTTTTTTTTTTAATTTTTTGGTTGGTTGGTTGGATGGGCTTTTTTGTTTTGTTTTGTTTTGCTTTTTGTTTTTCTGCTGGGTATCCAGCAGTTCTTGTTTTCTTCTGCAGAGGACTACTAGGTGCTTGGCATTTAAGAAAATCAGGGCACTTACTTAAGTACCTATATACAGATGTAAGTTTGACAGGCACTCAGTTTTGAAAGTCGTGCAGTGGGGTGGTCAAGAAATTTTAGGTTGGTTTTTTGGGGCCGTAAGATGGAACCATTGATATAAAACACTTATTTTCTAGCTGGCAATAATTTTGTGAAAAGTGACTGTTAATTTTATACTCTAGTGTGTTTCCTTTTCCTTCCCTAGTTTCATAAGACATTCTTCATATGACTGTAGGGAAATCAAGCCTGTAAGTACTGTTGTATCATGTGTTACAGCTGCTGCCATATAATTTTCTGTTCTATTTGCATAAGTTAGAACAGAACTGAAGTACTCTTCTTTCCAAAGGAGATTTCTGTTTTGGTGAGGAGGAAAAGAAAACCAACAGCTTGCCTCAAATACTGAAAAAGCTGCAGTTTCATCTTTACCAAAACATGTTACAAAACAAAGGAAAACAATGGCTTGTGCAGAGATTGTTCAAGAGAGAACCTGGGGGAACCCAAGGTATTTTATTATTTCTGAAATGCAAATTGAAACAAATGAAACATTGTTCTGCACATGAAAACTCTGTCTTTTTTTCTTTCACCCAGCTCTGAAGGTAGCAATGCAGTATTTTTCTTCTGTTTAGGATAAGCATGTGATTGACATGAAGTGTTCGAGTTTGTCTCTTTCTTTTATCTCATACAAGTACTGTTTTCCCTCTTTCTGTTCAGTTAAGTCATGTTGTGTATTTTATGCAACCTAGAAGAGTCTCTGTGTTCTTAATCTTGTTATCTGCTTTCTCAGCATTTATTCATTTTTCAATTACCTAAGGAAGTGGAAAGGTTAAGATACAGTAACTGGTCTCTATGATGGCAGAATCTTTCTTTGTAAAACTGATAGTTGTATTTTCTCCTCAATTTGCCTTTTGTTCTATACACTTCAGCTTTAGGATGATCACATATTATGTCTTCTATTTTTCCATAGATGCACACAGCATGTTCATGGAGCTGAATAAAATTATGATGTATGTGGGCAAGATATAGCAGATATGCTAACCCATAAAATATATGACATAATGTTATTAGTTGGAAAATATGAATAAGTTATTCAACACAGAAGGTGTCATGAAATTGTCCATATCCTGTTTAATGAGTTTGTTATAGCTGTGTATGTACACAACAGCATGTTACTGATGTATCAAATTCTTTGTTTTGATAACCAGAAGTGTTGTTTGGGCTTTGATTTGCTTCCCTGTGTTCTGTCACACTCTGTTATAACTTAAGAAGTTATAAAGCTTTGGGTAAAGAATGTTCCTGGTAAGACAAATTAGATCTGCAGACTTTATGCTTTTACTAATTATTTTCATATTCTCTGTTAGACGGATACTTTTCAGGTTGGTCTTACTCTTATGCAAAATTGTCTTGATAGATGAGTAGCTCAGAGCAACATCTGTAATTTATGGATATAGCAAATGCGTGCAGTCTCACTATCTTTACAGATGTGCTTTAGGGCAAGTGAGATGTTCAGATAATAGAAAGGGGGAACATTAATAAATCTCAGTCAGGAAGACAATACTTACATCTTTTCTTTAAAATAAATTCAAAGCTGAATTCCAAATTACTTTTTTAAACATCGTTGGTGCTTTTTTTCTTCATACTATTGCTATTGTTAAATTGAATGCTAGATGATATGCTTGATGTATAATTTAAAAATACAAGTAATTAGGCTGTGATACTTGTTTTCCAAGACAAAACTAGTAAATCACTCAGACCCCATAAAAATGTAGACTAGTGCTTTTGATTAGTTGTTGGAGTCATTTAAGTTTCTATCAGTGTTTGTTTCGGAATTAGAGAATCTATTATCATATATTGGGAAAATGACTGCTGCAGTATTAATAACATTATTGCAGTCTGTAAGGACTGCAGAGAAAATGAACAACATAGAAATTGCTGCTTTGGAACAGAGCAGTGATCCGTACAGCCTTGTATCTTGTCTCTGACAGTAACCGATATGTGATGATTCAGAGGAAGAAATACGCACAGCCAATTGTGTTATAGTGTACCACAGAGGGAAATTTCTTTCTGGCCCCAGATGGTGCTTGGTTTATGCCTTAAAGCATGAGGATTGATAGTCATTGTAAATTTTACCTTAGCTACTGTAACCAAATTGGATTGCTCCTTGTTGTCCGTAACCTGCCCTTCACCTGGCCTTCAAGGGATTACAGTCCTGTCCCTTATTGCTGGATTCATAGCTTTTATCTTTGCTGTTTTAAGCAGATGCAGTAATGCAATTCAAGGACTTGTGCCACTATTTTACATGGTGTCACACACCGTTGTATTTTTCATCAATAACAGGCTGGTTCAATGCATTTAGTTAAACTGAAAATGATACTTTTGTGGTGGGCAGAACAGTTACTATACTCACCCTGTGTCAATTCTCTGCTAACTGTCTCCTATTCTGAACATGGGAGCTTTGGTCATGGAAATAGTTGAAGAATATGCCTAGAACTGGGGCTCTAAGACCTTTGTGTCATTGCAGTGGCCTGAAAGAATCAAAATTGGGTTTGGAGCACTACCAGACCCTGCAAATCTTCACCTAAGCAGCTTCTGAAGACTGTCATTCTGTTCTTTCAGTTCCTACACTGGAGTACAAGGTGATGTTAGAGAAATTAATATTGTTCTACTGCAGTGCATATGTGACATTTAGATGAAAACATATGAAAGTTCTCTGGGTTAACCTGTAACAGAAGCTAGGGACCAAGTTCTTTGTAGTAAGCCTTGGTACATTTAATTTGTTGCACACCCATCTAATAAAACCCCATAGCCTGAGAGGAGCTATCTGACAACTTAGTAAAATAGTTGTTACAGACAAAAACTGACCTCATTTTAGTCTGGCATTCATAATGCAAAATAGCACAAGCTTTTGAAACTGATGCTGCTGCACTTCAAGATCTTCTTGGGTACAAGCCATTTTGATGAATAACAGCACTTTGTATCTTACTGGTTTGTGCACTGCCTTTTAGGAAGTCCTTCCCTGTGTCAGAAGTAAGAAGAATCTGCAACAGCGCTTATGCAATTACTGTCCTTCTTGTCTTTACCTCTGCAAGTGCAGATTGGTCTCTGACATCATGGATAATGTTAAAAAAGCAGTAAGCAGTTATCACAGGAAGCAGATTTTGCTCATCAACTTCCAAACCTGTCATTAGGTGCTGCCTTTCAGCTTTCCAAATGCATGCTCCACTGTCTTTTTGTTCCTTCTTGAGAGATAATTAAACAACTCATGTCTCCTTGCCAAAAGACTGGTCAAAGCCAGGGAAGGTGGGTTTCCTGAATGACAGTGGAACTTCATAACAATCTTGGGAGAAAAAATTCCCTTTCTCACTGAAGGAGAGAGGTCCAGATTTGTTTTATACTCCTTCAGTATTACTGATGGTGCATTTTCTGGAGGCATCATCTAGGTTTTAAATCAGCATGAAGAAATAACCCTTTTGTTGGTTGGTAAGTGGCAATGTGTCACATGTCTCTGCACCTCAGCTGATCGAATCTAGCAGAAATTGTCCTTGAGTTGTCAGTCTGTATGAGCTGGCACATTGCCTCCTCCTTTATTTCTACCTCTTTAATTCTACCAGCACTGCAGTAGTTGAGTACTTGAAATTGTGGCATTTTATCTGTTAGTGAGGAAGTCTTTCTCCTGTGAAAAAAGAGACTTGTGATGGTGATGTGCTGCTGCCTAAGCTTTGGAAAAAACTTCTGTTGTCCTGGACTTCCACAGACAGGATTGGTCCTCGTGGGCTTTCGTGATCACGTCCCCTCACTCCATCTTTCTGTTCTCAGCTGAGAAACAGGACTGTAGCCAGAGAGGTTATTTCAAGTGAAATTCCTTCTGAAGCAACCTTTAGGTTTTCTTCTCTAATATTTCTTCTTTCTCCCAGCCCATACTGGTTCCACAATGGGGCATCTCACTTGGAGCCATCTGGCTGTGCAGCTGCAAATCTGGATGCAACAATCTCTGCAATCAACAACTGCAGAGGCATAGTGTTCATTTGCAGCCATGCTATCTGACAATGGGAAATTAGTGGGTTTTTCAGAAGATAAATGAAGTTTTTTATACCAGCAGTTGAACTGGAAAATTCTGTCATCTTAATCTAAAATCACAGATTTCCTTACATTTCTTGGGTCTTCCATATAGGTCCACAAAACAATTTTTGATAGTGCATAGGTATGATTCCAAGACACTGCATTCAGTGGACCGTGTACCTTGGGGTAAAAAAAATCAGTTTGGTTTGGTTCGAAGATGAGATGTAGAAGCAAGATTTAAAGTCAAGAAATAAGAAAAAAATGGCTCGGTGGTTATTGATATACTAGACTAACATTAGAAACAAACAAGAAAAACACTTTTAAGCCTTCAATATGCAAATTGTTCACCAAGTAATTCCAACATTTCTGTAAAGCTCTTGCTTTTCTTCTTGCTCCGTGATACACTTTACCTTAGTCTTAACTGCCTCACATTCCTCCTGATTTTAATTACCTTTTCTTATGTTTTCTTATGTTTGTCTTTAAGTTTCAAAGTTCAGAGATCCCCTGTTTTAAGAAGAAAGCATGTTTCTATACTGAATAATGTGGGTAAGCATGAGAAGGTTAATGTGAATCCAGGACCTTCTGCAAAGTCTTGCAGTTCAGCTTTGTAGTAAGCCTTGGTACATTTTGGTTAGGAAGTCTCTCAGTTCCTGTTGACCTTAGGGTTCAGCTCTGCCACGGGACTGAGATGCTGCAAGTCAGCTGGGTGATTGCACCTTTCAGCTGTCCAAAGCAGCGGCCCCTTGGCCCATTGTTCAGCAGTGCTGTGGGAATCCCAGGGCAACAGCAGCTTCTGCTATATTTCAGAAAGCTGCCTGAGCAATATCTCATATTGCTCTGCTAGCTTCATAGTGAAATGGTGGGGTGGCATAACTGCATTATTCATGCAGGGCTTAGAAAGGGAGCCTAATGCAGAGATGCTGAATGAGTTAATGTATGTTCATGGAATGGTTTTTCAGAATGAGGTAGGGAAATTTTCTGCTGGGTAGGGGAAGAGAGCTGCTGTTTTGCATTATGTCCCAGCCAGAGCTGTGATAAAGAAAAGAATATTCTTTCTCTCACTGATGCATATTAACCTCCCTTTGCAGAGATGGGACTCATGCAGTGGCAATGTCTGGATGCTGCAGATTACCCAGGAGAGTGTGTATTGTGGAGGCACCAAGTTTCAGCAGTGTTGGATTTTGTTTGGGATTTTAGGGCAGCATAACAGCCATGTTAAATCGATTTGCATGAGCCATGGAAGCTGTTCAATGGGAAGAAGGCCAATTGACCCTTCAGTCTTCTCCTGTCCTTGTGTGCATCCTGGGAATCTCAGACCTCCCAATAATCCCAGAAACACATTCACACAGTGAGATATGATTTGTGTTTGATGCACAAAATGGTGTTCATTGTAATCTTCCCTATATGTGTACTCAAGAGACCAAACCTCATTTTTGTTTGGCTTGTCCCTGAGTTCTGTTGAATGGACTTATTGTGTGAAATAAGCATGAGTGTCAATCTCTGGTTTTTTACCCCAGTAATTAGTAGTACTTTCTTGAGACAGTCTCCCTCAACTGTCAAAGCCATAATTCTGCTGAGCGGGTCGGCCTGGAGCAGGTTTGGGGACCAAGCTGCTCTGCGTAGGTGTGATCGTGATGTCAGGCCCAGGCAGGCTGAACTAAACACACAGTGGAATTTGCTGTCAGTGTTATATGGCCTCTCAGGAAAATGACTGACTTATTTTCTTTTCTTTCAATTTTCATTGACCTTTTTTTAATCCTATGTGCCAAATCTACGTCTGTGTGAGTAGTTACCACCTACCAGAAACTCTCCTTCAGGAGAAACAAAGCAAACCCACCCATCCCCAGCACAGTCACTATGTGCTATTAGAGTCAGCCTAGATTTGATGCCAGTTGATAGTAAGAGGTGCTGTATGACTCCTAAGTATTTCTTGTTAATGCTGTGTAGAGGAGGGACAGACATGTTAGTGCTATATTTAGTAGCGAAATACAGACAGCATGAAGCTGCTTTCCTTAGCAAAGTTAACTCATAAGAATATTTAATGCTAATGGCCAGATATATGTTAAGAATGTGATAATTTAGGAATTTGTTTGCTGTGAAGTTTATAAACCTAGGCATCCTAGCTAGATAGCATTATGTGTGCCATGCTTAGTCAACTGTACTAATAGGGGAAGGTCTGTTACATCTGTTCTCATTAGTGCCTTGGGTTTTTTTTAGGAATATGCACACTTTGGAAAAAAAAAACACTTCAGATATTATACACAGAAGTAATTTGCTTCATTATCCTGGAATGCCTGACTAGACCTAGAGAAGGTCTGCATGTCTTTTGATTCGCTGCTCTGTCTTTATTTATCAGTGTCATTCCCTAAGACACGCTGTCAGTATTCCTGTGAAAATGTCCTCTCTCTGTGAAAGCATTAGCACGCACTAATCCCCTCTAAATTGCTCTTTACTGCTTTTTACTCCTGAAATGTGATAAAGTAAATAAAATTGCAGTCTTTTCTTGCTTTTCTGGTATTTCATGGATATTGTTATTATTTACTTTATTTGTAACGTAAATGCAGGCAGCACATTCACATACATACAATTGAAAGTGTCAGCTTGAGTCCCCTGCTGTTGCAGGCTATGATATATCAAGCACCACAATTAATGTAGTGACTCTGTTTCCTTACGGATAAGACACCTTGAACACTTTCTCATTTTACTCCCTGTCACTGCAGCACTGGCAGACATCATTAGTGCATAAAATGCATTTTGATCTGAGGCCTCTTGGGTGGTATGGAGTGGCAGGGAGTACTGTGCATTGTATCCAGCAGCTTGTGTAGGGTTTCTTAGCTTCAGATTCTCTAATTGGCTATTCTGCAACCAAATTGTCCTAATACCTGAGAAACCACTGCTAATTTTCAACCTAATGGCAAGTTTATATGTTTTTTATTCTTTTGTCAGCTTTTCTTTTTTCCCTGCAGATAACATCCTAGTTGTCTGTCAATCTAAACATCTCATCTTCTCTGTCCTTCTCTTATAAGATGTGCAGTTCTGAATGGTTGTGCCAGCACTCCTCTGCCCTGTTCTGGTTTGTGAATCTGTGTCTTGAATTTTGAAGACATTATCACGTGCAGTTTTTGAAAGAAAACCCTTATGCAATGGCATTAATACTTTTCTATCCACAGAAAATGCCTTGATTGATGCTTCCTCACATTACATTTGTCTCTTTCATAGTTGAATCTTACAGACCATTCATTCTCCACCTTTGTAATTTCTTATTGATGAGCTCTCAGCTTCTTTCAGTAGTTTTTGCAGTTAGCTCCCAAGTGCAGAATCACAATTTTTTTTTGTTCAAATGGGACTCATTTCATGTTTCTGTTGTTCTTGTCACCAAAGAAATCCAAGTAGGTCTTGCAATCCTCTTCTTACGTTGGCAACGACACCCCACATCGCTGACTCTCATTAGCTTAGTTGTTCATGCCAAGATTATTAAAGAAAATACTAAACTAGATTTATCCTTGAAAAACTCCAGTAGCCAAGCTCCCTGCTGTCTGAAAGTCTTCTCCTTATTACTTCTTGCTTCTGTTTTTCCTTTGCCTGCCTGTCTATTCATGAGCTTTCTAAATTGGCGAATGGTTTCCACTGGAAATGCTTTGCTGAAATCCATCTGTATAAGACTGACTAAATTTCTCTTGTCTTTGTCTAAAAAATGGAGTACCCTTACTCCATGTCAGCCTGGAGTACTCTTTGAATTTTAGCCCATATTGCCTTTAGGTCCATGTCACTCATTAAACTTCCTTTCAAAATTTGTTCTAAATTCTCCTGTAGTACTGAGATTAAACTTACAGGACTTATTTTCCTATTCTTAATGCAGGCATTATCTATACTGTTCTCTAGTCAATTGATATCACTTCTAACTGGATAGACTACTATAAAAAAACTTGCTACAAGATCATAGCAGACAATTATTTCTATGACGTATCATTATTCTGGAGCTGTGAAAATGAAAGGTGTAGTTCTGTTTAGCTTTATTTTCTGAAAGAAACTTCTAATCATGGTGAGATGAGAGAGCTCAGTTGTGCAATATGGGTGAGGAATTCTAGGCTGGTTTTGTTGCTTAGGCTTTAGTCTTTTTAATGTATGCATTGGTTTTCATTTTGGTAACTGTTTACAAAAACAGATCTTCTTGGAATAAGAGTGGAAATGAAATGAATAATACAGTGGTTTCCATTAAAAAGTAAAAAAATCAACCATTGTCATTTTATATGAGAAAGGAAAATGACTTTGATATCTCACTTCTCACCAGCTGAGTTGGTAATAGCAACTGAGAAGCATTGAAATAATGTTCTTAAAGGGCTGATCTCACTTCGATAGGGCTGTCTTCTCCTTGCATTTTAACAGTTCTTGGCCAGTCAGCAACTATCTTGAATGTGACCTGGCATGGCAGTACATGTTATAATCATGTTATAGTCTTTTATTAGCATATGGAGTATGATGATAAATTATGCCAGCTATGTATTCATTCATAAATTGTGGTCAGCAGGATGTAGCCCCCATATCAATCTAATTTAATGACTCTGATGTAAAATAATTTATTTTTTTTAACTCTCTAACTTCTTTGATTGATAATGAACTTAATCTTAGAAAGGCAGAATGTTGCCTTCTGAATCGAGATTAGGAAGTATTTGGACAAGACCTGTTTTCTTCTTAAGAAAAAAGCTGTGAACTATCTAATAGACTCAAGTGATGGTGGGGAGCACTGCATTACATTAATTTCTTTCATAGTGCTGGTACATTGGTGTCCCCTTGTATTGGGTGAGGAATTGCTGTTCACAAACTAAAGCAGAGCAGAGAACGTGCTGCGCCGAGCCACTGGTAGTCCATCCGTGAAGGTGCCTAGTAATATGCTGACACGGGGAAAGTTACTGCCAGATGGTCCGACTATGGACCAGAGAATATTCTTTGGTTTCACTCCATCTTCCATTTCAGTTTTCAGTTTTCTGCATATGGATTTCATGGATGATAGAATCTGTTTAAGAGGCAGTCAGATTTACTTCAGCTGAACTGTGCACATGAATTATAGTAAGCAAAATTTGGCCCATTTTGGCTCATCTTATTGTGCCTTATATAAACGTCCTTAAGGCAGAGAATTTCCACATCTAAAGAAATTTCTGGATCAGCATTTGCATATTTTTCCTTTTTCAGAGCTTCAAAAAAGGGTAGAAAAAAACCCAACCCACAATGAAATCCTAAGTATGATTATCATCTGAATTGCATGGTGTGACCAACCCTGTGATAATAAACATTTCTGAAAGAAACTTATAGACTTTGTGTAAAAAAGTGAATAATAATATTATTTATAATAACTTCTCAGCCCCCAGTTTTGCACTGATGGCAAATAACAAAGAGTAGAAAAAAGTTTCTTGGCTTTGTTGCCAACTAATAATGCAGCACTCATGCACATATTTAATACATTTTTACATTGAAGAGGCATTTTGATAAATACGTAGTCCAGTATTGCAATCACACACAAAATGGACACTGTAGTATCATTTCCCCATCAGTAATTCCAGGTTTACACTTGCATCAGGCACTAATGTAAATGTCTTTACATTTTCCCTTTGCTTAGATATAAGATGATTTGGGTAATGGATTCTTTATTGTACTATGCCTTGTGGCTGTGCAACTCATTTAATCTGGTACCTTACCTACTGTTTTCTATGATAGGTAAGAAGATTGTATAGTGTAGAAAGCTGTAATTTAATAAAATTTTTGAAACCTTTGAACGGTGTTTTACCTTCCAGGGATCTCCATCTGAGTTTAAATATTTGCATGGCTTTGCAGCTAAGTGTTGACATGGACATGTAGCTTCTCATCTGTTGGGGTATTGCACCTGAGAGGAAAAGAATAAAAAACTACGTAAAACATTTTTTGAATTATTTTTGAAAGATTTCTAATACTCTTAAGGCAGCCCCCAAACATTCATGCTTTTATTCTCCCTCATAGGTGACCAGCCATTATGTGTTTCTTGGCTGGATCCCATACTTCATTTATGGGTGCTCACAAGTTATCTAATAGTAAGGAAAATGGAGATGAATTGCCTGAAGACCATGTAGCCTTTGTGTGAAACTTTAAAAGACTTTAATGTACAAGGAAGTCTTAGCACTAAGCATCCCAAAAATGTGCTGTACTGTTGCACTCTGTCAAGTACCTAATAGTCCAGATAAGCTTCCTAATGTGATGTTAGACTTCCTTTGCTTGTTTTGGGAGCGAAGAGCTGTCAATAGGTTTTAATTCCTTTTGGTACTATAATATGTTGTAAGTCTGGTAAGTATAACTGAGCTTTGTTGAATGTAGAGATGAACTTACCCTCCTATATTAATCTTTCTCTGCAAGTGTTTTTCATATTAGTTATAGAAGGGACAAATTTTCTAAATGAGCTAAGTGACATAAGATCACAAATTTCATTCAAGTATCCATTTTTATTAAAAAAAAAGGCAACAAAAAAACCTCCCCCAAAACAAAACCAAATTCCAGGTGCATTTTCATAAAACTCAGGAGAGTTGTTTCCCTATCTGCTTAACCCTTTAAAGGCAGTATGGTAAGTTGTCATTTTCCCCAAATCCTGGGTTCTTTGGTTTTGCACCTGCTGATTGGCAGCTGAAACTTTTGCATTTCTGACTTGTGACACCTCATGAGTCTGAGTTCCTGGAGCTTCAACGCTTGCAGCTTCTTGGTGCTGCAGTTCCCACACTTCTCAACTATGGAGTAGTCTAGCAGCATTGATTTAATTGAAAGGAAATCCTGAAAATCCTGTTTGGTAGGAAACACAGATAATTTAAATTTTTATTCCTTTAGGGAGCAAATGTACCCTAGGTGTGTTCTAAAGGTCGGTATTGTTTTTGGAGTAGAAATATGAGAATTCTTGCCCAGCTGTGCTCTGAAATCCCTTAGATGACTTTTGGAAATCCCACGCTGAGTCTTCAGCTGCATTCAAAAAGGATCACAAGCAGGGACTAGTTATTGACAAGTTTTCTGTGGCAAGGAGAAAAATAATGTACTGATGAGTTAAATTTGAACTTTTGCTTCATTTTACCATTTGCGATCATTATTCTTGCCTACGCTAGAATAATTCTCAGTTTGGCCTATTCTACATCTATTATGTTCCATCTGTTGGAGAGATGCAAATGGAAACAGGCAGAAAAATACCATCTCAACTCAAGGAGGATTACTACCTCAAGGAAAAATTTGCCATCTAACAGTATAAGAAAATTTATTAGGAAAAGTGTTTTCTATATCTCCTAATCTTGGGTGATTTCATGTCTACTTCTCATAATACCTCCATTCGGTGCTTTGGAAGAAACAACAGAGTGGCAGGTGGTGTACTGCAGAGAAGACCCTCGTGCCTGCTGATGCATTAGCTATATCAAATAAACCTCCACTGATTTTACTACTACTGTGGTGAAAATGATAGAAACTGCCTAAGGCCCTTTCTATTCCTTTGGAGTAATGATAACGTTGGTGGGACCTTGCAACAGCAGAGCAAGAGGGGGAAAATGATAGCCAGATAAGGTAGTAGCTGCTGCTTACTAAGTAAAATAGGGAAAGACAGCAAGTGCCTTGTGTTCTGTGTTTTCAGTTTGGTAACTGCAGTAGTTCAAGTCTTGTGGCTGTGTGAATAAAATGTTAGCATCAATTAGAAGGGTGTTTAACTCATACACCTTCACTATTCAGCGTGAAAGCTGAAAGGACAAGTTCCATTTCCCTTCACTTCTACGTGCCCTTCCTTCTTTCACTGTCCTTGCTAATAAGTTCTCTAATTCCCCTTCCCTCCCTCTTTGAGCAGCATGTCACACCTCCGTTGTTTCTTCTATGCCTTTCTGCTAAGGATATTGTGTTGTCTTCCTACGGCTGTTAGTAATGCACCTTAAATCTTCTTTAAAATGTTACTCTCCCTGTTGGAAAGCAAACTCATTGACTGTGGATACAGTGCAGCTTTGTTTGAAGTGGTAATTAAATAAGAAACAGTATATTGGAAGGGAGGGTTGCCAAATGCCTAAGAAGGGAGTGGAAATTTTAATATTTTCATGGTCTTCTGCCACCATTAACTTAGGAAAGTAGAAGGCATGAGAAATCTACCACTGGGAAAGAAGTTCTAAACAAAGTGTTGATTTACAGCAAAGCTCCTCTTTACATGCCACTAAAAAAGTAAAAATCTCAAAAGCCAGTCTGACTTCAGTTTCCAGTGGAGCTCATCTTCGATTATTTCTGGTTTCCAGTTTCTTTGACAGCTCATCATCAGTCCCGCCTCCACTTCACACAATTTTAAAATCCTGTTCAATAAGCAGAACAATTATAAGCATGGTTCTGTACTCCGGTTATCCTGGCCCAGGGAGGTGGGGGGAGGGAAGAAGAGGAGTGGATTAAAAAACACGGAAAGGCGAAACAACCTGTTCAGAGGGCTGTCTTAACAGGAGAGATCACTTTTTCCTTTAAATTTGGAGTGACTTTGGAATTCTTTACTCTCTGGTCTGTTCTGGCTAGCCCTAGGTCCTTTTCAGTTTTCTCTTCCCAGCCTACATTCCCCTCCCTCCACAAGCACTGCTGACTCTGTTCCCTCCTGTTTCTCCCTTGCCTACGCGCTCAGAGTATCATTGGCTCCGTGCCTTACTCAGCCAGGATAGTGTCATGAATACTGCATACTGTTCAAGTGTGCATGTCTGATGTGCAACACTCTAAAATAAATGCTTCTGTAGATAGAAACTGTGGGGGGAATATCACAAACCAGAGTCAAGAAAATTGCTGTGTTTTCTAAAGAGAGAAAACACATTGAAAATAGTCATTTGTAAATGACACATATGCCTAGTGAGTGAATCATATGTGGTGTTCTAAAGATCGGAGTTTATAATAAAAATTATGAAAAAATAGGGAACTCAAGTTTATGTGTTTAAGCCCCATCTCTGGGGCAGTTCAGCTGTACCTCAAACATTGCTACTAATGCTTGTCTAACATTTTCAGAGAGATTTCTGTTATAAAATTAAGCAATATCCCTAAGCAACTGGTGTTTTCTTATACCCTTGAACATAGAGGATATTTTACTTCTTCCTCTTTGCAGCAGCACTTCATATACATGTTATATATATGCTAGCTGACTTCTCAGTATCTCTTTTCCTCGGATGGAGCATCTCTCATTCTTTCAGTGTTCACTCAAAGAGCCTTCCATCCAGACATTGCTCATTGTTTTCTCACCTTTAAATTCTAAGAGGATTTTTTTTTAAAATGTAGAATCCTAAACAGAACAAACTACTTCAGAGGAGGTCTGTTAGCTCTTAGTGCTGTAATGGTTAGGAGGTTTATTTTCTTTTCCTAACACTGTGACAATGTTGATTGATGTTTGATTTCTGAGCCATTTTAACCCCCCAGGTTGTCTTCTGTCTCCTAGCTGGTCAGTTGGTATTTGTGCAGTTGATTGTTCTGACCTTCAGCTCACTGACAAGATCTGAAGTATAACACTTAGTGTTTGTCTTTACTGAGGCACATCCTGTTTATTTCAGACCACTTTTCCATTTTCTTGGGTTTGTTTGAGATTCTAATCCTGTTCTCCAGAAGTTTTTGCCCTTTGCAACTTTCCGTGGTCTGCAAGAGCAGCCTGTTACATCATCCAAGGCATTGATGAAATGACTGTTCACTTTGAGTGCCAGTAAGACATTGAACTACTAATAGCTATCCTTCAAATACAGTTTTTCAACTAGGGATGTGCGTGCTTTATGTTACTCATATTCCCTTTGGTTCACTATGAAGGTGTTGCATGAAGTAAGTCAGGGCATCATTGATAGGTTTTCTAGTAATGTCACAGGAGTTTGAATTGCTGTCATTTATGTTGACTGCTACTGATCACCTTGCTATCTTCATGTCGGTAGAACAAGAAGTCTTTGTTGTTCTCTAACCTTGCCAGCAATTACAGTTAGGTGCACTGAAATCTGATTCTCTCTGTTCTCCTTTTCCCACTCTATCTGCCTTTTTCCAGTCTTTAAGTATCTCTTTGTCTTCACAAGTCCCTGAAGACTTTTCTTGGAAACTTTTCTCACCTACAATGTTGTCATCATTGCTTATATCAGGCTGACACTTTTTACTTATGCTTTCTTGTAATTATTTGCTTAGAGGTGTCAGATATTGCACAAGAAATGTCAGCTTTTCAATTAATATATTTTTTAATTACTATTACTGTCCCCTTACTTTTAGCAAAGCTGTTCTTTGATAGCTTTTTGAGATGAAGACTGTTGTCCTTTTCAGCTGTTTGTGATGTGTCTTTTCTATTTTGTTCTGGAGACTTGGGATTAGGCTCTGACATAACCTCAGTGCCTCAGTATCTTTGGCTGTCAGGAGATGTGATCTTCACTCAGAATAATCCAAGAGCATTTTAACTGTCTTAAAGTAAATCATTGTAACGGTGCCCCAGGCCACATTTAGGAGGTGAAGCCATCTTTGCTTTTTGCCCTTTAAGGCAAGCTCAGCAGCTATCTGGCTCATCTGGGAAATGAGCTCACTCAGTTTACGTGAAATACTTCATTCACTTAACTTTTCTCCCCTTTGAATGTAGTACTTTAAAGTACCTTCACAAAGTTATCTTTCTTCCCTTTTACCGCAGATTACGGGGTGAAAATCTTGCCTGACTGAAATCAGTATTAGCTTCAGTTAGGTCAGAAATTTCACCCTAGAATTTAAAATATGGTTATATTGTGCAAACCTTAAGTAATGTGCTCATTTTGCTAAGCTCACTTGTTCTTTCTAATGACTCTTCAGTCAAACTAAGTGGAGAATAGGGAAAACAGTGTATATTATTTTGATTTTTGTCCAGATAAAACCAATGTTAGAAGAATTTTTATGTTTTCAGAACAATGCCAGGTTCTCTGCAACCTATTTCATTACATGTTAAATAAATCTGGATAAAGAATGGATTTGTGTCTTAGTGAACAATCTCAGGAAATCCAAGTTGAATTGATGACCGTGACATTGGCATTACCTTCTCATGTTTCTGCTTTTCCATTGGTAAAATGAGGATAATGATACTGGTATTTCTTTAAAGCATTTGGAGATCTTTAGCTGAGAACTTCTGGCTATATTCTGTAAGTGACACTTCTTTACTTTCCAGAAACCTTTTCAGGCTTCCATTAAAAAAATAAATGTGTTCAGCTTTTTGTACTGGCACTTGGAGACTTTGATGTTGATAGGCCTGTGAGATTCTTCCAAAAACGAGTCATGAGAGATGGGCTTTTCCTTTTGCAGCCCTTGGTCTTCCAACTGAGCTACAGAAGGTTTATTTTTGCTTTGCAGCAGAAACCTTCACCAGTATTGATGCTTGCAGGGGATGAGTATGGCAGTTGTCTTGCACTTAGAAAAGGAAGCTTGTATAGGACTCTCCTAATAGAGTGGTTGTTTTGGAGTCCCAATAGACAGCTGAGTGTCTTTTAGAATATATTTAAATTAATGAAGGGATTAAAGGATACTGATGCTTAAAAATAGCACAGAACTGTTCTTAATGACATAGAATAGTGCTTGAGAAGGGAACAGCTCTGACTACATCATTACGTAAGAAACAAGGAGAAAAGAAATCAAGCTTGCTAGAAAATCAAAAATCGTGTATTTGTAGGAGAGGAAGATAAAGTAACTGAGAAATCTTATTACATTGTGGTAGTTTCTGGACTGTCAGAGTGAAGATTTTCTAATTATAAGGAGGGGTTTTTTTGGTGGGGGGTTCTTGCTTTTTGGGCTTTTTTTAACAACTGAAGATTTTAAATGAGAAAAGTAGACGTTACATAATATTTAGCACTGAAACATCCCAAGGTTTCTGTGCAATTCCCTTGGCATGGAGTCAAGCAGGGATAAAGTACTTATGTTTCTATGTTTCTTAAAACAACTTTTTCAACACGCTGAATGGTTCTGGCATCTCAAGGGAACCGTCTAGGCCAGACTGACAGTGGAGTTGCATCGTAGGCTGCCATCCCAATGGAAATGGGAAAAAGCAGACAACTTCCATTAGAGACCACCGTTGAGATTACAGCAGCATGTCGGAAGTGCTGTTTGTGTTCCAAAGAGTAATTGCACATCACTAGAACATGTCCCACTTTGCTGCATGGTAGAAATAGTCGATACTGGCTTGGCAGGGAAAGGAAAGAGAATTGCATACTGCAAGTGGGAAAAACATATTCTCTGTGAGACATTTCCTTGTGGAGGACTTTAAGAGCATGTGCACTTCTTTTCTCAATTATTTACGACCTTGTATGTTTTCCAAGTTTTGAATCTGAATTACTATTCTAGTTTTTTTTCTTTAATGCACTTTCAAAGTCAAGGTTTTCCAAACTTTAGCTGCTTACTTGGGGATTCCACTGCCTATGAAATTTTACTATGGAGCAACTTTATCCCAATGATCTGATTTTTCTGAAATTCTTACTGTTATGCTTAGGTATTTCTCTTTATTTTAACCCACAAATATCCTAGCTTCACATCTTCAGATATTTATAGATTTTACATAAACTGTTCTTCTCTTCATTTTAGATCTGTTGGGATCTTTGTATGTCTACCCTGTGAATCCTTGTTTTCCCACATTAAAGCGATAGCCACTGAATGCATGATCCTTTCCTGTGTACATCTTCTGCTTATGCCTCTGCCTGTGCAGCCTAATCTTTCATTTGGTAATTTGTTGCCAAAGAAGTTGGCGAATTTGTCTGTCACAAATACCTTTCCACGTCATGGATGGAAGTTTTCTGCCCTATTCTGGTGCCAAAGCACAAATTCTCTCATTTAAACTCTTGAAACACATTAGCACAGAGAAATGATTGAAATGTTTATTGGGTAGTGGAAAGCTTTTAACATTCAAAGGTGATTGCAAAAATTGGAAAGGTGGGAAGAGAAGATATCTGGGTAATCTCTGCACCTGAGGAAAACCTGTGGTAGCCTGTGAGTGCTGTAATGAGCCATGGGGCCACTGGCAGTTGGCATCTTTCAGCTCCTCTGCCTTGTGCTGGAAGGCTGGACCACCATGAAGCAGCTACAAGGCGAGTAGTGAAGTGAAAGACTAATGTAAAGCTGCAACTGTGTTTTCCTCCCTGTCTTTGCCAAGTATTATGTGCTGAGAGCTAATGATTGGCACTGCTGCCTCCCTGAGTGCTCCTTCTTAGGAGGGCACAGACCTCAGCTGTACAACCACTGCCACTCTTATTGCAACTTGTGTTCACTTTGCTGGTTTTGCACAAGGGAGAATGGTCCTGCACAATATAAGACAATAGAGAAATATGTCCTTTTTCTTAATATCTATCTGATACATTTGCTTATGGTTTTCAAGTTGTACCTTCTTTACATATGTAGCTGGAATTGCTGCCTTCCTAAATCCTGGTGTAGGATTTGCTTTACTGTAGGGCATTCAGGTTATTTTACCAGTCTGTATTTCCTTAGCATATTCCTCAAAGCATCTTCCAATAAGAGCAGTAGTGAGGTAAAATATAGAGGGGACTTTCAAGAAAGATTGAGAGAGACTTTTTACCAAGGCCTGTAGTGCCCAGACAAGGAGCAATGGTTTTAAACTAAAACATAATAGATTTAGATTAGATATAAGGAAGAAATTTTTTATGATGAGAGAGGTCAGAGACAGAGACAGTTGTCTGGCAAAGTTGTGGATGTCCTTTCATTTGAATTGTTCAAAGTCAGGTTGGATGGGTCTTTGAGCTACCTAATCTAGTGAAAGATGTCCCTGCCTATCACAGGAGGGTTGGACTAGATGGTATTTAAAGGTCCCCTCCAACTCTAACCATTCTATGATTCAGTCCTGAAAAAAAATTTACCTATTTGGTGGGTATTTGAATGTTAAAAGTGATGGCTGTTCTTTGTTCAACACTGCAATGTTTAATGTCCTGCTCAAGTTACCTGAATTCAGTTCTTTTTTTCTCAGTTCAACAAGACCTGGGATAAAACTGTTTTCTTTCTAGGTGCTAATGCTTGATTCAGCTGTATAGGTTCTCACTGCCTCTTTTGTCAGCCTAGGAGGACACTTACGGGAAGTGTTTATTGCAACTTGAGTTGCTGTCATATGCTTCTGGTTCAAGAGAATGCTTTGTGCTGTGTTTACTTAGCTAAACGAAGAAAGATTTCAATTTCAAACCATTGGACAGAATGTGTTCTGGAAACCAAACTTCTTTTTACCTTGCTGTGTTACTCTCTTTGATGGCATATTGATTTACCTTACTCAGCCAAGTTGGGCCAGGCCCAGCCTTCTGCCCAATTATGTGTCTCAACATCTTGCAATTTTGTATCTTACGCAGAGTTCAGACTTGTCCCTCCATGCTGAGATAAAGCTCCATAACTGCAGATTCTTCCCGTGCATTTCTTTTGGGCTCATAACAAGCAAACACAGTGCAGGTACCTGGAGGCAAAAGCAGTGGGTTTCACCACAGATGTCAAACACCTCAGCAGCACGTGGGATTTTTGCTGCTGCAGCAGCCTTCTGCTTGCCCATGTGGCATCATGCAAATGAACAGGACTGGGCACAGTGGCGGATTTGAAAGCTTACTGTGTAGGTGCCTGAGTCCTCTTCTCTGCAGAGGTGTTGTGAGGATGTGCAGCCTAAGGTATCTTGAGCATAGGTCTCTCCAGCCATTACATTGCCTTCAGAAGGTTTCTTTCTTTCTTTCTTTAACAGCAAGATGTAGATCAGTGTTCAGAGTTTGTGCTAATTGCTCAGCCATGGGCAATTAAGTTAGGGCAAAATTTCAGGTCACTTTAAGAAAAGCCAATCCAGTCTGGCCCAGTGTTATGGTGATGTTTGCTGAGATGGATAAGGTGGTCAGAGGATGTAGCTCCTAAGTTGACCTGACTGATTACTGTTGCCAGAGGGGTTTGACCGTCTGAATGGGGTCTGGGTGTCAGGTGAGCATGAGAATAAGTGAGACAGGAAACGTGGGAATGCAAGGAGTTGAAATGAGTTCAGCACCCCTGCTTTCCCTGACACCTTTTGAGACAGTAGTCTAACACAGTGTCTCCTGAGGTTTTAGCATCTCATCTGGATGCTTGGAGAGACAGACCTTGCTCCTGGCCACTTGCTTCCCATGTGCTGGCAGCTAACTGACCCCCTTGAGGCAACTGAGCTCACTAAGCCTCCAGAAAATTAACTGTTTCTAAAAATGTGAGTTCTCCAACTGTCTCAGCAGATCAGCTCAGCACTAGGGGCAGTTCCAGAGGGCAGCAGGGTGTCTCTTTTAGGAGCAAGCCTCAGACTGACCGCTATCCTGTGAAACAACTACCTGTCCTAGTTCCTTCCCCTGGGTTTGGACTGGGGTTTGGTGCTTGACTGATGCCTTTAGACTGCCTCTAAACCTAAAAAAAATAAAACTCACTGACTTACCTGTACCTAGATCTCTCCTGGTGTAGAGGAAGCTCCAGTGGAGTATTACAAAAGCTGCTTTGACATTCATGCTATCTTTTTGACAGAATAGTTACTGTACTTTTAAGAAACATCTTAATGTGCACATGGCTGTATAATTTACAAATTGCATATATCTAGCCCAGAACACTAAATTTTTTATTCAGATCCTGTGACGCATTTTGTACTGCTTTGTTAGAGCATGAAATTTCAGTCTGAGAAATAGTGTTATTATTCCAATTTCTGTTGCTGGAGGTTGGTCATACAGGACTGTCCTCAGCAGAAGAGAACACTGTAGTTCATACCAGCAATTCAGCTTTTATGTGGTAATAATTAAAAGAAAAAAGTTTGTATTTATTTACTGGTCAATTATCCAATTTTTTAAGATTGGCCTTCACAAGAAAATAAAATGAAGAGAAATGCAAAAGGAAAATCTGGTCATTAATGTACTTGTTGCTTCTAGCTTTTACTTCATTTGATTGTAAATTGTTTGCAGTAAAATTGCAAATTAGTAGCTTGGATAAAGCACTATAAATTCCTTCAATATCAGATTTAAATGAGGAGGAATTGGGCCTCTAACCTTCATGGAATATAACTGTAGCTGGATGCATTCCTAGGGGCTTATTATCCATTCCTCCATATTATATGCTTGAATTCTCAATTTCTTACTGTTTAATGCACATTGGGTGGATGCTGGAAAATACCTAAGAAGATGTGAAATGGAAACTTAGGCAGTGGGATGCTCTTGCTACAAACACAGATGTCAGAAGATGTGCCACATCCCACAGCAGGCTTCTGAATGGGAGCGGCTCTCAGCAAACCATGTTGCTTTCCAAGAGTAGTGCAAAATTTACATCCTGAGCTTGCAGAGAGAGAGACAAGGGTTGTACTGAAAGTGAGTCTTCTATGTTTTGTAAGCAGGCAGAGCAGGTTGAAATAGCCATCCCTCCAGGAAGGGAAAAATACTGCATGAACTTCAATCAGTTGTCTCCATACTTCTTACCTAGTACAGGGAAAGTGTCCTAAAATGTAGGCAAGGTAAATTTTGGGTTAGTGTGAGATATTACTACTGTCACTTCATTTATTTTATAACTAAGATAATTTCTTCCTGTTTATCACACAGCTAAAAAACAATTCTTCCATTCCTTGCCTGTGAAACAGTGTCTTTTGTTTGACCCGTACTGCTTTTACCAAAAGCCAAAGTGATAGGAAGAATAATCGTTATGGGCAATATCCTGGATTTTTAGAGAACAGCCATGGAGAGAGAGAGAGAAAGAGAGGGAGAGAGAGAGAGGGGGAGAGAGAGAGAGAGAGGAGAGAGAGAGAGAGAGAGAGAGAGAGAGAGAGAGAGAGAGAGAGACAAATCCTTTTATCTGTTTGTCTGTTGGGTGTGTGGTGGTTGTGGCTAGACTGGAGGGAAGAGTCAGTGGCTGGAGCTATATCAGTGTTTGCTTCTGCTACCCAGGTGTATGGGAAGAGGGTGCTTCTGTGATGAAGAATATTTAAGCTCCAGTTCATGTGCTTATGACTGGATTCAGGTATTAATTAGAGAGCATAATTTGTTTGGAGAGTAAAAGACTGAAGGAACTCTTGTCTTCCTATCAGAACAATTTTATCTGCATTGTGCTGTCTGATAAACCAGATTGCTCATTGGGGGTATTGTGTGGATTTTTTGGATTTTCCAAGAGCAAATCAGAATATGCTGATATTAGACCCAATGTTTTTTTTCTTCTCTGTTGTACTCCTTATGTCTGTGGGAGAACTTCTGCACCATTTCCTGTCAGGTTTAGCTGCCTTTGTATGCTGTGTGGTGGTTCCTGTTAGCTGTATGGGACACTAGTCTTATTGTCAGTGGGGAAGGCTTCTTTACCTCAGGCATTCGAGGTACAATACTAGTCACATGTCCTGCTTTTTGAACTTTGAAGCTCTGTCTAATTCTAACTTATTTTTTCTGATCCAGGGTCCTTTAGCCTGGAAAGGATAAACACTCATCTATTGTCAGCCTCGTTCAAGCTGTAGGGAAGTATAGTAGTTGCTATTCTGTTCTGTTTGTAAAACAACAAGCAAGAGCAAAAGACTTGAATAGAATGAGCAAAAATAAAAACAAAACTGCGAGGCAAATCCTGTTTATCTTTCTTGCTGAGTAAATGCAACTGTACAGTCTGTGAGTATAGTATATACAGAGTTTGGGCTGTGCATTGAGTGGGAATACATTTACAAGGAGAGGAGGTTACCTGCAAAAGTTAAGAGTATTACTAAGGTGAAATGAATTCAGGGCATAAAAGATATGGGGGATGGGGGATTTGGGTTTGAGTTTTATTGGTTTGGCTTCTTGTTGTTGTGGGGGTTTTATTTGTTTGTTTTTACTGCTTTTTGTTCTGCAAAGATGAGGATGTCTTATCTGTGACTTTGGTGCTTTGGATACTGTGTCTGTCTTAATAGTTTCTTATCCTTTTGAATGAAGTTATGTTGGTTTAACACTATGCAGAAGCCAAGTCTCAGAGAAGTGCTGGATGTCCCTGGCTTTTGTCAGTTGGATATATTGTGCCACCAGAACACTAAAATTTCAGCAGTGGCAGGATAGTATACCCAGTATGCAGTCACATCCTACGATGGCTCTGGAGCTTCTATGGCTTATGCTGTCACTGCATATTAAGAATTAGTGAGCAATGTGCACTAGATTGTTTTAGACATGGTTTATATATTATTCCTAACATACCCTGACAGACTGTGCTATCCCAGCTGCGCTGTGTTGGTAGGACCAAAAGGAATATCAGCCTCTGTTGTTAAGTTTGGAATATAGGTTCATTTATAGCCTCAAATTCTTATTTATACAGAGCTTTATAAAACAGGCATCTGTTGGGATGATCAGTTTTTGTCCAGAGGTGAATCTGTCTAGAGGCATGTTACCAAAACTAACCTCCAAATACTGCACAGATTTAGAAAACCATGTATCAACCATGTTTCATAATGAGGAATGTTTTCAAAATTGCCTTTACACACTAAATTTCTTAAGTAGGAAGAAAACATATAATTTTTAAATAAAATACTAACTTTTGGCAGAAAGCATAGGAAAGAATGCTTGATGAATATTGAATTAGGCAATACTTGTTGCTCAGTTGTTCGTGAAATTGGTGGTAGACCAGTCTGTGCTTAAGAGGGCATGATCCTATTGCTGTTGGACCATTTGAGTCATTTGTGGACTGCATGTAGACTAACATTAGAAGCAGACATGCTTCTAACTAACATGGTGAAGCAGACAAAGAAATGAATTTTTCTAGGTGTTCTATATTTGCTTCTCATCTGGCTTATGTATCTCCTGTACATCTTATATGTATAGAGTGGTGTGAAAAAGACTCTAGCTTGCCAACTCAGATCTTGGAATGAAGGAAGAGAAGAGAGCTGGCTATGACAGTTCTAAGCAGAGATGTTTGCGAATGGGGAAGGATGAAGAAGATTAAAAAATGTGGAAAATAGGGACATGAATGGTAAAACATGAAAAGAAAAACATAGGGAACAGGAGAAAGGAGGAAGGGAAACATAAGGAAATTGAAGTGCAAGTGTCAAAGAAAAGAGAAAATACGATAAGCAAATAGAGGAAAACATAAAGCTTATTTAGTTGTCAAGTCTTTTTTTAAATATGCAAAACTCTCAGTATTTCAAGATGTGCATGTGCATGTATAGAAATTAATATGTAGTTTGAACCATTCTAAATTTAGGCTGTAATCTTGAATTTTTCTAATCAAATTGGAGACCTCTGGGTTTAGTGGGGCCATATTCCATTCAACTGTAGTAACAGATGGACACCTTAGTGGTATCTCACACAGAGCATTCTTTCATCTTATTGCTCCTCCACCCTGAGTTGTCCCCATTGTGCCATATGGCCAAGAGTGATAAATGGTGAAGTCTCCAGGGCTGATTTGGCTTGAAAATGACTGCCCACAAACAGGTGAATCCAGGCAGATCAGTTATCTGGTTTTGAAATCTAAAAATGTGTGTGAGACTGAAGGTTGGACACAAGGAACATCATGTTACTATGTTGTTTTGGGTTAAACTGGGGTATTTGAAGTGTGGCAGTAGAATAGTGTAGACAGCATCCAGTGCATGCCTAAAGCATGTGCTAAGTCACAATACAAACACCAACAGAAAAATGTTTCTATAAAACTTGTTTATTTGGAAAAATGTGTATACTAGCTAATTGAAACATTCACTTCTGTCAACCGAGAATTGACAGGAGGAACACCAAAGCAGACAAATTGTCTGAAGGCACATTTTTGGAGCCCTATCTAGTCTGCAGCTTTTGAGTTTTTTCCTTTTTCCAAACTATAATGTGAACATTTACAATCAGCAATGAAATGTATCAGGAAACTTAAAAGCAAATGACAGTTGGAAAAGAGAGGGGAATGTAGTACTCAGATCTTCTGTATATCAGGGTAAAGGAAGCATGTTTTATATTCTTTGTGCATCTGTAAAGCTGTGGTATTTTTAGAAATTCATTTCAAACTGAGGAGCTCGAAATAAAACTCCCATTTAGGAAGAGTTGCACTGCTCAGTTTACCACACTGGTATTTACAGCCACAATCTGAATCCTGTTCCTCAGAAATCATCAGTCTTCTAGAAGGTGTGAGCATCTTCTCACACTGTCAGATTTGAATATTTAATCTAGAGAATGAACTTGAGTTGAAATGCAACTCCTTTGGCAATGGAAACTGCCTTTGAAGTTTTTGAATCTTCTACATTCCATGTTTCCTGTTTTAAATTAAAAGAACAAAGCACTCTCAAACCTACTCTCACTGTAAGCACCCTGCATCTCAGACATGAGGAACCAGACAGAAAGGAGGTCTGGAGGTATTTCATTCATCTTCCCATCAAACAACTGCCCTAGGGAAGAGAAGTTCATGTGAGTCAGAGCTAACAGGTAATTGTATCCTCAATTACAGGGCAGCCTGGCTAACGGCTTCATTAAAAATCTTACTCCTATGCTTTGTTGATGACAATGATGAAATACCCCACAGTAACCATTGTAGGACATAAAATTATGATGCCTTGGACAGAAAAAGCCCCAAATTCTTGGTCCCTGCCTTTCTCTGAATTTCATATGTAATTTCTGATCCAGCTTACATAGACCTTCCATGTTTTTCCGCTGTCCTGTGACCAGGATCTCTCCCAGCTTCCAGGCGACAAGACTCATGATCCTACTTAAACTGTGAAGCTTCTTAGGATGTGCTTATTTTGTAGGCATGACTGAAAAACTAAGGAATTGAAGTTGACTTGAAACTTACCTAATTGCACGAGGTCTAGAACATTATTTTCCCAGTCTTGACTCAGGCTGGGAATCATTTCAGCAACACTGATGATGAGTCTCTCGCTCTGGGGTGAATGATGTCTTGTCATCTTTATGTACTACATTGGAGCACTCCGTGTTGGACTAAAGGTTGTGCTGTCCCTGTGCAGAAAGTGGCAAAATGTACAGTGTAGGTTCCAGCAACAGAGAGATGCAGAAGAAAGACAAAAAGCTCAGTTTATCTTTCACCAAAACTATTGCTACCACATAAGGTCAGACAAGATCAGTTTGTCAGTAGGGATCAGGTAGTTGAAGTTGGATCTAAGTGAGGCAGATGTGAGGACAAAAGAGAGCTGGAAGATGCCTTTGGCCAAGTCTCAGTTGTCTTGTATAGTCTGTAATTTAGAACTACTGCTGGATTGGCAACTGCTGTGATTAATGATTTCTTTCATCTCTCGTTCTTGGGGAGATTTTGTCCTAGCTAAGTAATGCTTTTATAGGACTCTTATATCCCAGCTGGGCTAGAGCAATGCAGTATACATGGGCATAGAGCCATTGGTTCTTAGGCGACTGCAGTCACACAGAGTGCTGCAGCATTTCCCCTCAGCAGCTCGTACTCGTGGTAGCACAATGCACCATTTCTTTTCTCTGAAGTACTGCTGCAGCTGCTGGGCCAGTTGGCAGTCTGAACAGGGAACAAGAGCCTGTACTGGCTGCCGACTTTTTCGTGACACCTAGTTTGTCAGACCCTCTCTCAGAAGGGATCTGGAACAGCTTTTATGTTAAAACATCTGTTGTATTTATAAACCTGCACTGATGTTTGAAGAGGTGTTTGAAAAATTGTATATGCCATTTTTAGATGAGGTTTGAAAAACTTGGTGTATATCGTATAGATCATATACTTCACGTATAATCATAAACATCATATATCATCATAAAATGCTAAATATCATTACACAGCATGTATATCTTTGCACAATGTGAGGGATCAAGGTTATAGATAAAATGGCAGAAGATGGAAAGAAAATAGTATTCCCACTTTTATTAAAGATTTATTTTTTGGTATGGCTTGGATATTGTCTTGTAAGTAATGAACTGTTGTTTGTCAGAGTTACACAAGTAATTACTGGCAAGTTTTTCTTTTTTATTTTATTATAATTTGGTTCTTTTGCCCAGTTACAGTGTTTCATGGTTTCTTTTTCTGAATGATCCAAGTGTTGACTTACTGGTAGAGAACTTTGGCCAGACTGATTGTGAAAGATTTGTATTTCTTTTTAACAGGATTCCATAAGCTGATCAGAAGAACCTGTCCATAAGCATGCTGAAAGAGTTGAGGGCATCTGAACATTTTTCATCTGGCAAAAACTCCGAAGTGGTATCAGGCAGATTTTGCTTGGATGGATGCTGGTTGCTGATTATGAATGAGGAGCCAGGGGTGCTGTGGGAGAGGATTTGCTGATGGTTATACCCACACCAGCAATTAGTGCTGTGCAGCAGCAGCAGAACTGTCCTGAAGACTTAATGTCCACATGAATGTATTTTTGAGGTGTTGGACTAGTCCTGGTTTGGTCTCACGTGCTCCTCTAGTGGCTTGAATGCCTGGGGTGTGCTCCTGGAGAGCTGCTCCAGATTTAGTTACACCCTGCAGGAATCCTGTTTGTGGGCTCCGAGGCACCAGTGTGTTCTATTGGGAAAGCTGCTGATCTGAACTACAAATTGATGTAGATACAGCTGTTAAATGTCTAATCCTATCTCTCAAATAAGTAAATTGAGACCACAGAAACAGGCTTTTGGAGAAAGTGGCAAACTAATTCTGACTTACTGTTAGCTAAAATCAAGGTCCACTAAGAATTAATATCTAGTAAAAAAAATGTTAATACTGTTGACTTGGTTTCAGATACAAGAGAAAATAAGAAAGCTCTTTCTGGGGCTAAAACTAAAAGAAAAAGGGAAATCAGCATGAAAACCAGAGGGTAGAGACACCAGAAACATTAGTGCTATTATCTCTATAGGATAGCTGCAGGTATTTTGACATAGCCTATGATGACTAAGCCACTGCATTCAAGAAGTGCCTGTGTATTGAGAACATAAAGCTGTTATAGTCTTATACTAGTATTCTTAAATGCTTTTGTTAAAAAAACCCCAAAACACTCCACCCACCTTAAAATAAACATTTATTACACAGAATGAAGATGCTTCCTAAAGTCTCAGTTGGAGCATGTGCTGCCAAACTGAAGACCTCATTCTAAGTGAACTGTGTTATGGTGAGTACATCAGCAAAAGGGGGGTAATAAGGAGACTGTAACGAAAAGGTGCTCAAAGAGTTTCTTACACGTGGCATGTTTACTACAGACCTATCTTTAAAATGCTGTCACTTAAATGAAGAAATTTCTGCTTACTGAGCCATGTTGTTCAGATAGCTCATAAGCAACTCTTACAAACCTAAACAGACTTCACAAAATTAAAAGTCTAAAGTGCTAACACAATTAACTTTGTGAAGTTGTTTTATTGAATGGAAAAACCTTTTTTAAAAAGTATTTTAAGTACTGTGTTGGTTTTTGTATTTAATGTGACAGTCAATCATATCTTGACTTTGCAGCCAATAATTTTTTTGAACATGAATCTGTGATGAATGAAGCTGAAAATGCAGTTTGCTTAACAAGTTCAAGTTATTCTGTGTTAATTTGAACATAAGATAGTGTTGGAACTACTGTCAACCAGAAAACTTCTCAATTCTGGTTAAGCACATTTTCCTCCTGGTCATATTGGCTGCTTGAAATGTACTTGAACTGATTGTACACCTTGAACTGATTTGGAGTTGTTAGTTTTCCTCTTCTGTCATTTCACTCTTCCGCCCCGATTTGTATTCTGCCCTCCAGCACATTACTCATAAATCTCTCATTCTCCCGCACCATCAGGCCAGTGCCTTTGCTCTTTGAAAACACGTTGTTGCAATTTCTACAAATCATGGAAGAAAATTACATAATCTTAAAAGCTATTGCTCTGTTCCCTGCATTAAATATTCATATTTTTATCCTTCTTCTTCCATCCCCTCTCACAAGTACTTCAGCCCAGACTGACGCACCTTCTCTTATCAGGGGGGCTCAGTCTTGGCCTGCATTCTCAGCAGAACAAAACAAAGTCCTGGCAATCTTTCACTGTCATTTTAGGAAAGGATTAGCTCTTTAATTGTTTTTACCTAAATACTGAGACAATCATAGCTTTTATATAGTCAGTGCTTGCTGCAAGGTTTTTCTCCTTAAGCACTAACTCAATGAACAGATTTTTACAATTTGGAGCTGCTCAGTCAGTTCGGATGGCTTTTTAATCTCCAGAGGCCAGATGGAAGCATGATCCTTCACCATTGCTTGTTTTGCATAATGTAGGGATTGGAACTACATTTCAATAGCACATAGTCATAGATGTGTAAGTATACAAATATTTTTCTTTTCCATCTATGTATTTTCTAATGTTTTGGTCTGGTTTTCTTTAATGACAGCTTTCCACAGGGAAAAGCTGTCACAAACAAGCAAATGCTGTGCTCTGACAGAAAAGCTTACACAGAAGAAAACAATGATTTTGGTCAAGGAGATTTGAGAGAGAAAGTGACACTCCAGTGCTAAGTTTCTGAGACAGATGATGACTTACCTTGGTTTCAGGGCACTGATAAAACTGCTGTTGGACTGATGTGGAATGATGGTTTTTTGTGGGTTTTTTTCTCTCGTCAGAAGCTTTATTTCAAGCTCTCCAACAATCCTAACTTTGATTTTAGTTGTATTTATGCATTTATTCTTTGCTGTCAAATGTAATCAACTGATTGAAATCCATAAATAATAAACATCAAGTTTCAATTTAAGATGCAGTAACAAGATGCTGTCAGAAGAAGTTTTACGTACTTGAGCAGCTTTTTATAGCTAACTCCCTCCAGAGTAAAGTCCTGACACATTCTTAGTGATAGGGAGCTAATGTCTTTCCTGCACGTTTGTGGAAACCCACGTGACAAATCTTATATGGCAACTGAAGGAGAGGACACTTGCACACCTGTTTGTGGAAGGGTTATATAAAAAGTCCTGCGACATATTTTAGCATCTATCAGTAAGCTGAGCAACTTGACCTGCTTTACCCTTTATAGGATAAATGATATTAAATTAACAACTAGAAAATAATAAAAAAAAAAGACATACTAACATGAAAAAACACATTTTATTGCACTTAAGTTATAAGAAAATAAAATTTCTAAGTGAATCAAACCATAGACACAATCCCTTTAAAGGTTGTTTTCCTCCATCATGTCAGGTTGTTACATAACTAAAATTAACCAACTGGAATCTGATTGTTTTAAATCAGACTATAAATAAAACAAAAACAAAAAAGGAGGAAAAAAGATCGCCTAGGATACAGTGTTAAACCACTTTCACAGTTCAGCTTGAGTTGTGGCTCTTGGAGAATGAGGCAAACCATTTGACTCTCGTTTCTCATTTTGTTTGCATGTGACATCTTTACAAAAACGTAAGTTTTTGCTCTGTCAGTTCCTCCCAGCAATAACTGTAACAGTTGTTTTTTTCTCAAATACTGTAAAACACTAAGACTGACCAGCAACTTTATTTTAATTTTTGTATTTTATAATATTTTTAAAAAATTTTGTCAGTTTTTTTAATGTATGTTCATTCCATTCACCACAGCCCTCACAAAGAAAAATTTCCCCACAGAACAGGCTGCAATAGCTTTGTTCCAAGGAATGTGTTTTAATTTTTGCCCAGAAAAAAGAAAATAAGCTTTGCACACACACTCAATTCTTTATTTGCAGGCAAACTTCACTCTTAATTGTCTGAAACTCTTCCACTCTCAGCCTCTTAGAGGCACAGTTGGCTCAAGTTTCAGTGGCAAAAAGTCTTTTTCTGTAACCAAACTAGAGCAAATTTGGAATTCAGTCTGGGACTAAAACGTCACAGCAGAAAAAAAAATAAAAAAAAATAATTTGCTTTTCTTTCTTTCATTTAGCAGCATAAATAAGTTTGGCCACTGGGAATACAGTACAGGGGTGGGACAACAATCCCGTAATTGAAGACCTACTTCTAGCACCAGCATTGCGAATTAAATCCATCAGAGGACTCTCAAAACCCAGGACAACTTGCCACCTCAGAGCAACTTATGCATTGAAGAGTGTAGATGGAAGCAACAGTAAATAGATTAAACAGAGGCTAATACTGTGATTGACATTGGCAATGGTTGGCAAAAAAAAAGAGGAATAAAAGAAAAAAAAGAAAAAGCTCTGATAAAACTGTACAAAACAATTCACAGTAATATTTTAGCTTTTCCACACCAGGAATGGACTCTTTGTTTTTGTTTGTCTTTTCCATTGCAGATGCTCTCTAGTTTTTGAAAGTCAACCAGTGACTGCTCACAGAGGTTGGAAGGGACCTTGAAGGTCCAGTTCAACCCCCTGCTCAGAGCGGGGCTAAGGGACAGCGCGTTGCTCGGAGGGGCTGCCGGGACCCAGGGTGGCCCAGGGGTGCACGAGCAGGCTCGCCCGTGCAGCTTATTTCAAGATCTTTGTGGTAAAATAACTTGTTAACAAGAACTGTAACATTTTTCTTTTTCACTCCAAATTGCTCAAGGAGCAGTTGGAGGAAAGTAAAGAAATTAATTGCACCTGGTTTAATTTCAAAAGTTGGATTTTTGCAAAGCTGCCCCGGTCAAAAGTGTAGCCTTTTTATGTGACGAGACAGCAAAAGCCTCTCTTGTCAGTTATAGTTTGTCATCTTTGTCTTCTCCTTCGTAGTCTGTAGGTCTTTAGGATCTGTTGCCCCAAGGCAACATCCTGCACCACCAAGGACAAGGGATTTTTTCCTTTTTCTTTTTTTTCTTTTTTCTTTTTTTTTTTCAGGGGGGAGGGAAAGGAGAACATCGTCTACACGTTTGGACAAATTCATCTTTCTGCCCTTCACTTCATATCGACGTCAAAGTCCAACACCAGCAGCTTTGTTTCTTCAGTCCCATTGCGGCTCCCAACCGCACACACCAGCTTTGTGTTAGAAGCTCTGATTCGCCACACGACGCCTCCACTTCCCCCGCTCTCCAATGTGACTAGATTTCGGATAAATTCACCCGTTTTCAAGTCCCAAAGTTTTACAGTTCCATCATCTGAGCTGGTAATTACAAAGTTCTTGTTGAACTGTAAACAGGTCACAGCACTCTGATGCTTGTTGGGACCTGTAATAGTAAACAAAAACATTTTTATTTGTAATTGATTAGAAAGCAATGGCAGGCAGCACTGCATCTAGAATAAATATCTAGCTATTTGCATATAGTTCTTTTGCAACTATTATAGAACTACCTATTATAACTCCTGATTTTGTACATTAAAAGGTACAGAAGCCTTTCCATACTTTCAAAAAGTGAAGGCAGGTATAGAAAACTTCCCCAGTATTTCCTTCTTTGTTTCAGTGACCTCACTGTGTTGTATACAAACAGTAGGGCAAATGTGCTCTTGGACATTGATGAATATGAACTTAGCCATCTTGAATGAGGTGACTGCTGTAAGAGTTCGTCTCCAAGTCCCTTTGAAGTGTTGTTATGAGATTACTCCATCAGTAAATATTGACAGTTATATACTGACACATAAATAGATACTGTTAAAACAGCAGAGTTTGTTTTATAGGGAAATTTAATTTTCTGCTCCAGCCAGTGATGCTGCATATGATACATGGGAATGATATAAGACCTTTTTTGTGGGGAGAAACAAAACCATGAGTTTGTGTGCACGATGCCTAAGTGGCAAATGTCAAAATGGAAACAAGAATCTTTCTTCTTACTGAAATAAAGAAAACATTTTCTACTTGCATCTCTTGATTTATTGCAACAGACAGTGTACTTCGCCTCCCGATCCAATTAATCAGTAGGCTTTGAAACATCCAAGTGACCCCTAAATAAATACATTGACTGACTATTTTGAGATGTAATTTCCTACATATTTCTGTGGCTTATTAGGCTAATATACCCATAGCAAATTGCTATCAGTCCAGACCATCTGCCTTTCATAATAGGCAAGTGATTTGAATAGATTAGATCAAATACATTTTGTTCTTCTAGTTCAGAAAAGGATCATACAACTGTCATCAGAAAAGTATTTCAGTTTTAAGTGGTCAGTGCTTGTTTCTTTACATGTAATTATTTTTAAGGTTTTTTTATTAGAATCTGCAGCACAGATTACTGCAGTCTGCTTGATTTACATGAGGGTAGTTTAAGCTTACCTTGCAATGTCTGTAAACATTGTCCTGTTTTAATGTCCCAGATTTTGACCGTAGAATCGGCATTCCCAGACACAAGTATATTGTCCTTGAGTTCCATTCCACTTGTGAGTGACTGGTGGCCTGTTAGAGTGTGAATGCAGTTGCCTGTCTCCACATCCCAAACTCGGATGGAAGTGTCAAGAGATCCACTCACCACATGGATACCATCAAACTACAAGAAAGGTAAATCTATTACAAACAATTATATTAGGATCTTACGAAGAAGGCTGTTAAGCATTTCATTCACTAAATGCAAGGTGAGATACGGTATATATTCGGAAACTGCATTACAAAGTAAGAATTCAGTCCAAATAGAGATGGCCACATTTGATACCAGAGGAGGGGACTCATGGTTAGACATATGGGCTATCAAGTATGTGGTTCAAAACGAGACTCTGAACCACTGGTCTTTTAAATGTAATACAACTCCTTTAAACACAGCAGAATCCTGACTCCGCTGCAGTGTGCAACAGTAACAGCGTGCAACAGTAAGAGAACCCAGCTTTCCTAATACAGACATTAACAAGCAACCCTGCTTTTTACAAGTCAGAGGGAGTTTAAGCTGGAGAAGGGCAACAACATTAGTCCAGAATCATCCACACAGAAGTCAAAATATAGAAAAATGGAAGGTATGCAATGGAAAAATGTGGGGTTTAGCCATTGTATAATCTTAATTGTGTACAGTAAGGAACTTTTAACTCTCTAGTTATTGTAGGGAAAGGCATACAGGCTAAGATATGAAACACTTTTGACCAAGAGGACTGAACATGTAGAGAACAGAAAGGTAGAAAGGAACCTGAATTATAGTGACAATGACATAAGAGTCCAGAATTCTCAAAAAAGGAAAAAAGCAGTGGAATAAAACCGGTGGGCTTCAAGGAGGAATACTTTAAAAAAAAGAGACTTCCTTCCCATGAGGTTTTTATATATCTATTCTCTGAGGGGAAGAAGAGTTCAGGATAGTTGGCACTTTCTTAAAGATACAAACTATCCTTGTGTGAAGTAAAGATAGGAAGTGTAGTAAATTACCAAGACCCACTTGGCTAAAGCACAAGGAATTGTACAAAAAGTAGAAACTAGATCAGTAGATCTGTATAAAAGAGCCCACTGGGACAAAAACAGAAAGGCAGGGCACAAACCAAGATAAAACTAGCAAGACCAATTATACTATTCTGTAAAAAAAAAAAAAAAAAACCAAACCAAAAACAAAGCCAAAAAACCACACCAAGAGGAAGGCCAAAAAACAAACATACAAACAAACAAACAAAAAAAGCTCATTTATCCACAGCAGGAAGGAAACACCAAGTGAGGCCAGCTATTTAACTTTCTTTGCTTCAGTCCTCAGCCATCTAAGTGTAGGCTTACAGCACTAACACCACTAACAACTGAGCACAAGCTTTTGCTAGAATGGGGGGGAAAAAAAAAAATCACATAAGGCAAGTTGTTTTAAGACAATCTCAGAGACATCTGCTGCTATCTTTGAGAATCCATGGAAGACAGACAAGCTTCAGATGGCAAATACAATTCCTTTCTTTACTGAAGGAGATGATGATGGGAGATGGGGAATTATGGATCAATCAGCCTAACTTCAATTTCCAGAAGGAACTTGTAAGCCCTTAGTAATGCCGTAAGTAGCAGCAAACACAGATTTGTGGGAAAATGATCTTAACCAATATGTTTTTTTCTTTGACAGAATAAAAAGCCATGGGAAACAGCAAATGTCTTGGTTGTATTTTCACAAAGAGGGAGGCAAATTTGAGGCCGGGATACTATGCCATTCAGAACTTTGTTCACAGTACTATTGGAGATATCAGGAAAGAGTTCCAGAGTTCTGGCATTTACTATTTTCATCAGGATTTGGGTGACATTTGAAACAGTGGAACTGACCCAAAGCAAAGAGTGTAGAAGTCAAAAACTGTGAAGATCTGAATTTGGAGGGGAATGAATGAAGGTACAGCTGCAACCTGGGAGAAGGAAGGTTGGGCATGAGTCTTTGTTATGTTTAAGGCAATATGACCCTACTTGTCCATGTGGACTCACTGATACCTGATAATCGCAAAGAACGAATCCAGTTAAGGGAACTCGACTATCTGAAGCTGCTTCCTTTTATAAAACCTATAGAAAACTAATATGGTAGATCTTTGCAGCCAAACATGGCTGAGCATGGCACCTAGGTTCAAAAGAACATAGAGAGCAACTGGCACATACAGACTGCTTATCTGCTGTATTTACTGCATTTCTGGTGAAAATATACTAAAAAAGACCCTCTGGTATTTGAATGTAACGCATGTAAAATAACTTTTCACTTCCAGTAAGCACTGATAAGACTTTGACTGGACTCTGTTTTGGGCTCCCTGTTTTCAAAAGAGGATGTGAACTAATTTGAGTTTAGACAAAAAGATGAGGAGTGCCAAGTAGCCTAGCAGAGTTGGGTGGAAATGCCACAGAATGTTTTTCTTTCCTAAAAAGAACTAAAGCAGATTGATGTAACAAATTTTGAATTCATTTCCCCTTTCCCACAAACTAATTGCATTCCATGTACATAAGGTATTCAGAAAGAGAGCTTTAAGGCTGGGCATCAAGACAAACTGATGTTGTTACAGTGAAACAATGGTTCGGATCAGTGGTTTGGATCAACTGCTACCCATGAACCCTCAGAATCTTAAAGTAATCTCAGTGGATTACTTTATAGGCAGATAGAAGGAGAAAGAAAAGTCAACACCATCAGTAGTCTTCAACTGCCGCATAAGGATCTCTGGAAAATATTACGTCTACAAATGGGGAAATATTGAGGTATAATAGAACCTGCCATGGAGCAGGGATAGGGAGGACTGGCTTATTCCGCCTGATTATTTTATTTATGGAAGTTCTACCGTTTGGGGCGATTTCAGGCCAAAGGGCAGGAGCCACCAGGCAGTTTTAAAGAATCTTTCTGTTCAAAACTGCAAGCACCTGTAGTCTCCAGCCTGCCTTCCCTCACCCCCCTCCCATTAGTTTCAGAACATATCAGTGTGTAACACAACCCAATTATTTGATCCATTATTACTACAGTATCAGAGCAAGACATGAATATTCATAAGCCAAAACAAGAGTCACTGGTGAAGATAAGGCAGAATAACATCTACTGTTCCCAAACTGCCCTATATGAAATAGAATCTTCAGAATATTTTTGAGAGATAGGTAGGTAGCACAGCATTTTTAACTTGTTTGCTGCTTGTCTAGAGAATACTCCTCATCATATCAATGTAAGAGAATGACTGGAGATTTTGATAAATTCTGCTACATATTTTTGAGAAAGGAAACCAATTAGGTACTTTGTTCGTATTTAATATATTATGGTGAGATACATGTTATGAAATACACACTTTATGAAAAATGTCTCTAGCACTGAGCTTCATTTTCTGAGCCACAAACCAGAGCAGTTACATGCTGAATGCCATTTCCCAATTTTGAACTGTCTTTGTTAATTTCTTTTTCAAGTCCTGCCAGATTGTGGTGAGAACAGGCACAAGCATGAAATTAATTTCTTTCGCCTCTCAATGCCTGGAAGTGATGCTTTGACTCTATGAATGAATAAGAATTTTGTTTTGGTTAGTAAAGGTAAGAAGACCTGAGATATGAGTGTATCTTTGCCAGCTTTGTGGGTAACTGGTAGGCAATAGAGAGATGCCACAAAGTAGCACCATAATAACCTGCACCTACATTAAGGTGTTTCTGTTGAAAAAGCCTCACAGCTGTACATCTGCCTCTAATCAGAAAAGAGGAAGTAGAAGGCTGGAGTATTACATAGGATCATTAAAATCTTAGGTTTAGCCTTACTGTGAATTATAGTTTGGAACTGGAAGATGGGACTAGAAAATGAGGATAAACAGATGACTCAGAACATTAATACAATGCTTTTTTTTTGGCACATTGTCAATAACTATATCCTTTATTTATTTAAGGCAGTAAGTTTAGAATTTCTTGGGTAAAGCAAAAGCATAGCTCCATAATACATGCAAGATTTAAAAAAAATCCCAACCAAACAACCCATCTACCCACAAAACAACGTAACTCGGTGATATAAAGATTTGGGCTTTATTGTACTGGATCCTTTAAAAAAAATTCTACTCTAAAACATCTCAATTTCTAAATTAAGATAGTGTAACAAAATGAAAGAGGGGCTTATCACAGATGCCTCTATATTCCTGTGGTCTATATAATTCTGGAGGAGGTACCCACAATTTAATAAACAAGGTGAAATAAACTGACTTTAAATGTTACTTAAGGAAACTAACGCAGCAGATGAAAATCACATACCTGTAACGAGTAGACTCTGTTAGTATGCCCTTGCAGTGTGTGCAGACAGGTCTCTGTCTCTGGATCCCACACTTTGACCATAAAATCATATGCACCACTTACAACCCTTCTGCCATCATATTGAACGCACCGAACTGCAGCTACGTGGCCCATCAGAACGTGTAAACACTGGCCCGTCTCTATGTCCCAAACTCTCAGCGTAGCATCTCGAGACCCACTGACCACTCTGGAGGAACAAGAAAAACCCCTCCTGTACTTAGCATTGGACATAAAAGTATTAAAACAATTAAACTTGGGTATACATCAGTTATGAGTTGTAATTTGGGACATCAGATGGCATTAGTCCACCAGCCATTGAAGATCAGGCTTGGCGTGACATTTTATTAGGGTCTCAAATGACTGGAGTGTTCTTCCTTGCTCTACTTACCTCCTCAGGATATGTCTTTTGATATAATTAGCAATCAGTATTTAAAAAGGCACTTCATTCCTGAACAGCAAAATGATGCTATAATTCTGTGGACTGTTGTATCTACCTATGAAAGCTTATGAACATGCTAAACTCCAGCCAGTGCTATGAGCCTTCTGTTTTAATGACTGAGTTAACTAATTGTAACAATTAAATAAAGATCTTTGGAAGTTTTACTTTTAACAGAGTAACAGTTATTCTGCTTGACTTTTTTTTTTTTTTTCAATTTATAATATTAAAAGCTTTTTTAGGCAGAAACAGAAATGAGAAGGAATAAATATTAATAGAATTCATAATGGAAAAACCTCATTGTTCTTCAAAAAAGAAATGCAACCAACAAGCTCTCTGTCAACAGCTCCATACCACAGTCAAGTAACAGAGCTTTGCAAATGTTTGTTGGATCAAGATGTGGTTTACTATTAAAAAATTCTGTTATAATCAGTTAAAATTCAAATAAAATACTGCAGTGACAATACTTAGAAAGTCATTTGTTTAAAATGAGTAAAAGTTTGTAGCACTGACAAAAGGAGAAATTACTCAGTGTGGGAGACTGGATCACAGTTTAACAAAGAATTAGCTTTGAAATAACGCAAAATGTGACTTTTTGAAGTACATGACTCAATTTTCAGTTCTTCATTTAGTATTCTTATGCTTTTGCTTCTATGAATCATCTCCTCCCTTATGTTGATTTATGTTTCGCCTGGTTTGTGTTTCACTTCATGTTGGATGAGGTACCCAAGTTTAACAAGCACTTTCTGTGCATACAAGTGTGTAAGTTACAGGCGAAGCCGTGGCTGTAGCTCTGGACAAATCCGTACCTTTTCTCATGGAGATGCATGCAACGCACGGTGGAGGTGTGTCCGTACAAGGTGTGTATGCATTCTCCAGTCTCAGCGTTCCAAACCTTCAACGTCCTGTCTGTAGATCCACTGATGATGATATTGTCCCTCATTTGTGATGACCAGACTCCACCTGTGTGCCCAACCAGTGTTCTCAAACACTGAAAAGAAACATTTTCCTTAGTTTACTTTTTTGACAGAGTTGAATGGAAACTTTAAGAAAAAGCAATCTTGGAAGTAACAGTTGGCTCTCATAGTAAGAGCCAGAATACCCCTGGAGACTGCTTTCTGATTGAACAAAAAAAAAATAAAATTCCGCTTTTACAAAATATCCATCAAATTTGTCTCTCAATTGTTGGTACTTCAACTATAAGGAATTTTCCCTGTAATCTTCCCCTTGACAAACTAAACCATATTTCCAAATTTCTCAATACAAGGACATGTTTTGCAGCCTTGAGTTGTTTTCCTGGCATTTTTCTGAGTCACTGCAGGATTTCCAATAGCTTTTTGAAGTGTGTTAGAAGGGGAGAGAGCATTCACTTGGTAGTTTTACCACCAATCTATAAACCATATACTTTTGTTGTATTTTTCTGTTTGTTTATCCAAGAGACATCCCACTCTGCAAGCCTTAGCTACAGCATCAATCCTGCAAAAAAATTCATGTTTCAAACCTTTTTCAGACTTTACTGTTGCCCAGGAGAGGATCCCACACTACATAAGCACAGCCTACCTTCTTTGATCCCAAATGTATGACATGATTTCTCACCATGTACAGACTGTTTGCTCACACCTACTTCTATAAAACCCCCGTCCTCCCAGAACAATGACTTGTCTCTGTCTCTCAGCCTGTTTGCCTTACAAATAATGACTACATACACTTTCTCACCAGGCAGCAATAAATGGTAATTAGCACAGACGAGGAAAGATCCATGCAAGACTCCTCTAGAAAGATACTTCATGAAGATTCTGCATTTACTTTAACAACATGATCTCTATAATTACCCACTTTCTAACCCATTTAAATATGTGCCATGTTGATTTTTGCATTATTCTATTTTCTTCAGTTTTGTCGTGGGGATAGAGTCTTGCAGTGCACACAGCCATCTACTTCTGCACTATTATTTTTATCAGTCAAACCCGTAACTGCACAAGAATAGAGGTCAAGGCAGTTTGAGGATATCTTTTTCTGTAATCTAATGCTAAGTGGCATTAATTGCCATGGCCTTCCTTTAACTGTTAGTTGACTCCTCTTGATGTAGTCCAATATTTTTTATCTGAGATAATGTATCCTAAATACCCAGTCTTTCAGTTTACTCCATGTAAACATTTACACATTTTAGCTTTCTAACTGTCCTGTCCTGGATCTTCTTGTCCTCATACCTTTTGAAAAGTGTTAATTTTACCCCACAGGTTACTTTAGGAAAAAAAAAATCATCAAACATAGATTATCTGGCTCAACTATAATAAGAAAAACTATAACTTTGGTAGTTGTTTAACATCCTTGTGAGTTTCTGCTGAAATATTCTATTATCACTGCATGCTGTATTTCCATCACATGAATTTTCTCCCAAAAAGTAAGTTTTTTTTCTGCATCGATGACAGTATACTAATTCCTATTGTTAATATCCTGTTCTTTCTTTCTGTTAATATCCTCAAGCGTACTTGTAAATGCCTTGCTTTTTTGCTGTACATAGATTTCCTGTTCTTTAACAATTTTTAAACAGTCTTCTGCAATTCCTGGCTCCTTGCTTAATTCACTGCTATCAGATCCATCTTTTTCAGTTCATAGCTGTTAGTCACTTTTACAGTTCTTTTTTTCTCATTTCAACCAATGTGCTCATATTTTAAGAAATCATCCTGCTAAAGCAGTAAGAACACAGAATCCTTATTTTGGGCTTTACATCTGTCAAGGGAATTATTTAGTCATGTTCATTTGCACAAACCAACCTTTAGGGTTTTTTTATTTTATTAATTCTTCAGCATCAGTAAGCAGGAGGGCTGCTACAGCATGTTTCCATTTTTCATACACAATTCCTGGCTCTCTTAAAGGTTTAAAGTAAATAGTCACACTAGGTTTTGTAATTACTTTCAAAAAATTACTGAACAATAATTGTTAAGTCATGCTACTGTGCTCAATTTTATATATTTAAAGTAACATTTTGCTTTTGGGAGTATGATATGTACAAAGAAAGTATTTTTCATTTGTGTTTAGGTTGCCCTTTTCAATTAAAAAAAATGTAAATTTCTTTATGAGATCCTTCATTAGACAGTTTGTTGTAGAGAAGCCAACAGCAGCAGGGTGAGGCTGCCTATGGCTCTTAATTTTATTCTTACCCACAGTAGTATTAACAATCCCTTCAAGGATCTTCTGGGCGTCCAATGACAAATGTTTAATACACTCAGCTTCAACATTATGAAGTGGATACCTTTTACATTTAAACATGTTATTCTCAATAGTTACCCTGTTGTTACCTGTACCATTAAAAGGAGGCTAAGTACACACGATACCAGTCTAGAAGGAAAACATTCTGTTTTTCCAAGGCCTTTTCTACATCCTTGGAGCATGGTCAGTCAGTCACCTCAAAACAAAAAACCCGTGGGCTGAGCAGCCATGATGTTCTAATGTGAATGAAATGTTCAGTACTGTCTTTTTGATTGCACATACTGGTTTGCTTCTCTAAGCCAAAATTAAATTATTGAAGCTAATTAAATTCCTGACTGATCTGGATCTAATTTAATAGGAAATATTTAAACCTAAAGCAAGTTAATTTATTTTTTTTTGTGGCTCAGCAATATTGTAGCTTAGAATTAAAAACAAACTCTGTATTTGAAATCAGAACCAGTAAAACAAACACCACATTTCAAGAACTTGAAAACAACAGAAAGAATGCTAGAAGACAAGTGAGAAAGGGGAATCCAGAAGGGTAAATGCAGCCTAAATTAAGCTTTAAGGAAGAAAAAGTAATGTATCTGTCCAAATTCTTTAAAATCCATGTCACAAATGACTCCACAAGAATAGCAGAATTGCCAAGAGAACGCGGATATATGCCAGTGGTAACATGAGCAGCATTGCAATTTCACATCAAGGTGACTTTTTTGAACTAGACAAGTTTCTGTGTGGGAAAAGGTGACCCACACGTTTACTACTTCTGATTCTTGCCCCAGACGGCGCTAAAGGCCACCCTGCAAAGTGGTCTAATGGCACAGCAGCATTTTTGATGTGCCAGCGCTCTACCTGTAGCTCATTTCCTCAAGAATTCAGCAAAGCTGCCAAATTACCTTGCCTGTAACCGCTGACCACACTTTGAGTGTGTTGTCATCAGAGCCGCTCACTATCCGGTTCCCACAGAACTGCAGGCACGTGATCACGTGGTCATCGTGCCCTTTGAGCACCTGACAATGAAGAACATGAAAACGTACAGTCACAATTTAATGCAGCAGATGAGAGAGAAGCAGAAGAAACAAAATGCTCCTCTGATTCGTAAATTGCAAAATGCTAGAGTTGCTTCAGTAATAATAAGGCCCCTTAATCCCGTGTGTCAAGTCTAATTTACCGCCAGCTGGGACCAAAGAAGGTGTTTTCCTCCTTCCATGGAGTGATGCTGAATTGCTTAGCAAGCACACTGCAGCTACAGTAAACCTCCTAAAAGTATCAGGAAAAATCCCTAACAAAAGCAGCCTGAATTAGTAACTGAACATTGCTCGATTCCTCTATAGTTATTCCATCTCTTTATTTTTCAGTTGAGTTACTGTTACCTTTTGTTTCAATCTTGAACAAAAAAGGATGGGCCTGTATTATTTGCTGAGTATTTGTATTTCAGTGGTCAAGGCTGACTACATCTATTTTTTCACTTACCAGCCAAGCATTGTATTGTGTTAAATGCCAGGCAGCACCAAAGTAAAAAACTAGAAAACCATTAACTCAATTAAATACAAACAAAAGCAACAATTTAATGCACTGGAAATGTGGATTGGAATGTTGCTTTATAGAGGTGGGATTTTCAGTACTTGATTTTGGAAAAATTCTGTATCTTTTATCATAATACAGGAAAACCAATCCTTATCAGAATACATAGGATGAAGAATTTTTTATTTAAGAAATCTGAGCATTTTTTCAATATGCTCATTGAAATGAAATGGCATTTGGATAATGCCAGAGGCTGTAATTTTAATAATAATTCCAAGATAACTTGATGTGGAATATCAAAGCAAGAAATACAGAACCGTTGCCAGAGATATACATAAGTCATGGCCAAATAAACAGCAGGATACAGCCATAGGTTTTCCAAGGGAGTTATCTTGTTCTTAGTTTTATTATTTTGTTGTACAGTAATTAAGAAAGGAGGTAAATTGCCTTAAAACCTTAAAAGGTCATGAATATGGATCTTATTCATATTTCTGACTGCTTGTTCAATACCAGGTTTGATTAGACAGTTGCTATTTTATGTGCTGCTCAATTTAGAAGAATATATTTAAAAGTAAAGCATGAATTAATCACAGAATAGTTGCAGAGTATTTTTATGTTGCAACATGGCCCAGCTCTACCTGAGATTATCTGTCTCAAAGAGACTGGCATATTTATGGGAATTCATAAAATGGTACAGAAATTTCTGTAGTGAAAGAATTCTGCTGTATTGAAGAATAACACTTCAATTTGCCAATATGGTGCTCAGAATATAATTTAAACCCAAGGTAAGCTAAAATACAAATTATTTGTTTCTGTAGCAATACACTGCTTTTTGTGCATGGACAGTCTGCTTTGTACAAGTTGATCCTGCTTTGTTCATGGCACCGTGCACAGAGCTCAGAACCTTACCTTAGGCGATTTAAGTTCTCCTCGCCGCCAGTTGGTATCAATCCTGTGTTGTCTAATGTAGGCGCTTTTCCACGGACTGTGTATAAAGCCTGGTTTTATTACTTTCCTCCTCTTAATATGTAATGGTTCATCAATACCTAAAATGGATTTAGAAAAAAGGGTGGGGAGGGGAAGAGATGAGCTTACCCCACAAAATACACATTTCCTCCCAAACCTTTGCAGTGACCCCTGACATTAAATTCAGCAGAGACGTAAGAACCTCCTGCATGGCACTCTTTGTGTGTCAGGGATACTGCCCTGCTTCTCAGCAAGTTATTCTGCATCTGTCCTTGTTGGTTCAACATAATCATTACCATAATCATGGCTGAAAATGCTCTAATTCATCATTCCTTGCTGGCAACCTACTAGCTTGGTTTTAGATCCCCCTTTCCAAGGCAATGCAGCAGAATATTGCCTTCTACAAATGAGTATTGTCCAAAAAGCTCCATAACCACTCATATGCTTATTTTGGAACAGTTCAAGAATTAAACCTTTCTGTCCGTGGTTCTCCACTATGGTCACCCATCTTCATTGCCTTTAAGTTCACTGTGACTCCTTGTATTAGTGAGCCGTTAATTACTTTCTTGATTTGAAAGGATGACTGCTTTTGTCATTGTCCTCTCCTGGCTGGAATTTAAGTATAGCTATGCCCTTTCTGAGTTGACACTTGAGCAGTAGTGCTTTGTTTTAGCCCTGCTACTACAGATACAGCTTTTTTTACAATTCTCTCACCCTGCACTTTTTTCTATGCAGCTCCTCTCTCCACTGCATCTCATTACTGGCAGGAGTCTTGTCTCTTGCCAATATGTGGATTTCACTCCTCTGCCTTTAGCCTTGTCTCTGGTGTCTCTGTCTGCAAGTCTTGAATTAACGTTTCCCTCACATTACTGAGCAGTTCAGAGGCCAACCAGGCTGCAATACTGGCCTGTTTGTCTCTGCTCTTGTGCCTGGATGTATTTAGTCTTACTAGTAAGCTCACAAATGTAGGCTCGTTCCTTTCTCAACCTTCTCTTTTTTTTCCCTTCTGTCCTCTTAATGCATTTTCACTTAAGTTTTTAAGAGGAGAATCTTTAGAGGAGATTTAAGAGGTTAGAAACCCATTGCAACAGAAAACAAATTAATTTAGGTGCCCTTACAAAAAGGCAGCTAAGCTGACATTGTCATGTTTTTTGAAGCCTTTGCATTGACCTCTCACAAGTCCTTGTCTCCATACAGTCTGGACATGGCCCTGTGTTCGCCTGTCTAAGAGTGATCACATGCATGTGCTCTGCCCCCCAGAACAAACTCCTCGTTCATATAATGCTCCTTAAAAATAAAAGCTTTGTGCATATTCTTCATGTGCACAAATACGTGGCTACTTTCCTGGGAGTCTTTTTTTACCCCATTCATATTACTGCTGAACCACCTTATCTTCTTGATTTGACACGAGCAGGATAATTAATATCTGTGTCGCTAATGGGCTGTGTGTCCCTCTCTAAGTAATCCTGTTAGCAACTTCTCTCACTACCATGTGCCACTTCTGTGTTAATTTTCCTACAAGTGACGTGAAATTACAGCAGCCCTTCTACTGACCAAACAGTTTTTCCTCCGTGTCACAAGCCGCAAGACTATACTCTGTCATTTTTACATCTCAGCTCTCATTTACTTCGGTTGTATAATAACCCTTAAAAAGCAAACTCAATTGTTTTCTAAAAACATACAACTGGTATAAATAGGGCATTCAAACTTAAACTCTAGTTTCATTTCTAGCACTCCATGGATTATTTCTGCTTCCTACTTTAACAGAGATACAAACCATGTAGCTAAAAGCATAACTAGCACTAAAGCTAAAGTCACACGAATTGCCTTCGCAAAACTTTAAGTTTATTATGTAAATTAACTGCACTTTTTATGATAGCAACACTTCGACCATTATATCCATCTTTTTGCTCAGCCTTACCCTCCTCTTTGCATTTCTCTCTCCAGAGAAGATTATCTTCAGCCAGAATTCTCCAGTAACGACATGTCTGGGCTGCCTGCAGAAGGTCCCTGGGTTCCAGGAATGACAGCACATACAGTGCCAGCTGTAAAAAATAAGAAGAAAATGTATTTTCTGCACTGCCTTTGAAAAGAAAAGTGAAGTAACTCCACATATTATCACACATCAGGGGCTGAAATACAGAAAATTGAAACACTAAATTATTAAACAATCTCAGAAACTTAACAGACTCCAGTTTATTCCTGTGGGCATGTGGGAATGTAACAATCATCTTAAGTAACTAAACCCATACAGACCACATCACAAAATGATTCTTGTATTTGCAAGAAAGTAGATGGCAGCTGAAATCATTATTATGCTTTTTTTAAAAAACATAATCCATGTTACTGTGAATCATTAGCAGAATTATTACTGAAGTAATTATGGCTATGTTATTTCAGCTAACAAGTACACCAGAAGTTATTCTGAGAGTTGAACTACAAAGTATAGCACTCACTGTGTGAGCAAACAGGGATGTATGTTGTGATGAATAACATCACTCAGAAAGCCCAAATGCAGAACAAGTAAATGTTGTGTGCAGCTGAGCTCAAAAACCCTCTGCAGTGGTAGGAAATGCAGTGTACGTATCACTCATTTTCTGATGAGAACACAAACACATTCTTAGGTGGTGTTACAAAGGATTTTACGGGCTGGGATGCAGAAGGATCTAAGTATGTAACTTTAGTACAATATAGTACCAAAATCACATGGGAAATCCCAATGAAAATAAACAGAAGATGAGCTTTTCCACATGAAATTAAAGGTTATTGGGAGAATTCAGACCTTGGCTGACTGAACTAAGCCTTATCATGAACACCATAAACCCCCCAAAATCTCTACATATATCTTCAGATGTACTGAAGTCTTAAACAGGGGCAGAGGCATCTAAAAAACAATCCAAGACACTAGGACAGCTATCATTAAGGGTATGATGACTGAGTACAGCTTTTCTACTTGACAGCAACAATGCATCTCCCTAGTAATGGAAAATAAGTGTAAGATGCAGGAAAGTCCCTTTCACAAGTAAAAACTCTACAAAAAGAAAATAATGACAAATACTGATGCAGAGAACTACTTACATGCTGAAACAGTGGGGTCTTTGTCAGTAACTAATAGGATGCAGAAGCTGTCAAGGAAATCAGATCATCCACTTTTAGTTCTGCTTGCCATATCTTTTTGTGTTTAGGGTTTTGAATTTAATTTTCAGTTGAAGTTATGATATATATAAATAGAGTCTGCCCTTCAAAGCAGCACAGACTGAAATTTAGTAAGGAAGTCATAACTGTAGGCTATTGACCTCAGCAGATTTTTGACCTTATTTTGTGAGAAACATTTACTTTCAGTAATCTAGACCAGCCAGCAACTGAGCAGGAAATAAAAATTCAGTATGTCAGAACTGCATTTTGGTTGCACACACACCTTGTTTGCAAGTCATCACCTGCAGCTCAGAGGCAGCATGTACCACTCCACATTTGAGGGATCTGTGTCTTAAATTATGCATTAGATCCCACAGGCATCCAAGGCCATAAACCTGAAGAATCTTCCTCTGTCCCTGCTCAGGGAATCAGCATTTAGGATCTGGTGTAAGGCTCTCTATTACAGGAACAACAACTGTACCTCTCCTTTCGGACTTTCTGTTTTAATTCCTGGCATGTAAAATTATTGAAGAAGTGTTGTTTCCTCACACACATCACATAGTTTTGCATGTAGCAAGACTCAAACATGACACAGACCCTTTCCATTTTTTGCTGGATGTTCCTCAACTGACAGCACAGTTTGTTTAAATATCACTCTACAGATACAGACACTTGCTAAGATGGTGTTAATTAAACCCATGAGCCAACCGATTCTAAACCAGGTTACATATGGGTAACATTTATTTTAGACTATATTTATCTAAATAGTCATCAAGGGTCAACACAGCCCACAGCTGACTTAAAGATTAGTAGTGCATAGAAGATGACGTCCCTTTATCTCAGCTCATGGATATAGTTGTAAGAAAACTTCAGGTAGCAAGGATCTGACCTCTGACTGAACTGGATTTAGGACTACTCTCTGCTCTTGTGTTAATAATACCCAACAGTAAGCAGTCTCTTGCCGTTTTCTTCACTCACACACATGGAACCAACAAAATTTCTATGGCTGATTTCAGCAACACTCCTCATCTGTTGGTTTCTAGACCTCATTTTCACAAATATGTAACCTGAATAATTATTTCTAAAGTCTCAGCAAGAAAACAGGAGTATTTATTTCAGATTAATTGTTTGACCGCATGTTTCCTTAGAAGGAAAGTAAACATTTTCTTGGTTATTTGGCTATTATGTTACCGTCTTTGCATTGAAGAAAACGGTTTTGAAGCAAAGCCCTCCCATCCACATCATCTTCTTGTTCTGGTTCAGTCATAAAATCACTGCATTGCATCCAACAGCACTGGAGATAACTACAGATGTTAACGCGGAGCGACAACTCAAGGGAGCGTGTTCTCTTCGAAGGGAAGCCTGCTCACAGAATTACTGACCCTAACAACTTGTTCGTGCCCCCACAGCTCAGTGCGTCACCCCCCACTGCAGCCAGCATTAAACAGCTGAGGACAGCACCGCTTAGGAGATCTGGGTGAAGGAAAAGGAGAGGAGATGGTGGAGTCAGCTCGACATTTTTTTTAACCCAGTTAATTTTGGTGACAGTGACTCGGGGTTAGGAAGCAAAAATTATTTAAGCCAACTTCACTGGTGAAGTCAGCCTGTCATGAAGCACTTACAATATTCTGGTTTCAAGAGGCAAGAAACCTACTAAAAATAAACAAATTAACATGAGTAGTTTACAATGGAGTTAAGAAACCTGAGTGAGAAAGAAAATTTTACTGTTATGTAGTGTATCTTTTCTGTCAAGAAACTGTGAAAGCTGATCTTTAGTTACAGTGTAACTAGACCACTGGTTGTATTTGAATTAGTACTGCCACAAAATCATGCAAAGAGAACTGATCTGTGAGTTCCTGTCATCAATAGAAGTTGCAAAGTATCTTATGTCTCCCCAAAATACAAAGTCTTTCTGTCTTTCTTGGCCTCTGAACTAAGGCTGCTTTGGGTAGCTTCTTAGAAACATGGCAACCACGCAGAGGTCCTATTGAACTCTTCTCCTGCCCCAGTGTCCTTTCCATTCCCGAAGAAGGCTGCTGCAGAAAGTGCTTCTGTAAATACTAATCTCATGTCCTGTGTACTAAGTTAATACTCATTGCATAAATTGATTCCAACCCTTACAAATGCCAGCCAGCAAGGGAAGGCTGTGACACTTCCTGACATGTGAAGATATGACAGTATATAAACAGAAAGAAGGGTCTCGTACATCTAAGTATTCAAAAATCGGATATACACCAGAAAAGAATGTCAAGAAACAGAGATATGAAACAGTCTTCAGATAATAAGACCATGTTAACACAGCAACCAAATATTAGCACCCAAATATCTTAAAAGAACTTGTTTTGTACAGTGTTAGTACCTAAGACTTACAAACACTTACGTGCTCATGAAAATTTTCATATAGAAAACCCAACATATCGTAGATCTGGTAAAAGAAAATAAGGCTTCCTCCCCCCCTCCAAATAACAAACATTTTGAAGTCCCTAAAATCAATCAAGGTCAGAAGTATCATTTCTAAATTAACTGAAATACATTTATTTAATAACTGCAAAAAATTGGGTTTACACTCTTTCATATCCACCCTCATGTTCTAGTTGTGAGGACATCACGAATTACTCTTCTGTGGACAGCATTTAGTTACACACACTGAAATCTAAATCTTACTTTCTATTTAACCTGATACAACATGATCTGATTTGCAGTAAAGGATTTACTGTAACATGTCTGCTTAATTACGGCTTGGTTTTATCCTTAGCAAGAAGTGCTTTTCTGGTTTTACTTTTGGTTTATTTGGTAGAGATATTACGGCTCCACTTGCTTAAAATAAATTCAAAGATAACATTAACAAAACTCCCACGACTAAAAGGATTAAAAAATAATGCTTACACTTACAGAATAATGTGCAGAGAAGTCTTACATCCAGAGGAAATTTTTGTGTGTGTTGCCCTAACAGAATTAGTTCTCAAAAAAAAAAAAGCTAAATTGGCCCAATTAAGATACAGAGATATTTTTAAAGCTACTGGGATTTTGCTTAAAGGGGTCATCTGTATTTCCAGGTATCTGAAAGATTATCAAGAGACAGAGGTACGGTAACCTGAAATTACATTAGCCACGTTATGGCAACGTACCAAACTGTGACCCTCTAACATCAGTTTACATCACTACGCTGGCAAAATCAGCATTAAGTTTTTAAAGATGGCAGCCAGCACTGCATAATCCAGTATGAACCTTTTTTTCTCACCTCTTTTGGGAGCAAGGAAATGAAGTCTCTTTGAAACTGGGGCTCTATCACTTGCATCATGTGTTTTACTTGTGTTGGTTCACAACTATCAATGAGTTCATCTAAAGCAAGTAACTTCTCTGGTCCACTCCAGCTCTGCAAGGAAAGAAGAAGAAAGAAACAGTAAGCTTAGTTTAACACACTAGTTTGGTTTACATCAGTAAGTGCCATTGCTTTGCCAATAAGGCAAATTAAGTTTGCTCATCGACCTATATACAAGCATATAAAAAGCCAAGAGATAAATGCTCATGCTAATGACACAAAAATGAGGAGTTAATCAACACAAAATATTCAAAATTACTACACTGATTCATAAGCTAAGAAAGGATTTGTTATATGCACACATACAGATTGGCAATTAAATAGATAATAATATTTAGTAATAATAATTAAATTAATTAAGCTTCTTTTGAAGTTGATGAAATCTACACACACGTTACAGAGAACGACGGGGTTGCAACAGAATGCGTTCCCTCTCTGTCTTTCTCCATTGTGCATTCAACTGAGATGGTAACTTCTAACCTTCATGTTTCATGTGGTAGACCCAAATCTTGAAATGAGAGGAAAGGAAAATAAAAAACTTTCTCTAAAAGTACATTTGCTTACTGCCTGCTTATTACTACAGTGTGTCCCTAAGTGACAATGTTGTAATTTCAGAATCCTGGCTATAAACCAACACATATTTTGTAAGTATCAATTTACACTTGAATAAACAGGGAATTTTGATTGGTAATTTTCTTACTTCACATTTTTACTAATGGGCACCATAAAGTTTGAAGATTTTAATAAGGCACTCGATTGAGAGCATAGCAGATTAGGAGCATCATTTGTAGAAAAAAAATTAATAACTTAAAATATACTGCACATCTAAAAAACATGTCTTAAACTCATCTGTGCTCATCAAAGAGTTTTGATTTGTAATGTGAAAACAATTTAAAGAAAATATAATTTCTACAGGAAAAAACAACAACTACTGCTAACTAATTTAGCAACAGAATTAGAGCACGAATAAAGCCTTAGAGAGAAAATGAGACATCACAGTTTTTGAGAGCAGATTCACATTCATAATCTCGAATGTCTTCTAGAGTGACACTTACAAGTAAATTAGCACATACAAATGATATTACAGTTACGGTAAGAGGCTAACTGAAATTAAAAAAAAAAAAGGCAAGATACCTTACAATTAAGATTTCTGTATTAATCTGCCATGTATCTCAGGACCATTATTACTCATGCTCTAAATTTCTGTTCTCTGGATTTGACTCTGACAATTCACTCCGGTCTCCGCAATACTACAATGTTTGTATACTGTGCAGTTTCTGCAGAACAATGAGGCAAGTGAAGAGGAAGGTGGAATTTCTGAAAGCGAATGCAAAGCAGATAAATACCCAGCTTTACTCGATGTAGAAAGATCATCATGTTGCATCATTTCTCCCTAATTAAAATGTCAAAAATACTTGAAATGTCAATAAAAGCATCATTTATCCAAACGATGACCCAGGGAACTTTCAGGTGACCCCATTCCATCAGGAAGTGTGAGAGCAGCCCATGTGCAGCAGCTCATTCACCCCAGTTCCACGCTCTCACTCTACAGCAAACACATGGCTGATCATAGAATCATAGAATCATAGAATCATACGGGTTGGAAAGGACCTCTGAGATCATCAAGTCCAACCCTTGATCCACTACCACCACAGTTGCTAGACCATGGCACTAAGTGCCACGTCCAGCCTCATCTTAAAAACCTCCAGAGATGGAGAATCCATCACTTCCCTGGGCAGCCCATTCCAATGGCTGATTACCCTCTCTGTAAAGAATTTCTTTCTAGTATCTAACCTAAACCTCCCCTGGCGCAGCTTAAGGCCATGCCCTCTTGTCCTACTGCTGATTGCCTGGGACAGTCTATCCTACTGGAGGAGGGGAAGAAAGTTCCTGACCTGAGCCTTTACATGCACTACTGGCAATTGGCAAAATAGACTAAACTGGCAAAAAAAATATTCCTCATCCACCTGTGTGTATGGTGTGTCACCACGGGAGATGAGGATTTCTGTGTCTCATATCCAATACCTCAGAATATTAAAAAGAAACAGGAATGTCTCAGCTGAAGCTGCAGCAGGGCTGTTGTAAACAGCTTTTATTATAAATTTCTTTCAGTAGAAACAGTTGCATCACATAGCAGTTCTCCATAAATCATGCACTGAAGAACTGTTTATCTCACCAACTTTCCAACTGCTGTTTGTTTCATCAACCCAGAGCTTAGCTGGTGTTAGGTACAAACGTTTGCAGTCTTTAATCTCATCTGTCAGCTGTGTTTGAATTTAGGAGAATTAAAAAGAGGGAAAGTAATACCTGTATTACTTCCTTATAATCTAAATTTCCAAGGGCAGTCTACTTTTAATTTATAAGCAGCTACGTTTACTAAATTAGAACAACTCCACCTGAGGAGCATTGTTTGCTGCTGTGGTAAATGCTGCTGGCAGTTACCAACAGGTTATTGATTAATAATGTCACTGTACGCTATCTTAATCTCTAACTCTCTTACACTTATTTGATTTTTAAAACATAATACAGATCTGAAGAGAAAAGGGACAAGATTCAAGAATGGGAAAGAGATGCTAATGACTAAAAGCAGCACTCTCTTTTATCTGTCCATTCATCATTAGGGGATGGGTACAGGCAGTTTCTTAAGGCTTTTTTAAAGCAATCAGCTGCTACAAAATGTTGTCTCTAGGACACTGTCCCCTTAGTCTTTCACTTGAGCAAACAAACCTCCAGTTACAGCTGGTAAAGGGTCTCTGAAGGAAGTGTCTGACATGGAAAATTGGGATGAAGCCTTGCCAGATGAACACAACTGTTTGCGTTAACAAAGGCAAGACTAGTAAACTCTGTTTCTGCGCCCTGTAGTTTAATCCATTTGCAAAAACATTGCATGTAGTTCATTAGGTGGGGAGCGTAAGGAGTAAGTTTGTGTCTTTGATAAGAAACAACAGCGAACAAATGTTGCAGAAGAGAAAGAAAAAGTAAATGCTGCCAAGTAACTTGCAAAGTCTCAAACGCTGTAGATGACTGGAGACTTCTGAGTCATGTGGCGTAGTGTCCAGATGCCTTGGATTTCTACCTGGGGATTCCCTTTCAAATTGAAGATCCTTATAAAGAATATACTTTATCTTTAAAAAACTTTTGCTTAATTGGCTTTTCTTATCTTCTTAACTTGAATTTAATTTTAATGTAAAATTAAAATAAAGTTTTTATTATGGGCAGGGGTCTCCCTAGAATAGGTTAACTCCAGGATTCATACACATAACCATTGGGAAGCCAGCAAGGTCTACTGATACTGTCCTTTGAGTGACTTCAGATTCCTAAACAAACATACCTCCTCTTTCTTCCTATTTCTTCAGAAAGGTGTTGATTTGTCAGCCAAGGTCTTTTGGTTGGTTCATACCATTTCCTCACTCAGTATTACAGCTGATGCAACCATGGCACTACCTACCTGAAAACTATCCCTTCTTTCCCCACTTTGTTATTGTGTGTAAATGTCTTCCCTTTCTTATAATCAATATAAACAATATCTTTGCTATTCTACAACTTCCATCTCATCTGTCCTGTCTGACCTGCCACCTTTCTTTTTATCATCATCTGTTTCTGCACCTCTACTCTTCCATGGCCTATGCTTTTCTATTGCTCAGACCTCATCTGCTGCCTTCAATTTGTACAATTACAGTTTGTAGCAATCCTTTTGCTGTAATAGTTACATTAAGGACAATCTATTTTAAAGGGTTTAAATTCACGGTGCTGTTCTCCATTACTAAGTTCTGTTAACAGAGGTCTGTCATGACGAAGACTTGCAAGAAGGGCTCTTCTTGGAGCCTGCTTCTGTTCAACTCTTGGATCAGTTATCGAGAACCCTGCCATCCCCCACCTCAAAGGTATCTCAGTCTGGATAAAAATAGCATATAAGCACTGAAAGAAACACCATCTACATTAGCAAGCAGTTTGTCACACCAGCAGGGATTCAGGAGCAGCTGGTGCTAAAGTCCCCACATTAACCCATATCAGAGTCCCAATCCCCAGTCTGGTCCCCTGGGCTGAACGTTTGTGGTACATGTGATGGACCCTGTCTAGAGGAGCTGTAACAGGTTCAGACTCTACATCCCTGCTAGGGGATTGATAATATAGGAGTTTCTTCTGAAATCAGTTGAGTTCGTAGGTAACAAAACTGCCATGAGAGTCAAATCAATAAAAAATAAGCCAGGATGGTCAGGAGACCTGCTGTAAGTCTGCACTATACCTCTGAAACAAACTGGTAACAGTGCTACAGCCAAGAAGGGTCTGTAGTTGTAGTGTAGATCTCTCCCAGTCAGTGTATAGGAAAGAAACACCAAACCCTTGACCTAGTCCCACCACAAGACACAGAGCAGAAAATGCTGCAATGCTGGTTATGATACAATCTTTACCACCTGCTTCACATAAGAGGTGGACTATGCAGTTGTACATTTTTTCATTCCCAAGCGTCTTTGGAAGAATAAGAAATGGAGAATGGTAAGTAATTTGAATTTAGGTGGCTCAGCCAACTATTTGTGTAAAAAAATGGAACAGGGCTCTTGGCAGCCAAAAATGGCAAAAGCATTTTGGACATTATCTAAACTGTTGTGAAAAAAAATACTTCCAATTTTAGGTAAAATAACTGCACACACTTGTTATTCAAAGTGATTGCCTATATTAGTGTGTATGGAACAACTTTTCAACATCAATATTCCATGAAAATGCAATTTTTTTACACATTACTTAAACAAAACACCCAAAGTATGTGAAGTAGGAAGAATGATGAAAGAGAGAGCTTAGTAATTTTTTAAGCAATACCATCGCTGACTGAACTTAGCATCCAATTGATATTTTTCCTTATGGCAAGCAATTTGGTAACTTAAAAATAAAACTTCTTTGTGAAGATACACTTGGGCATCGAGTTTTAAAAAACTCCTATAGTGGATTTTAAAAAGACCTGAAGCCAAGAGCCACTGCAAACCAGAAAGAATAAATGGGCCTTTAAGAAATTAAATGGTTTGGATTTATTAAAATGCTTTTCTTCATCAAAATCAATATACAGCTTAATTTTTAAAGGGCAAGTGCAACTACACAATTGTTTCTCCCTTCTGCATTATTTTGTTACTTTCAAAATAAAAGGCTTAGATCGACTATAAAACATAACATCAGGAAGAACATATAAAAAAATGAATTAAAAAAAATTATAGGCCATCTTAAGTTTTCTTAATATTTGCAGAGTGGTCTTGTTTTATCTGAAAAGATAACATAGGAGAAGAACTGAAGGCTAACTACAGGTGAGAGTCCTCAAAATAACTGATAATCACTGGTCACTGACAGCTGCTATGCCAAAGAACAGTTCTACCTTGAAACAGTACATATATCCACCTAACATGCCCCTGGAAATTTAGCTTTCAAATTAATTGGAAATAATATTTTGATATAAAATATGAGTGCTATTAAGTAAGCCTAGTCAGTATACAGTACATGAAGAAAGCTCTCTCATTCCTGTTTCTCTACAGGAAAAACTTTGTACTGCAAGGATGATGCTGCATGTGCCATTTAATCCTGCCCTTTGGGCAGAGCTAGCTCCCCTATGAATGTGCTTTTATTATTTGGCTATTTAAGACTTGCCCCTTTCATGAAACTCATGTGAAAAATAAGCACATAGAAAATGAGGAGGCAAGCAGATGTAACACTGAGATAGAGCTATGTGACTTAGAAAGCTTTTGATTCTAAAATAAGGGACTCCCTTCTGTGAATACAATAAAAACTATCAGTGACAAGATGTGATCAATAAGTGCTACTCAATGAACTCCAGTTAGGAGAGACCCCCCTCCCCACCGCTCTTTCAATAGTATAAATCAGTATTTAGGCATTTAGTATTGCAACCAAGTATTTTGAAAAGTTGAAGTATCTAATTATACACTTAGTTAAGCATGTTTTCTACATTACAAACTGTATGTTTGCCCACATAGACAAAATTTTCACAGGCTTACAGACTGCTTTTCCTTATCCTGATGAAACGGTCGATAGCATTTGCTTTTACAGTCTGCATCACTGCCTCAAACATTCCAGCCTTTCATAATCTTTTTTTTTAAAAATATATAACTATTGATAACTATCAATCTTATGTGAAAATACATGTTGTACATTGTTGATAACAAAATAGCTTTTGTTAGCACCAGCATTTTAACATTACAAGACGTTAAATACAATGTAGTATTACATTACCATATATACAAAGTACCATTCAAATATGATTCTTAGGGGTTAAAAAGACATATTTCTATGAACAGTCTCAAAAAAGATACACCATAGTAATTAAATGTGAATATTTTTAAGAAACTGAATGATGTGTACAAGAACCTTAATTTCCAACTTCCACTGGTTTAAGTAGATCATAAATGCGTAAAAATAAAGAGGAAAGAGGTTCTACATTATTATTTTAATGTTCAGAACTGACAGTGATTGAGATCAATGGTATTATGTGGCAGCATGAATCAAGCCAAAAGCAGGTTTCTGCCTGCAAAATTGTATGCTAGCTACTGTCTATTACTGTTCTATTTTTGCCTGTTACAGTAATTGAAACAATGCCTGTATTTGTTACTTACTCCTTTTGAAAATGTTTTTAGAAGTAACAGTTTTTTAATCAAGATAGGAAGACATAATATTTCCATTTTTCAAATCAATGACTAGGACTCATGCCTGCTTCTTAAAAATACAGAGCAAAATATACAGTAGAGATCTCCGTGATACAGTTGAGGAACAGGAGCAGAGGCCTGCCCCAAACTGTGTTTGTATTAACACACACAGAATTGGCTTAGGTGCTCCTAGACTGGTGTTCAGGTAGATTTCAGTTTTGACCTGAGCAAGTGTCCACAGCACTGTGGGGTTAAGTTTTTTTTTAGGTGCTATTGAAGGTGGTTGAAAAGATACAAAAAACCTTTTCCCTCCCTCCCTTTGACTATGTGTGCATGTACTGGCTGACATGTTCAGTACACAAAGATCAGTAAAAATACACACTGAGTTTCCTTTTAATCTATTTTTGATAAACTTTTCTTTCTATTCTTAGAAGACACCAGACTTATGACAAATCTAGTGCTATACCTGCACTGCAGCAAAGCATGCACTAAAGCTTACTAGTCTCGAGTGAAAACGTCTCAAGTTAGCTTGAGGCCATGAACGTAGCCATTACAGGTTGACAGACTTGGCAGAAAATATGAAAGCACTAAACAGGAAGGGTTATTTTATTAAGAAACCAGCGAAAGCTGTTATTTTTTATCAGTCTCTACAGTAACTTGCTGAAACAGGGACCAACAATTCCTTAAAGTTGATGCCCATTTGTTTCTGCAACAGAACACAAAATCAATGGCAGAGGCATTCTGGATGTATAAGGAGGACTGACTCTGCCGAAGCAATCTCCTACTTGAACCATGGGGGTTAGCTGCTTCAGATATTCCTTTCTCTAAGCACTGGTTACCTGAAACATTTTCAGCCATTCCTGAAGGCCTGATGGTGGCTGCACAGATGTAATGCGGCGACGCTGCTGTCCCTGGCCATTGGCTGCCCTCAGGTCCCCAAAAGTAGTAGGTGTGGCGGAACATGGCACCAGCCCCGTAGTACTACGATACAAATAAAAAGTGACAGTCATACATCAAACATTAAGGAAAATTCAGAAGTCTATTGCAGAACAAAAAAAAACTAGTACATAATTTGCAACTATTAATTAAACTCTTTAGCTTCATGCAAAAGCATTAATATGAAAAATTGTGCTGCTGGTCACTCAAGGGGTCAGTCCCTCACTTGGATAAATCTGCTTGCTTCTATCACTGCAGTGCTAACCCTCCAGCTTGGGGAGAAATAGGGATCACCTTTCAGGGCTGAAAAATTACCACTCTGTTAATTGGTCAGCAGGTTGCCTACAAAAATTCAGGTTTATATATTCCTTCCCTTGCCAGGGTACTTCTTTTCCTTCTGGGCTCCACTGGTGCCTTCTGACTGGGGCTGTAGGAAGCCAGAGCTCAGAGTCTCACCTATATGTGAAATGTACTATTGCTGCTTTATCCTCAAACAGAAAGAAAAAAAAGTATCTATTTTTAGCTCTTAATATATTTTGTTGACAAAGATCTAATAATATCAAGCAGTTCTAGTGGCTTAGTGATCTAGAACTGGGCTTTGAAATACTGTATACAGTCTTTTAAAGTTTGTGTGTTGATAGAATGACAGAGGAATTAAAGGGGTGGGGGTGAGGTGAAAAGGGAAAAGAAGCCAAAGGTGCTCTCTGAATTAGTGTGATTTTTTCACTCTGACATGTTAAAAACCAGCTCATTCATATGGGATGGAGCTTTTAAAAGAGCTGGGATTAAGCTGCTATTGTGGGAGTCTAAAGAAATACAGCTGACTGTGTTTTCTGGTTTGGGGTTTTTTGGGGGTTTGAGGTTTTTTTGTGGGTTTTTGGTTGTTTTTTTTTTACATAACGTAAAGTACTTCGTTCACAGAATACCAAAGTTGTATTCCCTAGCAGGAAATACAGAATGCTGGTAGTATTTGCATAAGCATGAAAATTTTAAATACAGTGTAAGACTCCAAAAAACCCTTTGCTTTTGTGTAGGATAAATCCAGCTTTTTTGTAGGTATGAGCTTATAGGTTTTACTGGTTTTTCAGTGGCTACAGGATAGCTTTAAATGATGCAAGACAAGTTCATTTTAATATTTACCTCATTATGCTCTACAAATATTTCACTCTACTCTTCCTTATTCTGAAGGACAGTCATAGCATGTCCTAACATTTACCCAAACTGGTCAAGAAAAGTAAAGATCGGTTTGAGCAGGCATATTTTTAAATGTTCATTTTGCTGAGTAATAACAGAAACTGATATAAAAATACTGTTTCAGAGATGAAGGATCCTCTTAATGGCATTTGTTTACTGGTTCTACCTGTGATATGTAAATGAAATTCATTGGGACTGTTCAATTTTAAAGAGTGCCTGATCCTAGGGAAAATGGAAACAAGCAGGTACGAGAACTGCATAATTTGCTTAAATATTATTTAGATAAAATAAAATCAAATAATTAGGAGAAAGAGGATAGGATGTTACTTAGGGATTTTTGTATGCCAATAATGACTCAAAATCCAAGGAACATAAGTTAAAAGTATTTTTAAAATAAAATGCAGTATTACAGCTTACTCATTCTCATCACCTGCACAGAGATCCAGCACAAGGCCTATCATTCAAGGTCCAAAGTAAGGCACTTGAAATTAGCTTTTATTGGATCTGAGCAATATGTAGCCTTGAGCTTGCCCCAGTAAAACAGTTATGCTTTACTTTCTTCTGCTGTAAACTGGTTTTCAGTCAAAAATAGTTATACTAAACAGAATCTAAAAGCCTCTTTCCTTTGATCTGAGTTTGTATCACAAGATACTTGTTCATGCTTTAATCTTCCCAAAACATTGCCCTGAAACAATCAGTCAGGTTTCTGTGGAAGCTGGACAAGTCCAGCAGTTCCTCTGAATCTGACACACACACTTGACAAAGAAGTGTAGTTTCTTTGTCGCTGAACTGTTTACTCTTCTAGGAGTGTAGAGAACGGCGTGTCATCTGAAGAAGTGGTGGCCAACAAGAGAGTTCTTCCATTAGCCCGACTTAGAAACTGGGAGAAGACACCACCTTGAGACTTGGGGGAATGTGGAAGCTGCAACACATGCCTCTCAGCAAAAACACATTGCCTCCTTTAATCTACTGCAGCATTTACACATCTGCAAAGCAGTCCTGTGATTTGTTGCCTAACTTTTCACTCATCACCCGATAAACCTCTTAAAGGAAGAGAAATAAAATATAAATTACTTTTCAAAGAGCCATCAGTGACTGAACACTATTATACCATGTTCAAAAGAAGTACTATTTCCAGACAGCCTTGGGAGGCAAGTGCAATGCTTTTGGGAGGGACGATGCTTATTATGGGGAAAAAATGTAAAATTCAAAAAGGATGGGAAGCAGTGTGACATCCAAGCACAATTGTTATGTCCACTACTCCTGCTCATGGTTAGGAATGCTTTACCCCACAAAGTCACTGACTGGAATAGCAGCAGGTAAGAGATTTGGTACCATTCAGGAGTAGCAAGGAAGCAGACTAGAACCCATAAGTGGATAACAAGTATGCATGTGTTCCTGTTAAGATCAGATGGTCTGCTCTGCCTACATAAATTTCCATTCTCTCATTCCTGTTACCATAGCAAAGTGATACATTTGATCCCAGTTTGTGAGAGTCTTGGGGTTTATCATTATGTCCCTTTTTAAAAATCTGATTGATTTTATTACCAGGAATGCTTCACCCCTCAAAAAGTCTCTAAGTAAATGGGCATGCTATATTTAGAACGAAATACAAACCTCAACCAAAGAAATGTAAGTCTGGCTACTTCATTAAAACTCATCTTCAGTTCACATAATTTAAATTAGCAAAGCAATATATAAATGCTGATACCACCTCTTCTTTGCTTTACAGTGTTTTAAGAGGATCTTAATTAATCAGGCTCAGCAATTGGAAAGACAGGATATATGCAGGAATCAGGATCCAGTGTTCTGTTATTGCATTTAATTACCTTGTGTATTCTGAGACTTTGCAGGGTTTCTTTCCCAGAGAGAAAGAACGGACCTCGGAGCCATGGTCCAACTTTCTCTTCATCTGCAAGGTGAGGGAAAAAGAGTAACAACATGGATTTAGTTACATGACCAGCCTTACTTATGTGTACTTCTGTAAAATTTATACATTTTTACCTTCTACTTTAATATACTTTATTTAATACCAGATTTCAACAAAGTTGACACTCACAAAATGATTTAAAGTAGCATTTTAGTTTCTAGATTCAACAATATTTGATACATGTTTTATAGGGTGCATGTATGTATTATTGCTGTTTAATAGGGTCCAAAATCTATTATAATTACATTCTTTTAATTTCCAAATTTCAAATGTGAAAAAGTGTGCAGAAGTGTGTTAGTTTATTTACTAAACTGTTCCCTGACTATTCTCCCGGGAAAGGAGCAAAAGAACTAAACTAAAGCCCTTGATTCTTTGTGTTCAGGTTCATTGCTAATTCTCTCATGGAAATGGTTAAATTTTAGGTAGCTTGTCTGCACTATAAACTATTTATTTTAGGGTCTGAAAAAAAAAAAAGACTGTATCTTTTCTTTTGTCTATCCTTTTATTTTAAATTTGTACATTGAAAACATTTATAAAACTGCAGTAAAACTGACTGATTAACCAGTATTTTTCCAAGAAGGGTAAGAATGAAAAATGCTACACCCTAGTCTTGAATGTCATCTGCAATTAGATATGATCAAAACCAAATAATGAGCAGGGCAGCTGCTAAAAGGGGAAGCCAGACTGCAAAAATTACCAAAGAGATGGAAACCAGTGAAAGCCATATTTATCCAGGCAGACAAATAAAAATTACTTTCTACATATTTGGGTAATCTTTAACCACAGGCTTTTGGACTCAATGAGACATACATATGCCAAATGCAACTTCTGAGTTCTTGTTGGGTTTTGTTTTTTGGTTTTTTTTTGAGATGTGATACACCAAAGCACTTAAGCCAACTGAATAATGTTTACTGCTGTTTACAACTGTGGGCTGCAAAATACATAAACTACTTGTATTACAATTCAGACTTACTATAACCAATTGCTTCCTTTTTTTTCCAAAATTTCATGTTTAAGATACAGTTTAAAAGTTGTCATCTTTCTTACACAACTGATTTGATCTTTTTTAATGTTATATTATAATACAGTTATTTAACCGTTTACTGTATCTGCCGAAGCTACCTAAAACAAAACACCTCAAACCCAGCAGGATTCTTTAAAGCTTATGGTCCACGTAATTTTGTTGTGATTTTGGTTTTTATACCTTTATGGTTTTACCTAAAAACAGTCACTGAAGACCTTGTGTTCTGCTTCATTAGTGATTACAAAGGAAAGCTAACTAAGGTTACCTAGTTATATTTTTACAGTAACAGTTACAACGCAACCAGAAGAGCTTACTTTATAGCTGTGTTTTCTTGCCCATGCCTCACATGGGACACTCCACAGCATTTCACCACAAAAGTATTCAGTCAGAACCGCCCTGCATGCTGCTGAACCACCAACCTTACCCTCGCTCCTTCCCCATGCCCCAGGAGGCGCAACCCCCCGTGCTTCCCCCAAGAAAACCAGTTGTAAGCATCACTGAAAAACAGTAGATACCATCTTTTATCATTGTGCTAGATAGGTGAGCCATCAAAATTACTGGAAGCATAAATAAGATGTTTGAGCACAAATATCAGTATTTGATGATAGACTTTTCAGAAAAGATTTTTCTTGTTCAAGGAAAATTTTTATTTCCAGCTTGCCTCTCTGAGAGGTTATCATCATCATACTCCTTTTCTGCTTCCAGAAGTACACCTTAAAAATAAAAAGTAGGAAGGCTGCAATAGAATAATCGATAGCTCTAGCGATTTACTCTTTTGCATTAGCAAAGAAAACAATATGCATTGTGTTGCCTAATAATGATTTCACCTGTTTCTTTTGGTCGGGTTTTTTTCAGGTATTTTAGGCAACTTTCACATGGGGTCCACCACACAGACTGACTTTCAGCATCTCAAAAGGTGCTAAGTAAATACAGGGTCAAAAAGGCCTTTTACCATACGAAGAAGATAAAACTTTCTCTACAGCAGAGCGGTCTAGTGACAAGATTCAGACACTAGCAAGGTCTCTGTGTAACCGAAAAACAGAAACCGTCGAGCAAACATCCCTCTAAAACATTTAATCTGTCGCTAGGAAAACACAACTCCTTCAGACAACATTAATTATCGAAATAACCGAGATCGCCGTATGGTAAAAAATAATAATAAAAAAAATAAATAAAAGAAGGGGCAGCAAACTGCATTCCGCATCACCGCCCGCCACCCAGCGCTGGCAGCGCTCACCGGCAGCGCGCTGACTGCAGCTACGGCCGGGCGGCAGCCCCCCGCCGCCGGCACGTCCCCGCCCGCGCACCGCCGCCCTCCGCGGACACCGCGGCCCCCGCCCGCCCCTCCCGCCTCCCCCCCGCCCTCCGCGGCCGCGGGCCGGGTGCGGGGCGGGGGGCGGGCGGCCACTCACTTTGTAGAAGATCATCTTGAGGGTGCCGTAGAAGCCCATGGTGTCGGCGCGCTTCCCCTTGCGCGGCGGCGGCGGCGCCCCGCGGGCCCGGCGGCCGGGCAGGCGCTGGCAGTACAGCCCCTTCTCCGGCAGGTAGGTCACCGCCTCCCGCGCCGACATGCTCGGGCACGGCGGGCGGCGGCGGCGCTGCTCGGCCCGGCTCGCCCCGGCCCTGCCCTGCCCTGCCTGCGCGCAGCCCGGCTCCCCCTGCCCGCCCTGCCCGCCGCCTGCCTCCGCCCGCCCCCCGCGCCCGCCCCGTCCCTCCCTCCCCGCCCGCCTCCGCAGCGGCGGCGCGGCACTGCGGGATGCGCGGCCGGGAGGGACCCGCGGGCCCCGCCGGCGGGAAACCGCCCCCACGCCGGGGAAGGGGCGAAAAATAATAATAAAAAAAACCCTGCGCTGCGTAGGTTGGGGCTATTTCCCCCTTTTCTCCCCCCCGCTCTTCCTCCACACCGCCTCAGGCGGGGGCCGCCCCCCCAGCCCTCGCTCTGTTCCCCCAGTGCTACACGCTCCACGGTTTTCCAAGCTGGAGCAAAATAAACCCGTTTCCACTAATTATAATTATACCGTCGCCCTCGGCGGGCCTGGCTGGACTCGTCTATGACTGCGTTCCGTGAACAGACGCAAATTAGTCCTTCAAAAGTGCGGGTAATTTTAGAATAATTTGAAATGCGCTACAGTTTTGCCAGGGAAAAAGATGCTGAAATACCCTCTATTGCTTAAACAATAGAATAAACGGGGTTTGAAGATTTAGGAGTTGAAAGAGCCGAATCCGAGAATTATGTAATATTCATTAAAATAGTAATTCACAGCAGAGCCGCGGCGGAGCTGTCAAAAGCAGGAGCGGGGCCGGGGTTTCCCCAGCGGGGAGGCAGGCAGCCTTCCCCGCGCACCTGGAACAGCCTGGGCTCACACACGCTCCCCGCTCCCGTACAACACAGCCCTTGGGCGGCACCAAGCCATCTTAGCTCGGGTTTAAAATCCTATGCAGGATTCTCACCTGTATTTCAGTGAAGGCAAAAGGAAAGCCCTTGGTAATTACTTGTTAAAGAACGCTCCTTTTTTGGTCATTTCCTACTCTGTGCACATCAACAAATCTGTCCAATTCATCCTTACGGTTCGACTCAAGGGCACTGAAGTTCCTGACATATGGCTAGGCTCTCAGACAGACACCTGCAACCAGTGGAGCAGCCAGGCAGCTTGTTTTCTTAGTTTCCATACTGACAACTCAAAGAGTCTTCAGCTTCAGCAATTTTTCCTCGGTTTTTTCCCCCCTCCTGCAAAGTTTTCTGTCCAAGTTCAGAGCAAAGAACACCCTGAGCATGATCTGAAGCCCCAACGTTCCTGTATAATTTTCCCCAGTGCAGTGAAATTGGAGATGCCCAGCAGCCCTCCAGACGAATGCACTCAGAAGCAAATGTAGTTGGCTCCTGCTGACCTGAAGGGAAACCATCTTTTTATCACCCAAAGCAGTACAAAAAAATGTTCTACCTTTATAGAACACACATCTAAAGGAGTGGAAGTACTTTCTGCAAAATCCATTAGCTTCCTCATTAGTACTTTAAAAAAACTAATATATATTACTATTTGGTAATAGCAAAGTGTGACAGGTATTAGCACACTCAGATAAGGCAAAATCACTACCCCCATAGCACACGAGATCCTGCTTCTATATGGTTTTATGTATCTCCCATCCAGCACCGAGTCGTCATAGTGTTTTTCATCTCCCAGTGAAAATGGTCCTGCCCATCAAATCCTGGTATTTATGCCATTATCCATTGAACTGCAGTGCTGTATATTTTATGAGAACAAAATGGTCCTGAGTTGACTTCGTACCTCAGACATGAACAGAGCTGTACATATCCCGGGAGACTATTACTGTCTTCCTTTGCTGGCACATCACATGCAAAGGGGAAGGAAAAAAACCCATAGGCTGCATATACACATTAAACAATTGCAGGAAGCAAATTAATATCCAAATCATCGGAGTAAGAAAGAATTGAACATTGTCGCTGTGGGGACTTAGAAGTACTTTATGTATGTGCATGCATAACGCCCTGAGATGCTTGCAGCTACCTCTGCCCTTTCTCCCATCAGTGAGTGTACTCAATGCAGAGGGGGGGTGGCTACTCTTCCTCCAGCATCACAGCGGGGACTGGCAGGAAATCCTCAGGGATCAGCCTCTCCCTCAGCCCAAAAGCAAGTGTAATCTGACAGCATGGCTAGATTTATCTTTTGAACAAAATGTGCTTTGGAATTAAGCAGTCAATGAGTTGAATAATAATTAGAAATTACTATTTTCCTCTTTTTTGGAGTACTACTATTGCAGATTACTTCTCTTTTGATAATGATTGGCAGATATTGTCTCATGGTAAAAAAACCACTGACTTAACTGCTAATCTCTTTGCCACAGTCAGGACCCATGTAATAACCCCAACAATCATTTTCTAGTGGTAGAAAACTCAGTATGTCAGGTATTTATTCTGCACAAAAGGTTTGGGGTTTTTCCTAATTTTAGATACAGATACCACAGACAGATTTTGACATTTGAACAGTGACCATCTTCCATCTAGCAGTCTGCCTTTCTCAGAGCAAAAACCAAAAATAGCACATGGATATGGCTCTGGCTCTCACTTATTTAGTATTTTTCTCTACAGTGGTTCCATTTTTCATTCTCTACAAATAAAGAAACATTCCCTCTGCCTCTCATTAAGTTTGATAGTGTCTGGGTAGTCGCAAGTTTACTCTAGTTGAGTGTCTGCTCTTGTCCCAAATGCCTAACAACAGCCTGGGCTCTCTCTGATTGAGGGAGAGGAACATACTCTATGAGAGGCTAAAGGCACTTACTATTAGACTACTACTCTAAATTCCTGTCTAGAAAGGACTTTCTCTCTCTCCCTTGACTTTGAGAACCACCCTGTCCTCAGAAAAATTTAGTGTCATGAATGCACCACACTCTACCTTGTAATAAATTAATTAAGGGTTTGCAAAAGTAGTGTGGAACTGCCCAACCCTGGAGACTGAGCTGTGCTGCAGATCACACAGCTTCACTCTGCACCTTCTGGGAAAATACAAGGGTGAAGGCATAAGACCCCAAACCTGTAGATGCTTTTGAGAGCCTGACAGCAAGTATCAAAGATGATGCATCCATTTACATCTCTAAAGACATTTAAAAAAATATTTACTGTAGTAACATAGTATGCTCTAAGAATATTTAATGGTATAAAGTAAATGTTCATCACAAATTAAGGTACATTGAAGAAGACTACAGTTTATAAAGCAATGTTAAGAAAAAAATCAAAAGTTACTATGTTTTTTTTCCCTATTTGGTATATATTCAACTTCAAAGGTTGGTCTTATTTTGTTTAAGCTGGAGATAATTTTTCAAGTTCTTAAAACCACAAACAGCATACAATTAATGACATTTAGAAAAATGTCTACACCAAAATTACATAGTTTTCAGTGGACACAAGTCCAGTCTTATTTCCCGTCAGTACTGCCAACTCTTAATTAAAAAAAATTCACAGCATCCAGTTCTTTTCCTGTTGGCAACATTTCTAGCACCTTTACCAGTTTGTCATGTGGCATGCTGTAATTAAGATCGTCTATTACTTCTAATGAAAGACTAGAATGAATTACAGAAATCACCCACAGAGCTATATAATCCCCAGAAGAACGGAGATTACAGTGCAACAGACCAAAGAAACAACATTTTTTTGTTGTTTTTTTTAGTTGGAGAAACATTTTTGAGTGGAGAGACCACAGGATGGTCTGGCTGTGGTAATGGCCAGTCAGCATTTTGGAAAAACACTAGTGTTTAAACCATGGAATGCAAAAACTGTAACGGGCGTTTCACATACACATATGTGTGTTAGGAGCATAATGTGTACAGGAGGAACTATGGAGCAATATGGTTTGGTATCTCCGTTAATATTGGTAAATGCATCATTCAAGACAGTGCCAGAAGGGATTCTGTGTACTCTGCACATTTAGCAGACACTTAGCAGACTGACTCCTTTAGAAATACTTCAGAGGGATTTTTATGTGTTGTATTTTTTTTTTCTATCCAGGAAACCAAACATCCTCATCGGGTGGGGCCAAATTCTTAACTGCGCAAGATTTACCCTGGACAGAGCAAAGATGATCTGGGAAGAATGGTCACGCTCAGTTGTTTTTCCCTTTCTCAAATTTGGACCCACTTAGGTTTTAAACACTCCCCTTCTGCTTGGTAATCTAGTTTGGGCAGCTGCAGCAGCCAGCACTTTGTCTTCTATATTCGACCTATTCATCCAACTACATACTTCATTTAATTTGCCAAATGCTCCCATTCAGGCAAGAATCTGGCCCCACAGAGAGGTACTTCTGCCATCTGCTTTAGACATTTAACCACAGCTTAGCTTAGTACACCTACATTTAAAAGCCTAAGTTCCCATTCAGTCAATGAGAAAGGCACATGCTGAAGTCCAACATGTGTAAGGTCTCAGAAAAGAAGAAAAAAATCCCATACAACATCAAGCATTAAACATGTTCCAAAATAATTTAGGGTGGGCTTTTCCTCTACAAAAAGGCACTGCTATTATTGTCAGATCTTTTTCTTTCTGAATTATTATGAAATTAAACAAGTGACCCACTGGGATCTTGGAAATCCCATGTTCTCATCGTTTCTCCCAGTTCAATTTGGGCTAGGTTAGCCTTAGGAGCTGCTGCTAATTTGAGATTTATTACGTGCATCCTAGCTGGAACTTTTTATGTGTCAATTCCCAATCTGTGGGCAGGGTGAGACAAAGTTTTAGGACACTGACCAATTAAAGAAAACTGGAATATATAACGAATTTCAAGGGTACAGTGTGCGATGCACCTTATCACACAGATATAACCATCTGTTTGTGTAGAATATACCATTAGTATTGATGGAGCAGAACAGACTTGAAAAAATGAATTTAAGTGCACCAGTTAGTGGCCAACAGCTGCTACGTTCCAACTATGAGGTAAGAACAAGAACAACTTGGCTCCCTGGAAGCAGTTTAGATTGAGGAATTTCTGCTCAATTTACTTATAATGCCTGCAGCAAGCTTAGAAAGGTCCACTCCAGCAGGTTTGCCTCAACACACTTACAGGAAGAAATTTATGCTTATGATCTTGTGTAGTTCAAGTGTAGTACAAGCAAACCTGGACATTGCAATGTGCACTGATCAGCAGCTTACTGATAAATGATATATTTTTGTAGTATTGGTGAACTTAAGGTTTGGGATGAAGTAGTGTAAGCAACAGGAACTCTATTATGGGAGGAAGGAAGGACACACAGAGGCACTACACTAACTTGCATGAAGTCTTCCAAAGCTTACTTAAATGGAGTGGAGAATATGTATTACAAAGTATGACAGGTAATACTGAACTGTTTATTAACTCTATAAGGTTTCTTGGCAAAGCATTTTGAAGATTGCTTTAAAATGAAATTCCTCACACATGATTATCCTTGATTTCCATGCAAAGTAAGGTACTGTAGTCAAATAAAAGTGTAAAAAGGCTTTAGTTTTGTTTTTGCAGGGAAGGAAATGGCATTGGTAGCAACTGAAAAATCAGATTATTGTTTATTTATAAATCCTGATCTTATTAGAATAGTATGAACTTCGATTACAAATACCATTTTAAAGGTATATATCTGTAGCAGAGATTACCCATAAACCACCTTCTTATAACATTTGCCTTTAAAAAATATTGACTTCTAAATACATTGATAGAATTCAAAAGGTGTGCTAGTTAATGGTTGCAAGAAATAGCTTTGAAAAGGATTTAAACATGATGTATATATAACACACTTCAGCGCTGGATATTTATAATAAACTTCAATTTATATTTTAAGAGCAGGGAGATTTCACAGACAGGCTTAATGTAATACGGTATCACTATGTCTCCAGCAGAGCAGAACTCCCCTCTGAAGGTCATACATCCTGTCCTCTTTGTTGGTTCCTTGTAGTTGGGCACAGAACTTGCAACATATGCTTCGATGCTTAGGCTATTTTAAAGGAGTACAGCCAAAGCTGTCATATGCCCATTTATGAGAGGAACAGTTCCATGCATTGTTTCCTGGTGGCAACACCAGCTTAAAGATGTCCCAGTCTCATTCCTGTCCCAAAATGGCTCTTGCCCTTATTTTTGCAGGAACAAACATTTGTAGAAATACTCTGAACCAGGTTCATTAACTGATACAGGAGAGGTGGTTTTAAGTTTTTACCCTTGGGGTTTTCTTTTTTCTTCTTCTTAGAACTAGTTTCTGGTTTAATTTTCTACCATGCCTTCATAAACAACTGAGCCAGCAGAAGCAAATGAGCAATTCACAGGCAGGGCACAGATTCCTTGAGCCAGCTACACCACTGAGAAAAAGGTATGAGGAACTGTAACCTGAGTGTCCCACACAGAGAGCATAAGCCTATTATTTACACCTAGTGGCATCACTCTCTCGGCTACAGTTTGGTGTGCACTTAAGCCAGCACAGCCACTGGGAAGAAGAAAAAAAAGCAAAAAAGCAGTCCCTACACCTGTGAACCCATGGCTGCCTTTGGCCATTCATTTCTATGCTTGCATCACCTTCTCAGGTGTGCCACCACAACCTTCATTGTATGGCTCTGGGGTCAACCATGGTGGCAACTGACCTCAGGACTCCTTTTTGCTGGGCTATTTTTCAACCAGGTCAGATTCCCCATCTCCCCTCCTGCACAGCCATACACATCTGTGCCAGCATAGCAAGAGATACAGCTTGCTCTCTCCTTTTTAACCTTCCCAAGCCCCTAGAAAAGCTACCTTGAACACTTGCCAAATTACAGCCTTGGGTGAAAAGGCAAGGAACTGGGGGGTTTGGGCTTTGTCCTCCCAACCCAGAGGACTGTATTGTTACCAGAGCAACTTATTTGCATTGGAAAATATACTTAAGTCTTTGACAAATGAAAATGGACACTCAAAAGATTTACCATAAAACAAGCACAACAAGGTGAACCATAGGCAGGGGGTGTAACGTCAACAACCTTCCTTAAACATGTCATGTTTACTCCAGGGATCTTGTCTCATTAGAACTGTATATTATTTCACTGGAAAAAAACCCAACAAACAAGCCCAAAACATTTTTCTTTCCAAAGCTTTTTCTTGTTAAAGAAAAAGATAAATGAAAGGAAAATATCAGTGGAGTTAGGCTTCACATTGCTTTTAATTCCCTGTGACAGTAACCATGCAAGTTTCTTACATAGAAACATTGTATGGTTTGTTTTAGAACTAGCAATTATTATATTATCATATAACAAACATTTTTCACAGTGCATATCCATAAGGGGCAGAGTTAAGGTTGATAAAGCAACCTGCACTTTCATGTGCTTGCGTGCTTTCCATGCAACAGGAACATGTCGAGTTGCTTTTTTGTGTTTTGTTTCTACAGGGTATTGTTAGATTATTCATTTTTCAAAGGAAGAAGACAGTATTACATATAATGCATCTTGCAAAACATTCACTAACGGCAGCAGATCTTCATAAGAACTGTGTTTCCATTCATTGTGCTCCTATTAAAGTTAACTGTAATTTATTTATTATATCATTAAACTTAATATATTGTAAGATGAATTCTATTTATAGATGCAGTAATAGCTGTGCTAATCACTCAAGTTCACACTGAATTGGGCTGTGCTTCTGAGCCACAGCAGCATTGCTTCAGAGACCTAAGTACATTCCTAAATTTCCCAAAGAGACAACTTTGCATGCTACATACTGCACAAGCCCAAGTGGCCCCATAGAATAGCCCCAGCAACCTGCTGGCTCCCATGCATGCACTGTGGAGGAAGCTGGCACCATGCACCCCATCCGCATTTCTCCCTTGGCCCACTCTTCTCCTGGATATCCTTACACACCACTGAAGCCAAGGGCAGTGGCTGCCATGCCAGCAGCCAGATGCCACCTGGGCACAGGGTGTTCAGTTGGGACAATAAGAAGAGAACAGTCCCTGCCTGGGCTCTGTTTTTAATAATTTTATCTGCTATTCCTATTATAGTAATTTCACAGATTTTGCATGTGATTTAGTCCATAAAGTTAGAAAACCATGCACTAGAGACTGTGCTTAGGCACACAAAGCACAAGCCCTTCTTGCTGACCAACAGGTGACAATCACAATAAAAAAATAAAATTAAAAATTACCCTGATAGGGATCAGCACCTTTGTTCAATATTTCAACCAAAAAGATGAGTTGGTTTTGTTTATATTGACAAGAACGTTTCCAAATTGGGGAAGCACACATTTCTGCCTTTGAACACCAATGCTCAAACTATTTTCATTCAAATAGAAGCATGTTGGGAAATCACCTTTGTACAGAAAAAGAAATGTCTGTTTAGACTTGGAAGGCTTTCCAAAAATGTCTATCCTTTGCACTGAATACAAATAGAGCACTGCTACTACTACCTGTTTTCTGTTAAGTTTTCCTTTTTTTTTTAAATTTGGAGATAGCTTAATTTCAATTGTCAAGAGAACTGCTTATTTATCTGGCCTAACCTATACAAATTTATTTACAAAACAGTTTCTGTCTCTCATTTGCGGTATGTGAGAAGGATAAGGGGTTAGTAGTGAGCCTTTAGGCTACAACAGAAGAATTTCTGGAATCGTAGATTATACCAGAAGGATTTAAGAAGAACCTTAAGAAAAAAACTATTAAAGATGTCAAATCTCTTTTCCTACCTGTCTTAACCGAAGAGGGTATAAAAGTTGCAAAACCAAGCATTCAAAGGAATTTGAAATGACAGGAATAAGATGGTTTTACTCCTAAAAAGCTGCTTACCAAAACAGCCCTGTGCATGGCACCTACTAAATAAGACACATTCTCTGGCAAAAAACAGTGTCTCAGGTTGTAATTTATGATACATCGTTACCCACTTGTGCATGTGCATCAAATTTGCAAAGGCAAACTTTTGAGTGTTTTAGGCATGGCATCCTTGGTATCCATTTTATAACATCAAGGGAATTTACCCCATCATCTGGCAACACACTGACTCCCTGTTTGGCATGCCAGTGATTTGACACAGCCTGAGCCCCCATGGGATGCCCCACCACTGTGCATAACCAGCGGTTAGGAATACAGCAGAATGCCACCCTGGTGCAAAAGCACTAGAGGAAGATGGAACAGTAAGTTTCAGGACAGTCTGCTGATAACAGAAGTACAGGACCCCTGAATCTCAGCTTTGGAGAAGAGCTCCTGTGCTCCTGTGCTCTCCCCATCTTCATACTCGTTTCTCTGACTAGCCTCAAGGTCCTCCATACTCCTGCCCTCTGCTCCCTGTATCAACCTCCTGTACCAGTAATTCCCCAGTAGTTTCCTACCTCCTGCCCTCTCCACAGCATCTGAGCCTAACAGGACTAATTGTCCCACCTTATTATTCTTTTCCTTTCCCATCTCCCTCCCTGGAATTCAGGAAAGCATTTTTCTATACAGTGTTGAAGCATCAACAAGGCAGGCAGTATCTGGATTGCAGGACAGAGGCATAGAATCGTATAAAGGCCTGGGTTGGAAAGGACCTGCAAGATCATCTAGTTCCAACCCCTCCCCCCCTGCTACAGGCAAGGATGCCACCCATAAAATCAGGTTGTTCAGGGCCCCATCCAACCTGGCCTTGAACAATTTCAGGGATGGAACATGCCCAGCTTCTCTGGGCAGCCTGTTTGAGTGCCTCCCTACCCTCTGGGTAAAGAATTTCTTCGTAACATCTAAATTAATTCTCTCCTCTTCAGATAAAACTGTCCCCCCTTGTCCTGTCACTATCTGCCTGTATACAACAAAGTCACTCTCCTTCTTTTTTATAAGCCCCCTTTAGGAACTGAAATGTTACAGTGAGGTCTCCTCAGAGCCTTCTCATCTCCAGGTTGAACACCCAGCTCACTCAGCCTGCCATTACAGGAGGTGCTTTGGCCCTCTGATTGTCTTCATGGTCTTCCTCTGGACTTGCTCTAATAGGTCCACATCTTTCTTGTGCTAAGGATCTCAGACCTGAACACAGTACTGCAGTTGGAGTCTCACGAGGACAGAGTAGAGGGGCAGAATCACCTCCTTCAACCTACTGGCCATACTTTTCTTGATGCAGCCCAGGATGTGGTTGGTTTTCTGGTCCATGAGCACACACTGTTGGCTCACATCCAGCTTTTTGTCCACCAGAACACCCATGTCCTTTTCAGCAGGGCTGCTTTCAGTGAGTTCTTCTCGCAGTTTCTACTTATGTCTGGGATTACCCTGACCCAGGTGCAATATCCTGCACGTGGACTTGCTTGAACCTCATGAGGTTCTCATGGGCCCACCTCTCAAGCTTATCCAGGTCCCTCTGGAAGGCATCCTGTCCTGTTGTGTCAACAGAGTTTCCAGCTCTGGTTAGTTCCTTTGCACCTAAGGTCAGTTTCCCAGGAGATCTCATCCACTGATTCTTTAAACAGCTTAAAGTTCACTCTTCTGAAGTTCAGGGTTCTGACTTTGTTCTTTGCCATCACAAGGCCCATGTTCCTTGTGATCAGAAACTCAACCAGGGCATGGTCACTACAGTCTAGGCTGCCTCCAATCTTACCCTCTTTAATAAGTTCCTCTACATCGGTGAACACCAGGTCCAGTAATGCTTCTCCTTTGGTTGGTTTGTTCAATACCTCTACCAGGAAGTTATCTAGAGGATATATGGCTTTTTTCTCCCCATTCTTGGCCACATTTGCAGAGCAGATGGAAGCAGACACTATGGGGAAGATTCAGTTCTGCCTGTGTTGCCCTTGGCTACAGCATGCTTGATGAGTCCTGGGGAAGGGCAGGGGTCAGGTTGGGGAGCATTTTGACCTGGTGGGACACAGACTCTTCACAGCCCAGAACGTTTCTGGTACATGGAAATGGTCATTTTTCTACAACAAACACTCTGCCATACCACTAAGTGGTGGCAGTGGTTATAAAAAGGAAAATTGCACATTATACCTGCTTGGTCTAGCTTCCTTTTCTCACCACATGCATATGGTATAGCACAGAGAAGGGGATTTACTCCTTTTCCATGAACCCTCATGATTTATTGCCATGACAACTCTCTCCTCTCCAGAGGCCTGTAGGAGCCATGTGAGCTGGTTTCTCCTGAGTACATTCCTCCTGCAGTGGGGGATCAATGCCAAACCTTTGCACAGCAGAAAGGAATGCCAGGCATGCTGGGGTCACGCCAGATGCTTTGAAGGTTTGCTAACCCACTGTCATTAACCTTATGCTGAGCAATTTCATGTTGAAAGGGGCTACAGGCAGAGCAAGCAGGCCAGCAAACCTGCCCCATCTAAACAGACTCTTCCCTGAACAGGTGCTTCCAGTCTAGAAACCGTACAGCATGCTTGCCTCTAAAAGAAATATAGCACTGCATAATTTAGGGTAACTAGTCCCTCATCCAGACAAGAGGGATAAGAATTGCTGATATTTTTACTTTTTTTTTTACACTGAATCTAGCTTTATTGAGGTAAGATGATAGATAGACGCCTCTATGTATTTGAGCCCAGCACAGCTTTTTATAACACAGATGTTTCATAGAATGTGAGAAGTAGGAAATAAGGTGACACATTTCATAGTGTTTCAGAGATATTTTTCAACAGGCTACCTGTATGAAACCTAAGAACTATAGCATAAAAAAAGAAAATGACCATATCTGTCCACTCTTGTGTCTAAGCCTCTCTTGGGAAAGCATTTTGTTCAGGAAAAGTTTATGCTCCCTTTATCAAGTTATAGTATTTATGCTTGAATTAAAAAAACTACAAATCAAAACCCCCTGTTTCTACCCTCAAGGAAAAATGCATGTTGCAACCTTTACATAACTTCAGACATCACATATTTAACCATTTCTCCAAAACTTCTGTCAACTTGCCGGTTCAGTGTGATGCAACTGATGTGCTCCCTAAACCAACCCATTCACTGTGGGTTAAATAGCAAGACAGTTATTTAAATTCCTGGGGTTTGAAACTTACAGTTTCTTTATTTATAGGCAGGATGGAGCAAATTAGAGATTTCAGAAATTTTTGGTTTGCTGTTCCATTCACTTGTAACCACAAAATTAGATGGTAACCATGGTTTTAAAGTTTGTAACTTTATGGAGACTCAACAGTTCACAAATCCAATTATTAAAGGAAACCTAGCCTATCTAATGTTACTGATTTATCAGTGAAATGCTACAAAGCAAAATCACTAGGAATAGTCCAAGCCACCAATGTGGTTGGTTGTACAGCTAAGTATTTTAAACTGTTTTAAAATTACAGAAAAAAATGCAAAATATTGCACACTACAATTTGAAATTAATATACAAGAAGAGAGATTTAGGATGCTGTAATAAAGCCTGTGCAAAAATATGTCCTAGTTCCTATGCCTTCTATTTTGCTGAAAGCAACTGCTAAAGGTTGTTGTTAGCTATAGTATTGCTTAAGCGATGCCAGCTATGTTCTGACAAATCTCTAGGGATTTTTTTGCCCACTTTCCTTTTATTATCATATTCCATCTCTAATATTCAATCAGTGCCAAACTGGTTTATGTATGCCAATCTTTCTCACAGAAATGGAAAAAGAAATCCTGCTGTATGTCATAGGCCTGCTGATGTGACAGGGAGAGGCTGAATGGAAGTGGGAAAGGGAAGCAGGAGGGAGGAGTATGAGAGCACCAGTCTGCAGTCTGGTATTTAGGAGAAATCTCATTTTTTTGATCAGAAAGTTGGCAAAAAATCAAAGCACAGACTACCATTAGTTAGGTTCCTTGTAATTTAACCTTCAACACAAGCTTCACACATCGTGTGGTCTCTTCCCTTTAGTCTAATTTCATATGCAGAACAAACTTGTGCCTTGAAAACTGGCCAGATCTGAATAATCCCCATTTTACTATTTACCTCCAACAAAACATGCTACAAGCCACTGACCAGATCATTCGCTTATGAACCTAAATTTAAATCTCTATGCAGTTATTTAAACACAGCCCCAGTTGTTAGCTGAATTTCCCCACTGGGATAAGACTGCAAAATGTTCACTTTTGTCCCTTTTAAAATCATAGACAATGTTTAGGAATATTTGATTAAAAAGAAAATTCTGGGAAGAACTCATTTGCTGCTTGTGTAAATATAGTTCCTCATTAAAATTTGATAACAACAGTCTTAATGGAATACTACAACCTCATTCATGCTTTTGAATAAAGTGATTTAAGTTGGCATGAACACAGTTTAAATACACTTCTTCCCAGCTAACTGTCGACAGCTTTTTAACAGCCTGCAGGGACAGGTATGACTCATGCCTGTTCTTCAAAAACTTTTTTAAAATGCAGATTTTTTTCCACTGGTCTATTGTGCTTTACAAGTAAACTTGAAGAGACTAAAATTAGAAGGCAGACCACTATCACCAGAGGGATTAGAAACTGCTAGGCTAAGCTCATTCCAAAAACTGAATTGACCCATACGAGGGACGCTATGTTCATTCCTACTAGATTTCTGGCAAACTTCACCCAAAGTCTCTCCTGGTTGACAATTGTTTGAAATCCCTGTGTTTGGGAACAGCGTGTAGTTTCCGGATTCACACACAACACTGCACCGAGCAACCCTCATTCTCTGGTATGGAAGACTGAAAAATTGAAGGTGCTCACCCTAAGTAAGTCAGCATAAGAATGCTACCTGGTCACAAGTCATCTGCAAAAGGTTTGGGTTTTTTTAAAACAACTGCAGCAACAGTGTGCCTTATGAAAAGTATGCTAATATTTACCAATCCTGATTAACACAAAGTTTGGTAGACAGCTAATTTAAAAAGGAATCCAACAGCCTCAAGTTTAGACTAAGCAATCAACCAGCCAAAGAAAATACAGCAGAAGTTACTATCCTTTCCTGTAATTCAAGCATTTTAGGTAGTGCAGACTACTGGGTTAAAAGCTAAAACAAGAAGATACTTTTCAACTTAAGATAGGGATGTCAGCCTCCTTATCAGTACAGTCCTTCAAAGTGCCCTCTAAAATCCTCTTCCTTTCAGACAGACAAGCCTCAAATCTGTGGCAAGATGTGTGGGCTGCTCAGTCATGAAGAGCACACTAGGTACTCTCGGGTAGTATCTTGTTAACCAGAAAACCTGAATACACTTTGTGCTTCTTTATGCAAAATACCTAGGGAAAAAATGTTAAGTGCTTAATTTGCCATATCACAGAGGAAAGTTAAATGTGACTCAGCAGGTGCAGATACCAAGAAGCAAGAACACTTACACTAACTGGGATTCGTTTGCTTTCCCGTTCATGATAGTTTGTTACATGACTGTATTATGTGCATCTAGTTTAAAAATGATGTTTTTTGCTTTTACAGTAGGTAGACAGCTGGCTGTTTTGTGTGGCACTCTGAAAAGAGCTAGAGAAACGTGAGTAGTAAGCTGGGTTAGCTGTTCAGTACTACATGCTAAATGTGGAAAAGAGGAAGACTCAGTCAGACCCTGCATTGATCTAAAGTATGGGTCAACAGTTCCAAGACACAGAAAATCCAATTCATTTCCAGTTTCCAGGGGACATCTATTACAATCTAAAAGGTATCTGTTTTGAAGAGTTGTGATACTAACACGGTTTTCTAAGCAGAGGTAGTGTACACTGAGGTTAAAGAGACGGCTGTAGCAAAAGAAAGCCAATCTCAAAATGAAAAAAAAAGGTGAGAAAAACAATAATAATGTGCCCTTCATCGCCACAAAAACTATACTTTATTGTTGCAATAGAAGTGGAACTCTTAACTTACAAATTTAGCAGATGCCTAAGTATGAGAATAGGGGGTACCAGCCCGAGGAGCAGTCATAAATGCTGTGAGAACAACCAGCAGGCTGTATTCAATCCTCTCTATCTTTTGGAAGGGCATTTTATATATCTGCAACTGCAGTTAGTATTCAGCTAGTTTTATATCTACCTAAATAAGCAAATAAGCAAGAAAAGTGTCTTCAGCTCCTGAGGAGAATTTGTGCTCAAGGATATATCTCACATAGTTCACGTAATTTTTTCTCACTACTCAGGTACCATCAGACTTAGCACTTGATGAAACAGAATGTATAACTGGTCTCCAAACAAGACCCTACCATGCAACCAGCTGGCTGATGGTGTCGATAAGTTTTTTGAGGGTTGTTTGATACTGGTCAGACAAAGGCTGCTGTGGTATCATCCAGCTTACACTGACAAAAGTTTATGCAGTAATATCTAGATCTGAACAAATCCAGTCCTGCCCAATGTAAACCTCAGCCTGAAAAAAGTTATCAACTGATTTCTTCCAGACAACACAAGAATTTCAGGAATGCAAATTAACCACTTTAAGTCCCTGACAGGTCTTTCTAAACCTTCTACCAGTTCTTCCATCTTTTCATTTCCCCAAAACAAAACCACAGAACTCAGAAATATTCTGGAAGAATAGACAGCTAAGAAAAAATTTCCTAGTGCTCAGATGTTAAGCCTCACTCCCTGCAGCATTAGAGTCTTCAAAATGCTTTTAAATGAAAGGGAGAAGAGGAGTAGCTTGCAGTAGTTTCCAAATAATACAATTATACTGCCTTTTATCTGTATAGATGCCAGCATGGAATTGCATTATTCCTTTTGGGGCCCTTGGGAATGAGGTGAGAATATTATCTTGATCTGCATTAAACCAGTAACTGAATTGAGTATATTTGCTTCTTCATGTTAAGTTAATTTCAAGGAGTTCCTAATATATTTGTTAGCTCTTTTTGGGAGTGATCTTGAAGCTGGAAAGGAAGAGAACAGATAACTCAATGTGTATAATATGGGCTTGTCAAATAACATCAATATTCCTCATAATAAGATTGCCCTTTCAAAGTAAGAACTACTTAGAGATATGGTAGAGACCCCAGCTCAGTAGGACAGAATAGAGCGAGGGGGCTCACAGGTTGAGGTCTTAACTAAACTAGAGGTGAAACAGACTCAAAACTTGGCTAGGAATCAGACTGTTTCTTCATAGTGCCATTTCCACTTTTTCGTTGTAAAGAAACTCTGGGTCAGTGGTTGGGAACACCAAGTCTGCAAGTACACACTCTCCATACCAATGCCTCTATACAGAGAAGACAGGATCACTTTAGACTACATCAGTAGAAAACTGCAGTTGACAAAGAAATAAATCTTTCTGAAATAAGTATTTCAGAAGAGAAGGATACTGTGATTTTACCAGTTCAAAGCCCATCTTCAAATCTACAGGAAGATGACCACTGACAATCAAACATTTTTTACATCAAGAACAATTCTAGATCAGAGGTCTGTGTGCTCCAGAAACATTCCTCATGCCTACTGCTAGCTCCTCCTAATGAAATTCCTTCACTGTAAGACAGCATACCTTTCATAAGCTTTTCTGAAACAAACTTGCCAAAACCAGCTCTCGACATGGCAAGCCATGGGCATATGCTCTTCTGGATATAGCAATACCAGAAGAGGTTATTCTTCCCTCCTTAACAGATTTCAGTCAGTGAGCTAAATTGGCTTATACAACTACATATAGTAGTAGATCTTTGGTAATAAATGCACATTTTTCCTCTTAAACAGGCTAAGATGTGATGACATGAGCAGTTTAAGTGGCAGATCTGAAACAGCAGAAGTCTGCTCGCAGGATGCATGACAAATACCTGCACGTAGCCCAAAGGGAGGCAGTTTATCCAGCCAACATAGCTGAGTTGGAAGATGACATGTTCACAGTACCAACTGGTCAGACTCACAGAAGCCAAAATACATTGGATTCCCTATTGGTAGGATAAGTGATCTGAATTCATTGGAACCTCATAGTACCGCCAGGATTTGAACTGAGATCCTATAAACCCTTATTACTGCTGCTTTAACCAATAAAACCTCCTGAATCTAATACCTGCAAAGGGTGGCATACCCAACTTTCAAGAGTGGCTTTCTTTGAGAAATTCTAGAGGTAAATGACTTAATCCAATATCAAGACATCTGTCATAAAATTCTGTTGTGTTTTCTACCCACTGTTGCAGTTACAGGACCTTCTTCTCCTGTACTGGTAGTCCGACCTCATTCACACACACACAAAAAACCCTATTGTGAGATGGGGCATGCCAAGTCATCTGTTCCATAAGTACTGTCAGTAGATAGATGTGCAGACAGCATTGCTAAAAAACATTTCATTTAGTCAGTTCAAAAGACAAGTTAGTTGAGTAAATGAGTCTTTGGTCTAATTTATCCTTTTTTTAAAGGAATCACAGGTTCTGTTTCTAGTGCAGCTACATGAGACTCAAAGATATTCTGCTCAGACATTATTCATAACATTAATCTGTACTCACACAAAAGTTTCAGCTTCAGAACAACTGACTTTTATTGATGATGGTATGTTCTCCAAATCGTTGATGAAGTATCTACAATATCTTCAAATCACACATTTCTTTCACCACCTTCCACATTGTACTGCCACACCAATTCACAAGACAATTTTATTAGAGCTCCTGCTCTACCAATGCCAACAGAGCCTCCCTAAGAGTGCAGCTACCCTCCACACTGATACTGGGTTCTGCTGCACCAGTGGAAGCAGTGCCCACCATGGCCCAGGCTTGCCTGTTGTCTGTCATCCACACTTTCCTCTGCAGCCCCCTGTACCCACCTGCAAATCAGCTCTTGTGCAAACAGCCTGACCTAATCCACTCCAATCAAACAAGCCAGGTTGGCAGAGTCTTACTATTTAAAATATCCATTTCATTTTGACAAACAACATTTGAGAGGAGCCAACAAATTTGAGAGGACATTTCCCTTTAACAGAGTGATTGTGCTAAGCTTACCTAGACAGTCTATACCAATTCAACACATGTTTATCAGTGACAGCAACGCTGTAAACTAAGCTCCTGGATTTTGCAGGGATATGGCTGTGAAGCATTACCATATTCCTTCTACTGGTTGTGCTGTGGGAGCAGAGCACCCAGAAACAGCTGGACAAAATAGTATCTTAAGCTGCTACAGCTTCTTGTTAAGACTGAACTCTTTGCCAACAGAAGTGCTCTTCACCCACCTTAACTGTAACCAAATTAAGGGTTTGGTTAGCTGAGAAATAGCAGGTAAAATTAGAACTTTTCAAGCATAAGACCTTACAGCTACATCAGCAAAGCTACTACACAAGTAGATCATCACTTCTATGAAAATTACTCTGGCAGAAGCAACCATGCTCACTTTTACCCTTAACCAGAAAAATCTCTGTATGCTATCATGAAAGCATATTCATCATCCATGTGATTTGCCTGTAAGAGTACAAGCTGTTACAGAGGACCTGGTTAGTTATCATTAGGATAATGAAAAATAATATAGTAGGCTACACCTTAGACCATACTTTGCCAATAAAGATGCCAAAAAAAAACCCCAAAAACTTTAACAAAGCCTAATCTGTTTACAGAAGTTGAGGCCATCTACTAACTGATTTGAAGGACACCTTTAAAGGCTGTATCTGCAAGCTCTTTAAGAAATCCACTCATGTACAGAAATCTGCAATATGAAAAAATCCTAGGAGGGAAAGTTCAAATATACAAAAAAGTACAAAGTCAAAGACAGTACAAAGAATTTACAACCTTCTCTCTCTCTCCTTTTTTCTTAACTTCTGTTTGAATACCTAATTTTTTTTCGTCTTGAAAAAAAAAATCTGTTCACTGGTAAATAAACAGAATAGGCAATTCCTTTCCCACCTATTTCAGCAAGGTCATAATAAGAAACTATTTTTTTTACGTTGCAGCAGAGATGGGGTGAAAAGTTATTACTTACCTGAACATAGTAGATTTACTTAATAATTCTTTTATCAATAAAAGCATGTTTTTCTTTAAACATGGTACACTTTTCTTGGGATTAGGAAGTTCCTCGCTCTCCATAAACAATTTTTCTTCTATTTTAGCTAATATTAATTTCTTTTGCCAAGATGTGTGGAAAAGGCAACATCTATGAATATTTTTATGTAAAATCCTCATGATAGTAATTACAGAAGTAACTTTACAAAAGAAAGTGACTTTTTTTATAACCAGAGTCCAGACTTTGATGCCAGTATTAAAAAAATATATATAAGAACTTTACCACAGAGAGGTATAACACAACATCCACCTCAACTAATGGTCAGAAACAGCTAACTTTTCTGGTATGTTTGGAAAAGAAATCAAAAGAACAACAGTAGGAAAAGATATCAGCTTTGCTTTTGAAATTTAAGAGCAAAGAACTTTTATAGTTTTTGTTAACCTGTGTCATATTGGAATTCAGCCATTATTATTTATGTCCTTTTAGAGTTCCAAAAATAAATGGGAACCTTACCCTCAGAACACCAGAAGCCATAAAGACAATACAGAAAGAACTGGGAAGGCAATGCAGCCAGTAACGAGAGTGTAAATCTGAAGTTCAGTGCTTCTCTCTGTTATTTGTGCATGGTAATTTTCTGCTATTTTCTGCAGAGGCTTCTTTGAACAGAACATTGTAGAGTGATTACATGTCCAAACCTTAATAAAATGTCAAAATCCACTGCTTCATTGTATCCACAATTATGATGGATTCCTCCTACATACGGGATAGAAAAGGATAGAATTTTATATTCATGGTGCTTCAAGCACCATGTTTTAAGTTGGGGCTTGATGTAAATCAGTTATTTGCCAACCAGATAGGCATTATTATAAATTCACATTTTAATAAAAATTGTGTTTTCACTCTTAAATATACTGCTTCAGATCTTGAATACACTTCTAGAGAATTAAGATTTTTAAACACTTAGTGGCTCTCACTGAGAAACAAAACCCGCAGCCAACGTCATATGTCACTGCTCCAACAGGGACAGAAGACAGCAGCCTGGGTTCTCCCCTGCAGTTTCAACTCTACTTAAACTGCAAGAAAAGGTCCTTTTTCCCCTTTTGGGGAAAGAAGCTGCAAAATCCCTGTTTTGGCCTCAAAGTTTCTCCTGTTTACAGGTCCAAAGCTCACACCTCCAAACTCTGGGGTCTGTCCAATGCCAATGTAAAAAGCAGCCACAGCCGACTGGGGTGGTCCTGCCTCCACCTCCTACCTCAGGTCGTGCTCTTAATGCCAGATGCTAAATAGAAACCACAGGCACACCAGACCTACCAATCACTGGCACCAAAGCAATGTTCATCCTGCTCTCAGGAACACCCACCACAGTTGCCACAGTCAAGGCTAATTATGCCCTAACCTGCAGGCTGAAATTCCCTCACTTATTTTCCATAGCACAAATAACATCTTCAGACAAAAGAGAACCAAACTTTTAATATCAATTTCTCTCTGTATTTTGGATGGACCCTCTTTTTCCAATGGGATCACATTTGAAAACTTGCCACTCAAAAGAAATTCCTTTTTTAATCATGCGACTGTCTACAGATATCTGTAATAATATTTTTCCTATGCTGTAGAAAAAAAAGAATCACTCTGAGCTTCAATAACCGAAAGGATTGTAAAGATTGTATACAATCTATGCAGTTTCCTTTGTAGAGGCAACATATCAAAGAGAAAACTTCTGTCAAGAATGCACAGCTAAATGTTGACGGCAGATCCAACGGTATTTAGTCAGCTTTTGTGCACCGGCTGCTGCATAGCTGAATAGCAAATCGTACCACAACCTTCTTGCCAGGAGATTTAACCCTCCTATGAGTGGGCTTTGATGCATCAGAGAGGAAAGGATAATTCTTGTATTTTCTTTCGAAACAATGCAATAGTGATTGCGAGACATACTTGTCTGAATTAGATGTATAATACTAGGTCTCATAAGAGACACTCTAAACTTCTAAAGCTTGCCTGGCTGTGATAGGAGCTATTAAGGGGTCTGCTTTAACGGATAAGAAACATGACGACTCCCACAAGAATCAACTGGTGCTGTGCCGGAAGGACTGAAAATGCAGTCCTACTGTCACACTTGTCCTTACAGAGGGAAAAAGGAAAACATGGGTCACGTTAAGATCTCCAAAAGTGTCCATCCGAATTTTTGCTGAGAAATACATGAGTGAAAATCTTTGACTTCTTACATCCCTTCTGAAAGAATTTACTGCAATTAAATGGAAAATTTTTTTGTATTCCCCAAGTTGCATTTGCAGTGCAAATGTTAACCACCATTTTGAATCTGGTGGCACTGAAAAGAGCCTTGAAATAAGAGATCGGCTTGGTGAGGCAGAATCTCCAAGCTAGTTAACCACCATCTTTATCAACTTGAGAACTACTACTCCACCAGCCAGAATAGCATTTGTCTGTGTTAGTCCTGCTCTGAAAAATGACATATTGCACCTAGATTATTGCCAGTTTTGTGAGACAGCTCTCTCTTAAATCCTGACAACTAAGGAGACTGGGGAGACCAAGGAATCCTATTGCTGTCCCTTGCCCATTCTACTGAGGTAAAAAAGTCCACTAGCAGCCTCCTAAGTGGATTACCAGGGAGTACAGGTACCCACAGAGCAGGTGTCACCCCAAAATGCAATTTCTGCCTGGTAAACCATGCTGTCCGATGTACATTTCTCATCTGGTTTACAGTGCAATACGAAATTTCTGTTACCAAAAGGAAGGTGATTATCTTTCTGCTTTGGAAATTGCTGAACCTATGATGGCTATTACTTATAAATTCCTCATCAGATGATGTTTTCAGCTAACCAGAATAAATCTATTAGCCATAGTTTCATGAGCCTCAGTGCCTCACTGCGTTGCAGCCAATGGAGGCTGTACTCTTACTCTTCCTGGTACACACTGCCCAAACTAATACAGACCAGAATAAGTGCTTTCCATTATTCACAGCTGACATCTGCCATAATAATTTGTCTGTTTTACAAATGGGGGATATCTTTGTATTTCTCATATTGTCTTCAGAGGGGACAGGGTATTTGTTCCTTTGCAATTACTATTTTGAATTAGGGCCATTTTCAATTCTTTTATGAACATTATTCTCAGAGAACCACTTGCTCCCTGTGGTTCTCTTTCAGTACAGGCCTTCAGGTTGACTTCTCTGACACTGTATATCCACCCTGAACTTACTGGAAACCATGATAGGTTGAAAAAATGCATTCACTTGATTCAGCTTTCCATCCATACATGTGTAAAACTAACATCAATTAGGACTTTCTTCCCTCCTAAAACCAAATGTAGGATGTAGCAACAGAAATGACTGAAACAGTCATCAGTCATACACACAATAAGAGAACAGTAGATGGATTAGGATTATGCTAAAAGATTTCTTGAAGAGACTTTATAGGAACACGCTGTATGATTCCATTCTGAATTTCTATATAGGATCCCTCATAACTTGAAGGTACTTCCAGAGATTGCTCAAGACCCGAAGCAAGATAAAAATATAGCAACTGTGACTTATGCACAGCTTCACAGAAATATATTTACAGGATAACATCCATGAATTTTATTTAAACAAACTTCTGGACAGCTATTTGGTGCCTGAATGAATAACATTGAAGGCAGTGGCACCAATGCAAAACTAGAGAAGGGCATGTGTCAGCAAAGTGGATTACTGCAAGGCTGGTGAATAAAACTACTAACTACTCTCCTTCAGGAGTTTGATGCTGCTGCAGGTATACCTTGCCTAGTGGTACTTCCACCTGCCATACATCTGGTTATGCTTCTGTTTCAACGATACATACAAAGGGCCAACACCAATTTTCTAATTATTTTAATTTGCCTCACTTTTTAGAGAAGGTTTCCTAATTGAACACTAAGCATCAAAAATGATTCATCACTAAAGCTTCACTGAGCTTTTGAGTTTAAAGTACAGCTGTTAAAACAGACTCCAGGGATGCAGGACCAAGGTCTTGGGTTTTTTTTAAACTGGATAACTTCACTGGGTTGGGTGATTTCTCCAAACCCCAACACAGAACACCCATCAGCAAAGCTCTCCAAAGCATAAATATTCCCAACAGAAAAACTGACCTAAAAGCCTACCTTTTACTATGGAAGCAGAAAATCTTTTCACAAAAGCAAAAAACTTCAAGAGGACATTCTCTGTTGTCAGTAGCTGACAATTTAGGTTTTACCCACAGATTGCAAACACAATGAAGCAACCAGCACAGGAGAGCAAGGACCTCAGCGTGACAAAGAAGAACCACAATGTCTCTAAACACTGTGAAGTTTCAGTAATTTCCATCCGTACACTGAAAACTGTCTTTGATGTGTTCTCACTGCCAGTCAGTTGCTTCAGATGTTGATTGCTCATTACATTGATTTCTCCCGTTTTCAGTTCACTGAAGGTTTTATCATGAACTCCTCTGAAACAAATCAGTATAAAATACCTTTAGTCAAATGAGGTTCTGGGTGGAGTTTAATTCTATTTCATCCACAGTGGTGCCTGCTCTCTCTCTGCTTGTTAGGCACATTTCTTGTAAGTTTTCATGCAAGATCTTCTATTACCTTAAGGACATGTTAGATTCTACCACAAATTTCATCACAAAACTCAGGTGTAGACAGTGTAACAGACAAAGACAGATAGCCCAAGATCTCTCAATCCATTTAAATCTGTACATCTATCAATTATGAGCACCAAATGTTAATTAGCCATTAGGTAAACATTAGTAGTCACACGTATTATTTTTTAAATAATGTGGAAAATACAAACTATACACCTATAAAAATTACAAGGCAAAGGAATTCTGTAAATTTTTCAAAATCTTTAAGGTAGGAAGATGCAAAAGGCTTTCAAAGAGGTGGTTCTCAGATAACTTTGAAGATGTAATTTGTTTCCCCTAAGTCTCAGTCATTTGAGATTCCCTACCACAAATACAAAGATGTCATCAAAGATCTGGAAGATTCTAATTTGTACCATGAACTTAATAATTTTATATTGAGAGTGATATTTACTTATGTATACATTCTGACTTCTTTTACAGCAAAAGTTTAAATTATTTACCATCCAAATCCTCCCACTGTATTAGCATTACACATGAACTAAGTTCAAATTAACATCAAAATTACATGAAGCTTAAAAACATCCAGACTGAGATGACAAAGTTCCCCATTACTACCTATCCACAGCTTGAAAAGTACCTACTGCTTTCTGCTATAGAAGAACAAGCCACTCATTAATGTACAGTTCCCCTTCTTAATTTACCTACAAAGACTTCTAAAATATATTTGTACAGTCTTCTGTTAATCAAGCCACCTCACAGGAAACTTTTAACATTTCCTTGACTTCAAGTCATAATGTTGGGCAAGGTGAGTAGAGTCCTTTCTCAACATGCCACCCATTTGTCACACCTGGACACCCCTCAGCTTTTGTGCCACAGCCTCTCCTATGTTTAGCTGTGCCAACAGAAGGTGCTACTGTCCCCACTGCAAAACCAAAGGAACAATAAATTCACTTCAGGCAAAATTAGCTGGGTTAGCACAAATCACCCATTTAAATTGGCTAAGCTTTTCTGGCTGACTGCTCCACAGCCAGTGTGGGAGCTCTGCTGGGCTCTAGTGAGGCCATAATTACCACCAAAGGGGCAATAGCAACCTGCTTGGGGGAGATGAAGGTTTCCAGTGGCATGGATTTTAGCCAAGCCAGCATCTGTCTACAACCTCCAGCATGTGATTTTTAATCAAAGTAGTGATACTAGCACAGGCAGTTGCAAGAGGGCATTTACAGTGACAGAAGTGCTTACATCTGCTCTCCACGCACCACGGATAGATGTTCTCTCTGAACAACTTGGCCAGTTAAAGACATTCAGCCCCTGGGTATTCTACCACCTTTCTGAAAGAGGTTACTGACCTTAGAGTTCTGCTGCTCTTTCATCTCCTTCATGCAAAACATTTTCCAGGTAGCTTAAATCACTTTTAATAGCCTTTTAAACTTAAGTAACTTGGCCTAAAGCAAATGAGAGCATTTACAGGATCCATTTGCTGGCAAAGTTGAAGGGAGGAAATGACTTCTGGCAAAGTACTGGGCAGTACTTGGAAAAGAGGGAGAAAGGTTGAAAGCACAGGTGTGCAAATAAAGCCTCCAGCCAGCACAGCTGGATTCAGAAGATGACAGCTGCTTATAACCTCTTCTTGTACTTTTGTATAACTGCATTTGAAGACATATGTGTGAAAGCAAAGTGCTAGAGCTTATAAACTCAGGAGGTGGAGGGGAACTGCCCCTGGTGCAGCAGCTATCACAACAAGGTCTTACTTTAGCCATCACTTTTTCTGCTGTACTTCAATACACATCAAGAAGCCTAATAAATTATATCTTATTTAAGGAACTCGAATTCACAGTTAGCGAATTGTCCATTTCACTCTTGACAAACACAGAGTGAATGTGCTTAAAATGTGAAAGCTAACCAGTGAACAGCATTTAACTTACAACTCAAAACACATATAAAACCCCATCTAAGTCTTCCATTTCATCAGTATAATTTTGGAAGTGATCGCTAACTCATTCAAAGAAGTCTTCGCATCCCATTTCTGAAGTGTTAGCTCACGCTATAGAGCAGTAATGGTATTTTGCAGCTGAACAGTGCTATTCTTTAAAATCTCTGGATGTATTGTAACTGTTCTTGAAATAAAACTCTGGTCAATAGTTAAGTAGGTAAGAAGCATCTCAACTTGATTTCTTCTCTCAGGAACATAAAAATCTGGCCTACATTGTACAAACATCTGTTAGCAACTCTGGAATCAGAGCTCGTTTTCTGACTGCCAGGCACTGGCTTCACAAACTACAGTCATTTGCTGTGCTTCAGGACCAACATCCAGCATGCCTTCTTATTATCAGTAAAGCAAGGTTTATGGGTAGAGGCAGTATCTTTCACTGCCCCAGTAATACAGCTGGGATGGGGAAGAGGGGAGGAGAGCAAAAAATTGAGCTGACAAGGTTCCAGGTATGCTTCTGAGATCACCTGGTTTGCTTTTAAGTATACTCTGAAACTCTGGTTCCCACTGAGCAGAAAAGGTAGTGTTAGTAATGGGAAGGAGTTTGTCTCCAATGGGAAAGAAAGCAGTGAAACAAGGGGAAAAAACTCCGAGATTATAGCATTCCATGAAATCAATAGCTCTATTCAGTCTATGGTTTTATTGTCCCAGGCTCAATGCTTTGGAAAGCATTCCGTAGCTCTTCCTGGAGGATTAGGACTGAGAGGGTCAGAGACTGTGTGGGTACTTTGAGAAATGTTAACCCACTGGTGTTTCCATCCTTCATCAGCTGTCAGGGCTGCTTAGTCACCCCTGGGTGTCCCAAGGGGTTCAGAGCACTGCCAAAATGCACCGAATTCCAGAAGAAAGCCAGGAATTTGATGATCCTGTTACAAGGGATATGCACTAGACCCACATGGAGCTGCGCTAGCACATACCAATTACCTTGTATTTCAGACAGTAAATTATTAACTTGTATGCCTAAATGCAGAGCACCTGTTCTTGGTTTGCACTTAGCCTCAAAATTTCCTGCTTCCATTGCAGGCCTGGAAGAGCAGTCCCAATGCCCAAAAGTTTGTTCCCCCTTCCCAGCTACAGTAGAAGATGTACTGGCTCCAGACAAAAACTTCATTCAATTATCTCTTCAGATCACCTCACCAGCGCAGTACTACCCATACTGCTAGCAAGAGAATCAATTTCCATGTATATGTAAAGGGATGGCTTCTGGCAAAGGTTTATATAATTGTACATAATGTGAAGTTCAGTCACAACATCAAAAGGAAAATTATTTTTCCTTTCATGAGATCTGGGATTTTACTGTTTGTTCACTCATTTTTTTCTGGAAACAGCCTTGATCATGAACACACAGTATATACAATCCTATGTTTTTTAACAAAAACTCACAAACCAAATCAGGAAAGGAAATGAACCATAAAGGGGGGGCAGCAGGATAGTATCTAACATTTCTGCAAACAATCCATTTGCCACTTTCATGGTCTTGGGTTAATTAATATTCTATAAAGGTCTTCCAAAAGCTGAATACCTCTCAAGTTCTGAATTCATGGGGCTGACCTTAGACTTTCTCAGAATGATTTTTAATGCAGTCTGTTATCAGCAAAACCCGTTTAAACACATGCCCCATCTGCCAGTACCCCATTTGCAAAAGAGCTTCTTATACTTGCAGACAGTAAAGCTTCTGCCTGCTTCCCTCTCTCTTCTAAATACCAGCTGTATGGTAATGAGCACAAACAGCTGAAAAATACTGCACAGTAACAAAGCTGGTACGAAGCGGGCAGAACAACGCATCCACTCAATGAAGCAGTTGTAGCATGAATTTAGCAGATTAGCTATTGAACAGGGGTGGGGGGAGGCTTGGAAAAAATGTAAAGGGTCTGCACAGATAGCAAGAAAATGAAAAGAGACCAAAGGGGCACGGGCTACCAAAGAAAAGACCAAATTCTAAAGTACTTTTGTTGGAACTGCATGAACCAATTCTTCAAATTTTCTAAGGCTTACTCCCCCTGTACTAATGATATGCCAAATGCTATTCTGATCAATTGCAAGTTCAGTTAGGTTTTAAAGGAGGCAACTTGTTAATGAAAGTTTTCTATTCATTAACAAATCTCTTTATCGGCTGGGGTCAGGGGAAGTCCTTAAGAACAGGAACACGCTCTCCTACTTCAGTCTCTGGTACTTTCAGCATGTGTGACCAACAAGCACCATATTATCTATTAACTTTTTGCATAATAGCCCTCTCAGCCTATCCATTTTTATAAAGACATTTTTTAAAATGCTGACAACATTCACGCTACCCTCCAGACACTAACAAGCTTTTTAAACAGTAAGCATAAAAGACACTTGCTTTTAAGAAAAATTGTGCACAACTGCATACAAAGCATGCAGTTGAGTATTTGTTTATGCAAGTAGTTAATTAGATATACACTATTTGCATAAAGTCTAAAAATAGCACATGCACTTTTGCACTTGAAATTACACGCATCTGTGTAATGGCAGATGTGAAAGATGCATGCAGTTTGGATACATAAAACTGATGTGAAAACACTGCACTTTTTTTCTTGTTCACAATTTCCCAATAGCTTCTAGAGTATTACTGTTGCTTCTGAAGAATTGGAGCCTAACACTTTCGAAGAAAAACATGGGAAAAGATGGTGTATTGACACTGCCCAAACAAGTGCTCTGTCAAAAACTTGATACATAGGGTTTGGGGGTTTTTAATTCCTAATATAAAAGCCTTACTGTTACAATCCCTCAGCATTCTAAGATTTGTCTTTGTGACAAGGAAGGCTAGTAAGATGTTTTTCAAAAATTCACCTACTAAGACATACTGCAATAAAAACACTATGTTTTTTTCTAAAAGTAGTGAAGAGTGAAACCTCCTGTCTGGGGCGAAAAAATTTATTTACGTCTAAGGTCATCATAATGCAGCTCCTAAGAAATCAAACAACCTTTTAACCTTTATATATCCTATTTAGAGAGTTAAACAGAACACACATTAAAAAATCATCTGTGTTGCTGGCTTTTCTCTGGTGATCATAGAATGCAAAAAAAACCAAAAAAGAGAAAGCTATTTTCGCAAGGAATGAAAGAGTTTGTCATGCAGCTGTACAGTGGCATTCACAAACGATATTTTTATTGCTTATGTCTATCATAACCATGTAATAAACAGAAGACAAAAAATCACTTTTGAAGTTCACTGGAAGTCTCCACCTAATTTCAGATTTTAATGTAAGTAAAATCTATTGAATTTAAGTTAAAGAACATGTACTTTGATCTTTCCTGGAGAATTCTAGCACACATTATAAATATTTTTCATATTTTAAGCACCTTAAGAAATTAATAAAGAGTTTATCAAAGACAAAACAGGTAACAGACCTATTCAACATACTGAGATGCATTAAATATTAGCTAATGATTAAGTAATCATAAACTACTTAATGTTTAAGAAAGTGTTAATATTCAGTCTACATACTTATTACTAGTCATTAAAATTATCAGTGGTTCCCATAATTTTCTGTACTTAAAACTTACCACAATTATCACTTAGTTCTTATTTTTATTCTGTTCTCTGAATTACTGAATATGCATCAGGATGAACACTGTTTGCTTAAAAACACTAAGTAACTTAAAGTGGTTTATTATGAGAGGAGGTGTAACACTTGAATCGATGGAAAAATTCTCTGCCAAAATTACTTTGATTAATTCCATGAACATTTATTTATCCAGCTCATCAGCACTCCAGGAGGAAGGAATATGATACTACAGAAGTGCTCTATCTAGATGCTATTTGCTATGCTACTAACCCAATATGCCTTGTAATCTTCAAAGGAGCCTGAGGTGCTCAGTATCATTATTTAGCTTTTCAGACTATGGTCCTGGGTTGCTAAAGCAGCATCAATGAACAAGGAAAGGCCCACTTATTCTGGAAGATTTAAACTTCAGCAGTGCAAGATTTTTTGCATGTTCCATATGAAATCCTCTAAAATTCAGTATTTTATAACTTAGAAACAAAAATAAACATTTATATAAACAAAACCAAAGTTGTCTGTGAAAAAACCCACAATGCAACATAAAATATTCAAAAATAAGCAAGAAAGAGCTTGTCATTGAGACTGGCAGAGCTACACTCATTCATTTCTAAAGTTTTAACCTCAAAGCATTCATTATTTTAGCATTTGGACAGAACACTAACTACAGCAACTAGAACACTGTCATAAGAAAGACAGGAGTGAATGGTGGTTCTGTTGAGAAACCTGTGACATAAGAAATAATCACAGAGAGGTTTGAGTTGGACAGAACCTGAAAGATCATCTAGCTCCAACCCATCCTGCCATAGGCATGAATGCCATCCATTAGATCAGATTGCTCAAAGCCCTGTCCACCTGGCCTTGAACACTTCCTGGGATAGGGCATTCACAACTCCTCTGGACAACTTAATCCGGTGTCCCACCACTGTCACAGTGAAGAACTGAATTTCTTCTTTATATCTTTCCTTCCTGATATCTGAGGTTTATATCTATACTCATTATTTCAGAGCATACATCCCAAGATGATGACCCTTCTGTTTGCAATGGTGGTTTCAAGAGATATTGACAGAATGCCTCCTTTGGATACTAACTTATTCTACTTGAGAAAAATATATTAGGCATCTCCGGTAGTTAGTTTTGCAGGGTCTCATATAATAATTCAATAGCAATTCACACAGAATGGTTGCCATTAACAGGGAAAAAGTACTTCAAATGTACTTTAATACTCAAAGTGAAATAAACCAACCAACTAAAAAAAGGATACCGTTTTGTATTTCAAGCCTGGCTGTACTTTGCCAGCACTTGTCCATAATCTTCACGTGCTTTTAGCACATGAAAACCTTTAAACACTAACAGTCTTGAAAAAGTACTGAATAATATTTATATTCATGAGTGTAAACAGTATCAAGGAGAAAACAGTGGGTAATTTTAAACAAGAATGACCTTAACTGTACTGATATTTCTAGAATACTTCTTTAACTTAGAAGAATTGTCATACTTTCTTACAAGTAATGCACATATATACAACAGATAAAATAATCACATTTTAAACCCTGATCTTCCACAACAGATTGAAAAGATGAAAACAGAGGAAGATTTATCAACAGCACTACACTGCCCCTTCATGTCCACTACAGAAACAACACCACAAGTTGCATGATGTAAGAAAAAAAAAATCACTGAAAATTAACATGGTTATTATGTTAAACTGCAAATTTCTTAAATTTTTCTATTGGACAGCCCCTTGCTCCCCCAATAAAACACACATACAGTGGAAGAGAATCAGAATAAAATCAAACTTACTTTAGCGGGAAAACCATCTTTTTTACCTTGATATGCATAGTTAAGACTTTTCTTTTTAAAAAAAAGGTATAAATTTTCCACCTTGATTACACAGCATATTAGAATTTATGAACAAAACCAATCCAGATAGCATTCCTCTGGAAAGAAAAAAAAAACTAAACCAGATATACTTAACCATAACATGAAGTCTTAAGAACAGAACAATAAAGCTATGATCAGAATCAACTCTTAATGGCATGAGAAATCAGTTATAAGTATTTAAGCTATTTCATACATCTTATAAATTCCCTCAACTTTTTAAATAAGTTTTTCCCCTGTTTCTTTTAATATTCACTTTATATTTTGCTTGTCATTTAATGCTGAATGTGTTGTTCTCATATATGTATGGTTTTTATTTCTGGTAGCATCAAGTAGAATGTCAGTCAGAAACTTTTGATTGAATAAAAAAAGGCACAGCTCTCAGTGTAACATTAGCACATGCATCAGGCAGACAAGTCCACTGTATATATGTCAGGAATAATGTTTTCCAAAGAGTAATCCAGTAGTTTCTTGATTTATCACTGCTTTGTTGGACTTAACGTTCTCATAAAGATTATACTTTGAGAACTTAAAAATAATCAGTATATATTTAGACCTTGTGGCCAAGATATGAATGTAGAGTCATGGATCATTTCTAAAAGTCTTGGTAGGATGATTATATGTTTTCTGGGAAAAGATAACTAGAAAATTGCACAGAGAATGAGACAGCAGCTCATCTTCATTTGGTTTGCAAGTAGACACCTAATAACTATAAAAACACAGTATTTCACAAGTACATGGCACATCCACACAACTTGAAAACCTTTACTATGGTGAAAGTGGGGAAGATGAACTTTATTCATAAATAATTCAATTTTCTAATGCATAAACTCTCATTCCATGCCCACCCTCCCCCCTTTCTTCCTCTCTCTTCATTACTAATGATATCAGCTTTGGATAACCTTCATGTTGGTTTAATCTCTGACTCTTTCCAAAAGTATGAACTTAAATCAAAAACAAAAGCAAGAAATGTATTATAATTTATTTTCTTGTGTAAATATATATTATCTACTTCTTCAGGGCAGCAGAACTATTCACTTTCAAAGCAAATACTAATCTTGAGAAATCAAGGTGCACTACTCTAATCTTCATACTCTTCTTGAACCACATAAAAGACAAGAAGATGCTGTGATTCTATTCTGAATTAAGAAATAACAGAAGGTATTACTTTTCTGTATGTTCTACAGACATAGGGCAAGACAGAAGTGTAAGAAGTATTTTTTATTTCAATAGTTGTAGCTTGCTCACACTTGAAAACATTAATCAAAAAATAATAGGAGCAATATAAATAATCTTATGACATTAATAAACAAATTTCTTAGGTGGTGTGTAGGACTGTATGTTATAGTTCACATTTCCATCCAGATCTGCTAGAGTAAGTGTTCTGGTTTCAGCTGGGATAGAGCTCATTTTCCTCCTAGTAGCTGGTCAGTGCTGTGTTTTGGATTTACTATCAGAATAGTGTGGATAAACACACTGATGATTTAGTTGTTGCTCAGTAGTGCTTACTCTCTAAGTCAAGGACTTTTCACTTTCCCATGCCCTGCCAGTGAGAAGGTGGACAAGCTGGGGAGGGAGCACAGCCAGGACATCTGACCTGAACCGGCCAAAGGCATATTCCATACCACAGAGAGTCATGCCAGTTTATAAACTGGAAAGAGTTGGTTGGGAGCTGCTGAGGGATGGGCTGGGCATCAGTCAGTGGGTGGTGAGCAACTGTATTGTGCATCACTTGTCTTTCTTGGCTTTTATGTCTTTTTATTGTCTCCCTTTTTATTACTATTATATTTTATTTCATTTTAATTACTAAATTGCTCTTACTTCAACCCACAGACATTACTTTTCTTTTTTTTTTTCTAGTTCTCCTGTGTGGTACTTAGTCACTGGCTGGGGTTAAACCACAGATCTTTTGCTATTCTAGGATAAGGTACATTACTTTTTCACATTAATAGGAAAAATCACGTATTTCTTACTATTTGTTAAGATAAACTACCTAACACATTTTCCTCTCCAGCAATTCATGGATGACTTTTCTACAAAAAATTCATAAAATATAGAAATAAATGACAGAAATTAAGTTCTAGTTCTTTTCTGTTCAGTATTAGTATTCAGTATTTTAGTATTAGAAAAGGGAGAAATTAAGGTTTTTTCCTTAAGCAACTGGTCTTTGTAGAAAAAAATTACTACAGAAACTTGGGGATTTCCCCAGCATTTTAGACACGCTATAGTTCACAAGAAAATCACAAAGGTCTCTCTGGGTCAGGTATAAAATCCCATCTAGCTTAGCTGAGTCGTATTTTCTCATGGACTAAACCCCTGTCTACCAGACTATTCAAGTTGCACACAAGTACAACCTTTTCAAGGAAGAAGAGGAAAAATTAAGTTGGCTTTTGAACAGTTATGAAAAAGGGTGCCAAATATTTCTCTGAATTATGTGTTCTGGAAATTTATGCATTGAGAGACTTCCAACTTCAGTGCAACTCACATGCTCCACAATAATGGTAAAAAGGATGCTTAAAGACGACTTTCCTGTTTTTTCAACTTAGAGCATCCCCCACCAGATTTTACTACATTATTACTACTGTGGCTTCATGTGTTTACACATACACTATGCATTTAAGAATGCAACTTTACAAGGACTTCTTACACAGCTTCTTAACCAAGGTCAGGGTAAGGCATCCCCTCAATAAAAAGTGTTCCAATGAAAGTTCTAATAAAATAATACTATAAATAATGGCATGTTAGGTATAGCAAAAAAACGCCCAACATTTTCCCACAGCCATAATCTCCAAAGGATTCTCTACTAACAACAGGAAAACAAAATTCAAGCTTTCTCTTCTGACTACTTGCAAGTAGAAACAAGGGGACTTAAAAGAGAAGATAGTTGTTTCATAATAAATCTTGAAAAATAGTTATTGCAGTTAATGACAACATCTGGGCCATTGTGTATATTTTATTTTCTCCTCTGCCTAATCATGCAACTTTTTTACATAAAAATGTCAATCATCATACTATCTTTCCTTAAAACAGATTCTGAGCTATGAAGTAAAGCTGGAACTCAAAGGAGCCACCATAACCTCTTCAGGGGTTTCTCCTCTGTAAAAGAGGTTGTAACAAACAACTTCAGTATCGGGTTAATTGAAAGGTTTTTGATTAAGAACGAGGGTTGTATTTCTATCCCACTGATGGCACCTAGAGGTCAGATCTCTGTAACTGCAAATAACCCATCTATGACTCTGCAAGTAAGGCACAAAACAAGATTAAAAAAAGTGTTGTCTGTCCAACACTTGGTGTCAGGTCTTCTTTTTAAGAAATGAATGGATTCTCAAACAAGTAATGATATATTCTTTCTCAAGAATATATTCTTGTTTGAGAGACTTCACTGTATAATCTACAGTGTCACTGTTAAAAATGATATAAAGTTCTTGTGAACTGGGAATGCCACCCTGGGAGTACTAAAAAAATACTTCAATACCTTCTACCACTACAAAGGTATTCTATTTTGCTGACATGTGTATACAGAAATAGCCACATTTTTAGCAGTACAGCTCTGGCTGCTTGGTACTATAGCAACTCATTTTTCTGTTCTGCCTTTTGTGCATCTCACTTTCTGTGCATCTCATGTCATTTGTAGCCAACAAAGCAATGCTGTAACTATGACACAAGCCTGGTACTGGTGTGGCACTGCCTTGCTTTCTCCACCCTGTGATAACTATAATACTACTAAACAGCCTCTGAAATTTGAAGCATCTACCAGAGAATCAGAAAATGCCATTTCCTTCAAGCAAGCATTGTAAAGAAACTAAATCACTGCATTAAGACCACAGAAGTGCAGCTCAAGTTGCATCTGTAGAAGCTGAATCTCTGAAATTTTTATTTAGAGTAATCTATCAAATGCTCCTGACCACTTCCAATTTTACTTTCAGGTGAGAATCTGATTTAGGAACTTTTGTATTTTTATGAAAATAGACATGGTTGTAAATTGGAGCACAAACATTCTCATCAATAAATGAGACATTTAAAGTATAAAACACATTTTACACTTTAAATGTAGTGGTGATTTCTTATCTGCATTTGTCTTCATGCTAGTCTGAACATCCCAAGAGTCTTGTTCTTGAAACACTGATTTATCTCAAAGACTTCCAATGTTTAACTTGCTGCAACCAGACATGTGGCCAGCATTCAACACAAGTATTTTTTCCATTTTAGTTTAACAGAAAGAAACCACTCCTGCATTTCCAGGTCAAGCAAGGAAAGACAGGGGTTCTTAACAGCAGCTGTTTCCAAGTTTGGAGACTATGACAGCAGCCATCCATAAGGTGAAAGGAAGGACATAAGGCAAGATTACCTTAGTTTTCAGATTTGTTTATAAAGCTACTGCTCACAACTATACCTTGGTTCTTGTCTCTCTTCTTGTGTATACAGAACAGATACTACATACTGAAGATAAGCTGGAGAATTTTTTATTTGATTAATATTTTCAAGACATGAGGGGCAAAGAACTGAAGAAGGAAAAGCAAGCTTCCTTACTTATAATACGTTAGAAGACAATATGCAAGGTTTTTCCCATTTAATATTTTTTCTTACCAAAAAATGAGCTCTTGTTTATACAGAAAAAAATCTGATAAAAGTTAAAACATAGTATAAATGGAAAGAAAAATTTTAAAATAAGAATTTAATGGTTTGTTCTGCTGGATAATAGTAACAAATTCGACAATTTGTCTATTTGTGAAAACTCTTAATGAAGGCACACCTAAAACAGGCCAGATAAAACCCTTGTGTTTGATATGGTTTTTATATGTCTGTGATTGATACACATAATCAAGGGCAGAGCCTTACAAAGCAGCACTGCTGCTACTTATTGGCAAGAAGCTAGAAGGAAATCTTAAAACTCTCCCTGAAAGCAGAGCATCTGTATCTGTGTATGTATTCTGAGGACTGTTATTAAGTAGTATTAGATAACGAGATGCTATGACTTCCCAGTTCTGAATGGAAGAAAAAATTGCCTGCTAGCTATAATATTGTATGCTACAGAATGAAAATTATATATTGTATTTTAAAAATAGACCATGAAGTTCACAAGCACTGTCAAAGGAATTCAAAAGTTCAGAAAGGTTTTTAGCATATTTATAAGTAGCAACTGACATTCTTTTAGAAATACAAAGATGGTTGCATATATTAGGTTTTTAATAGGGCAACAAATCTTTGTGATCTATGTCATTACATGCTCTGGAATGTCACATCCAATATCTGGCACTTTGATTCTTCAATGACAACATACACTTTTATGTCCTCTCTACTGGAATGCTCTCCTAGTAAGCTAAAAAAGAAAAAAAAAAGGCAATATTTCAAGTTTTCAACAGTTTAGTCCCAAGACTCCAAATTCATTCTCTATATGTTCACATACCATCAAAACATGAGCTATTTCTCGAAACTCTGTAAAGAAGTTAAAACTCCTAGTAAAGAGAGATCAAAAAATAGACAAAGAAAAAAGAGTGTGCCCCACGTTGCCTCACAGCAAGGAATTTCTGGCATGAAAATGCACAAATAGGTGTCCTGACTTCATGGTTCTGAAGGTTAAGTAAAAAAGAAGAACAACACTAAGATGCAGGCAATCTGAAATTAAAATTGAAGTGGAAAATAGTTTAAATGACATTAAAAACTACTACTTACTATACTTCTTTATTTTTCAGTAATTGCATTATGTTTCACCCCACTAAGGTTTAATTTGTGTCAACGTAAGTACCTTTGCAAAAAGGATTCTATTTACCTTCTTCAAATACATTAATATACAAATACAAATACCTTATGCATACAGTTATTAAACTATGTTAAAAAAAATTAGACATTTTGGTGTTTATCTCATGAAGATTAGTTACCACTTCATAGAGAAGACCGTTCAATTTAAAGGTTTTTTGCTCACTAACATTGTTCATGCTTAAGTAGTGCAAATTTGAATTACAAATCTTAAAATCACCAAGAAAATACAAGGCCTTAGGGCCAATTATTAAATAACATGTCTCAATTTTTCTCTCAACATACATTCACAAAAGACAGAATATGCTGAGAGCAAATAAACACAGCTGTTTCTTGAAAAATTAGTTTTATTAGACTTGCAGTACCTATTATGACTGGGTAACTATGCATAACCTCAGGGGGCATAAACTGTCTACAGAAGCCCAAAGAATAAGCTGAAAATTTTCAGCAATCATGAATTCATATGGTCTATGTGTCCACTGCAAGGAGCTGCCAATGCTAGCTGTTTCTATAAATTAGGTCCCCCAGTCAGAAAGGCACTCCAAATTTGTTGAGAGAGGTGCAAATTGTGGATTTTAATATTCCTATACTTCAGTGACTAGTGAGAATTTTTACTGTGGGATTCCCTCTGTAGAAGAAAAAGAGAAAAATCAGGGCAGGAGGGTGTGAAGTTTTCCACACCCACTTCTCCTCACTGCCATATTTTCAGGAATTAATTCCCTGAGGATGTCATGGATGTCTTGTAGCATTTACTTTCTCCACACACCAGAAAGAACAGGTCACTTTTGATATAAGCTCCTCCTAAATCAAGAAAAGTACAGCTGGATCTGGTAAACATGGCCATAAACAGACAAATATGCAGTATCTCTGGACATTTAAAACATTCACTTGGTGCTCAAATTAAAATGGGCCACTTCTTCAGAATAGGAAACAATTTCCTCTTCACCCACTCAGAAGTTTGGATGCCTTCCCAGAAATCTCAAGACTGGCACAGGGCTTAGTACTGTGCCTGCAAGACAGCTGCATCTGGATACAACCCTTCATGAGAATGCACAAGACAAACCAAGGAAGACAGGTTGAACAGATGTAATGAACTGAGGTGGTGCCAGCAAGTGATCCGTGTTAACCAGATGCTCCAAAGAAATTTCGCTCAGTAAGGCAGTGCAATATGCAGGCCATTTGGAAAGCTACTTGAGTTATGCCAACAGATCTCATGGAAACCCACGATCGCTCACACAGCTTGAGACCAAGCAGTTCAAGCTGCCTCCTCTTCTTCTGTGAGGAAACAGCAACAACCCACTGAAGTTTTCCCCCATGATGACCAGCTCTTTTTGCAACAAGAAAACAGAAGCAAAGAAGAAACTAAAGGAAATTTACAGCAAACTAATCTGACAACTAAAGGGAATAATTCCAACAAAATTATAACAAACATTCTCTAACCCATTGGAGGGGGGTATGGTGCGTGTCTTAAAAAAGTCAAGAAACAAACCCCCAAAATGAATCTACTTTTGCAATTTTAAACTAATATTACATACTAATTAGGCACTGAGCAAAATAGCTGCTATTATTCTAACCCGTTTTCTTTCTGAAGTGAAGAAGTACTGCTATGTATGTATGTCCTTAATAAATCTGGATATTAATTGCAATTAGTGTCAAATTTTTACAGTGAAAAGTGACCTCAACACACAATTATATTTCAAACATGAACAGAAAACTAAAAATTTCTATCAGAAGCAATTTTATACCATTAGACAAATCTCATTCAGAAATAGCAGTGACAGCATAGATCCTGTCATAGGTTAAAGGAATGATATAGCCTCATTTCTGTAATTTGTATGATTAGTTTTTTGCCATGTTCATTGTCTGTTAGATAATCTTACCTATTTCTTGCATCAGTATGAATGGAAACTGCAAGTAAGTGTCAAGCATACATGTCTAATACATGAAATTAACACAAGCTTATTATTGTTTGAAACAAAAAAATTCCTCCTAAAAAAAAAGGTAAAGCATCTATTCTGAATGCTATTCAAAAGAAGAGAATTGGTACCAGCTATGAGTTTATTATCTGCCTGGAGAGAATAAAGCGAGGGTAAGAACTAGAAATTGATTGACATGTAATATTTTAATACTGAATTTATTATATTTAAACCTAAACACATGTATTTTAAAAATTAATTAATAAGAGCTGTAGTTGTTGTACTTTTTTTTTTTAGCTTGATGGCTTATCTGGTGGTATTAGGAAATATTAAAATAGCCAGCTACGGATAATTTCTTGTTTCACTAAAGGGAGTGTGTGGGCAGAAAGGAATTCCCAGGACTGTTTGCAAGATAAGAGGAGAGGGAACGGATAGGAACATTGTGGGTGTAAAAAGGCAGGAAAGAAAAGACAGATGCTTTAGAAAAGCTGTGTGGACAGAATAGGCACTAGACAGTAAAGGACCTATTCGACAGCTTGTTATCTAGACAGGATTTGGAGAAAGGGAGGCAAAAGAAGAGAAGATTGAGAGGCCATGGAGAAATTTATGGCAAGAACTCAGTCTGAAATTTCACTGACAATGAACCACAGGAGAAATGCAAGATGGAATGTAGCAGTGCTACAAATATGTTAAAATTGCAAGCATTCTTGCCAGCTGCTGCTGTTATCATGAGAAGTAATCTTGTGTTAGGGTTTATTAATAGCAACATGCTTTGGAAGAGACTGCCATTTGTACGTACAGACACTGCACCATGCAGATTGTCTTGGAGTAACAAAATCTTAACTGCTTAAATATAGTAGTGAGTCTACCCAAACACAGGATAAGTAGGAAAAAATATGGCACTAAAAATATATAAAAAACCCCTTTGTAGCACTTCCTCTGCTGTTCTTTCTGGATTTTCAAAAAGCAAAACACTGTTGGGACAGTATCCTTAGAAAGCAAGTGGTATGGTATCACCTACAGGCTCCTGGCCTATAAGCCAAGTCTTCTGTTTGTAGCAGCTAACAACACATCATGTTTCTATTCCCATTTCATCTTCTGTCTTTCATTTCTACAAGCAGTAAGCACTCTGTGCAGGGACAACTTTGCATACAGTATTTAGGACTTATCATGTTATATATAATAATATATTATTAGAATATGAATAAGAATTTTTGTAAATAAAACTGCTTTTAAAACCTCCGTCTCTCTATATAAATGGGGGCATCTAAATCATGAGGAAAAATTCCACATGATACTATCTAAGATCAGTATGCTGCGACCTTCATTATACACTAGCTAGATTATAAGCTGAAAAATGCAATTTTAGAAACTCCACAGGAAGGTACACATATCTGTTCTTAAATTTGCACGTATTTACATATTACAGATTTCTAAAATAAATTTTCACCCACCTGCATACAAGTTGCCTCCTTTTTTCGCAATTATCAAATAAAATTCTATCTACTATCTTGAATATGCAAAGCAATGTACCACATACAAATTTAGTAATCTGAATCAGAGAGGAGAGAAAGAAGCATGGATTACTAACTACAACACAAAACTTTTGCTATCTTCGTCACATGATTATATTACTGCCTGTAAAACAAAAATATTTCCTTACCTCACAAAGAAGTTTAACACATTAGCATTTACCAAGTCTTATGAGTTCCTCTGATATGACATATAAACTACGTTGGGTTAAGGAAGTACCACCAAACTCAGACAATTCATAAAGGAAGAACATATATAGTAGAAAAACATATTTAGACTTTTAATATAATTTATGTATTTTGATTTAGTCTTCTTCTCTCTTCACTTTATTAATTGGTTTAGGGTCAGCAGAACTTTGGTTGTCTTGCAATATATTAGAATATGATCTACAAAACAAATGAAAAACATCACGCAAATCTTACCATGTTTTGTCTACTACTTCAAAATGTTAGAATAGTAGCAGTTATTCAAAAAATGATTTACTGTATTGCCTTCTTGCACAGGATCAACATTTTCATATGACATACATAACCAGCACTTCTCTTTCACAAGTATATATATTTCCAGTGTATTAAAAATGCAGTGCAGTTTGAAATTATCATCTGATTTTTTAAAAAAATCATTACCCTACCTCATAGATTGTATATTTTAGTGTTAAAATCATGTCCATTTGAGGAGCAAGTAACCAGAGATGTTTTTCTGAAATGTGATCAAACTGCACATGACCACACAAATGATCTGCAAACATCTTAAACCTCATACCAGGAAACCTTGCAATCAAACTGGTCACTCAAAACATTTTTTAAGGAACACAACAAACCAAAAGTACAGGCTTCCTTATCTAAAAAAAAAGGAAAGGGAAAAGTCATGTCAACTCCAGTGCTGTTTTCTTGCCTTTTTAAACAACTGAGTAACAATATAAAATACCTGAACAGAATTTAGAAGATACTGCTCTTGCCCCTTTGCAAAACTATATTTTCATACAATATTATCATGAAACAAAGATAAATAAGTGTTCCAGAAAAGAGGTTCACTTTTAACAGAGGATGAATATTAAATGAGAAGCTGTAGGAAGAAAGCAGAACTAGCAGTCCAAAACTAGGTGAAAGGAGAGGGAGACTAGAGCAGACCAGGGACTCTGAGTTTGGAAGAAAAATTCGAGCTGAGCAGTACATCTAAGAATGCGATGGGAGTGGAGCTATTTAAACCAGCAAAGTCATCATTCCCTGACAGTGACAGTTCATCATATAAGGAATGACAATGAATTGGTTGTGATAAGTGGCATTGATCCAAGAGTAAGATGCTAAGGCTACAGCCCTGCTTATGGGTTATCTGGGTGTCGTTCTAGTTCAGTTTGACTTCCACTCAAAATCTGGGCAATACCAGAACAAAGATCACCAGTTAAAGTTATTTCGCCCTCTTTGTGTTTCTGTACTAAGGATAGTAATGACACAGCAATGCAGTATTTTCCTCTCAAAGGAGTCTTTCCCTATACATGAAAAAGATCTGCTCAGGAATTTAAAATTACTTCATTTGTTGTAGAAGGAAAAAAAGTGTTTACTTAGTGATACAAGAGACTGCAAAAAGAAAAAAGGGAGATTCATGGTTAAAGTAATTAGATTTCAAAGCAATACATTAAGTATTTAATTACACATTTCATGAGTTCCCCTCCGGCATGATCAATCAGCAAAGAGGCAGCTGGGTCAGTTTATGGCATCACTGTTGTCTCCCATTCCCTCGTTTCTTCTGCTGGATGCTATAACCTCCACAGTTTCAGACAACAGAACAGACAGACTTTATGCAGGTGAAGACCTTTCACAAAGTCAATCCAGCATGTTTAAATAGCTCAAAGTGCATGACAATAAAGGCTTCTAAAGACATCTAAACAACTGGGCACAAAGGAGCAAAATAGCCCAGGCAGCCTTCCTTCTGAGCCTCCTGAAGGCAGAATCCTCATAACACGCTTTTAGCATCTGCACTCGGGCATTGGTCTGTAAGAGACATCACTGCATGAGGAATCGAAGTTCTAAATGCATTAAACCACAAAGAAAAACATTTTAGCTAGAGTTAAATATAAATGAGTTTCCGATTGCTGCTTTTATCTTGCCCAGAAATAGGTAGAACAATTTAAATAACAATGTTTCTCAAAGTGTCAGTATGGTTACAGAGGATCACTCAGTATTCAGAAAAGCCGTCTTTGGGAGTGCTGACATGTCTGGCAGTAGAGGTTTGAGAAAAACCATCCAAAACCAAAACATAAAAACCCCAAACCAAACATAATAACAAAAACAAAACCCCAATCAAGTTGTCAGACATTGTTCAATTATTTTTGACCCTGTACAGTAGGCTGGACTAGATATGCACAGTTTAACTTTCAATTTTTATTTTTTTCTAGGTGACACGGGGAACAGCTGTTTGAGCAGCAAACTGAGTGCTCCCTCCTACAAATGGCTATCTTAAGCCCAGAGCTTCTGTAACACCCCAGAGAAGAGGAGGGGTAAAGATACTTCTGCCTGTATCTAGTTCTACAGAGCCATAAACACACTGGCTATATCTGACTGTATCCACAGCTTAAAAGATGGATTTTTGGTATGCCTTGGCAGACCTCTTGTAAGCACAGCCTGGGACACCACAGGGCACTTCAGCTGAGCCAGGCTGAACCACCCCACCTTGAGTTAACCAGAAAATTGAGGATCTGTCCACCTCTTTTTTCTGCTTCTGCAATTCCTATATTATTCCCTCTCAAGTACAGTAAAGAGTCAATTGGTTTGCAAGCAAAATGAGAGAGTTGCAGAAAGAAGGAGAAAAAAGGGCGAAGAAGATAATTTTTAGACTTCCTCTGTTCCATATTGAGAAAATAAGTAACATTGCTTTTCTTCAAGGCTACACAGGCTTCACACAGGAAAAACTTTCACTCTCCTTGAGAGAGAAAATGAAAGGCATGGGAAAAACAGATTCAGAGCGGAGATACTGCATATAAGTAAAAAACAAACAAAAAAAAAGAAGAGGAAATAGTTCATTATTCAAGACTGTTTATCTTCTAAATGACATAACCCTCTAGGCAGTGTTACAGAAGACAGCCTTGCTCATTTCCGTAACTTTTTAGTATTCCTTTCTTTCCATTCAAAACCATCTGCCTTTTCAGTAAACTTCCTTCTGCTGAACTTCTCAAGTACTTCTGTTTCATTCCAAAGATCTTCCAAAATTGAAGCAAGAAAATAATAAAATAAAATAATAAAAAGCAAGAAAAAAAACCCAAACAACTATAAATTATAAATTTAACAACAAAAAGTAAAACATCTATAGGGCCAGCTTTATTGTGAATATTTTCAAATCCAGAGCAATGGACACACTCCTTTATGAGAAATAAGCATAGGGACAAGAACAAACTTCCTTTCCTATTAAACATCCGCTGATCAGTCCATGATCTGTACTTCTCTGACAATTTTTCTAACACAAAAAACGGAATTTTAAGTAAAGACTAAAGCAGCTTTGAAAGACAGCCACTCAAAGAGGCATCTTACCACCACTGGCCGTAATCAAGTTCCCTGCCACAAAGCCCAGAACCAAAAAAATTCTCTTGTAGAAGACACAAGCATGTGGGAGTGCTCTGATTTGTTCAGTGACAGACTCTGAAGATCACCTTAAGTTTTAAATTAGAAAATTAAACATATATACATATATATATGTGCACACATGCACATTTTCACACATTTTTTTTCTTTATGTTCTTCTGACAGTCTCTTCTTACCAAATGATGAGAAATTGCAAGAGAAAAGAATCCTTTATTTTTTGTTTAAGGGGAAAATAGTTTAGTGCTTTTCTATATTACTCAGAACTGATGCAAAGTCAGGTGCAATATAGGGAAGCGTAAAATGAGAGGATATATCATTTCAGAGAAAGCTAAGTAGTTTTTTTGTCCATTAAGTAACATCTTACTGTCATCCATGAAATACAGGGCTATACTCAAGCAGGAAACATGATTTGTTCCAGAAAAATTCAGGACTACATTCCCCTGAAAAACTGAATGGACAGGCTTGGCTGAATTGCTGGTGCAAGTATTTACACAGATTTGACTGATAATGAAAAGAGTGTTTTGGTTGTTTTAACACAGAAATTAAGGGATAAAGAAACAAGTCCAAATAAGTCAAGTTGTTCATGCGTAAGTCATATTAGTATTTTAAACAAACTACTAGCATACCAGTCAACCAGGAAAAGGTTGACTGAAAGTCTTGTTCCAAGTGCTCCGTTGTAGTAACAAACCAACTAATTCCATATGTAATGTATAAGAGCAGTGGATGCTCTTATTTGAAAAATACAGGATGGTATATAAATTAATGCTTAAAATGCTTTATCCTATGTTCACTTAACACAAAAATACACCCTATGACGGAAATATTTCAGTAATGAACTACCAAAAGGTGATGAATTGTCAAAATTCGGTTGGATCCATTTTAAGGGTGAAATATACACACATACAGCAAAACTATTGTCACAAAATGGAACAGTATAACAGAATTTTTGGTGTATCTGAGATTACAGGCACTGAAAATGGATACATTTATTACCTTGACTTTTCTAGCTTGGAACACCACAGGGTGCACACTGAAACCCCTGCTTTATACCAGTTCAGTGTTACTTTAAACCACTTGAAATGAAGGAATGCTGCAAGTGAACAAGTCACTCTCACAAATTCTCCAGCTTATTAGCACTTCTTAAAAACATGTATTTAATGTGATGAAATTGTCATCCAGCAGTCTTCAAGAGCAACAAGCAGTGGAATTTTCAGGAAAAAGCCCTGGAAAACTAAAGAGGGAAGAAATCTATTTTTAAAATACAGTTTTTGAAATAGTTAAGAATTATGAGTTCAGAAGGAAAAACACTTCTACTGTTGGCAGTTTAAGAGCAGTCTAAGTGAAAAATCACATAATTAAGAGACCAATTTTTTTGTCAACTGAAAGTATTCACTGTGGCAAACAAAATACGGCACTTGATTTTGGAACATACGTGACATACGTGACTATCTTTTAAGTATGTTCAATGATCAGCTGCAGTTACATCGCACTGAAGAGCTAATGATATCTGATATTTTAAGTGTGTACTAGCTGAAAGGTATTCATTGCTTCTTCATGTTATACTGCAAAATCTACTTCAGTGCCTATACAAGATATGTTAAAGGCTAAAGAGGATCATGGCTATGCCTATATTTGATGATACTGCATCAGTGTTTTCTGTAACAACTTTAAGGAATGCATACGTTTACTGTGTAAGTACAGAACTTCTAGAGCTATACACTAAAGTTATTCTCAGTGCTACACAAAGAATGCTAAGTAATACTATTTTTAACTGGATTCAGATTAGCAGTATTGCAGACAAGTGTTTTAACTACATGAGCAAACTGACAAAATGCATAAGGGCAAACTGTTAAGTCCTGTGACCATTTATAGTGCACTTCTTGATAGAAGCCCAGTATAACTAATGCAGAGGATGCAGAAGCCATGAACTGTCAGCTCTCATAACGGAAGTATTTTTACTCTCAAGGATCACAGTACACATTTTAAAGATGGTTTGTTAGGTCTAATGTACAATTAAGGAGGGGAAGAAACGAGTTCAAACAAGGAGAAGGTCAATAATCTTTAAGTCAGGTCAGTGTTCGAATGGTTCAAATGTACACTTTTCAGAAAAAGTTGACATCAATATAGTACTAAGTCAATAACCTGGAAGCAAATGGTAGCTTGTGTTCTAAAGTACATCAAGCTTAGCTCTGAACATACAGTGCTAAATAATTCAATGCATTACTTATTAAATGAAAAGTAGAATTTTTAAAAACTAAACATTGCATATTGGTGAAGACTTTGTGTCAAAATTCCTATTTTGCGTTATGTTTAATAAAAGGAATAAATCTAGATAACAAAAGTATCGATTCTCTCATTTATTGATATCAAAAATTAGGCTGGGTTTTGGTATGGGTTTTTTCAACATGTGGAAAGGAAAATGGAGAACTTGTATGCGACCTACGCGTATTAGCATGGAGGGAACCCAATATGGTAATCACTAGGACTTACGTGCAGGCTTGGAGTGTTAGAAGGCATGAGACTAAAGGTGGAGCTCTTACCTCTTCCACTATCAGCAGCAATCATACTGAGAATTGTTAGTTTCAGAACACAAGATAAATAGATTGATGATATCTTAGCTGATAAAATATACATTTAAGATGCTTCAAAATTTCCTCATTAGTCCTAATGTTAAAAGAAAAGTAGATGCTGAACAGCTTCTTAAATCCTCCTAGAGCTAAAACATTAAATTGACTGCTTGAACGTGGTGTAGGACAGGACAAACAAGATCATTCTGGTCATTTTGGAACAGAGCAAAATCTGCAGAGAACTGCTTTAGATTTTGGGAGGGTTTTCTTGTATTTGTGAGAAGTTAATGTGTGATCACACTTCTCATTACAGAAAATACACACGTAAGACATCAGCATTAAAGTTCCAACAGTATAACGTATTAATACAGTCACTAAAAAGACTTGTGAAATATAGCTCCGAAACTTATCTTCTACACTGTATACTATGCTTTATCCAAGACAAAGGAAATAAAGCTATCAAAACATATTCCAAATGTTTATTTTCAAGGAAACAGTTCTCAAATAATATAAAAAAAATTAAAGCACATCTATTAAAATATAGGAGATTACTTTATCACTTCCAACATTATGAAATGTTCCTATTCCATGTTCAGCAAACGCATATGTATAATATCTAATTTCAGGAAAAAAATACTTTTCTGAAATGCATATGATCCAATATTAAACAGTCATGTGTGTGTATATATATATATGTGTTCTAATTTTTGCATTGCTGCAGATTGACATTATGTTGCTAGCTTTCAATGCATGCATACCTTTTATATATAAGAAATGTTCCAAGATATACCAAACAACACAGTAGAAAGAAATTAAACTTTCCAATGTGATCTCGTCAAATTTAAATTTTGTCTGTGATTTAACTGAGGTTGCTAAAAAGTAGTATGTTGACACTCAAGGAAAGCCAGTATATTTACAAAAGGTGAGCTAGATTTTAAAACGTGCATCAATAAACAGAAACAGCATTTCTTCAGCAGCAATACAAAACTCATATAATGATTTTTAAGGGCCACTTTATTAATATAGTTCCTGAAGCTGTAGCATAAGACCCGTGATAGTTTGTCAGGCTAGGATTGTCTATATATAAACTATATCGCAACCACCACATAGTAACGTGCTATTTTTATTTTCTGTAACAGCAAAAAATGTTATCTCCATTACTGAGTTATAAAACTATTAAAATTTTATTTCAAGAATTCTTACTAAAAATGCTTAAATATTAATTAGTTTAACATTTCTAAATTCTCTAATTTAGTATCCAGTAAGTCACATATGCCAATACAATTCAGAACTGAGTTCAATGAATTATACTCCAAGCTTCATCACCTAAAAGACTGAATAACAGCAAAATACACATTTATGAAGGCACCTATTTTGTACAGCATTTGTTTTCCCCATATGGTTTACAGCTATAAAAGAATCCCTCACGTGTTCCTTTAAATGAGTAATAGCTAAGACAACATGTACAGTTTCAATTAAAGTAGAAGAATTAATGAAATAATGGCACTTTGAGTGAATAGATAGTGACAGACATAAGTACTTCCTCACGGAATGAATGCACCATGACAAAGCACTGAGCTACAAGTCAAGTGATCAAAATTCAGGTTTTAAAGACTTTTACACTTACCCGCCTACGGCAGAAGGGCAAACCCTGTGCAATGATGCTGATGCTAAATATCTTCATCACGGTTTGGTGTGGTAGAGGTTCTTTGGCACTTTTAAGATCAACAGGAACCAAGCCATGGTTGATGGCAGTTTTCCCAGGTTTGGACATTTTATTGTTCTTACTTTGTCAAGTCTACTAACACTGGAAGAACATTGGTAAAAACTTTGCTCTAAAGTTGCATGATTTTTTTTTTTTAAGTTTCAGACTGGTGAATCAGCTCCCCAAAGCTTGCTGCCTTTGTCTCTCAACCTTCTCCTGCCAAGTGTCCTGACCTGTCTGCTGCTCAGTGAAGTGCAAGCTATCCTAGTATAGACAGGAATTAAACTACCAAGGGGCAGGCAGACTGCTCCTGTCAGTCAAACAGCTGGTGGACCTCCCCTGCAATGTCAGAAAAGCCCTTCTCCAAAAAGGGATCTGCAGATTGAAAACGAAGAAAATCATGACTGCCTGGAGTTTTAATAGCCAGAGCCACTTACACCTGCACTTTAAAGGAAGAATTTTTTTTTATTTTTTTTTTTTATTTTTTTTTGCAAATTGGCATTGCACTTTCAGAAGGGGAAGTCAAGGAGATTGCAACCTTCAGAGAGTGACAGCATTGCTGCACGATCAACTCCACCACTCCACAAGCAGGTTTGTTCTGGAGTGTCACTAAAATCAAATGAAAAACTGACTTGGACTTCGCTGTTTCTCAATTATAGCCTCCACAAACATAATATATTGCTAAGTCCAAAAGTTACAAAAGGAAAGAAAAATGGATCCAAAAAAAAAAAAGAAAAACGGAAAAAAATGAGAGTCCCCTAAAATGGTGGCATTGGCACAAAACTTGTTCATTTAATAAAAGTAGAAGCAAAGCTACTGTTGCACTCCAGCCTGCACTTCCTCCTCTTTCCCTGTGGCTGTGGGGGGAGCATCATCCAGGCAGCTTTGGCTCTAAGGATGCAACGGTACAACAATCTTTCCTCTTCTGGCCATCAGGAGTTTGGGTACCAGTTTCCTCAGGCCTATCCATCACACTGATGTAAAGGAGAAGGACTCTTCCTCCAAAACAACAGCATATCTTGAAGGATGTGGGGAGAGGTCTGCCTGGCCTTACCAACAAACCTGACTGGGGACCATTTTTCAGTAAAAAGGTTGGTACTCCACCAAACAAAGCTGAACAGCAATGTCTATTACTCAGATTTTCCACAATTAGTTTGCTTCCATTTTAAATAATTTCTTGATCAAATTAGCTTTCCTACAATACCTCTAGGTTCCCACAATCCCTTTCTGATGCCTATACTTGGACATGTTTCTTAAAAGCATATTCATATTTTGAAAACCTTTTTGAGCAAAACTAAGTAGAAAGAGACAAAGACCTGTGAAAATGTCTTATGAAATTGCTGATAAGAGATGCAGAAAACCATCAAAGCTCTTGTATGAACTGAGTCAGCACAGTCCAAAACACAGAGAATAAATGACCATTAAGAAATCTTACAAGTCCCTTTATGCACAAACCAGCAAAGATAATTAACTGTATAATTATGTGAGGGCAAAAGAGGGAGTGCAGTAATGCTTTAATGCTTGGAGCACAACAATGTAACTTGACAAAAGACAGCATTAAAATATGACTGTATTAGCATTTCCACTTAGCCCTTTGTTTCCCCCTCAAAAAGCCAAGCTGTAAGCATGTCTCACTTGCATATACAGGGCCCCCCACCAAACATTTGCATGTGGAAAGGTTTAAAAAGAAAAAAAAAAGAAGGAAAAAAATCCCTAGTGTTTCACTGAGAGTATATATACATTACAGTAAGCCTTCACTTACAAGAAAATATTTCTCAGACAAACAAGACAATCCTTATTTCTTTACAGATGTTGCACAGTTGCATACAGAAAAGCTGTGACAATGCTGGGTAGTACAGAATTTTCATGCACAGATGGTTGCGTGTTTTTATTCTCTACCATACAATTCAGATGTTATTCTAAAGCACATTTAGATGTACATTTTCTACTAAAAGACTCTTCACATTTCCTACTTTATACTTCATCTTATAAACTCCAAGAAACAGTTTACCATTACACTGTACTCAATAGCAATAGCATTAGTTTATAGCTTCATTCTGAATTACTTCATATTTTATACAACAAGTACTAGGCTTTCACTTGGCTGAAAAGCTTCAGAATAAGTGTCTTGGAATCTCAGTTTCATTCAAATAAGAAAATTTCACTGAAGTACTCCAAAGAGGGTAAAGAGGAGCCTTTTGTTTCTACTTTGAATAACTAAAGTGAAGAACAGAGCCAAAAGTTCAAAAGAGATCAACTCACATACCCTATGGAAGTATCATTCAAAAAGAAGCAACAGATCAGTTTTCCATTTTGACAAACTGGTCACCATTTCAATAGTTCCAGCAAAGTGTGAAGTTGACCTAAATGTATTTATATAATTTGAGATTTTTATAGTATGTAATACAAGATCAGATACATTATTCTGTACAAAGCAAGCCTTACTTTCTAGTTTAATAAATATTTGGCATTTCATTTAATTGCATATAGAATTGTCTGCATGCATGTGTGCACTAAGAGAAACCGCTGAAATAAACTCAGTTTTAACAGAGTACTTTATTGCGCAATTGCTGAAAGAATTTGACAGCGTAGCAGATCACCAGCTGTTATTAGTTGGTATCAGAGCCTAGCATCTTATTACTTTACAGGCTCAGTTCCCCCCCCTTTTTTTTTAATTATTAGCTCAGAACAAAAGTGCAAAACAGGAACATAACTTGGCCCATTTAGAAATTTACATACAATTGGGGAGCAAACAAGACTGAGGTGTTGCACTCTCCAAGCACTGCTCACCACGCAAGTCTCCAGTAACAGGTTATTCTCACACCTCTGAAAAGACAAAACTTGGGATTGTCAGCCCTTCTTGTGTGGTTTGAGATGAAGTCCCAGTAGTACACTGGTTTTTCTTCAGGAATGTCCAAAATATTCTAGAGTAATTGCACAGGGACACATTGCTAGCTGAAAAAAGCATCAAGTTCACATTCAGTGTAGTCCCCTTTTTACATGGATAAAGCCATGACAAAATATGGCACTTTTTTTCTGTCCCATGTGAAATTACAAAGCTAGATTTCATACTTTATCATGGCAATAAGAAAAAGCTCCAGTTTTTATCTGTGTCTTTTTTCCCCTGCCTTTTTTTACCATCATCTCCTGGAAAAAGAGTTGCACTAATAGATGAGATTTTGTTGGCCCAATTTTACTTCCATGTATCATCACTTTCTTTTCAGTCTTGTATTTCCTACACGTTACTGACTGTAAGTATAATTGTCTTACAGTAATATTTAAAGGCCCCAAGCTGGACAGCTGTAAACATCTAATAAGTGAAAGTCTTTAGCCTGAAAATACAACACAGTCTAATTTAAGCAGTAAGAGGTTGTAACAGGAAGACAAAATGGTGAGGGTTGGCTATCTCAGAAGTGTCAGGAATACACTGAATATAGTAGATATCACTTATTTTTGTATTTATTACACATATAATTCTAATTTAAGCTCTAAATTTAAGTTTAAAGAATCACTGTTGTTTTCATCTTTAAAAGTCCTTTTTTACATTATACACGGTGAGAACATGTATAAACTTGACACACGTGAAATTATGAAAATTTGAGATTTAATGCTTTGTAATATATTTTTCTAACATTCTATTTCTAAATAAAGTGAGGCCGATTTCCAGTGATGCTCCTTTCAAGGGCTCACCTGTCCTTGTAATTGGAAGATCACATTTGAAATCAGATCACATAAAAATGCCTGAAACCTTGAGTTTGAAAATACCAGCTTGAGATTGTCAGGGACTTTCAACTGTAAACAAAAGAAATTGTTTCTTTTTGGTCAGTTCAGTGAAGTGGTGTCTTTGTAAAATGAAAGCATGTAGTAAGCAGCAATAATCTTCATACCTTCCAGTCAGGTCACAGTTTTAAGACACGAATCTAAGAAATTACCCCAACACTGAAAACCAGCTTACATACACACTATAGAATTTGCTCTTAGAGCTGACAACTGCTTTGCATATTAACATTACTGGAAAAAAAAATTTAAAAATCATGATATTTTAATATGGTGATGGAACAGTACAAGACCTACACAGACCTAGATGAAGTAAGTACAGAAAAATTAAAATGCAGACAGCAGAACCCCAGAGAGGTTCTCCACAGTTTTTAACATCGGTGAACAGCTGCCCTCAAATGGATAAAGCAGAGCACTGCAACGTTTCAAAAGTTACCTTCTCAAATCAATCATAGTAACATCATAATCTTTTGAATATATTTCATAATATACTCCCTAAATAACATCTGTAGTAAGCTCCACATAGGTGCTGCATACAGAATGCACTATAATTTACATTATACACGAGCTTTATTATTCCCTTGATATTCACACTAGTCCCTGTTGGTCTAGAAAGACCAAGAACCACTTTGTCAGCAAAGCAAGGTACTCATATACTACCCTAGTAATCACTCACCTAGCTACTGCGGTCCCAAGTTTATTTATGTGAGGGATTTCTAATATCAATATACAAGTAGTTTTCAAATGACACATTGTACATTAGCTTGTTTTGTACAGGCAAATGAACCAGCTGTATAGTTAAAAGGTACTGCTGTACAAAAATAACTGCAACTGTATTAGTGGTTCTGGACAGAAAAAACCCTATTGCTTTAAACAGTCTGTATTCTATCCAAGTTTACCCAATAAAAACATCTGCACATATAAGAAAAGATAATGACCCAGACTCCTGAAGAGGGTATGGAGGGAATCAATGGGGATAACAATTTTGATCTTATGAGATCAAAATTTCCTAAAAAACGTACACTTGAATAGTATGCAAAAGGGGCAAAACTACTAGTTTAAACATGCAAACTGATGGTTTTCTCTATAGTTCATGAAACATTCAGGAGTAGACCTGTTGTATCACAAGCAACAGCAAGAACGAAGTCTGGCTCCAAGTTAGACTACCATGACAGTTCAAATTGCACTTGAATTACTCTCCAGCTTCTCCAAGGCTTTATGGTCCCAAAATGTCATGGAAGGCTCACTCTGAACAGTCCAGTCATAGCAAAGCTTTATTTCAGGTTTGTACCTTACTATGAGTATTGACTAATAAATGGTTTCTATGGTTTAAAGGAAGGAACAAATGTTGACTGAACTGCTTACATGATCATAGAAATACTCAATTCCTCAAGAATTCAATTATGTCTTACCAGGTAATGGTCACTTCATAGACTTCCTTTTCTGCGAAGTCTGCAGATGTACTAATAAGTCTCTCCCTTTCCTTCCTACCCTTTAGTTATCTTGAAAACTTGTGTAATCTCTCTCTTTGTCAAATTGGGTGAAAATTAGTCAAGAAATTCATAAGGTCTGGAAAGGATGACAATGACAGGCAAATGTCTCAACTGCACAAGCTTCATTTTCTTTGGCAACAAAGTTTAAGAACACAGTGAAGAAGAACCCAGATTTTCTTAACTCAGATTCACTCAAATGATACTTCCTGGCTATAATTCTGGCTCTGAAATCATATCCAGGCATGGTCATTAAAAACTACAGTGATGAAAAACATTTTTATCTAATACAATAGAGCTACCTTACAGTTTTTGCCATGAAAGAGCAAGAAGGAGCTATGGCTTTTGTAACTGCTGGTGGAAGATGGTACAATTTGTATGACACTCCTATACTGAAAAGAAATTATAAAAGTCAAAAAAAATACAGATAAGGATGATGGTAAAGCTTCTGTCTGGCAAAACACAAGATAGCATTCCCAGAAGTCCACTAGTACAGAGCAGGCAAGATATGAAATATCAAGTTTAGCGGCAAAGGGGAAACCATGAGATAAACATACCTACTAGACATTTTTCATGCCTATGTGCATGCTCGTATCTGTTAAGTATTCTGGCATTTAAGTGTGAGCGCACAGAGAAATAAAATGAGACTCAAACTTGACCTGCTGCATTTTAATACTTGTGTATGGCACTTAACTACATCAGCCTTGCTTGCTGGGGAGGCCAGCAGTTAGTCAGATTAATCAACAGCAAAGGTTCACTACTTACAATTTCTAATTGCAACCACGAATGGAAGTGAGTTTGAATGTCAGCGAGTAAAAAAATAACAGATCTCCACTGGATCTGTTCAATCCCACAGCTGATCTTTGCAGCTAAAAGGAAATGAAAAGGTTCATTAGAGATTCTAGTAGCAAAAAGGAGGCGGCTAGCCCTTCCATCCTCCTTGTTCTGGCCATTTTTTCCAAACTCTTCCTTAAACTGGCTGTAAAATTTGTCAGGTTTGTGAGCTCTAATATAACTCCAGTAAGTAGGATACCTGAAAATCCTCAACTTTTTTTGTTGCTAAGTTATTTTTCCACTATTGTGAACAGCTCACAAAGCAGCCAGATGCATGATGAGACGAAGAGTGTTTAGAAGTGAAGAGTAGTCAAGACCTCCATCTCTGGGCAACGAGATATTAGATCAGTTCCCTTTGTCCAATACTGGTCCTGAAGAGACATCAATGATAAAAGCTGCATAGGCATCTCACCAACTACAGAATTTCATCTCCAAAGAAAGGGAAGGGAACATGCAGGTACTTGCAGCTCTGCCCTCAGTCACACCGGTACTAGTGCAATAGAGCACTTGACTAATTACAAGGGACCATTTGCACAAGTTAACTTTTTGTAAGGTCACATGGACAGTTTATGAAAACAACATAGACTGCCTGGTAAACTGCATATTGACAAGACTATATAATATCAATACTAATGATACTATCATATAATTAAAAAGATACTTAACCATGAGCATCTAAAAAAATAATTCCTACCATATTTAGACATGCCTGTAAGTGTCTAATAATCACTTGAAACTAGAGGTCTTTATTATTTCGCTTTACTCCACAGCTCCCCTAACTTTATTACTTTATTTACTGTACTATGGGGTCTTATTGTCATTGTCACTTTTTAAAAAACTATTTTTAAAGCATGTATCTTCATTTCTTCATTAAACATTTCAGAAAATATTCTAGGTATGCAACAGAAATCCAGCTGCATCTTCTTGCATTTTATAAATATTCCAGAAATGTCTGCCTCACTGGCTATAACATGACCTGTTGGATAAGCAAGTTTAACTCTTCGGTCTACTCAGAGTTGTAACAGCTGCTAAAAAGAATTGCTACAGCTGCTCTGCAGGAATTTATTTGCTGACCACTTACTTATGCTGTTGTTGCACCTTTAAATAAAGCTAAGAATTAAGAACTACAGCAACAGGTAGAGAAGTCATGCAATATTTAATGCTGGATTAAAATGCACGTTAAATTCCCAGCTGAGGATAAGCTGGGGGAAGGGAAAGAGGGTGGCTTTTTTAGTAAGGAGGTTGTTTTTACAAAAATAGAAGAAAACAAAAAAATTAATTTTTCATACTGAAAAATTCAGCTTTTCTTATCACTGTATCACCCTTCCATGTAAAATGCAAGGCTTTAAATGAGAAATTCTCTATTTACATACCTACACATACAAAAATAAACAAGGCAGTACCAAAATATTTAAAACATGATTACCAGTTTCTGAATAACGTATAAAAGGGCACTGCCAAAAATGATGTTTGGACTTAAGACTTTTCTTTCTTTCTACATATTAAATGGGAACAGGAAAAATCCCCAAAATATCAGATAGGCATTAAAATATTTCTGCCACTTAACACACCTAAGTATTTTTTTTATTCTGTAGTGAAATTCTGTCCACATACCATTTATTCAGCATTAAGAAAAAAAAACCAAACCAAACCTGACAACACAGTAACACTCTCCAGATTAGCTATATTGCCTACTGCCAAAATAAAAGGTTGAATAATGCAAAGTATTACAATTTGTACGTTTGAAACAATATGGATATTAAGGTCTATTTTGATATAAGACTATTTTTCTTACTAGCACTGTAAAATACATGTAAATACATAAATCTAACAAATGGAACAACTGATTGTTACGATGGCATTCATCTGATAGCACCAAATTAAGCTATATAATCCTTTTCAGCTGGTAACAGCATACTGCAAAAGGGTGTGAGGCTATTTATAAAGCTCAAGATATGTAAAGTAAAGAATGCACAGACCACAGAAAAAAAGCAGGTAGTACGTCGAAGAGCTGGCACTCTTGATCTTTCACTTGTCTGTCCTTTTTTCCACCTTTTTTTTTTTTAGAGGAAGGGGCAGCCTTGCCTGTACTTTTATTTCACAAACACTGGCTTTCTCCGATTTGTTCAAATTTCACTTATAATTTAAAACACTTGTAAGTATTTGATAGAATTTTCATTTTGTATATGGTCAACTAAGTCCAGCTGTGAGTTTACTGGCAGTCTGATATTCAGACTTCAAACCCTGCCAACAAAGAAAGGTAGTGCACCAGCACCAAATTCTGCCTGGCACAGTGTAGAAAGAGTCAGAGTCTGTCAACAGCCCGTCCTCCAAAATAGATACATGTGCACACCTGTGTGTTGCATACTTGCTCTAGGGTATGGAATACTAGTGGTTTACATCAAAGCCAAACACTGTGAGAAGGGTGAGTGCCTCCTCGTACCAATTGAAAGTGTCCTTGCTTTGGATGAAGTCCAGCTTACAGTTGAGGGACAACACTATTACACTTTGCAAGAACAAGTGATCTATATTGAATGATTTTATGTCTGATTTCTTCCATTTGGCCACATCACTTCCAGTTTCTTAACTTCATTTTTACATATTTATTTTAAGTCAATTTTTTTGTGTGTGTTTTAGAAAATCTGACTAAGGGATCATACTGAAGGAATTATGACGTTGGCAAAACTATGTTTATTATTTGTTGTCTTTTAATTTTTTTTAGCACCCTATACATTTGGGTAATCCTTAAGGGACACTCAGTAATTTGAGAAGAACAAAAGGTCTCCTCTTCTAAGCATTGACTGGATAAGAATGTGATTTGCACTTACAGGAAATGTTGCTAATACTTTAAGTAGTAACGACTTTTGATGATGAATAAGGTGGGATTTATCCCTGCTGGCAATCTGTGGTGGTAATAAGTACACTTTCTACTTCACCTGAGGCGCCAGGGATAGAACAAATGTGTTAAGATACTATAACCATTAACTGAGTAATATGTCATGACATAGCTGAAAAGCATAGCCACTGTCTTCCAAGACTGAATTATACTGAATTTTACTAAAATTCACAATCTGCTCCTTTCATACTATGCAATGTATGGTCAGGCAATAAAGTCAGTAGAAAACATGAGCTTTTAGTAAGAAAAAAATCAAAAGAAATAAGGTTTTTGAAGAAATAGTTAAGTTTGGACCACCTTGACTTGGGATAGAAATCTCTGCACTTCCTTAGTATTTGTGTCCTTGTCAGATCCTCTCCCTCTTCCCAATTCTTGTTGTTACAAACTAAGGAAACAAAATTTAAAATTAGCAAGAGTAGAAGAAAGGAGAAATGATACAGAAGAGATGCCCAACAGCAATGCTTTTCTCTTGCATTCCAGTAATTATTATCGAGATACCTATCTATGCACAAGAACTCATGACTTTAACCTTTAAAATTTCAACACCAATTAACCTTTAAAATTTCAACACCAATTAACTATATGTAACATTATATCAGAAGTTGTACCATACACAGTCAATGCACACAAAGTTTTTTTAACGTAAAGCCCATTTTACAGTAAGTTGGTGAATTCCTCAACTTGTTGGTCCAGGAGAGATTGGGGAGAATCCTCACAAATTTTGCATGAAGTTAGAGTTTAGACAGCATGTTCATTAACCACATTAGTGAATAGAAGGGTGAAGATGCTTGTGACAAAACAAACTGTTCACAGAAACACTAGTTCCAGGTTTCACAGGGATTTTTCTAGTAGAAACTTCACCAATAAACAAAACTGTAAAACATTCACACGCAACCTAAACAAACCACAATGGTTGACCAATGAGTCTACACAAAATGCATATTATATCATTACTACACAAGCACAGCTTCACACACAGATCAGATACCATATACTAGCAAAGAAGAACAGTTCATGTGCCAAAAATCATCCTTTGTCAATGGACATTAGATGCTGTCTGTTCAAACACTTATTTTAAGCATTCTGCCTGTTCAAAAATGATTAAACTAGCCTAAAAATTCACATTGTCTAGTTTTTCTCCTTATACTCAAGAATTTGTAAAGGTATGTAAATGACTTCACTGTGCACAGTTTGCTGAATAGCAACATGTTCTGCAGACAATGAAAAGTCTCCTACAGAAATAAAGGACATACTGCTATTTTGCAGATTACGGTAAGAAATGCATCAGGAAAAAATGGTAGTCCCACAGCAGCTGTTAAATGTAGTTCTGGTCCTCAGGTCACCTTCTGTTCCTCCGGCCCCCTAAGCTAATTTCAGATCTCATAACTTTATAAGTATAAACTTCAGAAAATGAAAGAAATTTCCTAACCATAACTCATATTTCTTAAATATATACTTTAAATTCACAGTCAAAAGAATATTTAACAACAACCATTGGGGAAGGGCGGCGTCAACAAAACCGAAAACTAACTCACCAGCAAAAGTTTTCCTTTCTCCACACTTTGATTCACCACTTGCATCAAGTTTTATAACTTCTAATACCAACTTCAGATAAGCTCCAAAAAGAGAAGCAGCTTAAAACAGACACCTAGAGCAACAGCATCCACTGATAAACGCTCAAGTAAATACAGCTGTATTACTACAGACTGGAGATATTCAGGCTAATGATCACATCAGGCAACAGCATGTCCCATACAGTCAAGAACAACACCAGGAAAAAAAATTATATATTTAAGTAGGGCAGAGCTCTCAAATATATTTGTTAGACAAGCCATACATCCAACAGAGTAAGCATACTGAAGGGATTCTGAAGCACGTTTTCATGATTTCTACTTCATAATGTTTTTGTCATATAATTGGTGAGTTGAAATAGCACTACTGCAATTTTGATTTCTTTTTCTTAAAAAAAAACCAGGCACACTAATTCTCATTTTGAGAAAAAGACGCAGAGCAAAAACCACGTAGGTGCCTAACCAACACTAATTTCAAAGCCTACAAAAAAGTATGTGACAACAAGACATGCTTCATGTAGTTATCCTGAAGGCATCAATTTAATTTATTCTACACAAAGTAAACCGATATAGCAGTTTGAGTAACATGGGCAAGAACCTTTCCAATATTTACCTTTAGGGAGCAATGCATTAGCCAAGCAATGAAAGGACAATTCAAATATTTCAGTCGGTTTCTGGCCCCCCCTCCCAAGGTGGCTGGTATCTTTTCTGCTTTAGGGTACTGCCGTAAATTTATCTGTGAACAGCCAACCACTAGAGCTACAAAAGAATTACACATATGTTCAGGAGAAACTACTGGACGTTTCCGGTAAGAACCACCAGGAGATGGAAGGTGTACACTGAGATGTAGGCTTCACTGCAAAGGTGCAATTATATATTGACAAATACCTCTACAGAGAAAACCGGCACAATGCAAAGCTCTGTAGGTTTATTTTCCAGTGTGGCTAGTTGACGTAAATCCCTTGACTGGAGTTTAAAGACTGACCTCAATTATTGGCACAGAAGTAGAAAATTGCTTATATCTTACTCAGCTAGGACTTCAGTCTAGTAAGCACTCTCTGTAACAAGAAGCTAAATCAGCATTACCTCTTTCCACCTTTAAAAAAAAATAAAAAATGCATCTTTCTGCAGTGAAGGGAAAACAGAAAATTAATTAAAATCTACTTATTAAATAGAATTTTGTAGTCCAAACTATGACACAAACTGTCAGAATCAATGTTTTCTGTTAAAGTACTTGTCTTCCTTCACAGACTCTCTATACACACTTTCTTCACAAATTATATATTATCACTGTCCTTTAATTCTGTTGTAATATTTGTAAAAATCATACTGAAAAGTGGTAAGACACCCTTCATAAAGGAAAAAAAAAACACCAGAATTTATTATAGAATAAATTCTTGCAATTTGACTGCGACATTTTAACATAACAGTCAAATTTAATTACTAAATATTTCAAGAACTTTGCATGAGAAAGCTGAACTAGATAGCCAAGTTCTTAGATAAGCAACAAACTCTACGAGGAATAACCACATTACTCATAGAGTAGAGCCCACATATCTACTAGCAAGCTTCAAGATCCACTTACAAAGTAGGGAAAATTAGCAGAGCAGCAATAATTTAATACCAGTTTTATCTGCAAGTGAAGATGTAGGAACAATTCTACTTAGAAATGACAAAAGTACAGCTAGACCCCTGCAAGCCTTTGGGCAGCAAATTAAACCATAACTTAACACAGCCAAGTAAAACCACAGCATTTAAGTAGTATTTTTCAAACAAAGCATTGATATTTATAGTAAAGCATGCTGCAGGTTAGTACTGATGGGCAAGAACCTTGCTATCTACAGAGAAATGGAAAATCTGCATTCCTTCCATGGATGCTCTAATATTTAACAAACTACATCTTAATGACAGTTGCATAACCTTTCCAAATGATCCTGCATGCTTGGAATCATTAGCACTAAACTGTAGAGTATATAAATGAGAAATAAATCAAAGGTTAAAACTGTTGATTTATATTCATCTCCAAGTATGAATATTTCTGATGTGATTACCGTCCATTACAAAAATAAGGCTCTGTATTGGAAAAGTAAAAAGAAAATATATTCTGAAACAGCAAAACTTGCTTGAAAATAACTAAACTCGTGGTAATGCAAAAGTAATTATGACTGGCAGTTCTAAATCACAGAATGAATCATAGATTGGTTGGAAGGTACATCTGGAGATCATCTAGTCCAATTCTCTGCTAAAGCAGATTCACCTGGAGCAGGTTACTCCTTATTCTGCCACTGGGTACCACTGAAAGGAGTCTGGTCCCAGCCTCTGGACACCTGCCCTTAAAGTACTTGTATGCATAGATAAGATCCCCTCTTCTACAATTATGTCTTCTTAAGGCTGAAAAGGCCCAGTTCCCTCAGCCTTTCCTCCTAAGAGAGATGCCCCAGTCTCTTCATCCAGTCCACTGGACCCACTCCAGGGGTTCCATGTCTCTCTTGTACTGAGAAGCCCAGCACTGGACACAGCACTCCAGATGAGGCTTCACTAGGGCTGAGTAGAGAGACAGGATCACCTCCCGTGACCTGCTCACAGGATCACCTCCCGTGACCTGCTCACAATGCATGCAGGACACCACTGGCCTCTTGGTCAGCTTGCTGGCTCGTGGATAGCTTGTAGTCCACCAGGACCCCGGGTCCTTCTCCACAAAGCTTCTTTCCAGCAGCCTGTACTGGTGCAGGGGTTCTTCTTCCCCAGGTGCAGGACCCTGCATTTGCCTTTGTTGAACTTTGTTAGATTCCTCTCTGCCCAACTCTCCAGCCTGTCCAGGTCTTTCTAAATGGCAGCACAGCCTGCTGCTGTATCAGCCACACCTTCCAGTTTGGTATCATCAGCAAACTTCCTGAGGGTGTACTCTCTCCCTTCATCCAGTCACTCATTAATAAGTTGAACAAGACTAAATAAATGTAAAGACCATTTTTATCCTCCATCATTTACTTATCTTAAATCATTGTACTCTAGTGCTGTAGTTCAGAATAACCAAGGGAGGAGAAAATTTGCCAGTTGCTGAGCTTTAAAAGAGAGTGATGTGAAAGAAGTTTCAATTAAAAAGAAGAATCCCAGGAAGAAGCAATATGAAAAAAAATTAAATTGCCACTGCTTTTTGGGGGGTTCCCCCCCTTTTTTTTTTTAACAATTAGAACAATTCTTAAAATGTAGCCTTTCTGACACATCTTTAGGCAAATTTATTATTTAGCTTAAAATTCTTTTAGCATTAACTGTTAGGCAATTCTGGAGATGAAAGGCATGAAGAATTTACATACCTTACACGTGATCCCCACAAAAAATACAGATTAAAGTTTTGTAGTATGAAGTTTTTCTCTTTCTCCTGGGAAAGCACTCAGAGCAGAGAACTATACATTGCATTCTCAATCATACAAGCCAAGTTTAATACTTATTCTTTTAAAGAAAATATTCCTGCATCATTTTCTATAGTGGAAACAGATTTCTTGACCAATAAACAGTCCTGAGACCTCCTGTTCCAGTTATATTTATTCCCTACACTTAAAAAACATGCTTCAGGCTTTTAGCTGCAGGACCAAGGAAAATCTTTGCAAAGCAACACTGTACAAGTCTGCATGGGACTGCAGCAAAGCAATAGCAGCCCCCTCTGCTGCTCAGAGGAGAAAAAGATTAACACACACTTACAAACCACCCCCATCTACAGTATTGCAACCTTCTCTCAATTGCATGTACTGCCTGTACACAAAACAAAAATGTGCTTCCAAGGATCAGTAGTTCTGTAACCATGCTTAATTTTCCCCTATCCCTTCTAGTCTATTAATAATGCTGACAATAACTGCAAACTTTTATAGGGGAGTCCCTTTTCACTTCACTCTGTACAAACTGCCGAGTGCAATCTTACGTTTCCTCAGTATAAAAAATTAATGCTATCCTTCCACACAAATACAAAAACCACTGAAAAATAAACCCTCTATACAACCAAGTGTCAATTCTCATGTGTAGGTACAAAGGACACAGACCAACCTTATAGAACAGAAAGCTCTCTGAAAAAGGCTTGAATCAGTCAAACAAATCAGTCAAACACTGAATCTCAATGCATGGAATAATGTGATATATAAATGGGTAAATATATTGCATAAACAAATTTTAACTATTGGTGCAGTTGCCACTGAGTTTTAATCTCAGTTCTGATATCACAGAATCCTTTAGGTTGGAAAAGACCTCTAACATCCAGTCCAGCCAGTAATCTAACACTACCAAGTCCAACACTAAACCATGCCCCTAAGTGGTACATCCAGGGGTAAGTGGTACATCCCACTTTCCAGGGGAGTCAATTCCAGTGTTTGACAACCCTTTCCCTGAAGAAGTATTTCCTAATATTCAATCTAAACCTCCCCTAGTGCAACTTGAGGCCATTTCCTCTCGTCCTGTCACTTGTTACCAGGGGGAAGAGACCAACCTGCATCAGACTACTGCCTCCATTCAGGAACTTGTAGAGAGCAATAGGGTCCTCTCCGAGCCTCCTTTTTCTTCAGGCTAAACAACCCCAGCTCCCTCAGCCACTCCTCATACAGATTTGTGCTCCAGATCCTTCACCAGCTTTGTTGCCCTTCTCTGGACACACTCCAGCACCTCAATGTCCTTCTTGTAATGAGGGACCCAAAGCTGAGCACAGGATTTGAGGTGTGGCCTCACCAGTGCCGAGTACAGAGGGACAATCACTGCCCTGATCCTGCTGGCCACACTATTGCTGATACAGTCCAGGATGCCATTGGCCTTCTTGGCCACCTGGGCACACTGCTGGCTCATGTTCAGCTGCTGGCAAGCAGAACCTCCAGGTCCTTTTCTACTGAGAAGCTTTCCAGCCACTCTGTGCTCTCAGCCTGTGGCACTGTATATGGCTGATGTGAGCCAAGAGCAAGATCCAGCACCTGGTCTTGTTGAACCTCATACAACTGGCCTCAGCCCATGGACCCAGCTTGTCCTGATCCCTCTATGGAGCCTTCCTGTCCTCCAACAGATCAACACTCCCACTCAGCTTGGTGTCATCTGCAAACTGACTGAGGGTGCACTCAATCCCTCATCCAGATTGCTTATCAAGATATAAAGATATCTACAATTCAAGATGGGTGTTCCCCAATCAGAGAGAGTGTTCAGAAACCAACAGGAATCATAACAGGAACAAAAAATGGAAAAAATATGGCCAATGGACACAGTGTCTGTATTATTTACATTTAAGACACCTTTCAGGGAAGACATTGTTTGTTTTATGTATGCAGGAAAAAAACCCACATTTGTTAAAAAGCTCTTCAATACAATATGAAAATAATAAAATTGTAATGGTCAAAAATGTCAGATGACAGGAAGAAAGCAGAGCAAAGGTGCAGAAGTTTAAACACCGACGATAACAAAAAGCATTAAACCTAGGCATGAGATAGATTTTCCTTGCTGAACTGTTTCCTGTTTTCAAACAGTGACATTTTCTAAAAATATAAATCAATACAGAGCAGCCTAACATTTTATGCAGGAAATCATAACAGGTAACCACAAGGATCCTTCTGGATGGCTGGGTGTTGCTGGTGAATGCAATGAAGACTCTCGTGAACCACTGGCCTTCTCATTTCAAGTGCACTCGCCCTTGTCATAACATTTTCACAACATGATGGCAGCAATTATCTCAGTTATTTGCACAGAGAGGTATTATGAGGAAAACATTTTTATATCATTTTATATATACTATATAAACATTACAGAAAATGTATCTATAAAATGTGTTTTTATATAAATACATGGGGCTTATGCCTCTGATTAAGTTTATCAGGTAAAACACAGAGAGCTTGCTGCTGCCAAGTGGAAGCCCAGGTGACAGGCAGCAAACTCAAGCAGGGTACATTGTGGTGTTATGCAGGAAACGAACATTTCCTTCCTTAACCACACAGGATTCTGCAGGCCAATAAGCAAAAGAAAGTCAGATTAGAGAGAAACTTTACTCAGTAGTTTATGAGGAAAGGAGTAAAAAGTAGAAGGAAAAAGAACAAATATATCCAAAAGTTAAGATGAGCTGCGTAACGACACCTATGGCAGTAGCAGTTGCTATTTTGTTGAGTATCACTTGATATCTCTTGGTATTGTGTAGTCATGAAAGTGTGCTCCTCATATATACAAGAAGACCAAACTGTGCTGCACTGGGAATGCCTGCTGAGGAGCCAGGTTTACATCTAACACACAAACATCAACTAGGGGATTCAGCCATCACTGCCCATAGTGGTGGCACAAAGCAAGTTTCACAGAGTATAGTACACAGCAAGGTAATTCAGCCAGAGTTAGGAGACCATACTAAAATACATATGATAAGAAACATATCTGAAATGCTAAAAATAAGTCTACCAGGTTTGAATCTCTTAGGATGAGTCTAATCTTCAACAGGTAGAACCCAAAATCACTCGTAAATACAGCTGATGAGTCTACTAACACTCCTTTTTCTTCTCAAAAGTAGCATATCAATTAGTCGTGCTTATTTTGACTCTGGTAATTGATTCATGCTTGCATAGATATATTTCCATAAAACTTCTTAACACAGAATGCGTTCCTGTGGTTAAATGTCGGTTTATTAATGAATTGGCAACATTAATGTTGCATTATCAGTTTTACTGTGTAATCATGACCTAGAGCAGTGCCAGCTCAAGCAGTTTTCTAACCTGTGCTGATCCTTCAGGTACAGAGTTAAAACTACCTAAAACAGAGCTGCACCATGAATCAAGAACAATTCCTAAATAGGGTTTGCTACCTGGCTCCCCAACAATTCTTGCAGAAGCATAGCCTGGGGACAGAGCACAGACAAAAATGACTAGCACTGCATCAAAACAATACACAGAGCAACTATCAGGCCACATAGAAATTGTGCATATCTTTCAGAGGGCTTCCTTCAGGCTAAACCAGCTTGTCTCAGTTTGTGTCAAATATGCATTAAAAAAAGAAAGACAAAACTTGCATTCAGCATTGAAGACAATAAAAAAAGCTTCAGAACTGACCACCACCAAAAATTATGCTCTGCTCTGTCTGTACATAATTTGAGTGTAGCTATTTACAAAGCACTTTGACAAGTTTCCAATTCAAAGACTTAAAAATATATTTTTGAGTGTAAGAATTTCCTGCATTAAATATTGTCAAAACTGGACATATGATACTCAATAAATCATACTAAATCCAACAAAACCAATACAGTGAAATAAAAACAATAATTTCAGTTATAAAAAGCCAATCCAGTGATATGAAATATGGCAGTATTTCACTCCAAATTAGAAAGCATATACTTCAGTACCTTGAGGACTAGAATTATAGATATAAAATTATATAATTTACTAAAAACTCATGCGAAAACATTATGACTTTTCAAAATTCAAAGATGTTAGTTCTGATACTTTAAACATTCAAGTGAATTGCATACTAATGCTATTAACAAAAACATATTGCTGCAGATCCCAGAAGCAAATGTTTAACCTATTTACCTGTTCAGGTGCCTCTTCAATTCTGATTATCCATCTCTGTATGTTTTTGCTCATACTCAACCTGTTAACCTACGTTAACTGACTTTTTTATTATTTTGTTTTGTTTTACATCAGGTTTTAATTATTTTTTTTTAAGGAAAATTAAAAAATTTGAGGGGGTTTTGTTTTTTGAATGATGAGAGGAAGTTAGGTGTTCTATTACCAATGAATGATTAAACAAAAGAAATTAGTACACAGGCTTAGGAACAACATTCTTCCAGAAGTACACTAGCCTGCTCCTCTTTCTTATTAGTAAGTATCACTGCTTTCATTATTCTTTCAGTTTTTGCTGCTGCTGAGTTAATGGAAATTCTCCTTCCTGACGAATTTGGAAAATATAGCAAACTACTAACGTACACTGCAGCCAATACACCAAAACCTTTCACTTTAATGTAAAACGTTAGAGTATGTAAGTAGAAATAAAAATATGAAAGTTAATTTCCAGATTCTTATTGCAAATCACAAGTTCTCAACCATCAGCACACAATTTACAAGGTCCTCACAAGCAGACATTATGTAACTTAATGACTGCCTAACACACTTTTTTTAACATGTATTTTGTCCACAAATTCACTAGAACCTGGATGGAAGCAAAAACTTTCTGTTTCACGGTTTTCCAACCTTTTTTTCCATTACAATGTTTTTATCTAAATGAACCAGATCTTCTCACAGAATGCCTCATATGTATGATTTCTTACCTTCCTTCTTGCCTGCTTGGAGAAAGAAAATATAAAAAATGCCAGGAAGATCTTATGTAGAAATATTTATAAAAAAACACCTTAGTCTTCTGAACATAGCCATCAAGAGTTCTATTCCTTAAAATGCACAGGGGTATTTACTCACGTCAAATGCATGCAAATAATTTGATTACTAACAGTTAAAACAGCATAGTTTTTGTGGACTACATAAATTCTTCATCATAATCTCTTTAGGAAGTAAAACCTTTGTTTCATTGTAAAACTTTAATTTATGTTAAATATGCAATTTTTTTTCCAAAATCTGAAGTTAATTAGGCTGAAGAACGCAAAAAAAAAAAAGTAGCTTCTCACCTTTGTCTTCATGTAGAATGGAGATGACTGGTGAATGGGCAAGTCCATGAGGCTATTGGAATTTGTGACACTGTTACTGTTAGCATGTTCATCTTCTCTACTGCTGTCATCAGACTGATCAAAATCATCACTCTCCTGATCCATTTCCTCCTCCTCTTCCACCTCCTCCTCTTGATCACCAGTATGTTCATCATCATCTTCCTCTTGATTACACGTGGATTCTTCATCCACTGTAATAAGTTTATTATTATTTTCTTCTAACTGTTCCTGCTGAGACTCATGCCTGTCATCAAATCCAGGTTCTTCTCCTCCTATCTCTCCATTCCTCCCAATGTGCTGCTCCTCTTGTTGTCGTCTTTGCTGCTGCTCTTCCTCTTCTACGACTCGATTCATCTGCTCCTCATCTACTTGGCTTGAGGAAGCATTACCTCGAAGAGATCCACCAGTTCGTCGCCTCTTGCTGCCCACAGAGAGCAGTTCCTGATTCATTTCCAAAAGCCAGCTTGCTACTTCTTGGACCTTGGCTAGGCTATCTGAAGATGCAAATGCTTTCACATTCTAAGGAGATAAAGAAAAAGTGGAAAATTACAGAAGTTAGTTCTTTAATTAGATAAAGCAGTAAAAACCTATTTCATTGTATTATTCCTGACAACTTCAAATTCCAGGAAACAAGGAATAATTTCTACTTGACACACAACTAGAAAAACCCAAACAAACTGCAGGCAACTTTCTAGCAAGAGAGTTATTTCTTCTGTCAAACAGTCTAATGGTCTCTGTAAGCACTAGATTCTGCAAAATTCAGAGGAACTACTTGCCCTCCTAGAGAATCCACGAGAACCATTAGCATTCATGTTAACAGAAGATTCAAGTATGTGAAATTACTGTCTAATTGGACACAGATAATTTCCAATGGCATTTATTTTCCTTCTCATTTGATTACAGACTTTATATATTACTCACAAGTGAACTGTTATTGGGCTTACGCATTAAGAGCAGGCATATTTTCAGGTATAATTGAAAGTTTCATTTCTCATCACTCTAATTTTCTTTCAGATAAATAAAAAAGAGAACACCAATTAAAGAATACAGCCTTATCACTGCCGACTCTTAAGCTGGCCACAGAGATGCCCAGTGGTCAGAAGCAGACTAACCAGCCCATGTGGCCCAGAAATGGCATACACCTCATCTGGAAAAAAAATCACCGTTAGCAGTAAAACTCTAAGAAGCTACAATAATTGTTAAATGAGACTCTCAGAAGTTACAGAGGCTAAATTTAGGTGCATATTAATAGAAACTGAAAAATACTAATGCAATTTCCAAATTATCCACATATTCAGCTGCACATGTTCATCCAAGCGATATATAAGAACAGAGGGGTATAATACATACTAATTAGTTCTTAAATTTGATATTAGATTTCCAGCTATACATATACAGCCTTTGAGGCTGGTGCATCCAGACTGCAGTTTCCCTAGATTCAAGCAATGTGTTGAGTAGGTGAAGTTGGACATGAACTCAACAAGTAATCAAATTCACTGTACATACACAGGCTGCCCATGAAAAAGTGTGCAAAGAGAAAACAAGTAACTTTGTCATCGTGTGTAGAGCCACCTTTGCTTCATGACAATGGTAAAAACATTCATCTTATTGATAAGTAGGGACAAAATATCAGAAATCATAGTTCTATGAAAATTTTCAGTGTGTTGTATCATAAAAGCCACAGAAACGTATTTACAGATGTTTTTCTAGTCTTGCTCTGAGGTGGATTAATAGTTGGAATTCTGTAACTCTCTGCACCTGTCTTCCTCAGGGAAACATTACTTACAACCCAAAGACATGGTTCTTAAGTTTCTACATATCTACCTAGATGACAATTCCCCCAAATAAAACCTTATAAGGTCAAAAGCTGAAATATTGTGTCCAAAGAAAGCATCCATTAGTGATTAGCTCCAATCAGTGAAGGAGAAGCTAATACTAAAAGGCAATTAAGCTGCATACATTCAATGGAATGTGCTGACTTGTTTTCACCAGTGGAAGAAAAGCATTAGGACACTTAGGGCACATAACCCAAACCAAAAGCTAATGTCTCTGTTCTTATGTTCAAGAGGCATCAAAAGTGAATGTGTTTCATTTTCTATATGCAGTAAGCTGCACTTGAGAAAGATGCCACAAAGAGTGTGCTGTAAGAGAAATGTTTTCACTTAACATTTTTCCCCAAAACCCAGAAACCTTAGCATATTGGAGTGATGTTTAATAACAACATTTCAACAAATGTCAAATTCAGTTGCATATATAATCTGACATTAATACAACCTATTTATCAGACTTGCGACACAGTTTAGGCATTATGAACAAGACAACTCTACAATCTTCTTTTCTCATGAAAAGAGAAAAGTCTTGGAAATTTTGAAGTATTAAATAATGTAAAAATCAGTAATTAAAAAGTAAAAAAAAAAAAAGAGATTGAACAAGAGGCTTACATTGTCACAATCTAGCAATTTTAGCTTTCACCACAAACGATTCTCTAAGTAGCCATGAACGAAGCTTAAAAGTTTTAATTGCATTTTTTCAGTATCAGCAGCATTATATATGCATCAATTATTGGTTTAGGATGTACTTGATAAAACTGCAAATGCTGCATTTGTTTCAATAATTTAATACATACTTTCAATCTGTATCTGTAAGCAACAGACATAAAAGGTCAGCATTGAAACACTTAAGTAATCAAATGCAAGAATCTGCTAAATGTTTAAGTGACAAAAATATCACTGTTGTTACTGTTATACCCAAATAAAATTCCAGCCAATTAAAAAAATGAACGTACACTAGTACTATTATAAATTTTTAATTATTCCTGCATTTTTGAGTGACCATCAATTCATGAAATTAGCTTCAGTCATAAGTGACTTCCATTTACTCTGCATTTGCATGAATTAACTTAACTTGGTTTTTCAAGAAACCTGTAAAAATACATTATCAAAATTTAATTACAAGCAGTGCTACATCAGAAATCATCAGTATGCAGAGAGGTGATGCATTTGCTAAAGAACAGATGGATGCACATTATCTGAGAGATTTAAAACATTAAAGCTGCCTTCTGTCATGTAAGTGCTTTCAGAATTAACTACTGTCAGCTAATACACAAGATGCAATCATTTCCATATATAAGGTAGATAAGGAATAAGACAGGATTATTACTATTTTGCAGGAAGAAGTGTATTTACAAATTAACTTCCAGAGAACTGAAATGCTGCGTTTTTAGCTATAGTGCCTCCTTCATTTACATGGTCAGAGACCAAAATGACACAAATCAGCTAAATCCCAGCAGATCCACTGTTTTTCCTACCTGCCTCAAACCTCAAAGAAACTTTTTTAGACAAACACCTAAACATTGCAGTGCAGTGGTAAGGCTTTGCGTAAACATGTAAAACTCATTAAACTTGGTCAATAAGTCTAACTTGGCAACTCCCAAGTAAGCTTCTTAACACTTGCAGTCAACTGAGGGGGAAAGTAGGGGAAAGCAGAAGGCAAAGAATCCCTAAGGAAAGTGTAAGTCCCCAGACTCGTTGAACTGCTAACTTAAGAACTGATAAATGCATTTCCCACCTCTGTTGAAGGCTGAATGCACCCCACACCTATACTGAATACTAAATGCTGCTTAACCAGAATTCTTCAACTTTATCCATTAAATTTTCACAGGAGATAGGTTATGAAAATAAACATGAACAACAGCTGCTCAAAACCACCTGTAAGAATTGCCAATCAACACTGGAAAACTATAGGGAGAACTCCTGAAGGTTATCTGCCACAACAGGTGGCACCCTGTACTGAGAAGATGACCACTTCACTTCTTGCTCTAGTGTCGAAATATCTTTATCCTGCTAACACAGATAAAAAGTTTTTAAATATTTTTAACCTGTAAAACCACATAACTATGGGAAAATCTGGAAATTTCCATCAGTCCTACTGATTTTTATTATTCCTTTTTTATCACTTGAAACTCCTAAGAAAAAAAAAGGAAATGAGTTGAGTGTGGAGAGGTGGGGGTTGGAGGTGGCAGGGCTTGTTTTTTAACAAAATGTAACAGATCTTGAAAAGGTTTTAAAGAATTAACTTTGAAACTAGTGAGTTAGATTGACTTGGATACTAACCTAAATCATGCTAGTACTGATCACCACCGCAATTATTGAAAAGACAGAATGGTTACAGTCACAACATGGTTTATGGGTAGTGGATACTCCTAGAACAAATCTTTTGAGATTACAGATTTAGTAGACAAAGACAATTGGACTAACACAAAAACTTCTATAGATACTTGATTAAATCCTAACTTATTAATATACCTCATATTTTACCATGATATATAACTAAGTAATACTGAATTGAGATGAAAGAAAGTAAAAAAGGAACATCCCACCCCAAGTTAAGGATCTCCCATGATTTCATTTCAACATCCCAATCTACCTTCTGAAAAAAAAAAAATATAAGATCCTTATAAGAACACTATGCCCAAGACAGACAGTGGGGCATTGGTAACTTAAAGCTAGGCCCTCATGAGTAAGCAAAATGTTGATTAGAACAAGACTGAAATACAGCTTTAAAAACTTTCAATAACTTTTCTTCAAAATAAAATACATCGGTAACAATGCATGTCATTCTACAAGTACACATTGTTTTTTAAAAAAATTATAAACTACTTGGTTCCAAGCTCCAGAACAAAATAGCAGCTACAAAGATTCTCTGCTTCTGCTTCACTATTAACCTCTCAGAAAAGCTTTGCCAACACTTCATAGAGCAGCACACGTAACTTTTCTGTTGTATTAAAAATTATCCTGCTCCTTTTTTCACTATCTCAAGATACTTCAACAATCAATTCATGTTGTTTATTCAGTGCAAAGCGATCAGAGCAACAAACTCTAAAAGAAAGTGCTCCTCTAATTACTTACTTATGTCAAACATAAATCTGACAGCACACAAAAAATAGATTTAGTATTCATTAAATTTTAAAAAAACACAAAGTTTCCCACGTAAATTTATTTAGGTCCAGTTGTGTGTAATCTTCTTTTGTGGCCAGTTTTAATTATCCCCCTCCCTGTTGAAATCCAGCCCCAACTTTGCATCTACCTTCTGAAGCTTTTCATCAAGTCCTGGTGTCCTGACCTCTCCTCCTAAATATGTTTCTGAACAAAGGCATTTGCAGTTTTCCCACCGCACACGGTCTACTGTAAGATGTCTCTCCCTCCTGTTCACTTGCTTCTATCAACCCCTCAATCCTATTTCAACAGACCTTACCCTTTCTCTTCCTATTTCATCATCCAAACTTACTTCTTCCTCCCAGGACTGCCTCTGAACACCTCTCCTTTAATCCCAGGCCTCAGTCTCCCAGTTCCCTTTGGCCTTCAGTGCTACTTTAGAGTTTCAAACACAGATCTGTTCTGATTCATTCCCCATAGAAAATGAATAGATTTGGAAGAAAGACAATAGCTGATGATATGTGAGTGGTGAGGGTATGACAGAGCCATGTCCCATGCTATCAGCCATGGGGACAAACACACAGAAGCCATTAAAAAGAAAACTCTGTTTTAACTCTCAGCACAAAAGACAAAGGAGTATGGAGGACCTATAATCCTACCTCTTCTGGCACATATATGTGAAGTATTTAATATAGGATGAAATACGAAATAGCACACAAAATCCACTAGAGAACAAGAATACAAAAAGGACTTTAGAAAATGAGTAAACGATTTTACACCTATTTAGCAGTACTTAAGCTAAGTGGCATGATAAGGAAATATCAGAGATAGAAGAAAAATGAATATACCTTTTATGAGCAAGAGTTGCAAGAGTTTAGAAGAAACAGTCTGAGCTACAAGTGGTCACATACTTAATCTTCAGACTATGGTAAAATATATATGATCATGTCTAATTATTTTATACACATCAAGATATTTTATATCACTAAAAAGACAAGAGTCCAGCATTCAGATTGCATTCTTCTGACTTTCAGCTATATTCACATATAGATTTCCATCTGCAGATGTCCAAATCCTCTTTAAAACTCAACTGCTAAATCAAAGATAACATTTTCTGTTCAAAAGGGTTTAGTCCTGTTAGTGTAAAAATAAATTATTTCATTTTAAGGATCTATCAATTCTTCTCTTTAAATTTATTTTTTCCATAGAGTTTCCACATGATCTCCATTTCTGCACATTTAACATCCTCACAGAACATTAACTTTTCATGTCAAGTCTTCATTCAGAAACAAATGACGTATTGTACGAGTATGCAGCTGAACAAAACTCTTTGCAGCCACTGCTGTAAAAGCCCAACCTCTTTGAAATGGGTTCACTTAACCCTCACAGATAGTGACTGTGGGCAGAGTGGGAAAAGCTGCAAAAGGTGCAATACGCTTCCTTGCTGTGTACAGGTAGGGCAGACACAGATTCATCCCATTCCCATGAGCAACACAACCACCAGCAAAGTTCAGACACACACAACAAATACAGAACCTGGATGTATTACAGCTCAAATGGATTCAACAGATTCTCTTGGCAATAGCAAGAGGAGCATCAAGTCTTAATGCTTTAAGCCAGAGGACTTTTCTTCACTCTTTGTGCATTCTCAAAACAAGGACTGCTCTGGTTAAGAGATGGGATAATCTGAGTTGAAGTTGGAGCAGTTTTTAATGCTCTAGCACAAAGAACCATGCTATAAAATATATTATTAGAGACCTGATGTCCTAATTAAGGCAATCAACACATAACAGGAAGAGAAAAACAGGGAAATTTTTTTTTCTGTAAACATCTGTCCATAAGTAATTAATTACCTCAATTCTTGTATTTGAAGTGTTTCAAAACATGCCTGCATTTTCCTTGTTTCAAAAAGAAGAAAAATATCACAGCAAATAATCAGTGAATAATGTCTTACAGAAGTTATGTTTTTACCTTAAAATTTGACACATAAGAAAATGTGAATTACTGTGAGATGCTGTGGCAAAGATGGGGTAGCGATAAGAGGGAAACGTGAAAGTGACCCATAAGGAAATGGTTGAAAGCCTCCATCATATAGTAATAAGAAAGCTGTATTAAAAATAATAATAAAAATAACTCATTTTCCTCAAAGCCATATCCCAACAGACAAGTTATTAACATACCAGTACAGTGTTATTGTAGAAGTGGGGAGCTCAAGTCTATATATCACGAACCCTGTTCATATCTCTAGCTCCCTGAAAGTGAAAACTAACAGGAAAAATTACAAAAATTAGTCCTTATTTTTAATTCTGCGTTGTTATGTTTTCATCAACTGAATGGATACAATTTAGAATAAAATCATTTACATTTCTTGAAAGATATCATAGGGGACAACAATCCACAGCAGGAGGAGATGAGTATTATGGCTGACCTTACTATGTTCATATAAATAATTATGTTATTTTTAGTATTTATATTAATAACTGTTATACAGAAGATGGCTGGTTTGTCTTTTCACTAACAACTTTTTAAAGAAAAATAATTAAGCTTTAAAATGTGACAAGTTAACTATCATATGAAACTAACGAAAGGCTTCTCTCCCCTTTTCCTCAGAAAAAGGAAAGCAGTAAAAAAGCTTTGAGTTATTTAAAGGGTGCCAAGTTTTCCAACAAGTATTGAAAACAAAACAGGCAAGTTCTCCATATAATCCTGCGTGCTTCACTTAGTATCAAGCAGTGTCTATTTTCTCATTGAAAGGATCTCTGTGGTACAAAAGTAAAGCACACAGTTTTCAATTACATCATCTTAACCTTTCCACTTGGACAACTGTATCATTACTTGGGTTCTTATATAAAAATTTTTACCTCTCCAAATAAAAAATTCTTACCTTGCATAAGTAATGAATACCTTCTTATTTTTTCCCCACAAATTAGATTACTACAGGAGGCCTATACTACTATTGCTATCCATACAGTGCAAGCATTCTTGTTTGCTCAATTTAGAACAGCACATTTCTATCTGTTAATATTTCAGTCTCATGTAAACTATACTTTCTGTGCATACTAAGAAGGGAAGAGTTTCCTGCCAAAAGCAAACATTAGATCATACTTCCAGCAACAGAAACCCAGTATCTTTAGGTACATTACTTGAGAAGCACCAGGGCTGAAAAATTCTCAATTTAGAAAATTAGGCAGGCCCTTTATTATATTTCCTTCAAATTTAAAGATGCAGTTGCATGGCTACTTAGCAAAGGCTAGGAATGTACAAACAGAATCATCAAGTCTGCACTGAAACTAGGCAGGTTTTAGCCAGCACTTTGGTAATACTTTTTGCCTCTGCGTCACCGTGGGAGCAGAGAGGAGGTGACAGCAGCTCTTGTTTGTGTATATTTCCAGGGAGAGACAGTCAGCCAACCATGCTCTGGTAGTTGCACTTGTGCTGCATGTTCTGCAGTTGTTAAATGTGTGTGTTAAACTAAGATGGAGTGTATTTCTAATTTAAGACTTAAAGTGGTGATGAATTTACTATCTTCCTAGTAAGCTATTACAGTGAGTAATTATCATCATAGTTAATTCCATTTGGATTTTTCTCATTTCAGCATTTAGTGATCAGATATTACTTCTTGTCTATTAGATAAAATCACTGTTCGCCTAGATAGCTGGGAAGAACGGAGTTATTTCTGTACAGTAATCACATTTCCTGTTTACTTAAAATAAATGTTACTGAATGATTGTTTTAGACTTCATAGTTGAGGTTTCCAGTTCCTACTGTTGGTACCTATAATTCAGTGTGTGTTAACTCGGGAGAGTTTTCCACAACACAGTAACACTCCAGCATGGCTTAACTGAAGTTCACTACTAGAAAGCCTTATTTCTCCTCAGACTCCTTTCCTATGGATGAAAGGCCTTGAGCTACATAAAGACATCCTCAGCAGTTGTTGCTCTGGGCAGCTGGGGAGCTCCCTGTATGCAGTGCTGTTGATGATGCTGTAAAACTGACCCCAAGGACTTCTGTTATAGAGAATATAGGTGGTCTGGTCTGGGGACAGACAGGCACATGTAGAAAGTAGAACAATGCTTAGTACCATGGAGATTTCAAGCCAGCTTGGAAAGCGCTAACTACCACAGACTCACAACCTTAGTTTACTTACTTGTTGAAAAGAAGGGTGAATTCCAACCTCAAATTATCCAAATCTGTTAAGTTTTAAGGAGTGTTTAGTCTCCTTTTGCACTGTAAGAGGATTCGTGATCCTTTTTCATAGAGAAATACTGTATTGCATGTGTATCTATTATGAAGAGGGATAGTACAACTACCAGGCTTAAAATACAGGCTAGCATTGTATGTCCAAAATGGTCTTAATATACATTTTTCTTCAGCATCCACAATATTGCTGAATGTGGCCCTGGGGCTGGAATGCACTTCCAATGGAAAACCTACAGGCCTTAGCAGTAGGGTATGTTGAACCACTTTATGTACTTGTTCACACAGTCTGTCACCCAGCCTGGCGCTGCTTTACAAAGTTGTATCATCAGAGCAACACATGAATAACTTCCAAGCAGAGTTGCTCATTATTAATGCAAACTATTCCGAAGGTAAAAGCAAAAGAGCATTTGGCAGCAAGAACATTGCCATTAAGATGTTTGTCTGAAAACCTCAAAGTGATTTCTAAAGTACCCAAGTGACTTCTCTGTCTTGGTTTCTTTCCTGTCCACTAATCATAAAAGTAATTCTGGGTACATTTTCCGAAATTAAGGGGTTTACTGATACTGAATTGCAATTTTACCATATGGCTGGTGTCAGCTTCTGGCAAAACGGTGGCACAATTTCTTGGACTAAAACTACAACTCAAATGCTGCTGAGCTGCAGCACAAACAGGCAGACACACAGAAGAGCAGATACACACATATATAAAAAAAATCAACTTAGAACACATGGCAGAAAAGATGGACCAAAAAAGGTCATCTTTAACTGAACTGGGGGAATAGACCTCGAGGACAAATAGCAGCTAAATTTAGTTGAATTTAAATTCAATTCCGTTATACTGAAATGGAAGGAAGGGCAGGAAATTAACACCAAGTACTAAACTGTTCCCTATCTCAAAGCTATTTGAGATTAGAGTCCTCTAATGTGGAATGACAACACACAAAAGCATTCTAGTGGCTAAAAAGAAGACAGCAGGATTGAAGCTGAGGAAAGTGAGAATCAAAAACCATGGCTACTCTTTAAGAATGTTTTTCTTTGAACGACTAAAACCAGTTTAAAGTAAGTGTCCCCTTTTCAAGCAGCTCTTATACTACCTCTAATCAGCAAGAATAGTCAACTGCCTTTATTCTCAAGAAGCTTCAAGGCACAGAACAGTATTTTCAAGCCTCTTAATAATGACTAATGAAGTAATGGAGAAGCAATGCAGGTTATGCCATGAAAATTCCAAATCTCACTATTCTGTTCAGTTGCAGGCTTCTGCATCAGACTAACCCCCTAAAAATAATTATAAGGTTATTGTAAAAATAAAGAATATCCTACCAAGATTAAATAGCCATCTCTTTATTCAGATATTACACTTTTTTCTTTAACTTTTTTAAAATTCCCAGTCGTTCTATATTATTTCAAGCATACGAGACGACAAGAAACAAGAGAAAAAGAATGAAGCCCCAAAGTCTTTCCAAGCTGTCAACAACAATTTTTACCTCAAGATCCACAGTGGACAATGCTTATTCCAGGCTACTGCCCAAAATTTTTATTTTAATTTCCTATTTGTAGTTGTTCTTCAGACTTTTTTTAAAGAATAGGCAAGACCTGGGTGTGTTAGGACGACCACTGCCAGCAGGTCGAGGGAGGTGATCCTGCCCCTCTACTCAGCCCTGGTGAGGACACATCTGGAGTGCTGTGCCCAGTTCTGGGCTCCTCAGTACAAGAGAGACATGGAGCTCCTGGAGCAGTCCGGCGAAGGGCAACAATGATGATGAGGAGACTGGAGCATCTCTCTTATGAGGAAAGGTTGAGGAAGCGAGGTCTATTCAACCTCAAGAAGAGATAACTGAGAGTGGAGCTCATCAGTGTCTATAAGTATCTGAAGGGAGGGTGTTGAGAGGATGGAGCCAGGCTCTTCTTGATGCCGAGCAACAGGACAAGAGGCAATGGGCAGAAACAGATGCACAGGAAATTCCACCTGAATATGAGGAAGGACTTCATTACTGTGCAGGTGACTGTAGAACAGATTGCCCAGAGAGGTTGTGGAGTCAATCTCACTGGAGATATTCAAGAACTCTCTGGATGCAATTCTGTGCAATGTGTCCCAGGATGACCCTGCCTGAGCAGGGAGGTTGGACCACATGACCCACTATGGTCCCTTCCAACCTGACTCATTCTGTGATTCGGTGATTGAGCCCTAATCACATTGAGGTGATGTAGCCCTAATTGCTAGGGTGAAAACAATGAAGTAATTTTATCAGTACTGTTAAAGCAGACAGGAGTAAAAGGCTGTAATATAATAAAGACAAAGACATTTCTTGTTTGTGTTTGATTCACCAGTTATAAACTGAATTTGTGAGATAAGAAAAGGTAGCTGGGGTCAGATTGAGGTAGAAAACAACACAAGATATTAACACTAGTGCATTTTACCATTTTGGTGGGAAAAACTACAGCTCAGTCTTATTGCTGTGAGGTTGCTCTAAAAGAACAAGGAGTAATGCATATTTTATGAAGAATGCCTATCTGTCTGCAATCCCAATTCATATCTTATAAATTGTTCAGCTGTGTACCTTCAATCGGATTTGTGCAGTATCCACTGGTCTATATTGTCTCCATTTTGAATGCCATATTTTCAAAGATGAACTCTGAATTGTACTTTCTTCCAAAGCTAGTCAATGAATACGTTAAATGCCTTTGCATCAACATCAGATAAGGAGGAGTCTTTGATCTGCACTTTTTTATAAAAGCAAGAAATACAAAAAGAAACACAACAGCAGCATTTACCGGACTTGCTGAAATCTCTCAATAAATGGGTTTGTCTGCATTCTCAGCATTTTCAGCAGTAGAAAGACATAAGTAAAACAAGATCACATACCAGCACAACACAGAACAAATTCCCTTTTTTGATGTCTCACTTAAAAGCAAAAAAATAAACCAACCAACAATTACATTCTCCACATGGTATAAAAAACCAGTAAATGCTTTCTCGTTAACCTCCCATCTCCAGAACACTTCCTACCACACATTGGTTCATAAGTGTTATGTTCTCTGTGTCACAGAGAAGCTTTACAACAGTAGATTTAAAATTTGACCTTGCAGAACAACAAGGCACTTGCTGACAAACAGCATGTGAGAGTGACAGGTTTGAAGGAAGATGATATCCCAACCTGTCTAAAGGAATCTGGCCCTGTCCCAAACAGCCTCTTAGCAGGCTCCACTGGAGAAATGGAAATGGTTGCAATTATTGTTATTGATTTAGTGTCCTTAAAATGGGTCTCTGAGACTCTTATTTCAGCAACTGATTAAGCAGCAGGTTTAGCAGCAGGGTATCTGACTAACAACCGATGGAAACATAAAATTTCTTTGCCCAAATTATTTCTGGGACTAGGAAAGTAATTTTTTGTATCTGCATGACCAGAAGAAAAAATAGGTGCCTACATAAGAATGTAAGGTGGCCTAAAATATTAATGTCAGGCAGGCATTCAAACTTTCTTACAAATTTTACATAGCCATCAACTCTAAATATTCTATGTTTCAGCTCTATAACCCTTTCCTACCAGGGAAAAGTAATGTGACTACAAGCAGTAAAAAGAGCTGAGTCCAATTCAGAAAACCACTTGACCACATACACAATTAACAATCAAGTTATTTACCTGAACTACCAACTTAAAAGAGATACTGATACAGACTGTACAAATATAAAAAACCTTAAATTTAGAAGTTGGGATCGTAATTTGAATGGATTAAAAACAGGTTGTGGAGATTCTTTTCAGAGACTAATGTCATTCAAGATGCTATTACTGCTCTGCCACAGGACATTTTCAGTGGAGCTTCCCCAAAATTAACTGTGTGTCCCCTAACCCATTCCAGAAAAAAATATACAAATAAATTTTATCTCACCAGTTTCCTCTAACTCACATGGTGTTGCTGGTGCTGGATAAATCAGGAATGTAGACTGGCCTACACTAAAGGTGCAAAGATACATTCCTGATTTTTCAAGGGCATTGTCAGTGCAGATTCATGTAGGTGAAGAGTGACCTTTATCTTTCTGGGACAGCAGTGCTAAACAGCACCATCTATAGTGATCTATACTGACTGCAGTACTCCCCATCCAAAGCTGGTCTGCCCTCATGCTACACATGAGGTGTACAGCGTTTCACAAAGGTCAGCTGTACACCAGGTCAGCTGCTATGACACACCTTGTGGATCTTGGAGACCAGCACGTTTTGGAAGTGAGTAGATGAAACTGCTCAGATCCCAGTGAAGTGCTGATATTCAGAAAGAGAAATTTGCTAGACTGCTGGTAACAGGTAGAAATCCAAAGCACCAATCGGCAAGACAAGATGGTTTCTCTCCTATGTGCCACAAGGACCCACAACACAATAGGCAAGGGAAAAGTCAAACCTTACTGACACAAAAGAACAGAACTCTGGGTGCACTGATCACACAAGGCACATTGTTGGGTTAGTTGTTTTCTAACATAGAAAAGATGTTAAAAAAAGCACCTTGTAAAATAACTGATTTAATCCAAATTTTGAGGCCATTATCCAGCTAATTCAGAATGTTGTTTTATCACTACTATGTAAAAGTGATGTGTGGAACAGTCCAGCAGCAAACAGTGGTATTTCACTCCAACTGTTTGTACTGACAGAATACCAAATTACATGACTTTCTGAATAATACATTGGTTGTTGGTAGCAACAGCACCATCAAAACAGGGCATTTATATTTGTTCTTACTGGAAAACCTGGCCGATTAGGTTATGTCCCGTGAAATAACTTGAAGGCTGCAAAATGGACCTTAGAGTAACCACATTCACTGCAGCAGCCCAAAAGGACTTTTAGTAACTGTAAGGCTCTCTCACTAAACAGCTCAACTTTTCAAAAGGTCCAGTCCTCCACTGTGGAAAAGAGAATGTAGTACAAACCATGCAGGCAATGTGAAGTCCACAGCCTCATAGCCTTCAAGTCTGTGTCTATCTTAACTTTTTTATAATCCACACATGGGCTTCCATGTTCTCAGCTGCATGGATGATTAACAAATGGTACCATTCCATCCAAAGTTCAGAAATCACTTTTCAGTCATCAGGACATAGAAGTCAGCTATTTGCTCAACTGAAGCAATGATTGGGTATAAAGTGTAAAATGGTAACAAAAATATAGCTGAACTTTGTAAGGTATTTACATTTCCATTCCTATCATCTCAACACCTGGGAAATATCTAGCACATAAATTTTTTTTCTCCAGTAAGAATCCTGGAAAGAAACTAGGCTCTAAGAAATGCTTTAATTTCCTGGTGACATTCCTCATAGATTTTTATCGAAGCCTAGCAAAAATATATTTTCTACTTTTAGTAGTGCAGGGTTTATCTACTGAAATCCATTCCAACAGAGTTCATAGACATTCTCAAAGGTATTGCAGTTAACATGGGGTAATGGCACCAATGGGGTTTACAGACCTGTACTTACTCCTCAGACATTACTGAGACCAAGTATATGTTTTCAAGACATCTCATCTTCATGGGTTAGCATTGACCGGAAAACCCCAAGCTCTTTTAGGTGCTTCTGGTATCTTTTTTCAATATGTTAAATGACTACTTTGACACTGCGGGCACCAACTGTTTCAGGAATGCGGCTGTTCTCAGCAGCAGCTCCTGCACTCAACATTCACTTCTCTGTCGAGGAACTGACTGTTTTAAAAATACTGATCTGTGTAAATTTATTGTGGTTCTTCTTGGAACTTCTGGCCCAAATCCACTTTTCACAGACTGCATAATTAGCCTTGCATTCCTTGATTTTTGAGTCTCGAGGGGGGTAGGCAGGAGAGGTGGCTCAGGAAAACAAGCCTGCTGCACTTCTGGCTTGGGAGTTGGAACTGTCCCAGAGAGCAACATCTGCCACTTTCAGCATTAGGGCTCACCAGAAAAAATTCTGAACTCAACAGATCTGGGTTTGTTTTACATGACCTGTGATAAATGGACAGGAGGTGGTAACTTAAAAGTCTGATCCCCAGTCTATTCAGCCCCAGGTGATAAATTTAAAAGAGAGAAAGCATTCAGAACACTTTTTCTGAAGAGTCCTAACATCTAGAAAAGGTTCAGCTCACAGTAGCAGGACAGCAGGCTGGACATTACTAGGTCTTCCTGCCACTGGTGAAGGAACAGAGATTGGACAGTAAGTGCGACATCATCTATACCTGTCGTGGTTTGAGACCCTCAAAAATCCAATTTCCAAGTCCAAGCCTCCCTCCTACAATTTGTTTCAGTGTGAGAGGGTTTTTCAGACATAACACAAGACTCAGTATGGGGTGAAGGGAATTATATTACAGTTATTACTTACACAAATAAATACTATAATACATTACATACACAATTCTAACTCTCCTATGGTAAAGCAATACATTTACATTAGATCAAATCTCCTTTCCCTCCAATAAAAGTTCAGAAGGGAAGAAGAAAAGATCCTTTCCACTTTCAGGGCAGCAGTGTCTCTCCTCTTCAAAGCAGCAGTCATAGTTGGAGTTGTCGTAGCTGGAATCTCTCTCTCTCTCTCTCCATTACAACACAAGGGGGGTCTCCTCATACCCCTCAGCCCTTCGGCTCCAACCGAAGGTCTCTCTCTCCCGTGGACTGCGATAGCAGGGACAGGCTCGCCTCACCACGTCATATCATGAAGTGCAGGGCATCTTTGTGAAAGTCCCTTCCTCAGGGGATTCAAGCTCCTCCTGAGTCAGAACATTTAGGGCAGCTCTCAGTTCAGTCTTTGCCCCAAGTGTTCTACCAGAGCTCCTTTGCTCTGTCTCAGCTGCCAACATGGCAGCAGCAGGGGTGGCAAGGTCACTTCCCCTGCATTCCTTCTGCCCATCCTGATCCAGCTTCAGAACGTCTCTGAGCTTCTCAGCTCTTCTCTTCGGTGCTGCTGCATTTCGGGACTCCCTAAGAGTTTGGAAGCCCACCCTTCCTTTCTAGGAGGTCTCAGGGTTTTGGGAAGGTAATGCAGTCTTACCCCCAAAACAGTCTCTGTTTTCTCTACTCTGTTGCCAGCTTTCCCTCCTTGCAGTTCATCTCTGCGTCTCTCAGCCTGGTTATGTGCCATCTCGCTGCTTGCTCTCTCTTTTGGCTCTTGGCCATAGTTCTCTACTCAGCGCTGCCTCTGCCACCTTCTCAGCATCTTCTGCTGCTCACAGTGGAGAAACTCCCCTAGCCTTTGACCACAGCACCCAGTCCAGTTTTAACACTACACTGGGTCTCCCGTAGTCTCGGCTGGGGGCCTTGGCCCCCAGCAGGGTTCTCTGGCCCCTCAGCTCTAACATGTGTCTCAAGCCACGGCTACCTCTCTTCTATCTATGTCATCTCCCTTCTTTTCCGGTCTGTTATAATATGTTGATTTCAAAGGAGCGAAATGTAGTTTCTGATTGGGCCCTGCACCAAGAACACCACCCCCTTGGGGGTTACCACTTTTTTAACTCCAGGGGAAAACACTTTTTACCCCACAACAATACCCCAGCCTGGAAATACTTAGCAGGTCAGATGCAGGCACCATCCATCAACAACAAATGGTTGACTTAGTAGAATTCACATTACTAACCTCAAAAAAGCATGAGATTTTTATGAGCTTGCACAGAAATTCTCTTAGTTATGCAACAGAACTTGGTAACATCTCTTAGAAAAATGAAAGAAAGCTTCAGCAGATTTTCTAGCAGGACTTTTTTAAAATATAATAAATCAACTTCAAAAGTCTGACAGCTGTCTTTTAACAGATATTTTTGAAAGATCATTTAATCGGTCTTTTTCCTTTGTAGTTGTGTGCATACAATTCCAGTGTAAACTGAACTATTAGTTGAACTTTACACCTAGAGATATAAAAGGACTACAGCAAGCATCATAGGGAAATACCAAATCATTGAATTAAGAGAGAAAATTGAAACAGAGCAGCCACATATTAAGCTTAAAATAGGTAAAGACTTGCAGCTAATAGAAAACAAGTGTTCAGCAAGCACCCCAGCATGCTTATTCTGCACAAGATTTATTTTGATTTCAAAGTAGACTTCCTGACACATTAAAATAAGCTATTTTAAAAAACTTTTGGAAAGAATAGGAGTGTAGATAGGCATGTATACACTCTTCCTGAGGCATAGCTCAGCCTCCCACACCCCACCTGCTTATCTCTGCATCCAACCAGATCTCCTGGCGTACCTGCGTACATAAGCATCACTAATCCGCTTCAGTCAGAATGAGCCAGGTTAGATTACAAGTTTAAATTCTCAGCTAAGCAGATTCGTTTTGCCTGAAATAGATTAGGCAGCACTCGCACGAGCAGTTCCACAAACAGATTAGAGACGTGGACAATCTCCTTCAGGGGAATGGGGCAGGAGCACTCAGCCATAACCTGTGGTTGGCCCAGATGAACCTGAACTAAATGTCCACTGCAGCCTTGTCACATCCACCTGGGACTTTAGTAAAAGCTCACTTCAGATTCATGGTCTGTTCTGTTTCACAGCTTCCCTAAGTGGATAAGACCCATCAAAAGTCAACAAAGCATATGAACCATAGTCTTAGAAAGTGTCTGGCATCTACAACCTATCAAGTTCGAGTACAAAGTTTGAAACATAACACGCATCTCATAAATCCCAAGCACCATACAAATGATATGCAGAGATGAACTGCTACTACATCTCTTATTTAATCAGAGAACAAGTTGTAAATGCATTAAAATGTTAAATATTTTCCAAGTGACAAAATTATTTTTTGTTATTTTTGTTTGATAAACAAATGAGGAAAAGAGTACTGGTCAACTGGAACTGCCAGAGAGATCCTATCTCACTACCCTAATTCATGGGCTTCCTGCTTCTTTGGCAATCACTTTTAGAGGTGTACATCCTGAGAAAGCTCATGAGGACAGATAATTTCAAGGGGGGGAGGGAGGAAAGTCCATGCATATATCCAGATGGCAAATTTATCACAGAATTTACTACTTCAGGGTGCTTTACTCCCAACCTTATTCTCAGTTTTTAAAAGTTTGTTGTTGTCGTTTTTGAACTTAAGTTGTTCCAATAACCTCAGAAGTTTAACAGAATATAAGACAAGTCTGCAAATACTCTGAAAGCATAAGCAAAGGTATCACCAATCCCTTCATCAGTTGTTCAAAGAAGATGTGCCATGCAAGGGCATATGTGTTCCACAATGGGAACTATAAAAAAGGGTCTTTCTAAAGGTAAATAACACACTATATTGCATTCACATGTGCCTGCTTCTGTTCTGATACCACTTCTTGTTACTCATGTCTCCAGGAAGGTCTGAGAGACCTTGTTCTAGCATTCTTTATCTACAAGAGGAAAGTAAAGCAATCAGTTTATACACAGGGAGAGCCTGAGATGCTGACATATAGACAGGACAGCTACACTGTTCAGATAGAAGACAGAACTTAGAACATACCTGACGGAATGGAACATCATCAACAACTTTCCCACCTTGTTGGTTTGGTTGGGTTTTTTTGGTATTTGTCTTTTGGTTTGTTTTGCTGGGGTTTTTTTTAGCAAATCAGGGATGCATGGGAGTGATTAGAAGGTAAGATAATTCATAAAGATGCAATAAATTTAACATAAGTGAAGAATTAGGAATTTGTAGTTACAAAATACTATTGTTCAGGAGTACATGCTGCTCTTACCAAATCCTCATCAATAAGCAGCAATGGAAAATATCACAGCTGAACACAGAAACAGTTACAGACTTTTAATACTCACAGATGTGATAATAAAGTAGAAGAAATAAAATGCAGGTCAATCTACATCAACTAAATCTCTTCTGTTCTAGTAGTAGCAGTGCCATACACTATTTCAAGAGCCAACCATTAACACAAACCAATCAAAAATCAAGCATGCATTCATTTGCATTTTATAAAAGACTTGTTACTCTAAGTTTACAAGATGCAATGAGAATCCAAAACAAAGAGAAGTTTATTTGTTTTGAAAAGCATGTGTGGCTGGTTTTGAGCACTCAGTTATTTGCTTCTGTAATGACCACAAACTCAGTGACTGTATTCTTCAGTAGTAATTAAATATAGCAGGGATGGTGAAAGATGCTAACAAAGTCATCTGTAAAAGCTTCACCCTATCTTTTAAAAGAAAATCCAAGGGGGATCCAAGGGGGCAGAAAGACTGACATATCTTGCCAAGTACTAACATATCCTACAACAGGCTCTAGGAAATAATCTATTCCTGCTTGTTCACATATTACCTTTACCATTTCCACTCTACAATACCCCAACTGAAATGCTCAGTGCTGCTCCGCAGCCTCATCACATTTCTGAAAGTCTATTCAAGTCCTTAGGATCTGCAGAAGTAAAACAATCACAGATCTTGTTTCTTAATATGCATGTATCACCTCCAAATTAGTTACCGGTAAGCTTCATACCCAGTACATAAGCCTGAAATCCAAATGCAGGTGCTTTCATTTGTCCTTCACAGACCAAATCCTTTCTCCGAGCACAGATTTGACAAATACCAACTAGGATCTCTCACTGTCAATAAACACATTCCTTTCCAGAAAGAATGAGCCAAGTGGCTCTTGTACAGTGGAGTCCAACATTTATATTGTCAAAAGAACAGTATTTGCTCAACACAGTTCACAAATCTCAGACCAAGAAAAGAAGGCATACATTGAGCTGGGATATATTTGCTGATTATTAATTCACATACAACTGTTTAAGAAAATTAGAAGCAGCAACACAGGAAAGCGGGACTTGATAAGATCACAGAAAAACTGTTTTGAAAAGAAATTGGAAGGTGAAGTTAGAAGCTGTATATCATAAAAGAGAAGCACACATGGCAGTGTAAAACTAGAAGTGAACTAAGCATAAGGGGATAGAAAGGGAAAAATGTGAAGAGTAGAATAAATTATACAATATAAGGTCTCAGACAAATTATAGATAATTCATTACTAGATATAAAGTAAACAAGATCAGATCTGTTCAGCACCTTGTAGCCAAAAAGGTACATTATTGATTTACTGTATTATGCAAGGCTTGGAGAAAGACGAGGACTCAGAGGTAAGTGTTCCAGCATATCAATTTTTATATTTAGTAACAGCTGAAACAGGCAGAAATGGACACTTTATAACATTAGTACTTGGTTGTTTATTTTATGCTTCAAGATAAATTAGCTTTGTGCACCAAGAAGAGGAACACTGTCATAAAGGTCAAAAATTCAATTCCTTAATTTAGTAATATCTAAAGCTTCTTTAACAATAGAGATGGAATTCAAGTAGCATTGTCCTTGCAGCATATTATTGATACTGTTAGGACAAGACTTACATAAAGGAAACTAACAAGTGAGATGTTAAACCAGTCAGCCAGTGAAGTACACTAACTAGCCTAACTAACGTCTAAAGCAGCTGAAGAGTCTAGAAATATTTTCAAAAGTGTTCATCTCTCTGAACTCCTTTTATTTGACAAACTCAAATCTCTATATGATCCTGTAATGTACAGATTGCTAAAGCAAAACTCAAGTTTCACATCATGGGAAAGTGGCAAAAGTCTATTCGCCTTTGCATGGGACTCTTAGCCAAGTTATTTAGACCTGATATGACAGATCTACAATAGGATGGAATGAGAGTTATTGACCAAATAAATGAGCAAAATGCAATTAAAGAGTAAAAGATTACAAACAATAGGCACTCCCATTGTGACTAGTAGGGGGAAAAAAAGTTATCTTGGGACAGCAATCAATTTTATAGAATTAAAAACCAGGAAATACCAAAATAATGGCTTTTTTTATTCTGAGAAAATGCAAAGACTGTACTACAATGCTTGCATGAAAATGAAATCCAATGTGATTGATTTTGCCTGATACCAGAAGGTGTTTGACAGCCATTAATACAATCACTAACCAAATAGACACACATCTTCATGTATTACCAGTACTTGCCTATATTTACAGTCAGAAAGTTTAAATGTGGCAAATAGTGGACTCATGGTTATAGGAATATCAATCCTGCCACTGTGATACTGTGATAGACAGCCTGTCAAGATACAATAACCGTTGTATACTTACTCATTAAAAAAGAAGCCTAAATTTATATAGCAGTAGTACCTGTCTTGTGTTGTTTGAAAGCATTAATTGCACTCAAACAACATGAGTAAAGGCACAAAATCTGTTTTTTGTGAATAGAAGTGGCTAAATAAATGCAAAAATACCCATGTGTCCTTACTGTTCCCTCCTCAAAAAACTATGCCAACTACTACTGCAAGTGAAGTTTGACACCATCTGTCACCCAATTACATCTTATATAATATATGTCATCAGGACATTTACCATCACAGTGCACCACTTTCAAAGTGATGGCACAAGATTTCAGTAGTCAGCTACTTACATTTTCCTACTCATGGAACCAGTCACAAATACCTGTAAAGCTACCTGTACTAATATAAAACTTTTTCAGATTATGGCTAAAGTAAATTGGTAACTGTCAGACAGCCCATGAACGGCCATCACTTTTTTATTTCTCAGCTATTCCATGAGCAGGTACTTGTAGTATGCACTATTTTCCATAGCTCTTACACCTAGAATTTTAATTCTGAGAGTCAAAGGTCAACTACACACATTGGAATAGCATCCATTTCATTGAGTATGTGGAGATTTAGCACACGTACAAAGTTTTAAAAGTGTGGTTCCCAAATAAGCAGACAAGACAGGTCATTAAGAGTCTGTTCCTTAAGTTAAAAGAATCTGATGCCACCGGCTTTTAGCACTTCTGCAACTCACTATTCCACAACCAGCCACTCTGTGTACTAGTTTTGATGCAACGAATAAGGTACAAGATTTGGCTTGCTGTGTGTAGAGAAATCATACTTACTGCCATAAAATGAGCTAGTATCTTTAACACGTCAATACACATTTTGTGTATTTGCTCTCTCAGAACAGGTTTTTAGGGCTGGGTTTTTTTCGGTGCTGGTGAGGGGATTGTTTTATTTGGGGATTTTTTTAGATGCCATGGGATCACAAAGGATAAGAAACAGTCCAAAACTCAAGTAATTTTTGCTACCTTTGCAGGGTCACCAAGTCAATGTAACAGCTCAGAACCACTAAATGTAGTTTCCAAAAAAACTCACTATATTTCTTTGCCTACATTTTTCCACAGATTGAAGGCTGCTATTTTTACCTTACTTACAAAAGTAAAGATCCACAAGGAACATGAAAGTGGAGTACTATCAAGGTGGGAGTGGGAGGGAATAATGTAAACATACTTGCAATACAGAACAGTGAAAAGATTCGTGTTATATGTTGTATAAAACAGGTTTGAGGAAGACTTTGACACTGAAGCATAAAAACTCATTATGTTCTTCATAAAGAAAGATAGCTCCTCTGTTTGTCCATAGTGGAAGCTATGGTCATCAAATGGCCAGAAACTTCTCAACCTGAAAATATTACTCCTCTTTTCTAATAAAGAAACAACTGGGAAGCGGTACTTTTTTGTCTCTTCAGGATAACAATTATCCTTATGTGCAGGTTTATTATTTCCTCTCAGAATTCTCGACAAAATAAATTACAGCAAATACCTGTTACCTACTCATTCTTCTGAATAAGTGCCAAATGTGCAAAATGTTAACCAATATATACATAAAAAATTAACCTATGTATAGGCATCAATGTGCCCATCTGTTCATAAGAAATTCTTAAACAAGAAGTTTAAAAGGCAGTATGTATGTACATATAAGCAAGATAAAAAATCTTGGTTACAAAAATAAAACAAAGAACATTTCAGACCAATAAAACTTGCAAAACTTAATCAGTTTCTAACTGCCAGTTGCTGCTTTCTTGAACTCCCAAACAAAAGTTTACACCAAATAAACTGCAAGTAAATATATAGACACATATAGATATCTAAAATAAACAGAGAAATAAATAAAATTGAGCCTCAAACATGCATAAGCAGCCAATAGAATCTACCCATATTACTCACTTGAATTAGGTTAAGTGGCTTGCCAGTTCATATTTTGTTTCAAATTCAGCTGGCTCATCACACTAATTCTGATGCTCTGCACTAACTTAGCAATATGATTTGCACATCTTAAGATCTGGAATTGCTCATGTTATGCAGGGTATCTTTCTCAGAAGAAAAAATAATTAGTGACCAATCTTCCATTAGTAAATTACCACTCAAGATTAGGAGTTGTTATACCTTTAAGAGAAATACAGAACTCCTTTTTCAGCTCCTGTACTTATCCCTCAGTCCGCATTGTCTAGCTGTTTCCTTTCTTCCTCAATTTATACCACTTAACCAAAACCTGCTCAAGGAAAATATTTCATTGTCATTACAGATATTGTGAGAAATAGCTGTAGCTGTGGGTGGAAAGCAGATGGAAAATGCGTTGGTATACATTAGTTACGACATGTTCAGGAAGTCTCTTCTACTTCTCCATCCTGAATTGAGTATGGGTATAGGCATTTAGAGGAAGGAAAGGTGTAATCTGCATCCTCTGGGGAGGCTGGGGGCAGGGAGAAAGTACAAACTGACTATTACTGGCAGCTTTGCATCTGGGAGGCAGCACAGTGGGGAAGTGGAAAGCAAACAATGGAAGTGACCAGGCAAGCAGATGGAGCCAAAAAGCTTGGGGGAAAAAAAATAATCAAGTGACAGCTGCATAAGTTGGCACACAGTTCCCAACGGCTGGCAAAGATGCTACACACAAACTTGTGAAGATGTGGCACAAAAGAAACTGAAGCAATAAGGTATAAGAGGTTACAAAGACCATTTTGTTAAACATGTTAAAAAGACAAGAAACGGTTCTGATTTTTATCCCACCTCTAAATGAGAGATTTTAGGCAAGTCACTATCTTCCTTGTGCCTTATTTCTGCAGCTATATGAAGTGGGAATCACCTTTTTAAGGCACCTAAATACCCATAAAGTGTTTTGCCACCTTGCAGTCACTTGAGACTTTTCTCTGTACTTTTCCCATGAAGGAAATACTATGTGGAGAAAATGTGACCCAGTGGGAAAACTGCTGAATACAGTCTGAGGAGACTTGAGTTTCCATGTTTTGGTTTGCTAGGGGCCTGAAGAGGGACCTTCAGCCTCCTCACTTGCAGAGTCTGAAAGTGTCTGCCCATTTATAAATAGAGGTTTATTACATTTATTTCCCTGAAAAAGCACATTGAAAAAGTGAAGGGTAAATAAAGGATCAAAAACGTCACTGTCTTGTCAGCCCAACTTCTTCCTTCACGTGCATTACAGTAGAGTCTCACATATCAATTTTTGCCCTCAGGGTCTATCAACATACCACAGAATGCAAACACATGCATTTGGTGAAGTATTTTCCCACCCATTATTCTTTGGAAGTTTCCAGAGTATATTTTATTATACATATTTTCTAGGTTGCTGAATGCTATGATATGTATGTACACTTCATAGTTAACTCTTATCTTAGCAACAACCAGGTGAAAGAGTGATTCTGTCAGAGGCCTGCACAGACTTCAAAGTCGGCTACACTGAACTTAACTGTGATATCAAGTTCCCCTGAAATCCAGACTTGTATCTGAAGCAATGTAGCATAGCTGTGCTTAGAATTTTGACAACTCTGACTCTTCAAATTTCAAATCTCTTCCTTCCTGTTTTCATCTGTTCTACCCATTGACAGTTGCCTTGTGCTGGTTATATGTTTCTTTTTCCTCTAGCATTTTCCCATCCCAGTAGGGCCTGATGACCAGACTAACACCTGTTCCCAAACCACAAACAAAATAAAAAAACTAAAACATCACAAGGTCTGTATGTCAGGGCTCAGTTAGACGAAAAACGAAGAAACACACACACGCATGTTATCAGGGTGAAATCTGATGAGGGAGGGTTAAACCAGCATTTCTTTCTCCTCAATACAGCATTCTAAGATGACAGGACAGAATAACAGAAGGATATCAGCTCTAAGGGAAAGCTGTATTTTAGTCCTGCTGTTTCTGTATACTTGTCAAATTTTCGAGGGAGATGTAGAAATAACACAGGGAGCAGATTCTGGTACTCAGGCATCTCATCCCCAAACTCAGGGCAAAGTGCACTTCCACAAAGGTTGGAAAATCATATTCCTTCTGCCTTTCTTTTCCCCTCATTTTTGATTACACAGTGGCCTATACACCACAACAAAGCTGGAAGATGCCACCATACAAACAATTTCTCAGCACTCTTCTAGGAAAGGGAAAGATGAGCATTTACACCCTTGGAGGAACAGGCAGGAACTGAACCCGGCCTTGAGTGCTCTACCCATTACCCTTTCACACAAAGGGTAGGAACTCTCACCCATCACTACCCTATCCTTACAAAAAAACAAGTCCTGTTCATTTAGGCTCCCATCATTAGGGAATAGCTCTGTGCTCTGGACTGTGAGCCAACATACAACAGCCTCAGTCTGTAATATCAGAAACATCCTTTTACAGTAGCAGATTTATATTTCTAAAATAAGGAGAAAATATCACTCTGCACAGGTTACTTTCTCATGGGGGATCAAACATTTGGTAAATATACAAACAAAACACCAGTGAAAACAATCATCCTTCATTCTTTTTAATTCCCCCTACTCAGAGCAACTGTAGGCTTGGAAGAAAGGAAAGGAGGACATGGGGGGAACCAAGACAGCAGCAGGTAGGTTCAAGAACTACTGTAGATCCCTTAGAGATACCCAAAGAAATAGAGCATTGAATTCTGCTGCTTTTTAGATGCTGAATGACAGTATCTCAAGTAAGAAAAAAAGCCTCAAAAAATTTTTAAAATAGTACTTGCAAATACATATAAAGAGTCTGTGTGTAAAAGAGAAGGTTATAACCTTTCATTAAGTCAGATTCATCTGAACAGTTTTTAATACAGTGAACTCTTACTGACTCATCCTGGAGGCTAAGATCTTGCTATGATTTTCCTCAAAGCAATTTTTTATTGTCAGCACTAAGTCGCTGATAAAAATGAGAGATTTCATATGTAAGTGCTGACACAACCCCAAGCGCAGAGTTCTGCGCAGCATACTGGCATAGCTATAATTAAAAAGACAGCCTATATCAAGTAAAAAGCTTCACCGCAAACCTTTTTAGTGGATCAATACAATATCATCAGTGACATCTCAAAACGGAGGATAAAGGAAAAAAGAGGCTTCTTATGGAATTAAGAAAATTATATTTATTAATAAAAATATTTATCTTTTGAACTCTGTGGACAAGTTCTTAAACCGACAATCTGATTCTAATATTAAATACATAGAGCATAACATACCAATATCTGAAATGTTTGTTTCTGTGTTTGTCTTGGACTACAGCAGAACAGCAAAGATAGTTAAGGTAACAGATAGAATGGTACTAAAACTGGAATAAAAACAGTACTGAGGAAACAATTGTTTGAAACCTTCAAAACAGAAGCTTCAACAAAACATACAAGAAAAAAGTATTTGCAATTACTTTACTAAAACAATGAACAGACTATAGCATTCAGTTTAAGGATTAAAGATATTTTAAGGTAACTGAAAGAACTAAAAGAACAGTTCATACTCCAAGAGCTTTATTCTTGGCGTGTCCCCGAACACCATCCCCCACGGCCGAGTGTCAACAATTCTAAGTCAGGGCACAGGGGCCCAAAAAGTAAAGTCTGGTACTTAGCAAAACAAATATTCATACAAACAGCAGGAACATTAAGCTACCAGTAGTTAAGGAGTTTCTTGGAGTGCCTTTCAAACCACTCAGGCCAAGCACACATATTCAATTTTGCACCAGTGATATTACTGCTCAAGAATCTGAAGATCTCTATTGCTGAGATGACATTTCCCTCTCCATGGCTCATTGGTTTCTTGTGTAATTTAATGAGTAAAAGGCAATCTTGGAGAAGGAAGGAACAGGGCCAAGAGTTATTAAGATTTTATATAAAAAGTTGGTTTGATTAAAATTGACAATATTTAATTCAAACCCCAGAATCTCACAGTCTTTAATACTATTTAACCAGATTGTGCGTGCTGTAATACTTGTAATAACATTCCTAAGAAAGTGACTGTACTCAAATCAAGACTTGCAATGTCAGCCTGTTGGGATGAAGGAAAACTCCACCATTCTGGTAAGCCATCCCCAATCATGGCTTTTGGGAAATCTCATTTATTTCCGAAATTGATATTTTTTTTCTAAATTCAGCTTTGAGCAAGAGGACATTGAAATGGTTTTGCTGCCTCTTACATTGCTGTTCTTCTGATAGCGACAATATTGACGCCAGTAATAGCATTTTACCACAAAATGTTAGTGTTTACTGGGTTGTCATCATTTTTTCTGTTTTGCAAACAGCAGGAAAGAAATTATGTGCTGCTCTTTTTTAAAAAAAAAAAGAAAAATACCACTTTAGCTTGACAAAGGAAAACCAAAATACTAAGATAGAATCTTTAAAGAGTTAACATGACAATGCAACAAATGCCAGATTAGGGCTTTGTTGACAGAACAATCTGCACCAAGAGAATGCACAGTAGATTTAGCTCTAAATACTCTTAAGAGTTGAACCTCAGTCTTGGGGTTACCGTATGGGTGCAATCCTGTGCTGTGCTATGCAGATGGTTGGACTAGATAATCATAATGTTTCTTCTAACCTTAGACATCTATTTGTCCTTTCTTCCCTGGCTCAGTTCCTTGGCATAGTCTGTTGTGTCCTACGCGCATGTGGAAGGCTTCCTCCCTCTCAGTTCTACATCCTCAACTATCTCCTCATTCAAACACCACCAAGGAAGGTTCTCTGCCCAATTATTACAACAGGGCCTGCTGATTACAACAGGGCTTCTTTTCTGAATGTGTACCATCACGCAGCTCCAGTCTCTCCCCTGTAAGTCTTCAAGACTCTTTCATTGTTAAGCTGCTGGCATAGAGAACAGCCCACCTATGCTGAGAAGAACCAGCTTAAACAAAAAAACTCCACGCCATAAATCATCATTCATTCACAAAAATCATAGGCCATCATACTTTGGAATTCAGCAAAGTCTCTCTTCAAGGATTTTATAATTACACTAAACTCTTAACACAGAAAGTGGACATATGATGGCACAATCAAATAAGTGCAAAAAATACATAACTGCTCGCCTAGTTGAAATGCTTTATGACACATTCCTTGGTTTTGTTGTGCCATTAACAAAATATGGGAAGTAGGTATCTCCACAAGAAACAGAAGTTAGGAACTTTTACTCTTCAGTATCTGTACAATACAACATTTAAAAATGAAAAGCTATTTACAAGAATTAACTTTAAATTTAGTAAAAGTCTTGACCTAAAAAGACATAACTGTTCTTTTTTATTAGATGCATCTAGATTCATATTTTCTTTTCGTTCTCCCAAAAGAATGCTTTGATTTTTATTTTTTGAGATTTTTTTTAAACATTATTCTTCGCAGAGCTTAATTTAGCCACATGGGAGCTCCCAGGTTACCTTTAGACACATTAGAACTGCTATCTAAAATGCTGAATTATGATAACAAATTATATTTCTTAGAGAATGAAGCCTGATATTCAGATCTTGTAATAAATTTCTAATGATACCAATTTTGAGGGCAGCAGGAAACAAACAAGAAAACCCAAATCCCAACTATAACACTTGAGCGTGTGTATAAATGCCCACACACTGCATGATATCTGCAAAAGCAAAGCCAAATCTGTGATTAGCAGCTGTGCAATATTCATATATACACAGATAAGACAAAAAGTGGCTTACAGTAAGGTTTTCCACCTTCCAATAAAACACCTGCCTCTTTCTAGCTCCTTATAACTAACTGCTTCTCTCCTTGGTGTTCCACCTTTAGCTTTGTCAAGTCTTCCTTCAACTTCATGCAGTTGAACTCTTTTTTTTTTTTTTTAATATATATTTCTTCTCCACTACTAGTACTTTTCCAGTTTGACACAATGGCTGTACATGTAAGAATACAGTCACATACACTCTTATAAAATAAGCATGTCTGACAAATTTTGAGGTACAAAATATGCCATACACCCATTTTCATGGTCCCATTATTTTATTCTGGATTAAATTCAAGTTAAGTTTAGATGACACCTTAAAATGATCTGCAATTGCCAATGACCTAGTATTTGTTCCTACTGAAATCACCTGGAGTGGGAGGGGGAAAGCCATTAATCAATCTGGTCAATTCCTGATTAAGTAATCAGATACAGAAGCCCTCAACTGATCTGGAAGGTCAGGGAGAGTGAGAAAACCAGTTTAGACGATCATTGTCTTTTGTCTTTAGCTACAGAGGCATTCACAAATAGCAGCACGCTCACCGCAATCTACCAGTTTCACTCCACAGTTCTACCTTGGAAACAGATTGCTCATTGCAATATCCCAACACTGTTACACGAGTTAAGATCACTTAGAAATAACTTGCTCAACCCAGCTATGTTGCTCCCACAGTCCACACTCGTTTTCTGTTCTTGGCCCCTCTCTCCCCAGTTCAAAGGGACACATTTTGGCACAAACACTGAGCACCCCAAGTAACAGCCTGACCCCCGGAACTGCTCCCCTGTTCAGCCACTCTCTCCCTTCAAGCCATCTGCTCCCCAGAGTAAGCACTGCCCAAGTAAAAGCCCAGACCCCCCCCTTGCCCACATCAGCTGGGGAGACTGAGCTACTTTTACTTTCAGTGGAGACTGGCGATGCCATTATAAATATGTTTTCTACTGATGATGCCATTACAACACATGTATTCCATGTCCAACTCTTTATCAAGTGCTACCCATATCACTGTAATGCTGTCAGAAGAGAATGAAGGTCTATGCTTCACTTCCAAAATACAGAGAAAATATTAGAACTTCTCAAAAAAAAGACTGATAAAAAGACTGAAATATTTCAAAAGTGTTACAGAGTGATTTTTTCACTACATTTTCGCAAAGAGATCAGTAAACAGAAGTATGGGGTTTCTCCTATCTACTATCACATTTCAACAAAATCAAATTAAACTAGATTGGTTAAAAACTAAACTCCTTCCAGAAAATACCATTTTGTCAGTATTTCTCTGGGAAACACCTCTAAGAGTTCTGTTAAAACAGGGAAAAACTATACTTGCAGCATCGATTTTTATAAAATTAATAGAATTCTCTCACACTTTTTTTTTAATAAAGGCATTTAATTTGTTGTAAGATTTGTTTTGGTGACACTTTGGGAGACGTTTTAAACACAGAACATTTTAAGTCTACAAAATCATCTCACTAAATGGCGTGCACAGTTAAACCAATTTTGGCAAGTACTGAGACCTAATTACCAAGGTTAATTTTCAACAGTGAATGTACCATTTAAGATAAAACCAGTTTCTTTGTAATTTTAATATACAATTTTACTACAATGATTATCTTGATGTTTCACACACTCAAAGTTTCATTCTCATGACAATTTCTTGAAAAAACAAATCCTATTCAGGGCTATTGCAGTGGCTACCGCTACAAATATCTTCTGGCTGAATAATAAGACAGAAACACTCCTTTTAAATCTGGCAAAGTGCTGGCTTTTGTTATTTAGAGCACCAGGAGGTGCCATGACCTAAAATAACATGCTGCTATATATAAGGAATAGCTGTCCCATCCACCCCGGGACACAATTGTGGGACAGGAGCCAGAAGGCAACGCAGGGGCTGCAGAGAGTGGCCAAGGGCAGGAGCACCTTGGACCATGTCACCCAAGGGTCACCAGCATGTGCTAGAGGCAATTTGATGAGTCTCCAGTTGAACTTTCAGACTGCTAAGTCCAATTTCAACAATTCTAATACTACTATTCGATTATTTCTATTACTCCTGCTCCACTAGCACAACAGTACTCCGGCAGCACATATTTACAGTGTTCATTGCCATTTCAGTAACAGATCACTCTCAGCAAAAAAAGCTCTTTTCACTTCCCTGCCCTAGCTAGTTTCACACAGTTGTATGTTTTGAAGTGCAGTTTTGCACACAAAACGCTATTTTACAGAAGCAGCTGATTTTTTGCTTTCTCTGAAAAATGCAGTTCTTTCCAACTATTTTTGTCACTGATTAACAAATACTTTCCTTTTGAATTTCAGAACTTAATTCACTAGCTCTTTACCATTGTTTATTATTCAAAACACAGCAGATCCCATCAACCTCCTTTCAAATACTTTTATGATGTTAAAAACATTATGGTGGCAAAATATCCATATATAAACCAACCTTGAGAAAACTGTATAAAAATAAAAAGAAAGTAAAAGCAAACTATTTAAGCTTATTTTTTCTCATCAACTTCTTTAAATGGAAGTGATTTTTAATTATTCTCTCAAGCTAATAGTTGTGTCTCCTATTGCCTATTAGGCAATTTAAAGTAAATAGCTGAAACACTGCAAGATTGTTGCCTCCACACACATCTTTTTAAAAGTCAAATCACTGAACTCAACAATCACTAAGTAAATCCTGCAACCAGAGCTCAGTGAAGTGCTACCCCCTATCACCACCAACACCTTTGAACACTATTCCTCTTCAGGTTCAAAAACCATGCTTGGGCTCATTCTGATACTCCAACACAATGACCAGTTATTTCAGACTGAAAAAACGTATTGTACACTAGAGAAATAGGAATTTGGGGTTTTTTTCACATGTATAAGTTCCTGAGATAGAAACCTATTTCTGCAAAAGAACTCAAGCTTATTTTGCAATGTAAAAAAAACCCACAAAAACAAACCCAAACCAAACAGCTGAGACGAATCTGACTGTCAAGCAATACAATACAGGAACCAGCATGGAAATAGTAGTATATTCTCCTTATTAGGAAAAAGGTGTAATAAATTGTACGAGTGAGAATCAATTTTCTTTTAGTTACCTTCACTGAGTCTAAATGGAAAACAAAATTAAAATCTATTGGTTTAAATCAAATGTTTCTTACTCACTGATTTTTATCAAGTGAGAATTGGCTGAAATAGTTTTCTAGTTTTGTTTAATTATAATCAGGTTCTACAATTTCAAATCCAGCCACCTTGATTTACTTCAGGCCACTGAAATCACTGTATATACAATCACTTGAGGAATTGTTACATGTCTGATCTTAGCTATTAGTTATTCAGTCTCCTATTGTACACAGCATACTGATGTCCTCAAGCCAAACTGAGTGTCATCCTCTAAACTTCAGCCTACTGAAGTTATGTTTTGACTGTTCTTACTTCGAGGTCCATGTGAGACTTTTCTACTTCCTGAAGCAATACTATCCCCATCAGCTTTCACTCCAAAATAGGCACAACAACGAAAAGCCATTTTTAATATATGGACGGGGGGGATTGTGTATAAGTTTTCATTACTATATGATATGGCACATAACAGTGAACTCAAAAGGGCATGTTTATTCTTGCACAATAATGGATAAAGACTTTAGACTTTTTTGAAAGTGAAAAGAACTAGATATAAATTATATTCAATTAACCTGAAGATGAATGATGTATTACATATCTTAAAAATTTTTCAAGTTTAACAACATGTTTCATCAGCTTAAGACAGTTTGGTCCAAAAAGTAGACCAAATCAAGCTCCCCAGTTTCACTCCCTGGATCACAGCTCCTTATGATTTTTTTCTACAGTAAAATCCATATTCTGATATGGAATTTTTTTTGTTTAATGTAGTTTGGTTTGTTTTCTAATTAGAGCCAGATTTCTATTTCCAAAGCATAACACATTAGCAGAAAAAAAAAAAAAAAACAACATTTAACAGCAGTCCAGAAAGAACTGTTCTGTTCTCTCCCCTAGGCACAAACTTGGACTGCGTTTAGCATGGACCAACTCAGGAAATGCATAAAGCACATATGTTAAAGTATTCTAAGTGGATATCAGGAAAGGGGATAGGCTGACAAATGAGACGTTACATCTTTGAGCATCTAGCAGTTTCAGAGCAACTGGAGGCTGCAATCAAAATATCCATTAGAGTGCTCCACGTTTCAGAACAAGCAAGCAAGTGGTTGTCAGTGCATCCAGTAAATCACCTGATCCTATTACAAAATCAATTACTGCAGCACATTTCTATTGCTACACAACCTGATAATGGCAAAATGATATTGGATAGCTACTGCAAGGTCAAGAAAACTACTAAAAAGATACAAAATTTGTCTTTTTATCATGTAAATCCAAATTATACAGCATCCTTTTAATGGTACAGTTAAAATTAAAATTATAATTACCTTCTTTGGCTGATTGAGACATTCAATGGATAGTCTCTGCAACTGCTCTGATGTATGACTGCAAGATAGAAGATAGGAGCAGCAGGTCGAACAGCCCAGCCTCTTCATTAAAGAAGAAATAATGCTGCAGCCACAGCCACACATTGACTTGCTCATCAGACGAGTTTATTCTTAAAGAAATTAGGACCAGTACTGTCCCATAAACACTCAAAATTGGCCAGCTGCCTCATTCTGCAGCTCCCTGGCTGAAAATAAGACTGCTAAACAGAAAGGGAAGGAAAAAAAAATGTTTCTCAAAAAAAAAGTCAGCCAGTCTCATCAGCAAGTAATACCTCACGTTTAAAAAATGGGTACATTTATCCCTCTACTCTCTGTGCAAAGTAAGCTGCTTCGAAACGACAGCTGTCTAACAGAGGAGTAAATTCAGGGATGGCAATCTCTCCAAACTGCTTGCTGACTTCTTCCCTGGCTCTTGTCACTTCCAGTCTGTTTTGCCCTCCTCAGCAGCACAGCCTATCCAGGCTGGGCCCCGTCCAGAGGAGGCTGTGCCAGCAGCCAACAGCTGAGTGCTCCACCCAGCACAGCCCCACGGGCTCGCCCACAGCACCTCCACAGTGGCCACTGCACAGAGCAGGTGACTGCACGCCTTGGGAGCTGCCACCTTCTGTAACACCTCTGCTTGAAAAGGACCTTCCAATTACACAGGGGAATGATGAAGGCTTGTCTGACTGCTACACTCCCAGACTGACTACTTTCAGCATCTGGGAAAGGGGGGGAAAAACAAAGTCTTCCTGAAAAGTTAGAATGCGTGAGAAAAATGCTACCCAAGTCTACCAAATCCTAAAATAAGAATGGCTGCTACAAAGCTATGTGAGTGAGAACAACATCAGGAAAAGCCAACACAAATTTAAACCCAGGAAGAAACGCACAAAAGGCTTTGTAGTAGAATGTCTAAAGGTACCACAACCAAATCTCAAAACAAGTTAGAGGCAGACCGTGTAAGAAGCTTTAATAAAATCTTCGAGGAGCCCTTTGCTTTGAGAAAAACAAAAAAGGCAAAACTAATTCAAATGAGCAGTCAGACATAAACAGGTCCCCTAACCTTTAAAAAGATGCATACTCTTCTCAAAATACAACATTGAATACCCACCCCCTCACACCCCCTCAATTTAACATACATAAGGAACTCACTGCTGGAAACATTTTCTTGTTTGCAAGAGATAATGATGCAGTAACTATATACTTTTGCCTTTCCATAGGAAAAAAAAGGCAAGTAATATTGTGAAAAGCTCATTTTAATTGGTTTAAGATGGTATGGTATGCAATACTATTTCTGTAAGTAGAAGGTCTCACATTAACACAACTGCTTAACCTGATTACGGGATAATCTGACTTGAAATAATTGTCACTTACATTTATAGAGCTATCAGTGCTTGTTCAATAGCATCCTTTTTAGCAAAAGGTTAAGAAAAAATGCAAGTGATGTGAAAGCAGCTGAAATTAATATAATCACAAAAAAACCTCCTTTTCACAATGCATTGAAAGCTTCATTTCTCTCCGAATCTCTCCCCTCCCCTTTACTCTCTCTCTCTCTTTCCCCCTCCCTTTCCTTGGTTTAAAGCTGAACTGAGCCTCTCCCTTCACCTTGCTCTGCCCTTTTGATATTTATGTTCCTATTAAATCAATTTCCAGTAGTATCCATATACAAGCATGCACAACAAATTGAATGGTAAAAAAAACAAAAAACAAACCCTTCCGTAGATAAAGACTACAGATGCAAACAAGCAAAATAATGCAGTAACCTTTTACTCGCCTGCTGGAGGTACTGTCTGCTGCATGGAATTTTAAATCCTCATCTGCAGATGCAATTGAGCTGGTATTGCCAAGGACTTTGCTCTTCCCGTGCTAATTCTACACAGCTATTCATCGAAAGAGCACACTATATAGAATGTTTAAAGTAATATCAGGTGGAATTACTTAAATGTCTCAAAAGGAACCAACTTCCAAAAAAAGCAGCTGTAGCTCTGACCAGCCACATTTCAGAGATGTGTCAGGCACATTAGTGAAGAAAGTCTTATTGCTGATGCATGCTTGCCAGCAATGTGCAGGATGTGGAAGCAGAGAGCTAATGAAAAAAATTAATACACAGATTTAAAGTGCAAGGATCATGCTCCAATGCTCAACATTTCACATGTCCTGCATACCACAAAAATCTCTTTACAGAAGCATCTATTGTTTATAGAGCTAAGAAAATGTTGTTAAAAGTAACCCCCATGTCCCCCTACTTCAAATCCTGGCCTCTCAGTAGACTACAGACCAGCTCTTATACAAGTGTTCTTACTGTACCTGTATTTCTAATACACAGAGTAGCCTTTTCCTTTGGCAGCATGTAGCTAAGAATTACCCAGATACATTTCTTAACAAGAAACAGACTACAGGAAAGCATCAATATTTGGGATAATGGTTTGAAGTCTAATAGGGTTAGGAAGTACAAGGGTACTTCACTAGAATTTGTATTACTCTTGGTAGAGATGAAGCGCCAGCAGTGCAGCCTGCTATTTATTATTTATGAATTCTTCCCCTCCTCATGGCAGTTTCCTTAATGTACTATTGATCCCTGGTGCATGCAGATAGAGCCAGTGACTGACAGCCACGGCCTCACGGAGTAAGGATCGGCAACATAAAATAATATTTGTAAGAATATCGAGGTAATTTTAATACAGGGAGGAGAAGGGTTTCCTATCTATGGACAGCAGAATTGAAGTCCTATTCATAGTGACATAGTTGATAGAGAAGAACAAATGTTTTTTCCCCCCACCAAAAGCATCCTGTAGTGTCATTTAAAACACAAAGACAGATTTCCTTAAATTTTACATTGGTGTTACCACTATCTTTGGTTTAATTTTCTTGTGTGTTATCAACAAAACTTTCAATACATCTTTATTCCCTATAACATGTTTCACCTGAATTTAAAATTGCTTGCTATGAATCTCTTTTGTTACATCCCTGTTCCTAACTAAAGCATTGAATGTATAATGTTCTCCATTATACTCATTGACAGGACAGAGTCATGAAGACAACATCCTCAAAACTATGGTTACCTTCCAGAATACCAGATATTTTTATTATATGAGCTCTCATGACTTCCTCAAACTCAGTGAAATCCAAACAAAAATGAAGCAGGGCTGTTAATGGTTTAGAAGAAACATTTATCATACTAACAAAGCTTTCTTGCAATAGTCTTCATCTCAAGCCACAGACTGTTTCTATTAAAAAAAAAAAATCCAAAGGAGACATGATTTCACGCTAAGCTAAGGCCATGCTCTCCTGTATGCAAAATCTCAATAGGCAAGCAGCCAGACATGCTCTTAGGCCTTGATGGAATATCACTTGGACACAGAGAGTGGAAGAGACAAAATTCTACAAAAAGTGTAAGTACAAACTAAAAAAAAGAAAGTGCAGAATAGATATACATAGAATAGATATACATATAGAAACAATATATAAATTATGAAACATAGTTACTGAACAAATAATCAAACAAATACAACTCTGAACCGGGGAAAGCCTTCCCACAAAAAGATTCATGCCAAATCTTTATAGCATGTTATAGTAATACACAATTAGGACAAAATCACTATACTATATACAAGTAATTGGAAAGTTTAAATGTCTAAACTTATTGTAAGGTTCTAAACATACAACACGCCTGATAATACAGTAAGATACTCAAATAGAAAAAAGCCTACGAGTTTATTTGTTACAGATTCAGACGACAGCAAGGGAACACAAGAGAAGCTACAACTCTAAAGGGTTTAGAAGGAGGGAAGACACTTTTCACAACAGCTGAACAATTTTTAAGGCAACTCTCCAAGCGACAGTGGGAAACACCAGAGACCCTGGGGCTTGCCACATGACACGGCCAGTTCCCCTGTTCTGTCTGCAGCCAGTTCTGCTGCCTTGGAAAATAAATCCAACATGAAGAGCAACCACCTCTTCAGTAGCTGGTCAAGAAAAGGGTTGGCTGGTATACTTCCTTGCAAATGAATGGATCTCCTCAAACTTAATGCTCAAATCATTGCTAAAAAAACCCACCTGTTTCTAATACATACCTAACTTTTAATACAGTCAGAATATTTGTTTCTGCATGGCAAAAAAGTAGCACAAGATCAGGATGTAGGCTTATTGAAATTATTTTTCAAGTGAAGATGATAGCAATCTGAATGAAATTTTACAAATCTCATTAAAATAATAAAAGAACTCATAGTGCTATAAACTGAACCTAAGCTATGTATTTCTTCATAATCCAAAAGCTGCTTTATTGGTTCATATACACCAGTACAGTAGGTAAAAGACATCTTCTAATTGAAGGTTTGCTCCTGGTAATAAAAACTTTGAAACCCTCCATTGGGAGAACCAGTAAATTGCTTTAAAAAGTTCATCATCTGCTGTGCTCTCAAGATTGCAACTCAAAGATGTGAAAATGGTCTTTGGCATTTTCATCCTCGTGTCAGATAGTAAAACAAAACAAATTTTAACAAATGCCATCACAACAGACAAGTACACTGCCCCTGCAACAGACAGATTTCAAAGCAGTTATAGGAAGGATATAAGAAGGCATGTCCAATTTCACCCAAGATGCAATGTGACAGAAGTGGTGGTTTTCGGCTTCATCAGCTTTTCTCAAGGTCCCTTCCTTCTGTTTGGGATGGGAAGAGATGAATGGGTAATCAAACTCAGGCTCATTCTTTCCCCTCCTCCACAAGAAGAATCATGAAAAATAAATAAAAGGGTTGAAAAAGAGGAAGACGAGTCTTTTTGATCCAAAACTGAGAAATTTGTACAACCTTATGCAGGACAAAGACTGGCTGCACCTTCTAAGGCCCTCATCTCACACCTGACCCCCCTTGTTGATGACAAGTTTTCTAATTTGGAAAACAAAACATACAAACAGCACCTCACTCCAAAAAACCAAATGGTGGTACTCTTCTGAGTTTTGCCCATAGAGATAAAGGAAAAAACAGTCCTAGTATTTGTAATACCAGGAAATATTTTCTTGAACTCTTTCAGACGTCAGTGAACTTGCCCATTTTTCCCTGTGCAGCACAGCACTGGTATGTAACTCAAACCCTAGCTTCCAAGAGCATGGAAGTACTGTAATGCTGGGAGCTTTGGAACTCGTGTTTCACTCACCTGCTCCAAGGTAAGAGTCCACACTACTGCCATTCTAATTTCTTAACACATACTGTGGGAAACACAGTGACACATCCAACTAACTGAACTAACAAACACCTCAGGATTGGTACCTAATAATCATTAGCCATCCAAATTAGAACCTCCCTTTGACAAAATGTACACTACACTGACTTCTCATTAACTCCTGCGTTCATACTTTCAGTATTTATCTTGCATGCTGTCCCGATCTACCTGGATTTTTTCTCTGCTGGAGAGAAAGAAGGCAACAGGATACCAACTCATTCGCTATAATTTCTTTAAGAACCACTCCATCACTTCCCAGACTTGAGATATGTTATTCATTATACCTGAGGGAGACCTCCATACCAACTGCATTTTTTGCCTCAATCTTGCTACAGTATTCCCAGTTTAAACATCATTTGATATTTATTACTAGTTGATGCAGCAAGGAAGAATTGGTTTCTCTATATGATAAAAGTGTTCTTAACATTTATTCCAACATGCTCATACACAGACTAAAAAAAAAAACATGCTAAAAGGGTGGGAGGGAAATTAACATATCTTTTATAGTCAAGGTAGTTTACACTCTAAATATATCACTCCATTCCACAAGAGCTGCATACTATGGAAAATTGTAGTAAAACTTTTGAGAATCTCCTGTATCTGCTCCTACCCAAGGGCCATGTGTAGGCTTGTCTCTCTACTCCCCCAGCCTCTCTGCAATACCCCTAACAAAGTCTTTCTCATTCCATGTGTTCAGTTGCCGTGTGTTTATTGCAGGTAAGCAAGGAAACAAGCAAGAGACAAAACCAAACCAAACCAAACCCCACAACATCGCCAGCATTTCTTTGACTGTGGCTGAGTGAATCCTCCAGCCCCGGGTCTTGCCTCCCTAGCTACTTTCCCTATATTTTGCTCCCCAGAGGCATCATATTTAGCTCTTTATTTGGGCTGGCTACCTAAGTAAAAAATCACACCCCTTTAACAATTCCCAGCACCTTCTAAAACAGAAGAAAGTCCTTTCTACTATCTTCCAGCTACATGGGACAATAAAATGTTTAGCTCACACAGTGAGTGCAGTCTAATGAGGGCAATCAGTGTGGGGATTGTGAGGATGTCTCCTGAGAGAGCAGGAGATGATCTAGTGGCAGATTTTTGGATGTCTTTTCTAGTGGGCTTAAGAACAACAGAATTCATAATTTGGCCTAGGAGCTAAAATCACTTAGCTTAAGTAGTGCTGCTGATAGACATATGGTTCCTGGCATTAGATGGGAAGCCTACACTTGAGTCATGAACACAGGCAGCAGCAACCACTCGCACCAAATTAGGTATGGAGCTATTACAGCTAAATACAGGGACATCTGCACAGGAGTTGTTCCTCTCCTCCAGCCCTCCCAAACGCACTTATGGCTTCACTGAGTAGTCTCTACTTCCCTTCTCTTCTTGCCTTTTTCCTAAAAATCATCTGTAAAAGACAGTTTTTACACAGCACCGGAAAACAGCTGGAGATTATAAATCAATTGAATACAAGAAGTCAGTAATCTTTCAAGTAAAGAATAAATTCACACTACCATACATTACCTACTTATTTTCAGTATGCTGAAAATATTACCTCACAAGTAATAAAAGTTGTTAAACATATACACATGTGCCTGTTTCTAGCAGCTGGTGATTTTCCTCCTTTAGAGCTTGGGATAAGCACTAAACTGACTGTCAACTTACAACCCAGTGTTGAAATAGTTAATATTTTTCTCAGAGGTAACCCTCAGTGCAAGCACTGAATGCTGCTTTCTTTCAGAACTCTTGTTTCAGGTTAGCTACTTATTTAAGAAGGAAACAGTATCAATTTATGCTTGGCACTTCTTTTTTAAGGTGACTTAATTATAAGTGCTATCTATTTTCAAACAAGGGCAATGAAAAAAAAAAATTCCAAAGCAGTGCAAAAGAAAACTGACATCTGATGGAAAGAGGGATGCTGCTATAACACCTTAGCCCGTAATAAATATCACAGAGGAAGCAAGTAGCTTGCCATCTGACTGCAAATTTCAGAGCCACCCATTTCCATTACTACTCATTAAGACAAGGATGAGGACAACCAGCTTCTGAGAACAGACACACTCTCACCACAGACAGGATGGTAATTTTTCCACAAGCAGCACAGGGTAATAACCATGCAATTCCTGCTATACCCTTGGAACAGAATGCTGCTGACCTGGGGAGGATGAAACACGAATCTTAAATGGTTGTTTTCAGACCCTTTACATAGGATTGCCAAAAGTAAATGTGCCCAGACTTCACATCTGATCCTGGTCCCTTTGCTTCCCTGGGGCAAAGGGGGAGGATGAGGAATAACAGGGACATGATCTTACATTTAGTTGTCATGGAAGTCTGATGCTTACAGAATATCAGCAGACTGACTCCACTGCCTATTCACAGGTGGGTCCTGCTAAGTGACAAGGAAGGTGTGACCACACTCCTTCACCGCTACTGTAAAAAAAATTCCACATCATCCAGCAAGGTGCATTTCTGGGAAGAACAGGCAAAACACAAGAAATGCTCTGTGGCAAAACAGTACACCTTTTGATACAGAAATTATCATGTCAAATCACACCACAACACAAGACCTTTAACTCTTTTTGTTCACTGTAGTTTCAAGCAATATTAGAATTACTAGAGTCTTTTAAAAATGTAACTTACTCTCATTCATAATCTAGGTCTTCATAGAGCTCCAGACAGAGGTTAGCTTTATGAAATTCAGTTTTTCAGCAACATTTTTTGAAAATGCCAAAACAAACAAAGAATAGCAAGCCAAACTAAAAGCAAGAATGATGAGATTTAGCCATGTCTGAGCATGGAGGAAACCAGACCTTTACTTTCCAGTTAACCATTAGGAACATTTCAAATAAGAAACCTTACAAGACAATTTCAAAGTTCAAGAGAGAAGCACAAGAGCCTTATAAAGATCAATGTTCCCACTATATCTCATGTTAAATCAAGAACCACAACAACAATGAAGATATTCTAATCCTCTGTGCTCTTCAGGTTGCGTGAAACAAGTGGATTAGCCTTTATTATGTTTAAGACAAAAATCTCATAGCTGACTAGCTACTTTAAATAAAAGCTTAAAACATTAATTTAACCATTATCAAATAACAATTCTCCTCTCCCCTCCCCATTTCTCAACTTAAGCCTCACCCTCTCCACCTACAGGAGTACACTAAGGCAAAATATTTACTATACCTTTTGCAATACTCTGTCTGAAGTTGTTACTCACTATCAAGTGCATTTTCATTACCCCTTTGGAAGTCATGGTCCAGATCTTTCTGCACAGCCTGATTCACAGCTACAGTTAATACAATCTGTACGAGTGAATCACATGGGAAAATGCTAGTCTATAACACCAGTAGGTTATGAAAGTTTAAAATGCTATTTTTACTTTAGATACAAGTTCATCACAACACACAATTACGTTCTATGCCTCTGTTAGCTTTCAGGTGCAAAGCTGGAACTTCTCAGTAGAAAAGCTGGCTACATGTAACAGCAGAAAACATTAACATATGTTGATGCAAGAGGAGAAAAAAGCACCTTGCCTGTTCACTTTTTTCATATGAGATCATCAGTCTGGTAATCCTAGAAGGGAAACTGTGTCCTCCAGCTAAGAAAAAAGTTAAGGTAATCCAAAGCTATAAGCCAGAGAAAGTGAGCATTTTGCAAACTGTACTTCCTAGAGGATACTTCACAGTTCTTAACAAAGATTAAATGAACTTCAATTCTAAAAGTGAAAGAAATAAAAATACAATCTAATTCAAGATAAACAGAAATTACATTCTTTAATCAATCTCCTCCTAACAAAAAATCTACATACATTTAGATGCAGTGCACAATTTTTTCACAGAAATTAGTATGTTCATTCTTGAACCAGGGTTGAGTAATAAGGAACAACCTACATGGACATTCCATATTTAAGACTGCTATATACTGAATACCTTAATATGCCTTCTACTATTTTCATGCCTTTTGCAACCGGACGTGCCTGTCTCGTATTGGCCTTTTTAGCCACCAGCGTGCTTGTGACAAACGTGGGTAGAGCCCTTCCCAAATCTTGGTTCACAAAGCCTAGCCATGACATGACATGACATACTGAATATCTTAATATGCCTTCTACTATTTTCATCCATTCCAAAATCAGAGACTGACACAAACAAAGATCTGAAGAAACAGTTAAATCTTTTCTAAACTGTCAAATGTATCCACAAGACAGAAAACAAGACAGTTAGTTTCTCCCTACCTGTGTATGCCATGCGATCTATTTCCTATAGAAAAATTGAGGTATCATGTATGAGCTTAACCTAGACAACACAAATAACAACAGCGATATAGATGCTTCAGTATAAGCCTTAAGTGTGTGCCAGAATGCAAAACTGAAGCAATCTCCATCATTAAAGACACTAGCTAAACACACACCACCACAGGGGTCTTAATTCCCACTACAGTCACATCTTGAATTTTGCTGAGCTAGAGCAGCCCAGTATCAGTGCTTCAGGGCAGGGAAGTTCATCTGAGGCTGCTGCACGCTGATAAGCATGGCAGCAGAACTGCTTACAGTAGCTTCAAAAATGTACTTCACTCCTCTCTCAGGTGTTTCCAACCCCATGTCACCCCTGGTCTTGAGCTGGCACAAGAACCTGTGCAGATCGCACAAGCATTGTAGATGTTCTTGAGATAATTAGTTTTATCCTGCAATAGTTCTGAAATCTAGTTCACTGCACAGATGCTCCAAAATTTCTAGAAGTCAAGAGTCAGAAGCTGATCAGCAGAATTTATTTCGGTAGCACTGCCTACTTTAAAGTGCTCAAAAACTACAGCCTAACACTAGTTTCAATCTTAGCAGCAGTGTTGCTTATGCCAAGTTATGCAGCCTTTGATCCCTTGTTTCAAACTCCTCTCCCACCCATACAGAGGGGAATACAGAGGTATAATTGTTCACCTGGTTGGACAGGGAAAAATAGGAAAATTTATTTGGATGAAAACCACAGGAAAAAAAAAGAAGGCCACACTTCATAAGATGGCCAATCTAGATCACTGTGCTATGCTACACATGACTTCATCACATAATACAGAGCTGGATGGTGAGGTGGAGGGTAGAGGAGAAAAGCAGAGATGAAGGAGGCCAGAGGAGGCTGGCCAGCAGGTTTATCACAGGAATTCAAGCACAACCAAATCCATGGATGTTATACAGCACACTGATAAAATAATTTGTTGCTTGTTTCTCACTTCTTTGCCAATAAAGTTGGATGTACGTTTACTATGCACAGGGCTTTGGTAAGGTAAAAAAGCTAAAGACTAAGTTATTTACATATTATATTATTAAGCAGACAGGAAAGAAGGGATACAATTCTTGAACATAGGACAAGAAAAAAAAACAGCTAACAGGAGGAATAAGAAGCTTTTGTTCCTTTTCCTGTAACCAAAGTATAGGAGCTAGCTTGCCAGAGAAAAGAAGTACTCAAAACCAAGAGTGAAGTCACACGGATAAACATTCTGAACCCTGCTCAGACAGAGTTTGAGCTGGATGCACTTTAATGTGCTGCTTAAAGCCCTTTAGTCATCCATAGTTACCTTTGCATTTGAGCAGCAAGTGGACTTTATAGGGGAAGAAAAGAACTGACTGAGAACAAGCACCACAGCAATACAGAACAATTAGTCATCAAGGTAACATCCAAAATAGACTTTCATTATGTATTACCAAAACATGATTTTACTTCTAAATGACTACTAGGTCTTCTGTTTTAAGGCTCATTATTTTCTTGTATGTTAACAAGCTTTAATTAATATCAAGATGTGAAAGACCAATTTAGTGGTGAGGTCACAGTGCAGTTACCTGTGCAAATATTGGGAGCCAGGTTTTACATACAGGTACCCCTGAAACCACTTAGCAGTAAACAGCGAGTGCAGAATAAGCAAGCTACACAAAGTCATGTAAGGTTTAATAACTTAAAATTATTAACTGGAAGCAGAAATATGAATACAAGGATCTTGCAAGATTCATATCTGATTATATGCCTCTTAGCAGCTTTTATTTTTATCATTAGACAAAGTATTCAATTTCTTTACAGTTCTGAAAATCTTTGGTCCCAGAATATCCAATTTGCAAGCCATCTTTAGAATATATGACTTACTGGTTTTCAGATTTCAGGAAGTACTTTCTCCCTAAAGCAACACCAAGAAGAACTGATTAGTGTACAATTATACACAGGAACCCTAAATTACAATCCTTTCATGTTCTGATGAAACATGGCTAATGAGAAAAACTGCAATCCTAAGGAACATGCAGTTTATCATTCCTGTTAAGATCATGACAATCTTTGCTCCAGACTTCCCACCCAGGTTTAAGCAGACTTCAGACAAAAATTTTCCTTGACCTAAGACTTAGAGAAAAGTTAACATGCTCTGCAAAGCCCTGACAATTATATCTGAGTTAATTAACAGGACATCTACAGGCACTACTAAAAAAAATCCCTGAAGATAGAAAATCATGTTATAGTTTATATGTACTATTGTCATCATTTATTAACTACAGAATAGGATAAGTGGAGCTTTTACCAACATAATTCTAAGGTGTTTACCTGCAACACAATGTTTTTCACAAAAGTTCTTTACCTAGTGGGATCATTGTAACATCTCATCACATAGGTGATGTGCTATACTTTGTACGATGCATCCCAGGCAACCCATTGCCAGCTCAGTTTCCTAAGGGTGATACTAAAAAACATAAAACCTACTGGTTAGCACTGGATCTTGATAGACCAGCTGATTTGTTTTGCTGTTTGGTTTATTTTTCATTGTTTGGGGGTTGTTTTTTCTCCTCATTAAGTTAGTTGGCAGTGGGCAAGAGGGAGACAAGGACACCAAGATCTTTTAGGACATTAAAACAGCCAATCATCTTTCATTTTGTGTAGTCATCATTCAAAACAAACCTCATTTTATTTCATTTGTTGTAGCACTGTAAATAGAGTGCTTAAGGACACAGTCAAGGTGAAGTCATGGTTTGCTCATGCTATTTTTTATCTGCCATAACATAACTAAATCAACTTCAATTAAATTAAATACTTTAGTTAATTAATCAGTGTAACTAATCTGTTGTTTGCCATTTTCACATAAGAATCTATATACTAGAAAATTTCACTCCCTCCCTTTTTCAGGTTAGCTGGTATAATAAGGGATATTACTCTTCTTTCCTCTCCTACTCCTCACTGCACAACAAGCCTGGTTTTACTCTTGCTTTTCTACCCCCTCACAGCTTCAGTACTGTTGTGATTTGCTGCATCCACTCCTCAGGATGGCTAGTATATCCCGTGTCTCATGTATTCCACAACAGAAAAATTTCAGTAATTCCAAAACTCCTGGGCATCAAGTTTTCAAACTGGCATGAAAAACCCCCAGATACAATCTGGCACAAATACTGGATTTCTCAGTGTCTAAAATTTAAATCAACAAGACACCAGGAAGAGTTCTCTCACATTGTTTCTTGGAACTTTTTAACGGATGTGTCTTGGAGTCTTCTATTTAATATATCTCAGTGTTTCAGTTTTACATAACAGACTTCTAGATTTCACTAGCTAGGAATGACTTTATTAAAACACACAAATACTATTATCTGCTGGTATGGTGTCACATGGACACCAGTGATACAGCCAGGAGTGTGTGAGGAACCAAGGATTACAGAGCCCTGCAAGTGACAGTAGGGAACTCTGGAGCACAGGTAGGTTTTTTCCTTACAGTCAAATGGGTTTGAAAGAGCCAGTTGAATCTGGAAAGTCAACAAATGGTTCCAGGACTGATGCCATCACCAAGGATTCAGCAACTTGGACCATGGGACTTACTTGGTCTACTGGCGGCTGATGGGGTCTATCTGTCACAGAAGGGGAAATGTATTTTTGATCATAACTTTGCCAAGCTGGTGAGGAAGGCTTTAAACTAAAGCTGCAGGGGGTGGGGAACTTCAATTCATCCCACTCATACCAGTTTGATACCAGTGACAGCAACAGAGGCCCAGAGAGGGATCGGAGGTCCATAGGAGAGTACCTGGAGGGAATTCCAGCCACTTCAACCAGTAAGTCAGCTTCATCGTGGGCCCAACTGAAATGCCTCTATGCAAATGCAGGCAGCATGGGGAATAAACAAAGAGTTATCTGTGATCTTACTGGCACCATGGAGACGGGTGGGATGGCTCCAATGACTGAGTGCTGGAATGGAAGGACACAGGCTCTTTAGGAAGGACAGACAGGAGAGATGAGGCGGGGGGTGTTGTCCTCTACATCAGTGACCAACTGGAGTACATGAAGCTCTGCCTGGTGATGAATGAGGAGCTGACCTACAGCTTACGTGGGTCAGGATTAAAGGGAAGGCAGAGACAGGTGACATAGTGGGGGGGTTAGTACTGGCTGCCTGATCAGGAACACTGAGTCGATGAGTTCGTCTATAGACAGGTAGGAAATGCCTCATGTTCACAAGCCCTGGTCCTCATGGGGGAATTCAACCAACCCAGTATCTGCTGGAGGGAAAACACAGCAGGGCACAAGCAATTCAGGAGGTTCCTGGAATTCGTGGATGCCAACTCCTTTCTCCAATGACAGAGCAGCTAGTGAGGAGAGGTGCTGTGGTGGACCTTGTTCTCACCAACAGGGAGGGGCTGGTGGGGAATGTGAAGCTCAAGGGCAGCCTGGGCTGCAGTGACCACAAAATAGTGGAGTTTGAGATCCTTAGGGCAGCGAGGAGAGCGCACAGCAACTTCGCTATCCTGGACTTTAGGAGTGCAGACTTTGGCCTCATCAGGGAGCTGCTAGAATACTGTGGCATAAAGCCTAGAGGGAAGAGGGGCCCAGGAAAGTTGGTTAATGTTCAAGAATTGACTCCTCCAAACTCAGGTAAAAACTGTAAGCCTGCATGGATGACAAGGATGTCCTGGACAAATTCAAACACAAAATGGAAAGTTACAGAGGGTGGCAGCAAGGACAGGTAGCCTGGGAGGAATACAGAGAAATTGTCTGAGCAGCCAGGGATCAGGTTAGGAACTCTAAAGCCATGACAGAATTAAATCTGGCCAGAGACATCCGTGGCAACAAAAAAAGCCACCAGTAGGTATGCTGGTGATAAAAGGAAAACTAGGGAAAATAAGGGCCCTTCCTGGAAGGAATGAGAGACCTGGTTGCCTGGGACATGGAGAGGGCTGAGGCACTCAACAACTTTTTTGCCTGAGTCTTCACCAGCAAGTTTTTCATACCACCATCTGAGTCCCAGAAGGCAAAAGCAGGGACTGGGAGAATAAGGAACTACTTGCTGTAGGAGAAGATCAAGACCATCTAAGGAATCTGAAGGTGCACATGTCCATGGGATCGGATGAGATACATATGTGGGTCCAAAAGGAATGGGCAGATGAAATGGATGAGTCACTATTCATCATATTTGAGAAGTTCTGGCAGGCTGGTGAAGTTCCCACTGACTAGAAATGGGGAAGCATAACCCCATTTTTAAAACAGGGAAACAAGAAGACCCAGAGAACTCCAGGCCAGTCACTCTGACCTTCATGACCAGGAAGACCATGGAGTAGATCCTCCTGGAAACTATGCTAAGGCACACAGAAAATAAGGAGGTGATTGCTGACAGCCAACATGCCTTCACTAAGTACAAACTGTATCTAACAAATTTGGTGGCTTTCTACGATAGGGTTACAGTGGCGATGGATGAGGGAAAAGCAACTGACGTAATCCACCTAGACTTGTGCAAAGCACAACATCCTTGTCTCTAAACTGGAGAGAAAGTGATTTGACAGATGGACCACTCAGTGGGTAAGGAATTGGTTGGATGGTCACACTCAAAGTTGTGGTCAATGGCTCAACGTCCAAGTGGGGGCCAGTAATGAGTCGTGTTCTTCAGGGGTCAGCACTGGGGCAGGCGCTGTTTAATATCTTTGTCACGGACACGGACAGTGGGATTGAGTGCTCTCTCAGCAAGTTTGCTGACAACACCAAGCTGTTTTGTGTGGTCAACAGGCTGGTGATCCAGAGGGACCTAGACAGGCTAAAAGGGGGGCTGTGCGAACCTCATAAAGTTCAACAAGGCCAAGCGCAAGGTCCTGCAAGGTGCTTGGGTTGGGGCAATCCCAAGCACCAATAAAGGTTGGGAAGAAAATGGAATGAGAGCAGCCCTGAGGCGAAGGACTTGGGGGTGTTGGTTGAGGAGAAGCTCAACATGACCCAACAATGTATGACTGCAGCCCAGAAAACCAACCGTCTCCCGGGCTGCATCAAAAGCAGCATGGCCAGCAGGTTGGGGGAGGTGATTCTTTCCCTCTACTCCACTCTTATGAGACCCTCCACCCAGAGTATTGAGTTTGCCTGTGAGGTCCCCAACATAAGAGAAATGTGGACCTGTTAGAACAGAACCAGAGGAATTTCACAAAGATGATCAAAGGGCTGAAGCACCTCTCCTATGAAGACAGGCTGAGAGAGTTGAGGTTGTTCAGCCTGGAGAAGTGAGGGCTCCAGAGAGACCTTATATCAGCCTTCCAGTAGGTAAAGAGGGCCTACAAGAAAGCTGGAGAGGGATTTTGTAAAAAGGTATGTAGAGATAAGACAAGGAGAATGGTTTTAGACTCAAAAAGAGGGTAGGTTTAGATTAGATGTTGGGAATAAATTCTTCACTGTGAGGGTAGTGAAACAAGGGAACAGGCTGCCCACAGAAGCTGTGGATGCCCTATCCTTGGAAGGATTCAAGGCCAGGCTGGATGGGGCTTTGAGTAACCTGGTTTAGTAGAAGGTTCCCTGACCATGGTGGATGGGTTGGAACTAGATGATTTTAAGGTCCCTTCCAACCCAAACCATTCCATGACTCTACGATGACAGATGTTGAATATTAGTCTCCCCAGCTATGTAGTAGTAACTTTGAAGCATGTCAGATAAGCTGAAGTTTCTCAGCTCCTTAGTTAAGTTCCTTAGCAAACAGTTTCTATTCTTAGACAGTAATATTTCTACTCAAATTTTTTATACAATGTAAATTGGTCACATATTGAACCTAATAGCCAAAATATTGTGGCACTGAGAAGCAGAAAGCATTGTATATTCACCTCTAGGCACAAACAATGCCCATAACTATGTCAAACCCTCCCCCTCTCAGTTTTTAATTGCGAAATTTTATTTTTACTCTGGCATTTCATAAAGTTCAAAAGTTCACTCAAATTTAAGGAAGCATTTCCCTTGAATTTTTCCCCAAAGAATCATTTTCCATTGAAGTTTATATTCAGCTAAATATTTCATCATCCTCCAGTAGCAGGCAAATCAGCATATACTTCACAACTTCAGTTAGAGACAACTGTATGTTATTAAATATTCATATATTTTGTGCAACTGAAACTGAATTATAAAAGTGGCTTTCTGACCCAAACTAAATTGGTGCTTGTTTACCTTGATGCCTTAAGGTCCATCCGGTTTTTTGATTTTCCTAATTTTTATAAGCTTTATAAGTAGTTATATAGTAGAAGTAGATTTAGAAGCAGCAGCCCTTATTCCTTTACCCTTAGCATAGTAACTACACACCTTCCCCAACCCTATTACCCCATTCCATGCTCCCCATATAAATTCTACCCCTGAATTCCAGTAGAAATGTTTAGTCTCTCTTTAAGATTAGGTCTATTTTGTTTAGAGAACACTTGTACCTTGGCCTAAACCGCAAAAGTACAGTCAAGAACTGGGTGAATATACGCCCCCCGTACTCTGAAGAAGATGATGATTGATGAAAAGAGGGTCTCAAAAAGCCCCTCACCTCAATTCCCAAGGGGTGGACCAAGGGTAGATCAGGGCAAAAGGCAGTGGGTAGACAAAACCTAGGATTGGACAAGCAGTGTTATAAATTGTACCACCTGTACACGGGGAGTGCGCGTGTCTTGTGATCTTTATGCCTAGGCACAAATTAAAATCCTTTCCTTATCTCACCTCCAAAACTAATTTGCCTCAGAGTTTTTTTCTCCCTGAATTTTCTTTAGGCTACAACCTTAAAAATGCCTGACTGTAAACTGCAGTTTAGGAATTCCTTCATAAGCTGCTCAGTCCACAACACAGACAGAGATGTTCTATTATATCATTAGCTTTCTCAGTGAAGACCATCCCAGCAAGCAGTCTCAGGATAAGTATAATCCATGAACTATCCTGCAAAAGCTCTCCTTTTGCCATCCCTGCAAGCAGACAGCAGTGGCCATCATCAAAACAGTGAAGTTGTTTTGTGTCGGGGCAATGATAGATGCTCTTCAACTTTAACTCACTGGAGGCAAGTCATCCTCCTAAAGGCCATGCAAGGAAAAAGACAACAAACAGCACCACTCTCTTCACAGACATTAAAAACGAAGGGCTGGCTATCATATTAAATCACTAGCTGCAGTGTTCTCTTATAAAAAGAGACTCCGACAGCTGAAGAGTATTTTGCATGATGTTCAGCTCTGGAATAAAGTAGAGTAATATGCATGAAGAACTTCCCTGGAAATGTACTTGTGGGTTCCCAAGGAAAAAAGGAAAAAAGTACATGAAGTAACTAATTTGTGGTTTTTGAAGTGTTAAGTTAAAGAACAGAATTCTAAATTCAATTTGCAATTGATATCTAATGAATTTGCTAGAAAACACCCAAGATCTTTCTGTGGATAATAGTCAAGTGAAACTACAGTTAAATTTATTTATTCAAAATGCATCTAGCTCAAGATTTGAACAAGAGAAAACATTGCACAAAAAGACAAAAATAATTTAAAAATGAAGCTCCAAAGACAGTGAAAAAGAAACAAAACAAAAAAACAATGACAACATTGATTAATCAAGAGTTATACAACTATTTAAAGTAATCATCAACAAAAGAGCTGACTGTCCCAGGAGATTCTATTTCAAAAAAAACCCATTACTTTTTCACTGAGAATACTGGGTAAAGAAAAAGTTGGAGTGTTAAATTCATAGAAGAAAGCTATTTGTCAAGTTAAACCAGAGACAACTGGCAACTTGCTGGGTAACTTCAGCTTCGCACCTTTTTAATTAAACATATCAAGTCATCAAAAATTGATTTATATGAAATCTCCTCTGGAAATCATTAGTGCATTGTTTTAGGTTACCTTCATTTTACTGCTAAGTATTATTGCTGACAAAGTTAACAATGAACACAATTCACATACCAAATAACACAAGCACACAAAAGGTCCAAACAAGGATCGGACTTGACAGACAGACGAAAGCACAGGGGCTGCAAAAAGGGGATGGTATTCCTAAAGTGAGTGTGACCCTTGGCCAAACCCACCAAGAGTAGCTCCCTTTAAAAATCTCATTCATTAGCTTCCAAGGGGTAATGATTCCAGTGTCTTCCAGGAAGGCAGCAAGAGCTTTGTCAGTCTAGTAACTGTTCGCTGGCAGTTGAAGGAAAGGATGGGAGATGTCTATGCTCCCTTCCACAGCTTCAATCTCCTGTGGGACCAAAATTCAAAGGTTTTGCAGTTCAGACTACTTTGTATTAGGTAGTACAGACCAAATAAGAATCTCAATAGATTCCAAAATTATGAAAGATAGTTTTAACAGTAGACAGAACAAGAACAAAGAGTACTTCCCTGTAATTATACCCTTCCTCACCCTTGGCTTCACTGAAGACAAACTTCTCTCCATATATCAAAAATCCCAAATAAGTTTACCTTTGAAAGCTTCAACTCCTGTGAAGACAAACATCTCCTAACACTAACTCATACCAGACAGAGCAGCTCATGCTGTACCAGTGCTCAAATTTATATGCTTGCTACAGAAGGTCCAATGTATTAGTTTTCATGTCTTAAAAGGAATAGACTAGATATAATTTCAGGTACTTTCATATGTTATGGGCCTTTTACTGTCAAAGAAAAGTAACAAAGATGTTTTTACTCTCTGTAACTGACAATCAATTCTGCAGAGAGTCTCTCTGGCAGACTCTTCTCGGAGGCATGGAGTGACAGGACAAAGGCTACAGACACAAGTTGCAACAACAGAAATTCTGACTGTTCTGAAAAAATTTCACATCACAGGCAGTCAAATACTGAAGCAGGCTGTCTAGAGAAACTGTGGAATATTTGTCCTGGGAGATATTAAAAATTTATCCTGAATAGTAATACTGAGCAACTTCATTTAAGCTGGTCCTGCATTGAGTAGGGGTCTGGACTAGATGACCTCCAAAGTCCCTTCTAATCTAAATCTTCTTATGACACTGTGAAAAAAAAAATCGCCTTATGACTCCATGAAACCAAAAGGAGGACTGGGGGGAGGGGGTGAGTCAACTGTACCACATTATAAAGCTATACATTAACATACATATAACAGTATATAGACTGATGTTTGATTTTTGCCTGTAAAAATAGGGAAGGTTGTAGAAATCCTTATTAAATTTTTTAGACAGTCTACTCTTTTTCTTCAGTGCTCTTCTGTTCAATCTCCTTATAATCAAAATTGAGCCTTTTTAATGTCAATAGTCAATAACATCCAATTAACAGAAATTTCAGTCTCAAATTTCCTCATTCAAAATGTCATCACTTGCTCTTACAACAGAAGACTGATAGATTTTTTTAAAAATCCTATCAAATCAACTGTCCTCGATATTTTAATGATTTACAGCTGACTGCCAAAAGAGGGAAAAGCCTCTTTTCCCTTCATTTAAAAAAACATATATACAAGTATTTGTTTGATGTAATGGAAGTGAAGATGGGCAACCATAAAGAGATAAGGCCAGTATGTACATACTCAGGGCCAGGAGGCTTTTCCTGCAGTTGCTGTGCATGTGAACTGAAGCATATCCTAGCACTTCCCTCAAAGGAGAGAAAAAGGGAAACACAGGGTATTTCTGATATATTTGTCTGTTGCTCCATTACACTGACAGGAGTCAGTAGAAGATGCTCCTTGACTCTCCATTGGGTTAGTCCTCCAGTACTGCAGCTTTGGCCCCTCCTACTACCTACAGAGGCAGATTTTCAATCCGCCCATAAAAACAAAAAGGAACAGACTAGTTTAGACTTAAGGAATTCTCTAATTCAACGCTCTATTTAAATGATGGTTCAATATTGAATTCAGACCAAGTTGCTCAGGGTTTTGTCAGTCAAGTCTTGAAAATCTCCAAGGACCTGGTGAAGGGTTTGCACTTTGCAGTGCATGTCTGCTGACAAATATAAATGCTTACCAATTAAAGATGTAAAAGAAAGGGAATACTGTAAGCAGAACTGAAACAGAATTCAATAAATGCAACTGCTCGTACAACTAGAAATGTAAAAGAGCCTAGTGAGTAACTGATTTTCAAAAATCCTGTGCAATTTTTAACAATTCAAAGTGTTATATATTCACATTGTGTGTGTGTGCATACACAGAGGTTTTTTATATACACAAACAGCACAGAAAATATTTCAAAAGGCGCTGGCATAGAACCAAACAGTTGATTCCAACAGTCATGGTATCTCCTTCACTGTCTCCTGGAAGCATTGCCCAAACACTTTTGAAATGGTTTGTAGTAAAGGAATAAAATTCAGCATGCAGCAATAGTCTGAGATGATACAGCAACAGCAAAACCACATTTGTAAAGGCCTGATAAAAGGATACTGCAACAATCACAATGCCAGATAACGAGAGTTAGGATGAGAGTTTAACTACGTGGATAGAATATGAATCTCAGATTTTCTGCAGGAAAAATGAAGTTGATTGCATGTGTAAAACAACAGCAGCAGTTTTCTTCTTTATGGAGACACAGTGTTTCTAAAACCTGTATTGAGACAGCATGAAGTGATGTTGAATGAGGGAGCACATCTATGTTTGTGTCAGTCTTTCTGTTCAGTGGGCTGCTATATATACTCAGACCGTTCCTTATTACTGAGCCTACCAGTCAGGCATAAAATGACCCCTTCCTACCTCTGTAAAAATGTGGTGAGGTGGTGTTTCTCAGAACGTTGCTTGGACAGGCATAGCCATACCAGCAAGCAGAAGCAGAGAAAGACCTGCCACTGGGAGGAGCTGTAGCCATATGCAATCTGAAATCCTTGCCCTCCACTCAGGACTGAGAACCTGTCAGGAGTTACCATTTCTACACACCAGGTTCTGCCAGCAAGCCAGAAGCTGCCTGCTGAAGCACACCAATCAGTGATGGAACAAGCACAGAGAACTAATTTTGCATTCTACACATCAGAAGTCAGACTTTTGGACATTAAGATAGTCTGTCATTTGTGTTCTTCCCCAAGTCAGTCCACAGTTCTGTCTGAAGCTATACCACCTGAACAAGTGCAGAGAAACAAGTAACCCAAGTACAAAAAAGGTACCAGCTTTCCTGAATCCACAAGTGTGAAAAGCAGTTTCTCCCTAATGTCACTTTCAACACTGATGAAGTATTGCAAATACAACAAAAAAAAAAATCCTATTTATGTTTCTCCCTTTGATCACACCTTCATAAGTCAAACAAAAGAAGCACTTCAGTCTTCACCATGTTATCTATGAATAATAGCGGGAACAACAATGATCAAAAGCCTGGAATGGCAACTTACAACAAAAGACTGAAGAAACAAACTGGAGTAGTTCAGTTAAAAGCAGTGCTTCTGCTTTTTTTTTTTTTTTTGCGACCAAGTCTAGCACAGCATAGGAAAACTACCAAGGTTCAGCATGACTCCTTCCCTAGCACACCTTCAGGACACACCTTCTTTCTGCTGTTGCTATGTCCTCAGCCTTGGGAGCAGAAGTGCTCCCAATCCCCACAGGATGGATAAGGACAGGCCTCACCCATGCATGGCTCTCCTGACATCATGGTCCCTCCTTGGCAAGATGCAAGTTATAAAGTACAAACTCCTGAGCAGTGGCAATACACCACAGCTGACACACAAGCCACCTCAGAGTATTACATTACCCAGCAGAGCCATGCCACTGGTAGTGACTTTAGATGCAGCTGTCTCACCGCTGGATGCCCACGTCCACCACCACTGACAATGCTACACTGCCACACTGGTTTGTTAACCACTGACTTAGATGACAAGAGTAAGGAAAGGAAAACAGCACTCTTTTAAAAGCAAAAAACATGTGCATATGAAGGAAAGAAACTAATTAGTATTTATCCTGTCTACAGCAAATATACAGGAAAAAATTGGAACTAAGTTGAAGGAAAGGTGACACCGAGAGGAAGGGGGCAAAGAGGTAGAGTGAGTCTATAAATCACAAAGTTGCAGAAGAAACTGGCTACAAAAACATCGACTTTCCTTCACTGAAGACTTAAAGACAGATCATAACAGTCCTTTGGGTCACAACACTCACAAGCAGCACTACAGGCTGGGGTAAGAGTGGCTGTTAAAGCTGCCCAGAGAAAAAGGACCTCTGGAGTGCTGGTTGCCAGCAACTGAACATGAGCCAGCAGTGTGCCCAGCTGGCCAAGATGACCAATGGGATCCTGGAGCAGGGATTGTCCCTGGTGAGGCCGCACCTCAAATCCTGTGTCCATTTCTGGGCCCCTCATTACAAGAAAGACATGGAGGTGCTGGAGCATGTCCAGAGAAGGGCAACAGAGCTGGTGAAGGGTCTGGAGCACAAGCCTTACGACGAGCAGCTGAGAGAGCTGCTTGTTTAGCCTGGAGAAAAGGAGGCTCAGGGAGGATCTTATCGCTCTTTGCACCTACCCAAAAGGAGGTTGTAATGAAGTGCACATGGGTCTCTTCTCCCAGGTAACAAGCAGTAGGACAAGAGGAAATGAGTTATGTCAAGGGAGGTTTAGATTGGATACTAGGAAAAATTTCTTCACTGATACAGTGGTCAGGCATTGGAACAGGCTCCCCAGGGAAGTAGTGGAATCACCATCAGTGGAAGTGTTCAAAAGGCACTTGTGGACATGGTTTAATGCTGAACAGGGCAGTGCTGGGTTAATGGTTGGACTCGGTCTTGGAGGTCTTTTCCAACCTTAGTGATTCTATGATTCTCACAGACACTGGTCTAAATACAGTAGGTCTTTTGTCTTGAGGAAGAAGTATAAAGTCCCTTCTGTCTCTAATTTCTCTTAATTAGCATATGTGACAGGATAACAGGAGGTTAATAAAATTTCTAATGACATTTTACCCAGGATTGACTGTCACATCACAATCAGCATTTTGGTAAATACATGAGAGGCCTTAGCAGTGCAGCTGGTAGTGCTCTCTAGTGGAGATAAAATAAACTCATTTTGCAGTACTTCAATCACAATTCACTGTAAACATCAATACTGCTATTCAAAGATGAAGAGACAAAAGCTGAGCTAATACCTTCAAACATAGATTTCCTAAATATCTACAAAAGGTAAAGATGGGCTTCTTCCTTCACGAGCTCAGCACTTTGCTTCTTATCAACTTACTTCACTATGGGCATACAACATAAGGAAGAAAAGACTAGAGAACATACTTATGCAATTTTTAAAGTGTGCTTTATTATCCATATCCAAAAGCAATATATACTACAGCTGCAAAGCTTTAAGGTAGATGGATGATAAACTAGAAGACAGATGAAGTGGAGCCCCTCTAGGGCACTCCTCTACTACTACTATCACAGTTGATGGAGGCAGGTTTTTTTATTGTAAAATTTTTTATCAGGAATCAAGGAAGCCAAAGAGCTAGCTAAGAACTCTGACCCACACATGCATTTTTGAGTGCAACATTTTGGTGACAAAATGAAAGAGTATCCTTATCACACTGTCAGGGGCTTAAGATCTCAGCTGCATATTTGAGTTAGTGGTGCTGCCTCTTCCTTTTTATTTTGAAGGAGAAAATGAGACTGGTGAATAGCTCCTGTGGGATGACTGAAATTTGGGATCAAAGTGGATGCTAATAATCAGAGTTGGTAACACAGAATAGAATGGGAATGTTGATATGATCTTTCTTGATTTCAAATAGAGCAATAGAAGTTCTAAATCCCAGTTAGGTCCTCAGTTCTTTCTGTGCAGCCTGTAAACCCTCAAATCAAAACTTAAAGAATATTCTCAATGCAACCTGAACTTATTTTTCATGGTTACATAAGTTCAATCCTACTAAAAAAAACTTCCAGTCGGCAACTTCCGGACAAGGAGGAAATTATTTCAGCAATTTAGCAGTAACATAAAGAAAACAAATGGGTGCCATAGCATACATACAAAGCTCCAGTGAGAAAAATTTCAAGGCAAGTTTACAAAGGTACCAAAATTTAAGCTATGGTCACCATCAAAGATTAAGAGTTATTTGCGCATTTTCATCACTGTCTACAGAGACAAACATAAAGTGGTAAGTCAATGAATTAAACTTGTCCTGTTTGAAAGATGGAAATGATTTAGCAGATCTATGAATGCCAGTGTATGTGATTAGGATGGCTTTGGTGAAAACACTAAGCAACAAAACAGCCTACACATTAGTTTGTGTATTTTCTTCATTTTCTTTAAGGAAGTTTCAACGGCATCCCTGAGGTCTCTGCCTAATCGGTTAACTGAAGGAGAAGGAAGAAGCAATTGTATGCAACCTCACACAAAGAAATACAAAACATTACTAGGCCATTAACAGAGTATTTAATGTTGATCTTTTGGTCCAATCAAGGGCTCATTCTCCTAGGATCTGTCTGAAACTACCATAACGATATCTTGTCTCTATAGAATTTTTCATTTTCTTTTAATTTTTTATAAACATTGGAATAACCAACTTTTCAGGATGCAATAATTCTCATGAGTAATTCATGATAACCCCAAATGGTTCCAACCCAGTGAATCAAGCTACTTGCACATCAATTCTGTTTTGCAGTTGGGAGAGAGTAAACAAAATCAGCAAGGCATTTTTTCAATTATGCTTTCAGAGACCTAGGCCCAGCTTCCCTGGTAGGGCTAATCAGTGTAATATTATCTTCTCTCAGACTAAAGAAAAACTACTGTGTGAGGAAATAATTATTACTGACCTTGTACATCAGTCTTTTAATGGCTTACCTGCCACTAAAATAACAAAGTTAGATGAACTTATTTTATTCTCTGTTATTGTTCTAAGGCAGTACTCTCCATACCTATTTTCAGACAATGATTTACAAAGAAAACTCAAAGAGCAACAGAGATGCAGACATATGCACAAAGGCTGCTCAATTTACAGCAATGGGAATCTGCAATGTCAGAAGAGGTAAGATGCCAAATTTTCTACAGAAACAGCTGAAGAACCAAGCAATCAACCTCTGATACAAAGGAGGGTTTGCAATTTTATTTTCTGCTCAGTTTAGTTTGCATAAAATTAAAGAACGGTGTGTCAAAGGAACTCCTAATAGTCCCTAGGGTTTTCCAAATTCTTTGAACAATTTAATTTTAGCACCAGGTATGGAAAACTAGAGATTCTGTTTATTTACCTCATAGCAGCAGCCAGAATAAATTTCACCTGAGTAAATTTTGCTTTCTAGCAAGGAGAATATCACTAAAGTAGATAAACATCGAGAAATTCCTTTGCATGGTTTCAGATACGAGTTTGTATCAAAGGCATCTAACATTTATTATATATTCATATGGATATGTGAGACACAAAAAGTGTGAGACACACAAACAGAGTAAGTACTCTGGTCTACAGCACCATATCTGTCATTCTATTGCATATCCAGAATCACAGTGGAACCCTCTGAATCAGCTGGTCCATTCACATATATATGAAAAAAAAAATAATTTCTCACACATGCAAACTCAGCTGATCAAGGCCTTCATTATTGTAAGAGTGAATTACCACAAGGTACTAGATAGGAAGACAATTCTTAAGACAACTTTGAAGCCGCTCTCAGATGAAAACGTGTCTCAGATTCTCAGTAATTTGCATACAGCCACATCAGATTTTGTGCCATACTCAAGTAAACAGAGATATTCAGATTAATAGTTAAATCTGAGCTTGCATCCAGATTCACATGCAGCATTGTTAAATCATCCTGCAAGATCTTTCAGTTCTATGGCCATCTGAATATTTTCACAATACTAGTATTTAAACAGGAAAATATTGCATTCATTCCATTTATCCTCCTATCCTAACTGGTTACAAATCTATTTTTTATAATCCATGCCAACAATATCCAATAGTTTGAGGTATGATGTTATCAATATAGTATTAAATTCCAATCTCACAAGAAAATCCACCAAAAATTAAAAAAGAAGAAAAAGAAAAGGTAGTATAAGAATTAGCAAAGTCAGTAAGTCCAAAATAAGAAACGACAAAAGACTCTAAAGATGGCACCTTTCAAAATAAGGATTTTATCAGTAACTTTATTCCTCAAAACCAAGACCTAATTATCATTTTCAGCTTGGTTATCAAATCAAGTTTGGCCCATGACATAAAATTCTATCTAACTAGTAAGAAAGAATAATGGAAGCATTTATTAGAGAAGGAAGGGCTGTTTGCTTTATACTTCCCATTTGTTTGCTAACAAAACATTCTGTCTGACTTCATAAAATAGCAGCAGTCAGAATGAACAAACAGAAAACTTAAATGGGATACAGTACTCTCCCCCAGTAAGCATCACTTCAATAGTGAAGCACAAAAAGCGTAAAAATGAAACTGGCTTTAAATTGACCAATCTTATTTAAAAAGGAGACTGTCTTTGCTAAAAGAAGTCTACTTTAACAATCTAATCTGAGGAATATTTCCTTCCAAAAATCTGCATGTCCTTTATAACAATTCCCAAACTTGAAAAGAAGTAAAAAAGTCAATCCTGTCTAATGGCATACTGCATGCTAGACTCTCCTGCTGGCTGCTGTTCAAAAGACCATGAGGGTATTCAAAGAGCAACAAAACCTACACTTTGAAGAAACAATATATAGACCAGCTGACAAGCACCAGAAGCAGATTCAGGTGTTCCAGACACCAATGTCCACCGAGACAGGGTTCCTGTAGCTCTGCTTCTGCTCATGTTCAAGGACTGTAATTCAACCAACACAAAGCAGAAGGATCCAATTCCTTCATGCAGTGGTAACAGGAGCATCTGTAACATGTACTATTTTTAGAAGCAACTAGTTCCCCACCAGCTGAGAGGAATGAGGAGCTGGAATCCAGAACACCAATCTGCCTGCTAGTTACTGCTGTATCTGACCCGCAGGGATGTGCCAAACTCCCCCTGCCCTTGACAACTACCTAGAACATGGAGTCAATTGAGACAAGCTTCCTAGAGCCATTTTTTGCCTCTTCTCACCTTGCTTCAAGATCTCCTGGATGCTCATGACTGTTTTTGCAGCCCAGTGACAGGGGGTTTTTTCCAGTCCCTGGTAGCCAATGTTTTGTGGATTACACTCTGAGGATATCTGCAAGCTTCTCTTTGCAGCCCACAGGCTCGAGCATTTTGTAGACAGCTCAAGGCTTTGATTGTATCACATTTTGGCAGGTACCAAACCAAAAATTTAGCTCTCTAGTTCATATACACATGTTTAATCCTGTTCAGAACTTCAAAACTTCTTTCCAACTATTTTGACCCATAGGAAGATGTGTCTATCTGAGCACTGAATGATTTCCAGGCTTTTATATCTACCCCTAAGAGCTCAGTACCATTATTCTTATCTAAAATGTACAATGGAAATCAGAGTAAACCACTAGTTCATTAAATGATAATTCTAGCATGAGAAACTGTCAAGCATTAAAAATCAGGATATCTTCTTGGCTGTTTTGTGCTATTCATTTCAGACACAAGAATCAAGCAACATTTTCAAAAAAAGTATGAATGAATGGTCTACCTCACAGATTCTCATCTGTAAGGTCAGTCTCATATTCAAAAGAAGAGAGGTAAGTCCTAACATCTTCTCTCAGAACCATTTTGATAGTTTCCTCAGAGTACCATGAAACTTTAATGTCTATGTGTCACACACTGAGAAAGGCAAACACGGAGCCATTCAAGAGCCCCATCTTATTTTTAGCGTAGCTATTGCCCATAGGGCACTGTCGAGACAGTTTTTTCCTCTCTCTGCCTTCAACCCCTCAAATAAATCCCCTCTATTGGATTATGGATTAATGCAGCAACTATAGCAGTAAGCTGTTTCCATGAGAGTGAAAAAACATAAGATGTGTACCATTAAGCAGAGTTACACTCATTTGGAGTTTGTCACTCTGTCTTGGACATTGCAAGCACTCCAGGAGAACAATATTTATATTTCATTATGTGTTTTGAACATCATCAACAGAACAGACATTTAGCACCTGCTTAAACACTCCCACAACACTTAATACAAACCCCCATTTTCCTTAAAGTATCTAATGTCTGGTAAAACTAACAGCAACTCATTCTAAGCCACTGCTCCCATTAAACAATTAATAGTTATACATATGTTAAAGAACACATTAACTAACTACGTAAATTATGGACTGCCATTTCAATGCAGAATGGTGAACTACTAATGCTGTTTCTTTTCTACAAAGAAATAAAACTATTATTATACTAGCATCACAGACTGTGATCCTCTGAAACAAATACAAACACTTAAAATATGAGCTCTAATTTCATCTGGGTTACATTAATTAATATGAGGGGGCTGAAATCTTGTGGAATGAAGAGAGACTTTTCTAGGAAGATGGCAAAAGTTAAAAGGCCTTTGCCATTAGAGGAGGGCAGAATAGACAATTACGATTTATATGTGATATACTGAAGATTTAAAGAAGTGGCAAAGTTTATGCTATTCCCTCTCCTGAGGCCATAATAGGCTGTATAATCCCACACTTAAAGACCCAGCTTTGTCCTCTGAAGGCTCCTATAGGCCCACGTTGATTAAACTCCAACTACCCAGTTCTTCTTCATACCTTGCTTATCTGAAAGAATAGAGTGGTTAGGTCTTTTCTCATTTTAGATGTGTGTTCACTTGGGTGCTCAGCAGTTATTTGCTTTCCCTCCCTTTACTCCCATAACAACATTTGGTGAACTGTATTGAGTACATTACATTCTGGTGTGTGAACATGTAAGACCAAAAGATTTTGTTGATTTTAGTGGGAAGGAGAGCAAACATTTACCATAGGATGGTGAGGACTCATTGGCAAACGTTCCATTTGTTGCTCTGCAAGGTCTGGTAGTATGTGATGAAAATTCACCTAAAAAAAGTTTGGCTCTGATCATGAGTTTGATGTTAGGGGATTATTAGAAAGCTAGGAAAAAGTGTTGGAGAGAAATTTCTTCCACATACCATTTCCCACTGTAGTTGGTAATGTTTAATCATTTTCTGTATAGATTCCAAGCCACTATAGGGATTTTTCATGTTGTATTGCAGCCAGTTCATGCTTGATATTCAATAATTTTACTATTTCTCTAGAGGAGTAGTGTTCTGAGGTATATATTTTGAAAGATGAATATCAAATGCACTCTCCTTATTGCAGATACAGTGATACCTAAAGGCTAAACAGTACACATTTAATTGTATGTTGCAGATGGTTGCTCATTTTAAAACAAAAAAGCAGATGTTGGTTGTGTCTTCTTTCTTCAATACATGCAGTTTGTTGCCTGCCAGTTGATATTGAGATGGATGTTTAGTAAGTTGATATTGATGAAGAAATGCATCATGAAAAAGCTAACTGCAGCACAGCTCTAGCTAGCTAAAATTCTGCAATTTGTTTTTTTGCTTTACCTTTACTTAATCTATCTTTCCAACGAAAACTGCACCAGAACTGCCAGTTTTCTTTTATGTGTACAGCTGGCATCAGTTGCCATCACATACTCAAGTTACAGATGGGTGCACAGTCATTATAATATCAACACAACTTCAAAAACAGTTCCTCAACAGTGGGCTGTTAAAAGGCAAGTTTCCATATAGTAGTATAAAGACTTAAAAAGTATTATTTAAAGCCACACAACCTCTTCAGTTCCATCACCCGTAAGGATACTTTGGACATAAAGAATTTACAAGTTTGTTGAATTGCGTTTAGTCAGCTGCTGCCATGTTGACTACTTTTACAGTATTTTTATAGTAATCATTATACTGTCAAAAACTTCAGATACCTTGATTGATTCTAAGCAATTCTGAGGACATAAGTCACCTTTAAAATTTGTATATTGGGAAACTAAGGAACAGACTCATCAGCAAGTACAGAATTTCTGAGGAACATCTTTGAGTATCTGACAGATGGGGTGGTAACACGACCTCTGGAAGAGGTAGGGTTGACTCAAGTAAATTTTAGATTTACAAAGGAAAACCAAATATTTTAAAGAGGTATAAAACTACTGAAACAACAAAATGTAAAACAAGGGTGGAAGGGCAGAACTGGACAAGCAAGGGGGTAGAGGGAAAAAAACGCAGCCAGAAGACAGGGAGACAGTACCAAGAATGCACTGGAGAGCAAACAAATCTCCTAGAACATTCTGGATGACCACAGAGAGAAAGAGGAAAAGCAGGGAAGGCAGCAACCAGAATAGATCAGGAAGAGGACACTGCATACAGTGCCAAGCCAATATCCCACCCATCTCCTCACGGGAAGGGGAAATGAAAAAATGCACTTTGTTCTTCTCTAAGTTTCCTCCATGCAAATTTTACATTAATGACATTTCGATGCTATAGGTTTCAGGGAAAAAAAACCAACCTAAAAAACAGTCAAAAGGTACTTCCTTTAAATCGCACTGTGGAGCTATAGCTGTTAACCAGAGCACAATGGCAACCAAGCTCCCCTCTGAACAGGCTCAGCTACAGTCTGAACACATACTCAGTGTGCTGCTATTCCTCACTGTGTTCTTATGCAAGCTCACTTAATCTCATTCCTAATCTCAAACAAAAGTTTATAGTGAACAACTGTCTCAAAAATAGAATCTAGATAAATTTATACAAGGACAGCTTCATTGCTTGTCACAGTTATCCCCAACAAATTGTTAAGGGAAAACTTGCTTTTCCTGAGGAATTAGGAGCGCAGCATGGTACAAAACTGCTCCATGAGAAAAACAGTAATTCAAACACTTCATTGTAACACAAATAAAGTTATCACTATTAACTAGGCCCAGCAACCATAACCACCAAGCATACAACACAATACCTACAACAAAACTCAAAATATAACTGAAGTGTAAAATATATTCCAGCAGCTGCTCCCACCAAATGACAAGTGCAAATCTGCAAACCAGAAACCAGCCAGCTACAGAACATCCACACTGCACTATACTGCCCCATCCTTAAAAAAAAATACTTGCAGAGAAGGATAAATTGCTCTTATTAAAAAGAAAGTCCCTAATCCTTTTAATCATGATTATAACTTCACATGTTATGTCATGTAAATACATTTGGCAAACCTATCTGAATCCCCCACTTAAACTGCAACACTATTATTCCTGTTACAGGAGGATGCTCATCTTTTACAAGCAAAATAAAAATTTTTTTAAGCCAGCTGATAACTCTAAAAATGGGCTAGTAGATTGCAACATCATCCCTCCTGATTTAGAATCCTTCCATTACACAGACATCAACTTTGAGAAATTATTATTATCATTAGCAAAAGTCTAGAGCATCTAAGAAATTTCCTCTGCGTCTTAAACACCTAGCCAGAGGGGGAAAATAAAACTATTTGCTCATTTAACTAAATTCTTAGGAAGTAATTCAAGAAATAAAATAAGGTCACTTAATTCAACCAAAGGCTATGGTTAAGTCATGTGTGTTAATCACTTAATAAAACAAGTCAGCCAGTCAATAGTAAAAAAAATTTTTTTGAAGACTAATACACTTTTCATTCAGAACTAAATGAGCGTCTACTTAATGTTTCCTTACAGTTACAGTATAAATACCTTCTTTCTTTACACACAAGTTCCATGAAAAACAGTCTTGAGAAAGTCAGTCCTGCCTTTTCTTATTTCAGGTGGTTCACTATACTGAGCCACCTAGCAAGAAAAGCAGCAGGAGAGGTACACGATCTCTTGATTTTTACATTGCTGAACTCAAGACACAGTACTGCATTGCTCTTTTCCCCGCACGCTCTCCTTCTTCACAAAAAACTTTTTATTGTGCTTTAACAGAAGGTCAATGGCTATCACTTCTCTACTCTAGCACAATGGTGAATTGAAACAAGAACCCATAGCTGTTTGGACCGACAAAGCAACCAGTATGTCTAAGCCAATAAAGCGATTTGTTCATTAAAGCTACTTATAAAGCAACCTTTTGTTAGTCTATGAAACATCAGAAACCTCATAGAATGCATTTAACTATGGTTTCTTAAAAATCACCAACTCAAAAGTTCTAAAATCTGTTAACTTCTCCACTTCCTTAAACTGACAATAAAAAAACCTTAGCATTGACTTTTTAAAACACAGCAAGTACGGTGCAAACTTTTATGCCTATTCATCAAAACAAAAGTTTAGGGTTCTTGGTGAAGGGATTCCCCCTGACAAAAGTTCAAATTTATCTTACCAATGACTTATGCAAAGCTTCCTGTGCAACACTGACAACCTGTAATAATGAGACCAGCACAATCTTGTACAACAACAACAAAATCACTCAATGGATGCACTCAGTTTGGACCCAAAGATTCATTTGGATTTGACAAAAGAAATAAGAAGAGCTGTAGTGAGCAAAGGTCAAAATGCTGTAAGCACTTATGTCCATTGCTTTCAGTTAAACTGAACCTGATTCCCAGTGCTCAGTGTTGCTGTGTAGGGTGGCTGTTGTAACTATTCTCAGTAACTAGCTTTAACATGACTATGGCCACAAACTTCCTCCAAGTAACATCAGTATTTTTACCTTAATAATTTTAGCCACACAATATCAGCAATCCTTGAAAGAATTAAAATTAAGTCACCTCCCTTACTCACAATTTCTAGACTTGCTTTGTTAACAGGTCAGCTTCATTATTCTCTGACTCTAGACTGGGCCACTAAAAAGACAAAAAAAAAAAAGCCAGGCAGATATTTCCTCTAAACCACTATATTTGTGAAAGACAATTTTACCAGCAGTAACAATACAAGTATTGAAGCTGCATAACATGTTGACATAGACAATAAATAAAAACACTATCTGAGGGGAAAAGTGTATAGTCTATTACTCATATTTAACAGAGAAACACCTCTTGTCCTAGTGGCAAACCAATGTAGAAGCAATCTGAAATCATTCTTCTGCTGTCAGTTCTTATATGCTTCTTCTTGTCAAGCACAGTGCAACTACAAGATTCTTTTTATATGCACAATGATCCAAGCAAAAATAAATAAGCAAGTTTCATCCTTACTACTGCAACTTCTCTGGGACAAGATTCCCATTTGTCACGCTGGATGTAGCATTTGCATTCTCAGTTAAAGTTCTTGTAATAGAATGAATGGTAAAATATTTGTCCCCACTCAGATATTTACAATCAGCCAATTTCTATCTTTTGTTGTTCAGAAAAAAATAATCTGCATTTACAAAATAAACAAGTCTGCTTTTTAGGACAGTGATAGCATCCCTCCCTCTACACTGTGACTCTCACTATCAAGCCATGAGATTATATCCTCCTTCTGGAATTAAGTGCTTATTCTAACAATAACTCTTTCAATAGCATGTGAAACTATTCAACTAAACTGTTGTCAAGCAGCCTGACAAGGCACAAAAAAAACAACTGATAGCTGAAAGCAGTCTTACAACAAGTTTTGCAGACTTCCTAGCTACTGCCAAACAAATAGTTAATGAATGAGTAGTCAAGAGGCAAACAAACTACCATTAAACTTCATAGCAAAAACAGGCAGGTAATCTTATTGAACTGTAAAGTTTTTACCATCTTCTAAGGTTTTCACTTAAAGCTTTTCTTGGACTTTGGAGTCTTTTGCCTACTATTACACCACCGACATGTGCTGGCAAAGAAAACAGCAGTACAATAACTATTGCAAATATACTAATTCTAAAGAGAGTTACACAATGCTTTTCCTACATCCTCCTTCAGAGAGAATATACATTACTTCCAAACAGCAATTTGAAATAAGTGTAAACATAATGCTTTCCTAATTAAGTTCCGATGTCACACTTTGCTTATTTTCCCTGCTGATACCTGACCAGGTATTTCAACAATTTTACAGTCAAATATTCAGCTAGGCTTAAGAAGAGTCATACGAGAATAAGGCCTCCCTAACACAGTATACTGCCTGATATTTGTGATCAACTGCACTTCTCAGTTTGCTTACCTTCCAAAATTAATCCTCTGCTTCAGTTCAATTCTACTCCTCTCAGAGTACAAAGTCAGTGGTATTTATGTTCCTAAATGACTTAAGCGTACTTGAAAAATCCTGCTCTTCAGAGATTAACTTCTTGCTCTTCAAAGTAAATAAATAAAGGCTTAGACTAATGAAAAGTTCATGGTACTTTTTAGATTGTATTATCAATGGAAAACTGACAATACGTTCTTTTCTGAGGCAACAAAAGCACATCACTAAGAAGTTTGACAAATTTACACATGTAGCTACCAATGTAGCAAACATTATGCAGACATTTTGCTTTTTAACAGGTATTCTTATGACCAAACCTAAGCAACAGCAGGATCAGACCTGGATTTCATTTATCTTCACCTGTACTCCACAAGAACTAATACGATAGCCCATCACTAGTGGCAACAGAAAATTAAACACTGAGTTAAAATGCATCACAAGTATCTTTGGAATTTTCCTCCATGATAGCAATCAATTTGACACTAAAATAAATCTTTAAAAAATTCTAAAAGCCTTTGATTATTATTTAAATAATAACTTAAATAATTTAAATAACTAGCATTTTAAACACTCTACATGCCTTTAACACCTTACTAAGACTTCAAGATGTAGCTTGCAGAATCTATTTCTTATACATTTTTATAAGTGTATAAGAAGTAGATCCTATAATCTATTCTTACAGATTCATATCCCTATACAGAATCTATTGTTATAGATCTTCTACAAATCACCTAATTAAATAAAGGCTTTAGAGGCATAAAGAAAACAAATAAGAACTAAATTTACTTTTCTTCACAAAAGTACTCACATAATTAAAAAATGGAAGTTGACAATGCACTATTAACACAGCAGACAGAAAGACAACTTCAATTACAAGAGTTGAATTTTTGTTTGCTCTGCGTGGTTGCAACAGTTGTAATGCTAACATGGGAAACTTGCTATTTATCATTTCAGATAGATCCTAGTGTTTCTTTATTATTTTCTCATGATCCATATCATCAATACTGAAACTTCAGAGTTGCTAAGCTGATGTTCTAACCACATTAAAAGATGACCACAGGAACAACTATACAGGAATTGCCATTTCCTGGGGACACAAATGAGAATTCCTCATCCTTACTTTAGTACCCATCATTTTCACAAGGTCAAGCAATTCTTCAGCAAACATCCCCCCTACAGCCTGAACTTCAGTTGCACTTGCCATTCCAAGGGTTGACTTCAATCCTGAAACACAAGTAAGCACTGGTGCCCAAATGGCATCTCTACATTTCTACAAGAAAAAAAAAAATCGCATAGTGAAGAAGTATCTGTCGTCTTACAGATGCATGCTGTTTCAGCAAAAATGACTTAAATAAACTGGGACCTGAAAAATGGTCTTTTTTGGAACAAAGAGCCCCATTTCAAGGGACTATGCCAGAGGCAAGTGACATAAAAAGCAAAGGAAAGTAGCTGACTGTTCACTGCCCCTTGCAACACAAACACTAGGCAGCAGTTAATGAAGCTAGTTGGAGTCACCTTCAAAACATGATTGACTCTTCAGGCAATATCTAGCAGACCTCTGGAATTTGTTGCAAAAGGATGCAATGGAGATGAAAAATTTACAAGGGTTCAAGGAGAAATTGTACAAATTCTCGGAAGAGAAATCATTCAAGAGCTTCTGAATAAACAGAAACAATCTCTGGCTCAGAGATTCCATAAGCTGAAAGTAGGCAGAGAGCAAGCATGAAACGAAAAGCATCTAACACTTATCTTATTCTCAATGTTCTCCACGCACATGTGTTCACTAAGACATGTTTTTCAGATGGGTCATGTGAAGAATTAGGGAACTTCTGGGTTCCTGGACACGATTTTCTCTTTTATGGCTATGAGACACAAGATACTAAGAGAGAAAGAACACATGCCAGTGTGATACAGTAGGCAAATTCTTTGGATTTAAATGACACAATTTAAAACAAAACATACCAACTAAAATGTATAAAAAGTATTTTAATTTTTGGATACCTCTCCCAAAACTGCCAGCTTGATATAATATAATACACTAAAATGTTTTAATGAGCTTGACCTTTAATTCAAAATATCAGTTACAAAATCATATCTCTACTGGAATAATATGACTGGTTATTCTCCACTAAAATGTGTACAGCAGTTTCATGGCTTTGCCTCCTAGACACTATGTCTGCACAAGCTCTTACTGGGCAACAGAATGGTCTACTACCAAAGAGTTCCAGCTGTCATTTTTCTTCTCAGAAAACCTAAATTACTGACTCCAGGTTTTGTTTGCAGGTTGTTTTCCTTGATGCAAACAGATTTAAAAAAAACCAAAACAAAACAAACAAAACAAACAAAACAAAAAACCAACAAAAAACAAACAAACAAAAAACAAACAAACAAACAAACAAAACAAAAAAAAAAAAAAACACCACCAAAACAACAGTGGAAGAACACCTCACAGACATCAGCCTGTTCACTAATTAGGGAGCCATCTATATGCCTGTTTGTTCCCTTTCCACGGCACATCTCACAGTGTTTCTACCATCTGAATTCAAGATCCCCAAGATCTTACACTACATTCCAACTGCAAGAAAGACTACCTGAGCGCAAAAGTTTCTTTGCTGCCATCACTCCATTACACAATTTGGGGGAGTGGAACAGAGCTAACAAACCTAAACCGTTAACAACTCAACTGGAAAAAATATGGCACTTTTGCATTTTCTCATTTTATTAGCAGAAATCAGACTTGAGTGATTCCACAGCAGCAAGAGAAAAAAAAATTATTTATAAATAATAAAAAATTATAGTAACCTCCTACTAAAAACACCTACTATTACAATGTGAGAAAACACAGTACTTACCTACATTTGAAAGAGCCAGTGAATATGATTTAGCGTGTTAAAAACAAATAAGCCTTTCATGCATCAGCAAGCTAGCTGAAACAATTGTTTAAAGAATACTATTGTAAAACATATGCAGGTGGATATCAGAGAACATAAACAGCATGGTTTCTGGAAAGGAAACTATGCTTTTTTAGGTTAGTAGAATTGTATAACAACAACAGTGAACTAAGGAGAAATTGCTGAAAAAATTACTTTCAAAAAGCCTCCCCCAAAGTCTCAAAAGGCCATTAAGTAAAATTAATATTGGTGTTTGGAGAAAACATTATTTGGGTTTACATGCCAGCAACAAAGCATCAAAAGAAAAAGCATTAAGTGGTCTGTTAATGTGCAGGAGAGTTAACAGCATAAGGCTACAGTTCTGTGCTAGAACTACATCACATATTCCCCAATGATCCAAAAAGCAAAAAGTGGCAAAACTCACTCACTTGAGAACTATTAAGGTTAAGACAAGAGAAGGAATCCTAAGAATTTCACATAGTCTAACTAGGCTAGGTAAAATGGGAAATACATGACAGACAAAAAGAACAATCAACAGCATATTACATGTCACGGTGAATATTTTACTCATCCACTTCCTGGATTTTAACAACAAATTCAGAAAGAATTCACTCTGGATAGTCCATAGAAGAATAATATTCAGTTAAAAAAAATTCTTAGGATGTATACTAAATGTTTTGGAGAATATTGGTACATTACAAACTGAACAGTATTTTAAATAGGCACTTTGTAAATATATAACACTCCTAAGCAGGCATACAGTAAAAAACATGGTTTAAAATGTTAATTAAACTAAAACAAAAAAAGGTGAAATTTTATAACAGGCATCTTAAAAGATATGCCAAAAAGCGTCAGAAGGATCAGGTATGTTAAGTGCAACAGACATGCAGACTAACACAAAGGAAAAGGTAAAGGAAAAAAACCACTAAGAACATTAATTTCAACTGGAGTTTTATAAAAATAAGAATATATTCAACTAAACTATGGAGTTAAAACATCACAAATAACAGAAGACATTACTATGAAATTCATAAGTATACACAACAATACATTCCCATGCAACAATTGCTCAGATCCCCAAACTTGGTTTAAAAAAAAGGAAAAAAAAAAACAAACACAAACTACAAACCTAACGTACTTTTTAAAAGGATTACATGTTTTATTAAACAACATAATAGGCTATAACAAAAATTAAGACTGAACTTGAATAATTGTGAATTACTTGAAGCTTTATATGTGGAACTTTTCAGTGTCACAATACATGTTTCCAAAAAAGTGATTCTGAAAAAGAAAACCAGAAAGATACATGTACCCTATAGTAAAATCCTACTTCTTTTCTGGAGGTGGCAACTAATAAGCAGAGAGAATAGAACAAGAGTTAATTTAAACTCTCAGCTCTACAATCTGTAGTATTCTTGAATATGATTTTTTTCCACACTTCAGCAGCAGCCAGTAAACATACACACAGCTCTGCAACCACCACAGCATATGCTGCCTTTAGCCCAGCTAGCAAACTAAAAAAAGCGTGGTAGGTTATGTGGGGAGTGGTGTAACAGTCAGGCTGCAAGACTCAAACATATTGTGATAAGGGAGGTCACAAGAGATAATAGGACAGTAACAAGGACTCTGTTACTGCAGTGGTGGGATACAGAAGCAGACAGAGGGTACAGATCCACAGGAAACTAGGTTTTGTTAGCTCTGCTGCTCACAGAACAATTTGTTTCCCTTGTGTTTTACAGATTTGAATACTAATATTTCTGCACTCTGCAGCTTTGATCACCGTGTTAAATGTAGCTCTACTGAATAAAAGGATTAGTTTGTCCAGATTGGCACATTTATGACTGTGATATGAAGAGAACTCCAGGGAAAAAACCTTTGAAGATGAAGTGCATGCTCAAATTTAAGGTTGAACTCGCAGTAGTAGCTGAAGGTGTTTTATGTCATGCATATGGTTTAGAGTATAATACATACGACAATACTTCTGCTGTTTAGTATAAAGATTATAAACATTTTTAGCTTACTTAAATCTGTCTTGCTGTTAAAAGGGGCAATACTACTTTCCCCTTACTGAAAAGGCTAAGAAGTCAGGCAGCAGTAATACTCATGTTGGTTCACAACTAGCTGGATTTGAGAAGTGGACAGCACAGCCACAAAAGACAAGTGGCAGGGAGAACAAGATCAGCCCTCTTTGTTACAGCACATACCCCACGCTGGCTTCAGCAGATCATCAAACCACAGCCATGAGGTTTCAGGGCACAGTTAAGCTGATCTAATGGTCAGCCAATGCCCCAAGGATGCACTGCCAGCTGTGCATCCCCTGTGTCAGCTCTAACACATATCCCGTGTCACACTGAGCCAACTCAATTTGATTTTTAGTTCCCTTCTCACTTAAATTCAGGGAACTAAACCGGTAGAAAACCAACAGCACAAAATTAATTACCAAAAAGCCAGATTAAACCAATAGCTAGCACAGGAAGAGGTCAGGGTAAGAGAAGATGTTTGGAATCATTCCTTTCAGCAACTAAAGAGGTCAAATACAATATGAAATGACAACCCCATAAAGAACAACAGAATATAACATCTCATGCACTCTCAACTTTGACAAGGTTTGAATTTATTTCATGAAGGAAGGGTAAATTGTTTCAATGATAAATTTCTCCTTTTTAATCCTTGCTAGGTCATGCCTAATCTACAATTCTGTTCCTACCACACTGCACTGTAAACAAACAATAGGAATGAGAAGGACCAAAACGTTAACATTTCTTTTGTGCCACTAAACAAGCTTTTGTTTTTCCAGTCATTCCTAGCACCCTTTTGAAAGGTTCCCACAGCCCGTGTAAACAACCACAAGCTGAGCGGGATGACTGTACATACCCCCTACATAGGCAGGCAGCAACCACAGCGTGCAGCTCCCCTAACCAGACAGCCACACATCCACCCCATGACAGAGGGCACCACCCACCTCTACCCCTCAAACAAAAATCCTTCCTGTGCTCCTGAGTCACACTGAGTGTTATCTAGTGCTCCCACCAGGCACAGCCAAGCGTCAGTAATGGCTGAGCTGAAGTGTGACCCTCAATTATTTCAGTATCAGCCCACTTCTTTTCTGTGGCATATCAGGAATTACTCGATTTCAAAATAGTCAAGCATAACGGCATTCAAAGCACAAATAACAACAAAACAATTTGCAAGATTTACCATGGCAATAAGCTATAAAGCTGGGAATACAGCACAAAAACTGAAATCATAGAATCACAGAATGATTTTGGTTAGAAGGGACCTTAAAGGTCATGTATTTCCAACCTCTATGCCATAGGCAGGGACATCTTCTATACCAAGTTGTTCAAAGCCCCATTCAACCTGACCTTGAAGATGAAATGAAAAAACAGTATGTCCTGGAAACAAATCAAACCTAATAGTGAATGTCAAAGTTGCTTTGCTACAGCAAGACATGTCTAAGAACCACCCTAGTTTTAGTGCACTCTCAGATATGTAAAACTTTCAAAATTAAGTTAAACATCTGGACAACACAAGAAACTGCCATTACGGAGATAATCAGGGTTGTTAACAGAAACACTTCTATATTACAAGTTTGAAAAACGTAAAGTTCAGCCACTTGTGTATAAAAGCCCACCCAAGATATTCTTAGTAGGACTTATTTCACACTTCTTATTACCCCCCTGAAGACACATAATGTCAAAACATAGTTAGAATTACTACCATGTTACTAAGGGGCTACCAAAGCCTGCATGCCATTCTCAACACGTTTCATGAACAGAAAGTGGCCATTCAGGACCATGTATTGCACAGCTGCTAGCATGGAGCAAGTGCAGGGCAAGACAAAGTCCAGTAAGCTGGGAGTCAGGCAGTGACTAAGTCTAGCTCTTACCTGGACCACAGACAGCACAGTCCGAACCCACCTACTACCACAGATAACGCAACAAACACACCATGAAAGCAGAGGAGTAAAACTGCCCCCTTCTACCAGAGGTTTGTCAAAAGGGAGCCCATCTGCCCCATCATGGCTACACAAATAAGTTTAAACATGGACCAAGTGGGGGAAGCATAGTAGGTTGAATCAGTCTCACTCTCCCTCAACTCTTGCAACAAGAAGCAAATTAGGACAAAAGTAATTCCCAAACACAGTGCCCCAAGCAAACATCATTTAAAATTCATTCTTGCTGAAATATCAAATAGGGTCTGCTATCTAGGCATGTGGAAAAAGAAATGGTGTTAAAAGTTTCCTGGCCAAAAAAAAACAAACACAAAACCATAGCAACTTTGCCATAGAGTGATTTAAAGGATGTTGAAGATGCCCTCAGGATTGGTAAGAACTGTCACTATTATACTCTGCAGTAAAGGAAAAAATGTTACCTGTCATTGCAGTGATCCACCCACTCACAGAAATGCCACAGAATTGAAGACATACTCATCAGCTCTGGCAATAGCAGACGAAACTGCCACAGCAGAATTCAGAAACATATGTTACAAATAACTTATACGAGGGTATCTTCATGATCAAAGTTTCAGGGCCCTTTTCTACTGTGCTAGAAGATCTCTCCGTTTGAGCATCACTGCATGAATTAAAATAAAAAGATGAAATATAAATAGCCAGAGAAGTAAGCACTCCAAGCAAACTGCAGGTTTACTGTCCACCTGGCCGAGCTCAGGGCCACAAGACACATAGCTTAGCAAAGACACAGCACTTGGTGAAGCAAAGGTGAAGACATCCTGTCTTCAACAGAGATTCAATACCATGCCAAGCTACATGGCGCCACACTTGCCACAAAGGATGAGTAACATTCTTCAGAGAGGCTCCATAGTTGTAAGTTTTGGTTATCCTTATTAAGTGGTTATGGCCCTGAACACTAAAGAAAATACTGTTATAAAACCAGCCTTATTAGGCAATGGAGAAGTCAAAAAAAAGCATGAACCCACTGTTGTCAAGTCTAGCAAAGAAATGCTAGATTTTGCAGCTACTGCAATAGCCAGTGAGCAACTTCTCAAGCATGAAGTATGCTACAATGCTGAAAAGGCTTGCACTTGCCAGGGAACACACTGAGCAGCTTACCCTCCTAAAAAAGGAAGTTGGGGAAAAGTCTGAAACCTTTTCTTCCCCATTGGCTTATGGTGTTTTGGGCTTGTCAGTCATTTACTAAGACAACTAGCTTGTCCTGAAGTAGCCTGTTTAGTTCTGAAAACACTGACTATTTTCATTTCTGCAGATATATACAGATGCACATTCTATCCTATAAAGCATATCACATATTTTACATAAAGGCAGTAATATCCTTTCACATGCAGTTTTGAAATACAGCAAGCTAACTCCCTAAGAGCATAGGCAGATCCTGCATGCTACAGCAGATCTAAACATAAAGTTTCACCTTTAAGAAAACATGACAGACTTTATCCTGAAAAACACATGCTTCAAAAGTATTCACAAGCATCTGTGAGAACACAGAGCCAATGTGTGCAGTAAGGACATTATGCCGGTCCAAGAGGGCAGAGTTAAAGCAGATACTGTCAACAACACACACCCAGGGTTTGCAGTTCCTATCCTCCTGAAATTCAAAGCAATTGCCACAACCTACAAGAACACAAAGCCAAAGCTGAGTAACCCTGACTCTGCATGACCAAATTCAGGAGTACTTCAATCCATCAAAAGAATCGACCAAAACTTCACGTGCAATCAGTTCTCCACCACCACCCTTAGGCTCTTTGATAACCCCAGTAAAGAAACACACAAGGGAACAAGTCATCTGGTAACCTGTATGACATAAAAGTTTCCTCCCACCTTCCTACCCATCCAGAACAACACTGCTAAAGGAAGAAATGCTGAAGAGGGAGAACAAGCTCTGACACTGGATCAGAAGGTTGAGGAACTGGGGAAGGGAACACAGGTAAGAGCACAATGATCATCCCAGAATCATTTCAGGTTTTTAATTTTCAAAGAGAGACACACATGTAAAGAGGGAGAACAGGAAAAGGAAAGAATGAATCCATTGCTACAATCTGGGATACTGCAGTGGCAAGACTCATTGATCCACGTTTATGAAGAGTAAAGAAGAAATCATTGCAACCCTTCCCTAATGTCCCAGTCTCCACAGGTCCAGCTCCACAAAGCCAGGTCTCACCATAGCACATGCACACCTCTCAGCTCCACCTTAGGGTAGCTCTCCTGTCTTGGTCAGTTGGGAGATCTTATGCTTAGAAAGTCTTCAGCAGACTTCAGAAACAGAGACCAAGCAACTTCAAGAAACACATTACTTTCCCCTCAACATTCCAAGGACCCCAGTACACATGACATCTAAGGCACATCAAAATGTTAATCAGTATCATAATAAGGTATTTGGGTTACAGAATCCAAACAGCACTCTCAACCTTTTCTGAGACTCTTAAAAGGAAATCATACCGGTACAAGTCTAAATTACAACCAAAACTGAAAATAGCACATATAATTAAAACATTCCATGCTTTTTCATTTTATGGCCCTATTTGTGGTTGGTCAGAAAACTAGACAAATTCTACTAGTTCATAGTGCAGCGGCCACCACTGATCATGTTGGAGGGATTTAGGATGGGGGGAAAAAAAGAGCTGTTTGAGAGCAAACCTTACTGTCGCAGCTACCTGTGAGCATGCACCTGCTGAAACCATCACAATAGAACTGTTGCCAGCAAAACTCCTCATTCTCCAGCACAAAGCAAAGCTAACTGTCTCGGGTCAAGATGCAGGCAAAGCTTATCTGAACTAAGCAAGCTAGTTTTGGACAATATATCCCACACCTCCTCTTACCAACCAGCTGTGGGTGTTGTATTCTCTAGTTGATGGCAACATCTTCGATTGCCCCAGCAAATAGTAAGACATATCTGCTGGTATTTTAAGACAAGGCAACTTAGAAGAAATGCGTGGTTTCACCCTTGAAAAAATAACTGCAATTGTTTCAGAGAATACTGAGAAAACATAATATTGGAGAGTTGAATAACACAGATTTGTCTATTTTGCAAAGATAAGCAGTCTTGAAGAGATGAACACACATTTTCTGTTATGGTGCAGTAGTTTCTTTTTACTCTGATATCCCTTAGTTTTGAATTAATTGACCTTACAATCTAAATTATATTATACACACGCATTATGTTTCCAAATTTAAATTCTTTTGATGAAGCTCTGAAAAGAAATCTGCTATTTCAAAATAAATATGGGAGCAGGGAAACAAAACAAAACCTCGCACATGGAGTTTTTAGGCTTTCTTAATAATAAACTTTGGGAATATGGGATGCAAAAGGAAGTGCTTACAGACCTAAGTTATATCCACAGTACTGACAAAAAAAATCCATCAAGGATCTATTAGAAAACATTTAACTGCAATGTATGCATTGATACAGGATGACCAGTGGAGTAGCTGATCATAACCACTGTGGGAAAGAACTAGGCAGAACTCACAACATCACAATAGATTAATTGCTCCCATTCCCTCTTCCTGCCCAAGAAATGTCCCCTCACAAGTAAGCTGCAATGACTCTCACATTCATTACAACCAAAAAAGGCCTTGCATATACAAAGTTCTCAAAAGACAAAAGTAAATGTGTACTTTAAGTAAGAGCTTAATAAAGTCATTATGTTTATTTATTGATTCTGGTTGATCAGAAAAGGGATCTAAAAATGATTATTATTTCACCACTAATCTATATACAGTGAAAGATGGAGAACTACCACCTTTCATTTTCTATTGGACACAGAACTGTGACAGGTGAGGAGTAGACAGGGATCAAGTATTCTTCCTCTCTCCTCACACAGGAATCAGAAGGCACCCAAGACAACTGACAACTCATATATCCAAAACAAGTCACTAAGCAGTGAATTACCCACTCCTCCCTCAAAGCCACCAAACAATGTTCACCCAAGAGAAAGCCACTAAGGGTTGCCAAATGCACAGAAATGACACAGCCCAAAAGTACACACTGATAGCAACTGGAAGTGTGTTCTGGGACAGGGACTTGTAAGCACATAGTGCTGCCTACAGTCTTTCACAGACATCCACTGCTGAACACTAAGAGGCACAGAATACTGGGCTAAACTGAACTTGTTTGATTTAGCCAGAAGAGCCTGTGTAATAACCAGCAGCTATACCACCACAAAGCAAGTCCAAGAAGCTTGTTGACAGTAAGTTAACTTCCACGCTTACATGGTTTTAAGTCTTCATCAGACAATTACAACAAAAATCTTTGTTGCCTTTGCTGTCGTAAAAGACTATCTTAGACTATTATGAAGTCCACAGAAGTGACCCCGGTAAACAGATTTTGCCTATCCTGTGAATACATTGAGCATTTCAGTACAGAACCATCCATCAGTTCCCACAAATTCACTAAAGTACAATACTTTGTCATGGAAGTGCATTTTCAAGAGCAACGACATTCTAATCTTCATTGTTTCTTTCCAGAATTACCTGATATACACAGTCCGCATATTAGAAGGCTGAAGCTGCTCTGCAGACAGGGTCTTTATGTCACTTTTATTTCAAACATAATGTACATAAAGTTAGTTAACACACATATGCTCTTCAGAAAAAGATCCAGAAGATTAAACATTCATTAAATAAAACCTGAATTTAAAGAGGGTTGACCAAAAGATACTGAACTTAGTTTCCTTTAAAGAGACAGAGGAGTAGCATTCCTCTCCGTTTAATAACATTGCCTAGTATAAATCATCACACACCATTCGGGTTTTTTTACTGATTCAGAGACAACAAATTCCATTGAATTAACAAAACTTTTGCAAAGTACCACAGGTGTATGTAATGAAGGGAAGTAAAGTTAATTGGTCAGTCAAAGAGTCTAAAGATAAAAAGGATTTCTATCCCTAAACCCAAAAGCTACTTACTATGAAAGCTTTTCTAACAGTTAAGACAAGTGAAAATCATATACTTTCTGATAAACATTTACATCTCCAAACAAACACCACTGTACTAGTAAATTATTCAGCTTGAACAAAAGAACTACATTGATTAGGTCTAAGCTGCAATAAAGAGGAAAAACTTAAACCTTGACAAAAATAATTTAAAAAATATGAAGTGATATATGTTTTTTGAGATATTTATGAACCAGGATCATGAACAAGAACATGTAATTGCCATCAAGAGTAAGAACCACACTACTATTAACGACAAAATAATGATGGAGTGGGAAAGGGCAGATTTAAGTTTGAGACCAGGAAATGACAGAAAAGCAAGTGTAATCACCACGTGAAAAAAGGACATAGTGCCTTTAGCTCCTGTAGTTATTAAATACAGCATAGAACTGACCATCTCCTTAACTCCATTGCCTGAAGAGAATGCAACTTCCTTTCTTGACCTCCTACTTCTGGGATCAAGAAAACCTAAGAGTGAACTGAATAGAGAGTTCAACTTCTTTTAACCCACTTTTTAAACAGCAACAACAATAGGGAGCTTAAGATAGGGAGATATTTAGGATTTAAAAAATTAATCGTCTTACCCATCAGCATACTTGGTCTCAAAAAGAATCTATGCAACATCAGGTGCTCTGCCTACCTTTAAACTTCCTTATAATGCCTAGGTTTTCCTCTGAGTTATCAGAGGCTGTCTCTTTCTCAGTGGAATAGACAAGCATGCAACTGGGAAACAGACTAAGTACTTCTAAATATGTAGCACAAACTGAAGCACAGAGCAAGCACTCATTGCTGGAATTCTGTAGTATGGCCTTCTGTTCACATACATGTATTTTAGAGCTTCAGCAATGTACATTTCTGATACATTCTGTCTTCCTCTACTTTCAATTGCATCTGGTAAAGAAAATCCAGGAGAGCAGGCCCCTAGCAACCGACCTGCAGGATGTTCACAACCTGTATGCTCCTCTTTTAATGAAGAACTAGACGAATCCTACGACCTTCCACTTCAAAAATCTTTCCAGGCTCCTTCAAGTAAGATGTGGAGAAGACTCATGCAGACAACAGTTTCCACACAGAGTTACGATTTCTGGATCCCTGTTTGAACAATGTCTCATCAAATAAACGACATTCAACCTACTCTCTTCACTTTTTAGTACATCCTCTTCACAAGTAACAAATTGCTGTATAAATTTTAACACTTGAGTAGTACAATTTAACACTGACAGACATAAATGTTTCTTCCCCCACTAACTACTGCGGTGTTTTCTTCAGTTAAGAGCAAGTTAAGATACTCCATTGAAACATGCTAAGTTTTGATACAGTTTTTGCTCAGAGGGAAATTGGGCAAGCGGCAGAAATGCTAAAAAGCAAAGCAAAACAAAACCCAAGCAAACAGAGTCCCATTCCCAAACGAGACCTTTCGTTCCCTAGTCCCAGAGTAAGGTCTGGAGTGAGAGCAAGAGCTTCGTGAAGCAGCAACTTCTCCGATAAACAGGAAGAGCCAACACTACTTCTGGCTCTTAAAACGCATTTAAAAAATGGTTTACGTGAAAAAGCAACTCCTTAATAACGCTTTTCCGCGACAAGAAGAGCTGCATTTTCCACTCAAGTGTTATGTAAATGAGCGGGCAGGAGGCAGCCGCAGGGTCTGTTAGGAGCCACTCAACCCTTTAGAGATAAAAAAAGGAAAACGGGGGAGCGCGGGGGGGATGTTTGAAATCCTCGGGGCTCACAGCACCGCGGCCGTGCGCTCCACTCCCAGCCTTGCACAACTTTCCGCCCCGGCAGTTCCGCTCGACTCTCCGGGCGGGGACGGGACGGAGGGGTCCGAGCCCTCCCGTCGCCCGCCGCCTTTGTTCGCGGGGGCCGCCGCTCCCGGCGGGCACAAAGGGGGCGGCAGAACTTGCGGAGGAGACCTCGGCAGTCCCCGGAGGCCGCGGCGGAGTCCCACCCCCGCCTCCCCCTCGTCTCCTGGCCGGGCGGGAGCGGCGCGGGGACCGCGGGGCACCAGACCGTGCGCGGCCGGCAACGTGAGCCGCATGGGAAGCGGCGGCGCCGCGCCCCCCGCCCCGGCCCCCCGCCCGCTCCGCCGGCGGCCCCCGGGACATCCGACCCCTTCCCAAGGCGGCTCCTCCCGCTCGCACTCACTTTTCGGGACGGGCTCCGCTGGGCTTTCCCTCCGCTCGCGGCGCGCGCGCCTTCCCGCCGGCGAGGCGATGCCGGCGGCGAGGCGGAGCCCCTCTCCCCCGGCGGGAGGGGGTCCGCTGCCCCCCGCCCCGGGGCTGCCGCCGGGGGCCGGGTGACTTCAAGGGGGCAGGCGGGTCCGGCCCCCACCCCCCGCCCCGGGCGGGCGGGCTGCGGACGGGTGGCCCTCGGCGACCCCCCCGGCGTGCGGCTGTCCCGGCGGCTCAGGTGCGCCGCCGCGTCCTCTCACATGGAGCCACCGCCTCGCCGCCCCTCGGCGCCCCCCGGGCCGGTCCCCGCGTCGCCGCCGGCCGGGAGGCGAGTGGCTCGGGCCGCGGCCCCCGCCCCGCTCTCCCTCTCATGCACTGCGGGCGCCGCCGGGCCCCGGCTCCAGCGGCGGGGGGGGCCGTCAGGGCCCCAGCCGGGCGGCGCGGCGGGGCAGCCGGGCGGCGGGGCTCGGCGCCGCGGCCGCTCCGCTCTGCGGCATGTGGGGGGAGCGGCGGCGCGGGGCGCTGGGCGGCGGGGCAGGGCCGGGCCGGGGGCGCCGGGCGGGGGGCTGGGGGGAGCAGTGGCAGCGGCGCCCCGGGATCCGCTCGCTTCCTGCGGCGCCGGGAGGGGGCGGGGAGGGCGGGCGGGAGAGGGAGCGAGCGCGGCGGCGGCGCGGGCGGATGACAGCGGTAACCCGGCAACCGGCCCCACCCCGCCCCGGTGCCGGCGCGGGCCGATGATGCGGCGGGCGGGCGAGGCGGGGCCGCGCAGATCCCGCCGTGGCCGCGCGGTTCACACCGGGACAAGGGGGCGGCTCCGCGCACCCGCGGCCGGTGGCACCGCCCCTGCCCGCCATGGGAAAGGCTGGTGCCGAAGCGCCCCGGAGAGTTGTCGTTCCGCGCCCGGCAGCTGCTCAGGTGGGAAGGGACTGGCGGCGGGAAGTGCTGGTCACTTTCGGTGCTTCCAGAGCCCAGGGCGCACCTGTCCCCAGCAGCGCTTCATCTCTCGGGCTCTCCCGTAACGCAGCCGGATTCCTGCTCTCCTAAGGGTAAACCAAATAGTAATTATAGGAGCCTCTAAGAGTATCGCAGAATCAATTGGGTTGGAAAAGACCTCTGAGATCAAGTCCGACCTATGACCGAACACCACCATGTCAACTAGGCCATGGCACTGAGTGCCACATCCACTCTTTCCTTAAACACCTTCAGGCACGGTGACTCCACTGCCTCTCTGGGCAGCCCAATCCAATGTCTAATCACCCTTTCTGTGAAGAAATTCCTCCTAATGTCCAACCTAAACCTCCCCTAGTGCATTTTAAGACTATGTCCTCTGGTCCTATCACTAGTTGCCTGAGGGAAGAGACCACCCCCACCTGGCTACAACCTCCTTCCATGTAGTTTTGGAGTGATAAGGCTCCAGGCTAAACACTCCTCATAGAGCCGCTCCTCATAGGACATGCACCACAGTTTATTGTGGAATTGTGGCTGTCACAGGAGTCCCACCAGGGCTCCTCTGGTATGCAATGCTGAAGATACGGTGTTATTCAACAAACAACAGGCAAAAATGGAATACTTAATTGCTGAACATTAAGCGTATGGGATGGCTGCACATAGCACCCATCCTGTGCACTGAGAAAAGCTTAGGCCCAAGGGGAAAAAAAAAAAAAAGGCATTATTTGACTGTATTGCCATCACAAAATGCGTACATGAGAGCAAAATTAAGATTACTCACGTAACTTAGGTCTGATATTTCCTTCCTTTTGAGTGTTGATCTTTGCCATGTTAATGTATCCCCCAGGCAGACAGTAGCTGCTCTGCCCAGACCCCACGTCATCTCTGGGCCAGAGGCTGACTGCACTAAAAGCCTTCTGACTGACCACTAGATTTTTCCTGTCTGCTGTTCAGTTTTAATTCTGCCTATTCTTCTCTATCATCTTATGCCTGGTGTTTCTTTGCCCTTTCCTGTTACCTCGTTTACCTGATTTTTCTCTTCCTGTGTATAGAAAATAGATGTTTGAGCTCGCTTGAGTCTCCAAACCTCTCCCTTGTCCCCACTGTGACAACGTAGCAGAGGAGCACTCTCACTCTTCAGAGCTACAGGCAGGTCCCTTCCTCACCAGCTGAAGCTCCACACCTCCATTCCTGCCTAGCTTATGCTTTTTGTCACAAATTGGCATGGAGTGCTTCTGCAGACAGCAGCTTCCTTCACTAACAAGCCCTGCTTTCCCACAGAACAACATTCATACAGTTTCCCATAGAATGACAATGGAGCCCTGTAATAAATATATAAGTAAATATGTAATCAAGTAATTAAACTTTTCATTCCTGGAGCAGACAGGAATCAAGTTTGCATGAATAATATTTTCATTTTGGCAAGGTATTTTTCCGCCCAAGTTTACAAAAACATGTGCAGTTTTTGCCCTCTACAAAGGAAATAGCAACACTATAACTTTCGTATCTGCAGTATGGTTCTCTGTCCCTTGAGCTAAGAGAACAGAGGTCTCTCCCCTCAGACCCTATTCATGTCATGGGGTTACTAGTTCTTATTTCTTGGACCTATTTCTTGCTCTTCTGGCTTTCCATTAATTGTGGTGCTCTCTCTCTGCCAGTTGAATAATAGATTTAGAGATAGTTCAGACGTATCTGGGACACTAATACTGAGTACATAGGAAAAAGTTGGCTGTCTAATCACCATAGATCACTGACAATGGCAGATGCATCACTCAAGAAACAGAAAATCACTACTCTGCCAGCACTGATGATAGTGCCGAGACTGGCTGTGGATTTAATGAAAATGTTACAATTTTTTTATTAGTCACAGATTAAAATGGTTCAGCGCCTAGTCTTTAATGGGAATGTGGTCATGACTGACTGTACTTCAAACGGTAAGGATAAAAATAGGAATTGTACTGCAAATCAATGCATTGGCAGAACTAATCACACTGTCATATGCCAGACTTGAATGACACCACAGAGACAGTTTCAATAAAACTTATTTTAAAAATAAAACATAGAACAGTTTTATTTAAACAGTATTGTTTTCAACATACAATCCAGTGAGAATGCAAAAAACCTTGCCAGAGGTTATTACTGGGCATGAAACAGTGACAGAGCTAGAGAAACAGCGGGCTTTTTGAGCACTCTGCCTAGAGGCTAAAGGGATACCTGCTCTCTGTCTGGATGTATTTTCTTCTCATGGTGTTTTTAATCTTGATGGATTACCATCTGTAGCAGAAGTTGGTATTAAGCTTAATAGCAAAACTGCATTCTGTCATTTTTCTTTATTACACTTTAAATGCATGTATAAGAAAAACTGCACTGAAGTACGTGAACACCACAACTTTGGTAACTAATGAGATGATGATTTGATAACATGAGTTAGCCAGAAGAGAGAGGGCACATGCATTAGGAACAAGCCTACAACAGAATTGTTATTGTAGAGGAAAGCTGTGTTGTACTATGTCACATTTAAAATGCCACAAATAATAAGGTGAAATAACCAAACTGAAGGAGCAAATTCAAATGCTAAACCACCATTTTAAAAATCTGCTTAACTTGCCCATATTTCTGCTAAATTTTATAAGCTTGAAGAGATATTTGAAGACAAAGGGAAGAATAAAGGATTTCTTTGTGTGAGAGAACATGGACCCAAACAACGTTAATGCTGAAGGAGGCCTTCTGTGCAAGGTTTAGTCCATTTTGACTAATGCAATTTAAATTTTAATCCTTACTATTTTAAGACTATTTACCCCAAGTATTTACAGGTAGATATATCCTAATGGCTGGCAGTGCTGTGCATCCCACTGCTTGAAGGAATGAGAATGGAAACTGAGCATTTTCTTGGGCAGATTTTTCAGCTTTTCTAACCTGTCCATACCCAAGGCTCCACATGTCAGAGTTTGGGATGGGAGAGGCAGAAGCCCATGTATTGGGGTCACCAGTGGTGCACATACATGGGGGTCCTGGACTGGGGAGGGTTTCTGAGGCAGGATTGCTGCCTGAGAAAGAGACCCTTTAGCAAGAGAAAGGAGTTACACTAGACACGAAGTCCTGGCTTGCAGCGTAGTGCTTATCCATGTTTCGTATTGTCCCTGCCACACAAAGGCCGGAGCTGTGGGGAAGCTGTGCTATTGCACTGCAGGTGTAGGAGAAGGCTGGCAATGGAGCAGGGGACACTGGATCAACAGCTGTCTTAGTCACAGCATGTTCTCCCAGAAATCTCAGGAGCAGACATAAGATAGAAAAATGGGCAAGATAAGCAAGCCACAAGGAAGTAGAGCCATGCTTTTTGTTGTTAGTGAAATATAGATTGGTTCATCTGTCTCAAACTTCATCCTAGGAGCTGCAGTGCTTAGGTTGCACGTGGACTGTCAAAACCTTACTTAATACTAAATCTACCAATTCAGACCACCTGCTGCCTCTTCCTAAATGGTATGAAACATCCTCTCTCTCTGCTTCATGTAAGGATATGGCAGACTTGAAGTAAAGAGCTCCTTTTTTTGATAGGCAATCTTCTGAGCAAAGGCATGGTTAGTTCTGTCTTTACTTCTCAACAAATGAAACTGCTGTCCTAGCTGACCTTGTGCAGGTCATTTTAAATACCCTGCATGATGGAACTGAAACCTTCTCTCTCCCAGCAGCCAGACATTTGGTTCATTTCTCTTTTCTTACTATTATTTTCAAGAATGTTTTTAGAGTAAGGCATAATTCACATTTCTCCCATGGTATTACTGAGTACTATAAAGCTGTGTGTAAGCACATCACACCAAGTTGGACAATGAAATCACAATTGTAGATAAAATCTATTGCATTTAAGCAAAATAGAGAAGCTACAACAGAAGTGACAACGAGAAAACAAGAATGAAAATCTTCTTTCATCTTCATTCCTGTAGGAAACAGGTCTCATGGACATACTAAGCTCAAGCAGAGTTATAATGTAAATACTCTGTTCAAATAAAAGGAACAGATTAAAAAAAAAAAAAAAGAGCTAACCAAGATGTCATCCTCAAGAGCTGTAAAGGTCTAATACTTCCCAGTTGCAGATAAAAAGCCTGGGAAAGAGAGACAAAATTTCCAAGATAGATAAGGCAAATTTCCATGGATGTAGTCAAAGAACTGGAGCCTATTTCCCAAGCCTCCTCCCTGCTTGGGAGACAAAGGGAATAAATTTACTGCAACCACCACTGATGAAAGCTTAGCCAGACATAACTACAGCAAGGCTAGGATCTGACTGCAAGTAAAGATAAAGGACAATGCTGCCACAGCATCAGCTCAGAAAGCTGATAGCACAGATGATCTCATTAACAGGGAATTTCAGTCTCAAACCTTAGGTCTTGGTGACGACACCATCCTTTGCTATGAACATCTACATACAAGTTTCATAACAGTAATACCATATCAGAGAGGGTTTGTGAGTTATTACCCTGACTCAGGAAAATGGCCTAATTTTTGATACTTACAGAGATTATACAGTGCAAAACTTTTTGGGTTGATTTTTTTCCCTTATTCCATTGCTCCATTTCTGCTCATTTCTATTATAGGTACTGTAATGGTTTTGGCAGGAATAACTTATAAAAGAAGAGAAATAGTACAATCAGTGAGAAGGCTGGCAAAAGATTGTGTATCCAAATATACTAGTTTTAATGACAGAGTTAATTACCTTTGCATGTCTGGCTATAGCTTAATGCAAATATAAATAGTTAAAGCAGGTCTGGCCTAAGTGTGTCACATACTGGTATATTAATTTGCTTTTAATGCAAGAGTGTTGCTGGAGTTTTTCATTAAAGCACTGTTGAACAGTGAATGCAAAATTGTTCTGCTAAAGGACATGGCTTTAAGCAGAAACACTAGGTTTGGTGAAATGTTTGAAACTGAACACCAGTTTGACCTGTGCAACATTGCAGGCTCAATATTTCCAGTCTTAGAAACCTTACAGGCAGGTATTTCACTCCATCCCTACTACTAAAACACATGATAATGCACTCAAGGGAACCAATTTATGAATGTTCTTCAAATCCATACCAAAACACAAAGTTTGTTGGGTCCACCAAGGCCGTGATTACAGCAGAACTAAGCCAGCACTGGAACTAGAATTAACTGTACCCTGGAAAAGTCAAAGCAGACATAGCAAAGGTTATAATGTGCAGATCAATGTATTGGCAAAACTATATCAGGCAGCTTGCCTGAGAGCTCACTATTCGCAAGCTTTGTCAGTCTTTTGCTGCTGTCAGACTTGAAATTCATAGTAATAAAAAGAGAGCTCGGGTATCTAAGAGCAGATACTTTTCTCATAAAAGCAACAGAGGGAAAAAACTCACCCAGGAAAGCATATAGTCCACGCCTCTGGCAAGTACTAGTTTACAAAACATCAGCCTATTTATAGTATTTGTCTAAGTGTGTGCTTGAAGTTGAAAGTGTTAGCAACTTTCTTCTATAACCTATATTTAGCCATGGCAGCCTGACAGTCACAGTAAGCAAAGCAGGTTTGGTAGGAGCAAATCCTAATAAGGTATCCCCCTGTACTGAAAATAACTGAGTCACAGTTGTAATATTTAAACTATTTATAATTCCATTAAACAACAGTTAATAGGAAGCGACCATGGAAACCTGGTGGTAACATGGCTGTTTTCTGCTAGATTGATCTTAGTGCTGAAAAATCCCACTCCATAGGAGAGCTCTTTTTTGGTTTTTTTCAGAAATTTCATCAATTTCTTGTTCATGTCTCCAGAGGTAGGTCTACAAAATTTAAGATTCATTTCTTGACATAAATATGAATACTTACATTTTGTATTTATTTCAAATACTATCTGACACTGTCCTGGTCTCCAGTATAATTAATATTTTGTTCAGCCATCTTCCTTTGGTCATCAACAGCTCCCCCTCAACAGCTGCAGTTTATAAAACAATTATTCAGTACATCAGCTTCTGCAAAAAGGTTTACACAGATGTTAAAAAGACAATCTTAGGGAAAAAAAGGACATTGGACTCATGTACTCAGCTAACTCAGAGAATACTCACTAACTGTAACAGACAACACAAAATTCTCATCAATTAAAGTTTCTGAAGCCATTTATACTTTTGATTTTAATTGTGTGGCTGTAAAATGGGACACTGAAGTTTTAACCAACCACTTGGTCCTCCAAACTAATAGTGTCAGTGGAATGGGGTTAAAGGAACTTTCCCAAAGCATATCTGAGAGAGACAGATCTCAATTTATCTGAATTAGGCTATTAGTACTGCTGTGGAGTGACAGCAGTATCTCATAAAATTCTAGGCTTTGAGTCTTTTCTGCTGTTACATTTTACAATCAAAAATACTGGCAAATTAATATAAGCCTGGAACTTTATTTTCATTACTTTTCACGCTCTCCAGTTGTTTCCTGTGTTGTTTTCTTTTCCATGGTAGTTAATTCCTACTTCTCCCATATCTAAGCAAATCAAACTCTCCTGTGACTGAATAAAATGCAATCAAGTTTCTGTAGTTGTGCTGCTCCAGAATAAACAGACTTTAATTCAACTGCTTATATTTCAGTAATGATATTTTAATCACATATATACATAGAGAAAGAAAGAGAAAGCAGAAGAGCAACTTTTAAAGTACTTAGCTGTGTACTAGAAAAATCAAGAAATAGCTGTTACACAGAAATGTACAATACATTCTGAAAACTAAAGATTTGGCAAGCCATGTGAAAAAGGAATAATCTTGCTCTCTTCATGATGTAATCCAAAATAATAGTTTTGGTTAGCCAGTCACGATGCTACCATTTTTATTTAGCTTCAGCTAGGTCCCTAGGAAGAATGGAAAGACAACAAGGTTTAACATTTTATATTTCCTCAATACTCTTTGAGACATTTTTTCAATAAATTAGCAACAATTTAACAGAAAATTATTAAATTATATAATGAAGAGTGGCTTCTGCATGGTAGGGTTAAAGCTCAGTGCTACACTCTGGTTTTCTCTAGAAAATGCCTTTTCTCATCAAGTAGACCTGTATCACATCAAGTCCAACAGCAACCAAATGCATTAAGAAATAGAGACATTAAGCAGGTAGGGAGTGCTAAACATCAAAAATATCTGCATCCAAGAGCTCAGCTACACAGACAGAATTCCCAAACTTGCTTTTCAAAGGCAGAACCAACAGACATTACCTGAGGAACCAAGCAGATAGCTGTGGGTTTGTTCTTCGTAGCACAGCTTTGCTGTAGGCAGATGACACAAAACTTTCCAGAAGACATTGGTGTAGAGAGCTAAATAGGCTCCTAGGGATGACCCCAGTTTGAGGGAGAAGACAAAAATGATACCATAAATTTGTATTGAATACTTTCTTTTTCCCTGGAAAAAGGAAATCCTGAAGAGAGGTGTTACCACCCTGGCAATTGCTATGATGAGTGATCCTTTCAGGTTATTATCCTTCATCTATCTCACATATACAAGTTAGTAGTGCAATAAAAAGCCTCTTTCCAGAAGGGAAAAAAGCTAGAGTTCTCCAAGTATCATCAGGAAAGATGGTCCTGAAATACCAAAAAAAACCCACCAAAAAACCCCAAAAAAACCCACCACAACCATTTTTGATTCCCTAGTGTTTCAGGAGTTATTCTGAGGGTCATCAGCACTGCTTCTGTGAAGGCTATATGACTGAAAGCAGTTCCTTATTAGAAGTAAAAAGTATTTTCAGATGCCTGAGAGGGAAAGCTGAAGGCAATTCCAGGATGTTCAGAGGCAGTCCAATTAAGTCTCTAAAAATTTCCAGCATTCTTATATAGTTAGACCCTTTTACTGACCCTGTTATTATACAAGCAAAATTATTTTTTTTTTAAATTAATGTGTTTATGGGAAGCAAACTATTAGTCTGAGTATCCTCAAATATGGTTCTCATTAGCAAGGTGTTACCACAGCTTTCTTGACTAGTAGCTGGTATTCCTTCGGGTAATATTAACAGCTGCAATCAGAGACTGTTAACTATTACCCAGATTAAATAGCTTGTCGTTCAGATTTATGTAACTGGGGGGAGGAAATAAGGATGAATTCCCTTCTAGCACTCACAGGTCAAATATTTATCGTTGCTTAGCTAGTATAATGGGCTTGAACCACGTCATAAGCTTGAACAAAAGCAAGATAACATAATATCTCTTTTGCAGCTCTGCTCAATTCAAGTTCTTCACTGTTTCTATTAAGCAAAGCAATGAGCCTACACACTATTTTGCAGAATTACCCTTCAGCTGAAGCAATACTAGAAAACAACTTAAAACCAAAAATTCCTCAGCCAGAACATCTTCTCAATTGTCATCTTCACTGGTGCTCAGAAGGCTACTGCCATGCAATAAAACTTCTCCTAATTTAGCAGGAAACATCAAGCCCCTTGTTATTTGTAGAAAAAAATGCCTAAAGTTATAATAGTCAGTCGCATATTAATAGTGCTGAGAGCCTTAATCTAGATAGTTTGCAAACTTTGCAAGTCTTGTTCGGCATTACACTCATCAGGCCTCCCAGGGGCATACTTCAGTGACACAGAACTGAAAATCCTGCTGGAGCTCAGGAAAAAGTCCTACCGGTTCATGACACTGCTTGCAGTGCCTCTGTGCCTCTGTGCACGCTTTTATCAGTAGAATTTGGAATAGAAGGGGTTAGGAAAAACCACAAACTCCCACACACAAGGCTATAGACGAAAAGCAGCACGCTAAAGCCTAGCAGACAGCATCACTGCCTTCCCCTGGGAGTCTGGGCTGCAGCGGGAACTGCTCCTTCAGCCTCTGATTTGGTGTGTTAGTGATGCTGTACACACAGTCTGATGCTCCCTAGTAACTGCTGCTAGACAGGTGTGGCTTTCTGGATTCTTGTTAATGCTGCTGCCACCAATCAAAAACCATGATTTCATTGTCTGATTAGCTGCGCTAGCCAACCTGAAAAAGTAAAAACAATCACAGGGGTCTGGCTTTTCACTCAAGGATAGAAGAGTAGTAAAAAATGCTTTGAAATCTCAGACTCTGTTTAGGATCTCTTTATAAAAAGTGAGATCTTTACTAGTTTTGCCCCCTGATTTGGCAGCAGCTTTAGAAACACAGGCTGGGCTTTCCCCCATGTGATTGAAGACGACAAGGCACTGAATGTCGTGCCATAGTTTTGCTGCGTGCCAGCCCTGGGGGCCACTCTCACCTCCCTGCTGCACAGCCCTGTCCCCACCTTGACTGTGATACCAGCTTTTTGTACAGCCTTAATAAAAACCAGATCAGCGATAACCCCTTCTTAGGAGGTTTATTTTGGAGCTCAGTCAGCTGACTGCTCTTATTCTTCTATGACATGGTGATGCTGATGTGCTGAGCTCACCTGAGAACAAGTGGCCGAGGAAGCAGGAACTTGCCAAACCCAGCCCACAGTCGAACCTAGCGTAGGGCAGGTTGTGTTTCATACAGTCTTCCAAAGGCTTCACTTAGTTCTTTTAAATGGTCGTTAAAGCAAACATAAAATAGAGGCTCCTGAGCAGCTGGCAGAAGTCACATTGACCTTACTAGGGCTAGGACTTCACCCATTTAAATAAAGAGTAATCAAATATGTTGTGGGGTGTCATCATAAACTTACCTGTCCAATGGCTGCCACAAAGCCTTCCAAGCTGGATATATCCTGATCTTCTAATGCAGAAGCTGAAAGACCAGGAACACACATTTCTTAACTTTTACTTTCAGCCAGAAGGAAAATATGAAACTCCTGTTGGTCACTTGGATTTTAAGCATTTGATATTCAGGGCTGAGCCTCTGAGTGGAGCAGGGGGAAGCTTGTGCCATGAAATTCCAGTCTGTTCCATGTCCTTTGTATCTGAGTTTTAGTTTCACCTCCGCTTTCCTTTCAGAGTTCGTATTCCATACACAGTGTTAGCTGCTTTTTTGTTGTTATACTTCCAGGAAAGTCATTGAATATGTTCTGATAAATGCTGAATTATGTACTTACATTTGTGTTTGTGCTTATTTCAGAGATCTGTAGCTGTAGTTCCTAAAAGCTCAACTACACCAACGGCATTGCAGGTACAGCTCTCTGATCCCTGAAGGCATTTACCAAGTCAGAGGGAGAGATTTATAACTCTGACTTCAATGGTACTACACTGATTTACTTCAGCCAAGGAGCCTCTGTGTGCTTTTTAGAGTTATCTGCTTGACGACTTTTCCATCTTCTCATGTGACTCAGCTGTTTTCTGTTCTTGGGCTCTAACCTTCTGCACATTAGTGGGTGTCATGGTAAATGAGAAGCAACCATATTGTAGTAGGTTAGCAAAAAACCCAGAACTGCAGGAGGTTAAAAAGTAACTCGAAGAAATATTTCAGTAATGTTAAAAAAAAAAAAAGAAGAAGAAAACCCAACAAAAAACCCACAAAACATGAAAGACATTTCAAACTGATCTTTGTGGTTTTTTTGTAAAGTAACCCCGTGGCAGTAAATGAATAGCACAGCTGAAATGTCCAACAGCAATGTGATGGTTCAGTTAGGCATGTTGGCAAGCAGCAGAGTATGGGTTCAAATCTGGGCAGTTTCTTTTGCCTACATAGGAAGGAGGCTAAAGGCAGCAAACTCTGGGAATGTTTAGGTTCATGTTTTGGCAGGTGTCTGTGACCAAAGAAGTAAAGATGATACTTGCCTTTGAACAGCTAGTAGGCAGATAAAATCCTTTTACAGTACTTATTCCCAACAGGAATGTAGGAAGTGCAGTGGGAGCTTGCTGTGGTGTGAGGTTGAGAAGGAGCTGTACGGTGGGATGTGCCACAGTATGACCACAGTATGGGGTGGAGTTTGGTGATGGGGGTTGCCTCAGCAAAGAGAATATCCAGTGGTGTGTGCCGAGGGATTGCAAGTCTGAAAAACACCAATTCAAAAAAAACTGGGCTCGAAATTCAAATCCTCTTAATGTACTGACTTCTAGATAGTCTAAAGATAACTGGAAGACAAGGAATGAACTTGGCCTATAACTCCCAGAGCTTGGACTTTCACCTGTACTCGTATTCTCTGGCCATACCCATGTGTTTGAGAAACAGACCTTTTCCATGTGCATAGCAGATGGTGCATCTTCATAACTGCAGGACCTTGGGGATGCTATAAACAATTCTAACCATGTCTCAGCAAACAAATGTCTCTACGTTAGCCAGCTGCTGAAGGTAATTCAGAGTTCCCAGATCATAGAGGGGAAGTGAGGTTTCTTGAGAAGAAGTGTTAAAATAACAAATGCGTACTGGTCCTAGGTTACTTATCCTTTCTTATTAGAAAATATTATTCCTGCTTTGCATTTGTCTAGCTCAAGAGTTCATCCATTGAATATTTTAATACAGACTATAGATTCAGTAACTCACTATGGCAAAAATCTCCCAGTGTTGACACATATAAAATGCTATATATATAAAATTTCAACTAGAATGTGTCATGTGACAAAACAATACCTGAAACACAGAATTATTTTTTAATATATAGATCATTCTTCACCCAGGCAGATTTGGACTTGGAGAGCTACAGGCCTTGCCTAAAGCACGTATCTGGAAATATCTTTTTCTGATGGTATCCTAACAAAGCACTCTAGAGCTGTAGGCACATTCAACGCTGAAAGAACATTTACAGGTGTGATGAGGGTGAAGAGCTTCTCGCAGGTGCTGTAATCAGAAGCCCTTTTCTCTTTCTCCGTTAGTCACTTATAAACTGGACAATTTGAAATCACTGTGTTGTTCTGGTTTTCTTTCACAATAAAATTAGCAAATGCTCTGCTTATTTTCTTTCTATCAGTCACCAGAAACTACATTCCTGTATATAAAGAAAGCTATCATGATGTGTAGATGTCATCTAATTTCAGTGTCTTTTTTGTGGAATAAGAATTTACTGAGACAGCAGCTGCATTCTTTGGCTCTTGCTTTCCCCATCTCTTTTCTCCTGGGGTCTTTCTTGCACATTGACTTTTGGAAGTGTACTCAGACAGCCTTATCTTCCCACTCATCCCCATCCCAGGATTTCCATTGGGTTAACTGCCAACTGCCTTCAAGAGTACAGGTGGACATATTTGCCTCTACCTAAAGCACATTGGTTTAGTCATGATCTTGGGATTGAGAATGTATATATTTAACTGGAAAAAGAATAACAACCTTGTTGGCTTTATCTTAAAACTAAGGAGCAATACAGGTCTAACCGTGCTTGTGCAATCTGCTTATAAAGATCTTCTTCGGCCACCCTCTGCTTATAGACGTCGGGTGGCTCTGTCTTTCAAATGCTACTGGTGCTGCAATTTTGAAATGCTCTCTCTGCCACTCTTAACTGCTCTATTCAGTGTGAATCCTGTCAGTAATACCCAGCACTGACAGATCAGGCGCTGAAGCTGTTGGGTCGCGTGAGGTGTGTAGCTCTGCTGAGGAAGTTGTGTGACTGCCCACCCTGGCTGCCTAGGAGGGCAGGGGTGCAGCTGGAAAAATCACCACACTGCAGCTGTGGGAGGTGACCCTGCCTTGGAGAAAGGGGCAGTATAATATCTCAATTGCCTTTGTCTCAGAAAAAATAAAGAATTGAATTAACAGATGGGTAGTGGTTTCAGTATCCTTTGTACTGGTGGAGTGAAAGAGCTTTAAGCCATATTTCTGCTTCTTCCCAGTTCAAACCTAGCAGCAGTAAAACTTGGCCCCAGTATAGCCAGGCACAGGCTCCATCTTGTTTTGAGTCTCTGCTGCCAGCAGAGACAGCCAAAACTCCCTGCTGCAGCCCTGTGCTACTGCCCTATGGATAATCTGGGTGCAGAGTGAGGTGAAAGGGGAAGAAAAAGAGAAAAGCAAATTATAGCAGGAAGAAAGACTTGCTATATTTACAAGGCAGCTAGGTTGGGGGCCAGGGAGTGAGATACTTATGTGGTAATGGAATAAATTCTATAAATGTAATTTAAAATGAACGGGAGGACGCAAGCAATTAATTTGTTTTATTATTTTTAATTTCATCTTTATTTTCAAGTGTAAAACATTTTATATGCACAAATGCAAGAATATGCAGACTGAAAGTAAAAACAATATATGTGAATTTTTGTATTAATCTGAAAGAGGTTAGAGGTTTATTGCTGGAAGGATCACTAGGGGAAGAGATTTTTTTGAAGCAAAAAGATGCAGGCCATATCTGTCTAGGATCAAGGACTCTGTTAAGAAGGCAGGCAGAGAAACACGGGGGAAACAAATAAGGCACAGAATTGCATGCAAGAAAGCAGCAAACAAAACCATAAATTTGGGGTCCAAGGTAAGACAAGGGTAGAGAGACTAACAGCTACTGGCGATAAAATGCTTATGTGTGTGGATGTGGTCAAAACTCTGAAAAAGACTTCTAGAAGAGAGGAAGAAATCATTAGACTTTTGTGCTTGGCATTGCATTTTTAATAGACTGGGAGGAGGAAAAACATAGATATTAGGTAAGGCCAAAGAGCTGAAGGCTATAAAACTACAAACTACTTTGAGTCAGCTCTCCGATGTAACATGGAAAAGACCCTAATAATGAAACTGTAGATGTCCAACCAGTGTGTCCCCTGTGGGGACAAACTCCCCACTGCTCCATGCCTTTGTGAGGTTTAATGAATGAGGGCAGGCAGAGAACAGATGCAGTGAGCTGGGCAGGGAGTGTGCCAAGACTTGCTTGTCAAATCATATTTGCTACAGTGCTGCAGGGTTGGAGCCCAAGGGGATCTGGGACTGACTAGGGTGTAGAGGCACTTGCCAAAGCTCCCCAGGCTGCTGAGCCCTTGGAGCAGCCCTGCCTGAGCATGAGGAGGGGACAAGGTGGCTGTTGCTGGGGCATTTCTTGGTGCACAGGGGGACAAATTGGCTCCAGAGCTGGCTTAACTGAAGTGTCAAGTGTCACTGGTTTTAAACCAGTTTTAGTTGATTTGGTTATTTTTGGTGTGGAGTTTGGGTTTTTTGGCTTAGGTTTTCCGTAGCTACACAAGCATAGTTGACTTTCCCAGTTGAGAGTTAATGATGGGGATGGGAGGGAAATGAATCACCAAGACTACAGGAAAATTATTTTCAGGAGAACAATAATTCCATATATCATTTTTTTTTTGTTCTGTCACTTGATAGCTCATTGGCCATAAGGCACCAGCTTGGAATCTTTGTAGACTGAGAGCAATGGCCTGTCTACACCTGAGTTAGTTCAAGATAAAAAAAGGTTTCATGATACTTGTATGGGAGTCATAGAAAGAGTCCTATAGAGATGAATGGTAGCTGGATTGAGGCCAAAACCATCACATGCCTCTTTGTAGTAGTTGCATAAACAGAGGATGAGTAGATAATTTCCTGCTCTCTTCTGCTCTTGTCTAAGATCTTTCTTGTCATAGATAATTATAAATCAAAAATAATGAACTTCCCCTTTAATGCATTTGAAGCTTTGGCATGAAATGGCGTAAACAAGTTCTGAGATCTAGCATATGGGGGCATTAAACTTAATTATTAATAGATAAATAACATAATCAAAAACTGAAGGAGCGGTTTAGGGCTAGTAGTGTTTTATGCTAATATGTATATCCATAAATAGTAATAATTTGAGTGTCCTGTGACTAATTTTGTATTCACAGAATAGATGCACTCTGTGCAAAATGAATAGAACAGAGAGGAGCTAGTTTAGTGTGCTGCCTGCCTGGACCTACGAGTCCTCCCCCAGACCTCAGCTCTTCCTGTGCTCCTGGAATGCACAAGGATAATACTTCAATTCATGCCTCCTTCTGGTTTTTGCTTTCAGTTCAGTGATTTGGCTCAAGCGAGGTAACACAAGGATCTGTCCTTTTTAGACGATGGTCTTTTATGAGTGGACAAGTTCTGCTCTTATATTTTTAAGTTTTCCTACAAATCTGTTTGAACACTGAAAACCGGAAAGAACTATCTATGGCTAAATTAAGTGTTAGCAATATGTTTAACCTGAAGTATTTAAATTAGAGTAAAGAGGCCTTTCATTGTCCATGTGTTTTTTAAAAATAAATCTCTTCTGCAAATCAAACTAATGCATAGCTATACAAATTCCTAGTTTTCCTCTAGGGTTATAAACTCATTATTATATATCCACTTAATTATTTCTCCTTCGTTACCCCTTTTATCTGTGTACTCTGGCAGTCACAGCTCCACAGGCAGTGATGCTCAGTGCATGTACCCCTATAGCACAGTCATTCAAACACTGGGTGAACCACTCTCAGAAAGATTTCTACTTTGCTGTCTCCATGAGTCCTATTTTTCCTCTGAATAAAGCATTAAACCCTTTGATAGGTCTGACTATATAGTGACTGAAAGAAACAAGGTTTCTTAAATAAATATGCTCATGGAAGTTGCTGAGTGATTTCTTCTCCTTTAACTTTGTATAAGTACACCACACAGTCTAGTGGATATGAAGTATTTATTTTTCCTAAAGAAAATGCTTGTATTTGTTCCAGGGGCAAAAAGGTTTATATGGTTTTGTTCTTTCTTTGACTGCTTCTATTTTTCTACAAAATATTATTAGGATTTATTTAAATTAATTGAATATAGGACGAAAATAAATGCTGCTGTGAAACAATCGGAGGCAACCTTGTGCAACCAGGACAACCTTCTCTCAAGTCTGGACTTGAGAGAAGTCCTGTTTGAGGAAAATGATCAAAATACAAACTCTAAGTATAATTTTCAACACTTTGACAAAAATATTCTTGTTTAATTTGGACTGGTCTGCATGACTAGCATTGGGTAAGATTGAAAAGGTCAGGTTGAAGATCATATTAGCTGTAGTGTGCTGTGGGAGTCAAACCCACATGCTCCCAGGGAAGTTTGGTCTGTGGGTGACCCTCTCTTGGGAAGAGTTTTCCTCTGGCTGTGGCACTGACCAGCACAGCTTCATCCCCTGGGGTGATCACCCTTGCAGCTGCACAGCCCCACAACTGCAGCGAGCCCCCAGGGTGATGGGCAGACGAGAGTCAGTGGTGCTGCCCTCACAGTGCCGGGCACCCCTTTGCTTGGGAGACTGCAGTCAGTTTGTAACCAACCTGGGCCAAAACCTGGGGAGCAAAGCTGGTAGGCCAGTGTGTCCTGAGAAAAGAGTATTTCCCCTCTCTTGCCCCTGTGCTGCAGGCACTGCTTCCTAGGCAAACTGCCCCAACCCTGGGCTCCTTCTCTCAGTAGCAGGAGTTACAGCTGATGTAGGATATGCATTATGGGAAAAAGCAGTTCTGCAGCTGCAGGTCAGGATTGCCTCCTGGGGGTGGCAGTCAGAGTATCCTTTTGGACCAGAGCTGGATGCATCCAGGCAGAGAAAAGCGGGTGCCCTAAGCCAGGGTACAGCCACAAGAGATCCCAGCAAACCAAAAATGCTCCCTTACTGACAGCAAGGCTCCAGCCACTGCCTGAGAAGACAATAGTTTTGATTGATTGCAATACTATGCCCAAATATATATAAATAAAGGAAATCTGGACAAGAGCTTTTTGATAATATTATTTCACCTTCTGCATAATTCATCTGTTTCTAATAGTTTACTGGACTTTTTCTCTGCAGTCAGTACTGATAGCTGTATTCTGCAAGAAAAAAATGTAAAGTAGGACAAGCAGTTACTTTAAACTAGAACTTACTTTTGACAGCTACAATCTGACTATGCTAAACTGAATAGTAAAAGTTACAGCTGATTTGTGGCAAATGGTAACCTCAGGGGTCTGAGACGGGTTAATTATTGCTACAGTTACATCTACTGCCTGCAATGCATTTGCTACAGAGGTTGGAGAGACTGTAAAGTTTATTTTTCCAGGTATTATTTGAACCTGTTGCAAAAGAAAAAAAAAGGTTTCCATTGAAATTAAACACTATGTTTATTATTAAAAAAAAAAAGTGGGGGTGAATCTGCTTGAATTACTTGATTAAGGAATTAACAAAACGGCTTCCGGTGGGGAAACCTGCTAGTTTTGGTGATTTGTTGTACAAATCCCAATGATGGCAGCAGATCGTATACCATTTCCTCTCTATTTTAATTTGTTAATAGAAGAGAATAGAAGTCTGATTACAACAAGCAAATCCCATGAAACCTCTAAAATCTGGTAAACATCAGAGATGATAAAGCAAATCTTCAACTTCTACTCCATGTGTACGCACAGTATATAAATGTATAAATCTCTTCAACTTGTGAAGAAAATAAAAATTGAGATAATGCTGCCTTCCTGGTGCTACACTACTACAGTAGTGTGGGCATCTGCACTGGGTTTCTCTTCCCAAAATTAAATATGTAAATTCAAATGCAGACTTGGGTTTAGTTTTCTGTGCTGGTACTTTAAGCAGTAATATCCTCTCATGTATTTCTGTAGTGATAGGTTTCCTTTCCTATGTTTTTAAAATGATAAGTCTCAAACATTAGCCTCTCCTTTGAAATGAAGTTAGAATAAATGAAATTTGAGTTTATTGGAAATGAGGTGAAGTTAATTGAATTAATGAGTTTTGCTCCACTTCTGGACTTTATGTTAGTCTTCTATATAGAGAAAATACTTCTGTTTCAAACTTTTCTTCCAAAATACATTGAGAAGTCTCTTTTCAGTAACCTTAAAAACTTTGTTGAAGTTGAAAACTACCAAAACATCTATATTTAGAAATGTTCAGGTTTTGAGAAAAGTCATCCTTCTCATGAAAGCAGTTAACCAAAAGATGTCCTGATCCTTCTAGTGAGATATCTTTTTAAAAATCAAAATTAGCTGAATAAGAGCTAGATATATTTTTTGTTCCTCTTTTCTTTGAAGGTTGTAGCACATCTAATATCTTGAAAAATAAGGAAGGAAAAAAACCTTATCTCTGTGCCAAAATGCTCTTAGTGTGTATCAAGTGGCTTCCTGTGTCTTTCAGGTGATCAAATTAGCAATTTTTATTTCTCCAGTTGCCAGAACTAATCTGACAATCCTCAAACTACAGTTAATCGTTTCTGGTAGAAAAATAACCATTGAAAATCTGGCAACAAAAAAGAGGCAATTTAATATACAAACAGAACATGTAGGAGAGTGTACATTGAGCTGTAATAATGCACTTTAATAATCCCCAGCTTATGAGTGTGTCAGTGAGACTGTGGCATTCCACTGCGTTGCTGCTGCTGGAGGGCCTGGCCATGGGGATGAGGTGCAGTCTGATCCCAGAGACATGCTGTCTTCATAGCCTTTCTTCCTTCAGTGTTATATTTCAGGTAAGCTTTTAGCTTTCTCTAGCAGAAAAGGATGACTTCTCATAGAGCAGATAGTGGCAATAGCACTAACACACTTATAAAATACCCTATGTTTATGACCACTTCTATGATTGCACAAACCAACTTCCCCAGGGCTCTGTTTTGCATTGTGGAGGGGAGTGGTGATGTTGCCTGTTCCCCCATGCCCCCCTCTGCAGTATCTGCTTGCGTGCTTGGAGGTTGTGCAGTAGCAGAGCAGCACTCCCAGTCCTTAGATTGTGGGATCCCACCCAAAATCAGGGCAGAGAACTGATCCAGTACAAAACCAGACCTGAAGCAACCTGATTGGAAGTGCATGGGAGTCTGTAACCAGTGCTGCGCTTTGCTGTCATGTCAGACCATGCTGATACTACTTCTTGTCACTGACATTCACAGAAAGTATGAGTTAAACCATTCTTAAAGCCTAAGCAAATACTAAGTGCTCAGGATGCATTTCCATGTATGTTGCTAATAGTTTTGGTGCAGCATATGTTCTTTGCTCACCCCTCATCTTGTCTTCCTTTGCCAAAGCAGTTCCCCATGACCCCTTCCAGCCTTCTTTTATTGCACATTTGAGGAGCCCCTGATCTGTGGGGCAGCACAATGGTACTAACAGGGGCAGAGTGAGATAAGAGCAAGTGCCTGGAGATAGGGGAGTAACTCTGTGGTACTCCCCAAGGTGTAAAAATACTCTCTTGGGCTCTGTAGCCAAGTCCTCTTTTGCACCTCCCTTGAGAACTAGACAAGCATTGTGCCAAAATGCAGATTTTCAAGTCTGTACCTTAGAAAAGTGTCTTGCTGATGTGATGTTTAGGAGAGACAGGTAACTCATTTCTGCCTGGTCACTGCTATGATGCTTTCAAATTGAGGTTGGTTGAACACTAAAAACATCAAATAGAATAAAAACTGACTTGAGCTTTCTGGTTACCCCCAGGCCATTACAATCCTCTCTAATGAAACTATCTGTTGCAAAAATGGATGAAAGTAATGCTCTTCTTTATTAATCTTTTCTAAATCTCTATCTGGAAATACTTGTCTCCTTTTCATCTTTTTTTTTTCTTCCTTTCCCCTTAAATCCACTGACAATTATTTTAGCAGCTCTATCAATTTGGAGACTCCTTTTAGTGTTTAACTGAAATAACCTGAGAAATGATTGATCGTTAAGGAAAGATGGCAACAATCACCCAAGAACAAATCATGGGGGTGTTCATCAGTTTCTGTGGAGTCAGAATCAGTCTATTGATACAGACAATCTGAAACTCCCTAACAAAAACATAATGAAATATAAAGCAGCTTTTTTTTTTTTTTTTTTTTTTTTTTTACATTTAGGTAAAATTAATTTCAAAGCACTTCTGTAATTTGAAAAGACTAGTGCACTAGCCCTTAGGCTTTTTTTGCCTGAATTTTGGAGAACTGATGACAGTAAGATATCTATGTACCACATACAGCTGTGTAGGTCTTCTAAGGCCGGAGTAATCTTGACATCAATAACAAGTAATTAGCACCCATTGACTTGAGTGGATTAGCAGGGTTATGGGAAAAAGAGAACCTAAAAGAGAACACTAAAAACTCTATAAACCTTTATTAGAACAAGTTCTTTAAAATCTCAAACTCTTATATACAATTAAGTAATATTGTGACTTTCAAATATTTACATTACAAAATAATTTGGAACAGCTATTTGATAAAATAGTTGAATACACAGTAATTTCATATCAGAAAGTTAACCAAAGTTGATTTTATAGCCTTCCAATGGGTTTAGCATTACAAAAAAATATTTTTTTAATCTCAGAGCAAGAGTTATCTATGAATCTATAACTTATGGCTGCATAGAAACTAAAAAGAATGTTCCTTTTTGCTGAGGTTACTGTTAGGGTTATGTTCTTTACAAGTCCAGGACTCTTAGGGAATTAATTAACTGCTGGCAATGTCAGTAACCTTATGTTTGTAATATTATGGAGGAGTTATTTCTATTTTGTTAAGATACCGATTTTTAACATATGTAGGAGAGATGTTGCCTAATTACCCTTCTTATTATCCATGTATTTCTCAAAACAATCCTCCTTTGGATCTGTAGCTTTTCCGCCTTTTGCAGAACAAAAAGGCCTTACACTGTAAATTAGATGTCAAATTGCCTTGAAGTGCTGGATAAGTACTGAAATAATTGAGGAAAATGGAAGAAGAGGTAACAGTTCCTTAGGGATCATCACATTTGCTAAACACTGTAGAACAATATACAGTGGAAGAGATTTTCTGTTTGCATGTGTTTTCCTAATTTCTACTGAGGGATGATAATTTGAGTTATAAGTTGCCAGTAGATGTTGCAAGAGGATGGGTTGGCTCAGATCAGGCTGACGATGAGGACATTTTAGAGAGGGTAAATGACATACCCTGGATAATCATAGAGCTCTAACTGAGACATAAGTTCTGGGCAAAATTTATTTTAAAGTTTGATATAGAGATTGATTAATCATGAACACCAGAATAAGAATTAATGCTTATTGGCATGAGTTTACAGAATATAATTCACTCAAGGTAAACTTGACTTGGAACTGTGCAGCATTTTATGTGGCAGAAGGACCACCTAGAATTAACATTAATCCCAAACCATCAACATGCACAACACAGGCTCTTATCAAATGCCACAGCAGAGTGAGGTAGTGCACTGTGCTGTCATTGATGTGTGGCTAGGACAGGATGATGGATCATCATCATGTCAGAACTGAGTTATAACAAACAATGTCACCTTTGGGCGTTGGTTAATTTTCAAAAGCAAAAAAAATAAAATACAAAAGCAAAGACTCCTTTTTGTCCCAGCTGTGCATCAGCTCTCTTCAGGGAGAAGGTGGTGGATGTTGGACATGGGGCTGTGTGGGCTGGAGCAAGGTAGAGTGAGAGTCACAGGTGGACACTGGGGAACTGCTGACTGCCCTCCAACTGACTGCCCTCCCACTGACTGCCCTCCAACCACGCAGCTGGTAATGGTCCCAAAATACATCTTTTTGTCTTGTACCATTAAAGAAATGTTCTCTGTTTTGGGCATCCTCAGGTTACTGCTTTGCAGACTGTAGGAAGGCTGAGCATAACATATTTTTCTGTTGGAAAGAAGTTGCTAACAAAGCTGCTACTGAAAAATATCTACTACTGTTTTTTAAAATTTTCTGAATTTAAATATTCCACTTTTTTCCCCCCTGCATTATTTTAAACCAATATTCTACAGAATGGGTTTGCTGTCAGGAAACAGTGGAAATGTTTGTAAAAGAAAAAAGTTGACTGAGCTTAAAACACTTTTTTCAAAGTTAAAAACCATCCCAGCAGGGAAAATCTATTTACCATTACTCATCAATTAAATCCAATATTTGTAATAAATAGTTTTGGACAATGATGAAGTGAAGTCTTTTATTCTTTGGGGAAATAACTAATCAAGTCATATTCAATAATGAATGAATGTTGTTAGCTGTAAACATTCTTTCCTTCTATATTGTGACACATCCTTTATTATTCACAAAGGTGAACCATCCTCTGTATTTGTCAGCTGTTAGTGACACTTAGAAGCCATCCCAGAGGCTTGGGGCATTTGTTTTCTCTCTTTAACCAAGATATGCATGATAACTTATTAGTGAGTTATTTGCAGGCAAACTAAAACTGATCATATTAAACATGTATTGAGTGGGAAGGCACTCTATATTTAAATAGAAGGTGAGGATAGGTAGGATATGATAGGATAGGATATAAGATATGGTAGGATGTGAATTCGCTTTTTTAAATAAGGCAAAGGAAGCTTTGCACGGACATGGATCCGCTTTTACGTGTGTTACATATTTAAACTACATCCCTAAGAGACTTGCTTTAGAAAACCAATGGACACAGTTGTAACATTTATATTCCCACCCTGAGGTATCCCAAGAGTCTCATTTTTTTCAGTGTAATTAAAGGTGACCAGGCACACTTAGAAGTCTATGTCTTTCAAATATTGCAAGCTCAATATTCAACAACAGAAGCAGCAGAAAATGTACTGCATCTGAAAACCTTGACGGAGTAGTCACACATAACACATACTCATCTAAACCTATGTTTGGTGTGAGTACTGAACTGTTCCATTTTTCAAGCTCGCTTATTTAAAAAAAAAGTTTTCAAGTTGAATATTCCTGAAGTAGGTGGTTAGAGAACAGCCCTCGGCAGGGAGGAGACTTACATGGAGAGAGCTAGCCCAGGGCGCTCATCTATGGAGATAATGAACTGAAAGGCAATCTCAAAATAATAGTTTTCACTTCTCCAAAGCCTTTAATTTGAAAACCAAAAAACACACTACAGACAGAGTCCATGCCCTTGCCAGGCTGCAGTCACTTCTGGCTATTCCTCTGAGAGGCTTCTCAGCTGCTCTCTCTCTGTCCTCAGAGGTGGTCTGTCAGTCCTAGCCTGGTACCTCCCCAGCAGATGCTCTGTGCAAATCAGTGCACCATTCAGAAAAAGCAAATTGAAAAATAAACATTGCATAGGCATGAGCTTCACATCCACAAAGCCAGGGCTGTCCAGAATTATGGACATGGAAACAAACACCCTCGAAAAACAAAACAAAGAAACCCGCCGAACTTTGAACAGAAGTGGTTTTAAGTGCTGCACAATACAAAACTGCAGAATGAGATAGAATCATGAACTATTTTGAGAACTTGGGGGGGGGGTGGGAAGAGGTTTCTCTTGATTTGTGAGGAATGTAATTGCAGAAAGAATTTAAATCAGTCTCTAATCTTGCTACTGTGCTTTTCTTTTTTTCTTTTCTTTTTTTTTTCCTTCCCCTTGGTGATGTTTCCTTTCTGAAGACCATATATAGCAGGACACAACCAAAGCATTTGCTTGTCTGGCCTTTTGAGGTGAATTATATTTAAATCCAGTTCTTCCAATATCTGGGGGATGGTTAGCTTGTGTGCTGCTTCCCTTTGTCCAGTTCTTTGCTGTTCTGACTTCATGATTCACCATCACTGTGAACACACAGGAAAGAAAAAAACACACCAGTGTCATGCTGTTGGGTTAGTTGTCTCAGCAGGAAATAATATGAAAAAGTATCTCTGGAGTCCACGTGAAGGTGTTACCAGAAAATAAATCTGTCAGTCATGCAACAGATGAACAGACTCCATCTGCAGTGTTGGATGCTGGCAGCAAGGGCTGCTCTGATTTCTCTGATGGTTAGTGGCTGCCCAGCACAGCCTGTCTCCTGCTCCGAGGCCTCTTTCCACAGGTGAGGATAACTTTCTATAAATAGAATTTTTGTATTACATCTGACCTCGTAACAGGTGCATTTTCTCGTTGTCCCACTCGTTTCTGCCCAGCTAGTTTGTTCCCTAGCTCTTTCTTAATAATATTCTTAATTATGTTCATGCCAACATTAAAAATGAGACATCTTTTATCAGCTGACTGGATTTCAGTCAGCATTAACAGCATTAAACCACTTTTGAAGTTAAAGAGCCACTCATAATATTTTACCTGTTTTTTTAAGTCCCTTGTCAAACTGAGGCACATCCTGAGAAGGCAGTACTTCTTTCTGTACTAACTTATTACCCACCCAGAACATCTCTCCATAAGAAAGACTCACCCTTTTCAGACAGAAAGACTAGGAGGGTGCCCAGCAGCACCCAAGGCAAACCAAATCTCTCAGGAGGTGTGATAAAGCGTAAGGGGATTGCTTGTACTCCACATCCTACAGCAATCCATGCTGTGACGGGGACAGGCTGTGCTGATTTTGCTGGGGGAAGTAAAGGTCCCTGGAGTAGAGATTGGTTTTGTACCCTCTTGTGCACCACAGGAGAATCAGCCCTTGCCTGCTGGCCCTGCTTCCACTGCCTGCTCCCTCCTGCATGGACAGGATGGGAGCCCCGGCCCCAAGGAGGCTGGGGATGTTTCTGTGCCCAGGCACAATCAGGATTTTAGCAATAGGTTTCAAAGCCGAGACATATTATTTCAAATATATATTTTGAAAAATGTATATAATTTTTGAAAATGTATACATATATTTGTAACTTAGCTTACATGCAAAGTAGGTGACCTCCACCTACCAAGGAGCCTGGACTGTCATATATTGCCTCCTGTGCACAAATGTGCAGCCTTGATGCTCCTGAGTACAAATTTTATTATAATAATAGCTTTGTTTCATTTTACTTCATAGTCTTTCACTTTCCTTGCTCAAAATAGCTGCTGAAAACATCTATTTATCTGTATGTGGTTCTCTTTCTAACATTATTTATTCATCTAAGCGTTTGATCAGGAAAACCAGCAGATATTGGTCTGATTGGGTTCAATTGCAGGAATAAACAGAAATCAGGTTTTTTTCATTGTTTACCCAGAAATCCCACCACTTCAGATACCTTTTCTCATTGAAATAAAGCATATTTTGAAATTTCTTGTGTAACGAAATTTGCAGAATTAGATCAGACTTAAGGGAAACACTCAACTTAGAAATATTTTACCACCATGGGGTTCTGTTCTTTAAACTTATAAAAACTTTTATATTAAAAAGTCACTTACTCTGAAAGATAGTTTTGGAACAACTTTCATTCTGAAAACATCAAAATGTCACTATTGAAATGGTTAGTCTCATATAGTTTCAAAATTATATCACAATCATTCATAGTTCAAAACATTTTGGTCTTGATGAATTTCCCCCCAGCATCTTTATGAAGCACAGAAACAACATAGCCATCTCTGTTCAGTGAGGCCTTGAGATGTTTCCTGTACTGAAATATCGTCAGTAAAATCTAAAAGAGAAATTACCATAATTTGAGAAGAATTTTGCCCAAACAAAGCAGTTTTTCAGAATCCAAAATTGAATCTAATAATCTCACACTTTATATTCAGCTAATATCCTTTGTCTGAGCAGCTCTGAATGTTTTAGAGATATATTTCCTATTTTTATTTGCATTTTTTTGCCTTTCCACAATTTCTCTATTGTCTGATTCTAAGGTACCAGTCACAAGAAAATATGTGTGTGCCTTTGCTCTGACTGAAGCATATATGTCTGAACAGGGTTGCTTTTTTGCATCAAGGCTTAAGCCTCACTATATTATTCTGAAGTGGCAATAACTCTGTTTGACAGGTTGAAGAACTTGAGGTAAGGTGTAGCCTAAAGATGCCTTTTGACAGCCAAGAGCAAAAACACCTCATTCTGATGGGGTTAATGCAAATCCAGTACAAAAGCACTTTAGCAAGGATGATATTTAAAATGTCAGCTCAAGCTGGTATCTCATGATGATTTTTTTTCTGAAAATGAATTGTTTAAGTTTTGGAAAGTAAACTTAATGCTAAGGTTGGTGTGCCTAAAAAGCCTTGTAGAGTATGACTGACGTTTGCTGGTGTTAGCATATGACTCAAGCATGCTTTGTCCTATACTCCCTGCTATAGTCAGTGGAATGCTCAGCAAATCTGCTTTTAGAGAACCATTGTACAGCTGCCTCTCCTTAACAATTTTCCCCCTCTGAGTTACTGTTTAGAGGCAGGAAGGGAAGACACAGATGGCTAGCAAATCCAGGATCTTTTCCAGCTGCTCAGGGTAAAATTAATGTGCTTGCTTGCATTTGGAACCTAGGATCTAAGTCTTTTTTTAAGCAAAACTAAACTAAAGCAAAAACCTCACAGCACAATGATGATTTCTCTTGCAATAGGTATAGGCAGAAACCTTTTAAATACAAATGGCTGCACTGGACAAGCCCCATCCAAAAGGTCCCCTGAAACTGCAGCTTTGGAGCAACTGAGTTGCAAACTCTCCAGCGGTGGTGATTTAACATCCCTGCTATTTCATTCCTGAGCAAGAAAACTCAGGAAAGAGGACTAGGATATTATGAGAGTCCACAGTGGGAGGTGCAGTTCTGCCAGAGAGACATATTCATCTGAATTATCTGGTGCCATGGGGAGCAGAAGACCCAGGTTCCCTTCCTGCCACCTGTCCCTGCTCCTAGCCTTGCCTAATTGCATCACTGCTTCCACTGCACCGGGGATTTTCTTGGCACATAGGATAGTTTACTTGTTTGTTATCATAACCTGGCACAGAGGAGCTGCTTTGCCCACTACCCAAAACGCAGCTGCAACACAAGGGTGAGGGTAAGGGCAATGTACAGCCTCTTGTTTCCAGCTGGAAATAGAATTTTTAATTAGGGAAAATGGGAGTTTGAGAGGGGTTTAGGATTTCTGGCCAAAATACTGAGGAAACCAGCCAGGAAGATTTTAAGTTTACAAGCTGTCAGGATTGCAGTTTTGCATCCCTCTGGGATCTCTGCTTGTACTATGAGCTAGTGCCAGCTTGGGGGGAGTGCTGCACCAGGGCACCGGGAAGGTCCTTTAGGTTTCTCTGGGGTCAGACAAGTCCCTGTCTGGCAAGTCACAGCTCCAGCCAAAACATCTGGCAGTAGTTCTCAGGGACCTATAGGCACCAGACGGCAGAGGGGAACTGGGTGCCTCACTGGTGAAGAGTGCCAAGGAAGCTATGCTGAATGCTTGTATTGACACCTTGGGAAACTGTGATTAAAGTCTGATCAGCAAGTGTTGTCTGTCTTGCACCAGTTTACAACTGCAAGATTATTTAGGGTTGCAATTTACTGGCAGAGACCTTTTTAGAAATAAGAGCGTCAAGCCTTTTGTTTAAGTTGAAGTCAAAGTTCCTATATATAAAAACTTTAAAATTTATATAGACCAAAGAATCACTCTGTAATTACATACAAAAAATTGATTATTTTAGAGTGACATTGACTGTATTTCTTCAAATAATATAATGAATTAAAGTACCTTGGGTTGGCAATTGATTCTTTTTCTTCTTCTCTTACAGTAGGCAAACATTCACAGTCAGCTGAAAAAGGATAAGAAACAAGACCATAGTTACTCTTGGCAATTCTTCTACATGTATTTCAAAAAAGCATCAATTTTTATCATGCAGTCTCTCTAAAATATAGATCTGTGGATACACTTCTGCACTGTTTTATCTGCACAGACCCCATAGCATAAATGTTACACATTTTAAATCCTCCTTCCTTTTGATAAGTGTTGCCAGAATTTTTTTATTACATATATTTCAGTTATTTATGTACACCTATACAAATTAACTATTTTTGACAACTGCTTCTCCACAAACTGCCATAGGTAGGGTTGTTTGTTAATCTTCCATTGCTTATAGTTGCACCTATGCTTTATAGTAGAGCTGGGAATTTGGGGCTGGAGTTTAGGAAACACTAGCACACACACACACAGGTATGTGAAATATTTGTTCCCTTCTCTCCACAAAATTTTTAAAAATATTTTACAACACTATTGTCCTGTATAGTACACTTAATGTGTCTCTTTCACTATTGCCACTTAGCACATGTTTTCCACTGGAGCTTACAGAGCTCAAAGGTCAAAACCCATCACGTGGAGCGCTGTGCTAACGCAAAGAAATGCTCCAAAGAGTTTTATGTCCTGAGAAACAAAGCATCCCTCGTAGGTCAGGCAAATGAGCCATTTGGATATAAGGCAAGGGACAAGGAATGAAAAAAATATCAGTGTTTCAGCATTTCCTAGCCAGTGAAAAGCTGTTCGGGGTTCAAAATCAGGCCTCGGTTAATTCACGCCTTACCAAAGACCCGCATTTTTTGAGAGCCTTGAAGGAGAATGCAGGGCCCTTAAGGATTTTGACTGGGAGATTACAGTCGGGAGGAAAATGAGGGGGAAAATGCAAGATACTTAGAGGGAACTGAGAAGGGAGCTGAAGATGCTGCTGCTGGTAGTTACTGAAGATTCTAATTGCTCCATGTGCTGATAGACTTGCAAGAGAGGGGAAGAATGTATTCATAAGTTCCTGACAACAACTTTAAGTAAATGGTGGTCTGAGCTACAAACAAATGCGGATTTCTCCTACAATAACACAATGTGGAGCACAAAACTGTAGAAATTCTGAAGACTGAAAGGACTAGATGCTTCATAGAAATTAATATTTAGCATTAAAAATGTATATTTAAAAATATAAATACCCCTCACAGCTATATGTTTGTTTAATAGAAATGTCTACTGGAAACTGAAAACATTTATGAGATTCCACCACATGTTAAAAATAAACTCCCACACAAACTAAAATACTCCTCTGAAAAATTCTACCCCTGACATTTGTGCAGTTATTTTAGTAGGAGGGAGCCAAGATCACAACTAAAATGTTGTAGGAAAAGCAGTGCCGTGCATACAAAACACCTTACATTGATTTTCTACATGTGGGATCTACGTCAGCTAGCAAGAGAGGGAGAATGGAGTAGAGGGGTTACCGTGTACCATTTTTGTTCATGCTGTTCATCCATTTATCAAGCTCTTCCATTTCTATCTCCATAACAGAGGGCGTGTCTTCTTCAAAAATAGGACTTGAAAGAAGAGAGGGGGAAGAAAACCATTACGCAAAATGTTAATTTGTACAACTTACAATGTAGTGATTTTGTATGACTCTTTCATAATTCCAGACACATGTGTTATCTGTGGAAAGCCATCTGAGGAGATGCCCACCCAATGGGTTTGAACCAAACAGCTGCAAACAGATGCAAGGGAGCAATGCTGAGATGCTGGTCCTGGGGAGAGGTAGGGGGGGACTGAGACATAACACGCAGAGGGACTCAGTGCAGCCTGGTGTGTGCCAGAGCACAAGATCACTGCAGCTTCTTGAAAACTGTCCCTGCTGTAAATAGAAAACTAAAAAATAAGATAGTTTGTCTCTGCCCTGCTGGAACACGTGGCAAAAGTCTCATTGCTCCAGTGATAAAATCAAAAGGCCTAATGTTTCATCATAGCTGTGACTGACATTTGCAGTGACTTCGAAAGGAAAGGTCATGAGTAGAGTAACTGCATTTATTTAAATGCCTCCACTTAGCTTCCTTTTTCTTATCATTCCTGGAGTCATAAGATAGAAAAAATACTTTTTAGCAAAAAACCCTTTTTTCTTTCCTAGATCCAATTTATGAACTTTCAGTATTGATTAGCAAAATGGAGCTCAATAAAAGGTAACAATAAAAATTATCACCCTGAAAGAGCCACACAGCTTTTGGCTTGTTTTTCCAGCATCTAAGGCATTGCTCCCATGGCAGCCAGGCAAGCCTTTCTGCCTCACCTCTGAGTGAGAAGACAAACTTGAAAAACAGGGGAGAAAGACACAGAGCTTATTCTGAACAGTGAAAGCCTGTGATGAGTCTGGGAATGATCCCCTTTGCTCCTGGGGTACCTCGTGTGTCTGGTGGCTGATGGAGCAGGAGGTGCCTAGAGCAGGTGCAGCAGAGGCTGCAGGCTGTGGGTGCCTCAGTCACCGCATCTCCTCCTGCTCTAGTCTTACACCTTCAGCCAGGTACTGAAGTCACACTTTAGCCACCTGTAGAGATAGTTAGCTGGTGCAATTGATGGCAAAAAGTAATGGTGTTTAGTGTATGGTAAAATTAAAACAGGTGGTGAAGGCAACAAAAATCATAATATCCTGTTAGAATAAAATTTAAAAAAAAAAATTAAAAAGAGAGATATTCATAAAATTTACCTTTTCACATTTTCACTTCCCAGCTCATCTGGAAAAGAAGAAAGTTGGTGTTCATAGTTCTGCATGATACATACCTCTTCGTATATACAAGGTCCAGACAAGGCAAGCAAGCCTTGGATAGTGTCAGGTAAAACAGGTTGCATTTTCAAAAGGCATGAAAACTAAATTGTAGATGAAAGACAAAATACCTCATCCTGTTTGTAATTTTCAGAGGAACCTATTATTTTTAATCTTGAACACACTAGCAGCTCATTATTAGCTCAGCCATGCTGGGAGGCAGCCAAGTGTCAGTGCTGCAGTGGGTGGGACAGGGCAGATGCACGCTTCCCTGAGCAAAACAGATGTCATGAGGGAAATGGTACCCTGAAAAGGAACCACTTCTGCAAATATACTGTTTACGGGAGGCATTGGGACATTTTTCTACAGATTACACACAGGCAATCCAGCTCTGTCTGGAGACTCTGGGAGGCACTCATGGAGAGAAGAGGGGGTTGGACTTGCATGGCAGATTAAATCTCAGTCAGGCAAATGAAGTTGAACTAGCCAGATGTCAAAAGGGATCTAAAGCTACTTATGATCCCAAGACAAAGTAAAGATGGGGGAGAAAATGGTGTAAGAGATAAATAACTTTCCCTCCAGGAATCGAGTGACTGAAAAGCCTGTCTTAAATTAGCTTATTTTTAATTCATTTTTGCCGATGGGTGCTGATACCTCCCAGTTGTTCCAGTACTCCTGCATTTCCTGACTGCAGGGCCACACAAAAACTACAGAGCCATCTGCCCAAGCCTTGAGGATGCTCCAAGCTCCTAGCTCCAAGCAGTAGACACAGGGCAAGAGAACCCAGGATTGTGTTCCTGAAAGGTGCCACATTTCCTATCTCTCTGAAGAGTGTACCTGCACCTCAGATCATCTAGAAACAGGTAGGCAACTAGATGCCTGGTTGTCAATTCAGTTCTTTAGAGGGAGATGCAGTTGATAAGGCAAATGCAGCCTAAAAACACCCTGAAAAATTTACTTAAAATCTGTGTTGAATGTGTTGAACTGCCTGCAGGCTGAGGAGCTTACAGCGGCACTCTGGCTCTGTAGTGACACAGATACAACCATTTCAGGACTTCACTCACCAGATGCGTGGTTTTAATATGACACTTCAGTTTGTTTTCTGTGGCTTGACACTCCAAGTTACCACTTTCTTTGCTAAGAGATGAAGGCACCTTCCTGAAGCACTGCTCACCCTATCACAGCACCCAGGGCACTCTGACCATGGGATTCCTAGCTCATTTACTGGGATGTTTTCATAGCAGCCACTATCCTATAGGATTGGGATCCCTTAAAATTGTTCCTTAAAATGGAACAATTGTTCTTATTTTATTGAAGCTCCAAGCAACTTTACCTTGTGGGCAGTATAGGCAATAGAAGCATTAATTTCACTTTGCATGAAGTTATTGAGCATAAAGGGAGAATAAGCATTTGCAGCCACACAGTTACATCCCTAAGTGTTCTCAGCATTGCCAGGAGCTGGAGCTCAGTGCCACGGCTCCCATGGATGTGCAGCATGAGCAGGAGGTGCGAAGAAGGAGAATTAGCTCCTGCCCAAGTAGAGGTGCGTGCCCAGGTACTGCTGCCAAGGAGGATCCTTCTCCTATATGTCAAACATGCAACTACAGTCAGAGAAGAACATCCTAAATGTGGCATCACGGGCCTCCAAATAACATTTTGTTAATGTTGAGCACATCCTAAAAATATTCTTTTGATGCACAAGAAGACAAATTTACCTTGCTTAGACTTTTTCCTTTTATGATGCATTACGAAAAATGTGATCAATAAAATCAGCAGGACCAGCAGCACGACAGGGACAACATATATCAAGATAGACTGTTCTGCTGCTTCTAGGCTGTCCTCATCATTCACAGCATTCGGTTCACTACTTGAAGTACTTTCTGTTTCAAAGCTGCTTTCAGTAGCGCTTGTCGCGACAAGTACTGTCTCATGGTCATTCACGGTCGAAGAACCCATAGCAGGATGAGATGTTACTGTAACAGTGGGTAATGTCGATGGTCCATCTCCTGATCCATCATTTTCAGGGCCTGTCAAATATAGGAGGACAACAATGTTTTCTGGGTTTCATTAGTATTATCAGTGAGTCACAGTGTACAGCTTTAGTATTTACTTTCTATTTCATGTCTTTAAAAAATTAGCAGATGCCCCATACACACAGATTTGAAGTCTTGGGCATCAGACGTAAAATTAGATCACAAATTTATCACAAAATCTTACCAGTTGTGACCATGTTCTTCAGCTGGCTTTTACTGGGACAAGTCAGCATGCGTGGTCTGTCTGTACAAAGCTGCCTTGCACAAATAGACTTCTTTTCCTGCAGGTTGACATCCGGCCTTGCTCACACATAAAATTATTTTGCTTCTCAGTAAACCACACTAGCCTGTTTCGCTCCTCAGTCTTGGCACATACATCCCTCCCCTTACCAAAGGGAGACCATTATCCCTGGTTCACTAATTCCTTTGGTTCATGCATCTCCCTGTTTCTGTGCCTTTCTCAAATTTCTTAAGTTTGTCTCACTGTGAAAAACAGAACTGTTGAAAGGAAGTCTGAAGGATGCAGAAGCTGCTGACTTCCACTTATGCCTGGGCTAGAAGAGGTGGTAGTAACATAGGGACGTTACTGGGTACAGATGCAATTAACTGTTCCTCTGTCTGATCCTACAGGCTAGCGGAAGGAGCATATGGTAAAGCATTAGTGCTGATTATTCCTCGTAAATGCTAAGACTGGGGGTTTTGAACCTCAGTTTTGGATTTGGTTTAATTTATCATGCATTTTGCAAGTGGCTAAAATTTGCTATATTGGTAATAGTGAAACAAGTGGGTTTTTGAGGCTAATTAAGAATCTGTATTGACTGTCACAGAGTGTAAAGCTTAAAACAAGTATAGCAAATTATGGGCAGGAATCAGTCCTTAGATATATTACGATAGCATGCCTCCTAATGCAAAGCCTTCCATAATTTTCTTAGCATGAAATTAAATGATGGGGTTTTTGTGTTATCTGCCCTTTCACATACAATGCTGGCACAGTGCAGGTCTCATTTTATGCAATAAAGCAGGATGGGATTTCATGACTTTCGCAATGACATGTTTCTCCTCATTCTTGTAAAGTGCTGGGCAGCCATAGTTTCCACTAGAGTTAGCAAGAGCTTAAGGTTTTCAGCATCTCAATGCTGGCATTTCCAATCTCACAGGACTGGAACCAAAAGTACTTAGCATTTTAAATGCTTTTGTAAACACATTAATCTTCATAATGGCCCTGAGAGATGAGCAGTTATCATCTCCATTTTACAAATGAGAAATCAGGACAGGGATGCTGTCCTTCCAAGGGACGCCAAGTGAGAAAGGAAAACTGGGATTAGAGCGCTATCTCTTGCTTAATCCTCTCTGCAGCATCTCCTCTCTCCCATCAGGTTTGTCTCGAAGAGATGAGTATTTAATGAGACTGTATTTCAGTTTCACATGAATAAAATTATTTGAGTGTGACAGCAGTGTTCTATCTAGATTTTTATGCTGTGCATATCACACAGACACCTGATTGTTTTATTCTTTCCTAAAAACTAGGAAAGAATTTGAATACTTAATAAAGAATACCTAATACTTGTATATAGTGTTTAGTACTGTGAAGGTCACCAGACTACTGCACCACAATAGGACAATGAAAATGATAGCTCTTTAGTCACAAAGCACTTTTTATCTATAGTCTCTCTGTTGCTTTCTTCTATATTTATTATTTCAATCAAGAGCAAAACACTATCTCTGCCTCCCTTGCAGGTAATGACCCCTTATGCGTGTGCTCCTCCACCCCTTTCCATGATCTGCTAGCAGTCCTTAATCCTATCGCAGAGAACAGGAAGGAGAGCTTCTCTCCCTTATTATTTTGGCCATCTGTCTTTTCTTTCCCAAGTTTATAGTTCCTAGTGGCTGCAGTGACTCCATTTGGATTGCTGCTGTGCAGAGCAGACAGGTAGCACTAGAGATATCTGTGCCACAGACTGTGGTGTGATAGACCGTACCACTGGCAGAGCTGATGGCCCACTACGGCCTCACTGAACCTCTTCAATGACCTTGCTCATTTTCTTCCTTTAGCCATCGTCCTTGAAACCCATTGCCTGACACATTTGATATATTGAGAGGGACAAGCCTGTTGCTTAAAATAGTATGAATGTGAAAGGGTGTGGAGAACATACTTCGTTTCTCATTTACGCTTAGGGTTAAAATGGATTTTTCAAATGTCTAAAGCATGGTGTGGCTTTAAAGCAAAGCAAACAGTCACACCTCATTAACTGAAGTGCTAAAGCTTCAGCTGCAGAGTATGCTGTGCTTCATTTCCGAGACTTTTCCAGTATCTTTGATATTTTTCCTGTTTTTGAGCTATGAAGCAGACTTAAAATAATTTTTCTCTGTGTGAAATAGAATTACCTTTTCTAGTCTCTAGGCAAAGAAAATGGCAAATCAGAGGGACTGACCTTGCTGCCACGTACTTTTGTTCACTTTGCATAATTCCAGGGACAAAACAGCATCTCTCTGGGAACACCATTTCCTCTTACAGAGATCTTTTCTCTGAGTGAATTAAATATGTCTTTCAGGAGAAGGGCACCCAATTGCAGAATGTTCTTGCAAGGATATTGCTCTTATTTCCTGTTTTACCTGCTGCCTCGACATATCTCTCTCCCCTGTCACCTCTGAGGACCAGAGCTCGGACCAGAGCCCTACCTGTCACATGGCAGTTGCTCTCACTCTCAGGCCACCCATACATCACACTTTTTACACAGTAGGAGAGCACAACCTGCACCAGGGTTGGCCTGGTGGCTTGCACCATGGAAGTATTTGTACCTCCAGTTTGGCAGGCAGAGACAGGCTGAGGCCTCCCGTGCAGCTGCAGGGCTTGCCGCAGCCAACTGCCCAGGCCCCATGAGACCCACGTGGCTGGCCTCAAGAGAGCTGCTGTTTTTCACAGTGTTTCAGTTTGAAGTGCTCAAAATAGCAAGTGGGCTGTGTTGCAGCTGACCCCAGTGGCTGTTTTGTAGGGTGTTGCAAGGTTTGAAGCAGGGCAGAATCGCATCTGAAAGCTGGTGATTTTGTGAGATGCTATTCAAACGTTTTCTCTGTGCCAGATGTGCAGTGGTAATTCATACCATGAACTGTCTTGTTAGCTCTGCTGGGGTTTCATCTTGCAGATATCTATTGCCTCCCTGCAAATGGGAATTTGACCATAACATAACATAACATAACATATCAGGATGGAAAACCAAGGCCAAAGGAGTGCAACGAGCAGCAAGTCACATATGATCAAGTACGTATCTTCTTGACTTTGCAAAGCCCATGCCCTTTCTCTTGCTGAGCTCAGCCTCATGCTGTTGGCTGCAGTCCAACATCCATACTCATCCTTCTGCACATCTTGTCCAAGGAGCATGTGCTCATACAGCAACTGCGTCAGCTTCACTTTTGTCTGAACTGCCTGGGGCATAAATGCTGGTGACTTCTTCCCATGTTGAGGGAAGTGGATGGGAACACACCACAGCTTCAGACCAACCTGTATTGTCACTTTCCATGCTTTCAAGGAAGAGGGGCTGGCACGCATCCCACCCTGATGGGGAGGTGGGCACAGCTGGGACTGGAAGCTAAGAAGCTGGAGCCGGAAGTTAAGAAGTCCTCAGGTTTCCACCATCGAGGTATTAGAGGATCTAGTCCTCAAGGGACCAAAATGTCTAAGCAAGCACTAGCAGCATCTCAGAAAAGGTTCAATTAACAGTTCTTAAAAATTTTGAAAAAGCTATGTCCCTATATATAGATACCATGGTATAAGGTGTTATTCAGTATTCTCTACTTCAAAAATATGCTCGGATCACTGATGGTCTTTGCTTGAGTTTTGGAGGTGCTCTCAAACCTGCTTTTTATGGGAGACCGAGGGAGTTGAATGTACCAAGTGGTTTTACAGATTGGAGTCCAAAATAACACATCTCAGTCGAACAAACAACACTTCTGTTGTTGCAGCATTTCTTCCTCTGAGGTTTGTGCTGCAGCACTCAGAGGAGATGATATGAGCTTCCTGATTAAGTAAGCAGGCAAACAGGTTTCTGAATTCAGTTGGATGCAAGGCAAAGGAAAATAGCAAAGGAAAATAGCCATCAGTCAGCACATTTGGTTCTGTTGTAAAACCGAACCTTTCGCCTTACCATCAGACTCAAGGACTGGGGTCTCTGAAGGGAATTTTTCAAATTACACTACAGTATCTACTTACAGAAGAAAAACGAATGGGGTAGAAAGAAAGCAAGAGCTGTATCACTGGGATAGCCAGGCTTACTAGTTTGAAAGGAAAATTTTTGTCCCATAAGCTATAAAAATGTAGTGAAAGGAATACCCACAAGAAGATGACAGAACAAAAAAAGGCTATAAAGCTGGTATGAAGTTACCTCATCCTATATCTGCTCTACACACACATTCCTTCTGTTGGTATAGTCATACCACTCCACATGATCTGTGTGATCCTCTCCCATACTGCTTGGCTCATCCCTGCACTGTTCCTCTCCCACATTTCAGGTTGCTGTAAGAAGGGCTGTTCCTTGCCATGGCCAGGGCTTGCCCAGATGCCTGTCGAGGCAGGTCTTGCCTGTCAGTCTGGCTGAAAGAGGAATCCTTAAAAGCCTGCAGGCGAGGTGTTGGGTGCATATGCTGTTCTGATGAGGGAGCACAGGCATTTCAGGATGGCTAATCTGTAGACAAGATCCTATTAAAACGAGGTGCTTAGAAAGCGTTATCTAGGTATAACCTGAAAGAGGAAACAACTGTTTAAGCTCATTTATAGATGATGGAAACTGCTTTTCCTCACTGTATTTTCATCCAGCTGAAGTGCTGCACTAACTGCTGATATTGCAAATTCAGGCACTCGTCTTAGTGTCATTTCTCATCCCCAGTACTAAAGGTTTTCCAGACCAATGTATGCATTTAGTTGCTTCTACTTAGTCTCGTGGCCTTCTAGTGCTGCATCTGTGATACCCATGCAACCTCACTGTGATGTAAATCTTTTAGTGCTCCTTGCTCTCAGGAGGACTCTGAAATTAAAGATTCAAAAGCTCCGGAGGCTTTCCAGCTATCATAAAATCTTGTGATGGAAAAGAGACTGGTGCTACTGACTGAAATTTAGTATAGAGTCTTGCTGATGTAAATGAGAGATTTTCTGAAATGCCCCTGAAGCACTTGAATAAAGCACAGTGAATGTTTGTGTATGCGGATAAAAGGGAGGAATGGGAGTAAATATGTAGGAAGAAGTCATGTGTTCGGTAGAAAGGATTTTTCATCTGCTTTTTAAGGACTGCACTTTGGGAAGACAGTATGTAGCAAATCCTCATTTCTTATATTTTTGCTTTTACAGAAAATTTCAACAGGTGACTCTAATGGGTTCAAACCTATTCTTGAGTTCACTACTCTAGGAGGAAATAGGTCAAAACTATCACTGTCTGAGAGATCTTGGCTTTTTAGGGATTTAACCTGAAAGGGAGTTCTCTGCCAAGGTGAGAGTCGCTGCCTGTGCTCATGGTACAAGCTGCTGAATATCTGGACCTTTGATAGCAATGTTTCTTTGAATGACAGCTCAAAACAATAGCACAATAGACACAGTCTTTAACTTGGTGATCTTATGGGTTTTACTGTTCCTCTCTCACACACATTTTCTTGCTCCCCATGTCAGGCTGCGTATGCTGCAATTTCCCATGTGTTTCACTGAACACAGTGGGAGATGGCATACCCTGAGAAATGACTGTAGGGTCAGAGCCTGTTCCTATAAGCTATAGTAAGGGTCTAAATGCTTGTTACTAGGGTCAGCACACATACCTAGGTAGGTGTTTAGGGCTGTTGCAAGGCTGAGCCAGTGAGCACCATCACCTACAGTAGAGAGAGCCACTGTCACCTGTAGGGCTTTCTGGCTGCATTAAAGCCAGGGAAAGAAAACTGGTGCAAATCCTGATGTTCCTTCAGTATGGAGTCATGAGAAGGCCAGCACCCAGAGCTGAGACCTCAGGAATGCGCTTAGAGCTACCGGATTAGAGTAATTGTAGTATAGACAGGAGAAAACCATCCATAAAGCATAATCCAAGTGGCAAGGCTAACAAGGCTCTGGCATGGTATGGGAATAGGATTTATAAAGGTTTTAATCTGTCTATGCTGCAAGATTTAATCATACTCTGCCTATTTTGTAAATGGTATTTAGACAGCAGACCACTTTAAAGGTAAGGACTGTGTCTGGTAAATCGTAAAGTTCCCTTACAATTCCTGCCGTGCTGATCTGTGAACAAGGAGGATTGAAAGCAAAGGATCTCCCTGGGAGGCTGCCCTCAGTGGAGGGGCTCTTGACCCACCAGTGCCTCTGGGGTACCTAAGCCCTACAAAAACTTTTCCCCCACCAGTTCAATTTCCCCCGAAGGCCCAAGTTCACAACTTCCCCCTCCCACCTCCCACCCTTGCAGTCAGAGTACTCCCCCAGTACATTTCAGGGCTGGTTGCATAAGCAAAAGATGCCTTTGTTGGGGAGCAAAGGTGGGTGTTCTCCTCCCCTTCCCCAGCTGATGCAGGCTGGCTCTGGAAAGTCAGGGCTGATGGGGCCTGGGGAGGGTTCTGACAGGACTGACTCACTCCTGAAGAGAAACCATTCCAAAAATAACCAGAATTTAAAGGGGGAAGTACTGATAGGAAGCCTCTGAAGGCAGGCAGGGTGTGGGCTGGGGCACCTGACATCTGCCTAGTGCTTCAAGCAGTCTTTAATGCCCGTGGCAAAGAAGGGCAGGGAGGCTGAGGGGACTGGGGACTAAGGTATCCCTCCACCCTGGGGAGGTGGTGATGAAATAGTATTGATCAGTACCCTGCACATGAGCTAAGGAAGCAGGAGCCTGATCACACTGTGTCTCCTGCATTGTGCTCCTCCTTTTCCCTGAGACCTCTGTTTTTACTCTGCCCATGGCAGGATTTTTATTCCTCTGACTGCTTTGGTTCTGAGCTATATATGTTCAATGCTTGCAGCATATTTTCCTGATGTGTCTGCAATGCAGCAGAGCTGTAGTAACACAATGAAGACCAAACCATTTTATACCTCACTTAGCTCATTCTTACAGCTGAGCAAGACTCCTAAGCGCAAGCAGCTCAGCAGCACACGGGGAATCTGCAGCCCAGCTTAACACCCTGCTTATAGTACTGGTTTTCAGGGGAAAAGTAGCCACACCAAACCACCTTTTCCAGAAATGAATTTTAAAACCTTAAGAGAAGAAGTCCAGTGATGGCTGAGAGGCAGCAAACACTTCTAGTCCATACTGAGGCACTTTGACAGGGATTTGTTTGACACTGAAAGGCTTGTAAGCACCACCTGTCAAGGTTTCACTAAAAGACCTGCCTGTCATGTGCAGTCCCTGGCTGCCAAAATGCCAGTGGAACCAACGAGAGCCTCTACAAGCCCAGCACCACCCAGCATTTTGTCACAAGTGGCTTTTTCACTCGTGGTTCTTCCCTTCAGAAGGTCAGGACCTAAATCCATGCTGCCAGACACTTTGTTCTGCAGCTGAGAATTCAAAATATTTGTCTCCGGAACCGGCTGTTCTTTTGTTAAACCAGTTTCAGTGCACTGGGACTGCGGAAATTGGCAGTCAGCTTTTGAATGGAAGCAGTGCTCTGTCTTTAACTTTACTGTTAAATGCTGGTAGTATTGGGTGTGGAATTTAAAAATTTCAACAAATAACTAAAATTAGAAGCGAAATGCCTGGTGGCTCAACATGGAAACTCCAATTCCCTACACAACTGCAATTTAGGAAACGTAGGAATTGTAGGATTAGGTTGCTGCTGTTTGGGGTTAGGTCTAACAAGAAAAAAATCAAACCTTCAAAGAAGAGAGGCAGCTTTAAGCAGAGAGGGTAAACAAAGCAAAAAGCAGCAGAGAGCAAGTCCCCACAGATCTTCTCCCGGTGCTTAGCTTGGAGGGTGTTGCCCTCCAACTCAGTCCCATCGCTGCAGGCATAAAACGCGGTCCCACCTCAGCAGGCAAAAGACGCTTTTTTACTCACCATTTCCAAAAGATCCTCCAGCCAGCGACAGGGCAGAGAGCAGAGTGATAAAGCTGGGGTTTCGCATGCTGCCCTGGCAGTGCTCCCACCTGAGGGGCGCTCCGTCAGCCTCCCTGCTGCACCCAAACATCTACATTTCCTGCTTCCTGCCGAGGTGCATCTGAGCTGCATTTCTTCAGGAGATGGACTCTCTTTGATGGGTTTTAGGAAGTGATGTAATTCCGTCTGGGCCTGTCAAGCAAGCAATGATTGCAAAAGAAAAAGAAGAAAAAAAAAAACCAGAAGTTGCACTTCAAGCACGAACTTGGCTGAAGCACCTTTATTCTGTAAATGAGAGAGCTCCTGCTCTCCTCCACTCCTTTCACATCCGCGTTTACTACCTTCTGTCTTCATCTACACACAGTACCACAGGGACAGACATCACACAAATACAAATCAGACACAAAATTTCATTGTTGTGAGTTAGTGGGAAGGTTTTATGTCACTTTTCAAGGTGGTTGAGCAAGCAAATTTCAAAAGTGCCTCCTCTCTTGCCTTGCTTTTCAAGCATGGTATGACACTGAGTGCGTTTATGACCCTAAAAAGCAACCCCAAGTGGAGTGTCTCTAGCAAATGAGATGAACTGCTAGCTCTCTTAGCAGCCTGTAACTGGTATTCTGGACTGGTTTGTACCAAGGAACAGGACAAAGCAGAAAACCATATTTTTTTGTTAGGAGCAGGTGGCTTGGCTGGAAAGTGCTTAGACACTGGTGTGACAATGGCTATAGATGACAGGAGAGACAGAAGGTCTCAGGCCCCAGAAGGGTGCACTGCCTGGCATGGGGGTCCACAGTCACAGTAGATGGAGTGGTGAGAGGCAGGTAATCCTGCCTCCCTTCCTTATTCATCTTGATTTTCACTCCCCCTGGCAGTCTCTGTCTGGGTGTGCAGACCATGGGGCACACCTGATGCCCCCCAACAATGCCCTGTCCTCTGTCCCCACAACCCCACCACTGTCCACACACTCAGAAACACATGAGGGCTGACCAGGGGCTTCCACATATTGCCTGTCACTAGGTAGGAGCAATGGACAAGCTCAACACTAAACCCAACATTTTCAACCTTCTTGATATATGGGGTGGGCCTATCCAGGGCCAGGAACTGGACTTGGATCTAAACCATACTTGTCTTCAAGCAGGGAGGGTGGTTGGACCACAGGTTTGGTTTGCTCCACTGTACAAATAAGTTCTAGGTCTAAAACTCATCCTTCTGAGTCCAGTAGAGTCTGAGCTCCAGAGTTTACTGCATCACAGGTATGAGCCATTTTAAATACTTGCATAAAATTTCCCAGTAATAAACTAAGGAAGAAGGCATAAATGGTGCCTGTGCAGGAGCTTCATGGTACTTCCCCTAGACATCACTCTGTGTCTAAATCTGATTTCTGGTGAATTTGTTGAAGCTGGCATTGGTGAATCTTTCTGTTCAGATTGGTGGGAAGTGACCAATTGCTACTCTGTTTCTCCAGCTAATAATTTTTTTTAACACACTGATGCTTTCATAGGTCATCAGTTATAGTTTTCTTAGCTTGAGTAGCTGAGAAATTGGTCAGTGATTCATTTAATGACCTGTTTGTTGACAGATTTAAAACACTTGAATGAGTTTGTTAACTAACTAGTTGCTTAATATTGGCAATGTACGTTTATGCACTTCATAAAACAGTGTGGGAAAACAGCAAAGTTACAATACTGCAACTACAAGAAGATAAAGAGGAGCTCTGAGTTTTGAAGACACTGACTGACCAATTAAATTTTTCTAGGAGATATTATGTAATATGATGTCAGTCATACCTAATAACACTTACCAGACAGAAGTGTCAGAGGTGAGACTTGCCAACGCTTTTAAGATTTTTCTGTTAAAAAGGGACAGAAACTCCAAGGATTAATAATAATGACTAATTGAGATAGTTTGAATTATGAAAGTCAAGAAATTGAGGCTACCAAGCATCTCCTATGTGCTCATAGGATTTGTCCAGGTGCAATGGATTTGTCTAGCCTGCGATAGGAAAACTGGTAATGGGCCAGTGGCCAGCATGGGCAAAGCCTGTCTGTGTTTTCATGCGCCTAGACTCAGGTTCTAAAGCTGTTACTATTGGTCATCCTCAGCTTTTCTTGAACTTCAGACAATAGGAGACAAAATAATACTTTTTCACAGTATTTTTGCTGCTTTAATGTATAAAGGATGTGCTATACTCCTTTCCATTTTTTCCCCATCTCCTTCCCAGATTTGCCACTTTTGGTCTTTCTAATACCACACGGATTGCAAACATGCTTCCCTGATTTATCCTGCCCTGCATATTTGGCATATTTGCCCCATTCTGTAGACTTAGCCCAGCTCACTCATCCCTTACTAAAACATAAAACCTAGACAGAGAAACTGGAAAAGAGAAAAGGACTTCTGTTTGCTGCATTTTATCTCATATTTCTAGTGCAAAAGACTATATCTTTTCCTCTTTTCCCTTCTAGTCTTTCTACATAGCTTGTAGCATTTTCCGCACAGATTCCCATCAACTATTTTTGACTCACGTTTGGCTAACAACTTCTTGTTGCCCCTTGAGAACAAGATAGACACCCAGTGGTATGTACACCATTATTATTTCTAAGGCAAATATAAGTATGGGAAAGTGACTCTTGGCCACATTACATTTTAATTAAGACTTCAGAGTGATACAGAGGCAGTTTGGCACACATTTGACTATTTTAATTTTAAAAAAATGTAGAGAAAGAGGAATGAGGTATTTTGGATGCTGACAAATCAGACTGTCAAGCAAGGGCAGTTACCATGGTCCATCCCCAGTAGCATCAGAATCATGCTCCCCTGAAGCACTCCCAGCAGGCTCCCTTTTGCCTGCCTGGGAAGTAAGGTTGGCAGCCTTTGCCTTGGTTGCATTCCTCAGACTCATGCATCTCTCTTAATCACAGAAATGCAGAAACCAAAAACTGTAGTGACAGCCTTGCTGCAAAACTAACTATGTATTTGGAAACCTAGGTGGCTTCAGTCAGCTTATTTTGTAAGAGAGGTAGATTGTATCTGCTAATTTTATAGGCCTTAGTGCATTTACTAGGATTCAAAATGCACTTTAGCAAAAAGGAATGTCTTTTCACAGATCAAACAACTAAGTTTCCTGGGTGCTTTCAATGTGTATTACACAGCTGGAAACATTCTGTGCATGTTTGATGTTACTGTTTCATTGGTTTTTATATTATAAAGGGCATTTCTGAACACCTAGCTAGGCTCTTTGCTAATGTTCATCCCTAATCAGAGAAGGATTTGCATCACTGAGATTACAGGATGTCACTAGCTGGACATTTTCAGAAAAACAGAAATGTACTGTAATGCTGCAGCCACTTGACTCATGCTCTTCTCGTTCCTTTTTCCTATGAAAACAACAACAGCTAAACTTTTGCAACTCATGTGGCAAGTTTGGGGTTAGCTATAGGGCTTATATTACAAACCCCTGCTATTGCAGCTTGTCTGCTGTGGACGTTGGCAGCTAATCCACCTGCTCTGAAGTGCAGGCAAGGGCTAGAGCCAGCCAAGTTCTGCTAGTCCCTTAATGACTTATTTCTGCCTCTGACATACGTTGGGAAAGGACAGATAAATTTTTCCCACAAGTCACTGTGAAAGAATGGGAAATAGAACTGTATTGCAATTCACTGCAACATTAAAATAAATAAATAAACAAATAATCATCAAAGCGAAGGAGAATGTGCAAAGCCCACGGGGATCTGCTCAAGCCAGGCAGAGCCCTGGCTGCAGTGGTGCTTCTGTGGGATGCTGAGCTAAGTAAGATTTGCAGAATTGAGGCTAAAATCCACAACATTCTTGTGTAGAAACCTCATGTGGATTTGGAACCTCATCCATGGTTGTACTTGTTTCAGAGCAAGCATTGCCTGCATGAGTTGCAGAAGATAAAGCTCTCTTTCCAGCAAACTCTCTCAATTCTAGATTATTTGAAAAGACAAGTTACATTGTCTTTCAGCCACAGAGGTGCTTAAGAAAAAGGTTTATATCTCTCTGAAACCAATGCCACCAGTATAAATTAGAACAATGCTTAGAACAATAAGATATAGTCCCTAACTGGGTATCATAAAAATATCTAAAATGAGAGTGACAATAAAAGCATAAAAACAAGTACCTTCCAGCTTTAAGAACCTCTTTGCTTAACTGGACTTGTAATTATCTTCTTTTGCCTTTTTTTTTATTTTCCTCCTTCCACACAATACAGGCTGTTAAATCACGGCTGTAATATTTTGGATACTTCAGTAGGAACAGAAATAAAATACAAAACTATACTTGAAAATATCCAGATGTTTGTATCTAAGTTTCCTTTAACAAAATGAAAAATGGATTCCTAAGAGAGACTTCTAAAATCTCATCTGAAATTAAAAAGAATGCAGAGAGGGTGCTGGCAGACTTATATTGAAGTGCAGTTGGACACTTAATTTCTACTCATTTCTTGGAAAGTGGTATATGGATTATAAATTTTGCACATTGCAGAAGCTTCCTAAGTTATTTGTGACTTGCGTAAAATCCTAAAATAGGTGATGCCTTCATTCTACTGCAGTACTGGCAATGTTTTGAAATATGCCTCCTCCTTGGAGCTTAGCTTTCCTTCAGGCAAAATCCACAGCTGAAACGGCATTTCTGAAAGGATGATGTCTGGTCAGCAAAGTCATCATTTGACCACTGGAGAAACACAGCATTACTGGCTGATGTAGGTAGTCCCCTGCAGTGCCTCCCTCTAGCCTAGTGTGGGCTTTGCCCATAAAATCCTTCACCACAATCTTTCGAGACTCCTACCTTTGAAATTTAGGTGGGACTCCATGAGGTCTTTGTCTCAGTGCAGGCTTGCAATGTATCCCAAACTTGTATTAAGTGTACATTTGATAAAAACAGTCCGAGATAAACTAATTAAAGGAACAAGTGGGTCATCGGGGCACTTCAACGCTGTTGACAGGAGAGGGTCCCCTTCCACTCCCCGTTGGGGAAGACATCTGACCAGAACTGGGCTCCAAAAGCAGAGCTGTGTAATAATCTAGGAGGAATGAGATGCCTCCCAGTGGGACACGAGTGGGTTCAAATGCCTGTTCAGAACAGAAACAGACGGCAGTCTCCAGTATCAGGAATAAAGGTGTTTTGTACAGAAATGGCTGTGCAGGCACAGGAGGTAAGCAAATCTTACAATACGGTCAGATACGTGTCAGACAATACAATTGTAATGCTAAAAGGAGTATCTGTGCAATTTAGAAAAACACTTCAGAGAATGGAAATTCTCTGTGACTGCTCCTGGGAGTGAGAGAAGAAACATCACCTGGGCGTCTAGCACAAGGATCAGAGCCTTGATGGCCACAGGCTTTCATGTGCCAGCACACTTGAGAGACGCACAGTCAGCAACTGAAACAGGGAAAAAAGCTGTCAGCCAGTGAGTTATCTTTGCATGAAATGTCAGTGCTCTGTGTCTTATGTGGAGGTGCCTCCTCATTAGTTGTCACTTTCAAGTCAATGTTAGTTTAAGATCTGGCTTGAAAAAATCCACAGCGCTCTATAGAAATTGAAACATTTCTCTTAAAGAGATAACAAAAGTGAGACTGATGAAGTAAAGGACTGAAAACCAAACATGAATCTGGCTCATTTAGTGAAATGAAGAGTAGAGAAACAAGGTACTTGAGAGAAAGTAAGCTAGATTTTTTTAAACCCTTCTTATTTTTATTTCTAGGGTGCTTCAGCTAACTGTCTGAAGATATTTTCTCAGCTGTGAACAATTCATAAGAAGAGAACAAAATCTGAAAAGCACATTCCTTCAGTAATACTAGACCATAAAAAAACCCAGCAGTACATCCAAACTGTAATGTGAGTACTAAGATTTTTCCAGCCACACCTAAAGTATCTAAGATAATATTTGATGTCCTAAAATAATTCTGCTTAAATGTTGCTCGATACTTTTTTAGGCTGTGGCAGCTCTCATTTGATCCTCCCATCTAGATTCCTTTCTCTGTTCTTGAATTAAAATGTTTTCTTCCTTTTCCTTTGCATATTTTCACTGTAATTAGTGAACTTCACAAATAGTTAATATAGAGTCCAGACTCTAAAGAAACATTAAAGATGAGCTTTTTTAAAGCTACTTAGATACCTAAAGATGCAAATGAGCACTAACTACTTTTAAAATTATGGATATCTGATCTGGGCCAAATTTTGTTCCTAGATACTTTGAAAAAGTGTATTCTCTTAGTTTGTTATTTAAATATCTTTAAAGGACCTAACCCAAGTGGCCAGTTCTAGTCTAGCCTTATGAACCGATGTTTAAAATCATGGAAGCAGCCTCCAGTCCTATCTTAGTCCAGCTCTCCAGAAGAACCTGAGCACATACTTAAGCATGTAAATAGTCCCAGTAGAATCAAAGAAACAGCATCCAACTGAAAACCAGACAGATATTAAAGGAAAAAAGTGTGATAGTCTGTAGAGAGTCTGCATGTATAATGTGTATGCAAGCAAGAGGCTAAATTAAGGCTGTTGAGAGGCTTTCAGTCTGCATTTCGAGCATATGCCCTTTTAACTTCAGGCCCCCATATAGAAATGTGTTGGTGCTCTAGAAGGCACTTTGCCTGCTCCTCTATGCCAGTGGAAACTAGGACTGGAGCAATGAATGAAGCAATGGTGATTATCTGAAAATGGAACTACATAAAATTTTGAAACACATCTGTTTTAAAGAAATATTCAATTAAAGCATTTTTTATATGGCACTACATTATTACTACTGGTTTGACCATCACAGATGCTAATATGTGTTACATCCCTTTGTCAGTGTGATTGTATTAAACCCACATACTGCTTACTCAAAAAGTTTTCAACAGTCTTTGCAATGCCAAGGATGCTATTTCAGGAATTCATACACTTTTGTCTAGGATCTGAAATCATTCAGACACCATGTTGAAACCTGGAAAATCACATACCTGCACCTTCATTTTCATATAGCAATGTGAGTATGTCTTACCTACAGTTCTTATTTTTCTGAAAACAGTACCCTGCCCCAACATGTGGTGTATTTAATCACTGACTAGATCTTCATGCAAGTGATAATATTTTTTATGATACTCATCCAAAATGCCATTGGTCACAACCCAGAGAGGCATATGCTGAAAGAACTTGTGACAGAAAGCATGCCTTTTCAACACTCTGTGTTTAAATCTAACTTTCAGTTCGGTAAAGCTCACAGTAGTGCTCCAAGACTGCCTGAAAAAAAAAATCATAAATTTTGCCTTATGTCTTTTCTGCTACGTTGTTTTTGTTTCTCTTCCTCTGAGATATACTTTTCTCATTCCCTGTGAGAAACTATGCCAGTTTATTATATGGCTAAAGTAAGTTTATGTGTTCATTCACCTCATCTTGTCTGAATATATAGAATGGCTTCCTAGTTAAGTTACAATATAGCTGTCACTCAGTGAAACCTTAAGAATTTGATTAAGTTGTGCAAGTTGTGCTGACCTTACCAAAAGGTCACTGAGTAAAACCTCATAAATTTGTGTAAATTGTAGAAACATTGAGTTTGACAAAATACAAGCAGCCGTGTATGTCCTCTTCCTCCTGCTTGAGCCTGGTATGGGGAGAAATCCTTTCCAAAGAGCTGGGTTAGATATGCTGTAGCTCATTTTCAGGTGGATCCATATTTTGACCAATCTCTGTGATGGCAGTGCAAGATGGCATACCTTCACTATTTTTTTGGTTGCTGTAGAGATCTGTGACACATATTTCAGTATGGGCTAGCAGCCCCATTACATAACCTAATAGCAGTACACAGACTGATACCCCTTAACTCTTATGGCTCCTTTTCTATTTATCTATCCATGCCACAGTCACATCCCTGTGCCAAAGTGTGGGTGCACCATGTGGTCTGAAATGAGAAGATCATGGGCCTGACAGGCTGGTACATTGCCTATATCCTGCTATCTGAAACTTAATCTTCTGTCAGAAGGTAGTTTTTATACTTAGGTGTAGCCTAAGTACAGGGCAAGGAATACTAAAATTCTGTGAGAACTGGCATTTGTCCGGTTGCAGGCAGATGCATCAAGAGTAAAAGAGGTCAATGCTAACTAATGGTTAAAGAAACTCCTGATGGAAAGAATTGTAGATATGATCCCATAGGAAACAGAAGCCTCCTGGAAGTGAATGTATAATTCCACTTTTAATCCATTTTGATTTCGAGTACTTAATTGTGAAGTTTTATGTCTTCTACCATGTCTGCAAAGGTCAATTCACATAGCCTGAGTTTACAACCCCCTTGAATGTCAATAAGGGCAGATCTCCACATGCTTTAAATTCTTATCATTGTATCTCCACACAGAGATAAATGTGGTGTTCATTTGAGGTTCACAACTCATTCTTTTCCCAGTAGAAGTGGAAATGCTTTTAGAGAATGCAAGTATCTGATACTCAAAAAAAAAAAAAAAAAAGCCTGCCAAATATAGGAGCTATATTTAAAGCCTGTAAGTCAGACGGGTGGATGGCACAGAGCTATCCCAGGTTTCTGAACTGGGGGACCAATCAGATCAGGCAGGAGGCTGACAAAGAATTTTTAATCTCTGAGGAGATGGAATGGCAGACAGGAAGAAGAGTGCAGGATGAATGATTAAAAGCAAACCAGTACCTGCATTACTGCTTTTGGAAGATGTAATCTCACAAATATGTGCCTTGCCTGAGGAGTCAGCATCCTAGTAAGACACTGGCTCAGCCCACTTGGGAGGCAGAGCAGCAGTTAAACCTCCTGCTGGCTGGAGAGTGAGGGCTGTTTTCCACACACTGCAAGATTTCTTCCTAATTGTTGCAGACCAATATGCTGGTGAACACTAGCGGAGCTCCCTGCAAAGAACACTGTTCAAAATTATCACTTTTGTGAGGCTACACTAGTGCAAGCAACTGGGTTCTCCCCACTGTGAGATGAAGTGAGAGGATGAAGAAATCCAAAGGAAGTTTTAAGTTCATAAGGCTCCCTAATCCCGATTCTAAATAATCCCTTAGGAAGCTTACATTAATGTAAATTTCATATAATCTCATTGTCCAGGATGCTATCTGCCATCCCAGTATTAGTCCTCAACAGATCATCGCTGAGAATGCAGGCATTTCACAAGGAATTCATGTTGGAGTTGCACATGTGCATTATGGCTGGGTACAGATAATGGTGTGGATATCATTAGGGAATTATTGAGTTATTTTTAAAGGTATTTAACTATGAAATTGCAAAATGATTACTAACCATCCAAGCGTTAAGTTTGCCAAATGCTTTCTTGTTAGCTGTAGTGAGCAAGTTGCTGGCAACAAATTAGATTTTGACAAATCTTTTAAGATCTTGTATGATTTAGGGCACCTAACTCTACATGGGATGAGTGAAGACCAGGTGAGAATGGGACACAAAAAACTACTAGTTTTATTACACATTTACTTCAGCTTTGCCTTTTGTAGTATGGGTTTCTGCTGCCAACGTGTACATGCTACAAGAGTATGAAGCACAATATTGCCAACTCAGCAGGAAATTATCAAATCTTAAGTCTCTTTTGGTTCATAAGAGAATTTCTGTTGCTTTTTGAAAAAATTATGTTAGTAATGGGACATATAGGGAAAGCCCTTCTGATGAGGCATTGGATGGTTCTTCGTAGCCATTCAACAAACAGAGCCAAGAGCCTGTAGCTCTGTCTGCCTGTACTTGCATTTCTATCTTGCTGTTGCATGTCTACGGTATATGCCACATCTGCTCCTACTTCTCTGCAAACGCTCAACATATAATGCACTGAAGTCTGGTCACCCTCAGCTCTCACAGGGAACTGTCTCTACTAGAATTTGAATTGTTATGTTTGTTTGTGCCATATGTTGAATGTATGTGTAATGCTGATAGTAATTTTTTTCTCAGAGCAGTAAAATTTATATCCGTCCAGCTGGCTTTTCAAAAATAGTTCAAAAGTTGTTGGGAACAGCACACAAAAAGTATTTCTAATTCATATCCCAAATCTGTACTACAAAGTGTCTCTCAATTAATTTCTGAAAAGCCATGCCAATTTTTAAGCTCATCTGACTCCTACTGCAACTTCTAGACTCAACATTTCTTACATAGAAATGCTGTTTCAGCCTTGCCTTGTCTCTAGGCAAATGTCTGTTTGCTTACTGAACATTGGTGAGCCCTGAGCAGTGCAGTGACAGTTTACATAGATCATGTCTCATTTTGCTCTAGGAGAAAAAAAAACCAAAAAACTTGTGTCAATTAATGTTGAAGTGGAGCTGAATTATGGGTGGCCATTTCTTGCCATCTGAAATTCAGAGAACCTGTGGTGTTACCTCTTGTAACAATTTCTGAGGCTAATATGTGTATGAATATGGATTTACAAAGGACTCTGGATATTGATTTTGAATAATAAGTTCTGCTTAACCTGACTTACAAGTTCTCCCAGAGTTCCTGCAGGGGAATTTCAATAGACTTTGCTTTTTAACTTCTCCCTTTTTGTGATCTACCTGCCTTTCTCCATGATCTCAGGCCATATGGGCAGCCTACAAAGCTAAACAGGGCACAAACATCTCGAGTCTCACAAACAACTATTAAAATAGAAAAGCGTTGAAATAAACAACAGAAAATGTAAGTTCAAATAAAAGACCTTGATAGAAATTAGCTAATATCTGAGCTGGCTTTCAGTCTGACTTATTTTATGCAACACTGTAACACAGCTATGTAAACAAACAGCCCCAAACTCCATCTTTGTGCAGGTTTTGTTTGTGGGTTTGTTTTTTTACAAGCTTAAAAAAATGAATAAAATTCATGCTGGTGATCAGGAGTGTAAAAGTAAGGTTCAAACAAAGTAAAGACTTGAAATGACCAAGAATAAAGAATAAGAGAAAAAGTAAAATGCAAAGAGGTAAAATTAGGGGAAAACCCCATACTTTTAATCATTACATAATCTTTGATGTAAGGGTAACATGAAGACATGCTAAATCAAATGGAAAGTAAAAAACTGGGGTGTCTCCAGAAAGAGTTAAATATTTGTTTTTGGAGAAGAGAAGTGGACACCAAATCATGGAAAGGAGGAAAAGGGATTTTGAAATGTAGTTTAAATATTAGTTGGGGCCAGTAAAAGAGAAAGGAAGAAAGATCTAAAGAGCTAAGGGTAAGGGTATGATATTTAGAAATGTAAATGTAAAAGTGAACTGTGGCAAGGATGTTGTATGGGCTGATAGGGGTAAGAGATGAAAGAGAAAAAGGAAAGTTTTAAACAAAGATACTAAATGTCAAATTGAGAATCTCAAACAAACAAACAGGTCAGAAGTGACCACTGACAGAAAGAAAAAATGGAGACATCTGAAAGGAGAGAAAGATGCGTGTTTTGTTACTAGTTCTCTCAGACATCCTGGGAGACTGCAAGAAAAAGCACTGCTCATCCTCCTCTACAAAAGGAAGAGACAAAAAAAAGTAAGGACATACTCAATGTTCTTAGCTAAATGAAGCAAGGATTCGGGAAGGCCACTAAATACAGCAATGGAGAAATTAGGGCCTGAGATCACGAGGATGTGTACCAAGAGGGTGATACTGGCTGTCACATGAGATGATTCAAAAATACCACCTGCAAAGATAATATTAGAAATAGGGAGAGTAAGGAGGAAAGCAGCTTGCCAGAAGGTTGGGCCAACAATCCTAACATTAACACTAGAATTAGCAGGATATAAATGAATATCAAATGATAGAAGGCAATGGATAAAAAAGGGCGGAAGGGGAAAAAAATAGAATTCTGAATAGCAAAATATCATCTTGCATCATTTATACAGGTTAGAAGTTTGAGGCACCAATGTTGCCAGAAGCAGTGCTTTCAGTAGGTTGTCTCCTTCTATGGACGATACAGTGGCAGCCCCACACTACATCTCTCAAGAGAAGTGGATGACTTCAGATGAGAAATCCAGCACCTAGTTAACACACGTTGAAGTGATTCTTGATTAGCGAGTGTTTTGTAAGAACAGCTCCAGAGAGTAGAGCTCTTTGAGCTTCACTACTGAGCAGAGGCCAGGAGAGCTGAGACCACTTGCTGCCCTCCTCAGCAATCCCAGGTCTCACCGTTTTCAAAGAACAGATTATGGGTTATTTCATTTGGCATTTGGGGTGAGGTTGCACCATCCCATCAGACCACAACTTTCTCAGACAGGTGAGTCACTGCCCCAGTGATTATAACTAAGCCTTACACAGGCACACAAAGCAGCACAAGTGCAGAAGCAGAGGATGCAAACCAGCTCTGGAGCTCACCCCCACAATGATACAGCCAATGGATGACCAGTGTGCAGGCTGACAATTCACATGGATTGTAGCTACGTGTCTGCTAAAGTGTAAAAACTTGTTAAATAATTTCCTTTTACCATTAGAGGTGGGCAACCTTCCTTTCAGTAACAGTTTAAAAAGAAGATGTAGTTTTATAGATCTGAAAGGTATTCAGAACAGCAAACACAAAAAAATCACAGTGTAATATTTATTAAAATTTGCAAATAAAGATGTATTTTTGAAGAATATACTTAATTTTACATATTATTTGTCTCAAGAATGAATCTGAGGATGCTTTTGATTACATCAAACATACCTTCCAAATATTTTTTCTATTTTGGCCTTGTCTAGAAGTCAGTTATGTTTTTAAAACTTCCTATGTTCAGTTCATACTTCTAGAATTCACTTTGGGTTACTGAAAGCAACCTCACTGACTTGACGCTGAAGAGCATAATCACAGTCTAACCATGGCATAAGCAAAAAAGCTACAGAAAAAAGCATGCAGTTGTCCACACTAATACCTGAATTATTATAGCAAATGACAGCCTTAGTAACCTGCCTTTTGTAGAAAAGGTTCTTCTTTTAAAATATGGTGTAGTCTAGAGCAATATTCTTCCTCTAACTCCAAACGAAACCACTACAGACACAAAAAGCCAGTGTCCTGGTGGTTTACCCAGACAACGCAAAGAAATCTCTAGCTCAAACTGTGTACACTAAATTGATTAACATTTACATAGCTAAATTGATTAACATTTACATAGCACACCGCTTCCTTTTTTGCCGTTAGCATTTCAGATCTGAGTCCGCATTTCCCTGTGACAGACACCCAAAACAGCAACAAGCTTCAGAATGGTTTTCACGTTCTCTATCAGTGTGACCAAAATCCAAGTGAAGAAAAATATTTGGGCTCCTAAATAATTTTGAAAGCTATATAAAGTGTGTGACCTACAAAATCAGTTTCAGTGAGTGCATTTTAACTTAGTTTCTCAGAATGAACTAGGAGGCTAGGAAAAAGTCGTATATTCTCTAAAGATACAGGATTTTGATGGGTTGTATGTTTTTTAAAGCAAGTTCCACAACTCACTTTCAAAGTCCAGGTCAAACAGTAAATCCTTCCTGTTGTTTACGTGTCATGAGTATGACAGCACTCAGTAATTTACTTCCTTCATTACCAGCTAACAACATTATTTCCCATCTCCTGATTTCCTAAGCTGCTTCTTGTGAAGATTACACTTCCTGTAGGTTGAACTCTTGGTTAACCAAGATTTGCTGCTTATATACACAAGTCTTTCTCATTCAGATCCAACATTTTCACAGTCTTCACTCTCTCAGAAGGAAACAGAGGGTCTCTTTATCTGGGACTTGGGCCAATAAGGGCCACAGGGAGTCACATCGTAATAAATATACATACTTACTGTATGGATAATAGAAACTTTTTCCTAAACTTGCTTTTAGCTGGAGAAGCTGTTGCAAAGAAACATATTTTAAATCAAAGGATTACTATAGGAAAATTATCTGCAGGTCTCAAATAAGCTTAGACAAAATAGAAAGTACATTCACAAGTTTGTTCTGAAGTATTTAAGTAAGCAAAATGTCACACAGCTTTCTAATTTAAAAGACTTTGCATTTGTATTTGAAAAGAATAAAATAATAAATAGTTAAAAGAGCTAATTCAGAGGGATCTTTCACAGAATCTATAAATCTCCATGGAGGACTTTACTTATTGGGATTTCAACAGAAATTTCCTATTTAATCAGAATATCCTTTGGAAGGAATTCACATCAGATATTTCACAAAAAAACCCCAGAAGTTTGCGTGGGTTTTTTTGGTAGGGGTTCTAGTAAAACATTCATACAGTTTAGCCATATGCATTTTCTCACCAAACCACCCTGGTATTTTCACAGTCTTCCAACAATTTTCTCAAATGCTTTCACAAACTGATAAAATGTCCTACACCAGAAAAAAGGGTAAACAAAGCTTTAGCCAAACTATTTATTGAAAAGTGAAGAATCAAATAAGCATGAGATTTTTTTCCATGGTTTAATTATAGGCACCATAATATGATCGTTATTGCACAGCCTTCCTAAAGGGCTTCCATAAAATATTTTATTCTTCCTCTAAATTAGAACAATTATATCTAAGTTCTGAAAAAAAATTTAACTGATAGATACAGAAAAGATTTAAAACAGGTTTTGAAAAAAGCCACAAGCAGGGCATTTCATATAGACTCTGTTTTTTGGCTCTGCTATGATTACATTGCCTGAAACACATACTCAAAGACATGTAAATGTACAATAATTTACTCAACTTCATACTGCACTTGTGCAAACAGCACTCTTGTTAATGGGACTTAAAATGACAAACCACATTAGTGCATTGAATCCTACAGCAAAGTCTTCAAGTATTGTAAATAAAACGAGTTCAGTGAGGGTTTTAGTGCAGATGCTGCAAAAACTGATTCTTTTTTTCTGTATTTACTGTAGAAATACATGGAGTTGCAGAGGAAGACTTACATCAAATCCATGTACCGAAAAGGCTGAAAGGGAGAGAATGACCTTCCTTTTTGACCTCTTCACAGCCCAAGTAAAGCTTTGTTTGTCTTTTGACTCTTGGATAAATGATTATGCCATTCGTGTGTATCCACATGTGAACAGTTTTAAGAAAACAAAACAAAACAATACATCCAAAGCTGTGGTAACTTTCCACTCTTCATCACTTGCTGCAAGAATAAATGATGACCAGAATTCTTGACTAAGGACAAAAATGTTTTTTAAAAAATCCTTACTTCTCAGAATTTAGGCATGTATTTTCCGTGTTATCCAATTTCTTGTTTATGTATCAAAAGCACCGAGCTGATAAATATTTACTACTGCACCGTCAAAAAACCAAAGACACCAGTGGAATTATTAATGCATAGAAGTGCTAATCTCTTCCTGAAGAAAGAATTCCAAGCGGTCATGAGTTTATCCTGAGTGCACCAAACTTCTTTTTCCTCCACTATACTTACTACAGTTATCAGTTTCAGGATTTGGCTCACTCCAAATTTGTGTCATCTGTTCCTAATTTTGTGTAAAATTTCGGTTTCAGCCCTTTTCCATCATTTCAAATTTCTTTTGTTATGTACATCTAGTCACCTGAGCAAAACACACCAGAGAACATTTCAGCACTCCTTGTTATTAAACTGCCTTTGTTTACTTACATAATCTCATTTTTTTCTAATTACATGCTTTCCCACTTTGCTAAAATATTTATTTACTTGCTACATGTTGAATAAAATTCTCCAAGTCAACTAGGGAATCATAAAGACAATCATCCGTGTCTTGACTTCTGAGAAACTTCCGAAGGGTATCTAAAGCACTCAAAGCCTCATTTTTTGATGGTAAAACCTGTTCAGCTCCCTGAAATGGATCACCTTCATTCTCATCCTCATCTTCATCTTCATCACCGAAAAATGTCCCAGCTTTATCTGACACACTTTCTTTGGCACACATCATTCCATTATTTATGTGCACTTCATAAGTTAGCAAGTCATCATCTAGAGCTGCATATTCCTCCCAAGATAAGCCTTCTGGAAATTCCACTCCAGCTGCTTGTGCGTGAGCAATCAAATCAAGATCACTTTCAATCTCTTTGTTGTTACCACTTGTCTCAGTTTCTAATTTGAATTCCTCTCCATTATAACTTTTTACAATAGTCTGTGGTGTTACTTCCCTCCAGCACAGGTACAACATCTCAATTGCATCAAGAAGGGTCAGCATAAACTCTTTATTACCTTCTACACAATCAACAAATCTCTTGATAAGACAGTGCCTGTATTTAACCTTCAGACTTCTGATAACCCCTTGTTTCACAGCTATACATGAAGAGGAGTCTGAAGGAAAGAAAACTAATTTGACAGACTTCAGGTTCTTTACCTCTGTGTGAGCTGGGAGAGAATCAGCAAGAATAACCACTCGGCGCTGCTGTGCTTGAAATCTGCCGTCGAGTTTATGCATCCACTGTTCAAACACTTCTGGAGTCATCCATGCCCTGTCATTTGCTTCATAATCCACAGGAAGCGACTTCACATCTTTGAAAGACCGTGGACTTTTGTTTTTTCCTATAACAAGCAGTGGAAGTTTCTCGGAGCCATCCATATTTGTCCCCACCACTACAGTTATTCTCTCTTTGCTTAGTTTACCTACAGAACAAGTTTCCCCTTTAAATGCAAATGTGTTATGTGGTAACATCTGATACAACAATCCAGTCTCCTGTATATGAAACACATTTTTTGGCTGATAATCATTTAAATAATAAGGAAGCACGTTCTGGTACCAAAGGGTTGGAGCATCTGCTGTTGTAGTTGCAGCTGCTTCTACAGGCTGAGCTCTGAAAACTAAACCATATCTCGACTTGAAACGATCGAGCCAGCCATTGCTGCACCTAAAATCACTGTGTCCGAGCTTCTGGGCAAAATCATTCGCCTTGAGGCGCAGCATGGGACCGTTCACCGGCACCTTCAGGCACTGCGCGATCCTGTACCACTTCATCAGTGCCTCCTCCAGGTCGGCATAAAAAGCCGTCCTCAGCCTTTTCCTTTTGGGATCAAACCGCAAAGTTTCAAAGGCTTCCAAAACTTTTTCCTTATTCTTCATAATCGAAGACAGGGAGTTCTTCTTTATGCCATACTTGGCTGCAATGTCCGCCTTTTTCTTGCCACTCTCCACGGCGCTTATGATGTCGATTTTCTCCTCGATAGATATGCTTCTTTTCCTCCTCACTATGTGTTCGGGCAGCGCCTCTGCCATGGCACCGAGGTCCGCTCATCCACATCCACACGCGGGCACGCGCCCTCCTGCTCTGCCGGCTGGCTTTCCCGGACGGCGCTCGGATCCCAGGGGCACGGCACTTGGCGAGCCTGGAGCCGCCTCCCCGGCTGCGCTGCCCCCGGTTGCCATGGCCGCGACCATAGACACGGCAGCCCAGAGCGGCCGCCGCCCTCCTCCCCTTTCCGGCACGGCGCTTCCGGCTCCTGCTGCCACCGGAGAAGGAAGAAAATAAAGCCGGAGAGGGGCCGCCGGCGCCGTCCTGCCCGGCTGCTTCTTGCCCCCTCTCCCTGTCTCCGTCCCGCCCTGCCGTCCCCCGCAGCACGACGCCCCCGGGGCCGCCGCGGCGCCGCCGCAGGTGAGGGCCGGGCCGGGGCAGCCGCTGGGCCCCGCGTTCGGGGCGGGCGGGGAGGGCCGGGCCGCGCCTCCCGCTCCGGCCCGTCCGACGTGTCATCCCGCGGGGCTCCCCGGGAGGGGGGGGACGGGCGGGCAGGGGTCTGCCCATCTCGTACGGCCCTGCTCCGGGGGGCGCTGGGCGCCCGGACAGGGAGGGCAGAGCCTGAGCTTGGTTCGCGAGAGAGAGAGGGAAGCTGTGTGAATTTCGTGCCCCCGAGTCTTACTCCACACCCTGGCAATTACTGTTTTAAGTGTGCCAATTTGTCTTTTGCTTGCTGCTCTTCAAGCATGGGAACGCTGTGGTGTTGTGTGACAAGCAGGTGTTGTGTGTGGTGTTTGTTTACAAACTAGACGCAGTTTTTCCAGTGTTTCTTATAGTAAATCTCTAATATGCCATTTTTAACTGGCACCACCTCGTAGCCTTTCATCTCGTATGAAGAGCTCTAAGGGGGATCATCCTGAACGTCCAGTTCAGAATGTAGTTTCAGTGTCTAATGTGTGCTTTCTTATGCTTGGGGGCACCAGTAGCAAGGAGTTATCGCTTTGCAGTCGGTGGCTGTAAGTGTTGACTCTCTAGAAAAGATAACAGAAGGGTTCTTTTGCAGGGCTGGAAAAGGACATTACTTGATCAGTGCAGCACCAAAAATGTCTGAATCATGTATATGTTTATGTGTATATGTGTGTACACACACACAGTTAAAATGTAAAGATTAAGTAACACAGAAGAACAGATTAGAAGCATTAGGAAGCTGAGGCAGTATCTTGATTCACTGTTTCTTTCTGTTTTGGTAGAAGTTGAAATCATAATGGGAGCCCGTGGCTTACCTAATCTGGAGACGAGCAGAGCATTAAGGCATTCAGGGGCAGGTTGACCCATCATGGGGTTGTGGAAGTTAGTAGCAGCCTTGTTGTCCTGTCTTTATCTCCATCATGTCTTCTAACTCTCAGTCATAATTAGATCTTGTAAGTGGAGCAGCCAGGGAATTCAAGAGCATTAAGAAGAAACTATGGTGTGATTGCAGCAGAAACTGTTTAATGCAGTTCTTTACAGTCTTTTTAAAAAAGCAGTTGATCTTTATCTTGACAAGAATTAGTGAAAGTATTCTTAGTTAGAAATCAAAATTAAGAAAATATGTGTAAAATCATTATTTTTCCACTAGTGGATTTTCTACAGTGTTACAAAAACTTGTATTGCTTATCTATGCCTTGGAGTAGTAAGACAGCAATAAAAGTGTGTAGTAACTTAATTTGGACAGAAGCTATCTTGCTTTTGCCTTATTGGCAATTAATTAAAAAAAACAAGCAAAGGAGCCAGTGCATCCTGCTTAGAAAAGGAGATTTGGTTCTTGAGAATCCCATGGTTCTCATTTCTGAAACCAGAAGTCATTTACCTAAGTGATGTAACTATGTGAAGAATAAACTCCTTATTCAAAACTAATTTATTGTTGATGACATTTAATTCATATTTACATGAATAAGCAAATATGAATTTGCCTTTTTTATTAAAGGTTCATAAGTGTACTCTTCTAACCACTAATTGTAATTGGTTAAATGTCTCTGAAGTCTTTATCCTAGAGTAAGCTTATTATGTTGTTTATAAGTTTTTGCTTTGCTATGCTTTTTACTTTGCCAGATGAAGAAGTGATATATAAATCCCTAGGAATTAGAAATTGTATGGTTTTATTTACGGTGAGCAAAACTTAAAATGACTGAACCTGTAATCTAATATGCATTAAGGTAGCTTCACCATGGGGGGCTTGATTTTAGTCTATGTCCTCTCTTCTACTCTGGTGCAGTATTTGTGTGGATTTGCAGAACTGGTCTAGTGGGGGGAAAATGAAGATCCAGAAGGGCGGGAGTGATGCAGACAGGGTTTCAGGCTTAAATTCATGTCAGGATATGGATCAAGCATATTTTTCCCAAGTAGAACATCTCTGAGTTGTTGTAATTGCAACTAATAGTAGTAAATGTTCTAGTACACCAGTCAGTCACCTAACATGTTCCAAAGTTGGGGCTGCTTTAGTGGGAAAAAAACCCCAACAACTAGATAATGCAGAATTCATGCTGTCCAGAGGGTCAGCAACCTCTGATAAAGAACAGCACTTTGGCACCTGCAAGAACTATGGAGATGCAAAAGTCTGTAGGCATTTCTGTAATGGAACCTTAAATATAAATGATAAATGTATGTAGATGCCATCATTGCTGCAATTTCACATAAATGTCTTCACTTCTGAATCTTGGTGAAGATGTAGAAAGTTTTCATCCTTGCATACAGCATTCAGTGTTTATTTCCCTATTTTTTTGCTGTGCAAGCAGTCATCAGGAAATTCTGTAGTTAAATTAGAATGTGCAATTAAACTTTTTATGAAAGCCACCTTTAATCTACATTTTTTCCTCTTCTCATGTTTTAAAGGTGGTCAGTGTGGTCGTGCAGAGCTGGATCATAGAGCTGGCAAGTGTTGGCACTACTTGCAGGAAAAGAATATTGTACAACAAAATTGGTGAATTAACACAAATAGTGAATTAATTTGGATTTTAAAAAATGAATTGTCTTTATGCAGTATCTTCTCCATGGGTTTGTGAGATGGTTCATGCCTCTAGATTAGGTTATTAAAAGTTCTTAAGTCTATCAAAATTATTTTTACTGCTTATAGCACTTAATAGTTTTAAACAGCGTTACTGTGGTATGTAAGTTTGTATATGATATAAAAATATAACTCTAGGAACACAAACGTGGTAAAACTGAGGAACAGATTGCCTTAAGAAAGACTGCACTACAACATGGATTTAGCTTCTTGTTTAACCAGCAGAGTGTGGAAATCTCACGTATTCTTCTAATCCATAATGGACTTTTTTTAGCTACTCAGAAATAAGCTGTTAAGCACAGAGGTTGTTTTCAACCACAAGCATAGTTTGGACAGGACTGTGGGAAAACAGGACCTCTGCCATATGGTCTTTCATATACAAAAGAAATTTGAAAAATTAAGAAAAATATGTGAAGGAATTTTGTATTGATAGTAGAAAAATCCAACTTCATTCAGTGATATCTCTGAATGAATTGTTTTTCTGGAGAAAGTGTCTTATTTTACGTTTGATTTTTCAAAGTAAAGGTTATTCAATGTAATATGATCTGGATGATTTAGGTGATTCAGTTTCTCAGGCTTTGGTCATGTGAGCTGCTTACCTTATTAATTATTTGCTTTAATTAGAATTTTTTATAGCTTAGGCATTTGAAATACAATATAAATACAAATAGTGATCTCTTTATAATTTTTCTTAATCTGGTATTTGTCTGAACATGTATAAAATGGTGCAGTACTTAATGAACTGAAGTCATGCGTGATTATACTCAATACTGACAGACTGTTTAATTTTTAATGATGGGTTGTCTGCTCCTCTCAAACAGCTAGGTGAGTTGTGGTGTCACCTGTAAGTACCAGCTATTTGAAATTGAATTTAGATACTTTTCTTATTTAAGCTATATTAGGTGTGTAATTCATCTTCCATGATCACTACACTCACTGAGCTGATTTCTTGTGCATGTGCTCAGTGTCATTGCCTTTCTTTGCCTTTGTAGCTGAGATCTTTTTGAGACTAAAATGAAAGGGATTCTGTTTCTAGTAGGCTTAACAGACTGAGCAGCTTAGGTTTCAGTGGCTTAGCATCAATATAAACTTGCAATATTTGGATAAGTTTTGTGTAAACAAAGTAGTGATCTTTGCAATGGTAGTCAGTGTATTGTTGCAGGTGACAGTATACATCAGCTGAAGAACCTTGTTTGACTTCCTAGGTTTTATGTTGCAAGCTTAGTTGTCTGTGGGGGAAGGTTGCTTTGGCAGTGGAAACTTATAGAAGATTGTATTCCTAGTCTCTGTTAGATTTGTGGAGAGCTGAAGGCATCAAAGGGAGGAGGTTTCACTTTGGTTTAGCAGAACCTGTAAAAGAAGTGTTTTCTGAAAGCCTGCCTCAGTTTCTGTGAGGTTCAGCGCCCAGCTCCTTTCACATCAATTAATGCATGCCAAACCTATTTGGTTTTCAGGTATGTCAGAACACAGCAGCGAATCCACAACACTTGATGAGTCTCACCCTGCTGCAGAAGAGGTCCAGTCTGGCTCTGAGGTGATTGGGTGATAGTTATATTAGTGTAAAATCAACCAATCCTAACAACAGTTTCAGACTACCAAAAATTCTACGTAGCACAGCAGTATTAGTATGGGGCTACAAGCTCACACACAGCACCTTGAGTGGGTGGGTTGGTTTTGAGACACTATTAAGAACATTCTGATTAATTCATAGTGAAGGATTGCTTCAGCCAGTAGTCTGTTGCTGTGCTGTAGTATTTGTTTTGTAAGTTGAATAGATTTAGGCATGGATTCTGAAATGTGTAAGTACTGCAGGGAAAAGGATTGGTATCTGAAAGGCAACAATCTGTGTAATCTCACTACAACAAGGTATTCTATCTACTGCTGAAGTAGTGAATCTTTTTTTTTCTTGGGAGCAGAGACAGCTTGCTCCTTCTTTATGAAGAAGTCTGTGACATTTTGAAATTATGAACAAATTCCTAAGGTTCCTAGTATTATTTAGCTGATCAGAATGTGTTTGGGAGGCTGTTTCAGAAAAATAAACATTTTTGTGACTGTTCTAGAGTAAAAATGAAAAAGCTAATGCTGATTTTATCACTATTAGAGTTTCAATGCCAGTTAATTGTTTTTAAACTTTTAGAAAAACAGTATAGTGATTCCACAGCTATTTAGCATATCTCCAAATCTGATATTTGTAAACAGATATGTGCAAAGAAAATACTGATTGTTACTGAAGGATGATTCTATTTTTTTCTAAATAAAAAGTCCATCTGAAGCGTCATGTTTTTCTGTAATGCTTGTGTCATTCATGCTTAATACATCAATACAAATTTAGGAACTTATTAAGATTTACTTCAGGCTGTTTCTACATATGATAATTTTTCTTCTGAGGATTCAGTTTCTTTGTATGCTTAGTTTAAGCCAGCTGTGGGTTACACTTGCCAAAGGGGCACTTGATTCAGCAATCATACTCACTGTTTCAACAGAAGTACTGTTGTGGTTTGATGCTTTAGTTTTCTCTCAGATCAATAAGCTCACCATGATTGTGTGAGGTTACAGGAACACACATGCAGAGGTAAAGAGAAATGACTGCTTGTTTTTGGTAGTAGCCTACAGTTGAGTAAGTATTTTGAGGTATTGCACTGCTAAGGTAAGCTGATGCTGTGGCCAAGAGCAGTCCTTCATTCTCAATATATTCTTATTGCATTATTACCCCCTCAGTTTCATAGGTGCAAGTGTAGGACCCATGTGATGAACTGTTTTGGGGAACTGATATGAGTGGAAAAATTATCCATCCTCTTTTTGAGCACAGGTCACCTTCTTTTAACCTGCAGTGTTTCTGGAATCTTGTTTGCTGCACAAATACATAGCTCTGGCTCAGGGAAGAGGTGAAGGAATGGTGAAAGCTGATAGGAAGAAGAGTTGGGGAAAAGGGCAAGGACTTTTTTTGACAACAGTGTTAGCTTAAACTGTTGACTAAAATGCAGGCAATGGTTTCTTGTTATGTCTGAGTCAAATTAGCAGCTTATCCCACTTCCCCTTTTCAGCTGCTCATTTCATGTCTTTGGTACTTGTCTTACCTCACTGCAAACCGATTCAACTCGCTGACACTGGAAAATTAACCTGGTGAAAAGGTCCATTGCCAGGTTAGTGAGTTGTGTGTGGTGACTGCAGTCAGGTGAGTGGTTCAGAGGTGGGACACTGTGTGGCTCACAGTAGGGACTGGAAAAGTAGAGTGGTGAAATGTCCTCCTTTCAGCAAAGGAAAATTATATTACAGTTCAAACATAGTGTGAAACTGAAGTTAGCAAGTAATTTTTTGCTTTTTCTGAACTACATACATAGTTTGACTCAAGTAGGAATGCCCAAAAAAATAGGTGAATTGCTTCTAGGTTGTAGTGATTTCAAAAGTTGTCCAGAGAAGCTGATGAATTTGATTTTTTAATATATGTATTTGCTAGAGACGTGCGTATGCCTGAGTGTGTATATCTTTGAATAAATGTATAAAAATATATCAATGTCAATATTTGCAAGGTGATTTGAGACTCTTGATGAAAAGCACCGAAGCCAAGTATTTGTTTTGCCTTTAGTTAAATTTAGAGGTGCATTTTTGTTTGTGATCCCTGCCAAACAAAACGTATTCCCTGACAGTACAGGAGTTCCCCTTTGCACTGTGTTCTCTGATAATTTGCAGAAAGAAGACCAAAAGTATCTGTGTTAGCCTATGCCAATGTTTCCGTATTGTGCAGGTGGCTGTGACAGGCCAAGCATTTGAACAATACCACACTTGACCGTGTCAAGTAGAAGTGTGGTTCCTAGCAGTCTTACAGCTTAAACAGATGTGAGATTCAGAGCAAGCTTAAGAAGCTTGATCTGTTGGGCAGATTTCCTAAATCAAAATCTAATATGATACATAACTAGAACATTTGATCTGATGGTGTTGTGTGGCAATTCCCTGTGAAGAGTAGGGAGTTGGACTTGATGATCCTTACAGGTCCTTTCCAACTTGAGATATTCTGTATTTTATGAAATTAAACAAATTAGTGTTTTAGAAGTACTTATAAAGTAAGCATAGACCTTTTGGTGTGCTCCAGTATCTTCATTTACTTAAAGGCTACAAGGTTTGAGTTTATTCAGTTGTATTAAGAATGACCTAAAAAAAAAGTTCTGTGCTCCAGTTGTGGGTGAAGACTGGGCTGTGTGGAGAATTTGGTGTGCTAGGCCAATGTGAATATATGGCATAGGAGGTATTCCTTGCCAGTGCTGAAAGAAGATACTTCCTGGATCTTAAATGAGAGAGATTGATGGGATAAGTTAGTGTGTTATGAAGTCACCATTTCCTTGAATTTATAGCACACTTTTTCTTAAATGATTTGAAAATTCTTTTCTCTGTATTTAGAATTTTTTTTAACAAGCTGTGCCTAAATGTTTAGCTGCTTATTTTAGGGAAAGGTTTCATAAAGCACTATTTTTGAAAGGGTAGCATTCAATTCAGTTCTGCTAAGTTAGTTATAGAGAGTATTTATCCTCAAAGGGGGAAATGTATCACCTCAGGTGGTATTTTTTGGGTGTACTTAGACAACTTGTAATTGATATGCAGGGTTCTTAGAGTGGCTTGTCACAGAACCACAGAATCAACCAGGTTGGAAAAGACCTCTGAGATCATCTAGTCCAACCCATGACCCAACACGACCCTGTCAATTAGACCATGGCACTCAGTGCCACATCCAGTCTCTTCTTAAATACCTCCAGGGATGGTGACTCCACCAAGTCCCTGGGCAGCCCATTTCAATATCTGATCACTCTCTCTGTGCCCTCTTGACCTTCTTCTGGTTGCCTGGGAGAAGAGACCACTGCCCACCCTGCTCCAACCTTCATTCAGGTAGTTGTAGAGAATGATAAAGTCTTCCCTGAGCCTCCTCTTCTCCAGGCTGAGCAACCCCAGCTCCGTCAGCCTCTCATAGGACTTGTGCTCGAGTCCCGTCCACCCTCGTTGCCCTTCTTTGGACACTCTCCAGCCCCTCAGTGTCCTTCCTAAACTGAAGGACCCAGAACAAACACAGTACTCCAGGTGCGGCCTAACCAGTGCTGTGTACAGGGGCGGAATCACTGCCCTGGTCCTGCTGGCCACACTGTTCCTGATACAGGCCAGGATGCCATTGGCCTTCTTGGCCACCTGGGCACACTGCTGGCTCATGTTCAGCTTTCTGTTCATTAGAACCCCCAGGTCCCTCTCTGCCTGGTCGCTCTCCAGCCACTCTGTGCCAGCCTGTAGCACTGCAGAGGGTTGTTGCGGCCAAAGTGCAGGACCCGGCACTTGGTCTTGTTAAACATCGTACCACTGGATTTAGCCCATTTATCCAGCCTGTTCAGGTCCCTCTGCAGAGCCCTCCTACCCTCCAGCAGATTGACACTCTCCCCCAACTTGGTGTCATCTGCAGACTTGTTGATGGTGGACTCAATCCCCTTGTCCAGATCATCAGTAAAGATATTAAACAGGACTGGTCCAACACTGATCCCTGGGGGACACCACTAGTGACCGGCCACCAACTGGATGCAGCACCGTTCGCCACCACTCTCTGGGCCTGGCCCTCCAGCCAATTCTTAACTCAGCACAGAGTACACCTGGACTGCCAGCTTTTCCAGGAGTATGCTGTGGGAGACTGTGTCAAAAGCTTTGCTGAAGTCCAGGTAGACTATATCCCCAGCCTTCCCTTCATCCACCAGGTGGGTCACCTGATCATAAAAGGAGATCAGGTTGGTCAGACAGGACCTGCACTTCCTAAACCTGTGCTGGCTGGGTCTGATCCCCTGTCTGTCCTGTAGGTGCTGTGTGATCGCACTTACGATGATCTGTTCCATAACCTTGCCAGGCACCAAGGCCAGGCTGACAGGCCCAGGTCTTCCTTCTGGCCCTTCTTGTGGATGGGTGTCACATTAGCCACCTTCCAATCATCTGGGATCTCCCTGGTGAGCCAGGACTGATGATAAATGATAGAGAGCAGCTTGGTGAGCTCTTCCGCCAGTTCTTCATCACCCTAGGATGGATCCCATCTGATCCCATAGGCTTGTGAGAATCCAGGTGGCTCAGCAGGTCACTAACTTCTTCCTCCTGGATTACAGGGGGGCTATTCAGCTCCCAGTTGCTGTCTACCAGCCCAGGAAGCCAGTTGTCCTGAGGACAACCTGTCGTCTTGTTGAAAACTGAGGCAAAGAACGTGTTCAGTACCTCAGCCTTATCCTCATCTTTGCAACTATGTTCCCCTCCATGTCCAACAAAGAATGGAGGTTTTCCTTACCCCTCCTTTTCCTACCGATGTATTTAAAAAAACACTTTTTGTTGTCCTTAACCGAAGTGGCCAGATTAAGTTCAAATTGTGCTTTTACCTCTCAAATTTTCTTTCTACATGACCTAACTACATTCTTAAACACTACATGAGTTGCCTGCCCTTTTTTCCAAAGGCAATAGACTCTCTTTTTTTCCCTAATTTCCTGTAAAATCTCCCTGTTCAGGCAGGCCGATCTTCTCCACTGGCTCACCTTTCAGCACATAGGGCTGGCCTACTCCTGCGCCTTCAAGATTTCTTTTTTGAGGTGTGTCCATCCTTCCTGGTCCCCTTTGTTTTTAGGGCTGTTTCCCAAGGTACTCTCCTTGTTCTTTCTCTTCTCTGCATGGGTAAAAGGCAGTGTTCATTCAGAACTTGGTGGATGTTTTTATGCTGCCAATTGAAGAAGCTTATTACATGTTCAGATTTTGTCATAGATACCAAAGGAAGTTCGAGTTGTGACCTCTGCTTCAAAAGACCAGCTGAGGTGAAGTCTCAGTAATTTACATTTTTTGGAAGAAGTTATGGTAGCAAAGCTTTGAAAGCTATCTGGAGTTGGAGAAGCACGTTTATTGGAGCCCACAGACAGTGCCTAGTTAGAAAAAAGCTGAGAGGCCTCAAAACTTACTGAGGAAATCAATCTCACTAATGTAAATGAAGTGTTGATACATGAAAATGGAGGAAATATTAGCAATGGGATATGACCGAAGACGTTGCCAAATTAGAATGATGCAGGTGATGCTCAGTAAGTACCAGTAAAATCTTTGTGTTACATTGTTATCCTGTAAAGCTTCATGTGTGGTTGGAGAAGCTGCTGGTACTTCAGCCTTGTCTCAGGCTGGTTCTCTTCCTGACCCTTAGACTGAAAAGAACTAGTTTGGTTTGATGATTTAGGAGCTTTAAGGGAAGAAAGGTACCTATTCTCAAGTACCTGTTGACGGTATACCTTGTCTTGCCAGTCTTGCACAAGCGCATGGGCTGGTTTGAAGACTTCAGACAACTTTTATGTAAGTAATTGAACAAACACTGCTTTGGTTGTGTGTTGATTTTTCTACTGTTTACACTTTAGATGACTAATGAAGCTGCCTTGCAGAGGTAGGAGTAGCTTTTTGAAAGGGATGAAATTTTCAGTTTCTCTTCTTTTCGGAGAGTGTTAGGGTGCCATTCTCTCTTCAGGTGCTTGTAAATGATGTGTGGTTCTCCTGGGAATGTCTCTTCTAGGTTATACCTTAGGTCATTTTTGAAATCAGTAGTTTCACAGCTGCTGCTACTGTTCATGATGCAACTGCATTTGAAAGTAACTTTGATTCTTGAATTCTGTTGGTGCTTTTGAGTTCTTTCAGTGCTTCTGCATTTCACTTCCAAGTGTGCTGCTGTTGACTGCATAAGAGTTGCATACCAACACTTTAGTCAGAAGGTGGCACTATGTTATGGCTAAATAAGAAGCAACTTAAACTATTTTAAGGTTTGGAATCATAGCTTTTCTTGTAACACATGAACTCATTGCACTTTTCTAGTATTTATTGCTGTTTACAACTAGTACCATTTTTTTAGCTAAGCTCACCTTTTTTATAGTTTGAGACACAGAAACTAAGGCTCAAGTGTGCATAGAAAACATTTGTCTGGCCCCACGCCTCATTTGTGTCTTGCTCCCCCAATATCAATGGGCTAAATTTTAGTGTCTCTTTTCTCTTAGATCTTTAAGTTACTTCTGACTGAGCTGTACTAATGTGTAACTGTGATTTGGGGATGTGATTAAACAAATGTATGCAGACTGAGTATATCAGAATATTTCCAATAGGAGTTTGAAATAAAGTCAACTGTTTTCATAGGGATTACTCATTGGAAATTTAAGACAAATCACCTGTTTCTTCTTATACTGTAGGAAAGTGCAATGGCTCAGGAGTCTCCCAAAAATTCAGCAGCAGAAATTCCTGTGACTAGCAATGGACAGCTGGAAGATTCTCATGAGCACAGCTTTAACAGGGTAAGAATTTTCTTCGCTGTCTGCCGAAGTATCATTATCAGAAATGCTGAAGTTACAGTGCAGGGCATAGCAGACTTCACTTGAGGTTTTCTGGAGGTTTAATGGAAAAACTCCTTTGAAGCTCATAGATCATTGTTAAAGTTGACATAGCATAGTGTCATCACACATTGTAATAATCTTTTTTGTATAAAAGATATGTTAACCATGGCAAATTTTGATTCCTTCCCCTAACCTTGATTCATATGGCTCAGTTTCCCTTGCGTTCAGACATCCAGCAGAGAGCGCCATGGTACAGCTTATGGAATTTGGGGTTGGGTTTCTTTTCTTTTTATTTGATTTTCATTTGGAAATACGAAGACTAGTTAATTGTCCACGTTTATTTGACATCTGCTGAGACTTAGATTTTAAGGAAATCTCTGAGTTTTAACAGTCCCATGCTGACTTGCACTGCAGGATTATTTTTAAAATGAATGCTTAGAAGAACTTCAACATTTTATTCTGTCCTACTAAAATGCTGATTAGAGGGGAGAACCTTTATAAGTTCAAAAACAAATTACATATACATGCCGAATATTGATACAATAAGAATTTGCCTAATTTTGTCTTCTATTTTTACTTTAATGTAAAAAGTCCTTCAGAGATGATAAATTATTGTTAAAGTTGACTAAAAAAAAAACAAAGCACATACTGCACATTGCAGTGCAAGGTATATTAGTAATGATTTTTTTTTTCCTGAATGCTAAATGGTGTAAAGTACTGGGTACTCTGTAATATGCAATCAAGTGTAAGCATTTCTAATTATTGATTCTGAACCTTGAGAGTACTGATTTTTAATCCAGGAATTTTATTCATAAGACAGGAAAATGGCATTTAAATATATTTACTAAAATTATTGTTTAAAACATGTATAATTTTAATTATAAATATGCTATTTAAATGTGTATAAATGTGTATTTTAAGAAATAAAAAAAATAAAATATATCGTGAAAACAAGATCTGAGACCATTTGACTATGATTGTAGGGTAGCTGTATAGTGAGCATGGCTGTAAAAAAAAAGTGTAAAACTTCATGAGATGGAAATGCATTCATATTAAAAATACTGCACTTGTTACTGGGCATTTTTTCTGCTTCTGATGTATGGGGATTTTTTTTATGAATAGCACTGCAATGAGGGAAGGGTTAGGTTTCTTAAGATTTGTCATTCAACTAAGCTCTATCAGTAACACAATGTAAAAATTAGGACAGTATCTAATGAAATAAAGTTAAAACTACATTTCTATAAAGATGTACATATGCCTAAGTGGACAACATTAGGAAATGTATCTTGAGGTAGTAATGAATTTGGGTTCACCTCGAAGTAGAGAAACAGATTTACTATTTTTAAACTGCTGCTGCTGTGACTTGACTGCTGTAAAAGTTACCTTTTCCTTACATTATGGTTGCTTCTTCAGTGTAGTGCATGCAGTACTTATGTACAGCAAGTGGAACCTGCACTCCTGTTCAGTCGAAATGTAAAGGGGAAATTTTAAGGTAGTTTCTGTCTACGACCATATATATACATATATATATAAAACTTGGAATAGGTTTTTGCTCGCATGCTAATGATTTTGTTGGCTTGAAGTCAACTATATTTTGAAACTTCTACTTCCACAAAAGTGGGTCAAATATTTGGTCAAATTGCAGAAAACTTACACCATGCAAGCACAGTTGAACTTGTTGCTGTAATTATTTCTCAGTGCTTATTCTGAGATCAATGAAGAAGTGCACTTCAATTATTTTTTTGAACTGTCTTATACAAGTTAACACCCGCATGTGTGACCTAAACTCAGAATATGTGATAAACAGGGCTTCTTATAAACAAAACAAAGAAAACAAACTTCTTGGAATTAACATCTAGGTCTGTTTACTAATCTGGTAGTCTTGAATTCTGGTATTTAGTCTTCTATTCATCTTGATTCATGTTTGTTATTTCTAATGCTTAATGCCGTGCTTTCTCTTTTTTTCCTTGCCAGATAATTTTTTTTTTAACTTAAAGCAATATATGCATTGCACCACAAAATTTCTCTGCTGAGTTTTCAGGGGTCATTTTTCCTATCAACTTACAGAAATGACAAGCCAAGTACTGATTTTTATGAGATTGCTGAAGAAAGGGGCAGGAAACCACGACTATTTTAATTTGAATTGTTATCACAGTGCTTGGTAAGAGTATGTGACCACAGTAGAGTTTAGAGCACTCAAATTCCAATATACTGATTTTGATTGCACCTTCTTTAGGAGCTGGAGAACAAGGTTATTTTGGCTTCCTGCTTTTTTATTTTTATAATCAGGTACATGTTCATCTAGGTGTTTTACAATTCAGATGTAAACAATAAAATACTATTTATTCTGTATTTTTTTGTCTTCTACAGCTATTTTGCGATGAAGACTTGAGCAGCTTAGGTTGTATGTTTTTGATAGACTGAGTAAAGAGGTAGTTGTACAATGTTTTTCTTAGATTTCTTTAATGACAACACTACACTTTCCTCTAGACTCGTGTTCTGTTTAGCACTTCCAGCTGACCTCAGGCTGCTCAGGCTTGAAAATGCACATTTATTTTTCAGCAAATGCAGTATTAGTATGCACTCAAGCGTGAGAAGTATTTAATTTTGCAAGGCAGTGCAGTGTTGCTCCTCCTTTGAAGAAAAAACTCCTCCTTTAGTTTTGCAGAACATCAGACAGCATAGATTGTCATAATGTCATTTCAGAAGGAAGCATGTTAGTTCCAATCTTGTGGGAATGCGATATAGCACAAATTGATGCATCTTCTTGGTATAAAGCATACATACAAGGTAACTTAAATAGATGTTTTCCTACCTGTAAAATCTCATTCAGAAATATGCTGCTACATTCTAATTCTATAATAAAACATGCCCGTGGAATTCCAACAAGTTTTGTCCTGCCTGTATGATGGATGGAAACTCTTTAACTAAAAAAAGCTGTAGCTTCAATCATCATTGGATCAAATATCTAATGTTCTTTCATTAAGAAAAAGCTTGACCCAGTGCTTTCCAGCTCTCAGAGCTCTGTTGGAACTCACTTAAGCTTTAAGAACTTGGTGTATAGAACGGTTTGCGAATATTTGAGTATTGCTGGTTCATATAATTCACGTTTTTGTTTCACTTATCCCTGACTTCTAGTTTTCCTGCCATGCTATTATAATTATGTGATTAGCACAGTGGTGTTTTAATGTCACTGCGGGGATTGAGAGCTGAGATCTGTAGGAAGGAGTGAGGAAGTATATTATTTCTATTTTCTATTTCTATATTCAATAACATGCCATACAGTGTGAAAGCTGCATAGGATTAAATTTAATTTTTCAGAAAACTGTTTGGTCTGCCTGTAAAGATACTCAAGCAGCTTTAAGTGATTTGTTACCTTTAAACTATTGTACAAAATCTATATAACATTCATATCAGTTTGAGTCTCTGAATTGGTTGTTTCAATTGTTTCCTTTTAACTTCAGTATAGACTCTTTTTCATGGATCTTACTGTACTCTTATGGGAACAAAATCATTGTTAAACATGTATATAATACCAGTAATAAACTTCAGGCTGCAAAAGATAAATCAACTGTATTGTGTCTTCAATTTATCTTATTAGAATTATGAAATAAGCTCTGGAATCTGATGAATCTGAATGCCTGTGTTCAGTATCTTGTTCTGTAATTTTATTGCCAGACTGCACAAATAGACAAGGTCAATTCTTTTTTGTCTTTTCCCTTCTGAAAAAAAGACACCAGCCTTGTCACTCACATTCTGCCTGCAACATCTGAGTTCATCTCTTAGGTTTTACTATGTTCACTGACATGGTCGGATTTTGGTAATTATAGTTTAATTAATGTAGGCTGATTTAAAATTCATTTCTGTGTGTCAGTTCTAGAAAACTGTTTTCAGGAAATAAAACAAAAAAGTCAAGTGGTCTTCGTACAGTCTGAAAAACCAAAAATATGCAGGTTAATGATGAGAGTAGAAGGGAAACTAATTTAAAACTGGATTGCAGTGTTATGTTAGGTGAATCAAAAAGGATATGGTAGAAGGGGTCTTTTGAGTGAAGAGCAATGTATTGGAGAATACATGTATTTATGCTTGAATTTAAACTGATTGGAGGATCTAGTGACTTAATGGAAAATAGGAACTGAGTGATGTAATAGGGCAAAGAGAAGAAGAAAATGCTGAATATGTACAAGGAGCTGTACTTGTACATGACTTTGGATAAGAAGTTAAAGTTCAGAGCCCATCTATCTTACTGGATAGATGTTATGTGTATCTACACAACTTTCTGTATCATTGGACTTTAAACTGTGAACTTTACAATAAGATGGGTTGCAAAGTTTTCCTGAAGGCAACTGGAGTCATCCATCATTAAAAAATTTCCAAATCAAATTACATATAGTGGCCTGAGTTTAAAAAATAAACAAGGATATGATTGGTCCTGGTTTAGTTGCTCCACATATATTTATTGAATGAGCTAGTGATGTGGGGTTTTAAAAACAAGGTAGTAAAGGCAAGTAAAACCATATCTGTTAAACCTACTGCTGGTACTAAGGAGAAGATAATGCTTAGTCATGCATTAATAATGGACTGGCATAACTAAGAAATTAATGCAGTGATACCTCCTTAGTTGCTCCTTAGTTAAGTAAGTTTCTTCAAAATAAGCAAGTTTTGGCTAGGTTGGTTTCTACTGTTGGGGAAAATACAGTTCTGGTCTTTCCCTTCTTCGTTTTAGATTAATATGGATAGCATGGATGGGAAGTATTGTTTTGAAAATAGTCTTGTAATTCTGCCAACATTCCTTCATGAACATGCGTTCTGAGTGATTTCTTTGCTGTGTCTACTGTCTCAACAGGATTGCTATGTCAAAAATGCATACTGGTACCTCTAGATGATCTGTATAACACCTGTTAGAGTTGTGTAAATAAGGCTAACCTGACTAAAACATGTTTAGTTTAATGTGGTGATTTGAAGTAATTAAAATGGGATTTTAACAAATGGTTGAAGTGGCTTAAATGTTCTGTGTCGTGTAAGTTTGGACTGTCTTGAGCAGACCTAATTAAGTTAGTGCAGCTGTTCTGTGTCCTTGTATTTCATGCTTTTCTTCTTTGAGCCTTAAGCATGCTAAATGGCTGAGAGTGGGACAGGTAGTCCAGCATTTAACTCCTTGGGAAACTTCTGAGCTATGTTTTTTTATATCTCTAGCTCTGTGTCTCAGTGAAGTTACAATACTGAAATACTTTTTCTAGAAGATAATTGCATAAACAATGTCATAGAATTGAAAATTACGAAAGAAGCGTCTTTCTCTTTAGTTTTTGGTAATGGTGATCCATTAACAGATTTGTGGTTTTGCAATGTATCAACAAATTTTGATCAATTCTAGAGACTTGGACTTACCTTTTACAAAGAAAGGGAGAAATCTTACACTTAGCTAAAAGAGCAGTATGTTGTCAAAATATAATCACCTTACTGTAGGAGGGGAATCTGTCCTCCCTAAGTTATCCTTCTTTGTAATTTTTTGAAGGGATAAATTGCTGGATCAGTATGATTACAGGGTTTTTTGCTAGCTTTTTTGTTTATCTACACTTCTGTAAAAAAAAAAAAGGCAAGCACAATCAGTTGTAAGAATGACATGTCAAAAATTGAAGTTTACATGCAGCACTGTTTATCCACTGAACAGTAACTTGCATGTTTATAAGTAACAAAAAGGTATTGTTTTGATAGTCACTGACTTTGATGGCAGTTCTGGTCATGTATGCTATGATAGGTCTTTCTTTTAAATTCTTATGCAAGGATGGTGTTCTTCATCAGGATATATTTGAACTCGTTAATAAGTGTTTAAAAAGAGGTTTGAATGCAGTTCTTTAGACTGAACTTTGCCTTTTTGGCAGTGAAAAAAATTAGATCTCTTGGAACAAATACATGTGTGTGTACATACACATATGCATATATTTATGTAAAACACCCTGGTGTGCATATATATACACAGTTGGAGATCTTAATAATTTTCATAATCCAAATACCAAGTTTTTATTGAAGAGAAAGATATGTTGTCATATTCTGATTTATTTAGCATTACAGTTGGTCCAGCCTCTGTTTAGCTTCAAATTAGAACTACATTGAATGTACAGAGTAGTACAATTGCTTAAGTTTATGTCTAAACTTTTATCTTTACAAAGCAGATGTTCTGCATTTTAACATTAAATACAGATGATTGCTTAGATTCCTACTGCAAACATGCTTAAGCAGGTTAGCTGTCTACATTTGTTTGGCTACAGGTTTAGATATTTCTGAAAACTACAAGGAGCCAAGGTGCCTTGAGGAAAAAAATAATTCATGCCATGTCCTTTTTGTTAAATCAGTGCATCTTCTCTGCAATCTAGTTATCCTTTTTCAAGTCTCTCCAATTTTTCAGCCTCTGGTGACTTGCTACATTTTGAGTTAAATGGACTCTGTGCATTAGCTAAACTAAGTTGAAGCAAAGGCTTTCCATGGTGCCACCAACTGCGAGTACTTAAATGGAAGCATCAGTGTTAAGTCAGTTGAGAAGACTGAAAACAGTATGTATCCAATGTTGCAATATGCTTAATTTGTGAGATCAGGTTCTGCATGTGACTGCTATTTGTTGTTCATGCTGGATGATTTCTTTGGTTTGTGCTTGGGGTTTTTTTGTTTTGTTTTTGTATAATGCCTTAGATACACAAATATGGCATACTTTATTATTAGCCAGTTCATGTAAGTAAAAATATGACTGTAGGAATTGGTTACCCTGTTTGCAGTAACATCCTGGGTTTTTAACATTAGCAAGATTTCTCTGTCCATTCATATGTTTGTAGCTCTTCCTTTTTTTTCCTCTTCCCAGGAGTTTATCCTAAACTAAAGACACCTAACTAAATCTGTGGGGATGTGATCCTGTGATCCAAAGCCACTTATTGACAATCTGAGCCTCTAGGCAGTACCATTCTTATGCACTATCCCGCTTCTGGTTTGTGGATCAAGCAACTACAGTAATAGGTCAAACATGAATTGGATTTTAAAGGTTGTGTTTTCTTTGTAATTAGAAGCATTGCATATATCATAAACAGTTACTACACCTTAAAGCTATGTGTAGCTTTTCTGTGCAAATTTCACTAGTGCTCCTCTATACTTTTTCCACTTTTTTGCCTCTGTATGGAAGCAGAGGGGATGCAAAAAAGTACCTGACTCCAGACACTGACAGTTTTCCAATTTCTTCATGTTTTATTTTTGTAACTGTATTTTACTGTTTTCCTTTCACTTCCACAGTAGTTTTTCAGACACTTCTTACTTTTATGAATTAATGGTTTTAAATTGCTTTAGAACCTGAACTTATTTTAAAGCACTAAATATAATTCCATAACACCAGAGGCTTAAACCTCAGTCAGAAGGCTGGAAATATAGTCCAGGAAACCTTAGCGGGAGCTATTTGTAGAGCTGGGCAAGACAGCAAAAATGGGCAACGGGGATGACGTGGGAATTGTGGTGTATGGATTCATAGTTCATGGTGTATGGATTTATAGGCCTGCTTTGGGTTTCAGCGAAGACTTCAGTTGCTTGAAAGTTGGTTGTAGTAGTTAATCTAGTTCTCCAAAGTTAAACAAGGCGATCTTAAGCAATTTCCAATCAATGTTTCAAAAGCAAACAGAAGTAAATGGCAGCTTTGTGCTGTGAGCAGTTGTGATGTAGGCTCAAAAGGAAGCTGTTGAAGTGATGCCTTTCCAGATGTTTCTCCCGTGTCAAATATTAAAAAGATTTCATGTGCTATTTATAAAAAATAAGGATGCTATGATTTTTACAGCTATTTCTTGCTTAGAGTGATTTTTTTTTTTATCTTTAACATTATGATAATTGCTTCCACATTTTTGGTTTTTAAGATGTTGTCTGCTTGATAGTCCAGTTTTTAACTGGAAGCTTTATTAAACTGATATGCTTGCTTGGACCAGCTTCAGACCATATAACATGATGTTTCAGGCCACGGTTTTGGTAACTGCTGCTCTAAGAGATGGCATTCTAGTTGTTCATCAATATAACAAAAAAGTCTAGAATAAATACTCAGGCTATACTTACAGTGTTTCTCTTTCATTTATGTTTTATTTGTGTAGTAGTAGAATGCTGTGACAGCAACAAGGACATTCCAGGCTAAAGACTGAATTGCTTGTCTGAGAGCTGCTGAAATTGCATTTTAATACTTTTCAGTCACTTTAATTTTTTTTTTTAACATTAACTTTCTTTTTTTATTCAAATATTTTCAAGGACTTGAAATATTCGTTACCAGTTGGACTTGGACTTTCTGAAACCAAAATAACATCTCGTGGCTTTGACAGTGCCAAAGAGGGAGTTGTTGAGGCAGGACCATTTCCAAGTAAAGGTAAATGCTTTTTGGTATTTCTCAGTTTAAAATCTTTAGGCATATTTTTGCATGGTCAGGAACACAATGTTCTGTAGCTGCTTTGAGCAGTTTGGTGTAAATGTACACATTGAGATTTGCATTAGTGACAACCAGTTTATCACCTCTGGTAGCTGGGTTGTTAAAATACAGAATATATGCTACACTTGCAGTATCAGTCAAGGGACTAGAGGAAACTACTTAGTGTTAAATTGGTCTGCATTTACAAGAAGGGAGGTCCTTGAGCACCTTGAACTGGTATCAGGCTGAAGAATTTTACTATTAATTGTGTAGAAGTTTTCTTTAAATTTTGCAGGGTAGTATTCTGATTTGAAACATAACTGGAGAGCTATTTTTTCTTCACTTACCTAGAGCAAATTATTAGGTGGAATTCTTCTTTGTTGTATTAATGTATGCCTTAGAGAGTCTAAGCTAGTATCAAACAATGAGAAATACAAAGTGATAAGCCAATAATGTCAGTGCTTCCTATCTGTCAAAAAGCAATAGAATACCATAATACAGTATGTGCAAATGATATTTGATAAATTATGTAGCTTTGACAGTTTCTGAATTTGAAAGGTTGGAAATTATCTCAAATGCATAGCTGTGAAAATACGTCTCTTTGTAGTCATAGATTTAATTTACATTTTCCTTCATTTCCTGTTTGGTAAAATTCTTTGCTTAGGAAAACAGTGATTTATATGCTGTACATTACATATATTACAAAGTGAATATTATGTTTCTTTAGCTTTGAAATTAGCAAAATATCTAGCTAAAAACTGGGCAGATGGCAAACTGCTCACCATTTTTGCCTTTTTATATTGTATTAGCAGGATTACTGTTGCAGCTGTTAAGTGCATTAGCCTATAAGGGAAATGTGTATAAGATGTGTATAAGAAGCTACTCTAATACGTTTGAAATGCAAATGTTCTGTGAAAATTTTTGTATACAAATTATGAGCTTTGGACACTTTGGATGTCACAGTTTCCCTCCAAGGATATTTTCTTCAGATTTTTCCTGATGTTCTAATAAAATCAGACAGAGAGAAGTGATAAAACCTAGGACTTCCTATGAAAGTATGGACAAAACCTGAATGATTGCCCTATTTCTAAAAATTCTGTTTTATTGCCTCTACTAGGGCTTCATTTTTGAATGCAGAGTAGACAATACTGGAGGGGAAGGGCTTTTAGGATTTGGGGGATGTTGAATGATGAAGCATGCATAAGGCTGCATTAATACTCTGTCAAATGATAAGGATTTTTTAACTGCTTGTCTTGGCTCGCTTGCTGGAATGATTCAGTCTTGAGGCCTTTAGCAGGATCTTGCAGTCAAACTTCTACGCCTGGATGAATCCAATTGCAGCTCTTATGCAATGTATTGCTACAGGAGAACACAGCAAGTGAGCTGTCTTTGTCTCATTTTTCTGTGCACTTGGATCCAAATCATTGGATTTACTTAACCCCATGTTAGTAGTGCTCTGTAGTATGTTTAAAAGACAAAAGCTAATTGTTGGTCCAGTTACTTTAAGTGGTGTTTTGGTGTTCCTGATAATTAAATTTTGTTGAAACCACTAGTGTTCAGGTTTGATTTCGTTTCCCCTCGTTATTACACTGTTAGCCCTGAAGTATATTGGAATTTTTCAGCAAAAGCAATAAAAGTTCCCCCCCAATATGGGGGTCGCTCATCACTACAGAGAAAAAGCTAATTTGTTTGGTTGGTTTTTAAATCCTGAAAATTTCATAAGGATGCTACTTCAAATTTATCCGTTATGATAAAGTGGCAAAGCTCTGAAAAGCATAATCCTAGAGAACACACAGAGTGCTTGTCATTTAAAGTTAGTTGGGTTTTGTTTGGTTGAGTTTTTTTAAGAGAAAAAGCAAGTGATGTAAAATCTTTCTTTTGGGAATGAGCTTACATACTTCCACAGCTAATGACTCCTATGATCTTCAGGATAACTTATTGCTGCGTGTTTACACTGACTAAAGAGTCGATGTCACTGAAGTGTATCTGAAGCTGGCTGAGATTTCAGAGCTTACTTCACCTCTTAATGCTTTGAGTACCATTCAGTGACAGCGCAGAGTCAAATCTACCTGGACCTAAAAAAGGATGTTTCAGCTGTAGAAACTGTATATAACAATCGTACACAGAATTTTCTGTTTATGGTATGTACTTTACTGATGAAGCTGTCAGTTGTGCTTTGATTACTCTTACAGAAAAAAAAATCGTCATCATGATGTAGAGAAAAAGATTAAATCATGAAAACTTGGCGTAGTTCACATGGACAGCTGCACCTCTTAAAAAACATTTCCATCAGAAATTACAGCACCTTTTCTATGGGTACTTCTGTTGTTGCTGAAGCAAATGTTTCTTTGTTTTGAAAAAAACCCCCATGTCTGTGTAAAAGTGTGCGTTGATTTCTATGGGAAGATGATGGATTTTCATGGTTTAATGTCCCCTTTTCAGGTTCCTCAGCATCACCCAAATCATCTGTTATATCTCCTAGCAGTGCAGCAGCTAGCAGACTGGCTGGACAAGGTTGTGATTTAATTATTCCCACAGGTATCAAAGCACTGAGTGGATAACGCCCTCGTCTCTGCTGACAATGTACTAACCCCTCCACATCTCTAATGATTTGATTTACTATTAGTTGGAAATTCAACTTCTGGGGGTTTTTGATGGCTCTCATTTCTGACTTTTAACAGTTCACAAAGTAACCTCTGCTTTCCTCTCTGTCAGCTGCTTTTACTCTGTAAAATTAGAAATATAACTACCAAATATTAATAATAACAAACAGTTAAAACCCAACTAAAATAGGAGAGACCAAAATCTTTTATTTAGGTTAAAGCTGAAACTTTTGGATTTTTTTGCCAAAATGATCACATATTCCAATCAACTAGACTATGGAGGCAGCCATTAGGAATTCACAACACCCAAACTAGGCTTTGCCACTTGACTCATTTTGTGCCTCTGGGCAAATTACTTAACATCTTAGTCTGTTTCCTCCTGTATAAAAGGAGAAAACTTGCTCAGTTGCCTCATAAGGGTGTTGAGAGGGTTAGTTACTTTATGTTTGCACAGCATTTTGAAGATGTAAAGAACACAGCAGGATGCTAAAGGAGTATCTTGAGGCATCTGTATAGACTTTTTTCCAAAATCTTACTTACATAAATAACTTGGCAAGACTAAGGTGACTGTAAGTAGCAGTAGGGATTAGAGTTGGGAGTAGTCAGAATTGTACATGAAAATATAAAATGTTGCTTAAAAGTTACTATTTTTAGCAGTTTCTAGTATTTAGGACACTAGGAATTACTTTTGCAAAACTAAAACATAGAATTCACATGATATCTCATACTAGCTTGAAAATGCTGAGTAAGGGCAATTTATGTGTAGTGATTGGCCCTGGATATTTTAATATGTTACTTTAAATCTGCTCTTTGTTGATATTTCCATACTGGTGGTTTGTAGAATTAATTGTTCCTCATACAATGAGCTAATAAAATTGAAATAAGTAAGATATTGACTGAACGCAACTTCTGGAAAGGATGATGCTCACTGGAAAAGATTAAAAAAACCTGTACTTTGGGACAACAGTTTTTATATGCCAATAAATGTCATTTAATGGCCTGCAGGTTGTAAACAGACTTTTAGAATGGCTAAATCCAACAGGATGTTCAGCTGTTGGATTTTTAAAACATAGCTTAAGTAATAAATGTCTCAAAAACTGTTTTAAGGTTGGTTAGTAAAACATGCATTCAGTAAGCTTTGTGCAACCTATTACTACAAGAAATACTGGGATATAAAATATGTTTTATATCAGTTTTAAAATAAGTCTTTCTTTCTGGAAGTGATTTTGAGATCTGCTTATTCATCTTAAGTTCATACTGCTGCTCTGCTCTGCTTTTGCACAAATCTTACATACCTCCTATTAATCCTTTATAAAAAAAAAAACAAACAAAAACCCCAAATCCAAGGCCTTTGCTTTATCTGACACAGGGAGCAGGGCCCAGCAGAAGAGTGGGCCTGTTGTGTTAGCAGATGAAGTAAAGAATCCAGCAATGGAGAAACTGGAATTGGTGAGAAAGTGGAGCCTAAACACTTACAAGGTATGCAAGCTATGTATTTGTGTGTGTGTGTGTGTATGTATGTATTCTAGAAATGAGTTTGCTACTAGGTAGGACCAGAGCTGTATCAAAGTCATCTGTTGTTGTAGTGAGCATAAGCAAGAATGTGTAGGGAGGGTTTAGTTTTCTTCCAAGGGTAGAGTTCTTTGTTAGCCTTTTTAAATCCCTAGTTTTAAGTGGAAAATCTTTCATAGGTATTACTGATTTAGCAAGATAAAGGATGTGCTGTTTCTAATGTCCCCTTCATCATTCAGAATGTACAGATTTCGGCACTAAAGCTTGCAATTAAATCTTTTTGCCATTTTGGAGTTGATTGCTGATACAATAAAATTTTAGCTGAGATGAAAACTTGGTCAGGCCCATTTACAAGTTCTGTATATCTTAACTGATGTTCTGATGTTCTGTCTTGGCTGTTTGTTTTTTCTTAGTGTTGTAATTGTTGTTTAAATTCATATGTATTTTATATGCTGCTGCTTTGTGATCATTTGGGATTTGATGAAATTAAAACAATAACATAAGAATAATGAAAAGGTTCTTAAAGCACACCAGTTTACCAGAAGTGACTCTCATTAAAAAGCCATAAGATAAGGAGCAATTGTCAGGGAATATATTCCTGTCAAGAGTTTTAAACAAAGACAAATTTTGAAAGACAGCTTTTTGTTATGCCTGCAACTTAAATGACAGAGTTGTGGAGAGGTGGTTTGTGCATCAGTCAGATCTATATCAAACCATGAAGAAATGAAGAATCTGTGGAAAAGAAAGTCTGAATCCCTCCAGTGATCTTAAAGTCCGGATAAGGACTTTTTCCCCAGTGAGAATGGGAAGCAGAGATGGAGACATTCTACCCACTAATAAAGGTTTATGCCGTCTTTCTGTTAGAATCAGAAGTTTCCTTTTTTAATGTCTAATTAAGTGGCTTCTAGGTTTTCTGCTTTTCTTGTCATCTAAATTTCGTAGCAACTGCAGAAGTTGCAGGCCAGTGGTATCCTGGGGTACATTAGGAAGAGCACTGCCAACAGGTCAGGGGAGCTGATCCTGCCCCACTGGAGTACTGTGTCCAGTTCTGGGCTTCTCAGTACAAGGGAGATACGGAGCTCCTGGAGTGTGTCCCATGGAGAGCAACAAAGATGATTAAGGGAGTGGTGCATCCCTCTTACAAAGGAAAGGGAGCTGGGTCTGTTCAGCCTCAAGAAGAGACAACTGAGAGAGTGTCATCAGTGTCTATAAGTATCTGAAGAGAGGGTGTCAAGAGGATGGAGCCAGGCTCTTCTTGGTGGTGCCAAGCAATAGGACAAGAGGCAGTGGGCAAAAACTGATGTGCAGGAAGTTCCACCTGAACATGAGGAAGAACTTCTTTACTGTGCAGGTGACCGAACACTGGAACAGGTTGCCCAGAGAGGTTGTGGAGTCTCCCTCGCTGGGAATATTCAAGAGCTGTCTGGATGCAGTTCTGTGCCCTGTGCTCTACGGTGACCATGCTTGAGCAGGGAGGTTGGACCAGATGACTCGCTGTGGTTGGTCCCTTCCAACCTGACCCATTTTGTAATTCAGCTGCTCTGGAGTGTACTGTGGTCCAATTGGAATACGTGCTATTCAGCAGAAACCTTTCTTTAAAATTCTCTTGTCTGTTCAAGAATGTTGACTCTTGGGATTGAAGCTCTTATACTACAACTAAATGGGACAGGACTTGACCTTATTCTCTCTTTTTGGTACCTTGATTTAGAAAAAAAAAAACAAAACAAAAAATCTCCCAGTGTCTCTCTCAACTGCAAAATGATTCTAAACTCACTGACATGAACCAACAACCAGAGGAGTAGTGAAAAATGTTGGGAAAAGTGGTCTTGGATCCTTGTTCAGAGCAGTTTTTCTTCGGCTGTAGTCTTTGCAAAGTCTGGATTTTTAGATTTCTTTTGTGGCTTAAGCCTCCCTCTCCCTGAACTTCAGAATCCCACCATTTATGGCATAGCAAACAAAGACTAGCACTTTCAGAAAAGTAAATGAATGTTTTCTTGAAATCTATTCCCAAACATGCCCAAGGAGATATGTCAGTTGTGGTCTGTCTAGAATCTCATATTGACTTCTTGTGCGCTCTTTTTTGGAGGAATAGTATTGTTCAGAGACCTTATGAATTCATTTTGAGTTGAGGGAGTATTACGGAAATGGACCTGGAGATGCCATACACTTGAAAGCATAGTCTTCATAAGTAGACTATGTACAAAATGCATATTTAATATGGTTAAGGACAGTATTTAAGTTTATGGACATAGTGCTTTCCATCAGGAAGATCATGGGAAGAAGTCTCCTCCTTATCTCATAATAGCTAATTGTTCATAGGTTAGAAGATGAAGAAATAAAGGGCAGGAGTAAATGGTTAGGAGGAAGTCAGCACTGAGATTAATATCCCTGCTATTCAATGTACCAGACATTAATCTACAAGTGGAGTTAGTGGTGAAACTTGATGTTAGGAAGTTCTTTAGGAATTTTGTATGAGTAGTTCCTATGCCATGGTGTCTGTATCAGGAGCTGTGAAATCTAAATTATTGGATATGCTCAGAAGCCATTCCCATCTGTGAATGCCTTTGTCCCCGTCACTCTTCCCAGTTGTATGCTCCCTAGTAATCATGAGTTAGTGTCAAAAGAAATTGCCCTTCTTTCCGTAGTCTACTGACAAGATCTTTTTCTGTTCTTTTTTCTGCCCCACCCTTCCCCTTTGGATGATAAAGAGGTTTTCAGTTTAGCAACAAGATTTAGGCACAGGAAAGTCATGAGTCTTCTTGACTTTCAGCAATTCTAACAAAAAGCATATCTTTTTCTTTTTCATACAACTTCCTAAACTTTGAGGGGGGAAAAAAAAGCAAGCCTGTTTTACAAACCTCTCTTGTAGTGGGCTGTTAGTGGAACCTTTATTTCTGAGACATGCCCAGTAGTGTCTCTGTTCATTTTCAACATATGCAATTTAAAATATATTTCTCTTAAATGTATTTTGGTGGGGTTTTTTTTCTTTGAGTTGTTTTTCTTAAGCTTTGCATTGGGTGACTTCATTTTGAGTAGCATGGTCTTATTCATAACAGTTTTCTTTATAGATACTTTTAGAACAAAGCACAATGGAATTAATGTATGGAATTTTCTTTGTTTGCTAGTGAGACTATACAGCAACTTGTGTGTTCATACTAGTCTGCTTAGAGCTGGAGTAATTCAAAACAGATAGGGGCATCTTCTTTATCTTTCACTACATCTGAGTTTAACAAAGTATGCAGTGTATGTCTTTCCAATTACTGATTTTTCCTAATTTTTCACTGCTGGTGAAACACATTTTTAGGTGTTTTGCTGTAACTTCTGAAGCAAATACCCCTTGGTTGAAAATAATGTCTTCATTTGTAATTTATTCTTTCTTCCAGAAATGTTGCCTTCCATGATTCAGATTTTTCTCCTGCATTTCCATGGAGGTGTGCATGTGTGTGCCTCAGCTTTTTTGCAAAATAGCCAAAATTTGGCCATTGCTTCCATAGTTCCTAGTGAAAGGTTTATTTATGCTTTGAGCACACGTATTGCTAAAGCTGTATTTTGCAATTTCTGTTGGAGACTTTGGTGGTAAACGTGTATTCTATGTTACAATTTGTTATGCTCTCCCAAATTTCTGATGCTTGACAGACAAATATCACCTAGATTAGCTGTGCTTTTTCTTGTGAATTAGTTGAATCTAATTAAATAGCCCAAATAGTCTGTACCTTCTGACCTAAAGCTTATGAATCATGACTAGCTTGTTCTGCTTGATCATTCTGGTGTCTTTCCTGTGTTCATCTATTACATTTAGAAAGAACATAAAAGTTCTAGCAGGTTAAATGTGTGTTTCCTCTGGACATGAGACTGGAATAAACAAAAGTCCTTGAACTGGGAAACCTGGGAAATCCAGTGCTGGTAGTGTATTTGGGGAGTATAATAAAAGGTAGGCTTGGGCATTATTTCACAAAAAAAAAATAGCAACTTTGCACTTAGTTTAAGTCCTTTCAGAGTAGTTGTGGCCTTGTCTACTAAGTTTATTTCCTTGTAATTTTTGTTTCTGCCATAATTTTTAGTTTGTTTATATTGATTATCTCTTCACCTCTTGGGACCACAGATTAACTTTGAGTAACTTACTATAGCAGTAAATAATTCCTGCTTTTCATAGAGAAATTGTATGGCTTTGCTACACATCTGCTTTGCAAAAGGCTTCTCTGTGTCTCAGTCAAGGGAAACCCCAGTGTGCATCTTGGGAGGCTCGCTGCCAAGCTGGGCTTCAATCTCTGGCAGAGGTCACAGATAAGTGGAATGTGGTAGCAGCCTGATCTGTCACAGCCATACACAGGGTGAAAGTGTCTATGGCCTTATAAGAGCACATTTTCTGCTCACTGTGTTAATGAACTGCGAATTTCTAAGAATTTGACTTATGACGGAAAAGGAAGTCTTTCTGAGACAATCATCTCCATTTTATAGACTTGTAAATAAGAAGTGCATTTTAATACTTTTGTGTATTTCTTAGTAGGAGCTCCCAGTTTTCTAGTCAGCTTTCAAAAACGTGCTGAAAACCACCACCTTGTGACTTCCCCCCTAAAAAATACTCAAAAATAACATTTTTGGAAAGCACAGCATGGATGTTCTGGAATTGGATAATTGGTAGACAAAGCCCAAAAGATTACTAACTAGATATTTTTATGCAGAATAGTAATGCTCCTATTAACTGACTTCAATGCAGTAGGCTAAAATGCTTCTTTTAACTTAATGAGATTCACCAAACCTATAAAGAGATAAGTGTTTTTTTACTTGAGAAACAATTAGTTATGCTCTTGATTTGCTAACTTGAATATTCATCTTAGTAGGAGTTGAGACTTGTCCAACTGTTCTTGCTGAGTCCTGATAAACTTCTAAAGAGTGTGTTGTTTTTTCAGTTTGTTGTGCAAACTTATATTGGGAGGGGTGATTGTGAAAGAATTTGTGTGTAATTATACGTCCCTTGAAGCTGAAAATGGGTGTATGCTGTGTTGTCTTGAATATACTTGATTCTTTATAATTTAATATTTTCTCTGCAGTGTACACGTCAGATCATCTCTGAAAAACTGGGCCGTGGCTCAAGAACAGTAGATCTGGAACTAGAAGCTCAAATTGATATATTGAGAGATAACAAAAAAAAATATGAACATATCTTGAGACTGGCACAGACGCTGTCCACGCAGCTCTTCCAGATGGTACATACCCAAAGGCAACTTGGAGATGCATTTGCTGACCTGAGTTTGAAATCATTGGAACTTCATGTAAGACTTTTATAGTGTTAAAAAAATACAGTGGCAGAGATGAAGATAAGCCTAAATGACTTGTGCGGGGCATATAGTAGTTAGCAGCAACTTTTATAAACATTGTAGTTAATAACATATTACGTGCTCTGTGTGTCAAAAGCCTATGTAATTCACTTAAAACTATAGGAAATTATTGAAATTATTGTAGTTCTTTGTTTCTTAAACGTTTGCCTCTAGTTGATGGTTGGACTCAAGAACTGACAACCTTGCTTTGTAGAGAAGATGCATTTTACTATTAATTTTGCTTCTAATGAAATGTCATCAAAGTGTTCCACAGTATTACATAATTTCAATTACAGGATGTCTTTGGGGAATGTGCCTGGGAGTAAGTAGATTAGGGCACATTACTTCACTTGTGCACATTGAATGTGAGTAAATTATTTTTCTGTAGCATATTTAAGCATTTTGATTTCATCTCAAAGTCCTTTTTTAATCAGAATTTTCCTACTAATAGGACTAATCTGTATTCTTATGTTGTCTGGAGTTGCTGAGCAAGAGAGGCAATCTTTAGATATCTGGGCTGTTACGATTCCGTGGTTTAGAAGTTAATGTAACACTGGCACTTTCTGTTGCCAATAATAAAACTGTCTGCTGTAAAGAGAGAAAAGGTAGATGTTGCTTACAAAGTAGAGTAGCTGGCCTGCTTTTATATTGCTTATTCTGTACTTGGAAAGTTAAAGCAATTTGATCCTTTGGAAAACCAGTATTAAGTGGCTTATGATTCTCTAAAACATAGCTGCTGGAACAGCTCAAATTATCTTTGTGATTTTAAAAACATCTTTCTTTTCTTAATTGTCTTTTACCATTGAGTTTTAAGGGAGGAGGTGGAGTTCTTGATTGCACAGAGGAACCTTAAGTGATAGCTAGCTGAAAAACATTGAGACTCCTACATGGACATACAGGAATTTTTAATATTAATCTGACAGATGAAAATCTGTGAATGTAGAGCACTTCTAGCAGCTAAGAAATTAAATTATCTGCTAAAAGAAGCTTTTAATAATCAGTTTACTCTTGACACAAATACAGGCATGTGGTTTGTGGCAAAACTTCCTGATTGTTATGAAATATGTGCTGAAGCTGGATGTTTCTTCCAGAACTTGGATGAAATCTGGCGTCAAACTCGCTAAATGAATGTTGGGTTTTTTCCCATGATTAGCTTATAACTTCTAATGGGAATACTGATCTTCCAGGTTCTTTCAGCATCTTGTACTGGTCTTGGAATTTGTTTCCGTCATTCATCTCTTGTGTAGATTATTGAATGGCGCTGTTGATGAAAATCAAATAAAGGTTTCTGCTGCTGTAATAAAAGTTATCTAACCTGTGCCTCTTGGAGACTTGCCTGATGTTTGTCTCTTTCCTCTTTGTGTTTCCCTGTTTAATCTGTACTGTATTACCATCTGTAGCCTGGCCTACACTTCTTGGATATTTGGATAACGTTGTTGCCTCTAAAACTTGTACAAGGCTAAAAGTAAAATTTCCAAACAGTTAGTCTTTAATGTTTAACATGATAACAATACATAAATTTAAATAAAATAAAAAAAAAATTCTCAAGGTAATATTTCTTATTTTATTCATGATAACAAAATACGATTTTAATGTGGTATCTGCAGAGGTATTATTTAATGTGAATGTGTTGCTGTTTCTCTTTTGGATACAAAAATAACTCCTGGTTCCAGGCTCATGTGCCTCTACTTATATAGACATATGAGTTCCAATTTAATTGACCTGTGCATAGATTATGAAGTGAGTGTACACTCTTGATACAGAAAGGATTTGCTGTCTGTTTCATAAGAGGTATCTGCAGAGGTCATGGACAAAACTCAAAAGTCTGTGTGAAACTGTATGAGCCATTAGAAGGACAGTTTTGTTGGTTATGTTCCTTAGTACTGCAGGCCACTGCAGTCCCATGCTTCTTACCTCCCTCCTGTGAAGTGCTGGTGTTGCTCATTTGGGTCTGCAATGATCTGAGTGAGAGGACGAGCTGGAAAACCGATTGCAGTCTTGCCTGCAGGAGGGAAAAGAGATGGGACTAAGATGCTGAGAGGGGCAGTCATACAGCTGTTATTTCTGTCGGCATGCTCCTCTTTCTTCCCTGAGCTAGGGCTTGTGTTAGCTGCATAGCTGGCAATGTTAGAGCAAAACCAGCTGGAAAATATTTTGGGGGGTTTGTTTTGGTTTTGAGGTTTTGGTTTGGTTTTTTTTCAGCAAAATCTGTAGCTATTTAGCTGGCTGCTTTTGCTATCCAAGCAGCTGTGCAAAGCAAAGGTTATAGATCTTTAGTGGTGTTTACAGGGCTTATCTTACAAAAACTTGCTGTAAGTTCTCTACATTTTTCTTCTTCTTCAGTTGCTCAGTTCCACTGCACCTCCTTTTCTAGAGGATTCTTCCCTTACCATTGCCCATTACCCATACTGTCATGAACTTGTTAACATGAAATATCATTTGGCTTTGGTGTTCATTTTCTAGACAGATGAAAGGAAACTGGGAGAATACAGCACTTCTGAGTCAGTTGTTGGCACTGTGGAAGCTTAAAAAGACCCAAGTTCCAAATATGAACCTAGTGTGTTTTACAGTCATTACAACCAGAGATTGTACTCTTTTGTGAGAACTCCCATCTGTAGAATATGAAGATGCCATATGGATGACATAAATATAATAATTGGATTCATTTGGCATCCATGCATTAGGAAAATCTTTGCAGCCTTGGTCAGCTTACACTGCTGTTAACAAAGAGACATGAACAAACATGTATCTAGATGTGACTTAAGTGCCTTGGAAATAATTTTGCCCTTGTCCCTTTGAAATTTATGGCTGAGCTACATTAAAATTTTTATTTGCTATTCATTAGAATGCTCTACTCTTCAATTATTTACAGCCTATTAAACTGTGATAGATGTTGAGGTTTTTTGCAGTGCTCTTTTCCAGAATGTAAGAATAAAACTTAATAGCTAATTAATGCTGCGTGCCCTTGTGAAGTTAGTTACATTACTGCATTTAATGTAGGGGTGTCTCTGTTCGTATTAAAGCATTACCTAGACAACCACATGAGATGCCAGATTAAAACCCTGCTGAATGAGAATGTGAAGATTGCATTAGCACTTACTTTTAAGTAACATTCAAGACTTTAGAGTGCAGACAAGTCACATTATAGAACAGGATTTAACATCACACATAGTCACAAAATTGTAAATCATGTTTTACTGATGTTAGAGCAATTTCATAAAAACTGTGAACTGAATGTTGTATTGTAATCATATTGGTTTAATCATAATCATATCCAAACAGAAGTGAAAGAACTGCCACATCTGTGTTTGCATTTTTTTATATAGTTGCTGATGAATGTTATGATTTCAATTGATCTACAGCTTTGTTTTCTCTGCTCTTTGTTTATAGGAGGAGTTTGGCTACAATGCAGATACGCAGAAACTTCTAGCTAAAAATGGAGAAACACTTCTCGGGGCTATTAACTTTTTTATTGCCAGTGTGAATACATTGGTGAATAAAACAATTGAGGATACGTTATTGACTGTGAAACAGTATGAAAGTGCCAGGTAGCTATCTCCTGTGTCTAGCTCTTTTCAATACCAATTAATCTTCAGAAAGCAGGCTTTGTATCAGCTTAGTCCTTGTATTGGAGTAACTAACCTGTCAGATAAAAGCCTTATAATGCAGCTCTCATATAATTAGGATTTATGGTTAACTGTAACTGATTGCACGTATCTTCAAATGTTTTGTGAATGTCCTGTTGTAGACTTAATTTTACTTGTTAGCTGTAGAAGTAATTATAGCTATTTTTTCCCACGTGCTAGATTAAGGTGGCTTTTTAAGTAGCGTGACAGTGCAAGATTAACCCTTTTATCCAGCTACATTGCAACAGGTAAAATAATCTCTTTGACTGAAGAACATTTAGTCTTGTGCTTCTGTTGATGCACAATGCATACAATTAACACTTCACTTGTTATGCAGAAGTTTCAGGCTTGGTCAGGAAGGGGAAAATGAAACAGAAATTTCTTAGTGAATAACATTTAGCAGTAGATAATGGGTTTCCTGCCCTGGAGAAGGTTACTTTTGGATGTGGCATAATACTCTAAAGCCAGGTTCCTTTTTCCTGCCAGGGACTTGTGGTCCTTTCTGATGAGTGGTTCCATTCTGATTTTCTTTCACTTAATAGGATAAAGTGTGTTTCTTTTAATTCGACAAAGGATGGAGTTTATGCATATAATTTTTTGTGATTTTTTTTTTTTTAGGTCAGAACTTGCAAATCGTTTGATTTTTGAAGTTCTTTTCCCCCTTTTCTATTTGTTCTGTTCTAATGCTTATTTATAAGCAGAATTTTAAGTTATTGTTTTGATAATCAGATAAACTTTCAGGCAGAATTATTACGTGTATATAAGATATTGCTTTATTTTTGACACCAACATATTTAAAAAAAATTATTTCACACATTCTCCAGGTATCCCCTTGAAAATTTATACAAAATACATCTGCTACAATTGTTTTGGTCAGTCATTTTCAATATATAATTCTTAACTTCTGAAATACCTTCGCTACTTTCTGTTCATTAATCAAGTATTTTGTCATTTTAATAAGGCAAATAAATTACAAAGATTCTTCACTTACCTGGTTCATTTTGCAGTGTGAAAACAAGTCACATTTATTTCTGCACCTCTTCTGTCCTGTCCCCAGTTGCACTTTAGCATTCATCTGCTCCCCTCTTCTATCACCTCTCTGTTAGTTTGTTTCCTTTTTTGGAATTCAGCCATAAACTCTTTAAAAAAAGCCTGAATCAGACTGGCAATGAGAATCAGGAAAAGCCCTGTGAATATTACTCCTTTTGCCTCTGCAAATGTTGTATTTTATTTTGGAGCAGTTACACCAACTGAAAAATTGTTTTATAACCAGTTTTTAATCCTGATTTGTTTCCAAGAAAGCGTATTTAAAAAGCCAAAAATAGGGCAGTTTGTCCCATTAAAATTGGCTGATATGCTGGGTTCCATTATGTGAAAGCTACAAAGAAGTATGGAAGGAAGAGCGAAGCTTCAGGCAGGGCTGCACCGTCTTTTTGCAGCCTGTTTTTCCATAGGACAGACAAATCCTCACAGACCTATTTGTGGAAGAACTATAAAACTGTTCCAGTTAATACACATAGAGAAGCCTGGAGCATGCTGAAAATCCTTTAGGTCAGAATTTGCTATAAGTGAGCTGTTCCTCAAACATCTGCTTAAAGGGGATATTGTGCTCTTGGTGTGTCTTTTGCACTCAACACAAACTCTCCACTGAACTGATTCAACAGAGAAGAATGACCTGAAAAATATTTGCTCTCTTTATCTGGGCTAGTTGTTTGAGATGTCCCAGGAAAGGCTCTTACCACTGAAGCCCATACAAAATTTTGGGCTGAGAACATGTGGCTGAGACAGGAGCAGAAGAGGGAGGGTGGTTGTTGAGGCAGTCTTGTACAGTATACTTCAGGGTGGATTTGCTTGATAAATAGGAGGAGGAAGAAAAAACTTGCCTGGGTTTTTTATTTTTTCTGCCCTTAACTGTTTTGTTCATCTTCTGTTGTACTTGGCCCTGTACATGAGGTCAGTTTTGAGACACTGCCTTTAGATTTCTTTTTTCCCCCCTCCTCCTCTTTCTTCTCAGGATTGAATATGATGCTTATCGAACAGACCTGGAAGAGCTGAATCTTGGCCCTCGTGATGCAAACACTCTGCCAAAGATTGAACAATCACAACAACTGTTTCAAGTGCATAAGGAGAAATATGACAAAATGCGTAATGATGTATCTATCAAATTGAAATTTTTGGAAGAAAATAAGGTAAGCTACTACTTCTGATACTATGTTTAGGAGTTTTGTGCTGTAAGTTGCTGCTTTCTAGAAATATTTAAGCTGTTAGATCTTAAAATGTATATTAATTTAAAAGTAGAACAAGCAAAGAAAAGGTGAATTTTCTGAGTTCCTGCTGTATCACTGGAGGATACACTTTTAGAGCAGGCAGCCTTAGAAGACCCTAATCAAGCTGCTCCAGCTACAAATGACAAATATTATGGCAACAAGTGTCTTGTTGATACAGAGTCTCAAGTTTGGAAAAGCATTTCTTTTCCAATTTACCACATGTAATGGTTAAATGAGTCATAGAACTACTGATTTAACATTCAGAGTAATACTTACATTTGACAACACTATCATGGAAGTTATGCACAAAGAAAGTGAGAGAACTATGAAGAGGCTTCTTCAAAATTAGGCTTTCTTTAAGGTTTTGAACTGAGCAATACAAAATTTTGTAATTAATGTCCTTATAGTTTCTTAATTTTAAACAGGACTCTTGTTGATTTAAAGGAGATTTTTTTTTTTCCATAAGTGTTTATTTCAACCATACCATTTCACCTCTTCTCTCTTAATGATGGGATTCCTACCCTTCTTATTCTTCTATCAGGCAAAAATAGAACTGCCATGCAAAACACAATTTTAAACTGCTTTCTTTGATAAACAAGTCCTTTTAAATTAGTCTTTCAAGATCTGATTTTTGTTCATAGTCATGGTAAATGAAATGGTTATCATGTGACAATAATTCCTGTGTCTTCATAGGGAGGAAAATATGATTAAAACTTACATAGGAGATAGTAGGTTGTCAGTTTGTCCATGTCTCTCAGTGGATTAATGTTTTCAGTATGGATGGATTCATTTAATTTAAAAATTTGAACATAGGTAACAACTGCCTGTCAGAGAATACAGGACTGACCCCCGATGATAACACTAGCAAACCATGCTCCTTGCATGGAAGGAGGCAACTTCAAGGGAAAAATCATGGAATGAGCTAAACCAATTAAAGTGGATTATAATTCTTTTGAATATTTTATCACATATGCAGTTGCATCAGCTACTTAGAATAAAGATGGAAGTCAGGGAAGGAAGAGATAAGAGGAAAAAAGTGGAGAAAATCTACAAACTTTTTGGTTTCCAAAACAATATATGCTTAAAACATAGCTCCTGAGCACTGTTGCTTCATATAGGCATTTGCATTAGGACCCCCTGATCTGGAATCCCATAGGCATTAAGAGTTGGTAGACCAGATCATCAGGTGATTAAAATCTGTTGTTCTTGCTGAACTAGTAGCCCATTAACTTTAAAACTGAAAAAAATCCATATGGAAATTAATTTTCTTGAACAAGCTGAAGTCTAATCTAAGTGCTGATACTGTTGCTTAAATTAGAAATGCTCCTAAGAACTGAGTTTTAAAACTATGCTAGCTTGAAAACAGGTATGCTGAAGTTGTCTCTTCCCCATCTTTATTTTCATCTTTTAGTAAGTTGTTTGCTACTGTACTTCTGTTGAAATTGTTTGATCCTTTCAACTCACATCTGTAGAGGAATTCTGATGCTTAAGCTCAAATTGATTGAAAATAACACTTAGCTTGCTTCCTCATATTTTCCATCACCTATATAACAAACAGATCAATTTATGTTTATACAGATAGGAAAGCTTCAGAGTGAAATAATTTTATTTCCATCTTGTACAAAAAAACTCTTTATAATTTTTTTAAAACTGAATTAAATAGTTTAGGGAACACTAAAGAAGTTGTCTTCCTAGTGAGTCTTGAATTAGTACAAGCATCCTGTTAGCAGTCAGAGCCTACAAATTTTGTTTCTGAAAGAGATTGTTTTTTCCTTCCTGTCTTTTACACTAATACAGAGGGGACTCTCACATGCTTAAACCTTTCTATCAGTGGTTGACATTTGTCAGCTTTGACACTAGAGATGTAAAAATATTTACTAAAGACTGTATGCAGTTTTGTTCCCAAATAAAAAGTTACTTTCTTTATGATTAAAAATTGGCTTAAATATAATTATCTATTGAGAGCTTTACTGAGGTAACCATTACTTTGGTCTTTTCTATTTAATGTGTAGGATGACATTTTGTCATCATGGCAATAGTTTGAAATGAATAAAGGAAGTCCCTTACCCTGTAGTGTAGGAGTAGCAATAGGATGGCTTGTGCCTGCCTTGGAGAAGGGCATAAACTGGAGAAGCAGTGGAAATGATGTGTTGCTGTTTCGTTGGAGCCTCTGTACTGAGACGCAGAGCAATGGCCTTGGACATAAAAGCTCAGTCTGTGGTTTGCAAATCCTTTGCTTCCTACAGCTGAGAGCGCTGGCACAAAAGCACTGCCTTTTACACTTCAGCTGCCTTTCTGAAAAAAAAAAAAAAAAAGGTTTTAAGAAGGGAGCAGGAGCAGCAACAATTCTGTGCTGTCCACTGTTGGGGTGTGTTTCTGTTAAGTGCTTACACTCAATAAAGTATGTGTTCAACTTTTCAGAATGGCTGTAGGTGAACAGAACTTTGTGTTCTGAGCAGATACACTCAGTCTCCTCTCTTTATGAGAACCTGTTTTAAAGAGAATAGCTATGGGGAAAATGGGAGTATTTGATACTCCAGGAGGAGCAGAAAGAGAGCTCAGGAGTATCTTTGCAGAGTTGCCTTGCAACATGGGTTGGTAGAGCTGAGCTGGGTACCAGTGTGGCTGTATGATAACACTTCTTAATTAAGTGCAGAGATCAGATATAGAACAAATAAACCTGAAACAAATTTTTAGTTCAGGTTTGCCCTGTTATTGCTGTTTATGGCAGCATAAATCCATTGGTTCAGTCAGGAACAGTTCAGCTATCAGCAGTGTGTTCCTACTAAATGGTGCTGCAGAGAACCTATAAAGCCAGTTTAACTGGCTGGTGGGCTCCACTTCGTCTGTGTTGCTGCAAATGTCACCAAAGAACCCACAATCTCACTGGCCCTATCTAGCTTTTCCCTATATCAGGAAAAGGCATCACATGGTTGCAGTCTCTTTGTGACTGCTCTCCTGGGTTCGTATGTTAATATTTCAATTAAAAGCCCCCAAAGGTTCTGAGAACTGGATTACATTAAAGCTGGAATTGCAAGTTTCTGTGTGTAAAACCAAGATACACGAGATTTCTTTCACTTTTATTACAGCATTTGATCTTGAAGTTAGAACTCTTTTTTTTTTTAATGTTGCTACAAAGTTGTGTCGGTTTTATCCCCAGATGGCAAAGTTCTGTAGAAGCTTGTAGCATTCAAAATTGGGAGTTTACAAATATTTTTGTTTGGTTTTCTTTTAGTAAGGATGATGGCCTGTTCTTAGATTAGATTTTTATCACTGAAAAATTTCTGAAAAGGCATTGTCCTTTAGAGAAAGGGAAAACTGTTACTCTTGTATGCACTTGAGAAGTGTCAAATACTGTTTTGCATAGAGAAAGAAATTGAATGTGCTTCTCTGAATTGTACTTCAGGAGTTTGAGTCTTAACTGCTTTCTTCTACAAATGAAAGCAGTATGCAATCCATGGGAAACCCAGATAATGTAACTGTTTAGACCAAGTTAGGGGAAAGGATTATCATAGTTGTGAGGAGGTACAAACTGGTGGTTTTGGTCTTTGAGATGACTGAAACAGTCTGAATGAGGAGGATGTAAAGAAACATAAGAAACATGGATGTACTGTGCCATGGAAAATATGACATTTGATGGCAGGGGGGGAAGGGGACAATATTTAAAAAGAACTGAAGTGTTAATAGCATCCAGAAGAAATGTGAAAAGTCAAATCCAAGTCTCCTAAGGTCTCCTGTGGAGGACATGCCTGGTTTTTATGCTTATCCACAAAGTTCAGTTCTGATTTGAGACATAAGTTTGCCAAGTCTATTATGGAGTGCTTACTCTGCTTATAATTAGGAACGAGTAGGTATATGTAGTTAATTAACAAGGAACAATGATTTTAGAAGTTGTTCAACTGTAAAGCACAATAGCTTTTTGATAGGCATGCTAGTCATATATTGGAACCTGTATTTTAGCAGCACACTATTAACATTCTTTGATTGAAAGGCAAATCTTCAAACAGGCCTTTCCTGGAATAGGTGCTACAGCTTGGTGATCAAGAGTTGGCCTTGAGTGCTGTAATCTAACAGTTGCTTTAAGGCTTTTCTGCAAAAAAAGAGGTCCCTTCATCCTCTCTCCCCTTCCCCCCATTGCCTCCTTTGTTGTTTGTAAAAGTGTTTTTGCAGCTGTGTAGAGAATCACACTGGGGAACTGATCCAGGTAAAAGCAAATATGTTGTTGTCTGGTTAATTTTAATCTAGATCTGTTCCCTGATCCAACTGACTACATAACTGCATGAATGTTTTGCCAACAGAGAGCTAAGGTGAAATACAGTGTGAAAGTAGGAATCAGTGACTGGATATGGGAGTGGGTTGGATACTTTCCTAATCCCCAAGCTGGCATGAGACTCTTTCATGGGGAAAGTGGGTAAATTTGAACTTGGCTTTAAGTGAATACTTGCTGTCAAGTTCTTTGCTGTGATTGCAGGTGTTTTTGCAGTGAACATCAAGTGTTTTGAGGTGTTACAGCTTTTTTCTCTTTGCTGGCTGCTGCTTCATATCAGAGCTTCTTTGTACAGTGTCAGACAGTTAAAGTGGTCTTTTTCTAGAAACTTTATCTCAAAGTTACTTGAATGAAACTGTGGATAAGGAGATCTCACTATCACTTTTGCTATTCACTTAGCAATCGGCTTCTGAAAGAGGAGAGCAGAAGCTGTAGTACCTTGAACCTCTGCAACCAGTTTGATAACGATCACAAAACTTATACCACAATTATCTGGCTTGGGGATAGAACCTCGTACAGTGAGGTAGCTCTGGTAGTTCAAAAAATACCACCAAAACAAAACATATTTTTTCAGTTCAAATCATCTGCCTCTACACTGTCAGTTCCTGCCTCTGTGTATGTTTGTGTGTGTGCACACACATACTTGAGCCTAGGCCTGACTGAATTTATAAAATTATAGAAGACTTCAGGGCAGTTCACAGAAGCTTCATGTTAAAAGCTACCCTAACAAAGTACCAAACTAGGTCTCAGATTGAAGAACTTTGGCTGGGAGAGTAGGTTCATTACTCCTGTTTTATTTGAATTCCTATAAACAGTATGAGTAAAACTCTTGTAGCATTTTAATAATGTGCTATAACAGTGAATGTACTTCTGTGTAGAATTCCTAGCTTGGATTGCATGAAGTCTTGTATGTCAGTGATGAAAGAATCTGCTCAAGAAAAGCACTGTACTCTCTATCTAAACTTTTAAAAGCAACCCCTTTATGTTGTTGTGACACTTTCCACTTGTATTTTGTCTCAGGTTATGATGGGCACGGGGATTTCCTTTCTAACCATACACATCTCTCCTGTATTTCCTTGGAGAACCTCTTGATGGAATAAGCTGTCATTTTACACTGCCTGTTCTTTGACATGTATTTAGTTAAATTAGCCTGAATTATTACGAGAAACATAGGGAGAAAACGTAGGGATACCAGTTTTCAAATTGTCAGAGCAACTTAGACTAAAGTTTGGGCCAGCAAAGAGAAGTTATCACTTAAGCAGGATATCAAGGTCTGTACAGTTGTCAGTTTACAGTCAAAACTTAATTTGTGAAATGAATCTATTATTCAGTTTAAAAAAAATGATAGAAGTTTCAGCTTTGTGCTGAAATTTTTATATATCCTTGCATGGCTGCACACACAGACAGCCCTTTTTTCTCAAAGTATTTTTTAAAATATATTTATTACATTTCTGAGTAAATGTTACAGTCTTCTAGTGTCATAGCATGTCAAATATAATAGTGGGGGGTTTTTTAATTTGAGATCTTCTGTTAAATGAAGACTATACGGTATTTCTGTATCAGGTTGCATACACTTCAGAAAAGCATATTAGCCAAATAACCTGTTAAAACAGGCATGGCCTGTGGTTGGCCTGCCGACTGGTTGGCACAGGCCAAACCTGACCCAAGGACAGTTTTGATTCCCAGCATGACAGGAGTAGACTGTCCCTTGTGGATTGTGCTGAGACATGAGGCAGTGATCCAAAATTTGAGTAGAGAAAGCTTAATTTGCTACCTGCCACATCCTCCCATGGGGCTCAGTCAGCCACCTTGTTCCTCTGTTCTCTTCTATGTTGGCTAAATGCTGTTGGGCTCAACACCTTGTAGGCTGAAAACAGGCACAGGGCCACCACCGTGGGGATTTGGGCTCTGACACGAGAGTAAGGTTGTGCTGGGCTGAGAGTAAACTCGGGAACAAAAAGGACAGGGTTTGGCTACAGGAGAAACTGCACATGCCTTTTCAGCATACTACTGTGCATTCAGATTTCAGGTTTCCTGGTGTGCTAGGATGGAAATGTAACATTTGTTTAACTTTGACTTCATCAGTCAAGGCCTTATAGCTTGTCATCGTAGACGAGGCTGGAAGAGAAAAACAGTGGTACCCTCCAGCTGCCCTTGTGCTCTTTCTCCCCAGGTTTTGGTTGCTGCTTTGACCTGTGTATTTTGTTACTAATTTGCACAAATGTTATAGTCAAGCTGTTGATGAAGTGGTGTAAATAATCCTGTGTTACAGGAGGTGGAAAAGAAATATTGCTGGGAAAAAACATCAGTTTAATTTTATTTAGGTATACATGAGCTGGAAAACAGCAACTCTGCAAAAAGGGCAAACACATGAACTGTGTACTTAGATAAGGCCTTTTTCATGTACTGTTTCATGGAGGTCCATTTGGCCTGCAGGCAGGTATCTTAGAGGTTTGGCATCTAATTTCAAGGAATCAAGTACTTGATTTTTTATATTTGATAACATTATGCTGTTTAAGTGAATTGTGTTTGGTCTGTGCATGCTGAGTTGATATTGACTCTTAAGCATACTTTATGAAAACTGTAAATCGCTGTAATGCTAAAGAATTCTGTATTTGCATTTGGTATTTGTATTTTTAAACTTCTATTAAATAAACCTATATGAAGTCTGAGCATCTCAAGTACACCTGCTTTTTTATAACCAACCTGTGATGATGTTAACATCAGCTTCCTCCTCTTAATCTCTCTCTCTCTCTCTCCTTGCCTGCAGGTTAAGGTATTGCACAATCAGCTTGTTCTGTTCCACAATGCCATTGCGGCGTACTTTGCTGGGAATCAAAAGCAGCTTGAACAGACACTTAAACAGTTCCACATCAAATTGAAAACTCCTGGAGCAGATGCCCCATCCTGGCTTGAAGAACAGTAATCAGATCATAGAAGAGGACCCAATGTTAACCTAAAAATCTTCAAATCTGAGTATAATTAAGGGTTGGGGTTGAAGGACTGTTGTAGTGATTCTTGCATGGACAGCTTTAATTTTTTTCCCCTTTTATAATCTGCTAAAACTGAATTTGATAGGAAATGGGTGACTTTAAGGTAACCAAAAGTAATTTCTGTCATTTCAAATATAGAGCACTCCTTTTGTACGTAAAGGTTGGTGGTTATTTCTGTAACTGGGATGGGGGAGGGAAAAAGGGAGGGGAAAAAAACCTATTATAGATTTGCACTGACAAATGATACTTGTGATTTCTGGTCATTTTGATGGCTAGTCAAAGTATTTCCAAGTGGAGGTTTACATGATTTGTACCAACATCTGGTATTTTATAGATGACTATAGAAAACATCTTTAGTAATTTTCATATGACTTTTTAAAAAAGGAGGAAGTTAAAAGAATATTTTGCAAATGAATAATATAAGGCCTATATGCAATATCTGCGTATAAGGCAACAGTAGCAGATGGCTCATTGACTAGTGGAATTGCAGCAAATGCCTTTTTAAAAGACATATCTTTCCATCAAAGGGTTAAAAACACTAAAGCAAGAATCACTGTCAGTCTGAGGCTTCTGAGCACAAATTTTTGCTTTGCACCAAGTGGTTTGCTGAGTGAGGCCAACCATGCAATGTACTAATTTCATTTAAAATGTTTCTTTCTCTATGAAACAAATACCGTACTAGCCTTAAATCACAGGTATGTGCCTTTTTATAAGATAATATTTTCCACCAGTGTATATAATCCAAGAACCCTTTCAACGTAATAGTTTGTCAGTTCCCAAGAAGGGGAAGGAGACTGTGTAAATGCTGTGTCATTGTACACATAGAGCAAGTTAAAGCTTTAGTTAAACTTCCTGGACAGGTATGATTTTGAGAGGAAATCGGGCCAGTATGTTTTTTTCTGTTTAATTGAAAAGCATACTTCAGCAATGGGAGTAACATGGAGGTTATTTTTTAATTTCTCCATAATTTGTGTAGTCCTTAAATGTAAAATTATATGTCAATTTTATCATAGACATTTTAAATTCAATATATTGAATCCTCATTTGCACATGTTATGTTGCTTTCTGTTATGTTAAGTAAAATTAAATACTTCAAATATGTTATTTACAATGGTGTGGATTGTATGATTTATGTACTGTATGTTCAAACGCCTTTCAGCTGACATTCTTAAAGTTTTCAGTGCTTAACACAATTGTAATGTAACTGTAAATCAAACTTTTTAATCATTCCTCATTAAATTCTTGGCCTGACAGAGCCTTCTTTATGTTTTTGTTCTGTCAGAATCTCTTGTAATAGCTCTGTTATGTTCCCCAGAATGTATATCCTATGTAAATTTTGTACTCATATTAAAGGTGTTTGCAGTCAAACTTCCTGGACTTGTGATGGTTAAGAGTAGAACAGAGCTTCTGCAATGAAAGCTTAGTCCTGTTTAGGTGAGTTGCCATCCCTCCCCAAGAATTTCTCGTAAAGCAGTAGTAGGTGGTAACGCTGATGCTGTTTTATTTCCAGGTGATTTAATAGTGTGCAAGTTCAACTGGAAAGTAGACTTGTAGTGAAACAAATCTTTCAGTATATGTGGTTCTTGAAATTTTAAAGGAAATTTAATTTCATTTACAATTTTTATGAAGCCATTGACTTCCACTGTCTCTGAATCTGGGCACAGGTATGGTGGGTTGGTGTGAGAAAAGTCAGCTGTTGAGACTCTAGGAAATGCAATTGTAGCAGGGATGAAGAATGCAAGCCTACTGGCTACAGCTGAAGTATGAGCTTTCAGAACACTGTAGGAAAAGGATCCATGAGGAACACGTATCACTTTTTCTGTCTCAGATTCATGTGGCTCCTGCTGTGTCTCCTGGATAGTTGTTGCTCGGAAGGAACTGATCTTTCAGAAATGGTAAGAGTGAACTTGAATCTGCAACTGCCTTATGAAGGAACGACCCATGTGGCTCTGTGTAACTCTCAAACTTTTGCAATGGCTTAAAACTGCTAGAGTCTCTTCACCTGGACGAAAAGGTTGGACTAAAGAGATTACCTGTCTGTGTATTGTTTAAGACCGGGGGAAGGAAGAATTGCTTCCATTTTGCTCACCAAAGCAATTATTCCAATTGGTAGCCTGGGTGAGGAGGGTTCTCTGTTCGGCTGATTAATAGGTATTAACTGATAGTAGTCTGTTGTAGTACTTTTAACTTACTTTCTTTGTCCCCACTGAAATATATATGCTTATGAAATAATTCAAGCTCATATCTTATATTCAAAATTAGCTCTTTAGATCTAACCAAATTTAGAAACTTGTATCAAGAGATTGTAAAAGACACTTCCAGATTTTCTAATGGAAAGTAATTAGGGTTGTCAGGTTTTCTGATGCTTGCAAAAAAGCTTCACAAATATCTTAAGGTTATAATGCAGCTTTTATCTAGGTAGACATTTGTCAGGATGGGGGGGGGGTGTTGTTTGTAGAGGAGGCAGTATCCACCTAGTAGAGTCTTGTCCATGAAAGGTTTCCTCTCTGTTGATGCTTATAGTGTTGCATGAGGTTTCTCAGGATGAAGAATTCAGAGCAATTAGTAGCATTTTCAAATATGCTGTTGTAGCTGCTGTACCAGAGACCCAGGGAGCTGTTTTGATTCTCGGTGACCACACTGTAAGTTATATGTACTTCCAGCTTGTTTGAAACTTGTTGCTCCTGTTATTTTGTTTGTCTGAATTCTACCAGCAGCTTTTCTGCTCTAAAAATACTCTTTGGCTTAGTCCATGCTTTGCCAAGCTCCTTACAAAGAACCTTTCTGGTTTGAAGAGAGGTCTATACAAGCAGAGTACAGTAACACACCAGCATCATTAAAATAACAGCTTTTTTTCAATCTTCAGTCAACTGGTTTTCCCAGGAACCTTATCTCTTGACTGTCTGTCCTTCAAAAAATGATCAAAGCAATGTAAAAGGAAAGCTAAATGTTCCCCTCAACTCCGTTTGAACTGAATGGGGGGTATATGCACTTTTTATGCTCTGCTTATCTGCTCTTGTTCCTTGTTGTGGTGTTACAAGAAGTATAAGATATTGTAATTATTTAGCATTCCCCATCTGCAATTATCTTTAGGCTTGTTTCTTTTTAGTCTGGTTATCTTTTCCATGCTGCATGCTTGGTGTGAGGGTTGTACTAGTCACAGATTTTTTTGTATTAGTCATTAATCTCTTCATATTTTGTGATAGCCCCCTGCTTAACTTACCCTACTACTGACGACTAAGTTGTGTCAAATTGAAAGGGGTTTTTGTATGAGAAGATCCAGAGAGGAATTGACTGTTGCTTGGTTTATATTTCTCTCAGTTCTCCTTGTTACTTGGCCTTCCTAATAGCTCTTTGACATCTTTATGTTCTTTCAGGTTGGTCTGGTGTTAAAGCTAGGGATACATAGAAAGCACAGTTGTGTGTCTGACAGCAGTCTTGTTCACCTTTCTGCACCTATTTTCACCAAGGTCCTGTCTCTTCATTTCTAGGAGTCTTATGTAGAAACTAAATGGCCAGATAGACAGGGTTACAGGTTTACAAGTTTTTGTCATCATGGCAGTAGTTTGAAATGAATAAAGGAAGTACCTTACCCTGTAGTGTAGGAGTAGCAATAGGATGGCTTGTGCCTGCCTTGGAGAAGGGCATAAATTGGTGGAGAAGCAGTGGAAATGCTGTGTTGCTGTTTCGTTCTGAGACGCAGAGCAGCAGCGGATGAACCTTGCAGAGCAATGGCCTTGGACATAAAAGCTCAGTCTGTGGTTTGCAAATCCTTTGTTTCCTACAGCTGAGAGCGCTGGCACAAAAGCACTGCCTTTTACACTTCAGCTGCCTTTCTGAAAAAAAAAAAAAAAAGATTTTAAGAAGGGAGCAGGAGCAGCAACAATTCTGTGCTGTCCACTGTTGGGGGTGTGTTTCTGTTAAGTGCTTACACTCAATAAAGTATGTGTTCAACTTTTCAGAATGGCTGTAGGTGAACAGAACTTTGTGTTCTGAGCAGATACACTCAGTCTCCTCTCTTTATGAGAACCTGTTTTAAAGAGAATAGCTATGGGGAAAATGGGAGTATTTGATACTCCAGGAGGAGCAGAAAGAGAGCTCAGGAGTATCTTTGCAGAGTTGCCTTGCAACATGGGTTGGTAGAGCTGAGCTGGGTACCAGTGTGGCTGTATGATAACACTTCTTAATTAAGTGCAGAGATCAGATATAGAACAAATAAACCTGAAACAAATTTTTAGTTCAGGTTTGCCCTGTTATTGCTGTTTATGGCAGCATAAATCCATTGGTTCAGTCAGGAACAGTTCAGCTATCAGCAGTGTGTTCCTACTAAATGGTACGTAACAAATGGTGTCCTACTGTGCTAGTTAAATAATTATACATCTTGCTGCTTTTTAAATAATACTAAAGGCTTTAAATTCAAGCACTTGAGAGTTAGATAATGCTAAAAACTAGTGTTGCCTTTTTAGTGTTGATTTGCCTTTCCTACATGTGTGTATGCATCATGCTAGTTTTATGTGGTAATTAATTGCAGGGTTTTGTTTTGAGAGGTTAACTACAACAGTGCTTAATTTTGAAATGAAATAGAACTTGATTTTAACGTGACTGGAATGTCACTAGTAACTTCTTCTCCTGGCTTGGTCCTAACACTGTAGAATTGTGGGCTTGTAATGAAGATGATGACATCTTTTGTTCAGATGGTATAAACTGCTTTTTTTCCATTATATCTCTTCAGTCATTAAATTCATGTTCAGACTAAAGAATTAGAAGCTATTTGTGCTCTAAAGAAAAGTGGAGTTTACTAAAGAGAAGGGCTATTTTTCCTCTCAAAGAAAAAAAAGTAATCTTGAAAACTGTCTTGAGCATTTTGTTAACTAGAAATCTTAAAAATTTAACAATATGATTTTGGTTTTGTAGTATACCAACTCATCTAAATGCTATCTGTTCTAGGGAGGTGCATTTGTTGTTTATTATAGGTGGGGCTGCTTGATCTACCTATTATTAAAGTTGCCTAATACTTCCTACTCTAAAGACCTGTTTTCAGTTGTTTGTAACTCAGATTAATTTTAGCCATGTAGGCAAAATAATTGCCTGTTGAGTGTTAACATGTTTAGGGAAAAAATCAGCTAAAACCTTAATTTGCTAACACAGTGTTTTGGAAAAGTTCAGGGAGAACAAACCCACAGGGTGGGGAAAAGTGAAGAGTTTAACTTCACATCCGGACTGGCTACCAGGTCCTCTGCTGTCCTGTTCAGTTTTTGACTTTTTCAATACAATGCCATTATGCAAGTCTCTTGTTTGGCTTGCTCTTTCCGTCTTTTTGAGTGAACATTTGTACTCATGACTGGCAGCAATGAAAACAAGTCTCTTTGGCTCCAACACAGGCAGCTGCAGTCCAAGCGGCAAAGCCCTTCCTCGCCGATGACCTCAGGGGTGACCTGACACTCTCGAGGAATGTCCATGCTGGCTCAAAGCGAAGCGTGTCCTCTCCAGCTGCTGCTAAGCCTGCCAAGTGGAGATGTGTGGTGTGATGGGAATTGCCTTTTACTGCAGTTGAACTCTTTTCGCACAGTGAATTTTGAGCTTAAATGATCAGGTTCTGACATTGCGTTCCTTAAATTTTCCTTTTGTTCTAATATTATTTTTTTTTTAATTGAGTGACTCAGACAGGCTGTCTTGCCAGACCAGTAGGTCAGATCTGTGGCCACAGAACTGTAAGTCGGGATGGTGTAACCTTAGCAGCCATGGGCCTGGGCTCCAGGCCTGGGGCCACAGGAGGCTGTCTGGTCTCCCACTCTTCCTCTGGTTCCTGCCTCCCAAACCCTGAGAAGAGGCAGTAGTCCAGGTTAAGCACTACACACTGAAGCAAGACATGATTTTGTCCTCCTGCTCCTGCTTTCCCACCCCTGCTATGCCAAGGTGTTATTTTCTCTCTCATATGCTGAGCTCGGAAGCTCTGGTGGCTGACTGAGCAAGGCTGGAGGTGAGGGGTTTTTTTCTTTCTTTCTCTGTTCTTTGTCAGAACAGGAAAAGTTTCTGTTTCCACCTTGGAATTTGCCTCCTGTAAAAAGTAGTGATGGCGTGTGTTTTTATTGACTTGAGTGAAGTTCTTCACCTTTCCTCCTTTTGGGAAGACGGTTTTATTTTTGAAATAGGATTCAACCTCTTGATAAAATATTTTAGAACAATGTATTTGTTTGCTGTCTCATCAGTGGATGGTATTTTGGCTTCCAGGTATCCACAACTCATGTGCGCTGTTGCCTGAAGCGCCGTAACTCCGGGCTATGATCCCATCTTAAATTCATCTGAAGTTCTCTCACACCGCCCGCTTTGGAGACTTCAGGGGCCGAGCCGGCGCGCCCGTCTTGTCTGCCTGTTTCCCCGGGGCTGGCTGGGCTGAGCGGGCGGGGAGCGCCCAGGTGAGGGATGCGGGATGGGACCGGGGATGCGCTTCCTTGGGAGCGAGGGCAGAAGGCGAAAGGCTTCAGCCGGAGAGGGCAGCCCGTTCCCCCAGCCGAGCGCGCTGCCGGTAGCACCGCTGTCCTGTTTCTATAGCGATAGTTGCTGTGATTGCGGTGACAGCGTGCGGGAAATGATGGATGGATGTGTGAATGGATCAGCTCAGCAGGAGCTGGCTTAGACCGAGTCCCGCCGCAGACGCCGCTGCGCATCTCCGAACGCGGTCGCGGCGGCGCCGGCTCTGGGGAGCGGGTCGCTCTCCTCCCGCACGGGCGTTTCGGTGGCACCGGCCGGGCACAGAGGGACACGGTGCCTCCCCGTCCCGCCACCGGGGCGCTCCCGCAGCCCTCACCGTCACCTGCCGCGGCCCCGCCCGGCCGCGCCTGCGCTGCCCCGCCCCGCGCGCCCGCGGCGCGGCGGGCCAGGCGCGATGGGAGGAGGCGGCGGCGGCACCGGAGCGGCTGCGCCGCGGGTGAGCGCGGAGGTGAGCGAGGGGGTGAGCGCGGAGGTGAGCGAGGGGGTGAGCGCGGAGGTGAGCGAGGGGGTGAGCGAGGGGGTGAGCGCGGAGCGGGCTCGGTGCAGGGCTCCCCGGGCCGGGGGGGGGCTCCGCGCTGCTGGGGGGGGCGCGGCCGGGGAGGACAGAGGGGTCGCCGCCCGCGTACGTGGGTCCTTCTCCGTCTTCCCGAGGCGGCGGAGGGGTGAGCGTTCTCTGGGGAACGGGCTCCTCTTCCCGCAGGGTCCGACCTCCCGCTGTCCAGGGCTGAGAGCCGCCGCCGCCGCTCCTTCCGCACGGCGTGGCGGGGGCTGCCGCGGGGACCCCCGGCTCTGTGTGGCGGGGCGAGCGCGTCCCTCAGGGGCGGGTGTCGGGAGCTCCGGCCGGGCCGGGCGGGGAGCGCTCCCTGCGGGCGGGGCGCCTCAGGACGCCGGGTCCGACGGGAGCCCGAGGGGAGCGGGGCGCGGTGCTGCCCCGCATCCAGCCGAGCTGCCCGCGCCCTCCGCGCTGCCCCGTGGCCTGTGGCGTCGGTGGAAGGGAATTGCGGAGTAAGGATCTCTCTCGGGGCGCCTCGGGTGGTCCCGGAGGCAGGGACCTCACAGCGGGGCCAGGCACCTGCTCCAGGACGGAAAACAAGACGCTGAGGCTGAGGGCTGCTCCACTGGAAGTCCCTTCCCTGCAGCTGGGACCCCAAGCCAAAACCAGCTGGAATCGAGCCCCCCGGCCCGCTGCCCGTGCCCGTCCTGCTGGCGCGGGGACCCGCTCGGGGGTTCTTTGCCCATCCCGGCCGGCTGGCCGGGTCGTGGTTCCCTACCAGGGGTTTTGTTGGATGCATGAAGGGATGTAGTTTGAAGTTGCTGTGATAGCACAGGCTGTGTCTTCTTTGTAACCTGCGGGTTTTGGCAGGATCAGGGGCTGGTTATCGGTGTCTGCAGTTCCTCTCTTTGCAGTCAGCAACTAGTTGCTCCCTTTGCCCCTTTGTACAGCAGTTGTTGAGACACAGACATCCAAATACTGTGGTTGGGCTTTGGTGTCAAAACCAGCATTCTCGTGAGAACTTGGAGGGCGCCTGACACAGAAACGTGGGCAGGAGAGAACTTAAGGTGTGAGTTAAAGGGAGTAATATCTTGCAGTATGAATTATGAAATGCCCTTCAGTGCATCGGGCATTTCACCTGTTGATTTGTGTATGCAAACACAGTGTGCGTCCGTCTGGGTGGCAACTGCCTTTTTTGCAAGAAACAAATTACTGTAGAGTGTTTCTCTTCCTACCTGGGGAGAAAGTTGTCCCCACCCTCTAAATTTTAAATTACATTTCCAAGTTAGATTAGGTTGGCTAAAACAATGAATGAGACAAAGAAATAAAATTTTTCTTTTATGCCAAATATGGACGCAATTAAAATGTGCAGTAAAGGCGTTACTTTAGAGCTCTTGTACTTCTTGGACTGTTTTGGGTAACAAACATGCAATAATGAAGTGTAATTGAGACATCTTAAACGTTTGTTCTTTACTCCCTTTTTTTTTCCCCTTTAATCCTTTGAAAAGTGCAGAGAGGCTCCTTAGGAGTTAAAATTTTACTTGGCTTCTATTACGCATCCCAGTCCCAGCGTGTCTTAGTAGTTCACAGTTGGAAAGGCTGCGTTGTTCCCCACCTCCTCTTGCTGTACTTCCTGCTCAGAGGCACCTGCTGATACCAACAAGCAGCCCAGTGCCTGTCCTGGCTGCCAGCTTCTCTCCTCTCCCACCCACAGTAATGGTGGGAGCAGTGGGAACATCTTTGAGCCACTCCTCCAAGAGGCAGCACGAGAAGGGAATTCTGACCAGTCTCCTGGTACCTGGTAACTCGAGACTGCCATCCTCTTACAAGCAGGTGACCTCTGTCACCTGAATCGTGCTTATCTGTCAGAAAACAAAGCTGAATGCCAGCCTTTATGCTGTGCCTCTCCTTTCATGCCTTCCTTCCAAATGCTGATTCTTCCCCTTTCCTGGTTCTGGCTGACTGTTACCTCATCTAAAGCAGTACAGGGCTTGAAAACAGTTGGCTTGAAAACAGTTTTTCCTGTTCTATATATCTGTCTTTTCATCTAGGTTGAGATGTTTTCTTCCCTGTGCCTTCTCCACTCCTTTCACTAGGAGTGTCCCTTGTCTAACTCAGAAGCACTCAGGTCTGAGATCAGTCATTTTCCACTCCTGTGTGTTAGTGCTGGGACTCTGATGATTCATTGCCTACAACTTTGTTCCATTAGGATTTGATCCTGTTTTTCCTAAAGCATCCAGATTTATTGAAAGTTTCAAAATGAGGTTCATGCACATTGCCAGGGGCATGGTTGGTCAGTCTGTCTCTCCCTCTCTTTTTTCTTTTTTTTTTTTTTTTTTAATCTGTGGGAACCCAAGTTAGAAAATAATAATAATGTTGAATACTGCTTTGTGATGGTGGAAAACTAGCTAATACATTTTTAATTTTTAAATAAGTAGTAGGGAGGAAAAGTTTTTTTCCTAGTGGAGTATTTCTTTAAATTAATGCAACACTTAATTGCTTTGAGTGGTTAATCTCTTTCCACCACCTTGCACCTGCTTTTTTATGCCTCTCTGCTTCTATGATCATGAACTTGGGAGGAGAGGCATGAACATACAGAGCCCTGTAATAGCAGCTGGGTATTAATGCTGACTTAAATTTGAAACACTCTATCCTGATCCACTTTCTTTGTAGCTTTTTTCCTTTTTACCATGCCATTAAAATATTTTCCATCATTTCTGTGATTTAAACATCATACAGGTTTTGATATACGTTTTCTCTTCTTGTGAATACCTGTATAATGTAAGGTATAAGATTAGAAAGTCTGAAGCAGGAGAGAGGAGTTCATTGCTACCTGTGCAAGCTTTTGAGAAGAAAAGGTACAGTGGATCATTTTGTGCTTGTTTCCATTGGCTTCAGTGAAGCTGTGAGTGGCTGAGCCCTTGCAGACCAAGAGAGAATTTGCCCTAAGGCTTATTCCTGTGACTTGGGTCTGTTTGTTCCTCTACGGTGATGGATCTCTGGCAAAAATAGCAAAGTTTTTTCATCACTATTATACAATGTCAAATTGATCTGGGTTGCTATTAGCTCCATGTGAACCCTGCTGAAGAGGCATACCACTAAATAGGTGCCAAATTTCTGATTTGATGTTGTTCTTGTGCCAGTGCATTACTTCAGCTTTTTCTGTTGAGTTTTCCTGTGACTGATTTTTGCTCAGGGGCTCTATGTCTTCTGTCTAAATTTGTATTGTGTGGCACTTTGATTTTTTTTTTCTTTTTTTTTTCTTCTGGTCAATTCCCATTTTTTTTTGAGATAGCTTCCAAATTTCCGTAAAATCATGGGATTCCTCTTTGGTCTGTACTTGAAAACACTTGTTTTCTCTGAGACTTATGAATTAAATCTGTTTCAATAGATTTGGCTTATCAAAATTGTAGGTTTTGTGGACATCATACTCTTACTTGAGGGTTTGCTGTCAATAACAGCATCTTCATTTAGAAGGTGACAATGTAGGAGAAAATACTAAAAGCTATTGTGATTCCTGTTAAGTTGTTTCATGAGATAAGCTAGACGTAAAAATTTTCCTAAATATTTAAATCTTTGCATATGTACAATGCTCAGGATGTGTAGGATCCTATTCCTGTCAGCTCCTCTGTCCTTTCTGTTACTGAACTAGCTCTTTTAACTTAGATACTGAAGTAAATTATAAGGGGCAGCTTAATCAAACCGTGGTCTTTCTTCTCTGAGTGTGTTTTGGGAGGTAGTATAACCAGACCAGCAATACTATAAATTCATCTCAGTGAACATACAGAGTTTAGGGACTGCACACTATTTTTCCCTTATTGGCAATTGTGTGAAAAAGGCAAAAAAAGTAGTACATTAAGTTACATTGTTAAATCTTTGACATAGTTTGTTATTTTAATGCAATTTGGATTTGAGCCGTGAATTCAAAGGATTCAAACAGGGTCTCTTTGATCCAGTTAATCCAGTACCATAGTTAATATTTATATCTTCTGTGTGTGGTCACCTTTAAAAATGTATCTGAAATCAGGAGTAGAATAATATTGGTTTGTTTTAGTAATTTGCCATAAATATATTTTCTTACAAAATTGCACTGAACTGAGATTAATAGGTAGTTTCAATATATACTGTGCGTGATTTAAGAGATGTTCTTATTTTTATATATGTTCTTGAAATCTAGGCACCTAAAGCTATTTAAAATCTTAGTGTGGATAAATATTATACAACTCCCCTGTGAAAGACTTTTGAGTCCCTAAATTTCCCTTCTGGATTAAAAGCTTGATAGCTGTTGTACCTTAATTTTGGTGTCTTTTCAGTGCAAGGGACAATATCCAGTCTCTCTGATCTGAGTCTCCCTATTGTCCTTTGTTGTAGGTTGCGAAGATGATACAGTCCCCTCTTGTGTTGCTGCTACTGGCAGACTAGGGTTTAAGAGGGAGTGTTACCAGTGGCTGCTGCACTCACTGTTCAATGTTTCAAACCCATCCAAGGAAGTAACACTCTCCTCTTTGGAGAGGCCATAAAATGCATGTTATGAATTGTCTCTCCTTGGTCAATGATAAAGAAAATGGGGCTATTCCAGTTGCAACAGGATTAATGAGCGAGGGTACGACGACAGCATCTCAACTTTCTCAGCCTGCAGCATCACCGCCCCCTCCACCATGTCCCCTCACAGGGGCTCCCCCAGCCCCTCCACTTCCCCCGGCAATGCTGCCTCCACCACCACCCCCTCCTCCACTGCCTGGGCCCAACTTACCCCTGCCTCCACAGCTGATAAATGGGCATGACAACCATGGCAAAAAAAAACGAATGCGGAGCTTTTTCTGGAAAACTATCCCTGAAGAACAAGTCCGTGGTAAAAACAACATCTGGACAATTGCTGCAAGACCACAGTATCAGATTGATACAAAGACAATTGAGGAACTTTTTGGGCAGCAGGAAGAAACCAAGCCCCAGGACTCCCGAAGTCGATCTTCAAAGTCTTCATTTAAAGAGACTAAAGAGGAGGTAAGAATTGAAGTATAACCTCTTTTTTACATAATGCTGTGGGAGTTATGTGAATTCTGCCTCGCCTTTGTCTCTTTCTCTGTCAAGTTTCATCCTTACGGCAAATTTGTCTTGATTTGAAGGAAAGGGGAGCGATGGGAAGGATAAACTCTTTGTTCTTAGTGGCACATATTTGTTTTTCAAAGAGCTAACAGTGTTTTATTATTTTAACTTGGTAAGTGCTGTGATTTGATCACCTGTTAAAATAAATATGAATAAGTGGAGGGAGCTGAAGGCATCTGTATTTACTCTTGTTGGATAGCCCTTGAGTTTCCAGTGTGGAACATAGGTGTGTTGTTGCCTTTCTCTTCAGGTCTTTCCCTATGTCTGTGGTACAGATGAGATGTTGTACATGCAAACATGCACCATGCAGGAGAGAAGAGGGTCCTGTTGCAAGGGTTAATGCTGTATATGCCCTTGGTGTCCTAGAGACATCAGGAAGGGAAGCACCAGAATGACAGCAAGGATATAAAACATAATATAGTGATTAAGGGTATTTGTTATTTAATTGAGGTAAAGTTTCACCTTTCTTAAACATGGCTTTCCTGCTCATGAAAACCTTATTTCATCTACCATGCTTTTTCTGGGCATTAAAATAACCTTCTAACAAGATCTGAAGATTGTCACTGGTTTCTCTTCTGGTGGTGAGGTGCTACATACCAAGTACTCTCAGGTTCAGCCACTCTCTGTGAACTGATAAGTAGCTTTTCTAGTTCTTAAATCCTCATTTATAGACAGCCTCTTTGTGAAGCCTGAATTGAATTGTCTCAACTGATCTTTCTGTGAAGTAATTGGAGGGCTGAAATGCAGACTTAATCACTGGTGTGTGTCTACATACATGTTAGCTTGTAAAAAAAATACAGAGGGCATGGGGTTGAGACATGTAACAATGCATCAATTTTTAGTGAGAAAATAGGGACTAAAAGTTGCTGGTATCTTGCAAGATTCGTGAGATGTCAAAATAAGATCAGCAGGGACAAGATGAGAAACCAGTATACTGATAGCTTGCATGTTGTACATAGACTAAAATGAAAGGTTTTGAAAGGCATGTGTATTGCAGGCTCTGAAGCCCTGACATCGGGAAGTAGTAATTGGAGCCATCATCAGAGGTAGTCATTACCTCTGTGCTGTGTTCAGGCTATGTTCATCTTCGAATCAGGAGTGTAGTGAGTGGACTTCCTGTGCTGTTTACAGATGCTGTGTTTTCCTTAGAAGCTTCCCCTTTCAGAACTGCTGTGTAGTGAAGATCTAGTTCTGGTAAAAATTACAGTAAGTTTCATAAAACAGAATGTGGCTCATAGTGGTACAGTAGCTGGCACAGAGAAAAACCCCAGTGTGCTCCAGAACTCATGCAGCATTAGAGATGAAAATTAGAGGCCTGCAAAATAAGGGATTCACCAAGATACAGTGCCTTGGAAACAAAAACCTGCCTTGCTGCAAGTTAATTGTTTTTGTGCATCTGTCTGGAGCTGATATGGTGGTCCAGTGCATCTGCACTGCTTGATGCCTGTGCACACTGGTTTGGGGCTCCCTGAGTGACTTTTTGCGTGGCAGGTGGTGAGGCAACAGCACTTGCCTCTGAGTGATGCCACTTAAGTGACAAAATGTTCAACACCGTTGCTAAGCTTTGTCAAGCATGCTGCAGCAGTGTGTCAGACAGTGATGAGCAATTTCTTATGTGTTAATGGACTTTGCAGTCCTATCTGCTTAGCAAAGAGGGAAGGAGATAATCCCGAGGAGCTATGTGTTATTGGAAGTGCGGAAGTACAGATGCGCAACAGCTCACCTGCTTAACGTGACTACAGACAGGCATTGTTCAGCAGGAGTCTGGAGGTCTGAGGCATGGGAAATGTTTGTGATGCCCATCATCCGTGCTGTCAGGTGCTGCTCACTTACTTTAGTGCAGAATGATTATCCTCAGCTCACTGTAGTAAAACCTACACAGGCTGAAAGGAGTTGGAGGCAGGCTGAGGTACACGGTGTCTGTGTGACCTTGTGGAGAGCGTGTTAGCGTGGGGCTGAGGGAGCTGTAGTTCTCTTTGTGGCTGTGTTACTGGCTGACAGGGAAAGATGGACAAAATGTTTTTTTGTTTTGTTACCTCTGTTCTTAGTTGATTTTAGAAAGTGCTTTATGGTATAGCAGTGAAAATATTCTTTGGGGTTTAAATAGTGGAATTAGCCCAGTTGGCATAGTATGTCAGCAATGAATTTTCAAGATTACTTCAATTGCTTGAACTCTACTATCACTTAGATCCCAATCTGAAAAAAGCAGCACATGTCCAAAGTGCTCTACAGAAGTGCGTGGCTGGAGAGTGCTCTGTTGTTGCAGTGGGGTTCCCCTCCGTGCAGTGGTGTTGCTTCAGTGAAAGTGGTAAAAGGTGACTCTTCAGCCAGTGTTGAGGAGAGACTGTGGAGGAGACTGGGGGGTTCATACCTTTTCCAGAGATAGCTGTTGGTTATAAAGTTATGAGCAGTTTTGGGAGAAGTCCTACACGGGTGGGAGCTTACAACACTACGTGTCCTTTTAATTCCTCACTCGCTGGTGATTTATACAGGGAATTTAGCTGTAACATTGTCATTATAACAGAAGTCCCTTTTGAGGTTTGAGTCAAAACTCCTACAGCAAATGCTTTCCTTTTTGTAAACAATCCCTCACCAAACCCTTAGGAGATTAATTAACATGTTTCCTTGACTAAAGGCTTAATTTGCCCTATGGTTCCATGTAATTTGAGCCTCTGAAAAATAGGGGGGTGTAGAGGTAAAGTTTACACGCCAATTTACTTTCACCGTCCTTCTGTGGTGTCACAGTATGGCACAAACTACACTCACCCAGGCTTACAGCAAGCCTGGCAGCAGAGTGGGCAGAACAGCTTGTCAACCAGAGGAGCTGGTCTTGCTTTGTCCTTCGAACTGTCCCTCTGCTCCTGTCCCTTACCTCACCCCATATGTCTGCTGGCTCTGGATAGATACTGGAAAATATAATACAGATACTGGATCCTCTGTAAACATATTTAAGTAAGTAGCTCAGCAGAATGCCGTGAGGTTCTTCGTTTGTTTTCTGCTCTTTTAGTGAGTTTTGATGACTTGTGAAAGGATGCAGTGAATACCAGCACCTGTACAATGGAGAGAGGAAGAAAGAGAAGGAAGATGGAAGGAGTGAACAGGATGTCTCTTGTCCCCTCTCCTAAACATGCCTTCTCTCTGTTTTCTCTGTGCTGGCTCTGATGCACATTCCACCTTCTTGAAAGCTGATTCAACCAGTTAATCCAGCAAAGAACTAACAACAAGAACCAAATGAGATGAGTACCAGTGCCTGCCTGAGGGAAAGAGCAGGTTAGGAACGTGACAAGGGAGAATGACATGGAGTGGGACAGCCCTTTAGTAAGCTGCCAGGTTCACTCTGCTGCACTGTGGAAGTAGACCTTTCCTCAACTATTCCAGGCAGTGCAGAGAATAGAGGCCAAAATATTAAACTCGACAGTGATTTAGTGCATTGTAAAGTGAAGTGGAAGTTGAAACAGGAAGTTGTTTATATTCTTTCTAACCTTCAGCACCAAGCCTGAGCCACCAGGATATTCCATACTTGTTCTGATTTGTAAACTGTATCCCACCATGTGAAAACCCATTGTTCTTATGCAAAGAATACATACAATGTTTTGCTTTCACTAATCTGTCATAAATCCTCTTTGTCATGTTCATGTTCCTGTTCCTCATTGATGATTTCATGGCAAGAAACTCCTGTTGCATTTCTGCAGTCACTACAAAGCCAGTTTTGATGAGAGGCTTTTTGTGTCTCCCAGAACACTCCTCTGAATCTGTCGTGTTGATTGCAAATTTGTGTCAGGGTTCAGGAGCTGATATCATCTTACCATCATCACAGCTCCACCATGGTACTCAAGCTAATTTTCCCCTTCTGTTAATACATCGAAACAGTGAACATTTCAGTGGTGGATTAACATTTGTTGAACTGAGGCTCTGTTACCTGTGCCTGCTGCAGATTTTGGAAACATGCTGGGTTGAATACTATGGCGATGAAAAGCAGATTCATGAGTGAATTGGTGTCCATGAATTGGTGTCCTTGCTTTAAAGATTGCACTGTTTATGAAGCAGAAGTGGCAAGTGTGGGAGCCTGTGATGCTTTGCATTGAATGGCAAAGTGCAGGTGTTGACATGATGGAAAGTGTCTGAGGGAATTGTAGTATTTCCAGTTTCAGAGAGTTGAATAAGATGAGAATGGAGAAAGCTCTCCTGAATTTATCTAAAGTAAATCATAAAATCCATATGAGAGTTTTCTTTGATATGAAGAATCCCAGTGAGAATAGGAATGTCTGTTCTCAATTTTCAGTTCCAGTCCAGTGTAACTCTTTGAGTCAGTAAGTCCAAGGGTATTACTGGTAGATGGCACTTTAAAATCTCTTTAGATGGCAAGCAGAGATCTGGAGCATGCTGTGCCAGCTCTAGTGTTGAAGGCCTTTATGAACAGAAGATAGGAGCAGACTGAGCAGAATTTAGAAAAAGCTGCAGTAATGTTTGAAGGGTGAAAAGCAACAGCAGACGGCTTTCTGCAAGGGTGAAATCAAATGAAATCTCAGGGGAGAAGAGTAGACATTGCAAACAGATGTTGAGACTAAGATTATGAATCTAATATGCAACTGAATGTGAGATGGATGATACCGTATTTGTGTGCAAGGAGTAGAGTATTTATGGAATATTTGCCAGGTTCCCCTATTCTCCTCCTCACACTCCCATCTGGAGACTCCTTGAAGGAGTTATGACAGCTTTTTCAAACACTTTTGATAAGCTCAAAGTAGACACCAAGCCAAGAATGACCAAAACCTGGGATGTGTTTTGATTGTGTGCTTAAACAAGAAATCAGGGGAAAAAATTGTGTACATGCATATACAAAGCAAGACCTGTGTATAAAATCCTGGTACATAAGAACAGCTATGACATTTTTATGTTGTACTGATAATAGAAGTGCAGCTGTATATGTTCCTGTCTGTTGTTTTTCTTCACAGAAAGATGTTTAAAATTTCTCTAATTTGTTTGAGGTTGTACTGTAAATCTGAGTTGTGCCATAAAAACCAAAGGTTTACCCAACTGATGGTCAGTCATCTTGTTAGCAGTTAGTGACTGACTGAAAATAATATATACAGAAGGTTAATTGTGAACATGTTTAAAAATCTCCAACAAACCAAAAGCCAAATCGTGATGGCAAAGCTCATAGGCTTAGTACAGAGAAATCAGAGAATTAGGAGTGACCAGAGCAATTGGAGAGTGGAGTTACAGTTTGAGAGGTCAGTGAGAGGTCCCTGCAGTAAAACATTTGAAAAAGATTAGATACTGCAGGCAGAGAGATAGTTGAACAGGTCCTGTGTTAAGGGGCTTTTCCTTAATGATCTGTTAGGGGCCACTCAACTCCCAAGATAACAGGAGAATAAACCTCGATGTGTCCTCTTATCTTTGCGTATGCTAAAACTGAAGGGCTTCAGGCTAGCAATCTAATTTAATCTAATTGAAACTAATATGCTGATATTTCCTGAGTTTTCTAGTCTTTGTTGTTTTCAGAAGTTAGGAAATTCCAGAATTTCAGAAAACTTTTCAATATGATTCACTCTTTTCAGCAGATGAGGAGGCTGTCTCCTGGGTGTATGTTGAGGATAGTCCATACCTATATTTTCGCCGTCACCAGCTGACTGCAGGCTATTCAATTTCATGACAATGCCAATGTTGCATTTATATATGTATTTCTAATTTGAGCACCGTCACAGAGGTCAAAACACCTTTCCAGTTGTCAAAACCTCAAACATGAGTCCCATAGTAGTCCTGAACATGTATGTGTACTGAGCTGTTTTATTGTAGCAGTCAGGTGGCACTGTTAAGGTGAAACAATTCTCTTGTCCTTGTAAATCTCATGACTTTTGTAACTGTTATCACCAAAATAGCTGTGGTAAAATTTTAACCTTAAGGATACAATTTCTAAAATAAGTCAAACTTCTCAGGTTTAAGCTTGTATACTGTTACAGGAAGAAAAAGAGATAACATTTTTATTTATTTTTTTTTTAATTAGTGGAAAATGTCATGGGGTTTTTTTCTCTGCTTAGTCTCCAGAGCTTATACACATAAGATGATGCAGCAAATCAACTTTAAAATACAAAGTAGGGGGAGACTGTTATTTTATTATGGATTTCCTTTTGCTTCCTTTTGAGCATTATCTGTCTCAGGTTTTGATTCAAGATCAACTTGCTTATCTTTCTGTGGATCAGCGTAGCTGTTAGTTTGCATGAATGAAATCATTAGTGCGTACTGACCTCTGCTTAGAAATCCCATCCTCACATTTGTTATAAAACCTCTGAAATAACGTGGGTTTTGAAGTGTGGTGCTCCCTAACCTCGAGGCCTTCAAATGCAATACAACCTATTACCTGATAAGCAACATTTCACAGATGCAGCGGTATGAAATAAGCAAGAAGAATGTTTTTACTTTGTAATGAAATAAAAATATTGATTCCTTCCATACATGTTGCTGTGGATTTTTTTTTTTTTTTTTGCTGCACTTGGAAAAAGGTGTTTGAGTGTGCTGTGCATTTCCCTGGTAAAAACTAGTTTTGTAATATATGATCTTTGTTGATGAGAAGTGACTGTGTGTTCATTTGGCCTGTGATTTGGTGGCAACTGCACACAATTATCTGTAGCAATTGAAGAAACAATATCTGCAATATGTGCTATTTTCCTAGGTATTCTTAGCTTAATCTCTCTTGCTTTCTCTCCCAGGTTTCCATTTTGGATGCAAAGAGAAGTATGAATATTGGGATATTTCTCAAACAATTCAAAAAGTAAGATTTGATTTTTCTGTGCAGCTAGTGCAAGTTACAGATGTGTGAAATTCTTTATAGCGCTCATCAAATGTCTATTGTGCTCTGTTCCTTGTGGAGTTTACAGTTCTGTTCAGGTTTGTCAAATGTAATTTGACATAATTTGTTTTCTAATATGTTTAGTTTTGAGTTCTTTTATGACTTAGCACCAAACGTTTAGAGTTTACTAATGTTAACCAGTGGAAGTCAGTTTTCAGGGAGTTAGTTAAGAGTTAAGGGAAGCTCTTGTATCTCATGCAATACTGCATGCAAACTGCCTTTCACTGGCTTCCTTTCTTTATAAACAATTAGTAGAAAGGGGAAACGTGAGGAACTTTTAAGAGCAAGCTGTTTCATTGCTATATGTATTTGCTGAAAATGTTGCCCTTCAGTAAAGGCATCCCTGAAAGTGGTGTCAGAACAGTGCTGCTGTGGACATTGATGCATCCATAGCCTCACTGTAATTCCATTGAGCAGCCCAGGCACGTTTTTTATAATCTGTGTAACTCTTCGCCCTGCAAGTGTTAGAAATATGTATGCTCAATTGTTTTTTCAAGGTCTGCTGAATCCATCATTGAAGATATTTATCATGGAAGAAGTCAGCCCTATGGTTCTGAACTGCTACATGAATTTCTTAAATTATTACCAGAAGCAGAGGAGGTAAATAATGGTTTTACATGGAACTTATTTTTTTGTAGAGTTCTACTGCCTGGCATTCCAACATGAAAGTCTCTAAAAGAGGAATCCCAATGCCTTCCTGAGGCCAGGGGATAGGAAAACACTGAATGCAAATATTTAATCTTCATTTGACATGTAGCGTTGAGGTTGCAGTGTAGTCATTCCCCTCACATCAAGTAATTTCACCTGCTTTTAAGGAGTTGTTAAGATCCTTTAGCTTTTGTGATGGTCTCTTTTGTCCCACTGACATCCTAGCAAGACCTAGAACCCTCCTGTGTGCAGATGACTCTGCTCTGGGGATGTCAGAAAACTCAGAATCAAAGTATATTCTAATGCAAACAAATTTCACTTATTTGGCACCTGCCTCCCGCTTTCCCATTACAGTGCCTGTGAGCTGAATGTTGGTAACCCTATGCTACTGTCTTTTTGCCTTCTGGTTCCCTGCCTTCCTGGTGCATCTGGGATTTGCCTGCTCCTGGGCCTGGGTCATTTGGTTTCAACAGTGTAGAAAGGCAACTCCAGTGTGCAGCACCCATTGAATTTGCTAACGTGGCTTCATGCTCAAAGGAGACATGTTAGAAGGCACAGAATTACCACAGCACCTTCTCAATGTTCTCGTGCTCTCCGTATGACCAACATGCAAGTGCAGCTTTCTCCCCTCCTAATCTCAAACTTCAAGTCTATTCATAGGATTAAAGAGGTGAAGCTTCATTGACTGACCTGGGAGCCCTGCTTAATGATGTACAGTTCCTTGTCTGCTCACATATTTGCACTGACCCATTTGTATGCACTTGAGAGTAATGTAAACCACAAACTCGACAAAATTAGCATTAGAATTGCTTGAGTGCTTCACATCATAGTGACGGCTGAAACTTGGGAAATTGCTAAGTTAAAGTCCACATACAGATCAACCTCAACTCACATGCTTTACCACTTCAAGGTCATAGGAAGCACTCTGTTTCCTCTGTGCAGCAGCAAATCTCAGATCCAGTCAACAGCAGAACGTTATTCTGTTTTGCTGTCAAATTTATAACCCTAAATTGAGTGCCTTTGCAGAGAATCTTTTAAAAATTTTGTTATTATACTTGATTAAGATATCGTTTGGCATTGGGGGGATATCAACAAGTTGAAATGTAATTATTAATAAAAAAAAAAGGAAAGGCAACAGTAGTGCTGGGACCTCAAACCTATTCCCCCTTCCCTCTTTGTTTGAATTGTAGTACATATTCCTGTATATAAACAGAATTTATCTCCTTCCTCTGAAGGAGTCAGGCAGAGGTGAACAGTGGAGTGCTAACTTAAAAGAAAGTGTCTCCTAGTTAACCTTGTGTATATACAGCAAATTAGATGGAAAGAAAAGTATTTTTCCTTTTTTTTTCTGGTTTAGATCTTGGTTGTTATTTTATGACAAGTAGAAAATCTTTCAAGTAACGTATTCTGTGTGATACAAATGTTGTTGTCCAGCTAGAACTGTTATGCAAGTCATTGAATTTTATCAATTTTGTCTGCAATACTCAAGTAGATGCTTTAGCTATCCAGGAGGTGCTGCTAAGAGTGAAAAGGTGTGTTTATGTCCTAGTATATGGTTTGACAACAGACCTGCCCCTCAAGATAGTGGGACCAGAGAACTTAAAAAGTGCTTTTAAGGAGTTACTTGAGAAATTAATAAAAGATACTTTATGGTGCAGTAGAGTATGAGAAATTAAGGGACATCAGACATTAGATTTGTTGCTGTTCCCAAGGGAAGGCTGGAAAGAGGCTGGTTTCCACTGTGTAGGTATTTGTGTGTATTTAATTAATTCCATGCATCAGAAAAAGGAAAGACTTCTGTTCTCTTTGTTATTCTCCCCATAGTTGTTTAACTTTTGGGGAGTTTTCTCTATGTAAACTGGGTGGATGGTGGCAGGCAAGACAGGGAGAAAATCCTGAGTGTAAGGGACTGATGCTTCTGTTGGTATGGAAAAATGTTTCCATTCCTTCATGTTTTCATGCTGAAAGTGGTCAAAGAATAAATGGGTCCAATAATTCATTTACTATTGTGGCTCCTAAAATTTTAGTGTAGGCAGTTAAAAAATTCATTCTTTTTATGAACCTCAGGGCTTTTCAGATTTGTTTTTTTCAGTGTTTTTTTCCTAAATGTATGTTCATTGTCTGCCTCTGAGTCTGAATACCTGTCCCCTGGAATAGTGATTCACCATTTGCCAAGGGAAAAGCATCAGAAATATACAACCCCACATATAAATAATCCAGAATCACTAGAGATACCAGGTAAATTGGTGTTATTTGTTCTCTGTTCCCTCTTTTGTTTAACACTCCCTAATTTCTTTTTGTCATATCATGTGAGACAGCTTTGGCAAGGTGTCGTCACATTTGCCTGTCCTTACACAATGTTGCTCCTGTCCTCAGCAAGGATTCCCTGGGATTGCCCTTTAGATACTTCCCCTTCTCCTGAAGACCTCCTTTGTTGTTGTAGGGATTGAGAATTACTGTGAGCAGAGACTTAAGCGTCCTAAAAGGTTAGTTGCTATTTAGTTACCAGTGCAAACTGTCTTGGTGTAACCATAGGTGGGCTTCTGGAGTTCCTCTTTGTATGCTCTTTTCAGCAGCTCAGGTATTTTTACAGTCACATTTCCCAGCAGCACAGGTTTCTTGCAGGTTGGAATGAGAGCCAACTACCTGCTGCTGTGCTTGTGATCCACACCAGTAACTGTGTTTGGAAATGTCTTCCGTTTTTTCTTTTATATAGTACCATAAATCCTTAGTCTGTAAAAGTGAAAGAAGGGAGAGGAATACCTTTCCTGGTCATAGCTGTAGAAAGGGCAACTCTGGACCATTTAGTTTCTTCTTTTTCACCATGACCTTTACAGTTTGTCTAATGTGAATAAATGCCAGTAGTCTAATCTTATCTTATCTAGAAGTGTTGTGATACACAGTCACATTACCTGAATGTGCCCCTGGTCAGTAGTTTGACATCTGTGACACATTTTGCATAATTTCAATTGATAGTATCTCTGGTATCTGATGGATGTTCCAGCTTTTTTTACAATATAGGCTAAGTACTTGCATTAACAAATACATTTATCATCTGCTGTCCTTAAAATTCTTCTTTTTATTTGTGGTATTGTATTGTGGCAACTCTATTTATATGCATAAATAGATGTCGGTACTGGTAATTTTCTAACTGTTTTCTAAGAAAAATCTAACAGCTATCAAATCTGTTGGGATTTTTGCGTATAAATGGCAAATACTGGCTTTACTGAATGGTTTTCTCAGACTGAATAAGACTGCTGTTGAAATATTGGCACTGCTGTGAAGTCTTTCATAAAACTGAAAAAATTTGGGTATTTTTAAATGTTGAATTTGAAAAAGTTGACAAATACTTGAAACTGGCAAACCTGGAGCTTGCTGCAAGGTTCCGCTCAATGTTTTGTTCAGGGCTGTGGGTATGTCTCCAGTCTGGCCACTATACAGTGGCTAAATAAAAAGACCAAGCAGATGTATAAAAATTCTCAATACAATAACAAGTAAGATAAGATCACTGATTTTGTATAAGCCTTCTTAGAAGTCCCGCTGTTTGTACCATACTGTGCTAAGCAGTTTTGTAAGAGAAAGAAGTGCCTATTTGGAATCTCCTCTGCTTCATCCTTTTTTTCAGTTCATTTTTTTCCCAGGGAACCTTAACTAAGGAACGGCCTTCTCTGCTGTATCACTTCTAAAAAGATTCCTAACTGTTTCTTAACGATATCCTGTTGAAATGGCTGACAGCTTTTATTTACTGGCATCCTGACCAAAGCAGAGAAGGAGCTTTTAGCTGCTTTTATGTGCATATCATCGCACTCCTCAGCAGGCCCAGACTGGTAAAAGCTGAGAGTCCAGTGTTTAACGAGCTAGAATAGCCTGAATTTGTACTTTAAATATATACAAAAGAGAGCGTATCATACTGGTAATCAGCTCACCCACACACATGCACGCCCAGGTTATCAACACAATGTCTTAACTTCCTTTGTAATGTCTCAAGCCTGTCCTTTGCTTGTATACTCTGTTTTCAAACCCTAGTCATCTGTCACCTGCTGTACTGGAACTGTTTCTGTCAGACAGCTCTACTCTTTTCAAACCATGTCTGTGTAGTTAACTGCCCCCTCCTTTTCTCAACCACTGCTGTATAGGGCTGACCATCCTTCAAAGCTTTCATCTCCTGCTTCCTTTTTTGCCCTTTATGATAACCTGCAGGTTTTTCTCCATTTCTTTTTATCATTTGCTCATGGTGGTTTGCCACTGCCCAGGCTTGTGCCCCATGATGCCTCACTGCCTAATACATTAGGTTCCCACACGCCCTTGTAGATGGATTCCACTGCGGTGCCTTTGGGGGGTTTGGTGTTTTTTAACTGTCTTTTTTGTGAGTGCTCTGAATATTTGCAGTGGTATGGAACTATTAAATAAAAAAACTCAGAGAAAACATTTATTCCTGCGTAGAAGTACAACATACCTGTTTTATGCCATAAAGTAAAATCCCACTGTGAGTGTTACTGGTAGCTCAAAAATGACCAAAAACTTGAATACATTAGCGTTCCTGTCTGCGAGGTATAATGACATACTTGCAATAGGCATATCTACTGCAATTGTTCACAAATCAAATCAAAGATCAGGCTTTCTATGTTTCATAACTGTTTTTAAAATTAAGCAAATTACATATGTGAGAACCTTCTGTATCTAAAATCTGATTTAGTGTGCATGGGCATGCATGGACAGTGCAAATGTATATTCCATATACAAATATAATGAAAAATTAAATTAGTAGCTCTGCACCCAATTTGAGTAATACAGAACTGAGCATACATGTAATTACACTCTCTTGCATATATACATTGCACTGCCATACCTCTGTAAGTGACTGTCTACTGTTGTGGAAAAGATTTTGTTGTGCTTGAAAAGAGGAGGGCAAGGCCTGAACTGAGAGAGTTACTCATGGCAATTTTACAAGAACCCACTTTTTTACATCTCTTGTGTTCTCAGACTAATACACCTATCTACTGTATCTGTTAATATGATTAACAGTGAACATTGTTGTCGATCCCCGTAGTTTCTTCGCAGTTCCTGGCTGCATTTGGTATTTGAATTTGACCCCCACTTCTAAGAGCCATCAGAGAATCTCAGTTCTCTTTGGGAAGACTGAGACAATATGGCTGCAGAGAGAAGAGGCCAGTCCCATGGGATTTTTAGTAGTCTCCCTTGGAATGTATAAGGACAAACATAAAAAATGTGTTTCAGTAATTTTTAGCTTTGGGGCTCAGCAGCTGTTTTTTTAGTTTATAGGTAGTGTCAGTAAAGTCAAATAACTTTCTTTTTTGTTTCATGGTCATATAACTGGTCTTTTTCAATCATGAAATTTGTAATAAAGAGGGATCAGAAAATAAATTGTCCTATCTTTACCTTAAGCTATTTCCCTGATTATTTACTTCTTTAAGGCCAAGTTAACAGAAGATTTAGTCTTCTACGTGAAAAACTTACACATATGGAGAATCAGGCTATGCTATGCTGAATTCCAGGGTGAAAATGACCTTATAACTCTATCCTGTTCCTGTTTTGTCTGCTTGTGGAATGGGTCACTTTCCTCCACCATGTTTTGATTTTGGACTTGTTAGGTGAGCTGCTTTGCTGCTTGTTATAAAGTTAATTTTGAATGCCTAAGGAAAAACTGGGGGTTAAGATGGTTGATGTAGGCTGGGAAAAGTGTAACCAGGTGTTGAGCACATCTTTCATTTAAGTCTGGTTATATAGGCCGTCTTCTGGGTTGACCCAAAGCTTTTTGCATTTTGACATTCACACCCCATGCTACCTATCAAAAGGCAGCCTCATCAATGTCTTCTGTTGTACATGTTTAGAAACATTCCTCCTCTGAATGAATTCTGGGATTTAGTACTTCCTTACAGCACTCCAGGCATTTTTCTGAGTAGGTAGAAGAAAGGGGATTTCATCCAGTGTCTGTAAAACTAAAATTCTACACAGAAGACATTGATTGCTACTTACTGGCAAAAGTATATTTAAGTATAGTACAGGTAGCATGAATAAGTTAATATTCCTTTGAATATCTCAGGATCTCTTGTTCACTTTTTGTGCAGTTAAGTCTTCAAATTGCATCTTCCTATAATTACCTGTGGCTGATATGATCTTGATTTTGGTGACTTGGGGTGGGTTTTTTGGTGGGCTACTTTTCTTTCTTTCCTCCCCCTCTCCCATATCTGAATACCTGTATCCTTTTCAGGCAAACTCTGATGTTTGCAACATAGTAAAATGAGGTTTGAGAATTTGCAGGGTTTTTTGTTTAGGTTGCAGACCACTATTTTTTGAAAGCTAGGTTAAAGAACCTGTAAAGACTAACTGAGATAGTAGACATATTCCCACTTCATGATGTAGAAAAAGTGTTTATTTTGGGTTTGTTTCTTGCTCATTTAATACTTTAGAATTATCAGCATTTTCAAGTCTCGTCTTTCCTGTTTTTTGTTGGCAGACTTCTTGAATTACTCAGTAAATTAGTAGTTTTCTCAGGCCTCAAAAAACGGGTATACTGTTTATCTTTAGAGGAGCTTTTGTCTGAGTGTCTTGAGTTAAATGGGGAGGTGTTAGGAAATAGAGCTAGATAGCCTGAATAAAAATTGCTCTCTGATTAGAATTCTCTTTTTTGGTCATAAGTTTTTGTTAGTTGTTTTTGTTTGTTTGTTTGTGTATGTGTTTTTTAATTTGAAAAGGAATTCTTTTCTACTCTGGATTTAATCTGTATTTTTTGTTTTTTCTTTCTTAACGTGTTGTCAACATCTATTTTTTTATGATGTGGAAAAAAATGTGAATAAAGCAGAACAAAGTGGTTACAAGAATCCTTTTCTTCTACTAGTTCAAAATTTATTTTAAATCCCTGATTTTGTATTGCATATGTTGTTTTCCATTACAAATCAGTTACTTTTTTACAGTCCAAGCAGGAAAATAATTTAAGTGATTAATTTGGAAGCTGATTCTGTAAAAAAAACTCTTGATATCTTGGTAAATCATGGCAACGTGATAACTGTTGATGTCCTGATGTAGTGTGCCTCTCTCCAGGATAACTTAATATGCTTTCTAAAACTGAAGACCATCTGTGTAAATGTGGTTGTTAATGGGCTTTAAGTGTAATGCTATAAAAAGGAAGGATGATGGGCTGATGTGTAAATCAGTGGAAACATACAGCTGCTGCTGGGTTTGAACGTGTTGGTTGAATGAAGAAACAGGGTACCTGAGAGTGAGCTCTGCTTTTGGACCCAGTTGCTGTGTTGGAAGATGTGGAAGAAATTCTAGTTACACTTAAACATGTGTGCATGTATTTTTCAATTCTTCTATATAAACAAATAGTGAGTATGTGGGCAGATCAGCAGCTTCCAGATCATGCAAATATATGGATTTGGTGGAGCTGGGAATGATGATTGCCAAAATTAATGCCGTGATACTTCCTTTGCATGTAAATGGTGTTTTCAGAGTACTGATAACAAATTACTTAAAATGCAAGATTGGCTTTATCTTTAAAATATTTCATGTGAATGAAAAAATACAAACTCAAGAGGATAAAGTTTATCCCTTAAGAGTGTTTTAGGGGAAATGGTTGAATCTTGAAAAAAACCCCGTAACTTAAATCTTAACTGCATTGTGCCAAAGAGATCCAGACAGTCCTCTGCTGGAAGTTCTGAACACAGCTTAACTATGCCCAAGTGTATATCACAGTTATTGAAGAGTTGAGGATTGTTTTTCGGATCATCATCAGTGTCCTAAACATAGTGATGAGAGCAAACATTGCTCAGAAATCAGAATCACCAATGAGAATGAAGGCATTGTATTTTCTTCTACTGGACTGTGTTTTTTGGGAGAAGAGTGATGTTATTTTTAAAATTTTTTTTTGTGGTTGGGGTGTGTGCAAATTACAGGAGCCTGGGACAGTGAAACCATTCAGTCACTGGGTGGACTTTCCAATGCCTTTTGTTAAATTTACTGCTTTTCAAGTTGTTTGCTTCCAAAGTCAAGTTAATCTTGATCTTTGGTAAAATTCTTTGCTAGTGTTTTTTTTCTCTTTTCTAGGTAAAGAAATTAAGAGCTTTTGATGGAGATGTATCAAAACTGTCTCAAGCTGATTCCTTCATGTATTTACTAATCCAGGTGCCAAAGTAAGGAGATAGCAGGTTTATTCTGTTCATGATAAATGTTGTCATTTGGCTGTCAGTTCTAAACCTGTTTGTGTACTCCAGCTATGCTCTTAGGATTGAAGCCATGGTGTTGGAGAGGGAGTTCTCACCCTCCTGTGCTTCTCTACAGGATGACATGAAAATTATAAGACGGGCAACAAAAGGTAATTAAATATGTTGGGACATGCCTAATACTCTTGTTTTTGTTAGCATGTTAATTAGTCTGCATTACGAAGACTAGAGCTTGAATTTCAGGTACCTTAGCTATTAAAAGGAAGCTAACTCCCCTCTGACAAATGCCATCAGGGTGTGCCTGGTGAATCTTTGCTTCCAAAATCAAAAATCTGGAGACTTTGGACACAAGTTCATGACCAAAGCCCGCAAGTACTGTATCTTAAACCCAGAGAAGCAAAGGTGTCCATGACCAAATGAGGATAAGTCATCTTTTGCATACAGTTTGCTCATTCCTGCACCATTCTCCTTCTGATGGAATATGCTTGTTACACTTCTCTGCTCATTCTTTCAGAGATTCATAGAGAAAGTGACTGTACTTTCTAAATTTCTCTATATGCCATTTCCTTTTGAGGTGGCAGTATTGATAGGCTAAAATCTTTATGGTAGAGAATACTATTGCTATTCGTATGTTTTCTGTTTCTGTTCTCTATGTTTCTCTATTTATCTATTTTGTTCTTTACCTTTCACAAGTCTTGAAATGCTGCAGGTGATTATTTGTGTGTCTTCTACTCTGCAGGAAAATACTTAATTTCCTGTTTTCAGTTAAACGTTAATGCTGACTCTTTCCAGTGTCTTGAGTGACTATTTGCCCTGTTCCTCAATAAGAAATTCCGATTTCATGCTGGAAATGTTTTTGACAGGCTAGTAGAGCACTGCTTAGACTGCTTCTAGTGGTATAAAAAGGCACAGTACTAAAATATTCAACTATTAGCGCTGGTGATTAGGATAGTCCTTTTAAGTGAAAGCAAATGAAAAAAAGCCTGCTGTGTTTTTCCCACCAGTGGGGATTGAACTAGTCCTTGAGTCAGGAAAATGTGCCTTAGCTTAAGATGAGGTTTGAGTTTGGCCTTTTATTATGATTTCTTTCAAATCATTGTTCTTTGTGTTTTGAGCAGACATATGTGAGGGCATATGTTATATGTAAAAGCAACTGCACCTTAATGTCCTTCACGTCCTTCACCCAGGACATCTGTAAACTTATGAATTAATTCCCTCCAGAGGAGACACTTTGGTCTCCAACTCCTGCATCAGGCCAGTCACGCAAATCAGACTGACTGAGCCTTCCTTGTTTTCAGTCCACTTGTGTCATGTGCTCTCCATTTGGACTTTTCACTTCAGGGTTTGTTGATAGCCCGAAGTTGCTTAGGAATTATGTCTACTTTTCTATTGCTATCTCCTAGGTTTCTTTCCTTGTAATTAAGCTGAGAGAACACTCACTTAAATTTTAATACTGACAATCACTAAGGGTTAGGATGGTCTAAATAGCCTGATGGATTCTCATCTAGCCTGCAAATGGATGTATGTCATAGTGACACGGAGCAGGCTCTTACTATGCAAAATCTTTGGAAATTGCCTTCTCTTCTTGGCCTTGTGAAATTTACTATTCTTTTCTGTATTCTCTTGTCTTTCTTCCTCCTTGCTTTCTCACCTATAGCTTGTTAGATCAAAGGTTATTTAATTAGTTCTATGTTCTTAGGCTCCTAATACTGAAATACAAATTTACAAGGGCTACCTGCTTCCAAAATGATAGATTACTGCATTGTGTTGAGCAGTTGAATGCAGGGTAAAAATTACAGAATGTGAACTTGGAAACAAAATAGATTTTTAAAGTATTTACGCTGCAGTTAAAAGGATTCCACCTTTTATTATGTTCATCACTCTAAAGTATAGTATATTACATTAAAACCGGCTCATGGTGATTTTCTTGCTGTATGGACACTTGCAAATTCGGAGTTATTTGGTTTGCCGTGCCACTTGTGTAATGCCAATTTATTAACTCTTTACTGTTCTGAATTTTTGCATCTCATTTCTAGGGCAATCTCTCTGGTTCCTTTTAAGCACATGTATTGTTCTTTGCTCATATGTGTAAATGAGCAAAATGTGTAAATGATTTGTACTAAATCATCTTTGATATGACTAAAGTAAAATAAATGCTGTTCTGAGTTGGTGATCATACAGAAATAAAATGATGATTCATAGCGGGAGTGGGATAAGAAGGAAAATTTAAAAACTGCCTGTTATCTTTTCAGGCCTCATGGCCAAGTCTGCTAAAAAAAGAATAATTGTTCAAAAGCCCAATCCTGGCAGATGGCAAATAGATCCTGCAGGGTGCAGAACATTTGCCTCACACTGGAATTAGTAGGTGGTGAGGTTACTTAACCACTTGCATGAGACACTTCACACATTGCAGGATTAGGCCCCAAATGTTTCGTTAGCTGATGGAAGTTGCCTTGGAAATACTACACTTGCTGAGTTCAAGTCTGAACATACACTCGGGGTTTGTCAACTGTGCTCGTGAATTGGAGTTATATAGTACCATTATTTTTCCCACGACCTCTTCAGTTTATTGTAGTTTCATGTTAAAATTAAAAAAAAAAAAAAAAAGCTTGAGATGAAGAGGAGTTTGGTAACTGACTGTGTATATTTCTAAACAAACACTTGTTAGACAGCAATTTTCTTGCTCCTTACAGAGCTAATGACTTGTGAGGAACTGCATTCCATATTGCACTTGGTCCTTCAGGCTGGGAATATTATGAATGCGGTAAGTGACATCCAAAAGGGAGATGGCTGATGGACCATACTTCCTTGTTAGTATTGCAGTGCACTGATGTCATGCCTCAGCTGTTTGCTCATTTCTTTTTAGGGAGGTTATGCTGGCAATGCTGTTGGATTTAAACTGTCGTCACTGCTCAAGCTGGCGGACACAAAAGCAAACAAACCTGGGATGAGTCTGCTGCATTTTGTTGCTCTGGTATAGAAAATCTATTTTGCTGGTATAAGCAACTGCTACAAATGTAGGTCCATAAGTGATAGACAATAGAAGGGGCCATGTGCCTCAGAAAAAGCAACTTTTTTACAGCTTTGATCTAGTATTCACCTTTCTTCTCCTGCCACAAAATTCACCAGTTTACCTCTACCTGGTCATCCTATCCAGAAACTCATAGAAAACTTAAGTTTTTATATCATGTAAAAACTTGCCTTCATCAAACTTCATCATTGTAGATTTTCTCTTATTGTCCTGAATTCTTACACTGTGGAAGTGGCTTATTTTGGTAAATATTCTTTCAATCTTCCTACTGAATCATTTGAGCAACCTTTTTGATAGTTTTTCTCCCTTGATGACTGACACGAGTTTGTAAAGCTGCTGCAGACTTTTTTCAAGCTATTTGTCTTTCCTTTCAAACTTCTTGATTTTAGAACGAAGAGGATTTAAATGCTTCTATATGTGACTTTGGTTATCTGTGTACAAACTGGCTTAACAGATTTCCAGCCAGCAAACAATAGGGTATTAATTGATGTTTGCACAGGAAACATTGTATCTGCTCAAACAATGGCATCAGTAAATTGTTCTTTCCTTGACATTCCTTATTAATACATGTGACTTATGTTCACTGGCAGAAGCAGCTATTATTGCACACTGGAAAATGGAAGCTGGAGTTTAAAGTTTCCAGTTCTAATCCCTGCCTTTCTTTAAGGGATGTCCTCCACTCAGTTGTGTTAGGATGAATGGGAAGAAAAACAATGCAAGAGAGAAACCTTTAAGTGCTCTCCCAGAAGCTTTAGAACTGTCAGACTTAGGGGCTTTGGCATGGTGGTGGAATGTTAATGGATTGTGTATGTTTTGGTTTTGTTGTGTTTGTTTCAGGAAGCCCAAAAGAAAGATGCTGCTCTTCTCAACTTTTCAGAAAAAATCGGGAGTGTTCATGATGCCGCCAGGTGAGTTAAAAGAAAACTGAGAACTTATGGTTAGACTGTGACTTGGAATTTTCTTATTTGTGAAGCAATGAAGCTTGTTCAAGAAAGTCTTGGCACAAAAACAGATCTTTACAAATGTTTACTGTAGCTTTGAGGGCTTAATTTCCATTTACTAGCAGAAGTATGCCTGCAATGTGCCTTCAGGTATGAGGTTTTTTATTACATGATCTCCATAGGGGTTTGGTAGTTCTGTCTCTGTCAAGTACATGTGCGTGTTCATTACTTTTAAAGGATGGAACTAAAAGCGTGTTACTGTTTTTTCTTAAATCAATTTTCATCTGTCTCTGAACAGGCTACTATACTTTTCCAAATCTGGTATCAGGTACAGGTGCTGGCCCTGGCTTTGCTTAGATGCTTTTTGAGGTTCCATTTGCTTCTCTCTATTTGCTATCTTGGATAGAAAATCTGAATGGCTTGTTGGCTCTGCATTTTTTATCATCCTAAAGTCTCAAGCTGCATAATTTCAAACTGAACCTGATTTGTACCTCAATAACTGTACTTGCTTATGTGAGACAGCATGATCTAAATCCCAAATCTGGAAGCCAGCAACGCTGAAGTTCTGTTCCCAGTTTTGCTACTTCCTTACTCTTGAGCTTTGGGCAATCTATTTACGTTCTTTTCCCAGCTTTAAAATGGATCCAGTCTCTTAGATCTGATGGAGAGTTAAGTAATGTCTGCAAAAGACTGAAATCTTCTGAGGAAAGGAGTGGCCATGGAGTTAATAAAAAAAATGTTTGAGGGACCACCTGTGTGGCTCTCTGCCATCCAACCCACACACCTTTTTGGCAGTCTGCCATGTGGCCTACTGGGGAATGTAACTTTCCTTGCCATCCAAGCCCCCTGGCAAACAGCAGGGGAACAGGCAGAATACCAAATTTGGTGATTTTTTTTTCCTAACCACTTTGTCCTTTGATCACATTTGTTAGTGCTGAAAATCTTCTGTTGTAATTCAAGCTGAAGTCTATTCGGGGAATGCACTCTGTACAGGAAAATGAAACAAAATTAAATAGTGCCTCACCATTGGGCATGAGGAAGATCTTTAGAGAGAACTGTCATGTACAAGTTGCTTATAAATCGTCCCAATTAGAGCATGTTAAAACAACTACCTTTATGTTCTTTATGTTTTATTGTCTTGCCTTCTTTACTTGTAGGCCATCCTCTTCCTCCTTCAAAGGCAGAAAAAAGTAGCCTGTATTTTCTACTGCTTTCCTTAGTTGCAAAAACACCTATGATCTGCCCAGAACAGGGAACTAATCTTTGCAGATGAAGTAAGCAGAGAAAAACCAGCACACATTATATTCATTTGTGTGCACTGACAAACTTATGCATGCTGTCACCATCTTGCTGCCACGTGCACTTCAATCCGTCTGCCACAAATTCTTCAGCTTTACTATTCGAAAGTCATGCTGCTGGTGAAATGACCTTAGTTAGGAGTATGCGTACAGTTGTTAATCTTTAGCATTTGGGAAACCATAGTACTTCAATTCCTAGACAAAGCCTAGCTCTCTTGTGAAGGAAATGCCATAGATTTAGAAGCATTTACTCTCTAAGTGGCTGAGAGATTTAGGTGGGAACTCCCATTGTATGGAACGTGGGTCTCCCAGGAGAACGCTCAGATTACATCAGATCAGAACTCCTTCCTGTGATCTTCAATTTCTGAGTTACCTCTCCATAGGAGCAGCTCTGGTAGGTAGTAGAAGGATGAAATATTATGACTGTTGGGTTTATACTGTGTAGGCTGTGTTGCTGTGAGTGCTTAGAAGAATGTAGCATGCAATTTCATGATGCCAGATGCTACTGCCAAAATGGGTAGTCCTGGCTGACAGTCCCTTGTGGCCCCCTTTTTGTGGCAGCTCCTGCACTCAAACAATGATGTAATCAATTGGACCAAGCAGAGGAAGCAAATTGGCTCTTCCGTTTTCCTAGGTTAATTTTCGGTACACAAGATGTGGCTTGGCCATCTAGAAAATGAGTGCTAGCACAGGCACCAGGGAGAGAAAAGGAACATCTGGTCAGATGCAGGGTGGCATTACCCTTTCTCGTGGTAAGGGTGGGTAGGACTGGCTGGAGTTAATTGTGAAACCACACCCCATGGGAATCTTTTGAGGTTGCAAATAAGAAGAAATGTGCTTATCTCTCTCCTAACCCTCAGTGTCTGCTCTGGAGAGATTTCCTGAACAGGCAGGTCTTATTTGATGACCAAGTTGCACCTCATGTAAAACATCCATTTTTGCAGCATGTTGTGGCTAACCTGTGGGCCACTTCTTCTCCTTTGATAAACATTCTCCTTATATGCTATTTTTAGGTTATCCATCGATAATGTAGAAGCAGAGCTCCACTCGCTGTCCCTCAAGGCAAGATCTGTTAAAGACAGCATCCAACGAGACCCAAAACTCTTTCACCAGATGGAAAGCTTTCTCCAGGTTTGTAAGATATTGGTGTTAGTGTCACCTGAATGCAGGAGCATTCTTCAGATGAATTCAATTTGTATGGACATGTTAATAAACAGAAGTGTTATTTTAATACACCTCCCCCTATCAGTTGTACAAAGGTGTTCCAACCTCATGCTATTTGTCAAGTAAGAGTGTTGGACTGTGTTTTTACAGGGAGGGATAGTGAGTGTACATTGCCCCAGGCTTGTTAGGCAAGCGTGTTTAATGAATGTGTAATGACTGATGAAGATCAGTAGTTAAAATATAAGACAATTTGGAGTGGTCAATGGTTTTGTACTTTGCAGCTGCCCAAAATGTAGTATCTCTGTGTTACGTTATACTGGAGCACGTCAGTTTTAGCTGAGGCTGTGCAGTAAATATAAATCTTTGTTGCTGGGTGTTTGAAGAGATACTAGCAGCTGGAAGGTTAAGGAACTGTTTTCTTTACTAATTTACCCTTAGCACAGTGTCTTATTGTGAGCCATTCCATTATTTCCAGGTGGGTTCACCTTTTTTTTTTTTTTTCTTTTAGTACTGCAATGACTTTACAGGCCTGAATGTGTATAGCACTTAACTTTAAAGCAGAGTTCTTGGTATTTTCTGAGTATGTGGTGATGCTTGGAGAAATACATATTATACTTCAATTAAATTATTTTTCTGTTTCATGCTATAGATAGTTATTAAAAGTAAGAAGGCAGGTGTTGATCCGGAACTTAACCGCCCTGATTTTCCACTTGCAAATATAGTTAATAGTCCCTGCAGTTTTGTAGGAGATGAAAAGCTGATGAAGAAAGGGGTGGGTTAAGACTGAAATACTTGTCCTCATTCACTCTGAATTGTTGGCTTTTATCCATTGCACCCAGACTCTTTAATGTTATGTTTTAACATGTTTGGGATTTTTAAAAATTTAATAGCTGGTTTTATGTAACACTACAACCTTGTTTAGGCCACATTCCAAAAGAAATGTTGGGGAAAAAATCGTTTTACAAATGCATACCTTACATAAACACTTCCGTTTTTTGTTTCTAAATTAAGGTGATAGCCAAGCTGATATAAAAGTCAGCTTTGATTATCTCACCCTCATGAATAAAGTACCGAATATGTGGGAGGGACTAATTTTCAATGTATGCTTTTATCAGTTGTCCAGTTTATCTTCAGTCCAGGTTTTATTGTGAGCCTTTTTTTTTCTTTTTTTTCTTAAGACTAGCAAGTCATATTTGTTCCTACCCTACTGGTATAATCTTCCAGGTAACTTCCTGAAAGCAGAATTGGCTCAAATGGTCATCAGTGCCTCCAGCTGCCTTTTCCCACCCCAGCATTACATTATCAAAAGTATTTAGGTGTCCGTGAGTTAGATTCTGAGAACATACTTGTCTGAAAATTGTCTTTTCTCATCAGGTTACTTTAAATCACATGTGGTCTCAGATCTGGCAATGGGCGAGAATAGAAGCGAGTGGCTGGTGATGCAGATAAAGGAGACAGGAGCACCTGAGCCAAGTGTTTTAAGCAGTTCTACTGCTCAGAGTCTAATCACAGCCTTATTCTCTTCCTCCTCAATCTCTTTGCACTGATTTACTCCCATCCTGTCTGTATAGCTCTACATTTATGATTCAAAGTGCTAGTTTATGGGAACGTTTTCTGGATGTCTTAAAATATACATATTTCCAGCAGTTCCTTGCCTTTCTGGCATGAAAACCTTTTTTTATCATGGTCTAGGGTCACCTTAGGAAGGAATTGATTTTGTGATGTATATCCATGAATCTATTAATGTACTTTCCTGGAAGAGTGGGGAGCAGAAATTAATCCTTTATGCTTAGTCGAAAGTTGAAGGGGAAATGGGAAACTAAGGAATGAAGAACTTTTAAGGGGCTCCCTGGTGATCTGTCAGTGTCCTAGTACAGTCTTTGATTTTACTCATCTAAAAATTAAAGTTCTAAGTTTGTTCAAGGGCTTTTGGACTTTTTCCTGGTGTTTATCCATTTCTCCTGACCTTCTTTACTCTGTTGGCTGAGATGACATGTTTCCTCATTAGTAGGAGTTCTCCTTCAAAATGTTAATTTCCCAGGCTTGGGAATAAGTTCTAGGTTGGAACATGAACTTTATAAGTTCCTAATATATACATGACCTGTAGTGACTTTAATTTTTGTGTGGTTCATGCTGTATATGGTTTTTGCTGCAGTTTGCTGTAAGACATCTAAAGGAGCTTGAACACCAGAAACGAGAATTGCAAAAGGAGGGAAATGCTCTCATTGACTTTTTCTGTGAAGACAAAGAAACTATGAAGTTGGATGAATGTTTCCAGATATTTAGGGACTTCTGCATAAGATTCAACACAGCTGTCAAGGTAAGAATGCTGAAGTATACCAAGATGAAGGAGGCATTGGTTACAGCTTTGGTTCAGCAAAGTCTACCTGTTGTTACCAGTATTTTTAGACTTTTATAAATAGTATGAATTAGTTGGATCCACACATTTCTTTATTTCTGTGCCTTATGCAATCTGCATTTGACAGCACTTTGTGTAACAGCTTTAGTTCAGAAAAAAAGAGAACAATCTGGATTCGTAGCAAGCTGACAGGATGTTCAGCTAACATGCCTGTACCATTAGCTTACCTAAGCTTTGCCACCCAAGACAGCACGTAGTTACACGTGTGTGTGGACATTATACAAATGTACAAAACCACATGGTGATCACTATTGCAGTCAGTTTAGCAAGAGATGACTTCATGCATATACGTTCAAATATTTGGGGGATTTAATTCATGGTCACACATTACGAGTGGTTGTTGGATAGCTATTAATTTGAGGTCCAGTGGGGATTTTCTTTCTCTCCGTAGTAAGCAGCTACACTCTAAAAAATTACAAATCAGACTCTTACTTGGAAATATTGAGAAGATTTGCTTACTGAGCATGGACTAACCACTGTTCTTGCAAAATTAAGAGAACAATTCAGAATAAAGATGGCAGTTCTGACAAATGAATGTGATGTGTGGACCACGAAACCAGCAGTTTAAAGAGATCGCTTGTACCACAATGACCATATGCATATATTTCAAATGTTTAAACATTTTTTACCATTTTTTTAACATGTCTTTATGTGCTTAAAATAGATTTTTCATTTGAGTAAAATCTCCTAAAACATGTTCTGGGTGGGGTTAAAATTTTCTGCGTCTAATATGGAATATGATGGTAATAATATCTACACCTCTTTTTAACCATTTGCCTTTGCAATGGAGTATTTAAAATTGAGCTTTAGCATTTGGCAAGAATTCATTCTGTTGTTCCATACGTGTGAAAGCAAGCTATCTGCCACAGACATTTTTCCTTTCTTAGCTGCTCAGGTTTCTTAAGTCTCTAATGCATCTTATCTTTCAGAGCCCAGTGTAGTCTCAAATCTACCTTAAGAGGTGTAGATTAATCCATTCATCAAAAAGCATTAGGCTTTTGTTTACTGAAAGCTTTCAGGTGACTTCTTCTAGTTATGCAGCTCTTCTGTTGTCACAACAGTGGGAAGATCAAACTAGACAGTGCTTCAGACAAATAGAGGTGTCTTTTTTTTAAACAGTGTGCCAATGATCAGAGCAGATTTAACAACATGCTGGAAAACTATGTAATTTTCAAACCCTCTGTCAAGACCAGCCTCCCACTTCTTTGTTTTACTACCGCTGTACTGGCTGCAGCAAACCAGGTTCTTCATTTCAGAAAGTGACCCAGAAAGCTCAACCAAAGGTACAGCTGGATTAAATCTGAAGCCTAGAGGTGACAGTTAAAATTTGATATTCGCAGGAAATCACCGGTAATTATTTTAGTAAAAAGGTGTTACTGTGTTGTCTTTCAAACACAAACTACCTCTTCTATGGCTTCCTGAATCAAAATCCCTCAGCCTAGCTGCCAAAATCTCTATCCTATCCTGGGCAACCTCTCTACAGTAGTTGCCAGTTTTTGAAGCCAACAGTGAATATGAGATCCAGAATTGGAGTGAGACATTGATAAATGGTCCTTGAGTGGTGTCAGTTGATGTCTAAGTATTGTGAGGCATTGTGTTAACTTCTCTATTTGCTTCCATATGCAATTAAGCAATGACTTTTTGCAAAATATCCAATCTGTAATGATAGAGGGAAGTAGCACTGTGTAGAAATTGCACTTGCTGAGGAACAATTGCAATTGTAGTAAGGGTGGATGGAAGGACCGTGGTGTTAACTGCGTGCTTGTCAGACAAGTTTGTCTTAAAATACAAATGGAATGATTAGATAGATGTTTACTCACCTGATAAAACTGCCAACTTTAAACTTAGTGAGGACTTGAAGCTCTCCATCTTATAGCAGGAACTTTTTAGCTGGACCAAAAGTGGAAGCTGGTTGGGCACTGGAACAGGCTCCCCAGGTCACAGCACCAAGTCTGCCAGAGTTCAAGAAGCATTTGGACAATGTTCTCAGGCACATGGAGTGATTTTTGAGCCTGTCCTGGGCAGGACCAAGAGTTGGACTTCAATGATCCTTGTGGGTCCCTTCCAACTCAGGATATTTTATGACCTGACATCTACTTGGGTGTGATAGATCACGTTGATGGTCTTTGCAGGGACTTGTGCATTTTTTGCCTACGCTGACCAGACTGATGTGTTGTCAGCATTAGTTATGTGGGGAACTGCTCTCCACAGGGTTAATAGTTGCAGGCTGTGGTTGCCATGGTGATTTCATGTGTGCATATTTATTGGAGATTGGGAGAGGGTGATAGCAGTAGGAGCTAACTTCGATGGGAAGAAATAAAGGGAGCAGTAAAGCAGCGTGTCTTGTTCTCATGCATAGGACACTGTCCTCTGGAGTCATGTATTTATGGTTTTCCCGTTTAGGAAAACAGGGAGCGAGAGATGCAGGAACTTCATAGTCTGCAAAGGCGAAAGGAGCTGGAGGAGAAGCGTCGATCCTGGGCAGCTGGAGAGCTTGGGAGCTTTGGGCGGAGCAGCAGTGAAAATGATGTGGAGATGTTGGCCAAAAAAGGACTTGGAGAGTTTCTTCCCTTCTTGCAGCAGAGACCTCAAAGCCCTTTGTACAGAAACACAAATTCTAGACGCTCTCGACTTTCTTTGGGGATTACTGCAGACAGGGAGTTGCAGAGTTTCCTGGAAATCTCAAAAGACGAGGATCCAAACAAGTTTAACAGCCTTCCCCGTGCAAACACCCGACAAGCAAGACCAAACGTAGCCTGGACTGAATCCAAAGAAACAAGAGATCTCAACTTAAATACCTTGAACTTACACCAACAGTCTGAAATGGAAGTGAAAGGTGGTGGCCTAGTGCAGGTGCCTCCAGCTCAGCCCAGTCACTTCAGCAGCTCAGCTGGTCCTGGTGCCCATTATTCACAGAGGAGCACTGACTACAACATGCACACTTCCAACATTTCCTGTGAGGAGTCTACAGATTTAAATGCTCTGGCCCTGGCAATCGAGGAGCGTGAACTTGTTAAAGGATTGCATAAGTTTGATATTCAAGGAACAAAGCCTGCAGAGGATGCACCTTTAATATATTTAGAGGATGGTGGTGGAACAGACTTGGAGACTCTAGATGATCTAAGCTTTCATTCCCAGAGCACTGCCGATGACGACCTGCCTCCAGCTTGCAGAAGTTCCAGAGAGGCCCATGACCATCAAGCCAAGGCAGTGGGTTGCAAGAGTGAAGCTTCAGAGCCCAGCAGCAGCAGCCCCATGTCTGTGGATACAAGTGTTTTGGGAAGTAGGGAGGATGGGCCAATGTGCTACGTGTCAGATACAACAACTGATTGTTCTTTGACATTGGACTCTGAAGAGGGAAATGATTTTAAATCAACAGGTAATGAAATAAGAAGTGAGGCTGTCAAAGCATGCTCTTCTGGGAATGATGCTCAACACAGGGCTAGAACTCTCTTCTCAAATCTGAATTCTGCTTCTGGCAAGGACCTGTCTCTTCACACCTCTCCAAATGATAAGGACGATGCCAATAGCAAGCATATGATTCCTAAAGAAAAGCCCATAAAAAATAAAGATCTAGCAGGACCAAAGAGAAACTCTCTAAAAGATAGGTCTCCAAGCTCCTCAAAACCCAGTGGCGCTCGCCCTAGCCACACAGCTCCTTCCAGACCTGTCAGAACTTTGAATGCCTCTGAGAATGAAAGTATGAGGAAAGTGGTGCCTATTTCTCGGTCAAACAGGGCACCGAGCAGCGTGAAAAAGCCAGAAGCCAAGCCAGTCCCTCGTGAAACTAGTACAGTGGAAAGTCGGCTGTCTCATCGCAGCTCTGTCCGAGGCACAACAGACACACTGCCAAGAAGTCCTTACAGGCACAGCATGTCAGTAGAGGAGCCAAAGTTACGAAGGGGCACTGTCACCTCAAGCAGTGCTCATTTTGAGAGGGACAGAGTCTCTCTCAAGAAGCCAAGCTCTAAACCTGTTAGGAGTAATGTCAAATCAAAGACAGATGAAACAAAGATGTGTCGCTCCAGTGTAAAACCCCAGACTCCTACAGATGACACCAAGGTTGCCACAGTCAGTATTCCCAAAACACCATCTGCTGTCCCAAACTTTGCAAGGAATACAGTGGCCTCTTCTTCAAAGCGTGCAAAAGTGGATCTATCCAGCTCATCCAGACCTCCAACCATCACAAGGTCTGTGTCCCAGAGGCTGCCTAAAGTGAAGCCAGCAGCAACCTCTGATGATCCAAATCCAAAGGAGAACAGTATGAGTACCTTAAAGAGAGCGAGTAGTGCCAGAGTGGTTGGGAGAAGCATCCTGCAGGGAGAAGCCGTCAGCACTACAGCAGAGCCGGCACCAAAGGAGCAGGGAACAGTGGAAAAGGCCTCTCTTAAACTGAAAGATGCAAACCGGACCACAATTGGTAAAATACTGAAGCCATTACTGAAATAAGGGAGAGGTGTTTTTTAACCTTGCAATGTGAACACTTGTTCAAGCACTGGATGTCTGTGTAGTGAAATTCCTTAAAACAGTAATATTGCCGATAAATGGCATCATGTGCTCATTAAAGTACAGCACACTTTGGAAAAGGTCAAGTAGTTGTGTTCTGGTCTAAATCCTTTTTTATGAATTTGAATGTATTTGAACCTACTGTGATGGAATGCAAGCAGAACAGCAAATCTTTGTGTTTATGATACAGAAGGTCACCAAAAGCCAAAAAGTTTTAAGAAGTTTTAACTACAAGATGAAACACTTTGTGACAGAAAACATGGATATAGGCCAGTTTTTTTGTGTACATAAGATTCTTCCTAAGACTCAAGCCTTTGTGCTGGTTGGTTTTCTTACTTGATGTCAAAATGAATCCTGTGGAACAGTACTGAAAACAAACTTAGGTGATTGTGCTTTCCATTGCTTTCAATTCCTTGGATTCGGGAGCTCTTTTTGCCTGTTGCGAAGTCCATTGCTGGCAATTGGACAGACTGGGAACTGCTGGCCAAAAAAATGTAGAACAAGACATTTGCTGTTTTGTGGCGGCTATCTTTAACCTCTCTGAAGAATTTATAGCATGTTTTATGAATGTGTATGTGTGTCTGGAAAAGGCTTTCTGCTGGGCAGGAGGCTTGTTCTCCAAGAATGTGGCAGCATTGTCTTGCATGCACACGTAGATATGGCTGGTGCTGCATCGAATAGCACAGCTGGAGGCTGTGCCTGTTGGAAGGGCCATCTGTAACCATTGGGATGATGACTACTCCTGACTTGTTTTAATCACAAGCAAACTTGCCAGCTTTTGGTCATACAGAAGTGCCATATATTTATGATACATATCAGGATGTTTGCAGTTCAACTCTTGAAGGCTGCAATGTAGTGCCGAGCACTTTCTTACCATTCCATGTTTCCACTGGTTTATATACTACCAAATTACTTGAATGTTGCAATGGCTCTGGTGAGCCATTAGTTTCCCTGCCTCCTCCTCCTTCTCCACTCCCTCTCCTTGTCAACAAGAATATTTAGCATGAAACACAGAGCTTATGCATGACAGTGTTTTTGTAGAGCTCCTTGGTTGCTTCAAATGTGGCTTTTAATGTTTAAAGACTTTAAAGGAATTAAACTAGTATTTGATAAGCTTTTTGCAAAATAAAAACACTTTTTTTTTTCTGCAGATACAAATTTTAACTCCTGTCATACTAAGATAAAGAGAATGAGGGAAAACTCATTCAGCATGCTGTGCATCTTCCCAAGAGAAATGTAGGTAGGTAGGGAAACTGCTGTTCTCCTAAGCATCTTATTTAAAGAGTTGCCTTTTATTCATTTACGAAGAAAGCCTCATTTAAGAATAAAATAAAAAATAAAAGGAAAATCTCTTTGGACAAGTGGCATTGACTTATTAGTGGTAGATCTGTTTGTCTGCTTTATCCCTCAGTGCTGGGAGAGCATAATTCAGTGAGATTGAGCCATTTAATTGCTCACATTCTTCTCACGGGCTAGTATCAGGGACAGCTAGCTTTGAGGTTTGAATTTGGCAAGGCACCTTTAGCTCCTCCCAGCAAATCTTGATGCAGACATCATACCCAACCACCATGAAGTATTGCATAGGGCCTCTTGTTTGAGTCTGTCCCACAGGGAGAATTTATATAGCCCACTTATTGGCAAGAGCAAATATTTTGCTTGAAATGCCATAAGCTTTTTGGATACTGCCTCCCTTGTGGGTTAGATAAAAAAGCATCTCCCTTCTTATTTGTATCTGTGTGGATGTATGCACATCTGCAAGAGCAGATTATTCTCTTTTTTCCTTTTTTAAAAAAGAAAAAACCAACAAATTTTATTGGTAGTAAGCTTGAAAAATAATTTAAATGTGTTTGGAACATGTAAATAAATTTCTATAAATCGGTGTAAAAGAAAACTGACTGTATTTAATGGAACATTTATACATTTCGGAGTAACTCGGTAGTTTAATAAAGTTCCCATTTACTGGGTATGAGGTTTGTACATTCTCTTTCCTGTTATACTCTTGGCTTTGGTCCTGGAGATCTCAAGCAACTGAGTCTGGGTGTAGGTGACTGAGGAAAGACTTTACAGCAGAAATCGTGATTTGTTTTTGTACTGAGACATGCAATTGAACGTCAGTTTCTGAATGTTTCTGAAGTGGGACTTTCTGCACATCTTGGGGTATAACATGGAAGGCATTAGATGGTAGATGCAGCACTTTGTGTACACATTGTATGTTGTGGCCAAGGCAAATGTTCATGGCACTGACAAGTCTGGATCTGTCGCTATCTTCATGCCTTTGAGCTTAGCACACTTTATTGAGAAATTCTGGTTTACAGCTCCCAGGACTGTGGAAATAAAGAATGACCTGTTTTGCAGGAGCAGGTGGTGACTTTTACACTGCAATTCTGAATTTTTCAATTTTGTCCCATTCTCCCATTATTTTTTGTTCTTTACTGCACACAAAAGAACATCTTTCAGCAGAAAAAAAGTGAAATCCAGCCAGCCTCCTTGTCCTTAGGGAGGCACTTCCTCCTCTCTGCTATGGAAATGATTTCTGGACTGGAATTGCTGCTATTTGCAAACTTGTTTAGCCCCTGACTTTTCTAGTTTGGTGAGTGTGTCTTTCCCCATTTGGAGTGGCAAGCACCTGCTGTCTGCCAGTGCTGAGTGATGGCTGCTGGTGGAATCTACGTGGGAAAGCCCTTCACCAGCAAAAGGTGTGTCTCAAAAGTTTATGTTTCTTTAAACTTCATTTTTATGTCAAAAGGTTTTATAATTACCAATTCATTATTTAAACTACCAGCTGTCAGAGACAGTGATTCCCTGTAGCTTTATTTTCCCATGTCATACAATTTTCCCAAACACTAACAGGCCAGGGCGCCTGGTTGCAGTTGGTTTTCAGGAAAGAACTGAAACCTTTTCTCCAGCTTTTTTCTGCTGAATGGCTGATGCTTCCAACTGTGACCAGGGGTACATCAATCTCCTTTGGTGGCTGCTGAGGTGGCAGTGAATTGGGGGAGCCCGGGGGACCATGAGGGAATCTGGTGGAGCTGGTGGAGATTCAGAAGTAGAGGAAAGCCGTGGGAGTAAGAGGTGCTGATTCATACTTAGAGGAATTTAATATTCACATCTCATGTGGGAGCTGCATACAAATGAGGGGCTCAGTGCATCCCTCATTACAACAGCTCATTAAATTATCAAGAAAGACAGAAAGGGTTCCCATCACACCTCCCACAGTGTACAAGTCCGGACGGTGTCATTCCAAATAGCACACCGGTATCTTTCTAATCCTAGGGTACATCTGTGCGGACGGATGCAGACAGCCACACGCTGTCTCCCTCCTAAGCAGAGCCGAGGTGGCCCCAGGCTGGAGGCGCTGACCCCGAGCTCGCACACCGCGGCTGTAATTGCACACCCTCGGCCGGGCTCGCTGCTTCGGCAGCGCTGCCGCAGAGCCCCGGCTGTCCGACCCCAGGAAGACCTGCCCGCCGCTGCATGTGAGAACGTAATCCCTGTGAGAGAGGCCCAGCTAAACACAGTTCCTTTCAGATTTGGCTGCTCAGTGTTTTCCATTAACTTGATACATGCTGTTTACATCCCACTGCCGCCAGTGCCAGAGATAACTGCCTAGGGAACAGCTCCCTGCAGGTATTGTTAACAGCTGCTGGAAACAAAGGAGTTTGTTTTAGCCACGTCACTATCTAAATAGCCAGAAATACGTTACTTTTTTATTACTCGTGAGCTGATATTAAAAACTGTGACATGTTTTCCTGGTTGAAAGATGCATTCGGGAAATCTTGTACGCCATTAAAAGTGGCAGCTGAGCAAATATCCTTGCAACTTCAAAAGAAAGTGACACTGAGACAAGGGACATGTGAAGGTTCTTGCTGTAAGGGACATGTGAAGGTTCTTGCTGTAAGGGATGTGATCACCACCACCAGTACCAGCCACTTGCGCTCAGAGAAAACTGATTCCAGCCAGCGTTTTTTCCTTGCCATATAGTTGGTTTCTGTGTCTTTTCAGGCTGAAGGCTGAGGTTGCAGGGTAGACACTGCCTCAGCTGGCAACTTGCTCTGATTTAAAAAAAAAAAAAAGAGAAGAGAAAAATCCTCATTAATCTCTAGCTGCTTATGTCCTTACTTGTAGCACTGAAGCACTGGGGATATGAGCATATTGACTTCAGTGGTGCTGTTCAGGGTGAGTTAGGCAGTGGCTGAGCAAATGCTCAGCAAGGGTGGCCTTGTCTGCATGGAGGGGAGAGAGTTACATGGGTTTCTGAGACCATTCACACCATCTGAAGCAGACAGACTCCCTTTGAACAGAGATGTGCCTCTTCTGCTTTTCATCGGGTCTGAACAATAGGTCCTTTTTTTTATCCTATTCCAAAAAAAAAGGCAAAAAGCTTTGATGCCTCCTTGTGGGTCAAGTGGAGCAAAGATATGAACTCTACCTACTCTGGTTTTTGTCTTTTTTTAAACAATAGGACTTTGACTCATAAATAGAGCTGTTAGCTTCAAATAACTCTCTGCTGCACAGAGGCAGCAGATATTTTCAATGGCTGCAGTGATCTAGCAGCAAAATAGGCATAAAAGCAAGAACTGTTTAGCTCCCCAGTGCATCCCAGCAACTGCTTTCTCTTTGCTCTGAAATACAAACCTCTAGCAAGTGAACCCAGACAATGTTAATTTGGGCACCCAAGAGGAGCTGGCTAAAATATGTTTGATTCCTCTTCTAAATAATTACTCACAATAAATTTTAATTTCAATAGTCTCCCATTTTTTTGTCATTAGAAGTAAAAAAGTGACCTTCAACAGAGAGCAGTAAAGGGGGCTGAGGGATGCAAACCTTCTCTCAACATCATTTCCCTGGTGCTTGCTCTCACAGTCCTTTTGTGTAGGGTTAAGTAAACAGATTAATTGATTCTCTATGTGCACTTCCAATAGTTTCTTCAAAAGAGTAAGATTTTACATCTTTCAGGTCAGGTAGCACAAGTTGTGGGAAGGAACTGGATGTAATTCCAGGATGGATACCTGCACAATAGGTGTTACGCATTACTGAAGCCCAGTAACTGATGTGCTGCCTAGGGAAAAGTGCATGAGGGAAAATGTGGCAAAAACAAATGTATAGGCACAACTGAAGACAAGTATTCAGAACCCATATGGGTCACTTTCTGCTGTTTCTGGCAGCTCTAGGTTTAAATCATGGTCTCCAGGAGAAACTAGGACTCCCCTGTGCCTGACTCCACCGAATCACTGCAGAAAGCAATTCTCTGAGAACTGCTGGAGTTGCTTGAGTTCTGGGGCTGAAACTAGGACACGTTGCTAGCTTCGTGTTTTGGTTTCTGGTGTTTCTCACGCAGCATTTTAAACTGATTCAGATATATTCCCTATGCAAATCTTTAATCCCCTGTTTTCGGATGAAAAATTGGTGTAAATGTGGTTTTGATTTTTTCCCCACCCTTTTACAGCTGTATTTGCCCCTTTACATCCCATGACCGCTTCCTCCCACTCCTGTTTCCTCTGTTATAATTTTCCATCCTCTGCTAATAACTCATTCCTCTCTTTATCTTATTTCCACGTGGCAGGCATTCTATACTCTTCCATTTGCTTCATCCTGCTTTCTTTGTTTCTTGACTCCAGTGGCTGCTTTGCTCCATCTCTTGCTTTCTTCTTTCTGCCAAAGTGAGTCCTTCCCCAAACGTCTGTCTGCAAAATCTGCAAGCTGAGACTTTTTGCTGCCAGCTTCCAGTAAGGTGTGGGAATAGATCAACAAAATGAACTCAGTTTTTAATGCTTGCATGTCTGTATTTTGCAGCTTTGCCTTGTCACTGCAAGTGAGTAGCTGGAGGAGGCTGTTACCCAGAAGTGCATCTTTGCTTCTTTTCTATATGAATGTCGCTCGTCCCGCACGCCAAGCAGCTTACGGGGGAGCAGGGGGAGCTGAGGAGCTGAGCACATGGGATGATTTTGCAGAGGTGGGTGAGGAAAGTCTGTTCAAATAAAGGTGTGACTAATTTAGCTTTGCGGTGTCTAAAAAGCCCTAATGAAAGACTGTCGAGGACAGCTTAAAAAGCCATTTGCGAAGTGATTTCTAACCCCACCCATAGTCATGGTACCACAAGCAAATAGATTTGTGCAGTCAGTTTGGTGCTGCTTCCCTGTGCACCAGAGCATAATAATTGTATTACTCTTTCTTAAATGTGCACATAGGTTTTCATGATATGGGTTAATGCTCCAGGAGATTTTGCATTTCTCTGACAGGACAACGGACCTTTTCATAAGAGATAGTGCATGGAAGCCCAAAGATGGGTCTTGAAGCATATATACTCAATTTTAGTTCTGCTGGAAGTGACTAATCACTGCATGAAAGGGAGAGCACTTGTAATGCATGCACAGTGTATTTTTATGGGGTATGCACTGCTTATTGCTGCAAGTACTTGGTGTCGCATGTGTTCTTTCTAAAAACAGTTGAATCCTGTTTAAGAACGTCTTTCCTCCCAGGAGGTTATAGCCTAAGCAATTGAATAGTTGAGCTGAGAAGGCATCTCTAGAGGTCACCCAGCCCAGCCTCCTGCTCCAAGAAAAGCTAACTTCACACGTAGGTCACTTTGCTGAGGGCCAAAGGGTGTTGTTCTTAGCACAAAGTGGTTATAAAAGGGAGGTGTAAGATTCTGCTACTGAAATAAGGGTGCTGAGGATGGGAAAATGCTAAGGAAAATGCCTGTATTCTGCAGGCTATGGCTTGAAAAGTGTTTGCCACCTAGTTCATGCAATATATTGTAATTTTTAATGCTAGCCTATCTTAGGTGGCTGATGGTGACCTGAAGTCAGTAAAGCAAGTAAAGGCAGGAGCTGGGCAAGAAATTCGAGGGAACACTCAAAAGCAGAAGGACCCTACTTAATGCAAGAAAGAAAGAAGTTTGGGGCTTAAGAGAAACCAGAGGGGGAAAAGGAACACTGAAAGTTGCAAAGGCTTCTGGGAAAGAGTGGATATTTGCAATTTGGATGAAGAAAGAGGAGGAGAGGTGGGAGATGTTCAGTAGCCAGGCTGAGAATCGGCCCAGCACTGTTAACCTGAGCGCAGGTGAATGTGGGCAGGTGCTGGTAGTGGCATAATTGATCCATGGGAAACTGAGAAATGACCCTTGTGAGCTCAACAGCTCCGCCCTTCCTGGCAGATGTTTTCTTACCCTCTTCTTAAAGGAATAACCCAGCCAAATACAATAAGTAAGTTACAGTAAGTATTCCCAGTGATGAACTTGTGTCCTGCAGGATGGGATGCCTCTTTCTGCATGTACAATTTAAGCAGAAAGTCTCCTGACAAATGTGATACTTCTGATGCTTGTCTTCCCTTGCAACGTGGCTTTATGAATGAAACCAGGACCCTCACACTTACAGAAGAACCGCTGTGGTCATCCCAAGTAATACAAATACTTGTATGGAGTGTGTAAAGCAGCAGCTAACCAGGAAGCCTAGAAATCTAGAAGATATTTTATATTGCTGCAAAATACTGCCTGGGTTGCTGTGATGGATTTGATGCAATCTGTTGTGAGAGACTTGTAACTTGACTGGATGGAGCGTGGGCTGGATCATGTAGCAGCTCCTGATGGTGCTTTTAGTGGTCTCTGCAAAATATGAAACTGGTTCATACTCCAGTGGAGATGGTCCCAGACCAGAGCTCATGCCCTGAAGGACCTCATAATGAGTAAAGCAGCAAAGGAGACAGCTGTAGGGAAAATACAAATACACAGCCAAATCTTAACCCCTGCCCTCCCTGTGTGTACCTTGCAGTAGGAGTGTAACCAATTTTCACTGACCACTTGGACCCACTAAACAATACCAGCCAAACCAGACCCCTGCAAGACAATTTACAGATGAGTTGCCAGCTGGAGATACAGCACAGAGGCACAGACAAGTGGCCATGAGTGGAGTGTTAGCAAGGGGAGCTCTTTATTGTGAGGAATATCCCTGAAATCTTGGGCTGCTCCTCATCTGCACAACAAGCCAGAGGAGCAAGGCCACTGGGCACAGCCCTGTGCCCATGGAATCCCAGAGGCTGTGGCGTCCCCAGCCTGCACAAAGAGAGTATCTGAAATAATGTGAAATGTGGCATAAGCAACCCGTGGGAGAAGGGCATGTGGAAATACAGCAGGAGACGTTTTGTAATTGCAGAAGCCCAGCAATATTACAAAAGACCATAAAACAGAGATTTGCAAGAATGTGTAGCTTGAAAATGCAGCATGAATTGGCAAAGTGGGTCCACGACTAATCACAGAGGTCCATTGTATGATCAAGTTTAACCTCGTGTTTAATGAAAGTACTTCTCTGAATAAGTTTCATTTAAAGTACAGTAAATAGCTCTGAATAAAATGTCCAGCCTTAATATACAACATTTTAAATGACAGAGAAGTCACCCCAACCTTTGGTAAATAGTTCCAACACATACTCAAGCTCTCTGTTTAAAACTGTCATAGGATTTCTAACACAAATTAATCGGGGTGGAGTCTCTAATTGCTGGTAACTGGATCTGTTACAGTGCTGTGTGCCAAACTGGCAAGCTCTTTTTATCATATTTCTACTTCACAGATTAAGCCTTTGCAAGAACAGAGTTGTGATTTCCCCCTGTTGTCTTCTGCAGCTGGTCCAGTCCTCCTGTCCCTTAAGCTAGGAATCTGCATTTTTCAGTAAATCTCTCTCCTTTCCCCCTTGGGGCTGTGTTGAGCATTCTGTAATTAAGGAGACAGTGATAACATCTAATGATTCATTTATTGACATTCTTTAAAAAGGAATCTCTTACTCTGTCCCCTCTTTTCCTGGGTTTCCCTCCCTCCTTCCCTTCCGCTAAAGTTGATGACAAGCCTGGAGCTATTCTGCAGATTAAATGGTGGCTATGCCACCTGCTTCCCAGTTGACCATTTTCTGACTGTCTTGACCATTTTCTCTACTTTAAGGCTGGTTTTTAGAAAAAGAGACTCCTTTTTATCTTTCTTTTTTACTTTTTGGTGCCTGCATGAGCCATGCTGCTCCACAATCGCTCCTGTTCAACTGGGCTAAATGTCCCTCAGCTGAGCACAACACCTTTGCTGCAGTGCCTTGAGGTGAATATAAAACAGATGGCCTCATCCTGGGTCATTTTGCTTTATTGATGTTATTGTGGAGTCCCGTGCTATGGCAACCAAAGGAGTTGCACTCTTTGGATCTGGAGTGGGGCGGAGGGAGGAGGGACTCTGCAGTTGCTGTTTGCTCCAGCAGCCGCGGCTTGGCCGGTGCCAGCGCCCTGCCAGCTCGCTGCGGTGCGGGTGTTTATCCAGCACAGCGGTGAGTCACATGTGCCATGCTCCACCAAAGCCACCTCCAGCAGCTTCCCCATGAATCACTGCAGCCTGAGAAGACTTGCAACAATTCCTGGGCCACCAGAAGGATGATCTCATCGCCTGCTGAGGGCAATAAGGATAAAGTCACGTGGAGCTCTGCTCTCAGAGCCAGCGAAAACGGCATCCCAGCAAAGAGCTTGCAGGTGACCTAACTGGGTATGTGATTCAGTGTTACGGGACCAAACAAGGCAAAGATCCTTCAGGCAGGGAAGGAAGGAAGGAAGGAAGGAAGGAAGGAAGGAAGGAAGGAAGATACCACAAGATACATAGAAATAATTTGAAGTGGCTTTCATAGCAAAACATGTAAGGCAAGGAGGGATGATGTGGCACAGGGTCTACAAAAGACTTAGTTTTAAGTAATTCTCTTAGTATTGACTGTTTTCATCTCCTTTTATGATTCTCCAAGTGGTATTGCCTATTCTGGATGATTACAACGTGAGGTTTGATGATGTAATCTTTGCATACTGTGTCCTGCCCATGGAGCTGAGTTACTGTGATACTGGTTCAAATGCACTCGACAAACCCAGCTCAAGTTTAACTCCAGCTGACATGAAGTGCTTTTGCCTCTTCTAAAAAATTAATTTGTGGCAATTTTCCATTTCCATTGGATTTGTCATTATTTCAAAGAGAATGCTGATTTCTGAGCAGGCATCAAGTGGTCTTTTCTGATTTCAAATATAAAAAATCTGTAAATGCTATGAAAAGTGCTAGTTATTTATTTTAAATGTGTGGATTTCTAAAATCAAGACCAGTGCAGGAAATTGGTAACTTTTTTAAATCATCTTGAAGTTGCACAAGGCTGAGAATTTTACAAAAATTAAAAATCAGCTCTTTTTGTTTGTTAAGAAAGGTTGAGGGAGGTGGAATTTATGAAGCTGGAATTTGTGTCTATGACAGTGAAGCAGCTCAAAGCTGCTTCTTGCCTCTATTGCTGGCAGCTGGAGTTCAGACCTAAAGAGAAAGTGGAGGAAATTTAGTCCCAGAGATCCCTGGGGTTTCAAGGTGCCACATCTGCTGGTTCTGAAGTATGTGCCCAGGATGCAGGCAGCCAGCAGGCTGCAGCGAGGAGCAGTCAGCAGGGACCACCTCCCACGCGTATTTGCTCCTTGAACTGTGCGTGTAATGGCCATCATCCCTCTTCCTGGGCAAGGCATCATCACATGTTGGTGCTAATTGGATAGTGCGACAACCCCCAAGGTAATATTTTGGCAGCTGCTTTACATTTCTTCGCTCTCTTAGGTGCATGTTGGTGGCCAACCACATGCAACAGTGTGGGTTAGATAATGAAATCATTGGGGTAAGCACTGATAGGACTGAAGAAATTGATCCCAGATGGAACTTCCTCACTGTAGACCATCAAACAGTACCACCAAGCCCTCCCGCTCACATCCACTAATTTTCCCTTCCCCAGGCCCAATGTCATCTTGCGTCATGGAAAGGCCTCATGGAAATTTCAACTGAGGATAAGCATGGTGGTTCTCAGCAGCATGTTGATCCAATGGTATCAAGCACCATATGTGAAATATTTGTGAAAATTGGCCTGGTATGTTTTCCTCCTTCCATTCAGCTTCCCAGCCTGATTTTAACAGATCTCATAGCAGCCTGATTGCTTAGTTGGTAAAAGGGATGAGCTGCTAAACTGGAGCAAATAAGCCTTTACACCTGTGGGATGCACTGCGTGACTTGTGAAGGTCTCTAATGGTTCTGTAGGTAAGATGGAAACTATCAGATAAAAGGCTTTTTACCTTCACCAAAAGAGCTACTTTGCTAGTGCAAGCGAGCATCTGAGCATGGCCCAAGCCAGAGCTGGAGCACCAAGGGGCACTATTTGCACGTCCTCCATGAATACCAGCTCTGTTCTGGCTTGCAGGGTTTTAAGGAAGTGAGTTGCAATCGCGATGACATCAGGCAGCTAATATTGAATTCAGGCTCGGTGAACTCTGAACGTGCCCGCTCTGTGGAGGTGAATCTGGAGCCTTTTGAAAGGACTTTCCTTAGCTGCTGTGCTTACTCCTTTGAGTCATAACTGCAGCATTCGTGGCGCTCCCAAATGCAGCAAATGACTTTGGGAGAGATGTCTCAACAAATTTCAGTGAAGCGTGTTGGGTAATCTTGAAAATTCTGATATTTTTCTATTGAGCCTGTTTTAAAAAGTCAGAGTGCGTGTGCATAGGAAGGGGTGCAGTGTGGTTGCTGCTTTCCACGTCTCACTCCTACAGGAGCTGGAAATGTGGCACTGGCAGCTGGTTCCCCGAGGTGGCCCTTGCTCTCTGAAAGCTTTAGAGATGAGGAGGTGGACCAAGGAGCTAAAATCTTTGAATCATGGCTATAAATGGAAGAGAGGTTTTAAGATATTCTCCACTGAAATGGCTGAAAAGCAAAAGTGTTTGGAAATGCTCTGAGTGCAGAGGAAACAAGTTGTTTATGATCACGCAGCTCTCTTTGGCCTGCTTTATGCACAAATATGGCCAAAAATGATTTTTGAAGAGCTACAGAGTGATGGGGGAGGACAAAGAAGCAAGATCTCTTGGTTGGTTGCCTGGCTTGTCAGAGGGGAAAAGGAACCCCAGAGCCTTATGCTGGGTAACAGATACTTTGGGGAGGGGATGCTCCCAAGGTGACTGTAGGCAGATGGAGGTGAAGTACAGCTCATATATCCCCGCTATTCACTGTAATACAGCCGAAGCAGTCTGCTCTTAGTTCTTCACCGATGCCTGAATGTCACTCACAGCCTCCGTGCTGCTTGTTGTGCCACTAGGCCTTGCTGTGTTGGCAGTGACCAAGCTGAGGCCGTAGTCCTGCTGGGCTTTCTGCTTTCTGCTTTCCACACAGGGGAGTGCATGGGTGAGCATGGTGGGAGCCTCAGACGCCCCAGGAAACTTGTTCCCAGTGCCCCAAATCAGTGCTCAGCTCTTCAAGATGTGTGCAGGCACCTCATTTTCCTGAATGAGAAAGCTCAGCACGCCCCAACATTTTTTTTCTCCCCCATCTTTTATCAGTTTATTTGTTATAATAGGATTATGCTTGTGTTCTTCTTGGCCCGATCCCAGGGGTTCCTTCTATCTGCTAGGAACAGTCAACAGACACAGCCAAGCTGTCTTGTTTCAGGATAGCTATCTGAGGCCATGTGAATTGCACACTGCAAAATTAACTGTGTGGCTGCAGGACTCCTCACTTTTGGCATGATGTATTAATCGCTTGAGATTTCAGCATAGCCCAGCATCTGAACTGAGGGCTTCCTGGGTCTAATGAGGGAAATTTACTATGAGGTGTCCAAAATATGAGATAGAGGTCTACACAAACCACTTTACATAAAGGCATTTTGGATGAAGGAAGTGTGTATGGATATAGAAAATATTGTAAAGACTTCCTTCTTTCTTTAGACTGTTTTACATCACCTGCTGTACACAGAGCTGTGCTGCTTCTCTGGCAGTTTTCGATATTCTGAGCTTTTGAGAAGTAGGATGCTGATGCTCCCTAGTGAAGAATCTGTGGCTCTATGGCCACACATTGGAAACAAAACTTTGCTATTTTTTTTCTTTTTGAGGGAGAAGGAAGGAGGAACATGGAGGGAAGAGTATAGGGGATGAAATGAGCAGAGCCAAAGGCATCAGCAGGTAGTGACCAAGAGGTATGAAATGTCAGCAGGTAGGAGCAGGTGCCTGGTGTGATTCCTTGAAGAAGAAGCTGCTCCAGGAGTAGTCGAGTTGAGGCAAGTAAGTGGTGAGTTGTTCATCATTACTCAGGGGAGCAAGACAAATGAGAAATCAATTGAACATCAAACCATTGTTACTGATTGCCTGTTTTGAAAATAAATGATTCATTGAGTGCTTTAATTGATTCATATACATGGCTAGGATCTCCAGTCTTGATCTATGGACCTCTCCACTAGTTAGGCCGGAAAGTCTTGCTCCTACTCACTTTATTTGTGCAACAAATATCCTTTTCTCTTGGCATGGATTAAGCCAACCCACTTACAAGCGTTTTTCTCTCTATGATTGTTTACTTTGCCTTAAAGAGACTGATGATTCCTCTCACTTACATGGTGCTTTTTTAAAAAAAAAATTATTTTGTAGCAGAGGAGCCTGGAATGGATGAGGATGGCTGTGCACAAAGTGCTGGGCTCTGTGCCCCAGGGCAAGTAGATGACCTCATCCTCAGAGAGCTGCAATCTACAGTGTACCACAGATTTACGGTGTCCACTGCCAAATAAGTGGGAAAGAGAAAGTTTGGTAACTTAAAAGTCTTTTGTAACTCCTTGTGAGATACACTGTGGAGTACTTTGTGTCTTGAAATCTGTATGCCCTCTGTAGAGATAAGCGGCTGCTCACAGGGGCTGAGGAGGCTGTGCCTTGTCCCTGCTGCTGTGTCTGTTATCCACACACCTGAGGAGGAGATGTTGGAGATCTGCCTCCACTTTGCCACAGCTGTTTGATAGGGTCGTCAAAACAGAAGGGAAACAAGGGGATGTGTAGGTGAGGTGAAGGGATAGGCAGGGAGCTGTATCCTGGCTTGTGTAACCAGTGGGTGGTACCATGGTAGGGAGAGGTGTGAGGAGACCTGCAAGGACAGGGAGGTCCCCTCTGGCTGATTTGGGAGGGCACGTCTCTGGCAGTGCTAGCTGGAGGGAGAACAAGTAGAAAAAGGAGGGAAAAAGAAATTTAAGAGTTATCTCTGATTTTATCAGGTGGTTAAGGCAGAGGCAGCCTCTCACTAGCCCTGTGTGACCCCAGCCATGCGAAGACAAATGACCTGCCTGCCACTCACTTCACCACCCAAGCTGTATTGTGGCTGCCATTGCTGTTGGGTTGCATGGCCCTGCCTAGGTCTCTCCGTGTGCCCTGAGGCCAGGCTGCAGGCAAGCAGTTTGAGTTGTCTGGGGAGAGCCTTCTCCAGTTGTAAACACTGTAATGCCACCAAGCTCCTTGACCCACAGCAACAACAAGTGAGATGGCAACAAGCAAACTGAGGCTGAAATAGCATGAGAAAAAAAAAAAAACAACAATAAAACAATGGCAATCTTTTGCAATTATTTGCCATCAAGTAGAAGAGTCCTAACTTAGTTGCCCAGGGGCTGATTAAGGATGGAGCCTGACAAGTTGCTCATAGGAGCTGTTATAGGATGAACTGGATTGCAGAATTTATCTGTCAGAGAAATAATGCTTTTCACCAGGTTGTTTTTTCAGCTTAACACTTTTTAAAAAAAACCTTTTTTTTTAAAACAGTTAACACTTTGATTCACTCAGCTCTTTGCAGTAGTGCTGGGGCTAGTGGGGTGGGAGAGGCAGCACAGGAGATGGGAGCAGCAGGGTGGGCAGGAGCTGCTTTTTTTCTCTGTAACTGCAGTCCACACCATAGCTATGGGGCTTTGGCTGGCAGAACCCACATCAGCCTGACGAAAAGGATCTCCAGTCTCTCTATGCACAGGATTCCTTTGTGATTTGATCAAATGACTTGGCTTGATCTATTTGGCAGTAAAATGACTACAGTGCTGCCACGTATGTTTGTCTTTTTTTGGGTGACATATTTTTGCATTGTAATGGAAGGAGTTCATGTCTTGTGTCAGTCTGTTTAAGAAAGCCCTAACAAACAAGAATAAACCTGGAAACACCTCCTGGTCTGGGCCCAAGCTGTCTCTGGTGCTTGGAGGCCTGAACCTTCCAACACCTGACAGCATAGCAAAAGCGGGTTATCTGCCTCTCTGCTTCACCCGGGAAATTCTGATTTCTGCAATAGTTTGAAATTTTGAAAGCCTGTAAGGGAAGTGTCTGAGTCCTTTGCCCCTGTCCAGAGAAGCTTTGCAGGCAAGCACTGATAGGACAGCCCCTGTGCTGTACCTTGGTGGACACTGACCGTCCGGCTGCAGGAGCCGAGGGGACAGCAAGCTCTGTTGAAGCTAGGTCTAGTTGTTCCTCTCTTTGATGTGTTAACTCTCCTCTTTCAGCAACAGTGTGGGATTGGGTATGGTGTGGGAGAGCAGGGTTAAAGATTGGGAACTTTGACTTCAAAATAGGGTGATTTGGGGAGCTGGGTAGCTCGGGAGTTCAGAAAAAGTAGTCTGTGGTGAAAAGAAAGAAGAAAAGAAAAGGATGCTGAGAACGGTGCTGGGCTGATAGACAATGTGATCATATAGCTATGGACAGGGACTAACATCTGGAAGGATGCTGGTGTGTTTGTGCTGCCTGTTATTTCTTTTCTCTGTACTGGTTAAAAGACAGCAATGTAAATCTGGGGAGGATTCAGTGTTCCTCATCCGAAGGACATATGTGAGCAGGGAAGAGTCTCTGTAAGCCTTGCTTCAGTGCTGGTTCTGCAAAGAGGCTGCAGGAACTCATTATTCATGATTTTATCTTGCTACCTGAAATACATAAATAGCCTAAAGGTTCCTCTGATGGACTTCTTCCAGCTCTTTGATGTGCCAAAGATAATTTCTGTACATACTCCCTCAACCTGTCCCCACTCCCTACCTAAAGTTTAATGTTTCTACTTGTTATGTTTACCTGTCTGTACTAGACTGTAAGGTCTCCAAGGCAGGGACCTTGCTATCTTTCACACTGAAGTACCTTGAAGGAGTTGTAACATCAACAGCTACAAAATGTGATATAAATTATTGAAGCAATGTCAACTAACACAGCTCAACTCTTTGGCCTTTTCTGCACCAGGTGAGCTTTCCGTGGGGCTGCCAGCTGCTCCTGACACCGGCTTGGCATGGTCTGTGCCAGCAGGGCTGGCAGCCCAGCCCCAGTGGGCAGCCACCATCGTGAGAACACATGGTGCCCTGCAAGTGAATCCTGCAGCTGTAGAACGAGCAGGCTGATATAGCCTGTGCCCACTTGTAGTCAGGCTCCTTATGAGGTGCCAGCAGCAGTGAGACTTTTCGGAAAGCCTCCACCTGAGAGAAATCACACTGCCAGTGGCAGGACCCTATGCCCCTGTTGGTTTAAAAACTATACCCCAGAACTTCTAATAACTTGAGAGTCTCACAGTGCTCTGGACTTTGGTTCCCTTGTGTGAGAGTGTAACAATGGAAGCAAACAGATGGATCCCTGACTATAGGAGTTAATACAAGAAATAGGCAGAGCCGAGCAACACAGTGCTCCCCTGCCCCAGCTCCTGCATGGTTCTGGCACATCCCTGAGGCTAGAGCCCTGATCCCACAGCATTTTATGGGAGCCTGCCCCTTGCACAAAAAGTCCACAGTGGACTTATAGCCGGGTCTCTCTCACCTTCCCCTCTTTGGAGCTGATTTCTTAGCGGAGCCTGGGATGTGTCAGGGAGAGACCTTGTTTTTATAACCTCCTGTTATGGCTGGAGGTGATGCCTCTGCAGTGACAGCTGGGGAGCAGGCTTTGATCTGGTGCATCAATGCCTCCTCTGGGAATTCAAGCCTCTGAGTCTTATTTGCCCTGGGCAATAGTCAGGAGGATTTCCCCTAAATAAAGAGCCATCAAACCTCATCAGCTGTCTTGCTATTCCTGTGTCACCACTCTTTGAAGACAGCATCTGCCATGGAGAGGTTAGCCAGAGAAATCTCTGAGTAAAAGCCCAGTGTGCAGCCCAAAGCAGCTCAGAACTAAGGGGACATGTCCTGGCATTGGCTCAGCCCCACAGCACCCCAGCAGCTCAGGGACTAGCAGCCATCGGGCCAAGAGCCCAAGTCCCAGCTAACTCTCTGTGGTACCATCACTAGGGTACCATCAGCAGGGTTTACCAGCATCAACTGGATCCCACACACCCAGGAGAAAACCTATGCAGAGCCTGCAAGTCCTGGCAATGGGGCAAGTTGGGCTGAGGGTGTGGGCAAGCAGTTGTTTGATGCTACAAGTGGTCCCTGGCACCCACTGAGGCTGGGCTGTCCTGCTGTGGTGGTGGAGAGAGCAGGGCTTGCTTTTAGGTTTTGCAGCTCTCATCACTGCAGCATCCCAGAAATCAGAGGAACAGGGGCTGATGGAGAAACAGGGTCAGGTCAAATTCTGCTTCTGGCTTTACTACATACCCTTACTTTCCCTAACTGTAGAAATGCTGATAACGCCTTTATGCTTTTCATGCCTGTTTGGTTTCTGAAGGGTTGACCATGATGTTTGGAGGTAAACCGCTGTGTTATAATGCTGTTACACATACAGGTTGTTTTTCCTCTTCAGAGAAGCTTATTTCCAAAGACAAGGGAGTGGCAGGATATTAAAGGCCCTGTAAACTGGTTCACATGGGGAGCTGCAGACCCTACACCCAGTCAGACTGCCTTGCTTGGAGCTGGCTGTATATGAGAAGTGCCTGCAGTTTTGGTTACTTCTTTTGCACATCTGCTCCTGCAGACTGCTCAAGGCTCTTCCATATTTCTTTCAATCAGAGCTATTCTTTCACTGACCCAGGCCTGTTATTCACTGATGAATTGGATGCTGTTCATTGCAGCTTGAAATACTATTTTGCTACTCTTAATGCTTCCCATTCATTTTCTGTGGCGATTGGATTCATAACAGCAGAGATGCAGCTTTCATTGATACTTGATGCAGCAGCAATACCCTCAGCAAAGGCTTTTTTGTACATAGGGCTCCAAACCTTTCAACCACGCTATCATGGAAAGTCATAATGTCCCTTTTCTGCAATGCCCCAAGCCACCTGCAGCCCCTGAAAGAGCACATTGTTTCCTCAGTTAAAGAAACAACACGGGCAGTGTCTGCACTGGTTGCAAGGGAGGGCTCTGGGTAATCTCTTTTTGCCCTGCCCCAATCCTTCACCTCCCACCTCCCCCCATCCTGTTTGAATCCAGCTGAATTTCAGACCCGCTGCTGTTTAAAACTAAATGGAAGGATGTTTGCAGGGTGGTTATTTTAGCTGCTAAATGAGCCTCCTGGTATTATGCTCCCAGGTGGGGCTGGCTCTCCTGGGGTGGCAATCCTGCTAGGACTAATTCCTGGGTGCTGGGGTTTTATATGATCAGGCACAGTTTTATTCTTGCTGTCTCTGGAAAACCATATGCCTCTAAGCAACTGGGGTGGGGGGAGTGGAGGTGGTTTTCTTTCTCCTTTTCTTTTTTATTTTCCAAAAAAAGCACTTGTGTGGGGAGAAGATGCTGCACTACCTTTTGCTCAGAGAAAAGGAGTCTGACAGCTTAGCACTGCCCAGAGACAGGAAAATTACTTTGTCTACTGAATATTCCAAAGAGATAAAATAACAGGGCACAATCAAAATCCTCTGTTTAAAAGAAGAGCTGCCTCACTCCTGCTAAGCCAACAATTTATTTCACTCATCTTTTGCAGAATAACTTTAGAGAAGGAATGCTGGAAATGTCTGCAAATGATTTCTCCTAAAGAAAAGGAAGATTCAGACTGTAATCCATGCTGGCAACCAGATTAAAAGTCTCTGCCACGACAGATATTGTGGGCATATCCTTGTTGGCCCTTGCCTGTTTCACCTACCGGAAAAAGGAGTTGTCACCTGCAGCTCAGCACTGTCAAGCGCCACCCAGCAGCAACACGGCTGCCATTTGGCATGGTGTGATACCAACCCTTGCTTGTTTTGAATAAACAGAGCTATGTTTTGAAGAGAATAGCAACGCTATTTAAGAAAAACAGAGTACTTAAAGAAAGATGGATTATAAACTGAGCTAGAAAAATGCCAGAGATAACAAAGATAATCTCCAAGATGGCACACAGCAGCCCCACGGAATTCGCGGTGACTGGAGAAGTGGCTGGTGCGTTGTTATCCCAAGAGATACAGGGCGGTGAGCATAGTGCTTTGAGTCATGGCTTTTTCTCTATCCCGCATTTTGACTTTCCTCCTTGCAGTTGTCTTGGAGAGGCTGGAGTACTGTAATCACCTCTGCATCTCAGGAGCGAGAGAAAGTCACCTTATGTGCCCAGCCCTTGTAAATATTCCCTGCCTCCTTTCAAAACCCATGCCTATATTTGTGTCCTGTTCAGTTTCAGAGAAACTGATGGCACAGAGTAGGCACAAGCTGCTCCCCCTGTGGTGTGCAGGGCTTGCGGTGAGGGGCTCCGGTGAAGTCAGGGTCCAACAGCATTGTCCTCAGGCAGGGCTGCTGCAGGCAAGCAAGGGTTGAGGCCATCCTGGGATTCCCAGACACAGTTCCTACTAAAGCCCTGCAGAAAAAAAACAACCTGGCACAAGAACAGCTTGCTGGGATTCCCCTTTCCTGCTGTTCCCCTCGAGGGCTGAGCCACTTGTTTATCTTGTGGGAGAAGTCCTCGGCCACAGTTAGCTTTGCATATTTGATCCTGTCTGAGGTCATTTCTTCTCCTATCTGCAATATTTCTATTGCAAGAGCCTATAAACGTTTCATTGAGGTAATGCTTACAATTACTCAATGAACATATTACCTCTATTGTCCACATGATCTCGAATACAAATGTTGTGGCAGTCACCAATTGTTTGTGGGCTTAGTGACAGAGGTGTCAAAAAGCAAGTGCCAGAGCTGGCCATGGCTGCCACTTCAGAGCCACTGTCTGCAGAAGCTGTGGGAGCCAGGCATGGTGCTACCACCCCTACACCAAAGGCAGGGTTAGTGCCAATGTCCCCAGCATGCCTGCTGAGATGGCTGCAGCCAGTTTTGGGGCATAAACCACAGCAGCAAGTTTGATTTTTTAAAGGATGCGGGACCCAATGTCTTCAGTTCCTACCGAGCAACCTCAGGGTTGTGGGTGTGCGGCACTCCTGAAATTCAGGCTGTACTTGAATGGGAAAAGGCAGAGAGACGTATGACAGGAATGATCAGAGACATGCAATGCTATCTGTATGAGAGGAGACTGAATCAGTCAACTTCAGCCTAGAAAAGGGAGAATTTGAAGCTGCAGGTTGCAGAGTCTGCAACGTGACAAACAGCAGGAGGAATGGAAGCAGTTGCTCATGAGGCAAGAGCCAAGGGATGTTAAATGAAATCATTGGGCAGGTATTTTTTAAGGCATAGAAGAGGAAGTCTTTTTTTCACACAACCATAATTAATTGGTGGAACTCATTGCCATGGGATGCTTCAGGTGCTGAAACTATACATCGGTTCAAAAAGCAATTAGGCAAATTAATGGGAAAGCAGGCTATGGAGGCCTGTTAGAGCTGCTGCTGCAGATGCAGCCTGTAGCTTGGGAAGTCCCTGAGCTGCCTAGTCCTGGGATTTGCAGGGTTGCATCAGGCTCACCCCACTCTTCCCCCCATAACCCCTACGGGCCAGAGCTGCAGAACAACTGCAGCTGTAGTGTGTCTTCTTTTCCCAGGGCATGCCGTGCCAGACTGGAAATACTTCTTCTGTAAGGATTTTTCTCAAATGTAAAAAATCAAAGGAGTTCTGAATATCATTGTGAGGTACTGGGAGGGAGGAGAGCTTGGCAGCACTCACTTGTCTGAAGTGCATTACTGTGGGAGCATAAATTGTCCCTGTTTGGAGAGCTGTGTTTTTGCCTTCCTCCCCCTTCCTGACTTTCATATGGGCAGCAGTGTTGCCTGACGAAGGGCAAGCTGAGCCAATAGTGTAGGTACTGACACAGAGAATGCTAGGCTATGGGGGGCAGCAGGACAGAGAGGGAAAACAGGGACATATTAGCTGCCCTAGCTGTGCCTTCAGCTTTGCTTTCCTACACCTGGACACCTTGTCCTTCCCCCCAGCATGCTCTGGTTCATTGTGGCATGTGAGAGTGACACTAGATGCAGGTGTAACGTCAAGAAATTGCAAGGAAACAGCTACCATGTATACACAATTGGAGAGAGAGTGAGGGATAGTCTGCAGGCTGTGATTAAAGCTCAGTGCATTTACATTTTAAATGCTTCAGTACCCAGTCAGTTTAGATAGCTTAACCTCTGAGAATTAGATAGCTTAATCAGACAGAAATAGAAGCTGTACTAAGAAGGCTCTGTGAAACCTCAGGGCTCTGGGTACAGGAGCCCCAAGCTCGACTTCATTTTTGTTTAATGCAGCAGTTTGCTAGGCATTTTTTAGACAAGCATAAAAAGTACCGAACAGATATATGTAAAACAAGACCTGTGATTTGTTTATTACATTAAAGAACACAGAGCTTTAGGATAAAAGGGTATAAAATAAATGCCATGGGAACCCAAACAGCAGCACTTTTTGCCTGGCACAGAGAGAGGTAGAACATGGATTGTGTCAGGTTGCCTCATGTGAACCCGCCTGCCTGAGGTTAAGAGATGCTAACACTGGCCCTAGGTCTGCCCTACCCCAAAGTCTCCTGCTGCTTTGCAAGGAGTCACAGCTTTGGAGCGGCTCTGGTATGTGGCCATCCAGACCCTCTGCTGCATGCAGCACATGGGAAACCTGATGGGTTGTTTGCTGTGGCTGCAGCAGGGATCCCTCAGGGGCTACAGGTCATAAGGACACCAACTGCCCTGATACGGGGACAGTCAGTGGAATTGATCTACAGAGAATAAATCCAGAGTGACTCCAAGGCTATCGCAAACAAAAAATTACCTTTGGAAACTGGTCTTGAAAAACAACAGAGGTGACAGCAGGGCTTACTTGTGGCACTGCATTCCTGGGCTTCCACGAAAATTTCTGAGCCCTGCTGTATAATCTGGTCTCTTACTCCTGATTATCCTATCTCGGTCACTTGGAAAAGCTGTATTCACCCAGGAAAAATGCACTCGCCCCAAGGTGTGCGCGCGTGGGATTATTTACCCGTGCTCCGGAAGGGCAGAGCTGCTCCGCACAGGGATGGGCAGTGCGCGCCCTGCAGGGAAACCCTGCGCAGGCTGTGAGGAGACCATGCTCAGCCTTTCCCCCATTGGAGAACAGGCACTTACTTCACAGAACGGAGAGCAGTGGTTGTAAGGAGGGATCTGCAAGGTGCATGGGCATCTCTTATGATCGTCATGCATCTCTTTGTTTTGTTTTTGTTTTTTGTTGTTGTTGTTGTTTAAACTCTCCATCCTTTTAATATCATACTTCTTCCTTCATTATCCTCTGTTTATTCTGGTTTTTTTCTCTCTCTTTCCTTTAGTGATGCTTGAGAAACACCACAGAAAGGCTCGTTTCAGGCACTCTTCCCCCTTATTCTTCCTTGCCCAGTCCAAGTGCACTCAGCTAGGTTCCTCTCCTTCCATTTTGCCTGTTTTCTGCTTTGAGGCTGGCCACAGGGTTTGTCTCTGCAAACAAGCCACTCTCGGAAGGGTGGTGGGAGCTTCTTGGGATGCAGCAGCACATCACAGCCCCCTGCCCTCTCCCTGAAGCTGTGCTTTAAGGCCTGAAGCAAAGCGAAAATCTTTGCAGTGTCTATCCCTAGCCAGATAGCACAAGGCAGCAAGGAGGGAGAGGCTAATCTATTCAGGTCATTAAGACGTGGGTAGAACTCAGCCTGTCTTAATGATCCCCTTTGAAATCCTATACGTATATAATTCATCTTGTGCTCCAGTGGATCCTGCCTGAAACTGGTATTGCAATTTTGTTTCCATGCATCTGCTTTTGTATTCAGTACTTTGAGGTAGTTTACATAAATGGGTGGCTTTAATTTGCGTTCCCATTGTAACTGCCTTGCAGCTGTGTGGGGTTAGGCTCCCTCCACCCCATTTTTGACAGGGGCAGACTTACTGAGGGTGTAAGAAGCCCTGGCTCTCGCTCACAGGCCTCGGTGAGGTACCAGCAGGCATGTGCTCTATGGCAGGGGATGGGACATCCCTACAGTGTTGCCTGCTCCGCTCTCACACCCCTCCTGGCTGCTTGAAGGATTCTGTGCCACCCTGACCTTGCAAAGTGGGGCCACAAAGGCTGTGACAGTCTGCATCAGCCTGTGAGGGACACCAAGAGCTGGCTGGGATAGCTTTCAAAGCTAACTGGCTTTATTTGTACAAGAGTTTGTTTGGTTTCCTTTATGAGTGAGTCTGAAGGATCAGATTGTTCCCAGAACATGCTTTCCAGGCTGACTGAGTTGCCATTAGCCATGACCATCCCCACAGCCAGTTGTTGGCTCCTCAGTCCCATTCCACACCAGCATGGAAATTGTGGCAGGGTGTGGGACTTCCGCAACATCTGCCACAGCCTCATCTCTGATCTTGATTTGGGGTCTTTGGATGTGACCACAACAGATAACCTGGGAGAGGCCAGACAGGCCACTTGTAGGCATGAGTATTTCTACTGTTGAGAGGCACCAGCTTCATTTTGGCAAACCAAATAAGGCTTTTGCATGTGAAGGCAGAGCAGCAAGAGGCCTCCCTGACAGCTGTCGTACTTTCATCGTTACCTCATGAAAGGGTCCTAGGAAAGAGACACCATGTTGCTACCTGCAGGGCACCTCACACTGCTCTGACCAGCTTTAATTTTAGCAGCTTGACAAAACTAGGTGTATGTCTTTTATGTCTCCCCTTGCAGTCTGTCTCTGGAGGCTTCACTGGAGCTTGTGGCCTGGAGCCTGTATGCACAGTAGACAAACATGAGGAAACGACAGGAAGATTTATATTAATTCTACACTTTCTCCAATACTTAAAACCATTGCATTGATCTCAGCTCAAAGCTGAAACTTTCACTGTAAACAACAACTAACAGATGCTGGACTTCAAAACAATCTCTTGTCTGTCCTAAGAGGACACACAACATCTTGGTAAGTGCAGGAACCGGTCCTGGGGGTTACAGGCAGAGAAGAAGAGGCAGGGAGGAAAAAACATCATCACCATGTTTAGTGCTAAACCTGTGGTGAGCAGTGTCAATGGTAATATACATACAGAGAACACACATCTTTCTTAGCTAGATGTTAAAATCATCGTTAGAGCTGGCTGAAGAATTGATTTTGGAGTTTGGTGGATAAAGAGAAAACCTGAGACAAAAAAATGTTGTTTCTGGCAGACCCAAAAACCAAGGGGTCATTCTGTCTCCAGGCTATTCAGCTCTCCTCAGTGTCACCTGTAAGCTCAGCAGCAGAGTCGAAACAAAACTTTGACATTTCATCCTGGTGAATCTTCTCATGTGATGGCAGTTTTTAGACAGATTTTCCTCTCCCCCAGACAGGGAGCAGTGCTTTTCCTATCTGAGCCCTGGTATCCAAGAGCACTGGTCTGGCAGCACACCTACCCATGTGCCTGGCTGGGCTCACAGTTTTGGCAAGCGACTACCATGGGGCAGAGGCTGTTTTTACAGCTCCCTGTCCAGCTGCCTGTGCTGGGAGTCTGTGCGTAGGTAGTGGTTGTAGGGTCACTGTGCCCCGGTTATCCCCATCAGTGCGTAGACTCAAGAGATGCCACCTGAGCCTAGGCATCAGTGTGGACCAGTGTAAGCCTGTCAGAGGACAAGGGATTTATTAGTCTCTTTTTTCCCTGCATCACCTAGTGGGCAATTTCAGCCTTTCTGTTAGCAAGGAAGAGCAGCTTGCCCAATTCCCCAGCTAACTGGAAGATGCTGCTAACTGTGGCCATATGACAGAGATTTGGCAGTGTTAGCTGTCTTGCCCCCGCTGAAAGAGCCTCTCTTCCACCTTCTCCAGCACAAACCACTGTCTTTCAGTGAAAAAAGTTCCTTCCATTCAGCTTTCTGTATCAGTAAGCCCTGTACTCAGCTGTGCTCTGTTAGTGAGGGGCTCTGGGTGGAAACAGAGATACCAGCTCCCCTTGCGCAAAACCCCTGAACAGCAAAACTAATTTATGCTTGCTTTTTTTTATGCAGGGTCTCAGGGTAAGGTGTTGCAACTCATAGGCAGGATTGCCTCTGAAATGAAAGGTGATCTGAAACTGGCTGTGAGAAATCCTCCAATTGCTCTCTGCCACGTCTCTAGCACAGGTGACAAACCCCTCCTGCTCCCTTTTTATTTCTCTTTCCGCTTTCTTCTTTCATTTCTTGCACTGAGTTCCTTGACCACACTGTATGAACTTGTAGTAGGATTAATGTGAGTTGAAGCCTGAGGCTATATTCAGCTCGGATTTATGTCAAGAGGCATGGGGTCCATGGTACTGGAAAGCAGGCAGGCCAAGAGCAGCTGAAAGTGCTCCTTGTTACCACGGGCAGCCTGGATGTGCAGGAGATAACATCAGTCTTGTGGGGTTGGGAGCTGGAGATCCCCAGACTGGACACTCACATGGCTTTGCCTCTGGGTCAATGCCATCCTGCCACCATCACCTTGTGTCTGCGAGAATGAGGGAGGATCTTCTTCATATGCACCATAAACCGAGGTTGAATTGAGCTTTAGGGCAACGTGCTGGCTGCTCCATAAACTCCTCCAGCCAGAGGAGGGCCCCCAAAAGTGCAAGGTGACCATGTGTTTCTTACAGGGCAGAGGCAAATATTGCAAACCCCTCGGGCCATGTCTGTGCTCAGGGCAGGCTTTGGCATGCTTAGCCCTGCCACCTGCATGCTCTTGCAGAGAGTCACCTGGACTGCCGGCTGCCCAGCCAGGGCACACGGGCTCAGTGCCATCTGTGTCCAGCTCCCTGAGCACTGTAGGCACAATGGTCTGGACTTGCATGAAGGTGCCTGAGTTTTCCCTCTCCCAAAGGTGCTCCAGCAGAAGTGGGAGTCCTGACCAGAAGCTGGTGTGCGAGCGTGCTGGGTGGCCGACGAGCCTCGGCAGGTCTGGAGGCAAACCTCCTTGGTGGCGCAGGCAGTGGTGCAATGTGGGGCCTGGGAAACAGAGCACTTCTGACAAGGAGGCTGTAATGTGACAGCGCCACACCGGAGCTCCCATTTGCTTAAGTCAGGTAGCACAGCTGAAGTTAAATGATGAATTACCTTTGTCTAAGGATGCCATCTAACTTCACCTAAAGCCCAATAAGGTAGGGAAAAAAAAAGTTTTATTTTCCAGCTTCCCCAACATCAAATATCAGCTACAGTAGATACTGATTTGCTTTCTGAATTTAACTAACAAATTAGATTAGAAATAATTAAAAAGCTATCTCTGTTCATTACAGTGGGATAATATATGGCTAAACTCCTGAAAGTTATCAATCTCCTCACAACTGCTCACCAGGCACAGAAGGCCCATTTTTTAATCAGGCTATAATACTACATTTTCAGTCCTGTGTGCTCCTTGAGGCTTTCTGTAAAGCATTAGATGGTCACATCAAACTTTGGCGCCTGCATGTAGCAAGGCTCACTTATACTTCTGTTTATTAATAATGTGGCTACCAAAGGTCACCTGTCACAAGCAATTAAGCAATGTGACACTGGTGACTCATCCCACGTTCCTGGGAACACCTTGGCCACAGACATGCTTTTGTGAGTGTACCACACCCTTTCTTGCAGGCTTTAACACACCTTGACTGCAAAGCATCTTAGTATTGTTGGCTTGAAAAAAGTGGTCCTCCAACTGGTTAGCCACTTGGCTACCATTATAGGAACCTACTAGTGTAGCATCTGCTTTGCATAATGTACCGCTACAACATCTCAATAGTGTCTGCCTGCAGACATTTGCCACCTTACAGAGCTGGGATGCAGAAAGCATTCATTTTGTAATAATCTTAAACTGAGGTTCCCATAATATGACACACTCATGGAATAAAGAAATTAAGAGATTGCTGTATCTCTATCTCTGTAAATATATCCACTTGATTAGGTAAATACAAAAATAGGCTTATTTTGGATAATACATTTAGACTTGAACAGAAACAGTATATTTGCAGATTCATTCCATGATTTGTTAATGACTTTTTTTCTCACATGCCCATGTAATTTGTTTGAGTGCATTGCAAAGGTTAAGATTTTATTCTGTTTTTACACTGGTTTCTCCGAAGTTTATATTGGACCCACTCTAATGCAGATTTAGCTAATCCCTATTCCCATTTCAACATATAACCTAAATAACGTTATGTTACAAGCTATGGTTGTGTTTGCATTCTGCTCCCAGCTCATTGAAGTCCACTGTATTTGTCAACAGATAATATGAAAATTCAGGTTGACAATATGCATCCTAAAATTTTTTTAGATATTGTAATTACCTGATTTGCTAATATATTTTATTTTTACCTTTCTCCCACTTTTTTTTATCTCCTCTGCTTGTAGCATCTTTAAAAAATTAGAAGCAGATTTCCTGCCACCATATTTGTTTAGCTATGGAAGCATTTTGTAAACAAGACCTGGCAGTGTCACTTCTCTCAAATGGGGTGTGCCAGGGCTGTGTGTTTCCACTGAGCCAGTTTTCAGCCTCTGAGCACCACTACCCATGCAAGATGAGAGTGACAGTTGTTTTGCCTGCATTATGATTGTTTCCCTGAAACTTCTGCTCTGTCTGGACCATAAGGCTGAGGGTTTATTTTATGATTGCTTTTCCCTGTATTTCTTTCTCTCTGTTGCACTACCCCTTACCAAGGAAGACAGGCAGTTTCGTGTCTAGTTTGCTGTCATTGGATCATTTGAAAGGCTGGAGAGGCAACCACAGGGAAAACAGAGATGCTTCCCACCTGTCTCCCAGGCTCTCAGGAGGCTGTTGATGAGCAAAAGTGTTTCACTAAAAGACCAAGAGCTGCCAGACTCTCTGTTCCCTAGATAATCAAAAGAAGGCATTACAGAGGAGATTTTTCCACCATAAACTGTGGAGCATGCAGAAGCCCTTCCTTTCATTTCCCAAACTCCTTTCTGGCTGCCAAATCTACACGGACTGACATCATCCTCTGCTAAGGGTGAATCAGCGTGGTTGAGAAGTACGGTTTTGCAATCTCTTAATGACAATTCGCCACAGCTTGTCCCTGTATCAACTGGCCAGGGAAATATTAGTGCCCAGTAAGCAAGAAACAAGTCGCAACCTGCGACTTGGGCAATGCCGCTGATGCTGCAGCTGTGCACATGGCCTGGGAGGAATTTTGTTGCTCAGCTCCATCTAGTGGCACTGGCTTGGGAAGGACGGCGGTGGCCGTGGGAGGGGACACGGCCCGTGGGGACGGTGAGAGTCCGTCAGGCGGATTTAATTACAGCTTTTCTCCCTTTGGGTAGATGCATGTGTAAGCGTGCATATCGCTGTGGATCTCTATTGTAATACATACACAAAACGGTGCAGAAGAGTTCAAATTATGCAGAATCACCAAAATTATGCACAAAGCCGCTCTATGTAACTCCTTGTTCTCCCGTAACTCTTTTGTTTTCTTTAGGGGATGTTTTGTGCAGTTGCTGCATCTTGTCTCAGCCAGAAGATGAGCTCTGGGACCACTAGTGGGTGTGCCTGAGTGTCACCTCATGAGACAGGTCCTAGATCCTGGGCTAGGGTGCTCCCTTCCCCTGAAATGCAGTAAATAATAATCCAAAAGGGGTGGTAAGGTATGAAAGCAACTAAAGCAAGCATGATCCTAAGTAGCAGTTAGGATCTGGAATCTGTTGGGGAATGTTTGGGCTGGGTCTCAGCTTCGATCCCAGAAATGCTAGATATGGAGTCACAAAATGCCATTTATTCCCGGCCAGGGATGGGTTGGGCTTCAGGGAATCTTGGAAAGTCAATTCAGCTTCAGGAGCCAGAATGGCTAAGATTCATGTCAAGCTGTTGGCAGGTTGTAACACTTTTTCTTTGAATTTTTGTATTTCCCATGGCAACTTAACATAAGAGAACCAGAAAGTGAGAGTGACTCAAAGCAATGGAGAAGGGATAATGCCAAAATCAGCAGGATTGTGAAAAGCCTATTTGCATTTTTCCCTAGGGATGCTTGTTTTTAATATAGAGAGGTGCTAAAACTAAAGATATTTGCTTATAATGACATGGGTTTTCTTAATGACATCCTCAAATAGGAATTTCTTGGACATACCACTCCATTTGGAGATCGGAGTGCATAGCAGGAATTCGCACTCCGCACTTCGCTGAGTAGAGGCATGTTTTGAGTAGCTTCGTGAGTCCTCAAGATCAACAAATCCATATGAAAGCAATGCTCAGCTTTTACACACTGCAGAACCTTTCAACTTCAAAGTGCTTTGCACACATTAACTCATCTGAGATGCGTTCCGTCATGAAACTGTTATGCCTTTGTTTTTTTGTACCACACTATTATTATATATATTAACCTGGTGCCTAGAGGCCCAGCTGAGCTCAGGGCTCTGCTGTTCATAGACAGAATAAGAAAACAGCTTCTCTCTGTATGAGCTCATGATCTAAAAGAGTGGCAATGGATGGGAAAGGAGAGAGAGGCACAGGGAAGTGAAGTACGTCTTGTGTCAATCAACCAGCAGCTTGCAGGGCTCAGGCTTTCTCACTTCAAGGCCGGCACGCAATCCCTTGGCTTCCCTGCCTCCTGTTAATGTCAAAGTTGGCAAGAAAGCCTGACAGCCATTTTGCCTCCAGATCCGAACAGGCTAATACAGACAAAGTTGTGTGTGACACTCTCTCAAATACTCTTTTGCCTGGGTTGTTTCCTTGTGGTCTCTTAATCCAAACTAAAGGTTAGTCTTATTGAAATCACTCTTTACACATCATATATAACTGCTCCCCCCCAGTTATAGTGTCCACTGTTTGTGACCTCAGCTGGACGACTCACACATCTACCTTAAAGGGCTGTGTATACACACACGTGTGCTGAAGTGGAGGTTAAGTCAGGTCTGACATTTCTCTGCTATAGGTTACCATTGCATCTGCACTGCAGTCTTGAGAGTCTGGGCACAGAGTAAATGGGTGGCTTTGTGAAATCTGAAATGCTGCTACAGAAAAGCTTTTCTAGCAGCTTAGATAGTTAATTTAACATTTTGAAGATAGAAAAGAACAGAAAAATAGCAAATATTATTACTAGCATTACTTAACATAAAGAATTTGCCCATGCCAGTGAGGAGCAGTCCCATGCACCAGTAAATTCAGAAATGTGCATCTAAAATGCTAGAATGCTGTGCAACCTGGGGCATATTTGGGTGGGCAAAATTTAAAAAAAAAAAAAGACACAGAGAGAAAAGAAAATCCAAGGAAGCCGCAAAATACAAATAAATTGATTGCAAACTGTATGTTGCAAATAATACTCCGGAGTCAACAGGTACAAGAGCATATGTCCAGATGCCGGGTATTAAACTGCCTACCGGTTTGGAGACTTGCTACCAGGACCCTTGAAGAAGGGGGACCATTACCTTCCCAGGTAATTCTGTGGAAAATCAACCCTGAGAATCAGGCAGGTCCTAGGGGTTTACTACAGACTGCAGACCTTCCTGTGGGATTTGACACTGACTACTACTTCTGTGGCAGATCTCTGGAGGACGGCTCTGGGGCAGTATGAAAAGGTTGGCATTTTGAACTACCTAGGCAGACACTTTCCTCCTAGAATAATTTCCAGCATGTTTTGGAGTATTATCTTAAAATTCCTTTGAAACCTAGTTCATTGAGCTTATATTTTATCCTTGTACAAGGAAATATACTTGTATAAGGCTTTTTGGGGCAGAGGCTTGTTCTGCTTTTACCTGCCTAACATAATAAGGCCCCACCTTGAGGGGCCCTAGGCGCTGTCCTAATAAATAACCTCGAATTAATTGCACATTCATCTCCTTTAACCGTGTGGGAGGAATAATGCTAGTGGACCTTTTTCGTCTGTTGTCACTTTTCCAAAGTTTGCTTTGGACGTTCATGATAATTGAGGCATGTGCCATAGAACTTGCCCATGCAATCTATCTTGGTGAAGAGCTTCACTCCTGTGGCTTTTCTGGGGCATGACACCAATTTTAAAAGCAATCTTCTGCTCTGGTAACTCAGGTCATTCTGAAAGCTATCTGTCCCTCTGACTATCTGTCACACTGGCTTGTCAATTGAACAGACAAACAGCAAATACACAAATTATCTAAATTCTGGAGAAGCAAATAAATACTTGTAAAGATTTTGCTTCATTTGCACTTTGCCTTTATGTAATTTATCACCTTTCAACGTCTTGCCTGCACTTTTTAATTACTGCAACCCTTCCATCATTTTTGTAATTTTAAAAAAGCCAATTATATGACAATCTTGATTGCCTAAGAGTTCTAGTAAAACGTACACATGTGTATGTAAGAATGATTGTTCTTTCTTGCTTGTTTTTGTACCATTCACCTTTCAGATATCTGGGTTATATAATTGTTCCCTTTGGCTCAAGATCAAGTTTTCAGATTAATGATGGCTCTGCTGTAGTGCACTGGGGAGTTGACATATGGCTAATCCACCTGACAGGCTCTGGCTCCTCATTCCTTAAAAGCATGTGGATGGAGGATTTTCATGTTAAAACGGCACTGTCAGTCATGTATTAAGTGAAATCAAGATCCCGATCTCCATCTCTAAACCAGCATTAAGAACAAGTTCAGGGCTGGAACACAGTGCTACTGCTCTTGCAGACGGGCTTGCAGATATGTAGGAGTCTCAGCTTCCTCTGGCTACACTTAGGAATTCTGAAAATCAGACATGTATAAAACTCAAACCCACCTTTGTTTTCCACAAAGTAATCATAATCGAAAAACACCTTTTCAAGCCTTCTCTTTTCACCCTTTCTCTTATGTATGTAGGACATGATATTTTGTGTCCTACCTCCAGTGAAACCTTACCCGTCAGGCTTCCATGCCTAAATTTATTACTTACTGTTGCTTAATGTGTACTGAGACAGTATCCAGCAGAACCCTCCAGCACCAAAGTGACAACCACTGAATGAGTGGTCAATACTCTTTAAGGGGTGGAAAACTGAGACAAAAAAATCAGCTGAAATGTACGCTTATCTCAAGTGTGTCTTAATACAACACCTAAGTGTAAGGATGTGACTAGGTTGTGCCCTCAAGTATTTGCAGGAATACAGGCTCAGGTCCACCCACACAGCCCACCAAGCAATATTTCATGTGGGTATAAGGTATGTGTGCCCATTAACAGCAATTTGCAAGGGAGAGACCTGATTGCTCCTTTGCCAGTTGTTGTTGGGTCATTGATGCAAAAAAGCTAATAGAAAAATAGCTATTCAAAAAATGCTTCACAGATACCCCTGGTGGTGTCCCTTGAGATGGACAAAAGAAGACTATTCTGGAACATGTATTTTCATTCCCCTCTTCAAAGGGAAAATACTTGCAGAGTTCAAAAGACAAGTAGTAAACAGAAATGCTAAGAAAAATGCTATTTTCAGGATTTAGAAAGAGGATTCTAAAAAGCCAAAGGCTTTGAGAAGGTCTGAGGAAAATAATACAATTAAATTATCAGATCGTTTTGCAGGTAACCAAAAAAAAATACCTTGTCATAAAAAAATTACAGGACATATGAAACAAAAGAACTGGTAAACACTGAGATGCTCTTTTCCATGTGAATAACTATCAGTTCATTGCTATCAAAACAAGACATAAACAAAACTATGCCAAAGTGATGCTGTAGCATAAGATGGTAGATGTATGTAGTGGTGGGGAGAAATAAGAGCAGGAAGTAAGGGTTTGACTTACTGGTGCTGCAGGTGGGGAAGCAGCATGGGGGCTGAGAATGCTCCAGGAAGGGACAGGGGGAATGGTGCACTTTTTGAGTGGAAAAGACAGAGAACAGGAGTCCATTTAGACCAAGATTGAAGTCTGCAGGTTAGCCATCATTAGATTTTATAGCTTAGTTCCTTCAGGTGTTGAGACTCAAGGGCTTGAGACATTGCATTAAAAACTGAGTTAGTTCACCTACTGTGAGCAGCAGCTCTGTGATATAAAAAAACCACATATGCTTTCATTTAGCTCATTATATCAGTTAAGTGGTTAAAGGAGGCAATGCATCCAAGGACATCTGAAGATACTATTGTGTCTCTTTGGTGCACCCACTTCAGTGTGGTCCTACCACTAAGCTTTGGCAGCAATTCTTAGAATAAAACTGCATTTATTTTTTTTTTTAATTAATAGCAAATTCGCAGGTCTAGATCTCACAGCTGGGGGCAGAGGAGAGGCTGCCTTTGACTTTTTTGTCAAAGTCGGGTTGCGGGCTAGAACTAAAAATGTTTTCCCTCAATGAATATTTGCTCTGTGGATTGATTTGACAGAAGGGGGAATCTGGGGAAAAAAACCCCAAACCCACACACAAAAAACCCAACCCCTCCCCAACCAAAACAAAACCCAAACAAACAACCCAACCAACCAAACAAAAAACAAAACAAAACAAAAACAACAACAACAACAAAACACAAAACAAAAAACCCAAAACAAAACAAAACAAAAAAACAACTTGGGTTGGTTACTTTAGGCTTAGCAACACGCAGACTTTGCAACCTGCATCCCGCAAACACAACCCCGTTAGCCGCCCTGGCACCGATGCCCTGACGAGCCGCGATGGGCGACTGTAGCCTGGGCAATGAGAAAGGTCACGAAAAGCCAGCAAAGGCGGCCATTTCGCATCGCTTCCCGCTAGCAGACTGCATTCACGGAGCTCTTTAGAGAACACATTAGAGCTTTTTCTCCTCTTGCTCGTTAAGGGGAGAGAGGAGCCCGGAGAAGGGTTAATTAACCCACCCGGAGAAGGGTGGGGGTGGCAGGGGGCTGCAGGGATGCAGCTGAGCTCTATCCCCGCTGGCCTTGGGCAGCGAGTGGGGCTTTGCCGCTGTGGTATAAATGCGTCCAAAGGGGATTTAGTCGGCTGTTGGGGAGGTACTGCGAAGAAAACGCTGTTTGTTTGTGGCGGGGGGAAAGCCCGGGGACCCCCTCACGGCCCGGGGCGGCGGCGGCCCCAGGGCGCCGCTGGGTGGCGCCAGAGGCCTCTCGCGGGCCAAGGGCCGCGGCGGTGCCCGGGGGCCATTTTCGCTTTGGCCGCGGCCGGGCCGTGTGAGGGCAGCTGAGCGCAGGGGTTTCACTGAGAGGCAGCGAGTGTGGGGCACACGGGTTGGCATGGCACGGGCTGTGTGTCTTTTAATATCAGAGTAAGAGATGAGGCTGGGATTGAGCGCGGATAAGAATCTGTGTTACAGCTGTTCGTCACGTGGTTCATGTGCCTTTCCCTGGGGTTTTGGATTTCTGCTTGAAAATGTTAGTTTTTTTCTCTCGTTATATGCATTAAAAAATGGTCATGCCTACTCACCAACCTGCTTAAAGGAGAAGGTATAAAGAAACCCGAGACTTGGTGGTGAGAGAAGATGAATGTTAGGGAGTATTGGTGACTGATAAAAGACCTGGATCTCGGCACTGTGAGCAAGATCCTGCAACTTCTGAAGTAAACTACAGGTGTGCACCACAGGCTGAAAACTGGTGCTTTTGGCAGAATTTCAGTTTTGTTTTCCCCTTGATCTGAAGAATCAGACTAAAGCTTCTGTTCTCCATGAAGACATCCAGTCTTGGTTTGGAAATACCAAGCAAAGATTAAAAGTCTTCCCCCAGGGTACTTTACTTTTCTGGTTAATCACCTTGTAGATTACAGTTTTGTCTGATTTCACAAATTAATTTTCTTAGCTTGAACCAGTGGGGTTTTGTGTGTGCGCATGTCTTTCTTTGCCATGTTAATCATCTCTCTAATAATTTTTATTTTCTCGTTTTGGAGGATTTATATCCTGTAGCCAAGTAATTTCTTTGTCTTCCTTTTGATAGCCCAAACAGCTGGAGCTCCATAGGCCTCTCCTGAAAAGTATTTTCTTGAGCTCTCACCTTTTCTTTGTGTCTCTTTCTACCTCCTCCCAAGTTCTTAATCAAAGACCTGAGAAACAAGCTTCTCTTCTCCTGCTCCCCTCCCCTACAGCACAGTGCAAAAATACAGACTGTACATGCTCGTTTTATTTCCTCAGATATGTATATAGTGTCTTATTTTTTTGTGTAAACCCAAATTTTTTGAAGTTCTTTGTTTTATAGAATACACTGTTGTCTTGTGAGGCTGGTGTTTACTGTTCTTACATTTATTGCATTGTGTTTGCTTGAGTGCTATGTGTTACTTGAGTTGAATTTAGTTATTATCAAGTTCTACGCTTTGTCAGTCTCAGTATGATACACACGTGTATGTATCACACATACAAACATGCACGTGTTTCACAGAAGAGGGAGGAAAAAACCTATTTTTATGGTCTGTGTACCCAGAATGAAACCTTGCAGAACCCTGCTAGAAACTTACTCAATTGATCAAGTTTCCCCACTATCTTTGTGAGTTTGACAGTTAGCCAATTTTTAATCCATATGTTGTGCTTTCATTGGTGTTGGATAAGAGCTGCCTTTTAAAGTGGAGTACCCTGCAGCACTGCGTCAAGTGCCCTATGGAAGTTTTTACACTTTCATGATAATCATTAATAATCAATCTCACAGGCTCAGAGAGTGCAATCAGGTTTGTGAGTTGGTGTCTATTTTCCATATAAGCGGATAGGCCAGCCCTACTTATGTTTCCATCCTTTCATCCTTTATTGATTGCATTGCATGTTTTTTGCCGTTATCTTACTACACATTGAGGGTTATAATTACTGAGGTCAACCCAATCTCTTCTTCAGTGAGTATCAGTACAATGGTGCAGTCTTCTGGCACATTCCCAGTTGTTTGAAGGGGAATCTCTTTTCAGCATAATCGGAAGAGGTATGAAATTAGATACTGCTCAGTGCCTAAGTCTCATGAGCAGCTTGATGCCAAAGGCCTGGATAAATAAAAAGTAATCATGACACTGATACTGTTCTGTCAAAGATCCTAGGATTTGTTGATCCTCCAGAACGTGTCCTTAAACCTCCATTTGACCTTCATGTTCCTGTAAATTTTATACTCTTTAAAGCTGTAGTGTGGAAGGATGAATACTGTACAGCAGTGTTTTGCACAGTCCCTAGCATGTATTGAAACTCATTCTTAGCAATTTATTTTATTTTTTGTGAAGAGTAACTGAAGGACTGTCTGTATCATTTTACCAGACTGTAATCTTTAACTGGGTTGTAACCAATTAATCTGACTAAGAGCAGACACAGTTATCAGTGCAAACAGCCATCTGTTCATATCCTCCCTTTTAGCCACTGTACAAAGTAGTCTGAAAAATGTAGAGCAGGAAAGAGAATGGGCAGATAAACTGGTCTCCAGAATGATCCTCCAAAGAATCTTATCTTTCTTTCCAGTGAGAAAGGGATATTAATTGAATCCTCAAATTGCATTTGTGAAGAGGAGTTTTATAATTAATTTCTTTCTGTTTTGTCTAATTCTATGCAGTTGGAGCTGTAATTTTGCTAACTGGGAAACTTGAATTTGCCATTCCCCAACCCTACAGATAGATATAGGCAGCCATCTTAGATATCACAGTATGGTTAAACCATATCCATTAATATCTAAAAAATTATTCAAGAGTTTTGGAAGACAAAAGATCCACACATGCAAAGGTTTATTTAAATAGAGATTTTTTTTATTTTTTTTTTTTAAATTTGGATCAATTGTATTGCTAAACTGATGAGATTATACCCATACTGAGTCTCCTGAGCCATGTACCAGTGTGATGAGTGAGCGGGTTCCTCCCTCCTCATGGTTTTTCATGGCAAATGTACTTGTAGTTATACCTAGGAGTCTGGAACAGGAGCTGAAACCTTACTGACTGTAGACAGCAATTTAATTATTGATTGGAATGGAAAGCCACTTAACCATTGGTCTTCATAATGTGCTTGGTGAACAAGAGGAGGGGGCTCTGATTTCAGTCACACTGGTAATTTCTGGCTTTTTCATTTAATTCTGTGATACACACTGTGACTTTTGTGCTCCTGAAAAGAAAGAAGTGTTTTGTATGACAGGTGCTTTGTGAGCTCAAAGGAATAAAATCGTTCTTCATCCTCCCCTGATTTTCCTGTTATTCCAGTCCTAGCTTTAAGTCCTTCCCTGAAGCACAGACTCAGCAGCACTGTGGATGCAGAGCTGTGCGGTGACGTCAGTCAATTGTGTGTGCGTCAGAGCTCAGAAATGCAATATAAGCTATTAAATGAGGCTCTTGGCTAAATTTGTAGCTGCTCCCAGTCTATAGAACTGCAGCTGCTTTCTCTGGTGGTGATGTCCCTTTGGGCTTGCACCTGTACCCCAGGCGTGCTGCTGTCACTACTCTGCATGGAGCACCTATGGTGGTGGTTCCGCTCTGTCACCAGCTACAAAGCTGGTGTGCCCAGAGGTGTGTAATGAAGGGATAAGGGGCAACAGTGAAATGTTGCAAGGAGAGAAATTCCATTTTGATGTGGGGAAAAAAGTCCTCCCTGTGAGGGTGGCAGAACACTGGAAACAGAGCCAGAGACATGATCACTCAATCCACACTGAACCTCGAGTGGACAAGGCCCATGATCTCAATATCTACTGTGAAGTTGGCCCTGTGTGAAAAAGCATTTGGACTAAGTGACCTCCACATGTTGCTTTCAGCCAAAATATTTATTTATTTTTTTTTTAGTGATTCTTCTGCAGTCATTGGTACCCGTTCCTCATAACAAAGTTCATTTTTGCTATCTGGATGATACAAGTCAGTTTTTCACCCCAAGATGACTCAGAAGTGTCCTTATGTTTCTCCCTGAAATTTACCTTTTTTTTTTCAGGCTTCTCATCTTGGTGGCTCCATCTCAGAAGTTGCTCAGTAGTTGGATTCTTGTCTGCTTCCCCAGGTGTGGGGTAAGGCCTTACGCTGGAATACAAGCTATGGAGCATAAGGAATTGAAAACAACTGTTAAAAGAGGTGATTTTGAACGAATGAGTGTGTTCTTCACTAATGTGAATCTCCCATTTACTTCAAATTACAATTGTTGAATTAGAAACAGCAAACATTTCTTTAAGGTACCTAAGCAACAGCTGCTTTTCTGGTTTCCATGCTGGGAGTTAGTGGCTTAGGTAATTGGGTTCATTGCTATTTGGAGCATAATCAGCAAGCATTCAGCTTCCATACAGCTAGCATATAAAATTTGCGAGAACTGCATACCATGCATGTTCAATCAGTGTAAATCATTTAGCAGCCCACATAATGGATATCTGGCTGTTGGACTAAAAAATTCACTTGGTAATACAGGCAGATGAGTCATGAACAAATTTTCCAGTTTATAAAATTATTATATCCACAAGAGACTCAGAAAGCTGAACAGATGTTAGCTTTCCAGCCAGTAGAAGAGAAGATGAAATGCTGTTGCAGTATTTTCATGTATTCTGAGTATTTTTATTCGGTACCAAGGTGGCATTTTGCTGCATTTAATAATTATTACTGACAATAGCCCAGCTCTAATCACTTGAGGAACTGGACAATATTTTTCTGTTCACTGAAAGCTCATGGTAGTGGTGATCAGATGTAAACAGATCTGTCTTAGAAGTAAGTTTGCACCAGGGTTTTAGCAGACTCTCCACTGCCTGAATAGGAAGCTAGTGAATCTTATCTGTGCTTGAGGAACAGTGAACAGTTGCTGTGGAAGTCAGAGCCTTGCTAATAATTCCGCAGAGATTTCCTGGGATTAAACTGTCAGAGTATGGCCCTCATTTAGACCACTGACATTAGAATAGGAGTGTGTTGCCCAAGTATCAGCAGCTGCAAGGGATGCAGATGATGAACTTCCTCCTTGCCAACGGATGTCATGTCCCTAAACCTTTTCACTCAGTATCTCTTTGCCAGTCAGCAAATGCTATGAGCAGTGAAGCATAGATCTGAGCTCACTTTCTTTCCTTTCTTGAATAGCTCCTGAGTAACAGGAGAGGAAACACTGCCCCTTTCCATTGCATACCTCTCCTCTTACTTGCAATGTCACAACATTAAGGAATCAGCAGGGAAATCAAACATCTTACAACTTCTTATTTGAAATGAGACCTTGTTTAGCCCCTCTTCAGACAAAAACTCTCCTCACTATCAATTATCTTTCCTGAATTTCAGCTAGATTCTCAGAAAATTTTTTTCTCTTTACATCTTTCCATCCACTCTCCCATGCTTGGATGTGTATCCGTATCACAGATGAAATGAGCGTGTCTTTGTAAGCAGGACCTTTAGCTGGTTTGTTGCAGAGAATAAAATGCCATGGGTCAAACTCACTGATTCTTAGTGTTTGCCTGGGTTGAGTCATTAAGCAGAATTTGGCTCTGTAAATCCTAAGGAAAAAATGGTTAATTTTTTTTATGATATTTCAGTTGCAGGCATGGGGTTGTTGGGTTTTTCTTGTTTTGGGGTGGTTTTTTTTGCTTTTTGGGACACTGATAACTTTAAAACAAAAAGCACTTATCAGAGATTTTGAGTTATTCTTGAAAAGCTTTTGAAACTCTATCAGTTACATTAAAATAAGAGAAGAGTGTCTCTTGGGTTTTAAAATGTATATAGTGATACTCTGCACTTGTTTTCAGTCCAGACTCTCGAAGTACTCCATAATAATAGAGTTAGTGCTGCTGCTTCAGGAGAGGAATCCTGCTCCCACAGAAAAATGCAGTTATGGAAAGCTGCCTTTTTAATGCTACCATGAAAGAGCAAAGCACTTTGCAAAGATCTGATCTCCCCAGACTCGAAGCTCTAGCTCCAAGTAAGATAAGAGATAACAGTTGCTCATGGATGTAAAAGGAGGAGGAGGAGGAATAAGAGAACAGGGATTATAGATCAAAGCTGTAACATTTTGCAAATCGTAATGTGAGAACCTTCTCTAGGTCATGGATCTTTTTCATTCCATTTGTCTCTTCTTCCTGACTAGCAGGTAGGGTTCTCTGTGCATAATTCTGTTTCTCCCTTCTCCCTCTACCCCTCCCTTCTCTTATGCTTAGAAACCCTTGTTGCAGGTCACGGTGATGTGAGCTGGCTGCTTAACTGCTGTACAGAATCAGGATAAAAAAAGTCCTTCCTGAAAGGGCTGAGGAGTGATTTGTGTGAATCTCACAAAATCTAGCCTCCAATTCAGTTATTCTTTAATGCTAATGGAAATAATTTCTCATTTACAGGGACAGACTTGACATGACAATCTGACTCAAAGTTGCCCTTTGGAAAAAAGGTAGGGTTTGTCCTGAGAACATTGGTATACCCAGCTGCTAAGAAAAGCCATCCTGGGGACTGACCTAGGCTGGTTGTAGAATCAGTTCATGCTGAAGTGTCTCTAGTATCTCTGCCCTGTCTTGCATTGTGCTACAGCTTCAAAGCACTGAGAAATAACAAACATGAAAGACTTTAGGGAGCTAGTGAAATTCAGCAAAGTTCACTAAAAATGGAGTAAAAAAAAAGTCTCTTGTAAAGCCATCGATTATATTAACAACCTAGCCATGTTTCTTCATTCTCTTTCTAGAGGCAGAACAAAGAAGTGGCATAGACTTTTATTCCAGAAAAAGTCATTCTCCAGCAAGACAAACAAATTCTTCCCAAACTTTGCTAGTGACAGAAGGCAAGGAAGGGTAATTGATGAACCATCGTGCAGATGTTTACAGAGCTGTTAAGATTTATGTGTGAAGTCTGTTCAACCCTGAAGATGCAGTATTTTCTGTAAGGAGGAAACTGACAGGTCAGTGGGAGAAAACCTTCTCAATTCCTCTTCCTGTCAGTGTAAGGTGGTTTGGGACCTAAGAGTGAACTGCAAATTACCCAGCTGCAGTTTGTCAGTTCTTGGGGCAGTAGACTGCGACAGTTTTTTTCTATGGGATTTTTTTTTGTTAGAAATAACATGTCCAAGTCTATGACTGGACTGATACAGGAAGATAAAATCATCATGTACAATATACATGACATGAGTCCTGGGATCCACCATTTAAATATTGTGATGTTGAGGAATTACAATGTTTGTGTTGGTTAATTTGATGCTTTGTGTTTAGGTATTTGAGATTCCTGGTAGCACTACCAGGGACTCTGTTACCAGTCTAAAGATACCAATAGTCAGCATGAACTTTCAAGTATCAGGCACTACAGCTAAGGGATTTTTATGACTTTCTTCCTCTGAAGGTACTAAAGACCTTGAAGGAGCAATTTGTGGGAAGCCTTCAAATAAAAGGTAATAAAGTGAAAGGCTGTTTTACTTTCTATGAGCATGGGAAAAAAAAAAGGAGAAGAGTCTGTATTTTTAGGATACTAGAGAGAAACACAGTTGATAAGGTCTCAGTGTTTTAAATTAGTCTGGTGCTGAATATGTACCAGTTAAGTAAGGGAAAAGATATTATCTGTACAGAAGAAGAAAATCAAGCCACTCTTTAAATTTAGTGAATTTCTACAAAGTAGTTACATACCTAGTAAATCACTTTAATTTGTGACAGATAATGTTGTGCTAAAGAAAATGTAGTGGGGTTGTAATCGGGTTTGGAGGTTATAAACTTTGTGGGAAACCAGGCTATTAGGATAAACTTTTTAACTTGGCTCAACTTGTTACCCTGTGAGGCTCCTGTCATTAGACTGTGGTATACCAGGCTCCCTTGCTGAGTTGCCATCTTTTTACACCTGAAATGTGCCCTGCTCCTGTGCCTCCCTCTGCCAAGATATCCTATAGCTCTTTATTTGTAGACTTTTCCCTTTTTTAGACAAAAACAGGTTCATAAAGTTGACCGAAGTGGAGGGAAAACTTCCTGATGTTATGCCGTTATCGTAGTTTTTATTGATACATGACTGTCTTGAGACATTTTGTCATTTCTGTCCTGCTTTTTAAGGTTGCTACTTAACCAAGATAAACCAATATGCTAATTGAGTAGATGTTCTGACACCCAGATCAGCTTGCAGGATTCATGAGTTATTAGAGGACAGGTCCAAATCTGTCTGAAAAAGTCATTGAGATTAATTTGGAAGATGAAGCACAATTATTACACAGTACAAGCCAAAGCAAGGTGAGGTGCAGAGAGTTAGGCAGGGCTCTTACATCAGCAGTGAAACTGCCCACAGTGCAAGTGAGAGCACTTGCTGAGAAAGCAGCAGTATGCAAGTGCATTTCTTCTTGCACACAATTTGCAACTTCGTACTCAATGCTTTTCTAGGACATTCATTTAAAAGAAAAAATAGTTCGACCTAGCTTTGGGGGGGGATCTTAATCTTTAGCGATTTTTCACTTGCTTGCAGGAGTTGTTTCTATGCAGATCTCTTATAATGGCACACTGGTTGCACACCTTGTGCAGCTCATGGCATATGGCCAACTCCACCTACTTTCAGGCCAACTTTGACTGTTCACATTATCCAGGAAATGGACTGCTGAATGGAGATTTTTTTTTGCTCTGTAAAGAGCAGAGGGTTGCATTTGAGTGTTAATCACATGTTCTGTTAAATTTGAAGGCAGGAGTTGAAGAGGAAAAAATGTGGTAGAAGGCTCAGCAATGTTGTTTAGCTGCTGCAGGATTCATACAGGATCAGAGTTCTGGCTGTATAGATCAGGCTAAAGGCCTAGACACCTTTTGGCCTTTCATATAGGCTGTGTTCCCCTCCTCACTCCTTCTGTTTCAGTCTCTCCTATTTTGTTTATTGCCAGCTAAGAAGTCTCACTTGCTATATATGCTGAATGCAGATTGTTTGAACCAAGATCTGCATCTCGACTAGTTCTATGAGATATCTAGGTCATGAAGTAATTAACAATTAAACCGACAATTCAAATAGAGAAGACCTCCTGGCATGAAGACATAATGCAAGTGTTAATAGTTCTTATTTCAAAAGCAGTGTTGTCTTAAAGCCATAACAGGGAATAGATGTCATTTAGGATACCTGAGTGGGGAAAAATTCTGAAAGTGAGACAAGAATTCAACTTAAAAGGCTCATTGCTGTATATGATAAGGGACCTGTACATGACACCTAGACGTTGCATACCTGACCTTTCAGGGGGGAAACTTCTGCCTCTGATCCTTGTACTTGGGTCACTCTAAATCAGTAAGTCTGTTCCCAGATGTATCAGTGCAAAATGAAAATAGGTGCCTATAGGATGGGAATTTACAGAATACTTTGAATGAATGATTTTTGTCTGAGCTGCTAATGCAGCTGTTTCAGTGAGGAGACTGGTTGGATTGTAAGCCTTTTGGAGCAGAGGGTGTTTTCTTGTGTAAGAGGCTCCAGTGTTCTTCAAGGCCCCATAATCCTGTTGAAGAGTAACCTACAGTGTGTAACCTACCACATGCAAGTTGCTCACTTTTGTGGCAGTGACACACATGGAATTAGGATGTGGTGGTGGAGGAGAAGTAGTAGGGGAAGCACTAATGGCTTAACTTTTTACATGTACCTACTTTAGCTACTGATGATGTGATAACAAGGGAAAAAATGCATGAAGAAATATTTCTTCCTCTTTGTCTATAAATGTATATAACACACAAGATATATTTCTGCCTGCTTTTTTAAAATTCTCTGCAGCACTCTCTCCTCTGTGAGCATACAGGATTATGCATTAAGACAGAATTAATCCCTCATTGCGAAACACACAGGCTCAGCATTTGCCATGGCTTTGCTCTAAGAAAGGGATTCAGACATTGTGGTCTCTATCAAAGAATGGCAGATTCTTGGCAGAACTTTTTTCCATTTGTTTCTGCAAGTGAAACAGTTAATAAATCAATCATGCATCATTACTGGATTAGCAATCACACCCCCAAATACTAAGAACTGTTCACTCTTTCTCCTGAAGATTACCTTTAAATCCTATCAAGGGGCAAAATACCTTTTGCCTTGCCTGGCATTAGCACCCTACTGACCTACAGGCAAAGTCAATAGTCAGTAAACTAGCTCTCTGTCATGGTGAAAGAACAGTGTGCCTTAACCAGATCCACCGTTTCTTAAGATGATTTGAGTTTCTCCTGTCAGTGCCTCCACTCTTTATTTTTTCCTTTGTTCTATTTTTTCCACCTCAGCAAGTCTGAAGCTGAACAGAAGGAAGTTTGCCACAATGAATCACTCAAGAGTCTGTTGTGGGGTCACACAGGCTGGGGGAGTTTTGCAAAGCTGAAGACTGCAGAGGAGCTGGAACCAAGAAAATGAGGAGAAGGTAGGCACTTAACAAGTTCTTTCTTTCTTGTTAATAAAGCTTATTTACCTCTTGTCTGCAGTGGAATGGGGTCTGTAAAACTGCCTGCTCCTCTTGGTCTGAAAGCTAAGAAACAGCACTGGAGAAAATTCATAAATTGATGAGAGAATTCACGGTCTGTGAGCTCTCCTTGTCTGCAGTTCCAAAGGAGAGTTACTTTAAGTAATTTAAACTTTTGGACGTACAAAATAATACTTTTATCTTTTGTTTTGAAATGCTCACCAATTAAATGGCTTAGCTCAGTAATGACTTCTTACTTTGCCTTATAAGCTACTTTGTGTTTATTTTCATGATGTTTGATTCGTTATCACTGGGATTCATTTACAAAAGCACTGGAGTATTATATGCAGAAAATATACAAAAAGTAAGATTGCACCTAAGTTATGATGTGTTTCATTTTTAAGGAGCAGATATTTTTAAAATATTTCGGTTTGAAACCTACAACATATAGATACCAAAATATTTTGAATAGTAATTTATATTCTTATAGTTTCATTATGTTTTACTGCATGGAGGATTCATGTTAATGTATCTGTTAAATATTTTTCTCATAGCCTCACAGGTTTTTTTGCTAACCTGTTATTAGATTCAAAGGATGGTCTGGAGATTTTAAATCTTCTTAGTATGCAGACAAAGATAACAGGATATAAACTGACAGGTATAAACAGTGATTTATCTTGAACACATACCCAATGATGCATGATTGTGCAAGTAACTTTTTCAAATGCCTCCTAGTAAATATGCAGCCACAGCATGTTTGCAGAGCTATGTTTTCTGATATGATCAGTGTGGTTATCTTTTGGAATGAACAGTTAGATAGATGAATGGGCTAGCATTCAGATCAGGGCTCACTATATCTGACTCTAAGGTGTCAGATTGTTTAATCCAGAACTGTTATTTCCTTGAATCACAGAATGAAGTCTTCACCAAAAGTTTAGTTTACAGTGTTTCTTTTCTAGAAATTGCAAACAAAAATAGTAGATGGAGCCAACATGAGAAAGCAAAGATGAGTGCAACTGGACAAAGAAGAGAGGTTAAGTGTTTGATCATTGAATTGAAAAGTAAGAGAAAATAATTATTTGAGTTGAATGGAACAACTAACTATGTGTAGGGAGAGAATCATGTAAAAAACAAAATCTGAGAGGCACCCAGATTAAAACCAAACTTTGGTTTGAACTAAGTCCTCCCTTAAATAAAGACCTAAATAGACCAACTTGCTACTATTTAGTCCTCCATCCTCACCTAGTACGTCTTCCTCTGTGGACAGTCTCAGCTCATAGACTGCATTGAAAATTCAGATTATGGGCTCATCATTGTGAATTGAATATTTTACTGGCTTTCAAACCAACTCTTCCCTTTCTGGTTTTCAAACTATATTTTTCTGGCTGCTTGAAACTCTGCTTCATGGTGTGTTCACTGACAGACCTGCTGCCTGTTTATGACTGATGATCTCCCAGCCCAGCAGACCATGCACAAGGTCCCTACTGCTGTCATGCCAAGCACAAAACGTGATGCAGGAGCCAGAGGGCTCATATGTTGTTTCTGTAATGCTGGGTTGCTTTCTTGCAGACTCAGATCACTTACTGCATGACATTTCATTTGTTCTCTTTGGGCTTCAGCTTCTCCTCAAATGAGGTAATAAAGTTTTGCTTACTATATAAAAAATGTGGAGGAAATGCAGTGTGAGTGCCAATATGACTATACGGCAGCTACTTGTGAAATGATGTGACTATTTTAGATGAAACATGATAAAGGAGATAGAAAGGTCTTAAGATAGTTTTCAGTCATTTTCTAAAGTTATGAAACCCTGTAGTGTTCAAGGCCTTGGAATTTTAATTTTTCTTTCCCAGGTGCTAAAACTTCTTGACTCATTTTAAAACGAAAGGGACGTTACACTATTTTTTTCCTAGCATAACTACTACTGTACGCTTGTCTTTTTAAAAAGGAAGAAATGAGATGTGCTGTGTAAACATTTGCATCTTGGCTTTGGATATGGCGTGCAAACATAGTGTGATGTAAGGAAAGGTCATTCAGAGAATAGTAGACTCTAAGCTCTGTGGTGACCAGGAAAATTTAAATTCAGTTCCTGCTTTGCCACAGGTGGTTTGTTGAGGTTTTTTTATCATCTTGGGCAAGCTGCTTTGTCAATAAGGTCTCTCAAGACCTAGGCTGCCTCATTACACAGGAGGCATTGTAATGATGAGTACATAATGAGGCAGCTCATGACGGTGAACTGCCTCAGGATTGCTCTGGTGGGAACCATTCGAGTACCTACAAGAGTCACCCCCTCTCCCTGCAGCAGGCCCTGCCCCGAGGAAGGTGGCTTCATATCTGGATAGATGATGAGTAGTATTTCATTCCCAGGCTAGCGTTCAGTGGGCAACAGGAAATCATGTGTCCACAAAGAACCAAATTTGAAATGCTGAGCCATGTTGGCAAGCTGGAGAAAGATTTAGTTGCTTCCATCTTGTGACATATAGCGTGTACTCCATTATTTTTCTTCATTGTCAGTACAACCTCAGGACACTAGAATCTTGAGCCATGACTAGGTTTTAGAGGTGCTCTAGTAATACAAACAATACTGCTGCCACTAACCAGCTTGATTTTAATAGCGGTCTTCTCTGCAAAACCCCAAACCCAAGTTAATTACACAAGGCAGGGGAATGTGGAATTATTTCAATTAGACCAAGACATCAGCCCTCTGTCCAGAAAAACAGCTTTAAGCACAACCGTGCTGGAGAAAGTTCACTCTAGCTCATTAGAACCAGTTGTTAAGATGACAGCCAGCTCCTGAACTGTCTTTTCAAAACTGTTTCTTCTGCTGGTTACTCTTGTCTGAAGAGCTGCTCTGCCTCTGCTTGATAACATCTCTCCTCTCCAGCCAAGCTGAGACCAGTAGCTCTCACCTAATGGTGACTCTGCTCTCTGCACTGGCCCTGGCCTGGAAAATCAGAGTTTGTAAACCTTCTTTCATGCTCTTGAGATAATTGTGTGCTTATGTGCTGATTTGTTAGGATAAACATAGGTAGAGGAAAACATATGTGTGCCTTTCATTAGGGTTAGTAATTACAATTTATGGCACCTTCTAGTTCTTGAAATCTGTGGGACCAATATATATCTTATGTCCCAATAATATTTAAGTAAGCTCTGTCCGCAGAAACTGATTTTCCAGTTTTTCTCCTTTACTGGTTAGGAGTATTGAGCTGTTGATTTTGTTCTGCCTAGTGAGACCTGCTGGGTTTTACACCTGCTGCTCCCTCACCTGTTTTGAAATTAGTCTGGATATGACTGCTGTCACACTACCATAGCCAAGGACTCCTCACAGGACTGAGATTACACTTTTGAAACAAATGAAATTTGCAGTGACCCAAGTTACATCAATCAGAATGGAAAATTTTACTGCAGTTGTTCTAAAGGTCAGTACAGGATTAGTATTGATGAAATGTTGCCATCCACAATTTCTTAAATCTCCTAAGAGCAGGTTGTATCCGCAGTGGTATCTCCTTGGTCTCAAACAGCTGTGAGGTGGCAATTCTTGGGCTTTAATTTGAGTCAGTTATCACTTGTGATATCCCATTTCCTGAATGGGTGCGAACTTTGAAGAAACGAGTACTGCCCAACTGTCCACAGCCTGTGGACACAAGAAACAATTTATCAGTTTGACAGTGTTAGGAGCAGAGGAAGGTGATATAAGGCTGAAGAGGAAAATGACTGAAAGAAAAAAGAGACAGAACAACTTGACAGCTGCATGGAGATGAGGAGAGAAATAAACAACATGGATTTATTCCTTATGAAATGGGATAGATGGGATTAAAGAAATCCTAGGAAAGATATAGTGAGAAAATGTAAAATGTGCTTGTACGTAGTAAATATGTGCATAGAAGCAAGCGGGCCTGAGAGGAAAAAGAAAGCAAAAAAGAGAATATATCATGAAAAAGGTCTTGCTGAGCTGACAAAAGAATACCCCTGGAGGAGAGGAATGCAAAACTGTAAGGAATTGGATATTGTGACTAGCTTGAGGCAAAGCACAAAGCCTGGCAACAGGGGAAATGAAGCTCTTTGGAAGAAGGAAAAAGTATCTTTTCAAATAGAATACAAACTACATATATTTAGAGTTAATTTTAAGTCTTATTCTACTGAGAGTTGGTTGATCAGATATTATGCTAAATACTTATCTTTTCTTGGGTAGAAAAATAACGGAGAAGTTTAAAGTACTCCAGTTTTTTAATAGCTTTTTCTACAAGGTCTCATGTTTTTATTACCACCTCTGGATGGTACAGTGAATGATCCACATCTGCCACCCAAGAACTTGAATTTTCAGCAAGTCTGGCTTCCTTGATAAGGGTGTGCCTGCAGTACAGAGGAAAGATGCCCCAGACAGCTTAAGGCAGGCTGAATGTAGTTATTGTTGCACTGTGGCTGAAACAGCACAAGCCTCAGTGTGTCCTGCATATGTCTAAGTAATGTTTGAGAGCTGAAACCTATGCTGTTGTCATTGCTCTTTTTTCATGTGTGCATCAGGTGCAGGACTATAGTGCAGATGTATCAGGACTGAACTTTGTAGATGTAAAAATGATGTCAACATTTATAAAAATGCATTCATTCATAATTAAGAACATTTAATGTTCTATGTACTTGCTTCTGCTTTTCTACCCACTGATATAGCTTTGTGTCTCACTAGTCCTGATTACTGCTAGGAAACTATATGCCAGAGGAAAACATGCCATTTCAGCAGGGCTGACCATGGGGGGAAACCTGAGCTCCTGAAAGCCTTCATTCACTTTAAATGGAACTCATAATCTGGGCAGTCTAATTTTTGTTGACGGGAAAAAGAATATAGTAAAATGATCATCTTATTCTCCAGCGCAGTGAAGGTCGTAAAAAGAATGGGTCCTTCATTAATATAGCAAGTGGTGTTTTATGTTTTTAAAGTAAGTTTCTTAGAGTATTTTATCCTAATGCAGGCAGAATAAACTTTGTCAATTGAAACTGGTACATTTGCTAGGTCCAAAACACTACTGGAAAGTTACAAAGAGGAATACAACAAAAGCTAATTTTTTTTCAGGTCTTTGGAAAATCGAATTGTTACCTCTAAGGGTCATTGCTGGAATTTCAACCAAGTAGAGAAAGGGTTATTTGTTCCTATTTCTGAGAAACCACATTTGATAAGCCTGTGGACTACTGTCCTCATAATAATCCCCTTATGTATTACTCTTGTATTTCTACAAAATAGCTCTTTAATGTATTGTCATGCCAACTTACTCCTTTCTATTGAGAAGATTTCCACATACAAATTATTCTTGCTCCTTTTGTTGAACAAACAAGCCCTGTGGTATAGCTTGTTTCATTTACTCATATTTACGCATGCTCTGAAGGAGAAACATCTCTAAGAGACACTGAGTTTGACCCTACCACTGCCTTTGTGTGATTGGTCTTAGAGACACAGGACTCTGTACTCAAAAGTGTTTGTCAGATCAGAATATTTAGCTAGAAGTGTTAATCTTCAGGCTCATTTTAAGAAATGCTAAATGCCTGCTGTGATGACAGGATTGTTCAGGGGAGCACCACTACCTCTAATACTGAGTCTTTTCAATAGCTTAACTCTGGAACAAAAACATTAGGGCAGTCAAAGAAGCCATTTTAGACAAAAAGAAAAAGAAAAAAGAGTCTTATTTCTGTAGCACCTTAGTTCCCTTCAGTAGTGAAGTGCAACCAGTTTTTACCAGCCACCTTTGTAAACCCCTTTAAAATGAATGAATGGAAGTGTCTGAATAGCTGCTTTGTGTAGAGCCTGATAGTAGCAAATGTTCATACTGTGAGACTCCTACTACTAAAAGCAGTTTTAACGCACAGCCTGCTTGGAAGGCAAGTTGCAGGAATCTGGCCATTTGCAGTAGGCCAAACTGGAGATGCCTGAAGATGCAAATTGTGATCCCCTCCATCTATGAGGAATATGGGTACAGCCTCCAGGTTGCATATGCAGTGAAGATGGAAGAAAACTTGTTTCTCAGTACTTTTTCTGCAGGCCATTAGCATGGATCTGCTGCTGTCTTTTAGCCCCCATTGGTATAGGATGTAGTGATTAAGGCTGGCAGGATATCAGAAAAGGGAACCCTAATTTTAATTCAACATTCTTGAAGACTGTGATGGCTCTGTTATTTGCTAGTCTGTAATATTTGTACAGTAGTGTAACAGTCATGGAGATGTTTGAAAATCCTAAAAAAATAGTCATGGAAATCCATTCTCTATTGTTTGCTATTGATTATTTTCCATGAAAGTTTCAGCCACCCACTCAGCAAAAAAAGGCAATGGTTGAAAAGCGTACACGTAACTCAGGCTGGTATGTCCATGAGCATCCAGCATCTGCAAAATGGGCCACCAAATTGTTTGGCAAAAGCATCCAGGGACAACATGTGTTCCTTGACAGTGAGAAATATTTGCAAATGACTGTGAATTGGAGAAGATCAAAACTGGTGTCAACTGGCAAATAGTATTCAGCCAGCTCCAACATTGGCAATTAAAATCTCAAAGAAGCTAAGTTCCTGAAAGTGTGGAAATTAGTCTGCCTCTAGGGCACATGTCTGACATGAAAGTAATGCCTCTTTTTAGTCAACCTTACCTAGACACGCTAAGAACATTCAGTCCAACCAACATCAGAAGATAAAGTCTCATTTTCTGCTGCTGTGCAGCTTGTCCACTTGCAGACAAATGTCCAGCACTGTGAGACTGGAGCATCAAAAGTAAACCCCACTATTCCCTGAAGGAATCTGTGGGGGAAAACATTAAAGCTACTTCAGTGTGGTTACAAGGTGCTTCATGTCAGTTGGATGTTGAATCAGTGTAATGTTTCAGCAGTGAGGTGTAACAGAATCACAGAATCTTCAAGGTTGGAGGAGACCTTCAAGATCATCTAGTCCAACTATCAACCCAGCACCACTATAATCACTCCCAAGTCACATCCCCAAGTGCCATATCCGGATACCTCTTGGACACTTCCAGAGACAGTGATTCCACCACCTCTCTGGACAATTTATTCCAATGCCTAACCACTCTTTCAGTGAAATATTTTTTCTGTTATCTATTCTGAACTTCCTTGGGCTCAACTTGAGGCTGTGTGCTCTTGTCCTTTCACTTGAGACATGGCAGAAGAGGCCAACCCTCACCTCACCACAACCTCCTTTCAGATAGTTGTAGAGACTGATAAGATTTCCTCTGAGCCTCCTTTTTGCAAATTAAACAACCTCAGCTCCCTCAGCTGCTCCTTACATGACTTACTCTGTAGACCCTTCACCAGCTTTATTGCCCTTCTCTGTTCAGGAAAAGTGATAAAAGCAAGAGGTTTTCTGTTTGTTTCTTTGTTTGTTTTCTTCCTGACAATGTAACTGCTGGCAAATTAAAGGCCGAGTAGAGTGTTGGAAAAAGGCATGTCATGTGCAGGAGGAGGTATAAGATGAAATCTCTGATAGATGAAGTTGGAGTTCTTCAGACATCTGAAATCATAGGGCTGAGGTAATGTGCAAGAAATGACACAAAGCCCGAATAGTGGGATGCTTCTCAGCCTAATTATAAACAGCTTTATCTGTAGGCACATGAAGGCATCCATTTGCAGATTGAAACTCCAGTGCTTATATTCATTACCAAAGAGAAAAAAACATTCTGTGATGTTATGGCTTTTGTAATTCACTCACTTTTTTGTACAGAGACTGTCGAGGTGACCTGTTAGTAGGATATAATTAAGTACGCAGATCTTGGGAGCTACAGTGCTTTTACCATACTGGATGTTCAGCACTGTGTAAGCACAGTATAAAAATCTGCATATCCCAGACAGGGCTGTTCTGTTTCTTCTTTGAATGTTTCATTGCTTGGCTAAGTTAATTTACACAAGCACAGCATGATCTTCCTTAGCTGCTTCCTTTCAAGCTAAGGGAAAACACTTGATAGAGGACAAAAAGTCTGATTTGCAGCAGATCAGTCAAAGCAAATTCCATTTTAATTGGAAAATGTGGAGGCATTTCTTCTTATTTAGCCATCTTGCCTGCCAAATTCGTGCCTTCTATCTCCAGCCATTTCAGCACAAGTCTCTTTTATGTTCTTTGTGTGTGTATGTTTAGAAATGGAAAAGTTTGTGTTTATTTTTCATACTACTGAACTGCTTTTGCTTAGATTTGATATCTTTTTAAAAACTAGCTGGAAATTACCAGCTTGAAGCATGAGTTTCAAAGCTCTTCATAACTGACACTGTAGAATTATCAGGAGATAAAGAGAGATGAAAGGAACTTTCAAGGGTAGTTATTAATTTTGCTTCTTACCTTTGAATATTAGTTACCTACAAGGACGACTGTTTCCATAAGGACTCCATGCTAGCTTTTTGGACATCAGACTGTTTCCCAGGATAGCATTCCATCAATAACTTCCTGTGGCTCACTTGTCTTTGTTTACCAGAAGCTACCTTACCCTCATTTGTGCTAGTGTGACTGACTTCAAACCTAGATCTGTGAAATGGTCCATTTAAAAAGGAAATAAAATACGTTTGTACTTCAGTAAGGCCAACACATTTTGCAGGTCTATTTTGGAGTGCAGTCACACAAGTTGTTGCATTGTACAGGGTATAAACTTCTGCCAAGGGGCTGTGGCTGTGAGGAGCAGAACTAGGATATTCTGTTGAAGGAACAATGACAAGGAACAATGGCCTGAAAATACAAATTCTCTTTAGAGTTAAAAGGGCAGTATTCATGCCATTTCTGCAGGGAGTCCTCTGAGTATTTTCTCCTCTTACAATGAAGGAGATAGTCCCTGTCGTAGGTAATTCCAGTTTTGCTAAAAGTATGTTTCATGTACCTTTTAAATGTAGTAAAAAGTCATGACTGACTTCAGTGAACACTGAATCAAGTCCCAAACCTGTAACTCCTGTTCAACGATACAGGCACTGAAAGACTCTAATCAAGTGGATAGAAGCACTTTTGCAAAGGATTCCAATCATCATATAGCTCAGCCTGGTTCCTTATCCTGGGTCCCTCATCAGCATGACTGCTTTCATCTCTTTGCCTTGCTTTGCAATATCCTGAAGCATCATAAAATCCCTCAACCCCATGCCCTTTGTTGCGTATAAGCATATTCTTTGACAAACTGCCTGGAACAGACATACTTCAGCTAGCATTGAAGTCTACCTAAATAGGAATGTTTTGAGGTTGTTTTGTTGCTGTTGTTCTTGTTTTGTGTGGGAGGATGGTATGTTTGTTGATTTAAGATGTTTCGGGAATTTTAGAGACTTTTTAGTGGTGCATTTGGTGTTTGAAAGCAGCTGGATTCTTTTATCTCTAAACTTGGCAAATGAATTTATTCCACAACCCTTTGGCATTTTCCAGAATATGCTGCCAACCCTGACTTTTTAAAATAACTAGATTTTTTTTCCTTGTGCTGTCATCTTGTTGCCCAGGTATTTTTGGTATAGAATAAAAGCTTGAAAACATATTCATAAAGTGGGCACATTTCAAAAAGAAGTCTGAGTTTTTAAAGGAAAATGGGACGAGAAACAAAGCCATATCAAAACACAGAGCTGCCGGGCATTTAGGATCAAATGTGGATCATCAGTTTCATGCTGTGGCGTGTAGAGAAATCTTGGAATTCACTTGTAGCCAGTAATTTAGCACATGGGAATTGTTTCTGTGAAAATCAAAAATCATGAAATATTGCTGTCCATGCAGTGAACACTGCCATTTTGTGGATCAGTTTTCTACGCAAATGGTTTTTATTTTGTTTGCATTGGTCTAATTCAGAGTTCCCAGTGAAATAGGAAGGAATCCACATTCTGAGCATTTGGAATGTCACCACAAATATTTCTGTTGAGTACTGTAAATGGAAAGTCCAAAATTGTTAAAAAATGCTTCTCTAATCAAACACGATGCAGAGTACATAGCTGCAACTCATGAGCCCTATAATACATAACCTTACAAACCTTTGTTTTTCCATTTGTCTGGATATTTGTGTTGTATTGATAATCTTGGGAAAGAGCAGTGATGATAAGCAAGCTAAAAATGCCCCTAAAGAGGTGATGCATGGGAAATTTTGCCTGCATTGCAGTCTTGTTTACATTGGACTTGCAGTTGATGACTGCTTTTTCAGAGGGAGAAGTAACTCTTGCCATTGCTGAGGAACATTCAATACCAGGGGATGTTCAAAACATTTCTGATGCAGTTTAGGAATATACATGTACATATCAGGTTCTTGCTTAGTGCTGCCTGGCCCAGGTGGAGCACTATGTCATGCATCATTGAAGAGGTGTGGGTGATAACCACGGTCCTGGCATTCTCCCTTATAGGTCTCTTGTATGCCAGGATATCTCCAGCTGATGCTAATCAGTGGGAATGACATTTCCTCCCCACTGACACTGGACTGCTAGCTTCCCAGCAGGCAGAACAGCTTAGAAAAAGGAGGTCCTCCTAACCTTTTTTTTATTATTCTGTATGATTAATTGCGGTGGGGTCTGGACACTTGAAAATGGGTCCAGTAGCCCTGTCTTAATGATCATCCACACCCATCAAAGTAGAATGTTTTATTTATTGCCAGCTGACCTAAAATCCCTCATAAGATAAAAGCGGAAGGATAATATATTTACATAAGCCAAATGTAGACAGCAAAGTTAGTAGGTGCAGAGGCAGGCCAAAAGAAATAAAAGCAAATCTTGATATCTACCTTTATTTTAGCTCAGATTCAACTAGCAAGCAGTCAGAACACTTTGATGCTTTATGGCTGGGGTCCAGTTCTTGGACAAGGCCCACTACTTTGGATTCAAATGTCACTTTAAAAACTCCTATATTTAGGGGTTACATGTATGTGATAAACTGGCCAAACTTTTCTTGGAATTCTGTTCAGATTCAAGCATTCCCTCTCTTTCCCTTCCTCTTCCTCCTTTCTTTTAATTCATCACTTTCTTAGGGCTCAGTTTAAATATTCTCATACAGGACAAGTAACAGTTCACCTTGCTGTAGAAATGCTGATGTGTTTCAGATGTTAGCTAGACAGCATTCTCATTTCCAGATGAAATACAGGCTGTTTGCTTCACTGGACTACAAACAAATCATTATCCCATTGTGAGATAAGCATTTTTTCATCTGACTGATGATGCTCAAACCTCAGTACATAGCTTTTCACAAAGCCATAACCTTATACCAACAGTGATACAGGGTAGAGACACGTAAAAGAGATCAGAAGTTAGTACGTTACCAGTTCTTGAGGCTCATCATGCCAATAACCAGCATCTTTGGTGAGACAGTGGATTTGAGATTAAGGGTTCCCAGGCCTTGAGAAATCCAATGACAAGTTATTTTCTGAACCAGCAGACAAAAAGGAAGGGAAAGGATTTACTATTGTGATCAACTTTTTAGGTGCTGTCTACAACTACAGAAACATTGTTGCCACTGACAGAAACACTGTTTTTCATGCTCTATTTATGCATGCCCAGGATAAAAGTAGATTCTACATAATTTAAGGAAGTCAGGGGCAGGGAAGGAGTGCTTTCATTTCTGCTGAGGAGAAGGGAATATACAAGTTGGTTTTTTGGATAAAAGGTGATTTTGCTGAATTATTCAGCAGTAAAGCATTCTCTCCATCCAGCGGGCATAAACGATAAGACTGTGCCCTAGTTTTCCAGTGTGAAGGAGTTGTGTACTGTAGTAGTGTGGTATATGATGGTCTTTTACAGAGAGGGTGTAGATCAAAGGTCAGAATGAAATGTGAAGACCCTCGACCACTACTTTGTAATGGCTCAACTTAATAATGTTACATGTGAGAACAAAAAGATTTCTTTGTATCAGTAGCTCTACTCTGTTCTTTATTACCGTATGTAATTCCAGCTACACCCAAGGGACTGAATATCAGTGGAACTATGCTAATGAGAGAAGAACATGAAAAACAACAACTATCTTGACTTTTTAGCCTATGTATACATATGTACTATTTTCCAGGTTTTTTGCATATGTAAATGCATATGCAATTGATTGAGAGTTGCTTAAAAACTGTGTACAGCACAGCATAAATGATAGATAAAAGAATCTTACGAAAAACTTGGATTTTGCCCATTAGTGTTTATTGTAACCTTTCTGTATGCAATGGAAAAAAAACTTTTTTACTTTCTCCTTTACTCTTCTTCAGACCATAGACCCACTTCTTAAGTGTTATGTATGAAAGCCCAACTCCACTGAGGCCTATAGCAAATATCCCATTGACTTCATTGAAACCAAAATTTTCCCCAATTTATAAAGTGGCTGAGCATTACTAAACCACACATGCCATAATGCACACCCAAAATGCCAGTGGTTTCTTCTTAGGGATTGGCAAAAATGCTGTTGCTAGATCACGGGCTATTAAACCAGTGTTTCTGTTGTCAGATATCCAGCAGAACCATTGTTGCTATGCAGAGGAATGTTATTAAACACTCCACTCCCAAAACCATTCTTAATGTCAAATGGGAAGTGTACCTTTTTAGATGCTACTTTGGGGTTTAAATATATTTGCCTATCCACAGTGCTTTGGAATTTAGCTTTTATGAATACATGAGATTCATCTGCAATTGCCTAAAAATGTCAGTATTGTCTTTTAGCTTGGTTTCAAAATATCCAAATGTTGTGTATCAGAACAGTATAGGATAACCAGCCTCTGAAGATCTGTTATGCGCACCTCCAAAGTGTTTCTGATTTGTTTCAGTAGAACTTTCTAGGCATAGAAGTGTAAGAATTCTTGGTTCTAAGACTTTCAGTAAGGACAGTTAACTAATTCTGGTTACAAGGTATGAAACCTCTCTAGGAACTGAAATAATTTTGTATAGATCACTGTACATTACAGAAAGTGGTATTGTCCATCACTTCTGAATCGATGTTGATATAAACTGCTCAATGAAAATCAAAGAGTCTGTATTTAATACCATCTTTAATCAATATTGATCTGCCCAAGAGCTGAGCATCATTGCAGCCAGAGACTGGATCCCAGAGGAAACATGGAACTGTCATAATGGAGCTACTTCCAAGCAGTTTGACAGGACGTGTGAAATGGATGTAGATGCACTGTGGCTGACACATTTAAGACTGTTAATGTTTTGGGTTTTTTCTTGGGTATACTTTGATTGCCAAAAATTACAGGCCTTCTTAAAGATATTTTCAAACTAAACTGCTTTTTGTAAAGGACTCAGCTCACAGACTACGTTGTTCATCTTGTGTGTCCACATTTAAATGGATTTGTATGTTTCAGTCACTGAATTAGAGATTACTCCCTGCAGTGACTTAATGTAGAGGGAGGCTCCCTAAAGCTGTAGTTCTCCTTACAGTCAAAAGATGGTAGTACAATTTCTATTCCAAGCGGCCCAGCAACACAGAGCAATAGCTGTGCATCCATTGTTTGCACTTACAGGAAGGGATACAGCAAGAAAAGAAGGGCGAGGCTCTGTAGATGAGATCACAGCAGCCAGTTGTTTGTCAGGCTGTGGTTATGACCATATCTTCTCTGGTAGTCAGTAATTCTGAATGAGGCCAAGATGGCCAGGTTTAATTGACTAGCACAGCCACCAAGACACCTGGTGCCAGAATGGGCATCTGTAGTGAAGGGCTTACTGAAAGGCTTAGGGGGTTTAAAGAACATGAAATGAAAATGCCCTTCTCATCATCTCTGATGTTTTCATAAAGGTCACTAAAAGCAACAACTGATGTAATTAAAATGGCAAATTTAATTAGACCTAACTATTGATTAGTTATATATATATATATATATATATATATATATATATAACTATAATGTTAATCTCAAAGTATTTTATAGTGAGGTGCAGATAGTTCATAGCAAGAAAATGGTGCTTCTGTGGAAAATAGTACTAGAATTTCCTTAATTTAAAAGTTGCTGTGATCTGCTCAGAGATTTAGGACAGGCTGTTCCCTGAGAAATGAATGCTCTTCCCATCACATTTTATTTTCTAGGAATACTAAATAAGATGCTGATGCTAAAGAAAATAAAATATTTATCTGTTTTTTTCAGTAGTCAACAATGGGATTTCAATTCCATTTTGTCTGTAATGAATCCTATTAGAGCAGTTGTTGGCTCAGGCTTACTGCTGATTGCAGCAGAATCTGAAAAACTTATTTTACACAAGGGATACATGATGTTCTTCAGCAAAGTAGGATCAGTAAGAATCTAATATTCCCAGCACATAGATATTTAGATGCATATGGTGCTATATCTCAGCTGAGAAAGCAGGAAATGTGGTTGCATGCAGCCTGTGAGGAGATTGAGATGGAACGTTTGTATCCTTGATTAGTATAGTGAGTCTTTCTGTACACATTGAAATGCTACTGTGTATCTGCTTAGAAACAAGACTGATAATTTGAGACAAGTGCTCAAATACAAGTGCTCTGCTTTTAGATGTGTAATATCTGCTTCAAGAATTCCAGTTCTGCACTGCAGTGCCTGTAAAAATTGTGCTTGGTCCTAACAGATTAAGCTTAGGCACCAGAATTAGGCACTGTATAGAGTCAATGAAGAGCCTTAAGGCTCCTTATATAGCCATAAGAAAACAGTGAGTGCAGGAGTTTGTCCAAATTTTCTTCCTTTCAGGAACCAAGGTGCAGTTGAAAGCCCCACATTATCACATTTACCTACCAAGGAGTCCCTCATGGATGCCATTTACTGCAGCAGGATTGTATTTGGAGAAGGCAAAACAAGTAGTGGTATTTTTCAATTCTCTGGCTTCAGAGTGAAGAATACAAAGAGAGATATTGCCAAAAAAGCTGTGCAGATCAAGGCAGAAGCTCATCTCTGGAGTAGATATGAGAGCATTATCCTGCAAAACCAAGGGTTTGTTTTCTGTTCTCTGATTTCAGGCTCAGCCTGGGAGCAGGAGGAAGTTTGCAACTTTTAAGAGTCAAAATATTAGTTCTGGGCACTAGGATTATCTGAGATCTGTCTAAATAATTCTCTGTATTATATAGGAAAAATTGTTATGGGAGCAGACTGACCTTTGGTTCCTTTCCACCAAGCCAGAGCATATTCACGTCTAGAAATCAGGAAAGCTCTGTGCATGAAAAAGGGCTTCTACAAAACCTGAAGAAAAGAAAAGATATTGCTAACATACATCGTTATAGCTCTTTCTTCCCTCTTCCAGTGATCTTTGTCTTAATTCATAGTGGTTTCTGCAGCATTCCAGTTGTCTCTGGGAATTTATTTTTTCAGGCATGTCATAGTGTGTGGTTCCTAAATTATAAGTAATCCACTCAAATATCTGATGTGGACTGGAGTGCTGGAAAAGATTGCTGACAAATGTTTCGAATGAGTGCTTTCATCATTTCCAGTCCACTTGGACCCCCACATGCCCAGAAAGTTACTCAATTCAGTTTAAATTGGAGGTAAAGCCATAAAGAGGTCTCACTAGCTGAATGCGTCACTCACATTGGAATATAATTCCCTTGGTAGATAATTTTGGTTTGTGTGTTTTAACTTGTTTCCTTGTATTTAACAAGTATAAAGACATTCCAAGTAAGTAGTGCTGTAGAAAGTTCCCTCTGGATGTTCCTGGAGTCTGGAGACATCCACTTCAGTTCAGAACTTCTAGGGCACAAATGGTGTCAGAGCAGGTGACAAAATGTCTCCATGCTGACTTGATGACTCAGGAGAGTTAAAGGTAGTTATTTCTTGTTCTTTTATGGTCTTCATGGTCTAAAAGGGCTAAGTGGAGAAGTTGTGAATGCTAGTTATGGTGATGGTGTCAAAGTACTAAAATGCAGGAAGAATAGGGAAGGTGGACAAGGCAAGGCCCAAAATGTTCTACCCATCAGCTGTTCATTTGTTTTGCAAATAAGTGATGTTTGACTTCCCTTTTCCAGATACATCTTCCCCTGTGTATACCAACACCTCATTTTCACCTGCTGTCTCTTATCCGTAGTCCCGTAGTAACTGTAAGCAAACCAAACAATTTTATTTAATAATAAATGCAGGGTAGACCACTTCAAACAGGACAGTGCATGTACTATGTTCCAGAAGCTTTTGCTAGATATATTGGCATTAAAATTTGTCCAAATGTGATTGGAATACCTAATGGCTGTTAAAGGCAGAACCTGCAGCACTGAAGAACAAGTTTTTCATGTGACTAAATCCATGACAGCTGAGAAGCCATGCTATGCCTCTCATATACAGTGCTCTCTGGCCATGAGACACATTCAACGGCACTTTTTCTCTCTTCCAAAATTATGTCAATAGATACAATCCAGATCTTAGCAGAGAAATATGGAATTTCAGATAATTTTCTGCCTGAATTAGAAACCCCCTGTTCTGTGGAAGCTTGCAGAATTGTTTCCACTTTTCAATTATAATGTTAGTGATTGTGTATGTGAATTTCCTGCCTTTCTGGATAAAGTAGTGAGGCACAGATGAGGCTATCACCTTTCATTTCAATGGGCTGAGGCCCGTTGTAAGAGATTCAATAAGGTGAAGTGCTGTGTCCAGCACTTCAGTCACAACAACCACATGCAGCACCACAGGCTAGGGGAAAAGTAGCTGTAAAGTGGCTCAGCAGAAAAGGACCTGGGGGTGCTGGTAGATAGCCAGCTGAACATGAGCCAGCAGCATACCCAGGTGGCCAAGAAGGCCGGTGGCATCCTGTCCTATATTAGGAATAGTGTGGCCAGCAGGACCAGGGCAGTGATTGTCTCTCTCTACTCGGTACCGGTGAAGCCACACCTTGAATCCTGTGTCCAGTTCTGGGCCCCTCATTACAAGAAGGACATTGAGGTGCTGGAATATGTCCATAGAAGGGCAACAGAGCTGGTGAAGGGTCTGGAGCAGAAGTCTCATGAGAAATGGCTGCAGGAGCTGCAGTTGTTTAGCCCGGAGAAAAGGAAGCCCAGAGGGGATCTTATTGCTCTCTGCAACTGCCTGAAAGGAGGCTGTGGCAAGGTGGAGGTTAATCTCTTCTCTCAGGCAACCAGCAACAGGACAAGAGGAAATGATCTGAAGTTGTGTGATGAGAGGTTAAATTGATATAAGAGAAAATTTCTTCACTGGAAGAGTGTTTAAGCATTGGAACAGGCTCCCCAGGGAAGTGGCAGAGTTACCATGTCTGGAAGTGTTTAAAAAACGAGTAGATGTGGCACTTAGTGCTATAGTTTAGTGGGCATGGTGGTATTCGGTCAAAAGGTTAGACTTGAGATCTTGGAGGTCTTTTCCAACTTTAATGATTCTCTGCTTTCTGTATTGTTAGAACTCTTTAATTTCAGATGGTCAGTGACAAATTTTACTCTTCTGTGTCATTATTTTAATGCAGCCTCCTGTGCTGCAGCGGTATAGATCCAGTGAAGCTTCTTTCTACTCTCTTTATTCTGGACATATAAAGCAGATCAAGATTGCTGGATAACATCCTTCTTTTGATGTTAAGTGGCAACTTTTCAAATAAGATCAGTTTATTTGGTCTGGCGATGTAACAGAAAATCTGAAAGCATTTGAAGTGTTCTGGATTGAAAAGGGAAATGCTATCATTGTATCATGCAGTCTTTGTGATTAGAAACTTACAGACCAACCACCCTTGTAGAGCAAGGAGAATCATCAGGTTACAAGCAGATAGTGGAACAAGGAGACTATTTTAGATTTCACACAACCTTGACATGAGCATAGACAACTCAGAGGGTTCATGACATTCTGATATAATAATGTTTGACTCAGTAAATTGGGGACCATTCTCAAATATTTCTGAAAAAAATCTTAAATGATGAGGAGTATGGACTTTTTCTAGGAAAAAAGGCAAGACATCCTTACTGGGACAGACTATTGAAGTCCTGTGTTGGCCTTTTTCAGGTCTGTTGATTCCTTTTTTACATCGCTCAGCCCTCTTTGAAACAGACAGACTTTTATTTAGCTAGTCACAAGGTTTATTTGAGGTGAAGCACCTTGTTTAGAGATGGTGCTTTGCATCTTACATTGTCATAACATGTAATTTCACAGAATAGTCTATGTTCCACTCTCCAGGCAGTTGAACATCATCTCTGCTTCTCACCCTTGGGAGTGACTAGTTCATTGGCCATGTCATGCAATCATATCACAAAAACCTTGGGGACTGTCAATGTTTAATCTGCCCTTAATGAAGCCTGCCAGATCAGCTTACACTATTTGTCACTATTTTCTGGCCTGGCTGCCAGAGCCTTGGCAACGATTTGTGCTTCTAAAACAAGGAAAGAAATAGGCAGGCCTGCAGTTGTGAATGTTAACTAAAATTGAAATCCATGAGAAACCCAGGCAGAAATCCACCTTTGATCTGTTTCCTGTGTGTTCTAGGCTGGGTGAAATCAGTTTAGTTTTAATCCCCATAATGACTATTTTCTTGGCTGAACTCCAAGGCAAGATCCATCCATGGACTGAGGCCAGATGTAGGGCCTGCCTGCTCTCTGGGGTAGACAAGAGTTCAGGAACCCTCAATCTGGAACAAAGTCACAATGGAGTGCAGGCTTGCACACAGAACTATGGCTTGTTAGTGACCATGCCCAGAGCCAGATTGTGTGTTTCTGCACTGAACTGCCCAGCATTTCTGGTTTATGAGTCAGTATGCAGATCTCTGCCAGCTCAGGTGGCCCTGCTCCCACATTTGTAGACATGGCCTTAAATACCTAATGGCCACTTTAAATTCTTCAGGCAGGAATGTCCGCCTTCAAAACCTGCCATTTAGCCCAGGTGTCTGGAGAAGGAAGCAGCAGCAAGGCTTGAACAGCTGGGCATCTCCCTCATACCTTGGCATGTCAGGACCGTCACAGAAGACACTCTGTGCCTGTGCTCTCTGAAGTAGTTAATCTGGCAGAGCTCAGAAAGCACCTATTGAACCCCAGCAAAATAGCTCCTGTCATCAGGGGCACAGAAAACTGATTCTACAGCTAATGAACAGCCAATTACTGAGGCAGAGATTGGACTTTCAAGGTTAGTGCCTTAACCAACAGTCTGACAAAAGCTACGCAGTGGTCTTTGTTCTCTCCCTCTCTTCCTACCTTGGAATACCCTACAAATAAGGGAATGTTGGTTAAGCTTTTAGTAGATTTGACCCCAAATCTGTCATTTCTTGAGTACTGTAGTTGGCTCTCATCTCTTCCCCAGTCAGCTTTTTTAAGAGAGGGAATTTAACTCAAGAGAATGGGTATGTATGAATCCAGCATTTTCCTGTGGTCCAGATGAGGATACCAAGTTCATGGAGAGAGTTCTTAGCATTCACAGTAGATAAGCTGGGCAGCTCTGTGCTAATGTGCTGGCTTTTGTGGGTGTCATTCCTGTGGGTTGCTTAAGCACAGAACTCTTGGCAGGAGGATCTGCAGACTGCAAGGCACCTTGTGGTTAGGAGCTGACACCCCTGCCTGTGCCTCTTTGTGAATCTGTCTCTCCCTTTATTTACTGCTAAGATTTCTTTTTCTCATCCAAAGCATGGCAATCCAAGTAGATAGGAAGTAGGACTTTTTTCTATAATAGGACCATGAGAGAAAAGAGACTACAGTATCAAAAGCAATATAAATTTGATGAGCAGTCAGTACCCTTGAACAAGTAGCTTGTCTATGTAAAAGCAGGAGTAAAGGAAAAAGGAGTTAAGTGAGGTGGTGTGAGAACTAGAGATTTCTTTTGGAATAAGTGATGCAATATTGACACCTCTGTCTATCTCTGAGTAAAGCCATATGTAATATTGCGTTGCTAATATATTTTTTCATAGAACTGATGTAATGGTGTGGGAAGAGGTGGAAAACATATAATAAATACTGATGGAATGGGTGGAAGACATTTTAAATAACCACTGAAAGTCTTCTGTATGGTAAGCTGTAGAGTTGCTGTAATGTTCCATGATGTGTGCCAAACAATGTGCAGGTCATAACAGCTCAATTACATTTTTTCTGAATCTATTCACCAAGAGGCCATTATTGCAGATCTTGGGCTGTCAAGAGAAGCTTGGACTCCTAGAGTGAGCTAACTCCCTGCTGGGAGGAAAGTAACAGCAAGTTCACGGGTTACAGCTGCATCTCTGTATGCCTGAGTCCTGCTGTGAATGCAGATCTTTCTTTGGTTAGTGTAACTGCCTTCTCAGCAGTATCTCAGCCAGGTCTCTTACAGCATGATCAGAGTTTGAGGTAAGAAATGTAAGTGCTGTATGTTAAATTACTGGAAGCACAGTGGTACTAGTGAAATGTCCACTCCTGAGGTTGGTACCCAAACACCCTGTCCTTTGCTTGAGGAAGCCACAGGTGTCCATGAATTGGAAACACACAGAATATCTACGTAGATAAATGGAGAGGGATCCAAGTTTATGCTGCTTCCACTCTGAGCTGGCTAGATGCTACTTAGCTCAGTCCAGAAGTCATGTAACCATGTTGGCTTTTGCTGTGATAGGCCTTTCTGTGTTGAGAGACTTGGCACAGCTATGAAAAATAGTTGAGCCTTCTCATTCTATGTCATATGTTTGTTTCTTTTTTTTAAAAATAAGCTGTTAGCTTCATCGCTTTACCTTGTTATAATATTCATTTCTCAATTTGTCCCTGTTGCTGTCTTTGTGCAATGTACTCTTTGAAGTTCAAGGTTTTACATAGCAAAATGTCAGAACTACATGAGTTTAAGTGACAGCTTAGCTCTTTCTAATCTGCTTATGAAATCTTTTCCTTTTATTGGTTTTCTTTTTGAATATATTGTCTTTCCTAGGGCTAATAAATACATGTTTCACTAGACATTGTCTAATTATTCTGTAATTTTTCATATAAGATTAATTCAGAAGTAGATGTAGGATGTCTTGTTGAAAATATTTCTACTTTTTAATTTTTTTATTTTTAGAAGGCAAAAGATTGATTGTAACACATTGTGGCTGTATGTCCTGTGGATAGAACATGAGAGCCCTGGGGTTCAAAAGTTAGAGGGGCCTGACTCCTGTGTAATGTTTGCCTAGGAATGTGATATTTAATAAATCATAAAAGTTTCAGTCATTTAAGTTTTAGAGTGTATCCTGCTGATGCTGAACTTTCTCAAAACCAATTTAACACCATGCATCAAATCTCCTTTGTTTTTCTGTGTAAAAGAATATTAATGCTTTCACATCTTCATACAACATTTGATTTTCACATACAAAAAGGTGTGTGTGCACAGCCTCTGACAAAATACTGCTCTGTATGATCATCAGAGTAGATCTTCTGTATTACATTGTATTCAATGCAATTTATGGAGCAGTTTTCTTCTTTAATTTAAAACTCCAGGGACTTTTGCCCAGTACAGAGAAACCCCTTTGAGGGATTTTGTATTAGAGAATGTCTCATGACTTGTGGCACCAGCAAGTTTTTTGTGAAACCCTGGTCTTGAACACCTGCTTGGAGAAGCCAGATCCCAAATACCACCTCAGGCATCATGAATGTCATTTGTTAGAGTGTCTCCACTACACAAGAAAGGAAGATAAATGCTGTGGGGTTTGAAGCAATGCTTCATGCCTTCTTTGTCCCATCGGGAGAGCCCCTTTGCACAGGGGAGTGGAGCAAGACCTCACTAAAGTTTTGGGGAAATATTCTGTAGGCCGAGTACCCTCTCTTATTCCTCTTCTGAATAGGAGTGGAGAAGAAAAATCAGTCCCCTATATATAATAATGTGCTTCATGTTAATAAGGGTTGCTAGGTTGACAGATCAGGAGAGGTATCAGTTCACTGAGTCACAACACAGATATCTCAGAGGCAGGGTTTTAGTAAAGCTTCCCTAACAATATTGTTCCAACTGAAATCACCAATTTTGTGTAGAGTTAAACAGGTAGCTGTGCCCTCTTAATGATTTGATTTGATTTGTATTACCAGTAAAAGGGTTATCTGCAAGGGTGGCTGCAGATAGGGGAGAGAAGGGAGACATCTACCTGCCCGTTTCACAACATCTGTGACATGACTACCACTCCATGTCATTCCCGACCCACCAGGTCTTCAGCTGCTTAGAAGGCAAAAGTCCCTCACCCTGCCCAGCCCCATTACTGGGGCCCTTACATCCCAATGTCCCCAATGCAATCTGACAGACCTGCCCTGCCCACCATGACTGTGGACAGGTTTGTCTCCTCTGAGCTGAGAGGAAAGTCATATAAACAGCAGTGTGCCTTTTATGCTTCTGCTCCACTGCATGCTATGCCTCACTGACTCATGCAGCTCCTTTCAGGCACTTCCTTGAGTTTTAACACAGCATGATTTCATAGTGTAGGGTAAGTGACTTTGAAGCTGATCTTTCGGTTGTGAATGGGGTAGATGTAAGAGGTATTTGGGCTCACATCTTTAACTGAGGTCCTGGTTGCTGGAAAAATAAACACACAGGGAAAAGCTCAACTCTGCAAGATGTGGTATTGATTGCTACACTGAGCCATGATGTCAAGTATATGCTTCCCTTCCTCCTTGCTTCCCACAAGTGCTAAATAATGGACCTTGTTTACTGGCATTTACAAATTATTTTGTCTTTGTGACTGATGCAATGACATGCCCCCTACACTCTCATTTAATTCATAACACCATTTGGATTTTTTTAATCCTATATTTCTAATGCAGTTATTAAATAACTATATTTCTTGCCCCCCAGACAGATCAGCTCTTATTTTATACTGAGAATTTCAGGGTCAGATTATTTTTAAAAAGAATGTAGGCCATATACATTATGTAAGGTTTCCATAGTAACAGTTTCTCTGAGGGGAAAACCGACTGTCCGTAGTTTCCACAGAAACCACTCCCCGCTGAGACAGGTGCCTCCAAGGGAAGTGAAGGGAATATAAATGAGAGAGAGAAAAAGACGCGCACAGATGTCATATGACCTCTGCGGCATCCCTGCACTGTTGCAAATTCAACTGAACACTTCTTTGTTTATTTTTAGTTTGTTGTTCTTGATTGCATGAGTGGCACCTTCTCTGCTCGTGTAAAGTCTGGCCACCCTTCCCTCACATGGAACTGGTTTTGCAGCTGGAGGTACGGCGATGCTCCACCTTGGCAGTGAACTGACCACATCAGATACTAAAGTCCAGTGCTCTAGGAACCACTGTGCGTGGGAGAATTTAAATGGTAAAAGAGAATTTTACCCTTTTTTTATTAACTTTTTTTTTCCTGAAAGAAGTCAGCAAAGACAAACAGGTATGGAAATATTTCCTTCCAGAGAGGAACTGGAGAGGAGGGAAGCTCAATTAATTTGCCAGTCAATGGTTTTGTTCTTTTGGGGTAGAAGGCATACTCTGCTAGGAAAAATGTATTCTGAAAGATTGGGATGTAGGAAAAAGAAATTAACACAAGTCCTAGGATTTGTTAACTGAGAAAAAAAAAGGAGAAATTTCTTTAATGTACTTTAATGTCACTGAGGCAAGTATGGATTGACATTTCTGAAATCCTTTTGTGCTTTTTTTTTCACAAATAGTGTTGATTTGTTTTATTTTTTTTTAAAGGGCAATAAAACCGTGACATTCATTCAAGGCTTAGTGCAGCCATAACTACAGATTAACGCGCTGGCTACTTCATCTTCATCCTGTCATCTCTCTGCTGCTTTATGGGGAAAGCAGGCTGACATGGTTATTAAATCTGGCAGCTGTGTTGTATGCACATGGGAAGCAAGTAGAGCACAGCATATAGAAAATGAGTAGCTTTCAGATAACAGCCTTCGTTTCACTGCTGCAAGACTTGAAAGGCAGCCTAAAAAGCTCTTTCTCTTCTTTGTAATCACCAGTCGCTGGATCAGTGCGCAAATATCACAAATACAGTTGCAAATGTAAGTATTCCTTGCCTGTGTGGTGCTTTCAGATTGCTAATTAAGGTTTCTACCTCAGTCTTCTGCTTGAAAAAGCAGAGAGATGAAAGCTGAAAACATCCTGACAGGGAAAGCTTCTCTGCAGTATTGTTCTGGCTTTCAGTGGAAGAGCTGCCGAGGGAAACGGATGCATGAAAGCTTTCCAGAGCAAGTAGTTTGTGGTTGTGTTTGTTGATTTTGGGGATATCTGCTTGCCATTTTGTCTGTGAGGGGAGAAGTCAAGCAAATGCAGGAGTTACTTATAGAGAGATGTTTTTCTGCTTAGATTAGATAGTATTAGATATACAGCAAGAAAGATACTTCAGCTGTAATAGACAACTTGTGAGCACATAGGGGAGAAATCTCCCCTGGTATTTTTCACCGTGAGTCTTTTCTTTAAAAATCCATAAATGCAGACCGGGACTTCTGATTCGGAAACTCAGCAGTACCTTATTATAAGAAATGCAAACAAATAGTCATCATAAGGGGCACCAGTAAGTCTGCAGCTGACCTGATAAGAACAATGAACATAGCACGGTGAGCAATGCATGTTTTTCACCAATCTCACTCTGTCTATACATGAAGATGATCTTTATCTGCTGTGTGGCATGATGACAGGATAGTAAGGTGGTTGGGAAGCAGTGGAGTTGAAGGTTTCTTGGTGTTGCAGTGATACTGTAAGGAAGAGAATTGGTATTTTTCAGTGTTTTTTGGTCTCGTAGCACTGAAGAAACAGCATCTTGGTTTTTATTCTCCTTTCTAATTCAAAGATTCTGTAGTGTAATTGTCCTTTCGAGTTTATGGCTAGTGAATTCTTACTGTGCTGTGAATGAATTCTGCTTATTGAAAACAGCTTGTGGTCAGTACCAAGTATAAATATCAGATAATTGCACAAGAAATGCAGGTTGCAGTCAGTTTGCTTCTGTTGCTGCGTCATGTTTCTTGCTTTATTTATAGGTTTGTTATTTCTTGGGGACCACTGCGGTACTGTAAACTTCTCGTGAGCCATGTGAAAATGTCATTTTCACAGTTAACAGGTGACTGCCATTAAGTGACTAGGGAGAGAGTATGTGTGTTATGTTGTTTGCTGCAAGAGAGGGGCAAACATATTAATGGTATAACCCCCTTGATAATGCTGCTGTAACACAGGTATGTTTGATCAATCTGTTGTTTATAAGCTTCTCTTGCAATACTTCAGCCTCATCTTACATATGTGTATAAATGCCTATCTTCATTTTGGAAAGTAAAAGGTAATTTTGAAGCTTCTCTTTCCTTCCTCTTGTCTCCTTTTGCCCTTATAGACAGTCAGAAATTCATAGCTTCTCTGAAACTTAGCACTGAAAATGGTCATTTTTGATGACAGCTGTGGAGCTAAGCTTCCCAAGCTTGAGTGGCAGTCAGCCAACTGCTGAGGCAAGTGGTGACCTTTCAGGACAATGTCTCTCACAAAAATGTCAAAATATTAAAATGGCAGACATCAAATGCCATGTGTGTGGGGAAGAGTAGTCAGCTGGCAGTCTTTCAGCTCAAGACAGTTAATCCACTGCTTGCTTGGATTAAACATTGAAAGTCCCTGCCTAAGTCTCTAAAATATAGAGAAATTATTCATATGTGTCCTGAATAATTTCAGAAGTTCTTCTTGGAAGATGTGGGACATGGATGGAAAATTTCAGGGGTGTTTTATTTAAAATCTGCTCAGACATCTTCCTGAGAGATATCCAGAAAGGCAGATTTTGGCCTTTAATTTTGCCCTTTGCATTGTATACCAGTTTTCCTCCCAAATCTCTTATCCAGAATGTAAATGGATCCTGATGAAACCTAAGCAAAGTTCATCAGTGCACAGCAGGATGCTGAAATTCTGATAGCATGTGCACTGACTTTTTAGGCATATGTTCACTGAATACTAAACAATCCCCTGCAGTTCTTGGTGCTGCAGCCCTGAGCTGAAACCTCATTTGCTATTACATGCATCGATGCTTTGTAACTTTCTTTGAAGGCACTGAGGTGTGAGCATTCCCATGCTCGCTCAGATACCTTTACCCCCGGTAACAGATCAGTGACACTGTGACAGGCTGCCTTGCTGGTTTCCCCCCTGCCACATAAATATTTTTGGGAGGTGTGAAACTGCCTGATCCTTTACCTTAGCCTATAGAAAAGCCAGGCAGTCGATGAAGGCAAACCTGTTCACCTGTTGATTGACCTCTCTTAGACAGTAAGAAGCGGTACACCAGTGACTGCACTGGACCAGTCTTGTCCAGCCAGTTTGCAGCTGCCCACTGTTCAAGAGAATTCTCAGTATTCTCCATCCAAAGCACAGGGTGAGCTGCCAACACAGGTAACCCCTGCAAAGTATTCAATGTTCAGATTTAATAGTGCCAAATCCATTGTTACTTACCAACATGCTGAAAAGGAATATAGTCCTTTCCAGTATTTCTTTCCCTTTTTCCTTCCCTTTCAAGATAGGAGTTCTGTGTCATTCCAAGTTTGTTTTCTTACTACAACCAAGCAACTTTTTGTAACTGTGTTTTAGTGTTCTTCACTGCTACTCATAGAGGAAGTGTGTCCCTCCCCATCTGTCCTTTAAAACTGGGAATCCTGTATTCCATGACCACCTTCTCTCTACTGTAGTCATAGGAAAGACTAAGTCTCCATGTTGATCTTTTCTTTCTAGTTAGTGTTCTGTGATGGCTCCTCCTTTCTTCTAATTCCCTACAAAGAATTTTGAGACAAACGAGATAGGTAAGGACAAATTCTCATAAACATCTTAGAGAAATTTATCCTTCCTTCCCTTCCTTTACCTTTCCTCCACCTTCGAATTTCTATCTACTTTGACACAAACACTTCTGTGATTTGAGACTTATTAAGATGAAAAAATCTGTTTGGAAGAAAACCATTATGCTCATCTAGTTGAGGAATAAAAAGGTAACTAGAGTACCAATTAATGTAACTTAGCACAGCACAGATACCTAGGCTGAGTTTTGGATTTTGATCTTCAAACATCAAACCACATGTAGGCTCAATCTATTTAATCATCCCTGATAATGGCTGCTGTTTTCTGTGGGCTCTGCATGAAGAAAAAATCTGAGAAAAATAACAGCATGAGCAGTAATTTCTTTTAAATCAAATTATTCAGGACTTGATTATTTCCTAAGAAGCCGTGCAGTGTCAGATCATTTTATTAAATATCAGTCATTACACCTGATATGAAATTCTGACTTGTCCCCAGACTGCATAAAAGCTGTACTACAAAAACCTCCTTAGCATGCACTTAGCACCATTCTTGTTTGACTCTTCATCTGAATTCAGAACACAGAGGTCAGTAATATGTTACATCTGAATTGGTTGTCAGGATAACAGTTTTCTTAGACATGGCCTTGAAAACGCATGTAATTAAAATTAGAAAATGACATACACTTACTGTGACCTTATTTCAAAGTTGTCTTACTGATTCATTTGGAATGTCTCCCTTAGGCTGGTAGTGTTTAGCTATTAAGTTAATGAAGTATATTAATTGAAAGTAACTCAACTGACCAAAACATGACTATAATTACAAAATAGTTGTGGGCCACCAATGAAGATTCCCCTTAAAATCATTAAGACATTATTGTCAATTGCTAAGTTATTAAGGTTCATGATAAACTTAATTATTAAGGTAATAATATTCATTAATAAGTTTAATGAAGCATGTTTACCTTTAGTTATTTACAGATTCTAAATGTCAATGTTCATTATTGGCATGAGCTAGCAGCAGCATGACACATGGCCATCAGACAGTAACTGACTCATCATGGACCATGTGCTGTGATTCAGGCAGGTGAACAGTGGGGATCACAACATGGGATGAGAGCCTTCATGTGTATTTTCCACAAGACTGATTTTTCCCATCACTGTGCTCCTTATCCAGCTTACAAGTAGATTTCAGGAGCAGTCCCACATCTGTTAAAATCACCTTTTCTGCTACCTTTTGTTTGAATAATATGGTGTAAGGTACACAGTAGTTTTTATACCCGTAAACTAGGACTGAATCTGCCATCTGAAATAAATCAGGACAACTCTCTAGTTTACAAAGCCACATTATAATGCACTATTCCATGCTGAAGGTATTTAAATTTTTCAGTTTGTACACTCTTCAGATCATTTTTCACGAGGCAAGGCTGTAGCATGTGAATACAAACTGTAACTTAACTGAGCAAGGTAACCTATATAACTGAGCCAAACTTGTAATTATTCTTTCTGGAAATGTATATTGCATAAACCACTAGGATTTCTAATTGCCATTTTTATTTTGAAGTGATAAACCTAGTTGTATATGGAGGAATAAAAAACTCTAAAGGATCCTTGAAGTTCCAAGGAGTTTTTAATTTCAGTTTGAAACTATACTTTGCAATAATATCTCTTTTTACATTGACACTGCAACTTGTATCACTTTAGTGACATATTAAACACTAAATTTAAATATATATTTTGACAGCATTGCTTGACCCTTCCAGAAAGCAATTGAAAGGATCTATACGAATGGAAGCAAACAAACTTGAAGGGCTGTTGTACTCATAAAATGTCTGTCTTTTTTTCATACAAGGAACAATGAGTAGAAGTCTGAAAGATTATTTGCAAGCATGCAATTAATCATAAAACCAGCTTGATCTGGATGGATAAAGCAGTGGTTTATCAATCTGGTTAGCTAGTACTTTGAAAGGATTTTGCAGAACTCATTAGTTCAGGAATATTAAGATGGGTGCCTCTTTTTTTATGAGACAATAATGTGATTCCCAAATGGATTAGCTAGAAGGTTAAAAGCAAAGCAATTTATCCCCATGGTGGTATGGATTAGTGTTAAGAACATTCTGAAATCCTGTCCTATCATTCATTTATTTCAAAGCATTCTTAAAAGTAATGACCTAATTTTAAAGACAGTAGATTAGAAATAACCAAATCACTGCAGCTTCTTTGTCTTTTAGAAAGATAGGTAGTCTTAATTTAAAGGCTTCAATACTTTTGAGTCTCCTTTACCTGTCTAGGGGAGTAACTGAAAAAAGTTAAACACTTTTTCTGTTCTGTTCACCCCTCCTTCAGTTCAGTGGGAATTCACTGACACAAGGGGCTTTTTTAAATAATGAGAGTGTTTGCAGACTAATATTGAGCTACTTCTGTTTGAATGCCTTGTAATGAACCAATTTCCACTCTTCTGTGGAAATAGGTTCACTGAAATTAGTGTCTTTGACTCTGTCTTAGCAGAGTAGTTCCTGCTGGAACTACTAGTCTTGTCAGGGCTAGGTTTTTGAAAGAGGAGGTTGACATCAACTCCCTTGACATTCTGAGTGTTGCCCTCTGACATACCTGAATCTGTAGGTTACTCTAGCTGTGTTAGAGTATGTGTGGCTCTCAGGTTTTAAATTAGTCCTTAGATAATGCTGAGACATTAGGTAATTGCTATGTAAAAGTAAAGCACTGAGGCTGAAAATGGATTAAAGAATTAGATAACTAACAGCCAAATTATTTTAGCATGTTTGGAGTTCCCAGGACAATATATTTATTAACCTTTGGCCAAGACATAGCCATCCTACAAGTGAACATAACTCATACTGCATATACTCATGGCAAATTTTTACTCCAAATGGGCTTCCAACCACCACTGTTTCTACAAAGTGGAATAGCCAAAGCACTCTTTTTCTCTATGAAATTAAGATTCTGTTCTTCAAAATGAGAAACAGAGAATTTATTCAGCTTTTCTTTTGTTTTTGAGAACATGTTGAGAGTTAACAGAGTGGTGCTTGTAGCATAGATAGCATTGTATAGTGCTTATAATGAACACCATGCTCTGACATCAAAGGTCTTCTAGAAATCAATAATTATTGATGAGAAAATAGATCATTATTTTCACTGTAATTATTAGGAGACATGATGGTTTGCTTTGTTTCTGACCTTAGTTGTTGATGCACTAAAATAATAACTGCAGCTAATTCCTTTTTTTCCATAAATGCTGATTTCTTGGTCAGCATCACAGAATGTAGGTAAGGGAGGACCACCATACAAAACACTTCTATTTCTTGAAAAGTGTGAGTTTATCCTTTTGGGGTGACAAAAGGTCACATCATTGGCTTAAGGTAATCCTTTTAAAAAATTATTCTGTCCTTAAAATGTTTTCTGAAAGGTTTTGCTTTCCTTTATTCTTGAAGGGGTGAGAGCAAATAGACATAGAGAGGACTTCACCTGATTGCAAGTCCTATGGAGAGCAGAAAGAAGAAAGTTCTTTGATGCTCCTTGGTCCTCAGCCAGCTAGCCCTTGGAGAAATCCCAGCTGATGTTATGCAACCCTGATTTGAGAAAAAATGGCTTAGATCCTGCAGGAGCAGCAAACCCACACTACTCTGGCCCTATCATGTGGAAAGCTTTTTCCTGTAAATATATTTCCCCTTTCTTTGTCACTGAGGAAAGTTCGAGTGTTGTCAGAGCAAGAAGTGGCTGAACATCAGTATGTCATCATCTGTGCTTCCAGCGAACTATTTAATGGAATATTAAATAGTAAAGAGAGTGTAAGAGAGCCCTTCAGCTGATTGCTTTAATCAGGGAGGAGACTAAAAGTAAGTGTAGGGCTGCCTATCACACTGGCAGTGCAATTCTCTAGGTCAGTGGATTGCTGTCTCTTCACAGGACTATTTGTCAATGGGTTTGTGTACAAAGAAGTCCACAGTAGTTTGTTTATCTACTGATTCAGAACAGAAGCTCAAATAGCACAACTTTAATGAAGGAGGAATTGACAAAGAGTGCAGCTGGGCTGAGGATGGTACAAGAAACTCCATCCATCATTTTCCAAAAGGCACAATGTATGGCTTAATTGTTGCTACTAACAATTGTTGACCATTTTATTTGCTATAGCAAAAGTATGATCCCACAGAGAGCCAACTTGGAAAAATACAGTGACAGAGGAGTCTCTTTTTCCCATTCACTTGGCTTCATTCACTGAACAGATTCCACTGGTTCTGTCTGGACCAAGACCTTCCACTATTGCTCACCTGCAAAGCGCACTCCTTGACCACCATGAGCTCTTGAGCTGGCTAATATAGTTGCAATTAGGGAAGGAACAGCCCTGACAGTGAGGAAATAGTGTTAGTACAGTATGCAATAAAAAGAGCAATATTCCATATTGGGGAATTTTTGTAAGACAATATTTCTTCTGAGAGAGCTGCCCATGGGAATACTTCTCATACCAGAGAGTTTCCTTCAGTGCCTTGTGAACTTAAACTGTCCCCTTTCATTGAACTGGGTGTGATGTGCCTTGTTTAATATTGTTCTCTGCTGCAAGGTTTATATTTAAGGTATGCCACACAAACACTAGGAAAGGAGAGAAAGCAACATGCCTATATCACATAAAAAATTTGTCTCCCAAGTGAGTATGCATCGGGACACAGTGGGGTTAGTGTACATATTCATGAGATATTAAAAAATTCATTTTCTGGAATAAAACCACTCCCTATTGTTTAATATTCAGGCTTCTACTGCAAACCAGAGGATTTTAGTGGTTCTGAAATAAAGACGTGAATTTTTGTCATGCAAAGCAATCTGATTTTTCTTAGTCTCAATGATTTTGGCTGAAGTTTTTAATGAGACAAACATCTAGCATGAAAGATTTGACACTAGCCCCTAAATACTGTCAATCTATTAAATGCTGAAGCATGGTCACTTAATGGAGAAATATAAAATTACTATGCTTTCAGATCATCCTACCAAAATGCACTAAAAATGCACAGTTGACAACAAAATGCTGCTTTGGGCAATTATCATGGCATTCAGTACCTCTGTGTAGCAAGTTCCTAAGTATAGCTGTAACAAGATTTCTTAGAAAAAAAATCTGAATGGTAATTTATTCTGTTGAGGATCATATTAAATACCTCTGTGGGTTCTTCCCCTTCCAAAAAGTGGTATTGGAACTTGCTGTAGAGTCTGAGATTACTGTGGATGAGGAAGGAAGTGAAAGGCAAAAAGACTGGACCATCTTCAGTTTCATTTTTTGAAATGCTACTGGGAAAAGTTGACTTTTTCCCTCATTCCCAAATTAAATAGATTTTTCAATCTGCAGAATATTTTCTTCCAGAGTGCCTGTGTCCTGTTATTTTGTACTGTGGACATTAATGCTCCTGAATCCTCTGCAGTATCAAGGGATTTTAGGCATCATCATATCTAGGGATGCCAGTGGAATGGACTACAATATAAGCTTCCTTTCTGGCTGACTTGTGCTTTTTGCTGTCTTTAACCTCTCCTTAAAATGACCAAGAAATATGGCTTTAAAGTAACTGCATTAATCCAAGCAATTGCTGAATTTTAGCAATTACATTGCAATTATCACAGCCGCCCTCTGTGCGGTCTCTTTCAGCTTGAACTTGAGTCAGAAAGCAGCCAAGAGCAAACAACAATCCTTTAAACGTGCCACATTGCTGACCTTGACGAGCATGCAGAAAAGCACAAGTGAATGCACACAAATTTTCAAGGCCTGCTGTTCATCCAAACACTGCAATATTACCTCACACAGATTTTTTTCCTTGCATGCGAACAGAATCACAGTGTGTGAGCTATAATTTAATACATATTGTAGCCTGGGTCAACACAAAGGCCCTGGTAGAGCACTGTGATGCAGTAGGGCAGCTGTGACTGTTTTAACAGCATCAGAGGGTCCTCGCTCAAGGAATGAGACAGAATATTCATTACTTTTAAAGCAATAAGAAGAATGAAGGCTGGAAGAAAGGTTTTTTTAATATAAGTGTCTGTTAAATAGAACAAAAAGCAGACTGAGATGGAACTGATTTCATATTAATGTAAAAATGCTACATTTCATATTAATGTAGTGATGCTGGATCCAGGTTATAGAGATTATAATTTTATTTCGTGCTGCATACCTTCAGAAAACCCTTACTAATTTAGATAGCATTGGTATTGCTTTTTGCATATATGTTTTTTTAAAATTTATTTATTTGCTTGAGATAGAATATACAGTATCTCCAAGCTTGTTTGCTGGCTAGGTAATATTTCAAAAGACTTTAAGTTCCTTCCCTTCAGTTAACATTTGCAAGAAAACTATCTAGACTTTTTTGTTTTCAAATGAAAATATATAATTTAGTTGATTTTAGACTCACATTGAATAAATAATTAAATGTCATGTTTAATTCTTAATTCATGCTACTTGTGTATTAATTACAAGTATTAAAATTAATTACAAATTCTTATGTAGATTTCTCCCTGTAACTTACAGTTGCTGTGTATACATACAGTCATACAAATACTTCTTATGGAGAATTCGTTTTAAATATGTATATGTATTTCTGAAGCATTTTAGCATTCCATGAATTCCATTTCTTTTCAAGTCAGCGAGAGCATATTGAACAGAACTCCATTCTTTCAAGTATGCACGTTTCGTAGGTTTGCTTGAATTTTATAGGCCATACAGAAATTTGTGGGAGGTGCTTTCATTCTGAACTGAGCCATTTGTCTGTACACTTCTTTGTTTTTCTTGCCTTTAATAAGAACCTTTGTATGCTCAGTCTGCTGATGTTGTCTGTTATCCATTTTCACTCAGGTTCTTATATGTGTGATTGACTCAAGAATTACTCTGGGATTATTTTTACCCCCAGTTCACTTTTCTTAGACTGCTATAAAATGGCATGACATAATTAAATCCAGATGTGGGGGTGGTTTGGTTCTGATTACATGACAGGTTTAGCCATGTGCTACTTGGATCAGGAGGACTTTTATATTTTGAGTTCTCCTGTATTGCTAAAGTGTGTAGTATCTTCTAACATTAAGGTCTTCTTTCCCTTTCCTACTGCTCAGAATACCTTTATAACAGAGCTTTGAGAACTAGCGTGTCCCTGTTTTTATAGGGGATAGGTAATCACTAGGAACTTGACTTGAGAACACCTGGAATTCATCAAAATTCCCTCTTACTACCCTGTTATATGAGGATATTGAAAACTTGGACTGCTGTGTTTGCTTGCAGGCTTCTATCAGTACACACCACTATCTTTTAAAGGCATTTCTTTATCCAGGTGAATGATTCTGACCTTTGTTGTGTCTCTGCAGTTTCAAGCATTTAAATTATTTAAGTATTTCTGCATGCTAGGTAACTAGCACATTTTCTCTAGGCTTGCTCAGTAGAAAGGGTATGGAAAAGATAAGTTGAGTATAGCATTTTTCTTGATATCCCCCTCCCTCCAATTCAGCAAGTAGGAATAAAATGCATGGGTAGTCTCATTCGAGGAGAGGTAAAACTCCTGATCCGCACTGGGAGAGGGGAGGGACAAGTCACATCTGCACCATTAGGCGCAGACCACTCTGGCCATTATTCAATGGGGTGTGTATGTGTGAAGGGAGTTAATTCCTTTCAGTTCCTGGATAAATCCATGGCTGACCTCATTGATGTGACAGCGAAATCAGCGGGAGTTCTCATATGCTTGGCAGGAAGGCACATATTAAAGTGCTTTCTTTGAACCAAGGTCACTGCATTGCTAATCTGGGCATTTTTCCTGTGATGGGCAAATACCTCTTGGTCTGTGAGCATCCTTTGCTCTTGTTGATGCAGAGGTTTGGTTCTGTGCCAAGGAAGCAAGTGGGATATTTACTGCTGAGTTCAAGATGAATAGGGTTTCTAATGGGAGCATGAACCATGGCTATCTTGAAGGCAGTCTTCTAGTTAACTGTATTTGTTTGTTGTGTAACAGCAAGCTCTTTGCAAAAGAGTTCTTTTGAATATCTCCCTTGAGTTCTTCTGTGTGAGCAGGAACATCTCAGCTCACAGAGAATTGCAAGGAACTGGAAAGGTGATCTTTTTTTCTTTGTAAACAAGCTCACATTGCAAAGGCCATACCTAATAAGGAATTTGTCAGTTCCAGAGATACTGCTGGAAATGTTTATGCTGTTCTGTAGAAAAGCATTCCTTGGAGACAAGTCACCTTGTATTTTGAAATTAGGGTGGATGTGTGTGCTACTAGTGTCTGTAGCTCTTTTTTGGCTTTTTGTCAGAGTACCTGACACTCAGAATGTAGGTCTGCTTCAAAGCCAAAACATTTGTCCTTCTGAAATATTTTTGTGGGCTCTGAAGCTAATCAGAGCCAAAGGGTGTTTCAGCACTCTTTGAAAAATCCCTCTAGAAGTGCATGAATTGCCCTCAAACAATAGTGGAATTTAAATGTCTCTAGATTCATTCCCATAATTTAATAGAGAAATGCCTGTAGTGTAGTATAGCAAGGCTCAAAGTAGCTTATAGCCAGCTTGGGTATAGAAGCCAGTTATGGCAGCATGGTGCCCAAGACAGGCTGATTTGCTTCGCTTCTTGTCTAAGTAGGTTTACTATGTTCTACAACCCCAAAGTTAATCTTTGCCCACAGTGCATATATTTTTGGAGGTGCATCCTTTTATTAGTGCATTTGTGTTATGTTTGGAATAAGTGACCTCAGAGGTGGTAGGAAATTTTAAAAAAAAACCCTGCTGATGTAGTTATCCTGTGAAATAGGTAAGACATAATATTACCACTTTACAGAGGGATATAAAAAATAAAATCACTAGTGCAGCTCTAACTAGAACACCAGTGATAGTCAGACATGACAACTGCTGATGTACATCAGCTGTATAGCCCTTGTTTTCTTTCCACACAGCTTCTAATGCTATAATTGTATTTTTGGGTACAGTTACCATTCCATAATACTCTGCTGCTTTTCCACTCCTGTGGAGCAGAGACACAAGTCTCCATGTGCAGTGTGCCGTTATTTACACTATTAAGTTCCGGCGCATATCTCCGGTTGATCTGATCCTTCGTGTAGCATTACTGATGAGGGTGAAGGAACCATGACAAGCCTTGAAGAGAGGCAGATTCTGGATAGGAAGCTGGCACATTAGGGGGAGATTCCAGCAATTGTTCAGCAGTGCCGGAAGGAGTAGTTGTAAACCTGACCTTTCTATGTAGAGAGGCATGAAGAGAGAGGTGCTGACAGGAGTTGTTTCAGTTAAGCCATTTGGGCAGGGGGATACTTCCTATAGTATATGTGGCCTCCAGAGGTTAGATACATCCCCAGTCTTTTCTGGCACTTGCTAGACCTCAGGAGGCACCAGCAAAGGGTTAAACAGTTCCACAGTGTGTTGCTGGCTCTCTAATTAGGAAGTGGTCCAAGAGCTCAAAGTTCAAAATGCACATGGTCTGAACTGGGACTGAGCCCAAGTTCCCATTGATTGCAGCCTCATATGTTAGTGTGCTGCATCTGCACATGGTCTCTTCCCATTGCCATTTCTGACATTTGTTTTCCTTTTTAATATGAAAATGAAACAATTCAGCTACAAAGTTTCACTTCTTTTGTCACTGTCTCAAGTCTTCCATTGCTTGAGTTTGTGTGCTTTCTGGGAATAATTTGTGATTCACTTTATAATTGACAGCAGGCCAGTAAAACATGACAAAAATCTTCTCACTCAGGTCCATTCTGCAGCATCTGTGGCTACTGCTGGAGAAGCAGGACAAGTCTACTCCCAGCATCGGAATAGATATGAACTGGTCAGGCTGAGCCTCAGGGGACCTGAGGTTCCTCTTTGGCCCCCAAAAGGAGACACAAAGGACAGGCAAAATAGCATCCAGCTGAACTTGTGTTTTGAGAAGAAAGGGCAGAGTGAGGCTGGGCTGAGGCCACAAAATGGGAAACGTTAAAAAAAATAGTTTTAGCAAGCAAACAATAAAAAGTAGAAGCCAGTTGCATGAAAGGGGACAGAGTCAAAATGTTAGGCATGGAGCCTGCAATCTAGAGAGTGGACAAAGTTCTGCTGAATCATATAATAGAATCATAGAATATGCTGAGTTGGAAGAGACCCATTATGATCATCAAGTCCAAATCTCGGCCCTATGCAGGCTACCCCCAGAATCACACCATGTGCCTGAGAGCATTGTTCAAATGTGTCTTGAACTCAGACAGACTTGGTCTGAGTGACAGTGCTGTGACCACTTCCCTGGGGAGCCTGTTCAGTACCCAACCACCAAGGGTGAAAACCTTTTTCCTGATATCTCACCTAAATCTCCCCTGACTCAGCTTCATGCTGTTTCTTTGAGTCCTGTCATTGGTCATGAGAGTGATCAGTGCCCGCCCCCCCCCTTTCCCTCACAAGGAAGTGCACTGAGGTCTCCCTTCAGTCTCCTTCAGGTTGAACAGACCAAGTGCCCTCAGCCGCTCGTCATACAGCTTCCCCTCAAGGCCCTTCACCATCTTCATTGCTCTCCTTTGGATGATCTCTGAGAGCTTAATGTCTTTCTCATACTGAGGTGCCCAAACTTCACACAATATTCAAGGTGAGGCCGCACCAGTGCAAAGCAGAGCGGGAAATCCCCCTCCCCAACTGGCTGGTGATGCTTTGCCTGATGCCCCCCAGGACACAGTTGGCCCTCCTGGCTGCCAGGGCACAGCTGACTCAGATTCAACTGGCCATCGACCAGGACCCCCATGTCCCTTTCCACAGCACTGCTTTCCAGCATCTCATTCCCCAGTCTGGATGTACAGCCAGGGTTGCCCCATTCCAGGTGTAGAATCCAGCACTTCCCCTTGTTGAAGTTCATATGGTTGGTGATTGCCCAGCCCTCTAATTTGTAGAGATCTCTCTGCAGGGCCTCCCTGCCTTCAAGGGAGTCAACAGCTCCTCCCAGTTTAGTGTCATCAGCAACCTTACTTAGTATTCCTTTGAGTCCTGCATACAAGTCATTACTGAAGATGTTGAAGAGAACCCAAATATTTTGTTTTCAGATGCAGAAAACTTAAATATTTCAATTTTTTTGCCTGTCAAAATATATCTCCTATCCAAATTTTTCCATAGGAAAACAAACTATTACTATGTTTTCAGAAACTTGCATTTTAATAAAATAAAACCACACCTTCCTTTAGAAAACACATTTCAGTAAAACATTTTAGTTCTTGCTTGAAATCAAGCAAGGGGTTACAGGAGCTTTTGTGACCTTGTGTTTAAGGATGACATGGGTTTGGGGGTCAGAGTTTTAATTTTCACCCCAGAATAGATAGTAGCTTCTAGGGATGACAGTCAGCTTTTTGCTTATGAAAAAGGTGGTGATTCTGGTCTCCACCTTTTTCCCTCTCCTTTTTCAGCTGCATGTGCTTACTATTTACCTCTGCTGGCTCTTGGGCTGCTTAACATGGCAGGGAGATGAGTCAGATCATTAACCTGTCTGAAAAACATACCCAGCAAAACAAATTTGGTCTGTGAGCTTTCACACCATTCCAGGAACGTGCATGAGAGAGGGGCAGGCCTGTGCAGCTGGGAATGGTGGTGAAGAGAGGGGGCAGGATGACCCTTTTGGTAAAAGTAAGTTGTTAAATCAGCTTGGCCATTACACTTAGCTGGTGATTGGGTTGGTATCATTGGCAGTGCTGATAACAATTTTCCTACGTCATACAAGGCTTAAGGACAAAGAGGCAGCTTCATCCTTGGCATAATTCTGTTAGTAGAGTCGCAGGACTTGTACCCAGGGTGACTTTGTCTAAAGTGTGCCTTTTCAACATAGTCCACTAAATCAGCTCATTCTTACTCTCTCTTTTGTTTCTTTATTTGTGGCTACACTGAATTAGCATCTTAAATAAATTGCCATGGGAATCAGAGATGCAATAGCTAGCTTGCTTTCTCTTGTGCATCTACAAACAGTCTTTTCATAGCAGTCTTTTCACAATCTCATGGACAGTGTTTGGGCACTTGATGCATATCCATCAAGGGCTTTTCATGCCTGTCCTGTTCCTTAAAATATAACAGTGTAAGGTGCATAACATGATATATGGTTGATGGTAGAAGATTTCTAGCACATATTATTTATATACACAGATGAAACATCCCTCCTTCTGGAGTGACTTGTTGACTATTTATTGTTCCTCACTCTCGTACTGATACATTATTTCTATATTTTGTGACAAGTGGATTGTAGAAAACAAAGAAGAATAGGTAACTTGATTTGATGAAGCAGGGCATTCTCTTCATAGAGGACAAGGTAAGAAAAGAGAGCTTTGTAGGAAGAGAGAAAGCTGAAAAGACAAGCCTTGTGATGAAGAGAGCTGTGGGAGTGGATCCATAAGAAAGAAGAAACTCTGAAAAGGCCTTGAAGTTCAGGACAAGAAAGCATGGCTTTCATAGGGGTGTAGGCAATTTGGCTGTGGTGTGGAACAAAAGATAACCTCAATTGCTGAATTTTTTGTGGAAAACAATGCAGGTGCATTGGGAATAAGATCCAGGCTCACTAATCAAAATAATTAAAGTAATCAAATACTGTGATCACACAAGGGATCTCAGCAGAGATTTGCATGTTAAAAGTATTAGAAAAAAGCTCCGGTAAAATAATATTGTTAGTGTGCATAGCACAGAGTTAACTAAGTAGGAAATCTGGGTAAAAGTAAAGGCAGTGTAGGTTATGTACTTGGGTGGCAGCTGATGGAGCTGTGCAATTGCACCAGAATCTCAGATATCATTGAGGAACGTGCCTAGTATGTCTCACTGTGAAGAAATACTTGCAAATGTGACCCCGATACATTGTGATGCAGCTCTATATGCCAGAACTCTCGTGCAGCCTGTCAGCAGAAGCCCGAGAGCTGTGATATGCCTTCCCATCTGAACGAGGTGCTAACTCCAGCATCTGCTTCTGTGGGGTGTTCAACTCCATTACCAAAGCAGAGGGGGAGAGAAATTACTTTTGCCAAGACTACACAGAAATGAATGTAGTGTGATTGCACTGCTTTAATTTGACCCCAGAAGAGGATCTTAAAATTAGGAGCTGTGAAGGCATTTAATACAATATGCCTAAAACACAGGGTGAAATATGGGACTGGAGAAAATCAGAAAGCTGAAAAATACATATGGATGCTTGTAAATCACTAACAGAAAGTGGTACAGGAGTCTGCACAAGCAAATAGTAAAAGCTGGACAGACTATAACAAGAGTAGGGTGCCTTTGGGATTGTGAGGGAGGAAGGGGTAGATGCTGAGAGAAGAATTAATCAGAAAGGTCAAAGAAAAAATGGTTAAAGCCAAAACGATGGCATGGGTTTTAAGGAGGATTTTAGTTATTTCCAAAGCAAAAAAAGAGCTCAAAGAGCCTGAAGCTTGAAGCACAAAGCATGATATTTATGCAGGGAGTTATTATAAAACACTTGATGAGAGTGATGTTGGTAGCAGACAGGCCTCACAGCCAAACTAGAGGCATAAGAAAGTAGGACAGAGCTGGGATGAAATGGGATCAGCAGCTGTAAGCAGAGTATTCAATTAACTAGGAACAATTCAGTTCAAACAAAGGAGAGAGGAACTTGGAGAGACAGGTGGGATCATAGATGGCAAGATCTGAGGCAAGATTAGCAGGAGCTTGTATTTCAGGGAGTATTCACTCCATGCAGTACCTCTTTTGTCTCTGTGTTAAGATCAGTAAACTGACAGAGAAATATTTGCTTCTGTGCTACATTACCGTTCCTTGAATGATGGGGGGCCACGGTGTAGTGCTGAAGAGAGGAGAGACTCAACACCTCCGCTTTTAACAGCAGTAAGTTGCTACATCAACTTGGTTCTCTCACAGAACCTTATCATAAGGTACCTCTGTTGTGACTCTGCTCATTCAGGGCAATCAGGACCAAAAGAATAAGCAGTTAAGATGGAGGTGAAGAGAAGCAGGCATAGGAGGATCAATGAAGGTTGGAGGGTCAGGTCATGAAGGTCAGGGTAAGACATTTGTGACAGAGAAGTGAGAAATGCCAGTGTCAGCAAATAAAGCATGTTAGGAAGGATGAGAGTAAGAAAAAGAGTGAAGAGAAGAAAAATCAGACTTTGCAAGTAAAACTTCTTTACAGTGAATATGAACTAGACTTAATTTTCAGGTTTTTTGTTCATTCGTTCGTATGTTTGATTGACCTAAAAGAAACAATGCATTGGAGATGCCTGCGGGCTCTCTAAAAGTGTTTGTATGAATATACATCAAATATGTGCTTTTCCTGAAGTGACCTATTGATTTTTTTTTCTTTCCACCTTAAGCCTTTTAATGCCTAGCAGCAAACCGTGGAGCACTGGCCCTTCCCAGTCAGTCCCCCTTGTTCCCCTGCTTAAGAATGAAATGCAATATCTTGAACACCCAGAATGCGAAGAAGCTAATCATTGGCTCGCATTGTGGCTGGCAGGGCAGACCCGCCTCTTTGGCTTGTGCTGACAAGCTGTTTATGTTTGTGCAAGGCCACCCTTTAACTCAGCCGCCCGATGGCCGTAATGGCACCAACTGTCTGAATGCAGGGAGCTAAATCTTCTGATCAGAGGCACAGCGAATTTCAGCCTCTAATACTCCTGCGAGGACTCTATGGAACACTAGTAAGTAGCTTTCTGTCGTCTTCTGGCTTTTCTCATAAGACTAAGGGCGTGTTTTAGCAAGGCAGGTAGGCGCTGTCATTCAGAGAGGCAGCTATTAAAGTATTTTCCTCTGTCTAAAGTAAAAGAGCAGCTACTTTGTATGCAGTGTCATGACTACAAGGACCACACGATTTCAGTCTCAAATGAGACCTTCCTGGGAGGCAAAAGAGAAGAAGTTAATAGTAACACAACCCATTTCAACTTACTGGGTTATTTTTTTATATGTGCATATATATGTATTAATTTATTTAATCTGAATCTAGTTATTATTTTTAGCTACATTTCCCATATTTGATCATCCGGTCATATTTCAAACACCAGCAGTTTTTGTAAGGTCATGAGTAGTGTGGTTTAGAAAAGTGTGAAATGGCTAGAAATTAGATACTATAAAATGGATGCTCCCCAAAATGCTGATATGTGCTGTCATATTCGAAGATATATGCCTAGCAGTAGAAAAGCAAAGTTACGTTCAGAGATTTCAGTCCTCTTTGTTGAGCGCTATTGGGAAATGTTCACAGCTCCACAGAGCAAAAGACTGCAAAGATGGAATGAGCTTGACTTCTCGCATCTTTAAGATGCCCTTTCTAATTTTCAGAATTTGAAATAAAATATTACCTGCTTGGACAGTATTCTTCAACTTAGTCCTGTGTAGCATATATTGATGGACTTTTTATATTTTTTCTTTTATCATTTACACCAACAAAGAAAATCTTAATGGCCCTGTTAGAGCTGACCAGTATGCAGAATCTTAGAACTGGTCTGCTCCTGAAGTTTTGGCAAGTCTATGTCTAGGTTTCATGTGGTAAGTGAGGCTCAGACTAGAAGATACCTGGGGGAAAAAAGTAGCAGTCACTGTAAATAAGTGTGTTCATTATTCCTCTTTTTAAAATACAGGAAAGTAAGTTTCAATCAGATCTTCATTAGCCTTGAGTCATGCCAAAAAAAAAAAAAAAAAAAAAGCAAATCCAAAGCTAGACCTGATACTATATTCCTTTCAGCTTGTTTAACTTGCCCCCTATGGATGTACCCAATAGGGGGATGCACTGGGGGTTGTGCCCTCATCTCTGCTGTGCTGCTTGTGTTTTGGGGCTGTGCACAGCTTCTGCAGACAGCCCTGATGCAGTCTAGAGACCTTTGGCTCAACTCTCCTACTCATCTATAGGATCTTAAGGACTGCATCAATGAGTTGTGAATTGCAGAGGGCCAGTCAAGCAATATTATGTGTGGGAAGCAGTGGCTAAGAGACAGACAAAAGCTTTCAAATAAAACTGGTTAGATTATGGGCAGCTATTGTACTTGGTACATTTTAACTAGGTGGGTGTTGATGCTGATGGTTGTTCAGCTCTGAGATTGAGCCTCCTCTACAGCAATACAGTGCATGTGTGGTAGTGTATGAACTAAAGCTAATTACAGCAATAAGCTGCTTCTGTGCCAGGCTGTGAACACAAGCCAGAGTGTTTCAGTGTTTCATTCGCTCTAAGTAGCAGATAGATACTAACCCTTGATTAGTAAAGATGGAAATGAAATTGTTTTTTATCTAGATTAAGAAAGCAGGATCTCAGTACTTAAGTAACAGTGAAAGCCATGAGATACACACCTAGGAGTTTTTGCTGTGCTCTCTCAGTACATAGTTAGGAGTAATCAATATGCTTACCACATTGTCTCTCTCTTGACTAAAGAAAGAACTCCCTTGCGCATCACGAGCTCAGCACAACATGGCTGGCTCTGTAGGGGCAGACTGTGCCTGTTTGATTTGCATCAGGGTAAACAGGCAGAAGATTAAAATTGATTTTTTTCCTCCTAGAGAGCTCATTTTGAAGATGTATTCATAGGGCTTGCTAAAACAAGGTGCTGAATCAACATCCTTCATTTAAAAAAAATGCTCTGAACTGCATAAGCTATAATTGCAATTTTTGATTCTGAGATGGTAGGCAGTTTGTGAAAACAAAATTATTTATTTGTACTCATTAATAGAGCATTCAGATGGCCTGGGAAGCAGATAAGCATATTGTCCTCAATCTACAAAAGAGGGAAATGAAATCTGCAAGAAAGCTGGAAATAGAACTAAAATCTGCTTCCAGGGCTGTGTTTTTACTGCGATTCATTCTCTTCCTCTGGCTCTATAGGTGCACTGTATGTTGACTGCAGGATCACTTGCCAACACTTTCCTGTGGTTGAGGAAAATGCAGGCACATTTGTAATATAGCTATTGTTCAGTTGTTCAGCACTCAATGGAAGGTATTAATTTTGAGTTAACTGAAACCCTGAGCAGTATTTCCCAAATATACTTATGGTTACCAGATTACTAAGACTACCAGATTTCCCCTTCATTGCCCTTGAGAATGTCAGGCCAGCTCTCAAAGTGGATCGATTTCTTGGGAAAGAACAACTTTGAATTAATAAGAGTTTTGAGTTACTAGAGCTGTAATTCATGACACTGTGCATTTGAATTTTTAGTGAAAGCAGAAGGCTTCAAGGGTTATTTTCATCTCAGGTTTTGGACTTTTAGCAGGTGCTCTGCTGCTGTGTCCTACGGGCTTGACACACGTGAATTAAGGTTATGATAAGGGAGAGCCTGTGAGTGAAATACCTCATGTGCTCCCCTCCCATGAGCTTTTTGAGTCTGACCAGGAAACTGAACTGTCAGGTAGCAGGAAAAAGTCTGAAGGACTGAAAGAAGCAATGGCAGCCTTCTGTCAGGTTTGAATAGAACTCCTTATAAAATGGATCACTATCAGTAGAACTCAGGTCTCCACAGAGATAAAGGCTGAGATTTGCAAAGAACCCCTCCTCAGCCTCCTTGGGTAAGTTGCCCTCTCTTTAAATCTAAACCCTCTGACTACTATCCTCCATGCTAATATCCTCAGTTTTTACCCATACCTATGAAAGCTTTTAAAATCTTTCATTTGTAGTTTGAGTTTTTCTTTTCCAGGTCCCTTTTTCTAGTTATTAGATCCTTTTCTAGGTAAGGGACATTGTTGCCACTAAAGTGGAACATACTGGTTGGTTCTAAAAAAATGAAAAATGCTAAGCATGCAGCCTTTTCTATTAAAAAAGAAAGAGCAGCAGGGCTGTAGTACCCAGATCTCACTCATACATCAAGAGCAGACAGTCTTCTTCTCATATGTTCATTTCATTTTGATGGTGTTACTTGGAGAAGGCACTGCACTTAGGAAAGAAAAGGATTGCTAGGCAGGTTATAGGTGCAAACTTCACCCCAGGAGAAAAGAGGAGTTTCTCAACCAGGGATTTGCCACAGGGCCCATTCTGCAGGGTGGCCTGAAATATAATGGAAAACTTGGGCCAAGGCCAGAAAAGGGATCACTTCCTATCTTCCTTGCTCGTGGCAGACAGTGAATTGCAGTGGCTAAGTGGTCTTCAGGTCTGTAGTGCCTTAAATCATCTGTATCTACCAGTGTCCACTGGTTTCTTTGACTTCTCTCCCTCCTGTCTGATTGATATGCCTGGCCTCCCTGCTAGCCAGCAATGCTGAGAGAAACAAGCAGCAGTGTATTATGGCTCTGCTCTGCTCTTATGCTGGGAAGATGTTCCCTTGGACTCCATAGGCAAGCCCTAAACTTTCTTCTTACTGGAATCACTGGCTTACAGAACAGGCTGTCTGCATTGCTGCTTTGCTTTGATAGTGTGTAAAAGGCAGAGTCTTGCAAGCTACCTTCTTTTAGGGTACATACAGGATATTGTATATTGTATAATATTAGCTGCAGCCTCTAGGTGGTCCACCCTGATGCCTCTCTATCTCACCTCTCTCAGGCCCAGAAAACAAATTGTATCCCAGTATGTGCTCAAGTAGGCAGGAAATATTATAGATGCCACTGCTTCTTCATCCATGGGGAAGCTTTTAAATATTTCATTTTCCTTCCTTTTTGCCTTTGCCAAAGGTCTAAGAAAGCAACAATTTAAGCTCGTAGCATAAAATGTCCCTAATTAAGAGGGTAGCTTGCTGTGTTCTGTCCTGGTTGCTGCTGTCTAAAAAAAATTATCATGGCTGTCATCAGCCATTTCCTCTTATCACTGCTGGTTCACAGCATGTGAAACTGAGAAGCATAGTATCCATTAAGATTCAAGAATTGTACTGCAGTTCCCTTCCTGAAATGAAATCATACTGGGGCTTGCTTTCTTCTTGACATCTTTCTTCTTATGCAGCATCTTCAGTTGACACTTTACCTAATGCTCCCTAACATATGGTGTAACCCCCTAATGTACCTTAACTGTCAAATGTTGTTTGGTATAGTAATATTCTGACATGGAATTCTTCAGGCCTTATTCTGGCAAAACTCTCACTAATGGCAATAGAAAGGCTGGTTACTTAAGGGCTGAAACGGGACTGTGAGAATTACAATCTTTTCTCATATGTGTGGTTTAATTTCTGCTTCTGGTTGGGTTGCTTAACTTTAGAATGGTACCCTTGGCCTTCTTTTCTATTAGTTTTTGAATGTGTAAGAGCAAGTTGATAGGTATTTGATGATGTTAATGTCAACTCCAGCATTGCAGTGGCTGAACTTTCTGCATATTACAGTTTTCATTTGCATGCCTTCATGAGACCACCTGTCTAAAGAAATCTGCCTCCTTCTCTCCATTTTCCTATCACTTTCTCCTGATACCTCCTTGTCTCTCTAACTTTGTAATCTATGCTTGATACTCATGCTTTGTGATCCAGAGCTACATCAAAGCATTTTCTTGGGTCATAATGGCTATGGAAAATGTTATGCTGTCACACTAATACACAGGTGGAAAAATGCGAGCCAGGGCTACTGTGCTCTGGCTGCAAAAGAGAGGATATAGGAGTGGGAAGAGATGATCCTATGGATAGAAAGAGATGGGGCAGCATCTTTTATATGCAGAGGAGGTATGTAGATCAGGAGATTTTCAGTAGAGAAAATCTTTTTTCCCATCTGCCTCAAAGCCTTGCACAGCCTCAACCCTCTCAGACTTTCACTCTGGCTTTTAAGTGTCTCGTAGCCTGAGGCCCCTCATTATTAGACCAAGTTTGCAGCTCATGCCTGTATAGGGAGGGCATCTAGCTGCTCTGTCATCCGTGCCCCCGGCCTCAACCACAAAGTTCGCAGCCTCTTCATCTTTCTGCTACAACTCCTCTCCTCCCATCCTAGTGCCACCTTTTTTCCCAGGCCTCCCATATCCCATCCTCCTGAACATCTGTGTTCGAAACCATTTAAGGTGCTTGTCCTCCCTGCCTCGCAGTCCTTAAAAAATTCCCCAGAGCTCTTCACTCCTTGCCTTATTCTCTTCCTACTCTCTGTCTTCCTCACTACAGCCCAGTCTGAGAGACAGGGGCTGTTTGTTCTCCCCAGGAGTCTTGGGTTCTTCAATGCAAAGGCCTCAACATACCTTCTTTTACCTCTTTCTTCTACTTGAAGGCAGGAAGGCAGGACAGGTCCAGGATAAACCAGGCAGTTAGTAGTCCTTTGTCTGCTGTAAGACTGGATAGCTCCAGGCAAGGTCAGAGAAAGACTAAGCCAAGAAATATATAAGCATGGTATATTTTTTTTTTAAGAAAGCATAGCCCTTTCTATTTATCTTGGCCAACAAAGTGTCCAGTATTCAACAAGTATCTTGTGAACCAACTTCAGGCCCAGAGCTGCTTTTGAACTGTTCACTGTGATTCTTCATGTGCTCATTTCTTTGTGTTACCAGTCACATGGTAACATTTCTGATTCTTGGATGAATGATGTTTTCAAACAAAAAGAGGGATTTGGACACATTACTTTTGGTTCAGAACTTTTCATGAATGCAGACATATGAAAACGTCCTACATCAGTGTTTCCTGGATACTTGCTTTTGAAAGAAAGCTTACTTATGTGAATGAAAGTTTTGAAAAACAGTGATACTGAGACAGTACAATTTTATAGGAGCCAGGGCTGGTGGTTATTTCTCAGAGTAGCAAACTATGATTTAGGGCAGTACAGAGCAGAAGCATGAGCATGGGACAAACTGTATGCCCGTGTTTAAGGGACATGGTTGCCACAGAAGTGAAACTTAGAGCTTGAAGAGTGTGGGCTTACCTGCTGTTTCATAGTATATTTCCATAAGAAACTTGAGCATTTGGCTTACAGTTGTCTTTCTTCCCCTGCTCTGGTCCATAACATCCCAAGTGTGTGTCTGCTGCAGCATTCAGTGGACCCCTGTGAGCTAATTCACCTCTCATAGCTTGCAGAAAATTGATACATTTTATCATAGAGCAGTTTTCTGTCAGGCAATCAACTGTATCTGTTCAGTGGCAGTTCAACAAGCTCTCAGTGCAAGGTAAGACCTGTGAGTGTGCAACCAGAGGGGAAAAGGGAACCTTTGAAAACAGTCTAATGTTTGTCTTTTGAAATTATGTTCTTCTGATATTTAACCTTCCCTGATGAAAACCACTATGACGTATGCATTGCATGCTGTTTGCTGACTTGTCACCTAAAGAATACAAAGTATACAGCCATTAACTCCTGTCCTGTGGGCTTCAGGGTAGGAAAAAGGGATCATCATTCCCGCATACTTAGAAGGGAAAAGGCTGCGTTTTTCTCCGTCACCAGTGCTCTCAGAATGAGCTCATGTGCCCTAGGCAAGCCCCAGTCCCTGCAGTCACAGATGTTAGTGAGACTTGATGAGAAAAAGTGGCTTAGTGTTATGCTTATTCTCCCTTTTTTTCTGGGGACAGCCAGGGGCTACTGCAGGCTGTAGTGAAAACAGCAGCAGCCACGGGGCTTCTCCAATGATGACATCAAGGTTATAATGCATTATGTTTTTGTCTGAGCTGCGTATTTCTTTCTGTGAAAACAAGTGATACATTATAAAGCAAAATACATGCATTATAAAGCAAAATATCAAAAGCACTGAAACAGCCCAATTCTCATCTAACAGTTGGAGCAGGCAGCAAAGGATTATCACACAATATTATCTCTTTGAGAGATCAGCTGACAATTATGTGCCTTTCTGGAGAGGGACAGGCTTTTGCCAAACTCAAGTCACTGGGCACCAAGCTGAAGTACTACAATAAAATACATAATGAGTCCAGACTGAATACAAGCTTAGCATCTGAATCCAGACCCAAGATGGCTGTTCCCTGTGCTGGATTTAAAGATGCTGGTGATGATTTATAATGTCGCAGCTAATTTGTCTTTAAAAAATGTGTTATTGTCAGTGCCAAAATCTGCCTTATTTTATGTCATTGACAGTGAGTGAACTGAAGCTTTGCCTTGGACTCCTCCAAGGGTAGATTTTTCTCAGTTTATCAGACTTGAGGTTTTTCAGTCTGTACAAAGCCTGCAAGCTTGTTTGCATCAGAAGAATTATCTAGGACTTAAACTATGACCGACTAGAAATCTGCATAAACATATTCGAAATCCTACACCAAGTGGTCTAGTGCTAAAATCAAAGGTGAACACATAGCTGTAGTGAAACCCTGGCTTGTTAATCTACTATCCTGAGCTTCTATCATTTAGGTAATTTCACAGATTCTAATCAAATGGCAAGGTGCATCCTCTACCAAACCCAGACCTTTCACCTGTCACTTTCTCAGTATTTAAGCTGCAAAGAACAGGTTGAAAAACAGGATGCTTTCACCTATACCTTCACAGTTCAGCACTCACAATACAACCACACTAGACTAGATGGGAGCAGAATTCAGGCCAAGAGAGATACATACTCTGCCACCTACTGTGCATTACAACCTGTCCATCACTGACTGAGGAGGGTCACTTTTTTCTTGCTTTAATGAACATGCAATGAAGTTTGAAAAAACCTTTCAAGAATCTACATACAAAGCTGCATAATCAATATCTAAGCTGCATCCTACTCCACTCTTGTCCTGCTAATATTGCTAACATAGTGGATCTCTGTGAAAAATCAATATGGAAAATAACAGAGTGGTTCTGTATCTGGCATTTGAAAACATCCTAAATGGAAGCATCTTTTTTTCCAAGAAGACAGATTGCTCCTAGGCGGTTATTTTCCCTATCTGATCTGTTCTTTGTTGTAGTCTTTCCTATATGAAGCTTTCTAGAGTAAATTTTCTCACTGTTAAACTGTTGAATATCTTCCATCTCCAGTTTTCCAGAAAACTAGCATCCCTGTGCGATATAACAACATGGTGCTTGACTGCCTCAAAGGTCATGGAGACAAGAGTGTGAGAAAGTGAGCATCAAATGATGTCCTAGTAATATCCAGGCAGCATTGAAGGGGCACACAGCTAGCCTGTCTGGAGGCAGAAGCTATCTATGGACAGTAGGGTGCTGGTACCCCAATACGGATGATACGAAAGAGGAAATCAATTTTGAATATAAAAAAAGAGAGAAAAAGATGGTGAATAAGTGTCAGGGAAATGAAGGGTCATTTAAAATCAGTCATCTATTTTTGAATCTTGAATTTTCTTGAAGTTTTCTTACAGAGTTGTTATTTGTGAAAGCTGCCTTTGATGTAAATTGACAGACATATTGAAAAGCACCTGAAAGATCAGTGTGAATTAATGCATTCACTCCTTGGAGGGAAAAAATATCTGTCAGCACAAGTATCAAAAAGTGGTTACTCCCACCTACTCTCCACTTTAACACCATGTCTCACCAAAAAATGCGTTCTTATTCAAAAAATAATAGTCATTCAACTCGTCTTGTACTGTGACAGTACAGTGAGGAGAGAGCATATATGCCTAGCAAAACCCACACAAGGGCTGCTCTGCTGTATCCAGTGAAATAATTTCTGTCCCCAGACTCGGAAGTCTGGTCTACCAGTATCAGGTCGTTTGGTTTAATGGAAAGTATCAGTCCTGGTAAAAATGTGATGTAGTCAGTTCACCCCACTTGATTACTAAGTGGGAGAATAACTCAACTGTTAACAAACCCTGCTTACTACTGTTTCAAAAAATAATATTATTTGCTTCAGCTGATGTCTGTGCATTTCAAGTGTTTTGCTGCTTACTACCTGGATGGGAGAGGAGGGGAAAAATGCTAGAATGCAGGTCAAAGGTACACAACTATGGTAGCAGCTGAGCAGTAGGGCACATGAAATCTGTTCTCACGTACCTCTTGTTTGTGCGACGTGCTCTGGTGTCTAATAATAAAACTGAACTCATCTGTAGCCTTTTACATTGGATCACTGGGTTGTATTGTATTTCACTCATCTGGAGGGCTGCCTTTTTTCACAATAGCTGTAGGAATATAATACCTTTGAGATCTCTACCTGATGTGACTGAAATTATTCAATGGGTTATACAACTGTTGGAAGGATTTGTGACAGCACAGGAAAAAAAAAAAGAAAATGAATTTATAATTTCCTCCTTTGCTTCTAGTGATTAGAGTCTAGTTGTTTTTTGGGGTTTGTGGTTATTTTTTTTTGTTTTGGTTTGTTTTTTTTTGGTGTTGTTGTTGTTTTGGTTTGGCTTTTAAATAATTCAACTGCTTTTGACTTTAACAGTCCAGTCATCTCATTCCTGGATCCAGGTACAAGATGAGTAGACAATCAGCACAATCCTAAGTGTGCAAAAATGAAAAGCTGAGCAAGTGACAAGGCTCAGGACTTTTAGGCAGAGTGTTTACAATGGTGTTTTTATTTTGTTAATGACTCACTGTACTGATTCACCCATGCTTTAGTGAAAGCTGCCTTGTTTAGAGAGTCTCACTGTTCAAACAGGGTAAGATTATTCCCAATAGAAAAGCTTAAAAAAGTCCTCTGGGAAAACTAAAGACTAAATAAAACTTGTTATTTTAAAGTAAAGAACATGCAGATAACAACCTTAGTTTTAAGCAATGGCAAAACTTTTTTTATCCACCATAAATTGGTTAAAATTGGTTTTCTGATTTTTTTATTGAGAAAACATTATTCTTCAGTACTGACCAAAAATCCATGAAGTATCCAAAAATATAGGTGACCCCTAAAGCCTTTGGTATATTGAATTTAATCAGAGCTCTAGACCTTTAAATAGCTGAAAATAGGGACTGAAAGTGACTTGGGAGTTTGGAGTCATGGATTTTCATGGGCTGCTTATCAAAATTTTACTTCTGATACTTTTGGTAAAATGTTCATTCTTGTAATGAATAGCTTGGATCACCTCAGAAGTTCTCTATTAAGCAACTGTCCACTGACTCTTATTAGAGAAAAAAACCACCTAAACGAAACAAAACCTATCAACACAATAGATTTGCTTCTCACCTGGAAGCTTTAGAGGATGTAAGTGGATCAGCATCCACTTCCCTGTTTATAGAAAACACGTTGTTCTAAATGACTTGCTAAACTGTTAAAGGATTTCAAGTAATGCACTGGATTTCCCTGCCCCCTTCCAGAGAGGCTGTTTGTGCTGGGAGGGAGGGCTGTAGCGTCTGTTTGTTTCCACAGCGGCGGGGGAGGACCCGGCTGCCACCTTCTTGAGTGGTGTGTCGTGCTCTGGGCTGCTGGGGGCTGCCTGGGGGAGCAGTCAGGCATCTGCAGACGGGAGACCATCCCGGCATGGGGCTGGTTGTTTATTTTCAAAGCCTTTGTACCTCAGGTTACTTGTAAGGCTGGTGCCTGGGGAGTTCTGCTAAAACTGGACTGTGTATATTCCCTGGTTTGCCTGTAATTTCCAGTTTATGAAAACCAGATGGATGACTCAGTGCTCTGCAAGTTAGAGTAGGAACGGGATCTTCTGACATAAGAGCAGCTTTTACAGAAAACACTGAGTTAAGAAGATTCAGGCTCAAGCTAGATTGCTTCTTCCCTCCCCCCCTCTTTTGTCTATTTTTACTGCATCACTGGTATGTGTCCAAGGAAAGTCGGCCATATCATTGGGAAATACAAGGGGATAAACTTTTGACTGTCGGATCTCTTCAGGGTGAGAGACTCCAGAGTAAATTAACTGGGAGAGAGAGAATTAAAAGGAGGGATTTCTTTAGGTGAACTTTTTTGGTTGTCTACTCTGCCAACAGCAGTGTAAAATAACGAAGAAACTGCAGCAGTCCTTTCCCACTGACTTTCTAAATAATGTAAGTTACCCTTTCACACTCATCTCTAACTGTTCGTGTGTTTTTTCCGCTTTCAGGTATTTTGTGAGAGCAGTGGTTTTACAGCGGGCGAGCTCTTGCCAGAAGCTCCGCTGTGTGAATGAGTGAATTGCTTTGTCTTTCTTTTTCTTCTTTAAGTCAGGGTGGTAGTGGGGAAGCCGAGTTTGACACCACCTTTCTTTGACAGTCGTGCTAGCTCGGCTTTAATGGCTGTCGAAACCTTTAAACCTTTTCAGAGTTTGTGAAGAAATTTGTTTGTAGTTGGCAAAAGATAATAGCAAATGTTTTGATTGAACTGTGCGTGTCAGGCTTGCTGTAAGAGCAGGCGTTTCAAAGGGGACTGTGTGATGCTATGTAAAGAGGACAGGATGTGACAAGGGAAAACAAATGTTTCCTGCTCTTTAATATTTAAAAGAAATAATTGAAACAGAGCCAAGGAGTTTGCCTAGGAAAGATATAGTGATGTTTATTCAAAGCAAAATAATGACTCTGTAAATCTGAGAGGACAATGCCAAAGTCTAATTAGGAGAGACACTCTACTTTTCACAGTTGTTAATTTTTTTGATTCTGGCAGTTGACATTAATGTTGCCATATTCTGTTGTTGTGCTTTTCGTGAAGAGTAACTTGAGCCATTAGCTGGTGCATAGCTCTCCATAGGTTATTTAGGTAGGTTGATTTACCCCCTTTTAGTTTATTTTACTATTTTCAAAATGCAGTCTAGGCAGATTGTCAGGCAGATTGATAGGTTTAGGTAAAAATAAGGGGTTATAATTAGAAATTATGTACCAGGTACTATACTAGGACAAGAAATAGACCAAGAAAATCGCCCTGAACTCAAACATTCATTAGGCCAAAACAATTAAATAACTATTCATTTATATGGGGACAAATGAGAAAATTGTTGTGAAAGTACAATGACTAAATAAATATTTCTTACTTAAGAAAAGTTGCTTTCTGTTCCAGCCTTGGATTTTTTGGTTTTGAGGGCAGTGGATTTACTACCTGGATAATAGTCTGTGGCCAACTATTGTGCTTTAATAATCAGAAGGTTTTTTCCTTAAAATTCCACATTCCTGCTTGTGTGAGAACTGAAATTAAATTGACTAGCGATACTAATGGAAGGTTCTAGACAATGTAAATGTTTTTAATAAACTTGAGAATATAAACTGTAGGGCTTAAAAAGCATATTAAGAGGTTTAGTTTGTTAAAATCTATATAAACTTATTTATTTTCAAGCTAATACCATAATTTTCTGTAAGATATCTAAAGCCTGGAGTGTTTATAGAAAGAAGGTACCAGAAAGCTACTGTACCTGATTTTGGGACCGCATCATCCTGCTAGAAAACAAAACTACTAGAAAGAGGAGTTCTCTGTTTCCAGAGAGCTTTTTTGGGGGGAATCAATATGTTAGCTGCTGACAAAATGCAGTAGGGCTTCTGTGCTTTGGCCCTCAACCAAAACTGCTTACCATAAACAAAAGGTTTCCTCAAATTTCTCAGCAAAGGATTTGACAAACTTGAATGGTGAAGAAACTCCCTGGTCTGACCTGGACCTGCAATGCCCAGAGTTTGGCTATAAAGAACAGCTTGGGGTTTTCTCCATGGAGGGTTCAATTCAGTCCTTGAGATTCATCCTTTTTCATGAGAAATGGCTTTGATATGCCTTTAATACACAATGTCTTTCCTCAGGGAGAAGGCTAAACAGAACTTTGCTTCAAGGAGCATCACTAAGACATGCTGCTTGAGGGCCAGAAGGAAACATGAAGTGGGTTTTATGACAGAACCAATGCTAGATTTGATTAGAGGGTTTCTGGGAAGAGGGAAAAATGGAAACAATTATTTCAGTCATCTGGGAAAAATCTTTTGATTTCTTTGTGTAATTCATAAATGTATCTTTCCAGACACAGAATAAAAATTAGAAGTATATATATGCATAATGCCTTGGGGGAGGTGGGTTGTGCGTGTGGGTGTGGGGGTGTGGGTGTGTGTCTTAGAAGTTGATCTTTTTCACAGCATTGATTTTTTTATGAAATCTAGATTTGAGACAAGCAGTCTCCATGGCCACATGCAAGGGCTGTCTGAATCCTGCCATGTCCGGCAGCATGGACAGTGTTTGGAAAATTAGACCTTACCTGGACAAAGATGACAGTACTGCTGGAGAATTTCCCCAGCCTGTATTTCTCAGGCAGTCCCAGTTTTAGCTTGGAGGTCAAGTTGTTTACTGGAAAATCCCAGATAATTGGTGCTTGAAGCCAGCGTGAAAACATGCTGGGCTTGTCTTTGCCTGATAATGGAATTTCATTAATTCTTAAAAAAAGTAGGATTTGGACAGCTTATATAAACACAGTGATGCTCCTGATTCCTTTGAGGAAAAATGAGGAATTAAATTAACTGAAAAGGTTCTGAGTGTCCTAATGCAGAGAACTAAGTGTTGTGCATTACTATACTGAAGCTGAAATTTAATAATCTGCATAAAGTGTTAAATATACGCAGTTTTGCTGAAACATGTAATACTATGTCTAGATACATGAACTATTTATATAAAAACAAGGGCACAATGTACAGTAGGTTAGGATAAATCCTTGAGCCAAACGTAAAAGAATTTGATTTATCTCTTGGCAAGCATATTGTCTCATCGAAATTAAATGTGTCTGAGGATATGGTGTAGACAGTTTGAACTATTTTTTTATACACAGCAGCAAACATATATATTACTCCAAATAATAAATTCAGTTTATAAAGTATGTTCCTTAATATGATTGCATTATATAAGGGAATAGCTGTTTAGATTTAATTAGTTGTTTTAAGGACAATGCAATATTCTGTATTACAAAGAGCGATTAATTCCAAAGCCCTAAAAATTTTCTCCTGGAATTTTGCCCATCCATATTTTGCAGGGTAACATATATGAACTTGCTCTTTTCAGTTGTTGAAGCAGACCAGTGACTGCCAGATTGAAATCCACTATTGCAGATGCTACACTTGGCAGACACCTTCAACCAAAATTAGATATTCTATTTCCAGAGAGCACAGGTTGTGATTACGTTTTCCGCTGATGTTTCCTGGTGAAAGAACAAAGGTGAACTAACCATGTGAAATGCATTGCATGAGCTGTTAAAAAAACAAGACTCTGGAAAAAAAATCAATGTTTGTTGAAAGGAATCAATACTGGAAAGGAAATTATTATTATTTAGAGGTTTCTAAAATACTGGAGGGAAGAGAACAGGGCTTAGCAGTCACAGAAATGGACTTTACCTCTCTATACCTCCATTTTTGATAGGTTAACTTTCAAGACACACTTGCTGCTTCTGTTAGAATTTGGCTTACTCTTCTATTTGTTAGGTGACATGAATGGATTGGAGGCAGTCCCTTGGTGTGCTGTAAGGTTTATGTTAACGTGTCTGTAAAGGAAAGAGCTGCTTGGTTACAAACACTTAAGATCAATTTGGAAGAATTCCTGTTTTGTGCACAAGATTTCTTTTTCTTCCTCTTTATTTTTGATCAACTGGAATAAAGACCACCTCCCACTGAACAAAATTCAGGCTGACCTTTGGAGAAATGAAAATGGCATTTCATGTCAAATTTTCTGAACTGTTTTATTTCTATAAAGACCATGTTTTATTTCTGTGGTTTAAATAGCTAAATATTTTATGCCTAAATTGTAGCATTAAAAGCATTTGTCTTTGTTTTCTACCACAGAATCTCTAGACATTTTCTGTCCATAACCTGTAAACACATCTTGGGATTGCACGTCATTCCTTCTAATAATTGGGCTGTCTAGCTATATTTGGATTGGGCACTGCTTATTTAAAGAGGTGATTTTAGCTGGAAGTCAGTAATTTACTTTGATCACAGGAATAGCAGTTTGTGACTGGAATACCATACAGTGAAATAAATGACATAACATGTCACTAATGCACTGTGTGGGGACAGCCAAGGATCTAGTTGGCTGAGATGTCTACTGGCAACCAGGGAGCCTTCCTACTTGCTAGCTGGACTTTAGGGCAATAGCTCAGAGGAAAATCCCATACAAAAGGAAGACTCGAAATAGCAAATGGAATATAGTTCTTCTGGTGCTAAACAGGTAGATGTAGGATGTAGATGTTGGCTGGCTCTATCCAGCCACTATCTACTGCCACTAGCTAGTTGCAGTAGGGTTAAAAGAGGCACAGCTAAATTAAGAAGGATACTAATCACAGCCATGTGAAAAATGTTAGCAGCATGTATTCTGGCACTTCTTACGTTACATGGTGACCCTGTTAACACAAGCATCAAAAGAAACTGGTGCCAGAATGGCTACGATGGTTTACTATTAAATATTAAATCTAGGCTGTAATAACTTTAAGAATATGCCCTGCCACTAGGAGAAGACAAATAACTTAAAAATTTACTCTAATCACATATATACTAAATGTTCCCCTGGAAGAACTCTGAACAACTCTGCTTTTATGGTCAACACTTTCGCTCATGTGTAAAAGTATTATTCATTCTCTCTCACTTTAAAACCATCTGAATATTATCAGTTTTGGATGCATTTTAGAAGTGGTTAATTAGGAGGATGGTGATCTTCAGTCTTTATGCCAAGGTGGACACCCTTTGTGAAAGAGTCAAAAAGATTGGAGTAGATGCAATTACTTTTGATTAGGTTTTAAATGCATGAGGTGAATGTTCAGCAATTTGCTTGCTCCTAATCCATATGGATTTATTTGTCTTAGTGTTATTAGTCAGCCTAAACATGTGTATGATCAGTTTATTTATGGGTGACTTTCTGTTCTTTTGTCATGGAAAGCTATTTGTTTTGTGCTACCATGGGCTTCTCTTCTGAATTTCTTTTTCTTTTAGTTCTGAAAACATAGAGTGACAATTCCCTCTTTCTCTGTTATTTTTTTAATGAGTTTTTAATGCTAGGTTTGAGAATACCCCTTCACTGAACTTGTAATTTGGAATATTGTTATTTCTGGACTGATGGCTTAAAGAAAAAGGGAAAGGTTTAGTCTCTGCAAAGATTTATACTCTGCTTGCCTCCTTCTACATTGAAGTTTAGTAGAACTTGATTTTTTGTGAGCTTGAAGTTGTGTGCTATCTACCTATGTGGTTTGTTAATTACTCGGGATTGATTTATCAAGGAAAGAGCAGTGTCTAGATTATTCTGAATGACAAAACTCTGACAAGAATGAAAATATAAATGTGCAAAATACTCCTGCACCTTGTGCAGAACAAAACCCCTCCAAAGCAGACAGAATCTTCAGCAAATGTACTTGAAACAATTACTTACAGTACCACAACAACAAAAAAGATTGCATTCAAACTATTTTGCTGAACTTGGAAATGCTCTTGAAAAGATCCCAACAATTGTGGGTTTTTTGTTCCTCTGAATGCATTAATCTCTGTAGTGGTCTTTGAAGAGACTTAGTATGTGTACCATATTTAGCCCCAGCCATATTTGTCCCATGATCTGTATTATTAGAGAATTCGCACACTCTGGGAGAAACAGGACTTCCAAAGAGCAGATGCCAGCAGGTTCAGTGATGTCAGGTGTCTTCAAGGCCACTCTTGTTCTTCTGAGAACATCTGTAAATTGCAAATCCTGTAAATCCCACTACTTTCAAATTCCTCAGGAACTACAATGACCCCCAGGAATGAAAAAGCATGACTGAGGAACAAGCCTCTTAAAGCATACATAAACTCTTGAAGAGAAAAACTGCCATGATTTCTCTGCATTAGTGCAGCTTTTTGGTTTTTGGTTATTTTTCCTTTTCCAGTGAGGAAACAGTATTCATGAAATATCCTCCTACAACTTTCTCTCCTGTAATCCCTATATTGGTGGGAATGTTAATGTAAACCTTCAGGGATTAACTCCTGCAAGATAAGCTTCTGCAAGTGCTGGTTTGGTTTTGGTTTGGTTTTGTGGGAGTTTTTTTCTATCTTGAAAGCACATCTAATTTGATATTTAGAGCTTAAGTAATTGCACTGTACTGGAGTTAGGAAACCTAGGGCCAAAAAATCATGTAGAGCCACATCTTAATTTCATAGTATCTGAGGGTTGGGTTGTTTTTGTCATGTGTGTTCCTCTGGCACAGTACTATGATATGGGTTAGTATGTGGTCTTTCCAAAGGATTTGTAAGTCTTACTGGACCCTCTGCAAAGAACTGTCTCTTTTATTATTACCTAGTTCTTAGTCTGCTCTGTGTAGTTTTGGGAACAAATGATCTTTCTGCATCTCGGCTCAGGAAACATTTTATAACAAAGAGATAAAATTAAGTGTTGCGTCATGAAGATTTCATCCTGTTTATCAAATATGCAGTGATAATTTTTTGTCTTGTATTAAAATAGCTGAAAATAAATTTTGATTGTGAAATACAAAAATGTTCTGAGATACTTAATTCCTAATTAAAGACAAATAATTTTTCATTCATTTACAAAAGTAATCCTTTACTTAAAATCTCTCAGTGGAGATAAGTACAATCTTTTATTACACAGAAAAGAGAAGACAGTATTGGAGGACTGTTGTATTAGAACTGTACTACATGTTCTGTGTAGGCAGAACTCATACCTTTGCTTCTGCATTCTAATTAGTTTTTTACTATTCCCTCCTACAAAAAAAAAAAAAAAAAAATCCAGACTACACTAGGGCATGCAAAAAGGTTTGTATATATTAAGGTGGATTTGCAAAACAAGAGAAAGTGAGTAGTTCCATTTTCTGTGTTTGCACAGTCCAAAATTTTTGTTTGTCTTATCAGAAGCTGATACATTGCACAGTCTTGAATACAAACAAGCGTAAGAGCAGGAAGGCTTCTTCCCATATCTGACCTTTGGGATGAATTTTTATCTGTGCTCCTGAATGGTAGCCTTTACCCTCTGAACAACCATCATTGTTTGCCCTCTGGGATGTGCTCTTGCAGAAGCCCTGTTCTGAAGATATGCACCCTCTGGAGGGACCTCTGATGATGAAGGTGGGCAACTTTTAAATGAGGAGAACCAGGATAGTGATGAAGGCATGATTTCCCCAAGCTCTATGGCACTGCTTTTAGAATAATACAGAATACCTCTGCAGAGAAACAAGACTAACTTGACTCTTAAGGAAATATCACTAAAAGTACTTTTTTTGTCTTAAGGATAAAGTAAATTTGAAAAGGTTGGAGGAAGTGGAGAGAAAAAGTGCTAGGTTACTGTTGTATTGTCTATGAAATGGTTCTCTGCTTGGGGTGATTATTAATCAGTCACCATTGTTGTAACTCTTCTTTGTATGACGTCAAAACAGGTGTACATGCTAAAGGTACTCTGTGGCCCTGAGTGGCATTCTTCATGCAACAGTGGTGCATCAAGGCAGATGTCTGATGGATTCATTTCACCTGACATCCCTAAATGGAAGGGCTCTGCGAAGTGATAGAAACAGCCCTGCAGAGCCACTAATGTCCATTAACTATGCCAAAAGGGAGTGGCTACTATGTCAGCTTCTGTGAAGTCTACTCTGAGTAATTTGAAGGTTTGTCTGGGTCAAATCAAAAGTAAATCTAGTCTAGCCTTATAATATGGATGGTTGCTGACAGCAGATGCTTACAGAGGGGCGGGCATAAGAATAGATCAGACATGTCATGGTACTCTTCAGAATGCTCTTACATATTCAATGATTTGTGCTTCCAGTTCTGCTTCTGGTAGAGGTGGTGTCTTTAATCAGTCTATTCACCATGAATTTGTCCTGCTCTCCTGGAATGACTGTAAAATATTAACAACTGTAGCATCCTGGGCAATGGGTTTCACAGCTCACAGGGTGAAGAATTATCCAGTATATTATTGGTATCAATAAAAGGGGTTTCTCCTCTGTGGTGAATAAAAAGGAATAGTAAAAAACAATAGATATAAATTGTGAATAAAAAATAAATTGTGAATAAAATTTAACTCAACAGCAGGCTCCACCTACCAAAAACCTTTCATCAGGCTTCCAGAAGCATTTCAATTATTTGAAATATATCCTAACAACTGCTTACTGTGATATCTGAGTAAGAGGAGTTTAGTACCTGAGGTAGTGCAGCCTTTATGTCCTATTTGTAACTGGTTTTCCACTAGCATTTCTCAATTACTTGTAACAGCTGTGCTCACAGCTGGTTACTTTACATACACCTCTAATGGGTTTTATAGTTTACTACATATAATCTGTTTCAGTAACAACACGGTGCATCCTGTCACAGTCATCACAAGGACTTATGTCTAAGGTCTCAGGCAGTTCTTACATCCACTCAAGGAGTTGGCAAAGGGAAGAGGATGGTAAGATCTGCTCCTGTTCTCTGACTGTAGGAGATTCATGCTGTGTAAGCTGCTGTCTTGCACCTCTTTCTCTACAGAAATAGTCCTTATCTAAATTAATGACTGGCTATGAAAACTTATTTCATAGTTTAGAAAGGTACTTGGTGTCACAGATACAGTTAGATGGCAACAGACAAATTGTGTGAGGCATTAAGACGTGGGCTACCTATGTTTGCATAGGACTTTACACTGTTTTGTGTAACTGGTGCCTTTCATAGTGGGATTCTGGTACTTGAAAGAGATTTCTAGGTGCTATCAAAATCCAAATGAAATTGTGGCTGATGTAAGACAATATTGTTCTTAGCTATCCTGATACCAGTGTTTTTTTCCAAGTGCTTTTTCTATTTAAAAAGACACATGCATCCATATGGTTATTGTTTTCTATAATGTCTCCTAATTTGCTTTTCACATACATAAAAATGTACTGGTTTTCCTGTAAAGTATAATGGATGCATTTTCATATAGAAATTAATTTCCTGTGTATCCCAGTTCATCCTTAAAATTGTGTATGAGGGGTTCTGCTTTCGTCCTCTTTCATTAGCTGTTGTTTTGTAAGTTGTGATGTCAGTAAAAAAGACTGATATTCATGCGGGAATATATGTACAAGGGTCCTCTGAGAATGTAATTTTTGTAGAGTCTGACCTACATCAGTGCTGGGCATTTGCTTACAAGCAGCCTGGCAATGGCCTGTAGGGAGGGGCCTTGGGCATCTGGCTTGAACCTGCCCTGTGTGGTGAGAACCTGGAAGAGATGTCTAAGAGAAAGCTTAGAAGAGCTGTTTTTGAAGATGACGGATGAACGAAGACAGCTTTGTGTCAGATATAAAACCTTGTCCTGCAAGGAAAACGCTTGAGGAAAACCCGGGCTGAGCCAGAGTAGCTGCTTGGTAGGCCCTGAGAAAGGGCCACTAGGACTGTCTGGAGATCCTGCCCGCTGAGGAGTTTGGTGGCTTTGCAGGCAGATGGCACATCTTGCTGTGGCTGTGGTGAAACTGCTGGGAATTGATTCATATGCTGGGAATTGATTCATTTCTGCAGGCAAGGCATGAGATATAGAGAGCTCTTCATCTCTGCTGTAGAAAGGTTTCAGCTTTTTCCAATAACAGTTCTTTAAATAGGAGTGCTAGCATGCAATCAGCAAACTAGTGTCCTTACTGAGGACTGGAAAGACGTGTTTACTGGGTGAAGTTCAGCCATTGGGTGTTTCCAAGTTTTGAAATGCTGGATCTGACTACTGGGAAGTCAAATGGAGTGACCCTGTGAGTGTGGAGGTGGAGGACACAGCGTCACAGCTGGCACACTCGGGCTCTGAGCACTTTGAGCTCCCCCACACCCCACACCCCCCCGGGAGCTGTAGATGGCTTTTGCTACGGTTGTTTGGTCTGTTCAACTCCTGTGCCTACAACCATTGTTAAAATCCACAGAGCTCCTTTTGCCAAGGTTGTCCTGACATTGTTTCTCAGTAGTGCTGGTGCTGCCAGACTACCTACTGCACACAGCTACGTGTTTACCGTCTTGCTGTGAAAGCTCAGTATTGTACTTTTGCCAATATAAAGAGCCTGCCTGGGTAAACCTCTACCTGCCACTTAACACTTGAGCAGGGATTCTTCTCAAAATCCATGGACAATATAAATTTTTAGACATATTGCTGTATTTTTGAAAGATATTTTGGTTCAGTAGAAGGCTTGGCAGACACAGAAGGTGACATTGCTGCTGGGCTCTGGATAAGAAAATGAGGTGAGTACTGTACAACAGCTAAGGCAAATATGGAGGTGCAGCAACCAATTTTTCATATTTTAAACAATGTAAGTGCTGCAGAGGATGTGAACCTGATTTCAGCCCGCTCACATGCTGGAGCAGGGCTCTTCTTTCTCCCTCCTTCTTGATCCTTCTCCCAATATGTGTTTTTGCACTAATATGTCTTTCACTTTATGCCTCTATTGTTTGCTTTTTTAATGCTTAGATTCCATCTGCTGTTTCTTGCTGTGAGACACCTAAGTTGTTTGGGGTTTTTTTCTCCCAGTTTATGTTCCATATGCTGTATCTGATGGGAAGTGGGATTTTAGAAGGCTGCAAGAAAAAAATTCTAAAGGGCTGGCAGTCTCTACGTTAATTTTGTGAAGTTACATGGCATGTGGCGATTGCTGGGTGCTGCCTTCTCCCTTGCTGATTTGATGTTTGTGCCACTTCAACAAAATCCTACTGAAGTCAATGGAAACAGAAGCAGAGGAACTTTTCAGTGGTCAACAGAGAATATATGACTAAGCTCCAGCTCCCCTAAAGGGAGAGTTGCAGTGGAGGTGCAGTGTGGGGCAGATCCGGAGTGTCTCAGGAGGTAGTGGAGGGGATGGTCTCTAAGCAGTTCAACCTTCACCACACAGTTCAGTACCAAAAGCACTGAGCATTTGCTACTTGCTTTTACTTTTCTTCCCATTGCTCAGCAAATCTGAAGAAAAGGCCTAGAGCATTTTTAAATGTACCTTGTATCTAAGAGTGTGTAGAAAAGACCAGGGACCTGTTTCCAAATAGATTCCTGCTCAACCTCCTGCTTTTTTCGTCTGCTGCCTGTTTTCCTGCACCTGGAGGGGTTATCAGTAATTAGTATGGAGTCTCCATGGAGCACTTTTATTTCAAGTAGCATTTCACAGCAGATGTTTATGGAAAGCAGCAGTGTTTTGATGTGCAGTTTTAATTATTTGTCAGTTCAGCTTGGTTTTATTTGAACCTGCATACCTATAAAGACTGAACAAAGATCTGTCAGTGTTAACAAAACAGGTAGGCCTGGAGAGTCAAAAATGTGCAGTTGACATTGCTGATGTTAACAGTACTGGGTAGTTAGTTGGGGTAGGGTGTTTTTTTTTGCTATAGATGCTCTGACTCACTGCTTTGGATGGCAAGTGTACAATTTAAAATCCTTTTACTTATGACTGCACAACATCTAGCCCCTGAAATAATTACTTGGGCCTACCTCACTGCAGATTTTTTCTAGGAGATCACCTGAGAATATGACATTTTATTAAACATGGAAAGGGCCCTAAATGACTGCTCTGAGGCTGTAATTTAATCTTATATGTGACAGTTTTATCCTATCATTTCCCTTGGCGTGTCCTTTCCCCTTCATTTCCTACCCTTTCTCTCTGAAATCTCATTTGATTGGGAATTTTGGGTATTTGACTGGGGATTTGTGGATGTTCACTGCAATGCAAGCATTGTCCTTGCACGTGCAGTAAATTCAGTGTGCTCCAAGTGTGTTGGAATTTATTGTGCAAGGCCCTGACCCAAAATGAGGTCCTGAAAAGCTCAGACAGACAAATAGCCCAGAAGTAGGTATCATATCTCAGTTGGAGATGACTGTGTGATCACATGAGCTCTAACCTCTCAGTCTTGTTCCTTGGCATGTGCAGGGCAGCCCCCAGCAGGCCCCCTCTCCATCCAAGAACAAGACATCTGGGAGATGGGGTCTGTGTGGATGGAAGCAGGACTATTCACCTCCTAAGGGTACTGGAGAAGGGGGTACTGAAGAGGTATGCACAGAAGAAAAGTGGGTGTTAGATGCCAGCCATAACCCTCTCTCTACACACTGGAGTATACAGCATTAGTATACGCTGATGTCTTAAGAGGTCCACCCTCTTAAAAGCTTTGATTACAGACTGAGGAAAGGAAAGAGGAAAAAGGAACAAATCATTAAACATGTAAAGCTATTAAGCAAGGCTTTAATTTATAGCAGTGTTTCTATTCCTGTTATTCCTGTGCCTTTAGAAGCTGAAAGCTTTTAAAAGGAACTTGATTCATCACATTTGCATCTGACAGTGGTACTGAAGGTGAGCCCATTGCCGTGCAGAAGGAATGGCAGAGTGCAGAGCTTATTTCTGATGACCACAGTGCCACCTCAATGGCAAATATCCAAAATGGGAAAGAGAAAGAATAACATAGAGGGTAGAGAAGCAGTTTCTGTCTGGTGCTGCCTGACTTGCAACTTCAGTGGTGGAGAGAGGCAGGAAGCACAGTCACATCAGCCAAGCTTAGGCTGGCTGAGCAGGGAGGCCAGGCTGTCCCAGCTGGGCTGCAGTTGTGCTACAACAGCTTCAACCTTGGCAAGCTAAACTAGGCGTAAGCAGAAAGTAGAAGGAAATAGAAGAAGGTGGCAAAGGCATAGGAGGATGGGTGCTGGGGGTGCTGGGAAGGTTTCCAGCAGCCCAGCGTGATGTCCCAGGCAAACCTTTCAAGTTCTTTGCCTCCCAGGCTATGACAAAGCCATGTGTTGGATCACAAGCTTTGGGAAAAAGCATCTGCTCCACTGGATCACAAGATGGGGGAGTGACCACAGCTCAAGGCTGTGGCTGGTGGGGAGGAACCAGGACCTAGCAAGGCTCCTTTTGCGGCAGACGTGCCCTGTAGCTACAAACCCACAGTGGGAGGAAGCTTTGACTCTTTCCAGCTAATATAAACTACAGACTGGACTATTGGAGAATGTGGAATGAGGGCTGGAGGTTGCTGGATCTGCATGGATACACTGCCACACTAGGGAAAGGTAAAGGCCACTAGTTCATGAAGATGACTAAGGCCCCTTGGTTCCTGGTATGGGCATGGTCCTACAATGACAGAGCTTAGCTGTTTCACCCCACTTGCTTTTCTGGCACCAGGATCAAATTAAGGATGGGCGATGGCTGTAAAAGCCCATCCTCTCCTGTATTTGTGTTCCTAAACTAATCCTCATTTCCAGCATGTTGGCTTTGGGTAATTGATTTCTGGTCTCTCCCACCTCTGACTTTTCAGTCAGACTTCATTGCCAGGACTGTATTAGCTGGTCATTTAGTTGGAGCTAACCAAATAATTTTTTTTTCTGCTGACATTAAAATCTCTTTTCAAGAGAAGGCTGAGTTAGACTACTCTCCCTTCAGTGATCTGTAGTACAGACTTTAGTTCAGACTTTAGTTCTTAACTTGGAGTGATTGGATGACTTATTTAGGGAAGGTCATATCAATATCTACCTATGAACTGTAAATAAAACTGTGAGTTTTTTTGGTAGCTTACTATTTATGGGCTCCCTAAGAATATGAATCAGGTTGTGTTTTGAAGAAGGAAAAGAATAAATTATTCAAAAACTTGGACATTTACAGGGGATGACAACAGGAGCTACATCACTCTTTCATGGCACTATGAAAATGGCATGTACTATGTACTATTTTCTCCAGAACTTACCTCACTAGTCAGCAGTGACACAGATAAGTCAGCAGCAACGATGAATGCAGCAAATTTATGAGGGAAAGTAGCCTGTTTTTTTTAAAAAAAAAAAAAACACCAAAAAACCAACAAACAAAACCAAGTACATAATGACCACCCCCACTCCCATCTCCCAACACAAAAGACATACACATTCAATAAACCTATCTGAAAGAGTCTGGTTGTAACGGCTATGGGGGTAAAGTGCAAGATTGTTCACTGAGCTGTGAATCCATTTCCTCTTCACTAGGGAGAAGGAACCCACATATCAACATGTAACAAGAAAAATCTCAGGAGAAATGTTATGCATTTTGTCTCATTTTCCTTGTCATTTTCCAAGCACGTTTTTGTTTTGTTGAAGAAGTAGGATTATTTGTGGAGTATCAGCTCATTGTCAGCAGGCAATTCTCAGAGTTAATTATAAGAGAACAGCACTTTGAAGCAATCTCACATTTGGAGGTGTAGATCCCTGTGAGAGTGGCTGCAGCTGTGACTCCTGCAATCTCCTCTGACCATGAGGTATGTTACGGGATCAGTTCTGTTTTGAGACCTGTGTAGTCCTTACTACTGACCACATATGGAAATAGTAATTTGAGTAATACTTGTCATTTTGGGTTAGTGTACGTAAATTTGATGTGTGAAATGAGCCAGGGAAAGCAAGCAGCTAAGTGATATCTGCATGCTTTTGTTGTAGAGTCTTCCACTTCGGTTCTGGGGATGCCACTCCTGAATTTTCTCTCTTGATTTTTGTTTTAAGTGTGTTTTTGTTCCAGTGTTGGAAAAAACCCACTCCTTGGATCTCCTTGTTGTGGGAGTGAAATATGTCGCTTGCTCTTCGCAATAGGGATTCTCTAGACAGTTTAAAAAGAAAACAAACTCCAACTAAACATAAAAAACCACCTCTCTAAAAACATGCCTGAAATCTCTGGCCTTTTTTAAACTGTGAATCCTGCTGTGCAGATGCTTGCTGTTCCTGAATGTTGGAGCTAAAATGAAACATACCTTGTTCTCTCTCTTTGAGCAAGTTCAGCACATGTTAAGGGAATCAGAGAAGCAGTATTTTGGCACAAGAACCCCAATCTTAACACATGTACACACGCTGCCTGATGTTTCATTTCAGGTTATAAACTGGATTACAACATGCTTTCACCCTGTGGGCATTGTCCAGGGAAACCAGACTGGATCTGTCTGATGCATAAAACCAATCTGACTAAATGATCACCAAGTGGAAAGTAAAGAATGTACGCGGAATTTGAATTTTTAACAGGAATTTAGATTACGTTTCAGTCATGCTGAATGATTATTAATACTATTTACCCCATCAATTCAAGAATGGAATAAATATTATATTCTGGAAACTGTGCTAAAATATCTTATGGCAACATTTAAAACTTCTGAAATAACTATATCTGCCCTAATTAAGTCAGGATAGCACAGACAGTATTTAGGCTGCACATGTTTTCTTCTTGATGCAAATGGAGCTTTGTGTCCTTTTATTTGTGGGAAGCTTTGTTAGCCTCAGTTAGCTGAAATACTTGCATATGATTTGTTTTTTTCAAAAGAAAAGATACACTGTATTTAGAGATGCAAATACTACCTTGTCTGCAAAACCCACCAGCTGTTATACTGGAAGACAAAGCTAATTCTATGTTGCTTTACTTCAGTAGTGTCTGTGTATTCACAAGCAGCTTTTTAACAACCTTCTCTGCATAGCTTAAAAATAGCAGGGACCAAATTTCTATTTGATTCCTTTGGTAACAGCCTAGTAAAATCGGAGTTGATCCGTGATTTTAAGAAAAATTTAAGCAAGCAAATATATTGACTGTGAGAATATACCTTTTTATTAATGTTTGTAGAAAGGCTGAACAGTGTTAACTTTGATTCTCACATTCCTTGAATATGAGTTTACTAATTGCTGACTTGAATATTTGACTTGAGTCTGAGTCAGGTCAAATATGTGGTTCTGTAGTAGAAGAAGCTGCTGCTGGTTTGTGTGTCAGTAGCACAGCTTTCTGAAGAGGCTCTTTGCTTCTGCTTTAAACATCTGGGGAGACAAAGAGTGTTTGTGGGGTCTTTTGTTGCTGCTGAAAGTTGGAGCGGGGAAGAATTACATTCCAAGAAACACTCTGAATCTGGAAAAATCAGGGTGGAATAATTAAGTACTAAGCTTTATCTTCTTTATAAACGAAAGTGCTTTCGTTTCATCTGTGATGGCTCCCCTGGTAATGGATGTTATGTAATTACTCTCCCCTTCAGAATTAAATCCTTTTTCCGATTTGTGAGTAATATTTGCATATGTATTTCTTAGCTGCATTGACATGCCAGATGCACAGTGGTAGCTGTCTCCGCCTGCTAATCCTGTAATAACATTCTGGTGACCAAATTCAATGGCCCTGCGCGGAGTCTCGGAACAGCTGATTGCTGAGTAGGGAGGAAAAAAAAATAACCCAGCGAATCTGGTTGCAGCTCTCTGCTGCATCCCCATCCCACAATCCCTTGCACCATTTGCTGCAGTCTTTCTACACAGGCTGAGTGAGAAAAAGATGTGCTAAATAAAGATTGATTGGTTTGAATCCTGAAGGGGTCTCCCACTTGTAAATGACCCCAGGGAAAAAAAAAATTCACGACGACTTCACTGGGCCTCCTCTTATTCTTCCATTTTTTCTTTCCACCTGTCCTCTTCGTGGAATGGAGCGTCATTCCTTAGAGCACAAAATCTGTTGTGCATCTGATAATGACTATGCTGTGATAGGGCTTCTTAAACAGTTTTACGCGTGAGGCTTGAAATATTAACAGATGATGGTTTGTTCGTTTGGATTACTGCGGAACTGCAACTCCGTCCCTGCAAGGATTTTATCCTCAGCACTGCACTGATTAAGCTATTTTTCTACAAAGATGGGTAGGTCTGAAATGCTCAAGTTTGCTCAGTATTATTCCTGGTGGTTGCTGCTGGGTTGTTCCTTCTGTTTTGGCCCCTGATCATTCACTGCACTTCTGCATGCTGTAAGAATGAAGAGGGTTGCTGTGTTTTAAACAAGGCACTAAGCTGATTGCAAGAGTGGGAGAGAGAGGAATGCAAATTTAGCTTATCAAGCCTTTTACACAAGTGGACTGTGTGGTGGTTATGATTATTAATTTGTTCAGTGTGTTCTGTATTGGCTAATTTTGGGGCTGCTGCTAGAAATGGCTTGAATCTGTTTATTCCTAAAGACTATGGACAGGTGATCTGTCTGTTTTAAGGACTTTTAAGCCCTAGCTCTCCCAGTCCTTGAAGCAACATTATTGAGGTTCCCCACCCTTTCTTACGGCTCTCGAGGCCTAACTGTTCCTTTGGAAACGTTGCTATTGGAAACCTATTCATTCATAATACATGAATAGACCCTCTGGGTTGTGAACACCATTGATAAGAAGAGGATGAACAAGCTGCAAGCAATTTGTTCTCCTCAGGCTGTACTTTCAGGCTAGTTGCACCTCTGGCTGGGTGGATTTCAGTGATAGCAGTGTATCAGCAACACAGAATTCTACTCTTTCAGGAATAAAATCCTGAGAACCGAACAATTATAAGTTTCCCCAATGTCTTTTTGTTGGCCAGGCCATGGAAACTAATATAGGATTTGATAACTATTCAGGAATTCCAGAGCTCATTTGAAGATACCTGTAGGAAGGGTGCACTTTCATTATTGTATGTTTCTACCTACCTGAAACAACTATTCTGGAACTGTTATTTGTGTTTTTTCTTTTCACCCTTTTCTAATGCTAGAGGAAGTTCCTTTCATATGGGTGGGGCCGCACCCTGAAAGCATGCATGCATAGTGGGGCAAGGATTTCCACTAGCTTAGAGAGCCATTGTGTTCTCCTTTCTTTGCTGTATAGTGTATTTTGAATGAAAAATGATAGTCATATCTCCAAACAGAAGGAAAAAGAACAATGTTATTTTTGGGGTGGCTGGGAAGATAGCAATCCTTGAACCTCAGAGGAATGACAAAGGGGTACATTTCCTGCACTTAGCAAACCTGAAGTGTGTGTGTCTTATAGATAAATGGGTGGGAGGTTATATCATTTTTGGTGCAACATTTTATAAACCTTTGGCTTTGCATGTTTAAATTATGAAGTGTAACTATATTGAGAACTGATACACTTATTTTCAAAGCTCGTGCTTCAGCTACTCTTTATTAGCTTTGAGACATTATGAACCTCTGAAAAGCATCAGTTTCTCAGCTCAGAAGATGCTACTAGAAAAAAGAACATTTTTCTTGTAAAACTAGTGTTTCTTTACAAAATCCCTCACTGCTAATACATCTGAAACTTAGTCTGCTGTTTTGAGGAACTGCTGCAAGCATAGTAGTAAATCAGAAAAAATACTGTGGTGAAATTCAAAGGCATTGTCCAAAATGTGCAGCTTTTCCTCAAATAGTCTGATTGTACAGTTACTTTCATTGAGTAAATACGCAAAATCATCCTTCTCATAAATACATCATCAAAATTGCATCAAAGGTGGAGCTGGCTCAGAGAAGCTGCAGAATCCTGCAAATCCCATACTCAAAAATTTTTTTATATGAACCACTTAAGAAGTTGTACCAGGTAATGGCCAAAGCCACTAATGTATTGATGAAATTCTATTTCCAGGTGCATGTTTTAAACCTGATTTATGTGAGCAAAGTGAATAAATGACAGTCATGGCCTCCTGTGTTTCAGACAAAACACAGAATATTAAAAGCACTTTATTTCTGAGTCTTTAATGGTTTCTTTCATTGACAAAGCTTAAAGCATGAACATTTGAAAAATAAAGTGGCTGGCATGAGCTAAGAATTACTTGATCTTACAGTGAGATTGGGGGAACGTAAAAAACCTAAGATGAAGATCAGATTAAGTCAATATTAATATTTTCAGGCAGCAGAAATTTTTCTTGTGTAACTGCTATTTTCTGGTATAGCTCTACTTGATAAGCAAAAATACCTGGTTGCTAGAGAACTTTCTTCTGTTAAATGACAGGCAGCATTCACCAGAGACCTATTCTTTCATATCTTAAGTACAGTTTTTTTCCCAGTAGTCTGTGTTCAGTCTATAACAAAAAAATTATACCATTTGTGTGTCCAATTTGGAAATTGTGCTTTCGATAAGAAGTCATCCTGCTTCTGATTATCTTCCCTGTTTTGTATGGGTTGCTGCCCCTAACATTTGGGGAGGGAAAGTGGGAGGCAAACACAGCTGTGTCAGTGGTGAAATGTATTTTCTTTTGAAACACATCACTGATGTTCTGCATGTTATGCTGCCAAGTGTATGAATATGTTAATGTGTATTTGATTGTCTGCTCTTTCTACTCCGTTTTGTAAAAGCTATATATTTTGGTTCCATGCCTTGTAAAACCATCTTTAACACAAGCTTGTAACATAGTTTCCTAATTGATCTCCTAAGGTTTATTATGTGTGATTTATGGCATTTAAATAGGAAAAATTAATTTGGGTTTATGTAATACGCACATTTTATCTTACTATGGGGAAAGAAATTTTAAAAATTATTAAAAATTATTTAAAAAGACATGAAAATATTATCAATCCTGAAATCATGCGTTTTTGGGTCATGAATTCATATTTTATGAATATTAAAATAATTTTTACCATTGCAGTTTCCCCTTTATTGGGAAAAAAAGGAAACGAAAGGCCCTGCCGTGAGTGTTTTCCATTGAATTAAATGTCAGTTACCACTGTTGGGTTGTGAGTAACTTTATGCTGCTGTATTTGCTAGCATAGAAGCAATGACCTAGGAACCTGTTATTGGGCAAATCAGTATAGCATGATCCATAATTACTGTCGTTATGCTAGAAATAGCCACTTGCTCAATGTAGTAAGTAAACTATACCAGTATGGCTAAATACACAGCTCAGCATGGCTCAGGTCTGACAGATTAGTGTGCCATCCATTCAAGCATAGGAAGAACATCTGATGTAAAACTGATGATAAAATGCTACCCAGGTCATGCAAATAATTGTGGAATTGAGTGACTTTTGAGTGTGATCAGCACAGAGGCAGAGGGCTTATTATTTCTGTCTTGGAAAGCCAGAACTGCCCTCAAGCTAGATCTCAAATTGCCTGAAATGGGTGGCTAAAAGTGGTAGAAACTGTTTAGGGAAAAAGTCAGACCCTCAGGAGTGTACCTGAAGTGAAGCAGTCCAGCTGGGCTTGCTGCTCACAGAGCAGAGGAGCCCCTGTCAGCTGGGGGTGCGGGAGGACTGTCAGAACTCGGTGCTGTGACAGAGTTACTGTGATCAGCTCCCTGGGGAGCGAGCCTGTGCCTCCCAGCACTCCAGGCTGCTGGAAACGCTGATGGAGAGGAGTTCTAGCTGGGCCACCCTGCCAGGGCCTCTGCATGCAAGGTTTTCCTAAATTATTTTAGCAGGCAGTTCTCTAAGGGTGTTTCCTTCCTTTTCCTCCTGTCTTCTCTTTCCACGTATTAATTCTGTTGGCTATAATCTGTACCTCCAGTTGAAAAGAAATTAAGTTTTTCTCTCTGGTGCCTTGTGCCGGGACAGAAGGTGTTCCAAGCCTGCAGTTTTAATTCTGTCAGTCACTAGACTTCTTTCTTACCCTTTTATTTCATGCTTTTTATGCCAGGTTATGAAGAGTCTTTAGTCCGAGAAACGTGATTCTTACAACAACTTCTGCCTATAATGCCATTTTTCTTGCATTTATAATTTGGATGTGCTTCATGTATCGTTCCCCCTAACTTTGCTGAATCTCAGCAGCTATGAGTTGCCTCTGTTTTGTTTATTTTATCGTGAAGATTTTCATTTCACCTATCTCACCTTTGTTGCTGATGCAGAATTTGAGCATTCCCTTCCCAGGGGCTGGCTGGTTCTGGAGCTTCCTTCTTGGGGGCTTCTTGGAGTCCAAATCTACCATATTTTTGGCAATACCGGCACTGATAAGTGAAAAAAAATTGTTAGGTGAACCATTTTCAAACTGTGATGCAACCGTTTGACTGGCTGGTGCAGTTCCAGTTTAAGCATTTTTCCAACAGTACTGTAGATGTAAGAAATCCGATGTTTGTTAGCACTGACTGAGCCTACTGGTCCAAGAACATTTTTATCGTGGGATTTCTTTAAAACCAGACATCCTTGTAACTCTTTCAGTCCAGAGGCAGCATGCCTTTCACTATTTCTTCTCACACTGAGGTGGTGTAGACTGTTTCCCAGGCTCTTATTAGTGATAAACCATTTTAGAAGTTTAATTCTTCACTGTTTTGGTTTTATATGGAAATATGAATTCCTGCATAAGGATGAAACATAAGTGAATCAGTAACTGATTTTTTTATTTCATGGAATTTATAAGCCATTTTTCTTCTTCTTTTCCCCACCCCGATCCAGCAGTGTGCAGGGTAGAAGGGAACAGGACCCATATGTCAGTGGTCTAGGATGGCCAGTGAAGGCTCCAACATCCCAAGTCCTGTGGTCCGTCAGATTGACAAGCAGTTTCTGATTTGCAGCATATGCCTGGACCGCTACAAGAACCCCAAAGTACTTCCCTGCCTGCATACTTTCTGTGAGAGGTAAGTCCTTTCCTCATGTGGTGTCTTGGTATTTGTGTTGTGCGGCAAGCATGGAACAAGGCATCCTTTAGTGGAGGGAGACTTTTCTCTTTACTTGTAAAGGACATGTTAAGGCATGATAAAGTCTGGGAAGGCTGGAGAAGCAGGGCTGTAGGAAAAGAAATTTGTATCAGGCAGGAAGAAGAGACAGCGGTGAAATATTTGGAATACAATCCTTTTATGCAAGAGTAAACAAAAAGTAAATCCAATTAAACTAATGAATACAGTTACAACAATGTGAAAGGTGATGACAGCCAGAATTTGGACCTCAAGTTAATGGTCTCATATTTATCCCGATTAGCTTATAATTGGAAACAATAAAGAACGTTCTTTGTTGATTTACTAAGCCAAGAAATAATTATCCGATCCTTTAATGTCCAAGCCTTAGACATGATATATACATTATTAATAACCTATGATTAAATGTCTTCATTATTCTGCAGCTTGGTTGACTGAAGTGGAAAAACTCTATGAAAAGAGATGTGATAAAACAGCAACCTGCCTTTTACTGTGTTCAGCTGAATGAACTGAATATGTATAATGATGCTTCAGTGTTGTATTATCCATCAAATGGTGGGGAAAATACAGCATCTGCAGAAAAGTTATCCTGAAGAATTAGTGGTTAGAGTTCTTTATCTGATGATGAGATGCAACTCTCTGTGGATTATATATTGAATGGCAGGAGAATTTTAATAAATGGTATGTGGTGTGAACACTTATTTAATTTAGGAGATTTTCACCTCTTAGTTAGAATTGTGGTGTGAATATCTAACTTTGCACAGGGTGCAAGAAAAACTGTGGATATCTGAGTGTGTCAGATGAACTGGTCTTTTATAGAAGAGTAGGATATCCTGGCATTACAGAAGGCAGCAGTGAAACCCTTGCTGAAGTTATTGGAGACAAGATTTTCACCATCATGTGTTAAGTTTCCTGACTTCAGTTCATGTGTGAAACCTAAGGTCAGCTTCTGGTTTTCACCATAATCCTCTTATGTTGATCTGGTTATGGAGAGAGGCTGGAAGAACTCTTCCAGGGTACTGCTGAGGTGCAAAGCCTAAGCTCTCCTTTCACAGAGCCTTTACCAGGGGGTCAGGAGGAGAGCTGCCAAGGAAGATGAAGAGTAGTGCAACTGAAGTCCTTGGAAATGGATAAGAGCTGTGGAGCTGTGTGAGGTCACACTCTCTCGGCATCTCATGAGAAATTTTGTGTAGCACTGCTTCCCTTGAGAACTGCATTCTGCAAAGCTTCCTCTGCTAATAGGACTATACCGAATAGAGTATATTGCAACTATATGTTGCATGCCCAGCAGGTGTTAAGTTCATTTTCAAGGCCCAAAAAGTGGCATTAACTGTCACCTAGGCCAATCTGCTGCATATTGTTGATCACAGAACTTTTGTGTCAGATTTATATTCTGTGAAATTTATTTTTTCAAAAAAATCCCGACACGAGTCCCACCTCCTCCCAATTGAACACAAACAAAAATCTCCTCCGAAACTCCTCTTAACATAAACAGTGATAACCTAGGATGTACTTCCCTATGTAGTAAAGAAAGCTGTGTTGGTTCTGGCTAGCTGCCAAATAACTTTCCTAATTGAAATAAATGAAAAAATGTCCCTTGTTTTCATTGGGACCATGTTTTACCTCTGAAATACTAAACCCACAAATACAAGTTAATAAAGGAGATTCTGTTGAAAAGACAAGGATCAAACACTGGTTAGTCAAAGACACAGGCTCAAATACTTGATGCAACTTCATGTCTGTCAAACTTTATCTGATAGTTCATAATTTTTACTGTCCTGTGAGCAGGATGCTGTAGATGTCTGGCAGCATGAATCAACTGCACAAAAATCTCTAAAAAAGGCATTTAACTCTTGGAATAATATCAGCTTATTGAACTTTTTTCATGTGGCAGAGGAAAAAAGGTTTAGAGGAAAAACAATATTCCCCATAACCACTTTTACTTCTGAAGCCTGTAGATGTACCTTTCCTTTTATAATTAGGGGTAGCACTATTTTAAACTAGTTCTTTAACTGAAGGAAGTGTTCTTTTTCCTCTCTGATGATACTTTTTCTTTCTCTCCCCTTCCACCTCCCTTTCCCATAGGTGTTTACAGAATTACATTCCAGCCCATAGCTTAACCCTTTCTTGCCCCGTGTGCCGCCAGACCTCCATTCTGCCAGAGAAAGGGGTTTCTGCACTCCAGAACAACTTCTTTATTACCAACCTGATGGATGTCCTGCAACGAACGCCGGACAACAGCATTGAGGAGTCCTCCATCTTGGAGACTGTCACTGCTGTTGCTGCAGGCAAACCACTCTCCTGCCCCAATCATGATGGAAATGTAAGTGAGACGACCTCCTGTGATATGTACAGGTATTGATGTGTGCTGATTTGTCTGGGTTCCATGGATATTTTGTTCTAAAAAGATAGCAGGGGAAGTGGAATCACACTAATTCTTTGATTTTATGATACGTCAACAAAAGACAAGTGATTTTTCAAATTAACACAGATGTTCTTAGTGGAGTGTCTTAGAGTAGTCAGGATATTATTGCATCCTCCCAGTCATCTGGGATGATACTGTTTTTTAGCACATTTGGTAACAACTGTTGTCCTGCAAGCACTGAACCTTGTGCCTTTACCTCTTTGGGTTGGGTTTCCCTAGCTCTCTTGCTTGTAGCATCAAATATTGCTGTGGGAACCTGTGTGTTTGCTTAGACAATATGTGACAGGGAATTTACAAGCTTAACTCACCTGCACATTTAGGCAGTACCAAAAGGTATGTGAACATATTAACATGGAGCCAAATAAGAGTGATCTCTAGCTGAGGACGCTTTGGGTCAGCACAGGCTAGTAACGGAGAGCTTCTATTTATCTGCAGTGTTTTGTGCATCTCGCGTATTAGTTTTTTGAGGCTGCCTTTTTTTCCCTTCACCTACTCTTTTAACCCAACATGTCCCCACATACATCCTCAAATCATATCAGTGAATTCATTGGCAAGTACCCCCAACTGAGTAAGTGTTCACAGATTGATGCCAGAACAGCTCTAACTCTGCTTACTTCACAATTTTCAGTGTTAACCTGTGTGACTTCATGATAGGCATATGAGCTCCTGATTTATAGCTAGGCTTATGCAAACATGTAAGTAAACCACATTACAAAGCTCAGCAATGCTGTGTTGCATACTGACTGCTGTACTTCTATGCAAGTTAAGAAATATGTACCAGTAGTTTAAGACAACTTTCTGGGGACTGTTTTATTTGATACTCAGTGTATGTATATTGTATAGGAATAATTTGGCTGATAGGTAACGATTACTGTAACAGAGGAATAGCTCAGTTTCCTCTCCTTTGCTGACCTGTGGGAATTAGGTGGACTTGTAGAACTGATTTGCTGTACACTCTGGTTAATGAATAACTGGTGTAACTTTTTTAATGTGTACTATACCTGTGTTTGTGTAGTGGTTACTGATTAATAAATGCCTAGTTTTTATTTGCATTCTATTTCCTCTCTTTAAAGTGAATCATAGTTCTTTTTTGACATAGCCACTGTGATAGGAGCCATCTGATTGTGAAATGCAGAAGAAAAATCAAAATGAAGGTGTTGCTTGTTTTGCATTTTAAATTATCAGCTGATTATTCTTAAGGTGCACTTAGAAAGAAATGGTTTGCCTACAATTAAAAATATGCCACCTTATACCTCTTGAGAACTCCTTTCTTAAGGAAAGGGGGATTTGTAAGTCCTCTAAACCAAACTGACTTGGCTTGCCTTGAAGCACAGCATGCCTTTTAGGATGCTAATAATGTGTGATGGGAATATCTTCTCGCTTCAGTAAGTATCTGGGAGATAGGAGCTGGGGATAGGCTGAGGATTACTCCAATTTAAAGTTTTGTGGAATTAGGAAATGAAAAGCTAAATGGCACACATTAATCCTTGTGATGGGAGGAGCTGAGGTAAGCTTTGGGGAGAGCTGCTTGAGGCTGGCCAGATGGGTCTGGCTGAAGGGCAGGGTGCAGAGGCCAAGGTGCTGGGCACCTTAGGCATCACTGAGGAACGGATTTTGATGGCTTCATAGGTACAGAACATGAGGGCACTGCATGGCAAGTAAGTTAGCTATTAGGAAATGGTTCTTCACACTGAGGGTGGTTGGGCACTGGAACAAGTTCCCCCGGGGAAGCGGTCACAGCACCAAGCCTGACAGAATTCAAGAAGCGTTTGAACAATGCTGTCAGGCATGTGGTGTGATTCCTGGGGCTGTCCTGTGCAGGCCCAGGAGTTGGACTTCAATGGTCCTTGTTGGTCCCTTCCATCTTAGAGTATTCTATGATTCTGTGATTCTAAATGCCTGGCTGCTAGTAGCTTTTCAGGGGGATTTAGGAAGTGAAAGAGGATTGAGCTGGTAGCTGGAGAATGCCTTCGCAGAACCAGCAGTCATTATGCATTGAATCCTCCCTCCATTAATTTCTACATATTGCTTGCGGTAGGGTCAGACCCATTGTATTTTTACCATTTGCATGAAGTATATTTCTTTTAAATATTACCAGATTTTCTTCGTATTAGCTTGGAAATAAGTTTCTGTTTAATCAAGTTTTTTCAGTCATTTGAGCCATGCTGGATTTAAACCTCTTTGATTAAAATCACATAGAAACTGATGCACAGATATTTTCTTATTAACTTACCTGTCTGCTTGTAATTTAGCCTTCCTCAGGCCATGTAGGTTAGATATGTTCCCTTTCAGTTGGTCTCTTATTCCCGTCACCCATATTTTCCATATATGTGTGTATTCTATTCCTTCTGTGCACATCCTCTCATCCTCCATTGTGGAATCTTTGTTCTGTGTGTTCTTATGAAAAATGAAACTTAGCTTGCAGTATCTTAACGTGAGAGATGGTTTCCTGTGCTTGAAATATAAACAAATGCTTCCTCATATTGACCCAACACAGAGCACAAATGTATGTTCTTCTAAGTCGGGGTAATAGGGCACATGTGGAACTTTTGAACCTACCAGAAGATTTTTGCCTTCTACCTACACATTAAAATAAGATTGGCTTTATTCTCAGCTGCTAAACATGTGCAGCTCTTGTTGTGTATAAGCATCCTGGATCCTAACATTGATCCATGATCATTTAGGGGCAGCTACAGCAGCCAGGACAGGGAAGGCTATGAAATTCTAGTTCCATTACTTCATAGTATGTAATGTGTGGTGTGGACTCTTTGCAGTCACCCATCCTGAAAAGTCCCTGCTTGGGTTTTATTTGAATTTGAAGTGAAAACCAGCCCAGAGTTGAGGATCCATGCTTTTACAGGGGCAATGTATTTTCTGTCTATGGAGTGTAAGAAGAGAGGATACACAATATTGTAGCAAGAGAGCATGCCTTAGCTCTGACTAGCTTTTTCTCAAAAGATCACAGTATAGCTTGGCAACTTGACAGGTATAAGATTTTGTTTAAAAAACACTTCCTGAATTTGTGCAGGTGTTGCTTACTACCTGTATGCTTCTCTTGGAAAAATAAAAAAGCACCTATCCTTGATATTCCGATGAAGTGACTTCATACCATACCTTTTAAACCCTTGTTTTTTCTCCTCACCTCTGTACTTCCCACCATGTCACTTACTCGTGTATCCCATTAAACTGTAATCTAATTCTATTCTGTACTCTTCAATATTCAGTGTGTCATTGAGGCTAAATAAAAAATGCAGAATAACAGGGTTAGACTCTTAATGAGCATTAGAACTAATAAACTGAGCTCAATGCTGGCAAAATTTTGTTCTGCCTCACAGGGAACATTTAATATAGGTAGGAAGCAATAGTGTGACCGATACAATCATATCTGAATTGGAAAGTCATACAAGGGGTTTGGGTGGTTCACTTCTATGTAAGCATATTGTTTAAGTCATGACAGTCTTACAAAAATATTCTAAAAATTTGCTTAAAGTTTTCAAGTTTACAGTATGGGTAAGGCAAAAGCTATGACTAGGCAGAGCTTTTCTAAATTTTATCAGATATCTCAAATGTACCCTCAGATGATTCAAACTTATATTTTTCTAAAAGCTAAGGTACATGCTAGCCCTGGGACAGAGGAATTAAGCATGTGTGTGTGAGATGAGGAAGGTGGGAAGCACAGAGCCTTTTTCTCTAGGCTGCTCTTTTAATTCAAACAAATAGAAAGCACAGGATGAGCAATGTGATTTTAGAGAAGTGGGGCTTGTGATTGGTGAGAGCCTTTTCCTCAAGACCTGAACTTTGAAGAGCTGGAATTAGTGTGTCTTGACTTCGTGTAATCTAATTCAGAAGTACTTGCATCCTTGATTATGCAAATTTAAAAGTTTCTGTAAATTCATTTTAATTACTGTAGTGAAGATATGCATGGGTCTCCAGTTACATCATTGTGCTGAAATATGCTGGTCTGGTTTAAGGTGGGAGTTAGTGGATGGGATTTCAGAACCAGTCACGTCTTTACAGCTGATGGGAATGTTCTCATTAAATTCAGTGAAAATACAGCTGAAGCTGGTATTGGATGCCATAGTATATCCTGACCAAGAGCTCTCTTCAATTTGGAAAGGAGAGGTTCAGCCAAATGTCATTTTTTGAGTTATTTCGTAAAGCAAACCTGTTATAATGAAAAGCTTTCTGGGAATGTCACAAACTGTGATACCCATGTTGGGCATGGAGGGGAGAGATGAAAAGCCAGCAATACATGTCTGTCTGTAGTTAGACATTAGTCTTACCAGATTAAGAAATGCTAGAAAAAAACTTAGCAAATCAACTTATCTAGACACTTGAAGCCTGAATTGTATTAATATTAGGTTTTCCTTCTCCTTCAGCTATGGCACAATCAAAAAAATATAGTGGGAAATGAAAACTCTCTCAAAACATTTTAAATTTGACAACTATTTCTGTGCAGACATACACATTAGGTCTTTGTGGTCTGCTTGCTATTACCATTCATGTTACTGTATTACCATATGTGTTTCTCTGGTGCATGAATAAAGAGGAAGAAAGTTGTTTGGGCTAAACTTCAATATGCTAATGAAATGCTTTCTTCGTGATATATGTGGCTGCATAATAATGATGTTTATTATAGGGTGTTCAGTAGGAAACAGAAATATTAAATTATTCTAATCACTGTATCCAAAGATAAAAATATTGAATAAATAAAGGGCTTGTTAAAATATCCTGAGCCTAAGCATTGTATTATGAGGAGGCAGAAAGATGAACACAGTTGGACACTCATTCAAAATAAATGAAATTTTTTTGTCTGTATAAAAAGACTTCAGAGTTTCCTAAGAAAATATTCTTCCTTTTGGTTGTTTCTGCTTGCAAGTTCTTGAAGCCTTTGAAAAGAATTTAAATCCTAAACTCTGCTTAACTAATTTCCTCTATGCACTGTAAGAATGCATCACATCATAGTGCCTACCAAAGTAACTACCAGGCCTCGGGGGATCTATTACCATGAAACTGCTAAATTCACAGTGACTAGAGTAGTGTTGATGAGGATTGTAATTGTTTAAAAGGTCTACTTTTTTTTCCCCCCCCTTGCTGATATATTTGATGTTACACAGGTTCTTTGGAGCAACTTTTAACTTTTCTCTGAAGGGGCTTACACAAATGGCCGACAAATGACTAAACCCTCATTGCATGTGAATCCCATATCTTGTGAATTGAGATAAGAGGGAAGAATGGGAATAAGACCAAAAGGAGCTTATCAGAGGCAAATCCCTATTAATGCTAATAGCCACGTGCAAATCATGGTTCTTGCTTCCCCCTCCTTAATTCTCAAGATGCCTTGGAGCAGCCAGCTACTTTGCATGGTACTGTTACAGTTTCCTCTGCTCACCTGTAAACAGCTGATTCTACACAACCACCTCACTGTCAACCAACATCTCCAGCACAACCCTCTTGTGTGAGATATCTGAGTGCTAGAAGAGCACCAGCCAAATTATTCAAGATTCTCATGCTGTGTTCTGAATGCAAAAGAGCTGCCAAGGTCTTCCTTTGAAGCATATACTACAGGCTTCTTTGTATCCTTTTAATAAGCCTAAAATGCTTTGTGCCCAAGGACTTCCTAGCTGTAAAAGGAAGTCTCATGCTGCATTTGCATATATGTGCATTATTTTGACTAACTTATGATTTTGGGCACAGCATTTCTCTCCTTTCCCTTCATGAATATATTCAGAATTTGGGGTATCTATTACATGTAAAGATCTATTTTTATCTCTAGACAGCATCTTACTGAGAACATAACAGGTTCAAACAATCTCCTCCTCTTTCAAGTGTAGATCAGCATTCCTATTATAATCTCAGATATGAAGTTTTGATGGTTTTAAGGGATTAGTAAGGGATATGGAGATTTTCCCCTGCAGCAGGTTAGTTCACTTAGGGTGCTTTTCCTCTAGCAAATAAACATGCTGTTTGGTGAGTCCCATCAAGTTTATGTTCCACCAGAGGTTCTATTACAAAAAACAGCCTAAGTTTACACTTCCTTTGGCAGAACCTCTGGGAAGACTAAGGATCAAGTTAGTGAGGGTACTTGAATGCCCTGCTTTTTTGAGTTGTTTCACAGAGTACTTAAGACAGACACCAAAACTTACTATTACACAGTATAAAGATGATGTTAGGACCAGCACTGAAGTCCAGCATTGTTCACAGGCTGCTGTTCTGGTAGAATAAAATTCATTTAAACCAGCATTTTAATATGAAATATGTAAGAATAACAACCATCTTTTAGGCAGTAAAGTTTTAGTGTCTAAAAAAAGAGAAGCTTTGTCTCAGAGGTTGGATAATAACAGGAGTTCAAGACCCAGTAAGATGTGCTTTGAATTGTGCTGCTGCTGCCATGTTTGAATGTAGAGTTGTGCACTTTTCCAGGTGATGGAGTTCTACTGCCAGTCCTGTGAGACAGCTATGTGCCGGGAGTGCACAGAGGGAGAACACGCAGAGCATCCCACAGTACCGCTCAAGGATGTGGTAGAGCAACACAAGGCTTCCCTCCAAGTCCAGTTGGATGCTGTCAACAAAAGGTGGGGAGACTCCACTGATTATTTTCCATTTTCAGTTCTATCTCTGGCTTCCTGTGTTAACTTGGGTAGATGTTTTAGTGTGCTAGTGCCATAGTGAGGCTAGCATAAAAAAAATCCATTGAGTGTGATGTTAGAGAAAAGAGCAAAAGATTCCTATGTGTCTTTTGCAAAACAGAGGCCATTAGAAATGCAAGTGTCCTCCAAAGAAGGGGCATAAAATGTTAAGGAGAAAACTACGATCCAGTTATGAATTTAATGATTGCTAAATAAATAATACTGGTTGCTAAAAAGACTAGTACAAACACTATGGTGCCAAAAAGGCTAAAAAAAACATGAAAAGGTGAGGTAGATCTAGTTATATCTTCTGGAGTAGATATCATGTAGCATAAAGGTTGGAGGATCCAAGGTTTCATTGTTGGTAGTGCCTAAAGTCTAATAGATTTGCATAAGGGAGGGATTATTTTATGAGACCACACCCACTATGTGGTTATAAAAGAAATGAACTTACTTCTGGGAAATGACTGAGTTTAAAGACAGCCTGCTGATTAGAGAGTTTCATTAAAAGATACCAGGGCAAGGGCCAATGTTTAATGACTTTTGAAACAGCAATCTTTGTAATGTAATTCCTCCCTCAGGCTTCCAGAGATCGACTCAGCACTTCATTTTATATCTGAAATCATACACCAGTTAACCAACCAAAAGGCTAGCATTGTAGATGACATTCATTCCACTTTTGATGAACTCCAGAAGACTTTAAATGTGCGAAAGAGCGTGCTGCTCATGGAACTGGAAGTGAATTATGGCCTTAAACACAAAGTAAGATGCATGTTTTGTTTCAGTGAAAAGCTGTTAATTTAATCATCCAGTTTTTACAAACGATGCAGGATGCCACTTTGACAAATTGTGTCTGAGATCCAGAGAATAACTTTTTTGGGAAATCAAGTGCTGCAGAACCTCGCTTGTTGGTGCTCAGCCTTATAAGTGGAATACAGACTCTGCCTGGGCAGATAGCCCTTTGTGAATGGTGTGTGAGGAGGATCTAAAATGGCCAACACACTAAGCAGGCCTCTACTTAAAGCCAACATGCTGATGTGCAAATGACAGTAAGGGAACACCAAAGGAAAGTCTGAATTCTTGGGCTACAATCGTATGAACCCCTCCATGAAGATACAGGCCAAACAATTTGTCCTGAATAACTGAGTAGGGCTTCCTGTTATGCTTCAAAGCACTGCTTTCCTTTCCAGTACTTGGTAACATATTGCATGTTAGATGTCATCAGTTGGAACACATTAAGATTGGAGGGACATCTCACTTTCTCAGGGGAATGCTGAGAGCAATAGATTACAGAGCTATATTCATACTTTTACTTCCTATCTGGATGATTGAATTTTGGGGTTTACCACCTGTATTGTAGACTAAGCTGCAGAGGAGGAAAACAGAAACCTGTACATTTTTACAAAAAGAAACCTGTAGCCTGGTAGGTAGGGTTTTTGTTGAGGATTATTAAGTCTGAATCAGGAAAATGAAATTATTTAGTCCTTGTCTTCCTGGGCATCAGTTGTCTGTTTTATATAAAAGAAAAATTTCTTCCCTCAAAGTAGTCTTGAAAAGAAAATAACATCAACAACTGGAGTTTCAAGAGTGCCTGATAGTATTGGCATCTTTGGTCATTCTCTGCCATTGCTGAGCAGCTTGACCATCTCCAGATGTCTGAAGTGGAGGAATGTTGCATTCCTGGATCTGGAATAGGCTTGATCATTAGGAAGGTCTTGAACTGCTAAACCTGTGAAAATGGAGGAATTCTAACATGCGTACAAGATGTGTACTTTCAGAAACAGAGGGAGCCCAAGACCACTGGGGCACAGAAGTTAGTCATCTCCAGAGCTAAGCAGCAACTGAGAAGTTTTAGCATCAATAATTTGGACTCAGATCCCAGGTTCATCTAAATGTATTCAAGATATCACACAAACGTACTTTCTTAGCAAACAAATACACATTGGATGTGTACAAAGTTTACACTAGATAGAATATGATGTTAAATTATCTTATTGTTGCTGAAAGGGATTTAAAATAGTTTAGTAACTATTTTGAACATTAGAGAATCTAATTTTTGCAAAGTTGCACATAAGCAGTAAAAGAGGCATCTCCCCTCTTTATATTTAAAAAAAGCAGTTGAAATTGGATTTTACTTTTGAAGGAATAGTAGTCCCGCAAAATAATTCAAACCCAAATCTTCAATCATTTTGATCATACTTTTCAAAAATGAAAAATGAAAGATTGGCACTTTACTAAAAGAAAGTTGGCGGTTCAGTTTCCAATGGACTGAAAGAGGCCTCGTGTAAAATACTCAAAGTACATTTTAAATAGTATTTATGTTAAGATTTAATATTTTCAATCTTTGTAATGAAAGAAAACTATCTTGAGAAAATATTGGTTTTAAAACATAGCTGCAAGTTGTCTTTCTCATAAGTTTGTGATTTCTTATCCCAAGCATATGGGGTTTTGTCATATTGGGAAATTATTAACTATGCACTCTCTTTAACTACTTATGTCCTTGAATAAAGACAAAGCAGATTACAAATGCCTTGTATTGAATCCTGAGAGGTTTATGGATGCCTAGAAAAACAGATAACTTGAAATTTCAGTGTAGTCTTGACATTTGTTCATTCTGTTTTGATTGCAAAACATTTTGTGTTGTTATCACTTTTCCATATCAATAACACATGATCTTGGATTTTCTCCAGTGGATGAAAAGCTGAAAGCTTTGTAAAACTTAGGAAAAAGTGCCCTTATCATGCAGTATGATTACATAGTGTGTCTCAGCAAGGGAAAAGTGTTTCATAACAATAAATACACCCAGTCTCTAAGTTTACTTTAAAATCAATTGAAATATTTCAAAAATATTTCCTTTACATTCATGGTCAAAAAAAACTCCTCTCTAATCCACAATAATGTCTGTGCCATAGTTCTCTGTAGGAAAAACATACCATGTGTGTGACTGGGTACTTTAGAGTATTTTATCAGTGGAGAGTGTGGGGGGCAGCTGGAATGTTTTCTTGACTGTCAGGAATTTTTCTGCTAGGTTGTTATAATTCAGGGATCCTTTTTCCAAATCATTGCAAGAATGGTTTAAAAAAAAAAAAGGTTAGCCTTGTTCCCAGCCCACACCTAACAATACTGTCAATACTGTTTTAAGGATTTTAGACCGAGGGCCAAAATTAACCCTATAAAAGAAACTCCTTCATAGTCTTAAATATAGAGTAACTATTTGCTGACCACCAAAATTTCAGGCTATTCAATCCAGCTCTTTCCAATATCCACAACCCATTCTGTATGTTTTACTTTCCAGCCTGCTGGAACTAGGGAACCAACTTCCCTGCTTCTACTGGGGAGAATTTTCCTTTCTTCACTTATTTAGTCCACGAGTCACACTTTTCCTCAGGATGGATGTACATACAGGCCTTCTTGTCCATCTCCATAGAAGAGTAACTCACAGTTTCCTTCAGCTCTGAAGAAATGGTTTCAAGAAGTTTCTTTCAGCCTGTCTTATTAATGGGCCTGATGAATCCAAAATATCTCTGCCTTTGTGCACACAGCTCAATTGTCTATAACTATCTCATTAACTGTGACTGCTGAAAGTTAGATGGAGCAGGTTCAAGCTTTTAGATTTGTTGTTGGGGTTTTTTTCTTAAAAAAAAAGAAGAGACAAGACAGGTGGGACAATAATTCAGTCTAGTGTGGCAGTGGATCTGTGAAGCCCTGAAGACCCAAACCAGGGTACATTTTTTGTATTGCAGCATTATATTCTAAATATGTGTTGGGGATTACTGGGTACTTTTTCTAAGAAGTTCAAATTAAACTCTAAATTAATGCACTATAAATTTGGTTCTACAAAGGCCTTCAGATATAAAGTATGCTACATTTTCATAGGACAGTCCTTGTAACATGATGCTAATCTGGTGTTTGGTAATGCACACAGGTCCTCCAGACACAGCTGGATACCTTACTTGAAGGGCAAGAAAGCATTAAAAGTTGCAGCAACTTCACAGCCCAAGCCCTCAACCATGGCACTGAAACCGAAGTGCTGCTGGTGAAGAAGCAAATGAGTGACAAGCTGAATGAACTGGCTGAGCGGGACTTCCCACTCCAGCCCCGTGAAAATGATCAGTTGGACTTCATAGTGGAAACAGAAGGCCTGAAGAAGTCCATTCACAATCTGGGTACTATTTTAACCACCAATGCTGTTGCCTCTGAAACAGTGGCCACAGGCGAGGGACTGAGGCAGACGGTGATTGGACAGCCCATGTCCGTCACCATCACAACCAAGGACAAAGATGGGGAACTCTGTAAATCCGGGAATGCTTACCTCACTGCTGAACTGAGCACGCCTGATGGGAGTGTAGCAGATGGAGAAATACTTGACAACAAAAATGGCACTTACGAATTTTTGTATACTGTTCAGAAAGAAGGGGACTTCACTTTGTCTCTGAGACTTTATGATCAACATATCAAGGGCAGCCCGTTCAAACTTAAAGTGGTCAGATCAGCAGATGTGTCCCCTACCACTGAAGGGGTTAAGAGGCGTGTTAAATCTCCTGGCAGTGGCCATGTGAAGCAGAAAGCTGTGAAAAGACCTGCAAGCATGTACAGCACTGGCAAAAGAAAAGAGAATCCCATTGAAGATGATTTGATCTTCAGAGTAGGTAGGTGATTTTGCTGCCTGTGACGTACTTAAAAGTAGTTTAGGGAAACTGGATGAAAAAGTTAAATTATTGTAAAGTTAAAGGTGTAAGTAGAGCAACCTGATGATATCTTTAGACCTCTTGACTTTTGTAAATTTTGAAAGCCCACACTTCTGGAATTATGTTTGCAGCAAATATTTAATTGGGATTTGGATTTAGCAATGCATACATTTGATTTGGGATATTTTAAAAACTGGTAATATTCTTATTACAAAGCTTTTGGTATGGATTAAAGTAATTTCAGCTTGTAATTTCTGCTTCTGTATCCCTTGCTTCTAGTGAGCAGTTTCTGGCTAAATAGCGATATGGTTCTGGTTTGGCTTTTGTTGGTAGTGGTGTTTTTTGTTAGATTTATTTTTTAGCTATTTTCTCCAATATGCTACAAACTCTAGAAGTCTTCAACATTTTCCAAAAAGTGCAGTGCCCTTTATTTTCTCTTGGGATGCAGTCATGACCATGTGCTTTATTTTTGAGTTGTACCTCCTCCCTTTCTTCACCAGTTGAAAAAGGAAGATGAAATAATTAGAACAAGAGCTATGCATGTTTCAGAGTTTTTCCTGATTAAACCTCTCAGAGTGCCGACATTTGGGATATATGGATTGCTATTTTTTAGAAAATCTGAGCTGAGAGTAATATTTCATCCTATTACACGTTCAGCTTTCAGCCACTCATTTCACACAATGACGCTACATAGATAGAGATGTTCCTCTGGGCTTCTGTGGGCTTATGTATGCATCATCTGAAAGGTCTCAAGCCATTGCAGCTGTAATTCTCTAGTGTTTTATACTCTTCCACAATATGCAAAATTATTGAGACAGGTAAGACTTCTGACATTTTCACAAGGATTTCCTTCATGGATTTAAGAGTTCGTTTGGTTCAGCTCACTTTGAAAAGGTTTGGTTCATTTGTTGATGAGGTAATGTAAAGTTTATCACTCTTTTCCAACACAACTATTTCTATTTTGAACCCATTGTTGAATTCCTCTGATGGTCTTGGCCAAGTCTGGATCTGTATTTTAAACTAGGCAAGATAAATCTTATATTGGGGCTGCCAGAAGCTCATACAGCTGTGTTGGAGAACCACCCTGCAATATTTCTCTGGTCATCCAAGTATATGGAGTATGCTATGGTATGTGCACTGATATATGGGCTTTTATGCACAAGTAAATTGATCAGCTCCTAGTAGGAGATTGTTGTCCTGCTAGTATTAGCAAGAGATAGCATTAACACAGCATTAGTACATTTCCTTCATGGGGAAGTGTGCATTGTATCTTCTGCCAATTCTGTGCTATTCATGGCTTTTAAAGTGGCATGTGGTTCTCTTCAGACATTTTAAGGTCATGTTATTGACTTCACATTCACAGATTTGTGTAACTCATTATTTACGACAACAGAGCATTTCTTGCATCCTCTTTTTCTGTCTCAATAATTTATATCCTCAACCTACTTTTTTTAAACAGATGCGATCTCTAAGGGTGTGTCCATGCAATATCTGTGCAGCATATCCTTATTCTATACAAATGAAAACAAGCATGTTCTTATGATATCTAGAAAATAATTGTTGCTCAGTGGTTTTTTGCTACCTCTACAAGTGGTAGGAAGCACTAAGTGAAAGGGAAGTCTCTTCTTCATTACCCTGCTTTTGTGCCTTAGACCCATGCTGAGCAGAGGTGAGGGATGTTCACAGTGTCAGCCACTTCCACCTTCCCTGGTAAATCTCTCCCATGTCCTCCAAAGGAGGGTTAAGAGACATGGTTGGCATCAGCTGCTCTGTCCAGGATTCCATTTTGTGTTCTAGCTCTGCTGTGCTGTGTACTTTGGTACTTTTTCTCTTCTGGCACTTTTCATGACTGAGTTCTTTGACACTGTTTAGCAGTAGTGGTGCTATTTCCCACTTTAACTGCTTTTTTCCCTTCATGCATTTATAGTTGGGATTAGCATCAGATACAGCCAGATGGAGAGTTGGCCCTTTGCTAGAAAGTACCATTTTCCTTTTCCTCAGACTGTGTTTACTTGTCTGTTCAGTCATGTAACTGAGCATCTAAGTTTAGCTGGTACATTTAATGTATAAAAAAAAGAAGTGCCTTTAACAGTACCTTCTGTCAGCCTCCTTACTAGGCGTGAACATCATCTGGTCTGTTATCAATGCTAAAGGCAAATAAGAGCCTTACTGTGAATCTACTCCACATAAAAACTCAAAAACACGGCCTGTGTAATAATAGCTTTAGTGCAGTTTAGAAAGTAGGCTTAGGGGGAGCAAAGGGATTCTTGATCAGGTGTTTTGCAGAATTACAAAAGGGGGAAGGTTGGAAGGGACCACAGTGGGTCATCTGGTCCAACCTCCCTGATGAAGCAGGGTAATGCTAGAGCACATGGCACAGGATTGTGTCCAGATGGCTCTTGAATATCTCTAGTGAGGGAGACTGCATAACCTCTCTGGGCAACCTGTTGCAGTGCTTGGTCACCTGCACAGTAAAGAAGTTCTTCCTCATGTTCAGGTGCATAAGGCATTCCTGTGCATCAGTTTCTGCCCTTTGCCTCTTGTCCTGTTGCTTGGCACCACCAAGAAGAGCCTGGCTCCATCCTCTTGACACCCTTCCTTCAGATACTGATAGACATTGATGAGGTCCTCTCTCAGTTGTCTCTTCTTGAGGTTGAACAGGACCAACTCTTTAAGCCTTTCCTCATAAGAAGGATGGTCTAGTCCCTTAATCATCTTGCAGCCCTCTACTGGACCTGCTCCAGGAGCTCCATGTTTCTCTTGTACTGAGGAGTACTGGACATGGCACTGCAGATGTGGCCTCACCGGTGCTCAGTAGACTGGCAAGATCACCTCACAGTGGTGACAGTGCTCTTTCTAATGCAGTCCAGCATACCATTGGCCTTCTTGGCCATAAGAGTACACTGCTACCTCATGGACAGCCTGTTGTTCACCAGGATTCCCAGGTCCTTCTCTGCAGAGCTGCTTTCCATCAGGTCAGCCCCCAACCTGTACTGGTGCCTGGGGTTATTCCTCCCCAGGTGCAGGACCCTGCATTTGCCTTTGTTGAATTTCAGATGGTTCCTCTCTCCCCATCTCTCAAGCCTGTCGAGGTCCTTCTGGAAGGCTGCACAGCACTTTGGGATATCAGCCACTCCTACTAGCTTTGTTTCATCAGCAAACTTGCTGAGGAAGCCTCTACTGCTTCATCCAAGTCAACTGATGAATAAGTTAATACTGGAGGACACTGCTAGATATAATCCTCCAACTAGACTCTGTGCCACTGATCATGACACATTTCTTTAATTGTCTCTGAAGGCTTCTGCCTGAAACTCCATATTGGATTGTTCTTTTTGAAAGGAACAGGGCTGGCTCTAAGTATATACTTGTTGCATTTTTACAAGGATACATAAGGGGACAGATAGGGATACGCATCTCCTTGAAAAAAATATGGATTTTTCCAACTGCAGTTAGCCCCCTAGGGTGGATGGTTCAGAGGAACCTTCTCCCTGTAGCAAGCAGCATCTGCTTCCTCCTCTTTCCCCATCCCTTCTCTACCTTTCCGGCAAGGTCCTGTCCTGGCCAAATTACAGCCTGGCTAAGGGCATTGGAGAAGAAAGGGATGTGTATGTGGAGTCATTCCATGTAGTACAGATGTGCAGAGGCCCCTCTGACACACTTTAATCAGTTTTTCTTCATTCTGTGTTTCAGAACTCTGGAACAAAACCATTAATAATTAGTATGAAATAGCAAGATATTTTCTATACAGAATTTATATTTCGGTAGAAATAGAAATGCCTGGTAAAGGGAAAATAGGATTTCCTTTTCCAGTTTATTAGCTCAAATCCCTCTGATGCTTGTCATGAACTCTTTATAAGCTTGTGGTGGCCACTGTGAAGTTTGACCAGGCCTACGTTGCATTACATTGCAGTGATTACCTGTACTGGACGGGGGGTAACAACTCTGACATCAGTTGCTGGCAAAATCCCCAGCATGAGTCTGATGTCCTGACAACAGAGACCTGGCCTGGATTCTACTCTTATTATTCAAGGTTTGGCTGCTGTACCAGCAAAGAACTGTTTCTGAGGTGCTCCTACCCCTGGGTTTGTGGATACCTAATCTGTGGTGACAGGGGCTCTGCTGCACAGGCAAGTCTTGGAAGTGGCCTTGGCCAAGCTTTTAGGGACAGGTGCTGTGTAAAGCAAATTAATACAAATCAGACCATCTTCACTACCAACAGTGTGTGGGCATATCTGCCAGAGTTCCTACTGAATTATTCATTCCTCTTTAAAGGTTACAAACACTGTGTGCCTTCAACCAACAGACTGATTGATTTTAAAACTTGCAGTTATGTGGGAACTTGGATTAGAAACACTGACATTTGTTTTACAGCAAGCACATAGCCTTAACAATTCAGTGCAGTTTTACGACAGAGCCTTTTGGTTTTCAGCTGTATCTATTATGAGATGGAGCATCACATCCTTGTAATATGTAAGATTTGATTAAATATCTTTTGGCACTCTGAGGAAAAAATAAAGGAGGCTAGGAAACAACAAAACAACTCCTTGACACCTGTCATGCAGTATGTGTGTAGGTCTTTCCATGCTGTTTAGTTTTATCCTTTTTTTCAGTACCACATAGGGAAGAGTCCAAGAAGTATTTGAAGTGTTGTAGGCAGGAAAGAAATGGTATGTACACAACAGGTTATGGCCACTCACAACCTTTAAAGTCTTCCCAATAATCTGTAATATTTCTGCAGTTCTATTTTGTCTCTCTGAATCTACTCTCTTCCTGCTGGAGGCAGTGACGTGTTTTTTCTTTGTGTTTTAGGAACCTGGGGAATATAGGTAAGCAAGCAAGGAGGTTATTATTCATATTAGTAAAACTTAGAAAGCAAAAACCATTCCTTCTCTTACTGTACACATCAAAAATATACACTGTACAACAAGTTTGTTCAGATTCCCAGCACTCACAGAGCAGAATCTTATTGCAGTTACATGATGTAATTTTTAACATCTCCTGTGATGCTAATGGGCTTTTAGATTATTTTTTCCCTTCTTTCTGGTGACATTCAATATGGTCTCTAGTGTGCAAGAATAAAAGATTGAAAATATGAAACTTTTTATGTGTGCTAGGTTGTCTTGAGCAAAAAAATGCATACTTACTTTGTTGAAAGCTAAATTAATTGGTTTGTGTAGGCTATGCTCAGTAATACCAGAAGGAGTTAGATAGGACTAAGACAAATCTGGTTATTATCTGTATACAAAAATGGTATAAAAGGAGCTATTCCACAGGCCACGGGCCTGCTTCCTAATAACTCTGTTTAGCCTTCCCCCTTTGAAAACTCTGCTGTCCTCTCCCAATCCCCAATAGCTTGCCACAGCAGTTGCAGTAAAATATCTGTCTTTTCCTCCTTTGTGCCCTCCAGTAGCTCAGAACAGGAGGGAGATAAGGCTGGGCAATGACTGGCATGAAAGATGCACACTTTCATCTCCTAACAAGGCTGCTTGGAAAACACTGGAATGAGGATTCCACCGGTTCCAGCCCTGTGCCATTGAAATGTTAGTGCCCCCCTAGGCTAAGGAGAGATAGCTGACTGCCCATAACAGAGAGAAGACAAAGCATGGAGTGCCTTGATATAGAGGTAGTATCTTGCAGTAGAAGATTTTCTGAAGACTCTCTCTCAAGCAGTTATGTTCATAAGGAAGAAAGTTCTGCTTCCAGAGGGGAGCTATCATCCTTTGGTATTGCAGAGTCAGTTGCAGGAGCCTGCTTTTCCAGAGGCTGACATACTTTACTACAAGCCTTCCTCTCATCATCTGAAGTGCCTGTGCTTGGCTTCAGATCTTTGCTGTCATAGTGAATTATTCAAAACAGAAAGTTCAAAGTTATCTGTTTTCCTCTTGAACATACGTTGGGAAATAAGCTGTGTTTCACTAACCTCAGCTTTCTTATGCAGAGAAATTTGTGCCACTGCAGAGAGGACTGTATAAAGACCTGTGTGCAAATTAGGACCTGTGTGATAGGTTTAATAGCTGCAAAGTGCTAAGTACAAGGACATTTCATGAAGCTGAATTTCATCTACACACTATGCTAGTAAATTGCTAAATTTCTTAAGCTTACTATGAAATGTGACTGTGGCATTCCTGGGTAATTTCTTCAGTTTTTCCTTTGATGTATATTAACAAGGTCCCACTGAAGAACACTCAGTAACTCTTTATATAGGTCTCTCTTATCTTTAAAAATGAAATTCCTTGACTTTCAAGAACATTTTTCTAAGGCTAAGGACCATACATTCCATAAAGTTTGTGCTAGTTGGTTCCAGATGCTCTAGCTTATGCATCCTCTTTTTTAACAAATGTTTTCCCTTTACTCTCAGTAGTAAAAGGAATGTTTCTCCCTTTTCTTCCATTCTCTTTGGCTAAAAGGCAAAAAGGAAACTTATCATTAGCATATGGTGGAAAAAAATTCCTGCATGTATCCCTTGGGCACTGCTTATTAAAAGAATACACAGAAATGGCTCAAGAATGGGTAATATAATTGGTATGTAACTCACTATTCCCTGAATACGTAGTTTCTCCTTGCAGTGCAAAAATTGAGAAGCATTTGCCTTGTTTAGAGGATGGAGCAGATGGAGTTGAAGAAAATAAGTCTTGAAACAAAGGGACATTCCTGCAGCAGCAAGTACAGAGAAATTAAATGTTACTTGTTAGCCAGTGACAGGAAATATGAATCCCACAGCCATCACCACAGAAGAAAGAAGACTTGTTATGAGCATACACATCCCTAATGAAAGCCAAACACAAATTAGACCTAATATATATGTCTTATATTAGACATCACAGTCAGAACAGTTTTAATCATTGAGCTCCAGGATATTTTGGACTGACTAAAATAAAATACAGGCTTTTCAGTTAATACACAACCAGTGAATGCTTGTAAAAATATTTTACCAGGAAAATCAGCACTGCATCCAAGTCTTGGAAAGAACAGCTTATAGAGTTGGTTGTTGGTTTGTGGTTTTTTGTTTGTTTCAAAATTCATTCATTCGTTATGAATAACCTTAGAGTCTAAGATCATAACTGCAGTCTTTTCTAAAGACCCCTGAGCCTCTTTTACAAACAAATCAAGAATTTGGCTATCCTGTGTTCCAGGTGTATTTTGAACCAGCCATTTTGAGGCTGATCTTTTAAAGATACCTGTTTGCTCTGTGATGCTCCTTAGAACATCTCAAAACAGACATCTAAGTAATAAGCCACCTAAACTTACTGAACTTTCATGAAAAGTTGACATTTTACAACTCCTTATCACCTTAAGCCATTGGGGAAACAACATATAGTTCTATGTAAATCACTATTGCATTTGTCCTGGGTTAAAATGAGACACTGCTTTATGAAACAATCTAAGGTCTTTGCAGAAGCACTCAGTCTTCAGGTGATGGTCTTCATTGGCCCACATGTCCCAGTCATTGAAAGCTAATTCTTCATCTGAGTTTCCCTGCTAAGGGAATTTTTAAAGCCTATGACTGAAAACTGTTATGTTTATGAGTAAATAGGAAACTTCCCTCTCTTGCAGTGGCCCCATCCAAAGTGATATGTTTTAGAGACTTAGCTGATTGTACTAAAACTGTGTAATCTGTGCAAGTTCTTATCTTAGCCTCTGTCCATATTTTCCCACAGTAGTACCCCTTTAATTTCCTTCTCAGTTGAATAAAAATCCACAGTTTAAAAAAAGTCCATCACTTAGGAAAAAAACTTTTACTACTTCCCTCATGCAAGAGGCAATTTGTGAACACTGATTTATGAAAGCCAAAGAGGTAATTATGTTGATGGCATACACGCTGAAGAATATGAATAATCCCTTCTTGTAGGTAGAACTGTGGATCTGTTACTGAGATGGTTCTTTGAAGTTGTAGCAGTGATAAGAACTCTTCAAAATAGAAATCTTTAGATCAGGAATGTAATAATTGCATGTGTTGACGTTTAGGTCCTAACTGATTAGTCCTGTCTAACCTGATTTCTTATGTGCTTTGTGTTCAATTTTAGGCACCAAAGGAAGAAACAAAGGGGAATTTACAAATCTTCAAGGTGTAGCTGCATCTACAAATGGAAAAATATTAATAGCAGATAGTAACAACCAGTGTGTGCAGGTATGAGGATATGCCACTTTCAGTGTTTTTCTCCCTGCCCCCACACCTCTGCCTTTTTTGTAGTCCCAGAAAGACACATTTTCTACAATTCAAGCAGATATAGAAAATACAAGGGAAGCTCAATTTGTTTATCATCCATTATCATTCTATCTTCTTGACCTGCAGCTATCTCTTTCAGATGTATACTATATCTAGTATGTATATCAGAGTTTATTTCCTCTCCTTATGATGTTTGGCAATGAATGAAAATAAAGTCATGCAATAATCTGGAAAAACGCTTTTTTGTAAATATAATTTTACATTGTAAATTTTTTCCCCCGTGCTTTCAAACATAAATCTAGGGTAAGGTGCCACAAATATAATTTCTTAAGGAAATACAAATAGAAGAATAAACATATAGATGTAATTTTCAAATGGCTTTTAGTGTACTTAATTGACTTTTCTGTCTGATATCATGATGAACTCTTTTCTGTGGTAGTGCTTCTAACATCCATAATTTCTTGGCTTCTGTAACCTGTGTGAAAATCAAGCTGTTTTTTCTTTTTTTGCTTGCCATGCATCTTTTTTACCATTAACAATTTGTCATCACTCTTCAGGCTGCCCATGTGGTAGCAATGAACACGGCACCAGCGTGTGGCTTGTTCTTCAGTATGTGAGAACCAGCAAGTCACATGCTGTAAGAACTCATTTCCAGGCCTTTTCAAAGAGACAAATATTCATCAGCACCCTCACGCTTCATAATTTGCAGCCACTTCAGAGGAATTTCAGTGTCTAGTTACCTGGCTTGGGGGCACAACCAGTGAACTTATTCCTATGTTTTCTACAGACTTAGTGTTTGACTGTGGCTGAGTCACTCAGTGCCTCAGTTTCCTCATTTGTAATATGGGAGTAATACCATTTCCTACCAGCTGAGAGAAACATTGTGAAGCTTAATTCACTAAACCTGTTTGGAAAGTACTTTGAGGTCACTGAAGAAACAGTGCAATGTAACTGCAGAGAATTTCTGTATTTTGAAATTAGGGTTCAAGTGCAAGCTTCTTCTTAAATTAGACATATCACTTTCAAATATAGACTATGTAAAAGTGCTTCAAGTTACCAGATCTCTTCCTGACTATAGTCATTAGTTCATTAGTGACTTCTAAAATCTAAGCTCCGAGAAATAGATGATGGTAATATGGAGACTTAATTTTAAAACTTATGTTTTCTATTACAGATATTTTCCAATGATGGTCAGTTCAAAAGCCGTTTTGGCATACGAGGAAGGTCTCCTGGCCAGCTGCAGCGGCCAACAGGAGTGGCTGTGCATCCCAGTGGTGACATCATTATTGCAGACTATGATAACAAATGGGTTAGCATATTCTCATCAGATGGAAAATTTAAGGTACGAGTTACCATGTGAACTCTCCTGAGCTTTCTCTGTCTTCCAAAGGAATGCAAAGTAACATTGTTTTTCAAGAGACTGCATGTAACTTAGTCTAAATTCCATTGCTGTGATGTGGAAACCCATGACACAGCCATGTTGTATAATTAATAGGAGGAGATCACAGTTGTGATGCTAATCTTATACCAAGTAGAGACAATATGTTCCACTCTACAGGTCTGCATACTAGGTGCTTGGATTCCTTTCTATAACTTATGGTCGAGGATAGCTAGTGCCATCAAGTCTAGTTGGACTAGCTCAACAACCTTCATGTCATTAGTACTCTGTACAGAAAGGTGTGTGCAGATATGTGTGTACGCAGACAAACACAAAATCTTATGAGGAGTATGTGAAGCTCTGCACTGACATATGGAGGAGAAAAAGAAGGTAGCAGATTGATGATGCATTCCTCCACTCCATGTGTATCAGCTAATAAAGTGTCTAATTCATGTAGGATTCTGTTGGTAATCAAAGCAAGGAAGGGCAGTTCAGGATGTTGTTCCAGTTCTACAGCACAGACAGGAGTGTTTAGGTTGTGTGATTGTGCGAGGACTGGAAAAACTGAAATACCGTAATAATGTCTTAGGTTTCAGAAATCAGAAATTCTGAGGAAAGCACACCTCTTATTTTCATAGCACCTCTGATCCCTTTAATGGGAGTAAATTAAGATGGCAGCTAGTGCGCTGTATTTATGGTTGTCAGCCTGCAGTATTTATTTTTCTTGGTTCAGGTGTAATTCCAGAGACAAGTAAATGTTGCCTGTATTTGATGCTGTTCTCTGAATGCATGTTACCAAGTCTGGTGGTGATGCTAGAAAGAGCCACCTATAGCAGCAGTCAGCAGTACTCATTGCTCATTGGGATCATGGATCTGCAGGGAAATTTCTACCGTTAAGTTCTTAGTTCTAGAGTCCTACTTTAGAGAGAAATGGCCTATTTGGCTAATTTTCTGGCAGTCTAATGAGCAAAAACTTGGGTCCTGAGCTGCTCACGTGTGCACCAAGAAATGGCCTGCCTTTGAAAAGTCTTTGCAACGTGACAAATGCTATAGCAAATAGGAGATAGTGCTTGTATAGTCCTCAGTGACCTCCATCTGAGAAACTGATGTCTGTGCTTTTAAAAGTATCCAGATCATGTACAGACTTGAAACAAAACTAAAACAATACTAATATGCAATGCAAGTGTTAAAAAAGTACAAATCACTTACATTTGCAGAGAGTATGTGATTTTCCTTGTCAACTAATTTTAAAAATGTGCAGCTACACAGGAAAATCTTGGGTTTGGTTGAAGTCCTTGAATGAAATGGAAACACCAAAACAAACCCAAAGAAAGATGTAATTTAGTTAAGAATCCAAATACGCTGAATATCCTAAGTGTGTTTTAAATAATTATTAACATCTTTAATGTGAAACTGGCTTGATCTGAACACAGAGCATGGAGGGCTTGTTTTCCTTCCTTCTCAAGACATGCTGTAAATCCAGCATTTTGGATGGTGCCAGCTCTGGAGGAAAAAGCTCTGGAGAAGTCAGGACCCTATGTGCAATATACTACCAGCAGGGACAGAGGTATTGAATAAAAAATTAATTAGGAATGTTGTTCCTCTGATGTGAAGCCTAGCTTTATTTTAGTCAATATATTTGTTGGATTGCAAAAGCTATGCAATATTGGCAATATTTTTTGTGATTTATACAAGTTAATGCATTGGACTTCATAGTTCTTGGAATTGGACTGATTAAATGAGACATGAAACATCAGTGTTATAAAACACTATTTTTAGATTGAATGCAATAAGCCATATTTATGAGAGAAAAAAATAAATGTTTGCAGAAGTATTTTCTATATGGAGGATAGGCATAATCATATCTATGCAGGAGCTGGGTGCAGGGCAGATGGCAGAGCACATGCATGGGGAGAGCAGGAGCAGGGCAAGGGGAGCACCGGGATGGAGACAAGGATGGGCACCGGGACCAGGTCCACACTCTGGGGAGCTGTTCTGGGAGAAGTGGATCCTGTATTGGTGCAGCACTGGTTGAGGGGGATGCTGTACTGCATGCTGTGTAATCAGTGAGCTGTGCTGGGGGACAGGGGTGGGGGGAGCACAGGGCCTGGGGGAGCCCTGGGGGGACACACACAGGGTTGGGAGGTTGTGCCCACCAAGGATAAGGCTGTAAGATGGTGCATGGAAGGGATGGGGCTTGGAAGGGATGGGGCTTGTACTGGGCATGATGGTGCAGGGCCAGGAATTGGACTCAATGGTCCTTGTGGGTCCCTTCAAACTCAGGATATTCTATGATGGGGTTATATAAAATATATTTGAAACACAGGACATAGGTATAACAGATCTAACCTGTGGGAACTGGGCAAAGCCTCGTAATTTCTTGTGTGTTGGCAATGGTATTTCTTACAGAGGCTTTGTCAGATTAAATTGGGCAGCACTTGCTAAGATAACAGAGAAAGAGAGAGAGAGAATGGCATTTCCCTTCAAAGGACTGTGCCTGCAAGTCATTATATAAGACCTCTGCAGGTGGCCTGCTAGTTGTTAACTCAGCATTATCAGGGGTCTCTTTTGAACTTAATCTAACCATTTCTGATGTTGTCCCCTTCCTTCTGTATTTACTTACACTTACTGTCTTAGTGGCATTTTAATAGTCATGTGAGCCAGAAGGCAAATTTCCCTGGAGCCAGGCCCAGGCATCTCCCTGCTTATAGCACTGGCCTGACTCACCCCAGCAACCTGCACTGCCAGGCAGAAAAGTGTCACCTTCCTCAGTTGCTGGCAGCAACAGAGACAGAGCTCTGTTTTCTCAAGGCTGTTTTAACTTCCATAATGCAGAGGTGGACAAACTCTAATCTAAGGTTGCACCAAGACACAAGCCTTTTAAAATGAGAGGCTGTATTATCGTGGTAAAGACTCAGATAGGGTCTTAGGATTTGGGGCTTCTATTTCTGGCTATGCCACAGATCTCACAGGTGACTAATGATCTTCCATTTCACTTCTCAGTGCTCTGTTTTCCTCATCTCTAGAAGGCATATAGCAGTGCTGGCTTCCCCTGTCAAATACTCTGAAATCGCTTAAGAAAACTGTTACAGCAGACATATCTCTAGGCTAAAGAGAGAGCACGTGGTGAAGCAGTAGCTTCTTACCAGTGTGGTGTTCAAACCTAGTGAAGGAACTGGACAACAGAGCCAAGACAATGACTTCTAGTCCTCCGAGAATTATTTTTCTCCTAGTCTTGAAGAGTTATGTATAAGATGGCTGGTATCAATCAAACAGGGCTGCAAGTCAAGATCAAGTTTAGATGAGCGGGAAAAGATGAAAGGAAACATTTTATATGTCAGACTTTTTTTTCTTGTCTCATTAGAAGAATTAAAGAAAGAGCTATTTGAAGCTGGTTGCATGTTCAGATAGCAATAGGTAGTGTGGTTAAATGGTCACAGTTGAATTATGGTGGTTATGTGAATGATAAATTCATGTATTGTGTGATACTGCAGTGTGTAACAAAGCTCTATATCCTTATTAGGAAAGTTCTCAAACAGGGAAAGATGGTATGTTGAAAGTCTATAATTAATTCCTGACAATCGTGAACCTTTCAGACAGCAAGAAGATTGGTAGAGTTAACCTTAAAGCCCAAACACACTTACTTCTACAGTGGAAAAGTCCTAAATTTTACATAGGCTGGCTGATTTTTTTTTTACCTCTAGGAATATCCCACACTAGAATATTTTCCAGCCTGGTAGGGTGACTTTATAAACACATATTTGAAAAACAGTCTAAATTCCTAAGAGCCTATAAAAGAAGGGACATAATGTCCTTGACTGAATTCAATTAAACACATTATTTGTATTATGGGTTCACATGATTCATTATACTGTATTCATTTCTAATGGCAGAAAAGTCTGAAAATACTTCATTCATACAGTTAACAGGAGTGACTGGGTTTCATAATGTTCTGTTCTAAATAATCAAACCTATAATTCTAAGAAACCTTCTGAAATAAAAATATACAAAGAATATGTTCAGCCAGACCCAGTAATGTGTCGTCAGCATATTTTGATCTAAACTGGAAACAGAGATTTTTAGTAAAAGGCACTGCAAACTCTAGCTGGATATACTTTATTGCTGCCTGCAAATTATATTTTAAATCCTGGTCCAAGGCCAGTGATTTTTATTACTCTTCTCAGCACTGAGTGCCCATTAATGTAGTATGTGATTTATTCATTTTATTTTTCCATATGTGTTTATATGGGCAGGAAGTCACTGTACTCACGAGTCTGAGTTATTTTTCCATAGGAATCCTGGAAAGATGGTAAAGAGGTGGTGCAATGTACAAGCAGACAAACACACGGACATCCCAGAGGAAAGAAGGGAATATGACTTAATCACCCCAAATGAAATAAATCTACTGATTTGCATTCGATTTATGCTTTTGCTACTTTGTTGTTATGCAAACCTGAATACATTTTGTAGGTCTGCTGGTATCTTTCCCCTGGTGAACACAAAGTAATTTTTAATAGTTTCTCCTGGGAATATTTTAGCATGATTCAACTAGGTGGATTTTGCCTAAATATTTAGCAATTTATAACCATGTATGCACTTGAACATAAAACAGACTCATGATGCTATTGTTGGCTGATCATGGTCTTGAAGCTGCAAGATTTACTCCCTGGAGTTTTCTTTATTTGAGACTGAAAGAGGTTGTATAGTGACTTGGTACCAGACATCCTCAGGGAGCCCAGATAGTTTTATTTTAGGACAGTTCCTATTTTTATGTGCAATCCCACCTATGAGAATGTACCATGGAGTAGGAGCATGGGACTTACTAAGGGTAGTAGAGCTCCTTCTGTTTGCTTTGAAAACATTAGGGACATCAGAAAAACGAGTTAGGTAATAGGTATTCTTCGTGCTTTGCAATCTGTCCCACCTTGATAGGTTCCACTACTACTCATGACTTGCAGGAGGTAGAGGAGAGGGGCAGAGAAGTCAGAAGTAGATGTGGTAGTTGTGGATGTGGTTCAATGGTGAACATGGCAGTGTTAGGTTAATGCTTTGACTCAGAGGTTCTTTCCAACCTAAGTGATTCTATAATTCTAAGCATTGCTTGTTCTATGTGGTGATCCGTCCCACTCTGCAAAGGCAATGAGGTGAAAAATGGCCTTGTTTCATAAACAAGATGAGTATTTTAGTATCTATGTAATTTAAATTCCAATAGAAACAGAGAAGTATACTCTTCACCAAGATATAGACCTCTCTTTGTAGGTCGTGTCTCTCACAAATTACTACAGGATCTGAAAGTTCTGGAATCCATAATTTCAGCACAGCCTGTTTGGTGGATTGTCTGTTCAGTACAGTAAAGATGCTGGCAAGAGACCAGACTTTTGAAACCAACCACAGATTTCCAAATCTGTGTATCAATTAAAAAAAAACAAAACCAAAAGCAGGACACAAGTTGCTCCATTCCAACCCAAACAACCTTTTTTAACTGAAAGGTCAAAACTCAACTGATTTTATGTAGATTAGAACAGTTTATAGAATCGCTGCCTAAAAAAAGAGCAGAATGGTGAAAAATGTGGAATGGGTTGTGAGGTGATCCGAGAATCTTCTTGGGTATATGCTCAGATAGTTCATGGATTCTTTGAAGGCTTTATCTCAATTTCTGTTTGCTCTGTTGCTTAGATCCTCTTCTTAGATCCCCTTCTTTTTGATCCTCCTGAAAATTGGTTCTAACATTTTCTGATTTGACAGCTCTCTAACCTTTCCAAATAATCTACTCTGTGTGAGATCCATCTCATCTCCACTGAACGTTTTTCCACTGAAATATTGTATACAGTATTTGTTACTGGTTATGCTGGCAGATGGTTTTGGTAGTCACAAGGCGTATTTAAAATGATGGAAATTATTTTATTTACCTATGAAAAGAGCAACCTTTATTTGTTTAGTGTTTCAAAGATGAATTCATTTGCTGGTTGGCAGCATGATCCTCTCTCCTTTGCAGTTTTCAGCTGACACTTCATGTGTCTAAGCAGAAAGTGAAGCAATCTGATGTGGATCTGGTGGAAGATAGAGAGGTTAGCCTGAGATTTAGTTCTGCTCAAATTCTTTCCGAGAGCACTTAGAAGGTGCTGGTGTCTCATGAACCCAAGAAAGGGAAGAGAAGACGTCATAGCCTACATCCCACCCACCTCTGATGCTCTAAGAGTGAACTCTGACTGCTTTGAATACAGGCAATGATGGAGGCATATTTCCCTGTCCATAATCAGGTGGTTGTTGGACTCAGGAATAGAATGCAATAGGAGGCAGAAGTCTTTTCTGATTGTCTGCCTATCCTGCTGGTACCCTAATGCTGGATATACAAACATTTCTTGACAGATGCTGTAGTTTGTCAAGACACACATGATTGTGTTTCTTTTGAGTTGTATGTTTGGACTCAGTTGCTGAGGTGGCAGATTTTTCACTCTAGAAAAGACGTATATAAAGCAGTCTTTATTTCAGCTGAAGAAAAAATTATGAAGTACACAGTAAGAACTGATAAAAACAATTGCTTCCAACTGTTAATGACAAAAATGCCTCTCCATCCTGCTGTGTGCCTGTAATACAATCTTCAAAATGTACTAACTAATTTCTACCATGCCAACATATTCTCCTGTTTTGTATTTTTCCCTTTTAGGCCAAAATTGGGTCTGGAAAGCTCATGGGCCCTAAAGGTGTTTCAGTGGATCGTAACGGACACATCATTGTAGTGGACAATAAAGCATGCTGTGTCTTCATCTTCCAGCCAAATGGGAAAATAGTCACCAGGTTTGGTAGTCGAGGAAATGGTGACAAGCAGTTTGCAGGTACACTTGATGGTAATATGTAAATCCCCTTTTCTTGCCTCTTCTGCTCACATTTGCATGATGTTTGAGCATGTTGAAGATGCTATATCCTACTCATTTATCCTCTGGGGAGAGGTTCTACTAAACATACAGCTCCTATTCACTTCACCATTTGTTTAATTGGTCAGGAAGACTGCAACATCTGTTCTGCAAATGCAGCTGTAACCGGATTGTTTTATCTACCTCTCTGTGTCTGGAAGCATTTCAGATCAGTGATCCAAGAAAGACTGATCTTAACTAGCATTTTATAAGTGCTTAGTAATGCCCACACTAAGCTGTTCATGATAATCAGCTCAAACACTGTGCTTTGTATTTCCAGTGATCAGATACACATAAACCAATGCCCCAAGTGGTAGCTTTCCACTCATTAGAAAATGAGTGTAATGGGATAGTGTTAAGATTGAGATCAGGAAGACACAGTTATGCAATGGCCGATGTGACTTCGGGGAAATTGCCTCTTAACTGACTGCTTGCACATGGTGTCTTTTGAGTAGAACATGCAATTAAGTTTAAAAAGAAACCCAATTGATGTATTTTAAGTGAGAAGCTTTTCTTTCAAAATTTGAAATGAAGATGCCAAATTACATATGCAGGTCACTTTGCAGGTGTTGGGTCACTTTGAGTATGTAGTCTGATTGGTCTGATGTTCTGACTGGTTCACAGTATAAGAGAGGCATATAGCAGTGGTATAACTGTTATTATCTTCATTCTCTTGCAATGTCTTATGGCATAATATATATAATTTATGAGCACTTTGGCTCTAACACAGCTAGATTTTCTGGGTATCTTGAATTTCTTTCATTTTAAAATCTATAAGAACACCTCCTGAATATAAGTGTGCAAATACTTCCTAACAATGCATTTGAGAAATGTATCCCTCTCCTTGCTTGTATGCAACTGAAAACACGTCAATTCTCCATACTCAGATCTTTTCATTGTAAAGGCTTTCATCTGTTTTATAGGTTACCCTGATACACTCTGAAAATTGAAACTGAGTTCTGATCTGTTTAATAACTCAAAATGGAATGAAGTATTTTGATTTGGGGACCTGCCTGTTTTCAAGCTACCATTTGTTTATTAGTCAAATTTGCACACATAGTTCAATACACAATGTAAACCAAAAATGCACATTTTTCCATGGCAATGATCTTCTATGTAACTTTTGTATTTATCCTAAAACTTGTTATCTGAAATGCTTGTAAGATGTGAGCACAAAGAGCATAGAATATTTCAATTAAGACTTTACATTAACATTTTTGAGAACTATTTTCAGTGTATACACCATTTTATACCTAAGCACTATGTGTTTTGAGTTGTTAATAAGCACATCAATCTCTGTATAGTCATATGTATACAAGAGAGGGAGAAATGAACAATGCTTTTGGTAACAATAGCTGACAACTGGTTGAAAAAGAAACTGTGTTTACAAAAAGCATCCTGAGCTTTAAAAAAAAAAAAAGAAATAAAACTACTCCTACTTTGAAACTGGTATTCCCAATTTGACTGTTATTGCTCAGAAGCCAAACATAATATCCTGGCAGGCTAAATTTATTTTTTTTTTTTAATTTAAAAATACTTTTTTTAATGCTACTGTTATTTTTTTTTATTTTTTTCTTCTTCTGCATTGCAGGTCCTCATTTTGCAGCTGTAAACAGCAACAATGAAATCATCATTACAGATTTTCATAACCATTCTGTCAAGGTACTGTCAATTAATGGCAAATTGGAAAGTTGCCATTTTTATTTTATCATGGTACTTTCTTGGGGAATATTAAGTATTGTTAAAGCCAAAGAGATCAGACTCCATATATATGAGCTTTGAGATAAGGACATGTGGTGGTTTCACCTTGGCTGAACACCAGGTGCCCACCCAGCTGCTCTGTCCCTCCCCTTCCCAGCCAGACAGGGGAGAGAGTAAGGTGGGAAAAGAAAACATCATAAATCATGGGTTGCAATAAGGCAGTTTATATTCATGCAAAACAAGAAAGCAAAAGCAGCGTGCGCGCGCACAAAGCAGAAGCCAGCAGTTAATCTCTACTTCCCATAAGCAGCCATGGTCGGCCACTTCTCTGAGAAGCAGGGCTCCAGCACACATAATGGTTGTCAGCAGGCAGCTGTCAGAGACAGTGAGTGCCTCTGGTCCTGCTCCTTGCCTCAGCTTTTATATCTGGGTTGATGTCCTATGGTATGGAATACCCCCTTGGTCAGTGTGGGTCAGCTGGCCTACTTGGGTCCCCTCCCACGATCTCGCCCTCGATTGAAGAAAGAATGTTACAGTGCTGATGCTGTGCTCAGCAGTAGCCAAAACATGGGCATGTTATCGACACTCCTCTAGCTACCAATGCAGAGCACGGCACTGTGAGGTCTGCTATGGGGAAATAAATTCCAGCTCAGCCAGATCCACCACAGGACAGCATGTTCAGAGAACTTTGCATGCAGTGCATTTCTTAGTGAAGATATAGTCCTTTGCCTTTGGTGTAGCTATAATGGCCTCTAATTCAACTGCTCAAACATAAGCTGTACCTGATATAAGTAATTTTGACTTAGTTATTAACATTTTATTAGCACTTTACCAGCACTTTACCAAACCTGTTATTGTCCCTATGTTCTGTCCTATTTTAAGAGTCTGGTAACTGCTTTTGAATTTCCCAGTAAGAGCTTTCCACATTTCTAGCTGAACAAAGTTATAACAAAGTAAAGATATGTGACAGTCTTCAAATTCCACACCTGTAAGCTTTAAGATTACTGGATCCATTTACAATCAGATCTCTTAAAAACTGTGTAACCATTGGTTTTCATTCAGTACCTCCTGCATTGGGCAGAACTGGCCACTAGTCCTTACACCCACGGGAAGTCCTGACTCATGGCCTGTTAAAAGAGTTATGGTAAGATAGAGAAGTATATTCGGTTGTCCCAATAATAAACCAAAACAAGGATACATGTGTCGAGAGGTCATGTGTTGGAAAGTGTATAAGAAGGAGATAAAGGCCATTTCAGAAATTACTCACCTGTGCATGTTTGTTCTCAGGCATTCCCTTTCAGACGCTTTCCATGTGTACTCTTTTTCCCTCCCTCAACATGAAGCAGCATCAGGTGGACACAGGCAGAATGCTGTCCTATCTGGGTTCTCAGGCCACATGCATCAAGTCCCATGCACCAATGAAATGCCTGAGATTTCACCTAATGGATGCCTATTTTGATTGAACTCAAATATGGACCCTCAGTTCAGTTCTTCACTGTTCATAACTGCAATGATAAATCTTACATATTCACCTGAAATAGGAAGTTGCTGCCTAAACATAGACACTTTCATGTCCTGAGCAGTGCTGAATCATCTACCTTTTGAACAGCAACCTTGCTTGCGTATTGTTTTGGAATTTGTGAGGAAGTAGCAACTCGTGGTTTGGATTACAACACAGAAATCAAGACTGCTGCAGGAGCCTTAAAGCAGACTGTTTAGCAGCAGGATGCCTATGATTCCATAAATTACCCCTCCACAAGCATGGCTTGCCTGGTAACAAGAATGCCTGGAGAGGCTTAACAACAAGGGCAAACTACAATGAAAAAAAAGCAAGTGAAGACATGTAAGAAGTGTGGCATCTTAGCAAATTTATAATTATTACATTTCTAATGAGAACAGAGTGTTCCCATCTGTCTCTGGCATGACTCAGTGGGATAAACATGTTATTTGTTACAACTGGGTGCTAACTGGAGAAGATTCTTATTTTTGTAGTGCTGTCTAAATTGGTACAGATAACTGTTGACACTCTGGAGAGCAGAGTGTATAATCTGGGAGCAGAGTATATCTTGTTTTAAATAATAAATTAATTTATAAATAACTAAATAAATTAATTTCACTCTTCTGGGTCCCAAAGCCTCTTCCTGTCACCAGTGTTTTGAATTAAACATGCTCACTCGGCAACATTATTCTTCCTCCCCCATTAACCTCCAAGCATGTTCCTTCCCTCAGGCATCTTCTATGGAAAATCCTGCACAATGCAGGCTTCTCTCTCATTTGGTCACTTTAACCCAAGGAGACAGCAATACATCTTTGCCTGTTTTTTTCATTAGTTGACTTTTTTTCTATTTTCTTTAATCACCTGAGGCACCAACCAAGTACAATCATTAATTTCCCTTCCCAAATGCTTTTTCTCTGTTCACTGTGGGTGTTCAAGAACAGGATGATTTCCTCGGATCTTCCACCTTATTAGCACTTGGCACTTGGCAGGTCTTTGCATTTTCTTGTGCAAGCCACAGTCAGTCTCTAAGAACACAGTTGGACCTTGTGCTATAGCTGGGCCTGAGTCCAAAGTGGACCAAAATATTTTAGAAATGGCTATGGTATTATGTAAGTGACAAATTCTGTATCTCAGTTGGTCCCACTGGTGCATTCAGGTCACTGACACAATAGTCATTGGCCAGTTCCATCTTTCTACTGTCTAAACCTGTTACCATCACAGAGAATTCAGTTTCTGATCTGTCCATACAGAGAGCAGCATGCCATGATTCTCAGTGTGTGTTAGATTATGGAAGTCAGAGAAGGGTGTATCTGCTTCGCTGTGTTTCAGTTCTACAGAAACACAGAACCTAGTGCTGCATCTGCCCTCAGCTCTTTTTAATTCAAGATGGGCAAGCTGTAGAAGGGTTCTGGGGCTCTTTGCCTCTGTGTTTGAGCTGAATCAGATGTTAAGTGGGAAGGGAAAGACTGTACAGTGTAATGGAGCTGGAGGGAGAGATGGATACCTTTTCTCCCATGTTCTCTGTGTGTGTGTGTGTTCCTGGGGAGTCTTCAATTCCTACTGTCATTGGCAGGTGAACTGGTACTAGTAGAATACTAATATTGATGCGATGCCATATTCAGGTTTATGTTTTAATCCATACAGGTATTTAACCAGGAGGGAGAATTCATGCTGAAGTTTGGATCAAATGGAGAAGGAAATGGACAGTTTAATGCACCAACTGGAGTAGCTGTAGATTCTAATGGAAATATTATTGTAGCAGATTGGGGAAACAGCCGAATACAGGTAGAAATTTCCATATTTCAAAGGTGCTTGATTAAGAAAACTAATGGATTGATAACTCTGGCCACTGAAGTCTTCAGACTGCCCAAGAAACATGATGGCAAAAATTAGAAGTGATGTGGTTTCTCGCCTTTTATATGCCTCATTCCTGGCCTGTCCACTTTTAAAATTGGTGGTGTCAGATGATAGGCTTTCCAGTGTGACTGCTAGCAATTCTGATGGTCACTGTGACCAAGGCTTTTGTCTGCAAGTAGTTCCCCAAAAGCTATTTGATGACTTATGCAACTTGCAAGCATTGCTGAGATGATAGTAATTTATAATCACCATAACAGAAGATTGGAGACATGGTGGAAAATATGAAAAAGCAAATGACCTGAGGCAAATGCAGCAGATTTTTATCATCTTTTTAAATATTGAGAAACTATTCTGCTTTTAAGTTATGAGAGTTGCACTCTTTTTATCTTTCAAGTGCTAATCACAAGGTCTTCTTATTTGCCAAAGAATACCCAATAAATAAGTGTATGTATTATTTCCACTGAATACAAAAATGAGGGATCTGCCTATGAGTTGTTCCCAGGAAGCACTATCAACAGGGTAAACAAATTCCCGTTTTTTTCTGTGTGGGAACCTAAGTGTCAGGCTAGCCACGACAGTAATATTTGTTAGGAAAACAACACGTTGGTTGAGTTCCTGATTGAGTTTGATTTATTGTAGTTGCCTATTTTTAGAACAAGGAACAGCCAAGGTGCTTTTTATTATTATTATTTCATTGTGTGTTTAATTCTTGCCAAAGATCCTGATAGCTTTAATTAGCTCTTTTTAACAAGAAATACATTTGTATATAAACTTGCATATTATGAGATAACAGAACAGATTTTGCCCTTGTTTGTTCTAGTGTATGTCAGCTGTTTCAGAGATGAGAAGTATAACAGTATAATTGATCAGACTTGTGTCCGCTATTTTTCTTTTTTATTCATAACATTTATTCTGTGCTTTCTCACCCTCTAAGGTTTTTGATGGAAGCGGATCATTTTTGTCCTACATTAACACCTCTGCTGACCCACTTTATGGTCCCCAAGGTCTGGCCCTTACTTCAGATGGCCACGTCGTAGTTGCAGACTCTGGGAATCACTGCTTCAAGGTCTATCGATACTTACAGTAACAATGAGCTCTGGAGCTGGATAATCACTCACCCTTAAGAAAAGACTGGTCCTAGAGATCCAATGCAAGATATCTCCTACTTTGAGTTCATTTTTAATAATGAAGGAGTCTCTTATGGACTTCCTGTGATAATTTCCAAACTTACCTTGTTTACATAGGACTTGCACCTCTTACGTTTCTCACTGAACTTTTTGTTGCAAGGGTTAATAAAAAAAGTCTTCTTTCACTGAATTCATAAAGACAATGTGAAATTAAACACAAACTGCAAGCTATGGAACTGGAATTAACTAATTAGGCAAAAATGAGAAAAGTTTGGGAAAAGTCCCCAAAGCTTTTTGACGACTGCGAAGGGTAGCTCCTGCTCAGACCTTCCAAATTTAAAGAAATATCATTCTTATGCATTATTTAACCCAGAGGTGATCCTGGGAATCTTCTAGATCTCATTATCATGGTAGGTATTACACTTTTAACATTCTTCAGTCTTACTATCTATAACAAGTAGGTCTTTTTAGTATAAGGTTAAGTCTCACAAAATCCGTCTAGCTCTAACTGTCAGACCTAACACAGCTCAACGTTTAGCACTATGAGGATCAATGCAAATTCCCTACTCACGTGGAATTAATGAAGGATTGTTTCGTATGCTTGTTTTTCACTTTTCCTCTTGCTCAGTGTGCAGGAAGGACTTTGCAGAGACTGGACATTTCTAAAGCTCTGGAAAAACTTAATTGTAGCGATATATTAATGGGAATGGAATTTCTGTATAATGACAGACCTTTTGACACCAAACTAGTTCATTAGGATCAGGGTTATTACAATGTCAACTCAATTAACCTCATATGTGCCACTCTTTCGTATGTGTTCATTGCCATGTTTCCTTGAGGCAACTCATTGTATTAACCAATAAAATAAAATGCAGCATCACACAGGACAGAAAGCCAGAGAGGTACCCCTGTGGAGGACCTACATTGTACAACCAAAGGAACTGTGGAAAACAGAGGTTGTATAGGAAAGCCAAGGGTTACCAAAGCTATTTGTTTTTATGTGAGAAAAAAAATACAAATAAGAATGAATTTGAACCAATTCCTGAAGTCCTTCATTAAAGGGAATTTTGTTAGAGGACAAAATAAGGACTGGGAGATTTGTTCCGATTTGTTTGTATGTATGTATGTATGTACGTATGTATGTATGACTGACTGACATAAAAATAAAAAAAAAAGTAAATGTGGGTTATTTCAGCAAACTGGAACGTATGTATGACATTTGACAATGGCAGTACTCTGAAAAATGTCCCTCCTTCTTCTGCCAGATCTCTCTTCTGTGTTCTTTGTTAAAGTATTAATTTAACTGGAAATGCTTACAGTCATAGTTCTGTTTTTAATGTTTGGTTTGTTGGAGTTTTTTAAGTGTGAACTTGTCCTTTTTAAAGTAGCATTTGCTTTATTATTTCTAAATCCAGTGGTCAAGGGATAAATTGCTACTGTAGCCTAATGTAGATAGAGTGGTGCTCCCTCTTAAATCTCATTTGAGAAGCTGGTGAGCTTGCTGCCAATGCCTACAATGGCCTGGGAAGTGCTGTCTTTCTTTTCTCATTTTTAGGCCTTGAAACAAAAGGGCATTGGGTCAGAAATGAGGGAGTATTTTAAGCATGTCTTCAAAATGCAAAGAAATCTTTGATAAAATTACTTGTTAAAAGTATTTGTCTTATTTCTAAAAGGTTAAGGTGGTTGTTTCAATGAATTTGAGAAAATTAATGGTTTTTTTGTAAAGTTGCATTTGACTTGTAAAAATGCAGACCCCAAGGTTCTTAAATGGGGAACTTGTCTGGTTTTTAATTCCTTTTTCTTAAAGATATTTCCTTCTCTTTCCCTTGTTTATTTTTTGCACATAGAACCAATGTATGAATTTTCATGCAAATATAAGTTTCCTTATTTCATTGGAATAAATATTTTGTGCATGAAGCTTAAGGTTGGACTGTATAATGCAGCTGAGAAACTGATGGTAACATTTATGGAATATTAAAACTCAAGTTTGTTATTACCAAGAGAATGAAATATCCTCTGCTTGAACTGAGTTTGTCCTAAAATTCTGAAGATGGTATCTCAGTCATTACACAATAAACTGTCCTATCAAAATTTAACAAAGTTGTAGATCAGATTTTCATTCTAAGTGTCCTTATAAGCAACCTTCTGGTAAACAAACAATTTCTGATATTGGAAGGTCTTTAAATGGCACATTTATTAAAGAAGACAAGGTGCGTAGCATTTTAACTTTATTTATTAGCAAAGAGAAGGGGTTGCACAGATTCTATGAGATAAAAACTTTAAGAGAAAATGAAACGTGCTGTTGCTGTCAGTTATTATATCTAGTTCCAAATATGGATTTTTATAATACAATGTTACTAAACTTGCATGCTTACCGTAACTCAGAAAACATCGCCAAATCCTCTGCTTTCAGGAACTTTGAGAAGCATAGAAATCAGATCCTAACCTGTATATCAAAACATATACTTAATACTGTACTATTTCATGTACACACTTTTCTTCAAAAGCTTTTCAGTCCCTTTGGTCCAGCATTGTTTAACATGATTTTATATAACCCTTGTCAACTCAGTCCCTCCTGATGAAATACGGAATTCTGCACACAACCCTGTTACAACCCAGCTAAAAGCTACTAGGGAGTTTGTGGATTTTTTCTTAAAATTGAGTAGTCCTTTTTCAGGGCTTTTAGACATTATCACCAGAGAAGCACCTGAAAAATGTCACTAATTTCGAGTTCCTTCTGATAGCAAATGCGGCCAATTACGATTTCAAATTCAGTGGCATTCCCTTCCAAGGTCTGACCTTATCTGCCTGGCACTGGGACACTGAGAAACACATTGCTTTTACAGTGTGCTTCTGAAGCCAATTTCACTAAAATGCTTGGCTTACAAACCTTACGAAGAGCCACCAAAGCAGAAATTCTGTACTAAAAAACTGGCAGATTTTTTTCCCATCTAATTAAGGGAACGTCAGAATTGCACTACGTGGTTTGCTGAGTTGTTAGCATTTATTAAAGGCTTTATAGGCACGCTGCTGCCAGACTTCAGGTATAACCAAATGTTCCCTTGCTGTCCCTGGAATGCTAATTGACTAGCAGCACAGCATGAATGGTGAAAGTATGTGCTTCATTTAACTAATCTTCAACTCAAAAGTAATCTCAAAAGGTTATTAGATCTTGTGTCATTTGGAGCATTTTAGGACAAACTAGCCAACTGCATTTTCATTGTTTTGTGAATAGAATAAAATAAAAGGATCTGTTCAGATAAATCCAATACAAGCAGTAGGAGATTTTTACATAGGCTAAAACCAGCACCAATGTAGCTGAAAAAGAAATGGAAAATGGTTTAGGCACGCATTTGCCTAATGAAGGTGGATAGTTATTTATTAGTACATGCACATCTGCTCTGTAAAAGCTAGAGGGCTTTTGATTTTATGTCGATATTTTTTATAACTAAGGATCTAGTGTTGCCATGAGAACTATAAGTGCCCAATATGTTCTGTTTGTTATAAAGAAATGACTTTCAGTTGTGGGGGACAGCTTGTTATGAAATCATGATGTACATGGAAAATTTTCTTCAATTGTGAGCAGTGATTATTTGTGGAAAGTGTGCGAAAGGTATTTGTGCTACAGACGGGGAAGATTCCTAACAGGTCCTGTTATTTCTGATACATGTACAGCACTTCAGTTGATGTTTGTGAGCAACACAGCCTTAACCCTAACACTTTTGCTTTGGCTTTATGACATGGGAATGTTCCTTCAGATGCATAGTGCAGCAGCCCCTGTTAGAAATCTCTACCAGTTGATATGCTGCAGCTTTCCAGTTCTAGGAGTGAGTGGGTTTTTTTCATTTTTTTTTTTTTTAAAGTTTTTGTACATTCCATCTTTGTAAGTCAATCTCATATGTTTTGTGTATATGTAAGCCTTGCACTCTCTTGAAACTCATAATGAAATATTCTTCTCACTTTTTTTTTTTATTGTTGTTGGGTTTGGTTCTTTTTTTTTAATCCCTATGAGGCTAAATACAACCTTTTTCTCCTTAAGGTCAAGGATGAAAGATGTGTATCAAACTGTTTGTGTGTGTGTGTGTGTAGTTTTAGCTTCCTGTGTGCCACAGTATTCTTGATGCTTTAGCCAACGATTAAAAAAAAATTACTCTGTCTTGGAAATGTAGGAAAACCAGAGTCAAATGTGTACCTTTACCACGCACAAAAATTTCAGATAATAAAAATAAAGCTTGTTTCCTCCGTTATTTTCATGGTTGAGGATTTATTTCTGATATGTCTCATATTCACTGTCTGTAAAAGTAGCCCCATAATGCAGGAAGACAGGTAATTTTTTCCAGTTTTTTTCCCTGACGCCACAGGTCACAAGAAAACTGATTTTTTTTTTCATGGGTGTTAGGCTTTTACATAGACACAGAGGAGAAAGGGACTTGAGTTGTTCTTGGGAAGAAGGTGGAGAGTTGGAGCTTCCTTTTCTCCTCCTTTCCTTCTTCAGTCCAATAATCAAAATTAACATTTTCACTGGTGGCAATAAGATTATGAGTCATAAACTTTTCCATTTGCATCACAGAAGTATACAGTACCTTTTAGCTATGCCACGCTATCATCTTTCAAGAGTCTGCTGCAGAAAATCAAATATAAATTATTGTGGAAGAACAGAAAATTTGCCTTAGGAGTTCAGTCTGACTGTTCCTGTAATAACAAATTTTCCGTTCATGTTAACTTTCATTTTACATAGTACCTATGTCTTCTTTGTCACTGGTGAACTCTCCAAACCTGAATCAATTGAGAACTCAGTGTGATTGGCAACCTGCTCACAAAGATAAACAGAATCTTCAGATGTACCAATTCCTTGTTCCTTAGGCTGAAGTTTTCTCTCACATCCAGCTGTGCTGCTCTGCAGTTAACTATCCCCACAGTTTTGCTGACAGTTAATGTGCATGCTGCCTAATCTGGACCAGCCAAAAGTATCTCAGTGACTGGAACAATTAATGTAATTTCTGTGGACAGATGTTCTCCCTAGGCAGGCCCCAGCTGTGCTGGTGGAATAGATACCTACCACTTGCTACTCATTTGCTACGTCCAGTTGAAGACCACTGCCCCTCTGATCTGTTGGCTGAGCTAGGCGTGTGAATGACTTGTTCTTTCAGTGAAATGCCTAGTTACCAAAACGCTAGTATTTAAGCAACTCATCTCATTGCTAATATTGGTAATGCTTGCTTCAGCAGCTCTGCCTAGCAAAGCTGTGGAAACTGTCAGTTTTGGAGGAGGGCCAGCTAGCATTTCTCACTGGGTTAGATGTTTGTAGGGAGAACATCTGCTTACAGTCCAAATGCTCATTTGAGGCTGAAATGAGGCAGCAGATGCTGCAGAGACTGGCCTGTATGGGATACTCATAGATCATATTGCTTCCTGATAACTGGTCACAGCCCATGACTGACTGCTTGGACCTCAGAGAAGTTGGTATGACCTCCCATGGGTGAGCATCTCTTAGAGCTCTCCTTGTCCTCCATGGTTAAGCTCTACTGCTGTCAGTCATACGGGTGTTGTGGGAGGCAGCCACAGGACTCAAAAGGCTTGCTGTTACACTTCTAGAAATAAACTGATCTGCTATTCAACATGAATTCTTCCCTTCTGCTGAAAAAAATAGCTCATGTAATTTAGAGACTGCGCTATGGCACATATGGTATGGAAGGAACAAAATTAAAGTAGGACAATTTTTGTTCTCCTACTTCCTAGCCTTCCTGCCATTGTCACTTTAGTGTCCTTTCAAAACAGAATTTCTGAATGTCATTCAACTACAGATTTGTAAGAGCAAAGTGGAGGGTACAAATTTCATCTCATCCAAGCATATTTTAACACTGACGAAGCACTGCATTTTGTCTAACTCAGGAACAGTAAAAAACTATTTTGACTGGTATTTAAACATCTTGGTCAGACACCTAGCATAGAAAATTTAGCCCAAACTGCTAAAGCTTAAGAAAATCACAGGAAAATGAGAACAATCTTCTAATAGAAAGGTACAGTTATGAGTCCACCTTCCACAGTGTTTCCATCCATTGTCTTGTTTTTAGAATCATAGCATATGACTAGCAGTTTTGTGAAATACCACATTTAGCCATTCTGAAGCCAATTAAAAATGTCAGACTTTTATGTATTTTAGGAATCATTCATTCCACTTTACCCAGTAACAGAAAACCACCCTCAAATGACACAGCATGAGATACTACTGTGTGTTCTCCTTCTGTTTGAGACTTCTTTCACCCCATAGTCTTTCAACTAATTACTTTTGAGCTGGTACTGCAAAACGGGGGAGGTGTTAGGGAATCTCTAATTACAGAGCAAATTCGACCCAGTAATGTGGCCATGAAAAGGCTTCAGAGCTGCCAGTGCAGTCAGGGTAGCTGAGAGTGGCTGTCCCCAGGGGGCATGGACAGAGAAAACCCACCATCGCCTGAGAGCATGACCAGTGTTTCAGAGACGAATGGGCTGTCTTGGTTGCTGCGACCACTGCTGAAACAAGGAATGCCTTCCAGCTGTGGTTCCATGTGTGCGCTCCAGCCATGTACTGGCTCTACCTGGGGGAGTGACCCAGGTGTTTGCTGACAGTCTACTTTCAGGTGTAATGGGGAGATGGGAGCATTGCTGTCTCACACATGCTGATCACAATACACGAGGTACATGCCCCAAGCCCACTTCAGAGTGAATGACCCTATGAAAACCCCTCCTCCCTCTCCTCCTCCTCTTCTGCATGTTCAGCATGTTCAGCTCTGACACCCACTCTGCTGCTCACATGTGTCACTTGCAGAAAACCCACACGGCAAAAAATGTTGCAGTAACCATTTGTTTGGCAGCAGTTAAAAATTAGAGCAGAGCTCAGTTTTATTTCAGGCTGTGAAGGAACAGGAAGGGGCCCACGCCCTCAGGCAGGAGAGGTGAGTGGGACAGGAGGAAAAGAACTGTCACAGGGAGCGTGGGGACATACTTTAGGGGCTGGCCAAAGGAAGGGAAAAGAAAGGAGACAGAATATGAGCCCTCACAGCATATGAGGAGGCGTACCAACAGATTTCATTGCAAGCTAGCGAGTTGAAAATGTGCTGCACAAAAGAGAATGAAAAAACAAGAAGCTTTGTGTTTTGTATGAACCTTAGGCTTTGTATTAATAACATTCTTTCTAACTTGCATTTCGTTTTTAGTGATACACTGGTGCACACAACGAGGAACAGGACCATGGGCCAGGTCTGCATGGAAAAGAACCTCAGGTTTCAGGGAACGGGGCACCTTGCAAAAGGCATGAAAAATCTTCACAGAGACTGCCTGAACATCTCAGCTTGCATGTTTTTATTTACTTAAACTCTACAATTAGTATGGCAGCTATCAACCCACTGCTGTTGCAATTTCCCATAAATCCTGTAGCTGAAAGAAAGTGATTTACAACACAAATGATAATTAAAACAAGATGCAAGTAATTAAAGCCGCTAAAACAGTCATCTCAATGAACAACTGTTACATGCAACACCAGATGTGCCCAGGCCCTTCACTTTCACGGTCAGCAAGGGTTTTATTTCTCCGTGTCCTGCGGTTCCTGTGACAGGCCAGCTGTACAACACACGTCGCTTCAGACCACGTTCTTTCTGTCCCCTCGGTTTTATTCTATGGCGCCATCCGGTTGGTAAAAAAAAAAAAAAGAAAAAAGAAAAAAAGAAGGTAAAACACGTGCACCTTAGGAGTGGCCTTAAGACGACGTGTGTTCTAGAGCTGCCCTGTGAGGGCCGCCTCCCGGCCGCCCGCCTCCCTGCCCACCTCCCGCGGCTCGGCGCCCCGGCACAGCCGGAGCGAGGGGCGGGCGGCAGGCGGCGCTGCGCACGCGGCCTACCCACGGCCTCTTCCCGCCCGGCGGCGCCGAAATCAAACCGCGCCATGGTAAGCGGGGCCGCCCGCCCTCCTCCTCCTCCTCCCGCGCCCCTCGGCCGCCGCAGCCGCGCCCGGGCCGGGCGGTCGCTGAGGCTGCGGCGGCTGCTGAGGGAGCCGCAGCCGTGGGGCTGCCACTCGGGGCCGCGGCAGTGGGCGTGTGACGGGCGCCCGCGCCCCGCTGTCCCTCCGCCCCGGCGGCCGCTGAGGGGAGCGGGGCACCGGCTCCGGGCAGGCACCGCGGCTCCTGATAAGCTCCCACGGCGCCGGGTCGGGGGGCGCAGCGTCAGCGCGGCGTGGGCTGTGCCTTTGGCCTGTTGAAGGGCGATGGAGAGTCGCACCTGGAGGAGTAGCCATAGCCCCGTGACAGAGGCTCGGGGTTGGCGCGGCGCCCGCTGATCCCCTTGGGACTCGGGGGCCCAGGTGTGAGCAGGCTGAGCCTCTGGCTGCGGCTGTGGGGAGGTGGGAGCGGGCAGAGCGTGTATCGCTCGAGCGGCGCTCACGGCACCGCACACCCGCCTCTGCCTGCGGTAGCGTGAGCGAGGGCAGAGGGGGTGCGCCCGGTGCGATCTGTATTTGTGGTGGGGAGCACCTGCCAGCGGCGTAGGAGGGAGAAATCGAGGTGAAAGTTAATAACATTTATTTGGAGCGCGCTTTGATTGGTTGCTTCGCTCCGTTTGTCGGAGCGCGGATGTGAAACTTGGCGCCCGAGCACCTGCTTTCAGAAAGGCCGCTTGGATTCCGCGTCATGCACGTACAGGTTTTATTGCTCTGGCTGCTGACGGTGTCGGGGCTGTTTGGGAAGGCAGGGAGATGGAAGTTAATCAGTCTGCTTTCCGTTCGTGCTCCTACTCGCATGTATGTGGCGGCTCCAGGCTTTAATCCTGCAATGTAGTGACATCGTAGGAGACAGTTGTGACATCAGTGCTGGCATCGGGCATCACTGGCTAAAGCAGAAGGGAGGAGACTTAAAAAAAAAAAAGTAATGGTGCTTTTGTTAAATATAGTATTGAATTGCTTCTCTTCCTGTCTCTGTTATTGTAGTTTCATAAGCTACCTTTTATTTTTTAAAATTAAGTCAGTCTGGCCGGTTTGCTCTTGGCGCACGTTTTAAATGTTGTGCTGCCCTATCATATGATTTATTTAAGAAGGAAGCAACTGTTAAAAGTAGAAATGGTATTGACTCCCTTCTGTTGACACTTGGAAACAAAACCATGTCTTTCTCAAAACATCATGTTATTAGAATGCCCACTTCCATTGACTCAAGGGCGATAATATATATGTCTTTTGGCTTTTTTTAAATGAGACCTTTTTTTGCCAGCAACCTCTGGTGTTCTTTCTATCCCTCTTTCAATTTCTTGTAGCCACACACAGCTTGTGAAGTAGGGAGTGGGGCAAGGGGAAACTTTTCGGATTCACTTTATGGCAGTTGCTTTCAAGTTGTTGTGGACTATGCTAAATGCTATTAATAAAACTGCAATTCTCTGTGAAATGTTTTATATCCTAATTTTACAAGGGGCATGTCAAAATACCATTTTTGAAAGTCATCAGAGGAGACTATTTCTCAGTTTGGTATTGGTGGTAGCAGTTTGTGAGTAGCCATTTCTGCCTTTTGCTTCAAGTTCAACCTATGTTACTTACTGCTTGGTCACACAACTGCAGAGATAAGAAATAAACGAAGCAAAGCTTTTAAAATATGACCTTGAAATTATAAAGTTTGGTAGGACATTTGAAGAAATATATACCTCAAAATGCTCTTTATCTCCTAAAAAAAACCTTAACGGCCTTCATCTGACAGTACTGTGTGTATATTAAAAGCTAGAAAACAATTATTAAAAAAACTTCAAAAGATATTCCTTCTTTTCTAAGGACTATTAAACATTTGTGTGCGTTTGGTATAAATACACACTTTGGGATTGGTATTTGTCAAGAAACCTTGAATCTGGAGCTGGATTGGATTGTGTGAAAGGTCAGTTCCAAACTTAGAAGGTAGGTTTCTCCATTTAATAGATTGCAGGTGGATGAGCTTGGTGTAGTGACCAAGAAGAAGTAGTTTGCAAAGAAAGCCTGGGGTTTGTGGTAAGGTATTTTAAAGGATGGAGACTATAACTTAGAGGTAAATAGATTTGAATTCTGAGCAGCTGTTAATTATTCAAATAGCTGAGTTTTTTTTCTTTTCGTTGTTCTAGTCCAAGAAAAAAGGTCTGAGCTTTGAGGAGAAGAGAGCTCGCATGATGGAGATCTTTTTCGAAACAGTAAGTAACTTGTAATTATCCTGCATTTACATTGGTGGGAAAGCATGTCCTGAAAGGAGCTTAACTGCAGATCAACTCTGTATCCCAGTATGCATTTCACTGATGCCCTGTGTCATCAGTTAATAAATTACAGGCACAAAGTTTCCTTCATTTAGCTTCTAATCAGGTGGATCATCTCCTGGTGGAGCCAAGGCATGGACATGCACAGATGTGTTAAAATCTTTATGTGCTACCTATGCACATTGTCTCTTTTTGAGTCTGTTACCATAAGAGGGACAGTAGGAGATTAGGAGGTAGCTCACTGCATTTTAGGGGAAAAGGAAAAAAAATCTGAGTGTTAGAAAAGTTGAGAGCAGACCTAGAAGAGGTCCTTGGGGGGAAGAGACCTGGAGATACAAAAGCAGAGCTTCAGTTGTATGTTATCCATATGTTATCCACCGTGTTTCACCTATTAAAAAAAGTACTGTGACCCAAGTACTTGAGCAATGTGGTGCATCTGGTGCTGGCAATCTGACCTGGGCTCTGTGTGCCCTAAGGGCTTTATGGTCTAACTAGGCAAAATATGGTGACTTTACAGTACCAAAGGAAAGAACAGGGCTTGTTACAATAATAGTATTTTTCTTATTATTTAATTCTCAAGAACATTCCAGTTCTGTTGAGGAATATGCAGCCCATTTCCCTAGCAAAACCAAAACATACAGTGTATTTTCTACTTGCTGCTGTTGGCATTGATTTAGTATAAGAAACACTCAGGCTTAGATGATGCTGTCATTTGGAACTAAATTGTCTTTCATGTTTTGCACAGAAAGATGTGTTCCAGTTGAAGGATATAGAGAAGATTGCTCCAAAAGAAAAAGGGATTAGTAAGTGTTTATGAAAGTTATTTCCCTTGAACCATTAATCATTTTTGGGGCAGGTCAAGTAGCGTAAATTTTCCTGGCTACAATTTTAGGCCTGTGGTTGTAATAATGGAAAAAATATCTAGAATGGGAAACTGGTCAATGGCAGGGCTGTAGTGTTAAAAGTGACATGGGATGGGGGCTTTCCTAGGCTCTAAGTTGCCTGACTTGCAGTGACTTTCAGTGTATGAAATCATTATATGCACTCGGGTTTTAAAGATCTGTCTGTAACGTCATAAATATTTTAAAATGCTAGTCCAAACATACACCAACAGTGTTCTGTTGAGCTGTTCCCCTCCAAAAATGGCTGGACAGCTGTAGATGGAAGGAGTTTTTCTTTTCAATGAAAGCCTTCCTCATGAGATCCATTGGTTTAGGATTAGGTCCAAGAGGATTTATCTTATGCTGTTGAATTGTTTTATATGTTCCTCATTCTTCTTCCTTCTATGTTCATTGACAAAAGGGGGGCAAAGCAGAATGTTCATGTAGTTACCACTGTCCTTGACTGTCATATCTTGGTGGCATTGCAAGAGTAAATGAACTTGCTGAAAGAACTGCAGATGTAAATATCACAAAGCTGAGTTTTTCAATTGTGTCAGCAGCTAACAGGCACTCATGGGCTTCTGAAGAGACGTGGTGCTTGTCTTGATTGGTTTGCAAATGCGTATATTCGGTTGTAATTTGTGGTAAATACAAGCAGTAGAATTTAATATTTAAAAATCAACTGTAGAGTTTCTAAAACCATTAACATCTTTGAATAATCCAAAGTCATCCAGCCTCTGCATATGAAGGCATTTAGCCACACAACACAAGCCCCAGTTACTCTGAAAAGAAAAATGACTAGCCTGTGGAAAGGCCCCATCCTGGCATCCAACCTATGGCTTCCAAAACATAGATTTTGATCTGGGATCCCTTTTAGACTAGAAATTGAACATCAAATACCAAAACCCATAAATGAGCTCCAAAGTCTTTATATCTTCAACACTTGAGGATAATATAACGATTTTGCTTTGTTAACAGGCATCATTTTTTAAAATGGTGACTTATACCACAGATTTGCTAAAAAATGATCAATTATGTTCAGAAACGCTTTGGGTCCTTGTAACTGCAGGTGAGGTTCTGTATTGGAACAAAATCAAGAGTAGAATCTGTCCCTCCTGAGTCTGTAGACTCATGGCTTTAGTACCTCTGCTGCTATTAAATGCTTTGATAAGCATTACAAAGTGAAATGTAATTACACTCCTAATCAAGAAATTGTAAATTAATCCATATTAAAATTAAGATTGCAGGACAACTTCTGAAGTACCTCTCATGGGTTTGTTATGGTATTGTACTGTGCTATGCGTGTATGTTGTATGGTACTCATGAGTGGTGTTTTGCAAATAACTGTTAGCAGATGTGCAGAATAGCAGTCTTTAGGAACAAACTGCTGATTTCAAAGAGATTCATGCTTTCAAGGGAAGCTTCTGGCATGGTGGGTGTCCTCTTGAAATCTTCTAGCTAGCTGACTAATATTAGAGTAAAATATTCATACAGGTGATTATAGATGGTGGGTTGTTTATTCATAATTCTCCATAGTTTAGATGCTATGCAGTTCTAATTTGATATTTTTGCTTTTGTTAGCCTCGATGTCAGTGAAGGAGATTCTGCAAAGCCTAGTTGACGATGGCATGGTGGACACTGATAGAATTGGAACTTCCAATTATTTCTGGGCTTTTCCAAGTAAAGCTCTTCATGCCAGGAAGCGTAAATTGGAGGAGTTGGAGTCTCAGGTAAATTTATTTTATGAAAAATACTTCTTTATCTGAATGGGTTTGCTTTTCTTATACCCCCTGATCATTCTTGTTTATATCTCTTGTGTACAAATGTACATGCCCACACACAGAGATTTTTACTATAGGAATTATCTGTCACACATGGTAGGATGTTCTCATTATCTTACTGTCACATCAGAAAAATGTTGGAAGTTCTTGTTGGAGCTTGAGAACACTTTTTATCTACTTGGTGCTGGAAGTATGTTATTCATGATGCAAAGTGTCATTTAAGGACTCAAAATATTTAGGTAGTGTATGGTTTTGTGTCTCTTACATAATGTAGGCCATCCTGTGGTAATAATGTAAAAGTCATGAGTGCTGAAATGCATAACCTGAGTAAATGTGGCAGTGGTTTCTCATTATGGCCATTGTGCTTTCCTCTCTGCTTTATCTATGGCTTAATTTGTGAGCACTTCTGTAATCCCATACTGTACTTATAGTAGGAGAGAAGAGCAAATTGGTCATGAATCAAGGAATCAAAGAATGGCTGAGGTTGGAAGGGACCTCTGGAGACCATCTAGTCCAATTCCCTGCTAGAGCAGGTTCACCTGGAGCAGGTTGCACATGATCACATCCGGGTTATAAGAGAAGGAGACTCCACAGCATCTCTGGGCAGCCTGTTCCAGTGCTCTGTCACCCTCGAAGGAAAGAAGTTTTTCCTCTTACTTACATGGAACTTCCTATTTGTGCCTGTTGACTCTTGTCTTCTCACTGGGCACCACTGAAAAGAGTCTGGCTCCATCCTGTAGACACCTGCCCTCACAGTCATCTCTTCTCCAGATGCACAGGCCCAGCTCCCTCAGCCTTTCCTTGTAAGAATAGTGCTCCAGTCCCCTCATCATCTCCATAGCCCTCTGTAATTGCTTGTCTTTCCTGAATTGGGCAGAGCACTCCTGATGCAGCCTCACCAGGGTGGAGTAGAGGGGAAGGGTAGGCTCTTCTGCAGAAGAGCAAGGCAGTCTTTTGTTGCAGCATTGCTGTTCTGTTGGTCTGGTTCTTAACTACTTCTTAGGAACTGTCTTTCTTGCTTCTTCTAATGGGAGTGGGAAAGCATCTGTCTTTCAGTTTATTTGCAACGGGAGTATACGATAACAAGATCAACAAAATAGATTTATGAGACCATGTGTGATTGCACCACAACACTGCCAAGTTTTCCCGTGCTTATTTAGCATTATAGTCTTTAATAAAAAAATCATTTGAATTAATGCAAAATTATTGGTAGCATCTGAACATTTTTACAGACTTTGTTTTCTTCAGGCATAGCTCTGGTATCATCATGGCCTTCTTATGTGCAGTGTTGTCAACTTCAGCTACTTCATTATATTTATACAATTATATCAAGATAATTAAAAAAAAAAAAAGTTTTTTTCCCCAGCTTGAATTGAAAAAGGAGTTTGATTTAACTGGATATAGTTGCACTGTTTTCAAGGATGGACTTAATCTGGCACTACTGAGCTTAAATTAATTTTTATGAACTGGTAGTAACAATGCACTGATTCTTACTCCAGTGAAGTTTCATCTGTCTGAAACAAGAGATTAGTTTAACTCTGCACTGACTTGGAACTGAATTCCCTAGCAAAGTTACTCAACTTACTAGTATATTCATGAAAGTTTTAGATCAGGCTGTTTACTCTGCCAGAACATAAATGCCACCTGAGCAATTGAACAAATACATGCCAGAATTCTGTCTCTGTTCACCAAACGGTCTGGTGCCATTGTCTTGTTCAGTGCAAATGATTTGCTCTTGTGAATTTTCTGTTGTTGCTCATACTCCATATTATACTCAAGTAGCTGAATGAAGGAGTTGGTTGGTTCTCTGCCCTTGGGCCTAGTCCCATCATGAATTTCAAAGATAATTGGTCAAGCAGGTCTCTAGCATACCCTGATGAATGTCTTGCAGAATCCAACTAATGTGTTCCACCATAAATATCCTGGAGTTATCTACAAAAATATGCTGTACTGCTTTAAATGTACTTTTACATTATTAAACACAAAACCGTCTATTATTGTGGAATTATAATAAGCATGTAGTTACTGTATTGTAACATCATTTTATGATTATTTCTGTGTAGGAAGTAAACCATGCTGATATGAACAGTTTTGCAACATAAAACTATTAAAAAGAAATATTTTTATACCAGACCCTCATTTGCAAACCAAGTCCTGCTCCTTGTATGTGGGTTTATTGGTATAAGAGCTCTCTTTAGACCATGTTATGAGTCTTGTAAAGTACTTCTATTCATTACCTCGCTTTTCTGATGAGACTTGAAATGTTTCAGCATTTCAGGGAAAAGCATTTTTACTAGCTGAACATAACTTCCCTGTTGACACAGTGGAAAGGTGGCATTTTCAATGAATAGCTCTCTGAACATTTTTACAAGATGATAACAGATTCTGTCTGTGAGTTCAAATTAGCTGTTTTGGTGTTTGTAGTCTTCTTGATGTGAACACATACAGATTTTCTTAAGGGTTTCTAAACCCAGTCACCGAGTATCACAAAACTTCCTGTCAGAACATGTAAAGCAGAAGAAAAAAGTCAGCTATTTTACCATTTCTGTTGCATGTTGCCTTTGATCTTTCCTGTATACAGCTTTTGGCATGCTGAGAAATATGCTTTGCTTCTGTGTCTTGTCCAGATTGATTGGTAACTTGTGAGTTGGTCTCCTTCTTTAGCAGTTAAAAGCCAGAATCAAGCTGCCTTACTTAAAGCATGTTTAAAAATCCAGCAGTTTAGTTCATACTGCAGTTAAGGCTTTTTACCAGGAGACAATATCTTTGTTTGCTGAGGGTAAATAGTGAAGGGAAAGGAGTGATCTCTAATGCTGAACTAAGACATTTGAAAATAATTTGGAGGAACAGAACAATCTTCTCCATGATGCAAATCCTTCTATTAATTCATATCTCTGAGGCTTAGGTTTGACAGGTTGGGCCTGCTACAGGACCTTTTGCCTGCATACATTGGTACTTCAGCATGTTCTAGACAAGTTGCTCACAGTATTCTGTATCTTACAGAACTTGTGATTGTGGGGAGGCTGGTTTGGGAACTGTTCTTGAAAGAGTTCTTTTGTTTCAGATTTTTTAGTGATTAATAAGCCACACCCCAATTTACTCAGTAGCAAAGAAGTCTGACTCAGTATTCATGATGAAGAGCAAGCGAGTTTTGCCCAGATGTTTGAAGTTGCACTTCACAGGGCTTCTGGTATACCCTAGATTTTTTTTCTATAAGGATATATGACATCATTAGTGTGATCCCTTTGTGCAGCGCTATGACAATTAAAAATAATGCTAAAGTTTCTTGACAGCTCACCTCCCTGACCCCACCTTTCAGCTTGCTTTTGTGGGGGCAGGTGTTTGGAGAGGGGCACTAATCCCTGAACTTATATATGTGGCAAACTTGTGCTGATCTAATTAGGTTTAGGATCTTGGTGCTGCCCTCTAACTCAGAGTTACTGTTTGGACTTCTTCCTGTTTTTCTGAAAAGCAAGGACAGCAGATGCTTCTGCTGCTGTTTTTTCCAGTAGCTCACAGAGTAAGAGAATTGCTAAGTAGGTGCCTGTGGAGTTTGTATTGATTTATTTTGCAGTGACATGGCTGCTTTTAAAGGTTTATACCTTCTGCCAGATGTTTGTTCTTCATCTCTTGGTTATGCTTATGCAGCTGTGAAGGGGACCACTGAAAAAGTGAAAGAAGTTGGAAGTTGCATTGTAGTTAGATGGGTTTATACACACATTTGGTTTGTTTGCATGTGGCAGTTGCATTTAGTTAGATGGGTACAGCTATGAGATGGTGAAACCATAGCAAGGGTGTGGACTGAGAAATACTGTTTTAACAATGTTTGTAAGTGAAGAAATTTTTAGTGGAACCTCACCTGTCCAGAGAGCTGTGGAAGCTTTACTGGCAGGGTGCTTAGGTTGTGAGTTTTTTCCTTTAATAAGAAAAGGATATGGTTTTATTCTTTATCAGTATTTTCCTGCTGTATTCTGAAGCTTTGAGTAACCTGTGATCACTTATAGTTAGATAAAATGAGATTTTATTCTCGGCATAACAATATTGGATGCTTGGGGTTTTTATTAAACTAACAAAGAATTTGACTTGCACCATGTAACAGAAAGATCATCATTTATTGGTGATTCCACTGCTTTTTGTTGATTGTGTAGCCTGCATAAAATGAGGAGACTGGATAATGACAGCCATGTTCAATCTTGGGCAAGAGCTGCCAATGTGTTTCATAAAATTAGCTCCCTTGCGTATTTGGGGTTTTGTATTGTTCTGCTGGATGTGTTGTTGCAGAAGGGACATGAATGTGAAGGATATGTTGCCTGCTAAAGAGGAGAAGACGTATGCAGCCAAAAACTTGACAACAGTGTTATCAGGTAGGAAATGGCCTATCAATGAGTGAGGAAAAGAGAAACCTTTCTGATGTAGCCGTAGTATAAACAGATTCAGCTTAGATTTTCTTTCATTTTTTCGTCTGTGTCTTGGGTAAAACACTTGCAACTGTTCTAGGTGATTTAATGCTGGTTTGCATTTTGCTTTGTAGTGGCTTCAATTAAGCATTAATTGAAGTAACTAGTAACAGTGAGCCTTTGTCTCACAAGGGCTGATGAGTCTGCAAACCATGATCCTCAGAAGCCATGAGGAGTGTCCCATCTCTCCAGCACGTTGTCTGCCATAGCCAGTGTGACAGAGGGCATCTCAGCTGGAGTTGCACAGGGCAGGTTTAGTACTGACATGGCAGGGCCTAAGGGAGGCAGAAGCAATTTCAATGGTCCTTGGTGACATTGAAGAGTGTCTGGCATTCAGTATGACAGGCATATATGTTGGAACCATAAGGTTATAGAGGATTGCCATAAGCATAATGTAGTACTTTAAGCAGATAGGGACCTGAAATACCAAGTACTTCAAAGATATTGTGGTTGTTAGTGTAACTATTGAGAGTATTGGGAGTACTGTAGTCCAATAGCTTGGGGAAACAACCAGTTTGCTTCCTTTCCTCCGTCTGGTGTTGTAACAGTTCATTTCACTGTTCAGTTCAAACCCGTTCATTTCACTGTGTTATTGTTGTTTGTCTCACCTTATTTCTCCTGGTGTTGCTTTCCCGGGGGTTAATCTTTTGTATTCTTAGGCTTTGCAAGGGAAAGTTTAACAGCAAACAGTATTAGAGCTTCTGTTCCAACTGAGAGCAGGATGGTGTCATGTTGCACTGCAAAAAAGATTGAACAGAATCTTTGCGAGCAGGATACAGGATGGACTTTTTGTGCTGTTTCCTGTGCTCGCATCAAAATACTCATGAGCAACAGAGATTTGAGAGTTTATGGCAATTTTTTTTCTCCCACCAAGCATTGCATTGGGCCAGTGTTAATTAAGATAAAAAGGATTAGTTGATGTTTCATTCCTTAAATCCCTGCCCTAGGGTTGGTAAGAGGAGGGATTTTCACTTCCCATGACTTGTATATTGAGCCAAGGGAAGTATTTAGAAGTCAATACATCCTAACTCTCATTTGGCAGCTAGTTTAAAACAAAACAAAACAAAAAACCCTACCGAAAAACCAACATGTTGAAATAAAGTGACTTCATATGTATCAAATTGATTGTACTTATGAGCATTGAAATATGAAAAGCAAAAGGATTTATTTTAGTAAAAAAATAACCTGAGGCAATGCTATATTAGGAAATGCTTATGTTAGGAATGCACATTGTTTGAAAATAGTTAATGGAAAAAAATAATCGTATTGTGAGTAGTGTGGCTTGAATCATCCTGAAGATATTTGACAACATAACTAAAAGGAGAGAACCATGTTTGTTTAGAATGCACACAGAACATTTTGAGTTTTAACTATCAGAAAGTTCTTTCAAGATGCAGCTTGGGTTTATTTCTATCCTTTTAGGTGTATTTTTCCTCCTTAAATACTGTGACTGGGTTACTGCATGGGAAGTTGTTAAACAGAGTCCGATTGAGACCACTGACTGAAGTTCAGGAAACTTCTGCTGCCCAAACTGTTTCAGTCTGAGCAGCCTCTTCCTTAATCCAGTTGATTCACTAAGTTGTTGGGGTATTTCCACACAGTTTGATTGCTTCTGGACTGCAAGTAGGTACAAATGCTCAGTGGTGGCTGGCTAAAAGCAACCCTGAACGGAGGTACAAATCCGTGGAGATGTCATGTTCAGTGAGGAGTAATAAGCCTGATGGTGCTTGGAGTCGGGTGATGTTGCTGAAGCTGCTGGACAAGATGTGCCCTGGCTGCCGCTTTGAATCAGTAGGGAGTGCCTGCAGGCCCTATTGTTGTGAAGCAAGCTTTTGGCATTGCTTTGTACCTCAGCAGATGGTACACTATCGGCCCTTACCAAAGCTCCTTGCATACCTCAGGTCTCTATTGCAATTTTCAGCCTCTGACGGTTCTGAATTCAGGATCTCACTGGGGGTTTTTTACCTTATGGAAGTGATGAGCTGTTCTTACAGGTGCATGTGCAACACCTTTAGAATCCATGACCTAATGCTTTTGACAGAACAGGTTATTTTTTTGGATGTAAGATTTTCACATTATGATCAGTTGAAAAGCTGTAGTAATGCAGTATTCAGTGTGTTTTTAAACAACTTTTTTCATTTATCGAAAATAAAGGACTTGCAGGCATAAAGTGTCTTAAGGTTTATCATGATTTTAAGCTTTACTGAAATACCTTTTAGAAAAGCTCAACGCTATCTTTTTGTATATATTTTATTAATGATAGGGAGTAGGTGGCGTAGTTAAAGAATTGTCCTCTAAAACCAGAGAAGTACATCAGAACTTCTGCAGCTAATGCCTGTGACTTGTGTTAGGAATTATTTATTTAGGCGTTTTTCTCGTTCATTGATTTAGACATATGTATGCTTACAATTTAATTTTGCTAGCTTGAAGAAAATATAATAGATGTCCCTTTCCAGGAAAAATAAAAGTCTAATTGCTAAAGATGTCTGTCTTTTAATGCCCATTATAAGGCCTTGAGCAACCTGGTCTAGTGGGAGGCATCCCTCCCCATGGCAGATGGTCTTTAAGGTCCCTTCCAACCCTTAAGATTCTGTGATTCTATAATACATAGGCAGGATCCCAGTGTGTTGACTAACGTGTTAGAGCAGTCTTCCCATATCCATGCTGGGCCTCCCTTTTTCCCTCTTATTTGAGGACATGTCATTTAGCTTTCTCCTTATTTATTTAGTTATTCTTCCTTGGGTCAGCCTGGCCACTTTGATAGTCTGCAGCCCCAGTGTGCTGAGTGATTCCATTTAATTCTGCCTCATGACTCTCCCAACAGAGGCAATTAGTGACCCCTCCCTGCTGCAGGCTTTCACTCACCTGTACACTTTATTTGAACTAAAGGACTAGACTCATAAAGAAAAGGCCCACTGCAAAGCTGGTATGGTCTGACTAGTTAACATCATACCATCCAGAGGGAGCTGGAGCAGTGAAGAGCTCCCTTTGAAACAAGAATTTGTTTAAAATTTAAGCCTGAGAATTTGCATCATTTAAACATTGCAAATACGTTGATTTTATCTGTGCTGGTTTGTTTGTTGATCCTGTAAAGCTTATTCTCTGGATTAGTCTCCTGGAAAATGCTAATAACATTTTATTTGAACAGTCCAGGGTTTTTGTTAGCCTCTTTGCATCTTGCATGTGAAAAATGGTGATGCCTTGAAATGATTCTGAATTTAGTAAGTCCTAAAATGTCCAGCAGAGAATACTCTTCTAATGCTGTAATTTATTAGAGCCTTCTGGAATTATGTTTTATGGCATGCTACAAAGCCCTGGAGACTATGCTTAGTTACTGCTGTCATGGCAGACTTCTAAAAATACAGTGCTCTGGAGGCTTCTGTTAGAATTAAGCAACTTCATAATTTGGTGTTCATTAGTTGAATTTCATGCTTTTCCTTTTACTAGCTGCTCATATGTAACTAGATGGATGGCAACTGTGAAGTGTAGATTTCCCTTTCCTTCCTTCTGGATGAGCATAAGGTAAAATTGGCATGATTTAAGAGCAATTTTTTTTTTAAAAACACTGCCTCTGTAGGAACTCTAAAGATTATAAAATAGATTTGAAGAAGATTCCTATTATATTAAAAAGGATATATCATTACCGTCCCCCACTAGTGTATATTATATATTCTTCCTGATATAATGGAGGAAAGAACAACAGGTTTTTCAAACAGTGTTTTCTGTGAAACTGTCAGTTTTTTGGGTGATATCATCTCACAGTTTACCTTTTCGAAGAGGCTTGCATACTGGCTGCTGACTTAGTCCCTGACATTGCAATGAAATTGTGAATCTGAAATGAAAAGAAACTGGGAGTAAACACGGGCCTTGCACCCCAGAAGCCCAGTCAGAGCTGGCACAGATGCAGCCCTGCATGTCTCCCTGTGCCCCACAGTGGGCATGGCAAGTGTGAGTGACAGTGACAGTACAGCATATCAACAGAAACTCTGTATCCCAAGGAAGTTTAAAGGGTTAGGTGTTCTGTGCTGTCTGGAAGTTTGCCTCTGCTATAAGGCCAGGAGCTTCCAGCCTAGGGATAGGGCAGAGGCAATACTACTTTCAAAGCTGGATTTGATGGACACAGTTAGTCGTAATCCTATTTAATTTGAACTTTGACTTTCACCTTAAAATATTGTAATTCAATTAATAAAGCATATTTTATTTTAGAAAATTAGCACACATGCAGAAATAAACTACCAGCATACAATTATAGAAGTCTACATTCATAGCATTTTCTTCTTTTGAAAGGAATTAAAAAAAAAAAATAGAAAAAAACCAGAGTATAAAACCAAAATGTGTGAAGTTATTTTGAACAGGGAGACTTTAGAGGAAAGGTCTTCCTTATAACAGCCAAACAGCTCGTTATTTTTGAACACATGATAATTCCATCAAAGACTGTTCTATGTATCAGGAATTGTTGATGACTTGGTTATCTGTCTGAGCATTACTTAAAAATGATGAAATTGGCAGGAGTGAATTTGTAAGACTGCTGTCAAAACTCTGAAATTTGATAGATGTATTTTACTGATAATATCACAGTGTAGAATTTGGGCATTTTTAAGAGTCTGTGGAATAAAGTTTGATTTGTTTTTTGTAGTATTTAAGCAGGACTTGAGCTCAGGGAATATCAGATGAATAATGTGTTTTATCTTGGGACTGTCTGTATTTAGTCCCTGAAGGCATTGTCAGTGTATAGCCCAGCTGCTTAGGATAGCAATCTTTAAAAGCCCTTTAGGGGAAAATTAAAACTTTTCTTCTTTCTCTCCCCCTCTTTTTAAGGGAAAATATTTTTCGATGTTCTTTTTGCCTTGAACAGACCTGTTAACTATCACCTTGGACATTCTGGGTTTAGTAAATACACTAATATGCAGTAACAAGCATATCCTTCATGTCCAGGTATTCAAATTTTCTATAGCTCTGTCAGTCATGTGAATGTCTTTTGAAGCTCTTTCAGCTTTCCTTATTAGACTACTTGCATTTGTGAAACAGTGTTGGAGAATAAAGTGTTTCAGCTGTTTTTCTGTTGTTTTGGGGTGGGTTTTTGGGGTTGATTGGGGCATACTTGGTATCTGTTTCTGAGTAGACAACCATCTGTCCCTCAGGTCGTGCCAATTATGCCAACTCTGAAAGCAGCCACAGAAATTCAGTTCTTTTATTCAGCCTGCACAACTGTTTCTTTCACCTTTTGTCTATTAAGGAGGTTGGCCTGGGGTGTTTTTTTTCTATTGCATAACTAGTACTTATCAAATGATGTTGCAAATGAATGAAACAAAAACAAAAGCTCATGACAAGACTTCTCTTAGTAAACTTTAGCTTAATTATTATGGCAAATCTAAAAAGATGGAAAACATTTGAATTAAAAACTACCTTTAATGTAAAGGGGTTTACTATATAGGAATAATCTTTAAAATAATTGAAACTAGCAATATAAAGCTTGTACCCGGATGGATGAAGGTTCCAGCAGAGGGGGAATTCCTCACTTATTTTTTTCTAGATAACCCACGTTCTATTTTATTTAACAAAAAGAAAAATTACTCATCTTGTATTCAGCATGACCTGAGAATAGAGCCATGCCTAATTTACCATGTGATACTTCAGTCTCACCCTTATGTGTTAGCGTGCTGAGTAAATCAGGGTTATAGGACTAAATTTATTCTTGGAGTACAAAATTGATTGTGTTTGTGGGAGGGGCAAGTAAGTCAGTATTACCCACATGAATACTCAAGGAAAACACATAAATACTGCTTATGAGTGCAAAGTTCTAACTTTGGAATTATTATTTTTTGAGAATCTTTGTAGTGCTTAGTTGTAAGGACAATTATATGGAGAGTCTGATACTTATTCAGTTAGTTCCCTGAAAACCCCTTTATTTATTTAGTATGTGTGTCTGATACTTTTTTTAATCACTGACATAAGCTACAGTCCTAAACCAAAAAAAATACCCACTCATTACCTCTTCAGTACTTCATTAAAAAGACAGAACTTGCACACTGGCAGGATTAGGAGTATGATATTTTGGAACAGCTATTATTCACTTTAAAAAACCAGTGCACCAACCTTTCATTTTGAATAGCAAATGTAATGTGTTATGGGTCTCCTTTTTCTCCAGAAAGTTACGTTTATTTCCTACTTTCTCCCAAGTTATTGGATTGACTCTTTCAAAGATTTCATTTAAAATGAGGTAATCTTTATGTGGTAAAATTTGTAGTATACGTAAAGAGAAGAGTGTTCTGGGATTGAACATTTTTCCAGGATACCTATAATGCAGTATTTAAGAAAAAAAGTTCTTATGAATACAGAAATATGGTGGGCCCTAACTCTTCTCTTTTTCTACAATCTGTTTTTCATCCATTTTATGGTGTTCTCTTACTGAAAAAAATCTTGTTTATTTTTCAGTTTCTGAGTTCAAATTCTTATTCCAAATTGCTTTGATCTCTACTCTTGTTCTCACCTGTATTTCCGGAACTATTTCAGTTTCCTAGTTGCTCCTTCTAAGTCCCAGCAAACACAAATCACTACTTCATATTGCTGAAATAACTTCGAGTGACTTGGGGTAAGACCTTGCATGCAGCTTTTCTCTTCCTTTCACAAACATTAAAAGAAAAAAACCAGATCTTTTAATTGTATTTACATAACAAGTGTATGTTTGCTATCTGTGCCTCACTAAGGGTACATCACATCCCTGATTAAAGTCCCAGTGGACCTGGTAGCTGCTCCTGCTGTAGTTCAGTTCACTGGATGGGGTATATGGAGAAATGACATTTTACGGGTGGTGTGCTGCATCCTGAGAGCAGAACGGAAGCTGCAGTATTGCAGGCCATGGTGGAGCTCTCTCCTCTGCTGTGACCACAACTAGCTGACTGAAAAGTTTGCTTATGTCTCTTTGGAGGCCCTTGGAAGTATGTATTTGTGACCGTGTATGTAAAAGAAGTAGCTGTACGCTTACTTAGTGTAGTACTTTAGAAGGCAGTTCAGCACTTCAGTCTGTTACCCTTTGGAACTTTTCTTCCTCTTGAAAGTTTTATTGTTTTAGTCAACAGTAATTGCTGAGTGGTTCCTTTTTGCATCGTTCTGTGCCTTTCTTTTAACACAACTGGTCTGTTTTCAATATTTCCAGGTTGTTCTTTGGCTGTTGATCTTTGCATTTTTGCTCTCTATATATTATTAGGCTGCTTTTTGGCTTCAGTTTTTTTGTTATCTATCTTTAGAATCTAGAGGAATGCTTTGAAGTACTTTCTCTCCATGCTGTCTGTCAATTCCATTTAAGTTTTTCAGTAGTGGGTTAGTTTTAATAACTACTGCAAATATCACCCTAAAACTCTTGAACTGCTTTTGTATAAGCCAAAAGAAAACTAGCCTTGCCTTTAGCCTGAAACAAAGCACAGTGAGCTTCAAACCTAAAGTAAATAACTTTGCAAGTTACAAACAATTAAAAAATGGATGTTTTTATTCTTTTGTAGTGCCACAGTGAGTGATGCTCACTATAGCGGTAGTTTTTAATACCATTTCTGGTTGAGTGTTTTGGCTGAAAGAAAACCAAATGTATGATATTTCTCTTTAAGACCATAATGACAGTGGGCTAACAGCTGTGAGTGCTCTTGGTGGTTAACATATGAGACCTTGGTTTGATTCTTGTCCACTGAACATACTCGGGGTATGTGTTTGCATGGCTTACACTAGGTTTGCAGATATTTTAATATGCTAGTGAGACAAACTACATGTTTGGTGGGATATTGGTGGTTAGAGTGGTTAAGAACTAGGAACCAGTGGGCATAGAACCAACAAAAACTTGGGCTGGAGAAAAAAAAATCGCTTTTTATTCTAGAATAAAAGTCTATCAGGCAAGTTTTGAGAAGGAATAGAACTGAAACTGCTGCTGTTATGTGTTGGGGTTAATGTTCCTTTTCCAGATGTACAGCACTGACTTGCTGAAGTGGAACCCTGGTATTAATGTGTTCATACTATATTATAAATTATGTGTGTACGTCTAATCTGTATCCTTTGATACAAAGCAGACCCCAAGGCCTGTGATGGAACTGATGGTTATCATCAGCACATAGCACTTTCCACACACAAACTGCTGCACAAATGTATGGCTAAACATTGTGAAGCCTTTGCAGAGTAGGAAAAATCATCCCTTTGGGGGACTTTGGATTGCATTAATGTCTAAGCTAGGCCAGTGGTCACTTAATTGACCACACTGGTCTGTAAAATTAAAGAAACTGTTCCCCAGATCTCCTGTTTTATAGATGTTAGTTACTTTCTTCATTAAACCGTCTTCTTGCAGGCTCCCAGTGTGTTTTGAAAACACTGAAAATGCTCTTGTGAAGAATCTTTTTAACTTCTTAATTTTTAATTATTTAGTCTCCCCTCATTCTTTGAGCAGTTTTCCCCTAAATGATATTTTTGCCACTTACTTGCATCTTGCTTAATCATATGCTGATTCAGAGCAGTCAGGTAGACTGGAGACATGAAGCTTTCTGTACTTCTTTTCCATACCTGGTCACCTACACTTGTGGCACAAAGTTGTTCATGTGTCAGACCAGTGATCTCTTTCAAGAGACATAGAGGAGAGACAATATCTTCTTCACTGGATCAGTCTCACTGCTATTGGCAGGAGTCACATTCCTCTGAGTGGTTAATGTCCCTTGAGAAATTGTTTGCCAGTTCCCTTGAAAAATGTCCCAAGGTTGCTCCAAAGATTGAAATATTCCATCTGCTACTATTGTTCTTTGCAATCATGCTTTTCTACAACTGGTGAGTGGGAAGGTAAGTTACCGTATTTGTCCAGATGTCATCCTCTGCTATCATACATACACAACGCTTGCAAATTCTGCTTTTTCTCTTATTGCCCTATAACCTGTCAGCTGTCATCTGCCATTTGCCCTTACCTTTCAGTTAAATATTGTATCATCTGTATACATCCTTCCTCAGATTCCTTTATCCTTGCTGATTGTCTTTCCTTATTACAGTTATTTTCAGCTGTGTTACCACCTCTGTATCCAAACCTTCCTGCTTTTCCCTTTGTCATAGATTTCTTGCACAGACCCTGGCCATCTGTTCCTACCCTTTGTATCCTTATCCTACATCAGCTTTTCTTCAATATCTTGCCGCCTTCAGCTATGCCTTTCCTTATTCTCATCTTTTGTTTGTTGTCATGGGGATGCTCACTGTGACTTCCAAATAATACACAACGAACTGTGGTTTCATTTTATTTTGTAAATTTTTTGGTTGTGAGGACAATTAAAAACTGCAAAACATCCAAAAAAATTAAAATCTGTGAGAGAAGAAAGCTAAATCTTAAATAAGATTGTGTAAAAATCATCTTTGCTTTTAGGCAGATGAACCTCATGGCATGACAATCTTGCATGTTATTTAGGTGAGAATCTAAGAAATGTCTTTCTCTCCAGAGTTTGTCATTAGTGTCTCTTTCATGATTAAATTATGTAGAATACAGAGGATCAAGAAAATAATAAGATGCCATACTGTGAAACGTGCTTCCAAGCTGGAAACCAGCTTTTATGACTTGCAATGCCCTGAGAGCTCCTTCTGTGCATCCATTTTAGTGAATGCAAAAAAAATTCCTTTAGAACTTCGTAAATATGAAAAAACAGGGAAAACAACACCTTTATGGCCTCTCTTGCAGAGAGCGTCAGCTTCTTCTTTGCACTTGTGGTATAAGGGCCTAGATAAGCTCCTTGTCTTCTCTACCTCCTCTGCCAGTTTTGTACCAGAAAAATTCTTTGTTCAGAGGTGCCAAATGATGTGTGCTCTGGCGTTTGTCTTCCCTGGGCTTTGTGAACTGCAAACTGCACCTGAGTACTTGTCCTCTTCTGAACTGTATAATCCCTCTGTTTAGTATGGCATAATGTGGGGACTAACACACCTAATTTTTTAAGAATTTGGAAAGCCCAGCAGGAGTACTGTTTAGCTATCCACCAAAATTAAGACGTTGGTGTACTTCAAGCCACGTACTGAAACCTACACTGTCTCTGTGGTTACTCTCACTGAGAGCAATAACTAAACAACGGGACATATTTTTCCTCAAATTATGTATGTCTTACCATTAGTATATTTTCTATGTAAATTGAAGAAAAACTAAAACTTTCTTTTAGAAAGGAAGCTTTCTTGTCTGTATGTATGCTTACACATGCATGAACACAGAAAGAGTAATTATATTCAAAAATTGGACTATAAAAGGAACCACTAAACCCAGTGAGCTGCAGTTGGGCTGGGTCCTAATCTATCTGGACCACCAGCATGGAGTTTCTTTTCTGGCTTTTCTGTTCTGGCTGATGTCCAAGACTTGGCAATAAGCTCTGCCTGATATTTATTATGAATTTACTTTTAATATGTATTTCTGAAAATACGAACCGAACATTAATTTCAATAGAAATTGAGAAGTGACTATAGGTCCAAAACCATTCAGTTTGCTTTGTATGAATGGGGCCTTGGTGTTTCAACTGCATGATATAAATGATATGGTTAAATTATCAAGGCTAGGGATTGCAAGAAATGTCTAGAAATGCTTTTCCACTCAGTGGGATCCTCAGTAAGAAAGGTAATGTAGAAGTGGAGGCTTCGTGTGAGGGGTTTTGGCGTAGGGCAGAATAAAACCTGGGCTCTGACAGCCATCCTTGTTGTTTTCACAATTAGTCTGATTAGTCTGTTCTACCTGACTGGTGCTCGAAGCATCTTGAAACTAAACCAAAAAGTACTTAAAAAGCATGCTGTTGTTTCTCCTTTGTTTTTTCTTTTCTTTTTTTTCCCCCTTTTGTATTGATTTCAAATGCAGTAACTATATTTTCAAACTATATTTTACTAGTTTGGTTTTTTTTTAAAATTCTCATTCATCTCATTTAATATTTCAAGAGGCTTTGTCCGATGCTGTGTATGTGTCAAGTCATATGTCCTGCTCAGCTAAAAATAGTTTCCAAAGTATCTCTGGAAAACTGCCAACTAAATTGTAAGGTCCTGGTTCAAGATGGGTGGCAGGTTAATGGAGAGAGATCTCTCTTTCCAAATTTATTTGTCCTGGAATAACAGGAAAATGGAAGTATTCACACCAGCCCTGTGAGATGTGACTTCTGTGAGATTCCTCTACCTCAGGCGTGAAGGAGGAGAACTCTGTGAGGTCTAGGAGTGTGAGGGAGCACAGTAAAAGGGGGCCATCACTTTACAGACCTTTGAGCTATAGAGGCTTCTGTTCACCAGCATGTAAAAGGGATTGGGGCCATGCCAGTGGCATATCAGACTTTGGGAATACCAGTGTCAGCTGCTGAGCAGGTGAACCTGCTACAGCTTTTGTCACTGCTTCCATTGAATAGGGAGAGCTGGAAAAGGACCAAAGAGAATCATCTAATCCAAGGCCTCCATATTATGGAGTCCTTTGCATAGCGATGCCAGATCATGGGATGAAATAGGAGTTTGGTCCCATGCTGAACATGCAAGATTATGTGCCACCATAGCAAAAATTTCTTAGACTTTAAGTTGCTTCCTGTAATTCTTCTCTGTGGTTCTAAGCCTTAGATTTATATTTGGGTGCTGTTGTGTTTATTTTCTGTTTATTTTTATTACATAAGTTATAAATATATATATCTTAAAAGGGTATATCCCCCTGTTTATTTAAATATATTAATATATATACACATTTTATAGGTATATTTAATATATGTTACTGAATAAGTTTGATTTTGTTCTTTGTTTCCTTTGCCAGTTTGCTGAAAGCAGTCAGAAAAAAGAAACTTTGCAAAAAAGCATTCAGAAATCAAAAATTGGACGTGAAGATACTGTAAGTTGCTTTGAGGGGTAGGCAATCCTACAAGGAAATAGAGCTACAAGTATGCACTTCTTGTAAATACTAGTGTAGTCCTTCCAGGTACTTTCAGATTTAAAAATATATTAAAACTTTCACTACCCAGAGGTGTAGTGAACTACCCAGTCACCGATGGTTGCTGAACTGCCAAATCTAGTAACGACAAATTTAGATGTTGGAGTTGTTTTTTTAAAACTTATTTGTAGTATAGATTGCTAAATTACTGTTCTGAGCAGCCATGTAAGCCTGGTGCTCTTTGCACACTGAAGCTGTTGACACTACAAAATAATATTTAGGCTTTATGTTTACTATATTTATGAAGCAACGTATTTGTTAGAAATACTTGATACGGTGTTCTGTGTTGCAGATTTGCACTGCAATGCTCTGTCTGAAGTCCAATAAATCAATGCATAAAAGAGGGACAGCCAGAAGCTTTCAGGAGGAATTGAATTTTGTAGTAAAGTGCCAAATCTTTGAATCCAAACTGTTTTATAGAAACACTCTAGGTTTTTCCTATGTGTGCTTCCTTTATCTAGTAAGTAATAGAGTGAACCTTGCCATCAAACTCTGTTGAAGTCTCACTTTCACAAATTTAATTAAAGCTTGCTTTTTGCCAGTACCTTTAACGGTGATTCTTTATCCTCTCACTCGCAGTGAACTGTAATCAGGGAATCATGGGTGGGTTTCTCACACAGTTGTGCTTGTCATCCTTCCAAATTAACTGTTCCAGATTTGGTCTGCTCCAGCATGTGTCCTGCCCTACAGAAAGCTATTGGTCCTGGAAGTCCTGTTCCGGCTTATGTTTCCAATATTTTGGTTCCTGATTATACATCAGGGAGAAGTCCTGAAAAATATAGATCACAGTGTAGGTCTCTGAGTATCTTACATCCATACCTCAGCATCTGGAAACTTTTGATTCCCATTCATTCTGCATTTTCAGAACATGCTGAATCCACACTGTTGGCAAAAGCTCTGGGAATATGGAATATTTGGGGAAAAAAACCCTAACAAAACCTAAAAAAAACCCCACCCCCATGAACACCTCACACTGCTGGGCTGCCATGGAGATTTCCACTGGTAAAAAACCTGATGGTTTACAAACTCGTGATATCTGACTCTTTTAGGCTACCCAGTGCCCTGGCATGAGTTATTTGAGTATCAGCCAGTTACAGTGTTTGTCTGTAACTACAGACTGAATTAGAAGTATGTGCTGAGTTGGCTGTGGAAGAGCTCATGTTGAGTCAGTGTCTGCAGATTCTTATTGATCGATAGAATCTTTGAGGTTGATGTTGTGTACACTCCCAGCAGACTACCATGTCATAAATATCTGAGCTTATTTTTGAGACAACTGCTCTCAAGTGGTGTGGGCAAATAAGAAAAATAAATTCAGAGGGTGTTCATACACAGCATATCAGTTTGTGGAAGGGTGGATGGTAGGTTTTTCTGTAGTGCTGTCTTTAATTACAAGACTAGAACTCCTAAATACTGTTTAACCTTTAAGCCCAGTAATTAAGAGATCTCTTTGGAGTTTGTCAAATCTCATTGAGTTCAAAGGTTGTAGAAAATTGTTCTTTTGTTTATCCATTTTGGCCTTAATTTTTTTCCTTCCAGTTTGTACTTGATATCATTGAGTGTCACTGAGAATTTTGTGTAATAAAATAAAATGCTCAAGTGGTTCATTGACAGAAAGCAGTGGTGAAAGCAGCTTTTAAATTTATGTATTGTTTTTTTGAAAAATGTTCTGTGTGATAATTACTGTTTTTAACGTTTGTATTTTTTTTTTTTTGTGTCTCTCAACATACTTTGAATCCTCAGGCAGAACGTGCAGCTCTAATGGAGGAACTTGCTGCCCTTCGGCAGAAAAAAGAGCAGCTAAAGGCAGAAATAGACAAATACAGGGAATGTGATCCAGACGTTGTTGAAGAAATGCGTAAGTTGTGTATTGTTTAAAGTGATCTTTTGCGTGAAAAGGTCTGCACTTCTTTAGCTTAAAATCTGATATGTAGAGGTTAGTGAAAAACTAGCTGCTTTTCTTTTTAAAGCTGAGCAATAAAAACAGTACACAGACCATTTCTTTTTATGTTCTGTTATATTATATATGAGGGGGTTTGTTGATATTTACTCTGCCAACAACTGAGCAGTTAACAAACAATCCCATAATTCTGATGCTTTAGAATTAATGTCAGGATCATTCTTCTAGAACCATATTAATTCTATAACTTGTGCTGAACCCTAGAATGTGTGTAGGAAGAGTAGTGTCTGGTTCCCACTTACCTTCAGTTCCATGCTGGCAAAACAGGTACTTACTTATCTATTTAGAACATAAGCATTTAATTAGAGATGCTTAATTATCACATACGAAAACATGGTATCACACTGTTGACTGTACTGTCTCTGACATGCTGGGCTTTGATTGGAGTTTCTAATTCTAATGGAATACAAGGAATGATGAGTGACTTTAATACTTAATACAAAATTGGGCACTGAAATGTACTTAATATTCTGATCCTTAGCATGAAAAATGAAAAGCATGCATGAAATTTTATTGAATTTTCTCTACTGCAACTTTCATGTTTTATTTATTAGGCTCTTACATTGCTACCCAAGCACCACTGCATGTTGCTGTAATGCCAACACGCTGCTACAGAGTGACGAGAAACAGGCACAGTCCTTTTTCTGAACAGATATGTGGCTGAATCTTCCTCTTTCCTTATTCTTCTAACAAAGTCCACAGCTTTGGAAATGTTCTGAGAGGAAGCCAGGAACATAAACAGAGTTGGCAGCATACACCAAATCTGGAAAGATATTATTTATTTTGAGGGGCTGTGACATTTTTTGTCAGCTGTGTTATCTTTCCCTAAGGATGTAATGGTATGCCAGGGAATAAGCAAACTTGAGACCTGAGGTTAGTTACTGTGCTGTAAATCCCTTGCTGCCTGCTCTCCTGAGGACAAGACACATTCCAGCTGATTCCAGCTGTAAAAATGAGCGAGGTTAGGCAGATACTGACAGCAGAGGGATGTGTAATGTCATGTATTTTAACTGCTGAGGTACCCTTACAGTAAGCATTGCACTGAATGGTTTGAGGAGCCTCTTTTTTGAACCAGTCATGGTGAGCACGTTCCTGAATAGCAGGCACAAGGGGGCAAATCACAGCTTGAATGCTAGGGCAACTGCATAAGTTTGCAACGTGGAGACTAATATCCTGGAAAGAGGGAAGGAGACAGAAGTGTAATACCTATTTACTTCACTTATGCTCTTGTCTTTTGTTTGTTTGTTGGGGTTTTTTTGTTTGGTTGCTTGGGATTTTTTTTGTTAAAGTATGTAGAAGGTCCATGTGAACTTCTGTGATGGAGGCATGAGCAATTAAGGGAGTTGGTGAGGTTAGCACTGTTGCAGGGGCAATATGCAGTAGTGTTTCAAAATTAATTTGTCCTTGACCTTTAATTTAAAAATAGTTTCTACTTCATTATATGTTTTGTCAGTTATTATTGAAGTAGTAGTGCACATTGTTGCTGGCAATGTATGAGTGAATAAATGGTCATGTCAATTTGGGGGAGTTAAGGTCTGTGTCAAAGCTGAATGGAATTTTAGAGGATTTAAGGGAAAGAGGGAAATGGGAAAAAAGGGTTGGGGGTATTTCTCTTCTTTCAGAGTACGGAAAAATGCAAAGGCAGAACAAGCTGCAGGAAGTTATGGTTTTTAGTGTAAGAAGGCAATAAAGAATCTCAGGCAATGAAAGGCATTCAGCTAGACATAAAAGTTATGGCTGCTGCTTTGCAGAAAAACCTTATAATAAAAGTTACTTATTCACAGATTTTAAAGTATTTTTGAACTGCAAGTGAGTGATATGATTTTATACTTCTGTGCAATTTAGATAATTGTGATTATTTTCAGTTAGATCACCTGAGCAGATTTCTAACTCTAAATTACCTTATTTTAAAGTCAGAAATTAGAGATGGCTGTTATGTTATAAAATTGCACTCTTAAAAAGAGTTGGATTGTTCAATAAAATGTGTTTTGTAATGGGCAGTTGTCACGTTCTGCATTTGGGTTTTCCTTCTTTTTCCTTAATGAGTTCAACCTCTGAGGAAATCTTTCTGATGTCTAATATAAAATTTCACTCTATTAATTTCTCATCCCATATCACAGAGCTGCTTTGGTTCTTCTTGTGGTATTTTAGGGCTGTATCAAATTGTCATCTGTTTTCAGTGGCCTTCAAATTTGGGGAATGCTTTCCTGCGTCTTTTTAGTCGCTCATTCCCTCAAAGAAGTATTGCAGAAACAAACCTATTGCACAGTGGTAAGCCTTATTAAAACACATGCACACACACACATATTATTTTCAGGGTCAAAACAAAGTTTGGATGATTCATAGCAAATATCTGAAGACTCAGCTAAAAACAGAACATCTGTCTTGCTTCCTGAATCTTGTGGTGGGAAAGTCAAGTTTGACCATGTAACTAAATATACTATAATGCGTATTCACAAGGGGGCAGATTGGAATACTAAAATACTAACTCTGTTTTTTGCTGACTTCACTGCTTGTTCTCTTCATATCAGTTACAAATGTTTTGCTGTATGGTTTGGCTTAGTTTCCATGTCTTTTGTGTTAGAAGTGCATTGAATTATAAACTCTTAACGCGTACCCAAGTTTACAGCATTTGAACACAGACTTTTAAGTATTTTTATATAACAACTAACTAGAGTAAATAGCAAAAGAAACAAGATTTAGGGCCAGACCACTAGAGGAAGCTGCATAATAGTCTGGTTTTGTGGATATATTTGGATAATTCCATTTTACAGGTAGGGTATTGTGAAAATAGAATAGCAAAATAGGAGGGTTTTCTTTTCTAATGACCTCTGCAATTCAGTGATTGAAGTTTGTCTTTGCCACTTGGAAACAATCTTTAAGACATCTTGTGTGAGTTAGGATTGAGTAATAAATTATTTCTCAACATTAAAGGCAGTAAAACTGACAACAGTCACTGGAAGTAAAAAAAAAAAAAAGGTGGCATTTTATACTTTTCTATTAAACTTGTAATCCTGCTGCAGATGGTTCAGGATGGAACCCTTGTTTCTCAGCTTTGAGGCATGTTTATGTAGGGTGGAAGATATTCTCATGAGAAAGCAGCCATTGTAGAGAGATTCTTCCAGTAGAAAAAGCTTATGTGACATAGCATGCATGTATGCAGTTGGATATGTGTGATGCTGCTGGATTCTCTAAAGATTATGGTAGAGGATAAAGGCATGGTTCACAATGTTCATAATTTCTCCAGATTTTTATGAAGTCGACAGAAAAAGCTGCATGTAACATCAAGATTAACCTGCTGCGTAAGTTTAATTCTTTCTGCCTGCCAGAGAGAGATGTTAGGGAGCTAATAGCATTTTTCTCATAATTGATTTTATAGAAAAATTTGTCTTGACGACATAACTGTATAAATGATGGTGACTTTACTCTGAGTTGGTCAGCTTGTAACTGGAAACAGCTAAACATTTTCAGTGTTCACTGTAAAATAAACATTTTTAGAATTTCCAACTTCTTGTTCTTTCACTGTAAATAGAGGAGTGTTGATTTAAGTTTTATTAAAAGATTGTTGGGTCTTAGCTATTTTTTTTCCCGATAGCCGTACTTCGGTTACTGTGTGCCTCTGCATAGTTACATACTGATTGGAGTAAATGACTTCTGTGTGGTATGATTGCTAATAATTTTGGGGCTTGTCTTAGATGTTGCCTGTTAGAATTCCTCTTTAATTTAGCGTGTTTTTAGAGTGTCCAGTTGCTGATAATTTTTATCTAGGCTTTTACCTTTAAAACAATGATCTCAACATGTCTAGACAAACAGTATTCTCAAAAATTAGCAAACTACCAGATACAACACATGTAGCAATTTTGATGTCAACCTTTTTACTTTGGCTCTCTTTGTTTATTTTTATCCTGTAGCAAGAGAGGCAAGTGATTGAAATGGATGTGATTTCAAACCACAGATATCCTTTTGACTCTCTGAATGTGTGATCTCAGAGGCATCACTACCAGTCCATTTCAGTGTTAGATTATCTTCTAAAACTAATGGGTATGTGAAAGTAAATTCTGGGATAACATCCAGACTTTACTAAATACCATGGAAATGTTATGGTATATGTAGTATGTACTTGAAAGTGTCTTTTTTCATTGTAGATGCTTCAAAATTTCTAATTCTGATGTTTCTAAACACTGAAAATTTCAACTTGACAAACTGTTGTGAAGAATTATATCAGGATATACAGACAGTATGAGAAAATAGTTCTGAATTTTTCAGCTTCTTCATTCATCTTAATATCTGAAGGCTGAATGCTGAAAAGTTGATTTACCTGCAGTTTGGGAGTTATTTTTCTGGGGGGTTTTTTTGGGGGGAGAGGGATTTTATTTTTTTTTTTTGTTGATACACCCCCCTATTCTCTTCTGTTATGCTCAAATAAATTAGAAACTTTGTTACATTTGCAGATGTACTTCATGTTACACAAACTTAGTACCAAGTGCTGGATTCTTTTGGGAGTTTCTTACTAACACTTGGAATAGTCCCTGTTCCCAGAAAGGAAACACTAGTGAAGAAATTAAATGAAGATTAGACTATCCTGGCTAGTGGAGAGGCTTTAAAATGAGTTGCATCAATTTTACTCAAAATTTGTTAGAATGCTGATAATTTACAAAAGGATTTAATGGATTTTATTTTATATTTTGTGGCAAAGATGATTGTTCAGAAAAAGTATCAGAAAGTTTACTTTAAAAAAAAGCCTTGTCAGCAGTATCAGTTATTGAACTATTAAGTATCTGTTTTTAAAAATGTAATGATTCACTTGGAAAAGTGAATGTCTACAAATAATTATAAGCCTGGTCTAGGTGCCACCCAGATCAATAGCGTACAGATGAAGCTTATAGACAAAATGGTTTTTTAATCACCTCTAGATCCAGTATGTTCAGTTTGCAATTAAAAGGATGTTTCCTAGCTACTGACCACGAAATATGCACCTGGCATCTGAGAGGCGAGCTGTGCTTTTTACAGTTTATGCAACAATATCATTAACAAAGATCTGCAATCAGAAATTAGTCATTCTGCTGAAGTTAGACTAGTGTCTTCACTCACATTTATGTTAGCCTTAGAGGGTTAAACTAGTCTTTCTTTGGAGTGAACCAGACACTTGCTTAAAAGTACGTAGAAAAATAATAATTTTAAAAGCAAGCATTCATTTTTTTACTTAGTCTCATCTTTCAGGGTATTGTATATTTAGTCTATTCATCTCCGGAGGATCAGAATGAGGATATGACAGGAAATAGACAGTGTATGTTCCAGTATGTAACTTGTAGACTATCTGCTACTAATAAAAACAAAACCACACAGCCCATATGCCCACCCCTTTTTCCTACTTCATCATGGAGTAGCAGAATATATAGAGATGTGCAGCAATAAGGAAAGAACACATTTACTCAACTAATTGCATCAAGCTAAGAATTTTGTTTTCCTTGCTCCCTGTAATGTTCTTAGAATGGTTTGTCATTCAGTTGGAAGGTTGGCAAATTAAATTACCTTTTCAAAAGGTACATTAAAAGATAAATCAAAATGTTTTCCCAAAACTAAACATAATTTAATTTCTAGGAAGAATTAGGAATAATAAATGTACTTCCATGAAAACATAGTTACATATAGTAACAGTAAATTTTTAACTGTTAAGTAAAATTGATGAGTGTAATTACAAATGTATACTTGGATCACTGATACTCCAAGCTCCTTTGGTAATCATAGCAAGTAAGATGGAATTGCAAGGTTAAGCAGAATATGTGCTCCTTTATCTTCAGCCCTTCCAATTTTTTTTTATCTTGAAAGTCAAGGGAAACTTGTTTGCATTTAAGTTATTGAAAATGCTGGTCCTTTGAGAGAGCAAACACTTGCAAAGCATAATCTGGCTGTGATTACCAGAGACCATAATGTGGTGGTTTAAGGACCTTCCCTGACAAAAGTAGGTTAAAGAGTTCTCACCTTGGCCCATCATTCCTGTGCTGCAGTTCACCAGTGATAAAAGCAAGTTTTCAGCTCAAGGTAGGAACAGATGGTATAGATACCCTTCTTTCATGATGGAATCTCCTGAGGTCTTTGAAATCTCTCTTTCTCCCCAACAAGTCTGTCTGATGGAGTCTTTTGCTGCCTTCAGAAAGCTTTCATACATGTGTAATTTATCATGCACCTCACAGAATTGTTTGTTTTGTGGTAGTTGCCCTGAAGAGCAACCAGGGATCCTCAGAGCAACTAGGACCATGTCAGGTGACAAGTTTTCAAAGGACATCTTTGCGAGCTCTGCAGTGAGTTGAACTGTTAGAAAATGGATCTGGGAAAAACTGAATGAGGGAGGAACAGGAGTAGGTAAATGGGTGAGCAGCTTCTGACCCTTGTAAAGAAAGGAGAATACAACAGCCATGAAGAATAATGAGTGAAAGGTGACCAGGAAAAACTGGGCAGCTTAGGATGTATCTGTACATATATACCTAAGGCACAAAGCTTAAAGTGAAATATGGGGCTTTTGGCTGCAGCTGGGAAGCTTAAGTTCAGAAGGGGCATTTGGCTTTCAGCAAAAGGCCTTTATTCTTTGCATTTCAGAGAATTTCTCTGTCTCTGTGTTTGGACTCCAGATAAGAGGTTACTCCGCAACGAAAAACTGCCCTAAATGTTTAGACACATGCATGCATGTGTTTCTGTACCTCAAGCACATTCTAGCAAGACTGTTTTTCTTAGAGGATATCAACTTAAGCCAACTTGCTTTAAAATGAAGCTGCGTTTTAGCTGGTTAAGCAAAAAAAAACCAAAACCAAGCAAACAACACAGCTTGTGTTTTGTCACTGGGGCTTTACTTGGACACTCAGAAAAGAGCCACTTGGAAGATCAAATCTGTAGGTAACATGTAACACCATGCTTAAATAAATTTGCTACTCTGGCAAGTTATCCTTTGTTGAAATCAATTGAAAACACTCACAAGGCTTGTTTTTGTTCTTTCTGTTTATTTTATTTCTTATTTGTTTATATTGGGATGACAGAAAAAATATCTAGAGTTAGAGGGTTATGGGTGAAATATGTGGGAATAGTTTATTGTCTGAGCCAGTAAATCCTTATGGCAAAAGCTGTTGAGCTGCTTAGGAATGGTAGACACTTGATAAAATTTGTGATGTGGAAAATGGCTACTTATGACTACATTTATCATACTCCTTGATTTAGAAATTGTGTTTTAAAGCCCTGAGGAAAGCGTCAAATGGAACTAATCAATAGATCATTTATATATGAAACAGAAAGGCTTTTGTGGAGTGAGTATTTTGCTTCTGTCTCCCAGTGTTGGACCTACTAGCTTAATGGTGTATGGTAGCATTCATTCAGACTGTTTCGATAAAGTTATGGTAGTGATATTCAAAGGAACATACTGGTTTATATCTTTTCATGACATCTAAATGCAAAATTAGGTCAGGAAAGGTATTGTGGATTTTAGTTTGTTGTCTTCAGTGCTAAGTTGCAGAACTGTCAAATGAGGTCTTCCCTGGCCTTCTTTAAAAAAATGTGTTGGCAGATATCTGCAGATATCTTCCATATTTTATGTTTTCATGTATGTTATGTTTTCATTATGGGTTTATCTAGACTAGGACTGTATATTATCAGGGTATATTCCTAATATAAATACCTTTTTCAGTGCTGTTTAACTGCAGAGTTTTTGCAGGGCAGGTTGTATGAGTACAAGACTAATCTTGGTGCTGGTGGTGTATTTGAGAGTATTTCTAATGGGTTTTTTCCCCTCTCACTTTAATATCTTATTAGCTAGTTTCACTGAAAAGAGCAGGATATCAGGAAAAAAATCCAGAATAGAGAACCAATTTGGGAATACCAAGAAGAACACAGTTTTTTTCTCTACCACTGTAAGAGACCTCTGTAGACTGGGAGAAGTTTGGTTTTTTGACTCAGTTTTGTGTGAAACTAGAGAAATACAATCCTGATGAAACAGCAGTAGTGTGAGTCTCAAATTACTTTATAATTTGTTAGCAATTCAGTATCAGAAAGGGATGTAGAATTGATGAAGCTCTATAATATGGTCTGTTGTGTCTTGCATCTGCTCAATATTTATATTGATGAGCTGGATAATACAAGAGAAGACATGCTTTTGTTACATTTGCAGCTGAGGGACTGTGTGGACAAAGGACAAAGTGGGATTTCAAAATGAGCATGACAAATTGCAAAGATAGTCTAAAAAACAATAAAATTCAGTAGTGGTGAGTGCAAGGGTGTACATGCGTTCAAGGATATGGTGTTACACAAATGATCTGGAGCAGTTGGTTAAGGGGGGAGGGTTTGAAAAAAGATATCAGGCTTATAGTAGTTTACAGGTTGAAGGTAAAAATTTTTGTCGTGTAAAGCAAAGTCACCATACTAAGATGCAGAAGTATAACCAGCACAGAGATGTATGAAATAATCTTCCTGCTCAAGCTGGCATTAGTGCAGCTTCAGCCGTAACACTATCAGTGTTAGATATCCAACCTGCATATCCTACCTAATTTATTTCAAAGTATTCATATATTCTTATAACTAAGTGTTCAGAGTACAGCTAAAAGACCAGACATTGAGCAATCACATTCTAAGAGGAAAAAAAGATTTATAAAATTAGGGCTCAAAAGAAGGTTGCTCCTGGTGGATTTTGCATATCTGTATCTCCTTCAGAAAAAGGAAAGGAATAGCTTGTTACTCAGGTTCCTGGAGAAGTTGGCAATAAGTAATAGCCTTAAATTACAGAGGGAATAAAAATTAAGTGAAAAACTAATGGTAGCAATAATCAAATACAAAATTAGACTGTCTGGGAAGGTTGTGAAAGCTCTAATACTGGCAACCTTAAAAACAGGCTACAAATACCTCAGAAATGGCATAGGTGAGGTTGAAAATGCATTGAGTTGTGGGTACAGAGATCGGAGGATCTCCTGCAATGCCTTCCACTTTTCTCTGCAACTTCTGTGACACGAGGCATGCAGCAGATTGCAGTCCAGAACTGGACAAACCATGGTGCTCTGGAATGGGCCTCCTTGTAAAATGCAGTTCAGCAGCACAGAAATTTGCAAGTTGATGGCAAGTTGAATATGAGTCATTGTGCCCTGGCAGCCAGGAGGGCCACCCGTGTCCTAGGGAACATCAGGGAAAGCATCGCCAGCCAGTTGAGGGAGGGGATTGTCCCACTCTGCTCTGCACTGGTGCGGCCTCACCTTGAATATTGTGTGCAGTTTTGGGTGCCATGATATAAGAAAGATACTATAAGAGCTATTGTAGAGTGTCCAAAGGAGGGCAACAAAGATGGTGAAGGGCCTTGAAGGGAAGCCATAGGAGGAGCAGCTGAGGTCACTTGGTCTGTTGACCCTGGAGAAGAGGAGACTGAGGGGAGACCTCATTGCAGTCTACAACTTCCTCATGAGGGGAAAAGGAGGGGCAGGCACTCATCTCTCCTTTGTGGTGACCAGTGACAGAACCTGAAGGAATGGCCTGAAGTTGTGTCAGGGGAGGTTTGGGTTGGATATTAGGAAAAGCTTCTTCACCCAGAGGGTACTGGAACAGGCTCCCCAGGGAAGTGGTCACATCACCAAGCTAGACAGAGTTCAAGAAGCATTTGGATGATATTCTCAGGCACATGGTGTGATTCTTGGGTATGATCCTGTGCAGGGCTAAGGGATGGACTTAATGATCCTTGTGGGTCCCTTCCAACTTGGCATATTCTGTGATTTTGTGAATTCACTTTAGCTGTGCTGAACATATGGAGTTTATTAGTGAATGAAGTGGGGAGGAAGGAGTTGTCCATTCAGGGAGCCCTGAATCAGCCCTGAATCAAGTTGGTATGCTTGTTTCTGTTTTGTAAGCATACTGCTTCCCTCTGGTCTTTGGATAAGAATAGATATATTTTAGTTATGCCACTAAGATTTCAGTGTGGGTTTTCAGGGACACTATTTAAAAGGCAAATGGTCTTTTTCTGTAGGCACATGAATATAGTAAACTTAAGTGGAAGAGCATGTCTTTTGCATAGAGGAATTTTTTGGTAGCAATTCTGACAAATTCTGTTCGACGTTTTTCAAGGAGACCCTGTGTACATCCTGATGAAATTTGACAGTGTGACCTTTTCATATGGGACAGAAGGAGTTTTTGCTGATGAGACTTGACACTTTTTTCAAACACACTGACAAAGATCACAGACCCTTTAAAACCGTGTTCCCAGCAATGTGGATCAGCTCTTTAGTAGCTTTACTGTGCACTGCTGTGTCTTACCATACAGACAAGCACTACAGACTGGCACTATGGTATGTATTCACTCAGGTTTATTTTCAAGTAAACATATATATATATATATATATGTATATATATATGTGCATACACACACACACGTTGCAGCAGAAGTGCTAATTTAATTCATTTGTATATCAAAATTTCTTGAGTATTTTTCTATCACAAATAGCTTATATTGTGTCCTATGCCTTTCAAAATGGTTGTAGATTAGTAGGTAGCATTCAAAATCATCAAAGCTTTTTCTTGTAGTTCTGAAACTTTATTCAGATCTAAAAGAAGTCAGTATAAACAGTTCCATTGAATTTGTGATGTCATTTAAATGAGAAATCATATTTATGCATTGGCTTGAATGTAGTCATGAATCCTGAAGCACTGTTGATTAATATCATGGGGATAAGTGTTGTGTGGGATACTGGAGTGTGGGGAAAGAATTATGTGTTATTTTGGATTCAAAGGAGGTGACAGAATTGTGATGTGCTATCACTTTTCTGCACAGCAGCTCTTTATTCTGCTTATAAGAGGAAACAGCTCTTTGGGAAGCATGGGGGAAGGTAAAGATTTCCAGTATTGTGGACTTGTCTCTGCCTAATACCTGATTACAAAACATTCTTCTAAAGCTCTTGCCACATTGCAGTTCACCCTGTTGACAGTGTCACAGACTACTTATTCTTGAGGATACTCAAATACAGACTTTCAAGAAGCCACTTCATCACATAATTGCCATAAATAGTCTCCAATGGCAAGCTACAGTCTCTTGATCAGTCTCTGGTGTCATTTTGTGAATGGGCATGTCAGTAGGACTTACTAGGCAACTATATTTTGTACTTTCTGTAGATGACAGGTGTATAATTTCTATGTTCACCTTCTATCTTAGCCTTTAGAGATGGGCCCTTTATTTGCATGAGGTATTTTCATTAGTAGGAAAAATTTTGAAAACTATATTATAGTGATGCTGCTCCAGGAGAGGTAGGGAAACATAGATCTGTCCTAGTATGATGATTCTGGAAAAGTGAGGGCAGCCTGTGTGCAGGAGAACAGATAACTCTCTGCAGAAGGCAGCAGACAATCAGAATCATCAGAGATTCAAGTTCATGTACACTTCTTATGTTAGTTGCCATTTTTTATCTTTGAATTCAGTCTAAGTGAATGCAGAATTATTACAGGAATTCAAATGCACCTAATGCAATTAATTTGCCCTGACCAGTTTCATGAGATAGATTGAGAACCTTTGGGCTAATAATCCTCGCTGGTCCCTGAGAACAGTTGCAGCTGTTCTCTACATTTCATGCAGAAGAATTGTGATTCACACTGTAAAATTACTCCTCACCCACATGCTGAAGGCTGCAGTTACATTTTGTATGTGTCTGCTAACAGTCCCACAGGCTGATGGGTGACTGTCTCCTTGATAAAGTGCTGGTTCCTCTGTAGTTGTGTGCCTTTTAAGTGAGGAAATCCATAAAATTTTCTTGTGGCATTAGTTGTGGTAGGTCCAAACTGGCACTAAAGTATGCTAGCTGTATAAATACAATTAGCTTTAGTTATTCTATGGAAATAGGGGTTCCTGGACCTTGAAGGTTTTTTTTATACATAAAAATATTACTTACAATAATCCTTAAAGTTATCCTGAAAATGCCACAGTAGGATCTAGGAGATCAGAGAACACTACAGTTCCTTGTGTGTTTCCAAGATAATATGTGGTTGTGAGCTGGTTCTGGCTGTTGAAATTTTTTTTTTTACTATAGCTATTGGAACTTTATGTTGCCTTTAGAGCTGAATTCTATTCCATGACTGAGTCCTTAATATTTCTATAATGATATGTGCAGGACTTAAAAAGGCTTTTAGGAAGAACCTGAAAGTAGATTTTTTTTTTTTTTTGGAAAACGTTTGTGAGGAGATGGTGGTGGTTGTTGCTATCACAATTGTTTTTCACCTGTGAAAATATCCAAAGTCTCATAGCAATACTAACTTAGTATATATATTGTGTCAAGGAGGCATGTAGTGGTTTTCCCTTCCTGTGGAAATACTTGAGATTCTACAGCTTTTGGCCCTTCATTTTTGGAATGCAAATAGGACTTTTAATTCCTACCACCTTCCCATTCCATGAAAAAAAGGGAGAGAATCTGGGGGAAGGAGGAAAGAAGAAAGCAAAAAGGAAGCTGTAGTTCTACAGTATGCTGAGAATGACTGTGGGGCTTCCTGAGCCAGATCAGAAACATTGTGGCCTTACTGTGCTAAGATTTGAGTCAATATATATTCCCAGTTCAGACTTGTTCAGAAACATTGCTGTGTAAATGTTTTGTGCTGCTGGCCTTCACTCCTGACCAGGTGCAGTTCATTTGCTTTATAAGGCTCCTTGGTGCATCTCCGACAGGTGTCCATGTGTCCTTTTGTCAGCTCTGTCTCCTGGCCTGCTCCAAAATACCCTCCCCCTGGACCTTCCTTTCCCTGCCGTTGCTTTCTTCTATGGAAATACAAGGGATTCTGCCTGTGGTAAGGACAATCACAGTTGCTTAGGATAATGGTTCAGCTCCCAGAATCAGGGCTCTTTGAGTTCCCCTCAGTTTTCCAGAAATACCTGAGGTTGAGGGAAGAAGAGACTTCCACGAGGACTGGTCAGAATTTACTCTCTGACCCTTAACCTTTCACTGTTTAGGGCATATTTCCAGGTGTGTTTTGCTAACATAACAGACAAGCATTGCCAGTCATGTTGTTCCTGGGCCTTGCCTTGCTGTATGCACAGCGGTTGCTTTTGTTCAGTTTTGGAGAGAAAATGCAAGCTTCCATTTTCTTTCTTAGAAAATGCCAAATGTGCCTGAAATTCTTCAGCAGAGGGTACAAGTGAGTGCCTCAGCCAAATAAATGACTTGTATCCTGCAGACTTGGGAGTGGATGTACTGTCTATGGATGTACTGTCATACAAGTAGGTGAAATAAATATGTAATATCCAGAACAAATGGATAATTTTGTTGTTTCCAGGCAGCAACTGTATATATTGTCAGCCTATTTGCAGATGTATAGATAGAGTGTAACTAGAGTGTAATGGTAAGGAGAACATTTGGAAGCATCTGGAAAATGTTACTTCCTGTATTGCTCACCTCTACTGCACATTTGGCCTTTTCATTGTTTTGTGCAGCTTCAGTACTGGAGCACTATTTAGTAGCTGCCAAAAATCAAGTTCAGTTAGAGTAGCTCTGGTCAGCAGGAGGATCAGCAGGACTCCAGCCAAGTTTGGGACCCAATGGTAGTGGTGGTTTTGGCAATTAACCAGTTGCCCTTAATGCTGTGTCTGCATTTCTCCTTTTTACAGATCACACAGTTGGTGTCCTGATTCTTCTTTGGAGTATACATTTTTAAGTTCCCATGCTATTGCTGTCTTTAGATCTTGAACTTTCTTTTTTCAGTGCAGTTTAAAAACCAGAAGTCCAATGCCTGTGTGATCCTCTGGAGCTAGAGAATAGGCAATCAGAAGTAGCATGACCCTCAGTTAGTTACACCCATATATAAAGTAGGTGTGTCTGGGGGGTGTCTGCTTTACTACTTCTCCTTTCCCTCATCCTCCATGCATGTACACATACAGATGATGAAACCAGTGAAAGTCCCAACAAGCAACTATAAAAGGCTTCCAGAAAGCAGTCAAGGTGCAGATTCCTTTATTTCTGTCAGTTCTTGTGACAGAGTTGGAGGCCTCTGGAAGATGGCTGGCGATGATGCAGATGTGGCTGCTGTCTTCAGGTGACACAGGTCCATGACTACCAAAGCCTGTCTCGTTCCTCTTTCAGGCATGGTGTTGGTTACAGCAGGCACACAAGATCACACAGTGGAATTGTAGGCAAGGTTAAGCCTGATCCCAAAGGATTACATCTTGCCTTGAGATAGCTAAAAGCTCTGCTTGTAGCCAAGAGGCAGCAATTGAGGTGAGATGACATAGTAGTTTCTGAAGATGGATGAGGTATGTTTCCTGCACCCCGAAATAAAAAAAGAAATGTGAAGGGAAAATTTAAGTGAAGGAAGTAGTGGTTAAGTAGACTGCAGTGCCATCCTGCAGCAGGGACACTGACAGTCTCACTTGATGTCAGCAGACAATGCAGTCTGTCTTGTTTGCATGAGCTTGCTCAGGCTGGACGTGAGGAAAACATGAGTGTCTTGCAACTTGCCAAAATAACTGACGTTGCTGTTGATAAAATATGCCTGATAGTATAGGCAACTTTCAGTTTGGTAGAATAAATCCATACCTGCATCCCTGTGGTGCTGTCATATATATGGATGTATCATAGGCATGAGGTAATGTGAAATAGCAAGTAGCAAACATCTGCCTCAGCCTCTTGTGAATGTGTTTCTGGGACATGTGATGTGCCTGAGGCTTTGCAAGTGGTTTTCTTTTCCCCAACTCTGAGTCCTCTGGCAGCAAAGTAATGTGGGGGATATGTCATCCCAATTTCTGAAGGACTGAGTCCTCTTCTTTGATGTTCAGACAGGTTGTTTGAATGTCACCTTCACCATCCTGAAGTTCTGCCTTGTGGATTCTTCCCTGCTTCTACCATGACACTTTGCTGCCAGTCTGTGATCAGTCTCAGGTGGTGCATGGAAAGAATGCCATGGTTAAAATATTTCTTCATTTTGTTTGTATAGCTTTTACTCTCAGGAGTTTTTGTTTGGTTTGGTTTTTATTATTTTTTTTTTCTCTGCTATTGAAGTAATTGAAACTGATGCCCACTGTGGGATTTCCACACTATAGCTTTCTGCTCTCACTACCATGTTTTCATTTCTAGCCACAGCTCAGTTATAGGCAGCAACTGCCATTCTAACCACCCTGTTGCCCATCCTTATATATCTGTTGGTCATCTCAGCCTTTTCTCTGACTGAGGTATGTAGTCACATTTTCAGAACACATGATCACATATGTATATTTTGACACACATGAGCGATGTTTGCAGGATGATGATGCACCTTGCTGCTGCTGTTTGTTTTTTAATGTACTGTATTATATGGCCACTGGGCTTTAAGCAGAGAGCTGTGTGCTGAAAGCTGCATGAACTTAAAGCTGCTGTGGGATGGAGAAGCACACAGCAAGGCTGGTTAGCTGCTTCCAGCAAAGCAGAACTTTCTGCTGAGACCTTACAAATGCTGCGGAGTAGGTTGGTTCCCCTGCCATCAGAATGCTGTCACCTTGCTGCTCTGGATCCATGAGTTTAATGCTATCCTACTTTCCCCCACTTCATTTCAAACTTCATTACTTGGAGTCAAATACAGCTTTCAACTTTAACTGTAGAATTTCAGAAAAATGCTGAGGGAAGTATCACAACTAACATTTTAAATCTTGACCAGTGAAAGCTCTTACTACAGTACTGTTCCAAATGCCATTAGCTGCAAATATGTTGTCAGCACTGCCAGTCATGGAACTGAACAAGTGGAGGTGGCAACTAGCAGTCAGCAAAGGAAAAAAGGAATATCTCTCTCAAGCTAGGAACAACTTGAATTTCTGATGCATGCAGGCAAGCAAAAATGCCATCTTCTCACCCACTCTTTTTTTTGCCCATTTTTTTTTTCCTTTTCTTCATGCTTTGCCCAAACTTTCTAATTGTAGACCATTTTAGAAACTACACTGGTTTTGAAATGTCATATTACTCCAATTTAAACATTTTTCACATCAGTTACTGAAGTGTTAAGGTTAGAATAATGAATGCTTACCTTCCTGTGTGCTAGCAGGTGATTTTTGAACATAATTTAATTTTGCTTGAAGTATAATCTGTATAACAATAGATACGTGATCATATATTCACTTCCAAGCACCTCCTGGAGACAAATTTCATGCTGACCATTCAAATGAGTATTATCATGCAAGTACTAACAAGACTAACTGGGAATAACTAAGTTATGTGTAGGCGTGAGAACCATAATGATTCTGATAAATTCCCACATTACAAACCAACCTGCTTGATTTGATTCAGTACTTATTTTAATGGGAGCAAGGTGATCTAGGAGGAATTTTTCTTGATAGTTTTGCTTCATGGAGGCTATACAAAAGCTATTTGTAGTAATGGTAAATTACTATTACATATTTAGTTATGGAGTGGTGATAAGGTTGCTAAGCCAAATTTAATAACCAGAAACATTATTTTGTCTTCATTTCATTGAGGGGATTCTTAAAGCCTGGGAGACCTTCCAGAGCTCTATGATAAACTTTTGGATTAATGTGATAGACTGATGCCTTGTCATTTTCCTTATGTATATGGAATCATGCATACCCAGGTGATGGATTACTTATGTATAGAGAGAATTACAAAATATTTTCCATCTCCACTGCCTCTAGTATCTTCAGGCCATGTATCTAGTTCCAATCTTGCTGCAGAAAATTAAGCCCCCAGGGAAGCCAAAGTAGGATTATTTTATTTTAAAATACACTTTTAAAACTCACATTTATTCATATGGTATCTTTTATATTCCTTGATCCTGTTTTTTTCTTTAACTTAGCTTTTTGCTTGCTGAAGCCTTGAAAGTGTAAAACAAAAGAAGTATTTGGAAGCAGTGGAATAACTTCCCTATATTGTGTGGTTCCCTAAAAATGACATCACTAAAAATTTAATCTCTGCGTCTTGAAACTATGGGATGATTTTACTGTGATGTATGCTTTTATTGTTGTTGGTGTTTTTCTCTGTTTCAGGCCAAACAAACAAAGTGGCCAAGGAGGCAGCCAATAGATGGACTGGTGTGTATTGCAGTGACATAACTTCACATTCGAGCAATTTCAGTAAAAAACCTACTCATTGTTAAGAATTTTAAATTTGATTAAATTTTTAAAATTTTTTGTTAGATAGTCCTCACTTAAAAAAAATACAGAAATTTATTTTGCTTATAAACTATTATGATTCAAAATAAAGACTACATCTTCTGAGTTTAGTTACTGAATGTACTTCATATGACATAATAGATTTGTCCTTCTCGTGCTGGCCTGCACACTGTGTTAAAACCTGCAACTCATTTCCTTGTTAGAGTTCAAATCTCTTACAATCAGAAAAACAATAGAGACTGGCAATGGTGGTGCCCAGGTATTCAGAAAGCTTAATTCTATTCTGAACGTTCATCTATTTCTAAAGAATGCTTTGTGGAACCTTATTGCTGCTACCATGTGATGGATGCTGATATAAACTAGATATTTCTCAAACTAATTCATCAGCTTTTGACATGCAAGAAAGATGCTGCACAGTTTTGAGGAAGATTATTGTGATAACATTCATGTGGAAGTTTAACTCAATTTTCTGTTGTTTGCTATATTGCATTTCCATTTTGCAGAGCAAGCAATTTCTATGTCCTTATTTTTTTTAAATTATTTAGAATGTTGTTTGTAATTTTTTGTCTAGAATTGACCTACTGATGGACTGTTCACTATCATTGGTTATGAAAATGCAGCAGGATATAATTTTCTTATTCTTTCGACTATTATTTTATATCTTCATTTGCACTGGGTTGTTTACTGCATATGGGCAAATAAAATTATGGATTTGAAAATAACTTCTGGGAATTCTGTTGTCAGGGCTTTCTGCTGTTGATGACAGGCTGTTGTTCTCAAGGCCTTGAGTGAGGTAAAGGAGTTATGCCTCAGCCTGTAGAAAGTACTTTGCTTTAATTAGACAATTAGGTTATATGTTGTAGCATATTTTTCTTTTGAAGAGACAGTTTTAAAACCAAAGGTGTGATGGTTGAAGAAAATATTTCTAAGGTGTGCAGACAGAGAACACTTACTCTTTTAAGGAATGCTGCAATTTATGGGTGTTAGAAATGACATGATGGGTTTTAGAAATGACGTAATGAGTTTCAGTCAATACTGCAGTGAAAAATTATGTTAAATTGAAGAAAATGTATATGTTAAAGCTAAAAGAGAAGTGCTGATTAAAATAAAGCTTCTTGAATGTCTTTTATTTAACTTTCAAAAATGTACAGTGTCTGAACAAACACATGGAACTAGAAAGGATTTTATAGCTAATTTAAATCTAATTTTTGCAGTTGTAGACAGTCAGTAGGTGTCTAGTTGAAGAAGGACCTATAAAATACTATGCATATTCACACTTACCTCATCACTGTAGCAGGCTTACACTGTAATCATGCTTTTCAGTCTCCTTATAAAAGAGGAGCAAGGAAAGATAAAGAAAACATCCAAAAAAAGAGTGAAATTATGTTATTAACAAAAACCTTCTGTCTTCTGTTCTAAATCTACTTAGTAATGATGTTTCCCACTATGTACCTTTTTCAGACACACAAGAGATATTTAAATGGAAGGATTTTGTTGTAGCCAAGACTATAATTCATGCTTTCCTAAATATTCAAAGCTGAATGGTTTTCATTCTGTTCACAGATAACATCTTTTCAATAAAGTCCTGGGCCAAACGTAAATTTGGATTTGAAGAGAGCAGAATTGATAAAGGTTTTGGAATCCCGGAAGATTTGGATTACATTGATTAGTGTTCTCTTGATGACTGACACCGTTGTACATAATTTGTTATATATTTGCAGTTTGCATTTAAATGTGTATCTAAGTCCTCTCCAAAAAACTGACCATCCTTTAATTTGCTGGTTTTGTTAAAGTTAATAAAATTCTAAAAATATTTGTTGCATTTTTTGTCTTGTACTCTACAGTCTTAGAATGGACAGAGGTTATAGGGAATAATTATTATAGAATCCTGATTCAACTCTTCCTTTGCTTAAGCTAGAACCTCCAGGGATTTATGTTTAAATATGTTGAAGGCTTTGGAGAAAGAACAGCAGGAGACAATATGGAATAGAATGAATTTTTCCCTCATCTCACCAGTGAAATAGAAAAGAGGCATAATCAGTTAATGAAAACAGCGAGGCAGTAAAGGTGTGAGCAGAAAGGCTGAGCTTTGATTTCAGGTAGTTTTTTATTGTGTTGCTAGAACTACTTGTATGTTTAGTGACAAAATTTTGGTTGTTGGGCATCATCAGAGCTGAATCTGTTCCAGCAAATATATTGGATTCGACACCGAGAAAGCTCTAATCAAGAGTATAACTGCATAGAAGGGAGACTGAAGAGTACCCATCTATTCAGACCAGTGCAGCGAGATTTAGGATGCTTATTTGCGATGTGAGAGACTGAATTCAATTTGCTGTTCAAAATCAAGCACCTTTGGGTTTATGCACATTTTTCAATTTCAGGCTAAAAAAGCAGCTAACCAAAATAATAACAGATTTCAGAGCGTCTTATTTTTGTTTGGTGAAATTTCACAGGCACCTCGCTTTGTATCAACTTCTGGTTTCTAGTTCTGGTCAGTACGTGGCTATAGAAAGACAAGTGGAAACTACAGACTGGTCTTTACCTTCCACAGCTGTGGATTGTAAGACAGCATTTCTGCTGTACGTCCCTGGAGGATATAAGCTTTACCCTTAGGAGGCAGGCAGGCCTGCTGCAAGGTAGATGTGTGTATCACTGAAAAGTGTCTGTCTGCCTTTTATGTAACCTCTGATGAGAGCATTGCTGAAAAGGTGACATTTAGCTGGAGATACGCCCAGAAATCTGTCTCCTGTGACCTTTCCAATTAAAAAGTTTCCTATCAGCTCAGCTCAGCGCATGTTAAAATCCAAGGATTTCAGCTATGCCCCTGGCAATTGTCATCTCGTGTCTATGAAGACAGCAAAGTTATTGGGAAGATAGCAAGTGGAAGATTTTCCTCTCAGAGACATAGCGTAGCAAGTTACCTGTTGCCTAAGGAAAATGTATGTGATGCCTGGCACATAGTAAAATGTCACTGTGCTTAAAATTGCAAAGGAGATGTTTCCTTTTATGTGTTTGGAAAGATTTTATTCCTAATAAGTCCAGTATTTAACATAGAGGGTGTTAGGCACTTAATACACCTGCTGACTGATAAAGGCGTCACGCAAGGCGGTGGTGCTGAGCTGGGTGCAGTGCTCCTTGCCAGGCCTGGCGTCTGCCCCGTGGAGGGGGTGCTGTGCAGCAAAGCTACGTGGCGGTGCCAAACCAAAGTATCAGTGCACGTGCAGCTTGGGTGGTTGTTCTTGCTCCTGGATTTTGTGCTGGGAAACAGCAAAGAACGAGGGAGGTTTTTTTTGTTTTTTTGGAAGTATATCTCTGGTGATTTTTTTTGTTTGTTTGGCTAAACACCTGGGCTTTTCTGTAACTATTCTGTACCGCCTAACAGGTGTCAGAAGCTCTTTGACACATCTGTGTTTGAGGGCACATAACTGCCATACACTGGAGATGATGATGACTCAAAAAGCTTGTTTGTATGAAGGAACATTGAGCACATTAACTTATTGATGTTTTTTGCTTCTTAGAATCACTTTCATGTGGCCGACCTTCTACTTGTCAAGGAGCCTCAGGTAATTTGTGGCCTGTAGTGGCTAGTACATCAAGACTTCCTCTGGTACCTGTAGGGATGAGGGTTTCTTACTGATTTCACTGCTTTGGCTACTTTCCAAATTCAAGAAGGAAATGAAGATGACCAGCTATGTAAGTTTAGCTGCAATATTGTGGCTTCCTGTTTGTACGGTAAAAGCATTGTGGACTATAATAAAACCATTAAATATGATGTAAATAACTGTACTTGAGATAGATTTGCTTAGAGATACTACAGTCAGCCCACATGGGACTGTAATAAAACCATTAAATATAATAAATATCATTTAAATAACTGTAGTTGAGATAGATTTGCTTAGAGATAGTACATTCAGTGAGCATGAGCAGTACCTTTAAAATGCCACAGTCCCTTTGCTTTGGACACAAAAATTAAGCAGTTAAAGTGCAAGGCATTTCTAATAATATAATTTTCTGTAGAGTTTTGGGTTTGTTTTACAAGTACACCATAGAATATAGACATGCGGTTGCACTCTGTTTTCTGCTCCTGTCTCCTACTGCTGGTGTTGGTTAGCAAGCCCGGCAGAGAATATGTCTGCTTCTGTAAGGACACAGTTTTGGAACAGCCAGAACCGAAATTTCTTAGCTACAGAGAGGAAGGGAAAAGGTGGTGCATTGTCAGAAACTGATGCTTTGTTCCTCTAGTGGAGTAGATTTATTTTGTGCTACCTTTCTCATGATTCTGCATTTTTAGTGTAGATGAATTTCCACATGAAAAGCAAAGCCAGATCCTTTCTGAGACAAAAAGAGGCAATTTGTATGTCTTGAATATTCCAAGACACTTTCAGACTGCTGCATCTGCCCACTTTTGGAAGATTTTCTTCTTAAAAAGATATGGAGTAAACTATTAAATCCCACTGTATGAAACCATGTAGGATTGTGTGGTTTGAGATGTGTGTTCACTTTAATTTTTAAGAGAAGCTGAGACTTTTGTTTTCTGCTGAGTTAAAAGTTAGTAACAGTTAAAATTATTTTCCTTCTTCTGATATGTTTTTGGTTATTAGCCTATAGCAAAAATGAAAACACTCAACCTGATCTTGTGTCCCAATTTGTTTCTTCAGAGTTTTCCTGAAGTAGATTCTAAAGAATCTAACATGAAAACGATGGAGTTTAAATGCTCGCTTCTACTGTTATTCTTGTGGTTATGCCACAGCTATTTTATGTATATGTCTTCCTCTTTTTTCTTTTTTTTTTCTTCTGCCCTATAGGTTTTTTTGCCCATGTAAGGTAAATATTTTCAAGTGTTAGAGCTAAGTCAGGAGGTCAGGCCCTTACTACAATTCAGTTTTATAATTAAAGCAGCTACTAGTGCAATGTGGGAAAATCAAAGGCTGTTGTTTTTAGCAGAGTCTGTAGCTCTGACAGGAACAGTATCAGGTCTAGCTTTTCAAAATAATCTCTTGAGGAGTTTATCTCTACAGTACCAGGCTGAAGTGTTGCCTGCTCTTTGGGACTGATGCTGATTAGCCACTGTAGAGCAACCTAGACACAAGAGAAAATATTTGTTTCTACTTGATCTGCTGGGAAACATTACTGGTTTAAAGAAATTTTGCTGACTACGTCTGCCCTGAAACAGCCCATTCTTCCTTGGCTTTTCTTTTAACTAGCCATCTGCATGCTCCATACAACACCAAGCATGAACTCTAGGACTCCCTTTGTGGTGCTTGCAGAGTGTTAAATGTTAAGAGTCACAAAGGTTTACGTTTTGACATAAATCGGGTGCTAAGCCTTCCATTAATGCATCATCTGAAATGTCATTACTGTTGGGGGTGTTTTAAAAGGGAGAATCCAGGCTCTGACGCAAATGTCACAGTGATGTTGTGATCACATGGCAAAGCTGGAACTGAAACTTATTGGGAGAATAAGGGGAAAAGAAACCCAGCTTGTGATGGTGATTAAGAACTTTGATGCAAGAGCTACTTACAGTCCTTCTGTCAGCCAGGCATATATCCACTAGTTGGGTGATGTGACTGGTGCTTATCTTTACCTTGTTTCTTGCAGAGGTGAGGTTTGTACAGTCATGTTTTCTGTCATTTATCTCCTCCTTTTCCTTCCCAGTGTTCTTAAATTACCCAGCGATTTCATCCAGATTTTCTCTTGAGGGGCTGTGGTACGAGGTCACAGTTTATCTGTTCTGCTTGGCTGGCTGCTTGATAAATACAGGCTTTCCTTTTCCCACCTGCTGGTTTAGGGACTCGAGAAGGGGCAGAGCATGCTGGGGGCAGGAAGAGGAAGGAAAGATGTCAAAGATGACTGTAAAAGACCAGGAAGCATTTGGTGCCTGCTGGTGATGGAGTACATGTGAGGCAGCATTGCTGGAGCTGAGGTGGAACGATGTGCATCATTTCAGTGGGAAGGAACGGGGCTTCAACAAGCGAAGTCCTCAACTAATCCTCAGTGTCACACATGTTACTGGGTTCTTCCATTTGCAGTTAGCTGCCATCTAGACAACAGTGCCTAAGTATTCTTGTGCCTAAGGGGTCTGCCTTCACAGCAGATAGCCTTTCTCTTCATCTTCTTTTTCTCCTTGTCCTATTTGCATTTTATCTTCCACCCCTCCACTGTCATTTTGCTTTCAGATCTGCTTACAGAAACTATGTAGGCTGAACAAGCAGCGCACTACAGTCTGTACAGATGGTTGTCTGTCTTACTCCTCCTCTTGCTGACATGCCTGTCAGCACACTCACCTTCCAGTGCGCAGGCATACAGGAAGGCGAGCATCTATACGTTAGAATTGTCTTTTTAAACTGTATGTGCAGAAGGTTGCACGTCAGGAAGGCTAGAGGGCAAAAACATCTGTGAACACCACCACTGAACTTTTCAGGGTCACTTGAGAAGCTTTATAATGCCCCAGAAATGAATGAACAGTTTTTCTGCTATGGATAATGTGGTCATTCAATTGCTACCAAACCTAATCAGAAAAATTTTCCTTATTAAAAAAAATAACTGCTGAAGTATTTATAAAGAACAGTTTTCAAGCAAAACCTGCTGGGTAATTTTTTGTTTCCAGTTTTTGATGAAAACCCAAGTTATTCTGAGAAACAATGAGCCTTTCTACATGCAAAACTTCATTTTAAAATACACTCCATCCTTCTCTTTCAAAAAAACTTACTGATCTGTTGGCAACCAGTGCTAAAGTAAATCCTGTAAGCAGTCCAAGGGGCACCTTTTTTCAGGTAAGATGATGAACCTCAGCTGTGCTGCAGCTGAACCTCAAAAGGAAAAGTTGTTTAAAATTGTGGCTTCTAGAGAAAGCCAGTGGAGGAAGAAGTTGTGTTTGAAGTGAGAAGGGCCTGAGTTACCACCTGCATACTGAAGCAGTGTCTTACAGGGATCCACCTCTTTCCCTGGACACCTTTGATCATGTCACCTTCCTTCAAGGCTGCACCTCAATGGCATTCTGGAGATGAGATTTTTATGTTGAGGTGCAAAAACATAATTTTTTTCCTCATTTTCGCAGTCTACAGTGGGAAAAATATTAATGTTTTCTTTCTTCCCCTTTCTGCTTAGGAAAAAAAGGAGAGCAAAAAAGTCAATTACATCATGTTTTCTTACATTACCATTACTAACCATGCAAAATAATGCCTCTTGCTGGTCCTAGCATTCTGGAGGATTTTTGAAAGAAGATAAAAGTGAAATTTTCATACTTTGTTTTCACTTTCTCAGAAAAAAAATTAAGTATATATTGAATCAGATTTTTTTTCCATGTTATGCTGGCAGAAATGCTTTTTGATTAATTTTTGCATGGACATCAATTAATCATCATAATAAACTATATTCCTCTGTGGGCTTTTTTTTCTCCTGAAATATATTCTAGGCAATATGCTCTTCACTATGTTTTTCAAAGTAAGTCTATTTCTGAGATCAGTCAAAAAAAAAAACCAACAAAACATCAAACCAAAAATCAAGGCTCTGCAGCAGACCTGTTTGTTATTCCATGGTCATTAATATTGTACCTGTTCAAAAAGGATATGTAAGAAATAACACTCAAGAAAGTTATACTCCAAAACACCAGTCTGTATCATCTGGTGAAAGGCAAGAAGCCTGGATGATATGTCCCATTTTTGGTACAAATACCATCAAAGATTCAGTGAATGAGTAGATTTTTTTCAAACAGCTACATTGAACAAAGCAGCTTCAAGATGGAATCCATCAACTTTTAATGGTCTTTTCAAGTTAAGCTGCTCAAAAAGTGCTGGTTTGCTGTTCTGACCTTAGATTGGAGGTGGTAAAAGTGAAAATAGTTAAAATAATTCAAAATCAAAATTTCAAATTAAAATGTTATGTTCAAAATTGGATATCACATCTATCTTCTTCTTGAAGCTGTCTTCTTCTTTAACAATTCCACCACCAAAAAAAAAGTGCAGGAGCCTTTCCTTGTCATTAACTATCTAAATCATTAGAAGATTGTACAAACCTAGTAGGAGTAGGACATACATCTTCACTCTTTCAAGTAGGCATAATCTGAAATCTGCATTTTGGGATTGCATATTTTCATTCTTACCCTTTCTTCAATGCTTATCCTAGTAACCAAAACGGAGAGAATTTTCTATTAGAGGGCCTTTACTGATAGGCAGATTTGACTGATAACTTGATAACAACTTGGGGAAATGGAAAAAAAGGGAATTTAATTTCAAATTTTTGGTTCATTTTAGACTTTTGCCTTGTCAGTCTTGAGCCAACAGAGTGGGCATTGTCTAACCTCTGGTTTGAACCAACTTCCCAAATTAGAAAACCGTAAATGAAAAGCATTAATTCCTGAGTTGCTGTGCAAATATTTCCTATACAAACCCACCAGCTGCATCATTCAGCTTTTGGTAGGAACCAGATAGAAAACAATAGTGACAGGTTTTTGTAAAATTTTTTACCTTTTTATTGTTACTATTATTGCTTAGTATGTCTCCATCCTGAATTAAGGCCAGAGGGAGGACAGTTCACTGCTTAAAAAGCGCAAGCAAGACCTATGCTTAGATCCACTTTTGATAGCAGTTTCCCTCTCTGCTCTTCCAGACAACTTTATTTTTGACAGATTTACCCTGACAAATGCTTATCTTTGCAAGTGAGTGGTGAGTAGTTGTACTCTGATGCAAGTGATTTTGCATCATAAATTAGTATGCAGTAGTGTAAACAATAATTTACAATTAAAATTCAGAGGACTAGGCTTGCAGGTGTACTATGGAGTTACTGAAAGAAACCATTTGATGTCAAGCTATCTACTTGATATGTGAGGTTTTTCAGGGTTCATATTTCAGGAGCTTTAGTTTTGTTCACCACACCAATGCTAATTGCACAGTTCTGTCACCTCTGGTATGAATGACAGCTATGATGGAGGGTCACAGGGCCTTAGCTTTTACTAAAATTAGAGAAATTTTCCCAAGAAGCCAGCAGAGAAAGAACCTTCTGAGCAGAATCAGTCTCCTTGAAAAAGAAATATTCCTGCAGTGAAGTCCTTACAACTTGCTTGATTTCTGAGTGCTTCAAAAAGTATCCAAATCTGATTAAGTTAATATATTTTCTCATCCACTTCTGTGCTCACATCCTGCAAAAGCCCAGGGTTTGCCACTTGTCTTTGCTCCACCTGACAGGTGCCATCTTATCTTGGGTTTGAGCCGTTAGAGACTGGCCCCAGGAGTTTGGGCTGCGAGGTTCTTCTTCCAGTGCTGTGGGTGGCTGTGAGCAGAGATACTGCTCCTCCGTTACTGCTGTGCAGAGAACGGCCTCGTATCTGGAAAGCTGAAAAGGTCTTGATAGCCTTGTGTGAAAAATATTTGTGGCAGTGCTAGTAGAATATTATTCCCTTTACTTTAGAGCCCATGTCTGTGTATTTCTCTTTTGAAGTCTGTGTGCAGCCTCCTATCCCTCAGCCTTCATAGTTCAAGGAGAAGCAATAAAATTAGAAAGTAGATGCAAAACAGAGCAAAGACTGAAGACGAGTGGAAGGAAAAAACCTCATGACTTCTACTCTGAACGTTTTAACATTATGTGTTGAGAGACATCCTAGAGGTCCCTCCTACCTCTGCTGCCTTGGGGTAGCAGGCATTTCTGTTTCCCTTGTCTGTGTGGCAACCACAAGAAGAAGCAAAATAACCTGAGTGCAAAGGCACTATAATGACCAGGAGGGCTGCCCTCCTCACTTTGGCCAGTCACGTGTTCCTTTGCATTTGACAGCTGTGAATTTTCAGACTGCCAGGGGAAAAACTAACTCCTTCGTAGTAAAACTGAATGACACAAAAGAAAATGACAGCTTGAATGAACTAACTGAAGCAGAGGTGCTCACCTGTCTCTGGCTTTTGCATGCTGAGAGATGCGGTGCCAGTCAGCCTGGCTAAAGCTGTGTCCTGGGAGAAGCTTTTGAGTCCCATGTCCATAGCTTTGAAGGTCATAAAAGCACAGCAGTAGGAAGCTGTGACTGCTCCATTTAGCATCGCCATTGCATGCCGCTTTAAAATGTGTTATTTTTGTTCTTTGGGTCATCTGGTCAGGTTATCAGTCCAGTTAGGGGAATGGGATGCTGATGGTTCACTGTCCTTTAAAATAAGCTCTGTACCATAGATGCTTTCTTGTTATTCTCAAAATCAGTTTCCATGGTAACTGTCACTGGAACAATCTTTTTTTGATGAGAAGGAGGAAAATTATTTCCTTTTTAGGAATCCCTCTGCTCAACCTAGTAAAATTCCCTTTTTGCTTGAACCCTGCTCAACTCTAGGGAATCAGGATTCTTATCTTCATTCATCTCCACCAAGTGTGACCAGGGTTTCACGCCCACAATTTCCTTCTCCCCTTCCTTTCTGCCTTTTGAGTCTAAATCACTACTTTTCACTTCAGGGATAAAAATCTGTGAGATTCATGCTCCAGAATTCCTTGGCGTGTGGCTTCCATCTTATCTTTTGGCTAAAACTTCTTGAATTGCACCTGATTTTTATCAAAACAGAATAACTTTGCTGGAGTGCTCTTTGCAGCGGGTCTGGGAGGCAGTGCAATGCAAGATGCTGCTGGCTATCATGCTTCTGGCCTTTCCCTCACTGCTCATTTCATTTTACAGCTGGGCCCCAGGATGCGTTTCAGCCAGAGCACTTGATGCCAAAGCAGAGCCCAGTAATCTGTAGTACAGTATGGAGCTTCTCTCGAGGAAAACTTGTGATTGCTCAGAGATTAGTCATGCAGAGGCTCTGCGAGCAAGCCTCGAACTCTACATATTTTGTAATGTCTTGCTGCAGAAACAGCTGTCGCCTGTCAAAGTGAGACGCGAGATGCAGCTTTAGCCTGCTGTGGAAAAAAAGGAGCTCGCTCTGCAGCATCAGGCGGCTTCAAGACTGAAGAGCTTTTGTGGAGAAATGTGCTTCAGTCAAATGCCACTTGAAGCACAGTTGCATTTCAGCCTAGCCTCTGGAAGGGACCAGCCTGAGCATATCTTTCCATGAGCATCATAAAAAGTATTGCTAATTTTTTTTCTGGAAATTAATTACATTTTACTTATACCTCCGTTTTACCTGCACAGTAAGGGAAAGATCTTACTCCACAGTGCAGTTTCTCAACAGAAGTTTTCCTGGCATGCTTTAAGCACAATACAGTGTCTTTTGCTTCTGAGCCCCAAGCAGGTTATTGAGCATTTTTCAACATCTGCCTGGACATCCCTAGGGGTTTAGAGTACAGCTGTGCTAAATGCCGTGCGAGGCATTGGGGCATCTGTGTCTCTTCAGAGTTTTTCAGGAGTCCAAGTCCTTCTGAAATCATTGGGAGCCTAAGAATCTGAGTTAGTCTCAGGTCTCTTCCCTGTGGTTATTGGATGAATTAAAGTAAATAAGGGAGATTTTGTGAGGTTTTTTTCACTTAAGCTTTCTGCTGTTAAAGACAGCAGAATTGTAAATCATCCTTTACTGTAGGAGCAATTGAGCCTGGTTCTGGATACAGCAGGAATACTCAAAGTAGATGAATATCATTTTGCATACTACTGTTTTCAGAGCCCAAAATACCTTGAGGTCTCAACAGAGACCAGCTTTAAAGCAGATTATTTTTTCTCTGAATAACTGTTTTTGGAATTGGCAGAAGTCTCATGTCCTTTTTTCAGTTTGAGAATTGGTCTCATCCGCATTTAATGCTTTTGAAGAGCGACTGCATAATTTTCAACAATTTAAAACAGAAAATTAAACAAATCAAGTTTCAAGTTTAGTCCATTATGCTTTCTTCCCTTGTTTTCTTGATTGGAATGTGAGGGTTTCCCAGGAGAGTTAGAGGTGAGTTTGCATTCTTTTCCTTGAGAAAGTTGAATGAAGCATCTTCTGTTTTCACATGCTCATCATGCTAAATATAATAAAGAAAATCTTCTGAATTTTTCCCAAATGGATGGAATTGAATGCTTAGATTTGGATAAAGCAAAGAAAGATAGTCTAGCTCTCCTTCTGAAGACTGATGAGTTGGCATAAAACCTAGATGTATCCTTTTGTAGGTTGAGTTAGAGTATGTCCATGCAAACTCTTACCTCTGGTTCCTAGAACTCTGAGTCATGGGGGCTGTATGATTCTGTTTTTTTCATGTTACTTCATGTTTTTCTGGTTACTTGCACAAAAAATTGACCTTTTAGAATGAGACATAGAAATATCAGCCTGTTCTCCTTGCTATTGCACATCATACTAGGATATAAACGTATAAAAAATTTCAGAACATTTTCTTCTATGACTTTTTTGACTTAGCAGTTTTTTCTTTTTTTTTTTATTTTCTTTTGGTGAGGTGATTACTCAATGAATACATTTAATTGGTTTTGATCATCCATAATAGTACAGCCACAGACAAATCCAAGTAGTAAGGCTCCAATTCAGAAATCTGCATTGAGTAGTGATTTGCTTTTTTATATGCTCAATTAAGAGCAAATAGACAATATAATTCCTTTAAGCAGTATTTTTAGCTTGAGTGGTAACATGGGTTTACATCCGTATGATTTACTGTCCCTGTCTGTCTGTGTAGTCCTCTAGTTCATTCTCTTTACACATGGCAATTACCGGACCACAAATGTATTTTCAGGCTGAACCTTTCACCCTTTTTTGCTGTAGGAAAAACAGTTACATCCCTGTTCTTGGTGTTTCGGGGAATCATGGTAGTGATTAAATTGCCTCTCGAGATTCCTATACTAACATTCTAGCATATCTGTAAAAGAATATTATTAGCATCAGTTATACTTAATGATTCAAAGTCTTTAACCTAATTGTAAACAAGAAAAAAAAGTTGGTAGGTTTGGGTTGTTTTTTTTTTATTGTACTGATGAGTGCACACGTATGTGCTCCTGGACCTGAAGAGTTTGGAGACTGAGAACAAGGTACCGGGGTTACCCCCATCCGCTTGAAAATGGGTTTGCAGTACCTTGACCTGAGACCGTGTGATTGATGAACAACCTCTCCATAGTGTGAAGCACCCAGAGACAAAACATGAGCAGATGTTGGCCTTGTGGCATTTGGACTTCTCCTTATGTCAGATACGGGGCTTTGGGCAGCTGCATGGTGCTGCAGGCAGGCTGCTGGAGCAATGCTGGATAATGCTGGTGGGGAATCGAGCCTATTCAGTGGGATTCTATCCTGTTTTTTTTTTTTATGGGGCTGAGATGAAGCTGCTAAACTGAGCAATGTCAGTGGTGAGCAAGGAAAAGACAGGTGGCTCCAGAGACCTCCAGACACAGCTCTAATAAGCTTGCACTGCATTTCTGGCTGGTTTTATTTTGAATTTGCTACTTAATTTTAATAACTGAATAGATATCCAAGTTGGAAGAAAACTGAGAGTGACAGGACCCTCAACATCCCCCAGAGCTTCAGCAGTGGTACTCATCCATGGCCTCACACACGCCAGCTGAATCCTACGTGCCCAAGGGCAGGGCAGAGTGGAGACACAGCATCCACTAGCAGGAACTTGAGACCCTCTGGGACTTGCAAGGGGAGCGTGTGCTGTGCCTTGGCAGGGCAGGAGTGCACACAGCTGCAGGACACTGTGGCATCACCAGGCAGCCTCCATATGCCTGTCTCTCTCCTACTCCTCAAAAAATTAATACGCTTAAAAATAGTTTAGCTGCAGGGATGCACTGTGAATTTCCTTAGTTTAAATGAACTGGTGCAGGGACTATATCCCCAGCTGGGGTTAAACAGGGCATGTATTGTTGCCTGCCTTTTTACATCTGGGAATAAGCTCATAGCTTGTTAACAGTACCTAGCAAGTGGGAGAAAAAAAGTGGCCTTAAACACAACTCTGGCAAGGAGAAAAATCAAATGGAAAATATGCATTTTTAATACGCCACTGGGTAAGTATATAATAGCAGAACAACATTCGTTGTAACCTGATATCCCTCAGGAATGAGGGAAAAGCTGACTGCTTGCTCCACTGAGCCAAAAAATAAGAAAACATGTAAGTGCAAGTGTGTAGTCAGCAGCGTAAGGAATAATCTCAGCTTCAGAAAGTCAAGAGCAAAGCTGGAGTGTTGAATGTTAAAAGGCTAACAGTTTTACATGGAAACACAACTTATTATTTTCAACCTATTAGTAGGGCTGTTTCCAGTATCCTAAAGAAATTCCAGATCCTTCTGCATTTATCCACCCACGAGATAGCTGTTTTGGCAGAATCCACAGAAGTATTTCATGTTAGCCATCTTCTGATTTCTTCCTGGAAACTAAACAGATTTTGGATGTAAAAATGCAATTCATTACAATAACCAAAATGTATTTCCTAGAGCAGATGTGTTGTTTTCAGAGGTCCCCCCGCCTGATATTTTATCAAGCCCTTTAGAACAGCTCCACAGTTGCATTTCATTTGAGTGCCACTCAGCATATACAATAGGTTTGGAAAAGCAACCTGCATAGCCTTCAGGCACCTGGCAGAGTACATTTTTCGCACAGCATGCGGAGAATTAGGCATCCGGCTCCTGTGGCTGACGATGTGCACAGCTTCTCATCCAGGCTGTGCTGGAGCTGTACCGCTTCCTGTCCAGCTGTGAGTGCCATGCCACTGGGAATAGCTGGTGAGCAAAGGGCCACAGCCCCTGGGATGTCAGTACAGCAGCTGAACGCATGCACATCCCTGGGGAAAGGGCAAAGGTGCTGTGAGGTGAAGACTCGTGCATCAAAAATATGCTCCCCTAAGGAACTGAAAGTATCTGCAATTATTTGGAAGGAGGCTGTACAGTGTCTGTCATTTTCAAAAGACAATGATGGCAATTACAGTTAGAGGGAATTGCAGATGTTCTGTGAAAAGAAATGAACAAGCCTAAAATTGCTTTCTGGGAAGTAAGTCTTCAAGATGTCCAAATCACCTGATTTTTCTGCAATGCTTTTCTAGGCAGCATTTGAAAGTGGATTAGAAAGTCGTAAATATCAAGGCTGATCCCTGACTATAGGAGGAAAAGAAAAAAATTGCTCTTTGGGCTCTTCCCAGGGCAGCCTGGGCCTCCCTGCTCCACACAGTGCTCTGGGATCTGCCACATGGCAAGGGCTTCTGCAGAGACTCCTTCAGCAATCAGACCGTTTCAGATGAGGGCAGTGAAGTGGCTTCTGTCCCAGGGCAAGGCGTTACTTCCCCACCCTTCCTTAGCTGAGCTGTCTGTGGGTACCACTCACTTTCAGGTCAGTGGAGTGGGCAGTTCCCATATGTTTTTGTGTCCTTTGAGGAATGCTTGTTTGTAACTGGGCACCCATACCTGTCACCCCTGGAAGAAGCATCCCATATTTACACACAATGTTTTACTTCAGTGGTGATGGAGCTATGGCCCTGGAGAGTACCCTGTATCTGCAGAACTGCCATGACATACTCAACTCTTGCCTAGGATTTTTCTGCTCTATGTGGTATAGGTATCCAGAAAGGACTGTTGTTGATGCTGTGAGTTGAACTTGGGAACCATCACCCTTCCTGTCTCCATGTCAGATGAATTGTACTACTCTAACTTATCCTGTCACCCACACCACTGCTCCCCATGCAGCCTGGGTGCAAGGCAGTGCCCCTCCTCCTCCCCCATTAAAACCAGCCCTGAGTACTATCAAATGCCAATGCTTTGGGGTAGTCAAGGCAGCTTTGTAATAGCATTCCTTGTCCTCAGGAAGGGATTTATTTTCTTCCTTGTAATACTGTGGCTTTTCCCTAAAGGATTACCCTCTCGCTTATTTGCTGGAAGAGCGAGGTGCTGGGGAAGGGCATTCGGTGAGAAACTGATGGCTGCAGCCACCTGAGTTGTCTGCTAAGAGGTGAGTGAGTAGTACGGTTGTGCCCAGAGGTGATGCCTCCTCTTGGCAGCTCCAGGGAGCCTGGCTCCAGCTGGAGAGCCTGACCTGCCTGTGCATCTTGATGCCCTGGCACCGAGGTGGGCAGTGGCCAGCCCCCTGGGTTCTTTGAGGGTGTAAAACAAGAGGTGGCCTTAAGGCTGTGGCATGAAAAATCCCTGGTACTTCACAAACTATGCACATTACGTTGTTTTTCTAGGTTACCTAAATTTTCCCCTTAGTTTCAGATGGAAGTGAAACTCTTAGATGCTGTCAAAACTGGCAGGGAGGTGGCAGGGAGGGGGGAAGGATAATTTTGCACAGCAACATCTTTTTTTCGAACGGGTTATTTGATCAAGTAACTGCAACTTTCCAATTGCTCCCCTAACTGCCCTCTGGCCTGTACCATGAAAGAAATAAACACATTCAACTTCTTTTTGTTGCAGGAGAACATCTGTGACCCATTAACATCGGATCTGGGCTGCGCAGCCAGCTTGGAATCACGGTTTGGGCAAATTTGCCATTTGCTTCTCCAGGAGTTTGGCATTGCTGTTCTCTAATATGTTATCAGCATGTTTATTTTTTGTTATAGTAACACTGCAGGACTTAAAAAAAAGAGCTACAACAATATTTTACTGTGTTTTAGTCAGTAGTGTTTCCAATTTGGGTGTATTTTGAAATGTGTTTTACTTCCATGCTGTGTTTTTCAATGTTATCAGAGCATCTTCCTCCCTCAAGAACGACTGCACACATGTGGAACTACTGCATCCTTGACAGCCAAGCTTTCTTCTGACATATTGTGGTACTAAACTGATTCTGGTTGCTTTCTAGTTTGACCAGGCTTTAACTCTTTGGGCTAAAATTTCCTACCTGACTCCAACTAGTTTATTTTCATTATTTTCAGTTGCAGTGAAAAAGGGCTCCACCAGACTGAGGAGTGAGGTTAAATAAGACTACATTTTACCCCCATTAAAACCTTCCATAGCTATTGAAGTTGAAAATCAAGCCACATGGTAACTCTGCCATGGCTCATGCCATCTCCTTTTCCAGTCCATTGAGCTTTGCCAGCAGCTGCGCCCCGATGAAATACTGTGGTCTTATGAATGAGGTGCAGCCTGTGAGACATGACATGACCCTCCAAGTGCTGCCAAGGTGTGCCCAGCTTCTACTGAACAGCATTTATCATGCTGTGAAATCCTATTTCACTGTTTTATTTCTAAACCCGTTCAGGCACCATGGCTTTTTACAAAGCTGGTATCTATTACACCTGTTTGCTACAGACTGTCCTGTCAGTCTACTTGTGGGCATCCTGTACCTGATTTGATCCATAGGGTCCTGTTTTACATGGATCATTCCTATTTTTGTGTGGGTCTCCCTCTCCTTGTCATTCTCCATGGTGGTGCAGAAGTTGCTGCCAGTGGCTGAGCACCAGGGGTTTTGCCGGGGAAGCCCTATGAGGCAGAAGAAGGAATTTGTGCCACTGCAGCTGGAGGATGCATCAGACCCTTCACTGCCCGAGTGAGGTGACATGGGTAGAGTCGACGCTTATTTTTGGGAGTCAAGGGAATGTTTTCCTCTTGCATTGAGATCTTACTGATGCAGTTTAGCACTGTAGTTCTACAAATTACATGCCCTTGCCTAGAAACAGTGACAGGTGGGGTTGTACATTGAAAAATTAGTACCTGTCGGGAAAGCACAGTTTTACTGATGCCTGTTTTGCTACTCTTTCCCTTAGCTCGTAGGTAGTGTAGTTCTGCATTAAATGTTGCCTTTTGCTCAGTCCAGGGATGTGCAAACCACTTACACCAGCGCGGTGCCACAGGACGGGAGAGTCGCAGAAGCTGGACCTCTCCTGGAGGCATGGCTGCTGCGTCACCCCTTGTTTTTATTGTGCACGTTCCTACCGTTGTTTTCTTTTATTCACAACAGCTTAGGAACACACATAGCAATGGCTTAGAAATCATTCCAGAATGAGAGAATAAGTATGCATGGGTAAAAATCTCAAAGGCAGGAAAAAATTAAGGATGCTTTTCTTCCCCTTGGTCCAGGCATGACCTTCAGCGATAGAAACTCCATGTGTGCCCCAGATTTTCTGCTCCCCTACTTTTTCATGCCTAGGTGCTGCCAGGCTCTCAGAGCAGCGTGTCATGTTTTCTACATGATGCCATCACTTCAAACCGTGCAGTGAACTCATGGGTTTAGGGAGTCCAGCATCATTGTCTCTGAAGCTTTCAAAGCTTCGCTTTAGTTTTAAATGCCTCTTTAAGCACAGACAATGCTCCAACAGGCTTGCTGAAACTAAATGAAGCTTATAAAGCTTTGAACGCTATTGTAACATGGTGGGTCCCGCAGGAGACTGCAAAATCCCGCTGTGTGCAAGGATCCACCACGCTTTCAAGTGGATGCACTGTATGTGCTAAAAAATGTAGGCAGAGCAGGGCAAGGAAAGGACAGAGCATGTCAGCATATTTTTTTAATTACCTAGCATTTGATTGATACCACAATGGTAACATTGCTTTTTAAAATAAAAATGTTTACTATCCTTTCTTTAGTACACAGAGGAGTTTGGGATATATATATATGTATACTTGAGATTCCAGAGCAAGTGGCTTTTTTAAAATAGATTGCCTAACCATATTATTTTTCTTGTCAATCTTTCATAAACTGCATCATTATAATAACTTAATATTGTCCTACATTCATCAGGTCTTCTGTGTGATCATAAAACAAGCAAAGATGCTTGTTTTACCATGCAGATTTTTTCAATGAAAAATGCATGAGAAGGCAGCAAAGGAAAAAAGTAGGCCAGGTAAGTACCCTATTTTTCTGTCTGTGTTAAATCACAGCCTAGAAAGTCAAAGAGAGCTGGCAAAAATTCTGCTTGGAAACAAGAGCTTGATGTTTGTTATCCGCGGTAATGAGTACGGTGTCGTTAACAGCTTATTGGGGCAGTGCCGCTGCCTGTTCGCTTTCCCGTCCTCAGAGAGGCAATGGATGGGCTGCTGACCCAGATTGGGCGCGTTAAGACGAGAGCGATTCCTCCCTGACAAGCCCCAACAGTGACAACTGGTCATTAATTGTAAAAATTCTGCCAGTGTGTGGTTTTAGAAACAATTTGTACTTCTTTAATTACGCTGCCAGGGCAGGCTTTGTCCCAGACACTCTTATCAGGCCGAATTAGGCTCAGCCCAGCTCGAGCTGCACTCACCATCTTTGCTAAAAATCTTTGCTAGGAATGGGGGGATGCAGTGGGGGAGTGCATGACGGTAATTGTCACCAGGAGGATGAGAGAAACTCTTGTTCCCGAAATGTTTTATTATTCTAATGATGCAGAGGGGCCCCAACAGAGATTGCAGCCCTGCTCCGCCAGGAGTTACACAAACATTGAGATGGAAGGAGAGTCCCTGCTCCCAGAACACTGTCTGGCTAAGCAAGGCAGCGGGGCAAACTCCAGGGAGAAAAGGGAGGGCTGCTTATCTTCAGTCGTCACACAGGGAACTGAGCACAGACGTTTACGGCTGTACCCTGCCAGGTCCTCTCTCGCTAATTTTTTTCTTTCCCCTCCCCTTTTTTTCCCCCATGAGCTGCTCTTTGGGGAACACATAGTCCTATGGCAGAGGCTGGGGTGGGACTGAGCCCCTGGTGATCTGTCTGGTCACCTGGCGGTGGGTGTTTGAGGAAAGGCTGCCCCTTTGGTGAAGAATGAGCTAGCTGGGCAAGGAGATGACCCAAGTGAGGGTGTTAATCCCCTCTCCATCTCTCTTTGGGATTTGTAGCAAGCTGCACTTGCTGATAAGGCTGGCCCGGGTGTGTGGGGTGGGTGTGGGTATGTACAGCCATGGGGCTGATAAAGCAGAACCTGGCAAGGGAGGGAGGCCACTGAGGAGGGTGAGGAGAGGCCCTGAGCTCCACTGGAGCCTGATGCAGATGCCAGGATGGGCACATTCCAGCTCATACCAACTGGGCTTGTCACTGCTGATTTCCCAGCTGGGGATGGCAAAGCGAAGGTAACACTCCAGAGCAAGCCGACCACTTCCCTGAGGCTTTTATAAAAATATATCACCTTTGGTGCAGACCATCTCTCAAACTGCATCTAATGGAAACACCTAAATAGATGACTTAACATTAAGCATTGACTGCATATGGTGCAATACATGACTGCAAATGAAATGATTTCATATTTCAACTAGGAAGGCTTCTGCTGGGCTCAGTTCCCCCAGAAATTACTTTTGCCTAGTGTTTCTGTGAAGTCTCACATCTTTTTGAAAGGCAAATAGCTATTCCCATGCTGCAAGTAATGGGGATTTGTAATGGCATTTAGGGCTGGATTAATTTCTGTGTGCTTTATGATTTGCAGAAGTTTACAGCAGTATCTCCAGACTGCTGTAGGTAAAACTCAGCTCCTTTTCCTTGTAGTTCAAGGGCAAGGCAAACAATAAAAATAAATATTTCAGCAGCACATCCTAGTGCTGAAAAAACAAGTCAAAGATTTTAAAGTATGACAGCACAGGGATTTGTTTTGCATGTATAATAAGTATGTGTACAGCCTCAAAAGAATCTTCTCTAGCTGGAAAACAGCATCATCAATAGGTCCGTGAGCTTTGGAAGACCACTGGCATATTTGCAGGTATCTGGGGGTTCTGCACAGTCCACACCAGGTTGACGTGCGGGACCATGCCCTCCCAGTGCGTTATCTGACAAGTTCTTCATCCAAATATTTTAGCGGTTGTTTGCTTTTCCAGGTTGAGTGGGGCTCTGGACTAGTCAGTAATTTCTGAGGAACAGAAGATTACCGTGGTAGCCCATCAAAGAGGGCCAGCAGGGACATGCTGACAGACTTTGTTTCCCCCTGCGCACCAGCTCCTTCTCACCAGTACAGGTCTGCAGTGAGACTAGAGGAGTGAGGTTGCTCTAAGTAAAATGGATCTGTGGCAGCGAGAAGATGGCAAATGTAGGTCGGATGCAGTTGGAAAGCTGGTGGTGGTGGTGGTGATGTGCGCGTAACCAGACGGTGAGGGATGTGTTGTTAGGAATGCTCAAGCTGCTTAAAGACTATGTGAGCAGAGAGCAGGGTTGCATTTCACATGCCAGCTCGCTGCAGGCAGTGCTGTGGGTGAGGAGGAGCAACACAGCCCCTGTCATGCTGTAGAGAGAGGCAAAGCCTGCCTGGGGGAGTGTGGGGCCGGCACCCGCTGAGCGTGGCTGAGGGAAGAATGGGGCAGTGAGGGCTGCGAGACACGGGGGTCTCGGGTATCCCCCTGAGCAACCAAGGCTGAGAGAAGCCTGGAAGAACCCAAGTATCCTTTATCATGATTATAGAGCCTTACCTGAGAGGAAAAGCTTCACCCTCTGCTTCCCTCCTGTTCTGCCCACCCAGCATCGTCCCTGACCTGTTCTCCCCTGTGCTTTCAGTGGTTGGTGACAGCTCTCCAGGTTTACCTGGGGCTGGCTCAGGAGCATTTCCATGTATATAGCAGTAGGTATGTTTCATTTCATCTCACATATAAAGAACAGTCCCAGGCATATTTTGCTGGTAAAGAGATGCACAGAGGCACAAGAGCAGGAATGTAATTAGGTTGCTTGCTCCCATCTGATGTCTCTTACACAACATGTATCTGCCCATCTGATTGCAACGTCTGCATTATGGCCCTGATTTCCTCCCAGTCCTACCTGTTGCATCTCTAAAAGCCTTCAGAAAGCAAAGTGTTCAGCTGTGCCGTTTAGTTGAGATGCCTCTACCATGGCTGCAGAACGCCTCATTCCCCCTGCTCCCCAGCCCTTTCCAAAGCTGCGAACATGCCCCTTTCCATGGGGAAGGGGGAACTGTCTCCCAGGTGAACCTTGTCCCAGCCTGCAGTTTAGACCACTTCTCTCGCCTAACATTTTTAAACCTGCTTAGCTAAACCAAGACCGTCTAGGAGAGTTTCCCTCTAAACTGCTACCTATGACCAGCCAGACACCCTAAAATGCAGTTGACTTTTAGACTCAAGACAGGCAAGTAATCATCAGCTCATGCTGGTATTGCTTTTAAAAAACTTGGCAAGAAAAAGCTAATAAGTTAAAATAATGCCAGTCTACAGCTCTAATGGTATTCGAACTGGGACCAGTTGCAGCAGTGATGAGAACAGTTCCCTATTGAATGCACAGCATGTTTATGGTGCCACACAGCCCTCGAGTGGGGTTGTCATACAGAATTTATGCCATTATAATCCTCTTTTTCTCTAAAGCAGCTATTCAAGCACCTGTCCAAGCATAGATGCATGTTTGTAGACAGAGAAAGATCTACCCATTCCTATTTTGAAAGGCTCTGTTTCTCTGCAAGCCCCAGGGTGCTCTGGGGCAGAGGCAGAGGGGTGCCATGGTGTTCTGCCCACATGTGGGAAAGCCCATGCAATGAGATTAGAGATGGGGGGACAGGGTGGAAAACAAAAGACCCATCTAACTGGCAGAGAGCAGAAAAAAGGAGAAAAGAGAAGAAAGCAAGAGGAGGATGTGAGCAGGAGACAAGGCTACATTGCTATATGTGGGCTGTTGTGCAACTTTGAGTGCCAAATTCTTCTCCTTTAGGGAAGGGGTCATCACTATGATTGTGGAGACCCATCCACACCTGTAGTCAAATCTGGATGGCCTGTGGGTGTGAAAAGCTTTTACAACCACTGAGCAGAGAGGGCACTGCACAGCTGACCCACTGCTAATGGGGACCAAGGTCCCAAATGTGTTGTCTCAGTTCAGGGCTGAAAATGGGTTTTGTCATTTGTTTGGCTTTATTTATGAGCCTTTGGTGAGCAAGCCCCATGTTGCCAGTGTTTGTGTGAGTTACTATGAGCGATTGGTAAGGAGAGAACCAGACACCATTTTGGGGTTGTGAAAAGCTTGTTAGCAGAGAATTTGCTTTCTTTTTCTCCTCAAGGTTTGCAAAACTAATTTAACTACTGTTGTTTCCTGTAATTGAAGCATTTGAGGGTTTATGTTTTTTTGAACAAAAGGGACAAGTGCTTTAAAATACGATTAGAAGGCTGTGTGAGATGCACGTTAAAACTGCATGACCCACACATCCCTATCTCTGGGATCTATTCTACACTTCTGTTTTATAAAAACCCTGTGATTCCCTGAGAGACCCAACAGGCACCATAACAGTTGCTTAAAACCAAAATGGATTTGAACAGCAGCAGCTATCCTCCAACACACAACGCTGCCAAGGGAAGACAAATTAACCCTTTGGTTAACACCTTATTGGTGGCAGAGCACTGGAACAGCCTGCCCAGGGAGATTGTGGAGTCTCCCTCTCTGGAAACATTTAAGACCCACCAGGATGCGTTCCTGTGTCACCTGCTCTAGTTGACCCTGCCTTAGCGGGGGGGTTGGACTCGATGATCTCCAGAAGGCCCTTCCAATCCTAACAGTTCTGTGTCATCTGCACTAGGGCCACCAGATCTGGGGTGCTTTGGTTGTCTTTTTTTCCCCTCACCCCTCTCTTCCCAGCTGCACTCTCCCTCCCCCCTTCATGCTGCGTCACGGTTTTCTCCCTTCTCTCTTTTCATGCTTTTTTTCCCTAAAAATCACGGGGAGCGCCGAGCCCAGGCGAGGTGACACCCGGCACGGGCACTAAGGGCCGGCGGGCGGGAGATTGGGGAGCTCGCGGTCCGACTGCACGGTCGCGGTAACAAGAGCGATTTGGCATCGCATTTTCACGACGCCTCCCGCATGTCCCTCTTGCTTTACGGGCAGTGTGGTGTGGGGGGGAGTGGCTCGGGCGGCCCCGGGAGCGCGGCTCGGAGGGGCGGCAATGATGCTGCCGCGCCATGTGCGCGGCGCTGCGGGCGGGGCGGGGCGGGCGCAGCCGCGCTGCGGGCGGGGGCGGTGCCCGGTGCCCGCGGAGCCACCCCCGCCGCCCGCCCGCCCCGCCCCAGCCGCAGCTCGGCGCGGCTCGGCATGGCGGGGCTGCGCTTCCCGCAGCACGGCGGCTACTGCCGCGCGGCCGCGGCCATGAACCTCCTGCTCGGCGTCTTCCACGTCCTCCTGCCCTGCTTTCGCCCCGGGGAGGCGCAGGGACAAGGTGAGGGCGCCGGCGGGGTGAGGTGGGGCGGGGGGGTGGTGCCGGCGCTGCCCGCTCCGGGCTGGCGAGCGGGGCCGCCGCCCCCGCCGCCGTCCCTCGGGCGACTGCCGCGGTGGCAGCCCGGGGACACAAAGGGAGCCGGGACGTGGCTCACCCCTGCCCCCCCTCCTCAATTCCCTTCCTGCCGGCCCCGCGGTGCCCGGCCCGCCCCGGCTTGGGGAGCCCCGAGCCACCGCCTGCGGGCTCCGGCCGCTCGCCCCCCGCCCATCCGCAGTTTCTCTCTCTCTGTCCCCGCAGCCATCGAGCCCATCCCCGGCGTGGTGGAGCTGTGGCAGGCCGAGGACGGGGAGCTCCTGCTGCCCGCCCAGGTGAGGGGGCGCGGGGGGTGGGGACGGTGGTGGGTCCGGGGGCCCATGCGGGGCTGTGCCGGGGGTGTTGGGGCCCGGGGGGCGGGCACGGGGCTGGCGGGGCGGGGGCGGCCTCGCCTGCTGCTGTCACGGCGCAGCCCCGTCCCCGCGGCCCCCCCACCCCGCGCCGTCGGCGTGGTTGTTCGGCTTCATTTATTTTCCGTTTTGGTTTGTTTTTATTTTTTTTTCCCTCTGTATCTTTGGTCTTTTTTTAATAACGAGGGCGTTTGTGCTCTGAACGCACTAGATGTGACTATCGTGAATATGCACATGTTTATATCTTAGGCCTGTTCAGGTGAAGCCATTTTACCCCCCTGAAATGACACATCATTTATGGTGCCGTTCCTCTCGCCCTAGCGCATTTTTTTCTCTTTAGCCGTTTTCCTTGGAAACTATCAAGATTTGATACATTCTGTGTTGGCGAGAGGGACAAATATAGTACAATGCCCGGCGGGGCTGGTGAGCGAGGAGTGGCGCTGGAAGCGGGGTCTGGAGTTAATGGTATTTGAGGCAGTCATTTAACTCGCACTGACGGACTCTGCCATATGTTGAGCTGGGCCTTCTAGACTTCAAGGCACCAGGCTCATAAACGGGAAGGAGCAGTCCTTAGGGACATCATCTTATATGAGGGGCAAAAGAGGGTAATTTATTCGTCTTAAGCCAATATATAATTCTCTGTTTAGCGCTCAGCCGATGATAACCGCAAATGTAAGGAAAAATAGCAGAAGTGCTTTTTCTTTCCTCATCTAGCTAACAATTGATGCTGCTTACCACGGCTCAGCATTTTATACTGTCGTGTTATGAAAGTATTAGCTATTGTATGTCTCAATAATTTTATAAAATACATATATTGCACTGTTCAGAATTTGCCTGGTGCAGATGTAGTAGCTAAAGGAAGGTGTAGATCTAAAGGCACATCTCACTGTGCCTAGAGATGCTTAAGGAACTCGACCTTTTGCTTCTGCATTCTTTACCTTGAAGACATTAAGATGCATTAGATGTAGAATCGTGTAATGTAGTCATTTATAGTCACTTCTCATAGTGAAGCTGCAACTGAGTGATGATGACGTGATGTTTACTTCCTGAGGAGATTAGATCCTCTTGGAAAACACTTTGTTCTTGAGCATCCTCATAAAAATAAGCTTTAGCTCAGCTAAAGGAAAACCAGGCATGAATGACCTGTTAACTTGGCATGGTTGAACATATGGTCTCGGTAAGTCCTTGCAGCAGTCGAAGACCAAGCTGAGGCTGCTGCTCCTCCACCATTTCTATGGATGCTACATTAGGTGTGCAGGAAAGAAAGCAGATCTTCTGGCTTCAGCTGTGACAGAGTGAGAAGTAAAAATTGTGATAGGCTTGCTGAAATAAAAGGTAGATGTTAAAAGCCAGTTAAGCCAGTCTCTGTGTATTAGTGGTGCATTGTCTCTTTTGCATGGGCTTCCCCTCTGAGCTTGAGGGCTGCAGCAGCATCTGATGCATCAGTGGCTTCTCAAGCTGAAGCAGAAGGGCCTGGGTTCCTCAAACAGGTTTTAAGATCAAAATTTGGTTACAGGCCCAACCCTGATGCCTGATTTTCTGTTACCATGTGGGCTTGGGCTTTACCCAGCGCTTGTTGGACGTGGGTCCTGTGGCCACATTTGAAACCACCTTTTCCAGTTGTTGTGGGGAGGAGGAAAGGAGGCCTCCCTTTGTCTGTGCAGATTTGGCAAGGGACCCTTTCAACACTGCTTTCATGGAGTGATGGCACTGATCTGCAGTGACTGGTCACGGCTCTTCTCTGGGGGCCTGAGGAGTCAAGGGCTGCTCACCCAGCCATGATCCCCCACTATGCCTGTGAGGTCCTGAAGGCGCTTCAGCATCCTTGTCCTCCTCAGTCACCATTCTGGGTTAGTGAGGGGCATCACCAGAGAAGCCAGCATCAGCTCCTGAGATATGGAAAATCGCATTGTCTGTTAACTTCTGATTGCCCTTTCTTTCTTAGAGGGATGCTTAAACTTGCAAGAGGTTTATTGCTTGTTGGTCTCCACGTTCCACTAAAAAAAATGGTCTGACTTACTGCTACAAGGAGGTTGTCCTTATCCTCTTCCTTGCAGGAGCAGACTTTCTTAGTTAAACCCTTGATGAGGCTTGTTGCCCAGTGTTCATGTATCACAGCAATGGTGATGCAACGGTGAGGGTCTGGTAAGAGGAAGAACGTCCTTGCTTTTGAGTGGATAATAAATGTTGTTTGGTAGGGAGTATCCAAGGGTTGCTTCATTCGTGTGTTTGAAGACAGGTCTTGGGCAAGACTGGGAATGGGAAATGTCCTGACCCCTTGATTTAGTTCTTCCTATTCCCTTTTGGAAGGAGTTTGGCACAGGTGAGTGAGGATTTTGCCTGCAGAAGCGAAAAATTCAGCAAAGGAACCATGCATATTCTTCTCCTAAAGCACCTCCCTCCCACCACTCTCAGCAGGAATATGGATTAGGTTGCCCTGTCTGCCAGCCCTTTTGCCTGTTTCTGGCGGGTTACCAATGCTGTCTGATGGATGTTTTTCTCTTTCTGTCATGGCTTTACACTATTATCTTATTTTCCATGCATCATCAGCTGCCTGCCTGTGACAGAGCAGTTTTGAACATTCCTTGCTGCCTGCAGAATTTGGGGATGAAAGTTGGATGGATTGGTAACCCATTCAGCCATCCGGTTGCCTGCACATGCTTTTGTTCCAAGAGCATGTAGTGAATAAAGACATCGTGTTAAGGGGCGAGGGAGGGAAACAAAGCGTTTTAATATTTGTAGTTGCTTTCTAGGCCTTTCACAGCATCGCTTTGTCTACGTGAGCTGCATGAATTTGCATGCTGGAGCGCAGCCGCCCAGGGCCCCCGCGCCTCCACCCCGGTTGGTCGTTCTACCTTCTGTTTCCTCTTGCTTCCCTTTCATTGTTTCTGCTTCTCGTGTGCCCCCTCCCAGCTTCCCTCTTAACGTGTATTTGTGCTTTTTCTTTTTTTTCCCCTCTCACGCTTGTGATCATTTGATTTCAGCTTCCTCTGAAGCCTGCAGAGCTGTTTGGGGATGGCTCACCTACTGCTCTTGCTCCACAGCTGAGCCCGAAGGGTGCCTGGAGCATTGCAGTTGGTGAGGGTATGTGTGGGCTTGTGTGCTGGAGCTGAGGGGGAGCTGGCTGTATCTAGCCTGCTGACAGTCTTCCACTGGTCTGCAGCTTCCTCCAGCATTTTAATGTTTTTTCCTGGGTTCCCTTTTTAGCTCTGAGACCAGCTGGTTTTCCCAGTCAGATGTGCTGTCTGTATTCCCTTGTGCCCAGTTCTTCTTTCTTGTTGAAGGTGGTGTGAAGTATGGGGTAACCACAGAGCACCCACTCACCTTGTTCTTCTCCTCCTTGGCCTTAACCTCCTTTTTACAGCAAACATCCCTGGGATGGGCAGCTGGATTTTTCTTTTCCCCCCCCCCCCCGTCATTTGTCTTTAGTGTGGAAAAATATAAAGACTTGCCTGCTCTGATGGTTGGGAGATGCATGGAAAACAAGTGGGATTTTGACATGGAAAATCTCAAGTGCGAGAGGCTTGATTAGAGTAGTTGTGGTTTTTATTCAGACTCCTTGTAATTTTGTGGTTTTGCATGTTTGTTTGTAACTTTTTAATGCTTACTTAACTAAAATGTTTGGGAGAAAAGCTCCTTCATGTGAGACTTGACACCCAAGCCCTTCACCATTTAAGGCTGAAAAAGCTCTAAATATAAAGAGCCAGGTTGTAGCACTTCACTGCAAAGCTGAAAGGCAGTTAGTTATATTTTATTTTTTTCCAAAAAGGAGAGGAAAGAGAACAAGGAAAAGCGCAGTAAGGGTATCTGACCTGTCATCTCCGTGAGTGTATGACAGGAGAAGCACAAATGCCACTTGTTGTTCATGATGGACACCACTTGAAAGAGGTATTGGAGAGTCATAGTTGAGTGTTTCTGTCTGTCAGAAACCACGTAGGTGGTTACTGTGAGCATCTGAAGGCAGGGGCAGGCAGTTTGAGTACCTGCAGAGCAGGACATTCAGTGCTTTCAGCCCCTTCAGTTTCGAGGGAGGAACTACTTTAAAATGAGGTAATGAAGGTTAAGTTGTAGTTCTTGTTATCACGATTGAAAATGACAGTAAGTCATCAAAAGCAACATATATTTTGGTGTCAGTGCCATGTCTGACTGATGTGATGGGTTTTCTATTGGTCCTGCATTGTTGCATGTAGGAGATGAGAGAGATCTTTCATTAGGGGAACACCTTGTGAATGTTTCAGTTTGCTTGCAGATACTAAGGAGATTACAATGACTGTTTCAGTTTACTGTGACAGTGTTTCAGGTGTTTGAATTTTGGAGAAAGATACTGCAATATTTACTGTATCATATTTGTTATAGATACTGGGCAAATACCGAGCTGCTGCCTGGGTTTTCACTTTCAAGATTCTGCTTGGTTCTGAAAGATTGTTTTATTATTTTTTCCTTCTTCCGAGTAGTAGCGACTTGTCTTCAGTTCCTGTTCTTCAGTGCAGCTCAGGGGCTAATAAAGTTAATTGTTGTACTGGTTTCGAAAGCTGATGAAGACCTTGATCTTACATGTGCATCTGAGATACGCGGCACTGCAGTATGTCATTAACGGAGGTGCATCCATCAGCTATGCACAAATTAAATGTACACAGTCACCTACTTCAAAGCAGGGTTTGTCTGAAGGCACACAATTTGTGTGTAAGCCTGAGACAAACTTGGGGTGGGAATTGTGTTCCTCTTTGGGCTGTTAAAAGGCTCCTCCAGATTTCCAGCTGAGCTTCTGGGTGGTGCTGATAGGACCTGGGGCTGGTTGGCCACGCAGATTATGCAGAAGCTGTCAGCCCAGGCACTTGTGACTTGTGTGACACAAGAGGGGCGCTTGCAGGGGCTTTCTAGCACAAGATAAGCACCTGCCCATATTCAGGATGGGGTTTGGAGGAAGGGGATTTTTTTCCTATCATAGATAGACTGCTGAGACCTACATTTTATCTTCAGGAGGTGGTCCCTTCCTCCTATCCCCCTGTAGTCTGAGAAAGCTTGCTTTTTTTTCTGTGTTGTTTTTTTTTTTAATCCTCAGTGTAAGCATACATATAGCCTGTGGCATGTAGAGGAGTGAAGATAGAAAGCTGGACATGGCTCTCTGTGCTCAGAGTCGAGGGTGATTTAAAAAATTTTTTTCTTCTTGCACAATTGAGATTTTGTTCCATGGCTACACTGTAGATTAGGAAGGTTTACCTCATTGTTGCTTGGGAAAAAGCAAAGAGGAGAAATGGTAAGGTGGCTAGTGTTAAGAGTGAGCCCTGTGGAATGACACAGATCCAGGTTTCTGATGCCTGGCGTATTGTAAGCCATTTAAAGGAGGAGTAAAGCCTTTTAAAATGAGGATAGCTTGCCAGCCCGCTGTGGCAGAGAAGCTGTTTCTGGAAGAGGTGGGTGAGGAGTCCTCTAGTTCTGCTTGGTATTGTACTGAGGTCCTAGAAGTACAAAAGGATCTTGGAGAAGCTGGAGAACATGCTGGGTTTGTATTGTGCCATACTGGTAGAGTCTAATAGCAAGGCTTAGCAAGGTCTTCAGATGAGATGGCCAGGTCTTCATGAGGGCCAGGTGCTAGGACCTCTAGATAGGTGTGTGCTGAAGTGTTGTGATGTGCTGCAGCTCCTGGACAATTAATGTGGTGTCTCCAACCTCTGAGCAGGCGTACAGAGAGATTGTCAAGTCCTCAAATTAACTTGTACTTCCCTGTCAGTCTTGTTCCAGATTTGGTTATGGTATGGTAGAGGCTGTGCTGCTTCTCTTCTGTGAGCTGCTTGTGACAAAAGATGGAAGTGCAGATGCATTTGGTAGCCTTTGGCAAGATCTGTGTTAATATTAGCCATAAGGTAATTTTTTTAGCCACGGTAATGTTAATTTTAATATTAATATTAACCATATTTACTGCCTTAGCGTGGTTGTAATTTTTCTCCCCCTCATGCAGTTCAGTCTTCAGAAATCCTGCTGGCTGTCCTGTTCAGTAGACAGGGAGGGCTGCCTGATCTGCTTTCTGAAGATTGTAGAAAGATGTTTACTGTTTACAGGTTATTTTTTTTTCCATTATGTAGTGAAAATAGGAGGTGGAGTCAAAGCTGGTGGCTTGGGGCCTGTTCCTTGAAATGCTTTGGTGGGAAACGTGTAGGAAGGGTGGTGGAAAGTACACTCTTTTAATTTTAAAAGGGTTTTTTTTTTCCCCTACCTTTCAATTGCTGAGGTCTGTAGCTTGTATCTTGTGGAACCATCACCTGAAGAAGCTGGGAAAACTCACCAGCTGCTCCTGGCGGGATGACTGTGACCTCTTCCTGAAAAATGTTAATCTCCCTTAAAGTTATCCCTGGTTTCATCAGCAGGGGTTCAGTGGCTGTAACACACTTCGAGTTGTACCTAAAGCTTTCCTGGAGATCTTGGCCAGTTCAGAGCAGCTACCTCCTTGTTTTAAATGGATTTCCTGCAGGGAGCTCATTGAACCAACACTTGAGTTCATTTCTGTAGACAGCTCAAAGTGGTTCATAGTAAACTGCAAGCTGGCACAGTTCAGCTGCATGTCTTGAAAATTACCTGAGTCCAGCAACTGAGCTAAGATGATGTGTTCAAAGCTTGTGCTCTCTTATGATTTCTGTATGTGCTGCTTATCAGTTGCTACTAATCAGTGATAAGATCTAGCTTTGGGAGCTGTGCCCGTTGGAATGTGGTACTTTGCCTTTGCTTTTGGCATTAACAGGTGATCTGCATTTCAAGGCATTCTGCATCCTATTTCCTCAGGTACTGGCTAATGAAATTTACTGCTGGCGACAGATAATTAGAAAGTGGAGGAACTAGGCTTCCTGTAGTTTGAGGACACTTGTTGGTTTTAGATTGAAAATCTGTATGTGAGGAGATTTTGTATAGATGCATTTGCATAAATGGAAAATGAGTCTGTTCAGTCAGCATTTGGGAAAAAACCAGCAGAACAGCCATGTTAGGGCACCTTTTATCTTGGCAAAATGAGCTGAAACTTCAAATGGTCCAGCGACCACCCTACTTGAATCATAAAAGAATCGCTGTAGGAATTTTACGTTCTGAATTTGTTTTGCAAGCAAGTCATATGAGAATCCATTCTCTGAAGGAGTTAAAAATGATAACGTAGCATGTCACAATTCTAAGATTCTTACATAGTATTTTCTCTGTTTGTCAGGCTGATTCGGAGGAGGATGTGGAAGAGCATCCGCAAGAGCAAAGGTAAGCAAAACTCAAGTGAAAACAAGAGTATTGAAACTCATTTTGATTTTGGCTTTAGGAATTACCAAAGTGTAATTGGGCAGACTACTAAAAATTACTTTTTCTCCTGCATGTTAAGTAGATTTTTTTTTCTTGTGACCTTTGATTTTCTCAACCTAATGTTAATATTGATTTGTTAGCAAAACCAAAAAATAGTGCTCAGTGTATGCAAGACTGAAATACCCTTTTTCCTCTTTTTCTTAATTCTGTCTCTAAGATGAATTTGCTTCTCATTGCTCTCATTTTTCACTTAAAAAAATGTGTTTAATTCTGCTTTATTGTATATTTTGTAATTGATTTCTTTAAAGCAGGGGACAGTTTTCCATTACAAAATTTGCAAATGTGTATAGTCTTGGAGTGTTAATTTGTACCGAGGCGGGTAAAGAGGTAAAGGAGATTTAAAGCCAAAGGCTTACTGATGTGTTGCTGTGGAACAATAAATATCCTGCCTTATGTCTTGAAATCGGATAAATAATAAAGCTCTTAAGAACTGTAGCCTCAACTCTGCTGTTTCTGTTACTGTCAGGCCTTCTCTATTTTGAAGGGTTTGGTAAATAGCATCACAGATTAGTTTTTAAATACACATTTTGTTGCCACTGAGCGTCCAGGTTAAAATGCTTGGACATCTACCAGTGAAACACTTCCTTCCTTTGGTATGTGTTAATGTGGGTACAGCTTTCAGTGCCATGCCAGCCAGAAAGATCACAAGACTTAAAATAAACACACGTAACAGCACTGTTCTCTGATGACTGCAGTTAACCAGAAATGCTTTTCTCATTTATCTCCAGTCTTTGCCCTTAGCTTAGGTTTGAGAGCAAATAGATCTGATAAAACACAAGTTTGCTGAGAGCTGGCAGAAGGAGTAAACCTGGGGGGTGGGAACGGGCTGGTTATGATGGGTCTGTCCTGCATTGCAGTGCTTCTTTGCGTGGCTTTTCCCCTTTTTGCCCCATTGAGAGCCTTATCATCTGAACCCTGCATCACATTAAGGCTCCTGTGCCTCATCTCCTTGGGAATTACAAAGATGGTATAGAAACAGGATGTGAGAATTACTGTGGTCTCTGACAGCTGGTGCTGATTACTTGTGCTTGCCTATGTCCCCCAGTTCCCACCTGCATAGGATTTTTTTCTGCCTCCTCTCGTGAAAAGAGTGGTAAACTATTGAAAGCTGGCATTTCCCTGCACAAATACAGAACTTTCTAATTTTTTCAGCTGGAAACTGCTATGATTTTGACATAAATTTTTCACTCTGTACCTTTCTTTATTACCTGCATGCTTGCTTTATTGAGAGGAAGTCAGAAGGCAACAGTCTCTAAAGTTGTGCTTAAGGTGGTTTCTGAGATTTTTGTTAGTAGGCAGAGAGATGTAGTTTAGGTGGGAAAAAAAAAAATCTCCATTTGCCTATTTTTCTCTGGAGGTGGATGGAGTAACTGGCTACTATGGCAATGATAAAAATATTGTTGAAAGACAATTAGTTCTTGAGAGTTAGATAGGAAAAAGTGGTTTAATTGGTTTTTTTTTTTTTGGTCATTCAGGTGCTTAAAGATTTTTCCAGTAATTATTCATTTTCAATAATGAACTTTCTTTCTGAAGGTAACGTTTATAAGGTTCACTTGCATGGATGGAAACATCCTTCTGTTGTCATACTGAAATGCTTCAGGAAACTTGCCTAAACAGACACTGGCTTGGGTGCATCTTTTTAACTGCTTTGGTTTGCTGCTGTATGTAAACACCGACCTGAGTGTGCTCTGTATACTGAAGGAATGTTAGAGTGCAGACTTTATGAAGAAGACCCAATAAAGGTATGTTAGAAGGAGTAGAATTTATTAGTTTATTTCCAGATTAGTTTTTATTCCCTTGGCTTATATTACTGCATGGTGAAATCATGGGGATTTCCTTTTCCTGTAGCAGCAAAACCTGAAGCTTGCAGCATCTTCATCTCATTGTCTGACAGCATGCCATGGGGAAATCAGCTGAAGCTACTGTAATTTGATGTGAAGTCCCTGGAAGCAAAGCACCTTAAAGTAAGGATATGAGCAGAAATTAAAGGCGATAGAACAATCAGAAATTTCCCCAGAGCTGAAGGAAGTATGAAGAGTTCATAATCTTGAGGCATAAAAGAGAAAGTCTCTTCCCAAAGCATTGTTTTATTCAGTTTTTAATTCTAGGTTAGTGGGCTCTCTTGGGAGCTTGCTAACCTACTTTAAGAAAAAAAACCAAAACCAGTAAGGTATGAACAGTCTTTTAAGTGACTTCCTGTGCATGGGCATCACAAGATCTTCCTTTTGGGGTGGGCTTCTTGGTTTGCTCTTGTCCTTGTGGCAAGTGCACAGGGAAGACAGATATAGTCTCATTATTTCTGCCTTAGGTTTAGCTTTAACAAATAGAGAAATTTGCATGAAGGTAAAAGACGTTATCAAAATATCAACTTCTGTGAAGAGCTATTTGGGAGGTGAATGAGAAACTATTGATTTGGAGGTCCGTGGGTTTGCAGCTCCCTGAGTGAGAAAAAGATCATTATTAACTCCTTAATTTCCAGCCTATGACTCCTGCCTTTCTGATTGCTTGGAAGCTACCACATGTTGCTTTCTAGTGTTTTGTGTCACTCTGGATCAGACTTTGAAATAAGAAATGCAGCACAGTAGATACTTGAGTTGCTGGATATACGTATTGTTTCAGGCCACAGACTTTGACAGAACTAAAACCACGTGTATTTAGACTAGCCTATTAAAAAGCTTCAAGTTTCATAAAAAACTTTTTGTTACATTTGAAAGTCAGCAGTAAAGAGATGCCTTCCAGAACAGCTTTGTCAATGATGGGTGTTGACAAGAAGAGGTTTTTGTTGTTGTGCTTGTAATTTTGTTGTTTTGGGGTTTTTTTTCCCCTTCATCCCGGTGATTTTGCTTGCCACAACTGGCAGTAGCAAATTTTGATGATTTGGATGCTTCCTAAAGCACCATAATGAGTCAAATGAAGTCTGACACAAATGAAGGGACTCTACTGTTAGGTGATGTGCACAAATGATTCTATCAAAATTTTTAACTTTCTTCTTCAAGGAAGTAGTCACTGGACTAAAAAAAAAATAATTTCACATATATGACATAGTTAATATTTGGGTTTTGAGGACTTCTGGAGAAAGGCCTTTGAGGATTCAGTTTCCCAGCTGACACATTAAACAACATTTGCATCAGAATATAAACTGATGTGCTCAAGGTGGGGAGCACATATTCTTTGATGCGCAGTAGTTGTCTATGAGAAAGGAAAACCATAGAATACTAGGAGTATGGTATGTAATTAGCTAGTAAGAGAACATTTTCCAGCCTTTGCCTGTGACAGGGCATATTTTGCTTTGAGAAGATAGCTATCTACTCCTAGGAAAATTATGAGTGTGATGCAGTTAGCTCAGTCAAGCATTTCTGTCGAGCTTTTGCCTTTGATCACCGGAGAGCGTTTGACCCTCTGGACTGGAGCTGCTTGGGGCAGTAGATGGTATCGGCTCCCAGTGGGTTCCTGCTGGGGTGTCAGTGCAGCCTGGGAGTGACAGCTGGTGCCTGGCACTTCGACCTCTTCTGATTGCCTGATGGAATTACTCCTAATCCTGTCTTTTTTGCTGTGTCTGTGAAATAGTGCTCCAGACGTGGAAGAGAAATTGAAGGTAAAGGTAGCGGAGGGAGTAGCTTACTGGTTGCCTGAGAGACAGCAAAGCAGTTAAGGTGCACAGACTGCAAAATTACTAGGGGTTTAGTGCGTACTTACAAGATGTAGTTGGATACTTAAGAGATGTAGTTATAATGCTTGCTTCAGGAAAAATCCGGAGTGGCAGGGGGAGAATGAACCTGCTTCGTGTTGTGAGGTCATACCTTGCATTTCCTCCCTGGCCACAACTTCATCTCCAGTCAAGAGGCACAAATGAGGTCTGGCACCATGGATGGACTATTAAGACACTTCAGAACTGACTCATCCTTCCAAAAAGCCTGTGGTCTTAGTGCCGTGATTTTTGACAGTCCAATTCTTGGAAAGTAATGGCATGGGACTGGTGGTATGCCTGTGTACTAGATAACTAGCTTGGGTGGTGGCTAAACCAGGAAAAGAAAGATTGAAAAATATGTTAGGATCAATCAGATTTTCTTTTTCCTTCTGCTTTTTCTTACTGAGAAAAAGAAAAATTGATTTCGTGCAAGAAGAAATGTCTGAATATTAAAAAAAACATGGCTTTATGTTGTGTTTATTTTTAAAACATCTTTTATTAAAATCAAGCTGAGTATTCATTGACAAAGTGTTTCAAAATGAAAAGCTGAAAAGTAGTTTTGTGAGTGTCAGTGAGTGCTTGAACTGTCTGAAAGGAACCATCTTAAAACAATATTTTCAACCTAAGCTTTTATGGAGTACTATTGATCATTTAGGTTGTCATTAAGCTTATTCCCAAAAGCATTTTAAAAATTACATGAGGACTTTTCCAAGGATATATGCTTGATCCTAACTTGTAATAGTGAAAGCTGTTTTTATTAAGTTTTTAATAGTTTTTAATTTTTTTGTTTTACAAAAAAAGCAGAAATCCATGTGTGTATTAAAAAAGAAAACAAAAAGCTGCTTTTCTTGGGAAAAAGCTTTTAAATCCCTACATTTCTACAGTATGCACAGAATATGTGTTTTCAGTGGTTTGTACCAAAAGCTTCTTCAGTATTGGTTACCTTATGTTTTTAGTTGATACGTCATGGCTGTTGTGTCCCAGTTGAAATTTCACTAGATCACCAAGGGACTATTAATTTTAATTTTTCCTGGATGCCTAAAGAAATTAAATTTACTTTACATAATCTTAGAAGTAAGTGAGTGGAAACGAGTTGCACATACCTACCTGTTATGCTTGGGTGAAAAATCCCTAAAGAAACACCTGTAGGGAACGCAGAGGATGACGTGAAATTAGACTAAAAAAAGCTTGCTGAAGAGAACTGCAAAGAGGTCAGCGAAGTTGGAGGTTCTCTTGTAGATGAAGAAAGCGATTGTTTTGGAAGGAGCTATCAGTGTCACTCTTCCTCTCCTTTCTTACACTTCTGCCAGGCACAGGCAGAGTGCCAGGCTGAACTCCTGCTGCTTTAATTGTTTATCTCTGTTTTATATGTGGCAGTTGATTCACTGATGAACTTTGCCTTGCTGAACTTCGTATTAAATGTTGTTAGGGACAACTGTGCCCTTGTGTGCCCTTGTGTGCCCTTCTTCCAAAATACTGATCCTTTTACAAAATTATGTTGCTTGCCTGCTGGTACAGGGGGTAAAAAACGTTTTGTTTTTTTCCCTGAGACATTGCATGGCAGTGCTGTGTGCTAACAAAGGTTTCAGCTATTGTTTATTTATTTCTAAGTTACTTTCAGACATTTAATAAATGAGAACAGTGGCCTAGGCCAGCTGTGCTGTGTTTCACACCAAACTGAGGATCTGATGCTGTGGCTTTCTGTGATCAGGAGTTAATGGCAAATGAGACAGTCCTGCAGTGTTTTGCAAAGAACTGTCAAACTTCTGTCCTCAGCATAGGTCCTACGTGACCTTGACTGAAATATTTTAAAGGTGATGCATGGCCACATTTAGTAACTGTTGGATTTCCCATCATCACAATCTTGTCTGTTTGTATTGAACAAACCCTGCTGGAATCTATTTTCCTCACTGTTGTGAGCCCTCTGGGACTGAAAGATGCTCATGATTGGACCAGAGACTCTTTGATCTGTGGACTCATATGCTGCCTAAAATGGACTTTCCCATCTAAGGATGACAATTTGACTTTGAGAAATTAAGACAATCTTGGTGTGGTAGTTGCAGATTGGTGCCTTTGCTTTCATATGGCTCGTGGTGCCTTGAAAAGCCACACAGGCTTCTATGGAAAGACCAGTTCCTATACTGGTAAAAATAGCAGGCGGTGACTGTCTCCTCCCAGCTGGGGCTGTGAGGTCATTGTTTGCACCGGGATTAGTGTATGTGAATTGTGTTTGTGGATATGTGCTACAGGAAAAAACTTTCTCACATGTAGTGACTAGTTTTAAATAGACAAGTAAACTCTGCTTCACATTTTGGTGTCCTGTATCTATCTTTCTTTTCTTCTGTTAATAATTTCTTCACTCTGTTCTCTCTATCCTCTGCAGATCTCTTGTGTACTTTTTTATGGCATCTCTACTTTATTTTTTAAGTTCTGTCCAGGCCATGCCTGGTACAGTTGTAATTTCTGTACTGCAAGAGGAAGAGGCTCTCTTGCCTTCTCTGTTGTCTGGTGCTGTCCCCTGACTTGTGCAGCCCTACCAGTTCTCTGGATTAGAATCACCTCTTTTTTTTTTTTTTTTTTTCCCCAGGTTAACATTTACCTGTGATCTCTCTCTGATTAGTTTCCTCTTTGGCAACTGTGGGAGCATCAGCTGAAAATGTGCATGGAAGTGCTCCCTTGGTATCTACATCCCACTGTGTGGGATGGATACTGGACCAGACACCAGAGCCCTGTGTCACCTGCAGGATGTCATCTCTGTTCTGCTTGTCCCAAATTGCTCCCAGGGAGGCCCAGCCTTGTCCGGACCTCATGGCATCTTTTTGCTCTTTCCTCAGTGTCTCAGTCCCCTCTCTTCCTGTCCCTGCCTTTTTACCTGCTTTTGGAGAGGTGGTTGCCTGGTGATACTTGTGCCAGGGCTGACTCTGCCCCCTTATCTACTGCAGTGCAGGAGGAGCTATGGAGGAGCCCAGCCAAATCTGCTGCTCTGCTCACTGTTGGTGAGATAGAAGAGCAAGTTAGCCCTCAAAAGTGTGGGGCTGAGAGGAAGAGCATCTTGTACGTTAGGAGTAATGCTTTTGTCAGTGGCTGTTGGGTAGAAGAAGCGTAAGGCATTTACACTGGTGTGATGGATAGCTGTGGAAGCAGTTGGTGGGGTTTGGGTGGATGGTATGGCAAATCACACAGCCTGCCACTGTGTGGAAAATTGAAAGCCAGTGCACACACACATACATCATTTGTTGTGCATGATTTTATGTTTTCGGGGCTCTTGGTAAATTCCCCATAGGCTGTGCTTTGGGACAGAGCCCACCCAGAATGCGTGGCCTTGAGAGTCAGGACAATCCTGATCTGAGCAGGTGGGATGGGGCATATGGTGTCTTCCCATTCTGTGTTTGTTTCAGTCCTGGTTAAAGAGCTGTGCAGGAGCAGAGACAGATCTGGTGGCACAGCCTCTTGGTATAGTCATGCAGCAAACACATGGGGAAGGTGAGCTCTTAATGCCAGGCAGTCGCATGCTGTGAGGGCTGTGCAAGTCTGCTCTGGAACATGGCATTTTTCTTGTTAAACTTAACCTGCATTGTGTTTGAGACACATTTGTATGCTTAGAGAAGAGGGAAAAAAAAAAAAGGAAAGTAAAACAAAAGTAAACAGCTGCTGTGGCATGTTTGTCCATGTCCATTTGTAAACTTAGTGTACCCTTAGCCTGTACTTGCTGCTTCTGTAATATAAGTAGTTCAGAATAGGAACTTTCTTCTTATACTTTTTCATTTTAATACATTAATAATGGATTTCAGATGTCTGTTAATCTCCTTCTGATTTGTGGGCAGTGGGCCACAAAAGATTTAGCTTTATGTCTATACATTTATTATTAATAAATTATTTTTACCACCATAATAGCTGTTTCTTGGTTGCCCTTAAGAGAATGTAATTTGCAGTAATTTTAATTTTACCATTATGCAGTTGAAGGGTAGACATCCAGTGTCAGCAGTCGGAAAATTGACACCCTGTAAGAATTTAACTTCATAGTTTTTCCGGTGTTGCAGATTGACGAATTGTGACAAAATAGAAAAAAAACCAAAACAACAGTTTACTCACTTCTAGGAATTTGTGTGGAGTCCACTTCTGAATGATCAACCCCAGCACTCTGGTTTGATTATTATAAGCACAGCATAAAATTTACCTGAAAGCTATCCAATGCAGAATAATAGTGATAGGCAATGCAGTTACCTGCCTCTTATCTTTCTAGAGACTCAAAGGTAACACAAATGTAGCTTTTAATGCCTTTTGTATTTTTATTTGACCAGGAAATGTGCTCTGAGAGAGCTGTGCTTATGCCCTTGCAGTGGCTCTGAGTGCATGACTTGTGGGCAAGTAGGTGAAGGAGCCTTTTCAGTAGTTTTGATGTTTACCATAGTAACACAAGTAAAAACATGGACAGGGAAACAAAGCAAATAGCTCATCAGTACCACTTCAATATTGGTTATAAATTCAAACCTGAGTTTTAAAAAATATCTTAGTTACATTGTCTTAAATACCATTCTGTATCCACTGTCTTTGGTAGCTGCTTTGGGAAGAGATTTTTTCTTTTTGGTGATTATTGCAAAATGAGCAACTCCCATCTTCATCAAGACAAAATGGTCCTGTCCATTTCAGGGAGGGGAACAGTATACATCAAATATTATACTTGCACTTGAGGACAGTGTGTATTAGCTCTTTTGCAGAGTTCTGAATTCTCACTGTAAATATTTGCTTTATATGTGTAGAAGAGTTTGCTTTCATCAAATGAGCTACTCACCTGGGAGAAACACATGGGCAGTATGAATAATTTAGGTGTCTGCTAGTCTTCTCAGGGGTCCACCATTCTGTGTTATGTCCAGGCTGCCAACTGAGATAAGGAAGATAGAGGGCAAAGCTGGTGGTGTTGATAGTCACCTTATCTTCCTCTCCACCACCTGGCCCCAAAGTGGTGTACAAATAAAGCTGAGGGTTTTTTGTATGTGTGCATGTTTGTGTCTTAATAACTTTTAGAAATAGCAGTGGAAATATAATTAGATGAGGATAACTCAGGATATTTTGTGTGTATGAAACAGACCTTGCTTTCTGTAGAACAACTGGACTTTATATAAATTTTAAACACAGAAATTTCTCAGTCAAAAGCAATCACTGTGAAGAAACTTTTTTTCTCAGAATTATGAGGAAAAGAAGTGAGAAGGAAAAATATCTTCCAAGAGGAGGGTGAGAAGTAGCCCTCTCTTCTTGTTTTTGCTGAAGTTCTCCTGTTCTGATGAGACGCTGCTTCAGACTATGTCTGTTTCAAGATATTGTTGCGGTACCCAGTGAGCTGTAGTTAGTGGTTTACCATCTCACCCACCTGCATACCAGAACATTCTTGATGGTGAAATCAAGGAAATTGAAGTGCAAAATAATGCTTTTAGTTACTGCCTGATAAAAGCCAGCTTCTACTTCAAAACTTTGTGAAGACATGTGAAGAAGCTGTAAGGACTCGGAAGTAAAAATGAGAAAGTTAGGATGGTGTATCATGTTCAGTGCTGTTGAAAGCATGGTTCTTGCTGGCTCTGGTTTATGGTTTTGTTGTGTTTCAGATAGAAATTGGATTTTATGAGAGAGAAAAAGTTCTGTTAAAATGTTTGCTTGCAATAGCATGCTCCATAAGGAGACATGAGAAATGGAGAAAACAATATATTTAAAAGCCTAAAACTTCTTTCAGCCAATGTGATGGTGCCAGATGCAGTCATGTAACTGAGCTTGCATTATGGAAGAACTCAGTTCCTTTGTAGTACTAAGATTTGAAACTGGTCTGGCCTTCGGAGACACTTGTATCAATAGGATGATAATTTGACATACATCAAAATTCTTTGTAAGACTTTCAGAAACCTGAATTTTATATATATATATACACACATCTATATGTGTATATATATATATGAAAGAAGAAACTGACCTTAAGCCAAAATCATTCTGACATAGATATTTGCTGACTCTTTTGCATATATAAATCATTGCATATTGCTTTTCAGTTTTTAAAACTGCAATTCCTTATTTTAATGTTTTCTCTGGGTCCTGGTTATTTTCTTTGAGAGACTGAAGCATAATTCCGTTGTTATATATCTCTCCACCTCTCAAAAAAAAAAGTTAACTTCAAATTAAATAGGCAGTCTCAGCTTTACAAAGTAGATAGAGGTAAAGAAACAGTTTTTAATCTGTTTATCTTGTTTTCTGCTGCTGTCTGCCTTGTTGGTAGCACATTTCTGTTTATCTCCTGAGGGAAATTTCCCAGCTTTTTTTAATTGTGTGAATGCTGATACCTGATCTAATGGAAAGTTAATAATCTCTCTGTTTACTGTTCTTTGTTGTACTTTGTGACCTGTGAATGCTGCCATGTTCTTACAGCCCTGTTTTCCCTCCTGAATTACTGGAGGGCTTCTCCTATTCACGTGTGGTGGGTATATGCTTGAAAAGCTTTTGTGGATCCCAGGAGAGGATCCAAAAAGAAATTGTCATACAGACTCTCAGATTTCTAGAAGCTCTAGGGCTTGGCTTTGAGACACTGCAAGGGCTGTTATTGCCTCCTGCACACTTCTTTCAGAATTGACAGTATGATGTGTTTAGTACCGGAGAGAGAAAAAACAGATGGATGCTTATTTTTATATTATTTGTGAGGAGGATCCTTTGTAGGGTTTCCAAGGTCTTGAAGTTCCTGTGTATTGTGCTGCCTTTTAACTTCATGGCTGTAGTGCACTTGGATGAGAGGTGCAGTTTCCACAAGCAGTTGAAAACGCACGTGTGCCGGGTTTTTTAGGCTCTCGGACTTCCTCACTGCTTCTATCGGAGTGCCAAAGTGCACGGTGTTCTCAAGGCTTTTCTGGGTAAGAATATGTAAAAGCTGTCAATTACTCCTCTGTTACAGGCTGGCTGTTTCGTAAGCAGGTGTGGTCTATGGGGACATTCCCCCATTTAAAACCCATCATCTTCACATACACTGTAGTGTTAGCTGTTGTTATTGCCCAACAGAGCTGAATCCTCTGTAGGATAACAGCAGAAGTAGTTGAATTCTACTGAATTATCTGACAATACAGTAGTTTTATTTTCTTGGAGGATAAATTGCAGTGGGTTCTTTAATAAAAAGGTTGGTTACATTTGGTAAAAAAATAAAAAGTAATGTTAAAGTTTAAAGTAATTACACTCTTGACTGCTGCTAGTGAGACTGCTTAGAGTATGAAGATGTACATTGCATGAAATTTGAGAGTTGTAGATACTAGATGTCATTCTGAAAGATTTGATTGCCTTTGCAGTAGTTAATGCAGAAGTTACTGTGTAAAGTTGTTTGCTCTCTACTTGAAAAGTAGGGGCAGTCTATGAAGAATTATTAGAAGTGTTCAAAACTGAAATATAAAAGGGTTTGTCTCTTCACCTTTGAATTCTGACAAAGTTATTGGCAAGTGACTATCATCATGCACAGAGCTGGACACTCCCAGTGTTGGTGCAGTCTGGGCATCAGGCACCAGATCCTAGCTGAAGTAATGCCATAGCAGGTCGGCTCCTGCACCACACGGTAGCTGCAAATCCTGAACATTTTGGAGTAGCAATGCTGTCACTATAAATGAGTGCTGCCCAGTGCAATGGTTACACTGGTGCCTTGATATTAAATGTCTGGGTGGAGGAGCAGTGAGGTTTTGCTGTAGGATGTGGCAGGAGGAGAGGTGGTTTTCTTTCCCCTCATAAAGTGCCCACTGTCTGGCTGGGTGCTCAGCAGTGTTTGTCTCACAACAAACTACACTGCAAGGTTGCGCTGAGTGCTGTTTGTTCCCCTTTTCATCCCCTCTGGGCTCATTGAACCCTTGTCCCAGCCAGACCCTGAGTGGCTGTGCATCTGAGGAGAGAGCAAGGTAGTGGCTAAGTGGAGAAACCAGTAATGTTACTGAGGCTATAAAGACTATTTTGCAGTATTGTAAGTAACCCGTATGCTTACAATGCCGTCATGGCATTTGTGTATTGCCCATCGCTTGCCTGAAATCAGGTGAATGTGGAGGGTATGGCAGTGTTCATATTGCACTGGTCATGATAAAAAATGTGTTTCAGAGCAACAGAAGAGCTGTAACTACAGCAGCCAGGCAAGGTTCACCTGCACCAATGACCTGGAGGGGGCCCATGGTGATAGGCAGGATCCATTCCCACTGCTAGTATCTGGTCTCTTCTATGGGGCCAACTGGGTGGTGGAAGAGGAGCAATTTCAGGACAGTGCTTTAGATGCTGGAAGGAAGACTGGTCATCTTTTGCTCCTTGTGCAGTGAGAAAGAGATTTCATCAGAGAATGGTCAAGGAGTTTAATTTGGTTGCTTTGAATTGCCCTCCCGAGCAGCCTGTTTTTCCTAGTCCTTCACAGGAAGGGGGAATGATAGGTTTCTAATTTCAGAGTCCAGGGTGAGGGAGTGCTCATGTCCCCCCAAGCTCTCCTGCCTCGGCTGCTTCCTGTGGTGTGTGCACCTTCCCCTTGCTGCAGGAGGCAAGGTGACAGGTGAACCTGTGGCAGCCTTTTCAAATCCCCAGCATTTCTGATCTACCTGGCCTACCCTTGCCCTCTTTGTTCAGGTTTTCATGTAAGTTCAGAGACTTGAGACACCCAGCCTCAGTTTGTATTATTCTGGGACAAAAGCTGTGGCTGCATCTTTGATACCTCAGGACTTTCTGCTGCAAAAGCAAAAGGTACTCTGCAACCACCAGACCTTTCTCCAGGAGCTGCTGCTTAACAGATTGTGTCTGCTTTGGTGCACAGGGCTCTTTTCTTTATTCTCATGCTTCTTGCTACAGCTCAAAGCAGCATGTTGGATAAGGCAAAACGCAGCTGAAACGGGACGCTGCCATGCACGCACGGTTGCCTGGCTGGTGGGAGAGAGGCTGTGCAGCCGGTGAGTTGCACATCATGCTGGTGAGACATCTTGCCTAATGTGGTGCAGGAAACTGCTCGGATGCGATGCTGAACCTGTCTGGGCTAGAATTTGTCAGCAGGGGAAGGATGGGGTGTAATTGCAAGAGAGGTGAGGGTTGTCAAAGTGTATGGTAACAAGTGAAAAAATTAAAGGTTGTGAAGAGATTAAAAAAAGGCAAAAAAAGAGGATCCCTAATAAAACTACAAAGTGAACAAAGGTACTGGCAGCTAGGGAGCAAATGAGAGCTTGCTCCTTTCAAGTGGTTGGCCAAACTGATAAGGGACAACAGCAGATTTCAGTCTAACCATGAAGGATACACAATAGCAAAAGGGAAGTGCAATGAGAGAAAGGAGGGAGTGACTGATTCATAACTGCTTGTGCCTTGGGTAACCACCACCTCCGTTCACGTCAAATGGTTTTAAGGGTCCATGCAAAACAGAATCAAGAGAATCAAGTCTCCCCACTGTGGCTGTCAGACATGTGCTGCACACTCATTTGGTGTCAGCTATTATGCAGGGTACTGAGCAGTCAGCAAGTCAGAGCTCACTAGTGACATTGTAGGTCACTTCTTAGATTTTGCCTACGTAATATATGTGGATTGCAGTTGTGGGTTGGCATTTTAAAATTAAGGTGTCCGCACATCAATAAACATACAAACAGTAAAGACTTGAACACAGAGATGATGAATATGCTAACCATATAGAAGCATAAATTGTGTAATTCATGTTTTAACTTCTTTTTAATAAGACTGGAAGAATAAGAAGCACTGTGCTGCCCTTGGGAAGAATGTAATATTGTAGAATAAGTTTTGCAGTCCCTTACTCTTTTGTGGATTTAACATGTCTGCTTAGTTTTTGTGCCTGCCTGCTGGTGCTGTGTGCCATGTGCGTCTCTGCTTTGTGTCTAAATCTTGATTCCTGGCAACTGGAGAAGGGTAGGGAGTTGAAGGGCCTGTACTTGACCGACTCCTTGACCCGTGCTTTACGTGCTTTGTTGCTATTAACTGCCTTTCTTCAATAGCTATTGTCTGATTTCTGTCTTGGTGTGTTCTGTCTTTTATTTGAGGTCTTTGCTGCAAGCCTGCTGCCTACAACTCGCGAGGTGCCTGCTGCCTGCTTAGGTATTTCTGTGGCCTGTTGCTGACCCAGTTTCTGCAGCGTTTAAACTGCCCTTTTGAAAACGGGACATTTCTGGCCATTGTGAGCATTCTCAGTGTTGCTGGGATAATGTGACTGATCCCGCAGATGCGGATAGTTGCTTTAAAACAAACATGCACTTCTGTCCTGGTCCTCATGCTTTCAGTCTTGCTTGGATTTTTTTTTTTCTCTCCTTGTAAATAAAAACTATTATTCATGCTTTCTGGTCGTTGAAGCGGTGGGCTGTGTTTTGGTCAACGGTTTGTTCCTGGAACAATTACTGAAATGTTTGCTGTGCAGGGAGGGCAGGGCAGCACCCAGCTATATAGAGCGTACACTTCCAAATTTTAAGATAGGAACCTTTGCTTTTGTTCCCAAATTGAGGGAGCTTGTTTGGGACTTGGAGAACTGCAGGTTGCCCCATGTCTTCCGTGATTTTGTTGTGAGACCTGGTTTGGAGGTTAGGTTGTTCGGGTGCATGTACTAGGTTGGGGACAGTGACACTTGGTTGGAACACTCACACCTTTTGTATTTTCCCTTTACCCACTGAAATCTTGCAAGCTGTAGAAAGGTGTGATGAGGTGTCAAAAATGTGACCTTGTGGTAGCTGCAAATCCATGTGTTACTTACTGCTGACTGTGGTTTGGGGCAGCCTCTCAAGCTTCTTTATTCCCTCTTTTTGCCATACTCCTTCCAAAAGCCACATCTTCCATGTTGACATGATTGAAGATCTGCCTTATCGCTCCTTTTTTAGTGTAAAATATTGCTGTGGAGTGACAGCCTGTTCAGAGGCTGGATGCACTCGCCAAACTTTCTGTCATGCTCTTAGGTCAGATGTGCTTGTCTGTCAGTATATCCAACTGTGCCCATAAGAAGGGGCAAAGTGGTTTGTGTTGGTCCTGCTCCTTGGCCCACCCGAGCTGCCCCTCTGCCCATGAGGAGGCCCGCTGGCTTCAGTGGGACTTTGTGCAGGTTCCCATGTAGGACAGTGACATTACTTTGCTTATCTTGCAGAGGAAGAAGAGTTGAGAGATGTATGACCAGGATCAGTTAAGTACAGTTTTGGGCTGTGGAGAGAGCTTTGGCCTGTCTGAAGGAGCTTTTCCTCTCGTAGGCAGCTTGAGAAACCCCAAGTGGAGCATGCAGAAGCAGGGTGCACCCTTTCTTGCAGTGGAAACAGATGTCTGGTTTGAGGCTTGTCAAGAAACTAAAAATAGCATTACTGATTCTTTGCCTTTGGTTTCACAGGTGAGAATTTCAAGTTGGTGAACTCTGATTACCTTAGCTAAAAAGGAGGAAATGCAAGAATCTAGGGGAGCTAGAGTCTTAATATTGTACTTGATTGCAAGTACTTTTTAAAACTCATATAAAATAATCAAAAACTGACTTCCTGCTGTTTTTTTCAGCTAATTTTCCTGCTCTTCCATTTCCCACCAGCTATCCTGCTGAAGGAAGCAAACATTAACTTGTGGGCTCTAGGTTCTCCTTGCTGGAATTCAGAGCCATAACACACCTGAGGTTTCTTTGGTGGTAGACCTTTTGGTAATAAGCCTGTGAAACAGGGTGTGTTTCATATGGTTCTGCATTGTATAATAGCAGAATATTGCAGCATTTTGTATGACAGAAGAAACGGGCTAGAGCATATGCTGTGCATTGCCTTCAACAGATCCCAGATGTTTTGTAAGGACCCGGTAATTTCTGTGATAAGCGTTGTAACTACTAATCCTGCTAATGCTGAATTTTTTGTATTTTTACCAGTTTGAATTTTCTGGTATAAATTTTTTCATATCTGTTTCCTTTAAGAACATAATCTAGCAAATTATAAATATACAGTAGTACTTAGGAGTAGGTCAGAAATATACACTTTGAGTGTGCTTGCTTTTATTAATAGCACTAAGTCATGGAGCTGTCTTTCCATTTTGCACACCAGAACCCAGAGCACCGAGTGACACAAGACAGGCGAGCTCAGCAAGCTGTTCTTTTCAAAAGGGGCAGCTGGGGGAATTTTGAAGGCTGTTTGCATGGTGCCCTGTCACCATGGGGGTTTACTGGCTCTAGGAGAAAATGTGGAAATGATCCGATGCTGTGGAGGAGGATTCTCCCTTTCTTTTCCTTCCTGCAGGAGGGGATCTACTTTGAAGTATAACTGGAGTTTTGTATGGGGAGCTGGGGAAAAAAGCTCTTAGTTTGAGAGTAGGTTTATATGACTGTTGAAGCATATAGATGAGGGTGGAAATTAACAGTGCTGTCAGTTAATAAAATGTGAGTGAACAATAAAAGTAGTCTGCAATTTTTTTTATTGCTGTTTTTAAGAGGTTCTTCATAAGAAAAAGTTTCTGTATTTTATGTCCTGTCTAAAAAAATATACCACATATTACATATGTAAGATGACATCGATCCAGTAGGTTACAGCACCAGAACAAAAAGCTTTGTTAAGTGACACCAAAACATTTGGAGGGGGACTAAAGAGGTGGAAAACAAGAACAAGAGAGTGATGCTCCTGTAAGATGGAGGTGTTGATTTGGGGTCAAAGCTACTTTTTCAGTGTTGCTATTTGGCTAGTGACTTATCTTTAACGTTTCATCCTTAAGATTTGGTAGTGACCCATGGGATACGGGGGAGCAACTTGTTTCCCTGCTGTATGTAGGACAACTGTGTAACCATAGCTTCACCTTGCAGCACCATGCTTAAAGTACCTTTAAGAAAAGTGTAGCGTTGCTTCTTCTCCTTATATTTTTATTGGCATCATAATTTCACATTCATATGGTATGGCTTATGAAAATGCTTTTCAATGACATGAAAAATCAGGTATTTTTTAGAAATCTATTTGTCGTAGTTTGGACATGCTTCACAAAGTCTTGTGTGAGTTTCATTTGCTAGAGGAGATAATTAAGTTTTTAATAAATTTAGCACTAATTTTTCTCCTTATAAAACTGAAACATAGCAGTGAGAAAGCTGATCTTGGTGTGTTACTCAAGCAAATGTTTGGGAAAAGGATTTTGTAAGTGGTGCATGGTTCTGAGTTTTTGAGACATACTTTGCTAGCATCTTATCATTTTGTAGAATAAATTACTGCCCAGTGCATTGAAACTACATATTGTAGTGTTTGCTTTTTTGCATTTGTAACATTTGAGGCTGTCTGTTAAAGTACTGTGGAAATAACTTCTTCAGTTTTCCATACTGAGCTTGTATTGGTTGCTTGTTTTCATAGACTGACTTAAACAAGGCATAGTACTGGATCCTCATGGGCAAATTACTGTTCATAAAGGTTAATGCTCAAAGATTATACTTTGTTTTTAAAAATTTGGGCTGAAATTCACAAACCAGAAAAAAATGCAGAGTCCAGACTGATGTTTTCCACTGTTGTGTCAGATGTACTTTTTGTAGCTGGTATCAGGTGCACTGTTCAGACTGTCCACACCTAAGGAAATAAATTAAAAGCAGAAGTTATTACTTTTAAAGTGCTAGGTCTGAGTTTTCTTATATTTGCTTAGCTTTCTTTTTAGTTAGTGTTCTTCTTAGTTTTCCTGGATGGTAGTGGTGGTGGGGAGGTGTGAGGAAGGATAGTGGGGGTTTTTTATTACTTAATGGGTTCAATGTAAAGGTTTCCTGTGGGCTGTAAAGAACTACAAAGCAAATACGTGCCTTCACTGCCCTACAGGCCTTTACTCTTTCATTATAAAAAGAAACTAAAAGGCTTGGATTAATGTAGAAACAGAAAAAGCAGCTCCCATGGGAAGATTATTACTCTTAATTGCTGTAGAAAGATTATCACTCTTAATTATTAAGCAGGTCAAGCGTATCAATGACCACAGAGCTGTTTCATGCATTTTGCTGAACTGCCCTAACTTAAAATGGTTTCTGTCAAGATAGAAGTTTTTGACTGTGGCTGGTAGGAGAAAAAGGAAATGGTTGGGTGCAATGATATTTGACAAGAATGTAACTTCCTATTGCCATGAGCTTTGCAGCCCCACAGTGCTTCCTGTCAGTGCCTCCCTCTTTTCTCAAGGCAGGAGCCAGATTTCCCCAGCCAGAGAACTAGTCTCTCTGGCATGTGAAACACTTGAAGGAGGGTTGCTGCTGACTTGACAGAAGTTGACCCTTTGCTCTTCGTCATGGGGACAATTTTTTGAGTAAAATTGGGTGTGCTTGATGAAATGAATTTTTACTTTAATTGGTGAAAACAGAATTGCAGTTGCTGCTTTGAAAAGGTGAAGTCTGTTTTCACGTGGATGTCTTCCTTCTATACTGGTATCCTGTAGACATGCTGCAGGAACAGCAAACATGTTCATTGTTACTTTTATGGAAATTAATTTAGTTGTGGCAGGTGTGATAGAATTGGTATTTGTTTCTTCTGAAATATTTACCTCTTCCTTTGTTCAATTCCTAATTATGTTAGTACAGGACTATGCTTAAAAACTGCCCTTGCCACTAAAATTTTCTGTTGTCATTTTGCCATTGCAAGGACAGAAATACGGACTTAGCTACCTAGTAAGTAAACATGCTTGTGTTCTTGTTAGGTAGAAGGTGGGTGGTTTTGTAACCTATCTTCTGACTTTTTTAAGGTTCTTTTATCCTGCCTCTTTCATGAGGCCATGCTATGAATTTTGAACTACTTTCAATAAAAGGCTTTGAAAACTGTGGGTAGGGAATGGTGATTTAAATTTCATGGTATTTCAGCATAAGTCTTACAGGTGGTGCTTTGTTTTTAGCTGGAGAAGGCAGCATGTTGACACCATGGAAACCTTTTCTCTAGGTCCTTCTCCTTGTACTCTTTCTCTAGGGTTCATGTTTTCAAAGTGTCTGAAAAAGGTTGTGAGCAGCACATCTTATTTGAAAATGTTTCGTTTTCGGTTTAGAGACTGTGGGCCAGAGTTTGGCTAGACAGTGATCTTTCAGAAATGTGGAGTCTCATAGCTTCTCTTGAAGGGATTTTGAGTTGTGGAAGTTGAGCAGTGTTCTTCAGAAAGCAGCCATTTATTTGCATGTATTAAATAGGCCAGGGTGCTTCAGGTTTGAGTGCCTTTCTTAATGCTAATGAATTGAGTAAGATAGGTAAAAATTAACATTGCAGCAATTATTCGTGATCTTAGTGGCAGCTTTTGAAGAACAAACTTGTGTTTTGCAGGCAATTTAAATGTTCTTCGGGTTTTTTTTGGAGGGTTTGGCAACTACAGGATAAGTAAATTGCTGAAAAAAGTGAATTTGGCTATAAAGTTTTGAGGTTTAGAAAGGAAAAGAAATAGCATGAGCTGCCTTTGGGATTTGGGTTTTTATTTTGCATAGTCATGGGCTAGAAGCATTCTTTAAAAAGACATGAAATGCAGTATTTTCTCACAACCCCATAGGTCCAGGACCTGGTAGTTAAATAAATATAAAATGTCAAGAATACCAAGACTCCTGATGAAGCCAAAACTGTGTGTTTCTATTAGGCAAGTAGCTCTTTTAATTTGTCTTGGGAAGAACTTAAAAGAAAAGTGTAAACTGTATTGTTTCTGAAATTTCAAATTTAACAGAAGATTACTGACTTCTTAAAAAAAGATAAATTGTAAAGAAGCTTAAAAAAGAGAAATGTGAGCTAAAGGTTTTACTCTAAGTACTTATAGTTCACCTATGGAATATTGCAGAATGAAAAGGCAATTGTTGAATTATATGAAGCCAGAAGTATAATGAAGGTAGGTGTTCTGCTTGCCAGGATATTTGGGATTTGCTGGCAGTGGTAGAGGTGCTTCAGAGGAAAATATGTTTGGTGTGCATTTTGATCTAGCAGGCCCTGTACACTCATCCAAAACAAATAACTTAGGTACTGTCTGTCCAAGATGCCCACAATATACATGATCCCCCTGGACCATCTCTAGAGAGTGTTGGTTATTGCTTGAAATTTGGGAGGCTAAAGAATTTCGAAATAAGAGGTTTCAGAAAAGAATTCCAAATGAACTCAAGTCATTGTGAATTAATGTCTTAGTTTACTACAGATTGCAGTTATTTCAGAAGTTGAGGACTTACTTATGGGAGGGAGTAATTCTGTTCTGCTGTTAAACATGCTTTACTGTGGTGCTTGTGCTACTAAAATACAAACCACAGGTGCAGCTGGAGAAGAAAACCTTTTCACCAGGATGCTTGCTGTAGAACTTTGTACCTCCCTGCTCATCATCTCCACTAGGTTTCTTCACAAGCCTTAATCTCATTTTTATTGTGGTTTGCATTTAACTTCTTTGGGCATTTTTCAAGGAGACTGGGTGTGAGGATAGGGAGAAAAACCAGGTTTTTTAATCTGTGTGTCTCCATTTACATCCCATTGAGAAATGTGAGATTTAAGGGCTGTACTGTGAGATACTGTAAGGTTGATGATTGCCATTTTGTAATAAATAAAACTGATGCACTGCTGGCTTAGGTTCTGTGAATTCTGCCAATGGTTTGTGTAAATGTTATTGCAGAATTTGGTAGGCAAAGGGAGCACAGGCAGCGAGAGGAGAGAAGGTTGCTTGGGAAGACAACTTAAGGCAGTGGAAACACCAGGGCTAGAGTAATGGAGCAGAGGGGGCTGCTCGAGTTGCTGGAGGAGAGCAATGCACAAGGGACCAAGTTGAAGTAACAGAATGGTTTGTGCTTTACCCATTGAGCTAGGTGTACCTACCTCTTTATTTCACTACCTTGGGAAATAAACTAAGTAAGCTCGTTGAAACGCTTGTGAGCAGGTCTTGGCTATATGCTGCTTCAGAAGTTTAAAAAATAATAGTTTAAGAAAAGAAAGAAAATAATAACATTGCTAGACCTGTCTTCCTCTTTAAATTGTGACTTTGGCCAGAAATCATGGGATTTGCTTTTAGAGAGGCTGTCATATCCATTTCACTGTTGGGGTTGTTTGTTTGGTTTTTGGTGGGGTTTTTTTTGTTTTGTTTTAGTTTAGGGCTTTTTTTGTGTGTGTTTTGGTTTGGTTTTTTTTTTGATTTAGCTCCCCTTTTCTATTTTCCTGTAGCCAGAACATGCAAAATAGCAAGCATGTGTGCCCTTGCTCGTTGATGGGTCACACTGTTTTGGCCTTTCCTGCTTTCCAGAGTCTAGGATTCAGTCCCTGATGTACACAGTAGTAGTAGTTCAGAGGAAATAAAGATGACCAACCTTCTTCCAGAATCATAGAGTGGTTTGGGTTGGAAGGGACCTCAATCTGGTTCCAACTCCCCTGTCATGGACAGGGACAGCTTCCACTAGACCAGATTGCTGAGAGCCTCTGACCAGCTTGGCCGTGAGCACTTCCAGGGATGGGGCATCCACAACTTCTGTGGGCAACCTGTTCCAGTGCCTCACCACCCTCACAATAAAGAATTTCTTCCAGAAGCAGCACAGCTCTCTGGTAAAGCATGTAAGAGAATTCCTCACAATGGGTTGTGAATCCCAAGCATTCAGAAGCAGTGAGTCAGTCCTCCCCCTCTTCCCTAAACAATGCAGTGCTAAAAATAAGGATGCTTTTTTCCTTCTAGTTTTTCAGTGTTTGAAATTCATGTTTGTGTTCTTTTGCCTGCTGGTCATTCTTTTTCTTTAAAAAATAAAAAAAAAAATCTAGAAGGACTGAGTGGTTCATGTGTTGTCACAGGTCGGTACGGGGCAGCAGGAGAAGTCTTGCAGGTCTCTTGAGCTGAGGTGGCAAGCATGACTGCACTTCTCCAGGTGCCAGAGCCCTACAGGGACACGCCATGTATAGCTTGCCCATGAGGTCTGTAGAGTTGTTGCAAGCTGAACTAGTTTCTGGTTTCTGAGAACTCTTTCTGCCTGTAGGAAGGAAGATAAATTTGGTTACAAAAAAAATCACAGTTTAAAACTATTCCTTTTCTGGTTTTGGCAGAGTTGTCTTGATGGTAAACTGAAGTTTTAATTTTGTATTTCCAAACAATTTCGTAATCTCTTTCAAAACTACTGTATGTCTTTTAGGAGCTGCAGTTTAACCTTCTTAATACTGCTTGGTTCTTTTACTGCCTTTGGTAAAGGGAAGGTTGAGAGAAGAAAGGGACTAGGCATGGGATAAACAAAACTTTGCATGGGTTCTGCAGAAGACTTTGGTTCAGCTGCTTTTTCTGTTTTATGTCAATTTCCTCTTAATAACAGGTTTTCATTTGTCAAAATAATTTCTTTTCATCAGCTGTAATCAGAATGATTAAAAGTATTTGGATTTGGTTGTTTCCGTACGTGTTCCATTCTGCTTTTTTTTATCAGGTGTAGTCTAGAGGAATGAATCTAAAATTAGTCTTTAAATTAGGGGGTTTAAATTTCCTATTCTGTTTCAGTTTACGTAAAAGAATTGTGCTTTCCTGTACAATACATGCACACTTTTGTATCTCAAAACCTCATCTTGTGGGTTAATTAACATTGCTACACTGGTGGTATGAAGTGCCAAAATGCTGAGCAAAAGTCACATTTTACTTTTATCAGTATACTGAAAAATAAAACAGTACTGCCTAAACAGATTCACTCAAAAAGGACTTCTTGTGTGTTTAAGAATCCAGTCCTTTTTGCCTGCTGCTTCCAAGAAAACCCTGCAGCCATAAAGCAAAAAACTCGACAATAAAATGCCTTCCCCCAGCTTGCTATTTCATCATCTACTGTGAACAAAGGGTGCAAAAAGGAAGGAAGAAGAGAGAGCACCAAGTAGCAATTATGATTATTCTCAACTACAGACGCTGCTATATGAATCATCGGATAATATGCATGCTAAGATAATATAAAGTAATCAATTAAAGTGAAGAAATAAAGATACAAGGAAGACTTAAAGGAGCTAATAGAAGAAAAAGGAATATTTGGATCAACTTGCTTCGAGGAAATGTCCTTCACTCCTGGTCAAATGCAGTTTATTCTGCAGATTGAGTGTTTTATGTGTGTAATTAGATTAATCAACTCAGTTTTAAAGTTTCATTAAAAAAGAGCAAAACAAAAATATGCCAATGCAAACCGCGGCAATTTATTCAGAATAGATTTGGTCTTTTTTTTGCATTTTTAGGATAAATATTTGTCTTGTGATTTTGGCCAGTAAAGTATGAATAAATCTGCTATGAAGGATTACCTATTTCTGTTGAACTTTGGGGGAAATAAAAGGATTTTGCTTACTTCAAACAAATGTTTGTAATATACATTGCATAAAAATTTTAGAGTTTCGGATTGTAAATGAATACATAAAATCATACTGACCTGGTTGCTTACCTGTTTTTACTTAACACGTTGAACACTAACGGATCTGAAAGAAGCAAGGGCAAACAATTTCAGTGGTATATTTCACAGTGCTCTCAGCATCCCTGTATTAGCATCCCCTTTTGTTAGTCCCACATCAACAGGACACCAAAATGTTCTTTCCTGGAGCAGGAAACATTGTAAAAGGCTGGAACCTCTCCATGTTCTCAGCTGCCCTTTTCCCTACAGATAAGCACCTCTGGAGCTTCTCAGTGGAGGGAATGTGATGGCTTCACATTTTACAGCTCATGTACCTTTTAAAAAACAAGAACAAAACCCTCTGAAATTGCTGCCCTGGAGTTATATGTTTCTCTGCTTCCACAGGTGGTTGAGGGTGCTTGCATTCCTCCATCCTCCTTTTCTCCCCTGGTGTCACCCCTCTTCCTCATCTCACCTTCCCCTCCAGCCCCTTTTTTTTCTACTCCACATCCACTTTTCTCCCCAGCAGGTGTTCCTGATGCTGGGGGTTGTGTGCCCACTCAAGATTTGTCCCTCCCTGCTGGGTGTTTTCTGTGAATTGGAGTGATGAGCTGGAGCTGCAGGTTTCATGGGCTTACCCTCTCCTTCCCTACCAGAACCTTCCCCCAAATCTTCCTTGTGCTCTAGGTGACAGTATGGTGCCCTCTCTCACAGCTCAGTGTTTCAGTTGTTCTTACTCTTTTTTTTTCCCTGGAAATGGATGGGTCAGATTTTTAAATATGTGGATGGAGAGGAGGAAAGGCATTGAATTGTTGGACTGGCAAGTGATAACAGCACCAGTTAAATGAGGTTTTTGATACAAAAGGCTATTAGCACTGAGTATTTAAAATAATTACCAAGAATTTCCTTCCCCTCTTCTGTTTCTTTCTCCTGTTTCCCTCCAGTTCACTTGTGCTTAAAAATGTTCTCTGAAATGTTGGAATTGAAGTGCTCTATCAAAATCTGTCATTCAGAAGATGTTGTTCAGCTGGTCTGCCAAAAAAAAGAGAGGCCATGGAGTATGGAGTCCAGCTTTGTGAAGTGGCATGTTTAATGGAATGTTAGCTGATTTTAATAGCAATGAAAGAGTCATTGGAAACCAGTTTCTTTCTGTTAGGAAGAGGTCTGTTTCTCCACATTTGTTGTTTCAAGACTTCCATTCTTAAGCAGATATTTGTGTCATTCCCAGACCTGTAACATTCTCATGAAACAATCCATGTACTTTTTTGGACATGTCATCTGTAGCCAAAAGAGTAATTTTTGGCATAACTTGAGATGAATCTCTTGGTGAAATGAGGTCCTTAAAAAAAATAATTTTTTTTGTTAAAAACTGACTTCAAAATTGAAATGTCTTAATAAGTTGCCTTAGTTTATTTCTCTGTCAGGTCCCCCACAGAGAACTGAACGTGCTGAATTGTGTTTGGAGCACAGGGATGCAGAATGGTGTTCTGCCAGCTTCCATCTGCCTTTAAGAGACTTACAGTAACACACTGGAGAAGTGCACTTCTGATGTAGATGGGCCTGCCTCTTTCTCTCTATAGCGGTGCCTTTCAAAATGCTTCCTAGTTGTTCAAAGTGTGGTGAGCAGAATGTTTCCCTGCCCGTTCCCACTATTCCAACCTGTCATCCTCTCCCTTGAGGGAAAAACCCCCAACCCAAAACAGTGGTAGATCTCTTTCCACTAGTCCTGCTGTTGAAGAAACTCAGCTCTCAAGTTATGTTTTGGCAGTGCTTTGGGGCCACTGATAAGCGGTGCAGATGCCCTGGAGCTGGACAGCTGCTGGGTGATGGGCACACTGCCATAGGAATGTGGCTGTTCTGCTTTTGGGGCCAGGCTGGGGCTTGAAGCAATTTGGCAGCTTTTGTGGGGTGCAGAGCACAAGCTGAATGTCTTATAACCATGGGACCATTCCTGGGCAAGCAGTGTGCTGGAATGCTCCGAAGTTATCTCCATGCTCAGGAGCCAACTCAGAACCCGCAGAGTTTGTTAGCTGAGGCTTAGCTTCAGCCATTCCAAGTCCAGGCTACCTTCTCCAGAAGGGGTGGATTGCAGCCTTGGGATCTTCCTTCTGCTGCTCTCACAGGCTTTTGTCATTTTCTGACTAGTATAGGGTTGGCTGAACAATAATACCGTGCATTTTTGAGACCTAGTGCTACAGTGTGGCCGTGTTCACCCAAACCAAATGAAATGCAGTTTCCTACACACAGAGCTGGATTTTGCACGCAGTTGGTGCATTTGGTACCTATTGCAGAGAGCGAGGGTTGAGAGGAAAAGCTCTAGAGCTCTCTAGAAGGAAGGTTAGTAAGTCTTGAAGAGCCTCTGCCAATTACATGAATTGGCAAAGAGAGGCACTCAGATTCTTGCTTTTCTCAGCAAGGATTTTTCTGGTGGGAAAAGGTATTTTAGCAGAACCTGTGAGGTGCTAGAAAATTAAGTGGTGGGGGGGTTCAAGATTGTACTGTAGTGGCTTAACTTTTATTCCGCTGTATATATGTGTGCATATATGAAAATTATCTGAGGACCTTTAAGAAATGTGCGTTCCCCAAATGTCTGTGGCTTTTACTATAGTAGTAATTTTAATTTGTGTGTGTTTACAACGGTACTCAGACTTTCCTTCTGGGTATGTCCTTGAGGCTGATTTTTGGAAGGGGAAGGAGTTGCTGATTGCTGCGGTGTTTCTAGGAACAGAACAAGAGCTGACTGCAGCAGAGACAAGGTGGTTGGAAGGAGACTCTCAGTAGCAGCTCCTCAAGAATGCTACCTGGATATTGCATTCCTCCTGCTATAGCAGCAAGGAATTTTCTCCCTTGTGTGAGTCTGTGTTTTCATAGAAGCTATCGACTTTCATAATAATAAATTATGATTTTTCCTGACTGGTAATAAATTATGATTTCTCTTTTGCTTTGGAATATAGGAGCAGAATTGTGTACGCACTAATGTATATTATAGGTGTAATGTTACAGAACTACATTTTAAAATTTGGAACCAATTAACATTATGCAAAGCAGCAGGATGACTAGTGAGACCATAGTCCATCTCTCCCTTCCCAGACTCAATTCTTACTAGGATGCTTATTAGCATCATCCAGTGAAGATGAAACTGGTTCTGCCTAGGCAACGTGCAGACTGCTTCTGGGGAAGATTTTAACACTGTAGCACTGGGTCTGTAGATGTAATGAACAAGTGCAGGGCTTTTTTTTTTTACCACTGTGGTTGTTGGGACTTGCGGAGGACATGTTTTAATTGATAAAATGGTGAAGATGTCCTGGGATTTCCATATTATAGGGTGTCAGCTGATGTTGAAATAAGCTAAAAATGTGGTAGAACTGATGGAAACTTCATTGTGAATTTTCCTAGGGCAAAGGAAAGATGATGGTGTATGTGTTTCACAGTATTTCTTACTCTTTTTTTGCATAGAAGAAATGAAGACTGGGGATCTGCTCCATGCTGGTGTAGTTTTCATTCCTCAGGACTCTTTTTAGTTGTTTTCCCTCCATAGTTTACTGCACAGCCCCATAAACAGGTGTATCACTGTGACTAGGGAAGTATGTGCAAGGAAGGGAGGTTGTCCAAGCCAGCACTGCCTCTATAATGAGATACTTCTCAAACTGCACTTTTGATTAGCATGCGCTTTCCTTTATTAAATGGTCAGTCTTCCAGCAGTGAGAGGAATGGATGAAAAGTTTTGGAAATACTGTGTTCAGAACATAAAGAGTTAAGAGTCTGTACTGTATATTCCTTTCCTGCAAAGTGTAGTATCATGCCCACTAAATATTAATTGTGCTGCTTCTCTCTTCTTTTCAGCTTCCCAGCAAAGATGCCTCCAAGTGGGAAGGCCTTACATTTTCACCCATCAGTTCTGCATTTTGGAATGCAGTGAGTATCTTATATTATTCTTATTTTAGTTAATAATGAAGTGTGGAGGAACAGCTATACTGAGCTCCATTTGGGTAAAGAGCATTAGTTGAGGTCATGCATCCTCTGAAAAAAAGAGAAGTAGTAAGTAATTGCCATGGAGTTGGAACTGCTTTTCTTGCCTCGCACTGCTTTGTAAGTTAAAATCAGCATAGTTCTAAGAAGGAGAAAAAGGTAGTAGGGAACTGTAATGTGTGTTCTGGGTATATTTCAGGGGAATCTGCATGGATGTGAAATCATTACTTCATGCTAGTTGTTAATTTTTTGAAAGATTGCCTTCCTAGTGGAGAGAGAGCTTGTTTCCTTTAACTTCTAAAAATGAAATCCAGAAAGTCCCAGGCAAACCATAATGGTGGAATACATGAGATTTTTTTCTTAGGTCTCTTTTAAGAAAACTTTAAAAAATTATTCTTAAATGATAATCAGCTTTTGGTCTGTTGGTAACCAAAAAGAAACGCAGTCCCCTTGTGAGTTAAAGGAATGTTTCAGAGGATGCACTGGAGGAATGTCTGAGATGTTGGGTTTTAGGATGTACTAGCTTAAGCAAAAACTTTAAAAGAATCATTGCTTTAGCTGACAAAATAAGGCTTGCTTATATAAACCTTTTTTATTCAAAACTTTGTGCTTTGTAAGGGTTATTTTTTCCTTAAACTCCCAGTGACTCCAGTGAGTTTTGTCTAAGTGCACCTCTCCTGTCCCAGTGTTACATATTTACCTTTGTACGCTAAAGGCAAAATTTATTCAACATGTTTCCAGAGATAAGTTACAGCTAGGTAATTGTTGCAGATGAACACCTTTGAGAGTGGTTTGTGTTTGTTGCTTTTTTTCATACACTGCCTGTGCTTATAATGTGAATAATTTATCTTTTTTTTCCCCCCTACTTTAGGTTATTGGGGTTACCCAGAGCTAAAATGCTACATGCCTACAATCCTAGTAGAGATAGAGATGTTGTAGTCAATTCAGTGTTTACAGCTACTAGACAGTTTCATGTGTCTCCTGCTCATAGCCGGGTGAGTGTTGATGTACTTTTGGAAACTATGTAGTGGCCAAGTGCCAAGCCTTCGTGCTTCCTTTGGCACAAGCTCTTCATTCTGTGTTTTCTCTTCGTGCTTTTTTGTAGGACCTCCAACTCTTTCTCTGTTTTGCTAGTGGTTTTTTTTACTCCCTTCTACTTAGACTGGTATGGGATGAGACATCCAAAACCTACAGTAGGAAATGTGTTTGACAGTAACAGAGGAAGAGAAGAATTTTTCAGTGTTAGAGAGGCTGTTTAAATCTCGTTCTATTCTGAGCAGCATTATACAGTGATCCACAGGCCATGTGGGTGTTCTACAGCCTTGAATTTTCAGTCTTTTGAATGGTCTTGCATATTCCTCCAAAAAACCTACAGTGAAATGTTTTATGCATTTCATATTGCAATTATGACCATAATTGCCTTTATGATCTAAGACCATTATTTCAACTGATTTGTTAAACAACGTATAACAGTATAATGCATATTAAAAGTGAATTACTGTGATCTCGGTTTGTGAAACACAGATTTTATCCTCTGCTGATGCACAAAGGGGTTTTATTAGGTTTTCATCTGATTTGTGCTTTTACTATGGCTGAGTGGTTATTACTGTGCAGACATAAATGTCATTGTTCTTTCAGTTAGACTATCTGGTTACTAATGGTGTTGCCTAAGTTCAGCTTTAACTCACTTGACTGTGTATCACAGGGGGATTGATTCACTTTGTAATAGCCATCTGTATGTGGGGAAGTGTTTTTGTGCATGCAGAGGCTGTTGGTGATGCATGGTTAACAACTTACACAAAAAGAAGCCTTGACCAATGAGGCCCGAGCTAGCTGAGAAACTCCAGCCATTCTTTGGCAAGCTACTGCATGGTTTCAGTTCTTCTCTGTGGTGAGAGTTGAGAGTTGTGGACAGGTGAAACTTCTCAGCACTGAAGTTCTGCTTAGTGAGATCTACAGATAGGGGTGTATGTGTGGAAATATCCACTGGGCCGTGTGACTGATTGGTGGGTGTGTGATCACTGGCACCAAGCAAGCAAGCTTCTTTGTGATCTCTGCAGGTGATTCCAGCGATGGGAAAGGTGTCTTTCAGAGTACTCTTCCTGCCGACAGAAGAAGGCAGTATTGAAAGCTCATTATTTATAAATACCTCATCTCATGGAGTACTTTCATGTCAGGTAACCAGTCTTGTTTTTAGCTTGAGTTTTGGATTTACTTGTGTTTTATAAAGTGATTTTCATATTTTTAGAGACTGTCAAAATTTGTTGAATTCCTGATACAAATCAGGTGGGGTAATATCAACAATACATCTCTTTTACCAGATCATGCTAGTCTCCTGATCACGTACATGTATGTGGTTAAAATTGCTACTGTTAGTGGGGCTACTTGTGGTTGTAAAATGAAGTGTGTGTGCGTACCTACAAGATCATTGTCTAGTTGGTTTCATATACTACTGCAGTCTAGACTGCACTGTGCTGGAATGCATTTGTTATGAAGAGCCCATTAGAAAATATTTTAGGTGCTTTTCAGCTACTCTGCAGGATTTTATGTAAACACATTAGAGATGTAGCACAGGGTGAGAAATTTAGGCCCTTGAAACATGAAAGTAGAAGTAAGGGTTGTGCATTAAAGCTGTCTGTTATCTAATTAACTAGTGAACTCCAGCAGGTCTTTGGCTTTTTAAAAATTTTATGAGGGACATTATATACTCCAAATTCTTGACTTTTATTAATTTGTTAAAGAAAAATTTTAACTCTGAATAGAGTGATTTATAAAACAAGATGAGCTTTAATCAGTCATTTAGCTATTTCATCTTCATACTTTGATACTGTGCTGGAAAACAAAGCTCCTTAAATTGAAGCTTAGGTAAGTTCAATTGAAATACATGTTTTGTAATACAAACTTTACATTTATCTAGTATTTATTAGAGGAAATGCCACATTTGACAGGAACATTTCATTAAGGATGAGGAAAAAGTGCATTATAAAGTGATTGGCCTTTTCTTTTTGACATCCCTCCTCTCCTTGTGCTCACTCCTGAGCATTTATTGCCCGGTCAGCTCAGCCAGGGCCTTTTCAACAAGTTGTAGGGAAGCAGTTGTCAGTGCCACCTAAAAATCAGTTTGTTTCCTATTGGGCTGAGGCAAAAATCAGTAGCAGACTGGTTTTCGTGGACATTTTCACCAGTGACCTGAAACAGAGGAAGTAGGTGCCATTGATTTCAACTTGCATTAGGTTTAAGAGTTTCAGAATCAGGCAAACTCAAGTGTTTGATGCACAGTTACAGTGCTTTTGAGAACCCCAAAGTCTTGAAATGTTTGATGTCTCTAGTGCATTTATACAAGAGTATGTACAGAAGAATCATCCACATGGAGATGAGTTACCATTATAGTAAAATGTACTTTGTAAATACCTTCATTAAAAAAACCCCACATTCCCTCTCATCTGGTATTTTCTATCTGTAGTCAGAGCTCTTAAGTGAACATAGAATGCATTTTATTATCCTCTTAATTAAAAAGATGTGGGATTTTTCTATTAAAAAATAATAAATCTTTCCATACATGTGAAAAAACACAAGTAATTTTTCTTAACCTCTGATGATGCCCCCCTCCTCAATGTCTCCTGGCTCCACATGCAGCCCCCCAGTTATCGTGCGTCTCATGCTCATAAACTAATCTTGGTGGAGCAAAATATAAATGCAGTAAAACCATACAACTTAAAAATCTTACAGTGTTCTGAAAATTGCAGACTTTGAAAACCAAAATGATCAGAAATTATTTTACTCAGTTTTTAGGGTAGATGGTGATATATGTATTGTAATTGCCTGAAGAATAGCAGGAGAATTTAGGTACTTTCTTTTTGGGATAACCTGATACTCTGCTGGTGTGTGTCTTTGTAATAGTGCCTGAATGAGTGAAGACTCTAAAGTGCTATTTATGTGTATGGTTACTTTCTGCATTGGAACTTTATGTCTATAAATTGTCTTTTGAAAGAACCTAATGTGAAAAACTGATCTGTTTCTTGGGAAGATTGTTATTATTAGCAAAATAGTTTTCTAAGTTGCTGCTATAAGTGAAATACTGGATGTTGATGTAATGAACTTTTTTTTAACACCAGGTTTTTGGAACAGGAACTCTGATGTCTTCTCCAGAAGAACCTAAAGTGCAGCTAGCAAATGCCTACTTACTGCTTCCACACATTCAAAACGTCCAGGCATCACACACACTGGTACAGTATACGTTTTGAGTGGAGATGGAACCTAAATCTGCTTAACCATAGGAGATTTTTGACCCCAGGTTGTTGGGATGCAAGGAACATTAATAAAAAAATCTGAGTACCAGTGGCTGCAAGAGAGAAATTGGTTTCTGTGATCAGCTGCTTTTATAAAACAGTCTTTGACATTTAAACTATTTGCACTTGTTCTTGTCCATGCTCCTGTGCTGGGCTGTTCTCTCAGTTGTGCTGACGAAACTAGCTCAATGGGTTTTTGTCAGGTAGTATCTGAAAGTCGTAGGCATGCTGTTTTACAGTTCAGTCTGAATCCCTGAGTAGTGAAGTTTTGGGGAACATTTGACATTTTCCTTACTGTAGAGTAACAAGCATTATCCTATGCTTTATTTGTAGGGAGTACAAGCTTGAGGTCGTGTTTTGCGGCGTGATACCACCCGGCACTAGTCTTGTTGCAGGACATGAGTTGTGAGAAAGCGTTGACTCAGTTCTCTGGGTGTAATTTTGCTGTGCTGTGCTGTAATTGAGGAATTACTCTTGCTTGGAGTGCTCTGGCTGTGGTCCTGGATCCCAGGTTTTCTGGTCTCCTGGCTAACTTGTTGGGAGGAAAGAAGAACTGTGTCCAACACTGAATGTTTTAGTATGTCCACGTGGCCATTCAGCAGGGGCTAGTTAGCACTAAGCCATAACAGATGGTGGAGCCCATATAGGTCATCTTTGTTTATCCAGCTTCTAGGTGCAGTCTTTGCTCTAGTTGCCTGATTTTTGCCATTGTTTAGTATTTGGATGGCACTAACAGCAGCTACATCACTGCCTCAGTAAGTTCAAAATGGTGTAAATGTCAGTGGAGGAGTGACATGCAGCTTAGAGGGCCTTATCACAGGAGGCACAGGCATCTCTTTGCTGACTTCCCAGAGGAGTTCGAAGTTTGTGAACTGATGACTTGGGAAATACTGCAAGTACTGGCAGGAGTTGAACACTTGTTAAGCTGTGTTTTGGGCTGGTGGGCAGAGGGTCAGAGAAGCAAACATGCAAGTGTGGTGCTTGGGTGTGGAGAAAGAAGGTAGTTGGACAGTAGAGTTTTTTTTTGTGTGCCATCCTGATAACTGCCTGCAAAACACTGATGAAACTCTGCTGAATCATTTTTGCAGGGACAGCTTATTAACACTGTTCAGAGTGGAAATACCACTTTAGGGTCTGTGACTGTCCAGGACAGAAACTTTGAAGGATTGACCTACTGAAGGAAGAGCAGGCTTGTTCAGTGTTTGTTGTTTTTTAATGATACTGTACCCAAACTCTAGGAAGTGGCTTGAACTTTACAGTCCTGATAATGATGCAGGAATATATCCAGAAATCTTTTATAGAGCCATGTCTAATTGACATCTCCTTGATGGATGAATTATTTCCTAAGTAACTGCCTGCTGTACTCTCCCCCAGCGAGAATCCTAGACCTTTGTCAGAAGTAGGGCTTCTTGCAAATCAGATGGATGGTTCAGATTTTTAGGGTTTTATTGTTTCTTTAAAATTTAAGTGTGAGAACTTACCAAAACTGGCAAGAATTTGTGTGGCTTCTATCAGTTGTCTCTATTCAGTTCATGTAGCATTTGTGGGTACCGAGTTGTGTGTGCACATACAAGTATATGTGCCTGTGTACCTGATACAGAATAGAGGCACCAGGTAATGAAGTGGCAGAGGTTGTACTGGTTTGCAACGCTTTAACTTTTCCCTGCTGTGACACTCCTTTTCAATTTGCATCTGGTACAAGCATTGGCTGCATAACTCAGCTCTCTGCTCTGATGCATTAGCAGTGATATTTACAGTGTAAACAGAGTGCTTGCACTGCTGGGAGATGTGGATGTGGTCCTGGGTTTATCTTCTTGGAAACTCTGCTTCTGACAGTATTTTCTTCTCAGATGCTTTATCTTCTCTTTAGGGTTAACTCAGAACCATCCTGTTGGTGTTGTAAGATAGTGGGCATGACAGTTACATGTCTATTGTCTGCCTTAGAGAAATGCAAACCCATTTCCTTTTCTGAAGATAGCTTCACAAATAAGTAAAAATTTCTCATAGAAAACAGATCAACATCAAATATACCCCAATAGCATTTTTTCCCCTCTGTACGTTTTACATTAGCAGCTTTCTATGTTAGATCTATGCCAGGTCAAGAAAACAAAGGCTGGAAAAATATAATGTACTTGATTTTTTTTTTTTTTGATGGTGATGTGGGGGTCTTAAACTACTTTAAACTACAGTGACATTGAATAAGGACTAACAAATCGTTATTTAGGACAATGGAAGCAGTAGTATTCTCTCAAGAAGCACTCATAATGGAAGTCTGAGCTTAAAGGTTTATCTGAGGTGACCCTCAAAGTTGTAACCTTACTGCCTCGTTAAAACTCCACTAGCAGCCGTGACTGTGAGAGGTTAGGAAGTGGTGCATGTTTTGGAATCAAATGGGGTTTTTTTCTGCTCTCAGAATTTGATGAGGACAAAAGCATCTATAAAAAAGAAAGGAGGTTGCAGGGGTTCAAGTTGCTGGGGACAGAGTTTGAGTCGCTGCTAACCACCTTTGCAGGGGTTACACTGCCCTCTTGTGTGAAGCTTCAGTCATTTTGGTATGAAATCCTATTAAATAGGCAATGCAGATGTTGGCTTCATTTTTCCAGTGCTTTTATAAAACTGGACCCTGTGAAATGCCACACTTGTGGTAAACTTTGCTGCTCAGATGCCCTCTGTCTGCCCCCTTCCTCCTGTCCTAGGGAGGTACGAAATAGGGTGCTAGAAACTTTCAAAAGTTTCTTCAGTTTTCCTTTTCAGCATCAAATTATTAAAATTGTTTAGAAGTCAGTTTCATCAACACCTCTAAAAACTTTAACCTGCAGATACCTATTGAGATATTTAGTTCAGTATCACAAGAGAAACAGAGGGCGAGGGTTCCACATCAGTTTCAAAATTAGATGGAAATTTTGCTGTAATTAAGGCACTGATAGATCTGTCATTCTGATTCTGGTTTTTGTTTGTTTGTTTTTGTAACTTTTTATTTGATTTAGAATCAAGACATACTGGCTGAGCAGTTTGTGCAAATAATTTGACACTGCAGATTTTCCAGATAGCTTTCATGAACTATACTTAGCTTTGTTGGTGCTGTTGCCCCGTTAGATTTATGAGTGCTTTACAAGGTAGCAAAGTCAATGTCATCTTTTATTTTATTTTATTTTCCCATTCCAGTCAATAAAAAGGCAACACAGTCAATAAAAAGGCGAAACAAGTATTTTCTGTCTGTCCATTTTGGCATGAAGCCTATGTATCAGACTATGTCCAAGAATTATTATGTTCATGGCCTAGCAGCTGTGTTTCAGTATCCAGTCAACAAAGAAAATACACAGAAAACAAGGAAATAAGCTTTTATATTATACAAAAAGGGTCTGTTGAATACAGGTTTTTGACATATGAAAGTTTTTTAGAATTCTCATGCAGATGCTCTATAAATATTGAATGATCATGTGTAATAATACTTCGATAAGTAAATAGATACTGATAGAGTCCTGAAATTTGGAGACTGATTGATGGTCTACTGTATAGAGTAGTCATATTCATTTTAAAAAATTCCTTACATTGCTCTGTTATGTATGCATGGAAGCAGTCTATTATCTTTATAATTTATGGTATATGAATCAGATTTATGTGATATCATTTGAAGCAATGTGCTTGATGTTTTCTTCAATTTTCTTTCTTACAGGCAGAAACTATGAATGCCACTCTCTTACGGGTTCACCTTGAATGCAGTTTACCTAATGACACATATCAGTTAGTTAAGGTATGTTTTATTATTATTTTATATCTATTTAGGTCTTCTTATTTTAAACCAAGCTTAGAGGGATACTTTCTAGAGCTCTAGAAGTTTTAGCAACAATGTAGTTTTCAGTGTCTCAAAGAGGAATTGTGCTTTTATAAAACTGTATCCTGGGATACCAAATAAATGTGACACATGTCACACTAAAATCTTTAGGAGAGAGGGAGATGAAAAAAGATACCCAGTACTCCATAAACGTCCAAAGAACCAAACCAATACCAATCCAACAGGCTAAGTGTTCTAATGTGTGAGTGTTGTATTACTTACATAGGGCACAAAACTGATTAGATCCCTGTAATTTCTTTTCTCCGGAAATGTTTCACGAATGTCTGGTTCACAGTGAGAAGTGATCAGTGAACTGAGGGGCTGAAGCCTGGGCTGGCTGGTCCGTGGTGGGGGTCTCTGGAGGAGGCCGTGGACCTGGGCCATGAGGAGGGGCGAGTATGTTAGCAGAGACGCCCCCTCCAAAAGCACTGAGGCCCAGACTCCATAGCTGTATTTCTGTACATTGCACGTGGCAGCTGTCCTATGCTGTTCCTCTTCATGTTTGGTTCTTGCATTGAATAGTGCATAGGTACACCTGAACATTTGAGGTTGCATGGAGTGCAGCTGCCTGCTCTTTGATCTGAGCTTCCCAACACCGTGCCTGTGCTCCAGTCTCCATGGCAGCCTCCTCTCCTGCTCCTGGCAGCCATTTCAAGTGCTGAGGTTTTCTTTGATGCTGTGTGAGCGGTGAGCTGGCATCCCATTCCCAGGCACTTCCTGGCTCCTGCTGTACTTCCTTGCTGCACTTCAGATTAGCTGAAGGTGTTTTGCTGCACTTCTGAGAGCACTTCATGTGCCAGTTCTCTACTCCTCCACGTCCTAAGCAAATTAGTCCTCTTGGTAGGGCATTGGAGCTTGGGTTTAGCAACCTTTGTGGTGTGATGCAGAATCAATTTATGTTATTCACTGTTGATTGTCTAGTTTTGTTTTGCTTTGTTGGCTTTAATTTTTTGTGTGAAATGTCTGTGTCTTTGTAGTTGCTAGGACTCAACTGTGTTAACAGCAGCCACTCTTTACAGATAGAAATAAGATCCTACTTGTATTTATCTGAAGTATTCTAGCCAGACGACAGTGTTTTCTATTAAGAAATGTACATGTATGTTTGTTTTTTTAAAATTACTTCAGTGAGAAATGGAGACAATAAACACAGGATTTGGAAAAATTAACTATAAACAGACCAGTGAACATGAACTGTCTTCCTACCATTAAGACACATGCATCAGTCTGTTTATGGCACATTTTATTGAAGGCAGAGGATTTAACAAAGGAAACTGTTTTGCAGTCCCTGAGGTGAGACTGACTAAGACAGTTTATGAATTTGCATTCTCTCAAGGTTCGGTGTCCTTTTTAGTTGTTTTTGTCTTTGTTTTTGCTGTGCTGTCTGTACTTGCACTGTGTTTGGTTTCTTCGGAGATTTTAGCAGAGATCCTAATTACTCCTGTTTTGCCAGCATTTTGGTGCTGGAAGCCTTGTCTATTAGATAATACCTTTGATTAATTTCTCAAGATACCTTACTGTAATGAATTTTTTCTGTTCTATCCCCCATCACACACACCCCATATCCCTTGTCTCACTTCAGAGTTGCTGTTTTATGTCTGATGACCCAATGCTGCTAGAAATGAGCTTAACAGTAAGAGTGGAAAATGCCCAGCAAGATTTTGTGGAGCACAGACAATACTTACTGGAGAATCTTTTTGTTGTTTATGTAGCAATGGAAAAAACAAAGACCTCAGGTAAGTCCTAAATATGCCTCTTAATTGTAATACGGCTTGGTTTTATACTTAAATTGTAATTTGATGTGCTAAATTGAATAAAATTCAGTTACAGCTTAATTTCATGAGTGAGGGAAACCAAATCAGTTCAGTTAAACACAGCTTGTCAGAGAATTTGTGTAGAGTTACCTTAAACACAGTTCTCTTCATGAAGGTAACAGTTGCAAAGTTGTAAACTATATCTGTTTCATTCTTTTATCTGTTTCATCTTTTATCTGTTTCATCTTTTATCATTCTTGTATCTGTTTTTTGTCGTTTTTCTTTCTTTTATCTTTCATCTTTTATATCTGTTTTCATTCTTCAATCCTCCACGCTTATGCATCTGCTTAAGTAGTATGGAAAGATGACATGGTCCTTCGATTTCTACAACTGCATTTCTGATTTCTCATTAATTAAATTGACCATAATGGGACTGTGAATGCAGAATGGTTTTTACAGTACTGGGAATAGTGACCGTTTTGGAAAGTAGGGTAATGAAGTAATACAGATGTCCGTGTCATTTCTTCTTGTAAGCTAGAATTCCACAGGCAAAACAATCAACTCCTTGCAGTTTCTTTATACTACAAATCCTCTAAATCCAGGGGATTTTAAATTATCATAGAGCTTTGCAGTCTGTTAGAATAGCTTTTTTTTAGACTGCAAGTTTTACTTACTGATTGGAGAAGAAGGAACTGCTTAAGAATCCAGATTAAAATAATATTTTTTTAACATACTTGTTAAAAATGAACATCTTTTTGTCTTTTGCAAAATGCCTTTCAAAACCTAGTCACAAGACAATATGTGCAATATATACTATTTCCCTTGTGTCTGTTCTGTGATGTGATATTTCACAGCTGAAACTGAAATACCCACTGTAAACCAAGTTTCCCTGCCGGTGAGATGCCAGTGCTTTGCTGTATTGAGTTGTGGATGTACGTTTATTCTGATGCTGGTAGAAAATTGTTCACGTCTCTTGTGTCAAGGGTGCTCGCCCTGAACACTTTCAATGGTTAAAGTACTGGAAGTATGCTTTTAGGACTGTTTTCTGTTAAATGTGGTGCACTTATAAGTCCTCACTGTGTCAGAGGTTGGTCCTGTAAACCCTTTGGAATTGCTGTTGGTGAGAAGTTCCATGTTGTGCTCCATCAGTACCGATGGTGGCTTTACCATATCAAACAGCAATGCTTGCTTGCCTTCTGTGTGAATAATGAAATGAGAAATGTAGTCTTGAGGGAAAAGTCTAACTGATAGGAATATGATGCTGTGTTAGCCTCTGTGTGCAACATGTGTCAGCACCTAGAGAGAGGCAGCAGGTAGGCAGTGTCTGCACAGGGGAGCTAGCCAGCTGGAAAGGTTGAAGAAGAGTATGCACTTTGCACAGCTCTCTGGGTATATGGAGCATCTGTTCACTCATAATTAGCATCTTGAACCCTCTTTTGGAAGCTGGCACTTGTAGTCTTTCTTTCAAACAGCTGAGCAAAACACACAGATTATTAAAAATTGTGGCTGGTGAACTGGGAGAGTGTCCTTTCACTGTGAACCTGCATATACTGATGTAATTCAAGCATAAGCAAGGGTAAGAACTCAAGTTGTCTTCCTTCTGGAAGTTGGCTGACCGCCTGTAGTATAAAAGTCATCTCTTATTCTGTTCTACTGTTCTTTTCTTGGTGCTCTACATCTTCATTGTGTCCTGTGGACAGGAACATAGCTTTGCCAGTGACAAAGGGTGATTACCCAGTACAGGTGTACCACTTTATTGGCAGTTGAAAGCTGTGTTATACCTGTCTCCAGTTGCTTTAGGCAATAGTTTGCTACCGTACCAGGTGATAGGACCATTCCTGTTTTGATCCCAAAGCACTGAATCTGGGTTCACATTGTCTCTTTAGAATGCTTTCTATTTAAAGCAGGTGAGCCAGGATCTCGTGTAACTGATGTGATGCAGAACAGTAAAAACTGATTTCTCTCCTGCTGTTCATAATCTGGCCCTTAGAAAGTTACTTCAGCACCAGCCATCCTTCTTTCTTTCTCTTGTCACACAAAGATTTTTAAATTTAAATTAGGATTGCTTCTCATATGAGTGTCTGACAAAACAAGAGTGCTTCCATCCTTGGTGAACTTACCTTGGTGTTTGTTCTTTTGGACAGGTCATTCATCAGTAGACGTGCATATTATGCATTCTGGAAACAACCTTGTGCATATACAGGTAATTGTGGTCTTCAGGAAGTCATAATTTAGGGTGTTGAATTTGACTGGGGAATTAACTCGCTGGCTTTCTCTAGTAGCACATTGATTTTGCTGGTAGCAAATGTCACACTTCTAAATTTTTAAAATGTCCAAATGTCTAATAAATCCTTGAGACAATGAGTTGTAATTCAGTGATGGATTTTTTTTTAATGACATAAGAGCTGTTAAACTGAATAAAAATTCATGTGTTGATTTAGAAGATATGAGAAAATGGCAGATGGTAGGTTGCAAATTTGACAAGGAGATAGACTAATACAGGAGCTGCTATGCTAATAATGGTAGTACTGCTACAAAGATGATCATGTCTTGTCTTCTTGCAGGAAATACGGCAGTTGTCACAAAAAGACACACCACCTGTGGAGTTTGAGCCAGTACTGCTATCTTCATCGTCTACTAACTTTACAAAAGTTGCTTCTATTTCTTGTAAAGGTACAGGATACATATATTTAGAGACAATATGATTAAACAGGATTTGATTATGAAAGGGTAGCTTTTTTCAGCAGAGACCCTGAAAGATCTCAAAATCAATTTGTCTGGACTTTATTGAGAAGGAGCATGAATTCTTTCTGCTAATTGTTTCCACCATTTTTGTGTATATATATATATATATATATATATATATACTTCCTCTTATGCTGATCAAAGGCTCTAAGGAAGGGGAAGAAAACATTTGCTAAAATGTTAGCATAATTCTTGAATATGCTTTCTCAACATCCTTTTATAATATGCATTTTTTTCTGTTTCACATACGTTTGCTAAAAGGCTATTGTGCTTGGGTGGTCATTTTCTATGACATTTCTTGGCAGGATCATTGAAGAGGTTTGCCTGAGACCAGACATGTTTGTGGCAGAGGTTGACATTTCAGTGTTCCTGACTCCAGCCTGTTTTCTATTCTGACCACTAGACTGCAGTGTACAGACTTTAAACTTTTATGAAACAAGCTGCTTTCATAGTGACACTGAGACATGTTTTTCCTAGCAAAAAAAGGGCAAATAAGAAGAAAGAAGACACTATTATGTTAAATGATTCTTTTTTCAGAGCAGTTTTTCACTTACTAAAAGGAGGCAGTGTGCACTGTTACATAAGAATGCTGTGCCAATGACATGTGGTTAAAATTGGTCAGGTTGCTCTTTGCAGCCTTGTTGTATGTGTTTTTTGAAGGTGTTAAGCATTTGTAAATTCTTCTTGAAGTAAGGCTTGAAACCTCTAAAAATTAGGACTCGAGCAATTAAATGGTTTGCTCATCTCTGTGAGGGTTGGACCAGCAAATGTTCCTCTTTATGGTGTTCTTGCAAATCTTCACATGAAAATCATTGTGGATATGCTTTTGTCCTGGCTGATCTATTCTGTGTGTCTGCTCTTTGCCCAGCTGCATCCTGTGACAGTGAAAGTCTTTATTCTGACAATAAGAAGAACAATGTATTGGAAGGCACTACAACACTAAAAGCCTGTCTTTCCTGTCCTGTAATGGAAGGGTAGGTTGACAGTGGATTTTTGTATGTTTGTTAACGCTCACTGGTATTATAATAAAAATATTGTAACGTACTTTTAAGAGAGGAAGTTAACTTGCTTTGTCACTGAATGATTCCGGGGTCAGTGAAGAGGCTTCTTCCTGTTATTACTGTGTCATTTGCCTGTGACATGTCAAACAATAGTTACATATTTTATCCCAAGAAGAAAAGGATACGCCTTAGCAACTCGTATCATATAAATGTTGCTTAGTCTATGACAACATTTCCAGCAACCTGGTTAATGTAATGCAGAAGCTGGATAGTTTTAGAAACTTCAGTCATCTTTTGCCAATTTCATCCAACCTGCTGTTTCACAAAGCAGTAAGCAATGTTGTACTGTAACATAACCAGGGGGTAGAGTTTTTGCCTACCTCTTTTACATGGTTTTTGTAAATTTTTACTCTCTTATGTAATTATTAAAAAGGACATAATTTTGTTCTTCTCTGTAAAAACTTAAAAGAGTTTCTTTATGCAAGAATACTGAGTATCTTGTATGGACTACTTATGTGTGCTCAAGGACTATTGCAGATGTATTTTGTTTTCTGGATTTACTTACAGGTATTTTGATGTAGATCCTTCTGCAGCATTGTTTCATATAGAACCACATCATAATACTTCAGGATTTTGGTCCATATGGTTTACAAATAATTTTTACTTCAGCATTGAATTGAATGAAGTCTTCATAGCCAGAGAAACAAAGAACATAGTAAAGGTAAGCTTTATTTCTTCTTCATACAGTGTTTTGTCTCTGATTTAAGGATATGGACCTTTGACATAGAAAATGGATTCTCTGAAGAACTTTGTGTTCTCAGAGCTGGTTGGAATCAGTTAAAAATAAAGGTATCTGTAACTATTAGGTCCTGAAGATCTTACTGTCTCATGAGGCATTATTCACTGTCCAGCTTAGTTTTGTATTGTTTTATTAACAACTGTTCTTTCGTTTGAGTTGCAGCTACAGATGCATCAAATTATAGACTCTTGCTCTGTTCTCAGACTTGTTACATGTGTGTTTGTGCTCTTCAGGATTCAGCATTTCTTCATAGGCCATAATAGAAGTCTTTAGTGCATAGATGAGCTTTGAAGTTTAGAAGGCGAAGCCAATAATTTACTCGTGCAATTGCTTGATTCAAAGCAGGCAAATCTGGTTTATGAATACATCTAAATGTCTCTTTTTGTATTTTGATAGGAGATTTGCATATGTGCACTGTGTGGGTCACTTATGGGCACATATGTGCATTTAATAACAGCAAAAACATGAAGGAAGAGAAATTTTACATTTTTCAAGGTATCTCTTGCACCAGAAATGGTGTATGAATTGTAATTCAGTTTTTGTTTGATTCTTTCTAGATTCTGAACTTTGATGAACCTTTGACTCTACCTCCAGGCTGCTGGAATGTATTTTCTTTGAAGCTCAGTGTGAAAGACACTGTAACGAATGTGCTCTCTAGTATTTGTTTGGCCACAAATGTGGGAGTGATATTTGAAATACCTCTGCAGATATATGCGACTGTGTCCAAGGTATTGTATTCAATTGTGTTGATTTATTATTAGGCCTTGCAAACCCAAATGCAGCAGTGCCTCTCTCAGGCCAGAAATCTGTTCCTTAGTCCTGAAAGAAAAGCTAAGTAGCAGACCACACTGTGAAACAGTTCTGTAGCTTGAGAAGTCCCCAAAGTTGAGCAGTGATGGAATTATAGTTCTCTATTTTTAATTCTTTTTTTTTTAGTCATTAAAATTATGCACTGAGAAACTGAAATTTGTTCTCTTATTTTGTCATATGGTCAGTCATTTTTGTTTTGGTTTTCCAGCAGGGAGATCTTAATTTTGAAGCAGTTGCCCACTGTGATATTCAGTGCTACTTGGGAAAGTCTGATTCAGGTAAGCTCATCTCTGGCTTTTTTTGGCATCTGTCAGTAGTTTTATTGTAGAAAATTCATTTTATGTAGCAGGACTTGTAATGAGAATATGATAACATGATGACTTTTCAATGTCATCCGTTAGAAATGGTGGCAGTAAAAAGGACTTACTAGAGCATATAAGCCTGTGCAATACACATACTCTTGTTTGCATGTACAATTACTGTGGTTTTGCAGATGTATTTCCTTAAGCAAATCTGATGTGTAAAGTAATTTATATACCCTCACATATGCTTACTTTGGAGGGGAAAAGTGGGTTGCTGTTTTTATTTTTGGGTCTAGACCCTTTGCAGATACTGATTACTCATGTTCAGAAGTAGATTGATGGAAAGAACAAAATCTGTTATCGTTTTAGCAAATCTGCTTTGGCAGAAGAGTCTCTCTCTTGACCGTTCTGCCTGGGACCTGGATTCTGAGCTTGCAAGTGACCTTTATGGAAGATGGCATAAAATAAGACATGGGGAAGCCTGCAGGTCTGTACAGAATCTGTTGAAGTTCTTAATTCAAGCCAGTACAGTGTTGTAAGAAAGAATATTTCTGTTCTGAAGTATTCTTAATTAGAAGAAAACATTTTGGACCTTCCTACACTTAAGTTAGTTGTCTTGAAGCACCTGGAGTTTCAGAGCACTCCAGAACACACCCAGCTTTCATTTCAAGACACTACCAGCCATAAGTAAGCTTTTCAGATGCTTGAACTTTAGAATGTAAATAATGTTCTGACTGTAGTTACCTCACCATGGCTACCTAGCATGAAAGCAGTCAAAGCATGTTTTACCAGATCATTTATGGAGTTGCATGACTCCTTCATCAACAGGTTGCATAGCAGTCCTTTCAGGATTAGGGTCTTTGGATGACTTCCAGGGTACTTAGTCCCTGGTGTACATACACATAAGTTACACTGGCTCTCTGCTACTAGGGTACAGCTTTATGGGCTTTATTTTAGTAAAGAGCATTTTCAAGGAAAGATAAGTTGATGTAATTATAAATCCTGGCAAATCATCTTTTTTCTTTTTCTGAAAATAAAAAAAAGAAAACAGCTAACAAAGTTTTCTGGTTTTGCCAATAAAGCAGGAGAAGTATTTTAGGATCGCCTCACTTTATTCAGCAGAAGAAATCTGAAGAGGAGTCCTTTGCCTTTTTCTTGCCGCGATTGACTACAGAGCCCAGCCTTACACTCAACTTCAGTGCCACAGCTGTTAAAAGTAGTATGGTGAGGATGGTTGTTATTACAGTTTTCCGAGTTGTATATGTTTAGCTTGTTTAAATAACAAAGTTTGTGGTTAATGTTTGGTGTTGCTTAGCATTTTCATACTGCTGGTAAATCAGTGTTTTGTTCCAATTTAAGATACTAGATTTATATCCCTTTGGCTCTTTGGTAAGTTTCCTAGTTGTAATGTTTTAATACAAGGAGAGGAGTAAAGCAACGTAGGTCTTATCCAACAATTGTTCGTGGTTGTCAAAGTTTTCCTTGCATCATTGTATAAGTTACATGCTTGTGGTAAAATAATTGAACAAAGGACTAGGGATAGGGTGTACTGTTATTAATGATGCATGTGGTTACAGTAAAGTCTTCCTCATGCCACTGCCTTGTGTAACAGAAGTGTGTAAAACATTTATGAGAGATACACCACTTGCAGAGCACTCTTCCAGCCACACTGACAATTACGTCTTTCTTGTTTGTCAGATTTAGGTCTCCACTAACCTACCCTATGCCAGAACCAGTCATATGGAAATAGTTTTCATATGCACATTGTGAATTACCTTAATATTCCATGTGTCCAATTTAATTGTTAGTCATTACAGTAATGTGTATAATAACCTGCTAGCACTCAGACTTCTGTGAGAAGGGGTGGCACTTCACTAACTGCACTTTCTTCTGTGCAAGAGCTTTGTTCATGTCTGCCTGCATAAATCAAACTCCAAATGAAAGGATTGTTGGGGGAGCGGGGGCAGTCTATATTTTTATACACACAGTTCTTCGGGCACTCTTAGCTGATTTTCCAAATTATGACATTGTGGTGACATGTCCTGCTGTTCCATGCAGTCTTGTGCATGTATGATTATACTGCATTAAGACAGAAGCCAGATTGAAGTCCCTTGAAAATGCAGATCATATTACCAGTGCTGAACTGTTTTACCATCCAGTTCTCAAATATGTAGGTTTTAACTTTTTCTTTTCCCCTCCAAACTATTTAGGTAAAATATTTCGTACTAAGAAACCCTTCATCCTTCCCAGTTACGTTGCAGCTTCTGCCTCTTTCTTACTACCCTGATCCCCAAGCTTCACTGAGTCTGCTGAACAAATGGTAAAAACTATCTCAGGATACTGTTTTCCCTTTTAAAAGATCTATTTGCTATGCCTTATGATTGTTGCTTATTGTAGTTTTTTAATTTTTCAGAGTGTCACTTAGGTGGGGACAATGTTCTGACTCATTTTAGAAGATATAATCATGTTCAGAGCAGCTTCCTGTATGGTGCTTGACTTTGTAATGTACCTCATCATTGATGAATTACAAATTGAGTATGTTTTAAGCAAGTTTCTCTCTGCCAGATCTAAACTGTAGTTAGTCATCTTTTAGGATCTGATGCTTAGTGCAAGCTGCCCAGGTGAGGTGAACAACTTACAGAATTGGGGATGTGCATGTCCCCACAATGCCAGTTGGTATCTATACAGGGTCTTGTAGCCTGATCACTGAGAAGAAGGTATCTGAACCGTCCCACCAGGAAAAATTTTTTTCTTAGGCTTTTCTTAGATAATAATCCAAGTTACAGAGGACACAGGAACCAGGAAGAAAAATTCAGGTCCAGAGTCAGGAACCCCACCATAAATGTTTAGGGCCAACTGAGTAAATGTTTCTGCATTGTTTTGGACTTCCTGTTTTAGAACTGAGATGATCTAATGAGAAATCTAGATTAGAGTTAGATGAGCAATAAAGGGGCACAGTGGGGTGAACTGAAATTCACCAAAATAAGCCCTGGCTGTCACACTTTGAGAAAATGATGTAGTTGGTAGGACTGCTTGGTTCGAGACAGTGGGATTTTACTCATGTGCCGAAGTGTAACTTGCATATTTGGGGTCCAGATTCCTGTGTAATTGCTTCCTTAACCTCATTTCTTTACATAGGTATGTGTATGTGCATATATATATGTGTGTGTATGTATATATATGCACATTAATAACTACATCTGTTTGCATACTAAATGTGATTTCCACAGAGACTCTTTCTAGTGGTTTGAAATTACATTTTCTCTGTATTTTCACACTTTAATTTCTGGAGATCTTCTAGGTTTACAAGAAATCACATCCATTAACTGTTTCTTTTTAAGCTAATGTCATTGACAGTTGTGACAAGTGAGTTTTCGTTTTAGTGGCTTGAGGTCCATTAGTCCTCTATAACCTAAATTTTACCTGTTGGTTCTCTTACGTCAGTTTTTAATACCTTCATGTCAAATGGTTATAATTTGTGCTCAGGTAAATAATCAACTACTTTACATGAATTTGATTTGCAAATTATGTGATAGAAAACAGAAATTTGTCCCAAACAAATCATGAGTAGAAAGGGAGATATTTGAGTAAATTAATGAGATTTAATGATTATTATTTCTTAACAGTTATGTGGGCAGAAAAAGCTTTGGGGTGTTTGTATTTGTGTGGCTTAAAAATTATATTTCTTGACTGTGAACATTTACAGTATTGTACACTGACATATCTAAAATGCCCAGCCATTTGTCTGTGTTCCAAATGTGTGGAATTCATGTAAAACTGATTTGTAGTGTATTCTCTTAAAATGCAAACCCGTATTTCACATCTGCCAAAATGAAATTGTAAAAATAATCTTTATTTTAGAACGGATGCCAGCATTTAAAAATAAGTCAATTCACTTCTGACAGGCTGGGTTTCAAGTGTTTAACTTTTCCTTTTGGTTTATTTAGGTTCGGCATAAATGTGCAAGCTATTAATTTCACAACCACCGAATTCAGGCTAATGGATGAATGTTCTCACAGGGTAAGATGGCTACTTTTGGTAGGAGAAGTGGTCTGGCACACTAGAGAAAGCTTTCCCTAGCTATGCTACTTTTCAGTCATTCCGAAGTACTATTTAAAGCATAGTGTTTTCTTGATTGTTAGGTGTGTATCTTTGCAGTTAATTATTTTTCAGAGTTTTAGTCTGTTTTGAAAACAGACTCAAAAGCTATAGGAAGGGAGTGCATGTGTGCCTGGACACTATGTGTACGTGTTGAGGAGGCCACCGTTTGCATTCTCCGTTGAGACTTAGCTTTTAGCTCCAGGTTGAACGTGAAGTGTTAGGCTTTTGAGTCAGTGATGTCAGGAAGTAGCTGATTATCTTTTCAGTAGAGGGAAATACTGTCCGGTAGTTCAATGAAGGAGAAGGCTGGATTTCTACATTTCAGCTTTGTGTCATTGCAACTCCCAGATTCAGGTTTGGAATGTCCTGGTTCTTGCTGGTTCCCACTGCCTAATTTTTACATATGTGTGATAGCACTTTACTGTGTCACACCAGTGCTGAGCTGTGGGTAAACCCTGAGATGATGTGTCATGGGTGACAGAAACAGAGGATGCTGTATCGGGGATATTGGCATATTTTGGTGACCAGAGTACCATCCAGAGTATGCAGATAATTTCTTCTTAGACTTCTGGTTTGTGCAAAAGCCTGGAATTCATGTATTTTCCTTGCTTTTTGGGCATGCTCTAGACTCATCTTTAATGTCCTGTGTAGATACATGTTTCTGCACATATGCTTTAAGACTTTAATGAAATTTCTTATAAAAAGAAAAGAGTATGTTTGCTGCACTCATCAAAGCTGACCTTTCGTTTTTGGCAGCAGTTGTAAGAGTTGTAAAAGAGAGGAGACAGCAATTCATAAACCCTTGCCTGTAGGCACACTCTGAGAAAGAGAAGGTAGTATGTGGGTAGGACTGAGTTTCGACAGTCCCGTGCACCATACTCTTGACCAAATGGAAAAATAGTGGTACATCTTTGCATCAGTGTGTACAACACGTGTTTTTCTTTAGATTTGAAGAACTATGGGGAACATCTATGGTTAGATAGGTATTCAGCACATATGAGATGGATCTTGGCTTGTTAAACAAATCACTAGTGCTTAATATTCAAATTTTTCAATTCGTTATCATTTCCCTAGTCACTTTATGTGTAATGAATTGTTAGGTTCATGTTTGAGTGCATGCATTTCTTTTTAGGGAGTGACATGATGAAGTTTGCAAATGTCGTATGTGGCTTGCTTTTAATAAATACTACCTGTTAAATGCAGGTTCTGAAAGTTTTTTTATGTTATTTTTCGTAAAATAGACTAAGAATAAAAACATTTTGAACTGAAAAATATCAGAAAAGCTGTTAATAAATCAGCCATAAATGAAAAACAATGAAGCAAGAGCCTGTTTTGGAATGTTTATGGTTGCTTTGACTGCTATAGCTATCTGATCACCCCTTTCTAAGAAAAGACCCCCAGTTCTGGAAGAGCAAGTTTTAGGGCTATTTTCATTTCTATAGTGGCAGAAAGAATAAGCAATGGTATCAAAAACAAACAAACCAAAAATTTACATTATTTCCAGACTAAGTGAACTTCTGGTAGTTCTGGTTTTCAATAATACAGTAGGGAATTCACTTTGGCTTCTTTCCAGTGACTCAAATGATCAGCATATTTGCCAACAGTCCCTTTCTCACTTAAATCAAGTTGTAAGTCATATGCTGAGGGTATAATGGTTGCCACATTTCCCTATGCAATCAGTACACTGTCAGTTATTGTGCTGTGAAGTGTTTCAGGATTCTTTGAGTATGAAAGACACTATATAATTTCTTTTCCATCTGAGCAAATAAAAACTGTTTTGAAAAAAATGAAGTAATACATTCCTCATAATAAGTGCAGTAATATGAACTTTTGCTCAAATAAACAACCTTATCTGATGTTTTATGCTGTCAAAATGAAAGACTTTTGTATAACAAGTTAGCAGTTTCTGCGCCTTGCCAAAAATATCTTATGTAGTGCTAAGTAACGATACGGTGCTTTCTTTATTGATGTCTTTAAACACACATGGTTTCTGTGAATAAGAAGTGCATTTCTGTTTAATAGAATGCACATCAAGAGGATTTCATCAGCAAGAAGTGCAGTTCTGAGCTGCTTTTGTTAAGTTTACAGCCACTGGAAACCAGAAGAGTTGGTGTAATTTTTACACCGCTTGACTACAAAAGAGTAACTTCCCTTATTTTAATCAGGTAAGCCACGTTTCAGTTTTAAGTCAGAATCAAACAACTCAATGTAAAATGAATTTGCAAAATCGCAGAGCATGGACAAATGCTCAAAATTTGAAAACCAGAATACCTCCAATTTTATAGAAAGTGCTTAAAGTGTGTTTGTACCTTATGTCTCAGTCATTAAAAAATACAGTCTTATTTTCTTGATATGTGGTCATTGGGTTATAAAATGTATATGAATATACTGAGGTAATTTTGAGTTAAGAGAGAAACACATTGCATGGCTTTTTCAGCTTACTCCATAATGATAGGATTTATGGATCCAGTGAGTCTTATGTGCAGCCAAACATTGGTTATCTTTGTAGGAAAAGAGTTTATGGAAGAAGAAACCATTTTTACTAGGTGGCACAATTATTATCCAGTGACAGTGGTTACAAAACTTGTACCTTCACTATGTGAAATTCACTAGTGACTGGTTCTGGAGTGCTCCCATCTCTATTTAGGGAAAACCTGACCAGTTTTGGCCACTGACTCTGTTACTGAAACACTGTTGTTGGTTTGGCACCTAGAGAGCAAAGCCGTGATTTTGCAAACTTAATTTGTGTTTTAGTGACTGATTGCTTGATTTTTACATTATGGCAGAAACAACTTAACCGTTCTGGATGTGGTCAATGTAGAAGGCTTTGGAGCCAAAGAATTGCTTAAAGTAGGGGGAAGACTACCTGGTGCAGGAGGATCTCTTCGATTTAAGGTGCCAGAAGCTACGCTAATGGACTGCAGACGACGTGAGTAAGAAGACACAGGTCTCTAGTTTTGTAGCTGGCTGCATTACTCTGTAGTGGTACTGATATGGTACATTAATGTTAAGTAAACAGAATGTTAAAAGGTGAACAGCTTGGTCATGAGGGGCGTAGATTCTGTTTTTACAAAACACTGAGAATGGTTAAAAGTTCTAGAACTACACTACTGCAAAAGGGGTTATATTAAGTGTTTTATTAGATTGTAAATAAAAATAGCAGTTTACTTGTAAATGTAAGAAAGTCATTTTTATGCACTGTTAAATGATTGCTCTCTTTTTTTCCTTTAAGAACTGAAAGACAGCAAGCAAATTCTATCCATAACGAAGAACTTCAAAGTAGAGAATATTGGGCCTCTTCCTATAACAATTTCATCGATGAAAATCAATGGTTACAGTTGCCAAGGATATGGATTTGAAGTGTTAGACTGTCAGGAATTTTTCCTGGCCCAGAACTCATCACGAGAGATCAGCATTGTGTAAGCACTGACAAATTTGCTGACAAAATAACTTTAGTGGAAATTTGTGGGTATGATACTGCAGTAGCATACCCACACTCAAACTTGTGAATGTAAATTTCATAAACCTTTCCCTAGGGGTAATAGTAACAAATGGATAATATAATAGTGTCTCTTTACAGGACTCATAATTTCTAAAAAGCAGCACACATACTTTTATCAGTGCATTATGAAGTAATAAATTAAAGCAAAAGAGTTACCACAATTTTTAATTTGATTGTTATTCTCTAGCATGTTCCGAGTAGCCTGACCATAATCTAGTCATGTTTTCCGAACACTGAACATAGTCTAAAACTGATTCTTTTTAAAATCCTCTTGAGTGAAAGATACTGTGACTTAAGCATAAGTAGAGTTGATATTACTATATTAAAGTAACTGTGGTTTCCTATACAAGTATCATCTCTACTGATTAAAAAGGCAAGTCATACCTTCTAGCAGTACCCGTGGCAGTCAAATAGAGTAATGAGGTGGGTCAGGGAAGTGGAGGAAGAGACAAATCTGATGTTTTCTTCTGCTTTCCCTATCTTTCCAGCTTTGTACCCTAGTACCTGGCCCATTCTGAAATAATGCTGCCTGTGCTCTTGACAACTCTGCTTTTGTTAAAGACTTTTGTAAAACCTGAGTTGTTCATGTGCACCTCCTTGAAAAAAGGAAAACGAGTTGCAGTAACGAGAGTATTGTGAAGAGTCACAAGAAAACCACGTATATTACCAACTGAGGATGACCTAAAAGTCTTAACTGCTGTTAGGTGCTAATGCCACATGCACAGTTTAAGCAGACAGTGGACATTTATTTCATTGCCTTTTTTTTTCCATATTATTAAATCAGGAATTATTTTGTATTTTTTGTATCAATGTGACTTCAGAAAATTAAATTCAGCCCAAAAATGGAAAAGTAACACCAGTTCTGTCTGGTTTTCCTAATAGATTCACTCCTGACTTTACATCTTCCTGGGTAATTCGTGAGCTTACACTGGTGACTGCTGCTGATTTGGAGTTCCACTTCACACTCAACGTGACTCTTCCTCACCATCTATTACCACTATGTGCAGACGTGGTACCAGGCCCCAGCTGGGAAGAGTCTTTCTGGAGGCTCACTGTCCTCTTTGTAAGGTAATGCTTTCAGGACCCTTGCAACAGTTTGAAAGGGACCTGCCAGGGAAAGATCAGCAAGCACTTTTGCCTTCTGTTAGATTTTTTGTGATGACCTTAAATCTCTACTGCATCTGTCTCCCGAGAGTCCTGCCAGCTGGCTGTGACAGCTTAGGTGTGGTAACAGTAGCTGGTGATGGAGTTGGCAAGCATTTCTTGCTGCTCCTCCTGATAAACTTCCATGTTAAGGCTGCAATGAAAAAGGGTTAGGATATCCCCATGGGAATTCTCAGCATACTAGAAGGCTTGCTCCCACCACAGTAGAGACACACATGTAACATGTTAGTATCTGAACATTATAAATAGAGTTGAGTGGGCTTGAAGATTCCCTTTAAGTATTCCTGGAAAATTAATGTGAATTTTATTTATAGTTTCAGACAACTACTTGAGGACTTGCTTCTTCTTCTACTTCTTTTCTCCTTTCACATGTCAAAAATTATTTGTGTTTATGGTTAGTTTTTGCTAGGCACACTGCAAAACAGGCTACCCCAGAAAGATGGTGGGGCTTGTGTTAGCTGATTCTTTGCTGGCACATGCTAAACTGCTTTGAAGAAGACTACCTTTGTAAAACAATGAAGGGTTCTGCTTCTGCACATACTGGTTTTTTTGTCTTCCTTTACTGACCTTTCACACTGAGTAGTGTGAACTGAATGCTGTGTTGGGCACAGGTGATGTTCAGTGCTTTCATCACACCAACCCTGAATTCCTACAAGAAGCAGTGACTGTGAATGTCGCGATGGTAACATACATGTGCTGATGCATATCCGAGATCCTGATGCACACTGCAGTGCTGCTTGCATTGTTTTGACATGGAAAACAGAGCACAAATGAAGAAATAGCAGTGACCACATTGTGTGGTTCTAGATGCAACAAAAAGGGACTGTAGGGATCTGAAAAATCAGGAATTTCTTGTTCTGTTTTCCTGCTAACAAAGTTTATACTGCATGACTGAGAAAGGTGGTTTGATGAATTACAAAGATTTTTGTTCTGATCCATTTATTTTTGGTGCAATTAATACACCATGTATAAAGAGGATATTTTGCAACTTGGTTTTTAGTTCAGAAATACGGTAGCATTTGTGGCTCATTTTATGCCAGCATTTTCTCTAGGAAAAGAAAGAGACAGTATTAAATAAATATCAAAATAATGACATGACTATCATGAATGAATAGAAGGCACTCAGAAGGCTGATAGGTATCATTCTACAATGTATAGTCATTGACTTGTAGTGAGACTTTTAAATTATCTCTAAATCAATGACTAGCTTTTTTAGAAGGCACTTCTTTGTTAGTTTTTTTTAAAGCTCATGACTGAGTTATTTTATAGACCTAATAACTAGTAAGGACTATAAGGAAAAAAAGGAAGGCTATTACAACTATTACTTTTCACAACTATGTTGAGTTTTCTTGTCTGTCTTTTTACTTAGAATTTACTAGCAAAATATTTCAAAAGTGCATCTTGTTAGAAGCTTTTTAACTCTTTCACTGAATATTTCTGGATGTTGTAGAGATCAGTATCTGTTGTTCTCTTTGGCAGTTTGTCCCTGCTCGGAGTGATTCTGATAGCCTTCCAGCAAGCCCAGTATATTCTAGCAGAGTTCATGAAATCAAGACAGAGGCCAAATCCTAATTCTTCACCACAGCAGAACAGCAACACTGTTGACGTAATCAGCTCCGATTCCTACAAGTAAAAATACTTTTTTTTTCTTCTTTTGTACCTTGGTGTGATGCTTTCTGTCTGTTTGTATTGTGATATTGCTGTGGGCTGGTTTAGAGGAGATGGTGTTCTAAGCAACCTCTTTTCAGAGAACTTTCAGTGTTGTGGTATATGTTTATCTCCACACAAAAGAAATTGAAGAACTCAAGGGTTTATTAATCTTGTATATTGCCAGTAGTGCATAAGGAAAAATTATGTGATGAAAGTAAAGGATATACCATGTGTGGCAACCATGGAAAGAATGGAAAATACATTGATGATTCACAAATCTGACCCTCTTGAGTGGTCAGTTACACTGAAGCATGTAAGTGTGTTTGAAGTCTGAGCACATACTTAGTCTTGCTCAACTCCCAGTGAATCAGAATGTGCTTAGATGTATGATAAAGTGAAGACTTAATGCAATTTCATGGCTTGAGAATATGCCCCCCTTTCGTTTCTTACAAAAATATCTCATAAAGCAATTCATCTTAGCTTTATAAAGAAAAATAACCCCAAATAACTTATTTCTTCTCCAGGGGAAGTTGCAAGACATTTATGGATTCCTACAGTTCCTCAGATAAAGGTAAAGGGAAGGGCTTCCTATCTGTAGGCACTTCTTCCAGCCGAAGTCAGAGCGCAGCAAAGAGAAGTCCTGCGACCTACAGCCACTCTCAAAAGAAACACAAATGTTCGGTTTACTACAGTAAGCAGAAACCAAACACAGCAGCTGGCAGTGCCATTGCAGCTACTGATGAGAAACAGAATCAGATTGCAGAGAACCAAATCTCAGCACCAAAAGAGGACATTTGCACTGATGTTGTCAGTGAGAACTGGGTAACTCTGAAGTATGCAAACGGCATAAACGTTAACAAGAATTTAACTCTTCCAGAAGACTTTCTGGGTAAAGAAGAAAGTACACTGAAAAATACAGTTCTCATTAAAAATACTTCTTCAGAGTGTGATCTGAAGGAAGATCTTCAAACATGTATGTTTCCTAAGGAAACTAACCTTAAAACTTCAGAAAATCTAGCTGAGCTCAAAGAACAGGAGTTCTGTCCTGTGAAGATGTCCAAGAAGCTACCTGAAAGTCACTTGTGCAGAAATTCACCTCAGCAACAGCCGGAACTGCAGGAAATTTCTAGGAAAATTAGTGGTAATTTTTTTCAAATTCTATTACCCTAAGTTACTAGGTGAAATCTTTTGAGGAGTTCACTATGATCAGGATTTTGTCTTTTGTGTGGGACAAGGAGATGTGATACTTCTGATGCGTTCACTGTGATTTATCTGTTTACACTCCTAAGGAAGTAGCTTGCATTGAAAGTTGTTTCATAAGTTATAAATTTGCTTCATTTGCAGATTTCAATCTTGTGCTGTAGCATTTTAACAGTTAAAATAATTGGTATCATAGATCTGCTTATAAGACACAAATTGCCCTTGTCAGATATTTAGAAGCATCCCAGTTTGCAATTTTCAAGTCCACTGACAGTATGATGCTTAATAGTCACCAACAAGGATGTTCAGAACTGGATGTGCAGAACTCCTTTGATGAAACTACCTAAAATAACAAAAAACTGACATCAGAATGCTATGAACTTACATTTTGTAGGAATCTGCAGATCAGTGTTTCTCTTAGTAATTGCATAGCTATATTTTTTATCTTTTCTTTTTTTAAAACTGTGAAAATAAGCTACCTGGGAAGTCTTATCTCTTAGCTTCACAATTCAAAATTTTAAGAGCAGCAAAAGAACACCTGGGAAAAGTCAAAAGCAGGGTAGGAGAATGTATCCTCTGGAAGCTCAGCTTTACTGAGGCACTTGGCAAAGTAGCTGAATGCTGAAAACTGGCATTTGCTGTAGCTGTGGCAGAGTTCAGTGAGTGAGCGATCACAGAAGGATTTCAGGCCCTGCTGTCGCATGTAGCTGTTACCACGGGCCTGTTGTTTCTCGTTGTATCATCGTCTGTGAGATACAGCGGGTACAGGTGTGCAGTCTCAGGTAGAGGCAGGATAGTTTCACTCATACGTACGGAGTACTTTGACCCTGTGCTCCTAAACTGCAGTGTCCTTTATTGTTTGTTTTGAATTAGGAGATGAGATGGGGGGAGAGAGAGGGGGGATGTGGGAGTCAGTAATTATGTCTTAACTGTATTTGTGTGCACAGGAAAGTAGCTTTGAGTACAGGCTGTGGAAATCATGATTATACATAAACCAGTTGGGAGATAATAGACCTTCTTTCATTGACAAAACTTCTACCTTGAGAGAGGGTTTCAGGAGTCCTGACACAGTTACCAGTCACTTGTATTTAGTGGTAAAGCACTATAGGTAAGCTCCCTTGTTGTCTATTAGCAGTTATGGTTTTCTGTGCTATCAGGGATGTGAGTATTTCAAGTTGTTTCAAGATGTTTCATGGGATAAATAAGTCTAAAAAGTACCATGTTGCAGTGTTTGTATCTTGATTATAGTTACAGATGTGGTTTTGTGCAAACAGAGAGTCTTCAAGACCTTGGGTACTTGCAGGTTTGTATGCTGGAGGTCAACAGAGAGTTCTTTAGAGTTCTGTCAGCCTCCCTTGCCTGATGTTTCATTCACAAGCACTCCTTTTGCAGTCACCTGGAACTGATTAGAGGTGAAGCTAATGCTGTCCTGTCCAGCATTGGCAGGGCCCAGGTGAGGACTGTGACTCAACTGGACAACTCAGCTAGTTTTTGAGGCAGGCTTCCTCTTGAATCTTTCACCTTTTGGACTTTGTTACACCAAAATAATAATTCTCCCTCACAAGTCTCTCAAGAAAAGAAACTTTTAATGTGGAACCCATCCTAAAAAAGGATGATTTCCCTTTGTCTTCATAGTGAACGCAGAGGGCACTTCAGAGGCGTAAAGCACCAAGTAAAGGCTGTCCTTAGTTTGATTTACCCATTCTTAAAAAGTCTTCTCTCTACTCAGCTTGCAGGTTTTTTTGTTTTTTTTAGCCCAGTATGCTCTAGCTTCAGATTCTACCTTACAGATTGATGACTGACCCAAATAGCTCAAATTCAGATAAGATGAGCGGGGCTTGTGTAATTTATGCATGTGCTAGGAGTGGTGTGCTCATGAACATGAACCAACCAGCACCACACCAACCACAAAGCTACTTTTTGCAACTGCTCCAAGAATTTTTACACAGCATTAACTTTTGATTTTGAAATTTTCAGTGTCATCAGCCTAGAGCTTAGTATCCTAGTGTTTTGGAAAGCAACACAAGTCTGTTTGTAAAGAAAGGTAGTGGTTATGATTAGGAACCCATTCTCATGCCAAGCCAACTGTTTTTACTGTTTGATTGTAGGGAATAGCCAGCAAGTGCCTCTCAGGAATGAAGCAGAAAGCTGCGAGACTTTAAAAAGGCAGATCAACCTAAAGCCTTCCACAGAGAAAAAAATTAATAAGGGACCTAAGGAAGAGCCTCCATGCTGTGCAAAAGAGGAGACCACTTGTTCTGAGGTTTGTATTGTGATCTTCTGCTTTTCAAATTTAAAATTATCTTTTTATTGTTTATTTATATATGTATACACATATAGGTTTGTATGTAGGGACTATTACATACAGTCACAGATCTGAAACACCGTAAATCAGATGACTGAGGAATTAAGGAGATGTGCTGTTCCACATCCATTGTGTATTAATGCTGCTGTATAGAATGATGAACAGTTTGTGTAAAAATTAAAACAGCTCTTATATTGTGATATTGGCCATATCAGAGCCAGAGATTGTTACTGTCAGAGCAGCACGTGTGTACTGGAATCTAATGCCAGCTATCAGCCACACTAATGATGTGGGAACATTCTCTGGGAGGGGAGGTGGGCATGCTGGGCTTCAGTTGCAGACCTGATCTCCAAATACAGGGCTTTGCATCAGAAATTTGCATTTGAGAATACAGCAGGCAGAAGCCCCTTAACAGATTGCAGAGTTGCTGAGAAGGATCATTTCACCTCTAGTTTCTGAGTATGATAAACACATCAGACTGTATCTTTGTTGCAGGCAGCCTAAAACACTAAAAGAACTTTTATCAGAACTTTATTAAACCCAATAATTTGGATTATGTTTATATCCTGTCTACTGGATAGGAATCCCACAGCAAAAAAAGTGTAAGGAGGAATCGCTAACCATGCTTGGGGAATATGTCAGAAAAGGTCTAGTCTTATTTTGGGATCTGTTGTTACAAACTTCTTGCCATGTGTGGCTGATGGTGCTCAGTTTGTTTCTTGCATTTTTTTAAATTACTGTTATTTGTTGGTAACTTACTCCATAATTTTCTCAGTTGTAATTCAAATGAAGGCTTTCCCCTGCCCCCTCCAGCTGCTGAGGAGAGGGAGGATTTATTGCTGCTGAACTTGCACACAAACTGATCATAAATCTGGCAGATGTTTTCTGTTTTTAGCACATTGGGAATTTTATTGACTGCTTTACTTTTTCTCCCTCCATTTTTTTATTTCCCTGGAAGTCAGAGCTAGATGCTGTGAAGGGGAAAATGCTAAGTTTGGGAATTCAAAAATTTTTCTTGTCATCTCTTGCTGTCTTGATGGACAGAGTCTTGGAAAGGCTGATCAAATTCATGGTGCTGGAAAGAAGATGTGCTGTGGAAAGGCACTAAATCATGAAGTAACTATGCATTTGGGTCGGGTCATGTTGTCCAAAGAAATTTAGCTAGAAAAATCCAATGAAGTTCATTGACTGAGTTAAAGTCATTTTATAATGTACATATTGTCTCAGCTCATATTTTTACCTTTAGCAAGAAGATACATATAGGAAGAAGAAACCTCAGGAGAAAAAGGAAGGAAATGTACCAAATATGAATTGGAATAGAAATAGAACATCTAGAAAAAATAAGAAGAAGAACGTTAATATATCTACAAGGTATGTATTGCCTCACCAAATCATGAAGAAATCCAAAGTTACTGTCATGTTTCCACAGGTTTTGAATAGTACATTAGACAGGATTGTTTTATCTGTTTAAATAAACACACTTCAATCCTTGCCTGAGGCTTTATTTTTAAGAATGTGCAGTACTAAGTATCACCAGCAAAAAAAAATAAAATTTCCACTTGTAAATCTGTATTTATATAGATGCACTCCATTCTGCATAACAGTGGTAGCTCTCTGTTATAGTCTGGAGTGTGCTGTCTCTGAAGTTTGATGGTTAGCTTCCTTTCCATTGTGTATTATGTGGAGAAATTCCAGTTATGTATTCCCTTCAGTGAAAAAAGGAAAATAAAATTGTTGAAATGATTCCATCTTCAGGAGAATCATCTGCTATATTGAGTAACTGGGGAATGTTGTCTTCTAGTAATTTTGGAAGAGAAATATGTAGAAAGGAGATGATGGCTTGCATTTTTGCCATAATGATTAAAAAGACTAGAGCAGCACTAGGCTAAAGAATATGGAGAGCACAGTGGAAAGTTACTTTTTTCCCCCATGAGGATTGTTTAAATGCATTTTAAAGTCAGTTGTAAATCACTTTTAAATATTGTTTTAATGTATTTTAAATTTAAGTTATTTGGATTGTTAAAAAATACTATTTACAAACTGCTGCTAGAATAGAAACACTTCTGAGGAGAAAATCGTCCTCCTTCCCCTCCCCCAGCACTTTGAATTAAGGTCACAATCCTACAAAGCCTTCACAGACTTAATTTTTATTGCAAGCGGTCCTGTTGAGGTCAGTGGACTTAACAAGGAGATTGTAAATCTGAAGGGACCGTTATAACTCATTATGCACAAATTACTATTCATTGTGTGGGAAGTCAGCACATGTGTAAATCTTTGCTGCACGCGCACCTTTATAAGTAGGATGGATAAAATACCAGAAGTGAAATACTGAAGTTCAGTGTCTGTTCCTTGGACCAGTTCAGCCTTTGCTACTTTCTGAGTTAAGATGGAACCATTCCCTTTCTATAGAAATTTGACAGCTGACTTTTATTCATTTTCCTTAATACTCTATGATTACAATATTGAATGGAGATACTTCAGTTTTACTAGCAAAAACTTAGGATCGCTTCAGATTATGATTTTATTCTGGTTATAATTATGCCAGTGAAATGAACACAGGGCACATTTTTCCATGTATCTGGATATTCGTACAGCACTAGACTGTGCTTATTACACATTAGTACTTATTCCTCTAACATCTGATTGCAAGTGCATTAGAGAATGAAGTTAAATATACACGTTGTTTTGCCTCTTCCCCTGAAAAGTAGTCATCTGTGTAGCGAAATATTGTATTTTGAGAAAGGCTTTTTAGGTTTCTGTAAAGTTGGGGAATAAGACTCCCAAAACTTTTCCTTCCCCTGCATCCTGCCTCAATAGGTGTGTGAGTTACAGTGTTTAATGCCTGAAAAGGAAAAATGCAAATATAAAATGCAAACATATTTCTTCGGGTGTGATTGTACTAGGGTCCCTGAGCAGAGTGAGTTGAAGCATATGTGCAGTGAATTTGAAAGGCCGGATCTGAGAGCGAATATTGGAATAAGAGCCTGGTGTCCTCAGAGTAACGGAGAAAATTGTAAAGCAGACCAAAAAGCTGGGAGCTTGTCTATACAGGGAGAAACAGGTACGCAATCTTAATTGTCTTAAATGAGGAAAGAAACACAATATGGATTCTGTGGCATTAGAGCTGTATTCCTTTCTTGAGAGACCTGTGCTTTTCTCACTTTTGAACCCTGATGCTAAGATGACAGTGCCTGAAATAATACGTGCTCATTTTTGATGGGCTCTGCATGCTTTCTCCAGGGGGTTGGTTGGTGATGGAAATCAGAAAATGAGTCAGTCTGAAGCCATAATCCATCTGTTCTTGATGTAGGACTGACAGTCTTGTGTGTTCAAATGAAAGCAGGTATTAACCAAAGCAACTGTATTGCAAAGGCCAGTTTTAGAACAGGCAGGTCATTTTTCAGAAACCCCACTAGCTTGGGTACCTGCTTCCTGCCTTTCTGTCAGGATTTTAATCATCTGTTTTCCCTGACTTTTGGGAAGATGAGATCTGATGAAAGATATCAATGTCTATAGAATAGTCGTTTGCCTCTCTGATGAGATAATAAGAAAGGAGAATCTATCACTTATGAATTCATTACTTGCAACATTTTGTCATTGCTCTTAGTATGCATGATCGTACAGCCAGGATATGTTTCATGTTTAAAGTGCTAACTGTATATTTCAAAGGACAGTATGTGCTTCTTCTTTCGACCTATTGCCTGTAGCTGCACTTTATCCTCACTTGCATTTATTTTACTGGGATATTTTACTGGGACATTGTGTAGGACATAAGCTCCTTGTGGTAGGGGCTGGTATATTTACAGAGGCTATCAGTAAATATTTTCTCTCTTACTGTCAGTAAATACAGAGAATACGGGTAAATTTATGTTTCAGATGACTTTTCACTGACAAAACTTTCTTAAATGTTGTGTTGGTTTTTTGGTTGTTTTTTTTTCCCAACTTCTTTAGAAAGCTTTTATCAGCGGTCCAAAAAGAAGTCTTTGGAGAAGTTTTGTTCTGATTCAAGCTCTGATTGTGGAAGTTCATCAGGAAGTGTTCGTGCCAGTCGTGGGAGCTGGGGTAGCTGGAGCAGTACCAGCAGTTCAGACGGAGATAAAAAGCCAATGATTACTGCCAGGCATTTTCTTCCATCCAGTAAGTTTTGCAAATAGTCCCTCTTCACAGTGGCAGGCAAAGTTTTTGCCTTCCTTCTGAATGGAAAGGGCTACCACAGCATGGGGCACATAACTTGCCTTTTATAGGGCACCTCTCAGAAACAGAGGGCGAGATTTAAATAACTTTGTACTTGACAAGAAGTACCACAAGTTTTGTGGAAATGAAGATGACCTGTCAGGCTCCAGAGAAAGCATCAGGCTCCTCACTGGAGGAATCTGAATTAGTTTTTGTGGAAAGATGGGAGAACTGAGAGCAATTTCTGCCTTTGAATTTATGTTTCATCATATTATTCTTTTTAAAATGTTATAGCTATTTAAGAAATGCACAAATGAAGAATGTGTGAAAGCAGTTCAGATCTGAGGATGTGGGGTTTGGATAGATGTATTCAAGGCATAAGTAGACAGGAGACCTGTGCCAGTTGACTGTTATGAGAAATGGGAGCTGTGGTTCATTACTGCAATTTTTGAATGCCTGAATATCATTAAAATAGTTGAAAGCGTAAACCCTGTCACTTCCATAATTTTAAAATGTTGAAGTGACACAAGCAAACCCAACTTTGAGTGCATGAAAAAATATGGTTTGAATGATTTAAAAATATGCAGGAACTTACATGTGTATTTGTGTATGTATAAAACTTTACATTACTGAATGATAGGACATGATGTATCCGAACCTGAGATCTAAAAGATAACGAATTGTGTGTATATGACTTTTCTGTTTGTTCAAATTATAATGCCCCTTAAAAAAAAAGGAAAATAAGTAAATACAAATTCAAAATCAATTTGATAGTAACAGGTGAACCTCTCCATTAAGAGTATGGTAATCACATCTGAGTCATAAAATACATTTTAAACCACATGGACTTAGGTAACATGCTTTGAAATTAATGCAGTTAGTGATAATCCAGTCTGAGAGAAAACTTAATTAACACCATTGATGAATCTATTTGTGTGTATGTATATTCTATGCATACTTCTTTTTTTTAAAGACCTTTGATTTTCACAGTCATTCTTTTCTTTAGGAGAGAATATTTCACAAAATGATTTTCCATCTGAAACTCCTATCACTTTAAATCTGTCTCATAACATCTGCAATACCAGGTAAAAAATTTTAATCTACACCTGTAAGACATTAAAGAAACACCACCAACTTGAAATTGTGTCTCAGTTTGGTAAATTATACCTACCTGTTGTCATTTTTTATGATCATCTGATTGTACTTACTAGTTGGAAGAAGATCATCTTCAGTATATGAAAAGCAACTTACTATATTTCCACTTAGTTATATTAAAGTAGTAATGTTTTTTGAAAAAAAGGTGGGAGAGACTTTCAAGTTGATGCTATTCTTTTAATGGGAATAATGTTCTTCTAGGATATACAGCATGAAAATTGATTCCTCCCTCCCCTACATTCCTTTCTACCTCTTTACTGTATTAGAGATAGAATCTACAATTAGTGTGAGTCCTCATTTCACTTCTCATTCTTCACTTTGTGTTTTCATTAGGAGAAATAATTTAATCCTTTTCCTTTGGGATTCTGGTGCTTGAAAATGTTTCCATTCATTTTTACTAGTTTCTTTGATGGGTTTTGATGAATATCAAATTGATGCTAGTGTGTGTCTATGTGTCTTCATGGACATAAAAGTAAACTTGCCTGGAATTTGTTGAAACATTATGAGAGGTCCTACTGATCTTCATGAACTATAACCTGTTTTCCAATTTTAGAAATAAGCTGTTGAATTAATTTCCAGTAGGTTGTTATTGGATAATAAAAGTGGGATAATTAAGGCATATTAATTTTATTAATTTTGCATGTGTGATAAGTAACTGGCTTTTAACTGGAAAAAAAAACCTTAAAAAATTGCACAGTGGTAATTCAAAAATAAGAATGATCAGGACAGTGGGAAAGCAGCAGCAATCATGATGTTCATTAGAATATTTTTTACATCTCTGTATATTTCCTTTGAAATACTTTGGATTATGAAACATAACAGTGTCTAGACTTAAAAAATTAAATTTTATTTTAATTCAGCAGAGATATGAACAGCATCCCCCAGTATCCTGAAACCTTATGTCCCAATTTCACTGACATACCTGCAGATCCTGACAAAAATAAAGGTCAGTATTAAAAACTGAAGCTGGTTTTTGCACATTTTGTCAAGCAGTTTCAGTGATGTTGCTAATAACATTTGTGTACGCCAACTCGATAGACATGTTGTTACTAGAACTTCTAAACAACTTAGGTTCAAAGTTAGCAAATGAAGGCTTATAACCTTGATAATTTTTACTTATAACCTTGACGATTTTTGCTGCATCTGCTCTGTGTGAAGACTGCATTTAGCTTTCAACTCATGTTCTAGGAATTCTTTATTTTCTTTATCCTCTTGCTTTGCACAGATTTATGTCCAAAAGCAATGCAGTTGGGAGATCAAGAGCATTAGTTGCTGTGTTAAAGTGAAGCTCAAACATGACTCAAAACAAACATGAAATTTCTCTCTAAATTTCCACAGTTGGGACTTGCTTTCTTTGAAAGCAATGAGTGAGGTTGGGTTGAGCTGTTAAAACTCTTGAGCTTTCGTTGTTTGTGTCTCAAAGGGAAGTAATATTAGCTTTTTGAGTGGGATTCATAAAAGCATCATGCTACATGGTAGAGTTTGAAAGCTGGTTAGGAGACATAGTTCTTTAAGCAACAGCACTGCCTACCCATCGCTATCCCTTCTCATGTAGGTTTAACGTGTGTCTGATAGGATACAAATGCTGGTTAAACTTTTTACGTGGTAATAGTATTAACATGTGTCACATGAAACAATGCAATAGAGCTAACTTTGCAACCATTTTTTCATGGAAATTGCTGATTTGGATTTTTTCCTTTCTCCATCTACCAGTTCTCTCAGAGTTGATGGGAACCAGGTATCTGTGGGTAGTCAGGGCATTCAGTCCGTAAGGAGCAGCACAGTGAATATCTGCTCTAGGGGCTAAATACGAGTTCATAAATTGTTTGGTTATAAATGGCTCCAGTCTATTAAAAATTTGACTTTGTTGCCACTGGTTTTGTGTAGTTGGACTTCAGAGGTGCTTCCTGACTGATGTGTAGGGGTAAGGAGGCCGGTGGGAATCACATCCCTGCTCTCTGTCCTGCTGTGTGGAAGGGTGCCACCTTCCTCTGTAGGAATTTCTTACCGTTTTATTGAATTCCAGTTTATTAGGTCGAGTCTTCATATATATCTTTTATAAAAAATAGAAATTTTGAGATTTGAAGGTGGACATTTATCACAAAAAAAATAGGTTAGTAACTCTGGATTTTTTTCTCTAGCATACATTCCTTACTGTGGATCTGAGAATAAAATGTCATTGTGACAGAGTTTGCAGAGTCTCCTTCCTGTTGCTCTGCATTTCATTCCCCTTTCCTTTTTTAGGTCTTTACCCAACAGGAGACTTGTGGCCTGCCCAGCCAGTCTGCATGACAAACAGTTTAAACTACAACCTTGAGAATAATATACCGTGCATGATCCAGGAAACCCCCTCTGTTCACAACAGGCAAGTTACATTTTATGTAAAAAGTATGGCTAATGCTTTGTTTAGGTTTCTGTGATGCAGAGGATTGTAGTTGACTTATATTTGTAAGGCAGATGATAGTTAAATTCTTGCTGCCTCTTCAATCTTAGTTCCAGTTGTTAATGCTCTTCCATTAGTACACAATGATTAATTTTACTAAGACAAATTCACTGCTGTTCCTATTCATATGTAGATATTCTAGAATAACTTCTTTCAAGTTTAATTAGTTACATTTTGGAAAGTTATTAATTCCTTTCACATCTTTTGCATTGTCAGGCAGAGGGCCTGGCTTTTAAATTTCTTATCCTCTTGCTAAATACATAGCTTCAGTATATCACAGGGTGTGTTATGTAGTGTGTACTTGTGTTAAATGGCATGAGCAGACATCATTATAAAAAGACAACTATTCCAGTTTGAAGGTGGTTTAGGCATACGAGTTGGTATATTTCAGGCTCTGTGTGTATTTGGGTTGATCTTCCTCTAGTAATGAACTTGATTAATTCTTGTGTTTTACATTACTCACATGTCAAATTTTACTAATGAAAGATGCACCACAAACTAGAGAAATGCAGAAATGTTCTGCCACCACATAGCAGTGAAATACAGCCAGTTCTTCAAGTCATGTGCTGTCATCCAAAATGACAGGAGAAGGACCTGGGGGTCCTGCTGGACAACGGGCTGTCCATGAGCCAGCAGTGTGCCCTCGTGGCCAAGAAGGCCACTGGTATCCTGGGATGCAGTAGAAAGAGCATTGCCAGCAGGTTGAGGGAGGTGATCCCACCCCCCTACTCTGCCCTGGTGAGGCCACCCTGGTGAGTGCTGTACAAGAGAGACATGGAACTCCTTGAGCAGGTCCAGCAGAGACCTGTTGGTCAAGGGAGTGGAGCATCTCTCTTATGACAAAAGGCTGAGGGAGCTGGGCCTGTTCTGCCTCAAGAAGAGGCAACTGAGAGGGAGGCTCTTCTTGGTGGTGCCAGCTGATAGAACAGGAGGCAATGGGCAGAAACGTGAAGGAATATGAGGAAGAATTTCTTTACTGTGCGAGTGACCATGCACTGGAACAGATTGCACAGAGCTTATGGAGTCTGGGGATATTACTGTCTGGATGCAATTCCGTGCAATGTGCTTAGGGAGGTTGGACCAGATGACTCCGCTGTGGTCACCTGACCGATTCCATGGTAGAGTGGTAATGCAGAAATCTCTGAGTGATGGTTTGGAATCCCAACCAGACTGCTAACCTCAATTCTGTCATGTCAACAGACTGCAGTCCTGTTGAATGGGTGCAATGGCCAGTGGTCTGTCAGACTCTTAAGTCAGATGAAGTATATGGGGATTGCTGGCAGATTCCATATTATGCTACTTGCACGTAATTATTTATTGATATTTAGTAGTGATAGCTTACGATAACTTCTTGGCAGAATAGTAAAACTGAATTAGTGCAGCTTCACATGAAATCCTTTTATATGTCTACCTTGTCCAGACTGGATCCAGACTTGGACTACTTCAACCTTCTGGCATAGCAGGGCTTGTTTCACTACTGACATGTCTTCAGGAATTACTTTTGAAAAATCTTTTTGAAATTTGAAATTATTTTAACTAAAAGAAGTATAATCCCTACAAATTAATGTGTAGTTTAGAAAACATATTGTTTAACAGGACTTTAGCACATGTTGTGAGGAAAATAGAAATCTCAATTTTAATTGCTATTCTCAAGCATTCCAATGTGTTAAGTTTTCTTCTACCCCAAATCACATTATCCATGATTGTGGAAAAGAAGTACAACTTTATTTTTATGGAAGAAGAAGTTGAACTCAGGCATAGCAGGACTCTGGTAGCTGTCATTACAAGTTGTTCATTCTCCCAGATGAAAAAGAATTCAGTGAGAGAATCTCTGTGATTATGTAGTGGCACATAGTAGATACTGGCAAAATTGACAAATGGAATGGGAAAAACCTCATGATCAGTTACAGGCATTTTGCATCCAACAGCTTTACGTTAAATAAATATTTCTAAATAATTTTCAGAAGTTCTGCAAATTGTTTCTGACAGCATATTTTTTTTCTTGGGACAGCTTCATCGACTGGAATGCAGCTTGTGACAGCCAGTTTTCCAACATGTATTGTCCACTAGAGATGAATGAATATGGTGCTTTCCCAGAAGGTAAGCTTATGAATCATCACAGAGCATGGTTATTTTCCTCTCACCTTTTATAAAACAAAAGGCTGAGCTTGTCTGTACACATCTGGGCATTCGTTGCTTAAGTGGACTTTACATTTTCCAGCTGACTGAGTGCTCTGTAGAAATAAACAATGTGAGCATGTGGTGGATGAGAAGACTGGCCTTCGTATGGAGTTATTAAGCCTGAAAAGGTGGTATGCAGGACTCTCAGAGGGAATAGAGAGAAATGCTTGTGACTACAGTATTACAGAAATCTTTTTGTACAATTTTCTTTGTTTCCCCTCTGGCAGGCTCCTGCCTTCCAGTGTGTGAAATACAAGGCCTCTTGTGACCAATTACCTTCCCAGGCTAGAGTTTCTTGGCTTGGGGAACACACTGGCAGCAATCTAGAATTCTTTAGCATTACCTACCTAAGCAATAATTAAAGGTCAGACTAGAGTATCACAGGCAGGACGGTGTTCCCTTGGGTGCTTAGAGCTGAGACATGTTGGCAGTGAGGCCTGGGTAGGCTCTGTCATGCATGTTCTGTGGCTAATAAAGACTGTTCTCCAGTAGAGGAGTTGCCAACTCTTTATCCCATCCTCCTGATAACAATTTGTTAGTGGCTCCCTAATAGAGAGTGGTAGTCCTGTTGACAGAAATTGCTAGGCTTCACTGCTGTGCTACCCTGAAGCTGCCTGAAGTCGCTGAAGGATTAGGTCAGTTCCAGCCTGGCTCACTCTTGACAAGATTCAGCATTCTTCCACAGAAATGTTTGTAGTGTTTATATTGCAAAAGCCTTAATTTGTCTTCCTGTTTCTATAAACTGCAGAAAACATGAACTATCCCAGTGGCTTCCCAGGTACTGCAGCAGTGCAGAATACAGCTTTCATTGACCAGAACTGTCCCTCAACCTGGAATGCTCATCCCAACTTGCCACCTGCCTGGGAGCCCACCAGTTATGTCAACTCCACAGTGAGTGTTGTCACTGTGAGGCGCTGCCTTCATGTACTTCTTCAAAGCCTTTGTAGTGCATTTCTGTCTTCTCCCTATCTGTTGCTTGCATATTCTTCATTAATCTTTTAAGTAGCCTGATATATGTATTTGGTATTGGCATATGTATTGGCATTGGTAGCCTGGCTTTTTCCCAGCTGTTCGTCAAGGATGTTACTGACCTTGTCTGTGAAATTTTAAGACTGATCCTTTTTCCTGAAAATTGACTAAAATCGTCTTACATATGGAAAAACATTTTGGACTTATGTAGTCTACTGAAACTTTTTCCTATCGAAATCAGTTTTTCCACTTGAGGGTAAAACACAGAAATGGCTGACAGCAAAACCCAAAAGATTTGGAAATTGTAGAGCTGAATGGACAGCTGCTCTCAGTGACTTTGACAGGTTGGTTTTTTGCTAGGAAATCCAAGTGATTTAAGCTGGATTTGTGCAGCTTTCTGAATGCTGACTTTGACCTGTTTACTCCATACTAGCCATGTTTGTGTCATCCCATAGTGCAGTGTAGTGACTTCAGTTCAAGGTGGTCTTTAATTGTAGTCACCTTCTCCTCTCCTCATATTTCAAGATCCTCTGTTTTAGAATTTTGATTTTTTTTTTCATTTACAGTAGGTTTATTTTGAATAAAACTAAACAAATAAAGCAAGAAATAGTTTTAACTGTAAAAGTGAAAATTCTTCTGTGTTAAAAAGTTAAAAACTGGTAGAAGACTTTTGCCTAAAACAAACATGGCTTTATTTCATATTTTATTCAGGAATGCCAGGAAACACAGAAGGTAGAGATTGGAAAATACATTAGATAATTCAGTTCATTTCCCTGGTGAGCTTTTCTCCACAATACATTTCAGTGTTTCATTCAGTTTTAAAAGTCCCAAGACTTCCATGACCTTCACTGAGAGACTTCCTTGCAGACTAACACATCTTGCCCTTCAGGAGGTTCTTTATAAGCTTTCAAAATTTTCTAACTAAATTCCCTCGCTCCCAATTATAGTCTCTCTTTCATACTGAATATCCCTTTCTGCTCCCGGTATGCATAGTCTCTCTGTACTGACATATACTTGAACCTTTTTCTTGTCATTTCTAGGCATCCTTCTCTTTTAATTTTAACTCTCAAAACATGGATGGTGTTCTTCACGTGCCTTCCATTTCTCCCTTATTTTCCTTAGCATCCTGACCAGAACTGAATACTGGTTACAGTATTCTTGTTACACTCTATTCTTGTTACAGTAATATCTATGCCTTACAGGGATGAGCTCACATGGCTTGATTCAGTGAAGGTCCTTAACACACACACACACGCGCGCGCGCGCAATGCTGCTGTAATTTCGGCAGCCATATTTCTTTGTAAACTCCTGTGCAATTTTTTACTGTGTGTTTCTCAAGTTTTCTGCAAAAGTGCTGCTTCCTCCCATTTAGTACTATGTTTTCAGGTTTTCTTTGGCAAATGGTCCATTGTGCAGTTTCCCATGATTGTTTTATCTTGCTCTACAGCCCTACCTCTCAAGCACCCGAAGCTTGTCTCCAATGTCTGGACTTTTTGGTTCCATCTGGGCACCTCAGAGTGATGTTTATGAAAGCTGCTGCCCCGTCAGTGCCACGACTCAACATTCAACCCATGTGGAGAACCAGGCAGTTATGTGTAAGCAGGAATACTATCCGAGGTTTAACCCTTTCCGTGCCTACATGAACTTGGACATATGGACTACAGCAGCCAATCGAAATGCAAATTTCCCTCTTTCGAGGGACTCGGGTTATTGTGGAAACGTGTGAAAGGAATTTGATTTAAAAATGTGAATAAAGATGCTTGCAATTTTGATTACTAGAGTAAGCTGGTTGCTGAATAGATTACAATGTTGGTGAATATTTTGGCACTTTTATATTGAAAATAAATTTTTTTTACTGAAGTCTGAGCATTCAGTGCATTTTAAAAAGCACAGCATATTCAGGACACTTATTGTCAGGTGAAGGCTGTAAATTTAAAATTGATTTTTTTTTTCATGGATAAGGACAGTATTAGTTCTTAAAAGCATCCAAGAACCTGTACTGCAGATGTTTCTTCTGAAGTTTGCTTTCTGTGGTATAAACTAGGAGTGATTTAGCGTTTTTAGGTAGAAACTTACAACCACAAGTAATCATATCTATACCAAATAGTAGCACTGGGGACTTACCTATTGATGCAGATCAGAGAATTTCCAAATGGTGCCACTTCTAGTGCTGACAATAGTTGTTTGTGGGTGTAAACTTCTGACAGTAGAAAAAAGGCTGAATTGTGGCTTGTTTATCTGGCTTCAAAATGCAAGTTGTCGCTTTGATGATGTTATGGTTGTGCAGTGTGGGTGAGTGGGCATTTCTTCCAGGAACTTTTCTTGTGACTCCTGGCATTTTGTGTTTATATTTTTAGCCTTCATGTTGTAATAGCATTTTCAGTGCATTTAATTGCACTTGTTTAAAGTTCCAAAGCTTGAACTGAAACAAATGTTTCTTTGAGAGCAGAATTCACACCACTCTCCAGAACAGAATGCCATTGTGTTGGCTCATGTCAGGAGACTGAATCTCTGTAGTGAGAAAGGCAACTGAGGAAGCGCTGCCACCAATGCCAGGTCTAAATCTATTGTGCAAGCTGTCTCTGCTTACCCTTCCTGTAGAGCCTTTTTTTCTGGCATGGCAGAGTGTGTCTGGGTGTCAAAAGTAAGGGAAGGCATCCCTTTGATTCAGAGATGTCCTTGGCACAAGGGGACTTGTTAAGCCTGAAGAGAGAGTGAAGGCAGATCCTTGTACAGCTGCTTAAAGAAGAGCCATAGAGATGGCAGAACCAAATCTTGTGGGTACAGGCATTATGGCAAGTGGCAGCAGTCACAGGTTGCCACATGGGAAGTTCAGGTTGAACATGAGGAATAATGACTTCACTTGGAGGATGGTGCTACAGAAGAACAGGTTGCCCCAAGGGGTGGACAGATCTCTGCTTGATGTTCATGATGTGGCTGAATGAAGCCACATGTGACCTGTTGTAGTGGTGATGGCAGTCCTGCTCCTCATGGGAGGTCAGACTAGAGACCACCAGGGTCCGGTCACCATTTTGAGGATTCTGCGAGCTTGAACAAATTCCTTACTTTTTGCTATTTAATTGTTTTCCTCTTGGCCTTTGCACACAGAGTGATTGGAAGAGGAGTCTCTTTGACAACAAGAAATTGAGGCTTTTGCATTTCTTTTTATTCAAAGGCAGAACAGAAAAGGCACTGTAAAATAGCTGACAGCCTGCATGGAAGGCTACTCAGTAATCTGAGTTCCCAGACTTAAATTCTGGCCCAGCCAGTCTCACAACATTGCTGAGCTATCAGACCAGCTCCTCTGACTTGCTGGTTTCATCCAGAAATGCCATCCCAGGACTTGAAATGTTTCAGGAGAAACAGCTCATTTCCATAAAAAGTTTGTTTCAGTAAATCAGCAGTTCCTGCAAAAAAAGCTTTGTTGAAAGATACTCTGCCAGCTATGCTTTCACGTGTGTTTGGGTTGGCTCAGAAGGAGGTAGCAGCTGGTTGGGATACTCAAAAGCTGCTGCATTTACCTGCTCTAATTGCTCATGCCGAAGGTGCTCCTAAGCCTTCCTTTGTTTTCGATGTCAGAAAAATGGGATCATCACTGAATGCTTCTCCAAACTCTGTGGTGTTTTAATTGCTTGATCAGGAACTAGCACCTGGAGTCTTTGCTTTCCATGATGTGCCTTGCTGGGCAGGAATCTGTTTGACTCTGGAGTTAATCATAATTGCTTGTGATTCGAAGGAAAGTTCACATGTTCATATGAACTCTGATGCTCCTGAAATTAGTACTAAGCCACAAGAAGTAGTCATAACGACTGAAATGCTTTCTGTGCACCTCTTGCCTATGGTAGGAGACTTCAGGAGGAATATAGTGGGAGTATAAACACAATAAATACAGATTTTTTTTAAAAAAAGTGATCCTTTGGTTTGAAATGCAATGAAGTTCTTTATTCCCTGAGTTTATTGTTGCTTGTTATATAGCATGCCTGTTGGATTTTGGATGTACAAAGGCACAGGAAAGAGGAGAAGACCTGGAAAGCTGTGCTTACTTGGCTTACTCAGTTTATTCTGTTCTGTTAAATGTTTCAAGGAGATCCTTATTTTCTGTGCACTGAAGTGAAGCTTTTCCTTAAGTTCCACTGTGAGGAGGTACATTTCTTATATCTGGAACAAACTGTATCAACAACTACAAAACCCCACTGAGTTCTGATAAGCACCAAGTCCCTGTTGTAAGTAAAGCATATGTTCCAGACAAAAAAGATCACTGGAAAAGAGAGAAAAAAAACTGTGCAATAAACCAGGCAAACGCACTGGAGAGTTCAGGGAGAGCAAAACCAGATAGAAATGTTTGGAAAAGAAAATATCTGTGAAAAAGTTGGTCAGAGTTGTTAAAAGTGCCAAAAAAAAGACAAGGGAAATGAGCTGCAAAGAGCTTGAGAAATACTGCTAAGAAAGGAAACAATCATTCCCTGTAATCAAACCAGAACAGATCAAGAAGCAATTCCCCCAGGAGCTGTGTAGTATTAGGCAAAGTATTTCATATAACTTTTCATAACAATAACTAAGGAATGTAGCAAGCTCATTAAGGTTACCAGGAATAATTGCTGCCATCAGGAGACATCTGTAGCTTAATTAGCAATCCAGTTGAATGCAAGTGGATTTGGGCTCAGTTAAAAATCATTCCTCCTACAGTGAAGGGGAAGATGAAATAAATAATTCCACTACAAATGTCTTTGTACCAAAATGGTTATAGTTCTACTGCAGTGAAACTGGAGAGGTTGCTCTAAAGACCGTCTCATTGTCATGAGCAAAGTGATTTCTAATTTCTTGCCTTGTGCCAGTGTTCTTTATAGCAGCATTGGGAGCTTCACTGATCTCTCTGAAACCGATACCATTTTTTTTGAGCGACATCAGCAAAAGTTCTTGGTTAACCAGTGAAATACTTAAAATTGCAGAGGGAAGACCAAAAATACCAGTATAAACGAGGAATAGCTTGCACAGTTCACTAGTAGGGCTGATGGGGGGGATACCAGGTGCAATTTTCAGTGTTCAGTGTTGATTTCCATCACAGTGTGAACGTTACGTAGTCTCAGGACATTGACTGTTTTCCCAAGAAGAGAACTGGGAAGAAGTGTCAGCCACCCTTGCTTCTCACTCCCAGTGGATTTGTGGCTTCTTATATGTGTACTGGGATCTGGGCATACCACATTATCAGTTTCCTTGATTTTCACAGGGTGTATAGGCCAAAAGCCTGCCTTGTTGGTCTGGTATTTCCATTTTGGAGCCAGAAGATATTCCTGGCATATTTTGTGAAGGTTTATAGGTACTGCGAGAGATGGCATTTGGACAAAGCAGCATCTATGGTTGCAGCAAGCCCCTCCCAGTGTGCACTGTAGAGCTATGGGAAGGGGAGCATCCAACACAGCTTCCCTGTAGGAGAGGGCAGTGCTCTGCTGGGACCCTGTTTCTTGGTAAGTGGGGCTGGTACGATGTTGAGCTTGCTTCTGCAGGGAGAGATTTGGACTGCCTGGCTGCTACCAGTCTGGGCTGGGAGCCTGGTTTGAACTCCTTGGGAGTGACAGGCTGGCTAGACTGAGCTGTAAATTCCACCTTTGAGGTTCAAAGGATATGGGGGACCCTATGTGTCCCCAGAGGCAGGCTCAGATGGGGAACACCGTTGTTGCTTGCTATTTGTTATGAGCACAGTGGCAATTGGTGGACCTGTCCTACAGCTCATGCAGCTAGACCTGGGTTTGTAAGATTGTTTCAGCCACTGAAAGGAGCAATGACCAGCAAGCAGCTTGCACTGGCAGAAATGAGCTTGAAAGCTCTTGGGGCAGCTGAGAGATCTGATTGCCAGGGGGCAAATAAGTTCACTGAAGAGAGCTGTTAACTATCTTAATCTGAAGAGAGCGGAAGGGGAGGAGGCAAGGGAGGTTTTCCCAACCTGCAGTGGGGTTGGCAGTGCCTGCAGCTCCATCATCCAACTTCTCTCTGCCTCTGAAAAAGCTTCGGTGACACCTGGGAAGTCATGGCCTTCACAGCACCCCAAATTCCTGCAGAGCTGTCACTGCCATCCTGCCAGGTAAGCTTCTGACTGATCTTTACAGTGGTAGGTTGGGCATTGCTTTCCAGCATTTGTTTTCTTCCCTTTTCACTCTCAGGTAACACCCATTATTTATTTTTCTCAGTGAGTCACCTGTGTCTGCTTTTGCCTCACTTACAGCTATTTGTGGAAAAGGTGCACAGAGGCACCGCCCTGTCACCATGGGCGCGTTTTACTTCTACCTTTGATTGCCTTTTCCTGTTGTTTAATGTCTGATCACTTTTGTGAGGAAAATAGTTTTATGGGGAAAATCACATCCTCTTCTGCAATACCCGTGGGTGGGCTGAAGTCTCACTGTCTCTCCAGGACTGCTGTGCTGCTGCAGCCCTACTCTGTCCCAGTCACAATGCAACAATCACCCTGCCTTTCCGACAGGCAGGAGGCTGGTAGAGGTCGGTGTCCCAGCTGGAGAAGGAGGTCCCTGGTGTTGGTTGGAGCAGTTGCTCTGTCCTGCACTGGCGAAGGCTTTGCTGGGCAAGCCCCAGTGATGTTCCCCATCTCTGCAAGCTGAGGAACATGGAGGAGCGGGAGACAGTGGGTGAGCTCTGCTCTGCCCCATCATGGGCAAGTGACAGAGTAAAGCAAGGGGAGGATTTGTAATCCCAGCCCTACAAGGTGGTGTTGGAATGGAGATCCTCAGAGCTCACACCCATCTCTGCAGCTCATCACTAATGCAGGGACATAGGCACTCCCCCTGTGCTGAAAGCTGAATATTGCTGCTGCCCCCTGTCTGTAGAGCAGATTTTCCTGCAAAATCCATCTGTCTGTGCCTGCTTGACAAAAATGCTTCCTTTGTCACTGTAGGTCACACACTCTGCAGCTCACTTTTTTCATGACCTCTGCTGATTTCATTTCTTGCTGCTTTCTTCAGCAACAACAGCAGCACAACCCTTCAAACTTTTTTTACCCCTGGGATTACTCTGAAGGGCTTTTCCACTGGTTGCGTGTGGGACCTGCTCCCTGAGCTGTTTGGGGTTTTAGCAGCCTTGTTCAGAGGTGATGGAGTTTTGGTGTTTCCACATGGGCCCCATGCATTTCTCTGCAGTTTTTATTGCTTGGAGGCTGCCAGCAACCTGCACGAGCAGGGACCATGCTGGCCTGGAATGTGCGGCCTCCCCAGTGTATTAACCAGTGCCAGATGAGCTTCTCTAGCTGTTGTGGACTAGCTTCTCATCTAGCATAAACTAGTTATTTAATCACTGTCAGCTAAACTAACAGCAGCCAGGCTTGGCTTGCAACTGAGCACGAATGTACGCATCTTTTGGAAGCACAGCTTCATCTCCATGACTGACCAAAAAACCCCCATCCTCTTCAGTAAACTTAGCTCCTGTGCAGTGATTTTGAGAAGGTGACAGACCATACCCCTGACCATCCCTGCCACACTTGGAGTTATGGCTACTGTACCTGTGGGCTGGCAGACATGCCGGACCTCTTCTCCAACAACACTGGCAAAACACTCCATTTGCCATTTGGTTTTAATTTTGACTGGATGTACAATTTGTGAAGGGAAGCTAATGCTTTCACACGTCTTCGTTAGCACGGATGTGGGGGAAGCCTATGCCTGGACCTGTTCCAGCTCTCCGAGACAGTGACATGGAAGGTGGACTGCCTTCACTGGGCTGGGCGTCAGCAGGTGCTGTAGTACAGGGCTGTCTCAGAACTAGAAATAACCTTCTCATGCCATCCTGAGGGGCTGCAGTAGTGCACCTTACAAGAACCTGCTATGATTGCTGGTTCTGATTTAGGGAGAAAAATGGTTCACTTCATTCTCTCAACACAGCCTTGTTAAATGAAAGGTGATTTGCGGCGTGGTGTAGGAAATGCTGAAGAGTGCAAACCAGATGTTGAAGATGATAAGGGACCCTTGCAGAAACATCAGAAAATGCTGTACCCTTCCCACCACTCTCCTCAGGCCTGTGATATGGTGGAACTTATTGCTCTGGTATTTGCTGTGCTCATATGAGAAAGGTGGCATCTCAGTGGTGTTCCTGCAGCTGCTTACAAGCAGGCTGGCTCATTCTGCCTCTAGCTCATCTTGTGATGGCACACCAATGGTGCAGGAAGGGGTGAATGGTACATGCAAGGGAATGGAAAATTATCTCATTGCTGCCCTGTTACCAAACCAATGTGGGAAGCCCTTGCTCCTCCTCAACTCTCCCCTGTGCTTTTCAACCACACAACTCACAGTTTGTGGCATAAATGGTTTGTGGAGCTCAGTGGCAGTTTCGTATTGATCCGCTCTTTCCAACCTGCAAGTTGATCAGTCCCTCTGTGGACAAGCAAGCAGCTGTTAACCAGAGGAGATGCCAGCCCTACTTCTGTCGGTAGAAGCCTCTGTTTAATCACAGCTCCTGTTCCTCCTTTGGTTACCTATTATTTCAGTTAGGTACCTTCCACTCCCTCCTGTCTGTTAAGGACATGAGGCATGTACCATGTGTGCCTTTGGGCTCCCACTGTTAACACTGTGTTCAGTTCATGCATTTACCAAATGACTCTGAGTACCAAGTTTCAGTTTTTCCCATCTGCATGTCTTTGGCACATACTGCACTTTCCAGGGCTTCAAGAAATCAGACCATAGGTACCTTCTGCTTACTCATGACTCAGCTGTCCAATTTTCCCACACAGTCACTGGTGAGCACAGATGCGGCTGAGTGTCTTCTCCTGACACTTTGCTATCACTTTCACCACTGCTACATCACAAGCACAACTAGTCCCCCTCTCTCCTGGCTTGCAGGGTTTTCCTATGCTTTCAGTTATAGCCTTTAAGATCATGGCTAGGTGTGGCTTGGCCTGAGCCCCCTGTGGCTTACAGGGTGGGATGCTCCTGATAGCAAGCAGAAACCTGGGGTACAAAGACCTGATGGAAATGCCCATGGGTGGATGTGATGTTTTCACTCTAGGCCTTCCTGGAGACCAGCTTGTAACCAGGGAGGAACTAGGAAAGTGATCACGGAAGTATTCCATGCTATTCTTTTAAGTAACTTGAGGTATAAATAAAGCCAGCAGGAGGGACTTTGCTCTCTTCCTTTCCGGCGAGGTTCGAGAACGGCGGGTCCCTGTCTCGGTCTGGCTTATCTGGAGCTGAGGCCTGCAGTGACTGCTGTTATCTGCCACATGTGAGGGGAGAGTGCTGGGCGGTGTCTAGCCATCCTGCTTGTTCAAAGGGAAGTGGTGAGATTTTGCTAATTTACCTTCAGTTGGCTGGTTGACTTGTTTGGTCTTTATCCCTTTTTGTCCTTTTCCCTTCTCCCTCCCCCTCTTCCCTTTTTGGGGAGCTGTTTGGGATTTCTGGAGTTGTGGCGTATAGTATTCTCATTGTATATATCTGTCTCATATGTAAAATATATATATATATTTTTGCTATAGCTTTGGCTGCTTAAGTCGGTTTTTCTTCTCTTCCCTCTCTGGGAAGCAGGTCCTTGTTGTCGAGTTTTGGGGACTTGGCGGGAAGCCAGCTCGAAACTTGCACAGTGGACATCCTGTAGGGGCTGAGCTCACAGTGACACAAGCTTTTCCTGTCTATAAGTATTTCTACCTTCTGAGTGAGATTCACAGGCAAGATTATGAGTTTCTCTTGCAATAGCTGAGCTTCATGACCCAGTTTGATACCCTACAGCAATGTGCAACTTTTGGAAACCCTCAACTCACAAAATCATTGAGAGGTATCTGTGCATTTTAGAGATGGCCTGCACATTCACTGGCTGGTGGAGGATTTGTTTGTTGTTGTTTTTCTTAAGAAAGGAATCTTTTTGTTCATTGAAAGGTTTTTAATAATTTATCAGTTTAAGGACTGATAAATTATAATCAGGCAATTAGTTGAGGACCAAATAATGGCTTATGCAAATGCTTCAAAATCCTCAAGTGAAATATAAAGGATTTGTTAACTCTTTTTTATTCATTTCCTTAGTAAAATGTAAGTCTGGGAACATCGTCCAGAACACTTATATGACTGAAGCTCAGTAAGCTGCAGGTTTGGTTTTGGTTGCACAACCTCATGTGCTGTTCCCAAGACAGAGAAACCTGAAATCTAATTAAGACAGTATTATTCTTTCTGAAGAGCTGATTTGAGGGATGAGCTGAAGGCTCTACAGAGCCTTCATTCTGTCCCTTCTCCTGCTTCCTCTTGTCAAAGTAGCCCTTTGTCAGTTGACCAGCCCCATCAGTGAACCTGTTAAGAAGTTCAGCTGTCTTGACCAAAGCCTCACTGATATTTCACATAGAAAGAGTTTGTTAGAGACGTCCTCAAGAAACTGATATTGAGCTCTATAAATAGAAAACAGATGGCTCCAGTTTCAAGTGGTTAACTGCTTTTTAACTAGTACAGTAACTAATGTTCTCATATACCTAGAAAAATATTACAGTTTTATCTTTGCAAAGATCAAAAGAACAACTTTGAAGGACTTGCCAGGCGCATACAGCCATGTGTTTTAATAGATGACAGATGTAATGTATCCTTACAGTAATGGAACTGACTTGCTGATTTCAAATTTCCCCCTGTATTCCTGCAGTGAATAATGCCTAATGACTGCTCTGGTTGTGGTTTTTTTTTAATTTTATTACTACTACTGTGGACCTAGTGTTGCCTCAAACATAATGCAGATATTAAGAGAAGTCTGCAAGTCTCTAAGAGAGAGTCTGGTAAGGAAGTATTTCATGAGAGGAAAGAGTAGGAAGTCTCTGGAGCTGTCCAGGTCTCCTCAAATGTCTATGTCAGTGTCCACCACTGTTTAGATCAGTCTGCTTACTCATGAGTGTCTGTTTTAATTTCCAAAAAAATACAGGGAGAAGACAAACCATAGCATGCCTGACAGAGATTTGCACAAGCGGGCTCTGCGCTACAATGTGGTCTCTCAGACAGGTTGTATTTATGATGTCTGAGATGACTGAGCCCACGGGAACCACAATGCTGCCTAGCAGCAGGTGGAAATGTTGTGTGCCAGCTAGTGCACACTCCAAAAACTAGCCTCAGTTGTACAATTTATTCCGAAAACTGTTTTCCAGTTGTACAATTTATTCTCACAAACTGGAATAAACCTTTCAAAGTCCACACTGTTTTAGAGTTACAGTCGAGTTAAGGCTTACTCCTATGCAAGTTGCTGACTTTGCTGAGTTTGCCTGCACAACAGCTGCTTCTGCTTTCCACAAGCACTAAACACTGGTTTACAGTCTGTATCTCTTCACTGCCTTGCTGCTCTGCTCTGTAAGTCAAATCCAATGCTAATGGAGGGGAATGCTGCTGTGTGTGCCATGACTCTTGGCCCCTTTTATCTTACTGAAACTTGGCTTCCCAGGATATGGGCTTCTATTTTGTTTCCTGGTTTGTGTGTTACGTGAATGGTTGTTTTTAGGAAGTCTAACCTTTTACTTAACTTTATTGAAAAGCATATTTTTGGCAGTGGAGAGGGAAATGTAAGCACAGTTAGGAAATCTCTGGATCCAGTAATGATACCCTTCCTCTGCATTCCCCACCAAAACAGGCTAGAGCTGAGTTTCTAGGAGCCCTGTGTATGAAGCTGAATGACAATGTCACTACCAAAAATTGTGCAAAAAATCTGTGGCAGGGATATTTTCCTTGAATTTCATCTTACCCATTAGACCTTAATGTATCTCCCACAACAAAGAGAGAAGGAAAGAATGTCAGCTTTCTTTTTGTAGGTAGATGTATGGTATGGTAGACATCAGCGACATCAGCAACAGCAGTGGCATTCATAATGTGCTTTAAGAAGAATTAGACAACACAGTCCTATGCAGTCACAACCAAGACAGAGACTTGGGCAAAATTTGGGATCCTGCTGCCCCTTCAGACATGTGAGTGTTTAGCATTTAATTTTTGGGTGTTCTGTATACAACTGACACTGATATCTGGATGCCCTAGGGTTTGGATACCACAATTCCTGTTGGACCTCTATGTCTGCTTCTGAGTATGCTCAGGATGTCTCAGCACAGCTGATACCAACTATCTCTGACAGTGTCCTGTGGTTAAACTCTTGTTCATATCTTCTCTGCCCACCTTTTCTACACAGCTTAATCCATTTCCTAATCACCTGGCTCCTGCAGAAAGCTTGTCCAGAAGCAGCATCTCATTTTGGTTTCTATCTCAGCTGTAGGAGCATTTACAGAGATTTAGGAAGCCCTTGGGTTAAAAAAAAAAATCCCCTCTGCTATGAAAATGGAGCAGTCATGGTGTATCTGCCTCAAAATTCTGTATGTGTCCTGCTTATTGTAGGAAAAGGAGCAATGGCAACAGCTTGTCTTGGCGATTTCCCTCTGTCACAGCCCTCTTGGACAGAAGGTTACGGCTCTCTGGAGCCAGGCAAAGCCAGTGTCTCTGTACGGAGGAGCAGACTCATTGTGCCGCCCACCGAATGTGCAGAGCAGATTAGATGCATGTGACTGTAGGGATCCAGCTCTCAGCTGCTTTCCCACTGGTGAGGATGGGGATCTAGGTGATCTTGTTGCCTCTCATCTGCCCCATTTTCTGACTTTCTGCTCTGGAGGAGAGGAAATAGAACAAGGAGGGTGCAAACCCTGCTGCAGACAGATGACCCTGAAGCTTTGGCTATCTGATTTCCCCTTTAAAATGCACTAAGGGTTCATCTAATTGCAGAGTAAATACACCACTAAAGGCACAGCTTTATCTACAAAGTTGTTTTCTTGCACACCAGAAGTTATAGGGAAAAGCAAGTGTGGGAGGGGAAGGAAAACCTCTGACTGAACTCTGGAGTGGGAAGTGCAAGACTTTAAGGACAAAACAGGACAGAGACAGCTCTGAGGCATGGTAGTGAGCCTCTCATTTCCCCATGCCTTCAGGGCAGCTGGGCTAGGCCTTTTGCTCCACCTTCGAATTCCAAAGGATTGTGCAACCATTGGTTGCACCAGGCCAGCAACTTCCCCATCCCTGCCTTCCCTGCTGGAGGTGTCCTTCACTTCTGACAGGTTCCCAGGGAGGTTTTACTCTTCTTTAGATGGCAAGAATCTGATCTGACTAACGCTGTCCTTCGGAAGACAAAGGAAGATCTAATAGTCATTGCCCATTTCTTTATTTATTTTGGGTATTTCCTGGTTTCAGTGTTGAACAATATTTACCAAAGACGAGCAGCCAAAGTAAACCACAGGAATGAAAAATTGCAAATGAAAGAGCCAGCCGCACGGCACAGTTGATCCCTTGCCTCCGAGTGCTTCAGTCCTTTCGGATTAGGTGCTCATTTGGTGTTCTCCTGCAGGTAGGCTTATAAGGAATCACCTTGGGACAAACATGCCTCTATAGGCAGCCACCAGCAGAAAGCTGAGGCAGGTCTGGAAAGACTCTCTAACAAGAGGAGGGATTAATGTGCCTGCTTGTTAACTTTGGCAGTGTGTGTAGTCGTTGTGCCAGCAGTTAGGGAGAGCAATTGGAGAAGGATTATTTTATGACTGGTGGCGTTCCTGGGGGATGGGGGGGACCATGGGGCTGGGGGCCTTCCTACAAGGAGTAAAAAGCAGAGCAGAGCACAAAGCGATGCCTTCATGGACGGCAGGCTGTTTAGACACAAGGAGCCAAAACAGATGGAAATGTTCCCTGGCTCCTTAATCCAGTTGCAGACCTGACTCACCCAGACTGAGTTACTGGTATCAATGTTGTCCTGTTACTTGGTGAGAAGTTATGAGCTCACAGGTTTCTTGTCCAGCAAACCAGCTTGTCGGCTCCTTGCTGAGTTCCCCCCTGAAAAGGAAAGGGCTGCCCAGCCTGGATACAGGATTTCTCCACCTGCAGAAACAGAGAACAAGCCAAACTCATTCACAGGCTGTGTTTCATCATGACAAATGTGAGAAATACTTATTTTACAGAAAAGTTTAGACCTCTGAACAGTAGGGGAGGAGAGTCCGGCCAGCCTTCACTTCATCCATCCCTTCTCCCATTACTCATTGCATTTTTGTTAGTGACTCTTGAAAGACTCTATTCAGCTGGAAGGCTTTGCAAATATCAGAGAGGACACCATCAGATGGAAGCATGGAGACACCGGAGAGATGACCAAGAAAGATTCCTCTCAACAGCGGATTATGCATCTCAGTATGCTTTGCTTGGGCTTTTGGTGCTGGATGTTAGCTGGGAACAAAGAGTTCAAGGATTCAAACACAGAGAAATAAAGTACTCTGAAGGCTGATTTTAATGGAAATTTGTTGAAACTATTAATCATGGAACATACAGGAAATTAATGTCAAATGATGTCATAAAAATAGCACATGAAAGAAGTGCAAACGTAACATAATTTCTATAAATAGAAAAGAATATTTATGCTGACACTTGTGTAAGTTATAAGATGAAAACAAACCAGGTGGCCAGTCTGTTGGGTAAAAGTTCTTAAACACTGGATAATAAGACCCAAAGAAACAAAGATCTTCTTGTGTTCACAGGTGCAAACTTCATGGTGTTAAGTGTTGAAGGAATATGGCCTGAACTGATCAAAGGTAAGAGGGTGCATCTAATCTGTTGCTCTTTCTCATAGTAGAGCAGATGTAAGGTAGACAAATTCTATTACCCTATGGTTATCTCTGAACCAACTTATTCTTGTCCTGTAGTTGCAGCTATGGAGATGGAAGTTGGTTATTTTTACTGTTTTTTTACTTATATTTTCTTTGATTCCTCTTCCTTTGACAACTTTTCTGTCCAAAAGCTATGAACTGCAGAGCAAATTACTTGAAAGCATGAGTTACCATGCATCCTACACTTATTAGAGATCTACAAAAGTCTTTTTAGTATTACTACAACCCTCTGTTTGAATCTTCATGTAAGTTTCTTGCTTGGTCTCAAGTGAAGAGCAGGATTTTTTTGGTTTTTCTGTTGCCCTGCACTTGTAATTATCTATTGCACCAGGGGTTTAGTCTCTGCTGGAGTTCCTAAGTCCTGCTAAAAGGCTTACAACATCAGCAGTGTTTCTGGCCCATCACTGTTGAAGTAATGGGAGATTTCTAGAAAAGGACTGTTCCCTCTCAAGTCCGTGCCTTGCTGCCCAGCCTGTGGTCTCTTTCCTCAATCGTACACCATGACCAGCCAGAAACCGCTGGGTTGAAACAAAACCTGAAGAAAGCAAAGCAAAGCATTTCCCATCACAGCTGTTGTCTGAATCCACCCCTGTGGGTCAGCGTGGGACAGCATGCTCAGCTGTGATGGGGTTTGCCACAGCCATCTCCTGGCCATCCCGGCCATACCTGCATTGCCGCAGCACAGCCATGCTCTTCGTGGCACATCCAGGTAACTCACTTGGGATGTTAGAGAGGAATTAAACTCAGAGTTGAAAATAGTAGAAAACACCTTGGTTTTGAGGTTGATCCCTTGGTATGGTGTGTTTCTTTCTGTAGGTACTGTGCTAAAGACAAAAAGCCGTCTTGCAGCCCAGGCACAAATTACATGGCCTTTTCTGAATCTGTCATTACTAAGCTGGTACTGTTATACTCAAGAAAACCTACAGAAGAGCAAGGAATGCAATCTGAGGATAATTTAGGAGGAATGATTAAAATAGCTGAGTGTGTGCTTGTAAATCAGCTTGGAATGTCTGTTTCCAATCATGTTCAAATTCAGAAAGTTAGAGAATGGTCAGATATTGGAAATATCTTATTATTTGAAGATGGTTTAGTGGCCTACCAGGGACCACATGCGCTTTTCAAATACTTACTGACATCTTTTTATACTTAGGCTTTTCATTTTTAGTAAAAATTATGTTTTCATGGGTGTTTACAACTCTGTTATAGTCAAAGTTTGTTTAAAAAATTATACAATTGCAAAAGAAGACAATAGAAATAATCTCTGCAGGAAACTCACAAAACATGTAATTTTTCCAGTGGAAAAAATCTAAGAAATAGTGCATTAGATTTTTTTCCTTTTTAAAAAAATATGGGGCCTTGATAGGCTATAAATCCAGAAGAGTACCTACACTGAAGAAAGACCTTCTGAGATCTTGAATAACTGGGAAAAAAAAGATTTAAAATTTACTTGTTTTCTTTTTCTGAAATCCACTATCATGTCTGAAATATTTCATGACATCAGATACAGAGGGAGGCAGTAGCTGAATGCAAAGCCTAAACTACCTGTGCAAAATACATCCTGAGATTGTCTTTTCTGGAATGAATACAAAATCTTGATATTTTAATGGTACATGATAATGATCTGCTTCATTTCCTGCTCAGATTCTTGCCCAACTGTTAAACACAATTTTTTTTTATATATAACAAGCAGTTAAATATATATCTCTGCATCCCAGCAAAGTGTTTTCCACCTCTGTACAGGAAACAAACTCTCTGCAATGACTTGGTCCCATTCCCAGCAATGTTTCCCTTCCCTTAAAAAAAAAAAAAAAAAAAAAAAAAAAACCACAACACCAAAAACAGTGGAAAATGAAAGCAATTTTCCCAGCATATTAGCGCTAGATAGGCATAAACAAGAAACTTATCCATGCATTCCTCTGAATGAGGCCAGACAAGGTTTGCTGAACCTTTCCCACCCTGAAATGCACTGAAATGACACATGCATGTCCCTTTGCCCAGCCTCCTTTGAAGGAGCTTTTACTTGGAGCTGAGTGAAACTTTTTTCCTCCCGATGGGAAATTCCAGTGCCAGGATGCTAAACCCTAACTTCCTCACAACGGCCTGCCAGTGATGGCTTGCACCCGATGGGCCATGACAGGGTATTTTCTCTCCTGGTGAGCTGAAATGAAGCGGAAGCTGTCCAAACAGCGAGCGTAAGACAATCCATTCCTCTCTCTTCATGACCCCCTCCCCCTGTAGCCTGTGCCTTGTAAAGTACTTGAGGACTCCAGCCCTGGGGTACCTACAGCAGCCCCGATGGCCGGGGATGCACTGGGGGGACAGCGCTGTCTCAGCATAGGCAGGTTTGGTGCCTGCTGGCAGCCCAGAGCCATAGTGTTTTCTGCGGCTCTGCCCAGAAACCTGCAAAATCTTTGTTTGGAAATAGGAATGGCACCTCTTTTTTTTTTTTTTTTAAACTGGAAATGTGGTTTAGGTTTCCTAATACTTCTCTGGGCAGCCCATAACAGATGGGCTGTTGTATAGTCTGGGATACAGCAAAGCAAACTAATCAACACGAAAGAGTGAGATAGATGTAGCGCAAATTAAAAAAAGTCCTTTAAAATACTCTGTGAGTGGTACTTGGGAAAGCTACATAGAGGTATTTCCTGAAAATCTCTAAAAAAAATCTTAAGAACTAGCTTTGTGCATTGATAATGTTGAACCAATTAACAGCATGAAAATTGCAGAAAATATTTTAGAAGAAAATATGATTTCCAGATTATGCCTGTTTTTAGGGGATGAATCCCCAGCGGCAGCAAGCTGGGTGCCTATCTGCCCAAGTAGATTTGGGTTGCCCTCTGACATCCCAGTACTGTAACATGTATGTTTCAGGTTTCTGAGTCCCACGGCTTGATTAGGCTTTCTCTGGAGTGCCTGTGGAAATCCAGGACTGTGAATATGGGAAGTATAAGGGCTGGTGCAGCCAAGGTGGTCTGTAAGAAAAGCTGAGGTCAAGGCTACTCTGAGCAGCGTGGGTCTTGGGTACCTGCCTCCACATGTGGTTCCCATCCCTATATCTTCTCTGGGAGCTGGATCCCTTCCAAAGGGATGCAGGAAGCTATGGGTGGTGCTCAGAGGAAGTTATACTCAACCAGATATGTTTTCAGACAGACCTCTCCAACATATGCACTGAGGAAGATGGTCAGTTGTTGGCATTGGCTTTGTATCTTACCTTACACTCTGCAGCATGCCAGGGAGCCCCATAACAGACACTGGTGCCATTGATCCCAGTGTGTGTCCAGCGTTTGTGTGTGGCTGAGCTACTCATGAACATGTTTGACTGGCGTCCAGCCCCATGACAGCTGGGAGAGTGAGCTGCAATAGTTGTGAGGCCTGTTCTGTGTGAATTGTCTCAGAGTTCTCATTTTGGAGTAACAAATCTGTGCAGCGATGATAACGGGATTTTGTGTGTTTGTCATAGTGGTCTGCAGAATAGGGGGTCAATACCTGTTTTTTTTTTTTTACTTTGTAGTAATGGAAAATATGTATTTACTGTGTATTAATGTAAAATCATAATGTTCCCGTCAGAAATAAATTTTTTCACTCCACCTAATCTGCATCGTCCAGCTTTGCCTTGCATGTAGGCTGCTTTCTGTTGATGCAGTTTTCTTGAGAGTCAAGAAATCATCAGGAATACTTTGGCAGAAATGACGTATTTTCTCTTGTTGAGTCATGCTGAGACAACTATTCTAGACAAATGAAACTTTCCATATTATTAGAATAAGCTTTGATGTCTTAACCTGCAAACTTCCCTGCTAGCTGCACTTTGGTTAAGGCAGAAAATCAGTTTTTCTGACTGGATATGATAAAAAGGATATGATAAAAATAAAAGGATATGATAAAAATAAATCAACAACTGTTTCCTTGGCAGAGGCAGTCCTGTAGGTTGGCTGTTGAATGACTAACCAGTTACACAGAATTATCTTGCTCTGCTACAACTGCATTGCCTAGAAGAAAGGATTGCCCAGAAGAAAAACAAATGAAATCAGCTCCTTTGAATTTAAACTTTCAGTCTGAAGATATAACCAGGAGACTGAGCAGCTGGCAGGGTAGGCCTGATATGGAATATGACAAAGCTAAAATAGTTTATTTTTCATTATCATGTTCCTTTTTATTTTAGTTTGAAAAGGAATACCCGAAGCCCTGTAAGTCATATTAAAGCACAGGCACCACCAGTGCATGTCAAGGCTCTGCTTCCAGGACTGTGAAAGGACGCCAAGCCATTCTGCTTTCAATTACATGGATATTATACCTCCTGCTCCAAAGACTGGAGTCACAGATTTGACTTTTGGCTTTTCCTTGGCATCCATTTCTGGTGAGGATTAGGGTAAAAGAACCCCAGGTTCAGTCTGCCTGGCACTGCTGCAGCCAAGCTGACACGCTGACACATCCTGGTTACCAGGGGTAAGTATCAGGAATCAGTTTTGTGCTGCTCACAAAGATCTGGAATGCACCTCTGCTCATATCACAGACTGGTCAATGGATTAGTGCACTGCTTCCCTTTTCTACTGCTTCTGCTTTCTCTTTGAGGTGGGGTGTTGCCTGAGTTGGGGCCCTTCTGCACTGCTCACTTGTTCTTCCTCAGCAGAAAAGCAACAAGCAGCTCTGAGTGTGGATACTGGCACTGAGGAGGAAATAGAGGAAGAGAAAGGACAGGCTGCAGGATCCTCTCATGTGAGACTGGGGAGGTGATTCTTAAAGGGTACAAGATGCCCACGTACTGCAGAAGATGGAGCAGTCTGTACCTCTAGCTGGCAGAGGGGAGAGGGCTGCAGAAATCTAGCAACTGGAGTCCCGTCGTAAAGTCATGCTTCCTGAGTAAAAAAACATATGCATAAAGAGGAGGTAGTGGGGATATAACAGTGAAATAATCCTTCTAACTCTGATGGTAGACTGACTGAGGACTAGTGTTGCCACTTGGTTTGTGGTTTTTGATCAACAAGTCCATCCCTATGTGGTTTGGTCCCATATATACACACACACAGACAAATATATATATATTTGTTTCTATATTTATTTTGGTCAACACTCATTTAATATAGCCCTTCCTCACTGGTTGCTGCCCTCTCTCACAGCAGCAGTTTACTAGTGGAAAAGGGTTGTGGCAAAGCAGCAGTTTGCTGATGGAGAAGGGTTGTGACAAGAGCCTGTCCCTCTGCCAGCAGAGCCAATGCAGGGACCTGTCACTGAGCAGTGGGAAGCAGGGATGCTGAACAGTTTGTAGCTGGGGATGAGGGAAGAGCTGGCTGAGAGAAACATCTGCTGCTTTTTCTGCTGTTGGATAAATAGAAACATTTAGAGAAAGATTCAAAAATGACGACCACATCTCTATCTTAGCCCTATCTACCTGATGGCAAAGGCTTGTGTGGTGTCTCTGCTTGGAAAACGTGCAGTTACAAAAGCTCAGGCTTGTTGCAGATCTGTGCACTTCTGTTGGGAAAAAGTAATGTAGTTGAAGGCATGTGATTTTTTTTAAAAGAGGAAGGTTAATCATAGCTTAAACTTGGTGGAGGAGAGAAAGCACCCACAAGGTACAACTTTGTTCAATGCTGAACATGCAGTTATTCTGGAGAAAAAGCAGATGAAGGGTATTCTTACTTTAAAAGACAACAGCTTTCTCTTACTTCGGACTCTTTGATTTCAAAAGAAGTTTTTTTGAGTCATGCTGCAGTTCAATGTGGAAACTGATGTTCTGGGAGGCAGGTGATTTGTACCTTGCCTCTTTGTGGGGGGCAGCTTTGTGGAGGGCATTTCTGGCCACCTTGAGCATTCTCGGACCCTCCTGACTATGAATAACATGATAAATCCTGATAAATTGACCTGGAATGAGAGAGAGAGAGAGAGAGAGAGAGAGAGAGACAGAGACAGAAGTTGTGCTGCTTTTAGACTTTTTTTCCTACTAAGGGAAACAAGCAGAAGGCCTACGCAAATTTCTTGGCTTTTTAAGCAGCTTCATGAAATTAACTGCTTGGTTTGTGAGTTGTGACATGGTCACATCCATCTTCTCTTTCTGAGAGAAACCTAGCCTAGTGTACAGCCATGATGAGAGCTGGCTAAGCCTGGATGTTAGGAGAAAGTTGTTACTTCTGAAAAAACAGGCAGTTACCTCAAGTCTCCCCGAATGTGTGATGACGAAGCTGTAACAAATAGAAGAGAGTGCCCATTTCACATTCAGTGATGTACATGGCCTCATTGATGGTCTCCTTCTCCAAAGCTCTTCACAAATTGAACTAAAATTATTTAACTTTATTAAGGAGTTGCAATTTTGATGACAAAAATATATAGTCTAATTGAACCCTGAATTAACACGGTGAAAACTGAAAGTCTTCCCTGTTGAAGAACAAGAACCATTTCAGCTGAGAGGTGCTAGAGGGAAGAGGTAGCTTTGGGGAAGTTGATGACATCCCTTTACGTAACGACCATTTCCCTTCTTGGCTGTGCCTCATAGCTGCTTTGCCTCTGTTTTACAGTGTTGTTATGCTTATCAGCTATCCTCTTTTTTTTTTGAAAAGCAACGAGTTCATAACCTAATGTGCAATGCTTATGTCAGTGCAGGACTGAAGGTTGCTAGGCACACTTGGGCTCTCCATGGGCTGTTGAGCACAGAGGTGCTGCTGTGGGCCCTCTGACATATGGCAGGAATCAGTCTGTCTGTCTGTCTGCTCTCAGGCAGGTACTTCTTGGTGCAAGAGGGCAGCAGACTGTGACAATTTCTGACACAGGAAACAAAGTGGAAACGGCAGTAGGAATGTTTGGTGTTTGAATTTAATTGATTTCCCTTTCAGAGCTGGTAGGAAGAATCCCTCCCCCTTTATGTAAACAGCATGCTTGGCTATTTTACCAATTCTATGTTTCTGTTCAAACCTCCTCTCTCAAAATTGCTTTTAATGTTTGCAGAGGGATGCTTTCTTCAAATTGTATCTTGTGTTTCAGACAGAATATCATTCCCATTCTTACACATTTTCTATTTGTTGACAACATATGACTGCAGTGTCTTAGGAAATTAAATATGCTCAGTGTTTCTCTAGTACTCTCCCTGGCTAAACATTTTGACTCCAACACTTATAGCACTATAATATATGTGTCACTCTATATATTGATAATATTTTACAGAACTTACACAATAATAACTTTGTTATGCTGAGATGTTCTGTTGCCCAGCACAGTAAACAACGTCCCAGTGCCTACCAAACAACAAGTATTGAAACTAGAGATATGGAGAGCATGCAGTTCTGCCTAGGAACTATTTCTGCCCTTAGTACTGGAGGAAGTGATTATGAAAGAATGACTTGTGCAAAATGATTGAATCAGCCTTTCCAGCAATAGGAGTTGACTGACAAAAGGAGAGAGACTGACACTGAATTTCAGCTTGCAAAGCTGAATTTCATCTTGCGAAGAAGAGAAAGCAACCACAGCCTGTGCTCATTTTTGTGTCCCCAGTCAGCCGCAGCAATAGAATTGGTTGAAATGGGAGTTTGAAGGGCACACCTTCAAGGGCATGCCAGGCAATCCTGAACTCTTCAGAAGCCCTGATTTCCTTAGAGGAGCCTCCTCTAAAGAGAAGCCGTGCAAACTGGTATGCTTCACTGACTGAATAGTTAAAGGACGCTGGGAAACTGTGAACATAAAGTTTTGTTTGAGAACAGGCTGAAATATTTTGTCACTTCAGGACTGTTGCCTCATCTGACCTGCCGAACATTTCCACCTTTGCATTTACAGGGATGAGGTGACCATTCAGATGCCAGAGTGCATGATCAGCATATGAGGAGAATAAAGTACAGCACGCGGTACACAAGGTAAGTACTTAACCTCTGCTTATTCGGGGCTTCTGGATACTGTTGGTCTGTAGTCCTGGAGCTGTTTACAGTTAAAATTTGTGAGCGTCACAATGGTGACCTGTTCTTTGGTCCCTTTGGCATGAAACACAGCCTTTCTTTACTTTAAAATCAGTCTTTTTCTAATTACATCCAGTGTTTATAGGGTGACGGTGACATCCAATTCCCATCCATTAATGGTGTTGTTTTACAGAAAAGAGTGATAGACTTGTTTCATTGCATATCAGCTTGTTCTGCCTTTCCAGCAAAGAATGTAAATTGCTTGCACAGTGTACAAAAGGGTGTGGCAGTAGTCTATGCAGCTCTGCTTTTAGAAGCACTGAGGCTGGTGAGACTCTGTGCCGGGAACACCCAGATCCCTTCCAGGAGACTTTGTGGTGTTGGAAGCCATAGCCCAGTCAAAGGGCTGGAAAGGGGAACATGCTGTCTTCAGGCTTCTGCCTGCCAGGTAGCGATTCAAAATGGGCAGGTTGACGCTGTAAAGACTGTGAGCATTTGGAACCACAGAATCACAGAATCACTTTGATTTAAAAAGACCCTTAAGATCATTGAGTCCAACCATTAAGCAAACACTGCCAAGTCCACCAGTAAACCATGTTTGTAAACACCACGTCTACATGTCTTTAAAATACCTCTGGGACGATGACTCCACCACTTCCCTGTGCCAGTGCTCCACACTTTCTGTGAAGAAATATTTTCTAATATCCAATTAGATTATCCAATTGTCACTTCCCCTGGTGCAACTTGAGGTCATTTCCTCTTGTCCTATGACTTATTACCTGGAAGAAGAGGGAGACCCCCCACCTGACTACTGCCTCCTTTCAGGTAGTTGCAGAGAGTAATAAGGTCCCCTCTGAGCCTCCTGTTCTCCAGGCTAAACAGCCCCAGTTCCCTCAACTGGTCCTCAAAAAACTTACTTTTAGCAGCCTCATTGCCCTTCTCTGGAAATGCTCCAGTACCTCAATGTCTTTCTTGAAGTGAGGGGCTTAACAGGATTCAAGATGCAGCTTCACCGGTGCTGAGTATAGGGGAACAATAATTGCCTTGGTCCTGCTGGCCACACTATTTCTGATACAGGCCAGGATGCCACTGGCCTTCTTGTTCACCTGGGCACACTGCTGGCTCATGTTCAGATGGCTGTCAACCAGCATCTCTGGATCCTTTTCTGCTGGACACCTTTCCAGCCACTCTTAATTAATCTGAGGTTACTAATAAAGTTGCACAGGATTTCAATAGTTTTCTGTTACTGTTCAACACTAAAATTTGACATTACTTTCTCTCCTTTCTGTTTCCTACAGCAAAATGTCCAAACAAAAAAAAAACAAATCAGGAACTACACACAGCTGGCAAGTGTGGGCCATCTACATGCTCTTAGCTGCAAACCTCTCCGAACAGCAAGCGCTGAAGCAGGCTTGTCCTTCATGCAGTGATGCTCAGCTTTGCAACTGCTTTTCCATGGGCTTGGACTTCATTCCCCCAGGGCTCACCGCCAAAATCACAATGTTAAACCTGGCCCACAACAGGATAAAGCACATCCGATCCCAGGACCTGCAGCAGGCTGTGAACCTGAGAGCCCTGCTGCTGCAAGCCAACAAAATCAGCTCCATAGATGAAGACTCGTTTCAGTCCCTGGCAAAACTGGAGCTCTTGGACTTATCAAATAACAGCTTGGCTCACTTGTCCCCTGTGTGGTTTGGGCACCTTTTCTCACTCCAGCACCTCCACCTTCAAGGCAATTTCTACAGAGACCTGGGAGAAAGCTCTCCCTTTTCTGGTCTGAGGAACCTGAGCTCTCTCCGCCTGGGCAACCCACGGTTCTCTGTGATAAGGCAAGGGAACTTTGAGGGCATTGAGCTTCTCAACAAGTTGTGGATTGATGGTGGTAATCTCAGTCAGTATGAGCAGGGAAGTTTGAAATTGATTAAGAAGATAAATCACATGGTCATAAACCTAAGAAATAGTGATGTATTCTCAGAAATTGTTAGGGACCTTCTGCACTCTGTGACTTGGCTAGAAGTGAGAGAAATCAAATTAGCAGTTGAAATAAAAAGCTTGGTACAGAACTCTACACGTCCTTTTAGGATGCAAAAACTTACGTGTAAAGATGCTTTCTTCACAGACCAGTCTATTAGCCGATTATTGGTATTATTGAAGGAAATCACCTCTTTACGAGAGTTAGAGGCAATAGATTGTGCGCTTGACGGGAGGGGTGTATGGAACACTAAAGAAATTGCAAGCACTGGGCAAAGTTTTGTTGAAACAATATCAGTAATAAATATAATGATTCAGAGTTTTCATCTGTTTGTTGACCTAGAAGGTATGGAGTCACAAGTAAACAAACTGAAAAGACTCACTGTTGCAAGCTCTAAAGTTTTCATGGTACCATGCAAGCTTGCAAGAAATTTTTCATCACTTACGTATCTAGACTTCAATGATAATTTGCTTGTAAATAATCGTTTAGATGAGACAATCTGTAAAGATGCCTGGCCTTCACTGCAAACTCTAAATCTAAGTCAAAACTCTCTAAAATCTCTGAAATGGACTGCAAAATATGTATCTCGTCTACCCAAACTGAATAATCTTGACATTAGCCAAAATAATTTTGGTGAGATTCCAGATGCATGCGAATGGCCAAAAACCCTGAAATATTTAAACCTCTCCAGCACTCAAATTCCTGAAGTAACGACCTGCATTCCCCCAACGCTGGAAGTTTTGGATGTTAGTGCTAACAATCTGAAGGAGTTTGGACTGCAGCTCCCATTTCTGAAAGAGCTGTACCTCACAAAAAACCAGCTGAAGACCCTGCCTGGTGCTGCACCCATTCCAAACTTAGTGGTCATGTCAGTCAGGAGAAACAAGCTCAACAGTTTCTCCAAGGAAGAGTTTGAGTCCTTCAAGAGAATGGAGCTGCTGGATGCCAGCGACAACAACTTCATCTGCTCCTGTGAATTCCTCTCCTTCATCCACCACCAGGCTGGGATATCCCAGGTGCTGGTGGGGTGGCCAGACAAGTACGTCTGCGACTCTCCGCTGGCGGTGAGAGGGGCCCAGGTTGGAGCTGTACACCTGTCCCTGATGGAGTGCCACAGGTCCCTCATGGTGTCATTGATCTGCATCCTGGTGTTCCTGGTCATCCTCATCCTTGTAGCTGTTGGCTACAAGTACCACGCGGTCTGGTACCTGAGGATGACCTGGGCGTGGCTCCAAGCCAAGCGGAAGCCCAAGCGAGCCCCGCCAAAGGACATCTGCTATGACGCTTTTGTCTCCTACAGTGAGAACGACTCCGACTGGGTGGAAAACATAATGGTGCGGGAGCTGGAGCAGGCCTGCCCTCCCTTTCGCCTCTGCCTCCATAAGCGGGACTTTGTGCCTGGGAAGTGGATAGTGGACAACATCATTGACTCCATTGAGAAGAGCCACAAAACGCTCTTTGTGCTGTCCGAGCACTTTGTGCAGAGCGAGTGGTGCAAATACGAGCTGGACTTCTCACATTTCCGCCTCTTTGATGAGAACAACGATGCGGTGATTCTTGTCCTCCTGGAGCCCATCCAGAGCAAAACCATTCCCAAGAGGTTCTGCAAGCTGCGGAAGATCATGAACACAAAGACCTACCTGGAGTGGCCTCTTGAAGAAGAGCAGCAGCAGATGTTTTGGGCAAACCTGAAAAGAGCCTTGAAGTCGTAGAAGAACTCAGCAGCTCCCATTTCAACGTATGTCTGCAAAAGGCTCTATGTCAGTGTTTCTTCTTGCTAAGAATTTTTTTTTCTTATTTTTCTCTCAAAATACAGCTGGCTTTGTTGTGTGCAGAAATAATTGTCATGTTACTCACTGAAAAAGGACCACTTTTTGCTTTCCAGTAATCTGATTCTCTGGTCTTTCAAAATCTCTGCCAATAACTATAACATTTGGAAGCTATATTGGACTATATATACTTTTCTGAATACATTTAGCTGAGTGTAGGGTATTTCTGTACTTTTTTCTGCTCTTACCACTATTCCCAACTCGTCTCTAACAATGCCACTGCAATTTACAATTTAAATTAAACGCCAAGGACTTCAATCAATACTCTCCTGTGTCCATCCCTTCCTGTGAATGCTTGTTTGTCCCTTTGCAGTCACCACCATTTTCCCTTCTACCTACCCCCAGAGATAGCTGAAGCCTTCTATTTGTGGAATATGAGCCTGTGTTTCTAATGTGTGGGCTAGATGGTGTTGCAGACTGTCTCGTTTCTTGGTTTTGCTCTTCTACTTCGCAGAGCACATTTATGTAATCACTAGGCCATGAACCCCTTACTGCTCTACTTAACTTCCTTTCTAGAGGTTGAAGAAAATCACACTGACAAGAGGTAGTTCCTCTCTCTACTTCAGTATGAGACATCTCCTAGATCTACTGTATTTCTCTTCACCAATTACAGAGGGAGTCCAGACAAGCAGGTAGATACAAATGTTTATATTAAGATAGCTGGTCACACTCTGAGTGCCTGGATTTCTTGTGTTTTAGACGTTCTTATGGGAACCTGAAATTGTCTCTGAGGGGATTAAGTTAGGTGTGGTTTCTCTACCTTGGCACTTCCATGTTCCCCTTTGCTTGTATTGCTGGAGTTTAAGTACAGGAGAGTCTAGATGAATTTTGGTTAAACTTTGGATATGCAATTATTTTGTGGTGATAAACCAAAGCATTGGCAGACGGGCTGAGTGAGTATTTGAAAAATAGCAAAATTTGCTTATACAGACATGTCTGTTAGTATACTTGTTCATATGCATATATATGTGTATGTGCTTATACATGTGTATATATTCACACTCCTGTGTGTATCTGTACATATATCTACACATGAGGTGGTAGTTTCTGTGGGTGTAGACTGCAAGCACCACTTTCAGTTCTACTTTCCTGTTATAATATTGTCTCTAGGGGCAGCCTAAAATCTGCTACAAAGGGGTTTTTTGCTCACTGTCTTGAAGAAAAATAGCTCAGTAGCTAATCAAGGCTGTACTCCGGGTAGGTGGTGAGTGAATCATCTGAGAGCAAACAATGAGTATTGATTAAACATATTAGGATACTGTGTACCTAGAGGTAAGAAGGGAAATAAGTCTTGCCGGTCATTACAAAGAGAGTCAGAGAGATGTAGGAGAAGCCTTAGTTTTCATATGGTACACTCGTACTATAGACCCAGGCTTTTTTGGGTTGGCACATTTTAAAAGGAGTGATAGTGTTCCTGCTTTTATGCCAATCAGATCACCTAGGTGGGAATTCCCCTGCTCACATTATCAAGGTTTAAAGGTGAAGTGGAAATGAAACAGCAGCATAATAGGAAGCTGGGTAAAGAATGATCAACAAGAGAGAGATGAAACACAACATGGGTTAACTGGCATGCAGGCACCAGAGCTGGAGCTGGCATCTCTGGGGATCTTTTCAGCAGAGAGGTGAGTTTTCAGGTAGGTGAAAGCTGGAGATGCAGGGAAAGACAGTGGAGCTGCAATGCCAGAGCAAGAAGCAAGGAGAGAGCACTGGGAAGAGGCTATCTCTGCATGGGGGTTTGACGGTGCTCAGAGCTGCTGAGAACGAGTGTGGGGTCGGGAGGGATTTCTGTCGCCAGCAGAAGTGGAACAGGGAGGTGCAGTCACAGGCAGCTGGCAGCTATGCATGGCAGGCAGGCAACAAAGAAGACTTGCCAGGAGAGCTGGGACATGCTGATGGGAGCAGTGTCCTTTGGGAAAGGGGAGAGAGGAGAGCAGCAAATGAAAAAGACAAATTGGGTCAGACTGTGTCATTTCTGCTCAATTTCCTTGTGGGAGGGTGCCTTGTTTGTACTTTGTCCTGTTTGTATGTTGTCCCACTTGTGTATTGATACCAGCTGCCCAAGGAAGGCTGGGTGTGAAGGTGGGCTGCCTTGGTTTCAGGAATTCAACCAGGAAAGAGCTCATTGAACAATGGCCTCAGGACTTCAACTACCTCCTCACCTAACTCGGACCTGTTGCACATTCTCTGTGTAGGAGACAAGAAGAGGCATTTCCGTGTATGCACACATGTAACCCACACACAACCACGTGGAGAGCAGCAACTTCCCCCAGTCTGCTTGTAGTTTGACTCCTTCACCAACTGGTGACTATCCCACTGCAGAGTCCATAGCACTGCTCAAATTTACCACATTTACCTGGATAGTGCTCCCCAAGCTAGAATCAATTTGTGCATTATTTGCACTTACATTAACCTTTTGCATTTGATAGCATTTATAGAACCTCATTCTGTTGTCAGTCATGGTTTTGTTTAAGAATATGCACGTATTTCCTCAAATATGTCTACTGACATGGCCCAGCAAAGACAGTCCTGAGCATGTCTAATGGCTTGGACCCTTTCTCCATAACCCAGAAATGTTTTGAATGTCTGGTTCATCACAGCATCTTATGGTATAATGGCATCTGTGCAAGTTTCTGTATTTTTAGTTGCATTTTAATTTCTCTGTGGCTTTTTAGTTACCAGCACAAGGGGAAAAAGTGATTCCTTGTTAGGGCAATGATATGTCTGAGTGGGTGTGGAAATGCCTGAATTGATCCTGTAAGTCAGGGTCTTAAGCAGAATCATTAGAGATGAATGGGAAGGGAAAGAGACTGACTGAAAACTGAATGAGGGTGGGAATGGGATTTCTCTGAGTGTCTGCTCAGATAACAGATGAGCAAAAAACTGGAAAAGAAGCTCACAGAAGCGACAATAAAGAAAAGCATCCTGAACTTTCAGGCTGGTGAGGTGAAGAGCCATTAGGCTCAGCTGGTATTTCCTGTGCAGTACCTTCCCAGTTTCCTTCTGTGCTGCAATTTACCACCTATAAATAACCTATTTATAGATAGCTTTTGATTGATCAGGTCAGCTGTTTGTTTCTTTTTCTAACAGTAAGCATTTTGATGGCAACAATAAATATACCACTTGAATTTGTTACTGATGAAACTCATGTTACCTATAGCTTTGCTCCTGTAGCCTACAGCACTGTGTTATCCAGTTAGGCTTGTGAGACCGAAAAAAGCCCTCTAAAAGAGCCTCAGATGGACAGCAGATGAGTAACTACAGATTACTATTCTCTATGTGGGATTCACAAGGAAAATTATCTAGGTATCTAAACTATGGTACTCCATTTTAAGTCAATGGGGCCAATTCTCTTAGACTCATCACATTTTAATCTGGGTGTCTAAGACGTGATAAGAATTGCCCCTAAAAGATGTTATTTCTCTCCGTTGACTTTGGATGACATGGTGGATGACTAGCTCAGCTGTGGGCATCTAAAGACAGAAGACAACTGTGTCCTTCAAGATTCAAAGCTCTATATCAGAGAGAGACAGAGATAAAAGGCAAATAACAGAAGAGCTCAAAATATTTATAGTCCTCCAGGTGAGAAGAGATGGAATGATTGAAAAAATTATCCACAACTTTTCCTCCCCTCTCCATATGCTCAAACCATCTCAGTCAACTCTGCTACTTTTGAATAATCTTAAGCAACTATGGCTAAAAATAATGCAACTGGAAGGGCAGGACTTATCTGTATGAACTTGTATGTGTGGGTCAGCTACTGTAAAACAAATCAGAATATTAAATCAAAGTACAGGAGATCTTCTGCACAGAGTCTCAGTGGGATGACAAATGGAGAAAGTAGTTCTCAGTGAGCCAGTCTAACCTGATTAACCCAATATGTAGCTCATGATTTTGTGAACCTGTTCATTGGCCTCTTTGGGGTTGGTTCATTCTTTTCAACCTTGGTAAGATACCTACTGAGGTAGGGGGGGTTGTGACACACAGGGGAAAGTTATATTTTAAAAATGTTCTTTGATCCTTGTCAAAAAAGGTTATAATTCAATATGTAATAAGGGTTTTAAAGGGAAAAGAGCTCTCTCAGGCTTCAAAAATTGTTTTTCCAACTCCTCAGAAGGATAGAAGAGCTAAAGTCACCTTGTTGGGAGTAAGGACAGGGTGGATATTGCAGCAAGTTCTGTAACAAAAAAAAGCCATGCCAAATCAGTACTATAAAAGGCACAACTGTGAGAGGAAAGAGAAGTGACACAGGATCCACATCTGTGTACCTTTTCTTGAATCATTTCAGTCCAGAAGATCAGGAATAGTCTGTGGGGCTGGAAAAAGCTATCTAGTTCAGACAGCTGATCTGATCTGATCTGAAGGAGGCTCCAAAGGCCCCAGCTCTTCCTTGTGGCTTGGCCTGATCTTCTCTCTGCCACAGATGTCCAAAAGAGGAAAAGGCATTGGCAGAGAAGAAGGATGTGGCAGTAAAAGGAAGAGCTAAGAGTCAGTAGGCAACAATGGTCAGTTTTACAAGCTCAGGTTTTATTAGCAAGTACTGGACTGATGGCAACATGATAAAGATGGCCTATGCAGTTATCCAGGCGAGTATTTTTTCCCTGCTCCTAGCACATCCGCAGGTAGAGAAAGGCAGATAAAATGAGGAATGGACTGAAACAAAGGCATTCCTCTTCTCCTCGTTGTCAGAATTGACATTAGACATGATATCAAATGTGAATGATGCTATGTACTGTAAGATGCTGACTCTTCTTGATGTAACCAGGATTTGAAATACACACAGGAGACTCCCTGTAGTAAAAATGAATACACAAAATAATATTCACAGACTCAGAAAAAACAGACCTGAGGTGGGACAGAGCAGAGAGGTATGAAGACTCCGTACTAAAGAGGAAGAGGATGAGAGTAGTTGTGCTGATACAGATCTTTAGCTGAATCTGCAAAAAATTTGTGGAGCTGTTAATTTACTTGATAGTCTTCATGCCAAATTTAGAAATCACAGGGGGAAAACAAAGGACAAAATCAATATACATAGCTTTTAACTAATAATTTTGAAATATTTGTGAATAGTATGTCTTTTTTAATGGATCCATTTCATCTCTGAGTTGTGTTAAAAACAAATATATTTACAGTGTTTTGACAGAACAGTGAAAGTTATATTTTTAGATATAACCAAAATGTACCTTGTTCAAATCCATCTTATATTTGCTCTGACTATATTTTTTATTTTAGGTGAAATAATGACTAAACACAGCTGGCAAGTGTGGGCCATCTACATGCTCTTAGCTGCAAACCTCTCCGAACAGCAAGCGCTGAAGCAGGCTTGTCCTTCATGCAGTGATGCTCAGCTTTGCAACTGCTCTTCCATGGGCTTGGACTTCATTCCCCCAGGGCTCACCGCCAAAATCACAATGTTAAACCTGGCCCACAACAGGATAAAGCACATCCGATCCCAGGACCTGCAGCAGGCTGTGAACCTGAGAGCCCTGCTGCTGCAAGCCAACAAAATCAGCTCCATAGATGAAGACTCGTTTCAGTCCCTGGCAAAACTGGAGCTCTTGGACTTATCAAATAACAGCTTGGCTCACTTGTCCCCTGTGTGGTTTGGGCACCTTTTCTCACTCCAGCACCTCCACCTTCAAGGCAATTTCTACAGAGACCTGGGAGAAAGCTCTCCCTTTTCTGGTCTGAGGAACCTGAGCTCTCTCCGCCTGGGCAACCCACGGTTCTCTGTGATAAGGCAAGGGAACTTTGAGGGCATTGAGCTTCTCAACAAGTTGTGGATTGATGGTGGTAATCTCAGTCAGTATGAGCAGGGAAGTTTGAAATTGATTAAGAAGATAAATCACATGGTCATAAACCTAAGAAATATTAATATATTCTCAGAAATTGTTAGGGACCTTCTGCATTCTGTGACTTGGCTAGAAGTGAGAAGAATAGCATTCAGTACCTCTGCTGAAATGCAACTATTGAGAGTCATGACTTCTTCTTTTGCAAAGAAAATTTCTTTTAAACAGACCTTATTAACAGATGCTACTGTGCCTGAGATAGTCAGCATTTTAGAAGACATGCCTAAATTAGTGGAGGTGGAGCTAATAGACTGCAGACTCTTGGGAACTGGACAATGGGAAATGCAGATTCAAGCAAACCAATCACAGACCATTAGAGTTCTCACAATACAGAAATTATCTATAGAAGAATTTTACTTGTTTACAGATCTTCGGACTGTGCAAGATCTACTGTTTCTTTTTACCAGAGTCACAGTTCGAAACACCAAAGTATTTTTGGTCCCATGCAGAATTTCCCAACATCTTCGGTCATTAGAGTACCTTGACCTTAGTGCTAATTTGCTTGGAGACCAGAGTTTAGAGCATTCAGCCTGTCAGGGTGGTTGGCCATTACTACAAACTCTAAATTTAAGTCAGAATTCACTGGGTGACTTAGAAATGACAGGTAGAAGTTTGTCTCATCTAAGAAACCTAATTGTTTTAGACATTAGCCAAAATAATTTTGGTGAGATTCCAGATGCATGCGAATGGCCAAAAAACCTGAAATATTTAAACCTCTCCAGCACACAAATTCCTGAAGTAACGACCTGCATTCCCCCAACGCTGGAAGTTTTGGATGTTAGTGCTAACAACCTGAAGGAGTTTGGACTGCAGCTCCCATTTCTGAAAGAGCTGTACCTCACAAAAAACCAGCTGAAGACCCTGCCTGGTGCTGCACCCATTCCAAACTTAGTGGTCATGTCAGTCAGGAGAAACAAGCTCAACAGTTTCTCCAAGGAAGAGTTTGAGTCCTTCAAGAGAATGGAGCTGCTGGATGCCAGCGACAACAACTTCATCTGCTCCTGTGAATTCCTCTCCTTCATCCACCACCAGGCTGGGATATCCCAGGTGCTGGTGGGGTGGCCAGACAAGTACGTCTGCGACTCTCCGCTGGCGGTGAGAGGGGCCCAGGTTGGAGCTGTACACCTGTCCCTGATGGAGTGCCACAGGTCCCTCATGGTGTCATTGATCTGCATCCTGGTGTTCCTGGTCATCCTCATCCTTGTAGCTGTTGGCTACAAGTACCACGCGGTCTGGTACCTGAGGATGACCTGGGCGTGGCTCCAAGCCAAGCGGAAGCCCAAGCGAGCCCCGCCAAAGGACATCTGCTATGACGCTTTTGTCTCCTACAGTGAGAACGACTCCGACTGGGTGGAAAACATAATGGTGCGGGAGCTGGAGCAGGCCTGCCCTCCCTTTCGCCTCTGCCTCCATAAGCGGGACTTTGTGCCTGGGAAGTGGATAGTGGACAACATCATTGACTCCATTGAGAAGAGCCACAAAACGCTCTTTGTGCTGTCCGAGCACTTTGTGCAGAGCGAGTGGTGCAAATACGAGCTGGACTTCTCACATTTCCGCCTCTTTGATGAGAACAACGATGCGGTGATTCTTGTCCTCCTGGAGCCCATCCAGAGCAAAACCATTCCCAAGAGGTTCTGCAAGCTGCGGAAGATCATGAACACAAAGACCTACCTGGAGTGGCCTCTTGAAGAAGAGCAGCAGCAGATGTTTTGGTTTAATTTGAAAATAGCTCTAAAATCCTAGACAGATTGAATATATTGTAAATATACTCTGGAATTTCTTCCCTTGCCCTTTTGTCCCGTCAATTATCTGCATCTCAAGAACAGAGAGCTGAGCTACTGCAAATTCTAACACTTGCTGTGAGATTATTTTGTTTTTGTAGCCATGGTTCTGAATTGTTTTACTGGTTTGGGCTGGAATAGAGTTAATTTTCTTCATAGTTCCTTCTTTGGTGCTGTGGTTTGTATTTGTCACCAAAACAGCCTTCGTAGCACAGGGGCATTTTAGTTATTGCTCAACAGTGCTTGCGCAGAATCAAAGTCTTTTCTGTTTCTCACTCCGTCTTGCCAGCAAGTAGGATGGGGGTGCATCATAATTTGGGAGGGGATGCAGCTGGGACAGCTGATCCCAGGTGACCAAAGGGATGTCCCATACTATAATGTCTTACCCTGTGACTTCAGGCTCAGCAATAGAAGTTGTGGGAAAGAAAGAGTAAGGGAGGATATGGGGAGTAATTGTGTTTGCCTTCCCAAGTAACTGTTCTGTGGGATGTAGTCCAGCTTTCATGGCAATGGCTAAACGTTTCCCTGCTGATTGGAAGTAATGAATTAATTCCTTCTTCTACTTTGCTTGTGAGAACAGCTTTTGCTTTACCTACTGAACTGTGTTCATCTCAATCCATGAGTTTTCTCACTTTCACCCTTCAGAGTTTCTTCCCTGTTCCACTGTGGGGAGAATGAATGAGTTGGCTGTGTGGTGCTGAGCTGCCTTCTGAGGTTAAACCACAATAGTTGTCTACATATGTTAATCAGCAGTATTAGCAAAAGCTGTTTCATTTAAATATTTAGTGATGAATAGTTGTTTAGATATACAGCTATGTAGTTTATATGTCTTTATCTTTGCAAAAGTTTTAGGAGAGAACCTGCCTAGCCAAGGGTTTTTCTGCATTCTGCGTATAAACCACTTCTAATCAAATGGTATAACATTCAGTTTGTGCTTCAAAGATTTTTTTTCTAGCTCTCCTAGTCAGTGGATCTAAGGACTGATTCTCAGTATTTCATAATCACTGTAAGTTAAATGACCAGATCTCCTGAGGATTGTGGCTGCAAGGCTGAATGTTAAAATGCACTTTATCACTGCAGTTCTTGTAGCGTATATGTTCAATGGCAGACAGCTTCCTTGGTGAAAGACATCTATGGAGGATGATTTCTATCTAGTTTCATTGTATCATATGTGACAATAGATGCTTCAGAGTAGGGTTCAAATCCTCTTCTGACTTGCACAAACGGAGTTAAGGCTATTTTCAGCTAGAATGTGGGAAACATTAATATAGATATGAAGTCTTTGAATCCAACACCACATTCCTCTCTTTGTTCAGTAACCTTAACACAGGCAGAAAAAGTGTGTTTCCTACCTTTCTGCTCTCTCTGTAAATGTAGTCTGCAAAACTAGAGGCGTAGAGAACATCCCACCCAGGACATTGTGTTTGCTGTCAGCTGGGGCCACATTTTCTTGAGAAGATTACTGGGACAAGGGCCATAATTTCTGAAAAAGCGGAATAAACAGGAGACTGTGGCACCAAACTCAACCTTCAGAGATGATTTAAAAAGAAAGGGGTGTCTTTGGTGATAGTTGCCTTGCAGCCACAGGAAATTTCAGATGAACCCTAATAACTTGAACCTCGCAGGACAGAGGGACAATTACCTTCTATGTCAATTCAGGCTTAGTCACAGTGTAGGACATTTCCAGACATGTACAGAAGCAAGTCTTAAAAGTCTTCAAATGGAAACACCTAAAACACTTGGCTGTATCTGTGATGAGATCACATCCAAGTTAGTGTTTTTATTGCTGTGTTTTGATCTTGAGCATCTAATGTGGTACAAAAACTCTGTTCAAACACCTCAATATTTGTAATTGAGTTGGGTGCATTGGAAGTTTCCTCTCACAGGTGGTGAGAGCAATAACACCTGTCGTGTTATTGCTTTTAGACAGTTCTCTGCACAGCCAAAGTGTCAGTGAGAGAAGTACCCCTGTTTTTTGCTAGTGGTTGGGAAGGCTGAGGACACACATGCTTCTACTACACCTGCAGTTAGGCAACTCCAACAGTGAAACAAAAATTAATGGCTTATTTACTTGCATTTTTGCATTTATGAATACAGGCATAACACATAATAAGAATTATTAACTTTGTTATTTCATCTAAGCTAACAAAGCCACCTTCTTTCTATGTACTCAAGATTTGTTCTTTCTTTCATTTACCTTGGGTTTTTTAACTGCATCATTTCCTGCATTTTTTTAGCATCATCTGCAGATGGCTTCACACAATCTCTGCTTTTTTCTCATATGTATGTTAAAGTGTAAGTTAAGCTAGTGTGGATCTCTGATTTCTAATAACAATGTAAAGATTCTTAAAATACTGACCATATTTAATTTGAGTTCAAAAGCTACTTCTGCTAGTATCTCATTCATTCTAAGAAATAACTCTATTTTTTTCCTAGCACAAGCTTATATTTAAAAGCATAAACTTCTTTTAATTCTTGCTTTGAGAAAATAAAATATGTTTTCATAGCATGCTGTACAGCCTTACTGTAATGCAAAAAGAGGCACTGTCCTGGAAAAGGGTTTCTAGCACACCAGAGTTCCACTAATTGCTATTTTCTGTAGTCTTTTAAAATTAAGTATAGAATATGCATATTATGGTAGACAGATAAATATCCAACACTTTAAATTCTCACTAATTATCTGAGTCCTATTTTAGAACCAGTGAGTAACTAATGCTTTGGATGATGTCTATAACAGTCAATTGCAAACTACCAAATAGCAGAGCCAGTCCAGAAGTTTTCCACACAATACTTATGTGTTCCCATATAATCTGTCGACAATGAAACTGGAAAGAAAACCCAAAAACAGGTAAATTCTGTTATTTTTCTCAGTCAGAATCAAACAAAAAATATTGGGTTAAATTTTTGAAACATCCTTTTTTTTTTTCCAGCTCTCATATTTTCCTCCCTTTTTTGTAAATGTAAGGTTAAAACTAAATATCCTCCTCACATATGACTAAAATAGGCTCCAAAAAAGTAAGCCAAACTTTGCTTCCACTCAAGCAAGTTTCTACATACACAGCAGCAGATCTTCAACTATTATATTATTTGCTAAAGGAAAAATGCCGCTTACTAACTACAAAGAGGAGGGAAAAAAGCACTGGTTCTGAAAATCGATTATATCAATGTTGTTACTTTGTTAAAGAGAAAAATCCACTGCATGGTCTTCATAAAACTGAAATTTATGTTTTTTAAAGTGTTCCTCTCATTATAAAAATTATTTCTGGATGTCTTAAAATCAAGAAGGAAAATATATATGCACTTTTTTTTCCTAGCTTGCTTGGGGTCCTAGATAAGATAAAGGCAAACAGAGCTTTATATTCCCTAAATATAATTGTTCCTTAACAATAATTGGTTGTCCATTCATTTAATGTGGCCATCTCATCCCTCCACTGCAGATCAAAACAAGAATTACTAAGTAATCAGGCTATGGTTTAGAAAATCCAAATCAAAAGCACACTTGTTACAGAGAGGGTATGGGTTACTTAACATCCTCTTCAAATCAGTTTTCTCAGGGTAGCATGGGCAACTTTGGTTCTTGCCAACAATGCACCAACTATGGACGCAGGATTCATGAAACCTGGTATCAGGTGTATTGTTAAGGAATCTTTCAAACACAAAAAAGGCCCAATGCTTACATCTGCAAACCCAGTAAACCATCAACAGACAATTTAATGGCTAAGTATAGATACTGCCTTGTTTTATAACCAAGCAGTTTCAAATTTCTTAAAATACTTAGACTATTCGGAATTATTTTAAGGCTGAATCTAATATCCTGATCATCCAGACTGGTCTTCATATTTTCCATCTCGAAAAAGCCAGGATACTTTTATGAACTGCAGAAGTGGGTGATTAGTAACATTGTTCCAGCAGTTATGCGATAGTTTCATTTTAGCTTCTGGAATGCAAAATGCTGAGTTTTTTGTTATCCCTGAGTATGAGTCAGTGGGTTTTCTGTCAGGCTGTAGGGTACATGCCATTGCTTGAGAGGGATTTCACATCTGCCTTAAAACTACCCAGCAAACACAGCCCCAGGCACAGCTGGAGGAAATCCTCTGCACTATGCAGGAGGGGAGCCTGAATCAGCAGACCTGACTGATGGGTCAGCATGCCTGGTCTAACATCCTGACAGGCACACCCACAAAGACTGTGCACCAAGTACCTGAAAGGTGGATTTAGGCCCAAAACTGTAAGATTACAGCCACTCCTGCATCAGCTTGTCTGCCAAAAGTCTGCATGGCGTCAATTTGTGTCACAGAACTGAAAAATAGTTTGTGTTCCTATTTTTACCTTTGTGCTGTGCTGTTTCTGAACATGGTTTTGGTTCCCTTTTTTCTCGGTACTTATCGTCGTTATTATTTTTTAATGCAGCATAAAAGAGGAGAAAACAAGTTTTCCAATTATATGGAAAGGATATCCATGATTACAGGACAGCTGTTAGGTATTTTCAGTGATTCCTTCTTTGTTTATATCCACAAAGACTTTCTGCCAACAGACTGCACAGATGTCATTGGGCAAATTTTTGTTGTTATGCCACTGATGTAAAACTGTCAAGATCAAATTTACAGGAAAAAAAAGGAGCCCAAACCCAGCAAAATATTTGCTTAGAGTCAAGGGTGCATAAACACATTTTAACTGCCATCAAAGATAAGGACAGCATGAAAATGGCTACAGCTGTCTTGGTTTACTAATGCCAGAATGCACAGCTACCAAGGAATAATTAGAATCTTATTGCTGATGCAAGAACTTTAGCAATTGTCTGCTTGATATTAAGTAACTAGACATAAGATGATTATGTCAGCATAATTCTCTTATTTGAAAGGGGAACATAGGAGGACATAAAAAGCAACAGACAAGAAGAGTCTTTCAGAGACTTTGGGGAAGGAAGAAACTTGCCTTCTTATAGCAATTAGGAAAATTATGCCATCTCTTGCACATAGGGATCTGCCTGTTGGAAACACCAGATCAGGCCTGGTATATGTCAGTAGCTCCTACATTAAGAGTGTTCTCCCAATAATAAGATTGATGAGGGAATTCAATAGTTTGCCTGTGGCACAAGAGTGGTTCTTAAGGAAAAGAGAGGTTTTTTACTGCAAGAGTATCCAGTACTCTTACTCTGGGTTCTCATCAACCCAGGGACACGAGATTCAAGAGCTCACTTTCAGTCCTTGCAAGTGGTATCTGGGGCAATGTACCCTGGCACTTAGAGCAATGGTGGAAGCCGTGTAGTCAGAATAAATCTCTGCAAAGTCTCTTCCCATCGGTCCCATAGTACAACACATAAAAAAGCAGTGTTGCAGCAAAATCCACAGAGTCATCAGACTCTTTTCTGTCATAAAACCATAAAAGATTACTTGTGTGAATATGTTCTTCACCAATACTTTTGCCTGGGTAGAATGTGAATTTTCTTTATGTTTGTCCAGGATTTCTGTCTGACTAGCAGCCCACTCAGAGCTACTGTACTGGACTCAGTTTGGTGTACCATCTGACCAGAAATTCCAGGGATTCCTCAAAAGCACGTAGATCAACCACATAATGCATCTTCTGTAAGTCCAACACTTCTTGGAGGTATTGCAGATATTGCAGATATATAAATCAGCTGTTCCTTTAAGTGTGAGATTTATTACCCATACATTGTATAGTCAATTAATCCAAAAGCACATAGCTCTGATGAAAAATTCTTGGCAGAAACTTAACATTCTCATGTTACTAATACTGTTCAGTTTTATTCTGTTGAAGTATTTTATTTAACCAGCTAAATTCCCCCACAAATGTATTTTGAAGATATAACTACAAAATTTGTTAGCTCTAATTTAGAGGTTCTCACTTTGTGTCCTCTAGCAGTAGAAATGACAAGGTTTTTTTAGTGTTGAAAAGCTCCAGTTTAATGAGTATTTGGTAGCCAGGTTTCAGTCTCCCAAGACCTGTTACACATAACACACACAGTCTCAGAGAGTTGACAAGAGATGCTAACATTTTTGCAGACTCTTATTGGTTTAGGGGGCTTGGGGATAGGGGATTAAATACCACTTGCTGCATTTTAGCAAAAATTTTATTCTGAGGAATTTTATTCAGGAGGACATGGGGCCCTTTCAGCTAAAGAAACTTAACATTTCTTTGACTGGCATGTTACACCTTTTGAGATTTGGCTGATTCTTTTGCTTCTGCAAAACAATGCAATAAATCTAATTGTTCTGTATAATAAGACTAAACAAAGTTCCTTTCTGTAAGAAAATGTGTCAGCTTGGCCTACCTATAGCAAAACTGAGTAGCTGTGGCTCCAAAAGCAGTTCATAACCTGCTTTCAACACTGCTGGTTGTCAACCATATTCATACTTTAAGTATGAGGACACTTGCTGCTGCAAAAGGAGATGAAACTAAACCTGCAGTTTGAAGGAAACAAGAGCTCACTGGAGTAAAAATCTTAGTCTTTGGCAATAGTCAAAATGAAAAGAGAAACTCCCCCCAAGCATCAGTATAGCCTGCTAGAGTGAGAAATCATGATTATCAGAAAGAATTATAATGTTGTTTTGATATGAAAGTACTTATTTATTTTTAACAATTATGTCAAGTCTTTTTATGTCTCATCTCCTTCAGGTGCATAAATGGAGAACTGGAGACTAGCTCAGAAGTTATGGAATTAAATGAGCTGTACAAATACAAGTTGTAAAATGGCTAAATATCAAAATTTAGATCAGCAATAAAAAAAAAAAACAACCAAGTAAGAGGACCTACAGCTACACAATGTAAAAGGGTTTCATACGTAGACGTAGGTCGTGAAGAGATCAGCCTGCTACATAGAGAGTAAAATCTATCAAATAGAAAATCCTAACACTTGCCAATTCCAATTTTACCTGAAGTTACCTACCTAAAGAATAAATTAAATAATAAACATTATGGCTAGATAACCCCCAATTTCAGTTGCATAACTCAGTTTATAGATCAGGAGGAACCTTTTGCATGTCATATTTAATAAACACATATTTAGAGGAACTTATTCATACTGTAGTTGGAAGATCTCTTCAAATTCAACAGCTAATGGCCTTTCTTGTAATTTGTTTCAGGGAAGTTCTTATTTGCTCTTCTTCTTCCCTTTAGGAAACAAAACTAAAAAAAACCCCTAATACAAGGCAAAAACAATACAGAAAAGGACATACTATGGTGTTCTTCCCAAGAGAGGCTTGTGGACTACTCTGAAAGTGATGTAATTGTAATAATTGAGAGCATTTCTCACAGGGACAGGGATCTCCACCAGCAAATGTTGATGGTGAGATAAAGAGAAACAACAAACACCTGCAGCAGTGTGACTAACTGTTGGCAAAACTGAGACAGTTATTTCAAAGTAATAACATCCTATGGTTCCATTTTGCGTGGTTAGGTTTGAATAACAGATTGTCAAACTGTAAAACTCAGACACAAAATGTCACTTTTACAGCATCTGACACAGGAGAGTGTTAGTCCATCATGCACCCTCTAAATAATCAGTAAACCAAATGTAGTAAATGGTTATAACACCAAGATACAACTCACCAGACCCCTCACATCCTATCCTTAGAAAATTAAATTGTCTACTGATAGAATTAATGCTACCAAAAAAAAAATATTAAAGTTTGTTTTGAGACTCAAATTACATGTGGTGACCACATGGCTAAAGCTTTGGGAGCAAGTTTTCTGAAACTGGTGGAGGCAGTTTACTCTTTAAGCCTTAGAGCTGCTCTTATGAACTTTCAGAAAGGTACATTTGGCTGCACCGCTTTGGGATGCCACTTGAGTACATAACCACACTACTAAAGGATTTTCTTAACAACTCTTTCTTCAGCACAAAATACTGTAGCTTAAACCTTTAAACCCTTTTTTTTCTAAATGAAATTATATCAAACTCAATACATATATTTGCTTGAGTTGCCAACGGTGATTAAAGATTCTACTTTTTTTCCAATAGACAAATATTTGACACCCACTGAAGGGTCAAAACCTCTGTAATGTGAGTTCTCTCTGTGATCACATTAATAAACCATGGATTTGGGATTGTGGAAGCCTGATGATGACAAAGATAATGCAAGACTGCCCTTAGCATGTATTTGTAGAGTTAACTCCTACATCTTTACATAAAAGTTACTAAAAATAATAATAAAAAAAAACTGTGATGGGACATGGTTTTAAAGTTTATGTTTGGTTTGGTGCAGGGGGATTTTTTTAAAAAGCAAACAAAATGCACAATTCACCTAGAGTAAAAGGCTGTTTCTGTGAAAGATTAATCTCTTTCCTTAATCCAAAAAGTAGAATTCTGAAGGAATGTGCATTACTCCCTGTGAAACTTGACACAGTTTTGCTACAGATTTCAACTGAAGGAGGACTCAATTCTTCTTCTCTTAAGAGAAAAAGAGAAACCCTTAAAAAAAATTCCCCCAAACCCCAGAAAGCATGCAACTATTGAACAAACTGGTATTTTGCAATATAAGTTTAAATAAATTAACAAAAGATTAACCTACAGAAGATAATGACACAGCATCATTAGATCAATGTTATGCATTTCTCCACCCTGCAGCCTTGACTTTAGGGCTGTCTGTGACCATAAAAGTGACAGAGCTCCTTCTATGCCATGCAGCCCTTCTGGCATGCACAGGTCAGTGGTCTCTACACATCCCTAAATGAGAAGCCTGATGGTTCCTGACTTCACCTTGACCTACTGTCCAACATGATCCCTCTCCACTGTGCCTATGCACTATGGGTTGCTTTTTTTCAGTAGACTGAAAGTAAAGTCTGAATTTGAGTGGGAAAGCCAAAACTGAATGGGCACACATATTCAGTAACATGGACACTTTCTAATACATATCCTTAACAGAACTTTGTTACCACGTTAGCTGCAAAATGAAGAGATAATTAATTTTAAAATGGTAGCACAGCCCTCTCTTGTATGATGCTGTTATCAGATCAATCGGTATATGTTATTTGCAGTAGTTGTTTCAACTTTCCTTATTGATTTTTATGTCTTCCAGATTGTTAATTTTAATACTATTAGCATCCACATGAAATGCACGAGTATTTTGTCATGTAAATGAGAACAAAGGTAAGAATCAAGTCATACAGATGCAAACCCCAGTATTGCTTTACTATTAATACTGGAAGATCACCATCGAGACAATTCCATAAAATAATACATCTGCATTGCTGCTAAGTGGGAGCTTTAACATCTGGATCATATTATTCCGAATTTTCCTCATCCACCCATCATAGCAAGAGGAATTTCCTGACAAATTAGATTGCTGCCCAAAGGTAAAATGTTTTTCTCATTACCTACATCAAATGAGCTCAAAAGTTCGAGAAGTGAAGTCAGCATCAGCGTCATAGACAGCTTTCCCATTTTTTAATTATGCAGATTAAGTAGGTCATACAAGCACCAACTGGAAAACATCCATCTGTCCTCTGCTTCCCTCACAACACTCCCTGCAGTTTGAAGAAGTAAGAATGCCTATCGCCAGCAAATTCAACAGAAGAGCATTATCCCACTATCCTTTCCATCTTTTAGCATATAGTGAAAACTGTATACATAAAGAAAATATCTGTGTAACAATTAGATTTATTGTAAGAGATTGACCATACCAGAATTTATTAACTTGGCAACACAAGCTAACTGGCTCCCTAAAAATCTAGTTTCTTCTGATGTACGCATATTCAAATACCCCAAAATATATGCATTGAAGAAACAAAAAATCAGGCTGTTTGGTTTTTTTAAAGGTTTAATTAATAAGCTTACCTTTGACAGTACATTGAAAATTGGCAGGAATTTCTAATTTAAGTATATTAACCAACATTATTTGCAAGATTTATCTCATTACTTAGATACAGAAATCAATGCTGTCATAACTATGCTACTTCATTTTTCAACTATATTCCCAAGTAAGTTCTTATTCCATGACTGCTACATGATACAAGTTATATAATCAGTAAAATGTGCAACCATCTATGGTACCAGAAGTAAGGCTTTTGTTTTTGATCTAACTTTCTATCTTAAATATTTAAGATGTCTATTAAGCTAGAGTAGAACAACTTTGTTCCCATAAATCATATTTAATTTTCACCAGTGGACAGCTTCCAATGGCTAGAAAATTGCCTTATAAGAATCAGCTGAGTACCTGACAGTCAAAATTTCCTCTGGGAAAATACAGAGTCAGAATACTAATAAGCTTTTTCCTTCCTTCACCATTTGATATGCTAGACTCCTGCCTTTATGTTGAGAAAAATGGATAGCATAGCCTAGGATAAGGTAGAACGTTTTTTCAAGGATAGTAATTCTCTGACTACTATTCTTTGTTGCCACCCCACATCCCAGAGTACATAATACAGTTGCAAGCATATAATTGCCTGCACCTCAATAACTGCAATATTTATGACCCAAATGGAGAAATGAGAGCATTTTTTGAACACAGATGCAAACCTTTTGAAAATCAGATTTTTACAAAGCAAATTAGCAGAACACAGACTCCATGTTTATTTTTTATAATCTCAAATAGCAACTGAGGAAAAATCTTTTTCTCTAATCTGCTTCCTCATCATAAGGAAGTTAAGCTCAAACTGTCAGAATGGCTACCTTCTCTCTCACTCACACTCACACTCACTCTCACTGACACTCTCCCTCACCCCCTTTCTCTACCCCCCCTCCTCTATGCTAGGCTCACATCCATGTTACTTTATATGTGGCCATCTGGTGAAGGGCAATCCCTTCCCTCTTGCCAAAATTATCCACAGCTGAGCCTTAGTTGCTTTGCTGCAACGTTTTTTGCTCTGGCCTCTTTGAAATAGGAGCCTTCCCCAGCATGCCTTTTTTTTTCAGGAGATGTTTTACATTCTCGATAAGCCTGGATAAGGCTCTTTTGGAAGGTACAGGCTGTTGCTGTTTCTCTTGCATCTAGTAAGTAGTTGCTGCTTTTTATTTTTTGTTCTTTTTGAGAAAGCTAATGAATGCCCTTTCCATTTAGGGCTGATTTTATGCTCCCTTTGACCTTCATTTCCTTTTTCTTTCGAAAAGAAACCAAGCTATTCTTTTTTTACATGTTTGCAAAGCACTTTGAAGGGGAGGGTGGGAGTCAATCATTGCAAATCCTTTGCTTTACTTCTACTAACAGGACTGTGCAATTCTCTCTGGGTTCTTGCTATGTCTGAGAATAGCATGACTACCCAGAGCAGGGGTGTATATACAGGCAGAGACCCACCATGACCTCAAAGAATCATACAGAAAGGTTTGCCAGCAGTTGCTGCCCTCTAAGCCATGATATGGAGGGCTGGTTACTTGCTTTGTTGAGCTCTTGGGACAGAAAATAAAAAAGAAAGCAGTTTTTGATCAGAGAAAAGGAGCCTTAGCTTTACTCCTCCCATCGAAACTAGCGTGTTCTACCTCTTCATCTGATTTCCCTTCTCTTCTGCTCCTAATGATGCAAGGATGTTGTTAAAGGCAGGAGAAAGCATTTGGTTTCTTCTCTTTTGGTATTAGACACTGTTGTGTGTAACCTGTATGTGAACTATACTGGCATAAAATAAGTAGTCAAAAGCTGGATGGCAAGTAAAAAACATGTGTAAGCAAGCAGAAGTAGAAGGCTGTTTTGTCTTTAGTGAGTATGTGGTTGTTTTTCAAATTTTGACTTATTTAAATGTTTCCTACCAAATCAAACAAAAATTATATGCACATGAATGCAAGCATAATAACTGCCACCTGGAAGAACTGTAATGCAGAAGTCTAGACCTGCCTGTACTTAGGGGAGTAGTATATTTTTATTTTTTTTCTGCTTGTTTTCATCTCAAATGGACAATTTCCCGTATGCATTAACTAAGTTGTTTAAGTCCTAAATGCAACCATCTTTACATTTTCTGCTCCTGGATCAGAAGGTTTCCTTATCTGATGCAAAAATGTACGCTAGTTGTTTTTCATTTATCTCATTAATCATTCAACTTTGTTTCTTAATGCTTGCCCTATTTGCTAGTCTTTGAAATACAGTGGATCAGATTTTGGCAATTATTATACTGGTAGAAATTTGTAACCTTAGCATTGCTATATGGCACACTGTTGAAGAAAGTGAGCTCATGCAAGGGGATCAACAGCGTGTTAGAAAACTATACAAGAGTATCTGGATATGAAACACGAGAGCAGTTACTACTTAACACGCAAACTTGGAAGTTGTTTTGGTGACAAACACTCACACTCCTAAGTTAACTAACATGGAATAAATTCAATAAACCATCTACTGCCATAGTCACACTGTGAGCAATGTTTGCTTTTGTAAAGTAACTTCACATATAGAAAGACAGAAAGGGTGAGGAGACATTACTCCCCCAGCTGAATAGACTGTGAAGCAGAACCGCCAAAACTCAGTGCAAAGTGAACTTCCGCTTTTGGTGCTACAATTTTTACTGACAGAGGTTCTGCTTTGGTTCCTCTTTTGCTGGAGAAGGAACCTTTGCTGCTGTCACGCAGCTATGCACTGAAAACTGAGGCTCCAACATGTTTCTGGTGCAGATATTTTATTTTAAAATGCACTACAAAAACACAAAAACCATCACAAAGTCTTATTAAAGTGTTGTGATGGTTATAGTTTTATTGGATCCTCCCTAAATGATACTAAAGACATTTAAAAGTATATTTTTTCCATATTGCCTAGATCACCTCTTTGATCTGACTGGCTCTTGTAAATTAATTGTTGGGAATGAAGCTTCAGCTGATGAAGACTGAGTTACACAAGTAACAGGACTATAAGAATTACAAGCTAGAGGCTTTTTTTTCTTTTGACAGTGGTTAATTCTCTGAGGTACAAACTAACTTTAAGTACTGCTAAGGAGGATAATGCCAAGGCAACACAGCGTGCATGCTTTTTAGAATCCCATAGGCTTTCCCAGGCAGACAGTGAGTTGCTTGTTTGTTGAATGTGTTCCAGCACTGATATGATACCAGTTTTTTGCAAAACATTTTCAATGGAAAACAAAGATATGGACAGCCTGAGTGACTTCAGTCACTTCAGTGTTGCATTCTTTATTCTAAATGTCTGTCAAAATCAGCAAGGCAAAAACTGATAGGAAAAAAATACTTGAAAAACTCCTAACAGAGATGCTAACATGAACATAAAATGATCAAAACACATAGCAGACAGGTCTAGAAGAGAACATAATGCTAAAGTAGCATTGTGTATGATTATACAACGTGTTCTCAGGTTTAACAGTGTGTGTTTGTAATGACAGTTAGCAATATGAAGCTAAAATCTTCAGTGAGCTGCACTGTCTGTGACTTCATTAGATACTTCACCGGTATATATGTTGCCATGATTAATGCTTCGTCCCTATTCCTAACTCTGTAAAGTATAACTGAAGAGCCTGTTTCACAATCTCTGCACTGCAATTTTATGTCACTGTGAAAATCCTCTGACAGTAAAGCTGTCATAGATCAGGCTAGTTTTATATCCTGTACTAAAAAGGTTTCTGTAAATTGTATCAAGGTTTCATGCTTTAGAGTTTAGCAGACCTGTCAAACCAGGGAGTATGATGCTTCACAATCTGAACAGCAACTACCAAAAGACAAAGTATTGATGATGAAATTTACTGATGTCACTGTTTTTAGGAAGTTCAGTTACCAAAAACTGCATTTCAATCTATAGATGGCTTAGGACTCTCATGAGCTGATGAAAGTGGAAGAACAAAGAAGCTACTTGTGTGCTTAAAATTCTGTGAGTTTGTAACACCTATGTAATCTCCATTACTTGTTTAACATTTCCTTTAAATTCACAAAAAAATTGCTTTTTAAGGACATCCTTTTCTGAGATGTCTTACTTTTTTTTTTAAACTATTGAATAGGGAGGTCAGCGGTGGAAAACAGACTACTCTAGTTTTCTCAGGCTTGCAGATAAGTCTGTGGCAGAGAGAAGGAAGTGAGCTGAAGCACCACAAGCCCCAGTTTTAGCACCTTAACCACAAAACAAGCTTTCTCTCTAATTAGGCATGTGCCTGAGTAACTTGATGGATAGGGGCCTTCAATTCTTTCAGTAAGCCCTCTGTAGCAATACTTCATCTAGATAAGGGTAGTGCCTTTGTTCTCTTACCTAGTCCATTATTAGACAGTTTTTTAAAACTATAAGTCTTTTCCTTAAAAGTTTTAACCTACTGAAGGCTGACAACAGCATCACTATGCATACCCAGAAAATGAAATACAAGTTTTTTTCACTTCGTATATAAAAGCTATTTTCCACCTGACCAAAAGTCATGGCTTGCTGCTTTCCACAGAGGCTCAGTTGTCTTGCTAGATGTAAACCCTGAAGACTATGTCATGACTCCCAACTGCAACTTGTGACAAATCTTGTCTTAATGACTACAACTCCAAAACTGCTCTTTCTAACGAGCTATTCACATTGGTGAACAGCAGTGGTTTTGCTGCCACTGAACAAGCACAATCTGGGCAACAGCCCAGGCTGCAATGAGATCAAAAACCATTTCCATATGCATCACTTCACAGCCATGGTGCTTTGCATGCATTTTCCAATGTTGCAATCTGAAATGAAAATACCCATGCTATCAAAAAAAAGAAAAAAAAAAAAAGGTCTAGACTGATTTGTTATACCTCGAGGCGACAGTAACCTTATGTATAAGATACTTTAAGAGGAAATAGGTCAGTGTTGTTATATATGAAGATTTAAGGTAAGAAATTAATTGAGACTACTTAGTCTTTATAACTGTAACTATTATCCTGAAAAATAAAATGTGGAGTAAAGTAATGGGAAGAGAGTTGTCTCCTTTTCTTTTTTTCTTTTTTTTTTCCTTTTTCTAGTAACTGAGTCCTAAACATAAATACAGCCACAGATACACAGAGCCTGTGAATTTCAAGCAGACATTTTATAATCACAGATATGAGCCCAGCACAATCTTTTAGTCCAAGGTAAATGCAAACTCAGAAGAGGGCTTAAACCCCTGTTTCTGATTCCTTCCCTAGAAAATGAGAATTGTAGCTGGTATTTGTCTTCCTTCTATAATTAATAAAACTTTCCTTGAGCCCCTAAGTAAGGAGGGGATTGTCCTAGAGCTATAAATCAGTCTCCATCATATCTAAAGCTGAGTGAGCTTCTGTGTTCGATCAGAGGCACATCTCCTTGCAGTAAGAATCTTGTTCTTCATCTGAGCTTGGCTCAAATCACCCTGGATATTAATTTTCCTCTTACCTGGAGGTTTCTGGGCCTACATTCCAGGACTCAACAGCACCTCCTGGCTTACACATGTGTGTATGCACCGAGTGCACCCCAACGGCACCCTGAAATGAAGCTAAAGAGGCAAACATGCACTGTCTCCCTTCCTCTTCCATGCTCTGGTCCATGTGGCGAGAAACACCATAGCTGGAAGGGAGCTGCAAGATGTTCTGTTCGATGCCTGCCCCGGATGATTTGCAGATCAAGACCCTGTGCCATGGTGGCTGATGGGCAGTAGCTACTTTGTTCAGATGCAGCCATTGTTAAACAGCTGGGACCTAGATCTGAGCAAGGCACTATGCAAAAGCCTGGAGCCACTCTTTGCTGCTGTTAATTGCTATCCCATGTTAGCCAAACTTTGAATCCGATTAAAACTTCTGACTTTGCAGAAATCTGGATACAGGTTTTAAACAAGTGGCTCTTTCCAATTTTTTCTTGAAGAGCAAATGTGCAACAGTAGCCACGTTTTTTTCCATTTAGAAAGAAATAGCCAGATGATGGATGCTGAGCATAGATGTTGCAACGCTGAAGTGCGTAGCGATACCAGTGCTGAACATCTCTTTTCCCAGCTCTATGCAGGTACCACAGAGTACCACACCTCTGCCGACAGAGTGCTTGAGTTAAGCATCTCGGAGCAGCCCGTCGGTGTCCCTCTTGCCGTAATCAAGGGTGCCCCCTTACGGGGAGCGCACCGGGCGTGCTGGCGCGGCAAGCCCAGCACTGGAGATAGCGTGATTAAGATAATAGGTAATTAAGCAACTGGGAAAAGGTAAGGCAGCAGCAGAGAGATAACAAGCTTTTCCTCCTGGCTCTCCCCCACCCGCCCCCCGGCGATGGAGGCATTAAAATGGTGGTTAAAGGCCGTTTCTTTATGTTAGACTTGCAAGGACAGGAAGAGTTATATTTATCGTACCTAAAGGAAAACATTGTACTACAACAGCAATCTCGGTAATCATCACTGTAAAGCTGTTCCCTACTTTGTTTTTCTGAGGAGCCGATTAAAGCCGTAAAGTTTTTCAAGAAAAAAAAATTTTAGTAACTACACTTCTGTGAACAAAATGTTATATGTTTCTGGTGTTGCTATAAACATACAATTCATTTAACAAAACATTTGCAAGCAATACATAAATTAACTAATTTCCATTGTTCCTCTGGTGATAGTAAATCATTTTCCTGAAACAAATTCAAACAAAATATTATAATTTCACATTGAACAACAGCCAAATGAGTTTTCTTCTCTTCACCCTCACCATCCCTTCTGTCCTGTGAGCTGCTAGATGTGTTGCTAAATTCCCTCTGCCCCTCTTGCCTGGAAACTGCTTAGAAGCTTGCAGGTACACCAAGAATAGCGGTCATGCAATTTCGACAGCGGTGATATATAATGGGGTGCGGTTAATGAATTCCTTCAGGGTGACTGACCAACAAGGATGATGGTGTATTCTAGAGTCTTACAGTTATAGGATAACTCGAGCCAAAAGGGACCTTGTCATTATCTGGACCAACCTCCATTGCAAAACAGAGTGAAGGACATCAGGTTGCTCAGGGCTGAGTCCAGCTGAATTATTAATATCTTCATAGATGGGTATTTCACTGCCTCTCTGGGCCTCTTGTGGCAAAAAATTCTCTTTTTCTTCAATATATGGGCACAAAATCACTGCAACAAAATTAGCAAGCTGTGGCTTAAACAAAATGTCTTCTAGATTTAATCAAAAAGGTCTAGGTCTGATCTTTCAGCTACTCTAAATGGGCAGCTATACAGGTATACCATAAAGTCTGTGGTATAACTCACACAAAAAGGCTGAAAAGTGGACTTTGAATGCTCACAGTCTGAAGGAAGTATTTCTGATTCCAAACTGATTTGTCTTGTTTTTCCTCCAAAATCTTCCTATTCTGTAAATGTCTTTAAATTTTTCATAAAAATTCAAAAACTCAAGGGGATAATTTCTTTCTCATTTTTACAAATGTTTGCTTTTTTTTTTTTTTTTTTTCAGTTGAAATGTCCGAATGTGACTGTGGTTGTTATGGTTAATACAACTTGAGGTGTATACTGGCTTTTGCCATGTACACCTTAGCCCTATGAGTGATGTGCCCTTGCATTTTGTTCCTGAATACTGAGGGATATGTTACAGTTTTACCATCTGCCTTAAAGAAGTGTATGGCACTTTGTATTCATCTAGGGGAGAAACAGGGAATGCAAGTCATCATTCCCTTGGGGAAAGATGTACACTTTTTGAAGGATTTAGTACAAAACATACAGCTACACCTAGCAGAAACTTCAAAGCCATCTAGATGTCCAGTTGTAATTTTGCTTCCTCAGCTCCCTTCGCTGTTTCTGTCAGAAAAAGTATGAGACAAGTAGCTCCTGATCCTCATGTCTTTGAGCGTCACAAGGATCAAATTGAGAGAACAAGGGAAAAGAAAACACCTCACTAAATTTTTGGAGCGTCAAGTAAAAATATTGACAGTCTAAGTCAGCAAATACGGTAAAACAGAGACTTTCTTTTGTAGTTCAAATGTGTGGTAATGTACTTTTACAACAATACCCATCACACCTTTGTAATGAGATAATCTCATTAGAGCTGAATTAAATCACAACAATTACATTATATAAGTCAAAGCAGAGATGTGTTTCAATTCACACTACATTATTTATTTGTTTACCAGCTTGCAACTAATAGAAAACTTGTGGATTCTGAAAATGCATTCATATCTTGCTAATCGAATCTGATTTCTCTTGTTACTATGCAATGAAACTGGAAATTACTTGGGATAGTTTAGATCCTGCTTTTCCCAGCATTGTACACAATAATGTTTTGACTCTGTAGCAAGCTAGGGACCGCTAGTCTAAGAGGAAGCTAAGAGGAAGGCTACTGAGAAGAATAAAATTAGTTTTATTTCAAAGACAGCAGATCATTTGCCATTCTTTCATCATATGGTATTAGTATACTCCTTTTCAACTTACAGTTAAGGAAAGTACTGTAAGATGCTGCTACGTGGGTGCTGCAGCCCATGATGCAAGGTTTGAGAGAAGGAAGAACAAAAGTAGTGTGTACAGGGAAGTATGGTGGCCACAGAGAAATACAATGTGTAGAGGCAAATACCACACAGCAAGATGGTGCTGTGTGTGCAGAAGTGGGTGCAGTAACCTTGAGGAGCCCTGGCTGTAAAGGCTGGGTACATAATGTAAGGGCAAGCACTGAGGGCTGCTGTGTGACAGAGGAGCAAGGGAGAATATTGTGGGTGCTGGCAATGGGGAGAGGACAGCAAACCCCTGTTTTAATGAGTAGACAGACTAAGGTACCTGAAAATTTTATTTAGCCTCCAGGAAAAGAACACTTGAGGGATTTGGACCAGGTTAGAGACTGTAACATCAGTTATAATGGATGACAAGTGAACATATGGCCATGTACATGACTTGCCGTCATCAGTGTCCCCTCAGTAGTGGCAAACTGACCTGGCAAAAAAGTATTTGCTAAAAATGCTGAAATCTCATCTAAACACAGTGTCTGTCAGCAGCAGACACAGACAAAAACAGGATACCATCTGCGCAGTCAACGCCTTTTTTCTGGCTGCCAGGTAAAAAGTACTTGCTAATAAGGTGTAAATCGACATTATCTACCTAAAACTTGACTGAACAGGACAAGAAAAGAATACTGCCTCAAAGAATGGGCAGAATGGCTTTTATATGAGTGGAAGAATATTTTCTTGTCACAATCCATGTGACAAATAAACACAGTCCTGTTTATTTACACTGGAGTGAAATGAAAACTTCAGAACAGACAAGCAGATGCCCTGATGTGCACTTAAAGTTTCTCAGTTGGATGACTGAGAGTTCTGAGCTTTTTAATCTGAAAAAAAAAAAATTCTCCAAACACACCTGCATTGCTCATTATCACTGATCCTGTATTTTTTGCAGTGTGGTACTAATTTTCCAGTATTTGTTGTATCTTGTTTGAAACTAGATTGCAGGGTTATTAGGGGAAGGCCCATATGTTCTTATGTATGCTTTAACCACTAAACATCCAAAAATTGTGCCTGGGCTTTTTGATACTACTACAGTCCTAATGAAGAGTGATCATGATTAATGCACAGGGTTGCACAGAGAGCTACCGTCTTACCCTTGCCAGCTGTAGAAAATTCTGTGAAAGCTGTATTAGGTCAGGAAATGGTTGAAAGTCTCTTGATGGTTTCACTTTCCAAGAAGGAAGGAAAAATGCATAGAGGCAGAGGAGGACCTAACAGTCTTGCTCTGCAGGAGTAGGCTCATAGAGGGGTGCCCAGCCCTTCTGGGCTGGCCAGGAAAGACGGGTGATGCCAAGCTGGTGGGCTGAGAAATGCGAGTACCTCTTTTGGGGCAGGAGCATTGGCTTTTGGTTTAGAGGCGCAGGCCCTTGCCTCTTCTTGTGGATGGCTGGGAAGCACGTGGCCTCCCCTAAGATCTGTGCTCTCTCATAGCCTGCAGGACAATAACACTGAAAATATGGCTCCTCATCACATGGCCAACACCAACTCTTACATGCCCCTGTACATGCACACACCCTCTCTGTCTGCACACATATACACACACAGCTGCAACTAGACAATGCCACCACAGCCAGCCCACTCATCCTGCCATCACCAACCTCTCTCCAGCCACCCTCTGCCCTCCTCTTCCCTCCAGCCCTGCTGCTGTGCCTCCAGGACCACGCCAGAGCCACGGCAGTAGTCATACCCCCAGCAGTGGGTAGGAAGGAAGGTGTCACTGTTGGGGGTCCACCCAAGCCCACAGCCTCTCAGTGGCAGCACTGGCCAGCTGGTGTCGAGAACAGACAAAGCTGCACCCTGTTCCATCTACCCGAATGCTTGCATGTGCAGCCCAAACCACCACTGTTGGCTTCTCCCACATCTACTACCTGTTCGAAAGATGAGAGAGGACATATGTGTCTTTATTATTCTCCCCGCTGGGTTTGCTTCATGTGCCTGATGAGCGACTGTGGGGAAGCTGCCTGTGAGCAACCGCTTGAGCAGGTTGCTCAAAGTCTCCCAAGGCAGCAGCAAATTGAACTTCATTATTGTTCATTGTTACCAGATAATGACTTAGTTTTGTTGTATGATGCATGGGACACCAAAATGGAGGAGGCCCATGGTCTCCTGGCCCTTTCTGAGTCTGTTACTGAGGATCCTGAAGAGATGGCCAACCATGCAAGTCCCAAATTGCTGTGAAGGGGTGAACCTTTTCTAATTATTTCCCTACAAGTGCATACATTCTTAAAATATGTAGATGTTTTAATATAGTAGGTTGCATGTCATGATGTAATGCAATTTCATTATATAGCTTCCATATCAGGCATTTAACCTAGAATATGCATCAAAACCTTCACAATAAGCTTAAATCACTAAATGTTTTTCTGTTGAAAACGTCTTTGGTATATATTTCTTACTGCTCTTTAAAATGCAACAGTAGAATCTCTTAAAAAAAAAAAAGTTGGAAGTCTAAAGAGCATTTACCTCTGACAAAGCAGAAAATTCCAAGGGAAAATTTACATATGTTGTTAAACTACTTTTTCCCTTTCTTTCTTCAGTGTTTCAAGAAATAGGACTAAGCAGCCAAAATGAGACTGGGTGATAGAGGAATGTTTCTGCATAAATGAACAGCACCCATGTTCAGTACATGCATATGGTGCCTTTGTAACACTTAACAAACAAGAGGTTCAGAGCACTTGGCAGAAATCTAATCAAAAGGAAAGAGCTGTGTAAGATAGCATAAGCCAAATCACAGCAATTTAAATTATGTGCAATTCACATCAGGGGCCCCGTTTTTCCATCCCAATCTCTTGATGACCAGGAGCCCTGTCAGTTGTTAGCTTTAATCCACTAATTGACAGAACACAACAAACACTTGAAATTTTATTCTTTGAGCTTTTCACTAAAGAACACTTTTCTGAATTTGTCTCTGTTTTCACAAACTTGCTATGCTTCAAAGGCTTGCTTTGGCCTTAGAAGACAACAGCTCTTTTTGTCTGACTAGGGTGGATTCTGGGACTCTAGAAGGTAAAAAATAATGGATTTTTTTACTTCTTGAAACTTTTGTGGGAACGTGAGAACTGCTGAAGCTCTGCAGTGGGTCTGTCAGATAATTTTGGCAAATTCTCGACGTGATAACTACAATACAATACTGTACTGGAAAGGAAAAACCATTGGGAAAAAAACCAGTAACTAGTATACTTTTTATCTCATGATGCATACAATTTACCAAGAATATAAAATAACATAAAAATATGAATGGGATACATTTATGATCAAAGAATAAAGCAGTACAGATAAAGCAAGATGGACATCAGCTTGTTTCACTATTAGCTCAAATTACTGAAAATTGTTCCCCTATACTGGCAATAAAATTTTGTTTTTCTAACTACCCCGTAAAATGCAAAAAATGGGACCTCTTCTTGCAAAAGTTGAAAGGCTATTGCTTTTAGTTGTCATTTGCCAAAATTAGAAGTGCAAATTTCTATGCACTGAAACATGCATGCAGACGTGGTGCTCTGTACATTGTCTATTTTATGTCCAGCTTCTGGATATTGTCAGATAAAACAACATTTATTTTGTGCATGTGCTCTTAAAAAGCAGCAAAACACACCAGACAAGGGAGAAATAGTAAGTTAATCTGCCATAAAGTGGGACATGAAAATGTGTTTTCTCCTCATATCTGCAAAAGTTAGTGAAACAAATCTCTTAACTACGAACAATGAAAATTCAAGAACCAATCCCCTTGTTCCCCCAGTGACGTGACTGGCTAAAGAAGAGAAAATTTTCTGAAATCACAATACAATCTCTCTTAGTAATTTTTAATTTTTTAGCTATTGGGCTTATCTTTTTCAATTTTTTTGTTTGTTTGTTTGAAAAAGGAAGTCTAAAAATTTGCATTTTATAAAATGAATCCCAGAACCCCAGAATTTGGGCACCAATAAAATGTTTTGAAAGACTGATGGCTGACCATGCTAAAGGCAGCACATGTGGACTTATCTTCCACGACAGTACTATTTGGCATCTGTATCACTATAGCAATGAGAGATAATTGTCATAGAGAAGCAACATTACCTTTGCCTCTGGTGGTGTTTATGTTGTCTAAGGAATCAGTGGTTTGGAAGATGGTAGTGGGAGAGTGCTGGAAAGGCCAATGGACAGCACGGCCAGTTGGACCAGGAAACTGCAAACTTAAAATCTGGCAGCTGAAGTGGTACAGAACTGCCTTTCAGGGAAGCTCAGAAAAGAGTAGGAGGGAGAAAGGTGAAGCTGGGCAATAGGGTGCTGCACTAAATAATGAAGGGCTGGGAGATAACAGGTGTGTTTCAGTCAGAATGCAGCAAAGAAATGAGCAATACACATGTACCCATGCTGGAGCTGCTATCTGGTGTAGGAAATCTATCTGAATGTCACAGAGTTCACTGAATCCAAGTTCTTTATGCTTGCTCAGTTTGTGGTTCAACATACTGTGTCTGTCACGTCAGCATGTAAAGCCTTGGTCCTGCCATCACTTGCTGAAATTTAGTGTCGCTCCTGCTGAAGTCAACAGACTGAAGCAAGGTGGCTGCAAAAGCCTTTGTAGTATGGGCAAGGAGCACGCCAGCCCATGGTGTACTGGGGAGGCAGCTGCTGAGCAGCCTAGTGCGTATGCAAAGCAGCTTCCCCAGATAAAACATGACAACTGAAGCTGCTGTGAGGCCTCTGGACAACTGCTGTATGCCTTACGTGCTGGGTCACATGCTGAAATCCATGCCATGAAGCAGTCGTGTGCATGCTTTAGTCTTGTTGAAGTCAAAGGGAATTAAACATGTCTTCAAAGCTTGGCATGTGCTCCAGCACCCCTTTGCCCGGGAGACGCACTTTCATTGTGCTGTTCTGCTGCAGGGAGCTGCATTTCTATCTCACAATGGTTTTGAAACAGCAGCAATCAAGTCAAAGGCTCATACTACTTACTGCTGCATTTTAGCTGTGTTCAGAAGGGAGCACATTTCATCCAAATGTGTTTTAGGTTTTACACCTCTGAGCAGCAACTGCCGCAAAGACCCAAATTTTCAAAGAGTTACATGGGGATTTATCCAGCTAAATCCCATTATAATCAATGGGAGCCGGGTGAATAATTACACTGCAGTTCTTTCTAAATAGTGGGGAAGGTTGCCTGTTATTGCTGATTATGATGCTGACTTTTTGTAGATATAGATCCACATGTCTATTGGTAACTGCACTTAGACCACCAGGTTATTTCACATATTGGTATAGTTTCCGTATTTACTGCGCATATCGCTTCAAAGAACTGAGGTTGATGACTTCTGGTCCACTGTGTTAGCAGTCCGTCTCCTCTCCATCTCCTGTTGTTTCCTTTCACTATCTGAGTAACAAAAAATGGTGGTGTAAATAGAACTCCAACAAAGAGGTCTGTTGAGCCTGTAATGCTCCCCTGAAAGGAGGCTGTCTAGGGGATGAATGGAGCAGCCTCAGCCTAGCAGTAGCAGGGAAATGGATGACTTGGCATTGGACAGTCGCAGCCAGCAGGGTGCATATGCCCAGTGTAGTGGCAGATAATGGTTAAGCTAGTCAGTTGAAGGGCTAAATGAGAGTACATTGTCTAACCCCGTAACCGTAACTAAATCGTAACCTGAAAAGAGTTTATAAACATCTGGCTGCTAGCCCATCTCTAAAGCTTAATAGCTAAATCTGAGGTGCAGAACTTTTAAGGCTGCTAATCGTTACTTGGAAGTATTACTGTCATAAGCAGATTAATTGCATTTCAAGATTGCAGAGTGTATTAAATTGTGGTTTGAGCATCACTACTGAGTTTTCCTATTAAATTGGTTTTCACAAGATCAATATTTATGATAGACGCTATTTCCATTTGGAAATAGACACTCATTTGGAAAGACATTTTGGTTTCATGACATCTTGCCGATTTTATAGCTCTGCTAAGTATTTCATACAGAATTTTAGTCCAGTGGTATACCTTAAGTTCAATAATTACTATATTCACGTGCTCATCTGTTTAAGTTTGAATGGAGTAAGTGACACACATCTATATAAGATTTTTCACAAATTTACCAGTGCAGGAGCACATTTCCCTGTATGGTCCTGTTTTATTTTAATATTGCTATTCAGTGACAATGAAAAGCATATACTGATTAGACTAATAAGCATGTGACCTCCTCTGCAGACTAGCTTTTCAATCTTTTTATAGTTCCCATTATTAATAGGACAGCATCTATCTGCAACACATTTGTGTTGCAAATCCTTACAATAGTTGGAATAATTTTCTAATTACTTAAACAATGCAGTGCAGCAGCACCAATTGAAATTCCTGTAAGTTACAGGCTTGTTAATTGTTTCCTTTAGTAAACCTAATTTATAGGGCTGTGCAAATAGTTGCTGGGTTTAAAGTATTTTGGCAGCTGAACTGAAAAAAAATGTTATGGACTGAATGGAAACTTCATTTCTTTAGAATTGTTAGCATAGCACAAGGATTGATTTGAGGTTATAGAAACATTTTTTAACACCTGGCAAACTGTTTCATTTGGTTTTCAGGTACATTTAATAAAAGAAAAGGATTGGATCATAAACATGAGAGGGAAGTAGTCCCAGCTCTCCCATTTTATCTGCTGGGTGAGTGAGTAAGGCAATTTACCTAGGATGTTAACAACTTAAATTCAAGACTCCAAACTGCTTCAAGCTTTTAGTAAGGTTCGCCTAACACTCAGATGAAAGTCTTAATGCTGAAAATAAAGTGTTCTGAGGTGGAGCTCTGTTTCTTTCCTAGGATGTCTAGATTTAAAAAATAATCCCAGTGGATCAAGCAAGCAAAATCAGAACTCGTGGGTCAGGTTTCTTGTGCCGAATCTTCTCTGTTTGTGAGTCTGACATGAGACCAGGGCACATGTCTACAGGGGCAGGAGAGAGGCTGAGGATCAGACATGGGCTCTGACTCTTCTCTTTCCTGTTCTCCCACTGCTGTGCAAAGTGAGTAACATAGTCATCAAGCCATAAGCTTATTCTTCTCTGATTTAGTCTGTAATTTTATATAATTTGGACCATACTCTCCATTTAAGTGTGTAGTTATCAAAATCTTTGGTTACTGGTTAAGCCAAGACATGGAACACATAGGAGAGGAGAGGATAGATTTACACCTGGATCTCCCACAGCCTAGACAAGTGTTTGCCATCTTGTCTCACATATCTATTTGAGAGTGAGTACAGCTAATGACAGTGACTGTGCAAGTCTGTTACCAAAACTGGAATATTTAATTTCAGGAATGCCCATTGTCAACCTTGGAAATGAAAGAGAAACAGCACTAGGTGAATTTCTGTAATTTGAGTCATCCAAACCAGTAAACCATACAACGAAAAAAATATTCAGCCAGCTGTATTTGATTAAAGGAACTTCTCATAGTGTGAAAATTGACAAAGACTTTGGTTTTCCATTTATCTGAAATTGCCATCAATACTGTAACTTTTATAATGTTTTTTGAGGAGATTTTTTTTCTCTGGAAATTCTTTGAGCAATGTTGTACATTTGGGGAAGCTTGTTTAAAAAAAATTGCAAAAGGCTTTCTATTTTTTGTTATTTTCTAGGGTTTTTTACAGGATCTGGACTAAACTCAGCAATTAACAAGGTCTTATTTTTCAGTCTTTCTGAAGACTGAATTTTTTCATAGTTCTCAGGTTTTCTTCCCCTTCTTTAACATACTAAGAATTCAGCTCTCCCAATAAAGATCCTTTGGGTCTTTTTTCCCCTCTATTTTTTACGGGACCAAATAAGATTTACTTGAGGACATGTCTGCTATGTCTTTGTTGCTTTACTCTGAATGCATCCAGATGAAAGTAAAATGCAAAAAGAAGGTGCTTTGCCAAGGACAGACCTAGAGTGTATGCAAACTTTGGTCATTCAGGTTCTCAAGGTCAAGTCTAACAAATCTAAGTCTTCCCAAAGATGAGTATTTTCTTCCCCACACACCTTGCTTTCTTCCCCATTCGTAGCCCCTCTGCTAGCTGTGGCATTTATACCACAAATCAAACTAACAATTCCCTTCTAGGGTTAATCTAGTGGCAGATGACTTGAGGACTATGCAAGCCCTTGCCCCAGATTGGGGGTTTGCTGTGACCTTTTGTATCCCTATCAGTAAAGATAAATTTGAAGAACCAGCCCTCCTCTGCCTTCCCAGGGATCTGCACTCTTATCTCTAGCTGTTGCTCACTAACACTTTTACCTGTCAAACCCCTCTCTGCTGCCCTAGCAACAAGCATCCAGGCTCTTTTCCAGCTGACATAAGCTTCCTGCCACCTCCTGATGACAAGTGCTTCCAATATTTCCAGCTGTCAGGCTTTCAGCATCTGCTCCACATGTCACCAGGCTGACTTCACTGAACCTCAGGCAGCTTTGCACTTAGGCAGTTGCCTCATGCTACAGCATGAGAATGACTTTGTCCTGAACATAGTCACTTGTCCACCTCTTTATATGTTAACACAGTGACAATGAGGGTTGGTGTTTTTTCTTCCAGATAGCTCTTGCTATTGCATTTATATACATGTTTTATTCAGACTTAGTCACTTATTGTATTTTAGCTATCAGCTATTTTAGAACAGTGGCTTCAGAAGGGCTCCACTAAATCTACTCAAAATGTTTCTTTTCTAATTGGAGTTTGAGCAGGAATGGCTCTTCTGAATCCTCGGTGTCCTTGATTTATATATAGCATGACAATTAGAAGATAAATACTCTTGCTGTTGAATGGTCACACTCTTCAAAAAGTAGTCAATACTGGATTACCTCTGCTTCTATTCATGCGTATGGAATTTTACTGCTTATTTCCCTGGGACCAGCCCTAGGCCATCATTTCACACTTCATTAAGTTTACCTAGAATATGTGTTGGTACCAAATTCCCTGGCAAATTTTGCCCTCTTTTTTTTTTTTTTTTAACCTCTGTTTCTGCATTGTCCTTTCAGTAATGTGTCAGAAATGAAATACATCAGCCAGATGAGAATCTCCCACTGAAGTAGATTATGCCATTGCAGTATTCACCAGCACCTCCTTCTTATCTCTTTTTTGAGTACTGCTGTGTGTAAAGTTTTCCACAAGCTCTTCAAGATCCTTTTTCTCCTCGAAAGGATCAAAGACAGAATGAGTGTGGGAGACAGACAAGCAGGATGAGAGCCCAGCTGGCAATGAGGCAAGCCTGGGCCTTGGGGTGCTCAGTCTCATCAAGATTATCACGAGACTGAAAAGGTGTATTTTTCGTGTCTGAGATTCAAGTGTGCTTAGCCCTGCCCTGCAGATGGTCATTGGACTGCCACCTGAAGGGATACAGCCCGCTGCTCTTCTGCCTTGTGGGAACTCAAGGGCTGGAACAGCACGCCAGCCCCTGCTCCTTGCTATGAAGGGTAGGTCCCTGGGGGACCCATTCATTTGTTGCAGAGACAGACTATAGCAAGATGAAGTTGATACTACAAACTCTTTAACTGCCCTCACCAACTTACATTGGTGCTGGGTAAGTCATAGCAGCAAATCGAGACAGCCTGCTGTAACATACTTGTTTCTTTGCAAATGTATGGGCTGGGGGTCTGTTTTTAGGATGCACTTTATGTGACCTGCCTGCATCACCTTGTCCCCATGCAGACAGGGAGATGATGAAGCCATAGAAAGAGGTAAATCTTCTGCTGAGCTGCCAAACTCAACACAAAACACTTATTATATCTAGTCGTTTCCATTCAGGGCTCATTTGGGGTTGAGTAAAAGAGCTAAGCTGACATACTGTCTGCCATGTGTGATTGGGGAAGATGGTGGGAGCACACAGCTGGCAGTGGGGTGTGGAAAATGGAGCCCCTATGGAGCAGCTCACATTTAGATACAATATCCAAACAATAAGTGTAGTTATTGCTGGGTGAATTGCCACTGGGTTGTGGCACTCTACTAGCATAGATGTGCTATATTGTAATCCATGTTCTAGATGTCTCCAGTAATTCTTTATAGTTTCATATGTGAAAAAATGCACTATCTCTCCCATCTGTTTTGAGATTAGCTCAGTGGGTTAGAGCATGGTGCTAATAATGCCAAGTTTGCTGGTTTCATCCTTGTATGGGCCAAGGTTGACTTGATGATCCTTGTGGGTTCCTTCCAACTCAGAATATTCTGTGATTCTGTGAACTATGGCTATATCACTGACTTTTATATTACTGCTTGCTATGTACTAGTTAGTTGCAGCAGTTGCAAGAAAAGTCTTATCAGTCAATGTAGTTTCCAGCTGTGTTGTGTCATAGAAAGAATTAATTCATACAAATTTTTTCTTGTTTGTGTACTTAATGTAGCAGCACAACGTTAGAAGGATGCTAATCTTCCTAGTAAGCTTTCTAAAGCTTAGTTCTGGATTGAGGGACTGATTTCCATGCAGTGGTTTCTTGTGAAGGCAGAGCTAGCTTTAGAATTTCAGAGGTACCTTATGAATTTACAAAGTCTGTTTCTGTGAGGGAGCCAAGATGTCTTATTTCAGTTCTTCCAGTAAGTCTCATATTCTAGTCAAATGATGAAGCAAAAGAGTAAAGACAAATTTATCATTTCACATGTGTGAGATAGATTATGATACTATACTTGCTTATATTTTCAACAGTCTAGGTCCTGTTTCCAAAATCTCTGTCTGCCAAGTATATTAAACTCTCTAATGATATCTCTTGCAGCCAGATTTTTAAATATATGATAAGCATCTGTAAGTATCTAACAGGACTTTAAATATATCTTCTTACATTGTTTCCAACAATTTTTTTTCTCCTTCTGTTGTGTAAGTTACTTGAAAAATCAAAACCTAAGAATACTTTTGAAATCTTTGAACTTGTGCTTTAGTTTTGTAGATGCTTTTGAAAATCCATGCTCTATTTAAAATCCCCACTGTGTGAAAAAAACCCCCAAACAACCTGCCTTTTCATATCGCTGGGGTGATTGCAGTGCTACAGATCACAGAATATAAATGAGAACTTTTGCCATATTGAAGGATTCAGCATCTGAAGGAAACAGGCTGTGTGAGGCTAACAGATTATCTTCAAATTAATTTTCTTCCCTTGTTGAAAACAAATTATTAAAACTCATAATTCTTAAATTACAGTGTATTTTCTTGCCTTGCCTGATTCTTTTTTGGGGGGATTTAATCTAGTTCCTGAAACTTTACCTCTCAAAACACTTTTGCCTTACCTGTTACAATTAAGCTATTGTTTTGCTTAGGAAAGTGGCCTGACTTAATTCAGGTTTGTGCCTCAGAATAAACTGAAATAATTAATACCTCTGTGTGTGCCTAATGATGTGAGCCCTGCAGCCACTAAAGCACCTGTCTCAATGTCTAAACAGTCAGGGTTCCCTATAGTGCATGGGTAGAGATTCACATAACAAAAAAGGCAATTAGACAATGTTAGGGATTTGAAATTAACTAACAATGCAGGGAAATTGCCAGGGAAGGATTAGTTATCTTTTGCCTGATAAAGTAGGTATCAATGGAAAACTCTTAAATTGTCCTTCCATAGTGGCTCCATATGGGAAGTTTTATGTGTAATGACGACTGTCAGGGTTAAGCCCTAAAAACCAAGATCTGGAAAGCTGAAAGTGTTCTTAAATTAGCATTTCTACTACCTTTTCAGGTCAGTCCTAAATCTGCTAGTTTCTGCTAGTTTTGACTGTGCCTCTAATGGCAACCTATTGTGTCCAAACAGAAAATTCTCCATGATTTTATCACCACTTTTGTGGCCTGAAAATGACTCCAAAAGGATGATCTGCAGCATTTGGGTTTTGAAAGAGCTGCATTAATAGTATTGCCTTATCGTGGGTCTTAGAAGGTATATATGCTCTTTCATGTGTCTGTCCTGTAAGACACTGACCATACCTCCCAACTTGTGCTGGTCTTTCTGGCTGGACAGCTTCTCAGCATGTGAAGTAATTGGCTTTGAAGTTTGCTCCATCAGCTGCTTCATAGTGCAGCTTTCTGTGTTGGTTGGTTATTTTGATGAGTCGTGAGAGCGATGGGCTGGCTGGCTGATTGCTGAGGTGTTCCTCCTGGCTGGGTGACAGGCTTGCTGTTTGACCTCGGCCAACTGGCTTTAACTCCAGTGGGCGATAGCGGCTAATATTTTCCAAGGCATCTAGGTGATTTAGGAGCCCATGGCTCACCCTAAAAGCGGTTGATGCATTTGGAAAATGTTACTCTATTAAACTTACCCCAAAGGGATATAGTATGGGCTAATTTATGTTTGTAAGACAGCCTGGGGTCTCAGATTCCTGTGATGTGAATATCTTGCACTCTCCTCTTTCTACAGAGGCAAACAAGATCCATTCCTGCGGTTGTTTCACCAGACAGTCAGGCTGTACTGAAACTGCATCTGCTGATAAGAAAGTAACTTCTACATAAATCACATAGGCAGGTCTCTGAAGCCCAGAAATAAGAACTTCTGGCTCCAATAACAAAAGCCTGGGCTGTCCGACCTAAGGAAGGTTGCCCACTGCTCTCGTAGCACTCAATCCATAGCCCTTCCTCTGGCATTGCCAACTGCGGCCACATGGCAAAAGCTCACCGAGCTGGCAGGTTTGGTGAGGATGGCAGTGGGCCACCAAAGCAGCCAAAAAGGAGCTGCCCTGCTGGCTGCATGGGGCTTACTCATGCCTCAGCAGGCACCTGGGGGACAATGAGGTGGTCCATTCTTGAGTTTTGTTTGCTCTGCTCTTGGTTGATGCCCTTGATTGCTGAAGAGAGGTCAGACATCAGAAAGAGGGTTGAGAGAGGTGCATGACGGCCCCAGATTGGAGACAGGGTTGTAGCAACAGGGCTGAGATGCATGGGAGACCTGGCCATGCAAAGGAAGGTGTACTTTATCTGTGTGTTCTTCATTCTTGCTCACATATTCCTTAAATATCTTTATATTCCGCTGCAGAATAGCAATAGTGGCCTGAGGTGACCAGCACGTATCTGTGATGCTCCATGTGGCATCTAACCACCCTCCTGTCCTCAAAGAAAGTCATTAATTAAATTTAAGTGTCTCTTGCTGAATTTCCTATATGGATCTTTTTATGTCTTAATCTGGTCATTAGGATTTTTGTGGCTTGTGTGTAGTTGTACTGCATGAGTTCTTTAATACATCATACTGAGGGCAAAAGTGTAGATATGAGAGGGGCAAGAGAGTGGAAGAGTGGCTTCTCTGTGGGCATCTGAAATGAATGAGAAGTGGGGGAAAAAACAAAGGATTAAGAAATAACTAAAGGGTAAAATAAGAAAGAAAGGAAAAGACTGTGAGGAATACTGCTATTGCTGATGGGTTTTAAAGTTGAATTTGGGCAGTAATTTTTTTTTCACACTTGGTGGGAAGAAGTTGGAGGGAGTCTTGGTTGCTGTTATGCTTTCAAATTATAATCTAAGTGCTGCTATAATTATACATCATTCTGATTGCTGTGGGCTAGTGATTAGAGCATAAAACTTGGAGACAAAAAATGCACTGTTTTTCTTGACCGTAAAGAACTTGCTGGGTGGTTTTGAATGAGTTATTTCACTTCACTGTGCCTCATTTTCCTGATCTGCAAAAGAAGGATATTAATGCCTATTTTTGTAAAGGCAGTCTGAGAAACTAAATGGAAACTTCTGTATAAATGTCAAGTGTCATTATTATTGTTCTTAAACTAATCCATTGTAGTCAGCTGCTTTTATAGTTTTTATTAAAGCAAATACAATGGGAGCTACATAATTGGCTGCCTAACAATGTTGTTTTAATTAGAAAAAGACAAAAAGTGTCTGAAAAATGCAGCAGTATGTTGCCTTTTTTCATCAATTGCAAAAAATTTTGTTAGGAGTGAGCCATACCATACCAGGTAATAAAGTTACTCTGAAGTACATGTGACACAATTATGAGAAGTAACAGTCTCTGATAATTTTTGTTACATTTGGCTCAGTATTTTCCTGGCACAGTCAAAGTTTTTCCTTTTTTTTTGAGCAAGTGAGAATAAGAGTAAAAATGTATGTGTTTACTTCTTTGCCAGTATCTGAGAGATGAAGTTTCATCAGGCTGTGACTTTAAAATCCTAATTTTCAGTTGAATAGTTTGCAATGTCTGGCTTTTACACCTTTAGAAACAGTATAGCAAACACTGACACTCCTCTTCTTGGTGAGGTGGATATGACCCATCTTTTAATACAATACTGTTAGAGCAAGGTAATGGAACTTTGGGTAAAGGTTACTCTTCACATTTGCCTAAATCCTGCTTATCTGGAAGGTAATCCTCTCTCTGCCAATTCACCCTGAGGGTGGATAGTCCCAGTGATTCAGCCAAGGGCCACATGCAGAAAGTTTTATCAGCAGGGGTGTGCTGTATGGCAGGATGCTCTTAATCCAGGATGCTGATTATATTAGTAAAATTAAATGTTTGCCAGTCTAATTTGTTCTTCTTCTCCTGAATTTGTCCTGACAAGAACGGGATTTTACTGGTGTAACAGTGTTTATTTTGTGATAGAGGAAGGGGAATGTGGTTTGTTTGGTGGGGTTTTTTTGCTTTAGTTGTGGTTTTTTTTAAGAAAGGGCAATGTTGGTCATAGGTAATATGTCTTCATACATTTAAGTAATTCAGTAAAAATCTGTTATGTAGTCTTGGCCTTAACATGACCCTAGAGTCAGTAACTTGTGACCTGTCTGTCCTCATCAGCATCAGTACTGCTGCCTTCTAGGACAGCCCAATTAAGATAATTTTATGTTGCTGTAGGATGACTTAGTATCTGTAAGGCAGGCTGTGTGAAGCAGTCCTGGCTGTTCAGTTTTGGTCCCCAGAGACTGCACTGCAACAACTGCCTCTTCAAAGTGCTTTCCTGCACTAGGCACACACACTTTTTTCTCTGGGTTCATTTTCAGCCAGCTTCTCCTCATTTGCAAGCTTGTTCCCTCGAAAACCAAGGCTGTCCAGGTACAGGTATTGCATTATATGATAAGCGGAATGTGTGGGAGCAATAAGACTTCTGAACACTAATGGCTCTGTAAGGTGATGGATATAGTGCTCGTATTAATGTAATTACACCACAGCATGAAAAGACTCAAATCAGTTTCCTGGTAAGTCAGGTTCATTCAGAAGAAAAGTTTTAATGACATTTCTGCAAGGTATTGGCCTTCAAATACAGATACTGTTCCACAAAGTAGTTAAGAGCCAGGTTGAAATGAGGTTGTTTGGTGGTTTGTTATGTGTTGTTTTTTTTTTTAAATTCTTATACTTTTGAGGACATCTGTGAGGATTGTTCTTTTCTTGTTTGGTCAGCATCTTACCACTGTACCGTTTGTATCAGGTGTAGTGAGTGCACAAAGACTGTGTGAGAGGGCAAACAATTAATTTTATCTTTTTATCCTGATGGTAAAAAAATAACACTAAATTTATGAAAATAATGTGATTTTTTTTACTTTAAAGAAAAATCTAGCGTTGGCTTTGTATTCTGTCTGTGAACAGTTAACATAAAATATTGTCCTTGGGAATATGGGACTGCTCATCCCGTCAGTGAAGTTAGGAAGAATACTCTATGTGTAACAGCACTGGGAAGCGAGATTATTTTTCAGGATAAGTACAATAAAATTCAGGTAATACTCTTCATCAGAAAATATTTTTAAGAAAAATGCTGATGAACATTTGTTTAGTTCCATTATTAGGTAGGTTTTATTTTCTTTCTCAGTAAGAATAGTGAGTGTACATACACACAAAAAAAAAGCCTTGCTCTACCATTATTCTGAATTGCAAACAACATTTTTCTGTCTGCTTTTACACTCCTTAAAATGTCTTTTTTAAGAAATGGAAAAACGGATTTGATTTTTAAGAAAGTGGTCTTGTTGCAATTCCACATCAGCAGAGTCCTCTGAGAAGATGAGATGAAAATGCAGGTGGTCGAACAAAGGAGCCACAGAAAAGAAGCCTCTTCTCAAAGAGCTCAACAGACACATATTAAAAGGAGTGGACTGAACCTCAGTCCTGTGCCTCATGATTCATCTTCAGGGAAATGAGGTCCACTATGTTTATTCTGATTGCAGTGCTAGAGGCTTCCTTGTGCTTTTCTACCAATTACTGCGGGTGGAATGCCAAATTCTGCTTTGCTATGTCAAAGTCCAGTTGGACAGCTTTCTCCCAGTTCTCCAAAAATGGATTGAAGTGAATACAGACAGAGACAATGTGTAAACTGTGATGTAAAGTTTATATACAAGAATATAACATTCATCTGGAGTATTTACAAGGTTAATTAAAGCAATATTTTACAACTCTTTTGGGTTAACCACTAGGTATATTACAGTCAGGCTACAGATGGTTTAATTTGCAAAGTAATAATAACAATAAAAAAGTTGCATTCAGATCCACCAGCTCCAAAACTTTTTTTTTCTGAGAAAGAAGGGCTCAGACTTGTGGAAAATAAAATGTGAGAATGGTTAATATACTCTTACGGGTGCCTATGTATTGCATGCAAGAGTCGTAATGTGACCTTTATAGTGTTAATACAGATGGCAAGCGATTTCACCTCAGTGAAAGAGTCGCACCCACCGTGACAGGCCAGTCACACACGTGGCTGTCTTTCTCTGCATCTCCTACTTTTGCAAAACAAACATGCACATATACAGAGAAGCTGCAATATAAATGAACCAGCATTACCAAAATGAAGAGAGAAAAACTTCAGAACAACCATAAACATCTCAAGCTTTAAGCAAGAGACTGTAATACTTCCCAAAAATAGTCTTTTTTTTAATTATTTTTATTATTATTACATTTTAACTTATGTACAAAAACGGAGGGGTTCCCCCCCTCTCAGAGAGCGGTCACTGTGCCTTGTGCCCAATGGCATCTCGAGGCTCAGAGGAGCCAAAGCAGGAAGGTGCGGGGGGCTCAGAGAGCTTGGGACAGAGGCGGCTGCTGGAGACAGCCAGAGGTTAAGCCACTAACACTGTAGTTTGCGGATGCTGCGGGAGAACCGCTTGAAAGCCCGCTGCCCTTTCTGCCACCGCTTCAGCGAGGTGATCACTAGTTCCCCAGCTTGCTTCTGCCCCATCACCAAGTACGGGACGTTGATGTCGTTCATCTCATCGCAGGTACACTGGAGGCCACCTTTGAGCCAGAGCACTATCTTCCTCAGATCCCTTTCTGTCAGCCCATTCAGCTTGTAGATGGTTTTGCTCTTTGTTTCGGGGGTGATCTTGGTATCCCCATTGATGTAGGCAATCTCCTTCACTTTTATCTTCAAGGCTAATAGAGCGAGGGGAGGGGGAAGTGGGGAGAGAGAGAGAGATTGAGAGGGTTTTTTCCCATTAGTGCACATAAAGAGGACCTGGGGAGGGAGGTGCTCTATTGCTAATTAAACTGTCAGGGCTGACAGAAGAGGCAGCAGGTGGCTCCATTTCTAAAGCCACAAAGGGCATGCAAGTCATTTCAGTTTGAATCAACCTTAGGGTTGAGGGTTTTTGGATTTCTTTTCTCCTCTTTCCCCTCCCCCTCTTTTCCCTTCCTTTCTAAATTAATATTTTCTCCAGCTTTTCTCCTGTTTGCAACAGGGAGAGAGTAGGTTTGCTACATTAAGCAGAGCACTATTTTTTTTTCTAGGAGAGGACAGCCTTTCTGAAAGTAGTATTTGAAGGGGAGGTGGAGAGGAAAGTACCTAGACCAGGAAACCTGATCTCTGCTGCAGCTCAAAACTTCTACACTTAATTTATTAGGCTGGAGAGGATTTTAGGCAAACCTGTAAGGAAATGATATTTCACATGCATTGTTTTTTTGAAAGAATAGATCCTATAGAGGGCAAATTGGTCCAACAGCTGCATTCGATTTGGTAAAATAACTAGGAGGGGGATGCAGGGCTCTGTAAGACTCTGTGGGGCATGTTTAGCTTTAGAAGGATTTATCTGAGTGCAATTTGCCAGGCCAAAGCTATTGGTTGTTTTAGCAATTATGTCCCACAGTCATGGTTTCAGGGTTTGGGTGGTTGTGTTTTTTGGTTTGTTTGGCTTTTTTTTTTTTTTTAAGAAAGACTTTTGAATTGCTGTAAATACTTAAACTATGAATCTGTTTCCAGGTATAAACATTGACCTATTGTAAAAGGATTCCCCTCCTTATTCCTTTTCACTCTTGAAATGCTAATGTGTGGATAATGTGTCCTTCAGTTGTCTGTGTCCAAGGAGCTTTCTTGTCCTCTTCTAACCCCACATCTTCCCATTAAGTTTATATCCCCAATTGTCTGTGCATTACATTACCTTCTCTGTCAAATGATATATAGAGCTTCATTCTTAATCTGCGTAGAGTCTTTCTTACGACACATTGAGATTGGTCATGCAGCTCTGTCTCAGACGTCTAAATGAAGCTTTGCTCTACTTCTCCCTAGGCAATAGTCTGCATGAAAGATTCTTTTTTTTTTTATCATTTTACTTTCTATTTGGCTTGCCAGCAACATCCACATCCACATCCACATAAAAGAGCACCACTTCAAAACAGTAAACAGAAAAGAACGATAAAAAGGGTTACCTTTTATTCCAAGGTGGAATTTTGTGTTTCGTGACCCAACGGTCAAAGCCCTGCCTTTATTCAGGCACATCTCTCACTGACTCCACTGGCAGTTGTACCTGATCCTCGACTCTCAAGTTTCAACCGAGAGGAGCTCTGCTTCCACTTACCAAAGTCGTTTTTGCAGAGGTTTTCCACGATGTCATTATCATCTTCATTTTTGTTTTTGCAGGCATCACAGACCTTGGGTGCTGGAAATGCAAGCAACAGTCCCCGTCAGGCTCGGGGAGAAAGGAACAGCAGGTGGCGTTGGGAACCCTTTGGGAAATGTCGGTTTTCCATCCCTTCACCCCAGATCCTACCCCTTCTCCCCCCAGCTCCGGAGCTCCCGCGTACTTCGAGGCGCCTTTACCTTGCTGCAGACCCGCTACCGGGGTCTCGGTCTGTTTTTAAGGTCACACCTCAAACAGAAGTTTTTGTTTTAACGGGGAAAGGAGTAAGAGAGGGGGGTGGGCAGGGGAGGCGAGCACACGACACAGAAGCACCCCAGCTTCCCGCTTCAGCGACGATCCCTGCACAAGGAGATCGACCCTCTGGGAGCCGCGCGGCTCCATTTCTGGGTCCCAGACCTTTTCTTTGGGGATGGAGACGGGTGCGGGCCGGTGCCATTTCCCCGACGGTACCTGCGCTTTGCCCGGTCCCCTCGAGAAAACCTCCCTGAACCTGTCCGGCGTCCACCTCCCCAGTCCCCCCGTCCCGGAGCACCGGGGTGTGCTGTAATGCAAGTAAAACGCCTTCGTTCCCCTACGGAAAGCCGTGGAGGGACCCTGCTGTCGAGGCAGCTCATCGGGGACAGATGCTGCCGAGCCGGGGGTGGCCCGGCGGCTTCCTCTTACCTTCCCTGGTGACGGGGAGGATGTGGTCGCTGCTGGCCAGCGGGATGCAGAGATCGTTGTCCTTGGGGAAGCGGCTGCAGTCCAGCATGTCGGGCCAGGGGAAGCCGAAGGCGGACATCACTGGGGCGCAGCTCTCCTTCACTTCCTCGCAAAGCGAGTGGCAGGGCTGAATGATCTCGTCCAGGTCGTCGATGCAGACGGGGGCAAAGAGGGAGCAGAGGAACTTCCTGGTGTCGGGGTGGCACTGCTTCTGCACCAGCGGGATCCAGGTGGAGGCCTGCTCTAGCACCTCCTGCACCGTCTCATGCCCCAGGAGGTTCGGTAGCCGCATGCTCTGGTACTCGATACCCCGGCACAGCAGCATCGGGGCAGGGATGGGCTTACAGTTGGAGCGCTTGTAGGAGAAGTCGGGCTCCCCGAAGGGGAAGATCCCGGCGGCCGAGCCCATGCAGTGGGACGCCAGCAGGAGCAGGGCGCAGAGGCGGCGCTGCATTTTGGGGCGCGGAGAAGGTGGCGGGGGGGCTGGCGAAAGGCTCGGGGGCCGGGGTGGCGGGGCGGGCGGCGCGGCGCTGCCCTCAGCCGCAGGCAGCGTCCCCCAGCCCGGGCTCCTGCTGCCAGGCGGGGACGGAGGGTCTGAGCGAGGTGCTGGGGCAAACGGGAGTTTTCTGGATTTTTTTGTATGCAAATAGCAGGGGGAGCGGGAGCTGGGAGGAGCCTGGTGACAGCCATCCAGAAAGGATTGGTCACTACTTTCTCGGTCTGCTTTTGCTCAGGGGGATTGTCTTTTGGCAGGAAATCCTTGCAAGGAACGTTACCGTGCGAGCACGGGGAAGGAGGGAAAGATCCCGGCGAACAAAGAAGCCCGAGGAGCTTCTGGGCCGGGCAGGGGGCGCGGGGCCGCCCCCAGGCCGCGGGTTGCTGGAGGTGAGCTTTGCTGCTGGCCCAGCTACTGCGGAGCGGCGGGACCCCCGCTCTGCCATGCCCCCCATGCCCACGTTTGGTGCTCTCCCTGCCAGCGGACGGGCGATGGGGCCGGGCCGGTTTCCAGACAGGGGGCGAGGCTGGCTGCTCCCTCAGCCCCCGGGGGGTGTCTGGCACCTCCGCCCCCTCCCTGCGATGCTGGCAGGTCTCGGCCCGGCGCTGGAGCCGCATGCATCAACCGGGGACTGCCGGCGTTCCCGACCCCCCTCCGGCTCGACAGCGCCTAGCCCCGGGGGCTGCCCAGCGAAGCCCTTCTGCCCTCCTCCAGCCCGTCCAGCGAAGCCCTTCTGCCCTCCTCCAGCCCGTCCTGCCTCTGGCTCTCCCCTGCGAGGAGCAGGGGCCTGCAGCGGACCCCAGCGGTACAGCCCCTGGATGGCCCCGACTGCCAATGGGAGTTTTCCCTGGGTGGGAGCATCCAAGTCGTTTCGAAATACTGTCACCTGGCACGTTTTTCTGGGGCTAAAAGCCTGGGCCTGGCTCTGCACAGCATAGGCACATCACTTTTGCTTCACTCTTGTCTTCACCTAGAAACTCCCATAAAGAATTGTGTTAGTGTTGATTTACCACCAAGGGGAAGACAACAGGCAAGGCACTGGGATCACAATGCAGCTTCAGTGTGCTTTGGATAATTCTTGGATTTTTAGTAATATTATTTATGGGATTATTATTGAAAAGAGTAGGCCTGTGTAGTATCATTTTGTGGTAAACCACATTCATTAATCAGCTACTGAATACTTCTCCATATAGAGATGTTTTATGGGAAGCTAGCCTTAGCCACGATGACTTCTGTAAATTGCAGGATCCCTGTACATCCATTTTCCAGACTGGGCTTCCCAGAGATGTGAGTCACTGCTTGTGGCATAGGAAAGAGATGAGACCTGCAGCATTCCCACCAGGAAGGCACAGGGCTGCCATGCTGGAGTGGCTGCAGTGCTACCCCAAGCAGGCTGTTGTCACATGCTGAAGCCAGTGCCAGGACTTTCAGAAGAGATTCCAAGATCCTTTCCAGTGGGCCAATGTGAGGAATGTAATCTCCCTGTAGGCCAGTTTTTCTCTTAAAGTGGTTTGATAGCTGGAAAATAAATGTCCTGAATGTCTAGTATCACTTTTGGAAGGGCTTAGAAGTACTTTATTTCTTACAGAGCCACATATTCTTGCCATTTATTATCTATGTTCAGGTCATACATATGTATGTATGTAATCAGTACATATGTAATCTCTTCGCCTCAGTTGCCTTCCATGGTACTCAGCCCTGCTGATGACACAGTGACCATTTTACCCCTGTTTTGCCAAGTCCTAAGGATTGCCAGAGGCTGTAGCCTTTGCTACTTGCTGGAAATGTCCCTTCCAGCTCCCAGTGTTGGTTCCACCAGCCTCTGTCCGCAATCTTCTCTTCAGTGGAATGAAATCTACCAATAGGTTTGCTCTTACCCTGAATGGCCAGGCTATTCACCAGGTCTTTGTAAAATGGACAAGTTTGTAGTTTGTTTTTCTCTCTCCTTTTTTTACTGCTTGTAATTTTTTGGATATCCCTTTTTGATATCCCTTCAGGTGGATCTCAGCATGATCAGAAAACAATTTGCCTGCTCCATAAATTCCCTATATGCTACTTTCCACAGATCCAGCCAGCTAGGCTATGTGGAAGCAAAAACCTAAATCTGAGCAGACTGTTTAGACTAGAGATAATAACCATTCTCTGTGGTGGAGGATGACACATTTCTGACAGAAACTTGCTCATTTTTTTCACCAGAACTTGTTTGTTTCCAGCCCACAGGAGATAAGCAGGAAAACCACACTTTTTCCCCCCTGGATTAAGCTTTGATTTTAAATGAAGTTTTATTGAGACCTTATTATTTCCATTTTTAATCACTCCTGGTGAACTCATTTACTATAAACTTGAAATGATCCGAGATCATGTAAACAAAACCAGCCGAAGCCTACAGACCCGAGCAATCATTACTTCTCTGGCTCTGATGCCTTGCAGGTAAAAACGCCGGAGCGCAAGGCTGCCAGCTCGGGCACAGCGTTCCCAGCCCGCGGACCCCAGTGCTGTTCGCGGTCGCTGCAGGTCAGCAGGGCCCGTTCGCCATCGCAGGGCCCGCTGCAGGGACCGGTTCCCGAGGCCAGAAAACTTGCCCCCTTCCCAGGGTCCGGATGATGCTCGGCCTGCTGGCCCGGCCCCGCTCCGCCTGCAGCGCGGGTTGGGAGGGTGGGGCTGGTGCTGGGCGGCGGGGCCGGGCCGCCCGCGGGGGCCGGGGGTGTATTTCGCTCTGCCCCGGGTGCTGTTGCCCTCCTCGGCTGCCGGGGCACACGTCCGGGCGGGGGAGTGGGATGTGCACACCACGACCCGGGAGCGCTCCCGCGGATACCCGCGCGGGTGTCCTGCAGCACGCGCTCGGGCCAATAAACATCCACTATCTCGCGCTTAATTGGGAACGCAACTAGCGAGCTGGTTCCACCCCTCTTCACCCCGGAGAGTTTAACTCAGCGGGCGGGGCCCCGGCCCTTTCAGCGTAGGCGCGGTGCCGGCAGGTAAGGGCGCTGAGATCCACCTGGTGCCGGCAGGTAAGGGCGCTCAGATCCACCTCCCAGGAAAGGCGGATGGGAGGACGGTTAGGCCACCCTCCCTGATAAAGGCCTGGGCGACCTGGTCCGATCTTTCAGGAGCCAAGGAGGACGGCATTCCTAAAATGCAGTGATGTTTTAAGGTATATTTTTTTATATATTAAGGTGTATTTTTATTATTTTAAAGGGAGCATAGGCTTTTGAGCAAAATTCGTCAAGTGCCGTGGACAGTTAAGCTGCTTTAAAGGCTTGAAAGTAACATAAGCATTTAAGCCACTTTAGATGCTTAAATCTATATAAGCTGTTAAAACACCTTTAATTCTCGAGTGCTTAAATCACCTTAAATCTTGGGAGTTAAGTGAGAGAATGAGCTGCCTGGAAAGAAAGATCCCAGCTCCAGTCCCTCTGTTCCCAAACCCTCAGTAAATGTTACCTGATGGATGGTGGTGAAAATGAATGAACTGTGGGGAGAGTGACTGGAGTCCTTGGTGACTGCAGGCAGTTCAGTGAAGCATTGCATTCTGAGGAGTGTGCCTGGTCTGTGCCATCTGAGTTAAAAACGTGGTGCTGCTTCCCGTTGTTTTCTGGCCTTAATTTGAACTCAGAACTTCTGTACCTTTTTCTGACCAGTCCTGAAAGCTGAGAAGTGGAAAAAGGAAGATATATTGACACTTGCATGTCTGCTAAAGAGCAGGCAAGACACTCGCTTCAAGAGAGGCAGCAATAAAGAGTATGAATTTGTTAATCTGTTGCATATTTTTCCAGATTGCTGCCTTGAGATCACTCGGTCCCTTACCTGGCTATGTACTGTATGTGGGACCTTCTTTGCTTCCCTGCCTTGACCCTATGAGATGCTTTGGTGATGTGATGAGCTTTGAGGCAAAAACTGCCATCACTGATGGCTCTTCCAGCCTGAGCCACATATTCCTCTCACAGTGACCTGCAGGCATCATCATCCTTTTCAGTTGCAGAATCATGGGCGTGGGATAACTGTGGCTGGAGGGAACCACCAGAGACCATCTAGTCCAACTTGTGCTCTAAGTTCTGACTTTAGGTGGCTTGCAACCTGACACATCTGAGACCTCACTGGGATGCCTGCATACTTGCCTGGGACCTAGGAGGCTCAGTTCAAGGCTGTGTCTCAACGTTTCTCCTCTTTCTGGAGAAAATGCTGAGCTTTCAGCTCCTGGGCAGCCCACAGGTTGGATTCCCACTGTCGAAGATGGTAAGACCAGGATGGATTATTTGCCACACTGAGAGCAGTGATTTGCAGAGGGAGCCATGGACCCATGGAGGGCAGCCAAGCATTACCCAGCACAAAGCATCCACCTTTCCCAAGCAGCTATGTGCTGCTTTCACCCCTGAGGGGAGTCCAGCCCCACTGACACTTACTGGTGGGAGTAGCCAGCCCAAACATGTAAGGGAGATACTGACCTCAGGGGCTCTCTAAAAAAGAGAGCAAAAAATTGGAGCTTGAGGAATTACCCTTTGGTTATTAACATTGTAGAGGAATGAAAAATCTATGGCTTTTTAGCTTGTTCCCTTCAGCTCAAAAAATGGAAGTGATGAGGATAAAATCAGCTTTCTCACCATGGTGAAAATATCTGAAGAAAACTTCTGCTTACCTTTAAAAATGGTCTCCAACATCACACTACAAAAATATTACTACTATTTCAATCTCACAATTGCTTTTGGTAGGAAGAAAATAGGATTGCATAGGTTTTGGTGTGAGGTAGCTCAGCAACAGATCCCTCCTGATGCTGTTTCAGTGGCTGATAAGGTGGAATTTAACATTTTCCAGATCTGGACTGGGCAGCAATCTTGTTTTCCGTTGCCACAGCATTTAAAGTTCTGTTGTCAAAAACTGCATGTGCTGCAGATATATCTTTTCCACCTTCCCTCCTCCGCCCACTTCTATGAAAGAAACCCTTAAAAAAAAGTTATCCTTTTCTTTGTTTTCCATTTGGAATGCTCACTGACAATGCAGCAGCGAGCTGCTCATGCGTTTTGGGTATTGCCTCATGCTCAGAGAGTATTAAGAATATGCCCGAGTGGCACAGGGGGAAAATCATCTTTGGGCTATGGCAGAAGAACCTCTTGGTGGCGCTTTTGCACACCGTGTCGTTTTTTTCCTTTGCCCAGTTACACCGAGTATCGATCTTCCGATGTTCTGTATTTCTGCTTGCTGCCCTTGTTCTCCAGAAACTCTGTCTGTAGACTGAAACTCCAGGCCATCTTTAACCAGGGTCTGATGTCATGAAAAGGAAAGATCAAGCTGGGGCTGATTACAAAACAAAACCAAGTCACATGGGGTTTACTAGGATTTTAATTTTATTATTTTAATTTTAGTGGTCCTTCCTTTAACAGTTTCCCTGAATTTAGTATCTTAAAATTTTCAGGTAATTCTTTCCAGTTTGGAATGATTTCCATAGGAACATTATTAAATATTATCCCAAACCACTGCTTTGTAGTGTTGCTTTGTACTTTCTATTTATATGATGTGGTAAGTATAGTTGCTTGGATGATGTATTACACACACACACACATTTATATAAATCTAGACTTATTTGTATACTAGTGCTTTAGCAAGTTACGGTCCTTCAGATTTATCAGATGTGTATCTATATCTGGCTACAGTTTTTGTGCTGGTGAGCATTTTTACTCATGCAGAATTTCTGTTTGTAATTACCAGTTCCTTTATTATCTGTCTAATCTAAGTGCTGGATGACAAAGGTAGCAGAGCCCGTGCCCTAGAGGACAACACTTGCATGGTACCTGGCTTTCCTAGTGTATTTTGTTTACAGAGCTATAATGTAATAAATTTTTCCTTTTTTTCCCCCCAGCTGTTATTTTCAGTCTGGTACTAGCTAGCACTTTGAGCTGAGAACAGGGCCCCACTGGGTGAACCATACAAAAGAACAGGGCGTTTATACCAAACTGCTTGGGTTCTGTGTAGGGCATGGGTGCTTCAGAAGGGGAGAAAGGAGAATTGCAGCTTCCATCTAGACAGGGTAACGTGGAGCAGAAATACTGCCATCACTGGCCACAGTGAGAGTTTTGCTGTCATAAGGGATCTAGCCCCAAACTTTGGCCATTTGCCTCCAAGGTTGCCATAGTACTTCCCCTAATGAGTGGCTGAAGCTGTGGATGTTGGTGAGCTTTGGTGTGGATCTGTGTTCTGGGAGTCATGTAGTTCTGTAGATGCATGGGAAAAACTAGCCACCAACTGCTCTGCTTCTGGAGTGCTTAACAGAGAAAACAACTAAATGAGTGTGTGAGAGAGGCAGGTATAGAAACTCACTTTCAGAACCAATTGCTACTTTCAGGGAAATGGTCAAATTTGCAGCTAGATAGCTAGTCTAATGGCCTCAAGGTTTAGAGGCCTGTTACTTGTTGAAGGAAATTATTTTTAAATAATATTTTGTAGTAAAACATTTTTAAAAAGTAAAATCAAGAGAACCTGTTGCCCAAAGCTATAGTATTTAAAATATTATTAGGCTTGATTTTAAATAAAGCAACGAAACAATGATGTCAGATTGACGTAATCAACAAATTAGTCTCTGTATTGGATTGGAGTTAAATTACAAAGTAATTTAAATAATCAAACTAGTAGGCACATAATCAGTAATTAAAATATATTTGCAGACTCTAGAGTTGGTACTTCCAAATATTAAAAAATATGCAGAAGTTTGAAGTAGATGACCCAGAAGCAGACTGTGTGACATGGCTTATGATGTATTGGTATTACATCTGCAGTTTTCACAAAGTTCAGAAATAACTGAAAAAGGCAAGCAACTTTCACTTAACATGTATTTAACAAAGAATATATTCAAACTTGCATTATAAACCTAGTCTTCTTCTCCATATGTATTTTTCCTTTCTCAGTACACACAAATGCATACTTGTAGTATAGGCTGAGGTAAGTTTTAGAACCATCTAGTACATTTATTCATTATTTTGGTGGGTTTTCATACTTTTGATTATTAATTTGTTTCTGTATATTTCAGTATTTTCAATATTCTCAGCTCTGTGTTGACTGTGTGACTTACCCATCTCAGGCTCCCTCCACCCAAATAGTTTGTTGATGCTTGGTCTTCTGGACCATTGAAACTGCTAGTTTTGAGGGAAGTGAGTGTCTTGCAACCCATGGTCCCAAGGGATATGTATCTGGCTTGACTGATCCCCTGCAGGGAAAACTTCATGTTTGGAGAAAAGGCGAGAATGTATTTCTCTAGTTTACTTGTGTAATATTTTTTCCCTTAAAGGTTTCACAACAACCAAGGTTTGCTTAGTCCATGTAAGTAAAGTTGTAGCAGAAAGTATATTAGGGTCAGTTCAGAATTAATATTTACATCTGTGAATAAATGGTGAAATTATGTTGTTTTGACTAGTTCTATAAACATTGAAAACAGAGGTACTGTGGTTTACAGACGCGTATCCTTTGCTACTTACGGTATAGAGCTACACGTTTGAGGCTTGAAAGCATTCATGATGAAAGAGATTAAAAAAGCTGAAGCCAATTTACGTTACCTTAATTTGGTTTGGCACAAGTTATGTTGAAAATCATGCCTGAAATATTAGAGTAAACCCTTAAGAATGGTAATACTAGGCCAGTTCAGTTTACACAGGTGTGCTGTCACCTGAGTTTTGTTCTTTTTTGCTTTTCTTTCCCTAAGGGTGATTTGCCCCAGTGGACACTGAGACTTCACCTGGTGCTGCGCTGCACAGTCTGCCTAGGTGTGCCCTTCATAAAAGCAGCTGACTGGGGGCTGGGGTCGTTAGCCAGTTTGAGAGTTAGACCTGCTTATGTGGTCAAGCATATAAACAGCTGCCATTCCCTCCTCCCAGTCTCAAGTGTTTGTAATTTTGAGACCTTATATATACAGTAGTTTTCTGACAGAAGTCACTTGCTGGTCGGGAGACCCATGAATCCATGGAGAGTGTTCCTAAGGCATCAGCTTTCCCCATCCCAGGGAAAGACTGAGCCTGTGATGTCCTGCTGATGCTGAAGATGTCCTGCATAGTCCTGACAGAGAGCTTGGAGGCACAATCTGCTGCCCTCCAGGTGCACATCCCCTCCTCATTAATTCCACTGATGGGGTCAGCGACCTCGCCCTGCCACTGTATCATCTAATCAACCATCTTAACAGGACGGTTTTTTTCTGCCAGTTCAAAAAAGACTTCCTGACAGTTCCCAGGGAACCTTTGTCCCTTCCCATGTGGCTCTTGCCTCCCCACATGCTTTGGGATTCCTCCCTCTGCTTTGTGTCACTGGCCACAGGCAGGTTACGGTGCTGTTAACCTCCTCCTTTTACTGTAGAAATATCATCTTCCAGCTGTGGCTACTAAAATCCAAAGTGCTGTTGTCAGAATGGAAAAAATGAGAAGGGAACCTTAGGGGAATTTGGGCCCTGGTGAGGAGTTGTATTGGTTCATGTCTTCCTTGGCTCCTGTGCTTGCACTGAGGATTATCTGATTGTGGTTCGCCTGAGATGTAATTAGCCTGCTAAATGATAGGTGAAATGGAAGGAATGTTTGACATTTGTGCATCTGGGTCTGTAACTCCAGTTTCCACATGAAGATGTGCCAACTGCTGCCCAAATCAGGGGACTGAAGCATAGTTCTACATGGAGAACAGGGAAGATTCTAAATCACGTAGAAAATTGCTTCTAGTCTTTGGTCATACACCAGTCCCCACTTCTATAGAGGACATTTGCCCTGAGATTTTGAGAGGGGCTTTTGCATTGAATCTGTGTTGCCTGGTGTAATTGTACTGGTTATTTTAATATCTTCCTTGCTCATGCTCTCAGTTGGACAGGCAAGACGGAAGGGAGTCTGAGTAGCACTTCTGACAGCAAAGGGAAAATATTTGTGCTTTACAGAGTAATCTCATTGGATATGTTCATCTGTGCTTTTAAACTGTTTTGGAAACAAATTTCCCCCCTTTGCTATCTACAGGAGTTCTAGACACATCTAAACTCGCTCCTACTTGCTGAAAGCCAGAGCAACTCTGCAGCATGTGTGTCATTAAAGGGAAGGCAGGGAACAGGTTAACAACCCCCTCTCCCCCAAAACCTAGTAGAAATAAATATGTATTATGGTGTTCAAAGCATTCTTTTTTTTTCTCTTGAAGTATTTCTTAGACCAATTATGTGAGAAAATCATTATATGTGAGGATTTTGTAATAGCCAAGCGAATTAGCTGTTTGCAGACCTGCTCCCCTCTGTAAATGGGAACATGCCATATGACAGTGGGCCAGATTTTACTGTTCTAGGCATCACTGATATAGCTGTTTATTCTCTGAGCCTGGAAGAGATCCAGCAGGATTTAGTTTTATGAGGTTTAATGTAAAGGTGTTGTATTTCATGAGATGAAATCATAACACAGCGGGTTTGCAAGAATTCTGAAAGATTATTTTTTCAGAGTATTGGCAAGCACAATTCTCCTGTGAATTACGTGTCTAAAAGAGAAATATAGATCTTCTTTCATTGGGTTGAAATGATAACTAATCCTTAATCCTTCTTAGATGGCCTGTGTCACTAATGTTGGCTGTGCATTTAGAATGTGTGCAGGTAACAACTTTAATTCTGTAATGCTATGCAATGTACAGCTGTGCTACAGCCATAGGGGCTAACCACATATTTGAAATGCCTACTGTTATTTTTGGGATATATCTCTGACTTTTGGGTGGGTTTTTTCTGGACTTCTTGATTTTGTGAAGATAGAGAAGCATCTGGCACTTCTGACCTATTTGGAGTTGTAGAAGATCTATTAGCATTATTAACTGTATCTGCAATATGTCCATGAATACTTACCTTAGACTTGAACAGATTTTCCTTTGGTTATTTCATTGTGGACAATGATGACTGTTGAGTAGTTTCTTGAGGTTTCCCTTCAGATATTGCCTCATATATTAAGCAGATGAGATTGCACTTATTTAATGGTGTCGGTTCTCAGCTACTTTGCTCTACAGCAATGTGTGCATATGCTCCCCGTTTACTTTATCTTGTTCTGGGAAAGCAGAGGGGTAGAAGGAGGCACAGGGCTGGGAAAAAAATTACTTCTATTTTCAGCTTTGCTGAATTCAGTGTGATTTTGAACAAATTGTTGCATTACTCTGTATATGTTTTGTTTTCTAGTAAAGAGGTTTTGACATTATAAGGGTCAGTCCACTAATAACACAGGTCCCAGCACTGAGCTCTGAAACTTACTTTATTGTTTAGCCCAGCATATATGGGCATATAGCCCCGTCTCCAGACTAAGCAAGGCTAAGGTTTGGCTGTACAAGTGGTCACGGATAAAGCAAAACACCTCAGTTGTGCCCTTATAGGACAATATGTTTTCTGCCTATGAGGGAGGTTGACACCTCGTTGCTTGCAGTTAATTATTTTAAAATAGATGATATTAAATATATATTATTTTTAAATATATTTAGATTTTTGTGTAGGAAGAACATATTTCATAAGGTGGGGACAGATTCTGACTACTTTGGTTCTATTTTTAGAAACTATTTTAGGAGCATTTATACCATAACGTATATTTGAACCTGAGTCACTCACTGGTAACATCATGCTGTTGGTATTGCATGTGGTGAAGAGAGGTAATATATCAGTTACTTCCTTGACAGTGATCAATTACTTTACTTGTTTGCTCATGCTTAAATTGGAGATGATAGAAATGAGTAGCTACATGCTACTTTTTGGATTAGATTTGCATAAAACGAAAAATGGCCTGACTTTTTGTGATGGGCTTAGCAAGTACAGCTTTATCTCCATCTGTGGCTGCCAAATCAGGACTGTTTCTTACAAGTTATTCCCTTCCCTAAATGGGCAGTTCATCATGGGTGATGCTGCTCAGTATTTACAAATATATTCCTTTGGAGGAGGGGATCTTATGCGCTTGAAGTATTCATGTGAGCTTAAGCACAAAGTATCTTCAAGCTGGGCATCCATAAATCAAGCACTGCTTTTGAAGGTTGTGGTGGGTTGACCTTGGCTGGATGCCAGGTGCCCACCCAGCTGCTCTGTCACTCCTCTTTCCAGCTGGACAGGGAAGAGAGTAAGATGGAAAATAACTCATGGGTACGGATAAGGCAGTTCATTAAAGCAGAAGCCAGGCGGAAGTTTGTGTGCACAAAAATGAAGCGAAAGATAACAAGGTTTATTCTCTACTTCCCATGAGCAGCGATGTCCAGCCACTCTCAAGAAGCAGGGCTTCAGCACGCACAACGGTTCCTCAGCAGGCAGCCATTGGAGACAAGGAATGCCTACCTTCCTGCTCCTTGCCTTAACTTTTCTTATCTGAGCTGATGTCGTATGGTCTGGAATATCCCTTTGGTCGGTTTGGGTCAGTTGGCCTACTTGGGTCCCCTCCCAGGATCTTGCCCTCAATTGAGGAAGGAATGTTACAGTGCTGATGCTGTGCTCAGCAGTAGCCAAAACACTGCTGTGTTATCAGCTCTTTTAGCTACCAATGCAAAGCACAGCACTGTGAGGGCTGCTATCGGGAAATGAACTCCAGCTCAGCTAGACCCAATACAAAGGTATAAGTCTGGATATCTCAAATCATCACTTACTATATATTGATTTCAGCACAACATAGTCATAATTACTGGGTATCCTTTGCAAGTTGCTAGTCCTATAGATGGAATGACTGGAAGAAAAGAGGATAGACTTGACTACACAGAGAGAAGTTATTTCCTGACTTAGGTTTTATTTTGCTCATTTTTCACTGAAAAAAGTATTGCATAGAAACACTTCTGGAAATGTTACGAGCTACAAACTAGTATGAAGTAAATAATATTTTTAACTGTGACACCCTGATCAGCAAGCAGGAGGTGAGGCTCTCAGACAGCTGGAAGGAGTTTCATATTTACAGGCCCGGGTCCTCATGGCAGGCTTCAGCCACCCTAACATCTGCTGAAATGACAACCCAGCAGAGCACACAAGCAATGCAGGAGGTTTCTGGATGTCATTGATGTTAATATCTTGACGCAGGTCATGGAGAAAAAAATGAGGAGAAATGCTCTGCTGGTCCTTTTACTTCTAAAGAAGGAAGGACTTGGTGGTGAGGCATAGGTCAGAGGCAGCTTAGGCTGTGGTGACTGAGATGGTGTAGTTCAGGATCCTGACATGAGGGAGCAAAGCAAATAGCAGTCCCATAACCCTGAACTTCAGGAGAGAAAACTTGGGCCTGTTTAGGGTCTTGGACAAATCCCATGGGATATGACTCCAAAGAGAAGAGGGGTCTGGGAAATCTGGTAATTTTTTTTCCAGCATCATCACCTCCAAGTTCGAGAGCAGTCCATCCTGCTGAGCAGGAAACCAAGCAAAGGGAGCAGGAGGCCTGCACTGAAGAACAAGTTGCTTTTAACCGAACTCAAACATAACGGGAAGCATACATGAGGTAAAAACAGGGACAAGTAACTCAGGAGGCACAAAGAGATGTTGTCCAAGCATGCAGGGATAGAGTTAGGAAGTCCAAAGCCCACCTTGAGTTGAATCTGCCAAAGGACATGAAAGGTAATGAGAAGGGCTACTACAGGTACATTGGCAGTAAACAGGAGACAAAGGAAAATGGTTGCTGCATGGGGCAGAAAACTTGGTGACTAAGGACACAGAAATACCTGAGGTACTCAATGCCTTCCTCACCCAGGTCTTCACTGGGGCCAGTTCTGTTTAACCTCTATCATTAATGACCTTGTCACTGGTACATAGTGCACCCTCGTCAAGTTTGAAAGAAATTGTATCATCACCTCAGGTGACACAAAACTCAGGAGTGAGATAGACCAGGTAGTTTTACTGTCATTCAAAGGGACCTTGGCAAGCTGGAGAAAATGGGCCATAATCACATGATGTTCAGGAAAGCAAAATGCAAAGTCCTGCACCTGAGGACAAACAACCCTAGGCACCAGTGCATAATGGGGAATAAACATCTGGAAGACTCCTTGGGACCTGGGGGTCCTGGCAAACACCAAGCTGATTGTGAACCAGCAACGCACCGTTGTGGCAAGGAAAGCTAACAAATACCCTGGGCTGTACTGGGAGAGGTGTGGCCAGCAAGTGAAGGGAGGTGATCCTGCCCCTCTACTCAGCAGTGGTGAGGCCACACCTGAAGTGCCATGTCCATTTCTGTGCTCCCCAGTATGAGAGAGAATGGACTTACCTGAGGGAGTCCAGTGAAGGACCACAAAGATGATGAAAGGACTGGAGCATCTCTCCTATGAGGAAGGGTGGAGAGAACTGGGACTGTTCAACCTGGAGAAGAGAAGGCTCAAGGAGGTCTCATCAATGTTTACAAACACCTGAAGGAAGGATGAAAAGAGCATGGAAGAGGCTCTTTCAAAGGCGCTGCACTTGGTCTCTCAATCAAAAATTACATAAGTTATCAGTGGTTCATGGCTCATGCTGAATCATGTAGTCAAAGAGGCTCTTTCCAGTGGTACCCAGTGACAAAACCAGAGGCAATGTACACATACTGAAACACAGGAGGTGCTGTCTGAGCAAAATACAAAACTTTTTTAATGTGAGAGCAATCAGACACTGACAGTTTGCCCGGATAGCTAGTGGAGGCTCCATCCTTGGTGATATTAAAAGCTTGACTGGGCACGGTTCTGGATAACTGACTTTAGCCCTGCTTGATCAGTGGGATTGGATCAGGTGACCTCCAGAGGTCTCTTGCAACCTCAACCAATCTGTGAGAATGTGTTTTTAAAGCCACAAGGAATATAGCTGCTTGGGACAAATGGAGGCAGCAGTACTTCAGGAGAAACTGGTGGTAAGGAATCTAGAGTCACCATTCTTGAGCAGTATAATTGACTGTGGGTTTTGAGGTTTTGGAACACCGTGAGTACATGTGCTCATATTCTGCGAGCACATAAAACATAGCTCTGAGCATCCCTTGGTAAAAATAAAACAATCAAGCTAAAAGCTTGCCTTTCTCATAACAGCAACATGACGAAACATGAAATGTTCTTTTCCTTGGAATTCCGATTTTCTCTGATTTATTTTACCAGTCCGTAATCAGAAATAGATGCTCCATCAGAGTCTGACACAGGAGATGTATGAACTGGAGTCAAGAAGGAATTCTGAGCTCTCAGAACAGAAAACATGCTGTAAATAATGTATTTTATTCAAGGCAAGAGAAGTTGCAAATACTTCTAATTATCAGTTATAGGGGAAAAGGAAAAGGTGATTTCTAGAAGGTAACCCATGTCAGAGCCATTATTTGTCTCTACTGACCATTTAAAACAGCAGCTTATTGTTGTCTCTTGTTAGATTTTTTTAATTTTCCTAGGTTGGTATATAAGATGATAATGAATAATGAAATTAAAATGAAAGGTGTTCAGTTTTCTTTGCTAATGGGCTTGAGAGGAGAACATGACTCTAAAAATGCCATGAGAGTACAATACTTTTCAGAAATTAGATTCCTCTCACAAAAAAAAATTACTTTTAAAGTATGGAGAAATACTGCAGCTTCATCTGCTCTGGGGATGAAATATATAGGGCTTCAGAGAAGATGAAGCCTTCTGACTCTGCTGAATCCAGCCCTTACCTTACAAATCTTCAGGCCATTTGTTCATACTGCGTGCTCCAGCCAAATCCCCCAGCTCCCTTGGGTAATGGCACCCTTTGGATACAATCTGCCATTCGTTAAGTGCTTTGCTGCAAGGAGCCCTTTTTTATTACACTGAATTGCTCAAGCTTTGCTGGAAATCCCAGGTTTTGTCTGTGCATATGCATGGATATACTTGCAATAATTCCTGTGTTTAACTGTTCCCCTGTGTGTGTGAACATAAGTGTGTACTGCACTCTGTGTACATATACACATGTTTTGGTTCTGTGGGTGAACATGTATTCTGGTTGTGTGCACACACATGTGGAAGCGCATGCTCACACGCACACAGAGGAAAGGTTGAATTCAGAAATTGTTTTCTTCCTGTTTTACACAGCCACAGGGCATCTTCAGAAGTGTTTCTCTTCTATTTTGCCACGAGGAAGGGGAAATGCATTTTCATTTTTATTGCAAACGTGGGCATGTTCCTGTGCAGTGTAACCTGCTTTCCTACCAAGTGTCCTGCGTCCCCTGTTGTAATCCTAGGTCCTGGGCTGCATATCACCCCTAGTCTCCCCCTGCTCTCCGTCTGTCCAGTGAGGAAGAGTCCACACATGGAGGTTCCATCAGCTGCTGATAGCTGTGGGAGCACTGCTTTGGGTTTCTGTCCCCTGCTTAGCTGCCAGTCTTCATACAGAACTGCACTTTCCTGAGTTGCTACTCTTCTATCAAAAACAATTGGCCAGTGGGGATAAAAAAAATGAGGGAGAAGAAGTGGAGACACTTTCTCTGATATTATGTAAGCCCTACACCTTTCAGAAATCAGGGTAAAATCTAGGGGTTTGAGGTGGGAAGGTCAAGAGGCAGTCAGTGTGCTGGCATGGAAGGCATCACTACTGTATGAAATTTAGAAAAAATAATTGCATTACTGTTTGCCTCTTTTATTTCTTTCCTTTTTGTTTTTCTCTTAGGATTTGTTTGCTTGTCCCAGCAATGATTCAAAGAAAATCAGAAGGTTGAATAAATGGCATATGTTTTCCCTTCTGTAATTCATCAGCTTCTCCTTTGTAAGAATGTCCCAGACTTTTGTAATCCATCTGTTCAGTTACAGTAAACCTGGGTTTCAGCCTCCTGTTGTTATAAAAATTCACTCTGCAGGAGCAATAGGAACTGGAGTGATTGATGAGATCTCAACTTACTATCTTCTTTAAGCCCAGGAAGAACATAGTGCTAGGATAATTGATCTGTTGTTTCAGAGCAGCACGTAGGAAGTCCAGCAGATAAAAGACCCTTCGCATCTTACAGCATCTTCTCTGGTGGAGCTGCACTGACTTGGAGCAAAGTTTATATAGTTATGGATGAGAACTCAAAATCAAACTCCTTTGTTTTAACTGACAAGAAGGGGAGAAGTTGCTATAGGCAATTCTAACTCTTCAATATAGAAATCTTTTTGACAGTGGTTGTGCAAGGCAAATGGGAGCAGATACACTCAAGAAAATATTTAATTCCTTTTGCAATAGTCACATCAGGCAAGAAGTGATCCAAACGTTGTGTTCTGGTTTGACCTGTATAACAGGAGATGATGAAGAGGCTGGAGGTCTTAGGTGATCAAGCCCCATCACTGAAAAGGGGTGTTAAACTCTGTAGAAGTTTCTGGGATGTGTGTTTCATTTTGATAACCCTAAATTTGCATGGTGACACAGAGGCTTCAGGATCATCATGCAGTCTGGGCAGTAGCTGTCACAGGAGACCTTTGGCTCCTGAATTCCCATGTCATTTGAGGTGGGTGTTCTACAAATTGCCATCTGGCATCACAAAGAGGTAATGGGAAGCAAATCATATTCAGAAGATGCTATTTTCCCCAATCTATTCTCTAGCTGGATGATACTAGCTATTACTCTACCATACCCTAAAATAAAGGGTATCTAAATAGCTAAATAAAGGGACCTAAAATAAAAGATTTTAGGCCTAATCTCGAGTTCTGTGCTGCACTTCCAGGGAGAAGTGGCCCTTCTGCATGTTCAGTTGTACTGGACATCCAGATCGGTGCCAGAGCTTCATAGGAATGGTATTATGCTTTTCCAAAACTATTTGGTGTATATCACGTACCTCTGCAGACGTTTTGGTAGAAGCCAAAGAGGCTGCCTGTATTGATTTACTCGTGGGGCTTGGAGAGAGCTGTGGGAGTCAGAGTGAACCTCTGCTCAGTAATTTCTTGGACTCTGCAGGGGAATGTGAGTATCTGCTTGAAGGGAGAGGGAGAAGTAGGGTTTTAAGGAAGATCACAATCTGACTTCTCTTCAATCTGTGAAACTAATGCACTTCTTATGCAAAGCACCTCTAGCTGTGGGGTTTTCACTTCCCGTGAAGATGTCTGGAGTGTTTTCTTTACGGTGCAGCCTGTGCAAGGTTCCGTTGATGAATTAAGTAATGTTCGAATTTTATATGAAAATTTGTGCATTTATCTCTCAGAGCTAAGGGGAAGGCCAACATGCCCATCTTTGATCAAATACACATGGTTTCATTTTCCACTCTTCTGCACATGTGAACTTGAATACTTTTTAAATTGTGCCATGTAGAGGTTGCTGTATGTGCCATGTCTTGATACATGAGATGACTACATGATCCAGTGTGAGCTATGAACCACTGATGAGTTATGCAATTTTTGATTGAGAGACCAAGTGTAGTGCCTTTGAAAGCATGATACAGCTACATGAGTTTAGGTTTTAACTTCTAAAGTGTACTAATAGAAGAAATTAGTTCTTCTAAATATTTGAGAATACATCTTTGACTAGAAGAAATTCTTAAAACCAATTTCCTTTTGTAAACCACACTGGTGATTCAGACTGAAGAATGTTTTAAGCCTTTTGTCTGTAAGGTACATGTCTTATGTAGGCTTCTGTTTTAATTTACTGCACTTGTATGCAGGTTTTTCAAACTAGTCACAGTGGTCTCTTATAAATCACAAGAAATAGTCTACCCTCAATACCCTTTCCAGTCCTACACAATGAGTCAAGGCTTGTCAAAGACCATTTTAGAAATCTTGAATAAATCTGACATTATGTTGAGACAGCTGTTAAATATATTTCTTTTTTTCCCCCCAGGTTTCCTTTCCCTCACTATGAACAATGCAATTGGTTTAGTACTATTTTTAGCCTGACTTTTCATTTCAGTCGTATGTATTTCTACCTTCCACGCACACTTAAGTTAATTTATTCTAACATGAAAAATACTGGGAAAGTCACTAACCCCCACAAAAAGTTTTTACAAGCTGGACTGGAGGCTAGCTGTTGCACATATACACTCCAGATGCCCAAGCCCACCATTAAAAGAGTAAAATCAGATTTCAGGATGCAGTCTTCCCTGAAAACAAATGTCTCTTCAAATCAAAATTCTCAGCAGATGTACCTAAACTAATCTTGTGTCTGAGGGCAATTTGATTCAGTGTAGAAAGGAGAGTTTAAACAAGCCCTAATCATTTAATAGACTTCTACCTAGCAGGAGAAAATAGCAATGGGTTTTTTTGGTGTGTTTGTTTTTCCTAAGAAAGCTGATGTGAAAAGTAGAAGCTTCCTCATGTTTGTCACTGATTACCCAGCCTTTCTGAAGTTGATGGGAGCATTGGTGCTCCTCAATGACAACACAAGTGGATCACTGTTAGGCTGGCAATAATCTTCTCCTTCCCTTTTGCAAGTGTCCCTTTCTACTTCTGGTTTTCCTTCATAAGCTGGCCTGGAGGTGAGAATTTCAAACTGGTGTGGTGGTGCACATGGGTTGAGATACCTGCAGTCTGTCAGGGGCTTTTTTTCCCAGCTCTGAACTACTCGTGTTTTACCACAGTGATCAGGAAAGGTGCGCTTCTGCCTGAGGGCAGAGATGTACCCACTGAGCTCAGGTAGCTGGGCAAAGACCCGAGTTCCCCAGTGATGTGGTGGTGACCAAGGCATCATTAGTGATGACTGGTAGTGAATCAGGAATGGGACAAATGGGGTCAATAATGATATCCTGTCTGTGCTGGCAGTTAAGTGTAGAGTAGGGTCTGCTTTCTGATTCTAAGTTAAGGAATAACATCCTAGCTTGGAACATAACTAGTTTGGAAAAAACTTGGAGAACTGTAACTCCTCTATTGTTGCCTTTCCAAAGGGGATTAAATAAGACAATAACTAATAAATAATATACAGAGCTTATGCGTCTGTCTTCAATCGGAGTTTAAACAAAGAGATCTGGGTTTTTTAAGTGCCTTCTCAAATGTGCAGCTCTCTGGAAATATTTCTTGCCAGAACATCCCTGGCATTGCAACAGACGGTACTTCCTCCCTGAGCAGTGGTGGCCGAGCCTGGAATGCTGGGGCAAATGAGGGAAATGATGGGATGATGGTGACAAACTGGTGCTGCTGTGCCATCCCCATCACAGCTCTGTGTGTGGCCAGCCCTGTGTGCATGCTCACTGGCTGCACATGTTTGTGGTGTTGCCTAGTGCCACATTACTGGGACACCTGTGCCCTAACCTGCCACTGCAGCCCAGTCCCGCTGGCTGGAGGGCAAGCCCTGCACCCCATCAGCAGGACCACTGGGTGCTGGCTGGCTCCCACATGTAGTGAAGGAACCAGGAATTTGTCAGGCAGACCTGACTGCTGGTCAGCACAGAGAATCACAAGGTTAGGGAAGTAATCAAGGCTATACATGAGAAATTAAGTTTTATGCCTACTTGGGGCATTGAGAGGTGTTCTTTCTTTTTTTCTTGTAGACCAGAGAGGGGAGCTCACCTGCTTTTTATTCACTGCCACTCTACTTTCTGCACCAAAATGCACATAAGGAAGAGTGGGAGACATAGACATCATTCATGTTGTGTCTATGGCCCTCACAATTATAAACTTCCTGAGATCAGAGGGAACAAATCCTTGCCAATTAAAAGGCCTTTTAATGTCAAGTTGTGACTAATAAACATCTGAACTGCAGATGTAGCACTGTAGGTGTACCTGTTGCCTGGGCCTTTTCTAGCGTCAATTACTCTGGCAATTGTGGGTCACAATTATGCACCTTAGCTATTTCTGAGAATAAAATAACACATCTTTTTGTTTCTTGTCCATTTGTTCAGTGTGGAGATGTCAGCCTAGTTAAAGCAAATTTCCATTTCAGCCATCGTTTTAAGCTGTGTGTTTACAACTGCAAAATAATGTTGTTTGCCTATTGTATGCTTTTAAAGGTGTGTTTCCACAGCCACCATTACCAGAATTCAGCACATTAACTAAGAAAAACCTTATTGTCTGGTAAAAATGGGAAACGAAGTCTCAGTACTGCACAAAAACACGGTTTGTGCAGAACTTGGGTGGGTTTGGATGCCAATAGGTATCAAGATCAGTCATCAGCAATCATATGACAAAGTTAAAATTCATTTTTCCTACTTCTAGAAACAGTTTTAGATAATTAGAAACTCAGGATCCTAACTCTGAAATCTGAGACTGTTTGGTATCAATTCAGATTTTAATGACTTGACACCTCTGTGTTCACACCAATATCCCAGGGCAAAACACCCCTGTATCAGGGGTGTTACTCCAAATTTATATCTTAGTTTCAAGACCATGGTAATGATGTAAGTAGCTGATTAGTAATGGCCATCCCCTTTCTGTTTTCCTGACCTTGTTACTCTCTTGAATAGAGTTAATAACTTGTTTTGTTTTGTTTGGTTGGTTGGTTTGGTTTGTTTTTTCTTGTCTTTAGAGTAGTACTGCATCAAATGTTACCTGTAATCTTCTGTCCCAAGCATTTCAAATGCCTTTTAAGAAGCCAGGATCTCCTTGCTGAAACATTGACCCCACTGTGGTTCCATTTGCAATGCAGTTTCATCTCTTAACAGTCTCTTGGTCTGTGTTTCCCCGCTGTACACTTGTGCCTGTGTGTGCTAGGAGCTGAGAGGGTGGACAGGAACCATAGCTTGAAATCTGCTCTTTTCTCACTTCTTGTTTTCTCCCCCTCACCCCAACCCCTTTTCACTCACACTTTTTAATTGCAAAGCCATTCAGCACAGTGTAATGCTGCATGTGACTAAAACCCCACCTTTTATTAATGTTAAGTTCTCTTACTATGCTAATGTCTGGAAAGTATTCTGTAGATAGGCCACAAATTGCTTTAGAGTATTTTCTTTGTGTTATTTTGCTCTCTGCCCTGGATCAGCAAGAATATGGTTCAAATATTAATTTTATGGTGTGTCTCTCAGGAGTGGAATAATGTTCAATCATGCATTCCATCTGCAAGGCAGTGGATGTGCAATCCTGCATTAAATAAAAAAAAACAATGTGTTTTAAAGAAGAAACAGAAAGAAAGGCTGTGGCACATAAAATCAATGGAAGAAGAGCCTTCTATTATGCTTGCCTTTGTGTAAAATCAGAGGGAGTTGTGTAAACCAGACAGAAGTCAACTGTCTTAAAAACAGAGTTGATACATGACTTAGATTATGTCATGCTGTTAAAATCTTTCTGCAAGAAACAAGTTTAGAAGCAGAATGATGCCTCAGATAAATATACCGGAGACCTTATGATGCACACATTTCATATGCTCATTCCACACACCCATATGCATGTGTATGGGTGTTTGTTCTGCTTTGCTCCATAAGTCCCTTAAAACTCTGTCTCTGGAGAGCATGCTTTTACTATATGGGGTAGGAAGAAGTGCTCTAGTGGTTGGAACGATATTCTCCCCTTCTTGTTTTCCCTACAGCAAGAAAACCTGAACAGGGCTATGGCTTTTGTCATTGCCTAGAGACATGCAAATATAATTATTTTGAATCCTTGTCCCCTTACTCAGGGTTGGTGATTCGAAGTGACACTTTCTGTGGAGTCAAACGGCTATCTTTGTGTCATTCACATAGTGTAAATCTCCCTGATGATGCTGCCCAAATACCGTGTGTCCTCTCACGAACATCTCCAGTTTTCTTACAGTGCCCTTCCATGTGGACTGTGAGATCTTGGTGACTGTGGCACTTCTCATCATGTGAGCAGCTGGAGACTGGTATAGGGCTTTCGTTTAGATAGTGAAGAGGCCTAGTGAAAGCCCTGTGTTGAGCAGCAGGGCTCTGAAGCACTGCTAATTGAAGCAAGGCAAATGCAGGGTATTAGCTTGAAATTCAGCAGGTGAGAATGTCTTCAAAGTGAGCCCAAGCATAGAAAGAGATGTTCGCTTTTCAATACAAATGCTTTGAATGCCAGTGAGAATGGGAAGGCAAGCTCTGGAGAGGGAGAAGCCCAGGGGAACCTGTTCTCCAATCTCCCTTGGGATAACAACCCAAGTACTTCTCTGCATGGGTGCTCGACCACTCGGGTTTACTAGAAGGAGCATTTCAAGTATTCCTCCCCAGCGTGTCTGCTTTATTCAGGAAAGCACACTGCTTCTTGCTTTGGCACGTCCCCAAGTGCTCTTGGCAAAGCTGTCAAATGTGTCATTGTAATGAGAGGCCTCTTTGCCGCGGTTTGAGCAGTGAGAGCTGGCTGGGAAGCACGGGGCTGGGCTGAGGAGGACTGGTTGCAGAGAGCTCTCAGCGGAAATCCTTTGACTCTGGAACTTGTTTGCTCTGGCAAACTCACTATGCCTGTCTGGACACAATGAGGGTTCAAGACACATGGCTTTTGTTTGGTTTTCCTGGAGGGAAGGCTTTGCTTTTCATTTGGCTGAATTTCTGGGTGGTAGAGAAAGAGGGAGAGAGAGAGAGAGAGTGCGTGCTTCAGGCTTTATCAGTCTGGGCCTTGTGTGAGAGTGATACTGGTGCCTTTTGCTGACCTTTAGCTTTTTTAATCAGATATGAGTACCACAGAGGCAGGCTCTTCATGTGCCTTTGACAATGAAATAGAGGTTAAGGCATTTGAGGGAAGTACAGGTTTCTCTTGTTCCTTAGCTGCAGGTGGAGATTGGAAGGATGTTCTCACTCTGTAGCTCCTAGCAGCCTCCAGCTCTTTTTCTACCACCTCTAGATCTTCTGCCGTAACCTCACATGGCCATGACCCACCTGAAAAGCTCTCAAGCTGTTAGGAAAGTGAAGTCATCGGAAGGTGTGGTGTGCAGAAGATCACGGGAACTCCTGGAGGAAGAATTACCAGAGTGCAGAGAAAATCACTGTTAAGATGACAACACAGAGAGTCTCTAACATATTGTTTAAAATGTGATGGTGGGGAGAGCAGCTTTGACTTTGCCTTCTAGAAAGATTATTTATTTGTGAATTATAACCACATGAGGTAGTGCTTGTAATTTTAGACTAGTTCTGAGAAGATAAGGCACAACATTTTGTTAATCTATGGATCCTGTAGAGACCCTAGTTTTTAAAAATGCTTTGAAACAATGCCATGCGATGAATGAGAAAGCACACAAACTGAACACACTTTAGCAGCAAGTTTGATCATTTTGTCTCCCCAAATCTGACCTGCCAGATCCTAGATAATTGCAGTATGCTTTAGAGGCCATGAGGCAGGGAAAACAATCAATTTAAAGAGCATAATACAGTAATGTAGCATAGCCCCTACCAGCCAGGGATGTTGCTGAAGAACAAATCAGCAAGAAATGTCTTTTCAGGAGCATCATGTGAAAGGCTGAAGGTTTGCTAGTCTGTGAAGGCTGCAGATGTACAGCTTGTAAGCACTGAGATGAAACAGGAGTCGTACAATTAAAGATTTATTTTCCCCCAACCCACTTTTAGCCTCTGGAAAAGAACTTCAAGAAAGCATCAACCTTGAGCACTGAACACCTAAAACTGGATTGCTGACCCTGTGAAGACAATGGGGGATTTTTCACTGATTTTGTTTCACTATGGGCAATGCTCCCCCAAATTTTCAAAAGTCAGATAACAATATGCAATAATTGCACCTTCCTCCATGTAATAGCTGTTGTGATTTCTAGTGAGTTGCACAGGTCACTTTAAGCACACTCCTGCTTCCCTGAGCTACACTGTGGTTTTACTGGAAATTTGTACGTTTGGTCACAACCCCTGCTGAACCAGTGGATGCTTCCCCTGTGCTACCACTTCAGCAGAAAGTATAGAAAAGAAGAGAGATTAAGTGACACCAGGGAAAGGTGTGAAAGTGCACCATGCATGCAGTAAAGACAGTCTGGGGAAAAGACAACAGTCTCAGTAGTGTAAAGGGAAGTTGAGTCATTAAAAGGGGTTGCACATTGGGTAGCGTAGTGCCTATACTAAGTCTTTGAAAGTGTATTTAGCACAATGCTCCCGACAGAAAAGAAACTTTGGGAACTAGGCCACATTTTCAAAAAGGCTGTAGTTTTCTTAACTATCTCCCCACAAATACATGCCTGCAAAGTGCATTAGGTGTCTCCCTGCGGCTATTAACTTGCCTTTCCTCTTATCACAGTACTGTGCAGGCCAATGTCTCTTGGAAGGGCTGAGATTCCTGCTTTGGGCATGTACAAGCATGGAGTGAACTGCAGGTGCTGCAGAGCATCATCCCCTGGATGGTGGTCAGTCTGGTCAAGGCTTATATCCCAAAGGTATTTCTAATTGTTCTAATTATGATCTCCATAGGATAAGGTGGATAACCTGTGTCATGCTCTAGTATCCTGGCTCAACTGAAAAGTAATTCTGCTTTGCCTTTTTTGCAAGGTCATCCTGCAGAAATATATTCCTTTTCACAAGTATATTAATTACTTCAAATGTAAAATTCATGCCTCATGTATTAGTGCAGCTGCAGTATTTCACCCTATTGGAATAAGAACAATTTCTGTGCGTGAAGCCAACAGTGACCCAAATCTGCAAAGTAAATGAGTTGTAAATGAGACTCCTTCCAACAGCAGCATCTTTGCACAGAATCTTTTATCTAGGAACCTCATGAAGTTCAGCCAGGGGAAGTGCAAATACCTGCACCTGGGGTGGAAAGCCCGCGGCAACTGGTGCACATTGTGGGCCACCCAGACGGAAAGCAGCTTGTCACAGAAAGACCTGGGGAGCCGACGATATCTGCTTGTGGCAAAGAAGATGAAAGGTACACTGGGCTACATTGGAAGAGGTACTGCCAGAAGATCAAGGGAGTGATCCTTCCCCTCTACACAACGCTGGTTAGGCCTCGCCACGAGTGCTGTGCCCAGTTCTGGGCTCCCTGGTACAAAAAAAACCATGGACACACTGAAGAGAGTCCAGCAAAGGACCATGAAGATGATGAAGGGGCTAGAACTCTCCTCTGTAAGGAATGGCTGAGAGATTTGCCACTGTTCAGCCTAGAAAAGAGAATTCTTGGAGAGGATCTCATCAATGTGTACAAATACCTGAAAAGAAAGTGCTCAGAGGACAGAGACAGAATTTTTCCAGTGGTGCCGGTGCCCAGTGACAGGACCAGAAGCAATGGACACAAACTAAAGCACAGGAGGTGCCGTCTGAACATAAAAAGGAACTCTTCTATTGTGAGAGTGAAACACTGCAGACAGAGTTTGCCCAGAGAGGCTGTAATGTCTCCAACCTTGGAGATATTCAAAACATACTGGACATGGCTGTGAGCAACCAGCTCTAGGTGGCCCTTTTTGAGCCGTGGGGTTGGACAAGGTGACCTCCAGATGTCTCTTCCAACTGCAACCATTCTGTGATTTAGGAAAATTCCTACTTTTTTTAATATTTTCCAGAAGTGCTTTGCAACAAAACCATGTGAAGAATGGGGACCCAATTAGGAGTGCAATTTGACATCACATCTTTTTTTGTCCCCTTCGTTTTTGCTTCCTAACTGAGATCTGCCAGATACACTGTTCAGTCTTGACTTTATGGTCTTTAATAGCATCAGAGCAAGAAAGCAGATGCCAAATAACTAAGTGTGGGAGCCTGGCTGGCTTTCTCCTGGTTCTCAGCATAAGGGAGATTGCAATGCTGTATTCAGCCTTTGATAGAAAACTGTGAGTACTGCAGTCTGCCTGTTCTCTTTACATTCACCTTGTCTGCCTGAGCCTGAGCTTACCTGATGACTTATTCAAAGTTTTTATTCATATTGTAGAAGGCAGATAGGCGTGTTTGCTGTGTGGTGGCCTTTTTACTCTTGAGAGTCCACCTGGACCGTGAGTAGGTCCTGATTGTTGTCTATATTGACTCTCTGATCTTGAGAGTCATCTCAGAGGATTTGTGAGGATAGAGGTAGAGGTAATGCATCTTGTGGTCTGCAGGGTACAAATAAGGAGGTAGTCAAAACCTAGCCTCCTGCTTTGGGAACCAGCAGGGCTGTTCTACCTTCCTTTTGTAGGGGTGAAGGGAGTTTTAAACTCCACAACCTGCATACCAGCTAAGCAAGGAAAATAGCTTCCTTCCTTCCTAACTTGGACACAGTAAAGGCAAATGCATTCTGGTGACATGATTTTTCCCTGAAGCAAAATGCTTTCAGAGCTTCACTGGCCATATGGAGCTCTGTACACGCAGTTTTCCATGAATATTGCATTAATCCATATTCCAAGTTATGAATTGCAATCAATCCATTCTTACGCTAACCAAGCTGTAGCTGCTCCCAGCTGAAAAGTCTTTTGAACTCTGCCAGACGAAATATTCCAAGTCTCATTCCAAGGTGCAGTAGTTGTCATTGTGGTTCTCAGGCTCTCATACATATTTAATTTAGTGTATATATCAAAATGTGCATTCTGCTTACACTGAAGCTGGTGCCAGTGCTTACAGTGATGTTGTCTGAAGACTAATGAAAGACCAAAATTGCTTCAATACTTGGTAATATGTTGATTTCAACTTTAGTACAATTAAGCTCTATTGGTAGTAAATAATTCAAACCCCAAAATGAATGTGCTGCATGTAAATTAAAGGAAAACATCTGCTGCAAAGTTTCAGGGTGTATCTGGGCTTCCTCTGCGTTTGTGGTGTTTGGAGGTAGGAGACAGCTTTGCCCTCCTGCAAAGATGGGAGCCATAAGAACTGAGATCCAAGTTTTCTGGTGCTTCTCATGTAGTTGATTTCTGTGCTTGCTTGTTGTAAGGAAAGAACATCCTGACACTTCAGGTATGTAGGCTCTGGTGATCTCACAGAGGATTCAAAACAGCTATTTTTTTGGAGGTCTAGGTTTCAAGGTTTTTTTAATTTATTTTTTCTATCTTAATATTAGTGAATTATATTTAAAATCTCTAAATTAATAAAAAATAAACTTTTCGGTGACATAATGTGGGAATTATCTTCCATTTTAGTAAATGTGGACAATGTTATGTTATTCATATTGAATCCTCTTTCATGTAGCGGGGTACAGCAGGATGTAATTTGTTCACTTTATGAGCTCAGGACTCTCATGTTTAGTGCTAACAACTGAGTACCCGACCTTTCCATTTTTAGGCCACTTCCTGGGATTGTTTGAGTGCTAGTTGTTTAACATTATTTTGAAAAGAAATTCTTAGTACCTTATGGTTGTTTTTAGTGAACTTGTGCAGATTGTGCCAGGATTGAAAAGTATTGAGCCTCACCATGTTTTGCCAGTAACTCTCATTTCATGGGTAGTGGGACTGTAAAGCAGTTTTATTCTTTTTGGTATAATACAAGTGTTTAAAAAGGAGCAATTTGGGGATTTTATAGGGGTTCAAAATTCAATATTCACTCTCCACTTCCTCATTGATTTTATATTTCTGTACATGTAGAATTTTTGGTATATGTACATAGAGATATATAAAATCAAGTGGATTTCATAAAAATAAATGCAAAATGAAAATGGCCCAATCAAACCTTTACAGGGTAGTTTTTCTGTGAACCATCATTCTCCACTGGAAACCAGGGGACAAATGCTGAGCAGCTCCTTTGGTCATGCTATAGCCCAGCTCCTGCTCAGGTGGAGAGGGGATGGTGGACAGGGATGGCAGCAGGACAGAGGTTTCAACAGACCTGTATCTGGCAGAGGCTTTCTGCTTGCATTGCTGATGGGTTTAAAGGGGCCTTGGGGTTCAGGTGAATCTGAGACTCTCTTACGAGCATCTGAGGACTGCAATGTAGGTGAGGTCTGAAATGCTTATTCAACAAAATTCCTGAGGAAAGGATAATTAGCTCCTGTCATTCTTATCCCATTTCTGCACCTCAAATTCCTTTAGCTGCTCCCAGGAAGGACAGTCCGTTTGATGTGAAATGCTGAGAAAACAGGCATTTTATGTTTAATCATAAAATGACATTTCTAACCATATATTTGTGATTAAGCCATTGTTTTTATTAGTCACAAGGGATAATTGCATCCAGAAATTCCCAAAGAAAAAGTTATACTGGGCAAACAATATTACACTGATGTTTCCATTATACGAGTAATTTTCTAGCATAGATCAGCCATAAACTTCCCTAAAGGGCCTATTAAACAGGAAGCAAGAAAACGGAGATGGGGCAGTTGCCAGACATTAGTGTGTCTAGCACTCATGTGTCCATTCATGCCCTTGCTTTTTTTGTCTTTTGGCAATGTCAAACAGTTGGCAAAATCCCACTTCACAGGTAGATAGCAGACATGCAAGGGAAGGCCTTTTTTTTCTGGAGAAAGGAGATTCCTGGGGCTTGGGTCTGGAAGGAAGAGAAGTCCCTGGTTCCACTTTGTTCAAGTCTGTCTTCTGAATCTCATTGCAATAGAAACAAGGATGTTCTGTCTTTCAATGAGCTTTGGGTATTATCTGGGAGAATACCTGAAATGTCCAAGATGGGAGTGCTGTTCCCAGAACATAGTCGGGGATGACGGATAGCAAGCAGGATTCACCCTCCCTTAACTGTGGCACCAATGCTCCTACAGACTCAACCCCTGTGGTGGGGTTGGCTGGATGCCAGGTGCCCACTCAGCCGCCCTGTCACTCCTCTTCCCAGCCGGATGGGGAAGAGAGTAAGATGGAAAACAACTCATGGGTACGGATAAGGCAGTTCATTAAAGCAGAAGCCAGGCGGAAGCTTGTGCGCGCAAAAGGGAAGCAAAAGATAACAAGGTTTATTCTCTACTTCCCATGAGCAGCGATGTCCAGCCACTCTCAAGAAGCAGGGCTTCAGCACGCACAGCGGTTCCTCAGCAGGCAGCCATTGGAGACAAGGAATGCCTGCCCTCCCGCTCCTTGCCTTAGCTTTTCTATCTGAGCTGACGTCATATGGTCTGGAATATCCCTTTGGTCGTTTTGGGTCAGTTGGCCTACTTGGGTCCCCTCCCAGGATCTTGCCCTCAATTGAGGAAGGAATGTTACAGTGCTGATGCTGTGCTCAGCAGTAGCCAAAACACTGCTGTGTTATCAACACCCTATTAGCTACCGAACTTGTCTATCTCGTATTGGCCTTCTTAGCTACCAGCATGCTTGCAGCAAATGTGGGTAGAGCCCTTCCCAGATCTTTGTTCGTGAAGCCTAGCCATGATGATGATTAGCTACCAGTGCAAAGCTACCGACACCCATTTAGTTACCAATGCCTCACCACTGTGAGGGCTGCTATGGGGAAATGAACTCCAGCTCAACCAGACCCAATACAGTCCCTTTTGAAATACTATCTAAGGAGGTGAACAGGAGTCAAGAACTGCCCTAATCACTTGTCAAGTGTAGTAAGAACTGTTTTTTCTGTTGTAGTACTTTTCTTACCTGCACTGCCATGCAAGCCAAAGCCCTACCAGAAATTTCCCTTATCCTATCATAAGAACATTTTTATTAGCAATGGCTTATTTCACACACTGATGTGTTCTATGGTATTCTGGCAAAGCAAAGAATCCAGTAGGGAGATTTTCTGAGAGGCCATGATGGGAAAAAATATGCTACCAAACATTTCCTATTGCACAGTGAGGCAATAAAAATGGCCCTGCATTCCCCATTCCTCATGAAACCCAGCTCAGATTGTGTTGCTTTCTGCCGTGCTGCCTGTGCCTGCAGAGCCCTCCTCTCCTCCACAGGTTCGAGGTGGCCCTGCAGAAGCAGGGGGACTCCTCTGCAAAGGTCAACAAAAAGCTTTTCTAAGGGGTCTGTTCAACAGCAAGCAAGAGCACCTGGGGTTAGTCACTACTATAACTCATATAGGGTAGACAATTATCAGCAGTGGCACAGGAGTTGCCGTGGCTGGATATTTGTAGTGGAGTATGCCAAGAGATTCACAGAGCTATGAGGAGATGTTTGAGCTGGCAAGGGTGCTGGAAGCAGTGTAGCTTGACTCGTATGACATGAGCTGATGTCTCCCTCTTTCTTCCTGGAGAGGTGGTGGTGAGGGTTTGCTTCAGGATCCTAGGTAAGGCAGCATGCTCTCTGAACATACTTGGTGAGGGAGCTTGGAAAAGCTTTTCCCTGCTCCTTCCCGTGATGTCCTCTGGAAAGAGCTTGTAGTATGTAACCAGCCATCCAACAGCCATTGTTCTCATTCAGATGACCCCATCTGTGCCCCAGAGTTATCATCTTCCCCTAATATCACAGTAAGAGCTATATTTTTTCTTTATTTTTTTAAAAAAAAACTTTCTTACTGGCAAGATTATGATATGCCTGCCCTGCTGCTTTGCTCTAACTGATCCTCACAGCCAAGGGCAGGGTCTCTCCTCTTGCTTCTCCTAGAGACCTCTGCCACTGGCTTGCACCTTGAAGCACTGGTGGGCAAACCCTGTTTCAACACACTCTGTTCAACACACATTTGTTTTTTTGGAGAGAGAGGACAGCACACTGTCCGAGCGGGGAGCCCGACACATATGGAAAGGTGACTCCAGCCCAGCAGGCCAAACATGCTCTTCCCCCAGCTGCACTCTCCAGTCCCCTCTCCTCCTTATTTTTCTGTATTTTTTTCCTGCTTATTCCTGTTGGAGTTACAAAAGTCTGCTAGAAATCAATCTCTGTACACTCCTGATTTAAATATGGGCACATTCTGATTAACTTCTAGCTCTGTTTACATTTCCTCTTTGGTTCTTCTTGATTTAGGCTCTAATTATCTCAGTTGTAATCACTTGGTGTGATAAAGTTAAAGTAATAATGATTATTTTTGATAGTACAATGTTTTCTCTATAAATGTTGTAACTAATAAAGACAGAATGCCAAGCTGCTTATGGGAAACAGATTTTTACGGTTCCTAAACAAATGCCTTGCATAGTTCATGTACAGATAATAAAAGAACAAAGTAACCCTTCTAAGAAAAATTTATATCTTGATTAAAAAAAAAAAAATCTATCCATATATTTATGCTCCAAAACACTGTTTTTAAAAGGTTCAGAACCTAATGTCATTGCTTGGGGCCAAAGTTGGGGACTCAAGATGTCTGCTCAGGTTTGTGCACTTCTGTGGCACTGGGAGCTGGGCTGCAGCTCAGGCCATGAAGCTCTTCTAGTGTGCACTGCTGAGGGAACAGTTTAGCACCTTTCATGCCTTGTCCCATGCGATATCCAGACACAGGACTTTTCCCTGGGGCTCTTGGTCTAGGAGGTGTTTTAAGCATGTCTATCATGTCGTTCACAGGAATATTTTGCTTTCAGAAAGGAAACCAATGAGCCTCAAAACTGAATGAAGGTGTACCACAGGGGAAATGGTGTGCTAGGGCACAGCACGGGGAATATGACTTGCAGCCCCCTTCTCCTGAAGCTGTGTCATGTCACATAAAATAAATCACATTGCAGGTGAACGGTGTTACAAGTGTGTGTGACTCAATACAGAGTGTCTAGGGCACTCAGCTGGGAAAACATGGGTACACTTGGGGAGATAGCTCTGGGTTGCAGCCTGTGCATGAAGAAGGGCTTATGTACTTTATGTTAAGCTAGCCATAGCGGCTCGACACCTAAGCAGAGCACAGAGACTTGTCTCCAGGCTTCTTTCTTTTCCCTGGCCACAAGCATTATGGTGTGTGTTTGTGCATCCTTTCTCTTTGTCAAAGAGCCTGTAACTCACTTTCAAAAAGTTTGCAAGCATAAATTTTCATTTTGTTGGGTTTTTTTACCTATTTGTGTCAGATGCAGGAGCCATGCCTGCTCCTTGCACCCGAGATTTACTCAGATGACATTGGCAATGGGGTTTTTGAAAAGGGGCTTCAGATGTTGAGCAATCAAATGGCAGCTAGTATGTGGACTCTCTTCTTGGCTCAGCCAGGCTCTTTCTGTGCCTTAGGCACTTTATCCCTTCTAGGCTTTTCATAGTCATATGCAAAGAGGGGCTTGTGGGGGTGTGTATGTGCAGTTTATGTTAGTATTTGTCAAGTGTTGCATGATCTACAGCAGTGTGTCCTCTTGTAATAACACCAACATGTTACTGGAAGTCTTTGGACAAATCCATTATTAGAGTTGACTACTGTGATTAGTACATGGGATGGCACAGAAGCTTTGGGCTAGGCATGTGCTATGTATTTATCGTCATATCTTTGCCCTCCCTGACTGCAGAGAGCTGTGAATGCTTGGGCAAAAGGGCTGCCACAGACAGCATTTTCTCAGAAGCAGAAAATACTTGATAAATCTTTGAAAGACCAAGCAGGAATGGAAGCTGGTTTTGATAGTTCCTGTCCTGGTGGTATAAGTAGTGTACAAAACAAAATAATGAAAAGAGGCCTTGACTTTGGGGTCTATACTGTGTAATTATTAATGTAATTAATATGCATCACTGAGAGTTTATCTTTCACCACCCTCTTGATTATTTAAACCAACGGGCACATTTGTATCTTGGTTAGTATCTTCAGTTTTATGAATAACCATGGGACATCTTATCAGTGGTTAGAACAGATTTGTTCCTGAAGAATGGATACTTCTGGTGTCTTTTATTCTAACAAAAAAAATAATTTTCCAGTTCAGCATCTAGGCAGAAAAATGACCAACCTAATTAGAGAAAGATTTCTCAAGAGCAGGGAAAGCATTTCTCACTTTTTTTGGCATACAATGATATCAAAATTGTGAGCTTTATGTTAAACATTTAGCAAAGAAACAGCCATTAAAACAAGTGTGCTATTAGTTCTACATTAGCATAACTAATGAGGTCCTTGGTTCAATGTGAAAAAAGGAATAAAGTGCTGCAGTATGCAGCATTGTATGACTCAGTCTTTTCTTCTCTTGAGCAAACTTCTGCATGCCAAAGGTGAGAGCATTAATTGAGTATAGAACCTGTTTGTAAATCCTGAGTGCAGCTCAGGGTTTGATGGGCACCACCACTGCTCATTCTTACTTTGCCACTGTCTGTAATTAACCTTCTGCAGCTTGAAATTCTTCATGAAATGAAGGATGGTCTCTGGTTTCAGTGAGGCTGCTCTGGCCTAAATTAAAGCAGCCAGACTCCTACTGCATCTCAAAGTCCTTACCCAGCTGTGTGGACAACCAGCGAACGAACCAAAAGACTCATAGGATCAGCCTTCTAGGTAATAACATTGTAGGCAAGAGGACGATATGAGGCTTGTGACTTTCCATAGATTATTCCTTATGACAAATTTGGTACAAGCTCCCTGATAGAGGCATACAGTGTACCACCGAAGAGGAGACTGGCTGTTACGTACAGTTATCCACACAGGTGTGCGCTAGCACATGTTGAGTGAATATGGACTTCACATAGAAGTCTGTCCTCCTCCCCCAAGTGTGGTACCAGTCAAGAACCTGTTGGAGTCAGTGGGACCCTCACTATGAACTCCAGTGGATGGAGCTTGGAGTTAACCTAGGGAGCAGGAGCAGGAGCACCTTCCCCAGCATATCTTCCATGCCATGTGCTCCCAGGGCTCTCCTTGTGCTGCCTCTGGCACTTGCTGGGCTACTCTCTTAGCTGATTTAGCTCACTAAAAAGCCAAAAAATAGGCAAAACAAAACAAACAAAAAAAGAAATTAGAACTCTTGTGTTGGTTCCTGCCTTCTGGTGAGTCGTGGTAGTGGAGTGAAGGAGCAGCAGGGCAGCCTGGGATGGGGGCATGACTGAGGCTGGGGCAGGAGCAGGAAAATTTGGTGGGGAGAAGAGCAGCCCTGCCTTGGTGAGAGAGCTGCCAGACTGTCTGGTCTGCCTGTGAAACCACAACCAAATTCCTCACGTCAGTGTCTTTATTTTGGTTATTTGGTTTGGTTATTTATTTGGTTTGAAGGAGTCTCTTTCTATCCAGTTTCCAATCAAAACATCATGTACTCCCTAAAATCTGAGTTTGAATCCGAACATGTTGCACTACAGGGACTGAAGTCTACCAGTTGTATAGCAGAGATGAATGCCTTTGAGAAAGCAAATCCTTAATTAAAGTTACACTCCATTTATTTTTTAAATTTTCATTTTCCATTTAAGTAGCTGTTTCATTGCTATGAGAAGCATTAAGAGTTTTTCACATTTTTCTTCTTGTAGGTTTTTTAAAACTGAAGTAACCTTGTTATTAGTGTCCTGGCAGTGGATATTTTCACTTATCTGCCCTGTACTCATAGCTTGGGTTGAAGATTACCTCTGAAGGGTTTTAGTTTCTTCATGCAGAAATTTGTGCACTATTGTTTTGACTATTTCAATGTTTTCATTGTAAAGCACTGTTTCTTTTTCACTATACTGTTGTAATTGTATATAAAGTTAGCTGAAGGCAGAGAAATTCTTTTTCTTCTGTTATGTCTTTTTGTCAGCCTGAAGTTAATTTAATATTGATTTATCAATGAAATTATAGCTGCAGCTATGTTGCAACTCTTTTTTTACCCAGTCACTGAAAGAAAGTAAAACAAAGTTGCAAAATGTAGGCAGGTCAAAAAGGCCAATTTCAAAATGAGAAATGAAGGAATGCTACCTATTCTCAGAAAAAGATACACTATGGCTAACAAGCCATTTATTTCTAAACAGGTGCTGGTTTTGGTCAGAAAGACTGAAGAGGTCGCTTTTCTGCTCTGACTTCCTCCTGAGAACATTTAACCAAGGTAAGAAAGTCACTGCTGCAAATTACCTCTGACACTCATGAACTTTTTTTTTCCTGTGGGATACCTTTTCTGTTTGAGTAGGTCTTTTTTTCTCTGAGTGAATCATCATCTCCAATAATAGTGAACTCCCCAGATTACCAGATGAACTTTTTGAATTTTGATAAGAAATATGTTTTCATTCCAGCACGGGCTTCTTTCAGAGCAAAACAATACTTGTGGGAAAAGCCGGGCTTTTCCAGCTTTACATCCTGAAAACGTCAGTGATAGTTTGTTTTGAAATGGTTATTGGAACATATTCAAAGCATGTTATCAAAATGTTTTGTCTAAAAAAACCCAACCATAACCACTTTTGATAAAAGATCATTTCAAAGCATGACTTGACAAACACACAAACCTCAAACTTCAGAAAACAGGAAAGAAATTAACATTCCAGATTTTCCCCAATAAAACCTTTTTTTTTTTTTTTTTACAAAAAATAATCCTTACCACTGATCAGCTCATTAATCTACTCAAAGAGACAGGCAAAGGGTTATCTCTGGAAAGAGGCACACCTCAGCTGTTTCTCTGGATTCTCTTGTTTCTTCTTGGTACCATCTGGTTTTGAGGGCAGCTCTGCCCATGTCTGCTCTTCTTGGGCGTGCAGATCTGCCAGCAAGCTCTTCCATCCTGCTCTGTCTCTGTGTCTGCACCTTGCAGGTATGGTAGTGTCAAGTTCTTCATCATCTTCATGTCTCTTTTGGCAAGCCAAAGAGAAAGAATCCAGACTAATTTTATCCACTGCTAGGGTCCTTTGCACAAGATTTGGCCAGGTTCCCGTGACAAATCACTCTAGAAGCACACCGTGCTTGCCTTTTGCCTTTTTTACTGTTTTCACTCTTCAAACACCAGCAAGAATTCATTGGTTGTATAGCTGAGTATTTCTTACAAGTTGTTTACAAAAGTAGAACTTAACTCTTCCCCCATTTCTTAGTATTCAGTCCCATCTTTCATGAATCAAAACTGCTGCTGCACAGCCACATGCAGGTAAATATTGCTGCATCCATTCAGACAGAGACAAGAAAGCCTAATGTAACCTAATAGAGAAGGTTAACATATGTGGGAAAGCCATGAAGAAAGTAAACAGGCATTCATATGTCAGATTAAGACAATGGGGGTTTTTTTGTTAAGAAAATCTGAATGTATACTTAAGTCCTTCCAAGGTATCACACAAGTCACTATTATATCACTGATGATTTACATTTTCTGCTCTGTATCATTTTCTATTCCTGGTGTAGGAAAGAAAGTTAAAGCTAGATAAATGCTGAATGTACTCAAACAGCATGCATTCAGCTTCTAATAGCTTAATAGCCACATTTTTCTCACTCTTTTATCATCATTGTTATGTGTCTGTTAACAAGAAACTATTCAGCAGAATCATAGAAGAGGCTGCCTAATGTTTTACTACCAGATTTGTGAGAAGAAAAAGAATAGGACAGAGAGGAATGATTTTGAGATGTGGGGAATAAACAGAGGCTTTAAAATTTAACTCCTGTCTGTCATCATCCTAATTAAAAATGGGTCCATTTGATGTCTCAGTTCAGAACGTTGAACAGTGCTGCTTTGTGTCTGTCACGGTGATTGATGTCTTTTTCAGTAATAACCCAGTAACACATACAGAGTCATATACCAAATCTGTAGAGTATGCTGTCCCAGAGCAATTAAATGACCTATACCCAGTTACATCAGTGGTGATGTCCTCTATTTGGATTGCTGAAAAAGCAGACTGATGACAGGGTTTCTGCTGAAGCAGAATATTCAAGGGACTAGATATAAATAATAGCCCTATGAATATACATTGAATTTAATAATAGTTATTAAATTCCCTTATTTATTCTATTCCCTACTGATTTTGGATTGTTCTCCTCATCGCAGAAACCAGCTCTCTGAACATTCCTCAAGGCAGCAGAAATGGAGTGACAATAAAATCACAGCTAAGTGCAGCATACTCATCATGTAATATATCTGATCCTTTCCTAGAACTGGTAAGAGAAATGGGGTATATCCCACTGAATTGGTTGTGTTCATATTACAGGCACAATGGTTATGAAAGGCAGATATTAAAGCAAATCACTAAATTCATATTAATTTTAGTGGGATTTGACTGGCCCTAAGTGGAAGCCTGTGGCTTTGAGGAATTGATATCTATATTTTTATTTCACTTTTAAACAATTCCAAGACTCTCATTCATTTCTTGTATTGCAGCAACCTTTCTCAGAAATATTTTCTCATGCTATGCAAGCTAGAATGTGGCTGTAGTTTAAGAAGCAGATGAAAGAGAGCATTATCCACTTTATTCCTAAAGGAAGTATCTTTAGCTGATCTTGTCTTGAAGGAACATTCAGCTCTGCACTGTTGGTGTCTGTGAAGAAGAGCAATCATAATTTACGTGACAACTGACACTAAAATACTATGCAATATCTTAATTTTTTGCTTATTCATTAACTAGATTAGTATAGAATTAAATACATAATTGAGTCACTGCAAGATTGAGTAGATAATTCCCTGACAGACAATCCAGGTTATTTTACTTCAACAGCCTTCACTTGTCCAGACTTCTATGGAGTAGATTTCATTTTGAGAAAGGTAACACCTTGAAACAACTGGCAAGTGATGCCAGATATCACTCCAGGAGGCAGTACTGAAGATGATCATTTAGAAGGCATCAGCAACACATTCTTCTCTTTTGGCATGACCTAGAAGTTACAGTAATTTAGAGTTCTTGTGAGGTTTTCACACATTGACATGGAGCATAATTCCATGCTGTGTTAATGAAAGTCACTGTTAATGGATTTATGTGGGTAGAGTTATGGAATAAATAGTATTTAAGATTTCCTTTCCACACACAAATAGCTGGAATGCTACACTCTTAAACATTTCAGTGATTAGTTGGCATCCCTAGCCTCTGTTTTGAGAAATTAGGGAGGAATTGGGTAGTCCAGGTCCCACGATCTCTCTGTAGGAAAGTCAAATACAGATTTGATTCAGCTGAGTCCTTAGTGCACTAACCCCTTCAAAGCACTGTTTCTCATTGGTTTTAGGAATATGTGTGAACCATATGTTTTTCCTCACTCAAGGATAGTTGCTGAACTTTCTCTGCATGGCTGAAGATGATGTGCATAAAAGGGTGCAGGTTTGGACTGGTAACAACGGTCTAGACTGGCGTTGTTTCCATATAAAGGGTGCATGCATGGATTTCTGTGTTACTGCTATGCATCAATACACAGTGTGCCAGTAACTCTTCCTCAGAAAAGATGAAGTTTGACTTGCTGCACAACCATGGCATGTATGGTTTCTCAAAACTGTGCCTGGGTAACAGACTGGGGAATGAGGTTTAAACGGGTCTGCTTCTGGCAATGGATCTGTTGGAGCCTGGAGATGATAGTGCTGCTGGAGTAACACTCTTCTGGAAGAAGAATTATGTTTGTTGTGTTTTGCTATTTTCCCGCCTCTGTGAACCATAGGCATGCTAATTGTAAGGTATGTATCTCTGGTTAAAGGAAAAGATAAGCCCTAATGGTTGTCCTTTTCGTTTCCTTGTTTGGAAGTGGAAGTGCTGCGCAGAGCTGTGGATGATTTTTCTGATGCATGCTCCAGTGTACAGTACATACTTGGAAAGGTTTATTAGAGCTAAAATAAAGTCCTGAAGTTGGCTTCTGTGAGCTTGAAGATCCTGTTGTACCTGCTGCTGCTGCTTAGCAGAACTGAGTTTCCAGACTGAAACAGGATTTTTTTAAGACCAGTGACATTTGGTCTGTCTTTGCAGATTATTTTGAAAAACCCCACACTTTAAACTCTTAACACTGCAAGCTTCTTGCTCCTTTTTTTCACTTTGATCTTTGGTGAATTCAGTTGCTGCAGCTTAGTCTCACTGTCACTTTTCATAGATCTGAGACAAAATGTGATTTTTCTGTACAACCTATAATGAATAGAAAGAGCTGATGTGGTTTATTTTTACCTGTTATTTCACCAATTTCATTAGCTAAGTTAATTGTGATTGAAATTCAGCAGAGACACAGAGAAAATCTTGTTTTCTCCGAAATAATTGAGAAAATTCACTACTTGCCATCTCGCCAATGTTATGTGATCAACTAGACTTTTTTGAATATGAAATGAATTCTCTAGGTTAGGAAATCTATTTCACCTGGGCTACAGTAGCAATTAGTTATTAGAAGCAATTAGAGGGAGGAAATGTATAGTTTAGAAAGCCTTTCATGTTTGATGTCTAAGAAAGGAAGTAGCTACCATGAATTGTGTGCAGTGCTGACTAACTCCAAAATATAAAGTTTTCATATGTGAAGGTTTAAGGGGTAAACTGTTTTTCTGTGAATTTAGTAAATGAGTATATAAATTCAGTGTGCTGAATTTTTATGCCAGACTGACCTGAAAAGTCTTGGCCTCAGACAGTAAGGCAGAATTGAAAGCAGGAAAATCTTTAGAACTCCACAGGGACTCAGTTGGGTTTTCCCTGTGAGCCAGAGGATGATGTCTCAGTGTAAGGACAAAGCAGTGCATAGTTTTAATTTATCCTGCTGCTTTTTCATTGCAACGCAAATTCATTCCTGGACATTAACATTCTCTCCTTGTTCTGCTTGGTGTAATAGTAACTATTTATGGAATGAACCCAACAGACTGTCTTCTGCTTGACTGCTGGTGGTCTTAAAATGGAAGATATATTAGTAAGCTGATGATATCATTGCCTTTGTGCTGGTGAATATAGCTGGCCTTGTACTTTTATAGCTTGACGGGGAACAGTTTAAAAATTATTTTGGCTGATCTGTGGGTGCCATTGTGAACTTACTTAACTCCTATTCTCGTTTCCAGACCATTTAATTTTAAATCTCTCATGTGGCATTTGTTAATCACGATATATATAGAATCAGAAGCAAATGAAAATTAAAATAATGAGAATGGAATACAAAAAAATCTGTGATTTTCTGTTCATACATTTTCATTTTTATTACGGTAATGAAATGCTTAATAATGTACTCTTCAGCTGGTGTAATATATCTTAAGATGGTAGAATTAGTGCATATTTTGGAAAACCCCAATGACAATAAAAGGATACATAGTTTTATGACTAGGTAGCAAATTGGCACTATCACCTGCATGCTAAGTGCAGCTAAAATAACGTAACTAATGATATAATATGGGATAACATATGGGAATAAATAAAAAGGTGTTGGATGGGTGAAGAAATGCCTGAAGTCCATATATAGTTCAAATAACATTACGGTTCTGACTCAGGCTCATGAAATTGCGGAAAGTGAGAGTTAAGGCTGCCTCTCTGTACTTAATATGCCTTGGTGCCTTTCCAGCAAATATTTTATTATGTGAGCTATCCCAGTGATTTTGGAATGTAAGAAGCATTGTGGACTTCTTTGAGGGTTTGACAGTGAATTTTTCCCATAGACCTACAAGCAAAGACTGAAGTCCAGAGAACTAGGAGAAAGTTCTTCAGTTCAATTTTAGGGCTGTTGCAGGCAAATAACCTTTCTGTGCAGCCTGCTACCCCTCATATGACTTAAATGTTTTGTTTAAAAATTTTGACTGTGATTAGAGTTCAGAGATCTTCATTTTATGTCCCCAGAAAATGCTTTAGTCGCAGAGAAAGTTGGTTACACTCCTTCTGCATAGGCAGTTAGGCAAACCTGCAGTCAAATCTCTGTTCTTCCTGACTCAAATCAAAAGCTTTCCCCTAAAATTGCTAAAATGGAAAGGTGAAGTCAGTGTAGGCTGGTACCCCATTTCTGAGCTATTCTGACATGATGCCATGAAAAACATGGTTTCCTTCTCCTATGGGACAAAAGTAACAATCAGATCTGGCATGAAATAAAGTGGCTGGTCAGTGCTTCAGATGGTGATACTAACAGAAAATGAGGATTTCAGTCTCAGCTCTTAAATGCTCCTCCTTACTTCAGTATCTGAGCCTCTTGCACACCCTAATGAACTGGGTTTATAGCTGTCTATTTTAAAAATGGGACTGTGAAAGCGAAAAAATATGTTACAGAGCTGGAAGTTGATTCCTCTTCATGCAAGTACCTTATCCAGTGCAATGCTCCCAGGGTCTCTCTTCTCATAGCTCCAAATTTTCTGCATATAGGCAGAAGGGTTACTGATTTGTGCATCGTTTCCTTTAGTTTGTCATTTTGTACCTGCATGCTTAGTGTGCCCAGTTTCCTCATTAATAACAGGAATAAAAATAAAACCTGGTTTCTTTAGTCGAGTTGAGAATAAGTGTAACATACCAGTCTCCCTGACATCGCTGGCTGTTCTGTGGAGATCAGAGTTGGTATCTCTTTAGTTTAGCTGTTAGCTGTGTTCTGAAAATTAATTCTTTTGTTTTCAGTTTTCTTTTTCTTCTTAGGTTGAAACAAAATACCTTTATACTTACCACCAATATCTCCCAAGACTTTAGGAAAATTAGCAAGGTTATAAAATCTACAGAGTATGTATGGTTTACTGTTGCAGCTGCACTTTAAAGGAAAAGTAATATACTCACTTGTACTCCTTAGAAAATCATCAATAAATTAGCACTCTTTGAAAGTTTCTGGTGCCTAGCACAGTTTCTAAATATTACAATCAAATTTGGGTATTCCATTTTTAACACTCCAGTCAATTTAAACAGTGTTGCCAAGATCTGAGTGTTCACCCTTTTCTTTACAACATTTTCTGTCCTCGTCTGTTTCCTCCAAGGGGCTGAGAGATGGAGTGCCTTAGAGGTGCAGAGTCCCCACAGTGACTCAGTGCCTTTACAAAGGTTGGTAAGGCCAGCTGCCCATAGAGCAAGGGTGAGCATGGTCATGGCTGGGGGTCCTGCATCCTGCACAGCTCCCCCATGGGCTGAAGACCATCATGCCTTCAGTAGTTATGGGATTGTCTCCTTCAGAGTGCCTTTGGAGAGTTCCTGCCTTCACTGTGAGAGCCTGCATCTCTATTTCTATCCATCTCACTCAGAGTACTGACATAGTTGTTTATCCAACCCTCTTCAGCTCAGTTAAGGGGTTAAGGGCATACTTCAAATGAAGCGCATTACTGCCTTCTTGCAGTATTAAGAATGAAGAAGAGAAACTTAAAGCAAATGAGAAGGATTTGTGTTAACTGTTGCCAAGGAGTCTTTCTTAAAATCACACATTCCATAATATCTGAGTAAAAATAATATTGAATCTATTCTTCAATTTTCTTGCTTTTTGTTCATCAACACTAGGATGAAGCAGTTTACAGTCACCAGAAATGCCTGAGTGAGCTGAGTGAGGCAGAGATATTAGAGTTGCTCTTGTCCTTCCATGCCCTTTCCCCTGTGTTTATTAATCTGTATGTGCAAATTAAACTGAAATTAAACTCTTAATTTATCACCATGTTGTGGTGACAGCAGGCAGGATCAGAACACTTTACAAACACGTAGCACCACATTAACATCAGAAACAGATTCTTCCCCAGAGAGGAGAGAAGATTTTGAAGAATGCAGAAAGATGCCACAGGGCTGTAATTCCTCTTGCTGCTTAGAAAACAACTGATTGTTGTTGAAACACTTGGAGGAGGAGGTGAGTCCAATAATCTGCAGAACATACGTAGGATAAGGCTTTTCTACTGTCAAGAGTAGAAACTTGAAATAAACACCATTAGGAAAAAAACCCAAACACGTGGCGAAAGAAAAAAGAGAGAAAAGATGTCTGGTAATAACTCAATGTGACTGCCCAGAGAAATGAACTGCTCCAAGGAGCATCCTTCTGGATGCAGATCATCTATGCTACAGAGGGCTGCAGACTTTGCCATTGTCTGGTTTTGCAGGGGACTGAGCTGCCTCCTTGTCTCTTCATGAAACACTAGCAGGTATTCCAGGATCGCTGAGGGCCATTTATGCAGTCACCCTGTGGTCCTGCTTTAGTAAAGCACTTAAACACATGCTTAAGGGATTTGCTGATTTGGATGCTGTGCTCTCCACTGGCTCCCTCCACATGTCTCCTGGCTCATTGACTGTTTGGCTCTGCAAGTGCTTTAAGATGCTCCTACCATCAAGAGCTGGGCCCCTCTTCTCTGCGGCATCAGAAGTGAGGCAGGCATGCTAGTGTTCTCTCAGCAGGTAGGTCTTTTCTCTGTTATTTTGTGGTGGGAGATGAGCTTGCTGGCCCCACACTCATTCCAGCCGGTAGGAGCATGCTGTGGCCCCACTGCATTGTCCTGTCTTTCTGAAAGTCCCATAGAGCATGGTTCCAGACTTGCTGGCATGCTGTCTTCTGCCTGCCACGTACCTGCCAGTGGCACTGATCTCCTGAAGGTGACCACCCACACCATGGACTCCACTCTAGTGCTGTCATCCCCTGGTCAGAGCAACCTCATGTTGCAGAGGGTCCTCCACAGGGCTGTGCCCTCTTTTGGTGGCAGTGATGAAAGGAGTGGGAAAAGGCTTCCCTTAAGTAGTTGTATTTTAGAGACATTTCTGCCTTAACCTTATTGCATTTGGGTGAGCCGTCTTTCCTGTGAGGGGGGCAGGAATGAGATTTTAGAGCCTTTGCAAATATGACAAATTTAAAGGTTACTGTCTGCATGAAGGCCTTAGACACCACTTTTAAATGCCTAAATTCCCAATCTTTGAGAGCACCTAAGTGATTTAAGACCTAGGTCTGAGGGCTTTGGCAGGAGTAAGTTTCAGAGCTCCTAAGTCACTGCTCTTTTAAATAAACCCTTACTACCTCAGGATCTTTTCAATATATTACCCTCTTTCCTATATTACACTTCAGAGGGCAAAATCTTCATTTATGTTTGGATTCCCACAGAGACTGGGAAAAATGAGTTTATTTATTTACTCCTGCATTGCTTCATCAAAGAGACCCCAACTGGGAGAAGTTGGAGGTCCCCATTTGTTATGTTTTGTCCAGCCCAGAGGTGACCCAGCCTGCAGCAGTGATACTCTGCAGGGAAAAGCAAACTTGTCAAGCTTTGCTTAATTCAGCCCAGCATGTGGTTTAGCACATTGACAGATGCATGTGTCTGACACTCTTTGGAGACTGGCCAGGAGAGTCGTATTGCCTGGCAGAAGCAGGATATGTCCCTCCTGTGTTGCTTGTGATTTGTGTGTCAGGTCAGCACCCTGTCAGGCTCCTTTGCTGAGACAGGTGCTGGTGTTCTTCATACAGCCACAGCTCCTTCCTTCATGGGAGCAGCGCCTGTGGCTACGCCAAAGCCTCTTTGGAGATAACTGTACTGACAAGCCAAGGTGCAGTTATATTTTCTCCTCAGAGATCCACACAGGCTCGTGTGCCAATGGCTGGACTGTTGGTTTGCTGTGCCATAGTGCATCCAGGTGGGATCTCCAGACTTCCCTGTGAGAGCCTAAATTTGGGTGGTTGGAGAAGCTGCACCCACAAGCTAACACTGTGTGCCAATATACCTTTAAAACTGGTATTTCAGGCCCCCATGAAGAAGTTGATAAGGAAGTCCAAATTAGCAGGATTGTTTTGTTTGGAGTTTTTCCGATAAGGTTGAGGAGCTTCAGAAGAGGCAGACTCAGAATTTTGGATCTCTGTTAAATCAAGCCTCAGGTTTGGATTTCCAGTCTAGTAATGCTGGGGCAGGGCAGACATACAGAGTCAAGTGCTGCAGCTTGACTGTTTCCTTGCACAGTGCTGCATTGGAAAAGCAGGGAACAGAGAGAAAACCATGCCTGAAGCTATTCTGAAAACCAACATTTCTGCTAATTTCACCTGCAAGAAGCAAACCCCTTCAAGGGCTTCATTTGAGAAAGAAATATTTTTCCCTTAAGAAGCTTTAAAAGAAAGGTCCCTCTTGACAGAAAAGAAATCCTGGTGATTTAGCTGAACAGAGTGCAGTGTACTCAGCAAAAAAAGAGAAAAATGAAAGTGTTAGCAGAGCCTTGATTATTGGTGACAGAGGAGCATTAGCCAAGTTATAATGGATTGTCAAACTAGGTTCATGTTTGTTTAGCCTCCCAAGTTCTTTGCACTGAGTCAACACCTAGCCATCTGGGATGGGAGATGGGGGGAGTAATTTTTTGTGAAAAAGAATTATGTGAAAATCAGTTAAATTTATGTTTCTATTCTAACGGAAGAAGTATTTAAAAGGAAAACATACCTTTCAGAGTGAAGCATTTGTTTTTGTTCTCTACAAGTGCTTGTTTGAGTTCATGTTTGTTAAAGGGCTTGTAGTTAGTAAATCATGACGGTTTCCCCTGGTAACATAAAAATAGGTGTGATTGGAAAATTTGTAGCAAGAAAATAAAACTGCCTTTCACCCACTTGGACTTCACTTGACTTGGTGAGATATTTGTAAGCCCTGATTGACTTAAAAGTACATTTCTTTAGGAAAAAAGTACAATTAAGAGAGAATTTTTCCAGGAAGACACATAGAACCTGCAGCAACAACAACAGTGAATCATGTGTTCACCCAAGGACACAGCTATTCCCAAGTGGTGATGTTTACTGATGAAGGAAACACAAAACACTTGAGTACAATAGCAAGAACAATTTGGAAAACAAAGATTTTCTATAGCCAATATAATTTGATTTTCTAGCCCTCTTTTCTATACAAGACCCATTGGCTTTGATAGGCACAGCAGAATCATCTTTAAAATTATGCTAAGCTCTTGTAAGTGTACTTGTGTGTGAAAATAATTGTGCCCAGTTTTATACAACACTGGGACCTGTGCTGGTCAAAAGCCCTGGGTAGCAATTGAATAGACATCAGCCAGTTTGAGATGGCTTCGAGTCAGGTCCTATTTTGCCTTGTCCTAGTGAAAGAAAGAATGATATGTCTGTAAGCAGCTTTAGTGGCTTTGTCCTCCACTGCTCCGTAAGGGAGCCAGAAACAGTGCAGTTATTTTCACATGTAAGGACACTGACAAGAGTGCGTGGACAGGAGGAGGCCGGCACTAACATTGGGATGAAGAGTTAACTTTAGCCCTCCAGTCTCACCGAGGCTTTTTTAGGGCCACAGGTGACCATGAATGACTCTGCATTACAGCTGACAGAAGTGTTCAACTGAAGATGCATCTGTTGATGTCTACAGATAATATCTTCTTGTGCTTGTTGGTTACATCCAATTAACTACCAAGGGATTTCCTTGGGAGTCGCTATGCTACTGCCTCTGCCTAATTTTGAACAGAAAATTCTGTTGGTGACAGAGTCCCAACATTTTGTTTTGCTGTCATGCATGTGGGCAGATTTAGTGACTTGCAAAATTCAGTATATCATAATCAGTTTCTGGATCATTAAAGAGACTTGGCAAACTTTTGCTGTACTCTGTAATGTGTTTTCTGTGTTTCAAGTCAAACCAGAGTGAGAGCATTGACTTTGAGTGTTCTGATTTATTTCATCTGTTTTTAGAAGTTATCTTTGGTTTTGTTGCACATAGGAAAAAGGAAAAACCCTGGTGGAAGATTGTGCTCATAAAACAAAACAAAAAAAAAAAAAGGAGAAATTATTATGAAACAGGAACATTTGAAGGCATGGTATGTCAGTCACTTAATTCACATTCAAATTAAACTTTTTTTTTAAGTAATATATTCTGTCTAACTCTGATACACTAATAAAAAAGGTTTATTCAGCAAGGGTTAACTTTCTTTTGTGCACAAGGATCTAATTAATTTAAATCCCTGTTGAGTTTTTAGCACACAAATGAAGTGTTATACGGTTATGCTGGAGCTCTTGGCATTGGGTGAATTTTTCCCATCGTAATGTTGACTTATTAGACATGTGCAAAGCCTGTCCACCTCGCTGTGGCTGTCCCTGTGTAGCAGAAGGCAGCACTGTAAGGAGCCTCAATGTGGATGGAGCAATCCAAGTCTATGTGCAATGAACCTCCTGCAAGAGGTCATGTCCGTAGGGACTATTCCTACCCATTGGGGAGGATGGTGGATTTTGCTGGGTAGGTGTCCTGACCCAAGGTACTTTGTATTTTCTGAACTCCAGTAAGGAGTTTACAGATCTTACAGACCTGGGAAGACTAAGAAAATGCTTGTGAAATTTAAAGAAAACTGAGTGTTTCACATAGTGTTGGTGGGGTCTTTGGTGCATGCAGATTGCTTTTGGTAGCTGCTGGGATGTTATACCATGAAGTATTTTAGCGTGGTGATGCTTAAGACTGGGCTTGCAGTTCTAATGTATGGATCACAGAGAGCCAGGGGTAATACCAAACCTAGGCCTGGTTTCTAACACACTCGCTGTAACTTAAGGTGCAAAGTTGGTATTTGTTGTGGTGTTGTGGCATGTTGAGTCCTACCTCTATATATGTCATAACAATAGAAATGCTACCAATTCTGTAAAGACAAGTGTGTGTGTGAACTTCTCGTTATGAAAATAGGCATTATTTGTAAACTTCATCCCATTGAGTGAGAACAGAGGGGACACTAATGCTTCATATACAAATGCTGGGCTGGTTTTCATTTAGCAGACCTTCTTTGTACTCTTTTGGCAAGGTAAAATGGTCTTTATATGGTTGAAAATATAAATTGCATATCAGAAAAGGCTTTTTTTATGATACCAAACTAGTAGAGACTAGAGATGCCAAACTAAAAGAGAGTTGATGTAGAGAGGGCCAGACTTACTATTTGCCTTTCCTTGACCTTTTCTCATCAACACAAATCACCTTGTTCTAAAACTTTATCAGTATATGGACTGGAGTTATAATTTGGTTTGGACTGTTTTTTCTTTTGGAAGAAAGCATTAATGTTCCCAAAAGAGAAGCAACACAGCACTTGTGTTCTATGATGTTCTTTATAAATGTGCAACCAAGTGTTTACAGTGTCTGTGCTTATCAAATATCTCTTGATTGGGAAATTTTTGCCTACGCGATAGCCCTGCAGGCATGGCAAGTCTATAAACATGATATGTTAAAAGAAAAAAATTAAAATGTATCCTGGTTTGTGAAATCAACAGAAATCTTCCTTCTGGCTAAATTTTCGTTTCGTAAAAGCACCCTTAAGAAAATTATTGCTGTAAGTTATATAATTAATAGTAAAAGATAATTTTCCTGAGCGTTTTAGGGCGGGTCCCGTGTTCCTTGCATATTCATTTGAATATTCAATAAACAGAATTTAATCTGAAAACCTATCCAGAAGCATGTTGGGTATTTAATTCTCAGTGGTAACGTTGCATGCAGGAAGACAAAAGTAAATGAAGGGAATAAAAATTACATCTGTTTTTGACCAGACAGTCCTGTGTTTACAGCTAGACACCCATCATACTTTTATTTTCATATGTTTTGTTTTAAGTATTAAGTTAGAAGAATATGAATCATACAGAGGTCAAAGATCAAGGTCATTTTCCTGACACCAAATATTTTACTGTAGGACTCACAGACCACTTACCCTCAGCAGCATGAAAATCTTCTCAATTGCCCTTAGGCTGTTGTGTTGTGAAAGGTTGCAATGTAACACATGCCTCCTGCTTCCCGGTTTCTCCATGGAGCAATACAAAATAGCTTTCCCAAAAAGTCCTTGAAAATTTAGAATGCTCCCTTTTCATTGTCACAGTACTTTGGAGTCACCACCTCCTTGATAAATCTCTGTCTCTTCCCCCTTATTGATAAGTCACCAGTGTTTGGCATAAAAGTACGGCTTAACTGTTACCTGAGCTTTTGATTTCAGTATTAGGCTGCAGAAAAGAAAAGCAGAGATGCTCTGGGGGTGGAGCAAAAAAAAAAAAAGCAATAAAAAATGCCTTGACTTTTGACATTATCTATATTATGTGGCAATATTCACCTATTTCAACTTTTTGCTATACAGTGGAAATGAAGTCTCTGCTAAGTGGGCAAGTGTTCCTGAGTTATGAAAAGTAAAAACCTGTTAGGAAAAAGAATGGCAGCAAACAGCCTGACACTGAATTATACTGTTGATGATGAGGTATTTTAGCCACCAAAAGCTTCTCTAAGCATGAATTATCATAGAATTACTCTTACTTTCATTTCAAGCTGTACCGTCTTCTGAAACAGATTTATGTGTGGACGAGTCTCATTGGCAAGAGGTACATACATGCAGATCCATCAGTTCTTTTGTCCTCAGCATCTGACTTGTAAGCTCCTAGTGCTGGAAATAGGAAAAAAGAAATCCAGCTTAGAGACCTTAAGTTCCACACTCAGTGAATAAGCAGAAATCAGTATATAAGAATGGAATAAAATTATTGCAAAATCTTGTCCATAAATGTCAGTGATGAAAATTGCTAAGACCTACAAAGAAATAACATAAATACAAAACACATAGTAGAAGAAAAACAGAGATACTCTATAGACATATCCAGAATCGTTAGACTTTGGAACAGACTTTTTTGGGAAGTAGCCGAATCGCTATCTCTAAGGTCTTTCAAGAAGAGATTAGACAGAATCTAGGAAGGATAGTCTGGGCACATTGGAGCTTGATTCAAGAAAAGACAGCACATACCTTGTGGGATGAAATCATAGAAATGTCACTCTGGGAAAGATTTCAGAAGATTAACTTACTTGGTCCTGCTATGGACCTACTGACAACATGGTTGCTTGTAAGGATTGGCTCTAGCTATTTTGTGAGTGTACTGATACTGGAAATCCATAAGCAGTTCAAAATAATTCTGATATATTTAAAACTAAATGTTGATATTTGGTTTTATTCTGAGCTAAAAGACTAATACCTGATATATACGTACCTTTAGGCTTGACAGACCCTTTGCTGTACTGCGCAGTGTGACTTTTGGTGTCTCTGAACTAAGGAGGAGAACGCTGTCTTGCTGAACTATTATGTAAACAATAAATATTAACATGCATTAAAAAATCTATGAAACTTATGTCTATAAAAGTTTAATTGCAGACTAGACTGTCCTCAGCTAGTTGTTATGGACAAAATGTCATGTTACATCACTTTTGAAATTAGCGTATTTCTTTTTTGGCTGTATGCTTCAGATGAGTTCCACATGTACTCCAGATTTAACAAATTCATCATTGGTATCTTATTATCACTTCAAATTACTTGACAGCTAGGTCAGATCCAGGATTCTCATTTGTTTTTCATAGCATGGATCACATTTTAAAACAGAATGTCTTGTGTATCTCTCCTCTTCCATTCTGCAGTTGTGAAATGCCCTTGTGGTGTGGATAGTTATTACATACATGGAAAAGTGAAGTTAGGAAACTATTTCATGCAACTTTAGCTTCATAACAGTTTAATAGCTGGGACTGGGGAGAGCCAGCTCTGTGTGACTAGCCAGTTCTCCACTGCAGGCCATTTCTGAGAACATCTGACAGTATCGTTTTATAATATTTCACTTTAAACTTGTCTGAGTTCATTATTTGTTGTTTCTAAGGATTTTGCCTTCCTTGAGTGCTATCTCCCTTTCCATCTCTCTTTTCCTCTCTGCTGACAAGACCAAAGCTAGAAAACAGTGTAAAAGGCAGCTCTCTTCAAGTCACAAGTTACTGGCGTTGTCCAGGTGTGAGAGGAGAGAGACCAACAGGCCAGTACAGGCTTTTCTGAGTAGGAAACTGGAAGAAGGTCTGGTCAAGTATTCCTCACTATCCCTGCTTTTTGAAAAAGTATTTAATTTTCAGCCAAACACCTCCAAGGAAACTGTCTTTTTTTTCTAGAAATTTCCAGGATTTCACAGAAAAAATGGACTTAAAAAAAAAGTTTTGATTTGGATATACTCCTATGTTGTCTAGTGGCTGATATAGTTAAGTTGTCTCAAGATCCAGCTGATGTCTCCAGCTGACAGCTGGGGCTGCACCTCTGCCTGTACTGCAGCCCTGCCAGCACCCCCAAGAGAGTTGTTGGTGAGGGAAAGATGGGGTGCAGAGAAGTCTTCAGGGTATCCATCTTCTGAGAGACCTGAGGCTGGCCACAGCTGTGCTGCGCAGCCCCGGGGGATTTTTGGAGGTTTATAGGGATGTCCCTCTTCCTTTCCATACAGTTTACTATAGTGGATTTCCCTCTCTTTCAGAGATAGCTAGCAAAATGGGAGACTCCTACTTAGAGCCATTTTCTTGGCTGTGCCCAAGAAAATATGCTAGCCAGGATTAATACATTTCAATAACCCAGTTTAACCCATGGGTTTTGTACAGTTATTTATTGTTTCTGTCTCTTTTCATAATGAAGAGGTGCTACCTGCTCACTGTAAAAAGAAAGACTCTTTGAGGATTTATCAAGGGATTAAACTGACCAAGTTTATTTTGTTTTGTCATTAGGATTGTACGGAACATGATATAAATGTGTACATTGCCAATCCAAAATGAGTACTCTGTTGCAAGGATTGCAACAACAGGAACTGAGTAAGCTCTGCCAGATGCATTACTGCATTTGTATTTGTACACACCTATTTACAATAAGCCATTGTCACAGACAGGTTATAGGAATAAGTGGATGATTGGTCTGCCCAGAGGGCATTTCTCATGTCCCTAGGGTGTTAAAGGCCTCAGAAGCCCAGGAAAATTCCTGCATTCCTTTTACCAGTGCCTCCCAAAGCAAAGATCTGCTGCCAGCTCTGCTTCAGCATGTAGCACCTAGGAGCACCATCATGCCTCTGCCAGGTTAGGCATCTCTCATGGGAATATAGTTCACAGACATGCCATTTAGTTTAAATATAAAACGTTATGGACACTGGCTAAAAATACACCATTTTGACTGGTGTCATACAAGGGTTGAACTGGGGATGTCTTGCTGACTCAGTCTTTCATAGAATCCTTATGGAAGCTAAAAGTAAGGGTTCTCTTGGAGGTGTGATGTGAGGAAGAAAGCATCCTGCATTTCAACTGTTCTTTAATGAAATCTAATATGTGGAAATTATGAGAGCGGATGGCGCTGTGGGGTGGATGCTTCTTAGAAGGCCAAACTCACTGTGAAAGTCTCTTTTAGTACTAAGATGGAAGCATGAGTTTATATCTCAGCGGTTACTCACCAGTTCTGAAAAAAAAATTAGAAATTGTTTCCAGGTTCAAATTAGACAAAACAATGTGCACTCTGTGACACACTGGACGTCAATTTTATGGCAAGAACCTCGAGTTTCTTTGGCACTTCTAAAGAAGAGCTCTACAGTGTACTGAAAGCTTTGTGGCAACTTCATAAACATTCTCAAACTCTGGAATATATTGAGCAGTGAGTTATTCGATTACTTATATTAAGTGGATTGAAACTGCTCCTTATATGTAGCTTAAATGAGGCTTGATCTGGAGTTTTGGCATGATGAAGATGGAAGAAGCTTGAGACAGAGAAGGGAAGATCTTCCTTATACATTGAAGCCAAAGGACTTGGAAGAGTGTTTGAGGGATTAAATGAATAGCCGCATGCGGCTGTCCCTGTGAGAGACATAAAATAATCATTTGACTCTTCCTATTTTTCCTATATTTGCTGTAAGCACTTATTTTACCTGTTGGATGATGGGTGGGCTTGGGCTATGCCTGTTGCAGGAAGTGTAGAGTGTGCTCCGAGTGATCTGGAAGATGAGTGAGTGCTCTCCAGAAACAACGGGATTGGCCCAGGCACGTCAGACCCAAACAGGACTAATCTACTTAGATGGAACTCTTCTGGGGATGCTGTGGTGTGTAAGGTAAGATTGTCATTGAAACAGTTTCTGGTCAGTATTTGCTAACATAGACTCAAAATGAAAAATATGTTGGAAGCTGAAATCAGTATCAAAATGGTTTTCCTCTTTCTTTTGGACTGAATGGGATTTTTTTTTTATGATTACTGCTTCAAATTTGAGTATTTTTGAGTATTAGAACCTTCCTGTCAGATTAACTCAATGCCATTAATGGCTTAGCTAAACCTTTTGTTGAGATCTGTAACTGGAGGCAATACCATTTCCAAACTTAATATATTTCACCCAGTTAGAAGCAGGGTCGAAAAAAAAAATCTCCCCTTCCCCCCAGTGAAATAAGGAGGGGATGAAGATAAAAACAGTCCAAATATTATCTCAAACCAAAGAACATTTCACTTTTGTTTGATAATCAGGCTATATTTTGTAAGGCATATGATGGGAATAAAGGCAGTCAGGAGTAACTGTAGAAGTGCAAATGAGTGTGTTTGCAATGGAAGAGTAGTTGGATAATGTCCATCTCATAATAGTTCAAGATATGGCAAAGGAAATTGAAAGTCTGGTAGAAAGGATTTTTAATAATCTATGAACTCCAAGGCAGCACTTTATGATTGGGGGATAATGCCTATAACACCCTCTGTTGCAGGAAGGGAAAAATAATCTGGGCAGCTTGTTACTGTCACCTCAGTAGTATGCAAAGATTTGAAACAATAGGGAACAAAGATAGAAAAGCAAGTAGAGAATGGAAAAAAATAAAAGAGTTTTTCAAAGGTGAGTTGTACTAGGTTAGCTGATATTTCTCTTTTATGAGGTAATTCCTCTTAGAAGGAAGTGAAGTGTAGAGATTTAATCTAGCAGGGTTTCAGGGCCACCGAGTTGTGTGAGAGTCTGAAATAACCTGAGGGAAATGGGAATTTGTAGGCAGACTGTCAAGTGGTAAGGAACAGGTTAAAGAAGAGGCCACAAAGCTGCCACCTGAAAGGGCAAGGGTTGAGGTGGAGGAAGAGAGCCATGGCATTCCTTGTGCACCATCTGGAAAGCGTTCCCATTTAATCATGCCATTGATAACTCCGTTGACAGAAGTCACAGCATACTAAAATGGACACTAAGGAAAGCAGTTGGGAGTTGTCTGCTGAATGAAGTTTTGAAATAATATTTCAGCAAAAACAGATGGATCTTCTGGTTGGCATGTCAGCAGTTGGACAAAATATAGCAACACAAAGGGCAAGGTGAGGGAAGTTAATACCTCAGTACACATTTCTTTGATGCGCCATTCCAATGTAACCTCCTATGCTGAGTGAAAGTTGCTTGCTTTATTAAACGGTCTTTAATCAGGTGATCCCATGCTATTTTTTCTCATAGTCTGTCAACCAAGTTTCATACAAAGACTCTTAAGTTGTCCAGAGCTACTCCTAGAGTTGGAATGAGAGGTGCATCAGGCAATTTGTTCTGGGGGACGCCTGCTTTTTCTTCTGTAGAAATTAAAATTGTGGACTGGATGAAAAGCAATGCAGAAAGAAAATGGTTAGTGGATATGAACACTGTTGAATATCAACATCAGGAACAGGACTTTCTTTCTCTGTCCCTAATGACAGAGCTGCTTAAGCCAAAATTTCCATTTTTGGGAAAAAAGAATCACAAGGATTTTAAAAAAATGTTTATGAAATTTCGGAAAAAATGAAATCTGTGTTTGGGAATGTTTTGATTGTCAAGAAAGTTTTGGCTGTTCTACTACTTGCTAAAAAGACTGATTTTAAAAAAAAATTTAAATTTCCAGATGTTTGGAGGGGAGCTTAATAAACATTGGTAAAAATATTTCAATATTAAAAAATAGAATAATCTAATTTATATGCATATATGCTGGATTTATATTGTCTAGTTAGTACTTTTTAAAGTTATATAGAATGATGATAAAGTATCTGTATTTTCAGCTTTAGCACAGGAGTTTTTCAGAGATGCTTCTTATAAGAGCTTGTTGCTCAGGAACTATTTTCAAATTACCTTCTTTCTTCATTGTTCTGCTCTAGATTGTCAAGACCTACTTTGCAGTGACTGCTACAAGTTAGTGTTAGGCTGGGGAATGTATTTCCAGAAGTTGTGCAGATTGCTGTCAGGAGAGAGATAGATTTGCATTCCCTTGCGTTCAGACATAGCAACAGGGAGAGATGAGATGTAGGACTTGTGGTTCTGGTTTTTTCTATAATCACTGGTGAATCACTTAGAGAAAGTTTTGTGTCACTCTAATTAACTCACAATTCCAAATTAATGTGTCAGCCTATGTGCATATGTTTCAGAGGGCCCAATCAGCCAGTTTATATTGAATTTGGGAGTAGAGACATAAAATACAACAGATTTAGGTGCTGAATATCAGGCATCTGACTTTGAGAAAAAATAATACTACTTTTAATCTGTCTTGCTTTAGTTTCTTCTTAATGTGAGATTCCAAGTTGCAAACCAAGATTATCCTGATGTTTTCCTTCCCATTTTTCAAGGGAAAATTCTTGCTGGCTTCTAATCAGCAGAGCTTTGGACAGAGAAGGACTGAGAATAGAATGATTAAGCCTTGGTCAGAACCTCTCTTGCTTCTTCATGGCTTCCAGAACTCCATTCTAAGTCTCTCAGATACACCTTCAGCACCAGGAATTAATTATCTGCTGACAGAGACAGAGTGAAAAGCCATTAGTTTTAGAAGAGCTTTTCCCCCTTGAAATTCCATTGCTGGTTGACTCTTTCTGAGAGATGATGTTGAAACTGAGGATAAATTCAGTTTCAACATTTTCATATTCTTTGCAGTGACTGCCAGGAAAGCTCTCTCTTATGCAATAATGGCCTGGACTCCTTTCAGCATTTGCTGTGGTCGTCACGGCACTGTAATGATCTCAGCTCCATACTTCCCAAGTGCTGGATGCAATCTGCGTGGAGGATCCTAGGGCTGAAATTTCAGAAGCAGTCATAGAATCGCAGAATGCCCTGAGTTGGAACAGTCAAGGATCATTGAAGTCCAACTCCTGGCCCTGCGCAGGACACCCCAAGATCACATTATGTGCCTGAGAGCATTGCCGAACTCTGGCAGGCTTGGTACTGTGACCGCTTCCCTGGGGAACCTGTTCCAGAGCCTAAACCCCCCTCTGCATGAAAAATCTTTTTCTAATACCCAGCATCAACGTCCTCTGACACAGCTTCATGCCATTCCCTCAGGTCCAGTCTCTGTGTTGTATTCACAGAAACCCTCCTGAGATGGACACAGTGGCTGTATGTACAGCATACATACATACACTGTACACAGCAGTGTACCTACTCCAGAGCTGCACAGCCAGGGTACTGGAGGCAGCCTCATGGGCTGCAAAATCCAGCCAGCAAATGGGTAAATAGTGCTGCAGGCAGCTTTGATGTGGACCTGAGGCGGAGCAGCCCACAAAAGCTTGCTCACGTGCCTACAACAATGCAGCCTTCCTTCCCACCCAGTTTCTTGGTGCTGCTGTTGATCCTGCTGCACACATGGGCTCTTTGTACCCCCACACCTCCCAGGAGATGCAGACGCCAAGAAACAGGCTCTTCTGTCATCAGTCTCTCTCTATTGTTTTGAATATTATCTAAACACCTGACTTGTTTTGTTTTAATGTAGAAATATACACTATGTGATTCAGAAAGTGAATTTCATAATTCCCCTTTCACTCTCCAGTTTTTAGGGAAGGCTGCCTTGTAATAATTTTCAAGAAGTTGCAGTGATTTCCCCATCCCTCTCGGACAGCCATGTTACTGACTGCTCATTCCAGAAGGCGGTGATATTGTCTAATGGCTGGAACGCTGTAGCCTTGTCATGTTGTTTATGGCACCTCTCTGTTACTGCCCATATGACCTAAACCATGAGGGCTAAGCTATTTCTGTATCACTTTTACTGTCTGTGAAAGAAGGTTAAAAACACCAACTTTGTGGGATATTGTAAAGCTTTAATGGCTCAAAAGTACTTTGAAATGATCAGGTAAATGATAGCAAATAAATGCCCAGACAGTTATTAGAGTTCTCTAATTCTCTTCTGACACACAGTGTCTGGCCACTTCGAAGTGTCCCTTCTATGTTTGTTTGGGTTTTTTAGTAGCTAAATTGCCCTAATGTGAAGAAATGGGAATAGTTTGTGCAAACACAAAACCTGCTGAAGACGGAAAGAAATAGTACTTATATGACACAGAAAGAGAGTGACTCAGTAATTAGCTCTTGGAAGGGAGCATTTGATAGGAAAAGTGGATAAATTTAAAGGTCAGTCTTGGTTGCAAAATAATCTCCAAATTACTTAATGTATTACCAACCTTTATGTTATTTCATCCCTGTGAGGCAAAATGATCCCAATTACTCAAGCAGCAGACTCTTCTTTTAAGAAATGCAAGCAATCCAAAGCATAATTGCCTCTCCCTTATTGAAGGCATATTTCCACAAATCTCATCTCTCTCCAACCTCAAAGTTACTATGTGGAGATTATAATGAGAATGAAACTTGATATATTCTTTGTCTTCAAACTGGAAGAATTGTGGTACCCAAAGGAATCAGGACTTTGTGATTTATGACTCCTCTACTTTGTTATGAAGAAATGTTAAACATCTTTAATACATTATGTATCATGTTATCCAAGTTTGGCTGCTGATTGCAATACTCACCCTTTATTCCCTAGAAGAATTTACAGAATACCTTTCTGTAACTTCGCACATTGCTATCAGCTTTGCAGTGCTATGCCTTATTTGTACAACTGCAGGTTTTTCCAGTTGTCTGGATAATTGTACCATCTGAGGGATATTACCCTGCTTTGTAGTCTGCAGATTCTTCTGAATCATTTCCTATGTTAATGAAGTCTTTTATTTTTGTATTATAAAAAAGCCCCACACCTGATTTATACTAAGCACATAGTAAGTTCTTCTCTTTTCAGAGGGGTCCGGCACAGCCCTTGACTTCACTTAGATTAACACCCAGAAAAATTCCTTTTCTGCTTGAAAGGGAGTAAGTGACAAAGTGATAAAGTGCTGTTGGGGTGTTGGTGATAGTATCAAGCTGCTCAGCATTTTTAACAGATAATACTGAAACCTGAGGCAAACTTACCAAAAAAAAAGAAAAGAAAAAGAGAAAGAAAAGACCACTCAAAATAATTTAAACTGAAACCTTGTGTAAGCCAACAACAGGACACCAAGCCGGGAATCAAATAGGTCTGTGCTCTGTTCTGCCTTTGGCCTGAAAATCATGTTCTACCCCAAGTCATCAGTTTAGCCAAGAAGCTAAACATTTTTCTTAGGAGACAGTGAGTGAAGCTGTAAGTACTGCGAGTAGTTGACTGTGAGAATGTTGCTTGATTGTTTCAAGGTGCAAAGTTTTTAAGTGTTATCTTTACTTTGTCAGCTTTAATTTATAATGCAAAGCTGACTGGTTAAAAGAAGACTTGCTGTTAGGTCATTTCACTTCCTTTCCATTTCTTTTCGATTTGCATTTGGTTATTAGAGCAAAAATGACTATTTTTAGAAGCTTGGGGTGAAGTCAAAACAAAGCACAACCAACTAACCAACCAACCAAAACAACCACCACAACAAAGTAAAATCACCAGGACAGTACTATACTGCTGAATCACAACTTTGCTCTTCCAGGATGTTTCATTTTCTTCTCGTAGTGAGAAAGGGAACATGGCAGTGGGAAGCCCCTCCCCATTCCTTAATCTTATGGAAACACACTTCTATATGTATTGTAGGTGTCACTTTCTGCAAGAAGGAAAAAAGTCACTTAACTAGAGACATGAGCTGAAGCCTGGCCTGAGAGCATATGGCCAAAAATTGATTTAAGAAATGTAGGAATTCATGGGTCTGCAGCTTGCCATCGGCAGTGCACTGTGGTGTGGCACATCAGTGGGGACAACGGCTATTGGTCATTCTCCATTTCGGTCTCACCTTGCCCTGTTCACAGGTGATGAGTCCAGTCAACTCACATCCCATCACTAGGCTGAAATGGTCTCTGGTTCTCTGCTGCAGCACTCCATCTCTCTGTGAAATGCAGTTCCTGGAACCTGTCAAATATAACCTTAGGTTTTATACATTGCTGAGAGGTTTATGAGGCCATCTGTCCTTAACCAATGACCTGGTACAAAGAGGTTTCTTCAAAAATTAGACAGTATTTCCATAAATATAACTTCTGGTCTGAATTTCTGAGTTTTGCTATTTATCTGTTCTAGTGAGTAATGGAAATAATCTAAGTGACAGTAAGGAAAAGGCCATGAATTAGAAGTAATATTGAGTTTCTTTTAGTATGCATACTGAAAATGCTGTTATCTGGAGTTTCCAAATAATGAATTGTTATTTGAGGCTTTTAGTAGTGTGTTTACATGCTGTCTGTCTCTCTGTCTGTCTGCCTGTTTTTCTATCTGTCTATCTGTCTGTCTATTTATCTCCAGGAGCCAAAGCAAATCTCATTTTGTCACTGCTCCCTCATTTAATTTCTCATTTCACTTTGGTCTGTTCAGGATATCTCTGAACCCTCCTCTTGCCATCCTATCCAAAGGACTTTAGAAGCATAATGTACAATTTATTAAATAATTTCTGAGAGACATTGGAGTACCGTTTTCCCAGTTATGATTAAGGAACTGAAAGTGGGATTCAGGTGCTAAATAGTTTCCAGAATTGGCCTGCCAGGTTTTAGGCTATTCAGCCTGGCTGATATGCGTGTTGAAAAGCATTGCAAGAAACCTGTATGAGCAATGTGTTTTGAAATCTGATACTAAAAAATTCATCCAAGGACCAATGTTCAACACTGAAAACCTTATCCTATTCTTATTTTAATGTTTCAACAGACATTGTGGTTCTATTTGAAATTTGATATTTGGCTTTTTTTGCTTGGTTTTATCTTGCCCTGTCTTAAAAACTGCCAGCTTAGTAAGTAATTAATTCACTCAGCATGAGTGGATTTTATAGTGATAGAAGTATCAACAAGGGTTTTTCTGCCAAGACTGTGGTGGTGTTAGATGCTGTGTAACTCTCAGGGTGAAAGTACATGTTGCAGCAAACTGAACAACTGGGATCTAAAGGTAAACTTTTGGATTTGTATGGAAGCATTTAGAAAATAATCTTTTTCAAACATGCTGGGTATTTGTCAAGTATATGTCACACAGAAAGATGCATTTATCTTTTGAGAACTGTGCACATATTTCTGAGTTTACCAGTTTACTTGGTCACGTACTTGTGAGAAGAGATTGATCTACAAATTAATTATTTCATAGTTGCTATATGTTCATTGATAGTCCCTAAAAGACCAGGAAAGAGGTGACATCTTATACCCTAGGGCAAGAGCACAGGACATGCCTAGGAGTAGGTAGAAGATACACCAGCTTAGAAATGAAAGCAGTAATAATATTAAAAAAATATCAAGGTGCTAACATCTTGTGGCAGTATTAAGAAACAACCTAAACCAGGACCAAACATTGTTGGTTTTTCACACAAGATAATGCACATGATACAGGCTTTTTCCTGTTGTCCATTTTCATTGAGCAGTTGAATTTTTCAGAAAAAAAGAAGCACATGGGGATTTTGGCATTGGTGTGGCCAGTTTATTTGATTGATCAGGTTATAAGTGCATTGTGAAACTGTGCTGAAAAGCTGTGGCTGAAGTGAGTCCTGGCACCCATTTCAAGTGGTGCTTTGCTGGAAAGATAAGAGAAGGCCTTTGTGTCCAAGCCTCTGTGGTATTTGAACCACCTGCTCCCTCTCCTTGCACTGGAGGAAAGCACCTTGCTTCCCAGCACATTTTGGTTGTGCCACCCACCTTGTGTCAGGGACCCTGGCAGCTTGGAAGAGCATGACCAGCTCCCAGCCAGACTTCATGCTTGGTGGCTGCTGGTCGCCACTTCTGGGATTAGCTCGGCTTTTTGTCCAGGGACTAGCTCATGGAAAATGCGTGGCTGGTCCCTCAGGAAGGCTGTCTTTCCTAAGCAGGACCAAAACAGCTCATAGGGATGTAAATGTGCATCATAGAGCTCTCAAAAGGTTAAGGGATTCCCGAGAGCAGCCCAGCTTTTAGCAATTTGGATACTAAGTAATCCAAAACTCTTGGGCTTGCAAAAGCTACTTCTTAAATTGGTCTCATTAACTCTTTTTATTTGCATGCCTCAACAAATACTTGTTGTATGTGAAGATGTTAACAGAGATTCTCTGCTTTGCTGATTACAGATTTATGATTTTGGATATCTGTTACAGTATTTTGTGGTTTTCTATTTTTGGCTTTTTGGCTTAACCCAGGCCAGTCAAGTCAGTCCCTTGAGGTAACAGAGGAACTACAAAATATCACTTAGCAGCAGGAAAAAGCGGTGCTATACAATACCAATGAGGACAATTTTAGTGAGTTCCCATCTCTGAATTCATCAGGTTTCTTGGAAGAAAAGCACCTTTGTCCTGAAAATAAAAGATGTATGTCCACAAAGGGCATCAAATCCCCCTAATATGGCAATTTTAATTTAATTTTTATTTTCTTAATAAATGTTCACAGCGTAATAGAGAGTGAGTTCCTGGATACTACAGACTATAAATTTCTCAGTCAGCCATTCTCTGGCAGTATTACAGAATGGGTTTATTTTAATTGAAAACCATGCTGGGAAGCGTGGGATGTTTATATGCTCAATTCAGATTTTCTGCCCACAAGGAACCACCTTATCCTCAGGATAACCTTTTGCCTTTCCCCATCCCCGTCCCTGTGTTGGGCTGCCCTCCTGGAGGTTCTTTCCCAGGCATGGAGAAGGAAAAATGGCCATCCCTGCAGCCATGGTTGCCTCTTCTCACCTCTCATATGGCTGCTCCCACTTACTGGCACAGTCCAAAGTCTCTCAGCTGCTTTCCTCGCCATCCCACTTTGCTACTCAGGGCCATCTACCTCATTTGGGCTCGTGCAACCTGGCTTTGTGCTACTGTTTAAGCATGCAGAGGTGACCCTGAGGTGTCAGGGCCAAGAAGTACCAAGAGTGTGAAAGTAAAGGTAGAGGGATTGGTGTGTGCAGCAACATGCAGCCTGAAAAGGCATAGAGAAATATCAGAAAATGCTAATTCCTGGGCCAACAGGCATTTGCAGGAGAAGAGAAATTTCAATCGTCTTAAAAAAAAAAAAAGGAATCTGGAGTATTTCAGTCTGCACATTGATAATTTATTACAAGCTAACATTTGTAAACAATATATCTGACAGATTATTTAAATCTCATTTTCCATTGCATTGACACATCCTAGCAGCGCTCCTCAGGTCCTTTTATACCTGAGGTGCTCGTGTTTCTGCAGTGAGACAAGTGCTTAGGGGCTGGGGCTGTTCCTTCTGCATCAAGTTTGATTTTGGTCTCAATGTACTCCACTACCATGAGAGTGGGAGAAGCCCACCTTCCCTCCTCCTCTTGGGTGGTGTTCCTTGATATCAGTGCAAGCAGACCCTGGTAGAAGGGTAGGTGAAGGACACCGACTCCATCTCTGATTGCTTGCCATGTGCTCACTGGGGTCTGCACTGGGCATTCCCTCTCTGGTGCCAGCAGGATGTGGCCCATCATAGATGATTATCATGGCCAGGTACCGGGAGTGGTGTGGAGAGAGATTGTTACACTGCTGGGAGAATTTTCAGGCTTGGTTTCTGCTGTGATTAATTGTGAAAATAAAACAAAACTAAACAGTTTATTTGCAGAAAGGAAAGCAAGTCCAACCTAAGAGTTGCTGGGCCTAGAGTCCCAGTCCCTAGTCCCAGTCGTAGAATTCCCAAATATTCCCAACTTCACAAGGATGCCATTGGCCTCTGGTACCTGCATGACTCAGGAGCTCATGGCACTACCAGGAGTTCTCCAGGATTTGAGGAAATGTCTGCTTCTTGCTGAAATGGAAAATAACTGGGATAGCCCTTCAGTTGCAATAATCTGGACACTATATCCCCTCTGCCTTCTGGAGCAGGGTCACAATGTGCCCAATGGGGCACAGTTGCTGGGCAAGAAAGCCCCCTCAGCCGACGTGGCAAGTGCCCAGTCAAAATGGGACCGTTTCATTGACTGCCCCGAGTTCATTAGGTCTCCTCTTGGGTTTCCTTTACTTAGAAAAGGCCTGTGTTGGAAATAAGTCAATGTGGAGGGAGGCAAACCACTGGGGAGTTATCCAGGGGGCTTCAGGGATGAGCAGGATGCTGCTGAGCACTGCTGCTGCTTGCTGGGAGCCACAAGCAGCCAGGAAGGAAGCGTCCCAGCTGCACTGATCCATGGCGGGGCCAGCACCCATGCTGAGCAGCCCATGGCCAGGAGGAAGCAAGTGCTGTGCAAAATTGTCTCTGATCTCTCCTTGCTGATACTGGGGCACCAGCAGCTACCTAAAACAGTAAGTGCTTTTTGTAAGTGCTTACAGAAAAGTGCAAGTTGAAAGTTAGCGTGTGTAATCAGGAAACCCAATATACCAGGTGGAAAAAAACAGTTGTAATTCAAGCTGAATTTCTGTTACACAAAGAGTTTTTAAATTATGGAGCAATTTCCAAAGTCAGCAATAAAAAGGGCTGCATATCAGCTCAAGAGAAGACAAATTTATGGAAAATAAGGAAACCTGAGAGACAGCCACTGGCTGGATTTATGTAGTTGGGAATAGATGTTGAGATATAAATGTAGTGTATGATGTCTATATTACTGTCACAAATGCAGGTTTAGATGGACCACTGCTTCTGGCTCTGACATACCTATGCTTAAGTAAAAAACAATTGCTTCCATAATACAGCAAGCAACAATGGAATGATAAAATCTAAGTGTATTGGAAACAAGCATTCTGTATGAAACTTGTGGTTTGCTGTCCATTTTGTAAGACTTAATCTTCTCTCTACAGCAGGAATTTTTTGGCAGCTCTGGTGATTCCACATTGTGTATGTTTTGCTGTAGGGTATAACCTCATTTTGTTCCTAGTTTTGATACAGAGGATGGAATAAGTAAATATGAGCACATGTAAAGTATATACACACAGATGTGTACACATATACACACAAATATATATATATGTGTTTAGCAGTAGGTATTTGTGAAACCAGATGATAACAGATGGTTCTGTGACACTGTGAGCATGCTACTAGCTACCAACAACAATTTCCTAGTGTGCATAAGCTTTAAGGTTTTTGAAAGGAATCTTTGGAGACTGCAGCATACTATTTTCTGGTGTATTGAGTTTCTTATTAGATTTTGTTGTTGCTGGTTGTTTTTCTTGTGGGGTTTTTTTGTGGTTTTGTTTTGGTTTTGTTTTTGATTTTTTTGTTTGTTTGTTTGTTTTTAATGCAGCCTTCCTTATTCTTTTCCCTTCAAGCCTTACTCTTGGGTGACTGTTAATGAAGCAGGAGCTTACTTATTCTGGTCCATATTTGTAAGATAAGTTCAAAGCACTGAGGTTTTTGGTGCTCTGGTCCACTTTCAACCTCGTTCCTTGCAGTTCCTGCTGCAAAGAAGACCTGGGTGACATGGGTCTGGCCAGGCCACCAGGCAGCAGCAAGCAGTCAAAGTGGTACATCTAGATGTTACACTTTAACTTGGATCTCAGGCTCCATGTGGGATGTCAGTGTCATGCCTTGAGAATGGAAGGGTTTATCTTAACATGTCTAACTTCAGATGAAGCTGCATGCCCACAGGATAGCTGGGAGGTCTACATGGAGAACCAAAAGCACTGATATGTACTCTGAATTTTTGTACAAAATATTATGAAGAAAACAAGAAGTGTTTCTTGGGTTGACTATGTATCAGAGTTGAGGAGTTCTCCCTGAGATATTAAACCCTATCTTCCACAGCACCCTTAGGAGAGATGCTCATAAATGCTTTTCAGGGATATATAATCAACATGGACCTTAGTTTTTATTCTTTCTTGTTAACCAATTATATTTTTTTAAGATAGAGATTGTGAAATCACACTGACTGATTTCTGAAGATACATGCTTTTTTCCATTCAAGACAATAAAATGCATTGTAAGTGCCTTTTTAATGAAAGAGAAAGCAAGACCTTCATGTCCTGCAACATCTGCTGGGAACATAATCTAAATTGAAAACGTATGCTGTTCTGGTGCGGAGAGGGAGTGAGAGGTCTTCTAGTGACAGGAAGTATCCAAAAAAGTTAATCCTCAAATCAGTAAAAAAGATGTGTGACAGGAGGAAAACGAGCACATAACCTTTTTCTTTCTTTCTTTCTTTCTTTCTTTCTTTCTTTCTTTCTTTCTTTCTTTCTTTCTTTCTTTCTTTCTTTCTTTCTTTCTCTCTTTCTCTCTCTCTTTTTTTTTTTTTTGAGGATGTGGAATGGAGATGGACAAAGACAAGACAGAGATGGGTGAAGCAGGGAAGTGGGATTATCTGTGTATTGACAGAACTGTTTATTTGTTCCTGGCAGAAGCAAATCCCAGTATATATTCTCTCTAGCTTTTTCTTGTTTATAAAGATGGAAAGCCTAATCTGTCGCCAAGACCCATTATCCCTCGACTTGAGTGAGACAGTACATCTTGCATATTGAATCAGGGACTAGTATGTGTTTTATGAGGAGAGAAAGGAAAAGATGTGTTTACTCTTGTAACCTTCTCCTGTTTATTAGTGTGTGTAGTTACTACCAATACCGAAATGAGAGAGCTTGTATTTTAGCCATAGCAGAACAATGCAAAAAAATAAATAAGTAGATAACATCTGTTGAAAAATAATTAAATTAACCTGTACTCCACCACCTGTGAGAATGTGGGATGGTTCTGTGGTGAGGTGCACAGCATTTCTGAAACTTCTGGTTTTGATGTGCCTTCTGGTTGGCTTGATTGTACCTATGCTAAGTTTAAAAACATTTCTTACATGTGCTTTATGCCTTGCCTGAGCTCAAGCATCTCTAAGTACTTCCAATCTCCTCATAAATACACCTTTGTATTCTGCCTAATATATAAACATCACGACCCATGTCTGAGAATGTTGGGAATTTTATTAGGTTCATAAAGTTTTAGTTGCGGTCTAGCCCAATGGGTCCAAAATAAATACATGCATGGAGCAAAGAGTAACAATTTTGTACTTATTTCTCCTTCTGTCCCCTGAGAGTTTCCACAGTACTGGTGAAGCACTTGCTGCATTTCTGTGGCTTGCTATCAAAGTACCTGCAAGCCAGTAAGCGACAGACAGATGCAGAGAAGAAAAGCTGGGGAAAAATAACTGAAATGGTCCTATTAATGCATTTCACTGATTTCCTCGGTCTCTTTCTATCTTAAGGACTGACTGACAAAAATTTTGAATAATTGTGAATGACTTGTGACAGCCATGTTCCCTCTGTTGCTGCTCTGAGTAAAACTGCTTCGTCAGGACAGCTTCCTAAGCCCCGTGGATGGAGTATGTAAACAATCAGCATGGCAGGATGGAAACCTCTCTCTTAGCATAGAGAGAGGTCTAACTCTTGGAGTGAGGTCTTCACTCTAGGGTGGCCCTTTCTCTGGATAGAGAGCTGTCACTGTTCCTCCATTAGCACAGAGCTGGCTTTGCCTACAGCATCCACTGTTAGCATCTGAGGTAGATACAACAATACAGAAAACAAGCTATCAACAATGCCAACATCTTCACCTGAGCTTGGGGTGAGTGCAGTTGTTGATTCAAGATCTTATACTCCATAGATATTTCAGGTCTCTCTCACTCGGCAGAACCACCATGCTCAGGACATAGAAGGTACATAGGACAGACACTGTTGTTCCTTTCCTGTTTGTAGAAAGGTGTTGCATTACCTTGAGACAAGCCTAAGTGCATGCAGCCATCAGGCCTTTTAAAACAATTCTGTAGTGAGCCTTAAACCGGTCAGAAAAATATAGCCCTGAAAACTTTGTGAACCTAAGGAATCAACAAGCCAAGGCTTATGTGGGAATCAAAACCATGGTTTAGGGCAGTTAAAAAGCTAAATACATGAATTTTTGCACATCCATTGCACCAGAGCCAGAGATACCACCTCTGCAGGAAGAATTGGGAGATAAACCTTTAAAGATCAAGCCCCAAAGCACTTACTGTTTGTTTAAATGCACTGCACTCATTCTGTTTCAAGGCCATTGGAAAATTATTTCTGGAATGTAGCAAATGGCATAATACACGTTACAGATCCCATTCCTAGTTAGCTACAAAGCTTACACTGCATTTGCAGGGGGGATAGAGGCAATTCTTGTTGTTCAAGAATTTTTATAGAGGAAAAGATTTTTTAGAGCAGATAACTTTAACTGAGCTGCAATTACAAACCAAGTAAAACCATGCTTTTTTTTTTTTTCTTTTTCTGAACTCACAGCTGCACGGTCAACTCCTAGGCTTGGAAATTTTTCTGGAAATCAAAATTTTTTTTGAAACCTCTGCACAGCTTTTTTAGTCCAAGATACTTGGGCTCTTGAAATGCCTTGGATTTGACAGACTTCTGCAAGCTCAGAAGTGAGTTCCTGCCAGGTATGGCCAGAGGTGAGAGCTGCCAGGCCCTTAACACTAGGGCAGATATTGAGAAATACATTCAGTGCAGGTAGCTTGGTGTGCAGCTGCAGTGAGAGCTTTGGGAGTCAGGCAGGGCAGCTGTGGGCTCACTGGAGCTGCATGCTGTGAAGGGGCTTTGGTCCTAGCAATTAAAGTCTCTGGTGGTGGGAGTGTGACTGCCAGAGTGCTCCTCAATGGTCAGACAGGAAAGTGCCCTTAACAGCAGATGCATCCATAAGGAGGCAGGAGAATGTTTTCATGTGGGCTGAGGAATCATGAGTCTTACTGTCCTGTGCTGTTCTGTAAAAAAGTGTGTTTTACAGGACCAGCCTATTGAACAGCTCTAAGAGGGCAATGGACGGGCATGGAACCCAGGTGGAGGTAGATGCCTTCCTTCAACAGAATGTAGATGTTGGTGAGACCCTAAGTGCTCATATCACTGCTGTGCACTGGCTGATTTCCAGTGTCCTGCTCATCTTACCAGTCCATGGCCCTCAGGTTTGCATGGAAGGAAGACTGCTTTTGCTGAATCCAGAGCAGGGGCAGCAACTGTATGCCCTCCTGGGCTCCTTCAGGCATGGCAGGTGAGCAGAGGTGTACTTGCTTCACCCTTGGCTCAGCACCCTGCAGGGAAAAGATGGAAGGGGAGAGCAGCCAGTGCCAAGCCCCTGGGCAGGCAGTCCCCCTGCCCTCACACAGCTGGTTTCCAGCAGGCCAGGTGATCCTGCAGGTCAGCAAGGCTTTGGCTGCAGGCCCTCAGACAGCTCGTGAGCTTGTAACAATTGCTAAAACCTTCTGTATCTTCCACCATTTGGTTTTTTTTGTTGTTTTTTTTTTTTTTAATGCAAGTGCAAAAGCCCAAAATTACTAATGTTCCTTCCAAGGCAATGACCACAAAACAGAGAATCAAACCCACAGAAATGCTTTCTTTTAGAAATTACTCACATTTCATCAAGCTTTGCTTATACCAAGGTGACACAGCCAAACCCACTGACAGTTCAGCTATGTGGTCTGAGAAACTCAACTACACTAACAAAGCTGGTCTCAGATGTAGAGCAATGCTTTTCATCTCTGTTAGAATACCACACTGCTACTCCATTCCTAGCCTGTCAGCTTCTCACTGGCTTTTCTGCCTGTCCCACTGGAAATCTGGCATATATTGCCAAGCTCCTTGCATCTCCACAAGTTAAATATTCACCCCAGAATGCCTTAGAGATGTGGAGACAACTGTTTCTTTGCTCTTCCTTTTTTCAGAAATGTAACTAAATCTTCCTATTGTGTGAGATACTTTTTTCTCTTATTAATAACACTGTATTTCAATTCATCCTACAGTGCAACAGTGGCAGGGGGCTGCCCAACACTTGTACTCTTAAAAAGGGAAAACAATGTAAAGAGAGGATGTCCCTGGAGGGAGATCATGCCCTGCCCCAGCTGCTCACACATGCAAGACATATTTTTTTTCAAGGACAACAGCCGGTTGGGAACATGACTGTTGTTCTTGCCCTTGGAAACACCCCTCTTTGCCTTGCAAGTATTTGGAAACTTGGCTTTCACTACTACAAGGGCAGCTAGGAACTTTACTGATTTTGAGCACTGGCATTTTAAATTAATGAGTATCTCAATGGCCAGTGGTGTGACACACTCAGGGGTGGGACACACTTACATGCCCCCAGGGGGCAATAAAGTTTGAAGAGAGGGACCAGTTTCTTTTGCCCTGTCCTGACTGGAACTGAACAGTCTCTTACAGATGAAGAGGTACTTGCTCAGACAGTGAGTAGGATCTGGCAAACAGTTTTGTTGTTCTGCTTTTGGCAGTTAAGCAAAAAACCTCAGTAGTCTGGTAGAAAGCTAAGCAGTTAGATTACTTACTCAACATCGATGTCCTTGGGGTATCTTTCCTATTGAAATGAATAACATTTTAGAGCATATAACTTGAGTGACAGCTTGGAAAGGTAATGCTGAGGTTACTAGCAACTGCTGCAAGGTTCAAACAAAAATAATGGCCAGCCACAAAAACCAGAAAGTTCTACAAATTCTGCAGATAAGTGGAGGTTGCTGGACTCTATAAAAGTGTGCCATGGGGACCAGAGACCATATAGGAAGAGGCAGGAAAAACATAAGATGCTTGGCACAGCAGCTCAACTCTTCCCTGCTGATGTGCTGACACTGAATGTCTCATAGCATAGCGGGTGTGCAGTTTGGATGCTTTGACACAGTCCCAGGGTCAGTATTTGCCTGATGCTGTCTGTGTTTTCAGTCTCATCCTTGGCCCCTGCAGATAAGAAATCTTGGTGATAAATGGCTCTTCCAGTGGCCTATAATGAAAGCAATATTCTTCTTCACAGAGGTGTCTTTATAAGGCATCAACCAAAGCAAAGGCATACAATTCTGTCCTATTTCAAAGTGTGCTATAAAAAACATGAACTGAGCTGTGCATAAGGAGGATTTTGAATGACAATATATTTTTGACACTGAATCCTTTAGATCAGCTGTTACAGCTACGAGAAGAAACTCCTATATACTAAAGGAAGTTGCCCATAGAGTATATAAGAAGGATGAAAGGATGGATTTGTGTTGAAAACAATGGACTGAGATTCAGGAGGAAAGGTTCAGATGCCAATCTCTTCACAGGCTTCCTTTGTGTCTTAGTTCTCCACCTGTGAAAAAAGGAAGTAGTATGCCAGGGAATATACGTATAAGCATGTCCTTAGAACTTAAGTCTTAAATTAAGGTTTTGGTGAAGCAAGCACTGGCATTTATCACAGTTATGATGATAAACCTGTCCAAATAGCACACAGATGCTAAAATGTATTTTCACATAAGTAGAAATGTTTTCCTGTAAGCAGAACAGAAACCATCAGTTGTGATGATGTCATTGTCTCAACGTGGTAAAAGCAGAGGTGCAGTTTGTCATGGAAGAAATGTGTCAAAACCCTTTCATTGGTAGAATATTCAATTTCTTGTTTGGTTACTGATTAGAATCATCAAACTATAAAAAATAATAAGATTGGAAAGGATACTTGGAAGTTATCTGGTCCAACCCCATGCTGAAAGCAGAGCTGACTTCACAATTAGATGAGGTTGCCCAAGGCCTTGTTTGGTGAAGCTATGCATCTCTCTGGGAGCAGGGATGCTGCAGTCTCTTTGGACAATCCATTCCTGTGCTCAACTGCTCCCTGTGAGAAGAGTTTTGTTTTTTCAAAAGACAGGTAAGAAAATACCTATTTTTTGTTTCCCAGAAAAGCTCAGGTGTACTTTGGACACTTCATTCTTTAAGCATCTTAAAATGCAGGTAGCTATGCACATGCCTGGTGACAAAGACATTTGCTTTTCAGAATTTTGACCTATTCTAGTGTTGAACAGTTCCTGACAAGGGCTAGGAACAGTTTCTCTATTGATTTTTCTCAAATATTTGGTGAAGTTTTTCTTTACGACTTTTTAATGATAATTCAGTCATTAAGACTCATTAGCTGCTTGCTTTGAGGTTTGGGATTCTGCTGGGGTTTTTTGTTTGGAGTGGTGGGTTTTTTTGATTTTTACATTTGGCCAGAAAATGTACCTGATTTTGCTTTTAGCACTGACACTGGGGGGAAAAAGTACTTCTACTGTAAGGTCTCAAAAATCCAAGGCCTGTCACTCTGAGAGTTGTAGACCTGTGAGTAAAATTTTTCAGGTAGGACAACATGCAGTGTGAGATAGTATAGGAAATAATACAGGAAAACATTACAGAAAGGGTAGGATAAGAGGCAAAGTGGTCATAGATTACTAGGTTTGAGTAGCTGTTACCGACATTTTGGTTCAACCTAGCTCTAGCAGGTTTAACAAAAATCACAGGATCAGAAAATACTAGCATGAAAGACACATATAAAATGAGACTATGAGCAAAATTTTAGTAGAATGTGTGAATATTAAGTGGCCAATAAATGTTAGGTTTTGTCTTATTTTGAATAAGATCACATGGTTATGATCATATCCAATTGCCTTCTGTAGATTTAGATGTCTGTGTTGTTGCTGAATATGGTAAAAGATGAGTATGGCTCCTAGAAGATGTTTCTCTGTTCTAGGATCCCTCTTCTTTTATCCCTGTCCTGTAGTTTTTACCAGCATTTCAAGGCAAATTTTTAGGATGTGAACAAAGGATGACATATAATCTGAGACACAGAGACTGTTTTGTTTTTCTTCTGATTCCTAAGGGAATGGTGGGCAGTATCACTTTAAGGTCTACAAATTGAAGCTAACTATCAGTCATTAGCTAGTTTTTAAATGCTACTTAAGCTACAACAGAATGGAGGAAAGTTTCTTGTGTCACTTTCATTGGCCTTCAATCACAAGTTATGAGCGCATTACTTTCTGGTCATTAATTTTGTTATGTATAAGGCTGTCAGATATTTTGGGACTTGGTGATTTATGTTTTCTGAAAAACACAGAGCTTTCAGACGGCTGGGTTTTTGGGACTGGAGTAGCTAATGTAGCAGAGAAGGCACCCATTTGGGGAGAAATCTGTGAGAGATATGGTCTGCATATGAAGAGGACAGGCTACTGGCACAATAATTGTAGTATTACGGATAGCTATATAAAATAACAGATGTGGAGAAGTGGGATGCCAAAAAAGCCAACAAGATCTCAGTGGGAAGGTTTTGGCATGTCAACCTTAATGATCGAGCAAGACATCATGAGAAAGGAGAATTTTTTCCAGGAATCAAAAACCAGGGATGTGGTTGCTGAAAGCAAGAATTCCAGGAGAGGGAAGGGGGAGAGAAAATGTCAGATAGAGATGTACAGTGCATTGCTGGAAAGCTTAAACCTTAAAACATTTGAGTAAGGGCATTCCAGTTTAGAAATCATTGTGTTAAAGGATAATACCCTAGCCAAGAGAATCCCAAATAGATGGGAAGTAATTGTGTTGCTCTACTGCATGCTCTACTACTACTGCCATAAGATAGCAGACTCCCTGTAGGCAAGGACTGGGTCAGGAGGTCATTTGTGAGGACCTGGTGTGTGTAACTTACAGGTATTTCAGCCACCAGTGGGAGACTGCAGTAGGCTTTGTGTTTCACAGGCAACTACACACAGGCATAGCTAGAATAAGCAAGATGTCTTCTGCCTGTGGCAGATCACTGAACGGACATCTTGGCTTATTCATAATTCTCAGCAATGAACTACCACAGGGATATTTTTGCTGGGATAACCTTGTTGGCTCTGCAATACTGCTTTTTTTCTGGAATGAGAGTAGAATTATTATTGGTATGATTCTAACATACTTAAGGCAGTCACTTTTCCCACACTCTAATATTACAGTTCCGCATTTTTGGTATTAACCAGTCAGATGTGTTATAATTATGAAACAGACATTGGTTTTAAGGCTTGCAGACCTCTCTCATAAGGCTTTAATTTCCTCAGCCATTTGCAATATTTGTACATCTGTCACATTCACAAGGTATCTGGACAGGGTACCACCAATGGGCAAAGTTGTGCCAGTCACAATACTGAGTTATGTCTGTGGATTGTACCTAGTTAAGCCCTAAGTAGTGCTTGACAAGTCACTGGCACACGATCCAAGTCTTTCCTATTTACCAGGGGTACAAGTGGTTTGTGGTCAGTCAAAAGTTGAATTAACTTTTTTTATACATTTTTCACATGTTTCTGTTACAATGAGACACTTCTCAGTCTGCAGAGAGTGATTTATATCATCAGCGAACGTCTAGGGGCAGTATGTAGCAGCCCCACCAGTCTGACCAGGTGGCAATGCTGCAGGTGGCTATGAGTAGTTATGGGAAGAGAGCACTGATGTGCTTCAGGTAGGGCTTTCACTCAGTTGAAAACATATTCTTGTATTATATTCAAATACCAGGTTATTTCATTTTCCAGGAGTTCATTCCAGGGATATATCACTACCATTCATAACCCAACACTGATTTCACTTTGACATAAGATTCAGGAGTTTGCATTAATGTATTACTTTCTTAGGCCAATTTACCTTTTCTCGGTCTGCCCTTATGCCTAGTTTTCATGTGTGTTATCTCAATAGTTCAGCTAGTTTTGATGTAGCCCATTGTTTATTGCCTTTCAGACCCAAATACCAAGTGTCTCTGGGAATCTAGACCAGCTTTTATCATGTTTCTCTTCTCAATGGCAATATCCCAGGCTTTTTTTGTACAAGCAACTATCCCTTTCCAGGTGCTGCAGTAGCCTTGTCATTTCCTTTGGAATATATTGGGTGCAGTAGTGATGCCAAAAGGAAGTCTGCGGGAAGATTACCATCCAAAAGGCATAATAAAAGTAGTTAACTTGGCGCCATCTGGGTGTAGAAGCATCTGCCAAAACCCATTTGCGGCATCTAAAAGGGGAAAAAAACTTGAGCATTCATCTTGGAAAGATGTTGTCCACTGCAAATAGGACAGTGCTTCTCTCAAGCACTTTGTTTTGTTGATTTAGGTCAAAGGATATGCTGACTCGACCGTTTTTGTTAAGGCCTTGTAACCACTGGTAAATGCCATTCAGTGGGTTTGGCTATTTCCTCTGTAACACTGACAGGGCTTGGACTGTTTGCTCCTGCTTTTTGATTGGGAAGCACTGAACTGAACACATCATGACTCTCTAGACACTGTTGGGAGCCGTATTCCATTGTGTAACGGGGGGATGAGCTTAGTCTTTCTTCCAGTGCTTTTGTGTTGCTTTCTTTTGACAAATATAGCGATGCCATTGGTGTATCGTCTTGAACAATTAGTTTTTGAACCCCTGGGAACAAATGCAGCTCCCAGAGCGTCCTGTAACATTATAAATTAGTACAGACCTTACTGGCATTAATGTTCATCCATGAGTGCAAGTGATGCAAGTGACCCAGTCAGTTGTTATTTGTTTTTAGCTGGTTCTTTCCCACTTCTCATTTCTGAATGCTTGTCTTGTGCCCTCCCTCAGGGACTTTATTCTTGTTTCTCCTCTGCTTTCATACCCAGGAGACTGCTTTCTACTTGTTTATTGCCCCCCTACAATCTCTAAAAGTCTAAGAGGGTTTTACTCACCTTTTATTGCCCAACTTACTTCCCTCCATTCCTGCTGGAGTGGACACCACCAGTGCTGTCTCAAGGCCTCTGTTGACTGAAGCTCTCATCCACAGGGATGTCCTTCTTGCACTAGAAATCTGTCCCAATGTAGCAGAATATGGAGGTGTGAGGGCTTATAGGAGTTTTCATCACAGTCAGCTAATAGTTAGCCAGGGCACAAGGACATCAAATAGATGCCCATTTTCCCATTGTTTTCCCTGGCAAAGAATTAATTCACTTTGCAAAAAAATTACTGTAAAATTATTTCTTCCATTTCCTCCTGTTGATTTATCCTGTGCAGGAAGGTGGATAAGTTGTGAGTTTGCACACTTTCGGCTGAGACTTTACAGCCAATAGCATTGCCAAAAGCCAAGCACTGTCATAGCCAAAATGTGGGGTTTTAAAAAATGAGACTTGATATTGATTGTCCTGCATTTTACTTGACTGGAGCAAGGGGTCTGGTTTTGGGAAATCATCAGGCCCCTTTACAAAGATCAGGCCTCAGTCTCATTTTAAAGCACTTAAAATTGAAAATAAATCCTGAAAATGCTGACTTAAGCTCCTTGTATTATACAGAAAGCATCAGAAACTCGTTTGACCCTCAGAACTGAAATTTTCTTCTTCCTTCAAGTTCCAGACCTATATCCTGAACACTTTCTTCATATCCCTCTATTAAGTACTTCCAGTTGCGCTTCTCAATGAATAAGGGAGGTAGAAGTTGACTGTATCTATGCATGTGTGTGCTTCTATCTATATCTATGATCAGGATTTAGGTGGCTCAGTGTATATGCGTGTATTCTTGCTAATTCTACCTTTATGAGCCTACAAACTTTTGTTTAATGCTTTTATTGCTGAAACCAAGAGGGAATAAGATGAAATTACTGCAGCCAAGTAGAAAACTTAAGATATGGGAATTTCCTTCCTGAAGTAATACGCATAGGATTATGATACTAGAAAACAGAGCTGAAGCTATGAAATCTGAGAAACTGATTTATTTTTCTCATCTTTTATGTGTTTTTGTTTGTTTGTTGTTGTTTTAATGTGAGAAAAAGAAGGTAGAAAAGGAAAAGTGGACCCTTTCCATTCCTGAAATTTATGCCCCTCATAGATCACAGGACTCTGCACCACCATGAGTAACTTTGAGTGCAAAATGCTGTAATTTAAAAGCTGCTTTCAGAGAAGTACATACTTTTTATGTTTTATACATTCAAAAACTTCAGTCATTCATTTCTATTTGCCTGTTGTGCACAATTAAAATTGAAAATTAAATAAGCAAAAAGGAATTAATAGAGTAAATGTCTTCCTTCCTTTCTTCTTTCCTTCCTTCCCTCCCTCTCTCCCTCCCTCTCTCCCTCCCTCCCTCCTTCCTTCCTTCCTTCCTTCCTTCCTTCCTCACAACATCAGGGACAATGCAGAACACATATGGTGGGTTGTACATGATTTTCTTGGCAAGGCAATTTGAGGAAAAAAATTTTGTGTGGTCATTAAACCTCAGACATGGATAGTCCAAATGAATGCTGTTAGACAAGGGAGTGGCTAAGAAAGATCATTATCATTCAGTATACTTTTATTTTAGGTCAACTATTGAGTATTAAAAATCTTCAAATTTTCTTTTGGGAGATCCTCTTGGTAGAGTCTGGTTGCATTATGACTTTTCACATCAATAACTTGCAGTAGGTTTCTCTCAGAAACCGTCTTGGGATTGGAGATGAGATTAGTTTTCCTCCGATCCCCTTTGATGGGTATTTACAACTCAAATGGGGGCGCTTTTGAAAGAAAGCATTTAGTTTTCATCTTGCCACAGTGACAGTTAATCTTAGTATATTGATAGTTATCTAGTAATTTGTATTTGCCATATGTTTTTCTCTTTAGGTCTAATGTTAAAGTTTTGAGGGGTCACTGAATTTGGCACACATGATTTTTCACTTGACTGTATCTTTGATTGTCGGGCTCAATATTGTTTCTGAACACTAAAATATTTTAAAGCGGTACACATAGGTTAAGATATTTATCTTTAAATATTTGAAACAAGAACAATAACAATAAACCCCAGCAAATTATTTTTTAATGATCCTTTTCTAGTTTATGACTGGCTTTGCAGGTGCCACAGTCCTCACACCTGTACATTGCCGAGGGAAGTCCCATGCAGATAGAGGTTCTCACCAAGAGGTGGTGCTAACAACGACCACAGTCGGAATAACGTATTTGTAAAATCTACTATAATCTCTTTGCAACTGTAATTAAAGGTTTTATGTGGGCATGTGTGCTTATGCAGTAGTATGGCATCCTCCTATTTATGAGCTGTGTAATTGCACGTTTAGTCCTTTTTCGGTGTAGGAAAACCACACTATAATGTGTAATTATAACCTTGGTAAGTATAACACCATTAAAGTTACAATAAGTGGTATGCACAGCATAACAATGATAGGGTGATGACAGAGTGACATGCTGTAACCAGCATGGCATAATAAGAAGAGTCTCATTGATCCTTCTATTAAAAAGGCTGTTCTCTGTAGCAGCTAACTTTTGGTTCCCCAGAAGAAGGGGGTGTTTCTAAGCCTCACAGAAGCACTGGTTGTGTCTGTAATGGTGACATTTGCTGAGCACTTACCAGGAGGACCTAGAGGCATCAGGACGCTGGGGGTGGCAAAGCCTAGGGGGTCCTGGCATGCCTTGGGGCCAGCAGCACTGGCTGTGCCACCAATGGACCTTTCTGCAGTGCTTGCCTTGGAATGCTTGTCCAAGCTGAGCACTCTCCAAGCAGAGAGCACCACTTCAGCCTCGGACCCTTAGATTCCTACAGTGCAGCAAAAAGCCTTTATCACAAGCCAGGCTGGGACTGCTGCAGGTGCAGAAAACTGACTCTCTTTGCCCCCTCTGTTTTCCCACGGGAGGGGAGTGAAGCAGTAGGTGTTCAGCATTACAGGGTGCAGGAAGCTGTGGCAGGCACTGTGGTGGGGGTGGTGGAGGACCCACCAGTGCCCCATGTCACTGATGGCTGTGGTGGGGAAGTGGTGGTGGTTTCAACAAGGGAAATGTCTAGGTGAGATGCTGGAGGCTCCCCTCCAAAGTTTTCTGTAGGTGGAAACAACCAGCAGTGTTGTGAAAAGCAGCCTAGGGGAACACAAACTTTGCCCAAGAGAGCACCAGCTTTGCTTGACTTTAGTATTGCTGCCTGCAGTGAATCCCATGCTCATATCTGTGCTGGGAAGTTTCCACTACTCTAGGACCTGTGGGATGCTGTTGACCACATTGAAAGTGTGTACCAATTAGCATCACTGAGGGAATTAAAATTCTCAGTGTGGGTATGTGGCATAAACTACACTGAAAATTGAATTAAACTCTCAAAAAATCCTTCCAGAGAGGACAGTTTATTATCAAATCCCAGACTTGCAAGCACTTTTATATGGTATTGCAGAAGAGAGCTTTAAAATGGTCCTTACGGCATTTTTAATGGCGGCAAATCCAAGGGCTGGTTCAAGGCAGCTGGTCCAGTGGTTCTCTTTTTGCATTGGCAGGAATACATCACTAATCTGAAAGCTGTTGAGAGTCTTCTCGTGATGCTTTTTTTCCATGTTTGTGTTTTGTATTTTCTGGCTGAGTTAGCCTGTAAACTTACTTATTGTGCTTCGTATTCATTGCAATGACATCTACTGTGGAAGGGGGAGAGAAAGCTATTAACCACAGGCTCGCCTCCTGCTGACTGCACTCAGAGATGGCCTGGGAGAACACTTGCAGCAGATGTTTCTGCTTTATAGATCAATGGAAACTTTACAGATATATTTCCCTCTTCTTTCCAAAAACAAATGCCAGCAAGTCTGAGATCCAGTAACTTTGTGCTGGACAGCAAGAATTTTATTTGGTTCATTATATTTTTTATGTACACACAAGCTAGCTACCAGTAAGTTGTCTTTAACTTTGCTTTAAATGGCATCTCTTAGAGCAATAAAGCTGCTATCCACTTGCAGGGAGCAGTCTGGCTGTCTTTGCCCGCGCATGAAGCATTAGTGTAGGCTACAGCCTGGCAGAGACAGGCACACATCAGACACAGACCATCAGCCGTCATCATGGGGTGGTGTTTTCTGGTTCTGAGTCTCCCTGGACTCCATGGAACAAGTATGTATTTCAAAGAATAAAGTAGAAATACGCTATTATAGCCAAACAAAGGGGAAAAATGCATCTCTATATTTCTGCAAATTATCTTCTTGCTTTCTGAAGGACGGGCTGACTGAGACAGAAGCAATATGGATTGGAATGGAAAGGGAAAGCTTAACATCTGTGCCTACTCATGAATCCACAGAGATGGGAACACATGACCCTTTTCTCAGCACAGCAGTCCTGTGTGCTACAGCTTTGAGTGCAGTTGCTCCCAAGCAATTGCAAAGAGGAAATAAACACTTTTACTAGTTTGACCAAGAAAACTCATCTATGGTTTCAGATCACCAATGTGAAACCAGTGTGAAATGGATACCCTCCAGGACTCCTCTTTCTCTCGTACTTTACTGCTTGTGTAAAGGAGAACAGACAGCTGAAGCTGAAGGAGCTGCTTCATTTTTGTGTGTGTGTTTGCTGCAAGGGTGATAGCATCTGTGGTAAAGAAGCTCTCATACATCCCACTCGTGTGATAGACACGGGACTCTTGGCTCTACAGACATTTCTAGGAAAGTGAATTCAGAGACATATCTTTAGTGATGGAAACTTCAGCTGTGTTGAAACCTCAACTGATGTTGACAGAAACATCAACTGTCCTATCAAAGAAGACTTAAGTTAGTGGGAATATTATTTGTAGCAGCAAGTAACAAAATAGACTTCCAGGAATTGCCTGCCATAAAGGAGCTGGAGATGTCCTTTGACTGAATCAGGCCAGATCTGGAGATATTTAATGTTCCTTTAGTGTTTAAGGATCCGCATGTTTGGAGGATGAAGATCTACATGAAGAAACATCTGTCCTGTCTCCTAGCATCATCTTTTCTCAAAGGACATCTCTTTTTTGAATGTGTTATAGCCTTCCATTTAGGGAGAACAGAGAGAAGCAAGAAGACCCCAGAAGCATGTGCACAGACTGTACAATAACAAGAGTTTCCTATAATTCAGTTGGCATTTCTGTATTTGGTCAAGAGGTCCATGAGGCCATGAAGGTTGAGAGAGACAATGTCTTTTACTGGTGGACTAGTAAATGTCCACTGTTGTGTAACACGGTGATGAGTCCAAGCAGGTCATGCCAGTGACTTGTAAATGCATAGCTCCCTACCTTGTAGTTTCCCAGCTAAGCTTCATTGTTCTAATAGCATTTAGCAAGCAGCATTGAGATTAGAAAGGGTATGAAAAGCTAATAATTTTCTTGTTAATCAAAATAACCATGATCATCCAGTTTACATTCTGGCTACTCCTGGCTTCAGAGAGAGGTGCCATGAGCATTGGGCAGAAGCAAAACCATTTGGTGCTGTGGGGAGCTCATGCTGCTGCAAGTATCCTTTTTAGTAAACACACTCCTCATCTTCCTCCTGCCTAAGGTATGGATAAAGTGCTTGAGATGGTTATTTCATGGTTAGGCAGAACCACCTCTGGTTTCCCATGTGGATATACAGCATCATTTCCAGTGCATGGTAGCACCTTTCAGGATGCCCCATTGTATTTTATAACTGGCTTCTCTTTAAATATTTCTTCATGTACCAGCAAGTCCCTGATGCCCCTGAGCTCACTTTCTCATAGCATAGGCATCATTGATTTTTCATTTCTTTTTGAAAAAATGTCTGCAGCTGACAGCTCATATATCCCTCTTCTTATTTTATAATTTAAATGTACTGCATATAGATGTGATCAGCTCTCTTCCTCCTTTGCCAATAGGTGCTTTGTTACATTGATAGCTATGCTCATTGGCCCATTATGCTGGTATAAAGGGGATTTGCATCTGTGTGTTTGGGACTTCACTGCATTTTGTTTAAAACTCTCAACCACTGGTGGGTGCAGCCTGTGGTCATGTACTGTTACGTGAAGACTGCCGTGCTTATTACAGGTAGAGAGAAGAGCAGCCCCTTGTTTAGTGGTGCTGTCTTCTGCTAATCCTCTCTCCAGGAATGAGAGTTGTGGAGCTGTGTGAGGAGGCACTCAGACGCCACATACTCCATGACAGGAGGTGGACTCTGCAGGTGCAAAACTTGGAGTGGGTCACTTCCCAGGGCTGGGGCTTGAAATGTAAAAGCAGGGCAAGTCCTGTGTCCCTGTAAAGTTCTGTAACAAAAGAACATCCCAAAGATGCCTGGTTGATTTCCCCCGTCTGCCTTACTGGTAGCAAATGACAATTTTACTTGGAAGGTGAAGATCTCCCTCTCTCTCTCTCTCACTTTGGAGGAGTTACTACTGTAACCCTTGGAGGAGTTGTCAGTTCTTCCCTCCACTGGAGGCATAGCAACATCATCCACCTCTGGTCTTTGCACTTGCATTTCAGACTCTTGCTCTATAGGCTGTGTTTCTTAGTATGATCTCCTATGTTTTTTATTTGATATACAAATACTCTCTCTTAGTAACAATCTCCACTGTTCCCAGGGCAAGTTTGTCATGCTCCTTTCAGCAGTAGCAGTAGGTGATGTAGTGTCCTTTCCAGCTATTATGAGCCATCAATAGGTGAAGACTTGAAACCTTTGATACCTAAATACCATAGTCAAACCTTGTTCTCTTTTACAACACACTGATATTTTTATTAGTATCTGTGAGACATAAGCTCATGCTTTTAGGAGGACCTCACCAGTACCTCTCATGGGAGAGTCCAAGGGCTTCTCAGTTTTTCACTTATTCTCTTAGAAGCTCAGGGCTGAACTTCTTTGCTACAGTCCTGTGATTAACTGCCTCAGTGCAACCAGTATTTTATGATCCTATCTGCACAGACCCATTTTCAGGCTCTCAGGTCAAATAGCTGGATTAAGCATAAATTTCCTTTTTTCATTCATTATTTTGAGGGATGTCTGTCCTTTTTTGTACCCATCTCTCCTGATGTACCTAGAGTGTGATGGTCTTAGTCCTGGTACTTCTCTGACCCTTTTACTCTGTTCATTTTTCTCCTAGGAATGTATTCATATTACACACAAAGTGTATTTTTAATTTTTTAGCTTTAGGCCAGGACTCTGTTTCTTTTCAGTCTTGTGCAAAGGCTCTGCTCCTCCTGTTTTCCTTCTGATCAAAATTTTTTTTATGTAAACATTTGCACACTTTTCACCATCAAAAATGTAATGCGTTCATTCAAATCATCAAAGCCATTGGACTTCCAGTCCCTTTGGAGAAAAGGTCTTCTCCTTTGCTGCATGAACACAAATATGTGCTCCATTTGTGCATTGATACCTGCCAAAACCTTATATCAAGCACAATGAAAACATTTGGCATCAACCACTTCCTCAAAGACTTCTCCCCTCCAAGGGGAAAACTCCATTTTTCTCTGTTACATTCTTTCAATAATGTACATTAATGAAACTTTTAAAGGTTTGGCTGTGTTTCTCCCCCTCTGCAAAGTCTATGCATTCACTGCTTCTGTTATCTCTCTGCCTCCTTGCCTCTCTTTTCTCCATTTGGTAAGACCTGTGCTTTAGCCATTAACACTGTTTCCTGTGGTTTTCCTTGCAATGTTAATGTTACTCTTCCTGGCACTAGTCTATTCTAAAGCTTGAACACTCCAAGGAAATGTTATGATGGATCTGACCTCTTTATCCAAATGCCAGCTGTCTCCTTGGTAATGCCACAGCAAAGGTATCTCGGAGTACAATTCCTCCTGAATTCAGGCTCTGCACACCTCTCTGACCTGACTGTCCTCAATAGGATCTGTGGCTCTCTGGGTTGGCCAGAGCATTATGAGATTCAGTCTCTGTGCATGCTGGGATCCTCAAGTGTCCTCCTGTGGGACTCCATTCCCATACCGACAGCTTAATAGCATCTCAGACACCTGGAAATATAAATGGGCATTTTCTGAAGGGGCAGAGCTGCCAGCCACATCTGAAAGAATATGGATTTAAGTACAGGACTGAGTGTCTTCAAATAGGATTGTGCTGATGGCTCTATCGCTGTTCATTTTTGGATATGACATCACCTTTACCATGACTCTGCTGCCTTGTCCATAAAATGAACGTAACAATATTAATCTTATTTGTAAAGTGCCCTTGAGACTCACTGGCAAAGGAATTGTGGCACTGCAGAGCTAAGTTGACTGAAATGAGCGAACTATTTTTGCTGAAGACTGTAGATTCTCAAAAGCCTGAGCTAACTGAAGCAGCAGTTAGACAACTGGAGAAATATCTGGGTCGGGAGTTATATTTATGAACAACAGCGGGGGCATATTACTCATGTGAATAATTTATCTGACAAAGACATATAGTTTGCACCATGGACTGTAAATATCGCAGTCTGCTGAATAATTTGAGAGATGAGTCAATGGGATTTGGTTAAGATCCAACAATTTTTTGAATTTTTGAGTTCCTTACTCTCAGACGCTTATTTGAACAGCATGAGCTGCCAAACGAATAGGTTCACACTCACTCCAACTGGAAGTTGCCTTCTTAGAGTGGTTTTGAGAACTGGCTCAACATGGTTGACAGAAATCTGATCCTTCAAGGATCACCGGCTACTTAACTGCTGTTGCAGGCAGTAAGCAACTGAGTCTTGCCTGTTGCAGTAAAACTTGTTTTAAAGAATGGGAACTTGTGGTAAAACCTTGCCTCTTGTTCTATGTGGCTGAGGGACTCTTAGACTGATCTTTGTGTGACACTAAAGCTTGAGCATTTTACAGTAACTTTTGCTCACGTGAACATTTCTTCTCAGAGTGAACTTCTGTGAACAGCACAACAACTAGCCTTCATAAGGCATCATTCTGAATTTAGCTTAGCACCCTTGAAAACTTTCAAACCCTGTGTTTGTTAGTTCCTGGCTCCTCACTGTTTTCTGGTTGAATAAACCTTTGTGGCATGAACAGTGCTCAGTAATATCTGTTTGAATATGTTTGAATGAAAGGAGGGCCTTAATAGTTTCTGAATGTTATTCTTTCATTCAGAGTTGGAAAAAAAATCCTGTATCTCATGGGGACGATGACAACCACTCCCTTCTGTCAACTCCTCTCTTTCAGCATTTGATTTCACAAGATGAATCAAGTCAGTGCATGAATGGCTGACTGGTTTCTGTAGGACCTGTTGGAAGTGGCTCAGAAGAGTGTGGTTATGCTGAGTCAACTCTTGTGGGGAGAACTGCATCACTGGTAGACAGGACCTTGCTGAGGGCTCCTGCAAGACATGGCTCTTCATCCTATTTTGTTTCTTTAGAAAATTCATGTTTCACTGAGAGTAACTATGTCTTGTGCACCACAGGTCCCCTTGATCATGATCAGATCTGTGCTCCCCTCCTATCCAACATGTCAGAGCTGCTCTTTCACTTGCCCAGATTTGCTGCATGATGCAAGCCTCACAGTTCGGGCAGGTCCACCAGATCTTTTCCTTCACATCCATTTAATTATTATTAACTTCCTGTTTGCACTGCCCTTCCAGACAGCAAGAGAAGCAGAGATGCTACTCCTCACCAGAGAGGGACTGGTTGAACTCTCATGAGTTCCCTTGGCCAGGAGAGTGGGGCCAAGCAAATATTTCAGGAGGCAAAAGTAGCATGGGATGATGAGGAGAGTAAACTTCTTAGAAAAAAGCAAAGCAGTCAGATAGAAGGGAAAGAGAGACTAAAAAAAAGAAAAGTTAACTGTTGGAAGAAGAGGGGGTAATTTGCTTCTTAAATACAACTAACAAGAATAAAGACTTCTGTGTCCTCCCAGATCTCCTACTGCCTGTGTGTTCGCACGAGAAGAAATTTCTTCATGACCCTGGGATTCAATTTTGATGCACCAAATTTAGATTTTTCAAACTAATTTTTTCATCTCCAGGTTAAATGGGTCATGAGACATTGTATTATTTGGCATTTGGAGTTAGAGAGAAGACCCAAGGGCAATCATAGGCTATGTGCACTGTTAATGTGCTGACCCCTCACTTACTCACAGATGCGCAATGAAAATACTGCTATTCAGCCCTGCTGTGGGCATGAAATACTGAATTTCAGAACTGAACTTACTGCCCTTAAGTGAACACTAACCACGTGCCCAGACAAAAGGAATGCATTTGCTTGGTCAGTAAACATGTTTTTATGGGCATTTACAGAATTTGGCTTCCATTTTCTCCTCACTAGGCAGATTTTATTTAGTTAATACCAGAACTGTCATGGGCTGTGCTGTTTTATTCTGCACCAAGCACTGTTCTCTGTGTTATTGTGCTGGAGCTCTTCTTAGGGGTGCTTCAGGACAAATCCAGGCACAGGGCATGAAAAAGCTCAGCTGCCTTACCGGCATTGTAGCACCCTCGGCAACTTACTTGGAAAGCTTAGAGCTGACTTTGCAATTTTTGGCCTTGATCTCTGGCACTAAAGTTAATGGGATAATTCAGAGTTCACACCCATCTCCCTGAGGAGTTGGTTTAAAAATGCATGAAATGTGAGTTTAAAAATAATTTCTCTTGATTGGAAGTATTTGAAATTGTTTCTCTGTACTGGTTTTAAAAGGTGTCATTTTTTTATGAATGCTGAGATGTTGATTAATAAAATTCCAAAAGCATTAACTCAATGGAGTGGACTCCAGCTTTTCCTTTTTTTTATTGCTATGATTTGTGAAAATAAATGCAATTAAAAAAAAATCCCATCAGCTCTGTTAAACTGTATCCTCAGCAGTCTCCCTGTTGATGGCCTTACCAGATGTTTTACAGTGTTAGTACATGGGGCTGTTTACTCTTTTCTTAGGGGAGGGTCGAGCAAAGCCTTGGCTCAGCACCACGAGCCTTCAGCTTGTGGCTGTTCGTCTCAGGCGTGCTGAACCCTAGTCTGTACCCTGGGAAGGGAGCGGGTGGTTTAGTCTCCCTGCTTTAAGGACACCTCAGGGAGGAGCAGGTTTTTGGCAGCCACCTTTTTGCCCTCTTCCAGCCTCCTGATGACAGCTTATAGGATGTGGTGCTCAGGTCCATCTTCTCCATATCCCATAATTTGTGAGGCTGGTGAAAGGAGGCTCTGGCTGTACCCAGCCAGGGCCACCTCCCATGCAAGGATGGCCATGGCCACCCAATGCTGGGACACCCACCAAGGGAGACCCCTCTCCGTTGAGGCTGAGCCTCTGGATTTCCTCTTCCCAGGTCTACCATGAAATATACTCTCTCAATGGAGCTGGAGAGGCTGCAAGCCTTCATATTTGGGAGGGAAGAGGAGGATTGAGGACTGTGGAGGCAGAGGCAGGGACTGCTTGTGCTCCCAGCTGTTGGCCAGGGAAGGATTTATTGCCCTGGCTATGTTTGGGATGCAGAGTGGATGTAGACTGCTCAGAATAGCCATCCACTACACATCCAAACGAACTGCCATTGGAGATTCATTTGTAATCTGGCCTTCATTCTTCCTGAAGTTTCTTTCTCCTTTATACTGCAAAGGCTAATACATTGTTCATATTAAAGTGGGCCTGGGGACTGAAGACAGAGCTGGTTATTGAGTGGAATGGACTGATGAGGAGTGGGTAATATATTTAAAGACTGTGTAGGAGCCGCTAGGGATGATATAGTCTGATTTATTTGATTTACCATGATTTACAGTACACTGGACTATGTTGTGATTCTTCAGGCTTTTTATCAAGAAATTTGCATTCAATATTTAAGGATCTCTGGGCAGAAACATTCTCATTCTTTTATTATTTTGCCTTTAAACATATCATGTACCACAGAAGAATTTATAAGTGTATAAAGGGTTTTAATAAGTTCAGATGGCCAAAAAAAAGAAAAAGAGTTTGAAATCTAAGATCAACAAGGGAGAAGGCTTTCTGCTTTACCCTTTCCCAAGAGCATGGGTGGATTTGTTAAAAAAAGGCAATGCCGTATCTGCATTAATTCTCCTTTTTTTTTTTTTCCTTTAGGACAGAGCCAGCCATGGTAGAGTCACTGTCATCCAAAAATTAGTGTCTCAACTGCTGTAAATCAGCACTGAACCTCTTTATTTGTGCCCACTTATAACCACAGATCTGGCCTTTTGTGCACCTCCTTCTTTTCTGAAATGTTCTTTGATTTTAGGGCTGGAATTTTACTAGTTTAATACATGATAGTCCATTTCTTTGATACTCTAAGCATGATTTTTACATTGTAGAAACATTGTGGTTTGTAAGTTAGTCCTCTAATAATTTTATCCTCTTCAGAGACCATCACTAAATGGAGATACCTCAGATGAAACTGGGGCTGTCATTAGAGCAGAAGTGCTGTGGCACACGCTTAGGTCTCTAAGCACACCATCAGGGGAGACTAAATTGTTTTTTCCTGGAAGTGTAAACTTTCCCACACACAGAACAGGAGGACAGGTTGGGGTGGTGGTGCCCAGTTTGTGCCCTGCTGAGGTACGTCACGATGCACTGAACATCTCAGCCGATGCTATATTCAAAACACCTTAAACATCATAGAAGGATCTCCATCTTAAATCTGTGACATGTCATGGTTTCAGCAGCTCTGCTGGACTTTCCCTGATGTGATTTATTTGTAGGCACAGTCCACGTTTTTGAGGTTTGCATCCCATTAAAGCATAATGGGCTGCAGCCCTTGAGCCCTCAGCCTAAAGGTGTTCAGTTGGGACAGTTGAATCCCTGGTGATCTGCAAACTGCAACACTATTTAAATCCTTTTTTGACAGTCAAGCACACTGAGTGTTTAAAGTTTTAACAGGCTTAGAGTTAATTCTGGAGTCCACCAACATCTGCATACATCTGTACTTTTGAACACCTCTTACTTGGTTCGTTTAGTATATTGTATCTAAGAGTGTTCTTGAGACTTTGGCAGCTCCATGTAGAGTTTCATGATTCATCTGTGTCTTTGCCAACTGCTTCAGTTCTTTTTGTTTTGCCTCTTACTTTTTTTCTTCACCCATTTTCCCCATTGGAAGATGTTCTTAAATACTTAATCAGGACTGTGTATTTGGAATGCACTTTATCACACACCTGTTCTGTGCCAAAACCCTTTACACACTCTATTAAGAGTAACTTTCCACATACTAATGTATTTATTTGTGAAATGGCTTTTAAAGCCGGTGTAGATGGCAGAAGGCTAAGCGTGATGGGCCAAATCCATACTTTTGGAGGAGCCCTGCCCCTTTCTCACAGCTTACATCCCTGCTATGGAGGCAGGGCTTGCTCTCCCACAGTCTCTCCCTTCAGCATGCCAGCAGTGAGGGCAGGGCAGCAGCAGATTGTTTTGAAGGGAAAAGCAATGGGCTGGGAGTTGTGGGAGGAGCTACGGAGGGGAAGGTGTGGGTGGGTGTGGCAGGTCCCCAAGGTGTCATTGGGTGCCTGATTTCTGGCCAGGGACATTTGCTTCAGCTGGGAGGATCCTGTTGAGAAAAATATAGGACAGTTGCCTGGAGGCAGATGGAGAACACAGAGGCTTCCAAAAAACCTCTTTGTGCCTTTGCCCTGGACAGCCCTAAGAAGCTGGGCTGGGAGCCGTTGGGCTGGTTTATTGTAATAGAAGAGTCAGTCTTCCTTGCGTGTATGAACCTTTTACTTTCTGGCAGCCCTTGTCAAAATAATCCTGTTTTCCTCAAAACATGTGAATGTTTCTGGGCTCTTAAGAAAGCTGAGTGCCTGCGTTTGTCTCTTCAGGCAGCTGGAGGTGGCAGGGGCACAACTGCAACATTGGCTGCACTGGTGGCTCTCAAAACTTCCCCTGTTATTTTTGTTGTCTCAGCCTCCAGAGTGCTTTAATTAGGTTGGAATCCTAGCTTTTGTTTTTGCTTTTGTTGGTTTTTTTTGGTTGGTTGGTTGGTTTTTTGGTTTTTGCTTGTTTGGTTGATTGGTTTTTTGGTTTGTTTCTTTTGTGTTTGGTTGTTGTTTTTTTTTTAAACAAGTTTCTAGCCCTTATGGCTGTGGTTAAAGGAGCTTGAAAACATTTAGTATGCTTTGGAAGTGCTAAAATCAGAAAGCGAACAAAGAGATCCCAGCTGGAACTGCAGGGACGGGAGATGTCTTTTTTTAAACTCTGGGTTTTTTCTCTGGCTTGCAACAGTTTCAGTCCTTTTATGAGCCTTATAGCAAGGTGTGAGGCCATGGCACAGCTTGCCTGATGTGACACAGTGGGAAAGAAAGTGAAGAACAAGCTCAAGATGTCCTCGCCACGTGCTGTGCTGCTGCTGCCTCACTGCCTCACACAGGCATTTCCCAAGGGCTGGGCTGGTGCAGGGGATGGTCATGTTGGGAACAGTAGGCAACCAAAAATCTAAGTTAGAAAAGGAGTATTTGCATCTCATAGCAGGTCAGCTTGCTTCCACATTATGTTTCCACCCCAAAACCTTGTAATTATGCATTTTCATTGCGGCAAATTTTGATACCTCCAGCCTTGATGACACATGCTAGCAAGACCTAGTGCACATTTCTGCGGCGTTTGGCAACTCAGTAAAATTTGCCTTTATCAGTGAATTTGGCAGCATTAGCCTGAGAGCATGTGCCCTCTCTCCCTCTCAGATGTCACACCTTTCTGAAAGGGTGGAGCTTTTGGCACCCTTCATGGCTGGGCACTAAAGCGGTGAACATACAACAAGAAGTTCCCAGCTCTTATGAATTAAGGTCTAGGAGCTATGTTTTGAAAAAAGTGTCAGATCTGAGCTGTAGAGCCACTAATTGTTAACAGCTTGTGCTCTGCTGACACTGGGGTTTGGTTTAAATTATTCCTATACTGAAATAGGAGTGGCTGATGCTGTTGTACTGACACTGGTTGATGTGACTCAGGCAGACAGGTCTTCTGGACTGATAAAAGAAATTTTAAACTGAAAAGAGACAAAGGGTAGAAAAATAAACAAAGTAGAGCCAGTCCCATCTTAAAAAAATATTAACTTACAAAGAGTTAATTTGAGCAGGTTTATATTTATCTGTCTGATATTTATCTGTCTGACATGTGCTTGGTATAAAGAACTGGTGTCTACTCTGTCAGTAGAAGTATTTTATCATTGTTAATAACTATTTGTTAACTCTGGCATCTCTAGTATGCCAGGCACTGTGCAAAACCCAAGGAAAGCATAGTATCTCCCCAGAAAGCTTATACTAATCTATTCTGTTGCAACAATATTTTTTTAGTGCTATGTATTAATCATTCTTCTAGCAGCATTTAGTGCAGGGGTTTACACCTCCCCATTTATGTTTTCATGAGAAACAAATTTGCCACAGTGAAAATACTATGCAGTTCAACCTAGCTGCATTTTATGGCAGTTTCTTTCAGGCAAACCACTGAAAGCCATTGCTGCAGAGAGGCCCTTAACACACATTTAACTTTGAAATCTGCCTAAGCATCATTAACTTTAATGGCCCTGAGCACATACTTTGGGCTAAGCATGCGTTGAAGAGCTCTCCTGAAATGTGGACAGATTAGGCCCATGCAAGATGTTTTGGTGAAAAGTGGTGTAAACCATCAGAGGGATTAAAATCTCCAGGGATTCACTATGGAAGTGGGTATCATATGTTCTGTCATGAGGGGCTCCATTCAGATGCTTCATCAGTCAGCATGAGCTGACCCTCCCATTCAGGACCATTTTTCCATCTGAGGGATACCGAAATCTCCATCAGTCCTGGGGACGTTTAGCGACAATGGGCTCTGTTGTGCTGTGTAGAAAAGCACTGTAGTGCTGCCCGACATGTAGGAGAAATGACTCCTAAGAGAATAGAAGAAATCATGATGGGCCAGTAACATGAGATAAAGAATTAAAAAGCAACAGACCCTCATTATGTCTGACTAAAGCTAAATCTGTAGTTAAATAAAGGAATATAATGGCAAAGAAGCAAGAAAAAAAATGAAAAAAATGTGTGCCAAAGAAAGAGGATCATCCAGTCTCAAGGGGAGAATGGCTGAAAAAATATAGTATTGGAATAACTTAAAAATATAGAGTAATGCCTAGTGAGGTTCTTAGGGGACCATTTATTAGACTGCATGAGCGACTTGATTCAAAGGGAGCTTTGCCCACAATCACAGTCATGTTCAGTTTAGTCTTATTTATTTAACACCTGAAGCCAGCTTGCGTCCTCTGTTGAACTGTGATCAAGAAGCACTGGAGATGCATGATATTGCCCTCCTGTCTCTTTGGAAATCACAGTACAGCAGATCCATGATAAAACTTGCCTGATGGCAAAGAACTTTTGATTCTTCACTAGGTCACTGCCCCAAAATTACCCCATGTGGACTTTTTGTGACCTGCTGGGGAGTCAGAGGCAGAAATCCTTCCTAATGCAAAGAATATTTGAGCTAACCTTTTTTTTTTTTTTTTTGCACAGGAGCATGGTGCAGAAACGTTGTACAAAGGAGGTGGTGGAGGGAGCAAAATCTTTGGGCTGCCATGAGCTCCTTGATTGACTCACCACATCTCATATGGCTTCACCCTAAATTTTTGAAGAGATACAACTCACTACAGGGATTTCCATGTTCCCCTACAATACCAGACCTTGTATCTTTAGAATAAATTCAAATGGGCTTTGGCTATTCATTATAGAGAGCACAGGCAGAAATCAACTGTACCTTAGGAAACCACCTATGCTGTGCTGGATGTTATGGAAAAGCAACGTAAGCAAAGCCATAGGAGACTCTCTTCAAGGTTTATGAATGACTATTTTTTGTCTGATGCTTGAGAAATAAGTCAGGTTGGCACAAGCTGTTTATCAAAGACTTTGCTGAATGCACGAAAGCCCTGAGAACAGAAAGACTGTGAGTGGAACAGATGGGCGAAAAAGCAATTTCTTTCCCTCTGGTATGGTTGTTTTTATGTAAACAGACACAGACACAACTATAGGTAAGACCACTTGGAGAAAACAGATGTGTAAGGGCAACTGTATTCATTTAAGCCTCCTGACTCTCTAGAGGCAGGAGGCTTAAAAAATTAAAGTCCTAGAATCCTAAAGTGGTTAGATTATGAGTGTCCTTTGTTTTCAATCTCAGTCAAAGTCACCTTGGTTTTCTGTTTAGAATATACCATCATGAAAAGGAAATATTCAAAAAATTAGTCAACCACAGCATGGCTTTGTAGACTGCTTTAACTTGTGTTACATGGACAAGAGTGTGGTTCATGGCCTCAAACAGCTCAGTTGGTTTGTAGAGTTATTTACTAAACAAGTAAGAAAATGGTTTATTTAGAAGCACTAAATGACAAGATTGAGAACTGGAACCAATAAGAAAGAAGGGAGAAATAAAATATTAGGCAGCCAAATGACTGTGGCTTCATATATCTAGTCTCAGCTTTTCTTTGATTTTCCCCAAAAGAAGTTGGCAGTGACAATAGTAAGGCTGTGAACAATATAACAATATGATGTACTCATGCCAAAATGTAAATACAAAAGAAATATTCTGAAATATGCTGTATCAAATTATCTGCAAGAAGCAGAAAAAGATGAAACACACTTTCAGTTCCTTGGAAACAAAGAGAAAATTCAAATGCAGAGCTCAAGTGTTTAACTTTACACAGATATAAATTCCTTATTAAAAATTTAATCCCAATCAGAGAAGAACAAATGAATACTTTGATGATGATATGATGGATGGGATTTGTGAGAGATATATTTCATGATCCCAGTAAACTGAATAAAAGTCATGGCTGGGCTTTGTGAACAAAGATTTGGGGTAATAAAAGTAAAAACACCCCAAAACTCAGAATATGCCTCACACATTTCTTTCTCAAAAACAAAGGGTAAATGAGGGTGTACTGATTTTCTAATGAATTTTAAAGTCCACAAATGGGAGTCTTTTAGGATCAAGATATTAAGTGAGCATACAACATGACGTTTTTATAAGGCTCTCAGATACAGGTCTTAATGCAAGAGGTTCCAACTCCCTCATATAACTTCTCACTAACCCTGGATCAACACAGGTACTAGAGAGAATATGTAGGGAGGAGAAAACAGTCTCAAACCAGACTCTGTGTGCCTATATATGTAAAGCACCACAGGCATGAAGAGCCTTCCTTTCCCTTTCCCTTTCCCTTTCCCTTTCCCTTTCCCTTTCCCTTTCCCTTTCCCTTTCCCTTTCCCTTTCCCTTTCCCTTTCCCTTTCCCTTTCCCTTTCCCTTTCCCTTTCCCTTTCCCTTTCCCTTTCCCTTTCCCTTTCCCTTCCCTCCCCTTCTGCAATCTGTTTTCATAATAAAACAAATATCTTATTTGTATTATTTTCTTACAGAAGGCCATGAAAGGGTTATGTTTTTTCAAAGTATTTCAGTGAAAGCTCATGAACAGATCTGCAGAGGTTCAGCAGATGTTCAAGTATCTGATCTCTTTTTCCTCAGCTCTGAATCAGTTGAATAGGAGTTCAGCCCAGTCATCCTGGAAAATGTGAAGTTTATCCCCAAGTTAATGTCTCTGGACTCATGGCTTAAACAAACTGCATGCTGTCCCAGTGAGACTCAGGGTCACAGCAGTTAGAATTGATGGGTTTCTCCTAAGTTAGGCAGGTGTAGGAGACACTAATTTGAAGCACCAGTGGTTGCTTTATTTTTAGAGGAGGACTGAAAGTTTTACCCTCTAGCATTGCTCCTTGGCCCTCTCTGGCCTATGGCCAAGGTGCCAAGCCAGTTTGGAGATGAAATTGTATTTTCCATGGGCCTTGGTCACTACTCATATTCTCTTTTGCCCTTTTAAGCCAAAGTATATATCGTAACACTGACACAAATATATACCGTTTGATACATAATGCCCTGTAGTCCTCCTGTGGTCTTTGATAAAATTTTATTCACTGCTCTTGTTTTCCTAGCTGAGACCTGGTTAAGGAAACAGATGGGTGATTGCATGTATGTGATGTTGAGCTCTGAGAGGCAAGTTGAATGCTCTGCTTTTTGTTTAATATCAACTCAATCTGACATCATTTGGACTTTGTTCCTAGGAGGTTCTTTTTGACTAAAGTAACTCACTGGCTTCCAGCAGGTAAATGACAGAAAGACAAAGCAGTCAAATATAAATACTCTGATGGTCTCCTCTCTTCCAACTCTAGTTCACTAGTTCACAGTTTTTCAACCAGATCTTACTTTTTTAGTGGCTAAAATTGCAGTCAGTCTGTAAGATTAAGAAAACATCACACATAAAACATGTACCTGAGTTATTTTTATTGGTTTCTCAACTTAGCAGAAATTATTAGTTTTTTTGCAGCACAATCCCACAGCAGAAGAGTATCACAGTATCTTCTGACAGGCAAGTGTAGGAGGCTGTAAATTAAGTGAAATACATTTATTGGGATGATCCTGTTTTACTTTATGAGAAAGCTGATTGTCTCAAAATAACCCTTGCTACCCTATCTTTTCTTAAGGTCGTATAGATAGGACATCTGGCAGAGGTTCAGTCTCAGTGCAACCAATAACATTAACACTGACCAGCTCAAATCCTGACTGGGTCAGCTCATTCTCTATAGCAAAAGAAATCAAGCACAATTTCCTAGATGCTGATATTTCAAGGAGTACATGAAATAATTCCCTTTTCAGTAAATATCTAAGCCAGTCTGATTGCAAGACCTCCACTCCAAAGACTCTTTGTGCTAGTAAAAGAACATTATCTTTGAAAATGATAGTCACTATTTCATTGTGAACAAAGGCATGGTAGTCTGCCCCTAAATTAAAAACTGTGATCAGATCTCATTTGTTCTGTACCCTGTGGGTTATTGCTATAATTTCTAATTGACAATGATTGCATTTTATGAATCCATGAGGAAATATTAATTTAATTGACAGCATGTCCAGTTTTGTTATACATCAAAGAGGGTAATTTATAAATTACATCAGCAATTCTGACTTCATCCAGGGACATTTCTGCTGCCAGTCCAGGCTCAGGCTCAGACTCAGTAAGCCAGATGGCAGCTGCCTGAAGGTACTATATGATGCCCAAGCATCGCCTTCCAACAAAATGGATGTTTCTCTTTCTGAGAGCAAAGGGCAGCTCATTCTCCACATTTCTAGGAGGAAGATTTGCCTTCTTCTAGAGAGGGACAGCCTCCAGAGGCACCTACCTGGTGCTAGCTTGACCCACATTACATGGTGTTGCGGTTGTCCTGAAGGAGAAACTCCTTCCAGGCCTTTGAAGTAATGTGGGCTGCCCACCAGCCTCAGTGTGGTGCTGCTCCTTCTTTATGGGTACTTCACTGGCCTTGGAGATGCTGTTTATGCATGGCTATAGCAGCCTTCATAAGTGTGATGCCGGAGAAGCTGCTTGGCAGTCCTCCCATGGTACAGGTCTCAGCTAGAAGCAACCACCTTCTTCCAAAGCACTGGGAAGCTGGAACACCCTTTTCTAGTTCTTCACCATTTTTGCCTCCGAACTTCAAGGCTCTGAACCTTAATGCAATTGCTGTCTCACAGAGTGTAGGAAGCTCAGGGAAATGCTGTGTGTAGATCCTGAGCTGTTTGCATGAGACACCATCTCCTTCCTTTTAGGGGACCATAGATCTGGAGAGGAAACTTCAGAATAAACAATTTGGCCATCATTGATTTGCATGTTTTTTTCTTGCTAGGCCTCCTCTCTGAGACACATTCTATGCTTGTAGCACATGAGCCTCAGTCTACCTTCTTCCTTCTCCGATGGAGATCCCACTCCTGCAGCTGCAGATATGATCTGAAACTGTTCAGGATGCTGCTATGGCTTGATTTTTGTTCTTCATTTCCACATTTTCTTCAGGAAAGAAAAAAAAGCCACTGGGGAGCACAGTGAACAGAACAAGACAATGCTCAGTATTACTGGGAAAAGTGTGAGAAAGGAAGAACTCCTTATGCTATCGAGGCAGGAGGTAGGAGCCTCTTGCCAGCAAATTCTGCCACCACAGCAGTGCTTTGCAAATGTTGTGGTCATCTGCAATTAGCAACAGAGAAACATCCCGCTCTCAACTTAAGTGTCACTTCGTATCACTGTGTAATTGCACTCACAAAGTTGTCCACACCAAAAGTGAGCTGAAAACGTCCCTTTTTACAACTGGGGACTTTGGATGCAAGAAATATGCTGTCAAAATGTAACAGTCCAGCTTATGGCTTGACTGAATGTTTTATCATCTTTGAAAGGCATGACAGCTGGTGTGAACTTTTGTATCAGATATCAGCATTCCCTGCTCCAAATACTTCCATGTGACTGGCTTTGGTTAAAGAAGGCATCTTGCTGAATTTAATTAGGTAGAAGAACAATTTAAGGGCAGATACCACCCCTTCCCCTTACTAAGGAAGATGGCCTGGAGCATTGCTTTGTGCTGAAGAGTCTCCCTAGCACAGCTTTCTGGCTGAGAAAACAATGTCCTACATCCAGGAAAAATATGAAGGCTGTATCTGTGCCTAGAAACTGTCACACTGGTATCTTTATAAATTGTACTTGATGATATGAAAACAAAGTGCCTTAATTTAATTATGTATGTTTTCCTTGGTTAGTGTAAGATGAGTTCTGATGGGGGATATGAGGACCTCTATGCTATCAGGCTGTCTTGAAAGGCAGAGGCCTCGAAGCAGCCCCTGTCTGCGCTGCAGAGATGTGCACATGTGCTGCAGGGCCATGGGGTACTCACCAATCCTCTCTTTGTGGGATGACTCTTGCTCTTCCCATCTGCACTGTACCCACAGCATGAATGGTGACATTTCAATTACAGCGACAAAAAAAGAGGGAAGGCTATACTTGGGACTGGGAAAAATATCTGAGCAGATGATTAGTTCAGCAGTTTTCTTTCTTTTCCTTCTTTCTTTGTGAATTGCCTGCAAGCAGGTAGGACTTTTCCAGATGAACTGGTGAATGACTAAGTGATTTTGGTTAAAGGCCTTCCTGAGTGCTGCTCTCTGGGCAGACCTGACCCTCTTGGTGTGCAAGGGCATCACATCCTCCTGCCACAAATCCATAGGCAGAGAGAGCTTGCCCTGGCTTGGTGCTGCTCCCTGGGTTGGTGTAGGGTAGGGAGTGCAGGAGCCCCTGAGCCACGTGGCTGGTGTGCCCTCACCAAGGAGGTAGATGAGGTTATAGTACAAGGATCATAATGGTCTCTGAACTTTCTGAAGATCATACAGAGGAGGGAGGCTCTTCGCAGCTGTGTGTCTTAGTATAAGTTACACCAAGCGCAGAAATGCATTGTGAAGAAAAACAAGTGCTTTCTTTTGGAATTTAAAAAAATACATAGAGAATATGAAACAAGACCCTGCAAAGTTTGGGAGAGCTAGTGCTGCCAGTGCACTTAAGTGGGAGACATCTGCAGTTAAGAGATGTATGAACTAAGAGGCACAGCAAAACATGTCTGGTGACATTCTGGCCTGAGCATATTGAGGAAGACGTAGGACAGATCCCCCTTGTCATACTGAGCATCCTGGGAAATGGGAATTGCACCTCGTACCATGCACCAAAAATAGCAATATTTTTTATAGGGTGGCAGGCACTGAATTCCCAGACAGAGCTGAAGCAAACAACTGGGAATAACTGGACAAGAAAACAAATGGCTAGAAAGATAGCCATCAAATTGCGTTTACTCCTTTCTCTGGCACTTAATTCTCTCTGTAAAATGTTGACAATGTTCCTTAGACAGAAGGAGACTAGAAATGGAAAAAGTAAGTGGATAGACTGTGGTTATGGCTTATTTTCTTTTCCCAACAGGGGAGTATTGTGTAACGGAATTTTGTTAAAGTATCATTTTTATTCTTAAAATAGTTATTATTCTTCATACTGCATATGAAACAAGAGCTATGTTTTGGGTCTAACATACTTCTTGATAACAGGCTGTGAGATTTTTAAAAAGTAAATAGAAAAAAATTACTTTTTATTAAATTCATTCTAAATTAATTTAATTTAAACTAAATTAAAATTAAATAAAATGTAAAAGGAAATATGAAAAAAACCCTTTTTCATGTGTACTTGGGTCAAAAAATGATATCTGTAGACTCAGGGGCTCTGAGTGCAATATTTTCTGTCCTTTCTTCCCTGATAAATGCACTACAATACTGGAAAGAAAGACAAGTAAATTTTGAAGACAGTGACCAGATTCTGATATCAGGTATAATCTAACATTTCTGGATTGCTATGTTACCCACAGTCAGAATGATATCCACTGGGAGACTGAGGGTCTTTCTCTAAAAGACATATCCATGAGCTGATACAAATACAGTATCAACACTCAAAATGTATAATGCAACAACCATCCATGTGTCTGAATGTTCCTGTATCAAAACAAGGCCACTGTGTTTTAAGAAACCTAAAAGCCCTGAAAGAGGAGAGATCTCTTATGGTTACACTTCAGAAAAATAAAAGAACTCTACATCTAAAGCCAAAAACTAAGTGGCAAAATTCCCAGCTCAATCTTTCTCCTTTTCTTTTCTGTTTTGTCTTTTTTTTCAGTCTGGTTTGGCTTTTTTTACTTGCATTGGTGCAGAAATATTATCAAAAAAGCATCTCTCAAAGTGATTTCAATACTTCCTAGAGTCCTGAAAAAAGATATATAAATCTGAGAAAAATGCTGCAGGGAGGGGAAAGTAGTGGAGGGAAGTAGCTTTGAAAGACTGTGGTTATTCATGGGCAGGTTTTGTAGCAGGGTCAATGTGCTTCCTTCTGTTCAAGACAAAAGGTCTTTCTCCAAATATATTGCCAGTATAAAAGACAAAATGTTGTACCTAACTCAGTTTTTATTCATTCTACCTCAACTTTTGGAAATTTAGTGTGAGAATAGTTTCCAAAAATAGGTAGAGAAGTTAAAGGATTGATGATGGAGATGGCAGCATTCATGGGAAAAGGGTCAGGTTGCCACAGCACTCCCTTCCCTTCTCTATGCCTCAGAAAACTGTCTGTTTTTTGATGAGTTTTGAGTGAAAATGAAATTCTCTGGTATTATTAATTTTGTTTTCCTTGGGTCACCTTTCCCTATATATTAGTCCAGCAAAATAAACAAATACAAGGAGTCATAGTTTTGATTTTGAGGTGGATGTGTGTGAAATACTTTGAGTCAGGACGACTATGCTAACCATATGTACTGTTATATGTGTGTCTTATAGACAGATGACCATGAACAGGAAAATGCAATCAATCATGCAGTCACTTTCTTTCCAGCTCTCCACTTATGTGCTTATCCCTGTAAACCATTGATATGCATAAATGTGTTAACAAAAGTTGGCATATTTCTATTGCTTTTGTATTTTTTCAAATCCTTATGTAACACGGGGGATAATACTTGCCTCTCATTGTTTTAAGTGGCAATAATCCACTTGCTAAGTGGAAAAACTACAATGGAAGCAGTTTTAATTTAAAATCCCAAGCAGAAAACAGATTATTGCTGAAAAAACCCAATGTTCTGATATCCAAGTATTATAAGAAGAACCCCTTTTTTGAAACTAAGTTGCTTGATAAAGCAAAAGGCTAATAGCAGTGATCTTAAATCAAGTATAATTTAGGCACAGTTTTGCGTAAACTTCCCTGAAATCCTTTGCCAGGGTATTTTATTCTTCAGCTGTGTGACACTCCTTGCTAATGCAGCTGGCCACACACTCCCCCCTTTTGTGATGTGGAGCTCCAAGTGAAGTCACCAGCTCCCCCTCCATGGTGACATCTTGAAAAAGGAAGATCCTGAAAGATCCTGAAAAATTAGCTGTGTAAGAAAACCTATCAGCTCTAACAGGACTCTTCACCTACCTTAATGCTTTCAAAATAGAGATCTGCTTCAGCTCTCCCAGAGTTACTTCCGAATGCATCAATCCCATATGTATATATAGAATCATAGAATCTTGGAAAAGACCTCTAAGACCTAAGTCCAACCCTTGATTCAACACCACTGTGGTTACTGGACCATGGCACTCAGTGCCACATCCAATCTCGTCTTAAAAAACTCCAGGGACAGTGACTCCACCACCTCCCTGGGCAGCCCATTCCAATATCTGATCACTTGCTCTGTAAAACATTTCTTCCTAATATCCAACCTAAACCTGCCCTGGCACAGCTTAAGACCATGCCCTCTTGTCCTACTTCTGGTTGCCTGGGAGAAGAGACCGACCTCCTTTCAGGGAGTTGTAGAAAGTGATGAAGTCTCCCCTGAGCCTTCTCTTCTCCAGGTTGAACAGCCCCAGCTCCTTCAGCCTCTCCTCATAGGACTTGTGCTCAAGTCCCTTCACCAGCCTCATTGCTCTTCTCTGGACCTGCTCCAGCACCTCAATATCCTTTCTGAACTGAGGGGCCCAGAACTGGACACAGTACTCCAGGTGTGGCCTCACCAGCGCTGAGTACAGGGGAAGAATCACTTCCTTGGTCCTGCTGGCCACACTGTTCCTGATACAGGCCAAGATGCCATTGGCCTTCTTGGCCACCTGGGCACACTGCTGGCTCATGTTCAGCTTCCCATTGATCCAAACTCCCAGGTCCCTTTCTGCTTGGCCGCTCTCCAGCCACTCTATCCCCAGCCTGTAGCGCTGTGTGGGGTTGTTGTGGCCAAAGGGCAGGACCCGGCACTTGGCCTTGTTGAACCTCATCCTGTTGGAATCAGACCATCTCTCCAGGTTGTTCAGGTCCCTCTGAAGAGCCCTCCTGCCTTCCAGCAGATCAACACTCCCCCCCAGCTTGGTGTCATCTGCAAATTTGCTGATGATGGACTCAATACGCTCATCCAGATCATCAGTAAAGATATTAAACAGGACTGGTCCAACACTGGTCCCTGGGGGACACCACTAGTGACCAGCCTCCAACTGGATGCAGCACCATTCACCACCACTCTCTGGGTCCAGCCCTCCAGCCAGTTCCTGACCCAGCACAGAGTGCCCCTGTCCAAGCCGTGGGCTGCCAGCTTTTCCAGGAGTATGTTATGGGAGACGGTGTCAAAGGCTTTGCTGAAGTCCAGATAGACACATCCACAGCCTTCCCCTCATCCACCAGGTGGGTCACCTGGTCATAAAAGGAGATCAGGTTGGTCAGACAGGACCTGTCCTTCCTAAACCTGTGCTGGCTGGGTCTGATCCCTTGTCCATCCTGTAAGTGTTTTGCGATTGCACTGAGGATGATCTGCTCCACAACTTTGCCAGGCACTGAGGTCAGTGCCTCAGTACCTCGCACTGTACTGAGTGACAGGACTGTAGTTTCCTGGGTCCTCCTTGCAGCCCTTTTTGTGGATTGGCATGACATTTGCCAACTTCCAATCATCTGGGACCTCCCTAGTGAGCCAGGACTGGTGATAAATGATAGAGAACATCTTAGCGAGCTCTTCTGCCAGTTGCCTCATCATGCTAGGATGGATCCCATCTGATCCCATAGACTCGTGACAATCCAAGTAGCTCAACAGGTCACTGACTGTTTCCTCCTGGATTACAGGGAGGCTATTTGGCTTCCTGTCTCTGTCTACTGGCTACTCTATACCACCTGCTGACTTCTGAACTGCAACCATGCAGCACAGCACAAATCCTCTGAGGGAAGAGGTGACTAATAAGATGCAGAGGGATCATGAGCTAGTTAGAAAGTAACATTAGACTTCTGTTGTCTTCATTAGTTAATGTGATATGTAAATGAGGAATATATGATATGATTTGAAGCCTGTCTGAAAGAAACATGCTAGTGGAAGTGCTTCAGAGGATGTGGTTTTCCTAATTAATATGTTCTATCATTAAGAATGGCAGTCAAGTCCCAGTTTTCTTCCATCATCTTGTGCAACTTGTCTAAATCCACAGTTGTTCCAGGGGATGGCAAGTGTTTGAAATTTGAATAGGACCCACTCCATTAGCCTGATTTTGTACTGTCACACCCTGACTTCCACACTGCAAGAAATCCTAGCCCATTCTTCAGCTGCTGGAAATGGACTTTACAGTGTATCTCAAGCCGATAAGAAATTCCTTAATCTGCTGATTTGTCCCAAAGCTAGGGTTAGCACAGTGGACATTTTAAAGCAAATTTAAGACAGAAATGTCAAAGAGACACCAGGGGTTGGATTTCCCCATTGTATTGAGGCACCTAGGCTAGGGGCTTGCTTTTTGACCCTGCTCAATATCTCTCAGCTCCCATGGATTTCTGTGAAGATTGGAAAGTGGTCAGTATCTTTGCAAATCAGTCCCGCATTAAGGTAGTGGCTAAGAGCAAAGGAAAGTACTGTTAGACATCAAGTTATCAAACTATTTAAGCTTTCTGCTGTGTGGTTCTCATTGCAGTGAAAGCTACTGAACACTCAAGTAGCAAAGCGGGGGAGGTTCTCATCATGTCTTCCTGCTGACTCCCCATTTTAATTTCTCATATCTTTCATTTGTCCACATGCACAGCCTTCCTGCATTTCTCCTATGTGAGGCCTCTGGGAAGTGGTTTTTATTTTCAAAGCAGGTAGAATTAAGAGAGAAATGCAGAGACAGAACATAGCCTTCAGTCATGTCTACCTTGAAGTTGATGAATTTAATTTCATTCTGAGTGAACAAATCGGAGAAAATTTCAAATGTTCTAATATTTTCTTTAGCAGCTTAATCCTTAATGTTATACTCAAGTAGTTAAGAAACAGGAACACACCACAAATCTTAGGGATCCAGTAAAAACAGCAGACATTTTTGATGAAAAAATGTTGCAACAAGCTATTTCCCAGACAGCTTTAGAGCAAGAATTCTTGGTAAAGATACTTTTGTAACTGAAAAAAAAAAAAAATTGCCCACTGCAATAAGAAGAGTGCTGTTTGCATCTTATATACAATTTTTAAATTTCATGTTCCTTTTATTCAGATATACTCCTGGGTAATAGTAATACCATGTCCATGGATTCTCAGATCTTTTCAGTGTGCTGTGAAAACATCTGCTAATACTCATCAAACTCCTCTGTGGTTTGTTGTCCCCATTTTACAAGTTGAAGGAATTACAGAGGCAGGTTAAAGGACTTGCCCAAGACCACACAGGGAATTGGATGACAGAGTAGGTACTAGAATCATAATTTCCTGGCTCTACTTCCAATAACCTCGTGCCAAGGAAAAGGCCTTTTTTTCTAACGTAACACCTTGGTTATTTGACTTTGTTCTTTCTCTCCTACTCTTGCTCCACCTCACTTAAAATGTAATTGAAAAAGAATTCTCCCCTTTAGTGTGCAGCTTTCTATTTAATCTGTGGTGCCAAAAAGATCAAATGAATGTTATCACCACTCCAGAAAGAGCAGGTAGAGTTTATTTAGCTTGTGATGGCATAGGTGGGTTATAAAAACCTCACAGATTTTTGCCAGGGATGTGACCTCTTGAGCCCTGATTTAACTCACTCATATTAATCAGGCTGTTCTGCACAGCTTCTCAGGCAGCAGAGGTGCAAAGCTGACAAAACAGCACCCTAAAACCACAGTATCCCACTATGGATGTCATCCAGAACGCCCCTCTCTATTCCTCATTTTTCTTTTCCTGTAGCTCTCCAGCCAAACATGTCTCTCTTTGTGACAAATGTTGTGATGGGGTAGGAAAATGGTTACTTTGCTCTCCTAAATTAAGTCTCCAGAGAAGGTAACCTTCTTTCCATATTTTAAAGGTTATAAAGGTTAAAGGGATTTGATATTAATACATCCTTAAGGGAATTATCCTCAAGATAGTTATTTTTTAAAAGTAACTAACCATTGCTCTTTTACAGATACCTTTCAGTACATTTTTTTTGAGGAATAGTTATCATCATCCCTGCAGCAGGTACTGCCTTATTCCCATCGGATTTTGTCCAGTGCCTTGTTAGCTGGAGAATCCAGTAATATCTAGAGATTCATGAATTAGAAGTGGTGTGAAACAGCCCTATGACAGTCACCGCAACATCATTGTGAGATGCATCGTAAGGTGTTCCTGCATTTTTTTCCCCTGTAACAAACAGAACCCTTCAGTTCTGGGTTGTGTTGGCAAAGGGGTACAGATGATCAGTAATGGAAACCAGCTGTGCCAGGGAGCTCGTGTCCTGTGCCTGGGCTATCGAGGGTTCAGCCTTGGCCATGCAGTCCAGCTTGGGCAACACTGCTGCCAGTGCCACCTCCTGGCTGGGTTGGGCCATGCTAGGAAAGGGTGCCACTGTACCGGTGGCACCACTAGTACCGGTGACATGGAGCACTTGGGGGTCTTATGCTCTTGTGGTTAATAGAGGTGCTCCTCAGATGGAGTTATGCCATCCAAGCCATCGAGTAAGGGTGAGTGTGCCCACACTTACTCTCATCTTTTCCACCCCATCTCTATCTCATACCGTCATCATTCTCCATCGCCTTGGCATAAGCATGATCTGGCTACCATGGGGAATTTAACTAGTACCTGGAAATGTGTGGATTCAGTGCACAAGTGCCTTAATGAAAGCAGCCCAGCTGAGCAGAGAAACACCTCTGTGGAGGTTGCAGGTATGACACCTCTTACATTGGATTAAGTATACTGTGCATTTACACAGCAGGATCTGTAAAGCTTTGATTGAGTCATGTGCAGGTTAAATGAATTAGCCAATTCTTAAGCTGCCTTAAATGTGTTACTGTTTTTCATCCAAATTATAGGGAGCCTTGCAATAGCTGAGTGGTGCATGTGGCATGCTTCTTTATCTGCCTCTACAGTTGTTCTTGCATGGAAATGGATTTGCTACAATGCAGAATTCCTTAGTGCTACATTATCTTATTATCTCTGACCACAATTTGGACTGCATCCTTCCTGTGAAATACATAAATACAGTATCAGAGTTTTTAAAACTTTTAAGCTTCCTAGAAAATTATTACTTAAAATAGTTTACTGTTTCTTAAAAGTGTCACAAATACAGCATAATGGCCTGCTGCCTGAGGGCGAGGGCTGCTCCCTGGGGTGATGTCTAAGGAAGCACTAGTACTCACTAATACCCATTAGCTCATGACACTGTTCATGCATGGTATCTATGAGCAGTTGCATGAGGACGTTAAAAACTGAGTAAGAGATACATGAGTTTGTGCTTGTCACCATACTAAGCTGCAAAACTTGTGCACACTGCTGTTGTTGTAAAAGTTACAAGAATGGGACACAGGAAATTATACGGCAGAGATTTTTCATGGCCACATCCAGACCAGCACAGAAAGTGTTTGTTAGTGACATACTTTAAGAAAAAATGTGTTTGGTACAACAGAATGGATTAGTTCAGCAATACATGTTCAGCAGAGAAGTTCAGGTTTATATCTAAGTAAACAAATGGTTACTTATCTTCTCTTGTACCAGGTGGGATGATGTGCATCTTCTTTTACTGCTGCTGTATCATAATCCTCAATACTTATATTATATGAACATGGATGAAGTTGTTTTAGTTTTTAATCATGCTTTTTAAGAGGAGTCACTGGGCATAGTGGTCTGTTTATAGAATATTCTCAGGTTTTATATTTGCCAGAGGTATACACAGGCAGCAGCAGGGGTATAGTTTGTCTAGATGCCAACTTTTCACAGAAGAAAAGCTTCATAAATCACTTCCCTGAGCTGCCAGTGCTGTTAGCAACTCCCCCTGGTGCTGTACAGCTGACGGGGTTATGTTGAGAACAGCACTCCTCCAAAGCCCGAGGAGCCTTGCTTTCATTTATTTTTCTTTCCTAATTACCTATAGTGAGAGAAAGTTGCCTCAAGCTGAGAAACCTTCATAAAACACACTGGATGATCAAAAAACCATGACGAGCCTCTTCTGTGCCCTAATAACTAATTGTGCACAGTAGCCTGCATCTCTGCTAGAGTCATCTTGGCATCACTTACTGCTTCCTAAACATCGTGGTAATGACCATTCTTTTTTTTTTTTTTTAAGAAAAAAAAAAAGTGTTTTTGAAAAAAAAATTGTGTGGGTGTCTGGACCCGAAGACATATAGCTAGTGCACACATATACACAATGCACACAAAAGCTTCCCACTATCAGACAAGAAGAACATGGGCCATAAATTCTCTGTCCTTAACTTATAGCCACACAGTTGGTTTTGATTACAGATTTATTTGTGTGAAAATTGCTGCAGCTTGTGGCTGTGGAGGAACAGTTGTAGAAAGGGGTTCAGGAGGTGAAGGCTATTTTTAAGACTCCTGTATGTAAAACTAAATCTTTGTCTATAGCAAGGTGGCATAGTTGACTCAAGGTGCGGGTTGTAGGCACAGAGGGGTAGGAAAATATTTACTTTTGCACAGCCACCTTGTATGAGGTTGATTGTAGATGTGGCCTTTAACACAGCTTCTGCTTAGTGATTTTATCTGCTTCAACCCATTGCTGTGCCAGTTGTCGCTTGGTATGAAGAATTTCTCTGCTGAATATCAGAGAAGGAAGTGAAATGAGGAGAAAGTGCCTAGCTTATATTACATGCTGCTCTTCTTTCCCATGCTGATGTGCAAAGATAAGATGGTGCAGACTGGCCTTTTATCCTGGTCCTTGTGTAGGAAGCAGGAGAGGTTGCCCTCCACAGGCAGCATTTACACCCAGCTGATGCACAGGACTGCCTGTCCATCTCCCCAGATCTATGTGGCCTGAGGTAGGTGCATTAAAGGTGCATGCATGCTGCAGGTAGTATTTCAGGGAGGTGGAGCCACTAGGATTCTCTACCAGGCATCAGCTTTCAAAGGAGTACATGCACATTGACATCTGAGGCTGAATGGGGAAAATTGCCCCTACCTCCTTGTTTGCACCTCCCCTTGCCCGCAAATACATCCATCATGGCTGGGTTTGGAGGCCTCTTCCAGGAAGATGACATGAGTGCACTTGGACTTGTCAGGGCAGGCGATGGGGCGTGGAGGCACATACGGCTGGGCCAGCCGCCACTGAGCTGCCAGGCATGTTGGGCAGCTCTTTGCCTTCCTGTGTGGAGCATTAGCCTTGGTGGCCACTGCTCAGCATACATCTCCAGCTCTTCGAGGGAAACTTTCTATAAATCCAAACATGTCAGAGAAACAAAAAAGCATCCTATAGCAGCTTCATCTTCATAATGTAGTCAGCCTCCAGCAACCACCCTACCAGCAAGAAACTGAGAAGGAGAGACTGCATCCTTGCTCAGACATCTGAGCTTTATTCTGCCTTTTGTGGTTATTTTCATTTTCCCGAGAATATGCAGACAGAGCTATCTTCCATTTAATATTTGCTATATGGAGGATTATACAGACTCATTTTCTGCTTTTTGAAACTCACTAGTTAGCCAGTTTAACTCCTCTGTACTTGAACATTTGCTTTCAATAAGAAAAAATGTTGATTAGCTCAGCAACCTGGCCAAATCTAGTAAGTTTTTTCTGGCAATACCTCTAATGAGTCCCATTTATTAATTTTTTCCCCCTACCTTACTTGTGTAACAAATTTCCAGATATTAACATCAAGAAAGGCAATATTTGGCCTGTTATATGAGAAAAGTAAAAACAAACCAGCAGACTTCCTTTTGTAGTTCTGGATTTCATGCTCACTTAATACGTATGAAAGGACCATTTTATAAAGTATAAATTTGAGGCTAAGTGTTAAAGCATGCTGGTTTATATATGATTATGTACAAGCATGTATGTGCTTGTATATACACATGCAGACTGTAACATGTACATTGTAATCAAGTGATCACTGACCCATGCAGTCTTTTTATTTTTGGCAGGTTTTTACTCTTTTTTTTTACACCCCCCCCTCTCTCTGTCTCTCAGGGGATTGCTCTTTAATGTAATTATGCAAAACTGACATTCTCTTTGTGGTATTTAAACAAAAAAGAGTCACCATTTTTTAAGCATTCATATATTAGGAGTCTGTATTTTTTGGCATTAAATTAGAATGACATTTGATTGTGTTTTTAAAATATTGTGGCTAGATAAATTAATTACACCAGAAAATCCAGAGGAAACAAACAATAAAAATAATAATAAACATCAGCTGCCACCTCAGTCCAAGCTCACATATTATATGTTAAAACTTTATTATTTCAAGTGGGTGTATAATTACAGGAAGGTGAGGGCCATTACTAATGTCAATGCCAATGAAAATCCATTGGTTGTAGGCATTTGTCCTGGGAGTGTACAGTTCCCAGGGAAGGCAAGGAGGCGAGGGGGTTCCTCTTTGCCCTGCTGGGAAGAGGTCTCCAGGTTTAGCATCTCTGTGGGGCTCATACATGACACAGGGCATGTTGCCCCAAGAGGAGGAAGGTATGGCACCATGCTATCATGACAGCAAGAAGGGTAGTGTGCACCTTGCCTGATGGGCTCCACCTTGGCTCTCATGGGACCACCCTCCTCACTGAGAAGGTGGCCAGGTTTCCACCAGAGTGCTGTCCTTAACTTCCAGGTAGAGCCAGCAGCTGTGTCAATTAGTTCTACTTCTGGTTCTGTTTTTGTGATATTTGCATTCATTAATGGAAACTGGACTCACACTATCAATTTATTTCTCATTCTGTGGGCCACCAGCTGGTAATGATAATTCTTGTTTACTGCTGACCTTGGCTGGATGTGAAAGAGTGACTTAGATGTAAATGGTTCCATCTCCCATTCCCAGACCCTTGAGCCATTATTTTCTTTTTCCCTACCAAGCAACACACTGGTTTTAATAAAACATATTGCCATTGCTTTGAATATTTATATGCTTGAAACATTTAAAAAATCTATTCACATTAGTAAAATTAGGCAAAAATAGCCCAAAGACAGCACCCACTGGCAGCATTTTCTTTGGTTACTGCTACCGAAATTTCCCATTTCATTCTATGGCTGAATTGCAAGATAGTTATTCCTTATTAATCGTGAGCATAGTGCCATTAAGACTGCCAAGTAAAAGTATAGCCAATATAACTCCTACTCACTTTATAAAGACAAACATTAAAGTCATCACTTACTTTGTGGCTAAAAAATGGAAAAATGGAGGAGCATACCAGATGAACCTCAGTCATTGCACCCTTTGTAACTTGCCCCAAAATTTGCTGTAAATGCTGTCACCTGCCAAATGCACCTGATTACTGTGGATCCTGATGTTGTGGCCATACAATGAAGGCATTGGCTGTGCATGCCAAAGCTGAAATGCTGCTGTGGAGATGTGAGGATACACCTCCTGGTGTCTCATGCACCCAAACTTTTGTTTATTCTTGTTTGTAAAGCTACACCTAAAGACACTTGCTTTTGTGAACCAGTCTGTGGCAGTGTCCTATGTTATTATGACTTTTTAAATGCATGTTTCTTTTAAATTTTTCTCCTCTGTGGGAAATGGACATTTGGAAAGCTAATTCCAGCTGCAGATAACACCAAATATTGCATTGGAATTTCCTATGGGACAGAAAGGCTCATGTTCAAGAGGCTCTAGGCAATATGCAGCACTACAGAGTGCTTAAAGAGGAACGGGCAAGCTTCCTGGGGAACTGGTTTTCAGGGTAGAGTAGGTGTGCTGTGGGACTCTGATAGACAGTAGCTCATCATTATGATATTGGTTTTCAATGACAAAGTAAGCTGGATCATTACCTCTGCTCCCCACCCCCAAATTTCCTGAAAAAGGATGGGGAATCTGTAGTGATTTACAGCCATTAATTGTGTCATTTTTAATTTAACAGGCTGAGAGAGAAGCGTGGGATGCTTTAAGTGTCCTTCTGAGAAGTGCACAGCACAACTTTTCTAGTTGGATGAATAACAGCTCATCAAGCGGAGTGTGGTGCAGCAGCATATTCTGCTGTCTGCTCAGCCTTGGAAAAATGCATCTGCCTAAGATAAAGGGCCTGTGGCTGGGGTTTCAGGGCATGCAAATATCTTACTGCTGCCCAGATGAGCCTTTCATTTATCATGAGCCTGTGCATTTTTCACACATTCAAAGTACCTGATCATTTCTTAGCTTGAAGAGTTTTCTGCATATTAATCAAGGAAAACATTGTTTTTCTTATTTATCTCATTATAAACTTATAAAAAGTGACTGTTGGTGAATTGTTGTTTGTACTTTGGCACATACTTATTTAGGCTTCAGTAAAATCTACTCACACACAGGCACGCATCACCATTAAGCCTTGCTCAGGGGAAGGAGTTTATGGGGTCTTGATGCTAAGATGCAAGGTCTTGTTCTTGCAGAGCCACCTGCTAGTTTCCAAACCCAAAGGGCTACATTTGCTCATCAACGCAATAAAACACACTCTTGTTCTCGCTGGCGTGAGGGGTTTGGAGAGTCACGGTCTGGATGACATAATGGGTTGCAACACACAGAGTGTTATACTGTCTCCAGCTGCCCCATACTGAGCACAGTGAGCTCCTGCCTGCTGACTCCATGTGAGCCAGTTGCTGTTAGGAGTCCCTGGGGAGCCACAGCAGTTGCCCAACAGTGGGGATGCTGTTGGTGCAAATACATAAATCTTTCTGTTTTAACTGACAATGGTTTAGCTGTAAAAGGGTTCAAACAGCGTGCCTCTAAAACACGGGAATCTGCTGTCAGGTTTAGTCATGCTGCTTGTATGGCAGGCTCTAGCTCCACAGCTACCTCAGCATAAGAGCACACTGCCTGGAGCAGTGCTGCTTGGACAGACAGCTTTTATTCTTCCAGCTGTCCTGGGACAAGAGCATGACCAGCTGGAAGTGGTCACTTCAATCCTTTTGCTTTTCTTCTCCATCGGCCCTCAGGGGCCTCTCAATGCTGCTCTGGTAGCACAAACTGCCACAGAAACATCAGAATGACTGAAAAATTCCCTGAACTTGGAGGAAACTGATGTCTGAATGCAGATTTCAGTCCACTGGGCAACCCTGCCCACATATATGTCTCTTCAATAGACTGATGCATTGGGCTGCTTTGCCTGGTCAAGGAAGCATATAACTGGTAAAATGGGATCCACAATTGGTTTTTAAAACACATTTAATAACACGCAATAATATGATGAAAAAGTAGCAGTCATACGAAATTTCCAAGTTCCTGGGACTTCCACTAGACTTCAATAATATTTGATGGGATGATAACCTCACAGTTGCCTTTTCAAAGTGTTGATTTAAAAAAAAGCAAAGGGCAAGAAGGCATAGCCATAAATTGGCAACAACACTTCAAACCTGTCTTAGAACAGCTTCTCCCTACCCCAGGCCAGGGCAAGTTGCCAGCAGGGAGGCAGCATGGGGGCTCTCTTCTTCCTGTCTGTGGCCCACTGATACAGCCAGCTGAAATCCAGCAGCTGTATTCCCACTTACCTACAAGCCCTGAAACAGAGGGAGCAGTGGCAAAGTATAAGCTTTGGCTCCTTGTGCTCCCTGCATATGCTGCCAAAGGAGCCTCAGAGGGAAAATAAGTGTCTCTCATGGAAAAGTCTCCAGTTGCAAATTATTCTGTGTGCAGGATACAGAAATCTGGGAAGCTTTGTGGCAGGCTGCCCCTCTGGGGCAGGGCCAGTCTCCAGGAGGACCAGCTCACAAAGTCCCATTGTGCCCTAGGTGGTATAGCAGGGATGTGGCCATGTTTTGGTTGGGATAGGTCACCTCTCCAGAGCTATTCACTTCAGCTGGTTTTAAAAGATTCTGGAGCAGAAAGATAAGGAAATATAGGGCATATGTAAATATTTGTGTGTAGCTAAGGGGTACTATAAAATAGTTATTTTTTTCAGTGGATATTTGAAAATAAATCTTCAGTTTGTATAGCTTGCAAGCAAGCCCCCTTTATGTTAAAGGTTTGGGGTACTTTTTTTTGTGTACACTGAGTTCTTCTAAGACAGGCTATTAAAAAGAAGAAAGATTAGTGACACAAATTGTTTTTTTAAAAAAAGAATTGTAATAAAATAAATGGGAAAAAAATCAGAACGCAATTTCCTTAGGCCAAAAAAAATGGTGATGTGCATACAGTATGTATTGTGCTGTTATTGCTGTATCCATAAAGGAAAGTTGCTCTTCAAATCCATTAAAGCAGGGCCAATTTGCTTCATGAGTCTTTCCTTCCATGTGGGCCAGAGGGAGATGAGAACTCTGCTCAGCAGAGAGCAGTAACATGTCCACAGAGGCAGCAGTTTTTCTGGGGAAAGAACCAACTAATTTTTAAGAAAACACATTCTTGCAAATGTATGTCTAGGTCATCATAGCCAAAGTAAACTTAGAGTTACTTACCCCTTAGGGAGCTGATAAGTGTTATACATACTGATAAAGTATCTGAGCAGAAAATTCTCTAAGATGACTTCAAACACCCATGTAGAAATCCTCCATTTCAGAGGAGCAAGTATAAACCCTTAGCACTTCTGTCTTTATCATGTCCTGCAGTTCTTATTGGGACAGAGAGGCAGCTGGGAGAGGGCAGATGAAGGGAAATGAAGAATGAGGAGAGAGCCACCCAGAGATGAGCAGATTTGGAAGTGGGTGTTGCTTTAGGGTCTTACTTTCTGTTGTTTGTTGTCAGACTCTTTCTTAAGGAACAGAGACACCCTGTATGAATTCTGGTGAAGAAACTGGCTTTATGAACCTCCATGAGGATTAGGTTTGTTTAACAGGGTGATGCTGAAATAATCAGAGGATTCTGCAATGATTTTCCAGGTGTGAAATACCACTAAAACTGATCTTATTTTGAGAATTCCACTATTACAATTTTCCACGGGGGCTGATGAGAAATGCTTGTGAAACTCCATGCTGCTCGAGAGAGCTTCTCTTTCTCAATCCCTTCATCAAAGCAACAAAAAAAAAGTCCCTGGACTGGATTTATTCTGTTTGGTTTTGCTCAGGCATCTCTGGTGGGCAGAACCTGGCCTGAGTGTGAGAGTAGCCTTGGAGCTCTCTGAAGGACTGAGCATCCTAATGCTAGCCTGTAGCACACAGCTATGGATGGCAAAACCATTCTGAGATGCACGGTGAAACTGCTCTTCGTCCCTACTGTGAGGCTGCAATAATAGTTCAAAAGCACTTTAGTGCACCTCTCACTTGCAGGGAAAGCAAAACACAGGAGTGGATCTTTCAGAAGTCTTTCATCACTCGTTGGCATCTCAACTGCAGTGAGTGATGAAAAATGCCAGCTGTTCAGGGGTTCAATAAGAGTTCTTCAGTGGATGGTGGATTGTACCATGTCCTATCATAAACACATTCCACACAGCTGAGACTTTGAATTGAATATTTAATTGAATATTTAAGTCACTACATAATCACTTTCAGGATGATATCAGAAAGTAGAATATACATCTGGTAATGTTATCCCTACACAATAAAACTCAGTGTGCAGTTAATGTACAAAGCCCAACAAAGAGGCATTCAGATAAATGACTCATCTAAAATTCACAGAATTCAGATACACAGTGTTTGGGGATATGCAGGGAATTTGTATTTACATTTGCTGAAATGTGTTGTCCTCTTTTCTACCTTGTGGTCACAACAATTCAGAAACAAGTGTGAAGGTTTTGCCACTTAAAAAACTAAAACTCCTGTGTAAGTAATCATGGCTGGGAGGCTGGAAAGGATGGATGGAAGAGAAATGCTTATAGAGAAATACATTTCTGTGCATTAGAGGTGATACAGCCTGAGGCCCGTGGAAATGGTTTGTGTCAAACAGAGAATATGCTTCTTGGATCCCACATCTGCCTCACTTCTGTCTGTGCAATGGGACTGTAAATGTTCAACCTGAACATAGCAATCAGGGTGGTGTAGGGGCTTGTGAAAGAGTCTCACACTTTTTTCAGCATTGCCACATGAGAAGAAGAGGCTTGAATCTGGACAGCTTTGGCACAGGGTAGTGAAGCTGGGGGCGCAGCAGCAGAGGCGTAGAGACAGAGGCAAGGTTTGCTCCTGCATCATCGTAACTGGGTAGACATGGGGCTGTCAGCCCTTCTGGTGAGCCCGGGGGGGACAAAGCTCTCTGGCAACCTAACCCATGAGGCATCCCTCACTGCAACCCGAGACAGTGATTGAAGTTACAATCTACAGAATTAGGTGTTGCATCTGCTTTCCTAGTCCATCTAGAGACCTACTGGACTGCCTAGAGCCTGACCAGTGTTTTGAGTCGCAAGAAGAAGAGAAAAATGAGAAAAAGTCACATCTGTTGATTAGTAACGGGCTGAACTCCTTTGATCCGCAATTGTTAAAGAATAGCAGTAAAATATAGACAAGTAACTGACTTCTAACATCTAAATGCTACAAACTAAAACTAAATACAAATTTTAAGGGACATCTTACACTTAATTTCTTTGTAAGTAACCTGCTATAACATTTCTTAAAGGCCTTGTATGTGACTGCATTTTATTTTAACTGTAATACTAATGCAAGATTTAATGGCTGGCTTACAAGAATTAATAAGCGCCTAAAATTATCCTAAAGTGTCAGAGTGAGCCTAGATGAAAAGAAATGGCTTGTCTCTAGCCATCTGTTACACACTGAGTTAAACAGATATACAAGTGCTTTTTCCTGGAAGCCATCTGCACAAATATTGATTGAGTAATCTCATAAAATTCCAATTTAGTAATTTACCAGTTGACAAGGTGATAGTGCAAAGTGTATGTTGAGTTCTCTGGAATTTCTACTGCAGCTAAAACAACTGTGATATGCATTTCTTTTGCTACCAGTATTATTGCAAAAGAAGACATTGGAATCAAGTCCAACATAACCTATTGAGAGAGTCTGTAAAATACTTTCCTCTTAACATCAGAAAAAAAATTATGCGGTATTCCAAAAAATTGAATGGCACTTACATTCCATAATCTTCATCAGATTACCTTGCAGGGGGGTTGTTTTTCCTTTGTCTGATTTGAGGCTGTTTATATTAATTCCATCCAGTTTTATTTTAATTAGTTTAAAATTCTAGGGTTTCAAGATCATCATGGTATTTACAAGACTGAATTTCAGCAGCCGTCAGCAGTGGCTTTTTAATCCCTCAACTATTTAAGAGTTGCAATTGTTTTTCATTTTTCCTCCCTCCGGACACTGACTTTGCCATCATGACACATGCCCTCATCACCCCTGGATGGCAGGCAGCTGCCTGCAGCAAACCACTGCTGCTGGATTTTCAGCTGGGGCTGGAGAAGTGAATTGCTGCTGGGGAAGCAGACATGGGACATGCACCCACCTTGCAGCATGTCCCTCTGCCACCTCTCCCCGGTCCTGTGAGCCCTACAGAGTGGTGAGCTGGCAGCTCCCTTGCCCTGCCTCTTGCCATAGAAATGGATTTTTCCAGGGATAAAGTTGCTCAAGAAATTTTTTCAGCCAGGGGATTTAGAGAAAACTTAGATGAGCAGTGAAGATATTAGTTATAGGTGGCCCTGCCTGGAATGGGGAAAGGGCCTTCAGGTGCCCTTCCTAGCCCTCTCCCAGCAGATTCATGGTGCTGTATGTAAGCCCACTGCACCTGGGTCTGCCACCCTTCTTGCACAGGAACAGAAATGTCCGTCCTTCTGTCACTGTCATATAGTTGAATATATATTAAGTGAATGCATATGCATGTATTTGTAGCATGTATTTCACAGTTTGGTTATAAGACAGTCTTCCAACTTAAAGTTCCTAAACCAACAGTTATTCACAAAGAAAATCTCTTAAAGTATGAAAACTATGAAATGAAAAGAAATCTTGCTTGCACGTGCTATGGCTCATAATCCATTGGCTGGAATAGCACTGAATTTTTAAGTTTTAAGGTATAAGGTTTATTATGCTTCTGTCACACCATGACTTTGTTTAATAGGAAATAAAACGATGTGAGGAACGAAATGGGGGAAAAAAAACCCCAACAACTCAAAGGGTCAGTTCAAGTGAAGACTTTGGAAAACACTGTCATTTTAGGAATTATTCCAGTGCTATGCTCATAGCCAAATCTTAGCTGACAGAAAGAAACCTGATCTGTTCTTTATACAAACACCAGAGGAAACTGGAATCTGACCTTGTCTCAGCCGTGTTTCACCATTTACCACCTTTGGGAATTTGGGATCAGCGCAATGCTATCTGTTGAACAATGCTCCTGTGTCAGCTCCCCAGCCTGGGCATCCAAGCAGTGCTTCTTTGGATTGGAGAGAATGGGCTGCTTATTTTGAGGAGCAATGAGCTGCTCTAAGGACAGATATCCTCACAAATTAAATTATCCACTAGTCTAGAAATAGGACCTCACAGTCCTCAAATAAAATTCAGCTCTGGAGCCATTCATTTCCCACATAGCTCTCCTTGATGCTGCAAGGCATTTTCTGGGCATGAATCTTGTACTTCAGTGGTTCAGCAGCAGAAATGGGAAGAAGAGCTCTGAGGAGGAACCCTGAACTTATAGGGTTCATGGGGAGCACATGAAGATGTAGCAGTGAAGGAATGAGGTATCAGGGTGAAGCTCAATGGGGATTTGAGGTTCATCTACCTGCAGGTCTGTCAGTGAGCCATGCCAGGGCTGGATGGTTTCTCTAATTAATCACAATAGGAAGCAGAACTCTGGCTACTGGGAGAGAAACCTTCTGCATGTGCTTATCCCAGGAGCCTCATAGAGAGCCCAAATGCAGCTTTTCCAGACTTTCAGAGCCCTTCTATGAGCAGAGTTCCATTTCCATTTGTAATTACTATTATACAGTTCTTCAGGAGAAATATTTTAATGTGTCAGTCTTGGTTCAGTGACATTCTACATTTATATCACTGACAACAACTGTATTTATATGCATTTAAATAGAAATTATAAGCATCTCAAGTTCTACAAGCCATGAGAAGGCAAAAGCTCATCTAAATTGCTTGATTGTGAAATCATAGAATTGTAGAGTCACTGAGGTTGGAAAAAAACCCTTAAGATCATTGAGTCTAACCATTATGTTTCACATAATGCATTTTCAATAAAATATTTGTAAGTGAAAACACATGACTTTTGGTTTTTTGGGTTAACAGATGGAGTGAAATGTTCCATTAAGCTACTTCTGTATGCCTCTTTTCAGGAAATCTCTGTAAAGAATGACGCGGTGCCATCTCACTTGAATGGTTAAATGCTAGCAATCACTTAGAACTGATCTCTCTGTTACAGAGCAAGGAGCTCAAGGTGAAAGGCTCCCAGGGGACAAAGGTGACTCCAGCAGCCCAAGCCCCCTGCATTTTCCAGCAGCCCAAGTTGAGCCTGACTTTACAAGAAATGGTCTTCCTGAAAAGCAGATGACAGTCAGACTCAAAACTTGTGACATTTCCTTCATGGCTTGTCCTATGCAGACTGTGGAAACTTCAAGTTTCTATGCACTCAGCAGCACAGCTTTGGTCCCCAGCAGATGTTTGCAGCCCTCTAAGGACACAAAACAGTAAACCATGACAAACACTGCCCCGGAACAGTGATTTCCCCCAGGCTCATTCCTCACTACTCCCTCTCCCATGGGGAGGAAGCCTCTAAGGGAAAGAGCACTGACCTAGGAAAACCATTTGGGCAGGGTCCAATAAGTCTTATTCCCACTTGTATTAATGAAGTTGTCAGTGGTCCCTCTGTGTCACAGAGAACCTTCTTCATCGACCCATGTTTTTACTGAGTCCACAACAGTTGCCCTGCTTACAGTCCCTCTCCAGAAAAGCTCACCTGGAGCCCTGAGAGACTAATTTGTTGGTCCATGATACGCATCCCTTTGATCCAGTAATAATCTCTGACCTGTTTGTCAGTGAGTGACCCGCCTCTGATCAAAAATTTTACATGCAAGAAACACTGCATTCACAAAGCAGTAGCTAAAAGCTAAAAGCAACGTGCTAATAACTACCATAGCTGCCTTTTAACAGGGCTCAAGACACCAGGGAACATGGACTAATTTGCTGTAATTGATTTAGTGTGTTTAGTCTGAGCAAAATATTTTCAGTCCAATAGAAGTTGAGAAATCCCTTGACAGTTTTAACTGGGAGAGGGTTACAGCAGCGCCTGAGATGCTCTGGAGCCAGAGGGTACAGGTCTGTGCTGGCTTTCCCCAGGCAGGGCACAGCCCTCCTTGGGACCTGCCCCGGGGGCACTCCAGCTGGGAGGCTGACACCTGACCTGGATGCTCTTGAAAATATGGTGTTCACTGCCTTTCTTTTTTCCTTTTTTTTTTTCCCCTTTTTTTTCTGCCTTTTTTCCTCTTTTCTTTCTTTCCTTTTTTCTTTTTATTTTGTTTTCTTTCCCACCCCCTCCCTTTTTCTTTTTTATTTTTTTCTTTCTTTTCTTTCTTTTTCTTTTTCCTTTCTTATTTTTTCTTTTTTTCTTTTGTTGTCTTTATTTATACACAACCAGAATAAGAAATAAATATCTGAATTTCAGTGGCAACTTCTAAGCAAATGGGCCACATCAGTTTAGGTCTTGAAAACCCTACACAGGATCCACCTGAGTCTCTGCATGACCCTCATACACCACTTCATGAGACACACACCAGTTTGCATGTGAGGTGCTCACTGCTTGTCATCTCCCTCTGAATGCAGCTGATAGCGGCTTCAAAATATCGTTGTCACCACTTCTGGGTAACCAGGAAGGTCTGGACCCCAGGGGTGGGGAATTTCCTGCTGCAGAGACAGATGACTTAAGACAGATACAAGATACCATAACCGCACCTAATTTATTTTGAAGTATGTACATTCCTGAACAAGGATATTAGATGGCAAAAGCAAGGAGAGCTTAATAGCTCACAGATGATGCACATACACACACTTTGCAAACTCCAGCAGCCAGTTGTAGCCAAGTCCCCAAGCCTATGCCCCTGACTCTTTGCTTCCCTCAAACATTGCTGCAAGTGTGTAAAAGTGCTAAGTCCTACAGCCACTTCCCTCTCCCCTTTGGCCTTGTCAACTCTGTAATGTGAAATGAAACCCAACTAAAGTACAAGAAAAGTTGGGGTTTTTTTTCTTTTGGTAATTCTGAGGGTCATATATCTGTTGACAGTTGCTCAAGTTGGAAGTCTATATCAGTTAAATGAACTTACTGCTGGGTGGGATCAAAAATAACCCTTTATAATTTTCATATCTATTACTATGGCCAAGTCATATAAAGCCAGACTCTATTCTTTGTGTCTCAGAAATATAAAATTGCCAGCAATGACATTACGAGAGCTTGATCCCCGAGTTTTACCTGCACAGAATTTACACAATCAGGGTGCTTTCAAAACTTTTCTACTGTCTAAACAATCTACTTGAAATATGATTTTACACATATTTACATTGGTTTGACATGGGCTTACCACCACTGAGCTTATTGATGCCCTTTAATGAATTTCAGCCTTGCTGGGAGAGATCAGCTCAGCCCATTAGGTCTGTAGGCACATATGTAAATATAACAGAAAAAAACCCAGACAGCAAAACATACCATGGTTTTGGTGGTTTTTGACATCCATAGTAGCAATCAGAAGTCTACAAGCAATCACTACCCTGTTCAAACACACAGCAGTGATGGCTAACTTGCTTACAGATGCCTGGTAATATCTCACAGAGAGCTACGGCTGCCTCCTCAGGTATGAGTCCCACGGACAGCCACCCAGCAGAGAGAAACCCAACCTTCCCATCCTCCAGAAATCCCACCTGTTTCCCACAACTCCCAGAGGCATTACTTTGGTGAGAAAGAGCATACACAAACCTTGCCCCAACTCCACTCACAGTTCCTGGGAGATCAGCACTGCTAACAGAGAAACAAACAAGCCTCCTTCCCTCCCAAATCCTGGCTCTAACAATCACTTTAATTACAATTTTGTTTAATATGCATCTATTATTTTAGGTCCACAAAGGTAATAACATGTCAAAACAAATCCCATCTAAACCCTCAAATCTTAGTCCAACCTGACACCAGTCAGGTTGACAGAGGAGGGCATTAAAACAACTCCAACATTGAAAGCTATGCTGATATGCCAAAAACAAACAAACAAACAAACAAAAAGTAAAATTTACAACCAAAAAAAAAGTAAAATATTGTCTCCAGACTTCAGACAACAGTACTTATGTTTTTTTTTTAAAAACAGCTGTGTCATGTGAGGGCTGAAGTGGCAAAGCCACCTGGTCCTGTCCTCTGCATCAGAACAGGTTTATCTGCCTTTGCCAAGTGGGAAGGTCCATCTCCTCTCTGGGTCTGACTCTAAGCAGTAAATGGCATTAGGCAAGATGCTTTCTGACCAAGTGGAAAATTTGCTGAGTGGGTCAAAGATTCCATGGCCATTTGTAAATTGGTGTAAAACTTTGTGCTCCAGATACATAGGAATTTAAAAACCATTTGGGGGCTCTTAGGCACTGATGAACACTCAACACATTAGGCAAACCATGTTAAACCCTTCAGCAATGCCTACAAAAGGCCCAGCCCTTTCCCCTCCCACTTCAGCAGCCCTTTACATCTATGGCTTTGAGTTTTAAAATCTGTCTCCAGCCCTGGCATCCCTCACTGCCCACTGAACTCCAAAGGAAGAACTTTAGGGGGAATACAAATGTCAGACACAGGTATGCACTTTTGGTCCTGTTTTTCTTTTTCTTCATGTTCTTCCAGAGAGTACCTTGTGAAAGGCCACCTGAAGTATTTTCAGAGCAGACATTTCAAAACTTGGAAAAAAATTGGACTTTAAGTTCAGTGTTCAATAGTTAGAGATGGTAAAGGTCCGTGCAGCCATTTTTATTCTGTGTCTGGATATAACTACTTTTATGAGAAGAATATACATGGTTCACATGCTTTCAACATCTTTGTAAGCTTCATTTGTAATCTAAAAACAAATACAAATCTTTCAAGTGGGCTCTGAACTAGCAAAAATCAGAGAACAATATTCCCAATTCCTTCCTCATTTCAACCTAAGGATATTTTGAAAGGATGAGGTTCACTATCCTTAGTGAGCATAAAATTAAGCTATTAAAAAGACAACTACTGCTCTTTACTTAAAAAAAAAAAGGTAGAAAAAGCATGAAATATTTTTCTGTGCTATTTCTTTTGATTCAGTATTCAGTCTGGACACAAGCTGTGTTTGTCAATTAATAGAGAGATTATAGGTTAAGTTTCACATATCTGAACACACAAGTCTAGGAAGGATGCTTCAGCAAGGAAGGGAGAAAGCAAGCATGAGCTTGCAGAGAAAGGTTGTTTGGGTCAAAGTTAAAGCAGCTGTGACTGAAAGTTTGACCAAGAAAAAAGGGTATCATCACCAACCTTGAAGTGTAATATTAAGAATTGGACATCATAGTGCAGTTCACCTTCATAAAATTCCTCATTTTGTGAGCATGTGGCAGGCTGAGGAGAAACGTGGGGATTCTAACCATGGTTTCCTCTAATTTATTAAATGGCTTTGCTCAGGTGATGTCTAGAGCTGGATCATTTCTTATGTCCTCAAGAATGGATGGAACTTACTTGTTGCCACTAAAATAAATGGATGGGTTTGGTAGCTCATAAAGACAAAGTCATGCCTGGAGAGGAATGGTGAAGCAGCCTGACAAATCTTCCTAACAGCAAAATGTACATCAGCTCAAGGATTAGGGACATGGCTGTTCTGGATGATAAAAACTCTGACTTTCTCTTCTGTTTGACAGTGACATACAACCAAAATGTTTTCCTGAGACAGCAAAACCATAGAGGAAATTTTAGGCAGAATATTAGGAAAATGTCCTAATGGTCAGGTCTGCTAGTCTGTGGCACATCCACCCAAGGGAAATGATAGAAGAAAGCCTAACTGATTGAATAATTTAAAACCGTATTGAAGTAAACGCTGGGAAATATGCTGTGAATGAAGAACTACCTTCCACTGGCAGGTCTCTGACTTCTGTCATTCCTCAAAAAGCCACCATCAGTGTCATTTTGGGAGTGATATACTGCTGAAGCCAAGGTTTCAAAATGCCAGATCAGTCACACCTGAAAGCAACCAGAAGGCACTAGGGCTGTGTTCGGAACATGTAGACTCATTCCACTGTGACTGTGGGAGTCGCTCTGGAGCTGGTACCAGCCCCTACATGTGGGAACTTGGCAACATGGGAACACATGGGAACAGGCAGAGGCAGTGCCTGGCAGCCTCAACACGCACGCACTAGTTACCTCCACCTCACCCAAGCAGGTACCACATATGTGGCACAACAGCAGGAAGCTCATAGACTCATGGTCAGAGTTGTTCAAGGATTGAGATGGCTTTTGTTTCTTTTGGATTGAGGGATTTTTGGCTGAGTTTTGATTTGGTTTTAGGCTTTTTAACTTTATCTGGAGCTGAAGGACTTGTACAACTGTTCGCCTAGTGCATTAGATGAGGGCACCTTTCCCAGATCAGTAATGCTAGCTGGAGCTTCCAGACTGAAAAACCCTTCATTGAAAATACCCTGTTATGGCTGTCCTGAACCTTGGAGGGTCCCATGTTGCCAGAGGGAGGAAGTTTCCTGGTTAGCAAAGAGATGAGCTCCCCAGAAACACCAGGAAGGACCAAAGACCTCAAAGGTACTGTGCCTCCTGATGGCAAGTTTGAGGCTGGGTGGAGATGCTCAGACTGGGAAAACTATGGGTACTGCCCTGGCTGTTCTACACCAACCTGATAGAGCAGGCAATGGTTAATACTCAGGAAAGCAGTAGAGAAAGGGAAAAAACATCGAGCAGGTCCAGAAACCCTACTGTTCATTAAAAGAAGCCATATTAAAAACTATGACACCCCATCATATTATTGTTTTTACAGGCAACATCTATAGCTCATGCAAACTTGGTCCTGTCTGCTCCCCTGTGGAATAAAAATAGGGAATGAGAAAGACAGACACATTATAATCTAAAGGTTTCAAGACCGACAATTGGTTTGGGGATCTGGTAGTTTCCAGTCTGCTAGTTAGTTCTCTGCGCCATCTCTGTGACCCATCACTGTCACCCTCAATAACAGCACCTTCAGCCTACAAAAAGCGCCTTGGGGTTTTCACTGGCGAAAATGAAGGAAGCACAAAAATATTTTCAATCAGTGCTGGAACAAACTTCACATTGCACAGCTGCAGTGTAAGTGCTGTCCCACAGGGACCCTCTAGAATTTGATTAAGGTATACGGAAACTTGACTCATATTTTATGAACATTAATTTTCATGATACATTTTTAAAGAGACAGCATATATTTCCATCCTTTGGAAGAAATTAGGGCTGTTATTTTGAGAGGAATAATATGTTTCTAACATGCAGCAGTTCTTGACGGCAGCTGAAGCAGCAGCATGGGAGCTGTGGCATTAGCTGCTGTGGGGGACTATGGTGGCAGAAGTACCATGAACCATTGTAGAAATCACAATGATTTCATTTTTAATTTTTAAAAAGAAGAACTTTAAAAAGGGAAGATGTGGTTTCCAAAGCTGCCATGAGATGTGTATCCCAGAGTTGTGGGAGCAGAGTGGAGTGCTCACCAGGTAGGGAGGGAAGCAGGGGTACATCCTGAACCCACTGGTAAAAGCCCAACCAAAAAACTGTGATGTGCTCTGGGACAGAAAAAAGCAATGAATAGGGATGTGGTCCCACTATCTGCCCACAAAAGAGCCTTTGTGCTGACATCTTGTCAGCATGGGGGTAAATAAATTAATGAATGGGCAAACACATTAAATGGGCTAATTAATAACAAAGCTCGGTAATGCTCAGCAGAGCACATGCTCTTTAGGGCTATTCTGTGGGCTGTGAGAACGGCCAGCACATGCTGCACTGGCCCCAGAAAGTGGGGAGCATGCAACAACTGCTAACCTATAGACCTTAACTTTTCTGCAGAAAACTCACAAGAGTTTTCTGGCAATGGAAGTAGGCTCTGCCCTGCCTTGTACCTGAGCCCCCAGGGAAGACAGGGAAGCTATTGGAGATTCACATCTCTGGTGACACCAGAATGAAATCTGTTGTTTGAAGAAAGATGGTTATTCTGTGGAAGACATACTTTACTAAAACCTCATTATCGCATAGGAACTCTCTCCATATATTTTTATCTAAATAATTTCAAAGTATATGATTTGTGTAATGGATTTTGTTTCAATTAGTTTTCACCAGTGAGATGAGGATAAAGATTTTCTTTTATATTACACAGCTGGTTTTACTTCTTCTTAGCATCCGATACTTTTATTATTTCTATACAAATTCCTTTACTGCAGGAGATTTATTACTTATAGTAATCTTGCGTGCTGTGAATTTCTTATAGCTCATTCATTTGGTCTTTCATGTGACTACTCTGGACTGGAGATAGAATGAAAATGAGGAGATCTAAATCTGGTAAATATTATGGGGTGGTTCATCAGGAGCCGTGCCTGCTGCCTCTTTCACGGTATCCAAGTTTTTATGCACATTGCTCTAAGAATTAACTAACTAGCTAATTCAAACAGAGCAGCAGAACCGAGTTATTTAATGCATCAAAATCCCTCAGAGATGTTGAAAATTATGAGGTTTCAAAGACAAATACTGTTTTTATTACATAGCCAGACAGGGACCCTTAAACCCACCGGTCTTAATGCAAATAATATATAACAATGAAAACTGCAGGAGCAGTTTCAGAAAAAGGATTGATACTGAAGACAAAATTGCATGTGTCTAGCTGAGAAATTGCTTGAAGTACAGCAAAATTTTGTTAGGTGATAGAACCAATAGCAGATGTGACATGATTTCCTCAGTCATTTGGGTCCAAAATAAAGAAGATAGGAGGAAGAGAATGATGTACATTCAGATAATTTTCTTTTGACAATTTCAGACAAAAAATCTTTTTAGGCTTTTGCTTTGAAACAGCATTGCTTTAAACTGAAATAGGGTGGGTTTAGATTAGACATTAGGAAAAAAATTCTTTACTGTGAGGGTGGTGAGACACTGGAACAGGTTGCCCAGAGAAGTTGTGGATGCCCCATCCCTGGAACATGGACAGGGTGGATGGGGCTTTCAGAAACCATGTCAAGTGGAAAGTGTCCCTGGCCATGGCAGGGGAGTTGGAACTAAGTGATTTTTAAGGCCCCTTCCAACACAAACCATTCTGTGAATCTTGATATTTGCCATGTTTCATGCAGCCCAAAACACACATATATGGACTGTGATGTCCTATCATATCCCTATGCCAAGGATATGTCAGTGTCGTTTACTGACACGAGTCATACAAGTTCAAGTTGCATAAACCAATGCTCCTTTGTATTGCACTAAGTTACTGCTCCTCCATCCAGAGGGATATCCCCTCAAGATTTTATTGCCTGCCTTACGAGTCTATTTGGTATGTATCAAAACAGCATTTGTAAATGAAGTGTGTGAGAGGCTAGGGGTGAAATGTAAAGTAAAGTAAGCATTGCACAGCTACAGCAGCAGGGCAGCACCATTTAAAACACGCTCTGGAGATTAAGGAGTGTAAGCAATTTCTAGGCATCACCAGCATTGATCTCTTTATAAATAAGCAAGAGCAGTGAGACAGACAGCTAGAGAGAGGCAGGCATGACATAGGAATCTCTTTTCATTTCAGTCCCAGCCTTGACTATGAAGGAGATGGATTTAAGAGTGGGAAAGAGAAAGGCTGAGAACGGTAAACTAATGCTCTCTTGATGAAAGATGGAACCCACAAAACCTCTATACCATCCCCAGTGCCCATTTCACATGTAATGGCAAGGAAGGAAAACTCAACCCACTTCATCCTTGGAAGGCTCCAGACTTATTGCTGTATATAACCGTACTGCAGATCAAGGAAGAAACCTGTCTCTGAGACTACAGTGAGAACAAGATCTGACATCTTATAGAATCATAGAATTGTTAAGGTTGGAAAAGATCTCTAAGAATACCAAGATCTTGATCCGATCCCAGCCCTACATATGGGGCACGGAGTCACTGAGTATCATAAGGTGTACAACTCCATTTCCACTTTGGGCTACTGTGGGACCAGTAGCAGATCTTACTTAAATCCTCCACGTATGTATGGTACAGGTGGGATGCAAAGTATGGAGCTGACATTGCATCTCAAAAGCCAAGGGCTGAAACAGGCTGAGTGAAACCAATATTTCCTCATCTTACACTTTGGTTTTAAGTGAACAGATTAAACACTATCAAGGCAGTCCAGAGAAAGTAAATGGTATAAAGCAATATCAAATTCAAGCAACATCAGAGAGAAAAACGTAGAAATTGTTTCTGGGTATCGTCTTTGCCTGCTGAAAAGATTTGTTAACTATACTGGATCACTGTATAGACATACTGGATGTGACTTTGGTTTTCAATGGTTTTTAAAAAAAAAAGAGTAGGCAATTACTGACATATCTTACCATGATTTAAACAAAACCCAAAACACAGCACTGCTCATTTTTTTTAGTGAGAAATGGAGTCAAGCTTGCAGTTTCTTTTTGTTTCTTGTACTTACACCTTTAAAAACCGAGTACTTTGACTTTAAGACAGCCAGCGGAGACTACTGGGTCAATGCATAGGTGGATTTGCCTAAAGAGTTACTGAACTCTTGCCACAAGTTGGACATGAAACACTGGAAGTAAGATGACTTTGTTAACTTATGGCATATGTCTCATTATTGTACAACTCCCCTGCTTGTGGGGCACATTTTTAATCTCTACTTCTATCAGCTGTTACAACTTAAAGGTGAGAGAAGAAATACTTGGGACTTCCAGAGGTCTCTTTTGAGTTAGAAAAATAAATCAGAGTATGTTCACATTTTTAAGAATTAATTTTGTTCCTTGTCTGTCCTCAGTATTTTTGTCTATCCTTAGTGTTTTGTCCATCACATTTATCATACTCCATATAGGTCTGCTTCTGTTCTACAGATCGGTAATTAACCACTGCCTGCATACATTTGATAGCTGGTACCCAAAATTCAGCCTGTCCCCAACAACTGACTCCATCCTCCAAATCACGTACTGTAAAGAACTCCACGCTCCAAACCAGAGGGCAGAGGAAGCAAGGTGCTCCTCCAAACAAGATGATAACTTTTAGTAATAACCTTCACAAACCAAAGAGCAAGGCAGCATGGGCTGGAGCACCATCTGCTGGCATCCTCTCTGCTGACTGCTTTTACTTTTGGTTGCTCCCACACACTCATGAGCACCACAGCTTATTGCCCTCAGGGGACACAGTGGCCAGGGATACTTGCCCCCACTTTCCTGCAGGGTGCAGGAAGGGGCAAGAGTGTGGGCTTCCTCCTAACCAAGAGTGGCAGGAGTCCAGGGGGCTGGGACAGCAGGGGTCCAGCCTTGCTGGCCACACTCCCCAGCCGTGCACCCGCTGGGACAGCCCAGGTCACACGGCTGGGAGCAGACACGCACCCGAGGGAATTCTCAGCCAGCAGCCCCATGGGGCTGCATGTCCCCCATGCTCTCAATTTTCCATGACCCGAGCACAGGGGAATCTCACAGCCACTGCTGGAGAGGCGAACATCTTGGCAAACACAGCCACATATTACACAGTGATCAACTCTCAAACATGAAATTTTTTGCTTTCTGGGTACCACTGACCTTGCTTGAGGCCTTCCCTGAGCAAAGTGGAATAGATTTTTGCAAGGGTGATTGGCTGCCAGGAGAATTAAGTATGGTTTTGGTAATTTTTTCCAGTACATCACCATAAGTATTCTCCCTGTAAAACATCCTTTCACTGTCTGGTTTTGTAACTGTCAGATGACATTCACATATTTTCCCTTTCCCTGCATTTGCTGCTCGAAGCTCAGTTCACATATAGATTCCTTGCCACAGGCAAGAGGACAGAAGGGCCCAGGCAGCTGTGGAGAAATCCTGGCTCATGTGGAACTCTCCACAACTTGGAGCATGCACAAGTGCCAAAAGCAACTTTTTGCATGGCCACACTTTCTATTTAATAGTCACTGGATAAAATACACAAATATTAGAGAAAGTGTAAAGGTGAGACCAGCAAGAATGATCTCAAAAAAGTGTCTTCTGAAGAAAGGCCAAACACACTGAGGCTGCTCAGGGCACACTTGAGATGCAAAGACTGAGAAAGGGGAAAGTAACTATCCTGTCATGCTGCAAGGAGAAACAATACATCGTTCTCTGGGTCCCTGGGAATAGGACAAGGTGTAGAGAGCTCAGCTTGCCATGAAAAAGGTTCAGATTGGACGTTTTGAAGACCTTCCAATAGAACAGATATTACAGCACTACATTAAGTTGCCTGTGGGGTCTCTGTGGCCAGGACCAAGTCAGGCTTTTCTCAAGAATGAGGGAGGTGTAAGTGATCTTGTCCCAGTGTACAGGGGTGGATCTTGAAATCCTCCTCCAGCTGTATAAGCATTAGTCTCCTGGGAGCAAACCCATGCATCCCTGGTGCAGCCTACCCAGAAGGAAACACGTTTGTCCTTTTAGAGGCATAGCCTGGGTTTTTGGAGAATAGATGGGAAGCTTTGGATGAAGATATGGAGCAGATGAAAGTGGATGTCCAGAATTACAGGTTTAAATTTAGGCAGAAATTATGATCAAATTCTACTGTAGCATCTTAAACATTTTTTCTCCCACTTTGGAGCTGAAGTTTGGTCCTCCCTACTGCAGTCTCATGAATAATGTTAATGAAAATCAAGCCAATGTCTAAGCATGCTCAACGTCCTAACATTTTAGGGCCCAGTTGTATTACTTTGCGTTATTCCTCTACACATTCTCAACCTTATAAGCAAAATATGGTTTGAAAAATTCAGGGACCATTTTAGACTCCAGTAGGCAGACAGAAAATGTGCCATGTTAGAAGGGACAATAAGGACCCTTGTCTGTGTAAAATTGAGAATTCCCATGGCCAATGACTAGATGTGGGAGAAGGGGAAAGCAAGGAAATTTTTAAGGAAAGATAGCAGACTGAATTAAACACTAAGTTTCAAATGTTTCCAAACCTCTGTCACTAGCATCAGTGCACTTAATAGAAATCATGCTAATATGCAAATGTTTTCAATTCAGCTGTTATCTTTTCATATTTTATTTGTTTATTTAGTCATGGTGCTAACAGTAAAACTATATTTTCAGCACAGTGCCTTCGGGGATATTAAAGAAAGTTCCTTTATTATTTCAGGCGGCTCCTGAGAATAGCCTACATATTTTATATAGATGTAGCAGATCAGTAAAAGCATTTCCTCACAAGACATACAAATCCAACATTTTGCATTTTGCAGCCATGCAAAGGGATAACAGAAAAAAAATTATGACAGACGCAGAACAGCAAGATAGGAAAAATCCTACAGTCAAGCAACACAAAGGGCCAAATACTCAAGTCTCTTTAAATCAAGTCTTTCTAACTTCCCTTCTAGATCCCAGTATGTAACTGACACCAACTTACACTCTCACCTGTTTGGGTATAAGTCTGGAAGAGAAATGCATACTTCATCTTTGGACTTCACTCTGCAAGCAGAACCACATGTATGCCTCAAAAGCCTCAAATGTGTCCCTGGCTGAGGATTAAATTTTAATCTGCATTTTAAAGCACATGTGGTGGTGATTGAAAAAAATCGGGGAAGAAACATTGCTGTAACCACAAGTTTTTTTAAAATGTTGACTATTTGAAATGGCCCTGAATGCTGTAGAGCTACATTAACCCAGCTGGTGAGATAGATTAATATGTTGCATGTGGCTGATGTGCTCATACACTTCAGATAATTCATTATACAATGCTACTGATATTTAAGAAAAAGAAATGGTAGGAAGTTTCTCCAAAGTAAAAAAGTTTCTCCAAAGTTCTCTATTAAGTATGTACATATACAAGCAAAATGTGGATGAACTCAGTGATTGTCAAGGTGGCAGCATGAGAAAGCTTCTTTGTTATGACACTGCACAATTTAGGGACATGTTTTTCTGAATAAGGAAAATCTCTAGTCATGAATAATTTCTTAAAAGCATACCAGGCTGCTAGTTACACATTATAGTACTGTCAAAGTAGATGAAGTTTTGTAAAACAATCACCTTGTGTCAGCTATATCTGCCAATACAGAGAGTGCACAGCCGAGCCCTGAGTCTAAAAAGCACTGAGTGTAAAATTTGTTACATAAGCCTATGCCTTGAGATAGGGCTAATCTCCTATTTATCTGGACTGCATCAACACTGCAATGAAAACAAACCAAAGTTTTAAGAGGCCACAAATGCCACATTCTCTCTGCTGTGTTGATGAAACTTTTAATTACAAAATGAGTGAAGCTAGTTAAACTCCATAACACTGTCGATTGTGTTGGCCTAACACAATTACAGTTGTTGCAGAAACATACATTTCTGCTAGCTCTTTCCCTTTTCTCTTAGGCATACTGCTCCATAAACATAGAATCATAGAATTTTTAAGCAATTTGCATCACTGCTTTTGTGATGCCATTGTTAATAGCCAAGATCAATAAACTGTATAAGTGTGTCAGTATGCTTTGCTGGCTCACATAGGTATGCAATAAATCCTGTTTCTGCTGTAGCCTTGTGAACTGGAGAAACTGAATGTTTTGGAATAAATCCATATATGCTCACTGGAGAAGTGGGGAGTTTATCTCTGAGAACACACTTTCAAATTTGCTAGCTGTTGAATGAGATTAGTACCAGAAATGGATCACATTCATTTTTGGTGCAATTATGTCATCCTCAAAAGTGGGTTGAGTTCTACATGTGTCAAATTCCAAATCATACACTTCAACCTGTAAATTTTCTCTGTGATTTTGTAATAGCAGTGTCTTTCAGTGAACTCAGATTCAAGTATGCTAATATTGTGAGTTTCAAATTCATAATTCATGAAAATAAAGTACTGCAGGAGTTTGAAATAAATTTGTGCGGATAAAAATATTCCCTAACAGGAGGTTCATGGATTTTAAGGAAATTACAATGAGCACACTTCTTGCCAATTCTTTTGTATTAAGTCACTAGATGCTAAGGAAAGTATCTCATTAAATACTTGTACATGAGTTCTCATAGGAATGTCTGTTATACTGTCTTTCTCTGCTGCACAGTTGAGCAAAGAGGGACGCCATGTATTATGCTGTAATACATGTTAGCAAGGCAAGACATTGGCTGTACTAGGCACAGGGAAAGCAAAGCCACTATTAATTTTGACTCAGCTAAATACATTTTGGTGTTTCTCAAACAAGATAGCACAACAAATTCTGAAAAAGCCAAAAAATTATGCCTAGAATCTAATCCAACAATAATGGCCAAATCTACAGGGATAACTGTCCAGGCTCCCACAGGCTACATCTGCGGTAGTAAATCAAGCAGTGTCAGGGAACATATTGCTGTAACAGTCCCTATCTGCTGTCTCAGTTTCTGGGCATGGGGCAGAGAGATTGCTATCTCCACATTGCTCTTGGTGGGCCCCTATTTACCAAAAAGCACCTTTTAAAAGACATGCGCTTCTTGCTCTAACTGCTCCCATAATGACTCTCTCTGTCCTTGAAGTAAAGAGGTTGAAGGAAAAGATGAAAAAGAGCCTGGTACCTGGAGAAGAGGATCTTTTTAGGCGTTCCTGCCATGTTCACTGCAGTCTCATGTCACAGATACTCTTGGAGAAGCAAAATTCTCTGAAGTAGAGGGCAGAGAGCTGGCTTTTGTCAGTGCACCCAGCCCTCCTATCTGCTTGCCCCACTGTACCTGTCAGCCTCCTTCAACAGGTTTTGCAGGTGCTGAGGAATAAGAGCTGCATGTTTCAATGCAAAAGGAGCATTATGTGCTGAGGCTGTGTCTGTTTCCCCTGAAGCACCTGCATGAGGTGCCGAGAGTAGACAGAAGCGCTGCAGTGGTAAGTGGACAGTGGCTGTTGCCATTGCCCTGTGTTTCTGGGATGAGTTGACAAGCCGTATAACACCCCAGGATTGAACTCCCCTCAGAGCTCCCAGGCAGGGGTAGTGTTGGCATCACCCCCTGCCAGGGAGCTGGAGGACACCAAAGGGAGGCACAGCTCCTGCTATCAGTGTGACAGGATGAAACCACCTCCAACTGCTACATCTGATTCCCTACTTGCTCACACACACATTGAACCACAAGTCACTCTAAGAATTAAAAAGACAGCACCATAAACAGAGTCAAGAATCAGACCAAATAGGATGGAGATCTAAAAGCCTTAATCGTATGAGTAGCTCACAAAAGTTTTTTCCACTCTAGTGCTCGCTTGTCAAAATCATCATCTGCCGTTTTGCTCCACTAAATACAGAATCACAGAACATGCTGAGTTGAAAGGGACCCACAAGGATCACAGAGTCCAACTCTTACCCTTGTACAGGACTACCCCAAGAATCACACCACGTGCCTGAGAATATCATTCAAACACTTCTTGAACTCTGTCAGGCTTGGTGCTGTGACCACTTCCCTGGGGAGCCTTTTCCAGTGCCCAACCACCCTCTGAGTGAAGAACCTCTTTTCTGATATCCAATATAAACCTCCCCTGACACAATTTCAGCCCATTCCCTTGGGTCCTGTCACTTATCACCACAGAGAAGAGATCATTTCCTTCCTCTGCTCTTCCCCTTACAAGGAGGTTGTAGACTGCAATGAGGTCTCCCCTCAGTCTCCTCTTCTCCAGTCTGAACAGACCAAGTGCCCTCAGCCTCTCCTCACATGGCTTCCCCTCAAGGCCTTTCACCATCTTCATCACCCTCCTTTGGATGCTCTCTAACAGCTTAACATCTTCCTTATATTGCAGTGATCACAAGTGCACACAGACCTCAAGGTGAAGCTGCACCAGTGCAGAGCAGAGCAGGACAATCCCCTCCCTTGACCAGCTGGTGATGCTTTGCCTGATGCCCCCCCAGACACAGTTGGCCCTCCTGGCTGCCAGGGCACTGCTGACTCAGATTCAACTTGCCATAGACCAGGACTCCCAAGTCCCTTTCCATGGCACTGCTTTCCAGCATCTCATTCCCCAGTCTGGATGTACATCCAGGGTTGCCCCATTCCAGGTGTAGAATCCAGCACCTCCCCTTGTTGAAGTTCACATGGTCGGTGATTGCCCAGCCCTCTGATTTGTCGAGGTCTCATTGCAGGGCCTCCCTGCCTTCGAGGGGGTCAACAGCTCCTCCCAGTTTTGTCCTGCATCCAAGTCATTTATGAAGATGTTGAAGAGCACAGGGCCTAAGATGGAGCCCTGTGGAACCCCACTAGTGACAGGTCACCAGTCTGATGTTCTCCCATTCACTATTACCCTCTGTGCTCGACCTGTGAACCAACTGCTCACCCACCACGTGATGTGTTTATCCAGCTGTGCTGGACATTTTGTCCAGAAGTATCCTGTGAGAGAGAGTGTTAAAAGCTTTACTGAAATCCCAAAAGTTTACATCAACTGGTTTCCCTTGATCAGCTAGGTGGGTTACCTTGTCATAGAAGGAAATCAGGTTCAACAAGCAGGACTTTCCTCTCATGAAGTCGTGCTGGCTGTGACTGATGACAGCATTGTCTTTCAGGTGTTTTTCAATACTTCCAGGGTCCTCCTTCTTGCCCTTCTTGAAAACTGGGACAATGTTTGCAAATTTCCAGTCAGCTTGGACCTCTCTGGATTCCCAAGACTGCTAGAAAATCATCAAGACAGGTTTTGCTATGACATCAGCCAGCTCATTGAGTATTCTAGGATGAATCCCATCAGGCCCCGTAGATTTGTAGGGATCCAGCTGGAGCAGCAAATCCCACACAGTTTCAGGGTTGACTGGGAGTTGATCATACATAGGCTGTGAGTGGCTTTGTTTTCCCTTAAAACAAATCTGCACAAACTGAAGGCATCTCAGGCACCTGTTGAAGTACAACCAACCATTTTAATTGCATGGGGAGGCCTTAGCTACCTCCACTCCCTCAGCTGAGCTACACTATTCAGTTCTGAAACCTTTCCAAGCACAGAAACACCAAACACAGATGAAAGGTCCCACTGCTCTGCAAAACAACTAAAACCACTACCCAGTTCCTGTCCACACAGATTTGTCATGCTGGCCTCCACTGGTTTCTCTTCATGTTTATTCACAACTGTAAAGACAATCTGTTTGTGGGGTAAAAACTTAACGAATGGACTGGATGTACTTAATGATGTGGCTATTGTTCATTTGCTCTGCACACTCTCTGTCAGACAGACATGGCTTTCAGTAAAGCCCATTGGGTTACTGGGTTTTTTACAGCCCAGGAACAAGTCAATGTGCTAAGCAAAATATTAAAATACTAGATCCCAGTCACACAACTAAATACACAGCTAGTGACATTCATTGAAGGAAGCCAAGCTTAGCTCATCCTACACCAACCCCAGGACTCACAAAATGATTGCCCTCTGATTGCCCGCAATCCCTTTTCAACCCCCTGTTGCAGGGCTACATCTGGATCTCCTCTACCTTTGAAGGATGCTGCCTGTGGGAATGGTCCATGGGCAGTGCTAGAGGGACCTTCTGTGAGTTCCAGATAGAGGCTGTCAGAAATCACCTGGACCTGTCCTTGGGGCATGCTCAGCCTGATCATCACAGCTGTGCAGTCAGTCCCTGTCAAACCTCAGTGTGCGATCCCCAGCGTGATGCTGCCGGTGAAGTAAAGCCAGTCACATTACGTAAAGTCCAGTAAAATCACATGGGAATCAAATGTTAGTTTTTTTTATTTACCTTTAAAAGCAATTAAAAGTTAAGCTTCCTAGTGTCCTTTCTTTTGGTCAGACCTAAGAGGACCTTTCCTAAAGGCAGATTGATTTTTTTTTCCCTAGGAATTATGTATTTAGAAAAATATGTACATCCATATATATACAAATATTTCATGTTTGATTGATAGATTGACAGCTATAAATAGTTGCATTTAATTAAGGCAGTACTCACAATATCCTGGCTCTTCACATCCACACCCACTTCACACTGATTATGTTCTGGATGTATTCACAAAACTCGGCTGGGATTCTGTATGTCATGGTGCTCATTTTCTCTGGTCTCACTGACAGCACTTACACATAGAGGTTCACCAGGACCTTTTGTTTTGGGAACATAAGTAATTTTTTTCAAGGTCCATATTTTTGCGTTGTGTGAAATTTTTAACTGTCTTCAGATCTAAAATATCATTTGAATGTGCAGTTTATTTCTACTAACTACCAGTTTGCTACAGATGAAGGTCCCTGAAACCCCTGTTAGATCACGGCCTACCTGCGGTTCTGTTTTTGCAATGGTACTACACAGAAAAGAAGTATGTACACACTGCAGCTGGCAGCTAAATGATGTAGTATTTTAGTGGTGAATCTTGGGGCCAGCCCATCATCATGTAAATCCACACTCTTTTATTGGTGTGGTTTTTTAGGAACCCGGTACCATTAATGTCTCCCCAAATCCAACAAAACAGCTCATCAGTGGGGAACCCACCAGCCCTGCTTTGCAAGTGAAAGGCTCATCATGAAGTCTTTCAATATCAGCAGGCTATTTAAAAATTGAATTTGTGGCAGTCTGCAAGAGACTTCTGTAATTTCAATTAGGCTTTCTTTGGAATGGGCTATCTAAGAAAAGAACGGTTTTGGAAAATAAAGGCTTTATCTACTTATTAGCAAGTCAATAAAAGCCATGAAGTCTCCAAACTTCTGCTTTGGCTTTGTGTGCCTTAACAGACCAAACAACCTAGCTTCATTTGAAACTGGTTTCAAATTACTTGCAGATGGCTGGATGTAGATGAAAGACTGCATAAAGGTGTTCCTTATTCTATTCTCTACTCCCTAGACTATTGGGCTATGTGCTGACACTTGGATGCTTGTTTTACAGTATCATTTGACATGTGGGATTTATGTGTCAAAATTTCATTTAAAGCCAAGAAAATGTCAACTAGCACGCACAGAGAAGCAGCAAAAGACTGTGCTTTTCAAGACAGAAGTCAGTGAGTTGGACACTGCCAAGTCTTAACCTTGTACCAAGCACACACAGACAAAAATTTGACCCAACTGCCAGCAAACTAAGATTCCTTTGGTGTGTTCTGCTGAGATTCCATTACTGCCTTTATCATTAAGAAAATAATGTAATAAAATGAGACCTTTTCCCTGAATGCATTAATAAAGATAACTTGTTGGTCAAGCTCCAAAACCACTGGAGCCACATTTAATTTACTGCCTTTATGGATTTAGGATTTGGTTTGCTGCTATGTTCAGTCCACTGCAACAATATAATGGGAAATTGTAATGGCGTGTTTAAAAGAAAGGGTTTATAATCTATCACTGAAGCTTTAAAATGTCTTGTGCAGACATCCATAATTAAATGCTACCAAAAAAGGGCTTTTCACATGGTTTCACCACAGCTTACCAAAGGGGAAGCAGGGAGGAAGAGCCAAATAATCATTTTGTGTTAGTCACCTTAAACCAGTTTAGTGAAAAGAACTACTACAATAACTTCTAAGGGCTTTGCAACCCCATTTTGCAACTTCTTATGTCAAGAATGTCTGTGTATTACTTCATAAAATATCGGATGGCATACCACTTGATTCCCAATCAATAAAAATAATAATGAGTTATGTAAAGGTCCTTCTGATATCTTACAAGCAGATAGAACAGTGCCTTGTTCAGAAAGGCACTGGTATTTTGTTTGTGCCTAATTTAGGTGGTGGAGACTTTGCTGTTGCCAACACATGAAGCACTGAGAAAACCAGAGCACTTGTGAGGTGCAGTACCATGGACGGTGTCACATGGCAGAGATAAAGGTGGCATGAAAGACCTGTATCCTGTCAAACTCCACATAAGAAGAACCCTGCTTGCTAAGAACGTGATTCTACAGCCTCCCACATTGAGCAGGAACTGCTCCAACAGCTGCATTCTCTTGGGCTTGCTGCTACCTTGTGATACATGAAAAATGGGAAATTAAGTATTGGTTTGTTTGAAATGTCCCTTGCATGTAAATGAGATCATTTTTCAGAGCAAGGTTTTAAGGTGAAATGCCAGCCTGAATGATTAGACATAAATTGTCATGGCTTCGGCTCACCTGCAAAAAATAGGCTCAAGCTACCCTCCAAGTGCCATATGTTCCTCCCTTCCTCCTCCCAGGACAGCAGGAGCCTCCTCCTTCTCTTGCTCAGGTTTTAGGAGATGACAGCAGGAGTTCTCTCTCCGCATGGCTGAGCAGTCTCTCATGACACCATGATGTGATCCAGTGCCTGGGTGAGAACAAATAAAAGCCCCTGACAGAGTGAACACTAAACCCATCCAGTTCATTTGGATTTATTTTAAGATTGTGGGATATGGTAAAGAATGTCTGACAAATCCTTTCAAATTGTCCTAGGAAATGTGCCTGACTCTGCTTTCAGGCAAGGTAGGAAGGAATCTGCCATTTTAAATTTACCATCAGGACTGATTAAATGCTTTGTTGAATAAGATGTTCTTCAACCCAGGTGACAAAGAAAAGCCTTACTTAGAAAATGCAGCTTGTCCAGAGACTTACTCTAGTTGCAGAATTAAACAAACATTTTTTATTTGTGTTCAAGATTTTTCATTTCTGCAGCTTTTGCCAGAAGACTGAAGATGTCCGTGATGTGTAATTTACTGCTCAGTGATTTTAAAGATGAATATTTGGATTCTCGCTGATATTTGGTTTTTATTGTTCATTTTTTTACCAGGAAGGTTGTCAGATGCAGCTTTATATAAACTCAATCTATTTGCTTGTTCTGAAACAGTATGTCTTGTTTCAGGAAGAGTTTGGAAACAAATGCTCTGGTGTTTTGTTTGCTTTGCTTTTTTTCCTCTCCACAGCTCATGCTTATACTTTTTATTAATTCCTTGCTGAAAATAAATTTTGTATTGCTGGGATTTCTGTCAGTGATTTTGGGATTCTTCCTCCTTGCAGACCTAGTGAGCTAGGCTACCCAGAGCAGCAGGGCATGGGGGACGCTACCCACATCCTCACTTTTGCATGTCCCAAAACCTACTTGAAGCCTGTCAGCTTGTGTCTCCAACACAGGCCCACCATGACCAGTGAGAAATAGATTAGACCATGAACAGCCCAATCACAACAGGGCTCTTTTGACCAGCTTTATCACCATATGGATGCTGTAAATTCCACTGTGACCAGAGCAGCTTTCAGGAACCTCTGTGAGGTGAAGGTTCACAAAAAGTCCTGAGAGATATCAAGTTGGGCTCAGATCAAGTTTAGAAGTTTATATCCAAAACATTAATCCTGACAGCCCATGCCCAGCAGGCAGTTGACCTTCTTGGGAGCACTGGGGCCTGGATGCCCCATTGATAAGGACTGAACATGGTCCTCCTGCCCACACCTTGGCAGCTCATCCAGCTTAAGCCAAGTTAAGGCCCACTAATGAGACCCACTTAGGAGTCACTCCAGGAGAAGTGCAAGGGCATGCCTCATAGGTGTTTTTAGAACAGGACTTTTCACAAAATACAGCAGCAATGCTATTGAAAGGTGGACAGAGGAAGCCGATATGCCTTTACACAACAGCCGTAAAATTCTGCCAAGGAGCAAGCAAATCCACTTCATTTCCTCCTCCCTGTGGAAGGCTTACAGCTCACCAGGTTCCCCGATTGTGTTTCACCTGGGCACCTAATCAAACAAACTGTTCATGAAGTAAGAGCTGACTGAGCAATATTTCAAATCCTGCAACTCCATGTACAATAGAAGTTGTTTTAAAATTACTTGCCAAATTAGCTCAAGCAAGCCAGCAGCACGAACCCCTAGCCAAAGCCCTCAATGCAAGTCTGAAAGTTGAAACAAAACTTTTAGGGCTCTTAAAGAACAGGAGATGAGGGAAATGGCATTTACATATATTACAAAAATGTAATTCATAATCCCAGCGGTGGGAATGCTAATGCCTTGTGATTAATGACAGCAATTTCTTTGTGAAATCAAAAAGATCTCTGGACCTGAGGACACTACAAAGAGCAAATGAAACATCCTGTAATCATGGCTGTAACTCAGAAAAGCAGACAGGTATATGCCTTACCTTAAGTACAAGGTTAAGTGCTTTGCTACATAGGGTTGTACTTGAGTCAATGTATTTTTTTCCTGTACTGACCTTTGTCTTGTCTTCTTCTTAGTGAATGCATTCTATTTCTGCTTCATTTAATTTTTTAAAAAACTAGCTTTCCAGAAATGGCTAAAAACATTTTCAAGTATTTATTCACTAATGTGTCTTATCTGCCATTAATAAAGCATACAAGAACTGCCTCTAAAAATTAACAGACTTCAGTATGTCTATCATCCCCCACAACAAACATGTATTCCAACATAAGACCTCTGAACTCCTCTCTTGACATGAGATATTTTCACCCAATAGTAACCGCTAGTTAATTTCTCCCTGCCTCTTTCTTCACATTTGCCTGTAATATAGAAAGGCTGTGACAGGCAGAAGAATACAGTGTCTGTCTTATTCTGTGGGTATTCCATCATGGCATATGAAACGCCTATTTGTTGCTCTGTTTATACAAAATTAGGTTATTGACTGTCACAGACACACACAAATAACACTGTAGGCTGAAAAGACATCCAGAAAAGTCTGAGTTACAATGCAACTACATTGCATCCTCTGAAGCACACATGGACCTTTAGGCCATCATCTGGCAAAGCACTTAAGCGCTCTACCTTTAAGCATGTGATCAGACCCACCGATGTCTATGACAAACAACATGCTTCCTTGCCCTCCCTCTGCATGGACATGGGAGATGAGAGATCAGATTTTACCACATCCTTGTATATTTTGAATAATAGGTAAAATAGTATCCCATGTCCACATTTGTGCTGTTTTCTATCATTGATAAACTCTTGAATTCTTATAAACAGGTAACTTGGCACTGAGCATATTCCTCTCTGAGAACTAGATGCTCACTAGGCCTGAGGTTTTAAATCTGCACCATCCTTCAGTGAGTCTTGTACATGAAATACAATGATTTTTATTTTGATGGGAAAACTATTAACTGGATTTCCATTAAAGTTTCGCATATGAGAAGTATGTGTCATTGCTCATTTGGAGGGAAGGACTTCTAAGCTCCTGTAACTAAAATCTTCAAAAGAAAATGCCATGCAGAAATACAAGCAGAGTGATTTCAGTGTCATTTCCTGGACATCAACAGTAAAGCAAACTGTGACCATTTAGATAACTAAAAGATCTGGATTAATGTGTCATGATTCCTGTAAATTTCTCCTATGAATAAGAATGTTTTCAGATTAAGAACTGGTAATTTATCTCTACTTGCTGCTCCACTGTGGTTACTTCAGCTACAATCCCACCCTAGGGATCACAATAGGGGGTGATTGCTGGCATCTGACATCCACCCCACCCCCAAAAAATAAGACTATTTATTTACATGGGGAGTGGGCAGGAAAGAGAGGAAGGAATATAATTGCTAAAACATAGGCTGTACTCAGAAATTGCTTTTTTTTTTTCCCCCAAGTAATATACATTGGAATCTCAAGTAAATGGAGTGTATAATTCCTTGTGAAATGGACACAGAAACAAATACTCTGAAACACAAACCAGCACACGGACAGAAACGCATATATGTCTGTGTTGTACTCAGACACACAGAGAAACTGTAATTCCTTTTATCCACTTAAGTGTATGTCTTCCCCTAACATCTTACTTTCTGTACTTTCAAAGTCTTATTTTTTAATTAAGAACACCTAATTTATTTTTTTTTTAATGACAAAGCCACAGCAGACTTGTGGTAGGCTTCTGGAATGCAATTACCCGATTCCACAGTACCAGTCCCTTTTCTTTTTGGATGGCAGTCACAGACTTCAGATGCCAATGTACTGAGGCTAATTTTTTCCATCAGCAACATCTAGCTATTTGGCAGGATGCTCTAGAATTTTTGCTGGCTGCCTCAGAGCAGTTAAATGGCAGCACTCTCCATATATTGCCTGGGAAACTGATTTACCTGGGTGGTATTTTAACCAGTGTTTTGCCTTACCCATAGATTTTATGCAATAGCTTCCTACTAATACACATGCCTCTGAATTATCTTCTCATTAGATTTCCACAAAGACATACTTTTATTTGTAGTTGGACTTCTGTGCTTAAATGTTCTTTCATGATTCACAAGATCCTGTGGTCACAAATCCAGGGTACCAAGATTCCTGAACTCCTGTGCTGAGGGATAGTGGAAGCCATGCAATTAATCTGCACAATTCACCAGCCAACCTGAGAGAGACAGAAGGGAAATGATTTCAGCCTGATCTCAATTTCAAGTTGTATTTGTTTCATCAGCATATTTCCCTTCTCAGTGTTACTTCCAGTTGACTAAAACATTCTATATGGTTCAAAACTTTTAGAACAAACTACCTTCCAGGTGAAGAGCTATTAAAAATCTATTTCTTTTCTAATTTGCCAAGCAAATGTTGAAAAGAAGGTGCTGTTCTTGATTTGTTTTTCCCCCTTTTTTTTTGTTCTGACCAGAAGCATTCATGGAGTTTTCTATGAATTCACAAAAAAAATTATATGCCTTGCAGCTTCATTTCTTATCCATAATATGTAATGAACTTCATATTATATCATACAGCTGATATAAAAATAAATATTTGTGCTAAGTTCACATATATATGTAAAAACACGTAAGTACATATATATATGTACATGCATGCTACCAGGAACCCAACTTGAAAATATAGTTTACTTGAAAATATATAATGCCTAAGCTGAGTGACATAAAATTGGACGTCAGTAAAGGCAAGCAGAGCACAAAATTCAGTTGGGAGAAGGGTAAAACTGCAAGGAGAATTGAGTTTCTTGGTGCCCATGTGGTCATAGATAACGGGACAGAGCTGCACCTGGGGATGCTTAGGTTAAGCACCAAGAAAAAAGTTCTCACGATGATCTAGTTAAGTGTCCAAACATGCCTGTGGAGGATGGAGATACTCCAGATCAGACCCAAGAAGTGCCTGTCAAAAAAGGTTTGGGAGTAGATGATGTTCCAGGGTGACAGGGAAGAGCATCTGGGTGGTCCCTGAGCCCATACCTCCACACAGCTCTGTGAGCCTGTGACTCCAGCCTTGCTCTCCTGGCTGTCCTCACCTCTTTCTTTCACCAGAATTTGACTCCCTTGCAAGTGAGAGACCATAGGCCATTGCTTACATCCCCTATAATCAAAACATCAGGCACTTTCCAGGGAACGATGAACAGTTGTCTCTCCTCAAAGGAAGCCAACAATCCACTGCTATTCAGCTGAATGCTGGATGTCTTTCCCATGAGCTGTCACAATGATTAAGCCTTCTGCTGGTTTATCTATTAAACCTTTGCGTTTTAATTAAGGGTCTCGGAGGAGGCCTATTTTCTTTGGAAGGGGAAAGATGTAATTTTCATTTTTTCCCTCTAGTGCTCCCTCCTCTTGGGAAAGTTCCCCCATGGAGCTTAAGTGTGGATAATTTGCTTTCTGCATCAGAAAAAGCATCATCTACAGAGCACATATTCCAGTGGACAAAGCATCCCTTGGCTTCAGGACACATGCTTCAGTGCAGGCACATATCCATGGAGTGGCAGGTAGCTCTCTTCACTGCCCTTGATGGGAAGCTCTTGCCCTTTCCACTGCCTGTGCACTGCTCCTAGCAAAACAGGTCTCATACCTGTCACTGCACAACAGGTGACTCTCTGCATCTGTGCTGTGTGGTTGCAGAAAATGTCAGGTAAAAGCACCAGTGATGTGGTGTTCATGTGCACTCAGAACCCTCTATGTCCCTCCAGAGTGATGGTACTGCTGGGTTGGCTTTACACTTTATGAAGGGCTTTCTCCACATGAGAAACAGGTTCTTCATCACAGGACTGTTCCTTCTGTGCATCTTTTTCTGCAATCCTGGTTGGTTTCAGTGCTGTCAGAGCCTTCGCAAGAGCTGTGCCTACCTCCCCTGGAGCTGATGACAAGCCACATGAATGACCACAAGAACATTTTGTCTCATTACTGTGCCTGGAGCCTTTCTCCTCTCCACCCCAAACCACAGACTTACCAGAGCTGAGGAACGAAGCTGAAAAATTAAACCACGTTTTGCTCTGTGTCTGAAAAAAACATAGTAAGCAAACACATTTTGTAGAAAGTAGTAAACAATTGGGTTTTTTGGTAGGACTGAGTGCATCTGAATGACAAGAAATACCTCCTGAGCTTTCTCTGAAGTTAGATTTCATATGCATTCCTGTCCATTTTTTCACCAATATCATCATCATGGCCAGTCTTCGCGAGCGAAGATTTGGGAAAGGTCATTACCCTTCGAGCCTGCGCAGTGGATTTTTTAGGTGAGACACAGTGTGCGCTGAACTGAGCCCACCCTTTAATCCTGAGGTTCATCTGCCGGGGCCGAGCGAAGCTCGGACGGTGGCAGGGAGGTCCTCAGGATGTAGGTTTGTTTAGAGTGACCTTCTCTTAGATGGATGGCCTTGCAGGGCTGACGAGCTCCATCTGCCCAGAGGGGTTCCCTGACCAGGAATCGAACCCGGGTCATGGAGGTAAGAGTGCTGCATCCTAACCACTAGACCACCAGGGGGCCCCTCACCAACATACTATACTAGGAAAAAGGATGATGACTGGAAGTTACTGTAATTTATATTTTAAATTTATAGAGGGCAGGTCCTCTTTAGGATGAATTGAAAATCTTCTTTCTGCCTTCACCAGTTATTCAATGTTAATGTGCTGGACTGTGCCCAGGTGTTGGCAAATCACCTGCAGATTGATGCCTCCTTGCTGCAGTTGGAGCCCCCAGGGAAGAGCTGGCACTACCAGGGCTCCTGCTGAAAATCCAGGACAGCTGCTCCATCCATTGATAAGTTTCACAAGGAGCCTGCCACTAGCTCTGGGCACCTACATGCTCCTGAAAATCTGGCTCTACTGCCAAATACTTATTCTCCTTATGGTGTGAAAAGTGCATAACTTTCTTCCTTAGTAGAATTTAAGTCTCATCCCTGTGCCAAATGTAATATTGCAAAATTCAAAGGAATTATATAGAACCTACAGCCTGATCTCCAGAGCTACTTATCAATCTCAATTTCCATTTAGCTCAGCTGGGTCACTCCATTCTCCAGTGCCCTTGGCTCAGTTATATTGTCTTACAAAAGATACAGTTACAGATGGAGACCCAAGGGTTAAATTGCGTAGGGTATAAGATCAAGATAAACCTATGGAGTCCTAAAGAAGTCATGGTTAGATGTCAGCTGTTACCTCATGCTGGCATTCTTGGATCATGCAGTAATGTGAGTTCCACATACGTGCTCTGTCAATACTTTTATTTGTCCCATGAAGTGTTTCTCCTCGGCCAGCAACAAGTCAGATCCTGGGACATAAATCTCATTGCTATTTTATCACTGGCTGCTGCCATGTGGAAGATAAAACTTGCTACTCCCCCTGCCTTGCTGTCAGCCCTTTCTCTCTCAGCAGCTTGTCAAATGCCATTCGCAGATTACACAGCTTTCATCTACCCAGCAGTGGACGCCTGCCTGCCGTGATTCCACATGCTTGCAACTGTAGGTCATAGGGAAGACTCAACACCATTCAGCTCCTGATGCAGCCGATGATTGCCCCATCGTGAAGCCCATTGGTGGGCCACTGGGAATAGGAATATCCAGTGCTTCTGGCGAGCAGCAACATTGGTGTTGCAATGCTGTTGCATAATTTTCAAACTTGAGGCTTGCAGCTTCTTGTGTTCTTAGCCAGGAACAGTTTGACAGCTGCCTTTGTACCAGCTGAGCTCCAACTCTGCAGGGCTTCACCTTTCCAAGAGCAGCAGCAGTGGAAAGGAAATACAAGGAAATTGCAGAGAATGGTGTGACAGGTGGAGGGCTTTGCTCAAGGGTGGCAGTGCCTCATCCTTCATTTTTACTGCATTATCTGTTACAGATGTCTGTAGGCTATGGCTTCCCAGACTTCTGTAAGATCAGGCTCTGAACAGGAGAGACCAGATGAAAGTCTTTAACTGAGGAAGAGAAATCAATTACCATGATAGATGAGTTGTAGCAGTTGGAGGTGAAGAAAAGAAAAATGGCCAGTGAGCTCTCCTACAGCACACAGCAATAGTCCATGTGAAGCAGCTGTAGTTCCCCTTCAGGAGGTGTTTCCAGCCATACAAAACACCCATGGCCAGCAGGGTAAATGCCCGCTGCCAGCCAAGTGTAGTGGCAGGAGCAGCTCCTGGCTGACTCACAAACTTCTGAAAATAAAGCCTTGAAGAGATCATATTGGTTTTCACATATTTGCATGGCTTGGTGCTCAGAAAGTAGTCATCCATCAGCAAGGAAAAGTGATGGTGAACAAATTTTTCCCCTTTGATAAATCTGCTGATTTACAAAATTTCTTTTCATTATTTTTTCAATGAAAGTGGGTAAAATTAAAAAAATAATAGCACTGAGTGTATCACATGAGAGGTGTTCAAATAAGAGGCTCTAACAATGTCAGGTCTTCAGAAAGCATCAAGCAGTAGCCTTCTGAAAATGAATCCTTTTGAAAGTTATTTGGTATAGGTATCCAAGAAATTTGACCTCTAAAGTAATAGTTTTTTTTAAGAACTGTTTTTATAAACCAGGAATTATTCCACTATAATTTTGATGTAGCAATAATTAATCAAATTCTGCTGGATATTTGTATATATAGTCATATACAAGATCATTACTTTCTTACCTCGTAGAACAAATTTAGTCTTTATTTTAGATATAAAATAACTTGGTTTTGTACTAACCCCCCTGCTTGTCTCCTGTACTTTCTACACAACAGAAGTACTGAAACATAGCACTTTTTTTAATATCAAGAAAAATACTATATCTGAGGTGCTTTTTCAGTGATGCTTTTTCAATGAGAAAAACTGGCCTTGCCAGATATCAATAGTGGCCATGTGTTAGATGATGGAGTCAGTTGCAATGAGCTTGTTTAATTTGCAATCATACACAAACTTAACAGTAAACAACATCAGCAAATAATGAGCAATTGATGGAGAGCATTTTTTACTAGGGACAACAAACATGAAAGTCAAGATGAATCCATTACTTCAATTTCATGGACAATGTGAATTAGAAACAGGCTGCATACATTCTGTTTTAACTTAGAGAATAAAATGTTTTCATTGTCTAAAATCTAGATTCATTTTCAGTAAAACTCAAAACTTATTTTACTTCCTCCTAGTGTTTTTTTCAAAAAGTCCACAAGTAGCTGTCTTAAATATAGCAAACTAATTTTTTATTTAGATAAATGTGAGACAGCAAACAACTTTTTTTGCTATTAATTGACAGAAAAGATGCAATGGATCAACTCAGACAGCTCAGATCAATCTTTTCATGTTTAACATGTGTTTTGAAAACACAAAAAACACAACTTTGCAACTGATCGATGTGAATAAAATTGGCTACACTCTCCTTCTTCCGTATTAGCTAGAAACATCTATATTTAACACCTAATATACTAATTTCAATGCCTCGTGGCTTCCTCAGGCAGGTTTCTCCTATGTACCAGCCCCAGCGCGTATCTAAAGGTGCCTACAGGACACCACAGTGAGAGTGACGGTTCGTGGTATTTTCCTGGTGACAGAGTAGTAGGTGGAAGCCCCATTTTCATTCCTGCTGTCACACCTGGCAGTTGAGTGACTTCAAGACACCTCTCCATATCTCCCTGCCCTTGCCTCTCCTGCAGGAGAGAACAAGGCTCACCACTGCACTCTGTGCTCCATGACTGCCTAGTGCCAGCTCAAGGAGCCTCGCTCGGTCCCTCTGTGCCCCACACTAAAGCAATTACAGCAACAGACTGCAAGAGAGTGCAAAAAAAAAGATGCAAAATCCACTGAAATCAGCCAAATCAGCTCAAGCATTCAAAGTAACAACTACGTTCACAGAATAAGAAAGAAAAGGCTGCAGCATAAGTACCCCCACAGATGTCAAATGTGCATGGGGAAAAATAACACAGCTCAGCAAAGCAAGGGAGAAAAACACACTAGGAAGAACGTAGGAGCAGCAAGAAAGGGCTGCCCCCAAAGATAAACAATCAGGAGGATGGTAAACAAACCCTGGAAAAAGAGAAAAAAGACAAAGAACAGATGGTGGTGAATAAATAAAGCCAAAAACATAGCAAGGATTACAAAGATTTTTTCTATAAACATCAGTAGAGGAAAGAGCTCATAAGAATGGTAAAATGTTATTTATTAACTCACAGTTTGTTCATTTTATGGTGCCCGCCTGATGTATTGACAGGTGTATAAGCCCAGTTCCCATAAAGAAAACTCACTTTTCAAGTGCACTGCTGCATCTGGAGGGAGGTGGTTTGTATTTGTTTTGATGTGGATTTTTGCCTATATCCACAGGTTGTCATTTTTCTGAGAATATCCCCAAATGCTGCAGGGAAAAAACCTGCCACAAGCAGTTCAGTTTGCAGCTAGGACCAAGCCTCTCTAAAAAATTATGTTTTCTCAGTTCTTTAGGGAGGATGACTGTGGATATCACAGGTGGGACTTTCTTGAAGCAAACAAATGTTTGGGGAAAGCTTGAGCTCTCTGAAGTTGGAAAATATTCTTGGTCTGGGTGAAAACAGAGGAAACAGTCCATCCTTGGTATGCCAAATATTTCTACAGCAGACATGTGCTAATAACTACCTCACCTAATAGTTATTATTTATGAAACTGCAAAAATGTGTTATTTTTACCAAAGTAACAATAGCAAGACACATAGAAAGACAATATATCCTGGTGACTGATGACTCCACAAAGGGACATTGAGACAGACATCTACCCTGCAGCACAAGCTCTGTGTTAGGCCATGGGCAGAAGTTGCGGCTGAATCAGGTTATCTTGCACCCTGTGGTCAGTTTGAAGGCTGAGGTCAATGAGAAATCATAACTGATAAGTTAGACTGAAAGAGCTAGCTGAAGAATTACATTTACTGACCACACTGGATCCTACAAAGGCTATTTATTACCCACCTAACTAATTGAACTTACTACTGATGGCATGGCCAACCCCTGCAGTGCCTTTTACTGTTGCCTGGACCTGATGTTTCCCTTGCAAAGCAGTTGTCAAAAAACTGAGTCTACTGTTGGCAGTTGTGCTTGCTGGTATTTTAGGTGTTGTGGTTACCTTGTGCCATTTGTGTTACATTGTTATTGACTTCTTTCTGTGGTACCCCTCTTGTTTGCAATAATTTAAAAAAACCCGTTGTAAATGTGTTGTGTCCTGAGACAACAAATCACAGTGGTTTGTTGTTATTGGGTTTAACCTTCATCAGTTCGTGTTGCAGCCTTGCTCCAGTTTCTCTGGCCTCAGTTGCCAAAGCAACACGAACTCTAGCCCTCAGTTTTTTGTCTTAAAAATATACATGAGAAGCAAAGCTGTGTTACTGCTGTTCTTACATTTCTATATGGATTAGATGTGTATAGATGGATGGATAGATAGATAGACAGACAGATAGATAGACAGATAGATTAGACAGATAGATTAGATAGATAGAAAGATAGCTACCTAGATAGATAGATTAGATAGGCAGAAAGATAGATTAGATAGATAGAAAGATAGCTACATAGACAGATAGATTAGATAGACAGATAGATAGATTAGATAGATAGATAGATGTGTGGTTCTCTTCAGGAGTCATTGTATTATTTACCAACATTTTTCCACGTACAGTGGATTGGGTACAGAAGAGGTTACTACTTACATATCCAAAACTGCACTTCATGACAGACTGACTAAAATCATGCCTCCTGCCTGAAAAGTGACACAAAGTATTGTATGAGCACAATAAAACCCCAAACGCTAGGTATGAAATGGATAATATTTAATGATAAATGATAAGTTGTCGAGTCATGTCCGACTAAATTAGATGCAACCTATTTCTGTTTAGCTATATTCCACTCTAGCAGGGGAACTATGCTAGGGAACTGTAGCAGTGGATTGACAATACCTGTTTAAAATTTGAACATAGTTTTTGCAGTAAATATAAACTGAGAGAAACTTCATTCACCTCTGCCCCATTTGAGGGCAGGAATTTTTGCTGGCCACCAACATTAGCTCTTTCATTTACCAGGGTTTGTATCCTTGGCATTTGTCATCAGCTTTATTGGTTTCATCTATTCTTTTAAGGAAAGAATGAAATGGCTTTCCTTGATTTTATGATTTTGAATATGCTTTCCTTCATACCCAAGGAATCACCTACCATGCATCCTAAGAAAGTCCTGAGTGGGACAGGTGGGAGGTGTAGTCCCAGCTGGCCTCACTATCAGCTTCAACAACTTTCTAAAGCATCAACCCCAAGGCATTACTGGCCACCCCAGCCTGTACTCTCTCAGGGACCAGACATTTTCACAAGGTTTTGTACATCCAGCTGATGTGTACACTTCCTAGTTATTTTTCTCAAATGCTGTACAAAATCCTTCTCCAAACACCAAACCTCTTCCATGCCTGTATTCAGTCTCTACACATCTGTGTGTTTGTCATCTGTAGGTGAGTGGAAGGCATTGCAAAGGCCCCTTCTGGCAATGTCAGGATGTTATTTGTGCCAGTTAACATGGGCTTCCCTCAAACAGAGGCATTAAACCTTTAGCACCACAGCCACAGCTGTCTTCTTTCTTTAGAACTTTTTTTACTATAAAACACTCAAAAGTGTTTGTTAGTGTCTGCAGTGCATAACCTGCTGATTTAATGCTTTAGGTTTTAAATCAAGCTGACACGTATCAGTCTTAGAAATTAATTTGTGGTTGCACAGAAATATTCCCAAACATACGCATCACCCAAAACAATTCATTCTGAATGCTATGAAGAGAAAGAAGGGTCTTTTCCCACACAGAGCATAATGATATGGTAAAACACATCATCCTTACCACATGGAAACTAGAAGTTTAAATGAATAAAAACAGAGATTAGGGCAATTAACAGAAAACAGGTTAGTGCAGTGGCTCCTGAACACCATTCTACCCATACACCTTGCAGCTTACCATGTGTCATGGAGGATGCCAGGCCCCACATGGACAATACTGTGCTGGTTTTGGTGCTCTTCTTCCAGGCATCCACTGTTGACTATGGTTGGAGCAGGACAACCATATGACCTTCACTGCCTTCCTTAGGATCTGTGGATACAGCAAGTCTTCCTGCATCTGCCTCTGGAGCAAAGTTATGACACTCTGAGAAGAGATCACCAAAGCATTTGAGCTGTGTCCTTGGCAGCAGATACTCTTTGCTCTGTCTTCTGATGGTACACGTTCCAACTCCAGGACAATCCCAGAGTAAGACTGGGCTAAGTGTGCACATGGGTGCAAAGAAAAGAGAGTCTTTTCAAAGCCAGATACTACCAGTGTCTTTCCACTCTGGGACTATGATGAATGTTTATGCTCACAGCACTGACTGTTCATTAGCAGAAACTGTCATTTTTTCATCTGAGATCACTTGGCTGAAGTGTTTTGCCAGTAAATTTCTGGCACCTCTCTTCGTGAGGAATGCCAGACAGCAAATTGCTCACCAGCTGCATCTACACTTTTAAATAATTGACAGTTCCATTTTGTTCATTTTTAGACATTGATGTAGCTGACAGTTCCTTAAGAGATGTCTCTGTGCTCAAACTGAAGGCATATCTGAAGAAACAGCCACTGGAAGTGCAATATTGCTTTTTCCCCTTCCGCCTTAATCTAAATACCTTCAGCTTGAAATGTCAAATATTGGACTCTGTCATATTCTTTATCTCTGTATGTATAATCAAAAGGAAACATATTTCCAAAGATGACATTTTTATTTTGAAATAACCTGTTGATTTTTAAAATACTGTTTTAATTTCCTCTTCATTTTCCCAAACTCTTCACAGTCCACCCAAACTAATTTTGAGTTTTCCAGTGCTGTTCATCATTAAAAAATAAATAAATCTGAGCACACATTATTGAAATTGTAGCATTGGGACCTTGCTACAATTTCTGACTTGTTTCTTTTTAGAGGAAAACTTGGTTGAGAAGAGCTGGAGAGAGGGATTAACTGGAAAGGGACAAGGTTGATAAGGAGGTTTGGAGCCAAGTTTTGTGAATGGCAATTCTTAAGGCTGGAAAGATGTTGTTGTGCTTCCTCAAGGGAGCTACTCTCTATGCTTGCCTGATCTCTTCCAGGCTCTTGTGACTCAGCCATCATACAGAGTAGTTGGGTGTGCTGGTCTGCAGTTGGCAGCACACAAACTGGAATTCAACCTTTCAACGTAGCTGACTGATCAACATGGTGGAAGACTGGGGTCTAAGCCCTGAACCAGAATCTAGAGCTAAGAGACAACTGAAGGGGTTGAGCACAGGCCCAATCTGCTCAGCATATGGAGAAGGCAAGCAGCCACATGCTGTAATCCCACCCATCCTGTCCAATGGTCACACATCTAAATATCCTATTAGACTCCACGGCAACAAAGAAAATTAGAACAAAAATGTAGAAATCTTGCAGATCAGCAGATGTGCTCTGAGCTCTTGAAAACTAGACCACTTGGATTAAACTGTGTACCCTCATAATGTTGGTGGGGCAGGGAGGGAACTTTAGCCTTAAAATTTTTAATTTATTATCATATCTAAGCTCTTGATCACATTTTTGCTCATATATATAACTCAAAAGGGTGTATCATGGATCCCCTGTCATGGGGTCTTTACATAGTTTTGCATAAGAGATTAATGATTTTACTTGGCTTGTTTATAATGTTCTGTTGACTCGAGAAGTATGACTTTTTTTTGGAAGAAATGCTTTTCTCTAAAAAATGTTTGTTTAAATCAACCAAAATTCTTTGTGATTTGACTGACATTTTTGGCCAAAAATTATTAGACTTTCAAACAATTCAGAAGTTCAAATGTTTTGATTTTTCATTAACTTGAACTGTTTTGCTTCCTGCTTTACTAAGGACTTTTTAAAAATAAAAATGCTTTTATTAAACTCTCAATCCATTTTAGGTGGTGGTCATGATTTTACAATGACACAATTCACTGAATCTTTTTCACCTCTTCCTCCAGTTTTAGGGGTTGTCTATCAAACCCAAAAACTTGTTGTCTTACCATCTCTCCCATTCAGGCAGCCAGGAATAACCCTTGGCCCTGCTTACTGAAATTTAGAAATACATTCTTAGTGAGACTTGATGCTGCAAAGCATTTACACTCCCTAATCCATCTGATCCATAAGGAGAGAGTTCATAGGCAAAGTAGCAATGCTCAGAATGCTCAGGGAGCTTATGATCAGTGCACAGGCACTATGCTCCAAACCTCTGTGCACAATTACCTTAGTTTTCCTAAAGCTGGTCTGTTTTTACCTACATGAGACTGTGTGTCTAGAGTTTCTTTTATTTCATTAATTATATCACACAGGAGGTTATTCCTCTTAAAGCCCTCTTGGTTCTACTTCTCATATTAGTATAGGCAGCTTCTGCCCTGTGAAATGTGCTCATGCTACTGCCTCCTCCTAGAGCTTCATTGTTTTACAGTCAGCAGTCACCTGGGAGGTAAAGGCCCTAATCAGCAGTTTAGAGGCCTTTCTCATCTAACCAAATCTGGATTTATTTGGCGGTCAGGAGGAAAACTTCAGCAGAGGGAAATGAGTGTCACTTAGCAAGGCTGTTAGCACTCTCATGGCTCAACTCTAACCCAAACCTATATTCAACACATTTTGAATAACAAGTACTAGAAAAGCATGGAGTTTGCACAGCAGTCATTGTGCCAAGTACAAACATGAGAAAGTCCCCACACCATGTAAGATCTCCTTGATTATAGGTGCAAGGCTGAAGACTCAGCTCACATTTTCTTAGAGAATTGTACAGGCATCTTGAGTTAATCCATTAGCCACCATGATTTCCAGCTCTTTCCTTGGACTGCAGAGTACTGACAAATGTGGTCAGCACTGCACCAACACAGAATGCCATACCAGAACTAAAGGTATCTAACTGACCACTTTTCACCATAGCACAGCCCTTGATTGCTCTTCATTCACTGGTCTCTAGGTTAACTGCCACTTACTCTTCAGGCCATTGATAAAAGGTAGCAAACTGCACTGATGCGAGATCTGATCCTATTAATTTCATTGATTAGGTTGCAGAGATTTTATACTCCTTTCATGTCAAAACTAAAATGCAGCCAGGAAAAACAAATAAAATACCAGACAACTCATATCAGTACAGCAATCACTAGCAAGTAAATTCACAACCTCATCGCAGCTCTATCAAATTAAATTAGTAAATTATCTTTTCTCCAACCCCAAGTCTGTCTCAGTCTTTGTGAACTGGCATTATGTATTTAATTGATGTTTAATTCCTTCTTGAGTCACATCTCAGCCTTTCCAGTGTTTCGTTCAGACAGGCTGATCTGAGTAGCGACTCCAATTGTTTCTATTTCAAGATTGACTTAATATTTACCTTTATATGAGTTTCCCAAGGTGTGGGGGATCACCTCATTTAAAAAACAGCCCCTTCTCAAGTAGCTCTTTACAAACTCTTATGATCTAATTATTGAGACCTCTGGGTTAACCTAATTGACTATGTCAGTGGAAGCCATTGCATGATCAGCCAGCATAAAAGCATTGCTTGCTTGCCTCTTCTATCTGTCACTTCCAGTCTTTCCTTGAGAGGAACTTAAGAGCTAAATCTTTCTGCTTAGCTTCATCCACTGTGGCTGACCCAGATGGATTAACAGCTTGAATCATTCAACAGCAGAGCCAGCTGCAAACCCAAAAAACAATTCCCAGCTTCTTGTCTTCACAAAGCCACAAGAAGGCAAGACCTTCCTCCAGCCGTTCTGTGCAGAAGCTCACTGAGAACAGACGCAGCATGTCCGTCTCACTCTGAAGCGGGATGCTAAAAGCACTCAGGATATTTGCAATGACAGCAGCCACAGTGGGAGGGCAAAGCCTATGTTTTTTTCCATGAAACTCAGGACAAAGCAGTAAACATTTAATCTTCTCACAGGAAGCCTCTTTTCATGCTGCTGTTGCTTTGTTCACCCAAGTTTGAGCATATTGGATCAAAGGTCCATCTAAACCAACAAATCTAGTTTTTCCAGAATATGTTCCCAAGCTCCAGACAGTTGCGGCTGAAGGATTTCCTGAGCCAGAACCAATGTCCTTCTATGAAGATCTCTGCGCAGGGTTTTCTCCCACAGGTTTTTGCAGGACGTTGGCATATATATGTGGTACATTTTTGATACGTTAATTCAGAGCAGACTATGTATCATTGATAAGCAAAATGATTATTAGAGTAGCTGCTTGGTAGGGGCCAAATGGTTACATAAGGAAAATGAATCCAATTAAAAGTCCATTCTTCTCACAACCACATTCTTCTGAATCACTCATTGTTCAGGCTGAAGTTTTCCATGCCTAAAGAGAGGGGTTTTTTTCTTATTCCGTTAAAGTCAAAGCAAAATCCCTGCAACCATTTTTAGGTTATGGGAGAGTGATTCTAACCAAATTTTTTCCAGAAGAACTACAGCAAAAAAAGATGAAATTTGAAACTCAGCCATGACTGAGTAATCAATGAAAATTAGTGTTCTTGCGTGCTCTGAAAGTAATTGGCTTTAATTTAGCAAAGTTGCGGCTTTTCACAAACAGTGTGCTGTATACCATGTATACTCATGGCTGAGATGTCTACAGGTGGATGTACTGCAGGGGTCAATGAGCACAAGATCTCTATGTTGCTGTGGAACCTGCCATTCACTGAAGTCAACCTGTAGAAAAATTATTTCTATTTTATGGGTATGTAGATCTGAGCTAATCCAGCCCTTGAATTTCTTCCCATCTCCATCAGGTGTGAGGGCTCTGTGCTCAGACTGTGAGAATAGTGCTTCCGCACAGGTGAAAGGGAATGAATCAATAAACCAACTATGTTTTCTAAGAGCTTTACTAGGTTTGAAAAAATCTTCTTCTTACTCTTTCCCTCTGGGAAAAAAATCCTTGCAGCAGCTCATCTTCAGAGGGGAAGGGAGAGTCCTTCCTCACAAAACCCCTGGTGGTTAGGGATGTCCCTGAGATACAAATGGTGGTGATTAGGACCCCTTAAGATAGGTCTTACCTCATAACTCTTAGTTCTTGGATGAGTCTTTAACTCCTTTCCAGTCAGCGAACAGGATGAGTTCTGGGTGAACAGAGGCCATTGGAGATTCCTGCTGTTCTCTGCGCATTCTGTGAGACACTGATGGTGGCCGAGTCATTTTCTGACCATAACCAATTTCTTTAGGGAGTCGACAGAGTTAACGGCCCATTGCTCAGCAGCACACCTCCAGAGGCAGCTGTTGCCTCAGTAAGGAATTCACTGACCGAATAAATAATTCAGAGTAGGCAAGAACCCTGGCAGGGCCAAATGCTTAGAAAATAGTTAGGCCAGTGACCAAGGTAGGCTACTTGAACCTCCCCTTCTGCTTCTTGAAGGGAATATTTCTTTTAATGGGGGCCACATCTGATTATTTTTAAAGCTTCATTGTGTTTGAAACAACATAAGAAATTGTGTAAGACAACAACCAGCAAAGGAACAAACAGAAAACAGCCCCAGGCCTCACCCAATGACATTTTCTGAGAGTTATTCTGAAATATCTTGATATACCTAGGCATCACTCATTTACGCATCTTTGTTTACTTTACATGAATAAATGGCTCCCACAATGTCTGAAAGGTTTCACTTCTGGCATTAATCTTCAAAGAAATTCTTGTGAAGCAATTTCCTCCCTGTCAATTTTTAGCTCTTTTAGCTCTTCCTCTTCTGGGAATCATTTCCTTGGACAACTAATTATACAAGAAACCCTTTTTTGACAGAATTTATAAATGCAAGAATAAAGAAAGAACACCATTCTGAGTCACCTGAAAATTGCTATTGTGCCTTTTTTCTTATTTTTAAAGTCTTTAAAGCATATGGATGATACATGACAGATTACAACCTTGAATTTATGCACCACCAGGAAATGCCATTATCCATCAGCCAATACTGAAACACAAAACTCTAGAGGTTATTTATATGATATACACCTACTCTATATTCTTTTTCTTTTTCATCCTGAGCTCATCAGTTTAATAAAATTATCTACTTTGTCCTTCATCAAAGCACACAGTGCCATGTTCTGAACCCTTTGAGAAAAAGTGTACAAAAAAGGTTGGCTAGGTAATATCCATAAAAAATTATGCAGGAGTATGATGTTAAAATGCCTTTTAATATTAAAAATACTATTCTGCATGCCTGGGAAGGGTTAGTATGAAGAACAAAAATTTCTTCAATTCTGTAAAATCTTAGGTTTTCACTGCTTTACAAGTTTCAGTTCTTTTGCAAAGTTGCAGCTATAACTGAATAAAAACTTGTTACATAAAACTAAAGATAAAAAATCCATGGCAATTCTTTTTTCTTTAAAAATACAAAATTCTTTTTTATATTAATTTTAGCAGTATTCAAGATTGAAGTATAATAAGTATCTCATACAAAATAAGCAACTTCTGTGTTCTTTCCAAAACCTCAAAAATAGTTTAATGCTGGGTTAATCAACCTGTAATTATCAATGAAGGAAGGACTGGAATACTCTGAAGCATCTCAGCATAGGCAAGCAAGAACCTAATGAGACCCAAGAAAAGAGTCAGTTTTTAAATCCTTTTGCAACATAATAAAGTTGTTTCTGTTAGAAACCCTAAATTACCTTTTCTTTTATTGGCTCCCAATCCCATTAGTTGAGTTTTTAATTTTTGTCACTTGCCATGGAAAGACTTTGATCATGTGTTAAATGGTTTTACAGTAAGTGGGCAGGACTGCAAGTAGCAAGGTACAGAACAAGGAACTTATCCTCAAGAGCTTCATTTTGATGGGCTGCCTTTGATCCCACAAAGACCAGATTACAACTTTGAAGTCCATCCTAGCAGTGGGTGGATCACCTCAGGAACCGACCAGAGAACAAAGCACATTCCAAAGGCAGGACCTGGCTTAAAACTCCTGAGCTGCAATTCAGGGACTTCACCAAAAAAAGAAACCCAATACTTGTGCCAAGCCATCTAACAACCACAGAATCTGGGAGAGTGTTCAACTCACTTCCTTTTTATCTGTTTGTCCAGTTGCCAGCTTTCCCCAGGTTTGTTCTTCAGCAGCCACTGTCAAAGAGTTATTTCTTGAATCATATTCTGTTTTGCCTATACCTTGCGCAAATGACAGGAACTGCTTAATATTTATGGGAATGTAACAGAGAAAAGAATTTTAAATGCTTCAAAACTGAGGAATCGGAAGATGAAAAAACGTAAGAAAAGCATTCAAAATGTCTACAATAAAAGAAAGAGAAGGAAAGAAAAGAAGTTAAAGATTATTTTTCCTTTCGTGAAAGCCAGCTAGGAATTCTTGAAATTCTTCAAGCGACATTGAGCTACATCTTCTAGATCTAAATGTGAAACAAGATTTAAGCACATGCTTACACAGATATTTCAACCACTGACAATTTCTGTTCCCACAGGAAGATTTCCTCTTTTCTTATCATTTCTCTACATCTTCGACAGTGTCTTCATTAAAGCTGTTCCTGAGTCATAAATTTGGTTTCTGAGTAGGGAGTTTTCTGAAAATCATAAAGTGTTAGATTTAATGCAGAGGGAAGCATAAAATGATGTAATTTTTCATGTTGTGAGCACTCTTCCACGTATTGAAGAGATTTGTCCTGGGTGAGAATTCCCACTGAAGCCCTGGGGAAGAATTGGATTCAAATAAATTATTCCCAGAGAGCTAAGTTCCATTTTCATTACATTTATAGGTATTGAAAACAGGGAAAATTTGTGAATAATGTCAAGAGGAAAAGATGTTAGAGAGAAGAAAAGGAGTGGGACTTCTCTCTCCTGTATCCCCTCTTAAAACAGACTCCTGGCTTGAAGGCCACTTAAGGAAGGACACTGTTTGTATTGTGTTTGCATTGCAGCACTGACTAAGAGGAACACTCACAGGAAAAAACCAGTTAATTAAAACACCAGCAATCAATTTAAAACAACAACAAAGCCTATTGGGAAAGTTCCTGGGAGGAGATACTACTGTTGTATTTCCTCCAAGATTTCCACAGAAATACATAATATCCAGTGATTGATTCAGCCCTTGAGCTACAGATGACACTTTGCAGACTATCAGCGGATAGGAACTTGGGATCCAGCTGTGGTAACTTCTTTCATATGCACAGAGGACTCAGACCCCAGTCCATGAGAGCGGGGTGACACTTACCACAAGTTGACTACTTTCCTCTCAAAATAAACTATGAATCTCACCCTTGGAATTAGCCTGCCCAGAATAAAAGTTACCAATAAGCTTAATGACTCTCCTAGGTTGCAAGCAAAAGATTTAATTCCATTAAAAAGCCAGTAAGTCTCTTCCTACCTAACTGTTTATGGTTAAAAAAAAATCTCTGTCTGTGGCTGATCATGAGATATTTTGCTTTAAGAGGCATGCCAAAAGTTCTCTCATTTTTAGAGGTTTCTAAATGCATTATTTATAAGTTCCTTTACTCTCACAGAATTCTTTATAGTTGGAATTGTAGTATTAACGGAGCTTGGCTTTACAGTCAGAGACAGAAATAGAAACAATAAAACTTTAAAACTTACTAAAATATTTTATGAATAAGCTCTTGTAAAATATCAGGCATCTACAGAGCACACTGTGGTGTGAAATACTCCAAAGGCCTTATTGTTGCTTCTTGGAGACAACATGTATCACTCACTGACAGCATCTTCAGTCAGAAATACTGAATCTTTCCAAATGCACACTGTGATACTTTCTACAACCACATTCCAAAAATGTCACAATTTTTAAATATGTCTCATACACATCTTTTATACTTCCACATCTATAAAATGGAGTGAGATGATTCAGTAATACAACATTTAATAGCAAAATCTGCTTTCAGTCGTCTGACTACAGGTTCTCAGTTTGAGTTCAAATCCCAAAATAAGTTTTGGCAGGAAGAGATATTGTGGGGTGGGGAGAAAAACAGGCAGGGAAACAGAAGAAGGAAAAAAGGTAGATTCATGAAACTGGAAGCTTAGTAAAATGTGCCTGCCTTTGAGTTTTCATGCATTGTTTATGAAATGTGAACATCTCTATTAAATTTCAAAATACCTTGATGAAAACTCAAACAAAATATTTTTAAATATTTGAATCCCTGGGCAAATTTTGAAACTACTCAATTTGTCCCAAACTCACATCAAGAAATGGCAGTTCTAGATAGCCTAATGGATTAAACAGAGTTCTGTGAGTTATGGTACTTTGAACAGTACTGAAGTCCATGCCAAGATGCATGATCCTGGACACCACCATCTCAGTACATTCTCTTTTGTACTTGCATTCATGCTTTATGCAACTTTTTCAAATGGTAGTGTTTTCTCTGTGCTAACAAAGATAAATTCTTTCTTCAAATACAATTGTGTGAAGCACTATTAATTCATAAATGTTCAATACATCTTTCTAGTTTGTACTTCTGAAGAAACATGACAAACCTCTGACATTATTTAGGGACAATAAACATTGTCCAGTCCATTAGTAAGTGAAGGAATGGTAATGCTACAAATGTCAGAGAAGAGATACCAGGATGAATATGGTTGAATCAGCAGCTGGGGTACTTGGCATTCAAGAATCAAATAAAAATTGGCTGCAAATACTTCAGGTCTACAAATGTTAAGATGCAATTATTTTTGGTATTTAAGAATACTGGAATAACAACTGAATGAAATGTATTTCAAGGAGTTGAATATGTAGCTTCTGATGAGAGCCACAAAAATTTCTGAAGGACCGGAGAAAATTACATATGGTGTGACAGTAGAAAAGGTTAAATAGAGATTAAAATAGATATGGTTACAAAGACCAATCATATCAGAAATTCAGGTGCCCCTTAATCTAAACCAGAGCAAGGTAATATAAGAACCAATAGTTGGAGTATGAAGTTTGAACAATTCACATATGAAGTTAATCCAAATTCCCTCTTGTAAACTGACCAAGCTCTGTTCCAATCAGGCTTCTTTCTGTCACTGGCTCTATTGGAAATATTAAGCAATCCAGAAAAATCCATCTGCGAAACCAAGTCCAGAAAAATCTGTCTACCAATGACTTCGCTCCAACTCTGGTTTTCCCTTCCAATATACTCTGCAATAAATGTATCATGTTGCAGTTCTAGAATCAACTCTTACTTGGCACTGTGTCAAGTGCTTTTTTGAAACTCAAATACATGAATTCCATTGAATTTATGCATTGAGCTGTCTCCTAAAAAATGCAGGGTTTGGGCACATGACCTACCCTGAAACCTGAGCACAATACTGTTGCACCTGTGTGTCATGATTTTTCTCCAAAGCTGATTCCAATCCAATGGAGATAACTGTTCAAGGGTTGGGTGAATTTCCCCATCTTTGCTAGGGGGACTCCATCACGACTTTCTAGTGGCATGCTTTTATCCTTTCCTGTTGGGCATGCTAACTCCACACTCACATACTCTTTCACACTCATAGGACAACAACTTTTATTTCCCCTCTCTTTGAGTATGCTGTTTTCATCTCAGGCATGGTCTCTTTTCCTTCCCTGCTCTTACTATTAGCTTTGTCCTGTCATTCATCCCATGGTCAACATCAACCTCATTTTCCAGGGTTCTTATTTCTTTCTTTTTATGAGCAAACAGCCTTTGGCAGTTTACAGTTATTTTCTGAAGTCTATTCACTGACTTTTTGTAATCCTTACACTTTGTCCCCTTTGAAACATAAACATAAGGATAAAACATACTGGACAGTCCATATCCTGGTTTGTTTTTTTTTTTTCCCTGAATAATGTTTGCTATCCAGACAGTTCCAGCTCATGTTCACATCTTTAGCTGGATACAATTCTAAACTTCTTCAGCATTCAGACTGCTGGGTCCCAATGCCTTCACCTCTATATTTTTTTGCTCTTTGAAGTCAGTAATCCTAGAATTTAGCTTACATTACACAGTAGGGAATATGATCAAACAACCTATTTTAGGTAGTGTAGCTATATCGGTACAATGTTCCACTTGAGCTAGTAAACTGTGAGTCTGTTAGCTGGAGCAAAAAATGTGGTAGCACATCTTCAGATATTCAAATCAGCCCATTCAGAAGTATTTTGGTTCTCTTTTATGGGTAGATACTGTTGTGTAGACATAATTTTTAGTTACAGACCAGTTCCTTCCTTTCATCAGAACAGGTGTTGGGTTTTTTTTTAATTTAAACAAAATTAGCTTATGGTTACAGACACAAGCTTGTTTTCTAAAGTTAAGTCTTCCATAACATACTAATTATTTATCAAAATAAAAATTAATATAGATCACCTGTTGTCATTAACTTTGTGAATAAATGTTAGCTCTAAATGATCCTAACATGATTAGCAATATTTGTTTACCAGACATAAATATATTATTACAGAGAATCATCCAGCAGTACAGTAACAGAAAATCTTATGTGTGCATATATACCTGTGCCTAAGTCAACCTTACAAGCCACAGCAGGCTCCGTAACCAACCAAAACCTGCTCTCCCTGGACAGCACAAATGCTTTTGATACCCATGTTCTAATTGTAATTATTATACTTGACTTCGCATCTTGCATGAGCAGTTGAAGTTTCACCGTTCGGCAAAGTATCTTTCTGAAAAACATACAGGAAGCTCAGTTGTGTCTAACCTCGTTCAATACCACACCTGACCTTTAATCACCCACTGAATCATCTACCTTTTCACTATTATTGATGGTAACACTTCTTTCTTACAGTAACAGAATAGTTTAGGTCAGTAAGGACCCCTTGAAGTCTCTAATTCAACTTTGTGTTAAAAGCAGTGCAAGCTTTAAAGTTATATCAATTTATTCAGGGCCTTGTTCAGTTTTGCAAACCTCCAAATCTCTTGTCCATTCCTCTTGCCTCCGTGATTCCTTTTTCCATTATTGCCTCCTCACTCACCTGATTTTTCTCTTCCATATTACAGAACCAAGCTTGAGAAACTGTGTGTGTCCTCTCTGACCTTCTCCACATTGTTTTTCCCTATTCTTTACCTCTTCTTGGCTGATCAGCAGAACTCTGCTGAAGGTCATTGCTGTAGTTTAGGGACAGTATTCTCCAGTTTAGTGCTCCTACTGCTCCACTGCTGCTCACTACCCCCTTCCTCCTGTGGCAGGATGAAGAGAAGAATAAGAGGTACAAAAGATAAAGATCATGGGTTGAGATAAGAACAATTTACTGGAAACATCAACGAGACAAGTAAATGAACAGTAAGAGCAACAATACTAGCGACAGAAAAGAAACTATTCACACAGAAAAACCCACCTGATAATAGACAATATCAGCCTCATTTTCTTGACCAGAAAGGAGGTGGTATGGAATAACATCTGTGCCCTGGTCATGCCCCCTCCCAGATACTGCAAAAAATGAACCCTGTCCTGGCTGGAACCAGGACAGTCATCTAGGCTGCAACGTCCCAAAGCCCCAGTTTTTTGCTACTAGCCTTGACAGACTCAAGCAGACAGTTTCTTTTGTCATGAGGCTGCAGGTGAACAAAGGAAGCTTTTTTGTTCCTCAGAGGTTATTTCTTAGTGCCAGGTCTTTAACATGCAACTCTGTCCCGGGCAGGCAGAACAACACTGTCTTCTGGACAGCTGCACTGGTTAGCACTCAGTTCTTCTTAACAGGGAATTCTCACTAACAGAGATCTGCTCTGCGTCTGTATGTATCTCTGCTCTCCCTTTCAACTCCAGTTTATCCCATTGTCTCGTCTCTGTCATAGACTTTTACATATCACCCTCTTTCTTCATTGCTGAGACTCAGAACATCTCTGCTTGAGATACACACAGTAAGCAAATGTACACACATTTCAGAATAATGTAATCAAAAGTCACTGGAAAGCTTTTGCTCAGATTCATAATTAATCTCTCTCTTAGGGAGAATACCCCAAAATCTGTCTTTTTGTTACTTACTTGTGGTAGTTTTTTGTAAATTAAGAAGCTCAGCAGGTGACAGCTTCGATGGCACTGTATCGGTCTGAGCTATTGCAATAAAGGATCACTAATTTTGCCATGGGAATTGCTAGGCACTTTTGCTTATACATGTGAGAATTATAATTGCTACAAAACATGAGCTGTAACAAAGGATTATCAGGTCTGCATTTCACAAAGTACTACCTAGCAGTATTGCCTAACACAAGATCTTCCTAAGCAGTCAGTGTCTCAAGCAGGTGGGTGAATTGGATGCACCTTTTACTCAGTCTCATGTTTCAAAATTCAGTTATCAAGATGTTCTCCTTGCCCCATCATTTCATCTTTACACTAGTTACAGTAATCAAATTTCCTTGCTGCTTTTTGGTTTTGTGGTATAAATATCACTACTTAACTCAATGTAAATCACAGGAGACCTCATTAAACCCCACACAGAAACTACCACTAAGAGGAAGCTTGTGTTATTAAACCCTCATTTATCTCTAATAATGATGGAACATATAACATTCTTTTAAGGGGAAACATTAGCATCTTGGTTCCACACCTTAACTGATTAGAGATAAGAATGCCTAATTTTCAGTTATTAAAATTAAGTTAAAAGAAATATGTGAGAGATGAAAATGGTGAACACTGAAACATATTAGCTAGATATGGAAAAACTGAAGGAAAATGGGGAGTTCAAACATATCATTGATCAAGCATAGTTTATGACCTTCACAACAAGGTTACATGTAGTTTACTGCAATTTGATTGCCACAGAATAGAGTAAGCCACTGAAACTTATCAATCTCTACCCAGTGAATGTGTGATCAGCCAATGGCACAAGATGCTCCACTAGTGTCACAGAAGACAGAATTCAAAGTGCAAAAGATATATGACTTTGGAGTTCAACTTAAAACTGAAAAAACACATGCATCTTTCAAAAAAACCCCAAAAAAACCAAAACCCCAAACCCAAAAAAACACCAAACAAAAACCAACTCCACAAAATCCCCCAAACCCTAACAACTACTCAACAACTCCCAAATCCTTCCTGGCTACTTTAACAGTTATTAGGATCATTTTGAAGATTAATTCTAGACAGTACTTGACCTCAGGTGAAGTGCTTACAAGACAAAGACAAGTGCAGAAATTCCTGTCTGAAGGCACGATTATTCTGTGCGTTCAGTAAAAGCAGTAGCAAATCAGGCAGCCAAACGTAGTTTACATAAAAGTAGAATGAGGAAACAGTAGGTGACCTTTCCTTTACAGACCTTCTCAGACTTCTTTTAAAAGTCACTCCAAAATAAGCACATAAAGCAAGGTTTGTATCAATCACCATGAAGCATAGAGGAACCTCAACTTCAAATCACAGCCCCTCACTGCATGCTGGTTCTACTCTCTTTTCCAGGCTCTTGCTGTCTCTTCTCTTAATGCTGCTTCCTGCTGGTTTACAGCACTGTACACTGGGGAGACAGCTCTCCACTGCCAGGGACTCTTGTGGGAGAACCAGGAACACACGTATGTTGTCGATTTCTTCCAGGTGCATTTTTTATTCAAGTCCCACTGAACTCACTAGAAGAAGTCTTGGGGTATTGGATCAGAACCCAATATTTTAAAAGCCTTTGAAATTAAATGAACTCTCCAGTTTGTTAAAAAGGAGAGTCTAGAAATGAGTCTGCATCCAGCTAGATGGGGCTTGAGACATGACTTTCTGAGGTCAACGCAAACAAGTTTGACTTGCTACCCCTTTCTTTTGGTTATATTACCAGTAACACCATTTTAGAAGCTCTTTTGAATTTCCCATTTGAAAGTTTCCAAAAAATGATGGAGGCATATATATTACGTAACAGCTAGTGAGTAGGAATCATGTAGCCCTATCCATTCTGAAATGTCACTTTTAGACAACAGCTACTGCTAGCTGACCAGCTCTCACAATCAAGAGCTTTACTTTCATTTTCTTAGTTTTCTGAAAGCTTTTTGTAAGCAATTAACATGCAGTTTTAGGGCAAGGTGACCAGTACTGTGTAAATACCAACCTTCCAAAAAAATGTTAAACATAATATTATTTTCAATAGGATAAAGTTACACAGATGTGACCAACAGTTTTAAGTGTAGTAAACATGATACTCAAGAAATCTGAGTTTTCTAATTGTAATGAGATTTTCAATTGATATTTTGAATACCATGATGGATGCCTTCAGGCCTTTACTATGTCATCTGCATTTTCAGGCATGTGGCTTGGCATCTAATGTTTCATCCACTACAGGACTTGTTTGGTCAGTTGAACATTTATACAGTAACAAGTCAGCAATTGTGATTTTTATGACTATCATCAGCTAAAGGATTTGGTATTGTCTACATTGCTCAAGTAACCCATATGTGTCGAGAAGTATATTCATTTTGCAATTTTAGCCTACCCTGCTGCCCCTCTGTATTCCTTACAGATGCTCCTCTGTTACTTTTTACACATTTTAGAAGAAAAGCATCTGATGTTTTATGAGGAATAGCCCTAGCAGCAATGTAAAGTGCAAGTCTAAACCAAAAAGTTTTAGATTTTCATTTTTCCCTTCTATGAGGCCCCTTTTCTTTTGCTTAGGCATCCACATTTTTTCCAATGTTTTTGAAATGTTGCATGTATTTATGGAGGAATTTTCAAAGCCACCAAGAGGATTTTGATGTCAGACTGCAGTTCTTCTGAATGAGATCTGATTATACAAATCCATACACAGACTGAATATACATTAGGCCTTCTGTACATGCTGAAGAACAGTTAACAGAGCTAGCAACTAGGCAGCACCCAAAAGTATACTCAATTTGATTCTGCAACACTAGTTATTCCAACCAGATCATCTACAGGGAACTAAGTCACATATTTCCATAGTGAGTTGGTTCTCTTGTGGCAGATACTAAGAGCAAGAAGCCATAAAGCCATTTCACTAGCCAAGTAAGCCAAACTGTAAATATAAACCTCTCACCACAGTATATTCAATTAGAAAGCTGCAACTGCCTCCTATTCCAATTTGTGATTTTACAGGATTTTAAGGAACAGCACCTTTCATTCACAGCCAACCAGTGCAATTCCCTCATTGCAAGGATTCAATTCCTCTGTGTCCTTCATCCTCAGGGGCTGGTTTTCAAGGCAGCACTGCTGAGAGGCAGTCTAATCCAATTGCCTCACATGCCTGTGGTAGCCAACTGGATTGCCAATTGGTCTTTGACTCCATGAGCTGTAGAAGTATAAAGCCATATGGGCACAACTGTCAGTCTGGTGCTAGTAACACTTTTTTTGTCAGGGCAGCGTGTTTGTAGTTTGTATGTCTCCCAAAGAGAACAGTTAAATATAGTTTTTCAGGAAGCTACATGTCAATTACAGAAAACAAGTGACATACAGCACAGAGAATGGATGACAACTAAATGTAAATGATAGTAGGAACTGTCAGTGCAATAGAATTAGCAACAACAGTTTATTTTTATCAGAACTATTTTTACCTGTAACTGATTTAGGAACAATTCCTATCTTCAGTTGAAGATAAAAGACAAACTAAGTACGGACTTGTGTAGGTAACTAGTGGTTTTAGTATCATTTTAGAAAACAGGCATACATTTTTATAATCTGTAAATGATGGGTTCCCTAAAAATATGAAGGCTTTCCCCCTTTGCACAGAAATCTGCTTGAGCATCATTATAACGATTACTACCGGTGGATGGAATTTTTATATCCATTTGGTAGTGATTTACACTAGTGTTTTCAAGGCTGCCAACAAGCAAATCCAGAAGGCAGGCAGCCAAAATTCCAGAAGAGACAACTGTCTTTTATTTTATAGCTTATGCTTTTTGAGCTTAATATGATTTTCCACTAACAAGTTTTGTACCTTCTCCCAAGTGCTAAAACTGGTGTGCAGAATTGCAAAGTAACACACCCTCTTCAAGGCAAGCTAATATTAAACTCATGGTAAATTATAGAAGTTATACTGTTTACTTAGGGATAAAAACAGTAAGGTTTAAAAGAACTGTACATGATTTATTGCAGACACTTGTTTCAATGTTTATACTTTTAAGCCTGACTACAACGTGTTGTTTCTCATTTTATAAAAAATTAACTAATACATAAGAGACAATGAAAACATTGCTGTAACACTTAATAGGAACACAAAGTATGCATTGGTTATATAATGTGCTTGATAAATAGGTTGCAAATAATATCAAATCTGATTAGAAAGGCACCAAAAACAAGCTCTGCAAAAAATGCATAAACAGAAATAGTTTTCACATTTTTCAAGAACTCTTGGAGGTGGGCAACCATTAGCATGGTGAGGACCAAATATTGTTCTAAATATGATGACTGATGCTTTTTAATGATTTCTAATTCTAATAGCATTAGAACTCTTGCAACAGCAATATTAGCAAAGAAAAAGCTACTCATCCATTAGCCTAGACTCTACACATGAAAGGAAGTCCTAGCTACCAGCTTCACATCCATCAATGTGAAGGATGAAATATAGTTTTTCTGTATAAAGCATTTATTCTTCCACTGATCACACACTGGAAAGATAATCCCCGTCAGGATGGCATGTGCTCATTGCTCCTCAGAGCAACAGCTGCCACTTGCCCATGACCATCTGAAACTAACAACACGTTCGCTAAGTTCTTGACTTTATAGAAAAGGTATCTTTGTGTGCCTCCCAAAACTATAACTGCACAGAAGTGAACACCCAAAGAACACCTTTCGCTCTATTAGAAATTACTGTACAACTTAAGACATGTAAGTCAAAAGTAAACAGGCTATAGATGACATAATGCTAACAAGTGGAGAATAATATTCATTCTGAAATAATGTCCTTAAACTGATACCCTATTATTCCCAGTTCAGATATGAACTGGAAATCAGTCCTCTTTTTTGCTTTCCTCTCCCTGGCACAGGTCTGACTATAAAACTTACCATTCTGTCTTCTTAGTAAAATTTGTCTATCCCAATGAATGCCTAAGCTATGTCTTGTTTCCTACTCCACAGCAGTACACAGAAAAAATGCCAGTTTTAAAAGACACTCTCTTGCATAGCAGCATGGATCCTATTCTATATGCAGGGTGTACGCTGACAATTTAGCCTCAGAAATAGGATCTTTATTCAAAGACAAGTTATGAGCCCACAGGCTGCAAGTCTTGACACGCATGACTGAGGACAAGCAGCCACTGCACACCTGATGCTGATTCCACAAAATCACTCAGCCTGACCACACTATGCTTTCCCTCCACCTGTACAAGGTATACTTCTGTACACATCCAAGTCGTAGCAGATTCCTGGGCACCAATTAGACACTCCCCTATAGCTCAGTTCTAATCCATGTGATGCAAAAGACTTTTAAATATACATTGAAGAAAAAACAGTTATTCTACACGTATTTTCTGTGTATTTTATTGATCTGATACAATACACAAGCATACGCAGCATGTGTGTGTCTGGATATACATACATACACAAAATGCCAAATGTATGATACATACAACAAACAAGGCCAGATTATCTGGTCTTGTAGAGATCTTTGGTCCAACACAGGACCAAAGACCAGGGTGGACACATACAAGACCTTCAGAACTGTAACACTGTCTGTGCTTACAGTTGCCTGAGGACCAGGACAGCTTCTGTAACAGGACAGAAAGACAGTAGGTATCTATTTGTGATGTAATAATAGAGAAGATGGTTGCTTTTCTCTTATGGTTATTCTGTTTTCCAAGGGTGAACCATTATTCAGATGATTGTGACTTGCTGGCTTTGAACCAGGAGATAAAGAAGAGGTGCACAGAAAGTGCTAATGGGTTTCCACAGCACAAAGATAGCTAATAAAGCCCAAGTATAAGGCATAGCAGATGATGAAACCACCCAGGCACAGCAGGTTGTTGGGACTCAGGGGCTGAGATTTGGGAAGTCTGGATACACACTAGAGAAAGAGCTCTGTAGGAATCCTTGCTCTATTCTTTGCCCACCTCCAGACCTGCTGTACTTACACATCCCTCTGGTATCCTCTTCTAATACCACCATAGAAGCAGTCAGAACCCACCAGCATGCTAATGAATCTTTGCCAAAATAAATAATTACTTCCCTTTATTTGTTATTGATGTATTTTATGAGAAGAACAGTAAAATTAGTCAAGTTGGTTATCAGGCACCTGGCTGTGGGTTTTACATAGGAAACCACAGGTGAGAGTTGAAAGAGGAGAAGCCTCATGGTCTCACAGTGTATTCTAGGAAGAATAAGATGTACAGTTACAAAGTTTGTGGTTATTTTATATTTTAACTGTTTCAGCTCATGGAAACAAAGAATACTGGTGATATAGCTCTGACAGGCATATTTTGCTGTTAAAAAATAACAAAATATATTTTAAGCCATATTTTTTACTGTAAGATATGTCAGTTAATAACCTAGACCTGAATTTCTTCCTCCATTGCAAGTTCATAGCTTGGATCAATAAGACATGTTCCTATCATTTTCCCATCAGATACTACTGGAGAAGCAGTAGGTGTCTGCATAGTAAGTAAAGAGAGAGAAGGAGAAAAACTTGGGGTCATGGTTGGTGGAGGGTATCCAAGATTATGGATAATGGGAGAATGAGCATATTTATTAAATGCTTGCCTTGATGTTATATTTGGCATTCTTGGTGGCACTGTCCGTATGCCAGGCTGTGCTACTGATGTTATCAAGGGAGGAGGGAAAACAAGAGATTTCTTCTCCTTGGGCAAGCTGTGAATGTGTACGTTTTCATCTTTCAGTTCTGCAATATCATTAAACACTGAGGCAAGAGATTGAAATCTGGGTTCCCAGCTGAGTACATAATCTCGGTTATAACTACCTGCAAGATCCTCATCAGAGGTGCCAACAGCTGCAAGTGAATCACACCCAGAGTCTTGCCTATCTGACATCGGGACACATTCTCTTGTGAGGTCTGTCATTATACCTTTCTCTTTTATTCCAATTTTCTTAAGTGTTTGAGACAAAATTTCATGTGCATAGGCTGTGTCACAGGCTTCTTCTCTGCCTTCTCCTTTAATGGTCTGCATGTTCTCCGTGCTTTGCATGGTAGCCATGCCATCCATTTCTCCAGACTGATAGGAGAACTGATCAGACTCTCTTGGGATCCCTGAATCTGGCATTCGCGAGCCGTACTCGCTCAGTGCTGAGCTGGTGTTTTTTCTGCAAGGATACTCGTTGATCCTTTTTATTTCTTCATCCTCTGCAGTTTCTCCTTCAGCAGAACCATGGCCACTGGAGTCTGAATGCCTGCAGGGGACATCATCATCCTTCCCCTCTCCAATTCTTGCTAGGCTCAGCCATTTTGCTATAGCACCCATGGGAAGCATACTGCTCTCAGTACTTTGGATTTTCTGGCAGTCCTTATCTTCTCTTGCTGAATTCACATCAGTAGCTGAGGAGGAAACTGCTTCTTTTTTCACACAAGCATTCATCAGATCTTTTCGCTTATGTCTCAGAGTAAGTGCGATCAGACCGACCACAAGCAGCAAGAACACTATCGATGAAATGGAAACACTAATGGTCAGGCTGTGTGCTGATGCTGTGAGATCAATATCAGGAGAACTGGAAACATTTACAAAAACAGTGCATATTGTGAACTTTGACTCCATTTTTGGGCTATGAGCTCTTACCAACAATTCCAGACTATCATCATTCTTTTTGATGCCATTTTTCTTTCTGTGAACAGTGTGAGTCAAATAAATATTACCACTGGTTTCATTCACAGAAAAGAATGGAGAAGGTTTTAGAAGAGAGTAATGAACAACTCCGTCCAGTCCACCATCACTGTCTGATGCTGTCACTCTGCCAAGTAACTGGCCTGCTTCATTCTTCTCGGGGAGATTAAAAAAATAATGTTCTTGTGTAAATACTGGGTCAAATTCATCTCTCCCCTCAATATCTACCTGAACTGTAATGGTAGCCAATGAGTCACCTTTGTCTTTTGCTTGGATTATGAGGCAGTACCTATTCTGACTTTCATAGTCAAACATTTGCTTTGTATGAATATCTCCTGTCAAAGGATCAATAAAGAACATGTCATGGTCTCTAGGAGCTTCACGATGAGCCAAACATGAAGACTGAATGGAGTAGGTAATGTGCCCATAGGAGCCTTTATCAAAATCCAGTGCACAAACAGCGCACACAAAAGAAAATGTAGGCATATTTTCACTGACAATGCAGCTCAGACTGGGAAACAAAAAAAGCGGGGCATAATCATTGTCATCTAGGACATTTACAAAAACAACAGCAAAAGCCATATTTTTTATATCAGCTCCTCCATCTGTGGCTTGGATGATCAAAGTGAATTTCATGGTATCCTCATAATCCAGCATTTTCATCAAATCCATTGATCCTGTTTTCTCATCCAAGCGAAAATGTCCCCTGTCGTCTCCAGAGATGATAGCATAAGTGATCTCTGCATTAGTGCCTGCATCACAGTCATTTGCTGAAACTTCGGTGACATGACTACCTATAGGGATGCTTTCTTTGACATGAACATGGTATTCCGGGCTGCTAAATACTGGAGCATTATCATTAACATCCAGCACAGTTATTAGCACAGTAGCAGTTGAATTCAAGGAGGGTGTTCCACAGTCAGAGGCAAGGAGGACCAAATGGTGAGAAGAAGCTGTTTCCCTGTCAAGAACATCGCTCAAAACCAGACTGCCAACAAGTTTGTAGGATGTTTCTGACCCCATGACGCTTGTTTCTATGGAGAATAAATTCTCAGCATTGCCTTCAATAATAGAGTATTCAACATATGTGTTTTCATGGGTCCAATCATAGTCGATGGCTGAAAACATGAGGACGCTTTCTCCGACTGAGGCATCCTCACTCACGCTGAGATTGTACAGAACCTTTGTGAACTGAGGGGCATAGTTATTTACATCTTCTATGTGCACCGCTATGGAAGTAACTGCAGTGAGAGCGGGACTGCCACCATCCATGGCTTCTATCAGAAGATGAATAGTGGAAATATTTTTCAGCTCTGTCACTGGTCCTGTAGCAAACACTGAACCTGAAAATACAAAAGAATTAACAAAAGGCCACACTCCACAGGCAAGTAAATGTGATTCCAAAAGCTGAATCTAAACAGTCATATTTGAAAATGACTCAACCATAATGGCTGCACAAACCATAGTAAATCTCTTGCATCCAGAGAATAGTGGGTCAACAGCTCAATGGATGGACACGATAGACATCACTTACTAGTGGTGTCCCTCAGGGGTCTGTACCGTGACCAGTACAGTTTAATAGCTTCATCAGTGACACAGACAATGGGATCGAGTGCACCTTCAGCAAATGTGCATATGACACCAAACTGAGTGGTGTAGCTGACATGCCTGAGGGATGGGATACTATCCAGAGGGAACGTGGACAAGCTCAAGAAGTGGGGCCTCATGAAGTTCAACAAGGCTCAGTGGAAGGTCCTGCGCAAGAGTTGGGGCAACCTTTGATACCAATTCAGGCTGGGAGATTAAGGGATTCAGAACAGCCCTGTGGAGAAGGACTTGGGGATACTGGTGCACAAAGAACTGGACATGAACTTGTAATGTGTGCTCACAGCTCAGAAGGCCAACTGCATCCTGGGCTGTGTTAAAAAAAGTGTGCCCAGCAGGTTGAGGGAGGCGATTCAGTCCCTCTACTTTGCTCTTGCTGGAGCCCACCTGGAGTACTGTGTCCAGCTCTGGACTTTTCAGCACAGTAAAGATACAGACTTATTGGAACGAATCCAGAAGAGGGCCATAGAAATGATCAGAGGGCTGGAGCCCCTCTCCTGTGATAAAAGGCTGAGATAGCTGGGGTTTTTCAGCCCAGAGAAGGGTCCAGGGAGACCTCACAATGGCCATAAAGGAGCCTTATAAGAAGGATGGGGACAGACAGGCTGTTGTGACAGGACAAGGGGTAATGGTTTTACACTAAAAGAGGGTAAAGCCAGAGTAGATATAAGGAACTATTTTTTTTTTATGAGGGTGGTGAAACACTGGAACACATTTCCCAGAAAGGTGGTAGATATCCCATTCCTGGAAAAATTCAAGGTCAGATTGGACATGACTCTGAGCAACCCGATCTAGTTGAAGATGCCCCTTCTCATTGCAAGGGGTTGGACTTGATGACTTTTAAAGATCACTTCCAAACTATTTTGTGATTCTAAGAACTCATAGCTAATACTGTGAAGCCAAGGCCTCCCCACAACAATAAAGTATCAAATACACATACTGCATCTAGAGCAGCAAAAATATGCATGGTTCCGGGACAAACTGAGAACTCCAGTCTTTGATGCGATCAGTTCTTCACTGATAATGGCAGATTTAGCCAAAACATATGCATGGACTTTGGCCACCAAAAATTTCCAGAACTCAACTAATCGCTGGCAACAGGTGAGGAAGCAATAGGACTCTTCAATTTACACTAAAAAAGCTGAAATAATAAGCCATGCTTACAGACTCACCATTCTTGTGATCAATGGAAAATCCCTCAGAAGAAGAGAGGATTTTGTAGGAAATCATTCCGTTATGCCCAGAATCTCTATCTGTTGCAGAGACTGTCAGAACAGTGGCATCCATAGAAATAAGCTCTGGCAAGTTCACCTGACATATAAAGCAAAAATAGAGCTTAATAAAATATTTGAAACATAAAAAGTATACATTTGGCTTTATTTGATCTTATTAGAAAAAAACACACACAGTTCCCAGCTTTGGAAAAAGTTTTACTTACCCATTTTCTTCTGGGGCAAAACTATAAAGAGCTGAGATATTGAAAACTATGCCTTTAATACAGCCAAAATTCACAGTACACTATAAGCAGTAGTAAAATCCACCCAGCTCATTATGACAGTGAGTTCAGAGAATAAATGAATCACTTTTTTCAAAATTACATTAATGGACTGCAACTAATAGCTTTTCTTCTTGCTTTCAAAAACACCTTCATTTCCATACATGGAATACAGTCTGCAGTCTCTGTCTGGAATATATGCTTAACCACTAAAAAAAACCCAATACATGCACCCTGAAAATTCCAGCACTAGAGCACTGGATTATTCCTAGAATTTAGTATTTCAAAATTCTCCCTTTTTTCCTCTAGGAAACCAAGAAAGCCCATTCCCTTTTTAACAATTTTCATTATTTGAAGTCCAGATACAGTACTTTTGTGACCAAAGTTTCCTTCCAAAGTATAAATCTTTGGAAGTATAAATTTCAAATGAACAGCATGATATAGCAGCTACCTCTGTCATAACTTGAAGTGTTAGTTTAAATAATTTAAACAGAGAGATTATATGTATATAATAACCATACGTATATATTAAACTATATATAAGGAGCATAAATATGAAAACACTTGAAAGGATAATAAAAGGGTAAAAATACAGGATGATGAATAGGGAATTATACATATCATTGACCAAAAAGCAGCACTGTATCTTGCTCTCCAAGCAACACATCCAAACATAAGGATTGTGGAAAAGAGAAGCTCAGCTGTTTATGTTAACATGGTCAATAGAGCTACACTGTTTTGCATCACTTTATAATGCTGCCTATAATGTCTGCTCCAATCTACAAAAAAATTCCTAGCACTTGCAGAAGAAAGTACTTGCCTAAACTATTATCCATAATCAGACACATAGGAGGGTTGAAGAAAACTAAAGTCTAAAAATCACTTGAGCATTAATAGTGCATTTTTTTCCAGAATGTAGATTTATGAGTACAAGTGGGAATTTTACATAAATCCTGACAACTCAGGCACCTGAAAGTTTTACAGGTATCTAAGTGACTAAACCACTGTGCCTGCACTTGCTCATAGATTGAAAATTCTTTACTAAGCCAAATGTTTAGACTTATTTCTTGAATAAATCTGTCTGATATTTATAAATGAAGCATTATTCAATCCACGTCTTCTGTTGTGCCTCATATTTTTGGCTCTGAGGACGTCCACCACACACAAAAAGCACCAGATCAAACAAACAGTTCAGTTCACAGGATTGCAGAATGGCTGAGGTTGGTGGGCACCTCCGGAGGTCACCTTGTGCAACCCTTGCTCAGAGCAGGGTCACCTACAGCAGGGTGCCCAAGACTGTGTACAGATGTGTTTTGAATATCTCCAGAGACAAAGACTCTACAACTGATCTGAGCAACCTGTGCCAATACTTAGTCACTGCTAGAGGTTTAAAAATAAAAAAAAAAAGAAAAAGAGAAAGATGTTTCCTGATGTTTAATAGAATTTCCTGTACTTTGATTTGTGCCCACGCTTCTTGTCCTGTCACTGGACACCACAGAGTGGAGTGTGGCTTGCCCATCTGACTTGCCCATCTTTACTCCTCACCATTATTATTTACACAAATTGGTAAGACTGAGCTTTCTCTTCTCCAGGCTGAACTATCCATGCTCTAGGCTCTCCTGCGCCTCAGCCCAAGCTGCACAGGCCTAGTCCCACACCAACAAGTCCTAAGGAAACAACTGCTCTGGCACCCAATTTCTCCTGTGGCACTTTTATTGCAGCCGACCTTAACCTGAAGCTCCAGGCTTTGTCTTTCTCCCATTCCAAGCCCTAACTCCAAGCTGTTACCTCTGCTGAGCCTTAGACCACGCCCCACAGTCCTACGGCTGATTAAGTCAGCAAAACCCTTTTAGCAGCCTGCTCTTGAGAGTCTTGTGTGATATCATGCTCACTTTGGCAGCACAGATAGTAAAACTGCAATGACACAGAGAAGTTATCATGACCCCTGTGCAAGGATGATACGCAAATTCGTGAAGCATTCCATACTGTTTTAGGGATCTGGGGTGCTGGTTGGCAGCAGGCTCAATGTGAGTCAAGAGTGTGCCCTGGTTGCAGAGGCAGTAAACTCTACGCTGGGCTGCATCAGGTACAGCATCACCAGAGAGTCAACAGAGGTGAATGTCTCACTGCATTCAGCCTTGGTGTGGCCTCACCCTGAGTGCTGTAGGAAGTTCTGGGCCCCACCCTTTCAAGAAGGGTGTGAAGGTTCTTGAATGTGTCCAGAGGAGGACAACAAAGCTAGTGAAAGGGCTGGAAGGCATGTCCGATGAGGAGTGTCTAAGAACTCTGGGTTTGTCTCATTTGGAGAAAAGGAGGCTTAGAGGTGACCCCATTGCTCTCTGCAGCTTCCTGAAGAGAAGGGGAGAAGGAGGTGCTGAGCTCTTCTCCCTGATAACCCAGTGACAGGACACGTAGGAATGGCTCAATAGTTGTGCCAGGAGAAGTTCAGACCGGACGTTCAGAAGCACTTCTTTACCGAGACGGTGGTCAAACCAGAACAGGCTTCCTCGAGAGATGGTCAATGTCCCAAGCCTGTCAGTGTTTAGGAGGCATTTGGAAAATTCCCTTAAAAACATGCTTTAGCTTTTGGTCTGCCCCTGAATTGGTCAGGCAGTTGGACTGGATGATTTTTAAAGGTCCCTTCCATCCTAAATTATTCTAGAACTCAATGACTCTGAGATTAGGTCAGTTGGCTAGAACATGGTCTAATAACACCAAGGTTGCGTGTTCAATCCCCATACAGGTCACATATTTAAGAGTTGAACTTGATGATCCTTGTGAGTCCCTTCCAACTCAATATTCTGTGAAATCTGTGACTCTGTTTTATAGACGCTCTAATTTCTTAAATCATCTCAGTGGCCCATAGCTGTCCATAGTGACTAAAACTGCTTTGTTTCACTGTTAGACAATTTGATTTCTACAACAGTATAGCAGTTCAAATGCTTGTCCAAAAGTCCAAAAGCTGAGCTCTGCACCCTCCTCAGTCCAGTAGGGGAAACTGGGGAAGTCAGAACTCCTATGCTTCACTCCCTAGATGAGCACCACTACTGTAAGGCAGGGTTACACATTACAAACTATAAGTGCATGAACTATCACAGGGGCACTTGCTACACCTCTGTGGAGCTGTGTAACAGAAAATGAAGAAATTCATGCCATAGTAACAGGGTCAGAATAAATGTATCAACTTCTTCACCATTCTCTCAGAAGAAGGAAGTTCTGAACACTGAACCCTGCTCCTCACTGGTTTGGATAATATCCCGTAACTCCTAGTGATGAATGCATGGTGTATGGAATACAGCTAGCATTCACATCACTTGCCTTCTGAAGTCAGAAACCACAAACATTCAAACAGAACAATTCCCTCAGTTCTTTTAGTAGAATTCTTAGGAAGAGGCTGGGGTTTCCCAGAAGAGCTCTGCTTTGTTTCTGCTCAGAAATAGTTTGCAGAGACCTTTCTTCTTGGTGCTCAAATGCATTTTTAAGACAAACATAAACAAGTACTCTTACTATTTATCATCATATACGGAAAGATATCTATCACGTGTTTGTTGTCCATTTGCCATGTTCTCACCTGATATGAATCCTGAGTAAAGACTGGTGGGTTATCATTGATGTCCAAAACAAGGATAGTGAGTTCTGCTTCTGTTTGATGCACAGAATCTGAAACTATGATTTTCAGCTTATAAACAGCAGTTTCTTCAAAATCTAATGGTTCCACTACTGTGACTACACCAGTGTGTTGATCGATGGTAAATTTCATTCCAGGACCATTATCATAAATAAAACCAAACTGAAGTGCTGGCCTGGAGTCTGCATCACTTGCTGACACCTGAGTCACTATAAAACCAGGCTGGGCATCTGAAACAATAATTTTGAGAATAAGTCATAGCTAAAAGATGATGTTACAATTTCTGAGGATTTTGCCTATTTTGTAATATTGAATCTTTGATATATGTAAACTTTCAGTATAGCTTTTGATGTATTTTAACTTTGTGTTTTACAATAAGCACAGTATCCAGAAACAGTATGGAAATAGTAGTGGATTTCTTCAAAGGTATGTGCTGTATCCCAGTTTTAATTTGGGTTTTCTCTAGACTTTCTCAGATCCAGTGTAGTCATAACTGTTTCTTTGCTACCAACAGGAACTTACATGGTTTTACATGAGCATTTAGGTGACATGAATTTATTGAACAATGTCACAAACCTCCACAAGAATATTTAACTGAGGCATCAGAGACCCCTGGTCTGTGTAGAACCAGCAAATGCAATTCTGAAGCTTTTCAAAGGAGGAGGCCACTAGAGAGAAAGGAGACCTCCAGACAGACCTACATGGTACAAAAATATTAGGGTCTATCAAGGTATAACCCTATGAGGTTGAGAAACTGGATACAGACAGCTTTGTCATGGGCTAAATTGACAGTACCGGTAACTGCAAACTGAACCTATTAGTGATCATTTAACAAAGCCTGGAACTAACAGAAGCTAAACCATTTCCCATTTGCATGCCTGGGGCATGAGGCTTCAAAAATACTGTATCATATCGTAAAACAACTGTTCTTAAACGGCATACAAAAAGCTAAATAAGTAACTACTATTTACAGCTGCTGTGCATCCATGAATTCTGTACCTGTCATTACCAGTGGGAGTTAAATTTAGGAAAGGCTAAAACATATCATGAGAAAGACAGCCTTGATATCTTTTCTTAACAGAACTACTGGGGTTTCAACACCTAAGTCTTTATAAATTTTCCGTTGTGTATCTTAACGCATTCACATATATGATGCCTGTATTTGAAAGTTATGGGCTTAAGACTCAAGATCTGCAAATGTTGAGCTAACATCACACAACATACCAGATGTGTGCTGGGATGAGAACTTGGGAGGTCCTGGGTCCTCCTATTTATGATCATCAACTGGATCAAGTTATAGAGCATTTTAACACTTCATTCAAATTTACAGAAATTATTTCTTTCATCACAATGAAATTCAAAATGTCTCATTTCTAGCAACGCTAGTTTTACCACCAAGCATTTTTATTGGAAAAAAGTGGAAATTGAAGACATATGAAGGATATGATACTGGAGTTCAAAATGAACAGATTACAGTTGTATTTCTGCAGATTTTTTTCTCTTTATGAATTGCCTATGGTTTTGTTCCAAACTATTCCTAAACACAATGTCTAAAGATTAAGAACAATGCCTCTGAGAACAAAAGCAAAACACAATTAATTTTGATATTTCAGCTTTAATACTACCCATTAGCCTTTTTACTACAGTTGTTTAGTTACACCAATCACCAAAAGCACTACCGTTATCTCACAATTCCCAGCCTTAACAAAACTTAGCTGTACTATCACACTTACTTTCTGGGACCTCCACTTCACCTAGCAGTTGGAAAACTGGAGCGTTGTCATTAACATCTAACACCTCTATCCTCACAATACTTGTAGCAGAGAGTCTGGGGTTTCCTTTATCAGCAGCTTGTACAACCAACCTACAATTAAAGGAAGCAGTAATTGTCACTTTTGGTCAGAAATCACTGAATTATCCACCAATGTTATAAGCAGGGGAAATTTTAAACCCAAAAAGATTAGTCATTTCTGTTCCTCATGGCAACTCTGAAATTCCATCTTTCTTTCTGTAAGGTTGACTATCCAGAGTTTTAGTTTTTCATCTTTGAGCAAAAATGTCCAGGAGATTCTACAGGGTAAAAATATATTAAAATCACACAAAGAAAAGGAATTGTTTTTCTGTATTCATTTCATCCAGTTACATACCAAATGCAGGTGGTTAAACAACTCTTTTAAATAAGACACAGTTTTTCAGTTGGTAATTCAGAGCAGGAATTAAAATGTAAGCACTAAATTATCCTTTGGAGGAACCTATCTCTCTTCATTGTTTATAAAGAGACAACAGGGATGTGAAAATGGGGTAATACAAAAACATCCAAAGTAACATTCAGCCAAAATGCCTGCAGACACATTGAATAGCCCCTCCATTACACTATAAATGTAAGTGATGAAATGAAAACCCTGAATACATGCACCATTTGACAATGGTAAGGTTCCCGCTGATTTTAGCAGGACCAGAATCTCACTGCCAGATTAGAAGAGTTGGCCTATACACTTCCATATTACACCTGCATAAGGAAGGGTAGTAAAGATCAGACAAAAAAAGAAGCTATGTGAAGGGATATAAAAGTCAAAGCTGGGCATCTCAATTAAATGTTTTATGCAATAACAATTGTTTACATGTCACACCATATTGCCTGGGTCTCACTGAAGATCTTTCGAATGCGTTATTTCTCCTTCTTTCTTCTAAGTCACAGTTTCTGTTTAAAGTGTCAAATAGATGTTACTTCCTAAATGTTCACATGATAACATGGAATACCCAGGCTGTAACTCAAGCTGTGGATTGCAGCACTTCCATTCCTGAACCACACCAGCTCTGCTCTGGGTGTCCTTGTGGTTTTTGACACTGACAGAAGACATAACTTGAATTGCAGACCAGTATTCAATCAATGACCATGCAAAATTCCATACAAAAAATGTATTTTTTCTAGAATGAATATTGTTAAGGTATACATATGGAAATATTTTACTAAAAATAATCACTTTCTAAGGTTTCAGGAAAAAAACCTCTCATAAAAACATTTTAGCCAAGGCATTAAAATTCTCTCAACACTTCCATTATAACTCCTATTATAAGGGACTTAGAACTTCTGGGGGTGAAAATGTTCAATTTAGATAAATAAGCAACTCCTTGCAAATTTGAAAGAACTGATGGTAACATTTTGAAATCAAACAGGAAAACAGTTTTGAAAGCTTCTTTTGCTATTCACTATTCACCTAACAATGTGATTAATACAGATTAATAAAAATGTGATTAACACAGATTAATAACTAATTATAAAGAGAAGGAATATGAAGCTTCATATTCCTTGAATATACTGTCAGTTTGAAAGGCTAGAATTCCAACATAAATGCTGAAATAACTCAGGTTGCCAGTTAAAGACAGATATGAGAATTATGCTCATATGCTCAATATTTCACCAGCAGTAAACATCCTTCCATTGAAGGATTTATTCAAGTGTTCTTTTAAAGTACCTAGTTACAAATAAAATGTGTTACACTACTTAAATTACTAAAAATCAGAACTGGTGTTTTTGATTCAGTGAAAAGCTGAAAAATAAACTTCAAGTTAAGTGTCCTATATGTTATGTTAAAACAACATATATTTTTTAGGACATTATTATCAAATTACACTGATACTAAGAAAAACCCCCCACATACTCTCTCAATCTTTCTGATGTCATTTTCTACAAGTTATTCTCATACATAAGAATTCTTATTGGATGTTTAAAACTTTAAGGTCCCAGAGGACAGGAAAACTTGCAAATATTTTTACTGATACTACAACCATATGTAAAAAACCCCGTAATTTCTACTGACACATACAAGAAATCTACTTTTTGTGGAGACTGTGGTACTTAAAAAGGGTCTATTAATGAATCTGCATACTCATATTTGTCTTCAAGGCATGATTTATTTGCTTTCTAATTCCAATTATGGCATGACCTGCAAAGAAAAATTGTTATGTCCACTTGACCATATTTATGCACAGTTTCTTGAAAAACAGGAAAAATATTTAGTGCAAGACAGCTTATAGCTGAAAACAGTTTACAAAAGCATCTTTATCAGATTATGGAGAAGAAAATTTAAGTATATTCTAATCTAAAACCAGAACATATCTCTATTTCTTGGATTTGATTTGATGTTTTCTCTGTGTCTTTACATATTTATAAAGAATGTTTCCAGAGAGGGAGTGGCTATACAGTTCTTCATAAACTAAAATCCAGGAACTGTCATTGTTCCTTAGTGAATCATCACACTCATTTATGTCAGTAAGTGTTGCCATTGATTAAACAAGACTATTTCTTTCTCTAAATTTGATAAGTATGCAAGAATCCATAGTACAAATGGGCAGCTTTAGTGCTGTTCTCAGTGCTGTCTGGCTTGCACCCAGGTTCTGTGGGTAATGGATATCAACAGGAAACTATGAAATATGAAATATGCAATATGAGCATTTTCAAGTTAGAGTGAACAAAGAAAAATACATTTTTATGAGAACCTTGCATACAAACCTGTAAGATGAAGTGTTTTCGTGATCTAGGCCTGTATTTGTTGCTAGAATTCCTCGTGCTGAATCAATTAGAAATGTTGCATTTTCATTACCAGATAAAATTGAGTATTCCATTTCTCCATTCAGCCCACTGTCAAGGTCAGTTGCAAATACCTGTTTGTGAGCAAACGTGAGGCTTAATTAAAACCTGCAGAATGCAATTTCAGAAAGAAAACCTTATACTACAGTCAGATATTTCTGGTTACTTTCCTTTCAACTGCACAGATTTAAATAAATCATCGTCTTTGTCCCCAGCATGAGTGTCATGTGAGGTCACAAAATCTGCTTATGAACTGCAATGGGCTGCACATGAATGAGTAATCTGAAATTCAGCTAAAGAAAGTGTTAGGGCTGAATATAATAATTTTACTATTAGGTTGCTGTTAGAATGCTGTCCCTGTTTAGTACACAAATATGCACTTTCTCAGTGGTACAGGACTGACCTTAAAGTATTGCTGCTATACAAACACACAAAGCATAAAATAATTAAACTATTAAGCTTTCGGATCTTTCATAGAATAGTTAATTACCTTTTAAAAATACAAACCAGAAAACATAAAAAGGGCAGAAGCAATCTATAAAACCAACAGAATAACTAACATCCATCAGCAATGAACAGGTTTCTCAAAGACTCCTCTGACTCTTTGAAGAGTCATCTTTGTATTTTTCTGGTTGCTGAACAAGCATTATAATGAGTATGGGATCCAAACCACAGCAGAAGCAACCAGTCAGATTGAATAAAGGAAACATAATAGAATGTATTCTGTCATAAAATTTTGATTACACATCTGGCTTGACTGCCTTTTGATTTTTCTTCATTCCTGGACATATGTTTCTCTAAATACAACGTCCATCAGTTTCTAATCACTTTGCCCTGGAGGCATTTGTAGCGTTCCATTTATTTATTCTCTAGAGAAAGAATATCTTTAGTACCTAACATGACCCTCACTGTGACCTGACTTGCAATGCAAGAACATACACTGAGGAAATTATGTGTTCTTCTAGACCAACTGATGTATTCTTTTGCTCTAACATGGCCAGATGGAAACACTTTGGGAGAATGGATCCATTCAGAGGAAGAAGTGTTTGCACATTTAAATTAAGACAAGCTGCTCTTTAGGCATCAGATTTTAAATTGAACACTTGGGTTTGATTCTACTAGTCTGATGAGTAGAAAGTATTCTTTGTATTACTATAGCCCTTTCAGTAGATGCATTAGTACAAGATCCAGCCTCTATTGTAACCAGAACCGCAGATTTCAATAGTATCTTTCAACTTCTTGAAGATAGAAACATAAATTTTTTAAAAAGAGAATTTAAAGTCCAGCTGCACAACTATCAAGAAGATACAGAATTCTCTTTCAACTTAAACCTGAATGAAAGATCTGAAATGTCATCTAGAAAAAAACTTAATTTAATATTTTAGATATCCAAGCAAAGTAGTAGCAACATCAAGAAGCTCATTCTCAGTTTTTAAAAGACAGTGGTCCAGAACAGACCTAGCAGGATTGTAGTCATGAACAGATGAGCCAAACTTCTTTTTAACTACAGCACTGGGCTTGGGAAGATATACTTCCACTTACCTGTACAATGTCCATTTTGGGACTCTGGCCTTCCCATACTGATGCTTTGTAATAGCTTTGTTCAAATTTAGGTACGTTGTCATTGACATCTTGAATCAAAACTGTCACTCCACAGAGCGCTGAATTCAAGCTATTTTCAGCCAGAACTGTAAGATGTATTTTACACTTAACTTCATAATCAAGAAACTTTGGCTCTTTCACTGTGATTGTACCTAGTTTATTAACAGAAAAATAAAAAATCCCAAGATGTGACACATATCCAGGGAAAAACATGCACAAATGCAGTTATGAAATTCCTAACATCTATGGTCACCTCCACCGAACACATGACAGAATTCCAGCAAGCTCTCCATCATGTCCTTCTTCTATGTAACATCACCCCCCACATGAACAGCTAAGTTTTCACCGATCATTGTCATGTTGGCAATTTCCTAAAACAAAGCACATTTACTGGTAGAGGGATAGAGAGAAAGTGGCTGTGTGCTCCCTTGGTACATGACAGTGAGACTGCCATGCCAGAAGAGACTCTTGTCCCTCATCTAGCCCTCCATCTATATCCAAATCGGGCAACAGCTGCAGTAATTTATGTATCTGACTGGCACACAGGTAAAACACTGGCTCTTTCTGATGCAGTGAGCTCCCTCACCCCAACTATTATTCTATCAAAAATAATAAATGAAAATTATTGAGACTACAAGTACAACTAGACATCTCCACATTAAACATGAAATGTTCTTGGAAATCTGTAGTCATTGTTTCAATGTTCTAGGTAATAATTCTCCATTACATCTAAGCATCAAACATAGTTAAGTTGTGTATTAATTTCATTGGAATTCAAATTCAGTTTTCTATGGACTTTTCAGTAACAATGCCATGACTATCTATATCCCAAACTTGAGATAGCATAAGTGCTTTTTATTTTTTTATTTTCTAAGATAAGTAGCAAAGATTAACTCTTGTGTATCAATCTATGTCTTGAACATAAGGATTTCAAAGCTGGCAGGTGGTCTTTCTTCAGCACAACACTTAAAAATTATCACATTCTGTATACAGAGGAAGAAAAACAGACAGTGGCAGAAGGAATACACTTCAAGATGACAGAGAGTAAACTGAAAGACTCAAGTGTAGAGTGGAATAAATAATCAAGTTTGAGGTACACCAGCTAGGAGGAACATGTGAAAGAACCAGAGTTGCTTATTATAAAGAAGTGCACGCTAAGAAGAACCAAGATAACAGTCTTCAAATATGTAAATAATAGGGGGGTTGCCTTTGTCTTACTTCTACTGCTACTGGGTTAAGAAGTAATAAGTTTAAAAGATTTCAGCAAACATGAATATGAATAAAAACTTTCCAATTGCCAAGACTTGTTCAGATTATTGAGAGAGTTTGCAAAATCGTTACCCCTGATGGCTTTTAAGAACGTTACAGATGTCAGATTTTGGCACAATTGATTCCCCTTCTGTATCAGAGAACAGAGTAGTTCACGTCTTTGAGTAATTTCCTACTATACTTTCTATGATTCTACAACATAATAAATCCCCCTATAGTGGTTGACAGTCTTCTTTAAAGTATGGTTAATTAACTTCAGTGCTTGAAAAGACAAGTAGAGCACACCTTTGGCTGTTCAGAATATGTAACATAGAAAGGGCATCGATACAGCTCAAAATACTTTTGCTGTAGAAGCAATGGATAGAGAATTACTGGTGTCAAAATTATTCTGATGTAAGAGCTGCTCTCAGAAATTCCTAAAGGCTACACTTCAGTTAATGTTTTCTAAGAAACAGAACAGTTTCAGAGGAAAGGAAACAGAAGAAACCACAATGGTTCAAATGTCTCAAAAGAAGACTTGTGACACATTCACCGCTATAGAAATTCCACTCCTGTTTGTGAAGAAAAGTGCTTATGAGACTCTTCAAAACATCATGTAACCATTTTTCAGCCTAGCTTGATAAAAAAAAAGGAAAATCCCATTTGATATATTTTTTTTTTGGAGGTGATATTGGAGAAGATTCATTTTCTTGGGGATAAACTTGTCTAAGATATTCTTTAAGACTAATCTCTCTAGCTTTATTTCAGTGACATAAAAAGGACTTGAAAATCAAGAGTATGCACTTTAAGTGCCCCTCATCTAAACAAAACAAAATAATTTTAATTGTCCATCAGCATCAACCATGATAAACTTTACAGTGGTATGCCACTTGATGCCTGGAGACATCAGGATAATCAGATTAAAGCCTCCAGAAACTGAGGGAGAAAGCCACTTGTTAAGAGTACAACCTACATTATTTCTGAGGAAAACTCCTTACATTGTCTATGCCATCCCAGAAGGAAAGACTACAGCTATTCAGAAGGCAAACTCTATTCTTGCAAATGTTTAGGAGCTGACAGGCAACAGAGTAGTTATGCTGTCTTATGAACCTTAGATGACAAACATGTAAAGGCATAGGGGGAAAGTGCTGCTACCTCCTGCACCTGAAATTCCTGACTGAAGAGCAGCTAAAAGCAGACCTGCTGCAGAACACAATCACACACAAAAAAAAAATGAACTACTTTAAAACATGTCAACGTTTGCCTGAAACAAAGAGCATTAAGCTCAACAAGGTTCTAATGCTTCTACATTAGAAGTGTTTTGAAGGTTTTTGTTTATTGAGTTTTCAGGCAACTTTATGATGAGAAACAAGATGGAATTTCAGCTTGGATCACAAAGTTTATCCACCCCCACACCTGGTGACCAAAGTTAATCAGAACTGAGTGTCTTAAACAGATATACTGGTGTTCAGTGTCTTTTTACATCAAGTTTACAACATTGCAGGTCTCTCCATGTGCCTGAATTTACTGTGCCTGATCTATTCACTGTAACAGGAGAATTACCCTAATTACTAGGGAGTACTCTTAAGATATCTAGCCCTTGTTCTTGTGCTAGGAACTTGCTAATGTTCTAAACTATACACAGAGACTTGAAAAAAAATTGTAAAAACATACCTGTAGTGGGATGTATGGAGAATATGCTCTCCTTGTCACTGAAGATGCTATATTTTATGTCTTCTCCCGTAAATTTGTGTTCATAAGCTTCTACTGTTAGAAGTGATGTACCTATGGAAGCAATAAGACATTTTCATCATGTCCACTTTAGAAGGTTTTATTCTAATTTTATATTACTGATATTAATAGCAGATGCACAGCTATGGACCAGGTTAGGTGCTTATTCATGAAATAAAATAGTAGACAATAAAAATATTTCCCTCATGACTTTCACTGTTTTACAAATTCATAGGCAAGGTACTGTCTATCCCTCCTTGCCCAGTAAATTATGCATCTGATACCAACTTCCTCAGCCGCTTAAATAAAATTATGAATTTTAACTTCTCTTAATAGCAAACTCACATGAACCAATGGAATTCTCTCTTACCTGAAGTCATATGTATTCCTTTCATTCAGGTTATGCTGTCTTTGATCATTTAAATCTCACCTTTTCATGAGTGCTTTTAGGTAAAACAGTCTTTTTTTTTTTTTTCCCCTGTGCATTATATTACCCATGAATGACCAGGAAGAGTTTATTTTTGCTCCACTTAACAGAATTCAATTTGAGTTTCTGAACAACACTCTAAATAAAGTATTTTAATTAGCCACCTTTTGACAAAGGGAATGAAAAGATGAAACTATGTGCACAGCTATGTGTCAATTCACGGAGAATCCAAATTTCACTAAAACAGCAATAATTTAATATAGAATGCAAGAGACATGAAATAAAAATCCTGTTTGAAATAGGATTAAAGGGAATATGTGGAACTGAATAAATTATCCTGCTCAGAATCATCACATTTAACAAAAATGTAGCAAGTTAAAAAGTATTATAAAAATTTGCAAATAATTATTCTTTTCAAGTGAGTGAGGAAATTGTTTAGCATATATAGCAATTGATTTTAATGGTTTTAATTACTTAATTTAATTGTAATTGATTCCATGCAGCTGTGATGGAGTGAGGCAACCTGAACTCTTCCAAACAGCATTAGAGACAATAGTTACTTTATTGCATCACAAAGGGCACGCTGTTCACACTCAGTGTCCTGGATGTTAAGGAACAGAGTAAAAGATTTTAGTATAAAAAAATGAGAGGAAACATTGCTCTTACAACTATCTGACACATTTTATTTTACCATTGCTGTGTATTACATTATAAAAACCAGACTTTTTATTTTAATGGTTTACTATTTGCTCTCAAAATAGCAAAAATATGCCGATGTTGACAGATGTAATTTTCTGTATTTGTCAATATACTTGTAAGATATTTACTAGAAAATTTCTGAAAGTAAAATCCGTCTTTTTAATAGGTAAAAAGTGATATGAATGCTGCACTTGGGTTTTTTAGGAACTAAAATAAGGGGCTATATGTTGGATTTTCATTGCCAAGAAACTTTGATTTGCTACAAGTTCCTGCAAGGGCAATCATTCACATCACTCAGAACATAGTTAAAGCTAAGAGAAAAATGTAAGGTCTGAAGAATATCACAATTTATCTTTTAATGCTGTCTGCAGTCCTTCTGTTTGTTTGCTTGTTATGTTTAAGAAGAGAAACCACCAGAAATAAAGGGAGCAGCAGCATTTCCACTTGAATCCTTGTTTTTCAAAGGTTAGGTTAATAAACCGTTGTTCTGGGTCCTCAAATCCTAATCCTTTAAGCTTCACATTTTTCACATTTCAGATAAAATTGTTTACAACTTCTTTCTGTCAGAGAACAAATTTTTTCCTGTTTCTGATACCTTTCCCAGAATAAAATTCCTCCAAAAAATGAATTTTTACAGCTCATTGTCAAAAAAGTATGAGGTCTGTTGTGACCTCAAACTCTGAGGTCTGTTGTGACATAAAGAGGCCCTACACAGATAAATAGCAAAAGCCAGTGCCCATTGAAACTTGCAGTTTCAATCATACACAATTCAAAGGTTGCCTCAAGCAGAGGTCACAATATGTAATGCTTAACATGGAGAACAATAAAGGAAAGGTAAACTTTCTGCCCACAAAGCACATTGAGGATGAGATCAGCACTGAAGTCAGAGCAAGGAAGAAGGGAGATCAGGATCAAAGCAGGAAGCAGTCGGATTGGCTTGAAATGTTATGCAATTGACTTCTGAATTAGTTAAGAATATTAAAAGACATGAAGTGTAGTTGAAAATGTTTGTATTTAGGGGTTTTTTTCAGTTTAATCACAGACAACCTGATTTCATTTGGAAGTATCTCAAACAGTTTTATATAGCCTACACCTCAACCTTTGCTTTATGTCTCTGGATTTGAAACTGAAAAATGGCAGCATGAACAGCATTTGCCTATCTGGCCAAATCAGCTCCAAAACATTTACTGTGTTTTGTGTTAGGACATATATGTTAATTATATATATATATGTATATATTTATTCTTTTTTACATTCATATGTATGTTCATACATGTTTATATACACACCAGCACTGCACTGAGCTACTGTAATTTTGTATCATTTCTTCTCTCTTCAGTATTCATTATAGTAGTCTCTTTTCCTGTCCTTTGCCTTCTGACCTGGGTTCATCCTTGCCATTATTTCTTGAGACCTCTTAATTGCCATGAAAGGAAAAGCTAACTGAGCACAGAGATGACTATTCAAGAACCGTCTGGATGCAATCCTGTGCAATGTGCTCTAGGATGACCCTCCTTGAGGAGGGAGGTTGGACCAGATGTGGTCCCTTCCAACCTGACCCATTCTGTGATTCTGTGCCTTACAGAGTAAGAGCCTACATATTTTGTATCTATCAGAAAAAAAAATAGAGGAGTCAAAAAGTTTTACTGGTGAATCTTTCTCCAAGGAATTGTTATGGAAACAACCATTCAACTGAAAGTTTGGTGAATAATAAAGGTTTCTTACCCTCTAAAGAGCACAGTGTCTTATTATTTATTGACTGGTTTCTAAGGCCTGCTGTAATGCAGTTTATAATATTTAAAGACATTAAATATTCAATATTAAACAAAAAATAGAAAAATGGGGTTTTCTGAAGGTCATTAAACTTGGTCAAACACTTACAGAAAATCTGACCACAGGGATCAGTTCCCAAGGCACTCACCCAGTTGAGAGGTTTAGACTACCTTAAAATTAAGGACACTTGGCTTTGGTTTTTGTTGTTTATATTATTCAGATTTTTTATTCTTTTTAAAATAAACTTAGCATTTTCCCCCTCTATCAGTTAAGGCAGAAATAAAATTAGGAGTAAAAGCCACATTTATTAATACCAGATCTATAAATAATCAGCATGTAATGTAAATCTCTCCTGGATTGAATACACTGGTACTATTCACATTCGTAGGGGTCCCAGGATCACATATATCCTATAAGCTAACTTCCATGACAGTTTTAATTATAATCATGCCTTTTTCCCTACTGAAATTTAAAATATTTAATATTTATGTATGCTTATATAAATAAGAAAACACCATAAACAGTGACGAAACAGTACTGGTATTTGATAAAATCTCTCATATTCTTAAAAGAATTTGATCTTCTTAGCAAATAGACTTATTATTAAACACAAATTTGATTTTGTGATCAAACCCTCATGTTTACCCTGAAGCTTTGTTAAATTTCCTTTAATCAAAACAACTTAAATTGAATCTTAATTATATTTTCTATAGATTGAATGGGAGAACACTATGGTATTCTGATACCACAGTTCCTTGGGGCTTTTCTGTAATTTCAGGCTGGACTTTCTAGCCTGACTCAGGAACATATCTACGCTTATGAAAATCTAGGATCAGAGCAGTATACCTATTGCCAGAAAGCCCTGATCCTTCTTCTCTTTCTTTAAATCTAACAAAATCTATCTTCCCTCTTTTCCTTTTTCTTAAATAGAAAGAAATATTAATGCAGGATTAATGCAGGTTAATTCCATCTCCCATCAAAAGACTAAAACCCCTGGGTCTTGACCTTACTCTCCTGGGAAGCCTCACAAACAGGTTTTCACGACACTTTCCGAAAAGCCGAGCCTGCTGCAGCAAGGAAGAGACAAAACAGAGCCCAGAGCTTGCCTCTGGAAACAGCCTGGTCTCTTGGCTTTCTGGCCACTTGGGACAGAGTCCCCTGTATATCACCACAATTGACTGCCAACAGGCAGATCAGTGAAAAGACGGAAAACCAGAGATTAACACACAATGCTGTGACATCAGAACTGTCTTCTGGAAGTAGCATTTCCCTAGGGTATCTTTCATATTTCAGGAGGGTGCTTTAACCATCAGGTTGCTGCACATTCCCCTCTTTCCTGTTGGAAACCTTTCACTTTTTCCAACATTCCATGTTTTTAGACAGACAGTGAGAGAGAGAGAAGGATGCTCTTGCTCGGTAGTTTGATTAATCACTCATCACAACTTTTTAAAAATAGCCTGAAACCAAAATATTTCCTCTGTGGTTAACAAAAAGAAAGTCACTTAATTAAAAGAACACTTCAATGCCTATTTTCAATCTGTTAATTGAAACAGTAATACTCACAGCTTTATCTTTATCTTAAAATACATTGACTTGGCTTGTAGTCCCAAACAGGTACAAAGGAATGGCTGAATAACCTCAGCAGTAATTACTGCAACAGGCATCTTCACCCTTCATTCTCTATTCTGTTTGCAATCATCCAAGAATATTGATTGGTTTTCCAAAATTACTAACACATTTCTTATTTACTGATTCTTAATCCAATATATAGGTTGTTACTCAAGATCCAAGAATTCACTAGTCTCACAAGACCCGTAGGATATAAAAGAGTACTGCTTTCATTTTACTGAGAGAAATTTAAACTATAAAGAACTACAAAGAGGAATAATGACTTGTTCAAGGTGAACTTCATGAGGTGTTTGAATCAAGAATATAGTGCAAGTCAAATCTCTAAATACATCTGGCCAATTGTATAGTGAGATTTGTGGACAGAAAAATGTGAAAGGCACTCCTTTCTGCCCTTCATTAGAATGAAACCAGTCCCTGAAGCAGAAGAAAATACTTACCATACCTAATTGGCTGGAGGGATAACCACTATTATTCTTTGAATGATAAAAAGTAGAGCAGTATTTCTCATCATTACACTGAACAAACCCAAATAAATCTGTAAACACCTTGTAACCGAAGCTGGTTTGTCCATTGGTATCATTCCATTAGAGAATAGAGAGACACTCAAGAAGCCTGTCTGAGTGGCAATGTACCAACAGCCTCTGAACTTCTCTACCCTTCCCCTCACCCTACCTCCCTCTCTCCTTCTGCAAAATCAGAAACTTCAGTATGGTTTTAGAGTATTTCTGAAAGCTACTACAGTTCGTGAAGGGTATTGCCAAAACAAGAAATGACACATCGAAACTGGTTCCCAACACTCACCTTATGTATGCTTGTGAGCATCAGCCAGTGAAACAAATAAATGCTGTCCACCCACCACAAAAGTAATTTTGCTAAAGGAATGATGCTCAGGGCTTCCCCAGCTCAGGGATAGAAACATACCACCTTTGAAAAGGGAGCTATTTAATGAGAGCATCACTGCTGTACAAGGGCAGCAAACTTAAGAGCCAGACAACACCTCCATTCTTTTTAATGCTGGTGAACTGGAAAAGGGCAGGTGGGTATTTGCTACATCCGCATTAACTTTTCCCTGCTGCTGCACAGAAAAGAAAGGTTTTCCTATACTATTTGTTACAATTACTCTTTCAAAAGGAGGGGAGATTGGCAACCCCAAGAAGAGGGATTTCATGCCCACCTGCTGCACTGTTCTCAGGCACACTTGCTTCATACAGGCTATGGCTGAATGAAATCTCCTCCTCTTGTTCTTCTGTAAAGATAATGATCTTAGCTGTGGCTGTTCGAGGTGAGATACCTTGATCTGAAGCTGTCACTAGCAGCTGGGTACTGAAGTCCTTGGAAGCCAAGGGCTCTTGAAGAATGATGTCACCTGTCTTCACATCAATCTGAAATACAGTTTCTGCTATCATCAAATTAAAAACAATAGCTCCATTTGATCCCAGATCCACATCCTCTGCTCTCACAGTGGCTACTATCTCATTCACAGGGGTTTCAGCAGGCACAAATGCCCTGATAGGATTCTGCAAAAAGATGGGATCATTGTCATTGACATCCTCAATGTGCACCACAACACTGACAGTGGTGCTCCTTGGCAAATGGGTGCTACAGTCACTTGCTACAACCCTAAATGTATAGTGGGACTTGGTCTCCCGGTCCAGTGCTTTTGTAGTAACTATAGATCCTGTTACACTGTCGATGGCAAATGCTCCAAAGGTGTTGTCAATGAGGGAGTACAGAACTTCACCATTTAGACCATCATCTTCGTCAGAAGCATAGAGGTCCAGGATGGCTGAGCCTTCCTCTAGGTCTTCTCTCACAGAGATTTGATACTGGGGCTTTGCAAACAACGGGCTGTGGTCATTTTCATCCAAGACTGTTAGATAGAGCTGTGCAGTGGAGCTCCTCGAGGGACTGCCTAGGTCATGGCACTCAATCACAAGAGTGAAATTGCTGATGTCTTCTCTGTCTAAGCCACGAGTGACCAGCAGTTTGCCTGAAGTGTGATTTAGTGTGAAGTATCCTCCAACATTTCCACCTTTCAAACACATAAAAAATAAAATTATCACCAAAAACTATTAAAAAAAAAAGAACCCTTTGTGATTGTGCTATGTAAATTGCAATAACAAGATCCAATTGCTCGTACAGCTGGTGTGCTCATGTGCCTTTCACATATTTTATTTCTCTTACACAAATTAAAACCTGTATTTCATTTAAATCAGTGGGTGGCAATGACAGTAAGTGCAGAATGTCATATCAATTTACAGAGTGGCTATTTGAACAGATGCATGTCGTTTTTCCCAAACCAGCCCACCTTATAAAAGCTCATGCATCTAGGTTGCTGCATGAAGTGACCTCTTCCCAACCTTGGTTACAAATTCCAGAAACCTATAAAGTATTGCTGAAAATTGTAATTACTTGCTCCTTGTTCTCTTTTACAAACCTGTCTCTTGGAATTGAATAGTTGTACAAGGTCTTGATTTGGGAGGAGTGGGAGATAAATACGAATCAGTCAACTGAGAAGTCAGCATTTTTAGTAACAGTGAATGGCATACATAGTTTATAATGTGTAGAAAAACCAAAGATAATTAAATTAAATATCATAGAAAATCATGAAAACAGAGGAATTCGTAACTTTTTGTTGGTTGTTACCACAGTAGTTCTCTGCCTACACTTGAGCTATTGCTGAGAGCTGCAGACCAAAATAAGCGTAGCAAACTTGTATTTGTGAAAAGATATTACAGGAGGCTTTGAACAGCTGTAGAGTTTATATTGGCACAGTGGACACAGGGAGAGTTTGGCAAGATGAAAGCTAAGTATGACATTACTAATTGCTGAGTGAAAGAAGCTCTCATAAAATAAAATTAAATACCATTAAATAAATAAAATCAATTAGTTCTTGCACTTATTTTCAAGGGTATATTTACATTCAGACTTCTACAACTATAACAGAAAGGACAAAATCATGCCTTCATGATTAATTCCTCCTTTCAGCATTTGGTATTTTTTGGTTTTCTCTCTGTACTATTTCAAATCCAGAAAGCAGAATGAAAGTATGCCTGGGAAGTGCTTATTAATGCTGACAAAGAGGTGAAAAATCTTTTTTCTTTTCCACATAAAAGAAGCATGCAGACAAGATGGGAGCTAGGGAGCCTGGTAAAATCAAGACTAGTCTAAAACTTGGATCCTGTTGTTTATATACTCCCTGATTTATATTAACAAAAATGATGGAGTGTAGCTTACCAATTATTTTGTATCTTAGAGCTCCATTATTGCCAGCATCCATATCTACAGCCTGGCTAATGTAAACAACAGAAGGCTGTTGGTTCTCTGGGATCCAGATTTCAGAGGCAGGAAAAAGAAACATGGGAGAGTGATCATTTTCATCCAGCACTGTGCAGATAACTGTCACTGTACTTGATAGTGACGGGGTTCCACTGTCTTGAACCAAAACTACGAGCAGTAAAAAGAAAGCAAATTTTATTCAGTGGTTGTGGGTGCAACAATAAATACTCCTTAATAATACCAGAGTAGGAGAGTTATTTGTGCAATGCAAAAAGCATATACACTTCTGTACCAGAAAATCTTACCACTTGTACATAATTCAGAAGGCATGAAAAAAAGTAATGCTGATAGTAACACCACACCCATTCTCACTTTCCACTGTAGAGGCACTCATAGATATTTTACATTGTTACCTTTAATGCTGAAAACCTCCTGGGTTTCTCTGTCCAGTGATGCAGTTGTGACGAGCTCTCCACTGCTTAAGTTCATCTTGAATTTCTCATAACCAATTCCTGGTAAGATTTTATACCAAAGCAAGGAATTCAATCCTTTAAAACAGAATGGAAGTCTTAGTAAAACATAGCCACTTTCCTCACATTCAGGTCTACAGATTTGTCTGTTTTTTCTGAATGACATTTCCATACAGCTCCTAATCAGACCTTCCATTTGTACATAGTACAGGGATTTTAGCCTTTCCTTCTTTCTCTAGGAAACAGGCTAAAAGTGTGCAGGCTTTTAAAAACCTTTCCTTCAAGTTGCATCCCTGAGTTGAACAAGAAATGTGACTCCACACTTTTACCTATTATGGTTATAAAATAATTTCTGTCATATTTCTTCTAGTTGCAACACCCTCCTGAGGAAAGTATAATGTCATCTCCATCACACTTATTATTACCTTTAATGAGTTTAATCCTACATTATACTCCAAGGGCTTGTACTACTGTACTCTTTAATTTTTTAAAAAATTTTCCGAAGTTTCATTTAATCCTTCTGTGTTTTTTCCAACCAACAATCAGTCCTTTAGTAGGGTAGGAACAGTTGGTGCACCTGGAAAACTACAGCACTCCTAGTCATACAAAAACTGCTATTCAGAGTCAAATACTGCCTGCCTGCTCTCATCTGCTGCAGTCAAGCACAGATCACAGTCAAGCAACACATCTGCACTGGAGTTGATGGAGAAACACCCATGTGAGAGAAGAAACAGAGCCTACAGTTTTTAACATCCATGACTTCCTTTGTTTACCTTTTAATAGCTTTGACAATGCTACTGAAATGTGATTAAGAGAATTACTACTATAAATGCATTTGCACCTAAACTAAGTCAAGGAAGGGACATATTCATACAATACATAGTATACGTATGTACACATATAGGTGCCATCTGAGTTGAATATCCACATAATGTCGAAATTAAAACTTTTAGCCTTTAAAAGACACAGATACGTAACATCTTAATTAACCTTCTTTCCCATATCCAGCTGCAAGGAGTGTACAAGAAGCATTAGGAAAAAGCTGCACACCCTGCCCAAGAGAGAAGCATGATGACTTTACACATTCTCATAGCACAGCAGAGCAGCTAGCACATTTGCACTCAATCCAACCTGTTGGTTAATTATTCAGTAGTGCCAGCCACATTTCAGGGGCTGAAGTTACAAGCTGAAATGAGAAATAAACTATTCTTCCTGCACATCACAAGCTGGAAGAGGAAATAAACCCATTTCTTGCCACTGGCCGGTCACAAGGACCCCTTTCCCTGCTGACCAAATGGCAGAGGGGATGTATGGTGCCTGAGCTGCAGCCAGGGAAAGCCTTCAGCCCCTTTTCCTGTTCCCCTGTCACAGCATGGGTAGTCCCTGCACTCCTACAGCTTGTTGAAAGCAGCAAGAACCGTGGAATTATACTGTGGTTATGCCTAAGTGCCAACACTGGTGAAGAAGCAATGAGAATAAATGTCCTCCCTGTCCCAAATCTAGACTCAAATCTCATCCTTATAGGACTTTCTAATAATATCTAGTGAATGGCAGTAAGCCCTGTCTCATAACTCTAAGTCAGTGGTCCCTATTAACCTTTTGAAATTTTTCTCCTAAGGCTCCAGACACAACTATTGAGCCACAGAGGTGCACATCAGCTTAAAAACAGGCCTTGCCAAATGGTAGTTTAGTTTATTCAGAGCTTCTGCTAAGACCTGCCTCAAGACAAACCCCTGACCTATCTTAAATATGCTGCTGGTATCTCTGCTTTCCCATGCATATTTTTTAACATTCACCTGTATTACGTGTGTCTTTTACATTTGCAGGGGGGCACAGAGGGTTCCCAAAGTGAGGCAACACAGACATGCAGTAAGTGCAGGTCTTGTAATGTGCATGAGGGAGTTAGTTGAACAAGAAGTTTCATGGATATTCATGGGAAAGAAAACCACTCCAATCAAAAATTTTAGTCATGATTTCCCCCCAAAAAGACCCTATTCCCTTCACAGAGACTGAAGTAGAAAGAAAAATAAAACAAAAAGTTGAGAATGGCAGATATTGCTAATAAAAATTATTCCTCCCAGTGGTCAGTCAGAGAATGTATGAAGGGAACAGAAAAAATGTGATGGAAGAAAGTCCTCCACTGAGACTATGCAAATATTACTGGGATGTGAACTGCAATTTAAAGAGTCTATAAAAATGAAGTAAAAAGTATGATGTAAAAAAAAAAAAAAGAACACTATGAGAATAGCATCATTCAAAAAAACTGTATTCCAAAAACACAAGAAAAGTGCATAGCATTATATTTATATGACTCCTATATAAATCAAGTTTTCTTACATTATGAACATCACTTCAGTATTTGTACGAAACAACACTATTACATATGCATGACATGGGGCCAAATAAGGCAAATGTGAGAAAAAGACCCAACAGAAGGACTGTGGTTACTGGAAAATGTACTTCAAAAAAAAATAGCAGGAAGGAACAATCAGCCACAACAGTGCTCCAACCCAAAGTGTCTGCGCAGGCAGGCGCACACTGTGCCACCCAGTACACTTGGAATGCCCTTCCTCTCCACCCTGCCAAGCCACCCCGGCTCCCTCCTCCTAACTGCCCCTGGAAGGGAGGAGGGAGAGGAATTCAAGCAAATTCTCACTTTTTCTCTATTATCTTGCAAACATTTTTCTCCAAATACCACCTTTTTTATATAGTGTGATCCACAAAAGAAAGAAAATACTTGGAAGAGTGAGATACAGAGGCAGATTGCAGCACTGCTCAGCTGTCATGAAGATCATCACAGACAGGGATACCTACCCATTCCTAATTTCTAAATGCTTTATAGATTTGTGGGGAAATGTCTTTTTCTATATAACACCTCTCCTGAGCTCACATCTGCCTTTTGTAATCAATATATGCTCTACATTAAAATGACCAATCTTACTGAATACAGAAAATTATTTTGCTAAAAAGTTCTATAATCTACTTTTTGGATGGCACAATCTTACACAATTCTAAAGATGTACAGAAAGTGAATCCACAGTAAAAAGAAAGTCATGCACAGAGCTGAGACCATCTTTTGGGCAAATGCAGCAGTATTGTAATATTTAGTTCTCTTTTCAGATTTTATCTTTACTGCAGACCAAAAACTCTGTGTAACTGCTCCAGCAGTTACATCAGTTACATATGATGTAAACATCATATGCTGTGCATTTTAGATATTTCAAAAGAGCAGGTAGTTGAAGAACTAAAAAGAATTTTGTGTTGCTTAGACTGTCTCAGGTTTAGTCCTCACCTGTGATTCACAGAGCAGATGAACCACCCACCACCCGCCTTATTCATCCTTTCTGTGTGTGGTTGAAAAGCAATGCATTAACATCTTTTGCATGAAAAATCCTGTTTAAATTCCAGAGCGGCTTCCACGATCCGTTCACAGCTCAACCAGTCGGAAAATCTTGGATTACAGTGCCCCTCTCTGGTCAGAAAAGATGAGTGCATATTTGCCGGTTCTGATACAAAACGAGGGCTCATGCCTAGTGAATTGCTTTAAAACTGTTCAAAACGCTCTGATCGACGGCAACAAAACATTCAGATACTAACTTTAACTAAGCTGAACATTGTTTGCTAATTATTAACCAGCGCACGTTGGCTTTCTTCACATGAAAGCTAAAGTAGGCCGTGTCATGCAAGTGCACGTTTTACATTTAATATAGCAGTCAGAGCTGAAGCTACCCCAGAGTGCAAGTCAGAATACCTCCAAACCCTGAATAAAGGTTGAGAGCCTGAACCAAAACACATGTTTTGAAACTCAAAACTCATACATTACCTTGGAAAAGCACAGCAGCTGTACACGCATGGCAGCAAGACTGGATTGGTCTACTATGGTCCACAATCAAATCAACAGCAAAAGGACACAAATTACCTGCATCTCGGTCCACAGCTTCCACTTTTATGACAAACTCTCCTGGATCTTGGTTTTCATGAACTGCAGTCTCATAAAATTGCTTTGTAAATATTGGGATCTCATCATTCACATCAAGAACAATGATGGTCAGAACCTGCGTGGCCGAGAGAGCTGGGCTTCCATCATCAAGAGCCATGACTGTCAAACTGTAGCGCTCCTGAATCTCACGGTCTAGAAGCTGGGCTGTAGTTAAGAGTCCTATTATAAAAAAAGAAGGTATTAAAAAGTATTCTGGTCCAGGTTAGGATCCTAGTTGTTTCGGCACTCACAGTTTCAATGTAGCATCACTGTGCCACTGCTGCAAGGCTTCCAGACTTTGGAGTCATTCATTACCTGTGATTCCCTTTAGGGTCCTAATTGGCCCAGAATATCCCTTTTGACATTAGAGGGAACTGGGATTCATGGAAAATTCACCTAAAGTTCAGGTACTACTTTTCATATGACTTTGGGATTAACTTTTTAACTTTATTTAACATAAATATATGTCTTCTTTTGCACATAAGTTATGCTCTTAGGAGCTCTACAGATTAGTGTCAGCTGCATCAACTAATGGATTCAAAATCAGAATAAGAACCAGAACATATTGCAACTATTAGGGCGATATTTGCATTAAGACGGTTAATAGTCAGGAAACAGAGAATTTCAGAGGACTGAAGAATAAAATGCTCTGGCACTTTGAGCCTCCTCTTAACATGTTCCACTCACAGTGGACACACTCCTTGATCTTGACTTGCCTTCCCTTGTGTGTATGTATCATAGCATGTGTGTGCACATGCTTTAAGTATGCATCATGCCAAAATCAGAATGGAGTATTTCACTGCACACACTTTCTTTAATGCACTTTTCCTTAATGCACTACTGGAAGATGCTCCTAAAGTACACCTAAACAACATGGTAACAGTGTCATGCCAAAATTTTTGAGCTGAGTCTCATTGCATGCAGTACTGTCATGCTTGTGCAGTGCTCTCCTCAAGGTAATCCCTCCTGAGGACAGTAAGGCACCTGGGTAGAATGCCAACGGGGTATTTCACTATTGCACTGTATTCACTCCCAAATGTTGTCCTGAGATGCACATCACAAGAAACTCCAGAAAATAGAAGTTACAGTACCTGTGATTTTATCCAATACAAATGCTTTGTTTTCATTGCCTGAAAGAATGTAATATGTAACTTGTCCATTTCTTCCCTCATCAGGATCTTTTGCAATTATGTGGTGTACAAGGAAGCCCACCTCCGCATCCTCCATGACATAGGAAAGAGACGAAGATGTAAAATTGGGACTGTTGTCATTGACATCTAAAATAATAATTTTCACAGCCAAGGAATCCAGTCTCCGATCAGTCAGATTTATTGCCTGGTCTGACGCAGACACTGTAAAAATCACAGAATCAGTAATCTCCCTGTCTAGTGGAGAAGCCGTGGTCAAAGTGCCATACAAAGGGTGAATAAGAAATGGATTTTCACCCATGTTACTCGTTTCTAGGGAATACTGTATTTTGCTGTTCAGAAAACTGCCATCTCCATCTTTTGCATTGAATGTGTAAACCGGAGTGCCAACAGGTACATTTTCCTCTATGCCAATCACTACAAAGTCATCTTGAAAAGATGGAGAATGATCATTCTTATCTTCTATGTCAACACTTATGAAGACAGTGTTATTTTGTGGGGGATTATTATTATAATCCTTTACAATAACTTGCAAAAGAAAGTGTGAAGCTGTTTCATAGTCAAGCTCCTTGGAAAGAAAAAGGTCTCCTGTCAAGCTGTCTATTTCAAAATGAACACTATCATCATCTTTAGCAATACTGAAATGCAGTTTCCTGTTAATTGCTAGATGATTATCAGGCCACTTCAGAGAATCCAACACTTGTGCAGGTTTAAAATTTTCAGGTACGACAAAGTGCTTGAAATCTTGAGAGAAGCCAGATCTCCCATTGGGCAGTGGGATTACCTGCAACCAAAACACAAAGACTGTTGTATTTTCCCATTATTATGAATATTGACATGAAAATTATTTTCCTTGATTGAGAGTTTAATAATTTCTTATTTGTGACTACGTTTACTCTTAGTATGTTTCAAAGCCAGAAAACAAACTCAGCATGCTGTGTAAGAGCAAATAGCCCTTGGTCAGCCATTCCATAATCCTTTAATGCCACATTTAAAAAAAAAAAGGGACAAAACTGTCTCTCATCCTCTGAATCCCAGGGGTCCAAAGACAGACAATTTGAAGACTTCTATCTCTGCCTCTATTCTGAGGCACTTCAACTGTCTTTCTTCATAGGACAGCACCACACAGACAGATGTGACAAAGAATGCACGGTACGTTGTGCAGTTTACCAAGCGCAAACAGATGGGTTTTTTGAGGATTGTTTATGTCATTACAGGATTTCATTCATTATGGCTTGCTGCAGTGTTCCAAGTTAATGCTTTAAAATGAAAGGATCTCTAACTTGTCTTGACCAAAGCATATTTTTACAAGCTATCCAAAATTAACCATCTTTTGGGTGACTTGAACACAGCAGCCTCAGTGACATTCAACCTTGGATGGAGGAGTGCACAGGTGGCCTGGACAAAGCAGCCTTACTCTGGCTGGATAAACAGCCGGTGGAATGAGCACACAGTGGATTTTGCAATGATCTCCTACTAAAGCACAAGCATCATCTATTTGCAAGACAATCCAGAATGGTGTTAGGTATTCTTAACAAATCAAAAGGAGTCTGCCCTCTCATTTCCTCCCTCAACAGAAAATTGGCTAAAGAAAATTACCATGAGACAAGGTGCTTACAATTTTGAACTTCTTCCTTTCTTCAGTTTATTTCCTTACCTTCTTCCAAAATGTCTTCTTTTCCAAGAAATTAATAATCTAATATAACTGTTCTATCTGTACAGTGTAAATAAGTACCTGGATGTAAACAGTAGCATGTCCTTGAAGCGAAGGCATCCCCTGGTCCCTGGCTGTGATCATCATTCTATAGTCTGATCTCTCAGCATGTGATAGAGACCGGGTTGTTCTTAACTCTCCACTGACAGCATCAATCTGGAAGTATCCTATGTCCTCTTCTATGGGGTAATAATGGACATGTGTTATTGTAAATCAATTCAGCTTGCCTCCATAATACTGAACACTGTGATAAACACTGAAAAAGAGCGGGACGCAGAGGAAAGGAACTTGCTGCACTCATTTGGATCTCTGGCTTGTTTCATTCACCTCATCTTCCTTCATTAGGTACATAGTTATTATAAACCACTTAATTTGGATTTAGAAAGCTACAGAGAGAAATGCCATGGAGTACTAAAGCAACTGCCCCATTTTGTTCTCAGGTCATTACTCACATCAATGGCACATGCATCAGGAGAACAACAGATACCCAAGGATTGGTCCTTCTGTTTCCAACTCTGGCAGGCAGGGCCAGAGAAGGAATTAAGTGTTATTCTCTGAACGAGCACAAAGGGTCAAGTATCTGCTGCTGGCCACACGGCTGGTTCCTGTGCCTTGCCAGACCATGGGGTCAGCAAAGAGCCCTATGGACCCCTAAGACACTGTAACTGCAGTGATGCTGCCTGCCCTGTCTGTGCTCTGAATCAGGACCTAATTGAGGGTAGCTAAAATCTTACAGTAACCTGTTTCAGAGCAACATGTGAATATTGGAAATCATGCTTATAACCTTCATCGAGGACTGGTGGCATTCTAGTAACAAGCAACTTTAAATTAAAATTACTACTTGCAGTTACATCATATTACATTTATTCTAGAGCTACAAAGAATAATTCTACCACAGATGAGTAAATAGCTTTTTCTGACTTAGAATTATAGAAGCATTTAAGTTGGAAAAGACCTTTAAGATCATCAAGTGGAATCTTTAACCTAACACTGCAAAGTTGACTTAACCATGTCCCTAAGTACCACATCTACATGTCTTTTAAATACCTCCAGGGATGGTGACTCCACCACTTCCCTGGGCAGCCAATTCCAATGCTTTACAACCCATTAAGTGAAGAAACTTTTCCTAATATCCAATTTAAACCTTTTCTGACACAACTTGAGACCATTTTCTCTTGTCCTATCACTCTGTACCTGGGAAAAGAGACCGACACACAATCCCCCATTTTCAAGAAATGGAATCAAATTACTCTCAAATTTTTAGTAAAATGGGAAAGTATCTATTACTTCATATATCTTACCAGAAACAGAGAAAATCACAATTGTCATAACTACTTCTCTCAAAATACTATGCAAACAGCTTTTTGTTACATGAATTTTTAATAAGGTGTACTAGTGGGTTAAACAAAGTCACGCAGCATAACAGCTGCTATTCTAATAAGCATCTGTGGTGAAAATAAATTCACTGCAGATGTAGTACACAAAACACCCATAAAGGACTGTATTTCCATAGGCACCTAAGTGAGCATGAAGCTGTTTATGTTCTCCAAATCTACACATGCAAATTAGTTAGCTGCACATATAGATGTTCGTTTTTGTTCCCAATCACCTCATCTGCACCTGTAAAATACTTGCACCTGTAAAATTTGAAAAACCACTGAGCAAATTAGATAGAAAACTGGGTTTTCACAACCAAAAAATAGGAGGGTTTTTTGGTATGGTTCTGCTCTTTTTGTCTGATTATAGGTTCCTAATTCTCCATGAGTCCCTTCTAGGTTGAGTCTTGCTGTCTGGAACATAATAGGAAATAGCCAACAAAAGAAAACAATATGTAGAGACAAATATATTGAATGAGACAGTCCTGCATTTTGCATTTTTCATGATAGTTTCAAAATATTAATGGTTCTATATTACTGTTTTCATAAGTAGCTTTTGGGTTACTTTCCTGATTTTTGTCCCAACAGTATGTCTACATTCACAGATATGCCATTTTGTTCCATATAATGCTTCATGACATAAAATCCCAGCCAAGCAAAAGGCAGAGGAGATATGAAAAACAGAACACATAATGTGAATTTCATGCATATATTTTCAGTATTTTGCTAAAACTAACATTTATAGTTTCATTAAAATACAAATATTGCATGAAACATTCAGGTTTGTGCATATTTTGGTAGCAATAAAGGTAACAAAAAAGTCTGATAATATTGGAAAGAGATATTGTATAGAACCAGAACCCCTTGGGACTTCCATTTTGTGTTTGTCATTTTGTTTGTCTCTATAAAGACAGCCAAAACTGAAACATTTTATTTCTATTTTTCTGTTATTTTTATCAGTCTATTTTTTTAAAATTTATTTTTGGAAAATTGAAAAGTGTAACCATTTGATTGTAAATCAGAAAAAAAGTTTTACACTCATAGAGTATGTCAGTCATTGCTGTAAAAGCTCATGCTCCCTGCATTTCCAGAAACATTTGCTCAGCTTTCATCTCGAAAAGTCACTTGAATTAGGCAACTGCTGCTTATATCATGCATCCTAAATACGTCCTTTTTGTGTATGAGGGGAAAAGGAAGAAAGTACAGGAGAAATGAATAAGAAATAAAGAAACTGGAGGGAGCAGATGAAGCATGAAACAGAAAAAAAGTAAATCTCTTGGTAATTAGACTTTTCTTGTGCTTGCAAAAGTAACCTGCCAATAAACTGATATGTTTTTACAATTAAATTTTTCACCTCTGCCTTGTCCAACCTGTTGGCCAGGTTTTCATTTACATGAGGTTTTCCAAGGTCAAGGCACTTTCTCAGCTCTGTGGTCTCAAACATGATCAGAGAAATTGCAATTTGGGACAAAAAAAAAAAAAAAAAAGATGGCCTGAGAAACCCCCAGGAATGTGTTACTGTGAACTTTGGCAAAACATTCAGGCCTTCCACAGACTGGCACTTCAGCAAAATGGCCCAGAAAGCAGACACAGAGTAACACCAGAGATTTCTCAGGTATCAGTGACTTCAGAATTTAGTGATGGTTAGCTGTATATTTTAACCTAATTCCTGAAGAACTGTACCTTCCCTAGGTGTGCAAATACTTAGTACCTTGATCATCTCATTCTCTTTTGAGATGAAGGAAAAGTTGTTTCTCTTAACAGAAAAGAGGAAAGCAATGCCATGGCTCCCCAAGAACCTGAATATGATGGTTTCTGCAGAAACGCAGCCCTCTGCAAGTCTAGGAGTGCTCCCTGCACACTGCTTGCAATTCATTCTGGAGAACAAGTATTTCACAGACATACATACAACACTTGCCAATTCGTGTGTGTTAGCAGTGTAAAACAGGCTTCTCCTAGCACTTGTGTGGTCAAGCGCTAATGTCGTCTTCACATAACTGGTCCAAACATAACTGTAAAAGCCTCTGCTTTGCCAATGCTAGTCTTAACACACAAAACAATACTTTAACATGCACTATAAATACACACTAATTTTTCTTGTAAATGCTATACTATATCCTATTGGCAGTCATAAAGGAGGCCAGGCAATACACTTCGCATTTGCCAGCATCACTAAGGAACAGCACGCATAGCTGGGATTCACCTCCCTCTGAATTAGGTTACTCTTTCAGTGATAACATAGAAGTGGAGGTAGGGTCATATGACCACCCACTTCCATACACATAAATGTTCAAGGATGATTTGCTTTGATTTTCTGGAAGAGGGAGGGGAATTTTGAAGGAAACACTTCCCTGCAACCCAGAATTCATCTGGCATGTAAACGTCAGTTCTTTTATAGATTTTTCCTTATGTAATTTGTTGGCATTTGTCAGTAACCCTCCTGCATAGCTTAATCTATTGCTGCTATCTTGACATTTCTTCAAGATCTCAAGAACATTAAAAATTACCCAGTGACATTTACAAGCTTAACAGTTGACACTGACACTCACAGCTCTTCATCTTGTGGAAGTTCCACAACTGTAGAAAAGAGCACTGGTCTGCATGCAGTGCCCCAATTAGCCTGCTTGTCTTTGTGTTTAACAAATATGGCTGTAAATCAGATCATATTTCTTCTTCATATTTTAGTATTGAACAGTGTCCCAGAACTAGAAAATACTATTTTAAATATAAACCAGGCAAGAACTTCACCATGAAACAGAAGACCAGATGTTAAAGGCAGTGAGCCAACTAAGAACAACAACAACAAAAATTAGTATCAGAGAAACTCAGCTGTTTCTGGATTTGTTTATCAGGAAAATATCTAGTTCCAAAGCTGGAAGGGCTTTTTTAGTGGTTTGGGGTTTTTTTGTTTGGTTGGGTTTTGGGTTTTTTTTGCTGCTGTTTTTATCCTTTTGTTCTTTCTAGAAACAGCTTTTGCAAGACCAGCCATATTTTGTGTTGCTAGTAACTTTTCTAATTTGAACTTTAACTTACTCCTCTGTGGGGCTCTACAGTGAAATCAGTAAGAAAATCCAATGTGCTGTTTGAAGTAAGGGGATATAGTTAGATACACAGACCAGCAGAGACCCCTGAAAAGCACTTCCTGTGTTGCCTGGCTATCACACGTCAAACAAAGGGTTGCACACTACTCGTTCCCTTTTTCTCAAGGGGGATCATTTTGTGCAAAATATTCTTACTCACAGTGCAGAAGTCTTAAGGTTCTCTCCAATTCCCTCTGGAAGAGGCAGTCATTTGTATTCAAATTAAGGGAATAATATGTTTTCTTACTCCGGTCATACAGTATGCTCTATGTGCAAATTTCCACAGACTACAAATATCACACTTAAAAGGTACTGGTTACACTAAGCTGGTAAAATGGAACAGGTATCAAACAGAAAGAAATAGTTCTGTTCCTGGTAGCTCTTACTGTTTTGAACCAATAGTGGAACAAAGCAGGAGGAACAGACCTCCCGGGTTACAGATGGAGTTATCACTTTTATGAAAGTATAGCAAGTAAAAACATGCAGTAAAAACAGACATCACATCTATGTCTCTTACCAGTATTAATGCCCCAGTCCCACTCATGTTCTAATTTAGGACTGCTCTGTTATTAATTTCACTGCAAACAAAACTGGATCCTACAGCTTACCCCAGAAGTGAACTACTACATGTAGGAATTATGAGAAAAACTAAAGAAAAGTGTTTTTAAGTGGCCATGCTATGTCAGGTTAACGCAGCGGTAAACAAAGGGTGAAACTTGAACTAAAACCCACAAGCCTCTTGTTTGCCCAGATTATCTGCTGATCCCTCCAATCCCTGTCTCAGACTGTCGCAAACTGTTATTTTAGTAAGAAAATTTTCAATTGGTCATGGGAAAAGAGAGATCATTTTTCCTTTAAGATGTTAAACAACTGACTGAAATACTAAACTGTACAGTACAAAATCATGGTCCTAATCTTTCCTGAGTGCTGTTTGAACACACTCTGGTCAGCCACAGAAGCAACCAAACCCCTGGAAAGATAGCACAGAGGGGGAAGGGAGGAAAGGTAGCTGCTTGCACCTCCTTGGGTACTTCATAAGACACATGATGGTCCTGATTCTTATTTACACAGGCACCTTTATTTTACCAGAAACACAAAATAAACACAAAATGTATGTACACGTGGCACCTCTAAAATTCCAGTTACCTTAATGTATCTTTTCTTATTAATAACACTTTAAATTCTTACCTGATTCTACTGAATATAATACAACACCGTTGTTTCCAGAATCGAAGTCTTTTGCAAAGATGGTTGTAACAAGTGTCCCTGATGGTTGCCCTTCCAAAACCTGTCACCAAGTAATTTATAAATAATTTGCAAGTACACGTCGACAAAATGAGTCTTAGAATAAATTCCTTGCCATAACACAAGAGTTTATCTGTTGCTCTGTTTTCAGTACTAATTTACAGTCAGTGCAATGAGCATTTCAGGAGATGGTTAAGTAACAGCTATTTAAGCAATGCTCTGTTACCGTCTGCATAAATCGCTAATTCACTCTTCAGTACAGAAAACCGGGAGGTCGAAAATTAAAAGAGATTAAAACCCACTGCATACATAAATAAAACTGTATCCGTGTATCCTTTATATCTGGCAGCGCACAAGGCGAAGAAGTGCCATGGTTTGACAAGACCCGAGGTTCCCCGTTACGCCCGCGCCGCCCCCGCGCCACAGGGTGTCGCTGTGAGCCCGGCGCTTCCCGGCGCATTCCCACCTGGATGCGCAGCGCCGGCCGCGGGAAGCGCGGCGCGTGGTCGTTGCGGTCCCGCACCGCGATGTACACGGCGGCCGTGGCGCTCCGCTGAGGGGACCCCTGGTCGGTCACCAGCACGGACAGCTGGTGGTGAGCCTGCTTTTCGCGGTCCAGCGCAACCCAGTTTATGATTTCACCTGACGGCCAAAGAAAAGGAAGGAGAAATGGAGCTGGGTATTTACTGTATGCTAGCGCACTCGTCTTACTGCATGCAATTATACATTTAATTTAACATGGAATGTTAATTTATTTTAATTTAACATACGTGCCCTGTGATACGCTCTTCCACTGATATTAAAACTTCAGCTTTCCAAACTGCATTGTGTAGAAACAGTACAGTTTGCACGTGTACTTTAGTACCATATTACATCCTTTAGTGTACAGAGGATGCCCCAGAGCAAAGGTATAAAACGAACCAATCCACTGACCTTCCAAAGAAATCCATCTGGCCTGTTCTTCAACACACTTCAGGACAGATAATACATGAACACAGAGTTTTAACAGCTGACAAAGGGCCTTTATTAATTAAGAACATTAATCAGAAGCCCTTATGTCTCCTATACATTCTGGTAAACCCAGTAAATAAATCTGACCAATCTTCTCTTCGTCTGCTTAATACAGCTGTAGATTTTTGGTTGACAAATGCCCTCCACACAAACAACCACATGGGTTTTTTAGATCTTGTTGGTTAACTCCTAGTACTCTGCCTTTAAACTTCCATAAGCGGACTCAAAAGGAACCTGCTTTGAAATGGCAATTTTATTTTGAGATTCATCCAGAGAAATTCTGGAAAAGCCTATTCACTCTCCATGAAGACTGAACGTCTGGGAATAGGAATTTTAAACAGCAGATCTTTGCTCACTACATATCATTTTGCTAAACTGGATTATTTACAATGCCTGTGTCCCTTGGAGGATTCCCTTCATCTAGGCTCTCCATGCTCTGGTCTGTGAACATAATATCTATTACTCAAGGCATTTGAGACTCACTGCAGAGTACACCCTGTGCTGTGAAAAATTTCTCTCAGTCAATTTGACTTCTGTGATGCCATGTACAACATTAACTCAGTTTTGATGTAAATTACAGAAGTTTTCACAAATATTTTAAATCACTCTGTCTGACATCGTAAGTACCCTTATAGCTACTTATGGATATCTGTACTTTTCAACTCTACTTGATCACAGGCAATTAAATTCCCTGTATGAACTGCTGAAGCTATAACTTAAAACTTCTTTTAATTTCTTCAAACACTGAAACTTATGACTAAGTGACCTCAACAAAGTCATGAAAAAAAAAATCAAATCCTAAAGTTCATTCCACATGAACATGTATTGGATTTATTTCATTCCCCAAATTGTGAAGTTCTGAGTTAGAATATTCACATATCAAACCAAAAGATTCACAGCAGTTCCTGAAAGCTTTATAATTTACTTCAATACCCTTAGGGAGTGCTCCTTTCCAAAAGCAATATTAGGCAGATTACAAATCATAAAATGCTACCTGTGTTAGAATTCATCTTGAAATACTTTCCATCAGACAAGAGGAAATAGGAAAGCTGTCCATTTCTTCCTGAGTCTCTGTCAACAGCTGTAATGGTGCCAACCACGCCCCTGGGAATTGGATTTTCCTCAATTTCAAAGAAGTAGCTCTCATGCATAAACATGGGAGAATTATCATTTTCATCCAGGACATTAACTATTACAGATGTACTTGCATTTTGCCTGAGGTTTTCATCCTCGGAGGTGCTGACCAAGGCTCTAAAACTTAGTATCTGTGCACATTCATAGTTCAAATGTTTCCGAAGATAAATCCAGCCAGTATCAGAGCTGATTCCAAATGCAACAGAATCAGTGCTAGGCTCTAAGAAATACGTCAGATTGGAGGTAACGCTGTGTGGATCAAGCAAGTGGGCTTGAACCTGAAGGATTCGGGCACCTGGAGAGGTAGCTTCACTGACTTCTACTTGATACACCAAGTTCTGAAAGACCAAAGTAGGGCCCATCTTCTGCTCTTCAATAACCACCGTCAACATCAGCAAAGAAGTTAGAGGAGGACTTCCACAATCTTCAGCTGCTATGTGGAGAGTATATTCCTGCTGCTTATCTGCAAACACTGTCCTAGTAAGGTTTACCACTCCAAGACTTGGATCAATGCTAAATGCATTTGACTGCTTACTTGCAATACTGTATTTGATTGCCCCATTTAGGCCACTGTCTTTGTCTTCTGCATGAGCAATATAGACAGCAGTGCCAGGAGGCTGGGTATGTGAAATAGTTACCTTATCAGATTTGGTCAGAAATACTGGAGGGTTGTCATTAATATCTATCACAGATATGTTGACTTGAGTGCTACTGTAGACTGGGGAGTTACCCAGCTGGGACTGAATGGTGAGCACCACAGCAGACTGAGTTTCATGATCAAGCTGTTTTTTGGTGCGTATAATGCCAAACTGGGGATCAATAGAGAACTTTCCATGTGGATCACCAGAGGAAATTCGGTAAGAAACCACTTCTAAAGAATCTAGAAATGGAAATAACAACAAAAAATATAAAAAAAAATATCTGGAAGTGATAACATGAATGTTGGTAAGAACATCTGTGAAGAATGCATGCTGTTAAATTCAATGGAATAAATGTAGGCTACACAGATGTTTGACATTCTTGGGCTTTTTATGCTTCCTTATTCCTCTCCCTGGAGCCCTTCAGTAAAATATGAATGTACACAGTTTGTCCACTTCTGCACTGTTTGATTTTCATCACACTGCTATTATAAAACTCTATAGAGAAAATGGTATAATAGCCTTTTGTTTTTCCCTGACCTAAAATATAGAAAAAACACTCTTACAAATTAGTCTTATGGGAGCAATTTCGCTACCCACAGGCATTCACTATAGCAAGGAATGAAACAGATTGCAGTTCTCTGAAAGAACTGCATTTTAATCAACTTACTGTTCATGGGTGACCATTCATACATCAAATGCTACCTAAAGCAAAAGCTGTGTAATGATTCAGGCTTACTATCAAGGCTGCCCCGCAGATGCTACCTCCACCCTGAGGACAGTCCTTCCCAAAAGAAGGAAATGGGAGGACCTGACTTGTATAAAACCTCAACCTCTACCACTTTAAATTTACAGATCCATCATCATCAACCTGTTATGTGAACTCCTGGCTCCTACTGCTCTGCATAGGAACCAAATACATATGGCTTTTAGGACAGGGTCTTTTATGACCATGGACTGGCAGGAGCTAACTCTTTAACCCTTTACAAAAGATTAAAAAAACAGGTGGATTAAATACATTTTTAAAAGGTCCCATAAACATTCATCTGGACTTCTCCGCCTAATTTGAGACAATGTGGGGCTATGTTTGGTTGGCTGGGTTTTGTTTCGGTATTTGGAGGGGTGGTCAGCAGCACTTCATACAGATCCTCTGAAACTTATGAATACTCTCTGATTATGACTATCGCTCTGAGATGTCTCTTGCATGGCTAATACTTTAACACAATCCAGACCATCACACAGACCCTTCCTTACACTTTCACAACATGCTTCCCATCCACCCATTTACATTTATAGAAACCCGTTTTGAAGAAAATGGAGGCCATTGCCAATCCCCATGGACCACCAAGGAGAGTACCAAAAATCTCCAACTGTTCTAAAGAGTACCATGATAAACCAGTGATTACACCAGTTGCTGTAAATACCAACAGTAAATTCTATTTATTGCTTGACAGACTGAATGAATAACATGGAAGTTTAGAAAAAAAAAGTAATCTACAGATATTTGCAGTTAATGGTCACAACAAAAATGCAATGTAATCTCTGACTGAGCATGCAACTTACTTGGAGGCTCTCTGGCCTTTACAGTGCCTAGCAGGCTGTCTTCAGGTGCACCTTCTGGAACAGAAAAGGTATACCGCGATCTCTCAAATATGGCAGGAGCCAAAACAGTCTGAAGGATGTTTACTGTGACAGCTGCATTGGTGGCAGAGGGAAGGCCACCCCCATCCCGTGCAGAAACAGTCAGGAAGAGTGCAGAATGTGCCAGGTGGCCAAGAACTGAGACAAGGTAAATAGTTCCTGAAAGTACACAGAAATAAAAGAGCACTGATGTAAGATAAAATTCAGCAGGCTGTCAAAATAGTTTCAACATGTCTTCCCTTAGAGAAATGATAACGTGGACAAAAAGCAGCACTCCCAATTTGTTTTTTGAGAGCCAAGTTCTTTTCAAATGATATGGTCTTTAAAATTCACAAAGACACTGAGACACAGCAAGTTCTGTGTCAAAACACAGTGTCCATAATTCTGATTTTAGAAATGCAGATTCAGCTATATCTTTGATAATATTAGGCAAAGCACAATTTTACTAGTACTAGTCTATAGGAATTTGGAAGTGCATTGAGGGGAAAAAAGTACTTTATTGTTACAAAAGATTAATTTATCTTTGCAAATGGTAAAGTTAACTTTATTTCAAACAGGTAACGGAGACATTCTGCTTAAGTAACTTCTGAAATAAAACATCCACACAATGGTTTAAGCCCCAAAATACAAACCTTAGGAGCAGTGTGCTCTATGGAAAATATCTGGGAAACAATCATTTGCTGTCTGATCACACATTTCTGGTAAAATACCCTTTAATAGTGAATTCTAAGTTCTGTTGAATTTGCAAGCTGCTACCAATTACATTTTATATAAACTCTATGAAGTAATTCTTTGAAAAGAAAATAACAGCACTTTGGACGTGCCTTCCTCAAGATAAATACATTTTCATCCTTCAACTCTGATGAATGAGACAAGCTGTCTCCAAATACACACTCTTCTGACTGCTAAAATAAAAGTTTTTAGTACTATCAAATAGTTATGCCTGACTTCCAAATACTCTCTCTATAACTACAGAAACCTACATCACACTATTACTACCTAAGATGGCAGAAAGAATGAACGTGTCAGGGATCCTGTCCCATCTTCTTCTACAGTAAAAGCCTGTATGAACTTCAAAAAAGCTTTGTTTGAATGAACAGTTCAGTCTCAGCAATGAGAACAACATCCAAACCATAGCTCTCTACGGGCTGTTCAAAATGGTCTACCACAATTATCCAAAACTGATACTTGTTAATTATTCCACAAGAGACAGTCATACACTGTCCTTTGCAAGCAAATTGAGGTTTTATAAATGAGGATATAAACCCACAAATAAATAACTAGCTCTCAGAGCATTTTGAAATGTCTGGTTTAGATGAAGTGAACATAAATGTTTAAAATCTTAGGGATAAACACTAGATCACAAAGCAGTACAGCAAATCACAGTATTGTTGTTACTCATAAATTTTATAACTAAATTATAACATGAGGCACATAGTGGAAGATCAGGTGCTTTCAGCCAGGCAAAGGATGGAATACAGAAATGTAATTATGTCCTAGAGAGCATTAATACTGGTTTGTCTTATCCTTTCCAACATCTTCTCTATCACCGAGCAGGAGGAAGAACACTTTCACTTATTCTGAGGTGACAAAAATCCATTAGTATTTTAAGACCCTTAAGTGGTCACAGATTTTGCAACACTGAGAGAGTTATTTGTGAAGAAAGTTTTTCAATATAAAAATGAAGATGAAAGATGACCAAATGCAAGAAAATTTTTCTTCGCAATGAATGAATTTAACTAAATATACACTAAATGATAAAATCACAGTGCGCTAAGGAGTAGGGCTGCATCAAATTCAAGTGATTCAACTAATAGGGACAGCCTTTTACATACCAACAAGGTATTTTTAAAAGATCACCTATGATTTTTATAGAAGCTGGTGAAGACACAAAACCTCCAGCAGCTCAGTAAAACCAAACCTTTAAACTCTGAAGGACCTTTGTAATTTCCTTGCTCTCAAGACGAGTTTAGGAAGGATGACGTTTGTCATCCAAGTTGGACATTTAGTGGTCAAACAGGGTAAAACTAGAATTAAACTGTCTTAGAAGCATCAGTGCATGATTCAATGACAATATAACTTCTCAAAATTTAGGGTGAAGTCACACTACTATTTTGCTGCAGTGCATTTTAAGCAGAATAATGGAAAACACATAAAATCCTCATAAATATTCAAATGAGCATGCATTACACTTTCCAAATATACTGCCAGGACATTATAATAACAAACTGTGTCTTAACATGCTTAAATTGCATTAAAAGGGTCTTCAGGATCAAGGAAGAATGCTTTTCACTAAGAAAAAAGGGACACTTATTCCAGTGTGATGAACAACAGTAAAAGTGCAAGTGATACAGATGAATTCAGAATTCACTACTGATCCAGCTCCTATGCCAACAATTCATACAATTCCAAGAATAAACCTTATTTTGGCCTTTTTTTTCTTTCTTTTTGTCTCTGATGATTGAGTTTTATGATTATTTAAACAGCTCAATGAAGTAGTTCTTCAAGGACATAAACTTTTGGCATTACCTGAGGTAATCTGAGCAACTGTAGCTTGAAGGAAAAAGGTGTTTAATTTTTTCCTCGGAGGTTAAATATATAAACATGGATTTTAGATACCACTGCTGTCAAATGAAATTAAATCAGTCAAGTGGACTGTATGTTACTTGACCAATTGGGTATTTTTCTATTGACAAGGACAAAAATATCTTGTTCTCATTTTGGATACTCTAAGATGTATGTGAAAAATTGAAAAACTTCTACAAAAAAGGATCAAATTGAAAATCGTACTGTCAGAGCAATAACTAATGACTTCAGAATATTCTTTACCAAAGGGTGTAGCAAACAGTGTTCCACTCCAGGACTTGTGAAGACCTGGTTGAACAGAAGTATTTTAGAACCAAAACTCCTTCTCTGCTGACCTAGACAGACTGCAGCAGACTCCATGCCAGTTAAAAAGAAAAAGGAAAAAAGAAAATTAATACAAGATTTTGCTTTCTTTCTTCATTTTTTCGCTGTGCCATTGGGGAAAAAAGGCAATAGGCAAGTACGTCTCACCAACTCAGCTCTCTTTTACAGGATCAGAGACACCCTAAGAACAATGGCAGATTCCAAGCAAAAAGTATATGTTTTACATATGGTTCCTTCCAACCTCAAAAACTGCGGTATGCAGAAATTTAATAACCCATTTTAAATTTTAATTACATACATTCTGTTTCTTTCAGCATTAGTAGGACTGGGCACTAGCTTTGCATTTGGTGATATATAATCTATACAGACTGGATATTTGAGATAGCTCTACCATATGGTAGTGAACATGCCTCATTAGGCTCTATAATGGCAAAGAAGCTGTAGAAGTAAGCAGCATCTGGGATTCCACTTTTTATATGGTTAGGAAAAATGTGGGACTGTGACTAAAAGGGACAGTCAAGACCACTTGGGCCAAAAGCAGCTGCCAGCATACCTCAGAGCAGGCTGGCCAGGTGTACCTGGTCTGCTGAAGCACAGTGCAGGAGATCCCCTAGCACTACACTGCAAGGACAGAAACCAGGGGCTAACTGCAAGGAGCAGGAACTGTCAAAGTCACACATTCTTTGTGTGACTGTGTGACATACTTGACAGAGGTATGTCTCACTAAATAACAGGCTGAAGATGAATCATGATTTTCCTTTCTTCCCTGTTCCGTAATTAAGACAGTGGCTTATTATCATTACTTAGGGAGGCAGTGGTCTTTCATCCTTGAGACGTGCCCTGCCCAATGCAGCTGTGTTCTCAGCAACATGGCCTCAATACTTGTGACTGCTGCTTGTTCTAGAACAGATGTACTGGTCACATAATCTGACCAGTGGACGTTTAGGATTGTACGGAGGCAGCGTTGATGGAAGCGTTCTAGGAGCCGCAGGTGGTGGCGGTGGATGACCCATGATTCAGATCCATATAAGAGAGTAGACAGCACTATGGCTCTATAAACACTGATCTTTTACTTTTCTTCAAGTGTTTATTTCGCCAAACTTTTATGAAGCTTTCCGAAGGCACTGTATGCCTTTGCTAACCTGTTGTCTCTCTCCGTCAATCTTACCGTCCGAGGAGATGAGGCTACCTAGGTAATTAAACTGCTGGACTGATTTGAGCTCTGATTTGCCAGTGGTGATATGGGGATGATGGAAGACTTCCTGAGGTGCAGGTTGATGGAGAACTTCTGTTTTCTTTAAACTGACTTCCAGCCCAAAGAGCTCAGCAGCATCTGCAAAGCAGGATGTTAAACACTGCAGAGCTGCTTCTGTGTGGGCGACAAGGGCAGCGTCATCAGCATAGAGCAGCTCCCGGACAAGATGGTTTAAGGTCTTAGTGTGGGCCTTCAGTCACCTTAGGTTGAAAAGGCTTCCATCAGTAAGGCAACGCAGAAAAAATCGTGCCTTGCAGAATTTACCACCTAAGGAGTCTTTCTGCTGTGCCTTTTGCAATCGGACATGCCTGTCTCGTATTGGCCTTTTTAGCCACCAGTGCGCTTGTGACAAACGTGGGTAGAGACCTTTCCCAAATCTTCGTTCGCGAAGCCCAGCCATGATTATTATTACTACCACAGTCATTTGCATCCTGCAGTTCATGCTTCAGAGAACTTAAAAGACAATTAGGTTGCTGTGGTACTGAATATATTCTTCCATTATGAAAAACAGTTTCTATAAACACTGACAATGGAAAGGGAATAATGAGACAGCTCCTCTGCGAGGAATGTTTTACCAAGACGAAAGCTCCCAGCAGGAGACTGTATGGACACAAGCACAGGTCCACTTTAAGAAGTTACTGTGTGAAAAATGCCACCTTCTTTCTTACAGCTTGGCTCCCCATATAAAAGAATAGCCTTATCTACTGCCTTTAAAAGCATTTAACTCCCATCTTTCAAATTTATTATTTATATTACTGCAGTGCCTTGAAGATTTTACCTCTGCCTAATTCCTCATTCTGCATGAGAGAGAGCTGGAATCAATTCTGCTTCAGAGGTGAAAAATCATCTAATTACACACCAGATGATGCATTAACATCCAGCCTCACTGACACCTTGGCAATCTCATTTCCTCAACTAGATCTGCATGGCTGTAACTGACTGCAGATTCCAACCTTTATAAATTAAAAGCATGACATACAGATTGCCTACTGCCTGGGTATGATATGGATATGCATTTTAGACAGAATTTGCAATGCTGGTTGCATGTTAGCAACTGCCGCTGCAGGTTCTAGTTTGGGAACAGCTCTGCTCCAAGGGAGGTTTGCTCAGCACAGCCATGCTGGAATTTACAAATGTTTTGCTGCAGAACAATGTGCTTAGTGGTTAGCAGAAATTGTTACAATGGTTTGGAGGGTTGGATGTACAGTGACAGCTAGTACTACTGAAGGGCAAAATCATGACTATGAACTCTTTCATCTGCTTCATACTTCCTCACTCACTGTAGGGCATGAACTTCCAAGAAGTCTTGCTCTCCACTTTGTGCCTATGAACCATGACAGGTAAATGAAGCCAATATTGGCCTAGAAAGTGCAAATGCATTAATGAAACACAGGACTTGGCATCATCCGCCATCCTCTGGCAATGACAAAATTTCTCATGGCATTTTTGTTGTTGTTATTTCTGTGTAGGTGCACCCTATTCCACAAGCAGGTTAACTGCTAAGTGCTGTTTCTAAAGAGTTAAAGGTCAGAGGCAGGAATCCAGAAGTAGTTCTTCAAGTATTTCTTTAGCAGTATTTCTTCAGGATATATCCTAGGATGGGCCAGCTGGCATGATCTGACACACAGCTTAGACAACAAGCAGATGGCAGAGGTACATATGGTTCATCACCCTAGTTCACCTTCAAAGCCAGCCACTGAACCTGCTGTTCCATACTCTGTAGGTCAGTTAATCTGACATAATAGTAACTCAGAGCATGTTTGCTGTCTGATTACATAAAAAGTGAACACTCCTACATAAACATGGGTTAAAAACCCCACACCAGAAATCAAAGCATACACCACTAAGTCGGCAGGACTCTGGCCCAGTGAATTGCTGTATTTTCAAGGACAAAGGCAGAGACTTCCCCACACAATCTGCACAGTTCCAGCCCTGCCACACCACACCAACAGGTCACCTTTGCTTTCTTAGCTTATTCAAGTTTTCCAGAAACAGCTTTCTAATCAAGGACCTTTTCAATCAAGCTGCCAGCCTCTAGATCCAAAAATAGCTCAGTGCACAACCTGGTAACAAAACTCGCCTGCCATGGTAACCAGAGATTATATTTCTTTGAAGGTATTGTACCAAAATATGCACTGTACCAGGACACATACAGAATGAAGCCTAATATAAGACAAATAAAATATATTTGCTCTTCTTATATTAATATTATGAAACATTCCCGATGCTCATCTTAATCTTCATGAATTGATTTTCTACAATGCACACTCCCCTGCTACACTCATTCTAACAACAGTGCGAGGGCATTTTGCCATGGCTGTCTGCTCTCTTGGTGTGACCTGTCACTTTCTTCTTTTCTCCAGGTTAACTAAGAACATGAAGTACATTAAATACATCTGTACTCAAAGAGCCATACAGTCTCTAGCAAAGAAAAGTGTTGCTTGTCTGAACTTTACCATACAAATATCACACATTCCTCCAAAATGGGAGGTTTGGGCATAATTTTTGTCTTTTCTTCATTTTTCTTGTTATCAGCCCACATCACCTGTGCAATCTCATGGAAGTTCACTCTTCTGATGAGGTCTTCTGTTTTTGAGATGTAACGTTGACTTAACTGCGAGAAAGGGGGAGTGGGCTGGAGTATTTTTGTTAATGCTTTGCACTCTGTCATGCACAATGAATCTCAAGTACACACGTCACCCCACCATTGTATGGTTTAACTTTTGGCACATGGCTTGTAGGAATTTTTATCTTTGAAGATGGTCAATTCTATTGGATTTTTTTTCATAGAGAAAAAAAGAGACACATACACTAAGAGCTGGCAGTATGGACATTTTTTCATGCTGTTCTGCTAAACGGCTTTCTTTCAGGGCCAAATCAGCATGCTCACACTTACTACAGCAATATTTTTGTGCTTCTAGGACAATATACCATTTCCTGTATTCTTTATGTTAGATTTCTCATTAGATGAGATCTCAGTGAAGGTAAACGTCCACAAATTACTCAGCTAAGACTGCTAATTTTTCCTTCTTAACTCAAACAAAATTCTTCAAAAGTGAACACTTACTAAACCAATGTCTCTGATTTGCAGCATATCATATGAAAGATGAGAAGAACATTAATTGAAGAAACTGCAGTTTAAAAAAACAAGTGGCCTCAAAATGTTCCAAAATAAAACACTCCTATTTTTAAATGTTATTTATGTGAATCTCTTCATATGTTTAGCAAATGTACTACATGCTGTAGGAAAATGCCAAAAGTAGTTTAAAAATAAACTATTTTTTCCTACAATACTATATGAAAACATCATTAATCATCATAAAAATGGCCTTGTTTTCTTTAGAAAGGATGCACCCCCATTTTACTTTGATGCCTATTGCAATCTGCTATATATTAAACATTGTATAATACATGCAGTTAAGCAAAGTTTGGATTTTCCCCTTCCCCCCACACCAAAAAAAAGAGATTTTGGTATTTCAGCATTACTTTTCAACCTGTATTGCAATAAAAATAAAGCAAAACTTTTTCATGCAATTAAAATCTCCTAATATGTGACTGTTAAAAAGCATTTCCATTTTCTTCAATAAAACAAAATTTGTCAGCATACTTAACTGGAATGAAGCTATTCGGAACCAAATCAAAGTTTTATTTTAAGTCAGTTTGACATTAAATTGCATTTACATATGGTGCCATAGTACAGTAATGGAAGTAGTACAGCACTAAAATACACACAAAACAAGAAACATATACCAGTGGAGGGACTATTCTGCACAAGCTCTGCACTTAACCCCTCCTTTTGCATCCATTACCAGGCACTGTTAAAGCAATAAGATTCTGCACTCAAATCTGTCTTTTGGTTAATTAATTCTTACATTCTTAAACTTGCATGATCTTTAGGTGTATTCCTCCTCTTACTTTTCTCCAACAGACCCAGCTCCTAGATTGCTGTACATCTTTTGGAGGACATTTTAGTCACATAATGCCCTATGCTATTCAGTTAAAAAGAAATCACAACACATCCTAAAGGAAATGTATTCATTTTTTAGCAAATCAAAATTTTCTCAGAAGTATGTTCATTTTGCAGAAGCTGTATTTCTTGGCTGAAAAACTTTTTTAATGTCCAACTACTGACCAACTCTTGTAACAAGGCTTGTCTGTCATACTCAATACGTATTTTTTGGGTTAAATAAGTAACAGAAGGTTGATCCAAGTATCTTCAAGTCAATGGAGAAATCTCCAAATATCTCACTGTACTGGGTCTGTATGGCAAGGGGTTAGTAGCAGGGGGGCTACAGGGGTGGCTTTTGTGAGAAGTTGCCAGAAGCTTCCCCCATGTCCAGTGGAGCCAATGCCAGTTGGTTCCAAGATGGACCTGCCACTGGCAAAGGGCCAAGCCCATCAGCAATGGTGGTAGTGCCTCTGGGATAACAAAGTTAGGAAAGGGAAAAAAAAAAACCAACAACATACCTGTGCAAAAGCAATTGCAGCTGGGAGAGAGGAGTGACAGTATGTGGGAGCAACACCCCTACAGACACAAAGGTCAGTGAAGAAGGAAGGGGAAGAGGTGCTCCAGGTACCACAGTAGAGATTCCCCTGCAGCCTGTGGTGAAGACATGGTGAGCAGGCAGGCTGTCCCCCTGCAGCCCATGGACATCCACATGGGGCAGTTATCCACCTGGAGCCCACAAAGGACCCCATGCTGGAGCAGGTGGATGCCCAAAGAATGTTGTGACCCCGTGGGAAACTTGTGCTGGTGCAGGTTTGCTGGCAGGACTTGTGACCCCACAGGTGACCCACACTGGATCATTCTGTTCCTGAAGGACTGCACTCTGTTGAAAGAATCAATGCTGGAGAAGAGGAAGAGTGTGAGGAGGAAGAAGCAGCAGCAGAGACAACCTGCAATGAACTGTGTAGTTTCCATTCCCTATCCCCCTGTGCTGATGGGGCAGGAGGAGATAGAGAAAACTGGGAGTGAAGTTGAGTGCAGGAAGAAGGAAGGGTGGGGGACATTGTTTTATGATGTAGTTTTTATTTCTCATTACCCTACTCTGATTTGATTGGCAATACATTAAATTTATTTCCCTAAGTTGAGTCTCTTTTTCTCATGACAGTAGTTGCTGAGTCTTGCTCCTTGCTCCTCCAGGAGCCTTTCATCATAATTTTCTTTCCATCCAGCTGAGGAGGGGAGTGATAGAGTGACTTCAGTGAGCACCTGGTGTCCAGCCAGGGTCAACCCACCAGGTGCACAGAAACAGTCTCAAAAAAATACACAGGAGGAAGGTCATAGGCTTTGTTTTAGGCATCTAATTTACATAGGAATCACAGAACATAAACCTAAATATACAGTCGAAAGAAACAGAAGCTAAGTTAAATGTTTATACTGCTGTAATGTACACTGTGGGAATGATACTTTCTCTCCATCCCTTTCATACTAGGTTTAAATCACAAATAACTTCAAATGAAGATAAAACACTGGCTACTGCCTTTTACTTAGCCTTCATGGGAGTCTTCTCTGCTCGCAGTGACTAGCTAGGGAATTTGTTCTAAGACTATGAATGGACCATTTACCTGAAGACTGACACATGAAGTCACACTGGTCCAAAACAATTTTCAAAGATTATTCTTAATTTTTTTTTATTTGAAACAACTTCCCTGAACCAGAGCTACAGTAAGAAAACCATCTTTTTATCCATCTCTCAAAAAGAGCATCACTAAGATCAGTGGAACAGTATGCCCTTGGGTGGAGGAAAATATTATTGGCTAGTAACAAAATGAGAGGTTACAAATTCAGTTGTTAATTCCAAAGTCTTAAAGTTAAGCACTGCATAGGTTTTCTGCCACACTTATGGTTGTATCCTGTGACTTACATTTTTAATTACCAGCTCTGCCATAACTATAAATACACTGTCTTTCAGATAGCTTGTTAGGTAACAATGGGAAATAAACAAACATAGCTGAAACAGTTTCTTAGCCAGAAGAGCTCTTCAACTTGCCCTGTTCTAATCAATTCATAAGTACTGTTCATAGATCATGCATGGATCAGATATCTACAAAAGGCAACATAATGAAGCCAAGATGTTGTTTACACCAACACTAGAAACAAACGATAGGAAGAGTCACGAACTAGCAGAGGAACTGGTTTACAGTTCCCTACCCATACATTTTTCTAGCTACACAGCTCTTAAAGTGGTTTTTCTTGTGGACAGTCTATCATCAATCAAATGAAAAATACTTCACTTCAACTTTTTCACAAGTGGAAACACAATAAATGTTATTTATGAGTACAAGAGCATATCAAAAACAATAAATGCAGTGTCTAAAACCTAAAATAGCAAACAAATATAACTAACAAAGACTCGTTTAGAATTCAAAAAACTTTTCAGTGGAATGTCTATCTGGTCAATGAAGGATATTCCTTCTCACTGAATTTATCTATATACAACATTCATGTGTCACAGTGCTTGAAACAAAACATGGATCCCCTTCAAAGAGCTTGGATGTGCCTCAACCTCATAATATCTATGTATCAAAAGCTGTATTGATATATTCTATATAGTCAGTGGTTAACCAGATGATAGGATATCCTGTATTGTGAACACAGCTCACTGAAAAACTATGAGTTTTCTTGATATATCCATACAATTGCTTTAACAAAGCAATAGCCAGAAGCAAGCCATAGCAGTGAAGAATTCAGGTTTCAATTTTTATTTTACTGTTTTATCCTTTTGTCTTTAAAAAATTAGAAAGAGAATGGGGAAGAAAAGTGAATTTTTAGTGAGTATTCTAAGTGCAGCGCTCAAAAAACATCCCCAAAGAAAATTACAGTGAGATAAATTTTCAAATCCAGATGCCATATAGATGCCACAAAATAGAAATTACGTGTCACAAAGAACAGCATCATTTTGCATATGATTTTAATGTATCATAGTGTAATTTGACAAACTGTTAGCTACTAATTATTTTAAATCTCATAATACTGAAAATATCTCTGTCCACATACACATATAATCAACATAGTAAATCAAAATTACTAATGCACTGATTTTCATTCCTCCTTTCTAAATGCTCTATCAGTGAGAAAAATAATAATTTAAAAAAATAAAACTTATCAGTAAGGCAAATACACGGAATACTCCAACACCATCACTGTGCCTCCTTTTAGGTCTTCTAATAATAAAAAGAGCAGATAAAACAGAATATGCCATACTGCAAATTGGAAAACCTGCAGAACACATCAGTAACAGACTGCACATTCACAAGATTAGAAGAAAAAAGACCAAAACTGCAATATGATCTTGTTTGGCTTACAGGTTTGGAGATTCATCTCCTGAAGAATGCCTATTCCCTGATACACTCGTCCACTGTCCTCTGTTCACAAAACACAGCCCACATAACTATATGAGGTTCCCCACATAACCTTCAGAGAGGCACATATAAATTAGGCCATATATCAGAGAATATGAAGACAGCTTTAGCACAATGAACACTGGAAAATGTCACTGTTCTAACAAGAAGTGAGGAAGAGCTCAAAATCTCTGTGCTCTAACAGTGAACCACTTGTCATCTGCCTCTGAATACTGAACAGCTTTTGCAGCTATTCTAATCCACAAAGAGTGAAAAACTTCTATGTGACAAACTGGTAATTTTAATGGGCTTTTCTTTTTTATAATGTTTATTTTTTTGAAGAGTTTAAAAATCATTCTGCACACCAATGGCTGAGCATAAGCATTATTGTTGGTAGATGTGGAAGAATATAAAAGGAAAAATCTATTCAGAAAAAAAAAAATCCCATACCATTAATATTAATAAGATAAAATTAGACACAGTCTAACCTTGTGAATTACCCAGGAGATCTGATTAAGTGCAAACAGATTCCAAGCACTATAATGTTGGGAACACTGTCTCTGACCTAAATGCTTTTATCATCACAAAATGTCAGCAGTAATGACCTCAACCAACTTCACCTTGTATTTGGTCTGCCTTTGATAAAACACCATGATAGATCCACAAGGTAATAATAACTTACAAACTTAGAGAGTCTTCATGATCAAGCATGACATTTTTCCTATACCAAGTGCCAAACTGGAAAGAGAGGTCAAAAGGTCACAATTCAAGGAAAAAGGCCCTTCAAAAGGCTTCTGCAAAGCCTGTGCTGCTAATGTGATCCACAGGGGTTCTCTCTGACAAGCCTGCTGGGGCAGTTTTAAAATAACCAGTTAAATGCCTGTGGAGAGCCAGCTCCCTAATTATTGATTGACCTACGTATTTTTGGCATCAGTTATGCCCCAGAGAATCTGATTTGACAGGTAGTTAAAAGTCCACAATTAAATAACTTCTGAAAAAGCCAAGACAAGCAGACCAACTTCCTAAGCAGATTAGTTTCTTCTGTTCATCAGAATATTTTGGGAACTGTGTAAAAATAGACATCATTTTGAAAGAATAGAGCCTTGCAACATTTTGTATGCCAAATAGCTAATATATACACATATGTACCACAGTCAAAAAAAAATCTTCAAACATATAAAATAATCACCTGTGCCATGACCATCTGTTAATCAGGATACGTTCATATACAAGGGTTGGCTCTCGAGAAAAATGGTACTTGCAGTTTAGTCAACTATTCACTGAAAGGCAATGTGGGTGTTTGTAGATGCAATACTCATGTTCTTTCCAGCTGATGTTTACAACTATTTTAAGGTCAGAGAGCTAACTACAGGGGCTGCTGTACAGTAATTCAATCTGTGAGATTCAACCTGTCTTGGAAAAAATTCACAAAAATTTTTTTTGCCATAATTGTTTTCCTGCTCTTGTCATCACTCCTTCACTGAACCTCTCTCCAGAAACCAGAAGGATGAGGTGTCATACCAGGAAGTAAAAGGCAGAAAAAGACACGAATCTAATCATTGAGTCAAACAGGGAGGTGATTAAGTACTGTAAGACTGTGAGCAGAATGGGGACTTATCCTAGCACAGAAGGGAAGAGACTAGAACAAAAACAGAGAGATAAAATGGAAGGACAAGCATCTTTAAAGTTCTTTTATTGCTCCTCAAGAGTAAGACCTAAACATTTCAGGAATTCAGATACTGTTGTAAAAAGCCAATGTTTTGATTATATCTTACAAGGATGAATAGATTTAGGGCTGAAAATAGTGGATAAGTGGCATGCTGCTTGTCCTTCATTGTACTGGCATGTACTGTATTTTCCATTCTTCTCCTCATTCCAGTGAATGCAAAGGTTTCATGGTAAACCTAAATCCTCCAATTTACTCTAAAATTATTTTCCATCAGAATCTAAGTTTCAACTGTATGACATGACTGCAAATCAAAGAAGTATAATCAGGGAAAATATGCATGTTGTGTAACTATCACCTTTCTGAATCACAGATTCACACAGTACCTGTGGATGTATCCACTGTGAAAAAAGAAGAAAATTCTCCTGGGACCAGTTCGTATGTGACAAGGCCATATATTCCTGAATCTCTGTCTGTGGCAACAACATTGATGACTTCTGTTCCTGGCTGTGTGTGACTGCTGATACTTGTCACATAGATGTCTTGTTCAAATATAGGTTGATTATCATTAATATCTTCTATCTCGATGCGAACAAAAGCTTGGGCACTCAGTCCACCCTGTTGGATAAATCAGAAAGATAAAAACAAAAAACAACGTCAATTTTAAAAATTGGATGATGCACAACTGGCTTCAGCCTATCCTTAGGAAATGGAGCATGCTGCAACAATATTGATCAATGAAAGTGTCCATTAAAAGCAACTTACAGTATCCACAATACCCCAAAATACTGCAAGCAAGCAAGCTACGTGCTCAGCAAACTCCAGTGGGCTGACTGAGTACACAAAGAACTGCAGCTTCTCTACAATGGTGATGCCTGAACATAAAGTCAGTTTTGTTAATACTAATGAGCGCAACACATGTCAAAAACCTTACTAGTCTAAGCTCACATGTTTTTACTGTCATCACCAACACCCCACTTATTCCTTCACAGATAATAGTCAAGGCTTTCTGTCCCAGAAACACAAGCCCCTCAGGTGACTGTGGTGCTCCAGTAAAGCAGGAATAACTCCTATCTGTGCGTCTTTCAGATTTAAAAGCATGACCATCTTAACAGTGGATATGGGCTTTTTCAACCATTGATCAGGGACACAGACTAGGAGCAGTGCAGGACAGCCAAAAGCTGACTTGTCAGGCTGCTGCCTGCAAGACCTATCCTTAATTTACCACCCTAGCAGGTTCTGCTCATCCAGCATGTGCCTGTGTCTAGACATTATATATATATATATATATATATATATGGGGGTGTGCATCTAAATCTCTATATGTGTGCACCTGTGCTTGCCTACATACCCACACCTTCAGCTGGTGTACACAAAGACAGAACAGTACCAAATTCACTGAAGGACATAACTGAAACAATATGTTGATGTAAAATTAAAAACTAATTACATAAAATTGTTTCCAGTGCATTTGTGATTTTGCAGAGAAGGAAGTCTCACCATACTTTCCAGGGATCTTGGCTCAACTTCTCTGCTCTTGTTTCTTTTCCCTACAAAAAAGAGCTGGAAAAAGAGCCAGACCTTGGCTGCAGCTTTGGCATCATAGCTTCTTCAAACCCAGCAGCTCTGCTGCTCTCCACACAGCTGAAGCTCCTTCTACAGGTGCCCTCCAAAAGCCCACGAAAATACCACATGGGCAGCCATGGCACCATGTTTAGTCTTGCTCTGGAGTGAAACTGGAGAAGCAAGGAGCAACTGCAAGCTGGCTTATCAAACTACACTACAGCAAAATACAGATTTGCTCTGGAAAAGCGCTGAATTTTGTGACAATGTGCAAAAAAAAGACAATCCTGCGGCTGTTGAACTGTAGACTCCACAGGCCCCCGAGTGAAACAAATGGTAATTTACTTCTCAGAGACACTACCTCGTACTCACTGCAGACTCCCTCCATGAGTTTGGAGGTGTTCATATTTCCAAGATTATTTTACAGCTATAACAACTACAAACATTTCTAAAAGAAAGCAGCTCTGTTGTGGCACAGCTAACACGCAGTGCTGGGTCACTGACATGTTCAGAGGCACAAAGCAGCACATATATAGCCTGCACATGCTGTATGCCATACATTAAGATACAGATGGAGGAAGAATCCTATGCTCTTCAAAGTCACGCTGAGCACACTGTGCTTGTAACAGTCACTTACAGAAACTGCTGACACAGATCAGATGCTGCTGCATATACAACAAACTATGCTGAGCTAGTCAAAACTTAATTTTGCAGTCCCAGTAGCTATAATATTAAAAAAAAAACCCACAAACAACTATGTTGCATATTTCTGCAATCTAATTGTTCATGTCAATTATTCTTAAACCTGACCTTTGTGAAACTATTCAGTGATTCAGACTGGATATGACACCTTTAGACTTGCCCTGCCACATAACAATCTCCCACAAACTATTTTCGAAGGTTTGCTTTTTTATCTCCAAGGGTTCAGACATATTTGGGGGCAAAAAATACTATCAGCATTCACTTCCACATTTTCATAGTGATTTTTGCTTTGTTCTGGTCTGGTTTTTTTCTTCTGTATTGAACCTCTGCTGGGGGGCAGTGACATTCCCAAGAAGGCCCAACTATGTGGAAAATTAAGATGATCTTGTGCATCATGTGTCTGTGTTTCACCCACAGACTAGGAGATCTGGCCCGCATTCTCCTGGTGTGCTCGTTTTCTTCTGAAGAAAATCAGGCATGGCATGCTTCCAGGGCTCACACTGCTGCAGAGGCAGCCAGCAGCCAGGACACGTGGCTGGGGCCAGGACTCTGTAGAGTACTGGACCAGCATCAGCCCAAAAATTACTGGGACCATCATGAAACCTCATGCCAATATGAAGAAATGGAGATGTGCAGATCTAGTGGGCTCGCTGCCAACACCCTCAGTTCAGGGCAAACCTCTTCCCCAGTACCTTGATTTCCGTGGTAAGGAAACCCTCTACAGGAGGTAAAAGGGGGGGCTGGAGGAGGGGAAGGAATGTGCTCTGTTCACTGTCAGAAGATGCTCTGCAGCTCCACAGCTTTCAGGTACTTTAGAACAGAAATCAAAAATATTTTTAAGGGAAGAAGGCCAAGGAAGAAGTGAGATCAAGACTAAAAAACATCTGAAAAGATAGTTAGAACAGCATGAAATGAAACTCACGAGAACTTGTGTTAAACTCGTTTCTTCTAAGTTTCATTACTGCTAAACAGACATGACACTCTCCAATTTGTATTTATGCTATGGAGTTATGTAAAGTGATTAATTCTAAGTATATGGGGAAGCATAATCTCTCAGAAGACAGACCAAATTTTATGATAGAGACAGAACCTTCTTTTCCTGAAAAAGCAGTGTATACCTTCACACGAGTCAAGTATGATATTAGCTTATCAACTTACAGTATTAACTGCCCCAGTTTTTGCGCTGGCTATTGAAAAATTTTAAATATCATCCCAAGTGAGAAGGAACAACGTACTCTTATTTCTAACAACATAGGTACACTTATCTACTCAGAAGCAAGTAAAACATGGATGTTGCAAAACATGAAGGCTGATTTAAATGAGTCTGTTGCTGACAGAAAATTACATTTGTTACAAGCAACAGAAAGCCACAGTTGTTCATTTTGAAATCCCTTATTTCATATGTTCAAGTATTTTTAACTACTGTTGTGGTGTTTGATGCAACAAAAAGTCACAATTATAGCAGCTTCTTTGTCAGAGTCCCAAGAGTTGTGTCCCCTGTGGAACAAAAAGGGGGCATAAGAAACTACCATTAAGGCAAAATAACCATCAAAAAAAATTTCTTTACTTTGTCAGGACAAAATTTGTGTGCAAATATGAAGCTATTACTACACCTTTTTATCGTGTCTCAGAAAAAAAGTTACCCTGCCTTTGGCAGGAAAGAGTCTTTGTCTTAATAAGTAGAAATGGTGCTATTTTGAATAGCTGTATTTCTTCATTTTGGAGCTGTAAAATGCTTAAAACTCCATCAAGATTTTCATTACAGCCTCCAATGTTTTTGTCAGTGGTGCTGTCAAATTTTTGTTCCAAACTAAACTGTTAGATACAGAATCTGACATGCAGACTCTTTTTTTTTTTTGTAAACCTAAAGGATGTCAACTTGAAATTGTAAAGCTGTCAAAGTAGAGAGATGTCTCCATTTATTTCAAAAGCCTTAATTTGTTCAGAAGCTTTGCCCGTGAATGTCAAGTTTCAATGTTTCAACTGCTTCAGTGTAAAAGACAAAGAAAATCGGATAAGCAGAGTGGTTTACCAAAAAGCAAAGGACAAAGAACAAAGTATCTTTCTATGCAGAAAGGTAGTAACTCACTAATACACCTGCTGATGGTGTACTGAACCTTTTGCAATGATAATGTAGCAGCCGAAAAACCCAAGACCTAGCATTTCTTACAGAAGATACAAGGATGCTTCTTTCCATCTTCGCCTAATCTATGAGAGTGCTCCCACAAGCTCTCATGGGATGCTCATTTAACAACAGTTTAACAGAAGCTGTTTTCCATCTGCCTCTCCACAGGCTCTTGTGTGCCACTTAAGTTCACTCACTACATTTTCTACATAACGCATTAAAGACACAACTGACAAACTCCAAACCCATGTAATGGAGTAGCCATGAACAGGTGGAGGAAACTGATAGTTTTGCTGTAAGATAAACTGAGCACCACCTGGAAAATACTTCCTTTTCCTCATCATTTCTAATTAACTGTGTTATTTTCTTTGCTTTTAACCTCTCTCCCCTCCTTCGTCAACAGTGACACTTCACTCTTCCTCTCTTTTTTCTAGACACATTTCTCCCCTGATCATAGCCTCTACTTTGAGGCCCACACCTAGCATCATTAAGCCATCAAAAGCAGCAGCACAGTGCCAGAAGATCAAATAAATATTCTACTATAACTCTGCTGTAAATGTGGAGAGTGACTCAACAAAAGTTCAGGTATACCAAAAATGCTGAAAAGCTAATATTGAATTTAGGTGCTTTAGTATTTAGGTGTCAGATGGGCAAAGTTTTAGAAGATATATCAGTGGGATCTACAAAGTGCTGACTTTCAGTAAAAAGATCAAGTCTTGCCTGTCACAGACAAGGTAATCAAAAACTGAACCCTTCTCCCCATTACTGAACTTGTGAAAACACAAGGTCCCTAATGAAGATAAATGAAAGACCAATTTGAAAATTAAGTACTCTATAGTTTCAATGCATTGGCTGTTTAACTTTTGCAATAAGACTCATCACTAGAGCAATAATTTAACTAAGAAAAATTAAAAAATGCATCAAGATTTTTTCATGGAAACATATTTCCTTTCAGATTTTCAAAATAATGTTCTGTACCAGACTAAGTATCTTAGAAACTTGTCAAAATTTCACTGCTATTGTCCAGCTCTCACATAACCTTTATTAATGACTAATCTTGATATTCCAGCTATGGGTATGTTTTCCTTAAACTTATATAGCTTCAAAGCATGTTAATTAAAGGAAAAATGAAATTTTTAGGTATAGAAGAACAGATAATTTTCTGCTGTTATACACTGCAATACTGACTGCTTTACTCTTCAAGGTTTGGATATCTGTACAAAGTACAAATTTTGAAGACAGAAATCACATATCAGTGAAATTCCAAAATGGTTACATAGAACTACCTCTGCTATAAGGATTGCAGACACTGTCCTAAAAATACCCACCCTTATATCCTTATACTAAAATCATAGAATCATAGAATTGTTTGAGTGGGAAGGGACCTTTCAAAGGTCATCCAGTCCAACCCTCCTGCAATGAGCAGGGTCAAGTTATTAGACATTTAAATGAGTCAGGAAACAAACATACAAATATATTTATGTAATTGTTTCTCCCCTAAGGAAATCTATGGGGAAGAAAAGCCATGTTGCTAAAGGTACTATTAATAAAAGGGAATACTTCTGTAGCCTCTGAAAAAACACTGAATTGTGACAGCTAAAGAAGAAAAATCAGATTAACTGCTTAATTATTACACATATATCCAAATTCAACACAATAGAGACCCTCATACTGCTACATTCTTAAAATGCAATAATTAATACCAACTGTCAACTGCAGATAAATTGATCTAGTCATGAATATGGAAATCATAGTTCGCTAAGTTTTTTCGGTGTACTATAACAAAAAGCACAGACATTTTAATGAAAAATACAGTATTACCAGCACAACTGCATTTTTAAAAAAATTAGATACACTTAGGACATTATCTTGAATGCAAGTTTAATGTCCAAAGTATGAAATAAAGACTACGTAGCCTGAAATAATTCAATTTCAATGCTTTTAAGTTCAAATTTTACTGCAAAATGTGGCCTGAATAACATTTTGAAAAGTGTCTTTATGTTAATTTTAACATTTGAAGCCAATCAGTATTCTTTTTCTTCAGTTTCTTCACAATTCATTACTAAAAGTGATGAAGGTGAAGACAAGTACAGGCTGGGACTCCCATTACAAATCACCTTTGGATATTTTTATAACAAAATGAATATTTTGCTGTGAAAATAATGAAATTAATAATTTTCTGTTTCAGTGTTTTTCTGGAGTTGCACTACCAAAATTTTCTGTTAAGTGGCATTAGGTAGACAAGGGGTCTAGACATCTCGATGTGTTCCTACCACAACAAAGTGTGTCCTCACCCTCCTTGCCAAACAGAGATCTGAAATGGATAATTTCAGGCACATACAACTATCCTGCTCTTGCTGTACCACAAATACCCACTTGCAAGCACCCAATCTTGTAAAGTGGGAAAACTCAGACATGCTGCTGCAGAGAGGCTGTACCCAGCCTCAGAAGTAGCAATGGCATCAGCCAGCTAGAAAGGACAAGGAATTTATCCAGGAAAATCACTGTCACCAACAGTAGCCATGCAGTTCTACCACCAGTCATCTTGAAAGAAGGGAGCAGAAGTAACCTGGAGTCCACTAGTTCCAAGAGGAGGAGGAAAATCAGCAGGGAATAACACACCCTAGAAATGTTTTTCAACAACTTGTTTATCAGTAATTGGGAATATCACAAGCTGATTTGATTAATTTGGGTCAAAATTTACAGTTCATGAAGTATTATTTTCTGCTCTCTTTAAAGATAGGACATTTTATTCAAATTCATGCAGTTTTTACGTACTCATGACATTCTCATTTAAAACTATACAGCATATCCAAATCTCCAAGTGCATTCACAAATCTGGCAGTATGGAAAGGTGAAACTTACCCCATCCGTAGCTTTTACTAAGAGGTCATAAGTGGTTGGATCTTCTTCTCTGTCAATGTCTTGAGAGACACAGATCTGACCAGTTCGTGGGTCAATCTGGAAGGCTTTGGATTTTTCATAAAAATGAAATCCATCATAAAGAGAATACTCAATTTCACCAAACTGGTCAGCATCTGCATCTGTTGCTTTGACCTGCAGGTAGAAAACAGAGATAAAAATGAAGCCAATGAAACTATTACTCATTAAAATGAGGTGTCCATGATTTTTGAATAAAAGTTACCTGTTTGTGGTGTAAAAGCAAATGTGCATACACACGAAAAATACAAGCACGCTCTGCTACCTAAGCTGTCTGTCTGCAGTTCATAAAATAACTCAGGTACTGACAGTGTAATTATTGCATGTAAGTTCCAGCATATAAGTTCCATTAGACCTGTCTTTAAAATTACTTGTGTATCTGTCAATAATTTTCTCAATCAAGTAAACTTCCCAGGACTGGAAAAGCCATGCTTATTAAGCCATGACTGTAGGCCATACATTAAGCTACTTTCCCTTCGTGTTATTTTTACCAGTGGAGGTAGGTCTTATGAAAATATGTCACATATAGATCAGACAAGTGCTGCAGGACATCCTTACCTAATGTATTTTATAAAAGACTTCCTAGAGCTTAATTTAGTTTTCATTTGAGTGCAAGCTTGGTGGTACTTATGCTCTTTGGACCACAGGTGAATTAATTTAAAATGTATTTGATAAAGAGAATAGTTTTGTACACTGCACCTTCAGTTTTATTGCCCTAACATCTCTGATAACAAGTGTTTTGTGCAGAGTTTGGCTCTTCTTGGAATGTTCCATTGTGAAAGCTTTCACTCAAATTTAGAAACATTTCAGTAGAAAATAATTTATAGAAATATGTATACATTAAGAATGCCAGTATTTTCAGTTCCCTAATTTGTCATTATTGGAGATACATACAGAATTTTTCCTTCTCAATTGGTTTCCTTTTCTACTTATTCTTTGAAAATTATAAATTCTGTGTTTTTTCCATCAGCTTGTCTATACAAGCACAATGTCTGAAGACCTTGACAGAGCTTTGGAAACTTTAGTATCACAAAGCCCAAGAGTTAGAATTGGTGGGAGTTCACAGAGAAGACCTGTGCTAGCCATTGCCTGCACCTGACACAGGTTGGTGAGACCCACAGCCATCAACCACGGGCAGTGCAAAGGTGGAGGTCTGCACAGGTTTTCCTGTACAGGAAAACAGCTGGCACAGTTTTAGGTACAGTTTCAAAAAAAACCCCCAAAACAGGCCCAGCCAGGGCGTACTGCTAGCAGTAAGTTTGGATTAGGTCATCCTGTTTTGGGGATGTAAATTAATTTAGTTGCATGAACAGAAGTTGTGCCAGGTCATTTGGCCTTGGGACCCAGAACAGCCTTTGGCTGTTGCTCCTACTGATACAAACATGGCCATAAAGACAAGTTGGTGCCTTCATTACAAGCTCACTTCTTCGTCTGCACAGGAATTGTTTTGGCACTAAGACAGTGAACTGGGACTGAATTAAAACCAAATGAACAAAACATGTCTTGAGAAGGGTGAAAAGCATAGAAGTGGGGAAAGGGAAGGAAACCACATAAAAAGTGCCAAGGCAAATTATAAAGCTACAACTTATTCTATATTAGTTATATCCATCAGAATTTCCAAGTGACATCCCAGAAGATACATGTGTTGTTTCAATTACTATTTTTGCTTGTTGTGGTTTCATTTTTGTTTGTTTTTAAGACTTCTCCACTTCTGCATGGAATGCTCAAGATTTGCCGTATTTCAGAAGTATCACTGTGACTGCACCACATACACCAGAACACCTTTCCTCCCACAAGATGGTTTCTCACTACTCCAAAGGCTATTATACCAGAGTTTCTGGTTCTGCAAAAAAGAAAGCTCCTTTAGGAGAACCCTGTGCTCATAGAGCCCTTCATTCCCCTCTCCCACCCTTACAGTTTGCATCCCACGGCTGCAGCTCAGGGTACAACGTGCATCCACTCCTGACCTCAGTCCAACCACTCGTTCTGGACAAGTTAAAAGCAAAACTCATACTTGTGCAGCAAAACAAAGACCTGGTCCTAAAAATTCCTTACAGCTGTATGTAAATCAAGTCTACAACATGTATATTTCTCCAGCCTTGTACTTTGTTATTTGTCATAAAAGCAAGAACAGAACATACATCTAGTGTGCTCTCAGTACTCTACCACAATAATGTTATGAAACAATAATTCACTTGGCCCTTATAAGAAAAGAATCTCCATTTATTTCTTTTGCCTGAAATCTAACAGAGGTGACGATGCTGAAAGGTTCTGTGTGCCTGTGCCTGCATGCAGTTACATGCATAAATGCTAACATTTGTGTCTGCAATTGAGCATGAGTGATTAATTACAGGTAAAATTTGAAGGTATTGTTAGAAGTTTTGCCCATTACGTCTAGTGACTTGTTTTCTTTCTTGTAAATTATGCAGTCCTCAGACTTTGAATAGCACATGCAAAGGCTATGAGTGAAGAATTTAAATAAAAATGCTTCAGTTCAAAGCAATACAAATTTAAAGGTCTAATTGTGGTCAACTTCAATTATTATAATCATCTCTCTCAGGCAGCAGAACTAAGTGGCATCAATTTTTGCCAAAACATATGATCTTTTTCCCTGTTCAAATCCCTCACATCTATTCAATTTCTACCCACTTAATAGTCCTCTTTTTAATCACTCACCATGAAACCTTTGATCTGAAGAGGGAAGAATCCGGAGTTAAAAATGAATGAAAAATTCACTGTAGCAGACAGAGCTGACATTGAATGGTACTACACCTAAGGTCAGGGAAGCAATTAACTATGATCATGGAATCATTCAGGTTGAAAAAGACCTTAAGATTATCAAGCCAATGCAAGCTGATTTAGAAGGAGGAATTCAGTGAAAACATGCTAACAAATTCAAGTTCTGATACAATTAAGAGACCAAGTTATTGAAGATTTTAGAAATTAAAACACATGGTAGTCTCTGTCCAAAACATGTTGAGTTGTAATAGCATACTGTGTGAGTACCAATCCTACTGAGGATTGCAGCTGTTAACTGCCTGAGAGCTGTGAATTACAGGAGGAAATGAAGGCAGCAGCAGGAATTTTCACAGTGGATTGATCAAGAGTGTTGTATGTTGGCAATATCACGAAGGTTATAGAGTTGAACGGATTTATGTGCGTTGGAGAAGTAGGAGGCAAGAGAATACCAAATACGTAACACCTCTGACAAGCCTAATATAAGACTGGGATCGAGGAGGAAAAGAAAGTGGAAGAAAAGGAAGTGTTAGGCCCACAGGACCTTTCTCCTTCTTTCACTAAGCATGATTTCAATACACTAAATTGAAGATACAAATTATTGAGTGTAAATTTGGGAATAAGTACCAGAAAGTATTCCCTCAAAAAACATTTTTAAAGGCCAACAAGAGTCATGGTATGGAGAGCTACTGGTTGGATTTCTCTCATCAATCATGCCTTCTGCAGCCTACATCCTTTGGTCTGTTTGTACACTGTCTAGACTGCAAATTCATCAGAAAAAAAAGAAAGTTTCTTTGGTGTTGTTGATACTACGAATAACATAATAAATGGTCAGGCTGCAGACATTCCCTCAGGAGGAGAAGAAAGGGGGACCTGGAGAAACATTATAGAGAACAATTAAAAAAAAGTTGATCCACCTGTGTGATGTTCAGACAGACAGACTAGTGCGTGAGGAGAATAAATAGTGTGAACGTTCTTACATACCAAAGGGTGTAAGAAGATAAATAAGGAAAATTCAACAGTGTTGGAAGTGCAGAAATAATTTTCTATTTGCATATGGAAAGGGGATGATCTCAAAGAATCTGTGAAATTAAGGATAATTAACCTCACCTAGATGCACACTTTAATCCATTAACACATGTGAAAGTTTGAATGGAGAAAAAAAATGCTGGCAGTACACATAAATAAAAGGGAATAAAAACATATTTTTTAGTGCTATGCTAAGGAGAGATTTCAGAGCTTACAGAAAGTAAATATTTGGTAGATCTTTTGCTAGTTCTGTTCACTTCAGTGGAATGATGACAAGTCATAGCAATGGGCACTATGACCCCATATTTTACAGGCATTAAATAGCGTAACCAAAAAATTAATTGTAAAAAAAGATTAAAGAGAATTATATCACCCACTAAAGTCCAGACTGATTTAAATACTAAGCCATTTTAAGAGAAAAGTCCCCCTTTTTTTCCTTTCCTTTATTTCCACCCCTTTTTGTCCTCAACAGATTAAAATAAAGTTCCTGTGGTTAGATTTAGCTTTCCTTATGTTTTTTTCCTAGGTATTATTACCTAACAACTGAGTATATTTTGAAAAGCAGGGCATATATTTTATGTTATATACAAAATGGGAGAAATGTCTTGTGCACACAAAACCACATAAGGAAAGACAATCCTATTACTTGCAGATCAAAAATTCAGGACCTATGTAAAAATAATTTTTAGGATTTAGAGTATGCAGCCTTAAAGTTGAATGCTTTGCAATGCTTAATTTCACATGTGAGTGACCAGGATTAATTTTATGGCTTTCAGATTGACTGACTAAAAGTGGACTACAATGGGAAAGAGCAGACCATCCAACCAAATAAATCATGACTGTGGTCATCTCTAATAGCAATTAAATGAGACTAAGAAATATTAAATCAATTCTTCATGGCATAAGAATTGCTCCCATACCACATATTTTATCAACTTTACTCCATCTGATTTCAGCTTACCAAGATATAGCTTTCATAGCTCATAAAATCTGTTTGGTCAACTTAATGTCAGAGTGTAAGACAGATTTTTATTTTGTGCATAAAAAGTGTGTTCATTCCTTTCAGTTGTATTGATATTGTGAAAGGCAAGTTAATTGCCAGTAGCCAGTTCTACAGAAAATCAGAATGTTGGGTGAACAAAAGCATACTCCACTACTCAAGACAACCAGGGGATCAGGCCCAGCCAGCATGGGTTTATGAAGGCAAGTTCTGTTTGATCAACTAAATCTCTTTTTATGACCAAGTGACCCGCCCAGAGGGTGAGGGAAAAGGCTGTGGGTGTTGTCTACATGGACTTCAGCAGAGCCTTTGACAGCACCTCCCACTACATTCTCCTGGAAAAGCTGGGAGCCCAGAGCTTGGAGAGGTGCATTTTTTGCTGGGTTAAAAACCGGCTGGATGGCCGGCCCCAGAGAGTGGTGGTCAATGGAGCTGCATCCAGTTGGGGCCAGCCCTGTTTAATATTTTTACTGAGGATTTGGACAAGGGGATCAAGTGCACCCTCAGTTAGTTTGCAGGCGACACCAAGCTGGGCAGGTGTGTTGATCTGCTGGAGGTCAGGGAGGCTCTGCGGGGGAACCTGGACAGGCTGGATCAATGGGCTGAGGCCAATTGTATGAGGTTCAGTAGGGTGAAGCGCCTGCTGAAAGACAGCAGGCCTGTTCCCTGTAGTATAACAATGCCTGATGGCTAACCCTTACCAGATGAGTTCTGCAATTCCTCATGTAGGCAACCCAAATACCACTCGAATGGCTATCAGTACTTTGGAAGCATTTTTTTATGCCTGACCTTCATGTCAGGTCCATGGCCACTGGGGATGAGAGGAGCAGCCTGAGTTGGTGGCATGCTATGAGTAAAATGTGACTGTAGAAATACTGGTAGTGAAATTACTGGTAGTTGATATTCTTCAAGTCACTCGGCTGTAACTGTACCTGTGAGATCAGCACATCAGCTGCCACAATCACACATTGTCAGATGTCTTCAATTTAGTGCTCTTATAACCCTGGTTAGCAAGCAAATAGCATATAAAATACAAACCAATGATATTTACCTCACAGCTGCCCAAGGCAGTGTTGACAATAATCATGAAACCAAACCTGAAGAGTGTAATAAATATATTATTTCTTTGGATTTTTGTATATCTGCCTCAACACCCATGATTACACCCCATCTCCCTAGTATGGCAGGTTTAACACGCAGAAATGGGAATAAAGCTGCAGATTTATTTGCTGAAGTCCTAAAGGCACGAGCTTTGACTTCAAGAACAGAACTTAACACCAGTCCTTGAACAACAACTTGCATTGACAACAAAGCCCCACTCCTCATCCTCAAACTGGGCTGCATCTGGAAAGCAACAAATCTAATTAGTAACTGGAATTTAAGCTGATCTTGCAACTGGCATTGATGCTCACTTTGCCAACCACCACAGGTACCCCATACTCAAAAAATCCACAAAGAATAATAAAATCCTTCGTCCTCATCCTTGCTTTGATGCAAAATTTCTCCACTGTACTGGTCAGGTCAACAGACTTGACTAATGTCAATCTTTCCACATTCTTTTCATCTGCTATAGAATGGAGACTACCAAAGCTGAACAACGGACAATCAGCACTACACAGATATGACCTTGCTGACTTCGCCTGCAGCTGATGCCAATTCCCTCAGGTCAATCCAGGAATTGTCATCAGTTTTCCAAAGGTGCTAGTAAGAATCAAATCCCATCAGAAACAGTTCATAATTCTCAACAGCCTTTAAAATGAAAACACAGAAGCCTAAATGCAAGAAGAGAATGACAGCACACAGACTGTAACCTCAAGTAAGCATTACATTTCTTAATTATGATAAGGCTTTTGGGTTTGGCCTTTCAAAAAATTACAAAATGGTTCAGCAAATGCATTTTGTGCTTATCTGTTGTGTTCTTTTTTGTCCGCACAAGTTGTATAGAAATTTCCAAGCTACACCGTTTTAAAATAAGATAAAACTATCTCCATTTCACATTATAAATCTCTCATAAAAGATCACACTGATTTTTATCTTCTTTATAATACACTGGGTTTTTATACATTTTATAACCTTCTGCATCTTCCCCATGGCAAGTAAATGAAAGGAAACGTAATTTACTTGATGAATTAATATGAGATTTTAGCTTTTTGCCTTCTCTGCTCTTCTGTGTATATAACTGCTGACCGTGAACAAACCTGGCAATAAAAAATATTGACAGATCTTTGATTTACTGCTTTCAGTTAGGCTATAGAAAGCAAGAAAAATTAAAATCACTGGAGGAGAAAACAGCCTAAGTACATTACAGCATCACGCTCTCATTCTGAACACCAGACCTCATCCAGCAAGCCAAGTCCAGATCCAGAAGAACTAGGCATTTCATTCCGTACTGTAATCTGCAATGCCTGCTCTGATGCTAGCCAGAGCCTGACTTCACTCCTGTTTAATCCTGTTAAACTGTTCCTGACATGCCTTCAGTTTTGCTGCCATGCCTCCTGCAAAACAGCACGAGCAGCTAAATCCCACTGATGCTAGCCAGGATCCACAGGTGTGGGAGGCAGGTCCTGACCTTATCACTCTTATCACACTGATAGGATCTGGACCATTACAAAATACAATTATGAATGTCTGAATTCACAGCAAGCAGCAGTGCTGCTAATGCCTACATAGTACATAGTAGGACAGTGGTTATAAAATGTGTTTTGGGAGCTGGAAACTTGAGTTCCAGCACCAAAAATGTCTGCTAAAGGACCATCTACTCTGTCAGACTACTTGGTCTACACTGCATTCCTTCTTATTGTGCAAATGTAACCAAATAGAACATAATTTATTTCTATTGTATATGTAAGCTGAAAGAACTGAAAAGAGAATATATTTCTGAGGAAGGAAAATAAATTTTCATAGCAACTAGCAAATATTTGCATGACTAAAGCCTTACTTAATCATCAAAGTCCAGACCCCTACTTTTCAGTGAAAGAAGCTTCATCCATTCATTAATGCTGCTCGCATACTCTGCTATAATTTTAGATTTTATAACCTTGCTATGCACTGTTAAGAGTTTTAGTACAAATCCATTTTTATTCATTAACTTTAGTAAGCTACAGAGCTCCAAGACTAAGCACCTCTGCCAAGCAACAGCAGAGCACAAAAATTTCCCTATTCTGTGCTAATTACACAAAACAAGGAGTCACAGGTTTAATAATCAAGAATATCTATCAAACAAGTAAATAAATATTTGTACTGAATATGTTACTTTAATGATTTTGCATTGGAGCATGTTTTAACTTTTGGTGGCGGGATTAATTTTAAACTCATATTTAATAAGTTGTTTTAGAAACCACAACTGGCTATCTTATTTAGGATGCCTTATTATGAATGACAAATCTGCAACTTCATTTTTATTGGCAGCATGTATTATTACATTAATAAAAAAATAATTCTATTTTTTTGCCTAGATCAATCAACATAATTACTATATTTATAAAGCTGTAATATTATATATTATTTAACTGATCCTAATGATCAAAATACATATCCTGAATGCAGAGTAGGTGGGTGAACTTAAAACACAACACTAATAACAAAGAGATCTTTTGACTATACTAGTATCTTTGAGAAACAAATTGTAGGGAGATGCTACAAAGGAGAAAGAACTGTGTAAGTAGAAAAGCAACCTTGAACCCAGCTGCCCCTTCCTTTTGGCACAGCTTTGTGGAACTAGATTTTGAGTCAGATTGAGGAGGTGATCCAATAAAAGCTCATCATAAAACCTATGTTATTGGTGCAACACTACATTTCAGCCAAGTCGGTTCCTGATGCAGCTGACCCTGCAGGGTAAATGGCAGGAGGGTGGCAGGAAAGTACAGTCCAGGTAGAGCCTAAAAGCCCTGTCAGCAGTGGCATGAACTTAAGACAGGCTCAATATAAACACTTACACGTCTTTGTGCAAACATTTCCCAAGCCCCAAAACCAGTCTGACCTGCGAATTCTGCTCACAAGCCACAGTACTCCAAACAATATTCCTGGCTAGATTGATACAACTATTTATGGAGCCATGTTGTCAACAATATCACTAAGAGTAGAGCTCCATTTAAAGAAACAGAAAACAGAATTAAACCCAAGAAGCTTTATTCAGATTATTGAAAAATTCTTTTCCTAGTTTATTTCCAAGTCACATTAGCGAGTATCAATGAGCAGTCAAGGCAGAAATCTCTTAAATTTTGCTGTCAGCATGAAAGGGTTTGTTATCACACCTTTACAGTAAGCAAAGACTATGCGAGCTCCCTAAATTGCCACTCACAAATACACTTGTAAATTGCTGCACTCATTGGGTAAATATGGTGGTTTAACACAGGGGAAAAGGTGATATGGGAGGCCAGCTGGCAGCCTGCTGCCACTGGGGGAGAAACCATTGAGATATCATTACCTGTCCAAAGAGCTCTAGCAGAAGGTTAATTTTGAAAATGTACAGCTTTGTTCCAGACCAGAAAAGGCGTCAGGGAGGGTCAACCCAGAGCCTGGGCCCCCCACACCTGTATTACAGCTGTGGCTATTCGATGAATTGCATGTGGGTGTTTGCTAGAGCAGCACGTTAACTGGTCACCACCCTTCCATAAATCAGGAAGGAGTCCTCCCCCCAAAAAAACAACCAAACGCAGAAAAACCAAAACCCAGAACAAGCAAGTTGATCAAAGCTAGACAGGTTCTTTTGCATTCCTCATGGCATCAGCTTTTGATCTGCTGTTTCAGTTCATTTATTTCTTCAATTAGTAGTGAATTAATTTCTTCCTACTATCTACTTCCTACTTTTTTTTTTACAATTATTTATATCCTTTAGATTGCTACCTGAGTCAATTAATTAAGTGGCAATGGATTTGTTTAATTTACCTAGTCATCCACACACCCTTGAAAACCAGGTATTTTTATTACAGCCATTAAAAATCAGGTACTACTGTAAGTCAGGTGACAATAACATTATCATTAGCAATGACATTATCATCCTCCTCATCATCATTTGTCCCATTTTATTTTGATCAGCATGGTAAGGTTCAAGAGCACTACTTCAAGACAAGCTTTGCAGGACACATAAGCAAAGGTAGTCAAAGGTTTCTATCACTTTACACATCTAATGTTCTGAATCCAAATGCTCATTTTAACAGACTGCCAAATATGAAGAAACATGAAATGCCTTCTAGAATCTCTTCAGAAAGCTGGCCCCTTCTGCCCTGTATCATGAATATCTGTTAATGTGCTTATGTGCAAAAATCACACTATTAATAACATCTTCTAGTTTGGCTCTCAGAAATACAGCCTGCACTACTTTCATTTATTCCCTGTAAAAGTTGTGTCCCTAAGCATTAAAAAGAAGAATAAACTCTCTCCTAAGGAAAGCATATATTTTGTGTAACTGGAGTCTTATAGATTATAGCCAATTTATATTTGGAAGTAAGCAGATGAGGACTCTCTTAGTTAATTTCTGCTTTTATGGAAAATTTAAAACACCGCCAAACTCACAGCTTGAATACTGTATTCATAGCACTTGAGAAAAAATATTCTCATATTTTCTTCACTGTAGAGTAAAAATTAGCAAAGGATCTATACATTTCCTAATAATTGGTGCAGAAATGAAGCCTGACACAAAGTAGAGACATTTCTCCCCTCCTTCCTTCTAAATCAATTTTTCATATACACACCAATTTTTTCCTCTCTCTCCAACACTGCCTGTCTACATTTCGAGCTATTTTTGCTCTACACAACTCTCACACACACGGAATTTAGGGGCTAACAGAGTGCAATGTGCAACAATAAGCAATCATCAGAAAGAACAAAAATTACAGAATATGCAAATCTTAACCTCAATTGCATAACATGAAACAAAAAATGTCTAACAAAAAAAATAAAGAATCCTTTAGTAATTTATTTGGTTTTGTAACCCACTGAGTGCACAATAAATATAAGTAAACCAGCAAGTTCTTCAATTTAAGTCAGCTATGTACTTTACAAATATAATTCAGATGGCCCAGCTTTGAATATGGAGGTGGCAGAGCCAATCCAAAAAAGCTGAAGGATATCACCTATGATCCATGTTTAAGCAATGACATGCAGAAGCATCACAAAGTCACCACCACTCTAAATTTAACACAAGACAGAGCTTTTAAACACTCTCAATATCTAAAATTGAGCTTACCACAAAATACTTCCTGACCCCAAACTAAAAATCCTCATTAGAATTACACTTATGCATAGAGCAAATACTCTGTTCAGTGAGGGGCTAGTGAAATTTACCTGAAACATATTCTCATGCCAACTAAGCCATACACATCAATAATAAAAACAATTGTGTGTACACACCCCTTCACAAGCTGCAGATCTTCAAATGAATGCAGCAACATCTATGTCATTCAGAATTATGGGGCCAGAAATACCTCTATTCCCTTTTCAGACTAGTCTAGATGTCTAAAAGAAACCACAAGATGCACAGCCTTTCATTCTACAATTTTTCCCTGTTCATACAAACTCTGTGCACAAACCCCATGACATGATGGCCACAAGACCAGCACGTTACATGCACACAAGTCATGTAACATGCATACACAGTCAGATGGAGCACTGTGTGACAAATGTTTCATTTGCGTCAATGTGATAGATGCACCTTCATCAAATGGGGACTCAGGAGCAGACTATCCTCCTGAGCTACACATGCCACACAGAAATGCCAAGTTACAAAAGCTCCCAGGCCACAACAGTCCAGAGCCAGCTAACAGGGCCAAAGAGAAAGGAGTCATGAACCTGCAGCACAAGTGGATCCCAGCATATTACAACAGATGCATTACAAACTCCGATACTTTATTCACCAATACCTCTTGCTGCATGAATTGAGTGCTTTTAAATAGCCTGATCCAATACCTGACAAACCTTAAGCATTCACAAAATACACCCCCTAACAAAAGGAACATTGTATGAGGGAATAGCTCAAGCACATCTACAAGCACAGAATGTGGCTAAGTTTCATAGTGTAATATTTAAGGAAAGCACGCTGTGTACTAGCAGCAATATTTAATTAGTAAAAGTGGATTAAGTTCCAGGAAGGAAATAAGAGAGGATGACAGGGTATAAATTGGCCACATCAGTGATACAGATGGAAGCAACTCTTTTTTTCTGATAAAGAATTCTCCTACAAACAGGACACTATAGAGTCCTATACTGTTCCTGTACTTCTTGCAAAGCAAAAGTCAGCTGCTTTGAAGTGGGAGATGATGAAAATCAGATGGCTAGGTCCATTTGCTCAGCTCCAGAATTCTCCAAAGTCTTTTGTTTTCTCTTAGGAAAAGGAAATTCTCTGTTCTGGGAAATGGTTCTGAACATTTTGGATTTAGCCCCTTCAGTGATCAAAACAGTTAACTGGAATGAATTTCAGCTTCAGCAATCAGAAGAATGAGATGGTGCTGGCAAGTAGAGGAATTCTTCAGTATCTGCTCTGCAGAAATAAAAATTAAAAACATAGAAACTCCAAAAAGAAGCGTATGTCCAACTTGGTGTATACAGAATTTGTACATCCATATGTCTAGGGAGGATTGAGGCCTCCCTGAATATTCAGACAATATGTCTCTAATACTAAATCACTTTATCACATGTGCTACTCTTAGATGATCCATGCCCTATTTCCTCATTACTTTTTTCTCAAACTAATGGATGAGAGCATTTGTAGTGTGGTATTTAAACTATAAACAGAACAGATATTCTTATTAAACGAAAAGGATCCCGGCAGTTTTGTCACATCTATGTGCTAAATTTGTAGCCCTTTAATTTTCATTGTTGTATAATATTCCTCCATTTTCTGGAGAAACTAAAAAGACACATTAGAATAGCAAACTGCTGAATAATGAGATTCTGCTCTCAATTGCTTCCATCTCTCATGCATACTATTGGTACCTGTCCATGATGTTAGTTAATCTCAGCTGACTTTACTGGAGCTTTTCACCATATGGCCAAAAAAATGGCTTGCTTTTCCCAACCTCTGCCATGCCATTTCATTCCTAGACCTGGACCCATCCTTTCCCATACCTCCTCAGAGAGTGACAGCTTCCCCCCACCAGCAGCTATACAGCAGACACATGGTAAGAGTCTTTTCATTTAACTTCTTAAACAGTTTCTTAGTGAGCTCTGGCTCCTGTTAAAGAACACAAGTGGGAATCACAGCAGCTAAAGTTTCACAACAGAGCTATTATATTTCATCCATACAAGAGACACTGGAGAGAACAGAGCAGAGAGATGGGGATATCTGGGCTACAGTGTGTGCTCTTTCCACTTTGTACCACTGTTTTCCACTTCGCTTGTAAATACGCCAGCATATTTTATTCTCAAGATCTCAATCCACTATACAGAATCAGAAATTGTTTTCTAGTTGGTCTCGCCACATAACCTCATTTTCCCCCCCTTCCTTCCCAAGTGAAACTGTAGCTTTTGAAGAAATGTTATAAAGATATAAAACTCCCAGACTGGAGCATAACAACTGAGTCTTTAATGTAGGACCTTGTTACTGGACAACGGCCAGGCCCAGGGTCTGAAGAGTAAGATGCAAGAACCCCACAATCAACAAAACTACTCTTCTTCTCTCCTTTCTTCTTGTCTCCCATGAAGGGTTCAACATAAGTACAATAGTTAAACAGGCTAAGGTCAGGGGTTTATTCTTTCTTTAAGCTTTTCTGAATGAACTGTCTTTTCTTGTGTTACATGCATAAATGTCCAACCTTTCTCCAAGGATGTTAAACTCCCTGCCAAAACAAGTCATGGCTACAAATTTTCTTCACAGGAAGAATGTTACCCCATTGTTTTTCAATTTATGCTTTTTCAATGCTAGACAAGGAGTCAAAAGCTTATAATATCTAATCTGAACTATACAGTATTTCATAATTCCTCTGGTTAGTGTTCCTTTGTTCATTTTCTGGCCAAGATAAACAAGTCCAGTCTTTGTTTTCTGTTTCCCACTTCTGAAATGTGAAACATTTGACATCAGTCACAGTTTGCGTTGAGAAGCTGGCTACTGTATCTGCAGAGTCACATCATGCAGCACTAAAAAAACCTCATCTCCTTGACTGACTATGAAGCTGACATTGGTCAGCACTGTAGAAAAGGAAAATCTCAGTCTCTGACAGTGTCCTAGAAAGTGATGGATCAGGGCCAGTAAAGATCTTTCTCCACAGATGATGGTCTAATCCTTGATGTCTCTATCCATGCTTCTGTCCACAGGTTGCAGTAAGGTCTCTTGAGCCCACAGGAACATTCATAATGACTAATAACTAATTGTTGCTACTGATCACTTATTCATGAAAGTTGAAAAGGCATGAAATGATCTCTTAAAGGAGTGACCTCAACCAGTGTCCCAGAGTCCTCTGTCAAAAAGGAAAGTGGAGTTGGTTGGTCTGCCTTCTTCAGATCTCTATCATCGTTGGATCTGCCATCAGACACCACTGTTGTGTACCTCCACAACAGCTTCTGACATTTAGATTCACTTCACCATAAAGTATAGAACTTTTTTAACTGGCAGATGTTTCAAATTTGGAAATTTACCATTTACTGGAAGGATAGAAGCCTTCAGTGTGCTGACTGAAAGGTAGGATGCAATAATGGCGCACGGAGCAGAATGGAAATCAACTCGCAGAAAGGTTGAAGAATGCAAAGCGACATTAGGAAATAATGGAACACTATTCCCTAATGTGGCCTAAAGCAAGCATGGTACCGGTGCAGCTCAAAATTTACTCCAGTAGAAAAGTGACGGTGGGAAGCGACATGCAGTTGGAGGAAACCCAGTGTCTTATCTGAAAAGATTAAAATTAAACTTGACATTTTAAAAAAGTCAGTTCCATGGGGGAAAAAAAACCCCAAACCAAACCATCATCAATACACACGTGCTACTATCAAAGAACTACTTTCCAAAAAGAGCTGAAAGCCAGGAACGAAAAGAGAGAAAAACAACCTTCACACACACACAAAAAAAAAAAAGTCAGGAAAATAACATTTTTAAATGTGATTCTTCCTACAGGGTGTTAAAGAATATGCTTTAGAAATTTGTGAAAGAATTAATTATGCTGAGAGTGATGGGGTTTGGTGGGAAAGCAACTGCTCTACCGCAAGGTAAGTGTAGTCCATCTGGCCCATCAGTTCTACACATTCACGCTTAGAGAATTAAAGAAGCCTGTGCACTTTAGCATTCAAGCCCTGTATTTTGCACATGCAGTTTTTTGTGACAGGAAACAGAAACATGATCTCCACATAGCCACCATGCTCTGTGCTCCATTACATTTCACAACTCTGTCATTTGAGCTGCTTTCACATCTGTAACCTAACGCTCCAGCAGCCCAGCCTAAACACACATCTGGTAATCTCATGCACATCGCATGCACCGGGACCACAGGTGGGGTGATACAAATTGAGTCTGTTTGGAATTGAATGCAGAATGGATTGGAAGTACATCTAGAAATAATTGAACACAGTGACCATAGCAGTAGCAGCTGAAGCTTATGAGCAGTGAGATGTCTAATAATTCTTAGTAGAGCTACTTTACCATTAACACACACTCATAAATAGCCTACACTGAAGAAAGAAACTGCTTCTTCTTGAGAGCAGCTGAGCTGAACAGGATTGCCACAGAGCAGGCAATGCTTGCCAAGCACTTGATTATAATAATTATCTGCTAGGCTGTGCAATATGCTCAAAAATATTTGTAAGCAAGGTGAAGAGATTCATGGAAAAAACGAACAACAAAATCAATACTTTGTATTCTGATTACAGGGCAAAACTTTCTTTGAAATTACTATACATTCTCCATCAGCCACAGAGGCAATCTCTAAACGCACTGTAAAATGGAACGGTAAGATTTACATTTATTTTCTCTCACTAATGACAACTGAAAATGTTGTGGGTTTTTTTTGTCTCTGAAAACTATCCATAGAAACTGTAGTATTCTTTACTCACGAAAGATTGTCATTATCAGGAGAAAATATCAGGCAAATAAATGCACTGCTTCACACATGCACTACTACTACTACTTCTATCCTTTGTATTATAAAATCCAAGGTGATAAATTAAGGAAAGGAAGGGTCTTTTGCCTAGTTGTGCTAACAACACATAATTACAGCCAATGGAAGTTGACTGTCTTTGCTCCTGCAAACTATTTCAGCAGTCTCCTATAAAGTCAAAGGAGATAGATTCATTAGTTAAATATAAATAATCCTTAAAAGACCCTTCACATCATCTCCTGATTCTTCTGTCACTTGTCCACTGCCAACATCATGATCTCATTTCCTGCAGCCTTCTCCCTTTTACCCACTCCTCCTCTGCAGGATTCAGTCTGCTTCTCCAAAATTAGCCACACCACTTAAAGAGCACAAGTTCATAACAGTGGCTGCGCAGTTCCCTGTGCCAACATTTAGTGTGCTGAATGCACAGTCACTCATGAAACATCTGTCAAGTTTAAGTCTTCTGGAGTGCCACATATCATATGCTATTGCAGTTAGAATGGACAACAATACAGGCAGGTACTGAGAGCCAGTTCATCTGTTCTGTAACAAACTGAATTTACTTTTTTTCTGCTGATCAGAAATAAAGGTGAGAAGGCTCAGTTGTCTCATCCTAAGAGTAACAGTGGCATTTTTGGATCACCAATGGTTCCCACCCCTCCTGTGTCACAGCAGTATAAAGGCACATGTCATACTATACTTAGCCTGGAAAGACATGACTGAAAAGTGGACAAAAAAAATGTTTCCTTTTATTTTCAGAATAAAATCTAGAATGAAAATAAAACTACAGAATGCAACAAAAATAAGGGTTTTTTTCTCTAATCTATTTTCTAACCTCTTATATGATTTCCTATACAATTACAAAAGGCTATTCTATATATCAGTTCAAAAAGTTGAAACTGTAAACTGTTCCTCTACTAAATCCTGTGGCAATTCACCATCTTTACAGAAAAGAAGTTCTTACTTCATTTCCACTTAGTCCTATAGACATCTTCTACAGGCACTATTCAAGAAGCTAGAGAACACATCAAAATCAGGAGCAGGACATACTTTGCAGGACAGACCAAGGTTTGAATTATTATGACTAGTGATAATGTGGATTGAGCACTATGAAGCACAGTGCTATACAATTTTACTACAGAGGCAGAAAAGGAGAAAAGGGGAAACTCGGAACAAAACCCCAGGAAAATGAGATTATCAGAGAAATCCAGGTCTTCAGCCTTTAGAGAAAGCAACAGATACACAACACGGCTACCAAGTGATACAGTCCTTTGTGCTAAAGTTGCCTTCAATAATAATACCATACTGGCTACAGCATCTGGCTCTTCACAGCTGCAATGCAAAAGTCTTTCTTTTCTGACTCCTTGAAGATCCACTTGCACCAAATTAGAGTAAAACACCCATTCACAGACAACAACATTGATTTCCAAGATAATTTCAGAGCCAAAAAATACTTTTCCTGAAGTCACTGAGGTTCCTCCACCTCACCCACCAGCAGCTAAAAAAAAAAAAGTGTCCTGTAAAGACATTGACACCAGCATTATTCAATGTTCTTGCTTGCCACAGCTTTTCCAGGAAGATGTGCAGCTTCACACACAGCAAACTTAAAATCCCAAATTAAAGTTCATATTTGTTTTGTAAATGTATGGCCACACACCAATATCTTTTAAAGTACATAACATACAAGAAGGCAAATGAAGAACAGGCTGAGACAACTAAAGGACAGTAAGAAAATTGTAGAAACTGTCTGAATTAAAAAAAAATTGAAAACACTTAGTAAACCATGACACAGAATAGGAAAGAAATGCAGTTAAAGGTGGGGTTTTTTTCACCCAATTCTGAGAAAAGGAAAGAAGTTCTATAATTCCACTATTAAATTAATATAGAATTATACTACAGAGATAAAAATGACAAAACAAAATTAGAGATTCCATAACAAAGATTAAAAAAACATGGCAACGTTGCCCTGAATTCCTACTGTTCTGCATCACAAAATAATCAGGATTTTAGTAACAGTATCACAGTAGCATGCAAAGGCATTTGCAAAATGTATGGCAAAATCAATTTCTCAGCACAGGCAGCATTCTCTATTACTACACGAAATCCAGATGGACTGATTTGAACTGACCATGACTGCACTCCAACACATTTTGAAACTAACCCCAATGCCACCACCTGTGGGTTTCAGACAAAAGAAAAACCCTGGATGCAGGCCAGCATGCAGAAAAAGGTCTCTTTCTCACCATTATTTTCCTCCCTGTAAGTATCTCCTTTCTATCCTACCATCTAATCTATAATCTGATGAAAAATAACTGCTATTTGCTCTAGCTTCCCTCCAGTCTAAATGCCTCCTTTAATTACAGAATACATCTTCAGGGTTTCAAAATTCTTAAACTAAATTTTTTCACAAATAAAAAAATCTTATGCAATTTCTTCTTTATTACAGAATTAATAAAAATATATTTAACACAAAATTCAAAGCAAACTGTGCCATGGTGTATTTGCTTGCCTTTAACAACCTTTCCCCTCACAAAGACTTCCATTATTTTTTAATATACTAGCCATGGACTGGGAAATTTCAGAAAAATGATCACTAGCTTTATATCATCATCACCCTGGCATTCAAAGGAAAAGGAATGCAAACTCTATGCCTTTATTAAGGCTCATTTCACACCTAGTATAGAAAATAACACCACTCAGTGGTAAATAGTATCAGTAATAAAATATGAGCAAAGTCATGCTGCCATGTACTCATCTTAGTCCTGTGCCTTGAGATAACTTGCCCAAAGACAACAAAAAAAGTTACTACTAAATATTGATAATGTTTTGCAAAAAATAAACACAGGGATAAAAACAAATTATGGGAAGCCTGGAGTGATCAGGTCTTCTGGACTGCAGCTTCATGAGAGCCCTCTGTTTCCAGGCAGCTGCGGGCAGGTGTGACTGCTGCTGTGGATAACAACACTATAGAGACCCTGGCCACAGCTCAGGCTACCAATGCCCAAATACTGAATGCAACAGGGAAAAAAATATATATTTCAGGAATTAAACAAGCTGTATAATTCATGCATTAAGTGTAAAAAGTCTATTCTGTGGTTATTTCTGGACTTCCAGCAGTAAAAGCAAAGAGAGTATGTCATTACTGAATGGGATAATTTCATGACAGAAGTGAGAAAGGTCTTTTGCTGCAAAATACATTGGAACAAAATCTCTTCAAGCAAGTAAAATTGGCACAGACCTTAACAAAAGAATTAAACCCTTAAAGAATACCTGTTCATCAAATCATTGTGTCTGTCAGAGTAATCTCACCTTGAAATCAAGCTCATTAATTAAAAAAACAATAATTACATGACATCAAGTGATATAACTCAAAAGATCAAGTGTAGAAAACTACAGCCTTTAGCGAACAAATCCTGTGATAAGAGTGTTTGCAGCATGTCTGTCTACTTTACTTTACATGCAGCTCCCCTGCATTCTTTGAGGAATTAGCACTGCTGATCATCTGGCTTATCCATGGGCCTATTGGTCATTGATAGACACACCGACAAACTTTAAAAGCTTCTCATCTTCAAATGTGTTACCAACATCAACTAGGAAAGTAAGCTGCTTCTGCTATTTTGCAGATAACAAGTACCTACAGTTTTGAACTTTGAACCAATGGAAATGAGAAAAACCTGCCAAGACAAAGTTCTGAGGTGAAACAGCATTTTTCTACAACACTTTAAAGTATGAATAGTACTGGATCCTCTCTGCTGCATGCAGAAACAGCTCATCATGTGGACATTGTCTCTGTATGAAGCTGTAGCAGCTGTCTCACATTAACATGCTTAACATAAATACAGTTACAATATAGATGCAAAACTATTAATTAATTAATTTTAAGCTAGTATATTGTTGATATAAGTTCAGGGAGCATCAGAATCCCATAAATCTCTGCTACTATTGAGATCTTGATCCTTATTTTCTTTGGCTGGATAACAGCTAAACTGATCTACTCTCCCTCTTTTTAGGGCTTTACTCACTCAGCAAAGTAATTATTATTTTTTTTCTATTGGTTTAATCTGTCCATAATTACATACTACTTTTATCAAATTCTAAAGGTCACACAGCAGTCATTTTGTGTGTTACTAAATAATGTCATGTGAACTGCATTTGGAGGTTTTAATGTAAACAAGTGTAATGAGACTTTATGAATTTTGTGGGAAACTGAAATATTTCCTTAATATATACTTGGTTCCCATAAAAACCCCAAACTAACAGCCCTGGCAAAATGAAACCCCTTCTCCCCTCTGACAGGACAAGTTCCTGTTGATGTGTATCAGCACCAATCACAAAGGAACACACTTTTAGTACAGAGGTTTCACTACCTTGTGCACTTTTGGACTTTTTTTTTTTTGCTTGGCTGCCAAAAGGAGTAGTTTCTCTTACAGGGGTTTCGGTGACAAAGACAAATGAAGCAGCAGTAACCAGCCAAAGATATCCAGTCCCATTCATGAAGGCTAAGAAGGAATAAGGAGTAAGACAATTAATAACATGATACAAAGCTGTTCCTAACAAGCTGGGCTTGTAAGATAAGGGCAAATTTAACTTTTCCTTGTTTTTCAGCTATGTCATATTCCCTTTTAAAAATCTTTTGAGAAGCACTTTGAAGCATACCATATTTGGCTATCCATTTATTCAACTCCTCTATTTATTTACTGTCTGTAAATTCCCAATTCCTGAGTAAACCAAATGAGGCACATGACAAGAATTGCCTCAAAGTCTATGCAGGAACTGCCAAGAAGTGGGATTCCTCCCAGCTGGGGATGTTACTGCCATAAACACCTCGAAGGTGTTAAAAAACCCTACCACCTTTCAACTATCACCCATATCCAATGTAATCTCCCTACAGAACATTAAGCTACCCATTTTGGTATTCATCTGAATTTATCATTCTTCCCAAACATTCAGAAGGCCAGAAGAGCTCACAGGGTTCCATTCCAGCCACAGCTGGACTTAATCAGAGTGATCACAAGCTCTTTCACCTTTAGGCCTCACAACTTTGACTGCAATGGAGCAGATAACTGAACACACCACAGCTTCAAATCCTGGAAAGGCTTCCACCAAACTGAAAGACAGCACGGCAGTTCCTCAGCAACCAGTCACTCAGCACATCTCCTCTCCATTTATTCTTCTCTGACTAACTCTCCACTAAATAACAGGTCAAATTTAAAGCTCCCATCCTTATCTTTAGACCTCTTCATTGGAAATGTCTCACCTCTGGAAGAAACTGCTTTTCAAAAGTGACAGAACCATTTGTTTCAAATTACATGTTTCAAACTCTTGTTTCCATGATGAACACAAAAAATGCGAGGATCATTTCCAGAAGGGATGAGGACAGCAACAAACCTTAGATTTATCAAAATAAAAGGCAAAACCAATTTCCTAAACTACTCTTCTGACAGTAACAGATAAACCAAAATGCCCCTCACCCTCAAGTAAGCAGTTATTTGGTCAGGAACATCAAAAGAAAGCAGAAAGAAACATATCTGTGTTCCCTTAGGCAAACAAGCACTGTGTCCAAAGGCACCACTAGTTTCTGAATGAGACAGATACATAAGTCCTTCCCTTGCACAAAATTGAATTTATTCCAGATGACTACAGAACTTCCCTTCTTCTCAACAAAGCAGTGAACACTGAAGTAGCTGTTCAGTGGGAAGAATTACTTTTACTTGGGGCTGAAAGAAAATACATTGCTGACATCCATTATGGGAAGGAGATCTGATGCAATTTTGAGGAAGTGGAGGAACATCGTCACATTTTCAACACTATTTATACTGTTCTATCTATTAAGTTCATGTATTCTTATTGACAGACATAAAAACCTGTTCACTTTCAAACACTATTGAACACAGTTGATGAGGAGATCTTAAAGCTTATTAAGATAATACTTCACTACACAGAAGGTCAAAGCACATCTTTTCAAATATGGCCATTTCAACAAGCTTAGCAGTTATGTAACTAAATGAAAATCACAGAAGGATGTATTACGAAAACAGTATTGTTACAGTATCATTATTCAATATGCCTAAGAAAAATAGATTTTTTTTCTTACAGTAACAAAAGCCCAGTACATTGATGAGTTTTATAAATTAGACTGTGTTCTTTCTACAGTAATTCGTGTTACACAGTAGTGCCTCATTTTACACTTTAATAATTTCTTTGCCTGTATCATCTGGCAGTGCCAAGCTTCAAGTCCAAGGGTCTGAATAAGGAGGTGGCACCAGAGCACTGCTCTATAAAGACTCTCAACTCCTGAGAAGCATCAGGTCAGCTACACTGTCTTCTTTTGTCCCAGAAGATAATGCATACAAAACTCCTTTACTGTAACTACATCTGCTATGCATCTAGTGCCAGCATAGTAAAAATATTTTTTATGGTTTATTTCAAGTTCTGCCCAGTGGAGTTTTCTTCATGCTTTTGTGATGTAGCCTCCAGAACAAAGTTGCTTGTGAAAACAAGTCCACTCACACCTACTCATCTACAGTCACAGCTGAGGATAAGCAGCCATGGAAAGAGTCATCACCCTGGCACAGAGAATAATATCCAGGCAAGTGGAAGGAATGAGAGTATTTTCAAGCAGTCAGGTTTCTTGCAGCCTAAAGACAATGAACACAAGTCTCATGGAAGCATGTGAGCCCTTTCAAGAAAAACTAAGAGCAGCTGCTAAATTTCTCACTTTGCTTAGAGCCCTGATTTCACAGTGAGGAGTCAGTATCATATTTTACAAAGAAGAGTGGGTGCTTGTTTCTTTTTCATGACAGGACCTGACCTATTGGTTCTGTAGCTCCTCAGATGAAGGCACTTGGACACACTACAGCTGCACAGCTCTGGAAGAAAGCAAATTTCATTCTGTAACAAAATACTGCCCACAGTCAATCTGAAGGTATAAAATGTGAAGCTTTAAATTTGTTTTAGGACAGTGGTTGATGAACTGTATCTGAGAGGTATGTAGGCTATCTACACAGCTGGGGTGGAATTTTTCTGCAATAGAGACACCTGGAAACTTGAAAATTACTGTCAAAATAATCTCACAAAGTTTTTAAATTCCTGATGTAATACTGCTACCAAACAATTCAAGCCTTATCTTAAATATCCCTGGACTGTCTGTGAAATCAAGTGGCTCTTCATTTATAGATGCATCTAAAGACAGACTGCAGTGAATCTACGTTTGTTCAAAATTGTGATACTCTTCACAATATCACAGAAATGTAGAGAAAAATGCACAGTAGCAACAATTATAAGTAGAAAACCTCGGAAAGATAACTCACAACTATAAAGAATTTATACCATAATACTAAGGAAAATAGACCAGTCAGGTTCCAGAAACAAATAGAAATCTAAATGGCAGGGCCAAACACACTGAATTTTGCTGTTCTTCATGGCTGGTAACACTGTGGTCAATGAGATAGCTTAAATTGTTATACAAGTAAAATATCCAAAGCTAGCTCTGAATAAACAGGAACAGTAGTATTATTATAACAGACATCAGAGGACACATAGTGACAAAATTAAAACTTCTCTTTCTATTTATACTTACAGGCTAGCTGACCACATAATTATAGATATATAAACAGATATGTTTACTTAGCAGTAAAGCTCTGGGTACTGGACACTTTCAAGTGCTTAAGAGAGGAATAGACTGAAAGGTATCTTTTTTCTTTTACTTAAAGAAAAAATGCAGCATTGCCCAACAAGGGTAATCAACAGCTTCAAAAGAAGACACTTGCCTCTTTTCAAGTCAGACAGTACTAAAAAAGAAAATCAAGAAAAAAAAGCAGGAAGAATAAAGAGTCAGAGAAACTGTCCCTGAGTGCTTCTTTTCACCCTATTTTTACCAATGAAAGCTTTCATCCTGAATGGACAAGGAATTCAGAAATAGAACTAGATACTAAACTCCATGATTACTGAACTAGAACTAAAGAATCATCATGGCCAGGAACACAGGAGGAAAAAGATACCTTTTGACATAAATATATAACAACACTGGCAGAACCAGAGAAGCCTGACAGTTAATAGACTAAGCTTTGAAGTTTGGAAAAGTTTGCCAATGCATGTCAGCAATTTCCCACAGAAATGAAACAGACTGACCACTATCTGGGGCAAGACTGTTTGAGATTTACCAACCACACTGCAGAAAGACAAGAAAAAAAAAACAGAACTAGGTCTTTCATTGACTTAATTAGAAAAACAGAAATGCTGCCACACACAAAAAATGCCTCACGATAGGACTAAATGTGCCACATTTGTCACGTTGATGTTACTAAAGTGTTCCTTACTATTAAAGCATGCAAATCCAAATGCTGCTGACAAACAAAATCCAGTTGCGTTATTAAAAGCATATGTAGTGGGTTGACCCTGGCCAGATACCAGGTACCCACTAAAGCCGGTCTCTCACTCTCCCTCTGTGACTGGACAGAGCAGAGAGGAAAAAACCAGCTAAGAATTCATGAGTAGAGATAAGAGCTGGGAGAGGTCAGTGATTGATTACCTTCATGGGGAAAACAAGACTCAAAGTGGGGATAGTACTTATATTTATTACTAACAGGATAAGAGCCAAAGACTGAGAAGTAAAACTGTCTTAAAAACACCTTCCCCTCCCACCCCTCCTTCCATGTTCTTCCTCCTCCCCCCCAGCAGTGCAGGGAGACAGGGAATGGGGGTTATGGTCAGTTGTTGTTCCTGCCGCTGCTCAGAGAGAAGAGTCCTTCCCCTGCTCCCGTGGGGTCCCTCCCACAGGAGACAGTCCTTGATGGGCCTCTCCAGCGTGAGTCCATCCCTCGGGCAGCAGCTCTTCCCAAACTGCTGTCCCATGTGTCACTCTTCCATGGGGTGCAGTCCTTCAAGGATGAGCTGTACTGACGTGGGTCCTCCACAGGGGCTACAAGTCCTACCCGGGAAAAGCCTGCTCCAGCGTGAGCTTCCCTCTCTACGGGCCACAGGTCTCCGGCAGGACCCTGCTCCATCTTGGGCCTCCCATGGGGTCACAGCCTCCTTCAGATATCCACCTGCTCCAGCATGGGCTCCTCCATGGGCTGCAGGGGGGTCTCTGCACCCTGATGGTCCTCCAAGGGCTGCAGGGGCACAGCTGCTCCACCACGGTCTGCACCACGGGCTGCAGGGCCTCAGCTCCGGCACCTGGAGCACCTCCTGCCCCTCCTTCTGCACTCACCTTGGTGTCTGCATTGTTCTTCCCATGTTCTCACTCCGCTCTTCCCTGGCTGGAATTTCTTCTGTGCAACAATCTTCTGTTCTTAAATATGTGATCACAGAGGCGTTACTATTACTCCTAATTGGCTTGGCCTTGGCCAGCGGCAGGAAGTCCATCCTGGAGCCGGCTGGCATTGGCTCCATGGAACAGGGGAAGCTTCTAGCAGCTTCTAACAGAAGCCACCCCTGTAGCCCCCCGCTACCAAAACCCAGCCACAGAAACCCACTACAGCATGTTTTTCATATGAGCAAGTTTTCTAGCAGCACACAGAACAAACCACCATCCTGGTTCATGCTATGAAAAATTCTATCTATTGAGCTGATAAATATTATAATGCAAAAAGTTAACATGAACAATTGGAAAGAAACCCCATATAACTTAAGTCTCTTTGTATACTTTGAAACATTATTCTATTGTAATCAGTCTTCAAAGTCTATATATCTGCCAGTTTACTATGCTAATGCTTACAACATGAAGAGTTTCCTATAAAGCACAGTGCAACAATACATGCATTTTGTACAAGTGACTTCAGGAGGAAAGCTTCTGTCCAGACAGACTGTACAGGACAGATGAAGAAGCTGAAACAGCTTCAGTCAAATAAGAAAAATAAACCAGCCACATGGTCTAGGATAGAAACATTAGGCACCTCGATAAAATATTAAAAATACAAAAGAAAAAAAATTTTGTAGTTTGTAGAGAGGATTGGGAGAAAAGAACTCTCCCTCCCATTCTGATTTAAGCACTATCAATCAAGCTGCTCACTGCTCAGCAATACTGGCTTACCTGAAAGCACAGCTGCAGAAGAGCCTCTGTAACCTGAGCATGTTCCATGTTCTGTATTGCTGGGTTTAGAGGACAAAAGCTTTCCATGAGGCTAGATATTGTTTAGAGCTGGACCCTGGCGTAGGCAGGAGTGGGAAAAGTACCTAATTATTATTTTTAATTCCCTTTATTACAAGCATCAGTGTCACCAAGAAAATTCAGCATATCTTTTTGCACAATTGCTATGAAAAATACTGACACCTAAAATTCAGTAAAAGATCTGTTTCAAGCATCTGCTGGACTTCTGGAAGTTTTCTAGGTACCACTTCTACTAAGATGTTAAAACCCCTAACTTTTGCTGTGAAAGCTCACCACAACCTGATATTTATATGTAAAGGGGAAGTTTCCAACTAAATTATAAAGCTTGTGAGTGGCAGAATAATTGATTACTTCCATGTGGTAGCAGGCTAATGGTAACACATTCTCCTAATGATCTCTATAGTTTAACCTGGGGATTTTAAATTGGGCATGCATTTACCACATCTCAGTATCTTAACAATACCTTTCATATTCCAACAAAATGCATAAAGACAAAAAGGTGACAAAGACATCTAACTTCTAATTGCAGGGAACAAAAGTATGAACTCTAGTCAAGCAGAGTTCACAAAAACACTATCCTTGTCAAAGGAAAACAGTCTGTGAGACTTTCAAATACCTGAAATTAATAAAGACTTCCCACATACAACTACCAAAATGGAAAGCTTTATGTTCAATGGCCATTCAGAATTCTGCCTAAACTTATTGAGGTTTTAATTGCAACACACAGGTCCAAGTTTCCAGTAATCCATTTTTCCTGCTCACAACACATACTAACCAAGGAAAGACTAACACGTAGTAAACAGGTCAGTGATATAATACTCCACTAAGTGGCAAGTGAAGGCAAGGGGCACATTAAATGCTGAACAAGTGAAATTTCTAGGGAATGGGAATGAATACATTAATAATCTGCCTTGCAGAAATTATTAGAAATCTATTAGGCAATTAACTGCCTTAAGTGTTATATCCCACTACAGGGAATGGAGCTGAAACTGTCACTCTGTAGATTGTTAACACCTGAACAAAGCCATTAGGCTCTGAAGTAACTCATTACCATTCCCTGCAAGTGCTCCTGCAGAAGCATTTGTTAAGACTTTCACATTTTTATACCCATTTCTACAACTTCACCCCAGGTCCCTCATAAGTCAACCACTGATATTGAGTGTTCTCTGCTTTATATTGAACTAATTAATTCAAGATAATTAAGTCAGGCTTTCAGGATTAAAGAGGCCTCTGGGGGAAATAAACCAACAGCAATGAAATGGTGGGAGTACAAAGAAAACTGAAATTTTACACTAACCTCTCCTTTATGAAAGAGAACCTTGCTTTACTGTCCAGCACTCTCTTTCAACTTTCCTCTCTTAGGTCTTATTTCCACAAAATGAATTCCTTGTTCTGGTTTTCTTGTCATCAGTTCCCTAGGAAACATCCTGGCATGCTACAGCATCTCACCAGAATAATATCACACTGATTAAGAACACCTTCAAGACTTGAAATGTTTTACAAGCACAAGTCTACAGCTGTGATTGTAGAAAATACATTCTAAATTGTGTCTGGTTTTCATGATCAGGAAAAGCCTTCACTTATAGATATCACACACCCACCCCTTTACAGAAAAAAAGGGAGATGTGAGCTTGATTTCTACCTCAGTCTCTTTATGAGTGAATTAACAATTAAGCTACTGGGGAGAAAAAAAGGAAAGAGAGAGAGAGAACATTTACTTTGTTAATTTCTTTGCTTTCCTTAAAGATCAAAAATTTGATTTATTTCCAAAGGAGATCTATGTTTCATGCAGCCCGCAGCACCTTGTTAATTTCATATTTAATTTGAAATGGAAGAAGGCAATTAAACAAATTTCAGGTTCATCCTAACTGGAAGCCTGTGTTAATCTCTCAGCTCAGACAAGGTAGGATAAGATCTAAAGCACTGAACCAGAATAAATGTGATAAAAGAGCTAACAGAAGTCACATCTCTGGGGATTTGAACCAGAGAAGACATCAATAATAGCCTAATCCTGTTACTACTTATTTTGTGCTGCTGGTCTAAATGTCAAAACCATATGGATGATCCAAAAAATCCACCTAAAAGAACTTCTGACTAATGGCACTGAAGTTACTTTATATTGATAAACTACCCCAAAACACACAGTTTGAAAGAACAAATTAAAGATGGCTCTATCAAATTAATGTTAGAAATTTAAGTTTTAGAATAATATATCACATAAAGATCATCCATAGTATTGGTGCCACAGCTAGAAGTGATCAATGTACTTACAGCTAGTAACTCTCTGAAGATATAAAATCCTCCTGGAATTGTCACAAATACACATAATGTTCCTAATATCTAAATCTGTGTACTACGTTACAGTTTCCAAGGTCTACAATGACTGTACATATGAAGAGGATGTGAACTAATCCAGTGAGATGAATAACTCTAGAGGAGTTCTATGAAAAAAAAAAGTGTTCTTGAAGTTCACATTTTATCCAAGAGTAGTCAAATTACTAGAACTCAGCTTACATTTCTGTCTCAGATGGAATCCCATTTTCATTATATTTTAAAGGAAAAGAAGTAACACTACCACTTTATTGCTGCAAAAGAATATGACAAGAATCTTGAATAGACAGATTACTGTATACTTGTTAAAAAGCATTCAGATATCTGAAGAGAAAAAATTATTTCAGGTGTATATGGCATTAAAGGGGCTATGAGCTTAACAGTTAGCTCTGGAAATGGACTTTTTTACAGTAAGAAACAAAAATAAGCCAGCCTGCCTATCACTTTATCAGCATGTCCCCTTCTATGGTTTACAACAAAAGTATTTACTATTGTCATGGTTTAGAGGAAATCTCTCCCCAGAAATTTGTCAGTGTTCTTTTCCCCATTCACTGCAGAAATTGTTTTTAGATCGCAGTTTGATACACAGTGAAAATCTGTATCAAACAGAAGCCTCATATACCTCAACTCTTACATTATTGTGTGTTAAATGACTAGAACATATTGAGCACACAAAGTGCCTGTAACTCCAAGTCTCCAAAAAATGCTGCTGCAACTGATGGTAAGTTCCTGTCTCACACCTAAAAGAGTGTTTCTGTGGATCAATCTGGAGACCAGTATATCTAATGCTAAGCATATGTAGCTTCATGCCACTGTAAAACCATTTGCACAAATCCTTAACTTTGTAACACAGATGTTCTGGATGCGTGTCCTTCACTCTGATAGTGTTCAATTAAATACAAAAGGAAAACTGATACACCCTTTTGCTCTGAAAGCTTAACTGAATTTCTGACAGTTTGCAGAACTCTACTTCAGTCCTATCAACCAGGTGGCACTCTCACAACAGCATTCATTCCCAAACTAAAATTCTTCCTTTTTACCTTTCAAGTATTTTAAGGACAGTAATCACAATACACGTGCAATACAACTCATAGAAATCTAAACACTCTGCAGGACTCTCTTCAGAAACAATTCATCATGTTCTCTTTGACTCTGCTCATCTTTCTCTTCCAACAACCAACTCATAATAATGACAAAATGCCTTTTTTTTTTTTCCTGGCTACTGCTGACAGCAGCTTAATATTCCAATCTCATCTCAGTCTCTATTAGTCTGCCTCCTTCTTATACCTTACAATTGTTTTTATCTCCCATCAGTACTTTAATTACTTTTGTCTTCTTTTCTCCCATTTCGTACATGCAACAGCAAAGTTATAAACAAAAGTAGGCTGAATTACAACCACAAAAGATTTTATGCTTAAGAACTTCACAGATGCAAGAGAAATAGGACTGAGATGTTTATTCTCCACAATCAGAGATCCTATTTTTTGCTTATAGGGATGCATCTTCTTTAATTCAATGAATATTAATTTTAAAAGTGAATACACACATTCTAAATATTCAGAGGTCCTGAATTTTCAAAGCATCTTTAAAAGTAGGATAAGGAATATGACAGATGACTGTCTGCCTCTTGAGGCTCTCTGAAGGCTTCATTAACAATTCCACTCAAGAAAAGGAGTTTTAATACTGCACGGTGAGAATATCCACACTCACTGTGACAGTTCGGGAATCTTCCCTGTAAACGACTCATGACCTTTGTCTGACATTCAGAAATTGTTTTATAAATATTGGTTTTTTCATTAACTCTCATACACACCATTTCCAACCCTGCCACTCCAACCAGACAGAATGACTAGCCATAAAGAACAACAGTTGCTTCATAGGGTTAGGCTTTTTAAAGTCAGGTAAGGGTTTTCTCCTGCTTGTTCATAAGGAGGAAGTGGAGAGAGTGGACAATACCCAAGCAAGTAAAATTCACTGAGCAGATAAAACACAAATGTAAAAAGACTTGAAAGAAGAGCCTTCATAGGGGGCAATCTCAGTAATTTTCAGAGAGGAGAAAGAAGATGTGGTTTTATTTAGCTGGAGACACATAAGATTCACATAAGAACAAAATGTCAGAAAAGCTTTGTTATGAAGAAAAGCCGGAAGATGCAGAAGCCAAGACGAGCTGGGCTGAATCCCAACAGTGACTTGAAAGATTTATGGTAACTCCAGAAGGTGCTTAAGAGACCCCACAGAGATGCAGATTCCAGGGGCTTAAAGAATGAATGGCCTAACAAAATAAATCCCTAACACATAAGCCAGTGAAATGTCCCACCAGAGGAGGAGGAGGAACTCTACCATCAACCCCAGTTAACCCACATGTTATTAAAAACAAAATCAAACCACAATGAATTCACATGCAAGTCTATGAGCCAAGAGAAACATAGATAGTTAGTCCTCAGAGCAAGAAGATGAGATTTTAACAGTTGCAAAGTGTTGAGCTAATGTTCAGAGGATATGCTGTTTGGTGGATTTTTTTCCCCCGCATTACATGGAGTAAAGCTCAGTATCTACTATAGGTCTCCTTGGCCCCAGGGCTAGACTTGCAGATATACAGAGAGAATTACAATATGCTTGGAGAAAGAATATCACCGGGAATCATTTCTTTATGAGGAGCTTTAACTTCTAAGAGACTCACAAACCAACGAAAATAAAAAAGTCATTGGACAGGAATACTTCAGACCATGTAATTATCCCTTAAGTTTAAATTAAATGAAGGAATAAACAACAGTTACTCTGTATCTCAAAGTTCATGTGATAAATGCATGATGTTAAAAATGAGCAGTTAGCAAAGACTAAAAAAAAAGGGGGAGTTGGATATGAGAAAAGTCTAGGACTTCAGTCAACCATGATAAAAATATATAGGTATTCATGGATGGGAGAGAGTAAGCAGAAATGTGAGTCCTAGGATGAAACGAGAGCATGCTGTTAAAGTTGGCCATTGTTCTAGAGCTGAAGAAGTACCTTCCTCACTTCTGTTATCAGCAATGATTATGGCCAGTGTAACCAGAGTGAGGACACAGGAACGGAAGTTATGTACCTTAAAGTTAAAATTCAAACAGCATTCAAAGTGGGAGGATCCAAAACAGAATTACTATAGAACTGAAAAATCAAATTACAAACTTGCAGCCACAATCATTCTACATCTTAACAAAACCACCTATCTTGAAAATATTGAATGGAGGCACTACATTTAAAAACTGAATGTGAGAACTACAATCCTATCAGCCTGGTCCAAACATATAACAATACCAGAATACCTTCCAACAAATAAAGAGAAGAGAGAAGAGAAGATAAAACATTTGCCAAGTACCGCAGTATCCATTCAGTAACAGATTTTTCTAGACATACAAGTAAGTTGATCTCAATTTAGTAAAGCAACCCATAGAAATCATATTTCTTTACATTTGTAGTACAGACAATACAGCTATTACTGAGAGAAACATATGGTAAGAAACTAGATAAAGAAGAAATGAAAACAAGATGTCTTGAAAAAGAGAAGTAATGAATGTGTTGGTTGTATTGATAACCAGCTTGTTAAGTCTATTAATTAACTAGAAAAAAAACCAGGTCATAAGCACTTAAATAACATTCAACAGTTCTTGGAACTAGAAAGCACTGTCAATATAGGAGATCAATAGTATCTTTATACAGAAAAACTAGACGACTGAAATAATAAATATAAAATGACAAAACATGAAATTCCATACCTAATATAACTAATATTTTTGCTGTGAGCTGGGAATTTATTCATTGGAAACTGAAGAGGAGAAAAACACCCAAAAACATGGATGACTATAACTCAGAGTAATCCAGCCTAAAAGACAGGTACACTGATTGAGGTGAGATATTACCAGATAAGTATTAACATTCCCCTGCAAATAACTTGTCACTTTCCATTTGGAAAATACTGAGTATAGATGATGGGACAGAGAGATCCGGTGGTCGGGCTAGAGCCAGAGACTTGATGAAAACACCTGCCTGACTATACATTTCAGGAGGCACAGCAGTTCTGATACACTTCCCAGAAATGTGTGGTAGGGGAGGTGTAGTCACTGGGAGCCCTCAGTGGTGGATGGTGGGTACTGAGATTTGCACCTGATAATTCCTACCAATGTTTCTAACTTCCATCCACACTTTCTAGGAAAAATTACTAAGATTTAGTGCATGCTCACAGGCCTAAAACATGGTTTCCATTAGGAGAAATTAGCAAGAATAATGGCATAGCATAAAATCAAAGTCTCAAAGAGTACACTTTAAGCGGCCTCCAACAAGATATACTAGACTTGGAAGACATTTATGTGTCCTGGAGATTTCTGAGCACGGCATTTTAACAACAGAGGTTTTGAAACTGAGGGATAACTTGTGTCCCATAACCACAGGGTTCTGGAAATGTAACATATGTTCTGGTCTAACTCCCAAATACTGGCTTGGGTCCTCCCTTCAGACAAACATTTCTCAAAATTAAAAGCAGTCAGCCTTTCAACCAGTATGTTTCAGCTGTCAGGTCTTTCCCGCTCCTCAGACACAGACAAAAAAGGAGATTAAAATTAAAAAAAATTATTTATTAGTTCCATGAAAATTTAAACATTACTTCTTTAATTGAATATTACGACCCTAAGAGACTTGGGGTTTGGCTTTTATCAATGGGAAGAGAACACAAAAGCAGCCTGGTATCAGAGCAAAATCATTATAAGACTGTACCACTGCCAAAATTATTGCTAAAGTCATCAACTTCAAAGACAGCTAAAAAAGGAAAGGAACAAATTCCAGGATATGGAGTTTTACTTTAATAGTAACAAAAGGGAGGAAACAAACAAGCAAACAAGAGGTTGCCAAATATATGGGAGGTTGCCATTCTTCTTTCTTTTTAAAACCAGAATGCTCTCTCTTAGATCCTTTAAAAGTTATATAAATCTAAAACTAAAGGGAAAAGAATTTTCTAAGTTGTGATTTTGTTTTCAAATGAAACATTTTGGAAAAATAATTATTCTACTATTACTAGTGATGGCAGCACATACTGTTTTAAAATGTGTTACACTAAGAAGAAGTTCTATGCTCTGGGAAAGCAGGTCACATTTGTATTAGAACGTGTTTCATCCCTTTGCTCCTACAATGTCACGCATATACAGCACTCTCTACCCCTCAGAAACCCACAGACACACGTGAAGTTAGCTGGGATTTTCAAAACCTGAAATCCCCCCAAAGAACAAGTTGTGGCTGATTTCATTAGAGCTTATATTCCTAAGCTCCCTGTATGCTTGTTCAACAAAAGCTTTTTTTGAAAATGCGCTCCCAGTTTTCCCCACTGCTTCACAACTTGTGCAGCCATCAACTGGCATGATGTTGTTGTATGGTATTACTACAGACCTACACAAAGCAGAAGGCAGAGGCAGGAATTACCAGGTTTTGTTATTTTTAAAATTCATCATTCACCGAATCTTGTGCTCCAAGTTAAACAGCCAATCTCCAATTTAAGCAATTTTTGCCCCATCCTTTTTTTTGTACCATGAGCTGGAGACTCCAGCTGCAGCTGGAGCCCCTGAAGAGGCTCCAGACATCAACTGACCCTTTGTATTAATGGTGCTAAAAAGCTACCCCAGAGCCTCACTAGAATAACTACAAGTGTAAGCAGAGCATGCCCCAAGAAATCCGAAGTGCTTTCAGTGATTTAATTTCTCTAAATGCTGTAAAATTGTGGTCTATTGGATATCTTAATGAACAAGAGTAACAGTACAGTACACAAAACACTCAAAACAGGAACCAACCTGTTGAAAACTGAGCAAATGCTGAGTTGTTACATTAAGGTTACTGCTTCCCTCCCCTCAAATTCAAAAGTTTAAATTCTATGCTGATACATTCTTGAGATTAACATATTTTCTAACAGTGTGCCAAAAACCCCTAGTTATACAGCATGCACTTATGGTCCAATGTATGGCATAAGCATTAACAAAGGGATAATCCTTCTCCCAAAGAGATTATTCTCCTCCATTTGGGAGCATCTTAAGACAACTGAAAATCTTCTCAGAAGAGGATAACAGACATGCCTGTTTGAGTCCATGCCCATGTAAGCGCACATTGATCCTACAGAAATGTCATTAAGCATCACAGCGGTGAAAGTAGCAAACTGTGTCCATAAAATTATCTAATTAATCAAAATGTTGGGATTTCTTACAGAATCAAACTGGGTACACGTCCAAGGGAATAGTCTAACAAACGATTAATGAAGTACCCTTAAGTAAAAATAATGAGGTGTCTATGTAGCTATGGAGAATATTTAATATGTAACCCTATGAGTGTAAAGAAGCAGAGATAAAGGTATCAACATATCTGTGACTGATAAAAGCCTTTGAGAAAATATAGTTTAATACAAACAATAGGTCAGTTATCAATGCCACACTGCAGAAGAACACATGGAAGGAAAGGCTTTGGTAAATCATTACTCTGGTGTGTCTGAATATGAGTTCAAAATTCAAAGCAGGAAAAACCGAATGCGCAGTATAGAATTGTATTTATTGGGGTTTTATGCAGTTGAAAACAGAAGATCATGTAGAAGATAAAGTACCAGAAGGTGAGTGCAGTCACCTCCAGCAGCTTCTCTGACTGGTAAAAGACATCCAGTTCCTTGGACATTGCATTAAACCATATGTGTTTGTTTATAACTGTTTAAAAAAAAGGGCATACACAAGTTGTTTGTCTCACATATGTGTAGTCAGACATTAGTTAAAAAAACTGCCCTTCCTGTTACCCCTTCCCCAGGACCAGATGTAGGCACAAGCCAGTGGAAATGGAGCAGACATAAGCATGACAACCTAATTCTCTGCATGAGGGAAGTAGCTAGGGACAGGGAGGGGGAAGGGGAGACAAAAACACTTTACACAAGGTCAGTGCAGGAGACTGAGACATCTGTCAGGGCTGGAAGTTAGTACATTTGCTTTTATTACAGCAAATAATGTCAGTACCACAACAGTTTATGCTTAAAGCAGTGCAGCCTGTGAGCACAAGTAAATAGGCATGACAGTATCCTGATTTTTGCTTTAAGTCATATCCAGCAGGAAATGGAGCTAGTAAAGTCTGGCATAAATGTAATGATTGTTTTCACTTAGTGCAAAGGACAGGAAGAGAGGGAATCTAGAGCTGTGTCTCCAATGTTGTACTTGCAGTTACAGAACGAAAACTCACTTCTAAACAAAACATATCAAAGCATTCCAAAATCCGTAGATTTGATCCATCCAGAGTAACACAAGTATCAATGGGAAGCTTGTGGAAATGAGGAAATAGGCACAAAAAAGAATTGCAACACAACCATCATCCCTTAAAACATGTTCTGCTAACTCTCATTGGCAGATGCTATGATGAAGAGCGAGGCTTTGGGTTGTACTGTCAAGTTCACCCACACAAAGAAAGCCTAATTAAAACTTTCTTTACACTATTTGATTCAAATGGGACTAAGTGAGGAATAAGAACTGACAATACAAAACACAATTTCATCAGTAATCCACCTACTTTGTTCCTGCATTTACCCTAAAAACCTAACCAAGTAATTATCAAGAGGACTTGGCAGAGATTTTATATCCAACATAGCTGGCCAGCACATGGGTACTTGCAAACATCCTTACTGCATTAGAGTGCATTAGTAGTTAGCGTAAATGCTTACAGTTACTACATTTGGTCATGTGTGTGTTAGACAGGATACAACTGTTTAATCAGCTATTATTATTTACCATATATAATATAAAATACTACTATATATATTACTATATATAATATAAAATCATACACACAAATTTAAATAGTGGAGTAGTTCAGTACAAAAAGCTGAGAAGTATCTGCACATCTTCTGTTGCAATGCTAAACACACCATCACTGGACATGTTCTCCAGGCATGGTGTAAATCCCTTGCAATTCAAAATTCACCAGAGGAGAATGATTTTACCTAAGTGCCAATGAAATTAATGACATTGTACAGCTTGTCATTGAGTTGTCTCAAAGAGCTTAGAACTGATTGAATGAACTGTGATTTATAAGTATTATTTTAAAAATCCATTACTCCTCCTGAAAGAATTGCCTTTTTATACAGAATAGTAAGCTTTCTTCATAGACTGAGACCAAGGGCACTTTTATTAATTCTATAAAATGTGAACTTGCTTCTACTACATTACCTTTGTAAACAAGGATTAATTGTATAATTTCATCAGTGGCACATTTCAGTATTTGTCGTTCAAAAGTAGGTGCTGGCCAAACACTAATTTTTTTTCAGCTAACGAGTACTGAAAATGAGATGGAGAGGTGACAGAACAGATGGGTGAAACCATAGTACTCGGTGCCGACCATTCTCTTTGTCTCCAGGTTGAAAGCATAGGTGTGATTTCTCATGGAACAGGTAGCTGATTGGCACAACCATTACCACAGTATATTGGGGTTGATGAGACTTTGGAAAAGCTGAGGTGAAGGCTAGGTAATTTTCACAGAAAAAAATCCATTCAGGGTTACACATACATAGAAACTATCTTGCTTGGGATGTCCTTGAGCTGAAAATGGTTGAACACCAAGAATCCATGAGGGAGAAATTCACATGTTTGCCCTATTCTTACACTCATCCAGGGTGCATGCTTTTAGCATCTATAAGAGGGATATGGAGCTAAATGGGATACTGGTCCAATCCAATACATACACTGACTCTTACACACAACATCTGTGCCAAATGAACTGTGTGATATTGTCCCCCAAGTGTTTTGTTGGCTGATATCTCTGTTTCCATACTGTTGACACCTGCAGCAGGATTTGAATAATCAGTTAGAGAAAGAGCCCCACTGCTCACAACTGCAGTGTGCACATCATTTACTGTTCGACACTCAGTGTGGAGCAGGGATTGCTCACACAACCTCTGTCATTAATGCAGTACAGAGCAAGTTTCCCCAAGCTATCGACATAGATACTGAAGCTCATAAAGCTTCTGACCAGGGTCTAAATCAAACTCCTGCATTTTAAAAGAGAAATGCAGACTCTGGAAATCACTGATTTTTTTTCAGCATCCAATTAGAAGTTTGTTTTCAAGAATGAATTGAGCTGTGAAGCAAAACAATTCTCATTCTGCTGTGTGTCAATCTGTTTGCATAGAAAAATGGAATTTAAGAGATTCCTAACTCATCTGTTTCCTAGTACTTTAAAGCCTTCCAGGAAAGACTAAGCCTTCTGCTGACATAGCAATTTATGAAAATCTATATGGATGATAAGCTGACATCAATGTTTGATAAAGAGACAGGCAGGCCATGCCCAGACATTTACAGCCTATTAATAATTTGCTTGAGAGTATTATAAGATAACTGCTGATGTCAGCTCTTTGTATAAAGGTGAACACCAGCAAAACCCATCCATTTCCATCTAAAAATGTAGTTCACAATCATTAGTCCAAAAGGTCAGTGGCTATGAATGAACTCGTGCTGGACACTTAACTGAAAGTTTATTCATTATTTTGCATAAAACTATATAAACTTAGCAGCCAAATGTATTCAAGGACTCTATGTTTGCCAGTGGTGCTCTAAGTAGTCTACAAGCTAATATTTTAATACAGAGATCTCTGCAATATAAAGTCTAGGATTAAGACTATTTAATATCATTACTCCTCTTCCACTACCCCAAAGCTAGGGATACATCTAATTTCTCTAATAAGAATACTTTTATCATATATGCTTCTTTTCTTAGCACAACTATAGACTAAAGTATGCACCAACTTCAGACTTAGCCACACACAAGCCTTCAAAATTTCACAGAATCACAGAATCACGAAATCAGCTATGTTGGAAAAGACCTCTGAAATCATTGAGTCCAACCCATGCCTGAACACCACTATGTCAACTAGACCATGGCACTGACTGCCACATCCAGTCTCATCTTAAACACCTCCAGGGACGGTGACTCCACCACTTCCTTGGGCAGCCCACTCCAATGTCTAATCACCCTTTCTGTGAAGAAATTCTTCCTAATGTCCAATCTAAACGTCCCCTGGTGGAACTTAAGACTATGTCCTGCTGTTACAAGTTGCCTGGGAGAAGAGACCGACCCCCACCTGGTTACAACCTCCCTTAAGGCAGTTGTAGAGAGTGATGAGGTCTCCCCTGAGCCTCCTCTTCTCCAGGCTAAACAACCCCAGCTCCCTCAGCCTCTCCTCATAGGATTTCACCAGCCTCGTTGCTCTTCTCTAGACCTGCTCCAGCACCTCAATATCCTTCCTGAACTGAGGGGCCCAGAACAAACACAGTACTCCAGGTGTGGCCTCACCAGCACTGAGCACAGGGGAAGAATCACTTCCTTGGTCCTGCTGGCCACACTGTTCCTGATACAAGCCAGGATGCCATTGGCCTTCTTGGCCACCTGGGCACACTGCTGGCTCATGTTCAGCTGCTGTCAGTTTGTGCCCCCAGGTCTCTTTCTGCCTGGCCGCTGCTCAACCTGTAGTGCTGCACGGGGTTGTTGTGGCCAAAGCACAGGACCCAGCACTTGGCCTTGTTGAACCCCATACTGTCAGATTTGGCTCATCTATCCAGCCTGTCCAGGTCCCCCTGCATAGCCCTCCTACCCTCCAGTGGACTGGCATTCCCCCCCAACTTGGTGTCATCTGCAAATTTGCTAATGGTAGACTTGATCCCCTCATCCAGATCATCAACAAGATGTTAAGTACCTCAGCCTTTTCCTCATCTTTGGTAACTACATTCCCCCTGCCTGCATTCAACAAAAACCAGAACTTTTCCTTGCCCCTCCTTTTGTTAATAATGTATTTATAAAAACACTTTTTATTATCCTTTACAGAAATGACCAAATTAAGTTTTAACTGAGCTTTCGCCTTTCTGATTTTCTGTCTGCATGACCTAACAACATCCTTAAACACTTCTTGAGTTGCCTGCCCTTCTTTTTTTCCCTGAGTTCCTGCAAAAACGCTCTGTCCAGCTAGGCCAGTCATCTTCCCAACCCACTCATCTTTCAGCACATAGGGATGGCCTGCTCCTGTGCCTTCAAGACATCTTTCTTGAAGTATGTCCATCCTTCCTGGACCCCTTTGTTTTTAAGGGCTGTTTCGCAAGGTACTCTCCAAATCAGCATCCTGAATAGGCTGAAGTCTGCCCTCCAGAAGTCCAGCAAGTATAGCTTAGATGACAAATTTCTCTGCTGTTACTGTAGTTCAGCCTGGGGTTTGGTCTTCCTGTTGTCAATGTATTAGTTTTAAAATACAGTAGCATTCTAAGTCAACAAACAAAATCTGTCTTTTCTGCAGCTGACTTCCTGAAATTGAATGCAGTCAAAATTAGACCTGGAAAGCTCAAGAAGCAGAGTAATGCATGGCATAATCTCTTCTAGCTTCTTTCTGGTCTGCCTCTAACTAGGATGAGTTGGATTTCATAGCTCTTTATAACTATTTTGCCAGCAGCCTAGTTTGCTGGCTTCATTTCTGCTTTCAGTAATTACAGAGTGGACTAAATGATCCAGAACCAAAACCATCAGGGAAAGAACTTTCCTTTTAGCTCCTTGTTTCAACATTCAAAGAAAGAAAAGGAAGAAAAATGCAGTTTGCAGCCAGTGCTGCTACCTGCCTAGTGTCTCAATGACAGATTACAGTCTCTAAGTCTCCATCCCTCAAAGCAGCAATGTAACCTCTGTCCCTTTTTGTCCTCTTTGTCCTTTTTAATTTTGCAGAAGGCAAAGTAAAAATAGGAGAAGATGTATGTTTTAATTTCTGGTTTAGGACTCTCTCATTCTGCAAGTACCTCTTGGAAATGTGCATTTCAAGTAAGCATTAACAACTCTCAAATATACTAAACACTTAAAAATCCTCAAAACCCAAGCATTCTTCTTACATATATTATACCTTTAAATATGATTTTCTAAAATCCCACAGGTTTATTATTCCAGAATTTCTGGTATACCTAGATTAGCTGTAAGAGCTTTAAACAAAATCTTTATTTGCTGTCATTGCATTTACAAACCTCCCACAATCTCAGTATCAGAAAATCTGTTATTTTTAAATAAAAGGAACGAAGGAGCTCTAACCAGGGAGTTGAAACAGCCTCCTTAATGGACCAGAAAAGTGCAAGCTGTCATAACAGTGGAATGCATATGGGTCTCTATCATTTGCCAGATAACATATGTTTTTTCTCTTCCTCTGCTCTTTCAGAGATGATTCTAAAGCCAATAAACACAAATTTTCTAATAAACCATAAAAGAAAATACATTTACTAAAAAACTACTGACATGACTGTCAGTAATTCATGACAATTAATGTTCTCTTCAAGATGCAATTACAGGTATGTAACTTGTTAGACTTTCAGTAAGAATGCATGTGCTGTATAAAGTGAATGACATTTATGCCACAGAGTACCCAGCATACCTCAGCAGTGGAAGAAAGTTTAACCTACAAGCCCCAAACATATACAGAATATACTGTGCTGTATAACACAAAATAAACACCTTCATTATGTTCAAAACATGAGTTGAGCTGAGAGCTGTCACTGTCACCAAATCTTTAACTATAAGCTTTGCACAGCCTGATAAGGAAAATACTCTTTTACGCAGCAGTCCATGGAGAATATGAAACAGAATGTGGAGTTTCCACCCCATCTAGGTAAAAGGTAAAACACAAGGCAAACTGGTGCCAACCTGATGCACTGATTTCCCTTTAGATGAAGTTTTAGCCTGCTCAGAGAGAGAGAGAATATTGCCACTTCAGCTAGAAGACTAAAAAGCCTGATAAACCTAGCAACACAGTACTATAATTCAGAGATATATTGTACTAAAGAGAACTATAACAGGGAGTATTGAGAAGCATTGCAATCACCTAAAAAAGCTTGAAAATGAAATTTGTTGTCAGAATTAAACCTCTGTTAGTCTATGGCAAAGCTTTATTCCTTAATTCATTCATAAGATTAAGTGAATGGCTCAGAAGAGCCATTGTCACACCTCATACTTTTAGGCCACAGAAGTGCAGTCATCAGAGAGGTATACATCATAGATGCTAAACCTACCTAAAATTGCCAAGAGTGCAGAAATAGGATATCCTCACCATCACTCAACAGTCATAGACATTTGTAATCATGTTGGTGCCTGAGAATGGGATAAAACATATGATAAGAAAAACAGGAGAAAGCCCAATTATGCTCTCATTCCTCCATCTTATTCCATTTCTGGGGCATGCTGAAGGTCTTCAGGAAAACAGATTCATGTTATGCTGAAAGTTCATCAGAATAATTGAATAATCAATGTCATCCTTAAGGTCAGTGACCACTCAAAATTAACATGCAGTACCTCTACATGAAGAAACCAGGATTTTGATACATCTGCAAATATCAAAACGTTACCAAAATATCTGCAGACATCACATCACACCAAGAGTGCTTCTGCTGCTTCTACTTTTGTTACTGCAAATTGCCTTGGTCTACAATTTATCTCCAGTTGTGTTCACCTTTTCCTCCTTGTACCTTTTTTTGTTTTGCTTCTTTTTAATCATCTCATCAGTAATGCATAAATTTTAACAAAGGTGTGTCTATAAAAACTGGTAGCAAACCAGAAGTTCAGTATACAAAAATGGGCAAAAATGTGATAAAGTCTGTTAATGACTTCAAAATTCTTCTTACATCTTTCACTGTATACCTTTGCTCTCCTTTCTAATGTCTGATAACCCATTAGTTTCCCACTGATTTTCCCTTTTCTTCATTTAAACTTTATCTCTTTTGTCTGCCCAGATTTCTGATCACTACCTTTGTTATCTACCCCAGAGATGCAATCCAGGGCAAAACCAATGCCACAATTCTTTCTTATATTAGCTGATGCAAACAAATTCCTGTTATTTTTCAGGATGAGGCTTCTCCCTTACTAGTCAGTCTGCACTGCAAGGAAGAGCCTTTTGTCTACAAGGAAAAGCCTGTACATACACCTGGAATAAAGGAGTATTTCCAGAAGTTGATGAAAACTATGTCCTTTAAGTACACAGTGAATTCTTCTAATCGCTAAATTCCTGCAGATTAGGAGAAACCAGTAAAACACAGACTTACATGCAAGTAGATCCATTTCATAAGTCTTGTCCATATTACGGGTTACATTTGTGGAGAGTAGGGAAAATGAAGATAATCTAAATAACCACGGCAGAAGTAAAAGATTTTCCAGAAGGAAATGAATCTCCCATTAATCAACATGCAGTCAAGAATATAAGGGAATAAATTGTCCAGTTATTTAGTGGCTGGGCAGAGGTACAGCAAAGCACTAAGGCAGAAGGCTCTAGACACTCAATGTACGAAGCAATGGTTTGTCACCAGTTAGTCCTCAAGCTATGGTTACTAATGAACAAGACTTCAGTAATGCCCTCCCTACTGCAAGAGGCCCTCTGCTTGCAGAGGGAAAAGACTAGAAGGTTTAGAAGACTTCCAGGGACTATGATTGTAATCTAAACGTAAAACAAATGTTTATCACAACCCCCCAGGCTGTGGAGCAGAGGAAGCTATGACATGAGTAGCCTCCTTCAGTATCTTGGTTTGTTTCCAGTTCTCCAGGAGCAGCATTAACAGAGTCCATGGTTACCTCTTTTTCATGCTAGCTCTGAAGTTCAACAGTCCACTTAGAACAGCACTCATACCACAGATCCTGAAAAACAGCTTGGCCAAACCAAAACTTATTTTCTACATTCTTATCACTCACTGCAACTTCTAGAGCAACATAAACAAAGCTGCCTGCTTCATGATAGCCCTTCCTGCTCACAATCTTTGAGTATCAGGAAAATGGGGGAAGAGGTATGAGGATAATTTTAAAAGGTGGGTATGTTTAAAGCTTAAGCCTGCTACACAACACGGTATGAAACTTGGACATCACTATGATGACCTTGGATTCACCTGTAAGTAGAAACAGCTTTGTTCCCAGGCAGTCCATGGGATGCTCATCTGCTGTTCCTCCTGATCATGTCCCTCATGTCTCACTCTCATTCATCTTTGGCTTTAATATCCCAGGTTTGATCATTCAGCCACCAGGGTGTAACTATTTATTTCTCCTTTCTAAACAGGATTATGGCAACATGGTGACACTTGCAAAATTCAGTACACCACGGATGATAGCCACAGGAACATGACCCCTGTGGCCCTAGAAAATCTCCACTATTAATACCTCAAAACATACCAGGAAAAAAAATAATAAAACCACAATCACAGGTTATTTTCTTTAAAATATTCAGGAATCCTTCAGGAAGCTTTTTCTCTAATTAAATCAAGAGCAAAAAACCGTTATTGATCAGCTCCAGGTGCGGTATCAGGCTGCCGCAGCGCACCCCAAAGGCTTCCGATCCGCTGCCTTTCAGCACCACGGACGCCCGCGCCCACGCCCAGGGGCAGAGACCGGGGCTGCCGCAACGCCCCTCGCTTCTCCCCGGGAGACGGCGAACTTTTAAAATCACGTTATTAATTTTCTTCCGGGCTTTCCTAGGGTTATCGGTTCAGGATGTCCTTTTCTTTTTTTTTTTTTTTTCCCCCATGGGGTTGGAGGAGAAAGAAAGGGCAGTGATGGGATTTTCTTTTTGGTTTGGGATACAAAATGAAAAGCTCCATGACCTCAACCTTGCCAAACTTGTTACAGATTCATTTTTATTACGGCTGTGCAAACTGTGTACTTTTTCAGCTCAAAGTGCAATTAGAAAAAGAGAAAAAAATGACAGAGAGGAAAACGCTTTTTGTTCAAATAAACTACTGTCGGACCCAAAATATCATCAACGACCCTTGATTTGAAAAATTAATTAATTAGGGCACCCGGAAATTTTCCCCAAATTCATGTGAGTTCTGCACAAACTCAGAAACATGTCTACATTTACCCAGGATCAACTGCTGTGAATTTTCCTCTGATGGAAAAAACTTGGTTCAGTTCAAAGCTATAAATTCTGACATGTCATTACAAGCTAAAAGCAAAAGGGCTCTTTGGCAACCCCTGGCCCTCCAAAGCCTCCATTCAATCTCACTTGCAAAGAATAAAGGGCGTTTTACGGACAAATAGAACACTTTGCTCTGTTAACATTAATCAGTTTCTGTGAAGGCAGAGTGAGTTGATTATCCTCCTCAGCAGAGAGCTCGGGCAATGTTACCAAGCCCCTGAAGCGCTCTTTGATTTCAGGCCCCTCTGTGTTACCCTGCCCTTCTCTCTCTCTCTTTCACTTTGAGTCCCGCTTACCCTCGGAGATGGGTCCTACTGGGTCTCCTCTAAGGACCACCTCAAGCCCTCAAAAGTATCACAGGCTGTTTAACTCCCCCTCTGGGGTTTAACCAGAGGTGATCCTTGGTTCCTTCTGAAGACCTGAGCTTCTGCGCTCACCACCCACGCTACAGGTTTTAGGGACAAGGAATACATTTCCAAGACCCCGCTCAGAGGCGGTTCCAGGACCGTGTTACGGGCCGCGCTCCGAGCGCGCAGCCTGACGCGGGCCGGCGCGCGGCTCACCTGCACGAGGGGGCGGCCGGGCGCCGCGTGCTCGGGGAGGCGCGCGCGGTACACGGGCCGCTCGAACCGGGGCTCGTTGTCGTTGGCGTCCTCCACGCGCACGCTGAGGCGGCAGGCGGCGGCGCGCGCCGGGACCCCGCCGTCGCGCGCCACCACGCGCAGCTCCAGCGCCGCCTGCCGCTCCCGGTCCAGGCGCGCGCGCGTGCTCACGGCGCCGCTCCGCGCGTCGATGCGCAGCAGCGCCAGCGCGGCGGGGTCGCCCTCCAGCGCGTACCGCACCTCGGCGTTGGGCGAGCCCGGCTCGTCGGCGTCCGAGGCGCTGAGGCGGAGCACGGCCGTGCCGGGGGAGGCGGCCTCGGAGACGGTGGCGCGGTAGTGGGGCTGCGGGAAGGCGGGAGCCTCGTCGTTGAGGTCGGCGACGCGCAGCAGCAGCGGCTCCTCGGCGGAGAGCGGCGGCGTGCCGCCGTCCGTGGCCACCAGCCGCAGTTCGTAGAGGTCGCGGCTCTCGCGGTCCAGCGGCCCAGCCACGCACAGGAAAAAGACGCCGGCCCCGGCCGCTCGCAGCGCGAAGGCGCCGTCGCCGCCCAGCAGGGCCAGCGCGATGCCGCCGCCGCCCTCCGCCTCGCCGTCTTCGTCGGCGTCCGAGACGGAGACTCGGGCCACGTAGTCGCCTGGTCGCGCCCCTTCGGAGACCCGCGGGCCGCCGCTCTCGGTGAGGTAGAGGAGGCGGATGGCGGGGCGGTTGTCGTTCACGTCCAGCACGGCCACGGAGACGAGGACGCTGGAGACCTCGGGCTGGGCGCCGCCGTCCCGCGCCTCCACGACCAGGCGGTGCAGGGCCCGCGCCTCGCGGTCCAGCGGGCGGCGGAGGCGCAGAACGCCGCTGCGCTCCTCCACCGTGAAGTAGCCGTCGGGGTCGCTCTGCCGGCGATTGATGGCGTACCGCACCTCGCCGTTGGCGCCCAGGTCGGGGTCGGTGGCCCGCAGGCGGCAGACTGCGGTGCCCGGTGGCGCGTCCTCCCGCAGCCGCGCTCGGTACTCGCCACGGCTGAAGGTGGGCGCGTTGTCGTTCTCGTCCAGCACCCGCACCGACACCCGCAGGCGGCCGCGGCGCCGCGGGCTGCCGCCGTCCCACGCCTCCACCACCAGCCGGTGCACCTCCGCCCTTTCGCGGTCCAGCCGCCGCAGGAGCACCAGCTCCAGGGGCTCCGGCCGCCCGTAACGCAGCTGGAAGAGCGGCGGCTCTCCCGCCGCGCCGCCCTCCTCCAGCAGCGCGTATCCCTGCGTGCCGAAGCGGCCGGCGTCGGGGTCGCGGGCAGCCGGGAGGCGGAAGGCGGTGCCGGGCGGGCTGAGCTCGGAGACGTTGAGCTGCAGGCTGTCCCCCGGGAAGCGCGGCGGGTGGTCATTCACGTCGGTGACCGCGATCTCCACCTGCACCACCTCGCCGCGCAGCGTGGCCGCCGCAAAGCTGTAGCGCGCCCGCCGCTCCCGGTCCAGCCGCCGCGCCGTGCGGATGATGCCCGTCTCCGGCTGGACGTGGAAGTCCGCCAGCACCGCCGACTCGCCGCTCCCCTCCGACAGGAGGAAACCCCCCGGCGCCTCCGCGCCCGCCGGCAGCCCCGCACGGATGTCCCCCACCAGCGTCTCGGCCGGCAGCCCCTCGTCCACAGCCAGGCTGAGGTTATACACCGGCGCCGTGCTGCCGCCCGCCGCGTACAGCCACAGCAGCACCAGCAGCGCCAGAGCCCTAGTAGGTCCCGTCGGGGGAGCGCTGCCTCGCTCTCCCCGGCACCTGCTGCCCCGCAGCCGCCGCGCCATGCTCCGCTAAGCCGGCATCGCGGGCAGGCTGCGCCCTGCTACTCGGCGCCGCCGCCACCGCCGCGCAGGTGCCTTCGCCTCGCCGCCGCGGGAGAAACTCCCGAACGCCGCCGCCGGTGATGGGAAGGACGAGCCTGTGCGAGGGGGCGGGAGAGCAGCTCCCCGTCGCCACCGCCCCGCGCAGCCCCCGCCCCGCCGCCCCCGCGCAGCGCTGGGGGGCCCCCGTCCGCCCACCCAGCGCCCGGTGGGCTTGGCGTCCCCAGCGCACGGACATGTCGCGCTGGGCCGGGGGGGCGCGGGGCTGCTCCAGTGCCCCCCAGAATCCGGAGAGGTCTTCGCCGAAACCGATTCTCCGGGAAATCACCTGGCTTCCTGCTGATGGGGGAAAGCGGGACTAGCGCACGGGCTGCCTCTAGTTGCAGAGGCATGCCTCGTGAAGGAGGAGAATTTAAATGAAACAGAAATCTACGAGGATAAAGGGATAATTCAGCAAGGATTTTTCTTGCCTTAATATTCTGATCCTCGTTTTCCTTGCTTGTTATCCTAGCACTAGGTCAGTATAACACTGAGCACGGCAGGGAAGCCTTTACCAGAAGTAAGTTTTAAGTAGAAACTTCTACTAGCTTCAGCAAGACCAGAACGTTTTTCCTTTACCACTCTTCTGACTCCCATATCTACCTCAGAGTGGTCTAAGAATGAACTAGTATTTCTTCAAAGATGCTGAGAATACACAGCATCATATAAATGCTATGTACCAACCAACCATCCGTCTTTCCATGAAAGCTAAGTACAATGTTGCTCCCACCAATCCTTTACAAACTTCATTTCACTTTTCTGGCAAGTCTAGCAGATGCTCAGAGAAAAGTAAATTCGTTCTAGGACAGACAAGTCAAATCAGGGCAAAGACAATAAAGTAGTAAGAGAAGTTACTGTAGCTCAGTCCTCTCCTATAAGGGGCACTTCTGAAAGGGCAACTATTTTACTATTTACCACTTTTCCAAGTCATGGAAGAGCACTGCCAGAGCATTCCCTGAGAAGAGAGCAAAGTTTCTGTAACACCCCTTGATGTATGGGGAGGAGAAGGGGAAGAGAATGTTTTTTCCAACAGTGTTAGGACCTAACAATCCCAACAATCCCACATATCCAGGTAAGAGGGAAAACTAGGTTCTAAAGTAAGTCTAGATGTCTTAGTGCACATGTGTAGCTGCACGCACGGGAGAGGGGACACACGAGATCATATCCAGTGTACCTGACTTGCCTCCTTACGCACAGAGACAGGGCTGAGCAAAAGCTAGATCTTGTCAGATCTTCTTAGGCACATTCTGAGAAAGTCTCTGTATATTTATATACTGTGATAATTACAAGCATAGAAGCAAGAAGGAAACACTGAGGTTCTTGCCAGCTTCGTTCATATTCATTGAGAAAGCACATGGATCCTCCCCAAGTCACAGATGTTCAATATGAAAATGCCTGAATTCCACTGAATCACAGCAAGTTTGGAAAAAGAGCCATGTCCTATGCAGCCCATGCAGTCACTAAGAAAACATGTGAATCATGTTCAATCAGGCACATTCACTGAAAAGCTAAGTAAAACCTTCTGTTGACAAGGTCAGGCAGTGCCTAAAGAGGGAAGTTCTGTATTCAGATACAGCATGCATGAAGATAGCAGAGGAGAAAATAAGATTGACGTAGTTATCTGTGTTTCTGGCAGTATTCATGTAGTATTCAAGTGAAACCAAGGCACTTAAACAGTTTTATGAGAAGTAAAATCATGTATAACCACTGCCCATCTACATGTTTCCAGAAATAGTACATCTTCAGGACACTATAGATGTTCTGCCTACTGTGAGCATGAGCCTTACCTTATAAGCGTTCCTCCGCCTTTTTCCTCCTCCTGCCTTCTATGAGTCTATTCTTTCCATTCCTTTCTTAAACTTTTTCTCTTCCTCTCTTTTGCCATGTTCATGATCTCATTTTTTTCTTCCGCAAACCACAAACAGAAGTTTCTAAATTTTGAGGAGATGTTTGTCATCTCCTGGATATATTTAGCTGCCCCTGCTGTTCCCCATCTCCTCTGTGACATGCTGACCTACACAGAAAAGGGAAGTAATATACGTAAGACATGGAGGGAAGCTGCCACAATGACATTATCCCAAAGGAAGCAAGGTTTCAAAGTTTTAGTGCAGTAGCTCCCTCCTACATCCTCCACAGGTCGGTCTCATAGTGAAGACACTTGCCAGCTCCTCAGATCTAGCAAGTCTTCTAGTGTAAAAAGTGGACAGGAGGATAAGCATAACATTATTTGAAGAAGAAGCATGTTGGTTAGAGCACACTAAATGCCTGTGCATTCCAGTTGAGAAGGGATCCACCTGTGTGTGAGCCAGTTGCTCAGTTAGACAGCAGAAAGTTACTTCTCCACCTGTCCTTCATTCCCTTTCCTGGAGGTAGCCACCTCTGACTTCATAGGCAGGTGAACAACATGAAAATTCACTTTCAAACTGCTGAGGTTTCAAGCCGAGCCTCTTCAGGCAACCCTGCATGGGCATCCGTCTAATCCACTGTGCAAGGCAGTGAACTCTGGTGCTCCCAGAGCAGCTCTCCATGCCAAATTCAGCTGTCCTTGTGGCAGGGATCCAGCCTCCAGGAAAGGACCGAGGAAGGAAACTGGAAGGTGATAACTATATCAGCTGCTCAAACTTAATCGGACGGTATTTGTAAATCACTATTTACTATTGTTTAATCCTCCTTGGATTAACTGAAAATTCTTTTTCCTTCAAGGAGAATTAAACTCTAGCAAACAAAAGCTGTGTATGATACTAGAGTATGAAAGATCACTGAAACAGAGTGTTGTTACAACCATGAAGGTCTATCATAAACAGAGTTAATTCTACCCACTAACACTGCCTTGCCCACGCAACAGCTGTGGCAGCTTAAGATATGACCCTCCCATGGTGAAGACATGGCTGAGGTGGTAAAGCAGCATGACTACTTCCTTTTCTACAACTCTCTGGCTCACTGCAAACCATCCTCAGCAGCAACAGCAGTTTAAGCCAAACCACCTGACTCGGGACTGACGCAGGGTGGGAGCACTACAGGATCCATTCCAGGGCTCATTAGATGGGCGGTAGCAGCCAGCTGAGGGCAGAGCGTGGCTGAACTGCTCCAGACAGAGCTGAAGCAAATAAAATAAAACCTGAAAATCTTTCCATGAAGTTATTTCCTGTGCTGAAGGAAGACAGTATGGTCTCAGCTGCTCATTGCTGCCTTTTAGCCAGTGGGTACCATGCTTCCATTTCTGCCTACCAGGTGGTGTTCCCTGATCCTCTGTGGGTTTAGTTTAAGGACAAAGATTAGCTAAAGCAATGCTGAAATAATGATTTCTGTTAACCCTAGTGATTTTTTTTCCTATGCTGGGTTACAGAGCACTCATATAAATCAGCTTTCTGGCAAAATTGAGGTGTGAGGAAGCACTAATATCTTCAACTATTGCAGCTGGATCTAAGAAAGGATATCTGTCTCCAGCCTCGCTGGCTGGGGTCACTATCGATATTCAGCCTGGAATATGTGATATATGGAGAAAGAGTTAACTTTGCAGAGCATCAGGTGTTTCATTATTTATAGTTCCCCAGGCTCACATATATTGATTTCAGTAACACCTCTTTGAAGGAGTGTCAGCTGAACAAAAGATTTGCTGGTGACCAAATGGAGGCTAGTTACAGTTACTATAATAAAAAGCTATGTGTGAGACTTGTCTCCTGATAAATGTAGTGAAATGTAATTAAGAGTGATTTTTAATTCTTTTTTTCTTTTCTGGTAGCCATCCCTTCACTCTTAATCACAAACTAATTTGCAGAACTAATTTTGCTGCGGAATAGATGAAGAATCTCTGATGAAGAATCATGTAGTTGCCAGAATCTGACAATATTGGAAATAATGTACTAGAGTCTGTCAACAAAGGTAGGAAAGACTTTCATACTGTTTATGGTACAGATAATAGTAGTGGGTTTTTCAGTTTCATTCCAGATGCCTTCGCTCCGTCTGTAGAGGATGTTGCTGCCGCCTTCTGTTGGCAATTATTTCAGAATTTGTCACTCAGGTATGACTAAATAGGATTACCCAGATCAATATTTTCACATTAACTTTTAGTTCATTTAACTCATGCTATCATCCAGGCCTAATCATCTGTCCCGATGTTGTGTTTTCATTTTATGGATCTTCATTAATCTCTGTGCTCTATATCCTGTTCTGTTTCTACTGCACACCTTCCCAGCTGCAAACCCAAGTGTCACATCACTTGTCAAGATGATTGCTTAAATATATTTGGATGTGCCTGGAAAAATAGAACTCTGTGTTCTACACACATTAAATTTATCCTACTATCCCCTGCAGGATAAAGATATTTCTTGTTATGAACAATATATAACTGATTTTTTATTATGAACAAAGTTTATAGAAAATATTAAAGAAAATATTAAAATAAATATGAATATAATTGAGATTCTGCTACACAGATGTTCATTCAGATTTTGACATCCTAACCAATTTTTATCTATATGTTTAGTTTATAAACTTAGCCACAGATTTCATTAACCTGGCAATGAGTTTTATCCAGAAGGTCCTATTTTTGATTGTTGTTCACTGCCTAGTTTGTTTTGCAGTCTATATAACAATTAACATGTTATAAAGCTATCTTTAAGATGGAAGGCTTCTTTCTTTTGCTGTCTGTTATTCCAACAATCTGATGCAGATTTGAAGCAATCCCTTTAAGATGGGTTCAAAGGTTCATCCTTATGGGCCAGGAATAAATATACAAGAGCTTCCCACTCCATGGGTTGCATTCCACGTAAAGCTGTCTTTTGCCATCTGCTTGCCACTGCTGAATCCAGGCCTTAGTGGTCTCTCTAAAACTTGGAGGTGAACTCCAGAAAGCTTGATAAAATATAATCCGAGGCTGAATTTAATACTCCTTGGATATAATATCTCCCTTGACTACTGTGTTGAATTTTGAAACAAAATGTATGAGATTATCTAGATTATCAACTTTTGTCACGCAATAATAGATCGCAAACTGCAATCAGATCCAGTTGTCAAATTCTATGTGCGTAGAAGGGCAAAAGGAAAAAAGATGCAATGAAACAAAATGGGACCAAATCCTGTTATCTGATGTGTTTGTCTGAACTGCAGATGACACCAGAAGTATGCAATGTCCAAACATATTTGCAGGAGGTCTAAATCCACAGATAATCTTCATCTGGATGCAGCCTCTTAACTCAAGGACATAAGTGCAGCATTAGAGAAGTTATTCCATATCTACAGGACACGATATCCTAGCATTTACTACACTCCCCAAATCTCTCTCTCTAAACTTTGAAGCTTTAAAAAGCAAGAGCTGTCTGAGAGCAAGCAAAATAAAACCATTAGAATCACATCTGAAGACATAAGAAGCCATCAATTAGAGGATTGCTCTGAGTTAGCTTTTCCCAGATTTCCCTGCAGTGACATCAGTTAGCTGATGTTAATATTGGCCAGCACTGTGCACAGCACCACTGGTGCCAGCAAGCCAAAATACCACAGTTGGAAGTTAAAAGTCTGTTAATAGAGTTCAAACTGCAAACAAGATGCAAATATCAAGAATGATTGCAATGGCACACCAGAGGATAGGATGCATTTTCTGTCATTTGCAGTATTTAAATCAAGGTTAGACAGCTAACAGACATGTTTTATTTCAGTCACAAATGGCAGGGCTTTAGGCAGGAAATACCGAATAAAATTAAGTCAGGCTAAACAATTAGACTGTTCTTTTCTGGCTTTCACATCTATGAAAATCCAGTTTCCTGGGGCAGCAGCCCTCATCGCAGAAGAGCAGCCCACACAGCGTGCTCAAGACCTGGAAACCTGCTGCTATCACTTCATCAGCTGAAGTCCCTGCTGAGGACTCAAGCTTGTGGCACTGAGATGAGGGAGAGTTGACACATAAAGCTGTATCTTAATATGCTAAGCCACTATGCCAGCTGATTCCCTTGCTGCTTTGAGCTAAGTAATTATTTTAAATAGCTGTAAATCAGAAAAGGGCTTTGCTTTTAAAAGAAAAATATACTGTAATCCATGTGTGAATTAATGCCCTTGGCTATTTTCTCTCTCTCACGTGCACAAACACTAAAAGCAACGAATTCATCAGCAATTTTTGAGCCTTTGTACTCCTTTTCCAGATGATAATTTCATAACGAGTTTGATGCCTGAGTTTTGGCTGCTGTGCTAAAACTGACACTACCACAATTACGTTCCTAAAAGATTCACATGCTTTATTAAACAATCTATTAAGACAAAGCTATAAGTACACAAGAACAAAACAATACTCCTTGTCCCAGTATAAGTGCCTCGACCTGCTGATTTTCAGGGCATACAGTATTATGCAGTACTATGTATTTCTCTGGGAAGGTGACAGCTGGAGCTGTGGCTGGGTGGGGTGAAAGCCCCCCACCAGCCATAGGGGAGCAGATGTTTGCATTACCTCCTGTAGCAGGTTTGTTTTTGTTGGCAGCTGTCAATAAACTGTTGCTGGCTAATTCTGCTCATTTCATTTTGATAGTGGACACCTAGCAGCTTTTCCATAGGCATCCATTTTTACTATGTGTGAAAATACGTTTGTACAAATCCTAATTAATGGATCCGATTTGCTTGAGAGTAAGCCAAACTGAGTGCTGGAGACAGAAGTTGATTGCCTGTTTTAATTCAGGACATACAAGCTGCATCTAAAAGTAGTTCTGACAGCTTCCTCCAGCCTCTCCATGTCGGTATGGGGAAATCCTGTTTTTACTGGGAATTATCCAAGATCCTCATCTCTTTTTTTATAGAGTTTATCACTGCAGAATCTTTATGGGGCTGAGAAGGTTCCTTATCACATTCCACAGAGAACCACAGGCAGATACTAAATTATGTTTCTGTAGGGCACGTTTGCATCTTGCAATGGACAGAGAGCCCGGAGGTAAAACTGACCCTGCTCTTCAGCTGAAGATGTCATAGCACCACCCTCAGGGTCCCCACCCTGAAATAACAGCCCCAAGGGGTAGATTATATGCCAGAAAAGCCCTGGCTATCTCACCATCACAATTTTTAAAGCCAAACAGGTGTCTTTGCACAGTGAATTTATTGGGGTGGGGAGCTCCTGCTGAGCATTCACTCCATGTGAGCACAGTCACAGAGGGAGTCAGCAATGCAGCCTACACCTCCTGCTTCCCAAGGCAGTGGCTTTGGGCTTGTTTTTCCCTGCTTGCTTTCCCTGGTGTATTCAAGAATAAATCAACACAAGCTTTTACCAATTTTAGCTATATATCTTCGGCTCTGGTGGTGGGAACATCAACTATGACATGCTTGAGATCAAAGCAGTGGTTTTAAAGTTTCAAACATGGAGATCACACCGTTACCCAGAGCAGATTGTTCCCCAATACAGAATAGTCAACAAAAATCTCTTTTTAAATGTTTTTTCATCACTCCTAGCATATTCATGAATGTTCACATCTTTGACTGTGTTACTTTAAACATAACTACTCTATGTATGGGTTGCAATGCTTCCATGTATCATACTTCTGTAAATATAGCAATCGATGTTTGTATTTCAGAGTGAACTGAGGCAAAAAGGATAGGAAGGAGAAGCTTCTCAAGCCTTTAAGTAAGGCATAAGATAAACTTCAGTAATGTATTTAGAGGAAAAAAGGACTGCTTGGCATCTGTAAAATGAAAGCAGTACTTCTAAACCCATTCATGCCCTAGAATGTGGCTACAGGAACAAGAAGATATCATAGGAAGACTAAATTCCTACATCTAATTTTAGGCAAGAATTGTCTGTAGGCCTAGCTTGCTATTTCAATTGCACTTGCCATGTGTTCATGCCTGACTTGACCACATTGCTCCTGAATTCCTGCATCAAAGGGTTTATGGCTGCTTCTTTCAAAATAACACAAAATGCATCCCTTAGCTGAACTGTTCCAACAATGCCATTGGGAAAATGAAACCAGATTCCTAAACCTGCTTCTCAGAGTAGGTATCTTGGGGACAGCACAGCTGGGGACGGCCCTGGCCAGGATGCCCCCAGCCTCAGTCATACTCTAAAACTAGATGCCAGCACTTTGGGGATTATTAGACTGCATCTATTTTAAAACACATTTTTTTCTAACAAGAGTTACTAGCCTTTTCCAGGACACCAAGGAAAAGAATTAACACCCTGCTCTTCAGACTTTGCCAATAAGAAAGATAAGACAATCTTAAAAGTGTTTACATATAGAAAAAGATGTGCAACAGATTCCACTCTGCTGGAAGCAGACCTCAGGCACAGGGAGGTGTAACTGCCTGGAATGGGAGAAACACATACGTACCAGAAATCCCAGTGTTGTATCTAGCAGAAACAAACCAGCACTGAGAGGGGCATAAAATATCCTAGTGAATTCAAATACCGTTGTTCCTGTGCAGCACAGTACTTACTTGACTGAAAATTCAGAGAACAGAGAAACTGGGCGCTCTGCTGACGTTGGGCTGTTCCCAAGGCATCATTTTCCCTTCACGCAAACCAGACAAAAGACCATTTCTGCAGCCAGCCTCTGGGCTGGTCCCTAGGAGAGGACCTCCCTTAGGGAGGCCCCAGCCACCCTAGGGCCCCCAATCTGCACAGGAAGAGCTGCTGCTGGGGTGATACAGATGGTATCCCCACTGTCACACAGGGGTGGGGACCCCAAGCTCCACACCATCCCTGCTTCACACGGGGCCTTGCTCTGCCTTTCAGCTTCCCAGTCCTGACCACCATATCCTTGCCTCTGCCCACCACACCCCCACATCTGCCTACCACCTCCCAAATGAACACAGGCAAGACTCCCAGATCACCACACAAACCCACAGGGAAAAAACCACACAGGGAAAAAACCACACAGGGAAAAAAGACATTGTACCCTCAGTAAAATCTAGATGCTTTCTCTCTGGCTCCATCTTCAGTTTATTGCTGAATGGTGGCGAGGGAAGGGGAGGAGACCATCGGGCAGCAGAACTCGCTGAGGGCTGTAGGTATTTTCCTAGGTCTGGGAGCAGTTCACAACTTGCTCACTTATTCTTAAGAAAACAACACTCATGAAAGTGCTCCTGCAAGGCTGAATAAAGGGTCTCTCTCAGGCTCAAATCTCAGTTTACACACAAAGAAAAAAACATATTGCCAGCATGAGCTCATGACATGGTGATCTCTCTCTGAACACTCATTTTGGCTTATGCACTTGGAACAGTTTTGCTATTTTCTCTGTAGCTCAGTTGTGCGATATTTCACCTCGCTCTTCATCAAGAACCAGGAGGGGTCCGTATTGAGATGGAATGAAAAAATAACAGGGATTTTAATTTAATGTGCAATTCTTTTATGAGAGGGCCTTTTGAAATGACAGACGACATTTTTATTTTCCTACAAAGACATTCTCTAAAATGGGAAGAGTTCAGGTCTGCATTTTCTCTTATTCTCTCTGTCATGAAAGAGCTGCTTTCAGTTGTTGACACAGACTGTCAGGATTTCATTGCACTAAACAGATTGCTGGCACCTGGTGGGAAGGTAAAATGAATTCATCTACACTGAAATACTAGTTTGTACTTCAAAAAGTGGCATTCATTTGCAAGTCCTAAAGCTGTCTACAGATGTGAATGAATGAAGCTTTATAGTGATCCTGCTGGAGGGGTAAGCAGAGTATGCACATTTCAGTCCCAAGCACAGAAGGCACCTGACGTGTCCAAGGTCAGACTGAATGCACCTGAACCAAGATCTACTGAAATCCATAAAAGATTTCCTGCAACTTCAAGGCATGCTGAGCCGAGACCTAAACCAGTGACAGAAACAAAATAATTCATGACCCTCAAATCTCTCTTGTAATTGCTATTTTAGGCTACTTTTCTTCCTCCTGTTTTAGAGCAGACTTAAACCAGAACATCAGCCAAAACATGAAAATTTATTATAAGACAATATGATACAAGAGAATTTGTGTTAAAGCTTTCCAGGAAAAAATCATATTGCAAGGACAAATAATAGCACTTTGTGGCCAAGATAATCTTTAAAGGAAATCAGAATGAGTTGAAATATCCCCATGGGCTTCTTTGCTTGAACACTAAAGAAGTTATCTGAAATGTTTTATTTACTGCAACAACTTCAAGCCATTATTGCCTAGATTAATGAGACAGAGCTATAGCAGAAATACCAACTAGAATTCAGGACTCAGTAGCATACCAGGGAAATGAAAAATCCAGACCACTCAAAATTGCACACTGTTAGGCTGCTAAACAGATGCAAGTCTTAAGCAATGAGCACTTAAGTCTTCTTATTAATTTAAAATACACTTTTTTAATTGCAGTAACAGCCATGTAGTCATAACTGTAGGATCCACTTAGAAATACAGATGGCTCTAAACTATATGGAAGCAAATTATCTCAGCTGAGATTTAGTCATACCACAGGTATGGAAGACACTCAAGCTGCTCTGAAAAAAAACAACCTTATTTGCTTGCACACAATACCACCCGAACAGCTCTATTGCTTTCACACCTGGGCTGGGCAAAGTAGATTTGTCAGCAAAGGCTTGGGACTTCTTTACTCTGCAGTCAACAGCATCACGAATATTTTTTAACCTACCGTTTGTACTGTCTTCTCATACTCTTATAAACACATGGGGTTTATATTAGCTATGGTTTTGTTTTCTCTAGGTGGCCACTTCTTACTCCACTTCACTGCATATTTAAACTGACTGCAGTTACAGTAATGGAGGATTCCCCCATTTGCCTGCTAACCACAGTCTTGCAACAGAAAACACCATGGCACTAACTTTGTCCTCTTCCTCTCCTTCCCTAAGCTCCAAACCACTTATTCACCCCCTTGAGATGTTCTGACCAAGGCAAGAAAGCAAGTTTCCAAGTCAAAGTTCTTGAATAGAAAATGGCTCTCCAGCTACCCCTTTTCTCTCTCACATTAGCAGCCTTCCAGGCTAAGATCCAGCACTAACTGGTGGCTGAGCCAGGAAAGGACAAGCTCGCTCAGATTGCTGGAACTTCCTGGGCCAAAACTAACACATTCAAATCAAGGCAATAGGTGGTCAAAATGGACTGTGGAGCACAGGCATTGTGCACTCACAGGGGATAAAGCCAGCTCATAATCTCCATGGGTATTGGTTTCTGATCAGATGGAAGATGCATCTTCCTAAGGAGTGTGTTGAACGAACCTACTGTTGGGAGGCAAAAGCCTGGCTGAAATGACAAGGTCTGTCTTCAGAAGGGTTCATCATAATCTCCCCCGGCCAGGTAACAGAAAACAAACAAAAAAACCCCGCAAAAAGTTGTCCTGGCTACTAATACTGCCTCGAGCATTTAGAAATCCAGCCAGAATGAGTTTGGAAACCCAACTAGGCCTTTGGATCATAGACTTGGAACAACCTAAGACAGACATGCTCAAAGGGCAACGTACTCTGCTCTCTCCACTGATTAAAACCCCCATCCAGACAACATCACCTCAGCCCCCTTCAGATCTGGTTTCAAACATTTTCTTCCCATCTGTGCTCCTTTCTCAGCTAACTCTGTGCAATGCTGCTGTTGATGGATTATACAAAAGAGAGATACAAGATAAAGTTTGTATTGTTACTGTAGTAAAGACTCTCCCATCCATATTTCTTTCCAAGGACCCCAATATAAATGAAGACTGCTCCTCACAAGGCAGGGAAGAACAATCCTCATATATTCTCTACAGGACTATTTTAGTTCATTCACGAATTATCATAACATATAAAAACATATGTAAAAAGTATCGGGTGAAACCCTGGCCTGACTGAAGGCAATGGCAAATCTCCCATTTACTCTAATGGGACAGGATTTCATCCACTAAGTTCCAAAATGAACCTTTTCTGCCTATATTTCCTTGGACATGAGTAGCACATATTAGGCAGATGCTCTGTGTTTGCTCAACAGCTAAAGAAAGTTCTTCTTTTCCCCCCAAATGATGTCTTGTATCCCCAACAGACATCAAATAATTTCTTCAGAAAATAATATCAAATTGTCAGGGCTTGTACTGTGTAATCTGGGTTTGGCATAACCAAATAAACTCCCTGGCTGCTAGTCATGTCATTAATAGTAACAGCACAGTTAAGAGACCTTTCCTTTGCTTTTCCACTTGTACATGTCTCCGTGTCTAATTTCAAATGCAGTTAATCGTGAAACAAGGAATAAACTGTAAAGTGGAAAGGTTGAGGATGAGGAAATATATTGAAACTCCTCTCAGTGAGTACAAGGGCAATGATCTGAGCACCAGGGACATTAAATTGGGGCAGAAAAAAGTGTTCAGAGAGGATGGCTAGCCATCACGGCAGCAGTGCATGACTTGCCTCTCAGAGTTTTCTGCTACTCCTCTACATGGGTTGCTCCCTTGCAGCCACAGGACATGACCCCAGCCAGAATTTCATCTGCTCCAGTTTATGCTCCATGAGTTAACCTCAACTGCCTCAGTCTGCACTAATAAGCTGGGCAGTGAATTGCAACAGGCTGGGATGTAGGCAGGCTCCTGCCAAGAGCTGCCTCTGGCCAGGGCATGGAGGACAGGCAGGTACAGGGGCCATGATCCAGGGACTGCAGCCCGTTCTCCCATGCACTCAAGTCACAGACAGCATCATGGGATATCCAAGGACATCAAGCCATTGCAGATAATAGGTGAGCAACTTCCTAGGAGGTGAAGATCATTGGGAAAATAAGTATCTTCAGGGTAAGGTGACAAAGAGTTTTAAAATTCTCTCTTGGGAGACACAGCTTTCCTACTAAATTACTCCTTCGTGAACTCATGCCTGGCTTTCCCTCTGCCCATCAATTAATGTGTTAAAAAGCCTCACCAGAGCACTGGGAGATGTAATTCCCTCTTCCAAACCTATATCTAAAGCAGCCGTTCAATGTTGGCAGTTTTTGTATGCCCAAGTTTGGAAGCCACATTATTTGACCTCTCTGTTAGAAAGACAAAACTGTCAAGCTAATATCTCAGCCTGGGGATTTTTTCCTCTTTGAAAAAACACAGAGAAAAGGCAAGGGCACAAAAATGAGAAAATGCTTCAAACTAGAGTTTTAAAAAGGCGTTTAGACAGAACAAATATGGATCCCTTGGTTCATTGTTTTCTGAGGAGAGAAAAAAGCAGTACATGAATGCGGTTAGAACATTTCAAAATGAATTAAAACACCCCATCCCAGCACACCCAGCTTACCCTCTCTGACTGCCTTACCTCAGTTATTACTAACTGGTAGAAATCAACTCTGCTGTTATGACTGAGAGATTCAAGGCACAAATATGACTGCAGAATTTGCTGCAAAGGCTTATGACCAGAAGAACTGGCAGAGAAAAGACATTTCAGAAAACACAGCCATGAGGACAACATAACTTTTTAATTTCCCCACCGGTATATGGTGGGTGGATTTATTTACCTTTGGTCTATGAGGCAAGACTTATCTGTTGGCTTAAATCTTTACTAAGGGGAAAAGAGGAAAAATTAAGGACTTGATAGAGGAAGCTTTATAGTATGAAATTTGGAAGGCTTAATCCTATGACCCTACTTCTGTGGTGGGTTTACAGGACACAAAAAGCACATGAAAAATCTCACTTCAGTGTTACTTCTCACTATTCATTCTCTTGTGTACTTTTTTTTTTTTTTATTTCTAGTTCCTTCTGTCAAAGGAGAAAAAGCCCAGAACAGATGTGGAAAATGTAGATAGATGGAAAGTGCGTCAATCAACCAGCCAAGACATATTTAAAAAAGGCCAATGCTGCTCCTTAACCACACCTTTCTCTTTTCACCATCTTGTCCCTGGTACCTCCAGTGTCCTGTTTCCAGCACACAGCTCAGCTGGGCAGAGTACATGGCAGACTTGGGCTTACAGTGGGAGTTTCTGTGCGCAGTACAATGCACACGAAAACACATTAAACTTGGTGTGTGTGTGAGCAAAGCTGGCTCAATAAAATGAATGAAAGAAAGGAAAAAAAGAAGGAAAATTAGTGAAAAGAAGAGCAAAAGCAAAGATAGCAAATAACATCCCAACAGTTTATCAGATCATTAAATGAGGGCATTGTTTTTTCATTTAAAACTCAATATTTAAAAATAATAATAAAAACTCATCCTATTAACTGATGCAACTAATGGAAAACAAATGCATGGTTTCAATGAGCCAGATATGGAGAAAATGCCAATGAATAGATTTTGGCAGGGCAAAGAAGACTTCAGTGCAGAGCGAATACAAGCAACACTTCCTCTCCTCCTCCCATTATGGGATACAACAGCACAGAGTACCACATACACACAGAGTACAAATCACAACATTGCTGTCTTGTTTTAAAAGTAGAAAAGAATGTGAAATAGGAACTGCAAACTTAACTTCCCAAAATTTATTTTCTAGGGAATGTGCATATATTTTATTTTCTGCAACTTAATGTCCAGCATGCAAAGTACATGGTTCAGTTGTGGAACACACTAAGTTTGGCATAAGGATCTCACTTGGCATGAAGATCTCACATTTTTAATAACAAGGGAGATTGGGCTGTGCTTTCTGAGTGATAGCTATTACAGACATCAGCTTTGCACAGTTATGTCTTGGGGTTTCACTGGAGCCAGAAGTCACAGCCTCCAGAATTTCAGTCCTGGAGTCCAGAAGAGATTTTGCTCCAGAAGAAGGAGTGAGTCCAACACAAGTGCCCGTCAGCAGCACACTTAAGAAATTTGGTGGCCACAGACTATCACTGCCAGGTACCTGGTAGAGCTCAGCAAGGAGCTTACCACTCCAAGCAAGTTTGGCAGCACAGACCACTGGTGGCCTGGCTGAATTTAGCACATCTTTCATTTGGCATGCTGCCCCTTTCCCAGAGGAGACAAAGATTGGATGATCAGGCAGCAAACAGCCTGAAGAGCTGGGCACATTTCCAAGTAGTCAACACCACCCTGCTAAAGCTGCTGTCACTGAAACTAGTTCCTAGGAAAGGGCAGGAAGAGGTAGGATGTGTATGGAGCAGTATAGTCTGGATTTACCTCCATACCTGTGAGGAAACCTCCAAACTGGGACATGGCTCCCTTGGCCGATAGAGTTACAGTTGAGTTACAGTTTCCTACAGTTGAGTCCTGTAGGAAACATTTCATGGTTTTTTTAACAACAAAAACATTTCAACACTAACATCTTTGACCAGTGGCCTAGACGCAAAACCATCGTAGCAACCACCAGGGACAGTACAGTTTGTAAGAAAGAAGCTTTGCAAATAACTACAGTCATACAGCCCTATAGCCATAGGGGCAGGATCCCATGGTGCTACGCTTAATTACTGCTCAGGCTGTATATGTTTGTTAGGGACAATGATCACTGCAGGGAGGCAGTGAGCACAGCAGCTACATTTTATATTCAGCTGTAGAATTTCTTTTCCCCAAACTGCATTGATCTTGCCAAACAAAATTTAGAAATCCAATGGAGTGGATCAGTAATGCTGCTCAGTCCCATTTCAAACACAAAGAAAAAAAATATATGAAACTGTGCAGAGGAAAGCATGTGAAAAATGAAAAATGTAACTCCACACTCAGTGCTCATTGTGACAGATTATAGACCACAATTATTATTTTTATCGCTGTGATGTTTTCACACAGGAGAAACAACAAAGTTGTCAGCAAAACAGTTTTAGAGTCTATGTCTACAAACTCCACAGTGAATTTTAGAAGACATGACCCTATAAACACAGCTCCAGTGTTTCCAGCAGGTGATCCCTTTCTCACCTCTAAGCATCAAGGGGAAAAAAAAGAAACACATTTCTTCTTTCCCTGTAATACACTCGCTTCTCTGATGGTCCTGGGTGCACAGGAGGGAAACAACAGGTTATTATTTCATTCTGCTCATAAGCAAATGGGAGACAAAGAGGCTTTTGGTACAACTGGGAAAAGGGGCAGAACTCTGGTTGGGAGGATAGTGTTGTGGCTGGGTTTCTGCCCACCACCTCCCTCCCCACTGGAAGGATGAGGAAGGATGTGGTGTGTGCAGAAAGGAAGAAAGCAGAATTCCACTATGCTATGCTGGTGTCCTAATCAGCCTTGGCACAAGGGGAAATTACAGCAGCCTAAGAAAAACTGAAAGCACTGAAAATGAATTTAAAAAGCTGAGACATCAAATGCCTTTTTGAAAGGGGCTTCGCTGACTGTATTTACTTTATATCTGCTTATCATTAAAAAGTGAGGCTAAGAGGTTTTAACTTTTCCAAGGCAAAGTCTCAGGGAACATTACCTTTATTCTCTCTCACTTAATACAGATTCTGTTCCCTTTCTATTGAGGGAAAGAAATGACTTTACATGAACTGCATATGAGAACATACAGGAAAAGCTTTGAATGAAAAACATGGGAGAGAGAAAATGAGAGGATGAGGTTTCCCGTTCTTGGTGAAGTGTATTCTCCATACAGGAACATTTCTAAATTCAACATCCTACTTTGGCCCTGTCTACACCAGAGAAAAGCACCATGTTAAAAAAAGTGTGAACTGACATGTCTTAGGAAAACTTAGGAAAACACAGTATTGCACTGAGGTATGAATGACAACAGCTGTGTTATTGTAAAACGTGCTGGCTCCTAGTGGTTAACTGTGAGGTGTGTCCCGCAGATAATCACCAGTTTTGTTTTTCACATCCAACATGCCTCTTCACACAGATATCTGTTATCATCCGTTGTTTCAAATGACCTGCCTTGGCATAAGCAGAGTGTAAGGCATACATTTACAGAACAGCACACAGACATTTATGCTCTGGCCATTCATTTTATACACACACTTCACTATCCCTTCTGTCTTCTCTTTGAACAGAACAACATTTAGGCTTTTCTCTTCTTTTTGGAAGATGTGTCTGGAGATGCAGTATTCTGCCGAGTAGAAAGTTCTTCCGTTTCGTAATTGTGACCATTATTTATAATGGTTTTTTGTCTGTGATTTTTTTTTTTTTTTTAATTTCTCTATAGGTACCACCTTATTGTGAGACTTATATGTCCTGGAGTATTCCCGAGTCTACAATTTTAAGACAACTTAGAAGTTCCAACCATAATTTAATGATCTGTATTACCTGCAATACCAAATCTATTTACTACACTGTTCATAGCAACTATTTATGGGGTTTAAGAAATTAGGGAATTGTGAAACAGAAAAAGTTAGACACTTTCTCATCACAAGGACGGCTTTTCACTCACAGACATTTTGGCATTCCCTCACCAGAATTTCCCCTGCTCAGCTTCAGCAATACAAAGCATTTCGCAGGACAGTCAACTGGGTTGGTCTGAACTTTTCCTAGTGGTAAGTGGAGGCTAAACAACTCTACTGGGCACATTGCTGAGCTGAGTATGAGGTTAAAACAAAAAAGCCCACAGACATGATTTACATGAATATCTTCCTCACTTGGGTTTAGGTGTCCTTGGTGTATGTCTGATTCCATCTCAGGCTTTAATGCTTGCCGTTTTTCTGCCAAGAATGTGAAATCTGTTGTCAGATTTTGTTATTAAAACCACTGTGTGGTGTTGCTAACAACCACTGGTGCATTTTAAACACAGTGTGCTGTATCACTAGGATTACTCAAGAAAAATCAAGTACAGTGAGAACTGGGAAGGTGGGGGCAGAACAGTTACCTGTCAGCATCAGGTCACATATCAGGTCATCCAGTCAATATTTTCCCTGTCTCCAAGAACAACTTCCCATTACAAAACACTCCCACTGCATAGTTCTGTCAATGTCTGAGGTAGCGAGGCTAAGCCACAGAGGGACCTGAAAGAGCAATCCATAGCACTGCGCACTGCACCTGGACAACGCGAAACTCTCCAGAACAGCTGAGGATCTCACAGGCTCCTCAGGGATGTTGTTGATGGAAGAAGGCCAGGACAAGTTTGGGGGAAAAGAATAAAAGAAAGGAGTTACCAGATCATAATTAATCAGGCTAAAATACAGGCTAGAGATAGCTCCCCATGTCTTAGCATAAAAGTTGCCTAAAAACAAAAAGGAAGGAGAAATTGAAACCTGTGAGAGAATACACCAAAAAATGCACTACCGCAGGATTATGTTACGGAAAGTGTGTGGACCTTTTCTTCAGTGTGTGAAAGTTTGAAACATGCTGTGCCATTTTCAGCACATTCTATTTTAATGGCTAGAGAAAACCTGCATCATTAACCTGGTAAATGCATGTAGCAACACCACTAAAACTGGAGAAACACCAGGAGCAGTTTTCTTTCCTCTTATATAATTAAAGGACATTTACAACCTCACCTACAAATAAAAAAAAAAAACAAACCCACCCACAACAGGTTTGCTCAGTAAGAAGAAACTACATTTCACTATGTTAATTTAAATTAGCAGCAATCAATTTTATCTATAATTTCATTTAGCTACCATGATTGAGTTGCTAGTTACTTTTGAATTTCCTGTTAAAACATTGATTTAGAGCAACACAGAATAATAAAACTACCTCAGTGGCATTTTCAGTTGCAAAATAGAACAAAGTCATTAGCAGAATTAATAGATTCTGGGTTTCCATTGCTATGCTTTCTTTAAAAGAAGTATGCTCATTATCATGTTGCACGGGAAGAAAAGAAATTAAAGGAGCAGGAAAGAATTAATATACTTACAGGACATGAAATTTGACTCATCTGGCAGCTGAAGCCATGCTCAAATTTTTGTATGGAATTTTTCTATTCATAATCTATATTGCTCCTTTATTGAGAGCAGATCTCTAGTTGTCACTGCAGGAAGTTTGCTTGTCAAGGGGATTTACTTGGAAATAGTTAAGTCATGTTATGATTCATAGTGTCTTTTCCCAGTTAAAAAAACCCCAACACTGTTGGATGCAGCACAAAAGTTTTTCTGATCTCACAAGCTACACTCTTACTTATCACAATAGTCTCCCAACAGCAATGCATCCTGTCAGCATGACATTCTGTGGCTATAAACTCACATCTCATTCCTCAGTTCACCGTTTACCTGCCAGAAAGAAACAAACTCGATGTTGTAAGGTAATCCTTATATTCAATCAGTTGTAAAAAAAAATTATCCCATCTTATAAAGATATTAATCATGCAAACTTTAGCTTCACTCTTCACACTGTACTTTTAATCCTTGTTTAGGATTGTGCTTCCAAGCACTTCCTCAGTAAAAACCCCAGTGCAGCTGCAAACCCCTCCAGACTCATCATTGTACATTGCTCCGCAATTCTCCACGTGCCAATGGATTTTCTACAGTATCTTGGGTATCAGAGCATGAGGGCACCAGAACATGCACACACACTACCTGCACTTCCCATAAATGCATTTATAGATTGCTGTCAAGAGATTTATTTGCATCAGGGTGCCCACATTTTCATTTTCGCCATTGGCTGCACCCACATTAACATGGTGTTGCTTTTCCATTCTATCATTTATACCCATGCAGCATTTATCTAATCCAGAAATGCCTCCTCTACTCCAGCCTGACAGATAAATGCAGCAAGTTTTCAAATATTTCCTTTCAGATGTCATAGCTCTAGTCTCTTCTAATCTTAGTTTTTCCACTGTCCTTTTCACCTCTCTCAGAGGTTTCAGTTAATCACAGTTCCTTCTCATCTGGTCTCTAGGAAGTCTTATTTTTCTGTAGGTGTACCCCTTGGTACTCATAATTCATACTGATGCTGCATTGACTCTCCCTTGCTCTGAAGGGCTTAACCCTTCATCCCTTCTCTTAGCTGGAAAAAAAGATATTTGCAGCATCCAAGAGTTGTTACTGCAACAGAAAGAGCAAAGGTGACATGTCTTGCAAAGACACATGTTCTCCCTAAAAAATGAAGCAGAGGCTGCAAAAAAATATTGGCAGAAACGAGCGTTTCACACATTATCTACACTTCTTAAACACAAGGGTAAAGTATGGGGTTTTTCTCAAGGAAAGGAAAAAGCCCCAGCACAATACAGTTTTGCCAAACGTTTTCAACTCTAGTTCTCTTGTAAGTGATTTTAATCTTCCTTCACTGGAGACAGACATTTAGCTCAATTGGTTTTTGTACTGCTGAGGTCTAATTTGCAGGCAGGTGCCCCAATTAATCCATGAATCCATGCTTTAGAAACAAGTTTGGGGCTTGTGTGCTCTATATTCAAAACAAAAACCCTAAAGAAAGGTTAACAAAACCCTGGTAACAACATGCATCTGAAGGAACTTAACATGTTATTGACTTAAAGGTACACAACTAAACATTACAAAGCCTATACTACATAGATTCAATACAAGCAGCAATAGGAAAACAATAACATCTAAGAGTTAATCCTGCAAATCCCTGAAATCAAATTATTTAAAAGATTTTCAAGAGAATATTTTGAAAAAAAACCCCCAAAAAACAAACCAGTTCACATCTAGAAACTCCACAGTTCCCATCTAAAGCAAATACACCTTATAGAGTTTGACATGTATCTTAAAAAATATCTGAGCACTGTTTTACAGCAATTGGTAGAATACATTCTAATTAAAGAGAAAATTCTCTTGGTTAGATTTGGTTATTTTGCTGGAAAACCTCTCAAGGTAATTTCCAACATCAAAATTTATGACTGCTTATGCAGGTATTTTTCAAGCTTCTGATGAGATGACAGTGCTGCGTGACTCCTGATTAATTTGATTTTATAAGATAAGGAAGTATAGGAAAAATGCATGTGAAAAAGTGTGCACAGAAGCATTTGCATTTTGCTAGTCCTGTAATCAGAGTTTACTTCAGATCCTTACTCAATATCAAAACAAGAAATGCAGATTCCCCTCAGAGCATCAAAAGTCTTGAATCATCTTCAGAAGGGAACGGCCATTCATTTTTCATCCAACTTTTTTTTGCCAGTTTTCAGCCAGTTTCTTTCCTACTAAGCACAGAACTAAATTCATAAGACTTCAAGATGTAAAAGCCAGAGAACTGATTCTTAGCTGTTGCCATTAAAGAAGCATCAGCTGGGAATCTCCCAAAGTGACAAGCTCTACCTAAATGACCACCAGTGAAATCTGTAGTTACCTGCCTGCCAAGTTTCAAAGGACCAAAGTGATTCAACAACTGCATATTCTGCTTATGGAACAGCTTCCACAGAAAGTCATATTTATGCTAGTTTCAAGTCCTACTAATCTAGTGTTAACTTTGTAGAACAAGATTGCAGGTTGACCCTTTTTTAGCTGATCAGGCTTACTGGCATTCATTAATTTCCAAATATGCAGCATTTCCTTAGGTGTATTATTTAAAGTTTAGAAGCCTCATCTGAAAAAGAATGAGGCATTTTGGGTACAAAATCAATACATCCCGTGTTGATACTTACATATGTGACATGCCAGATTGATAGTTTTTCCAACTCACTGGAGGGGAAAAAAAAATAAAACCCAAACCAAACAACAAAAACCCACTGTGTGAAATAATTACTTCAAAATTCAGTGATAAAACCCCCATTGATTTCATGATCAAATTTTCACATGACATGTAGAGAAATATTCTTTTAATTTGCTCCCATTAAGACAAAATTAGTTTAACTCTAAGTTTTCTTCCATCCACAAAGCTCTCATCCACAAGTCATCTTAGAACTCATACTTAACTCCAGAGATGTTTGATTTTTTTTTTAAACATGTTAGAGAAAATACATGAACAATTCTGCATTTGTTTTGCTAGTCCCTTCATGCAGACCAGGAGCTCTCCAGAAAATAACAATCAATACTTTCTCTCTTTCCATTACAGCTGATAAACAAAAATATTTGTCACTGTACTACGGGAAACAGTCCATTCTAATCCTAAATTCCTTTCATTTTCAATACATATTTAGTTGTTTTTTGTTCTTCTTACTACAAAAACCATAATGGAAAAAAAGACATGAATTCATATTGTATGGAAGGTTTTATTGATGGCTAAATTGCTGTCACATCAGGTGCACTTTAATTCTAACCCGACAGAACTAAAAAGCAATTGGCTATTAAAGACTTAACATCTGTAAGCCTTTAAATTGCCAAAGACATACTGTTCTGCACAACTTTCATGCTGCCAGCAAACAACAGCATTTTAGCTGCACAGCTAAATGCTTTAGTACACAGCCAAGAGTGATCTTGAAATTTATCCGTTACACTTTTATGTTACAAACAAAGACCATTTTCTTACTTCTCTGCAATTATGTACAGTATAAAACAAAACTCAGGGTTTGTGGTAGAAATTATTTGATCATATACAGAAGACAACATCAAATTTTATGAAACTAAGGACAATAATTATTTTCTGAGATCAGAGTCCCATTCAAGATTACTTAGACTGACATTGCAGTGCGATGCTTTCCAGAACCATGGAAATACACCCAGTAGACGAGACCCTCCTCTTCTGCTTCACCTTATGACTTACATGGACAAATCTAATGTCACTTTGTATCCTACACGATCAGACCTATGTCACAACTCACTATCTAGGATTGCTTTGAACTAGAGAAGCAGTTAAATGATATCTAATAATCTTGATGTACCATAAAGAATATTTACAGAAGTGTATGTGATGATATTCACTTTACTGGGAAGAAAAAACTGCTGGGAAGGAAACGAAAAAGTAAATCAAATGCTCAAGAATACAAATAAGAAAAAAAAAATCACAATTAGAACTGGGACAACATACTAGAAAGCCAAAAAGGAAATGCATTATCCCAAGTAAGAGTGCACAGCCTTTAATTTACAAACCAAATCTTTACCTAGGGCACAAAAAAGAATGCCCAGGCAACCACTGCCCTGTGATAGCAGATTCCCACAGAAGTCCAGAGAAGAAACACAGGTTCTGCAGGAGACTTTATGATATCTCTTCAAAGTGATAAAAAGTGTAATAAATGCAGTTTCTAAAGGAAAGTGTCAGTACAGAAAAGATGTGCTAGAATAGTGAGCCAAGATCCATAATTTCTCCATCCTAATTCCAAACTATCAAAAGAAATGGACACTTCTTAAAAAACAAAAATCCTCTACAATCCTACCTATTTTCAAGTAAGTTCTTTCTCTCCACTCTAGTTTCCTAAAGAGGATTTCAGTGTGAGCAAGAAAATTCTGTGTAACAGCAATAATTCATGGATTTCTGGAACGAATCATTAGCAGCGGTACAAACATGCATAAGCCATAACCTGTATTGTTACCTATTATGTTAGTTAAAATGGAAAGAGCAGTAATCAAGATCCAGAAAAATTCAAGTTACCATTCAAATAAAAGATGTTTAATCCAACTCATAAATACCAAATACTCCCCACCCTTTTTGTGAAGTTGCTTTAGACAATAGCTGTCAACCAAAATTCAGTTATTTATGCAGCATGGACTTCCTTAAAATGACATTGTCAAACATTCAGAGTATAAATACAAGACCTCCTGTGCATCATAAAAAAGACAAAAATTCTCATATAATAAACAACACTTAGTTTTACTAGCTTTCTGTAAGTTACATTGCAAATAACTCATTTCTCTAACATAAATCTCAGATTTGAAAGAAGACAGGCTGGCAAGTAGAAATAATTATTGTGAACTGCTTGCTATCAGTGCTGTGGCCACAGATTAATTCTCAGCATCTACCCAGCATGAAACTTGCCAGTGCAGCTATTAACACCACTAGCAAAGTTGCCAACAACTGAATGGTCTGATAACTTAATGATTTTCTCCACTGCCCTGTGAAGCACTTAAGAGCAGCACAGACAAGACAGATAAGCAGTAGCAAGGAGGTTTAGATGTTTAGTGCTTGTTATGTGACTATTTGTAAAGCCAATGAACGATTTGTCCCTTCAGAAGTACAAATTATCTTTCAGAAAGAGTTTATTTTAAACTCCTTCCTAAAATCATGGGAAGACAGCAAACTGTAAAATTAAGGCTTAAATTACTTAAGCGTTTTTCCTCAAACTCAGTTTTAAAAGTTTACTGGACTCTGCTGTCATATATGCTTTAGATAAGTGGAAAAAACAGCTGATTTACAAAGGAAGTCAACTGGTCCTAACCCTGCAGCAACTGTGAACAATATGATTTGACAGCAGTCCTTGCTACAGAAGGTCCAATCTGAAATAATATAAGTGAAGATGAGTACTTGCATTTGAAAGCTTTCCTAGGGAAAGAAACACTTTGAAGATCCATTTCATTCCATAACACAGCACCAACAATGCTCAGTGGCTGTGTTTATAAAGCAAACTACCTTATTATTGTGTTGTTCTGCTTCTTTCTAGATTACTCTGTTACTCTAATTTAGTATCTATTTAGCATATGTACAGTAAACTATACTGGTCTAAAATCCAAGCATCCCCAAGAAATTCCCAGAAGATGGCTCCTATGCATAAATTTGCAATTAACTTTTGAGGTCAAACAAGGGTCTTTCAGAAAACCTAGCTCATCAAAATATTTTTATAAGAATCTATTGAGTGTGTAAGTCTAAAAAAATAACCACCTGCACATCTATCCTTTTCATGAACTATATATGCTCCACAAAGTTAACAGCTGCAACTGGTTTGCTGGGATCACAACAAAGAAAGACAAAAGGAAAGAGAAATAAAATTTATTATAAAACATGTTGAAATAGCAATGACTTAGCTGACTTTTTGCTCTGCTGTTCTAGACAGAACAAAATGTGACTGAAAGCTCTCAGGAAGGCCAAAACAGAATTACAGAAGTAGTACGTTGCCACATTAAAATCGTTTTCTCTTGATAATTTCTGGTTTCCAGCTGACAGGATGAGTTTCTTCCGTCTAAAGGGAAAAGAAAAATCTTGTAAGGATTATTTTAAACTTGAAACTCACCTATAATTAGGATTTAGATTAAAATATTACTTATCAAGTATATATACTCTATTTTGTATGTAGTATTATAAATACCTAATTTACTATGTAATTAATTTACCCAGATGAAATTTTCTATCATCTCATAGCAACACTTGTTCTGTTCTCTTTTCTTTTTCTAATAAGGCAAAAAAATCAAGTTGCCAATGGCATTTCAGAAACAACATTGTGGTTATCAAAGCATATGAACAAGAATCCCAGTTACAGTCCGTCCAGAGATACCTACATCAGTATTGGCAGATGCCACGGAGTCTGCAGTTTGCCCAAATGCAAAATGGATACAACATTTCTTATTCCTTTATATCTAAGAGTTGCTCCAAGTCTAATTCAGTGCAAAAATTCCAAGTTATAATAAAAATCCTTATATTCTTTGTACTGAAGACATACACCGATAAACTATACAATCACCTATTGTCCTCTCAATAGGTAAATGGATTCAGATTTGAGAATAACAGTTTGGAAATAAGCTACTCTGAATTCTCAAAATGGTCAAGGCCAATAACTAGATCATATACAGAAGTACAATAAATCTTCAAAGTGCAATCCTTTTGCTAATTCATTCCCATGTTTTGATCAATACAACCACACGCAGTTCCCCACTGGGTTCAAACACAATGTACGTTATTGTATTCAGATTTCTCCAAACTTCATCACAAAGGTCTTTTGCAGAAGAGTTGACAGACCTAACACTGACTTGTACTATAGTATATAGTAAGAATTAGGAATGCAGAAACTACCTACCTCTTAATGCTATTACATATGGCTTTCAAACTTCAATAAAATGGATTACACAAATCTGTACATGTCCCCTATAGACATGTGTTATATTTGTTAGAATTTTTTTTTGATTTCCTGAAAATACTTTAAAAAGACACTTTGACATACCGCAGTATCATCTTCTTTGTATACTTTTATGGTTTTATCAGCTTCAGCAGTTAGCAATCTGCTTTCTGACTGGTCAAAAACACAAGCAAATATTCCCGATTCACTGTCCAAAGAGCCTGGCTGTACAGCTGCATGTACTCTCTGGAAGTTGTATCCAGTTCTCCAATCCCAAAGATGCATAGTACCATTATCAGCTAAAACAAACAAACAAACAAACTTAGTATTTTGACCAGTTAATTTGCATCTGTTTGCTAAAAACAGTATCATTAACAATTAATAAATACATCAGGAATACATCATATAACATCCATGTAGAATAGCTCAGTATACCCTGAAAGTTTTCTGATTTTCTGCTGTTTTCCTTCTTAGTTAAGAAAGGCTGATGGAAGCTTCCTCACAATCTCATTCAGTTTTCATCAGACAACCCAGAGAGATGATACACTGCATTAAAAGGCAATTGCAGTAAGTTGCTTTGGAAGCACAGTAAGGACTGGCATTCTGAATATCAAGCTCCCTGTTTAGTAGCTCCACTAAAGCTGAACAAAGAGGCATCGTCCTGCCAAAGAGATTAGGACATTTAGGACTCTTATGTAATGCAAAATAGGTTTAATGTTTGAAGATGTTTTATTCCAAATACAGGTTAAACCACTGCCATTTTACTGCTACTGGCACAGCAGTCTGAACTCTGTATTCAGAAGGATGCTCTCAAGACAATTTTTCAGTTACAAAAAACAATACCCTCCCAAAGCATTATCTAGCCGAAGCAGATCTATTAAAATTTAAATTTCTCCACAGCTGCCACCTCAACAAGAAATGCAGATGTTTCAAGAAGGGTATTTCTACAGTAGAATACTCCAAGGTAACATCAACATATTTTAATTCAGCATCAACTTCTTTGAAGTTGCTGTAGATAGCATGAGGATGTAAAGGGGGGAATCAATATTCAGATTTTAATTTTTAAAAAGTCACAAATAAAATACTTAAAATAATAGTGGGGTTTTTATGTGGAGAAGGAAAAGAGTTTTTTTAAGACTCTACTACTAACATAGAAAAGTCTTACAAGGATGTTCTAGAAGTGTCTTCAAATAATAATGAAAGTATTTTGTTAAGTTCTTGTTAAGTTCTTGTTCTCACTATGAATGAGCCAGTTGTCAAACACAGTTTTATCCAAATTTTTATACATACTTGAAAACATAACCAGGCAATATAACAATATAACTGGCTATTTTCCAACTCCTGCTTAGCACATTTCCATCCTACTTCACATCCCCAGCCAATAGCACATACTGTATTAAATGACCAAGTGCATTTCAGTGTTTCACGGTGTAACTTAACTTTATTCTTTTTATGCTCTGGTTACAAACACAGAAATGTTTTTCGTAAGTTTCCCTCGGCAAGTTCATTGAACTGTCTTAGACAGTCTTATCACCTGTGATGCTGTGAATTGAGTCCCATCCTTGTTTGCAACTACCCAAAAGGTTAGACAAAATCAAGAGATGAAAATTCAGGCTCTGCAAGTTGTGTGGAGCAATACAGTCTCACCTCTCAATTTGCCTCAGACTGCTAGAGCTCTCCCAGCAACTAGTCTAGGACCTCAGAGATTTGGGTTTAGCCTCCTGCTGTAACTGTGTTTTCCCACACAATCTTAAGACTGTTTCTCTAGAGCTCATCTCTCAAATTGTAAAATTAGCACTTCCTTTTTCCACACTGTTTACTCATTTCCTGTTTATAACAGCAACTACATTATAAACACATGTACCTCTCTCCCTCCTATGCAGGTACAATGCCTTAACAAACAGATCCAGCTGGGATTTCTAGAAGCCACTTTCCGAAAAGCTTGCCACTAAAAATAGTCTTGTACAAAGATAAAAAATTCTCAGATTATGGTTTCAGTAACACATATTTGGAATAAAAGATTTTTATTACAGTGTCATGTAATATAGAGAAAAATGCTACCTACAATATGAGATAAATCTTATTACATTAAACTATTCATGATCAGATAACAGTAAGCATTCAGGATGCTTTTTCTACTTCCACAATACAGGTACATGAACACAAACTAATAGTTCTAAGACTTTGGGAGCTCACAGACCAGTAACAATACTCTAATGTATCACAAGATATTAAATCCTTGAAGTTTTTGAATGAAAGAATTAAACTGATGTATAACAATAGACACAAAATCCTCCCACAGGCACTGGAGCCAAGTGGCTGGTTTCTTGATTTAAGAACATTTAATACTGCTGAGTAAACATGACTTTGATTCACAGGACCAAATCAAATTTGGAGATTAGCTATCACTCTTTTAATAGATACAAAGACAACATCAGAAAATACGTGCAAAAAACTTGAAGATAACAGAGCCAATGCATTTGTGCTGCATAAAAAAACCAGGGAAGGATCCACACCAAAGCATTATAGCAAGCTTTCACAAAATGTTTCTATATCCTCTATCCATTGTCACTGCATCGTCATGTCACTAACTCTTGAGGAGGCACTAACGATCAGCGGATCATAATGGAGGGACTCTGTAGCCTTGCAGCAGCAGCCAGTGGAGAAGAGGAAACCTCTTCCCTGCAGCACATTAGAAGTCCTTCAAATACATTTTTGTGCTTGCAGCTCAGTAACATCCAAGAAGATAAAACTGGCCCAACTCACTATAAATGAAATGGTGTGCTGTAGCAGACTTATAGGCCCAGATAAAGCAGAGCTCAAGTGAGCATCTTTGCCTAAAGACCTGCAGCCACATGTACATGAGGGAGTGGAGAAGAAATGTGTATTTCTCATTTTTACCTCCTGAGACCAGAACACCATCAGAATTTACAGCCAGTGTGTTGATAATAGCATTGTGGCCAGAGAGGTTCTGAATGAAGTTTCCATCTGGGAATTTCCACTGCTTAATATTATCTGGAGAACCAGATGCAAATGTGTAACTGAAAGAAAATAAACACATTATATTAAAGTTCAGAATAGCTGTAGGGAAACCAAATGTCCTTCACTAAAACTACCGCTAAATGCTAGTTGCAAAATTACTTAATACTAGTACTGCTTTTCTGACATATTTCCTTCACATAAAATTAAGCAATTTTATGAAGTCATGAATTACCATTTCTATTGTTTTCTTTCTGTTCCACAGACTAAACTTTATAACATCCTATCTGGCATAGGATTTAATATGTAAATAAATATTTAAAATGCACATTAATTTATGATCAATTGTTATTCTGACAAATTTTCAAGTTTAAGGGCATCATCAGCAAAGGTAACAGAAAAAAAACCCAAAGCAACAAACCCTAAGCAAAATGCCCAGTATTGGCTCGTCTTCCAAAACTACACAGCCAAGGATGAAGCGCTGAAAAAAGTAACTAAGAAAGATATTTTCTTTCACTGAGTTACCCTAAGATAATAAATTCCTTAATTTTAACATGTGCAAGCAGTTACATGGTTATTTGGGTAGTGCATACAAAAGCCTGTAGGAATACTTTCACTTGTCACAATGTCTGAGAGATTTGAGATTTTATGAATTCTACAACTAAAAAAATAAGTATAACAAAAAAACCCCAGAATATTAAACAAATACAGAAATACTGAAATACAGGCTGACAGTTGCTACTGTTTGACAAGAACACCTCAAGCTTATTTTCAAAACGGTTCAATTCATGAATCTGAAACAAGAATTAAGTTATTTTCCCAGAATATAAGTAAAACTAGGGGGTTTCTCTGCTATAGCTAACAGCCTATAAAATTTTTGAGGTACAGATAGGATCAGAATTTATTCATATCAAAGATTTTGAATTTCTGCACTGATAGAATGTAATTTTAAAATATTAAACATCCAGAAGTACTGGAGTTCTATGTGAATTCCTTTTTAATGAGGATTTATCCAAATAGGCAACTGTTGGTCCATCAAAATAGAGCATCTAAATTCTGAGCACTTCCAACATCTGCTTCAAAGATTCAATTCTCACAGCAAGTTTCTTTTTTACAGTCAGTTAGATTGAAATGTCTTGTGCAGTGAACCACGTATTCAAAAAAAAAAAAAGCCATTTTATTAATCACTGCCTCCTTTAGCCATAATCACACACGCAATGGCACATTACAAAACCACTTTCTCCCAACAATCATTCAGTTATATATTTGTTATTAGCCTTACAAGGCCTGTATCATTGATTTTTTAAGGACTGAATGAAAGGCACACACATAAGTAACCCTGGAGGATATGAGACATTCTCAAGATTGCTAATGTACACCAATGCCAATATTAGGGAAATACAATCAGTGTAGTAAACTGTATTTGATAATTGATACATACATTTTTACATCATTCTAAGTGCATTAGTTACTCACATTATTATGCCCTGCCATTCTAAATCATCACTCACATTGGCTTTGTCACCTTCCAAAGCTTTGAACTGTGAAAGTGTAAACGAATGAGGAAAACTTACTGTCTTGGATGTAGCACTACTGCTCTTACAGATTTCTTGTGATTTGTTAAAGTAACACGAGTTTTTCCTGCCACTAAATCCCAGAGCCGTATGGTTGTGTCATGACTGCCTACAGCGAAAAGAAAATTTAAAAAAAATAGTAGAAACCATCACATTGATTCTATCACAATCACTACTTTTCATAAGGCAGATAAAAATTTAGATGTGATAGAGATAAAAATATGTTGCTAACACTATCTCAGACAAAAAAGATCCTGGATTGCAAGAGTCTTTTACTCAGTTTGAAATTCAAGATGAACTAAGAAGTTATACTGCAAAGCTAGATTTTGACATAACAGATAAGAAGATGAACACTTAACCATGGTACTGGACACTTCTTAACTGAATTGGGGAGAACTGTGAAATACCAGAGAAAATCGAAGTTTCCATGCATATTACAACATAAAATGTAACCAGAAAAAAAGGAAGTGCAGAAAAACATTCAAACAATGTATTGCCATATTTGCTTAAACATATCATTAACAGTATGGACCATTGCATGGCTCATTGTCAACAGAAAACTAGTAAGAGAAATTGAGTAAATTCACAAAGATAGTATTACAAACCTCACACAATTACTGAACAAATACATTCATTATTAGGTTTTTCAATCATGTTACTCATGAAACCATGCCCACTATACCTGTAATAATTTGTGGTTCTGCAGCTTGGCACTTCACTGTTGCTACTGCATTTGTGTGTCCCGACAGTGTGTGCACACTGGCCTTCGTCCTTACATCCCAAATCTAGGAATTCACAGCAAATATGACAGAGGTCAGTAACAGGTGCTTATTCGATGTATTTTAGGCACTGTCATTGATTACATGATTTTCTTGCCATAGCCTTAAAGATTACATAATGCTATTTAGGTGATACTTTTCATCCAACAATTCATCACAAAACTGCCTCAGCTGGCAAAACTTCAAGGCGAGCAGGGAGCCTCCCAGTGAATTTCTAGGCATATGGATAATTTAAGTCCCCATAGACCCGTACCATCTTCAAATACTAAGCAATCCTACATATACTATGCAGTGTACCTACTAAATTAAGAAATAAAATGTTACCCTGAAGTGACATTGCATGTTTCTGTATTTGGGCTTCTCAACAACATTTGGGTTTTCTCAACAACATAGGTCAAAGTTAACACAAATCAACTGAGTATTCCATCTAGATTGATGTTAACTTTCGGTAAGTGCTTGTTTTTACAAATGAAAGATATTGAAACACACACATGAAGATGTTAAAATGCAACAATGCTATACTTACTCGTGCTGTTGAATCTCTGCTACACGTTACCAGTACATCTATTGTTGGATGCAAGTCTAAACCATAGACAGCACTTAGATGACCATGGTAATGTCTGATAACCTAGATGAACAAAAACCACAAATAACACAAACTGATAACTGAAAGAATATTCTAAATGCTTTGATTTTTATATTTACCACCACCAATTAAATCAAATAAAGAAATGACAGCTTACCTTATTGTACTCAAGATCCCAGCATTTCACTTGTTTGTCTTCTCCACAAGAAAAGAGGTATGGACTTCTTGCACTTACTATCACCCCTCGTACAGTACTGATGTGTCCCGTCAAAGACAATTTCAATTTGCCACTAGCAAGGTCCCAAATCTGCATCAAAATAGTTATTTTGAGGTAAACAGGTAAAAGTTCTACAGTGATAGTCTGGATAAACAGCCCGGATGTAACTGATTCTGCTGCACTGTAAATTAACAAACATTTGCTTTCCAAATACATTTATTACCATACATTTATTACCAATACATTTATTACCATGTAATAAATGCAATATCAAGAAAAGAAGTAGTACTACTTCACAAATCCAAAGCAAAAGGAAAAAAAAATTTCTGCAGTTCATTATTCTGCAAACAGTAACCAAGAAATTGCTTGCAAGGGCTAAAGACATTTTTACATAACTAGAGAACAAAAAAATCCACCCCCTGCAAACTTTGTCAGTAATTTCTTCCAACCTCTTACCTTTATGGTTCTGTCAGCAGAGCCAGTAACAAACCACTGATTTCCTGGTTCTACTGCAATACATCTCACCCAGCCCAGGTGACCACTGATAACCTTCAGAAAGAACAAACACTCTTCTAAATCAGAAATAATACATATACATCTATTAATGTAATTTTCATTGTCCAACACTGCAATTTGCTAGTATTCACCAAGAAAAGTCAAATGTGAAATGAGATCTGAAGAAAGCTTGATTCTACTTTAGTTAAATAAAGAGACAACTAGAAATTTACATGTCACACACAAGACTTGGGGAACTCATAATATGGAAAGACCCTGTTCCTACAAGCAACTTCTTCACATCTTTTAAGAGTCTGTAACACTGCGGCTCAACACTTGAAGCTTTGCAGAGAAAGACTATTTGAGCACAGGTTCCTTATGCTGCCATACAGTGCTTATAGAAAGAACAATTATAAAAATATCAGCTATTAAATCATATTGCTATATAATAACCTCTCAAACACCATCACCTCCTTTTCCCCAAATAAGAGGTAATATGAGTATGTCAGAAACCTTCTGGTAACAAAGTAATGGAGGCTGATCTGAAAAGAAAAGCTCCGCCAATACACGCCTTGCTTCCAGCAGCATTTCTGTTTCTCTCGTTTCTCCGAAGTCAGACAGCTAAACTCAAAACCCACTGAATGTCATATTTCATGTACTGTCATACAGCTCATTTCAAAAGACTTAAAACACAACAAAGCTCCTTGGGCAGAAATTCTTTGGAAAGCTAAAGTGGATTCTTCTGATCACAAGATCACAGCCACAAGCATTTGAGATAGCTGCCTAGAGTTCTTCCTAGTATAGGAATAGAAATGGGCATTTCTGGGGAGAAATCTAAGATATTATTCATCTGACCTATATTTTGTCCCCATCTTTCACAAATAACTTCAAAACAAGCTCAGGAAAACCGGTTAATAGGTAAATCTTAAGCAACACATAGATGAAACCCACATTTGGTGTTCCACCTATGCTTCTATTTCTGAGTTGTCTGAACAAGTTTTTGTCCTGTTGAGCAAAGATTTTGACAACAAACCTTCACTAAAAGTGTTTGTATGTAGAATACATATAGGTATGTACAGTGACTCAAACTGTATTTACAGTATTTCTCTGAAAAGAAACTGTTCCTAAAAAGTAGGCATTTTTAATTTGTTTACCCCTAAATCTCTCATGGGTTTATGTTAGTGCCATTACTTTCAAATGGTATTTGTTTTAAATTTTATAGAAAACACATTCCAATACTGCTGTATTCAAAAACTACTTTTTAAGATTAGCCTTCAGATTTCCAACTAATGCAGCATTCAGGACTCCTCTAAAAATGTAAATGCCTACATATGGTGCTATATTCAGATGAACAGTGCTAAACCAATACAATTCTGATACTAGAGTATAAGATTTTAAAATATCAGGAAAGCATAACATTTCTAAAGTAACATTCACCCTTCCTCAGACAAAATATGGAATAGTTTAAATTTCATAGTAAGAACCAGAAAAAACCCACAAACGTGTTCAAACAGATGCACCAGAAAAGTTAAAAAAAAAAGTCTAAAATATCTGAACCAATACATATGGCTTAGAGATTCTCCATTCAACTCCATTCAGCTCCTCTGTCATAGTCATGATTAAAAAATTCAATGACATGAGGTTTTTGAGGAATGGCTATTGTTACCTGCTCAGAAAATTAAAAGGCAAATTAAACCATTTCAAAAATAAGATTAGAAGTCAAGCAATCTAAACTGTAGAGATAATTTGTGATTACAGTATGTAGTTTTTTCCCCTATTTTCATTGCAAATAAAAGAAGTCTTGATGACTGAGTGCCTTTAAGTGTTTTCAGACAATTTCATTACATTAACAGTGCTAAAGTATTTCTTCAGTGTTTTATTAGTTTTGAATTTTGCACCTTGTCTTTGAATTCCTCCACCCAAGAATCTCACTAGAAAAGAAAAAACAAACTTTCTAGCAAATTTATCACAATACAGCTACAAAAGAGTAAAAAAGTTTGTAATTTAACATCTTTGTTATTTGAGGAGTGTGAGTATATAACTTAGTTGCAATAATTTTTCATTTAATTTCATTTTTGTGAATGAGAAGAAAAATTATGCTTTGAGGTCTTTACAGAACATAAAATATTCTCTCACTTTTATATGCATGTTCATGTCATATAATTTGTAACTTACTCTGTACAGTTTCCAAGGTGGATGCCACTGGGGTTTGGGCATGGTTGGAGCCTTCTTTGGCATTAATGCAGAATTTTTGTTTCCACCAGCTTCCACCATAGCCTGTAAGTTAAAAGGAAGGTTACTCTTATGTTTTGTAGCTTACCTCTTTGCCCAAAACCTAAAGCCTTCTCACTCTGATCTCCACACAACACGAAAATGGATTCAGAAGCAATCTGGTCAACACCATGTACTTTTCACATTAGATGTGCAACAGACTCACCACAGACATCCCAGGAGGCTGTGAACGCTCGGATATTCCAGCATGCCTGTAAACATCACCCACACCAGCAGCTGTCCGATTTGCATCCAACCTAGGTTGAATGAAAATGGTTGATGAATTGCAATCAACTTTCTCCTACTGACTGATAAAGTATCACAGGGCTGCATGCAGTTGAGTGTTGTACACCTCTAAGGATGGAGAGTCCACAACCTCTCCTGGCAACCTACCCAGGGCCTGACCACCTCAAGGTTCAGGACATCCACAAAGCTTCACATTTTTTTCTTCTACCTAAAAAGAATTTCCCTTGTCCCAACTTCTTCCCATTGCCTTTCCTGACATACAAAAAAAAGCGTACAGAAAAGCAATGCCTGGCCACACTAAAAGCAGTTTCTTTAAACATTTTAAAATTGAAATATTTTAATTACTCAAAGTAGCTCTTATCCCAGCTTCTGTGATTTGCCTTGAAATTCCCATAGACAACAACAGTGTAATGAGGTAACACAGCAGTACCTGGACTGAGAAGCAGGAAGTGCTACAGCCAAGGACTGTGCTGCAGATTCGCTAGGCATCCTCTGGACCTTAGTATCTGCTGTCAAAGCCACACCTTGAAGAGAAATAACATGTCAAAGACAACTCCATTAAACAGAAACTCTCCAAAAGTGTACTATACAAACACATATATATACATATATACTGCAAACAAGGGCCTGATACAAGCCCATAATATTAAACCTCATCCTTCAATGACATTTTCACATGCAAGTCAAATCTACTGCGATCTTTATTTTGGCCCAGATCCTCTCCACCTTCTACTAAATATTTAAGTAAACAATTTCTAGAGTAGGAAACAATGTTTCTGGTGTTGGAAACAAAAACAGTCTTACTAGGAGCAGCATCCATTTTTTTACCCAGCTTCAACTGCTATGGAAATCCAAACATCACAGAAACAAACATGATCCTGAGAAGAATTTGCTAACTTAGGCCCTTTTGTACACTTTATTATGCCATCCCTATGTGGTGGTTGGCATCATACAGTGGTGCCAGAACTACAAGAGGTTTAGTCCCACTGAGAATTTCAGACTACATCTTAGGATTTATAACCTTATTTCAAGAACAGCAGATCATTTTTATCAAAAAATTTGAAAACTCTCTGCAAAGTATAGTTTTGGTGCACACTAGTGAATTTAACTCATTGCTTTATTTCTATTCCTAAGCTAACTTCTGCCAGTTGATGACAAAACCAATATTTGGGCAAGCTACTCAGATTAAAACAAGAAAAAGTAAAAAAAGAAATCTGATTTTTAACCCTAACATATGATTCTAAGACTAGAGGAAACCAGTGTGAGCAAGTCTTGATCCCACAGTTACAGGCAACCATGCATGTTTTTTAAATGGTTGAGGGTCCACTGAACACTCACATTTGTTAACTTACAAACCAAAACACAACAGATTTTCCACTGTAATTCTAATAACCTTAAACACAATAAAAGATCAGCAGCTAAAACTAAGCTGTCACAAAAACAGAGCAGGGTTCATCAGTAACAGTGACAATTAGCAATGGCCAACCTACCAACATAGGAACATAACCCTTCCAAGCACAGACAAAACCAAAGTACACTAAAATTATTAGACCCTAATGTCTCTTCCTCAGAGTAAGGTAGGGAAATCTACACTTTTCTGCGCTGGTGAAGAAAAACATTATATATTCCATATTGTCATTCAACTGCCTTCTGGTGTGAACCACCTCCTCCTTGTTCACAACAAAATCCTAAAATCCTAAGAGCAACTCTGACACAACAGTGGAGGCACCAGGGATCTGTGGGTCTTGGGAGAGGAGATTCCTAGAACATTTTTGTGATGACATTACCAGGGAGGTGTAACCTCATAGAAAAAATGACCATTCAAACGATGACATCCACGAAGGCTCAGTGAGCTGCATCTGTGCCTAAATCCTCCTCCCACCTTCTATCCCAGAACATTTACCAGCCCCAAAACTCCTCGCATTATTACTATGAAAGAATGGAATAGCATTATCCACTACTATCAAGTATGGATTCACATCAAGAGGAAGACTGCTCCTGCTAGGATGGAGGCTCTTGTTCATACAGGAAGCCAAAAAATCCATACAAACACTTGCAAAATTTTACTTACCAGGACCAGGTGGGTATGGGTGTGTACCAGTTACCATATACTCAACTTCTTGTCCTAAAGAGCAACAACATGTTGTATTAATAACTACATTTTATACTGCACTGCAAATAATGCACTCAAATAGCAAACAGAGGAAAACAGAGCAAGTCATACATAGCAGAAGAAACCAGTAACCACTTCCAACGTACTCAGACATTTCTCATTTTCATTAATTTAATTTGTTCAGGTTACCTCCATTTTCTAAAACTCAATTGTAAAAAATAATTAATTTAAATTGTGAGAAAAGGACTCAAGAGAAAAATCTTCTTACTGCCTTTTGAAGCAGATATTGTGGAAAATGATTCAAGTACACAAACAGCACAGTTTCTGAAATGTAAGCTAGTCAAGAACTGGTTGTCCGTGTTGTCAGAACTGAAAAAGGTTCTTTCCTTCTTCAAATATTTTTCATTATCTCCCAGCATCTTTCACACTGCTTCCAAATAAAGTACCTTGGTCTAAATTTCAACTAAATATCAACTATCTCAATTAAAATGAGGCAGCATTTGGCCCCCTTTAGAAGAGAAATTTCTATATGGGATCTACCTAACATATACACATTATACATTACAAAATACAGATTGAAAAAACCTGCAGATTTGAAATAAAGAGTTTTCTGGTTTATAAATTGTATGTCTAAAAGGTTGTAAATATACTATGAAACAAAATTAAAAAAAAGAGCATGCCCTTGATCATCATGAACTTGCAAAAAAGAGAAATACATTACTCATTTTTAACACCTAAGTGCAGCACATACTTATGTTATCAAAAATTTCTTTTTAGTAGTGAATCACTATAAAAAATCCACAGCACCTTGTTCTGGATCACTTACCTCCTGCGGACCCTAGCCAGAAAAATACCAACCAAAAAAAGGTACTTTGATTTCCATATTTATCTGCAATGGATTAACACTGGACTGCATTCTTCAGACTTTATGTCAGTGAGACTGTTACAAAAGAAAGGGCAAATACACCACTAAGAGCAAACTAACCTTGATTTCCAGAGTACTGTTTGTGTCCATATGGATCCCCAGTGCTCGCACCTCCTTTCTCTCTCAAGTTCTCTTTGAGAGTCGGCATGTGCAGCACTGAGCCGTACTCTGTACGCAGCTTCACTGCCATTTTCACTTTGTGACTGTTGGAAGAGTAAAGCATAATCCTGATCACAACCCAGCTCTGAACTGTTATTAAGTTCTGAAATATTTTACAGAGGATGTTATAAAACTTACTTCATTATTCTAATATTTTTATTCCCTCAAGACTGTTAACGCTACAGATACACCTGAATTTCTGACTTGGAAGGAGCAATCATTAACATAGTCCCAAACTTCACTGAGTGCAGCAACACTTACCTTTCTTCATCTAATGGGATGGGCTTGGCATTATCAGCTACAAACATATCATGGGTTCTCTTCAAAGACCTGAACACAAGTGTGTGCACAGAATGCTTTTGGACTTCCTAAAATAAAGAAAAGAGCATTGAAATACTTTTGGACATATTTAAATGAAAAATTAAAAACTGAAACATAAATCAAACTGAGGATCAATTTCAGATCTCAGTACTGTTAGATGGCATGCAACTGTTTAGTTCACAGAAAACACATATCTTCATGAAAACTAAAAAATTAAGTTTATCTGTTAATTGTTTTACTTCAGTGTTTATTCAAAACAATATTCCCTTCTTGAAAACTGACAAAACTTGAAAAGCAAGCCAAATGCTTTGTTCAAACTTTTTGAACTGGTATCTACATCACAAATCCATGAGTACACAAGTTTTTTCCCCTCATCATTTCCAGTTCTGTTTCTGTATGTTGGAAATAAAGAACCAATTCTGAAGAAAACCTCCTGTAAATTTTACTTTACTACCACCATAAAAAGAACCAGGGCAATCATCAGTTCCTGCACTCAGCGCCACTTTGTGTTAACACACCACAATCTACTCAGAGAAAACGTGAGATCGAACCTGACAAAACTTGTTTTCCTTTTATAATTTTTGTTGGTTTCTATTAGCAAAACATAATTTAGATCCCATTCAGGAAATAAAAAGCAGAATTCTAAAGCTATCAACTTATATAGCATATTTGCTTATCAGCAGCACAACTCTTGTTTTTATTAGTATTTTCTTTAAACTTAATTTAAAAAATTATTAGAAATCTGAGCCTGATTCCTTTGGTACAAAGCTCTGCATGACTGTATGTTCTGTATGTCAATAAAAACAATGGCAACAAACTCGAAGCTACATTAGTAGCTTCTGGCACCAAGTATCACTCAGCTGGCCAGCTTTCAAGATGCACTCTGCAGGTACTTTCCCTATTAAGCTCTGAAAATTGTCTCTTCACTCATCAGCCCATTTTGTAGTGTCTGTTACCCTTCTAACTCAGCAGCACCAACACCTTGCTCTTTTTGCCCTGGCTCAGAGCTCCTGCAAACTCCAGGCATTAAGTGAAAAAATCCCTAATGCTTGGAACTGGGTTAGGAATCTCATACATCCAAAGAAAGAGATAAGCATTACAGCAGCTAATTACTACTCCACAAGAGAGCTGTTGACATCACAAAACAAGTAGTAGGTAACACAGCACCTCCAAAACAGGGAAGAAGCTTCAGTAAGTAATTCTAAGAGATGCTCTTCTGTAAAAAACACCTCTTAGTGTTGCATGGAGCAGCAGCCTTTGCACCTTCTTTTATAACTCTGACAACACTATGTACTTCTACAAGTGCATGACGTTCACCCCACAGTAACAACTCCGTGGCCTACAAAAGCAGTGCCCTTCTCCACAGCTGTACTTCCAAACCCTCACAAAATCTGTACCGTTTTCCTGACAGGCTGACAGAACCAAAAATTCTCCGGAGGTAGGGCAAAATAGCATCACTTCCCCAGAATCACAGAATATGCTGAGTTGGAAGGGACCCACAAGGATCATCGAGTCCAACTCGTGGCCCTGCACAGGACCATCCCCAAAAGTCACACCATGTGCCTGAGAGTATCATGCAAACGCTTCTTGAACTCTGTCAGGCTTGGCGCTGTGACCACTTCTCTGAAGACGTTGTTCCAGCACTCAATCGCCCTCAGGGTGAAGACCCTTTTCCTAATATCCAACCTAAGCCTCCCCTGTCACAACTTCAGGCCATCCCCTCGGGTCCTGTCACTGGTCACCACAGAGAAGAGATCAGTGTCTGTCCCTCCTCTTCCCTTTTGAGGAAGCTATAGACTACGATGAGGTCTCCCCTCGGTTTCCTCTAGCGGCCTGTCCCACCGAGGGGGCAGTGACGGTGGCGGGCCCGGCACCGGTCCCCGCAGGGGCCCCACTCGCCCCGCTGACCCGGCCCCGGCCCCTGGTCTCGCCCGGGGCGCCTCAACGGCCCTCCAGCCCCTCACCTCCGCCATGGCGCTGCCGAGCCCTTCCCGTCACCGCCTCCGCCGCCGCTATGGAGGCGCTTCCGCCGCCTGCCCGCGCCGCACCGGAGGTGACGCGCAACGAGCGCCCGAGGGGCGGGGACAGTGAAGAGAAGGGGCGGGGTTATGGGCGGCGCCCTGCGGTGTGCCGGGGCTCACGGGTTCGAGTACCGCTGGCGCTGCTGCAGCGGACGGTCCGAGGCACCTCCGTAAAGTGGATAAATATCTAAAGGCGAGGGTGCCAAGGGGATGGACCCAGGCTTTGCTCGGTGGTGCCGAGCAACAGGACAAGAGGCAACGGGCAGAAACTAATGCACAGGAAGTTCCACCTAAACATGAGGAAGAACTTCTTTACTGTGCAGGTGCCCGTGCACAGGAACAGGTTGCCCAGAGAGGTCGCGGAGTCTCCCTCACTGGAGATATCCCAGTCTGGACGCAATCCTGTGCCATGTGCTCCAGGATGACCCTGCTGGAGCAGGGAGGTTGGAGCAGATGCCCCACGCTGGTGCCTCCCAGCATTCCCCACCCCGTGTCTCTGTGCCCGGGGGAGGTGCCGGGCCCGGCCCCGCTCGGGGGGACCCTCCCGGGGCAGCGCTGCGGGGCCGGGCCCGGCCGGGAGAGGGCGGTGCTCAGCTTTGGGAGAGGCGGCTGGGGCTGCGCTGCCGCCCCGGGGCGGGTGACGCGTGTGCGCCCCTTCCTCACCCTGAGGGGTTGAGGATGCCCTGGCCAGCCCGGTTTTATAGAAATTCTCGGCTTTTCTTGCAGTTGTGGTATAGGTCGTGCAGCTACAGCTTTTAACAGCTTTTAAGCTTTTTTTTTTTCCTCGTAAGTTCTCAAGGATAAAGCCACACGGTTTAAAACCGGTGCGATATGGGGTACTAGCCATTATAGCTGATCTTTTGGGAAAAGTATAAGTAGTTTAGCTCCAGAGGACCTCATTTCGATGGAGACTGAGGCATGTGAACGAGCTGGCAATCCTTGCATCTCATGGCAAAGAGTAGGTTGTGAAAGGGCAGATGTTACAGTTCTGTTCCAAATGGATCCTGATATTCCACCTGATTTTTCATTTCCCTTCATAAGGAGAATAACCAAATGCATCTGCAAATTGCAAATAGGCACCTACTTACTTCACATATACTCATTTGCTCTTAAATTCAGGAAGTCTTATCCTCTCTAGCAATACCTGAGATTTGGCAAGTGCATCTTTTGCAGTCACACCATCTTCTTTACCACTACACCAGCCACTTACTCTGTCTGTCTGCGTGCCTGAGCTGTGAGCAGTTCACAGACTGATTTGGGCTAAAAGTAATCCGATGGAACACCAGTTGTTCCAAACCTCTTTATTTGCCACAGGACAGCATTAGCCTGAGATCCTTTCTGACAAAAAAATTGCCTGCTTGACATAATGACCGTGTCTTTTCTGCAGGTGACTCATTTCTCATGGCTGCATTGGTGGTTTATATTTAGTTTTTTAAGATACAGTGATGGAAATGTGCTCCAAGTGTCTTTGACCCCCAGTTCCTGGTGTGGGCAGAGGTGGGGGAAAGGTTTCAATTACATTGTGCCACTAACAGTGCAGAGTATTGCCAGCTCAGTTTAAAGCCCAGCCATCCAGGGGGTGTGTTTAACGTGACGACCTATTTTGGTAGTCACTCTGGTGATGCTGGCAATCCCTGCTGGATTTCAAAGCCTCTAGTAAAGGTCAGCACAACATCTCAAGGAGGGGGAGCATCACCTGCCTTTGCTTAAAGTGCAACCTGGAGTGCAAACTCCACAGGGCAGTGTGTCAAACTGGGGCAAGTCTGTTATGTCCTCTTGGGCTGGTGAGGTTAGATTGAAGATACACAACATTTGAAGGGAGATTTGGGGGGTAGGGGATTTCAAAGAGGTTTGTCTTTTTTATTTTTTTAAGTTTACACACAGAGTAGCATGTGCCTGTTGATCAGTCAGTTGACTGGTGGATTTGATGCATGGAAATGGTTTAAAGGCTAACCTCTGGCAACATACAGAGTGACATAGATGTTTCCTTTCTATCATCTGTTGAAAGAAATCAGGCTTATTTTTACTGCTTTTTTAAGGGAAACCAAATTTGAAATACAGGCTCTGATAGCAAATTTTAAAAATCTCCATTTATATTTAGCAAGAAAACTTGACTGTGCTGTTTATAACTATTATTATTAGAATTCATCTGGCCCTGCATTTGCTGTAGTTGCTCTCATTTTTTTACAAGTAAACATTCACTTTGGAAATTTATAATCTCAACTTGTTTCCTGGTGTTCTTGTAATGCTTTAGAAAATCAGAAGACAAATTAATCTTTCTAATAATTTTTTTTCTAGATGGTCTAAGCTGAAATTTAGTCCTGAAACTTCAATAAATCATGTCAGTAATATTAATAAGAATATGCACTTTATTAGTTTTGTTATATGTGGCTTCTGAATGTGTTCTTGCATGTCAGTTACAGCTGCATGAGCTTTTGGTGTTGTATTAAGGCCCACTTACTAATGTTTTAGAACTTGCTTGCTCCCAGAACATGGAAACAGAATTGATTATCATTTATGAGAAACATTTGAAGTAGTATTTGCTACCGGTAAAAACAAATAAGAAATGAGGGTGTTCATCACAGCAGAGATGAACATTTAGGTTTACAATACTCTTTTCATAGGCTGGCACTATTACAACACTAGTTGTTTAAAAGGACATTTCTAAATCAACAGCTATTTTTAAATTAAAATTAGTAAACACTATAGCTCACCATCAGCCAAAAAGGTTCTGTTTCCCAAGACCACCTCGGGGGTACATTCAGCCATGATTTGGTGACCACGACTCCCCTAAGGACAGGAGGTTTGTGTAAAGAGTTGCCTCACTGGCAGACACCTTGGCACAGCAAACACAGGGGGCAGCAAGCAAACAGTCATTCCTCAAAACACATACACGCCTCTGCCAGTAAGTGCCTTTTTAGTACGAAGATACTGTACAAAGGGGTGTCCTGGAACACCATCAGGTCCATGATGTATTATTATTGCAGTTTCTAGCAGGTGTGTTGTGGTATCACTACCACGTTAACTGTGGGAACTCTTTCTCATTAACCACATGAATTGGAGGAGGGAGTATGAAGGGAAAAAGATAGGTTGTTCTGTTTTGAAGATAAGGTCTCTTTGATATCATTTTTAGAAGAAATCTGAGTCATAGTTTTGGTTCTTCATAAGGCTTCATTCAATCCTTAGAATGTGTCAGCCTGACTGTAATGGTTGTAAGCATGAGAGAAAAATCACATCTCATAACCAAGATGCTAACACAGGTTACCTTCTGCTGCCAAAATGCTTCTCTCTATATATATGTATGTTTGCCCGCATAGAATCCTCTGTATGCCATTCCAAATTTGGACTGTTTTTGCTGATAAAAATCTCCAAGCAAAACATTTGCAGTGCAGACAAGGCCCCTGCCCTGGGGCATCTGGTCATTTGGCATGTAGCTGCAAACCTGCTGTGGTATGACATACACATGATGTCCATGGTGAATCCTTGGGGAGACACAACCACTCTCTCCTTGGGAAGCCGATAAAAAGTACTGGAGCTGGGAGGGGCAAAGGCTGCGTTTCAAAGGAGAAGTCCCATCTGAAGGCAGAATAAGCCTAGGGATTTCCCATGCTGGGACTCTGCAGATGGCTTGGGGGTTCCCCTGTCATCCAGTCTCCGACATCCTCTACGCAGACACAGCCACGCTTCTTCATTGGAAGCCAAAGAGGGCTTAATGCCTGAGGGAGGACACCATAAGTTACTTAAGAACATGTTGATGGTTTCAAAATGAATTTTGGACAAATATAATGTATTTAATTAAGATCTGTGTGAACTGATCCAGGATAATTTAAGTTTCTAGCTCAGGACTAGTGAGACCTTGTTTTAGTTCTGCTGTACTAAAGCCCAGGGCAAGGGTTCAAAATGACTATGTCCCTTCTTTACATGTAAGATGAGGGTTACTGAACTTCCCTCAGAGGTACATGGAGGGAAAGGTTTATGCATGCATTTAAGGTTAGGAGATGCCTAGAATCAATGATAATATCTTGGCTAGCATCCATAAGAGGAAATAATATGTCAATGATGTCAGCTTTGGCCTTAGACAGATCTTTTTAGTGCCCATAGGGAGAAGTTTGTGTTCTTCCAAATCTAATAGTGCTGGTCATGTCCTCATGCAAGAGATCAAATTCAGTGGAGTTAGAGCTCCTTGAGCCATGGCTGATTTTGGTCCAAACTGTTTAATGATTAAACCAGTCACGTTGAACCTCTGCAGTTTACTAGAATTCTGACAACAGCAGAAATACAGGAAAAGGGCTTAAACCAATCAATTTTAGCTGTTCTTATTTTTGCTTTCCGTAAAATCTTCCACTCCATCAAGTAAGTCTTTGAAATGGAAGTTCAGACCACAGTTTGCGTCCCTTTGTATGTTTAGTTATTGATGTGAATGACTTCAAAGAAGTGTGCTGCCTCTCACTTGGCACATTTTATTTAATTCAGTACACTATAATCATTTATAATGTGCCAGAAAATTACAGGATAAAAACACTGAAATATTAAAACTCTGCTAACATGAGCAGTGATATGAAACCTCTTATAAAACATCAGAAAGAATGTTTGAGTGTTCCACTATGATTTTGAGTAACTTCATGCTGTATTCTCTTAAAAGATTATTTAAAATATTTAAATAATATTTGACAGATATAGTTTTTGTATTAAAAAAGGAAACCGGCAAACTAATATGTAAAATATAATTACTTTAGTTCATTTACAATACTACAAGGCAAAACTAACTGAATAATGTTGGTTTATGCTTACAGTATTCATCTGATCTTTAATAGATCAAATAATTGTTTTCATTCGAAACTATTAATGTAATTAATATAATATACTTTTTTTTTACTTACATGTAAAAAGACCCAAAGATTTGCATACCTTCAGACAGGCACCATCAGAACTATTTAGAAAAATGTACCAATCTGTATGATGTGAGTTTACTTCAAATTTAGTATATCTCTGAAACATTCACATTTTCAACAGAGAGAAGAAAAGGAAACATCATAGTGTGATGTGATGATTTTTTTTTGGTCCACTTTTTCAGCTATTTTAAAAGACTCATGATTTTTGAGAAAATGGTAACCTTGTGTAATCTGAGCAGGAGGTACTTTCAAGAATTTGAACATGTATTTGATGCCAGCATCAACAGAGGTCTCTGGGACATATAGATAAGGGTCATCCAGAGAAATTGCTCAACAACATGTATCCAGGCATGCAGGGAAGAGAAAGGTTGAATATTAACAGAGAAACAGTGATTGCTCAGAAGGGTTAGTCCTATCCCCACAAAGCAGGAAATTAGTGATGCCTCCAATATATATAGGAACAGAGGGAACCTCTCCCCGTCAGAGCTGCTGCTGAGAGAAGGTCCCTGAGCTGCTCAAGCAAGCCAGTACCATGAGACTGCTCCTGCTGTTCCTGCTCTGTGTTTCCTCCGTTAAATCCCAGGGCTCTATTGACTATGACGATGAGGTTGTAATACTGATATTGATTAATAATTAATAATTAATAATTAATAATTAATTTAATTTAATTTAGTTGCATGCATGTCTTAGCTCATGTGAGTTAGCTAAGTTAGAAGCTGTGGGAAAAGATGATCAATGCATGTTCTGTTCCACGTGAAGTGTTCAAAAAATAACCTTTATATATGTAACTGCACAATAGTTATTTTCTGAGTTTGGAGATATTTTCTTCCTATTTCTTTTTCTCTAGAGGATGAAGGATGTTTGATGGTAAGATTAGTTATTTCATATTAGTTATATTATCCAAATTTATTTAAGGATATTAATTTAGTAGTGTTGACATATGATGTTACAAACAATTAGTCTTAGGTACAAAGAAGTAGAAATGTGTAATTAATCATGTCCTGCCTCAAAGACAGTGATCCAGCAGACATTGAAAAAAAGCAAAACCAAATAAACTGCCAGTTCATATAGCTTTACATTGGAAACAGAGTGGTAACAATTGCTAAACAAAAGAGCAATCAGTCTAAACATATTTAACTTGGCTTAACATATTTATTTTTGCTTAAGTAAAATATTTTAATGGGAAACACAATTTAGAGTCTTGGTACATTTTTTTTATAGTTCAAAAATCCCCGCAAAATTAAATAGGTCAGGGCAGTCAGATTTTCTCTCTTATACAATCTCAGCATTTGTGTTTGTATATTGACTACTGCTAACACTAATGTGTTAAATCATTTTCAGCAATTCTGTGTTTTGTATGCTGCCTATTTTGAAACCACTTGAAGCCTCTAATCCTGGATCCTTGCAAATGTTTGTCATTTGCAGCTAAGTTTGAGTGGGATTGGAGATGGCCATAGGTTTTGATTCAGTGGTTCAAACAACTCTTAATTTAAATAGTTTAGTTTGAACAAGTGCTTAGGGACCAGACCCGTTTTCCCTACTCAACCTTTTAGATGTTCCCATTTCTGGCAGATGTGGGGAAAGTATGCATCAGAGGGAGCTGTGAAAACCTACTCTGAGGGATATTATCGAATGCTTTTCCTAATTTCATCAGTTAATAGCTGGCAGGTGGCCTGAGACCCGATGATGTATTTGACTGTGGCCTGATTTTCTGAGCCCTTACAAATATTCCTGTAGCCCAATAAAAAACTGTGACACTGATTATGTGCTGCAGAATATGCTTCCTAGCCTCAAGGATTTCTAATTACTTTATTTATTTATTTATTTTGTATCCTACTACTTCAAGTTTTGTGGTGCTTAGTGTCTCTGAACTATAGAAAATTTATTCCTTGGTTAAAATTGGCTATTGAAATATTGTTTTACTTAGGTTTGAAGACTTTTTAGTTTATCTGTATTTAGGTAGAGGGAGTGTGACTAGTCTTACAAGGGCGGGCATAGCAATGACTTTTACATAATATCATTATAATATTTCTGTTATGGCTTTTTTCATTCCACTCCATGGCTTTCTTTGCTGTTTAAAATACTAAAGAGTGCTGAACAGATGCCTCCACCCTGTGCATCCCATTTTACAACAGCAATCCCAGATTCAGAGAGTTTTCTCTCCCCCTGGCTCTGCAGGATGACACCCCTCTGTTAGGCGTTCGGGGCCACCGACCTGTGGACAAAAGGCGGGAGATGGCCCCCACGCTCCGACCTGTGGCACCTCCCATCAGTGGGCCTGGATACCGGCGCCGGCCCCCAAAACCAGGGAAGAAGGGGGAAAAGAAAGAACGTATCATCTATCCCGATGCTGGTGGCTGCAAGCATCCTCTGGAGGAGATGGTAGGTGTCTGCCTGTTGAGACAGCTGGTGACATACTGTCCTTTTCTTCTAGTACACCCAACACAGAGTTTTCTCTGACAATTGAGGGGCAGTTGTTCATTTAAAGCAGTCTGGGTTTTCTCCATTTTGCTTGCATTTGCTAGGACTGCATTCAGAAAAGTAATGTCACAGAGTCCATGGGATTAGTCACAGAGTCCACCTACAGTGAAGATGGGAAGATGAGAGTTGAACCATAAATGAGGAAAGGAAGTATCTGTGGGTTAGTCTGTCCCTTCCATGTGGCTTTGCATAGGTAACTACTAAGGACAGAAAACCCTCTGCAGAAGCACTGGCTTCAATTTCAGATAATCTTAAGGAATCCTAGGAACCAAAAAAAAAATCAATTTCCCTTGTCTTTCTTAAAACTAGTTTCAAGATGTAACTATAGTTTACCATCGGTCACTGCCCCAGCTCTTACAGAAGAGCATACAAGCATTCTGAGAGCTAGTACACACCTTGCTGCCTTGCAGTAGTTTATCCCATGGTCCCTCCTGTGCTCCCTGCTGGAAAATGCAAGCTGTGACGGTGCTGAGAGACATCCTACTGTCTGAGAGCAGATTTGAGTGTGGAGGTTGCCAACAAATGAAGTCTGCTAAAGCTTAATGAATACATGGTTGTGGTAGAGTCCCATGCTGCCTGAGTATTTTGGTTCTCACGGAATGTCAGAATTTCCCATCTCTTTTTAAAACACTGCTGTCCTTGATGGTGCAGCACCTACTGTAGAAGCAATGGTGCTCAGCTTCTCTCATTTCATGAGAGATACATACAACAATGTGTAGAGAATGTGATTGATTCTCTGATGCCAGTTAGAGAGGAAAGGGGTAGACATAAACATGCACAGGCACCAGGTAATTCCTGACAGGCTTTAGTCATAGTTCAGGTGGCTTAACACAATGAACATTTAACAGTGCAGAAAAGGGAAAAACAGACAGGGGACCAAAAAAGTGTGAAGAGAGAGGGCTTTTCTCAAAAGCTTCAAAAAAGTGTGCTCCTGAGGGACTCCAGACTCCTTCCCAACCTTCAGAGTGCAGCTTCTTTGTGCAAGTTGAATATCTGGATTCCTTATCTAGACACTTAAATATCTGGTCTCACATTACAAATTTGTCAGTGCATTCAAAGGTATGGTTGTTCACTGACAGGATTAGAACTTTTTAATCTTGACTTTTATTCACAGTCCTTTTTGCTTCTTTTAAGGGAGTACTGTGTCCAACTGGATGTGAGCTACGAACTACACTGCTAAAACAGGAAAAGAATGTGAAACCAGTTGTTCGTGATCTAAAAGATAAAGTGAGCAAACTGTCTGACAGCTCTTCAACTTTCTTCGAATATGTGACTGTTCTAGAAGATAAACTGACAAAGAGGCAAAAACAAAGAAAGGGTATGCTATTTCTATTAATTACTCGTGTAAATGGTATTGGAGTTTCATTGGAATTCCTACAGTTACTTGTTAGTGGACTTCTTTAAAAAAAAAATTAAAAATACAGTGCAATACCTGCAAAGCAGGTTTCCATGACCAGGTCCTCTTAAATCTTAAAAAAACCTTTGAGAGAGGCAAAGGAATGGATCTTATACTAAAGCAAGATTCATATAAGGCCCCTAAATGTAAGGGTCTTGTGTACCCCCTTACCTGCTTTCCTATGTCCATCCAATCCATTTATGACCAGCCTCTGGCTTGGCACCATGGTTGCCCAGAAAGAGGTTGGTGAATTATAGCTCTTTGGCAGAAGATAGCACCACTGATAAATCTATTAGCTAGCAAAGAAACAACAGTATACATGTACCACTTTCCTGAGAATATCTGCATAGTTTTTGCACACTGTAGAAAATTAAACAAAAGAAATACCTATCCTTCCTCCCTGCTAAGGAAAGAAGTGGCATCTCAAATTGTACTTACAGATTGCTCTGCATTTCCTAACTGGAAAATATGTTGAAAACTAATTTGCTTTTCGTCTCTTTGCTTTCCTAGACAATGAGGATTTACTTTCTCAGTACAACACAGAAGTGGAATTGCATTATAATTATATAAAGGATAATCTGGATAATAACATCCCATCTAGCCTCAGGGTCCTTCGTGCAGTTGTGGATTCTTTACACAAAAAGATCCAAAAACTGGAAAATGCCATTGCAACCCAGGTGGACTACTGCCGTTCCCCATGTGTTGTTTCCTGTAATATTCCAGTGGTTTCAGGCAAAGGTACTCATTCAACTATTATGACATCTTTTCTCCCACTTATATCACTGTGAAAACTGATAGAGGTATCATTCAGTTGGTTTGTGAAGCCTGTGCAATTGATTAGGAGAGCAGGAAAGACGGAAAATGATCCTAGATGAAAAAGAAAACTTTTATGGATGCCTATATTGGTCAGACCAAAAATCCTCTTACCCCATATCAGTCTTCACAAGTGGCCAGTAGCATTTTAAAGAAATATGTGATTCAGGGTCTTTGTAAGGTGGATGTGATACATTTGTGACGATCATAGTTGTACTTTTGATTTTTTTCAGTCAAGAAAGGTTGATTCTTATTTCACAAGCTTGTCTACTTCAAAAATTCATTGTAAAGTATATAGTCTTCCATCACTCAGTTTGAAGTCCTAGAAATTCCTATTTGGAAAAGCTGAACAATGTGGGTGCATTGTTCTTTCTTCCCTGGTTCTTTTACTTGATGTGTCACAGAAATCAAAATGAAAATAGAATAATATATATATATTTAAAATTTTTCCCTTATAATCAGCAAACCAAAGGATAAGAAGAGGGTTGGAGAAGTTCACAGCTCTTCCAGTAACAGTCTCCGGTTTGTTCTTGCAGAATGTGAGGATATAATCAGAAAGGGAGGCGAGACATCTGAAATGTACCTCATCCAGCCAGATCCTTTTGTCACACCATACAGAGTATACTGTGACATGGAAACAGATAATGGAGGTTAGTGTGAAATAATTATATTGTTAAAATAATAATTAATATGAATGATACAAAAGATAATTAGTAATTTGCATTTTATACAAACAAGTGATACCTTTTGTAATTACTTGAGAATTTAGTCTGACTCATTCAGGAAAGTCTCGTTGGTCATCTGCTGATGCACAGTAGGATACTTCTATAAGGAAACTGGAAATAAATAGTGTAGGTATCTTAGTATGGCCAGAATGGACGAGGTGGGCAGACAAGGAGAGTCTGGTTCATTTCTTACCTCGCTACTATGTGCTAGACAAAAGACCAGGGCATTCCTTCGGGTTCTGCTTTTTTTCACCTTTCCTTATGAAGCAAGGTACTACTTAAGCGTGAGCAAAAATGGCAAAGCTGAGCTCATAAGCAGTGAATGACCTGCTGCAAGGAAGCCATATGCTCTTCTTGTCCTGAGATGAAGTTAGAAGGACTGTATCTTAATGGTTGATGCTCCTTTTGTACTGGCAATTTAATGTAAATACTGTTGCTCCTGTAGGCTGGACTTTGATTCAGAACCGCCAGGATGGCAGTGTTAATTTTGGGAGAAGATGGGATCAATATAAAAAAGGATTTGGAAATCTTGCAAAGAGTGGAGGGAAGAACTACTGTGATACACCAGGTAAAACACACAGCGTGAAACTCAAAGAGCTCTTCTTACTGAAACTGTTTGATCCTATTTTTTGAAGCTCTTTGACTTTCTTGAAATTAACTAATCCACTTCAGTAGACCCATTGGCAAATAATAAAGTTGCCTTGAAGTATATTGGGAAGTCTATTTCACGGAGTTCTCACTTGTTGCTTCTCAGGTGAATATTGGCTTGGAAATGACAAGATCAGCCAGCTTACCAAAATAGGGCCCACTGAAGTTTTAATTGAAATGGAGGACTGGAATGGTGATAAGGTATCAGCTCATTATGGAGGTTTCACCATACAGAATGAAGGAAACAAGTATCAGCTTTCAATTAGTAACTACAAAGGCAATGCAGGCAATGCACTAATGGAAGGAGCTTCACAAGTGCATGGAGAAAACAGGACAATGACAATTCACAATGGCATGTTCTTCAGTACTTATGACAGAGACAACGATGGATGGTATGTACTCACACTAAACATTTAAAATAAAAATAGAGCTTAAAATAGAGCTGAATATAGAATATTTCTCTAATTTTATGTTAGTTGTCGTAATATCTCGAAATATGTTTTATCCCTGCAAGCCAGCAGCCAAACGTCCATGCGATTCCCTTGGTGTAGCCAAGGACGGGTAAAACTGTGTATTAGGTTAGTGACATTCCACAGCCAAGTAAGAAGCAAGCATGCTGAATTGTATTGATTCAATTTTATTGAATTACTTACCGTAGGCAAATCAGCAAATCTGGATGCGATATGTTCATTGTCAGAGACTGATGGCGGCAGTGCTGAGGACACTGTCTTGCTAAGTAGGAATATTGATGCTCTCTCCAGTAACCTATAATGGTTCCTGAAGAAAGAGACAGGTAGCATGTCCATTGAAGAGACAAAGTTCTGCCTACTCAGAAGACAGGAACTCAGTTGTAAAGTACATAATTGAGCACCATATCTCTAAACTCTGCTTAGTACCTAATTACATAGTCATGAATAAAGGAATTGTTTAGATTAGACATACATTTCTCATTGTTTTCTATCTTTAAATTTCATTGATATTGTAATTATCGTTATGAACTGCAAGTAATTGTAGTTATCAATCAATAAACTAAAATGACATTCCCAAAGAGATGCAGCTAGAATTTAACTATTTTTTCTTAGCTGCTTCACCTTCCAAGTGCACTGTGTAGCATACACTTGAGATGGTCAAGCTTTTACAGAAAGTTCAGAGAGGAGTTTAAATGTTTATTATGGTTTGAAAATTTCAGTATATGGGCAGGTGTCTGTACTGTGTTGATCTGTTTGCTTATATGATATCTGTTACTCTCAACACATTTTTTCCCCCTCATCAGGTCAACTGCAGACCCAAGAAAACAGTGCTCCAAAGAAGATGGTGGTGGATGGTGGTACAACCGCTGCCACTCAGCCAACCCCAATGGCAGATACTACTGGGGAGGGACCTACAGCTGGGATATGGCAAAACATGGTACAGATGATGGTGTTGTATGGATGAACTGGAAAGGGTCATGGTATTCCATGAAGAAGATGAGCATGAAAATCCGGCCATACTTTCCACAATAACCGTTATCAAAGTGTGCAGAATCAGGGATTTCCTTTTAGTATTTGTACGTGGTTATCTTTTGAGCATGATATTTAGGCTTGTCTTTACACATGAAAAATAAATATGTATATACAAGCATATTGTGACCTAAAGTGAAAAGCTATGTCAAATGTAAATCAAAAACTGACTGATAAAGATAACTTACAAGTGTATTCCATTTTTCATTTGTTCATAAGACAGAATTAACTAGTATAGAATAACACTGAAAACCCCAACCCAACTTGTTTTGCTCTTTTACAAAGGTCTTCTATACCACTTTTAAAGAGGGAGAGCATTATTTTAAAATGTTTTCTAAAAATTAAAGTCTTAAAACTAAAATATTTTTCACATGGTTCCTAATTATTTATGTATAATCTGGGGAGAAGGAAACACATTCCCCTAAATAAGGGACAGTTATTTTCTTTTATAAGTAACAATAACTACCTGCTTAACAAGTTGAGCAGGAATGAAGTGAAAAGATAGTATTGAACAAATGGGTAGGTCACCACTCAGCTCATATCCTGTACACTGGATAAAATATGCCCTTTTCTGGGACCTGGTTCACACACTGTGCCTCTTAATATCCCTCCCACCACCCCATATCCTTTTATTATAGAATAAAATACAGTATGTCTTTCACACAATCACTCTCATGGGACTAGAGTAATTAATGACTCCAATCACAGGATAGGTGGAGGTTGGGTATTACAATAGAACTAGTGGTCTGGGCACCCTGGTGCAGAGAAAGATAAGACTTCCCAGCCCTGGTAGACAGGATCAACATTTCTCAAAGGGGACTGCTTTCCTCCATAAAGGAAGGGACCCAGATCACTAGGGTGGATGGGTCCCATCTGAAACCTCTAGTGTTTATTTAATCTGTGAAGCCCAGGAGGACAAGAAGGAGACATAATGACAGCATCTCACTACATGAGCACAAACATTCTGCATCCCCACAGGCAGGCTTCCACTGAGGCTAAGGAACAAAAACACAACGTGTAAAGGACAAGCCTGTTTTCCAAAAGCAAAGACAGTTCTTCACACGTGACTATAAAGAGGTCTTTGCTCTTCAGCAAACTTTCCAAAAAGGTTAGTCAGTGGCTGTGTTTGAGAAGCACTGACAAAAGGCTAAAAGTGAGCTGCTTTGCCAGTATTTGATGATAGTGATAAATGGTATGCAACATGCCAATGAGATCAGAGACAAGGAAGTTTCTTCATGCTTGTTTCTCAATAGAAGCACAGAAATATTGAACAGTGTAAATACTTGTGTAATTTTATGTCATAAGATATAAAGGTAAATACAACACATTCTTCTATAATTGTGTAACCAATATAACTGGTTTTCAATGCAGCCAGCTTTTTTTCTAAAAGATCCTTACCACACACTGTCAGCAAGCTGATGTAGACCCCTTATCTATATAAAAACCCTTGCTTGGCACATGTACTGAGAAAGATTCAGGTGCTCCTCATCTTACTTGTGCTGGTTAGAGTCATAACCTTTTAGTGATTGCTAGAAAATAACAGCCTGTTTTGGGAGTTGTATTTTGATGAGTTATCATGGATCTGTCTTATTTTGAAGCTACAGTATGCATGGTAAGCTATCTACAAATCATCAATGGGATGGAAGGTCTATATATTTATAAAATCAAAGCTTAAGAGATCCTTAAAAGTCAGTCTCAAAAAGCATGCATTGTTTATCAAAGTGTACTCCATGTTAGGTGTCTGTGGCAAGAGTGAGAACCCAAACCACTCTCAGTTCTGCCTGAGAACTGACTCCCACTGCTGTTGTGCCCCCCTTGAAATAGAAATAAGAGGAGATGGCCTAGAATAGTGAGTGTTGAACTTGGTCAGACTTTCACAGTTCATGTTAGTGGAGGCGGGATCTTGTTATGAACATACTTCTAAATTTTTTTACTTCTTTAGCACTCCTAAACAAAATAAATAATTCAAATTATATATATTTTTATCTCAAGCCGAGGCGTGAGCTGCCAAAGACGTAGACAAAGACACAGTCAAAGACATAGAGAAAGTTCATATTAAAAGGGTTTTTAAATCAGTATGTCCTTGAAAAGGTTTTTCAGCTAAAAATAAGATCAAAGAACTCTTCTGTTAATAATTAATCATTGTTTATTTTTTAAACCACAGATATATCCAGTTGCCTTCAAATTCACAGAGTAAAGGTACATCATGCATATATATATATAAAAAACTTTTCAACTTGTACTCGTAACACACATTAAAAGCCTGTCTTTCTACAGGGTTTCTATGGGCCTGATTTTCATTCTAACAGTTTTGAGGGAATAGTCAGAGGCTTTAAATGGCAGCCAGACTATGCCATTTTCGATCTCATAAGGAACATTGTACCGGGGGTCATAGTGGCCTCCCAGGTAGTAAATGCCATTGAGGTTGGCTGCCTGGCAGCTGTTGTACCACCATCCGCCCCCATACATCTCTGCACAGTTCTCCTCCCAATGGTCCTGGTCCAGGTCAAAGGTGCTGAACTTCATCTGGGCATGGGACGTGTATTCAGTGCCCTCTTCCAGCCAGCCAGCAATCAGTGCATCCCCAGCGGTGCCCTCGTAGGAAGACACAGTAAGGGCATACCCTTCTGCTTCAGACCCTACCTGTACGATATACTCTGCATACACAGCATTTCCATCCCAGTCCTCTAACTCTACCCGAAGGAGAGTATCATTTTGAGTCAGCAAGTGCATGTTTTCATTGCCCAGCCAAAACTCTCCTCGCCCTCTGCCATCCACGCTGCCGAAACCTCTCTTGTAGTCTTGCCAGGTCCGGTTAAAATTCACTGATCCATCCATTCTCTGTTGGATCAATAGCCATCCTCCCAAAGTGGTCTCTTGGTCGCAATAAACAGACAAGACCTTATTCGATCCCGCTGGCTTGATTTTGAAAATGCCACTTTTGGCACCAGAAGTGTGTTTCTGGCGGATATCATCACAGTCTAAAAAAAAAAGTTGATCTGGTTTGACAGAAGTTATCAGCAAAATTTAATAAAAGGTTCAGAGGAATCCAAATACCAATAGTTCAGAGGAAAATTGTTAAACATGTTGTGGAGTACACTAGGTATAGTGACAGGCAACATTAAAAAGAATTCAGAAAAGAAAACTTTACATACTTCTTAAATTGTGAATTGTCTACGTAATACCCGAGTATTAATGAAATAGTTTCCCTTTTGTTTCGAGGTGGCAACAAACAGACACAGTGCTTACATTTTATCATCACACTGTTGTACTATAGTATCTAAAACAAGTCAGTTTGGTTATGGATGGAGTTCAGCTCCACTACCTCAATAACTACCTTTCCCAGTGTTGGCTGTCCTTCGCTTCACTGCTGGCGATCTGAAGCTGCGTGCCTGAAAGTCTGGGGTGTCCTCTGCACTCTGATCATGTTCCACCCCACCTAGCTGCTCAGTTATTCCACGGGTCTTTACTGATTTGGTCTCAAAAGTAGAGCCTCCCTTGTTGAAACTGCTGGTCACTACAGACTTGGAGTGACTTGCACTGCCAGATGGGAATCCAGATGGGAAAAGTCCTGCAAAGTCATCTTCCTCCACCTCTCCTAAGTCTGCAAATTTGTCTTTTGCCCCATAAGTCCCTGAATGACTGGTACTGCTTGTGCCAGTAATGTGCTTACTAGCAGTGGATGGAGAATCAGGGGCAAAAAATGACTCTAGCTCAGGGCGTAACATCTCTAGCTTGTGCATGCCATCTGCACCACTAAAATGGTAGGTGCTCCCTTCCCCTCCAGCATTTTCTGCTCCATGTATATAGGAGCAGTCTGAGCCATCAGAAGAAATTGTTTTCTCAACTACTTCTTCCCTAGGGCCATCAGGGCCACTGACAATTTTTTTGGTGGTAGTTTTGGTGCATCTACGAACAGTGGAGGAGGTTTTGTCTTCCAGACTAAGGGTTTCTCTCCCATGAGGAGGAGTAACTAGTTTACTGGTATATAGAGGTCCATCCCCCCTTGATTCTGACTTGTGATACGGGCTGTCTCCTCGGGAAGGGTTTCTCTCTGTTTCTGGTCTTTCTAATACCACTTGCATCTGTTTGATGTCATTAATTATGTTCAGAGCTTGCATTTCTGGCAGAGGCTTATGCTTAAAATGATCAGGAACATTGGAGTCCTTAAGTGGCCTCATTTTCAGTGTGCTCAGGGTGGTTGGTTGAAGCTCTGGGTTCAAGTTGATGGAGCTGGCTTGGGCAAGCTGCTTCTGGATGTTGTCGTAGCTTTCTTTGTCCACCTGGTAGTCAAAACTTCTAGCACAGGTTCCTTTACAAGCTCGTATCTTAATATCAATGTCCACCTACATAACCAGAGAGAAATAATTTGGTTAGGGAGCTTTCCTGACTTCCTCAAGTAAGGATATCCTTTACTGAACAGGAAAAAGATGGGAGCTGCCCTTGTACCTCCCACCTACAGCTGAACTTTTCAAAGTTCAGTTTTGAAATCATCATAGGTTTATTTCCATTGTAAATACAACACATGCAATAGCACAGTGCACATGAGTTCCATGGAGTTCCACTGTAGCACGTTCCCAATCTCTGCTCCCTTTATTCTCGAGGTATAGGGGTGTCTTCCTGGGTTTGAAAGGAATGCTGCAGAGCTGGGAATGCTTTCTCTGTGGACTGGGGCAGAAATGGGTTCACCAAGGAGAGGGGAAGACACTGGATTGTCCCAAAGCCTGTCATGGCCCTGCTGTGAGGCCTGCCATCATGGGGTTACCATTGCTTTCTCAAATGCTGGATTTCTGATCCAGGCATCAAAAATAGGACATTTCCTTGCATTATCCCCAGAAGAACTGGCTGCAGTTATAACGCGGGTTCTAATGCCAGCTCTGGCTCTGAGCAGCAGTGGCAGCATGGGGATGAACAGAGCACATCCACCTCCTAACTGCTCAGCAGCTCCTTACAGGAGGAGAAATGCCTCATACAGAACCAGTTATCAGCAGATAACTGAGAGCAGAAGGAGCAGATGGGACCAGGAGTCCTATGGAGCTCACGCTGGTTCCCACAGAGCGGAAATAGAATACCAAGATGCACAGAAAGCAACTCATTTGGGGATTTGTCTCAGCCAGTCAGATCCTGTGAGAGTTGCACCATGTTTTCTTCCAGGGAGAGCACTGCTCACCATGAACAGTATAAGGAATAAATCCTCTTTCTGTAGCTAAGCCCTGGAAAGAATGGAAGCTGTGTAGCAGATACCTACCTCTAAGCGTTTCATCTCCACCACTTGCTCCTGGATGCTGCTCTGCAGAGCTTTAATTCTGTTTACCTGAGTGACAACTCTCTGTTTTAATGTCACAATTCTCCGTCTCAGCTCTCCTGACACGAGACCATAAGTCTCATCAACCTCTGAAACAGAAATGCCTCAGTCAGCTATGCATGTGATTTTCTTTCCTAATTGTGTATCGTATTTTAGGATATGTAATTAAACACATAATTTAGAACATATTTCTCATAGTACTGAGCAGATAAAAATTGTGTTAGTTTTTACTAACTAGCAGTTAAGAGTCTATTATGAGTCTATTATTATGTTTATTCTGGTTCTTGACAATTATGTCCAGTGCAGCACATATTTTCACTGCATATTGCTTATTCACAAAAAAGAATAATTCGGCAATGGGTAATAAAACTGTGTGCGAGATACTCACGATTAGCACTGTCCAGGTTTGGTTTTAGTACATTTACAGTTTCCACAATTATCTGATTGGATTTTTTATAGTTGTTTTGATTATCTGCAAGCAGCCTTTTGATTTTGTCTATTCTGCGACTGTAATCCTGGTCCATTTCATCAATCAGTCCTTGCATTCTGCAGCCTGATGGACATTTGGTACCCTAAAATTGGAAGAGGGAAATAATTGTGTTAAAATCCTCACAAGTAAACATTTTGTGTAATGATAAAAAAAACCCTGATCAGTAAAGCTTATCCTCAAAAACCTACCATAAACATGGGGTGAGGAACAAGTAAACTTGCAGTTTTCTCTCTCCTCTGTTCCTCATGGGTGAGATTAAATACACATATATATTTATTTCATAAATATATATATACAAACACACACATATTTTCTAAAGGGCTGCTGTAAGAAGTCTGTTGTCTGGTTTGAGCAAGGATATTAGAGGCCAACTTTTTTAAGTGAAGTTTTTGTCCGAAAATCTGAATGTTCTTACAGAATTAATCTCTTTGCCAAGATGTCATCAAATAAATGTAGCATAGAAACGGACTGAGATGCAAAAGGCAAGAAAGAGAGAAATTAATAGTTTATATATGAAGACATCTAGCCACAGAATCACAGAATCACAGAATCACAGAATCACAGAATCACAGAATCACAGAATATGCTGAGTTGGAAGGTTGACCCACAAGGATCATCGAGTCCAACTCGTGGCCCTGCACAGGACCATCCCCAAGAGTCACACCATGTGCCTGAGAGTATCAACCAAACACTTCTTGAACTCTGTCAGGCTTGGTGCTGTGACCACTTCCCTGAGGAACCTGTTCCAGTACTGAACCACACTCTGGGTGAAAAACCTTTTTTCTAATATCCAACCTAAACTGCCTTGACAGGCCATTCCCTCAGGTCCTGTCACTGGTCACCACAGAGAAGAGATCAGTGCCTGCCCCTCCTCTTCCCCTCATGAGGAACTTGTAGACTGCAAGGTCTCCCCTCAGACTTCTCCAGTCAATCACTATGAAACTTTTACCGAGCATCTTGTAATCTGACTTCCTAAAAAGTAACTAGTGAAGAGTATGTGATTTCTAGCTATTTCTTTTCTTTGTCTCACATCTTTCTTTCCGGTGCCCTTCTCTTACCAACTCCAGAAATGGCAATATCAGAATTCTGAAAAGAAATGCTTCTTCTGTTTTTCTAGGATTTCTAGGATTTCTAGCCTTCTTTAATTTAATCTTTCTTTTCCAGACTTACTTTCTCTTCTCATTCTGCACCACTGCAAGCTTCTCCCTCTTTCTTTCTCCTTGTTTTCTTCTTTCTTTCTTTCTTTCTTTCTTTCCCACAGGAGATCTCTCCAGGCTGCCCCAAACTGAAGTGTTACCTATCCTTCCTCAGACGTAATACCCAAGGCTGTGTGGCACCTATTGCAGTGATCTGGCTGAGGTCTGTGAGTGCCCTATGGACAGGCCCCATTTTCACCCCAGAGCTAAGAGCTCACCCAGTCATCATCAGCACAGATGGGCCAGTTCTTCTCATACTGGCAGGTGGACTGGGACATGTGCTCCACAATCCTGGGACCACGCACTCCTGCACCCAACTCTTCAAAGGTACTCTCTCCAGCTTGTGCCTGCCAGGAGGAAAAAGGGGAAAAGCAAAACTGAGATTAACTAAACAGCTGTCAAGAGAACAGAAACATAATGCTGATGGCCTCCAACATTTAGTGGCACAGCTGATATGTGGCAATCACAGCCATCTGGTAAGCACCACACCAAACAGTGCAAGGATTTTATTCTCAACATTTATTGTAAGTTATGATTTTGTTTGTTTTCTCAGAGTAAAGCTTATATCTCCTAAAATTAATGCAGCTATGTAGAGAGCTAGTGATGCTCAGGATATATTATGCTAATATCATTCCACATAAATATTTTTTTCTGTGTGTAAATATAAAATTAACTTGAAATTAGAGTGAAACTGGGTAAGTTAAAGCAAATATTTAAAAAATCCTATGTTCTATTTCTATTTGCTGCAATACTTTAAAATTCTTATTGTCGCTTTACCACCTTCAGTCTATACAAAACTGACTTAAAGATATATATGAAGAGGTTTCCCATTAGTGTTCCTGATTTTAATCACAGTTACTAACTGTGATTAAAATCAGCTTATAATACTGTTTTGCCTCGCAAAAGAGCAAGAAACTAATAATTAAAATAATAATGTCAGTCATGAATGGATTTCACTCTGCTTATGGAAAGAAGAGAAATAAATATACTGAGGTTTTCTTCAAGTCTGAGAAGAAAAAGTTATATATACAAACTAATTCTAAGCCAAAACATGATAAGGATTCCTAAAGTTTTATCAGTAAAAGACTGTAAAATTATTCTTGTTCATTAAAAAAGCCCTGTTTTAGGGCTTGAAATGTAATTAGGTCTGACTGGATTCCTCTGCATGCCTTTTTTATTTTTCAAACATCATAATTAAAGATTTACAATATTAAATATTAATTATTATGATGATTATTAATGATTAATTCTGAGGCTGAGAAGGAAATCCTAATTCTAACCTCTAGGGTCAGAACCACTCTGGGGAACTGGAATGTCTTTATTAAAATCAGCACATTCACACTAGTTTTATTAATTAATTACTTGATCCAACCCAAGTGCCTCCTAAAGGTAACACATAAAATCACAAATGCCCTTTGGGCACTGACAGCTCCAACATGGCTGCTTCTGTTTTGTCCCAACTGCTTCCTATAATTTCTATCGTTTGTTAAAACATGCACTTCCTTCAAAAAATAAATAGTTACAAAGAGAAATGTAAAGAATCTAACATAAGATTATAGACTGAATCCTCAATGAGAAAAAAGCAAGGCTATGTTAGCATGGTTGAAAAACAATTTTGTCTCTTTCCTTATCTAAAATTTGATTCTTATTTAGCTCCAGTTTCAGCTGACATTGCTGCCACAAGAATCCTTGTTTTTAAATATGTATTTCATAATAAAGGTACTGTGTATCATTTGTAGGTGGAAAATCCTGCTGAAATACTGTCCAAAGGACATGAAAATTCTTGAACGGTTGGAGTCACTAGCATCCAATAAGTTATGTCTAAGACTTAGAGCATCACCCATGAATCTATGAATTCATGTTCATGTATATGTTTTGCTCCTCTTGAAGCCAGGCAGACTCAGCAAAAACAAATTAAGCAAAACCATAGAGAGCTGGATAGTTAAGAACTACTAATGAAAGTACATCAGTGAGGTGGTTACAGTAAGCTTGTGCATATATGTGTGCATTGAATTTTACAAGCTAAATGACAGCCAAAATTTATCTAAATTTATTAATGAACATTAAATAAATGTTTACTATTCAAAACAGAAAGATATAAAAAGAGTCAAGTAAGTAAACTCATACCCAAGGTATGCTGAGGCCCAGCAAAACACAGAGGATCCTCAAAGGTATCATCTTCAGGAGAAGAGCAAGAACTCTGACTGAAAGGATGCTCTTCACCAGTCTTTTAGTGCAATTTAAACCTGAATGTGAAGCTGGGATTAATCATTATGCTCCCCTCTGTTTGTAGAAAAAACACACCAACTACCCCCCTCCCCCTTCAGTGATTACTTAAGACCTCTTGCACAAGTTTCTGATGTTATTTGCTCCAGATAAGTTTGTACAACACCAACATGCTGGCAACACCATGAGTTCCAGGAAAAAAATCTGTCTACAGTTGTTTCTCGTCACTGGATGTTCAACTAAGATGTATGCAGGACCTAGTGGGATCCAGCAATGCTCATTTTCTGGAAGACACACACTCTGTGTGATGGGCATTTAGCTGCATAATCAAAGAGGTGACATCTGAAAAAGGAAGTAATGGGTTTGCCCTTTCTGTGTGACTATGTTCCACTGCTGTGAAATCCACTGGATGTTCCAGAGCAAGTATTAGTTTAAGAAAGGTTAATACAGTTTATCTGTGACCATGTGGTCATCAACCTAAATTAATTTCTGAGGTGCAGAGACCACCTTACATCAGTTTATGGTCTTGGTGGTATTTGTGGAATACATGATGGGTTTAACATTGTGCTGTTTCTTACACCAATAGTGTATTATAATTTTTATCAAGTAGGATTTGTTTAAAATATATATTTATGAAGAGCACAGTAGAGTGGTAGTTGAAAATGTCTCAGAACAAATCTTAAGCATAATTAAATCTTCCTAAGGAGTCATGGCTCCCTAATAGGTTATATAATGAGTATAGTCTGTGTGGTAACTTTTGATAATGTCTTGCTTCTGTGATCTCTATAACAAGCCTTACTGGGAAGGGTCATACATGGCTGTCAGACACTTGAGAGATGCTGCCCATCTCAAAAGTTGCACTGCAGTGAGCAGGAATGAGCAAAAAAACCTTTGCTAGAGTAAATGTGGATGTATTCAGTTGAAAAAACAAAACTCTCTTGGCTTTTTAAAACTGCATGACACAAAACTCTCCATCATCAACAGGGTACAACATCTTATCACATTCTGCTTTACAGGAACACATTTAAGCTTAACTCTGACATTGTGAAACATACTAAATTCAAAATAGCTGATTTTAGCTTTGGATCCCTTCCATCAGCCTCACAGGTTTTGTCTTTTCCTCCTTTCCTCTGCTTTTCCTCTTGTTTTCTGCCTTCAGGAGGCTTGAAGCCTCTCCACGTGAAACTCACTGCAGTTGAAGTGGATCCTTTGTTTCCTCCCATTTCTGGCCTTGCACTTCATGTTGTTCTTGTCTAGGAAAAACCTCTTAAACCTGACTTACACCAATATCACTGAAAACAAGCCATATCCTGAGGAGAAGAGCTCAGTAAGATGGTACTACATTGATCAACACCTACACCACCAGGATGTAGTTTTGCACGACAAAGGGTTTCTCTTATATTTAAGGCTTAATCTTATCTGTGTGTATTCAGAAACAAGATGGTTTGTTTACTTCAATTTCCAGCAACAAGCTTTGTAGAGTCTTCTGTTGAATCTCATGCAACAAAAACTCTTCTGAATTCAGCAACAAGAAAGCCAAACTAACTTCAACAAAAAATGTCCAAATGGGTCCCATATTACCTTTGCTCAGTTTGAAGGTCATCCAGCCATGGCCGTATTGTTGGTTGATAAATGCACATAAGGTAGCTCCTGAACTCAAAGCAGATAATCAACATACTAACACACCAAAATTCTCAGCTGCTAACTTCATCAGGGGCAAGATTGATGATGCTTCCCCATCAAGTCCTATACAGTTTAGTTCTCTCTGTTGCAGCAGTTATGTGAAAGAACTATAAAAAACTCAGAGGACAATTAAATGCTCAAAGGGGGGAAGGAATGCAATAGGAGGAAGTCTTACAGGATTAGGATTAATTATTTTACAGAACAGAGTAAAATGGGCCTCATCAAAAATACACTGAGGTCCGTCGCAAATCTCCCACTCAAACTCAGAAAAGCTTTATTTTAGCCTCTATGGTAGATACAAAAGTCTGGTTAAAGTTCACAACCTTGGAATCTTCCTGCTTAGGAACACAAGAATTGCAGGTGCAACCTCCATGGGTTCTCCTTGTGCATACATTCATGGACTGTGCTTTATTGCAGGATCACGTATGATGTTTCTTCCACTGAACCCCTTTCTCTTCACACAGAGCATGGATGGTGCTCCACAGGCAAGCAGCTCCCCAGAGCTGTAGTGTCTTTTCATTGACTGAGGATGCTCTGCAGATTGCTTAAATCTTCAAAAATTTTCCTGTAGTGCTTTACAAACATTGATTCCCTGGCCATGACTTTCCCTTTTTCACAGTTGCAGAAACCAAGTGAGGAGGTTAAGTCAAAAAGTAGTTACTAATTTTTGGGATCCATTTCAATAGTCTGAGTCTTCAAAGCACACCATACATGCGGATCCCATTGATGGCAGCTGCATCTCTGTGCTTGCACTGTGGCTCAGGGGGAATGATCAGCAGATAGCTCTGAGGCACCTGAGTATCTTGCCTCTGGTCCCACAGGAACAGGGTGATCAGGGCAGAAATAGCACCTAATTCTGCAGGATATCAGCTGTAAGTAAGAGACCACTGTATCCCACCCGGTCTTGCCCACTCTATGCTTTACAACCTATGCAACAACTAAAGCATCCCTCATAATTCAGATGTGATGTGACATGTGACTTTGGTTCTAACTTTTCCCAATTTGATTTTGGACCTTGATTTTGTGATCATCAATAATACATGAACATTATTTTTGTAATTTAATAGACCTTAAAAATCAAGAGTTGTAAAAGCACGTAAAGAACAAGAATTTCTGGCCTTTTCAACCACGCCGACAATTTGCTAGGTGGTGACCTGGGCATCAGCCACTGGTGTAATAGGGGACATGGCAAGTAGCATGTTCCAGGCCTCTTTTGACCCTGATGGAGGGCACAGCTCTCTGGTGACACTCAGACACATTAAACTTAATGCTGGTCCAAGGAAAACTCGGCCATCAAGGCTAGAGGGACAGGAAAAAGCTGATAACTTATCATAAACATTAGGTAAGCTAAGAGGGGTTTCCTGCTTGCTGTGAAGGGAGCTGCTGGGAAGGCTGGGGTGAAGGAGGAGCTTCTCAAGCCTTCCAGTTGAGGGCTGAATCTGTGCCTGACCTTCAGCCTGTACCTTTTGTTGCAATCATCCAGTCACTTCTCCCAGTGTTTGTTTGAAAGGCTAGAGGCCAAGAGCTAGTAAACTTTGGATTTAACTTTAATTTATGATCAAAGGACAGAAGTGCAGTTCACCACTTCATCTGCCCTGCTCTTGGCTGAATGCCACAGTAATAGTCAGGGAGTCTGGGATCTAGCTCAGCTTTGTGTGCCCTATGTGAGTCCCACCTTGTTTGCCCAGCGCTGCCTTTGTCTCCTGCCTTACCACCAGTCCCCATCACCAATTTCCAAGTGGTGCCTTCTGCTCCTCTTGTCTGCTCATTCATGTCCCTCCTCTGGATGCTTTGTCTTAGCCTCCATTCTCCTTCAGATTCAGCTCTCATCTTCACTTTCTCTTCATATGCTCCTTAGGCTACCTAACTCTTTTGAAGTTGTTACTAGTCAGTCCCAGCACCTGGTCCCACACTTTCCCCATGCAATATCCCAGGACTGAGGAATCCAGAAAGTCCTCCAGTCCATGCACTTTATTTGACTCTTCCTCTATCCCTTCCTTATCCACTTTTTTTTTTTCCTTTGGAGTGATATTCCTCTGTTTTGTGCTACAGAGGTCTTTGGAAGAGTCACTGCTAGCACAAGGTGTGCAAAAAAGGCCACCAAGTCCTATAATAAATTTTTATAAACTGAGAGGGACAGACTTTTCTAAATACAGGCAACTTTTACTATAGGCTATGGTCTGAGGGTCATGTACAATAAAGAGTAATTTAGAGAAAAGAAAGACAAGATCTCAGTATACAAAATAGGGGCATTAAGTTCAATTGCAATGTATTTGCTTGCAAAAAATAATACAGAGACTATCATTCTCTTTTTAAGAGTTAGAGGAAATAAGAGATCTTTTCAGGCCTGTTTCTGATAGACAGAGGGTTGGACACAGAAGAAGGGAACTTCCAAAGGCATGACTCTTGCCAGATTTTTTTCAGGGCCCAGAGAATATAACTGTGGGCTGGGATCCTGCCTGACTCACTGATGAACTCTGGCATAGGACTTGTTTGAAAGATCAGGCTTTTTGGATTCACTAACTCTGACTCTCCTGACCATTGGAGTAAATGCTCCTCTCCAGAGGTTAAAATGATTTGTGAAAACTTAAGACACCAATCAACAAAACAACTGGAAGAATAAGCTAATCTTATTTATGGTGAGCAGTCCATAAAATGCCAGCTCACACCAATGGAATGTGTGCAGTTACAGCAGATTATCATGAAATAAATCATTGTAGCCAAAAGCTAAACCAGGAGAGGCAAATCACAGTTCAGGCCCAGCAGTGTGGATACAGAGGGGAAAGGAATATTTTTAAAATACATGTTGCAAATATATAAGTAATATCAACCTTAAAGTCACGTCATAGGTGGCATAAATTGAAAACAGGAAGTGGAAGGGACTCAGCCAATGCCTCTCAAGTGTGTGTTTGCAGAATCAGGGTCAGACTGGGTTTGCCAACCCTTCCCTTGCATCCTTCTGTCCAGCCTCTCTACACATACTGCTTCAGCCAGGAGGAGCCATGGGAAAGGCCTCACAGCATAAAACGTTCAGGAAAACTGCTTTGCTTGGTGAGGAATTGGGTGTAAAGGCTGGTGGTGAGCTGTGCAGCATGGCTGGTTGCATGGGTGCAACAGAGTTGCGCAAATACACCAGTTCAGTGGTGTGGAGGGGTCATCCCTCATTTCAAACAGTTGTTAGCCCCATCTGACCCTACACTAATGATGTAGGGTGACCCTACACAAGTAGGCTTCTTACCTACTTGTGAGAAACAAACATTCCTCTTAGATTTTGGTCCAAGAGTAAAACTTCAATTAATTCAAAACCTCAGTAAAAATGAGAGGGAGCCAGCACTTTATCATGCTGTGGAGACTCAGATCCAGAGAAGAGGCTCAGCAGCAGTCTCACTAGAGACCTAGGCACCAAAATTGGAAGACTGTTGAGGTAGCATAAACTGACTTTAACATCTGTTTTGTTTAGTGTAATGTCTCCCTGTCTTTAAAATAAAGCACTTGAATGTGCTATTGAGAAATACTAGAGCAATTTCTGTTCTTTCACAAGTAGCTAAAAATAAAGACTGGGATATACTTCCTGTTCCACTTCTTAATATATCAGCTTGAGACAGTTTCTACCTCTGAGTGTATTTTTTGTTGACAAATTTGTCTACAAGCCTAAAGTGATTTGCTAATGCACTACTCAAATGTACTCATCAGATTTTGAGCAAGTACATTCAGACAGCATCGCAAATTCTTTGCAGGTCTTGATCTGTGCTGTGAATTTGCTTATGTGGATCACATGGGAAATTATTACCAGACCCAGAAAAAGAAAATGCAAGTAAAATACAATGAATTTATGCTGTAAAATTTAACATTTTTTAGTTGGATAATGACAGTAGATACACTGGATCAATTTTAAATATTTATGAAAAAAGGGGGGTATTCAGGAACAATGTCTGTACAGTGCGCTACTGTGTGTCGTAGAGCAAATGAAACCTATGCTGAGTAAAATTTAAGTGACTTGTTAGTATGTATGCTCTGGAGTAGAACACTGTTCTTGGTCATTGATAGTATACTTCCTAACACATCCTGATTGAACACTACTTTGTGGTAAATTCGGTTAAGTAGTCTTCAGCAGTAAAATAGGCCACTTTCAAGTTGCTATGTACTCTGATCTATGTCACAAAACAATTTTATTAGAAAACTTGAAAACTTTGGGAAACAAGCTACATTTTATGGAGAAATAACTTCAACTCATGTCTCTAAACAGAGCAAAAACCACTGGTGTGCAATTCAGAAATGACTGAATCAAATAGGTTTGATCGGAGTGACATTCCAACCATCAAAAGTTTTCTTAGTTTTGTTTGGCCAACTGCAGAGCACAGATAACAAGTTCAGACTTTTTTTGTAATAATTAAAAATTTATTGAGAATGTGTACAGAAAAAAATAACCATCCACAGAGGTAAGCACCACTCAGGGAAGAGGTTTGGGCATCTTACAGTCAATGGTTTTTTATAGTCAAAACTGTAATGTTTGGTAAGTTCAGTGTCTAGGAGAGAAAAGATTTGCTTTCCCTGTTCAGATTGGCCTTTGTGAAATTGTCCTTTATGTGTCTCCAACCTACAACAGAAAAAAAGAGTATTTTAATGTTCTTCTAAAGAAAGACATACATAAGGCTATGATGACATGTTGATAGTGTTCATACATTGTTATACTAGTTCAAAATTAAAAATGTAACATTTAAAACGCATAAGGGCAAGGGATTATTTCTGATCATGAGACTATTCATTTATTTATCTGTTAAAAGAAACAGTAATGTAAAAAGTATACTAAAATTGAAGTACAAGTATTTCTGTGACAAAATGGTAAACAAAGCCAACTTCCGTAAGTGGGCTTAACACTTCAGCTGTCCATGCTCAGTGTTTGAAATGATCACTATGTTCTGTTATTATTTTAATTATCTCCTCAGCCCTGTGGTCGAACCTGTTTGGTGCCTAGGTTGTGCTGCTGTCCATCTACTGACAGTCTGTTGAATGGGATGATTTTCATTGCAGATTTCTTCATGGAGTACCACCGGTCACGCCAGGTTGCCCAGATAATGCCATTGTCAAATCCAGATGGACCAGCATCTTGTGCTGTGTACACACCACCTAAAAAATATCAGTTGGAGTAAAACAGTTAGTTGCTTTCTAAAATAGTTAATGTGCCCATACGTGTTTCTGGTACTAACACTTCCATGGCACCCCTGGGCATGCTAACAGGCCCTGTTCACTGCCTTTGTCCTCCTAGTTTGCTTCTCTCAGAATTGATTCTACCACTTTGGGATGGAGAGTTCCTACTGCTGGTGTTAACAGTTATTGCCAGCTTTGGATTTTTCTTTGCCACTAAAATGCAGTGTCCTGGATTATAAGTATTTAGAAGACACTTCACCTGTATAATATTTGCCATTGAGGTGGCCAGCATGACATCTATTCATCCACCATCCAGATCCATCTTGCTCAGCACAGTTGCCATCATATTTATCATTGTCATTATCATAGGTACTGAACTGCATGCCGTTATGATAGGTAAAGGATTTATCACTTGGGTCATCTCCAAAATCATAACCATCAAAGGCATCCCCGGCTTCACCACCAAGAAAGTAGGCATAAGTCAGTCGATATTTATCTTCTTCACTTCCCACTTTGAATACAGCATAGTCAGCAGTGCTGTAAACAAAGGAGAATGGTGACTATGAGCATGCTGCATTCTGAGTCATGCACAAATGGAAAATGCATAGGTGTTAGAACTGCAGAAAAGGCATTTATTACATCCTAGCTTTTTTAAAGGAATTGGTTTTATGTGATTGTGGGTCTCAGTTCAACGACATACATCCAACCAACTTTTGTGCTCCAGTACCAGACATGTTTTCTGACTATTAGTCTTCACTGATATATGAAATATCTACATTATAAAAACACAGACACACATATATCTACATCTCCCAGGTTTGTAATGCTGAGGCTTACTTAGCTCACGAGAAGTATCTTGGTGGAAGGAGTGGATGTCTCCAGAAATAGCAAGGACAATAAGTCCTCCAGAAGAAAGGAATACATAGAATAGAAGATAAAAGAATAGAACAGAACAGTTCATTTGTAAGGGACTTATAACTGTCATGTAGCCCATAAGACACAGAAGACTCAAAGAAACTTGAAGAGAAGAAACATATTCCTTCTGCCTAATAAATGAGTGCTGACAGCATGTGGCCTTCAGACATGCACGTGTGCCTGGCAACAAGTCCCACAGTGAGTGCTGTCACAGCTCTAAGTTCAGGAGCCAAAGCAGTGTCCTACGCATGTTAGCAGGTCTAAGGGCTCGTAATTTCTTCAAAGCTGTACAAACTGATGCAACAGTGGGAGCAGTAGGTTTTAAGCTGTCATTTTCAAAAGCATCATGAGCAAATACCTTTTTTTGCCACTCCAGTCCTCCAGTTCTATTCGTAAAGTGTAAGGCAGAGTAGACTGTGTAGTTATTAAATGTATCTTCTCATTGCCCAGCCAGAACTCAGTGGTGTCATCTGGAGACAGGTGTCCAAATCCTTCCTTGTACTGAACCCAATTTTTAGTGAAGTCCTCACTCCCATCCAGTCTCTGGGGGGAAAAAAACACCAAAACCAGAAATAAAAACCTCAGTCAAAAATATATGTATCTTATGTAGGTAAATAAATCTGTGCCGATGCAGTAAGCTTGCTGATAGTAATAATACATGAGACATACCCTTTGTAATACTGTCCAGCCATTGCCATATGAGTCAATCTCACAGTAGACTAGGAATGACTGCTTGGCTTTCTGAGGCTTGATAAAGTAAAGACCACTTTTCCTGGCACCTTTATTTGCAATGTCTTGGCAATCTGAAGTAAAGACATTCAAAGGATCATGATTAATCTAGCTACAATTCTGTCCTCACATATATTTTATATTCTAACTTAGCGCAAGAAATACAATTAATCTAAATGCCATTGTTGCAAAGTTAGCTATTTAGTCCACATACTTTAATGTCACTGCCATAAAAAATCTTACTGAGCATCCCAGGACTTGTGTAAGATGAAGATGAATTTAGTCTCACATAGAGTTTAAGCAACTTAAATGTAAAACATAGTCATTGCATTAATTTTTATAGCAACAAAAAAGGACACTTTTGGAACTACTGGAATATTTTTTTTTTCCTGTGTTACTCAGTAGAAATGTGATAACCAGTTATCTTCTGTTTGTCCATCGAAAGTCTACTTACGTTTAGCATACATTTCGGGAAAATGGTATTTTGGCTAAAAAGGCCACGGAAGAACTGTGTCCCATCTGAATACCTTGTTTCCAGAGTGCCTACTTGCCACTGACATTTATCCAAGCACCAGCTTTATAACTTGACATTTTATATATCTTTGCAGAAATCTATGGTCCATAAGATTACAAATAACTCATTGCTGTGACGTCAGTCGGCGGCATTTGTAACTGAATTAGCTCTCCACCATATATGAAGCATTTTGCATACCTCTTCCACTTGTCTCCTGTATTTCAACCCTGTCTTGGCATGGCTCCTGACACTGTAACTCAAGCTGGGTAATCTTCTCTTTCAGCTGTGTGATCCTGTTGCTGTTCAATATATGTATATCTGTCAATTGTCTGGACAGAAAGACATAAAAATGGGCTGTTGACTCCTCTGTTTCTGAATATGTAATACACATTTCCCTGTACACATACCTCATATATCTAGCATGCTGCTACATGCACCCCTGTAAAAGGGGGTGCCTCTATTAGCACTGATATTTAAAGTTAAGGAAACTAGCCAAAATTGGAAAGCACATGCTTAACCTTACTCAAAACCACATGCAAAACTTGACTCTAATCACCAAAACTCTAACATGAATATAACTCTATGGAGAGTTTTACTTTGCTCTCCTAAAGTAAATGATAAACTATTCCTCTTTAATTATGGATGTATTTGTAAAACATGAGTTCTGTAAATAAACTGCTGTAAGTGTCAGAATGCCTAAACAATCTTTGACATAATGGTATAGAAGTGGAGATTTTTTACATTCAGGTCAAAAAACATATCCTTAAGATTTAAAAATATTAATGATGTTTTCAATTTTATTTTCAATGTCAATGTAGAACAGACTACTAATGAGTTTAAAGTTAATTATGATTTATAACAATGTAACTGAGCTGATTTTCATGGATATATGTAGAAAAATTGGTCAGAATGAATGATTGTATAAATATTCCACACACTCTGCATTACAGCACGAACTCATGACCTCCAAAGATCATGAAAAAAAAATGTAGGGGTAGCTGTTACAGCAAAAGAAACATAAATGGAAATATTGCCAGGCTTCATGGCATTCTTATCTTGCACTTCTTGCACAATGAACAGATCATGCAGATGAGCAGAGAATTCAGTATCAGATCCTCTTGATCCTCCTGTGCCTTGCTAGGCAGCTACTAATGACAGTGTGAGCAAAACTGTCCATGTCAGCGCAAAAAACGTTTCTGAGAGAGCCATGGTGGCACTTGATAAAAGAACAGAAATAAAACAATTTGTATTGTCAATAACATAAAAAGTGGAAGATACCTACTGTATAGTATTTTCATGAGACAATATAGTGTTTTCATATCTGATAATTTCTTCAATTATTTTCCTGGACTTTTGAGTAAGAGCATCAATCGAATCTGTAAAACAGACAAAGGTATAAAATAATTGCAATTATGCAATTTAAAAGGAAAACAACATAAATTATACTTTTCAATTGTGCACTTATTTCTATATTCTCACTTGGTAATGTCGGCTTCTCTGAAGGATAGAGGCCTTGGATGTGCTGAATCAGATGTTCTGCTGTCACTGTGGAGTTAGAAATTTGCTGCAAAATTCTCTCCATTTCCTGCAGTTCATTATCCACAGTGACATGGTATTTATTAAAGAAATCTGCAATGCCACAGGTTGTTGGGCAGAAGCTACCCTAAAGAAGAAAGAATAATAGTTGGCAATGTTTTGGGACCAAAGAAAGGAGAGGAGAATATTTGGGCAGAGGAACTTTCCTGCACTGCTGACACAAATGATAGTGGATAAAAAAGAACAGGAATTTGCCGCTCTGCTGTATTTGCATTTACAGAGGCAGTTTACTTTCATGCTATGTGCATACATAGCAAGAAAACAGTGCATGCTATTACTTTTGTAGCATCTTCTGGATATGTGCTTTCATCCACAGCGCAGCCTCCCATACATTTTTACCAAGCATACATTGCTATTAATAGATAACAGGTTTAAGCACAGCACACTTAATAAGTATTGAAAACAACGAGGTTCAAGTGATAATGGTAGTTAATAATCAGCATAGGAAAGCTTTAATTACACTTTTAAGACAAAAGAAAATTTTTCAGGTACTTACAAATCGATCATCCAAAATGCAGCAGTTGTCTATGGTAGCAACGTACTGAAGAGAAGAAAGAAGACCATTTTCAGTGGATTTTTTCTGACAGCGCTTTCTGTACTAACATGTTTTCTAACACTGTCTCTTCACTTACCGCCGTGCTGGTACAAAAGAGCAGGGAGAGGAGACACCCCAGGGGAGTCCAGCTGTGTAACCTCAGCCCCATCATGTCTGTCCCACCAGGTGCTGACGGCTGCTCTGTGCAGTTGTGCAGCCAGCAGCTGAAAATGTTCAACCCAGCACAGGGTGGCAGCAGTTTAAGGAGGCAGGCTGAAGCTAGGGGCGGGCACTGGGAGGTGGTGGGAAGAGGTGGGGTAGGGTTTTGAGGTGGATTCCCAGAATTTGCACACCTCTCTTACTCCTCCCATTTTCAGAACCTGTTTCCCACTTACTCACTTGATCTCTGCTCCAGACAGGCCTCAGGGGAGGCAGGAAAGTGGAACAAGGTATTGAGATGCTACATCCAGTAACACGAGCATAAGGAAACACACTCGGCTTCACTACGGGGGCTGGCAGAATTTCACTCAAATAGTACAAGGAAAAGCCACAGTAGCCATTTGAATTATGTGCAACAACTGTAGCCTAACAATAAACACTGTTTTGTAGTTATGAAGCACTTCTCTGCCACAGATCTCAATGTGCTTTGCAAAGAGACTCAACATAATTTTCCCTACTCTGTAGATGACAAAACTGAGGAAGAAAAAAGTATGAAGTTGCTGGACAGTGGCATATCTGCAAAGAAGCCTGTGGTATTTGTCACAGACAATGAAAGCACAAATGTTCCCTACCCTTCAACACAAGGAGTCCATTTCAATGACTTTGGTCAATGCTTTCTTATTGGGGAACTCAGTTTGTTGGAATCTGCCTTATTCAATATTCCTAGAAGACTGGTGACAGGCCCCCTTTTCTGCTACGGGCTTTGTCCCAGGCAAATTGTTTCAGTATGTGCTATCTGTATTAACAGCAATCATACCTTTCCACTCATGCCCTGCACCTGGTCTCCAGGCTGTGGCTTCTCCAGAGAAAGCTGGATTTTGTGCCTGTACAGCATCATGCGTGATGAGACAATGTTGAATGAGGCTTTTGACTTCATTACACGTTTGACCAAATGATGAAAAGAATGGTGGGACTGGGGCTCACTGCTAGATCTTTTGTTACTGGGGTCAGCTTTGTGATTTCAGGCAAATGATTTCACCTTTGTTCAGCAGGATCAATACTTCAACTTTGCTTAATAGGTACTTAAAAAATAGACAAAAGCATTCCATATAAACCAGATTATTACAAAATTACATCAAATTATGCCCTGAAACATGGAGAGTTCCTGACCTGTATGTCCTCTTTTTATCTGGTCACATTAGGTCAAACAGAATGTTCCTATCATGTTCAAAGATATTGCCAGAAGGAAATATGAGTATTCATGATGCTAAAAATCCAACTGATGTGACACTTCCGTGAAGCTGAAGCACTGTTCACGGGAGAGCCAGCTTTCCAGTAGCTGTACTGATGACCAGTGAGTTAGCTGCCAGGCTGCCAAAAGTATTTTTCAGAAGATGACTGCTATAAGTTTGTCCTTCCAAATCTGGTATTACCCTCCAGAGTCATGTGCAGAATGTGCTTCTGTTGTCCATACTAATACAGAGAGGACATGATTCCACCTTTTATGTGGTTAGTTCTGTTTCTTAAAGAGTGAAAATAAAGTAAATTAAAACTGGGTAAAAGTCTACCTGCTTTTGTGTTTTTTATTGTTTCTTCATTGATGGTGTTAACATCGACTCAGGAAACTACCAGTGAACCTCCTTGCCACTGCTGCTCATACATTGAGCTTGCTTTGCTGCTTCTTTGCAGGTCATGACACATGGGTCCACAGGGTCCTGGAGGTACAGTGTCAGAGGCTGTGCACCAGCAGGATTCCCTTAGATATGACAATACAGAATGAGTAGATGGCTGGTATGAACTTCGTAAGATAACTGGCCCAGTTTTAACCGCAGATGTACACTGAAGAGTGCAGATGGGCACGTGCTGTCCGTGACGCAATTAGGTGAACCACATAACACAATTCAGGTATCCCTCAGCCTTTAACAGACTAAAGAACACCCCTTTCCCTTTTGTCACTAATAACAGTACATATAGGCTTGAAATTCTGTCAGAAGAATATTTGGTTACAGAAAATGAAAAAAATTGTCTTGTGTTTCTGAGTAAGAACTTCAAGAGGCAGAAAAGATGACAACAGTCAACTCTGGCAGTAATAGCCTAGCTGATCTTGAGATAAAAAGCCTGAGCTTTTAGAATTAAACCATGAAAATTGTTGTAATGAAATAATATCCATGTATAAATAGAGTTTCAATGTTCAAGATAGTTGGCTAATTGGGCAGACAAAGCAAAAGGACCATTATCCCTAAAAATGAGTGAGGAATAGAAACCCCAAATTTTAAATCGTGTGCTTGTGTTGCACAAAATTATCTCTGTATATATTTATATTCATGAAGGAATCAATTTTCAACATTGCCTTAGTGATTACCAAATATCTGCACATTGCATTTGTAAGTTCTACTTAGCTGTATTTATGGTTGCAAACACTGGTACTACTTAGCAGAAGATGTAGATACCTGAACCTCAAGAAATTTGTGCTTGCTTTACCAAGTACATGGTCATGATTTAGCTTTAAATAATTAATCCTTTCATATATTTGCTTCCTTTTCTTTTCTTCTCTGGTTTCACCATTCATTATTTAGAAATATTTCATTCCTGCTTTTCATTAAGTTGAAAACAACATGTTTTCTTAGAAGAATGAATATGTAGTATTTTTCCTCCCTTACATGACATTTTGTCTTGATGTGTTCTGGCTACAAAACAGCTGACCCATTTACCAAACAAATGTGCTAGAGACCTAGTTGTACCCTGAGACGTGTCCAACATAATTTAACCATGTTGATTTTCTGGCCAGTGTTTTATTTCCAGTAAGTCTATTTGCTGCTTTGTTAGCACATGAGGAACAATTTGTGTAGCACAGGTGGAAATGAGTTCTCAAACTCAGTTTACTTTTTTCTTGCAATATATTTTTGAGGAGATAGTAAAGGTAAATCATTATTTGTTTAAAAGAGCTTTTTTCAACTCAATATTGATTAGTATTTTTGTCATAAAGCCACTAGGACTCTATCCAACACCTTCCCAGTATTCATAGAAAACCTTTCCTCAGAAAAATGAATCAAAAAAAAAATGTTTTTGTTTGTAAATTAGTTTCTGAATATCATTATATCCTTATGGTTGTCTTGGAAAAACAGCTGTTTTTTAAACTCATACTTACATGCTTTAAGAAAAATCTGAAAAATCAGTCTGCAGTATTTCAGAAATTCTGTAGTGACATATTTTAACATTTTCAATGGGGTTTTATTACTGTTTAACCTAAAGTGTTCAGTGGACTTGACTTGAACTTGCATTTTTTTTAGATGCTCCCACAGTTAGTTTTCCCATTTAAAAACAAACATCAAAAATAAATATAGAAAAATACCAAATAAGAAATATTGAAAAAAAAACCCTACTCTGCTTTGCAATCCATCATCAATATGCGTCACCCTGCTTGTACTACTACTAACTTAAACAGATTAGTGGGCAAAATCCCCTTTGCTAGGTCAATCAGTGAGTGAGTGACAATTAGGATGAGAAATAGAAACAGCTAACAAGTTGTCTAGTATTGAAGTTATGCTGATGGTGTGCTAAAAAGCCAACAGTACGAAAGTGAAAATGAAAAACAAAAAGGTTTTGTAGCTGATCTTTCTCTTTCAATACTCAAAACTTGGGCAAAAGGTAAATCACAACATTTTTGCCAATTGGATAGTCCACTCTGTGCAACACACTTCTTCTCCACCCTTTCTGAACTGAGTCAACAAAAATCAATGGTTCTTCATGGAAGAGACTTTAATTTCTTTTCACCTGTGACACCAGTACAGGTACTCACTATGCTACAGCTCAAATACTGGCTGGAAATAGTTATTTCTTTGAAAAGTGAGAGAGGAAAAGTAAGAAATGTATGTATTTCATGTCAGCCAGAGCTTTCCATTTTGAAAGAATTTATGAGGTATTTTGCTGCATGCACACTGTGAATACAGAAGAGGTACTTTCACTCATTTTAGAGTGCATTCTTTAATAATTATGGGATAATGCATTTTCTGAAATCAAAACATGGAGGTTACATTGATTTGTGACTGCTAAAAGTCAGCACTTTTTGTAGATAATATAACAACCTAAAAGATCTTTTGATTTCCACACAGAATAATCAAGGATTATTGCTTTAACACATAGTTCTTATTTTGTCTTCAAATATTATTGCAGACAAATTTTAAAAAATATTTAACAATTTAAAAGGCCAAAAATCAAGGCACTTCATAGTACTCCTGAAAATACTTCATATCCATAAGCCAGATGTTTGATGCTTTGAAAGAGCATCATCTTATTTTTGAAAAAAATTATAGTGTTTCTCCTTAGCATTTACTTAATTTCATACATTTAAGATTTTATTTAAACTTCATTCAAAACTTAAAGTATTAGGAGAGGACATATATCTAAAAAACTCAGGAATGTGATATAAAGGAATGCGGTCAATATAGTTCAGAAGATAACTCATTTTGTTGTTTTGTCAACAAGGCAGGTTGTTGACAGGTTTTTCTGAGTCCCAGAGCACAGGATGTTATACTTCAAAGTGATAAAAATCTACTAAATTACTACAAAACCCTAAACCATGTTTTGGGTTCAGTGAAATATCATTATTGAGCTTTGAGTTGTTTGTGCCTTAAATAGGGGTATTACATGCAACAGGGCAAATTCTCTCCCTTTACTGATTTACAGAGATCATTTTCAACTGTTGATTCACTTAGGAAAGGCTGGTATTCAGACTGTCTGCAGAGGAGAGATTGCAGTGTATACTTTACCTTGAGGGTAAAGAACAGTGAACTCCATTTGTTAAACAAAGAAATGCACCAATTTGTGGGAATGAGATAAGTAGTAAATTCAAATATTTGCTGAATATTTTGTAATTAGTTGAGAGGACAGAGCCTCAATAAACTAAAGCCTACTTCAATAAACTAAAATATATGCTGAAACTATTGTTTGAACAGGAACTTATTTACAATGACATTAAAAGAAACATAGCAAAAATGTAATATATTTCACAATAAACCCCCAGCCTGTGAAATACTTTGCTTGTACTTTTTTAAGCAATTAGAGGAAACCTGACTGTCAGAAAAATCCTAGAAATATAATGGAAAGTATATTTGCTTTGGAAAAATGTACTCTCTGTTGTCTTCTGTGACTTCCAAAATTAGGCCTGAGTGATACTAATTCTGGATGATTGAAGCAGAAAAATGAATTTCACATTTATTTTACACTACATCTGTGCTCCATGATGGTGCACAAACCTGTTTACAGGGAGAGAAGCACAGGCCTATGTATGAAACATTAATGGCACTAGCCTATTAAAAGTAAATATAATATTTAGGGTCACTGAAGGAAATCGAATCTCAGGCTGATCATTTGAACCATCAACAGGAAAAAATTATCCTCTTTAATTTTTTTTTTTTTTACTTTGTAGCCTTTTTCTTTCTCCAGCATAAAAATTAAATCCAGATTTCTCCCCTCTCCCCCCCCTTTCTTGTCACAGCTTATGAGAGGAATTCAGAAACTGGCTTACTCTTAAAAGCTGTACATTAAGCAATGGATTCCTATCAGTGACTGAGTTATGGCAGCTATTATTGTGGACCCATATCCCCCATATAGACCACAAATACAGTCACGTTTTTCACTAGCAACTCTGTGTATGAATTTCACACAGGCTTGTTACTGATTGTAGTTTCTTTTGGGCTTCACTGACAACCACACAGCGCCATCTGATGTCCTCAAAGAGCAATAAACTATTCCTAAAATTTGTAAAATCATATAAAGCCCCAAATCTTAAAATTAAGACTTGACCATGACAGAACATCGCCTTCCAAGCCTACCTGGAAAATAACCTCTAAATAATTGGCCTCTATTTTCATCAAAACAATCCTAACCTCATGTATGAAATTATAGGCTCTGAGCTAATCATTACTGCTCATGATGGAATGATGATGATAATGAAAACTCAGTCTTTAAAAAAAAAAATTGAATAATCAAGCTGAGAGAATAGAGGTAGTGAATAAACTACTGTTGCGAAAAATAGATTATTTTATTGGAATCTCAACAAGCTTATAAAATAGCCTACTTACTTACTTTTGGACAAGTCTAAATTGTGCAAGAAACAAAACTGCTGGGGGAACCAATAGAATACAGGCTTTGATCCCTTCATCAGTGCACCATTGCAAATAATAGAAACAATCCTAAATCCTTTCCTCATGTTTTTGGCAGATCAACTAATAGGTGTGTCTTAGTATTTTATACACATTGGATATTAATTCTTTCTCACACACATCAACATCCATATGGAAATTTGCTAAAACTGTATTTAAGGTTCCATAAGGGCATTGAAATGATTTCTGACAAAGCAAGATCCAGTCCTTCACAGAACCATGAGCAGTCGCTTTCAAAATCCATGCTATGACAATACTTGAAAGAAATGAAAAGAATAAAGCACTCCTCTTTATTACAAGACTGTTCTACCAATGTACACATGTGCATGTGAATATTTATATCTTAATATAGATAAAATGCCCTGTTAGTCCAAATGGGGTGAAACGCACACATTTGCCTCTCTGCCTGGCGCAGCACAGAGGATGCTGGTAGGAGCCGACGGCAGCTTCTGCGGCCAGAGGTTGTTTTGCAGGCGAGGCGGCTGCCGACAGAGGTGAAACACAGCCATCTACCGGCCTCTGGGTCACTGGGTGTGAGCAGCCAGGTCTTCCAACGTCCAGAAACTCAGTTGTGCAGCATGAAATCTTGGCCCAAGACATTTCAGTGGAAGTTTTACTTACACTCATAGGTTATAAATGATTCTGTTTGTCAGTGGCATTTCTTTTTAATGTGTATTTAAAGCACAGATGTGAGGACTGCAGCATATTGGTTATGGTATCTCAGCCAAGGTAAACTGCATTTGAATTTCACCACAGGATTTGAGACCATTGCATGATTTGCTGAGGATTAGCCATGTTTCTTGCTATACTGCAATATGTTGGAATCTTACTGCAAAGTATTCTGTACAGAATACACATGAAAGACACTTTAAAAATTTAACTACAGAAAGTATCTATCTTTATGTCTATACTGATAGCTGAATATTTTATACCAGACAGTTCTCTCTTCAGGTTCTTGCTTCAAAATTTACTTTAAGGAGCTACAATAAATATATATTTAGGATAAAGCTAAAGTAATAACACATATATTTATTATATCTATTTATTACATATATTTAGGACAAAGCTGGAGTAAACTATGCATACATAACATGTTCCCCCCCCACCCCCCATGATTATTTGGATGTTTACTAGTTTATAAGGACTCAAACCTTGCAAAATTTCAACATAATAATTAAGTATTTAATAATTTAATAATCAAAAGTTAGGTCCTTGCTATGTGTAGGGAACCAAATTTTCTTTCTCTGTGACCTCTTTGGTTCTGCCTCTTTAATAACTTAGGACAGAAATTGTTCATCACTGCTAGCATTCTTAGCGGCACTAAGAACGCTGGAAGACAGTCCTTAAAGCCTTTTTTTGCAGTAGGAAAACATTGTACCTCACTAAATAGAGAACTAAATTCTAAGATCCCAGCATGACTATTTTCTATCTTCTCTCAACTGCATTATTTATAATTGCAATTTGAATTTAGCCTAACCGAAGTTTTATTAACAATTTTCAAAAGTACTTATTTATTTGTTTTCAACATGGTTACTTCTTACATCACTAAACCCCCTCTCGTCATCACATAGTATTGTCAATGTTGCATCAAACGCTGTATTTTTCAGCACTCCTGCAAAGACATCGGATTTTATTATTGTATCATTTGCAAGACGTAATTCATGAAATATAAGTGCATGTGTTAAGGGAGGCCTGGCTGTTATTGCATCGAATTAGTATGTAAGACTGATTCAGTCATAGTCCTTCAGGTGACTTCAGTTCTGTCAGACAGGGAGTAGCTCTGAAGTACCTATACGTGATTAGCCTCCCGTGGAGACGTTCGGACACAGCCCTCCAGTTCCGACTTCTGATGGCAAAAGCGTTCCTCCTCATATACGGCACAAGTTCCTGGGTTGGTGACATTTATCTAGAAATTCAATGCAGAACCTGAGAAACCTTTCCTGTCAGAGCTGAGACATGCACTCCCACAGAAAGCCTCACTTTTTAATAAACATATTTCGTATTTAGGAGAGGGTTACATAAAGATTTCATAATCAGACTGACATGCTCTGGAAGTTATCACAACCTGAAAGGCGTTTCCACTTTTAAGGTTATCCCCCTACACACCGCCTGTTGCTTCGGTAGTGACACGGGTGCCCTCGGGGCAGCACATCGGGGATGCGACAGCCCGGCACCCTCCTGCCATTGACCCATGTCTGGCCTAGGCCAGGATACAACCCAAACCAAAGCCAAAGGCCCGACTGTGCCCGCCCTAGGCTCGCCCCGCCACTGCCGGCCAGCTTTCACCCAGGCTACCCAAGCCCAGCTGCACTCCCACAGCTCCAATCACTTTGCCCGGCACGCCCAGGATTTATAGACTTTCTCCCGCCCCTTTCCCCAGCCGCTTGCGCAGGCCCCGGCCCCTCCCCGGCCCGTCCCCGGCGCTCTGTTGGTCGGCCGCGGCCGGGGCGGTGCCCGCGCTGCTGCCCGCCGCCACCATGAGCTTTGCCGCGCTGCTGGGGCCGCGGGGGCCGCGGCTCCTGGGGGCCGCCGCCCGCCCGCCCCGCTGGAGCCGCCGGCGCAGCGCGGGCTGCGAGCCCCCGGCGGGCGCCGCCGTGCGCATCGGCTGCGCCTCGGGCTTCTGGGGCGACACGGCGGCCGCAGGTGTGGCGGCGGGGCCGCCGGCGGCAGCGGCTACCCGCGGGGCTGCGGGAAGAGCCGGCGGGGGCTGTGGCCGGGGTCGGGGGCTGGCGGGGCCGCGGGGCGGGCGGCGCTGGCTGCGGGCGGCACAAACAGCCCCGTTGCGTAAGCGCCGGGCCGGGGCGGGCGGGGCGCGCCGGGGGTGCCGCGGTGCTGACGGCCCGCTCTGCCTTGCCCGACAGTGCCGCAGCTGCTGTACGGAGGGAAGCTGGATTTCCTCGTGTTCGATTACCTGTCCGAGATCACCATGTCGCTGCTGACGGCCGCCAGGGCCCGGTCTCCCGTGAGTAGAGTCGGTGCCCAGCCGCAGCGTGCCGGGCTTGGCTGGGGCGGGAGCGCTCCGGTATTTCCCGACCTCTGTCTTCAGCCCAACTCGCACCCGGAGTCTGCTTAAGACATGTCTGGTTACGGTGATACGATTCCTTTCATATACTTCTTACTTGTGTGTATATATTTATTTTCATCTACTCGGTTTCATATAGTAAAAGTCATGTCATTTTATGGCATTGTATGACATGGCTTGATGCTCGTATTGTCCGAGCATTTTGAGAGGTGGTTGTTCTTCCCTGTTTTCCCTGTTAAGCAAGGAAAGGGCTTGGGTTGACCTACCCCTAAGAGATGGTTATAGTTCTTAATTATTTCAGGTTTTAGGTTACACTCCGGATTTTGTCACCACTGCCATGGCTCCGTATATAAAAGATATTCACAGGAAAGGTATGCTGTTGTTTGTATGAGTTTGTATGTTAATTAACTTCACCTGCTTATGAAGACAGGCTGAGACAGTCTGTACAGGGTACCACAGGAGAGTTGGAGAGGGAGTTTTTACAAGGCCATGTAGTGATAGAACAAGGAGGGATGTCCTTAAGCTGAAGGAAGGGTAGATTTAGATTCTGTATTAAGAAGAAATTCTTTACTGTGTGGAGAGGCGCTGGAACAGGTTGCCCAGAGAAATTGTGGATGTCCTGTCCCTGGAAGTGTTGGATGGGGCTCTGAGCAACCTGGTTTAGTGGAAGGTCTCCCTGCCTATGGCAGGGGGCTTAAACTACATGATCTTTAAGGTCCCTTCCAACCCAAACCATTCTAAGATAACTATGAAAAATCACATGGTAATAGATTTGAGTTACAGGTCTGATGGTGAAGTTTAAATTGGGCTAATTTAGAATGTTTGCTATCATTATAAATATATACAAATATTTCCACGAATTTCTTACTGTGGCTTTAGTTTGTAAATTGAAGATTGCTTTACAGATCTTTGTTAAAGCATGAGATCTAGACGTTTTCAGTGTAATTTTACAGTACCGCTTTGTGATCGCTTTTTTGCTTGTTTACATTAGTACAGCTTCACAGCTTTCTGAGTTTGAGAGAAGAAGGGGAATTACTTCTGAGAACCTAATGCCTTGCAAACAATACAGAATTTTTAGTTAGATGCACATTTCTACTAAAATGCAGTTGTTTGCGGAGCATGGATGTTTGAATGACTGGTGTCCAATAGTGTTCCTATAGGAGATTTTTTTTATACTGTCTTTCTGCTTCATTATGTGTCTTCTTGGTCATTTTTGTCCTTCCATGCATAAAGGAAAGATGAGAAATATCTATAATAATTATTTTTCTGCAAACAATTTTGTACTGGTTTTTAGTGATCCTTTGACAGGTTAAATGGGGTTCATATTTTAATGTGATTTTGGTATTTTACTTGATTAGATATCTACCACCTTACAAGATGATACCTTGCTTACGTTTCAGCACACTTAAGGTTTTTAAAATATAGGTGATGGTGCTGCCTTTGGAATTTACTTTCTTTTTTTTTTTTTTTAATATAAGGTGTTCGTGTCATCAGTAATGCTGGTGGAATTAATCCACTTGCTTGTGCAGCTGCCCTTCAGGATGTGGCAAAGAAAGCAGATGTTGATTTGAAAATAGCTGTTGTTGCTGGAGATGATCTAATGAGTGAGGTATTCTGCTTTGTCTTAAGCCTTAGTAGCATTAGTCTGTATAGCATGGGAACTTATTTTGTGTATCTTTATTGCAGTAGTCTACTGTTAAAAGTATCTGGAAGTTGTTCCTTAATTTTCTTAATGCATGAAAACAATTTTTGGCGCATCTTATGTTTGGTATGGGATGGGGCTGGGTCTGCTTGTGGATCTGCTATTTAGATTTTTGAAGCAAACTGTGAATATGATATAAGGTCTGCCTGATCTTCAGGAGAAGCTAGTATGTGCTGTTACATATTGCTTCTGTCTAAACTAACTAATCCTGCATGTTAAAGCTTCTAAATATGGTGTTGTTACCATGCATTCAAATATATCCCTTCTAGCTTCTTTTTAGTAATTTACATGGATTTCCTGATGTTCCTTTGTTTACAGGTAGCTGGTTTTCTGTTTTTAAGTAATTAGTTTACAGCCATTAGGGTAATATTAAGTGGGAAGATTGAAGTTTAAATATTTTTTAAAAAAATAAAATTGAAAGATGAAACATGGGATTTTTTGACTTTAAAGAGTTACACTTTATTTATGAAGTCTCAAAAAAAATGTTGGTCTTACCTGAAAAGGTACTGGGAAAACGGTTTATACCTTGATAGTGGTTAAGAGGGAAGAGGTTTGCACTATGGTTAAATCTCTGCCTGTAACTTGGAAAATTATTTATCTGCTTAGGATCTGTTACTCCTTGCATGCTATTGAATGTGGAAGATGGTCAAGTAAGATTCCTTATTTGCAAATTATGTGCTGTACTTGGACTTTCTTTTAAGAAACTTCTACCCTACTAAAATTACTGTCTGCTCTCCAGAATTTCATTACTGGTACAACAGTGAAGTGGTCATTATTTGAGCTTGTTATGAACATGTCTGATCTGAAATGCATTATTTTCTATGCTGTTCAGCCTGGAGAAGCACATAGCTTACAGGAACAAAAAAGAGACAGCTTTTACTGACTACAGGCAACTTTTACTGTTGATACCAAATACGCTAAACTATACTAGGATACGTTATTTGTGGTTTGGAGGGTTTAAGTAATTAACATAGAACACCAAATTAATTCAGAGTGGAAGGTTTGGGTTTTTTTGACATTGCAGATCCCACCTGTAAATTAGTATTAGACGTTGAGTCTATGCAGTCATTATTCCCTCCATCCACTGGACTGCCAAGCTGCCTAATAATGCATGGTCAAAACCACCCCCCCCCACCTACTTTTCTGAAAACACAACCTATTCGAAGTATCATGAGAAGCTGCAGGATCAGCCTTGTTCTCTGGCCATGACACATTCCAGATGTGGCAGACACATTTCTGCCTGCAGGAGTTGATTTATTAAATCCTACAGCAATTGAAGACAGTTTAAAAGACTAGAGAACATGCCAGTTTGTTGTAGTTGATCATCTGTGAATGAACTAGCATACTTCGGAGACTGACTTAGTTTTCTGCGTGCTGGAAAAGTTATGGTTAAAAGTGTGTCCAAGGCTTTTAACCATTCAACTGATTTGTATTGTTGGTAATTTGAATAATTATACTTCGCTTGGAGTTGCTGTGGAGTGGATCTGTTGTTTGATACTAATAAAAGGCTTACAGTAGAAACTTCAAAATACTCATAGATTTGGTGTTCTGTTTTTTTTTTCTAACAGAAAGAGAACTTAAAGGGAGCTGGTATCACTGATTTGGAGAGTGGCAAACCATTTCCAGAGAATATTCACAGCATGAATGTATATCTTGGGTGAGTTATTTTAGCAGGTTTTATTTATTATGGACAAACAATTTTAACTAATTGAGTACATGAATTTGTTTTACTTTGCAGTTAGAACTAACTAGTGTATGAGGTTCACCTTTGAATTATTCAAGCAACCAGAAAAAAAAATTGTAACTTGTAAATAAATTTTAATTTACAACCTTGGAATTTACAACTCTTTAGCCCTACATCATCTGTGAATGCTCAGGTTTTAGTTCAAGCCAAAACAGTTTTAGTTGAATTACGACAGTCACAAAAATGCTTTTTCGTGTGCTGTGTATTCTGTTGCAGCATGGAGTATTTTATGATGTTAACACTAGAGAAGTGCAACTGTGGATTTCAAGTACTGGGACATACTCGGAGTGCTGTAGGAGGTTCCATTAGTGTGTGTCAGGCTTTGCACTGTTGAAGTTCTGGAAACTGGCTTTTCAGGAATCACTGTTTTGAAAGATCTCCCTTGCCTCCTTCATGATATTAAAGGCTTTCCATATATTTCTAAAAGCAAGTGTTCTGGCTACCTCTTTTGTGAACAGTTACACTTTTATTGTCACCATCAACTTCAGATGAATCAATCAGATCTGTCAAAGGGAAAAGACTGAGAAGTGGGACAATGGTCAAGTGCATCTCTTACAGCTGATGATCCCTGTGGTCCTGTTTTTGCTGTTCTGTCTTCCATGTTAGTCATAAATATCATCCCTTCTGTATTTGTGCTTGGTGTTTTTCTAAACTGTGCACAGTCCCCCCTCTTGGTATTAATGTAAAAGCTGGTGTGCTGTCTCTTTTGTCATTATCATTGCACTTTCTAGAATGCATCACTGACAGATAGCAGTGTATGGCTGTGCCTAACGTGTTTTTCCTCTGTAAAATAAGAACCTTTTAACAATTAGTCTTTTTAAATTAATCTTTTATCTTTTCTGTTGTTGCTGGATTTAAAAAAACTGTTACCTCTGTCTCTGCTTCCTTAACAGAACAGCAGACTCTCGCTTTGGTTTTCTAATAAAAGTGGTGTTTTCTTTACAGAGGACTTAATCTCAGTTGTGTTGCAACGTAAAGCTAGCCTCCTAAATTAGTGATTTCCTAAATTACATTTTCCTTTGACACCATCAGCAGTGGATGTTTATTCATAAAGCAAATAATAAGTTTATATATGCCTTTAAAACAGGTCAACATGAGAGTGCATTGGGTGAAATCTGTAATTTCTGTAGATGGTGCACTGTTAATTCTTTAAATTTGATGATGTTTACACTTTGATTCTTGTTTCAAGTGTGCAAACTCCATCAGAAAAACTTCCATTTGCTTATTGGTTCTGAAGTGTTTCTTCTGTCCCTTTTCCTTTGGGCTATTAGAAATTCTGTGAACTATTATATTTTTGACAGTATAAGCCAAATGGCTTTTACTGCTTTTTAAACACAGTTATGCAGTTTGTCTATCAGTGTCCTGTATGTGTGCAGAAACCCCATTTTTCCTTTTTACCTGTTAGTTAACATTGTGCCCAAAGATGTGAATTGTTTTTGTATGCTTTATATTTGCTTGTGGTTCTAGCTAGTATCCTTTGGTTTATGTAGCACATGGGGGGGGGAAGTATGTTTTATGTTTACATCACTTAGAGAACTTTTGTGTCTTCTAACTTATCTCTATCCCTTGACAAAATTTGGGCTAAATCTATAGAAACTGTAGAGAAAAAAAATCTCTTGGCTTTGTTCTTCAAGGCACATGTGGATTGTTTTATTTTTTTAAGCTGCCTATTTCATGAAGAATAGAAAGATCCAGCAGATAGCATGGATTCAGAAGCCAGGACCTGTGCAGTCTGGTCAAGGCTTGCTCACCGAGGTGTATAAACTTGAGTAGTTCACCTGGGTGAATATTTTTAGGCCTGACTAATTTTGAGTGGGACGACTCTTACCTGATCAGTCTCTAAAATCTGTTGCCAGAATTTCTTCAAAAATGATGACAGCACAGTGCTCTTGAAGTCGATTGATATTGCAAGTTCTGGAAGCACTTAGCTAAATTGATCTGAAAGGTTTAAAATTGGAGGGCAAAGTCACCAAGCTTTCTCTGTAAAGAATATTCATCTTTTTACGCTCATCTACAAATGAAATGAGTAACGAATCTCTGAAAAACACTATTTTCTGTAATTGATAACAGAAGTGTCCCTCTGTGCACTTTCTTTAAGACAGTTTTTATAAGCATCAAGACAAGTGTTTCAGTTATGTTATTTGGGTACCTGAATTCGATAGTGTTCTCATGACTGCTCTTTAAAATAGTGTTGTTGTATATATGCAGTGACAAATTAGTTGTTAAAGTTGATTTTATTGACTTCCTAGGGGATTTTTAAGTGATTTTTAACCTGCGTGTGGCAGGAAATGCTTTAAAATGTTGAAGTATTTACTGTTGTGTTTTATCATCTTTAGTGCAAGACCAATCAGCAGGGCTCTAGACCTTGGAGCTGATATTGTTGTGACGGGTAGATGTGTTGACAGTGGGATTGTATTAGGACCACTCATTCATTCTGTAAGTACAAGTTAATTTCCATATGATAATTAATATAGGTGAATCAATATTCAGCAGTCATTGTTAGTCAATTTTTGTTCCTTGTGAAAATGTAGATACTAAATTAAAAGTAATGAGTGTCTGTATTTTTTTCTTAGGTGCATGAAAAGATGCTAGCTTTCACTTCTCCTAAAAATGTAGCAGGCATGTTTTAACTTGTATACTGTAAGGCTGGAAAACATTTCAGTTAAGGAAGTCTTACTGTGTTTCAACAGTATTTCACTCTTTCCCCCTCCTGCTTCTTTAACATTTCGTGTTCAAGATTAAGAAACGAGTATATTTTTCTTTACCACACGGTGTCGATAGTAGAGTTCATTTTGGGTTGGAGGGGGGAGCACATGAGAGTTCTAAAACGCTGGTTTTGTTTTGAGTAGTCAAGTTCAATGCAGCATTTCTCGAGCCCCTTGAAATTCCACAAATTATACCAGTGAGATCTGTAGTTTTTTGAAGTATTTTGAATAGATTTTCATGAATTTTTGTGAATGATCACACATTGAAATATGGAAATTTTCTTTTGGTGCATATTTAAAAAAAAAATGAGGCTATGTGTTAGTGTCTAGTTACAAATGTGCTTTCTAAAACATCATACTCTTCATGCATGTCAAACCTTGCCTAATCTAGAGTTAAATTCTCCTATTTATTATTGCCATTATAACTTGTTATTTTATTCCTAGCTGTTTACATTCTGAAAATAACAATTGTCAGTGTGTATTATCTACTCCAGAGAGACCTCATCTAATTTATTGAAAGATTTTAGGGAGATTTCTGCAAAGGACTAAATAAGAAACTTACTCTATTGCTTGCACTGGGTTGAACTTCGGGACAACATTCTAGTTAAAATTTCTAGTTAAACAGAAAGCATACTTCTGGTTTTTAAGGATGACTAGTAGTACTCCAGGAACTGACAATTTTCAAAAATTGAAAAGAACATAGGGGTTTGTTTCTGTGACACAAGATAAATACTAGATCTTTAAACCTCTGACTTGTGCAGGTTTTGAATAATATGGATGTTGCACTTCCAACTTTTTTTAAGAGGGTATGACTTTTAAGAGTTTGTATTTTCTTGTGTGTATCAGTAAGAGGAAATAAAACAGATGTTTTTGATAATATGCTGTATAGGAACTCAAATCCATGTACAACACCTGCCAATTATTATTTAGATTTCTACAGTTAAGTAAAAATATATCCAGTACATTGTTACTGAAAGCAGTGAATGGGCTATGTGCAGTTTTCTGTACTCTATGAAACTTTCATATATTTAAAATACTTGTATTTTTCTTCTAGTTTGGCTGGAATAGGGATGAATACGACTTGCTAGCTGCAGGAAGGTAAATGATATAAAAAGAAATTGGATAAATTTGTATTTCATATCACAATGTCAAGATACCAACTTTTTCAGCACTTAGTGATGTTTTGTATTATCATTGAATTAATTTAATGTTTTTGTTAGGTTTTGGGTTCTTTTTTAAGACTCAGTATTCTTGCTTGGAATTGAAATTATAGAAACGTCATTCTGGAACCCGCTTAAAATAACAAAAGGAAGAAAGGGTTGAATGATTTTATTTAACGGCTTAACTTCCTGTTCATTTGGTGTCAAGAGATGAAATCTTACAGTACAGACCAGTGATTCCCAGCTTTTTCTGGTGGGCAGTCACTGCTGATAGTTGGGATGGTGGCAGGTCCCTGTATGGTTTTGCAGAAGTTCCATGTTGGTACTCCTACAACAAACCCTAGCTGTAGTCCTAGGGTAAGGAATCTGATGCAGAAAGCACAGGATAAAATTCTGTCATCTAATTTAACGTTCTTCGTCATCTATCTGAGTTGAAGTCCATAAAAAAATAACTACCCAGATAGCCTGAGAATACCAGTGTGCTAGAACCTCCTTGAGAATAATAAATGTGGAGAGAAACTCTGGCTCCACAGAGAGATGAAACTTTTCCCTGTAATTCTGTTGAGTATTTATGTCGCAATCAAAATTTGAAAATAGTAATACATAATCATAATACATTCTCTGCTTCACATTAGAAGTGAGATCTTTTATCTCTTGATTTAAAAATGAGCTTTGCATATTTAGTTACACACAGACTACTTAAGATACTGAATATAGATCAAGACTTCTTGAAATGACCAGGGAAACTTGTTTTTAGGTGTTAGATAATCTTTTAGGTTATTTTTTGCAGGAAAATTCTTCATGTAAAGGTTAGTCCTTTCAACTACTTATATTGCTCTTTCAAAATCCCTTATTATGTTTAATGTGTAGTTTATGATTGCATTAGATGCTTATGGACGGAAAAGTAACATGTTCTGTTATTTAGCTTTATTTCCTTTGTGCCATTATATTTTAAAGCTGGATTTGTGAAACTTGATTTTACAGAATATTTAGTTATTTGAATGCCATTATCCCAGTCTTGCAGGTCATCTCATTGAATGTGGTGCTCAGTGTACAGGTGGAATATTCACTGATTGGCACACAGTACCCGACTGGTAGGTAATCTTGACATCAGTATCCATGTTTGTAGTGGACCAAAGATGAGATTTCCTACTTATATCTGTGCTGTGAGAACTGTTTCTACCTTACTCTTTTGGGGGAGGCAATATGGGCCTCTTGATATTTTACCGCCTCAACTTTTCTACAAGGTCTGTTCTTCCTAGTGCAGTTTTCCTTTTTGGTCAACAGGGGTCTTTCTTTTGTTAACTTCAGCAAATTTTGAAAAAAAAAATTAGCCCTTTGATTATTTTTTTCCTATTTCAGACTATTTCCTTTGTTGTCATCTGCTTTCTGAAAAGATATATTGTTGACTGTCAGGTGTGACTGTAATGAAAAAGACAATATTGATATTTTGGATGCTGTTATATTAGTCTTTAGTTAGGTCGGAGTTGCCTACTGGTCAGTGACAAGTTTTATATAATTTGCTATGGTAGGAATGAATATATGCCATAGTCCTGTCCTGCTGTGTAACCTGATCACCACCATTCAAATGTGTTGAATGGTCAGTTATTACAAAAACTTACGTGTATCTTGTCTTCAGACCTATTGAATTAGACTTTCATGTAGGTGTGTCCTGCCTGCTGATGGAACCTGCTTTTGACCAACCTGTGTTTAAAAGTAGTTGGGAAATACATTTTTGCAAAGGCAAGTAGTTCTGATTCCAGTTTATTCCTGTATTTCTTGGGATGAGAGGGAGGAATCTTGTCCTGTGCTGTATCATGAGAGAGACAGTGCTTCTTTATGTGGTGGAGGACAGGGCTGAAGAGCAGTGGGGAGATGCAGGAGAGAAGGGTGGCTTTAATACAGCGTGTTCCTGTTCCCCAGTTGCCTGTGGTCCAGGTGGATGAAGCAGCAGTGCCCTGCGATGTGAGGAGCCCTAGGGTTGCCAGGCTTTTTCCTTCTTCTTGTAGTGAGTGCTTCTGGTATAGAGTGTGATCCTGAAAGATGTGTTCTGCTGTTCTGAGTTCCTGAACACTGCTGATTTAAAGGTAAAGGCATGTATGGCATTGAAAGAAGCAGAGTAAGACATTTCTTCTCACCTATTAGAAGTATACTAGCCCTGAACAAACTGCACTCGCTTTTCACTTTTGTGTTTTACGGGATATCAAATGAGACAGTTTATAGTAACAAGATGCTCTATTTGATTTGGAAATTTATAACTGCTAATCTTACTCCTGATGTATCTCCCAATGATTTTATGATGATGTCTCATGAAAATTTTTAAAATCTTCTGTGACTCCAGAAGACCTTGCTTTATAAAGAATGAAAGTAAAAAAACCAGAATACTAATTTTCTTATTAAAATGTTTGATAGGTTGTTAAGGATTTTTCTGTGAGGAATATCAGTCTGGTTTAAAAAAAAAAAAAGGAAGTTTGAGTATATTAAGCTGTGAGCTACTGGAGTGTGAGTAGTTAATTTTACAGATGAGTATAATACATGGATATGCTTAGCTAATACTTTTATGTCTGTAAGAATCATAGAACTGTGTCTAAAATCATAGTAGATTTGTGGCTTAGAGCTGACTGGTACTCTATTAATATAGAAGTTTAGCACCTGATACTGCTCTGTTACCTTGTCCCCATCAAGCTGTGTGAATACTTTGGAACCATACCTGATTTTATTTGTGCTAATATAACAGCTAGTTATTTACCTTCAGTTTAAGTCTGGTAAAAATTTAATCATGGTACCTTAAAACTAATGGTTTTGTTTGCAAGTTCAAAGTCATAGACATTTAATTGATGAAATTCTTGAACTAAAACCATGTGACACATCAGTCTATATGATAAACTCCTAAAACTAGGCAAAACCAAAATAACATGTGAGCTTTGTTTTTACGTTTGGAGATGCAGAGTGGAGATCCACTTCACTGACTGAAGTGGACTTGTGATCCAGCACATCCATTTATGATATGGGAGGAAGGAAGGAGGGGAGGAAATTAGTTGTTTGAATAATTTGTTTCCTAATAAATAAGTTCTTACTGTATTTAGGCCCAAATGCATGAAGGGGAAATATTATGTAAGCTTTTGGGCTGCAGAAAAATGGAGTTTCCATTTGATAGTTTAGTAGTAACCTGTCCCCTTAAGTTAAAGAAACTTGGTGACTTTTGGGATTTTTGTTATTTAAGCAATCTGAATCTGTTTTCAATGCATGGACATAATTCATTCATAATAATATACAATAATATGGTAACTCATAGTCTCGGTAATGACTAAAACATGTCATACCTGTTGCCACCAACACTAATTATTTTGGCAGTAAGTCAGCAGAGCTCTGACAGTTTACAGAAATTACTTGACTATGTCTATTAATGATTTCGTCCTCATTTATGAAAAACGACATTTTTAGCAACCTCCTGAAAGTCAATGTGCATAATTTGGATCTCAGTAAATCATAGTGTCTTTGATACATGTTAAATCCAAACCAGCCCAACAAAGTTAGCAAATGGGAGGGGGAAGAAGCCAAATTAAATCTGTGTGTTTGTCGTTAATGTACCTTTCACATACAAATTTCCCACTGCCATAAACATGTTCCTGCAACCAAGACCGTTCACCATTCATGTCTTGCAAGCGTGTCCCAGACCTTTACTAGAGCTTCAGAAAACCTGTCCCATGCACATACTGTTCTCTGGTGACTGAACACTGGAGGGCAGCCTCTCTCCTCCTCAACCCTACTGCAGAGGGTGGGCTTGGGTCATTTCTTTGACTGTCCTTGTTTGGTTTTTTTTCCTCCCCAAGAATAGTAATCCATGTGGCTCTTCTGTCTTTAACTGCTGAAGAGGGCTTAAGTGTACTGCTAAGAAGGACTGACGGGCATGACTTTTTCCTAACTTGTAAACAAAAAATCAAAGAATTTATCATGTTTCAGTCTTAAAAACCTTATCTGTGTGTTGTTTATGCATATGCAAAATAATTAACAAATAAACAAGAGCACTTTAATCTAAATAAAGCCAGGCAAGTTAGAGCTTATATTCTGTGTGTATGCTATCATGTCTTGATGTGTATAGAGGTACTGGATTGGACCCACTTCATTCATACAACATAGTTTTTTAGTCGGTGGGGGTTTTGGTGTTTTCTGCAGGTGTTTTGTTTGTTTATTTTTAATTTTCTTGAAATGTTTGATGCAGATACTTTTGGGAACTCAATTCCACTGCAAAAGGGTGCTTTAAGGAATATTCATGTGTGTATATTGTGGCTGTTTAATGGTTAGCTATTAAAACCTAAGCTGCTATTTCATTTTCTTTGCTGTGTCAGTAAAGTAAGTTTTTAATGTAAAACAAGTGAAGTGCATGTTCCAACTCATGACTCTCCAAGTTACTTTAGTTGATAGAAGCCAAATTTCCTTGATTTCTGTCTATTTCTGTCTAAGGCACTTTCTTTAATTTTGCTGTGTGTATCTCCTCGATGCATTTGACTTAAAGGCAGGAATCTTGAAGCTGTAAGGTTTTATCTAGTTTTCATGAAAACAGGCAGACAGGTAGAGAGGATAGGTGCTGATTACTTTCCCAGTGAGAAGGTGGCTGCTTGACTCGCCTCGTGTGCATTCTCTGATGACAGAGAATGATGAGCAGAGACAGTACAAGAAACCATTAGTTTACAGTCTATAGAAGTCTAACATGCATTCTTAAATGCTGATTTTAAGTGTTATCAAAAAAGGCACTTATTCCTTTCCTGTTATTTGTATAGTAATTTATGTCAGCAGATGGTCAGCAGAAGTGAAAATGCGTCACTGCTCCCTATTTAATGTCTAGCATGTAACTGCAAGCCTGTCAGTCTCACTTCAGTGCCTGGTAAAGTTATGGAGAAGATTATCCTGAGAGGTGTTGAAAAATACCTGAAAGACAATGCTGTCATCAGTCACAGCCAGCATAGCTTCATAAGAGAAAAGTCCCGCTTATCAAACCTGATTTCCTTTTATGACAAGATAACCCACCTAGCTGATCAAGGGAAACCAGTTGATGTAATCTTTTTGGATTTCAGTAAAGCTTTCAATACAGTCTCTCACTGCATCCTTCTGGATAAAATGTCCAGCACAGCTGGATAAACCACCCTCATGTGGTGGGTGAGCAGTTGGCTCACAGGTCAAGCACAGAGGGTAATAGTGAATGGGGGAACATCAGGCTGGTCACCTGTCACTAATGGGATTCCACAGGGCTCCATCTCAGGCCGTGTGCTCTTCAACATCTTCATAAATGACTTGGATGCAGGACAAAACTGGGAGGCCCTGCAGAGAGACCTCAACAAATGAGAGGACTAGGCAGTCAGCAACTGTATGAAGTTCAGCAAGGGAAAGTATCAGATTCTACACCTGGGACAGGTCAACCCTGATTGTATGGACAGACTGGGGAATGAGATGCTGGAAAGCAGTGCCGTGGAAAGGGACTTTGGGATCCTGGTTGATGGCAGGTTCAACATGAGTCAGCTGTGCCCTGGCAGCCAGGAGGGCCAACCGTGTCCGGGGGGGCATCAGGCAAAGCATCGCCAGCCGGTTGAGGGAGGGGATTGTCCTGTTCTGCTCTGCACTGGTGCAGCCTCACCTTGAGGTCTGTGTGCAGTTTTGGTCACTGCAATATAAGAAGGATATTAAGCTGTTAGAGAGCATCCAGAGGAGAGTAATGAAGATGCTTGTGGGTCCCTTCCAACTCAACATATTCTGTGATTCTGTGATCCCAATGGGGAATTCATACAATGTGTCAAAATGAACTGTATTGCCAAAACGATATTGATAATGCACAGCTCTGTTTCATTTATCCCCAGACATTGCTGTCTCTCACTATTATTTAGTGCCAATGGGTGATTAGTACATTGTTTTGTTTTGTTTTGAAATGCAGGAGAGAATAAACTAATGCTGATCAGTAGAGTAATCATTTTGAGGAGATGATAAACACTGACATTTTGTCCTAAGCCAAGAGTGTACAATGATTGAGACTGCATAATCTTCTGGCCTGGAATGACCAAAAGGGTAAGTCAATAGCTGTGGTCTCTTAAGGGCTGGATCCAGATTTTTTAATTTGGGACTAGAACAAAATCCAGCATGCGAGTCCCAGTCAGCAATGTGGAATGCTTTTTTTTCTCTGTACCACCACGTATTCCAGACAGCTGAAAACACAGGCAGCTGGTCTGATTAGGCTGAAATTGTCTGGCCATTAAGTATTTAAATACAATACAATACATTGTATTTAAATACAATACATAGTCTGAAATGCCCTAGTCAGCATAGATAAGTGATGCAATCAGTAAGTTTTGCCTAAAGCAGAATTGCATGCTAGGAAACATTTTGGTACCTACGTGTAAATAGATGCTTATACCTTTACCCATAAGCTTGTGCTGATCTTGCCTGACACTTTACCAGTTTTGAACTTCTTGTCAAAACACTGCTGGAAGTGGTTGGAGCTTCTCCTTTTTGCCTAATAGCATTGTGGTTAAAATGCATACCCAGGCAGTTGAGAAGCTTGGCTTAGAGCTCTCTTCAGCATGACATTCATTGAGTCACGTCCCAGGAAACTGCATCAGTTGTAAAGCTAGAAGTTCATACCACAGCTTACTTGGATTCTGGTTCGCTCCCATGTCACATACATTGCTGTGGCTTTTCTGTTTTCTTGCAGTAACTTCCCTTGCAAGTAAATGTATTACACCAACAGTCCCCATCTTCTGTTGCCATTAATCTCAGTCTAGCAGTAGTGGCTAGTATGACATACTTGAAGGATTTGACACTTTATGACCTGTCTCAAACAAGGTCTTTCCCCAAAGTACTGATCATGGATTTTCCTTCTGTTGTAACGCAAATGGTGTAAGATGCATGGCAAAATAAGAAGGAAGGCTGTCTTCATGGCTCCACAGAGTTGAATAGTGAATTGTCCCGGAGTAGAGAGAGGGGGGATCTCTTCTTAGGCAATTCAGGTTATCACCTCATACATGCCCATACACTGTAACGTTTCTGAGAGCCAAAACTGAAAAAACCCTAGCATTTTACATGGAAGAAAATCAAAGTCATTGGCAGGCAGAGAACTGACAGGAGACTCAGTTTCAGAGTCTTGATTGCTGTAAGAATAGGACAGCAGCTGTAGGTGGTTGATGAGATTTCTGTGGTAGTAAAACCGGTTTTGTGACTTAGGTACCCCTGTGCTGTAGTCAGTGAGAACCTGCTTTGACTGTTAGTGCTCATCTAGCCCCAGTTTGAAGGGGTTTTCTGAGGTTTAATCTTAGCTTCATTTCATTCAGTGCTGTAGTTGACTAATGTGTGTAATTTATTTAATTGATAAATATCAAACATGCAACCTGAAATGGACCTTTTGGATTAAAGAATGATAGTTTTCACAAACTGATGTATAGTACTTCTCTATTTTAACTCTGTGTTGAAAGAACTGCTCAAAATATTCTAAAAGTACTACTTGATATTTATCTCTAGTATTACATTTTATTAATTACACAATCACATAATTTAATTAGAATTCATTTTAGTAGTTCCCTTTCAGAATTGTTTACACTGCTTGATCTTGCCTTGTCCTGCATAGGAATTTTGCCATTAAACTGATACAATTCTTTTATTATTGAAAGGTGCCACTTAGACACTGTACTGCTTTGGATGCCATGACTGTAATTGATGCTGAAGTTCATAGTTCTGTGATTTAACTCCCCTGCTACACTACAAAATTAAAGCTTGGCTGTGGGTTATGGGCAGCCTAAAGTTGGCATGTTCCCTTCAGAGCAGATGTCATATGGTGTGTAGTCATTCAGCAAAACCTACTAGTGAAACAGGCAAAGAGTTACTGCTTTCACTGGAAGTGCTGGTCAAGTGATGGTGTGATCGTGTGATGGTGTGGTATGTGCTAGAATACCTGGTTCAGGCAGCTACTGCTGCTGGAGAGCTCTTAATGCCAGGTTTAAGTAGATATCACTTGACTGAATCGTGCCATAGGAGTGACAGACCAGTTTCTTTCTATGCTGAAAATTAATTTTAAGTAATGTCTTTTAGCAATGCACAAAATACATTTTTCTCTTAAGCATACATATGTTAATGTGGATTATTACTGTCATCTGCTACGAGATAGTACTGGATATATGTATTTTTCCAGTCATCCAGTTAAAATACAGATAGAATCCAGGGACTTCTTGCTCAAGTCATTGCATCTCTGTGTTGTGAATTCTTAAAAATTTCAGACCTGACATGACTTAGGAGAACACGCATCTTCTGCAACTAACAGCATTCAGGAAAGTTCACTGGGTAGTGTTGTACCCCAAGGAGGAAACATCCCTCATGTTTATCTTTGACAAAGGCAAAAAGTCTTCCCTGATACTTTCATTGTGAAATAGAGTAACAATGAAAGAGATGACCAAATAAGTCACTGATTGTAGTGTTTTTTTCACTGACCTTTCTGGGTCATAAATTTCAGAATGGTTTAAATATAGCTAAAAATTCTAATCATGCTAGGACATGCTAGTATCCTGTGTCATCATGCCTCTCCTAGGAAGACTTTAAGACTTTTATTTTTCCCCTTTGGTTTGGGTTTGGTGTTTGGTTTTTTGTTTGTTTGTGGGGTTTTTTTTGTTTTGGTTTGGATTTTTTGAGGGTGGTATTTGTTTTTGTCTGGGGGCTTTTTTGTGTGTTAAAATGTCTTCTCCAGACAATTTTCTTACAAGCTTTGTATCAACACTTTGCTGCAAGTCCTAAGAATTGAGTGTCTGTTTTCATATAGCAAATAAATCTCAAAGTCAGAGGCTATTTAAAAGCTGTTTGAGAAAGTACCTGTATGAGCTCCTTCCAGCTACTGTGGCAGTATAAAAAACTCCACCATAAAGATCCTGTCTTTTGTGGTCCTAAGATAACAAGAAAATCTGAGTCTGTCCTTTTACATACTGAGAGACCTGAATAATAGTGTTGTTTATACTGATACTGTTTATCTGCTGTCATCCGTGTTTGGTCTTCTTTTAATGGCTTAAGTACTTGCCAGATTTTAACCATTTCAGGGGGTGAAATTTCTCCCTTTGCCTCACTACAGCATATTTGGGTTTTGTTTTTTAACGGCTTGGATCTTTTGAGAGTGGAGCTTGGGCAAAATGAAGTTCAATCACTGTCAGTAGAGTCAGTGGTTCAGAGTAGGAAGTTGAGTGTCTACAGTCTAGTTCTTCCTTCCAAACAAAGATCACTCAGGAATAAGTGCAGGAATGTATCGTAAGAGTTCCATGTGCTGATGACTGAGATCAAAGTGGGCTGCAACAGGGATGCTGGTTGTCAGTGCAGTGAGATTGCACTGGGTGATCTGTCTTGAGGGAAGGGATATGTTTTGGATAGGTGATTCGAATAAGCTGCTTGGAGCCTAACTCACAAGGTGCTGTTGACTTAGGACAGATAGATGGTAGGGTCAAAACACACAAGGATGGCACCAAGAGGGTAAAAACATCTTAATTCTAGCCTTGTTCAGTCACTGATCCTGCTTTGTTACCCCGGACAAATCGTGATGTTTCCTGTATGTGTCTCCTTACTTACAAAATTGGGATAATTACGTACGTTAGTCTATTACCCTACATTAATGTTCAAGATCAAGAATTGAGAGATTTTTGGGGTGTTGGTTTTTTTCTGTGTTACACTTTAAAATGTGGTATGTTATACTTGTTGCCACCATCTTTTCTCCCTCCTCTTCCCCTAGAAAAACCCCACTAGAATAACTTGTATAAAAAATTGTTGATTCCTTTCAATTCTTTGCGTTCACCAGGGTGGGCTTTTTTTTTGTTTCCCTACATCTGTTTGGTGGTTTAACTAGTTTCAAAGACCAGTCAATTGAAGTATAATCTTTACTGATTTGATGTGAGCTTTTCTAGGTGTTTACTAGCTACCATACTTTTAAAGTTTTGTATGCTATAAGCATTAAAGTTGCTGATCTCTGGTAACAGATCTTGTATCTTAATCCTTTTTTTAAATAATGGGGTTATGTTTGAATATTCCCAATGATAAGGAATCTGCTCAAACTCCCATGAACTTTTACAAATGTCCCTTAAGAGTTCACTGGTTTCTTTGCTTACTTTCTTCCAAACTTTGTGGATTTATGTTAAACAAACTACGTTCATGTAACCTTTGCTGATAACGAATTTGGTTGTATGTTCAGCACATTGTTACCACCAGCAAATAATTAAATTCAGGGATAGACTGATTTTAAGTTTGTGTGAGAGACCTGAGGGTCACTGACTTCAATGAGTGTGGTGAACTTCACCACCTTTCATTATTAGGACCTTTTTAGAACAGTTTAACTCTGGCAAGGGTCTATATCTCCTTCTCTTTTTGTGTTCATTTTGTGTTTCTGGGACACATGAACAAATTTCAGACTTCCTGTGAGAGGGTTAGCCAGGTAGCCTTTTTAGAAGAATCTTAGCACTTATTTTAAATCTCAGGTACTTCTGAAAAGTTTTAAGTCCTTAATTTTGCTCACATTCTTCTGTAAATAAAATAAAAACCTTTTACCTAGAAAAGCAGATGTCTGCATCTCATCCATATAATCCCGAAAATTCTGCCCTGCTGCTGTAATGACCAGCATGTGCCTCTTATTATGAGTTACTCAATTAATTTTGTATAATAACGCTTGTGAGAATGTGAGGGGGAAGAATATTTTAATTTATGAACATATCTATAACTTTACTGCTTTTGTTTTTGCTATGCCTATGATTAAAACTTTTCTGTGTATCATTGATGTGAAATTGTCCTTGATATGTGTGATTATTCCTGTTTTCTACCCCTTCATCTCTGAGGCTTCCAGTACAGTTTGTTCTTCCTGCTTTTACTGCCTTTTTACAAATCCAGAGTGCAGGATGTATTTACATGTCTTCCCTTTCATGCTATGTGTGCTGCAGTAACCAAACAGGGCTAGAATTAGCAATCATTGTTTTTTCTTCTGAATTTACGTCTTTAATTATAGTCCTCTAATTCTTTCAGCTTCTTTTTACTCAAACCATTTCTGTTAGTGTCCTTCTCCATTTCCCTCCTCAATTCCATGTTTGCTGTTGGTATCTGCTTTTATGTCTGCATTTCTTTGCCAGACAATAAACTGCATCTTCTTAATATTTTAGTTGAGCAGTTTGTCCAGTGCTTTTTCTTAGGTATGTTTCTGTAGAAACAACCAGATCTGTTAATTCTTGATAGGTTTTCTTTAATTGGTCATTACTATAAAATTCTGGTGTGGTGTTAATAATTTTTCTTTTCACTTTTCCTTTGTATTTATAGGGTTATTTTCTTAATGTTTTTCATGTTCTAGGCACAACATAGGCTTTCCCGTTGTAGAATGTTCCTCTGAAGGAGACTTTATTCTTTCCAAACCACCAGACACAGGGGGACTAATCTCTTTTGGCACTGTAGCTGAACAGTTGGTATATGAATTGGGAAATCCTCAGCGCTATCTTTTACCAGATGTTACATGTGACTTTTCCCAAGTTTCGATCACTGAAATTCCAGGTTAGTCCTCTCACGTGTAAAGAGATCTGTCAATGAATTGTGTTATTGAACTAAAGCAGCTACTTTAATTTCCACGTTGTCTCAGCATATTTTTTTTTTTTTTTTTGTTAAATCAGTTCCTTAGAGTGTGATACTGTATTAAACTGATTTTTTTCAAGGACTTCTTATAGAAATTCCTTTAGAAATTTTAAGCATACTCTTATTTATCTTGCTGACTGACTAATTTATATCTTTGATCGCTATTCCTTTTGTTTTACTTTTTAATGCATGCCCTGCACCTAACAAGTCCTTAAACTGTGTATGCAGCATGAACAACACTGACACAGCTCCACTATGATTTCAGTATTTTTTAAACTGCAGCTCAATTTCTTTTCTCAAAGAAAAAAAAAAAAGAAGGTTGTGTACATGTTTTAACTTAGGACATTTTAAGGGTTAGTAACAATGGAATGTCTTTCAAAGCACTACTTCGTAATGTTTTTTTTCTTAGACGTTTAGGTGGATCATCTTAAGTGGTAGAAGCATGCTTAGGCACAGGATTGCCACCAGAAAATCAGTGTTTGAAAAAGTCCATTTGCTATTCTGGAAACACTTAACAGCAGTAGACTAAAGGTGGATATAATATATGTTCAGGATTTAGCTTCAAAAGCAAAACAAACAAAAAAACCCCAGGCTTAACAGATTTGAAGATCTGTAGTTTGAGCAAGACTGTCATTTAAAGTTTGTTTTTTACTGCATCTATGTTGTATCCTTTTTCATTCTAATGGAACTTATCTGTGACAGTATGCCGAGTGTCTTTATAAAGCTTAGAACAACTGAAATCTCAAATTAAAAACTTACTGTGATAAAACTGAAAATGCTGTAACATGAAAAATATTTTAATAATAAAAATTCATAAAACAATACATTGAACCTTCTGCTCATGCAACATAACCAAATGGCAGTCTGATAAGGCCAGCTTGCTACTCTAAGCCCCCAGTCTTTTTTTTTTTTTTAAAGAAACTCTAACCTTCGTATGAACTTTTAGCTTGCAAATGACCTGATATGACATGTTTGAACTTAAAATGAACTTTCACATGAACTTTCAGTTAGCCCTCTTAGAAATATAACAGATGGAAAATGGGCAGATTTCTTAAATATTTCAGTCTGAAGTGCTTTGACACGTACACCAGTAAAAACAGGCAAGCTATCTACTTTTGCTGTTTACGTTGCCAGTTTTATTATGCTGCTGCATTACTTGCAGTGTTTGAACTGAGAGGTGCCTTTGTGGTTTTTTTGTCAGTGGATGCTATGCATTTGTTTTGTGGGATTTTTTTTTCTTTGTATTACTCCTTTACCTGAAACATGAAACTCTTCCAGGTCTTCACCCTGACTGTATTCAGACAGTTAAATTAACCTCATGTCAGTCTTGCAGAGTGATGATTTTGAGTGATGTGTAAAATTTTTACTAGTCACATTTTGAGTATATTTTGATCTAGTCTTTTCAGAGTATTTGTATAAAACTTTGAACTGCTTCTTGAATGTTTGCTAGCACAGGTTAGGTACAGATGAACTGTAGTATAATTCTCTGGCATGAGGTGCTGATCCTGCACTGCTGATTTTAAAGGAGTTACACCTATTGATTTTCTCTAGTTCAAGCTTGACCTGATGCCAAAACAGCAATTTTCTTTTTTTTTTTTTTTTGTTTTGTTTTGTTTGGTTGGTTTTTTTGTTTTGTTTTTTTGTTTGTTTTTGTTTTTTGTTTTTTTTTTTTGTTTTGTTTTTGTTTTTGTTGCACTAATACTCCTAGCACTGAACTTGGTAGTTGCCCTGGAACATATATTCAGACTGTTTAGCTTTCTTGTCAATAACAGAAACTAAAGTTAAGTTATCCCTTAATTTACTAAGCTATCAACAAATAAACTCTCATGGTTTCTCACCTTGTTTTGTTTCTTTACCAAGTGAGGGACTGCAGTCCGCTCCAGCCAACTACAGTAAATTGTATGTTCTGTGTGTGTGTGTGCAATAACTGGCTATTAGTGGGAAATAACTATTGAGTCTGAAGTCCTAAGGCTGCTTTCTGTGTTAAGTATTTTTAAGTGTGTGAATAAACATTTCAGTCACCCTTTTAAAAGGCTCACGGAAGTCATAAATTTAGTCACCAGTTCAGTGTGCTTTCTAAGGCAGGAAGGACTGTTTTGTGAGAGGTTCTCTCATCTGTGGCAGTACAGCTATCAATGTTTTACTTTTTAATTAAGAACATTTGATTAATATGTATCACAAAAGAATGTCTTTGAAGTTATATTGAAGAAGCTTAAATACTGATTTTTAACCGCTGTAGGTTTTGATGGTGGAGCAGTGAAAGTTTGTGGAGCCAAAGGATCGCCTCCATCAGCATTTTATAAGGTATTACCTCATACAGATATCCTCATCTTCTCTGCCCCAAGAGTAAAAGAAAGAGGAGAAAAGTTTAAAAAGACAAACCTTATTTGATATATAAAAACTTGTTAATTTGTATAATGTTAATAAGTGTGTATTTGTATAGATGATAATTGCTTGAGAGCATTTATAGCATATCAGTACTGAATGCCATGTAATTTCATAATCCCTTTATTGTTAGGTAAATGCCACTTATCTTGATGGCTTCAGAGCTACTGCTGTCTGTCCAGTGGGAGGTCCAAAGGCAGTACAAAAAGGAAAACACACTGCAGAAGGTATTCTGCAAAGGTTAGTATTTGAGTCTTGGAAGGGGATCTGGTTTTTAGTTGTTTTGTTTTTTCAGAGATAATAAAAAAAATAATGTTGCTATCATATGTCACAGTTCTAACCTTGTAAGAACCCTTGAAGATTATAATTTTCCTATTTGGAGGACATTTCAAGACTTAAGTAACCTGTTCAGGAAACCTGCTTTCAACATATAACTGCACTCATGTCAGTATATTTGGGCAAGGAGGGATTCCTCTTAAATATAATTCCATATGCTCACAAGAGTATCTGAGCATTTATTCCAATAGCCCCAGTCTTTCTAGTTCTGAGATAAATTTCCTTTTATATAAAACTTTCTGCCATCCTGTTATAGACCCATGCAGCAGCTACACTAGAATAGTCAGAAATACAGGGTTTACTGTGAACTTATAGTGACTGCTCATGTACCTGTGTGCAGCATTATGGTGAAGGAGTCATTGACTGACTTCCCTCAAGAGACATGACAGATGAGGGCAGACTGATAGAGGTGTGTAAACTGTGCAAATGCTAAAAGACTATGTGTCCAAGAGCTGCTGAGAAAATCAAATGATGGAAAAAAACCTCCAGGAGGTGTTAGATACAAAGACTCAGGGACCCAGAACCTCTGAAAAGCACCCTTTCTGGAAGCTAGGTCATTATTTTAGAAAAAAAGAAATAGATTGGTGTATTTTCCCTTTCATATTTACTCTTGCACATTATTTCAGACTGGACTACGTGAATCTTTTGCCTGATTGAAACAGCTTGTGGTGCTGCTGCCTCTCCAACCTCTAGAAAATTAATTCAGCCTGTTTACTGTGGTCTCCTGAGTAATCCTCAGAAGAAAGCTGATGTGAGGTAGTTGAAGGCTGGTTGACTAATTTTGATAAGTAGCCTCTAGCCCATGAGGCATGCCTGTAGGCATGTTCTGTGTGTTAAAAATCACAATACACAAAAATATATTCTCCACCTCAAATGCAGTCTTAAACAGCTTAATTTGTGGAATTGTTTGTGTGGCATGTTCAAAAGATTTGTGTATGTCAGCCCAGACAGAGAATAAGAATTACGCTGTTTGGATCCCTCTCAGAGAATGCTCTACCAGCAGTGATATCTCTTTAGGAAATGTTGACTTCAGTCTTTTCACCAATTCCTGTTCATAGAATCATCAAGGTTGGAAGAGACCTTTAAGATCATCAAGTCCAATCATCAACCCAGGATGATCACTGTAACCCCTAAACCACATTGCTCAGTGCCAGATCCAGACACCTCTTAAACACCTTGAGGGATGGTGACTCCACCACCTCCCTGGGCAACCTATTTGAATTGCCTGATCACTCTGACAGTAAAAATTTTTTTTCTAATACCTAATCTGAATCTCCCTGGTTCAGCTTTAGGCTATTTCCTCTTGTCCTTTCACTGCAGTCGCAGTAGAAGTGACTGACCACTGACCCACACCTCACTACAGCGTCCTTTTGGGTAGTTGTAGAGAGTGATGAGGTTCCCCCTGAGCCTCCTCTTCTCCAGGCTCAACAAACTCAGCTCCCTCAGCTGTTCCTCATAAGACATTTTCTAGACCTTCTATGAGCCTTGTTGCCCTTCTCTGGACACTCTCCAGCACTTCAAAGTCATTTTTAAAAGCGAGGGGCCCAGAACTAAACACAGTACTTGAGGTGCAGCCTCACCATGCCAAGTATAGGAGGATGATCGCTCCCCTAGTCCTGCTGCCTACACATCTAGATCCAAGCCAGAATGCCATTGGCCTTCTTGGCTGCCTGGGCACACTGGTCTGCTCGTGTTCAGCTGCCAGTCAGCCAGCACCCCCAAGTCCCTTTCTGCTTAAGAGCTCTCAAGCCATTTTCCCCCCAGCCTGTAGCACTGCGTGGGGTTGCTGCAATCTGAGTGCACGACCCGGCACTTCACTGAATGGGCATCATGCAGTTGTCCTTAGCCCATTTATAGTCTGTCCAGGTCTCTCTCTGTTTCAAGAGAATATTCTAGTCAGCTTTCAGTCTGTTCTAGGTTAAATTCTGCCCAGTAGTCTAATGGCAATAAGTACAGAAGATGCACAAATTTAATGTGCTTTATTTATACAGGTCAAATTAATTGTCAGCCTAAGATATTAAGCAGCTTTGGCAGCTTGTAATACACCTTCTTTCATTTCTGTTTTGCATGCTTCTCCTTTATTTATTTATTCATTATTGAAAGCAGGAGAGATTTGGCAATACGTGTGCGAAGAAGTCTTTTTGGAGTAGTCTCTGGTGTCCTTTTATTTTTGATGATTCTCTGTTGTGTTACCAACACAAATGAAAGAGCTAAAAATTACCCACAGAATGTATTTTGAACTGTAATATCTCTGACTGTAATGTTTGTAGATAAATAATTTAAAATAACTTACTACAGACACAGTTTGCAAATTAGTTACCTTAAATGAGGTATCTGTCTCTTTTCCTTTTTTCTCATCAAAATTGAAGGTGACTTCATTTGTGGTACATGAACCACCTTCATCTCTTTACAGCAATTAGAAAATTATATTTTGTATTTAACTCCTGTACATTGCTTCATTTTTTCAGGTGCCATGCTAATATTTATGACAAAAATGATATATTAGCAGTGTCTTTGAAATGTTTCACCTATGCAAACTATTTTTCTCATTCTAACATAATTCCAGTGTTTCAAGTGATAAAATCTTTTTTTGATCTAGAAGAGTGCCAGACTAAGATTCTTAGGAAACCAGTTTAGGGTCTTCAGAATTTAACTTATTTTTCCAGTCTGCAACATGTTAACAAGTCAGACTATTTTTAACAGTTGGATGCTTTAAAACTTTTTTCTAACTTGTTTTTACTGTGGGGTTTTTGTGTTGTGGTTTGTCTTTTTTTTTTTTTTTCTTTTGGTCTTCGTATGATTTTATTTTTTTTTTTCATAAACTGTAGTCATTTTTGGTTTTTGTACTTGACAGTTGGGCTGTTTTTTCTGAGTTGTTGCAAGCAGTCTATTTATTCCAAATTTAGTATTTGTCCAAACCCAACATTAATTCCTGTCTCTCTTAAAGCAGTGTGTGTTTTCGTGCTGTATAAAAAGGTAATGTTCATACTCTTTATTGTGATTGGACAGACTGGGCACTCAACACAATGTGCTTTGTAGTGGGAATATCTGTTTTATAAAAAGAATTTGAGAGATTGCAGTGTCAGACTGGACAGGCACAAGTGATGAAAAAACATGCTCTTTAAAAACATTATCTGCTTTTTGGCATTTGAGTTGTATGTTCATTAATTCCAAGTAATCATCTTTTAGGCTTGAATAAGTGGTTCTCCTTCATTTGATTCCCCCCCCTTCATCAGTGCCTGTGATGTAACAAGATTGTTTCTTGTATTTATCGGTAGTTCATAATGCCTTATAGTAGAAACAGAGTTACAAACTGAATTAGCAGTGTGAAACCCAGGAAGATTGCATATACTCTAATGACATTTGAAGCTCTCTTTATTTCAAAGATAACAGTAAGAACTGAAATACATTTATTTGTCTTTGCTTATCATCTTTCAAATAATTTGAATAAACAAAAGGCTCAGTTTGAAACCCGGGGATAAATTCATAGGCATGACTTCCTTGTCAGTAATCACTTGATTTGTAGTTTTCAGATATATTTGTTTAGTGTAAAGTATCCATGGTCCAGTTTACGTGACAGAGCTAACTTCTGTGGACCACACAGGGCTACTTCAGATAATTGTTTTGAGGCAGTTTACTAATGAAAAAAAAAATCATTTGTTGCAGGACTCGTCTTATTTTCAGTCAGCTCGGTTATGAAGATTACAGTGCAGTTAACGTACAGATTTTAGGGTCTGAAGATACATATGGACCTCATGCTAGAAGGAGTATAGATGGTGTAAGTATTCAGTGGAGTGTTCTTAAACTTTTACTGACCTCTTTTAATCTTTCCACATTGTTATCTTTTCCACAACTTTAAAGGAAGTCACTATCATCTTGGGAATTTCACCCCTTCATGTTGCAAAGAATTCAGTGTCACTACTTAGTGTACAAAATTAACACTGACAAGGTCTTTACAGTATTGGGTCTTCCAGAGGCACTGATATAAAATCTTACAAAAGTGTTGTTGTAGTCCATTCTAATGTTGTTCATCTAAAGAAATGTCTTATAATAAAGTTTTGATCACATAGACTTAAATTGCATTAGATGTAATGCTGAAAGACCACATTATAAATATTGCAGAGTCAGGAAGGATCAGCATTATTGTTGCCTGCACAACTTTAAAACTGCCTGTGAGTACTACTTGTGAAATAATCTTCACATACCTAATTCTGCATTGTATTTTGTGACTGAATAAATTCATATGTAGGAATATGAATGATGGCTGTAGCCACTGCAGCTGTGATATCCATGGTCTGTTTTCCTAATCTGAGAGTATGAAAGTCCTTTTTAAAGGAAAAATGTAAATCTTGCCCTCACTTACGTGCACTTTAAATATTTAGACAGTTTAATTTGTTCCAAAACAGTAGCATTTAATTCTTCTTTGTCAGTGGCAGTCTTGGAAAACTCTTAAGGTACACGTGGCAAAGCTCTAAGTTTGTTCTTAGGAGTGCTGACACTTAGTAGCTGACAATTGGTGTTGTATGGGAAAAAAGAATGTGATCTGGAGAAGGACAGTGAACTTCTTACTAAAATTAAGTGTTCTTAGTAATTGCTCAAGTTATGTCTGCAGCTATTTGTTTCAGTGCTTGAGTTTCAATTTCCTTCTGCACAGCAAGAGGAGTTGCTTCCTGAGGACTGAGCTTTATAATGAGGTCTTTTTCATTTTAGGATCATAAAGCCTGCAATTTTAAGTGTGTTACTGAGATTGCAGCATCAAAATTGTGAAACATAGGAACAGATGTCCCAGATGTTCAAGTTGTCTGTGTTTTGTTCGTACCAGCTTCTTATGATTATGCATTGTAATATATTCTTTAATTAAATTGTTACATCTGAGGTTTTCTGTCATTGTATAGAGTGAATAATGAGTTGAAGAGCAATTTCTCCTTCCTGATTGTTGTGTTCACCTTGCTTGCAGAAAATTGAAGAATTTTTTCAAATAACATTGAGTATTTTGTAGTATTTTCTGTATTTTCAGCCTCAGCTCCCAGGTCTCATATTAAAAGTAAACACAGCGTTACCACCATTGTATGTGCTTCTCATACATGCCTTAAACAGGATGTGAGAGCTAAGGCTGAAATGCAGGAAATCGCTCTATTGCCTTCCCGCTTCGTGGTTCCTCCAGCTTTTTAGAAGAAACTAGCCAGAGGAGTTTTCATCTGGAAAGCAGACGTGGTAGCTTGAGAAAAAGGGTTGGGGATTGGGATTTGCTTTTCTATTTGAAATATAAAGTCATAGAATCCTAAGGAAAACATTTACTCATTGGGGCTTCAGATAGGAATAATGTAGTCCCTTAAACACTCTTTCCTACCATGTCTTTCCATGCAAAATTAGACATGGTTATTTGGGTTACAAATCACAGTGGTCTAAACCAGAACCATATTATGCTAAGCAGAATATTAACACAAAAGGAAAACAGTTCCTGCCTTGAAGGTTCTACCATATAAATTTGAAGAGAAGCAAATATATAAGTGAATACCAAGACACAGGGTAAGTTGAATAACATTTGGAGCTCTGTGTAGACAGCTGGTTTGACTGGACTTATTCTCATGCCCATCTCTCAAACTAGTGCAGAGGTTTGCCTTTGCAGCTGTGAAGTCACTGTAAATGCCAGGCTTATATAGGCCTGTATACTGTAGTCTGAGCTGCTGTGTGGAGTATTGACTCTTTCTGATGGCTTGAAGTATCCTTGAGAAACAAAGGAGTGCTTGCCCCCTTTCCTTTCTCAGACTTCTCTGCCTGTTTATGTGGTTGCTGCCTTTCACTCTGGTAGCTTGCTTTGTCAGCAGTAGTCCAGCATGAGCAAGAAAGAGACCTGAATTGACACCATAGTGGTGTTTGAATTTTTTTTTTTTAATATCTCCTGTTCTGTCGTTTTTTGCTGGGGGAAGGAGTTCAGACAGTGACAAAGTGTCAGTGAGTTGTTTAGAAATACTAGATGTGTTTAATGTAAAAGATATCTATTAATAGTACATTGAGCATTAGAGTTTGCTACATAAAAACTGTATGTGCTTTGTTAGTTTTCTGCTAACCCTTTGTTAACTGATGTTAACACATTGTTAAGACTTTGTTTTCTTATTTTTTTATTTTAATTCTGATACTGGAAGATTAATGACTTTAAAATAGTTCATATATCTAGTTTTAATACTGGATTCAGCCACTGATGTAAGGGGGGTACTTTTGAATTAGATGATCAATGGAGCATAGAGGCGTGAGAACGAAGTCATATTAGGATGTGAAACCAGCTAGAGTATGGTACAATGTAACTTATGGCAGAAGCTAATTGTAAGGTCCATTGTGCTTTTTAGCAAGTCAGCTTGATATTCCCTATTATCAGAGCTGAGTTCTTCCTTGGTTTTGCTACATATTGCAAGATAGATACATCTACCCTTGAAACACAATGGTAGAGGTCATACATAGGGGTGAGAAAGATGATGATGGGAGGAAGATTATGTGGGCAGGGGTCGCTCGCCCCTTGCCCCACAAGTAGGGCATGCGCAGACTGTTGCCATGAGGTAATGATCAGGCGGTGTTTGGCTGCCATTCAGGCATCACCTTATACTGCGTACTGGTCCTACGTAGTGTAATGTGGAACTGATAAAAATGGGGTGTCGAGACTGCTGAGTTGAGCGATACTCATCCTACCACCGAGACTGTGTTGCTCCGCGGGGACGCCCGCTAAGCACGGGCACCGACCAGCTGCTGCAGATCCTGACAGCCCTGGCCTGTCCGTGTGGGTAAGCACAGTTTATTGATAGGAAGCAACTGAGAGAACAAACTTTTTAATATCCTTTTAGTGTTCCTTTAATTCCCCTTTTATGTTTATAGTATTTTTCCTTTAGTTTCCCTTTTTAATAACCAATACCGTGTTATCCATAATATTGTGTTAAGATCCTTTTCTAGTATCCCTTTTTCACTAGTTAATACTGTATTAAATGCTGTTCGTAGTATTTGTTTTAATGCCACCCGATAAGATAGTTACTTTGTATCCTTTTTTAGTTTTTAATTCCTCTTGCTAAGTTTATTACTATAATTATTATTCTCACTGTAATAAAAGATATTTTGTGTGCTTGAGTATTTTTTGGCACTTGTCTTTATTCCGGACATGTATCCAAACGAACGTACTGTTACAACTGAAAACAGGATTCATCTTATTTTAATGGACCATTGTATGTTGCAACTGTGAGCAAGGAAGTAAACCTAGAACTTGAAATGAAATAGAAGCATGTGAATGCATGAGTATGTTTTGTACAAGGGCATTTCCTATTCATTATTATCTGTAGTAATGTAATGAATCGTGTGATAGCTTTGGGAACAGTAAATGTTAAAATGACTCATTTGTTGAGTAATATGCATGGCTGCATATTTTTTGTGTAGCAGCTGGTTTTTTACAGCAGCTTAGTGAAACTTTCTTAAGCTGGAATTTATTTTTTTTTTCTAGAGATATTTGTTATCTCTGTTATCTTGATCAGGACATCTCTTCCTATATTCATAGAAAGAAATTTTTATCCTTTGAGTGATGCCTGATCTACATGATCAGAAATAATATAACCTTTTCTACCTTGGCTCTACTAAACTTTTATTTAAGGTTTGCCTACACAAGTATTGAAATCATCTGATAGATATGTGAATCAAGTTTGCAGGATTTCCAATGTGAGAGTATTATGGCAGATATTTTCCAGGCTGAGAACTTGGAGGCTGAGAAATGAACTGTGTGTGTCCTCTGAGTCTATTTAGGAGTACTTAAGAAAAAAGGAAGCAATTATGTTTTTTATTACCTCAGAGTACCTCTGTGTGGATATGCCGCTAGAATTGGGAGTAGAGAAAAATATTCTTTCAGCTTCATGAATACTTAGGACATTGGTTTAAACATACTAAAACAAGAAGGCCCTTCATTATCGAATTTTACCTGATCACAAGCTATAAAGTAGGAAGTTTTCCTCCCTTGGTATAACCTGACATAAGCGATCCTCTTTGTTGAGGGATTTTTGTCATGTATTTCAGTTGGAATAGGTTTAGTAGTCTGTTAACATAATGATCTCTTTGGGATATCAAAAGCTAACAAATAGAAAGAAATTAGTTAGGGCATTTAAAGAGTTATGAAGTGCTCTAAGCTCTGTAGAATAATAAGAGAAAATAACTCCGCACAAACTTTCGTGGTTTTTTTCATGCTTTTATGAAATACATCCTTTCCTGTTGACATGAAGAAGAACATAAACACTGGAAGAAATCTCCTAGTGTCTTGTAGTCACTTATCTTTTTTGATTTTTATATTGATTTAAGTAAACCAAGAATTTCACGTAAGGTTACCCAAGAATGTTTAGAAACTTTGTATTCATGAACAAAACGAGATGACTTCAAGAGAGAAGAAATACTCTGCTGCAGAACTCTGTACCTGTGCTGTGCTGTGAGAAACTCCTGACCAGCAGATTTTGACATCTTGTGCAATCCCATTTCATATGTACTTGCACTTGTGCTTTAAGGCAAGTAAGAGACATTCAGAAACAGACTTCTATTGTGGCAGATTTCATAGATTCAAAGGTGAACCAAAGGTGGTTCCTACTGGTGATTGCAAATTCTTGAATAAATAGTCTTTGCCCTCGGTGAGACCTAATGTTCAGTCTAAGGCTTTTGCCAGTATATTGGTTCCAACGGTGGATCCTTCAGTGGCTGATAGTAGATTTTTAGAGAAGTAAAATCTTAAGCAAGAGACGGTGCTTATCTGTCTGCAAGGGCAGGTGTTTTAGTTGACTGTAGAGTTGGGAGCACAGTACTGGTTTGATTTACCTTTAGAGGGAGCATCTCCTTTTTTCTCTGAAATCCTGGTGAGTTTTACACGTTCTGTTGTCATGTGTACATCCCAAAGATTAGGTTTGAATTCTTTTCTGTGGACAGATCTGCTTCCTTCTTGATGCTGAGAGAAGTGCATCTGGCTCTCTAATTTGGCCCCAAAGTACTCTTAGTGCACTTAAGAGTAAAGTTTGTTTGCCAGTTCCACTGAGAGTGAAGCCAAGTATTTGGTATTGTTAGTTACAGTACTTAATTCTTAGAGAATGCTGGAGAAGAGGCACAGTGTCCTAGCAGTCTGAAATACCCAACAGTTGATTCTGTGGTAGCAAAATGAAGATAATGAAATATTAATAGCAAATTATAATGATGGTGGATGAAAAGTCACTGAATAGTTTAACTTGAATGCTGAGCTACAGTTATTTTTCAGTTTGGTAAATTTAACCAATATTCTACATCTAAGCTAATCTAATTTCAACCTTCTTGAAGCAGGGTCCTCGGGAAGCTGTTATTTGGCTTGCTGTACACCATAAACAAAAAGAAGCTGTAGAAATCTTTTCTAGAGAGATTGCACCAGCTGGAACTGGCATGGGTAAGTACTCATATTGTCTTCTAAGAATTTTAAAGTTACTTTTTTATTTAATTCTCTGAGCGTGACTAGGACCCAAAGACTTAATTCAGCTGTGTTCAGCTTAGAAGCTCTGTTCAGCACTGTGTTGTGCATAATGAAATAATTTTTTTAAAGGGTACTTATGTTTGGTGTAGAGATGGAACCCACAGACATTAGCAAAATGATAAAATGAAAGTCCTGAGAGTTTGCCTTTGTGTTCCTCTGAGACTCTATCTTTCCATTGCTGCCACTGTTCCTTCCTGTTTTTTTTCCTTTTCCTTATTTGTCTTTGTTTTCCTACATGTGGTTGCACTGAGTGTTTTACTGTCTTCTACCATGTTACTGTAAGTTAGTGATGGTATTAGTCTTCACTGGCAATAAACACTGAGTTTTACTCAGCTGGCAAAAATTTACCACAGTGTCCTGCTATAACACTGTAGTTTATGAAGAGCTGTGCAGTTGGAGGGTTTTGAAGGTTCTCTTCAGTACTTTATTATCTGATGTTACTGCAAAGGATTTTTATTGATGCTACTGTACTTCTAACCTGTTTAATGTGTAGCTGCTTGTATAAGTGCTGCATCTAATTCTTATTCATAGAGCATATTAACTACCCAACTTAAATTACCATCTTGCAGTATTAAGTCTAACCTCAAATTATTCTGTCTTCAGTGTTTGATTTTGTATGAATTTGTGATGTATTGCAATGATTAAAAGATTTATTTTTTAATTGACATATTAGTTAAAATACTGGGATTTAATTAAGTCCATCTTAGTCTTGAGGGTATATTGTAAAGTATTTGCATAAGTCACCTAATTGTGAAGTGATCTGTACTTCTACTGATTACCTGATGTTTGTTCCAAAAAAATTCACGTTTGTTCTTTGTAAATGTCATTGGATTCTCTAAATGTTCGGGGGGGACTTACTGTTTGATTATTTTGAGCACTTTTTTTTTCTGTTCTCTTCACGAGTCCCTTAAGTGTCACCACTGTATCCATCTCAGTTCTAAGTAGCTCATTCATATGTTGTGATTTGGTGCTTTCGTTGTGGATGCTAATCTGGCTTTTATTGTCCATTTAAAATGAATTTAAATTTCCTTATTTTGAGTACTAGAGCTCAGATATTTTGCAAAGGCTTCTGCATATCTTGATGAAAACTATACCTAGGATTTATATAAATCTTCAAAACTAAATTCCATGAGCTTAACCTGAAACTCTGAACTTCCATAGCAAATCTAGAATCCTGATCAATGAAGGAGCGGTTAGGTGTTGCCTTGCAGTTAAGGAACTAGCCTTTTTTTTTTTTCAGTGGATTAAAAATTACTTAGAAGCGTGTGCATTCTGTGTTTTTAGTCTTTACAGCAGTAGCAGAGAACAGTTAATGAAGGATGGTTTGTTGGGTTTTTTAAAGTTGTGTTTATAGTGACAAGGTCAGTGCATGATCATCTTTTTTTTTTTATCCCTACAATATAGAGTATGGTCATATAAAACTAATTGCAAATATTCATTGAGATAATATTTTAAAATTTTGCAATTCTGAAGGCTGATTAGCGGGTGAGCATGTAGCACAGATATATGTTGCTTCTAAAGACTTGGGTTTTAGCTAATGAATGAAAAATGATATTTTCAGCATTGGACCAAACTGTCATTTCTATAACTAGTTAGGGATTCGTAACTGAAGTAGTTTTTTTCTCTACTGAATCAGTAAAGAAAAAATTACTATGGAAGTAAAAATCTATTCTTACTATTTATTCTACATATGCGTAGACAATTCCCTAGAAAACATCTTTTTGAATGAAGTAAAGCTGGGTGGATTTTAAAATAATTGCTTATTTGTCAGATCCAAAGCTAATGGACCTGTACATGTCTCTCTGTCTTTGCTGCTTCTTTTATAAAGCAACTGCCACATATAGAAACCACCTTTGAAGTCTGAAAGTGTTAGGTTTACTAAGGGTTCAGTTTTTTCCTTTTACTGCTGATCTTTGCAGAATGAAAAAAGTGGAAAATCTGCACTACATGGATTGGGTGGAGTATATACAGTATGGAAATTTCGTTACCATAGTATGTGAACATCTGTGCCTTAAGGTGGCTGGCAGACTTTCAGTTCATATTATCAGGGCTTTTGTGATGGAAAAAATGCATTCCTGTGTAGAATGGGGTTAGGCAGTCTATGTGGATGGTGGTAGGGATGCTAGTTTTGTTTCCTAAGGGAATAGCTTAAGCTTTTTAGAACATCCTGTAGCAGATATTCTCAAAAAAAATTGAAATCCATTTCAGTTACAGAAGTGCTGCTAATGAGTAACAAAGGGAAAGAGGATATTTCTGGCATCATCTGGGGCATCTGGTGATAAACAACACTTTTGCTTGCCAGGTACAGGACTGCAACAAGGTTTTTGGCCTCCATGGTAAAAATAACTAGTGTCAGAGGGTATCAGAGTTGTTTACTGCTGTTTGCTGACATGGTTCTGAGTGCTTGAACAACCACATAGTCATTCTTTTTAATTTGTTGAAGATATATTGTGACTGCTTCATATGGTCACTTCTTTCAGTTGCTGTTGTGTGATGAATTTCTGCATTACCTGCACCGAATAAACTCTTCTGTATGCAGAGAAGGGTCAGATTTGGGATATAAATGCTTAGTAGGCTACTTGTTGATGTGGAATATGCTTAAAGCAGTCATTATGAAGAGTCTTTTCTTTCTTCAGTGAGATTTAGAATTGTGAAACACTGCCAAACAGTAATTAGTGGTGTACTAATAACTGAATCAGCTTAACAATGCTTAGTTTCTGACAGTAGTGTAGATTTTCAGGACTTGCTGGGAAGAGCAGAACAAGGAATTCCTGATGCTTAATTATCTTAAAACAGGCAGCTCCATAGACAAGACTTGAATAGATGGGTAAATGATCTTGGGAACAGAAGCCAGACCCAAGATTGTTGAGATTGTTGTTGTCCCAGGTGAATTATCTTATATGGATGGAGCATACCTATGAGATGTGGTTTTGCGCTTCCCACGTGGATCTGTGTGATGTAACCTTGTGTGGCTTTGTTCTGCCAAATGGTGGCAGTTGTGGGGGTGCACACCAAGTGAGATTTTAAGCATGTGGCTTTTCCTGATGAAAATCCTTTAAACAATGAAGTCCTGTGTTTCAAGGATTGCCAGCTTGGTAATGCCCCTCCCAGCTCTCCTGCATTAGTTCAATTCCAGGAGGTGAGATAGTGACTGAGAGTCATGGCAAACAACCCTTTTCTTCTTATTTTGCTTATTATTTTAATGAAGAAGTGAGAAAAAGCAGGAAGAAATTATAGATCCTTCATAATGGACAGCAGAAAGAAAGGAGTTGTTGTTGACTTGCAGGGTTATGTCACTTGATCTGAAACACTTGCATTATGTTATTTTTTGGACATTTAAGAGTGACCTTTAAAAAACAAAGTACATTTACTAGATCTGTACCAGACAAACAGGAAAAAAAAAATTGCCCATCTGCTTGGGCAATGGTGATCTAGTGATTGCGAAGTATCATTTTTAACTCTTTTCTTCTTTCACCTCAATAGCAGTTTGGTGTTTGTTACTCTAAGTGATATGTGGACAGTTGTACAGATGATAATTTTCATACATAGCACCTTTCATCCAAGAACCTTTAGAAGGCTGTGTAAAGACAGTCAGCTAAGCCTTCTATTTTCTAGTAACTTTGGAAAGTATTTATCTGCTTTACAGATGGTTTCCTGCGATGGTGGAAGAAAGTATAATGACAAAAGAATGTGAATCAGAGTCCTTGGTTCTGCTTTCCCTGTAAGAAATGCTGAAGAGCAACTCCACCAATCTTTAAGGGGACCAAGCTGTCTAAAATTTAGGAATGAGGAGTAGAAGAGAAGAGTGATTGAGAAAGGATATTTGATGGCTCAGAATAAGGGTGGGGAGTCGCAAGAGATCCTGCTGCATCTTTTGAGATGAAATCCAGGAGAACTGTCACTCTTAGTGTTTCATCAGATGGGTTTAGCCTGCTAGTTACTACTTGTGAAGCCCTGAGCTAGAGTTGGTAGGTAGTTTTATTTTGGTAGTACCATAATATGAAAATTATAAATTGTAGGTAAAATAGGTATTAATTTCTTTTAAAGTCACTACTAAAAGACTAGTTTTGGTTATTTTCACTTAGACTAAATTTGAAGCACTTGAGATAAAATGTTTTAGCTATTTGTCTGAAACTTTTTGAGGGAGTATTCAGTTACATCTTTTCAGACTTTGCAGAGAAGAACAGTAAGACAAAAAGAAATTCTTTTTCTTCCTGTGATTAAAAAGCACAATAATTTTGTTGAGGAGTGATCTTCATAATGCTTCACTTCAGAGACTTAAAACTTCGGGTAGGTCTTGAGTGTTGGAGATATGCTTTTTAGTGGATTTAAAGTCTTAATGTTAGTATTTATTAACTTCTGACTTACTTTGCAACATGATTTTTGGGTAGGATACATTTTTTTTGTGCATTCATATATGTAAAGGATAATAACACTTAGACCTCATAAAAGGAAAGTACTGTATAGCTTCTATAGCTTTTAGTCAGTTTAAGAGTGCTGATTACTCCTTCTCTCTCCCTTCTTCCTCCACTTATGGTAGATCTTTACTTCTGGTAATCAGTAGAAAGACAACCATCTTCAAGGCATTGTGCTGATCTGACGTTCTCAATTTCTTATGGAATCTTATCCTCTGTGTAAAAAGAAGGAATGCCATTTATATGTTGGAATGGGCTGAAGCCTGTGTGTTTGTGCTCTGCAATATAGACAAGGAGTTAGACCTACAAGAGAGAATTTTGAGAAATTGCATCTCTTAATAAGAGGCTTCCATAATCAAGAGTGAAAGACTGAGATTTCATAGACATTCCCTAACATTTTTTTCTAATGCTTTTTAAATTTCCATTGTTTTTGTTGAAGACCAGTGGGACACATGAGTGTACTTCCACAGAAATTGTTTTTAAGTATTATTGAAACTGCAGATGAGATTCTTAAGCTCAGAGAAGAATTCGAAGCTACTGTATGTAGACATGCCATACCTTAGAGAGCAATTTGTTGTTTATTTTCTGTTTGGAATGGAAGACATTTACTGTAAACTTCAGTTGAGTATGGTATTTAGTTTACCAGTTCAAACACTTAATCATTTTACATTTGGATTATGCTCTTCTGATGAACTTAAAGGGATACAAATTATTAAAAAAAAAAGGCCAAACACACTTAATTCCATTTTTTTTTTTTTTACAATTAGCAGTTGAGTTTGTTAAACTTTCAGTTGATAAAATCATGCTTTCTGTTTAGTCCTCAGTAGTCTGAAAGTTGATAATAGCCAGGGTTTTTTTAAGAGCATCCAGTAAGTTTGTTTGGTTTTAAGCATGTATGGTCTCCTGAAAAAAAAAAAAAGCAAAACAACAAACCAAAACTTTAAACGTGAACTGTTTAGTCCCAGTAGTGGGGTATTCACAGTTTTTCTCCTGTTACATAAAGTGACCTTTCCTAAACTTGGCATTGAAGAATCCTAGACGCATAGACTCAGATTTTTAAATCTGTAGTAGCCTATGGGAGTTCAGTGCAATTCTGCATTGTCCTGTCCATAGAAATTTACCCTCACTTCATAAAAGCTAGCAAACACAGACCAGGCTTGTATTACTTCGTGAAAATGTCTTCATTATATACAGTACAGTCAGCCAAGTGGTTAGAATTGAAATAATTTGTGTTGATTTAGTGTATTTATTTTGTCTTCTTTAATTCAGATATTTAATTCTGAATGAAGTGCAGTGTAGAAGAGGCTCAAGAAGAGCCTTACTGTGGGAAACTGGCATTTATAGTTTAACGGGGGTTCAGTAGCTAAGAAATGTTTTGCTAATAGCTGAAATCATGCGCTGACCCTTATTTCACATTAAAGTGACCGGAGTTTGACACTAAGATGACAGCTGGTTAATACAACTTGAGATTTTAAAGTGCTTGAGTATATGTAAATATTATGACTGATCTCCTAAGTGTGTTGGAAGATACTTCAGAAATGTCCTTGTTCTAGCAGTTTACTGCAGTCACCATTTTTTGAGACTAATATTGCAGAAGATAAACTATCTGCTGTTTTCAGAGGACAGATAGAATAATTAAGAACATGTAATTGACTCCTGTAAAAAATGTATGCATTTTGTACTAGTGCTCAACCATAATGTAAGAACTGTGGAGTATAAAACCTGAGATTTCAGATTTGCCTAGTTTGATCACTTAAAAAATAATGCTTGACAAGTAGACTGTTTTGATATGTGTTTTTTATATATAAATATATGTATAATTCCTTAGAATATGCAGTAAATACATTAATAACCTTTTAGTTGAGCTAATTCAATCACTGGAAATATAAGGAATGAAACTATTTAGAGTCAAAAGCTGAAAGCTGGTGAGCAAGAGACATCACTGTATTTTGGAATTCTGTGAAGCTTCAAAGAAAGTGTCACCTATTAAATTTAAAGTGCTTAAAGCTTTTTAGATTGCCAATAGTTGGAACATTTTCATACTTTATTACTCCAAAACATTTAAAAAAAATGTTTCAAGCAGTCTAGCATCTTACATATATTGCATAATGGTCTATTCTGTTGAAAAGTGTGCAGAGTTGTACAGAAGTATTATATTTTGACAGAAGTAGATTAAAGAATAAATAGTAATAATCCAAAATTGGGCAAAACATAAGGCTCTTCCACCATCTAAAATTGAGTGGAGAATTACCAGAGCTGAAAGGAATGAAGCTTGCTTTGCTGGAAATTTGCATCTCATAGGTCCAGTTTCCAACCAGAGCTTCTTCTGCTGTGGGGCATTTTACAGGGTGTGATACTTATGGCATAGGTTATAATGTATTAAAACATGGTAGTTCTGCATATTGAAATGGTGCTTGTTTGGGCCAATTTTATACATCTTTTTGCCAGAGCTGATTTTCAGTGGATCCATTCCCTTAATTGTCCCAACTGAGAGCAACGTTGGTTTTCCCAGTACTCTTCTGTTTGCCTGCTACCTCTGTTGATGAAATTTATCAAAAATTTGCTGTCTTTTCCAGCATATCATATATGATCAAGTTTGCTATTGGACCCAAAATTTGGGGGTTTGCAGCTATGCTGGAAGAATCATGGACATGAAGGAAAAAATGTGAGAAATTACACGTCCATGTACAGTCAGAGGTTGATGATTTGTTTTTCCTAAGGTACTTGGGCTGCAAATGAGTAAGAGTTAAAGTAGGCTAAAGGAAGGAGTCATAAAATGAAAAGACAGAATAAGACTTCATAAAGAATTGTGCAGATTAACCAAAGAGAAGCACTTGCTAACTAATAATTGATTCCTTATATTTTTAGATTCAGTGTAAATTCAAACCTTTAAGGACAGAGTCCAAAGGAATGGTCCTATACCAGTGCTTAGTCACCTAGAAAGAAGTAGATTTAATTGACTTAGTGCCTGATGTTTTTCTGACCATGCCATATATTTGGATGTTAAGGAAAGCAGTGGAATTCCAGCGGTGTAATCCCCAGTACTGACTCATTGGTTTCAAATGCCTGGCCACCTGGAGAATTTTTAGTTATCAGACTAGGTCCTCAGACGATGTGAGGGAAAATGTTCTTGGAAATGGCAGGCTTTTGGATCAAACACTTGAATCACAATAAGTATCATAATACGCAGTTTGATTACACCAGACAAATACTGTACCTACAGGTGAATGGGGTCAGTATATAAATGCATTGAAAGCAAGGTCTCCAACCCGAAGGTATTCAGCTGGTTTTGCAATGCATCAGTTCTATGCCATTCTGAGGCATGGAATTTGGCAGTGGTGGTGAGTTGTTCTTCAACTTGAAGTGACTTGTTCAAGAGGTTTACTGGTGGCAGATGAGATGATACTTTTATCTGCCTTGAGTAACTAACGAATGGAGCTCTGATAACAAAACGTGGCCATGAAGTTTCTGGGAAAGGAGAACAACAGCTTCGGTTAAGCTGAGAATTATAGTGACTTGAGACTGCAGCCTGATAGATACTCTCTGCAAGTATGACAAATTGTTCATGTCAGGGTAGATAAAGATAAATCTTCCTGAAAGGAGGGAGGGAGAGTGTCTGCACAGATACTTAAGCAAGCAGTGCAAAGTAAGCATAAAGTTCTACATGAGGAAATGTTCTAGAAGGTATTGTCTTGTGGCAGCAGTTGATCCAAGGAGATCACAATTTACTTAGCAGAAGTAGGTCTGGCCAGAGCGACAAACCCACTGTGACCTGGTTGTACATCACCTTCTGCTGCTTCCTTTTGGTTGACTGGAGAAATGTAATGGGGATCTGAGCCATGGGTTGAGGTGAAGTGTAGTGCTCTAGTGCTGTTTACACAAAAAACAAATCACTGATTGTAAGCCACAATCAGTTTAAAATTGGCTTCATCTTCTCTGCGCGAATCCTAAGCGGGAATTGTATATAGATAAAATTAAATTGGACTTAAAAGTGCTTCCATCTTATTTATGTTCACATAAGCAAAGGATTGGATAATCATAAGATAGAACTTTATAACATTCCAACTGGGATATTGGTGTAGCTTTGCTGTGCAATTGCATTTATGTGCAGGGGTAGGTGTAGTACCTCCAGAGACAGATCTGTTACAGTAGCTTGTGGTGGAGAACTTTCAAACAGCAGCAGTAGGAAGCAGCAGTAGAAGGTAATTGTAACCTTGAGGTGTGAGCAGTGGTTGCTCTTAGGTGGATTGTTTTCTGGTCAGTGTTTAGAGAACTGCTTTGTTGTAGGGGCCAAGATCCACTGTGTGAGAGCCAGCAAGTGAAGAATTTTCTTTGAGAACTTTCAGGAAATTGAAACTGATGTTGGAGCAAAATCTGGTATTCTTAATGAGCAATTCAGCTGCCTAGCAGGAAGTGACCCATGTGACAATCCACAGATAACTTAACTAGCTTCATGAACCTATATTTTCAACATGACCTTTCCATATCCAGCCTCTTCCTCCAACAACCTAAATAAACAAACTAGGCGCTTAGTTCAATAAAATAACTGTAGTTGGTTTTGTTGTTGGATGGCAGCTCTGCCTGAATGAGTGAGATGTACAGTGCTGAAACCTCACTGGATCATTTAAAGTTGTGTAAACACTGGTGTAAGGGATTTTTTTGTAATGTATCCACTACCACATTTTTTTCAGCAGAACTTAGTGGGTAGAGAGGTGTTTATTCATGGTGCTTTTTTTATGAAGGCATTTTTTTTCCTTTACTGTAAAACATAGGCTTTTTTTTTTTTTTTGGGGAAGTCGCTTCCAGTGAGCATGAATATGGCAGGACTGTAATCTATGCTGCTACTGATATGTGTTCACATTACCGAGGCACTGAATCCAAACTAGAACAGCCAGCTGAGAAGTAGGGATTATCACTGTGAGCTTAGTGCCACAACAGCACAGTTATATGACTTTTAGTCTGTTTAGAGCACAAACAGAATTCACACTTGGAGAAAGCAGGAAGCCCATTTTAGCCAGAATTAATTTGACCAAATACAGCATGTGGGCAGCTTTCCACAGCACTTGTTTTTAGGAGACTGCTTAACACACTTGCTAATTAATTCCTAGACTGATTTAATGAAGTGCATACTGAAGTATGCACTTCGCTGTTTCTTCCCCCTGCAATACTCTGTGGAGCTCTGATGCTTCATGTATGTGTGCTGTCCATGCCAGAAGGAAGGGTGAGAAGCTATGCTCAGCAAGAGGAGAGCAGAGCTGTTCCTTTCAGAAATACTGAGCCGGCCGAATGGGTTTAATGGTAGTAAAGCTTTACAACCTGATACTGAGAATAAATAAGAATCTAATCACAGGGCTGACTTACTGCAGATCTGGGATCATGCTAGTGCCTTAAGCTCGTATGTATCAAGGAGAGAGAATGGGATCTGCAGTACCCAGCACCTTAAGAAAGCTAAGTTAGCTACTGAAAGTGCTAGAGAGAATGGTGCAAGTTAATCTGAAACAGTTAATCTAACAAGCAAAGTCATATTAAACAAATATTAAAACAAAGCATGGTCCAGATCAGAATTGTTTCTCTGCTCTCGTTAAAAGTAAATAAAAAAACCAGCAACAAAAAAATTAAAGCGAAGTTCTTTATCAAATGTATCACCTCACTGGCATACAAAATATTTGGAAGGAGAATCTAAAAATGTAGCTTATGCTGTGCACATTTTAAAATATTTTTTTGTTAATAGTCACAGTTGCATGTTTTGCCTTTTTGACTGTTGTATAAAATGTTTTTTTATTACTTTGAGATTATAGATGCTTCCCTGTATTTATTAAATGTGTATTAAAGGAAAAATTCAAGCTATGATAATGTTCTAATTCTTCCACTCGTTGTTCTAAATGTTCTTCTAATGTTTTGAAGATGGCTTTAACTATTCTTTTGTTAATTTAATTTCCATTTCTAGCACCTGGCCTCACTGGAATTGTTGGAGGGCGCCCCAGAGTGTAAGTTAATTCCTGATGATTAACTTCTTGTAATATGTGATGATAGTGTTCCTACCACTCACCATTACAAGCTTCCTCAGCTTAAAACAGCAACCACAAGAGGCAACTAAATCTTTCTTTTGCACACTATGTTTAATAACTGATAATGAGGTAATAGTGGGTGCTATAGGATATATATGCAAGTAGTAAAATTCTTTACTGAATTACTGAATATAAGTTATGTAAGTCTCTAATCAGCTCATAGCAATGTCTTCTTAATGAGCTGTAGGGAGAACTTCAAATGTGAGTTTGTGGCAAGGCAGTTGCTCAACCGTGTGTTATACATGCAGATTTCTGGACCAGTTTTCTCTTGTAGCTGTTAGTTTGGAATACAGGCACACCAAATTCACATCTGTACCAGCTCACTTCACCTAGAAATGCGAGGTCAAATATCCCAGAACATCCCAAAAAAATATTATCGTGAAACCATTACATGAGCGAGCTGAACAGAATAATGTTAAGGATATAAAAAAAAAATCCTGGTTTGACTCAGTGTTTTTCTAGATAAGACTAAGGTCTGCTGGTGATTTATATTCTCAACCTTTTCATGCTTATTCATGAGAGCATTTAAAATTTTCCTGTCATTAAGCAAGTACTGCATATGAAGGTGGGAGGAGGACCTCTAGCTATATTTCCAGTAGCCCTGTGTAACTAGCCTAGGTATTAATGTGGGGCTACTGACAGTGCAACAGACTTGAGTGTCATGAAATACATCCTTTGTCAAGAAAATATTTTTGGTATTTTGACTATCTTCCCCCAGAAAAATTTTCTTGGATTTTTTTTAACAAAGTCTTACATTCTTAATAATGGAATTTAAGGAATTTTTACACTTCTTAGGCTTTCCAAAGTTATTTGGAAAACTATTGTTAGTTATGGTTGAACAGCTTTAATTTCCTCTTAGTTCTCATGCATTAATTTCTAGTTAAATGCATTTATGCTTGTTGTTTTGTGTTTCTAGGTCTCCAGTTTTGAAGCCATTTTTCTTCTGTTATCCCAAAAGAAATGTTCAGGTAAACCTGTGCTTGGTTTTCTTTGAAGCAGTTTGAAAAATTCAGCTGACTGGCATTTTTCAGTAACTTTGAGTTCTAAAACTGCAAAGTATTCTGGTAACTTTGATTAAAACATATTTCCTTAGAGACTAATGTTATTCACACAGAATGTTTTGCAACAGTTGAACTTGCCAACCTTCCGTTTTAATTGCTGCAAATTTTGAAATATCTTAAACCAAAACTGAAACTTCTCTTTTCATGAACTGAACTTCCTAGAATTGTAGGTTTGAGTTATTTTTACTGTGTTTGCAGGGAGTGCTTAAGAAAACTTATACTTTTTTGAAAGGTAACAGGATCTCTTTAAAAAGTAGGCAGTTGGGTGTTCAGAAAGAGGAATATTAATCTTGTGAACCTGGACACATCTTGTGATTTTTTTGGGGGAGTCTACATTTTGTATATACTACTGGGAATAAGTATTAAAACTAGTGAATTTCCTCTGACTCATAGATGTTTTACCTTAACAGAGAGTTGGGCCTTTTCCTTCCATATACCCTGTCTATAAAAATGGAAGCAGTAATTTCTGCTCTTGCCTATATTACAAAAACCGTAAAATTACGAAAACCTCTGCAACTATTGTGCTGAGTGTCATGGAGGAGCCTGTGAATGATGTCTCTCTGTGACCCTATTCAGTTCATAGCAATCATTTCTTTTAGTCCAGGAACTTACAGTTCAGATGACTAGGCAGCCCTGGTTGAGAAATTACAGTGCATGACATGTTCATTTAGAGCCCTACTTCTTTTCTGTTACACATATACCCCTGTCTAGATTGAAGTCTTCAAGATAAATTTAAAGAACTTGGTTTTGCTGAAACCATAAAATGTTTGGATTTATAAATGTTGATCTCTGCTCTTTTGAATGCCATCAGACACTTAATTGATCCTTTGGAGACTGCAGACAAAATCATGTACATGCTCTTCTTTTTCCAAGGCCTTTAAGTGACTTGTAACTATTGCATGCCTCTCATGCCAAGGCATCCTCATGCTCGGTATGAGTTTTCTCACTCATCCACTGTCAAGAAAGTGGCCAAAGGCCAGAATGTTGGTCTGTGTTAGACCACAGGTGTTGTGACTGGCTTCTGCTTAGGGTGGTGAAGGGAAGCTTTGAGAGTACAGGCAGCAAGTGATAAGGTTGGCAAGGGGCAACAAACACAACAGCTTAAGTATTCTAACCAGAAAGGGACTTTTCACTTTCTAACCCTCATACAGTGTTTAGCACAAACAAGCCCCATTCTTTTAAGTAGTATTCTGCATTAATGGAAAATATTTCAGTTTCACAACTTTAGAGAGGAGATGCTATTTAGTTATTACAATTATATTATTTATAAACTGTGCTTAGTGGAAAAGCATTAAAAAGAATTTCAAGTATTTGTTTTTATCATCACTTATATTTTGCTTTATACAAATGGCTTGTCTTTGTGAAGTTTAATATGAAAGTACTATCTATGGAAGTTTAGCCTGCCACTGTACTGCTCATCAAATTAAGTATAAACTTGGTAATTAGCACTGTGTTCCAGACTTGGTAAAATGCTGTTGAGGTTAAATAGTAACCCAATTTAACAAGGAAGGAAAGCAGAGTCTCATTTATTCTTTTCAGTACAGAAAACCAAAGTCCTTGCTCTGTGTAACTAATCTCATGAATGTACTGATACACCATTAGCAAAGTGCAATGTGTTGTCCTGCAGTAAAAGGGGGTGTAAGTGATTCAAGTCCTTGATTCAAAATTCTAGCCATGTAGTAACAACCATGGTCTAGTGAGAGATTACAGAGTAAGTAAAGTATGAATTAACTGATTTTTCTAAATTGGAAGTTCAGTTATAAAAAATCTGGTTGCTCAGCATTTGACCTAAAACCAAAAAAACTCCATAAGCAGATTTTCAGTTATATTAATATTGATACAGTGGGTTCTTTTGTTCTGTGTTTGTTAACACCTTTCTCGGTGTCAGTTAGGATTCAGTATCTCATTTGTTGTTTCCACTGCTTTTATGCAATTGTCCCAAGTTTATCATAGATCACCAATGGTTTTACAGTTCAAATAGTAGTTACTCTCCATGTGTACTTCAAAGGTAACCTAAAATTTTGCTGTAGGGAGAAAAATGGCAGCAAACCTACTGAAGGAAAGTCACTATTAGTTATTCTCTAAGGGCAATCTTAAGAAAGAGTGCTGAACAGAGTTATCTTGCCTTTGCTGATGACTGAGCACTGATAACTGCTGCAGCAAAGCTAGTTTATATTGTTTTGTTGTGGTAGTGTAACCCGGTCGTATGTCCGAATCTTTAGTACCGGGCGTCTTCCAACACAGATAAAATGGATGTCAGTTGCTTCCATCCCACTTCATTGTGTCCTGTCAGTGACAGGAAAAACTGCAGGGTACCCTGCCATGTGTACTTTCTATATCCTTTCTCTTGAGCAAAAGAATGCTTACTGTTAATAGCTGAGGTACTGGTCTGTACAGATGAGGAGCAAGAAGTATTCGCTTTGAATTGCTGAAACTCCCAGGACAGGTTTTCCCTTTATACAGTTTTTCCAGAGCCAAGACACAACTCCATAGGGAGGAAGAGAGATTTTCTTCATATTGTTTGTGTTGGTGAGCCACTTGATCCACTGTCAGTGCCTCTTCATCTCTCTGGGTCTCATGCCTGCCAATTAGTTGGCATACGATGATGCGCTCTGTACAAATTGCTGCCATGTGGGTCATGAGCTTTGGGCTCCATCTGGATCTGTGAGTAGCTGTGCATTGTTCAGGTCATAATAAATCATCTCTAGCATGGCTAATTCTCTCAAGTACTGGATACCTCTCCTCCTTGTGGTCCACTTACCTGGGTGACATAAAACATTTTCCTTGAAGGGATACGTTTCCTTCAGACTTAACATGAGTCACCTCCAGACGCTGAGGACATGGTCCCTTTCTCAAATCCGGTTGTCAATGTCCCCTTCCTTAGAAAGTGATTGTAGCTTCTTGACTTCTTTACCCTCTAGTTACAGGCTAGTAGCTCCATTATCCCAGCATCGGAGCAGCCAGGTGATAATGTGCTGACCTGGAAGACAGCTGAAGTATTTTCACATATCCCACTGCTCACTCAAGGATGGGGATCTTGTTCTGCCTCTTTCTCCTATTTTTGTGATGACCCTGCTTCGTCCTCCTTTACTAAATCAGCTGAGTTTTGTGTTGATTTCTTCTTATGTATAGGAGTGACTGGTAACTAGGAGGTGTTGGTCCTCTCACTCAGCTGTAGTGCCTGTTGCCAGGGTTGGAGTAGCTGCAGGGCTTTTTGGTTTTTTGTCAGATCCAGAGACCTCCTCCTCCCCTTGAAAGTACTAAGTAGTGTTAAACAGAGCTCGGTAGGCCTGGGCCAGCACATTGCAGTGATTTATGTCTCTCTGGCATTGCCAAGGTGACGGCATACTTTTTCCAAATATTTTACTAGTTTTTCTGGATTCTGCATTTGTTTGGGGTAAAGTTCCAAACCACTGGAGCTGCCCACACACCTAGGCACTTGCCCATACTATCCCATGCACCCTGCCACTCTTAACTATCCAGCCTCAGAGCAGATCATAGAATCAGAGAATGTTAAGGGGTTGGAATGGACCTTAAAGGTTATCTAGTCCCAACCCCCACTGCCATGAGCAGGGACACCTCCCACTAGACCAGGTTGCCTTATCCAACCTGGCTTTGAACACACTGCCAGGGTTGGGGTATCCACAGCCTCCCTGGGCAACCTGTTGCAGTGTCTCACCACTCTCATAGTGAAAATTTTTTTTCCAATATCTAACCTAAATTTCCCCTCTCTCAATTTGTATGCTTTACTCCTTGTCCTCTCACTACAGTTGCTGTGAAGAGACCCTCTCTGACTTCCCTGTAGCCTCCCTTCAGATACTGGAAGGTTGCTATGAGGCCTCCAAAATATCCTTCTCCAGGCTGAACAGCCCCAACTTTCTCAGCCTGTCTTTGTAGGGGAGATGCTCCAGTCCTCTCTTCAGCTTTGTGCCTCTCCTCAGGACTTGCTCAAACAGTTCCCTATCCTTTTTATGTTGGGGACACCAGAACTGTGCACAGTACTCCAGAGGGGGTCTCACAAGAGCAGAGTAGAAGGGAAGAATCACCTCCTTCGACCCAGGATTCAATGCTTTCTTGACTGTGAGTGCACACTACCAGCTCATGTTGAGTTTTTCATCAACCACCACCCCCAAGTCTCTCTCTGTGGGGTGGATCTCTGGGTAGTATTCTTAAATAGTTGTTTAACCTTAAAAAGACCTGGAACGCATTCAGTAGACATGAGCCAGCAGTGTGCCCAGGTGGCAGAGAAGGCCAATGGCATCCTGGCCTGTATCAGGAATAGTGTGGCCAGCAGGACCAGGATAGTGATTGTCCCTCTGTACTCAGTGCTGGTGAGGCCACACCTGGAGTACTGTGTCCAGTTCTGGGCTCCTCAATTCAGAGAGGATGCTGAGGTGTGGATCATGTACAGAGAAGGGCAGCAGAGCTGGTGAAGGGACTGGAGCACAAGGCTCATGAGGAATAGTGGAGGGAGCTGGGAGTGTTTAGCCTGAAGAAAAGGAGACTCAGGGTGACCTTATTGCTCTCCTCAATTGCCTGAAAGGAGGTTTTGGTGAGGTGGGGGTTGTTCTCTTCTCCCAGTCAAGCAGTGATAGGACAAGAGGACGTAGTCTTAAAACTGTGCCAGGGTGATTAGGCATTGGAGTGAGCTGCCCAGGGAGATGGTGGAGTCACTGTCCCTCAGTGTGTTTAAGGAAAGACTGGATGTGGCACTTAGTGCCGTAGTCCAGCTGACATGGTTGTGTTGGGCCATAGACTGGATTGGATGATCTCAGAGGTCTTTTCCAGCCTAATTGATTCCATGGTTCTGTGAAGACATAGCAGTAGGAACATTCTAGTTTGAACATCCCAAGGATGTTAAAAATTGTCAATAGCTATTGTGATTAGCCTGAAGAAGGGGAAGATGAAAGGAAGTGCGTCCCCCCTGTGGATTGGGTCTTTGAGGAGAAAAGGTAAAAGGTATAATTATTAATAGTTTCTGATAGATGACGCCCAAGTACAGAGATGACAGCAGTGCTGAGTGCAAATACCAGATTAGTTTCACAACCAGCAATTATATCCTATCATAAGCCAGTGTTACAAAGTACAACAATTTGATAACCTCAACCCGGTTTCCATGGGTGATAAACATCATAACAGGGAATACATGCTGCAAGTAAGTTGTTACATAATGGAACTTGAGGAACAAACACATCAACTTTGAGAGAAAGTAAATCATTGTGAGCAGTGAATATTAAACTAACACAGTGAATGCTTGTAACAAATGTGTTCTAACATGATCTAGTCAGATTTGCTGTTATCTGAACCCATTAAGCCCCACGTTGGGTGTGAAAAAGGACTGTCGTGGTTTAATCGCAGCTGGCAACTAAGTGCCACACAGCCACTTGCTCACCTCCCTCCCCTGACCCAGTGTGATGGGGAGAAAAATTAGAAAAAAGGTAAAAGGTTAAAACTATGAGTTAAGAACAGTTTAATAATTGAAACAAAGTAGTAGTAGTTTTTATTATTAAAAGGAAGGTAACAAAGAAGAAAGAGGGGAATAAAACCCAAGAAAGACAAGTGATGCACAGTACAGTGTCTCACAACCCACTGACTGATGCCCAGCCCATTCCCCAGCAGCGATCAGCAGCTCCCAGCCAACTCCCACCCCCCCCCAGTTTATATACTGGTATGACTCTCTGTGCTATGGAATGTGCCTTTGGCCAGTTCAGGTCAGCTGTCCTGGCTGTGCTCCCTCCCCAGCTTGTCCACCTTCTCACTGGTAGAGCATGGGAAACTGAAAAGTCCTTGACTTAGAGAGTAAGCACTACTGAGCAACAACTAAATCATCAGTGTGTTTATCCGTCTTATTGTCATACTAAATCCAAAAAACACAGCACTGGCCAGCTACTAGGAAGAAAATGAGCTCTGTGCCAGTTTAAATGAGGACAGTAAATAGCCCAATCAGCTAATAAAATAGCACACTTGACTATGCATTTTACTGATTTTTGAGGGGGTAGGGTGGGACGGAGAGCTCATCGTGCAAAATGAACACCATAGCATTTTTTATTTTGTATTTTATCTCTCCATAAACCCAAAATTCCAGTATTGATTTATTTTTATTGGTGGCTTTCACAGAATATATTTGAAGATGAATACAGGATCCAACGAGGAGGTTGTCTTTAGTATGGACAGTGACATTAAGAAGGAAAGGGGGTTACATGATGGAACAGCTGGAAATGTTCAAGTTTTGGGATTTAACTGTCGAGAGTTGTGACATGAAATTCCATGTTGTGTTGCAGTATATAGAGGGAGGTGGAAAGAGATATTTGTCTTTCTTTAAAACATACCAAACTGGATAGAGTACTTCTTTGAGTGTTTCATACCATTTTTCCCCTACACAAAGATTTCTTTTAGGTTTATAATTAATTATTATTGTATTGTGACTTTTTAAAAGGGAGCAACAGAACCTTATCTATAAAAACTGTAACTGAAAATATACGACATCAGTAATTAATTAAAAATGTGCTTTATTTATTCACATTTATTTATTCACATTTATTTATTCACATTTATTCACATTTATTCACATTTATTCACATTTATTCACATTTATTCACATTTATTCACATTTATTCACATTTATTCACATTTATTCACATTTATTCACATTTATTCACATTTATTCACATTGCAATGGATTTCTAATTTGACAGTTTGAAAATCTGTTCTTTCTGCAGATCGACCTATTTTTAAATGGGCAGCATGTTGAGATATTTGAGGAGGATCTCACATTTACATCAGATGAAGTGGTTCCATTTGATCCACCGAAGATTAGCAGTGAATTGAAAGGTATGTTCATCTTTGTGACTGATTTTTTTTTATCTTTGTCCTGGAAAATCATATTAGATTTGTCTGTGAAATACATTCTACCTCTGTATGATATATTTTTACGGCCATTGCAAAATGGCCGTAATTTTTCTTAGAAGGAAGGTGGTTAGCATCATGCAGTATAAAATGTATTTGAAACTATAAGAAGTACATAAGTAAATTGTTGTTCAAAAAAACTAGGCCTTAAGACACACTTGAAGATGTTGCAAAGATTGCTTGAAATTGAAACATGGTTTCAAAGTATATTATAATCTTACTTTTTGTGAATCCTGGAAATAGTTGGGTTTACTCTACATCAGACTAGTGATGTTCAGAATAGAGGATGGACATACAGAATGACTTAGAGACTTACAGCACTTAGATTATTAAAATTTAGAAGATTAATATTTGCTCCTGTTCCATATGGCAGCCTTCACAAAATTAACAAGAATGAGATCAACCTAGAACTGGTGACTTTTAAAGAAATCACACTAGTTAATGATCCAGCATGATAATTCCTGTGTTCCTGCTAGACTTGTCTAACCAAATTCTCTGAGAAAGAAGAACCTTGAGAAGGGCAAGCCATTGAGCTGAATGGAACAGGTCAGGATGTCCACAATGAAAAGGAAGTGTTAAATCAGAGTTGCTCATACAACTGATTATTGAAGGTGCTGGACACTTCAGATTTTTTGTTCTTTTTAATGGCAGAATGATATATAATATTTCTTAATGTATAGAATGCTTTGTAATTCCCTTTTGGTCTTCATTACCTTATTTCTGCATACCATAGAACTGAGAGAATTAATTTAAAGCTGTGGATAGGTATTTGCAGATCTAAATCTATAAAGATTACTTGTTTGAAAAATTTCTAAAAATAATACTGATCTTGAAAGAGTAATTCAGGTATTTAAGTCTGTATACTTGAAAAATTAATGCTGTAAAGGCACCTGTGTGTTAAGGTTTATTCTGGATTTCAGATATACGTGAGTAGTATTTCTCAAAACTGGTAATAGAATAGTATAAAAACTAATTATGAGTTAGTAGAGAAGGTTCTGTATCACATAGAGAAATTTTGAAATACACATAGGACTACGTGTTTGTTACCATTTGAAAGCCACTGATGGTGGATGCCTGATTGCCATGCATGTGTTCATTTCCCCCATCTGTTCAAACATCTCTTCAATACGAAGATTTATGTGTCAGTCAGAAACAAGTTAAACTCTTCAAGTATGTTTTCAGCTCTTATGTCTGTTGAAAATCTGATGTCACACCAGAATCTCTCTGATGCCTGGGAGTTTTCAGGAGGGCAGTGGTGTATTTACACCATCAAACTGGGCAAGTTAAGAAATAGGAAGTCATTGTTCTGTTGTCTGGTTTCTTTTTTCAAGGTGACCACAATGCTAAATATCAGAGAAGCAAAAAACTGTTGGACTCCCTATTGCCTTTTTGTCATTTGAGAAAACTTTGAGGTGCCTGACAGCAGAATTTTAAGTACTGAATTCTTCAGGCTTTTATCAGGCAAAACCCCATTTTTGAGAGACAGCAGAGCTCCTCTGGTTGTTTCCCCTGAGAAGGATCTCTAAACTTTTGCCCTTTGTTGTAAATATAAATGTTTTCTGTCTGTGACTAAATACTTACCTACTTCCGTGGCTTAATGCAGGACAGCATGGATGAGAAAGACAAATGGGTTAGACTGTAAAAGGAATAGCTTCTGGTAAAGCATTTTTTGTCAGTATTTATAAAGAATGGAAGTATTTTTCTCAGTTTCATGGTTATCTCAAGTGTGTGGGACTGTTAGTTGTCTTTGAATAGATAAGAGAAATATGTGAAAATGGATTTCAAATAGGCTGCTAGATGTGATTCTGGGAGGGGGGAGGAATTTGAATTTACCATTTTCCCTAGCTTTCATATATGTTTATTAAATGAAAACAATTTCCTGATAAATGGATCACGAAAAATAAATCAATGAGGATAATAATAAATGAGAACATTCAAGACCAGAACATGGTCTTGAACTGGTTTTGTTTAATGGGAGATTGTCAAAGACTGACTGTAAAATGTCTGATGGAGAAGAGACTTCTACAGCTTATACAGTTCAGACATTGTCAAACTTCAGCCCCTGAAGAAACACTTCATTTTTTTCTTGAATGACATTATGAAAATTCATGTGATTTCTGTAGTGAATGAAGTGTAGTAGTCTTGTCCAAAATGAGCTTTAGCTGGACTTTTTCAGATTCTCTCTTAATAGAGATGTTTAATCAAAAATAAGATTCCCCAGTTAAATAAATACACTCTTAAATACCTTCTGCCAAGTTTCATGGCACATTTCGGCTAGTAAGTGAACATGGACAAGACTGTGAGCAAGTTCAAAACAAACATGTCTTTCATTGTATGCTTTCACCATTTCAAATTTCATGCTACTGTGACTTACTTACCAATGAGGGGCCATTGTGCCAGACTAAACTATAATCACTCCTTCAGATCATCTCTGACAGTGACCCAATATATATTATAAAACCTTAGGTCTTAATTAAGGCAGTTAAATGCTGGTAGGTTGGTGTTTGGGTAGGTTGTGGGTAGATTTTCTGATCCAGGTGTGCCAGTAGAAGAGGTTGCTGTGGTGAGCCCCTAGTTCTTCGTTATTGTTTTCCTTGTTATTGCCACTCACGTGTGCCAGCAAAGCTATTCTTGTGTTGCCTGATCTGCTTCAACCAAATAAGTACCATGAACTAAGGTACACTATACAGATTCTGTGTGTGCTGGTTTAAAAGTTAACCAGCAGGGGGAATGAACTCAACTCAAAGGAGAGATTATAAGTCAGAATAACAATTTATTAAAATAATACAGTAAGTACAATAATACAAACAAACAATTGGTCTCAACCCACAAAAACCCAAATGTATAACCCAGTGCCCTGGGGCCTGAACAAAGTGGTGTTCCTTGGGCCCTGTTTGAGTCCAAAGTAAAGGGAGAGGGGAAGAACCTGCTGGTGGGAGAGCTGCTGCAGTCTGGCCGGAACTGGTGATCGCAGTCCAGTGGTGGTCTAAGTCTGGTTGAGAGCGATGAGATGCAGCCGTCCTCTGGATCCCACGAGTGGGTTGGAAAATGTTCCAAAACTCCAAGATTATATATCCTCCAGTTCAGGCAGGAATGTTCAGTGCTCCCCTCAGGGCGGGGAGTTCCACAAAGGGTGTGAGGGCAGAAACATCCTCCTATCTCACAGGCCTCTTAACACCTAGTTTATAGCCTGAGGAGTCAGGCTCTATGGGCAGAGGGTGCTAATAGTCTATTGACAACAATAGTCTAGTTTCTGGGAAATGACATGGAAGGCTATAGAATACAGTTTTGGGTTACACCCACCATGATGAACTGATCTCAGCTGTCCTAACTAGGACACTGTGTTATGTCATTCTAAGGCATTTCTGTTATCCGCTGTATCACCCACCCCAAACCCAAATGAACTTTTGGGATCTGTCCAGCTGCTACTGCCATAGACTTGCAGCCTCCCTTTCTGATAGAGTCAGTGAAAACTGCAGCCAGTAGGATTCGGACATAGTTTCTTTCTTACCAAGGTCAGCCTGGCTCATGTCTGATGAGTCAGCAACTCCCTGTGAGCAGGAAGAAGTTAAAGGTAATGATGATTTGGTTAGGGCTGTGTTTACCTCGTCACCTGATGCAGTTCATGGAGTGCATATCTACTCATGCCTTCGTATTAGGTGCGCTGTGCTCTATACACTGCCTTTGGCCAGCATTTAGAGCATAACATCTTTGGTGTTGGGTCTCTTACTCCCTAAAATTAAAAGAAGGCAAAAAAAAGGCAAAAAAAAAAAAAGCCCAAAGTAGTTTGGTATCCTAAGCAGAAGCAATAATAGTACAGAAATGACAGACTGCTATATTTTCAAATTGCATTGTATCTGGCAGCGTGAAGTTTGTCCAACGTAATTGATTTACAGGAGCCTGACTTCAATTCCTTTAAATGTGGCAGTTTTTAACACATAAGACTGAAATTTCCTGTGACAGGCGTGTGCCCAGGGTTGAATTGCTTGGTGCCTTAAAAAGAAATAGATCATTTTGGGACATTTGTCAGTTATTTCTTGTGGCTGCCACCTGCAGCACTTGTACCAGAAGCTGTGACAGAAAGCAGGAAGGCTGTCGCTTCCCTGCTCTGCATAGTCCCCCCCTACTGGTGTTCAAGGAGCAGAGAGAAGGGGAGAGCTGCCACTTGTGTGCAGAAGGATGAAAAGCAACAGGAAGGGGATAGAGGAGAGAGCAACTGAGGGGTGAGAAGTCTACTCTGAGTCAGGAGTGTAGGTCTATCTGTTAGAGATGATGGGACTGAAAAGCCAAGGATGCTGGGAGAGCTGATATGGCTGTAGGCAAGTTGGATCAGGAGCAGAACTGGCTGAAAATTACTAGATTCTCACTGCCTAAAAACTTTGATATAGCCTGTGCTTCAAGTTTGTGTTATGCTGAGTTATGAATAACTCAGTAGCAAAATGAGTGCTTCATCTCTGGCTTTGGAGGACAGAAACTAGATGGTGACAGCCAACTGCTCTTAGTCATCAACAGTTGCAAGAGGTCTGTGCTGTGCAACTTAGCCATCAAACCTCAGGTGTATACTGTGTGAATCCCACAATATGGAATTTCTGGATTTGGACAGGAGTGGGTTTGCTTTTTGATATGTAGAGGGATAAAATAATCGAGATTGGCTTCCTATAGAGCATGCATTTTCTTATATAATGCTAAACCCAGTAATTAGAAGTCTTAGATTTCTTCTATGCAGCTGGATAAGTAACTGTTAAAACAGTGCAAATGCAAGTGAGAGTTGTCTTGTGCTGAAAAGGAATTTTAAATTGTGAGTTTTCTACAGATGTTATCAGAATAAACACACATAGAATTATCAGGACAGTAGCATCCACATGTATTTTCTACGTGCACTGGAAGCAGAGAGATCTGTGTTTTAAGGGGGATAAAAGTTGTCAGCTAAGCAAGAACTGACAAGTATCTGCTATGCCTCCTTCAAAGATACTGCATTGCTAAGATCAAGATGAATATTCACATTCAAGGGTGGTGGAAGAAGGGATGCCTGGTACAGCACTTGGCTTTAAAAAAAGGAAAGGGATTTGGGAGATGGAGCAGGAGGGAACAACTTTGTAATTTTGGGACCCAGTCTCACCTCTCTTTTTCTCTAGGTGCTCCTGTGGGAAGAAAAATTGGAAATGTTTTCAGAGTTATTATAAGCAATGCAGAAAGCATATATTTAAAATGACAGTTACATCTTCAAATTATGCTATTATTTGCAGCATCATTAAAATGTATTCATTTTATATTGTATAGATCTACCAAGTGGTCCACATACTTATCGCTTAGAAGATCTTGCCTATACGAGAAGTGGAGACAAAGGCAATTCTGCAAACATAGGTATTTTTAGTTTTCTTGTTTTCTGAAGTGATGTAAGATTTTCAAATAAGAGTTACATATCAAGTGCTATTCTTAATTTCTTGAAATCTCTCATATCACTTGATTTTTTTTTTTAATTGTGCTGAAACAAAAAAAAGAATACATCTAGAACAAGGATTTTGCTAAAGAAATATCATTAGTTTCCTGATTAGCAGATGTTGTAATCTGAGGCACTAAATAAAAATCCTAGCATGTCATACTAGAAAGAAGGATTTTTGTTTAGGGTTTGAAAGTCGAACTCTCAAAAGTTAAGAAATGCCTTTCTGAGGTTCTTCTTACAGTTGCTACTCCTTCATGTATATATGTTATGTATTATAATTTCTTGGTTGTCTGATCATGTGTAGTATTTTCATACATGAATTTTGTAACATGTATATGGCTAAAACATTGACAGTGTTAGGAAATACCAAAATTTGTTCTTGTGTGTAGGAGAACGTTTTTATTATATTGCTAATCCAAATGCTGTATTTCAGTGTGCAGTCTCTTTACATTGATTGTGCTGCTTCTTTGCATTGTTTAATAATTCCTTCTGTTCCTTACTTCTGCATGCAACAATTGGCTCTCTTACTTGTTGGAAGATGAGAGCGTGTGGTGTTCAAAGCTCAGTATGAATTAAAGGTGCGTTTGGGATTTGATTTGCTATTAGCTGTCATGCTAAAACTGATAAATTTTGTTCATTTGTATTTAGGAATATAGTTTTCTTGTCCTTGTTTGTGCAACTCTTTTTTTGGGTTGAAGAATGAAAAAATATTGATTTTTTTTTTTTTTTTTTTTTCTAATTTTCCTTTCCCCATGGTTGACCACTGTTGCAGTGTAGCATTGCCAGGTCATGAATGATGCATACGTAATAGACTTCTTCAGCTATAAAAGACACTACTGCTTTATTAAGGAACAGCAATAACAACAACAAACTTCACCTCTAAGATAAATTAGTCTTCGAAGTCCACAGATAAAAAGGTCCCTGTGACACAAATCTGCCTTCCTGATCCTGCTCTGGAACTTCAGCTTCAGCATAAAATTAACTGAAGCTTATGAAAGCGTATTTACAGCAATACAAATGTAACTGTGATTTCTCACACTTATGTCAGAATCTCATTTAAGAGGTGGGGCAAGGACCAAACCTTCAGTCACTGATCATGCCTTGTTATGGTTAATTGTGATTACTTATTGAAGTCTTGCAAACCACTTAGGGGAAGAGAACTGCCTATGGTTGTTTGTTGAGATGTTGTTGTTCCTTAGGTGTCTGTCAGTGGCAGGGAATGTTTGCAGCCAGAAAAGGTCCAATAATCACTTTGTGGTCACTTAGCATTCTCTCGTCATGCTCCACCCTACATCTCTACTGACAGAGGGAGAGCTGTCATACTATCGTGTTTTTTATTCAGGAGCTCATTAAAGAGGATCCATATGTACAGTTTCAGTAAAACAGAGGATCTCAAATCAGTTTTGAAAGGATAAATACAAATTGGTTTTAACAGCTCTTATTTCAACTAATGCCAGTTAATACTTAACAGGTGTGATAGCACGGCATCCCCTCTACTATCCATACCTAAAGAAAACTTTAACAGCTCAAGCCCTGGAGAATTACTTTCAACACCTTTTAGAGCGTGAAAAACCAGAACAACAACTGGTAACAAGGTGAGTAGCTTGCTGCTCAATCTACAGTTGTATGGTAGATACATGATGGTATCAGAAATTATCTTAAAGTATGTTAACATAGATATTGCAAAGCTCTGTGTATTGTCTTTGGTATATTTTTATGTATCTTCTTTTGCCTTTTTAAGTAACAACTTAAGTGTAATCACTATGAAAGAACTTGAACTTGGGCCTCTGCTGAAGCTGGACAAAGGCCGTGAATCCGTTTAGTGAAGGCATTTAAATTCCCAGCATTAGCATAGTAGTGTTGGGGCTGTTTTTGTTTTGTTCCAGTACAGAATGTCTTTACCAACAAGAAATAATGTCCTTCTAATGTCCTTTGAGAAATTTCTCCCTCCATTGGTTTTGAACCATTTGGAAACTGCAGGAGCCTTAGTAACTGAAGCTTCCGAATCCTTTGAGCCACTGCTGAACTGAGAGTTTGAAATCTGTAGAACACCACCTGAAAGACTTTCACACAGCCACTGTAGTCTGGAGCCCAAACTTACGTGATCATCTGTCAGAAACATGCCTCATACTATCCCTGTTTCTGCAAAACATTTTTAATATTTATGAAGCTCACTCACTTTCCTTCAAATACCCCAATATGACTCACTTTTCTGCCACATACACAAAGCCAGAATTTAAAGAAAAAACATAGCTGATTTCCCTTCTTATACTCTGAAAGAGAGTACATCCCAAACAGGACACTTTTACCTGACACTCATCTAGAAAAGAATATCCTCTTCCAGCAGACAGCGTACTTAATAGTTTTGTTTTCATGCTATGGCTGATGCTCAGGGTCCTTCCTGGGGACTAGCAAATGAGACGTATGCTGTTCTTGTAGCATGAGGTATTAGGATTTGTTCCCCTAAGAAGGTCCATAAAACAGATTTTAAACCTTTTTCTCGCTTTTTAAACACATAAAAGCTTAAACTGTTCACTCTTCTAAAATGTATTTTGATACAAAGTCAGTTATTTGCAAATATGAAGATTCTGCCAAAATCATTACATATTTCCATGGGTAGTAGACAAATTGTTAGGTGTCTTTTCACTTGTTCAAAGAGCTTTAATCAGAATGGTGCAGCTCCAAAGCTCAGAGAGCTTGGAGTTATTTTCACCCCTGGTCTTCTGTAAGTGCTGATTTTTGTCTTCATAAGCAGCTTGGTGCAGATCTCACCCACTGTTTTGTAAGTGCTAACAAATCTATGTATCTAATAAATTGTGCTGCTAAGAAATGTAATTGAATTTCCTCTGAAACAGAGCAGAGAAGGGAAGAAATCAAAAAAGTCACGCTTCCTAATGATACTTCTAGCAATTGATTCATTGCTGTTCTTTAATGCTGTTTATGTTCATAAATAAAAGTTGAATTTTGCTGTGTCTGGATGAAGCCAAATTATTTTGATTAATTAGATTATCTGTTCCTGAGTTTGGCTTCCTTTAATTATGGGATAATGGAGCTCTGTAAGTGAATTGGAAAGCTACTGGGGAAAAAGAATAAAACCTTTTGTGGAAATATTTAGGATTATAAGGATTATGCTCATGTGCTTCAGATTGTGTAGTTTCTTTTCAAATTGTTTACTTTTTAGTTTTAACTATGATAAAAAAGCTGTCTTACTGTTTAATTTTCCTTCATTTTCTTTATTAAATGGTGAGTGCTTAAAAATATGTTCTAGTTTTGTTACTTAAAACACCAATCATGGCTCTACCTCACTACAGAACAGAGTCTGTTAACCAGTTGCCTTTCATGCTTTTTCAGTAAAGGCATTAAATAGGTATACTAAACAGAGAAAAGGTGGGATTGTTGTGATAGAAAACACTGAAAACTCAAACTTCCTGAATTTCCAAGTAAAATAATAACAAAAGATGGTCTCTCAACTCCCCCATGCCCTGAAATGCCAAACTTAAGTGATTGTTTTCCGTAATAAAGTGCTAGAGTACATTCTTAACAGATCTGATTATCTTAAGATAGGGAATAAGAAACTTTTTTGTAGTGGTATTAGGTCAACCATTTAAGAAGGATAGTAAAACTATCCTGTGAGATTTTTGTTGGTTTTGTCTTCTGAAATATTGTATATGGAATGTTTTGAGAACATTCCAATGCTCAGAAATAAAAAAAATGACAACTAATTTTTTCCTGTGGGGTATTTTTTCACCAAGAGCAGAAATGTGGATACTGGTGCTTCTAGATTGCTTTTTTTTTTTTTTGGTACATATCTCTATTAGAGGGGAAAAATAAATATTTTTCTACATGCAAACATCTCTGTGAGCCTATGGACTTGTTTCCTGCTTTCCTCTGATGAAAAGAATCCTATCTTTTCTTGGATTTAAATGCAGTAAATAATTTTCTATCATTATTATTTCTATGCATTTTAATAGGAAATTCAGAAGGAAACCTGATTTCTTTCAATATATATGGACAGCACTTTAAAGGAAGTAGTTAAGCAGGCACCCCATTGTGCATAAGCATAGGAGTTCAGCTAGAACAGTGAATTTTCCTTGTTTTACTGGTTTCTGTCACAGACTTATGATTCTTTGAAGGGTTTATTTGTTTTCTGGTTTTTTTTAAAAGCAGCTCTTAAAACTTCTGATTGAACTGTACAATTAGATAATATTTTTTTCCTTTAGATCTCAGTTAATTAAACTTAAATTGTTTAATTATGCTGAGTGCCTGCCAACATTTTGGTTAATGTATTGTTGCCACTTAAGACTATTACAGTGATTATAGTGGTTTTTTTTTTCTTTTATTGTGGGAGTTTATTTTCTGTGTGGAAATATTTTGAATGCTCAGATGCTTCAAAGAGGCCTTAAAATATTGAAGATGCTGACCTTTGTATATTATTTTGTAGTCCTAGTATTAGCTAGAGTATATCAGTGTAAGTATTTCCTCAAAGTACTTAAAATTAATATGTCATTTTAAAATGTTACAAATTAAGATCTGTTGCTTGTATTACATAATTCCTCTGCCAGAATTACTGCAGAAAGTAAAATGAAATTCTTCCACTCATTTTGTCATTTGCTTCTACTTTTGTATGCTCTTCAGTTTCTCTCCTGGTTTGTTTTTCCTGATTGATTTTCATGAAACTTCTTTTGAGAAAAGATGTATTAGCTTCTGAAATATATATTCCATCAGTCTAGTTCTTGTGGAGAGATCTGCCAGTAGTGAAATTGTGTGCTGCCTGGAAATCTTTGCCAGTTTTTCAGAGTGAAATTTGCAGTGTAGTGCCTAGCTCTCATGGTATGTGGTGATTGGTAATTTGCATTGAGCTTGTTAGTTGAAAATTTTATGGGGTCCTCTGGTTGTGCTGTGTAGCTGATTATGCTATTTAGTAAATAATGTAGATGACTTATTGTAGAAGTTGCTTTTGTCGTCATATTCTTGTTGTCTAGTAGAGCACCAGTGGATTATTCTACCTTCCTGCCTTCCCAATGGATTTGCATTTAAGCATGATAATGTTGCCTGCCAACTGGTTTTTAAGGAAGGGCAGCAGAGTGTTGACACCAATTTTTTTCATAATGACAACTAATACTAAACTCTACTAAATACAACTATACGTTGTTGTATAATACAACTATACTAATACAACTCTACTGAAGTAGAGTGTGGTAACGAAAAAGTAGAAGGAAGAGTGAAAACTTTTTGTCTGGGAGACAGACACAGACACTCCATGACTAATGCTTGCAAGAACAAGAACTGAAGCAGTTGCCAGATGGCTCAGGAGAATCCTCTCCTTCCATGAAAGGTTTGTGTAGTATGCCCAAGATACAAGGGCATACAGGGCTATGAATATCAGCAACAGCCATAATTTTCACAATGCTCAAAAGGAGCTGAACCTTAGAATGATAAAATAAGCAGTGTAAGTGCACTGCAAGAAATTCCAGCTGTATCAAGAGAAAGACTGTTCCAAACAGATGAAGACCAGATAGGTGACTCAAGAAAAATAAGTGGTGTTGGAAGAAGTTAAAGTGCAGCAGTCAAACATCTGGAGACAGTGAGAATTAGATATAATTTTTCTCTCTTATTCCTCATGGCTTGATGATGCTTTGATTAAATACTTTCCTATGGAGTTATAGGAAAACTGTCGAGTCCTTAGATGAAGAAAATATTGGAGGAAAGCAAAACCAAAGAAAAACAAGAATAGAAGGAAGATGACAAAACACTGAAAAACTGTGCAAGGAGAGGCAAATGGAAATACGCTGTAGACCTACTTATGGATTTTGGAACAATAGGAAACCACAGAGCCATTTGCCAAACTGCTACAGCAGTTTCCAAATTGGAACCATACTAGTCAAAATCAAGAATGGAAAAATTATTACAGTGGCAATGGAACAGGAAAATAGGTCTGTCACACTAAAATAAAATTTTACCTGAACAAAATACGTGGCTCCAAGAAAGCACTGAAATGTAGCTCTACTTTTAATTTGCTATGGAATTATCTCTTGGTCGTAAGTGTTCAGTGTAGTGACTCATAGTTATTTCTCAGTAATAAAGAGGATGCCTTTCCAATTGGCTGGTGCATTTGTTAGCAAAAGTGAGTGCCAGGAATTAAGTGATTGTAATATTTGGTATCAGAACTAGGAACTAATAAAAATACTTCCTTTTGCCTGCTGTGTTGTCTGAGTTGATATTGGATCTTGAACCTCTGGCCTACAGAGCTTTCTGTATGGGCTTTAACTCATAGAAAAAAGAAATCTAGAAACGGCCTTATTAGAATTGCATCAGTTTTGGAGTTGAATAGAGGAGAATGATTACTTTATGGTTCTACTTTCAAACTATGGGGACTCTTGATTTGGAGTAAGGGGAAGGAACATGAAGGCAGGGAAGGCCTTGTGTTAATCTTAACTTTTTGGTTTGACTTAGCAGTGGGATGCAGTCAGAAGCGTGAAATTTTTGCATGCTGACTTTGCTTGATGTTCTGTACAAATGTTCCTTACAAAATCTCTTGAGAAATAATGTGCAGTTTTTATTTTACAGATATGAGTTGCCAGGAATCCATGGATTAAATTTTGTTTTGAAGAATTCCCTTGGTGGTGGTGGTATAGCATCCCTAAGAAGTGACCCACAGGCATGTATCAAAGCAATGATTTTAATGTAGTTATCTTTTATAAGTCTCTCTATAACTAGTTTTTGGGGTGGAACTGTAAGCTTTGGGGGTTGACTCTAGTTCCTTTTAATTTCCTGTTAAGACACATTACCTATTTATTTTTTTAAGGTTTGAAAACAACGTAGGGAAGTCGAAAGTTGATTTAGAATATGTGGTGAAAAAATGTGTACGAGAAACTATTGAAATAGTTTTTCAAATCATTTATTCTAAGATGTGCTACCTGAGTTTTTAGATGCACCAGCAAAATTAGTTTGTCAAAAAGGCTGTCATGTTTTGAAAAATGCAGATTTACTAGACAACTAGATTATTTCTTAGTATTTATACAGGAACCATACACTGTACAACAACTCCTAACTTATCCTATGCCTTCTGTAGTTAAAATACTGATAAATAATATAAATGTGAAAAACAGACAGATAGAAGTTCTTTTGTGTTGATGACATTATGTGAACCTGAAAGTAACACTTTCTAAGAGTACAGTTTGAGTATTAAATATTTGAAACCTCTAATCCTGAAGATGAGATCCTGTAATGTTGCAGTGCTATGGCTACAGCACAGCTACCATAGGCTCAGAAATGCTTATGTGTACAAATAATCTCAGCATAGTCAAGAAGACTGCTCAAAAAATAAGGTGATGCTATATATGAATTGGATAGTAGAACTGAACCCCAAATAAGTATTTTAGCACTAGGTACCAAATAAACTGAAGAAACTGTTCCATCTGTTCATGTTTAGATGCTTGAAAACTCAACTGTATAGGTTTCCTTACTTAATTGTACTGATTCACAAGTAAGAAAGCCAAATAAATGGAAAAGGTAAATATAACTTGGGATAACGTACATACTTAGGCTTGATAAAACTCACCCAAAATTAAATACATATATGTATGTGTGTGTATAGAAAGAAATACTAAAAAAAAACTTCCCAAATGTACTGAATTTTCACTGATTACAGGAAAAATACTGTATTGAACCACTTCTAAAAAACTTAATTTAGAAAGGTGGTATATTTAGATAGTAAAATGACATGTTGGTTTGGTTCTTTTTCTTACAGGGTAAAGCACTTGGACAGATGCTGTTGGATTTCCAGATTAAAAATGTTCCTGATTTAAAATCACTGATAGAGTAACAGGTGTTTAATATATATGCTTTTAACACTGAGTGGTATAAAAACATTATAAACAAGAACTGGCTTCTTGAGTGAGATTTTTTTTAAAGTCAAAGAGTAGAAATTTGTGACAGTTATCTCTCAGAGGCTTAGCTATATGGCACAGATTAGCATATGTTTTGAGTAATACCAGACTAATAGCTTTGTCTGTGACTGATAACATTTCCTATCTAGATAATACATTGGATGAAGAATTAATTTATTTTCTGAAAAATAGAATTAATCAAATTGCAACATAACATTTAATTGTAAGACAAGATAATCTTTATCCCAGGATGAAAATTACCTCCTGCTCAGTCCATCTCTCTTTTCCTTTTCTCAGTCTTTATTTGAAAATTGAATGGACTACTGTCCTGTCAGCTGTGTTTGTCCTGTGCACAGAGTGAGGCTGGGTAACCTGCTGTGCATTGCTGTGAAGTCAGCACTGTCTGGTACTGGAGAACAGCTTTCTCTGTTAGGCAATAAAGAAAAGTAATAGTTGGTACTGTTGTACAGTGACTGGTTGTAAATGCTGACCTTTGGTGGTGATCCACCAAACTTCCAGCACTTTGTCTGATTAATGACAGACTTCATTATTACATTTTCCAATATCTCTTACTAATCAGTCCCTCAGTTGAAAGCACTGACTTCGAAATCACAGATCTTGGCGTGGTAATAAATTTGAATGTGAGGAAAGGGGAGTCTGCCTGCTTGCTCCTCCTTGGGATGGTGCAGTCCTGGTAGGGAGCAAGGGGGGCCGGATGGTGCAGTCCTGGCAGGGTGGAAGGAGGGGGCCAGGGTGTGGAGGGATACCTGGTTTTGTTTCAGGGCTGTTAAGTCCTCCTTTTGTGCAGCAGTCATGCCTGGATTAAGTTCACTTGACTGTTGTTTGCGTTGCCCTTCCCACAGAAAAGTCTGTTTTCTGTTGTGAAAGGAATACCATGTTGAATGCAGTGTACTCTGTCTCTCTTCTGACTCCCAGTTATCACCTGGCCATCTTCCTGCACAACATGACTAGCATATTCAAATTAGGATACTTCTAAACTTCTTCACCTGATTTAGAAGAGACTCAAAAATCTGTATTATACTTCTGGGACAATATCAAGGTGGAAGTTCTGATAACTGTATTTTCTCTGCTGAAGCCATAAAAATATTACTCCGCATGTTCAGCCATTTTATAATCAGAAATTAATCTTTCTGGTTTTTGGGGGGAAATTGTATTGTTTAGTGCTAACAAAATGAGACATTACTAATACCAGACAAAACTATAAAAGTAAGTATTTTCTTAATTGTCACCTAAACTATCTGTTAGTTGTTCCTAAAGCTCTGTCTGTGCTATTACTGTTACTGATTTCCTAGGCTCCTGCTTGCTAAGGAGGACTAGGCAATGAGTCATTCCCACCTTTTCTGTAGTTTTGTTCATTTGAGTTGAAGGTATCATAAGTGAATGCTTTATCCATCTAAACACATTATCCTCTGAGCAAGTCATAAGTACTATCCATGTTTACAGCATGATTCAGTGAGGTTGTAAAAAATGAGTCATTACTTCATTGCAGAAAAATATCCAAGTTAATAACTTCAAAGGGAAAATGGCATGCAGGTTTTATTATGTTTACAGTCAGTGTTTGTTAGAAAACTCTTGTTAATAATTTGGAAGCCTATTAAGAGGAAATAAAACAAAAGTGATAGGCCTCAGTAACAAACCTACAAGGATAAAAACGCTACAGTAATTATTCACTCAATATGCTGCTTAAGTGACTGTGGAAATGTGTATGCAATAAATTTCTGAATAAAAATGAATATTTATAAAGTATAAATTTGTTTTAGTCATTTATCTTCTACAGGAAGAGAGTGATACTTAGCTCAAAGGTTCTTTGTTTGGGAGTGTTTCACTTGCCTGCAATTTCATGCATTGTCTTGCCGGTTTCCTTCTTTGTTCAGATTTTGTCTGTTCTGTCCTTAGTCTTTGTTAAATACAAAAACTAGAAAGGTAAATGATACTGTTTTCTAGAGACCTGGTTACTTATAACTCTACAATGGAAGCTGTAATTTGCTGAAAAGAATGGTACAGTGTTCAAACGGGTTGGATATGGGAATACAAAGGCGTTATTTTTTATCTCTGGAATAGCCCTTTGGGATGCTGTGAAACCATCCTTCACAAACTTGTTTTCTGTCCATTCCTTCTTTCAGTACACCAGCTTAAACCAAGTGGCATTGCTTTTCAGATAATTTTCTTGCAAATTATATCCTCCAAAAATCTCTATCCAAAGATTTTATTCTCCTTGAATACCTTAACGTGGTTTGAATTCATGAAACTATACTTGTTTCAGCTGTCCCAAAAGACATGAAAGCTGCATTTGTTTCTTAATCTACAGTACAACTTGAGTAATGGAGAAATGTTTGGTAAAATGTCAAATGGTGAGCATGTTTGCAACCAGCATTGGTTTAACTTAAGTCAGCTAAAAAATTCATTTTGCCTGCTTGTTAAACCAGGTCTGTTCCTCATATAAGCAAGAACTTAACCTTTCCAATTGCCTGCCTTTCCTGCTTTTTCCCTACTGTGTTAGCTGTGAGGGCCCGATGGAAATAGTAATGCCGAGTGCATAAAATAAGGTTCCTTGTAATGCAGGAGTTTCAGTGTAATGGAAACTGGCTCACACTTCTTACCTAAGAAGTTTTTGTGCTGTGGCTCATCTGCACTACTGAACAAAGGCTGCATTCTCTTACCTCTTGCAGTTTTCTTACTGCATCTCACCCTAACTGTTGAAACTAAAGCATGGGTTTTATAATTATAATTGTTCCATAGCAGTTAACAGTCCAAACAAATACTTTCTCAGTGTTTGCTGATTTATATTTAATATTCCAAAGTGTTTTTTCCACTTAAATTTGTGTATTATAGGTACAAAAGCTATTATTCAAAGGTCACCCAAGAGGATGTGCTAGTGTTTGATGCACAATGTATGTTTTTAGTTTTGCCATCTCCCATTGAGCCATTTTTCCACTAAAATAAATGTTTTTTTCCTACTTCAGAGCAGATGAAAAATAATGGTAAGTATACCTTTTAAATTTCAGTTTACATCATGAAAATTTGGCAGTAATAGGAGTGTAGCCCCTTGGGTTTGAAAGGAGAAAATGTTGGATTGCAAGTTGCTTTGCAAGAATCTGGTTTAATTCAGAAATTACTTTGTAGTGTATTAAATGGTTTGCACACAGTAATGCTCACAACAGTTGCAAGGTAGTGGCAAAGCATTATGTGGATGGATTTCACTTGCTGCAACCCATTCCACAAACCTGTCTGCTCTGTAATGCCTTTTGGGCTTGTTCATTGGGGTTTCCAGGCTTGGGACTGAGCGAGGGGTTGGGGGGGGGTGAGGGAGAGAGGAGACTCGCTAGTGCATTAGGTACTAGGAAATTACACTGCATAAATGTAACACCTTTCACCTTAAAACTTTGAAACCCTCCCATGCAGGAAGACTTTGAGTCTTGTGGCAATTCCTCTTCTTCGATTTCATCCTGGTTTCCTTTACGGATTTACCTGAAATGGACCCTGGTGATTTTGGGATTAAAGCTAACTAGCGTGAAGAAAGCAAACAAAGGATGCCTCCAAGAGAAAGATCCCATTGGGAAATGTCTGTATCTGCCAGGGAGTTTAGTTGAATTTCTCTACCTTCTTTGGGCAGGGGAAAGAATTCTGAACTGTAGGACTGAAGCATCTCTAGCGCCTGTTTCAACAAAGACCATCCAGATGCTCCCTAGACAGCTTTGGGGAAGGGGAGAGGGGGAATCTTGAGATGGCAGCACAGGGCAGGAATAGTGCACATCCTCCCAGGAGGGAGACAGGAGCCTTTCTGTGCCCAGACGTTCTATGGAATGTTTGACAACCTTCTGTGGCACACTGCTCCAGCTCTGGACCAGCTGCTGTGACTATCACCAACAGGTGAGACCCTTCATCAGGATGAGGCATTTTTTCTTTTCCCCTGTCCCTTAAAAATAATGCACTAGTTAAAAATGAGTAGTTTTCCCCTCCTCCCCCTGTTTTTATTTACAAGTAGCAAACCTTCCAAATATATTTAAACATCTGAATTTGCAAGTACACTGGTTTAATTTATATAATTGTGTGTGGCTTGTGGCTAATCCACAGGGTTCCTGCCAGCATCATAAGCCACATCTATAAGGTATTTTCTCTTTTGTAAATGAAGTCGGGGGCTTGAGAAGGGTAAGCCTCTGTTGCGTAAAAATTTGGCTGAGACTCTCCAGACAAAATCCCAAATGCCTGATCACTCTGTTAAGTAGTGCTGGGGCTCTGGCCTGTAATCAGCAATGGAACAAGAGGTTATGGTGGGCCTCCCTCTTTGCAGATGAAGCAAGGTGAGGATTATATTCAGTTTCCCAGGAAGCTGCTCTCTGCTTCAGGCAGGAGGAAATGGGAAGGCACCAGCCATCATTTTTGTTGACAAGCAGTGAGGTAACCCACTCCCCTGAAATATTTTCTTCACCAAGGAACTGAAAAACTTGGGTTGGGTCATTGATAAGCTTCACCTTTCCTGGGCATCAGATCCTGAACCTTGGTTCAGTATCTATGGTGGTAGAAGGCTCTTGCCTGATGAGTACTGTGCATCCCCTTTGCCTTCCTAGTCATACCAGAGCCATTTGCTAATGGAAAGAAAAAGGAATGGTGAACTTTTTTTTTTTTTTTTTTTTTTTTTTGGTGGTGTGACCAGAGGGGTTCTACAGCTCGAGGGTGGTCTAGAGATCTCATTAGTGATCCACAGGCTCTCGGATTTAAAGTGACGGAGGAGAGAAAAAAAACCTACTGTTCAAAGGCAGTTTTCCTGTGGAGAGCCGCCAAGCTGTTGCACACCAGCAGATCTCGCTTCCCTGTTTCCCACTTGGCATCTCGTGTTTGCGATGTTTTCCTGAGTTTAAGGGAAGATGCTCCAACAAACTTTTCTAGCATTCTCACACGCATATCCCCTCACTCTTGCGCCCGCTCCGCGTTTCTCACGGAGGCGAAAGCTCCCCCCTGCAGCCGGAGCGGCAGGAGCGGGGCAGGAGCGGCTGCGACACGAACAAAGGTCCCGGCGGCGGGGACTCGGGGAAAGGCTGCAACCACGGCGGCGGGGGGGCGGCCCCCTCCTCTGCCACTCTCCGGGCCCTGTCATCTTCCAGGTAAGATGAATGCCTGTCCCATCCATCATCCCGCCGTCCCCGAGGGGGCGGGAACCTGCTGGCTACTGAAAGTTCCGAGCCTCGTCCGGGGCGGCATTGTTGACCTGACAGGGCTGCTCTTTTGTGGGCTCCGTTGCCAGGATTTGGCCATTTGCATAACGGATTAGCATGAAACTGAGCGGACGGGAATGCCGCTCCGCCGATTCACACTCTTTCTCAGCTGGCGGACCCTTCGGGCAAGTTAATTTAGAAATGTGACTTCCCGCTCTCCCTCGGAGACCTGTTTTCTTTCCAGGAAGAAAGACGCTCCGCTCCTTCTCCCGCCCCCCTGTGAGCACCGTGCCAGCCCGCCCGCCCCGATCCCACCCGGGTGCCGCTTGGACCCCGCGGCTGCCGGGGCGGCCCCCGGAGCCCCTGGGGTCCCACGGGAGGGGGAAGGTGAACGAAGCAACTGCGGCCCCGGGCGGGGCTCTCTGTTCCCTGCTCTCCCTAGGGCGGGAGAAGGGCTTCGCACGCATTTTTCCTTGCACTTCTACCTGGGCAGCGCCGAGGGAAGGCGGGGTGGCAGCCGAGGGTGGCTCCCGGCCCCGGAGTGCGGGCTGTGGGCACTGTGGCGTCGCCCCGGACAGGCCAGGGGACAGCGGGACGGCTCCGGGCCCGCCGCGCTCCCCAATAAAGCCCAGCCGGTCCGGGGCAGGCGGTCCCCGCCCGCAGCTCAGCCGGTGGGCCGGCCCCGGTGCCTGCCCCGCCCCACCGGGAGCCTAGAAAAGCGGAGCTGGGCGCCGAGGGCTTTGCCAGCCGACCATGAAGAACCCGGTGCAACAAGCAGCGTCGCTGCTGCTGGAGAAGCTTATGATGCTCCTCGTCCACGTCCGGCCCTTGCTCGTGGGCTCCGGCGGGGAGACAACGCCACCGCCCCCCGGCGACTACGACACCAGCTGCTTCAAGCGGGGCGACCTTCTGGAGGTGCCCCGCACCCTCTTTATTCACTTCGGCATCTACCTGGGCGAGAACCGCGTCGCCCACTTGATGCCCGACATCCTGCCCTCCTTCACCGACGACCTCCGGCAGATCCAGCAGGTGGTGACCAACAAGCGGCTTATCCTGGGCGTCATCGCCAGGACGGCCAGCGTCCGCGTGGACACGGTGGAGAACTTCGCCTACGGCGGCAGCATCCTGGTCAACCACATGGACCGGCTCTTCGAGGACCAGGTGCTGGGCAGCGAGGAGGCGGCGCGCCGGGCGGAGAAGCTGATGGGCACCACGGCCTACAGCCTGCTCTGGAACAACTGCGAGCACTTCGTCACCTACTGCCGATACGGAGCCCCGGTCAGCTTTCAGACCGACAAGGTACGGCCTGGCCCGCGGGGCGGCCGGGACAGGCGGGGGGCGGCGCTGCCCTTCCTGCCGTTCCCCGAAACTGGGTCAGCCGCGGCCCCGGGGCGGGGGTTCCGCGCCCGGAGCTGACGCCGCTGTGCCCGCGGCCGGCACTGCCGCCGGCGCGGAGCTGCCCGGGGCGGTGCGGAGCCGGGCCCCGCCGCCTTCGAGCGGCGAGGAGAGCGAAGCTGAATTCGTAGTTCGATTAGTACTCTTCTAAAATGCTCCGAAACTACTGGCTTCATCCCGAGCCGCAGGCAGCACTGGGGCTGATTTTGGGGGTGATGCGGTGCCAGCCCTTGTGCTGGGCTCCGGAGAGCCCGTGTGAGACTTGGGAGAGCAGCCGCTGGTCTGTCCCGAGGGAGTGGGCATCGCCAGCTCTCCAGCCAAAGCTTTCCTCTTCAACTCTCATCTTTTGCCCTTTTTTTTTTTTTTTTCCAGTTCTGTGAGACTGTGAAGATGATTATTCGGGACCAGAGGAGCGTGCTCGCGTCAGTGCTTGTGGGACTAGCGTCAATAGTCTGCCTAGGTTTGGCACCCTCCACCACGCTCCCCACTATCTTTATTCCCTTCTTCCTGTGGATGGCTGGCTGACAGCCTTCCTGGAGGTGTGCAACTGGCATCTGTATATAGGATGTATACTACTGTATTTATGAAAGCACAGATTACTCATCGATGTCGTGTAAAGTTTCTTAACCTTGTGCACCATTTTAAAATACAACTCTGTCTAGAACACAGTGCACAAGGCATAGCTTACTGTGTAAGCCAAGTAACAGATTTCCTGAAAATCTTGGTATATTTTAACACACCTTTAAATCGTGAAAAAAAGTAGGTTTGCAATGCAGTTCTGTTCCTTGTCTTTAGCCATAAGTGATTCTGACTACATCCTTCAGATTCTTCAATTTCTTAGCTGCATACCCGGGTGCCATAACTATTAACAAAAATGGATGATGGAGTTCCACAAAGTGATGGAAATGGGAAACAAGCTGCTTACCTCTTTCTTTTATAAATATAGTATATATTCAGAAATTACCGTGTCCATTCTTAAAATACTCTTTGGTGGAAATGCAAGTAAGTAAACTGACTCTTTTTGATAGCAAAGAAGGAAAACCAACCCCCTGTGCTGCAGGAGCACATCTGGCTAGACTGGCTAAAGTAATTTCCCTTCTGAGAAATGTTCACAAATCTGTCAGTTGTATTAATTGTGTAAATGCTTGCTACAGTATTGAACAACTTTTTAATTGGGTTAGTGGTAAGGAAAGATGGCAACTCCTTGCCAATTTCCTTGCTATTGATAGTGGCTAGTACGGCTAATATAAATGGCAACAGAGGGATTTAGGAGATACAGGAAGAAACTGTCTTGCCATATGACGCCCAGTGACCTACAGATGTTGGACATTCCCAGTGCTCCAGAAAACATGGCAGTGAGGAGGAGGACAGACACCAATTTAATTCCTGCCTTCCCTTAGCAGTGGAACCTGTGTGAGTGCCATGAAGTATCAGGGATCATCGGAGCAGTTTCTGTGGTGGCTATATTGTGATTTTGTATATTGCCTTAAAACAAGATGCTTCTCAGTAAAAGATAATGTGTCTTTCTATACTCATTTCTTGTGAGTAAGTATTCACTTGCAAGCCAACAGATGGTGCTAAAAATGTTTCATCTTCAGTGTTGTGGCTTTTTGGTTTATCAAGAATGTGTAAAGTTGGATTTGAAATCAAGTTCATGTAGCCAATTGTTTAAATGCCAAAAACCTTTGCTATTTTTTTTTCTTAGCAAAGTCTTTTATATATGCAGAGAAATTGTTCAGCTCCTGGAATGTCTTGTGTGCATACATGCACTTACTTGTTCACACACTGTGCTTGCCTTCCTTTCTTGTCAAGAGCCAATACAATGGTGTCTTGACCAAGGACTGAACTTCAGATATACTTGTTTCTCTAAGTGGTGTGCAGTGTCCTGTTATCAGCTCTGTTACTGAAATGGCCACTTCCCAAATTTTTACAGAGACTCATTTTAACTGTACTATAAACCCCCTCCTCCTCCCCCTAGACCTTACAGATGCTTGAAGATTATATTTTTGAACTGTGAGTCTACTTGGCTACTCTCTAATCATTGTCTTCTAGCTGCTTCACTATAAGCGACAAAGAATGTAAAGACTGGGGTGAAATTCCAGCTTGTAGGAAACAGCAGCATGACTGCTGCTGCCATCAAGTGAGAGGGGATTTCAGCCCAGCTTTCAGTACATGTTCAATCTGCAGCCCAGCTCCAAGCAGTTGGATATCAATTACTGCTGGATCCTTGTAAACAACTTCTGTTCTGCTTTCAAAGATTACAATGCTCAGTGTAACTGTTTCTGGTAAACTTTTGAAATTAAGGTGTTTTTTAATTAACAGGAATTACTTTTTCATAGTGTGCATTAGTGACATTTACATAAACTCTAGTTTGTTGGGTTTTTTTACTTGCTGTGCATAATGTATGAACTGTAGTCATTACTGTAATTATATAAATAGATTTTATTCAGTTACAAAGTCTACTAGCCTCTTGATATTTAGTATAGGGCTGTAGCATTACTGTAAGATATCCCAGTAGGGCACTGAACAGGCTATTAACATGCAGTTACATGGTGTCTGATTACAGGTGGGCTTTTCTTTACCCTTTATTTAATTGGGATTTATAAAAATTCCAGTAATTCTTACGATTTAGATATACAATAAACAACGAGGTCATGACCAGTAACCAAACTACAAGTGGGACTGTTGGAAGGCAGAGAAATGTTCCTGCTCTAGCTTCAGTATCAAAGGACCAGTGCTCCTCCACTGCTAATGCTGTTGAGCAAAAATCATCCAGAGTGACTAAATTGGGATTTTCATAGGTGTCTGTGAAATAAATGAAAGCAGTTCCTCGCAGGCTTACAGCTGTGTAATAGAGAATGTTCCTTCAACGTGTAAAGTTTTAAACATGAAACGCTATGAAATAGTCTAGAATGTCTTGTGGTATCCTTTCATCAAAGACAAATAATAATGTGGGCATAGGAACAGAAATTCAGCTGCATGTTCAGGCATTTTTCCTACCAACTATAATTCTAGCAAAGATCTGGAAATTTTGTTAACGTCAGGCATGAGTCAAATCAGTCATATTCTGAGGGGAAAAACAAGACTAGCAGGCTTGAATTGTCCTGTCCAGCTCAGTGGGTGGTGGTTGTGCTCTGAAATATTTTGGTAAATGTCAGTATCAACTTTTTTCTGTAATTACTTGAGTAAAAATAAGCACTTGCCCTAGCTGGAGCATTGCATTTCTGACTTGAGCTCAACTGTGATGCAATTGAAATGAAGGGGCCAGTTATAATAAAAACACAGAAAACTGTGAAGTAGTTCAGCTGTTGGGGAAATGTGTGCGATTAGACGTGAAATCGTTCATTGGTAACTGTAAGTGATGACGATGGGGAGTGTAAATCTAGAGCTGCAGCTCATTTTAGTGGTGGGGCTGTTTTGACAAGCTATGTGGTTAAACCAGAATACGTAATGGAGGAGTATAACCATCACCCTTGTGCCACTGGGAAAGGCAAGTAGCGAAGACATGCAGTTTAAAGGATAGATGTCTCACTTCAGGCTTTCCAAAGAAAACAAAAACAAAGTGAGCATTCACAAGGCTCAAAATGTTTTTACAAAACTTGTTTTTAAAAGAAAAAAAAAAGTAAGTTGCTAAATGAAGGCATTAGAACAGTGTGCTTTCTCCTTTTCTATTTGCATTTATTTTAGCTTGGAACATAAATGATTACTCATATTTTGGTGAACAATCATCTGCTGCTTGATTTCACCTTTCCACCCTCCTGTGCTGAAGGAGAATGCTACATGTAAATGCCATTGAGGCTTTTAATGAAAACAAAATCATAGCAATACTTGTTAAAGTCTGAGGGGGTGGGGAACAGGGAATTAAACTGCTGTGTGACTTGACATCATCCAGACAGGTTTTAGAAAGCAAACTGCAGCAACAAGAAACATCGTAACTGTGATCCCTAGAAATGATATGGTGCTGTATTATTTATTGCATGTTCTCACATAAAATAAAGCGTCACACATCACTGAATGATACAGAACTGTGTTAGACAGTCATTAGTTGGCATCTCCTTTATCCACAGAAATTAAAAAAAAAGTTTTTTAGTCACCTCGGGTGACTCTAGGAGCCATTTGCTCACTATGCTTTGTAATAGCTTTGGACCTGATTCATCCGAGTACTTAACTGCCGTGAATGGGCTTACTGATGGGAAGTGAAGATATAAAAGCTAAGTAGTTTTGGGGCTCTTTGCTGTAGTGCATGGCAGTCTTCTGTCAGCCTTACAGAAATCTTTCAGAGCACTGTGCTAGTAGAATAAACAATCTCCTCTGCTATAGAAATAGATCATTAGAAGGATTTGAGGCTATTTTGGCATAATTTCCTAAAAAATTATTCTTACATGTTCTATGATTTAGCTTCACTTCTGAAGTCAAGAGAACATTTAGGATGTGGTCCCGAGTGCTCAGATAGTGTGGGAGAAGGGGGGCAAGTGGTGAGATCTTTAGGTAGTTTAAATCAGAACTACATAGATTGCAGTACCACAGTTCTGTCTGTCACAAAACTGGGGATTTAGGTTTACTGTTTCCGTGTCTCACAGGGTAGAAAACTTCCCTTAGATGTTCCTTAGCTTTCCCCATTTACAAGGGAACTTCACTTAGCGCTGTGGCTTTGTTTCAGTAGTTGCCTCTTCTGTATAGTGTATCTGTGAACTGGAAAACAGTCGCTGGATGCTCTGTGGTCATGTGATTTGGAACAAATCAGCTGCATAGTCTCCTACAACTACATCACAACACCTACAAGTAGATGCTTGGTCTGAACAAAGCAGTGGAAGTATGGGAGGCAGACAGCATAGGTTTATTTTACTTGCAAGGGCAGGGTATATTAAGTGTGGTGTAGTGGGTTTCTGTGGCTAGGTTTGGTAGCAGAGGGGCCATAGGGGTGGCTTCTGTTAGAAGCTGCTAGAAGCTTCCCCTGCCTGGTGGAGCCAATACCAGCCAGCTCCAGGATGGACTTCCTGCTGCTGGCCAAGGCCGAGCCAATCAGGAGTGACAGTAACGCCTCTGTGATAACATATGTAAGAACAGTTATTGCTCAGAGAAAATTTCAGCCAGGAAAGAGTGGAGTGAGAATAAGTGAACAACTATGTGGACACCAAGGTGAGTGCAGAAGGAGGGGCAGGAGGTGCTCCAGGTGCCGGAGCTGAGGCCCTGCAGCCCGTGGTGCAGACCATGGTGGAGCAGCTGTGCCCCTGCAGCCCTTGGAGGACCATCGAGGTGCAGAGACCCCCCTGCAGCCCATGGAGGAGCCCATGCTGGAGCAGGTGGATATCTGAAGGAGGCTGTGACCCCATGGGAGGTCCATGATGGAGCAGGGTCCTGCTGGGAACCTGCAGCCCGTGGAGAGGAAAGCCCACGCTGGAGCAGGTTTTTCCCAGGTAGGACTTGTGGCCCCTGTGGGGGACCCATGTCGGTACAGCACATTCATGACGGACTGCACCCCATGGAGGAGTGACCCACGGGACAGCAGTTTGGGAAGAGCTGCTGCCCAAGGGATGGACTCACGCAGGAGGGACCCCACAGAAGCAGGGAAAGGACTCCTCTCCCTGATCAGCGGTAGAAACAACAACTGACCATAACCCCCATTCCCTGTCTCCCTGCACCGCTGTGGAGGAGGAGGTAGAGTTTGGAAGGAAGGAGAGGTGGGGGGAAGGTGTTTTTAAGATTATTTTACTTCTCGCTCTTTTGCTCTGATCCCATTTATAATAAATTCAGTTAATATCCCCACTTTGAGTCTGTTTTACCCTTGATGGTGATCAGTAAGTGACCTCTTCCAGCTCTTGTGAATCCTTCATTTTTTTTGCTCTCCTCTGTCCAGTTGCAGAGGGGAGGGAGAGAGTGGCTTTAGTGGGTACCTGGTGTCCAGCCAGAGTCAACCCAGTACATGTGGTGAAGGACCAGTCAGTGAATGCAGAGGTGTGTGACTGAAGACCCAAATGCTACTTAGTTGGATATGCAGGGCACAGGGATGTGTCTGCTCTCCTGTCCCTATTTGGATTTAGGAGGCTTGCATGTTACCACAGACATAAAAGGATTAACTTGTCTTCTCATAAATTGAGAAGAGTGCCACAGGCTGTAATCTAACCTAGTAAATAGAATGGGTTGTGGTCCATCTTCTGACTCTGTGGTGGTACCCTGGGACTCATGTCTGTATAGCTGAACTACCTCACTGCTGCAGGGTAGCTTTACCTCTAGTGGTTATTAGTAGCACACCCTGCCCTGCCTTGACTCAAGGCATGTGCCAAGAGAGCACTAGTTACCAGAGGCTGCAACTGGCATCATGCAAACAGCATCCCTGCAAACATGGATGCACACGTACAAATGTTCAAACCTATTCTGTGACCTTGTTTAGCTGATTAGGCTGGTCAGAATTTTAAGGTAGATGTCCCCATTTGTTACCCAAAACCTTGAGCCCCTTCCTGACTGAGCAGCACTTCAAATGGAAACAGCAGTGCCATTTTATAAAGAGTGCAAAAATGTGGTGGTTAGAGCATTTCTGGGGATTTGGGAGACCTCTTCATAGGACCTTCTCAGTCCATCCTGCAGGAGTTTACTAGACTTTGGACAAGGCTATGAGGTGGCTACTCTTCACCTTTTCTATTTTTAATCTCATAGTTAGGACAGTGATTATTGAATTTATTTTTTTTTAATCCAGTCAGGCAACACCCATGACTTTGAGTTAAAAGAAAATAGCTCTCTGGCCATTTAGAGAACAGGCTTTGTTTGGGCTCTGTGTATTTGCTCCCTCCAAGAAGGGTGTCACTTCTCATGGCCTATGGGCCCCAGTGAGGTTCCGAATGCGAACCAGATCCATAGACGTAGTCAGGAACTGTTAAGATTGGGCCATTTCTGACTTTGAGACAACACAAACTGCAGTCATTCAGAAAACTTTCAGGTAGAAATAAAGGAGAGACTATCAGGTTAGATCAAATGTCTGCTGCTTTGCTGCACTGTTGTTTTCGTTAGAACAAACACTTAGATAAAGCAGATACCTGATGTACCTTCCAAACTATTGCCTGAAGTGTCTCCTTTTTAATTCTTTCCCTTTTCTATAATCAGAACAATAATCATCTCTTTGATTTCTGGCCAGCTCCAAGACTTGGTTAATATTTGCATAGGGTTGTGGGTTTCTTGCACTGGACATACCAAATAAATAAAATACATGGTTCCTCCCCAGAAGGCATCTTCTCTGCCTGTGAAACCAGAGTTTTCTGTGAGGCTAAGGAGGCATACTATATTATATAGTTAAGAATACATGCAAATGAAGAGTCATGCTCTCCTAAACTTGCCAAGCCACCTTATCTTCTGCTTCTGCACAATCTGAGACCTAACTCAAATTTGCATCCATTTTCCTTGCAGTTTTGCAGAAACTACCTGCACGTTTCCATTGAGTACTGTAGGAAAACAGAGGGAGTAGTGGTAGGTCTGCTACTGCTAAAGAGTAGATAAAAAGTTAGTGATTACTTCTAATCAAAAGTGAAGAAATGTGAATATGAACATAATGAGGGCTCTCCCCCACTCCTACTGGAAAGATTATAGTTAGATATTAAAGAGAGTAACTTTTGCTACTTCTGTGTGCAGACTAGATTACAGGTAGCTCCAAGTGAATGTTCAAGGGAAGGGAGACACCTGGTTTCAACCACTTCTTTTAGTGTCATTTGCACTACAGCCTAGAGCCAAGGATGACTTGGTTGCCTCTGGAACCAGAAACAGCATAGCTGTGAAAAACGTAGCAGAGCATTTAGCCCAAGGGGAAGGCCGCTGTTGGGTTCAGCATTGTGCTATCCCAGCTCTGTCTCTTTTGGAGCCTGAACAGACTGAACCTCATCACCCTGTCTTGTATTGCAGTCCCGTCAAATCACCTGAAGCAAGAGATCTGAATCATGCAGATACACTCCAGACTGTTCAAATTCCATCCCAAGCTTCGTTTTATTCATGGTTGACTTTTCACAGGTTCCAGCTCTGACAGTATCTCAGGAGTCCCTTCCACAGTATCTGACTCTTCCCAGACTTTGGAAGAGGAGCCTGAAGGTCTCATTTAGAGCTGAGAATCACCTCAGACTGTCAAGTGTGTAAGGCTGCAAATCCTGAAGCATACACGAAGATATAGCTGGTGATATCCACAGTCATGTTACCACATCCCATTCCTCAGTTTTTCATCAAGCTCAGGATGTACAGAAACCTCAGCTCCTCTGGAAATCTAAATGTGTAATAAGCTAGGACATGGCCTTAACAAATAGGTAAAAATAACATTTCTTCATCCAGTACATCAGCCATTTAGCACAGATGACTGCATGGTAAAGTCAGCTTCTTGTATTCTTTTAGTTATTACTCCCAATTTCTGACAGCATATATGTTTGATCACACTGTAGTTAAGAAAGAATCACTCCATTGTAACCACTCCATAAGTAACTGTTTTAGAAAGACAATTTTATCATGTATTGACAGACAGGGTGTAGGCTGGGAATAATGTCTTTTCAAAAACTTGGCCAGAGAAAGCAGTAATTCTGCTTGGCCAATTAACTGAAATTCCAGTAGGAACGGAGCGTTTCTATTTCTGATGTCTTTGAGCAATTCCAGTAACTAATACTGTTAAAGCATTGAGAATTGCACAGGCAGTAGAGCTGATGCATAGTCATGAAACATTTTTCAAAATTATAGTGAGGCTTTTATGACTTGCAAAAAAATTTTTACAAGCAAACTGAAAATATCTACCCAAACCAGTTACAGAAGTTACTTTCCCTCAGTAAATTTCTAGTTTGCATTTTTCATTCTGCATTAAAAGCTCTCTAACAGACAGGACTCGATCCTGCAATTAAATACAAAATTGTGCTTGCAACAATAGTCTGTTCTTATGGGAAAGAGAGTGGATTTGTGACATTAATTGTGAGCTCACTGTATAATTGAGTAGGAAGGGAACATGGGAAGTGAGCAAAATGTCTATTTATACAAGAAACATTTGATCCTAATTTAAAAAAATAGTAAGAGAAGTTACTTAAAAAAACCCAACTTCTCCCATTTGATCTATCATTGCATAAGTAGTACTCCAGGCTTCTTAATTACAACAGCGTCACTGGGTTATGCGTCTTTCAGCTGAAAGCAACAGGAGCTTTGTTTCTGTCTTCATAGAGAGCAAGAGGAAGTATGAAGTACTCCCACCAATTCCCTGACCTCCCCAAAAACTTGTACCTGTGAAAATTTAATAACGATGTTCAGAAATGAGCCCCCGATGACTGAACACAGAATTACACAGAATTACGATTTGAAGAATCCTACAGATCATAAACTGTGCAGCTTTTTTTTTTTTAATGTAGATTTTCAAATCTATTCAGGCAGCTGCCAACAGATGGTTGCTTTTGTGCTGCCACTTTTGTTTCTACCACCTTTTTGCTCGTCTAGGCAATGCACTGTTTAGCTGGCTTCTGAGATCTTTTTCTGTGAACAAAACTACTCCCATTAATCTTTAGGAAAACTGGACTCTCAGTCCAGAGCTGCAGAAAGACAAGCAGACACTGTTAATAACTTTACTACCTTTGAGCACCCTGAGCTTATAGATGAGGGCCAAATTTTTCATCATCACAGGAAATCAGTAATGAATTTGGCAATATCCAAGGAGTTTAGCCCTGTATCATTCTCCACCAACAAGCAACAGTGAGCACTCTGGGACAGGGTACGGGTACAGATGGAGTATTGATATGTTCTCAAAAGTTTATGTAAGCAACAGTTCACAAACTTTCCAGCTTTAAAGCTTGCATTCATTTAATCTTGTTTAATATTCTTACCCTACGTGAACTTGTAGTACTCCTTTTTTTAGTTGCAGAGCTCCTTCAAAATAACCACTGCCGGGGCTGACCAAGCGTCTTTTAAGATAACATACTCCCACCTAGTGGCTCTCTTACAGTCAGGAAAACGCACCATCTCCAGCAAATAGAGAAGTTCACTGTGGAACTCACATTTAAAGAACAAGCCAGATATTTACAAAGTCGGTGCAACTGCTCAGTAGGTTTAAAAATGTTGATTTTGAATTCCTGTTTCACTGTTGTAACATCTAACCAGAAATCAGGAAGGAATAGTTAAGCTGCATAACACTGATTTTGTATATATATATAGTTGTCCACAATGTAGTTTAGTTTTTCACCGTAGTTTTGGTTGTGTCACTAGACTTTGTAGGAAAGACAATAGCTAGATACAGAAAAGCATTTAAAACCCATTCTGTTAGGTGCAGTAATGAACACCATAAGAAACCTCAAAGAGAAGTCATGGGATTCTGTGTGTGTATAAGACACAAATATATAAAAATATGGGTGTATGTGTACAAATGAAACACACAAAACAACAGGTAACATTGCTTCAGACTTTCTTAATTGTGTCTCCAAGCAAATCACTATATCCTTAAAGCCTCAGGAAAAAATATAAAGAAAATTACATCGAAGCATTGTAAATTGTTTAGCTATAATTGGCATTGAGAGTCCAGAGTTTCCTAATTTAAAAGCTAGTTAGCAGTTTACAGCAGCTAGATTAAAAATTAAGAGGATGTGATCCTGATACATTGATGACTTTTGAGATTCTCAGAATCAGGAGGAATTCAAAGCCAAGTATGAGCAACCTAAAGAAAGAGTGGACACTCCATTTTTCAAACTACTCAAAAGGTAATTTAGATATTTAAATCTAGGAAAAGTAAAATGAAATCTTGTTCTCTACTGTTTCACTCAATTTAATTTATTTCCAGAATTACAAAATATTCAAAAGCTAACGTGATATAAAAGTATTTAGCCTCCCTGATAAACTTCCATTTAATATCTGGGTCAGATCAGGTATAACCAAAGACTTTACAGTCTGACATCTGATGTCTGTTTGGTTCCAATACTGAGACATGCTCTAAGACTTTCACAGAAACTACGACAAATTCAAATATTTTTTGGCAATATTTGTACAGAAATAAAAAACTGAGCAGTGACTGAGTGAAGACTGTCTCTGATCTTTCCAAACCTCCCAGTTGAGGACTGAGACACCAGTGGTGTGACAAAGGAAGCCTGCTCTGTAGTTTTTTGTGCTTCACATACTTGTGTAAAGAAAACTCTGGTTTCAAGGTTGTTGGGGCAGTAGCCATTTTCTCACCAATCCTCTTTAACTCCTATTGCACAGAGGTGAGGAGGATATGCCTCTGTTTCAGAATGCGTTTAAAAAACCTGCAGACTGGAAAGCATTCTGCAATGGTGGAGCATCAAAAGACTGCAGCACTATAGGACAAGATTCTCAGTCTTCCTTGGCCCTTCCCTCTTTCCTGTCCTTTCATCACTTCTGTTTCCTGACATCCACCTCTTCTTCCACCAGCCCTTGGTGGTGTTACTTTTTCCAGCACTTTCCCCCTGCTCCTTCCATTTGGGAGTTAGCTGTATTGCCAGAAAACTGCCATTTCGCTCAGTGAAGGGCCCAGGTTTTTAGAGGGAACAGAAAGCAATAGTTCTGGAGGTAATGGGGGGAAAAAACATTAAAAGAGATTTTATACGCTTTCTTAATGCGCATTTTGCACTTGGCAATATGGGCTTAAAGTTGATTTGACTCAATTTACATCAGTGCAATTGTTGCTATTCATACTCATCAAACCGAAGACAGAACATGCTTCAGGATCCATTTTTCCATATCATTACATATGTGCATGTTAAAATCGTGTGGCATGTCTTTTAAAGTGGTTTACAAAATAATGGAATTCTGTATGATGTTTTCTCTAAAAATAATATTCTGTTCCCCCAAACACTTATTCCAGCAATATCAGATCTTGTAATTTTATAATTAAAAAAGATTTCAACTCTTTAAGGCAGAAAGCTGAACAAGAGCAAACTGCACCTTTCAAGAAAAAAGTCCCTTTAGGCACTACAGGCTAGGATCCTCCTAACAAACAAGCATTGCAGTATTTGATAAAATGAAATCCAAAATAAAATGGACTGATTGACTGAAACGAAGTCTTTCCAGACAGCTTACTATAATTAGATTTACAATCATATTATGCCTAGGTTTTCTACAGAGACCTTTGTCTAAACTTCAAAGGATGTCTGCTTCCTTTTAAAGTATTTCTACTACCTACATATCAAACCTGTCACAGTGCAGAGAAATACTACATGCCCTCTTTTCCTGCTCCAGGCCATAGTAAAATTTACACTGACAAAAAAAAAAAAGCTAATGCTTCTATTAAAGTATATTACAACTGCAGTAATAGCCCACTCCAGGAATATATATGCTGGGGCTTGCTAGCATTCCAATAAAACAGAAGTTAAACATCAAGGACTTCTATGTTACAGCTACCTAAAATAACTTAGAAGGAAAAGCACTGTCTGGTGCAGTGCTATAAAATAAAATGTGTAAGAAAAAGACCTCTTTCACATTTTCAAATCTAGCCAAAGGAATATGTGCATAATTTTGGCAAGCCTCTGCCCGCATTCCTCATCCATTAGATTTGTGAGAGTTTCAACTAGACATTAGTGAGGAAACTAACTCAGTGTTAATAGTTTAAAGCTTTAGGGCAAATAGTATATTATTTGCAGTTTTAAGTAATTTCCTAACCAGAACTGGTGCCAAATGCTTTTTGGTAAATCGTGCTGTAATTCTTGTAAAATAATCCTAAAAAGGTTTCTGTTTATCAGGTTTGAAAGCTGAACAGCTATGTACTAAGGTACTAATTCAATAAAGCAATAAAAACCTAAATACCGTGATAAATACCAAAACATTGTTTGGGGCCTGGTCTTCTTTCCCATCCTTTAGCAAAAGTTCATTATAAACAAGTGAATTAAAGCTTTCGTGTGTGTAAAATCTCTTCTGAAAATACGAAAATTATCTACTATGCTGCTTGATTTAATAAAAAATATTGCATCCTCCTGTAAATCTTGTCTTATCAGAAAAAAAAATACAAATATTCAGCTCAGACTTTATTACGGGTCACAGCAAAATCCAAGAAAAATACAGGATGGAAACAGTTGTTCTTAGTAAAACCTAACTATACTGAACAGACTGTCAGAGAAGAAAAGCAGCTAGCACCTGTGGGCAAGGGTGTACTGAGAACTCCAATACCCAATTACCACATGGGGAGCAGAGGAAGAAACGGATCATTAATTTCTTCTAGAAAGGCAGGGGTCACCAAGAAAACCAAATGTGTTTGGTCCCTATAGTTCCTATGTCTGTCTTTGATGCTTAATAAGAGGTAGTAAACATTGAATACTTTTTGGTTATTTTGATATTCTCTTTTATTCATGCCAAAAAGTGAAGAATCGGATTGCAAACCTGTATGTTTTCCTTAAGACTGTCTGCTAGAACAACATAGTCATTGTACTCCAGAAATGGCTGTACATGCAAAGTATCCAGCAAGATGTCCCTTACATGACATACAAAGAAAGTGCTGAGGAGTTGTGGGTTTGGGTGTTTTTTCTTTTTTGATGTAAAAGAGATTGCCTGCATTCTTTCAGTATTTCCCACCAGCAATAACAACTGAGACACGTGGAGTTTTCTGCCAGGGAGTGAGCAGTCTCCAAGGTAACAGGGACACAAAGCTGCAGTCAAAATGTCACAAACTTAATTTGATGTAATATACCCAAAATTAATTCCTGGGAAAGGCTTCGTGGCTGATTTGGACAGGGGTGAGGGGGAGAGAAGGTGGGGGAGAAGAAGGCACCTGAAATGAAAAGGTGGTGAAATTTAATCTTATTTTGATAAAAACAACTTGAAGTACTCACTAACTAATCCCACACTCCTTATTAGCCCTGGTACGCTTGATGTGTGTCTACTCACATGAGCCCTAAGGAGTTGTGATGGGAGTTCAGGAGCAGTGCCAGAACTGCAGGGCCTCCGACCCAACTGGCTTTATAAGCGTCTGTAGTTGTTGTGAAGTTCACGGGGTTCATTTCCAAAAGACTGAAGTATTAACTAAGCCAGCAGAGATTGAAAACAGACATATCTTCTCCCAGGCAACCAGTAAAAGAGGACAGGCAATCACAGAATGTGCTGAGTTGGAAGGGACCCACAAGGATCGAGTCCAGCCCTCAGCCCTGCACAGGACCATCCCCAAGAATCAGACCATGTGCCTGAGAGCATTGTCCAAATGCTCCTTGAACTCTGTCAGGCTCGGTGCTGTGACCACTTCCCTGGGGAGCCGTTCCAGTGCCCAATCACCCTCTGGGTGAAGAACCTTTTCATAGCATCCAACCTAAACCCCCTTGACACAACTTCAGGCCATTCCCTAAGCTGCATCAGGGAGGGTTTAAGTTGGACATCGGGAGGAATTTCTTCACAGAAAGGGTGATTAGACACTGGAGTGGGCTGCCCAGGGAGGTGGTGGAGTCACCGTCCCAGGGGGTGCTTAAGGGAAGACTGGACATAGTTGACAAGGTGGTGTTTGGTCATCATCATCATGGCTGGGCTTCACGAATGAAGATTTAGAAAGGCTCTATCCACATTTGTTACAAGCACACTGGTGGCTAATGAGGCCAATACGAGATAGACATATCTGATTGCAAAAGGCACAGCAGAAAGACTTCTTAGGTGGTAAATTCTGCAAGGCATGATTCTTTCTGCGTTGTCTTTTCTCCTCAAGAGTGATCCTGCGTGCGCTCTCAAAGGCATCAGCAGCGTTATAGATGGTGTGTCTCCGGGCCTCCTGATTTGAGGCCAGAGTAGACCAGTTATGTTGGTCAATATGGCCAAGGCTGAGATGTTGTTTCAGGGAGTCCTTGTATCTTTTCTTTGGGGCTCCTCTCTTGCAGCAGCCAGTGGCAAGTTCACCATAAAGCAAGATCTTAAGGAGGTGGTGGTCCTTCATCCTGGAGACGTGTCCTGCCCAACGCAGCTGTGTTCTCAGCAACATGGCCTCAATACTTGTGACTGCTGCTTGTTCTAGAACAGATGTATTGGTCACATAATCTGACCAGTGGATGTTTAGGATTGTACAAAGACAGCATTGATGGAAGCGTTTTAGGAGACACAGGTGGTGGTTTGGTCATAAGTTGGACTCAATGATCTGAGAGGTCTTTTCCAACATAACTGACTCTGTGATATTTCACTTAGATATTACTGGTCAACGTGGACCTGCACAACACTAAATGCTCCCTATGGCACAGATGTGCACCAGACGTGCACCAGACAACATCCTAAAGGCCCAAACACACCTTTTCAGAGCAGATATAAGCAAAAGGACACAAAAAAAATTACCAGCCAAATTCTGAAAAAGCGAACGGTGCCCTTAACAGCTGACACTCCCTTTGGAATGGCGGGGAAGGTCGGGGATGGGGAGCGGGACGGGAGGTGCTGAGGCAACGCCGCGTGCGCGCCTCGAGGGCGGGCGGGGGCAGCGCGCGCCGTCCCAACCGCCACAGCAGCCGCCGCGCACGCGGCTGTCGGACCCCTTCGCCCAACCGCCGGCGCTTTTAAGAAGCGCTCGCGTGCCGGGCACGTTTACCTCGTCGCGATTGGCTGACGGTGCCTGTCGATCGCTCCTGTGCCCGCCCCCCGCGCCCGCGGATTGGCCGGGCGGGCCCGAGCGAGGGAAAGCTGTGCCTGCGGGCCAGGCGCGTGAGGCGTTGGGTGGAGGGGCCGCCACTGCCGCTGCCCGGGGAAGGGGAGGGGACGCGGAGTTTGCTGCGGTGTGTCCGCCGTCCCGGGCAGCGCTGTGTGGTGTACGGCTCCCGACGGGACAACGGGCAGTCATGCCGTGGCCTCGTCTCCCTGGGGATAGCGGTGGGTTCGGGTCCTTGTCATGCCGTGGGGAGAGGCGGAGGTAGCGCGGTGAGGGACGAGGCGCAGTGGAAAGGGGCCTTGACGTGCGAGTCGCGGGAGGAGCGCTGGGTGATTCCGGGGATGTTGGGCTTCTCTTCCCTCCCTGCCCCACATGCTGCCGTGCCTCCGGGCGTGACGTTGGTGCCCTCGGGCCCGCCCGAGGTTGGCTCGCTTCCTCCGTGGGCCTGCTGTAGCTCCTCAGGGCTTCTTCGCCCCTGTGGGCGTCAGCTCCCTTCGTTCCAATCTGGTGTCCCCTTGCTGTGCGTACTGAAAACGGCGTTCTTTCACATGTGTTTGAACTCAACGAGACAGAGGGAAAAGCAGTTTGCCTCTCGCTTGCTCCAACTCTGTTGTTATTTCCGTACCTTGTTAGGCCTGAAGCTGCCAAAAGATATTCTGATTATGGAATTATGTTTGACAAGGTATCTCTTCCATGCAGCTTTGAAAAAAAGTCTAATTCACTTGCTGAAAGGAGTTGGGACATTTTCTGCAGCAGAAAGGAGTAGTGCTGTTACAGCTGTTTCCTGCTGGGGAATTTTTTGTGCTCTTCCCTGCTTCTTTTCTGGAATCTCATTTTGATGTAGCCAGGAGTTGTTAGGGGTTTGGTTTTTTTAGTGTCCGGTGACAGATGTCATATAAAGTTCTCCAGAGTGGTTGTTTGCATGGATTCCTGCCCCAAAATGAATACCAGCTTTATAGAAAAGACAAAATAGATCTATTCCCACCAAAAGTTGTTTTTTTCTAGGATGGGAAAAATCAAAGTTCTCTTTATTGCCATTCTGATGAGGAGGTTTGTGGAGTCTGTTGTAATGTCATGAGAAGGCTGTCGTGAAAAGAATGCACTGAAGAACAGTTATTACTTTCATTCAAAGCACATTTGAAATGACGAAGCTGGGTCATGATGGGGGGAGGCCACTTCTGGACAGCAAGGTTGCATAACGTGTGTAAATGCGGCAGGGGAGCAGGCACTTCATCACTGCGTAAACCTGGTGTATGATATTTTGAAAACTTCAGCTTATGCAAAATCATTTTAATTTGAGATACTGGGGTAGTTTTCAGTGGAATGTGTAAGTGAAGAATAAAAGCAGTAGTGAGCATAGGTGTGGTTACTGTTTTGTGTGTGGAGGCGAAAGCTTGCTTAGGGTGACCAGCAATCATCTGACAACGTATTATATATAAGGATGGGTGTGATAACATTTGGTATGTTAGCTACTAATACTTATTTTTGCTGGTTTATTTGGCTTTATTTTTACTAGGTCTTCTTTCTGCTAGTGGTAAGGGGTTAAATAGTTAGCTATCAGGTAAAATAAATAATCTGCGTAGATAATTTTTTTCATTTGGATAATTGAGCTCAAAGTAGTAACTTGAAAGTTAATTTTTTAGGGGCTTGACTAGTAAAGTTGGTAATTACCAAATGCTGTGATTGTTTCCCATCACCTGGATGATAGAAACCTAAAGCTGTTGTGTGAGATCTTGGCATGCCAGAGGAATAATGGATAGAGCAGCAGCAATCATATTGATAAACTTCAGTTTTTGAAATTGTGAAAATGGATAAAGCCATGAAAATAGGGACTCCAGAGGTGGGATTGTTTCAAACCATAGTTTTGCAAGAGAGTTCTGCTAAATTTTATTACATATTGGTATTAATTAATTTACTTTTGTTCATTAATTCTTTGAGTTCTTTAAATTAATAAGGCATGTGTTTCTTTGACGTTTTTGTACTAAAATACAGTTGTGAAATAATTGATATTTTTATGGAATGTATTAATAAGAAAATGTCACTCCGAGTAGTTTCTCTCTTACACAACTGCGATAACATGGTTGATGGAAGAATTTATTCTTCTACTTAAGGGCAGCATTCTTAAAAAGTAGCTGTGATACTTATGTTGTGATAGTTGTGATACTGCTTGTGAGAATTGGAATATAGAATATATAGTTGCTGGTTAAAGTTCAAGATTATCACAGCTACAGAACAATGTCTGAAAGCAAATACCTAAGATTATAGTGATTGGATTTAGGATTGAAACTTTATGCTAAACAAAGTAACGGTAATTGTTTTTCTGTGTTTTGGTAGCTTCTGTGTGCGTATAACAATTTAGCATTAGCTGAATTGGAATGTCTGCAATGTTCTGTTAAAGCTGTTGCAGATATGCATGAAGAAAATAAAACTGCAGCAAATGGATGTGGCAAAATCCGAAGTGGTGCTCAGAATGGGGCTGCTTTACTTGCCCTGATGGAGAAGACTGGATACAGCATGGTTCAACAAAATGGGCAAAGAAAATTTGGTGGTCCTCCACCAGGTAAGCATTTCTTTTGAGATTATGAAGTTTACTTTCTGTAAGGAGAGCTGTACCAAATCAAACTGAAAATTTGTGTAGCCTCAGGTTGCGTATCTTGACAGTGACCAGTAGTAGAAGCTTAAGGAAACTGTAAGAAACACAACATGTGCAGGGTCCTGATATGCTTTACTGTTTAGAGCAGTTCAAGATCTCTTGAGCTAGACTACGGTGAATGTTTGCTTTTGGTGGATTTAAGAAGTCACAGCTTTAAAAGCAGCTAAAGTGGACAGGTAACAGAACAAATGTGGTGCTGAAAATGCAGAGCAGGTTCTGTATGACTGACAATACACTTCAAAATGTTTAATGGCACAGAAGGGAAAAACAAGTTGGTGATGGGAGCGTAACCTACTTTATTTCTTGTCTTACCCCTTACCACTTCCACTGGCCAAAGCATTTTTTTTTAAAATCTGTGCTCTGAGAGAACACCAGTGAAGATAATCTAACTCATTTTGTTTTCAGAGTTGACTATGAAACATTTATTTTAAATAATTTTTGCAGTGTCCTTGTTGACATAAGCAATGTACAGGAATTTTGCTATTGCCATTAATCCTGGTCGAATGAAATGCAATACAGTAACTCTTCTTTTTGAATCAGATTATGCACTTAAACAGAAGGCAGACAAATTATTTGTGCTGCTATTTCAGTTCATTTCACTTGTGGCCTGTGATCCCATGTCTTTATAAGTCATGCTCATAAGCATGAACTGCATTACTTATTGCAATAGTTTAAGATATGGCTGCATCAAAATTATTTCTCTCTGGAAGTTTTTTCCACCTAAGATTTTGTATATACTTTTACTTAACCTATGTAAAATAGCAAAAGGAAGCCTTGTGAAACTGTCACTGGGAAAAGAACTGCAGGGCATCACTAGCTACTTCCTGAGGGTTCACCCTGTTCTTAAATTATTTATACATTTTTTACATTATAATTTTGACTTTTAATTAGAATATTAGACAGTATCACTTGTATCTGTTTAGCAAAGCAACTTTTATTAATCTGTTAATCTTTTCTGAAAGTAGATGTGTTTGACAAGGTATCTCTTCCATAAATCTGCTCATTGACATTAGTTATATATCTTTCCTTAAAATCTTCATGTATTTTCATACTTGCTTAGGTTGGAAATTGCCCTAAGTTACTATAAATGGTTTTAGGCGAGATGAGACTTGAATGTTTGAGACAGCTTGTAAGTAACTACAATAACCTTGTAAATTAAGAGCTTCACTATGAATTTTGCCTGTTTAAGATGTGGTTTCTAAAAGCTTGTATTGCTGCCAAGGGATAGACTCAATGTCAGCAGATCTGCCTGAAAATTGTTGTAAAGAATTACAGGTTTTATTCCACCTGGCAGCAGCAGCACACTTCTTGTTCAGTTTATGCTGCTTGTGGAAAATGTATCTGTAGAGTGTTTAAAAAAAAAAAAAGACAAAATTGAATTTTCATTGTTTTGTTTGGGTCCACTGTTTTGTTTGGGATGGCTGCAGAGATAATGATGTAATTAGGTGTGTAAATCATCAGATTACATGGAAGTTTAAGATGGCATGGATCTCACTAACAGTGAGAGGATTATAACTGTAATGTTGATTGAAGTTTGATTACTTGCACTGTTGCAAAAATAGGAGTCCCATTTTCTATCATCCAGTGATGAATCAACTACCCAGTCAAGGAAACTCTCTGGTCAACTACTTGAGGGTTGCTTTTGATTAATTTTCCATGTTTGCTCTGCTAAGTACATGACACTCTTTGGCAAAAGAGGCATAGACCAGTTTTCTTTAAGTCAAGAGTCCCAGCTTGCTCCAGTTGGCTGTAATGTGCTGTAATGCTAAGTTAGTATGCAGCTTTAAAATTAGAAAGGGAGCTTTTTGTATGGTAGATGGCTTTTACTTGCTGAGAATCACTGCTACTAGGCTGAGAATGATGTTAAAATTTGTGTAGTTAATGAATGAGGATTGTTATTTAATTTCATGGCTTGTCTGCACAATCAAGCATAGCCTCCTCCTTTTTCCCCTGACTGAGGTGTGCAGTTGCTTTTGTCTTTGGAGCTCCTAAGTGGTGTACAATTGGTTTATGCTTTTTATGTGGGAACCGACTGGCACGATGTGAGTGATGGCAGTACTGGCCTGCAAATATTGTTAGTTTTCATGTCTGGTCAGACCTCAAGTGAAGTGGTTTATAAAACTAAAAATGATAAAGATGTTGAATGCTGTGTGGAACAGAGACAGGCTTTTTCCTAGGTAAGTCATGGCAGTGTGGCTCCAAAGGCATATCAGTTCTGATGCCTTGGTAGCTTCCCTGTATACTGGGTAGTTCTTAGTGTACAGTTAGTGTACAGTTTATAGATAAAAAATTGTTCTGTGAGAAGGCAAGATTTTCCCAATTCTGTTAATTTTTTTTTTCACAAGTAAATTACAGGCTCTTTGACAATACTTAAGGAAAAAGTGTTAATTACAAAATCATCTAAATATATTTTATTCTGAACTTCAAACCAAAGTAAGTTATTTAATTAGCTTCTTGTTTTAACTTGTCATCAGTAATTATTTTTTTCACCTTGCTTCCCTTTGCTTTGTGATTCCTTACTAGTACTTACTAGTACTTACTAGTACTTACTGAGTTTTGTGGGTTTTATTTTTTTTGAACCTTCTACCTGATTTCTTTGTGTAATTTAAAAAAAAAAGAAACAAAACCAAACAAAAGTTATAAGATTTTTTTAAAATTATTTTGGGAAAATGAAGTGCTGTTATTTTGCAGACCATAACTCCATATTTTTAATTTCATGAATTCGTTTTTACATTATCTGTTGAACATATCCTTTAGCGTATATGACAGAGATATAAAAGAATGTGTGAATGTCCTTGGCTTAGGGAGAGAGGCATGGATGTTCTTGTTTTCAGATGTCAGCCTGAGACTGACTTGTTCTGTGGATTTTTTTTAATTTATTTCCTTTTTTCCTACACTCCAGCCTGTGAAAACTGTGGTCTGTTTTTAGAGGATAACTGTTCAGTCTTTTTGGCTGTTGAGGAAAGGATGGCTCCATATCCTGCCTTCCTTAAGGAGTCCTATTTTATTGGAGGAATGAAAAAGGTGGAAGCAAAATGTTTGGACTTTTTTGAATGATGTCAAGGATGAAAAAACGTGCTGCACTTGGGACCCTTACCAAAATGTCTAAAAATATGGGCAAGAAATGCAGAGAAACTTTGTGCAACTTTAAAATGTTGCAGTAGAAAATACAAGTGAAGTTCTTTCTCAGTTGTCTCAGTCAGTTTCATCAATAACTGACATAAAATTATAAGGGACAAAAAATGATTGAAAGGTAGACTCTTAGTAAACCTGTCAGTATTTTAAAATACCCTAGTTCACTGAGTTGTCACACAGATTCCATTGGGAAAAAAAACCCAGAAGATGAAATTAAGAGAAATACAATCTGTGGGCTTCTGGTATTTTTTTATTTAAACATAATAAAAATAAGAAAGAATGGATGAAAATGTGCTAGTTTTCAGTTGAGATTAAAAATAACTTACATCTTCAAATTGGGTGTGGGAGAAGTGTGCCTATCTGGCATTTGTACTAAGATTGCTGTTGGACAATTTATTTTAAGGTTGGGAAGGTCCTCCACCTCCTCGTGGATGTGAAGTTTTTGTGGGTAAGATTCCTCGTGATATGTATGAAGATGAATTAGTTCCTGTTTTTGAGAGAGCTGGGAAGATCTATGAGCTCAGACTGATGATGGAATTCAGTGGTGAGAATCGAGGCTATGCTTTTGTGATGTACACCACTAAAGAGGAAGCCCAGCTAGCCATCAAGATTCTTAATAATTATGAAATTCGTCCAGGGAAGTTTATTGGTGTCTGCGTAAGCTTGGACAACTGCAGGCTATTTATTGGAGCAATTCCTAAAGATAAGAAGAAAGAAGAAATACTGAATGAAATGAAGAAAGTTACAGAAGGAGTGGTGGATGTCATTGTTTATCCAAATGCCACTGACAAAACTAAAAATCGTGGCTTTGCTTTTGTAGAATATGAATCTCACAGAGCAGCTGCCATGGCTAGAAGACGACTAATCCCAGGTAAAACTGTAATTCAGCTGAGTTTTTGTGGGGAGTATCTGTCTCCAAATTGTGGGGAGCGAGGTGGTGGATCATCCCCGTTTTCCATTTTTAAGACGTTTTCGGAAGTACAAAACTGCAGTAGTGCCTTTTGGCTAAGGAGGATTTTTTTTTAATTACTATTTTTTTATGTTTTGTGGTTTGGGTTTTTTTTTTTTTTTACTTTTTTTGCAAGAAACTGAAATTGAAGCAATTCTGACTATCAAAAAATAGACATCAATTTTATAAACACAAGCTACTGTAATTTACACCAATATGTATTTGCATGGGCGCACATGCAGTTTTCATTTACATGCACGAGGCCTTGCACACAAATTCTCTTAAAACTGAGCTTAAAAATTATAATGCTTTGCATGTGTCCCTTATTTGGGTGTCATGAGTGGTGTTACTGGTGTTTTATTTAAGCATATTGGAAAGGTCTTTAATCTTTTACTAGAAAATAATTTTAAGAGTTTAGCAAGTAGAAGATACCTTTTTCTTTGCACCTTATTTTATACATTTTGAGGGAGGGAAAGTAAAAGGAATTGAACGTGCTGAAAAAGGAGGGAATAGGTAGAGTTAAAAAGCAAAATTCTAGAAGAGAAATTAAATAGACAGGAGATGAAACAAAACAGTAGAGTTGAAGAAGCAAAGTCATGAAAACAGATAATACAGCATCGGCCTTGCTGAAATGAATGGCAAAACTCCCTGTATTTATTAAGGCCAAGATGTGGGCAAGTCTTGTGTTGACTGCTGACAGAGTGCTAGGAAGACGTGTTACCTAAGATTATATAATATGTATATTATATATATGCAAATATAGAATATGCAATGTATAATATGTAATATATGCAATAGATAATAATAAAATATAATAGTATAGCACATAGAATTACATGTAGAATGTGTATGCATATATAATTATTTATACATACATACATACGTGCATATATATATGCAAAGTAGTGGGAGAAATACCTCCAGATCACTGAATATAAAATAAACTAGTTGTGTGATATGCAAAATGATGGGTTGATATGAGTATCAAAGTGGGTTTGGTTTTGGATTTATTTTTTTTTTTTAGTTTAGGTTCTGGCATGTGCTATAAGATGGAGTAAGGCTTGTGCTCGTGATATATATTTAGATTACTTTTTCCAGGTGTTGACTATACTTTTTAAAGTGGTAATATTATTGAAGAGGCTGTGTTTACTAGCTGGTAAAATACACTACTTTTAGTCTCTTTATGTATGTGTGAATATGCATGTCACAAAATCTTTGTTTTGACAGCTTATGGTGCTTAATGAGCCCTAAGGGTACAGATAGAACACATAGCGTTTTTGAAAAATCTCATTAACATTTCCAAGTTGCTTAAGCAGATGCAGGCAACAAAACTCAGTTTCATGTGGTATACATCATATTTGCTTTTTGTAGAGGTAGTTGATAAGAATGCTTCTGTTTTCCTTTACGTGTTTCTTATTTACATAATGCTTCTTTGCTGTAGGAACGTTCCAGCCCTGGGGTCATACTATTCAAGTAGACTGGGCAGATCCTGAGAAAGTAGTTGATGAAGAAACTATGCAGAGAGTTAAAGTATTGTATGTAAGAAATTTAATGATATCTACTACAGAGGACAAAATTAAAGCTGAATTCAACAAGTTCAAGCCAGGAGTAGTTGAACGTGTAAAGAAGTTGAGAGACTATGCTTTTGTTCATTTTTTCCACCGAGAAGATGCAGTTGCTGCTATGTCTGTAATGAATGGAAAGTGCATTGATGGAGCCAGTATTGAGGTAACACTGGCAAAGCCAGTTAACAAAGAAAGTTCTTGGAAGCAACATTTTAATGGTCAGATAAGTCCCAGTTCTGAAAATCTCTTAGGGTTTCCTAACAAAGAAGATGGTACTCAAAAATCCTTGGGGAAACCAGCAAGTCTTTCAGTTCGTCTTAATGGCCAGCACAGTCCAGGCTCCCCTGAAGTTGAAAGAAGTACATACCCTTTTTTTCCAGGAATAAAGCTTACTCCAATTAGCATGTATTCTTTAAAGCTGAATCACTTCAGTTCTGCAGTAATGCATCTGGATTATTTTTGTCATAAAAATAGCTGGGCACCGCCAGAATACTGCTTGTATTCAACAACAAGTCAGGATGGGAAAATACTCTTGGTGTACAGGGTGCTTATTTCTAGTATTGCAGATGATTCCCAGAGTTATTTCATGCCAGAAAAACTCTGTACAACGGTAGAAGATGCAAAGGAATTGGCAGCACAGTTCACACTTTTACATCTAGGTAAGCATTAACAGTTTTGATTAGTTCTGAAGAACTGAAGCTATTGCTTTAAAGTTGTTCTTTGTGTATATATCTTGGCATGTGTGTGTATTTTCATGTAAAGTATAAGCTAGTCTGCAGAAGCATTGGTTCTTGGATCAGTTGAGTCTAGACCATCAGATGAGAGCACTGAAGAAACACTGTGTAAATGTCTGAACAGTCCAATGCCAGGGGCATTTTTGCTTGCATTTGTCTACTGTAATGATGTATAAGGGAAAACTAGATGACATTTAAGTGACTTAAGTCATCTCTATGATGATTATGGTGCTGAAAATTTATTTGAAAGTACGTCTGTGTTTTACCGTCTTCATTTTAAAATTAGTATGCAACTATTAGAAAAGGGAAGGTTTTATCTGATAAAAAGGTATGTTAAAATCTGTTCTTTTCATAGCTAAGAAGACAGATCACTGCTGTTCTGACAGTGTTATCCCTGTTGCTCTACAAAGTAAAATACATAAATAATACAAAATATAAAAGTTTTGCTATATAGTTCCTGCCTACCATTTTTCAGAACATGCAACACACATAAAAATCCATTCAGATTGCAGAACTAATTTCTACAGCCACATTGTTTATTAATAATTGTAGTCATCATCTGATTAAATTTCGTGCTCAAATCAGAATTTTATATCTGTTACTTGGATTTGAAGGCTTTTACAGAGCCATACCATAATGGTTTGATAAATCATACTCTCAGGCACAGCTGTGTATATACCACTTGTTATTCTGAATAGTTTCTCTTCTTAGTTCTTTTTCTGGCCTTTACATTCTCTAATATTTGAAGATGAAATAGGACTGATCTTTATAATTTTGCAAGTTTTATGAACCATCATGTAATTTCTTTGATTTGCTGAGTAATGTTCTTGTGCATTTGTTGCATAGTTTCTTACAGCATGTCTGCATCAGTAAATGCTGTATCATGAAATGAAGGCTCACTAGTCTTCTTCCAACAAGGTATTTTTCTGTAATTACAAAAAGAGGTTTCTAATGAATCCTAGAATCAGGTGTGTTTTCCTTGCCCTGCCCCTCCTTGATAGCCCTTCCCCTGTCCCCCATTTTTTGCCCCTTCCCTGTTCCCCTTTTTGCCCCTTCCCTATCCCGTCTTCCTTATACCCTTTTCTTCGCCCTTTGGCACTTTCCTGTCCCTCCTGTGCCTTTTCCCTATCTCCCCTTCACTATCCCCCCTTCTTTGCCCTTTCCCTGTTCCCTTCCCCCTTTATTTACCCCTTCCTGGTCCACCCTTTTCTTGGCCCCTCTCTGTCCCCCTTCCCTGTCCCCCCTTCTTATTCTTTGATCTTCTCTGCCTGACGTTGCCAGTCTCCGCCTTTCTTCAGCCTTTTCTGCCTTTCCCTTTTGCCCTTTTTCTCTGCCCTTCTTCACCTTCTTTGACCTGGTCAGACCTGCTTAGCCTGTCTTACCTTGTCCCTCAAGTTCTCTGCCCTTCTTCAATGTTTATTGCTCTTCTGCTCTTCTCTACCGTTCTCTGTCCCTTCTCCACCCCTTTTTCGTAGGGGTCCCCCCTCCAACCACCAGTGTTTGCCCTTCTCTGCCTGTCCCTGTCAGTATTTGCCCTTCTCGTTTGGCCTCTCTGCTCCTTTCTACTTGTCTCTGCCCTTCTCTGCCACTTTCCACTGGTCTCTACTGTACTTTATCCTTGCTTTTCACCTTGCTTGTCTGTCTTGCTCTCCCTATCCTTCAAACTTCTTTTCTTTACCCTTTATGTCTTTCTCTCTTTGTGTTTCTGCTTTGGCTTCTTTATCTTCCTGTCTTCTTGTCCCGTCTTCTCAGCCCATTTTTTAATCTTTTCTGCCCTTCTTCAACCTTTCCTGCCCTTCTTAACCCTTCTGCTCTGCCCTTCTGCTCTGCTGACTCCCTTTCCCTTTGACTTTCTTTGCCCGTCTTCCCCTTCAGCCCTTGTCTGCTCTTTCTCATTCTACTCTATTGCCCATGTCTTCACCCTTCTCCTTCACCCATCTTCTCTGCCCTTCTCTGCCTTTATTTCTACACCACCCTTCTTTTTCCTTCTGCTCTGCCCTTCTTTTTTGCCTATCTCTGCCCATCTTTGTGAATCTCTTCTTTTGTCTGCCCTACTCTGGCTGCCTTCTTTGACCTTCTCTGTCCTTTTCCTTTGCCCTTCTATGCCCTTCTGCCCTTCATTCTCCTCTGCACATCTCCACTTGTCTTAGACCATCTCTATCTTCTCTGTCCCCCTTTCCCCATTCTTCTTTCTTCTTTGGAATTCTTTTAGTGAAGAATTATGTTGAAGAAGATAGGCTTGTTCAGGTAATATAAGCCAGTTTCTTGTCTAAGTGTGTGTCAGAAGTTGACTGGATTTTTTTAATTATTACTATTATTTTACTTCAGAATTGGAGCAATGCCAAAGGTTTTGGATTTTAAGTGTTTTAGTTTTTCAGTGGTGGTAGACAATTTTTTTCTGAGTTTCTTATAATATCAAGGGAATACAAACAGGTTTGACTTCAATTACTGTTATTTCCATTTATTATTATGCCAGGCAGTGTCTGAGGCATCAGACTTGGTGATCCTGTATAGTGCAGCTCTGGATAGAAACATAATGAAATCATACAGTACAGGAAATAATGGTTTTCTGATTGGCTGTGCATGCATACAGGGCTCAGGACTGCATCCACAAGTTTAGTTTGAGTCTGCTTTAGGAATGCAAGGAGGAGAAAGGAGAACAGATAAAGAAGTGTATATTAGAATACATTTAGTTCATAATTTTGGCCCAGTGAAACAAAATTTTCAGGGAAATGGAAGCAGCAATAGTAACTAAAAAGTTACATGAAGTCCAGTTCTATTGGTGACTGCTTCACTGCTGTTCCTGAGAGGTAGTATAAGAAAGACTTCTCTGTTCCCTTCTGTTCCCCCTTCTTTCCCCCCATTTCTTCGGGTTTGGGTTTTTTTGGTTTGGGTTTTTTCCCTCACCTGTTGTAGTTTTGGTTAATTGGAAAAGCTGTTGCTGATAGCAAACTGTTAAAAGTAGTATTGCCATCCTTCTCATCCTCATACTGCTACTTAAACTTGTTCTGGAAGTCTCTTGATATGTAGGCTGTGGTGAGATTTCTTCTTTGGATGAGTTTATAGCAGACTTACTGCGGCCTTAACTATGATGCCTTTTTTTTTTTTTTTTCCAATGCATGGCTAAAATGTAAATAAACTTTTTCTTTTTGCTTGAGTCCTTGCTTCTCCTAATTTTTTATTTGGCATGCCCAAAGGGTCTTGGAGGAAGAAGAACCTCCAAAGGGCAAAAATTTATACATTATCTCCAGCAGTGGTGTCTTTGGTTTGCATTAGTAGAAGGTGGTGCTTTCAGATGGTCAAAGTGATGAGATTATTTTCAATAATAAAATAGTAAGTATCTCTGACTGGTTTCGTACACAACGTGAGCAGCACTTTGCTGGTTGAGCGTCTGTTTCCCTATTTTTCTAGCTATTAGTGGCCACACTTTTATAACACAGATAATCCTGAATACAAAAGATAATAAGGGTGCTAAACTCAAAATAGTTGTGTGAGGCTTTCCTTAAAAGAGGAATGAAGACAGTTTCAGGTTTTATGCTTGACCATACATGCCTGCCTATTTTGTGTCTTACAGATAGTGTTGTCTGAAGATAATATTTTCTCTCCTATACTTCTCTGGGGAGGAATCACCAGAACAATTAAAAATGTTAGATTAAGAATGATTATTCACAGTTGCGGGCAAATCCTGAATGCAACACAAGTTTAAACAAATGAAGAAAGTATGTGCTGAGATTCTTCTCTCTTCAGTTATAATTAGAAGTGCTGTAGGGAAAAGATTTTAAGGTGGATTTAAATTATCAGTATTTTAAAGCTTTTTAGCACTTCAGTGTGCCATACAATCACAATTAATGTGAATTGTTATTTAGCAGAATTCCCAAATCCCAGGATTTGTTTTTGACAGCTGTCTACATAATGGCCCAGTGCTAGTAAGGCTTTCTTGTTATCTTTAACTATACTTTTTTTTTTCCTTCTTTTTATGGCCTCTGTGCATTCTTGTTTGTGAGGATTTGGCCTTGCAAAGAGCATACAGAGCCCTCTTTTGAAACAAACATACAAGGCTGACTTTTGAAAGATTCACATCTTTCATGTTGGTAAAAGGCCTCTTTTTGATGTTGGCACTGAAACATAGCCCTAAGGAGTCTAAAAATACAACTTATTTTGCTTATCTAATCTACAGCAGTTGTTTTTGTTCCAACTTTTTATATATATATATATACAGTATGTTGAAAGAAACATCTGCAGCTCAAGAAGAGTTGCTAGATGTGACAGAAGATCCCTGCTCACTGAAGTGTGTTTCATGCTTTGATGTGTTGACTGAAGCTGCACCGATCCATGTGTTGTGGTTTTTCTTTGGGTTTTGGGGGTTTTGTTTGCTTGGTTTGGGTTTTTTTGATAAGTAGCAGTGATTTGAGGAAAGTCTGACTGTGCTTCTTCATGCGTGTACAAAAATGACATAGGGAGTAATTCTTTCTGGTAAGTAACTTCTTTTACAGGAACCTAATTTTTTGACCACTTAATTTTTGCTAATGTGTACAGGTTAGTTTTGTTGGTAGTTTTTTTTCCTGTTTTTTTTTTTTTTATTTATTTTATTTATTTTTTTAAAGCATATAGGCAGACTAAGGTAAGTAAATGAGAAAGGGCTGCTTTGATGGAAATTTAAGATTGGACTGCTATGATTAATGATCTCAAGGCATTCTGGTTTTTGTGGTGTGTCTTTCTGTATTTCCTATCACATAATAGAATACTTGGTTTTTACACAGTATATACAGTACTGTTATACAGCAGTCTTGAGCAGACAGCAGTACAACAATTAACCACTTGGTGTCACCTGAATATTTTGAAAAGGATGCTTCTTAGAAAATACAGGAACCTATGGTTTCACTGAAAGATGAATAAGCTGTATTTTAATGTTGCTAGATAAAATCATTAGCAGATCAAGGGAGTGAAAACAGTCAGGTTTGCTTAAACCTACAGAAATTACATGTCTGCATGTCCATTTGTGAGAAGGAGAACAGAGTTACATGTTGGAGTTCCAGAAGGTGAATGTAGGTGGGGTAGGGCGAGAGAGGAGCAGAATAGAAGAAAACCCTGAATGCCCCGTAGAAGTAGTTAATACATCTTCCATTCATTCGGTTCTCATTACTACACAAATAAGTTTGTGCCTTTAGAAGTTACACAACTCCTTAGTGTCATTTGCAGAATGGTGCTTGGCTGTTAAATGTGGCATCCAGTTAGAAAAACATGGAAGACTTCCTATTCTTGCCTGTCCTGGAGGCTGACTAAATCTCAAGTTTGGAGACTGTATAGGTGTGTAATTAGCATGCACTGTATATTCCACCTCTGGTTTAGCAGCAGTGTTAGTGCAGAGTCAATCCCAAAACAGGAAGTGTTAGTTATCATTCAAGTCCTTTGCATCAGTAATGTAGATTTGTAGCTTATGGAGTCAATCTGGCTCGTCCATATGACTTTGAAGAACAGGCAGAAAAGAACTTGAAGTTCCAGAGATGTGCTCTGAATTATAGAACTTCCACCTCCCTTTCTTTAGTAAGAGCAAGCATCTGAACCCTGGAAAAGCAGAACAGTCATTAGAAAATTATGTTTTGTTCGTTTGCATGTTTTAATTGCTACTGGTGGAATTCCACTGATTTAAGAAAATACTGGAACATGTCAGAACCTATTTTTGCTAGAAATAAATATGTTAAGATAACACCCTCTGAAGCAAAGGCTGAGTTCTTAGAAGTTCTCTTACCTCCTGAGTTTTACTTAAGGGTGATGGGAAAGAATGGAAGAAGTTTTGGTAAAGCTTCCTTGGTTTCAGGGATCTGCCAGGCTTTAAATGGGTATTCCACTAGAGGATATTGTTTGTTCTTTCACACATGCTATTTTGTGTGATGTCTCACTTTGACACAATTTATGGAGTTAATTTTTAGGTAGAAGAGAGTATTTAAAAGTGTTTAATACAAAGCAATTAAAAGAAAAATATACCGGTAAAACTCTAAATCTCTAATAAATCTCAAGAAAAAGCACTTTAATAACTAACTATAACACATAAATAAGTTTTATTCCAGTTAATCATATAGAATTTACATAGTAAATGGTAGTGAAATAGGTGGAGCAAACTTTGTATCTTACTACTATGAATTCACATCTTAAATATTGCATGCAGTAGCAATTTGCAAGTCAAGGATAAAACTTGTATAAACTAGTTCAAAAGTCTGTACTCAGCATCTGTGTCTCAGAACAAATGTATCTGTAGGCTGCTGCCCTAGATTTTCCACATTATACTTAAAGTTCAAATGAAGTGTTTTTACTTTAATGTTTTGTTGTAGGGATTTTCTTTATTTAAACATTGCCTTGGTTTGCTTATCAAAATTAATTATGTTGCTGTTGGAACAGTCAACAGCCTGGTACAAATTGTAAGATGTTTCAAAGAAACCCCCAGAAATTGCTGGCTTTTTTTAGCAAATACAGATGATAAGTGGTGATTTAGTGGGTTTGGGGTTTTTTAGTGATTTTTAGAAAGGCTCAGAATGTAGTATAAGAAGTTTCTTAACAGTAGAATTTAGAAGTCTTAAATATTTATCAGATGACTTACACATAATGGTTTTTATCACAGCCCCCGAGCAAGCATATATAACTTTGCTGTCCCTGAATGCAGCATGGTGGGATAGTAAAGGTGAGTAAACCTCCCAGGATTGTTTATTGCAGGTTTTTGCCCCCTCGAAGACGTTGTCTTAGCTGTATTGTTTGCACTGTTTGTTAGAGAAGTTGTTCTTTTCCCCACATACACAGCTCTAAGAAAGCTTGTAGAGATTTTCTGTCTAGTTGCTTTTTTCAAGAGACCATAGCTCTACTGTGGACCTGCTGTTGGATCACCCAATCTGATGTTCTTGTCGACTGTGCAGCACGAAAGAAGGTTATAGTTTTTACTCCTAAAACGATTCTGAGTCATTTTTCAGTCATTTCTCAGTTATTTGCTGTTCCAGGTTGGGTTTAAATTTATGTTCAGGAGTGGGAGTTACTCCTCTGGGTACTTGGACTATTTCTTTGGGTAGTCAGTGTCATGGGAAAGAGAGAGACTCATGTTTCCTTCTCTGACTTTGTTTTTTTCCGAATATGCTATTGTGGATGAATTTAAGTGTGTATATCTGTCACTAATGAGGCCTCTTTCATTTTTTTTAAAATTAGGATTACCATTTTTGAGTGTCATGAGAATGGTTTTTAACAGCTTAAAGGGCAGTTTGAAAACAGTATTAAATCTGTGCTCGGTGTTAACTTTACTGCTGGAAGCTTCTATTCTGAGGCACACTGAATTTTTCCTGCAGATTCAGTTATTTTTCTAATGCTGCTGCTTATGGACAGGGAACATAAATTTGTAAATTTTGGCCTCTGTAGGAGAGCTTGGAGAAAATAAGTAAGAAAGATACAACAATGTTGGACTATATTTACCTGTGAAATAACTTGACTGCCTTCAGCAGTAGAGTCAGTCACTTCAAAACAGGATGGAATTTAGTGCCCTTTTTTTTACTCCACTGATGATCACAATGAAGCTGGGTTTTGTTTATGCAGTGTACATCAGGCAGAACTTGGCACTTAGCTGATAGTACACTGATCTGAAGTGTTAAATATGCAATGTGAAAGACTACTGCTATGATACGTATGATATATGTAACTGTTGTCTGTGTTAATATTCTGTGTTTAGTGAAGGTGAAACAAAGGGTCATTACAAAGTTTGGTTAAAATTATATATATATAGGATGAGGAAATACTTATGTTCAGTACCAAAGAATGGGGTTTTTTAAAAGTATAAGGCTCTTAGGAGAAAAAAACAACCTTGAACTGTTGACTAAACAGTTTCTTAATCATTTGAAGTAGTGCTGCAGAGGAAAGGGAAGGATACAGCACTGGCATAAGACTGTGAATGCCTTCATTATACCATTATCTTAAGTTCCTTAATAGTTAAGTTCGTCTTGAAATGGGTAATGCAGTATGTTTGTTGAAATCAAGTCTCTTTCATCTCCTGTCCACCACTTTTTCCACAGCCAACTGTACACCCTACTTGGCTTGAATTTCCCTGAAGAAGAAAAGTTTGGAATTTATTGCTTTGGATCTTGTCATGAAAGAAAAAAGAATACCACGCGGATATATAATTACCGGAAATTCACGTTCCATGTTTAACGATGAATAATTCTTTGAAGTACATGTGTGTATTAAGCATTTCAATATGAAGATTAGTGAAATTGAATGTTAAATTGTTTTGGTTAGTTTGATTAAATTTGGGTTTTAAAAGATAATTTGTTTAAAAGATTTTTATTACCTTTAACATACACTAGTAACTTATATTCAGAGTTAAAATAATTTGCCACAATTCCTTGTATTTTAAGTGTCACACAGAATTTTTACAGCTTCTGTTGTAAGTAATGAATCTTAAGCAAACATTAAAAAAACCAACAAACCAAAACCACAACATCCTGGCAACCTTGCCTTTTCATACATGAGCATACATAGTATGAAATGAATACCACACTCAAATTTGTTTCCATAATTTGATGCAAAATTTTATTGGAAGAACATGTCCAATAAAATCTTTGCTTCTGGTATAGCAGTACATCAGTGGAGGAGTGATGTACTTTGAAGGACTTTAGGTACCATCAGGCTACATGAGATTGCTGTAGTCATAACATTGAGGTTCAATACCTTAGTTATTCTTTGAAACAAAGGCAAATATCCTCACACATATAAATTACATGTATTTTTAAGTACAGCTCACTAGGTTGCATTTCCTGTTGTTAGCACCTCTCTGTTGGGACATGTGTGCTTTCATATTCACAGAGGCCTTACTTTTATCCAGGATATCCCTTGAAACCAGCCCTTGTGCTTGCCTGTGGCAGCCATGTGAACAGCAGCTTGCTCACTTTCTAATCAGGCCATGTTCTTCTTAAAAAGCATTGTTTAGCATTAAACTGAAAATAGTTTTCGATTTTTAAAATCAGATATATGTAATTCACTTTGAGCCATCTTTATTTTTATTGTGACTATTTAGCATTTCTCAGTCAAGTGCTTTATTTATTGAATGACAAAAAAATAACGGCCTTTTTTTTCCTTTTTAAAAATCTGAAACAAATACTGTAGACCATCCTTATTTTTGGAATTTTATATATAATTTCAGTTCCTTGTCGAGGAGTGGGCCAAATGGCATAGTTAAAGCGTCTGAGGGCCTCACCTATGCAAGCAATATTTGTAAGCTGTTGTGTCTGAAAATTGTTTGTCCAAAAGGAGTATTATGTAGACAGAAAACAATGCAATGGAAAGATTCAAAGTTGAATAATTTTTCTGAAAAGCAATCAACTATTGTGGTCCACTACACATTTTGGTTAAGTTTATTTCATCACCATATTAAATTGTCCTTCTTGCTGTTAATTTAGGTGCAGTTATAGCAGTTTCATTTTATTTGCATTTGATATTAGCTAAATAATAATTGTTTTAAATGTTGCAATTTTTAATGTTGAAATAATGTGTTTGACTTCTGTACTTGAATTAACATTTATATTAAATTTATGCTGTTCATATTCAGTGTGTGTAAATGAAAAATAAATTATTATTTTACACGTGGTACCTTCAAGACTCACTTTGCAGGGTTCACTTTGCTTTGTCTACTGGTAAGCTTTGGCCAGAGGCTCCAGTGCTCCAGTGCTTTGCTGAACAAGAGGAACTGCATTTAAGTGGCTTCATGAAGCCTTGAAAAAAGAAAAGTAGTTCTTAAAAAGCAAGTTGCTTAGTAGCTTCTGTCACATTTGAAAGTTGTTTAACTGTTAGGATTTCCTAAGAAACTGAGTTGGGAGGAAAGAAGAGGAGGCTTGTTTAGTCCATGTTTAAATTAAGTGGTTTCTAAGGCCAAGACAAAAATCAGTGTTTGAGATAGAATAATACAGTATCATGCCGATAAGATATGGGTATGATAATTTAGAAGTATTTGTAACTGTTAGGATGAGAATTCTAGTCTACAGAGTGCTGAAATAAGCTTAATTTTTATTTTTCAGGTATCTTAATTAAGACTCAGTTTTTTGTTTAATTTCTAATGGAAATCTGGGCCAATTCTACCTGGGTAGGATTGGTATTGTTAGCTACATAAGGGAGCTGTGGGACAAGGTGCACAGAAGTTGCATAACGATAAAATGAAAGACAGTATAAGAGCTGTGAATAAAAGTTCCCCCAGTGCTCACCGACCAGTACTGTAGAAAGCCATGGGATTGTATTTTTCAGGTGTGTAACATCCTTCTTGATCAGATTTCTAACTGTGCTCCCTTCTTTGAAGTAGTCTGGTGCAAAAAACCCCACCAGTTTTCTACAAACTAGTAGCTCCTGTGATTATTAACAACTAGCCTGGGTCTTGGCAATTAATTTCAGTATTCCCAACACATATGACTGTACAAAACCACTATGAAGTGTTTGAGCATAATGAGTACTGGGTTCATGTCAGCCAATTAAAACCCTTAGGCAAAACTTGCCTTTGTTTTGCAGATAAGAGCAAAGGTGTAAGGAATAAGCAGCTGAAGCAGCAGTAGCACTCGGTGTAATTCAGGGTTTTTGAAGTTTATTTAGAACGCATCATTAGAAATCTCTAATCAGTGTGCAAAATTGCAAGCATATTTTTCATATTTGTAAGAATCTCACTGGAGCTTATTAACCTTTGAAAAATAAACCACCATGTATTTCCTGTATAAAGGTTTTAGCAGAGAGGACATGGTGTTGCATAGTTTTTACATTACAGTTGCATAATTGATAAAAAGTAAATTGGTGTACCATCCCGTTCTGTGATTGGTGTAGAAACTAGAAGTGCCTCTGAAAGTAGAGGTCGCTAACTTCAGTGAAGCAAAATTTTGTTACTTTGTGCTAAACCCACCGCATTAAAAACTTGCCCTAAATAAGAAAAGGAGGTCCTTATTCTTAGTTATCTTTTTCATCTTGCCTCTTCTTTTTGTTTAATATTACTGCCATGTGATTGGTGATAGATAAGAAAGCCTGTACTGTGGAGAAAGCATATTAGAGCCAACAGCCTCTATCTTCCAACCCCCCTTTTTTCATAGGGAAAAACAGTAGGTGGGCTGGGGGAACCGAGGCTGCTTTTCACCCGGAGTTAGCATCCTAGATAATAATATGAATAAGAGTTACTAAATTAATGGAAATTTCTTTTAAATAGGAAACAGCATTAAAGAGCAAGTCGCCTGGGAGATGTTGGGTTAACGCACACTCCTGAGGTAAAAGTAATCCCTGAGAAGTCAGTTGTTCCAAGTCTTCAGTGAATTTATTTCTTAACACAGTTGCAGTAACAATGAATGACCAGTTCTGCATCTCTTCACATTATTTAGTGTTGGACAACCAGAGGAAGGAAAACAAGTAATGATCCAGCAGTCTTAAGTATAACATTCCCGACATTAGAAAGAGCCCTAATAGGCCTCAAAACAGCCAGGAAAAGGGAAGGTTTAAAGCACTCATTCAGAGCTCCTCTTTCTACCTGTCATAGTTGTTCACCATGCTAACAAGGAGCCACCACGACTAGAAATCATTCCACCTTGTCTGTGTCTAAAACTGTTCAGTTTAAGAGATAGAGTAAAATGGTTTACCCTGCTCACTACATCACAGGCTGCATCAGTAATAAAATTACACCCTTAACCTTCTCAGGAGACAGAGCCTGTGCTGCCATGAAATGGCAACTGAAGCCACCAGGATGGCACCTGGTGTCAGGAATGGCACCAGGCGTGTGGGATTCAGCTAGAGGCAGGCCTTTTCCAAAGATACAGACACTGCAAAACTACCATGAGAAGCATTTAACAATGCAACCACTGTCAAACCAGGTGGAATTTTTAGGATTCTACAATGGAAATAGCTGCTCATGGGAATTGAAAAAATCTTAGGTACTGCGTGAAGGTGAAATTTCAAGAAGTATAAGAACACTTAAATATCTTCCAAAAGATCCCACTTCAGGCCTTGAACATTTTTTCTCCTGACAGAAGCTGTGGCTGCTATTGACTTAGATTTTCCTGCAGAGGGAAGTATTCGCTAGTGTATGAAAACCAAATCCATGCAAATACATATTGGCAGCAGTAGGGCCCTTCTGTCCCAAATCCAGATGTCTCCCTTGCTCTGCTTTACAGATTAAACAGTAAGGGAGGGGAAGAACAATTTTTCCCATTTCCCAGTACCTTTTCACAGGCAGAACTTAGTATTTGCAACATGTTCCTAGGGAAGACAAAAGTAGTAGGTTGGATTCAGACTGATGAGGAAAGAGACCTTTAACTCTCCCCTACTCTCTTTTTTTTTTTTTCTGTGACAACCATCGTGTTGTCTGTCAGAATAACATCCATTGGGAAGGTGTTTCTGGTTTCAGTGCAGGAAGCTACCATGCTCAGTCTTTGAGGAATGAAGTGTGTCTGACTGAGGAGAAACTTCAGCCTTGGAAACTTCAGTAGTGAAGGAGAGCTTGGGTGCATGCAAAAAACCAACAAACCAGGATGCCTACAAGATGACACAGATTTGGAATACCATACAACAAGATCTAAGTGCCAAATCTAAGTTTTCTCTTCGTGTAGAAAACTGAAAGTCAAATTCTTCATGGAATCCAAGGAGGTGTTTGGGTTTTAATGTATTATTTTTAAACCAGGGGTGGAGGTGTGTCAGAAAATGGTTAACAGCTGGTTTGTAGCACTAGCTTTCTAAGGATGGGTGGTGAGCAGCTTTCGCCCATGAAGTCTTAGGGTGAAAGCTGATCACAGGAAGACAGATTAAAGGATTTGGGTTTTTTTTCTTCAAACTAGACAAAAATGTAAAAAAGGCAACCTCCCATGCCCCCAAAATTCACCTTCACTAACTAAAGCAACAGTCATGAGAGAAAGCTACCTGAACTTCTAACACGACAGCATGTATTTTGATGAAACTTTCACTACATATTTGTCCTTAAACCCATGCAGTTCTCAGCTACCATGAAATCATATTTATTTTATCCATTCACCCTTGTCAAGGAGGTAAGCTATGAAAGTGGTACATTAAGGCCAGAGAAAACAGTCAAATCACCCAGGCTGTCCAGCACTCCAAGCGCATCACCCAATTTCATCTATGCCCTTGGAGCAAGCCCAATAACAGCTGATAAAAGCACATCTTCCAGAAAGGCATCGAAGTCCGCAAGGAGCCAAATCTCGCAACATAAATTGGATCAGGGTGTCCTAGCTTTAATCAGACACAGTACTTCATTGCAAAAATACTTGATTTCTCCCACATAAAGAAGGTATTTCCTAAGCTCTTAATATCCGCTCTTGCTTTGAGCTTAATATACCAAATTACCTACCAGCTCTGCATACTGGTAATAGCTATCAGCTGTATTTTGCTGCTTTTCCTTCACCACCTTGTGACACTTTTCTTAATATTTGAGTAACTAGTGAATAACTGTGAATAACACTATAGGGAGACACCAGCAAGCTGTGAAGCGGGTGGAGTTCAACTCTATTCAGCTCTGGTGAACTTGCACAAACAGAGCTCACAAGCTGGTCCTGTTCCACAGCTGAACTGGAGAGAGCTGGGTGTTAGCAGAGCTCCACTGTTTTTGGTTTATCTGATCTGAGGGAGGGACATGGCGTCCAATTTACGAGGCCCCAGGGGCTGAGCTGCTGGTCTTGAGTTTCTAGGAGGAGTGGAGCCAGGTGCTCTCACTGGAAAGTTCAGGATAAATGTGGATACAAGGATTCCCAGTACAGTATGTCTTTCTGCCTGAGAAAGTCTTTCAAGGATCATCTGGACAAGTATATGTAGTATAAAATCTAAGAATTAAAGTATTTTCATCCCAATGTAGAACAGGAATTCTTTAAGAGGATTAGATGTTGTCATTTGTGTAAACAATTCTCATTTGGGCTCTTCTAATACTAGGAGTAAGGGACATATGATGCATACTGTACCAGTTAGGGCAGGCATTTAGTGAACTCTCAGAGCTAGCTTTTCTGTACAGAGCTAGCTAATGGATTAGCTCTACAGTCTTCAGGAAGCTCAGCTTCCAGTTTCCTTCCCCCATATTTCCAAGCATGATAAAATCAAGTAGACATAGCTGCTTTTAGGGTTGATCAAAAGGCTAGCAGAAGATTCCTGCTGTAGTAGAGTCTGCTGAACTTTTGGTGTCCTACTCTAGAATTCTTTGCCAGAAAAGTAAATCTTTCTGTATTTGTGCTTGTTAAATCCCTTTCAATTGCATGATACACCAGTATTTCATAATGGAATGAAGCCACTCTCCTGTATAGATATGATTTTACTTTTTCTAAGCTATTCTTCCTTAAATTTTCAGCAATCCACTGAGATAGGGAGAATACTGTATTATTGGAAGAAAACTGGAAAAAAAATTGTATATTTTGAGCATTACTTTGGTGCTAAGCCTTCCACATCACTTCCTCACTCTGTACTAGTTCTACAGCTTGTCTGCTTCAGGAAGAAGTGAATACATGTTGAACTTCCGAGATGCCAAAAAATTCTGGATAGTGATAGCCTTCAGTGCAGAGGACAACCTCAGACACCCCCCAGGGTTTTAAAAGCCTCATTAATTAATACAAGCAAACCAGCAATAATTTAAAAGCCTTTTTTTTTTCTTTGTCAGAGTAGAAAGATTCCTAATCTATGTATTCACATCCTAGTATACTGTTTGTTAAACAGGAGTCAGCAGAGATAAGAGAGGCATCTGACTGAGGGAAAATGTACATACTAGCAGCCTGAAGAGGAGAACCAACATAACGCAGGGAAACTTCATGTCATATCTTGTTTAAAACTTTGTGATGGAAACGTTTTTAGAATTCCACTTTAAATGAAATTTACTTATACTCTTGGCAGTTCAGCAGTTCATTAAAAAAAAAAAGGCAATTTAATTGCATGGGAGGGAGTTGCAGAGAATATGAGAAAAGTAGGGATAAAGATCTGAGTACCAGTAGGCATTTTTAATTGCATTACATGGACAACTGTTTCGTAACTGTTGAAAACTTGTTGGATTATTAGGATTCATAATGCTTGGATAAGCAGATGTTTGACTATAAATGAGAATATCCTACCCAAACAATCTAAGTCAGTGTAGATAAGACTCAGATATATTACTACTGAAATTGAACTATGATCAGCTTTTTCACTGTATTGCATGTTTGCTCTTTTTGGCCTAATTTCCATGATGGTTCAGCAGGCTGTATCTCACGCCGTACTGCCTTTCTCATCAGCTTTCTCTAAATTCTCACTTCATTGCTGCTTCATTATTTTGTGGGCCCTGCTTAGCATTTCTCCCCCCTCAGATGTTTTTCTGTGTCGTAGATATATTGAATATCTTGGTTTGGAAGGGACCTTTCAAACATCATGTAGTCCACCCTGCCCCACACTGAGCAGGGACTTCTTCAACTAAATGAGGTTACTCAGTGCTCCATCCAGCCTGACCTTGGTCATCAATTATTCTTCCACAATAGGCTTCGGTCTACTACTGTATTTAACTGAAAACTATTTAATGTTTTTTCTTTGTCAGCTCACATTGTTTTTTCTTTAGAAAGAAATCCCAAACCTAGCACAGTCCTCAACCAAATCTATTCTGATTCTTTTACTTAAACCAGTGCTGACTTCTCTTAGTTACACTGTTTTGTATCAAAATATTCTCTTGTGTTTCCAGACTATTTCCAAATTGACTATGTCCATCTTTAAGGGTGCTTTTGAGATAAGATACCAGAATATCCTTTTGAATATAAATTCAGCATCACTAGCACGTGGGCTCCTGCCAGCTCAGCTGCATCTGTCACTGGTTATGTTTTCTCATATCCTTAGCAAAGCCTGCAACAGAGTGCTGTTAGAAGCTTACATTACAAACTTCTGGTAGGTATCAAATGTAATCTCGGTTCTTTTCATCGTGAGTAATCTTTTACAGATGTGGTTTTACAAAGGGGGAATTTGATGAATCTACCACTTCTCTAATTCTTTGGCAAGAAGATACCTACTCAGTGGAAAAATGATCCCATGTGATCATTGCATGTATTTTATAGTAATATATATTATAAACAGGTATTGTGGTAGTAAAGTGTCTTCGTAGAATTATTTTGAGTGTGCAAACACCATTGACTAAGAACCAAATGAACTTTCAGCATTCATTATCTTATCAGTTCTGGGAGATGCAGGGAGTGGAGGATGTATAAAATAAACTCAGGCCGAGGCACTCAAATTCTCTACTGAAAATGGAGTATTGCAAGATGTTAGAAGCAAAGTACAAAGGAAGTATATGAAAGTTCACGGTTCAGTTGGTCTCCAGGTGGCAGAAGTATATGGGATAAAAATCCCCAAAGTGAAGAACAGTTTTCTAAAGTGAGATTTTGAGCAGAAAGATGCAGACTGTGCACGGCCAGTTCACTGCTAACACTCCCAGGCTGCATTCTCTAACCCAGGATACTCCCAAATTTCCACAATGTCCATCTTAACTACTCTCATCAAAAAGCACTCTCTGCACAACAGGAATCCCTTCTCCAGAGAACTAATTTTATGAAGGACTGTCAGTCATAGCAGAATTTGTAATGGCAAGAAATGGCTATTTAGTTTTAGTATTGTAAACTCCTTTCACGTATAATCACTCTGTAAGTGGTAGTCATTAAAGTTTTTAAAAAGTAGATGCAGAGTTATGACAGTAGGGCAAGATCTCTTGGTTATGGAAGACAGGAAGTGTAATAGTGATCTCCCTTCACTGCAGATTTCCCTTCCATCCTGCAGCACTTCATCTACCTGAGCTGTCACCACCACATTGTCAGTGCCTCTGCCAGTCTCTTGCTGAGCCTGGGGGAGAGCAGCAGCACTCTCTTATCTTCTTGCTATTTCACATACTTTCTTGTGTGATGTCCAATTAGTCAGAGTTGGATTTTTGTTTTTAGTGTACAAATTGGGAAGTCAATACATATGCGGGTTTTTGCCTCTATTTTTTCATTCATTTTTAGTTTCCAATCTTTTTGGGTATGCCTGATGCTCCCCCATGTTCAAAGGCATTACGTTAGGCTACCCAGACCTGGTTAAACACAGTCCTTGATGCACCACAGAGTTCAGAGAAAGGAAGAGAGAGGTTTGAAATATCTGACTGCAGGAAAGGCAGGGTGTTGAGGAGTTGGGATAATTCCAGATCCCCTGCTGAATAAGATTAACAGAGGACCCGAAAAGCCCTTGCCAGCCCTCAAGGTAGATCAACCTCTCTAATTATTCTGCTAAGTTAGCAGTGGAAAGGAAAAAGGGCTGTAAACAAGTAACATTTAAAGCAAACACCAACCCAAACCAGAAGCAAGTATTTGGTACATGTATTTGCCAACACACATTTCTAAAGTCCTGACCTATATGGGAAAATAAATGCATTATTAGGGCTAAAAAGTGTCCTCAACCTGGAAATGCTCCAGCTGTCAATGAGAAAAATTTACAGTTCCAGGGCAGACAGTAAAATGATGTTTTGACTTGAAAATATGAAAGTATTACCTCTGAGGAGAAATGACCTAAAACAAAGACGTTTGCATAGAGTTCAGAAAAATGTCTAAGGGATTGTGATTCTAGAGGGACAAGTGCTGGAGAAAAGTTTGTGAAAGCTAAACATGAATATTTGGCTAAGCAATAATTTAGTAAGGGATAAAGAGGTAAATCTACACCTATTTAATTCACAGAATATTAATGTTATTGGTGAAGCAGACCTTTTTTTTTTTTCTTAAAAAAAAAGCACTGAAAAATTTATTTTCCAGGAGATAAACATCAGAATTTTGGAAAGCAAAATGAAGACACTGATTTCTTACTTAAAGCCAGTTCTTAACCAAGTTCTATCTGAACCAAATATTAAAGTCTTGTTAAACTATAACATGGACAAAAAGAAAAGCAGAGGCTTGCTTGTGACTTCTATGTTAGGTTCTTCTAGAAATTTCTGTTAGGTTTTTTTGGAACTAGAAGTTTCACCCCACATGCTGACTTGTGCTGGAAAGGCACGTTACACCTCAGCTGGGAGAAATGTGAGTGCAAGCCTGACAAGGGAAAAGCCCATCTTCTACTTTTTTCAACCAGCACAGCTTTCAAAACCTTGTTACCATTAAGCTGAATTTCTGATATGACTCCACTATCCCTATCAAACTAAATCCTGATGGAAACCAAGGGAAAAAAGTCAGTAGCTCAAGTTAAACTTTGAAGGGAGCCGAGCTCAGTAATAGCATTAAAAGCAGCAGTTATGTGAGATATGAAACGTGGTATCATAATTCATCTTTGTACGTGCAAGGTACCAGACCGAGTGCCATGTGTAACATCATTATGAGTACCAGCCAATGATGACAAGATGGCAAATGGTAATTTAAATGACAGAAACAATGAAGGCTCTGATTATTCAATTAACTTGCAGCTTTATGAAATGAAAGATAGTCTGATTTTTCTCATGCTGCTTACTTTTATCTCCAACTTTGCAATACCTGATACTAAATGAAGAATTTTAGAGGCTTTCAAGAAACAGATTCTCATGAGACTATGAGCTTATTTAATATTTGTTGTTTTTTTTTTTTTTTTACAAAGTACTTATTCATACTATCATAATTAAAGACACTCGCTGTGATAAATTTTCAGAATAGATTTTCACTGAACAAAGCCTCTGTTCAGCAACTAATTCATCAGTTTTTACAACTGAATGTCTATCACAGAAGGACGACAAGATCAGTCTCAAGTTTGCCTTGGCTTTGTTCATATGTGATGGACCAGAGCCTGCATTCAGTAGAACACCTCCAGGGCCAAAACTCAGTATCAAATGTTTAAAATGACAGCTGATTTTGAAAGATGTGCACTCCTAATAAACCTCAGACGTGCTTATATTTCCTTACCCTGAAATATCCAGGCAGAGGGGGAAAAGTGGGGCTTGGCTGAAATTTTTTTTTTCTGCTGTTGAAGACAAGTTTAGTGGAGAAAGCTGAGGGACAGGACAGTGCCACCAATATCCTAACCTATGCAGCTGAAACCCAGGGCATGGAGAAAGGTGCTGCTCTCCAAGAGGGGACTGGGGGTGCTGCTATTGCCAGGTCTCCAACGCAGCCAAGGGCAGTTCCACAGAAATACCTGCCTTAGTGGGAACCTCAGGGGCAAAAAAGGGCTGCAAATAGGCAAAAATTCCCAGCCACACAGTGAATTTCAGCATGCTTTAATGGCTAACTTCCAGTTTTAAAAGAAATTAAAACTGCCTTTCAAGGCACTAAGGCAGCTAGATCCTATCAGTTCTCACTACATTTTGAATAACTCCCTTGCTTCTCTCCAGCAGGAACAACTTGTTACACTGCTGTTATTTTGAACCATGGTCTCAACACACAGGCACAGAAAATGAGTTTTTAAAGGATTAATATAAAAAGTAATAATTCTAACACTATGGCTAAGAGATTCTTCTGACCGAAAAAAAAAAAGCCATTCTAATTATCAGACTTAACTGGCCCAGACAGATGAACTATAATTTTACAGTAGCCTGGGATGTGAAAAACCAGGCATGTGAAGGTGCTGCAGGGCACCTTTGTGCTCAGAGTGCCAGCCTGTGCCAGTCAGAAGGAAGCAACTCCCAAGGGCAGTCCTACAGCATCAGCATTGTCTCCTGCATCTCTTCCCTCTCAGATTTTATCAGGAATACTTGCACAAGCCAGAAGGATTTGATTGATACATTTTAGCACAGATACTGCAAATTCAGGCTTTACATGTAGATAATCTTGGCAAGTCCTAGCTCAGTGGCCTTAATAATTTACCTCCCCTCCTACATTTTTAGTCTGCTGTAAATGGATTACCAAAGACCTATCCAAGCTGTTGTACTCTGAGGGACAAAGCCTATCCCTGCTTCTTTTTCTTTCCCCATTTCTCAGCCCAGTGTTCTCAGGCTTGAAGTATGTCTAGCTGTGGCAGAAGACAGCCACTGCCATAGCAGAGAGCAGTTTACTCATAAGATGCAAGAGTCAAGGAAAAAGGAGTAAGGCTGCTTTCTGTGGCAGTGTCCATTCTGTGGTACTTCTCTACTTCCTCCCAAGTCCCCCCTAACTCATTAAGGGAATTGGAAAAGTTCCTCCCAACCTGATGAATTGTCACCCAGTAGTGACAGGCATGTTTACTGGTGGAAGCATCCTACATCCTAATATGGAGGCATTTCTCTGGTATCACACTTGCATGGTCTCAGATCATTTATGCAACTAAAATGGACTAAAAAATGAGTCCAAAACAGGAGGCAAGACAGAGACTTATTTTGTCTCAGGGAAGAATTTCATTGAATTACATTGCTTTCCCCATAGGCAACACATATTTCTGACTGATTCAACCTTCTTTCAGCAGAATAAGAGTGTAAAAGAAGTGCAGCAACAAAATTGCTAGCATTGACTTCAGTGAGTTGGTATTTCAGTGCTGAAATTTTATTACTGGCATTGGATTAGAAATATGGTCTTTGGTAGGTTTTTTCTTTCCCCCCAAAAAAGGAAAGAGACTGTTTTAAACTTCTTCCCTCCTTACTTCATGAAAAAAAAAAAGTTTTAGGAGAGACCTACTGGAGAGTGTTTTAAAATGCAGTATTATTTTTTTATTAGTCACTATGAGTTCAGAACTAAGTAGTAAAACAATGAGTAAAACTTTAAACAGCTTCAGCAGCTGTAATTTGTCAGATGTTGGCTACATTAAATCAAGTCACAGCCTTTTGATCTACTGAGGGAACATCATCAAGCCAGTGTATACAAGAATGCTAAGTCAAATTTACACTTAGAATGCCAACAAGAGGATGGCAGAGCTCAGTCATTCCAAATCACCCAGTATCACTCCAAAGTACTTATTTACTGTCAAGTGTCATGCTTAGGGGCACGGAGGCACTAACATACACAGCACAGTAGTGTGTGACTGAGGAAAATGTGGTTCGTGCAAAATGGGATTCAGCACATAGGGAAGAGGATTATGTGTAAACTGGAAGACAAACTGTCCTGCTGAGTAGCTGCAGCATGCTGGCTGCACACACAGCACAGGATTTTCTGGGGACCAGCTCTGCAGAAAAGCACAGGCAGGCAGACAGGTCAGTGGTGATGAATGCTAGCCACGAATGGGCTTAGGTAAGAATTGGCCAACAGGTCAAGGGAAGTGTTTTTCCCCTGCTACATATCAATCGAAGCTGCACCTGGAACAGTGTCTGGCTGTGTTTCCCCCAGCACAGAGGAGAGGGAGCTCAGTGGAGAGTTACTGTGACAGCTGAGTGCAGGAGCACAAAAGGTACAAAGAGCTGCAGGAGGAGCTGAATGGGAACTAGGAACTAGGATGGAGTGGTCTGGACAGAAGACACACAATTCCTCCTCAAAGATGCACTGTAAAAACACAAGAATAAATGGTCACTGGTAGGAGCAAGGGAAATTCCAATTAACTTTTCTTTCCCCTCTGTCCAAATGAAGATGGTTTAGCACTGCAAAAAGATGCCTGAAGAGTATGTCTAATCCATCCTTGCAGATACTCAAGACTGCCCTGGACAAGATCCCAAGTGCCTGATTTGACTTAGATGTTGAAGCAAGGGTTGGACTAGAGACCTCTCCATCCGACTTGAATGAGAAAGCATACAGATAAACCAAACGAAGTCCATTGGTTGCCTGGATGGAAGATGACAAAGGCTGGCCATGCCCAATATCATCAGCATTTCCAGAAGGTAACTGAGTTGGAAAAGAAAACATTTGTGAGAGCAGGAAGACCGGAGAGTGAAGGACATCCTTGCATCCTTCTCTCCCATGAAGCCATGAACCAGAGGTATGAGAAACTGTCAGGCATCCCCTTGCCCCTGTTCAGGCATACAAAATTACAACTGTGTGCTCCTCCTTTGTGCTCCAAAAAAGTACAAATTGCATCTCTACCTAGCTGCTCCACAGGGTGAGGAGTTGGTAACATGGTAGTGCTGGTGTTTGTGTGGAAGACTGTGTGGAATTTTCCAGTGAAGGACATAATGTAGAAAGCTGCAAGGGTGTCCTTGCAGTAGGCTGACATGGCAGCAAGCAGTGCACATCAACCCTGAAGGTCTGGAGACCTGCACCATTTTTTGTAATAACTTGTTATAGCTTGGTGACAACTTGGGGTGAGGAGAAATCAGCTCATGTTTTTCATTTTACTATGCACAGCACATATATCAGCTTTTCAGAGCAGTACATTTTTGAGAGCAAGCCTGTGAGGTCACTTTTGAGTCACATCACAATATTACTTGCATTTTATTACACTATAATTTGAGGCAAAGTATTGTAGAGGTCTTCATTTAGAGGGCATGACTCAAATCCAGTTTCTTTTTTCACAAGGTGTATCAATAATATTTGTCTGAGATGACCAAAAAAAGAAGGAAAACTTTGAAATGCTTAATGATTTAAAAAAAGATTTAAACACAGAACAACAGCAGAGCCACAAGCTAGAATTAAACAAGTTAGAATAATTTTTCTTTGGTCCTTCTTAGATCTCCTGAAACCATGCCTGGCCAGCATCCCAGCATGATCTGAGAGATGCTAAGAAAAGACTCAATCTATTAGATACATAGTTAAGTATTGTATAGATCATTATTGGTTTGCAACTCAAAGAAAATTTCAGTCTCTTACTGTGGAGATAAAATGAGACAGTTAAAACATATTGGACTTGATTTAGCAGTGTCAGGGAGCTGCCACAGTAGATTTCTCTTTTTAGGAAGACCAGGAAACCTCTAAAGATGCTCACAGAGGAAGCGCGTTCCCTCCATGACCCAAGTCACCTCCCTCTTAGAAGACAACCACCACTGCTCCAGTTACTGTGATAAGCATTTATCCCAGAGCTTAGCTCTTCTGAGTTAGGACTTTCTCACATTTTGCAACCAAGGTTTACTCCTGGACAATTTTACTCCTGTGCTCTTCCTGAGACCACTCAGCAAGTAACATAGCTGTTTATTCACTCAAATTCACAGGAAGTAATCTTGCCCCTTCCTCTTTACTAAAAGAAGGAAGTACCCATTCCGTTTTCTAATACATTCATCACTGATTCAAACCCCAACACCACCTGCTTTCATCAATTTGTTGAAACTTTTTGTCATGGGGTTTACTTTGAGCTCTGACTGCTGGAGCTAAAAAAAAGCCCCTCTCTAACCAATTAAGTAATGTTTTCCTACTGACACTAGTTACAAAGGAAACTTGTAAATATGGCTCAGAGGAACTCTGGCATCTCAAAAATCAGAAGACGAATAATAAATTTTTATCAAGCATGCTGTATATTAGTGTGATTTGAGGTGTCATCTCAGGAGTTTGTAATATTGCAGTAAGTGCATTATTTGAGGGTTAGTGCAAGCGTCAATGTTCTCTTTCAGGTGGTTATTAAAAAGTTATAAATTGCATTAATTTGATGAACACAGGACTCGCTGGGTATTTTTCATTCATTTAGTTTTCCTCCCACCTTTCTAAGACCGTCTCTATTTGCCTTTACAAGTTGTCTGATCAGAGCCATCTGTCAAATGCAGCAGCAGGGTCACATGAACACAGAGAAGTTCCCAGGCTTGACCTGCCTTGGTCAACAAGGGCACTGCTTCAGACTTACCAAGTCCATGACTACCTTCAGTCTGCTCCCAAGGAGGAGCTGTTGGCCACCACCAGGCCTGCTTAAGCAATGCTGTCCATCTCATCTCAAGCAGTGGCTCCCACTTTCTTAGGGAAAACCTTGAGAGGAGACTGAGGGTAGTGGTGTATCAGGTTAGCTGTTCTTCAGTGCAAACAGCTTCCAGTCATTCTCCTCCTTCATGACTTCCTCAGTTTCCCTGCTCTACAACTGCATGTGCTCCTGTCTTTGTACAGTCAGACAGCCCTCAGGATCTGGAGTATACTGCTGCTCCAAAGCTGTTACCTATGGCTCACAGCTTGTTCGTGGTGGGCCCAGGAAAACTGGCAAGCTATCCTGGATAATTGCTGAGGCACCTTTGTTTCTGGAGACCTGCTATCAATCTCATTTATTGGTGCAGCGCTGCACTGTAGTACCGTAAAAAGCAATAAAAGGAAAACTACTTGGATGGAGTTACCTGAAATATGTTTTTCAGCTTGTACTTCTGTTCACTGCACAAATGTATCACAGAGGCAGCAGTAGCAATTTCATACCATCACTGTCCCATTTGCACTAGGTGCCCTCAATATAATGTCCCCTTCCTCTGTTTCCCCATCCACATCTATTTCAAGTCTTGCCTCATAGCAGAATTTTTAGTAATGCTTTGCAAAACCCTATGACAAATGCAAAAGCAGAATCCTTACCAAATTCACCAACATTCCATATTATCAAATGAGAGGGGCTGATGATACCTCAAGTGGACAAATTTTAGCTGTAGTTACATTGCATGACTCACTCAGCACTGGTATTAAAATCCCAGATTCTTCTCCTGTGCGTGCAAGTGTTCCCTCCTCCCCACCCATGACTGCCAGCATAAACCACAGCAAGACACAAACACCTGCAATTTTTATCTTACTTCATGTTATATAATGCCTCCTGAGCCACAGTTACATGTGCTTATGTAAGGCCTGGTGGAATACACAAAGTAGAAACCTCAGTACAGGGATGCCTCCACAGAGTCGATGTCCTGTGAAATCTGCTGCAGCTACACCATCCTTTTGCAGTGCAGACATCAAAAGGATTGCAATATGCTGGAGACCTGCTGGGAAGAAACACTGCTTGCATGTGAGCAAAGCCAGGACAATAGAGGACAGAACAGCTCTGGCTAAAGCAGGTGGCAGAGAAAGCAGGAGTCATGCTGGAGCAGGACATTGATGGTCATCCTCATGGATCCAGATACTCAGCACCTCTTGGGATCAGGGGCATGGTGAGCGTGACATAATTCGAATGAGTATTTATAGTTAATTAGTAAAGCAGATGAAATGCAATGAGAATTAGAAGACCCCAACTAATCCTCTTTGCAAATAACGTTTTTTAAGATGTAAAACTTGTATATGATTTCTCACATTCAGAATTAAAGACAGTTATTTCTGACGAAGTTTTATTAGTACACTCAAAATGAACTTAGCCATGATGAATTTTTTTTGTACTAAAAATATATAAAAGTGCAAATCCAGGGGAATTCTTCAGCTTCTTAGTATTAGTGGCCAACTATGAATTCAAATAAGTTAAAATTGAGTTAAGGGTCACTCTTTTAGGAAAAAGATGTGTCTATTTTTCAGTAGCACAAAAACTGTTATAACTGTCCTGGCTAGTGCAGCTGTCATTTGAGATCAAAAAACCTATCATCTCAACAGTCATCTTCAAGGAAAGAAAGGCTGCACATGGAAACAACTAAAAGACCTTAGCTTTAAAAATATATATTTATTGAAGTTTGTTAAATTCTGTTAAACTTATAGTGATTATAATGTATCTGTCACTAAGACAGAGCTTAAATGCAAGGTTAACATTAATTCCCATTTTGACACTGGCCAGCATCTGCTATAAAACAGAAAGATACCGTCTAGTGGGAGTCCAACCTGCAGCAAAACCTCTTATTTAGGGTTTATGTTTTCTCACACATTGCTCAGTAGCAGTGAGGCTGAGGTGAGGCCATAGAGAGACACAAAATACTGTAGCTTGCTCATCCACAGTTCATCTTGTGACATTATCAGAAATACCAGTAAGTGATATTAATTTTCAAGTTTTCCTTCAAGAAAACAAAATCAACACACTTTCTTGGTGTCTGATTGGTCTTTTAGGGGTTTAAAATTGTGTTTACTGAGCAGTGAGTTACAAATTAAGCTTAGCTTAGTTTGCAGAGGTGAGTCATACAGACTTCCAGGAATCAGCCAAATTCAGCATTTGACTGTGTTCTTTGCTTCCCTTGGGCTCTGGAGGAAAGCGATGGTGACCAAAAAAAATAATAAAATAGAAGTCTTCATAGAGTGGCAGAGCTGAGGACCCCACATTTTGTCCTTTTCTCTGCCTATTCCATGCCATCAGTTTGAACAGCTGCATAAATAAATGCTTTACACACACATTCACACAAGCTCTTTTATTGAGAAGCAGAAAAGTCTTAAATGAAAACCTAAACACTCAGGTTTGAGGGAAGGGGTGTGATGTTACTGAAAACTTCCACTGTCGGACTAGGTTTCTGTCATAGCAGGTCTTTGTTATTAAAAGTTCCATATAGAACCTGAATGCAAAGCATTTACCATCACCCCTTTGATAAAAGCATTATGAAATTGTTCAAAACCACTGACTTTCTTCCTTGCTTGTAAAGAAACTTCACATTCACCAACAAATTAACTTCCCACTTTGTAAGACTTGTGTTTAGTTATGGCCAGATAAATTTCACTTATAAACTGAAAGAAATGCCCAAACAGTGCCACCTTTAATCATAAAAACTGCTGTGCAGAAGGTAATGAAGAAAGCCAGACACTGGCCTGCTATAAATGAGTCCCCTGGTCCAAAACACAATCCATCACAAAGTTGAGCCTCATTTCCAAATAAAGCAGAAGAGACATTTGAACATACCTTGCTATAAACATTTCCCTCTCCAGCATTTCTCAGAAACTGTAATTCAAACAGGGACCAGATCTAGCAGACCAGATTCAGGCAAAACAAAATTTGCATTTAAATCAGCAAGAGCTACTGGTGACTAGCATGCAGCATGTACTTATTAGCATCCTAACAGAAATGTGTATTTTAAAGCAGATGGTAGAAGCTGAAAGAAAATTGAATCACAAAATAAGATCATTAACATAAGTGCTTCCTCTTCTAATCAGCTACCACTGTGTTACTATCAGCTAGGGTGTTGGGGAATATCATTCATTTCCTCATCTCAGAATGTAAATATGTGAATTGTTTCACTCCCTGTTTCCCCCCTCACCCCCATACCCACTTTGCACAGGCACTTTCTTTCCCCTCAGTGTTTCCCCCAGTTTGACAAAAAATTAGAGTGGACCATTGTCTTGTCTCCTTCCCATCAGTAGAGTTCTCTGCATCTACTGAAAAAACCTCTAGATTTTGACAGAAGGGGGTATTCTGGGACAACATTTCACACTCATTTCTCCACATAGCTGCTTCTCACACCAGAGCACAACCTTTTAGGTGCAAGCATAGTAGCTTGGGAAAACAGCTTGAAAAGTACAATCATGAAACAAAAAAACCAGAGCATAGTCATTCTATCTCTCTCAGTTACACTAATATTTCTCAGTTCACATAGCAATTAAACTACCAGTATTTTGGGCTTAAACCACTCAGCTACAAACAAGCTGGTTTTTCTCCCCATCACCTTCCTCAACAAAATTTCTGCAACCAGAATTTAACCACCGCCATGACCATATCAGGAACCAGAATATTGGTTAAAATGCTCTTCGCTGGCAATGGCTGTGAGAACTGACTTGCTGGTATGAGATACAGATAGGAACTAGAGCACCAGTAAAACCCAGTCATTACAAGAATTGAGGATGCTTAAAATATACTACAAGGATTGTCAAAGCTACCTCAAAAAAAAGTCATAGAAAAATGGTATTCCCTTACCTGACAGAGCTTTCAAAGGCACTCATCCATCAGAAATACATCCATAGAAAATACACTTCTGTGGCTTCTTTTCCTTGAGGAACACAACAGCTCAGTGCAGGATCCTGCCTACCCTTTTACTCAGCTGTAAGGTGTTAGACCTACCAGATCCTTACCCAAGCCCCAGCTGACAGCAATGGGTAACTTGTCCTGTAGGACCCTCAGGGAAGTAAAATTTCTTTGGTGCTGAGGACCTGGCATGGTGCTTTTTTGTTCTTGGAAAAGTAGCACACTCCTGAGATTATCACAAAGTTCCTGAAAGGGCTTTGTGCAAGAGGGCTGCTGGGCCACAGCTGCATGAACACCAGGGGCATAATTTCATTTTAAGCATGCCTGAGCCAAAACACTGTAGAACTGTTACAGGCATTACTTTGAATTTCTAGGCAAGGCAAGCACTGATTTTGCTCATTTCCAGTGTAATTCACAGTGGCTACATAGGATTTTGATCTGCAGTAATTTAAATAGACTGCAACAGGGCATTGAATTTTAGCTCCAAGCTTTTGTTTTTCTTTCTAACATCAGGTGCTGCAAATATTGCAGCAACCTAGAAATAAGATTCCAGATAAAAATTCTCACTGTATTGTCACTTTTCTGCTCTTTCTAGGTTGAAGGAGGCCAAAAGATTAAGCATACAATGTTGCAGGTGCAGGGCTGAGTTCCAAAATCATTACCACCTTGCCCTACATCAAGTTATCACTAATTATTTACACACAAAAGAAATTGCTACCATTTCACATAGAAATATCCATGTACTTGCTCTCCCACATATAAAGGAACAAAACTTCTACCTATTATTTTCCCAGCTGGAAGGTAATCTGCGCTAAATTTTGCTGCAGTGCTGAAGATTTCTGAAGAGCTTCACAGATAATTGAGTTGCAGCTTCAATACATAGGATCCCTCAGTAAGCAAAAGAGTATGATCCTCTGTTTGTCATAAGCCTTTTTAAAGCAGGAAGAAGATCAAGAAAAGAACAGATGAACCTGTTGAGAGGTTCTGACAGCATTACTTCTCCCAGAAGCGTTACTAACTACCCTACAATTTTCCACGGTTATTTCAAGGCCTTAAACGTCAGGCAAGAGTGGTGTCATGCTATAAATGCAAGTAAAATTGAGGACTTCCATTCCCACTGCAAGCCTGTTTCTGTGGAGCTGTTGGTTTCTCCATGCAGCTGTTTCCAATGACACCTGAACTTCAAGGTGGGCTAACAGGCTTTCAGTGTTGCGGGACCTACAAGGCAGCTGCCCACTTAATAAGAACCTGCACTAATTGCTTGGGCAAGCTCTCATCAGGCTCAGTATGGATATAAAGTGAATGGATTTAGGTTTCTTCTGGGGCTTTTTAGCACAGTTTTGAGCCTTTTGTCCCACCGAAGTACTTATTCAACAGAACAGAATGACACATTTGCAGCATAATTGTACGATCTGCTTCTCTGTTTTGTTTTCAAGTTCACCTGAGCTTCTGAACTGGTATCTTTTCCATTCTTTTTTTCCTGTTAGCTTAAGTGACTGTTTCATGGCACAGTGATTTGGAAAATGCTCATTTTATAAAGGCTAGTGTTTCAGTCATCTTTCAGCCCCCAGAGACAATTATAACACCAAATGTTATAAGCTAAGGCTGCTCACATACAGATGGCAAAAACTGTTGGTGCAGCAGGAAAGGAATGGTAAGTATTTAATCCTACCCACTGCTCTGAATCCTGTGCATGAGCAGGGGCAAGAAAACACATCAAAACCTTCTTCTTGCACAAGACTAGCTGTGAGCTTCTTGTTGAAGAAAGTTCAGCAAATATCCTTCCAACTGCCTTGCAGAGAGATATAAGGCTAAAACAGTCCAGTCTCACCTTTAATCTCTCTCGATGCCTTCTGACAAGGGATCTCTGCTTTTAGAACTGTAGTTTGAAGCTTTCTCTAAGACTGGAAAGGGGATAGAATGATCTTGTGCTCTGTGAGGAGAGCAGCTACCTCCCCAGGACAGATGTTGCAGTTCACTGCCTGGGACTTTCGCTGTGCTCGCCTTTGCCAGCACTAGATGACCTCTAAGAGCTCTGTCTCTGGAAGGCTATAGCTCTGGAAACCAAACATCCAACCAACAAAAATCACTTTAAAAATCTGCCTCCTGCTTTTAATAAAGTAATACAAAGGATGGAACAGAATGGAACATCTGCTGATCAAAACTGATTGGAGCCATGATTAATTGGTTTTAAAATCAGAAATGGCAGGTTCATTTTTGGCTAAACCGAGAAAGTAAAACAGTTGGCTCTCTCCTCCTAAACAATTATAATTGTAAGTTTGACATGATATTCCATTTCTAAATGTTTTGCTTCCCCAACGTCCTAAGCTGACACAATAAAAATAACTTACACCGCACAGGAAATATGACTGGACACAGCCTGAATCCTGTGCAGCTCAGGTCAGAAGTCTTTACTTTCCTGAGCACCTTGCTCCAACTGTATTTACCTGAAGTACCACTGCAGTTCAGTCTTTGGGGTAAGGCACTAAGGAGAAATGAAGCATCTAAAACTGGGTAACAGATTTGTTGCACTGTACATTTTCCTAGTGAATTGCTTTATACTGATGTATTACTACTTTCACTTTTCTGAGCTTATGAAGTGTGACTGCCATTTAGCAGCACCTTGTTGTCCCAAAGAGACAGGCTGATAGAGGAATTTGTTGCAGTAAGATGACAGGCTTTGTGAAAAAAGATTGTCCTTGTTCACTTTCATAGGACATTTCAGATAGGGACCATTCAGGGGCATTTTTTGTCACACAGGGATGCTTGGAGTTGAGATTGGTCTGAAAACCTTCCTGCATTGTACAATGTCACTGCACACATCATTGCCATTATTATAATTACTGCAGTTATAAGATTATTCTTCCCATGAAATATAGAGCTGTGAACTATACATGTGTTCCCAGTGCAGCCATGGCTACTGCTCTTCTCCCTTCTGCTGCAAAGCAAGCTGTGCGTACTGCAGGCTGCCACCTCCTTTGTGGTGAAAATGTTATCAAGACAAAACAAATTAATAAACCCCTTTCTTCTGGTAAGGCAGAGCCAACAAGGCTGTCAAGAGCATGGTGGAAAATTATAGTAATAGGATAATGGAAAAATTACAGTTTGTGGAGAATGAAGTCTATTACTTCTACATTTAACAGCCCTGTGGAGAATAAAAACAGCTTTTCCGCAGAAAGATTTGATTTAGTGCAGAAAATTTGAATTTACACCTTAAAATAAACTGCTCAGGGAGAGTGAAAAATAACCTTTCTTCTTGAAATCCTGTAGCAGAATTAGCTCAAATTAGTACATTTTAGCCCAGAGGTATGGGTTGGGGAAAGAGTGACTTTTAACTGTGGATTTTGGTCCAAGTTAATGGAAAAACTGGAGAGTTATTTAGGAAGGATAGCTGTTCTAGGTAATTTGTTTGGAAATTTTAAAATACTGACAAAAAACCCCCATAAACTTCTGCTCACATGGGGAGAATTTCACCTTCTTCAAACAGATAAATGAAATCTGATCATTCTGTACAAGAACTTTTTGAGAAATTCTGAAAGGGTACTTCTTATTTTGCATGTATTAAGGCTGTTCTTTTAAGTTATATTTCTGAAAAATAAAGATGAAACAATGCTTCAGTCTCTTAATGCCTGAACTAGTCTTATAGATTTTGATGCTTAGCCCTGAGATACTTAAAACACCATCAATACATTTGCATTTGATTTCTTTCCAATAGAGACTCATATTTATGTTTTTACTATTGACAACAATGCCGAGAGTGTATATTTCTTCACAGTACAACTAAAAGTAGCAATTAGAATTACACGGGTTGCCTTTGCATTCAGCGCATTTGCTTTAGTTTGAAGAAAAGTCTGTAAAAGAAGTAGCTGCAGACATAGGAATTATAATCAAGCTGTTAAGATGTAGCAACATCTGTGTTTCCAAACAAATACAAATCTGTAAAGAAGTACCATCCAAGTCTGATGAGGACTGAGCAGGTAAGTGGATCTGTAGTCTTTGAATAAGGAAAAACAAGATCTTTTGTTGTGCAGGTTGTGCCTACCAGTATTCATACAGAGAGTTTATCTTCCTAGTATTTTTTACAGAGGAACATATTTACTTAATACGGGGTCTTAATCCACTGGGATACAGGACAATTGAGAAATCTATAAATGCAAAATTCAGAAAGAAATTAATTCTGGAAAAGTTCTGTGACTGCAAGCTGTTTACCAGTTTTACCATGAATGCTCCCAGCTCTCCCCACCCTGCTCAGGGAAGCAGACTGAGAAACATCTTCAGGATGTGTCCAGGATTGTGACATCTCTGCTGGTGGCTGCAGGAGTTTTGATAGCTCTACACTGTGTTTGAAAGGTCTTCCAGGACAAGAGGAAAGATCCCAGCTGCCCCATGCAGCCAGACTGTGAGCACTTGTTGGCTGCTGCAGTCTGCTGAGGTGCAGGTGTCAAAGCTTCACCTCAGGAGAACAGGTCTGAGGAAGAGCCAAGGCTGCACTTTGGTACAGTGACTTATGGGAGATATCTGAAAGCTGTTTGTGATTGACCAGCAAGATTTACTTCTGCGATGGTTTCTTACGTTCAGTTGGAATGAAAATCTTGGAGAGACCATGAGTGGCACTGAGTATTAACAGAGGTTAGTCATAGAGTGTTGTGCGTCTTCACTGAAAGAAGCCAGTTTTGAACAATATTCCCTTTTTCTTTTTTACGCCAGGGATCCTGTTTTCTTGCCATGAACTGATCACACATCCACATCAGATATCAAAAATCAGTAAATCTAATGCTGGAGAACAGAGTGGCTCAAGAATGGATCCTGAATTTTCAAAAGATGCTTCACGTCCTGACACCTGACTTGAGACCCATCACAAAGCCTCCTCAGCACTTCAGAAAATGTACTGCCTGATATGAAATGTGCAACAGCCAAGCATATTTATTGCTATATGTTAGTTACAATTAGAAAATCTTTGGCAGTTGCTATCACTTTAATATCTGTGTAGCTACAAAATCTAATCTTTTGGCAAGAAACTAATATGACTAATTACATTTTGCGATCTGCATTTCCCCCGAGGTCTCAGTATTTTGTACTTCCTTCCCAAATTGTAACATAAAGCAACTTCTACTAGTTATGTAATTTGTTATTAATTTAAATAACATGCAAGCTATATTTTGGTTTCTCCAGGGGACAAAGCATCACCATCTTCTTTGACATAATGAAAAAACCCCAAATTGAAAAAATTTAAATTTTAAATCGTGTTTATAGAAAATCAGCATCAGTGCACAAGTTAGACTAGTTTTCACAAGTTTGGTGAAAATGTTTCAGATGTAAAGTTTTAATTGTGTTTGTGTGGTAAGGTTTTGGTAGCTGAGGGAGGCAGGCTACAGGGGTAACTTCTGTGAGAAGCTGCCAGAAGCTTCCACCATGTCCAATGAAGCCAATGCCAGATGGCTCCATGACAGACCCACTTCTGGCCAAGGTGAAGCCCATCAGTGATGGTGGTAGCACCTCTGAGACAAGGTACTTAATAAAGGGAAAAAAACCACCAAAACATTGATGAGGGGAACATTGGGATTGACCCCAAATGCATTTTTGTCTCTTTTTAGTTTGCCTTAGGAACCCAAAATCGATTCCACAAGCCAGAGCTCTGCCAAAAAATTGCAGCTCTGTGCCTCACACCACAGTGCCCACTGTCACCCCTCGTCTTGGGCTGCACTCTCTCACTGTATGTGCACAGCTAAAATTACACAGAAGGGTTTGCTGGAATCCAGAGGGGTCTGACATCTCCTCTGAAAAACCTGCTGATGATTTTAAGATAACAAAAAGCTTTGGCAGCTCAGCTGTTATTAATGGAAGATTCTCCCTGATGTGCAAGGAGGCAGTTGCTTCCTTGAGTGACTCAGCTGAGGCAAATTCACCTCAACAGCAGCCCTGACTCCAAAATTTCAGCGACCAGAGAAATTGCTTGTGGATTTTGGCTAACTGCTAGAACTGCCTAACTGAGCTAAAACACAAGTTACTAAAGTCAGATGAGAGGAAGTCTTCAACAGAGGTTGCCTTTGGTGAATATCTCCATCCACAACTTACAAAATCTGAAAAGTGTTGGCTGTTGTCTATCTTCTTAATGTGTGGTGTCTATTTGTTAAGGTTCATTGTTGGGGGAGACCTAAGGACCATCTAGTGTTGAGCATCCCTCTGTAATGAAAGGTTTGATTTCTTTCAAAGTACCACGGTCTTGAAATGAACTACTGATACGTGTGGGAGACCATTAAGCCTTGTAACATCATGAATATTTATATTCAAATATCTGAAAGTGACTTATTTGGAGTATATATTATATGAATTAATGTTCCATTTTCAAAGATTTGCTGCTTTGGCCATGTGTATAGTTGTATCTGTGATCACATTGTGCTTATAGTCATGATTGCGTATTGTGTTCATTGCCATAAAATTACTGTATCTTTAGCATGGTAAGTGCATCAAACTCTTGTGTTTGTAGCACTTTGAAGATTATTTACAATTTATTAATTCCAGAACTGGGAGAAGAAAATACAGAGGAAGCATACATTTGTTTTCCTGTAGCCTCCCAGAATTTAATATATTTGAAAAGCAGAGTATCTTGCAGCCTGAGGGAAGGCTGGCTCCTCTCAGGTCTAGGTCGCTGTTGATCATTTTTGTAGAGCACTGGATTGCCTTTTCAGGGGTACTGTAAGTTCTTAGGATTCTGTTGTGGAAAATATAAAAGTGCTACTATTCTTAAAAGGTACTATACAAATAATATAAATACTATATAAATATGAAAATGTAGTGTTATCATTCATCATCCTGCAACCATTTAATTCATACTGCCAAGTCAAATGACTTTTGCACATATTACCTTCCAGCTAAGCTCCATAAGAGGTCCTATGAAAATACATTTAATTCTGACAAATCAAACAATCTGTTGCCAAGAAACACAGAGAGCTCTTTTAACAAGCCTTTTTCTATCTTTATGCAATTTAGACAAGAATGGCTTAAATATTTGATTGAAATAGGTAATTAATAAACAGTTCTGTTGAAAAGTGGTCTCTGTCTTTGGTAAAGGGGTTTAATTTCAAGCAGTTTTTGAATCCACAGAAGTTAACTCTCAACAAATTTCTTGTCTTATTAAAAGCTTTTTATACCACATTCTGTAAGAAAGCAAAGGGCTTTAGAGTCTTAGTCCAAGGTATAGGCACAGCCCAAGCCCCTTTGTTTGCCTCCTGCTAGCTGTAAATAATTTTCATCAATATAACAGGTCTTATGTGAGCAGTAATCATAAACCAAACTAAAATGTGGATCTACAGTGCTCTAATGGTTCCCTGGTAACTGCTTGAGTATGCTCTTCTGCCCAGCAGTGTGTGCAAGGCATGCAACCTACTCCTTACTCTTTTTCTCTCCTGAATCTCAAATTTCTGTAGGGTAGGAATGGGTGAATTCGTATAGTCATTCATATAGTCACTCTTGCCAGTCATAAACAGTTGTATGGGGAGCTCATGTTCTCTGCCCTTAAGGTTATATCACTGCCTGTCATTTAGTTTGTCTGAGCCCTTCCAGTTAATGGATTTGCAACATGAAACCAGTGAGAGGGTTAACTCACTCTTGCATGGACCTGCGGATGCATGAGTGGATGGATTCTGTGGCACTGGGTTGCAGGAAGGGACTGCATGGTCACTCGCATGTTTTACTTTAATTGTGACGGAAAATGTGTAACAAAACGGCATAGTTTTCATTGCAGCTCAGACATACTAGGGTATTTTGCCTTATACTAAATAAATATACTAAATAATATGGATTAAATATATACAGTTTAAAAATATTAATGTTTAAATAAGTATAAATATATTATTTAAGTAAAAAACAACTCCATTAAATACACTAAATACTAAGGTTTTGTGTCAATCACAGTTGGACTCATTAATCTGAGGACAGCTTGTCTCCTGCTTTCATGCTTTTTCTGCTGGAATTTCTTTTTTTCTCTTTTAAGTGTGTCTATTTTGATGTTTCATCAGAGGAAGAGGTGGTAAATCAATTCTCTTATAACAGCTGATTTAATAGATCTTACTTTGAAAGTTCTTATATGCTAAATTGATCATTCAAAAAGCTGTGTCAGAAACTTGCAGTGCCCCTAGATAAACTCAGATTCAGATCCCAGTCACAGGAAAAATTAGTATGTACTATCCTATAAAGGAGAGTTGAACTGGTATTTATAATGACAGTATCTGCAAATGAACTTTTTCAAACCATTTCTTCCATGATTCTTTCAACATTTCTGTCAAAAAGGATTATCAACAAAAATAATCATATTTTGATACCTGTAGTACAAAGCATGCCATTATCATAGAATCATAGAATGGCTTGGATTGGGAGGGACCTTAAAGATCACCTAGTTCCAATGCCCTTACCATGGACAGGGATCCCTTCCACTAAACCAGGTTCCTCAGAGCCCCATCCAACCTGGCCTTGAATACTTCCAGGGATAGGGCATCCAGAACTTCTCTGGGCAATCTGTTCCAGCGCTTCACCACCCTCACAGTAAAGAATATATTCCTAACTTCTAATCTAAACCTACTTTCTTTCAGTTTGAAGCCTATTCCCTTGTTCTGTCCCTACGTGGCCTTGTAAACATTTTCTTTCCTTCTTTCATGTAACCTCCCTTCAGGTACTGAAAGGCTGCAATTAAGTCACCCCAAAGCCTTCTCTTTTGCAGGCTGAACAAACTCAGTTCTCTTAGCCTTTTCTTGTAGGAGAGGTGCTTCATCACTCTAGTCAACTTGGTGGCCCTCCTCTGGACTCATTCCAACAGGCCAATGCCCTTCCTGTGTTGGGGAACCCAGAGCTGGACACAGCACTCCAGGTGGGGTCTCACCAGAACTGAGTATGTTTTTTGTAAGAGCATAGTAACTTCTTGAAATGTTCCCTTAAAACATTTAGAATTCCCATACAAAGTTTGAATCTTTCTTTGTACTAGACATGGCATTCAATTATTTTAATTCTTCAAAATCTGTACTGGTTCTAGAACAAGAATTCCAAAAAAGTCACTGGTGTAACTGCGGAGTGAACTCAGGAACAAACTTAAGACAACATAGATTTTATGTAATATTCTCTTTGTAAAATATCTTACCCTCTAGGGTTGTGTATTGGGCCTGGCTGAGATGGAGTTAATTTCTCCACAGCAGTCCTCACAGAGCTGTGCTTTGCATTGGTAGTTATACAAGATGTTGATAACACCTGATGGCACAGCATCAGCACTGTCTCTCAACATTCCTTCCCCCCACAAAGGGGCTTGGGGTGAGCAAGATCCAAGAGGGGTCACAAGTAGGCCAGCTGACCCAAACTAACCAAAGGAATATTCCATACCTTATGACATCAGCTCAGATATAAAAGCTAAGGAAAGGCAGAGGATGGGGAAGCATTCCTTGTTTACGATGCTTGCCTTTCAGGGCAACCATCATGTGAGCTGAAGCCCTGCTTCCTGGGCAATGGCTGAACATCACTTCCTGATGGGAAATAGATAATAAACCTTTTTTTTCTTTTGTTTGTGCATGTGCAAACTTTCACTTTTGATTTTGTAAACTGCCTTATCTCAACCTACAAGTTGTTTTCCATCTTTTTTCTCTTCCCTCTCCAGCTGGGAAGGGGAGTGGGCACCTGGTGTTCAGCCAAGGTCAACCCACCCCAGGTCGCCTTAGGCTTTTGTTGCTGTTAATAAGTGCTGTGGTCTCAGGCACTAGATGGCAAAGTTAGGTAAACTGTGCTCATACTATCAGGTCAAAATAAAGGATTTAAAAATAATCTGCAATCAGACGGGGAAAAAAACAAACAAGCAAAAAAAACCCAACAGCAAATGTCCTCAGTATCCCTGGGATGCAGAAAAGTGCTTGGACGTCCTAGTGGCAGCCCTTCCTTCTCCACAACCTCTCTAAAAGGTTAAAAGTGTGTTAGCTGTGCACCCCTTTACTCCAAAGGCACAGTACTCCAGCAGAGCTTCTGTGCAGAAAAACAACCATCAAGTAACTCTCAGTGGTGGTTTTCAGCCTGTCTCCTGTGGAGTTTACAGTCCTTCTTAGTAGCAGCCAGGGAAAGCACTGTTGTGAAGGAGCAAAAGAGGTTATTTAGTGAAATAATCTTAATGCACTAATTGTATTTCCATTGCAAATTACTGCTGGACTTCATTTTTCCTGCTACCTCAGAGGTTTTGAAACTTTTTCAGGAGCCAGAATGGAAAGGACTCTTCATTGCATCAGTCCTAGTTGTGCCATTGCCCTGCTCTCCCTTTCCTCTCCTCTTGCTGGTATCCCACTGCCTCTAGCACTGTCTGTTAGTGAATAACAGGACATATAAACTCAGTGTGGACTTATCAGCCATGGAGAAAAATTGCACTTTGGTCATTAACTCTTCCTTGCCCTGTTGCTTCTGGACAGAATCCAGCCTTCACATCAGGTGTTTTCGAGGGAAGGCAAGTGTGTCTGAATTGCAGAGATGGAGAAGAAGGAGAAAACATGATTCTGCCAAATCGGGTTTTTGGAAGGGATGGGAGCTGCTAGAATTAGTTGAGTGGTTTGAAATTCTTAGTGGTGTCTATGGCAGATGAGTTAGGGACTTCAGTGCAGGTATGGGGTGAGTTGAGCAGCAAATTACACCTGTCTAATATTATCGCAAGGCTTTGCAGTCTATACCAAAGATACAAGCACCAGAAATCTGTATTTGTGCCTATATCTATAGATACACAATAAACCTCTCAATATCTCCAATCATTATTGAGAGCAGTGATGAGATCTTTTGTCAGAGGCCTTGGGCAAAACCCATGGAAAACATCCTAATTAGGTGTTGGTCCCATAGTAAGAAGCCCTCAGAAAAGCACATCAGATGTTGCTCTGAGCACTGCTCTTTGGCCAGGATATAGCCAAAGCAATATCAAGCACAAGACTGGAACATCCCAGAAACCATTTTGTAAATCACGTGATCCTGATATTCTGGCAGTTGCAGTTCTATTTCATCTGGATGTGGCTCGCTGCTGTCAAAAGCTTAACACATCTTGAGCTTTCAATGGATTTCTTGGAAACATCCTTAGGACTTTTTTATCATTTTAGCACCGTGCTTTTTTTCTTCCTGTTTTTGGACCTCCTTGAGATATACCTTGAGGTATGGCCAGGCCTGGTATTATGTTTCTGCTGGAGATATGGAGACAGGAGAGATTCCTGAGGGCCAGTTATTTGATAGCATGTGAATGAGAAAGATGTTGCTATGTCTTTCTATGTCTGGAGTTCAGTGCTGTAGTGTCTTTCATGAGGGGTCTGTTATCTGCCTTGGCAGATAACTGAGCAGAGAGAAACCCTCTAGAAGAATACTCTAGAGGCAGTTTCTTACTCAAAATTTCTCCTGTGGGACTTTCCACAGCTGGAAAGTTTTCTCTGGTGCATGACAATAATTGCTCTGATTATAGAACAAAACAGAGTGGAAAAAAATGGGAAGAAATTCTTGCCCCGTTTCCGACACTGAGCATTAACTGTACTGTCTGGCCTTGAACCAAGGGCCAAGAAATAACATGTTACCATGTAACATGTTCAGCTGGGGAAAGTGCTCTGACATTTAAAAGAGATGTTTTAAAATCATCTCATACAAAATTCTGTAGCGGAGCAGCATGAGCTGGGCTCCTCCCCGGGGAAGGCAAGTTGGGATATGAGGGCAGCCAGGAAGGGGCAGGCAGGGCCAGGCATTGCTGCCATAGCAGTGTGGTCCCACGGCACCAGAGGCAGCCAAGAGCCCTGACAAATCCCTTCCAAACTCCTGTACTAGATTTTTAAGCATCCAGATAGATCCCCAGGCTACATGTTTAGTACTCTGCTATTACATCTTTTGTTGGGCTTCACATGGTGGCAATCGATAAATGTACTACTGTCTGTCAGTAAAAATCCTCAGCCAGAAATTGCCTGCCACTGGGATCTGTAACGCATTTCTCCACCAGGAGAAACACAAGGCTATTGTAAGCATTGTATTTTCCTCTTCTCACACCTGACTTCACGTTGTTTTTAACTGGGAATATTGATTTCAACAGCAGGCTCTCACTGCGGTTCATGTTAGAAAGCTTATTCTTGATGTAAAATACACAAAAGAAACTCTAGCAACAATTGCTACTGTCAGTGTTGCTATTTATGACATTAATCAAAAGTTAATGTAATTAAGCTGCATCTAGAAAGATGAGTGATCAGCCAGTTTTTGCTGTCTGCTTGTTTGGGTTTTTTTCTTAGGGGAGTGAAGTGTCAATATTTATGAAATGTTTCAAAGGGGTGGCTTTTGTTCTGGTTTGTCTGACTTTTCCCAAGATTGCATTAGGGATAGCTAATGTCACCAGTTTGTCTGCACTCATCATTCTGAGGTACTTAATTTGGTCTGTGGTTGACCTGTCCTATGTTTATTGTAAGTTTTTTTTAAGTGACTGCTTTTATGACGTGGGACTGATGTTTGTTTCCTTTTTGGGAGTCAATACTGTAGACTGTTAATTGCGGCAATTCTAATCACTTAACTGTTACAGGGAGAAATACATCCATACATATAGACATACATGGTTTAGTAATTGTCTAAAAATGTAGCAAAGGACGTTAAGGGCCAAGATTCTGGATATAAGCACTTAATAAAAAATACTAGTTTAATCAATGCAGTATTGTAATTAGCAGTTGAGTGGTCTTGTTATTTACTAATACATGGTATTGATTATTACTTAGACAAACTTTTTTCAATAAAAAAATCATTATGTAAGAATTAGCAGTATTAAGATAAATATTTTTGAAGCAATCAAAAAGGTACTGTGATTATTTTGTAATTCTGAAGGAAGTTACCAGTACCTATGAAGTATATATGGCCTCCAAAGGATCTCTCTCTTTTGAAAATCGTACATGCATGTTCAGATATTATTGGTGATACTACGATGTCAGCACAAGTCGTTTTACTTGCTGCATTTCTTTCCCATGTTAGATCAAGAGGATCTCTCAGGAGCTAAGACCCCAAAGAGAAATCAGAGTCTCTGAAGCCTCTTGTGCCAGCCTTGCGAGAAGCCTTTGATATGACGTACATGAACACCCACACTTGCGTGACCTACACACCATGGCTGCTCAATGTCATCCAGCCCTGGAAACTGCAGCAGGGCAGTGAGATGGAGATTATAGATCTTGTTATCCATCACATCCCCACAGAGCCGGAGCTGCAGTGGTATGGCTACAAGGTTTTCAGAGTATTGACTCAGCACGGGACCATTCCTGCTTAGGTTTTACCTTAATTACCATCCACTTTTTCTGAAGGGACAGCCTGACATAGAAGAAGGAAGCAAGCAAAATTCCTAAGTCTAAGGGTGGTTGGTACATCAGAAGGCACTTTTGCTGTAGACACAATTTACTTCCACTTTGCTACAGTCTGTGAAAATGCTTATTCAGCCAGCTGAGGTTGACTTCCCTTGTGTGCTGCTGCCACTCCAACACTCTAATAGGTAACCAGTAATTATTCTTGTGAAAGCAAGATAAAGCAACAGGAAAAATGTTGGCCCTTTTATAACCTTCAGAACATTTAATGAATACCACTGCTTGAACTACATAAACAGAATCCACTGAAAGACAAGTCCCTGTAGGTTCTTTGCACAACAGTCTCTACCTTACACTGTTTCTCCAGCTACACTCAGGACTTCTCTGTTCCCAAGTCACTGCTGTGACTTGATATTGCATCTGCTGTATTAGGGTCACTACAGGCTTCTATTGGAGGTACAAGCATGCAAGGAGGGTCTGCTTCCATGGCTCATCTAGGGCAGGGCTTGCTCCAGCTCTAGGTGAAGTTAAGGAAAGGCTGAATTAAATCTCTGTGATTCCTCTTTTGCCCAGAATTATTTTACAAATGAGCTTGACTCTCTGTCCCCTTATTTTACAAATGAGTCTGACTCTCTGACTCCTCCATGGAAATGAAAGAGTAGAAGAAGGTTTCAGGTTAATCTTTAAAATAAAATAATTCTTCTCCTGGATAAAATGTCACGTTTTATTAAAATACCCCGAATTCTCACTTACAAAACTAACAGTCAAAGACAAATACCAGAATCCACTGATCATATAAGGAAAAATAAACTTCTGGACATGTAAATTAATCTATTATATTTGAAAAGATGTTCTAGGGAGAATGGAATAACTTGAAATCATATGACCTTATTTAATGGTGTAACCATCGCACCACTTTTTTTCGAATTTCAATTACATTGCTTCTTTAGTCCAACTATCTTACATGTTGTTGCAAAACTAAATTGCTAACAGGGCCATTCCCTGTGCAGTGATTGAAAGGAGGATGTTACTGCTGCTCATTCTTACCATAGGATGCAGATCATAGGAAATGATTTGCAGAAACAGATCCTTTGAAACATCCTCGTACCTTCTCTGAGGAGTATGGGATCTGAAATGGTGTATGGCTCCTGAAGAGCGCAAATGAAGGTCCTAATCTTGGGTATGTATGTCAGTCCTCTCATGGGCATCAGGGACCAAGCTGGCAGAGTGGCTGGGTATCCAAATGTTTATGTGTGTGAGATGGCAAGCCAGCAGGCTGGGGAATGATACAGATAAGTTGTTCCAACACATTTCAAACTGGTGGTGGAGCAGGGAGATGTTAGTCATCTTTTGCCAGGAAATGTCAGAGCCAGAAACCTCCTCAGCTCTTGGCACAGACAGAGGTGTAAAAATGCCCAGTCTCTTCTCTAGAGTTCTCCAACCAATTATGAATAATTCACACCAGTTCAGGAGGGGAGTAGAATTTTGTTCTCAAATACCAAAATTTCAGAAAACTCAGAGAGGAAAAAACCTGAGTATAAATCTCAAGCATGGACTGAGCTCTTCATAAAGCATGTTTCACTCCCAAGCCACAAAGCTGAAAGATTTATTTCTCTACCCAAAACACCACTTGCTGCTGCCATAGAAAAATTGATGACTTCTGCAACAGACTCTGGGGAAGCTGATGGATATTGTTCATTGCTTCCTTCGTAGGTACTGCTAGAGTATGTAAACACTCACTCAGGGGCTGTGCACATTCTTCACATCCACACAGATCCCATGAATCACATAAGAAGAGGGCACAGAGTTCAGAAGGAAAAAATAATGTCAGCAAAACCATTTTACCTAACAGTACAGTAAAAGTCAGTTAGCAAAAGTCGTTCCTTTGTAAAGCCTCAGAATAAAGATGACTTTCATGTTTTTGAGATGTTTTTTGGCAAACTTTTTTTAAAAAAAGTATTTACTATTTACGAGGACTAGTCTTAATTTTTAGTTGGCTGAAAAGAAATGGTAATATTTGCAGGTAAAAAACAAGATATTTGAAGTAACATAAGGGAGATAACAAACTGATCCAGGGAGGCATTGCTTCTATTGAGGCAAATGTTACCATATTTATAACAGCACCACTCAGCCCTGAATGTTCTTAGAATTACTTTTTCTTTCTGTGGTAAAGCTGGGCTTACCGAAATTTTTCATTTTTTCACAGCAAATGAGCTCTGTGATTATAAGGGTGGTGGTTTTCACGCTGCACTGAGCATATACTGCTCTGCCTGCTGAGGATTTGACCTTAAATCATTTCACACTTGCTGAAGTTAGAGAAGCGACAGGGAGAAATGTCAGGAGTTTTACTTACTGCGATTCTGAATTTTGCATCTCTCTTTTTAGAATGTATCTCTTCAGAAGCTAAGTATTATGATTCACTGTGCCAGACTGTGTTTGCTCCTTCATAGCTGTAAGATCAATAGGGGAATTTTATCCCATGATTCATTAACAGAAACAGTTTAAAATTGAGATTTGTGGGAAATCTGTTGAGACCAAATAGGAAAACATGTGCACATACAGAAACAACATAATCTTAAACATTGTCTGCCTTCTTGGTCTTTACAGAATTTACGAGTCTGTGTACTCGACAAAAATGGGAAGATGTCATTTGGATTAGCTATTTTCACAGTTTGTATTGCATGTATATTTGCATGGTACTGCCAATAGAGCTGACTGTTTACATCTAACAGTTCTGAAGAATTCCTAAAAGACACGCTGAATAGCAAAAAACCCCTATTTGTCAGAAAAAGTTGGTGGTATTTTGGTTTTAACCTTCCCTCTGCTAGATATGCAAATATATGTGTTGTGTGGTTTTTTTATTTGCACTCATAAATTCTTATCCATTACATTTTTTCCTCTGTCATAGAGGATGCCTATTTTTGCTGCTACATCTTATTCTCATTTAGAAGTATGGTATTTTGAAAATCTCATTTTAGAAGGTTAATGCAGGTACCAGAATAGCACAGACAGATAATTTTTCCTCGTATTTTACTGGACATGGAAATACTTTCAAGGACAGACCTTGTTCAACTGCAAGGACTTTCATTCAACAAGTGAAAATGGACTCCCTCCCCCAAGCCATCTATCACTTTTTATTTTCCCACCATCTTTACCTGCTACCCACCTCTGGTATAGCTGCACCATGTACCTATTTCTTATGTATTTTTGTTTGGTTGGTTTTGGTGTTTGTTTTTGTTTGTTTGTGAGTTTTTTTGTTTGTTTGTTGTTTTTTTTTTGGGGGGAGGGAGAGATGAGGAGAGAGGATAGGCAGTGAAGTGGGGTGGGTTTTTTGTTTGTTTTTTTTTCCCCTCCTCCTTTAATTGCTGACTACATTCCAATTTGGCTGTTACAAAAATTTGCTTTAATCTGACCCAGATTCAATGTCATAGATAGTGCAATGAATATCTGTAAGAGACCACACTATGAAATGAAGTGGTCAACACGGACTCCACCAAGGGAAAAACTCCCAGGAGTCCCTGCGGCAGCTTCCCAAGGAATATTGGATATGAGATGTGGCTTCAGGGGAAAACATGCAAACCCTTCAAAGAACGAAGGTCCTATAGAAAGCTGAGTAAAGTGCTATGCACTGCATGTTGCTAGACCACCTACAAGTGCTCTCACAAGGAAAGGCAACAGAATCTCAGCCAGTATGAGCAAAGAGTCCGTCGTTGTGGAAAATATCACTGAGAGGGTTACAAATTGTGCGCTGAATATGAGAGGTACAAAAATAACAGAGGACTGGGATGTTTTGATTATATTTTAACTATTCTTGAATAGAAAATACTACATAACAAAAAATGCTTATATTGCTTAGAAAAACAATTCTTTGGTAATTGAGCAGTGACTTGCCTCACAGCAAGAGTAATTTCATCTGTGAAGTCTCAGAGAGACTAACATGCAAAAGATGCAGTCAAGAAGCACTGTAAACTGAAGCCTAAGTATGAAGGAGGAAAAAAGTGTTATTTCTGATTATATAGGAAATATATTCCCTATTAACAATTGAAAAACTCTTTCAAATGAAGGATTAGATTATTCAGTCATGTGCAAGAATAAATTACCCACCAGCACCACACATTTTCTGAAATTAACTGTGAAGCTGTCAGCAGGCAAAGTAAAATTGCTTTGAATATTAAGATATTATTTATAAGACACTATCTGTCTGCTAAAATAACTACATAAACTAGTATGGTCTTTTGCCTCCAGGAACCAGTATCAGCATCAGGCAAGACATGATGTTGAGCACATTTGCCCTCAGCTGGCCTTACCTGGAACAGTGGTGGCAGACCTGAGGACAGATAGCTAGACAGAAATCAGTTGAGTGCATAAACAGAACTGCTGCTCAGCCTCCACTCTTTGGATCAAAGTCTGGAAAGACCTTTGTTAATGTTGTGCCAAGTAGAGAACAGTCTGTATTCATGCATCTTGCATAGTACATGAGAAAATTGGAGCATAGAATTGAAGAAAATTCACATACCTGGCATGTACCTGTTAGACTTATGTCTGAAGACTTCTGACAGGCCTACCAAGTATTTGGAGTGTGAGGATGTTTTGTTTCCTTGGTTACTTGGCGGTTTTGTTTGTTTATTTTCGATTTTTTTTTTTTCCCAAATATCATAAGTTAGGTGCCCTAACAGGGAGCTCAGCATTTAAGAGACCTGTCTGATCTTGGGCGGATATGATACTGCCATGAGATCCTTTCCAAATAGACAGAGTTGCCTTGATGACAGTTTTGTTCCTAAATGCAATGACTGTTTTCAGTGAGTTCCAGGATCTGTTTTCCATGTCAAAAGGTTCATCAAGTTTTAGGAAATATGAAGCATTAATTTGGAGAAGATCCTTCAATGTAAGTCCACTGTGCAACTGCGCAAGGTCAGGAAGCTGTGGCTGATCACAGAATCATAGTGTACACCAAGTTGAAAGGGACCCACAAGGATCATTGAGTCCAAAGCTTAGTCCTGCACAGGACCATCCCCAGGAGTCACAACATGTTCCTGGGAGTATCATCCAAATGCTTCTTGAACTCTGTCAGGCTTGGTGCTATGACCACTTCCCTGGGGAGCCCATTCCAGTGCCCAACCACCCTGTGGGTGAAGAACCTTTTTTTAACACCCAATCTAAACGCCCCCTAACGCAGCTTTAAGCCATTCTCTCAGGTCTTGTCACTGGTCACCAGAGAGAAGAGGTGCAACCTAGATGGGCAAACTGGTCATAAAAGGAAATCAGGTTCAACAAGCAGGACTTTCCTTTCTGCTGGCTGTGACTGATGGCTGCATTGTCTTTCAAGTGTTCTCAAGACTTCCCAGAATAATCTCCTCTATAACTTTACCAGGCACTGAAGTGAGACTGACAGGCTTGTAGTTTCTGGAGTCCTTCTTCTTGCCCTTCTTGAAAATTGGAACAACATTTGAGAGCCTCCAGTCAGCTGGGACCTCTCCCAGCTCTTTGACGATTCTGGGATGAATCCCATCAAGCCCCGTATATTTGTAGGGATCCAAATGGAGCAGCAGATGTCAACAAGAACTGGGACATTTGATGGGTGACTGGATCAGCAGTGCCCAAAGCTATCTCATATGAGAAAGGCAACCGATTATTCCTGTCTGACCCATGGGTCTTAGGAGTTTTTTGGACAAAGCGATTTAGGGTTTTTACCGTCTAAAAGATGTAAGGAGTGGATGTAACCATATAAACAATGATGATTCTAATACAAATTATTATCATAAACTTTCACTGTTTAGTAGATTAACATTTCTATGGAAAGAAGGGAAGGAAAAAGCTTCTGTTAGAGAAATAATATACTGGGAAGAGAGGGACAAGTATGGTCAGCACATGCAAGGTCAGAGAAGGACATAAGCAGGGTCTATATGTTGGTAGTAAATGCTCTGTGGAAAGAATTAAACCACCTAGACTAGGTTAAAGGTGGATTCTTGACACTGAAGAGAGGACTTGGAGGCATGCAGGTAAGGAGTAGGATTTCATCCACAGAGATAAAATCTAATGTGGTAGATAAAAGAAAGCCAGTGAAAGGATTTGAAGAGGCATTTGAAGTTTTTAAGCTGAAAATGTATTTTGTTTGATTTAGGCAAATAGGTTTAAACAAGGACAATCTCAAATAAATCCTTCTGAAAAAAAAAGTCAGCTGTTTTTTCAGAATAGTCTCATCCTCCTTTGGTTGGAGCAAAAGATATTGTATGACTTTTGCCAATGAGAAGCTCTCTTTGTATTTTTCCTTCTACATTCCAGATTAAGAAAAGCCTTTGAAAGTATATCATCCCAATTGCATTATATATTTTATTTTTGACATGTTCAAAGACATTCCAATAAAATAGGAAGCTGACTGGTGGTAGCTAATTGCATCATAATTTTATTCATAACCACAATGTTGATACCATAATTCTATTTTTTAACTACAGTATATAATAAAATTTCAATGTAAATGGCCTCATTTGCTCTACTAAATTATACATTAAAGTTGAATGTTAAAAGCTTTAAAGATATTTTTGCATTTATTTTTCTGTCTAAACTGAAGGGTTGACTTAGAATATTTTTCAATTTATTTTCCTGCGGACAAGAGTCCTGATTAAATACTAGAACACCAGACAATTCCACACATGCCTGTGATGAATTAGGCTCACTCTGAATTACCAGTTTTCCTTTTATTTCCTCTGTAGAGCTTGTACAGTTTGTGTTCCCCTACTTAGCAAGTTGCAGATAAGATAGTAATTTATGCTTTCCACTTCACTTTTAATTTTAATTTATGGTACTGTAGTTGATAACTATAAATCGAAATGTCCATCTGATATATATCAATTAAGGACAGAAAAATGTAAAGCACACACAAACCATTCAAGAATAATGATTCCACTTTTATACTGCTACACTTTTTAAAACTTGATTTTTGCAGTGAAGGAGGGCTGCTCAACCCTGGAGCAGAGTACAATGCTTGGAGCTACCAGCAGTAGTACTTGTCTCTTTCTGGTGTTTACTGCAATAGGCAAGAAACTATTGGAACAGATCACTGAGCTAAAGCCTACACTGCAAGAGACCTGGAAGTGTTTTTGGGGTCAGGGTCCATGTAGCAACCACACACCAGGGCACGGCCCAGACCTGTCTCATCCTTACCACACTCAGTATCCAGAGAGAAAAGCTGGACATTTGGGCCAGATGGATGCAGTGGCCAGATTATCAGTCTTGAGGACCTGAATGAGAAATGTGTGTTGTGGCAATGTGCTCTCCCATACCTTCTGAACCCTTTCCCCAGGGCAGGTGTGATGGTGCACACCACACAGCAGGGAGTTCCTCTCTCCAGGAAGACGTCTGTTTTAGTCCTGAGTGGCGACAGCTCAGTCATTCACCTTCCTACCTGATAAAATCCACACTGGAAAAAAGGAGTCAGGGCATGACAGCAGGTCTTTGTCCCACATTTTCCATTGGAATGAAGTATGTTACAGATGGTTTGGAGTCAGAACAGCCATTTTATTACTCCCACAGCTTTCAGGAAAAAGGAACATCAGATCAGGACATCTGAGTAGCAGGAAAGTAGAGGTCTGCAACACTATCCTTAAAAACAGATTCACTAATATATATATGTCTATCTATCTATCTATCTATCTATCTATCTATCTATCTATCTATCTATCTATCTTTCTATCTATCTATCTATCTATCTATCCACCCAAATAAAGTATCTTCTGCCCATCTCTTTCTTTGGATTTGTTCTAGGACTAAAAATTTGACATTAATTTGACATTAAACCTCCTATATGAAGCATGGTCACAGAGAGAAGTTGCATGAAAAGCAGGAGCCAGAATATTCTTTAACAACTAAACTCAAGTATGTGAAAATTCTGCAAGATTTCAAACCACAGAAAACCTTTGGAGTGGATACCACACTTGTAGTGCTGTTCCTTTGTTGATTAGGGTGATGGTCTTGTACATGGAAAGAATGACTGGCACTAAACCTGGAGGTTGATAATAACTATAGTAAAGCAGATGTTTTTATTTTTAATGTTTTACAGAAGGATATTATGAGTTTCTTGCCATTCAGTTGCTGGACTTAGTCCTTTGAATAAATTGCTTTTTGTTCCTTCTATGGTGCTTAATTTCCAGCAGTGGGATTCAGTTTTGTATTTAAATCACTTCTTTTCCCGTCTGTTACTTTATATAATGTTACTCAGTTTAGTTTTGAATTTTTGGCATTTTCAGTCTAGGCTAAGGCTGCTATGGGTTTTAAATGAATTAACAAAAGCAAACACAAAGCAGTTCTTCAGAAACTGAATTAAATATCTGGATAAATATTTATATCTTTGATTAAATGTTGTTTCTGTATCTGCAATACAGGATTTGTTTTCATTTAGTTATTACACAGAAAAGTTGTTTTATGCTTACCTTGGACTCTATGAATGGAATGGATTCTTTAAACTGAAAAGACTGAAAATATGTCTATCTTGAAGAAGATATCGTGTTGATCTTTAGTTCTGCTTATAGCACAGACTTTACTGGATTCCAAATCAGCATCATTTCATGCTGATGAATTAAAACAAAAACAACCAAAAAATAATTTATTCCTTCTGGCTGGTTAATTTTTTTCTGTATTGCAACTTCCATTTCGCTGTTTACATACAATGGAAGGTGAAAAACTTTAGTTGGCAACATTTTAACTCTTGTTTCTCTAAAAAGAAAGGGTATTCTTGAGGCAGAATATGGGACTTAGCCTTAATCAATACTGGAAATTTGGCTTTCATTTTAATTATTAGCAGACAAGTGAAAGCTGTGAATTTTCTTTCTGCAAAACCAATGATTTACTGGAAATAAAGCATCCTTTTAGCACCTGCTGTTGAAGTCTTTTACTGGATGGGGGAAGAACTTCTTATCTTTTGCTTGGATTGTATGGTTTACCAATATATGAATAATGAAGTACAGAATAATTCTGCTGTATGTAAAAGCAATGCAGTGTCTTGTGGAGCAGAAGATAAAGTGTACTTCTGTGCTCATGGAAGGAATCTGAGCTCCTGGCAGGAATTCTTTCCAGTTGCTTTGTTTTAGGTTCCTCTCAGGTAAGGCACTGGGACAAGGATTCACAAGAACTTCTCAAATGTGGTCTCAAAGTAGTCAAACACTAAGATGGAGAATTCTCTAAGAATAGGTGAATTTTCCTGAGTAGATATCAGCACAAGAATTGATTTCTAGCCTATGATACAACTTTGCAGTCTCACTGGCATGCACAGCTTTCTACCTTGCAACCAGAACCACCGTGACTGATCAGTCTGGGTGGCATTAGGCAACAACCCCTACTAAGTTTCAGAATTCAAACACTCACCTCTCTCTCCCGTGTGTAATTCTGGCAGACTGTGAAAAAGAACAAATATGTGGAGAGAGATGACAAGTGACTATGTACAATTTCATTCTAAAGCTAAACAAGGCATATTACATTTCAGGAAGATAATGAAGCAATGAAGGTTAGGAACAGAAAGTTAATAATAGTATTATTTTGGGCTTAATTAGAGAAAAACAGCAGGTGGGTTAAAGTGAATATCAACTATTTGAATATCTTGGTTTTTCTAAGTTCAAGTGGTAACCCTAATTAAGTATATCTTTTCTCACCTAAATACCAACAATTTTAATGTCTCAGTGAATATAGGACCATCCCTTTCTCTTGGTAACAAAACTTTATGCATCATTTATGGAAGGAAAGAGAATAATTAATTGCATGATTATATAGCTTTTATCACTACATTACTTGTATCAGATATGATGAAAGCTCATTAATAGAGTGGAACAAAGTCTTCCTTTGAATTTTTTTCAGTCAACCTGATAAGTGTATAATTGCTGGAGATAAACAAAGACGGTACAGATTAAATCTGAAGTACTTTGAAATGAATGGGCTCTCAAAGATACTCCTGCAACTGTCAGAGACACAGCAAAGGAAAGAAGGTGAAGAAAACAAAAATAATTTTTCTCTTCTGTTTCCTTGCAAGCTCAGTGTCGCGTGCAGCTCAGATGAATTTGGGAAATTGGTCCAGAAAGTGTGTTAAATTTTAAAATAATTTAAGTATTGTTTAAGAATAAAGTGGGTTTTATTTTTACAGTGGTATGCAGAAATTCACAAGTATTTAGAAATTAAAATAATATTGTGTCAGACGGAAATACATGGTAAGTTCCATGGTGATACTATCACAAATTTTAAGCAAAGCAGCCCTGATTTACTGCACTAGTTTACGTCTCTGTGGTGTAGTCCCTTTTCCTGTGATGCTGTGACTGCATGAGAATAAGAAATGTTTGATAAAAACAAGAAGTTTCAAATCTAGGCTAAGCTTTTATTATTTTGTTAGTGAAGTTGTAAATACTCAAGATTAGCATGTGATTAAAATGCTAGTCTATGGCACTTATAGGTGGGAAACAACTACAGTTGTTTGATTTGAAAATTTAGTACTCCTTTGGAGATTTTCACATCATGTGTTTTCCTTTGTTGAGTCACAGTGAGCTAAATTCATTATTCATTTATCAACCAGAGGAGCTTGAGGATATTTTCCTTGTAAGGATGATCGAAAAAAGGAAGCTGTACTTTCTACAATTGGAGTTACCAGTTGTATTTGCTTATGAAAATTGGAGTTTAATGTTCCTCATCAGAAAGTACCTTGAGTAGTTTGAAAAAAAGTGTGAAGCAGCCACATTTCAAATTGATATATAAAATGGAGACATTCTCATTAAATCAACCTTAATCTGTTCTTTCTCTTGTACATGAATAAAATAACTGAACAAAACTGTTCATCATTTGCTCCCAACCTGTAGCAATTCTTTTGAACCTGGAGCACTTTTTTTGCTTAGTCCAACTCTATAGAAAAATTACATTTATAATTAGAAAAGTTACTATGGGATGAAACATACAGTGGTTGGATTGACATTATAAGAAGAAAGGCAAGTTTCACTCTATTTTCTGGAAGACTGAAAAACCCAGACCTTATCTCAGACTTGGCTATTACATTTCAGAGAACTCTGCTGAGCCAGAATTCGTGGCTGTAATTTAGTTTCAGGCTTATGATCTCTAAAAAATGAATTCAAATAATTTCCTCTGAAATGTGGTTGTTCTGAACATACCAAATATTTAGTTACGTTTATCAGTTTGGTGCTCTGTATCTAGGTTACTGTTCCCATGAAGCCCAGTAAGACATAATTAAATTCCCACAACACAGAAATATTTGGTACTGTGACAAACCTCCCTTACAGTGTTGTTGTGTGAGTTAAATATGGATGGGTTTACCTTCTTTTATACCAACATCTCTTATTAGGCTCCTGAAAAATAATATAACTAATCTGAAAGGAGAAGAGGATTTGCTAATTCCTTTGCTCCTGTGAAGGAATGTATTATTTCAATATTAGGTGTATTTTTAAGGCTTTTCCAAATATAATAATTTGTATTTGGTAGCAAAGGAGATTAGGCTAGGACTAGAGGCCTGACTGTGCTAGGCACAGAACAAAATCTAAAGAAAGTGGGGCTTGAAAAAAAGTGACTTATGCTTGAAATCTACAATAGCTGACAATGCATGATGTGCATGAGGAAGATGGAGGAGCAAAAAAAAGGGAAAAATTATATAAGAAAAAATGCTATCAGATCAGCCACCCAGCCACAGCATGCTTGTAGTGTAACTGTGGCTAATTGCCTTGTTAGCTTCTAGACAAATTAAAATTTTAAATAGGTAGTTAAAGGGGAAGAATGGCATAGCTGTGTTTGTGGCCTTCTAAAAGTGAGAAGCACCAAGCAGAAAGGCATGAAAATGCTTTTATCGAAATGTAACAGGGGATGCTGGAAATGCTGATCTTGTGAGGGGCTGGTCAGAGATAGCAGCCAGCAGCCCAGCACCAAATGAGGAATGTGAGGTTGGATGGGAACAAGATCTGAAAGGTTTTTTTAGTAGAACAGGAGGATAAAGGAGATTATATTTGAAATAATACAAGGAGAAATTTGAACACAGGATTAAAGGGTTTGAATGAGAAATCAGGAAACTGTACGTAAGGTCTTATCTTCACCTCCCCTGGTGAGCTGCACTGTGGTGGATCAAGAGGGTGACAGAGTCATAGGACTCTTGGGAACCAAGAAAATCAACGAGCTTAGCAGTTCCCTTCTGCTGGGTGTACCTTACATGGAAGGGTATGACATGTATGGAGAATACATTTTAGGAAACCCGTACAGAGAACAGCGAGGCAAGACATCTCCAGCTTAAGGTGTGAGGAGCTGTGCATGAGCTTCACTACAGATGGAGCTCTACTTCAGGAGCCACTTCGGCTCCACTAACAGGGGCCTGTGCTTCCTGCTAGAAGACAAGGCACCCTGAATATATACAGCTGTTCTCCTATACAGACAAGGGACTGTACTTCAGGAGCTCTGCCCACAAAGAAGCATATTGCTTTTTGCCTGTGTAGACAAGGGGATGAAAACCAGCTTAGACCTCTGCCTTTGGAGGAAGCCTGAGTGCAGGAACTAAGGACTGGGATACAGCTTACACTTGCTGGCATTTACAGGCCAGGAACAGTGCCAAGGTCCCCATAGACACGGCTTCATCTTAAACTCTCAGAACTTGTGGCATTTAGCTGCACAGGTATGTCATGCCAGAAGCAAGATGATGACTGTCTTATTAACTCCTTGTTAGGCCCAGCACCAGGTGTTCTCTTTGCCCTTAGCTGCATGGCAACACTTCAAAAATCCCTCTTCTCCCAAAAGTGCATGCCTTCTGCCCATTTCCAGCTCTATGCTTTGCAAATGGTTGCTGGAAGAAAACTTTTTCCAATATTGCACAAACAGCTGCATTTTACCCTGTCACTCTCCCTAGTACCACTGTCTGCTATGTAAGGTCAGAGGGTTACAGTGGTGATGTAGAGCTTGACAAGGCTGGAAATGAGCTTTGGAAGAACAGACACTTGGTAATTTTTTCTCCCTTTTCATTAAAATAATAGTCTTTCTTTTCAAGGTGCACACTGGTAGCTGTTTTTTCTTATTTTACTACAGTGTTTTTAGGCTATGTGTTTTTGCTGACTTGCTAAGTCTACCTTTTATTTCAAAAGAACAAATTTTCCTTCCCTTCAGTAAGACAATGGATAATCAAGTAGAAGATAATTAAACTTCCTTGATGAAGGCACAACTCAAATTTTAAAACGAATTATTAAAAATTATTATTAAGAAATAAAATTATAAATATAAAAGATTCAATAAAATAGGTCAAATTATTATATGAATATTCATTCTAATTTTATCAGTTACTGAAGTCTGGAAATCTTAAAAATAAGATCTACACATCTACACAGCATGTTTACATGATTTTGTCACAATACCAGTTCATACACAGCTTATTATACTACTAATCCTTATGTGTGCTTACTCTTCCTTCTTAATAAATACAGAATTAGCTGTTCTTCTTCAGAGGCAATTATCTTTCATAAGCAGGTCAGTTATCTTTCTTTCATAAGCAAGTCAATTATCTTCGCTATTATTAATTTTATCAGAAAGACAAAATTTACATACTAATATGGTTCTTTTGATCTTAAATTATTTGTAATTTTGTAGTTAAACAGTGAAATCCTCAAGGAAACTGATTAGAGTTCAGTACAAAGTATTGATGATCATTTTCCTTGGAGCTTGAGTGGGTGTAATAACATCAGAAAATATTTTATAAACTGTCCCACAGTATGGACTATTCATGTCTCCATCCCAAATGGATAGGCTGCGTGTCATCTTTTTAAAAATGATTTAAGAATGATTACTACTATTATAATTATTATGGATCTAGAAGAAGAATCAGATGGACATGAGAAAGAAAATTTATATTTAAACAACAATACAGTACACAGTGTGGTCTCACATGCCCAGAACTGCTACAACCTAACTATGTGTAAAACCTTGTGACACGGACCTTTAACGATTTAGTGTTTCTGTCTTGTCCAGAAAGTACTTAGGAGTGTTTCTTCTTTCTTTAGTGCATTAAGAAGAGATCTTAAAACTTTAGGATCTGTCCTCAATTTTCAGAGCACTGCTAGATTGATATTGTTCTTTGAATGCATGCTCCATGACTACCTAGAGTGGAAGCTTGGTTATTAAAGACCATATTAAAACACTTACTAATGTAATTGGGAAGAAGGCAGACTCATTTAGCTGCTAATTTGTCTTCTACTTACTGTCAGGTCTCAGCAACTGTAACATCACAGCTTCACATTATGGTCTGTTGCACTGAATTTGGTGAGACCCATGGAAACTCCTTTATCCTTGATCGTCTGGCCATTGCCTTTGTTTCAACCACAGACAGATTTGATCAAATGCTATGTGTTTTTGTACACGTGGTCACGTGCCTTTGGGTATCTGAGTATGTCTGTAGGCTGTATCTTGCAACACCCACCCAGTGGCACAAGCAGATACAGGGAGCAGAGCTGGGGCAGATGGATGCCTGATAGCTAAGGCTTATGGAATTCAGACTGCCAGCTTACTCCTGAAATCCAACTGCCCCAGTGAGTCCAGAAAGCCTGTCCTGAGCTGGATCTCTTCTGGAAATTTAAATTTTATTCTCCTGTATTTTCTAAAGCTGCCAGGGACTTAACTAGCTCTGGCTCTTCACAGCTCAACCCTGAAAATATGACATTTTTCAACTTTAAACGTTAGTGTGCCACCTTTCTGGTAATGCCCAAACTGAATTAGAGGGCTTTATAGCTCTGGGTAAGGCCTCCAAGAAAGTGTGATGCTAATTCTGGGGCAAATTTTTAGTAGAAGAGACCATTCATAAGGAGTTTTTACAAAGTAAAAATTCAGTATTATTACAGACATGTTATATTTATGGAGCACTATGACCCCTGCAGTCAGAGGTCTTATTAGAATTATTCACTTTATTCCCAGTGTTGCTGTCACTGCTCAAATAAACAGCTCTGTCATCTTCAAACTTTAGTCCTTGGATTTCTTATTTATCATTTCTTCAAGTACAAAAAAAAAAATAAATAAAATCACACTTTTTTCTGAAACATGATTAATTAATTTATTGGTCAGGTATTGTTTCTATCAGCCAGTGAAGTCCTTCCATGTATTTAGCTGTAAATGCAGAGAAGAATCATCTCATATTTTTCCATACTTTTATCTTAGCTTTAACTGTTATTGACTTAGAACAGGAGGAAAAGTTTATACCAATGAGGTATAATGTGCAGAAATTTCCTTAGCTGCAGCAGAGTACTGTATTTGTCCCTTATCATTTTAATGACTAAACTTTTGTAGAAGTATGACTTCATGAATCTTCACTGTATAAAATTTCTCTAACAAGAAATACATTATAAGTTTTTTATTCCATTTCCATGCAGGTTTTTTTTAGCTTTTTATTCCTAGAAACTCTAGGGGTGAATGAAAAAATAGGTGTAGATTCTGGGAACTGCCCCACACAATTTTTGCTGAGATGACCCCAGGGTTACACTAAAGTAATAAAGGCAAAGAACTGAAAATCAACGGAAAAATTTGCGAGTTGGTTTTAATTTCCACCAGAGAGTCAACTGGGAATTTATTTGGGCCCAAATCAGTGAGCAGCACATAGCTGGTGAGCAAAGTGTGTTTGCAATTGGGAGCACAGCCTCTCATTCATTGCCTTGTTCAGCTTCCTTGCTGAAGCAGTGGGGCTGTCAGAATGCTTTGACTCAAGTGGCTTGACATTATTTGCACATCTTGCAGTATCTACAAGGCACCTTCTGGCAGCAGGATAAGCAGACCTCTCAAAAAGAGAAAACTGCTGACACAAGAGAGACAAACTGAAGAGTTGCACATGATCTTTTTCTGAGACTTCAGCATGTTTATTTTTTGTTTCCTTTTAGTAAGAACTTCTTTCAAACTGAACCCATTTATTAATTTCTAACTCCCTGACTTTTTCTCTCTGCCTTCATACATTCCTCATGTGTCAGCTTCATTCCTCATACATCAGCTTTGAAATGCCTGCTTTCACAGACCAAGGTTTGTGACTGGGTACTTGCTATGCCAGATTTTCATGTTGAAATTCAGGTTTTCAGAAAGGCCTTAACATAAATTCCAGGCCTGTAGAAGGAAGACTTCAAGCACAAGTGTTTGGTCAGAAATACTGCCATTCAAAATTCAACAGGAACATGTAAGTGTTTCTACTGTGTTCTGGTTTTGCACATAAAATTCCATGTGCAAATTTTTAGGTCCAAGCGGAGGCCATTTTAAGTTTACCATTACTTGAAGTTTTACTGTGAAAGGGCAGTTACATTCACCAATTTAATGAAATGGCACTTTTCTAGAGAAAAGGTCTGAAGCTTACCCTGGTTCTCAGGTCAACTATGGGTCGCCAAAGTCATATTGTAGTGAGCAAGGCACACGCTGCCAGGTAATGTATAGCTGAAGGTATAGACAATGTAGCATGTAAAAGAATCCTACTCTATCTAGCATATCCTGGGTTCTTAGTAAAAAAGGGTACCCATTGCTGAATATCCAAATTTCAAGAAACACATGGGCAAGCTCTACAAAGTCTAGATAAGATCTCCAAGAGATCAGTGTCTTAGAGAGTTTATTCTTGTCAGGAGTGACTGAATGGGAGGGAAAAGAGAGGAAACGGTGTGAGAACAATCTTTCACTATATGAGGGGCTGCAGTAAATAATAAGAGAATAACTGGGTTTTAATAACTGTTTTTTGTCCTGGCTCTGATAAGGACAGGACAAAAAATGTTGGCCTTTAATTGCAATGAAGAAGACTTGCCTTACACATTTAAGCCTTTCTACTAGCAAGGGTAGCAAAGCATAGGAGTATGTAGCCTGCTAGGGTGGAGGAATCCCCACTATGAGAAGTACTCAGCAGACAAACGTGCAACGAATGGCCTAAGGATAGTAGATACTGGCTTCGAGGCAGTGGGTGGACCTTCTATATTTGTGAGTCTATAACCATCTCTCTAATTGTATAAGATAGTAGAGATGCAGAGTTAAAACAATTGGCAACCTAAAGGAATTAATTGTATTTTTCTGAATTGTACAATAGTGATGACTTTCGCAAAGAGCATATCAGACTGTATAATTTTTGCTTTCATTCCAAACTCATATCAAAGGGACAGGAATACTAGATTCATTACTTTGTTTTGATTTGCTCTGTGTTCCTCATACTCCACTGCCTATTCCTGTCTGCATATATATATAATTAGGAACGTGAAAAGAGATACTTTTGTCTTTTTTCTGCTGCCTAAAAAGGGATATAATACACACGAAATAATTAGGTAGTTTGGCTGCTGTAGTATCTACAGAATAGGACTTCTGCAAAGTAACAAGCTGGGGCATGTGGAAGAAATGCTGAGATTGGCTCAGTTGGTTAGAGCCTTGTGCTAATGCCATCAAGGTTGTGGGTTTAATCCCACTATGGCCCATTCACTTAAGACTTGGACGTGATGATCCTTGTGGGTCTCTTTAACCTCAGAATATTCTGTGATTCTGTGATATTTCATGAAATTCAGTGACAAAGAGGTCTCCGTGAGAAGGAAGCTGTTGATAGAGAAAGATAGCATTCTTAGTGACTGAATATTTAATTCTGTGTTAGATAAATCAAGGATGGTATTTTCTGAAATTAAAGAGTTGAACTAATTGCCACTGAACAGAGAAGGTTTTGAGAAAGAGTGTAGTGTTTTCACATGATGTTTACTGCACTGTGTTTGGAGAAATGGAAAAAAAATAGTAACATAAAATAGTTCTGCTATATACTTTTAATGGCAAGGAAATCTACTTATTTGAATGGGGATTGCTACACCTAAAGGAGATGTCATGCATGGAGTCACCTAACAGCCACATCCTCCACATTCTTACTTTCTTGTGTTACATGATCTGTTTCCTCTCATCTCCAAATTGTAACACCGGGGCCTTTCCCTTCTAACTCAATACCTCTACTTCCTTTTTTTCTACCTGCTTTGGATGTGTAAGTTCGACCACCAAACTTTACACAGTTTTCAGCAAAATCATTACATGCACGATCAAACAAACATAATATCGTAGTGTGAAAGGACACTCCAGTTGTATTATGAATTTGCCCATGCATACCTTCACACCTTTTCAGATGAAAAATGCTCACATCTCCTGTATGCCAACAAATGAGGACATGAGAAATATGCTGCAATGATGCTGACTGCACAAAAAATATATTGGAGAAACAGTCATTCATCTTCAAAACTGTTTCTCTCTTGCTGGTTATTATTTGCCTGAAGGTAGCCAGTAGGGCAAGCAATAAATGCATCCTCTTATTTTCTTTCTTTAATACTGGGAACACTTCCTTTAATCCTTACAGATAAGGTCTGATGAGGACCTTACACAAAGGAGAAAAAGGGAGTTCCTCCAGCACTTTAGGTTTAGTTTGGAAGTGTATTTTTGAAGCAAATCTCCAATCATCCCTATTTATTGCCTTGCATTGTAAAGATTTGGTCTTGATTTTCAAGACACATAGTCAAAGGCTGTACATAGGTTTAACCATGCACATGTTCATGGCTTTTCTATGTCAGCTTCAATTCTACTATTAAGATGAAATTAGCTGTCATCTTTAAAATCTGTATATTATACTAATCTCACAAGTGGTTATCTGTATTTGTATTTTGATGGACACTAGTTAATGTGTAATTTTTTTGTGCTAAAAGCATATTTAAGTCAAGGTATTTTCATGTAGGAAGGATAGAGGATGCTTCTTTTCATTGTATCATCTTTTCTGAATCCCCAAAATAACTACAGGTAGTTGAAGTGTAATGTCTCCATTTTCTGGTGTCTTACAGTTACTACTTAAAATACTGAGCTTTGGCAAGTATCAGGAGAACAAGCCATGCTCACTTATTGCAAGTATACGTGGATTGACACATCCATGCCAAGTGTTTTTGAAGTTGCTGCTGCATATCTCAGTGTAACACTTCCTACAGGAGACTCACTCTCTGGTTAACAAACACTGGTTAAAAAGTTGACTGGAGGGGAGATACCAAAATATAACCCAAGTGAGATAATCAGGTGGAGGGGAGGTTTTGCTGGGTCTGCCTGTGAAGATGTAGGAGGCCCTCAGCTGGCCCATTAGTCTCCTCTGAGCAAAGTGGGATGTGCCACTATGGCCAGTTCTCAAGATTTTGTTGGCAATCTCATGACCCATGTGCGTTTATGACAAATTCTGCAGTCATGAAATTTATGACTCTCAGATTTCACTATAAGGAAGGAAATTTTCTAGTCCTTCGGGTTGCAGGGGAAAATGGGTGAAGCCAAGTAAAATATGCATCTGGAAGCTCAAATCCAGGAGCACACAAAATGTTTGTTTTTTTTTTTAGTTGAGGTAAAAATTAAATGTTTAAGAAATTATATGATCTGGGGATTTTTGAATGATTAAGAAACTACATGATGTGGGGATTTTTCTTCAGCACTTGGGAAATCAAAGTTCTCTCAGTCACATTAATAACAATTTTCACCAATAAGTCATGCTGTACCTCTTAAATAGTGAAAGACAGTCTTTGTTATGACATTGGGTTTCTATTTTTTTATTTTTCAATGTATGAAATAACTGTAGACAAATGTATGCAATAATTGTAGACAGAGATCTAAGGAGTGCATTTATACAGATGCATAAAACTATATATTTAGACAATAGAGAGTATATGTGCATAATTTAATGAAGAAAGCCAAGATGGCATTTTTCTGTCTTCCTCCTTCTTTTAAGAAGGTCACAGTTGTCTGTCTTACATTATAAGGCTTAAATGATTTAGTAGAATAACAATTTTTAGTTGTTTCAAGTTCATTCATCTGCATGAAGTTACCATTAAGCTGCAGAGAAGTTATCTTCATTAACACTGAACCAAAAATGCAGATTGTTATTTTAATGGAAACTGAAAATAATGTCCTTCTGTGATACCTGTTCTGCCTTTCATACTTACATACTATTCTTTAAATGACTGCATGTCTCAGTATCCTTTCATAAAGCTTTCAAAGGATCATCTATTTTTCACATTCTATTTTGGCTCACTGACTTCATCTAAGGTTTAACGAGCATAAAGAAGTGATAGACAGCTGAATACTTGATACCTTTCTGACATAGCAGGGTGGGGATTATGCCACACAGATGACTTGATGACAGACTGTACCAAGTAGTGGGTTGCATGTCGTCTATTTTTTAAGAGAAAAGCGAGCACTTTACAGCAGGCTGTCTGGCTTAGGGTAGAAGAAGCTTTTGTAATATGATTTGACTGGCAGGAGGTAAGAAGAAGGAAAGTAACTGCATTCAATAACTTGACTTAATTGCAAAAATATTAAGTTGGATTATGTAGGAGGCACCTGAGGAAGCACGTACAATGGAAACTTTTAAATGAACATTTTCCCCAAAGCAATGTGTTTCTATTTTGTTCAAGACAAATTACTTTGGCATGGTGCTTGGAGTATTCTATCTCTTTGTGATTAAAATAGTGCAGATTAGAGAATGGATACAAAAAGTTTGCTCTCTGCAGATTTTTTTGCTAGCAACAGAAGCTAAAGTTTATCGAAGCTAAAATTGTACTTAATATGCTGCAAATATCTTTCAGAAACTTTAGGGTTCATGAAAACCCTAAGGGTTTGTTGTTTATGAACAACATCTTTAGGGTCTAGATGTACTTTAGCTTTCAGAAATGGATGAGTGTGAAAAATAGCATAATATCTATATTTCTGGCTGAAAAAAGTGAATTACTAACTCAAGTTCAAAAAAGTAGACTAGTAACAGACCCGGGAAACAAATGGCAGGTGGACCTCAGTTTTAAACAGTATATCTACTGAAACATATATCGTACAGAGACAATAATTCACAAAAAGACTTAAATTTCTAAGAGATGGCACTAACGCTACATTTTTAAGTACAAAATTAAATCCCCTGTACCCTAAATCAGTGCCACCTAAAATTCTGACCTTGGAAAGCTGTAAAATAAGCCAAGAGCTTGTAGCGCTGAGCTGATTATACACCGAATTAGTAGGGCCCAGAACTGTCTGCATCTGGAGCAAGATGTAGGTGTAGTTTGTTGCCTCTCAGGACAGTGCCTAACCATTGAACTACTAGATGCTCTTAGATGGACTTCAGTTTCTTTTGCCAAAGCTGTGTCACTTCTTTTAAGTTTATAATTGTTTGTTTGGGAGGAGAGCATCGAAATGACACTTTGATCCAATGGTTAACATATTGACCATGAAGGCTTGGTCGAAATTCTTATTTTGGGAATATTTAACTATTTTATGCAAAGCAGAGCAGTTTCAGTATTGTTTTCTTAGTAGATGTAGAAAAGATTCACAGAGTTAGTTAATTAAGAAGCCAGTTCTTCCCCTCAGCAGTGTTGAGTGAAATTAAATCAAGATGAAATGAGGGTGCAAAGGGAATTATCAACAGATTGCTACATTGGTCTAAATAATCCCTTTGGTGTGGCTGTAACAGACCTCTCCAGTGATTTCCTGTAAGTCAATTAGAAACTAACAACTGAGTTTGGAAGACATAAAATATTAGAAGAATCATAGGTCATCCTGAGTTGGAAGGCACCCACAAAGATCATCGAGTCCAACACATGGGTCTGCACAGGACAGCCCCAAGAATCATACCATGTGCTTGAGAGTGTTGTCCAGACATTTCTTGACTGCAATGAGGTCTCCCTCTCACTCTTGCCTTCTCAAGGCTGAACAGACCAAGTGCCCTCAACCACTCTTCATACGGCTTCCCCTCAAGGCCCTTCACCATCTTTATTGTCCTTCTTTGGACACTCCCTAAGAGCTTAATACCTTTCTTATATTGTGGCACCCAAAACTGCACACAATATTCAAGGTGAGGCCACACCAGTGCAGAGCAGAGCAGGACAATCCCCTCCCTTGACTGGCTGGTGATGCTTTGCCTGGTGCCCCCCAGGACAAGGTTGGCCCTCCTGGCTGCCAGGGCACTGCTGACTCATATTCAACTTGCCATCTAAGAAGCCTCCCTTACATCCCCTATTTACATGGGAACTGCAATAATCAGCCTTTAAAAGAGTAGATGCTGAATAGACATACATAGGAAGAACTATGCTGATTTATTCAGTTAGTTCAGTTCAGAAGAAGCTATGGCTAAAATAGCCTCTACTGCTTGTAGAAAGTATAAACTAAATCCCAGCTGTTCTAGGTATTCTACAAATTATTTTACTTAACATTTAGGATATGAAAGAAAGCAAAAATATATCATTTCAAGTGATAGTTGTTTCTTTCAACACTATGACTTTAAATGCCTTTTCTGTTGCCGTGTCCCATGCAAGACTCTTGTTCCACTAAATATAAGAATCATAGCCTCTGTAACATGCAGTTAAGAAAAAAAGTAACATGGTTATTCCATGTTTTTCAAATCTTGCAGCTCTTTCCCAAGAGTTCTCATGCTAAAAGCAGTTATTGCCTTGAAAGAAAGAAAGGGGGTCTTTTACATTTTTGGTTATATTGAAGATATATATTAGGTTTTTTTCCAACTCTTTACTTTCTCCCCCACCCCATGCAATAATATTCGCATTGTATGTATATTCTAGGCTGAGTTTTTGCTCTGAGGCACAGCCTGTCTCTACTGTGTGTTATGAAGCTATTAGCATGGTGGTACACATTTCAGGTTAGTTTTTGGGCACTATCATTACACAGTTCTATACTACTACTAATAGTGATGTTACCTCCAAGAGTAGGTATGGGGCTTGTCCTACTGAAGCTTTTCTGTTTTTCTCTAACTCTCCTTCCCATGGAATAATTGTCATCTGGGGAAAGGAATGAATAGAGATAAAAATGGTGGTTACCCTTCTGTCTCCCATAGTTGTCAAGTGGAAGAGTAATTTAAGATCTCTCAAATGCCTGTGATACTCCATTAAGACCTGAAGACTCTCACTCCAAACTGACACCCGTCCACCTAAGAGTAACAACTGCATTTATCAGCTCAAAGCCTGGAGGCCAGTTCTATCTCTGTAGGACCTTGTGTGAGAGATAACCAAGTGAGAAGGTAAATGAAGGATGCCAGGAAACTCTGGATTCTGAGTGAAGATACTTATGACATGCAATTGAAGAAAATTGAATGTTTGGTGTGTTGTAAAAAAGTGTATTCTTTTCACATTCAGTGAAAACTATAGAAGATGAATTCAAAAGGGATTTATGTCTCTTGCAAAAAAAAATTAAAAATTCGTTAGGTGACAGGATTCTCAGATACAGCTGTATAAATCCAAATAAACATACCAAACATGCTGTCTGTGAATTTTCTTTCTGGTTGATAATTTTTGGAAGTTAATCCTACCCCAGAACTCCCTCTGTGAAAGAATGATTAAATGGGAATAGAAGCTGATGGTGGTGGAGTCTTATTTTATTGCATGTACCAATGTATGCTCAACGTTGAAGAAATGCCAGGCTTCATTTCTTGCTAAATTTTTAAATTTTTGCTTATTAAAAGGGTGAGTAAACCATTAAAGCACACTCCAACAGTAAACAGAAAAAAACCCATTATATTTTGAACAAATTGGAACTATTATTCCATCAGAATAAGGTATAAATATCCAGTTGTAGAGTTTCCTTTAGGGAAGAACTGTTCCATTGCACCGTTCCTGGGGAGATGCTATGGGACAGAGAAAGCATGAAATACATAACCCAAAGCCATCCACAATCAAATAGCTCTGCTGCTCTACAGTCCAGGTGCAGGAGATTTAAAACCAGCCTGTGTAACAGATGGGCTCTTCAGTGACGTAAAATGAAATTAAATCGGTTAATAAATTTCTAGTATTTCCATGACTCAGTCTGGAAAAATCAACCAAAATTTTAGCCAAACTAATGTATTGCAGGCACAAAATAGGCAATCTAGGAATCTAGGAACTGCCTTTATTTTAACTGTGCACATGAAGCACCACTCTATTGTGTTTCTGTAAAGTCTTAATATTCAGTTAAATTACATAGTAAAATATTAATCTTGCACTGCAGATTAGTTAGATTGTATAGTGGATTGCTCCATTGCTAGGCTCTCATCCTGCTAAGATCTAGAGGTCGAATGTTTCTGCATGTTTGGGATAGTTGAAGGGTCTTTCACCTGCCTTTGGCTTGAACCCAAGACCCAGGAGTTCTGTACTTACTGCTGGGGCCATGTTCTTAAAGCTGTGTTTCCAGACAGGAAAAAGATGGAATTTTTGGCTACATTTGTATTAGGACTTGACTTCTAAATAGTTTAAAAAATTGAACTAAATTATTAATAGGTGCTAGAAGTGTGCTACAGATATAAATAGGACTGTATGATGCCTGTTAAAAGTGCAGAGCTGAAAGGGGAGTGGGACCAGACAATGTCTGGAGGTCCTTTCCAATTCCAACCATTCTGCCATTCTGCACTGAAGAGGATTTCCAGGAGTAGCCAACTGTACCTCTTAGAAAGAGCTTATCAGCTTGCACCAGCAAATATATCCTGATTGCTGATTGACTATGCTTATGAAAAGAGCACACTGCAAGGGAGACATCCCATGGGGAGCCCAGGGGACATCACTTCTGTGAGGATGAAGTGAGTTGTACTTACTGAATGTTCTATCTTTTTTGCTTGCAAGAAGCTTCAGTAATTTTTCTTTACATGGTCAAGATATTTCCAGACAAATGTTCCTGAGAAAACATGATAATTACAAATTGCAGTTACTGCAGGTCTTTCAGGTTCTTCTTTGCATTTTTTTACACTGTGTATATTTACATTTTCCCTGAACATTAGTCCTTAAAACCCATCATTTTCTATTTAACCATTCCTCAGCCTATATTTTTGAAACAGGTCAGCCAGCCTGGTCTGCCCATACAGCAGGTAGTCCCAACTTTTTATACACTGTTTTGACTCTGCACATTGAGTTCCATTATGTGGTAGAAATTTTTTGTGTTTCCAGTCCACAGTGAGCAAAAAGATCAGCTTTATAAGAATATCTGTTTTCACGGTAGCAGATGCCATTAGCTTTCATTCATAAAGGTGAATTCCCAGCAATTTTGTTATCAGTGTAACTCTAAAGGGGCTGTATGGGGAACATACAGACAGGTAAAAACCAAAATCAGATGCAAAATTATGTCTAAGAGATCAACCAGAAATTCACTTCTTTTCTTCCAGACCACAGGAATATGCATCATGCTAAAAATAGATAAATTATTTTGATATTCTTAGGATTAATCTGAATTATTTGCACTGCACCATCAATTATTGTTTAATGACGTGTAAAGAAATATCATGAAGCTGATTACAATGTAATCAAAATTAGAATTTGCCTCTTCTGTCAGGGTTTCTGAAAATTATTTACTTAATATAATAATTATAATTTTAAATTTATTGTAGAAATGTAAGAACTGCAGTAAGTAATGCAATTAACCTCACATTTGTTACATTATATTGGCATGTAATTATTCACACATTTACATACTTACTGTATTTTATATGCATAGTTGATTTACTATGATGATTTCCCTCCTGATTTTTTAATTTAATCATGAAATTGCATTTAGCAAAACAGATCCTTTTGAAAATGAACTATTATAATGGTTACTTGGCATTTAAAAAAATGTATGCTTGAATTGGTTTTTGCAAGATTCATTTCAGCAATGCATAGTACAATCATTTCACTGAAGTTCATTGCAGAGTTCTGTGTAAGGACATCCTTTTTTCCAGGTAGCTATTTCACTGGGATAAATATATGATGGTTAAATTGTGAAAGTGTTTGATAATTATTAATGGCAACTATATGATACAAATTGTTTTATATCACACTGATGCTTTGCTTTTCAATTGTTACAGATGTATATTGAGGGATGAGTATCAACACCACTCTTTTTATTTTGGCCATGTTTGAGCAAAGATTATAAACCCTTACTGCATTTCCACATTAATCTAAGAGTGTCTGATTCAGTTCTTTTTAGATTTAATGCCCTTTGATAGAGAGAATTGCCTTGTTTTCAGTAACCTGAGTTTAATTTAGCAAGCTGGCTGAAGAACAATCAACAGTCTTTTAAAGGAAATGCATTCTGTTATTTTATAAAATCTGAGAATGCTCGAATACATAAAGAAATATACTTGGATGTGTAAATGTGGTTTTGTGTGCACAATTGAAACCCATGTAATATTCATACTTGTTTTCCTATCTTCTCTTTCTACAAAGTACCACTAAAAACTATGCCTAGACTTTCAGAGGAACTGAATACCATAGAGCCTATTCACTTCTAGGGAATTCATGATGAGACTGAAATTCAGGCACTAGAAGTGTATTTATAAACTATTTGTGGTAAAAGGTCACAGGCTTTTACAAAGTGTCTTTAGATGTGCACTTCTAGTATGTCTTGGGTCAGGGGAGGTATAAAGGCCACCTTACTCTTTTACTTGATAATCATATTCAATCAAGTGTCCTGCCAGCTCTCTGTACAGGAAACACAATTCCTCAATCTTATCTGTACTTGATGTGTAAGGAATAACAACACTTATGACCTGGTCCTGCCCATCAGCATTGCAATACACTTTGTGCCAGCAGAAAGATAAATGAGCATATACAACACAATTTGACAGAGTAGGCCAATCTCAGAAACTTTTGATTTTTTTATCCTGTGTCTAGCTGGATTTTAGCTAAGGCAATGTTACAGAATTACTTAGAAGTCAGACTAAATCAATACACTGAGGGAAAGAGCATCTTAATATGAACAACTATGAGCACGTGTGTGCTGTTACTCCCTTCCTTTCCAATGAGCAGCTCTCTGTGATCCTGAAGTGCTGTGCCAGGGAAGAGCTTCAAGGTGCGCACTTCACAACCTAGCAGTAAGACAAAAACATCGGTTCCAAACCTGACAGTGTTGGAGGGTATCCAAGGGCTCTGTGGGAAAGTGAAATACTTGCAGAGTGGTTGATAGACTGCTGCTTAGCGAACACAAATCTTAAGAAATTTTTGGGGTAGAATGCTTGCTTCTATTCAGCTTAAAATGTTAGATAATGTTCCAGAGTCCACTTAGCACTCTTACACACTTGCACCCCCATGTATCTGCAGGCTTTATTTACTTTATTTATTTTATATATATCAATATATACACTTATATTGATTTGTTACAGGGAATATATATGCAAATTAATAGTGTAGTAACTTATTCCTAATTAATTATGTTATAGAAACATTTGTTTTCTTGGCAGCAAGATGAAGCTTTATTTTGCTTTTCAAAGTGTAACTTTAACCCCAGTCTTTAGCGTAACTTGAATTTTAATATTCATAATTAAAATTTTCCTACAAAAAAAGAAAATATTACAATTATTTTCAATTAAATACCTAGAATTGGAAAATCTCAGTAAGAAGCATAGATCAGGTGAGATGAATATACATCTGGAAGAAAAATCTTGTAAACAAAATTAATGCACTGTTGTTGCTTACTAAGTGCAAGCAGTCATATAGTTAGTGTGTTCCAAGTGATATCAGATTTCTGGAGTATCTTACAGACACAAGATTAATGTTTTTGGTATTAGACAGGTCTAAATGCCTGGGGAATTCTGATTACCAATCTTAAAGTAAACTGCCATGTGCTGAGCCAAGATAAAGCTGAGGAATAACTTTAGAATGTATCTTTACTATGTGGCTTTCTCATAAGCCTAAGATCGATCTTCACCTGATTGAGGCATTTGTCTGCCACATCAGTATGACAAATATCCATATGATTAACAGAACAGAAGCCAATATCTCTGCAAACTGTGAGATCTTTAAAGAAAAAGTTACAAACTTGGGGCTAGGTGCCTGCAAATGTTGAATGTTCTTTAAAATAAGCGAAATTGGCAGTTTCATGAAGGAATTGTGGTTACCCAGTGCCTGCCAAAGAGGTGATTAAGGAGTCTTAGTCCTGTATCCTAGAAGTGCAGTTCCTGTCTCACTCCATCAGAAGGGTTGTCAAAGGGGTGCTCACAGGTTCTCTACCTTTGGTCCTTGCAGCAAGGTGAAGGGATCTCTGCCAGAAAGGGGGGAGATAGGGAAGCACAGATTTTCTATCTTCTGTCTAGTGTCAACAGCAGCTGGAACTGTAAGATAGAGATGCTAGATTCTTTTGTCAGCAACAGATAAGATGTGAAGATAATGGCGACACAGTACGGAAATTGTTCTTGCCATAATGTGTGTCAAATCATTATTATTACTGTCATTACACATATCTGAATAAAAGAAGAAACTCTTTTCATCTCTATGTTGTAGTTTAAAAAGAGGACACTGAAGAATAGCAAATAGCTTTTCTTCTGATGTTTTGTATTTAGTTTGATTACTGGCATTGTGAGCATCCTTCCATATATCCCTCACATTCGGCTTCCAACGGCATCAGCCCCATGATTGTTATTTTTCTCTTTCATCCTCCCTGTCTGTCCTTCCCCTGTTTTGTCATCAAACAGACACTAATAAGAAATATTTCTACAGTAGTTTTCTACCTCACTGTAGTTTTCAATGCTTCTTCAAGAATTTGATGGAACTGGAAAAGATCTCAGTGAGAGCCTTCTGCCCTGTCACCCTCAGCAATACTGAGGATAAAGGAAAAAAGTACACCATGGCCCAGATTCAATACAACATCTGCAATCTTAACTTTTATTTAGGTGCTTAATTTATTTCAGGAAAAAAATTAAAGCTGAGGTGCTTTATTCAGTCTGGTATTCAGATGCTAGAGAATTCAGCTATTTCAGTATCACCCCAGAGACTAAATATTGGATACATGGTCTCTCAGTCCTCTGTGTATACATGCATTTCAATCTGGCCTCAGTATTAACAGTGGATAAACAACTGATTGTCTAATTTTCCAAGCAGTGGTCCTTACACCTCCTATTACCCAGCCAGCATTTTTCTGCTGGTCCACAGTTTTACACTGTGAATTAAATGGGCTTATAAGAAGGAAGGAAGGAAGGAAGGGAGGAAGGAGGGGAGGGAAGAGAAATCAATTTGATTTTTTTATGTCTGTGAATCAAAATCTCTAGCTGTGGCAAATTAATGAAAAGTACATTAGTGCCAACATCAGCAGCCACAGAAGTGTCAGGTTCCAGGATTCATTTAGATTTCAGCAAACACATGCTGCACTGGGCTTAGTGTGTTAACCGTTATTCATAACAAGGTTGATAAAAAAATATAGGCACTCATGGCTGGTATAATGCATTTTTTGACCTTATCTCTGCCAACTTTGTTCTGTAATTTTTCTTCCTTGAAAAATTCATTAAAATCGCTGAACCAAGGAAACTAACTGCAGGGAAAAGTTCAGATATAGTACATGAATAAAAAATGACACTCTTTTGGTTAAGATTATGACTGATGAAAATGTCCACCAAATAAGCCTATGAAGTTCAGACAAAATGTAAGAAAATAACCTAGCTATGCCCTGTGTTAGATCATGATAGTGTGTCTAACTATGTAATGTGCTGAGTATCTTCTATTTAACCTGGGCCGAAATACCCATTCCCTCCTCCAGCAACTTTTTATTGTATTTCAGCATATAGTTATTTAAAATTTTGAGAGAAAATGATTATTCCATAGAAAAATAATTCTGGCTTTGGTTTTTTTGGTTTGGTTGTTTTTGTCTTTTTGTTGTGTTTTTTTTAATAAAGTGTATCAAGAATCTTAGGCTGTGTCTCGCAGGTGATCTAAGATAATCTCTGCGCTGCTGTCATCTATATATTTTTTTTCAAAAAATACTGATGCATTATTCTGTTGGTTGATTTTTATTTCCCCTACTATGCTGACTAAAATGCAATTCTAGCTTCTAGTAAATAAGACTTGGAATTTCCCTCTTCTCCATAATTATCTTTCTCTGCATTTTTTCCAGACTAAACTGATATTTTAAAGGATTAATACCCATATTTTCAATAAGGTTTCACTAGAGCTTTCTACAGTGTCTTAACAGCCTCTTTTACTGAAAGTCTATACACTTGCACATTCTAGAATTTCATGAATCTTTGTCATGGTTGTATTACCTTAGTAACTCAAAGGGAAGAATTTCTTTTTGTTAACTTTTTAAGAACTGTCAAATATCCCTCAAATTACTCAGAAGTAGCTCTCCCAGAGCTATCTAGTCCATCTAATCCAGTGCTCCGAATGTAATCTCTTCTTGTTTCTACAATTAATCTACCCTGGTTTATGCATAGAATCCCACATAATCTGATCTGGGCTAATTTAACCTATCTTTTCTAGCTCATGTTATCTCTGAGGTCTCATAACCTCTTGCCAACGCAGACTAAGTTCCTGAAGGATAAGACCCAGAGACAAGCCAGCTGCTTAAGTATACAAGTTTGCTTTCTCACTTTCTCTCCTTGCACTCAATGCCACTGTTAAATTTCAAGTCCACTGATAAAGGTGCAAAATTAAGCTGTTACTGTCTCTTCTTTCAGAAATCCCAGGAAAAGGAGGACAGGTCCGGCCACAAGCAAGGGAATCTAGTTATCCTTTTTTTTCTTCCTGAAAGACTATGAAAACTAAAGTGAAAGATATTTAATATTATCTTTAATAGGTTCTGTCTTATCTTCTTTTCAAAATTGATTTGGAAAACCTGCCAGTAACAGGAAATATCCAGAGCCCAGAGGGAAAAAGGCAAGCATTGCTTTATAAATCAAGTGCCGTACTTGTGTGACTTTAGAAGCAGAAGACTTAAGGCTTCAGTACTTTTGACTACTTTGAAAAATAATATAATTCATTCTTCTAAAAAACACATCAGAAAACCATGGATGTTCACATAGAAAAAACAGGAAGGTTTGAGGATATTATCTTGATTAAACATACTCTGCAGAATTTTTAATTCTGACATTCGAAGAGCTAAAAACAGTTTGACAGACAAGAAACGGGGGCAAGATGAAAATTTTGGGAATATTCTTATATAAAGTATAACAAAACTGAATATTTTTTTGCTATAAATACACTCTTACCTATGGAAACTCCGGAAAGGAAAAGCCAAATAATCACAGGCTGACTATGAGAAACTCAAATGATGTGTATCAGAGATGTTCCAAGATGCATCAGTTCCTACTAAGGGAGAGGGGCAGCTGGGTATTGACAGACAACCTGGCAATCATCAGCGTTGCTGCTCAGGTATGACGCATTCCCCTTCTCCCAACTTGTTCCAGCCTGCTCTAACCCTTTGTAGCCAGCACCACCCACTTATGATTTTTATGGTATGCATGTAAAAGAGTGTTACAGGGCAAGGGATTAAGCCAAGGAAAGAGGTAACTATGAAAGGTATTTCATTTGCATGGAATTCAGTGCATGAAGGCTGGATATATGTGCAGGAATTTGTATTGTCATGGAAAACACTAGGGAAATGCATATAACTCTTAGCACCACAGTCAGGAGTAAGCAACTGTGAATGAAACAAAAGGCAGGATGACCTGCAGGATGGAGAAGCCAGGTCATGAGCCTAACAAGCATAGGAGATGCCTGTAACACTGTGGGGACAATTACTTAAAGTGAAAGGTAGTCTTGGCATAAGAATGGATGGATACAAATTAGTCACAATAAAAGTGGAGAAAATAGAGAAGGGAGCCTAACCATCAGAACTGCCAGTCTTCCAGGAGGAGTTTCCTGAAGGTAGAAGTAGAGAAAGACCGTCTCATTCAATTGTATATAATATCAGGGACTCAGAGATTCAGGACTGTGCACCACCCAATAGACTGTTAATGGTGTTGTTGGCTTTAATAGGTGGATTTGGATCCCTTCCGCCCTTTAAGGTGTATATCAGCACCCTAACAATAAAAAGCAAACTCATTTTCTATGTGCAGGATTTTGGTACTATTACTCTAATGCGCAGATGACCAATTTAGACAAAATTAAATCCTGACTGTACTGAAGGTAACAACAAAGGTTCTGCTGCATTCAGTTTTATCTCAGCATCTTCTTTCTTTATTTCAGCAAGCCCAACACCAATGACTGAAGAGTTTGTGTCTGTGGTCTCTGTGCACGGCATCTCTTGGTTACTGAAACTGCAACCTCCTGTTCACATTACCTGAAACAGCCCTCAAACTGGCATACAAGAACAAAGCTAGTCTGGAATCAACCCAGGCTCAAGGTGCTGGAAACAGCTGCTTGTGTACCCATAGGATACTATGTGCTAGGTAGAAATATAAAACTGACATTGAATGGCAAGGAGTTTGTAGTGTTCATTTTTCTCTTCAGCTTTCAGTTCACTTTTCTTCTGAAGTCCAACATGTCAGCATGAGATGCTAGGGTTTGAAAGACAAAAGTCCCAGGCAAATCGTTCCATATTCACTGTTTGCTAGCAAGAGGTGGGAGTGTTTTCCCCAGCACTACAAGAAATCCAAAGCAAATACCTCATTCCAGAGAGATTTCTACCTTGCAGCATTCTCAGGGATTTCACTTTAAACAAACAAGTTGTTCTGGTATATCTGAGGGATTTGCACAGAGCTTAAACTCCATGCACAGCTGAACGGCATGTGATTAAAAGGCAACATTCAAAACAATGTGGAAATAGATCCACCCACACTGGAAAAAAAGAGTATTATAATCCTTTGAGGGTTGCTCATAAAATCACTAAACAGCAAGCACACCATAAATAAGCCCACCAGAAATACAGAAGAAAATGGAATAACATTTGTCTTTATCACTCTACATTACACTGTTATCTTACCTATTTCCACTCTGTGTGCTGATATTTCCTCATTCTCTAGTTACTGGTCCCTACACCTCTGCAGGGCTACACGTTTCTAGAGCAAAAAAATATCTCCCCCCATTCCATTCCCCATGGAAGTGGCAGAATGAAGAATAAGTGCTAAGTTACCTGGACTATCTTGGAGACTATATTAATCCTTGCCAAGGTCTTGGCCAGTTTAAATATGATCCTGGCTTCAAGAAGCCATGAAAAGTTTTTCTGTATCCTTGCTCACAGCTATAGAAGGCCACTCCTTTAACAGGGAGAACAAGGTTCTTACATTCAGTCACTGGTTTGGCAGGAGTAACAACGTGTTTGCAAAGGACAGTCCACATGGCTGCAGCCCAAAAAGAAGCCTTTTGGCTACTGGTATCAAGGGATGACATGTACTTGCTGCAGACAGAGCCAGCCTTCATCCAGGATTCAGGCTGGTGTCTTCCAGCTGGACCATGCAGTCCTATATCCCTTACCAAGGGACATTAGAGAGATCTGGTCTACAGCAACCAGTACATTCCAAAAATCATCAGCTTGTGTGACAGAGAGATATGTGACCTTGCAAATACATCTACAACAGGATCTCCTTCTCAGTACTCTCCCACTGTATCGCTGTGGATGTCTGTACATGCTGCCGCTCCTGTCTGTATAGTGGAGAACAGAGAAGAAAAGAGTTCCTAGGAAGAGGAATGAATTTCTGTCCTTATCTGCATCAAGTTCAGATAAGTGCATAACTTCTGATTATGGACAGGAAGCAGAGAGAGAAATGAATAACCTCAGAGTTGCTACTCATGATGCAGTGAATATTAAGGAGCAAACAATGAAAATTGGATGAAAGCTACTGGCTGAGAATTTTTTCTGAGGCAGAAGGTAAATTACAAGAGACAAAACTGGTGGCTGAGGCAAACTGTGCCTCTTTTTGATTGAAAAATTACCCCTGTTGTCTTTTTCTTTTAAAGAATATGCAAAACCCAGTGACTGCTTTTAACAGAAGTTAACTTCTTTTTGGTTAGTGGAGAAGAACCCTTTGGAATATGCACTGAAAGAGCAAGGAGCAATGAGGAGTGGGCGGGAAAGCTAAGATGTCAGTGGTCTTTGGGGCACTGACTCAGAAAGAGGGTATGGGAAGATAAGCAGCTGTGAAGTTTGGCTAGGAAGGAGGCGTTGGAGCACGTGCCAGGTCAGTTTTAGCAGAGTGGAAGGCAGCTGGAGAGGTCATGAGCTCTGGAGTGAGGAAACATCACAGCTAGTGAGGCAGAAAGTGAAAATGAATAGCAGGAGTGCTTAAAGAGGAAAGGTGGTCCAGATCTTTTTAAGAGGAGAAGCTGTGGTATGCTACACATAGACTGACAATTGCTAAATAAACAAAGGTGGATGGGTACTGAAAACAGCAACAATAATCAGTCAGGAGCTAGAATACGTCACCAGGGATAGGAAGGGTGAGAAAATGTGTTTTTTAGTCTGTGAGCAAGCTGGAGGAGTGAACTGAAGATGACAAAGATGCCATTACTAGATGGGCAGAGGAAGGAAATTCACTTGTTAGAAATTGTCATGGTCTTCTACTTATGAGTTATACTTCTGAAATTACCCACTGCATTGTGAAAATGTTTTAGAGTTTCATTTTACTTTGTAGTGCTGTTGGTGCTATGAATAATTTGTTCCTCTCCTCAAAAATAATTTTGCTCTTCAAGATGGAAAGAGACTTACTCTGACAACCCTTTTCTACTCAAACACTGCATTTCATCTTTTTGCTATGATTAAGGATGTCTGAAATAAGATATCCATCTGTCCAATATTTTCATTTGCAATTTTCTCCTTTTTTTTACTCGATTTTTGAGGTTGTACTTGCAAATGGATCACGTGGTATTGTTAGGTGATTTTTACCATAGTCATCTTAAGAAGTTTTTAATGCTTGTGAAGTATTGATTTTCAAATATTGGTTGTCAAGTCTTGACTTGTTATGCTGGAAATAAATCATAACCATGTTTTTTGATACTTTCTGCTTGGGTTTGGTCTATGTTGAAGATGGGCCTTTCAGTGAGACAGAAAATACTTTACAATTCAGGGAACCTGATTTGAAACACTTCATAACCCCATCCATAGCATGTAGAAAGAGAAAAGTTAGAGATAATTTATTATGTTGCCAATTTCTTATCAACAAAATAACCTCTGTGAGTTAAAAAAAGCACATCATTCAGTGAACAGGGCAGCCCAATCTTTGTGAGCAATAATGACAGTCTTGCTAACGACTGCAAATTCCTCTCACAGTAAAAAAGCCATCAATTAGAAAGTAAAGACCAGGTTGTATTGAGCTCTATTCCTTAGAGGTCACTCCTCACGGTCACAGAGCAGAAACCTTTCAAAGCTCCCTTCTTTTCTCCACTAAAAATCCAATATATAATATAATTAATATAATATAATATAATATATGACACTATCTGTGATGGACATCTCTTTAAAGGGAATGATCTTTTAAAGCAGGATCCCTGGAGAAAAAGCTTCAAGTATCTCAGTCTTCTGATCTTGACATGCTTCCTCACTTTGACTGGGGTAGGCACCATCTTGTGCTTGAAGCAGAATTTCTACGAAAGCTTGTAGAAAACACTGTGAATTGCACCAGCTACTGCTTATAAAACTAGGGAACATACCAGGCATGTGCTGCATTTTCTTATACTTTTGTTGTCATAGAAATGTTCATTGGAAGAGACTTCTGGCATCAAGTCATTGAGTCCAACCTCCAACTTGAAGCAGGACTAGTCCCAGTCTAGATAAGGTCATGTGTGGCTTCTTCTAGCCACATCTGACAGTCTCCATGGACATATTTTTATAGACACTTTAGCAGCCTGTTCCAGTGCTGCAATGAAGACATTCCTAACCTCTAATACGCTCCTCTCAAATTGCAATTTATGGGCACTGTCAGTTGTTCTGCCATTTGCTTATATCAGGATCCATTTTTAGAAGAGTTTGGATCCATTTTAGTCGTAATGCTCCCCCAGGCAACTAGGGAAACCACTCCACTTCCTCATCTAAATTGGTCTGCTTGTCTCCAAATGAAAAGAGCCCAGTTCCTTCAAGCCCTGGGCATTCCGCTGGATACTCTTCAATTCCTGAACAACCTTCTTGGACTCACCACTGAGTGAGTAGATCACTCTAGGTGATCTCTCCAAGACTTGAGTGCCCTATTGTTGCCTGTACAGATTTTCTGTCCTTCTTTTTTTCTGTCCAGAAAGAACCTGTACAGTTGTTTCTGGTCTGGGCATAAAAGTAACGTCTTGTCTATTGAAAATAATTGTGAAAACACCCCAGAAGGTACTAAACCACAATAATACATCCTTATTAATGCACACATCTTATGACTTAGATCAGCAATGCTCAGCACCATATCACAGTCATTAAGTAAAATGCACTTTTTTTTCTCCTTAGAGTACAAAGACTTAAGCATTTGACAGGAGACAGAAATATTATCAAATCTGAAGTATTACCTAGTGAGAGAGTTTCTAGGGTAGTTGTCTGCATTCCTTTTCAAGACTTCACTTGCTCTTACCTCAGCTATTTCTTTGTCTATTAGGGATGTTAAAAGTCACATCATTTGTGATAAAAGTTTCCCTATGTTAGGGAGTGTTTCCTTTTTGGTTCTGAAAGAGAAAACAGACATGACCTAATTCTTGATGAGGCTAATGAAAATAGCTTTACTGCTCTTACATAGAATTAAAGAGAGCTTTTTGTGAACATTTATATTTCTGACAAAGACTTGCCCTACATATGGCAAGGTTCCTCCTCAGATCTTTGGGGAGATATGTGTGTCATAGTGTTGGGTTTTCTGGGTGGTAGAGTAGGGTAGACAGAATTCAGGGCAGGGAAAAGGTTATGTAAAAACTATTCAGAGTGAAAGAAGAAAAAAAATTTTAATGATATTTTTACTGAACACCAGAAGATAGTATTTCCTTAAAAAAGAATATGTGAAAAAATAATCTTGTTTAGGGAGCACAGGATAATGCAGCATCTCCAACAGGGTTTTTACAGAATCAGTAGCATTCTCTGCAGTTTAGAAAAGAAAGAGGAAACTGCCTCAGTCCTTGCTGGTGCCTTTTCAATGCTGGATGGAGTGCAGCATGTAGATCAACCAAAACTTGCAAATTAAAAATTCATGCTGAAATGTTTCATGAGCTAACACTGAAAGAGAAGGACATTATTGATGAAATGTTTGAACTGCATACTGTAAAACATAAGGTGTTCTCTTTCATACTTTATGTAATAAGACAAGTTTGATATTTTAATTTTTAAAAGGTTAACAAAACCAAATGAGAGGCCCCATTCCTCCCTTCTACCACCCAGTATGTCACAGGTTCAAGTTCTGCCACAAAACATACATAATATTTCCTTGCATACGAACACAAGACCTGAAAGATAGTAATACAGAAAATAAATCCTGCAGTGGCTTGCATTCTTGGATAACTCTCAGCGGTATAGGTAGGTAGGGAAGGGAACACAGGAGTAGGCTGTGAGGCATCAAGGAGAAGAATCTTCCACATAAATAAATTTTTGCTTGTATTAACTGTACCTGCACAGTAGATCTAACTTGTGCTAGATCATGTTGCTCCCACTCTGCATTTAGAAGTGTGGAAACATGCCACGTATTTTGGCAACAAATTCAGTGACTTGCATTTCTGACTAAATTTTCTAGAGAGGCACCTTTGAAGATAGAGGCTGCAGTTTTCATAAACCATCAGAAAGATCTCAATATTCCAGATGTCTTCATACATAATCTATTTAGTAAAGTACTCCGCAGTTAAAATTGCAGGAACTGATCTAGCCTGGGAACTGATGAATACTGCATTACTGCTAACTACCACGGAAGAGACTAATGTTATAATTTCTTTTAGGTCCTTCCCTGACCCCAAATTTGCATGTTCTTTCTTTTGTTCTGTGCATTGAGGCATAGAGATTACAATAACTCCTTTTTAATCTTTTCCGAAAATAGTTTTCACTAGCAGAACATATGAAAGAAACAGAGGTTATTTAAATGTGCAACTCAAAAGAAATCATTCTGAAATGAAGATATTGGATATTAAAAATGGATTTGGATACTAAAACAATATTTGAAGTAAAAATTTCTCAAAATGTATCACCATTCAAGATTAGAAATGTAGGCTATGTTCTTACAGAGACAGAGAAGTTTAATTGTTTTGTCTCATTGCCCATACTTATTTCTGTTAAGGTCCTTTGGTCAGGAGTGAGAACAAAGATCTGGTGATGCAATTCTCTGTTCTACAGGTGAAATTCTGACTCTTCTAAAAGTTAAGCTAAAGATCTGATGGGTTTCAGGGATTGTATCTGTGCTGTAGGGTCTAACCTACTCTGTGCAGACCTAAGAACCCATGGCACTCACTCCAAGGGAGCTCAGTTTTGTAGCCTTGGACTTCTAAGGATACTTTTAAGACAGGAGGAAGCTGTGAAACTCTCTGCAAACCATAGGAAAGGCAAAATTTCAAACTGGTAGGGTTGTTACGGAGATGGTCTTGAGCAGCTCAAGATTTCAAGAGAACAGAACACTAGATTGGAGAGGTATGAAATGCTGAGAGAGAACAGAGCAGGTTGAAGATGGCAACTCAGCAATGCCAAGGATTTAATTACAGAAGAAGTGGAGCGTGGCCATCCTCCTGACTGATACTTGCCTGAGCAGCAGAAAGCCCCTGGGAGTCTTCTTGGAGGTGTTGAGCATACTAATACTTAGCTCATTAAATCTCAACTGTCTTTTATTCACATTTGGTAATAAATAGTTATTGTATGTATTTAAGCTGTATATGCAATACATGCAGAATGTCGTTGTTTGAGCTAAAAGTGTTTGAATAAAGTGGTCCAAGCAAGGAGGTACCTGAAAGGGGCCCACAAAAAAGCTGGAGAGGAACTTTTTACAAGGGTATATAGGAATAGAACAAGGGGTGATGGCTTTCAACTGAAAGAGAGTAGGTTTAGAGTAGATATTAGGAAGAAATTTTTTTAGTGCTAGAGTGATGAGACACTGGAACCGGCTGCCCAGAGAAGTTGTGGATGCCCCATCCCTGAGAGTGTTTAAGGCCAGGCTGGATGGGTCTCTAAGTAAACTGATCTAGCAGAAGGTCTCCCTGCCTTGGATCTGGATGATCTTTAAAGTCCCAACTCAAGACACTCTATGATTCTATGACATGAAAACTGTCAGCATTCACTACAGTCCTGCTCTCTGGTTATCCTGTTCAGCCTGTCTAAAAATGGAGAAGGAGGGTATGGTGGTCTTTGGGTCCATGCAGAGTTTAAAGTAAGCACCTGAGCCCAGAAATGGTACTCCCAATCCTTTAGGTTGGACATAGCCTTTGGCAAAAAATGTCAGTGGCATGTAACAACAGTCTCTCCATCCTGAAATACCTGCTACAATCTCATGTTTCGCTCTGACAAATTGCAGATAACTACTCTTCTGCTGTGATTAGAATGTTTATTCAGTAAAGTTATGAGATACTTAACTTGGATAGGATTTTGATAATAACATGTTATTTTAATATTATAATCTATAATGATAAAGTATTCTTTCAGCATTACATCCTGAGAGATGAATTTCTCTCTTCTTTTGCTTTCTCTGCCATTAACTGTGAACTAACTCTTAAAACTTTTGGAATATGTTCCATTACTGCACATTCACTACTTAACAGGCAGGATTCATTACCTCCTCTTTGAGTAGCAATGAGAAAAAGTAACTGTTAAAAAGAATTAGAAAAGCTTAAAGTATTAAAGTTTTATAGAGTGCCTGAGAAGCTGGTCTTGTCTATTTGTTTTTGGAGTTAAACAAAAGTAACCTGAATATAAACTGTGCTACAGATAAATATTTTAGTAGAAAGAGACCTGGACCTAACCACAATGTCACTGAAAGTCCCTTCAAAAAGGGTTGAGGAAAGATATGAAAGCAAATTATTGTCTAGCTAAAAATTGTTCAAATACACATAACCACCCCATTTTATTATTTCTAGTATACTTGCTTGAATTTCTGCCCATGAAATAAGTGACAACATACTTAATATTCTAGGAAAATTCAGGGTCCAGAGAGCACTGTGAGAAACATGCACAGTTAACTCTGAGAAATTAGCCTTTAGAGACACAAAACAATTTGTTAGTAGTCTTTATCATCCTTTTCACTCCATTTCTTTATAAAATGCCCTCTGAGGAGCCATACCAATGTATATATTTGAGACCCTTGGGAAATACAAAATGTTAAATATTAGCATGTATTGAAAACTGATGATTATTAAACACATGTCCAAAAACAATGATACGAAAGAATGAACTATTTTGAAAACGTTTGAGTTATGTGTGTGGCGACCGGTATTACTCATGACCCTTACTGTTAATTTTTTTTATTGTGACTAGTCTGTGTCATGAAGAGTGTAGTTAGTGTTTTTTATTTTCAAAGTTGTCTTTGGTAGCAATTTTATTATCTATAACTACAGGAGTCTGTCAGTCTTTTTATATAAGATCTGAACACCCCTGAAACTTAATTCTTCTGTCGTTTAGGCTGGAACTTGTCAGCTGTTTTGTAAAACACACTGTCAGGTTCTGTTCTCAAAAATTGCAGACTTAGTCTATTTTGTACTTGGAAAATCTCATTGTAACTAGATCTTATAAAAGTGTCCCCATCCCTGAAAGAGTTAATATGGTTTTGAAGCTACTTGCTCACTTTGGTAACTTATTTATTCTGAGTATCATTATCATCTAGTGGCTCTAAAGAAATCACAGAAGGTGCCGCCTTGTGACCTGTATGGCTGTAGCTAATACCATTAGTGCCATAGATAAAATGATTCAAAGAGCTTCAACCTTTTCTGGTAGCAGCTATTTCAGTGAAAGAGTCATGATAACTACAGCACTCCTCATGCTTCATTTAAAATTGCAACAAGAGAAGGAGAGTGTGAGTTTGTAAGAATAAATGAAATTGCTCTAGTGGAAGGTTTACACAGGCTTGGATTTTGATAAACAGCTCAGAGGAGTAGTACAAAGAAGCTGGTTCAATTTCATACAAAACACTTGGTGAACCCACAGATTCAGAATTTGGGAGATCTTGGTAGGGCTGTTTGAATAAAAATTGAGAAACCTGGAAGAAGTTAAGATTCCTAGAGAAGTTTTTCTTAGCTACAGAATCGTTAGGCTTGATTATGGCAGCTTAACAGGTCTATCATGACCAAACTGACATTATCTAGCAATTTATCTTTAAAAATCTCTTAATTCCAGTGGTCTTTATAGTTATTATGGAGAATCTATATACCCTTGAAAAATGGTTGCTGAAGCTCACCTTACACGGTCAAGTTTAATCTCTGACAACTGATGGAGGGTCAGCCCATAAATAAAAGGAAAACAGATTCGCTCCTCTACATCATCACTGTCAAAATCCTATCATATCCAATACATCAGATAACAGCTAATAGCCTGCTAGCTGCTAAGTAAATCATAGTGTGTTATAATGCCCACTGAAGTAATGTGAGAAACTTTACTGACTCTCACAGCCTCTTGGTCAGAATTTTATTTAACAATCTAATAATTATCTAAATAGTATAATGAGACACACAGATTTGATGGTTGGACTCCTAGGATAAGGAAATGGCTGGATGGTCACACTCGGAAAGTTGTGGTCAATAGCTTGATGTCCAAGGGGAGACCAGTGATGAGTAACATTTCTCAGGGGATTGATACTGGCAACTAGATGATCTTTAAGGTCCCTTCCAACCCAAACTATTCTATAATTCTTTGCTTGAATCATGACTAGAAAATATTACTGAAATAAATAGATTGCAAGCCGAAATTGGTTAGTTGAGCTCCCTCCTATATTTGAAAATTGACTAGTTTTCAAATTAGTGTTCTGTTTTACCAAATTGAAGTTCCTTTTGAATGGGAATTATAATATGGGTATTGAACCAGGGGAAATTGTGCAGCTATTCATTTTGCATATCTGGACATCTACCTGAAAGCTATTAATGTGAATTTTTACAACTGGGGCAGAAAAAACCCAAACAAATAAGGTATAAAATTAATGTTTAATACAGTCAAAGGAACACTAACAAGCAAAAAGTATTAAACAGTTGGTTATTCATTTCTAGTGAATAGCTGCTAAAGATATTGTCCAAGGAAAATCACACCAAAGAATTAACCCTTCAAGCATGTTGTTTTATACTCCCTCTTCATTTGCTTTGCAAACATTTTTTTAACTCTGTGTTACTCCAACTACATTTTTATTGGCTAAATAACTGCTTACATAATTTTTACATTAAGATCATTAAAACAGTTCTGTTGATACAGTTTAACCTTACAGTCTTCTCATCAAAATATCCCTGTGGCAAAATAGCCCTGAGTTCTAGCCTGCAAACAGTCCAGTCCAGCAAAAAATCAACTGAATCTATTCACTCCCTCCTGAAAAAGCTCTATTAGTCCAACTTGATCATCCTATGCATAATATGCATACCCTGTACATCCAAATAGATTTCATACCTTTAGCATAGGCAACCATGTAACATTTCATCTTTGTTGATAACAATTGGTGTCACTTTTCAAAGACTGGATTAAATTAAGTGTCAGTCAGACTTCCACAGACAATGTACCTGAGCCATCTCCTATCTCTGAAGGACAAATAGTAATTCTCAGCTAATTACTCTCTGCTCTAACCCTCTGACTTATAGTTAATGGCAAATGAATCAATGGAAAAACACAGGAGTTTAGGGACAGGATAGTTTCCCAAGTAGGCATCCAATGCTGCTTTAAATTCCTAGGGTATCCTACTTGGCATACAGCTGATACTGCAGACGGGCATAGGTCTCCCATATGTTCTGTGTCATACCTGTGAGCTCCTTGCAGATGTCTTAGGCACTCAGGGGAATCTAAAATGTCACTGGGTACCTTAGTTTAGCCATTCACTCAACTTTGATACCAGAAAAATCACAAAGAAGTGGACAAAGTACCTTTTTAGTTTAACGTTTTCAAGTACAACTCTTTCTGGTCATTGACTAAGTTTTAATACTAAACTCTTCAGGATTTCTTATACATTTTCATAGTGTTGTATAAGGTGTTAGTTTTAAAATCTATCAGAAGTAACAGCGTTGTGTGTTTAATCCCACACATAGTGTTTTGAAACTACATGGACTGACATTTCACGGTACAGTAACTCCAAAACCCCATATATTTTATGGTTTAGCTGCTGTTATTCTGGCAGAGCAATGACTGGAAAATAAAAGAAAAACTAATTTCACATTTTAAGGATGCAAAGCTTGTTTCTAGGAAGATATGTCAGAAATTCGTTCAATCTCTAAGGCATAATTGTAGGTTAAAATTAGGATGGGAATAATAAATATAAGTACAGATACATAGGATTTATTTCTCCATTTCCTGTTATCCACAGTGAGATTTATGCTTGAATAAAGACTAACCATATACAGTCAATATTAATCTCACTGAAATCAACCTTTCTATATGTAAACAATTAATTATGCAATTAATAAACAGAATGAATTTGGAGATGCTGACATGATTGCATACATTCCTGTTACAGGCCAGTCAGTGTGGAGATTTTTTTTCCTTACCCTTATCACATCAGTAAGTCTCCCAAAACAAACTCATAGATTTCTTTTCCCACATCACATTTGGTTGTTTTTTCTTCAATTTTTTTCCCGGTTTTGTTGTCAATAGGAGCAAAAATATGATTTTGTGCATGTTCACATGCGTAGTTTATTTCCACTTCACCAAACAAATGAGGTTCAAGAACTGCATGGGAAGCCTTTAATTAATTCATACAGTTAACATCAATTACATACCATAAGTTATTAACAGTAAGTTTTCAGGGTTCAGAATAAAATGACAGTGACACAGTGAGGGTGTACTCACTAAAAAGCTATGCTATCAGGTTCAACATCCCTCTCAGATAGTGAAGAATATGATGCACTTGGTTCATGTTTTGAACCCAACAGAGCAGAAGGGTGTAGGTTCAGGTGAAAATGATGTAAAAGTTATATATTTTAAGAATTTAAATCACAGAAGTGTCTACATCAATCCCAAATTGCTTACATTTCCATAAGTCTACATCATGTCTTAAATTTCTCATACAAATTCATGTACACTTGGGAATCAAGTTAGTCCGTTGTTCTCAGACAAATCAGTTCTGCTGAATTCAGTGAGATGTCTCCTGGTACAAGAGATAGTTTTGACTGTGACTTGCCTGCTCCCAGACATAGGCAAAAATTGAAAGAAACCTTTTAATTACCTCTGTGAAGTTCTGTGTTATATATCTAAAATGATGGTAAGCTACAATAGGAGGCAGTTTTGGCAAATCCTTTACATTGGCATTGTATGAGTGCTTACAACATGCAAGTTGAAATGGTGGGTGCGCCAAAGTAGAAGTCTTATTCAAGCCTTGCTAAAATAACAGTTCTGCAAACAAAATTCTACTTTCACTCCTTTCTTTGAAACTTTTTTTTTTTTGGAAAAGGAAGGGCCACATTTACCCAAAATATATTCCATTATTTTCTGTAGCAAATGTGGATAGAGCCTTCCCAAATCTTCGTTCGCGAAGCCTAGCCATGATGATTCCATTATTTCCCAATATAGCTGGAAGATCTGTTGTTTAATGACTCCTACAAATTACTGTCACCAACTTATGTAAGTGGGGTTTCCTTTCCTTTTAGTAGCATGTAGTGAGACTTAAGGGCACACAGCTTTCTTCCTCTCATCCCCTGTGATGATTTTAACCTAAAACAATTAAGTCATTAATGCTTTAACATTATCTATTAGAACTCCAAAACTATTTATGAAACAATTATAGGAAAAGCTGGTTTATGCCCTAAATTTCACCCAGCAGAAAGGCTCTGTTCCCTGTGTGTTCCGGGTGCTACTGACTGCCCCCAGATCATCTGTGAGATAACACTTCTTCTGCCCCAAAAGAAAAGTAGCAAAATCATGAACAGGGAAGATATTGCTCCTTCTAACCTTCTGGAATAGATTTGAGAGAGGAGAACAGGAGCTGAAGGCTTATTTTTCCTGGAGACAGAAGAGTCCTTGCTTTGACTTCAGTGTCAAGAGAGAAGAGGCACTAACCAATTCTGATTAAGCCTCGAGTTCTTTACAGGCTCTGAATAAAATCACAGGAAAAAACATTTGATGTTGCAAGATGCTGAGAAAGTTCAATCATGAGCTATTCACAGCAGATTAGGGAACACATCACTCCCAGATATCTGTATTTACTATACCTCCTACAAGTAAAAACTGCATCTACACATACTGCAAGTGTTTGTGTTCTTTTCCATCTTCATCCCAGCAGGGTCTGACAAACCCCCGTCCCACCTGCGCCCCAGCACCCTGGTACCCCAGTTGGCTGGGGACTGTCTGCTGTAGGTGCCTTAGCAATCCAAGAGGACTTTCACAGAATTTAGTTACTTAGGTTTTTTACTGGACACCAAGGCAGCACATCTCCATTGGATCATGAACCTCAAGAACAAGAAGAGGCAGTCTTGCAAGGGCTCCCCTCACATTGTCATGAAGTCAGCCATTAAGAGCAGCATTGTTACTTGGTATGTCTTATAGTTTTTAATTAGTCTCTTTATCAAAGACACTGAAATAATGGGTCCAGTGTCACAGAGGATCTGAAGTTCACTGAGAAAAGGAATTTTAGTTAAAGTGGGAACACTCCCTCCTGCCCACATATACACTTGCAGTGTATATGTGCCACACCTGTGGCTCCTTGCCCACACATCAGTCCAACACAGCTGCTACATGTGCCTTCTACTTTCTGAAAGCTGCCCCAGTCAGATCAGTATGCTAAACCAACCGCATCTCCCAGGTTTTTTTAATTTTCTTTTCACAGGCAAGGGGCAGAAGGATGCATACCACAGCTAGAAAAAAAAAGCATATCAAGAGTTGTCTGCTATTCCCTTATCACCCATCAGGGAAGAAATGCTTTCCAGAGCAGCTGCAGCTGAGACTCTGCAACCCTGGAGGTACAGGTAGCCATTAGTCTTCTTCCACATGGACCTAAAATCTCTGAGCACATTTGCATATCTCCTCTCATCACATCAACAGCTCTAGCTGACATCCTCTCCCTCTGGACAATTCCGCAGGGGTTGGCAATGTTCCCTGTGCCTTCCACTACAGATACTCCTAGTTAAATTACTGTTTGATGTTGATTTCATAAAAGATTTTCAGTTTGGAACTGAAATTCTGGAGGTCTCAACCTCTGAGTATGCTTGACCCACATGTCCCCATGTTTGGCTATCTTTAAGCCAAACTTGAAACTTGGTTTGAGGGCAGAAGCAGTGGGGTTGCAGCTACAGAATTTGGACCTAACATTAAATTGCTCCTGGATTTCAGCAGATAAATACATGTAATACTGCAATGAACCATGCTGGCTTGAAGTTTGAGATGACTCCGACTCAGATATGTCCACACTGAATTTCACTGCAAAGGAAGTTATGTTCTTTTACTTTGAGTTGCGTGATAGGAAAACCTGTGCTACAAAACTTGTACCCAGTGGCCTTGTGAAAGCTGATAGAACTAAAAGTTCATGCCTTTTGTCTTGAAACCCCTGCAGAATCAGCTATGAAAGGATCCACTCCATGCTTGTGGCAGACAACTGAGGATATAATATCCTGCATCGAGAACTCAGGGCTAGATAAGCAGTGCTAGATAAAGCAGTGGTTCTGGAAATCTGCTGGAGCAGGCTTGGGAAAACACCCCAAGTCCAGAGAAAGCTACTGCTGATATTCCTTCTTCCTTTGCAGGAGCCAGTGAAACAGCAGATCTTCTCTTGCATTTAAATGCCCTGTAGGTTTTGACAGACCTGCTGCTTATAATAGGTAATAAAACGTACACAGTAACATTTCATTCGCAGCTCCCAACTATTTTTTTATTACAAGACAGCTGAAAAAATCCAGTAGGGGAAGATAAGGTTACTCTGACCATGACCAGCTAGCAAATCAATGGCTGGCTGGTTCGATAGTAATCAACAGAGATAATAACCGTGTGTGCTGATTCACAAGCAGCGATCATGATGCCTTTCAAGCTAACTGGGGTTATTTAAATTAGAGGTGTGTAACAGAAGTAAATGAAAACTTATCTACATAATAGCCCTGCAAAACAGTGTGTTTCAAATCCTTTATTCTTGGGTGAGGACCATTAGTGAAGTCCTACTTACTGCAGGGAGAGTCTATTGAAAAAAATTCACCTGAGAATCCGGTCCCCACTCATTAATTTTACCTTTTAATTTTATCTGTAGACAGATTTAATTTTTAATTGCTAACATAATTTCCTTGATTGTTTTTGAGGTGATGAATTAGATGTGACCAATTCTTACTTATTGAAAGGGCTAATGTTCCTGGCCCTTAATAAAATTATTCAATAATAATTTAACTGCTCATGGAGCAACCATCTATTATGTATTTCCTGCTTTTAAAAAGATCTTTGACTTAATATACAGGAAAGAGCCAAGTTACAAGTTACGTGATGCATCTTTCAAATTAAAATTACATTTCCCTCTTAAAGCTAACACAGTTTAAAAGCTGAGGTAAATCAGAACCATTTAAATATAGCCCATGTATTGAGCCATTGCCCTCTCCACCAGTGACCTACAAGATTCTTGTACCTCTTTCAGTCACAATGCACTCTGTAACTCTGGCATTAGGGCAAGAGTTTGGTGTCTTTCCCCTTGCCCTGTTGCTGGAGCTCTTTATCATGGTTAGCTTCATACAATGTTAGAATATTCACCTGTATTTCTTCTTCTGTGATGTAAATATCAGAGTTACAAAAACATTTTTCTACCATTGAGATGCTCATTGACCTTTACTTCATCTTATTTCATAAATTCTCAAGAAAGGAAAAGTTTAAACAAAATATATTGCAACTGTGGAGTAAGAGGGAGAATGGGCTGATTCATGCCAATTTATGCAAGACTATTTCTTGCATAGTCTTCAACGGATAACTTCTCTCTTGAGTTTGGGTATTTTGATTGTTTTTCACCCATGATTGTGAATTGTTTCTAAAACATCTTAATTCCACTGACCTATTTTAATAAAATTTTATATCTCCTACTACTTATGTATTCCAAGGAACCTAAGAGATGTTTCTGATTGACAGAAAAGCTTTACATCTGCAAGTAAAGAGTGCAGTTTCATCTATCTAGTTTGGATGTGAAAGACATGTCCTTAAGAGTCACTGCAGTTTCTATTTGAGATTTGAACTAGTTGTAGATTGACAAAAATCACAGACATTTGCACAATATTAAAGAGAAAGGTAGATTTCATGCAAAACCATGAAAACATTAGTCTCCCCAGTACAGAGGACCACCTATTTATTTGGAATGCTTGGTATTTTTTTGTAGAAGTGTTCTATACTGTCAGATATAATTCATTGTTTCCTTGAATATTTTCAATTAATATCCTGGAAAGTAGTGCTGCATTTCCCTGACTAGCCATCTCTCTTTATGCATTGAAAGGTGTTCAGCTGCTGACAGGAATCAGCAATGTGCTATGTTGCCAGGGCAGGTCTGTGCAGCACTGGTCTGCTCTCTATTTCTAAAGATAGCCCTGTGATGATACCAAAATCTATTGCCTGTTATTTTAAAATGTCATTCACAATATCTATGTTATGAATATTTATATTCTGAACATTTTCTCTGTTGATTTAATTGCCAAAAAGTGACCATTTGCCCTTTGCTTCTGTCATGCTGACTTAATTAAATTTCTTTTAAAAGATGCATCTGGATTTATGTAGAAAATCAGCCCATAAACTGTAACAGGAGACTGTGCTGAGTTACGCCTTCTGACAAAAAAACTTGGACTTTATGAAAAGAAGACGTTCATCTACATTTAATGACTGACTTGGCATGTACTGAAATGCCAATCAAGAAACTGTCTTTTTATGTTCTGTAACAAATGCACTGTATTTCTGCATTTAATTGGATTCATCCTGCTGAGTTGTTACTGTTGGAGGCTCTTGTGGAAGATAAAGCTTATCTAGTTTTGATCTGTGGCACCAAAGCAGTCCCAGTGTTGACAGAGGAAATTATATTTCACAAAGGTAAAGGTGAAGTGAGTTCCCTCCATCTAAATAAATTCATGTGATGCTGTGCAGAACTTCTCCCCTTCCTGTTGCTAGAGATGAATAAATATTCCCTTCTAGGATGACTTTATCCTAGGAAAGATAAAGTGATAGTACTTCAAAATGAATTACTTTTGTACCCCAAGTCACTCAGTATATAAGCCTAGGGGGGCAGGATTTATGTACAGTATGGATTTAGGAAGTATAAACAATTGTAATACTGAATTGCAATGACCTTTCAATTACAGAGGCAACAAGAACACCCACAGCAAAGAAAATAAGAACAGCAGAAAGTAAACATTGAAAAAATGCTTCAGGATGTTGAAAAACAATAACCTAATGCTGAATAATACTAAAATCATTCAGACTGAAACTTTTTTCCTTGCCTTTCCTGAAAAGATTAGTTATCATTTATTAAGACATATGAGATGTAAAAAATTAATGTCCTGTGTTTATGATGGTTCACATCTGTTTCTGCTGTATTATCCACAAGAACTAAATTCCTTTCTCATAGACTTTGCCACCAACATTTTCATTGTTATCCTTTATTCCAGCCTGTCTCCTGATCATGACATTTCTTGGGCAACAAGGACTTGGGATATCATTCCATACCAATCGTATTCAAAAACTGATAGTTTCCCTTCAGTAGCAGTTACTAGGCTTACATTTTAAAAACCAGACAGATCAGAACTGTATATTTGAGTTACTTAGCAGCTTAGACATATCTCATTTCTAGTGATCAGGTTAGCCAGATATTCTCAGACTGTGCTGAGATTCGCACGAAAACATTAGGGACAAGGTCTTCTTCATGCAGGTAATATGTTTTGTTAAGACTCAATGTTTACAGGACTGAGGAGGTGAATAATCTTGGTTTACAGCTTCATTTTGTCTTACATAAAATAAGGAGTTGGACGCAGGTTTCTTAGAAATAAGAAAATTCTCATTCATTCAATCACCAGGAACTGTTTTGCTAAGAGGAGGCAATCACAATCTTTTCTGCTGGAGATGGTTAACTTTCTACTAGTGATTGCATACACATTGAGTCAGATGAAAAAAAAAATCTGCAAGGAAGAGATTGAGTCTGTAGACCAGAGAGTTGTGTTCAAGCCTCTGACTAAATGGATCTCCAATTATTTGCACAAAGTAAACAAAAACTCCAAAAACAACAAAAACAACTGAGGGAGCATTTACTCTAACTCCCCCAAAAGCATAGGTGAAAAGATGTTCTGCTGGCATGTGGGGACCAATGGCTACTCCTCAGGCTAACTTAAGCAAAGTGAGGGCTGAAAGAAGGCTTCAGTCTCTGAAAAGTGTCTTCATCAGTGTCTCCAATTTTCTTAATCGTGTCCTTTCATGCCTCAAGGTCAAGATGGTCAAGAATTCTCACCAGACGCTTGTCTCTCCTTATGTTGGTGAGGCCCACCTGAGCTTCCATGGCTTCCACAATGCCAGTTCTAATGAGCCCAAAGCTACTCCAATAGCTGAGGTACCCTATGCAAGTCTGTTCCAGGGGAAGGGGGACATAGACCTCATGTGGTGCAATAATAACATCACAGAATATGATGAGTTGGAAGGGACCCACAAGGATCATTGAGTCCAACCCTTAGCTCTGCTCAGGACCATCCCCAAGAGCATGTCTTTGACTTTAGACCTTCCCTCTCCAAGATGGAATATCTTACCTAAAAAATATTTTGTATTTTTTTGACATGTATTTTTTCACATAACAGATGGGAATAGTGATTACTGACAAAAGGGAAAAACAGCTGTTCCAAAAAGAACCTATCTGAGTACTATCATATATACATGTAAGCAGACATGGGGAAGTACCTTCTGAATAATTTAGCATATGAAAACACTCTTCCAAAATAATTCTGGATAAAACATAAAAAAAATGTGTTGCATAAAAGCAACATTATTTAGCTATAATTTTCTGCTATTTCTGAAGAATTCAAATTATCAACACTCACTATTATTTGCAACCTTTAACTGGAAGCTAAGAAGTCAGTTATACAGAAGAGGAGTTTTAAAATTGCTTGTGTAAGAAATTACTAGGTTTTTTTTAAGAACAATCCTTAGCTAGTCTTTCCTTATGAAGCTTATTTTTTAATGCAGATGAAACACTAATGCTGCCTGGCTTGAAAGACTCTAGTTATGGACATATGTTTAAAGAAAGATGAGTTTCTAAAAAGTTATGGTAAGAAGAATTCTCAGTTTTCACCATAATAGAAATGCTTTGATTTACAGAGAAGCAGTTGACAACAAATCTTTATCTTTTCTTTGCACTACATTTATAATTTTGTATTTGACAGATAAATGTAAAAAGTATGTATGTTTTATGCATTAAATAAGATCAAGCATGGTCTAACTTTATTCTGTAAACAATTTGGATGGAAATTTGGAAGAGGGATGGAAACTTGAAGAATATCTTCCCTATAAAAACATCACAGTTACAGTCTGACTCTGAAGAAAGAAACAGATCCTTAGAGAATAAACACAGTTAATATATTTCCAGGAGCACACAAATGTAAAACGCAAAATGTAAAGCTTGTGATAAGCATTTTGCCACTCCTGACTCACATAGAAATAATTTGGTACAAAACCAATAATAATGTCAAACGTATGTTTATATGCAGCTTTGTGTCTAAGTTATTAAGGCATTACTAGTAGTGATTCAGATAAAAAGTTCCTTTGGTGTGTGTTATTTGTGGTCTCATTTGCAAACAGCATGACTCATGAATAAGTCATGAAGCTGTATTGCAAAGCTTTGAGCATTTATTGGGTGAGATTACTTCAACTATAGGCACATGCGTATGCCATTGCAGGAATGCTAATACGACATTATGCTCGACATTATGCTTATCAAAGTGAAGAGAAAAGCATACATGCTAAGCAAATACAAAAATTCAAGGGTAACTAATGGAATGACAGTTTGTATTTGAATAAAGATTTTTGACCTTTTCTGAGCCATTAGTATTCTTTCCACCTGGATTTACTGAGTAAAGCATTCTGTCACTCCTTGTGCGATATAATTTTCTGTCAGATGACCTCATTTTTTCATTGTAGTAGAAATCCCTGGAACTGTAGATGAAATCATGGCAGGCAAAATTGCTGCCATGCTATTGCGATCCTGTGACTTCATTGTATGAAAGAAGTAAAAACCTGAGTCTCATGAAGTCAAGGGCTGACTTCAGAGGGATCCAAACAGCATATGACCTTAGTGCTTGCTCTAGCAAACCATACACTGGCAGAGCAGCTATGGTGATGGCTGGAATACGCTCAGGTGTACTTATATTTAGGCACCTGTTATGTCTTCACATATATTTCAGCTCCTCTTCTGTATCCCTTGTTTGAACTGTACACTGCCCACTTTGAGGATGTGTCTGTAAACGTATTCTAGTTTCTCATGTGAAGGGGTTGAAACATGACAGTAAAGAAATGGCTATGATAGCTTATGCATTACAAAGGATATTTACCAAATTGTTTTACTTGTTAGAGTGCACATCTTAACTAAAAATAAATCCACAAAAATTTACTAACATGGAGGATCTGGAAAATACTTTCCACTGATGATGAAATTTAGAGGAAAAAATCATTTCAGGTGACCAAAGCTTTTGAGAATTTAGAGTAAATGTAAAAGTTATGGCCACAGACAATGAATTTTTAAAAAATGTCCTCAGACTTTCTATTTCAAATTTATTGAAACTATTTTTTTTGAGTTTGGCTATGTCATGCATTATTTTGAAATTAATCTATATTAAAGACAAAATATAAAATTATACATTTCATAAAACAATCTGTTCAGAATGAAATAAATCGTTACTCTGAAGTTAAACAATATATTTTAGGTTGACCTGAAACTCTTTCTGTCCTTGATATTTTTTTCATATTTCCAAGAGAAAAATGCCACACAATTACTTTTGTTTTGTTGGAGAACATGAACATATCTACATCTTCCCATAGGTTTCAACTGTTGATCTCCACGTTTCTTTAAAAAAAAAAAATGTGTCCCTTATCTTTGTGATTCATCAACTGAATTGAGATTCGACTATTTCTATTTGTGTTGCAGCACCTCTGGACAGTTCAAAAGCCATCATCAAAACAGGCATGTGAATGTCATGGAAACACAGCTTTTCTGAACCATGAAAAATACATTATTCTTCACAAGTCTTGCAATTCTTCACAATGTCTTCATAACTCTTTAATACTGAATCTCACATTTAAAAGGTTGCCAGATATTTTTTCTGAGCTACATAAAGGACATTTTCCACCACTGTAAAGTAGTTGCTCTGGGACAGATAATGGGCAAAATTGCTGTAGCATGCAGCCAGCTCAATGAACAGTTCTAATCCTGAAAGACTGGTGTTATGGTCAGGTCTCAGTGCTGGCTGGTTGCTCTCTGCTGGGAACTTTCTCTGCTGGAATCTCTCATGAAGCAACCCCAGCATCAAAATCAAAGGTGGTGGTGAGAGCCCAAATATCTACAATTACTGTAAAAATGTGGCTCACCATTCACATACACATCAAGCCCTCTGAGCCATGACCCTCCATGAAATGATGCTGGCAGGGAAAATTGATGGTGTGACAGGGCACATCATGCTGAAGGCAGCTGCAGAAAGGGAAAGAAACACTGTGATGTAGGAGTTTGCTTTTAGGAAAAGTTTGGAGAAGGTGCTTTTGACAAGCATGGTAAAACTGTATTGACTAGGTCCCTGGTCTTTTATTCTCCTCACTGCTTTATGTAGTCATAACATGAAAGAATCAGCTAATCAAGGCTCCCAAGACTGTTCCTCTCATAGAGTTTGATTTTCATTACTTTTGTTTAGATGGCATGGCCATCTTATGATGATGAACAGAAATGCTGTTAAAGCCTACAGAATTTTGGTGGAGTGTCAGCCTCTGGATTTAACATTCAGTAGTTACTTGCAGGGGATTGAGAGTCAAGTCAGGCGCCTCCTCATGTAAACGCCTAGTGTTTTCCACAGATAAATTGAAGAGCAGTCACAGCAGCAGAAACAGGACTGTAGAGCTGTCACTCATGACAAGAGTTGATTTAAAAGCAACACTATGAGGGCAAGAACACTTCTGCCTCACATTTTCTAGGGAAGCTACTAATATATGGGAGATTTTAAAAAAATATTTTCCCCTTCTTGCTTCATTATTAATTTGCTTGGGGCAGGATGTCTATTAAAAAGTAAACATGAAATGATATATACATGATCCACAGACACAAATTTATGCTGAATATGCTTCTACTGGAAGGCAGAAACAGGTTTGAGGCTATTTCTGCTCTGAGGTTCCTATTCACTTCTCCAACAGATAAGCTGCAGAAGAAGGAACCTCACTTCCACTGGGACCAAAGGTATAGTTCAATGCCAGCATTTTCTCACTGCTTCCTTACGCCATGCAAAAGTGTTGATTTATCACAATAAATAATTAGACTGCTTCAGTTCCTGACAACATGATGATTACTATGGAGAAATGGCTAACTGAAACAATTTGTGGGAATATCTTACTCAGCAGCAGCAGCTCAGGAGCATCAAGAAGAGGGTATTATGCCTGACAACAGAAGAAACATGGTTTCAGGTGGGAGTCACACAGAAAGGATATTTTTCTACTGGTACTTGCATGCTTCTTTAGCACTTACATGTGGATGATAATAATTAATCTGCTGTCATTAACTAAGGCTTATCCATAGCAAGGTTGAACTGGTCTGAAGATGCCAATGTGAGAAAGTAGCAGAGGAGAAAAATGGTTCTGTTGTCTGGAGTGACGTTAGCTCTCATGAAGACAATGTTCTTAAATTTAAAATACATCTGTTCAGAACCATATAGAGTATTTGTAGTTTTACTGGGCTCAAAACATGAGCTTAACATTTATTCCATAGTCTTAAAAAAGCCACAAAATAAAGCAACCTCCCCCACCCCCCAAATTTCCCCAATTAGTGACTGTCAGATTTTTAGAATACACCTTAACTTTTCGGAAGCAGAAACTTGAATGTGTCCATATCCTCTAGTGACAGTTCCTGACCTGCTTTACCTTGCTGCATGCTGAAGCACTTTGATCTATTCTGCAGCACAATATAGGATCCTCCAAGTGCTACTGTAGCAAGAGATATATTAAGAAACAGCTAATTCTGTCTCAAGCTTAACATTTCACAATTTTACATCCTATCTTGCATGATAAGTCATAAATAATGGACATGGAAATCAACAATGAGAACATTACCCCTGTGAAGTTAATGGTAAGCAGGGATTTAAATTCCAGTTCATATCCGCAGCCCTTGCTTTTCTTCAGTACATCCCTTCCCTCAGCAATACTGGAAAGTGTTTACAGACAACTCAGTTTCACTATCTGGAGACAAAACATGTTATGCAACATCCAGATTTCATAATGTTTTTTTATTGTTTTTCTGGTCTTGCAAAATTGCTATTATGACTTTGCAAATAAAAGACCCACTCCTAGCAGGGCAGGACAGAGTTCTGCTTATCCAATTTGTAGAAATGGAACTGATACTTGCTAGAGTCAAAGACTGAGTAAGGTGAGATGTACAGCATCAAAAGGGGCTTATCAAATACCTCTCTGAACAACTGTCAGATAGATACAGCACAAGAGAGACAGAAAATCAAGTAACTTTGGACTAAAATGTTATTTCATGAAAGCATCATTCAACAGTTCTCCATCAGGTAGACAGGACAAACTCTTGAAAAACTATAAAGACTGAAGAAAGCTTTTCAGTCTGAAAAAAATTGAAATACCTGGTTTTTCAGACATTTATCCATCAGCTCCAGGCAGTATAAAACTTTCCCTGCTATTTCCTCAGGTTTTCTGTTTGGTAAATCTTTCAAACTGAGAACTGGAAAATAGCTGTGAAGTTATAAGTCATAAAATGCAATTATCTTTTAATAAACTCATAAATTGTAATAAGCATAAACTCATTTGACCAGGTATACAAGCATCATTATTATATTGGTTTTCCTCATTAGAGCCAAGGAGCTGTAGAAACTGTGCACTATGAAGCAGTGAGCTGCTTTCAGCACAAGCAGTCAGTACATGACGTGTTCCTGGGCATTTACTTTTTAAAAAAATACTTAGCTGATGTGTCAGAGCATTTGAAAGGACAAACACACCCATAGATCCAAAACTTCACAATTTGGAAGGAGTCTGAATCATGATTTGTATCCCTGTTTTACATCTGGTGCTCATTGAAATGAAGAGGAAAAAAAACCCTGAAACATAACAGAACACTTTCCCTACCTTCAGAGAGAGCAGAGGGAGCAGGGTTAGAATCATTGGCTCCTTCGATGCAAGAAGCTGTCAGATCCAAGCAGCCACCAAAGCAGTGTAAATGTTGTCAGTCCAAAACTTGGGCAAAATCTCTCGGGTTTTGCTTTCCATTTCAGACTCAACATGTAAACCATATCTGTAAAGATTCTCAACTCTCGGTCACTTTTTCGTTAGAAACTGATTATAAAGGAACTGATTGGGATTGTGCTTTGAAATTGCCATGTACTTGCATTTTATTTCTTTGTTTTTGACATGGAAGCAGGTGAAGCCTAGGGATTTTACCTGAATTTTATTCAGAGGTCCTTTTTGAACCTAAAAGAAATGCAAAGATGCAGTTACATAAGATTTTTTTGTGAGAATTTTACACCATTGGAAATATGATATAATACAAATGTTATATTTTATGGAATTTTCTGGTACTGCAAATTCATAGTTTCCCTAAACTCAAGAATTTGTTAATATTCAAATAACTTTGAAATAATTGCAATTTGCAATAAACCGAGACATATGCCTAGTTTTCCCTTGCTTCAGCAGAAATCTGCAATCTGTCCTTTTCCATCTGTAAAGGACAAAAGCACACAATGGAACTAAAAACACCATGTGCTACTGACAAAAATACATCTATAAAATGTATTTGTTCTATCTACTTAAATAAAATGTGCTGATTAAACATGAAAACAGCAACAGACTGTCATTTATACATTGCTTTGATGATGCATGTCGTACATTAAGAACTTATAAACCATAGCACAAAGCAAGAGACTTCAGCCTTCAGTGGTTTGTTAGTTGTTCTGTGTGCTCAAGATTCAGCAAGCATTTCCCTATCAGGACTCAGCAAGCATTTCCCTATCAGGATTCAGCAAGCATTTCCCTATCTATGTTCTAAAATAGATACTTGGCTGCAGCTGGGATCCCCAGTGCTGAGGCAGGCTGGGAACAGGAACATCTTGTGAATGCTTCTGGGCCCAGGTCTCAGTTTTGTCATTGACCTGGCTTGTTAGCAAGTAAGGATCTATTGAGAGTGTCTGAGACAGAGACTGTGTCCTGCTGTACGTGCATTTGCATGGCATTGCCCAGCATGATGGGATTCTAATTCACTTGGCTTTCTAAGTACTAGTAGGTAATAGTATTGCACTGAGATAGGGTGATGCACTGATACTTAGTACAGGCAAAGCTCTTGTCCAGGCTACATACCTAATGCTATTTATCTACTCCATGAGGGACTTACCAGCTGAAATGAAAATTTTTAATCTTATTATTGATATTTTCCTCATTTCTTCTGAATTAACTTAAGCAAAGTACTTTGTAACTGTACTTTCTGAAGCTTATATTTTTGTCTGTTTATGCATTCTTTTGCAAAAGTTAGTCGTTCACGATGAGTCATGTTCCGTGATTGGCATGAGTAAATTAGCTTTTGCTCTATGACTGTTCTGATCAGTAGGTTTAATTAGTACCTGTGTTTATTGCAAAGATTTGCTTTGATGCTGTGTACTTACTCTCCCCGGCAATTACAGTGGCATTAGTAATGAAGACAATCCTGGCAGAAACCACCCGTGAAAAAGCAGCATCATGAGGCAACAGGACAACTAAGCGACCTTTCTTGGCTCCAGATAAAACCAACGATTTCCTAATGTGGTTAGCATCAGAAAATAATCCCACTTCACTGAAGTTAAAATTTCTTTGATGTTACACATCTCTTACCTGATTAGCTTTTAAGTAACAGTACCAGCAACCATGATCACTGTTTTATCTTTCATTTTTTTAATCTAAATTAGACACTTCTGATTTTTATATTATAAATAGATTTGTTGCATTCCTGTCTGTTGCTATGCCAGAAAACAGAAAGATCACTACCTCATCAATAAAAATAGAAACAGCATAACTGTTCAAATATGTCAACGGCTATTGGTGGAAGAGCTGTCATTGCAACAAAGGCATCAAAGTAAGTCTCAAAAGAACTTGAATAAGATGAAAAAGGTTTGTTTTGTTAATCCTGATCATTCTATTAGAAAATTGCAATGTAGTTGATGGTAAAGCTGTATGAAAAAAGGAACACACTACTGAGAAGAAAATATATCTATCAATATCTGTAAGAAAAAGATTATTTTAAATAAGAGGTAAAAAAAGAAAAAATAAACACAAAAGTACCTCTCCAGAAAAAAATAGTTTTCTATCCCCAGGAGGATTAATAATTGACATGTAGCAGCTTCTGTGGCAGCCACTAAGCAGATGGATGGATATGGCTATTCCCTCTCATAAATTTACTAATGGAAAGTACCCAGTATAAACATTAATGCAGTATAAATTGTTTTATGCTCTTGAGAGTTTTAGTTCCATAAATATTTTTGGCAGCTTGGATAAGGGGATATAATTCCTTGGCCTTTAGTTAATTTCATACTTTTAAAGCATAGTTCTTGCATTTCCCACAGAGCAGTACACTGAAATCACAAACCTGACTGTTGCCTCTTGCCTGAGAACACTGTTTGTGCTGTCTCGCTTCTTCACTGAGGAAACACATCATATGAAGATTTCCTGACTCTACTTGCCCATGCAGTGTAAGAGCAGGATTTCATATAATTTCCTTGTACTAAATACATGCCTATATTTTTATAATGTTGACATTTTGCATTTCGTCTTGTACATTAGATTTTTCTTTGCGGTCTACGCACAGGTAAATATTATTGTCCAGTTATTTCATAACACTTATTATTATTTCCATAATATTTCTGTTACATTTCAATTTAAAAATCTCTTCTAGGAGTACAGAATAAATTGCTTGTAGCTTTCAGTCTACTTTTGTGGAATACCATACTTTCAGGGGAAAATCTAGAGTTTTTGCAGAATTCTGATCTCTTAAACATCCTCTTTCCTCATACATGTACATTGTTGACCAAAAAAAGCTGGAAATATTCTCAATTTCATTAATTAAAATTCATTTAAACAGTATTTGATTATTTGTAAAATTAATATGTATCCCACCAAATACGATAAGTTCCCCCACCAAAAAAAAAAAAGTTGAAGCATGTTTCAAAACTCTAGCTCAAACAGCCTGATAGAGAAATAAATAATCTATCCCTCTAGCGATAGAGGTCTCATAAAACAGCCTATACTTTGGCTCCAAGTCTCAGGTGTAAAAATACAAACCACAAGACTTTGGTCTGTAATCTTATTGTTTTCCTCTTAACAGAAACAGAGATGAACACCTTCTGTTCTCTCACCCCTCCTGATACATCAATCCCTGTTTCCATGATCAAGTTTTCTGAAATACTTCCTAAACAGTGGATTATAAAGTAAAAAACCCAAACACGGTGTACAAGGGCAGAGTTGTACTCTGTTTCCCATAACAGCATAAGATTACCTCTTTTCCTGGTGTTATCCATCTAGTCAAAGCTCTTGTGGCACTACAAGATAAGTAGGAAGGAGAGATACGGTTTTTTCTCTTGGGGCACACACAGCCTCCCAGTCTCTAGCAACACATATTGCAATAACCTCATGTACTAGAGATGTCACCTGGACAAATACCCATCTTCATGTTTTACATTTAAGAAAAAAAATTAGTTCCTTCAATCTCTTTGAAGCACAATTTCTTACTCATTGGATCACCCTTGTCTCTCTCTTCTGTATCATTTCTAATTCGCCCCACAGTAGGAGACACATTAATATATTTTCTGAGCTGTAGGCAGTTAACATGCATATATACATAGGACTTTACTAAAATCACATGTGTAATGTTTTCTTCTGTTAAGCTAAATGCATTTTCTTCTCTTATATATCTTAGGTTATTGCACAACTGAGTTTACAAAGCGTGAGTATTCTGAAGATAGGAATTGTTAAGCTTATTGTCTGAACAAAAAAGAGGTTCAAATTAAGATGTGAATAATTTATATGATTACAAATATCAGAATATTGACTAGAGCAAGATTTTTCTTTCCTTCTTCCATCTAAGAAAGCATGTGATTCATTCAGTGAGGGACTATTACTCTGGTACCGATTCAACAGTTTCTTTCCCCTTTCTTTCACTCTTCAGCCCAGTGTTCTCAAAACATACACTGGTGAGGAAAGTTCATACCCTGGAAGTTCAGTGTTTCATGTTTGGCTAAAGCAAAGTTAGGCTATTAAAGTAAAATGTCAAGATAATTTGCTTTTTAATGATCTAACATAATTGGACGCAGGGCTTCAGACAGGAACTAACTTCAAAGCTGGTAAGAAAAGTAATCTCAGCACAAAGGTGCTGTTGGCACATTTTTACTTTCAAATACCTTTCATGAATGTAATAATGATGATTTGAAAGTTTATAGGGATTTGCTATAATTACTCATTAAAAAAGCATGGACATAATGGCTAATCTGTGACCATTGCAAAGTCAGGTTGGCCTACAGTAATGGGTAACTATTTTGCAAAACTAGGAAGATATGGGCAAACAAATATTCAGTTTCAGTTTTGTGCATTTCACTGCTTTCAATTTTTCACACTGTTGTTGCAGTAAACTAGTAATTTATGTACATGGTGCTTGGATACTATTGAGGTGAATGAGTACCTGAGAGAGGTTTTGTTGTTAGTAATCAAGTAATCCTTCTTAACAGATTCAGCTTTTTAATTTTGTTTGTTTGAGTTTCAATCAGACTCTGAACTCATGACAGATTCAAACACGTTTGTTTGTCTATTTGTTTAGTTATTATTTAGGTCCAGGTTTGGTTTTGTTTGGTTTGGTTCTTTCTACACAAGAAGTGAAAAAAATTGGGATAAAAAAATCAGACACCTGTAAACAAAGAAATTTTTAATTTTTACCTTTCCTCCACATTTTTTCATTCTTTTAATAAGCTATTTTACTGGTTTCAAATAACTATATATCAATCTGTGACTTCAAGGATAAAGCTCGATTTGTTTAAATCGTTCAGATATAAATATTTTATTATTTTCTTCATTGTTGATTAGTCCTGGCTTGGGCTTCCACTTAGACCTTCCACTCTACTTCTGGCAATATATACAGAACAGGTGGCATTTTCTCACATTAGTGGCTGGATGGGAAAACTGTCAGCCCTTATTTTTTTGGTAATTTTTTAGGGGAAAAAATGTAATAGTAAAATCCCTTTTATGCAGCCCTAAGTCAGTCTTCGTTCTGCTGTAGGTACATTTTTAGGAGGAAAATTTTATTTCTCTGATTTTTCCTCTTAACAAGGGCATTATTTGCGATCTAGTAACAGATCTAACTATCCACTCTATTACCTTTCCCATGTGTAAAATTCTTACAGATTGATAATCCCTTTAATTTCCTGTTTTTTAATGAATGGATTTTATATAACTGTTCATTAGTGTAATTGTTGTTGATTTTTATTTTTCACTTCATTATTTCTCCAACAAAACTTTTGCCACTGTTACTTTCTTAGCAAAACAGAGTAAATTAATCTCAGCATCTGGGAAAACTGTTTGGAGGTGAGCATAATAAGGTGTAAGACACTCCTTATGTTAGAATTTTTGCTTATGCTCACCTGAAAACTGAGGTCAGGATGCCTGAGGATACATTTAGGGGGTATTTAGCTGACATTTAGAGACATCAAGCTCTTTAATCTCTACAAGATACCTCTTTGACAAGACAGTCTGTTCATGCTATTAGTGTTCCCTGAGTCCTAATTCGATAGAAACAGATTGAGAGCAGGAGAGCTCTGTTGTGCCACTAACAAGTTTCAGCAACTACGAGCTTAAATGAGAGCTGAAATAGCAGTCCTGAATTAGTCCAATGCTAATAACCTCAGTTGTTCATTCATTTCTAATTGATAGTCTTAGAAATGGCTCCTCTTAGTTTGAGCATCAAGCAAGTACCATAAAGAAGCACTCTATCTCCCTAAAGGCTTGTTACAATTTTCCCACTTGTTTTTAATTTACATATCAGTCACAGAGACACTGGTGCTGATCTCCTGAGTGACTTCTCTGCAACTTCAGAAGAGTAAAAAAGGATGGTAGGGCTGGAATAAAGGCAGACACTTCAAAGCCTAAATAGCTGGCAGACCAATAAGATGAGGATGTATAATAATCACTTTATGTTAAGAGATGCTTAAGCTTCTGTGACACATTTATTGTGCAGTTTGAAGTCCTAGCATGAGCCTCTCATGGAGATGTTAAACCAGCAGCAGAAGCTCTATTAGAAGTCGTGGCTGTTTACTCTTTGTCAATAAAGGCCAGTGACAAATACCATGAATTTCATATTGTTGGTCTTTCTAATCTGTAGTAGGGGATTTAAGAGTTTATAAATTGAATCAATTTATGCATTTCTAGTGAGGTTATTACAATAGAAAGCAGCAATAAAGTTGTATTTTCTGTTTTATTTCTATATTTTCTCAATTTTTCTCTCTATAAATTTTAGTCACCACTGACTTGTTTGCTTGTTATTTATTCTGTGTCAGTGTCATTTACAAATGCTATGCTGTATCTTTATTTGGATATCACATGGCATCTGATCCTAGGCCCAACTACAAAAAGCTACAATTATTGGAAGCAAAGCTAACATTTACCAGAATAAGATTGATATTAAAAAAATTGAATCTATTACTATCTAAAATTTTCATGGGCAATTTGTTAATCATGATTTTCATCAAAATAGGATGGTTAATTTCAAAGAAATTCCAGCTGTTGCAAGGGTATGGTTAACCCTGTTCTTACTGATCACTGAGTAGTACATAACATTTTAATTTCAAATCCTGGTATCAAAGAAAAGACTATCACAAAGGCAAGATACAGAAGGAACACTTGCCTTATGCAAACTTTACAGGATATCATTATTACGGGTTTCTTCTCTGCAAGACCACAGTGACAAAGAAGGGCAACAGTGAAATTTTAAAAGGTTTAAATACTGGAATAATCATCTTTGCCAATACACTTCTACAGGTGCAGACAGAAGTGTATTGATTGTTTGGACCCTGAGAGAAGTGCAGTATATTGTAGTGCCAGGACAGAATTTGATTATGTGCTCCTTGATCTCTGTGGTGAGCACTTACGCACGGGAGCACTTCAAAGGGCTATGCTGGAGAGAAAACCCTCCCCACCAGGAGGAAGGTTGGAGCAGTCACTGGAGCTCACCTGAGCACAAGACTGACAATCCCAGGGCACTTGGGTAGGAAAGACCACCAGGGTGAGGAGGAGGGACTAGGGACGTAGTACATGAGGACTGCAGGGGCTGTGATGAGGATGGAGCAGGGGGTTAGGGTGGAGAGGAGGAATGGGTTTGAGTAGATGGAAGGAGATCACTAATGACCTCAGAGGTATGTGTGTAGTACTGGAAGGGGTAAGCGGAGATTTTAGCTTCTTTGAGAAAGAGAATGACAGTAAGTAAGGGTCAATGAAGTTTGAAGAGCTCTGAGTGGATGAAGGCAAGTTATAACAGAGCTGTGGAAGCCTGGCAGGGCAGGCAGATCTCAATCCTGCTTTTTTCTCCCCTCCTCACCCATGTATTCCTCCTTTCTTGGGATCCCTGTCTGGTTTCCCTCTTCCCTAGACTCAGAAGCCATACTCCTTACTCACACCCATCCCAGCACCTGGCCTCAGGCAGCTACCCTTCACTCCTGCAAGACACAAAGGTCCCACTGCTTTCCTCTATCTGGGCCCTCCTTGATCTGCTGTACCTTCTGGCCTGGAGGGAAGGGATGGAGCAGGGCTGGTCTGCTGGATGGAGACTAGAGAGTGAGTCTTTCTGCTGCTGTCATTCCCAAAGACAAAGCTGTAGCAGTGACATCTACTTCTGCTGGGAAGAGTTAGTCCTAGTGCAGTTGCTGCTGCCTCAGTCTTTGGCCTCTGCTTTAGCAGCAACATCCAGAGAACACAAGATTTTCACAAGCAGGAGGTGGGGATTGGCACAGGCAAAGTTCAGTCTGTTGGCCACTGACTCTAGCCATTAACCATTAATGATCCATCCCAACAGAAATCAGCGATCATTGCAGTTACTCTAAACGTGGGGTAAGTGTAAGAATGGCAATGCAAAAACCTGTCAATCTTAAATTATTTTTAAGCACATTTATGATGCATGTGCTTAATTGGTTGAACATAATTAACGGTATATTAATTAATTGTATTTCTACAATTTTATTTTCTGTGTGGGAATGCCCAACCCAAAGAGTCTTTCTGATGTTACTAAACTCCACTTTTCTGCTTCATGCTAAAACCTCTCTGCTGAAGCAAGGTCATTTCTGGCTGTGGAAAAGCTTCACACCAGCATGGTTCAAAGAACTCATTGTGGCCCAGATTAGAAAGGCATTCAGATGCTTACAGATGGAAACTGGCACATAAGACATCAAAGACCCTAACTCCCACTGATTCACTGATACATTTTTAAATACCTTCTGATCAAAAAGGCTAAATCCACCAAGGAACCTAGGTCCTACTTGCAAATTAAGATGTGTACTTTCAAAATTAAATTGCTATTAGAAATTTCAGAAATTCTGAGTAACTGCTTCCTTATTCCCAAGATGCTTAAATTCTGCTGATTTGCATCCATAACAGCCCCTCCATGCCTCTTGCTGTCTGGCATTCACAAAACTCCAGGTATGCCAAGGAGATCCATATGTATTCACAAAAAAAATACCCCAAACATCTCTTAGACTAGTCATTCTCAGACAGCACATTACTCAGGCAAAAGAGAAGGGGATGTGCACCTTCCACAACAGCACACCTCTGAGGTGACCTAGTCCCCTTGGCACATAAGACCTTCCCCTGCAGAACTGGAACAGATGGTGCAGCTGCATTCCTCTTCACTCAAGTGAATACACAAACAATATGTTCCAGTCTGTGGTGCTCTGGGGCTCCATGGTGATGCTAGCAAATCCACTGTCCCTCACTGCAATTTCTTTCTGATTTTTGGTTGACTTGGGGCCTCCTAGGATTTTCTTCCAGGTGCACAGTGTGGTTCCTACAGGTCACTGCACTGTTTAAAGGTTAGGCTTTGTTGTGCATATAACCGAATTTTCCAAATTCTCTCCAGGCATTTTCCCAAATGGCCAGCTTTAGCACTTTGGCTGCCTTAACTCCCAACTGACTTCTTCCAAGTCCACTAAACCTGTGTGTGCCTGGCCCTCTTCTGATTACCAGGGTTATCTGACTGTGCTGACACAGTGACACTGGAAGTCACTCACTTCCTTCGCCTGACCCTTTCCATGCAGTACGGGAAACAGTGCTTTGCAGCAACCCTCATCTCCTGTGTGTGTGGGATTTGGGGCTTTCTCCTCAGTATCTGTGGGATTTGTCTGTGACATGTGGGAACTGATAAACATTTTAACCACTGCAGCTATGTCCAGCGGGGATGATAATTCATGGAGTTCTGCTCCCTATGCTCATAGCTGAGCCGGTCAATAATGTGAGCTGAAATCAATGTGTCAGGTCAGGAACAGTGCACATAATGTGCCAGCCATTCAATTGTCTCTGCTGTAGGAGCAATAACCTCTGGCAGAGAGAAAGGATGGGCAGCTGGGGATGATAACCTTCCAAATTGCACTAACATACATTTGGAAAGCCTATAAATTTGAATCCCTGAACACAAATTCTCTGCCATGAAGAGTAACTGCAAGTGCATAACAGAGGTTTTTTTTCTGAGTTGCAGACTGCCAAAGGCAGACAGATCAGAAGAGGGACAATCAAGCCTTTTGACCTGCAGCTCAATGCTGTATGCTTGAAAAGAAACTGCCAGTGGTCACTGTTAGGACTACTGAATGTGATAACAATTTAGGGATCATAATACTCTCCACAGGCAGCCATTCAGTGTCATGTACCATGGGCAAATAGACACGTATTTCCTTCAAGTCAACCAACCCACAGCTGTCCTTTCTCTCATCTTTGCTTTTTTGGGTAAGAACAACTGAACTCTGGCTCTGTAGTCAGGTGAATGGCTTTTTGTTGTCTGGCCAAGACAGAGGCCTGATTTCTGTTTAGGTGGGGAATTCTGCTGTGGAAATGTTTTCAAAACATACATTAAGTGAGGGGTGGAACAATCTAACTGCATTTTGAGCTCACAAAATCTGAATTTTCGTATCAATTAGAAATTTTTTGTTCTCTGCATGTGATGCATATAAGATGCACCTATATTTATAAAAATGCATTGTGATGCCCTGACCTTACATCCCTTGAAGCAGTTTAACACCTCTTACTCAGATGTAGTGGTGTTCTGAAAGCGGTGATCAGTGACACTTTAGGTTGTGGTCCCTACTGTTCCAGCCCTGCAATAAAAGGATTAACATTGTGCAGAATCTCCAAGAATTTTAATTTCATTTGGGATAAGGCCAAAAGAAAGTGTTCTTTAATGGGCTCCACACAATCCCCTACAATATCAAGATTTTTACTTTAAGGTCAGTTCAATAAATCAGAAATATCAATGTTTCAAAGTCTGCTTCATAGCTATAAAATGTTAAAAAAGTGTGGATTTGAATAATGAGTTGATAAATCACACTTCTTTATAAAGAATAATAGAGTAAAGGTATTATTCAAGCAACAGGTCCTTCCAGCTCCTTGACACTTTTCATATCCAAGTGCCCATAGAATAAACACACATTATTACTTTATATTTAACAAACTCTTTCAGTTGTATGTTTAGGAAATTTTGGTTCATTTATGTTGTTTTAATTACATTTTATTTATGATTAATTCTATTGTCAGACAAACGTCACTCTTGATTTCCCTTGACATTACTTGTTTCTTTTGGAGTTTTATCACAACTTTGTACAATCCTGTTTTTGAAAGGCCCCGCTCTTTCCTGACTTGTCTTTCCTGCTACATAAAGCATTTTTGCAATGAAAGACCTGATAAATGGATTGTATGACAAAGTTAAACCAGTGGGAGTCCACCCTGAATATAGACTACTAGAGAGGCAATTACAATGTTACTCTTAAGAGTTGTAATTCATTTGATTTTGGTTTCTCTTGTGCAAAAATCAACTAAGCTATTTTCATGCTTCTGAGAGTAATTTTGATCTTGACTCATTCTTCTCAGACACCATGAAGTGCAATAAACTCTTCTGATATGTTGCCCAGTCTGGGGGAATTGTTTCTGTCTCCATTTTTATAGATGTTGATCATTTCCATACAACAAAGAGGTATAAAGTACAGCCAAATAACCCCGTTTATGAAAGGGATAAAAATGGCCTTGTTGAGTGCATAAGGGTAAGCCTAACCTCCAATAAATGTAATGTTTCCCAAGGGCTGGAAGGACAAGCACAAATAGGAAAGCAAAAGATCGTATTCCACACATCTCACTGCTGGTAGCTACAAGAATGAGTCTGAGCCTATTTCAAATGTCCATGTTCACAGACATTTTTTGAGGAGGGATGAGATGTCTGGGGCAAGCCCGTTACTGTAAATAAAGAGGAACTCTGCTACCAGCATTTATCTCAGTATATGTCTCATTTAGTGGCCATCATTGTTGCTGAAACAAACTACAGTTACTACTGTCTTCAAAGGGAAACACTGCAACTGGGAGGATGACCCATTTGGGAAGGGTTGTAGGACAGAGGGTAAGGTGTTATCTCTAAGTTGTGCCTTACAAGTGCTCAGCATCCAAGAATAAAGTAGACTTCACCTCCACTGATAACCTGAGGGGCAGTCAGGAGTCCTTCTTCAAAAGAGGACTAGTGTACTGCATGGCAGTCCGTAGAACATTTATTCACAGCTGAAGGCATCCTGAAGGAAGAATCTGGGCAATAGCCCAACTGAATGGTTAATGATTCTCAAACTGCAGACAGGAGAACTCCTGCCCAGAAGCAGCTGAGTGTAGCAGCAGTTGACTGGTAGTTTTCCTGGTGTATTGGAGAGGGGCCATTCCATGCTTATTTTTGCAAGGTAAACAACTTCTTTTGGAGTTTTGTTCAGGTTGTAAACATGGAAGGGTCTTGAATAAGGACAGTACCTGAATATAAAAGATTAAAGTAATTCTTAGTCAGGACAGTGCTTTCCTGTGTTCTAAGTAGTACACCTAACAGGTCTATTTTCTTTAACTGGATTAAGGCTATGATGCACAGTATTGCCAATCCCATCTTCAAAATTCATGTAATTGGAAAAACATCAGAGTTGTTTAAAAGTCACAAGATTGTAAATCTTTCATTTTTTATTTACTTGCTATTTTATTCTTTAGGCTACATTTCTGAAGCAACTTCAAACCTTTCCATGAGATCAGAAGGGCTCAAAATGTACTCAGAAATGAAGATTCCTTTGCAGTTTCTTGCTGCTAGCATTTGGGACTTCAAGAGAAAGCATTAACAGTTGTGAAACTTGCAATAACCTTACAAGAATTGGCAAAGCTGCCTCTGCCTCTGTCTAAATTTCAACTTCCATGTTTCAAAATTTTCAGCCTAAAAGCAAAAATAACTAGAAAAAAAGGACACAACCATTTCACATATGTGGGTGTTTGCAACCCATGTCATAGAGTTTTCTTCTGAACAATTGCAGCAACCACAGCTGGCTTGGCTAATGATTCTTTTTTAATAGAACTATTTATTCCCCTCTCCCTATCTGCAAAAGTAATTTCAGATATATCTTTTCTTTCTTTTTCCAAGATGCATAGAGTATCTCACCCTATGAGAGAAGTAGATCAGCTGAAAAGAGGCAAAACATGTTAAATCTCATGTAAAAAAACTATGCTATTTGAAAAAGCCTGTATATTTCTTTGGTCATCTAAAATTAAAGCAAGACTGACAAAAGATAGTTGCAGTAGAGGAGAAGAAAAAAGAAATCAAAGGAGAGAACATGAGGTTGACTGTACAATGGATATATATTGACAGTGAGAAAATCTGGGCTCAGGACTCACACAGACAAAAAAGAAGAGAGGATCAAACTGATTGTAAGGATCATAGAGTTTTACCAATCTTTCCTTAGGATTCAAGCTGGGATTGCTGCTCTGGACTGCATCAAGATTAGACAGGGAACAGACAGATGTAAGAAACTCACTGATGTCCTGTATGACTTACTGGGTCTATGAATAGGTGCATCCCAGGAGCCGGCCACTACTCTTGCACAGTCCATAGTATTGTCAAGGATTTATAAGTATATGCTCTTGAAAGCTTCCTAAGGCACTCTGCCAGTACTGCTGGTGATATAAAAGCTGGAGAAAGCTCAGAAAGTATGTGAGGGGGAGATGTTCACCAATTAACTTCTGTAAGCTAACTCAGGTCTCTGCAGTGATGGTTTCAGGGATGCAGCCGATGCTATGGATACTGTCAGTCACACCTGAGAATCTGAAGGTTAGTGAGCCTTCAAAGGCAATTCCAATACTGGATGATATTTAATTTCCCCTAGGGGATACCAAAATGGGTATTTGGGAGTACTGGTCCCAAGGGGAGTTGTGAGCAAAGAACGGGGCGGGTAAACATTTTGCCTTCTACAGCACTAGAGGTCCTGCTATTCTGCCTTTAGATTTGCTCCTGGACAGCTTAATTCTATTCTCTCTCATGTTTCACGGCAGTGCCATGACTTATTTGGAATGATGACAGAGGAAGATTTATGATTATATTTCCGGAACATCCAGTGCAGAAAAACCACTGAAAACAAATCAGAGGAGTTGAGCTGTGCATCTCAGCAGCCTTTAGTCAGTCCCTCTTGAAACTGAAAACAGACACAGAGAACAGCTGCATTTGCTTCAACTGAATTCACTGTGAGATGCAGGGAGTGCTGCGGGAGGGGAGCGAGGTGTTTACACTGGTTTTAGAGAATACTGGCTTTCAAATTTTGATTCCTTATTTCATGCTGGGCAGTGATCCCTCTGCGCCAGCAGTGGGAAATGTCAAGCAACTGAGATCAATCAGGCATAATCAGCATTACGATTTGATTTTCTAGGGACAATGTCAGCAATGTGTTAGAGGAACTCATCAAACAAAAAAACAAAAAAAGTTTATGCCTTGAGGGACAGTTCCTCAACAATCTCCAGCTCATCAGATCTCAGATTTCAACACTAACACATTCTAATATACCCTCTAGACACCCACTAAATTTCACAGTGTTTGAAATAAGCAGTGGATTTTTGATCACATTTAAACAGAAACAAATTCCCATCCTTAATTACAGCAAAGTTTTTGGTTTTTTTCCTCCTGTTCGTGGTTACAATAGATCAAGCTAAGGCTGATGCAACAGAAAATTAAACTTAAGAGCAGTAAGATAATAACTTATTTTGGTTCTTACTATTGCTGTTATATGTAGAGACATACAGAATCTAAACTATATACAGAACAAATTGTCATCCATTAACTCAAATGCCAGATAAATAGACTGAGATTTCACCCCCTCCCCGATTACTTGCTCTTCTATTCTCCAGGGGAAAAAACAAAATTAAAAAATAGCCCCCCGATTTCAACCTTTTACTCAAATATAGTACATTTCTAGGGGATGTGATTTGTCCTTCTTCTCTCAGCATTATGACACAGCAAATGGGTATCAAAACTGCAACTGATAATTATCTCAAGAGGTTGTGATACCTGATGAAAATAAGTAAGTGATAATAAGCATGCCTTGGAACAGTTAACAATATATAAAAGAAATATCTTTTCAGTATTTTCTGCAACAAAAAATCACCCTCTGGTGAGAGGGGGTGGAGAGCTCTTCCACATTTTCAGCCTTTTCTCTGAGTTGCTAGAAGGAATGACAAGAAATTTGGAGCAGTGAAGAACTCTGCTTCTGTGGGATATTTAGAACATGGTGGACAAGGAAAGACAAAAAAGTGCAGCAGAAAATGTTGAGTAAGGAGAAGGTAGAGTGTTCTATACTTACGGAATCTTAAAAGTGAGAGGGAATCTCTGCCAAAAGGGACTATTTGGCAGAGGGGATTATACAGTGTCCAGGACTTTTGATCCTTTAATTATTTAGGGCCAGTTTAATACCTTTATCTGAGTAACTCTTCATTCCTGAGAAAAAGTACTTGCTTGCCATGCAAAGTACAAGAGTCACATCTTCAGGAAATCTGGTAACAATATTCAGCTGTATAAACCCCACTCTGATCCAGAAATTTTAATGACTGTAGCAGAACAAAGCCCTAAAAATATGTTCATTAAAAATAATTCTTTTTGTGACTGCCTAATGCATTCTCTTCAATCTAAATACTTCTTATTTGACTGAATTTAAATAATTTTTGAGTTCTATAGATTTATACAAAAGATCCATAGCTATTTAACACTGTTTGTTCACTTTCTTTCATTTTTGCAAAACCTCGTATTTTCCCTAACTCTATTGAAAAAAATGACATGGTCAAAACTACAAAAAAATCCCTGCCATTGATAATTGTTCTTCTAGCTGACAAATTCTGCACCATTGACTGCCTACTGAGATGCAATAAGAATTAAATGGGTGGAAATAACTCTGAAGTGGCAGCTTTAAGCTCTAGCAAAGGAGCACACAGCCCTATTTTCATGACAACATAGAAAATTGCCTTCTGGGTCAAACTAATAATCCATTTCACCTCCAGCAGCGGCAATAGGAAATGTTGTCCGGGGACAAGTCATGATCCTGCCTCTCTGCAGCTCATTCACTTATATTCCTCCACTACCCACCACTATACCAAGGATGCCAGCAAGTGTGTTCCTACCTCTTCATTTTAGTGTCTCTTTATGCACCTACTGCTGTGGAATTTTTCTGCTTTCTCCTTTTTTTAACTTGCTAGTACTGTGGTCCTCCACAGCTTCCTGTGACAGCAGATTTCAGAAGGCAGAGGAGGTAGTGGTATTTAAAAAAGGACTTTCTTTTGCAGGTTTTAAACTGCTCTCCAACACTTTCAGTGAGTGCCCATAGGACACCACAGGACTTGGGAAACAATAGTTCTGTATTTGCTTTATACACTGCTTCCATGATTTTATAAACCTTAGCCATATCCCACTCAGCCTGGGAGAGGAATAAGATAATAAAAAGTCCCAGCCTTCTCTGATTCCCTGTAAAGGCAGCTACTCCATCCTTTAATCATCTTAGTTGCTTTTCTCTTCATTATCTCTAATTTCCCTTTGTCGTTCTTAAAACATGTAAATGGGATTGTACACAGTGTTCAAGATGTGGATGCACCAAGGTTTTATATTTTCTGGTTTGATCTTACTATCCTTTCTGAGAACACTCAAAAATTTTTTGGCATTTTTAGCTGCTGTTGCATGTCAAGCAGATGAGTTCAGACACCTGCGGGTCTCTTTCCTGAGCTTCAGCTGCCAGTTTTCAGTTCAACACTGTGTAAACACGGCTTAGATTATTTTCCCTAGATGCACCATCTACATAAGAACTCATCCACTACTTTCTACTGCACTCACTCAGGGGTGTATCATCTCTCCAGAGCTCATTACTATGTATATGTCATTTGACTCCCTGCAGGAGTTCAGTATCATCTGTGAACTGAGACATACACCCGTATCCCTTCCTTCTGCAGGTTATTGATGAAGATCTTAAATAACCCTACAATATGGTACCGCTTCCTCTTCTTTATCCTGAAAAGTGACAAAGAATTCCTTTGCTCCCTACTCAGCAGCTTTCAAATCATATATTTATCAGTCCCATGGCAACTTCATTTCTTTAGTAGCTTTCTGCTAGGCATCTTATCATGGGTTTGTTGAAAATCCAAACAAAATATATCTTTGACATATAGATAACTTGTAGAACTTCAGAAAATTAGTGAAGCAGGATTTCCCTTTGCAGGAGTTTACAGGATTTACATAGTGCAGTGAAGGCCACCACTTGTATACCGAAATGGTATTAAATCCTGCACTAATCCAAGTGTTGGCTGCCAGAAGCTGTTTCTGAGAACTGAAAAGATGAGAGGGATGGTTTTTTTCTATATTGAATTGATCCTTTGAAGACCTACCTAGGGTGGAAAAGCTTAGACCAAAAGAGCCCGAGGGAAGAGATGCTACAAAATTTGCAATAAACCAAAACATATCTGTTTTGGATAGACCAAAATGAAATCCAGTGCCTGCAGAAGCCTTCTCAGAGTGGAAACTTCCTGCCCTACAGGCTCCAGGCTATCTAGCTAGTAAGGAGCTCCAATGTTAAACAACAGCGACAAGATCAATGTCAGGGTTTCCAAAACAGCAGGTAAATTTGGAGTGGATAACTCTGTCCTCTGACCCTAAACATTTGAAAAGCAGAAGACGTAAAGGCTTTCCCTGTAGAGCTTCTGGGCTGGCCCTTCTGGAGCTACTTCTGCAATCCCAGATCCTCATATGTTCAGTTTCACTGGTTTCTTTTTGACTGGTTTTCTAGAGAAGAAGAGGCCATTTATGAAAAGCAGACAGCAAGGTAGCTGCAGACTGTCATCAGCCACAAAGGTGAGTCTGGATCTTGACACTTTTCCCCCCGACAGAGTACCCATTTTAAGCTGTGGGCCTTGCAGTGAAGTACTGCTTAACACCAAAGACCTTAAAACAAAGGTGGGTAGCAGAATCAAAGCCCCGATTTTAAATTGGCCTTTCTTACATCACCATCCCAATACTTTCTGAACTATAACACATGTATATGGTATAAACTTTTGGGTAAAAAGTATGGATTAGATCTGGAATCAATTAATAGTTCACCAATGTAGCACTGGCAGACTCATTTATACAGAATCAGAAGTTTGTGGGTTAAGCTCCCCTAGTATTAATAAAATAGTAATAACCTAAAGTCTGCTATATATTCACAAGCCTAATTTTTAAGTTTGAAATGATTTTTCTCCTCTTCATTTAGCTTGGTATTATTTATTAATTTATGATATATTAAAGTTTTACTAACATGAACCTTATTCAGTATAAATAGATATCTTCCAAAGAAAGGCAGATTATTGTTCTATTTATATCTATAAATTAACAATTACATTTGACATAGGAATTATTTTAAAATAATGTTTCATATTATAGTTCACTTTATATTTGCAATCATATTTATAAATGTGTGAGGTAGCATTACTGCACTGTTCTACTGACCTTATCAGAAAAAAGAGAACTGTCATCTATATTATTTTTCTTAATTGGGAATGTTTTTTCTATTATGCTGTGTAAAAGTTCACAAAGAAGCATAACCAAAAAGGGAATATTTCTCACTCGCAACTATCAGTAGTTTATTACAATATTGCAATAGTAAAACTATTGTAGATTTCTATAAGCATCAAACTAAATTGTACACCTCCAAATAAACATGGTAGTGGAGGTGCATGTGCCTACTGCATTTGGTAACAAGGTGAGAGGCTTGTGAGGTGATGGCTTGTGGATTCTGCGAGCCACTGCTGCAGCAGGAGGTTAAAACCTTAACTTACTTTGCCTAAAGAGAAGTTTGAGTGTGGTGAAGTCCTTCTGTGTTCAAGCTCACGAATTTACTGTCTTGTCCTGCAAAGTATCTCTGCAAAAGTGTATTTGATACTCAAGTTTCTTTACCAAAATAACACGTTTTCACTGCAATAAAAGTAAAAAGGAGATATATAAGGGTATGTTTAAGCTCGGCAATTTCAAGGTTCCTACAAGTAACAGATTCCAGGTTGGTAGACCCTGAAGGCAGCCTAGACCAGCTGCCTTCATTAGCTAGAAGTCCTGTTCTGCTCTGTTCTTTCAGTAAAACGTTTCACTCACATGTTCTTCTAAGGAGCTGAGGTTTGCCTAGCAGCCTTTGAGATTTCAAGGATTGAACTGTAGGCCTTATGCCTCCTGGCAGAAGGTACCCATATGACTCCAAAAGAGCAAATAAATGGTTTGCAAGGGAGACTCAAGTTGTTTTACACCAATAATTTTTATATCATTTTAGAGTATACGACCTCAGGCTGGCCTGAAAATACGGCACAGAAGTTCCCAACAGCAGCTCCCACTTTTTCTTGGACTTTTGCGGAGTTAAGGCAGATTCATGCTTATTTTTAACCTAGAAATATCTTTTTAGGGGGCTATGTTCTGCCTACTTCATAGTTTGAATTGTATTTGTAAGATCTGAGGGAATGAGATGAGCTATTGAAGTAAATCTGTTCTGGGGAAAAACATACAGAACATACAGAACTGACTGGGGTTTTTTTTGACACAGGGATGTCTGTTCTGTTCAGCTGAATGGTCAGAAATAATACTTACCTGAGAAACTATCAAGTGCAAACCTCTGCCAGAGTAAAAATAATTTAAAATGGTGACGTTAGGATTTTCAGTGGTGGCCGAGAAGACAGATATACAATTCCCGTTAGGTTTAAGGGAAAGGTTTCCAGAAACTCAAGGTGTAACACTCATGCTAATACTTGGATGCACAGTATAAGATAAAATGTTATGGACTGTTTGGAGAAAAAACTGTGTTATTTTGTTCAATACTTCTGCCTTCTGTCTCTGACAAGGCAAATCAGTTAAACCACTGACCTTTTCTTAGGTATGATTTTTTAAAAAGTCATAATGTGGTAGAAAATCTAAAAAAAATTACACAAGAATTTATCAGTTTCTTTAATGATACTCACTGCTTTCCCACTATGTAGGCCAGATATATTTGCACTATAAAGAACAGAACTATAACATTAAAAACATGCAAAACTACATGGCGATTAATCTTTGCTGAGGAGAGAAATGAGGTGGTAAAGAAGCAATGTGCTAAATTTTGCTTTCAAATATGAGGCAAAAGTAAAGACTCAGATAAAGAAGATCTCTCTTCTTCCATACACAGACATTAACAGCATTTTCCTCTTTTTTGGTGGTGAACAAAATTTTCTATTAGAAGAGAGAAGAGTGCATCCAATATTCCCAGGAGGAGAGGTTAACAGCAGAAACAGGTATGTACAGAAGCTTGTTGGTGAGATAATATTGGGAGGAAGGTGATAGGGATGAAAGAAGACAGGAATGGATGGCAGTGTCCTGTGTCCTGACTTGCAGGAATCAATGCTGGAAGAAAGCTAGAACCACGGGGAAGACTTCAGAATAAAGGGGGAGAGTGAAGTTGAAAAAGTCACAAAATAAATCTTTTCTACATAACAGAAAAGCCAGGGTAAGACAGGATGTGCGGAGATACACAGAACAGAGTGGTCTCTAGTTACTCTACAAAACTGCTGCAGAATCTATAGAGGAGTCTGCTTTTTCTGAATCTCCTCACTGGAACCCATTGATAGGAAGATGTGGTATTAATTTCATATAATGGCAGATCCATCTAAACCTGCCATCATCCACACTGTTAAGTAAACAATTAGGGCTCTGTGTGAATGTGTAAGATTGACAATATGACAAAAAATTTTATGGATATTAATATGTGTTTACAGATGAAAAACACCATTTCCCGCCCCCCCCCCCCCCCATTTTTGGCAATTTTGGTCTTGCCATTTGATATTTTGGCCTGGGACACAGTAAGTAATATCTGGAAGAAAGGGAGTCTATACCAGGAACTTCTCTGGGAGGTTCTGCACACACATCAGCTCCCCAAGTCTTTGTGAACAACAAGGAGAATATCACAGAGACATTTTGTAAGGAAAACTCAATACAATCTGCAAAGCATTAAGCACCCAACCCTGTATAAATTGTGTATCTGGAATCAATTGACACTTAGGTGTTTAAATGTCACTGAGGGTCTGGGAAACAACTACTCATACACTGGATTCCAGTCCAGATACTGATGGTGAGAAAATTTACTCACAGATCCTCAGGATACCATTAGTGACACGTGGAATTACTTTCACTCAAGTTTAGGTACCCGCAGTGTACAAAGAATGAGCTGCTGAGGTTCCCACTATTGTTTGAGAAGGTCTTGCAAACAGTTGATGGTGTTCAGGGTGCAATTCATCCAACCAAACATAACTATTTATTTTAAGAGGGGATGAAGCAAGTTTTAAACCCCACTGGTTAGACTGAGTAACTCTCTCCTAGTAGGATAACTATCTCGGGAGCAAACACCTCCACCACAGACAGCCACACACAGCCTCTTGAGATGTTTTTACATTTCTGTGGGTGATCATATATCTCTTACCATTCACCAGCACCCTGGGATGATCATTCTGCAGCTTGCAGGGCAGGGAAGTGACACTGAAGAGCAGATGAATCTTCCCAGCTCCAGCCTGTGAAAACAGCACTGCAGAAGGAGCTTCTTGCTGAAAGAAAGCTGTGGCAGTCAGATGTGCTGGGTGAAGGGAATAGATCTTCAGGGAATGGTTGCAAAATTTCACTGGAGCACGAAGGAGGCTTTCAGCTGATCTGGAAAAGTGGGAGCTGACACATTTCTCTGTGCCGAGCTGGCCGGTATGGATAAGCTGTGTGCACAGATGGTGCTCTGGCTGCTGGTCTCCTAGCTGTGTGCAATCACAGAACAGTTAGCCTTCCAAACATGCCAAACCCCTACCCACTTTTTCCCAAGCCTCTTCCCATCCCCTCTCCTCCATCCTAAAATACCCTTAGCAATTAAAATGCCAGCACTCTCTGCAAAATGTGGGTGTGAATCACAGGCAATTAACAAAGGAAAACCAAGAGTGCATTTAGAAAACTGCCAGTTCAGTTCTGAGTAGGAGGCAGACTCTTTGCAATCAGAGCACTTTTCCAACATTGTAAAGCTAGGCTGACAAGCTTAACTTGTTCACAAATGGTGCCATCAGTCAAAAATGAGACACTGAAGTTTCACTATACTCATAGATGTGACACCTGTAATGGAAAGTATCCTGTTGGTGTATCAGCAAGGAAGAAGATGAAGCAATTGAAACTCCTCAACATTTCTGTATACTAGTTTTAGTCATATGATTATAGTTTGAGAAGGGGGCCATCAGGTTTGCTTCACTTAGCCTAAAATTTAGTCCTTTGGTAGTTCTAAAACTGTGTCAGAGTGCACAAATGAGACACTACTTCATTTTTTCAAATGAATGATGGCAGGTATGGAAAGTGCTCTTTTCCTGTTTCTTCAGCAATTGAAGTAATTTCTTAAGGACAAAAAAATGCTTACAAAGGAAATCCATTAATTTAATGCCATGTATTATTACCAAGTGACATTATTCCATAAAATACCACACAGAGGCACAGAATGACTCTGGATGAAGCCAGTGAGCATTTCAGCACAGCTTGCAAATGTTTAAATATGGAAAATGAACTGAAATAGTGTGCTGAAAACTTATTAGAATTAATTCACTTTTAGCAACATGAGGGAAAGATACTCACTTGGATCTTAGCAATTTTGTTGTTGACCTACAAACCGCAAGTGAAAAAACATTTCTTTATGTCAGATGACACAGTTTCATGAATCACTGGAAGCTATTTTTAACTGCATCTTATATTTATGCTCACAACAAAGATGTTATGTTTTACATGGCATTACATGTCAGACAGCATTATCAGTAGGCTGTCTTCATTCATGGATACCATTATTCATCAAAATAATTAAATTTGTGATAGGTTACTCTATATTGATTCTCCCAAGCATTTCTTCAGGACCTAGATGCCAACCACATCAACAAACTTCTCCATCTTAATGCAGGCTGGCTGAGAAAAGGTCAAAAGATGCATACAGCAAGCAGATATAGTTGACTCACTTTTGGAAAGCATGTAGATTTACTCTGCTTTCCCTGCTACTAGACACTGAGGACTGAAGTGTGTGCAATATTCAAGCTCTAAGCTATATGTAAGAATCTATTCTCTATGATGAATGCTCTAAAATAAACAGAGCTTGCCTCGAGAACATATAAAAACTCTTTAGAAATGGCAACAACTAATTGTATGCCAAACTTTGAATACTTTAATGAAGTGTTACTGTCCACATTACATTTTAGAGTTTACAGAAATCTCTGTACTTAAAAAGAAGTTGAATTAAGGGAAAATAGGATTTTATGAGTTTGAAGAAAAAACTGTCTAAACTGCAAGCAACAAAAAAATACAGTCAAATGGTTTACTGCTTGTATTTTTAAATCCAATTAAATGTTTGGTCAGCCTCTTTGAATTCAGATGACAGAAAATAGATCTTAATAAAGGTTAAGTATTTCTGGCTAAGGTCTAGTAGTGAAAAGTGCATAGACAAACCTGTGAAGAAATGACAATTATTATATTTTCTGCAAAGGAAGGATAACATGTTGGTAAAGAGAAGGAATAAGATAGCAAAATATATACTGAGAATATAAAGAAATACATTCTTTATATACGTGCTCATTGCACAAGCATTGCCAAATTGGAACATTGAATGAACCCTGGAGAAAAATAATGTGTCCATTTACTTACAGGCTGTATCATAGGTATGTAAATACAAATAGCTGTGTTGGTGTTAAATGGACAACTCTAAACCTGTCATTTCTTGGATGAACTACTTAAGTGTTAACTTTCTTTGAATGAAATGTGTATGCAATGCACTACATGCTTTGGGAAGACTTTGAAACACAGCATTCAGCTCTGAAGCCTTGCCTTGTGTGAAAACAGTGCCGAAATCAGTCACCACCTGAGAGCAAGCAGGCAATTGAACTAACCCCCTGGTGTAATAGTTTCTGAACTAGATGCACTAAACTGATTGTTTAACCAGCACTGGCTGTGAAGTGCTGCTGTTAGCAACTCGAAGTTAGTACTTATACACACCTACCAATTTATCTCATTCCCCACTGACCTGTATTTATACTCTTCATCATATAAGGCAGATTGATTACACTTTTTTATGTATACTGTTTCTTATTACTATATTTGAAAAAGAGAGATAAGCAGAATTGAACCCGTGAGACTGAAACTAAACCAAAAGGAAACGAGAACAAACAACAGTTTATAAATGCATTCAAAAATGCATTTCTATAATTCATGTCTATATAAGTCGAAACTTCAGTCTTCAGCTACTTAAACACATTTGTTCTGGCCTTTTAAGCAAGTCTTTGTCTTATATAAGTTTATACCATATGATCTCTGTGTGGGTACTATTTAACAGATTCATGACACATACTCTTTCTGAAGGTCATGTTTTCAGTTATTATTCTTTTTCCTTTCCATTTTCTTTTTAAGAGATTGTCCATGCTATGAAGAAAACTTAATTACCTGAAATCCAACTCACTCCAGGAAAATCTGCATGGTTAAGGACTGGCAGTTTGGGTCAAGTGAGTGGCATGAAGCACAGCACTGCTTTTAAAGGTCAGTGATCAAGGGACAGTGGTTTCTTTTAAATTCAACTGTTAGAGTAAAATGAAACAAGGAAATGTTGTCTGGGACAGGGGATGAGAGAACTGCTGCCTTTTCTGTCTTGCTGATATTCATCAAGCCTTATTTGCTCCTTCAGCAAATCTGATGTTGGACAATATAATGGACAAGGACTGGAAACCCTTTCTGAGTTCTACGACTGAAACAAAAGTCATTACTACTTCAAGTTGGGTACTACATGCAGACCTTTATTTTGCTCCTGAGAACTGGTAAACTTATAAGGAGTTGACAGAAATGCTTATTGTTCCCCCTGAAAAAACCCTCTATATTGAAAAGAATTTGACAAGAAAATTTTCTAACAGTAAAGAGCTGAACAGATACTGCTGCAGGCAAACTATGTATATCAAATATCTTACACCCTGTCATACATCCGTAAGTGTGACTTACACCAGAAACAAGATAAATCCAAAAGGCGTTTTTTTTCAAGCTGTTAAGATAATCAGATTTCACCTTAGTACATATACATATTCACAGCAAAAACTCATTTATAGGCTTGCCTTAAATAGGAAGCCAAGTTTTAAAGTTCACGTCGCTTATTTATTTAGTGCAAGTCAACTTAGACAGTCTAATTTGCAGTCTATATCAAGACACAGCAAGTGTGTAGCCAATAGGTTGAGAAATAACTATTCCCCTCTATTCATCAGTTGTGAGACCACATCTGTAGTCACAACTGATTCAGTCTGGGACTCCTAGTGCTAAAAAGACTGAAGTAAGTCCAACAAAGGGCCACCAAGGTGATTGAAGCTGGGCCACATAACATTCAAAGCAGGGTTGAGAGAATTGAGCTTGTTCAGCCTTAAGGAAGCCAAGGCTAAAGAAAAAAATATATAAAATATATAACTACAGTTCACAACTACTGGAGCACAGGACTAGGCCAAGAGGCATTTGGTACAAGCTGGAACACAGGAAAGTCTGACTTGACACAAAAAAATTTGTCTTACTGTGAGAATTGTCAAATCTTGGGATGGCCTGCCCAGTAAGGGCAGTATCCCTCACTTTAGAGATACTCAAAACTCTCCTAGAGACATAGCCTGGGACAACCTGCTGCATCTAGATCTGCTTTGAGCATAAGACTGGACATGGAAGTTCCACCCTCCTCATATGGTTCTGTGATTCAATGACTCATGGCTTGTCATGGTTTATGCGATGGAAATTCAAGTGCGCACAAAGCAAAGTATCCACAGTTGCTTTGGAGGTGGTCACTCAGCAGCACATTTCACACTGAACAGCCCATTTGCTATTTGACTCTTTCTGCCCTTGATGTTACTGTTTTCATGGGCTTTTGGTTCAAGGTGGTGTTCATGGAACCCACTCTGTTATGAGCAATAGAAACTGCTGTTGTTTATTAGCAATGCATTTTCATTAAGGATTTCAGTTGTGCCTGAACACAGAATTGCTTTGTAACTGGGCATAACACCTTCTTTCATGGGAAGCAAGCCCTTACTGGCTTAACAGCTTCTGGGAACCTGCACTTCCTGACTTCCTCCAGGAGTCTGGAAGTGTAAGTAAGGAACAGCCTTCCCTTAGTTATGGGATCCTGAGCTGGACAGATTGTAAAGCTTTGTAGCTCTTTTCACTGCACTTTCCAAGACATTAGGAGCAGCAAAAAATACGTTAAGTTAGAAAGAGTGTGCAGAGTAGGGCACGATAGCAACACCCCTGAGATTAGTGGAACACCACTGCTCACTATTTGTAAGAGAAGGAAAGGGAAGAACTGCAGGCTGTTACAGCCATATATTACACAAGAGCTCTAATTACTAAAACTCATGGTATGCATTTATGTCTGTTGATAGATCAAAAAATAAATCCTACAAATAGATTGATATGGGAAATGAAATAAACAGGAGCAGGAGAATTGAAACTCCTGGCTCTTTATTTAGTCATCAAAGAAATCTATTTTGTAATAAGCTATGGGCATTCCATTAACAGTCTTAGAAGTGCTGAAGGACTAAGAGCAAGGCCCTTCCTGAAGAGATAGCCTGAATTAGTAAAGATCCAAGGGGGTTCTCAAGACATGTTTTGAATTTCAAAACCAACTCTAAATCACTGAAGTTACTCCTTGATGCTCCATTAATATTCTCTGCTGTTGATAAGGGCATAATATTGAGCTATAACAAAAGCAAGGAGCACTACTTCTGACAAAGGAAGAGCTTTTGTACAGAGTCTCCTTTGGAAGAAAAGGAGGACAGAAAAGGCAAGGTTATGTTGCTGATCCTTGAAACTACCTTAAATATGACTGTAAATTTACCTAAGTGACAGGAAGTAAAGAAGCATTCCTATTCAGGAGAGCAGCTTCTGTAAGGTTTGGGAAGAGAATTGTTTAAGCATCATTGCTATGCTAGCCACAGAGAAAGGTCTCCCAGCTCCTATTCTTAGAAGCTACAATCAGGGTGGAAGCACCATTTGGGAAATCAGGTCCTCCAGATATGCACTGAGAAGACAACCCCTTGAATATCAGAAGTTATACCTAGAGAGAAGCATCAGATATGCAGCAAAATCCTAAGCAGAACCTACTGATGGATTGATTTAACAAAGCTGGACCCTACCAGAGGGACAGCAATGCTGGCTGGAGCTAGTTCTCAGTCAAGCTGGCTGGAAAGAGGCCTTTTTTGAAAGGATATTGATATAGAACCAAATAAAAGCAGCAGCAGCTGTTGTCTTTACCTTTCCAACCTTGTAAATAAATAGGAAATATTTTATTTTGCTCTTGGCAGAATACGCAAATGCTTTATTCATTCTTACACCTGCTCTGGCAACAGCCACATCTTCGTCTGAGGAAGAGCAAATCTGTGCAAGCTGGGGTGCTCGCACCCAAGGATTTCAGCAGTTGTTTGCAGCAAAGGTTGCCCCAGAAGGCATCTTCGGGACTGGGACAACTAGGAAGCAGGCTCGGGCATGGCGGCGCCTAAACCAGCTCAGAGCTGGCTCGACACCCCCCCCCCCCCCCACCCCTTGGAAATTCCTACTTTCAGGCCGGCATCGCTGCAGGTGTCGGCTCCCGAGTGGGAAGCTGCGGGCACACTCCGGCAGCGCTGCCCGCAACCCTTTTCCCCGCTCCCGGAGCCCGGCGGGCGGAGCCGCCGCCGCGTCCCGCCCGAGCCCAGCCCCGGCCCGCCCTCCCGGCGCGGGGGCCGCCGCCAAACTTTCGACGGGTCGAGCGGCGCTGCTGCCCCATCCATCGCCCGGGAGGAGAGAGCCGCCCCGGTGAGTGTGCGAGGGGAGGGCGGCGGCGGGACCGTGCCGTGGGAGGCGGGAGCAGCCGCCCCCGCTGCGGAGCGAGGGGGCTCCGCTCCGCTCCGCGCCCCGCCCTGCCCTGCGAGACCGGCTCCTGTGGCTGCAGCCGGCGGTGGCCGCGCTCGCCTGCCCGGGGCGGGAGGAAGGTGAGAACGGGAACGGGGGGACCGAGGAGCGCGGCCGGCGCGGGGCCTCGGCGGGGTCCCCGCAGCTCCCGGGCGCGGTGGCTCCCGCCGGGCGCGGGTGTCTGTCCCCGGGGCGGGAGGGCAGCGGCGCCGCACCCAGAGGCACGTCTCTTGCCGCCTTCGCCTCCAGCAACCCCGGACCCTTTCCCAGCGCAGGCACTGCGGTCCTGGTGGGAATGCTGCTTGCTAATGTGATCACGTATTCCGCTCTTTCTGCCTACTTGCGCTCAGAACCGATGTAAATCCTCTCTGGGCCTTCCTCTGCCGAGAGTTAGGCGCAATTTGATGCCTGCCCATGAGGATCTGACTGGTGAGGGGAAAAGAAATTGGAAAAAAACCCTAGTGAGGTGCAGTATGCAAGGTGTGCCAGTAAATGCACACCTAGAGAGTTTATACCAAAAAAAGAACAGAAAGGATTCTGTCAAACACTGCGTGGTCTCAAATGCCATCCCAGTTTTATCCCCATTCTTTGAAAGAAGCTGATATTTTGCCCATGTAACTGTCCCACCGACAATGTCAAACTTGTCCAATTTATTTCATTGCTTGCTGACATGCCAGCTCATCTCTGCTTGAAACCATGGTCGTCCCTTCCCTCTCCCTCAGCTTTATCTTATTGACAAGACCAAAGTATCTTTCATCAGCCCGAACAGGGCAGTTAAAAAAGTGTCAGAACAAAAGAAGGCTCTGCTCAAAGAAAAGGGTTGGAAGTAGAATCAACAGAAAGTCAGGCACTAGAGAAATGGGTGAAAATATTTTTGGGAAGAAAGGGATGCTATGTTTTTTGGCTAAGCTACATTCTTCTGACTGGATTTATGGCAAAGAAGGGGAAAAAATGTGAAATTTGCCATCCCTTTCACCCTGCTACTTCTGTGTGTAAATATGACCAGCTCTTATTTTGCATTGAAAAAATTGTGAGATTTTAGAGCACCTGACAGTCGTGGGACCTCATCAAATCTCTAATCTAGCAATATATGCAAGCATAATTCCTGGGTGTAGGTACATAGGTTGAAGGAAAATGCTCAGCAGAGTTCTGAACTACTGCATAGCCTTGACTGTGCAAATTGTGGTGGATCTCTTAAATTTTTAACTTGGTGTATTAAAAGTGTATTGATGAGGAATCCCTTCCTGCCACCCATGCTTAGTCTAGTAGATGAAAATTGATTATATTGCTAAGATCAGCGGGGTACACCAGTATGAACAACTGGCACATCTCAGCTGATGTATCTTGGGGTGTTTTACATCTCAGGCTTACGCTATTAATTGTCAAGTAAATGTAGACTAAACAGTATAGCATAATTTCGACCTGTTTCGTTGGGGGAAAAATACCTTTCAGTTCATGCAGTCGATCTGTTGCTTTTGCAAAAAGAATTGGCACTGAGAAATTCTTTGGGATATTGTGTGAGATGGAAGCAAATACAAAGGGCTCAGCCACCTGCTGGTAGTCAATCCTCCTTTTTCAGTTTGGAAACCACACTGAAGGATGTCACTCATAGATAGTTACTGGGAACAGAGGTAGGGGTGAAAATATACCTCGGTTCCTCTGAAACAATCCGCTGAAAATGGAAGGAAGAAAGTTGATCTGATTGAAAAGAAAGGACAAGAATTTTAAAAAAGGCATGTGAATCCAAACACATTAATAGCTAGACTGTTTTTTTAGGCGGACCTGAATTTAAGATGGGTTAAGCTGTGTACAACACCTGATGACAAGAAAGTGATGTTTCATCTCTACTCTTGCTTTCCTTAGGGGATGTATGAATGGGAAATAGAGCGAGTAACTCAGGTTTGGCTTTCACCTCAGTGGTGTTTTCTTGGTGAGCCTGCTTGGCCCAGGCAATTTCTTACTGTTTTCCCAGGTCAAGGCAAGGAGTTGCCAGGTGTGTGGTTCTTGCTTAACATTCCGCTGATGCTCTGGGCAGTTTCCAGGGGAACATGTGTGTTCTGCCTAGGACTGAAGTCCAAGTCAGCAATTAATTGTAAACCATCCGTATGTTGTGCCTGCCAAAGTCTTAGGGCAACATAGAATTTGTCTCAGCCTGTGTAAGGAGGGAAACAAAATGAGATTTTGATGCCAATGGTGAAATTCTTACTGACATCAGCAGGGGAATTCTTTGCTCTTCTTTACGACTGCAGTCAGAAATGAATGCCTGATTGGCAGCCTCCAAGGAGCTGTGTTTTCTCAAACATAACACAGAAAGGGAATATTATGTATAACTGTGTTTTAATTGTTTCTGGTGTTGATTTCAGCATGAATAAGTTACGCAGTCATTTCAGAGAGATTCTATTATTTCAGTTCTATTACAGTGATATTTTTACTTGCCTTGTGGCACAAACTGTTCTGAAAGAAAGTTTCTTAAAGAAAGATCCCGGTAATTAGTTCACTGCTACTAAGGAGGGGCATAAACCTATAAGTATTTTGTGACTATTTAAAGGAAACGCTTTCTGTTAAGGAAAAATTGAAAGATTCTTATGCTAATAACAGACTGGATGGTGCTGTTCCATGTAGAATTCCCATAGACATTAATGGAAGTTATGTGCTAAATCAGCAGTAGTTTTAGGTAGTGGATTGTAAAAAAAATGATATGCTGCCCAGCAGGATCTTAATACTTCTGCATTTACTTAGGCAAACTTTGTCTTTAAAATGCTTTTGAAATCTGTCCCAATTTTCAGCAGGAGTCATGCCTGAATAATATTCTGGGATTGGCCTTCAAATGTAAGGGCAACAGAATTTAAATATATTAAGACAGATCTTCTCTTAATCCTGTGATGTAGCATGTGGGTCAGGAAAGAGCTGTACTTTAGCTCATTGCTTTTTGCCTTAGCCAAAGTGGACTAATCTTTCCGCTTGTTCTTGTACTGTTTTGTTTTCAGGGGCAGCTCTGTGGCTCAGACCCGGCTGCTGTAAGGATGGGTCCCCTGGAAGCAGTAGGTGAAGAAAACCAGACAGATGAAATGAAAATGGAGCTGTTCACCAAGCTGTACTTGCCAAGATACACCACACCGCTCAATGAATTGGCTCTGGACCCTAAACCAGAACTGAAGGACAGCACAACACTAGTTGAAGTGCAGATAATTCTCATCTTTGCTTACTGCTCCATCATCCTGTTGGGGGTGATTGGAAACTCCCTCGTGATCCACGTGATCATCAAGTTCAAAAGCATGCGCACAGTGACTAACTTCTTCATTGCCAATCTGGCCGTGGCCGACCTGCTGGTGAATACACTGTGCCTGCCCTTCACTTTGGTTTATACGCTCTTGGGCGAATGGAAACTGGGCCCAGTGTTGTGTCACCTGGTGCCTTACGCCCAGGCGCTTGCTGTTCATGTGTCCACTGTTACTTTGACTGTGATTGCTCTGGATCGTCACCGCTGCATCGTCTACCACTTGGAAAGCAAAATCTCTAAGCGAATCAGCTTCCTGATTATAGGAATTGCCTGGGCAGTCAGTGCCCTGTTGGCAAGTCCTCTGGCCATCTTCCGCGAGTACTCGTTGATTGAGATCATTCCTGACTTCAAGATTGTGGTTTGCTCTGAGAAGTGGCCAGGAGAGGGGCAGCTCAACTATGGCACCATATACAGCATCTCTATGCTCCTGATCCAGTATGTGCTGCCTCTGGCAGTCATCTCCTATGCCTACACTCGTATTTGGACCAAGCTCAAGAACCACGTTAGTCCTGGGGCAGGGAGTGACCACTACCACCACCGGCGTCGGAAAACCACCAAGATGCTGGTGTGTGTGGTTGTGGTGTTTGCTGTCAGCTGGCTGCCGTTTCATACCTTCCAGTTAGTCAGTGACATTGACAGTCAGGTGTTAGACCTGAAAGAGTACAAACTGATCTACACAGTGTTTCATGTCATTGCCATGTGCTCAACGTTTGCTAACCCCCTTCTCTATGGCTGGATGAATAACAACTACAGGACGGCCTTCCTCACAGCCTTCCAGTGTGAACAGCGGCTGGACTCCATCCACCCTGAAGTATCAGCAGCTTTCAAAGCCAGGAAAAAACTAGAAGCAAAGAGGATTCAATTCCCTGGGGACTCTTTCACACAACCTACCAATGTCTAAGATGTCTGACTTTAAAGAAGAAATCGATATGTGGTGGACAAAGGGATAAATCCATTTTGATACATGCATTTTTAATGCATAGTTTTATTCATAAAGGGTGAAAGAAAAGTAGCAGGAAATCAAGGCAGGTGCTATGATCTGGGGGTGTTGATTGATATCATGACTATGTAACTATATGACTACAAGGAAATAAAAGGGATAGGCTTTGTTTATGGCTGTCTCTAGCAGAGTAAGAGACCCTTTTATCCCTCCCATATCTTTTTGACAAATCTAAATGACAAGGGCAGAGTGTGCTGGTTTTGCTAGAGGAAGGCAATTTGTAGCGCAGGAATACTGATGATGGGAGCAGGTAGTTTTTATATTGGATGTGGACATCAGGGAAAGCAGAAGTCTGCCAGGATGAAGAAGCCTGTCTGGGTGGGAATGGGCTGTGCTGGTTAAAGGTCAAACTTTTCAGGTCCCTTCTCTCCCACAGGCATCTTTACAAAGACAGGGGAATTAAGAAGAGAAACACATTATTTTTTTTAAACTTGTACTACAGTGGTTCAAACATTTGAAGTACATTTGGGGGTAAAAAATAAGAAAAGGAAAAAGAAAAAAAATCACTATACCCACCCAAACAACAACAGATTCAATGTGAGGAAAGGTCAAGTTTCTACATAAAATGAATTGTGGGTTTTGGTCAATCAAATGGGGTGAAAAGTTATTCCTTAAGAATTGGCTGTTATGCTGGTGAGAAAATCACGAGCCTGTGACTTATCAGTCATTCCCTGCAGATTCCTCCCTATCATTCTCCTCTGGAAACAGTTCACAAATGCAGTGTTTTAAAGTGGCATTTGAGGGCAGGGAATGCAGGCTCAGGTCTTTTGTGAGCACTTCATAAACTGCCAATATTTTCGTTTTCAGGACCTGCTTAAATGTCTAATGTGTTATTAACTCCACAGGCTTTGAATTGTAGCTGCTTTCTGCCTGGATAATAAAACAGCAGATAATTTTGATCCTCTGGAAAGGCTGTGAGATGGTAAAGTGCTTTTCATTATTGTGGTTTTATGTCACATACTCGTCTTGGAGCTTTTTCCATCTTTAGTCTTTGCAAAAATTAAGAAATTCTGAATGACTGTAACCTAATAACAGTGTGCTATGTTTATGTGATAACAGTTATTCTGCATGCTGTAGTTAATAGTTAAATTCCTTTTTTTGCTCAGGTATAAAATTTTAATCTGTTTACTGTGTTGCACACAGCAATGTTCAGCTCTTCTATGTCTTTGTTCAGCCTCTTTGAACTCATTAAAGAGATGAAGAAAATTTCAATCCATTTTTATTCCAAGCTGCTCTGTTGCTTATCTAGAATAAAACCAAATGTGATACTTTCACTTGGAGCCTATTTCAACAGTGACGTTTCAACTGCCTCATTTGTTTCCCTCAATTTTTTGTTGTTCCTAAATTCATTGTGTTCTCTCTTACAAATTAAAACCCAAAAAAACTCCAGTACTGAAATGTTTGCAATGTAATAAATAGCATCGCGTATTTATCAAGTGGAGAAATTAGTCTTTTTGTATTCAGCATTCAACACCATCCTTTAAATATCCATGAAATCATTTGGACTTGGATTTTCATGAGGAGAAAAGGGAGATCTGGAGAATTAACTAGTGTTTACTCAAGCAGGGAAAAGTATCCATCATTCTTAAACAGTTTTACCAAAATAGATTAATTCTCCACCATGTTCAGAACATGTTATTGTCCACAAGTTATTTTTGTCTGAATATTAATAATATCCAAAACGTCAGCTCAAAACTCTTACGGGTGAGGAAGGATTATAGAAGTGTGCAATTACTATGGACATCAGTCACATCTATCAGTTTCAGTTAACTCTGAACCCTTCATCAAAAGTATTATTACTACAAATAGTCTCCTTTATTTAAAAAGCAAATGGTTTAAAAGTTCTGTTTAAACTCCTTTAAGCCTGTTAGAATGTGATATATAGACAGTTTTGAAGTAACCATGACAGTGTGCGCTAAAGCTACAATTGCCGGGCTAATTCTCTGTAATTTTAAGTCTGCTTTACATCATCTTGTATAAAAGTGATTAATTACAAATTATCTTTCCATTTATTTCATGGTATCTTTATTTTACAGCTTCCTGAGCTTTCTCTGCAGCCATCACGTTGAGCCAGAGATGGTGCACTAATTTATTGCATTGCTTTCTTCTCTGCCTTGTGGAGTGGTGCCTTGGTCAGTGCCTGCTTTAGAGTAACAAACCTCTACACAGTTTCCCGCTGCAGGGTGTGGATTCTCCCATGGACACCTGGAGATGGGATGTGGAAGAGCCAGCACAGATGCCTGTTCCATGGCTCTATCACTCCTCAGACTTGGCTCCTGCACAAACACAGCTACGTGCTTTAGTACCCTGTTATGTTGTAGGAAAATTAGGTGTTTTATCACCAAAAGCAATGAAGTAGCAACATTCCTTGGGGTTACCCCAAATCCCAGCTGTCAGAAGGATGTGGAAATGGGTTCATCCCCACTTCCCCCAAGGAGAAGTAAACTTATAAGCAGTATCTAACCACTGGAATGGACCCTCCATTTTGCCTGAAATAGGAATCAGGATCCAGCTCTCCCCATTCAGCCGTTAGTGCTTTAATTATTTTTTTAAAAGCATTATGTTCTTATCCTCTTGCTTACGTACAAGTTTTTTGCAAAGCCAAAGAACACCAGGAGCAACTCTCACTGAAGAATTTGCTAGTAGGTGTCAGGGTACCAAAAGGAAATGTCATCACTGATTCAGGGCAAGAATTTGAACCAATGCACCCCAGTTCTCATTACTGTGATCTAGCCAGCACGCTGCAGCCTCTCCTGAGGCAGCAACATATGTCTTCTTAGGGCTGTTCTATTGTATACAAAATAATTAAATATTGAATATCATGATTTTATGGGCAGGTGGTTATGACCTTTGCATGGCACTAAGGTTCGGGGACAAGGATATCAAAACAGATGCAGACAGAATTTAAGATAGGGCTCCTCCCCCATTCTTCATGAGTGCATCTACTGTAAAGGTACTGCAGTGCAGGCAGGATGATTGCACTGAGTAGCACCATGCTGATCTCTGGGTGGATCTTGCTTTGGACTCTGTCTTCGGGTTGGCTTTTAAAATGAGACCTCTCCACCACATAGATGCCATCAGATGTGATCTAGAATCTTAGCTGGCCAGCACTTAGCTCTGAGTGTCCCTGGAAGAACATGTTTTGATGCCTTGCGAATTTTAGTGGCAGAAACATGTCTCCAGACTTAGGCATCAGTGCAGTACCGAGCGGTACGTAGTTAGATAGGTGCAGCTGCAGCTGTGTGCTCTCCAGCACTGGCTGGGCACAAGGCAGCTCAAGCCTGGAGGCAGAAGAGATGCACTGATGGACTCTCCTGAGGCTGTCATGCTTTTGCCTTGAGGAGAACATAGAGCTGTGCTGCTTCTGGATGAGTGTTAAAAGTCATGTTACCTGTAAAGGCTGCAGCCATTGGACTACAAGTGGAGAAGCAATCCTGAGTACGCTTGCTAGGGTTTTTTGGAAGGCCAGTGAAACTAGGGTTTTTTTATGTGGGGACAGTGTTGAAGCTTCTCACCTAGCCCTGTAAGTAGCCTTCACTGAGAATTGTGATCTCCAAGAAGAGCAGCAGACTGTGACTGAACAGAAAGTACACTATTGTTAATCTGAGAAAAAAATAGATTTGAACAGTTAAAATAGAAGGACTAAGCCTGGACAAAAAATGGGCTTAGTATACGTATCTATTTATATGTAAATTGTACATCACAGCTGTGCAAAAGTTGTTTTATAGAGGTAAGTGTGTTGAAAATAATTGTCTGTTGCTATAACCCTGTCTCGTATAAATGGGTGTTGTGGACAAACATACCCTGCCAACATAATAATAGATAACACTAAGAGTAATAAGTGAGTGGAAAATATTATCTGCATTTGATCTGTCAGACCACAAAAGTATCACTGAATTCACAGATTAGTATAATCCATTTCCATGCTTCATAGTTTCTAAACTCTCTTGGGGATTTTCTTATATTAATCCAGATAATGACCTTAAGGGATGAATTTTGTCTGTGGATCCCTGAGTTATTTATCTAGTACTGTCATTATAAATGCCATTCCACAACAGAAGAGCTACTTTATGCCAAAGTACAGGTTCTTTGCCCTAAAAAGCGATGAGATGTATGTAAATTCATGCAAGATTAGTTTTGCTGAAGAGCTGTGTTTTTAATACTGCAGTACAAATGCTTATTTATGCAATCGGGAGTGATTTTCGTATCTCATCTTACTTTAAAAAAAATTGAATTGGTTGTCATTTTAAAAGGAAATTAATACAAGTAAGGAACACTGAAGCTGGTAAAACTGGATAAATAAGAAAGTTATCGGATGAGCGGCTACGTCAAGAAGCAAGAAAGAGAGAGCAAGAATGAAGGCTAGTGAAGATGTCGTTGATTTATAGACATTCCTTCCTATAGTCTGAGCCATAAGAGAAACGTGTTGAAATGAAACCAGGGCAAATGAAGACACATGTAGGAAGGACAGTGTTGCCCAGGGAAACTGAGGAACTTTGAGGAGAAATTCCCGTGATAACTTGAGCCATAAAATTCACATCATGTTCTCAAGCAAGTAAACCTGTATCTGTACATTATTTCACCTGAATGCAGTATAGCTAAACAGCTCTGTACTGATAAGGTATTGGAAGCAATGGATGTGTTACTAATTCTGGCCAGTATATGGGATAAATAATATATACAAACTCCTCATAGGCTTGTTTCAGATGGGATATATGAAAAAAATGGTGCTTGCATCAAAATCTTTTCTCTCTCAGACTTCACTGACTTCCTGTGGAAGGAAGAGAGCTTCTAGCTAACTTAAAGACTGTGGAATTACATATCTGATGATGGAGGCACAATTGAGCTTGAAAAAATTATAATTTTTTTTTGCTGATACTGCGTAAGAGAAGCAGGCTGTACTTTGCCCCTTGGACCTGGAGCTGAATTTGCCCAAATGGAGTTTATATGAAACAGACTTTTATTTGTACACCTCACAACCCTGATAATTTACTAACTCTGCTATACAGGATATTTTCAACAGTAGAATCCATGCTTAAACATCTATTGGGCCAAATTATTTCTATCCCTTCAAATTTGCATAAAGAAATAGTTTAGGACAATTCCCCTGTTTACTGGCATTCTCCAAAATTGGAACTATTTGTATTGAATTTTAAAGTTTGTTGGCAGCACTGTGCCTTAATTTATTTATAGTAACCAAGCTGATGAAACAGCTGGCCTTGCTCTGGTTGCACTCTGGCTTGGGGCAAGCCCATCTCAGCGGAGCATGGCTACAGTTACCCAGCCATTCCTCACCAAACCAAACCTGAAGGTAGGAGCTGAGGCAGAGACACTCTTCCCCAGTGCATTCTGAGGATTGCTCCCAGCAGCTGGGCTGGGGAAAAGTGTTTTTCAGTGCTTTGAATCTCAGTTTATGCTGCTCTGAGGACAACACATGTTGCATTTGGTAGTGCTTCATCCCTGTTACACTCTAACAGAGCATCATCGTGCAAGTGCTGCATGTCTGCTGGCTCTCAAGTTCAGTGTAGTCCAGATTCCAGAGGTCAAAGACAGCTGACGATAAGTGTTTACAGACACCCTTGTACTGAGTGCATGGAAGCTGCATACAGTCACAGGGAGAGCTATAGGTCAGTGAGCTTGGGCTGATGACACTGTGACTGTGGCAGTTCACCTCAGGGTGGCTCATCCTTAGCCTTAATTATGGCTCAGTCTGATACCTCCCACTGTTTATAGCACTGATGTGGCCTGAGGCACCAATAGCTGACGACCACTTCATATTAATACATGAAGCGAGTGGTGGTAGACTGCCACTTTGCAGTGCATTTCTTCCCCGTGCTTCCATCAGCTGTACTACTCATACCGAAACTGAACTGGCAGGGAGATCCATGGCGGAAAATATTTTACATATAAGAAGTGTAATGTTCTTATATTGACAAAAATACTGGCTGACAGGTGGTTATGCAAAATATAAATACTTTAAGACAGAGCTGGATGCAAGCATGGTGGGATGGGAGCATGCAGCATGAGGCAGATGCTGCTTTAGGCATTGCTGATCAGAGGAGTCAGACCAAACTTTCTTTCCCAGAAGAGCTGCTTTGATTTAAAATGCGATATTCCATGGTCCAATTTCTCACGTGGGGTAGAAACTTCTTGCCAGGAAAAGGTGATTTAATCTGCTCTTACAGTTACCGGGACATCTTGATCAATTCCTCAAATTTTCATAAAAATCCCATGATACAAAAAATATATATAAAATAACACTTTGCTATCTAATCATCTTTGTCTCAGATGGAGGAGCTAATGGTTTCTGTACATTTGCAGGGGGTTGTTTGAAATGGTGAAGGAGCAGAAAAAATGGGGGAGCATTTCCCAAGCATGGACATCTACCTCTGCTTGCACAGAGCCACACAGAACTTGTACTAATCAGTATGACATGCAGGGATCAAGAAACCCCTGCTGAATAACACTAATTCCTACTTCTGTAGATGACCAGCGAATTTTCAGTGATGGGAAGGCACAGTTTATGGTCTCCATTTTCAAGATCCCTTATGAGTTATATTAAGCCAGAGGAATGATTTCCAGGACAAGTAGAAATAGAAATGAGGAAGGAGTTAACTTATAATAAAGGCAGTCTCATTGTGTACGGCAAGTTTGCTTTCTTCAAAGCTGAACATCCATGGTTAGCTCAGTTAACTGGAATTGAAGGTAGAAAAAGGAAAGAAAGAGAACTCATTACATTAAGAATCCTTATTTTATTTGCTTACTTTTTTCTAATGGGGCAGCAAAGGGCTTCTATCCAACTCGGTGTGTAATTGATTACCGGGACATAAATCGAAATGAAAAATCATGCCCTCCATAATTGCTATTCAAAACCCCAAGCTTGAAATATACCCTGAAAGGTTGCTTGCAGTTTTATCAATCTCATTCATCATCCTTTCCCTTTTAGTGTTTGTGCCTATGCTATGAATGCTGATTTTAAACATCAGAAGAAGCTGACTTTCCAACTCTTAAGTTAGCTGGAAACCCAAATGGTGTGTCAGCTTATTCTTGACAAACTGCTATCTAGTGTCTCTCATGATCTCTTCTTCTATCTTGGGCTATAAGATCAGGTAGTAACTTCCTTTAACCTTACTTTGTGTTTATTATTTAGATGTTCCTGACAAACTCTTAGAACACTTCATATTCTCATATGCATCTGTTGCATATGTATGATACAAATAATCTCTGGCTTCTCTGATTTTCCTATGGTAGAATATAGCTGTTCCAATCCATTAAAAAAAATAAAATCCAATCCATCATTTTTATTGCTTAGTTTACTACTCCTCTGAGACATAATACAGGTGATGCCAGAAAATGTTTCTCTCTCTGTGAGATTAGATACATGGGAAGCTTGGTACTGCTATAAAGGAGATTAGAGTATTTGACTGCATAATGCTTGAATCTTGATTTCTGTATAAACTCCCCAAGCCTACCACTTCAACAACTATTTCCAATCACTATGCAAACCCCGGTAATTTAGCACCAATAAAGCAGCAGAAAGAGCTGCATGAGTGCTTGAGAGGACCAGATGGCAGGATGAGGCAGTTCATGTGACTTGAAAAATGTTGAACTTTGGCTCAAGGAGGAATTTTGCTTAACTATTTTGTCCTGTTACACAGAAAGTTGCTTGTCCCTTCTGTTGCAAACAGGTGTTCATAGTGTGGGCTCTGCTGCTGAAAGGATAGGTTCCTGGGCAACAAAATACACAGGCCTTTGTGTGTGATGCTGGCAGCACTATAGTGTCCTTGAATACCCCCTCTTCACCTTTCAATGCCCGTCTTCCCACCCAGTTTGCTACAGAAGAGATTTTCATCTTAGGTTCTACAAGTGACAATCTTTCACGATCTGTTTACAGCCTTGTGTCTCTGCAAATCCTAAACAACTGACATTTAAACAGTGGGGAAGAGCCAACAGTGCAAACAGAACTAAAACTCTATCACAGCAAGCCTTCCTGTTTAAAGCAAATGAAAAGCTGACTCATCAAACAGGTAAAATGGGGAAGGTGAGAGCAATAATGCCTTATTTTGTTCCTACGTTGATAATTTCAGATTAGAAACTGCATTATGTTTTTCTGATAAAGTTACACCTAACCAATCTCAGAGTTGCTGAGACGAAAAACAGATCAAAGAGGTAAACTATTAGGACTTCTTTTTCCAGCACAGACTGAACTGCACTTCTAATCTTTGTACCCGTGCATGTGTGATTCTTGGTGTTGGTGTTGGTATCTACAGCTGAAGTCCTGCAAGCTGATGTGCTTACTGCTGAACTTTGATGGATGGCTACCAGCTTCTGTTACCAAAAGAACTAAGAGATAGAGAAAGGCAAATTTCAGTGAAAGATGATTTTGAATTCATGCTTCCAAATCCATTTTATTCTTTTGAAAATCTCCCCTTAAGCAGTTTCATACCTTTACATATACATATACATGCACTTAGCTCATATAACCTCCTCTCCTTCAGTTGCATAGGAAGATCAGCAGCATCTGACTGAAATTTCATTGGGCCTATCGTACCACTCCGACTGAAGGTGGCTAAGTAGTGGGCCTTCATTTTACCTGGATAATTTGGAGGATAATTGGAAAGCTTGTAGACACTTTACTGTCCTTGATAAAGTTCTGGTTCACCCGTGAGGATGCAACCAATATGAATGATCAGGCCCTTGAGAGCCCAATCCACCAGCAGATCTCCCTAAGGCTAATACCTGGCAAAGTAAATGCATGCACTTTGCATAGTTTGCCACACTTCTTTCCTTACAGTGGAGCTTACATCTTAGGCAGCATTTGAAATAGGGGTTTATGAATTGTTTTTTAATGTTTGAAAGTCATATACAGCCTCATTTATAGCCTGATCCTCTCAGAGAACACTGAGAATCTTTACCTGATGCAGATTTCAGTTTCTCACTAGACACCTTTCAGGAGGAAAGAGCTGAAAGTCAACCCTGAACACAAATGAACAGCCTAGATTCTTCATTCAACCTTAGAGAAGGATAAAATCTACACAGAGAGAATTGCCTATTAAAGTTCAACAATTCATTTGATTTCCATTTTCTATTAACATACAGAGCTTAATTGATTTTCAAAACAGCTCATTTAAAAAATATGATCTTAGGCAGTGTTCCTAGTATATTTTTGTAATGTGACTGCAGGACTTGTAAAAGGGAGATGTAGGCTATTAAGGCACAGATGTGTTCACATTGTTTATAATCTTGGAAACACTTAATGCAAACCCTGCTAGATCTGAACACTGTGGCACCTAGCAACTCTGGAGTACTTCAATCCTAATGTACGTTGGCAGGTATTTTATTCAGATGAACAGCATGCCACTTGAGGTCATGATTGGTTTGTAAATCCATGCTGAAGAGCTCTACGGAACTCTGTAAAATTATACCAAACCAAAATATTCTTTTGCATGGAGAAAACTAAAGACAAGCTTGACAAGTCTTAAAGACAAGTCTTATTATTTTACCATCAGTTATTGTGTTATGTTTAATACAAAATTATTAATTGCCTAAGACAGAGAATTGGGTTTTTTCTTTCTTTTTTTTTTTTTTTTTTAGAAAGGCTTAATTTGGGTGGAATGTTATAAGAAAAAGGAGAGAAAGATGTAAGACATTGGCAATTATATCTGGAAATGATGGAGCAAACTGTTGAGAAAGAAAAAAAAGTGTTTTTCATGCAGAAATTTTATTACACACTCCTTTGCTGTCAGAAAATGTAACTGAATGCTCAGACTCGATGTTTTCCAAAGCAAAGTAAAAACAGAACAGTAGACATGTAAGCTGATGACCAGATTCTCAGCTTCCAGAAATTAAATCAGTGTAGCTCCACTGCACATAGTAATACTAAGCCCATTTATATTCCATTGTGGCACCAGCCTGAAGAACTCCTCCTTTCACATGCTCAGTATCAGGTAGAGACAATAAAAAGAAATTCACTACATTAGCACTATGACAAACTATTTCATATGCCCTATTTTTCTGTCTTTGGAGCTTTGTTTGGATGGATTATTGGTAAATGCAACTTCTGTCACAGAATATTCTGAGTTGGAAGGGACCCACAAGGATCATCGAATCTAACTTGTAAGTAAATGGCCCCTACAGGGATCAAACCCACAACCTTGACCTTATTAGCCCTGTGCTCTAACCAACTGAACTGATCTCAGCCTCTTTAGACTTCACCTGAATTTGAAATCTAAAAAGCCTCAGATGATGGAGGCTATGTTCCGCTTTCAATTATCTGTAGAATCTCGAGACAAACGTCTCATAAAGTGCTATCAGGCTATTTCACTAAAACCTCAAAAAACCCTGATTTTGAGAACATTAAATTTTCCAAATTAACTGAAGTTGGATGTGCAGAAAAACAAAGTGATCAATTTCCTTTTAGAGCAAAGTTTCAGCCCAGAATTTGAGGGAGACCATCTGTCATTATAACTGCATGTACATCTAAGTGTCCTGTCTGAAATCTCTCTTGAGGCAGGAGGGACACTAGAGGGGAAAGGGGCTCTGCAAGCCAGAGCACCCAGGGCTAGAGTCACAGAAGTTCTCAGCAGCAATGGGCACATGAGAAGAAAGGCTGGTGAGTTGGAAGCTTTTGGGTAGGAGGTTGAATGGAGATGTCTGAGAATGGGATAACAAGAAGATAAGGGATTTTTTTGCAAGAGAGCTCAAAGGTACACATTATAGAGATAGAAAGGAGAAGTAGAGGTCTTAGATCCAGAAGGTTAAATTTTATAAAAGAACAGCTGTGTAACAGGGTGATAGAGTCAGGGATTTGAACTATGGTCAGGGAGCTAGGGATAATAAAGAGATTCTTTTCCCAGGCCTGTTAACCCCCTATCTGTGAGGTGCCCTTTTCACTCAACGGAGTGTTTTATTATAGGATGATGGCGATATCCACTGGTCTCCATACTTTGTAAGTATTATGAAAATTGAAAAAAAAGTCCTATAGGGCATTCAATCACCTGAGCAGGGAGGTTTCACTTGTCTTTGTGTTCTTTACCTTAATAAAAAAAAATATTTTATTCTGAGTTTGTCATGGTAGTCACAAGATTTTAAGAGATCCCAGGGAAAAATATTTTCATTGCTTTCAAACCTGATGCAGTTCCCTGTTTATCCTCACTGCAAACCAGTGGACAGTACAAACGGAGCCTGAAGCTCCTCATCAGCAACCAGTTGCCTTGCCAGGAGTTTCAGCAATCCACCTGATGGCTGACAGTTGCTCCTTCATCTATTCTTGTTCCCATAGAAACAGAGACAAAATAGTCAAACTTAGGTAAAGCTTTTTTTTCTCCCTTTTTTTTTCCTGAAAGAAACAACAACAGCAAAGATGTTCATGAAGTGCTCCTTATTTTCTGTGACCTCGGGCTCTTTTTCACTGGAACTGACAGAAAGTAAGCAGCCAGCTACAGAACCATAAGATCCTGTGGAAAGTACAAGAGGTACAGGCTCAAGTGGTATAGAGATATTGAGATATTTCCTCAGGAAAGTATACAGACAATGAATCAACAGCAGTGACAGATCAGTAGGAGTTTACCAGATAAAAAATAAACAAAAAAAATAATGGAAAAAACCACCTGTAGGCATGAGTTCCTGTCTTTATAATTTAATGCTATTCATTGGCCCTAGTGAGTGAGAAGCAAAATAAATTGTTTGGGTTTCTTTCACTATTCCACATACAGATATGATCAAAACATTTATTGAAATTGAATTCTTCCTTTTGTTATAACCATTTTCTGTAAAGCTACAGTCTTGTAGATTTGTAAGTGCTTGTGCTCACACATCTTTTGGGCAATATGTTGCTTTCACTTATTCCTACTGAAATTATTTTGGTTCTCTAATGGTGCAGAGGAGCAGCAGTTGGCCCAGCAACTGTGTTTTATGGCACACGTTCCTGTAAAGGAAGACAATTTTACTTGGCATTTAAATGTGCCAAAAAGGAAAAGAAACTATCTTTCCCAGAATGGGCTCCATCCTGCCTCAAAATTGGTAGATTTTATCAGCTATGAAGCCCTTCAGAAGGGCCTCGACAAGTTGGAGAGATGGGAAGAGAAGAACCACCTGAAATTCAACAAAGGCAAATGCAGGGTGTTACACCTGGGAAAGAATAATCCCCTGCACCAGTACAGGCTGGTGCCTGTAGCTCTGCAGCTCTGCGGAGAAGGACCTGAGAATCCTGGGGGACAACAAGCTATCTGTGAGCTAGCAGTGTGACCTTGTGTCCAAGAAGGCAAATGGTATCCTGGGGTGCATTTGAAAGAGTATGGCCAGCAGGTTGAGGGAGATGATTCTGCCCCTCTGCTCAGCCCTGCTGAGGCCACATCTGCAGCACTGTGTCCAGTGCTGGGCTCCTCAGTACAAGAAAAACGTGGAGCTCCTGGAAGTGGGTCCAGTGGAGGGCAGCGAAGATCATAAAGGGACTGGAGTATCTCTTACAAGGAGTAGGTGAGGGAGTTGAGCCTGTTCAGCATTGAGACAACTGAGATGGGACCTCATCAATGTCTCTAAGTATTTGAAGGGAAGGTGTCAAGAGGATGGAGCCAGGCTCTTCTCAGTGGTGCCAAGCAATAGGACAGGAGGCAATGGGCAGAAACTGGTGCACAGAAAATTCCACCTGAATATGAGGTAGAACTTCTTTACTGTGTGGGTGAACACACAGTGGAACGAGTTGCCCAGAGGGGTTGTGGGCTCACCCTCGCTGGAGATGTTTAAGAACCATCTGGACACAATCCTGTGCCATGTGCTCTAGGATTAACCTGCTTGAGCAGGGAGGTTGGACCAGATGCCCCCCTGTGGTCCTTTCCAACCTGACACATCCTGTGATTCTGTGGTATTCCAAACAGACATATCACATATGAATGACAGTCCTCCATCTGGATTCAGACTAATCACAGAATTGTCACCCCCTGTCCATCATCCCCAAAGGATAAGACTTTTTGGTTCTCTTAGTGAGATATTACGTGAGCAGGTGGATGTCCATTTAAAACCAGTCTCCAGAGAGATTTGTTAACAAGCTGGAAAAACATCCATCCCAAAAGTTACTGTAATGAAATCACCATTCTATGAGCTAGTTTCCATATTGTGACATGATTTCACAACATTTTCTGGTGTGTTTTCATGATAATTTAGAATCTTATATATGCAGACACTAATTCTTGTGGTCTTCATGCCTCGGCATCCTTGAGGTACTTCTACTGCAACAGATGAGAAAGCTAACTAAGCTGGTGATTGTCAAGACTAATAAAATGGCAAGGAAAACTGAAACCTTTTGTCTGTCTGTATGGGAAACATCTATTTCCAATAACACTTTCACATTTTAGTGCAGACAGGAGTGATTCCTTGATGGTTTTCATTAGTAAGGAACATTTTAGGATTTTACTTAAAGTGCATTTGCTAACGAGCACTTACTTTCCTTCCATCGTTTTCTTACTTGAAGTAGAAGGAAGTAATTTTACATGTTATGAGAAGTCAAATAATGGTGAATCCTGCCTCTTCTTAAAATCTGGTAGACAGAAATCTGCAATTTCAATTTAGAACAGCCACGAGACTTAAAAAAATGAGATTGATTTATTAATTTATTTTTAAGGGATAGACAAACCTAGATTCTCTGCTTTACTATTCCTTACTTCTTGGTGCCCCATACATCAATTCATTCAGTTTCTTTGCAGCTGACTCAAAAATTTGAACTCTCTGCTGAACATGGACTTGATGTAACCTATTTTTATTCATAACTTGAGACTCAAGCAAGATAATAATAAAAACTCTTACTTCACCATCTCACCTATATTGAAGATCGCACCTTTTGTATATAGAAGGTTACACTGAAAATTACCTACAAAAGGTAGAGTTCATTTTTTTAGAGCATCACAATGGATAGACAAGGTTGAATCAGAGGTCTGTCTAACTCCAAAAGGCCAGAAGAGGTGAGTAATTGAGAGAATAGCGACAGAATAGGCATATACTGACAACTCCCCCCAACACTTTCTGTTTTCTGGAGAGCTACACACACTGCATATAGGTGACCTATATTAAATAAATCCTTACATGCTACAAAATTGTTAGATTTCAATTCCACAAACTTGTCCAAGCAAACCTGTCTTGCTTTTTAAGCTTATTCAAGAACTTAATATTCCCTGGCCAAAGATTTGAAGGTCCTCCAAATGTTGCATGGAGGACTAATGCTTCTTTGATTTCTTTGCATCTGAATCATTGCCATTTTTTGTCGATGTTTCCCTCAGTAAACGAAGTCTGAGAGCTTCACCATGAGGTCTGGTATACCGTTGCCTTGTGCTTATTGATAAAAAGATCTACTAACCATTTGCTTACCTAAAGCTACACTGTAAGAGAAATAGGGACTTAAACTTCAGCAAATCTTATTTAAACTAGAAACTGAACTGTCTCTACCAATAAATGATGACCTGGGTGAAGATAAAACAACTACTAGAAAATTAATATTTATTTATTATCCAAGGATACAGGCTGGTTTTATCTCTTTTCACACAAAATTACATAGTAATACATTCAGCATTTTGCTGCTTGGCTACTCATCAGCAAATAATTTCTTATAAAACCAAGCAGTAGTCCAGCTATCAGCGAAAGGCAGGCACGAAGCATCTCATTTTTTGAGACATGAAAATCTAACAGGAAAATACTGCTGCTTCCAAATCTTTCCTCTGCTGCCTGTGTTTAATAGTGTTGCTGTGAATATGCTTGTGGTGCTTTTGAAGGGTCCTGTGATGGCATCAACAGATGGCTGAAAACAGAACTTGTCGTCTGCACCCCCAGGACCAGGAAGAGCAGTGGCAACACAACACACGCCAGTCAGACTGATGCTATGTACTACCAATTATATGCCATTTCTCATAATCCAGATTTCTCTGTGCCCTTCAGTAGGACTCCTGTTTGCAAAAGTGTGGGCTTAGGATCTGCTCAGACCTGGGAGGTCTACATCTAGGAGTCAGATGGCAGGTTTGAAGTAGATGGTTGAAGAAGGACAAGGTTTATTTACTTGGATGTCTGGTTTTCTGAATTATGGAGCATTATCATTCTGAACTATGACCTTTTTTTTACGTGTTTCATGAAAGGTTAGCACTCCCCTTATAAGGATGGAAGAGGCCCTGATGGCCTATACAACATGTGTAGGGTTAAGACACTGCCACCTACTTCATGGCATCTATGTTTAACCTGAGGGAGTGGCATGAAGTTGTGTCAGGGGAGGTTTAGGTTGGGTATTAGAAACAGGTTCTTCACCCAGAGGGCGACTGGGCACTGGAACAGGCTCCCCAGAGAAGTGGTCACACCATCAAGCCTGTCTAAGTTCAAGAAGCTTTTGGACAACGCTCTCAGGCACATGGTGTGATTGTTGGGGATGTGTGTTGAGGATGATCCTTGTGGGTCCCTTCCTACTCAGAATATTCTGTGATTCTCTGACAAGACTCATCTTTAAAGTTGCTGTTTGTCCAAATTCACTGGTGGTTGTTCAAAAATATTTCAGACTATTGCACTGCATAAACATGGCTATTCCAGCATTTGAGGTATAAAGACAAATTCACAGAATCCCCTGCTATAGCTTACAGAAGACTTCTAAATGTGGCTGTTAAGTGTGCTGCCAGACCTGAATTGGGATTTCTCCACAATACAGGTGAAATTCAGGTTTTGGATGTGTAGTGGTAAAATTCCCTTTTGCCTTGTTCTTGCAGGCGCTACCCTCCTTCCCACAAAGCACTGGGGAAATCCTGTAGAAAAGGAATGTATAACAGTGCTATGCCCCACCTCCCGGCACTCTCCTGCCTGACACTGAGTCTGTGCTCTGGGAAGGAATACAGCAGGCACTCCTGGTTGGAGCATGGGCACAGAGAGGAGGAGTGAAGGTGCCAAAAGGGCTTCTAGTGAGGAGAGAAGCCCTGCCTCTGTCTGTCACTTCTGAAGTCTCCCTATGGAGTGCACCAGGGAGTTTGCTGTGCAGTGGCAGTGGGAAGGCCATACAGATTAAGTTCCCTCTTCCTCACTGCTAGGGCTAGGTACCATGGCATGGACTCTTTCGGTATTTCAAATCTTTTTTGGGAGTTTGTTCACTTTCCACGTGTACCAACCAGTTAGCCTCTCATTCAGGCAATAAGTCTACAGCATTGCATGAGACCAGCAGCATAAGCAAAAGCTGCCTAGCTCAAACCACATTATGAAACTTGTAGGCATAAAATGATTAACAGAATTTCTAAAATCTGAAGAAAATTTAGCAATGGCTGATTTCCCCAGGCACTCTAGAAATGCCTTTTTCTTGTTGAAGACATATAGAGGTCAGTCAAGTGTTATCAGTAACTAATTTAATGAGAAAGCTAATAGTTTCACTGCTTCTGTCATCAGTTTTTCTAAAGCTGACTCTATTTTCAGAAATCTGGGTTGGTTTAGATATATATATATATAAACAAACATACAAACAAGCAGCAAGCAGCACAATCTACAGATGAGTAACCTACCTCATATTTCATCAGAAGCCTCTGTCACTCCTCCTGTAGTTAGCACTAATTCTTTAAGGATTGACCTAACATTTTACGGTTTATCATGATTCAAGAGCAGAGCACAGCCAAGCTGTTTCAAAAGCACACTGAAAGCAATTTCACTTTGTAACCCAGGCCCTCTGCTCCTACTTTGACAGCGTGTATTGAATCAGACTAGGAAAATGGTCTGAAATATTCTAGTCTCGCATATATTCTGAGCAAGAGAGGGGTAGAACATGACATCTGTGTGAGAGGAAAGAGCTGCCCTTTCCTAAGCACTCAGGAAAGCGTGCTGACACTTAATCAGTATGGGGGTGGTCTGGCTTGGTGTTATGGCCATAGTTCATGCTGAATTTATAAAACTTCTCTGCCTAGTGTCTGGAAGATCTGTTACTTGTGATAAAGATCCCAGTACTGTTAGCTTGGAAGCTGCACAGGGCTTCCTACCTACCTGTAAGGAGAAAAAAACCCCCCATGGAGTGCATTAGAGCCTTTTTTTCTTCTGTTAAAATGCCTAGCAAAAATCCTCTGTATAAAAATTACAAGTCACCACCTTCTGCAGCGACAGTACCTAATGGTGTAGAAGGAAAAATCAATTCAAATTATACAGTAAGCAGTATGGCTGCCCAGGGCTTCCTGTTCTCAGCATTTCCTAACCATTGAAGTGACCAGTCAGCAATAGCAATTAGACAATGAAGGAAACACTTCTTGAAAGGACTTATTAACCACTACTATCACATAGTATGATCATGGTCCCTTCTAATCTACTTTATTATCCTATTTTTCACTATGTACATATGTTTGATCTGATGTGATGGGGGACTTTTATTTTTTTAAGGTTTTGTGGAGTAAATAATTAAATATCTAACTACAGATAAGGAAAAAAATCAAGACACTGAGCAAGATCAATGGTGAAAAAAACAGAGCTGGAATGAATCCCAAGTGATTTTCATTTATTCACCGAGGTAAAACAATTTCCTTGAAAGACACTACAGAGTCAGTACACAATGGTGCTCAAGAATGACACGAGCAGCACGCTATATTTATAGTGAGCTATGAACTACTATGAAACAGAAATTAGGCACATTCTCTTCAAAGCTTGACAAAAGCTAAATATAATGAGGTGTCCTGACAAATAAATAAAAAAAAAATAAATGTATGCAACTTATGGAAAAAGGACTTTGTTATTAAGGTAAATGTTGCTGTTTATTACCTGCCACATGCTGGTCTCATTTCTCCAAAGTAGCAAGCAATATGCTTCTGTTAGGGAAAACACTCATTTCAGTAGTGCGGATTTAGAAACAAAATAGTATTAATTTACATTCATTTTGAATTTTCTGCAAAATTTAATTTTAAATTTTATTTAATTTAATATATGAGACCACTCAGTTTCAAAATGCTATCCTAGGAGCTGCTCAAGTTGTACAAGGTGATGTTGAAGAAATCCACTATTAACAGCATTTTTCAGTCGCAGATCATAAAATCAAAATACAATGGCAAAAAACCATAGCCATAAATGAAACTGGATTAAAGGCATATAACCTCTAGGAAAAACTGATCAAAATGGCAAATTGTAAATCGATTGAAAGGTGAATTCTGTGCACAGAGTCATGACTAGTTGCAGAAAGACTGAAGAACACAGATATGGCCTATGACAAGCACACATTTATACAGGAACATGCTGCAGTCTCCTGTTACAAAGACAGCAAGGGAGATAACAATGAAAACAACGAGACTGGTAGTGCCAGGGCTGTGACTGAGCAGAAAGTGGCTTGACCCAAACAAAACCTCTGAGGAAACTGAAAATTTTCAGAAGTCTTTGTAAAGAAACTTTTTTTAAAGTTCTCAAAAGCAAATGGCAAAACTTTACAAAAAATCTAAAATGACTTCTTTAAATTAAAAATTAGTAACTAGCTCTTGTGGCATTTTGTTTTTTCATTGTTACAGTAATACATAATGGTAGTCTCCCAACCTTATTTCAGTATAGGAAAAAACATCCACTAGAATGTGGAACAACTGGAAAAGTTGTCTGATTTTGCTTTGGAAAGCCATGAGAAGTCTTTCTATTTTCCTACAAGAATCAGATGAGAGCAAAGAAAATGGATGAGGAGAGTTGGCTACAGTAGAAAGGCACCTATGAGATAGAAACAGAACTAGGTCTAATTGTGTGAAGTGTACATGCTTTATAAGGGAAAGCCTAAAAGTAAAGAAAGTGTGGAAAGAGATTCATTGCCTATCAAGCCTGAAGGAAGATAAAATACAAAAACAATTAAATGCCTGAAAGATTACAGTATTATCAATATTAAGAATGTGTATTAAAAAGATTAGCATAATTGACAATGATTTAATATTGTATAATTTAAAGTGTAAGGACCTACAAGAGGTTAGAAATGATAAATAGTGTTGTCAAAAGAAAAAGCAATCTCTTTCTGCCTATGTTTACTTTTTAAATAAGTTACATCATGACTTTTTCAGTGAAACATTGAGATTTTGATTAAAGCAAGTTCTGTAGGCTGTGTCTGTTTTCCATTAAAAAAACCAACAAATTTTCACTGAAAACAATCTTAGGTTTTCGTATTTACAATGAAAATTGTAGAGGCTTCTTAGAAAAAGAGCCATTTTCTGATGCAGGTACCTTCAGACACCTTAGAAGGAGGCCTGGAAGTGAACTCATGTTGAAATAGGTAAGACAGGAATTGAGAGAAATGACAGCATCTTTGGAAAGGACATTTGTGGAAACAAAGACAAATGAGTGTTGTAAAAAAATATTTATGCTAGGCTGATTCAAATAACGCTGTGAGGCTCGTGAGCCATGGAAAGCAAGAAAATAATAGGACCAAATAGAGAACTGGCTTGGGAGATGGATAGAGCTCATACTCTCCACCACCCTTCCCAAAGTGATGACCCTCAAGATCCTGGGTGACCAGCTGAGGAGGAGCCATCCGCCCAGTGAAGGGCAAGTTGAGTAGCTCTACAAAGCTGTTGTAAAGCAGAACAGGCAATTAATGTAGGGAATTGCATGCACATGAGCTTCCAATTTGCTTGCATCTCTTTGCCATAATAAGCAAGCAGTTAGGTCTCACTGCTCCATGTACCCAACCACATGAGTTGTAAAGACAGTACTGAGAGAAAGAGATTTGCAGTTAAATTGCTTGAGCAGACTAAACACAGAAGGAACATTTTAAATTAGCTGGATTCAAATGTCAGCTCACTTAAAAAAATTAGAATTAATCTGATCTATCACTGTCTTGCACGTCTGTCAGCATCAGAAAATCACTAGCTGGCAAGAAAACAAAACTGGCTGTCTGCTCTAGACCAGGACAGCAGAGCTATCAGATTTCAGGAAAGTTTTTACTTCTCTTACAAAGGAAAACTTAGGGAAAAAAATAAATTAGCTTTAAAAGAGAAAACTCTTCTACCATAGTGGTAAGAAAGAAAACTCAAATAGCATATGTTATTAATAGGGAGAGAGAATAGAGACTATGTTATTAATAAGAATAGTAAATATTTACTTCAAATAATTGCATTCTTGTGACTGCTGCCCGTGAAATAAATCCCATTAATACAAAGATGGAATTATTCATTATTACTCCGTGCAGTCATTACTATATTCACGCTTCTTTATTTTGATCCCAATCTTTATATTCCTCACGAACATCTCTCATTGAAGGCATAGGCCAGGGTAAGAAGAGCCAAGGTGCTCAGCTCCAGCGTGGACTGCAGAGCAGGTGGTTTATTCCCACACTGCGACAGACTGAGAGCACACATCTCAAGAGCAGCCAGAAGTACAGCACCATGGCAATCCTGCTGTTTCTTCCTTCTGTTGCTGTCTGGGATGTGCGCTTTCCTATGAAGTGAGGTCATGTCAAAGACTGCCCCCAGGTAACATCAGCCCCAGGTAACTTCTTGTCTGGCTCCCAAATCCAGCTGTGAGCCCAACAAGGAGCCATGAAATATTCTTTCCCTTTTTCTAACAAAGAGAAAACATGCAGAAAATGAGACTGGTGTGCACTGTGTTGTCAACAGACTGCCTGGGGAGCGACACACCGCCAGCAGTCGGTCAGCTGGCCAGTCAATCTGAACATTTGCAAGAGATTATTTCTTTCCTTCATTTATCTGAAGCTAACTTGTTCCTCAGCCCTGAATTGCTCAGTGGAGAAAAGGTATGGAAGCCTCTGTTTAGCGTTCAACATAAATAGATCCTGTGGTGTCTAGGCAAGTGATAAGGAAACAAAAGTGTCTCCTGGTCTGGATCTCCTTGTTTTTTTGGCCAGGGTGCAGAGAGTGATGCTCAAAGGGAATAAATTTACACCAAGTCCGTGTTAAATGGCACAGAGGTCTAACCTCAAGCATATTACAGTTAGACTCAGTGATCTTAAAGGTCTTTTCCAAACTAAATGATCTATATACCAGCCTTGGAGTAGCAGCAATCCTCCTTTTTCTTTATGTAATATTTTTCTAACACCCCATTTACTTCTCCCGAGGAAGCAAAGGGAAGAAGACACTACTGCTGAGGTCCCTCTGACCAGAGATGCCAGACTGAAAGGAGCAGGGTCTATCCGACCTGTGAAGTGTGCAACCAGCACAGACCGACCCAGCCCTAGTTTTTGTACAAAACCAACATATTGAATTTATTCTCCTTCCCTTCCTCTTTGCAGTATGCACTTAGGTGCCAGCGAGAGTAATCAACGAAAGAACGGTGGCTCCAATTACAGTCTGTTTCCTGACTTGCTCCAGGATAAGACTGAAACAAATGGCAAAGCTGTAGCTTACCCACAGTCTTTAAAGAATCCATCTTTTCTAATATTTAGACTAAATTTAAGCTGGGATTCAGGGCAATTTGGTGCTGGCAGCTGATGGTCTATCTTTAAAGTCTATGATGTGATTTTTAGCCACTGTGTTGCATTATTATTATTTTGCATCTCATGGCATGAAGTTAATTTTACATTATCCTCAGTATTCAGGAATGAGATATGTATAGCAGAAAGCAAAGCAAAAAGACATCTCTACATTAGGCATGCACACCAAGAACAGAATGGTCAGCAGCTCTGCAATGCACATCGAGGCTCCAGCAGGGGCTGACGTAAGCTGGCACACCAGTAAAACCCTGTGCAGTATGATGCCAAAGTACCAGTTTCTGGAAGAACACAGAACCAGAGACCCTTATTAGTTGACCGTGTTTTCCTTTCTCCTTTTCATAACCAATTACAATCACTTAACCTCCTAGGAAAACATGTGCTCTCCCTTTCTCTTTCCCTGGTGCCTCAAGCCACGATTCAATGTGATGAACAGCACCAGCAGCAGCTCCAGCCTTGACCCCATGCCTGGGTGCTTATCCCCAGTCTCATGTTCCAGGGCTGCCAGACAAGAGGAACCCATCTGGGTTGAGGTATCCCCCACACTGGAACTGGTATTTTTATTCAAAGTTGGTAATTTTCCCAATCTTGATCCTGGCAGCATGGGGCAGAAAGCAGTCACATATAACATTTTTGCTGTCCAGGAAGATCACAGTGTGTTCACCATATCCCCTGGATCTTTACTGGTGACTTCTAGAAACAGGAAATCTTGTAAAATATTCAAAAGCCTGTATTATTTTGGGACGAGCCTGAGTCATAGCAATATACACATGTAATGTAGACTAAATTTATTTTTTAGGGGAGGATGAATAACAAAGTCCTGTGACTATGTGTTTACATTAAAATTTGAACTAGCCACATTTTTTTTCTGCTAACTTTCAACTAACATACAAATAATTAAATTTTAATTGTGCCCTGTTCATGAAAAATGAAATTGCATAGTTTATGTACTAGTACTTTCAAAGTTAATTTTGACTTTCTCTAGAGATGAACATTTGTAGCTGAAGAGTTTGCATGTCCGGAACTGATCTGTGCAGCAATAACTAATCCAAGTACTTTAAATGATGAGAAATTGCAGGGACGAATTTGCCATCAGTGAACCCGGATGATTAAATCAGGTAAGAATCTTGATGGATGTTCCATAATGAGAAAATGATCTGTTTGGGGAATAAGTTCTTCATTATAGATTATTTCTTCAGCTCTGGTATTTTCTGCCTGCACTGCAGTCAGCAGTGGTCAGAATACTGTGGTGCCACAGTCCTGAATAGCTTTGTGCGAAGAGAAATACTAACTGCTAGTTCTGATGTGACATTATTTTTTAATAATGAAAAAAATCTCAGATTAGGTAACAAGGCATTTTATGGCTAGTTCAGACACTAATGCTTCCTATACTACAGTCTCCAATTGCTGCTTTTCTTTGATTAGCAAGCTACAGTACAATTACATCAAATACTGTATACTAAATCACGAGAAACTGATACAAATTAGAAATACATTAATTGAGAGCTGAGTTTATTAACCATAAACATTCAAACTGACAATACTTCATCTCTATTTGTTTGTTTCAATCCTCTTTATTATTATGCTTTAATAGGTTGTTTTTGGCACATCTGTGTATTTACTTTCTCTCTAATACTGATTAATAATTTATGCAAATCATGATACATAAGCCTTGAAATTTCACAGCTTTATATAAGCATGTGAGATTTAACATTTAACGCTAATACAAATTATCAGCACATTATTCCCTCACAGGTTGCCACTCTCTACCTTTTTTCAGCTATTTGTATTTCTAGCAGAATCTCTTCTAGCTCAACCCCTTGGTCATACTATCAAAGTTACTAGGATTCCATCTCTGACTGCAAATGAGAAAACAAGGTCATTATTTTTTAACTCTAGTGAAATAATTTAATTTTTCTTGATCATAACAAATGTTATTTTGCTAAAAAAGAAAAGGTAATTAAAGATGAACATTTTGTGAAGGACAAACTTCAAATATAAGTAACAGCTCATTCCCCAGGGATGACTCACTGTAAGTTGAACTAAGAACCTGACTGTTGTGAAAGTTAATGTATTCATGCAGCCTGCTAATAGCCACAGACCTAAGTAAAGGCTTTTTGTAGATTAAGGAAATGTGAAGAAATGGGGCATCCTTAATTACTGAAGTCCTCAGAAGTGGTTACAGCTTTGGTGTGGCATCTCAGGGAGGAGCTTTACTGGCACCATGGTTGGTCCTGCAGAAAAGCAGGTGCTAACCATACTGCAAGAGCAGCAGTGCCTCAGAGAATATGGATCAGTCCAGAAAATTGAAAAAATAACCCCCCAAAAAACACACTTCTCCCCCCGCCCCCCAAACTCCCAACCCCCAAAAAATCCCCAAACCTGTTGTACTTCTTTGGATCAGGTTAGTCCAGCAGCAGACCTCTGAAATAAGACATATGTACAGTTTGACCTGTAAGCATCATGAAGACAGTGTAAGAAACCCATGGCTAATCATACTTGGATGTCTTCCTCAATTTGACCTCTTTGATTAGGTGACCTGAACTCTTCAAGCTTGCAAAATCCTGGCTCTGGGCCTTCTAGATCTTATTCAAATGTCTAGTTTACCTAATTTATTACTGTGTTTACCTAATTTATTACTACTCCTGTTCTTTCTACAATAAGGCCTTTGGTCCAGTGAGCAGAACAGAACACGATATTAACCAGTGCTCCGAAAATGTTCTTCTAGCAAAACAGGTATTGGGGTTTCTTAACAGGCCAAGATATCTCAGTTAACTCTTTTAGGCCTGGCTCCTGTTTCACTGCCTGCACAGAAGCACTCAGAGGATTCACAGAAAAAGAGTATCACAGATCTCTGGGATATCTGGCAAATATATGGAGAGAAGAAAAGAATAATGATTGTTTTTTTTTTTTTTGCTTAAAATCCCAAACACTGTTCATAAGAAGATTTCTTAGTTGGAATGAACAATGAATCAAAAATGGTATTGAGTCATAGAAGCTAAGGATGCAACTGTGCTATAAAGACTCTTCAGAAAATAGGTTTACGAAGCTCATCTCAATGCACAGAAGCTCTTTCATTTACATAGGTGTATATGGATCCTCAGCCTTTGTCTCTGCACAGATTTGTCAGGTATTAAAGCAGTAACCAATGAAGGTTACTCGGTCTGTTTTGTTCCCTTGAGTATGTGGACTTGCTGACCAGTCAGTTCTGTCTTTGGATTTTGTTGTTAAGTCTTAGGAAAAAAAATTAAACATATAAGAAAGAGCATTGAGAAAAATGAAAAAAATCAGTCTCTACTGGTGATAAAGAGTAGAAATGAGCAGATGGTACACTATACAGTGTAATTCTTGCAGAGCATATACATATATAAAAAGATCTCTATCTCTCTATCTCTGTCTCCTTAACAAAATTAAACCTGCCACATGTAACTCAAATATCCTCTCCCTTAAGAATATCTTGTTCGTTGATCGAGCAGAAACAGTGGTAGGTAGGATTGGGAAGCTCTATGTCAGAAACAGTCCATGATTATTTTATGCTGCCAATGAAGTGCAAAGATAAAACCAGTTAGCTACATCTTTTATCTAAGAGAATTCATTATCACATTAATTTATACACTTAAATTGATAGAACTTAGTGGTTTTAATTAATTTTCAAGTGGTTATGAAGTCTGTCAAGAAGTTATGATATGTTTTAAGTTCAGCTTGGCTTTGTTTATCAGTGATAGGAATGGAACAGTCAAACTGTCTGTGTTAAAATGGAGCAAAAATTCTCCAGCGTAGCTACAGTTTCAATAAGACAAACACTGATTGCGTAAATAAGTAGTTAGGCAGTTAAAATAAACTTCTGCATTATTTGGGTCTGCAATCTGAATGGAGATATACATGAGAAGGGGAATGTATCCAGATCCCAGTCAACTCTTAAGGTATTAATGTTTATCCTCCCATGACCCACCATCAGCCAAAGGGCTCCAGCATGTGGAGGGACTCCATCATCTGCTGGTTACAGGCACCAGGATGGATGAGTGTGAGCCCTTCTGGGCAACTTCAGACAAGGACTGTGTTTGCTAGAAAAATAATTTCCCATACATACTTTTAAAGTGCCAAGTCACTCACTGAAGTAAGAATGAATTAATAAAAGCTGACAAACTGCAAAGAGGAAATGAAAGGGATTTCAGCTTATTGTAAGGGCTGATTCAAAATCAGAAGTGCCAATGTGAAAACTCGTGGCAATTTGCGTATAATGAAGACTTGACTCCTGGTCCTGAGTTATGGAGCACTGGCTTCCTGGGAAACTGCACACTCCTTTTCTTTCCCTTCTGCTAAAGCAGCAATAGGAAGCAATCACACCACTACTGGTAGCCTGACTTTCCAATTTTTTTTACCTATAACAGGGGGTGGTGTTTAGCTTCTCCTGGCTACTGAACTAAACTGAGAAGTATAAATAGCACTGAGCTAAGTTAAAAGGAGTGAAGTTTTCTCATTAGCAACATTTGTGCAAGAGATTGAAGACTTAGGACTTAAGAGCAGTTTTCCAACACAGTGTCAAGAGAAGTAGGTCCAACAGAGACAAAGTCACTCCGCTCTGTGGGGTCTGATCTCTCAGAGAGCTCAAAATCAGGGCTGTTCCTCCTCAGGTTTTACCACAAGCATTAGGCACAGGGTGTTTTTTCCCTAAACAATCCAGACCATGTTATACAATATGCCAGAAACTGCTTTCCTTTCAAAATAAAGTCATTTAAACTTTTTTTCTGTAGGTAGAGCTTAAAGACATGGCCCCAGTAGAAAAACACAAGTGAATGATTTTTAGAAATTGCTTAGCCTTTGACCTGGCTACATGACTTTCTGTGACTGAGACATGCAGTGCCAGTGCTGTGGAAATCCAAAAGCCCCAGTGTGGGCTGGTGTGGAAGAGCATACATACACAGAGAATTGCAGTGGAAATGGGAATTTAATCTGCACATAATTTCTATGCCCAAAACAGAAGAGTTAGAGGCTAAAGACATTGCAGAGGACAGTGCCACTGAAATGCCCAGTGAAGCAGAGGTTCCCAACTGAATCACAGTATTACTCTAAGAATAAAGGAACACACAACACAGTGGGACATGTAAAGGCTACAAAATTCAGTCTTCCACTTTATATTTGCATCTAATGGCTCAGTTTCTGCTACTGACTCTACGACTCAAAATGGTACTAAGTCATAGGAGTATTCCTACCAAAAATTATTATTAGATAAGCACAACACCGCAGCCTCATATTAAAAGCAGATTTTCAAAATGTCCTCATGATATTTATGATGACCAGAATATACTTAAACACACACTCTCACCTTTTCTTTCCAGCGATTAGGTTACCATGAAAATATCCTTTTCAAAGCTCAGTTGACAAAGTTGCGCTATACTAAATTTTAATAGTAGTCTCCACTTATGTCTTGTTTTGCTAAGTAGGCTTTTTTAGATCTGGAGTTAAAACTTGAAGCAGTTGTGAAACATTTAAATACTGACATACTTTTCTAACACTGGTTTTCAAAGTAGAGTCTTTGTGACAAGATGCATATTCTAGCTGTTTTAGAGGCTAAATTATTCTAACATTCAGCAGAATAATAACCATTTTGTTTACAGAAAAGCAATATCCAATATATTTTCCATTTTAAAATGAGTACAGAAGGGACAACTTACAGAGTGAGACCCATCTCTTTAGATTCAGTACAAGTCTTCAGAAGTAAAATGTGTTCAATTTTCTATTATCTGAACTCTTCTGTGGTCACAGATGTTTTCTCTATTTTCATTTTACTTACTGATGAGAGACAATCACGTATTTAGCCCAGTCATTTTATTGTCTTGTTTTTATAATAAAAATATGCTCATCTGAAGTGATTCTTTGTGAGTCTTGCCAAAAGCTGTTCCGTGAAATTAGAAATAGTATAGAAACCTTACTTGACTGGTCCTTTCTGAGTTATTTCTGATGCAAAAGATAAAGCATATCTAGCTCTATGCTTACTATAAGCATGCCTTATTAAATCATACACATAGAGGGCAATATTCCATCCCAACTCCAGGTGCTATCTCAGCACACTTCACATCAGGAACAGCTGAAAACTATACAAAACTCACAGAGGAAATATCGTAAGTGTATTTTAGGGAAATATGAAGTTAATGAACACTCCAAACATTTAGATCTAAAGCTAAAGACTAATTTTTTAATTGCACATCAGTAATGATAGCATTACATCTTCTCTTCACAGAATCACAGGATAGGTCGGGTTGGAAGGGATTAGAGTGGGTCATCTGGTCCAACCTCTCTGCTCAAGCAGGGTCATCTTAGAGCACATGGCACAAGATTGTGTCTAGACAGTTCTTGAATATCTTTGGCCAAAGAGGTTTTGGAGTCTCCCTCACTGTCTGTTCCAGTGTATGGTCACCCACACATTAAGGAAGTTCTTCCTCATGTTCAGGTGGAACTTCCTGTGCATCAGTTTCTGCCTGTTGCCTCTTGTCCTGTTGCTTGGCACCATATAGAAGAGCCTGGATCCATCCTCTTAACACCCTCCCTTCAGATACTTAGAGACATTGATGAGGTCCCCTCTCAGTTGTCTCTCATTGAGGCTGAACAGGCCCAGCTCCCTCAGCCTTTCCTCATAACAGAGATGTTCCAGTCTCCTCATCATCTTTGTTGCCCTCCGCTGGACCTGCTCCAGGAGCTCCATGTTTCTCTTGCACTGAGGAGCTCAGCACTGGACACTGCACTGCAGATGTGGCCTCACCAGAGTGGAGTAGAAGGGCAGGATCACCTCCCTTGACCTGCTGGCAACGCTCTTCCTAATGCACCTTCTCTGCTCTTTAGAAGGGTTGCAAGACAATGAGGTGATGAGAATCCTCAAGTTAGGCAAGCTCTAAGTAAGGGTTCAAAATCATGGAGACTTTGGTGTGTTTATGATATGGGCTACTGATTCCAGCAGAGTCTTTATTCTATAGCATCCTGTAATATCCTTTCATTCTCATTTCAACTTCATAATATGGAAATGCAGCTAAATTAAAACCTCACCATTAATTTTCCTCATTGAAGGGAATATGGTCTAGATAAATAGATTAGCACACATTAAAAGCTGCTGTGAAGAACAGTGGTGCTGAAGGAGTAAAACAAATCACTTTTTGCAGTGCTCTTAGCAATACTAAATAGTAAATTCTTATTTGGAGACCTTAATATAGAGTGCAGGAACAGCTGGATCCTGAAATGCATACACAATGATTTTCCAAAAATATTAATAGAGATATAAAAATGTATGAAGGAATGATGAAAAGCACAGGTTCTGTGTTCCTGATGGTATCCAAATGTATTTTTGTCACATTCTGTGATTTAGAAAAGCACCTGAACGTAGTCTAGAAAACATCTGTAAATAAAAGCCCCCAAACACAACATCATATGCATATCTGTATTCATACATGCAAGACAAAGACTGGAATAAAATATGAAATGAAATCTCAAACTTAGTAAAAAATTGGAGGAGTTGACAAAAGGAAGCTGCTGCAGCACTGTTTGATAGACAGTCTTTTGACTGTTTCAGCAGTGCTAAGGCATCCTTTGAATTTTAAAAGGTTGAGAAATGCTGGGCTTGAGAGCTATGTTTTATCAGGTAAAACTGTAAACTCTGAATCTGTTGAAAATGCATCTTCCTGCAGTTAAATGAAAGCCAAGCCCTACTATGGCTGAGAAACAAATGGTCTGCCTACTCCTGGAGCTCCCAGCTCTGGCTCCCTGTGGAAACGGGCAGACAGATTATCTGTGAGTGAGGTGCTAAAGCGAGAGGAACTATCATCATGGGACCCTTAAGCTGGCATAGTAAGCAAAAAAAACCCAAAACAATGCACTAGAGGCAGATTTTCCTGTGGGGGCCACCCACTGAAGAATTAAACCTATTTTTCATAGATGCCTCATACTATACATTAAGAATATTTACCTTACATTAAGAACCTTACTTACTAGTTTAAAGCATATTTGAAGAATAAATAGAACTCATCACAAATTTTATATCAAATGAAATTATCATACTTCACTCCTTAAGCTGAAACTCAATAGTTATTGAACAGTTGTTATTCTTACAGAAGAAAAAAATCAATATAAAGAATAATTCTAGACCCACAAGTGGTTACTGCAAATTGCTGAGATTTTTTAATTTTAAATATAAACCTTGAAAATCAGAGGTGTAAGAACATAATGAAGGCTTGATTTTTTTCTGTACAAAATATAAAAATGCATTCAAGCCTATTCATCTATTTTATGGAATTCAATGCATAAATAAATGGTTATTCTGAAATAATTATTTTTTTTACAGCTTGTTAATGAAAAAAAACCAAAATATCTTAGTGTCTGGATTAAAACCAGGCCAATGCCAAAGTAAGTTTATGAAAATGTCTGCTTCACTAAAAGAATCTGAAGGCATAATTTAGTTTGAAGTCCTTTGGAATTTGGACAGTATATGTGTGTACATATGCTAGGGTCTTGGGAAAGGATAATGGGTAAGAAGAAAGTTTTACAGACCTTACTAGTGCTTGTACAAAAATGAATGTATAATTGTACAAAAATGAAGACCTACTATTCACTTGCTAATGCTCTCTGAATAAAAAATTCAGTAAGGGAAAGAAAATTATGCCAATATGCTTTAGTCTCTAAGCATAGAGAAGAAGAAAAGTGAAAAAAAAAATGGCCCCTGCAGCTTTTCAAGTACTATTACTCAGAAGATCAATTCTAGAATCAACTCTCTTTATGCTTGAAAGGAACAGATGCAAGTGAAAATTTGCTTTCAACAAAAAAAGCAATGCATTATAAAACAAACACAAATGCCACAGTTAAAATGAAGTAGCTCAAAAGAGTAAGTCAAACAATTTAATATCAATTTCCAGTAGTCTTTCCACTACAGTTTGGTTGTTGCACGGCAGAGGTCAGAGGCAGAAAGTGAAAAGCTGCATTTAGCTATGACTGGTTTCCTGAATAGAATGAAACCAAAAATAGTCTCAGAAAAATCAACAGATGTGACCATAACAGAAAGGACCCTGATTTTCCACACCAGCTACTGTTCAGAAGATTATCTCAATAGCATCAGAGTATTCTAAAGAGTACCTCTAATCTCTTCAGCAAATTGATGAAAATAATTTTATAGACTTTCACAAGGAAGCAAGAACAATAGCAAGTTTAGTCTTGATTCAGCAAAGACACCTTCCCCCCACACTGGCCCAAGTGGTGAAGACCTTTGAACAATAATAATTTTTTTTCCTGATGCATAAAGTTTAATTTTCTTTTCAGGTAGTGTGCTGGGAGCCCAGTCATTGTTCTGCTTCCAGCCTCTGATCAAACTAGTCCATCTTTTAAATGAGTTGTTTCATACTGTTTCTCAAAAGTTTTGTAGAATTAGTTTCACTTCACAGAGTACATTACATTATTCTCCTTGGTACTTTCAAAGGGCATCCTTAAACTTCAATTTTCTTGCCTTACCTTCCTATTGCTTAATCCTGCAGAAACAGCATATTCTAAAGGCCAACAACTGGTCTCCAAATCCTACTGCTGTAGACTCTTGGGCATGCTCTGGTATGAATGGGTGTAACCGCACACTTAATTAAGATAAAAATGTGGCTCAGCGCACAGTTGTAAGTTTTGCTGATACGTTTTGCTCAAAGAGAGCAGGTTTATCCTGGAACCAATCAAGTATCAAAGCAGGATGATATAGGTGTTTCCCTAATCTCTGCATGCAACTAACAGTCTAGAAAATGTCCTTCAAGGCAGGGAAATCCTTCCATTGCCAGGTGAAACAAAACATTTCCTTATTTAAATGAGAAGTGCAAGACAAATGGAATTTCAACCAGCTCTGCACACTTGTCAAACCAGCTGGCAGATTCTGGGAGGCAGGAAAGCCAAACAGAGTGCAAACTTAAATGCAAATAAATAATGTACCTGCAGGACACTTGTGGTTGTCCCAGCTACATCTACACTTAGCAAATGTGCACAAATCTTTGGTTTGGCGGGCTATTTACTTATTCATGCATGTTTACTACTTTCTCAATGCCTATTTCAATAACATGGTAGGTTACAAGTTAAAGACTACAGAGTAGGTGCTTAGGTAGCCACTAAGTGATTGTCATACAGAATAGTTGCTTCTCACACTTGAGAGTGTAATCCCAGCAGGCACAGAAGCAAGTGTTCACTTAAGCACATCTGTGAAACCATTAGCCAAGACTCCTTTGCAAGGTTTTTCTTCCCCCTTGTTAATAGTTTTCTTCACAAAGTGACCTTAGATGAACTACAGTCATAAATTTCCTCATTGAAAAAAATTGATGATCTGCCACAAATAAGGGGAGATTTAATTTTTATGCAAAACAAATAACAAAGACACTGCTTCTCAGAAAAGGCATTCTTTTAAATATTGTGGCTCCACAACATATTTTGGTGTTTACTGTATATAAATCACATGCCTGAAGTCAAACAGATCAAAAAGAACACCAAGAAATTGGGATACTCTTGAAGAATAAAAAGCAACTCTCTCAGAAGTACCTTGTTGTCATCTGTTCCATAGTACTATTGTAGTAATTAGTGGCATTGACTTGTTTAGAAACTCTTTTTGGACTGTTCAATCTTCCAGGAAAAAGGGAGGCACTTTGGCCTAATTTCTTCAACTCAGGCAGGCTGAAACAACAGCATTTTCAAAGCAGCTTTGACAGGAACTCAGTGTCTGATGGGAGCGGGCACTTGGAGCACTAAGCACTTCCACACAACTTTGGAAAACCCATCTGTCCAGAATTAAGCTCTAGGAAACCCCTTATTTTTCTCCCCTCAGAAAAACAAAATAGTCTAACCCAAAACAATGCTCCAGTGCATCTTAAATCCTATGTCTTGCAATAAAAGATGCTCTGATGTATAGAAGGTCTACTATATCTTCTCTTTGCAAAACTTCCTTCAGTGTCTTACTGGCCAGAAACAGGAGGGAGTTACTAAATCATTTTCTCCAAAAGGCTATGAAGGCTTTTCCATTCTAATATCTAGTTAGCTTTGGAAATATTCACAATGCAGTGAAGTACACAGCAATTAGAGTGAAAGGTAAGAATAACATCCTGTCTATGATGGAAAGATAAGGTTCATGAATTTACTCTCTCAATACATAATACCACTACCAAAAGAGGTATTTAGTGTTTTCATGACAAAGAGATCTTGAGACTGTCCCTGGATGTATACACAGCACTGCTCAGGGAATGATGTTAGAGGAGACTGGAGAGCATAGGAAAAAAGCCCTTTAGTCCTTGAGAAATTCGGAAAGTGAGCGAAGGAAGACAAATTTAATCATAATTACTGAAAGCTGAGCAAAGGACAAAGTGAAGAGTGTGAGCAATGTGAGCAATGTGTGCTTGGGCAGATAGAAGGCTTTTTACAAAGCAACCTTTTCTCATGATCCTGCAGAGGTGATTCTGGCCTTGAGGCTGGCTTTTCTGGGCACAAAACTAATTACATTCCTTGTGCATTTGTCTTGTTTTGGCAGAGGTTAGTTGAGGCACCAGGGTATCTCTAAACTACAAAGCCACTTCAGAAGGAAGCGCAAATGTCACTGAAAGAGGGGAATCCCACTGGAAATGTTAGGGTGGTGATAAGCATTAATAAGTATCAGCAGCATGCTCATCAGGTGTGCAGGGTCCAGATGGAGAAGAAATCTTTCATCCCAGAACAAGTCATTGTGGCAGCAGCTTCCATGGATCTGTCAGCAGCAATCTGTCAGTGCTGTATGGGATACAACTGGCCAAGGGCAGCAGACCAGGACTGCCTCTAGGAAAACAGAGCTGGCCCTTGTGATGCATGGCAGGCAGCATGTCCATTCCAGCTCATCTTGCTGGATGCCATAGCCACCAAAAAAATGAATGCTTGGGATTAGTGCTCCATTGCATAAAGGGACAGTGTCTATCATCACAGAAGCTGTAGTGAAAAAATATCGATTTCTCACTTTTGGCCATGATATTTTCTCTCCTCCATCTCTTCTCCAGGGCATAAGCCATTTTTCTGGTGAGCTACTGGTCCATTGCTAGTACAAGATGGCACCAGTGATGGCACAAGTGATAGTGCTGCTTGGTCAGTTTTTTGCAACAAGCAGCATGTGAACAGATGACTTCAGTAACCACAACAGTGAAGATTTGAACAACATGGAGGTGCTAGGTAGTATGATCATCTATTTTCCTCTCTTAGATTTGTGACAGAAGACAGCAGAGACAAACAGGACAAGCAGAGTACAATTGTACACTCTGGACACTCTCTTTATGACAGTTTACAGGGACATCATCAAAATGTACCTGTAAAAGACACCATTGAGGTGACTGCAGCAGAAAATGGGAAAATTCCCCTTTTTTTTTTCTGTTTGCTTTGCGCATTGGACAACATAAGTTTAAGAGAGCAATGTATAAATAGCTAACAAGGACTTGTGTTCGTGACATTATGGATCAGTGTCAATAAATGTCAATTGGTTACTGATCAAAGCAGACTTAGCTTATCCATATAAATTTTGTCTCTCCTCAAACTGTATCACTTGCATCGACTGAAAATTAAAAGATATGCAACTTTTACCTTATAACCTTATAATTGTTTTGCATTATATATATACCACTAAAGCCTTTTTCTTAAATTAGCAGGTCTCTAACTCTCAAGTTCATTGCTTGAACTCTGCCTTCATACAGTTAAATATATTTGCCTGTGATAAATAGAAATAACTCTGAAATCCACTGCATTGTAATTCATATGTGATTTGAATGTTTTCTGAAATTACTCTCAGGGGTTTTTTTCTGTCCTACCAATTACCTTCAAACTGAAAAACCAACACTGCTGAATTACTGGACCCATTACAGACGTCTGACAATTCCTCAAGAATCTAAGGCTAAATTTGTTTCATCTGATTACATTTTTAGTACTCATTCTATAGAACTCTAAACAATTAATAGCATTGCACTCCAATGCTGTAAATCACTGACATTTGTCAGCGCTGCTAAACTGCCAGTTGCCTTCCTGGACTCCGTCAAAGCAGGAAATTGAACAAGAGATTAATCAGTAAGTTAATGCAGGCAACAAAATACATGTCCCCTCAAAGGCTAAAGATCTGCACTCATGTTTTCATCTCTGTCTCAAAGGCCAAATATAAGCAGCTTCCCTACTAGTTAAAGGGATTAATAACTGGGTGACTTTATAATTCACTTCAATAAGACTGGGAAAACATATCAATAAATCATGTCTTTTATCCACCTGCTCGGGCTTCTTCTGCAGACTGGTCTGCATCCATGAATGATTAGCAGCAGGTGTAAAATAGTTCCCTGGAAGTTGCTACTGGCAAGTCCCATTCATTCCTGGGTCCTTCTAACAATAGTTCATTAATTCGCCAGGACCTAAGTCCTGACATCCAGCTGAAGGCTATATCACATTTGTTTCCACTAAATGACCTGAAAGGACCTTAGCCAGTAATTCAAATCTTCAGCAGCTTTCCCAACTATCAGGTACATGGTTGGGTTTTTTTTCATAAAAGACCACTATAGACTACCAGGTGCCACCAGCCTTTTTTTCCTTTTAAAAGCAACTTGCATATCTTTTTAAATGTAAGTCTTCCTGGAAAAGATATTGAGGGTTGTAATATTGCAATGTTTTGAGATCCTTGGACCCCAGAGAGCTAAGTTTATGTCACCAATGCAAAGTGCAATCTACCTTGAAAACAAGTGTCCTCTAATATTACATTAGAAAATAATATAATTATTAAAATGATCACGTCTGTCTCAAAACACTGAAAATGGAAGAAGTATATTTGATAGAAAAAGAACTAGATGAGACAAGGTGGTAAGGAGGAAATTGAGAATGTCATCAACATAATTCAATGATCGCTCAGTCAGCACTAGCATTCAGTTTAATATAGTAAAAATGGGCTCGATTCACTCAGTAAATGTTCAGTGTCCAAATCCTGCAGCTGTCTCACTTGGATCAGACCTTTACAAGTGCACTGTCTTTGGATACAGCAGTTAGAACCAATTCAGCATTGCAAGTGATGCTGATGAGTCTGAGGAATAAGACATTAGCTTACAGAAGAGGAGCACCTGAGCCTCAGAGTGAAATACAACATGGAGATTGCTCTTCCTTAAAGACCTTATAATTATTTCCAGAATAAGAAAATAAACAAAACAAAAATTGTGTAGGTGAGCCTCTCAATCTCTAAAAAAAAAAAAAGTAGTTTTTTAATGTGTGGCAGAGCATTAAGAAAAAGTACTGCACATGTACTCAAAATGCAGATCACACCCTTGAATCTTTAATCAACAGGACAATCTTTGCCATATCTGGCAGCAGCAGCACAAAAAGGAGCCTATTGCAATGTTGCTATGCCCTTTCATCTGTCTTGGTCATCAACTTCCAGTTACATGCCATCATGTGGGGAAAACAGATATCAGCTGAGGACCTTTGGAAAAGTTATTTTAACTGTATTTATTGCTACAGTATACAAAATGGAAGTCCCTTCTCTTATCATCAGATGCCAGACTAGGTTATTGGTTTAATTACAGTGTCTGTCAATAGAACTGCATAGCAGACCTTGAGAGTGAGCAAAAGGCTTTATGGGCTGCTTCTTCCCTTCCTTCCCCTAATAAGTTATATGCCTGTACAGGCATTTCTGGTAGTTAGACAATGACAAAGACTACCTGAGGCACCAGAGATGGGCACAAACTAGGAGTATCTCACATTTGCAAGGCTTTTCTTCAGTGTCTAGGTTCTAAACAGTAGCTTTTCTAACAATTGAGGTTAAGTCTTCCCATGTGACAACATTTATAAACAGATTAGAACAACTGTAGGAATAGCAATTTCTCCTATACATGTAGGACTAGCATGAGGACAACTTTTATGAGCCAATTTCTTTGTTAGTGAAGTGCAGACCATTTCTTCATCCCATCTTCCATTATCAGTTAGGTAGTTGCGACTATTTTATGGTGTTAATTTCTTTCTAATTTTTGAACAAGGCCAACTATGGTACCTAAGCACAGACTAAGTTTTACCAACATTTACTAGTGATAATGAGGTAAAATGTGTCCAAAACTTGAAAGGATATGAAGCAGCCTGTGAATGTGATTAAGCATTAAGTGAAGCTACCACTACGGTTCTGTTGACCAAGAACAAAAACCCTTTTGTGGATCTCACAACAGTGGTTAACTTTTTGTTGAGCTCTGCCAAGGGAAACAAGCCTCTGTTGTACCATACCTAGATCTCTCATAAGATCTCCATTGGAGAGTGCTGAAGTTTCAATATCCACTCATTACTCTAGGCGTATTTACTTATACTGATCCAAAGCAGATAAAGACAAGACATGCAACAGCATGGGTAAACAGTGCGGGTAAACAGCAGAGCAAGAAAACACTTTAACAGAAAGAATATCACTTTCAACAGCTACCTGGTTTCATGCTCAAAGGCTCTGATTGCGTCATGCAGTTGTTCACAGTCTGATTAACTATCATAATTAGTTGTAAAATAGCTCATCTGTAAAACATGCAAAAGAACATCACTATTTCAGTCCTTACTAGGATTGAGGCCTTTTTTAGTCTGACTCAAACATTAAGTCCAGAAAAAACAATTCAGTTATCCACTTTAACAGAATACAGACCACACAAATTCATCCTGGAATTTCTCTAATAAATACACAACTGAATATGAAGACAGAAAGACACAGAAACCTTCTAATATTAGTAATGCACTAACTTGCTGATAAAGAGGGGAGCTGAACCTTTGTCTTCTTTGAAGAGAGATAGTGCTTGTGCTGTGCAGTATCTTATTTGTGTACACTTGTGGGAACAAGTAAATAGTTTGTCACATCCATAACAGTCTGCATAAAATATTCTCTTCACTATTTTCAGTGTGGGTAAACCAAAAGTACTGAAAGGGAATCTGATATATCAGATCTGTCCTGATATTTTCAGCTTCTAAGAGCACAGTATGATATACCCTGTAAATAAACAAACCACTTAGGGCTTGAGTCCCATAGCAATAGGAAGAAGTTTGAATCATTTGACATTCCAAACCAAGTGCCAATTGAAAATTGGAAAGAAAGAACAAATGATTTCTTAAAATGGCAAGTATATTCTTCCTCCTGCTTCAGCTATAAAAAAAGTACTAAGAACTACAGCTTCCAAACAACTTGACTAATACTGAGAACATAGATTTAGTCTCTAAGAGCAGTGATTGAGTATTTATTACTGATGAAAAAGACACCATTTTTAAGCAGTAATGACCAATATTGGGTTCTTAGAATTAATGGCTAGCACAGGACATCTTTTTGTTAACGTCATTTCAGCTGATATGTTGAGAGCTTTTATATATAAGTGGGTCACAAAAATACTTGCTCACTTGCTTGCACAATCTCTCAAAGTTGCGCTCCACTTCAGATGGTCTGTGCTACCATCGCACAAATGAGATGGGTCATCTATGTGTTTCTATTTCTGTCCTTACATGCTGCACAAGCAATTACACTTCTACACACACTTAATTCTTATAGGTTGCATGACTTCATCTAAACAACAGTTTCAGCCTTACTGAATTTTCCTTTCTACATAGTTGTCTATACCTGCATTTTTTTTTGTTTTATTCCCATTCATAATTTGTATCTACCATAACTGCTGTTTTTAATAAGAAAATAGTTAGTTTTCTAAGTATAGAATTTTGTTTGAAAAAAGAGTACTTCTCATGCTCTGAGCCCATGACTCAAACTGGATCAGAAACTTTCAAGAACATACTTTAACTTGTGTGAAGAAATTGCACAAAGAATTTAAAAACCCTTACATGTAGTATGTACTAAGAGATATTAATGTAATGTAAAAACTTACACGACAATTGTTCATTGTTCTCGTGTTCCCTTTTTGCTCTTGAATGGCTTGAAGACCAGTTTGAAAGAAAAGGAATCTGATGAGCCTGGAGTTGAATTAAACTTACAACTAAGAAAAATAAAGGGTTGTTACATGAAATGCAGAATATTCCTTGGAGGAACAGTTCTAGCATGAATATAAAACTGTTGTTTTAAGTTTCACATTATAAATGCTAGCAGCAAACCTTGCAGCTACTTGTTTGAAACAGTCCAGAAAGATTCTTTTCATTTTCTGAGACACAGTCAGAAGATAGGAAGGTCTACTTCCAAAACTCCGTGACTGTACACAATGGGGATTTATAATATTACTTAGCATTCTGCCACACTGAATGAAAAGTCAATTGACATTCACTCCCTAGTTGGAAAACAATTCAGAACAGAATGACCAAATAAGAACAGAGAACATGAAACAGAAACACAGCCTCTAATTACATAGGAAGACATTTGTAATTCCACACACTGCTCTCATCTTTAACTTGGAGAGTCATGACAAAGAACAGGCTATTAAAAATAAGTGTGTATTGTTAGGTTTTTATATTGAATTAAAAATCCTGAAAAAGGAGACTCAGTGTGCTCATGTCCATTGAAATGCTACAAACAGGTAGGATTTCCAAACAGGAGCAACTAATTGATTTGTATAAGTTATAAATTTTTTGATACTTCTAGTTCCTTTATTCAATGAATTTAGATAAAGGTCAGTATTAGGAACACCTCAGAAATAATGTTAATTTAGGAGAGGATCTTTATTGCCAGGTATGTTCTCTAGCATTAGGTTAGCTGAGAGCATTGGAGTGTTTCCATGCTCTGAAAAGGCACAGACTTCGCAGACTAAGTGCTATTCAGCAAAAGTTAGACCCTTCTGAAGTGTCTATAGAGGAATTTCCAGTTTCATGTTCTGTTTCAAAAATCAGAAGCATTTAATTTTCATCTCACTTTCAGTGACCTACATATCCCCTCATAACCCAAAAGTCTGTAATTTTCTTAGCTACATTTCTCCTGGAAAAACAGAGAATAAAATGAGCCGCATTTTGTAAGCCATGTCTAGAGATGCAGGAAAACTCTTCAAGAAAATAATGTCAAAAAGTAATGTTCAAATGTCAGCTGGAGACAACAAATTGGAACAACCTTTTCTCCCTAGATACTATGTCAAGCCACAGAGACTAGAACGTCTTTGTATCACAAAAAAATGGTCTCCTTGTGTAAATATGCAGTTTCACTTAAACCCCATTTAAAGATCCTTGCAATCTGGCTGACTCTATGCATCGAGTTGATTATATTTTCGGTACTTATTGTACCTAAGTAAATATTTATTTTTTCAGTTTCAAAGGAATATAACTTCATATGTGAAAAAGAGATGACTGATGTGCAGAGTGCCTAAGTGCTCAGGGAATAAATGCACCTAATGGCATATTCCTATCTCCCCACTCCTGTTGTCACTACAGCCTTGCCATGACCATTCCAGATGTAACTGTGATGCACAGGATGCACCCCTGAGGATGTCAAAAGTCTCACACTTTCCACACCAGTGCATGTGGGAGGGATTACTTTATACCCACAAGACCATGGATTATGTCAGGTTCCTACCTGTGTCCCTTTCAAATCCACAGGCACAAATGAGCTATCACACACCACAATTGTATTTTAAAGAGTTGAAGCAGAGGAATGTAGGCTTTTTTTTTTTCACTGCAATTTATTGCCAAGACCCAGAAATGTTAGTTTCCTTTACATTTTAAGAATGGAAACCCATGTGAGAAGAAGCAGTGTGAAAACTGTGGCTCTGACTGAAACTTGGATGTAATGATTTAGAATGTAGGTGTTTGCTACATAGCAGGACCTTTATCTTCACATGTTCTTGAAAGGTATTTGTAGCATGTTTCTGCCACAGGACATAGGAGATCTGTTAGAAAGCTGGTGAGTCTGTTAGGACTATTAAGTGCCTATGAGTAACTGAAATATTTTTACTTTCCAGAATCACTTAAATGATCTCAAATTCATTGACTTCAACATTTTTTGAACTCTTTTTTTGACTTACCTTGCTAAAGGCCAAAGAAAAATTCATTATGATCTACAGCCAGTCAGTAGTCTTTGGCAGAACAAGGTATCAGAGACAGCTGTTAACACTTAGTAGAAGTTCATATTCCTCAAAAGATGTGCAGGGGTGCACCTGAGTTACAAAACTTAGCGAGCATATTCTCAAACAGCCACTATTGGGTTAGCTCACAATAAATACCTTGTCATTCTAGTTACAGATTTGTGCCTGAGGCCATCAGGCCATTGACTTTGCCTGAAAGTACAAAGCAGATTGTATTGACAGAGCTCCAGCAGTAGCAATGGATCTATTTTTATGCAATGTGTGTGCCTATCTAGACAGAAGTAGAGCACATAGCAGTTCAGCTACGCACATGTACTGATCTGAAAATACTGTCTCAGCATTGCTACAATGTCTGATTTTAGTCTCAATACAAGACATTTTTGGGAAAGATTAAAAGCAAACAGCATCTGACTGAAGATCAAGAACCATCCTTTGTTATCCTCTGTCATTCTTACACAAACAGTTTTCTGCTCTCTGGCCTATTGGAACAAAAAAATAAAAAAGCTAAGTAAAGATTAGGTGCTTCTGAAATATTATCATTGCTAAATGTTTGACCCTATTACAGAAATTAAATACATACCAGTTCAAGTACTGTAAACAGAGTGCCAAACAAGTTTGACCCAGTCTGTACTGCATTAACACTTGACACAGGTTTTGCATTATTTAAAGCACGATATAAGACTGTAAGATACAAAGTTGTAAGAGCTTTATCTGCTATTGTTACAAATGAAATCCAACGTGACTGAAAGTGACTAGAGAAAGTGTTTCTTTTTTCAGCTTAGTTACTTGGGACACTCGACAATAGTTTCCGTACAGTAAGATTCTTCATGCTGAAAAAGATGAGCTTGTACAAATACACAATCGTTACGATAAAGTTTCAGCCAACACAGCTTAGGCTCTGTGTATAGCTCCTGCTCTGTTTTATCTGCCTTCAACCCCATTTAAGGACATGATACCAAGTAGCCTGTATTCTTGGTCATGCTCTAGTACTGAATGCTGAACTGGGGGAATTCATGCGAATTCACTCCATAGGCAAGGTTAAAACGTGACAGCTGTTACTCACTAGGTCTCCCTTAAGCAATCTCACTCCACATTAAAGTCATAACTGAATGGGGCTCTGCAAGCCAAAAGCTTGCCTGTAACAGCCTTTGGGCAAGCACATGCAACCAGTTAAACCTCAAGAAAAAAGCACAGCTTCATCTCACTACACAAATGCCTCCAGAAGAATTTACCAGAGAAACTATTGCACATGGCTCTGGGCAGAACACATTGCTCTCCCTTAGGGAGTTCTCCCAGTTTTAGGAGATCTGATGTAACCGGTCAGGCCAGGTTGTGCCACTCCCCCTGTGTGGCCAGAAACCCCTCTGTGTTCTGCCACTGCCTTCATTTTTAGCTCCACTCCTCCATGTGCAGGTGCCACAAAGCAACTTGCTCTGATTCCAGACCTGGACCTTACTTGCTCCACTCATGCCTGCTACCTTGCTAGTCCACTTTTACTTGTTCTACTTAGCTCATGGGTTTAAAAAGTAGCTTTCTGGTAATGACTGGCTGTTACTCTACGGATCCAGCCTGAATTCAGTTCACAAATAATTTAGGTGGAAACTTCATCCCGTTTCATAATAATTTCCCTTGAAATCTGTATTATGCTACTTTGTTTCTTGGCAATATACCAGCAGACGCCCAATGCCTGTGGGAGTTATGGCAGCCAAGTAGCAGTTGTTTCAAACCACAAGCTTTTTCTCAGTAACACTGCAACCCACACTTGCTCATCTAATAGAAGTCTCATGAACTGTCAGCTCTGACAGTTAAATTATTGATAGGTTTGAGCAGATTTATCTGCAATAAAGTGTCTGAATTTTTTTCCATCTAAGTCAAAATATTAAAACTTAGAACCATAGGAAGGAAAAAATACAAAGTTCAAATCATTAACTTTAAAAGGAGCAAGCAGAACCAGTTCTTCTCAAACATAAAACCTGACTGTAGAAGGAATATTGAAAATCACAAGAGTCACTACTTTCAAGCAAGAAACTTCTCTGGGTAAAGTACATGAACTTAGAAATGAAGCATGAAAAAATAATATGACTATGATGGAACATTTACTCAGTTGCCTCATAATCACTAAGACATTTCTCAAATCAGATTTAAGAAAAACATTGTTAAAAAATCCTCACAAACCAACTAGAAATACTTATTACCCCACTAGAAAAAATATTTCATTTTTGGAACTGCTAATTGCTCTTGATGAACTTGGTAGAGGAGGGCAAGAGAAAGCTGCAGCACTCTCCCCTCCAAAAGCTTCAGAGGTTGTAGTAGTGTTTGTGATTATGTATTTTACTAATATTAGCAATACTGAGAGGAGGGCAACTCTTTAGTATGATTGGATACCTAGGAGTTTTTATAGATGCATCTCTACTGGGAAAAAAAGTTCTTCTGTTAATTTTTAATGCACAATCAATAAGCCTGCAAACTCCAATGCAATCCACAAAGATATTTAAATTTAGAGCATCTACTTACACGCTCCTAGTGGCTCTGGAAGATAGCATAACATCCTACAATGATCTAAACAACCGCAGACCTGCCACATTGCCAACAGTTCAACTGCCCATGCATTTTGATTTTGTAATTCAATAATGTTTCCTAAAAAGAGTCTGTGGCCCAATTTTCCAGCTTTGGAACTATTAAAAATGTTTGAATCATCACTACATACTGAAATTACCTACATAGGAACAAGAGTTTAGGATTTGGCAGGAAGATACTCAGATTTTAAACCTGTGCTTTTCAGCTGAAGTCCAGCACAGCATTACACTTAGTTACATCAGCTAGGAATCTAACTAGCTCTAGTCAATACCTACAATTTTAATTAGAATTGTCATGCCATAGTGATTGGGTCTTCATTACAACTCATGATTTTGTGTTTGCTAGTCTCAAAAAGGAAAGGAATCTGATGAGCCAGTGCTGTTTTTGCAATGAGAGTTCTGCTGTCCCTCACTATGGATGATTTCATCAAGAAAGCAAATTCCATGGAAAAAGTTCTTCTATTCTATCTGCTTTTTTGGTACATGGTTGAAAATATTTTCATCAGCATTCTCTGAGAAATGTCTCATTCTTACAGAACTTGCTCATGACAGAAGAAAGGTTTGCTTTCTGTCGTTTTACACAGGGAATTCAGCACAAACAGGAAAGGATGACAAATGGCACTGGATAGCTAAAACCAACATTCAAAGAGCAAGATCAGACAGACTGCTGACTCTTTGTGCCCATATAAATGCAGTAAGGATACAAAGCGAGTCAGCTACAAATCAAAAGTTTAATATAGCTGCACATATTTTACTGCCCTTTAAACTGGTGGTTGCTCTTAGATTACCTGAGAACAAGTACACTGTAGATTGCTGGAAAAGAGATTGCTCCCAATTTTGTTCTATTCACTCATATATGGAAATCTCAAGCTAGCATGATTGCTTTGATTCCCTACATCGTGCTTTGCCTTGGCCTTCATGGTTACTGCTTTTTTGAATGCAAATTCACATAAAACAGTTGTCTGTGTGGATAGGTAAAAACTGGTATCTTTAAATATATACATCAAAAAATCTGAGAAGCAATATGGTTCTTTCTCTTCCCCACACTATGTTAAGGGACAGGGTAATTTTAGCAGCTTGTGATATTTATTGATACAGTTTAGAGATAATATTCCTAATATTCTACTGAAGTACTTTGACACCAGTCAGTTATTAAGTCAATGTATGCTATACCACTTGAATGCATGACTGGTGTCGAAGGCTGTTAGTAAAATCGTTCAGTAGAATATTAGGGATATTATCTCTAAATATAATTACTGGTGTCACTCTTCACTCAGTAGAAATCTCCCTACAGTTTTGGGCTATCTGATTCAGGCCTTCCTTGCACTCCTTAGAATTTTTTTTCAGTTCCCCTAAAATGAAAGGTTTAGTATTACATACAGACAATAATAACTGCAATGAAAACGTTAGTAAGTCATGAACTACCTGGCCCTCTCTCTCCAAAAGAACACGTCTCTGTGTTTTTGAAGGACTATTTATTACTTAAAACGTGAGCTATTATTTCACTGCATTAGACATTGGACACAAGGTAGGATGCAGGAATGTGTCACCTCTGGATGAGAAGGTATTTAGTAACCTAAAGGGATTTCTTCAGTTTTGCAGAATGACCCAGTTTTTCTACAAAACGTAGAGCATACAGATTTAGTATTAGTGAGGACTGAGCAACACAGATCACCTTAAGCAAAGTATTTGATACAATACGTGCATATTTTGAAAAAAAAAGTTTACTTAAATATTCAAAGTGATTCATGTATATCTGTTGGAATTTAAGCTTTCAAGCAGGCATTGCCAGAAATAAGGTGCCACAATAATACCCATTTCCAGCACTAAGTCCCTTTTTGTACTTCATTCTTACAACATTTTACCTACATTTAGGTCCATTGTTTTCAATCTGCTTCAGGTTTGTTTCCGTTTTCCCAGGGAACAAATTAGTGGACCTAGTACACAAGTTGTCAACATAATTAGGTAACATTCCTATATATTTTACCATGGAAAAAGCCTCATAGAAGTGGAAATTGTAAGAGCAGAAATGGACACCACAATATTAGTTAACCTGTCTTCTGGCCCAGAGGAAGAACTGTCATCCCTCATATTAATCACAGAATCACAGAGTAATTGGAGTTGGAAATGACCCACTAGGATCATCAAGGTCCAACTCTTGGCACTGCCAGGACAGTCCCAAGGATGACACCATGTGCCTATTCCTTGAGTCTGTTTTTAAACCAACCTCCCAGACTGAAATACCATAACCTCATCGGTGCCCATCCAGCATCAGTGTTAAAGTATCTTTTCTTACTTTTTCTAATTACTTGCCTAAGTCTGCTCGCTATTGTTTAAGTCCATTACTACTTGCCCTACCTGCAGCACATGGAGGTGAATTGAATTCTGTTTATTATACTTTTGATGTAACTGAAGTCTTAGATCTCCTCAGTATTCTCATCATTAAATTTGAAGTTCCCCCACCACTCTGGATCCTGACATTTCATGTACATCCTTCCTGATCTGCAAAATTCAGTGCTGAAAAGAGTCTGAGAATCCTATTTCAAGACTGTTTCTGATGATGCATCCACTTCGGTGTGTGTCACTCCAACAGCATGACACATTGAGTCATATTTAGTTTGCAATCCTCTATAATGTTTAAATCCTTTCCTGCAATTCTGCTGTCCAGGCAGTCTTGATCCTCTAAAATTGGCATTCATTTCAAATGAACTGTTAGATAATTCCTCAAAAGTCTGAGATCCTGATCATGTCTCCCAATGTGTTTATAGCCTTTTCAATAAATACCATCTGCATAGGTAAAACATTATTCCTTCATCAAAATCACTGATGAAAGTATTGAATAGTACTAGACTCAAGTAAGGCCCTTGAAGAATCATATTTGAGGTCCTTGAAGAATCATGTTTGATTATATCCTTTTGATTTGACATTAAAGCACCCATTTTCAATTCTAGATTAGATTTTTCTTACCAATCCAGTATTTCTTAATAGTCTCACCTCCTGCATATTTTCTTGTTTCTTAGGCATAATGAGGGAGCATAAAAATTTGTAAAAGTCAAATTATTTGACTCCTATTGCTTCTCCCTTATTCATTCTGTCAGAGAAGAAAATTAGATCAGTTTGACATGACTTACTCCTAGTACATCCATGCTGGTTGTTACTGGTTGTTATAATTTGTTATAATTTTCCAGGCACCTACTGATCTTTTTGAATATTCTGGTATTTTTGCAGGATCTAAGTTGCAATGACACCAGTATAATTTTTTGGTTGCTATTTTTTGCTGTCTTAGCACAAGTCCCACCACACCATTGCTGGCCACTATACTTCCTCAGCATCTGGCTCCAGACCAAGCCAGCCAGGTCCAGCTTAACCGTTCACCTCAGTCACCACAGACACACAACTGCAAGTGATGACTGTCACAGGGCAGGTTTGAGCACAAGGGAACAGTGGCTCCAAAATGGGCTGAGGGGAGAGGATCTTGGAAGAGGTAAGGGAAAGGAACAAGAGATTAGACACCATGAGGCACAGCCCATCTCAGGCAAAGCTCAACTACAAAATAGTTGATCCGATGGATGTTAGCTCTGGTCTTGAGGCAGAACCTTCTACATTCATCTCCCTTTTTGAGAGCTAACAGATAGATTATCAGACTTATGGAACTTGCAACAATTAAGGTGTGATGAAGCAGATGAAGCAACAGATCTGAAGAAAATTAATTCTGTATTTCACCTTTCTCTGAGGTAGGTACACATCTGTGATAAGAAAGTAATGAGTATGCAGGTAATCATGCTCCAGACATCCTCTCAAACAGAGTTTAGTATTGTCTTCTTAGTAGCCACACTCACAATATTCATACTTATTAATGTTGTCGACAGCTAATGTACCTGCATTTTGCTTGCAGAAGACAAACGTAAGAGAGATGCTGTGGCAGAAGATTCTATCACAGATGTACCAGAGAGACTTTACAGATAACAAACATGAGCTTTCACTGACTCTTCCAACTTTGTTATTTCTGTAGCAAGTATTTTGAAATACCAAATCCAAATTACATAACACTCTGCAGCCTTTCCAAGTCTGCAAAAAAAGAAACCAACTTATCTTTAATACATACTACAAGCATCTTCTTGTTGCCCTCTGCCTTGAAGCAACTGGTCTCAAAAACAACAAACTATCTTACTTCACACAAAGTTCAATGTTTCTTATGGATTGCACAGATCCAGTCATGCTATTTGCATTTTTATTACTACCTTGTGTAATACAGGAATGAAGCAGAAATGTATATCAACTCTGACTTATTTTCCTAACTCTGGTTGAGTGTTGAACAAAAAATCTGGACTGTTCCAAACATCTGACAGTTATGCTGAATCTCCATTTGATGGAACAAAAGTCACTGTATATCTCTAGCAATGAGTGTAAAATTGGAATTTTAAATGTTTTTCATGCATCAAAAGGCAATATTATGTCATCTGCTCCATCAAAGCTTTAAAAACTCTGTTGGAGAAATTAAGGAATACATTCTATTTAACTTAATACCTCCTGTGATCAGACAGCTTTGTGATATAATACCACCAAAATAACTTCACAAGTAATGGAAACACTCCACATGTTAGAACTCAGGAAGCAGTAATAAATCTTAACGATTCAATTTGCTACATATGTTGGATGTTACAGCAACACAGAGAACAGCTCTGCACAGTGTAATAAAAAGAGGACACATGACAAAAATGCAATTTATAATATTCTAACCAGTTCTGATCAGCTTTTTTAAGAAGTTGAAAAAGCTGCATCTGATAGCTTTAGACTTGTGTTTTATTTAATCCTAAATTTTCTCCCTAGTAAGATGCCTCTAGATCTTTTTTCAGATCACGCTTCAGGCTTCAGAAAACTTTATTGCTATTACAAATCAAGCAAATAATTTATACGTTATGCTTCAATTTAGCTAGCATAATCTGTCCCTTTTCATCTTTCTCTGTGCCATCAGGTACTAGCCACTAGTGCAAGTGGAATACAGGTCCTTAGACTCAATCTACCACAAAAGTTCCTAGGTTTTGTTTAGTATTATCCCTCAAAACTGATCTGAGCAACCAGGAAATACAACTTCATTCTTGTCATATGACATATGCTTACCAACAGCTAGTGATGCCTCCTCTGCATTATCCTTCTGCATTTCGAAAGTGTGGTGCTAAATTTGTGTTTAAATGATCTAAGTGTCAGAGAAGTATAAAGAATTAGTGTAAACAAACAGTGGATTGATGGCTGAATGCCAACTCAACCATCTGAAGGACAATATTTTCCTTACATTAAGATGATTACATGTTTATAAACTATTAAGTATCAAGGCATAAGGAAGCTTGGTTTAACATCTTGAAAGAATGTGGTTCTTATGTCAAATAGCATAACATTACCTAAAGCCATTTTATTCACTGTTTCAGGGATAGATTTAAATCAAAGTTTGTTAAATTATGAAAATTCAGGCCACATGGTAAACAAAAAAAGCAAGGGAATAAAACAGTTGAAGAGGGTAGTTATCTAACTTAATGTTTTTAAAATATGTTAATAGCAAAAGGCAGACCAGAAAAAACATTAGCCTTTTACTTGATGAGAATGGTCACCTCACAAACAAAGCAGAGATGTTCAATTTTTCCTTCATCTCAGTCATCAATACTTGGTGATCGGCTCTGAGGGTCCTAGAGCAGTAGGACCATAACTGTCAGAATGATAAACTCCCAGTCAACCCCAAACCTGGGGGATTTGCTGCTCCAGCTGGATCTCTGTAAGTCTATGGGGCCTGATGGAATTCATCCCAGGGTACTCAAAGAGATGGCTGATGTCATCATGAGACCTCCCTCAATGATTTTTGAACAGTTTGGGTAATCTGGAAAGGTCCCAGTCAACTGGAAGCTGGCAAACATTGTCCCAATTTTTGAGAAGAGCAGGAAGGAGGACCATGGTAACTACAGGCCTGCTAGTCTCACTTCAGTGCCTTGTAAAATTATGGAGAAGATTATTCTGGGAATTACAGAAAAATACATGAAGGACAATGCAAGTTCCACTCAATGAACTTAAATTCCTTTTATGACCACATTGCCCATCCAGTTGATCAAGGGAAGCCAGTTGATGTAATCTTTTTGGATTTCAGTAAAGCTTTCCATACTGTCTCTCACAGGATCCTTCTGGTCAAACTGTCCAGCACACAGCTGGATAAACACATCATGTGGTGGGTGAGCAATTGGCTCGTGAGTCTAGCACAGAGGGTAATAGTGAATGGGGTGACATCAGACTGGTGACCTGTCACTAGTGGGGTTTCACAGGCTTCATTATACGGTCAGTGCTCTTCAACATCTTCGTAAAGGACTTGGATGCAGGACTCAAGGGGATACTAAGCAAGTTTGCTACCAACACTAAATTGGGAGGAGCTGCTGTCTCCTTTAAGAGCAGAGAGGCCCTGCAGAGAGACCTTGACAAACTAGAGGGCTGCACATCACCAATTGTATGAAGTTTAACAAGGGTAAGTACCGGATTCTGCACCTGGGATGGGGCAACCCTGGACGTATGGATAGACTGGGGAATGAGAAGCTGGAGAGCAGCACCACAGAAAGGGACCTGGGGGTCCTGGTTGATGGCATATAAGTCAGCAGTGCCATGGCAGCCAGGAGGGCCAAGCATGTCCTGGGGGGCATCAGGCTTCACCAGTCAGTCAAGTGAGGTGATTCTCCTACTCTCTTCTGCACTGGTATGGCCTCACCTTGAATATTATGTGCAGTTTTGGGCACCACAATATAAGTAAGATATTAAGCTCTTAGAGAGTATCCAAAAGAGAGCTGTGAAGATGGTGAAGGGCCTTGAGGGGAACCATATGAAGAGCAGCTGGGGTCACTTGGTCTGTTTAGCCTGGAGGAGACTGAGGGGAGACCTCATAGTGGTCTACAGCTTCCTAATGAAATGAAGGGGAAGAGCAGACACTGATCTCTTCTCTTGGGTGACCAGTGACAAGACCCAAAGAAATAGTATGTAGTTATGTCCAAGGAGGTTTAGGTTGGATATTAGGATGAGGTTCTTCACCCAGAGTGTGTTCAAGCACTGGAACAGACTTCCCAGGGAAGTGGTCATACCACCAAGCCTGCCAGAGTTCAAGAAGCATTTGGACAATGCTCTCAAGGCACATGGTGTGATTCTTGGGGGTGTCATGTGCAGAATCAGAAGGTGGACTCGATGATCCTTGTGGAGCTCTTCCAACTCAGGATATTCCATGATTCTATGACTCATCAAATAAAGATTACCCAGGATGGGAGCGTTGTCTAAATACCCAATATTCACCGTGATCTCTTTATATATCTGGATAAATGAGAAAAGACATTTCGTGAAACTAATATGACATGCTGATATTTGTATATCGTCCTGTAAACCTAGGAAATGTGTTGCTCTACTAGCATTGCTGAAATATGTCTCCTCTGCTTTGCTTCTCTTTTCTCCTGTCTCATATTTTTGCCTTACCCAGTCCAACCATGCACTCTACTCTCTTTCTGCAAGAGGCAGTTATCAGAAAACTGGGTGGCCGCAGGTACGTTTAAGAAGGTTCAGTTAAGTTTCCAGAACATTTCTATTTAATGAAAGAAGATGTATCTACAACCTGGGTATGCAATTATAATAGATTGTTTTAATATAGATTACGCATGTTATGCAATAATATATTATTCATAATGTATTATGCATAATATTTATTATATTATATATTACGCATAATATAGAGTATGCAAGTTCTGCTTTGTTACTAAAAGCCAAATGTAGAACACAATTAATGGTTTACAGTCAATTAAGCAACAAGTCACCTAACAGTATCTTTAAATGACGCCTATATTATCAGTCCTAATTTCTTGGGAATCAATGTTACTTTTCCATATTTCTATTTAAAACTTTAAAAAAATTGATTTTTACTAATGGATAGTCCAATATTTTTGTATTTGTTCCTGTGAAATGTGCCAAATGTGGTATATGACAAACTAATCGTTTACCCTGCTACAGAAAAGACACAGTAGTATGTATTTGAAACCACTGATTCTGTTCACTCCAGTTCCTATCCCAGAAAAAACCACAGCATTAAGAATTAAGTAACCTGTGTCCAACAATGACAGTACAGAAGAGAATTTGTCAGGAAGGGAAAAGTTCAGTCTCAGTGCCCAGTCACGGTTTGAGCCCTTTACCAAAAACACAGTAAAACAATCAAGCCATGAGAACAAACACCCCGAGAAGCATCTGGGAAACTCTCTTCAAGTTACAAGACTGAGGAAAACAAAACTGACCTTGCACATATGACTGTGTTTTGCCAATATAAGTAAATATAGGCAGAAAGGATCTAGGCACCTAGGAGGTAATTACTATAACGTTGAATGTTCAGGCTCATAATAAATACAGCGGGGTTTGAAGGCTGTATCAGATGCCTAGGTCCACACATGATACCCAGTGGTAAGCTGGTGTCTCATCCAGGTATTCTATATAGACATCATGCTGAGCAAATTGTCATCTATATACAAGGAAATCTGCAGGTTATAGGAAATACAGATTTTGCACCCTCTCTAGCATATCCTAATGTTCAACAACAAGTGCTGGAAGGTTGTGTCCACTTGTTTAAGAGTAAGTAAACACAGCTGCAGTACAGGATGCTGTTAGGGAAAACCTGGCCAGTATTCAGCCTAGTCTCACCATACTCCCAGCACTCTGAGGGTACATCGCTGCCTATGGTTTCACAGAACTAGCAACTTCAGCATTACCTTCCAGAGTTGCAACCGCCAGTTTTGAGCTTAGCATCCCATATGCATGGATTATTTTTTCTCCAGAAGCATTACTTTGCTTTAACAGAGTAATCTATATTGATGACGGTGTGCCTTTTTTTTTTATTTCCCCACTCAGATCTGCGAGGTCCTTCTCGAGTTGCCCGCCGTTAGTACAGCATTTAGCCACCCAAAGGAGCCAAAAGACTCATTAACTAGAAAGAAAATTTAAGGCAGCATAACAGAAAAATGTTGATGCTAATTAGTTAGGACACGTACTAGGGTAAGACCTGTTTTTTGTCTGGAATTCATTTAAAGTCCTTCAGTATCTGGTTGAATGCAATCTGTTTCAATTTTAACAGAATTTGTAATAAAAATGTAGTCTCATTATCAGTGCACTGAGCCATTTACTTACTCCCACACACAAGTCAGATGCATGGCAAATCAGTTTGCAGAGATCATTTAATTAGTCACGAGTGCATCTAGGGCAGTGTATCCTAATTCTCATAGATTATCTATAATTTCAAGTGTTTATTCAGAAGAAACACATTTCAGAGGGTCAGAAGGGATCATTCATCAGTGGCTTAGAAATTGCTCCTCTGTCAGTTTTACGTACAGCAAAAGCATACACAGTAATTTTCACACTTGCATCAGGTTTTACTATTTCTCTGATAACGAGCTATTTTTTTTTCCACATGAAGAATAAATTCTCATTTAAAGGATTTCTGAACTAGTATATCTTTCATATTGAATCTAGTACTGAACATCATTTTATGTAATCATCCTAGAATAAAAATATTTTTTTCCTGACACTCAGAATTTGATTGCTTTTGTATGGCTACATTTTATTGCCATGTACATAAGCTCTCCCTCTCCCCTAGACTTGAGAAAGAAGACTAAGCTACATTAAATTTTGAACACTCCTGAAGTATCACACTATTACCCTAAACATAAAGAGAATCTGATTTTCAGCATTTTACTACAAGGATTTTACTATTTACAAGGATAGAGATGTTTCCATGTGAATGAGAAAAATGAGGTAAAGGTCCTTCCCTTTTCTCTTCATCCAGGTATGTTGTGAATGACAGAAAGGCACGTTCTCACATTGTATGCTGGGAGCAGCCACGTGACTTGGGGTCCACCAACACGGGGCATCAAGTCACTTCAGTAAAGGTAGATGAGGGGCAGCACCACAGCTACAGGGAGACCCTCTGAGCCCTCTTCCTCCTCCCACTTCCCTGCCATGGCTCTGCAAAGCCCCAGGGAACACATGAAGTTCCCAGTCTGCCTAACAGAGAAGGAAGAGGAAGAGAGGTGAGATCCATGGCTGACCCACGCTCCAGCACTGTCTGCAGGAGAAAATTAGACTCTACTACAGCTTACACCTTACAGAGGGCATGACTTGCCCCAAGTCTTCCTTTGTATAACTGATGGGCATTGATTTTCACATCATGATTCATTTATTGCTTCTCTCTCTATAAACTAAAAGATGCAATAGTAATGATTGCAGTCTGTTCAGCATCCAACTTCAGAGATGTGGTGTCCTGAAAGGTTGGTACAGACAAAGACTGTTTGGCTTAGAACGTGTTTCAAATCTTCCCATCTCCCAGGAAACATTTATGACCTGCTTAACACACAGTAGTGTAAATGCAAGTATTTGTAAAGTCAAAAATATAGATATAGATTGGGTATAACTTACTATACCTCCACTTCCCCACAAAAAGATTGCAAAATGACTGAGGGTTGAAATCTTCCTTTCTCAGTTAAAAAATACTATTCTGAAGCCCAAGATAAGCACGAATGTAAGCACTAACTATTCAGATTCCTGTGATTTCAGTGGCTGAAAACTGGAAAAAAAAAAAAAGTTGAAATATGAACTCCTGATAATAAAAAAAGTATTTGGAAGAGAGACAAAGAAGAGGAACAAAAATTGAAACAGTACCAAAACCAGGACAGAAGCCACTGGGGCTCTTCCCTGAACTCACTGGCACTCTGCAGGACATATATCATGACAAAGTCCCAAAGAATGAACAGTTATGCCAAGCCAAACTCTACCCTCATCTCACCTGCAGATATATCATTGTTCTCAGTAAAACCTGACTTTGAACAGAGAACAGCACATACACGGACATGAGCCAGAATGTAAATTGTTTGAAGTGCGTTGTCTCTGCTGAAATATTTTGCATGACTTTTGGCTGAGAGAGCGGGACCTCCACAAATTTAAACAGAGAGTTAATAGCAAACTGCAACACTAACAACTGTGAGGTCTCTCTGAGTATCCACATAGCTCTGTGCCATATGTGAAGTCTGGGAACACTCTGAGGGGCAGACCCATCTATGGGTTGCTTGTCAGCGCTGATCAGTACTGCTGAGTGTATAACTGCAGGTGCCAGGGATATTGGATGACCTCAACCTAAGAGCAGTGAGCTCTAATCTCCAAATAAATTTAAAGACTCCAATTTCCTACTGACTTAAAAAGTGATTCAAGAGTCTCTCCAGCTACAGACTAGACTAGTAAGAAACAGCAAGACAGAAAAAATACAGAATATTCCTTGCAGTAAGCACCAGCTCACCATTACCCTCTATCAGTCTGAAGATCCCGAGCAGTTTTAAATATCTTGTAGCAGTTAGACAGACAATTTGTGGTAAAATGGGCATCTTCACTGGGACAAAACATACTTAACCAGCTAGATTCCAGCGTCTCACTTTCTGATTTATTTTTCTCCTCTTCAAACAACCCTAATAATGTAGATACCGTTTTCAAGGGTAAAAAAATTTAAAGTTGGCCCCAAAATTTAAAGAGCTTCCTCATTTTTTCATATTCTTACTCCCTCCCCTAGACTCAGATTTTTTACTATTTCAAATTCTGCAGTTTGAACAGCTTTCCATAAAATTAATGGCAAGCCTTGAATTTTGCTTCACGTGACTGATTAGAAACAAATAGAGCATAAGCTACAAAGGAAGAACTTTTCTACTTCTTCAGTTGACAGAAGGCAAGTTACTCTCAAACTCCCAGACATGGATCTGCTGGTTTATAAATAATTTCCAGACAGTCAGTCAGTCACATTTAAGCCTCCCTAAAAGAGAATTGAGAGGAATAGACATGTTTGGACAAAATTGCTGTTCTGGATCATTTAACCATTAAATTGAACCAGAAATTCAATTATTTGGTTACACTGCATAGAAACACTGGGACAGATATTTCCTATTGGAAAACAGGACACAATTATCCCTCTTGTATTTTTGTAATCACAGAATCATTGAATGATGACGATAGAGCATCACTTTGCCTGCAAGGGCAGGTATTATAACTGCACATGTTCTAATATTTCGGTAATTGTTTTAAAAATACCATTTATACTTGGTTTATTTTATATATTTATTTTATATTTGTATTTTTACTTGCTAAAGATTCATAATTAAACATTCAAAATTGTAACTAATTTGTATTTTATATAACACATATTAGAATCTAGCTGCTTAAAATTTCCTCCTCATGTCCATATTTTCCTGGAACGGCTTTAAAAAGTAGCTGTTTTCCTAGCTTTGGTGCTATTTTTAGGTATCTTTCTAGAGGTTAACTGCAACAGAGGAACACAGACAAGTCAGGTGCCCTGGGCTCACCTATGACCTTGTGTATTAATTGCCTCCAGTTGGACCAGATTGAAAATACCTTTAGTGTTTTATTTGCACACTACTGGTGCCTCTAATATCAAACAACAACCATAACAAGCAGGAAGGTGTCAGGAACATACCTTTGTACCACTAGAGATACGTGTGTACATCATGTATCCACCTGCGCTGCACTGAGCATTGATATTTGTATTAATTTAGTTTCCTGCTGCTTTAACATACATAATGCAAAGACTAAGAAGTTGTGCATCTGTATTCAAATAGGTACTTGTTATTTTATGCTACGCAACGGGACCAGTGACCAGCAAGTAGTTGTGTTTGGCAGAAGGGTGAAAGGGAGTGAAGATGATGACAAAGCCAAGAATGACGTGAACGTAGCTGACTGAAGGTGTTGGCAGAGACTTACAAAAAATTTACTTGAGGTCCTCTATATTAAAATCAATACATTTAACATCACAAAGGAATGTGCTAAGCTGCCCTGAATCTTAGTGATTTCCACCTGAAAACCAGCCTGCTCAGTTTTTTGCCACTGAATAATTCCAATAATATGTGAAGTGGGAGGGAGGGGGGCACTGGGAAAAGTGCAGATTCTCAGTTTGGATACCCCTGTCTACACAGCATCATGTCTACTCCTGCTCCCATACCAAACTGTCTTTATGCAGCAAGGTCACATGCATGAACCATGCAGAGAAAAATACTCACACAATTATGACTGACATGATTACACATTTAAAGATCAGTGTGTGGCTTCCAAGTTGCTTTGAAGATCTAAAGGAAAACAGAGAGCATAGATGCTTGTTTCCATGGGGCTATGCTCAGGCCTCTTCATTGATGTGGCCATAACTGTGACTCATTTTAAAACAGAGAAGACCCAGGGCACATCTCCAGCAAAGATCCTGAGGCTTCCCATTTCCTCACAGGATGCCCCTGCTTTGTAAGGTACACCTTGGAGTAAAAAAATCACTTCAAAAGAGAACACTGTCTCTCGAGCCATGTTTTACAAAATACTTTACACAGATGCACACAACTTCCCCAGGCTGTGAAGATTTTCTAACCTTTCAGGTTTTAAAGATTTCTATTAAACAACACTTAGGCGAGTGGGAATCCTACTTTCCAGTGGTAGTGCCAGTTTCCAGGGTGCCATGTTGTAATTTAATTGTGCCAGGTACTAGCTTAAATTTTAAAGCATGCTTTTAGCAGTTTGAACTGCATTTTCCACAGGACTCTTTCACTACATATGCTCTGAGCTTGCTGTTACACAGTCAAAGAACCAGGTTTTGCGAACGTGTAAACATCACGATCAAATCATGACTGTCTGATATGATCACAGTTGCTGTACCATGTCTAGCAAAAATAGATTATGGAATGTCATACGATTAGCAGAAATTATCTTACAATAACAGTATTTCTGGAGAGCTGACATAAACATTCAGAGCCACTATCTACAGCTCCTCCAGCAAGCATAAGGGAGCATAAGCAAGCCAAGTTTTCCCTGAGGCTTTTTTTTGTTGAGTGGATAACTCCAACCAGCCTTTTCTTAGCTTTGTTGAGTTCATTTTCTCTCACTCACCTTTATAATTATAGCAACATTTTTATCTTAAATTTTTTTTTATGCATTTGTTTAGGTGCCAGAATTCAGCTTTTCTCTTGCTTTCTTTATACTTTCCTTTAATTAAATCTTCCTTTATTGTTACATGTTTATTTTTAGCATTTGTATTTTCATGGCAAGTACTCCCTCTGGCAAGGCTTACTGCAAGAATTACTGCACCATATTTCTTTCATAGCACTTCCGAGGTTTGTCTGTCCCCTTCCCATCTATGTGCCTCCTTTTAGAAATACACAAATCATGCTAAAAGTGCACTGAATAAATAATAAATAACAACCACAACAACAACCGCAACCACCACCATAATAAATAATAATAATAATAATAATAACAATAATAATAATGTCTATACAGGAGAAACATCTCAGGAATCTGAGCCTCATTGCCTCCCTGCAACAATATATAAACAATCACTTTCCATTAGGATATCCATGTAGGAATACAAGGCTGTTGTTAATTACAGTCACCAAATATACAGCCCTAATGCTGGCAAAAGTGTCCAACAGAAAGAATATAGACGGGAACAAATAGAAAGGACTTGTGACTTCTACTCCATTCTTTTCACTGTGGCTGCCTATCCCACTCCTTAGCGGCCTCTCCTATCAGCCTCCATTTCTCTTCCCCTGTGTGCAGCACTGGCATCATCCGTCTCCTTGGGTATCACCCATTCAGATTTCCTTCTCTCCCTGGGCCTCCCATACTGCTCACGTCAGGCAACATACCTGTGCCTCAAGCCAGGAAGCAATACCCAAAAGAAGGCAGCCCAGAGGCAGGTTAGGAATTATCAGGATCTGCATCGTGAATCCCCAAGCACAAAGAGCAGAACTCACAGTTAGAGTACACCTGAACATACTCCTGAAAAGCTCTTGTTATTCCTCAGTTCCCACAGCTGGGTATACTGCTCAGGAAGCTGCCACAGGTTCTGTTCCCCATCTTCTGAATTTGCTTTCTAGCAACACTCTCCTTCCCAGGTTCCTGTCCCTCCTTTACATATGTAAATCCTCCAGCTACTACTGAGTGCAAATAGCCTCATAAAGCACATCCAGGTGATCTCACCTACCTATTTGTGCTGTTGCCAGGATGTAAGGGTCCTGCAGGTGAGGCAGCTGGTGGAACATGTGTAAGCTTGGCTACAGGGATTCACTAGGGTGATGCTGAGTATCAGCATGCCAACATTTTCACCAGGCTTTCTCAGCAGTACGCTCAATTCAGCTTCTGACTTCACAAGTACTGCTCTGCAAATTACACATAGAGTTGGGTGATGACCCTTCTATCCCCCTTAGAGAAGCACTTTTAACCAGTTTTGTGTTTACTAGCATTTTAGCAAGGATACATGCCACATTAATACAAGAGATACTACACCACAACCCTGTTAGATGCAGGAGTTAATGTTTTGGACACACATCTGGAGTATTTTCAGTGTAGTAATAGTGTAGTAATAGAAGATTGGTCTCTAGTTTCCCTACTGTTTCTTTGCTATAAGACTACAGCAACACCCATTTTTCCAATGAATCAATATAAAGCATGAATGAAGAAAAATAAGCAGTTCCTGATGCCCTACACAAACTCATTAGCAAATATATCTGTGCAACTGTGTTCAAGGGAGTTTAGGTTTCCAAGGTCTACCTGTACCAACATTCCTTTAGTAAACCATTGACACTAACTTCTCTGTGTGGTACTGCTGTCAAGAACAAGAGCTGAATATGAGTGAGCAGGGTGTCCCTGTGGGATCGTGCTGGTAGAAAGAGACCTTCAGGGCCAAGAGCGATTCTCCACATGTTGGGTGCAGACATGGATGAGTGGGATCCCTCCTGGCTGCTCTCCAGGGGAGTAGTAATGGACCATCTATGGCCTGTTGTTCCTACTGCCATTTAATGCAGCCTCCTTCATCAGCTGGCAAAGCAAATCTCAGCTAAAAATCAGCTTCCCAAAGGCAATGAAAGGGAGAGGAGTGGCATTTATCCCAGCTTGTAAGGCATCAAAAATAATTCAAAAATACACATTTCCAAAGCTTTCCCACTTAGAAGAAATAAACTAAGCTAGTTCAAGAGCTTCAGTCAAAACAGACATTCTCCATCCATAATTGAATAAGGGATTTGGGTTTACTGAGCTGCCCAAAGTGCTTTGTTCCTCACCGGCTGAGCACCAGCCAGCAGCAGCACTTAGCCCTGTTTGAGCAGTCGCCTGGGAGAGTTGCAGGCCCTTTGTGCCCTGTCAGCCTTGGTCTCTCGTCACGCAAGATTTTGTGTAATGGACCACATGCCACACAAGTGAAATATTTGTCATAATCATATTTACAAGGTGCTTGGCTCCCAGGAGAGAACGAAGGCCTGAATAACATACCAGAAATTAAATAACATGTAGCGTAATTTGTTAGGGTTTTTTTTTTTTTTTTAATTACATTCAAAAATTTGGAGCCAGACAAAAACCCTGGTTTGTTGGGGTCAGTGGCCACAAGAAATACTTGAACATTTCTGATGAGAGTCAGGAATAAAAGTAACTGAGCAGAAGCAACACTTATCAGCAGAAAGCCTTTCTCCTTGCATCAGGCTCACAAAACCCCACTGCACCTCTCCCTGCTACCAAACTGTTTGCTCTACCCCCACCTATCCCTCAGGTACAGACACACCAGCAGCTGCATGCAGTCGGTTCACTGGAGGCAGCAGGGCATAGCTATAAATGTATAATGAATGCTTTTATGGCTCCCCAGCAGGCAGTGTGTGTGCCACTTGTGAGACTGTGCTGTAATCTTACATCCAGGGCAAAATGTTGGTAGGCTAAGGGAGACAAGAAGCTGCTATGGAGGGAGGGAGTGGGGTGATTCATGGGGTGAGGGCACAGCTGTTGGCACAGCAGTGGCAGGGCACCCAGCAACCCAAACTGCAAAAGCAGGTGCCTGAAAGTTCCTACTCTGTCTGGAACTTAAACGCTACGGAAAATGTGGAAAGACAACTTTTTTTGCTAGAGCTTTTGCCCATGTGCAGCTCTGGAGGCAGGTTGGGTGCTGGTCAGGGGAGGCACCCTGATGTCCAAGCTACAAGTGCGGTAGGGGATTGTGCTTGTCGGCTTCATGAATCATTGTCTGTAAAAGGCAGTATGTTCTCATGTGTTTAGATGGAGGGAAGATTCAGGCTACGACTCCTTGTCTATAGCTGGTTGCCTCTTCCTCTAAAACACTTTCATATATACTTTACTCAAACACGTGATCAGAGGGTTCAACAGATTATGCTTATGTTCAGGTACTTTCTTTCACTTGCCCTTTGAGTCTCAGTATGTGTGCATCTAGCCAGCCACGCTGGTAACAGTCCACTAAGGGAAACCGTTTTGGGGTTTCTGTACTTGCCCTGTTTGAGGTTTGTCTCCACGCTTTTTCATGAAAACTCGCATGAGCTGATATTGTGAGCCATAGTAGAGCCTGATACTGTTAGGGTCACCTTCATCTGGTCTGATGAACCTGCAGAACACTTAAGTGCTAATGTTCAGGCACTGAATTTTCTCCTAGAGACGGGCCATGTCAGTACTGGCAATACTATCAGAATTTGGGGCTCAGAGCGTCTTTCAGGTCACACTGGGTCATTGCTGAGCTTTGTTCAATGACTATATTGCAGTATAAATATCTAAAATACCAGTTCCCATTCTCCTGAACAATCAAAGACGATGTGTGATAGGTGGGCAGGAGCAACACAGTCTAACGTGGCAGAAGCTGAAGGCTTTACGAGGAACTTTGCACAGCCAAAATTTTGTAAGAAAAAAAGCAACATCTGCAGGGGACAATGCAGACCTGGCAAATAAGAAGATGTGTTTTCTGACCTCTGATTTGGTTGGGACTCAGGGTTGAGAAACCACCTTTGCCTAACATGGAGGATCAAATCTAACCTCTTCCCATGGGACAATGGGAGGATCTCTTTAATGATCACCTGGGCAACAAATGTATCAAATGCTCTAATTTATCCAGGTATGGCTGGACATGAATACAAGTGAAATCTCTGGGAAGTCCAGATGCTTAACACCTGAAAATCTTACTTTGTTTTACAGAGCTGGAGTTCAGGATTCATAAAGCAAGCTAAATCTATCTTTCAGCTGCTAAGCTTTTAAGCATGGCCAAAACATCAACCTTTGCCTTTTCCCTTAAATATTCTTAATAGTATTCCAGGGCAATCTAGGCCTCATACAAGAGCAACAAATATGTGTGTACTAATTCTTGGCTGCCAGTTCTGCTAAAGATGGGTAAGATGCACTTATTGCCCATTGAGTGTTTTATTGTGGCAACAGTTTATTCATTTTTCAAAGGAATTAAATGTTTAAAATGATGAAAACAGAGCCTTGCCAGCTATGACTATATTACTGCTTATAGTAAATCTTGCTCTGGCACATGTGGCCACCAGCTTGTTCAGAGGCATTTTCCCAAACATTGTCAGGTCAGAAAAGAGACATTCAGCCTGTAACAAAGAGTGAAATCTGTACAAAACCCCACTGGCCAGTCTTGTCCTTGCTGTTTTACCCCATCAGTGGTGAGACAGTGGAGGAACTCAGGATGTCATTGCAGCTCTGTGGCATGGCCCCTTGTACAAACCTGATGGCAAAGGTGAGCAGAAAATGGCAGCTGGGAACTGGGTCCCGTGGCATCCAGTGCAGAGGCTCTGAGATTGAGCTGCAGGCTGGCAGACTCCACTTCCTTCCCTTGTGGCAGTACTTCTAAGTAGTACAGTCTTGCCAGTTCACGTTTGGCATCCATGCCCATTTTATAATTGTACTTCTACATGTAGCTCAGATTGACAGCAAGAATTGCATATAGACATAAAACTCTCTCTTCTCTTTCTCTTCTGAGTGCTTTAACCAGTGTACAGGATTGTTTAAAAAAAATACTTGTGTGAGAAATGGCATAAGTGAATCAAAGAGAATAGTTTAAAGGATATTTGAGCTGCAAATCAGCAGAAAGGCTTTGTGAAACACTTAATGTGCACTTGCTATGCTTAGCCTTGAGCCATTAATCCTGTTGTTTCCTCCAGTAATTGCCCTGATATTATTTGCACATAACCTCTCTTTCTAGTAATATTTCGTGATCCAAAAAACATAGTTTGTCCTTGAAAATTGGGGGTCATTATCAAGAGCCCTCACTTTGGATAGGTTATAAATGCATAGCTGTTCACAAAGAACATTTTTCCAATGCAGCATTCCTACATTTTATTGATTCACATGAGGAATAGAAACTTTAAACAGAATGTCAATTTTGCTGCAGTGAAATTTAACTGCTTGATGCATTACCATCTTTTTAAGGGAAAATACATATCAAGCTGATGTCAGGGTTTAATGCTATAATAATACTTTAAATTGTACGGCAATACTGATGGCAGATTCATTCTTTGAGCAGATTGATCTCTTTTGGAGGCGCTGTATGACAGCAAGAATGGACAGAATGATTTGGTCTCTTAAGCAGGAAAGACAGGAAATTTGTTGCATTAGCAGAAAGGACACCAGAGGGAGGATGCTTGACAACACAGTCAGCAGAAGAGTCAAGGGGAAAATCAGCATATTGGATTTTCTGCTGAGAGCAAGATAGCTAGCAAGGACAGTAGCTGGTGGACTGTGAAATCCAATAGCCAGGAGCTGTTGATACAACTGTACCACAGCTGCTGTTCAGCAACTGATGCTGCCTTCCTCATTTTTCTTGTGCTTTTGACTAAATCTCTATTGTGTGTTTTCTGGGATAGAGAGCCTTCTGTGAGAAGTCATCTTTACATTTTGCTTGTGCAGTATCCAGCACCAGGTTCATAACCACTAATATTTCCCCAAATGATAAATTTAATAATGTTTGCTTTTATTTTCTTATTGGTATTCATTTTGCTCACTCAACTGTTGCAAAATAAACCTTTCTGACTCCCATTTCAACTGGGCACAATATTCTCCTTCAGTGGTAGATGATCTAAGCAATAGAAACATAACAACAAGGGTCTACTTAGACAAAAGTCAAATCTGGGAAGTTTGGAAAGCTTTCTGCAGCAGTTACTTATTGGCCAAATTAACTGCTGTGCATATTTTGCCTGCAGTTCTTGGTGACAGGATCTTTCTCGTATGGGCAGGGGAGAGTGGATACTACCCTGCCTGTGTCAAGAGAGCAAACCTTGCAATCCCCAGGTCTCAAAGAAGCCCTTTGGGATGCAAGCAGTTATCCTATCCACCTTCAGGGGTTCATGACCAGCCTGTTAGGCTAGATGCTAAATCACCTCTGCACATCCTCATTACACTTCAGTATTGGAAGTCCTAATAAGCATAGAGGAATTTTTTTCCCAAAACATCATTTATTTGCCATGATTCTGCAGATGTGTCTTAAAAAAGGCATATAGAGAAACCTCCTTTGCTCTATTTTTTTTTCCTTGTTGTTTTTCCTTAATTATTTGGTTAGAAAGCAGCATATGGGAATGGGTGCTCAGTATGTTACACCGTATTAAAAGGTACAAAGGAAAATAGAAGTCAACCAGCGTATTATTATTAATATCGATGCTCCACCTGGGCCTTACAGCAGTTAAGTGTTGAGAGTTAATGATGCTTGTGTAGAATGTTATCCTCCTATCATTTGTTAGCATCAGGGACCAGACTATTCATGAAAAATGATTAACATATAATGGGAGTATTTGATGCTTCTTTAAATGAAAAAGTACATGAAAAACTTTCAACTGTTTTAGTCTGAATATATCCAGAAATAAAAGCATCACAGAGAAAGAGTATTCATAAAAGAAATAGTAGTAAAAGAGAAAAATATCTTGCAATACTAAGGGTTTCTAGTAGCACTTTTCCTCTGTTTGAGTGTAGGTGCTAAAATTATGTGCTATATTGAAAATAGCTCAACTGCCTGAATGCAATCTGCTAGTAAGAGCAGATTTCTCCGTGCCCCAGGCTGAAATAATGAGATAAGAGTTTTGCAATTACTTTACTATCCATTAGAGGTAAATCTAACCAATGAAGGTTATTAACATCTTAGAAATTGTCCTTTAAAAGCCAGTGGTTCAGTAGAAATTTGAGAGTGGAAATGCTGATGCCCTAAAAGGTGCTGGAGACTTGACCTTAGCTAATGGATGGTTACAGGGATGAACTGGCCTGGGTTGTGAAAGCTGATGGCTGCTTGGCTGCCATGACTCTGAGATAGTGAAACTTTCAATTGTGTAAGAAGCAGCAAGGTAAACAGAACCACAACCTTGGCCTTCAGGAGAGAAGATGATGGCTTGCTCAGGGATCTGTTTGTCAGGATCTCACAGGAAGCTGTCCTGGAAAGCAAAAGGACCCAGGAGAGCTGGCTGACCTTCTTTAATATCCTTGGCAGAGCACAGGAAAAGTCCATTCTGATATGTGGGTAGTTGAGCAAGTGTGGCAGGCAGCCAGTGTGCATGAACGGGGCTCTCCTGCCTGAGTTCAGACAGTAATCAAGCACAGAGATGGAGCAAAATAGAGATGTTACTGGAGTGAGCATGGAAGCATTCACTAAAGACGAAGACCTGCAGGAGTTAAAGCTCATACAAGACTCCAAGAGTATAAAGAAGGGCTTCTGTAAGTACACTGGCACAGAAACAAATATGTGATCCTGCTGCTCAGGGGGCCAAGTGATTGTTCCCCTCTGTTTGGCACGTGTGGGACTGCAGCTGGAGTGAGACTGCATCTTGAGCATCATGTTCAACTTCGGGCTCCCCAGCGCAAGAAAGATATGGACAAACTGGAGCAAGTCCAGGTTTTGATGTGCAGCCAAGGCTGCCATCAGCCTTCACAGCCCAAAAGAGTTTATCCCTGTTAGTGAGTCAAGTAACTCAGTTGAACGTATAATGAACCAAACAAAACACAGCAGTGCATAGCATACAGGCCAGATAAGATGATATTTTGTGAATGTGAAAGAAAAAAAAATACAACAGAGAACAACATATAATTTTTCTTACCCAGAATGAGAGACCTGAAAATTTTTTATCATCAGCCTGCCCCTATAGTGCACCAATGTAGCAACTTAATGCCTGAATGAAATAATTTGGGAAAAAAATGAGAGATACTGATCATCTTCCCAGTTATGACTTGGAAACTACGTTCCTGAAATGAATGTTTGCACTGTGTGGCAGCAAGCAAGAGTGTAAGGGAGGTGGAGGAGATAGCTGTAGTGCTGTAGAAGCTCTGAGTTCAGTGGGATACTGAAGTTCCCTATGTACTTGTCATATTAACAGTGATGAAAGAATAGCTTGTGCTTAGAGACACTGCCTAGTTCACTTCCACGTATTAAAGCTTTAAATAAAGATTTGTATCCTAGGATCTGTTAGAAACATTGAGGCTATTATAATAAAATATACTTTATTAAATACAAAATATTTTCTCTCTGTAATCAAAAATCATATAGACAGGATTTATACAGACATCTGTACATTTTTGTAAATTAATGTACATATGTTCATATTTCTCAGCTCTATTTTTTCTATGACATTTGCATCATGATGTAACATGTCCAAGTTTTCACAATGTAAAATTAGACAAAGCTCCCAAAATTTTACTGTAAAAGTTAAATACATCAACTGTTTTCCCCCCTCTACAGATCTTCAGCATCTTTTTCTAACTCAGAAGTTGTGAACTTACGTAAGTGCCTCCTCACTCCTCTGGAAGATGTCACCAACATCTTCTCACTTCTATTTTCTGTCAAAAACCTTCCACCCAGTCATCTAAAGGCTTAAAGCCAGTAAGAATGCAGTATTCAACTCAGGCACAATCACCCAACAAACTTTTTTTTATCTCTGCCACTAATTCTACCACACTTTTCATTTGCATCCCTCAAGTACAGGACTGTCAGCATAGCGACCTGCCTTACTTCCTCCAGCTGGACACTGTGAAAACAAAGATCCAGATGGTTCGCTTGTCGCAGACTGCATTCCTTGTCTCAGACTTCCCAGATCTGTTGGACAGCAAACTCTGCTGCCTGCTACACATTTCATCCTCCCATGATACTATAGCTGGAGTTTCTTAACAAAGTAAACCTGAATTCAAGGCTCCAAGATCTAGAAGCCTAGAGGACCAATGATGCACACCACGGCTCCAGTCTAAAGGCCTGAATTCATTCAATATTTTTCTTCTAAAATCTGGGTGGGTAACTTTTGAGTTGGCAGTCTGTTACATTCTGCCTGTGCTGCAATCCCACTACCTCTCCTGCTGCTATCTGTAATTTTACCCTACCTTTTAGGTTGACCAGTGAAACTGCTCTGGCTGGGCATTTTTTCAGCTTCTTGAAAGTTTCTGTGGGCAGTGGATTCTTTTCCTTTGAAGGCCAATACTGTTGATCTGATGCCACTACTGCTGGAAAAAATGCCTGGCCTGCCATAAGGAAATAGCCAGAGCCAGACCTGGAGGTTATGAGAGCCACATATTTGCTTATCTGCAATGTCTGGCTTATGCTAGATAAAAATCTGGATTTATTGATCTCTGCAAAAAGCTAATGTGCAGAATCCCTTAACTAATGTGCAGAATCCCTTAGCTGGGAACTTCTGTAATGCCATGCACTGCAACACTGCAGTGTAGGAAACTCAGCATGAGTACTACTATAAAGAGAGTCTTCCTGAAAAAAAACACCAAGGGCCTTGGAACACAGCCAGACTCCAGGAGCTTGGAAAGAGTTGACTGCAGGATTTGAGGTGCTTCTGAAAGCTCCAGCCTCTCTCCTGACCTCTCTCCCTTTTGACCAATGTCTTCCTCCTCCCAAATTACAGAAGATGAGCTTAGCATAAACTTGCAAGAACACTGCCCTACTCAGAAGTTCAGCATCTGAGTGATGACTCTTGGCACAAACCTGAGTCTCACAGAAGCATCAAAAAGGTCACTACTGTCATTAGGGTTAACTGGAAGACATCAAGAGTGCATTACCTGCAGACTGTATATAATCAAAGGATGGGTGTCATTAAGGTCCCTGGCTTCTCTTGAAACTCTTCAGTGGAAAAAACTGTTCTAGCCACACATTTATGGGAGAACAGCCCAGTGACAGAAGGCTAGAAACAAATAAAATAATAAAATCCAGGTCCAGCACAATTGTCTTTTTGAGGAAGAAACAGAACTAAAAGCAAGAGCCAAAACCAGCAGAGTTCTGCTCAAAAATCCCAATATGCAATGGGGCTACCATGAGCAAGTTACATGAAAAGCAACTGGAAGTTGAGCCATTCGAGGTAAAATAATGAACAGGACCTTACTGAATACTGAGACAGAACAGACACCCTTTTGATTTCATTTGTACATACATACGAGCAATAAATTTCACCTGTACAGCACTTGGGTAACAGAAACCACTATGGTCAAAACAAATGCCTCTAAATCCTCAGTCACTCTCATTAAAATGTAAAAAAAAAGCCAAGCAAGAAACATCAGGAAACTAAAAAGATTAATGTGCTTGTCAATCTTTTCTATTTGTCTTTTCTTTTCTGAGGAGATGCCCCAGTTTTACATGAAACGCACACTTAAGGACTATCTCAGAGATTTACAAACAGGACAGAACTCTAGGGAAAAAAGACAAGTCTACTTCTCATATGCTCCTTTTACTTCCCAAGGAGGCTGCCAGTCTAAACAGGAGCAAGATTTTCATTTGAGAAAATATATCCATAAATTAAAGACCAGGGTGGTTTTTTTTTTTACTTCTTGGTTGGTGATACTAGTTTTGTTTTGTTTTAAAGAATACACATTTGAGGAGCATATCTGATCTGGAGTGATTATTAAAGTTCAAATAAGAAAACACAAACAAAAGGAACAGCTTGAGTTTAGACAGCAGGCAAACAAGATGTGAAGATCTCTAAAGCCACATAGTCTTGCCATTGCTTCGAGAATAGTGAGGCAAATAGCCAAAAAAAATAAAAAAGAAAAAAATGTATTAATTTACTACAGGAACCTGCTCATTAGCAATGATGAAAATGTGTTTGGGGAGGATTTACTTGATCTTTTAAAAACAATCACAGAAGCCTTTAAATTAAGTTAAAAAAAAAAAATTTTCTAAGTTTGCCTCACAAGAGTACCACTGTTCTGCCCTTGAATTCTTATGTAAGATTTTGTGTGAACATGTCTCTAAAACTACTTTTTCATGAAGGAAGCAGGAAATCTATGGAATGTATATGAAGATCTGAAAGGGAATTAACAGCTACAATCTTACTTAGTCCTATATAATTTTACATTATATGGATTCCAGTTTAATTCTTCTGTACCATCACATGGCTGACTGCTTTTGGCCCCATGAAAACCTGCTTCTGCTAGATGCAGTTTTAATTTAGGAGCTGTATTTACATTTCATAATGTAACATAATCTAAGTTTATTTTCTCTGTATCTTATCTCTTCATGTATGAAAATGACATCCTCCTACCATTCTCCTTAGCGTTTTGTCTTTTACCATCACAGGAGAGCCAACATCTCCTTGCCCATCATCTCCACACCCCACCGCCTCCTCCAAGAATTTCTTCAAGACTTAACTCCTCAAAAGTGTGGCCTAGTAACTTAAAAATAACCATTCTGCTACCTATTGGGTAAAAAAAATGGCAGAGTCCAGCCTTATTCATCCTGAATATACACTTGCACGAAAAAGATACAAAGTAGCATAGAATATAGCAAAACTACATCAAATGTGGAATTAGAAAAATTAGTATGTTTTCTAAAGCAGTGGAAAGAGACAAGTGATTTATTTAAACTATGTAGATCAAATAAACTAAAAAGAAAGAATGTAACACCTACAATGTATCCAGTGAAAATCAACTGTTAATGAAATAGCGACTAGCCATTGTCAGAACTTTGTGGACTATGTTTTCTTCTACAAGGCAATAAACTTCTCAGTAATTCCCTGAATATGTGACTTTGCCAGGTGGCCTCCAGGGAGGACTCATTTCATTCCCATGGACAGACTGCAACTTCCTTTGCTTCTTCTCAAGCTCCTCTCTCCTCTCTTTGTTTTCCTGAGAATAAAAAGATACATCAAAAAAAGCCCAAACCAAAACTAAACAAAAAAAAAACCTACAAAAAACAACTCCACTAACAGAAAAGTTACAATTATTGTTATACCTTTCTCGTGTAAAATGAAAAGTAAACATGCAATAGAGATTTGCCTTTTGGAGCAGTGCCTCAGTCACAGACATTGCACAATGTAATACAAGCAGCTGCACACTGGGTGTCATTTACAATCAAGGTTTTGTGCACCAACTAAACAAAAACCCAAGCGAAGAACTAGTGGATCAGGTACTTGTATATAATTAGTTTCATATTAATTACTTACTGTCTTGAAGAGGATACCTAAATATGTTGTTCTCATGTAACATTGATGCAACATTGTAACTTTTTGTATTTATTAAATCACACTTGCCATGTACTAGAACAAACTAGGAATTAAACAATTTAATTTTAAACAAAGATCTAGCTAACATATTATAAGTACTGCAAGGTTCTAATTCCATTTTCTATTGTTTCAGACAGCAGTGGGCAATCAGGATGATGAACGATAAGCAAGATATTTGCAACATTCTTTTCGTGTCTAAATAACTAATGAATTTCAGGAGACTTGCCATTCTATATAAAATAAGCACTCTTCTTTGCAAATGACTGCCATTTCACCACGGTGAGGACCAGCATCTAAGGGTGCATCTGCATTAGCAATTCAGTACACTGGTGAGCTGGTGCAAATTTTCCTTATAATGACACTTGCAGATTTGTGGTGCATGTTGGTGCACATTTCTGACTGACTTGAAGTAGTAGGTTGACATTTTAGACCACAGCATAACTTACTGTGCCCCACTTGCTGGGTGGCTAAGAGGTCCTTGAGCAGCTGGCTTTTGGACACATGAACAGACCGACAACTGGCATACACATCATAGGTAGCAGACATGCAGTGTGGATATGCCCGCTTAAAATCATCGTGCCAAATCCAACCTCGGTCCTTTCATCTGTTGCAGCCCATCAGCCAGTATTGTGAAGCACCATAAAAGTGCTGTATTAGTTTTGTATTTTCACATGTATGAACTGCATTGCAGTGAAAGTACTGCTCCTTGAAGACAGCTGTAAGATAACTGGTGCGCTCATATAACCCATGATCCCATCCTTCTGATGGATACTGTACGTTCCCAAATCCTCAAGATGCTAGCAGTGTTTGCCTGTTATTCATATGTGAGAAGAGAAACAGTGATGTGACTGTGGCTGAGAGTAGACTGGTAAATGAATGTAGAAGCGTTACTGTAAAAAAGGGAGCTTGAGTGGAAGTTTATTCCTATTTTATACATATGCAGCAGTCAAACTACCAATGTGTACAAAATTTTTAAAAAGCACAACATGCACTGAAATATCAACCCTATGACATTAATCTGTGCCCTTTAGCTCTCTGTCAGTGTAAATCTGAAGATCCAATTGAGTCAGGAACATCTGGTCTAACTAAACAGACAATTATTTCATGTTGTTACTAGTAAGGCTGATTAAAAGCAAGGCAAAGTTTGTGTGGAAAAGGAATGCCCTTTGCTAGAATAAGTGATTCAAAAGTTCATCACAGTTAGTCTAATAAAAAAATTATCTCTCTGTACAAACTGTATCTTTCTGGATTACATGGAGTAATGGAGACAAACTGGGCTTGTAACATTGTGAGATTCTGACTTTTCTCATCCTATACTTTTGCCTTCTTTCTCCTTCCATAGAAATCTTCCTCAGATGAGCACAACTAGTGGCTTTGGGTCTTTAGAACAAATTCAAGATATTCTGAAATTCTTGAAGTGAACTGTTTAGTTCCCTAAGAGGAAAGGAGTCTGCATTATCAGTGGTATTTTTCAAAAAAGACAATAAGATATGTCACCCAGTACAGATGAGCTTGTGAAGAATATGCTCTAATGGAACACATATATAATACATGCTCCTGTTTTGGAATTTTTGCATATATCCAGTCAATTTCTTTTTACAAAATCATAGAATCATAGAATCATAATCTATGAGGCTATGTGTACCCTCAGGACATGTAGATGAAAACTCATTAAAAATAAGACCTATTGCAGCAGTATTGGCAATTATTTGAACAATCATATGTTACAAAAAAAGTGCATATTTAATGTTTGTCAAGCACTCTTTACTGAACACATGTGCACAATAGACTCCTGTATGAAAAGCCCAAATGAAAAATAAAGCAAACATCCACCCAGGAAGAGAACAAAAGTTGCTTTGGATTTTTTAATTGTGTCTCAGTGTTGAATGTTTGGGTTTGAAGATCCAGTTTTCATTAATGAATCCCAGTGCCAAGAAAAGAATCTCGAGCTAATTTAACTGGTTTTTTAAAGATTAAATTTGACATCAAGACTTACCGGCTTCTTCCCTGTCTTCAACACACACAAAGCTTTTTATGTTCTAGTCCTAATCACAGTGCACATTCTCACAAGATATAACTGATATAAATCTTCCATAAAATAATAAACAAGATGTTATTTGCACTAACAGAAGAACAGTAACAGAAATAGTGAAAGACTAAATCAATAACTGTAGCTCATCATACAGTAGATCAACTCAACTGCATGGTTTGATTTCTGTGGAAGTTTTCTACTCAATAGCCTAGTAAGATGAGTACATTTTTCACCTACCAAGTTCTGGGAAGACCACATTCTTTAGCAGTATGACTGCCACATAATAATTGAATTTTAGATATTAGAGAAGACGTACAACATTTAAGAGCAGTAACAATAGCAGCCTTATTTCTAACATGCTGCAGTACCACGACATAAAAATTCCAATATAGAAAGTATTTTCAGAGAGATCTTATTAAATCACACAAAATGAATAACCCACATCAGCTGCTCCTAACCCAGAAAAGCAATAAATCCATGAGACTCATCTGGTACATCCTTTCTTAATATTTTTAAACAGCTTTAGAATGCTAAAAATAGATGTTGTATATGCTCAACCTCAAGGGTTGTTGTATATGCTCAACCTTCAAACTTCCTCTAGGGTATTTAACCTTACTATGTTGATCTTTGAGAATCATTTGTGAGCAGCCTTACTTCTCATCAACTCATACTATGTTAATGTATAGCACAGAAAACGGACAACATAACATATCCAGGCTACTCACTTTTATCCACAGTAAACAGGTATCAAATTGATATCTCAGAAATAAATGAAAACTAAACTCATCTGTCATTATAAACTTCCAATGTGATTCTTCTCCACATTTCACTCCTCAGAACAGGTGCATGTCAGTAACAAGTGTCAGACACTGGTATTATGCATTAAGTAAAAACTCATCATTTATCAGGCTAGATTGGCTTGAAGAGTTCTTGGTGAATAGCAAGAGGCAAACAGTAGGAAAGAAACAAAATAATCAGAAGCTTAAATTTCCCAGGCAATACTACAGCATCTCAGCTCAAGATTATCCTTTTTGTGTTAATATTGTACAAGTGTTAATAACCTTTTTTAGGGCATTTATTTTCAGGCTTAAAAAGTAATCTTCTCTATGCAATTTATGTTATCAAACATTCACATAATGATCTCTAAAAGCAGAAGTAACACAATTTCCATTAATACAAAAGCAGAATGTTTCTTCTATTTAAGAAGAACTATAAGCAGATTTTTATGTCTTTTTTACCCATGCATTATGGTCAACACTTAGTTCAGGAAACCCAAGGATGAATTTAAACACATTTATTTCTGTTGAATATCAGTGAAAACATATTAGAATACTTGCCACTATACTACTCCTATTTTATTTCCCTTCGAACCAAAACCTCCTTAGTTGAAAGAATACACTTAAAAGGCCTCCACAATTCTTCCTTCAGATCTGATTCCTGTTTATCTACCTGCAGGCAGATATCATCTTAGTTCCCTTGACAACTTTAATTCCCAATGACAACTTTACAGTGTTTCCTTTCTGCAGTTCACTAAAGGTGTGTATTTTTTCTATAACTGTACAAAGTGAGATGATATTCTGGTCAAACATGATGACAGAGCTATTGCCCAATATGTTTTCTGAAATAAAGGTGTCTAAGCTGAAAAAAGCCAGCACAAATTCTGAAAGTAAAAACGTAAAGATCGGGTATGAGACACATCAGTCAACACCTGCACACAGACACTGAAAATGAGATCATTTTAGAGGTACCTCTGCCAACCAGTTCAGTATCTATCCCATTCTCCTGCATCTGCTTATTTTTCAAAGTGTTCCTCTCATGTAGGTACTTGTATATCCAGTTAGATCTGGTCATTCCTCCAACTACTAACGTTCATATTAATAATCCCATTGAAGTGGTGACCTCAGGAATTTATATACAATTTGAACAGGGGAGTCTGTGCTAGGCAGCATCTTTCATTCCCCCAAAAAAGGATAATATTTTTACCTTTGTACAGAGTCCAAGACAGCACAGTCACATTCAGGCTTTGATACAACTACGCTGATTAGGATAGTCCCAGTAAGCAGAGCATAGAGGACAGTGCATTAGTTACTGCTTAAAATGCAGCACTTCCTTCCTTGGCAACCAGGAATATTGACTAAGCAAGAAATAATCTAAGATTGGACATTAATAATTTGACTTAACTGAGCTGGAAATCACTTGACAAAGAGGACTAGAGAAAATAATTCTTACCAATGATTACAGAAATCACAGGTATTACAACAGGGACCAGGTCAAAGACCTTAAAAGATCTAAACCTCAGACTAAAAAAATATGAAAACAGAGAAGAGAAAACATGCAGGTTCTTGCTGTTTTATGCAACTGTGTATTTCTGAGTTAGCCAAGTAAAGGATGACTGTCCTTTTTAAACCTGTCCAACATCCGTACATCTGCCCGCCTCAATTCTCATTTCTCTGCCTCCTCATTCCTCAAAAAAAAAAACCAACAAATAAAAGATTTTTTTTAGCCATTGACAGTACAAAGAAATTCCTGTAAGGACCTTAAGCCAGATGAGTTGCAAGATCTCACTCTTACAAGTGACAATAGAGACCATATGTACAGGATGTGTGCCAGAAATCACATGGAAGAGAGAAAACAGAAGAAACACTCTCAAACTAAGAAAACCTTGAGAGTCAGTATGAGGAATGACTGTGTCACAGGGTGAGGAATTAAAACACAGGTTTTTCTTTAAATAGCAAGTCACATACGTTCAAGAAAACAATATATGCTAAGAATATTAGTGATCTCTCTTCTAGTTTGTCTCTCTGTAGCAAGGGAAAAAACCCTGCCTAACTGTTGGGACTAGAGTAATAGATTAGTTTACCGCTTAACTATTGAGACTAAAGGACACTGTTGTGGGAAAAATATAATTGGGAGCATCAGAGTTCCACTCTTTCTTGTAATAATAATTTTGAACATCATTACAAGTGCTTTTACCAGCTGCAGGTATACAAGTCTCCACTTTCAGTGCTTCCTTGAATGTACATGCACTCACTGTTGCAGCCGGGGATGCTGTTTGGCTTTGCAGGTTTTGTGCTGTGGTGAGTTGGCCCTTCAGAGATGGTTGCCTCTGACGTGAAATGGCAAAAAATCAAGAGTAACTATGAAATAGAAAACTCTGTAACATGTACGTAGGGAGAATATATTTTCCATGTCTGCCAAAAATCGAGTCCACCGTACTTTACCATCATTTTGCTCACGAATTCTGGAGGACAAGCTATGCAATGTTGCCACCGTCTGGCCTTTCTAATAACAGCACGAAAATTCATAAGTATCACAATACACAACTGTTCACACTCATTACTGCATTAAACTTTTTGGTTTTGACAAAGTGCAAAAAAAATCCCCAAACAAACATACCAGCCATCTTTCATATTCCTCCATAGCCTTTTCATTTTTTTCTTCCTTCTTTGCCTGTTGCATTTCTTGCTTTTTCCTCTCTAGGAATTTTTCTACTTTCTTCTTTTTTATATATTCTTCCTTCTTTTCATTCCTGTATAATGAGAGGGAAGAAAAAGAGATCATCATGTAACAGACTAAATGCTGTTGCTGATTAACTAAATTGAGTCAAGAGATATTTTATACTTTTAATAAAAGTTTGAGAATATATATTTAATATTATATATTAATATATTATATATTAAATCTTCCCAGTTCATTTTGATATATCACCAAGGTATAAATGAACCTACTACTCTATCTGTTATGGCATCACTTTTTCTTTACTGCTTTTCCCTTATTCAGTATCACAAAATAACCCTTAGATTCTGAACTTCTGTAGGTAACTGTAAGTTGCACGCGGTCTGTGAAAACTCTTGGTTTATAAAACACAGAATTTCTCCAGCAGATACATCTCATTTCTTTCCTTCCTGCATACATCTGCATTCATACATTGTATTCCACAAAACTTAAAGATTTACTTACCTTCCTGTGGCTTAGTAATGAAGCATGAAACTAACCACATAAGACATTATGCTCAGTCAATCTTACGTCTCCGTTGCAGTATCTCTGACTGGGCTTAGTTAGTAGCTTTTGGGGGAGGAAAGCAATTAAATTACTAACTGAAAGGAGCTGTACAGCTTGCTTTCACTGTTATACTTATTCTCCACTGGGACTGAAGAGTCTGATCCCAAGCATGCCATTGTCTTACAACTACAAGCACATCAAGCACTCACAGAAGACCTATTACATTTGTACATGAAGACTTTGGAAGCTACGATACAGGAAAACACAGTGGAGTAGTACCATTTTTCAACTGCTGATATGCTGATTCTCCTCTTCTCTGCAATCAGTTCCTCTTCTTTCTCCTTCCTGATTCTTTCAGATTCTTTTTCCTTTCTGCTTTGCTCTCTTAAATATTCCACTTTTTTTTCTTTCCATCTTTTGAATGCCTAAAGAAAACCATAGATTCATGAGAAATCTTACCCCTCACCTTTTTGTCAATACTCCCCTTGCCTATTCTGTATTATTTTTTTTTTGTAATTTCTACACATTCCAATTTCGGAATATTTGTTTGTAGCATTTCTTAGAAGTGGGCATCACTATGCCTAACAGGAATAAGTTATTTTGACAGTAAGTATTAGTTAAATGTATTTATATGGCGTTTATTTTATATTCAGTTAGCAAACTCCAAATATAGAAGTATGTTTGTCTGCAAATGTAAACATTACGTATTTCTGGCAGAACAGAACCTAATATGAACTTACTTCAAAAATTAAGCATGTCTAGACTTAGATTCTAGTTAATTTCCATCTCTTTCTGGATTAATCAGAATTATTTTCTACAATCTCCTGAACCACATTTGATATACGTTTTTGTACATATTTCACATCACCACCTGTGCTGCTTCTGTTTTCTCTTTATTCTGTTCTGCTGGGGTTTTTTCCTCAAGCTTCTTTTTTTCACTTAGCTTTTTTGCTTCTCTTGCTTTCTTTTCTTTCCAGGCTTCAAAACATGCAATTGATTCCTCTCTTCTAAGTGCTTCTTTCTAGATTGCAAATAAAAGTCTACATTTAAATACACTTCAGTATAAAATTATAATTGAGGTAGTACGCTTTAAACTAATTGTTAATGGAGCAATAAAGAAACAGAAATTGATTTGACAACAACATTTCAAGTATTACTCACAATGAAATTTTAAATACATATGGTGGGGTTTTTTCTATGTTCATTTTTAATTTAAGTTAACTGAAACAAACTATTCCAGCAAAATATGTGTATAAGGATATGAAATACATGTTAAGTGCCTAGCAGTGAAATGTATTAAATACTTAAAAGTCAAATCAAAGAGTGTGTACAGTACTATTCAAAATACAGTCCTCTGGAGATAAGCATCTCTTGAGGGAGGAAGCAAACCCCTTATGTTCTAATAGACAACATAAAACTTAGCACCTTAAGATTTGAGCATTCCAAGGTCTTTGTAAACAAACCTGAAAATTAATCTAAGAAGCACACTTTTAACACACCTTATGTAAATGTGTAGGGAAACATCAGACACACACTGTTTGCCACAACCATAACAAGTAGGACATATCATTTAGTGTTCCAAATCACCTCGTGCTCTTTGGAGAAGACCAGATGCCTTACAACAGCAGACTGATGCACTCAGGCAGAAAGTACAGGCAAGTACACTTCAAAGAATTATAGTCTGTTAACTTCTTTTTAACAAGAATGTAAACAAACCTTTTCAGTATCGTTTCTGAGATTTTCAGCTTTCTCCTTTTCAGTTCTCTTTAATTCCATTAGAAAGAGCTTTTTCTTTTCCAACCAATTCTGTAAGAATCATTAAAGACTTCTGAAGTCCTTTTAAGGTGTAAGTACAGAGCAGCACCAATAAAATGACCACCAAAATTACTCTTAATTCTTCCATGTGCTACTTAGATACTACCCCATGTGGAAGACTAAGCTGTTATCACATACACATTGAGATCAAAAAAAAGTCTAAGCTTCTAAAATCACAGCTACAAAATCTAAAAAAGCTTAAATGTCTTAAAAAAATCTTCATAGAAACACCAAAAAAATGTAAGCTTTAAACAAATTTAAAAAGAAGAATAAAATAAAGATTCTTATCACTTGGAATATAGGGATATTATTTACATTTGTTGTCTGTCTTGTAAATTCCTATAATTAAAGAGAATAAAACCCTACTGGGAAGAGTGAGACTTCAAGCAACCATAAAAGGTTATGAGCCATCTGCAGAAACAGACTTAAATTTTCAATATTTAACTATATTATTTGGTATACAGCTTAGAGATACAAGTGTCCTAAATGAAGACTATTTTACCTTTAAAATTATAGACAATATAAATTGTAATTTGAGGGTCTAAAATTTGTTCTAGGACCATAACAAGTATTAAAAACACATACCAATACAAACAGCTTCTGGATTTAAAGTTGTTCTCAAACAGATTAATAGTAAAAGTCTGTTGAAACCCATAAACTAATTGTTGTGAAATTCTACATGGAATTTACATAGATTTTTCTTCTGGAGAGAGTACTAGATTTGTTATCACTTTTCCTGAATGTCAGATGAATAGAATATACCAGGAAAAAAAGAGCAACTTCAAACTACACACTCATGTTAAAGATGAAGTAGAAATAAAGGAAAATATGTGCCGGAGAATAGTCTGACACAATAAATTATGAATCACAGTACATCCCTTTCATATAGCTTTTGAGTTCATAATTTGAGGAAAAGTGATAGCCAACAGAATAAAAGGATTATTACACCTGTAAGCCTATGCAAGGAATATAGTAAGAAATATTGATTTCAAGAAATATGAGGTGTTGACTCCTAGATCAGGACCTTTCTATGCACAGTTTTGTTTGTTGGTTTGTTTGCTCATTTTTAAGATTTACCTGAAAAACAGCTGCTCTTAAATTATCTGCTTTGTCAAATTCTGTTCTTTTCTTCTCCATGCATTTGTTCTCCAACAGGTTTAATGTTCCCAGACATTGAGATAAAACAGGTGTAGCTGATGGAACAGCCTTCACCTTTGTCTTTAGGTGCGCAGAAGATGGAGACCTACGAAAATACCAGGACACAAACACATTAATGATCTTTCCATTTATTGTGGCTGTTACCAAGCAGTGTTCCCTTTATTTCAGTACATACCAAAAGTTACTGTGATTGGTTTTTTATATGCACTTGACTGGGGACTGGGGAAAAGAAAAGAAAGAACCTTTTTTTTTTTTTCTGAGGGCTTTATTATTGCCAAAACAAGCCATTATGCAACATATCCAGGCCAAGAAAGTTTACAAATTCCTTACACTTTCACCTAAAAAGCAGCTTAAAACCTATAAAGACTTCAGTAGCACACACACATCACAGACAATGGCAAAAGATTTGAGAGTCTGATTGGATATAAACCTGAGTAAGGGTCATAATAACATGCCTCATCCACTAAAAGGTTTTTCACAGATGGTCAGATGTTGTCAGCAGTGAATACAGTGCTGACAGAAAATAAGAATGAAGCAGCACTGTCGGGGCCCTTACATGCATCTTACACTGTGCAGAGTGTGATACCTAAGAGTGTTTCTTTTACCTGTCAGATAAAGAAGCCTTTGAGTCTTGTAGAACTCTCTCCTTTGTTTCACCTGGCTTCTAAGAAACAGAGGAAAAGTAGAAGTTATAGAGTCTCTCAAGCAACAGAACTAGATCAGGATGAAACAGATTTTTACAAGTTAACAGGGATTTTGAGAGTTGGGCTTGACCCTTACAAATCCCTTCCAAACTGAGATATTCTATAGTTCTATGATGTTAGAAAAATAGGCAAGAAAGCCACTCTAATACAGAGGGGGTACAGTACAGGGTAAGAAAGTAAGGAGAAAAAACAACCAACCAAACAAATCCAAACCAAGCAACCAAACTTTCAGAATGCCTGTATAATTTTCAAATAGCACCTAGAAATGTTTATTTGTATTACATAAAAATATATTCTGTAGTTTAGAAATACAAAGAAATAAAAAGAACCCAGCTGGGTAGTGGGTTTCCCTGTTATTCTATCAACACTCTTTTAGCTCTTTGAATACTTAGCTTTAATAATTGTATGTATCTACATATTTTCTTTCTTATGATAAAGTATAGAATGCTTTGCAACCTATCCCTTACTCAGGTCACACCAGGGATTCCATACTCTGCCAACATGCACTGTTCACTGCAATTCAGTTAGCCTCACAATAGAGATCTGTTATTTTCACTTGGACAAGGGTACTTTCTTAAGACTGGAAAACACATGTCAATACCTTCAATACAACTATATAGAATTTGTAAGAGCCTCAGCTCTAGATAAATCTCAGCTCAGAGGTAAATTGTCAGCTCTACAGATAGCATTTTCACATTTAAGTTACCAACAGTAACCTTACAAAACTTTCCACCATGCTTCTAGGACATTGTTCCACACAATGGCAAAATGCTTATGAGTAATACCTTGACAGAGTTCTTTGATGCATTCTTTGCCTCCCTATGTTCAGATTGACCATTCATTGATATCTCCTGCATTGTATCAGTTATTATTTGCCCTTCTGCTATTTTCACTGTTCCATCTGAACTGTCAGCTGTTGGGTTCTCCAATTCCCTTGTCTTCTCATACACTGTGGTCATCATTTGTTCTATCACAGAAGGAGATTTTCTATCGTTGTCCTCCAGTTTCAAGTCACTGGTGTTGACAGTCTTCTGATCCTGATCTAACGGGAGGAAAAAAGATTGAGAGGACACATTAACAAGAATTTCATTGTTTCTGAGTATTTTTATTTCTGTCCAAAAAACATCTGTCCATGAAAGTTTTTACTAAATTTTATACAGTATTTTCTGTATACTTCCTTCTAAGAACTATCTACTAATAAGAAGAGTATTCACTTGTATTTAAATGTAAGACTGGAGTAGAAACTGAAGCTTTAACTAATGTTAAAGAATGTGAGAGCATGACAAAGGCAAAACTTCCCATCTGCCTTACCATCCAAATGCAGTTCTTAAAAGAAATAGAATTTTTGAATGAGAAATGAACTCCAAATTACCTGAAGAAAGGAATATCAATGCTCACAATCTAAGAAATTTAACCTAGATTTACAATGGTGAAGGTAAGTTCAAGGTGACAAGGAGAATTCTGAATTGAAAACCAATATGCCATTATCACTGCACTACTTTGATTCACATGAAGACAAGGAGTAATTCAACTTTTTTCTGCCAGTGTAAAACTACACAAGCACAACAGCCAGGACAGAGAGGTGTTGCACTGCCCAACTGTGCATTCAAATATCCAGCACTTTGGTGCCATCATGTGGAAACACAAAAAGGAGCTGATATCATTAATCATGCTCTAGCAATTTCAAAGTTGTAATCTTCCACCATGGCTAACGACCAGCCACAAATTTATCTCAACATCAAACAGGACTAATTCCTCTCATACTACTAATTAGATATGAATCTGAAGATTAGAATGGAATTAGATAAGAATACAAATGGAATTGGATATGAATATGAAGTCTTTTGACATTTTATATCTGTAAAAGTTAATTAGCAGAATTCCAAGTTCTGCTTTGCAGATTAAAAATGCATTACCTAGACTTATAACGAAACATTAAAACTTAGGGGTTTTATGTGTTTGACTATACATCCAAAGTGTGTCAGTATCTTTAAAGTAAAAGATCATTTGAAGTTTTAACTTTGCAATTATGAGAATCTACTATTCTGACATTCTGTCACATTACAGTTTCATGATGCTTCAGTATAACAACTTCAACACTGTATTTGCAAACAGTGTGATCAAACTTTCCAGGTCATAGAAAAGAGGTGGCTATTTAATAACCTTCCCATGGAAGGATACATGGAAGCTGTGGACACTATGTGAATATGGCTTTCTGAGCTAGGCACATACTGTGGAGCCAAGTCGGTAGGCCTCCCACAACTTTCATGGACATGCACTGGTGAAGAGCTGAACTTCAAGGACCTAAACAGCTGTTTTTCATCTTCTGAAAGGAAAACAGGAACCTCCTGCTATTTGGCCCACAGTTTTTCAGTTTACCCCCTGGTAGATGGAGGTTATGTATTTTAAGAAGCTTTGGCTGCAAGCCAAAGCAGCTGATCATTAACACAGAAAATAACCCAAACTAAACCACTTTAAAATACTGTAACATGGCTAAGCAAGTAGCAGCAACAACATTCAAAGCTTTCTTTTCACCTGATGCTGAAGCATTTCTTTGTTTGTGAAGCCGTGGCTTTGCTGTTGGTTGCTTTTCCTCTTGACTTCTTTTTTTATGTAGTTCATGAATAGGCAAGTCATCACTTTCACTATTATCACAGGGTACTTCTTCAGCAGCTGAAAGCACTTCATTATTTTTTCTGCCATTACCCTCACTTTGACCTTCCAAACATTCTTCTTTACCATCTTTTCTGTCATCTGGTATATTATCACCTTCTAAAACCATTATTTTCTTAAGTTTCTTTCCATGAAAGGATAAAGCCAAGTCATCAGCAGCTTCATTTTCCAAATCTGCTAGTTCTTGTGAAGCATCATCATTCAAGAGAGGACTCTCAACAACAGTGGATTTACCAGTGCTTGCAGCACCTGAATTACCTTCAGTAAGTTCTTTATCAATACCTGAAAAGGGCATATTGTCAACTCGCATTCGAGATAAGTGGGAAAAAAATGCAACTCAGAAGTGATATCTTCTATAACTTAAAACTATTTTTCATATAACATCCTCCCGACTTTAGTTTCTGAGCATTTCTCTTTCTGTGCCTCTTATCTCTGCAAAGCCACCAGACTACAGCCTTTATTTACTTCCTTTCCTGTCATCTGTTTCCATGGACCCAACCCAAAGAAAAATATTCACTCATTAATTCTCTTCTGCCATGCAATTCAAAACCCTTCTAAAAAACAGTGTCTCAATGCCACAAGAAGTGAAAGCAAGTCAACAACAAAGCTAGGCGTGTTTGGTATCAGAATCCATCCTCCCCTTCCCTTCACTTCTGTCCCATCTAAAATCTACTAGAAGATACTCAAAGAAGTATCTGCTCCAATGCTGAGGTTCTCATGTTTAACAAAGTATTTTGATCTTCCTGTTGAGGTCTGTTATGGCTAACAGGCTTAATTACAGAGTTCAAATGCTTGAAGAAGGTAACAAAAGCATGATAGTAACTTATTTACTGCTGGGGGAGCTTTTTCCTAAATCTTGTCAGCAAAGGGAAATCAAAGCATCCCACAAACTGTTAAAAGATGTTTTAGGTGTGAATGAAAAACAGGACACAGAGGAAATCCTTTTAAAATTCCTATTTTCCTTAACATGCAGTGTCAAATCAGGAAGAAAAAGAGTTATTTGGCCGATCTTGTTAGACTAAACATAAAGTAGTAATGGGTTCACCCTTGCTGGATGTCAGGCACCCACCAAAGCCTCTCTATCACACCCCTTCTCAGCTGGACAGGGGAGAGCAAATATAACAAAGGTTCATGAGTTAAGGACAGGGAGAGATCACTCATCAAACAACATCACAGGCAAAACAGACTCAGCTTGAGGATATTAATTGGATTTTTTACTAACAAAATCAGAGCAGGATAATGAGAATTAAACGAATCTTAGAAACACTTTTCCCCCACACGTCCCTCCTTCCTGAGTTCTACCTCCTCCCCCCACAAAGACACAGGGAGATGGGGAGTAGGGGTTACGGTCAGTTCATCACACGTTGTTCCTGCTGCTGGTCAGGGAGAGGAGTCCTTTCCCTGCTCCAGCGTGGGGTCCCTCCCATGGGAGACAGTTTCCCATGAACTCCTCCAGCGTGACTCCATCCCATAGGCTGCAGCAGTTGGTGGAAAGCTGTTATGTGAGTCACTTTTCCATAGGGTGCAGTCCATCAGGCACAGCCTGCTCCAGTATGGGTCCCCCACAGGGTCATAAATCCTACCAGCAAACCTGCTCCAGTGTGGTTTCTTCCCTCCATGGATCTGCAGGTCCCTGCAAGGACCCTGCTCCAGCACACGTTTCCCACGGATTCACAGCCCTCTCTCAGGCATTCACCCACTCTGGTGTGGGTCTCCTCCATGGGCTGCAGGATCTCTGCATCCCCATGGTCCTCCATGGGCTGCAGGAGCACAGCCTGTTCTCACCATGGTCTTCACCACAGACTGCAGGGGAATCTCACCTCTGTCATCTGAAGCACTTCCTCCCCCTCCCTCTGCACTGATCTTGGTGTCTGTCTGCATAGTTGTTCCTCTCACATATTCTCACTCTTCTCTGGCCACAATTACATCTGCACAATAACTTTTCTTTCCTTCTTAAACATGTTATCACAGAGGCATTACCACCATTTCTGACCGGTCCAGCCTTGGCCCGTGGCGGGTCTGTCTTGGAGCAGCCTGGCATTTGCTCTGCCGGACACGGAGGAAGCTTCTGGCAGCTTCTCACAGAAGCCACCCCTGTAGCCCCTCTGCGACAAAAACCTGGCCATGCAAACTCAATACAATTAGCAAACATCAAATGCATCTTGGCCCAAGAAAAACAGCTAGATCAAAACTATTCATGGTTTGTGTACACTGCCAGGGAAGTATGCTCTGCAGTGTGTCCTGAAGCCATTATTCACTGATTGTCCAGACTGGGAAAACAGGAAGTAAAAAACAGGGCTTTCTCTCCGCTCATGTTCACTTTCATTCACAGTATGTGCACTACTACAGATGGCTATGGAGAAAAACTGGGCATCACAATGGTAGAAACCAGTACAGACTGTGTCTGGTCTAGCAGGTTGGCACCACCACAGATTTCATTGGGAATTCTGCTCCTAACTTAGAAGAGGAGGACCCAGTGATTTAGAAGTTGTTAAAATATGAAATCTTGGAACATTAAATCATATTGACTCACAAAGATTTGCTGGGCTATAGCAATGAGTCAAGAAGAGGAAGAACACAAGGAAAAATATTTAATTCTGTTTTACCATTTAACATGCCATCTTCATCACTCTCAAAGTCGTCCGAGTATTCATCTGTTTGCTCACTTGATGCATGAGCAGAAATCGCTTCCTGCAGCTCATTCTGAAATGGTTTCACAAATAAATTTTGCACAGAAGGGAAGATTTAATTGAAAAAGTTCATCACTAATTCCCCCCTCCCACACGTACATAAGTAAAACTAAGCAACAGAGTTAAGCCTGTTTAACTGATAATTATTGTGAAGGATAGTGCTTCTATTCTATCACCATTCCCCCAATATTTCCGTGTTAAAAAATCAATCCCAAATCTCCATGTATTAATTTATATTTCTTCTTCATAAGAAACATATCTTGCAAATCCCTTTTCTATTTCTGGCAATTATGACTATCATCATGTGACACTTTTGCCCCCCTTTGTATGTTTTGATCAGCAAGAGCAAGAAAGAAGAGTCTGTGAGAGCAGGTGAGCACGGACCACCTCTTCACTGACTGTCGCAAAGTAAGAGCCTGAAGCAGGTGACACGTTCAAAACAATGGAAGAACTTCACGTATTTTGGACTCTGCTGCAGGACATCCTGAACACGTCACGTTTAAGTGGGTTCTTAAAGCCACTGGCCTTACTTATAGATGAAAAATACATCAAGAAATGCAGCATCATCTCCAGACTCAAGACCCTGAGCCCAAACCACCGAAAGCTGGCGAGCGGGTGTTTGGACGCGGGTCCGAGGCGCTTCCCGAGGCACCTGCTGGTGGCCAGCGCCGTCTGGAGCGGGGCAGCCGGGCTGCTCCCGCCTCGGAGCCGCCGCTTCCCAGCCTGGGCACGGGGAGCCGCTCCTGGCGTCCACACAGAGGGAAGCCTGCTTCCCCGCTTTCATTTTGACAGCAGAGAAGCATTTTTGTGCGTGTGCTGGCTTTAACAGCGAATTAGTGTATTACCAGAGACAGAAACCCGTTCGCAGGCCCCGCTCCCCGCAGCCTGTGCCCTGCCGCTGCTCACCTGCACCACCCGGTCGGCCGCGCCTGCCCCCGACATGGCGGCGGCGTCTCGCTGCCGGTTCGCAGTGCCCGAGGCCGCCGTCCTGCCCTCCGAGAGCCCCGGGCCCGGCCCCGCCGCGGGCCCGCCCGTCGCCCGGCAACGGCCGCGCCGGCGAATCCCTTCATTAATCGATCACAGCCGTGAGTGGCCGCAGCGCCACTGCCTTACGAGGGCCACAGCCACGCTGCGCCCGCGCCCTGCAGGGACCGGCTGAAGCTGACAGGGTTTATTGTCGATGCCCATGTCCTGCACATGGCCCTGTTCCCACAAGGGGCACCTCCATACGTGCATGGCGCTCGGAACAGGGTTAACACAGGTTCATCAGCCCCGCTTTTGCAGTCAGTCAGGTCACTGTGCAAAAACTTCCCGCCTGTGATTTGAACGCTGTCCACAAGAAACATACTCGTTTCAGCGCTTTCTGGAATAAAGATCTCATAGCATCTCTGTGTTAATTTAAATGACGTACATTGGTGTAAATCACCTGCTGCTTGCACCTCCTAATACTCCGACTTCTATTTCCCCAAGGGGTGGTTGTGCAATACACCTGGCAAGGCCCGGCCCCAGGTGACCAGACACACTGCCAAGCAGCACACGTCCCTGCAAAGCTGGCTGACCTGGGGGTCACCTGTCCCTGGCACTAGCCATGATGGAGGCACCTGAATCCCAGGGTTCTCTGGGAATATGGATCTCTTGCATCGAAGGAAAGCTGTCAACTTCATGATCATTTGCAGATATGGACATTTCTATTCTTTCTCCAGGTTAAATGCGTCTGATCACTCCTTTTCTAAAAAAGATTAGTGCTTCAGTTGTCTTAGTGACAATAAAGAACTTCTGACGTTCTCTCTACTGGTGGTATATTTGCATTTATTAATATCTTCCCCGAAATGCATTGCATTTTTGTAAGTTGAACAGAAGAAAATCTCTCTGACAGAAACAGGGAGAGAATATGTAGGACAGAGCCTTAGGACTTGTTTTCCCCTTGTTTATTTATGTAGAGTTATATTTTAAAAGCAATGCAGTTATGCAAAGGCCGCAACACACCTGGGGAAAGAGTTCTAACAAGTAACCTTGGATTTAAACTAACAATTACCTGTCAGTGATTAATTGATATTTAGGTCTCATCTGTGAGCAGCTCCTTGCTTTGTTTACCTGTATTTGGTTTTGACCAAATAATGCTTGATCTGCTAATTATTCATGGCATTTGGCATTTGTTGAGAATTATGCTCGATGCATGTTTTTTTTCTTCTATTTTATTCACATGTGAAAGCCTTAAAATTCAATCTGTGCTATTCTATCTCTCTGTGAAAGGTGAAACCAGACATACTTGTTAAGAATTTAAAAAGGAATAAAGAAGAAATGAATATATTTTTTCTCTGTAATGATGTTAGTGTTTGCTGTTGAAGGCTAAATTGTGTCCCTTTTACAAACCACTGAGATGCACATTTATTCAATTCCATAAGGTGGCAGCAAAATATTTTAAAATTGAAAAATTGATTCTTTTTTTCCAAATATCCATTTTATTCTAGCTTCTTTTACATTACCACTGATATATATGGGATTTTTAAAATTCATTTAGCCTTGCATACACTATAGAATTATTATGTTATTTATATGAGTCAGACAGTGGGTCCTTATATCACCTGTATTATTAAATATTCAATGCACTGAGTTGATTGTATGTAGGGGGGAAAAAGATCAATACTGTCAGCACTGAAGAACTCAAAATGTGTGAAGATGTTCTTGTCAAAACACATGAATGTCAGGTCTGCATCTTCTAGTCTTACCTGAGGCAAAAATCCCATCTAGACCCACTGAGGTGAATGGAACTTATGCTTAAATACGAATCTAGTGCTTTGAATATGAGACTTACTTAACAAAAAAAAAGCAAAACAAAAACCTTCCAAGCCAAAAAACAAACAAACAAAACCCAAACCAAAACCAAACAAGCAAACCTCCCAAAACATGGAGGTTTATTGAGGACAAAAGGCAGAAAATTTAAGGCAATGTATATCTGAATGTGAAGTTGCTCTTTCTCTTTTGAGTAGAGATGGAACATAGAGAAAAAGAATCTAAATGATCCCAGCAATTATATTAATTTGGCTAAAATAAGCTTAAAGGTAACATTCAATTCTGCTGAGCAAATGTGTGTGAGTCTCTGCCATGCCCAGAGTCTTAAAAAAAAAGCTTTTTAAAACAGGCATCAGGATGCAGTGCCATTACAGTCTGCAGGAACCATGTTATATTCAGAAAGCAGTCAAGTATGGGTTTTTTGGATGGCTAGTTCATATGCTATGAACAACTTCCAAAAGTGGTTTATTTTATTAATATGGCTAGAGTTTATAAAATGGGATTGGGGATTTCTTCTGAACAAATGACACATAGATTAAAAACTCTAAAATCATACACCATAAGTTACCTTAAGTCAAAATGTATAAAACCCCTTACTGGAAAGAAATATTGTTCTGCTTGCTTTGGTACTCCTTCCCATAGTCAAAAGTTACACTTGAAAGGAAATTTAATGTCATGAAAAAATCTCTGAGTTGGTGTACATTTGTGTAAAAGGTGATGTTTGTGTTGATTGCCAGGGTCTCCACTCATGAGTGACTATTCCTGTTTTTGATGTCAGTGGGAATTAGACATCTAGCTACAAGTGCATCTGGCTCTTGGATCTTGCATGTGTATTGGTTTAGCAGACTTAACAAGTAGCTTTGATTTTAAATGACAAGCTCTTCTATTTATGGCCCCCCATCATAGACATTTTTAAGCACAAACATTAAAAATTAATCTTCTCACATTTTCCTCCCAGTTCATATGAAACAGTCTGTTATAATGTATCATGTTTTGCAGGGTTATGCCTGTCTTGCCAAAATATCCCATTCTTTTTCTACTTGTATGGAAATAAAAGCAGAAATTTAATCGACTTTGTGCCTTTAGGGTTGGATGTGCCAGGGAAGTAATATTCCTTCTCTGGAAGTCATACTGTATAGATATGTCTGTGCTGGGCTTGACCTTTGCTATCTCAGGTGGTGAGAGCAGCATCACTGTGTTGGGAAAACATTCAGAGTGCAGAAGAAGCTGGATACCTTCCTTGATGAGCTTGTAGCCTACCATGCATATTGTCCCACCTCAGCTACTGGGAAGCCCAAAGGTGCCCAAACTGGTTTAAAATCCCTCTGGATTAACTGCAAAAACAGCCATCCACCACCACAGAGAAATGAACAGCAGAACTTCAGCTATCTCCTCACAGTTACAAACTGGTCACCAAGGAAGGCCCAGACCAAACGACTACAATATGAAAAACAAATATTTCTTGTTTTACTGGAACTATATTCAGTGTTTTCCTACCATGTTCCCAGAAGAGAGCACCTAAGTTTGTTATAATGCATTCTTAATGCACTGAACATAATACTATCTATAAAATGTGGTACCATGGAAATTAGATGGAAATCCCTTTTGTCATCAAATTCATCCTCTCACTTTTGCATCTTAATGCTGATTTTTAAGTAGTTAGAAAAGATGCTGTCAGGGTAAGGAGATATGCAAACTTCACTCAGTGGATTGTTGTTCTCAGGCGTATTATGAGGAAAGTTGAATTTGATAAAATTAATACCTACAGAAGTAAACATAGATAGTGTAGGAATAAACTGCAAAACTGGACCAAAAGAAGGGAGAAACTAAGATGAATAAATTCACAACTGTCATTTTATGGCAGCTTATGAAGAATACATCTATTCTTGACTGGTTAATGTCTTCCTGAGCATTAGATTTAGAAGTAGCAGATCAAGGTAGATATCCCAAAAGAGAAAAAAAAAAAAAGGGAAAAAAAGTATCCTTGACTTTTTAAAGTTATTTTAAGCTTTATTTTTTTTTAAGCTGCCTTTTTTTGTTAATAGTACTTGATGTGATTTTAAGGAAAAGCATTGGAACACATTGGAATGAGACACAGCTGTCTCAGTGTGTCATAGAAACAAGCAACAAACTTTTCAAACAGACAAAGCTTGTATATGTTGGTGACAGCAGATTAGACTTCCTGTACGGGGAGTCAGATAATGCAAACGTTTTCATGTCAGGGGGTGTCATTTTGTGTACAAATGATTCAAACTACTACTGTCTTTGTATATGTCTAAATTCTTCTTTTAAAGTCTTGCAGATGTGAGCTCCGGGTGAGTAAATATCTTTGAAAGAAATCTCACAGACCTGCAACTGAATTAAACATGTCTCACTCTTGAAATATCTCTGTGTCTAATCTTGTATTAATGCTATCTGGGAAAGCCAACAGCTGCTAAGTGCTGAGCAGTAACTCAGGCCTTTAATACTATGACACATTTCACAGAGAGGGGAACAAGGCTTGTCAAATTATCACCTAGTTTGAGAAGTGTCAGGACTCCAGCTGCTTCCACCTGCAGGATCGCCAGAGAGGTGGAGGCAGGACCCTGGGTTAAAGACTTGAACAATGTCCTGCAGACTTCCAACCCCAAGGGATAATCATTAAAATTAATCAGAGAAAATGGATGCAGTAAAAGGCCAAATTAAATTGCTTTGTGGTCAGAAATATTGACTTGCTAATTCTCACTGACAACAATAATGTCTCCTCCTGCTCTTTACATCTATATTCCTCCCTTGTCTCCTTTTAATTTTTAGTGCTGTTCCAGTTACACTAGGTCAGGAAGATTTAAAGGAGAGTAGTGCTGCCAGGTCTGATTTTGCTACCGTTATCCTAATGAAGGTAGAACTTTACTGGGCCAGTAGCTTCAGCAAGTAAGAGATGTATGATTACCTTACTTAAGTGTAGCAAAACAAAGGCCCATTGGAAGCACACTGAATGTATCACTTAATCTTTTTAAATTTAAAACTGACTATAAAAGATAATATCTTTTAATATCTTTTTATACCTTTTAATGTATTGGCTTGTCTATCTATATATCTGTAAGAACTTTACTTCTTCCATGTCTGAGCACTTACTAGTCTTCAAGGGAGTTATCAGCTTTCCCTGCTACACTGCTGAGAGAATTATTATTGCCATTTTGTATATGTAGCTGTGCTAGTGACAAAAAGGCATGCAAAAATTCTATGGTGTTCTAACTGTGGAGGATTTCTAACATGCCTGTTTTCCACTAACTTATGCTCTTAACCAGTGAAGAAAATTCGGACATCAAGTGAGAACTTTTACCCATTAGAGGCAGTGCTGCAGAAGGGGGATCTGAAGAACACTGAGCCATTTCAGTGCTTGATAAAAGGTTTAAGCACTTGCTAACAGCTTCTCTTTGTGGTTCTCCTTTTTTAGTAAAAGAGCTGCTGAAGAATATTTTTTTCTGCATACACTAGAGAACAAGGTATGTTCCTAAAATAACATAGCAGAGAAAGCTACAGTGTCAGACCCACTCCTGAAGAAATACATAGATGAGTGTAATATCTAGTTGGGCATTTCTTATTTTCTGTTTAGCACATAACTGGAAAGATCACTGATTATCTTGTAGATTGGAGCCCTGATTCCTTGGCTTCAGGTGCACTGTACTCAACTGCTCCTTTAAAAGAGAGCAGTGTTAAGGGAGGACACTTACGTACCCTTTTCCCCTTTCTAGGCCAACCAACACAAGTCCACTGGTCATGACCAGGACTGCAGGCTGAGCTCTACAGTGGTAACACCAGAGAGACCTGCAAAATACAAGCTCCAGATTTTGTGCAGTTCCTATGGAGACCATGATATGTTAGGATATTTTCATTGTGGATTAAAGATTATATTGACTTTCCCATTATTAATATTGTTGTGTACTTTTATGTCATCTCTGCAAGGGCTATGGAAAGAACATTTCATTCAGACTTGCTGAGAGAAAGCGTTGATTAATCCCAGCACTTGAAAACAAATAATCCAAGTTAGTAATCTGAAACATTAAATCAAACTCTGTATTTGCAAAGGAAGCTTAACAGTTCATCTTTTCTTGTTCTTCATGTTTCCTTCCTTCCGTCTTGTGTGTTAGTTTATAGCCCCTGGAACTGATTTGAAATTTTGCAGCTGCAAAGATGACTTGGCTTCAGTTTAACAGCAAATGTCATCAGCCCGAACCTGGGCTTCCAGTATTCTTTCTTTCCATTTCCTATTTCTTTTTCAAATCAATTACTCGTAATTTTAAGGGATTATCTAAAGCTACCCTAAGACTCGTTCTCTGTGCCAGGGCTCTTCAGCCTGTTTTGTCAGAGGAAAATCCTGAACGAAAGCTAATGGGCATGCCAGAAACACGTGAGGGGTGGGAGAGGTTCTGAGTGTCAAACCTCTTGCAGAGTGCAGGAGGAAGTCAGAGAGAAAGAAGCTTCGTCTTAGCACAGAAGGCAGCTGGGCTGGACATGGGGAGGAGACAGTGCAGAGGGGTGGAAGGGGGTAACTGACCTCTTTGTGTCAGAGTATTTTTGACTGTGTGCTCTTCAGGAATGGGATAGTGACTACTCGAAGTACATTTTCGTGCACGCGCAGATTCAGATTAGCTGGTGTAAATTGCATTTTCAGTTACATAGGTGCACCCAGACTGTTTGGGGAAGTGGGAATGAGAGCTGTTTGGCTTCAGAACTGTAGGATCATGCTAACAGCTGTGCTGTTTCCATTTCTGAACTAAACTCAGTCAGCAGTGGTGCTGGTATCCCTTACCAGCAATACTTCATGCCTCGAAGATATGTTCTAAATATGTCAGGTGCATGCAAACAGTTCTGGGCACAAGCCCACTGAAGTGTTGCAGTCAAAGATTAATACTTGAAAATGGTATTTTAAAACTGAATCTGGAAGACCGTTTGTATAATGAACTTTCATCACCTATTTGAATTTCTTTCTTAGTTTCAATACTTGTATCTTTAAAGGGACAGTGGCTGATGCTGAATCATAGAATCATAGAATCATAGAATGATTTGGGTTGGAAGTGACCTTAAAGTGATCATCTAGTTCCAACTCCCCTGCTGTGGACAAAGACACCTTCCTCTAGACCAGGCTACTCAGAGCTCCATCCAACCTGGCCTTGAACACTTCTGGGCATGGGACATCCACAACTTCTTTGGGCAACCCTTTCCTGAAGTTAAAACTTACTATTTAAAGCAAATAGTCTATAAACTACTTGCAACCTCATGAGTAGCCCATATATATGTGTGCACACATTTATGCTACAATTATCTAAGCACCTGCCTACCTATCTACTAATTCACTGACTCTGTGTGTTGACAACAAGAATACTTCATGAGAGGAGCCAGCATGATCCTTTTCATCTGTTGCCTATAAATTATCCGTGGTGTAGCAACAGCACTTCCCACCAATGGCATTATTTGAAGCTTTATAGTTCTATAACGTTTGCAAGCTTTAGATGCAAAATTGACAGGTAGCATGAACAAAGCAGAATGTATTTAACCTCCTGCTGAGAATTTTTACCTGATAGTGGAGCTGTGAGCTATGAAAACCATTTCATGACAAAATACAGCTGAGGACTCAACGCGCTTGCAACAAACGTGGGTAGAGCCCTTCCCAAATCTTTGTTCGCGAAGCCTAGCCATGTGACAGCTGGGGACTGCATTTTGTCTTGTATCAAAACATTTTTTTGTGTAGATGAATAATGGAAAGCAGATAAGACATGGTAGTGATCCCTTGCTGATCTTTTTATGCAGTTTCAAAGTTGAAATGTTTCATAAAAACTCTTTTTGTTAGTGATGGGAGAGACACATTTGTGTTGCAGAAAATTGGTAAATGGATTGTGCAGTGTCTTTCTTAGACAAAATTGTTACCTCCTTTTCTCTTCCTCTGTTTGTTTTTTGTGTTTTTTTCTGAACACAGAGCTATTTACCTCATAATTCAAGCAAAATATGCCAATTGTATATTTAAATCATCTAGGGAAACACCGTGAAACTCAGGCACTGCTAATAAACTTAGTTAACTTCACACTGACAGATGCTGATGGCTTACTGCACAAGAGTACCTAGTACAGATATAATGGGATTATCTCCCATTTTCCCAGTTTCCGTTTCTCATTTTCTCCCCTGAATCGTCAAGGGATCCTTGAAAATCAGTAGGGATCTACCAAAACCAATCTATATTCTTCTTGTTCTAGTGTATGTGGCCAGCTGCTGAAAGAATGCCCTATATAAGTCCTGGGATTTTTCATCTTTTTCATGAAATCCAGTCAGTGTCCAGCTCATTGAAAAAAAAGGAGGAAAATCTCTAGCAATACGGTGTCCATTATACATGCTTAGGCAAACTGAATTCAGTGCAATAACAGGCAGTGGTTTTATATGTGCTAATCCGTGCACTCGAGATACTGAAAGTATTCAGTGGTGGCCTAATTCTGCACTACTGGTATTAGCATCAGGACTACAATGATCTGTGAAGGGGCAATACTGAGGATTTTTCTAATTCTATGCTGTCCTATTATCTTAGTGAGAACACACTCTTCAGGTATTGAGCTCCTGTCTTTTATCTCTGCCTTAGTGCTGTGTAATGAATGGCTTTAGCCAGGGCTGGATTTAGCACAGCGAAGTTGTTAAGTGAGCACAGAAAGGTGCTAAGTGAGCCTACAGAAAGGAGTCAAATGGTGACCTTACACAATTCAGCACCTCCTCTGTTAGCTGTTGTAACTGGCTTTAATCTTACCTAATACGGATAAAAACACTGATGGAATCTGGATTGCGGAGACTTCCCTACTTGTTGTAGAAATCCTGTCAATAACTCTGCATTTATATGTATTTAGCAGCTGACCTCTGCTAAACTAGAAGCTAGCTGGCTAGAGAAAGCTATTCTGTGTTACAGTCAAATGCAACATGTAGGCAAAAAAAATCCAGAAAGGTATTTAAACATTAAAATCAATGAAGTATGAAACCTAAGTATGATTGCAAGTGGCGTGGTTGTGTTTTGTCGTTTTGACTTGGGGCTAAATGCATTGGTTTGAAAAAAGCTGGGGTAATCCTGCAATGCCTTTTAATGAGAATCCTCCCTCAAGGTTATTGTACCACTCTACTGGATATCTATGTATTCTGGGTAGATAATATCCAAATAGCCAGAAACAAAGCTAAAGAACAAAATAGAGTTAAAATTACATGTGACTTCCCATTTGTCAAAGTGGGGAAAGAAAAACTAACTGGCCTCAGTTTTATTTTCGGGTGATACCTTTCCCTCACCATAATAATAGTGCTGGTGTCATTACCGAGGATTTCACTTATTCAAAGTGTGATGTTGCCATTAATGAATGACTCTTACAAACCACCAAGTGAATTAACAGCAAGTGAAAATTAACTGCCTTTTAAGTTAGGGAAAATGAGACTTACAGCAGAGTCCATGTGATGAACATTTAAATATAGACTGTGTAGTACAGTACTTAGCCTCAGAAACACTCTCCACACAGATTTGGATTTTTTTGTTGTTGTACTGTTTTTTCATTTCTGTCTGAAAATGCTTACTGCTGACCAACAGAAGAAAATGCAGTTTGACATCCATTTTTCCAAGTGGAGGAACCATGCAAGATAGTGACCATGTGATTGTTTAATCTTTCAATTTGAATGTTCAATCAACCTGGCTTACATATATGGAGGTGGCTGTGCCATTTCTATGCTACAGGTTCTTGGGTGTGCAGTGGATGTATAGGTTTTTGTCACAGTTTTGTTACATGGAAATTTTAATCTTATCTTCTGGGGAAATTTTTATTTGGAAGAATATTAACACATTTTTCCCTCTGTTTCTCTCTCTCATACACACACATGCACACATAATATTGTGTATATTGGTATATTTTTTTTATGATCCGTATGTATACAGGTTACCAGATGCCCATTATATTACATGCATAATATACAGAATATAATAAATACACTAGCCTCTGTATTTGAGATTATATTTTCATTACTGAAATCCTACGCTGGGCTTTTGCAGTTTTATGTACTGAGCTAATGTTCTCCTTCTAATGCATACTCCTATGTGTGGTGATTTAGCCCCATGGCTATAAATTCTTGTGAAGTGGACATTTGTTTTGGATTACATCTTCTCGTCCTAAGGTAAGCACCTATTACATTTGGTATCATTTTGTTGTAACAGAAGAGTCTACACTAACAGACCCACAGTTGTTAATTTGCAGATGTGAGAATTCAGCAGTGCAAAGCTTGATTTATTTGCTTGCCCAGTGCTATGTTCTGTAATTAACTTTGGCTTCCTTTCACATGGAACAAAAAACATATGTTCCATGGGGAATCATCCAAGAGTGTTGAACTCAGAGGTAGTACTTAAATCCCTTTTAACTTATTTTTTTCTCCACTACCCTTTATAACTTCACAACTCTCACTTACTTAGAAAGATTTAGAATGTTAGAATATATTTTTGAAGGGTAGTGATTTGTACTTAGAAACCAGGTGTCAGATATCAGATTATTTCTCCTTTCTTTTAATGGAGTGAGAAAAGACATAATGATGTGCTAAAGGTTCTTGTGATGTCTACAGTCTCTAAAGTTATACTGAGGCAATTATGAAATGTACAACCTATTAAGGAGGACTGGTGGAATATACACGTAGTTCAAATATTCAAATTTTTGGCAGACAGAAATGCTGTCCTAGGCTGAGGATAATCAAGTCTAAATTATTTGGACCCTTCTGTCCTTAATTTTACAGCAAATGCCTACCTAAACATTCTTTTCTTCTTTAACCTTCATATCAGAGTGTTTCTCAAGTTACCCCCAGAAAGCAGAGATCTGAGTTATTGGAGGAAACATCTAAGCACTGTTGTGTCATTTTTCTGTGAGTCTTAGAAAAGGCTTTGTTAAAAAAAATTAGGTTTCAGAAGTGATAAGCACTTAAAACAAAATGGAGGGATCATTTTATCAATTTCTCAAATAACCTGCAATTAAGGGAAGACAAGTTCATCCTCTCTGCTGACTGTCACATTACTTGTGGTCCACAGAGAAACCATGTTTATGCGAGTCATAATTACTTCAGTGTTTTCTGTTCTAAACTGAAACAGTGGATCAGAACTGCATTGCTTCTGGAAGACAAGGTGCAGCCGATGCACAGAAACTCTACCTGCATTGAATAATAAGACTGTTCTTACTAACTGGTAAAGTCTGAAAATATGTTGTCTTATTACCTTTTGGCAAGTTTAGGTATCTGCCCCTACAGAACAGGATGTCAGAGTGTATTACTGAGATTAGTGAACCTAAAAGCAGATAATTTCCTTTACAGACAGATCTTTCCACTGTTGCCGCCTTCTTCCATGCAGGGTTTTAGGTCTTTTGGCCAGCCATATCCTTCCCAAGACCTTTTTCTTACTAAGTTTTTCTTTTCTTCTGGGAACTGAACTTCAGAGAGATTAAAGAGGTCATGGTCCTTCAGAATTAATCATAGTCATTTGACTAGATGCTGCTGCCTTTCCAAATTCATGAAAAGTTTTTAACGTTCATGTTGTTCTAAAAATCAAATCCCTCAACACATTCTACAGCTCTTCCATTAATGAAACACACACACACACAAACTCCTTCTCAAACCTTCAAGATAAATTTTTGTTAACTAACTTTTTGATCAAGGTTGCTGTGCAGTATATTCATAACTTGTATTTCTCTCCAGAAAGGCCTTCTCAAGAAATACAAACTGGGCTTGGAAGGATGGAACACATCACTCTTTAAAAACCTCCGAAGAGGCAAAACAACTGTCTTTCTGGATTTAGAGTGCAAGAAATGGAACCACTTATTCCATCCCTTTAACATTAAAAGTTTTCTTTAATTCCATTCTATTTATACTGGTAAAAGTGAATATTAGATCTTGGACTGGTTTTCCACTTCGGTCTTTACAGTGGACTCATGTGGGTTGTAAGGGACTACAGATGTAAGTTGTGATCCAGGTATTCTTACAAATTCTAGTATTTTACTCGTTGCACACTCTTCACCACTGTCCATGTCGTTTAGTGCAGTTGAGGTAATAAAATTTCATGTTTATCAGTTATATCAAAGGTCCATCTACTTCAACATCTGGTCTGTCATTGATTGCACCAAAAGAACATGGCAAGTCTCTTCTGAAAGTTTTCTCACCCCATGTCTCTGTGTTGCTCAGAAAGTTCTTGAGTAACAGCTTTCTATTTATATTCAATAGCCTGCAGTGGATTCTTCTGCTAATGATCTGTGTGTGGATTGACTCTTACCCCACACCTCCACACTGATCTTTTGAATGTTGCTATATATGATGAGTCCATTTGCACTAGGAGTGGAGCAAGCCATGATGGCAGGTTTAGGAGAACAGAAACACTTCTTACTGCTACCCACAAGGGTAGGTAAACAAGGGTAAGTTTAGTCCTTAAAATTATAATTAAACACACTGTGATTTAAACACATTTCCCATTAATTCTCTGGTACATCTGGAATTTAATTTTACTATTTTAATGTTAAAAATACATAGTTGAATTTCATCAACTCTCTCCAGCAAACAGGTTGCAAACAGAAGGATCCTGCACAGGCCTGAAAACTCAGGACACTAAAGTCAATGCTTTTCTTTTTCAAATATGTTTCAGACTTTTCCTATAAAGTGTTTTTATTTCAATGTGACCACAAACCACAAACAAAATTGAAATGTAAGACTGCATATAAACATGAAAAACAGAAATGTTTTTCGTTCCAGACATAAATTCCTCTATTTACTCCAGATAAAGACATCTCCATGTTTCACTTCCTCCATGGTGATCTGTCCTTAAATATTTTGCTTTAATCCAAGAATAATAACATGTAAACCTTCTCACATGGAATGTAGGGAGACAAACCTCTAATGGCTGTGAGATCCTTACTGAACATTTTTAATCCCTGATCAGAGGCAAATCATTAAATCATAGTAGTGACAAATGCTGATATTTTATTTTCATGCACTGGAAACTTTTAGCTTTTTTTTTTTTTTTGCATGTTGTAAATATCAAAACATTTTGTATACTCAGAACACTAAAGAGTTAGAGATGCATGACTCAGCTTTGCTCTCTCGTTCATTCTGGTGAAACAACATTTAAAACTTCATGTGAACAACGAGCTTATCATCTGACCTCAAGTCCTTTTCTAAGAGCTAAATACAATCACTTACACCAGTCATCCAAACCACTATTCATCAATTTGCAAATAAACAATAGCAATGAGATTATCAATGCAAATATAAAGTACCCTGTGTCTATACTGCCATCTTAAAAATGTTGCATCGGAAAGGTTTTCATGTTAGCTGTTTCACCAGAAATCATTCTAGGTCACTCATATTAATATTGTTATCGCTTCTTTATTAGCTGATGTGTTTTACTGTAATTCATTAATTTCCAGAGTTCCATCTTGTAAGCTATACACAAAATATAGCTCTAATCAGCACTGGTATCAGACTGCTGCTACTATTATGATGCTACATTTGCATAGGGAAGATCTTTGTTTATTTTTATTTTCATTCTATTCCTAGATTTTAGTTTAATTTTGCTCCTGAAATACTTAAAAGTCTTTACGATTTTTAAAGAATACGGACCCCAAAAGCTCAGTGTTAAGAGTCCCAGACGTTGCCTATGTATTTACACTAAGTTTTTAGGCCTTATATTACATGATGCTTTTGTTAAACTGCTTGGCCTTGTCCATACTAAAGTCTCCTTGAACACATTCAGCAGTCTAAATTAGGGGATGTTTAAGCGTTAAAAGTTGAGAACAAATATCAAATATCATCTCTCCTCTATGAGAAGGGACAATAATAGGTCTTAACAAAGGTGATAAAAGCAAGCTGCAAAACTTAGAATCATTCAAGTAAACACTCTTGTGTGCTTTAAATGGTATTTGGAAGAGTGTTTAGTAATTGATGTAACTTTTAATTATCAAAGGACAATCACTCTTGTGGTCACCATGTTATTTTCTATTTTGACCTGTTCTAACATCAACCTGGCCTAATGTGGAAGCTGGATCCTCTTTGGAGCAGGTGATTGGACTATAGGACCTCTACAAGTCCCTTCTAATCTTAATTATTGCATTATACTACCCATTTTGATTTTGTGTTAATATGATGACATCAATTCCGTTAAGGCTTTTCATGATGCAGAGTTGTCTGTGAAGAAATTAACACTGACATGAACAAGAATGACAGGGGAATCTGGCCCGACAGATTTTTGCAATTGTAGTTCATTTTTGTTGATAAGTATGTGCAAACCAACTCTGTTTCCTACATGTGTGGCCATTATTGGTAAGTATTCATTGAATAATTTTTTCAGAGAAAATCAGATTGTAGACGGTTAACAAACTATCTATATTGAATGCTCACTATTTATAGCATATGAGTGGTCACTCAAATAAGAGGAGACAGATTCTGCTCCCCAGAAGAATGCATCTGTATTTTCTCTGTGCTATAGCTAATGGTGGAAATTAGGTATTAACAAGTAACTAAATACTTCCAGAATTAACATTATCCTGATAATTCATGTAAAATCTGAGGAAGTGTGTAACATTTTCAGAAATATTTCACTGACAACAAATAACAGCATTCTCTCAAATAATGGCCAACTGAAATCTTTGGTTGCATTTACAGAGTATTTCCTGTTTACTTTTTGATTTATTTGACCAGCTCTTCAGGCATTCCTAGTAGCATTTCACAGAAAATATTATCAACATTTCTTTGTTCATTTAGGCTCAGGCCTATGAGCTCGACATCTGCAGCTCTTTATAGTAAAACTATTTAATACCGTTGTCCTCCAAAAAGATACACAGTTTATATCATGGCTGCAACGGGTGTCTGTACTTTAATCTTCGTGTTGGGTTTATGGTTCACCTAGAATAAGTGAAGGACAAACATAAGCATGTCAGACAAGAACAGTTTATGAGAAACACAAAACCTTTAAGAACATTGCACTCACTTGAGAGAACATTATAAAAGAAAAAAAAAATCCAGTATACAAAATACTGTTGATATAATTGCAAGCAGAAATGTTTTAAGCACATTTAAGTGCCAGTTTCCAAGAAGATCTGTTTATATCAACATTACCCGTTCCTTTTTTTGACTTGTATTTGACTTGATTCTTCTTTGCAGATTTTGCTGCTTGATGCAGATTACACTAAGAAGGCAATGAGAGTCAAAGTTTAAAAACTTTCTCAGTTGCTTTTCTCTCCCCCTAATGTTTTGCACACAATATGATTGTGAAGTTTGATGTTACCTTTATACTTGAACCAAGAGACTCCATGTTTTTTTCCCCAAGGCATTAGTTTTCAGTCCTGCTACTGTTTCATTTCTTTATTTTTTTTTTCCCCAGGCTACTATTTGTAATTCTCCTTTTTATGGAGAAAAATATAGGAGTAGAGATGTGACTTTCTGAGTATAGAAGTAATACGGAAGGGAAGCCTGTCCTTCCTCCAAAGGTTAAGGGTGAACCAAATTCTCCAACTGTGAGTGAGTCTATGTGTCTGTGCAGGTTTTGGAGGAGAAGAGGAGAATTTCAGGGAGGGGATCAGGACTGGAGATGGTCATGTGACTTTTTTTTTCTCATGACAAAATAAGAATGCAGAAAGGATACATGCCCAGTTGCATGGAAATGCTCTTTGCTCCCACACTCTACATGTGAGAGAAACCCGTTGAAAGCTCAGATCTCTGCCTCAATGGACAAATAACACGCCATGATATTTATTTTTTTGAATGCTCAGCCACTGATGAATTTGCTTGTTAATATTTTTGAGTGTATCTAAGAGCCATGTGTGTAGAATATAATCCAAGGAAACACAAAATCATTTTTTGCAGAGCTCATTGCACTCTGATGTGTGCACAAGGTATAAAATCTACTTAGCTTCTTGCATTAATAAATAAAAAGTGTGCTCGATTTTTAATAGATGCATGATAAACTAAATAGCATTATCTGATCAGGAATAGCTCCTGATCTGTGAGAGGTGGCATTAGTGTACAGATGCTTGAGCATTTTTTAATATTAGTTTGGTTTTCTTCCTGAAAGGTTGCTACAGACATTTTGAAAAAAAAAAAAAAGAAAATAGAAGAAAAGAAAATTGATTTATTTCCAATAAAAAATTGAGAGCACAGGTGTGGAATGACTGGTTTAATGGCAAAAGTATCAGTTTCATAGCATCTGTATCAACATATGTGAAAATGGACCAGTTGGAAAAAGTTAAATCAGCATGAATCATACATCCAAAAGGTCACTGATCTAAAAATATACATCCCAAGAAAAAGATAAAAATTATGTATGCAATCTAAAATTGCCAAGTAAAAATTAAAATCCTTCTAAACAATCTAAATTTAGGATATTAATTAATTTGAAAGTAATGTGGGAAGAGGCAAAAAGCCACCCTGTGATGTCACTTTCATTATATGGAACACAGCTAAGGAGATAAAAGAAGATCATGCAGAGCCCAGGAGGAGATTAAGCCTCTTATCTCTCTGTGGGAGGGGGGAGACCATAAATACAGGTAGTATTTTGTGTACAGAGAAGAGGCAGGAACCCTGAATGACTGAGTTTTAATGTGCACTTCTATCACTTAAGTGTACTTACGCATAACAGGAGATATGGATACAAGTGCTGAGGATCATAAAGTCCTGTGGTAAAATCTCATTACATCATCAAGCACTGGCAGAAGCATATTTGCAAAGACTAACATGCCACTTGCTGGCCAAATAAAGATTGGATATATAGACACATGCATTGTCCCATAAGACTTTTCCTAGAAAATATGACTCATTTAATTTTATCAGTAAACAACCCTCTTATTCTTTCCTTAGCCATCCAATTATAGCAAACAGGGCAGATGGGCTCACACTAAGCTGTTGTCAATAATATAGTGTCATTAAATTCAAGGGAATAAGACTGGTTTGCACTAATACCTATAGCAGGCCCAGAATATTTACAGAAAGCTTTGATTTTTCTCCTGTCTACCAGTTGCCTTGGTTCTGTTTTAAAACCTCATGCGAGTGCATCTCCCCCTCTCCACCTCTCTTTTCTTTGAATCTCACAATATCACATTGTGGGGGCACCTTTTATGTAACATCACTTCCTAATTGTGAAGTTTGTAATGGGCTTAATGAGTTCCTCTTATTTCTTGGAGTGTCCGTTTCTGCTTGACATCAGATGGTATCCTTCTTTTTCTGGTGAGTTTATTGACTTAGTTATTTTGCTTGTATTTATTTCTACAATTGTTTTCAAAGAGAGGTAGGGGGACGCATAGAAGAAAGAACTATTGCCATAAAAACTCTTTGGGGTGAGAGAGATTAAGGGACTTCGCACCGTTTTCTAAAGATGGATAAATTCCAAGTGTATTTAATTTCCCATGGCAGTCCTTTTCACTGCCTCATCTCCTTGACTGTGGGCTATCAACACAGTTGTAAATCCAAGATTAGACTGGTTGGTGAGTCACTGCATCAGCAAGGAGGAAGCAAAATAGAAGCAGAAGGTCAAGCAGAGGACTGTTGCATTAAAAAGAGGGAGGAGGATGATGGGAGTATACCGTGACACTGAGAAGAAGGAGAGAAGTTGAAAATAACATTATTTTGAGATTATCAAAGGCTCAATTTAGCAGCAATTTCAGTGAGGTTGTGGTAGATATTTACATATTTGGTGGAGACTGAGAAGATACGTTCAGATAAAGAAGGGTTGAGTAATAAAAGGTAACACAAATTGCCCTGTCAATCCATAGGAACAAAACTGTGTTTTAAGAAATAAAGCCAATTATCCTAATTATGTACAAGCATATGTGTTATTGTTGCTGCTTTTTGATACAGCTACCATTGGCAGGATTCCTCCCTCAAGTGAATTTCTGAGCAATGTTCTCAAACTGGCACTTTTTGTTGTGGGCATTATCATGTAAAACAAATAAAAATGTTGATTTCCTAATTGTTTACAGTATTTACTGCACAGTTTCTAAAGCATGGGAGACCAGTGTGATGTGATTGTTTTTTTATCATATTTAGTTTTCTCAAAAATAAATACTTGAATTATTCATGTCTTCATGACACGAAATGTCTTTTCAATACAAAGCATAGCAATAGATCAGTTGAGATCTGCAGCATGATAAATAATTCCTTTTTCTGCTTCTCCATTAGGACTTTGATTTTTTTTACAGTAATTTTTATAACAATTTCTCAAACTTATCTTGCACTGTAAAGTTCTTGGCCAAAGTTCTTACTGGTTCAACCAGCTTTCTGTCTGCAAAGTGAAAATGCCTCTTCAAGTGACATAATTCTTCATCCAGCAAGGACAAGAAACAACATCAGCACTTCCAGGTGAAGATGTTAGATGAAGAAAAGCAAAGGATAATCTACTGCTTCTCTTCAAAACTTACCAGTTCTGGCTACCAAAAAAGTTCCAGCCATGTTTGGATTGTCACTGACAAAAGTGAGAAAGGACACTATTTCTGACCAAAAAGAAGGATTCCTGGCAGCACCCAGTAATTACAAGTTTATTCAGGAGAGGGAAAGGGATGTTTATCATTCAAATACCCAGGAGGACTTCAAAACATCTAGATCTGGGCTGGTGTACAAAATCCGTGGCAGGAACCCACACTCAAGTCGTGAAGAGGGTAACTGCAGTCAACAGTCAGTGCTCATCTCCACCTACTTCCCTTTTAGTAGTCTGGTGCCACTGTGTCTCCAGTAACCTTGGCAGTCACAAACTTTCTCTTGTCACAAACACCTCTCACAAAGGCTCTCAGGAATGCCTTCATGTTTGTGATGTCTCAACTTGTGGAACAGTCCCAAAGCAGATGTAACCCTTTTCAAATTTTCACCAAGATGGTTTTATTTTGTCCTCACTTGTTATTTTATTCAGTGTGCATTTTTACCTTTTTCAAAGTCAGAGTCCCCTACTAATCAACCTTGATTAGAAAATCAGAAGAAGCGGGGCAGCTTACATCCCCAGTGCTTGTCAGGTGTAATTAGTAGGGAGTGGAAGCACATGATACAAGGTCTGAACTTACTTGAGTCCAAGGAGAAGCATAAAGGGTTAATGTGTAACATGGCTAAAGAAAAGCAGAAGGTACAAGACAAATATTAGAAGAATGGTGAAAGCTGTAGGAGGTCTAGGAAGTGTGTAACAGGACTTCTGTGAATAAGACATATAACTAGAAAGAAACATCCACTAGTCTCTGGGAAAAAATACAGGATTTGTCAGAAAACACTTCACACACATATTAGTGTAAAAAAAAGTATTAATGTTCCAGTTCATAAGCTCTGAAGTTTATTGCTGTTTGCACATTGTTTATCACAATTTAACTTTGTTTTCACATCATGAACTAGCTAATGAATATGACATTCCCATTTATACATATTTGCAGGCTCTTACCATCCCCTCTACCCTGCTTGTAACAGGCATTTATGAGTTATGAAAAATCCAAAGCCAAGCCAATTATGCAAACAACCAGAAATAAACAGCACGCTGTGCAATTATGGCTGACTGTTACAGGGATCTTTATAGACTTGTTGAGCTCTTCTAAGTGTGCCAGGTTATTCAAATCAGCAGTCCTTACTGCTGGGGATCAGGCCCAGCCAACACGGGTTTATGAAAGGCAGGTCCTCCTGTTTGACGAACTTGATGTTTTCTGTGACAGTGTGACCAACTTGAAAGGCTGTGGATATTGTCTACTCAGATTTTAGTAAAGCCTTTGACATCATTTCTGACTGAATTCTCCTGGAGAAACTAGCTGCTCATGGCTTGGACAAGTTCACTGTTCTCTGGACAAAAAAATGGATGGATGGTTGGCCTAGAGAGTGGTGGTGCATGGAGTTACACCCAGTTGTTGACTGGTCACAAGTGGTGTTCTCCAGAGCTCAGTGTTGGGACCAGTCCTGTTTAATATCTTTATCAGTGACCTGGACAAAGGGATTGAGTGCCCCCTCAGTCAGTTCAGAGGCAACCGGCACGCAAGTTGGGTGGTAATGTTGATCTGCTGGAGGGCAGGAGGGGATCAGGAGAGGCTGGATCAATGGGCCAAGGCTAATTGTGTGAGCTTCAACAAGGCCAAGTGCTGGATCCTGCGTTTTGGTCACAATGACCCCATGCAGTGCTGCAGCCTTGGAAAGTGGAGTAGCTGGAAAGCTGCCTGGTGGAAAAGGACCTGGGGATACTGGTTGACAGGCAGCTGAACGTGAGCCAGCAGTGTGCCCCGGTGGCCAAGAAGTCCAATGGATCCTGGCTTGTATCAGCAATAGTGTGGCCAGCAGGGCCAGGGCAGGGATTGTCCCTTTGTGCTTGGCACTGGTGAGGCCCCACCTCGAATCCTGTGTCCCTTACTACAAGAAAGATATTGAGGTCCTGGAGTGTGTCTAGAGAAGTGCAATGGAGCTGATGAAAGGTCTGGAGTACAAGTCTTATAAGGAGTGGCTGAGGGACCTGGGGTTGTTTAGCCTGGAGAAAAGGAGTCTCAGGGGTTTACCTTTTCACTCTCTGCAACTACCTGAAAGGAAATTGCAGCCAGGTGGGTAGGCCTCTTCTCCCAGGTAACAAGAGACAGGACAAGAGAAAATGACCTGAAGTTGTGTCAGAGGTGGTTCAGATTGGATATTAGGAAACATTGAAACCGCTGAAAGGTTGGTCAGACACTTGAATAGGCTGTTCAGGGAAGTGGTGGAAGTGTTCAAAAGGTGTGTGGATGGGTCACTTGGGGACATGCTTTAGTGGTTAATATGGTGGTGCTAAGTTAATGGTTGGCCTTGATGATTTCAGAGGTCTTTTACAACATGAACAATTCTGTGATTCCAAGACTATGAGGTCCCATGTGGCCATGAAACAGTAAATAGTGAGCAATTTCTTGCCGTCTCCTTCAGTATAAAATACAAAGCATACAATTGACTTACTGAACTGTTCAAAGAAAACTCATTAATTCGGTACCATAGGCAATTTTCCAAAAGTTGTAGAACTTCTTACCATAGCTTGTTGTGGATACTAAAATTTTACGGTGTTTAAAAAAGCAACAGCACAAATTACTGGAAAGGCAATTAATTAAAGACAATGAAATTCAATGTGAAAGCCTCTGACCTAGGAAGTCCTGAAGCTGGGAGGGTGTTCTAGAGATGAGCCACCACTTGCCTGGTCTTTTTGTTCTTCTTCTCTCAGCATCTGTTGCTGACCACTGTCAGGGAAGTATGAGGCTAGTTACTCCTTTTGCCTGGGACGGTGTAGCTATTCTCGTGTCCCTGTGTTCTCAGAGACACAATGTGGTGAGCTGAACTGGGTTATGTGACACGCTTTTGCTGCCTCTGAATTTATTTCAAATCTACCTGTATTTCCTGTTCCACAGTCCTGGCACACCTGACCGACGATCTGTCCCCATGCTGGGCTTTCCAGCCCCAACTTCTTTAACCTTTGGAAACTGTCTTGGCCAGACAGAGCCAAGCTTTGGATATGAAAACAGAGGAAGGCTGTGCCTCCATATAGTTGTGAGGATATTGTGGTATGCCAGAGCAGATTGAGGCCCTGGAACAGTACTATGGGAGGGATTATAACCATGGTACACTTCCTGGCCTTTCTTGTCCCCAGTGAATCAACATCTGGGCTGAGGGTTGGAAAATGAACAATCTCCGTCTGCTGTAGCCAGTATCTCTGTGCCAGAGGACATTTCAACCTTCATGAAGTTTGGGATCACTGGTGATTTTCCTGGATTTGTACTGCAGTATAACATGGCACATTCTTTAACACTAGCTTCCTGCTGCTCTGGTTTGCAGTGCTGATCATCACATGTCTATGATATCTTGCCCTTTTCATGCACTGGCATCATCAGCTACTCCACCTTGTGTCCACCACAGCTCCACTGGCTACCCTGGGAGTAGAGTCTGCGGGGGGATTTGTATGTGAACAGGCTCTGCGTTGCTACTTATGTCTCTAGGGCCCTATTTGTGACTGAGAGACTGAACAGAAACATGAAAAGGTATCATGAAAAACTACAACAGATATGTGAATATCAAAGAATGCAAAAAACATAGTGGACTGGAAGAAAGTTATGAGAATTTGAACCTGAGCTCCTTGTTGACATCTCACAACATGCTGTGAGGAGTAGTGCTCAGCAGAATGGCTAGGGTCAATAGAAAGTCTGTATAAAATCTGTTTTGCTCAAATGGACTTTTAAGGGGAGAACATTTGGCACTGGCAAAGGCAAATCAGCAAGTATGCATCTGTCCTTTCATTGCAGCATGTACAAATTGTAATCAGCACAAAGTTTTGCCAGAAGAACTTTCTGGTGTAGACATGACCTCAGTCCTCTACAGCAAGAAACACAGGCTAATATTTGTGCAACAGAACTATGTGTGCAAAAATCTCTCTTGCAACCCTACAGGAATGTGAAGCTGAATAACCAGTTCGATGGTGAGCTGACTGTTCATACAATCCTAAGAACTATGCATATGCACAAACTATAACCCAGCTATAAATTATGCTTTCTAGCACATAGTATTCTGAAATTTTGGAGGAAGTTTCATTTACTTTTTTATTTCTATCTTTATTTTCCTCCTCAAGAAAGGGATAATTTTTCTCTGCCTTTAGTAACACTCTGGTCATTTTATGAAAAGGTATCACATATTTACACTGCTTTTAGTATTTATGATAAAAAGCTATGATACTATTTCATTATGCAGTTTATTATGAAGATTTCTGTTTTTCAAGGAATGGTGTAGTTACAAACAAAATTTCCTCCTTTTTGTGCTAGAAGAACTGTGTTCTGCATTCATTCCATTGGGCAGCAGTTTCCCACGAGTCATAGGTACTGCCTCATGCGCATAGTACGAAGTCTTTTTATCTGATTAAATAAGATTAAAGTGGAAAACCTTTTAATCAACATGAGTACTAAATTTAAATGGAGAAAGTACTTCGTGATCAGCAGAGATATCATGTCCCCCCCCCCCCGTGATTAGAAGAAGTGACACGTCTTTGCCACTAGCTGACTTGTGTGTGTTTCACTTGTGTTGCCAACAGCAAGTTTCGTGTGCTGATCCTAATGAGTTGTGGCATATATTGTTAATTTTTCTGACATGATTTTTTTCTTTTGCACAGACGTTGTGTGTAGCATTAATAAAGTACCAGCCAAATACATCACTGTATCACTGTTTTCAAGGAAAGTTGTTCCATAGAAAATATATTGAAAAGCAGCTTCATATTAGGAATGTGGTTTCAGCTCTATATTAGGATGAGCATCTCATTAAAATTATTTTGGGGTAGCTTTGGAATGTGCAATAGGGTAACATACACGGAAATGACACACTGAAAATCAATTTATGAAAACAGAGGACTGGTATCAGAGTGATATAAATACATACCAGACAAATGACTTTGTTTTTTATTACACAAAGCTAGAGATGAAGTCAAAATAGTGAAGACATGCATTTTAGAAAGTGAGGGAGCAGTTTAAGCAAGCAGTAGGAGGCCTTCAGTCTACTGGTGTATGATCAAACAATTTTAATCAGAAAACCATCTCCTTCAGCATGTAGAATTGAAATTCCAGTTCAAAAAAATACAGAAAAAATATAGTCAGTAAGGTTATTTAGGGAATTGTGTATAAAATGATGGCTTTCCATTTTCCCACTGAAAGGAACATATAGTGTCTTGAGACAATGTTGGGTCTTGCTTTCTTACTGCAGTCTTAGAGTGGTGCTCGCAGGTGGTTTTCCTGACTGGAAGAACTTTCTCTTGAAATTCAGAAGCCACTGTTTCTATTATGCTTTCAGAACTCCTGCTTGATACCCATACAAGACGTGGCTATCCTGGATAGCTAAAAGAATGGAAAGCAAGGACATTTTTCTTTTATGTAATCTATAACATCAGAGAATACTCTCTCCAGCACATACCTTGTGGGTAGTCAGTGTACATCTCTGAAGAAAAACAAAAGAATTCAGAGTATTACAATACTTATTAAAATTACACTTTGCAAAGTGTAATCTTTTTTTTTTTTTTAAACATGTACCCTTTCCTTTCTTTCTGTAGACCTAGAAATAACTGGCCTGGATTTCAGTTTGGGTTACATGTGAATGTACAAAAAAAATAGTCTGGCTTTATCCAACTACCATTTTTGCTATAATTGCTGCTGTTTTTCACGGTTGCTCTACATTGATTTCTGTACTTTAAAGGTTTTCTCTTGCTCTTCTGTGCAATAACATATGGAATTAAAACCTCACAGAAAACACTGAGTAAGGAAAGATGCTATGACTATAAATCCCAACATTCAGATTTCTGCGTGGATGGATGTCTGGCTTTGTATATCTTATTTAGACCCAGGATGCTGAGATGCTATTCATGTCATGGACAGCTAACACGTGAACAAATAGATTCAAAATAATAGTATAAATAACTCCTCTCCCTAAGCAGACATAAAGATAAGCACACACCCCAGCTGGAATATGCCTGAATAAAATCTCTTTTCTAAATCCTTTTAGAAATCCTCTAAATACACCAGCTATTTGCAATACGTGCTTTCTTAGAGATTCATGAGTTTATAAGTCAACTCTTCATATCACATGGAAACAAAGAGGTATTCCTTTTTTCTTCTTCTCAATTGCATACTGAAGTTCATAATCTTTTGGAGAAACACAGCAAATATCATCAGGAGGGAAATTAACACTAGACACAACTAATCCCAACCATGCAGGAACATCCTGTTGTTCCCTGCTATAATTATTGGTGTTTTTATTCTCCCTTAAACATTTTTACATCAAATTAGTGGAAACACCACACACCAGTTTGCATTTAATCTAGCTGTTTGCTCATGGTACTCAAGGTATAACTTACAGTAGCAGTTGGGTAGTTTAGAAAATATCGATTTGATAATGGAAAAAATCTGATTTTTTTAATTTTGGGGCTAGCTCCATTTGGAGAATATGGAGAAAGAGGGGAGAGCCCCAAAGCAGTGTAACCAAGAGATGACTAGGCTGGTCAGCTGAGAAATGACACAGTCTCAAACCACTCCTCTGCTGGACACAAATAAAAAATTTGAACTTCATAGAATTTCATAAGAACATGAACTAAGTCTAAGGACTAGAATACGCTCTTGTCAAAATTTGAACCTAGATGTGAGGAAGTGTACAAGTGAAATTTTTTTCTAGACCAACAGACTTCCATAAAATGCTTTGAGATTGACAGAACAGGAATTTTGGCACAGACTTTTTTCCCTCCAGGTTTGTTATTTTCTTTTGTTTGGCTTTGTTTGGGTTTTGTCTTGCTTAGTTTTGCTTTGGTTTGCTTGTTTGTTTTTAAAGAAAGACTTTAGATTATTTAAAATGTAAGTGATATGTCTTGGCTTGACTTTTGTCTTTGTTGCTATTGGGTTTATAGCATTAGACAAAATGAATTAGATTATTTCTCACAGCTCTGTACCTCTTTATAAAGGTCAGTGTTTAGCTATTGAAAATGTTGGAAAGAAGATACATGTGGCATTTGGTGCTATCGATCTGTTTATAATGTATCATAGTGGCCTCCAGGACTTTAATTTCCTTAGTAGCCCACTTTCAGGGCTGCTGTCAAGGTGGGAAAGAATGTTTTATGTCTTCCATGACTCTCTCTGTCCTTACCTTCAACCTGCATTTCAACACTTCACAAAGTCTTTTTATGTTTGGGCTCAGGTTTTCTGTATTCAGGAGAGTAGTTAGTTAGTCCGTAACCCTTTTTATTTCATCTCCTATGCCTCAAAGAATTTAGCACCATATCAAATACATTATTATCCAGTACACACTTACTGTGAAGAGATGAGATACTGAAAATAATGTAAAAATTAAATATTCATTGACTTGAAGGTTAATTTGACTAGGAGTGCATGGGTGTAGGAGGAGTATGCTTACAAGCTCTATAGTAAGTATGTTTTCAAATTATATAAGTGGCAGGCTGATTTCAGAGCTGTAACATTTCATCTGACCAACAATGGAAATGGAAATGAATATATGAAAAAAAATTCTTGCAAATATACTGTCTCACTTATGCTAATGGAACAAATCCGTTCAATCCGTGGAGCAAATCCATAACAATGGAGTTAATCCATATTTAGATAACATATCTGGGATCAGGATGAGGGTTCTACTGGTTTGGTCCTTAGCACCTACACTTGGTGTTCCTAAATACTTGGGACAAAAGGCTGAATTTTTGTTTGTTGAACTTCCATGGTAAAGCTGAGAGTGCTGGTTGTAAGAAAGCATTCAGAAGTTATTCATATTGTCTCCCATTTGGAATTTGCTCTGTGAAGTAGAAAGGTGCTTTTGTGGGAAATGTAAAACAATATTCAGAACATGAATTAATAATGAAAAACTTCTTAGAGTTTTGCAATACATGGAGACTCCAGATGCAGGAATGGGAGTGAAAAGCAGAAACATAGTAGCATGTGTTGACAGATGGATAAAAAGAGAAGTGGCTTCCAAAACAAAAAAATCTGAAAGCCCTGAGATCCAAGAGGATTAAGTAAGCCTTTAAATTTTGGTCTCAATTCCACTCGAGAACCTAGCGAGACAGAAATTAGGATACAGTTAGTAGTTTTCACAGCCTGTTCTTGAATTTGTGGGCGATTACTAATTGTTTTTAATTATATCATTACTATTGTTCTAAGGGAGTTTGAATTTTTTTCAATTCCTCTGCACTATCTTTTAGCATATTTACAAAATGTAGTCAGAAAGAAGATTAAAAGTAGATCTTCTAATGCTGAAATGTAATGGTTACTTTCAGTTTGGAGCTCCCCCTTTCATTTATCATTCTGCCTGCCTAGGACAGAATTTGATTTGTTTTAAAAGGCCATTGCATTTTATAGACCATGTGGTCTTGTGTTCATCTCACAGGTTTGTATTTTCACCACTGACACATCTGACACACAGCCCACTCATCACTAGAAGCTACGTCTTACTTTAAAATATTGTTTTCCTAATGTGTAAGGTGTTGGCCCCACTTCTCCTCAGAGATTACTGAAGGCTGTTGAATACCTTCTTTGTGCATCACCCGGTTTTGTGGTGCTTGGGTTAATTAGTGGCTGATATTCTTTCACTACATAGTTCTCTCGTATCTTCCATTTGGAGCGTCCCTATACATGCTTCTGAGGTGTCCTGTAAAAAAAATGAAAACACCTCCCCTCCCAACAAACAAACATACAAATCAGAGCAAAAATTCAGCCATTTGAAAACTATTTCTCACTGATCATATAAGTTCAGTCTTTGTATTATATTCCCTCTAAAATAAACATTTCAGTTGAGCTTAATGAAATATCATCTAAAGTTTCTGCCAAAATATTAACAGTTATGTTTTCTTCTGCCTTCCTCTCGGTGCCTGGATCTGTTTTCTTGTATGCAGATGCATACCTGTATCTTTATCTCTATGTATTAACTGAACATGTAGGGCATTCTTTTACAAGTGACTCTTTAATAAGAATTTAGAAAGTAGAAATGAATTAAAATTATAATTAACTTAAATTAAAATGAAAATTAACATGAAGAGCAAATAAGCTTCACTTGAACTGGAGAAGAACTCTACATGCTTTCATTTGCTTCAGTTGTGTTCCTCTCAGGATACAGTACAAAGATATGACTTTTCCCCATCCCTTTTAACTTGTTTTACTATTCAGTGCAGGAAAGCCTAGTGTTAGTTTCAGGACCTAATGTTCCTAGTCTGGAAAAAAAACATGAAGAAAGCTGAGGATAACAGAGAAATGAAGACTGTTCTGAAGGGCAAAAGCCAAGAGAATTATCAATGTTTTGAGGAACTAAGTAATAAACACAAAGTTACAAGGGTATTTAATCATAAGACAGGGGTAATGGGTTTAAACTGAAGGACTGTAGGTTTAGATCAGATATAAGGAAGAAATTCTTCACTGTGAGGGTGGTGAGGCACTGGAACAGGTTGCCAAGAGAGCTTGTGACTGCTCCATCCCTAGAATTCTTTAGGGCTGGATTGGATGGGGCTCTGAGCAACTTGGTCCAGTGAAAGGTGTCCCTGGTCACGGCAGAAGGTTTGGAACTAGAGGATCTTTAAGGTCGCTTCCAACCCAAACCAGCCTAGGAATCTGTGATTCTATGAAATGGAGATAGAATCCATTTTAAAATGAAAATATATAAGGCTTGCTGTAGGTAGTTGAATTAACAAGCAACCTGTTTATGGCATTGTAGAAGAATGTAAGACGAGACTGACTTTCTGAAGTATGTCAATAGAAACTGTGTCTCAGAAAAAGAAGTTGTTTTATTAAAGGAGGAGCTGGGGGCTGTGTGGAGTTGGACATGCTATCATACTGAAGCTGCTGCAGTGTTTCCCATTGCAGAAGTGAGGCAAGTGTTGCTGGCAGCCATACCAAGCTCCATTGCAGGGATTGCACGTGCATCATTTATCTCAGTGTCCTGGCACAGCCAGGAGGTAGTTAGTTCTCACTTCATGGGAAGTCCAAGTTATGTCTAGAATTAATATACAAACCTGATAGAATATAAACACATTTATCACTTGCCCTTTGAATTCATACTCAACCACTTAGGTGGGGAACAGAATATTATGTGAAACTTTAAAAGAGCAAAGGAAATGGAGGAAACACATCAACTTTGCTGCTTTTGGACAGAGGTACAGCAACTGACTGTGAAGAAAGGTTAAAACTGACACAAACAAGGGCAACATAAATGGTGCCTGGTTTGCTTAGAAGGAGTATAAGTGAAATGCAGAGATTAAATGGTGCCCAAGCAAACAAGAGGACAATAGATCATGCTTTAATGTTGGGTAACAGTGAAGGGAAAATGAGTGATCATTATATTTTTAACATCTGGTACTTTTGTCTTTTAATTTTGTCTTTGAATTTTCTAATATAACTTTCCAAGCATCATTTGAAAACACAGTGTATCTGTCTCTTTGCTGCTTTGAATCTCTTGGCCATGCTATTTAAAAAGGTACATTACCTTCCTCTGTCATTGTGGTTTGTTGTGACACAACCAGTCCATGATAAATCCTCTTGCACTGATGCAGTATCTGCAGCCAAATACTCTATTGTCTATGTTCCACTGAATGGAGAGGTAAAAAAAATGTTAGGCCTGTCTCTTCCACTGCCAATTATCTCAATATCGATTTAAAGCAGATTTCTTTGTCTCCATTATAAAACATTATTCTAGAGAAGAACATTGGTATTGCACTGAAAGGTTAAGGTTTTGGTTTTTTCTAAGTGGTGGAACAGAATGGAGGAATGATCTTTACCCCTGAGATGTAGATTAGAGACTTCTATTTAGAGTAAACAATGGTCCTACACATGATATGCATTAATGGAAATACCCCCTCAAATTTCTCCTGAGAGAGTAACAAATCCACACCAAAACTGGTTTTCATGTGCCTTTTTTCTCATTACAGTATTACCAATGGAAATATAACCTTGTTAGCCTGTAACTAAAACACATTTCTTATATGCAAGTTTCAAAAACTCTTTTCCATACCTGCCGTGAACACCCTTTAGAAGTTGTACGAAAGGACAGTTTTAGATTGATTCCAAGTTAACATGCAAAAAATTTTGTGATGTGAAGCTGAATAATCCAAAAAAACCCCAAAACTCACCACAACTCTCTTTAACACCCCCAATAACAGAAAAGCAGAAACAAGTTTGCAAATTTCATCAAGTTTTTTGTATTTATATTTGGCTTTTCAAAACTTATCCGGCCATGCTTTCCCAGACATACCAACAAACAGGTAAATAGATCTGAAGAGATTTTCTTCCTAAAGGCTGAACAGTTTATGCTGTGTAAAACCTTTGACATGCATTCAGCGCTTTTGCTCATTATTTTTTATTGCATGTCCTTTTTATGTTAGAATTTTAGTTGAAATTGCCCAGTTTATCAGCAGGGTATATTATATGAAACTGAACAAGAAAGGATTTCCTTTCTTGTAGAAAGGGAAATAATGTAGAATATAGTCTGTATTATGCATTTGCTTTGATTAGACACCAGAGATGTTCATGTACATTTTCAAAGCTAGAAAGATGAATTTTCAAAGTAAATGGCATTAAAAAGAGTGAAGGCACCAGTGGGCAGTGAGGATACAGAAGAAATGGATGGAAAGGTTTTCAATGAGAAGGAGAAAAAAGGGCTTTTTTTTTTTATGAGTCTAAGTGAGAGAAATTATCTTCTCAGAAGAAGAGGGAAAACTAAAGCAGAGATTTTTTTTCTGGCAAATATCTTTTTTAATTTGTGGTCTGGCTAAAGAAATATGCCTTCTAAGAAGTAATTAATATCTTTTATTAACATCATGTCTCAGAACAAGACAGTAATTTTGTTTGAAATTCTCTGCCAGTAGCTAAATTAGCATAATTGAATTGAGAAAGGTGAAAGCCATAATTTGCACGCTTTATTCAGGTAGTCATTTAAATTATAGAAAAGTGATAGAGGGACTTACATTTTCCTCTGTCACAGAATAATGATGTGTCAGAAAAGTATGAAAAACTTGAAAAGAAAGGCCTGTGAATTAACAATCTGGAGTTCTTTCCCTGAAGATAAAACGTACTAGATATAATCTATAGACTACTACTGGCACAGATTAATAAATTCTGGCAAAAGGTGGTAAAAGTTCCAACCCTTCATATATTTTTTATTTTCGGTGATGAAATTGTCTTTAAAAGCCTTTCTGAGTTAAAATGCAAAGATGAACTTTCTAAGTATCCAAAAAAGGGGAAATCTACAACTCCCACATTTCTTTAAAAATTATGAACTTCTATTTCAATAAATTGGAAATTAAATTGGATGTGGAATTCCAAAATTTAGGGCTTGCTATATCCCATTGGACTGATTTGTTTATTTTTTTACATTTGGTTTGCAGAAATGCTCTTTTAAGATCTTTTTGAAATGCTTGGAAAAAGAAAATTCAAGTGAAAACTAAAATGGCAATAAAAACCAGGAATAGATAAAGATTAAAAACTCAGAAAATTTTATTACTGGGGTTTTACCGAGTTGAGTCTTATTTAGACATAGAATTTTTTTAGTACAACAACTTTGTATCATACATAAAATGAGTGAGAGTTTACCTAAAGCTTTAAAACCCTGAAGAATTTCGTGAAACTACTATGTCTTGTTGATTTTTTAAAGCATTAATGTTTTCTCGTCTCTTGTAATAAATAAATAATAATTAAAAAAAAAAACAACAAAAAACAAACCAGAAAGCACCTGCAAGAATCAATGCAGGTGAATTTCCTTGTGATTAAGTTGCTTGTTTGTGGTTGTGTCAAAAATTCATGTTTACAGTAGATTGAACAATATGGAGAAATTGTCCTAATTTTACTTTCTCCACATGGGCAGTGTTACAAATCTACCTCTACCACTATACACAAGAAATCAATTTTGGTACCAAGTAAGAAAAAGACAGAACTGTTAAAGAAATCTTTCATAACCCTTGCAAGTATATGGCATGACATGGGATTATCATTATTCTCACTTTGTTTTACATAGATAATAATATCACAGTTGTCAGAACAGTATTCAGGTGAGTTAAAAATCCATTTTAAATGAAGAACAATAATAGCAATTTTATACAATAATAGCAATCTCTGTTAAGGTTAGGCTGATATGATATGAATTTAGTGCTATCAGATGTACACTGAGTTTGAAAATACTGTATGGAGTTCAGACTTTGTCTCTAGTTAAGGATTCCAGACACAAGACAGGAACAAAGAGAGTGAGGTTGAGAAGTAATTTCTGCTTATTCCTTCTGAAGTGGGATTATGGTCAAAAAGAGGTCTGTAAAAGCTGAGCCTGAGGCAGCTCTTCCAGCCTTATCCAGATCGCAAGGCCAGGCCTTCCTAAGCAGTGGCACTGGCGATAATGAAGCATCTCTGTTCAAAGATGGCTTGAAATCTACAGTAAAGCAAACTTACAGCACAACATTATAGAATATAAAAACTTTCACTTTCTCAGTAATGGCTGGAATATGTTTGCTACCCAGCTAAAGGGAAAACTATCAAACAATGATTATAACAGTAAAACTGAAGAGACTGTTGGATTCCATGTCAGTGTATCATCATCTACATTGATATTGAGTATAATATTATTGTTGTTGTTGTAATTATTACCACCATCAGGCTTTTTTTTTTTGTCAAGAGTAATATTAATTCTGAATAGTAAAAAAATTCCTCTTAGATAAAGGTACAAATTGAATGCTGTAGGTGATCAGTAAGAAGCAAAATCATCCCTTTACTGATACAGTTAGAGAGAGGAAAGAGAAAAGACCATGAGAATAAGATATGTGGTGGGGGGGGGTGAATTGCACTTTACATTCTGAGACTATCCTCTTTCTTTGTAGAAAGAATAGACTTGTAGTAAAAGCTACACCAATTAAGCTACACCAAGTAAACTCCAATTAAGAATGAGCTTTTTACGAAGAAAATAGGAGGAAGAAGATATAGCCACAATAAAAATGAAACAATTTTGAGGATACCTAACAGCAGTCTTTTTTTCATGGCTGTTGTGGTTTCTTCCTTCCTCAGAAGGGAGGACAATTCTGTGCACTAGGAATCTGGTAAGCATACATAAAATGCTAGCAAGAAACAGACCAGGGACCATGAACCATTTTAATGTCATCTACCATTATGCAGGAAAGGATAACATGATGTAATCAAAGCAATGACAGACAGGAAGGAAGAGAGAAAATTTTTTATATTTCTGATTCTGGGATTTATTAATGCTGAAATAAGTAAAACATACTGGATGTCACAGGTAGAATTTTTTGATAATATGCTTTTTTTACTTGAAGTTTTGAATTTTTCAAAACCGATTTTTTTTCCACTGAAACTAATTCAGACTGATTTTCTACTCACAATAATACCTGATCACATCACTAGGGAATTCCATAATCTACTGTCACCCTTTTAACCATCTCAGAATAGAGCTCCTAACATCGCCAGCATCCTCATCAGTGAGCTCATTGTTTCTCGTTCTGCTGCTGCAGGCTCTGCTGTAATTAACTGGATGGGCCACAGCACACAGATTTACCTGGATTGAGACAGCTGTAATGCAGCTACCAGTGCTGGGAACAGAGCAAGTATGGGGTTTGAGGGGAGCCCACCAGGCACCTTGTAGACCTCTCCATCTAACTAAAACCAGGTTACATGGGTTATGCATGTGCTAGTAACTAGAACAAGCCGTGCCTCTGTGCTGGCCCCAAGGCCAAGTGTCACAACATAGCTCACGTCTGCACAGCCACATTCTCTTCATTTCCCAAAATAGAGAGGCCTGGACTTCAGTGCCATTGCTGACCTTTGCTGTCCCCAACATATTCCCTGGGAGACCACTAATTGGCATTGGCTACAACAGGGCTCAGGGGCATGACCACAACTGGAGTGTTCTGGCCAATCAATCACCAGTGCTGGGGCCCATGGACTCATCGCCACTAAGTAATGTCTGTAGTCATGGCCATGCACGATAATACCCAAACGAACTGGACTAAAGCCATCCTAGATGTGCTTCACCCAAGCTTTCCTCAGAGGCTGAATCTAGGTACAGCCTAGAGCATGAGCAAGAAACTAGAGGAGGTAAAAATAGTATTCACATTGAATCCTGACTGTAAACAATATAAAACCAGTTTTTGCACTTCTCTGTCCTGCTGTGTTTGTTATACAGGAAGGGAAAGTCTAAATAATTTCTCTGTGTTTATGAATTCCCAATGTGCATTAACATTCAGTGCAATAAACTGGAAAATGCCAAGTACTGTTTTAAAGCTTCTTTTTCCAGAAATGTAGTGCTTCATATTCTTTTCTTTGCAGGCTCTATAGCCACAGAAAGAATGATGAAGACTGTAGGATCCATAATGTACTTAATTTAGAATGACTTTGCAAGCTTTTGCAAGTAGATGTCTAAAATCTTATTATTTTAAGGAGAGTTATTTCAGTTTTTTACTTCAGGGTAAAAGAGTCTTCATATTAAGAGAATATTTTCTCTAGGTTTTTTTTTTCCCTACAAGTTAATGGTAACATGCAATGTTTTTAGTTTCTTGGAGCTGTAGAAAAGCAACCTTTTTTACTTCTAGAGGTTTATAAAAGGATCTGATTCATTCTACAGAAATCAATGATTTGATAAAAATAATAGCATATTCTTTGCCTGCATCACTGAGAATCATTACACTGCTTACATGGGAACAGACTAGAGTTTATACTAAGAATCCCCCAGAATCCAGAGATAAACAGAAATTTGGATGTGGTGACCAGTATCTTGACAACAGTGAGTGGACATTGAGTAGGAAGAACATAAAAGGAGGGAAGTTGAATGCCACCAATTCTTTTAAGCTGAGAAGCTGATAAGAAAAAAACCCTGGCATTTGTCCTTAGGATCTCTTTGGATGCAGGCAATCACCAATCCCAGAGGAGCGGAACAAATTCACACAGTATAGTGTTTGCTATGATTGGGGCTGGAAATATGTTCAGAAATATTACATTTTGAGGAGATAGTGGTTACTAATACTGTAGCTTCCCAGGTAGGGGTAGGAACAGTGCTCCAGCTGAACCCAAATTATATTGTATCATGACATCAAGGAGCCAGTGGGCTTTGATTTTCTATGTATAGTATTAAAACTCCAGTTTGAGGGAGTGAACTAGTGGCCAAAACATCAGGCACATCCTCCCTTATTCCCTGTTACCCAAGTTATATGCTGACCTGTTTGCTAGTTCCTTTTTACATCCGTGCTGCCAAATTCTCCTGCTAAGGTTACGCCCACCCGAGCACATTTAGTGCAGTCAGTGCAGTTTCTCAGGCTTGACAGCAGGGTAATGGAGTCAGTCTGAATTATCTCAAAAATAACATGACGGAGTCAAGGAAAAGCTAAAGCTCAGAAATGCTGCTGTTGTTTTTTAGGAGAAGAGGCAGAAATAATTTGCTTTTCTTCTAATAGCATAGGGCAACTTCTTCCACCAGTCCTCTGCTGTCTTCTCCTGTATTTGAATAGCTAAGATTTAGGAGGGAGGCAGATAGTGAATTTGGATACTCGCACCCAATGTGGGTTTTGTCTCACCAGTATGACTTAAAAAAACATTGACAAGTTTTAATTTCTGTATACTACCCAGTGCTTTGCAGAATTTGAAGCTTCACAGACTGAGGCATCCATAGATATGAACTGCCACTCTATACACTCATGAACTGGTAGGCTTTTCTCTTTCGAGTTATTGGGAAGGATTACATCCCAAGAACACAAATTGTTGAGAATTGCAAAGTGTTTCTGAAACATCAGAGCAATTTTGGTTTGTTTCTGCTAATGGCACAAAGTGTCCACTGAAGTGGGAGAGAGAAGCATGTGAAGCAGAGATACTCAGGGCCAAGCCACAGATATGAACATATCACAGTCTGATTTATCATGTTTAGCAAAAACATTCATTTTCCACATTAGCAGCATTGACTAACCAGTATGCAGGGCCCAGAGAACTATTTACATTACATCAACCACAATTGCTAAAAACCTTTGGAAATGTGCTGCAGTACTTTTCCCTAATGTCAGTAAATCCTTGAGAATAGATGACCCAGATATCAAAGGTAATTTGAGCGTGTCACTCACATACTAGTCTACACAGGTATGCCAGAAGCCAAACACCTTTGAAGGTTTCCTGTTTAGAGCAATTTAAATATACCCAGTGCCTGGGTATATTTATATAAATCTGCCTAAACTACATTGAAATTAAAAAAAAACAACAAAAGTGCCTGGGAAAAAATGAGCTTCCTATGAATAAAGGATAGAATTATCTAAAGGACCCAGGTCAATCTAAACTTTTAAGTTATAGTTAAAATGCTGATTGCTTGCCATAATAGGGCAGCTGTGCCAAGAAAACAGGAACAAATCTGATCTGTGTGATAGCCACTTATAAGTGTATTAAGAGTGTATGTGTAATATGAAGTCATGAGAGTTGACGTTTAAAAACAAAATTATCCTTGTGAAATTTGCGGGCTCTCCAAACACACTGTGCTCCAAAACCATATGAACAGTGAAGAATTTAAAGTACAAAAACATACATTATCAATAGTCTGAGGCAAAAAAAAAAATCCTTCTTACTCCTTTTTTCATAGTCAGAGACACAGCTGTTGAAAATGCCCTCCTATTAAAAAAAAATAAATTAAAAAAGAGGTAAAATAGCTCAGATATCTAAAATGTATCTTTTTATATTTGCCAAGCCTATCAACAGAACTGCCTGTAGATACCATCACTGATGACTGAGGCATGTATCCCTATTGCAGGAAATTTCTGTAAAAAATTATTATGAGGATGTTAAGCATGTGTAGGTTATATATAGCTGTTCAAACACTTTAGCTACCAACTTCACTAAAAATCCTGCTTCAGGCACTTCCACACTGCATTAATATTGCAATATAATCTTGGAAACTTCTTTTTAATGAACCAGCTAGCTTTCTTGAAACCAAACCAAATCCTTATAGGCTTATGTGTCTTCTTAATATATAACTTCCCAGTTTCATGGTAGAAAAATATCACTGTGATGGTTTACTGCTGAATGGTCACATTATTACAGACATTGAACTGAAGAAAGTAACCCTGCAAATTACAATAATTATGCCTGGGAACACCAGGAACACCACACGGAGGGTCAGAGGACCAGGGCTTAGTGCTGTAAGGCTGGGACATGACCAAGCCATGAGACAGACTCTATATGCTCCTATTTTCCAAATTCTTGCCTTCTCACAAATAGTGTTATAGCTACCGAGTCTTGACATTATAATTTGAAATAGGTTTATTCCCATTTTCACTGATGACCCAGTAAGAATGACTTGAAAAGTGGTGTACTTGGACCAAATAATTTCCTGAATAGTCAGTGGGAACGATTTATATTAAAAAAACATCTTAGTGAAAGCCCTAACTAGATCAGCAATCCTTTCTGAACTCTGGGAGGCTTTGGAATTTTATCCAACTCTCTGAATTGGGTGCCTGTTATGAAGTTGTATCTTCCTGCTGAAGGAAATTATGTTTATTTCACATTGTTACATTCAGCAAACCCTATAAGTATGGTTTGCACATTTTCAAAGAAGGCCTCAGATTTTTTAGTATCATAAATACTCTTTGAAATACAACAGAATACAGATGACAAGGGGAGACCAGAGATAACTGTTGTAATTCAGACCGTATTTCATCCTCTCTGCAAGGGCGCCAACAGTGGAATTTCAAATGCGCTCAAAGGACTTCGAAGCATGAGTCTCATTAATATTTTTTATTTTGTTGTGGTGAAAATGTCACCCCATACTTAGAAGACTAATCCTTAATCCTTCAGTTTGAGCACTTCTACAGGACTGGCACCATCCAGGCCTTTGAGGAACCTGAGGCAAGAGTCACTGTCCGTGTATTGTTGCCCTTGTGGTAGACCTTAGAAGCCATTTCATAGCACACTGCAATACTATGTGATAATACAGGACCAGAATAAGTGCAGGACACCTCATCCATCACTCATCAAGTGACTACAGCCATTGTTGAAAATAACAACAAACCAGTGAAAACAGTATGATTTATAGATTGCACCAAAGCAGCTTCTAATTCTGTACTCTGTCTAGATTGTAATAGGCAGAATTTAGTAAATCCCTATCTCAAGAATATGCTTGAATGCTAAAGTGATTGTCAATGTCCTTATCTTATCCATAATAAAGTAGATAGGAAGCTTTAACGAGTATTGAGAACAAAAAACATTCCTAGGAAATCAACAGAAACTAAGTGAGAGGATTTTTTACTGATGGAGTTTAAATAATTATTAGTGTCCAGAACATGGAGCTGTTCTCTGAAATACTTAATAGGATAAACCACTGTCAAACAATTACACAGTACTCTCAGCACTGAGAAACATATATGGTATTTTCAGGTAGCTAGTTAGTGTAGGAGAGCAAATGAGCAATAAACTACAGAAGACAACCAGTTCATCTGCAAGAATACAGAAAGATAAATAGCCTTTACAGAAGATTGTTTGTGAATCTTTAAAGCCTAGCATGTTAACCATCATTTGCTGTCATCAGTATAAAACTCCTTTCCAAAGCAATGATAACTATTGTAAGCTGTTCTCATTTGCAGTTGAAACAAAGAATTCACAATGGCATTTCAGGCTCTTTTTCCTCATCCTACTCCTTCTATAGTCAGTTTATCTCACCATATTTTCTCCAACACATCTCAGATACTATTTATTAAGATTTTGTTTTGTTTTGTTTTTTAATTAGCTGTAGGTGGTTTAAATTCTGGAAATGCTGAAGGCCACCAGGAGAAAGTTAAAAAAAATTACTACAGTTTCCAGGTTATGAAATACTTCAAAACCATTGACATTTTTACTCTGACTTTCAAAGCTTTTTTATAGTTTCTGCTACAGAGAAACTGTGTTTATGAAACCCAGCTCAAGACCCAGGGTAAGTGTGCATTAAAAGGTCTCTATAACAGTGGTGGGCTGGCCTAGCTAGCAGCCAAGCACCCACTCAGCTGTTTATTCACTCTATCCTGCCCAGTAGGATGAGAAAGAAACTAGAGAGAACATGGGTTAGAAAACTTATGGATCAGAACAAAGACAACTCACCAAGTACTGTAGTGTGAAAACAAGACTGGATTAAATTTGAAGAATTTAATATTTAATTATTGTTTTGGTAATGGGAAACAAACAAACAAAAGACAAACATCTAAAACACTTATCCTTCCTCTTTTCCAGGCTGAATTTCAGACTCCTCACTTCTTATCTTCACTGCAGGTTACGCTCAGTTCCTTCAGGGAGGCAATGAGCAGCACAGAGGATTGTGGTCACAGGTGTAGCTGTTTCTCTCTGCAGCTCCTTCCTTTGCATGCTTCTTCTGTGCTCTGGTGTGAATCCTAAGCAGATTGCAGTCCCACTGCAGGTGGTGTGCCTGCCCTACCATGGAGTGCCTGCTCCTGTGGCTGTTGTCTCCTCTCAGTTGTTTCTCATTTTTGTTCATTCATCTTTTTACTGCTCCCTCATTCACTCCTCTGATCCCTCCCCCGTCAGTATTTTCTGCTTTCAGGTGTATTTTTACAGAAGTGCTACCAATTTGGTTGATGGGCTCTGCTGTGTCCTGTGGTGGGTCTGTTGCAGAACCATATGGAACTGTCTGTGTCCAGCCCTGACCTCTTTCCACAGAAGGAAGCTCCCCTTCTGAAAAAACCCTGCGACCTACGCCCAACACAACCAGGGGAGTTTTAATTCAATGCCAAGGTATAGGGAAGAATGTAATTCTCTTTTTCTTAATGATATATTCCCCAACCAATATTTGTGTAGGTGCCACTTCAGCTCGAAACTGTAAAACTTTTGACAGGAAAATTTGATGACTGTACCTAGTAGGTCTACCATGCACTTTTGGCCTCCAAACTCTAAAACTGCAATTTTGGCTGGAGGTACTCCCAGGTCCAGACAAGTGGCTTTCACACCAGCAAGGCTCCAGGACATGAAATAGTTCACAGATAAAAAGTGCTAAATGCTGTGCTCAAGAACAAATACATCTTCCTCTTATCTAAAAGCAAATAGCTTATCCAAGCTCTGACAGGGAACCTAAATTTTATACTGTCTGTGATTTGATGGGAAGTTTCAAGCTCACTTTTGCTGTGTGGCATCAGTCAGGTCAGCTAACTTTGAATTGAAGAGTTGTAAGTCTGTTTTCTGGGCAAAAATCTGGCAGAAGCCCAGGAAGCACTGTAGCACACAAGGAAGACTAGACAAATTTGGAGAAAAAAATGGAGAATTGGGGAAACAGGTGTATTAATCCCTCACACTACTTATTCATCACTGAATGATTTGAATTGTCTTCCCGTCTGTTTTAGGTAAGCACAAAATTTATTTGTGAGAATGGAGTAGGCTTCTACAATTATTTTTCAAATTATCTATATTCTTGAAAAAAAATTGACTTCAGAGAATGAAAATAGCAACAGAAAACACAACAGCCTTGCCATGTTCAAGCCCTGCTGAAAGTTACATATCCACTGTGTTACAAGATCCTACAGCTGCCCTTTTACATGTAAACCATTTGCAGTGCTGAACTAAAGGGATGGAAATTTTAATAATAACAATTTAATTGCCCTTTGAATAATTTTACATATTGTATTGAATTCAAAAGCTTTGACTTTGACTTACAGCAGCATTAGAAAATGTTTTGATTCTACAAAAGCACACTTGAAGACTTTCATCAGCCTACAGCCTTCAGACACATAGGTCTCTTTCCAAAAATAGGTTAACTCCTTCTACCAAATGGAGAACACCTAAATCAAAACTCTTCAGTGTATATGTCTGCTATGTATATCATGTAGCACAGAGAGTACTGCAATTAGTCATCCCTTCCCAGTGGTAATTACTGGAAAAATTTTAGGCTTAAGGAACAGTGTGTCTCTTTTCAAAACCTATCAATCATTTTTAAAATTTGCAGATTATATAAAACATGCTGCATGCTCACAGTCTGTTCAATTTTATTGTTACATCTAGCCTGAGGACCGGAGTTCACTGGCATTTTAGCAATGCAGAGGGATTTAAAATTTATATGTGAAGTTGCTAACTTTGTTAACAGCTATATTATTCTTACCATGTTTTTGCTGTTTCCTTTATTTAAGGATCTGAACATCAGAGTTAAGTGAGTCATTAGCATCCCTGTTAAGTAATTTTTGATAAGGCAGACTTCCCCAGGCAAACATTTTGATTTTAAGCTCATTATTTTATGCAGGTCTAAATCCTTATACAAGTAACCTTTACCAAAAAGACATTTTATGGCAAGCTAAACCAATTAAGAAGCTTGCAAAGTTTTATTTGTGAAGATATAAACACTATTTGCTGTTCTGCAATTGTTGGCTATTAATGTATTTGTGTTTGCTTTTGAACACAACAAAATACTGCTCACTCTATCAAAGCATAGAGATCATAAATAGTAGTGTGGGGCAGTCATGGTAGTCCAGACAGCATTAGCTTCTGGTGACTGCAGCAAATTGGAAAGGATGTGGTGGCAAGAAACAAAGACTGTGTTAACCTTGATAGCAGAAGTGGGGGAAGTTGAAGGTATAGTTCGTCTTGTGAGGGTGTGGCTCAAAGCAACAGGCAAACAAATTGCTTTATGTGAAACTTTCAACCTCTATCAATCAACTCATTTACCATAAGAATACAAAAAAAAGGTGCCTGGAATAAAACGTCCTGAAAATTTCTTTGTTTCTCTTTATCTGGGAACTTGAAAGGACTGGTTAATGAACAATGAACAGCTTTGTTACTTATTGATCACAATAGTAGTGATGTGTGTGCATGATGGTAAAAATAATATACACCATAGTGCAAGATGAAAAAGGGAATTTTTAAAAGAAAGTAATATTTAATTTTATCAGAGAAGTCACTGTTGACAATTTATTGTTTTTGGAATAAGCCCCCATGCATAATGTGCAAGGATTACACATACCATAGTATCAGTACTCTAAAACTGTGTGCCACATGAATCATCCGTACAGAATGATGACATTAGCTAACAGAAGTAACAGCATACTTTTCAATTGCTCTCAGTCATGGAAGCCTCAGTCTGGAAAGCACCAGTCTCATGATACTCCAATATCAGGACATCACCTCAATACCCTTCCATTTTCACAATCATAGCCAGTATTCTACTGCTTTATTAGATGAACATTGTGTGACCTCTGTGGACATGTGCAATATAGGAAAGGGGAGGACTGTGCTGCACAGGACAGGAAATCCCCCTGACAACCTAAACTAACCATACTTTGTGCCACTGTGCAACAGGTATATAAAAGAAAATCCAGTAGGTTATGTAATTTTTATATGATCCCACTGAATGAGCTGTAGGGACCATGATCACAGAAAGCAGTGGTGCTGCTGTAGCGTTCTATGCTTTCTGGGTTAGCAGAACTTGCTACTCATCTTTGTCCCACCCTTTACAGGCATCTTTCTGAACACTAAATTATTGTAATGAAGATCTGCACAGATCTAGCCCCAGCAAGGAGAAATCCTCAATATTCATATACCCAGGTCTTTGCAGTGAAGTCTTTCTCGTTGCAATCATAATCATGGCTGGGCTTCGCGAACGAAGATTTGGGAAGGGCTCTACCCACGTTTGTTACAAGCACGCTGGTGGCTAAAAAGGCCAATGTGAGATAGGCATGTCTGGTTGCAAAAGGCACAGCAGAAAGACTTCTTAGGTGGTAAATTCTGCAAGGCACGATTCTTTCTGCGTTGTCTTTTCTCCTCGAGAGTGATCCTGCGTGCTTTCTCAAAGGCATCAGCAGCGTTATAGATGGTGTGTCTCCAGACCTCCCAGTTGGAGGCCAGAGTAGACCAGTTATGTTGATCAATATGGCCAAGGGTGAGATGTTGTTTCAGGGAGTTCTTGTATCTTCTCTTTGGGGCTCCTTTCTTGTGGCAGCCGGTGGCAAGTTCACCATAAAGCAAGATCTTAGGGAGGTGGTGGTCCTTCATCCTTGAGACATGCCCTTCCCAACGCAGCTGTGTTCTCAGTAACATGGCCTCAATACTTGTGACAGCTGCTTGTTCTAGAACAGACATATTAGTCACGTAATCTGACCAGTGGATGTTTAGGATTGTACGGAGGCAGCGTTGATGGAAGCGTTCTAGGAGCCGCAGGTTGTGGTGGTAGATGACCCATGATTCAGATCCATATAAGAGAGTAGACAGCACTATGGCTCTGTAAACACTGATCTTTGTACTTTTCTTCAGGTGTTTATTATGCCAAACTCTTTTATGAAGCTTTCTGAAGGCACTATATGCCTTTGCTAACCTGTTGTCTATCTCCCCGTCAATCTTACCGTCCGAGGAGATGAGGCTACCTAGGTAATTAAACTGCTGGACTGATTTGAGCTCTGATTGGCCAATGGTGATGTGGGGATGATGGAAGACTTCCTGAGGTGCCGGTTGATGGAGAACTTCTGTCTTCTTTTAAAATGACTTCCAGCCCAAAGAGCTCAGCAGCGTCTGTGAAGCAGGATGTTAAATGCTGCAAAGCATATATTATGCAATCATAGTAAAATCCAACAATATACCTGAATGGAGGTATATTGTACATACAAGATATATGCACCCTTCTATCAAGAGGCAGATTTCAAATATGGCAATGACATTTCCAGCACTTTGCTATAAAAAGCAATAAGCCAGAGTGGAAGTGTCTTGAACCTGGCATTCAGCAACTTGCAATAGACTCGGAACATTTTTATTTCGTATCTTGTATTAATGAATTATTTCCAGTCTTACTGTAGCTATTGTTGCTATGGTTCCCTATGTTGAAATACATGTTTATCTGCACATTCCTGTTTGCTGAAGTTACCTCTATGATAGTGAAATGTAAAGAGATGCCTGTTTGAAATCTTCATTCTCCAGAATCAGGGTCTAGGGTTGGTTGATGTGAAGTACTTCAGAAAATGGCCTCAAATACACTACCAGGTAGTATGAAAGAGTGATTTGGGACACATCTCAGTTTTGCAGTGGAATGTGTTGTAAGTGCATGAGCTCAGCTCTGAACAAGCTGGTTCGTTTTTATATCATATAAAGTGCATCTCTGTAATAAAATGTGGTACCACATAGGGACTTTTCAGCTAGGTCCATGCCAGTTAGCACAGATTCCAGAAACAGCATTGTCTGCTGTTCTGCTTGGCAGAACAGTCTTTGTCTGGACTCAAGGCAGCTTTCAGTGCATTTTGAGATACTGGCTTCCATCCTGAAACTAGCAGAATTGTGTTAGTATGACTCTGCACCACCACCAGTAAACTTAGCCCTGTCCTACTATTGCTTTACTGCTTTCGGTAGACAAACCAGTTGATATTGAATCCCTTGGGTAGGCTCATAGTAATCCTAGGAACAGTACTACATGTGTTCACTGACCCTGAGCATGTTCACTGACAGCAACAAAACAAAGCCTGCATTGAGATAGTCCTTTAACTAAAAAGAGAGCTATAAAGAACAAAACATCAGTCAGGGTTCAGTATTCACTCTTCAGTGTCTTTCCCACCCAAGTAGAAGGCTGCTTCTCTCCTCTTAGACTCCTACATGCTGTAAGAAGAGAGGTACTTTATACAGAGATACAAAGGCACTTGGGTCCCACGGATGCTATGCCCAGACAAGCAGATATCCTGAAAGAAGCTAGAATGGCTGTGAACACACTTGAGCTGAACCAGGTTCACTTGTGAAGTTCAAGTAAAAAAAAAAAAGAGGGAATGGAAAAAACCAAACTGTTCCCAGTGTTTCTCCTACTCAGTGGCTCAGTTGTACTACTCACTGCTGAGAGCAGTTCTGGAGGCAGATCTCTCTCACAGAACTCCACAAGGACTGACCTTAAAGTTTACTCTGTTATGCTCATGGTGAATACTGCATAAAAATCCAGCATAGCACAAAGAGTGCAAAAAAACCCAACTCAGCTAGAACCGTGGGAGAGGTATTTTTTGTATGCTTCCTGCCCCCTATAGTCAACTAAAAGCCAGTAAAAAACTCTTCCTCCCTGGCTTTTGCAATATGGGGGAGTTTTCAAACCAACCCCTTCCTCTTTCTTTTCCATGCAGCACTGACCTAAGCATGCTCAGTGCAGCAGAGTCACACAGAGCAAACAACTTTTTGCTGGGGCAGAATTCAGCCATGTTTATTTATATAACTAGACTAATCACTGCAACCTTCTGATGGTCACCATGTGTCTGGCAAGCTTCAGCTGCGGTGTTCTGGGAAGCTACAGCCTTGCTTTCTCCCATGCATTCCCCTATGCAGCCCCGAATGAGAGGGGGAGCACTGGGAGACAATGAAAATCCAGCTTCTGTATCTACATATTGGAACAGCTGAACTTTTGCTCCCTCCTTATTCTTCCTGTCTACATCCTGCAAATCCAGCAACTGCTTGAGAGTGTTCTTTATACAGAATACAATCTGAGGTGAAACATTTGTAGGAACTAGTGCTGCATGCATTTTCACATGAACTATCGCACTTAGAAACAAATGCTATTTAAAGTGGTTTGTCCCAGGAGTCTCTCTCAGTTAGCACAATGCACTTTCCCAGAAGGGGTTCAATTCCAGGTCTTGAACTTGTCCCACGCTCCCAGACCTCATGGGCCAAAGAGTGTGGCAGAGTCATTAAAACCAAACCTTAGATGAGAGCTGGTACTCTGATAGCTCAGTTCTTAGCCATTTGGAAATAAAGTTTGTATATCCAAAGGGAGATGCAAATTTGGATTTTCTCAATCAGAAGCCCGGCCACCCCAAGGAAGGAAAGTGGTGCTCTAACACTCCTGGGAAAGAAAACAACTGTCCTTTGCTCTTTTTTCCTTACCAAAGAAAGCATCCAAGGAGAATCATAATTACAAAAAGGGGGAAATTTGAAAGAGAAAACTGGAAACTACAAAGATTTTTGCGATCTTTATTAATTTTTGCTATCTTTATTAATTTTTGCTATAAAACTATCTAGAAACCTGAAGGACTTCAACAGGGACCTGATTTATATTTTGTAGTGCTAAAAATCTGACTTTTGTGAAGAGTGTCCAGTTTGGAAAGATATAGATGATGAAGTTGGTAGGGAATGTAAGGGACATATAGGGAGGGGTTAATCAATGGCTTGCAAGAGAAAACCCTTTGTTTTGAATATTCTCTTCTGGTTTTTAAATTTATCTGGCAAGCAATGAAGATGGTTTACTGTCTTTTCCATTTCATATTGGTGATGCTGCACTGATTGGCACCTCTGGGGAAGCCCATGAATGTAATGACAATCTAATACCTCTAATCATCTGCTGCAGGCTCAAGAAAATTTCTTATCGAACATTTTCAGTCTGCTTTACAAAGTATTGTTATGATTTTTGTGTGTTTAGGAATAGATTTGAGAAACAAGAGCTCAATTTTGATATTATTATTTGAATTAACATGTAAGATAGAAGTCATGGATTTTCAGGAAACACATCTGTTAACGTTCTGAGGGAAGAGGACAGAATCACCCTCAGGGAGAACCCTTTCCCTGTTTATGCCCATGATATGCGTTGCTGAGTTTCCTAAACATCCATTAAAAAGAACAGAAGCTGGAGTTTTAACTGCTGTCTGGGAATTTCAGAACATGGATAAAACGTGATATAATGACGCTTCCATGCATTCAAAGATGAGATAATTGATACAGAAAAGAGCTATTACCATGCACACCTGGCAGAATTTCCATTTCCTTTGTTCCATTTTCCATGTATGGTACAAGTACCTATCTGCAGAAAGAAAATACTTAATTTTGAGCTCAGACACAGACAGGTTCTTGCAAAATCAATTTTAAGACTAGGAGGAACCTTAGTCATCTCGGACTTAATCCTTCTGCATGCAAGTGGTAAGGTTGGCAGACTGCAGATTCAGTTCTAGCAGACATTCAAAGTTAATACAAGAAGTATTTCAAGAAAATGAGAATCATTAACAGAGATTTTTTGTCAGAGAAGTGGAATGGCCACATTACCATTTGTTTAACAGCTTCCCGATGTTTTTGGACAATGACTAACTGCAATCAGTTCATGTGTTTGTTAGCAATTTTGGAGCTAAAATGAAGTATCCATTCTCAGATGGAAGGCCTCTGGTAATGGAGAATGGCCAAGAGACCCTGGATAATAGTCCTTATACTGAGGGCAGTAGAATTGCCCCAGTGTGATTACCCAACTGGGCTGCTTAGCTTTAATGATACAGAGAGTAAAACTAATGTGCTTCAAACTCAGGGATTATATTGCTTCAGAGCATTTCTTTGTGGGGGAACAGTCATGAACAAGCACATTTGGTGCTTAATCAATGGTCTTGTCATCTTGACACCTCCCCACCTCCTAAAGGAGATAGCCCTCTGGGCATGGGCAATGAAATAGGGTGAGAGAACTATGGTTTAAAATACTTCAGCAGATTGAAAATAGTTTTCCAATACTATTTTTAACCATTAATTTCATCTCTGCTTACAGAGGCTTTCTGGGCTCGTACTCAGACAGAAACTCTATTGGTATGAGAAGATAAGAGAATATATGAGAAAGACTGTGCCTGTTAAGACTTTTGAAAGATTAGCAGTATCAACAGTGATTTATGCTGCTTGCAATTTCCATTTGCAGCTTTTAGTTTAATCTCTTCAAATCTCTGATGTCTTATAGCACTAAAGGTGCTTATAAACCTGATAGAGTGTAGTTTTAGAATATGGAGCTAGATAGGAGTTAAACTGGCTCTTGGTGTAAGGAATATGTTCTTTATTATTTTCATTTCAGTGGGACTTAAATTTCAGGATATATATTTCAGGATATATGTTCTAGGATTTAATTCGCCCCTTGGGTCTCAATTATACTCTGATTTACACTCCACAAAATCCCACTAAATCAGTGCTCCTACTCCACTCCCTGTCTCTAGCTACCAGTTAATGCTGTGCTTATTCTTGTATCATGTCTGTCCCACAGGGCTGTGCTAACCCTCGTGTTAATCAGAATAGAGGTGCTGTATGTTCCTGATGGACAGAAAAATGAAGAAATGAATACTAATCCTGACACCAAGACCTTACTTACAGTGTATGACCTCATTGTTACATATAGCTGCAGACAGCACGTATATGTGCTGAAGGGCACAACAGAATTCTCACCACACAAAAGCAAGCAGGAGAGCTTGGTGTGCAGTAATTATGTTTTCCACAGTCATCTCCCCTGTGTTCCTTTCCTTTTGAAAATATGCATGTAAGGGGTTCTGTTAAAGTTTTTTCACCTTCCCTAAGATAAGTAAAACCATAACCACACCTCGCTGTCCAAAAGATGCCACCTGCCCTTTTAGTGAAGCAGAGGGATTGAAATGGCAGGCAAACCAGTTCTCCTACTGAAGTAATTTTGCTTTGCCTGTGTCGCTAAGAGACACAGCAGAGAGTGAATGGAGTTTCTTCATTTTCAGAAGAACCTTGATTTTTGTTCACATATTTAAATAAAAATAAAGTTGCTTGGCATATGTGCCAGCATGTGACACTGTTACTTGCTGCAGAGTCATGAAAAATTCATGCATTATGTATTGCATATGTTGTTCTTGCCTAAGACCCAAAAGGCAGTACTTCACTTAAACATTGATTCAAAATAAAAATATCACAGAGGCTTGTCCTCAGCATGGTGCATTACACAACCATGTAAAATGAAGAAAGGAAGAAAAGTCACATTAAAGGGAATGCAAGTTGTATTTAATCTGGTTAAACAGAAAAACTCTCCAGGGCAGGAACTGTCTACTTATGTATCAGTGTAGTGCCTTACACAGCAAAGCTCTTACCTACTGGAGCCTTCAGACCCTTGAACAACATCATCACTCAGGATTATGGGAGTTAAGGGAAAGGCTGAGGCCTGTATTTGGTTTTCATTGGCACACCTTATTTCCTCTGACTTTTTTTACAGTCTTTGAATCTCACTGTACTTAAAATACAAGAAAACCCTACTGCAAGTCACATTACAGAGACTATGCTATTAAGAAATACCATTTTCTAATATTTTTTAGGGAGATTGTTCTAGCCTGTAGGCTTTTCAGTCACATACATGGGGAAATGTAAGAGAGAATTAAGAAAATAGCAAAATAATTGCATGTGACATTTTAATGAAAAATCTCCAAAGAGTCCCACTTTTTAATATCATTTGAACTACTGAATTGCAGAATGAAAATTATCTGCCTAATATTTCTGGTTTCAGTCCTGATGTGAGTACCAACTTATTGCCCTTTATTCTGTTAACATCTACACCAAACACTGTGTATCTCTGTAAGTGCAGCTAAAAAGTTAATTTATGAGCTATAACAATGATGGTCTCTAACTGGTGACAAAACAAGAATTTGTGCAGTTGTCCATGCTGCCCAGGACAGTCTGGAAGTCTTGCTGTACGTACTGCCTTCCCCACTGTGGTCTGGGAATGGAGTGCCTTTGATATATATACATAAGCAGTAAAGGGGGGAAGCACTGGCAAGATTTAGGGATAGAACTAAAATCCTTAGACCAGCCAGTAGAGTTGAAAAGGAGCAAAAATGTTTCCTGACAGAAAAGCCTTTCTTCAGATTTTATGGCTCTTCACTCTAAGAGTCCATCTATTTTTTCCCGGTACATTAACTGAGTCTGCTGAGTGACCCACTTGTTCAGCCATCATCTAAACCTTGCCCTCCTTCATATTCCATTTTTTTCTTACACATTCTCTAACCAGCAGGTCAAAAACATGCAGTAATAACCCTGCTTCCCCATTCCAACTGCTGCTTCCCTGCTTTGGAACAGATGAATGTTAAAATTTATTACATCGCATAATAAATTTTCTAGAATTACCTATTTTCCCTTTTCCAAAAGCTGAATGTATGTTTAAATATATCTTGGCTAACATCTTCTGAATGTTTTACTGTATTTTAATGAGGAACAAGCTGTGCACTAGGTAGCAGAGGGTTAATCTCAGGAACTTTTTATGGCTCAAGTGATCTCATCTTAAAGTACATGAGTTATAAAAGACAATAATTAGACATTAAACAGTTATGAATGCAGAGGATGGTGCTTTTGTATAACAAGAGTACAGAATTAGTTTGATAGCTCTTATCTTGTGCATTTGCAATATTTTCTGTGATAATAAGATAGCCTGTCCAATGAGACCATTTATCCATGTTCTAGTAATTTGTTTCTCATTATCTTGAAATTTAAAGAGTCACTTGATAAATTCTAAATTGTGCACTTAATGGTAATGTTCTTATTTTATTGTTCTGCTAAACTTGCATTCCAAACAATAAGTATTTTTTAGTGCTGCCTAAGTTAGCCTCAAACAAGTGATTTTTTTGTACCAGGAATGGCAGCTTTGCATTTGAGAGTTGGCACTGTCATTTCTTTCATTATGGAATCAAACCTAATTTAAATCATATAGATTCCATCTGTCAGGGTTTTTTTTTAGAATTGAATAGCTTACTATTTGTCACCCATTATTAGCATGTTAGGGAGACCTTGGAACTCTTTTCAATTTGAAGAGATAGTTTTACCATGCATAGCTCCCACAAACACAACAAGTGCTCTTCTTGTCCTTTTCTCAAGAAAACTTACTTCCATCATTTGGGAATATTATTTTTCTGCATTTGATGTATAAACGCTTGCCCGAATACTGACTTTAGTTAACCTCTGGTAAAGAAAATAGACATAAAATATTTCAAGTAGAAAGTCTGCTAAAAGCTACAAAGAAAGCTTCCTTACTGACTGTGATGTCCTGTGTGGTCAGATCAGTGATAGGTCTAAATTGGCATTACACAGAATCCTTTTACTGCTCTTCACGGAGAGGGGTCCTTTGACTGGAAGTGATTATTAAATCCATCCTACAACACACCTATTTTGAAGTTTCTCTTTTTGGGAACGAAGTATTAAGATAGATACAGATTTACACTTCCTATAATTTAAACTTGGTGATGCATGTAGCAGCCTGTTCTTCCCATTAAAACTATACTACCCAAAAATGTCCTATACTACCCAAAAATGCAGTCCCTTTCCCCTTCTCACTTTAAAATCTCAATACTGAGACTTGGTCCTGTGAGACCTTTTCACTAAATAAGGTCAGAGCTTTCCAATCCTTAGAGACATGTCCATCCTCCTTCTTTCAGACTATATGGGAACAGTTTGGTTTAAATGGATGTGCATGATCTAAGATGATGTGAACATCAGGTTTCTGTTGGGTTGACTGTTATTTTGGGCAGGTAACCTAATATTACCAAACACAGCTTTTTCTAATTTCAAAGTTCATGTCTGAAGATCTGTAGGAATCCACTCATATGGGACAACAGACAAGACTCTGGGACTAAGATGACGGTGCAAAGACAGTGGCCTGAAAAGGTTTATATGGAGTGATGCAAGTATCTGTCAGACTGTGCTGAACTGTTCAGGTCGTAACTGTTGTCAATTCCAAGCAAGTAATTAGTGGTGTTTGTTTGACTAAACAGAGAAAGGAAAAAAACCCAACTTCTAAGGAAAATCTTGGCTTTCTTCACCTCTCTTTCATATCTCACTATTAAGTTCAAAGACAAAGAAATCCTCAGAAAATATTGTATATTTCCTTGTCCAAACTGCACATGACACAGTGGTTTAATATTTGATCCTTAAAGACAGTTTACCTACTCTTTTGTTAGTCAGAATGCGTGTGAAAAGAAGAAAGAAATACACAGACAATATTAGCCTGTTAATATTAACTTCTCTCACAGAGGAGTAATTCAGGAATAACTTGATTGATATGGGTCTCACCAATAATGAACTTGTGTTAGTGAGATAAGAAAATGACTCATATATACAAATTGTCCCCCTTGCCTTTAATAGGCTGTATAAGGTATGAGATACGAAATTCCACACAGAATCTTTATGTGGTTATCTGTACAGAATATATATTAGACGCTTTATGCTAACATAGGCATGATTTGAGATGCATTTCTTTCTGACAAACTTTGAATAGATTTAATCATAGCAGTGAGAAATGTGAAAGACCTGTGAGGAGACAGTGTCACCAAATAGATATTTTTCTGTGCTTTCTGCCAGAATAGTTCAATGCTTTGTATTGTAATTTAGCTTTCAGCTTAAAACCAAACACAAAGATTGCAATTCTCTTCAAAACCCATGTAAATATTGCCTTGCCCTTCTGGTGTGCCTCCCAGATCAAAAGCATCTGCAAATATTTTAAAATATTTTTCCAGCCTCCTTGGAGGTTAGTTAATTGAATTCCTTGGCTTCCAAGACACACGTAGAAACTGGCTCTGAAGTTAATGCACCAGAGAAAAGGGCAGAAGTCTGCATCTTAGCTAAGAACAAAAGCCAAACCATGCAGCTACTAGCCATCATTTGAAGTTATGTGACTGCCTCTCATCTTCTTTTGATTAGAGCTATTCCTTTGACTGTATACACATGATAGTACAGTGAAACCTAGTGAGTATTTATTGTCCTCAATGTTCATAATTTAGAAATATTGGTTCCTTTATGCCTACTTTAATGATCTTTTCTGGTATGGCCCCTTGGTGAAATGATTTTGAAACTCACTGTCTTGACTGCTCCCTAGATGCAGTCATTAATTTTGGTGGCTTTGGAGGAAAAAGCAGTTTTGTTCTTTTAGAATACATGATCTCCAAACTGAGTTCCTATGACTGGATTGATTTATAATTGAGGCCATTCCGATTTTACACCAGCTTTGCAACTTAGCCGTCTTACAGTAAGGTGCTTCACACTTAAAAAGGAATTAATTTAATGCAGCAAACTCCTTTACCTGACAAGCAAAAGGGACTAGCAGCAGCAGTGTTGAACTAGGGGTTTCCTGCTATCAGGGATTAGCTCACACTGCCTGGGCTGCCTTCCCTGGCACCATGCTGGGGAGCTCCAGCCATAGTCCTGCACCACTGGGGGCACTACATGGAGGACATCACTCATTATCCTGTTGCAGGGAGGCTTGGATGACTTTTGGCTTGTGCTAACTCACTCACAGCCCCTGGGAGAGCAACTTGCCACAGCTTTCATAGCTGGATCTGGCAGGACTTGTGCTAGCAGGGATGAACCCAGGACACTGCTAACAAAATATTCTTTGCCAGATTTGCTGCACAAGGAGGGAAGCAGATTCGTTCTGCTCAGAGATCGCAACCCAGCATTTTATGTGGCAACCAGAATTATTCTAAGCACAGAGGCTGTCAGATGTCAAATATTTAGATGAGGCATCGCAAGAAACACGTGAAAGAACCCTACTGCTTTATGATTAACACAATATTGATCATCATCCAAACTCTAGCATGAGGTCAGGCACCAGTTTGTCGTTGCGTTAATCATTTTTATGCCTCAGCTCCAGTCACAGAAAGAAAGGAGTTAAACAACTCAGTTTACAACTACTAAAAATAAACTTGCAGACTTGCTGGATTCTTCCACATTAAAATGTAAACAACTGTCAGCTCTTCTGGAAAAGCTAGTTTTGCCCTGCTAGTGACTTCCCCAGGAGAATTTCTGTGTTTTTTAAAAGTTTTAGGCTGAAGATTTGTTTCCATAATTGGGACTGGCCAGTTTTCTCTCAGAAAAATGAAAACTAAACTCTTTCCAATTAAAACAATTGCTACTAGAACTTCAGCACACAATCCATGTAGAGAATGGTGTGAGCCACTTCAGTGGGGATTGCAGCCAGTCATTTTCAAATTTGAGTGCCTCAAGAGAGGCAGCTAAATCCATATTTAGACACCTAGATTGGAAGTGTCTGGTCTGGCTTCACTGCCAGCACCCACAGATCCCGTGGGTATCTTCCACTGTCTGTCAAATCCAGGATATTGAAAAGTGAATCTATGTCTTTTAGGGGTCTAAATTAAGAAACATTTTTGGCGTTTAAAAAAAAAATCTCAGGCCAAAATTTTAAATGCTTTGATCAAAATGTTCTTCTTATGTTGTACCCTGCTTTTTCAAACTAGTGTATTAAAGCATGTGCTCATTGCTTTAGAGCACCACTTGGCACTACCTGAGATAGATTGATGCAGAAATAGAAGTCCTGAGCTAAGAAAACAGATAAAATATAATTGATATACTGCAAATTGACTGATGTACCACATTTAGTTTTGGGCTGGGGATTTTTGCATGGAAATACTTGGACTATTTGATCAAAGCATGCTGAAATCATTGTGTAATAATACAGCAGCCAGTCAAAACATTCATCTGACTAGCATATACTGGCATATACTTTTGGAAGATCCGTTTTCTGCGTAGTTTAGATCACAGAAATTGCATCTGTCAGTCATAGATAACTGTTATATTAAAGAATGTTCATGCGTCACAGCTACTTCTTCAGGTCTGGGAAGTAATGTGTTACAACAATAACAATGGTAAATTGGTAAATGGTTTACAAGCTTAAATAAATGCATGAAACAGTGGTCATAAAAAACAAAGGAGAAATAATGTTTCTTCTCTTGATCTGAAGAGAAGAAAATAGTAACAGAACAGATGAAAGATTAGAATATCCCTCAATAAGCAAAGTAGACCATCCTCATATCAGTGTATCATCTCCCAAGATTACTGTCAGTTATGTAAAAGCCTTCCAAGGGTAGAGGCTCCACTGGGTCTCCAGGGAATATCTTCTAGTGATTCTCTACCCTTAGAAATTTATTCCTGCTATTAATTAGTTTGCAGCCTGAAGCCTTTTTGTCCTTGGAAGACATTCAGAACAGTTCCTTAACCCTATGCAATAGCCTTTTAGGTACTTGAAAACTAATGTCTTCCTTCAGTGATCTCCTTTTTATTTAAAACAATATGATTTCAATATTTTTCTTTACATTATTGTCTCCCAACCTCTGATCTTTTTCTTTGTTCTCATCTGAGGTCTTTGCAATCAGTGGACAAAAATCTGCCCAACTGGACAAAAATCAAATCTGGACAAAAAAGACACCCAACTCTATGACAAGGGGCTTCATAACTTAAGTAAAGATTGGCTGAAGTATTACCCCTTTTTCTTTTGAATCTACCACTAGTTAGTTTAATTTGATGTCTGCTCATTTGAGCATTAGAAAAGATGACGAACAACTTCCAATACTTTCTGTAAAAATGCTCCCTTCTGCACAGTGGCAAGGCTGTTGCCTCTTTTCCAGGCAGGGTAATGCTGATCTATTTAATTACTCATCATGCTGAAACTGTTCTAAAACTTACATGTTTCTCTGTACTTTTGTATTGTTCTCTTGATCCCTTTATAAAAAGTCATCTTGTCCTTCCCATTGCCACCTTATACCTAGGTGGCTTTATGTGAGAATTTAGTCTGGCTAGTAGTTCAGCCATTTTACGTTTGCATTTTGCATTCCTTTAGAACTTGGGCAGGTGCCATCCAGCCCTGGTGGTTTGACTATTCTGTCAATTCATTCTATAATCTGTTCCACTAACACTTCAATTTGTGACAGATTCTCTAACACCTCCTCCAAAAAGAAGAGTTTCAGCATGGAAACTTCCCTAAGTTTGTACATGCCAAATGCTTTATGCCTTGCTTATCTATTGGCTCTCACACTTCTCTGGCAAGCTTTCTGCTCCTGATGTGTTTGAAAAAGAATTTATTGGTACTTTTTATGTCTTTGCAATTTTTTTTTTCTCAAAATGTAGTTTGGCATACATTCACGTTTAACCTGCCAGTGCTCGTGGCCTTGTCTGATACCCTCAGCTGGACAGAACATTAACTTTAGGAAGGCAGCCTCTTTGTTCTTTAGAATTTCCATTTACCTTCAACCAAGGTTGGGTTGGATGGGTCTGTGAGCAACCTGGTCTGCTGGAAGGTGTCTCTTCCCACTGCAGGGGGATTGGAACTAGATCATCTCCAAGGTCCCTTCCAACCCAGGCCATTGTATGGGTTCTGAATTCTATGATTCAATTTAGCTTTCCTAATTTTATTCTTTTAGGATAGGAGACATGCATTTGATGAGAGCTTATAATGTGGTATCTTCAAATAAATTCTATGTCACCTGCAAAAATGTCATACTTTGGGCCACCCTATTTAGCAAAAGTTAGAAGAATGCTTTTGATTTAATCCCTAGAAAGTCCATCATATCAAGTGATGGTTTCTTTCATGTTTGATGTTTTTCTTCCATTATTTTTTCCTTTTTTCCCCCTAAAAAGAACTCCTGCAACATTTTTATATCAAGCATTAGCAGCTGGTTTCCACTTCGATTTGTATGAAGTCTTTACTGACTCCCTTTGTTTTTAAAGTTGGTTTGGTTTGGGGGGGAGGAAATTTGTTTGTTTGGGTTTTGTTGTTTTTTGGGGTTTTTTTTGTTTGGTTTTTTTTTTTTTTGTTTTGGTTTGGTTTTGTTTGGGGGGGGTCTTTTTTGTGGATTTTTTTTGTTGGTTTTTGATTTGTCTTGTTGGTTTGGGGTTTTTTTGGGGGGTGGTGGGTTTGGGGTTTTGTTTGATTTTGTTTGTTTGTTTGTTTTTTCCCTGTTCCCATTAACTTTTGCTTCACAATCTCTCTCCTACTTCATTGCTGGTTTGGAAGTGCAAAGAAGTTAAATATTCTACTTTACATACAGTCTTACTCATCTGCTTGCCATATCAGGATATATGTGCTGAGGAGATTACAGAAAAGTGCTTGCAGGGTCCTTCAATTCTTTTTATTTTGATTCCAAAAATTTGCTTCTGCCCAGAAAAATTAGCTAAGGAATACACATCTGCTCTTTAATCATGACAGTGTATTTTATGAATAACACTATTTTTGTATATTTGTGGTGGAATCAGGTTTTAAATTTAAGATAACAAAATTAAGAGATAATAGCAGAGTAGCACTCATGTAGGCTATTCATCAGGGCAAGTAGTCTACTGAAGTGAGAATTTTCCTTACACCAGGGACTTAAATACATCTCACATCGCACAATATTGCTGTTGAGCTTCCAATACCCTTAGTAAATATTTACAGTTAATTTATTTTGCATCCGTTTTAATTCTTTTTCTTTTCTTCATTAGAAGCAAAGTCAGTATAAATTATTTTTGTGTTCTATTTGTCAATAGTGTTTGTTATGTGGGTATAGTTTAAACTATTAGATTTTTTCTTTTATTTATTGTTTCTCTTATTCAAAAATTTTAAATATTTCTCATTCTGCTTAGTACTCACTAATTTAATTTCTGAAAATGAGGTTAAAAGTAAAAATGCCACTAGTCAGCTTTGAAAATTAAGACCTATGTAAAAATCCCTAAATGTTTTTTTAATGGGAAATTATGAGTTCAAGTATACTTTTCATATACATGAACAGTTCACATTGACACACAAGCATATATTTTTTAATCTAAAAATAATAGATTAACTGTATTGTATTAAGATAGAGCAATTTACTGGGGATGAGCATTTCAGAAACCTCCAATGATTTTGCTTTACTATGCTATCAGTGTTTATTCCAGGCAATCTTCTTCCTTCTGAGCTTCTATTTTGTATAAATTTCATGCTCTTTCAAGTTTTCAGTGAGTCTGTCATCTTTATGGTTCGCAGGTTTCAGAAAAAATAAAAATCCTACGAAAATGGTTGCGTGTAGATAAGGAGGAAAGACATACTAAGAGTCACTGAACAATTACACATTTTCTGTCAAAATTCTTGGAGTAACCCATGGAATAAACCTTATCAGACACCTATCAAAAAATTACAATTGTTCAGCTTGTCATCAAACCCCCAATTTTCCAGAGATGAAGAGCTGTTGAACTTCCAAATTTGTATTGGAAATCCCCTTTGATGGTTTTGTGAATATGCAGCTCTATATTTGGCTCCAAAATAAACAGATGAATCAATACCTTTCTTCTGGAGAGCATGAACAGGAGCAAAGAAAAGAGAAAAACACTTTGTTGTCTTGCTTTTGAGTTCTTCAAGGAGTGAGACAAAGCTTAGATCCAGTGAAGTTAGGCACAGTATATGTCTCCTCAAACTCTCCAATCCTGGTAAACTTCAAAAGATAACATCATATTCACACAGGTCATACAGCATCCCACCATTTCAGCACTTTTTCCAGAGGCAACACAGTTCCTGTTGTTCATAGGAATTCATCAAAAAGAGGGATCAATGGCGAAGAAAATAGAGTAACTTTTACTTCTCTAGAAGATAGTTCATGTTGTGCTACTTTGTTCATTACAGAAGGTTATGCTAATACCCACTGAATACCAATAAAAAGTTCAGCATTAAATTGCACACATATATGTGTGTATATTTTAAAAAAGCATCTTCCATGTAGACAAGGTGATGCTACGTGTCAGCTCTAATGAAAATCCACATGTTATCATAAGCAGCAGTTTCACCTAAAAATAATTTGCTGTTCCTTCTGGCAACAGCAAATACTCTTTTAGGTGCAATTAGAGTTTGATTCAGTATAGTACACTGGATGCAGAAAGCAACCACAAACAGCCATCCGTGCTTTCAAATTAGGTTTTCCAGTTCAGATCCTCATCAACACAAATAATTGTACTCAACCCAGAAATCAGCTTGAAAGACAGCTGAATACACCTGACAGAATATGTCTGTATAATAAACTCCAAGATTGCATCTCCACCTGCCCATACTTTTCATCAGTTCTTGTTCTGTCCCTTCAGAAAAGAAGAGTGGACCTCAAGCAATATTTTTTATGAGCATGAGTTCCCTTAAAATGTTCATGAAAAAAATATTACCAGATGCTCCATTGCCTTGATAAGTTGCATATACAGAGTCCCTGCAAAATTTGATTGTTTGATAAAGAAGAATCATCAAAGCTTTTTTTTTTGTTGAAGAAAAATGATTTTGTGAATCAGGTTTTCAATTTGTTGTTTCTTTCATGCAACTTCACAGGAGATCTTTAAAAAAAATTATTCAAAATTAATTTCAAAACTCTAACATCTCAAGCTGTTCAAACTCACAAAAAAAATTCAAAACAATCTTAACAGAAACCTTTGAGACTAACATAGAGCAGCCGAGAGGGCACTGTAAGTGTCCAGCTGTCTGAACATCTCTGCAAAGAGGAAAAGGAAAAGTAGTTTGTTTCTCCGAAACGCACAGCCAGAACAGACTTCCAAGACATAAGACTATAAGTTAGAGATTTTGGCAAGTTTCTCTGAACCATTTTATTATGCTACCGTCTTTGAGTACAGTGCTGTAATTTCTGCAGAGCAGGCTGCTTCTGCCGCTCTACTTGAGATTTTCCACCCAAACATGACAAAGATAATAGGAGTAAAGTAGGGTAATTATTCATGTAAGTAACTTAGTAATACAGTAATATAGGCTACATAAAATATATAAAAAAAGTGTGTAGCAGTGGAACTAATCAGGTCAAAAGTTCATAATGAAAAGCCTTTGCTGGACAAAGAATCTCATTTAGGATAACGTAGCATTAACAAGAAACACTGACCAGGCTCAAGTGAAAATTAACTCTAAATAAGAATGAGAATAAAATAATCTCAAACCATCAGTCTACTCAAATTCTCAGCGAGGCTACAGTTTTCCTCTCAATTCTTGGAATGCAACTGGTTTTGGCATTAGAAACAAGAATAAAGTGAAGTGGCTTCCTCCTGAATCCTCAGTTTGTATGAAGCCGGTCAGTCAACAATGCAGACACCAATGCATTTACTTCGTGTCATTTCAAACCTACTTGAACCCTATCAGTCTGATATGATGTGTCTACTATGCTTCTTAGGGCTTGCTTAAGTTGCACACCATAGTTGAAAACAGGCACTTGCCATTAGTAAGAACAGGACCAAGGGTATTTAGTTCAAAAGGCTGCAGAAAGCAGTTGGTGCAAGGAAAGTTTTCATTGGTTGCGAAACCAAGTTGTGGAATATAGGACCACTGAAAGGGTCCTGGCCTCATGTCACAACCTATCACAGTCTCTCCCTGGGAAGGTTCTGAATATGTAAACTTGCAATGGAATTTAATTGCAATGAGATAGAGAAGAATTGCATTCCTACTTCAAAATTCGCTTTGATTGCTGTAAGATATCAATTCATTTGTGCCTGATTGTCTTCTATTTATTCAAAAACTTGGAGATTAGGTAGCAGATTGCATTGCCATATGAAATTGAAAATGCAAATAGTCTGCATTTCTTAACACTTTTGCATGAACGTTCCACAAAATGAGAGTGTGAATTGTGATTTACGTTTGTAATGAAACTAAGTGGGATCCTGCTTTGGGAAAAGCAAAAATAATTCCTCTAAAATTCCTCCTGCAAAATGTACATAAATGTTAAACTAATGTGATAATATCATTAGGTGATATTTTTAACTATTTTGCATAAACACTCACTTTGTATTTTTATCTACATATAAGGTGTGTCTATTCTGGCTCGTGAAGTTGCAGCTCAAATATTAACAGATTTTCAAGTATCTAATTTGAGTAAAACGGTGACTGCAGTTAGCGAAGCTATCCATGTCTACTAAATAATCAGATAGAAAAACATCAGTATGCAAACCAAATCCCATAACATTTCAAAATTATCTTCAGAGATAAATGAGACACATTTAAAACATAATGCAAGTTCCCCATCATATTCAATATCAGTAGAAGATTTTGGAATAATTTTCTTTTCAAATACTCAAGTGTAACATCCACTTAATGGTATTTATCATGTGTTCAGAAAACACACAATTATAGGCTATCATCAAGTTTTTGTCTATTTGAAATTAATCCTGTGAAGGACAATCAGAAATTAAAAAAAAATAAGGTACTTATTTTTGTCTTAATCATCAACTAGTTTGTATCACTGTGGCCATCTGTATGTGTTCAAAATTTTGACACATATGATGGTAATATTTTTGCTGTATGCATAGTGAAAGCATGCATCATCTGCAAGCCACATTCATTTCTGGATAGATGCCAAAAGAATGCTGCCCATGGAAAACAGCAAGAAAATCCTGGCTGCCTTTTCCTTCAAGGACAAGAAAAGCTTTGGGTTTGTTTTTTCTTTTTTTTGTAAACAGATAATTCATCAGGATGCCTGACCCATAAGGAGACATAACAGCAACAGAGAAGAATTAGTGTGTTGTGGCAATTCAGCACACACAGTGGATTCAACCACGCTTACTGGGAAATTAACAGTAGCCCTCACTGGAAATTTGACCTGTTGTACAGCTACCAGCATCCTCCAGACAAACTGATGAGCAAGGCAAGTATAAGGCAATTTTTAGCTCTTAATACAGCAAATGTCAAAGCCTTACACACAGTTAAAAGGTGGGCTTTATTTGAGAGCAAATGATCTTTTCTGAGAAGCTGAAAAGCAAGTTACTTCTTGCTTTATGACTTTGAATAAGCTCTTTCCCTTAAATTAAACTTGTACCTAGAAAGTCACCATGTATTTAACCTTCCTAATGACACCATATGTAGGAGTGTATACTTACTTGACATAAAAAAATTCTCCTCCTCTACTACCCACACAAAAAGAGTTACTGATCATTTTAATTTTTAGATACTGTTTAGAAAAGTAAGGAGGAAAAAAGTTTCATAATGGATTAACCTTCACATCTTGTCTGAAGCAGGAGTCCTGTAGAAGTGAATAATTGGCAGTTCCTGGCTCTTTCATATTCACGAACCCCCCGCCACATTTCATAGCTTAAAAAATCCTCTTTATTTGATATAAATTAATACATTTCTTCCAACAAATCCATCTGCCACTAGGGTAGGAAAATAAATTCAAAGTATAGCTATATTTTTTTGCATCTGTATGTCTAAAATAGGACAATGTTCTGAGAACTGTACCAACCCAAGGAACTAAAATGACAGGAAGACAGACCTCAGAGAACACAAGCAATATGTAGACCATTTTGACTTTTCACTTTATACTAGTCCTCTAAAGCTGAAAGCACTCATCTACATTTTGGATTAGACACTGTTTCAGTGGGCAGTGTTGGTTTTAAATAAAAGTCATAAAGACTCATATGCAGGAGCTGATTTTTCAGTTAGTTCCATCAAGACACAGTTAACCCATGTGCTTGGTGCTGTCCATATCACCAAGTATGTGCAAGCAGAAGTTCTTTGCTCTTACCAGAGGCAAGAATTAGGAGGCTCCTACTTTTCACTGAGTTTCACAACATTGACATTTTTCTGGATTTCCAAATGAGCAAAAATTGGTTTGTCTTTCCAGTCACACCAGAAAACCAACTTTGTCTTGCTGCTCTAAAAACACCCAGGAGGTTTAAAGCATGTATGAAAAGGAGAGGACAGAATTTGAAGTGGTCCTTTGACATATTAATAAATCCCACTGAACCAACATATTTCATTTGTCCTTCCACTCTAGTTCAGTGAAAAAAACCAGATTGATCTTTGCAGCTACTACTTTTCAAGATAGATAGCCCTTAGAGGTACAAATGCAACAACATGTCCCAGAACCATTTAAATATTCTGACGAGTAAAGGAATAAATCACACAGTAATAAATATATTGTCACATATTTAGAGACAAGGTCTGTGAATATACACTGTTATTTAGAGGAACAGAGGAATCCTGAAAACACTTTCTATTACTGCTTTTCTTCCTTACATTTTTTTAAATTAGTACACAGACTGCGAGTAGAATTTTCTTTTTTATCTTTTTGGGGTTTTTTGCGTCATTCTTGGGTTACCATAGGATCACCAAAGGTAAAAAGATCTCTTTTACTATCATCTGCAAAGGAGGGAGGTATAAACAGGCTTACAGCAATAATTTTGTAGTTAATTCTAACAAATAGTTAGCCAGTTGTTTACTTTCAACCATAAAAATGCAAGTCTTTGGAGTTTCCTACCACATGAGGCCTCACATAAGTAAATGTAAAATCTAGAAAAAAGAAAAAAATCCCAGAAATTTAATTTTAAAACAACAGAATTTTTCAAGTAATAATGACACAACTTGCCTCCTTACCTCAGCAATGAATTGTATCACAGGCAAAGGCTTCGAGCACCATGAATGACAAACACTAAGTTGATCTTGAACAAGTCACATTTTTTTATGCTCCAGCTATTTCTATGCAATAAGGAGTTAGCAACATTTTCTTCTCTTACAGAGAAACTATTAAGAAAAATATATTAAGAACTGTGGTCTAACTGGCCAGTTAGACCACTGTAATTATCTGACTAAATGTGAAATTTAGCAAGGTATTTGCCTCTGTGATAGGAAAATTTATTTGTTCATATGAAGGGAAACCAAGTACAGGTTTTCTCTTCATCATGTTTCTTATTCTCCTATCCTTTCCGTTGAATATTCTGTATAAGTTCTGTAATAGTTATTGCAGTGATTCAATACCACCCAAAGGTAGTCTGACCTCGCTTCTTCAGCCTCTGGTCAGAGGTGTAGTCTTCCCTGTTTTGGTAATTTGGGTGGGAAGGTCAATATAACCTCATAAGCCTCACATTTGGTGTGCTCAAGGAGGGAACTTTTCCTGGCTCAAATCCCATTTCTGAACATACCAGTTCTATACTTGACATAAATGGATTCTGTGAGAAGCTACAGATGTGGCTGACCACAAGGTGAAGTTTGTCACATTGATTTGAGGGGCAATTACTTACAGCAGACCTGGGCAACTATCATACAAAAACAGGGGAGGGAGAAAGCACTTGAAAGGTTTGCTGTGTGATGATATGTGCATCATGTTGTCATTGGCTTAACTAACTATATGAATGGCTAGGTTATAATCTCCCCTTATATTTTTTTTTAAAGGAATACATGAGAAATTAATCAGCATGAAATCGCAGTTAAATTCTGAAAGTTACTGTAGCTAAATTCTATATGTAGATAGCATTTCTTTCAGGAATAAGTGAAGAAATATGGTTATTTCAGCCCTGGCTTTGTGAGCTGGCAGAAACAATTGAAAAGTGCTTGAGCAGAGGTCCTTAACAGGTCTAGGATAAAATACTGTTTGGGTAGGCCATTTTTTAAATGTCCAGTTCTCTACATCATTCATGCTCCAGTAGTAAACTGCTTTTTTCCTGTAGTTCTGCTTTAGTCTTTGTAGCTCGTTGGAACGGATCCCTATGCTGTGGATGAGAGTTTGTAAACCCCAAGCTTTTTTACTATCTTGGATGCAGAAGGGCTAAAATAACAAAGGAGCTGGTGAAGCCTACCCTATCTGATTCCTCCTTGCTCTTCTCTGATACTTATGTTAGTTATTCCACTTCCAAGCTACATGCTGCCAAGCGAGAAATCAGGTCATCTATCAATCAGTCTGCCTACTCCTTTCGCTTAAACAACTGGGGCAACCAAGTTGTAGTACTTAGATGATATTTAGCTGTTTTTTAGTCTATATTTAAAGAGTTAAAATGCAAGACAAAGAAGTATTTGACATTGCTTCTCATTGTCTGGATTTATGCAGGACATATCAAGTTCCCCCATAGGTAAAAACACAGTTCGATAGCATGCATACTTGGGATAGACACACGACAGTCTTTCCCTGTCAGACACACTATGTGGTTACTAATTTACCTAGTTCAAACTGGGTGAGAGGTATTATGAAAATAGAAGACCTAATGAAGACAGTTTTGTCATAAAATTACTTCCTCCCATAAAGACCACTAGTTGCTATCACCGAACCAGCAAGCAAAGGTGGCACAGTTGGTTCTTCTGCTGCCACGTGCCAGGATAAATACTAAAAAGGAATAATAGTTGTTCTTAACTCTAGAAAATGAGATACAAATAACAGGAATTATTTGGTTACAAATGGAATTGAAACTTTAGAGCTAAATTCTGGCCACAATCCAATTAGAACTGGGAAGTGAGTGGCAAAGATATGAGACTTAGGTAATTTTTATTTGAAAATCCAGAGCCCTTTATCTTTAATACATTTACTGGCGCTATATTTTGTGCAAAGAAATAGAATGAGACCATTACATTTTAAAAACTAGATTTTAAAATTATTAAAAGGATGGAAAAATGCATCTCTCTCATTTCTCAGCTCTTCTAATATCAATACATTCTAGACTAACATTGTTCCTATTGCTTTAATGGAAAACTTCTGCCAGACAATATATACTCTTTCTTTACTCTGCAACAGGCCACTTAGAAACAATACAAACCAGAGGGGAGAGCTGTATGGCACAGTCAGTGATTTAAGTAAATAAGAGTTTTGACAAAATCAAACACTTTATGGTTAGGCCAGAGATAAAGGATCAAATATTACAGAAAATGAGAGGTATTTATACTAGTTAAATAATATGTCTGATGAGCCAGTTAGAAATTAAATTTAGAGATCGGTTGCTAAAAAACCCCACCCTGAAATAAAAAACTGGAAACAATTTTCATTCGGACAGTGATTAGGGAGTAACACCTCCCCTCCCACAGCAGTAGTAATTATGACTTCTATCGTATGTACTGAAGAGAGATTAGAAGAAGTGATACTAAAGTCTTACACCAATTCCACTGGTGTAAAATAGGTAAGACTAGAAGCAGACCCTCCACGCAATATTCTGGAGCAGTTTATCTTTTCTGGAGGTGTGCAATGTCAGGATGACCTACTGATTGTTACAGGCTGTAAAGTGTAAGCAACAGCTCCCCTTTCTGATTAAATATTAGCTAGTGGAAGGTCTAGAAATTCCTATTAAGCATTTCAATCAGTTTAATAAATGCCATGGAGAATGAAGGCTTTATCCAGCAGTATTAATGGCTGTGTTGCAATCAGAGAAAGTGGACCGAAGTATATACAAGCATAAGTAGGAAAGGAAATCTGGTATGACTGATTCTTAGTAGGTGTTCTCAAACTGCGAAGCTGCACCCTGAAACACACAGTCTGTAATAACACTTGGATAAAAATTACATCCATAAAAAATTAGTATATCTGGAAAATTTGTTTCAGTAGGGTCGAACTGGTGAAAATACCACTTCTGATCAGATAAATAACAAAATTTGACTACTGCGTAAAGGATTTTAGTTGCAGACACAGACAAAGCAAAGCAGGTCTCGTTGAAGTATCTTAAGTCCTGTATAACTGTCAACTCCCATATGTTTTGGGACAGATGACAGTGTTATGGGATCTTAATAAGTGATTTGAGATTAAAAAATATGTTCAGGTGTGTGGACCATCAGGTTCTTTTTTCCCATTCAGACAGATGTATGATACTTTCCAGTACAAAAGAAAGCTATGTTAGATAACAACCTGTTACTCGAATTGGGAACAGAAACAGAAAGTTTGATTGTTTAAGATAAACTGAGAAGAAGGATACCTACCCTCTTTGAGAGGAAGAATGATCAAGATGGACTTGTAAAATGACAAACATAAACCAAACAGGAAAGAGGAAAGAAAAGAAGTAAAACCTCTTCATGAAAATATGTAATGTTGTATATCTAACAGAAGAGAATTCTCACAAAGAGCAGTGTTACCAACCAACCATAAAAAATATATACTATTATAACTTCAAAGGGGTATGTACTGTACAGAACCCCACTACCCAAACCCCACTGCCCAAACTCCACTGAGGGGATTAAGATGCTACTTTTTGTCCAAGAGGATCTGATATAAAAACAATTGTAATCATCAAACAGAACTTCCAGACTAGAATATGTGATATTTTCATGAAATTGCAGAAGCTGTCCCAGGTGCAGAAATCAAAATACAACATTATTTCTTAAATAAGAGTCCTATCGCAAATGCTGTAGAGGCACATTGCCTCCTTTCTTCCGAGTTGGTGGGAATTAAACTCTCAATTAATACAGCCTAATTGTTGTGATAGTTTTCTAACAGGTATGTATTTCAACTCCATAGCCAGAGGATGCAAAGAGCAGCAAGACTTTCACAGCCCTTCTGAGTGTTCAGCCTCATCAGCTGTTAAAAAATTATGAAGAGTAACCCCTAGTTTGAAACTGGAGGGAGACCTTCTATGAGAGGAATATGGGCTGTGGATTTCAGGTGGACCTTCCAACCTTGAACTCTAGGAGCTGAGATTCTAAAGCCCTGTGTTCAGCATTTTTTGTTACCTAGCATCACCATCCTCAGAGATTTGAGACCAAACTGGACAAAGCCCTGAGCAGCTAGGGCTGAATTCAGAGTTGAGCAAGGGGCTCTGTGATTCTATGGCCCAATGGTTGAAGTGGTGTCTTCTTCCTGACTGAACAAAAGACTTCATAGTAAACCCCGAACTTGAAACCTGAATTCATGTCAAGTTGATATTTTCTTCTTTAACAGCTCAAGAATTTCACTCATTAAACATAGTTCTGCTATATCAGTCTTCTCAATTCAACTTACCCAGTTTCTCTGTAAAAAAAAGAGTCCAGCATACCATTCCCACTACTGCAAGGTACACAGAAATCTGGCTAAGTTTTTTTCTTGTTACCTACCTGTAAAAGTCTTGCTTTGAAGACAAAGTTGGCAGCAATGTTACTTTATCACTGACTGTATCAGGATGCAAGTTAAGGGCACATGCAGCGAAGGAAGTTGCATTATATAAATGAGCATGTATTTTTATTGTTTACTGCTGTCTTTGTCTCCTCAAAAAATCCACTCTGTCCTAAATGTGCATCATAATAGCTAAGAAATGGAGATTGAATTGCTTTCCAGCTTTAATAATGAATCCAAAAGTGGAGGAAATGGGTTTTGTCTGCAGTTTCTGAATATTTTTTTAATAGCAAAAATTGCTTCACATAATTCATTTATGTAAATATTCCCATGGAGTAACTGCGTCAAACTCCTTGACAACTTAGAACTGCTATGCTTGTGTTACTGTAAAGTATCCTGATGCCTGATGGCTTTTGGCAGAGATCTGGTAAACAGACATAACTCAATTACAAGAGTTTTAATACAAAATTGAATTATTTTATTCATAACATTGGTGTTCTATCTATTTATTAAATGGTTCTGCTTTCCTTCTATGTTGATTAAATGGAAGTCAAACTGTTAAGAGAATAATCTGATGATATTATGCTGAGTTCTCTGCTGATATAAACTGACGTAGTACCAGGTTTTGTCTAGTAGTTTCAGTAGAGCAGTAGAAATTTAACAAGTATACTTTATAGCCTAGGCAACTTACAGCAATTGAGCATAAACTTGAGCAACTAATCAGCAAGCTGAAGAACCCAACTGTCTCTGGTCTGTTTCCTTTGTTTTGTTTTGTTGCCTTTTTTTGGTTTTTAATTATACTTAGTTTATTTCTAAAAAAAATAATTTACTGTAGAAGGAATTCCAAGAAAAGGCATATATATAAAGAATATATTGTCTGCAAAAATATCTTCAGAATGAAGAAATATATTTTGGAGCTATAGCAAAAAAAAAAACCGCCATCAACAAATAAAAAATATTAATTTCTTCTACCAATATCCATATGGCTTCAGAACTGATTGACAGATGCTGTCACATCCAAAGCTGATGGTGGCATTTGTGTATTTAATGTGTATTTAATGTGTATTGAATTTATATGTAATAAAATCACATATTCATTTGGTCCTTTGAGAGTCTCATTTTGTCCATGTGTACTGTGGGTACCCCACTAGGAACTATACCTTCCTGCCAGTTCAGATCAATTTAAACTGTTACCAAAGGCAAGAAAACTCTCCCTGAAAATTTCTGACCAGTCAGGGGAATTTATGAAAGCTCATAATGGACAAACAATAGCTCTAGCTTCTGACAAACTTCTTTCCCTCTCTCCCCTGCTGCATCGTATGCCTCTGAAACCAAGAAACAGTAGTTTGGACTGAGTATTCTGCCACTGCTGCTTTGGAATTTGAAATGATCTCAAACACTGGAGCACAAAGAATTGTGTTGCCTTCCACAGAAGAAACCAAATGCTGGTCCATGAGCTCCTCCAACACTGTGTGGGGCAAACTGGCTGAGCCATTTTTGTCCCTGGTGAATCAGGACTCCTGACTGTAGGGCCCTTAATGCTGAGTAACCATGGCAAGGCAGGGTAAGGTAATGTCTTGTTCTACTTGTTGTACTAAGTACACAATCTGAAAGTTTTCAAGGAGCACTTCCAAACTCTGGATCCTATTTATGTCTGGTAGAACTATTGGCAGTTGACAGTGATTACAGTAGCTAACCATCTCCAAAAACCAGATGAGTGGAAACACTCTCTAGTGCTGCTAGCACTTCTTCTATGCTTTGGGAATTTCTGACAAAACTAATAAGACAGTAATTAAGGTAATCTCAGACAATACTGAAATTTTCAACAGAAGTAGCCAGTAATATCTAGATTTCCTTCAGGTGCATTTTTTTATGTTAGAAAGCTTGTAAAACTTCTTAAATTTTGTTTTTTGGTAAGTTTGAAACCAAATGACCTTTTAAAAAGGAATCTGGTTTCAGTATTTTTCAAAGCTATATGTAATGCAACTTTCCACACTTTTTGTTATGCAATTGTGCTATTGCATATGATCCTAAACTGTGGACTAACCCTTTAAAGCAAGAAGGCAAGCAAGATGTCTCATGGTTCATGCACAGTCCTCTGATACCAAGCCAAATAAATTCAGTTCTTAGCACCTACTCACTAGTTGGAGTTAAACTCCTAAGTCCTCAGTGCAGGCTGAAAAAGGGAACAAGGCAGAAGAAATTGAACAGTTTTAGGTTAGAAAATGCACAGAAAGTGGGTAAAATTGAAGCTCTTTGTTACGGTGCAATTCCTGAATAGTTCTAAATTTATGTGGTTGTTTTCCATAGTTCATTAACTTCATGAATTGCTGCAGATATTTTCTTCTGCCTCTCGTACAGAAATGAAATATGGAGACAGCATGTTTTGAAGCAGGGGAGGCAAAGGAAGGTGAGTCCACAGAGGAGTTTGACTGATCTAACATCAAAAAGCCAACTTTGCAAATTTGCAGGTTCCCTGATGGGTGGTTGGTGCATAGCACAACATGCTTCAAAACAAGGCTCCTAGGAAGGAGGTTAATCGATGGGCTAGACTGGGGAGGTCAGCTCTGTCATGTGTCCCAGAGGTCTGTACCATTATTTGCCTGCACAGGCAATGTCATCAGGCTGACATGCAGTGTTGTATCCTTCCAGTTTGCACACCTCTTTGTCACAAAAAAAAAAAAGGCATACAGAATTGGGAAGGAAAGGATGGCTCCCCATGCCAGGATGTCACTTTTGATACAGTTTTGAAACGCATGTGAGTTTGATATAACTGTAGAAGACTTCAGATTCCTCTTTAATAAACAGTCAGATTTATCAAATCAAAGTAAACGTCCCTAAAGATCATGGGTAGCTTTCAAGGAGACAAAAGGGATCAGAATATGTAAGAACAGAGATCCAAGGAAGAAAGTTATGTGGGGTGCAAGTACTATTACACAAATGGAATATTTTAAGTGCCAAGAAAATACACCAAGGAAATGACACTTTCTTGGTATTTCCTTGGGAGATATTAGAGATTTTGTCAAAATCCGTCAAAAGCTGTTTTAATTGAAATTGAGAGGCAATATCTGAATGGAGTCCTACCTAGAATACTACTGAATATTCAAGGGCTCTGATACAAGAAAAAAAACTATGATGGGTGATAGCTGGTAAGTTCAGAAATTACACAAAATCAAAATGTAACTTACATCGAGCTTTTGATTTTTAATTGTTCATAGTGGCCTAAACTTGTTACATTAGTTCTTAAGAAGTTCCATCCTGAGGAGAGAGTTGAATGAGAGTTAAGACATTGTGGTTTTTTCTTGAAAGGCAGGCAAGATTAAGCATAGCTTGTATAATACAGAAAAGAGCCAAACAGAAAGCTAGAAGAACAAGGGATTTGCAGATGAGCATAGAACAGATAAAAAATACACATCTATGGCAGAGAAATAAGAAAGAAAGGAAGGTAAACTAAAGTGGGAAGGAAAGTCACATAGTATTACACCATCTGTCTTTTGATGAATCCTAAAAAATCCCATCAGTGAGAAGGGCAAACTCTGAGAGTGGTAGTGACATGGAAAGAAATGAGTCTGTCCCAGGCAACTATTAACTTTGAAACCTAATACTGCTTTGCACAAATAATGGACACGAAAATAAACATAAAGAAAGTTTATCTGTTTATGGATTTCCAAAATGGTCTGAATTATGAAATCATAGTAGATCTGAATGTAAGCATTAAGGCATCACTTAACATATTTATGTTTTGTTCAGCTGATATATATTTAGTTGCATTTGAATTTGCTTCTATTTTGATCCACTGTGAACATCAGTAGGATTTTAAGGTTATTTCAAAGATGGATCTACCAACAATCCAAAATGGTATTGTCTTGCAGTTTTAGAGAGGAAGAACTACCTTTGAACCACACTCGTAAGGTTGGCCTAAAATGTAATTTCCATCACTGGCTCCCAAATCTTCTCTGCACATTGCTGTAAAAGATCAGACTAATGAACATGCTGGCTCCAAGAAATTTTTGTTTGCTGTTGATTCATATTTTTGTGGAACACACTGTTGTACACAATAGATCGTACCCTGAATTTTTTAACATTTTTCCCGTTCAAAGCTAAGGCTGACAAACTTAAGGAATCTAGATAGAAAAATGACATATCATAGTAGTGATTAGAACTCTATTTTCCGTTACTACTAACTGGAATGTTAAAGCACTTAGACAGTAAATGAGCAATTCTAAGGATTAAAGATATGAATAGCCTAGATATCACTGGAAATGGAATTTGGAATTATGGTCAAACAGCAATAATCCTGCCTTCATAGCCCAAATAGAAACACAATTATTCTGTTGTTAAATATTTGAAGTACAATGACTCTACAATTTGCTTGTAGAGTCAAGCAAATCAAACATCATTGGCTTAGGTAGCATAATTCACTTCATCTCAGTCTTCACACAGATCACATCTACCCTGCCATCAGGGATTTTTGGAGACTTTGAACAATGAGTGATATTGACATGTTCCTGAATGTTCCTCTCAGATACTTGCTAAATTATTGATGTCTTTCAACTCAGTGATTATTTGAAAGACATAATGGAATTAAACTCAAAATCAGATTGTTTGACATCTGTGACAATAAAATACAAGTAATAAAAAAACCCCAATAGAAACAGTGGGTTTTTAAAGGTGGTCTGGACCACAGCCTGAACAACAAGACAGAAAAATTTAGGATTTAAAAGGAATTAACTTTTACTGAATAGTTTGTATTGCTCTGAAGGCAGTTGATTGTCATCAACTTCTTTAACAATTAGGTCCTTTCAACATAATTTTAGAATATATTTACAGAGATAATACTGGAATAATCAATTTTTTCATTGGTGAAGTAATACTTCTTTCACAGGGGAAATCTGACCACAGTAATGATTTCCTCTTACTTCTCAACTACATGTTTATGTAGAACAGTGAAGAGGATTACTTGTACAGTGAATCTCCATTTTCCTACAAATACTTGACTGGGAACTTGTATACAGAGAAGCTGCAGTGATCTAATAAAAGATGTAACACTAAGGCAGTTTATTTTAACTGGTGCAAGTTTGTCTGTAAACATTTATTAGTTTTGTTACAAAAATGATAACAAACTTCTCTTGCATCCCAGACAGAAACAACATCACACCAAGTACTTGCCGATTGTGTACAAATGCAAAAGATCTAATTACAAACAGACTGGTTTCTGTCAGCTCACAAAACACAGAACGTACTGCGTTCCACCACCAGTCTCACAAACTATTTAAAAGTTGAACTTTTAACCTTGATGTTTAAATACCCTAATTTATTTTAGTGTTAGCTTGCAGCTTTCTTAGGCACCTGGTCTCTCTCGGATCCTGGAGCTAAATGAAGGCCCAAAGCTCCCCTGTACAGCACATGGGGCATTAGATATTCCAGAAAGATGCTTTTATTTACAGTCACCTTCAGCACTTCCTGCTGGCTACAAAGAGAATCCAAGATTTCACTCCACCCCATCCCAAGGGCTGTGGGGCCACAGCTTGGTTCACTTGGAGATGGTACTGCCGAGCTCTCTCCTAGACGTTGTCCTTTGAAAGGCAACATTAAAGCCCCAGCAAACCCTCTTACACCACAGAAGAGAGGATCTTCCTGTAATGCGCCAGAAGAACCCTTCAGTCAATGATGCAAATTCTTCACAGATAAAAGCCTGCTTTCCTTTCTAAAGACTACCTTATTGTCTTTAGATATGTTATTTATAAGTTTACAAATTTTAGGAAGAGATAACTGGTAGGAAAGATAACAGCCTTTTCCAGCTTCAGGCATTTAGTGGGCAGGAAGTGCCAAAAAATACTGAGTGTAGCAGAATGGAGGCCTCCCCAGCCCCCTCTTTTTCACAGCCCTTCAAAACTCATTTTAAAAAAATCGAGATCTAGAGGTCAGTCAAATGTTCTTTGTAAACAAATACTTTGTCACAGATTTTCGAAGATATGTGGGTCCTACATATGCAAAGAGATGCCTTGCTCTTTTGTTAATGTTATGGAAGTTGTGAGTAAACCCAGGTGCTCTACCAAACACCATACACAGAGTTCACATGCGTGCCCTAAGGTGCATAGTGTGAAGGAAGACTGGGTTTGTGCTAGTACTCCTTTGCCTTACTTCACCCTCCTTAATGTCTGTTTCCACATGAAAAGACAGCAAGCCATGACAGGTGCACAAGACTGAATTTACAACTAAAATCCCCAAATTCTGGAAAAGTCTGGTATATTACAATATTTTTTGAACATCTCTGCTTGTCTGCTTCTGAAAGATGTAAAATATTTGGAGACAAGATTTTCCAATTCTGGTCATGTACCATTATCTAGGAAAGGAGGTTAATATTGCATAGAAAATGAAAAAAAAATCCCATTTTTCCAATGATTTACAAATATCTGCTCCTGTATTTGCCATCTTGTTGCTTACTGCTTAATTAGGTACCTATTCAATTAATGCAGCATGTTTAAAGTTTTAGATATATTAATATATGTTAGTATTACATTGCTAGGACTAGCTTACCTAAAATCTCTATTCCTCTTTTCTTCCTGAATGTTTGAATTTGTTCTTCATTTATGTGGGAAGCTCGGAGGCAGGAATGTGTGTGCTCTGGCAACTATGGTGTCAATACATACTGGGTGCTATATAATTCAAGCAAAGTAAGAAATGGTCTTTCTTCCTATTCTTTTGTCCCAATATACGCTGGCTAAATTTTTCTGCATTTGTGTATAAATAGATACTCTCTTATATAGGGTATCAGTCTATTCATACACAAAGTATATAACTGTCTATAATACTCGAGTATTGCCTCAGGAATAAATCTGAGTTGATTTATAAACAACACAATCAATGTACTAGTCACTCAAGCTATCTGTGTTCCTATATGTGTTATATGAGTAATGTTACTTTTTCCACTTTTAGCCATTTCCATGATTAACTCTCATGCAGAAGTACACTCTCAACAGTGATTAATGTAACTATTGTAGGAATTGTCAAGCTTGAGAATGTTTACTGGCTAAGAGATATGAGAACATATCAAGATGCTCAGACCTGGGCTAGCAAAATTCCTGAGTGCAAAGTCTATCTCCTACTACCTGTTGTCATGTAACCCAAAATCCAAAATGGCAGCGATAAGAAACAAGAGTTCATATTGAGCATACTCAGTTAAAATAATATTTTTATAAATGCATATATTATGCTTATTAACACTGTACAAGCTGTACATTGTTTAGTCCATGTACAAACTTATTACTTCCTTCAGATTGGACATATTATCCTATAGTTGAGCCATTACTAATTACTGAGGTGGAAGAGGTGAAGCTTGGGAAGGAAGGAGGGATGAGGGGAAGGTGTTTTTAATATTTTTTTTACTTCTCATTATCTTGCTCTGATTTTGATTGGTGATAAACTCAATTAATTTCCCCAAGTCAAGTCTGTTTTGCCCATGAGATTAATCAATGAGTGATGTCTCCCTGTTCTTATCTCAATTCATGAGCCTTTTGTTATATTTTCTCTCCACTGTCCAGTTGTAGACGAGAGTGATGGAGTGGCTTTGGTGGGTACCTGGCATCCAGCCAGGGCCAACCCACCACACACCTCTACCTTTTGCTCTCTTCCTGAACTTTACTTTATTGCTAGTATTGATGATTAAGCACTGGTACTTTCAACTTCACATTTAGAGTCAGAACTTTGCAACTCTCCAATAAGAAATCAGAAACTGAAAAGTCAGTGCTTTAGCCAGATAATATTCAGCCTTTTCATTGGTTACTCTAGCAAGAATTTCCTCTGTCAGCCTGTACTTTACAGCTTTCCTTTGGATTTCTGCATTTATCCAGAGCTGTAACAAAAGTATGTGTGGAACATGGGAACATAGACCATGAGCATTTATGTGCTGTACTGACTAAAAAAAAGTCAGGCGGTAGCTCCTTTTCACAGTGTTCTGCCCAAATTTCCAAGCTAGCTGCAATATCAAGAATCAAGGCTTTCACATTTAACTACTTTTCACAGACTTTGAATATCATCCATCCTGTCAAAGACAGCAACTTGTATTTTTTCACTGAATTTCATTACACTGAACATGTAACTTGATAAAATGCCAGTATTCTGCTCAAGTTTGGCTGCAATGCTTTGCAATTACTCTTGTAAAGGAAGTACAGACCGAACTCCCTTCATTTTAGTACAAAGATTTGCTCATGCTGTGCACATGAGGGGACAAGCTAATATGTTGGAGCAAATCTGAAAGAACTCATTCAGTGTGAAGATGAGTATTAACTTTCCTGTCCCAGAACCTATAAGATTTTTCCATAAAATGGAACAACTGTTCATAAAGACAGTATCTTGTAAGAAACTTATTCTCTCATACTGGTCATGCACATACTTTTAACTATTGACTGATACAATAGATGTCTATTTTTTACTTATGTGTAAGGATAAAGAGATACTTTCTTGCCTTCTTTTAGCTGTAAAACTCACACTCACAATGTAGCTCTAAAGTGTAAGTTTGCTATAGATTATCATTTTAGAATATTTATCTCCCAAGGATGATAAAACAATGCCATGTTTTGAAACCCTTTCAACTCATTCTCTAATATTGATTTTTTTTTTTAAGGAAAAATAATTGAATCTGAATGGCAAGATTATAAGCAATGAGAGAAAGACATTAATGCAGTGAGACAAAATCTGAAGACTTTCTTAAAGTGGAAGGAGTACCTGACTATCATGCAGGCACCCTGGAGTAAATAGAATCAGAATGAAATTCAGCAATATACGTCTCAAGCACACTACTTTTAATCCTAATAAACATTTCTTCTGCAAACCTAAAATGCTTGTTATGTGAAATCATAAAAACCTGGATGTGTTATTTAGCAGTGGATATGAAAGACCATTATGCATACACTGGAGCTTGACTTGATGTTCCCTATGTGCCTCAGTTTCCTTATGAGCCTGAGCACAACAGTTTCTGGATGGCTGCATAGCCAGTGAGTTTTGCATATGATGGACATGAGAATAAGCCTGTGAAACACCAGAAGTATGCAAGGACCTAACTCCTTAATGTATCAAGATTAAAACTCATTTTTGAGACTGAGTTTTAATTAAAACACATATGCAAACTTGGTGTTAGAATTAATGATAGGGTGGGGAAGAATGTCCAGAGAAGCATATACTAGATTGGTTCACTTAATCGTGCAAAACAAAAGCTGAGTGCTCTTTGTAGACAATACTGCCTAATGTGTCTTATTAAAATTAAAAAAGCCAAAACTTGCTCTGCATAACTTCAGACTGGAAATCAGAAGGAAGTTTCTTACCATTACAGTAGCAAGGGTATGGAACAGTCCTCCAATCAGAGCTGTGCAAGGCAAAAAAAATAAACCGTTAATTGGTTTCAAGACTCATAGACTGATCAACTTCAAGGAATTACAAAAGTGTGTTGCTTACAATAGCATGGTTCCAGCCTCCTGCTCTTGTTACAGCTCTGGGCTCCTTTGGGAGTGTTTTAGCAAGGATCAGAAGCATTAGAAGTGCCAGTGTGGTGCATGCAGCCAAACCTTCCCCAGGAGAATCAGAGAGGGCTGGCATATATCTCCTCATATCTGGTTGCCCACCTCAGAAACCACAGAATAAAATGTGGAGCCTTGAGCCCAGTTCTGTTTGTTTTCAGAGTAATTATCGCTGTTGGCAACTCTGACAGGAGAAGGAATGACTCAGAGTGAATCAATATGTCCACAAGCAAAAGCAGAATGTTCACAGCCTAAACAGGACAGAACCACAGTTGCATAAGCACAGCTATACTAGAGTCATAATAGAGAAGCCTATCAAACATGATAAAAACCAAAACTCAAATTTGCCTGCCATTAATATGCACAGTGCACAACAAACCTGAAATACTGTCGTATCAAAAAGTTTAACTTTTATCAAAAAGTATTACTGTGTTTCCAGTGAATGTAGGCCACAACTGGTGTCAACACCAGTTTTGTACTGAGACAAATCAGGATTTGCAAATTTCAGGAATTAAAAAAAACATACCAGGACCCAAAAGAATGTTCATGTAACTGTGGCCATGAGTTGTGGTTATAATACAGCCCAGTCTAAATTAATTGACCCTGTGCTTGGAGCATTCCACATTAATCAACTGCTTAATGTAAAACAGCCATCATCTTGGCACTCTCTGATCCAATGGAGTTTCCTCCACTGTGGCTCGGTTGAACCAAGGGAAAATAACATCTGCCTCAGAATAACATAGGCTATAGCTTGTGGGAATAGTATTCTAATGTAAAGTGGAATATTTGAATTGGAACTCCTCCAGATTCAAGAAGATCTGACACTAGGTCAACTTTCTGGTCTAACCCCTAGGCTATGAAAATGAGGATTATCATCTGCCACAAGACACATACAAGTAGTGGCTGCAGAAAAGGCTAAAAACTGAAATAGGTCTTGACTACTGGAGGCTGGCTGTGTCTGCAAAGACCTTAAAGTCAGAAGTAGTGTGCAATGGACTTCAGAGACTAAGTTGTCTAAAAATAATAGTTAAAGATTTAAATAGAATTTCTGTTCCTAGTTCCGCTTCAGATCAACTCTCTTATCCCTGTGTTTTATTACCTAACTCTTACGAGCCCTATGGTACACATTAAAAATATAAAATGCCTGGTCTGCCCTGGATTTGCTTCAGATCTCTGTTAGCTGCTACATTCCAGCATGCTCTTTGCCATTCTTGGCAAGATAAGTCTTAAACAAGACTGAGGTAGCAGAGCTGTTTAAAATTACTGTTAAGGCTATTTGGCCTTATAGCCTGTAGGAAGCAAAGGAAATTTAAGGTGAGCTACTCCCTCTGAGATGGCACATATCAAATATTTACCAAGTGAAGCACAATCTTAATGAAAGGCCATTTTCAGAGCTACTACTAAACATATAACATGCAGTGGGGGGTGCATAAGATAACACTCCTTTTTTTGTTATTGTTGCGCTGTTTATTAGGGTTTTTTGTTTTGTTTTGTCAAACAGATCCTAAGACACTAACTGCTTGCAAACAAGGACAGAGTCACATACAAATGAAATGTTGAATTGATGGTTATCAGGTAGTTGCTATAAAATTTCTACTGATAGGAAAGCTCATATTGCATTACCAAATGCTGTATTTCTTTTTTCAAAACCACACACGTCTGTAGTGACCCAAGAATAAAACCCCCCTTCTATAGTGTTAATACCTGCCTGAAACCGTGTCATGCCACTTTTCACACAGACTCATTTTCTGGAGATGCTGTGGATGACTGGAGAACAGTGCTGCTATCAAATCAATCCAAAGAATTTATAGCAAGTTCATAACATAATATGAAGAATCCTTCATACTAAAAGTCAGCATAGGGTACTATCTGCAAGAGGTCATGACTACCATGAACTCCTTCCTGATCCTTTTGAGCAAAGTTTGAGATTACTGAAATTCTTGCTGGAACATGAAAGAACTGTTTTTTCTAAGTGCCTGAGACTTTCAAGCATTAAGATTTTGGACTCAAACTGACAGCTTGTATGAAAACCTTTTCTTCATTTAGGTCTGTGCATAGGAGGCCAGGTGTACTGCCATCAGACTGTTTTGTTCCAATGATATGCAAAATACTTGGCTACACACCAGATAGGTGTCTGTAGAACATAAGTATGCTGGTTTTGGCTGGGGTAGAGTTAATTTTCTTCAGAGTGGCTGGTATGGGTCTGTGTTTTGGATTTCTGCTGAACACAGGATTGATAATAAAGAGATGTTTTTGTTATTGCTGAACTGCGTTTACACGGGTCCAAGGCCTTTTCTGCTTTTCGTATGGACATGCTGGCAAGGAAATTGGGAGTGCATAGGAGAATGGGAGGAGACATAGCCAGGACCCAAACTGACCAAAGGGATATTCCATACCATATAACATCATGCTCAGTATATGAAGTGGGGGGAAGAAGGAGGTAGGGGGGACATTTGGAGTGATGGTGCTTGTCTTCCCAAGTAACCATTATGCATAATGGGGCCCTGCTCTCCTGGAGATGGCTGAACACCTCCCTGCCCATGGGAAGCTGTGAATTAATTCCTTGTTTTGCTTTGCTTGTGTGTACAGCTTTTGCTTTCCCTGTCAAACTGTCTTCATCTCCACTCACGTGTTCTCTAGCTTTTACCTGTCTGATTCTCTCCCCAGTCCTGGTGGTGGGGGAGTGAGCGAGCGGCTGTGTGGGGTTTGGTTGATGGCTGAGGTTAAACCATGACAATAAGGAAACTGGAATGTATATGCAGGCCAGCTCAAATCTTTATTTGCTGGCCAAAGAAACTGTTTAGTTCTTCTCTGGAAATGCTCTTCACGTGCAGAGATGACACTGTACTTTCCGCACCTCTGTTCTATGGCTTCATTGTTGTTACCACAAAAACTCGGAATATTACCAGTGTAGATTAAAACAAATAAGTTCTGAATTCAAGGACTGGACAAGTCCAGCTTCACTATTTTCTGTACAGGAGGTTTGTCTCCAAGACATGTTGTGGAAGACACTCACCCACTCTTTAGCACTCAGTAATTTTTATTTATAGTTGAACCCTTCTACAGAAGAGAATAGTTATTCCTGTTCAGGTTAATGGGGCAGAAATCTCTATTAATAAAGAATTGTTGGTAATAATTTAAGTAATTTACTGATTTTAATAATTAACTGACAATTTAATTGTTAGTTAATTCTTACAATGGGGAAAAAACCCTTGTAGAATTAGAAAATGGAAGGCTCATTTCATATATTTGTATTTTTTTACAACTCAGTTTTATTTCCTATAATAGCAGAAGACGTTTTAGCAGATCATTGAGTCTATTTCTGGCTGTCCAGAAATCCAAATAATTTTTTCAAAACAAAGGTTTATTGGAAAAAAAAAAAAATACCAACTGGCCCTATTACAACACAAGATTAGCCCGTACAAGCATAGCCTAAGTGTATCCCTGTAAGGTTTTGTGAATCTAGAGGTTAGCCACCAGCACCTGCAGACCCACTAATGCTTCTAACATATCCAGAAAAATAATTTCAGGTGTAACAAGAAATTTAATATCAAAGAATTCAGGTCTCAGAATGCACAGATTTCTCAGAGGCTTGGCAGCAGCTGAACGCTGAACAACACAAACATGAAAAATGTTTTAGGTACTTAAGCCCCAATACAATCACTAGTATCTCCAACTGGGACTGTTAGAGTTGGCTCTTTCTTTCTATTTCTTTTTTTTTTTTGTTTTGGTGTTTTGATTTGTTTATGTGTTTGTTTTGTCTTGTTTTGTTTTGTTTGAGGAGCCCCCAGTAATTCTATATGCACCATAAAAGAAGTCTCAGTACTTAAACAAGAATATTCTTCCTCCTGTAATGAACAAGCACCAAATTGAATTACAGAGCTTCAGGCTTTGCCTCTAAAAATTCCTAATGCATACATATGTGACCCTGCATCACTGCAAGAAGCTGTTATTACAGATCCTAGAGGCATGCATTACCACACCTCTGTACCCAGAACAATTGATCCTGCTTCTCAGAGGACTACCCAGCCCAAGTGGCACATCCTACTGATATCACACTCTTCCTTCCAGGACTACTGGCTCAACACCACATTCAGTAGCACAGATACAGCTTCCATACAGCAGGGCTTTGGCTTTATTTGATTGAATGTGGTAACAAAGACTCATCAAAAGGGGAAAAATAAAGCACCTCACCCCAGTGAAGATGGTCATATCACTTAGTAAAAATGTAATTGCACACTGCTCCACAGACAACCTCTTCTGAGTGTATTATTTATATCTGCTTTTTCAGTTCTTTGAAGTGGACCTGCATAATTGAATCACCACAACTCTGCAACAAAAAGTCCAGTTTCACGCGGCAGCAGAAACACTCTATACCTATTCAGCCATAACTGGCAGCAACTGATCAAGAAAACCTGACCATGCCCATCCAGCCCAGACTTCCACAAAGGCATCAGCTAAGGAGAGCCAGACTTCCTTCCAGCCTCTATCAAGTGAACTGACACTTCTCCTTGGCATTAATTTTCAAAAGTAAATTAGACAGGTTATTTTAATCTACAGCAGCCTATTAGCACTTCCTTGGGGAGTGTGGAGCCTGTATTCCCCACCAGAGAATATTTTCTACTTAAGTTTCATGCATTTATTATAATGCTACTGAATTTTGCTGTACGGTGGGCAACCTACTCTGTAACTACACTGTCAGTCTTTTATACAGTTGTAGCCCTCTCTGAACACTGACAATGAATCAATACCTAATAAATTCGGAATAAAGGAAACCATGTATATTTTTGAATCTACTTCCTTATCAGATGACTTCCCATCAAAAGCAGTGAACTTTTTCTGTTGTCTTTAACGGAATTTTTGTCAAGATCAATGAACTGCCACCTTCTTGCTAGAATGTCTCTTTCTTCTGCATAGAATATAACAGATTTTAAACTTTGAGTGATGTTAATTACTTCAGCCAAAAAAAAAAAAAAAAAAAGAAAGAATCCCAGCTACTACTTGTAACTCTGGCAATCTGGTATCAAAGTACAAATATGCACCTCTTTTTTAGAAATGCAGCTTCCACAGTGACCATGCAATATCACCTTTCCTTTGTCATATGGTGAGGTAAAACACCCACTTTTTCTCTCTGATGTCAAAACAATAAATGAAAACTGAGAAATCCTGGCATGCGTTGCTACATATTCTTAAATATAGGCATGAAAATATATACCTCCACAATTTTGTTGAGTATAACGATTTGATCTTCTTACAGAGAAATATCAGATCCATATATATAGCCTCATCATCAAAGTTATCTTATACACATTCTGTTATGAGCTTCAATAAGGATGTTTGCACTGTAATTCTGGCAGTACCCAGGCATGTTTCACACTGTACCAAACAATCACTAATGAGCCTCATCTCTCCAAATCTACTAAATGTATTTCATTAAGTTTCTTTGTAGATCTAACCTCACCTTCATTTCTGTAAACAAAAATCATATATCTTGTATGAGCCAAAGGGAAACAAATGGTAGTATGGCATAAATCTGCTTAATTTGTTTCCACACAGGCTGCTAATATTTTATGTTCTTTGCCATTCCAACTTACTACATGCCTCCCTCCTGTCTCACTGAGAGCTTTTACTTGTTGCTTGTATGCTTATGTGTGCATTCCTTTGCTGCCAGGATTTGTGTTTTTGAATGGAGCTCCAGCCAATACCATTAATTTATACATTAAATTTATACATTTATGTATTTATACATTTGAATTTGCAGTCTCTGAATAACGGTTTTGCTAGACTGAAGACATTACATTTTAACTAGCAAATACTCATCGGATTCAAATTTCCAGATATATTTGATTACTAACTGGAAGCATAAAGTAGGTCTCTCGTATTTGATCCTTGTTCACAGGAAGCTTATTTACAGAGGAGCAGTCAATGTCAGTTTTACATGACACAGTTGACAGCCCTTGCTTGGGGGCTGGATTTAGTCTCTATGATCGCTGACCCAGTGCCTTGTACTGTACTTCAAACAGTGCTCCAGGAATGAAGCAGACTCACAAAATGCCTTTGAAGAGGCATACTGTTTGCTTTTGGATCTGACCATTATCTACTGGGTTGGGGGCAGTTAAGTCCAAAAATAACTGCAGGGAAATTAAAATGCTATGTTGCCCTACCATCTACTTCTATTATTACATCTAATTATTGTGAAAATCTTTCCTCAGTTCTCATCGGTAATTTTTTCACTTAAATAACTTGTAATAATAGCTGCCATCAAAGGTCTTTTCTGATTCAACTATAGTTATTTTAAATTGCCTAAATCACACTTGGAACTTTCTTGAGACATGTTTTACAGTGACATATCCACTGCACAGTTCTATCAGAGGCACAGCAAAACCTGACTATGAGAATCAATTTTTTTTTCTGAAACTGATTGTATTGACATGCTTTATACTACAGATAGGGTAGAAAATTCAAGTTTTAGTGCTAGACTTAAATATGAAACCAGCAGAAAAAGTGCACTTGTCTTAACGAGTAAATATCTGACTGCTCTTAGTGTGTTCTTGCATATTCTTGCATATTACTTCATATACCAGCAGAGTTGTGGAACTACTCAGTTCATTGCTAGTTAGGTTTTTTTTGATTTCTACTGAGAGAAATCAGTAGCCCTAAGAAATAGAAGATTTTCTTGAAAAAATGCAAGTTTAAGAAAGAATCAGGAGAAAAATTTCAGAAAACTTTCCATTGCTTTTTCTGTATAGATTGTGAAGAGTTATTTAATTATATGATATTCTCCAGTGTGACCACCAGGCTTCTCTGGTGATATGATATATCTGGATTTCCCTAAATAGTTCGAGTCAATTACGTGGCTGGTACATGTTTTTTATCCTGAGCTCTTGCACATAGGTTGATCATCCTCTAAAAATACAGTTTACCAGGAGTTTACTCAATAGAATTCAATATAATTGAGTCTTGATGCTTTACTTGAGAGATGAATAGTCAAAAAGCATCAGAAGTATGTTACAGATCAGCTTTGGGAGAAGTTTTGAGCTTTTTTACTTTACAAATTTTCCGGTTTTCCTTTTGAATGATTAAAATTAAATGTATCAGGTTATTGCTAATATTAAAAAAGATAAAACTGGGTAACAATGTATTCTCTATGTTGCAGTACACTGTTCCTGTAGAAGAAAGATTGTCCCAGCTTCACAGTGCTTCCAGGACTGTCGCACTGGGCCCTTGTGTCTGTGTCCAGGTCATAGATTCTTGCTGTTTTAGCTAATCCTCAAGTTTTGGGATATAATAATCAATTAGCTACAAAATATGCAGGTCAGTGATGACAGCATTTCAGTAGAATTAATAAGATTTTACATTTCCATAGTTACTTTCCTGGCATGTGTCTAAGAACTGTTTAAGCCTGACACTTCAGAAACAACCTAAAAAGGAGTTCCTCTATCACACTTTTATAATCAACTGCATATTTTTATATTTTCTCACCTTATGCCACCAATAAGGCCTTGTGCTCCTCTCTGGCTACATATTACCACAAAACCTTCAATAAATTCTTTCTTTGATATGTTGTACTACCCAATATCTTAAGAAAGGTTCTGGATAGTCTCACTTGGTCTGCCAAAAGGACTAATAAAGTTTATTAAGCATTTTGTCAGATTATGATTATTTTTATGTGGGTTAAACGCTGTTCATATTATATATAATCATGTCATGTTTGAATAGCTGCAAGTAAAAAATCCAGTTGTACTCAAGAAACAATGTTTGCAAATCTTGAATAAACCATTTATACTATTTAAACAAAAGTGGAAATCAGCTCTGGCATTTTAGTGCCTTGCATGGTGATTTTTCTTTAAGACAAATTGTACTTTCACAGTTTCTCATAATCCAGAGTACAAGTAGAATGGGAAATGAAACTTACTTTTTTAAGAATTATTTTAAGTTTTATTCCATTGCAGACATTAACAAAAGACCAAAATAATGACACTAGTTTTTAGAAGATGGCAGTGCATGTAGCCATGGCAACAGAGAACTCTCTGTGTACTGGCCTCCCAGGTATCTACTGAATTTTTCAGGTGATGTCAACATACACCAAGTTACTTGGTGCCACAGACACGTTTTGTCAGTACCAAAGATGTCTAGGTTAATAATGACTCAGCTACATCCCCCTGAGCAGCCAAAGTGTGCTAAAAGTGTTGTCTTCTTCCAGGCTTCAGAGTCAGCTGTGCTGACTTTCCTGTATAGTCTGATGCTCAGGCAGAAAGTAATCTGCCTTAGATTTATTGAAAACAATAGTGCAACCAGGAATGCCAGTATAGAGGAAAAAATTAGACATTGCCTGTCATACTACAATACAATTGGCACCATTGCAGACCTCCCCCTCACCCCTAAAGTACTGAAGTGACACAAAGTAAAATGTTTGGAGACAGTCAAATGAAATACAGTATACCAATTCATGTCAAACAACCTGAAAAGAAATACAACGTTTTGATATTCCTGATGCAAAATGAAGAAAGACAGAAAAAGCAGTCTTTCTGAGCATAGTTTCCATGTTGTGCTCTCTGGGTTTCCTTAAGAAGTATTACTTTTAACTGCTCAACACTATTTTAAATTATTTTAAGTTGCATTGTTTATGTAATGGACTGAATAGAAATGTACGCAAACATGCTTAGACAAATGTTTTTTGCATTTGACCCTTATGCACTCTATTTTGCATTTGTCCCCTGTCAGAGAATCATAGAATGGTTGGCACTGAAAGGACCTCTGGAGATCATCTAGCCCAACCCCCCTGCTAAAGCACAGTCACTTGGAGCAGGTTGCACAGGATTACATCCAGGTGGGTTCTGAGTATCTCCAGGGAAGAAGACTCCAAAACCTCTCTGGGTAGCGTCTTCTAGTGCTCTGTCACCCTCAAACGAAAGAAGTTTTTCCTCACATGCAGATGGAACTTCCTGTGTTTCAGTTTGTGCCCATTGCCTCTTATCCTGTCACTGGGCACCACTGAAAAGAATCTGACCCCATCCTCTGGGCACCTACCCTTAAGGTATTTGTACACATCTTCAAATGCATTTTCTCCAGCTAAACAGGCCCATCTCCCTCAGCCTTTCCTTGTAAGGGACATGCTTCAGTCCCCTCATCACCTTTGTAAGATAGTAAGACTCCTCTCCCTTTCCAAGCTGTGTCTACTTACAAGTCAAGAGAAGGGGCAGGGAAGAGAAGTGCGGCAAGTCAGGAGGATTGAATCTTTATGTTAACACTTAAAAACTTCCTGCACTCAAGTAAACTCTTAGACATGAATTCTAAAAACTTGACAAAAAGGAATGTTGTTTACCTGATACCAGGTGGTTTTCCAGGAGCACTGGGGAGGAGTCGTTACATTAATGATCAATGAGTATGGATTTGAGGAAGATCTTAAGGTCAGCCATAGCTGTCAATGTAAATAAAGATCAGTGAGTTACTAGGCCAGGAGTATTCTGACACGAGCCATATACTGATAGATAATGATGTGACAGAAACATAGAATACCAGGTTGGAAGACACCTCAAGGATCCCCTTGTCCAACCTTTCTTGGCAAAGTAAGAATAAGATCCAAGTACTGCCCTTGGCCTTGCAACCCTAAATAGATACTAGCAGATTCAGAATTCCTTGCCCAACCACATGTTCCTCTACATATTTAGTATATAAGCAAATTACATTAATCATTGAAGTCCCATTTCTTAACGCTTATGCATGTTGTCCATTAGCTATATTACCAGAGGATCTGCTAATAATTTTTTTTTATTTTTCTACTACTAAGGCTTGCTATGCAATTAGTCAATGTAAATAAAAGCTACAAATCACAGGAAAAATGTTGTGAGTTTACGTAATTCAATCTGTCACATTACCACTAATGTGCTACAGTGTTTCTCTAGAAGATTTTTAGTAATCTCAATAAAATTTTCTCCAGGTTTATTAAGTATGACAGCTTGTCTCAGACCCCTTAGTGTGTGCATTCTAGCTAAACTGGGCAGTACTTAAGTGACTTAAGGTGGGCTGTTGGGGTTTTTTTGTGGTTTGGTTTTTTTTGTGTGTGTGTGTGTGTGTGTGGTTTTTGTTTGATTGTTTTGGTTTTGTTTGTTTGTGTTTGTTTTGTTTTGTTTTGTTTTAAATCCTATTATGGACAAGTTATTTGTTTTAAACAGTGGCAAATATCCTAAACTGCAGCAGAACCACCAAAGTTGAAAAAAAATATGGAAGTTTTAAGTTCACTGTTATTTTTAGATGTTTGTCAAACAGTGAAGGATTTCAAAAGTTTGACCCTTTGTAGCCCCTTCCATCTATGCAAACTTGTAACTCAGTTTTTCAGTTCACAGAAAACATTTTTCTCTTCTGTTTTACTTGGCTTGAATTTCAATTGGAACTTCTCTTTCCCACAGTGTACTCTGAAACGTCAGAGAGAGAGAGAGAGAGAGAGAGAGAGAGAGAGAGAGAGAGAGATCAAGCATTTTCTTAATGGATGATGGAGTTAGCAGTAAAGGTCTGTGACTTACTCTTCTGTAGTGTATATGCTAATTCATCACTATGCTCTTCAAATTTGAAAAGGCATTTATATGTACCCTCAGGAAACGTGCCTTGACCAATCTGCTAGCCATGTGTAAAAGAAGGAGTACGTACAGCAACCCTAACCCTTACTGTAGGACATCCAGCCAGCCCTTGCAGGATAGGACAAAATGGCAACCTGTACTGCAGTGACACACAGGGATTTCAAAAGAAACCAGTAAAATGTCCTAAATCTTCTCGCTGCTAGTTAGAAAAACACCTGATGAAAAAGCAGGCTTTGCTTTTTCATGTCATTGTATATGAAGATGGGGTTGGTTTATAAATAAACTGATGAAAAATAATGATGTGGTTCATGTTTAAAGCCTGCAATAAGAGCAGCAAGTAATAAGACAGAGTGAAAAACCTCATGTTACTTTAGCTTAAAAGTCATTCAAAGTTGTGCACCTCCAAAATAAAAAGCAAAACTGAGGAAAGACAACTTGTAACTCTGGAAAAGCTTCAAAAATATGACCTGTATATATACTCCAGAAAAGAAGGATCTGACTGCATCTTCACTGAACAGCAGTCTTTACTCCAACTGCGAGAGACAACTCAACCACACAGTTTCTAATTTCAAGCATTGCTTTGGATATTATGTACTTCTAGCACTGTAGCTAAAGCACTATGAAAATCAAACTTACTTTGTCTTTCTCATTATAACTGTAAATGGGCTTGGAGTATCAGCTAGCTATTAACCTACAGGAAATGCCCTCTGACTTGATCAGTGCTGTGTGAATCTACAATACAGACAATTGATTATGCTTGCACGTCAGTATCAGTTGTGGCTAAGATCTTTTTAATTTACTTAGCAAACAGTAATATAAATTCTTGACTGGTCCTATAACTCATATTTCCCAAGCTGCTGTCAGCCATTCTGATAAGAGTAAAACTAGAGTAGCTGACAAGTTGATGCTCATACATAAGCACATAAGATAGAAAGCGAGTCCTGTGGAAAAATATGTGCTTTCCCCAGATAAACATTTTGTTGTGTGTTTATCTTTGAATACAAGCACAACCTCATTATTTTTGTGAGCTGACTCAGATGTTTAATATCAAGTATATGTAGACCAAGTTGGCAGAACTGAAACCACAATACTATGGACTTTGCAAGTCTGAGCCCAAGGGGCCTTTCATCTCCAAAAACAATGATTACTGATCATACTGCAAGGTCATCCACTCATTACTGTTACATGCTCAGTATCAGTCAGCTGCACAAAATGTATCAAAAAGCATTTAGAATAAAGCTTTGCATTGACATTATTTAATAAATTGTTGAAAAATACTAGGCAGAAGTACTAAAAAGTCTGAACCAATTCTAACATTATAAGTTTACCTACAGCTTGCAATGACTACATATCTGCTGACTCCAGTGTAACAACTTGCTTTACTCTGAAAGCAGAATTTAGTTATCTATATGACAACTTAAAAACGAAAAGGAGCTTTTCAGACCAATTGGTGGATAAATACTTTGTAACAAAGAGCTTCGTATTTCAACAAAACTGAATCACCACACTTTTTGTTTAGGCAATACTTTTTCGAATCAAGTCAGCCTTAGGAAAACCACAAAATCACATATTTGTATTAAAATACTATTTTTTAAAAAATGAGAATAATTCTAAACGTCCATGACCTACATAGCTATTTTAAGCTATTAGTGATATTTACAGAGCACTCTACTAATTCCTCTTTACATTCTGATAGCAGAAACTCAGTTACTGGAATTGAGACACTATAGCAACTGCTCAAATGGTTTAAATATAAAACATATACAGATAGGATGAACTCAGGTAATCACTTCTTATTATAAACTACATTATATACCCTCATTAGTATGATTATGCGCAAGGTAATAACTAAAGAGGGAAATCAGACCACAGGGTTGACCAATCTCTGACCAACTTCCACAGTTTTAAATGTTGTACTGGTGTACTTTGGACCTCCTCCAGCCAACATCTTCCCGAATAGTTCAGTTGACAGCATGAGCCAGGAACTGGTTCAGTGATCAGTGTGCATGTGATCACCTTCTGAGGGTAAGAGACTTTAGATGCATGAATATATATGCATCAGGGCCAGGGGAAATTTCATAGTCCATTAAAAATCACAGAAACACAGAATAATTTCCATTTGAATGGACTCCTGGTGGTTATCTGGTCCAGCTCCTTGCTCACAGTAGGGCTTACTTCAATAGATCATTGCTGAAGCCCTGTTCACTTGAGTTTTCAATATCTCCAAAGGCGGAGACTCTGCAGCATCTCTGAATCACCTGCTGCAGTGTTTGGCCCCCCTCACTGTGAAGACTTTTTCCTTTCACTAGTCAGCATTTCCCTTGATGCAGTTCCTGTCTGGAATCGTGCCACTTTTTGCAGTGTGCATTGTGAAGGTTCTGGTTCAATCCTCTTTATAGACTTCCATGATATAGTAAAGACACCAGTGAGATCCTCCTGAGCGTCCACTTCTCCAGACTGAACAAATCTAGGTTTTTCAGCTTCTCGTACTCTGTACTCCAGCCTGCCAAACACTGTGGGGTTTGGCATTAAAATTCAGTTTGTCATTACCTTTGGAAGCACAAAAGTGGATAGGTATGCTCCAGCTTAGTGCCATTTTGTAATTTCCTGAGTGTGCTTTCCATACTTTTTTGTGAGCAGCAATGGTTCCCATGAGATAGTGCCTTGGCAATTTCTCTGCAATATCCTCAGTCCACGACAGGATACCTGGTGTATAGGTAAATTGACTCATATAAATGGAGTAGCACATACTCAAGATAATGATCTGTATTAATTTTGCCTACGAAATCTAGTTCAGGATATTCCAGTAGTGTTGCATAGAGTCATGCTGGCACTAAACTAGATATTGGAAGCACTATAGCAACATTTCCACTGAAGCTAATCCAACTGGCATTTTAATGAACAAACCCTATAATGGAAAGCAGTATGCATTAATCCAAGCAGAAATCTTCACTAATGTGGTTTTATTCCTCCCAGTATTCAAGTTCTTCCTTTTATACATAACTCTGGCAATTCTACATTGTACTGCAATGTGCAATATAGACAGTCTTCAACAGAACCAACTGTATTCACTGTGAGTAGAGGCTGAAAAGCTTCCTTGTCCTACCAGATGGCATGGTTTTGACTCCTGACACAGAAATTAACTTATAGCTAGTCTTTAATATGAACAAAAAAGAAAAAAAGAAGAAAAAAAAAAGTTACTTCTATTTTGAAATCTGTTTGTTATCTGTTTTTTTCAGTGCAGATAGTACTTCTGGCAACCCACTTTATAATTAATCCTGACATCTTTGATGGTCTGTTTCAACATGAAATGATGGTATTTTCTTGCTATACTGACATTTCACATCCCACTGAGTTCATAACAAAGGTGGTTTTGCTGTGTTGCTTGAATGTTAAGTTTAGAGTAAGAGTTGACAATTTAAGACATGATTGATATACAAAATCTGCATCAGATTCTTAAAAAACAAAGTCCTGTCCTGTTAAAATCCACAGTATTTCCTAGAGTGGTGCATTAAAAGGATAAATATATACTGCTGCCAGTAAGTTAACATTACATGCTAGATAACAATAGTGTTAGCTTTCTTTTAACAATTTCAAGACTGGTTATTAGAATTTTCTACTTCACCCACATGTAATTTTGTTGCAAATAGACAAAAATTCAATCTCTGTACCTCTACCACAAGTGAGGAGGGAAATACATGAAACTTGGAAGCTTTTAGCTGTGCCCTCTTCTAACTTCATGTGCCCTCTACTTGATGGCATCAGAAGGGTGTAGGATATGGCTACCTGTACTTGTTTAGGATAAAGGACAAAGAAAGATGCAAAACCTGTTTTCTTGGCTTTATTCCAGCCAAGGGCAGTTCAACACTAACTGAACTGTCAGTTATGAGTTTTAAAGCTTCTGTGCTCTACCATGTAATACAGAAGAAATATTACATTGTCTGCCTCACAACATGTCTTACTGAGATATTTTATAATCCTTTTCCCACAGCTTTGCCGGAGTAGTCATAGGGATTTGGTAGGTTTAATTTTATTCCTTTGAAGCTATGCTTATTTGTTGATTCTGTACTGCAATCAGCTAAGGCAGGTGTTGGGATTCAGCTTTAACCATAGTTATGGTTCATTTAAACGATACTGAAGCAAGACTTATCATCATGTAGCTAATAGGATCAACTTTATTACAGAAACTTAGTGTCTTTACTAAAGTTAGGAAATCTAATAGCTTATGTGAAATGTACAATGTTCCTAAATAGTTTTAAAGGTCATCCCCAATAGATTTTATAATATTAGTGCAAAATTTACACATGTAAATAATCTGTATCTCAACAATGACAGACAGTGGTGCATCAGCCTTGAAACTATAATTAAGCTTTTTGATCTATTTACTTAATATTGTGTCGCAGCATAAACACCAAGTTCATATGTAAGTTGTAAATGCAAACAGGACAATTCTAAGTTCAAGCCTCTTATAAAAAATCCTCCATATTCTCATTATTACTGTCCTTTCTCTTATCAATGAGATGTATCAGCATATAGCAGTTCTAGCAGATCTGCTGGAAGTAACTATAAACAAACAAGACTGGGTATATCTACCCTCACTGTGTTGTACAAATAAAATTTTTTATATGGGATTTTTTTTTAGATTTTTCAAGGTGTTTTCTCATATAAAAGATTTACACCAACAGACTGAAGGAGCTATATAAAGATAAAGATTCCATAAAAAGACATGTCTGCAAACATTTTTGTAGCCTTCCAAGCGGTATGTCTCATACTGGTGGCCCAAAAATAAATGGCAAGACTACATCACTCACACTGCAGCACTTCTCATGCAGCAGGGTGTGGAACAGAGAATGACTATCCTTTAGTCATTCTGTCCATTTTGAGCACTGACATTTGCGCAGTTGTAAAGAGAGAGAGTTTTCCTCTACTACGGGGTACTGGATTCTTTAATTTGTTGCAGCAGGGTTAATTTATAACTTGGGATAAATGGGCTAGGTAGTTTTCTATATATAAACAAATATACACATATTATAAACTCTATACATAAATACAAAAACTTTTAAGCTTCTGCATGTCTTCTCTGGTTTGCAAGATCCAACAATTCATGAAGCAATTAACTGTGACAATATTGATCCTATAGTGCTCCAAAACCCCAAGGGAAACAGTTCCTAAACTTGTATAATTATTTTGATTTACTGCTGAGAAGTAAAGATGTGAAAAATTTTGCTTGCCTCCTATTCTGTCATAAATTGCTAAGTTAGTTGACATACAAAAGTAAAGTCTGATTTTGGAAGCACCTTAGCAAAATACATGCCAAATGGATTTGTGTACATAGACTGAGTCACACTATGGGTGATCAATAGTAAAGCTGTATGCTGTCACTACAACTGATCCTTCCAGTGATATTTACTGAATAACAATTTGAATGCACTGCAGCATAAAAAAGAACACTATATGTGTTCTCCCGCTGCACCGAAGAAAGGATACCAAGGCCCAGCTTTAATATGGTGAAGACAAGAAGCTTTGATGGAGTGGTTTTCCATTCTCATCACAATAATTGTTGTAATCCTGCCATTTTCCATTCCTGTCAGAATCTTTGCTGGAAAGAAGAGATTTTCTGTTTAAAATCAAGATGTTCAGAGCCCTCCACTCTCTCTAATGTTTGTGTGAGAGGTACTTAGCATTTCAGTGAGCCTAGCCCAAAGCTTCCCATATTCTCTAAAAGACTGCAGAAGGGTGAAGCAAAATGTTCTTTCTGTTCTTCAGCTTTGCTCAGTTAGCTTATTCTGCTTTCTCTTATGGGCTGAAAAAACTTTCTGAGAGAAACATAAAAATCTAGCCATTCAAAATTAGATTCTTTTTTAAAAGAGTATATATAAAGCCTATATATGGGTATATGCACCTACTATAATGATATACTGTTTCTGAACACTTGGAAAAAAATTGGTAACTGAATTACATATGTATTTCTGGAGTGTGAAAATCTAAAAACCTAAATTATATCTAGCATCATGATGAAAAAAAAATTACATATATTCACAAAACTTTTTATCATCTTGTGCATTGGTAGTTATCCAGATATAACTTTTCTTCCAGGTGGTTTCTGCAATTAGTAACTGAAAATATTTTGAAATGCTTGAAGAGGGTTAAAGAAATTGCAGACCACTAAAGACAGGGAAGGAAAGAAAAGCTCAAAAAGTACCAAGAGAAACAGAGACCCAAGAGAAAGACAGAACAGGTTCAAATCCAGCTAACAATACGTTAAGTCCATATGTCAGTGGCAGGAAACACTCAGAAATAAGAACTTCAGATGGTCAATAAAGGAAAACAGCAGCTAAAAGGTTTACTCTGATGTAATACAACCCAGAAATTTACCCTAATCTCTTACTTTGGAAAGTCTCCCCTCTTAAATAAATTGCAGTGTACTTTTTGCAATAAATTTGTGTGCTTAAATTTTAAATGGCATGGAGTTTTTTTTCTAAAGTGGATACTTCTTGAGTTGAGACTCCATAGTATTTACTGAAATTTCATGGACTTTTTTTCTCTAGCTTGATGAACCCTGATGAAAGTCAGAAGGTCAAAGATAGGATTTTTTCACAAATCCTTCTATTTCAGTTTTTATCATAGCTTTACTTGTCTGCAATTTCTAACCTTTCTCCCATTATGTAGCCTAATTCAACAAGGCTCTACTTGTACATATATTATACTTGGTTACAATAATTGCTTCCTATAATTATGGCTAATTACTTTTGCACTGTCTTCTGAATCTGTACTAAGCTGCTGAACTTTTGTGTGTTAATCCATAGCAAGAAAGCATGAACATTTTTGACAGGTTTTCAAACTGAAGCAAACATCACCAAAATAAGCAAAACACAATGTGTTCACAATTAATTAGTTTAACCAGGGCACCTTAATTTCTCACGAACAGAAATTTGAATGAATACAAAGAAAAATAATTTAATTATAAATATACTTGCAGTCGAGCATAATGGTGCCATCAATTTTTTAGCAGACTCCACATTACAGTCCATGGGGGATCTGTTAAAATATTGATAGCAGGATATGGCCCATTATGAGGACACAAAATGTGTTCTATTTTAAACAGAGAATTAATAAAGATTTGTTTCAGGAGGATGTAAGAAGGATAAACGCTAAGTTTTACTTCAGTATGTCACTGGAGCATAGAAGGAAATCTCAATTATTGCCTTCCACTCTTTACTTTGCCTTGCAGCATGCATGTTATTCATGGGGGAAAAAAAAGAACAGTGTGAACTAAAATATTTCTATTATGTTATACATAAATATATTTTTTTCTCTCTTCTATATAATAAAAAACTAGAGTCCCCAAATGGATCTGAGTACTCAAGGCAGTGGAATTCTTTTCTGCTTTTATCTCATCCAGGTTTACCAGAATGGCAAAAGATTTTTCCATTGTTCTGAGGAAAGGAAATAAAAACCTCCATTTTTAACTCGATCTCCTTGAAGCCTTACAGAATGCATAACAGACATAGATACTAATACAGTATTTCATATCTTTTGTCCTTTTCTTTATTTCTTAGAAATAATTGAGGTATCTTTTATAAGTGCTCTCTAGTTAATACTTTCCAGTGCTCAAAAGAGGAGGAGAATATAACAATGGTGGCAACTTAGTCTTTGGAATTTTTATGTGATACTCTATTCTTATTTTTCATTATGTTCCCACACAAGACATTCACTCCTCCCCCTAACTTATTTCCTCTACTGGGGAAAGAGAGAGAAACACAATCAAATGAGGAAGTGGAGAGTAATACAGACTATCAAGCCAGCCTAGTTCTTTGGACACAGTAGTTCAGACTGACAATCTCCTTCCGTTTACTGTACACTGGGTTCATCTGCCATTTTTGGGCAGCCAAAACAACCTATTTGGGAGACAAGGGCAATTTATCACTTTCTAGATAGCAATTTTGAAAACTCATGAACAAATACTTTATCTTCAGGTTTCACAGTTTGAGTAAAGTGGACGCTTATGTAACATACTGTTACGAATTTTAGCTAGCAGAGCAATATATGAAGATAAGCTATGTGAAGGCAGTTAGCTGACAATGACAAGATTTTGGCTGATGCAAGTGTTCTGCTTTCCCTGTTGGCAGGGCTGGGATATCTCTCAGAGCAGCAATTAGGGGCTCATAGCTTGCCTTGCCCCCCAGAAAAAAATAGAAATTTGGTGTGTATGTCCCAGCTGCCAAGACTGATTTGAAGCTGGAAACAATTTATGTCAGGTCCACTATGCAAGGGCAATTAGAATTGATAGGTCTTGGAAACACATGTGGCACCTGCACAGATGCCAAAGCAGCCCATTAAAATTGGTGACATTATGCTAAATAATGATTAAACTAATCAGATTTGACTGAGCTATCATATAAAGGGAAAATAAGATTCATGCTTTCTTTTTCTCCATCTTTTACTTTTGTTGTCCATCTAGTATACAGTGGTTTGATTCTGGTCTCACTAACATCAGTTTCAGCCGGGCTGGGGTTACAACCTTGAACCTATTCAAACATGGCAAATGAATAAGCTCCGTCTGACTGCAACTTTGTGCAGAACTGAAACCTGCAACCTCAGTGTCATCGAGTGGCTAACAGAGTTACATTAACACCTTGTGCTGGCAGATGTACCCTACTGTTACAAAACAGGTCAAGAAGTCAAGTATTAGATCCTGAAGGTTTTTCTCTGGCAGTTGCATCATAGGATGTCTATACTTCTGTGACTTTTTTTTTTTTTTTTTTTTTTTTTTTTAAATATAAGCCTTAATATAATTATTTAATCCTTGTTTATACAGAAAGATATTTATATGGAAGATCTAGAGCTCTGCATCAGTACTGTGAAGAGAGTTTTGCATTTCAGTTTCTTACACTAGTTTCTTTTGGAGACATTGATAATGATAGCTGAGTGTGGAACTAGTCCATAAGCAGCAGCCATTTTTAGGTATCAGAAGTTTTGGTTTTTTCCAAAAAGCCAGATGGAAGTAACAAGTGATATGTTACATACACTGTATTTTGTGTGCCTGTAATGCCCAGAACAGCTGCCTGAGAGAAGTCAACACAAAGGAATGGTGTCAAACAGTCTTTGTTATTTTCAGGATGTAGTCTAATTACCTCAACTGAGGCCAGAAAAACAGACGCAAAGTTCGTAAGTGAAGACATGAAACCGTGGAAAAGGAACAACTATTTTTGTTGTGTTGGGTCTGTTTCTTAACAAAAAAGCATGAGAAAAACTTTGAAAAAAAAAAAGTTTAATCCAGACCAAAGCAGTATATCACAAGACAAATTAAATAAATGTCTTTCTTAGGAGTATCTGGCTTTCAGAGTATGAGGCAGTGATTACAGATGAGGCCTATGAGACAAGTATGGCAATACAGTTTATGCTGACTGATGAATAGTGCTCAGATGTCCTCCCTGTGAAGAGAAGTGGTGGGAAAGCAGGTGAACATATCTGAATTGGAGCTGTATAATCTTCCATTATCTAGGACTGACCAGCCAAGGTTAGCATTTAGTTGTGACATGACTCATCCTGTGCTATAGCTGTAAATACCCACTCCTACACATCACATCAGGAATATTATCAAAGCACTTCATGTATACAATCCATTTAACAAAATACTGAGCAATATGAGCATACGTACTTCAAATTTGTTTCAAGTAATTACCATTCACACGACAAACTTAAGGGTTTATCTACATTAGGGACTGCAGAAGTAAAAATATTTCCTTTGCAATAACAAATAAATTAATTGTTCTGATATCATCTAGGGACAGGAAAGTTAAATTGCTTTAGTCAGTGCCTATCAGCCCCTTGTATAAATTAAGCTAAATTAAATCCTATGAAGTATATATTTACATAGAAAAAAGTGCATTACAATGTGCATATTCACTCTCATGCATTAAAGAAATGTAAACATTGCTCTAAGTCTATGCATATGAGACTAGGACACAGTAAATCACCTTTTGCAAAACAGAATTCATATGGAAATAATTGTTTTACTTGGAACCTGAGATACACTATTGTGTATGATGTTGCAATACAATATAGTGCTGTCATGTTGTATCCTACTTCTCTAGAGGAAACAATGGAGAAGAGCAATAGTCTTTCACCCAAATAAAACAATTAAGTGATCACAGCAGGAAATGTCTTGGCAGGACTAGTCAGTGTCTAGAGTTTACACTTTGCACAATCTTCAGCAAGGATTCCTCTTGTCATCACAGTAAGGCATATCCTCTCCCAAACCAAAGGCAGACTTCTAGTTGAATGCAAACAAATATTGCCAAAATATGCAGGCAGACCACAAGATTTTTGGAAGACCATAATTTCACAAACTATAGTCTAGGAACCACTGGGGCTTTACAGGGTGCTTGCTGGTGCTTTGCAGAAATTCAGCTAACTTAATGATGTTGCCCACTTCTACTTTCTTGCAGCTGAGTTGCATTACAAGATGTCTGGAAATACAAAGAATGCTTTCCTGAAGCTGGTCTGCTATGGAAACAACTGCCATTGTTACAAGAACCTGAAGCAGCTGCAGATGAGAAGAAAGATGTGCAGATGTGGATTGGAAGAGCAGAACATGCAATTTACCAAGCAAGGTCTGACAGGCCAATGAAGAAGTACATCTGGTGACTTTTCCTCCTCTGCATAGAAGCCTTGAGATGTCCAAGGCAAGGGAGGGCAGGAGAGGAAGAGAGCAGCCAGGAATGAAGCGGTCACTGTCAGATGATCAAACCAGTCTGCTGCATTGTAAAAAACTAGGATTTGCCCCAGATACACAACTGCATTTCCTAAACTGTTATGACACAACTGAGTGTATTTCCCAAATCATGTTTTAAAAGTAGTTTTCCTATGTGCTATTCCCTCGGGAGGTTAGAGATGGATCTTTTTTAATAAGCAAGTTCAGTGACCATAAAACTGTATTAAGCAGCTATTTTTCAACAACATTTTAAAATATGTCTATCTATGTGTTTAACTACAGCAGGAAGTAAATAATACGGTAAATACTCTCTACACATTGTATCTATATTTAACCCATTTGCTTTCTTCTTTCTGTGAAATTTTATACATAATTTTTCTGCTGGTGATATTTGACAGAGTCAATAGAGGAGATCAAAGAGCAGAACTAAAAATATTCAGAATTATTTCTTCTCCTTCCTTCTGTTCACACATCCCATTTTCTGTCAGTTCTGTTTAATTTCTACTCTTTCTGCTTGTAGTAAATCTGTGTCCTTATAAATTCAACCAAAGCTCTGACAATTGTACTTTATTTGTTCTGGTATGCCATTGGTAATAAAGATTCCACCAGATAAAAATTTCTGTTACTTAACAGAAACATAAACTATGACTCATATACTTGATAATCAGTAATTTCCATAAAACCTAGTATTCTCTCATAGGTAAGATGTAAAGTTTTTATTTCAGAGATTAGTAGGCATGAGCCCTCTAAACAACATTTATTGTTAAACTTTCATGGTGTTTTGTTATTTGATTGTTTTTATTTTAGCCTGCAATATGGGCAAGATGAATTACCCGCAAAGAAGGCAATATGAATAATTTCAGAAAATTTAACATGCTATCTAAAATAATTTTCTTGTTGAACTAATATAATAATTATTTGAAATTCAAAGCTCTTGTACTAATGCATGAGATACTACAAGATAACACATTTGATGGTTATAACAATTAACTCTTCTAATTATATAGAAGCTTCAATGAAGAGCCAAAATTTTAACTTTGCAGCAATCTGGCTTGGTGAAAGAGACTTGTGTTGATCTCCTTCACTGACAAACTCTTGAAATACTACATTAAACTCCATGTTTGTGAATAGACCTGGGAGGAACTCTTGGTAAGATTTTTAAGTGTTGTCTCCTGACTGTCAAGCCATTTTATTACTTCTGCCCCTCTAAGCATGAATAAATCAGTGTCATGCTTGGACCCAGGAGAGGATTAGATGCTTTGAGATCCCTCCTGAGATCAATGAGTCATTTCAGCTCTTGCTTTACAGCAAAAAGAGAGGCTGGTACAAAACTGCACACCACAATCTAGTCTAGTAATCTATTTCAAGAGTTTCCCACATATTTCTATGGGACACCAACACCTGTTATTCTAGAACAGTTAGGTATTTAAAAGAAGCTGTTTTACATCACAAATGACAAAACCACCTGCAGGACAGCAGCAATTTAGGCATTGAAGTGATTCATAAACTGAAATAAAATTAAAGCAGATGGAAGAAAGTTGATCACTTCTTAGAATTTCATATGAGTTGTTTAACCTTGAGCTCTTTGTGTTATTGTGACCTCTTTGATAATATTAGGATTAAAAGAAAGGAAGTAATGCAATAACATCTCAGTTTTGGCACTTCTAAAACTGTGGTTGCTAGAAAAAAAAGATGATTGCTGTAAATTTTCAAATTTTCAGGTCATTCACAAATGCAGCAAGTAGGTAATTTTTTTACCCATGAACATTTACAAGCAGTTATAAATAATACACTAACTATGGACTTGGACAGAAACTGGATTGTCTACCTGTACAGGTGAATGAGGGAACAAAATTGTGGCTCCTGGAAGTGTATGCTACATGAAGAGGAAGAGCAAATTTTGTCAGTTTTTTTCCTGGGTGTAGAAAAGTGTTGGGAATATACTATTTAAATTATAATGCAGTTGTAGATGTTTCCATTACAAAGTAGGCTGGCTTGTAAGGTTGCCTAGTTCAGTCTGATGCTGACTAGCAAACTCATCGAGTAGTTAGAAAGAACTGAAAAATTCAACCAAACTATACAAATCAAGCATAGAATGCCTGGGGGGAAAAAGAAGCAGACAAAAATTCTTGAACTATTCTAGAACATTTTTTGGTTTCAGCTATTTTAATACACAATCTAAACAACTCGATGCAAAAATCTTTTTTCCAACAGCACCAGCTCCAAACAGTTCAGATCTGAGCATAAGGTGTGGCCATTCTGTATTACCAACATGGGCAATTTTTTTGCTCAAAGTCAGTATAGACCAACTGTAAAAAATAATTTCAATATGGCAATTCTGAAACTTCCACTAAACCCCGATTCCTATAATTTTTTAGTAGGGTGGTTAATATTGAGTATTACTTAAAGCAGCCTTTAGGCTCTGTATGTTGACTTTCAGGAACTGACAGTGCTTTGTACTTTGTAAGTTACTATTGCTCTGTGATACAAGAATTTTTATTCATCAAGAAATTACTTGCTTGTGGCTGAGATATCAGGAGGAGTGAAAACCAGTAGATTTGTAAAGCTGCTGGCTTCCCACTTGCAGAGGTTAGCATCCAGGCTGTTTTATGCTGCCTGCCCATATCTCTTCTAATATGCTTTCGGCAGCCCACTCTTTATCAAAAGTACAACTTTTAGAAAGTGTAGATTTATTTTTTCTTTTTTAGGGAAATGGTATTCAAGATATATGCATTTGTAAATTTTAATAACATGAAACTTATACAATTTAACTCAATTTGAAGTGAAATTACATATTAAAAACTGAACAATTAAAAATCAAATCACTGACAAGGTCATGTTGCTGTTCCTATCTGCAGCTATTCAAACAGATGTATCACCACCCCCAGAACCTCTGAAGTGATTCTTCATTCTAAAGCTTACTAAAATTAAGCATTTTTTTAGAAAGGATGGCAGGTAAACAATCTTTTTCAGTCTTTTCTCCCTGGTCCTGAAACATTTTTCCTTATTTGGTTACAACCTGGAAAGGTCTGTTAAGAAAGTCTATTTTAGTCTTTCACTAAAAAATGAAACTGAAGGAGACCAGGACCATAAAACTATCTTTACCTTTTTTGTCTGTTTGATTGTTTTTGTTTGCCTGTGTTTTTGTTGCTGTTGGTGTTTTGGAGGGTGGGGAGGTGCCTCGGCTTTGGATTATTTGTTTTTTGGGGTGTATTTGTGCTTTTCCTAATCAGGAAAAATAACGAAATACACTTCTGAGGTTAGGAAAGCTTTTATGAGAGACAAGCTTTTAACATACCACCTACAAATGATACTAATTAAGCTACAATGATATTTATATGGTGGCTTTCTAACTGAAAAATCCATAGCTTTGTAAATAACTTATTCCATAGTGATGCTGCCTATGATAGCTATGCAGTGGGTTCATTTCCTTAGAGGGAACATCAGCCAGCTTTCCAGCCTTGTTTACCTATCCAGACACCTAAACCAACCGGAAACAGAACAAACCCTTGCTGAATACCCAACAGAAGGCCTTTCCATTGTCCACATTTTCGCTTCAAAACACGTTTTAAAGTAAAGATTTGTGTTTTTTTTTTTTTAAATTCAGATTTATGGTAAAGGAGCTGTGGTTCTGTACAAGAAATGTCACAGGCAATCCTGGGGGCACCATTTGAGTGTGTAGGAGGAAAGTAAACACTGGTGCATGTGTCTGCAAAACCATGTATGTGCTCAGTAACTTTTTGGTTGCTAATGTAGACTTCATAATTTGAAAATCTTAAAAACAAATGTACTTGACACTTTGCCTTCTTAATAATTTTCACCTAAGGAGCTACCTCAAGAAAATCATGTTAAACCTAGTGATACCAAATGAGTACTAGGGGAAGTGATGAGACTAACAACAGGTGCTTATGATCTTTAGTATTTGAGGAAGAATGCTCAGAAGTCTCCTGGCTGAAGGATTTTTTTACTTCAGTTTTAAGGATGCATGATCCTGCCATGCAAAACTCCTCTAACACAGTGCTCCAACTTTCAGGACCTTTTCCATAAACTAGTTATTACAAGACTGGCAATATCAAAACACACTTTAGAAGCTTTATCATTTCTCACCATTAACTTTGTGAGTAGTAGTTTGGACAGTACAAGCCTGGGCAGTGCAGGCACATATTTAAAAATTACTATCTTGCAGCAAGTGCAGTGGCACTTGGTGTATTCTAGGCAGTGGAAATTTTCATAAAACAGCTAATATGTATGGAATTGGAAATTCAGGAGCAAAAGGATAAAATCACTCAGTGGTCCTGCTCTTTTGTTAGAGCTCACATTTTTTTTTTTATTCTTACCTGTATTTACATTTTTTTATTCTTACCTGTCTTTTTATATTTTACCAGCTACCTTTTTTTGCTGGCTTTTCAGAACTGGCTTCTTTTCTCTTTTTCTTATTCTGGTTCTAGTCATTGTATTAAGTCAATTTCAGATTTCATTCTTTTGTTGTCTTATTATCATATTTAGTTATTCAAAACTGAGAGTGTGCCACTTTGTTCTGATTTTATTCAAAGAATCTACTCATAGACTTATTCCATGGAAAGGTCTACAGAACAAAAGGAATGTCAGGCTCATTATAGGACAATATGCTTTGCAAGGAATTAATTCTTTGTGATTAATGCAAGTGTGAGGCAAAAGGATAATGACAAATGTTCATGTCTAACATCAAACAGAATGTTTCTGCCAAGATGTGGGAGATATTAAAAATGACTTTAGGAAGTTTTAGAAAGAGGGAAAGACACACGTATATTTGGGGAGGGGAGGAAGGAAGCAGGGAGAAATCAACATTTTATTTTGTAGGAAATCAAAGCTTAATGTGCTTAATATGTCAAATTCAGGTGATAATACATTTTCATCTACAGTCAGTCTTGACTTAATCAATCTGTGGCTGTTCTTTCTCCATCAGTGCTCAGCTGACCCAATGCATTGGGCTTCACAAAGATTATTGGAATACCTTTTTCCTGGTGTAACATCATAGGAAATGTTTTGTTTCTGCTGCAGAGAGAGGCAGGAGTCAGTTCTTTTGTCAGTTGTCTGTAAGCCAGTTCATTCCTATCTCACCACAATAAATTTGTTATTCCTTACCAGAAAAGTTAAATGGAAATTAAGAAGCAATGAAAGAAGAAGAAAATTATCTGACAGTAGCCTGCACTATCGCTGGGAAGTACAAAAAAAAAAAAAAGGAATAGATGGAATTGCAGGAGGGCGAGGAGCAGGGAAGTAAAAAGGAGGGGAAAAAAGATCTGACAGACGGTATGAAGAAAACTACAGGAAAATCCTTGAGAGTGCAGTTCCCTTTTGTTTGAGTGCTCCCAGAGAAAAAAATAGGACTGCCTGCATGTGTGTAGTCCACACAAAAAATCCTGTGAAAAAGAGGTTCATTCTTTGGCATTTTTTAATTTTTTTTTCTCAGAAAGAATAACCTGAAAAAGACTGAACTATATTTTTTCTCCATATGAATTTTGAGCTAGGTTTCCATTATTTAGCCATGATTTTTCTGACTACGTGAGTTGAGGTTAATGAAGTCACTGTAGCTCAGTATTTATTTCCATTTACTAAAATTAAACAACACAGTTTAATGGGGCAGGGTGTGGAGGGAGAATTTTTATGATGAATTAGAAAGCCAACTTCAATCAGTTCTTTGCAGTATGATGAGCCTATTCAAAATTTTCAGAATTCAGTAATAGCTGCTGATTCTGCTGATGATAATACCTTTGCTCTGTAAGTAGCACATTTATTTTAACTCTGTGTGAACTGTGCTACGAGGTTTCAAACTAAAATGATCTGGGACTGAACGCTGAAAAGAAGAAACCCTACCTTGTTTACAGTACAGTCAGTAAGCATTTGCCATTATATGTAAGTAGAATAAAACAGAAATATTTATCTATACAAACCAACATTTGCAAAACTGAGGTCAAACTAATTTTATTTGCAAATTTTATTCTTGCTTTCTCAGTGATGATAATTCAGTACTGTGTTCCATTTTCTTTTGATGCAAAAGGATTTCTGGAATAATGTCCCTCTAACTGCTCATGATAGTTTCCCACAAAATCGACCGTGGATCCAGATGTTTGCAAAACAGTATCTAAATAGAAGCTTCATGAATTTGCTCAAGAATATCTTCATGAGCAATTATTTCTATAGAAAACTGAGAGAGTATGAGTATAGAAAGTTGGATCTTAGCATATATTTTACTCTCATAGCATCCAAATGTAAAAAAATGACTGGAACGCACTGTACTTGACACAATGCAAACAGAAATTTCTTAACAAAAAGCAAAGAAGCAATTTTTATAATTATGTAATTATGAAACCTTACCTAATTTAGAAGATCAGAGATTGAAATATTGAATAAGAACTACTTTCATGCACAAGATTAATACCTGATCTTATTTTCAATATTGGTAAGACAGCAGATAATTTGAACATCTCAAACGTGATTGCCAACCTATGCACAGGTTTTTTTCTTCTTACATCATTTTAACAGCTGAATTAAGCTGATATTCAGAAACTATGGAGAAAGAGTGGCATTACAGCAGTGGACTGCAATATATAAATCAAAACCTTTTCTAAACTCAGCCATTTAGAAATACATACTTTCTTCTATATAATAACTGGCTTACAGTATCAGTGAAAGGCTGATAAATAGGAGGGAAATCAGTTTGGAATGGCTACATTTTCTCAGCACAAGTTTTCCACCACAGTAATACAACTGTTTCTTTCCTAGCTGTAAGAAATTAATTTAATAGATGAATAGTCTCATTATATATCAAGTTGCTTATCTATCAAGAAATACCAAAACTTTTGTTTGACTTGAATTCCTGTGCTGACAGGAATCAATTCACTAATCTGATTATAAAATGTGAAAAAGGCTAAAACTTATTGCAGCATATGTGCAGTTTGTGATGCCTGTTCCCCGCTCTCCTAATTCCCTGAGCTCCCTTTCAAAGCACTCTGCAGCTGCTTTCCTGCAGCCAGCCAGCCTGCCTGCCTAGGCTTCCTTTAATGGAAATCAAGGCACAATGGGAAAGAATGCATTTGCAGAGCTCATCCATGACAAAGTAAGGGTGTTGTCAGAGAACACACCTGCAGCAGGGAGCTGAAAATTTATTCCAGATCACACATTATAGGCATAGCCAATGTTTAGTACAACACAGGACAAAGATTTCATAACAACTCACCCAGGACAGGAAGGATGCCATAACAATTTAAATTAGAGGAGGATGCAAAGAGTTTTGAACTACCCAAGTTGGAATTTGTATTTCAAGTTGAGAGTTTCCTCAATATGAAATATGAATAAATGAAATAAATTTAACCTCTGGCCAAGTATCACTGCTTCCTTGTCTAAAAATAGGTATTAATCGTTGGTCAGTAAAAACAAGCATTACAACCATCTTTCAACTGTTGAAATATTGGGCAAGAAAGCATATGGCAGGAAGATGTTTCCTTCCAACTGGCAGGAAGATGTTTCCACAGGAAGTCTGACTGTCTGTATCTTCCAACAAAGATGAAAGCTGAGAATCTTATTTATCTGTCACTGTTGTTAGAACTTTTCTAACATTTCTGTGACTCTCCATGGTAATTCACCACGAGATCTTCACAAAATTGTATTTCTCTACAAGATGCAGACATACTGTCAGAGCACACATAGTAAATCTAGTCTGCCCTCCAGGAAACAGCAGTTTAACAAGAAAACTTGCAAAAGCAACAAAAATCCTTTTGATCCTTTGAAAGGTTGTGTTCCAGGACAGCTTGCTTGGAGGTGTAAGAGGTATATGAAAGAATAGGGAACCTGTGCTTTTTATTCATTCATTGAAACAAAACCCTTCTTTAAGGCAGACTTGAAACTCTGCACAAAACATTCTTTGATAAAGTAGTCATTACTCCTGATAAATACTCAGATCTGACTGACCATGGCTGAGTAATAGTGAGACTAGGACATTTGAAAAGAAGTCTTTCAGTGGAAAAGAGTAAAGGTAAAACATTTAATATTAGTACCCTTTTGAAATGTGATATATTTCCAAACAGCATAAGACACGTTCCTGAGGAAGGTATTTATGAGCCTTAAGGATAAGTGATTTCTAACTGAGATGATTTAACATTGTCCAGAAAGGGACAAATTGAGGTACATGTGGATAAATCACTGAAACCTTCTCTGAATTTGATGTAATTTAGTAGGAAGTCCATTAGATGCCTTTAAACACATCAGTGAGAGTATATTTTCCAGTGTTTTCAACATCCTATAGCAAGAACAAGTGAATCAATAAAAGAATACTAACCACTTGGCAGAGGTATCCAAAACCCACAGTTAATCTCAGTTCAGACAAAAGTAACTCTTCAGTTGGCATCACATTTTGGCGCTTAGATTGATCTTAGAAGGCTTTTAAAAAGATGCAATGTATGAAACAATTTATTTTTAGGTTTTCAAATTTTCATTCGCATCCAGGAATTACTGTCATTTCTTGTTCTGTAAAACCCAACTTCATTACTATTGCCATGGATCAGATGACTGTCACCTTTCTGTGTTATGTGCCCCTCCTCTGCACTGGAATGGAAAGGTAATTTGTTTCTCATGCAAGACTCCAACAAATGTCATTGCACCACAATACTGAAAATGTGAAACTATGGAGTGGAGTAGAAACTACAATTACAAACAAGAAACATGATGCAAAAAAAAAAAAAAAAAAGAAAGCTACAAAGCCAAGCATTATAGTTAAGGCAAAAATTAAGTTTTCCCATTTTCCCATGCCTTGAAAACAGATGCACAGCATAGCCACATCACTCCTGGGTTCAAAACCCCACCAATTAGAGGTGAACTGAGCCAGGGAATCCATGAGGACTCTAGTTGACCAGATTGAATTCAGAAGCAAAAACCTACATGAACATAGCACTACAGCCAAATGGACTAACTGAAGTGCTGCACAGTTCAGAAACGCTTTTTCTAGTGTCAGTGATAAATGTAAATAGTATCATTTAGGCTACAATAAACATTACACAGCCTGCATTAGGAACAGCACAACCAGTAGACTGAGGGAGGCGATGCTTCCCTTTTACTCAGCACGGGTGAAGCAGGTCTGAAGTTCTGGGCCCAAGTCTGGGCTCCTTAGTACAAGAGGAAGACATGGACTTACTGCAGCGAGTACAGCAGAGGGCTGCTAAAATGATTAAGGGACAGCAGCATCTGACATATGAAGAGAAGTGGACACAGCTGTAACTGTTCAGCCTGAAGAAGAGGACGCTCCCAAAGGTCTTATGCACATGTAAAAATACCTGATGGGAGAGAAAAGATTAGCAAGCTGGACTCTTCTCAGTGGCATCCTGTGAAAAGACAGGAGAATGTATATTTCACAAACTGAAACACAGGAAATTCCATTTAAGCACAGGAAAAAAAGAATTTTTTTTCTGTGAGGGTTGTCAAACACTGCACCATGATGTTTAGAGATATTGTGGAGTCTTCACCCTTCAAGATCCTGGAAACCTGACTGGACATCATTCTGAACAATGTGCTTTGACCTTGTTTTGAGCAGCAGGGTTGGACTAGCTGAAGTCCAGAGATGCTTTTCAACCTCAGTCTTTCTGTCATTCTGTTATCTGCCAGCATCTCCAGTCCCACAGTGCTAATGTCTGAAGCCATCTAGGCTGAGCAATCAACTACTCAGCACCACAGCTCTGGGCTGCAGGTTTCTATATTTTGAGAAATTTCAGTTGTCATGGGGGAGATGATAAATTTAAGAGGTTTTTCTTTGAAGACATCTGATTTGAGAACTTTAATTAAATACAGCAGATGCCAGTAAATGACAGTTTAGGAGTGTTAATTATGCTCTGATTTATGATGCCTTTATATTTGATTATACATATATCTTATCATCATTACATATAATATAAACCTTCCATCCTATTTGTCAAAAAGAGAGCCTTATTTTAAAGACGAAACTGAAGAAAATATGGTCACTTTTAAATGGGACATAAGTGTTTCTTGATGAAAACATGGTATCTTTTTTGGTATTTGTAGGATCTTATGGAAGAAATTTATTTAATTTTGTTTGGAGAACTAACTTTTCAATGGCTAAGTAAAATGAATACTGTCTTATATTAATACTTCAATAATATAACTTTAAACACTATTTTCTTCTTCCAAATACTCACTGCAAAGATCTTATTCATAAGCAGTTTTTATTGGGTGCAAGTTTGCAAGTCATTACTAGGACACACATAACAATCGATGTGATAAGAGATTAACAGTGGCTTTCCAAGAACTCTGGGAGACCTTTGGGTGCTGATAATCCAGTTCCTCATCAAATGTTCAAATTCACGGTCCTTGTCCAGCATTCATTTGTCACACTGGGCACAGCAGGTTTACACTGCAGTGATCACCATATCTAACTTTGCACAGCATATCCTGGAATAGGCATTCTCTGTGCAACAGAACCTCCTACTCCTTTTGGTACATAAACCTGATAATAGAATTCATTTATATCAGTTGCTCAGAAGCTGTTTCTAACTTTTTTTTTTTCCCTACAGAAATATCTGGTTTCCTGAGGCAAGAAAAGTGAGAATGAAAAGCAAGAGTTAGGGTAGTCTGCAGATGAGGGCAAACATTAGGAAAACCACACCTTGCCTTGAGACTAATCTTTGTTTTGCACCAATACATTATCTATTAATACAGCAATTTTATGAGCTACATAATGTCCTGAACTTTTTATCACTCATCAAGCTCAATATTGCCTGTCAATAACTTCAGAAATGGCAACAAAATAGGCTCTTGCAGATTATATTTTCAGCTGACTAACCAGTGGTTGAAGGAATTAATCAGTTCTTTAGCTGACAGATTTCTTTTAACACAGCAGGGAGGGAAGCATGGTGTGAAATAGATATATCTTTCAGTTCTGACAGTCAAGGAGGCAACAAAACATTCACACCTTGAATTTGATACCCTCTCTTCTCTAAAGCTAGTCTGTTCAAAACCACTTGGAAATGTCCTACTTTTGTTTTGGTTGATTTTGACTCTCACTTCTGCACAAGCCTGTTAAGGCACAACAGTGAGTGAGCCACAAGAAATGATACCCCTTCTTCTCTTCCTGTGTAGGTATGGTGCTTCTCCCTCAGTTTACAACAGCTGTTCTTCCGGGTGAAATATTCTGTTTGCTTCCATGTGCCTTGATGAGGCAGCTCAGTCCCTGTTAATTGTCCAAGTCTAACAAAATTATTTCTGATCCTTGGTTTCCAAAAACCATCCATTGTTTTCACAGTAAAAATACCATAAATTGCTTTGGCAATGATTGTGGAGTTATCATTCTGCTTCAGTGGTGTCACACAAGAATTCAGACTCTGATTTCAGACCTGAGCAACTCTATAAAATAGTGTTTCATGAATTCGTATTCTAAATTGAACTTGGCTACCTGACATGCCAAAGTTGTTTAAATGACTCTTGTTTTCTGTGCTTATTTGGAAAGGTGTTGATTCCCCTCTGTCACTGTTTAGCCATTGGTTTTAACAGTTGCACCCCAAGGCTACAGTAAAAAAATATATATATTCTGTGAGATTGCACAGAATATCATTGGCAACAAGTAAATCCAAGCCGCGGCAGAGAGAGTGCAAATAGAACAAATATGGCAGCACACGGTCCTCAGACTGAAGAGTATGTGGAGTGGAAAAGACATCAGTAACCACAGCGCCTTGCCACCCCGGTGACACTGGTTCCTACTCGCGCGGAAGCCGCTGACTAAAGCTCCCGACCCTGCGCAAAATGACATTTCTCGCCATCTAAACGCGCGCGGTGCCGCACGACGGCGGGGCACTCCCGGGACACCCCGGGGGTGTCGGTGCCGTGCCCGCAGCCCCGCTGAGCCCCGCGGGAGCCCCGCACCTCCGGGCAGCGCTGCGGCGGCGCTCAGCGGGCCGGGCGCGGCTCCCCCCGCCCTGCCCAGCCCGGCCGGGGCCATCGCACCGCCCCCCGGCCGCCGCCCCCGCCCCGCCGCCGCCCTGATTGGGCCCGCGGGGAGGCCCCTCCCGCCGGGCCCCGCCGCGCCGCGCCCGCTCCCCAAATACACCTTGGCGGCGCCGGGGAGCGGCAGCGGCGCCTGCCCAGAGCCCCTCGGTGGGGTTGCGCGGCCGCGGCACCCCCGCGACATGGTGAGTGAGTGAGGGAGGGAGGGAGGGAGGGAGGGAGGGAGGGAGGGAGGGAGGGAGAGAGAGAGAGAGAGAGAGAGAGTGAGGGAGCCTCGCCCGGGGCGCGGAGCGCGGCGGAGCGGGGCGGCGGGGACCCTGGACAGCGCTGGGACGGGGCGCCCCCGCGCCCGCGGGGCTCTCGGGGCTGGGTCTGGATCTGGGTCTGGGTCTGGGTCTGAGTCTCTCCCCCGGCCGTAGTCGGGTCTGAGCCCCGGGATCGGGCGGGGGCTGGCGGGAAGCCCCTCTCCCCTCTGCATCCCGAGCCCCGCTTGCACCGTGCCCCGAGCCAAATATGGTTGTAGGCGAAATCTGCGTGGATTAGGGGCTGGAAGCGCCCGAGGAGCTCGGTGAAGGCTCCGGCCACGAGGGGTACCCCGGCGGCCTTTGTGCTTTGTGAGGCTTTCTAAGAATTCGCGAACTACTGATGCCCGTCAAGCTAATTGAACCCATTCAGACTGGTGTTACTGCGTTAAGCTTTGGTAAGGTTTCTTGTCTGGTTTTTAGAGTAATTCATATGATTGGAGCTCACGAATTAGACACAAACCTGGTATTTCATCACATACCTGATGTTCTAACAATAACTTCATTTTTGCATTTGCTATTCCAATTTTTTTCCCCTAGGAAGAATAAATGAACCCCCAGACTGTGTTGCATTCATTATGATTAACAGTTTTTCACTCAAGTCTCTTAGCGCCCCTATTATTTCTATTTTTCAAAATTTTAGGCTCATAATTCTTTTTCTGAGTGAGTAGGGTTGTTTCTGTGGCTAAAGTTCAGCAACCATTACTAGCCTAGGCCTAGTAGTCCCTTTATAAAATCATCACTATCTATAATCATTAGACACTTGAAAAGTTTTTCTCTCACGTGTAAAGGAGTGCTTTTATACATCTTACGTCCTCTCTCAAGCTTGATCTAATGCTGCTTCTAAAATGGCTCTGTTTTCAGAGCTGGCCACTTATTCTGTGAATGTAGTAAGATGGCTTTCTAAATTTGAAGGATGAATTAACAAGGAAAAGTCCTAAGCAAGGATGCAGTGTATCTGTAAAGCTGTATTTGGGCTACTCGCTTTCACTGGACTACAGGTTACACTGTGCTGCATGTGGGTTGGCCTAAAAAGAAATGGTAAGACATTTGCTAGTTGGAATACTAGTAGGAAAAAGGAAATTTTATTCACTCAGATTTTCCATTATGAAGTCTCGGAATACAGAGCTACAGAAAAATGTAACAGAGGAATTTTTCATAACAAGTGTAAGAGTTTAATTATATTTCTATGAATAGAACGAAGTGTTATACTTATTTGGAAATGGTCTAATCTTAGGGTTTTTTCTAAGACAAAACTCCCAATGGTGCCACTCCCTTTTCTTATAGTTAGAATTAAGATGATTTGTTTCCAAACTACAGAAAGTAGTCGCAAGGAGTCATACACTTTAAATCATATAAATGGGTCTACTGCTTTTCTAGGATCAGGAACAAAAGGTGGTGACAGCCTGTGCTGGGAAGAGATTCCAGTAACAGACTATTTTACACAATTAATCAGAGAAAATAAGCAAGTTAAACGACTGGAGAATGTGTGTGAATGTGTTACAAATGTTCTCTTAATGGTAGAGAAGTTTCTTGCTTGGACTGTGTTGCTCTGGGGTGCTACATATGGCCATACATTCTGCAGCTCTGATGACTGTTCTCTTTGCTTTGCCAGTAGCAAGAACCTTAAATGAGGAATACTGTAGCTGTGATACAAAAACTTTATGCTCCCCATTCTCAAAAGAGAAATGCATTTGCTGAAATCATGCTGCTCTAAAGCAGGGAGGAAAAGTATGGAGGGAGAAAGAAGGGAAGCACATAGAGATTTCTTGATTGCATTTTTTTTTCCTGTGGAATTATGTAGCGTGCAGCTATTTTGAGTTATGACAGTGCAAGACCGTGAGGTGAACATCAGAGGAGAAGGTAAGGAAGTTAGTTCTACAGTGGGGTTTTTTTACCCTTTTTTGACATCAATAAAATGTCTCACCATTCCTTCTCCCACTTGTTCACTTGCTGAGTACTCAAATTATTCAAGTTTTTAATGAACCATTAAAAATGAGAAGTCAGTGTCCATAAAAGTAAGGACTAAAGTCATATATATTTCTCTTATACTGATTAATGCTTTCTTTAAAAAATCTGTCTTTAGCCTTCTATGACAGTCTGTTTCAAAACAGATCCCACAGTGAAATCAAAGCATAAGTAAGAGTCGATAATAAAATCTAATATGCCAAATATCAGTAGCAGTCAAAACCTCATTTTGTCATGCCATAAAAGATAAAGTATCACAGCTACTATGAATATGAATGCCATCTGTTTGAAATTCTCAAAAGAAAATACCGAGACTCAAAATAAGAAATCCAAAAAGCCAAGGTAGAGTTTTTAGCAAATACAGTTGTTTTTCTTTTAACTGAAATGAGTTGTTCAACAAAAGATGTTATAAATTGTATCTTACTTAAAAAACCCCAGAAACTCAAAATCAAGCACCTCAGTTAACTAAGGAAGCAGATGCAGCATTCTAAATTATCCACAAGGAAATATGTATCAGAAGGTATTGGCTGTATTCTGTATCTACTTTGTAGACAAGCAAGAAGTTTCATTTTTTTTTTCATAAAACTTACTCATTTAAGAAAAGTTCAGTATAGGTAAAAAGAAATATTTTAAAATATTTATTGGAAACTACAGGACATGCTTTAAGGAATTTTATTGTAATGTTTAGAAATCATTACATCTCAGTTTGCACATTTTATTAGCATATGAAATTTGAGCCATTGGAGAGCTGCCATTAGGGTTTCTTTGTTGGAATTCCTTGCACATTTTTTACTATTTACTTTCTGAAGATCTTTACTGTCTATGTGTTTATTAAAATTTACTGCATTTATGTAGATGTTTAGCATTTCAATTAAAATTTTTAGCATTTGAAATTGAAATTAGGCCAAATCTCACATTTGGCATTACTTTGAGTATTCTTTTTAGCATGTTTTCAGCATCTGAGACATGGTTGTAATATATATGATGTATATTCAGCACGTCTCGCATGAATACTTGTACGATGAGTAGAGATTCAAGTTTATCACGAAACAGCTGGGGGTTTTTTACGTCAGTTCAGGGCATAGGTCTTTTTTCAAGAAAGCACTACTGCTCAGGGCAGAATGTTAGTATCTATTTAATATTAAAATTACAATAGGATTTAAGCACATGCTTCAATTGACTAGGGCTTCTAGCTATGGCATAAACAACACTTTTTATTACACTTTTTGTAATAAAGGCAGCAAAATTTGCTAGAAACAGCAAATTTTTATAAGGTTTTTGCTTATAAATTCACCTGCTATATTACAGTTGAAAAGACCATATAAATGTCTCTAATGAAACCTTTTGTAATATAGTTGTTGATTGCTGCTCCTTTAGTAATATGCTGTTCTTCCACTTTTTTGGTTGTCCTACTCAGGTGATACCAGTCGTAGGTCAATGCTAGTGTTTCCATGTCATTTTGGCTCCTTTTTTATAGCTTGTATCTTACCACACAGGATAATTACTTATTTTTGGAGATGTGGAGTCTGGAGCAAGCTGACATCCACTCCCTTTTCATAGGAATGCAGGTTTCTCTGCTCTCAGTTGTTCTGCTGCTTCACGACCTAAGTCAGAGCAAATATGTTCTCTAGGGATTAATTTTACGTCACCACAGAGAGTCCTCATCATGTCCTGTTCATTGATTCAGAACCCAAGCACATATATGAGCTTTAGGGCTTCCACAGTCTTAAAGCAAATCTCACCCTACCAGAGCACAGTATTTTGGGATATTCACTTCCAGTTATTTTTCATTCATATTTCCTAATACATGGTAGTTTTGTTAAGTGGAATCATGCTCTTGCTAAGAGTATTACTGCTTTCAGATTTAATTGTGATGTATTTTAACTGACATTCTCATTTGGTTCAAATGCCCACTTCCACGGTTCAGACCCTCACTGCTGCTTGAACTTGGCAGTATTGTGGTAGCCATTATTCTTGATTTTACTGCTCTGACTCTTTAAATTAGTTCCTTTGTATTACTTAAAGTCAATTTGTGAATTGATTTTCTTCTTGCATATTCACACTAGAAGCAGCTGTTCCAAGAGAATGATGCCCTGCTAGTAGAAGTACTCAAACGAGCCCCCTTCTCGTGCAAGTCAGCAGCAGTAGGCTAATTTCTTACAGGCAGAACACTAAGCCTAGATGACAACCAAGCTGTGACCTTATGTGTTATTTCTGGGAGGGTGTTTCTTTCATGAGACCCCCTGTCTGTACCTCCTATGCATATGTATCTGCCTGAACGTGAACAGAATGCTGTGCTGTCCCTGCTTGAGTGACAAGGCTGCTTTTTCTCTGCCCTAAGGAAAGGGGAAAAATGCCTGGAGACTTGCATAGAGCTGTCTAAAACCCTCCCTTGGGACAGTTTGGCTATGCCTTGCACTTTACGCATGGCTATGCCCATTGATTGTTTCAGCTAAGTCCATATAGAAAATAGGTCAGCCATGCAGTGGCTCAGGAAGAGAGCTTTAATTGTGTGGTTGCAATCTAGAAACAGGATGGTGTGCATCATCATGGAACCACTTGCAAAAATGTTATCAAGCATTGTGGAATCTAGCCCTTAGAAAGCTATTTTGTTAGAGAGTTGCAAGGAATATCCCATGCAAGTTACCCAATTGCTTCAGTGTGAATAAAGTAAAAATTTCTTACTAGAAGGCAATGTGCTGAAATTCTTTGATCATTTTCCCCTCCACAAATGGAAATTGAAAGAAACATACATTTATGAAGTGAATCTTTTCTTTAGCCTCATTCTGAGGTATTCAGAACAAAAATTGTTTCATGCTTTTGGGGAAAATATATTTTGTTAGGATCCTCCTGGTGTAATTCTAGAATGTTATTGATTCCAGAGAGTGCAGTAACACTTAGGTTTCTGTGATGCCACATACAGTAGTTGCTGCTAAACTCTCTACTTTTAATGAATAATAGCACAGATATTTTTGAAATCCCAGAAAAAGGTTTCTCTAAAGTATATTGTTGTGTAGTGAGGACTGCCTTTCTAATGCTGACCAAGGTAAATGTGTGTTTAATTTCATTTTAACCTTGCATTTCACTTGGCACTTGATACAGATGGAGACTGACAAAAGTTTTTCAGGGAAAGCCAATTTCCCTCCTCGGCAAATACAGAAAATCTTCACACATGAAAGAGCACTAGTAAAAGCCTGACTACAACAGAGGAACACCTCAGCAAGATTTCTAGTTTGTTACTTGGAAAAATTAGGATTTTGCATTAGCTCATAATTATTTATGTTTTGAAAACTCAAGACAATATAGTCAGGTGGTGTCTTCTGGTTAATAGGGAGGGGCGTCTGCTTACACTAATAGCTGTGTCCCTGACTGCAGGCACCCTGGAGCCTAAAATACTCATTGCAGTTCCTGTTTTAAATAGAACTGCTAAAAATGGCAAAATTTCCATGTCTTTGGAGAAAACATGCATCCATCTGACTTTAAATTTAATTTTTTTTTCTTTTTGCCAAAATTGTCTTCATAGTTGTCTCTTTGCACTGGCAAGCTGAGAACGCAAAACCACTTGCCTTTATGATGAGAAAAATATTTGGTGGACTGATAAACTGTTGAAATTTTGGTGAAAATAGAGCCATTAGTCCACAGAAATCACAAGGCATATCTAGAGGTAGGATTTTAGAATTTCTACATGGGAGGAATGGTATGAAGGGAAGAAAAGTCTTGTGGCTTAAGTAACTTAGCAAGGCTTTTGGTCAACGGGGAGCTGATTTCTTTTCTCAAAAACTTCAGGAAATCTTGACAGAAATAGATGGAATTAAATGCTTATTTTGATGCAGTTAAAGGTTCCCAAACAGGTTGCATGATATTAATAAAACCAGCCAAGGGGAAATGCCTTTCCTTTGAACAATTATAAACCTTCAGAAATAAGAGAGTGACATTAAACCTGCTGTGTGTTAGCCATGAAGATTTAGGGTGAGGACACCTTCCTTGTTCTGCTTTTATATATAGCACCTGCACCCTTTTATGAATTCTGTCTGTAAAATCTATTTGAATTTTACTTGTGTGCAAGTGTTTTGATCCCATCTTTAGTCTTGAAATCTGGCTGCAAATTTTTATAAGGCTTGACCTGATTTTTGTCAATCAGTCAGATCTACTAACTGGCCAAAAAACTTGTGCAATCTCATCTCTTGTGTTATGAGGTCTGGATGCACTTCTTAGCTCAGCTGCAGTCCTTCTTTTGTGATGTTCAGATGCCTTATTTCCCCACCTATAAAAGAGACATCATTATACCTCCTTTCATATCTCGCTTTTTCTGTCTTAGCCAGTCAGAGGGCAAACCCTTCGGGTCAGACATCATCTTTTGGTGTATATTCCTGTATGGCCCTGATCTTAATTTGAGCCTTCTGGGTTAAAGTAAGCAAGTAACAGACCTAACAACAGCAACAGAGAAAGAGCAGAATGCAAAATAACAGTGGCACAATTTCTCTGCTAAGCAACCTGCCCAGGGATGAACTCACCAGACAAAAGGTTAAATACCAGTATTCGAGCGTAATCCTCTGTAGGGATTTTCACTTGTTGACCAAGTATTGATCCCACTGACTGAATGGTGACTTTTGTGAATGTTTAATGAAATATTTCCTTCTGCAGACAAAAACATTTGGTTGTGTTGTATCAACGAAACAGCATAGAGGAGGCCAGTCTTCCAATGGCAAGTTAGGCATGGTGTGCAAAACATTTTAATAGGCTCACAACATTTGTAGTATGACACTGAAAATCTGCAGCTGATCTGAAAACTAGTATCAGCTTCGATCAGCTCCACACTTATTCTGCATGTCACATGCTCCAGGTCTGTGGGAGATACAGCACGATAGCAATAATCTGTGGAAAAAGTAATTGACCAGAACAGTAGTAAATTTTAGAACCCACAGAGGCAAGGCCAGTCAAAGTTTAAAGTGTGCAGTTATACCGTGCATGAGATAGAGGTGGACATCACGACAGTGACTATTGTCTTAGATTAGAGAGGTGCACTAGCAAATACCAGTAAAAAGTGTTTTTAACAGTTGCTTAATATAGGAAATGTCATTTCATTATATTTTCCTTCGAGTTTCTCTTTGAAAATTATTTGCAGTTCTAAGTACTACTAAGTTCTAAGCAAAAATGGGTCTAAACGATAAAATAGAGGGGAATTAAAAGGTAAAGGTATCTTTTCAAATAGACTTTGAAGCGATGAAGAACAAGGAATACTGATGGAATACAGAATTGTGATTTACCCATAGCAAACGCTAAAACAGAACATCTATCCCTGCCCATGTTGTGGGCAGAATTTTATTAGCTCTAAATTGGAATTGGTTAAAAATAAGATAAGAAAGTGCAATGAGAGTACTAGTGGCAGAAATGCATCTAATGGGGATGATGTATTTAAAAAAATAGTTAGATTTTATTGCCACTGTTGTAATTTACAGTATTATAAATGGCTGATCTATCCAATGCTGTAATAAATATGCCAAAAAAAGGCAGCTATATGTTTTATATAAAAAAACACTCACTGTTTTCTTTCCCAACTGTTACACTACAATAATGGAAACATCAATAATCTTTAGTAAAATATTAATAAATGCATTCAGATCTTTAATGCTAAACTTAGGTTTGGTACTCTCTTTTAGCAAAGAAGCTGCATTACTTAGGAATGCAATCCTAATGTCAGTTTAATATAGTATGGGCAGTGTGGGATTTAGATGCCCGTTTATAAATAGAGTTGAAAACCCCGAGCAAAGGTTTACAACATGACTATGCTGCAAAGACACTTGTGATACTGTGATAACTTAATTTCTCCATTGTCATAAGATACTTGTAAAGTTAGTGCTTGTGTCTTGTTAGAACTTGCCAGGTACAAGTACTTAAAACAAATGTTTTGTATTTTCCACAGCACCTAGACTGTAAGCAGAAATGTCAAATGTTTCTGACCCCATGTAAAGGAAGACATACACAGTGCAGCAGACATTTTCCTCCGTTTGTTTTTACCTGCTGAGAGTGCACACTCTGCAAGATTCATGGTGCTTATGAATGCTCTAGAATGCCAAAATGCTTAAAAATATTGTCTTCATCTTAGCAGGAAATTCTTCATGAAGGAGATACTACCTTTTGTTATTCTTAAACTTAGGTCTCTGGTTTATATCTTCTAGGAACTCATGCATCTCATTCCTTCCCTCTGCCCCAGCTATACATGTGGTTTCTCATCTTTTGCCCCCTAGAAGAAGGGGGAACTTGCTATGTAGATCCTCTTTCTGTGCACATAAACAAGCACAGATGGGGAACCTATTATTTGTTACATGATTTCTTTTTTCAAGGGCCCAGACAACAAAAAATCTTTACAGTCAAAGGAGCATATCTTTTCAGGGTAATATTCAAATAACATTCAAAACCTATTTGAAGTACTCCCTGAGTATAGATGCACCAGTATGCAACACAGAAAGTTGGAGACATCCTGTTATTTGCTCTATTTTTTAAATGAACGTGGTTTCTTAATATAATGAAAAAAATAAGTGTTCAGTGGTGGATTTCCATTTTACAGATTTAGAAAACGGCACATGCTGAGTGGTAATTCTTTGACTTTGGTGGGAAATAGCACTTGAAGGACCTTTGGTGTGGGACAGCCTCTACACTAAAAGTGAGTGTTATGGTATCTGGGTGGCTGAAGTGTTGAGACAAAGAAGTTTATCAAATACATTTGACTTTAGTTTGGGTTCTCAACAAAGTAAATGACCCCAGATGACCCCATTGCTACTTCTGTTTAGCTCTCATTCCCATTTGGAGCTCTGTCCTCCAGAGCGAGACTCTCAAGCTGTATTCTCTGCTCATTTTGCCTGGGGACTGAAGCCCAAAGCCTCCCAGCATGAATCATAAATTGCCACACCTTGAACTAAGAACTGCGTGCCCTTACAGTTCCTTATGTCTGTGGTGGCATATGTTTTAATAACATATGCAGTGAAAATCAGAGGATCTTTGAGGTATCGATCATGACACAAAGGAAAATAAATGGCACATAATGCTACTTTGCCACACCTTCAGTAGTGCTAAACAGCGATGAAAAGATACATCCTTATAGCTAAAAAATATCAAATAGTTGAAACCTTGGTCAGTGCTGCTCCCCCAGTTATAACAGATTCATTTAGAAAGATTTAGGATGTTTCAAACCATACATTATACTGATTCAAGTGCATTAGCTGTTGAATTGCAGTTTCTCTTAACAATATCAAGTTGAATATTCAAATCCCACAAAAATAAAAATAATGTCATCCAGCTTCTTTGAAACTCTAGTGTCTGTTTCAGTTCTGGATATTTTTGTGCCAGAGTGCTAGGCACAGACTGCCACAGAAAGAGATGCTTGGCTTGAAATTCTTGTAAATTCCAGTGAAATTCACTGATTTCTGTGGCAGGTGTTTCAGATAAACAGAAATTAAACAGATTAAGAGATATGGAGGAAGGGAAATCCAAGAACAGGTTAATAAAGAACGGTGCAGAAACTGATCAGATAGATATACCAATCACTAGCCTCTAATCTGAGGTACAAATTCAGGGTTTAAGTATCGAGGTAAAGTAAATGCATTTTAACCATAAGCATTCTTCTGCTACTCTTCTCACAAATTCACTTTTGTGACTTTTTGCACAAGGCCCTTGGGTCTTTCTCTCACTGGGTAAATACAGATAATTTTTCCATAAAATAAGTTAGATGATTTTGCCAGAGGACTTGGTTTTTTCAAGACTGGAATCATATTAAAAACTCTTACAAAAAAATATGGTAGTGATTTGAACTAACATGCTTCTGTGCTACTGAACCTGAACTTTGTGCATTGTTTGAACCATGGGGTAATCTTTCTGCAGTTATTCTAGGCAGGGTACCTAGAATTATCCACGATTCTTCATCTTAAAACCTGTATAACTGCATTGGCTGCAATGATATTATCACAGGATTCTTACCAAAGTCTGAAAGATCAAAGCTTTGCTCCATTTCTCAGATGGCATAGATTTTCTATTTTTTTCTAATTTATTTTGCAATATCTGTTGTTCTTTATTATGTGAGAGATAAAAAGGAAAGACGGGAGATACAGACAGGATAAAGGAGCAAGGATGAAAAAACAAGAAGCTACATTTCAATAATGACTTAAGAAGTTTCTTTATAAAGGATCTCACATTTCTAGATCTGAATAACCTGCTATAGTCTGTCCAATACATTCCTTTTGGTTTTAAATAGATATGTCAAAGCTGAATCTCCCATAAATATTTTCAGCTTACTTTTCCACAGGGCCACATTTTCACCTCGCTCTTTACATAAAACTGCCACCAAGGCTAAGGGAAAGTTATTACAGAATAAGTGGTGAACATGGCAGTTACCTCTGAGTTAATTTTGCACTCCTTCTCCCTCCTGCTGTCATTTGCATGTGCTGACTTTTCCTCTGCAAAAGTAATCCGAGAAACACTCTGTGCAATTTGATTTCTTTCAAATGCTTAAAAGAAGAGTAGAATGAATGTAACGGAAGGATTTGAAAGATCAGTAGCTGTGATAACTTCAGCAATTGCACTGGAGACAATAACAAGCATCACAGATTGAACATTTGACAGGAAGCCAAAATCTGCCTCTTGATTTATTTAATTTTTAGTTTTGTTACACAAGTGATATACACCAACAGCGGGCTAACATTAGTTATTAAGTGCGTATTTGTTGTGATTAATTAACAAGATTAATTTCTCTTAATACCACATGTGTAAGCTCAGTATTTCATAAAATCTCTCATCTTTACTTTGCTTCATCATTTTAGTGAAAAAAGAAGCCTGCGTTTTTAAAGTCAATATAAATTCACATATTCACCTAGCTTTCTCTGCTTTAAATGCATATCTGCTGTATTTTCCAGAAGAAAATTAGGAGGAAACTAAACAATATAGTCAAATTGGTATTGTAATGTATTTCTAGAGCATTCAATCTCACAGGATGTGCTAATAACATTTTAAACCATGCTTTTCTAAGGTAAGATCCACTGCTTTTGTGCACTCAAATCTTTAGGCAACAAATGGTTGCCTAAAAGACCAAGGAGAAAAAAAGACTCCAGGCCAGTTTAGGAAGAGATAAGATAAGGGGACAAAAGCTTTAATGAGCCTCCAGGCCACAGGAATACAAACCACCACGCATGTGTCATAGCACCACGCAGGTGCTATGATTTTATAATGATGTCCATGCAGTCCCCAATGATGTCCATCCAATCCCCATTCGACCACCCCCTGGTTCTGCCCCATTCCGCTCTTCGGCACACCCCTTCGGGAATCGAGTCTGGGGGAGTTTGGGACCCCTCTTTCATCATCTTCATCCTCCTCTCATCACATTGAGTCCTTGGAGGCCCCCCAGAGTTCCAGGCTTGAAGGTCACTTTTGCCCGTGTTTACATCTTCTGGTGCAGATGTTAAGGTGTTTTCTGCAATTCCACCTTGAAAAGAAGACTAAACAGCTAAGAGAATTTTGAGGGATTGGTATGGGACGGGGTTTGGTATGTGCCACCATTAAGCTACTGCCGTTAACTTTTACTGGAAAATACTGGTAAGAGATATAATACAGTGAGACAGTAAAAGAATGCATGTTAATTATACTGGTAGAGACCTCAGTGTGAAAATGATACCTGAGTTATGTGCTGCTGTAGTTACTTCTACTGGAAATATCTTTTTTAGAAGAGCAGATTTTTAAAGAGGTGGGCTATGAATAACTATATCTGCCTGTACCATTGTGTGGAAAATGACAGGCCAATCAGTAAAATAAAAAAGGAAGGTACTAATTTACAGTGCACATGGTTAAATCAGCAATTTCAATTAATTTTAAACCTGTTTTGTAGCAGAAACCATCTGTAGGCATTTAATCAAAAAGGAAGGTGCCTTCTAGTCCTGCTCTGCAAATACTATGGAAGAGAACAATTGGGAAAGTAGCTGATTTCTCTACTTCTTCAGAGCTGCCTTTTTTTTTTTTTGCCATGGGATCTACCTAAAGCAGAATCAGTAGCTGCATGATGGCTGTGAAAACACTCCTTTCAGCCATCTATTCTGGTTGAATGCAGATCTTCAATCAATATATTTTTCAGAAAAGTTACGAGGACATGACCTCGCTGCTGCAGGAAAATGAACCATTTTCACTAATTACAAGTTCCTATTATTACCTTCCCATGTATAGTTTTTAACCTTTCTAGAATCTCAAATGACCTCAGTTCTGTGATTGCCATCATATCTGCACACCTAGCTGCAAAAACCCAAAATCAAAAAAACCAAGGTCATATTTTGGTTCAAAAATAAGAAAACATGCAAATCAGTATTTCAGTGACAGCAGTCACAGACCTGTTAGTTTTAATCCTATTCCTGCTATATCCAGAAACATGCTGTTGACTTCAATGGGAGTTGGCATGAGTGCCGAACTATGAATAAATATGAAAGGTAGTTGTCAGTGATTTTCAGTGTGAAAATGATTTTGTAGACATTGTAAACAAGAAGTGACAGGTGGCAAATACCCAGTCAGAAAACTCTGCAATTGAATTCTGCTAATGAAACACTTTACTTTCTACAGACCTAGTTTTCAGACAGTTCTCTAAGATCTATAGAGTTCAGGGAAACTTTTAGTACTTTTATTTATAATACTACTAGTATTTTTACTTATAAAACCTGCTGTTCATTATAATTTAAAGCTGTGAACACAAAGGGAATATTTAACCATATGCACTGTCATTAGACACTACAATCAATGTTTTATATTGCTCTACAATGCTCCAATATATTTGGGAAAATAATAACAATAATGATGTTTATGCAAACCTAAGTGTCAGTTGTGTAATCAGTTACCCATATCAACGTCAGTTAGATCAGTACGTGCATAAGCGTCTTTGAAGAAGTAGGAGGATTTTTCTATCATCTCTAAAGATGCTTCACAGTTAATCCAGACCACGATTCTCAAGTGAGAAGTTACTTCATGCATTAGAAATTTGGAATTTTTAAGCAGTTTATTGTTTAATTTATTATAGAAGATGCATGAATACTAGCTTAAGATTTCACTAATGGTATGAGATAAAAAGTTATCTTTTTGCAGCACTTGCAGAAGCTCAGTTTACTTTTATCACAAAATAATTACAATTGTTTTGTATTTTATTTGCTCCTAAAAAGCATTTTTTGATCTATGAGATAAATAAAAATCAGATTTTGCAGACATTTGAAGGTAAAGGTCCAGTTAAATGAGTAAAATTCTATGCATTTTTAAGTTTGAGAAATCATGCTGTAAGAGTAGGTAGTTGGAAGGAATCAGTAAGCACAACTACTGACCATTACTTCATATTCTAGACCCACAGCGCTTCTCCTTTTGTAGATTCTAATTTAGATTCCGTTGGCTATCGGCAAGACTTTGATCTTTACATTTAACTCCTGCTGCCTGTCAAGAACACTGCATGTCCTCCGGACGAGTTTTAATTCTTGGAAAGAAAAAGTTTTGAAGACATAAACTTCTTTTTCTTAGCTTTTCTCTTACAATTTTTGTGGAAGTATTTTACTTTCAGGGACTGAAAATGCAGATTAATCCTATATTTAGAAATATATTCCTTTAAAGTATGAGAGTAACTTCCAGGTGCTTTAGATTGGTTTTGGTTTTGCTTGTCCTCACTGCAGCACTTCCTCTGTTTCAATTATCTTCCTTTTTTTCCTTACCTGGGCACCTGGATCACTCGAAATCTCATCAGTTATGTCAGTTCAATATCAGGATTTCTCAAAAAAAATCCAAAACCAAACACAAAAATTAAATAGTGCATTGTGGTTACATACAGCAGGTTGTTTCTAGTGTTTGTGAAGTATCTTTAGCTCTGCCTCAGGAAAAATGGCCACGAACAGTCAGGCTCAACAGCTCCCGCAGCATAAGGAGTCCGGGGTTTTCAGGGGTAGTATCTCCATCTAAGGAAGCTGCTTAGCTGATGGTACAAGCCATACTTTGGACCAAGGGTGAGGGTGCACAGATGTGCCACAGCCAAGGGCTGCTACTTCTGCCTAAGAGTGTGACAGGGGAAGCAGAGGATCAGGTGCTGTGAGGCTCCTGCTGGGCTTGCTATGGAGTGTTTTCACAGATAGGTTTTGACTCACAGGAAGAGAATATTTTTCCCACGCTGTCTTCTCAGCATGCCTCCCTGTTATTTGGTTCCAGCATAGGAAAATATTTACCCTACCAAAGTACTTAATGTGATACTTAAAATGGCAAATATGTATTTTATCAGCAACATTTGGGAATCAGTCCTTCCTTTAGCTACATGCCAAAACATGGGTGTAGTAATTAAGGTTCCTCTTGTGCCTTTAATTGAAACCAGAGATGTGGCTGCAATATAGCTTTCACGTCTGGAGTCTGGGCTTCTCTCAGGGGTATGGTTGGATCTAAGGATTTGTTCAGACCATTACAGGGAAATGAGTCAGTCACAAAATCAGTATAAGAAATTCAGTGATACTTTAAAACTAGGGTTTTGCCCTGTCTTCAAGAACACTGGTTTCAATATTAAGGTACAGTGTTTTGTGTTATTACACAAATGCTAATATTTAAAGCAGAAGAAATTTGTGTCTCACGATGACCTTAACTGGCAGTTTTCTATTAGGTATGACTCACTACCACTTAAAAATTTGTAAGATTTGCCTACCTCCTTCAGTTACTTACATCTTGTGCTAAGGAGCAATACCCAAACAAAGTAATACTTTGAAGGTGCGTGCACCCTGAACATGGTCAAGTTAACAATAAAGGAAGCAGCCAAAGAAAGCTTACTTATTTGTGCAGGATTTAATAAGACTATTAAATACTTACTTTGACTTCTTAAAATATTAACTTATATACTGATCTGGATTTGAACAATTTTCTCTGAGTATTTTAGAAACCTCCTTTAAGTCCTTGGAAACAGATCAATCACTAGGGCTTTGATTCTGTTGCTACACACAGCACTTCAGATTAATAAGACAAAATTATAAGATTTAGATATTTTGCTTGTGTTTGCTGATAGGCACCACAGCTGAAGCTGCAATGACCTGCTACTGATAGAATGGGTGATGGGCCCTAAACTGTCTTGTCAAAAAGCAGTGATTTCTGAATCTCTGATTCCGAATTTAGAGCCGATTCACAGATTAGAGCTGAATGGGAATAGCAAGCCTCTGCCTTATGTAAAGGAAAGACAAATTAACAGCTGCTTCTGTGGCGGCAATGGCTTCCACACCTCAGTGGGCATCTGCAAGTGCTGCAATCACTCTCACACTGGAGAAAGTTAGATTGTGTCTTCTGAGTGCTGCAAAGCAAATTAATCTTTTTATAATTGCTCAACATGTTCACCTAACTGATATATGATTGAAAATAAAAAAGTGACATTATATCATTATACCATACTCTGCTTGTCATAAGAGAAAAGTATTTAATGTTGCTTCTAATTTTTGTGTCATGTCCGTAAACTAAGAGTATAAACCACTTTTAGCTACTGTTGAGAAGTGGTATTGCTTAATTATGATAAATGGCTGTGTTACTGTTCGGGGATTTTATGTATGATTGATTAATTGAACTGTATTTCATGACACTCTCAAGAAAGGTTTTAACAGAGGAAATATTCAGAAGCAACTAGTACAAATAAACATACAGGAAGGCATTTTGACTGTAAGACAAGTATAGATGTAAATATACGATGAAATGTTTGCACAAAGCATTTTGAGCACTGTTAAGTTATTCTGCAGCTATGACTATGCTATGTGAAGTCATCTTCATTTTTCTGAGTGGCACAGTGCCATGTTGTATTCAGACCTGGAATAAATTTGTTGCTTGTAGTTTGATCTCACAGCAGATTATTTAATTTTAACTTTCAATTTGTTTCCCAAGGTAACTGACATCAATTAATATGGCAGAGATGGAAAATCCACATTAAACACTGCTGCTCCTCTGGGATGAGCTCTCTCAAAGCATGTTTGGAGTGAAATTAAAACCAGAATATTTTCTCATGTTTATTTTTTTTTTTTTTGTTATGGTCAGAAAATGCCTTTAAACTTTAGGAAAACCGTGAGGGCTGGCGTTCCTCATTCCTGAAACATATCTGCAGATGTTTGACTTAACTTGTGATGTGTGCTACCATCTTTCTCATACCTTTTTATGGTCCATTATACTGAAATTCCTCCTATAATCTCTACACTGGGGATTCATTATCTTCTCCTATCAGACCTTTAACACCACTCTCTAATTACCATCTGAGTGAGACAGATTTTCATATAGCACAATAGATTTTTTTCTGAATATTAGTTACATAAAGTGCAAGATGCACTTAGGATACTAGATGCAAACTTGATGTTTTAATAAAGAAAGACCTAGACTATGCATAGAGTTTTTTTAGTATTTGAATCCTTTGAAGTGTCATGGAATTAGGTTTTCCACTTTGTTTATTTAAAGATGTGATTTAGGGGATTTTGTTGTCGCACAAATCAGGAAGAGTTTTGAATTGATCACTGCTTGAAAATTGTTATACTATTAAATTGATAATGGTTTTAAACTGGGATCTCTGTTATCAAAGACTTAAAATGTTTTAGCAGTTATTTTTTAAATTCAAGATTTCTCTAGAAATTTACAGCCCAAATCCAGCAAAACATGTAAGTAAGATCCATCAAAGCCATAAGTTTTTTTAGCCTTTGACAATGATGCATGTATATATTTATGTTTATTTCAGTACACAGATCAGTCCAACTACAGAAAAGATGGTTCTTTTTGGCTTTTCTTTCATAGTATATTAATATGTGTATATAGTAATATGGGTATATAGTGCCTTCTGAATAAAAGTACTCTTATATATATATATAAAACAATGCTCACAGTATAAAGTATTATGGATAGTTATGTATTTGGAGTCTGGTTCTTGCTTTGAATTTTTCACTGCCTTTTTTGCTACATAGTAGTATTCAGCAATAAAAAATGAAGCATTACTGATGTCCATGCAGCAGAAACAAATGAGTTTCTAAGTAAAAACTGAAATCAGAAATATAGAATGTTATATAAACATTCTTCAGTCTCTTGTTCTTAGCATTGTGTTTATTGATTCTTAAAATAATACTTTAATTTTGATAGATGCCCCCTAGAAGCTGGCCTGACAACATTAGTATTACAGCATACTTTAAAGGGCCTTTTTCTGCCAAATATTTTTTTGCAGCAGCAAATCCAATGAAAGTAGTTTCTGCCTGTTTCTCCTTTTATCCACGCCACTTGTGCTGGGTCTGCAGCACTCCTCTGCTGTGCCATTCATTCCAGCTGTTCTGCTGATAACCTGTATCAGGGAATTAGTTATTTTTAACCCTGATACAGTTGCTGTGTGACCCTAAAAGCCCTTTGGGTGTCTCAGGGGCAGAAACAAGTGGTTTGGTGCACATGCTTATTAAAGCTATAGCGCCTTTGAAAGACATAGTTATTGTCCTATATCTGCAGAGAGAAAAATGTAATACTTAGCTGCTTCCAGAATCACCAAAAACTCTTGAGGATTAGCTTTATAAAGTAGTGTCATATGAGGATGAAAGGATCTGATTCAATAAGATACAGTCAATAGAAAATGAATGAAAGAGCATTTTTCAGATTCTCTAACTGAAATAAATCATAGAATTGTTTAGGTTGGAAAGACCTTTAAGATCATTGAGTCTAACCAGCACTTCCATCTTTACCATTAAATCATGCCTCTTAGCACCACATCTACACATCTCTTAAATACCTCCAAGGATGATGATTCTGCCATTTCCCTGGGCAGCCTATTCCAATTCTGAATGCTCTTTCCATGAACAAATGTTTGTTAATATCCAGTCTGAACCTCCCTTGGCAAAACTTGAGGCCAGTTCTTGTTGTCCTGTCACTTGGTAATCCTCACCTCACTATACTTTCTTTCAGGTCAGTGTAGAGAGCAGTAAGGTCACCCCTGAGTCTGCTTTTCTCCAGGCTAAACACCCCCAGCTTCTTCAAGCTGCCCCTCATACGACCTGTGCTCCAGACCCTTCGCCATCTCCATTGCCCTTCTCTGGACACACTCCAGCACCTCAATGTCTTTCTTGAACTAAAGGGCCCAAAATCGGACACAGGACTTGAGCTGAGTGCAGGGGAACAATCAGTGCCCTGGTCCTGCTGGCCACACTACTGCTGAGACAGGCCAGGATCCATTGGCCTTCATGGCCACCTGGGCACACTGCTGGCTCATGTTCAGCTGCTGTCAACCAGCACCCCCAGGTCTTTTTCCACTGTGCAATTTTCCAGCTACTCTGCCCCCAGCCTGTAGCACTGCATGGGGTTGTTTTGACCCAAGGGCAGGACCCAGCACTTGGCCTTGTTGAACCTTATACCACTGCCCTCATCACATAGATCCATCCTGTCCAAATCCCCCTGCAGAGCCTTCCAGTCCTCCAGCAGATCAACACTCCTCCCCAACTCGATGCTGCCTACAAACTGACTGAGGGTGCACTCAATGCCCTCATCCAGGACATTGACAAAGACATTAAACAGGACTGTCCTCAATCCTGAGCCCTGGGGAACCCCACTATTGACATGCCAACTGGATTTCACTCCATTCACCACTGCTCTGGGCCCAGACATCTAACCAGTTTTTTGCCTGGGAAAGAGTGTGCTTGTCCAAGCCATAAGCAGCCAGTTTCTCCAGGAGAATGTTGTGGGAAATGGTGTCAGTCTTTATTTGAGTAGGGTAGACTTCATCCTTTCCCTCATCCATCAAGTAGGTCACCTTGTCATAGAATGAGATCAGGTTTTTCAGGCAGGTTTTGCCTTTCATAAACCCACGCTGGCCCCCCCCCTGGTTGTCCTGCATGTTGCTGTGTGATGGTACTCAGGATGACATTCTCCATGACCTTCCCTGGCACTGAGGTCAGGCTGACAGGCTGCATCCTCCTTCTGACTCTTCTCATGGATGGACATTACCTTAGCTAATGTCCCATCAACTGGGACCTCCCCAGGTAGCCTAGTAAAGTTAGCCTGGCTGCTGGTAAATGATGGAAAATGGCTTGGTGAGCTCTTCTGCCACTTCTCTTAGTAATCTTGGGTGCATCCCATCAGGCCCCATGGACCTGTGTGTGTCTAAGTCGTGTAGCAGGTCACTGATCACTTTCTCCTGGATTATGGGGGCATCATTCTGCTCTCTATCTCTGTCTTCCACCACAGGGCCTTGGTACCCTGAGGACAACTGCTCTTGCTATTAAAGACTGAAGCAAAGAAAGCACTAAGTACCTCAGCCTTTTTCTCATCCTTTGTCACTATGTTTTCTCCTGCAGCCAACAAAGGATGGAGATTCTCCGTAGCCCTCCTTTTGTTGATGATATATTTGTAAAAATATTTTTATTGTCTTTTACAGCAGTAGTCAAATTAAGTTCTAGCTGGGCTTTGGCCCTGTAACAAACAGGGAACCCTTATTAAAATGAAAAGTGCAGCCTTTTTTTTAAATATGGTGTTCAAAAGTTAGCACCTTAAAAAACATAAAAATCCTTTGATGTTTCCGAGCAACAGCTTCAGTTATGTGGTCAAATTCCCATGATGTTAGTTGTCACCAGTCAGTTGTTTTTACACAAGATGCTAACCTTTGGCTTTGGATGGTTTACTGTTGAAGTGCACATACTAACTTTAGTCATATGTGTCGCTATTACAAAAAGGATTACAAGCATCAAGTAAATGAGATTAAAGTATCCATAACAAATGAGTTTCATTGCACTGTATCAGGTAGTTTTTAATAGCTGCTTATGAAGAATTAAAAAGGTTTTCTCATTAGAATTCTGCTCTTTCAGAAACCTCATCCATCTATGTGACCAAAAATATATCAGATAAAACAAGTCCTCTGCCATAACCACTCCAGTCCCTATTCATCCAAGAACTTAACTGTGCATGCAACTCTAGTTACCTGAAGCATTGAAGTCAGTAGGGGTTACATGCTTGAAAGGGCACATGAGATTAAGTGCTTTCCTGAACAAGGTCCTCAAAAAGCCATTATTTTAATGTACTTATGATAAAACTGGCATGTCATGGGAATTTAGAAGAGAAAATAAATGTTTATAATTTTTTCTTTTTTTTGTTTTGTAGGGGCACACATTTTTTCCTGCGATGATTTATAGCTACCAATAACCTTCCACAGTGGTTGCCTTATCAACTTACTGTTCTGGCATCTTCTGGTCTTGCTAGTAAACAAAAGAGAACTATTTAAGTACAAAGCCAAGTACTCTTAATCTCAAGAGAGAGACTTCGTACAGTATGTTCTGTACAAAACTGAAAGACTTGAAGATCACAGGGGAATGTCCTTTCTCCTTACTGACTCAAGGTCACATTACTGAGGAACATGACAAGGACTGCACAGAAGACAGTTCTAGAGCAGCACTGCCCATCTGCAAAGAAGTCCATGAAAAAGATGGTCAAGCAAACCTTCCACAAAGGAAAACGAGCCGAAGTAGAGTGTACCTGCACACACTAACTGAAAGCATCTGCAAACTAATCTTTCCTGAGGTAAATAGATACTGCATAACAATAAAACTTTAATAGTGTTTAATTATAAATGTTAAAAAAGCATTCTATGCCCGCCTTTATCTGTAAGCCTTTAGAAAGTTGTTTTCATTTCAAAGCTTGTGTTCTTATGTAGTTCTTCATAGTCTAAATCCTCATTTCATCTGCTTCCATTCCTTTTGGATATAATTTGCCACAATCTCTTTTGTGCGCACCATTCCTTCCACTGTATTTCTCTATATATTTGCCTTATATTTGCAATCTTCCACTTATCTTTTTAATTGTTCCTTTTAAATCTGTCTATATCTGTAGCATTTTTTTACATAGAGATACAATTATAGAAACTCTGTCTTGTTACCTAATTATGTAAATTATGGGGTCATGTCATCAATTCACCTAACTGAATCCATACTGCTAAGTGCATTAGTCATTATCACAAAAAAATTAAAATAGCTGTTTCCATCTGCTATGATGCTAACCTCCTGTCATACTATTTTTAAAAACTATCATTTGTGTTTACCACAAAGATATTCTTATGTCTCTGCTCAATTTAAATGAAAACAGGTACAGTGCAGGCTTGCTTGAGTGGAGATGAATACCATGGTTTATCTCTGTAAAAAGAACATGAAAAATGCAGCTCCATAACATTTAACACTTGGCCTTGCCTCAAATTCTGTGGAAGGTTGAAGGAACTGACTGATATATATTGGGACTACAAATGGCAAATGGGCAATTCTGTACACTCATTTAATTACAATTCCGTTATGGACATTCAGTGTACCTTATTTAAAGTGCTGGAGTTTTCTTAAGTCTGTTTGCAGATCTGGTTATGCAGCTCTTCATATCTATTACCCATTCACTAAACCTCTAGATAATCAATTTTTGATAAATCTATTTTTACCTCTGCTGCATTTACACAGACAAAATCCATCCCTTTCAACCTGTGAACTGATCTTTAAATTTATAAAGGAGAATACTTTTAATCCAAGAATGAATAAACTTGCAAAGCACCGTTTCTGTGGTGTCATGATAGCTGTTTTGCTTTTCTAGTATACAGTTAGTGGGACTTTTAACAAAGTAACTGATATTTTTTCTCTTTGAAGAGTGGTATAAATGTTTGCAGCTGCCTATTATATAATCATGATAGGCTAGTTCATCATCTGTGACAAAAGCTTGGCAAAGTTAAAGATATTATGATCAAGTCATATTCATTGGAACTTTGTCCAAGTATAGTAGTCTGTTCTCTTGCTGATTTGGGGTCAAGACCTAAGCATCTTCCTAATCTCAGTTTTCCATAAATGGTTTTTGCTTGTTTTCTGCATTTTGAATCCATGGTACTGTGGGGTTTTTTTGGGGGGATGTGTAATATTAGAAAGTTGTGTTAGTTATAGTTATTTCTTAGCAGCACTGTCTTTATTGCCACCTGAAAACCTGGAGATAATGAACATCACTATATTTAAATACACAACCACTGGTGCCCATGAGCTTAGGAGCTTAATTATAGAGATACTGGAGCTGAAGACATCAACATAAAGGAAACCCCAAACACAGAAATGATATGCTGTTTCTAATAGCAATACCATCTTAAAAAAAGATGTTCATCCCAAGGACAGCGAAGTAATTCTTCTCTGTATAAAAATGTTATTCTTATGATTAAATTTTCAGCAATGACATTTCAATCAATATACATATTTCTTTCCCCAGTTTGAAAGGCTAAATCTTGCACTTCAGAGAACACTTGCAAAACACAGAATAAAAGACACCAGGTATGTATGTGTGATGAGCTTGTTACTAACTTCACTGCAAAAACATTTTTCAAACAGCTCATAGGGACTGATGTGGTGACTGGGAATCAGGACTTCTGGAAACTGTTTTCAATTATGTTGTCAAATTGTTGTGTAACATTTCATGTAATGTAAGTTAGTAATGATTTATTTTATTTTAAAATATTCACAAATATTTATATCACTCACAAAGTTGACTTAATGGGCAAGTTTAGCCATTTGTACAGAGAAACAGGCAAGGACTTTGTTTAAAATGAGCAAGTGTTTTGGAGGAATTCAGAGACTGCTTGGGCATAGATGGAAAGATAGATATGGTTGTGTATGGGTCTAGCTCAGTGTTTCTAAGATCCCAAGGAATCCCAACAATTAGTATTATACAAAAGAATTTGGCTTCTGATACAGTGACCAATCATATGCTCCAGATACTGACATATGTTTTCCTAAGCTCACTTGGCTTCTGGTTTCTGTTTGAGCCTTGTAGGGAGTGAGAATTTATTAGCATCTCACGATACACTGAATATTCAATTTATTGAATGCATGTGAAAAAATAAGCCACTCAAGATAAATCTCTTTTCCAAGTGAAGAAAAAAATTGAAGTTGGAAACTACACTGTTGCTCACCATGATAAGAATAGATAATTTCAATGTGTCTTTTTTTAAATTATACTTGATATTTTTAAAGCACTTTACATACATTGGCTGAACCAAAGACAGCTGGTCAGATGTGCATTGGAATTGCTGACTGGCTTATTGCTATGAATGTTTGCCCTATCTCTAATTATATGTTTCTTCCTGGAGTATTGGTTTAAAACAAAAAATTACTATGATATTCTTAATGAAGTAATAATGCAAATGTAAAACAAATCTAAATGTCTGTATTGCTTTTGCATATCTATTTTATTTCCGAAGAAGTGAAGAAATTCCGAAAGCTTGGATCGGGGATTTATTGTTATACGGAGGTTAATCTATGCTACATGTCCTTCTCATAATTTTGAGTCAGACATTCAACAAACAGGTTGATGTTTATTGTCCTCAGAGAACTCAGAGGTCTGCAGTTTTGTGTCAAAAATCTGGATTACTATCTGTGAAAAAATAATTTTGAAATTCATAATTGTTATTGGCATTTCCTCTCAAAGCAGAAATACCTTCTCACCTCTTTTTAATTTAATGCAACGTAATTCCAAAAAATGCTTGAATATAAATTCCAATTGTATTACACAACACATTATGAAATATAGTTATAACTTCAAGAAAAAAACACAAACCAAATAAAAAACAGGACTATTGCAATGACAGGCAAGAGAATGTGGCCTCAATCCATAATTTGAGCTCAGACCACCAAAACTTTGATTCACCAAAGGATAATCTAAGATCCTACCAGGACCCCATTTTTAATTAATTAAAAACTTCCTATTTGATCAGCAAAACTTGGTCTGTACACATTAAACACAAGGTAGGTAACTTCTGTACTTACTGTTTTTACTATGCTTATCTTACATTTTGTATTTTTATGATCTTTACAGAATAACTGGGGATAGTGAAGATTTTGAAAAAATTATCAGTGATCATGCTAATGCAGCAGGTAATGTAAACTTGTTTAATAGTAGAGAAATAGATTATATATGCCCTATATATAAAAGAATATATTCTATATAAATTAGTCTTGTTACTAAGAAATAATTTCTTCCATGTAAGGGTTGTGGTGATGCTGCCAAAACAGAGGCAGCATCTGTGATCTCTGTGATGTCTGTGAAACTCTGATCTCTACAACTAAAATCAAAATTTGGGCTAAAAAGACAAGTTTCTTGAGTCTGAGCTGTCATAGAATCATCCACCCCTAAGATCCAACATCCGGAAGGAATTATGAATTAGTAATAAGTTACAGTTTTATACTAATGAAAAACTGTTTGATCCTTTTCATCTTCTGAAGGACTGTAGTGTGTCAGAAGAGAACTGCTGTAATTTTAAATACGTAACTCTGGCTACATCTGTAATAGTAAATTAACACTTCCAGGAACTGAAATATGGTCTTCCATACACAGTTGGTCTGTGACAGACAACAGTTTTCCAAATGATTCCCAGTAACATCTGGGGAATTGGAACATTCCCAACAGTCACTTTGCATCCAGTTATCCTGTTAAAACCAATTTACTAGCAAAGATGTGAGCCATTCTGTGCCAATTGGCCTTAGTGCTCTGGAATATTCCTAGAGTCATTTAATGTATCAGGCATAGTACTTATATCTGCATATACTATTTTATTCTTGTGTTAATTTTTAAAATTCTTATTTTACTGCTTTATATGAATCTAAGGGAGTTGAGTTAAATCTTGTGCCAAAGTGTGTATTCATTTTGTTTACATCTCTTCAAAGAACATCTGATCCTGGATGTTTTTAAACTACAACCAATTGCCTCCCTGTTTCCAGGTCCTGTTTCCAGGACTCCTAAATAAGAATGCCCTCAGGTGTCAATGATGGATCAGGGAAGGATATTGCTAATTTGTTTTGGCCTAGGATAAAAAAATGTGGAGGTTAGCCTTTGATTCGGAATGATGAATGCATTTCTGACTAAAATGTGGTTCCATGCAGGTGTTCCCGTGGAGTCTCTACGGGAATCTCTCGGTGAAGAGCTGTTTAAAATATGCTATGAAGAGGATGAACACATATTAGGGGTTATTGGAGGGACCCTTAAGGACTTTTTGAACAGTTTCACTACCCTGCTGAAACAGAGTGGCCACAGCCAAGAAGCAGGAAAAAAGGACAGACTTGAAGATGCCTCCATATTATGCCTGGAGAAAGATCAGGACTTCTTAAATGTGTATTATTTCTTTCCTAAGAAAATCACAAGTCTTATTCTGTCTGGTATCATTAAAGCAGCAGCTCATATTTTGTATGAAACTGAGGTGGAAGTGATGCTCATGCCTCCTTGTTTCCATAATGACTGCACTGAATTTGCTAATCAGCCTTATTTGCTGTACTCTATAAAAGTCAAAAGTGCAAAGCCTTCCTTATCTCCCTGTAAACCACAGTCTTCACTTGTGATTCCTGCCTCTGTGTTCTGTAAGACCTTCCCATTTCATTTTATGTTTGACAAGGATATGTCAGTTCTTCAAATTGGAAATGGGATAAGAAGACTTTTGACCAGGAGAGAATTTCAAGCTAAGCCCAATTTTGAAGAATATTTTGAAATTCTTACCCCCAAAGTAAGCTGCACTTTTAGTGGAATAATGACAATGCTAAATATGCAGTTTACTGTACGAGTTAGAAGATGGGACAATACTGATATGAAACCATCCATGGTAAGAGCTCTTTACTGCTATTACTTCTGTGAGGGATTTGTTTTCTTCAGATGGAGTTAAAATATCCAAAAAACATGGTGCATTTTGCAATTTCTACCTCCAAATATCTACTAAAACTGCATAATAATAATTTATTTAGGGTACTCAAATGTTATTCAGATTCTGAAGCCAATTTCAGTCAAAACTCTGCTTTAGGACTTTTACCAAGTAAAATCTGAATGCTAACTTGATTTTTTTGAAATAATTTGAAATATTGAGGTAAAGCCAGTGATATGCCATGCTTCTGAGAATAAGGACATCTCCAATACAAAGAGAGTGTCAGGGAAACCTTTAACAAAGTGCCCCTGAATCATTTGGAAACAACAGGTCTAGGATTTGGGGAAAAGAAGTAGATGTTTCCTTTGATCATTCAGCCTTTGGTATCTTTGGCATTTTGATATCTTTTATATTCTGATGTTTTCATCAGATGCAACCACCAAAGGTTCCCCTTAGTTTCAGCTGATGGGATTACTTACTATCTTTGCTGAAGTTGGGTCTGTGACAAGTGACCTGGGACAGTAAAAAACACTGAGTATTCAATGACTGTTTTTATTCATTCCTGGTCCCAGCTGAATTCCAGTATATTTACACCTGAGGCAGTCCAGGATGAATTCCCAGTTCAGACTCAACATTCCAAGAATTTAAGGGAAGAACAGAAAAAAGTTTCACTCATTTATTAATGTAGCTACTTTTAAAAAATGTAGCTACTTCATCTCAGATCCATTTCTGCACTAGAAAATTTCAAGGGGTAGTAGACTTAGCTTGGCTTTTGCATGTAATTGCATATGCAAACGACTATTAACAAGGAATTAGAATTAGAATATGTTATTAGAATAGTGGTCTTTCAAAGCAGTGTTAAGCTAAGCTCTGCAGCACCTTGCATATTACACAATTGATTACAAAAAGAACATAAAACCACTTCATACAAAATATATTTTTTTCGATCATTAAAATGGAACATTTCTTCCATTTCTGACTTTAATTTTAAATTGCACTGAGTACTGCATATCCTATGATAAAACTGAAGCAGATTTTTTCCTTTTATCTTACAGAGGAAAGTGCACGAACTAGAGTTATTAGTAGAAATTCATAGGCCACTCTAATCAGTAACATTTTATGAAAAGATGAAAATGCACAAAATTTCATTATTTTCATTTTTCTTTTTCTCCTAAGCTAAAACTGATACTGATACTCAAACATAATTAGGTGTTTATCCTTAAGTTGGGGTCTAACTTTTGTACCAGAAGACTCAATAAAAGTGAACTTATTTGATGGCTCTATGATTCAGCACCCCATGTTGTCTCTTAAGCAACTGCATGCAAATGTAAGGACTATGGACCAGTCTTGATTTTCTTACATTTCAGCAAAATGTATTTCCTCTAAAACTTCTTGTTTCTAGACCATTGCCATGCATGTTTCGCATGAATTCTTGTTTCTTTAACTGTTTCAGGTAATGGATCTTAAAGGCCAGATGATCTATATTTTTGAATCCAGTGCCATTCTATTCTTGGGATCTCCTTGTGTGGATAGACTAGAAGATTTTACAGGACGTGGATTGTACCTCTCAGATATTCCCATTCACAATGCATTGAGAGATGTTGTTCTGATAGGAGAGCAGGCCAGAGCCCAGGATGGACTGAAGAAGAGGTTAGGAAAGCTAAAAGCAACCCTTGAGCAGGCCCATCAAGCACTCGAAGAAGAGAAGAAGAAGACTGTAGATCTCCTGTTTTCAATTTTTCCTGGAGAGGTTGCTCAGCAGCTGTGGCAGGGACAAGTTGTACAAGCCAAGAAATTTAATAATGTCACAATGCTTTTTTCTGATATAGTTGGATTCACTGCCATCTGTTCCCAATGCTCACCTATGCAGGTTATCACCATGCTTAATGAGCTTTATACTCGCTTTGATTACCAATGTGGAGAGCTAGATGTCTACAAGGTACACAATTCATTGCTTTTCTGTGGGATTCTGGGGCAGGAAAGGAAATTAAGACTAAGTAGGACAGAGGATAATAGAGGTCCAATAATCATTTTGCCATAAACCATTTTTAAATGACAGATAAATCACAAAAAAACCCCAACAAAAAATCAATATAAACAGCTGTTCATGCAGCCAAGAGAGAAACCCATCAAAACTTTAATTTTAAAATTTAATTTCAATGACAGTGCTGTGAATCTGGAATAAATATAGCTATGGGTGCCTGACAGTAGATGAGCAAGGAAAAATATTTTAGAATTATGCCCAGCAATAAATATAAGTTGTGCAGTTTTTTCCTTTTGCATGATAATGAAGGATTTGTCCAGGATAAGTTTGCATGAAAAATAAAACTTGGTTAATATGTAGCTACAATTCTTACTGAAGTCAGACTATTCTTTTATATGTATCACACAGTCTAACAGTAAGGTACAAATATGCCTCTTTTAGGTTGAGACTATTGGAGATGCCTACTGTGTTGCTGGAGGCTTACACAAAGAAAGTGAAACACATGCTGTTCAAATAGCACTGATGGCCCTGAAGATGATGGAACTGTCAGATGAGGTGGTGTCTCCCCATGGAGAGCCTATCAAGGTCATATATTTTATTGTATTTTATATGGTTAAAATGGGCATTTTTGTTTGTTTAATTGCTTTTAGGGGTTTTGACTCAAGGAAATGTCACGTCATTGCATCAACTCAGACAATTTGGGGAATCAAATGACTTTTTTAATTCTGTGAATGAGAGTTTTGTGGTGAGGTACAGGTGAAACAGAGATCTGAAAATTAACCCAAAAGACTTTAATGCAGTGAAGCAGTGAAGCCAGTATGTACAATCTGACATGCTACAGTTTTTGTCTCAGTAGCAAGAAATTTGTCAGTGGCATGGAATATTCTGTTTTCTAAAGAAATTACTAATCCTCTCTCAAAATTAGACATCTATGTCTTTTGACGTAGCATCTATGAATAGGAATGACTAAAGACATATTCTGATTGTAGTAATCCAGATATCTTAAATGATTCCATTGCAGTTCTTGTTTTATGGTCAGATACTGAACGACTACCATAAGATAATGGTGTTAATGCTGTCAAAGCAACTGTTAGATTCAATGGTAGTTATATTTATGGCTTCCTTTCAGTGAGGAATTCAGCCATCTTTGCTCTGTGGGTGGATTTTGCTTTTGTTGCAGGTTTTTCTGCTTTAACACTCAAAATTAGAAATTGCAACTTCTTCATAATGATATGATATTCTCTTGATATGAAAAGAGTAGCACACATAGTAGACATGCAAGCTTGTTGACATCATGCCATTATTGTGTCAGAATGCTATTCTGAAGAAAACATGCCTACATATGTATAATGCACATGAGAAAAAGAACACACCTCCAAAAAAACCCACCAAAAAACCTCACAGAAAGCAGCACCAGCTGAGTAAAAGTCAAAAATCTGAGTATGAGTTAAAAAAAAGAGATATCAAAATATTGCAACTGCTGTTGGTTCCCCAGGACTGTTTTGGGGCCAGCTCTATTTAATATCTTTATCAGTGACCTGGATGAAGAGATCAAGTGCATCCTTCAGTCACTTCACAGGCAACACCAAGTTGGGCAGGAGTGTTGATCGCTGGATTGACACGCAGCTGAACATGAGCCAGCAGTGTGCCCTCATGGCCAAGAAGGCCAATGTCATCCTGGCCTGTATCAGCAATAGTGTGGCCAGCAGGATGAGGGCAGTGATTGTCCCCCCGTTCTCAGCACTGGTTAGGCTGCACCTTGAATCCTGTGTTCAGTTTAGGGCCTCTCACTACAGGAAAGACATTGAGGTGCTGGAGTGTGTCCAGAGAATGGTAATGGAGCTGGTGAAGGTTCTGGAGCACAAGTCTTATGAGGAACAGCTGAGGAAGCTGGGAGTGTTTAGCCTGGAGAAAAGGAGGCTCAGGGGTGACCTTATTGCTCTCCACAACTACCCAAAAGGAGGCTGGAATGAGTTGGGGGTCAGTCTCTTCTCCCAGGTAACAGAACAACAGGAATTGGCCTCAAGTGTTGCCAGAGAAGGTTTTGAGATTGGATATTAGGAAAACATTCTTAATGAAAAGGGTTGCATTGGAACAGACTGCCCAGGGAAGTGGTGGAGTCACCATCCTTGGAGTCGCCATCCACACATTTAAAGGATATGTAGATGTGGTCCTTAGAGACATGGTTTAGCAGACTTGGCAGTGCTCAGTTACTGGTTGGACTTTATGATGTTTGAGGTCTTTTCTAACCTAAATGATTCTTTAACTGAATTATGAAAATTCAGTAATCTGGGACTGGGATTTAATCTATGTGTGACCTTGTCAACAGAGTTCAGTTGGAACTGCAGGATATACTGTCTTTGCAATTCCCTAAGACTTGTCTTCTGACCTGAACAGCAAAGCAAGTACTCTTCATGAACTGTCAGCAGTCTTACATTGTGTCATGTAATTCCTCCCAGAAAGTGTCCAAGTGCCATCCTGCTGATGCTTCTAGACCAATTTACTGCCACAGAGACCAGCAGTTCATGGGCATATTTTGATACAGAAGGATTACTTACTAAAAATGCAATGCAAGATAAACTTCAGCTAGTTCCCTCTCCATGAGCAGTGATGACCAGAATACAGATATTTTAAGGAGACTGTGCTAAATCAATGTATATTAGTAGCTCATTATATTTTTTTTTTAATAGAGGAAGAATTTATAAAACTGATCTTACCCATCCTGTTTTACCTAATAATGCTGTTTTCTGTCTTTTACTTAAAGATGCGTATTGGCCTTCATTCCGGATCTGTCTTTGCTGGAGTTGTTGGGGTAAAAATGCCTCGTTACTGCCTTTTTGGAAATAATGTAACCCTTGCCAATAAGTTTGAATCTTGCAGTATACCTAGAAAAATAAATGTCAGCCCAACAACTTACAGGTACAGTGCCTGATATATGTAAAATGTGCACCTACTTGCTGTAGTAGTCCATTATCTTCTTTTTCTTTTTTATTTCCCTGAAGCACTGCTATTTATTTTCCTTTTTCTCTTTTTATCTGACTGCTCATGAATGCACCGCAGTTATTAGTAGGCAGAATTCAACCAGCAGTAGCAAGAAAAAATGTGAAACAGAACAGCTGATACTTATTTTTCAGATCTTACATTTAAAATAAATGGACTGTCTGGACCAATTTTGCTTTTTACCCTGAAGCTGTATATGTGTTGCTTTTTTTTCCTTCTTCTCTCATATAGTTTGCTCTTCTTTGAGCTTTCACTGTGAACTGCATGCCAAACTGGCTGCAGATGCCCTTGAAAGTAACAACCTCACTGAAGAACTGTTAAACATCACTCTACACATTGTCATTCCCTTTTGGTTAGGAAAGATGAATTGTTAGGTTGCAATGAGTCAACCATGCCGGTGTTTAGTTTATACAGGTCTTGATCACCAATTCAGTTTAACACTTTTAGTATGGAACTTAAGGCTGTACCATTTATCCACTCATATATTTTTAGTAATGTGAACTCTGTGGTTATGCAGACAGCTAGCAGACTCTCCCATGGGAAATACAGCATCTTTCCTTTGTCCTTTAAACCTAACACTCTCTTTGTATTATCTGTTTAATTGTACTTCAAAATCACCTTGCAACATGTTCATGGCCAAGTAATAATGTCTTATAGATGCCCGGCAAGACAATAGGAAACTGTTTTGAATGTGATGGTAACAACAGTCAACATCTGAACTCCAGATCCAGATCTGAATTTTATGCCACTGCTCTGACAGAGATTATTGTTTCTTCCAGAGTGGCCAAAAGTTTTATCAGAATGTACTGTAGAGAGTGAATCTACTAACACAAAAGTGATATGGCTGGCTGGGTAAAGTAACCAGAAATATTATAAATTATTTTCTACATTTTAAGGAAGCTCAGCTACCCCAAGTGTAGCCTGGGCTGTAGTCTGTTGTTTCTACACAGCTTGTACTCACTGCCATGTATCTGATAATGCCTTGTGGCAAGATTCTGTGTCCAACGTCAGACAGAGAATTTGGCACAGGATCCTGACATCCCCTGCAGCATGTGCTGTGTGCCATACAGGGTGCCAAGCTTTAGATTATCTTGTATAGGTGATTTAGAAAAAGTAGCACAGGTATTAGAGCACACAAAAAGTAACCTTTTTGATTATGCACTCTAAAACCACAGAGATAGCATTAGCATTGCCAGTGCTTATGTATGTCAGAAGAACAGTGCTGGCCCACAGTGACTGTTTTTCCATCTCTGTATGTAAAATCATTTTAAATAATACTGACTATGGTCTTTTTTTAAAACCATTGGACACTTTGTCCACACAAGACTTGCCTATAACTGGTGGTGGAAGTAGGTTTCTGCATGCCCGTGTATTCATCTCCAGAGAATATTTGAAATTAGTGTACTGTTGAAAAAAATATAAATCTCTGAGTGCCTAGAAAGTAGGCAATTTGATTAACAGGTAAACTGTTGTTATTATAGTTGTGTTTCTTTTTTTTCCTGAGTGATGAAGATGTTCTTTTTATTTGGTGTTTTTTTCTTTTGATTCATTCACCAATTCTAAACACATATTGATAACATTATGGCATCTTGAACAACTCCGGTATATTGCAGTAATTGTTTAAAAGTTTAGATACCAGTTATCAATATTTATCCTGCAAATTATCAATCTCTGTCTCAACCTGTGAAAAAGCAAAAATATTAGAATTGGTAGAAGGATCTGAATAGTTTAATTAATAAGTTTTACAGTATTTCATTCTTTGAAACATTAATTATGGTGCCTTTGATGTGCAGATGTGAGCTAGCTTTCAGCACTAAACCATCTTTGAAAATATTTACAACAAACATAGCTCCTACATGCAAAACATTGACAAGACAAAAAAAGAGGTGATACTTCTACTTGCACTGATGCACAAGTTTATAGGTTACCAAATAAACAGTATCTTTTTATATTTTCAGTAAATAACGTATAAAGATTAATTTGGATTCTGCCCTGCCATACATAAAGAATTATTTAATGTCTGCACTTAATAGCAACTGATTCATTTCTAATCAAGATGATTAATTTTTGTTCTAGGTTGTTAAAGGAATATCCAGGATTTGTGTTCACACCCCGCTCAAGAGAAGAGCTTCCACCAAATTTTCCCAGTGATATCCCTGGAATTTGCTATTTTCTGGATGCTTATATTCAAGGAACAAACTCACAGACTTGGTTTCAAAAGAGAGATTTGGGAGATGGCAATGCCAATTTTTTGGGTGAGGAAACAGGAATAGACTAAATTGTACATTCAGAAATGTATAGAATAAATTTATAAATATTTGGATTTTTTTTTTTTGTATAAATTGAAAATTTTTAAAACTGTATGAAACATGCAAGCACTTTAGATCGTTAACACCTGAAAGCCAGTATTAAAATTTCAGGAAGTATGTCACTGACTACTTTTTATTTTTCCTTTGCATAAGGAACATAGTCACTAAAATAATGTTGCAGCTTCACAGTTGGAAATGCTACTATAAACTGTATTTTCCTTGTGGTAATTTGTTAGTGCTACGTAATAACTCAGTTCTCTCTGTACTGAGAATTCTAGATGTATTGTATATGCAGTTTGTCAGGAAATGTAATGTGCAAGTGATGCAGCCACATGCAGTGTTGTGAGCTGGTGCTTATCAATGACTATTAAAATGTATTTTCTTAGAGATTCCATAAGAAAATGTCCATTAAAATAGTGTCATTGCTATCACATACTCCTCCCAGTGCATCATTTGGGCCCCATCCTAGAAGTTGCTGACCATCTTCTCACACTGACTGGAGTCAAATTATGAGGGTGCTCAGCATTTTCTGGATCAGGCTGCTAATTGTAGCTAATAAACATGCATAGCAGAGTTGCCGCTTACTGTTTCATGAACTTTATTTTGTGTATAAAATTAATATAGATTAAAACACTGTATAATCACATACTAAAGTCTGTAATCATCAAACTATTTTAGTTCTTAGGGTTTTTAAAATACTTAAAAATAAAAATATCCCCTTGTTATTATGTATTACAGCAATAAATGTTTTGTTCTTGTTGTCATTTAAATTTGAAATGTTTTAACAGAAGTATAATAAAACATGATTTGGAATGTTTGCTTAGAAAAGAAATTCCAGTTAGACTGTATAAAATGGAACAGAAGCACACCAGCTTAAAGCTATGATCCTTATTCAAGGATGCAATGTGGGGTATGACATGTTATGGAATGGCCTATCATATGCTCACTTTAAACTTGCCAGGAGAATCTTCAAGTGAGCAGAAATGCTTTAAAACATAGGAACATATATACAAAGATTAATATTACTACAGTACAAGCTTTTTTGTTGTGGATGATGGAAAATGAATGAAGAACTCTAAAGGGTCTGCCTCTGGTTCTGGCAGAATAGAGTTAGTTAAGAGTTGTGCATTTAGGATTCTGTCTGATCTCTAAGTAGCAGATCCATCTGCCCGGAAATTCCTCTGTGCTGTACAGTTTAATCCCAACTGCGGGCTGGAGAATTGCAGAGCTTACACACACTACTATTTCCAGTAGTATCAAATACTATTAGTTATTATTCTAAACTCTTAAACTCTGGGTGTTTGGCGTATCAAACCATAAAAGTCTTTCTTCAAGCTACTTGTCACTAAATCAGATTTTGCTTTCTGAATATTTACAGGGAGCAATTACATTAGACTAAGGTGCCATTTTATTCATTTTCTGATCTTGACTGGTACATTCTGAAGCTCATTTTATCCTGCTGTTTTGTGGTAGAAACTCATACAGAACATGTAGCATCAGAGCCTTGAGAAAAGTCCTTATAAGAGTCTAGCATTAAGAACATTTTAAAACTGTATGTCAATTCAGATTTCCTGTAAGCAGCATTTGAACAAAACTTGAAATATTGAATCCTTCTATTGCTTGAGGTCTACTATATCCATCTAAGATGCTTAGAAATAATTCTGTGACACAAAAGTGGAACCTGAAAGTCTGTGTATTGTATATAAACATATCTCTCTATTGCACACACACGTATATAAGCAAACGTATCTGTAACATTTTTGACAGCAGTATTTCAAGGAAACAAGAACTATGCAAATTTTGATCTTTGCAATATTATATTGGTCAGAAAATTCTATTTAATTGACAAAAATACCCAGAGGTTACTAGCAGTCCCATGTCGGTGCTCCCAGATATAAAAATGTGGGAATATTTGACTACTGACTCTTCAGTAGGCTTATGGTATTAAGCCAGTAATGACTGAGGTCAGCATGAATATATCCATCACTGTCCTTTATTGAATGTTAAAAAAACCCAGGCTTTTAAATAAAAAGGATTTCTTTCCCCAGATCTACTGAATAGGAGGGATGCTTAGGAGGGAATTTTCTTTTGTCCCTAGAAAAGAACTGTTGGTGGACTAGACGATGGCCATGCTCAAGGCCAAATTCTGTATAAATCTGTCATTAAATAGGATGTTTATCATGGCAGTTCCTGACACCTTCCTAAGTGGTGTCAACCTTCAGAGAAGAATTCTGGTAAGGTGTACACAGAAAGCAACGTGCCTGAATCTCAGTGAAGTAAATAGGATTTAGACACGTATTTAAGACAGTAATTCACGAAAGTGCTTTAAAATGTACTTGTGTTCAGACTAGTTCTGCAAAAAAGCCACAAGTCTGTTTATATTAAGCATAATTTAAGAATTTCGATTTCACTGAAGCTGTTCTTCTGTTTAAGTTTTTTTGCTGAATAAATATTTATTTAATAAGGGACAATTATTTTAACTGATCTTTTCACTTAGATCTAAAATATTCCTTTCAGTTTTTAACTAATCTTTTCACTTAAATCCAGTTGAAAAAGAAAAAAGGAATCAGAAAGCCAATAAGCAAATTGTTGAGATAAACAAAAGGAAGGCAATTCAACCCATGCAATACTGGGATATTTTGCAAGAAAATAAAAGAGTTGTTTGTAAGTTGATATCTTGTATTATAGTGTGTTATATTGTGGAAATCTTCAGAGACTATGCAATGTTATTTACATAAATATACAAATACCGTAGTATTATGTCCAGAAACAGTTTTTTTATATCTGAAATTTTATTTTATTAGTTCATGAAGATTCTGTGGGACTGATTTCCATTCACATTTACACTGTGATGGAAGATACATTTTTATTACGCTGCAATTTCTTTGCTGAAGAGGTGTAAATGGCCCTTGAAATAAATAAAAAGTGGGTCCTTTGAATCTTAACAGTGATGTAGCTAAAGAGAAAGCTAGAGCAAAAGAATTCAACTAATTTGATTTCATTCAGGCATGACCTGTAAGATTCCAGGAAGATGTTGAAAAAAACATTCACACTGCTGGTATCAGAGGAAGTACAATTAGCGTGGAGGTGATATTTTCTTTCTCACTGAACTGCTGTGCAAAACCAAAGCAAACAAACTCACACAAGCTAACAAAACAGTGAAGTGCACAGATAATTGAGCCCCTGGGACAGATCTACTTTTTCCTAGGAAATCTTATGAAGGAAGAATTCAGACCTCCTCCAAACCCAGTTTATTTCTCCCATAATTTTATTTCACAATCTTTTCAGAAACAGCTGCAACAAACAATACAGGAGGCAAAAATCAGTATTTCCAACCGAAAGCCGTCAGAATTAAGGGGAATTGCTCTTGAATCTTGGCTAGGAAACCCTTTTTCAAACCCCACCCATCCTACAACCTACCAGGCTACTCTAGCTTCTACCGTTTTTTTTAATGCCTGCTCATTGTTCTGCAAAAGCAGTGGGAGATTCGTTTCCTGCAAAAGCAATAACTTCTGTGGCTATTTGCCATATGGTGTACAACGTACTGAGTTGCTTTCAAAGTCCTGCTCCAGTTTATCATAAGCCAGCTTGGCAGGGACCAAATTTAACTGAGGCTATTTCTGAAATGAGAGCTAGGACTTTCTTTTCTACCTCTAAAATCTGCAAGATGTGTACCACAACAGTCTTTAGAGACCTCTAGAACCACTCTGATGGTATGGCTGCTCACAACTGCATAGGAAGGAAATACTCAGATATAAGCTTATTTTTTTTTTAACTTCCCAATCCATTTGCATGAGTTCACTGGCAGACCTTTTCTGCAGAGCACAGAGGGAGAGTAAAAGTCACTGTCTTATATTACTCAGCATTGCTCTGATACTGAGGCACAAATAAAAGATGGGAAATAATCGATGGTTCTGAAACCTTTGCTACATCTAGATGCAACCATTGAAAGATACATACTCTCCTGAGCACAAACAGAAGGATCTGAATGTTAAATATGCAGTTAGGCTGGAACATGAAGCTGGAGAGCCAGTCAAAGAAATAATAAACTGTGAAAGAATCTGAAACAAAGTAAACAACCTTATAAAGTTGTGTGTCTCATCTGCTTCAGCAGACTTTTGATGCTGAAAGCAAAGTCGAACCAGCGGTTTCCTAATACAAATGTAAATGAGCACATTGCTTTGCAGTCCCATTATAAGGCATCCTTTGAAGATCTGTGCTAAAATTGTTTCTCATCTTTTGAGCAGTACAAAGTTACAAATTTTTGCGCCACTACAGCACACAAACACCATGTTTACATGCACATCCTGCACACACAGCACATAATGGGAAGTAACTGAGAGAATGCATGCAGTAACATCCCAAGGATATGAAAAGAGGTAGATTAAGTCATAGATACATTTCCTCTCTCCTGATTTTTCAGCCCGAACAAAACCTGCCAAAGAAATATCAAGCGTTACCAGGGGCTTTGGAATACAAGCATGTAAAAATGAATAGGAGTCTTTCCACTGATTGCAGATGATGTTAGGGAAGATTTGGATATATTATTAGTTTGCTCCACATGGCTAAGATTACATTCCTCTTACAGGAGGATGCAACAGAGTGCTCAGTTTCTCAAATATACATGTTACTGCATTACAGAACAGCATGGACATATTGAGGGCTGTTTCATTCCTAGCTTGACAATACCAGTATTGAAAAATAAATGTGATGGTATAGTAAATCAGTGTATAGTGGTACATTAAAAATAATGAATCTTGCTGAAGTGATCTTAAGAGTGTATTTCTGCATCTGGTAAGTAGTATTATGACAATTCCAGATGTCAAGTCTCAGACCATTATGATTTGAAATTTAATTAGAAAATACCCATAATTCAATCCAATGTCAACAAAGTAACTCCCTCTTCAGTAAGTGGAATCCAGCAATACCATATAAGGTAGCGTTTTTATTCAGGATTACAGTAACAAAATGAACTGTAAAAGCAAAGTCCAAAGTAAAAAATGCAACTTATTAAAATGCTTCCTTTGTTTTATAGTGCTTGTGTATTAACACAAACCATATTAAGCTGAATGCAGATGTTCTTGGCCAGCTAGTGGTTTCCCAAAGTTATTGTCTCATCAACTGCCCTTTCACACAGCATAAAGGATCCTATGTTACTTTTTGCTTTCATGGATCTCACCAGGAATTGCCAGATCAAGTCAGCATCTCAAATCAGGAAGAAACATGTTAAAATAAAACACCACTTAAAATGTATAGCAGTTGTTTTTCAGCTGTAATCACTGACTGCAACTCTTGCCTTTTTGATGGCCAGTGCAGGAGGCTCTTCCTGAGAAATATGTTCAGGGGAACACAAAGAGGCAAATTTGTCTGGTAGGAATTCTGTTACAAAAAACACTGCCTCAAAGGCTCTTTTCTCATCAGCATTCCATCCCATGCACGTCCCAGTTGTATCTAGTGCCACAGCTACTCTCTCACTCCTGAATACCAAAAAGCAGCTAGGCAGTAGGTCTTGAGCAGTACCTAGTGCATGAGGGTCCCCAAATGGGAATATGTGTGCTACAGCGGAATAAGCTTCAGGCTTTATGGAAGTGCATCAGATACAGTCCAAATGGTTGTGTGATGTGCATAATGCATGTGACCTAACAGTCCTGGTACTGACAGGGTTGGGCCTTGAAAACACAGCTCAGTACTAACAGCTTAATCTGATATGTATTTTATCTTATTGACTTGGAGCCTTTCCTTTAGTTGAAACCAAATCTTGCCCCAAGACCTACCAGATAGTCTTGATTCAGCAGGCACCGGGAATGGAAGCTTGTCCCTCTCAGCAAATCACTTCATTGAATTCTTTAATTCAGCATCTTCAAAACTTTTGAAAGGGCATCCCTGTTTTAGAAAACTAAATCAATCACTATCTACTTTAACTCCTCCCATGCTGTTGTCACTTCACATTTTACAAATCTCACCTTGACTAGAACTTCCATTTGTATTACAATCGGTTAATCACAAGAACAGCTTGCAAATGCAAGCTACCAAACTCCGAAGAAGAAAGGCAATTTCATACTTGTCTAAGATAATTTTGACCTTTGTAGCACTTTTGAAAAAATGTCACTCAGGTACACAAAATTGACAGGATAATCTAGTTTCTGAAAACCATAATCAAAAAGAATTTCATGTAATCTCTCTAATATTTTATGAGCACAAGGGCTCACCCCATAAACAGACCGAGCAAGTGGATTCCCTTGAAACCTGTGAAGAATGAGGATGGGTTTTACACTGATTCTCAGTAGAGAACTACAACTTTGTATTGTAGGGCATGTTTTCCTATTTTCCCAAAATTTACTTTCTACCAAATAGAAAAAGTAGATAATGACCTGATGTACTCAAATCTTAGTTAATTGGTGAAAGTTGACCACTCCTCAGCTATAGGAAAATATAGCCTTTGGTTTGGTTTCAGCACCATGATTTATGACATTATCTCTGTTGCCAGTTTCTTGGAAATTGAAGAGATTTTTAGAGATTTGCATCTATTCAATTTTTGTTTGGTTTTCTACACAGATATATTTAACCAGTAGTTTGGTTAATTTATCTAAATATTTCCTTTCCTCCCTACAAAATAACCATATTACTTCTATGATTTTTAACAGATTATACAGAAGTTTTTGTGCTTGGTCATTCTTTTAAAAAATCTAAAATTGGTTTTCCCAGTAGATTTGGAATGTATTAAACTAAGTAGAATTCATTATTGTGCCTACATGACCTAACAGCAGGGTTTCCCTCTGCTTTCTTGCAATGTCTACTGAGATCACTTTGCCAAGTTTCTAATGTCTATCTCACTTAGAAGAATTTTTAATAGACATTAACACAGATTCAAAAGTTTACCAGGCAATAGATGAATTTTCAAAAGATTTTATATGGTGTCATTTTTTAACTTACTTACATGGAATTTCCAACATACATACTTCATTTTTTTCCCAAGAAGTATGTGAACAGTTCAAAATTTAAACTTACTTTATCTTACTAAGGTCTGAACTTCTGTAATTTTACTTACATCTAGAATACATTTGGATTGGTTGGTGTCTGTGGCTTAGTGCTTTCATGTAGCAAGGTCTCTGCCCAAGAGCTGCTACAGTAGTAGGCCACCAGGTACTCATCCTATAATCGTCCTAGATAAACTAATTATCTCTTTAATATATTTTTATTCTTTTTAAACAAGCCAAGAAAATAAAAATCAGTAGTCTCTTTAGAATTTTTATTTCATACACTGAGGCCAGGTCTTTTGATGGTACAAAGGGCTTTAAACTATATGGGTTTTTCAAGTGCTGCACTATCTTTTTGTGTTCCATGTATAGGATATGATATGATGACATTATGTTATTTCTGAACTGTCCTTGGCATATTGTCAGTAATCCTCTACTCAAAGAATCCTGTTGTAAGGATCATACCTTACTCAGAGAACCCTTTAGGAATCCATCTGCAGCAGGTTACTGATACAATGCAGTGTTTATTCACAGTGGCTACTGACAGGGACTCAATAATACACAAGAAAATCCCCATTACTGAGACCACTCATTATTATGCTTTCAACTTCAGCATCTTTTGAAAAATGAACGTGCAGGGCAGAAATATCTGCGGTCATTTTGTCCCTCGGATTCTTCACTTTTTAGGAGGCATTTATCTTCCTAAAAGTTGAGTAGTTGCATTGGTATATGAAACAACTGAGGAAGCGTTTCTGTTCCTGCGAAGGCATCCACTGCAAAGAGCAGTGACACCAGAGCGAGCACACCTTGGGTACCTACCCAACCACCGGGAAGGTGCCGGGCACCTGGATTACCTGGATGACACCCAGGCACTGGATTACCTGGATGACGCCCCGGCCCCGCGATAGCCGCCGGCAGCACTGCCCGCTCCGCTCCGGGCGGTGCCGGCCCCCAGCCCCCGGCCCGCGCCCGCCCCCACCGCCTCCCGCAGTCCCGCCCCTTCTCTTGATTGGGAGAGAGCGCAGAGGCCGCTCTCGTCATTGGCTCCTAGAACAGCGGCCACGCTCTCCATTGGCTGCCGGCGGTGCCGCTCGCGGCGGCGGCGCTGGGGGTGGCGGTGAGGCGGCGGGGCCAGGGCTCTGCTTCGCGGCGGCGGCAGCGCCACTGGCACCGGCAGCGGCACCGGCACCGGCACCGGCACCATGGTGAGCTCCGCCCGGCCACACTCCCGGCCCGGGACACTGGGGCTGCTGGTGGGCGTCCGCCCTACCCAGGCCTGGGCCCATGGTGGGAGGGAAGAGGCTGAATCCACTTGGGAAGCGGGAAGCCGGGCCCCAGCCCTTTGTTTCGGGGGGAGATGGGGGTGATGTTTCCCGTGGTGGGATCGCTTCCCACCGGGGCGGTGGGAAGGGTGGGATGGGATGCTGCGGGGCGCGAGAAGGGGCTCTTCTGCCGCCCGGTGCCTGACCGTGCCGCCGCCTCGCCCTGCCCGCAGTACGGCTTCGTCAATCACGCCCTGGAGCTGCTCGTCATCCGCAACTACGGCCCCGCCGTCTGGGAGGACATCAAGTAAGTGTGTGTGTGTGTCTGTCTGTCTGTGTCTGTGTCTGTGCGTGTGTGTCTGTGCGTGTATGTGTGTCTGTTCTTGTGTGTCTGCCTGTCTGTCTGTTGTCCGCGAGTCCGGGCGGGGCAGCGGGCCGGCAGCGGTGCCCAGGATGCGGCTTGTCCCGCAGCCGTGACAGGACCAGAGCGGCTCCTGCCGCGCCTCGTCCCCCCTCGGCCTCTCCTAACGCCGCCAAGACCCGTCTGGTTCCACCTTTCCCGGTCTCCAGGAGCCGCAGCGGGGATGGCGTTGATCCCCGCGGTTCCCTGGGTTGTGCGGACTAAGTGGCAGAAATAATGTGCGGGCAAAACGCCCTGAAGCCACGGATATGCCCGTCCTTGCATCCGGCCACCAGGTGAACCACGCAACAGTTGCATCCCTTCGCATCTCTGAAGGAGCTGAAATACAGCGTTTAGCTAATAAACGCGGTCTAAAACCAGTGTGAGATTTTGGTAATGTCCTCACTTGAAATTAAAAAAAGTCACTGATTATACAGAGAAATATGTATAAGAATGTAAGTATAAGTATGATTTTTGGCTTGAACCTGATTTGTTATGTTCAACCCTGGCTTTTCTGGTAGTATAATGTTTTTCTAGGGAACTGACTGCCTTGACTTTAAACCTCTGATGAATTGTGAGATTGCACAAAAAGTTTGAAATAAGTAATGTAAACAAAATTCTATTTACCATAAATATGGTAATATTGATAATTGGGCAAAACCACAAGAAATATTTTTAAAAAGACCTAAAAGCTTACAAAGTTGTAAACTTACTTCATAAGGCTTTAGGTAACTATGTAGTCAGAAGAAAGTGTTTAATATGATCTCTTGATATTATATGTTTAAGGGAAAAGTCGATTATCCAACTTGGAGAAAGTGGTCTTCTTTCAGCTGGATGCCACCTTCTGTATCCCTCTTTCCCATTTATTTTGGGCCAATTTTAATATGTCAGTGTCGATGTCAATGTTATAATATATTGCTGTTGTCCTAATACAATTTTCAGAGTTAAAGATTTTTATTACCGTGACACATTCTTTTCATAAAACTGTTCCTTAGGAATGTGGTAATCTTACACACTACCATGAAATCAGAGAATTATAGACATGCTCTTTGGAAGGCATCTCTGGAGGTCATCTTGTCCAGTTTCTGTTCCAGCCTGCATGGTTACTGGGACTAGACTGGGGCTCAGCTATGACTTTTGTCTAGCTGAGTCTTTAAAATCACCAAAGGTGAGTCCACAGTTGTGGTTCAGCAGGTGTTCATTGTTCTAGTGATCCCTGACAGTCTATAAATTACTGTTTGCAAATGCAGTTCTGTGGATAACATAGGTGAGTGTTAAGTGAATGCCACACAGTTTTGTGCTGCAAGTGAGGTATTTATTTTTCTTACATACCTTATCTAAACACACTGGTCTATTTTGAATTCTTATAATTTGATTTTTTTAAATGACATGTAAGCTATGGGACAATAAAATAAAATAGTGACATATGCATAATTTTCCATGAAAATTATAACATGTATAAAATACAATAATAAATATTCGCTCTTTCTTGGCATGTCATCCCTTACCAAGATGCCTTTAAGTTACTTTTTTTCCAGATTACCCGCTGCTAAGAATTTGTATTTAAGATCAATCCATCAGAGAGGGTACAAAGTTTCATCTTCTAATGCAAGAAGACTGTCAGACTCTCAAAACCCAGCTATTATTCCTGATGCATCCTATCTCTTAAGATTTTACAAACAACTAAAAGAACACTGAGGATAACTAAACCCTATGAGGAGTGTTACTCATTTAACGTTTTGGACAAATTTACTAGAAAGATACAAAATACTTTTCTAAGGTCAGCTATGAAAATTTGGGAAGCTGGTATGTCCTGTTTCTGTTCTTCATGTGAGAAACATTTGTGTCCTGTAGCAGCCCAGCAGGTAGGCTCTGCCATTAGCTCACAGAGAAGATGGCTTTCTGAAAGGAAACTGTAGCATGACACCACCCAAACAGACAAATGGAACGTGAGCTGCAAGAAGGAGCTGACGTATATGCAACAGCTGCCATAGTTCCTTATGGAAAAGGCATTCACAATAGGATATTTATTCAGCAGGGTTTATTTTAAAAAGTAATGTATCCTTGAGTTTAGAAACCAGTAAACTAACCCCTGTATATTTCACTGTAACAGATTATAGTTGGTGCTGATTTAGGGAATGGTACAGGGTCAACTCATAGCCACTAAATTTTTAGGTACTTTTGGTTCCTGTAGTGCACTTACAGAGATGTTATGGAAGAGTTTGGGTGTTTAATCTTTTATAGGTAAATACAAACTTCTTGCAAAGGCTTTGTTAGAATTGTCAATCATTTAGAAAACAACAGGAAGATATAGACCAGTGTTGTGGCATGCTGAGTGGAATCAGTTGAATCACTCATGACTGCAGAAGTAATTGTTGAAGTCAACAGTCTTTGGCTGTTTAAAAAAATTGAGAGGAACTTTGCACTATTAGTGTAGTTGAATTTGCAATACAACAGCATTTTTGTGAAGCAGAAAGGCCTCTGGGTAGTTCAGCACAAAATTTATCTAAGCTTTTTTTTGATCTGATCACATATTGCTATTTTGTTCTCTCTGAAGTCACTCCAGAGATGTGAATCAGCAGAGTGGTGGGTTGTGATTGCTGAGTGATTCTCGAATGCCAGTGGGTGAATTTTTACTTAATATTGATAGAAGGTAAAAGAAAACATAGAACTAAATAAATTGGAGTAATGAAAACAGGTCATTCTTCAACAAAAATACATTCAAAAAAGTTAAATACTGAATTGAAAGGGTATGCTCCATCTGAAGCATGAAAACACTTCTGTAACTTCTTCGGTCAAAAGTGACATTGGATGAAGTTCTTACATATAGAATTTGGAAGTCCAAACAGTTGAATTTGATGCTCTTAAGAGTGGTGTTTTCATTGCCATCACTTAGTGGTGTTATCTGAATCAGAATGATGACTTCAAGTCTCTGTTTCTGCTTTTTCATTAATTTTTCCATGTTCTTAGGAAACTATGATCTGTCAAAAAAAGATACATACTGATTTTGTTTTTAAATTCCCCAGAGTGGAATTCTTGGGAAAGTTAGGCTCCATGTTTTTTTTTCGTCCACTTTAAAAACAAATCATAACTAGATAACAGACTTTTTTTACACATCATGCAGCCTTTACAATGAAGCTCGGGGGAAATATTGCAGTATATACTTTGATATATGGCTTGGTTTTGCTAAAGAACTAGAATTAAAATGCTTGAAACACAGAATGATTCAAAGCCCTTTATTTTTGAACCAACTTTCTGGATCCCGAATAGACTGAATTCAAAATAACATGAAGAAACCTGGCATATAAGCAGTGAAAGTTAATTTTGATTTGTGGAGCCTTTTCTCAACAGGAAAGTCTCAAAAATTTTTTTCTCCTTGCTTTTTCTCTGGCTACCACTCATAGAATTGAGAATTTGAACTTGCAGACAGTTTTTTTGTGATGAAGCCCTGGAAGCATTAGAGGGATTTAACAAAGCTGGATGAGCGAGAGGGAACAAGAGGAAAGTCCTGTAGTTGCTGAATTCTGCAGTAGCAGATTTTTCTTAGTGGGAAGTGAAGGTGATTCAGCATAGTAATTTCTTGTGCTTACTGGCACTTGTAAGCTGCCTGTACGTTGCTCATTGTTATTCACTTCTTCAGGCCTTGGAAGGGGAGACTTAGGACCCAGAATACATGGAAACAGACTTCTTTGATCAGCACTCACTAGCTCTGCAAAGAGTTATTAGTAAATAAACTGTTCCTTAGAGCTGTTAGGCACATTTTTGCTGAGAAGACACTTTGCATTTGTTCCTTCCCTGCTTAAGAGAAAACCTCTGTCAAATCCCTTATTTTGTCACTGTTACATCCAGAGGACTGTTTCAGATTGTGTGGCCATGGTTGCAATGGCTTGAAAGGGTGGTTCTCAAGATTCCTTTGGCATTAGATATCTTCAAGTCCTCTGCAGCCAGCATAAACGCTGGCTGACATAAACTGGAAGTTGTCAGGCTTGACCATTCCCGCATACGTGCAGTTCTGTACTCATGTCTGTTTAAGGTCAAATTTGTACTGCTGGGTGATAAGGGTAGCATGTGAACTTGATCCTAATTAGTGTTTATGGAATTACTGTCTATGTACCTGTCCCAGACAACACAGAGAGATTACTCACATTTTAAAAATAAATAAAAGTTTCCAAGGCTCAAGAAGTTGTCTTCACTAGTATGTTTTTGCGTTGGGCATATTTTTATGGTATATGGTAACACATTTTTAAAAGGGGTCTCTATCATGATAAAATCTGAGCTCTTCTGCAACAGGTATCACATATGGCTGAGCCGAACAGCTGTATATGTGAAATTCTGAACACTCCATTCAGCGAGTCTAAAGATTTAATTGTGTAACAAACATTAACAGGGGTGGCTTCTTGAAACAGCTCCGGGTCGATATGTGGGAGCTAGAGCATTGTCAGTAAGGAATATGTACACAGTCATCTATCCTGTGTTTCCCAACACTATCCTTCTGTGTCTGATTAAATGAATACAGAATTTTCCCATGGGCCCCTAAATCTGAATTGAGGCCAGGTTAGATGCTCAAACTGTGACACGTTCAAACATATTGCCAAGAAAATGAATGGGAACTCAAATATCTTATTAAGAAATGCATTAAAATGCTTCATCACAATCCTGTAGAGTAAATTAGTATTCCCACACAGGTACATGAAATGTCTAGATTTAGGAAATGAAATGGCACAACTTGTCAGCTGCAGTCTTCATCTTCCTTCTGTCTTTATGGTACAAGTCCCCACAAAACAGTCTCATTTTCCTGGTGCTCAGTGCTTAAGGTAGAGTTAAGGCATCATCCTGCCTTTGCCTTGTTTTATACTCCTTTTGAAGGTTAGGCTGGCGTATGGTGTCTACACTTGCCAAGACTCCAGGTCTGGAGAAGCTGCTGAGTGACACAAACTTTACATGGACCCAATGATCTTGAAGCACACATGAAGGAAGAGAAAAATTGATTGTCCTATGAGGAAGGAAATTTTTGTTCTCCCCCAAGTTTCACAGATTACAACCTACCAAGGCTCCAGGCTAGTTGTCTCTTTGAAGTTTTTTTTTTCCTGTAAGTCTTCTGTTAAGGTTAAAGTGGTGAAACACTGAGGATTGAGAAATTATCCTGGTGAAATGTGGAAAAAGAAAGTGAAAAGCTTCTCTGCTCAGTTTAAAATTGGGTTCAACTGAAGTGGTAGAAAACTCTACAATCTGGGAGAGTGAGATAAACTGCAGGGCTGTCATTTGCCTTTAGAAAACTAAACAGACACAGAAACTTCTGCATCCTATTGGCGAAGGTTAGCATAGACTTTAGTGACTCAGTGTGGCTTTTGCAGTAAAATGTAGGTGTTTTAAGAATACATGTATATTGGGTACATTTTCAAATGCATTCCTAGCAGTTAGGTATATCAGTGTTGTGCAGGTTGGCTGCTTACGTCAGGAGAGGGAAATGCTTTTATGAATTTATGCATGTAAAAAATGTCCTCCACTGACTTTCATTAACAGGATGTGATATTCTGATTAATTATATTTTTAGTTATATTCCAAAACAGTAAATAATATAAATAAACAATATTAAATAAATATGAAACACCTTTAAGAATATATTTGATATTTTTTATAGGGGACAGACTTGGATTTTTTTAAACACATTGTTTCCTTGGAATTTCTGACATTGCAAAAACTATCCATTTTTTGCTCTTTAAAGCAAATAAAAAAATTTTCTTAACTGCAGAATAAAAGCACTAGCTTGATTTATTGTGTTTGTATACTGTGTTCAGAATGTCACCTTGTCAATGATGTTTTTTTCTTTTTACTAATATATCAAAACAATTTATGTTTTTTGATGTTTAAAAAATCAAGATTTTGACTTACTACTATTATTTAGCACAATGTTTAGATGTAGTAACAGTTCATAAGATAGTATAGTTTGCCTTTTAGAAACATAGGAAAATATGTACAAAAGCTCTAATGAAAGTGTTGTTATAAGTTGCAGCAGTAAGCTCTTAAGAAGTGTTGGAATTTAGGTAACTTGTAGGTCTGATGCTGGTGGCCTGTAAAGTCCATGAAAATGGTGTTTTGAGTATAAAAAGTGCTCAGTACCTTGAAAAAAACAGGACCACCTGTCCCATACTGGGCACCTAAAAGTAGTGAAACCTTTTTGTCCATGTTGTTCTTGCCTATTTAAAGTGGAAATGGTATAATTGGCTTCACGAGATTGTTTGAAAGGCAGTTAATACTTGTGCATACAGATAGTATAGGGATCAATTCCACGTGAAGACTTGTTAGAAAGGAATAATTCTGTCTTCAGAGCTGGATTTGAACACTGCTGTAAATCAAGCCTGTGGTTATTTATTGTTGAATGAGATAAAGTAAAATACAGAATAGTTGTGCATTAATGAAGAGGGATCTAGCCTCAGTACTGAAAGAACTGGTAGCCTCCAGGTTCTGTGGGCTCATGGGTGTGACTGGTGGGTTGTGTCATACAGGCTTAGAGAGAGGCAGGGAAATGTGGCTTGGAGCAAACTAGACTAATGTTGCTCTGAGTGGACCTGAGTCCATCTTTCCTGCTTTCACTAAACCAAAGAAAGCTCATCAGATGCTTATGGCTCTTTATGAGGCATTTTATTTCTTCATAATAGTTCTAGAAAGTGTTTCTTAAGTTTGCAGCTGACTGTAGTTCTGTGTATGGGGCAGCCCTTTAAAAAGCTTATAAAACAGTACCATAGTCTAAACCAATCTGTCTACAGTCTTAACAGCATCACTTCTGCTAGCAGAGAAGATGGATAATCATCAGCTTAGAAATATTATATTTTTGGAGAAACTGTATTTGTATATGTAGCTGCATAAGCATATAAACACTGCTGTACATGTGTATATGTATGTGTGCATGCATATTATGTCTATTTAACCACAGTGTGGCCTCTCAATAAACATGCAAACTAAACAGGACATAAGAATCAAATAAGTGTAAAAAATGTGAGGTGTGTCACTTCAGTTAATAATCATGCGAAGCTGAAGCGAGTGAAAAGCCTTCCAGTGATTTTTGGTATTTCTCATCAAGGGCTGATTTGCAAGAGAATCTTGATGCCAAACTCCTTTTAAATATCTAAGTGTAGGTTCATGTGTGTCTAGGACTTCAATTTTATTTTATCCTATTAGTGCCTTTGGGATTTCTACCATCAAAATTCTGGCTTTGCTATTCCTTTCCTATGTACTTCTCCAAGGAGCTGTAGAAGAAGTCCAGGTGGTAAACAAATTGGTTATGGATTTTGCCACATAGACATGTATACCTGTATATTGCAGTGGTGTTGGTGCTGTCAGTCCTGTGTGATTCCTCTCCTGCTTGGTTGAACTGCTCTGAGCTTGATCGGTATTTCCCCTTCCCAGTCCACAACTAATTTATTTTAAAGAATGCTTACTTTACAGTTTACCTAAATTACTGATTCTTTCATGCTTGGTAATGTTGCAGACATACCATGTTAATTATTTTAATTGTCCTCTCACAAAAAACATTGATGAAAAAAATAGACTATTCACTAGAGTTTTAGATTGTATGTCCATTCTTATTTTGGGTCATGTATGACTCAGTTGTAATTAATTGCAGTGATCTGTGAAAAAACATGAAAATTGAGTTTTTGCTAGTCCCTTAGCACCATGAGAGTTTACCCAGTGCTGAAGACAGAGTGTTCTGTTCAATCAGTCTTGTGACAATTTTGAAAAAAATACAGATTACTTAAATAGATGTCGGAAAGAGACTTTGGAAAACCATCAGTGGTGAAGGGGCAATAGATATTTTTTTAAATTCATACGCTTTTAACATTAATGAGTTTTTGTCCAGAAAGCGGTGTTAAGTAGGAACATTTATTGTTCATGTTTCTAAGTCCTTATTTCATACTCTTCCAAAGCTCTAAGCAGTATTTTATAAGTTGATTTTTTTTTTTTAAACTGATGCTAAAGAAATGATTCTTCATGGGTCTGGAGGTTATTATTTACAGGATTTTTAGGGTCAGGACACTATACTGCCTGCTCCTTCAGTTCCTCACACCGGAAGGACCTGCTCGGAGGTCAGGAGTTTAAACTGAGTGGATGCCAAATTCTTTAATTTGTCTGGGAAAAAGCTGGCTAAGAGGAAATAGTGGCATGTTATGAAAGACTGTGTGAGTGTTCTTGCAGTATCTTTCAGATACTTTGCTGTTTTCCTAGAATTAAGTGCTTTTAGACCTGTCAGGATAACAGTTGTTATAAACATATTGCTTGCTCTTGCAAATTAAATACTTGAAAGAGTGTTTTGTAAATAGCATTCCTTTTAGTCCACTTACGTAAAAGGAAGGAAAATAATACTAGCTCTATATTTTTAATAATATTTTTAATATTTGTAGTAGTAGCAAAGAACTTGTACTTTTCTTAACTGTATCTTCTAGGATTATCTTGTTTTGAAATCCTACATTAAACACTCTCATATCCAACCTGTAAAGCTGGGAAATAGCTCAGAACTCTGAATTCTATAAATACACCTATTTACTTTACCCAGAATGTCATTTTCCTGGACAGATTCCCATTTTTATTTAATCTTGTAACTTAATATAATTTATGTTTTCCCCAGCTGGGTGTTTTAAAATATATCTGGACCATCCAAAACATGTACAAGTCTATTTTCTTTTTTTCCTTTTGGGAAGAGTGGTTCAATATTTTTAATAGTTTTTAGTAAATAATCTTTGTGAAATACATGAAAAAAAGATGAGAAACATTTTGGAAACACCAACCATCTGTGAAGTAATATAGTAAGCAGCGAGTTTGCCATTTTAATGTAAATGAGATGCAAAAACTATGATTCTGGTTTCACAGATACCATCTTTAGTTCTGACACATGTAATCCCATTTAATAGTGCTGCTCTTGGAACGGAATTAAACTTGACTTTGCCTATCAGTGAGATCAGAACCATGCTGTGTTTCTAAGTGCAGTAGTGTTATTTTGTCATTGTTTTGACTGATCTCTTCAATTTAACGAGCACTTTTTCCATCCTTGGTACACCAGGAATAATGAAGCACAATGGTGGCAAAAGTCCCAACAGAAAACAATACCTATCATGGAAGAAGTCCTAGAGGTGGTCTTGGGACTAGGTTCTGTTGTGGTGTGTTCCAGGTGACACACCCAGTGCATGCACTTTGGACTGGAGTTTTGGTAGGAGGAGATACAGTTGTGCCTTTGGGACTCTGGATGATCTGTTAAAGTGACAGCAACAGCTTCTAAACAGTAATGTTGTAGCACAGAGACGCTTGTGCATCTTCAGGATGCAAAGCAGTGCAGTCTTGTACTGGTTTTTTTTCCTCTATATTTACTGCATGCAAATGGAAAGAGTTCTTTTTCTGTAAGAATTTTTTAAAATTAGAGCTTTTTGATTGACTACGGGGGTAGGAGTAGCAAGTCCTACTTCACAGGAATAAAAAAGGTTCGACAGCAGCAATCTTCTTCTTTATTATGGTTTATTCAAATTCCCTTTAAATGCTACAGTCTGACTGAAAAACTATATTAAAATTCACCTTGTGCAGAATGGGCTATAAAAGTAAGACCAACCTGACATAACATCTTGTCTGTCTGTGTTGCCTATAAAACCTCAAAAGATGGCAAAAGAAATCCTAACTACATCAAAATAGAGAAAATATTTCCTCTGTGAGAAATAAAAATGTGTGCAATCTGTGGTTTAAAAATCTGAAGTGCAGGATCTGTTCTGATTTTAAGAATAGTTTTTGTTGGAATGCTTGTCCACACGTAACATTTCATCCATTTCTGTGAATTATTAACATTACCTTAAACTTTAGCGGTGTGTTTGCAAATACTGAACTAGTTGCACAACGGGAAAGATTTTCAAAGGGACCATTGTACACACATTGTATCACTTGTTACACTGTCCTGTGCTGGTAGATCAACAGCAGTTTGGGGGGGGGTGTTAGCATGGCTGATGGAGGAAAGACTACTTTAAGCCTTGATCCTTCTTTGATCTACTCCATAGGAATTTCTCCAGTGATGTCAAGGTCAAATCTGTATGTGAAAAATGGCCTCTGTATAGCTGTGTTATTTTCCGTGGTGCAATGATTAAGGTCCTTTTCTTTCCCAAGTAAAATGCCTCACATTAACCTGGATAATACAAACATTCTGGAGGAAAACAAAAGCATTTTAGAAAAGTCTGGGCTGGAATCTTTGTTTCCCACAATTCAAGTAGCTCTGTGTAATCATTCAAAATTAGTCCAGAGTAAATAAAACGGGCTGCCAGACCATAGCAGTTAGGACAGGAATGTCATAGGATGTAAGTTTTGAACCATGAAATATCACATCTCATGTGACAGGAGTCAACTTGGGCAAAAGCATTAGAATCCTGGGATTTTTGAAGGTTTTGAACAGAAACTTACAGGGGAGCAAACCCCATGCTTCTTTTGTCTCTAGAAATGTAAATGAGAAATTAGTTGTAAATTCTGTTCTATTTGACTTGGAAGTTATTTTTAAAGAAAGGCCACACAAAAGTTAAAAGTTTGCTACTGTAATGCGGCTACTTCACTAAAGAATTAACCAGGGCTTGGGAATTTGCCAGAGCTTGTTGCTTTTGGCTTGTTTCCAGTCAAGTCCTTAAGAAACCAACAACTTGTTATTGCTGTTAATGTCTTTGTGATCAAACACTGCAGTCTGCAGAAAACAGCAGAACTATGTTAATTCCTCCCATAACTTTATCTTATCAAAAACTGTGATTAAAGACTGCAGCAAAACATTTCCAGAGAAGTGCCACAGTTTTTTTGTAAAGCTATGGATTATGAAGTTTTCTGTGAAATGTGGTCAGCCAAATGTAAATTTTTTTGCGTCTAAGGATGCCTTTTTATATTGCAGTTCTAATCCTGGCTCATGATCCATCTGTCAGCCAGGAGAGGGAAGCTGTTCAGATGGGAACAGTTGCAGCCTTCTGGTCTTTTAAAGTTCTCATATTTGGGTTTGTAGCCATCCCTTGTTCCACATAGGCAATTTTGTTTTCATATGTGGTACTCAGGTTATGGAGTTAAATACAGCTATGTAACATTGTAGGAATTACTGTTAATGGACAGCCAACCACATCAGCTCTGCGAAGATGACAAAGCAGCCACACTTTCAGTATTACTTATAAGAGTTTTCACAGGGGTCAGGTACTTAGGAGAGAAAAGTGCAGCCATGAGGAAACCATTTATGTATTGCCCATTCCTGTTTCCTAGGCTGCTGGTGGGCATGTTGTGGTCAACCTCTCTGGTGCTGATAGCTGTGGTGGTCTCTGAAACAAGTTTATTAGAGGACCTGCTATTTTGTAGACTTACTGAAAGACAAGTGCCTCTGTAAAAATAGGAGTGTTTTCACATTGCAGTGGCCATTTTGGATAAGCTTTCGGCAGCATGTCCCCTTCACATATAGTCTTAAAACTAATATTTCAGATAGAAAGACTTTTGGAAGTTCTCACTGCTGTCAGATTACTGAGGGAGGAAGAAGGGCTTCAGAAGCTGCAGACCCAGCTCACCAGAGGCAGGGGAATTCACTGATTTCCCTTCATCTGACTTCACTGAACCTCCTGTCCTGTCCTCAGTCACTCTGTCTGGCCACATGTTCTGTGTGCACAGCAATCGGGATGAAGCAGGCCGGGAAATTCATCTAGCAGAAAAATAATACAGAAAAACAAATATCTAACTGAATTATATTTCAGCTCAGCATCTAGCTAAATTGTTGGTATGTACCTACACAGGAGATCTTAGAGGTATGGAGAAGGAATGGACCTGAAAAGGTAGAGAAAAGTTCTGGAATTTAATAATTTTCGAACAGGGGCTTTAAAAAGGCAGTTTATCTTTTGACACAGGTTTAGATTAGACAGTGTCATGGTGTTTGCCATATTTGTAGGACAAACAAAGATACTTGCCTGGGTCACTGAGGAGTGTAATCTCCTGCAGGAATAAATATTTCCATTGACAAATTTTGTAGAAAATTTTGTTTACCTTTATCAAAAAAGGGAAATACATCATTAAGGTTACAGAGAAGATGGCTATTGAGTGATCCAAAGGATCTTGAGTAAACTGGAGAAAAACAAAATAGTTAAAATAATTAAATGGAATAGACATTGAAATTACAAGTGGTAATTTTAAAGAGTGGTGGCTCAGGGAAATTGCAGACACTGAAAAAAAACTTGGACAAAGAAAATAAGAAAAAAAACATGACTTGGCACAGAGAAGCAAACAGGAAGAGTTCCAGTCAATATAATTGGAAAGAAATGTAAGTAGTTTTGAAACAAGAGATACCAGCATCATCAATCTGGGTCAATTTTTCTTAGAGAGAATTCTCACACACAGAATCTCTGTCTACTGAATTGTTCAAGTATGCAGTATTTTTGAGGATGTTCATTGCTTTTCCAGATGTGCATGTTACCCTTTGTGGTTTGGCTGAGATCAGAGAGATTAAACAAAAGCACAGCATGTATCAGGGATGTGGGAAAGTTTGTTCACCCTTTGCAAACTTTCCTCCAAATTGTAGCTGACTTGCAGTTACATACCATGTTAAGAGAATCAAAGAATCAAGATGGTTTTCTCTTCTTATATTCATTTCAGTTCCATTCTTAGGAAATGTAAACTCTACCTTCTTGTCCCTGACTACCTCATCTGTTTCAAGACATCATTTCCCACTAACAACTCCAGCTCTCCTTCTGCTTAGTAAAAGAAGGAATATGTGGCATGGGATTTGTTTTCAGGAATCTGTGGGACTTGGTATCCTGGAGGCTGATCTGAAGTTTTCAGAGAATGGTGGGGAAAGAGGACCAGAAGTACTATTTTGGAATATGAAAATATTTTGGAGCATGAAAATAAAGACCCCCCCATTGAGTTTATTATAATATTTTTTGTGTCATTGGATAGAGAATGATGTTCCTTTTATGTAGAATTGTGTAGGATATTTAGTCTCACCTCCCCTCTAGCCCTGTCATAGTCCTTTAGGAAAACTGCTTAGCTTATTTTTAGGTCATCATTCTTAGAGTGAGTATAAAATGTTTATTTCAAGTAACAGTTACAGTACTTCATTAATTAATAACAAAATTAAGTATATTTTTAAAATATAAAAACAATGTATAATTTTTGGTCAGTGGGAGCAAGATTAAAGGAAGATGAAGAGGAAAAAGAAATCCAGACATCCATCGATAAATGAACAGATTATCAAAGACTGATGATTACTAATTGGAGGGTTAAATGATGAGTCATTTTATTTAGGTCAATAGAATACTGCCATATGAGATTGGAATCAGGCCTTCTCAGCAGTACAGTTTGCCATCTAGCAGTTTTAAGATGAACAAGAGTACTTAATTTTCAGACCTCTCCTTGAGTATCACAGAAAATATTTCTGTTTGTATGGATGAATAATTCCATTACGTCTGTAAACGAATTGTTTTCAGGCATTATTAGTTTGTATTATTTAATTTTTAAAATAAATTATGCCCAGTTTGTATTATTTAATTTTTAAAATAAATTATGCCCACTTTAGAAAAATAAAATCTGAGTTTCTGTCAAAGTCTTTGATTTTAATTAATGGTTGATCATGTTATGATGATGGAGAGAGTTTGATGTAAAATGGGATGCAGAATTTTACAAACTAGGTTTAGAATCTATGTTTTGTATGCTTATATTTCCTCTGATGACCAAGAAAAATTCAGAGCAATTAGAAATATTGGCTCTTAAGCTGGAGGTTTGAACATTATCTAAGGAAGCATTTCTACCCTACTTTGGTAAAAGCCCTTCATCACCGTGGTACAGTAAATAATTGTTTACTCATGATTCTCTTTCATTTGTACATTAGAAAAATAATTATTCTAGTACCAAGTTGATGAATGTCTCAATTTGCATCCCATGTGCTTAGTTTTTTATAAAACCTACCTCATAATCTACCTTTGTTATAGTTTTTCTAATTCTAAAGCTTTTTCTGAAGAACAACTTCCGGTACTAATTTTTTTTGTGTTTGATATAAGAAGGTGTGATTCAGTAAATCACTTGTAAACTTTCCTCTCTCTTTGATGTTTTTGACTTCAGAAGTGTTCTGCAGCATAGAGATGCATTTAGATTAAGAGTATAATTTCTTTTTAATGAGGTAGCTGTGACCCTCCACCTGCAAATATACTAGTGATGCCATCCATGATCATATTAGTTTTGCTAATTCATTCTGGTACATAAATTACAGTGTGAGTGCCTACAGATGGCTTCTCTTTTGTTACTATTTCTACAAAGCACAATGTCTCTATCGAGACCCATTCTGTGGCAAAACCACAGAAGATGAACACTTACTTTAAAAAATATACTGAAAAAGGAGGCTGTGCTCATTTGCCAGAGGACTTCAACAAACAGGGCATGACTTCATCAGAGACCACACTGTGTCCTCCTACACATCTGCCTCTCTTTGCTGAAGGAGAACATGCAAGGGAAAAAAGAGCAAATGCAGAATATGACTTGACTTGAAGCTGGGCAGAGTCAGGGCCGTATCCGTGGGCATGCCCTATGCATGGTGGGACCAACCACAGGGGGCACCTGGCTCTTCAGGGTCCTGGGATCTGCCTGCCCAGGAAGGTGCTCCCTGTCCTCCCAAGAGCTGGGACTCAGCCACTGCTGCAGCACCAGTGGCCTGGCTCCTGTGCTAAGCAGGTGGGGTAAAACAGGGGGAAAGGCATTTGTGGACCCTCCCTAGAAACTCCCTTGTGTCAAATGCAAGGCTTGGAAGGCACAACAGTTTGTTGCCTAGGGGGATCAACTTGTTTTTCTCATGAAACAAGTTCGCCTACAGAGTTGTGCTGCCTTTTGGACAAGCTGCTGACTCCGTGTTCAAGTTGAAAAGAATACTAACTGATCCTGAAAAACTAAGAAGTCATTTTGTTTTGCTTTTTTTGACTTAGTTTCAGTAGTAACTGTGCACAGGACATATGCATGAGTCTTGTATTGAACCTGGGATTGGGGCTTGTTTCCTTTAGTGAAGAAAGGTGTATTTTTATTGTGATATACCTAAGTGGTGATACTTTACTCATGAGAATTGATGCGCATTGTGAGAACAAGGCCTTGCAAAATCTTGCCATCTTTTTTTTCCTGTTCAGTGGGCATGTGCAGAATTCTGAAAAAAGATAATTGATTTGGTACCTATATCTGTGTTTTAAATTCCTCTTTGAAAATATGTGCAAATGGTTGTTAAAACCATCCCATACCTATTGTAAATAAAGTGTAATTAAAATTGGATGGAATGAAAAGCTTAAGAAGTGTTTGAAGAGCCTGTCTTGGTCTGCATTATTGGATATTCCCCTCTCTTAAAATGCAAATTGTGTCTTTATCAGTTGAGCAACTTCTTTCTGAGGCTCTGTACTGAAAAATTCTTTTTATTTTACTATAGCTAATTATTATTTTCAGAACAGTTGTGGTCTTAGATATTTGTATTGTACACTAATGACTGAGATATGGAACAAATTTATTTCTAATTTTCTATCTTTAGTAACCCTAAAAACTTATTTTATTTAAAAGACCTTTTTCAATATGGTGCTTCTCCCCCAGGTGAAAAGATTTTATTCTGTTTTCTTCAGGAAGGAGGCACAGCTGGATGAAGAAGGACAGTTTCTGGTCAGAATAATTTATGATGATTCCAAAACCTATGACCTGGTTGCAGCTGCAAGCAAGGTCCTTAGTAAGTAATACAGATATCTTCTTGCCCCCTCATCACAAAAAAGGTAATACCTCTCCTCCCTGCCAAATCTGTGTTCTGTAGTTAAAGAGGAAGTGAAAGCAGAGTATTAGTAAAGGAGAGATTTTTTTTTTTAACATCTAAGAAGAAAGGATTGTGTTTTTTTTATTTCTCTTAAGATATTTTTATTCCTTTTATTCCTTGAAATTATTTTTATTACTTCCAAAGTATTCCATCTTAAAGTGAAGTAATATACCTCATCCACAGAGGATGGGCAGTGTTACGAGCAGCTATGAAGCAACAATGTACTGCTGCATGTACTTTGCCAATATGCCCAGGTTTCAATCACTACTGCAAGAGCAGTGAGTGAATGAATGACTGAATTAATCCTTGATCTCTGCTGAGCAAGCATGCTGAGCTACAGAAACATTTGTGACATGGGCACATTTCATATCAGCCACTGATTTGGGTTGCATTCATTTTCAGTCATTGGAGCTCTGGTCTAGAATTTGAAAGGTAGAATTTTGCCCATCAGCATTATTCTTCTGCAGACCCAAGTGTGATATGAAATCATTCTGCATCACTAGTTAGCCAAGAACCTCTAAGACTGTGATGGCTGTAGTAATGTTGAACTGGAGCAGCTGATGTGGTTTCATGCTATTGTAAATCAGAATTAACTCTGCTGAGGTGAGCACTACTGACAACTGAGTTCCTTTCATTTCAAGTAGTGATTTATTGTCTGTATCAAAATCTAAAATACTATACATGCATGAAATGCACAATGTGGTGAAGTAATAATGGTAATTGATAAATCCTAACAAAATTCCTGTATTGAATACTCGTTATTTGCCATACGAATCCTGAATCTTGCTATTCTTTTACTGGAGACCTCTGGATCTGGGTAGAGTTTAGGTACTGTCTTTCTTGTTTGTGAATACAAGGGTAAAGTAATAAGAGAAGTGTGTGAAATACAGTGTTCGAACTGAATCATATTTTCCTGTCTTAACTAGATCTAAATGCTGGGGAAATTCTTCAGATGTTTGGGAAGATGTTTTTTGTGTTTTGTCAAGAATCTGGTTATGATACAATTCTACGTGTCTTGGGCTCAAATGTCAGAGAGTTTTTGCAGGTAAGAATTTGGTGCCAAATTATTTCAGTTAACAGAAGAACAGGAGTTTTCATATGCAGCAAATTGGGGAGGGGTGTTAAGTGAAAGGACTTACCTCGTTTATACTAACAGCAAATGTGGTCTTCAGATTTGTAGGGTATTTCTTCTAAGTTATCTCTGACTAATTATAGATAATGGTTATTTCTAATTGTATGTTATGTACAAAGCTAAGGCTCATACACAGCTTATCTCTAAGACATTATCTTTCATACATCAACTGAGGGTGAGATAACGCAGCAGTGTTTAAGTCAGTTTTGTGCTCTCCTAATTACAGAACAGTGTGATACTGCACTATAAACCAAAACAAAACGAAAATGATTTTTCAATAGCATAGAAGAAATGTAGAAATGTAGGGACTTCTCTGAAGTGTTATTTTTAAATGTAGAAAAAAATGGCCTTCCCTTTTTTGTCACCTGAAAATTGTTCACTTCTAAAAGCACTTTGGATTTAAGATTTGTCATCTATATCACTCTTGGAGAGAACTGTGTACTGTAATGAGTTTAAGAGCACTGAACTGGAGATTGCCCAAAAGCTGAGTGTCAAATCTCTATTGATTTTCGCTGAAAATTTAGCAGCCTCTTGTCATCTGTACCTTTAAAATCTCCCCAGCAATATGTGAATAAGCAGAATGCATGGTTTGCTGGGTTACTAGAATATTCTGTGTCTAACTGCCTGCCCCAAAACCTGCATCATTCCAGAGCATCCTGGATGGAGTCAACCTAGACTTGTTGTAAAAATCCCATGAATTGTAGTTGCTGGACAGACAGGATATGTGTATGTTCCAACGTGTCCATATCATGTGTGATCTGTAAACCACTGTCTGTCTGTGGGATGTGACGTCCTGTATATTTCATAGCTTCATTCACATGCTGCCCTTAAAGCCAACCTTCAGATAAATGTAATTTTTAAAGGTAACTTATGTAATGAAGTCGCAGTTAGGGTTGAGCAAAAATAGGGGAGGAGGAAAAAGAAAGTCTAGTTGGCCCATTGCTTCATCACTTTGGTTTCTTATATATGGGCCAGTCCTTCCCTATTCCTTTCACTTATGCTCTTTTCCATATAGTATACTTCTCTTTTCATTCCTTACTGTGTGATGATAGAAAGATTGGACACATTTGATAAACATACCAAACATCTATAAAAGTAGGAACAGCTTACATTTATATTCTTGTAATGCCAGTATTTTAAGCTGCTTTGTTTGAATATCAGTATTAACACAGGATATTGGCTGTTATATACTTCTGTAAATGTTAAGAGGACTAATGTACAAGTAGCTGTGCCAAAAGTGTACTTTTAAGCTTTTTATTATGATAGAAAATCAGTGTCATCTGTGATTTATTGCTTTTGCATATTCCAGCAGTCAGATTAGGTCAGGAAACTACTTTATGTACCTGTTATAAAAATAAGTGCAGATATAGTTTAATGTCCTGAACTTTTGTCAGATTCTTAAAATACATAATAGAGTTCCAAAAGGCTCTTCTTGAAATCTGTACTGAGTCCAGGATATATGAAATAATTGAGGATTGAAGGTTTTTTAAGTATGTGAAAATAAATCTTGTATTTATATTTGTTTCCTTTGACATCTCCAGAAAATTTAGTTTATTCATAGTTGAAACACAAGTACTTCAAGCTTCGTGAAAGTGGAAAATAAAAAGGGCAATTAAATAGAATATTTTTACTTCCTAAGAATAACACGGGTGTGAAAATTTTGCAAATCATGTTGAAAGACACTGCATCAAAGAGAAGCAGTGGTGAAAAGAGGTACCTCCTGAGGAACCCAGAGTGGGCTTTTATATTAAGTTCAATAGCTTTCTACTGAATGAAAATCAAACACTGGAGTAGTTGTTAGTTCTCTCATGTAGTGAATCATTTACATAGCTACTTAGTTATTCATTATTACAGTGTAACAAAATTCAGGGGACTAATTCCTCTTTTAGATAAGTTTCCAGATGCTCTGTACCACACAGCACTGAACAGCATATCTTTGTAATTCAGATGCCAATCACAACTCTCATTTTTACATGGGCCAGGATCGTGCCTGATTTAGTATCACTGGTTGTTCTTGCTTGGAAATCCCTTAGTGTTTCACCATGGAGCTGATCACTGTTCCACAAAGCTCTAGAATTAGTGTCTCTGTCCCAGCACAAGCTCTAGCATACATCTGGGCAGTCTAGGAGACAAGAATTCAGTGAGAGAACTTAACCTATTGTTATCTGTACCCAACCGCACCTCTGGCTCACAGCAGCTGAACATACTAGGAAAAAATACACATTTGTTTTTCCAAAAGCTGCAATATCAATTTAGAATGGATCAAACACAACAAAATATAGGAGTAGCAATGACAATATTTAATTGTGAGTGATTTCAGCTCCTTGATTTGGAAGAAGATGTCTACTGCTTCTTGACTATGTGTTGGAGTGAGGTTTTGAATAAAATAAGCTACAAGCCTCCCACTCGGGATGATTAGAGAGCAAAAACTGAAAGGCATATCACATGCACTCACCTGTGACACTGCTTGGACAAAGTCATCAGTAACGGGGTAGAAGAGTAGAAAAGTAGTTTTGCAGAATGGGACTATTGCCAGTTGTTAGCCACACTTGTGCCAGATTTGTATTAATAATTAAGAAAACCATCTGATAAAAATTCTATCCTTGTCATTGACCATTTCCCATAACAAACTCCTTTTGAATTTCTTTTGGTGTTGATGACTGTGTAACTGGAAGATTATTGTCTTTTCCCATGTGTCTCCTTAAGAGGTTTTTTCCAAAAGGTCAGTGTATCCTGGCTGTTTCTGAGGCACATATATTGAAACCGAAATTCTGCACTGTTAAGGAGATCATGGGGCAATCTCTCAGAGCCAGTCATCTCTTTTTCTCTTTTCTCATTCACACTCTTTCAAAGCAATCTCTTCCAATTTCATTGTTTTGAACCCTGCAAAGATCTTACAGAATTTGCCTTTAAGCATTATGGTTTTTGCTGTTGAATGCCCACTAACAGCTGGAATGAATTGACTCCTGGATTGTTGCCTCTCAAAGTTCTAATTTGGAGATGTTGATATAGCAACAAAACCATGGATTTGAAACATGCTAAAAAACTGAAGGAGGAAGTTTCAGGCTGAGTGCATCCCACGGAATTCATTTCTAGGAGTCTCATTTCCTCTGGAGGCCTCCAGAAGAGGCAACTGTTCAAGCATTTCACAGCTCACGTGAAATTAAGTTCAGTATTCTTCCACAAATTTGATGATTGACAGATGCATGTGAAAGGTGGAGAATGGCCCAGACACCACAGTGCAAAATATTTTCGCCTCACTTCCTGTGCTGGCAGAAAACAATATGCAAAGCCTTGTGGTAGCAGTTACTTGCAGGGCGGTGAGAGAACAACATTTAAAATGTGCAGTAATGTTCAGGACTTAAGCTGTAAATAAGTTGCGTAAATTTTACAACAAAAGTAAAGCATTATGTGGGTTGCAACACTATCCCACAAAGTAGCTTGTTCTTTCTGTTAAATATACGTTAAATATACAATAAATAGCAAACCGGAGTCTTGACAATTGCTTCACAATCAAAGTTGGAGCACTGTTATGTTTTAAGTGTGATTTTGATCTCATTGTTCTCTTTAATGTTCTTATTAGGTATGCCTATCAATTTATAATTTAGCTTTCCTCTCCAGATCACAATATGTCTGGTCAAGATTTAAAGTTATATACATAAGATGTCAAGGATATTAGCTGGAAAAATAGATCTTTTCCCTTTCCTGAAAAACTTCCTCTGAAACATTATTATGGCAACTGTGATATGTTCAGTTTATTCTGTGGATTTTTTCAATTATTCTCAACGAAAATACATATTTGTGCTTGGTCTTTCAAGCATTTAAATCTTTACTTTAAAGTTTGAAACTTAGTCAGGCCCTGTAAACTTGGGCTGACTGTTATGATGTCAGAACTAGGCTTTTTCATGGATAATAAGGAGAAAGATTTATGTATATTCAGAGATACTTATTTGTATTTGACTCCTAAATTAGTATCTGAAGAGGAGATTATAGAGACTAGAATTGGAAAGGATGAAAATGAATGAGGTACTGGATTGAGAATCACACACAAGGTCTTTAGTCCTAAGAATGTTTCAAAATACAGCATGGTAAAGCATGAATTCTTACTATCTGGAGTAATTATTAATAGTTCTAATTTTTATGCCATTCATTGTCCAAATATTGCCATGGTAGATAGAAAGAACGTTGCGACCCACCTGAAAAGCCTGCTATGATGGCACTTCTCCAAATAATAAGGCAAATGCACAGAAAGAATGAGCAGTAAGAGAAAGGGGATGTTCAGACTAGACAAAATATGTACTTGCTTTCTTCAGAAATACTAAGTGATTACCTTATAATCATGTTTTTAATTTCTTCTTCTAGAACCTGGATGCTCTGCACGATCACCTTGCTACTATTTACCCGGGTATGCGAGCACCTTCCTTTAGATGCACTGATGCAGAGAAGGGGAAGGGACTCATTCTGCATTACTATTCAGAAAGAGAAGGTCTTCAGGATATTGTCATTGGAATCATTAAAACAGTAGCTCAACAGATCCATGGTACAGAAATAGACATGAAGGTAATGTCTGAAGTGATGTAAACACTGAAAATTTATGTCATTAGGACGAGATCAAGAAAAGCCAAAGTAAAGTGGTGCCAAACAGTAATTTGCATTGTTGCTGTCTTCTGTGAAGCAGTGCCATCAGTACTGGCTCAGGAAGAGACATCATAATTTGTGTTGCTTTGAGGACACATCAACCATGTGCTGAGAAAGCCAGCACTGATTTGCAAGCGAACCCAATCAAGAGCAGTTCAGCACAATATGCTCTTATTCAAAGAAGGAGATGACATGTATGCCTTATTTGGCATATATTTTATATTTGGCATATATTTCTCATTGTCTACTGTGTTCTGTGGGAACATGGACATTTTGTCTTTGTGTCCCAGATTCTTCTGTGTACAAATTGTGAGGATGATGTGCATTGGTGAGGTCTGGCTGGCGAGCAGTGTTTTGCTCCCAGACTGCATGCCAGGTCCTTCCCAGAAACAAGGTATGTTTGTGGGTTTCATATTGTCATTGTGTGGGAGTGTGACTGGATATGGACCTACAGCCCCAGAAATGAAAAACTGTTCCTCAGTCACAGAGCTGACATGTCATGTGTGCTAAAGTCACTTGTGAAATGGGAAGGAGGCTTCTGCTTTATGTCCATACAGAGCAATGGAAAGATTTAATTGATCGGGCCTTGCATATGGAATGGTATAAAATCAGAGCTTGATCCAAGGTGCAGATATATGTGGGGGGGGAAACAAAAAAATGAAAACTTTTTGCTGTTAGAAATATTGCAACTGATATAAAATACTTTTCATCAAGTAGAAAAGCATCTAAGCAGGTACAGGAAGAATTCCTTTTTTTTAAACTATTCCCTAATCATATTATATTTCTAGTGGAGTTTCACTGTATGCTTGCTCAGAAAATCCTTTCCAGTTTTGTGAGTTTATTGCAAAAACATGATCTTACTCAGATAAGAAATTTACAAGCAGTACAATGACAAAGATGTTTGTACTGCTGTATCAGAGTATTTGCCTTTTAGCTTTCCTGTTATAAGCTAGCACAGGTTTATAGTAAATGTCTAGTTGTATATACTGTGGTGTCCATGTATATACTTGTGTCCATGTTAAGATCCTGTTTTGTAGAAAACCGTATTTCAAACTTTTGCAGCAGGTGTTAGTAATCAGATACAGAAGGATGCAACAGAATCAAAACAATCCTCTTCTTAGATACCTGTTTATTTGAAGTGTTGAGAAAGACAAGGCAGACCATGATGGAAAATTGGCTGCAAAAGCGCTGAACCTGCTGCTTGACAAGAATTTCTTTTGGTAGCACAGGCAGCTTAAGCAGTCATCTTTCTCTTAGTGCTCAAGCTTGTCCTACAGCAGCTTCTTCAGCCATGTCTCTCCAGCTGGTGTCAAGTTATAAAATAAACTTGACTGAGGAAATGAACTGGGTTATTTTTACCTACATCTGTTCCTTTATGTGGTTCAGTGTTCTGTCAGAGTTCTGCCAGTGTAGTTGAGGGGTCCTGCAGAGACAAAAGTGATCCATGGAGCACAGGAGAAATCTGGGTTGTCCACAGCAGCTTCCAGAACAAATTTTTGACAACTGTGTCCTCAGTCTGAATGTTATTTGCTGAGAAGATTGTATCGATATCTATCTAGGACTTCTCACAAATAACATATTCCAACAAGGTTTAAATGTTTATTACATATTTGCTTTTTATTTTCATTTGACTTTTTTAGGCTTTTATTGAAATTTTATTGTTGTACTGTAAATAAATAGAAATTTAATACTATTAGTCAAACCTGTTGTAAGCGAACACAAAATTTAATTTAAATCCATGCTGTTCTTCCAGACTGTCAGAGCCAAAAGCACATAGGTGCCTAAAAATAGTATTACCTCTAAATTGAAGAAAGTGCATATTGTCTGTGTTTTATTTTGTCTGTTATCCTGTTTTTAATTTTTTCCCTATTACAAAGTCACATGCCCTCCACTCTGAACTTTTTTTGTCTCTGCTACTTAATAAAGTCTAGCTTTTGACACCTTTTAAGACATTAAATAGCGCTGTACTCCATGAGTAGTCAGAAACATCAGTGGTAGATAAGCAGAGACTAATCAGCTACTTGATTCTGTAAGGTGAGAGTGCCAAAATTTGCAACTTAGCCACACAGACAATGAAAGTCTACCACCATTACTTTACAGGTCACCTATTAATCAGTAATGGTATGGAGTGAAGGTTTTAAACTCCAGTGTGAAAACTGGGTAGTTTTATTGTTCAAAAAAATGAAAACAGGAGAAGAAAATTGACAGACTTCTTTCATCTCTATGCTTTCCCTCATAATTCAGTAAATTAATGCTTTTGTGTTTTAGTCTGTTAGTAACCCATTGCTTGAAATAGCACAGCACAGGAAAACAATGGAGTTGCTTTTCATCCCCTCAGTTTTTGTGGACCGATCAATGCCTCTTCTGTAAAATTTTTGTGTTGGACTTAAATTAGAATTTTGCCTAAGGAAGAATTGGGGTTTTTTTTGAAATGATAAAAAACTCAGTGCCTAACCCAAAGTTTCTGATGTTATTGTGGAAGTCATCTTCTGACTTTTAAGTCCTGAGTTGTCCTTCCAAATCTTTTTATCCAAAGCATTTACATCAACACAATAAGTTCTGCAGTTCTCTTTATATTAGTGTGAAATTGATATCTGCAATTTGATAGTTAATACTTTATTATCCACTTTTCTTCTCTGTCTGTTTAGAGCAAATGCTTACATAAATCTCCTTGAGAGAATACATGCTTTTAAGTCTATATATTCAAGAAATGTTGTTTGAATTTGTCTAATATATTTACAAGGCTCTGTGAAGGTGGCAGAAGACCTTAATTGTTTCCAATAATAGTGGTTTTGTTTCATTAAGTGGTTAGATTTTGTTTCATGGGTTAGACAGAATCACAGACTGGCTGGGGTTGGAAGGGACCTCTGGAGGTCATTTTGTTCAATCCCATCTGCTCAAGCACGGCTGCCTAGAGCCATTTGTTCTGGGCCATGTTCAGACAGCTTTCAGCTATCTCTAGGCATGAAGACTCTGCAATATCTTTGGACAACATGTGCCAGCGCTCAGTCCATCTCACTGTAGAAGTGTGTTTCCTGGTGTTCAGACAGCACGTCCTCTGTTTCAGTTTGGGCCCATTGCCTCTTGTCCTGGCACTGGGCACCACTGAAGAGAGCCTGGCTCAGTCCTCTGTGTCCCCTCCCTTCAGGTGTTAGTGCACATGGCTGAGCTCCTCCCAAGCCTTCTCTTCTCCAGCCTGGACAGTACCAGCTCTTCAGCCCTTCCTCTTCTGAGAGATGCTTCAGTGCCTTGATTGTCTTAGTGGCCCTTGCTGGAGAGAGTGGACCCCCTGTGGTACCTTCGTTTCTCTTTTGCACTGAGGAGCCCACAATTGGACACAGCACTCCAGGTGTGAGGATCACCTACCTCAACCTGCAGTGAAAACTTAAGGAATCATAATGATCACAAGAGGAAAAAATAAATATGGAGAAAAATGTTTTGTTTTTGTTTTGTCCCAAATTGTTTTTTTAGGTGGAGAAATAGCTAAATAGAAAATGTATCACCTTTCTTCAGTTTCACACAGAACAATTTTGTATATACACATATATATATATACACATATTTATACATACACGCACACACACACACACAGAGGTATGTGTTCTTCTAAAATACATTAGGGCTTCCTTTTTCCAGGAAATGTGCCTTTTAACACCTTGGGTATATGTGTGCTGAAGTCAAGGAAAAAAAAGGTGTCAGTTTGTCTCTGTTAAACTTTGTTAGCATGGAAAAGAAAGCAATTTGGTTTGAACTTGCATTCAAAATTGCAGTTGAATAGTTCAGAAAAGCCCAAGTTGACATTAATTGATTATTTGATTCAAATCCAATTTACCTTGTCTTCCCTGATATGGTAATCCATTTTTAGACAAATAGAGATAAGACTGTATAATTTTTGTAGCAGGTATTGTCTCAAGAATTGTTGACTTTGAGAACACACTAAGAATATTCATGTTCCGCTAGTCTCGGTATGATAACTAAAAAATCATCATGATGCTGGTGACGAACTTTGTCATGAGATCTCTGTTAGCAGCCTACTGGCTATGCGTTCTCTTGCTTCACTTGTGAGAGGTTGTTTGTATGTAAATGAGGGTGACCTGTGGAGGTGAAGTTAGAACAGAGATTTCCTCAAAGCTACTAATGGTATGGATCAGAAAAGAGCGTTGTACGTAATCCAACAAAGTCCGAATATCTGTTGGGAAAACAGACTTCTGCAGTTTTGTTATTATCTGAGAGCAGACTATTAAAATCTTTCTTTTACACAGGGAAGATATTTTACAATATAAAATGAGAAAAGATCAGGGGAAGTCTTGACAAGATGGTAATTTCAGACTGTCTTATTAGTAATGGCAATGTAAGAAACAAAGCCAAGATGTGACCAGCTGGAGCACTGACCTCACAACTACTTGGGTACTTGTCATGGAGGACAAGCAGTACTGATCCACATTAAAATATGTGTATGACAATAAGTCAATCGTGGAGCATGATCAGCCTCTAATTCTGACACAAGTGCAGCTGGAAACTCCACTGTCTCCAGACTTGGGGGTTTGGTGCAGTGAGACAGTCTGCACTGAAACCAGCTGCCATGTGAAGACATCCTCAGTTTTAACTCTGGATATGCAAAACTAAGAGTGGTGCCATTTCCACAGTGAACTACTTTGCCTCAGGATCATTCTGAAACAACTGCAGTGAAATTTGTCAAGTAGCATTGCACAGTCAATTTTGATAAGAAGAGATGAAGAATTTTGTCCTATATTGACCTTTAAATGGCAAAACCTCCCTGATTTTGTATTAATCTTCACAATTTCATGTAAAAAGACCCCTGTCGAAGGACATTCTGTCCTTCCATGATGAGATATGAGTGTGTCCTGGGGTTATACTCAGATCCACAGAACTGAGTCTTGTCTTATAGACACATCAGTGACAGTTTAACAGATAGCATGTGTTCATTATACATACTGTATCGCAGTGATACTGCAGATTTAATATCTTGTGTGTAGCTCACCAAATACATTAAATGACAGTCACTTTAAAATAACTTTTCTTTGTATTGCCCTTCCCTGAAATATCAGTGTGACTTTTCACTTGATTAACCAAGGACAAACTCTGAAGATTCATCTTTTGGAAAGCACAGGCAGGTTAGCAGTTTGATGTTATATATTCTCTTTGAAACCAGGAGTGATTTCTCCCTTCAGTTTTAACTGCAGTTACTATGGTGATTGAGCTCTTAGATGTGGTGAACTGATGTCACTTCACCAGCTAAGTCTGCGGGGGAGGAAGAATTAGACTTGATTGCTGGCTTTGTTGCTTCTGTCACTGAACTTTCATTTGTCAAGCATTTATCAAAGGCTTCTTCAACAGTATTTAAATGATACTGAAATTTTGTGGCTTGCAACCTTTGCTTGCAGAATGGAACAATAGGTAAGCTCTATTCTAGTTAAGCTTAGCAGAGTGTCCAATGCAGATCTTTATGCCAGACAAATATCTGACCGGTTAGGTCGGGTTTATAGGTACAAAGGTGAAGAGACAGAATTTAACATATTACGTTAAAGGCCAGAAGTGCTTATTTTAAATTTGCTGACAAAGTGGATGAAATCACGAGATAGAAGATTAGATAGTTCATAAAGCAACACTTTGAAGTAAGATCCAGGACTGGAAATTACCTGGAAGCATAGATCAGTTCTAGAGATAATTCTACACAATTTGAAAAAAGTTTCTATGTATGATCTCAGCCATCCCTGGCTACAATAACAGTAGTATTAAAATAAAAGCTGTGGGACTGTGCACGAGTGACAGTAAGTAAAAATTAAGACTCTAACTGCATTCTGTTAATCCTCAGTATGGCCATTGTCTCTCACAATTTCAAGGATAATGATTTAAAGGAAGAGGAACACATGGAAAACCATGCCATAACCGGAGAATAGCAAAGCACTTAAAACACCTGTCTACAAACAGGATAAAAAAGAAGTAGTAAAGAAAGCAGACTTCTTTGCAATCACCAATCATATGAAGTTCAACAAGGGGAAGTGCTGGATTCTGCACCTGGGATGGGGCAACCCTGGATGTTTGTACAGACTGGGGAATGAGGTGCTGGAAAGCAGTGCCATGGAAAGGGACATGGGGGTCCTGGACCCTTTGATGGCAAGTTGAATATGAATCATTGTGCTCTGGCAGCCAGGATGGCCAACCGTGTCCTGGGGGGCACCAGGCAAAGCATCACCAGCCTGCTGAGGGAGGGGATTGTCCTGCTCTGCTCTGCACTGAGGCGGCCTCACCTTGAATATTGTGTGCAGTTTTGGGCATCACAATGTAAGAAAGATATTAAACTATTGGAGAGCGTTCAAAGGGGGGCAACAAAGATGGTGAAGGGCCTTGAGGGGAAGCTGTATGAGAAGTGGCTGAGGTCACTTGGTGTGTTCAACCTGGAGAAGAAGCGACTGAGGGGAAATGTCATTGCAGTCTACAACTTCCTCATGAGGTAGAAGAGGACAGGCAGGCACTGATCTCTTCTCTGTGGTGACCAGTGACAGGACCTGAGGGAATGGCCTGAAGTTGTGTCAGGGAAGGTTTAGGTTGGATATTAGGAAAAGCTTCTTCACCCAGAGGGTGGTTGGGCACTGGAACAGGCTCCTCAGGGAAGTGGTCACAGCACCAAGCCTGGCAGAGTTCAAGAAACATTTGGATGATAATCTCAGGCACATGGTGTGACTCTTGGAGATGGTCCTGTGCAGGGCTAAGGGACTCGATGATCCTTGTGTGTCCCTTCCAACTTGGTATATTCTCTGATTGTTTGATTCTGTGATGACCCGGAAAATTTAGTAGCTGATCTTTCTCTGAGTTACTTACATGTGCAATAGAACGAGAAGACTAATGCAGCACAGGGCTATAGAGCACCTAAATCAGGCCTCTGCTCTGAACTGTCCTCTGGAAAAGCATCTTTTTCCTTCAAATGAGTAGTCAAATAGGAGAACAAAGAAGACTTCCATCTTAAATTAGGCATAATTTCATAATAAAATATTATTTTGTTGTTTACACTCCTCTGTTTGTATAGGACCACATAAAGGTTCCCCAACCCATCAATTAGTGTTTCTGACATTTTTGGAGGAGAAATATTTAATAAACTAAACATTTTAGTGTTTTTGTATATCCATTCTGTTTTCATATTATAACTGTTAATCTCTTTGGTCAAGACTACATTTAAAGGGCAGAATCAGGATACGTTAGGGATTTTGAGGAAATTTTTTTTTTGCCTCAGTGGCTTTAGATCAGACTCTACTTGAAAGTAGAATCAAGTGCAACATGTTCCAGAAAGTTGCTGCTAAACAATACTGTGTAAATAGAATTGTTCTGTTCCAGTCATTAAATCTAATTAAACGTGAAAAGAAGTGAATTTGGCCTCTCAAGGTAAATTATGTTATTCTATTAGTTATTAGCTTTAATTATACTGCAATACATGACTCTCACTCCAAACAAAATAATCCCTATTAATTTCATATTTTTTACTAACTTTGAGTAAAATTACTGAAGTGAGAAATGCTGTATTGAAGACACCTTTTCAATATTCCACCAAAGTAGATGACTCTAGTTTTGCTATGATTTCAGTTAATATGGAATAAATCCCAGAGAAGATTGTGCTTGCTTTTAGTTTTGTGTTTTGGCTTTGAACTTACTGTGTGCTGGAATATGTAAGGACTGTATATTCAAACATCTGTTCTATCTACCTTTCTTTTTGCTGTCAGTGAAATGCCCATCCTCTGGTCAGCACTGTTTGCTGTTGTGTTACAAACCTTGCAAACAGCTTTGATCAAAATAAGAATTCAAGTGATCTGTGTAATTCAAGACTCACCACAGGGTCAAGGGGAGGGGAGCATCCTGTTTTCTGGCAAGTGCCAAGAGCAAGCATAACCTGAGCTTTGACTCCTGATTTCAGAATGTGCATTTCTCTCTGGCTTAATACATTGTATTTGGGTGATCTTCAGTATCTTGTTCTTGCAGAGAGCAACTGTGGCTAAGCAAAGACATACTTATTCACTTGGAATTATAAAGATTCTAAAATCAAAAATTTCATTTTTCCAGGTTATTCAACAGAGAAATGAGGAGTGTGACCACATTCAATTTTTAATTGAAGAGAAAGAGTCTAAAGAAGAGGACTACTATGAAGACCTTGACAGATTTGAAGAGAACGGTACCCAAGAGTCTCGCATCAGTCCCTATACTTTCTGCAAGGCCTTTCCTTTCCACATAATATTTGACAGAGATCTGGTGGTCACGCAGTGTGGCAATGCTATATACAGAGTCCTTCCACAGGTTAGATGATTCGCATGCATGGATAGTCATAGAGATTCATAATGCTGGATGCTTCACAGATTAATTATAAAGATTAATAAAATAGATTTAGAATTCTCTGTCTGAACAGAATTCCCATGTAAGCATATAATATTTACTGCATTGTGTTTCTCTTGTTTGATAAAGGACTGTGAAAATAGCCCTGATTCTACAACAACTCTGTTCTTTATGATTGTGTCCATATGCAGTAAGAGAATAAGCTTGAGCAGAGAAAATCTGACCATCCCCACAATTCAACTGATTCTTTCTCTTAACTCACTCCAAGCTACATATGCTATGAAAGTGGCAGATAGCTCTTTAAAGTTGATGTGAGATGGTGTAACTTGGCCTGGGGTTCAGGATAATGGTCGTGCCCATTCTGCTATATAATTTAGCAGCAGGTACAGATTCTATATGTATTACTTGACAGTAATGCCTTCAAATACTTAAGATATCAGATGCACGATAACTAAAGAGCAGAATAACAGAAATTGTGTCATACTTTCTTAGCTTGTGTGTCAAAAGCATCAGTATTAACTAAGATGAGCCAAACAAAGTCTGTGATATGTGTATGTGTGTTCTGAACTGAATGCAGCTGCTGCAATTTCCTCTAGTTATTTACAGTAAAAGGGTACTCAGAGGTTCATTTAATATTTTATATTCTGTATGTATGTGGATACCTCAGTTCTGGCTTCTGAGAGCTGACAGTGCTTCTAAAAATAAGCAACAGGTAAAAGCAGTAAAAGGAGAAAAGCAAAAGAGAAGATGACAAACCATCAGATTTTCTTTGCAACGATGTAAAGACTAATGCTGCATATACTGTGTTGTTTCTGAATCATTGATGTAGTTTTAAAATGCATTTTTACGTTGTTAGCTTTTTCCTGAATTTGTTTTTTGGTGATTTCTCTCAGAATTTTCCAGAAAGATTCGAAAAAAAGAGCTTTGTAGGTAGCTCTGCCAGCTTTTTCCCGAGGGCATTCACTGAACAGCTATACCTATTCAGACTACTGAGGATGGCAGTCAGAATCCTTATTATCAGAGCTGATGCTTTACATACCATGGCTCATTGAAAAGGGAGTATGAGGGAGGTCACTTAGGATGAAAACACTGGAAAGTGTTTTTACTGTAGAATGGGAAAAGTTTAACGAATAACAAGTGTAATAGTTTAACACAATATTACAAAGTCATCTTGCAGACTGGAATTGCACTTTGAAGTTAGGATATTTCCAGTGTAAAATCCATGACTTAAACATGTTGTGATTTAATGGAGAAATGCATAAAGTGTATATTCTGTTCCGTTCAGTTTTGTCATCTAAGCAAATTGAGTATAATTACTCCATGTATATTTTTATTATAAAACATAATAATCCTTTTTGTCTTTTTTTTTTTTTTTTTAATATTCTAGTTGCAGCCAGGAAATTGCAGTTTGTTGTCAGTTTTCTCCTTGGTCCGGCCTCATATTGATATTAGTTTCCATGGAATCCTCTCACATATCAATACAGTCTTTGTACTGAGGACTAAGGTAACTAGAGAATATTTTCCTGGCTTTTCTTTCAGTAAGTATGCTTTGAAGAGATAAGAAGAAGTGCCAAAAACTCAGAAGTCTTCAGAGAAAATTCTCTCTGCTCAGACCCTTTTTAGTCTTGAGCCAAGAGAAAGTCACAGGTATGAATATGTGTGCAGTTGTTACATAGAATGCTTTATAGGAATGGTGAATTAAATATACTTCATGTCTGATTCTTTCTTTGCAAGGGGCCAATCCATTATATGTCATTGTACCAAAGAAAATGTAGAAAGCTAATTACATTTACTTTTGCTTCATAATGATGTAAGAGACAAATATGAAATGTGTCCTTGCTTGGATCCCTACATTCACACACAAGTTTTTTTCCTTTTCTCTAGAGAGGGCAGGAGATGAGGCAGGTGATCTGAACAAATGAATCATGTAGAGTAGCACTTCCTACATCAAGGAGCCTGTTTATTTATAGAAAACTCTGCCTGAGAGAAACCAACAAGATTTCTTGGAGATGTTCCCAGGCACAGATAGAACTTCATGGAATAGGCAGTACTTTTGTCAAACTATTGCTAAGAAACAACGTAGAAGAAAATAAGAAGTTATGAAAATAACATAAGAAAGATACCATGCTTTGTGTCTTTGAGGTAGCAAATCACAGTATTAAAGTATAGATAGTATATGGTGTTCCAGTGAGAAATTAGATGAGTTTTAATGTAGGCTTAAAGTCTATTCCAAATGTTCTGACTGCCTTCATAGTGAATGCACTTACACACTTGGCCCAGTGCATAACACACTGTTGCCCTTATACAATTGTGACTTTCATCACCAGGAGGGGCTGTTGGATGTGGAAAAGCTGGAGTGTGAAGATGAACTGACTGGCACAGAAATCAGCTGCTTACGCCTGAAAGGGCAAATGATCTACTTGCCTGAAGCTGACAGCATTCTATTTCTTTGTTCACCAAGGTACTTTAAACTTAAAGAATTCTGTAATACTGATCTTCAATTTACAATGGCTCATTTTAAGAATTCTTATGAGAGTAGTACCACAGAAATTAATTGGTTCAAGTATTGATTTAACTGGGTTTGATGTGTTTATACTAGAAGAGGAAGGAGCATTTCAAAATTAAAACTTGACAGATTATTAAATAACTCAATATAAATATTGGCCCAGTTTGTACAAATGTTAATTCCTCATGATTCCATTTTTTGCAAGTTTTATCCTGTGTTTCTTAGTCGGAGAGTGCTAAGAAATATTACGATTTTATTTCCTATGTGGATTCATATATTTTTGCAGTAGTTTTAATGTAATAGAGCAGTGATAAAGAAGTGGTTGGAATGGGGGATTGAATGGAAGGATTATTTAGCTAAGAGCATGTTAAACTATCACATTCGATTACACAGGTAATCTCCTCTGTAAAAGGGAGAGAGTGGATGACAACAAAGGGAAGAGGTTACCTTAACATAATCTCACTTTTATCTGTGTAGTGAAGGATGTACATTTGATATGTTCATGGAACTCATCAATGAGAATTCTGTTTTTAAATGCGAAAATCAAGAGCCATGGGTTGACATGAATGATCACAAATAAGGTATTCTGTAGAAAGGATATGTTGTACAGCTCATCACAGGTTCAGAACTGTAGTCTTTTTTTCTGTTATTCAGCAGCCTCTGATTTCATTTGAGTTTTAAATGCTCCCTTTGGCAAGTTTAATTGTACCCATATTTTTATATATTTCTCCACATTGCAGTGTGATGAACTTGGATGATTTAACCAGAAGAGGTTTATATCTGAGTGATATTCCATTGCATGATGCTACCCGTGATCTGGTTCTTTTGGGAGAGCAGTTCAGAGAGGAATATAAACTGACTCAAGAGCTTGAGATCCTCACTGACAGACTGCAGCACACACTGCGGGCGCTGGAAGATGAAAAGAAAAAGACAGACACGTAAGAACCAAATCCCAATTTTGAGCTGAAACACTCAGAGCAATATATTATTCATAGCTACCTTCTTCAAAAAATAACAGAAACTTGGAAGGAATATAAGACAGAATCATGGCTGGTAATTTTGGAGTCAAGAAAGAACATTTTATTTGTCAGATGTCACCCACAGTCTAGGCACAGGTGTTTTGATGGCTCCCTCTCTGATAAGGAAAGTTATAAGAAGTGAACTGACAATTCTTCTTGATTTGTGAATTACTTAAAATAGTTTTGGAAACTTTCCTATATGCAGTCCTTGTAGCCAAGGTTAATTTGATGAATGTCCAAATGCTGCTATTTGACAGAGTTCTGTAAACCAACTTTGTCTTTCTGGACTGACATACTCACAGGTGAGTAGAACAGAAAAATGTATCTTATAAACCTTGAAAATCGTCTGTGTAAAGCTGAAGTTTTGCAATAGGCTAGTGGTATGAATTTGATTTTATAGTTACCTGTAGAAACAAATTTGGGGCTATCTAGATATAAGTACATAACAATAATACACTATATGCATTATATGTGCATGTATATATACAGTATATGCCCAAATCCATTTCTACAGATAGCTACAAAGTCAAATTCATACCATTAGTCTGTGGCATCTCAGCTCAGTGATGACTGGCAGATAAACAAAAGCTTGCGGGAAAAATAGCCTGGCATTGATGATTGACTCTTGTTTATAAAACATAGTCCCCATCTCTGTATGAATTCCATTGACAGATACGTTCTTTTTCTGTAGTGAGTAATGGAAATTATTTTAAAAATACTTGAAAGGGATGGACAGAAGAATCAGAGATAAAAGAAACCCAAAAAGTATTTTCTCTGCTCAGTCCTGTTGGCTTGCTTTATAAAGTCATTTTATCTTCAGGAATTCTAGCCTTCTTAGCAGCTGCTGGAACAGACAGTGTCAGTTACTATATCACTGCCCAAGGTATTCACTAATTATAGCTCATGCAGTAGTGAGCTTGCCAAAAATGCAACTAATGAGGGTTTGTGCAGGAGGCTGTGTACAAAATGATGTTCAAGATTTGAGAAATGGTTGGAGATCTTCAGCTTGTCCACTTAGCTGTGTCAGGAAGGAAATAGACCTTAAGATGGCAGATAGAAAGTTGGAGAGGGTAGGGTGAAGCTCTGTATGTGTGATTTGGATTTCATTTGCATAATTTATTATATGAACAAGTGTTCATATAATAGTCATATAGACTATTAATTATAAAAGCATACTATAAATCCTAAAAACAGCATGCTCAACAGAAGAGGAAGCGTTTAGAAATTGATTAATTGGTCAGAGGTGGAAAACTGTTTGATCTCTTCATGGTCTTTTTTGCAGTTTTTATGGTTCTGTGGGAAAAATCAGATTATATGAGCTGAGGAAATGGCAGAAATGAGTAAAAATGATCCAAGACACTATTAACAGATCATGTCAGAATAATTAGCAATGTATGTCTCATTTTGTTGGTAGTTTAGGTGTACTAGTGTGTGTTTGAAATGTCATGGTTTTAGGTATGCTGATGTAGATCCATTCCTGTTTCCCAAATAACATATTCTTCAAAAAACATATTTTATATTGCTCGTTGATGATGGGAGTATGATACAAACTCTATGGGACATACGAAGTTAGTATTTGAAGGGTGCTGCTGTAAAGACCTTTCTCCACATTCTTTCTGTTTTGCTTGTACCTTTCTTTTCTTACATGTTTAGATTACTGTACTCTGTTCTACCACCATCAGTGGCAAATGAGCTGAGACACAAGCGTCCTGTTCCAGCTAAGCGGTACGACAATGTGACCATTCTTTTCAGTGGCATTGTTGGATTCAATGCCTTTTGTAGTAAACATGCCTCTGGAGAGGGAGCCATGAAGATTGTCAATCTTTTAAATGATCTGTACACAAGATTTGATATTCTGACTGATTCACGAAGGAATCCATTTGTTTATAAGGTAAGCATAAGATTTTTAGAAGTATCTAATTTGTTACTTTTCAATAATTTACTATTGTGTCAGTATTTTCCATCCTTTGGATTTTAGGCTTTTTAAAAAAATATTTATTTTCTCACTCATTGAACTGTATTACCTGATATTAGGTAGCTAAAGAAGATTATGTTGGTAATGTGTGAAGGAACATAGGCCTAATTCTCAGTAGGATTTCTACAATCAGCCATTGGGTGGATATATAAATCTACTTCCACATTTAGTGAAAGTGAACTTATAGAAGCCGTTTGTGGTTCTTCTGACACTGTGCTTTAAGTTTTTCAGCCATATACCTCGGTCTTCTAATTCTAAATTATAACTTATTATTCAGTTATTCAATGTGAATTCCACTCCTTCATTAGGAATGAGGTGTAGTCACAAGTGTGGTTAGTAGCAGGTAGGTATATATATGTATTTTTATATATATATATACATCTCCCATATAGGTGTACATATGTATGCTTGTGTGTTTATATTTATAAAGTTCATTCCTACCTTTTACTAGAAATTGATTTTGTGTCCTCTAACATGTGAATCAAGGGTATGAGTCAAAACATAGAGCTCAGTTTCATTCAGAAGACACCAGAAGAGAGACTCAGGTTTACACAGTCACAGTGTCATTGTAATTTGTTACGTTATGAGTTTACAATAAATTCTCTTCAATAACGAGCAGAGATGACAGGAATTAGGGTGATTTGAATGAAAGGGAAGGGAAACTATTTGAAAGGGCAAGCAATCTTGAAGGAAGCACTACATCCATTCTAGTACTCTAAGGGCCATGATAATAAATTAATTGAAAAATATCTGTCTTGATAGGTGGAAACAGTTGGGGACAAGTATATGACAGTGAGTGGTTTACCAGAGCCTTGCATGCATCATGCACGATCTATCTGTCACCTGGCTTTGGATATGATGGAAATAGCAGGCCAAGTTCAAGTAGATGGTGAGCCTGTACAGGTTAGTAAACATATGGGCTTGAATGAAAAACCCATTCTTTGGTAGGGTGATAATGCTTTGAAATATGATAATACTGTAGTCCCAGTCCATGCAAGCTTTGTTTTTGTTTGATTTTGAGACTGATATATGCAAATAATATGAAAAGTCACATGTAGATGTGACACATGCAGTTCCCAGGTCTAAAAATGTAGTAATTGTGCTTTACTTTTTAAAGGACTGAGTTGGGTCCGCCTCATTTATGTCTGTTTTCTGATCATTTCAGTCTAATCAAAAAATTCCTGTTGTGCATCCAGTACAATCTGTTGACTCTTCTGCAATTCAGTGAACAGAACAGTAATATTCCCTAACTGATATTTTTGGTCATGCCTCACATCTTCATGTCAGCATGAAAAAATATTGCATTAAAAAGAGAAGTACAGTTCCACAGACTGTTACAGCAATGATTACTGACACCAGTGTATATCAGTGGAAGTTCAGCCGTTGTGGGACTTTATGAAGATGTTGTGGCATTGATACAGAACCGGGCAGGCTACATTGACCTGTCCTCATGAGAAGGCTGTGAGAGCAAAATGGTTAATGAGCGTGATGCGTATTTCTATTTACATTAATGTTATTGTTCTGACATCTAGCTTAGAGCTGTGTACTTCACTCTGTCACTGGGCAAAGCGGTGAGAGAGTTTGATTTGGGGCTTTACAGTAACTGTAATATGCTATAAGAATGAGCTTATCCAAACCCTTGTCCCATCTCATGAGCTTTTAAGCACAACATACCATGATATTTCCTCTGAGAAACATCTTTTTTTCTTGACCTGTGCCATCCATTTCTGCAGCTTCTAAGCACTCAATAAACACAGACCTGCAGAGTATGCCTCTCTTCCTACCTTTTTTTTTAATTTCACCATACATAATAACAGGATGGTGCATGCTGGAAAAATATGGAGTTTGATTTTCATGTGGAAGGCAGAGGCATGACACTATACTAAAGTAAAAAAAAAAAAAGTGACAAAAATCCACAAAATGCAAGGCTTTGAAGAAGTAGGAGTGACATATGAGAAAAATAAACTAGTAGAAATAAATGGCATATTACCTGCATTTAGTCAGAAGCATCAGATTAATTACATTAATTTTGAATATTCAAACTTTATTTTTTCTCTCTAAAGATAACAATAGGAATCCATACTGGTGAGGTAGTCACAGGTGTCATAGGTCAAAGGATGCCACGGTACTGTCTCTTTGGAAATACTGTCAATCTAACAAGCAGAACAGAAACTACTGGAGAAAAGGGAAAGATCAATGTCTCCGAATATACTTACAGGTGAGTGATGTATTACTTTTATGGGTACTGACCTCTTAAAAGAAATCACTTTGTCAACATAACATCAAAGTGTTTTGGGAGTTGAAAGTGACAGGACTCTGCAACCATTATTTAAGTATGTGAGTTCTCATGCAGTCTGTATGGCAGACTGCATTATGATACACAGTTATCAGTATGCAAATATGATCTAGGGATAGATTTGAATATTTGATATTTTACTCACATATCTGTAGTATGTTTAATATTTTAGATACTGTGTGGTGTGCATGCATATATTTAGTGCGTATATTTACATGTTTTCTCTTTCAATTTCAGGTGCCTTATGACACCAGAAAATTCAGATCCTCAGTTCCACCTGGAGTACAGGGGTCCAGTTTCTATGAAGGGCAAAAAAGAACCAATGCAGGTTTGGTTTTTGTCCAGAAAGAGTACAGAGACAGAGGTATGAGTAACTAGAATGTAATTATTTTTTTCAAACAAGGCATAAACATTACAAGTTTAATCTAAACCACTGAAATCCATTTGCATTTGCAAAACTAAATATTCCCTAAAAAAATATGAAGAGTTTTGTACAACACTATTTACTATCTTGACAGCACTTGAAAGTCCTTGATTATTTGTCTTTGCAGTTTGTGCAGTTCCTGAAAGAGTACTTTTGATTTCAAAAAGTCCTTGAGGGAATGCCAAGTGTTTCAGTATTTATATCTCCCTCTTACAGATTTCTCCACTGTACTAGATTTTGCAATATCATGTCCATTTCTGTTTAGCTGGCATGTCTGGTTATCAGCACTTCAAAATTCACTATTTGTTTTCTTGCAGTAAGTGAATAAATGTGCCTTCAAATATTTAGGCAACAGTCCAGCAACTACTTGCAAGCAGGTTCACAGCTGATGAGTATGGTGATCTGTTAACCCCTGGTGGGTTGTTCAGAGACTGTTGCATGGTAGAGCTCTTGCTTTAGAAACATATAGGGTGAAAACTATTTCTTTTAATGACATATGAGCCTAAGTCCTCCTCTGAAAATGATGTAGGGTAAAGCTCTTCAAGCACTGAGTGGTCTTTTAGCTTATGCCTCAATTTCAGAATTCCGGGCATGTATTATCCAAAATCTCGGTAAAAGCCAACGAAATTTAGACTTGTAAGTGTGCTACAAACTTATGAGTTACAGTATGCCAGCTGCTTTGCCATAGCTGAGCAAGTGCATACATTCCACCCATTGTCAACACGGAGGAAAAAAATGGGTAAAAGTAATTTACATAGCTTGAATTTTGCCCTAAAGTAATACAAAAAGAATGAGTTTTAAACTAATGTATTTAATCTTAAAAATGCACTTGAAGAAAATAATGAAAGTCATGAATTATCTTGGCTGAAATAATTCTTGTAAGTCACAGGAAATTATTGATATGTCTGAATACTCATGTATTTCTGAAAATGAAATTTAGGTTGTTAAACTGTTAAGGCTCTTTAGGAGATCTAATCCAGATTTATTACCACTGGTACCCAAGTATATGAATAATGAATTTTTAGTGGTAACTCCCAATATTAAACCCTGGTATTAAACTTCAGGGGAGAACCTGTACTTTAACTCTGCATTTTAACTCTGTATTTTACTATGTATTATTTAATTATATTCTGAGTGCCACTTTTGAGAATACTTTTCTATTCTTATTCTACGACAAGATTAACTATAATTTCACATGGCTATCACAATTTCAAATCTATAGTTGTATTTAAAATATACTTTAAACACCTGTCACTTCTTTTTTCTGCATTATAAATGTCCTATCATTTGTAGCAGGACACATTGTAATTCTAAATGTAAATTTCAGGGAGGTACTGAGTCAGGTGGATATTTTCCTTGTTTTCAGCCTCACACCTGTTTAATATGAATATCAGGTTCAGATAGTTTAGGATTTTAAATGTTGCAATTTCTTTTCAGAGATCTTGTATGACATGTAGTTTTGTTAATCCTCACAACAGTCCTGAGAGATACTTGTTAATACTATTAACCTAGTAATTGAACTTTATAGAGGGAGACTTGGGGGCAGGAATAAACCTGACAGAAACATACTGTGAGCCTGATTTTCAGGAGCACTTAAGACTCACAGTTTAAGTACATTCAAAAAGTCTTTCTAATTTTGATAGTTTTTGTTAATTCTGAAATTAAGATATAGATGTAATTCTTACAGTCAGAAGGACTTCTCCCATCATAGGTATCTCTTCTAAATTGTACTAAGTTTCAGAGAATAAGAGATTAGAAAGATACCTTGATGTGGTGATGTGAACTGATAATCATTTTGTCAGAGGTGATTTTGAAAAGTGAAAGAATATACTCCTCTAATCTTTTAATTCTTTTTCACTCCCTGCATAATTTCATCTGTCCATACACAAAAAGATATGTTGAGTTTTACTCCTTTAAGATTTTCTGAACTGTTTTCAGTTTCTCCTGTGAAGGTACTCTTCATGTTTTTTTTTCTGTCACTTTATAGGCTGTACATAATAGTTGTAATCCAAAAGCAGAAATTAGATAACCAACTTTTTATGTTTGATTACTTCAAAGTAATCACATTGCTTTATGCAAGGATGTAGTATTGGTTTTCTTTTCAGAAATTTTTCAGAATGCAAATGTATCATTGTGTGCGGTGCCACCAATTTCAGGGGGACTGTTCATAATAATAAATATAGCATGTTAACATATATTCAGAAACTATATGGTAAACTTCCTGAAAGTAGTTTACCATATAGTTTCTGTACAGAAAGGTCCAGAATATTGCAAGAAGTGGCTTGTAGAAGTAAACATGAAAATAATTCTTGAATCATCCAGAAGATATTTTTGATGATTAGGCTTTTACTTTGAAGTTTTCTACCTCCAATATCTTTAATCTATGATAGATGCACATTAGTGATATATTTTCCTTTTCATTATATCCATTAGAGAGCTATTAGCTCAGCATTTGCAAATCTGTCAGCATAATATTTTACCCTGAAGACCACTAGTAAATACATGGTAAGGAAAGAGGACAAAATACTTACAGCTGCTGTAGAGATGTGAAAGCAGTTCTTAAAATATGCTCTTGCTCTGCTAGGCCTGTAGAAAATGATAGAGTTGAAACAGTTCAGCACGCCTCAAACTTGGTTCCTAACTTGACAGCTCTGATATCAGTTGCCATGAGCAGCAGTTACTTCTGAGGAAGACCTAATTTACAAGAAAAAGTGTGGTTTGGAGTGCTGTTCCTTTACTTTTTTCCCATTTAAGATATCGCTTCCATGATACCAATACAGCAAAAAATAGAATTGCATCAAAAATACACGTAGAACAAAAGCAACAGTGACCAATTACTCATTTTGCATCTACTTGTTTGCATGTTTTAAGATTAATTATTACCATCTTTATTATTTTAACAGTGGTTCAGCTGAAGCTTCTCTCTTGAGAAGCAGATTTGTTGCAAAAAATAAATCTTGCAGAGAGCCTCAGATGTCTGACTGCAAGTTTCCTCCCTCCCCGCTTTGAAATATCTTTCTCTTCTGCCCTGTTCCCACATTACTGATGGGAACAAAATAAAGTATCTCATAGCTGGTAGTTCATCAGGGAATGTAAGAATTGTTACATTCCTACATACAATACATACAAAAGAAATACATGCCCTACCTATGCTTTGTTTTATTTCTTTTTATTTACTGATATTGGTTGCAAGTTGTAAAACGTATTTTGTCACTGCATTAACCCACCATGTTGTTGCTTCAAAGAAAATCCCTTACTTCTTGAATTCTACTTGCATGCATTCAAGGAAACAAAGCAAGACGCTTTCTGAACTGAGGGAAGAGGAAGAGGACGCTGGATAGGGTGCAATACTGTCTCCAAATAGGGTGCCTGGCAGTAAGGTTGAGTTATGGATGTTATTTCACATTATATCCCATTGCCACATGCAGTGCCATTGTCTTTCGCCCTCCTCCTGAAATCATACTCACCATTTTTCTCCAGGCTTGCTTGCTAATTTTTTGTCCTTATTGTTTGGTATTGTTATATCTCTGCTATGAGAATGTATTTCAAGCTTTCCTTTTCTTGATATGCATTTTTGCACGTCAGTCATTCCTACCCCTGGATAATATTGAATGAATCTGTGTAGAATGCACACCACAACTAACCACTTCAATCTGATGCTTCACATCTTCATCTTCATCTCTGAAGTACAGTGGTTATGTGAATTGATGACATTGCTGGAAAGATAGGTGTTTCAGTTGATGGGCAGAACAATGAACCTAAAGAACTATTTTTAAAAACAATACCTAAAGCAGCATTATGAAAATTATTGTATAAATATTGTTATCGGATTTAGTTCTGCTATTACCATGCTTCCCATTCATTTTGTGAATAACATTTGATGCACTGTAAATTCCTGGTTAGAAAAAGGTTTCTCTTTGGATAGTATGCTGCATTTTCCCTTTGTAGATGCTTTGTAAACATCTTCTGTATTGAAAGGGGGCAGTTGTTTTTCTGATGCTGCCATTTGAAGCATGTGCCAATATACTTCTACTGAAATGCTGTTCACTTGCAATGTATTTCTCATTGATTTGTATTAAGTAAATTAAATTGTCATATTAATTATAGATTACTGGACAATTTTAGACCACTTGTAGTGCATTGATTCTTGTCTCATGGAGCCCCTGGAATTGAAGGCATGCTCTCGGGACATGGTTGCCATAGTTGCCTTTTGATTTGGTCTCTCAAATTTTCAGAAATGATCTTACTTTATTTCTTGGGAGGACCTGATAATATTCCAGGCATCATGGCACAATTAAGGGATGTAAAGCTTGGAAAGGGTCATAGTGTCTTTTATCAGCTCATACAGTTAGTAAAAGTGGGCAACGTATCGGATGCATAGATCTTCCATAACTTCAGTATACAGTGCATTTTTATGTGAATAATATCTGTTCTTATCAGACTGATAATTTCTGAATATTTGCATTATAAAATAGGATAGTGCAATTACTTTGTGTACAAAAATTGTCTATATCTAGTATACCTTATTAGCACAGAATATATATGTATAAATGTTTCATGTTAATGTGCAAAAGAAATTGCAATAAATTATTTTTTCCACTGACCTATAGAAATCTTGTGATTTTCTTTTGGTAGAAAATGGTATTTCACTGTTTGATGCAAAACAAGTATTTTCTCCATAGAATAATTTGCAGTCCAAATTTAAATAAATCATTGAGTCATTGTTCCAATATTTGCAAATGTCCAAAAGTCTCACACATTCAGGCTAATGAATCACATCCGCAGATTAAAGTAATGTTTGAAATGGATTAATGCTTCAAAAATAGTAGACAAGGTTGCAAAAATGCATACCTTCCTTTGAAACTCTTGGACAATATTTAACAATCAAAAATTATTAGCCATCCACTTTGAGCAGGATGTAGATTACCAACCAAAGCTTTAGGAATGGGAAATGAAGAAAGGAAGCCACGCACTTTCTTCTCCATCATCTCATTATTGGACAGCAGTACATCCCAGGACACCATCAGAGGTTGCCCTCACTCGAGTAGATACACAGCAGCAATTTGGACTTGAAGTTGATCAAGCTTACCAAAACTTTAATGGTGACTCCTTAAGACACAGGATTTCTGACAGCTGTGGTTGTGTATTGATATAATTCATGCAAATGGCTCTGAAGAAACTGAAGTTCTGTATCACACTTCAAGCTGATGGAAGATGGAGTGCCGGAAGACTTAAATAATGCTCTGATTTTATATTCTACCTTCTTAATAACTTCAAAATATTAAAGCTCCTTTTAAGCTACTCTGTAACATAACCAGTTTCTTAAAGCACTAGAATGATAACTCATGTATTGTGTTCATATAAGAACTTTTTATCTCAGTACGATTTAGGCAGGCACTTAACCACTTCTATTACTGAAACTGATCTTCACTTAAATGCCACATTCAGCTACTAAAATTATACTTTGGTTAAATATTGTTCTCAGATAACAGTTAAACACTTCTGCAGGTATTTAGTTCTTTTATATGTGCTCTACGGCCTCTTTTATTGCACTGCAGTGATTTGCTTTTTCAATAGAAGCTCTCCAGCTGAAGCGTGAGCCAGAGTAATTACCAAAGTCTGTTTCAAAGGTCTTTACAAATGCACATATTTTATTTTAGTATTTTTTTTAAAAAATAACAAACCCACAAACAAACAACAAAAAAACCCCCAAAAAACTTGAAGCAAGGAGAAGGGGAAAGCAGCCGTGAAATTGCAAAGTATGAAATGCTAGGCTGTTTGTAATCTTCTGGATCATATGCTTTCCTTTGAATTTGGATAGGCAGGAGAAACTGGGTTTCAATGGTGTTTGTTCTCTGGCCATGCAGGGGACTCTGGGACTCTAGTGCTAATTTAAAGTTGGTACTGCAGTTGGCTTCCACAATGCTGATTTGGTGCTTGGTAGGAACAATCTCTGGAAACATAACTTCATGTTTGATTTTTTTTTTTTAACAGAACAATAAAGAATGGATGGAATGCTCATTTGGATATCTACTTACAGAATTATCACAAAAATGTCTTCACTGAAAGGGTATTCAGGCTTAGGAACAGACTGCCCAGGGAAGTGGTGGAATCAGCATCCCTGGAAGTGTTCAAAAGACATGTAGATGTGGCATTTGGGAATATGGTTTAGCAATGAACAAAGCAGTGCTAAGTTAATGGTTGGACTCAATGGTCTTAGAAGTCTTTTCCAATCTCAGTGATTCTATGTAAAGGACATCCTTCAGGAAGGACAGATGAAGACAAAGCCAATAAGGTTATGTGAGATTTTTTCTATGACCTGGTTACAGTGTATAATGTAGCTGTTAGTACCAATCATAGCTGACTAGTTCCAAACTCACATTTGAAAGACAATCATATGCACAAGAAGGAAGTAGGATATGCTGGCATTTGATATGAATAAAAACTGGGTGGAGCTGTATGCCCCAGAACCTTTTCTTTGAGTAAAACTCTGGTAAAATCCAAAGCTAATAAACATCTGAGTGTGCTGCAGTCAAGCTGTGCACTGTAATGTACACTCTTGTACTCTGAAATTCTGATAGCCTTGTCAATAACATCTGTCTCCATGGAGGCAGGGCAAGGCCTGAGGCATCGGTATCCTAAAATGTGTTTTTCATTCACCATGTAGACAGGTCAACACTTACATATATTGTCACGAACTGTAAAATGTTATCCAGTGCATTTCCAGAGCCATCATATATTAAAAGGGAGAGAAAAAAATTCGGTCATCATGTTCTATCAGTATGAAAACTTGAAGAGAATTTGGCATTCATGTTCTCCAGACAGTCATCAGACAGTCAGCATAGTGGTACAGATGGGAATTTATGGGCAATTGGAAATTAATTCTGTCAGTCATGGTGTTGGCTTATTGTCTCCAAGTAAAGGGAAGTTACTGGGCTTACAGTCCTGTTTTATTTTAACAGGATTTTACTTTTTGTTATAACAAGATCCTTTCTTTCCTGGGGGAGAGAGTTTGAAACTGTTGGCATTTCATACACCTACCTGACCATGAGGGGGGGCAAGTAATAAGACAGTAAACAGAGCTGTGTTAATGTAACTGTAAAAAAAAAAAAAAGGAAGAGGTTTCATTACACAATCTATAGCTGCACATACTAGGCACTATTTTTTTATTACTGTTCTTTAGACTTCTGGCTGACAGTTGTGGAAAAACTACAACAATACACACTGTCTCCACTGATTCATTTTTTATTATTAGCAGGAAAAGGCTAATGTTCTTTTTTATTGTAATCAACGGGTCTTTTTGCCAATGCAGTTGTTTTGGAGATAATGACTACTTTGGAATGTAAGAACAATTTTGTGATTAGTATTCTGGGGTGAAGTTGTGTGATCTCCTTTATAAAGGTTTTGTTCCAGACTATTCCCCATATCCAGCAATCAGATGGGCATTGACTTTACTACTGGTTTTTTTTTTTCAGAGATGATTATGCACCTAGTACAGATTCAGTGCTACAGAACAACTCTACTTTCAAGAGAAGCAATTCTGCATTATGGGGATCTATCTGTTCATATGTTAGACATATCTGGTAGGAAACCTGTATGGGGTTTTATATTTCAGGTTCTCAAGGTCATTCTAGTCTTTCAGAATTGATTTTACATTTTGGTAAGTGTGGTGTCTTGTCTAGTCGTCAATCAACTGACTTGTGTTTAAAATGACAGAACTTAGCTGAGTGCAGGCAAAAGGCTGAAAGTGTTCTTAGTTGATGTTGAACATAATCCTGAACTGGAGACCAATTACGCCAATAGTCCTTGAGCCTTTGTTTAAAAATAAAAACAAACAAACAAAGACCGAGAAAAACTACATAGCCATAGTTTTCAGATAAGAAATAAAACTCTGAGTTCAGTAATGCTGCCTTCAGCCCCTATGTCAATATGAGCATAGTGCTGTAATGAACTGTGTGAAAAAGAAACCATCTTCATAAATCACACTGAAGTATGCCATGTAGTAAGTGTGAAGAAATGCACATCTATTTCTCACAAGTCCTACACACTCTTTTTAAGATTCCTGGAAAGAAAAGACAACCAATTATGTCCTGTTATTTTCAGATATTTTGTGCAAGTCAACTTAATTAATGTCAGTTTTACCTATTCAGTCTTCAAATACAATCTGATTTGCAAAAAAACCTGTATAATGAGGTTGAAGAGTAAGTATCCTTTTTCCACAGAGGGCATAGTGAATCATTCAGAGCTTCAACTGCCTGTACAAGAAATCAAAGCCTTGCTTTCTGTCACATTGTAGGTGTGTTTGTGGGAAATTTTATAATGATGTAGAGGATAAGAAACTTGCCCACAAAATAAGGATACATGCCTTCTCCCACTGCCTTTCTTTCCCACATCATCCTACCCTTCAGGTTTTATAAATGCATGTATACACACACACACACACACGCACACGCACACACACATGTGCAGATGCATACATATATCTCACATTTAACTTCTGGGTAGGCCACTTTTCTTTCCTTGCTGCTTGGACCTGTGTCCAGGAGAAAAGAGGATACTCATGAGGCCTATACAAAATGTGCAGTAATACTGTAGTAATATTGATGAAGGCACTGTGTGGGGTCTGGGTAGTTACTTCTAGTCCTTGTCTCTAGAGTCCTTCTTTCTGTTTAATGTGGAACATATGAGCAATCTTGGGAGTGCAGTTATTGGCAGGGAAGGGTACAGATAGGGACAGCAGGGAAACACTTGAGTTCCAACTAAAATGATCCAAAAGTGTCTCAGATTGCAAGCAAGCATTGTTTTCTCATCTCCAACTTATACTGTGTGAGTTTAAGGTTTGGTATACATACATTGTTAAACTGGAGATGTCAGTATTTTCTCAAGTTATAATGAAATTTTTCATCATGGAGATGTCAAGAAAAATTCAACCTTTAGTTATGAAATACCTGTCTTAGAATAGGTTTTTTGCTTATTCATTATTGTTCATGATTAATTTTTCTGTTGTGGTATCTGTAGGTAAATGTTGACTTGTATTTTCATTTGGAAAACACAGCACTACAGCTGGAGACAATCTCTTTTGTCTCTTGCATTCCCAGGTATGTCGCATTTCGACTACTAGCCCTTCACTGGCACAGCTACCAGTCCACAGTTTTTGTGTTTTTTCTTGTCTAGTGGAAGAGCCTAGCCTGTTCTGTGTCAGATGATGTCATGTTTTCTAATTAAATGCTGTGTGTTGCTGTGTGCTAATATTTTTCCCCCTGTTGCTACAGTAATACCAGGCAATCTGTATGGAATGTTGCAACAGGAAACAAAAAGGTGTTGAGGAATACATTCAGTGCAGGTAGCTCCACGTGCATCTGCAGTGAGAGCTGCAGGTTGAACCCTGGGTTGCAAGAGCCCCAGGCAAGAGGCTGTGACCTGGTGCCAACCCTTTGCACAACAAAGGGCACAAGAACCTGAAACCCAACCAGATGACCAAACACCCGGAGACATGGCAGAAGCCAGTGGCCCCCAGACTTTGGTGCGCTCAGACTGAGGGTATAAAAGCCCAGGCGTTCCTTTGTTTGGGGTCCCTCCTCAGAGGCATCAGCTCACGCTGTTATTTTATTTAGTTATGGCAGCAAGATTAAATTATTTGAAGGATCTGAACATCTGAGGCTCTGCTATGGGAAACCTGTGACCGAGCTGGTAGGAAACCTGGTCTGACTGGGTAAGTGTGATGTGTGAAGCTGTGAAGGGGCCTCAGTCCCAACTCAGGTATGGCCAGAGTGGCTGCTGGACGGTTGGACAGGGAAGTTTCCTTAACAAAGGGTTAGACTATTGTGTCAGGCTTTGAAAGCTCTGCAAGGCTGACAGGATAAAGCCATAATGGTTGCTTGGTGTATAATCCTGCCTGTAGCTCTCAGACCTAAGTTTGAGTGCCATCCTGAGGAAAAGGCAGTGAAATTGTCAGAGGTGCTCTGTTAGAGCATTTCAGTGCAAGAGTTTGGACATTCCTTGTTTGTGTCCTCCATTGTGACAGCAAAAACTTACTTCTCTGCCTTCCATAATTAATAGGAATACTTTTTTCCATATAACAAAACAGGGCCCTGCAAAAAGAAAAAATCCAAAACCTTCATGTCCCACTGCAATACCACCTGGGTTAAATACTCTACATCCAAAAAAATGGATTTCAATCACTTTGTAAAATCATAACAAGATGGAGGAACACTCTTTAGAAAAGGAAATCCTACCTTTTCTTAGTTTGAATGTAAAGGGAGGCAATGGGATGGGTTGCTGAATTTGTATTAGTCTTGCAAAAGGTATGAGGCTTGTGGTCCTAAGGCTGGGACTACAGCTGCTCTGGACCTGTGGTGGCTTTGCTGGATGCACTTCAACCTGGCCCCACTGAAGCTCCACAGCATTGTCAGAAACATACTGATAAGACATTTGCTTAACTAGATTTGGCTTCTCTTTTGTTGTTTATTAGTTTTTAGCAGGAAGAGTAATTTTTCTTGAGCAGCAACTCAAAACTGGTTAAAGTATCCCAGGCTATAAAAAAATGGCAAAAAGTAACAGTAGGGCCTTGTTTTGTCCTGACCCCAGCAAAAAAGACTTTAATAGAATCCAACAGGTCACCCAGGGGTGGAACAGGAGCTGCCTGAAAAAGAAATGTGTCTGTTTTGTTTGGGATTTTTAAACTGAAGTCTGTAGGAGAAGGTACCGTGAACTGGATAGTTTTACCTTACTGTGTTTTAATGTTTATTATCTGTTTATATACAAGTAGAAGATAAAACTTTCCCTGGAGAAAAGGAACTTGTGTGGTTGGCACTGAGTTACTTTATGTTTGTTAGGCTGCAACATGAACACAAACACTTTGCATGGTGTTCCTGCAGAGTGAAGGTTGTCTTTCTGTGCCCTTCTGGCTGACTTGCTTTTCACTGGCCTGTCACCTCTGCAGAGAGCAGAGACTGCCATCCCATCAGCCATGTTATTGCAGGGTGAAGAGTTTACAACTAATACCCAGGCAAAACTCAGTAGAGGCAGATAGTAAATTCTGGATTAAACAAAGACATGGACTATGGCTGAAGGAAATTCGTAAGACTGCAGATGTTTTGCAGGAATGAGGAGGAATCATAGAATCAGAGTTCAAGGAGCATTTAGAGGAGGGTTTGGACAATGCTCTCAGGTGCAGAGTGGGATTCTTGGGGCTGTGCTGGGCCAGGAGTTGGACTTTGATGATCCTTGTGGCTCCCTTCCAGCTCAGGATATTCTATGATAAGTCTGGTCTTCAATCCCAAGGCTGAGTCTGCTGCCAGATAGGGAACGGGCAGAGAGGTCGCTGTGGCTGCAGGACTATGCACCTCCAGAGTCTTGTCAACTACCCCTGCTGTCACCATCCTGGCAAAAGGGTACAGAGAAGCAGCTGGCCATCAGCCTGGAGGCAAATGGGCTTACCTTGAGTGCTGGAGGCTTGCTTTTGGTTGAAGGCAGCAGGATCTTGACGTATTTGCAAGGGAAGGAATACAGGGTCACCTTGCTAGTTGTTGCTGGCTTTCTCCTGACTAGCAGGCAGTTCACTCTCTGCTGTGCCTGCAGCACTCCTGTTTAAAAGATGAGAAATTAATCTCTGACCAAACAGGCATCTTGAACTGTGCACATGTTTGTGCACTGCACACTCTTGCATAGAGTAGCAAGAGTGGCACAGACTGCAAAATCTAAGTCAGCAGCTGTTGGAAGAACTTGCTTTCCTGAGGTACTCTATTCTCCTCCTAAGGAAGACCATGGAAGTAAACTGCTGCTTTGCTTTGGTCACTGGAATAAAAGGAAGGTCAATTCTATTTATACAGGTAAGTATTTAGTTTTGAAAGCAATTGTTTACTTCCACTGTTCATTTTATAAGGCTGAAAAGAGAGGCTATCTGGACAAAAGTGCTGGTTTAATGACCAGATCTCTACCTCTGTGAGAGGCTCAACCTCAATTTTCACTTGAACCTAATTTTATAAACCATGCTGCATACCTCTCAAGGGACACTGTCCATCCTTTTGGTTCACTGGTTTTGTTTTCACTAAGTGTTGAATTCTCACCTTGCCCTTGACTGCCCCTGGCACCCTGAAGAAAATCACAAGCCTTTCCCTTCTTGACTTCTTCTAATTCTGCTTTGGACTTCAGACATCAGTGTAATGTCTGTGGCTGTTTTATCTAATACTGGTGATATTGATGTTATTTAAAAACCATGCATCATTACATTTTAATTCAGGAATACAACAGAAAACAAACAGATGTTTTGCCTCTGATGAATGTGTCAATACTTTGTATTGTAACACCTGTTGTGTAAACGGATGTAACATAAGCTCCCATTTTAAATGAAGATCAAACATTCCAATATCTACATAAGAAATTGATACAGTGCCATAGATCTTTGGTAACATTTTGGTAATGACTATGTAACAATGGTGTTGTAACTTCAATTCAAGGTAATGAGTTAAAACAATGGTGTTGTTACTTCAATTCAAGGTAATGAGTTAAACTCTACCCAAGCAGCACACAGTATTCCTGTAGCTACCTTTAGAGGAAGCTCTTAGAGGAAAAGCATTCTAAAGTAACCAAAATTTGTTACAATGTAAATCCTATTTGAGATAATTGTTTTAATTATTTAAGAATTACAAAACATATCTTTCTAAATATTTAAATTCATAATTCATGGACAGTTTCTCATACAAGGATTTTTGGGTCGTTTCCTCTTGCATAGCAGCCAATTTTATTGTCCCCATGAACCTGGAGACTTGTGGCAACTGTAACATTGCTGCAAGACAATGTTATATTAGGGCATTACCATGATGCATTTATCTAGTCTGTTAGTGGAAATAGTTGTTTGAAAGACATCTCAGCACTTTAGGAGTGGCTTCTGTTATAGAGTGCTTAGTTCTCTGCTAGGAGTTCCAGTTTCGACTGATCAACACTATCACTCCCAATGCAATGTAGTCCATTTTACACATCTATTTCTGTACCTTATGTTCATTTCTAATATAGCCCTCTGGTAAATATACAAAAAGAAAAGTTCTAGTAAGACAAATGTTGCTGAAAGTGTCGCTGAATTGAATACTGGAATGGAAAATACTTGCAAAAAAGAAAAAACTAATATATTTTTTTCCGGACTGTTTACAGACTGCTCATACCTGCTGTATACCTAAAGTCCCTGGATCTGATGCTTCTGTTCTGTTCTGCAGTTCTAGAGTCTTCAAGCTACTGCACAATCTTTAATTGTGAGAATGTGGATGAACTGGAGGGACTGATGTTAAAGAGTCCTTGCTTCTTTCCCTCATCTATTTCTGTAACAATTGCCTTTCCCTTCTGTGCATCTCAGTAATGTGGATTTCCACTTTGGGTTGTATTTATCAGGACCATTTTACTTGCTCACTGTACTTGAAAATATCCATAGGTCATTGGAGTTACTAACCACAGTCACTAGGTCAGGTTGGAACATCTTCTCCTCATATGCTGGAAGGCTCTCTGCCCATGGAAAAACAAAAGCAGCTTTCTCATGGCTGATAAGCAAGTGGGTGAATTCTATCAGTGCACAGCTTGGTGCAAAAAAATGTAGTAGCAATCAGGGGAATAGAATTCTGAACAGGAAATTAGGCTATGAAAGGAATAGTTCCCACACACCAATACACAGCTCAATCAGGCAATACCTTTAAGCACTGCTGTGACTTTTTCAATGATGCCTGTTTCCTCCCTGCAGGGGCAGGTGGAACAGATAATCAGGAGGCTGCAGAAAACAGACTTGTTCCTTCCTGAGCACCAGGCCTCGTTTGGACTCCTCTCATTGTTTGGACACTTGCACAAGCAGCAGCATTTGGGATGCACCTGCCTTACCCTGTAGCAGAGGCAGTGTGGCTCTGTGGGTGCAGGGGGCTTGGGCAAGGGAGACTGGCTTGCAAGGTGCTGGAAGCTCTGGTCCCTGCTGAGGACTTTCTTCTGTCAGCACCCAAAGAAACAGTACAAAGCAATGTTGCTGCTTTTTCACTTTTAGCAGGAAAAAGAGGGACAGAAGTTGGGCACTAACAATTCTGTAAGCATGGCCAAAGGAATTGTTTTGGTTTATGGATCTGAGAGATGCCCGGCATCTGTTTTCTGTTTTGCTGTCCTTAAACTCCTTAGGGCAAATATTAATCTACTGATGCATGTGAACTATACATTTATTTTAATTATCAAATCCTGTATATGCTTTATTTAATTAATCTGTTGTTAGTAATACGTAGCCAAATGCATGCATTCAGAATACATTATATAAATCCATTCCACTCAAAGCTTTCTCAGCAGGAGAGCCATTCTGTTCAGCGGATTGCTGGGCAATCTCAAAAACTAACCCTCAACCTCTTTCAGCTGGTTATTTGAAGGTAGAAAGTGTTTGGATAATGTAGTATTTATAAATCAAGACAGAGAGACTGAAATAAAAATTAGTCAAATTTTGTCCTTGATTTTGCTAGCTTTAACCACTATTGCATGGGATTTTGTTGTTAATGACATTCATATTGATAAGCAGCCATTGCATATTTTCCTTGCATGGCATCCTGGATCTGGTCTTGAAATCATGTAAATTACTGATCAGTTTGTGGACTTGTTTATATTCTTTATTAAGGGAAAAACGACAGAATTGTACAATTGAATTCTGAACCATAATGGTTGACTTCACACTGTGAGAATGTAATGAGTGTTTCATGTAAGTGTTAATTAATGGAGCTGAATTCCATTGCTGGATGAAAACTCAGTAGGAGTTTCTGCCTTTAGAAGAAGTTTGGTGTTATAAAAGACACAGAGGCAAAAAAGAAGAAAGAAGAAAGAAAAAGTCTAGCATTTCCCTGTTTGGAGCTGTTTGGATTCTCAGTCCTTCTGATTTTCCTCAGAGGTATGAACTGTACCAAATACTCCCTTCTTCAGTTGGAAACTACCCCTTCCTCTTCCATAAAGAGGTTGTTTCCCCTCTTGGATGTATCTTTGTAACTGAATAATACTAATTTGCTTATAGTGTTCTTGATTTCCAGACAGAGTTTTCTGCCAGAAGTTTCTTATTGGCGTACTGTACTGAAAGCCTCCCACGGTATCTGAGAATCTGGCAATGCCAACTAGTGAGAATTCGGTTGTGTATCAGCAATAAAGAATGAATAGATTGTCTCCAAATTTAAATGTAAACCTCATAATGCAGTATTTGCTAGTGTCACCAGCAGAGCTTATGTGGATGAGTATTTGCTGGAGCAGACTCAAAGATGTCATCAAAACAACTGGGTGGCAGAAAGCTTGGATGTTCAACCTAATTTGAAACCATTGCTGCTCACCTCTTCTTCAGGTGCATAACATGAAGGGAGACTCAGGAAGGGTCAGGTCCATTCCTATGACAGTGCTGTTGCTGTTGTCTGCTCCCTATTTAGGCCATTTGTTTTATGTTAAGGCATCTAATGTTTCTGAGCAAGCAGTAAGAATGAGAGAAAAGGTAACAGCTGTTGCCTACCTAACCACACTTTCTTATCTGATGAAGTAAAGCATCCTCCCAAGCACTTAGGTGCTTTGAATTGAGGAAGGAGACAGATGCCTTGCAGTTTTCTAAAGCTGAAAGACCTTTGGAACAGGGTCTGTGTTTTGTGAGGTACTCCACACAGGTGAGTCCTTGTCTGAACTGGGATACTGGAAAATAAAGAGCAACCAGCAAATTACTCTTCAGGACAAATGAATTCTCTAAAATATGGTGCCATACTGCATGATGTGACTTCATTTCCCTGAGGAAATGTAAACCTCTTAGTAACAGTATTACCTTTTTTTTTTTTTTTCCTCCTACTTGCTACTGTTTGTTTGAGTTTCGTGTTTCAACAGTGAACAGCTTGTTACAATTTGTCTTAAAAACAGACATTTTGTGATGTTTCTCCAGTCAAATATTTTTTTCTCATATCTGGTTTGTTTCATGTGGGGCATTGTTTGCCACTTTTATTCATACATTTCTCAGATGTTTGGACTAAAAAAACCCCAGAAAATTCCATTTATTCAGACTGCAGGAAAAGATGAAGGTGTGATGTAACACTTCCAGACTAGAGTATATACCATTGATAAGTGAACTGTGTATTTACATGGGCATGGTCTGAAGTCGTTTGGCATTTTTAGGTTGGAAAATTTACACAAAACTCTGGATTAAGTCTGTAACAAGTAATACTACTCATACAGAGGGAGGCTACAAAAATGAAGGTGTCTTTCAGGGTTACAAATGTAGAAGGCCAGCTGACCAACAGGCAAATATTCCTGGGCTAGTCCTATTAGCCAGGATTCATAATAGGCCTTCTAAGTATGTTTTCTTTGCATCTACTACACACGAAGACCTGTTAGTTGCCCCAGGAAAAGGGGCAACCAAAAAATTCTTAGCAATTAAAATTCTTAACTGAAGATATTGGGAATGTCAGTTATGGAAACTGCACTAAGAATCGAGTGATTGTTATGGGAGGTATATGGGTTGAGTTGAATAACACAAAAGCAAATTTTGATTTTTGATGAATGGTTTTTGCATGTTCTATAGCGTGTGTGCAGCCCTGATAAACCTACACTTTTTACAGGTTGCACGAAAGCATTCCGTCTTGTAGCTGTTCCATTCTTAACTTCAGCTGATTCACAGTATGTGAAGGATGCATCAGCAATTGTCAGGTATGTAGTAATCAATCCTGCTTTGCATACCTATTTGCCAAGTCTTAAATAGGTAGTGGATAAGTAGATAATACTTTGCTCAGATTGAGACCCACAAGGGACACAACCTGTGTTTACTTAAGTGTTCATCTCTTTAATTCAAAATTACTGGCTAGGTTGAGAGTGGCTTTGAAAGTGCCACCAGGTAGGCAGAAATACTAACAATTATAATGTGGACTACAAACCTTCTTTTTGTTAAGGACCCTGAAGTGTACTGGAAGCATTACTAAGTTTTCTAGGGGTCAGAGTAATTTCTTTGAAAACAAGCCCCCACAATTAGCAAGGAAAGCTAGATACACACTTCACCAGGTTTCCTGTTGCAAAATGACACACTTCTGTAGAGATAGAAAAGTTTTAGTATTTCACACTGGAAAGAATAGCTACTTGTGTGGACCTCTCTCCTTCCTATGGTTTTGTAAGGGCAGTCCATATCCCAAAAGATATTAAAATAAAACCAAACCAAACCAAAACCCCCCAAAATACACCACCTTGAACATCTCTGTCCTGAGACACCAGATAGTTAGGGATCCCCTTTTTGGACATCAGCTGTGTGCATAGCGGGATGGGCCATTTGGAAGTTTTCCTATTCTGAAGAAGCTTTCCTTCTTGTGATGACTGCTTCTAGTGAGGAGTCAGCAGAGGTGAGCATCTTCTGATGGATAAAGGGACTTTACAGTGCAAGAGGGTTAAGAGTGCAGGATGGTCAAAAGCAGCATGAACAAGTTGTGATGCTAACCCTGGATCTACAGCAGTATCCTATCAGTACAGAATTTATCATTTATAACCCAGTCATGTTTCAACATTGCACTAAGTAATTAATGTAATATGAGCTTGGACATATTTCCTGTATCCTGAGTTTAATAAGCACATCAGCTGTCAACACAAAAATGTGTTTAACTCCAAATACAGTTAGAGTGTAATAAGCATAATATACACTTCTGAAACACTGTGTACTTTGAGAGGCAGTATGAGTGAACCATTATGGTTTATCTTGGTCAGGGAATTTTTAGAATTGCATGATGATGCTTGGTTTTCCAAAATACAAAGCAACCATAAGTCTTTAACTATTTAGCTGGAAAGGAGCTGTAAGAAACTAAGGGGCTGTCTCATGCTGCCATGGCATACTACTCAGGTGAGGAAGACTGCTTTTTGAGATTTTGCCATCACCAGACTTACACACAGTGTATTTGGGCTAGGGGTTAGGCACAGCTAGCAACCTGCAAGCTTGAGGGATTTATAGGGAAATACTTTTCCCCCCACCCCGTTTAGTTTCAGCTTCAAGAATCGGTGAGGATTAAGGAAATACTTATTTTACCTTAACCAAGACTTTTAAGTAACGTTGGATCAGCTGGCTTGTATAAGCTCCTTAGGAGATGCTTTGATCAGCTTATTTTGTTGCAGAACGAAGATAGCTGTACACTGCTGTTTGTTTACCTCAGAAATCAATCTAAACACTGTGCTGCAAAGATGATGTCACTTGGTCCAGGCTGAGTAACATCAGGTTTGCCAGCAGCTCCTTTGAAATATTTTCCTCAGCTCATCATTTCCTTATACATCATTAACCTGAGGGAAATAATCTTCAGTTACCCTGAGTAATTCTATAATAGGTGCTGAGAAATCAACTCTATGCACAAGAAGGCTTGTGAACAGCTGCCTAAGGCAAGTGGGGCATCTGCTGGTGAGGTGCTGCAATGAATTAATTTACTGCATGATAGACTGGTCCAAATCCTATGTGCATTTTACTTTACCAAATAAGCAAGTGCCAGGCCTGATTCTTGAGCTCTTTGGAAAAAAATGCTCCTTGACACTCCTTCAGAGGTACATTTTCATTGCAATAGTAGCCTTGTGAAATATCTTAATTAGAAGAAGAAAGGAAATGAGCTAAAGAAACTTGTCAGAAGGTATGATGCATGTCTTCAACTTTCTCCAACCTTTCCCTGCCACAATCTCTCATTGCAAGTTCTCTGATAGTTTATAAAACTGTCTTCCTTGTACCAAGAGCTATTTTACACTCTGATCTACTGCCTAAGGGTATGAAATGAATACAATGCATAAGGGAACGCAACAATACTCTGTGGTCATAAAATCCGGAGCTCCAAAACACAGGTCATTATCCACATAAATTAATTGCCTCCCTCCATTCTTCAGAAAATGTATGCAACAGCATGAGATTCTCTACGGTGTTAAATAAAGTTCAATGACTTCTGCAGAATGCATTTAATTTTATTTTTTTTTCACAAAATTCTGTGTTGCATCTCTTTGTGCACATCAGACAAGAACTTGGGAGAAGCCCAAGGGGGCTTTCCCAATCATGGCACTAATTTCATTGTTAGGATTAACATTTTGGAATCAAACAATTACCATGGAAAAAGGTTGCCAATATGTTTAGTTGGAGCATGGACATTCACTTGTGAAAAGGAAAGGTGAACGAACAAGTAGCAAAGTAATGCTAAACTGGGATGTGACCTGGTCAAGCTGTTAAAATATGTCGCTTCTGCTCTCCTTATAGATATGACATTGTCACCTACCCAGTAAAGCCAAACACTTTCTTAAGACTTTTTAAAATTCTGTTACCACAATAGAGGAGAAGTCATACATCAAAATACAAAAGCATCCTTACTTCTGCTCTGCTGCACAACACACTTGCTATATTTAGCTGTGCTGGGGAATCAGTGCTTTATATAATCTTATCACAAGCCATTGCTGAAAAAAACCCCATCTGAGTCTGTCACTTGACCTTGGGCAAAACAGGTCCTTCTGCTTTCTTCAGAGATCCTTCTGCCACGTATGTTAGAAGAATCTGTAACCAAGCAGTGATTTCCACTGTCCTTGTCCAAAGTCAGTGGAGTAAGCAAAAGTCATTTTAGTCTTGTTAAACTAAGCAAAGATGCAAGTACCTTCCTTGTCTGAGAACTGTCTTTTTTTTTGGCTGCTTTTTAGCATGTTCTGTGCTTCATTTCACGTGAACTTTTGAACAGAAACAATACCAGTTTTGTTTAGTCCTTACAATACTAATTTTCTTTTATTTAGCCCTTATTAGCACAAGCAAACAAAACAAAAAAGATCATTATGATTGATAGCTACAAACCACTTTGATCTCTGAAATACAAAGTGTGTTTAAACATTACTATGTTTAAACTTTTCCCTGCTTTTCTTTTTATCCAGAAGTCAGATAATACCTGATTCTTACTTCCAAACCCATAATTTCTTCTGGCTTAAGAATTCCACAGTTTGAGGCTGGGAGAAGTCTTTAGAGAAATATTGCAGTATGTTTGCTCTATTCTTTCCATTCTTCCTCTGTGTTGGCCAATACACACCTTGGACAATGGGGTTACAATGACCTTTTTTGTACAGCTGCTGAGCCAAATGTTTGTGTGATTGGTAGTAGTGAGTGGAACAAGTCCCAGCAGACGTGAAGTGACCAATAAAAAAAATAGAGCAAAAAATCTTTAAGGTCTCTCGAGCCTGCAACTAGAGGACAAAAATCAAGGCATCTCTTTCTAGGAAGCAAAAAATAATTCCTGTATTTCTTGAATTGCATATCCTAGGGCTTATGTTGAAGGGAAGCTGTTGCAAATGATGGCCAAATGGTACTATTTTCATTATTTTATATCTAACCTTAAGGACTTGGCTGTTTAATAGGTACACTTACTAATTTATTTACTCATCGTAATCTTCTTAAAAAAAGTAAGACTAAACCACTACTGCTCTATAGACCCACACAAATGTACAAAATCACAGAAGCTTTTCTGAGCACTTTTAAAGGAATAAACATTCAGGAAGCCTGAATTAGCACGGGAGCCACAGAATTCTTACACTCACTGATTTTGCGTAAGACTCAGATGAAGCCTTTAGTCTTTATTATTATCTTTCATAACATTAAACAATGAACGTGGCCTATGTTTGCTCACTTGCCATCCACTTAAATGCCCTGTGGTTCTCCCTAGTAGCTGACAAACTCATGAGATATTTTGGATATTTCAGAAAAACAGATTGTAGATTTTATGTTATTAGGGACATTCCTGATTCTGGTAGGCAAAGCCTCCATGTTCTTCACTGGAACGTGTAACAGTGGAACCTACTAGAAAAGACTTCATCGTTAATAAGGAACCTGCTTTTTCAGCATAGCAATGCTCCACCTTTATGGTGGTCAAGAAACTTGTGTGTGATAATACAGTATGTGTATTATTTCTTGTCGCTCAAAATACAGAAGATAAAAACTGGGTCATAAATGCTAAATTGTGTTGTATGTCAGCATCACTTGCTATGCTTTTTAAAAAAAAGTTAATTTATTAAAATAAAATTTTAGGTAAAGATTACATTTGTCTTTACATGAGAAGGAAAGTGAGACTTTGCAAAGTGCTCTCTTTGAAGTTATTTAGTACAGTTAAATAGTTCTAGACAATAAAAGAAGCAGGGTGAATAAGGAGTGCAGAGAAGGGAGCAATGCAAAATATTACTGTTTCCTTTGGATCTCAAAAAGAAAAGGAAGTTGCAAGACCAATTAGTTCTGGACTTCTACAAGTCACTAACATTCTTGTATTCTCCTCTTTTTTTCCTTATGTGTTGGTTGATTCTGGGATGGATTGTTCCACTGAGGCATTTCAGGAGCCTTCAATAGAAGAAAGATACACATCCAACAGAAGTTAGTAAAAATATACTCGAGCAGTTCTATGATTGTAATCATACTGGCACCACAAAACAATCCAAGCTGGCCACCTACTTCAGCTGTAATAGAAGGAAATAAACACATGTCATCCAAAGCATTTAGTTTAGTCTAGCAAGCAAACAAAACCTGCCAGGCTCAAGTGTTAAATAGATTCAATATACACAATCCATCACTTTAAGAAAACAGAATTAATATTCTTAAGAATGTTTACTGAATGTTTAATGTGTTTTTGAAAATTCTAAATAAAGCAAGTACAATACAAGACATCCTACTGGGAAGCAGATACTTAAAATATTTCTTACTTCCCTGCCTTTTTAACTGTTCCCTTGTTTCTCCTCCCCATGTTCTCCCTCTCCCCTCCAAATCCTATAAATGTCACTATTCTTACAGTCCCGTGTGTGATACAGCCATAAATTAGTGCCAAACTTAATTCTTACTCTCAGTTGCTCTCCCTACCACAGGTTCTTTAATAGAATTACAGGAGACAGTATAAAAAATGGCCATGAGACAGACATGATTATTACCACTATAATATTAAAAGTATTGATTTTTCTTCAGAAGCCTACATAGTCTTTGATTCAAGAGGAGAGAGAATAAAAAAGGCTGATTTTTTTAGTCTAGTAAGGTGGGGTTTTTTTATTAGTTTTAGATAAATTATTAATCAGCAATAAATGAATATTAAACATACACTTACCAAGCAACTCAGATATAGTCAAGGCCTTCTGCTGCTGTGTTATTTTGTAGCTCAGATCATGATATTTAATCTCAATACGCACAAGGTTTTGCCTAATGACAAATACATACAGTTTACTTGAGACAGTCAGGAGTGCTGTTCATTTTTACCAACATCTACCAGCATGGTCTGAGTTCAGGGGGAGTGATGGTGTCTTTTAATGAAAAATTAGATGAGTGTTACCAAAACCAGTTACATGAGAGAAGGAAAAGAACTAAAGTGTCCTAATAAAAACAGGAGCTTATCAGAGGAGTAGATCTTCATGCTATATTGAAAAAGTAACTCTAGGTCTGTACTGTGAGATAGACTTGTACTTTTTAAGGGTCACTGAGGTAAACTTGGGTGGAAATGTCAAGCATTGTGACCTACAGCATATAAAGCGCCTGGAAATGTAGTCTACCCTTCTTGATTATGTGCAACTGCATATTTAATTGCACTTATTCCAGTGGGCATATTTGTGCAGAACAGTGCTTGTCCTATATTCAGAGGTTTAGTTTTATCCTCTGCTAATAGCCTTGCTTACCTAATTATGTTCTTGCTTGCTGCAAAAATGGGAGAGTAGGTAAATCTCAGTTGGAGCAAGTCCAGAGAAGGGCCATGAAGATGATCACAGGGTAGGAGCACCTCTCCTATGAACACAGGCTGAGAAAGTAGAGAGTTGGGGCTGTTCAGCCTTGGAAAGAGAAGCCTTCAGGGAGAAATCATAGCAGCTTTCCAACACATTAAGGGGGCCTACAAGAAAGCTGGAGAGGGATTTCTCACAAGAAAGTGTAGGGATAGGACAGGGAGGAATGGCTTTAAACTGAAAGAGGATAGGTTTAGATTAGGTATTAGGAAGAAATTCTTTACTGTGAGGGTGGTGAGGCACAGGAACAAGGTGCCCAGAGAATGTGTGGATGCCCTGTCCCTGGAATTATTCTACACCAGATTGGATGGGACTTTGAGCAACCTGATCTCGTGGGTGGTATCCCTGCCTATGGCAAGGAGCTTGGAACAAGATGATCTTTAAGGTCCCTAGCAACCCAAACCATTCTATGACTCTTCAGAAGTGTGAACAGCTACAGATTCTTGGGTTGACAGTGATAATGAGCTCATTAACAATAATAATGAAAATAAATTACTCTATATACAAAATAATTTCTGTCTCTTTGGGTGATAATTCTAAAACTCAGGTAGCACTGAGTAGTAAAAATAATCTTATTCTCATAGCTTCTGTTAATAAGACTCGTACCATTGTCATGGAGTTGCTAGCAGAACTATGCAATAAATATTTAACTTTTCCCTTCTTGCATCTTCAGAAATAAATAGATCTCTATGTTTTATAGTTTGGAATATGTACTCATTAATGCATGGGCTGGATTCCTATTGGTTAAAGCTTGGTAACAGGGAAATGTCCTGTATGTTCACTTGCTTAATTGAATAATTACTGGATTACTTATGATGTTTACAGACAATAAAATAATCAACAAAGATAAAATGTCCTCAAAGGATTAATATCCTTTGTGTATAACAACAGGTTCAATTTTCATAATCTTCATTGGGAAAAGACTTTTTAGTAGGGCCTGTAGATATAAGACAAGAGGTAATGGTTTTAAACTAAAATAGAGTAGATTCAGACTAGGTGTAAGGAAGACATTTTTTACAATGAGGGTGGTGAAACATTGGAACAGGGGGACCAGAGAGTTGGTAGATGCCCCATCCCTGGAAACATTCAAGGTCATGTTGGATGTAGCTTTGAGCAACCTGATACAGTTGAAGATGTCCTTGGTCATTGCAGGAGGGGCTTGGACTACTTGACCATTAAAGGTCCCGTCCAATCCAAACTATTCTATGATTTGTATAGTTCCTGATCATGTATAAACATATGCAAGCATTTGGAGACTGATGGCTTCAAAAGTGAGAAGACTGAAGTCACTGAGACAATGAAACTCATAAATATTTCCTTAACCAAATTTTCTGCAGTTTTTTATAAACATACTTTGATGTTGTACATACTATGAGTTCATGTAGCACCTGCCTTAATACTTTGTACTGCTGAGATCTACAGCTGTGAGCAAGAGGCAATTCAGTCTATGAAACTGTGTTAAATGCTCTTTGACAAGTAGATCATATCTTTCTTATCCACAGTCTTAGATGTATCTATTATATATATATGTATAAATCTTAAGTAGTTTTGTCTAAGACATTGTATTATCTCACAGACAACATTATTAATACCCCACATAAGAATATCTCTTATGTTCATATTTTCATTGTATTGTCCGTTAGAACAGTTAAAAGGAATTTATAATTTCTTTATTAGACAAGGGGTTAAGCAAGATTACCTGATGTATTCTGGGCTTTTCTTCAGTTTCTCAGAAAAATATTTTATGGCTTTTTCTCCTCCAAAACTTGAATAGGTGACAGTGGTGGGATAATCTGTTTCTTCACATGGGGCAGGGCAAGTGGAATTGTGTGTTCCTACTGTACATAATCCTTTTATCTCTATATCATCTGAAATTTCAGGAGAAAAAATTTATACAATATTTCTAAAAAAAGCACAGAGTTTAAAAATTTTTTGAAAAAACTTACTAAATGACTTTTAACTGGCTTTGATAAATATATGGGTTAATTATCCTGAGAAAAACAGATACTTGCCAGTTTTGAAGAAACAAATAAGTATTTATAACTGTCATTTGGGAAACTGATGCCCAATAATGAGGGTTGGGATATTTTGCTCACTTTTTCCAAAGAACTTTAGCACCTTTAAGTCTTTCTGCCTTTATCAGGGCTTTGTGTGCTTATTATTTCTCATCCTCAGTTGAACAATAGGACAACGGAAGCATTTCCATGTTCTGTGCTAGCTTTCTAATTACATAGTTAGGAGTATATCCTTGGTCTTGATGCCTTGATGTCTGCCCAACTCATTTCAATGCACAGAAATGGCTTCCAAAGCAATTCCAGTTGTAGTTTACTATCATCTGATAACTATATAAAAACCTTGGTAAGCTAAATTCACTTTACCTTAACCCCTGCCTGCCATTTGATAGTTGGGCTCAAGACAGCTAGGAGTCTTAGGGAAAGCTTTGTTTCTTCAAATATGAAAACAAAGTAATGAAATTCTGCAGGTCTGGCTGCTCATAAAAGTGGTAGTAGGTCCTGCAGATACTGGATCAGTGTGCTGTCACTTTAGATTTTGTTGTCAGATGTCTTACCTCTCCAGCACTGTCAAGGGAGAGTCAGTCCCTAAAATGGGATCCTGGGGACCATACACCTACAACCTACAACCTACAAACCAGGTTCACCATGTACAGTACTTTGATGCTAGTTCCTTCTGGAGTCCAGCTCTGAATCCTTGATAGGACTTTGGGGTAATTTTTGTTTATTGCTCTGTTGTTTCTTTGAAATTCAGTCATCAAATATCAGTTAAGTAAAATAATAAACCACAGGACAGGCTTTTGAAGATCAAGGTTATATAAGAGAGCGAACTTACTGAAATCTATTTCAAAAGAGCCACAGGAAAAAATGATCATTGTTCACTGTAGTAGATCTTGCCTGAATGCTGCACACACCTAATCAAAACAGAAATAAACCCCTGCACAGTTCCCCCTTCCACCCCAACTTGTTAGTCTACTAATCACTCATTCCTTTTGGAAGAGAGAGTCATGTTACACAGCAGAAAGCAAAATAATTAAAAAGGAAGCTTTCTCAAGTTCATGAGAAGTTACTTGTCAGGTTACCATTTTCAGTATTTTCCAGAATATCTGTTCTAGTGACTTACAGATCTTATATCTACTATGTGCAGATCATTTGTTTATGGAAAAGAATTGCATTTGAAGAGCTTTGAAAATTTATAATTGATTTTACTTTTGAAAAGATAAAACCTTCAAGTCCAGTGATTTATATTTTTATCAGTTAGGAATCTTTTTATTACTGTGCTGTTCACTCTTCTTACACAAAGAATACAACATTGAATCTAGAAGGGTGATACTACGAAGATGTGAAAATGATAGCCAGAGGCTTGGTAACTGAAAACAGATTAATTAAACGTTCTTCCACTTTAAACCATTTCTCATTGCTGAAAAGGAATTCTTCTATTTGTTTGTTGGGCGGGGTGTTATTTTTGGGAGGGGTTTTTTTGTGATTTTGGTTTGGGGTTTTTTGTTTGTTTTTGGTTTGTTTTTGTTTTTGTTTTTTTTTAATGGACATATATATCATGCTCTGTCTGGTCTCTATTTTCAAAATAGTAAATGAACTGGGATGTACTCCATTTCAGATTACTTTCAGTATTTTGTTTTAATTGATAGATATTGTCTACTGTTTGGAATTGGCTTAGAAAACATGAATATAAAGTTATTACTTACAGACTGCTGGATAAACACATTTGTAAAACTTCAACAAGTCACATTCGGTTCCATTTCCTAAAAATAAATAACAAGCTTTAGGAAGCTAAATTAACAATCTAACCCTTAGCTCTAATTGTGCTAAACTGAAATGTAATGTCATCAGAGCCTGTTCATCACTTCACATTAATGATTGCACAACTGAGAAATTAATTCAGCTGGGCACAGTGCAGTTGCCAACACCAGAATGGGTACACAGGGAAAAGAGAAAACAGACCAAGCCAGGAGGCTGCTGTTGGAGCAAACATCTTCAGTATATGTACCAGCCAGTACTACCTTTAAGCTTGTGGTTCACTCTTTGTGTTAGCTTGCTAAAGACATGAATTTCTGATTTTCCTAGTGCAAATAAAAAAAAACCCCAAAACAAGTGAGGTAGATTTGATATATGATTACATCCCATGTGTTTCTGCAGAAGTTTTTAACTTCATGTAAGAGTTTTTTGGATGGGTAAGGTAGTACCCTAAGCTAATAGCAAAGTTTTCAGATTTCAGATGTCCTCAGGTTCACCCCGATTTTTTCCCTCACATGGAAATGTTATGTAGAAGTTTAGCACACAGTGTTGCTCTCCTTTATCTAATTGTTGTTGTGTACAGCTCTCACCCTGGGTATAGGAGCCCCAGGCTTAATTGCCTTCTCAAAACCCTTTCCATGACATTTTCCAGAAGACTGCCAACCACCTTTCCAAAAGGTTCTCAAACAAGCAGGCTAAAGATTATGCATTAATGGGTCTACTTTAGTAAAAGCATTCTACCTTGCTTGAGCATATTTAAAAAATACATTGAGTCAGAAAGTGCAGGCTTTCTTGTGGCTTTTCTTATGAACTAGTGGCTTTCTTTTCCACTAGTTTTGACAAAATATCTGCAACAGCAGAGATTTGTGATCTAGCTCTTGCTTTAAGGAGGGATGATAATATTATCATTACATTTAATGCTGAAAAGGTGTGCTCAGTGTTACTGCTTTACATGTCTGCAGTGATTAAGGTGCCTGTATTCTTGAGAGGAGTATTATAGCATACACCCTGCATTTGAGGTTGATTAGAATGCTCCACACAGCCTTTTGGCTTTTGCAGAGCCCAATTCTGGTGCCAGGCTATTTCCATGTTCATGTGTAGGACCTCAGATTCGGTCTTCAAGAGAGCAGTTCTGCTATTGTTGCTAAACACCTGTAAAATAATTTTTCTGGCTATATGTGAAAATATATGACTTCTTATGGATATAGTTCCAGCTCTTTGGGAAGTCATATTGACGACTATAGACTTTGTCTTACACTCCTGAGGCATAATATTTTCTTCCAGTTGTTTGGACTGTATCCTAAGAATAGACAATGACCCAGATGCTAGGTCTAGAGTTGACCAAATGTCTTTTCTTGGAATTTTAATTAATCCAGCTGTAGGAATCCACCAAACATGTGCTCCATCTCCTTCACTGTTCAATAAAATGTGAGGTCTCCTAGGAAGATGATCAGTGTCTGGTATGATGATACTCCTGAGAAATACCTGGAAGAATGAATGGCAAGCAGCCACACCAGTCCTGTATGTACCGGGCTTTGCATTCCAGCAAACATCCATTAGTACTATAAATCTTGTGGTACTGCAGCTTTATATCAGGCTTGCACTCTCCCCATGGGTATTCTTGGATAATTGACTGTAGGGTAATAATAACAAAAGATGAAATTTTTTTTTGTTTCTGTTTTAAATTTAGATATTGTTTTCTCACATTTTAAAGTGCTGAAGGAAGCCTGTTGAAGACATAAACAGTAACATTGTGATTTAATTGGAGGCAGTTACAGTTTGTGCTCTTGGGATTAAAAAAAATCGTCTCCTCTCTGTCACAGCAAAAGTAAGGCCTGATCAGACAGCCTAGTGCAAAACGGTGGTCCATTCCACTTGGATTCCACTAGGAATCTGAGACACCCTTAGTGGGAACAGAATGTGTTGATGGGGAAATGCTGTGATGTCCTTGTGTCATTAAATGTCAGTGAGACTGTAAGGTGATAGGAAAGAAAGGCTGACTTTGATAGAGACAAATTAGGAAGACCAGTGACATCCTCCCCAAAACAGCAGTAATCTGTTTTTGTCTGGAGAAAATATTATTAGGAGTCACTTAGGCATGATAAATATTTTACATTCCAACATTGTCATTGGTTCAGAAGAGAATTAGAGGCAGTAGAGACCACTACTTCCAGATAATGGACAAAGTCCTTACCTTCAGTTGGTGAATTGCAACCTGTGTGTGTGTGCCGACCGGTGTTAATAAACCTAAACCATCAAAGCGTGGAAACTCTTGGGGTGAATGGATAACAAAAGTTATTCCAGCATCAGTATAACCAAGAGCAGGTTCATCAGTGAATTGGTCCTGATACAAAAAGAATTATTTAAAGTAGTTTTGCCTTTGCTTACTATCCGAAGCTTTAGCTATACTTAATGTGGTACTAAGCTATCAAGTCTTGTATCTCTAGTCATATTTTTGGCAATTAACAGGAAAGTATGGAAGCAAACTAACTTGAATTTCCTTTGTTCATTACCTCTATGGGTTTCCTTCCAGTGACTATAAACTTTCAAGTTTTTTATTCCTTTTGGCATCCCTTAATTTCAAAAGCTGGAAGGCATAGATGAGCATTTACTCATATCTTGGATATTAATTCCCTTTACTTGCAACTACCTGTCACATTTCAGCAGACTTTCCACTGTTCTCTTCAGAACCTTTCACTCCTGACTCATACTTCCTAAAGAACGAAAGCAAATGTCTAAGTCATTTATCAGTCCATATTTTAGACTTCTTCCCTGATCTCACAAGGTGATATTCCCTGTTTTCTGCTTTTTGTTGATCAAAGACAATTCTCATGTCAGAAACTGTTTACAGTGCAAAGACCAGGTCTTACCTGGCACTGAGCACTTGCAGCTGCTGCTGCAACTAAAATTCAGTGCTACTTAGACACTGGCATCATATGACCTTACCTACTGGGCCATTATATAAAATGATGTTATCCTAAACTGCTTGTATAAAATTAAATCACTGCTCTGATGTCATGTTTCAGTTGTAGATGATTTGTGCATTTATATGCTCACTCACAACTTTCAGAACCCCTTAGCTGGGGACAGAGTAAATAATAATTCTGACTTTTTAAATCTGTATTTGGGCCTTTCTTTTAAAATACCCTCTCATTTGGAAATAGTCTTGATATAGAATTTTGTGCACGAAATTCTGGAGGTCTATATAAAACCAACTAAACCAAAACCCCAAACCAAACTCAAAATGAACATACAAACAAAAAAGCAAACCCCTCCATTAATTTAGAAGTTATGACATGATTTGTTGTTTATAATCTTTAGGATAGCTGTACCTGTTGGACATCAAAAAGCAAATGTAAGCCTCTTCCAGACAAACTCACTTTTCTTGCTGAAAGATCATTGTGATTAAAAGTAAAGCAGTTTCCATATTCAGTGAAAACATGTTCAAAATCCTTCAATAAAGGAAAATAGGGAAGAATGAAATAAGGAAAGAACACTCAAAGTTTCCGTAGTGAATTACAATTCAAGACTACTGGGGTTGTTGGGATTTTTTGATGTTTTTTTCCCCCAAAGGCAGTCCTTGGTATTACAATCAGAAAAGTGGTAATTGATGGAAATATTCAAAAATATTTCACCTCTTTCTATAGAAAATGAAGTTCAAAGGAGAAATTTCACATTGTTTATTAATACATATGAGCTGCTCAGAATAATTTAATGAGGTTCTGTGGTTTTTCAGTACCTGTTACATTATATAGAAATTGCTTTATAGAAGAATCAACATAAAAATGGGATGATCATATTCTTGGCTGTTGTCCAAAATTCTCAAAGTTGGGCTACTTTCATGTGAATATTTAAAATTCTTATGGACTCTGCATATAGTTACCTTGGCTGTCTATATTCTTGACCTCAAGAACAAAACTACAGAATCATGTCATGCAAAATAGTCCATTCAATCTGTCCTTCAGTATAGGCCATTGATGGGAAAGGCTGTTAGTTATAGCCTGGAGGTATGACAGCTTTCAAAGGCTGCTGTTTGTGCAGAAGTGGCACTGGGCAAAGAGCAATTGAAACTGAAATTCCGTGTTACAGCTCAGGGAGCCCATCAGGCTACCTCTGCAGTCAGTATGAGAACTGAAGCCCTCAGGTAATTTAGAGCAGGACTTTTTTTCTGCATTGTTTGACTGTAAAGGGAACACAGGGGGAGTAGCTGGCAAAGCTAGATGTCCCAAGTTGACCGTAAGAATATATCCCCTTCCCCTCCATGCTACTCTTTTAATAAAACAAGTATATTTACCTGTGGGTAACATGGCTTTCCAAAAAAATCACATTCTAGCAATGTGCTGCTGTTCAGATAAAACCCATTTTTTCTTGTAAATTCTTTGATGCTGAAGTTCTGGTGCTCAGCAAAGAAATCATTTAACTCTTGAGAATATTTATCTTCCATAACAAATTTTTGGAGAATCGCAGACACAATGTTCCAAATAAAAAAAATTATTTTGAGGTTGCTTACTGCATGAGCTTGAAACCTGTCAGTGAGAAGGAAAAAGAATTGCTTAGAGTTCTGCAGTTTCAGGACTAATCTCTAGACTGCTCTTGACAAAACTATGATGTGATTTGTTGTCTGCTTGCAAACTATAAGTGATTCTTGCCCACGGGGCTGCACTTTGATCTCGACAACATGAATAAGTCTCCATCTTTAGGAATGTATCTTCCATATCTGGAAACAGAAAATTGACACCTTCCCATGGCTATTCTGGTCAGTCATGTTGGAAACATTTCTGTTGTGCGTGGTTGTTTATTAAAAAAAAAATAAACCCCAAACCCCCTAAATAGATTAGCCATTTGCATAAGCTAACAACCACATTTTTAGAACTGATGACAAGCTGAACAATTGCATTTACATGTGGGAAACTAGCTGGGAGGAGCTATTCCTTTCAAAGAAGAGTGTCTTCTTTCATTTGGAAAATTGGATTCTAAGTGCATCTGCAGTAATCTCCTGTACCTGCTTTACTGAGGCACTACACCCCAGTGTAGAGACAGTCTACCTTCCCATGAGCTCTGTGGCTGGTGACACAGTGGTATAAACCAAGGGTGATCCTTACTCCTTGAATCCACGTGAAAAATCTCAAAAACATGATGAGGCATTGTAGGTGCTTTCCTGATGTACAGCATTGAAGTTCTTTATTAAGTAAAGTAAGGGTTTACAGAAGTTATAAGTTTGAAAACAAAATAAACACAAATGAGACTACAATGCCATGTTCTTTAGAACTGACAGTTTTCTAATCTTATTTTTAAAAATGTATCAGTATGTTTGTATAATGAATCTTGATGTTCCAACTTAAGGAGGATTAGTAGGAACAACTCTTCACAACTGAATTTGAGTCAAAAAATATAGACAAAGAGAGTCCTGTGCCTCTTTTTCCTGCTAACAAAAAAATCTGGTAACTGAAAACAGGAGGGAAGGATAAGCACAGCATGAATGGCAGATGGATATGGCAGCAAACTGTGGCTTAGATGGAAAACTGCCATACTCAGTTTACAATGTGCTGCCACTATAATTACAAGAAGTAATTATACACTTTTGTAACAGCCAGCACACTGCAATCAGAGGGACTTCTACCTGCAGTGCCTGTTGTGCAGTTATAACCCAGGATTGCTTCATGCAGGGCAATGATAAGGTGAGATAGTGAGGCAGAACAGCTCCAGGCATTTCAGGCTTGGACTTTCATCTGATTCTGCCAGCAAAAGGTAGAAGAAAAGAAAACTTACAATCTTTGAGGAAAAAATGTGGGTAAACTTTCTGTATTTCTAAAACTGTTACTGAATTACATATTTGCTCTAAAAATCAGGCCTTTTCAAAGTGGTTGCATCTCAATCTTGGCCACTGTCTTCAAATGTAGAAATCTGTAGTGAAGTTCCTACTTAGATACATGACTTCCAAACAAACCAAATGCTTCCCTCCTGCAAAAAACACAGACATCAGCTGGAACTCTAAAGGCTGAGCAACTCTGAAAAAAAAGTATTTGTTTTGCCTAAGATTTCTACCTTTGTATGAAGTTTCTGTTTCAAGTTATTTGCAAATCTTGTCTCTCATTGTTAACTTGGATGTGGCTGATGATTGTCCCTTAGTTACACTGTAGAAGTAACACTCATACATAGAGACTCCCACCAGAGGGATTTTTCTACTCCAGCTTCTGTTTTGAAACTTAAAAATCTGTCATGCAGTTCTTCATCTGAAGAAAGGGGAAGATTATAAAAAAAAATCTTCCTTAATCAAGTCTCATATTTTCATCTTTGTTTAAATCTCCTGTGTTGGTGTGGAAGACATGCCCCTCAGAGCCATATTTTCCTTATTTTATGTGATTTGTCCAAGTGAGTTGTGCAATCTGACTGCTTTCAGATAAAGATGTGTTACCTCTCAAGAGCAAACAACAAACACAACTTTTACCTGTTTAAGTTGCAAAAAGTCACAGCAGGAAATTGGATTTCTTCCACATACTGAACCACCATTGTAGTTGTGGTTGGCCAGCTGAAGTAGTAGATGAAGCGACTGCAGATTTGCCAAATAACAACAGCAAGACAGCCTGCAAGCACAAGCAGCCAGAGCACTTTGCGAGTCTTGCTCTGTGTTTTAACAATATTATACACGCCGTGAAAAGAAGTGGATGAGGCAAACTCATGATGATACTTCCTTCTGTCTTCGAAATGTGGCATCAGCTTCTTTATTAAACACAACCGTATCTTTTCCAATATTCCTGAATATGGAACAAAGTGAAAACACTTTTCTAAAATTAGCATTTAACCATCACTTAAGAAAGGAAAAGCAGATGTAAAATTTCCCTTTAATTATAAATTCTCTCTTTACTTGCTTGCAAGGATGTGTGCTAAGACATGAGCTCGGTACTGTCCCGAGTACAGACTATATCTTGCAATATTTCAAGCACACAAATGTTTAAGCACTTTAAAATAAAAGAGTAGTTCCATTTCTTGGAAGAAGATTGGATTTTGTCATACCTCAGTGATCTAAACCCATGGGTTGCTGTGAACTTACTGTGAAAATTAAGCATCTGACTTTTACAGTAACCACCCACTAAAGGACTGGTCCTTCACACATGATCTGAGAAATAAGGTAAAAAAAAGGAATTACATGGAATGACCTGAAAGGGAATTTCACTTTTTCACTATTAAAAGTTTTAGGATAAGCCTTGGAAGGGTACAGGTTCAGAAGAATAACTAATGTCATTTTCTTAGGTTCATACTTGTCTGATTCCATAACTTTGAAACAGGAATGGGTTTAGTTTTGATTTACCCCAAGTTTCCTACAAACTGATGTTAAAAAAAAAAAAACCCGAACAAGCCAAACTGTTTTTAAATCTAAGTTTAGGAGCTATAACAATAATGAATGTAATCAATACCTGGAACTGCAGTAATTTTCTTATGTTTGATGCTGAATAATCTTTTGGACATGGATTTAAACTTCATTTTCTCTCCCAAAATATCCAAATGAGGGAAACTTAATGAAACCTTTCTTGTATCTTATTATAATTGGACCAGTCTGTTTGCAAAAGGCTTCATTTACAGGTTGTTATCCACTACTTTATTTTGACATTGTCCATAAGAACAGTAAATTAAAGAAAGTTTGTGAGACAATAATAAATAGCATCTGGAAATATATTATTTAGATCGGTGTTTAACAACAATTAAATGCTTCCCTAATTCTGTTTTTAACAAAAAAATAGGTTTAATAGTGCGTGTGTGTGGTAGGAAGAGAATATATCCTTTATAAGACTGATTTACTTGAGGGTATTACAGCTGAGCAAAGGAACAAAGGGATGTAAAAGTCATCTGCCAAAGCCACATCAGCCACATCGTCACCACATCAGTATTCAACGGTGTTGCTTTGGTCCACAGCTTCTAGACTGTGATAATGAAATCCCACACAGTGCTGGATTTCAAAATGTTTCTGGAGGGAAAGTATTTTCTTTATGTTGTTCTTTTAAGATCTGTGTAAGAACTTTGATTAATATCACATAATTAACTGTGACCCAGTTTCATCATCAAACAGTTTTCTGCTAGAAAACCGTTCAAAAGTTTCTCTCCTAGCTCTAGTGACTATTAGACTCTATTGCAAATCCATTCAGCCATGGGTTTGTACATCGTGCTGGAATGGAGTGGATTTCTGGTTTAGCTCTAGGCTTCTCTCTCACCAGATATGTGCAGTGGGATGAGCTCTTTGCGTGTTCCCTGAATAAGAGCAGAGGGAAGTACATTCCTAACATATATCTGCATCTGCTGCCTGTAGACTCCAACAAGAAACCACAGGCAAGTCAGACCCTTTTCTCCAGGGACAGTGTTGTGTTTATTCCTCTTATATGCACTGTGCTAGGTAAGAGCATGATACAATATCCCTACATAAAAGTCCATCGCCATCAAAAAAACACTAGTTAGCTTAATCAGATGTGTAACTTTGAATCTATGCAAATATGTAACTAAACTGTATTTCAGCTCTTGTGCATAGCTACTACAGTAAGTAGTAGAAAGTAGAAATGATGTTGTAGCTGATTGCAAAAGTTTTGCTTTTAATGCTTAAGATTATCTAATGGCATACTGCTGCTTTCATTAGTTTCACAACAGGAATTAGCACTGCTGTGTGTCATAAAGAATCCTTATTCTACTTTCAGATTTCTTTAGCAAATGCTATAATTAAAAAAAAATAAGGAAAGAAAAATTATTTTTAACTACTCCAAGTAGGGTCAAATGGTAGACTTTTGGTGTGAAATTTCGCACATAGTGTGGACTGGAAAATGGTATCAAATGTGTAAGTTGGGACTAGCCATTTATTTGGGATTTGGTCCATTTATGAGGAATAGGTACATTCCAGTGACATATAATTAAGAATAGAATGGTTATTCCAGGTGTCTGTTAGTGAATAGTAAAATAATACACCACAATAATGGATGAGTGTGAGATTATAAATTATTAACCTTTCCTTCCCCTTAAGGGTGGGTCATCACATCCTATGCTGTGCAAAACTTAAGCAGTGTGTGTCTGGACTAAGGTTGTGTAACTAACACAGCTGAACTAGCTGTAAGTGGGTTAGAGTTTCCAAGCTGCTGCTAGATAGACAGTAAAGTCTTGCATGACCTTAGACACATAGACAATAAGGTTCTTTTAGTAACAATAGAAAGTAAATTTAATATAGGTACTGCAAAAATAATTGTAAAATATATGGATAAACCCAATATTTATAGAAGATTCAAATGGTATGGATAAGTAAAAAAGCAAGGAGGTAACCAAATGAGAGGAATAGAGGAATCCAGGTCCAGGAGCAAACCACAAGTTTGGAGCCAAATATAGAACATGGATATAAGAACTAGTAAGGTAGCTCATATGTTCAGGATGGGCTCCGGATACTTTGCCTCAGGAAACACTGATTACTGGAAAAACCCTGAGAACCACCATGGTTAGTCAGAAAACTTGATTTTCCAGTCAATACTGTTAAAGAAAAAATTACTTCCCTGCATGTATACAGGGATACAGGGACATACTATTTTAGGCTTATAGAAATTCAAATAGAAATAGAAATTCACATAGTTATATGGGTATAGAGAAATTCACCCCTCAGCAATTCACAGTATCTTTAATTTTAAAACTATAAATTGGATTTAAAGTTTTTTTAAAACTTCAGTCAGCAGGCAACTGGTCACCATCTGTAACTACTTGTACAGGTCACTGATAGATAATGGGAATAGGCTCTTTGATCTAGTGGGGAAAAAGATGTGACAGGACTGAGTGGGAAAAACTGGAAGTTAAGTTCTAACAGAAATAAGGTACAGCATTTTTGTTTTTGTATTCTCAATATTTAATTGTGATTGGATTTTCATTAATTAATATATTAAAAAAGAATGGCTTTTTAAAAGGTCACTTATCTTCAGCCAGAGCTCTTACCTGAGAAGAGTTATTTCAGGAAGGTTGTATGTGGCTTCTGTACAAGGGTTAGTCAGTCTATCAGGTAGATATCTGATTTCCTCTTTGCCTTGATCTAAAAATCATTCTAGTGTGGTATCATTAAGAGAAGCAATGGCTTAGTTAAAACTGAATTAGCTTTATTCTAAATACATAAAGGACCAATAGCTAAAGATTTTTTTCATTTCTTAGGTAAGTCTACAAATCTTTTTTGGCAAGCTTTTTTCATCTCTCCCTTCTTCTTCATATCTTGAAAAGGTACACCACTGCTACTTTTGGACAAGATTACAAATAGAGAAGGTCTTTGTAAAGCGCTCTAGTATGCCTAGTCACTTACCTTTAGCATCTGATTGAATGAATCTCCCAAGCTGGTCCATGTGGCCGTGCTTATTTCAGTAAGGAAGGAATGGATAACAAGTTGCCTTATCACTGTGACCACTGGTAGGTAATGGCTTTTATAGAAAATTAAATGGGAGGTGATACTCGATGACACATAAGACTGGGCAATTTACCAGCCAGGGTTGCTATGTTTTACCTTTCATTAACATGGTCTGCAATGTAAAGAAAAGATTATTTTTATTACAGGATCAGATGTACACATTTATATACATTTCAAATACATAATATGCTAATAATAGTACAAGTGCAGGCTTGTCTTGTGTATTGCATCACTTTGCAAATTTCTTTCATATTTTTCCCTTTTGCTTTAGAAAGACCAATTATCTTCACTAAAATACTGGGCTGTTCAGAACTGAATAGCTTCTCTTGAAGTAGATAAGGAGCTCTTCCTGCTCTGGAGGGCAATAAATGCCTACCATAAAGTTCCCACCAGTGGCAGGATGGAGTTCAACATGCAGCTTTGAACAGCTGTCTTCATAACCAGCTACAGAGTTCATGTTCTTGTGGACTTGGTGAAAAAGAGCTGTTATTCCTGAGAACTAAACCTGTGGGCAAGGATGAAAATACATGCAAAGTCAATCATTCCAGCAACTCCTGCTTTTGTGCTAGATGCACAGTATGATCTTGTTTGAAATTTGTTTCAAGAAAAGAACTGAATATCTAGTAAAAGAGAATAAAAGTATTAGAAAATTCAGACTTGGGATACACTTGATCAATGCTTTAGGAAACAATAAAGAAACGCCACTTCACATTCCCTATCTGATCTGCTTATTTCATTCTCTCTGTTAGTAATAATCCACTTGATCACCTACACTGTTCTTGGGTTATGAGGTGTATTAGCTTGGCGCCTTGGTGCCCCACTGTCTAGTTGTTTGCTTACTGTTTTCTGGCTGTGTTGTTAATGCTACAAGAAGCAAGGTAAAGCACTGAATTCCATTTAGTTATTCCTGTGTGACAAGATTTCTGTATTGGGCTTCTTGGAATTCCCAGCTCTGTCTGTCACTGCTGCTGGGGAAAACTTTGCACCATACATATGTTCACTCAAGCAGCGAAGTGCTTAACAATAAACTGATTTTCAACATCTGTATGTAACTCAACCACAACTAATGCTCTGCTGAGCAGTTGCCAAGCGCTGCAGATCCATTGAGTCCTATTAATAGCAACCACTCTAATTCACAAAACCCAAACCTGAGTTGCTTGAATTCTTAAAAAAAATTATGTCTATCTTTTATACTGCTATGTGCACAGAATTAAGAAGCATAGTGTAAGTTAGTTGCTCTCTATACAGCAAATTATTCCTTTTACTGTTTTCTTTTTTTTAAAAAAAAAACACCCTGCGTTGCTGTCTTACAAAGAGTTTTTATGCTTATATAATACTTTAGATGAACAAGGCTTGTGTTGTCCTATTGTGTTTTACATAAGAAATTAATTTTTAAAATTTTCTTTCTTTCATGGTTGTTTTACATTAATTCTTAAGCAAACACTAGGGGGCGAAGACCAACAATCTTGTGTTTGTTCATCCTTCCCAAATGGCTTGCACAAATAGCTTTGAGGCTGTAAATTGATCACAGGCAGTGTGGTCTGTCCACTCACTCCTAGCAGTATGTATCTGGTTATCTAAACCACACGTTCCCTGGTACTTAATGCACTAAAGATTAGGAAAACTAGCTGATGACAAAGGTGATTGCCATTTTTTGTATTCACACATACCATGAATTCTGTACTCAAACTGTTATTTGAAGTCAGTGCTGTTCAGGTCTTCTCTTATGGTGCTAAATTAAAAAATAATGCTGCACCCAGCATAACTACATAGCTATTTCCTAAAACAAATAGATAATGTGTTACTGATAAAGTTAATACTTTATAGCCTGGTTGCAGCAAAATGTCTTCTAAGAATTCTTATCTGCTGCTGAGAGAAAATACATGCACACACAAGTAGGTATTTGGTGTATATTTAGCTTTCATTGGACAATTTTTTTTTCAGAAAATGTTGAAGTGTTTCTTTCCAACTCCTGTTTCATTGCATGAGACTCTCTGTAAGTGCTTTCTCAACATTAATGCTTCTGATGTTTTGCTTAGCTCTCTTTTTTGATAGAAACATCTCAAATATTATCCATTTTTAAGACAGAAGAAGTAATGCATTTGGTAATATAGCAGACTGTGACTACTTTTACTTAATTCATACAAACAGTATTAGCAAAAAAAAAAGGGGAAACAGAGAATAAAATGATCACCATCTGAGTTGTTATAATGTATTGTCATTGCCGTTTTATGGCAAATGCTAGTAACTAACTGTATATGCAAGCATCTGTCTTGCTCCTTCCTTCAAAGCATGTACTCCCATTGGATTCAGCAAAGGGGGGGCAGGGAGGTGGAGGGGTCTGCAAAAGAAGGACCTCAAAGAGGGTGTGAGGACTCATTGAGTCTTTCTGCATCAAGGAAGAATCAGCTATGACTGGAGAAATTGTGACCTCTCATTGTTTTCTAGTGCTTACAGATACTACAAGTTTCTTTACTTTTTGTTTTCTCATGTCTGTGTTATCTTGCCATAATTTAAACTGGTTGCTCCTTTTCCCATCCCCTTGTATGTTGAAAATTGCTCATTACTCTTCCTTTTGAAAGAAAGGTATTTATCACTTTTCCCTCACAATCTTCTCTTAGTTATACAGGTCAATTCTTTCCATTTCTCTTAACAGGCCATATTTTCTACATCAAACATTCATTGTTCTTGCCATCCTCTTCTGAACCCTTGCCAAGAGGTCTTCATCTATCTTGAAGAGTGATTCCCAGGATATAATATAACAGACAAATTCTTTCTGATGCTGAATGGAAAGGAGGGATTCCATGCAATGTAGAAACTTTCCATTTAAAAATGCTGGTATAAAATTTTCTCTTTTCACAGCTTTGCCTTTTGTTGGTTAACATGTTATGTTTTAGTAACTGAAACATGAAGCTAATTTCTAAACAATTTCTTACTTGCTAGTTTGGTTATCACAGCTGAAATTCAAAAGTACTGCTCTTTGCATTATTGAAGATGCACATTATTAATTTCAAAACATTAAGGTAAGTGTGAATTCTAGCTCCCATCAACCAGCATGCTATTACACCTTCCAGGCTGTTCTCTGTTGTCAGTTTAAGAAATGTACAACCTATTCCACCATCCCAGCCATTAATGATAATACTGAATTGGATGAGATTAGCAAATTTTTATCAGCATTTGTCCTGAACTAGCCCTTTGCACTTGACAGCCATGTGCCATGGAGTAAACAGCAGCATAAATTGAGCCACGTGGAGACATTGGGAGTAGCTTATGGCTCCAGGTTTGGGCTTCACAATAGCTGACTGGTAATCAGAATTCAGCCATTCTGTACTAAAGAATTGCATCCTGCAATGTGTGGCTGCAAGGCATTGACAGAGGATAGTTTGCATTGGGACAACTCTGTGGCATGTATTCAAGATATGTTGTTTTTCCTAAGCTTATAGTTCTGGCTGATATTGATGGATTTCACTGATGAAAGGATGGTGTTTTGGCAATAGCAGTGAAAGATCATTTTCTTCATACTTGGGGAATAGCTATCAGTCAGAACATGAGGAAGATAAATGGTTCCTCTGGGACAATTCTGAGAGCTGGCTGCTTCACTGTTGGAGTACAGCTCTCAGGCAATCTGTGAAAGCATAATCAGCATGAGTGCTGTATATTTAGAAAATACAGGTGTAGGATGAACCAGTGGTAATCTTAGAAGAGGTTCTTTTTAAGCACAGCTTGGATCAGGCAGGAGATTTGCTACTAGCATTAACAGAGTCAGATACTGTGCAATGTGAAAGAAATACTGCTGCATTCTGCTGAGCCACAAATGAGAGACAGCAGGGGTGAGGTTGTGCTGGGGAATGTGTGAAACACAAATGGAAGTTAAAAGCATGCTGGGAAGTGATGGCACAGTTATTTGTGTTTAAGAAGTTGAGCAAATGCAATATCTAAAAAAAAAAAAAGAAATAGTCTTTCCAGCACTATCTCGTCTCTTTGTTTGTAGTTTGCAAGACCTTGAGCTCTGTTCCTCCCCCAGGTACAAATGTCTGATTGGATTATTAATATTGCATCAACTTTAAGCTTGTTTGTTTTAGCTCAGAGTCACTAAATTTTAGTTTTCTTAAAACCAACTGTAAATTTCAAACGCTAGTTAAATAGCAAGTCTTGTTTTGAAAATCACAAAACACTCATTTCAGTAGAGGACATGTTTTGGTGCCAAGTTTATTTTCTCCCCTTCACATGTTTTGGTGCCAAGTTTATTTTCTCCCCTTCACCTTCCTTTTATGTGTCTTAATTCACCTGTCTTCCTCTTATTATATTATTAAATTGAGTGAGGAAGAGATTTTTGTTCAGTGTTTGCATAGCAGCCAGCACAGTGAAGTTCTGGCTTAGGCTACTGGGGGCTTCACCTATGCAATTTGAGTTCTACCTTGTCAACCAAAACGTACCAGCAGCTGCTGTATTGCATTTCACTATTGTAGTTGTGTGTTTGTTGTCCAAGAGGCAAATTCTTTTATCACTATAATTCTATGGAATTAACAATGCAGCATCTATACATAGAAAAGGTATTTTCCATTTGATTACTTCATCTCACAGTGGTCACAATAGAACCTACACAAGTGTAAAACAGAGTGTCTGGGACTGAAAAGGTATAGTACACTTACTTCTCATTAGCTGTGACTTAGTACCAAATGGAAATGAAAATTACTTGATTATTTGGCAGGAAGTTTTAAACTAATACAGGGAAATACTCTTTCACATGATATGAACTTCAGTTACAGAACTCATTGCTGCAGGCTGTGGATTCACAGAAGGGTTATAAAAGGCAAGGTCACAGATATCTTAGGAAGTCCTAGGCTATCAACACTGGAAAGTTAGATAAATATACTGGGGAAATTATCTCACTGTAAGCTTGCTTTTCAGTTTGTTGGGTTTTTTGTTTGGTTGGGGGGGTTTTGTTGAATTTTTTTTTATTTTAAAATGTTTGTTTCTTTTGTTTTAATATCTCTTCCCAAGACTTCTTTTACTTTTTAGTAGAAACCTTTCGGTATGACACGACTTATTTGGATCTTTGACTCACTGCAACCACTGTTACATAGGTAGAAGCCAAGTGTGCTGGGTGACTCCTAGTCTGCAATTATGGGATAACAGTGTTGGGAAGCTTCAAGCGTCACTTGTTTGCAGCCAGGAGTTCTCTGAGCTCTTTCTTCAAGTTAACAAACATTAGGAAAACAAATTGATCTGTGATGATTTTGTAATCAGAATGACAGTTTGAACAGCAGAATGGGTGACACAGTCCAAACACTTGTGTGTGCATTTTTTCTTCTCCATAAGTGATTTCATGTAGGAGAACTTGAGATCTGGGTAGGGTCAACAGGTCACTTCTAATGCACAATCTTGTTGGATTCATGACAATTTATAGGAGGTCATTCTTACTTACCCGTCCTCATCAGACTAATGTTCTAGACAGAGAGCCCCACACAGTAAGAACATGCAGATGCCTGGCTTCAGCTGTGTCTGTAAATCATGCTACAGGCCACCTTTGCCTTACATCAAACCTCCCCTTGGCCAGGCTAGAGAGAGGCTCCCCTTTTGCCCATATGAATCACTTCTCTCAGTCCAAGTAAGTTCAGTTTGTCTCTGGTCTACAACCCTATTGCAGTCAGCACAGCCACTTCACATCCACCTGGGGAAGCAGAGGTGAACAGAAAGGGGACAAAGGTGGATTAAAAAGGGTGCTTAACAATTCCCATGCTTGGTCATGAAGGCTGTGACAGTTCATTTGAAGGTCACAAAGAGCAGTTCTGAGAAGCTGTGAGGGTTTTTTTCTGCTGTGTTTAACTGTTTGTCTTGTGTTCAGCTCAGTCACAAAACAGAACATTCTCACTGTCTACTGAAGGTTAGATGTGATGAAGTCTTTTTATCTGACTTTCATGCTTTAAAAGTAAATAAACGAATACTAAATAAAAGCTCAAGGGCACACACACTCTTGGTTTTTACAGCCTTGCTCAGTCATCCACAGCATGAACAGCAAGTTATGTGTGTGGTTACATCTACTTCTTTGTAGTTCTGATTATTCAGCATGAAAAAGGGAACTGATGGTACATTTTGTGGAAAAAGCAACACCATCATTTAAAATTAAGGTATGTTTTGCTTTCAGATATATTCACATCAAGGAGCTTTTTTCATCAAGACTTGTTTATGATCATGCTAGTAGAAAGAAATGACAAAGTAGCTGTAAAATCTCTGTCAGGACATAAAGGCCACTCAAACCACTCAAATAAAAATCAGGTCCCTACAGTGAGCCTCAAATCTGAGCAGCATGACAGAAGCACATTTATTTCTAAGGTGTCTGCAGCCATGCCAGAGTTCAAGGCTCTGAGCTGATCCAAACCTGTGGTCTCTTGTAACCTCTTGTCCTGTCATCTACACTGCCAACAGACAGTTTCATAATCAGGTAGTAAAAGTCACTAAAAAAATTAATTTACTACCAGGTTTGTTACACACTTTGAAGCCTTACTGGGATCAGATGAAGGCAGCCAGCAAGATGAATGACTGACAGTTCTGTATTGTGTATGCTTTTATTTCAGAGGTTTTCAAGTCCTCAATAAGACCTCTTTTTCCACTGATCTTGGACAGTTAGAGATCTGTTGTAGTTAGAATGGTTAGAAAGCTGAACTCAGCTAGCGTGAGATTGAATTTTCTTACATGAATGGATGTAAGGATAATATTATCCATAATGTTACCTACCTTTCAGGAATTGGTCAGTCTAGAGCTTTGGAACCAATCAGCTATGAGGTCCCTAAAGAAGGAGTTTGAAATGTTGGAAACACTGGAAATAAATTTCTCAATTGCTGTAGTCTGGCTGATTTATTTGATTGACTGAAGCTTGTCTCTTGTCTGTTGCTGAATCAGAAGAGCAGTTTGTATACTGCTTGGTTAGATAGTATTCCCAGCTCGATTTCAGGTGAGTTTGCTAACCCTGAACGAATTAACAGTAGTATTACTTCCCAAATAGGGAGTTAATGTTTTGTTAAGCACAGAGTGTAAAAGGGCTCTAATACTTCAAAGTCCTTTATCTACTGTGAAGGCAATGCAAAGACTGCAAGTCAGAGATCATTGCTCTGGAAGTTTATTATTCTCTGTGCCCCACAGAAAAAAATAAAACTGCACAAGAAAACAGACATTAACTTCTTTCGTGAGGTTAAGGGTTCAATATTTTTCAACTGTCCTTGTTTTTACTGGTTTCACACTCTTTCTTTGCTTCTGACATGAGAAAAGATAACAGAAAGCTTGATTTCATTATACAGCCTCAGTCTGGATATTTCAGGTGAAGATATATATGTATGACAAGACAATAATTCCTTTTCCACACCTTTGAGATCTATGGATGTGCAAGATTTTTACATTTGTAAATCAGGCTGTTGAGGGCAAATATGTGAAAAGCAGTTTTCAACATTTAATTTCTGATGTACACGGCAGTGCAAAGTCTTCACTTTCATCTCTAGTTGTCTGCATTGCTGAGCAGATGTGTAGATGTGTGTGGGGAGAGGATTATTTTCCTCTGTCAGGTTTTAACATCATGAAGGAAGAACACCTTGACCTTGCTTGGTGGGTCGCCTCAGTGAAGGCTTTTCTGAATACTTTTCTTGTGGCTCAGCTGAGTTTTAAGCTAATATGTGTAAAGCCTGACAAATGACATATGGCTGAGCAGGGTATACATCCCATCACCCAGGCACTGCATATGAATTTTTTTATGAGCAAACTACTCTTAAGTGACCAGAACAGCTGAAACCACCACACAGACACCACTAAGCAGAGCAAGTCTTGCAGAAAGCAAATGATCTAGGGTCACAGAAGCCCTGTAGTTTTTGTTTGCAGTGAAACTGACCATTAACATTTTTTTTGGAAAGGGCTGGTGGGCAGGAAAGAAGTGCGTACTAGTTACATGTTACTTCATTGTGTGTTAAGCTGATGAATAAATAGAATTGAGCAACATTCGTCAATAAATGAGAGCAAAACTTTTGCATGAGGAGATAAAATCAAGAAATTGTTATGAATTAAGCCACTGAAAAACCAGCATGACATATACGTGATTACTTTTTGTTTTTTTACTTAATCTGTGTGCATTTTTTGAAAGTATGTGTATTACTTGAAACCTCTTCGAATAAGAACTATGCAGTCTGCCCTAAGAATATGATTCTTCTTCCCCTCAAATCATCCTCCATAAGTTTCATTTTTTAAACTTAAAAGTATCTTGATACAAGAGGCTGAAAGTTAAAAACCTTCTTTAACAATTTCTGTATTTATTAAATACTGCCTTTTTCTCACACACAGATGTCTCATTGACTTACTCGTTACACCAATTTCCAAAGAAGCAACTGGTGGAGACCTTGCAGTAAAAAGTGTGTGCCATAGGACAAAACAAGCATGCCAGCCATTCCTTTTTTAACTGGTTGAAAAAAACCCACAACCCTGGAGAGCCAACAACACATGAACTTATTGACCTTTGTGCTGTGATTGTTTCTGTAATTATTGAATAGTGGGGATGGGCTGAGGGCCAAGGAGGGGAATTTGGGGGTTGGCCTAGGCAGTGAGATAAGGTTACATATAAGGCAGCAGCAGCAGATTTGGGAATACCAACGGAGTATATTCCCTGGTGTGCAGCTTAGTGTGTTTGGATCCTGGAATCATGAGTGGTTGCCCCTTTGCGGGGAAGAATTACCTGTGAGTCCTTCCTCTTTGTGTTTTGCTTCAAAAATTCAGTTCTAATGATACAGCATTAATGCAAAATATGAAAGCTCAGAAAGAAATTATTTATTAGCAGCAAATAGACAGTTGTAGCTCTTGCTAAATGAAAAGAGATCATACAAGGACTTGTCTGAGCACTTGTTATTTGATGAACTAGATGTAATGCTACGGGCTGTTACCGTGACAAGGAATTTCAGGTGTACTATTTTTCTCAAAAGCCTGCTTTACTTGTTCTGTTTCTCAAATAAAGCATTGTTTGAATTGTAGATGCATCTGTTAGTAAAAAGGGAGGTATATTAATAGTTCTTTAATTAAATGACATTACATATTTACTTAATTCTTCTCTTAGATTTAATTTTAACAAACTATCTTTGGAAGATGAAAATGAAGACAAATCACAAGAAGGAATAAATAAAGCCAGCAAAGGTGGACTTATTTATGGAGAATACCTACAAGTAAGTTTAAGGATTTCTTGTTTGTTGTCCTGGTTACTCTTATGATTTGAGGCAGGACCTGTGATTGACACTTCTCCCAGCAGTCAGCCAGTCACTAAGACAGGTCTCCAAGTTCCCTTCATCTACATGAGCTCTCCATGTGTAGTAACAGGCACAGATGCCTGTCTCAACTGGAATGGTGCAGATGGACTGTGGGAAGGCTTCTCAAACTGTGAGGAAGATGAGTGTTTTGAGCGGTTTGGTAGGGAGTTATTCATATTGGTAAACCTAAACTGTAAAGTGGTGCACCACAAAATGCTTTCTTTGGTCTGACAATCACTATCTGGCAATTTCTCCATGTCAACAGGTTCTGTGCAATTTCCTTGAATTATTTAATGAAAGCCCAGAACACCTGGCTGAAAAAATATATGCCAGAAATCTAGGGGATAGGATGATTACCAAGGGGGACAAAAAAACCCAAACCCAACCGAGACCTGCAAAAACTAGAAGTAATTAAGAAATAAGTAAAAATAAAATGTCATAGGCAATAAAAGAATCTAGATTTTTTTTCTTTTTCTGACAGCATGAACTGAAGTGAGAGGAATTACTCTGTGCTTGTTAACTAATCTGTTGACATTTGTTCTACTGTATGGAATCTTGCAAAGATTTCTTTTCAGACAACTATAATTGGATTGTAAATTTGACTCAGTTAAAAAAAATAGTAATACCAGAACTGAAATGTCTAGTACAGCCTCAAATCAGACTCTTATGCAGATATTCCTGTATGTTTACATGAAATTTTACTGTAGAAACTCCATTTTCATTGAACATGACAGTATACATGTAAGATCTGGAAAACGTGCTGGTTTTGTTGTTTTGTTGTTGTTTTGGTTTTTTTTTTTAAATAATTAAAAATACCCTTAAAATGATTTTCCGAACTTTATTACTTGATGTACCTAAATGTTCTATTTTAGGCAAGATTTTTTTTTTAAATTTAAAAGTAAAAGTCATACCTGAGACCATTTAGTCTAGCTTCTCGTATAACCTAGAATGTGAGGTCCACAGGTATAGTTTTTAAAAATATTATCCTTAAATATTATCTGTACACAGTAGGACTACCATTTCTTGTAGCAGAATCAAGAGTTTTACAGAACAATCTTTTTTATTATTATTTTTAAGCTGAACAAGATATTGAATGCTCAAGAACTTGAGAGTGAGAAGAAAGGGAAAAAAATCCATGATGAGCATCTTTTCATTGTGACGCATCAAGGTAAGTGGGAGGAGTTCAGTGGGGGTTTAGTGACATTTTTGCTACAGGGAGTTATTTGTTGCTGAAACATGCAATACACAGTTTGTTTGCTATGCAGTTTATTGTAGGCAAATTTTGTGTGATCTTGTGCCTTCTCTGAAACTTCAATCCAGTTTTAACCATCTAGAATCTGTCTAGAAGTCAACATACTGATTAGGGACTCCCCAACTGCTCATATCTACCTGTTTCGCAGGCCCTGGCCTGATGATATTTTCCTGTTATTGACAGGAAACATGTAGATTGTAAGCAGCTCTGGAGTTAGATTTACTGGAGTACCAGATTTGGATTTTCTCTTTCCTCCTTTTGTAATGAACGTTCTGTACAACAAATATCTGATGTGTAAAACATGTTTTAAAAAATTCTGTCAGCATTCTTGGCTCTACATTATTTTGTGTAATACTTCAAGTAAAGGACAGCATACTGTAACAGGTAATAAGTTTGTGTGTCAACATTTTTTTGTATGCTAGCAGGGTAAGTGTAAGCTATTAATTTCAAATCAAAATATAAGAATTTCAGTTTCTCAGTGCTAGGAAGAAAAAACAAGTAGCCTCAAAGCTGATGCTAATGGTGCCTTTCTTGTTGTAGCATACGAACTTTGGTTTAAGCAGATTTTGTGGGAAATGGACTCTGTGCGAGTGATCTTTCAAAATGGCCATGTAAGTTAGAAGCAAATATTAATTTCGGGAAAATTCAGCCCAGTCTTTCTCTTGCCTCCTGCCTTTCAGCCTGATATATTTGGGTTTACTAAAGCACCATGTTCATGTTCTCTTTTCAAAAATAGCATCAAAAAATGATGCCAATGAAATTTGGCTGAGTGGCTCTTATATCCGGATAGTAGAGATTTTTGATCAGCAAAATCTTATTTCCCCCTGAAGTATGCCTTTTGCATAGATCACCCTCCAAGAGCAATTTCATTGGCCAAAATGCTCTCATAATGCTCTCCTACTAGTACTGGGCAACAGGAGAAACTTAACTTGGAAATACTCTACTGCAGAAAAACCAGGCTCAAAGGCAAAACTGAAAACCAGAGGGCTCACAGGTATTTTTATGACGAAAAATCGCATCTGCCTTTGCTCAGTTTTTCAAGTTTACATATAGTATCCTTCTGTCCAATATCTGCTGTGGGAAAGAAAACTCCTTTGGTAGTTGTGTAATATTAAATACAACAGAAAAGCAAGAAGAAAATCACATTGTGTGAGAATTTCTGAAAATGACAAATATAACAGTAATATTTTGAACATCTCTAAACATTTGTCTAAAGCTGAACACTTAAGCTTATAACAATAGGTAACAATGGAAAACTCTTGATTTGATACTACATCTACAGAAAAAGGCTGACTGCATGCAATTTGAGAAATACCTTGAGTATCTCATGAGCATGTGTCTACAAATTAGACCAGGTTGAAAGAAGAAAATTATCTTTGTTGTCCTCCGCATTCATTATTTTGTTGGCTTTTTAGTTTAACATAATATCAAATTATAACTGGTTCAAATCAGTTCTTAAATAGAACAATTTTTTGTTATTTAGTTTTGGGAAAAATGAAATCTTGCTTCTAATCAGAATTTGAAATGTCAGTGTTAAGGTCAAGTACACAGCCAGGCGATTAGGGAAATTATTATCATTTGCCATTTTTGTAGTTTGATATTTCCTGGTTGCATACTCAGGTGTTAGAGAGAAGTTTAATCCCACTGAAACTAAAAGATATTTTAGCAGACTCTTCTGCAGGCAAAGTATTCAACTTAGCCAAAAACGTTCTGTGTTTTCCATTTAGTATTTTGTATTTCCCACCAGATGTAGTTCTTCTCTGTTCTTCTCTGCTTGCTACTGCACATTTCTGATAAACATGTTTTAGATGTGCTCTCCTGATGTACCTCTCAGTTTTTTCTGCTTCTCAACTTTTAAGTAATTTCCACACCTGATTTATGACTTGTTCCTTCACAATAATAGAAATTATTATGAAAGTAATTATAACAGAAAGTGTAATATAATTATCATATTATATCATATTAATATTGTAGTTATTGGAAATTATAATGATATTATTTTGGTCTAGAATTTAAATTCTTTTACTTCTATTTCAGTCAAAAACATAGAAAAGAAAAAATTCTTTTATGTTTGGCCTACTTGTATCATCTGTCAGAAAAAAATTCAAAGATTTCACTCTGAAAATTGTAGTTTCAATTTCAGTTAAAAACAGAGTGCTTTATTCTACATGAGATTCTGCAGCTATGGATTTCATGTGGGAAGGACTTGGGAACTAAAGTGATGTACAACAGTGAAAAGATGTGAAATAACTTGGTAGGACCTAGAGAGAACACCATTCTGTCTGGTTATGATCTTTCTTTTTTCTACAGGTAAGAGATGAGAGGAACATGCTGAAGGTTATTACTAGAATGAATAGAATTTCATTGATTCTGAAATTACTTGTGGAACAATTCGCAGTTTTAGAAACTATGACTCCACTGGACTTCTTTGATTTCAGGTAAATACTTACTATTCTTCCACAGTAATCCACTAGCTGGTAATTCCTATCTTTAGAACTGATTGTGAATTTTGGATGTGTGCTGACAGCATCATCATTCAGCAAGGTGGGAGCATACCTTAGAGGGACAAACATGACCTTAAAGTGTCAATTAAGGTCAATTAAGAAATCGAACGTGAGTCCAACACGTTCTGCAAAGGATTACAAGTGAATAGTTGATGCTTATGTGTAGGATGCTGCTGAATGGTTTCAGAGTCAAAAGTTCGAACATAGCTCATGGTTCTGTTAACAATTTACTTGAAACTTGGTGCTACACAGTTGCAATCTTTTTCTATGGTAAATCACAGAAGTGCTTGGGTGAGAGAAATGCACTCTCTATAGATTATAAAACAGGTTTTTCAGATGTCTTGGTTTGCATACTGTTTCCTTCCTTCATGTTTTCAGTGGGTCTGCAGAGCTGGAAGCTTCAAGTGGCTGAAGGCTGAAGAAAGCTTTGCTGTTCCTTCTCCTTTTTCCCTAATAACTTCTGCTGCCCAATCTTGCAGGGCTGGATGGTTGTAGCTCTTCTGCTTTCTGCCCAGGCTTTCTTTGGGATCCTTTGGCTCATCTCATTGCTCCCATGGCATTTCTGTCTCTTCCCTCACTTCATCTGGGTCCTTCCACCACACTACCATGTGTGACAGCTTCATCCACTGTTTGCTTTCCTGTTCTTCTGCTTCTGTCGCTGACCTGTCTGACTTGTGACCTCAGTGCCATCCAGCATCCCATTCACTTCTACACTGTTTTAGTACCCTTTCCTTTCTGTCTTTTAATGTTCCCAAATTAAAATAACCAGAAAACTAAAATTTTGCTTCTCTTGGAAGTTTGCAACATCTGTAATTGTCTAGCTGTTAAAAATGCTTTACAATTATCTAGCAATGTGGGATTTCAAGTTACTTTTATTAGTAATTTTTTTCAACACAGACAATTTAACTCTGAGAGAATGCTCTTAATTAATCCCTCAAACAAAACCCACTAATTCTATTGTATAGAATAAGGCGAAATATAATATTGCGCATATATATTATATATACCCATATATAGGAATTATCCTGAGTAACAAGCCTATTTAAAATGCATTCATTGTTCAGATATTGCTGTGGAAGTTTTTGTAATACCTATTTGGGGTGAAGCTGCTTATTCTGTTTGGAAAGAGAATGATATTTACTAATGTTTCCTCCTGTACATCACATGCACAAAGCTGCCACTTTAAAACACAATGTAAACATAAGTGTGTGAATGTACCTCTGTATGCACAAACAATATATAACTAGAAAATGTGATTAAGTTATATGTACCTTGTCGTTGCATTAAAATAGCTTTTTCCTTTTCTTAATTGCAGTCATATAAAAAATGTTCATATAGCTGTTTGATGTTCTTTAAATATGAAATATGGTTGGTTTGGGGCTTTTTTTGTTGGCTTGTGGTTGGTTTTGGTTTTTTGAGAAGAGAAACCCATCACTGTCAAATTATATACTCCATTTTTGTATCTTCTTTTCTTCTGTTCCCAAAGATACCACCTAAGCCCAGCCTCAGGTTTTCAGAGCCTGCAGTTTCGCTTGCTAGAGAACAAAATTGGAGTTCCCCAGAGTCTGAGAGTCCCTTATAACAGAAGGCATTATCGTGATAACTTCAAGGGACAGGATTATGAATTACTGCTTAAATCAGAACAAGAACCAACACTACTGCAACTTGTGGAGGTAACAATCTCTGTCTTAGACCTTGCTTCATTTTCCCCCATCTCCTAAGAATGTCCTTCATTGGTGTCAGTGCCAAATTCTTCTTAAGAGAAGAAAGCATACTGGCAATTTCCCTATCATTTGTGTTTTGGATTCTTATCAATATTTGTATGAGAGTTAGTCATTAGTAAAACAACTGACTTTTCACAGCATTTCCTTTCATCTGAAAATTCTGACCGCTAAACTTGTAAATTGCACTGTGGAAATGTAAACTAAGAATGTAAATATATTGTTTCATTTGCATTGTTTTTCACGACTGTAAGACCTTTTGAGAAAAAAACTCTAAAAATATTTCCACTGTTAGTGCTGGCTATTAAAGAGGTTAAAATCATGATTTAACGACTTGGTCTCAGAGTTACAAATGACTCACAGTAATTTCTCCAACTCCCTTGTCATCTTCATACACAAAATTCACATACCGGTGGCCAAGAGGGCCAATGGCATCCTGGCTTGTATCAGCAATAGTGTGGCCAGAAGGACCAGAGCAGTGATCTCTGTACTCGGCACTGGTGAGGTCACAGCTTGAATTCTGTGTTCAGTTTTGGGTCCCTCACGACAGGAAAGACATTGACGTTCTGGAGCATGTCCAGAGAAGGGCAACAAGGTTAGTGAAGGGTCTGGAGTACAACTCTTATGAGAAGCAGCTGAAGGAGCTGGAGTTGTTTAACCCAGAGAAAAGGAGGCTCAGAGAGGATCTTATCAATCTCTACAACTGCCTGAAAGGAGATTGTAGCAAGATGGGGGTTGATCTCTTCTCCCAGGTAACAAGCAACAGGACAAGAGGAAACGACCTCAAGTTGTGCCAGGGGAGGTTTAAACTGGATATTAGGAAACACTTCTCCACCAAAGGGTTTTCAAGAACTAGAATAGGCTTCCTGGGGAAGTGGTTGAGTCACCATCTTTGGAGGTATTTAAAAAGATGTGTAGATGTGGCACTTTCGGGACATGGTTTTAGTGGTAAAAATGGCAGTGGTAGGTAATAGCTGTACTAGATGATCTTATGGGTCTTTTCCAACCTTAATGATTCTATGATTCTATGATAACTTTTTAAAGAAAAATGCAGTATAAACCTCAAAAACCATCATCCACTTTATTAGCCCTGTCTGTCTAGTAATACCTGATATAGAACATTTAAATTTCTTTATCTTTTCTTCATTAACTTAGATGTCATGCTCTTGTATCTTTCAGATGAGAAGGAGGAAAATTAAGTGGTCTCTAAAGGGAATTCGACAATAAGGATTCCTATTTTTCCTTCCTAATTTAATTTCCATTATTAAAAAGTAACCAAAGAGAAAGCTTTGCAAACTGTCAAGTAAATTTCTAGACTGTATCACCACATATTGTGGTTAAGGTTAATGACAGACGGCTTGATCAGTATTCAGCCTATCTGACATGATAAAAACTGGTTCTACAGGTGGTTTTATATCTTCCTTCTGAGATTTTTCATTACAATTATCCTATATATATGAGGAATAAGATTGTTTTCCTGTATGTACATGGGAGTTTTTTTTCAAATATACCCTCAGAATGAGACAACTTTTGTCTTCTAACACTGGTCATTTAATCTGGAACCTGTGGGGGATTGTGTACGGCACCATTATGCAGGTATAAGGCATCATACGTGCCTACTCCAGCAATAAGCACTTCTAAAGGATATGAAACTGGAACAACTGAAGAAGTAAAATTTATGTTGGTATAACTTGTAATTCTAGGGTAATGAGCTTGCATTGTTATTGTTAAAACACACCATTATCATAATTTTTACTGTTATTATTATTATGAAAGGCATGGCTGGAAAGAACTCCGGGACTTGAAGCAGAAGGATTTGATTTCTGGGGACAATTCGAAATGAATGTTTTAAAAGGTCTAGAAGAGGAATTTGCCTTGATACAGGTATATGGCATATGTGTACTATTGAACTAGCTATAAGCAAAGACAGCTGGCAAAATAACATTACATCATAAATTTGATTTTTGGCCCACTTACAGTCTCTCTCTCACTTCATTTAATCTTCATCAGTCTCTGTCTGCAAGAAGCAGAAAAAAATTGCAAATTCTTCAGGAAATTGAAATAGTTTTGTAATTTGACATCTAAGACCATTTAAAGCATGAGATACATGGATTATTTTGATTGCAAAAGAGATGAGTTAGTATCAATGGAAGGGCCGGAGTTGATTTTACTGAAACTACAACTTCACCTTTAGTTAGTACTTGCATCTACAGTCCAGACTATACACAAAGTTTGGGCCCCTTAGCTGTGAGTATGGAATGTCACTATAAACAGCCCATTTCTTGGGCAATTGGCTGCTATGATCATTTGAATTACACTGGCACATAAGTACCAGAAAATCCCTGAATATTTTATGACCTTTAGCTTTAAGCACATTTTTAATGAGAAAAAAAATCATAAGAACTAATCAATTTCCTGAGAATATCTGTTTATAACTTTCTAATTTACCTAAACTTTTTTATATACACTTTTCTTACCCAACGCTGTGCAAGGATGTCTACGTTTTACCTTGAAAACAAAATAAATCAGACTTCAAAAAAATTAAGATTAAATGTTTTTAAGGCCTCTAGACCAAAATTAATGTGATACAAGTTTGTTTGGACATTCATTCATCTGAATTGTGTTGGCATCTTTTTAATTGTATATTTTGTGGTAATTGCACTTCTTAAAGGTCAGTGACTCATGTATCTTGTTTGAAAATACAGTTCTTACATCTAAGATGCCAACTTCAGAGTATTTTTATGATGAAAGTAAAAGTTGCATAATGAGTCGTTCAAGTGCTTAATTTTCCCTACTGAATTCTAAAACCTGTTTTTGTTTTAAATATCAAAGGCCAAAGCAGAATCAGAAGAAAAGGATGACTTATTGTGCGAATTCCAAAAACAGAGAGATGTATTACTTGCATTATTTGATGAAAAACGCCATGAACATCTCCTCAGTAAAGGTAGATTGTAATATTTTATGTAAATTTGTAAGTTTTATACATGATATATATAATCACATAATAGCAATAAATTTGCAGGAGAATCAATAACAAACTAAGGACATTTGTATTTTGCAGGAGAAAGACGACTATCTTACAAAGCACTGAAAGGGGCCTTAATGATCTACTTCTACAGGTAATGTTGGAAGATGTATCTTTAATGCTTTTAGGCAGGAGGAGAAGGGAAGATTAAGAACAGCAGCACAGATTTATATAGGTTGGAACAGGCCTTGGAAAGTAATCTAATCCAACCCTCCACAGAAACCCTAATTAGTTAGACACAACTAGAAAGTCAGATCAGGCTGCTCAGGGCCGTGTCCAGCTGAGTTTTGAATGTCTTCATGGATGGAGGTTACATGGCCCCTCTGGGTGTCTGGTTTGTGTCTGACCAGATGGTGCTCCTCAGACGGTAACTAGGAAATGCCTTGTTTAAACTGTTCTACCTGTCCTAGAAAGATTTGGAGTACTTTTCCAAGTAGGAGGGAAAAGGTGTGGATTAAGTCGTAGGTGGCAGAAGCATTTGTTAAAACATCCATTAACATTTCAATACTAATTTAGGAAAAATATATGCAAAGTCACTAAGCACCAGTGAAGTGCTTCTTTGAAAAATACAGTATAGGCCAAGAGGTCTCACGTTCTTCTCTTTCATTTTCCAAGAGAGGAGCCTCGTTTCCAGGTTCCCTTTCAGCTTCTTACCTCCCTTATGGATCTCGATGTACTCCTGACCAAATGGAGATGTAAGTTTCAATTTTTGACTGTGACACTCCTTCTTTTAGGTGCAAGTAAATTTTTCTGTCTCTGAGTTACACCCATTCTTAGAATCGAGCTTTGGAGTTAATGCTTTATGCATGATTTTTTTTGTTTGTACTTCAGCCAAAAGGAAAGATTAAGAGCTGCTTCTGTGATAGATACATAGGTATAGCTGTCATTTCTATGACCTGCTATAAGTTAGGTGAATTCTTTTATTTAAGGGACAGGTATATATTTTCCAAATGTCATCATGATGTCTCTTAATATGAAAACATTCCTTCTGCTCCTTCCCTATCTAGAAACACATAAGTGAATGTATTAATTCTGTATAATCAGGGCATAATAATGTATAAAAATTAGAGTGTTCATTCTGAATTAACAATAATTTTGTATTAGTTGACTGATGAATGGCAGATTTAACTCCTAAATTTCTCAAAACCTAGTAGTTCTGTATCTCTGTAAAGACCTCTGTGTGCCCTTTAATATTTCAGGGACGCATCTTGTCATGACTCTTTGGTTCTATCTAAACACTGAACATAAATTCAGGGTTTAGATACATGACATTTTCTTCTTTTGTATCACTCAGATAACCATGTCTGCTTGGTGCACAGAATGATTGGCAGCAAGGCTGGCACTGGAGGCTCATCAGGCTACCACTATTTGCGCTCAACAGTGAGGTAAGAATAATGTGTTTCCCCTGCTACCTGCAACAACACAGTTCATAAAACCTCTAATGCTAGGAGACATATTTCAGACAGTTCACTGGAGGCCAAAGGGCTGCTGCTTCTCATTTGGGACTCTAGCATCGCCTCCTGGTCGTTATCCGTTTACTTATCAGGTTGCCATATATAAATTCCAAGCCTTCTGGGGCAAAAAAACCTTTTGATCACTCATGCAAAGTGCTATGTATAATTCTCAGTCAAGGGATCCAGACGTTACTGTGATAGCAAATAGTATTAACCCTGTCTTATCTAGTTTGTGTGCCACATAGCACAAGTTAATGAGGTGACACAGGCTGGAAATGAGTCCCGTCTACTGTGCAACTGATGAGTTTCTTTATTCCTTAGTGTGACCACTAATTGCACAACCTGAGGTACTTCAATTTGGGATTGAATATAATCTTAGCCAATAGTAATTACTACTCTCAGGCTGTGTAGGCAATGATCAGAAACATGTTTCCTTCTGTTGGATGAAGCAGAAACTTAAAAGGGATGGTTGTGGTCTGAGGACAAAACTCTCTGAATGAGTAGAACTTTCTGTACACAAAATTCAAGCCTTCTAGATGCAATTGTTCTGACAGTCCTGAAAAACATTATGTAAAAAAGCACAAGGATATTTAGACCTCTTTATAAGAGGATCTTGAGGTTTGTTTTCAAAAAGAAACTGTACATAGTCGCCGACTACTATGTATGGCTGCGGGCAACAATCACCATCACCACCATTGTAACACAGGGTAGAGTAGAAAGCAGATGGTTGAACTGAATTTGAGGATTGAAGGTCCACTGTATTTTTTAGAAAGCCTTCCCAGTCTTCCTTAATTTCAGGTTAACACTGTTCCTAGATAAATACTACTACGTATCTACCACAAGAGTGCAGGTCTGGAGATTATACCCTATGTACTCTGCTATTTCAGAAGAAAGACATGACTATAGCAACCCCACTCCCTTTTTAAGCCTAATCTGCTATACCCCAGAAACAGTTAGGTTTGTATTCTTGCTCTGCAATATTCAGGAGGGTTAGTGCAGAAACCTTAATAAATTAATGAGATGGAATGATTGCTGAGGATTTAGAAATTATGGCCTTCTTATGCTGATGTATTTATTATTCCAATTGTCTTTTTCAGTGACAGATACAAAGTATTTGTGGATTTGTTCAATCTTTCAACATTTCTAGTGCCAAGACACTGGATACCAAAGATGAACCCAACCATTCATAAATTCCTTTACATGGCAGAATATTGTGATAGTTCCTATTTCAGCAGCGACGACTCTGACTAGACTGCTTTTCTAGACTAGTTCCTGTAAAGAACTTCATGACTTTCACCTTGAGTGGTGCTGCCCCTCGAACAACAGCTATTCTCATGGAGTGTAGGAGAGTAAATATGTATTTATGTGTGACAGCTATGTGAATAGTATGATCGGCTTGTGGAAGAAATTTAACTGTTTGTAGAAAAAATAATTTGTATTGAGTTAGCCTATACTAAGACTAAAATGATACCCCAACCCAACTCAATGACCAATTTAACTCTTAGTTGGCTTCTTAAAACCTACACCTAGAGAGAGGGAGCAAATTATATGGAATTATAATGATCCTGACTTATTTGTACATATTTTTGTATTTGTTTGCCTAATGGCTGTTACTAATTTATGTCTGGTTGAGGATATAATCAGTCTCATCATCTTCAGAGGAATATCAGTTTCTGAGCTCTACTGCAATTTCAAAAGGAATTTTGGGCTAGGAGTTTCAAAACCTGTATTTAAAAAGTAAGTCCAGAATCTATAGGAACTGCAGCATCCTGAACTTATATACATACATCAACAATCATGTTGCTACGTATGGGTTACATGTGAATGTAAATCCCTTCTGTAGAAATACTTACTGTTAAGAATAGCAGATATAACTACTTAGTTTGCACTTCAAATAAAGCAGTATTAAAGCTCATCTTTTGTTAAGTCTTCTTCTAAAGCAACCATAAAGTTCAAACAACAGTATGACAGACATTTAAAGTGGCTTTTATGCAAACTATCATTGAAAAAAGGATAAAACTGATACATAATAAAGGCAAGTTTGGTCATAGAATATCAATAAAGCTGTGTGGTCTTCTCAGTAAATGGACTCTTGTCTTTTTAAATGCTTCATTTGGAAAGACACACACCGTAGGCCTAAATTTCTGGTGTGTTCTCTGTACCATAGCAATTGTTTTCCAGTTATGGAAGTGTGCTGTTTGTTGTTTGTAAACCACTCAGAGAAGGACATACTACACAACACTCTGACAGTACAGAAGACTTTTCATTTTGTTAATCTGAAGTTTTCAGCCAAGTAAAATCAGTAAGTAGCAGAACCTGAATTAGTGAAACATGGCTAATCCACTTGGTCTTCCTTTAATTAAAAAAATTAACAATTAGAAGGACTAAAACAGTAATACTTACAACAGACAAATATAAACACTCATTGCATTTTTCATAAAAAGTTTATAAAAAACTATTAACATGGTACAGTAATTGAGTGCAAAAATTACAAAATTGCTTCAATACTTTTCAAAGTAGGGCTTCTTAAAAGACACAGGTAAAGCACTGCAGATGGAAGACTCAGAGCATTTTAGAATTACACGTTTGGTTGTGAGTTCTAGTTACATTTGCCTGCAGCTGCAGTTTCACATGTCAGCAAAGCTGGAACCCCTTTTTGATTCCCAGGAAGTCTCACCTCTGAATTCAATTAACGCAGGAAATCCAACACTCAATTGATTTGATGTATTCTGTAATTGCTGACTTTCTAAATTGTTACTCATGGTTCTTTTTATATTCAAATAATTCAAAATACACTGTTATACTATTGATTTTTTGATCCAAATTCCTTCTCATTTGCCACTACTGCTTTCCTTTTAAGATTTTTCTATGGAATAGTATTCAACTCTGGATAGAGTTCACATTTGAGGTTTCAGTCCATCTTAGTAACCCTGCAGTTGATTCTGAGTCTTCTTATTCCGTGAGAAATTTGACACGCAACACAAATCCAACATAAAAATGTTTTTAAAAACTGCAGCCATCTACTGCCTAGAAGCAGGAATTGCCCTTATAGCAATTTCTTATTTTAGAAAATGTTGTTTTGAAATACATCTTCATATACAGTGTGTGTCCAAACGATATTTGTGTTCTTTGGCCCAGAGAAGTGTCAAACAAAAACTGATGAAACTGTATCTGCGATACCTGCAAAGGAATTACAATTTTTTTTAAAAAATACTAGAAGTGGAGACTTCCCAGAATTCCTATTCATATAATGCCATCTCTCCGCCATGCCACAACAGCAGGTGAATTGCTGGGGGGGAGGGGGTACATGGAATCATCTGTAGCCCTTTTATTTCTTGCTTGCCTGACACTGTGTGTTCAAAATTTTAGATCCTTTTTGAGGACTCAGCATTGGTGCAATCTGTGTGCTGAAAAGCAATCTAAACCTTGATATCCTGCATTGGCAATATATAGACAACGTGAAGCTATGCAACTTTGAAAGCTCACTAAGAAACTGGAGATCACAAACTCCATTTGTAATCATTCCTACACTAGAAGCAAAGTTTGACTATAGACAGTGAAGGTATCAAATGGTAATGGCTCTTCTACCCTTAGAAGTGGTGTCAGAGGACATCTGTGGGGGAAATAAGCAACTACTGTCCTTTGCCAGATTGTTCTTGTGTGGTACACTGCAAAAAATGTGAAAGATTCTGCTTTTTGAGAGAACAGATTTTGAAAATAATACATCTATTCTCCCTGCCCCCTCTACAATTGACTTGCTTTACCACTATTTCTAAATTTCCCTTTCAAAATTGTTTCTTTACACAAAACCAGTAAGAACAAAAGATTCAGCAACATGAAAAAGCTGAATACATTGTTCTGATCTTTACTGAGTGCAGGCAAACTGAATATTATCTGTTTTTATTTGCAGAAGATTAAGATAAGCTAACACCAGGGCAGGAGATGGAACTAGCATTTAAAGGATATACCTCTGTCCTACAACAAAAACCACAAGCAGGACACATTTCCCAAGCATAGGTAGATTCAATTTTTGTATTTGTTTGCTAAACTGAGCCCAGAGATAATTGCATCCACCAGACAAGGACAGCAGCTGTTTTACTACAGGGAGTACAGCAATGGCACTAACCTAGAACCATGACACATGACTGCATACTTTACAATGCCATTACCTCTATGTGGTAAGGTACAATAGTAATCTAACTGTTCGTTATGCTTTATATATTTTTACCTCTACATAGTGCTTTTCAATCATTTAAATACCTGGCTTGGTTGAACTAGCAACACTTTACTTATTTTCCCATCTGGACTCATTTAACCTCTGTTAAAGCATAGCAATGATTTGTATTGCCTCTCTGAGGATCCCAATATATCTTTACTATGACATTATATTATTATATAATATATATACATAATATATACTATATTACTATTATATTATTATATTATTATAGCCTTACCTACATGGAGAGATACATCCCAGTGTGTGGCCTTTACCACTTAATTATTTTTTGCCAGACTTACCACAGACATTGCCGCCCATCTTAACACGAACATAGCCATCTATTCCCCACGTAGGCCCCCAAGAGTTCTGTACAATCCAGTATGGGACACTACCTGGAAGAGACATTTCATGAACTAGAGACAACATGAGATCTGGGAAGCTTAAAAGACCCCTAACACTCTACAGAGCAAATTAGCATTTTATTATGTCATAATTTGCAATGGTTTGATGATACAGGCCAGTGAAACCAGTTATTCAAACAGAGAACAGAACTAATATTCCAGTATCGAAAGACTGGATATGGGCTCTTCTAGTGTAAAGACACATATAGCCATGTTCTTGACTTTACAAGGACAAAGTCCCATAGAACTAAAGTAGCAGTGGCAAAGTCACTGGGATCAGGCTGCATTTCCAGAACTGATGTGACATCAGACCAAACAGCTTTCAACAGAACAACTCGTTCTAGATTTTAATCACTTGTCCCACAGAAGGCAGAGCTGCAAGTAAGAGAAAAACATGTAAAACCTACTGGGTTGAAGTTCAGTTGATGGAAACGCACCTGTTCTGTCAAAACCAGTCACAAGAACAGCATGATTTGCTCTTCCACTGGAGCAGTGATACTGTATGATTCCACCAAGATAATCCTGCCAGCTAACTGCATCTACTGTTACTGCCAAAGGGCCCCAGTTAACAAGCATTCTCATCATTTCTTCTTCTTGACCGCTGTGAAAGGAATGAGGGATAATGCCAAGTTACTTTAGTTAGCACACTAAAGTGATTTGAGAGATGGTAATCTCCTTGTTAAGTATGAATTAAAAATCAAATAATGAAACTGTTCCCTCTTGAGTTCTACATGCCATGTAAAATACATTAGTAATTATATATTTCATATACCACAACACAGTAATACAAATATAGGACACAGAAACAATAGGAAAAGTGCAGATCCAAAGATATAATGCTATTAAAAAGCAGCAAGTTTCTGGGTCAAGTCAGTGGGCAATGGTGAGCACTACAAATACAGCAGTAACCCAATTCCTAGTCAAAATCACAGTTCTTGTCTTTAATTTCAGTATGCAGTTATACTGTACTGATAAAGATTAGAAACACAGGTTTTTTACACAGAAACCTAAAAAGCTAAAGTCTTCACACAATTCAGTTGACAATACTGTTTCTAAAGTCATGGGCTGGAGAAGATGTGGGTGGGTATGTAAATGGAGGAATACTGAAATAACTGAATATTTCCTAATTTTTTCAACAAATTCCAATTACTACAGGTAAGATTTACTGTTTCTAATAATAAAGCAGTATAATGTTCAGTAAACATACATGAGAAACTGTAACTGCCTCAACACTCCAGTTTATACACAGCCAATTTAAAAGAACTAATTTCAAGCCACAGACTTAAGCTTTCTCATTTGAGTAGGCTTAGTGATGGCAGTGTTGAGTGGATTTGTAATGGCAAGTCTTAACTCAAAAATGTTAACACATTAATCCTTCTCCAGCACACAGCTACAGAACTGGTGCAATCAATCTCATAACCTTTGCCTGGTCAATGCACTATTCACTCTAGATTACTCCACAATTGCTGAACACAGAAGGAAAAGTATAGCAAATAAAAAGAGTCAATAATAGCTACCTGAAGTCATACGCAGCAAATCCTGTTATTGAAACTCCGAAATCTGAGCGATCAAAATAATGGCACAGTCCTGTTTGAGCTTTAAAAGTGTATTCTGAATCTCTCACAAGTTTCACTCTTGTCTGCAAGAAGATAAATGAATAAGAATTTAATGCATTTGATTTTATCACTATGCAGCTCAAAACATATTGAAATTGGCCACATAACCCACTCAAAATTCAGTGTGCTCTGGGTGAGATTAGAAATGTGTCATATTGTGAAATAGGTATTTACTATCTCTAGTTTTCTTTTTCACTGAGAAAGCTTCAGAAGGGATCCAGAAGTCTTTAAATAATGAATAAAATTTAAAAAGCATCTCAGATTTAAACTAGCCTCATAAGCAATCTCATCAATTTCAAGATAGAGAGATACTCATTCGATGAATGACTATTCATTCTCTTCAAATGACTTCCACAAACAAAATTATTCTCTCCTTGGAACAGTTCAAGAAGCACAAATATCCCAAGAAGCTATATAAAATACTGAAAAGTCTGATTCTGTTACTAGCTTCAAATCCTCATACTAACATATTACATTTATATAATGGTTTAAAGTCCAGAAACAAAGCTGTTGTATCAGCCTTTTATGCTTTCCTTGTCTTCTGCAGTACAGTACATTTATGACAGTGACTTCTCCAGCCTAAATCATTTGTGGTCCCTCTGTTGCCAAGCAAGACAGAATTTTGCTTCAGAGGAATCAAGATGAGTATCCTCTGTTGTTCTTGAAATAGAAATTTAGACAAGTTATCTAGACGGTTATTAGCAATGGTTATATGAATCTTCAGGAATTACAGTTTCTTAAAAAGGAAAAACCAGGGGTTTTTTAAACTTCAAAAAAAGAAGGAATTCTTTTCATATTCTTATAATTCAATCTGAGAGAGTACTTTTTATTTCAAAGATATAAAAATGTTTCTGTTTACATGTTATTAACACACATTTTTTGTTTTTCATGAATGAAATGTGTTAGCTACAACTGAAGTAGAAACTGTGTCTCCATTTTCAATGTTTTGGGTTGCAAGTGAAACAAAGGTAAACACAATCCATTTTATTCTAAGGTTCTCCACACTTATTCATAATTTTGCAGTGTTTGCAACAGAAACCATAGAAATTTGAAAGCAGAAAATGTCAACATCCTTCCTAGATGCTGGTGCCTCAAATCCACAAAATGACATATGGATAAATGGCTCCATCTACACTGGTTCTGTATGTCTGCAATTCCAGCTGAATTCAGGAACATTATTTTCAGCCCCTGAGGGCTGATTTGTTATATTCACAAGAACATATACGGACCATAAAGTTCCAACCAAATTTTAATTCTGCTTAAACAAATTCTCTCTTAGTTCCACACTAAATAAATATGCATACATATACACACGCACACATACGTATATGCACATATAAAGGTACACACACATCAGGTGAGCTCCACACTTCGTCTTCCCCACCACTTTTTCCCAGTAAATAAGAATGGTGATATGAAAGCTAATGAAGGGTTTGAGATTTATAAAAAGTTCCAAACCTGGTTCAGCCAGCTCAGAGCACTAACAGTGGATCCCCCATTGCAGCCGTAATTATTGTATGAGCAGTCAATAACTTGCTGCACACTGAGCTCTTCCAGGTTGTTTCTTTTAATTGCATAGGCGGACTCTATACCACCCACAACGCTGAAAGCCCAGCAGCCTCCACACTGATAGAAAGGGAAACAGGAGAAAGAAAAAGTCACTTTTGTCTTTGAAGCCTGATATGAAAAGCAAAAAAGAGTCAAAAGAGTCGTCTAATGCTCTTCATTTACTACACCATCCTTGAACTTTGATTTTAAGGCAATAATAAAGAAACTTAATCATCCATTTAAAATACTGAACTGTTTTTTCTCCTATACTGCTCTCTGAAAGCCAGAAATGCATTATGGATGTCTTATTTTAAGGATTCTGACATTGTGGTTGTCTTACATTAAGGAATCCCTCCTGATGATTTTTGTCCTTTAAGATAGGTCTGAGGATGCTTTTTACTGTGAGATATCTATTTTCTTAAAGAAAGATTGGGACTCAGGATGAAATTATTTTTTAACCACATTAGTAAGTTTTTGTAGAATTTTATAGAACTGTATTAGATTACAGTTTAAGAAATGGTAAACTCAAATTAAACATAATAGAAAAACTCTTAGACAATCACAGAATCTATACTGCAGTTCTAGGCTCTTAAAACTGAGGCCTTTAAATAGGAAGCAGAATTTATTCCTCACAGGGTCCAGGTTACACAATGTGAAGCACAGATGGGAAAGACACTGGGGATTTAACAGCTTGTATCTTGGGATAAACTGTAGTCGTGTGGGGTCTGGTCACCTTCCTATCATGAATGCATCCCCTGAGGTGTTCAGTGGTAAAGATATGGGTGTTGACTAGCCAAGGGCATTTGATCATGGGAACAAACAATAGGAAAGGATCTGTACTCATCCAGGTAAACTGAGGGGGATGAGATCAGGTATTAACTTACCTTGGTCCCTCCAGAAAAATACAAGGCACACATGATGCAAAATACTTGCAGATTTGGTTAACTAAATCAAAAAATGTATTATGCACAGTTTATAAATAAACAGTTCCTAAAAGCACCATTTTTACACCTCATCCTTTTAAGTCTAATCCCACCTCACATAAAATGCTATGTGACTTTGTATATGTTCACCTGGTCATACTTGTGCCAGCTCTCCAATGAGTCTTGAGGCAGTGCTGGTCCTTTCCAAAACCTTCACTGTGCTCTGCACACTGCACACTGCACACTGAAACTGTGTCTGAGTAGTGCTTGAGAACCAGGAAAGGAAAACACGAGGACTTACTGTTTGCTGATTTCTCACTTCTGCAATGACTTTCTTGTCCCTCCAGTCAAACTTCTTTGGCAAAGGTATTTCCTTTCCCTTTGGCACTTTTGCATATCTGGGAAGGTTGTGAGGTATGCTTCTTAAGTAAATAGCTAAACACAGAATACAAACATCTATAAATCTACTAACAAAAAAAAAATCCACAAACCACTATTTTACTAGAAGTCACAGAGGTAACCTTGATCTGTAGGTAGAATCATGAGTTTAGATCTCATTTTCAAATCCAGAGAAAATTCATGTGTTTTAATATAATCATTATACTCCACAATGAATGTAAATATCCCTATAGTTCCAGAAAGAAAAGGAATATTCTATATAGAGAATGCGGGTAGGAAATGTGTATATTTTCTAAAGTTGAACAATAACCACTCCATAAAACAAGTTTTGTTTGAAAATTTTCACATTTTACTGACTTAAAAAATACTATTTTATTTTAGTCAGGTACAAGGGGAAAGTAAGAGCAGAATAAGGTAAAGATTCTGAAACACCCGCTAACTGTTGGTTTTTCACTAAAAAAGTTGCTGAATTATTTAAAATTTAAAAAGGAGTTAAATCCTCTGATAAATAGAAAATGTAGTAATAGACTTGAACAGCAAGAAGGGAAGATTAGGTTAGACATCAGATAAATTTTCTAGGAAAAAAATAAAGCACGTTATATTGCTCTGGAAAGTCATAGCTGTGATTGTACAACCATGGACCTCCAAGCACTGTTTGGGCTGTAGCCAGTTTTGTCTTGGGATAGGCAATAGGAACTTACTCAAGAACCTTGTGTATCTTCCACTTTTAAAACTGATGCAACTGAAGAAGGCTTTAGGGCACAGTGAGAAGAAAGAAGGAAAGACGGAACTGCCTGTATACTAAAACATATTCAGGTTGTGAGCAATTCAACATTGCAATACTGGAGAACATGAAGAGGATTGTTGCATCCTTCAGAAGTACTGATGTGGGTACCAGGCATTGTAAATTAGCTGACTATCAGCATGGGGAGAATCTGTAAATGTGAAAGACAGAAGGTTCTGGGAAAGAATAACAAAAATAACAGAAAAGGCATTAGCAGCAATCAGAAAATGTACCTTTGAACTCTTCAGGAAACAGGTGAGAAAACTGATTTATTCCATAGAAAGCAGTCGTATTATCTTTTGATGATGAATTCAGTAATCTAATTCTTTTAGCGCTTTCCTGAAGGAAAAAAAAAATAATTGTGGGCATTTTTAAGTTAGCAGTAGTGACAAAACCATAAGAGCAGAAAAAGAAAAGGTTAGCAACAGTAAGCACGAACTTAGATAACAAGACAGCTGTATACCTCAGATTCGCTGTGTATTCCTAGCAAACCAACATAAAAGCCATTAGACTAATTTCAACTCCAAGAAAGATCAAAAAAAGCACTTGTTAAGTGCAAGGAATTGATATGAAGCAGACAAAACAGGCAAGCTGAGAACAATTTGGGTTAAACTCATCTGATGTCTTTCCTTCACAGCACAACAAACCTTGTGGTTTAGAGATGTAAAAATGCCTTCAGATAAGAATTAACCCCACCATGCTTCATGTCTTTATAAAGCAAAAGAAGAGCATAACGGTCTAAAGACATTAAACTCCCTAAACTTTATACTATTGGGAATCCTGGATCTCTGAAAAACAGGGTTTTGAACTATGAAAACAGGACAATCTGACCCTCTTCAACTTCTGCTGACAAAGTTCACCATGAAATATGTAAAATTTCATGCCACCTTCTGCGTTTTCCATGACGACTCCATCGCACTCCCTCAATGGCAATAGTGGTCTGCTAGTGCATCCTGGGCAGCATCACCTTCGATCCCACCACACTGGCAGCCACCACCCGGGGCGGGAGCCAGATCGGGCTGGTACCTCAGCCTGGTGACCATCCCCTGCCCTGTAAGACCGGCTCCCGCCTGGAACGATGGGCAAAAGGGGGGCACTAGAGCAGGCACGGCCTGCCTGCCTTTTCCCCCTTCTCCGGTCGCCCCATATCCCTGGGAAACAGCTCTAGCAGCACGCTCCGTGCAGCCGGAGGGGTGACCCCCGTTGGCATCCGGGCACGCGTGGCCCGGCTCGCACCTGCCGTCCGACATGGGGAAGGCGAGAACGGCAGCGGCCCCAGTGCCAGCGATCTGGGGAGACGCGGATCTGGGGGATGCACCGAAGGCCTGCGGGGGGTGGGGGGTTCCGGCAGTGCGGGCCGAGGAACCTGCCGGTCCGCCTTCCTCCGCCTCCCGGCCAGCAGCGGCTGAGCGGCACTCGCCGCCCCTCCTCCTCCTGCGGCGGAGCCCGGCGGCAGCGGTCCCGCAGCGCGGATGGCGAGTGGAAGAGCGGGCTGGGACACCTACCCGGAGGGCCGCCGCCACCGCCTCTTGCTCCCGGCCGCCTCTGTCCCACGGAGGGCGGCCCCGACCGCCGCCGCCGCCGCCCTCCTCCCCGGGCCGGGTGGGTGCAGGCGCCGGGAGGGCGGCACTGCCCGCCCGCAGCTGGCAGCAGAAGAGCGCCAGCAGCCCTACGGACCGCCATGTCATGGCGGGGTGCGACTCGGCGGGCGCACCGCCACCCCGCGGGGTCTGCGGCCCGTCGGTTTCCGTGGGGGAAAAAGGGGTGAACCCTCCCTTCTTCCCAGCCGGTGCCCGGAGGGTGCGCCCCGCTCCCAGGCCAGCGCGGGGGCCGCCCCCCGGGGCTGCACCGCGCGGCGGGGCGGGACGAGGCGGGGCATGGAGTAGCGCCCGCCCGACACGGCAGGGGTAGTACCGGGTGCCGCGTGGGCGGCTCGGACTGAGCGGCCGCTTCCAAAGCTCGTGTATTCAGCCATGGTTTTTTTCCGCGGGGGAGACGCGCGCGAGGCTTGCAGGGCTGCAGACGGAGGGTGCTGAGCGTTCAGTCAGCTGCTGGTTAAAAGTTCATGCAAATCCTTCACCGAAAGTTAGTTGGTACCTGCAAACTGGGCTGCCAGTAAGAAGGGGAAGGCGTAGCTACTGCCTCTTTGGGACGGCAGGAATAAAATTTACAGGCTTCAGCAAGGGAAGGTACGGGTGGGGAGAGAAGAGCTGCACAGCCAGTGCCCCCAGCATCTGGGTTCCAGATATGAATCAGGTTATGCTAAAAGAAAACAAGGAGAAAAACCTGTGTCTGCTTATGGTGGCTCATTGCTTTCCTTGGAGACTAGTCGTGCTGATACTTGAGCAAGCAGGTCAGTGTTTGGTATTTAAAGACTTCATTAGGCCAGTATGAGTTAACATAGTCATCTCTTAATTTCCATCACCAGGTACTTTTACACAGTATCAGTAGGATATTTATATGTTTAAATCTGCTCTATGTTTCATCTCCCTCTGTTGCTTTTCCACCCTGCATCAGCTTGTAAACGAAGCATGAATGCACAGGTGCCTTCTCCTGTGGTGCCAGTAGCCAACCTGGCAGTGCTGTGCTTGGAAACACAAGACTTTTCTCAGGGTGAAATTTTAAGAGTCAGGGTGCAAATTTTTGCTGCTGCCCTATCTTGTGTAACAGCAAACTTTTGTTGGAGTTTGCAAAGGGTGAGGTGTAGAATTGTGCCAATACATGTTCTTTCATTTTTTTCAGCATGTAGCATTCAATAATCTTGGTATGAAAGAGAAGTTATACTGTATGAAACACAAGAGATCTGTGTATCTTTAGTTTCTAATTCCTTTCTGGGATAGTAACTCCTCTTTGAGGGGGTACTTCAGCAATTTGAGTACTTGACTGATGTCTGGTATCTCCCCCAATGGTGACTGAAGAAGTATGTAAATAACTGTGCTGCATTTGCTATTTTTCTTTAAAATGAGCAACTAAACAGGAATTTTACCAAAAAAAAAAAACACCCAAAACCCCCCAAAAACCCAAACCCCAAAACCACTTACTTTTCTGCAGTAAGATTACAGTACCAGAGTTGTTTTCTGTTAGGGGAAGGGAGAATAAAACCCAGCACTTTAGTCATGAGATGAGGACAATGTCTTTCGGTCTACTCCATTGATAAAGGAGAACTTGTGTTTGTTTGCAGAACACTTATCATGCAGGTACCTTTTCTTTATGAGGAAAAGAAAAAAAATCATTATTCTGCTTTGTACCTGGAATTCTACTTATTTCTGTAGTCAAGAGAGAATTTAATGTTTAGCACCACTCGTATGGTGGCCAGTAGATTAATGATAAAACAGCCATGGCAGCTCAGGAACCTCTTGACTAAATAAAAGTTTATGATTTGATTCCACCAAATAGCTTGTGTCCAGGGTTGAACAAACCTGCAGAGATCGTGATGCAGCTCTGCCTTTGCCTTCCCCCTTCCCATGTAATGGCTGTTGGGGAGCTGTCTGAACTGCTGCCCATTTTGGTATAGGGAGGCCTATTTGTGTCTTATAGCCAGAGTATGAGAGCTTGTTAACATAGCAGATTTTATTGATTATTCTGTTATAGTTTATCACTGTAAACCCAGGATTGGTATAGGAGATGTTATTACAATTTATTACAAACTCATATTGACATAATGAAGTCTGGGATCAGCATAGGGACCAGATAGGATGAAAACAGTAGCATAAGAAATGAATTGTGAAACCTTTCTGAGGATGGTCTGGACTTCAGCAGCCAAATTCTGAAACCAAATCCATCAAACTGTAACTCTGAGTGCTGAGACCCTTGGGAGAAGTGTAGGATAGTGGCTGGCAGTAGTGTCAAAAGAAAGCTTGATATGGTCACCATAACTTTGGATGTATTGATTGTGAAAGTAACAGCAGCCTTAATGCAACAGTTGCATGATTTTATTCTCTATGGTATAGTATAATGGAATAGGAAAGAAGTTACTTTAACAGTTAGTATAAGCAGCAGAAAGATACTGAAATTATGTTTTATTTCAAAACATGCTTTTCATTAAAGTTTTCACTTTTCCACCAGGGTATCATGATCAACTTTTACTAAATTGGCCTGCTGGCCTTGAAATCTATTGCTTGGGAATTATGATTATCTCAAGATGAATTTTCTTATGTTTAATATATAGTCATTACATTTCAAACCAGTCAACTTAGCTTTAATAGAGCAACGAGATAAGCTTTCAGTTATTTTTCAGTTATTATTTCCATAGACTATGCTCTGTTAATAAAAGGAGAAGTTGTCTTGATTGGAGAAGCTGTTTTATTTTGTATGTAGATTTCAGGGGTTACTTTTCCTGTGGAACACATGAGGGCAGCAAAGGACTTCTGCAAAGTTGCAAACTATGCAGCTTTCATTTTTATTTTAATTAAATAAATCTCAAACAAATGAGCAAAAACCCCCTACCCTATTTTGGGAAAACAGATATATCTCAGATGGATTTGGATTAAAAATTCTGTACAGCATAGCAAGAGGAAAAGGTGTCTTTCTCCTGGATTTGCCCTACTAAGTAGATGTGTCAGTTTATTTTGTTGAAGAGGAGAGAGTGTTAGAAAAGTCAGCGTCTTGTCTGATGATTGGTTCAGGGAGAATAAAGTGTAATGAACAACCAGTAGGTGACTGACAGCCAAAGTGTTTCAGAAGGCTTTATTTTTCCAGTGAACTACCGTGCTATTAAAGCACTTTGTACTTAGATGAACAAAATCACACCAAAGTACATAGAGAGCTGTGTCTGTAGGCATGCAGTCCTTGCTCTGTTTTGAATTACTCCAGTGTAAATTTAGCTATGCTTCCTTAAGATAAAAGAAAATACACTTGTAAAAATAATACCAGATTCAGACCTGTAAAATAAATAGAGTACAAAGGTGTTAGCTTTTCTTTTGTTTGTTTGCTCTGGGTTTTTTGTTTGGTTGGGGTTTCTTAAAGGCTTTATAGATATAGCTCTTATTGCTTCATTGAGACAGTTAAGCCATATATTAGTGACACTAGTCACACCAGACAGGTGATGAAAATCTTTTTGTGCTTTTTTTTTTATTATTGTTGTTTTGTTTTTGTTTTGTTTTGCTTTGGTTTGTTTGTTTGTTTGTTTGTTTTGGGTTTTTTTCTCAGAAACTCTGATTTAGAATTTTATAATTGTCAATGCTTATTTTAAAATATATTTTAAGAAATTTTATGTATCTCTAATAACCACTCTGGCTATTCATTAGAAGTATTTGATAAGCTGAAAGAATGCATGCTAAAGGAAGAAACAATAATGAACATACATTTAGGAACCTCTAAACTCATTTTAAGATATTTTCTTTAAATGAAGATATTCCTTTCTTAAGAGAATTTGCTTCTCATCAGTTGCAAAACACCTATTTCTAAAATTTGTCATAATATAGCAGTGTAATTAGTGGGAGAATTTTTATAGTATTACAGGGTCAGATTGAAAGAGCATGTTAATATTTACTAGTCAGGCTTTTTTTTTTTTCCTCCAGTGATTTTTGCATAACTGTTTGAAATAGTTAATTGAGTCTTGTTAGACAGCCTAGCTTCAGTGCTCTTTGGCCTCTCTGTTTATAATTATCGTAGCGAACATGGCAAAATACAATAAATTACTTCTGAGTTGAAGACAGGTCTGCTGAGGATGGCTGCTGCTGCTGCTAAGGGCAGTAACAAGATGTGTTAATGGACCTTTGGGTAGGAGGGATAACTTTATAGTGCTTTAGTTGGTATCTACATAGCAGCAGTTTGGACTTGTGCCTTTTGCATGCATACATGATGTTTAACACATGGAAAATAAATCTATTTGTATTGTGCAGTCCTCAGCCTCAGAGAGGAATAATCTCAATCCACCAGATGGAGCTGAGCACCTTTTCTTAAAAAGATTTGTTGGAAAAAAATATTTCAGGATAAGTCCAAGGATTTGCTTATTTTAAGACCTGGCAGAGATCTTGTTTCCTAATATAGTTGCACTGGTAAGAAATTTTAAATGTAAGCAAAGCAAATGAGAATTGCAATCTTGGGATGAAATCTGTTCCTGCTCAAACCAATTTAAGGGTAAATAGGTGGCGATAGGTGGCGTTGCTGTAGCCCTGCCTTTGCCTTTGTTGAACTTCAAATGGTTCTCCTCTGCTCATCCCTCCGGCCTGTGGACATCTTTCTGAAGGGTTGCACAGTGCTCTGGGGTATTGGCCACTCCTCCCAGCTTTGTGTTGCCAGCAAAGTTGCTGAGGAGGCCTCTACCCCTTCATCCAAGTCATTGATGGGTAAGTTAAAGAATACTGGACCTCGTATCAACCCTTGTGGGACACGACTAGTTACAAGCCTCAAACTAAACTCCATACCACGGATCACAACCCCCTGAGACCTGCCATTCAACCAGTTCTCAGTCCGCTGCAGTATGCACTTGTCCAGCCTGCACTGCCTGAGCTTGCCTATGAGGATATCATGGGACACAGTGTTAAAAACATTGCTGAAATCCTCTGTTTTTGAGTGGTGGTGCAAATGTACCTAAGGAATTTCTATGTATGCTTCATTCCATTTTGCCTGTGTATGCTGTGTCTGACTAGAAGAACAATGCTTGAACTATTCCATTTTTAATCCATTTTACTTCTATCCATTTTAACTTTTATTGTATATTCCAATATCAGTTTGCTTCTTGATATTGTTTTGGTTATGAAGCTGTCTGCAGGCTTTGGTTAAGATGTGGATGTGCATTTGAACAGATGAACATGTTTGAATCAGACAGTAAATATTAATCAATATCGAAGACTTTATAAATGTTTTGAGTTAAGATAGAAGGCACTTAAAGCATGGATTTGCTAATGAAGAAATACCCCCTGGATATTAATTAATTATATGCTGGAAAAAGTTCCTTGCCTCTTAGCAAGTGAAATTAACTGGATGACAGATTAGGGTGTTTGGCTTTATTTCTGTCACTCAATGATTCTTTTTCCACTAGAAACCCTTCCTTATTCTGAGCTATTTGCTGTTCAGTTATAAGAATTGACTTTTCTATTTAGAAAGAAAAAAGTGCAGTAGTAATGTATCATATGTACCTACCTTCTGATAAAAGTTTGGAGACAAGGAAAAGGTAAAAATTATTTTGTTATGCAGAAAGGCAAAATGCTTTAGGGGTCATAAAGGTTGCCTTTCACTTAGGTTAATGTAATCATCTTATAAATTGGAATTTGAATGTATTTTGAAGTTAGGAATTCACAGGATAATAAATTATGTCTGTAAGGAACTCAGTACTGGGGCTGTAGTTGTCTATGTGACTTTTGGACTTATATTGTTATTTTAACATAATTTCAGATAAATGTTGATTGTTAATTAAGCTCATGCTTGTTTTAAGTAAACAAAAGTATAGGTTCACTGTAGTCCCAGTGGTGGATGTAGATGATGTAAACCAGGAGGAGCTCCGTTTGAGTGTGGAATTATAGTGATGCGAAATTAATGCTGTGGTGAGCACAGCTGAGCCTTGTATATTTATCTTAGTTATGGACTTTGAACTTGTTTCTACAGCTTGTCAGGGGAAAGGGAGAAATCCTGTTGCCGCTTCTAGCTTTCTTCTTACAAACCAGTACTGTCGGCCTCCTGTGTGAGGCCATACATGGCAGTGCAAGTAGAGTTTCCCAGACGATTAAATTACGCTGTTTTGAAAAAATTAGATGATGTCAGGAACTGTTGCACAAAGAAAAAAGTTCCATTAATTACTCGAGTATTTATTGTATTTGGTGCAATTTAAAACATAATGAGAGTTTACTTCACTCTTTCTCTGTTAGCAGAAGTTAATCCTGGTTTTAAAAGGGTCGTGCCAAGTCTTTGGGTCTTAAGGTCTGACTTGTTTTGTTTCATGAGGACACTGAGCTTCTCTTCTAATTTTCCCAGGAAGTAGAAACTATATATGTCATGTAAGATAGTTTCTTAATGGTGTGGTTAGCATTCTCTGTTCTATACCTATAGCTTCTCATGTATAGCTGAGCACAAAGGAGAATTAGAGAGGCAATTTCTTTTGAAAATCCTGATCATGGCAACTGTTACATGTTACCCTCTAAAAAGGAAAACTTTCTTATTTCTCAGTTTTTCCTCGGAATATTGAGAGCTTTTTCAATCTAGAGATCATTGAAGGCGTCATCCTTTAAAAACGACTCAAGAAGTACATTCTGCTTTTACAAAAAGCCTTTGACATTATCATTTTTCTCATAAGTTTTATTTTTGAATGTGTTTTGATTACCAGGCTAACCATGTGCACAGCACGTACACTTTGTTTGCTGCCATAGCTGAGTATCCAAAGATTATGAAAACACAGTGTGGTAGAATTTGAAGGAAAGTAACACATATTTAATATTACATGTAAAGGGTTGAACATCTAATATTACACCTACATTTAAGTTTCAGTTAAAATTAACAGCATTAAGTAATTTTTTTTGTTTTAACTACAGTTGTTAAATAGATTGAGGTATTTCTTAAGGGAGTATATTGTCTGAAGAAATAAATATTTATATAGAAGATGCTCAAGCTAAAACTGTGTAAAAACTTTTTATACTTTGAGCCTGTCAGTCCCATCTAGATGTTTGAGTTACCAGTATGTCACTGAATTTTAATACTGCTGGTGAAACATGGTGTCTTAACTATGTTTTTTTGTCTTTGTGTGGTCATTTCTGAAGCACATAGACATGATATTCATGGGCAGATGTGAATGTGTGGCTGAGATCAGTACGTGCTCTGGCTTCTCTAAGAGAAGCAACAAGTTCTGCTGTTTGTTCATGGTGTGACAGGTTACCGTGTACTTAGCATGTGTGTTACTATGTACATAGCATTTTTATTTTGCGGCTGAGATGCTTATCCTTCTTTTGAACTTAACAGGATTTCTTTCTGGGGTGGGTAAAGTAGTTGTAGTTACCAGGTTACCTAGAACCAACACCAGGCATGCTGCTTCTTTTGGTTGACCATGAGCATACAACAAGGTTAATATTTTCTGTGCTCAAAACATAAACAGTTTGTCTCATTGAGTTAGTCATGCTTAAGTATTTGAGATGACTGAGAACTTAGGGAAATTAAATAATGTACAATTTGAGCTGAGGAAAACTGCAGATGTTTGGACTATGATTCTTAGCCCATTATACTTCATTTTGATTTTAAGAAGAGAGGATGTTTTCAGTTAAAACCACCATTTATTCCCAGCCAAAATGAATGCAAAGAGAGTATTAAGTCCTCCTGAATTTTATTTCACACCCGTAGGCTGCAGAAGGAAATGAACACTGATGAGCACTTAAAAGTTTTTTATTATATACCTTTTTGGTCTAGTTTTTGGAAGAATACACACTACCTGAAATGTCATCTGTTTAAAGTGCAGACTGGCCCTAGAAATTAAATGGTTGAGATGTTACTTGCCTTAACAATTTCTTGTGATTTGGAGTCAATGTTATGGTGAACTGTGTGCAATTAAAATAGAAGCTAACTGCTGTGGCAAGAGGTGCTTACCTAAGCCCAGCTTCAAGAGCTTTCAAGAACTCATTTTCCCCTTGCCATTTTGCACTCTGCTCATTATACAGTCAGTCTGCCTTAAATAGTACTGGGTAGGGTTCAGAGCTGAGTTTGAATTACCACTTTATAAAGAGTATATTAGTTTGGAATCTGCAACCACACTGCTCTAGTTGTACCCTGTGAACTTGTCTTTGCCATGTGATAGGCAGCCTATGAAGCAGAAATAGTGTGCTTATCAGCAAAGCAAATGTTGAGTGCAATTTTCCTTAAGACTGGTCTTACAGCTGTGGGAGAACTTTATTCAGAGATCCTTAATTTTGAATCTGCATGGGTTTGGGTTAATTCTGCTCCTTTGTTTGAACTTTATTAAAGGGAATTTAGTAATTCTTATTCTTCTGTTTTGCTGAGTGTGATTCTGCGTAGTCAAAGGTGTCCTTTGGGTCCTGCAGCAGATGGGGAGCAGAAGAGGTAGCCAGCTGGGCAGGGACAGACAGGGAGACAATGCAGGAAAGCATAGCCAGGGAAATGGCCAGAAAGCCATGATTTCCATGTAGACGTGTCCTGGCTGTATTTCCAGTGCATTGCACAAAAGGAAGTGAACCCACCAGAGTGGGGTGACTTTATACCTTTATAGCGTTAAAAAAAATACATTCTTCATGGAGTCAAATACATTGGAGAGGGAGTGATTTCTGCCTTTCCAGAAAGGATCTCCCCTTCAAGATTCCTAGTTACATGCTGCAGCAACTAGGGCTGACAGTGGACTTGGCAGCCACCCATGTCCCTGTTGAGCAGCTGGTGCAGCCATACTGTGCTCAAGAGATATCAGGTGACATGCAGACAAAAATGGAGATATTAGTTGTTTTATTTGGTTGTTGGGACAAAAGGCTCATACTTTTCTCATTTCTGTAATAGATTTTCCTTTTGATAAAGGTGTTGACATTTTAAGGACCACAAAGTTAAGCTTAATGACATCTCATTTGAAAGCCAAGTATGCACTGTGCTGTTTTCCTTGTTAATTAGAAGAATATTACATAAGACTAGTGTTTTGATCACCTTTTTATTCTAGTCATCTTGGAAAGGGATGATTTTGTTTTCCAGCCTCTTGCAAGTCACAATAAGAAAGAAAACATCTTCTCTGTTTGCTATAAATCCAAGCATAGCTCTCTTCTAAAGTGTGGATATAAAGCCTAACTAGAATTGCAGGATATACTGCATGTGAAAATTTGATAAGTCATTGATAAGTTGCACACCTCTCTGGCATGCCTGATTAGCCTTCCTTAAATTCATTGGAAAGCTCTCAAGTGGGTTTTAGCCTCTGACTGCTTTTTTTTCAGGACTAATCCTACAGTTATTGAATTACCACCTCTGGGGTCTAGGAAGAGAGTCTAAAAACATGATAAAAATCTAAAAATTTTTCCATGGCTTGCCAAGTGAAATATCCCTACTTGGTTCATTGAGCAACAAATGACAGATTGTTGAAGTTGTTTTCAATAATTGTAAAGAAGATGAAACGGTTTGAATACAATCTTAACACTTGAATACTGATTAGTCATCAGAGATGACTCAAGTTTTGACTTCACAATTTAGTCCTTGCCCGATTCTCTTTGATTTTGTAACCATTCTGAAGACTGAAAATATCAGGACAGAAGCTGTATCACTAACCAAAATGCAGTACTAAATAGGGTACTCAATGAGTTTCACTGAGCAATCTCATGTTCTACTAGTAAGAAAAAAATCTTGAAGATTAGTGGTCCCACGACTTTAGGAAAGAAATAACTGAAAAGGATGATTAATTTTTGAATTCTTTTCACTTTCATTTTAAATAAATTACTGTAGGGGCAATGAAGAATTTCTTCACATGTAATGAGTGATACTCTAGAATTGTGATGCTCTAGAAATGATTTTAATTTATTTTGGATAAGTACATTTTATCAAATTTAAAGTTAGTAATGCATTTTCTAACAGTCTTTCAATAAACAAAGAAGCCTCACTGGGACTGGTTTTATAAATGCTGTTTGTAAATTATTTATCTTCATCTCACTCTTTGAGTGCTTTGTTCAAGAATTAAGTTCAACTTTTACCTAATATTATTTCAGGCAGACAAACAATTAATGCATATGAGTCAATGAATTATGGACAAAAGACATTCCTTTGCTGAATAGCTTTAATCTGATTAAAAGATATTTAATGAACTGTATGTAGTATTTCTATTACTACCTTTGAAAATACTATAAGCAGTTTTACTTTTCTGCACTGCACATACCTAGCAATAGTCATTCCCACAGAGGAATTTAAAGCACTGTAATAGCTTCATTGTGTTAAAGAGTTAAATTACATAAGAAATTAAAAAATTGTTCTTTTGAGTGGAACATAAAGATTGGGACTGAATGACAAAATTTGACCTTAAAGAGTCTTCAGACTTAGTTGTTTGAGTGGAACTTTTGAAAATCATGATTTAAAGCCTGTGGAGAACCTCTGTCTCACCAAATTCTAGTCCTGAGGCCTCTTGCATCTCTTCTAAACACAAAACTTACCAAATGGTTTACTATGGAGTTAATGTACTATAAATTAACTATAAGCCCATGAGGATCAAAAGTAAGGTTTTACAAAAGTACTGGAATAGTATATAATTTCATCAACTGTCAGCTAATTCTCATGAACCATTATCTAAAGGAAAACTGAAGTACCCTAGCTAACAGTATAGTATCTTGGGTTTTATGGAGACACTGAGGTGTTGTAGAATACTGTATATACATAGAGGTGCTCCTTCAAATAGATTTCTGTGTAACTGTTCTGCCAGTGAATTAGTTGCATTCAAATGTAACTTAATATCAAGGAATAATGGTAGGATATCCTAATCTTATCTTCCAGTAATTTTTCTTCAGTCAAAATCTGCTGTACCATGTAAGAATGTAACTGTTTAAGGGGGCGTTTCAATGGGTAACTGAAAAAACAACAGCAAAAAGGTTTTATTATTCTTGTGCTGTTACATGTTAACTTTCCTGAAAACAGCTACCTAACTGGAGAGCTAAAGCTGTCAGGGGATTTGTGTGCCTTATTTTCAGTCAAAACCAACCCTCTTTCAGTTTGAAACCATTCTTCCTTTTCCTATCCCTACATGCCCTTGTAACCACTACCTCTCCAGCTCTCTCGCAGGCCCCCTATATGTACTGAGAATGTCTCTGCTTTAAAAGCCTTGCTTGATCAAGCAGAAAAAAGAAAAAGCAACAAAAAACCCCAAGCACACTAAACCCTCAAGTTTTTTTTATTTTTGATTCTGATCTTGTGCAGTTAGCTCTTTTTGCCCTTGAAGTCCTCCAAAAGTTGATTATACCCAGTTTCTGTGATCAGCAAGTGAGCTTTGTGGCAGTGTTTCTTATATTGTGTCAAGCTTCATATCGGAACTTCAGATTTAACTAAAATTGACTTGTTTTTTTCTATCCTAGATCTATATTGTACCTGCTTCAAGAAGAAAAACCTTAAGGGTGGCAACTCAAATTTCCATCTTCAGTTTCCTCCCGGTGAAATAGGTATAGATTTCAAAGAGACTGATGCATCTACAAATATGTACAGACTAAGAATGGCCAGAAGGCACTATTTCTAGTTGTACTTCTTCAGTCTCACAGATTAGTATGACTACTGGAGAGATTTATCTGACTATGTAGCTCTTAAAATGCCATGTCCCAAGAGCTATCAACTGTGACTTCCACTTTTGTTATTACCTGTGCTGCCTGCTGATGCACAGAGTTCTGTGTGGGTTAGGACTCTGAAGACTCTCCTGGTTCAACAGCCTGTAGTACCACATCTCAGATGCTGCCCTGTTATCCCTTTCCATATTCCCCTGTTTCACTCAGTGTTGTTCTGCTGTTGTTCTAATGAGGCTGTGAGTAGGGTTCCTACTCACAAAAGCAACTGTCTCAGGCTGGCAGTACTGCAGTGTCTGCCAGAAAAAAGATGTTTTGCATGTTCTTTACAGTGCTGCAGTTCTTAAAATGGATTTGTTTTATTAAGTCAGCACCATAATTATAAGTGCCTTAACCACTGCCACAATCTCATTAACTTTTCTTGGTGTTGGAATAGAAATATAGAGTGTTATGAAAATTTAGAGTGTTCTGAAATAGATAAGCAATTAACAGAAGATGAAAGTAACAAGAAAACTATGGAGTTTATTACTATTCTACTTCCTTGAAACGTGATTGTCTGTAGAACCTTGTTAGCTAGAGCAGATATTGAAACAGAAACAACAGACATTAGGTAGGTGTTACATAATATATAAAATAGTGTGTGTGATAAAAGTTGTAGGCGAGGAAATGACTTAAAGCTGTGATAGGGTAAATTCAGACTGGGTATTAGGAAAAAGTTCTTTACTGAGGGGTTGGTCAAGCATTGAAATAAGATCCCCTGGGCAATGATCATGGCCCCAAGTCTGTTGCTGTTAAAAAAGTGTTTGGATAATGCTCTTGGATATAAGGTTTAACTTTCAGGTTGTCCTGTGTGGATTCAGGAGTTAGACTTGACGATCCTTGTGGGTCCCATTCGCATACATTCTATGGATATTCTATAGTTCTGTGAATTTTCTCCTGGAACTTTTATCTTCTCAAATCCTTATATATTATCACCAGTCTGTAATACATTTCAGAGTACTCAGTGCAGAGATTTTATGTTGTCTTGTTTGTGCCTCTGTAACAAATCATAGTTAATGCAGAACTTATATTGAATCACACAGTTACATATAAGATGGCAAGAGAGTGATATGTTTTTTTCCTTTTTAAGAGGAGGTAAAAAGAAGTAGAAGTCAGCATTGTGTGACCATTCTGTTGTCTTTTGATAGTTCATGTGTCCATAGTTTATTGTTGCAATTATTCCCCAGTGCTGCCTTAGAATTGTTTTACTAAGCTCATAGAAGCTCGTAGAAGCTCAACTGTGGTCACAAAAAGTTGTGTTTTAGCACTAAAAAACAGTTTCAAGACTAGTGTTTGCAACAAATTGAGTCAAGATCTTGGGAGACTCTTCCTGGGATAACTGATAGATTTCTGTCTTTGATAAAACCAGGAAACATATCTTGCTAAAATGATAGTGTTTCTCTCCCATTGTTTACAGATGTATAGCAACATAGGCTGTAAAGGAGCAAAGAATTAGGCATTAGGTTCTGATACTGGGCTGGTAACATCATTCTACTCCTGTTTAGCTATCTCAGGAAATTACAGTATCAAATGCTTTGCAGCTTACATTATTTTTCCAAAACAAATTTTCCAGTGTATTATGTTGTATATCATTCCAACTGTTGCTTACAGATACATTGATATTTATATTGAGGTGAACAGTGCAAAGCAAATGAGATGAAGATTTGGTGTCTGCTCATAATAAAGCAGTACTTCTAACTCTTTCTTCCACAGAATAATGCGACTTAATTTAGTGGTCAGACACTCAAGGGCATGGAAGAAATTGTTTTTCTGAGCCAAATGAAGATTAAAAAAATATTACTTTCTGTACAGCACATATCAAAGGACCAGAAAAATCAAAAGAGGAAGTAAATTATAGTGTGTTCAAAAAAAAGTCTCAAATGCTTATTTTGTGGCTGAAAGGTGATGTTACAATATTGTTCAGGTTAGTGTAACCTTAGAGCATTTGAGAGGTGACTCATAGCAATCTTTTCCTAGCTTCCTACCAGCGTGAACAAGAGTCTAGGATTTATGAGGTGATACACAGTAACCTTGTTTTCTGCCAGAACTATCTTGGCCTTGCTTGAAAATCAAAGTTGTTCCTTGGCTAATGAAAAGGTTTGGTTGGCCTTTTGTGCTTCTATTTTATGCTAGAGTAGAGCAATAAACAGATCTCGCCTGGTTCACTGTGAAGAGTTATGACAGTGTGAAGTGCTCAAGTATGAGATACTGTAGCCCAGATGCTCTTAAAAACATATACAATGAAGATGAGTTTACTGTCTACAAGAATCAAACTACAACTGTGCAGTCTGGAGACCTGGAACTGCACAAAATAATTTAGGTGCCCCTGTAGACAAGCTGAACACGTGAAAATGATGTATCCTCTCGGTAAAGAAGGCCAGCTGCATACTAGACTAATAGCAAGGGGATAGAGAGCAAGTGGAGGGAAGTTTATTATTATTTCCCTCTGTTTGGTGCTTGTGAGGCAGCATCTGAAAAAAGTGTTCAGTTTTGGGCTCCCCAGTACAAGGGATGCAGAGTTATATTGGAGTGAGTCCTGAGAAAGGTCATTGGAACAAACTACATACAAACAGAGGCTGAGAGAGCTGGATTTGTTTAGCCTCAAGAAGGGAAGATCCTGTTGCTGTCCTCAATTGTCTGATGGGTAGTTACAGAGAAGATGAAGCCAGACTTTTCTAGTAGGTGAATGGTGACAGAACAAGAGGCATCAGAGAGAAGTCAGAATGAGGTAAATCCAATTAAATAGTAAAAAAACTGTTTTACCTTGAGGGTGATTAGACATTAAATCTGAGAGCAGTTTTGTAATCTCCATCTTCAGAGATATTCTGAACTTGAGGAGACCACCTCAGCTAGTCAAACTTGATCTCCTGAGTGCTTTTCGATCTGTATTAACCTCTGATTCTTATTTTGTAGTCTACCAGATGTGGTAGAAAATTTTACTCATAGATACTATTCTGCAAAAGGTTTGCCTTGAGATATTTCAAGGCAATCTGAGGTACTGATTGTGGAAGCTCATTCCTACCTCAATAAAATGTATCCTTTATTTATCAGAGCACACTAGAGTGAAAAAAATGTTCAGTCACTGTTGTTTGAGCCAATAGCTCCATTTCTTTCCAGATAGCCATGAGAGGGAAAATGACCTTCTAACACTAGATAAATTCAGGAGGTCTGCTACATGTCTCAGTGTATCCCTTCAAACTTCTTTGGCTTTCCCCAGAAAGTAGGTGAGTTCACTTACTCTTGTGTTGAAGTCGACCTGGTAGTACAACAGACCAGTTGGACTTTATTACTATGTTTTCCCTTAAAATTTGTGATGGTCTCTTCTATCAAACAAGATACTCTGTTGCTAGTGTTTTTGTTTTGTTTTGTGGTTTTGTTTGTTTGTTTGTCTGTTTGTTTTTGTAACAATGTAACAAGCACTTAAATCTGTAGAGTTCTTTAAACCTTTTTCCATGTTATGGATTAAAACATGGGGTTTGAATTGGAATATGTGGGTTATTTGTCCTTTTCAGACTGGCAAGGACAGAAGAAAATCCCATAACATTATTCAGTAGTTATGCTCCAATAGGTACATAATACCCATAGGCTGATGGCAAAAACTGTTATGCAACTTGATACTGTGCTTCAGCCCATCAGAAGCTTCTCCTCTTGTTTACTGCTTCTTCTCACAGGAAAGGAGAGCTTTTGTGCTGGTACCTCTTTTGTGAAGACTTCAGTCTCAATGAAAAGATTACCAGGTTTCTATCTTACAAAGTAATTAATTTCTTGCATACAAAGTCAACATAATACTTTTTAATGTTCACCTAATAATAATCTTTGTACATTTGGACAATAACAGGATTATTTAATTTGTTGTTTAAGGCTACAAAGGTTAAACCTTCTGAATTGTTTATTTACCATTCATAGGCACATCTGAGATTTCAGTTACTATTTTTCACAACAGTTAAAATCAGGGCAGGGAATAGCTAAAAGAAAGATACCTGTTTTCTGGTATGGGCTTTTGGTTTTCCTAACTATTTGCTAACACATTTTTCTAAAGAGAGTTGAAGGTAGTGGTGTTCATGTCAGAGATGACAGTCATGTCCACATCATTTGTACGTGGGAGATCTAATAAAGATGAGAAAAACTAAATGTGAAAAGGGACAAAATTCATTAGCCTACCTTAGCAGAATAACTTACTGTGTTAGTGAACAGGTTATCACAGTATCATCTGATGTAATGAACAATTTGTCATGTAACCAAGGTGAATACTAATACTATATTCTGTCTGTCCTTATTTGTTTTAAGCAGAAAAGAGAAGGTAACTGTAATTAAGGGGGAACTTCTTAGTTTGAGCTGTTTGGAGAGCTTTAGTGTTGTTGTATGTGAAGTGTATGTCATTCTGGTGATTCCAGCCCCCATTTCATTTGTTTGTTTGCTTGCATATTTTCACAAAGAGTTATTTTTGTACTTGGTAGCTAACAGATTACTCTTAGTTTAACAAGGGATGGCAAACAGTTTGTTTATATATTTTTGACTGAAATGCTCTTAAAATTCTTGGTGCCTTTGTTTCTAAACATTTTAATTCGCTTGCATATTATAAATATCTATTTTTGTGGTTATTAAACTAAGAATGTGTTGTTTCCCAGAACTTCAGTCTCTTCTGTTGCAAACAAAATTGCAAAAGAGGTCTTTTTACCAAATCATGCCCCTGGCTATATTGATTTATTTAGAAATGTAACATTGTTCAAAGTATGCTTGCATTTAGTTCATAATGTTGTAGAACGGTTATGAACCAAATTCATGTTGTGCTACAATTTGTGCAAATACAGGGACACTAAAGAAGATTTTGGCTTTCAAGATTAACTTATGTGAAAGGAGTATAAAAACGTAGATCACTTCTGGCCAATAAATATAGATCTCATAATATTTTTCACATAACAGTAATTACTTTTATTTTAGTATTTTCTCCAGTATTCATCAAACACAAGTAGGAGGCTTTAGATCACAGCTTCACAGTCTTAGGCCCAGTTTTGTAACTTTTCATGTATCTACATTTATTTTTTCTCAGTGGTTTATTAATAATTCAGTTAAATTCTAAAGGTTTCATAGTGTATGAAGCACTATATACTTCAGAGCTATTCATACTATCTGCACTAGATAATTTTCATCAGCTATCTTAGTCAGTTGTTGGGCATGATGACTTTACAGTGTTGACTTTTTAAAGTAGCTGAGAGGAGGCGTTATGAATGTTTCATGGTTTCTTGAGATATTTATCTGTTTTTTCTGATTCTAAATTGTATCTTCATCCATGCCCTTTAAACTGCAATGAGTATGTTAGATAAAAAGAAAATAAAATGTCACAATCTGTCTTTTTATTCAAAGTTCCCAAATGTAAAAAGAAATTAGTGTAATTGTGAAAACAGTGTATTTGGGTGTGCCTAGGTGTAATGGGTTGACTTTAGCCAGCAACTAAGCACCCACCCAACCACTAATTCTCTCCCCCTCCCAGTGGGACAGAGAAGAGAATTAGAAGAGCAAAAGCTGAGAACTCATGGATTTAGATGAAGCAGCAAAGCTGCGTGTGTGAGCAGACAGTAAAACCAGAAATTTAACCACTCTGTTGGCAGGCAAATATCCATCCAATTCATGAAAAGGAAGGCCTCGACATGCATAATGGTTACTTGGGAACATGAGAGCCATAACCACAAGCCCCATCCTCCTCTTTTCCATGAACTTTTATTACAGAGCACAATGCCATATTGTAGGGAATGTCCCTTTGGTCAGTTTGGGTCCACTGTCCCAACTGTGTCCCTTTTCAACTCTGGCACACCTCTGGCCTACTTGCCAAGGTGGGCAGACTAATAAAAAGAAAACCACGATGCTGTAAAAGCCACAACACTGGTGTACTAATAGCACTGATTTAATCTCAAATCCAAAATACAGCACGATATGAGCTGTACAGGGTTAACTCCATCCCAGCCAGAGCCAGCACACAAGGGGAGGAAATATTTGTTCAGAGGAATAGTTCGCTTTCTCCCTGTGATGAAGTAATTAACAAGAAAAAATATGAAGATATATATACATTATATATATGATATCTCCTTAAAGCTCTGCCTCTTTCTTGCTGAAGATATATTAGACTAAAAGGAGGGAACTGTACAAACATGTATGCACTTACTAAAAAAATAATACCTTGATGAATTGTCTTGAGCTCTGTGACTGTACCACAATTAAGAAACTTAGACCATTTTCAGCCTTGCTGGTTTTTACTTATTTTACACCAAAATCAGTATTAGTTGTATGCTTACAAACGACAATAATTAAAAATTGACATTTCACATTGTGAATTGCTTTCAGTTAATTTCATTTGGGATTATATATAATATTACATAGATTTGTATGGAATTTCTCAAAACAACAGATGAAGGTTAAAAAAAAATGAAATGATCGATTAATAAATGTTTTCCTAAAACTAACCCACTGAAGAATTTCTGACTCTCTGTTAGTACTGGCACCAAAGGAGGAAAAGGGAGAAAATAATGGATCAAATGCTGTGCTTCTATGCATAAAGTTTTGTTTTTATTTGTATATCCACTTTGTGGTAGAAAAAAATTTTGCTTAGTTTAAAGGAGTAGGAAAGGTCAAGGATGTATATAGGTACGACTTTTAATGCTTTCTCCGCTAACTGCACAGAAGTCCTGGCAGGAGGCTGCCTTGCATGACTTCTGTTGATACACAGTCACATTTCATGCTTGTAGATACTTTGTGTTTTCAAACAGAGGGGGCTAAGTCAGATCTTTCTAGAAATCCCTGAGAAAAAAGTCATCTTGGTGTTGTAAAGTCCATAATGCAGAGAATAGACTCTTTGCCTGTTTTAAGTCCCTCTCAGTTCTCACAAATACATTTTCTCACATAACCAAACCGTTGTGTGGTTTCAGCAGTGAGGTTTGCCTGATTTTTGTAGCATCAGGTCTAGAAGTCAAGTAGAGGGTACATGCAGTCCATTTTTCTTGACTTCAGCGTTAATTTCTTTCCTGGGTTTACTTATTTGCTGAATTTCTCTCTGCTGCAGTTTTCTGTCTCTGTGAAAAGGATGTAATTTAAGACTATCCTCTGTCTCTCCAGACTGTTGCATGCAAACCAACATATAAGAAATCTAAGCCAGGTAAAATGTCTCATTGTCCTAATAACAGTCCTTGTTAGGTTCCATCAAAACTAGTGCAGTGTTTGTCCAACATCAGTGTAGTAACATTGCAATAGTAAGTCAAGCAATTCCCTGAGATGATGATGAAAACTAATGCAAAAGCCATCTGAACTGTAGAGTGTAAAGAGCACATTTCAGGTGGCCATGCTTAATTAAGCCTTCAGTGTTTAGGCAAAGAGTTGATTTGCATACTTGAATCTATTTTGCACCTTATTTGATCACTAACTAATCAGTGCATACAGATGATGATCAGATTTCTGATCTGAATACACAAATAGTACCTTGTGAATTCAATCAAGGGCTGTGAAGCTGCAGATTGGGAGCTTGAGTTGGAGTGAAAAGTTATTAATAATCCTGTGATTATGAAAGTGGAGGAAGCAAGGTTTTTTTCATTAGCACTTGCTAATTTATTCACATGTGGAAGATATATTCTTGAGAAAGTAAAAATTGACTGTGGACTGACTCCAACTCTGTATCCCAATTTTTTTTTTTAAACTTTAACTACAAGAGTGATATAAGTCTTATCACTTACTGAGGAACAAGTGAATGGAATAAGTACTTTCAGTACTTTCAGAGTACTTTCAAAGTGCATTTCCCATTTCTCAGTCTTTCACTTTTCCTGGGGAAAGGAAAAGTTTGTGTAGACACAATGTGAAAGTGCCCACATGGTCTTGCATATTCCATAGATCATTGAGATTATAACACCGTAATTGATTCTTGCTTCCTAATTGCTGTCAGTTTTGTTAGCAGTTAAAGAACCTGTATGGGTGAGTCTGAAATCCATCTTCAAACAAAACTACTGATTCCAGTTGCTGTTTTCCTGTCTTTCTCCTCATTTTTAATTCTGTGTTAATAGTTGAACTGGTAAATTGCAGCTGAACAGCAAGCCACCTTTTCCAAAGGGTACTTCGTTGTGCTGTACATGTTCAATCTTTTAACATAACAAGTATCCTGAAAGCTCTTTCTATTTCCATATTTAAGTATGTAGAGCAGCTGTTATGTAAGGTACACAGGTCCAAAAGAGTAAGATTCTTGGAAAATGTACTGATTCCTTGTAATGTAAGTTATTAGCAACACCTTGATTACCCTTTGCTTACCACTGGAGAGTTCAGCTCTGATTAAAATGTCCAAACTAAAATTCCTTGAGTCCTGAATTATAGAGACAGGAATATCTATAGAAATATCAAGACCAGGTTGAATGGGACTCCGAGCAATCTGATCTAGTAAAAGGTGTCCCTTCCCATGCCAAAGGGTTTTGGGAATTAGGTGGTCTTTAAAGTCCCTTTGAACCCAAGCCATTCTATTATCTATTAAAATATCCAAGCAATTTTATATGATCTTAAGAACAAGTTTTAGAACCATATAAAGAACTCAGTCAACTTTTACGGTGGAAGAAAGGCCAAGTTCTATGTTTTTATGCACTGTAACATATTTTTTGTATTTGGGGAAAATTGGTATTTCTTTATTCCCTATAGTTAGGCATCTTTGAAAGTCTGTGAAGTATTATAGGCTTTGGAGTTAGTAAGAAGGGAGATTTAAGTACAATGGAGATGAGACCCAACAGCAGTTTGTGTGAGAAAAGCACGGATCAGTGAATATTTTATAATCCAGATACCTTGTCCGGCCCATTACAATGTTGATTTGAAGGGGCAGAGGAATCTGTAGTCATTCTACCAGTGGGATGAAGTTGAATATTTAGATTACTGTTACTGTCAATATTTCTTCAAACATTTCTATATTCTCTTGTAAAACATTGCATTTTTGGTTTGTATTTCAACAGTTTTTGAGACTGAGGTGCATTCGACTGCTTTACTTATCAGTCATGCAAGTCGCATTTTTAAAAAAGGTTCTAAGTGGTGAGCTTAAATATGTCATGACTTGTATAGTTGCTTTTTATTTTCAGTCTTCTTGTTCAGTGGTCCATAGTTATTTCAACCTTCAAAGTTATTTCTCTCCATGAATATTGTCTACTATAAAGCTCAAGCTATTGAACTATTAGCAGACTTCTCCCTGAAAATGATTAAATTTCAGAACTCTGTTCTTTCAAGGAACTTGACCTCTAACTGGCTTGACCTTCAATTGACTCCCCAGCTTGCTTTGTACTTAACTGAAAGTTTTGTGATGGTAACACCATTAAGCATGCAATTTCCTTTCCCTCTGAAATATTATCTGCATTGGCAAAAGCATATTCATATGTGCAAAAAGTCACTGTTCAAGGGAAAACACTGATGTTTCTTGTTGCACTAGGGTATTCATTAGACATGAGGCAGTGATAAAATGAAATGGCCTCTCTTATGACTAGTGAGGTTTTAATCCAGCATTGTAACCCTGGCCAGTATTTTAATACTTGTGTATTTTACTGAAAAGATGCATTTGATATGCAAGCTATGTTTTTGTTATCTTTTATGTTGTGAAACAACTTGCTGCTGATTTTTAACTGATTTTTTAACTGTGTAGCTGTTTCATTACTAGAAGTTTACTCAACAACAACTTATAAAACAATTTTTAATGTAAAAATGGGTTTTATATTTTTTAAATTTAATTTACTTTCTTTTTAGATGGAGTAATCAATTAGAATAAGGCAGCTTTTTAAAGTAATGAGATTTTCTTTCATTAGAGTAGACTTTTTTTTAAAATAAATCATTAATCTTGTAGTTAAAGCACTGATTAAGAATATTCTTTGATTTGCATTCCTTTGTCTAAATTTGATCTAGGAGAGAGGCTATTATAAAAGAGGTTGTTAAACCTATTTATTATTAAAAAGTAATATCGCTGATATCTTGTATATCCTTTGCTATTCATCGTCTCTGCTCCATTTTGCTTATTTCACCTAACCTTTCAAGCTCTGAGATAAATTTTTTAATATTAATAAATTTTTAAATATTTTACTTTTTCATAACTCAAGTACTGGGGGAGTAGTTGAATTAATTCAAAATGCTCACTTCTGCATCTTCAGAGGTGTCAGTGAATGCTTGGAGCTTCAGGCCCCTGGAGCTTTCCAAAGGCCTTTGTTGCACCCATTATCTTTGCTCTGGTGCCCACATTATACACAGCCTGGCTAAGTGTGCACATACTCCACAGTACCTGTACAGAGCACTGAATGTACCCACAGTTGTGGCCTCCATGTTGTGTTTTTGGTGGGAGAAGTCACCTGCTGCATATGAACTTTGTGCTGCCTGACAACAGAGCTCAGCAGTGCAAGGACCTGGTTTTCCATAGACTATGGAGCAGGAGACTTGAAGTTCAGAGATGTGAAGCACTGTAAGAAATGAAATCTAGAAATAGAAATGGTTACAGAAAACTGTCTGTTAGATGATATAAAAAAAGAGACTGGGATATTGGTATCATTTTTATGCCCTGCTGTTTGAAATCCTTTTTGTCATTCAAGTTTGATCATGTAGAGGGTTGATAAAGAAATACAGTGAGTCACAGCTATAGCACACAAAAGATTGATGTGAGTGTCCTGTAATGGGTTATTAGTGATCACTGGTTCTACACTGCCTATATCTCAACCTTCTTTAATTGGGGCTAGGGTACTGTTTACATTTTCAGGATCAAGGCTTCTGCTTATATGCAAAAGTGTATGACTTTTTGTGTTTGCCCTTTTTTCTTTCTCACTTGTAAGCAAAACAACTGTATTTTTCTCTCTGCTTGAAGAAAATAAAAAGTATAATAATACTCTACTGTCTTAGGAGGAGGTACAGGTACAAAACAGAAGTTTTCAAATTATCTCCCTTCCCCTACCTCCACTTGCACAGCATACTTTAGAACTGAAGCTTCTGCTTTGATGAATTTTAGAAAAAATTTACTTCTCTTACCCAAAATTAAAGGCACTAAGTATAAAAAAGAGTTCCCATATGAAATCTCACAAAGATGCTGCCGGGCAAGTGAGAAGATATTCACATGACTGTAAACATATCTTATTTTTCCATTGCAAAGCAGCCCACAAGTATGAAATATTTATTTTATCTCTTAGGGAGTTATCATCCAAAAAGGAAAAAAAAAATCTTTGTGGTAACATTTCAGATTCTAATTGTATTTCAGAAGCATAACTCTTAATTGGAATTTTTGTGTAAGAGTCTTAAGTGAAACATTTTAAAATCTACATGTAAACTAACAGTTCATAGATGTAAATTGTAATTTTTTTTTTTTTATTATTACTCTCTTCCTTTTGCGACTTTGAACTTATACTTCAAGGTAGGGTTAGAAAAGGGCTGTACATAGCCAGTCATAGATTCCTGGAATTCAGTGTAAATTTAAAACGTATAGCCCCTGTGCAATTAAATGGTGTTTACAGACAGGGTTACTAGCATCACTTCGTAAAAGCTTCTGATAAAAAGAATGTACCACTCTAATACTCCAGACCAAAGGAGGATACAGAAGAGACACTTGTCTGGAAGAGAAAACAGCTCCTTCATGCAAAGCTGTGAACACTAGTGCATTATAAATGAAGATCTTGCAGGTGTTGACACTTCATCTTCTCTCCAGTTAACAATGGCTGAAGATATTCTGTGCAGGAATTTAGAGCTGTAGATTGTTTTTTAATTTTATTATCCCTGGTATGTGTTGTGTCAATTTTATTAAGTTGCGTTGATAGATCTGTCATTGACGTATGTTCACCATGTTTGTTTACCATGTTTGTTTTAGGTTTGCAGGTGTGTGCTAGGCTGGAGTATGTTTTGTTATGTACCCAAGTAATGAGATCCCAAAAGCAGAACAGGTGTGGTGTCAAGTCAAATGGTCAATGAGTACTTTCTAAGATAATTTAATACTACTTTTTAAACCTAGCCTTTTTTGTGATAAAAGTAATACTATTACAATTGGATGGTAATTTCTATTCAATTAACTTTTAGACCTATGGGAAACCTGTAGGATAACTACAACTCACCTTCCCTAGGGATGCCTCTCCTAGGGACAGTTCCCTCGTGGCGGCTGTGTCTGGAGTCCTTGTCTGGAACTTTACACTGTACACCTTGGCTGTAGCTGAGGCTTTGCCTTGTGTACAGACTGCTGATTATGATTGGACTTGGTTATTAAGTAATGGTTTTGGCTAATTATTATGTTACCCCACCTTTGTTGGTAATTACCCAGTGTTACAGTCATATCTTAGAATTGAATACTTTTTGTTTGTTGGGTGAGATTCTTTTCAAACTCTTCACTGTTTCTTTCATGTCACGCAATGATCTTTGCAGGTACTTGAGCATCTCATGTGGAAAGGCTTGTTCTGGTGCTATTTGTTGGAGATGGAAGCTGTGTGATTTAATTATGAGTCTAAGAACACTCTTGGAAGCGTAGAAGTGAAGAGAAATAGGTTTGTCATACTCTGCCTCTGTGATTGCAGGGGGCTGCCATAGGACAGTGTGATGATTAGCTATGTCAGGGCACACAGTGATAATTCCTCAGAATTCATACTTGTGGCAATGTGCTGTTTATCAACCACTTATGCAACAGCTCCTGCCCTTGTGGTGGAGTGTGTTTGCTCCTCCAGCCAGAAACTTGTCCTATTCACTTAGCCTTAGACTTCAGTTTACAGCCTGCTTATCTTCAAAGATGGCAGTAAATTCTCTTGATGGAGCTCAGAGATTGTGTTCCAGAGGCTGAACTTCCATCTAATCCCTCCCTAACTTTAGGCCACCTAAACTTGTCTTACTCGGGTTTAGAGCTTCATGCCAATGCAATGTGCAGTCTAATTCACTTTTCAGAAGTAATTGGTTTGTTATTGCTCTGCTGAAAGAATTTATCTGACTTAAAAGGAAAAAATAAAACAAATCTCTAGCCACCATTTTTAAATTGCAGGAAGAATGGTCTAAAAATATGAGGACTCGTATTTTTTTTTATATGAACTACTTTTCTGTGGTCACTTCTATACAGTCACTGGAAATTATTTCTGCCTAGAGCTGTTTTGTGATATAGAAAAAAATTCTTTCTGTAACAGTATCTTTATACTTTCCTATAAAATTTTTATGGGCAGTATTTTTGTACTTTCCTACATAAGCTAGATATGATTACAATGCAATGTGTATTTCTTCTAAGAGTGACCTTTAGAAAAGTGATAGTTGTGTCTCAAGTATTAGGCAAGATAACAAAGTTGGAAGCAGTGGTGGAAGCTTTTTAAGTGTTGCAGTGGGTATCTCAAATCTAAAAGTGTGTTTGGAGGAAAAGGGAATAAAATGGGGGGGGGGGGGAGGTGCAACCAATACTGGTAGGCATACTTTTTCTTTGGGAAGAAAGAAAAGAAACCTGGACAGGGAGATAAGTTGAGATCTGAGGCTTTAGAGCATTTGGTGCCACAAAGCATGACTGTCTTGGCACCTGTAAATAAAATTCTACTTGCCAGAGAAAGGGGTGGGGGGTTGTTGGTTTAGGAATAACTTCTGGCAACAGTTGTTTGCAAAATAACAGGTAAGGAAGGATCAACACTGGAATGAAAAACTAGCAAGCTGGATCAATGGTTTTTGATCCATAAAGGGAAGTTCTTAGGCCAAACCTCAAGAATATAGTGCAACAACTGCCTTCCTGAAGATACAGGCATGAGAACAAGAAATGCCCAATGAGCTGCTTGCAAAGCTTCTGATGTCTAGGTTTGAACTGTATGAGAAAGAGGTGGTCTCCTGAAGGACTGACCTGTGGAGATAGCATTATCTTGATGAATAAAGGTTGACTGCTGGGCTAGTGTAGCTGGAGTCTCGGATGCTTCTGCAGTTCTGTCAGAACTGTATTTGCTGATTGCTTGACTTCTTTTTCCAAGTAAATGTAAAAAATTTTCTGTGACTAGAGAGACTCAAATTTATACTGAAATGTGGGATAGATTGCCATTCCTTGGGAAGCAAAGTTAAAGAGAAAAAAGGATATAACTTATGATGCTGCTTCGTACCTTACTAAATTACTTCTAATCTGTGTATCCTTCTTCTTACAATAAATTTACTAGAATAGGGACAGTCTATTATTATGCTGGGCATTGTCTTACACAGAGTAATGTTACCATTAGTACCATTATTCTAGAAATCATCCACAGTGCCCGATTTCCTTTGGTATGCTTGCAGGTGGATGTGATTGCAGGGAACATTTCCATTTGTTACAGTGTTTGGAGTTCTGGAGTTCAAACATCCTAACTCTTTTACAGAATCTGCAGGTTGAGTAGGTTTAATGTATCGCTTATATGTCATGTCTGTATTTATTGCAGAATCTCCTCAATTTACTCAGAAGTTATGAGATTTTGGACTCTTTAGGGTCTCTGTATTATTTCTGTTCCTTTAAACTCTTACCTAGCTGTTCATGCAGAAATGTTTGTGCCTTTCAGAATGGTTTTTTCCTTTTGCTTACCTTTGCTTTGTTGAACCCAGGCTCTGAGATTTTTGAATAGTTGCGAAAGGCATCTTTGTTTCAATGGTAAAGTGTGATTTTATTCTGATCTGTCTGTGGATTAGTATATTTTCATTCTTCTCCTGGTTTGCTGAGAAGGCAAAAATGCAATTCAAAAGTAAGCAATTAATGTTCATTATTTATTCCTTCAAATGAAAAATTTCCTCAAAATATTTGATCAGTAAAGTCTTTGTACAGGTCAGGACAATGCGGGTATCCACGAATAACACTTGATCTAATTGTGTGCATATTCGTTATGTAAGCCACATCATGTAGGACAAGTGAAAGCCGTATTTTTTTTCCTGGAAAAATCAGGTTCTTATCTTTAGGCCACTGCTTACTCCTTTTTAATGGTCATTCAGTATACGAGTATATCAGTATTCATCATCACTCTTTACTCTCTAGGAAAATATTCTCTGTGTGCAGTGGGCACAAAACCCCTCAGTAATTTTACAACTAGGTGTGCTGTCACTATTTTCTCCCATAAATCCAGACTGCTGCATTTTATCCACTGGTACAAACCTAAAATGAAATTTCCATTATCAAATCTGCACAGAATAAAACTCTTTGTCTGCCAATTGCTATTATAAACAAGCATGCTGAGAAGCTGAAAGGCTACAGTAGGAAAGTGCTGGTTTGTTATTCAGTGGCTAGTCCTCTGTGGTGGGAGTCCTGGATAATCATTGTAGTGTATAATTTTCTCTGTTCGATGAAAGTTAGGAAATCTGCTTTATTATCCAGTGTAAAATAATTCTGTACTGAAATAGAACAGTTTGAAGGTATCTGGATAGAATAACCACAGCAGTGTAGCTAAGAAATAAAATGTGGATTGAATTGAAAGGGGAAGAATTGGTCTCTTTAGTTCATATTACAGCATGACAGGTGTCAGGTTGCTAATGCATTGATCTCCTTGTTTCCATGGCTTGGGGCTTACAAAAGCTCAAGAACTTCGGTTATTTCTTATTTTTTATTCGGACAGGACACGTTTCAGTGCTGATACTAGCACATCATTCTCTACTGGCCCTAAGCCAAGCTGGAGCATGAGATTTTGCTAAACAGTTGTTTGTGAGTCAATGCTGGTGTATGGAACTGGTGTGGAACTCACCAGTGGAGGGTTGAAAATTGGAGGGTGATGGGGATTTTGTTGTTGTCATCTTGGTTTTTTATCTCACTACAAAGAAAAGCCTGTTTGACTTCTGAAATATGTAAAGTAAGCATTCAGAAAACGCTAGTCATTTTATTCTTAATTAATACATCATAAATAAACCAAATTATGTTCTTTTTTACTTAAATAGGCACAGGAAAATTGAGATATTATTTTAAGGGTGAAAATTAGGGCCACACAGTAAACAGTTTTTTTGTAGTATGAGTGGTTGAGAGTTGCACAGCAGTTACATTCTGCAGCCACTAGGAATAGGTTCACACAAGCTCATTTCCTTTATAAACATAAGTATTTGAATTCTCAAGCAGTCTCTTGGGAAATTAGACTTGGCCACAACAATAGCCTCAGAGAGTATTTCCTTGATCTCTTTGCATCTGGTAAGTGTTAATATGGATCAAATAAAGGCTTTTTTGCAGAGTACATGTATGTTTGTATCTTACCTGAAAAATAAAAGCAGAGGTTACAACAGTCCAACTATCCCCAGATATTTTGAACCCATCCTATCCTGATGCCTTTCTTTAATGTATTTTCTTTACTCATTCATCTCTTTCACCTTGCAGGCCAATCTAGTGGAGATGCTTGTGTCCATTTCAAGGGCTAATATGGTATAAAGTGGCAGTACAAAGCTTAGAACAAAACTGTAAAACCATTGTAAAACATCGCCTTTGCATTTTAAAATTGTCCTAAGTGTGTGACTCCAACATACCTCTTATGTCTGCTATTAGTGGTTCAGTTGTCCTTGCAGCATGTATGCACACAGACATGTCTCCCATGCTGAACTTACCTGCTACTCTGGTCAGTCCTAGGAGTGCTTTTTTTGCTCTCAGTACTCAGTGAATTCCCAGTGCTCTGACTCCTCTAAGCAAGGCCACAGCAAATGGTGACTTTTAAGCATAACCTGTGTCTATAGACATTTTAATAGTAGGAACTATATAGATTGAATGAATTACTGAATAATCTCCCTCGTGAGATCCCACCTGCAGTATTACATCAAGGTCTGAGGTCCTCAACACAAGAAGGTTGTGGACCCTACTAGAGAGTGTCCAGAGGATGGCCACAAAGATCATTAGGGATATGGAGCACCTCTCCTATGAAGTCAGGCTGAGAGAGCTGGGGTTGTTCAATGTCAGGAAGAAAAGGCTTTTGGGAAACCTTCCAGCAGCCTTGCAGTATTTTAAAGTACTTTAAGGGCGCTTATAAGATGGAGGGTAAGGGACTTTCTGTACAGGCAGATAGTGACAGTACAAGGGGCAATGGTTGTAAGCTGAAAGAGGGCAGGTTTAGATTACAAAATCACAGAATATACTGATTTGGAAGGAACCCACAAGGGTCATAGAGTCCAACTCTTAGCCTTGTACAGGACCATTCCCAAGAGTCCTGTAGGAAGAAATTCTTTACTGTGAGGGTGGTGAGGCACTGGAACAGTTTACCCAGAGAAGTTGTGGATGCCCCATCTCTGGAAGTATTTCAGGCTGGTCTGGATGGACCTCTGAACAGCCTAGTTTAGTGGTGGTGTCCCTGTACGTGGGTAGGGGGGTTGGAACTAGATGATCTTTGAGGTTCCTTCTGACCTAAACCTTGCTGTGATTCTTTGATTCTGTACTGATTATTTGGGACTGTAATACCAATTATTTGGGAAAATGTTAAGTGCCATTTGGGCATATGAGAGGCATATTATCTCATTTGCAGTCCCAAAGTCCAAGTTCAGTTAAAATACCCAGCATATTTTAATGTTTTATTTGGAAGAACTCATGTGCTCTGTACAGTAAACATGAGATTAATTTTCTGCATATGAATACTCTCAGCACTTTCAATTGGATTTTAGACATATACTTAAAGTATATGCCTTAATACCTCAGTGAGTTTCAAGCAATCAATGACAAATCTGTCAAAAAGCGATGTATTTTCCTTAAGCTGTGCAATTAAGGGTGACTATTTTGTTATAGTATAGTATGGCCAGTCTTTGCGAACGAAGATTTGGGAAAGGTCATTACCCTTCGAGCCTGCGCAGTGGATTTTTTAGGTGAGACACAGTGTGCGCTGAACTGAGCCCACCCTTTAATCCTGAGGTTCATCTGCCGGGGCCGAGCGAAGCTCGGATGGTGGCAGGGAGGTCCTCAGGACGTAGGTTTGCTTAGAGTGACCTTCTCTTAGATGGATGGCCTTGCAGGGCTGACGAGCTCCATCTGCCCGGAGGGGTTCCCTGACCAGGAATCGAACCCAGGCCGTGGCGGTGAGAGCGCCGCATCCTAACCACTAGACCACCAGGGGGCCCCCCTATTTTGTTATAGTGTTTAAGCATTGACGGACTTCATGTGAGAGGTTTCTAAGGTGTATTTTGTGACTTATTCACTTTAATATAAAGTCCAATTTTTTATATGTAAGGATTGAAAGTGATGTAATTTATTTGTTGTAAATACACAGCAAATGTTATTGTTGTCCAGAGTACTGGGGAGGGGAAACTCTTGCATGTTTAACTCCCCACCCCACTTCATACTCCTTCACTGGAATGTTGAATTGTTGTTTACTTAAGAATTGATATCTATGAAACAGAATTCCTTCAAAGTGTTCTGCAGGTCATATTCACAATCCTTGCTATAATTACAGAATAAAGGCAAGTTCTCCCTCTCTTCTCAAATATTTCTAAAACCTTACCTTATATTACTTGTACTTTTTCAATGGAAATAAGTCTGATGGGTTTCATACCTAAGGGAATGATTTAAGAGAGGTAGTGAATGATAAGGAGCTGATAGCTCCACAGGATATAAAGTGAAAACATATGCATCTAGTTCTAGTCACAGGAGCTTTTATGAAATAAAAATGTTTCGGTGGTAATACTATGACCAACATGTGTTAAGATACCATTAACTATTCAAGATACATCTCCTGAATATCCTCTGAAGTAATTTATTGACAAAGGATAACTCTATTTTGGGTTATAACTTTAAAACAATACTGCATAAAAAGAAGTCATAAAAAGGCTTTGAATGAACAACAGTTATTGACAATTCCACAGGCTTTGCTGAGGAAATACAGTCATTTCATGAGTGTTTCCATAAAGGCTTCCATTGATAGGTTTTTATTTTTTTAAAACTTTTCTAATTATAGTGTCACAGTGGATCACTTTGAATACTACTGCTTAAATTATGAAGCATTTATTGCCTTAATTTAGAATGCCATTCTGAGAGTACCACTCCCAGTTTTCCGGTAATGAGTTTTGCCTCATTTCAACAACTTGTAATTGCCATGTCATATCAAATATAAAGAAGTTGCTTTTCTTTTTTTTTACCTTTTTCTTTTAAATTGTGTTTACTAATTATAGATTCATTTTCATGTCATGATTCAGTAGGAGAAAACAAATGTCAGTATTCACAGATTCTTCCTCCCTTTTTTAGTATTTCTCTAGAAAGTGTATGCATATTATCCTGATATTTTTATAGAAATGTCTATATAACGATGCCTTAAGAGTCTTTTAGTTTTTTAGTTTTTCTAATTTTTATAAGCTTTATAAGTAGTTATATAGTAGAAGTAGATTTTAGAAGCAGCAGACCTCATTCCTTTACCCTTTAGCACAGTAGTTTACACATTCCTCAACCCCTACATACCCCATTCCATGCACCCCATATTGATATGCCCTGAATTCCATTAGAAAATGTTTAGTCTCTTGTCAAAGTAGGCCCATTTTTTTTTAGAGAACTCTTGTACCCTGTCCTGGACCGCAAGAGTACAGTCAAGAACTGAGTGACTGTGTACCCTTTGTGCTCTGAAGAAGATGAAGATGATGAAGAAGTGGTCCTGAAAGAACCCCCAGCCCCAATTCCAAGGGGGTGGGATGGGAGTGGATCAAGGCAAAAACCACAGGGTGGGAGAACTTCGGATTGGACAGGCAGTATTATAAATTGTAACAACTGAGGCATGGGGGTATGCGCACGTCTTGTTACTTAATTAAATCATTTTCTTATCTCCAATTAAAGTGCTTTGGCATTTTTTTTCCTCAGCTCCTGCAGGCGAGAATAAAGAAATAGTTAAGCATGTTCTCTTAGGGAGAACTACATGTGTATAGCTTTTACTATAGGAGGGGAGAATCAACAGCTCCCTTGACCATAAGGATTTCATCTGTGTTTCCATATTTGTTGAGATTGTCATATAATTATAATGTACTACATTTTTCTTAAGCTTTAAGACTCTTAATTACTTTGTTGTGGTGAATATGTGCCAACCTTAATACCTGAAGGTATTTTATTATAAATAATTTATTTTTCTTCCTATTTTTCATATTATTGCTTGTCCTGTACAATAATAGTTTATTGCTGGTTTCTAAAGTTTGTTACTGTTTCATACTAAATGTTGTCTTAGAGATTTTTTTTTCATCATGGTAAGTATCTTCAAAGATATGTTGGCGTATTTCATGTTTTACTTCATGATTTCTTTGAGAATGACTCACTAATTCATCCTTTTTGTCTTGCATCTTGTTTTAACTTCCACTGGTATCAACCAGTAGCTTTATTTTACCCAATTTGGTATAATTTTGCTAAATCTTGAAGTGTAAGAACTATTTTGACAAAAATTTTTGAGGACTAATGTGTATGAGAAAATACTATGCAGTTATTCCTGCTATCACTTGTGCTTGGTAGAAGTTCGCCGTGTAAATCTGGTGTGGAATAGTAAGCACGCAATAATATATCAAGTTTATGATGAGCACACAGTACCAGTGAGCAAAGACAAATAAAAAGTTAAAGGTTTGAATCAGTGCCACTGAGACCAATGGGAAAATTTCAGTCAAGGTCTTAGAGTAGTCTTAATGGAAATGCAGCACTCAGGTATTGGTAATATTGGCATTTCAACTGACATGTGGAAACATACCATTCATGACCATAATTTTGCACAGACTTGCAAAAGCAAATCCTCGGATCTATTTGGGAATGCTTTATGTAAGTTACTGAGGATGTGGTTACTTTTCTTGTATATATGTTCTGTTCAGGTCAGAGATTACATATGGGCCACAGAGGAAATTCCACATGATTGTCCTGCTCAGATGAATTTTGCTCTCCAAAATATTGTTCAGTATTTTCCTTAAATACTTAATTGGAAGAGGATTTTTTACATTATTTTCTTTATGTGATACAATAATCTTTTGACTCCAAGTGTTTATTTTTGTGCTGCTCTCTCTAAAATTTAAAAAAATAGTGGAGTAATATGCAAAACATAAAACTTTTACAGTTGTTATGATTTGTGTGGTATTGTACTTCACCAGCAGTGGTACAGCCAGAGAATACTTAAATGATTTGAAAAATGTGACATAAGAACTTTTTATTAAGGGTAAAATAATTTTCCAAGTCGGTAGTCAAAGATCATTTACATTTGGTCATTCTTTACCTTTTCTTTTATGTTTTCAGAGAATGCAGTCTATTGTATTCTCAACTCTTGCAGAAAATAAATAAGGGGTCTTAGATTTTTCTTTTTTTTTGTTTCATTATACATATGTATTTCCTTCTTTAATCACTGGTTGCCCTTTCTGTGTATCAGGGTGTTTTTTGTGATAATAAATTATTTGAACTGCTAAAGAGACTGGAAAATGCATAGAACTTGTGTGGAAATATAGAAGTCTGGTAAAATTTATCTGACAACACTATTCCTAATCTGGAATTATATGTTGACCTATTCAAGGCAGATTTCTTGCATAAATGACCAGTGAGAAGTATTTGAAAGTCAAAATAGTGACCCTATTGTCTGTATAGGTATAATCTGTAAATAAGATTGAAATGGGCAGATAGACTGACAAAGATTCATTGCTATCTGGCTGTTGCCTTTTGTTTGCTGCATGAAAATATCAAAATGTTTTAGGTCCATGATGGATTAGTGTAGGAAGTGCTTACATTTCAAAATCCATGATGGGTCATGAAAGCCAGTTCTCTTCAGCTCCATGTAATGTAACCATCCTTCAGGGTCTTTGTTGTTTTTTTTTGTACAGAGTCATGTCGACTCTGTAAATATTTGTGTCCTAGTGGTATGATTCAGTAGAACAAGAATTGACCAGTGGGAACCTGACTCCTTACCTTAACCACTTTCTATAGGGTGGACTCCACCTATATGTGTGGTCTGGAACTTCTTTCAAGGTAAGACATTTAAAATGCAAACAATCCATTTTAGTTACGTGCAAAGAAATCTCAGTTATTTGTTTGAGGATCTGTTTTTGTAATTAGCAAGAAATACTTGCCTTGACAGTGGTATTGTTTTGGAGAATGTGTGATTTATTGGGAAAGTTGTCTTAGGGGGTTTTTTTGTGTTTTTTTTTTTTTTCTTTAATTTGTTGTTATGGGATATGTCCCTCTAAAATAATTCAGATAAATGCATTGTGTATGGAATGAGAATGCAGGATTTTTAAAAGCTTTACAGGTCCCTAGTACTATTTTAATAGTAAAAAAATGGGTAAATAAAACAGTTGATACAGAAGGGTCATACTGATGATGGGATCTGTAGGAATCTTTTGTGTTTTCCTGTTATGGGATATACTGAGTTATATTGTTATTTCAGAAAAAGAGTCATCCGATTATCAAACAAGCGTCGGGTTTCTGGGTTTTTCCTAAAGGAAGGCTTCTGTGGATATCCTGCATTCCCTGTCTGAAGTATGACATCGAGCTCCTATTTCAGGTGTTTTGCAAATAGACCCAACATGGATTTTCCAAGACTTGCTGCTGCCTCTGATACCCTTCATGTAAGAAAAAATGTTTAATTAATCTCTCAGAGAACCCTTCAGTGATGTATGGATAATGATTTGGTGGGGAAGGGGGATGGGAAGGGGAGCCTAGCTGACTTGTAATTGTTTCAGTCTGTTGGAAAGTTTTGTACTTCACAACAGGCATTTAGTGTGTTATTGTTATGGTTAGATGACAAACTAAGTTTTTATAGCAGCTATCAACCTTTATTTTCTGTTTAAAAAGGGAAAAAATCATTTCATTAAACAGTAGAAAGTAGATTGTGGAATATAAAATGTAAGCACCTTTTAAAATTTTTCATAGTGACTTTTTAAAAATGAAGGGATATGGAAAGGGAGGAGTTCAAAAATTTCACCCTTTGGCAGTTTCTTTTTTTAGTTTCTTTTGTTCTTCTTTGTAGTGGATTCTAGAAATGAGAAATTTTCTGGAATCTGTTTTGTCTGTATTATTCATTGTAGTATTGATATCTATATAAATATTGATATATTTATATAGGTATATTTATATTCATACTGATAATTTACTAATATTCATCTGTAGGGAATTTTGTAAGCTGTCATGTGTAGTATAAAATGCGTGTGAGTGATCCATTGAATATTGAATTAATAGAATCACAGAGTAATTCAGTTTGGAACAGATCTCAGAAGGTTTCTAATCCAACTTACTGTTCAAAGCAGGGTCAGTCCTGAGGTCTGCCTGGGCTGCTCAAGGCTTGATCCATCTGGATTCTGAAAGCCTCCAAGTCTGGAAACTGCACAACCTCTTTGGGCAGCCTGTTCCATTGCCTGACTGTCCTAACAGTGAAAAAGTGTCAGGTTGATCAGGAATGATTTACCTGTGGTAAATCCATGCTGACTGTTCTTCATTGCCAAGTTTGGCCCATACTAAGCAAACTGAAAGTTAAATAACTTCTCAAGTTCATGAAATGTGGCAGTTTTGTTAAGGAGTAATTTCAGAGGACCTGCAGTATACATTGGAAATACAAATGGAAACATTTTGAAGGTCTGGTGGGTACTACTAACCTTCTACCCTTTATCTCAAATTCAGTTTCTCTATGTCTTTGCATTTAATTTATATTCCTGCTGTATAATGTCTTAGGCACAAGGGAAAGCGGGAAAAGTTGTTATAGATGTTTTTTATTTCAGAAGGTGACTGATTTTTTTGTAGTTAGTTCTAAAATTTCTGTCAGTGTTTTGTCATTCTGAAATGTCTCTGAGCCACTGAGAATCTTTTATTTGGTACTGCAGTAAAAATAACAGATGTTTTAAGAAAGTCACAATCATGCAACTGATAAACCTGTATAAAAGCGTGAATCTTCTTTGCTCTTAAACAAGAAGCAGTTGTCTATAAAAGCAACAGTATTTCAATGAGAGTATCTCAGTTTAACCAGCTTTCAGTGGCATTTAATTAGAGGAAATATTAGAGGGGCTTAATAGCACAATACCTCCACTGTCTTGTTTTTAATGTCACATTTCTTCCTATTCCTTTTAGTTTTATGACATAGGCCAGTATACGACATGACTAGACCCAAGCTTATACAGAATGACGTATTCTGTTTTCTAGTCAGAATGTTTAAGCCTCATGTCTCAACTGGGACAGAAACAGCAATGTTGAATATAGATGTATATTTTACAGCCTGGCTGTCAGAGATGTATGGTCCATAGGTAGACCTAATATTTTTTTAATATGTCTGAGGAAAGAATTAATGAAACTAGATTTTAAAACCTATTTGGATATGGATTCTCTTAGCTATGGACATAAATGAGAATGTGAGGGAATGGTCTGTAGGAAATATTGAGTCAATCTCTTGCAGGCATGTAGAGAAATTATTAGGCACAAGGTCTTGAATATGTTTATTTCTTTCCCATTTGAATTAAACATTCTCTAAATGGTAAATTAATCTAACATCTGAAAAAACTGTGAAGCATAGAGGGTTTAAACATAGTAGATCAACTGTAGCTACCAAATCAATTCTACATAAGCAGACTTTTCCTTTTCAGTCTAGCTCCCAGTTATATTTGTTGGATGGATTAAGGAGCAGTTAACCAAGAAATATGAATATTTCTAAGGGTATGTAATCTAGTGTAGAATAGGGGTACCTCAACTGTGGTAAACAAGTGTCTCTTGGAGTCAACCTTCATTCATTAACATGGAGTTAATGATCTAAGTTTTATTACATAAATAAAAATACTACTAGTTTAAGAAACAATTTCTATTTTTTATAAAATGGAGCATAAAAACCATAATGTTGTATATACTTAATGAGCAACATTTAAATTCTGATAAAGAATGATTCCCCCCATCTCGTAACTAAAAAGAAGTTAGCAGAGTCTTGCAGGCATGTTCTAGGTTAGTGAGTTATTCTGTTGCTTATTGTGCAGTTAAATGAAATAGCTTAATATATATAGTAGGTTTTTAATTTCATCTGTTCTTTTCAAAATTGCAATGAATTCTACAGCTAATGTAGAAAAAAAGAGTGAGCATGAAGGAGATGCTTGTGAACATAGGCAAAGCCAACTAAATTAAAGGTAGCAGTGGTGGTCAGTCACCAAGCTGTTTGAGCATGTAGACAGAGGCTCATCATACAACCCTTATTTCTATTATTTGTTTTTATTTGGTTTACTCTGCAAGATTTACAAAATGAGAACCAGTGACTTGCCTTGTGTGCTGTTTGGAATTACTTTGTTTTGAGTAAAGTCACCACAATTGAAGGTAGAAGTTGAAAAATTGAGAGCCTGTATTTTCTCTGTAAGAATAAATGTATTTGAACAACGAAAAAAATAATTATTGTTTACATATTCTTCTGTAACATGGATGTTACAATGCAAGATAGCATTTGAAGTTCCTTAACCTATTTAGGACTAAAGTTATAACTTATTTGGAGAGTTACGTCTAATGATCTATCATTAATAACGAGCATTTGAACATCCTTAAGGGTTTGATTTTAACTCATGATGAAAACAAGCTGTTAAAAACATAAGCTGTAAAAAGGTGATTCGAGTAATATAAAATTGTACTCAGATCCAGATAATGATTTTATTCTGGCTTTTTTAATATTTGACTTGTGTATTACGTCACTCTTTTTTCATTTCAAAGTTACCTGAAATGAACCAGAAAGAATAGTGCTAATTGGCTGTTGTCTTAGTACTGACTTCCTCCCCCCCCCCATTCTGTTCTTGTCAATTTGTGGTCCAATTCCAAGGTTACAATTACATTGTTAGAGAAATAGAAGAAAGCATCTTCTCAGTCAGCCATTGACAAAAGATACCGAGAATGCAAAATATCATACATATTTGTACATTGGTTTATGGAACAGAAGTTATCTGTAGGATTGAAGACTACAAAGGTATATACGAACTTTAATTCTTTCTCATGGCAGAAGAAACTGCTTTCCCTTAAAATCAAATAAAAAGCCCCAAATGCTTAACTGATGTTACCACTGGCATTTTTTCAGATCTGTTGCCTCTGATATACTGCCACTGTCTTTTCTCAAGGTATTTTGTTCTCATTATGAATCTTTTCCTAGGAAAAATAGGAGAAGGAAGTTGAAAAGGGAGCAAGGTTTTTTGAATTGACTTTACCTCTGCTCTTCAAAACGTGTTTTGAGATGGATCCAGGTTACCTGTTACCTTGCCAACAATAAAGTAAGTATTTTATTGGTAAATAAATAGCTAAGTAGCTATTCCATCGGTTCAGATCTGTGGTGGAGACATGCAGCCTCAAGATATTCAGGATCCCTACTTCTATAATGATAACCTTCTTTCCTTATAACAGAAACAACTGTACAGAGCCCATAGCAAAGCTTTTTTTCATAGGCAGAAAACTGGCAAACTTCAGCAGAGGAAGTCAAAGGACTAGGGATAAATGTAAAAAGGAAGGCTCTCTGTCAAGAACAATGGATGAGTTGGTCACCCTAAAAATAAATGACTTTGAAATATATGAGACATGCTGTGTGCTTACACATGTTACAGTGAAGAAATTTAATACAGATAGGGTTTAAATGACCCACAATCAAGCCTCTTATGCAAAATCAGACCCTTTTTTTGCTCAAAACCAAAATTAAACTCCTCTGAATGAGGTCTTATAATGGAAACTAAACCAATACAGAAATGTAAGCAGGCATCATTATAATGGAAGTTTTGTTCTGATTAGTAAGTTCAGCTAGATAATGAATACAGATTGTTTGTTTGGGGTTTTTTGTTGAAGAATTGAAACCATGCTAAGTTAAACCTGTCATTCACTTTGAAGAATTAAATTTTTTTAAAATGCCTTTTTGCACCTTTTTATTGAGAGTCACTGGGTGCTGTTCTTTTAATGAGATTTTTGTTGTGTGTTTCACTGCAACCCCCCCCTTCCATGCTATTTACCACGACAATGTGACCTTACTCTGAGTCAAGATTCAGTTTAATCTTTTTATGTGATTTTTATCATGGAAGAAGGGACAATATGTAACGGATCACAACATGAACAAGGTTATTTTCTTGAACAATGTTTGCTGTGATTTTTCAGTAGCACTCTGGTAAAGAACCTTGTTGGTTGCCATTAACCCAGAGTACAGGGTTATTTTGTCCTTCCTGAGTTGCTGAAAGAGCTTTTAATGAAAATGAAGCCCTCTACCAGGAGAAGCTAGAAATGTCTGTTCATAGCGAATGTTTAAAGGGCTGATAAATTCTTAAACTAAGATTAAACATGAATGATATTTATCGTTAGTATGCTATTGTAATTTATTGAGAATCTGTGTAGATGGGGCAATGGAGAAACCATTTCTCCTCTGGCTTTTCTGTGGATCCTAAATCTGGCCTTGCAGAATTCTACATGAAGCTGTAAAGCCAAAGCCTGTGCATTCAGGTAGGTGTAGGAGAATTGTCTTATTGCAAGAACTTTTTTTAAGAACTTTACCTTAAAAGTCCAGACTCCAGGCCTATCTATACAGATGTACATAAGTATGGTATAAGTTTAGGTTAACGTGTATGTTTTCTGATGGGTTTTATGATTTTTCTTTGGTAACTTGGATTCTCTTTATTGGTGTCATTGAAATCCCTTATTACCAGGGCTTGTGAGTGTGAGGTCACTCCTATCTGTCTGTAGAGGACCTCATCTGCTCCCTAGTCAGGAGGTGTGTAGCAGACTCCCTGTCTGTCTGTCACCTGTCCTGTCCTCCCTTTAATCATGACTCATCAGCTTTCAGATGGCTCCTTATCCATATGCAGGCAGAGCTCTATGCACTCCAGCTAGTCACTGACATAGCGGGCATCACCACCTCCTCATACCTCCTGCCTACCCTTCCTAAAGTCCCTGTATCCTTCCATTTCAACACTCCAGTCTTAGGAGCCATCTCAGCACATCTCCATAGTGCCGATAAGATCATAGCCCTACAGTACATCTTTATGTGGCCAATGTTTTTAACATGTATAAAGTGCTGTGTAAAGCAGATGAGTGGTTACAGATAATAACACCAATTTTAAGACAGTGTAACTGTACTTAAGAATAGAAACTAACTCATGCAAATACATTAATATATCTTGAAATACTTAAAATTGTTTAAGTTTTCTAGCCATATTTTCGTAAGTGGTATTTTGTTAGGTTTCCTTTGTACCACTTACTGTAGAGTCAATTCTAGGAAAATATTCTGCTTCACCAGAAGCAGCATTTTCTTAAGCATTTGAAGATGTCAGAGGTATTTTTAATAATTAACAGAAGGTCTGTTGGAAAATGAGAAATGCAAACTTCCTAAGTTTTTTCATATTTTGACAACCCAGATATTACAGGAAATAAAAAGAGCGATTTTACTGGCTTCACTGGTCTGCTCTGATCCATCAAAATCTCTGTAGAGGAAATTTATGTTGATTAGAAGTCTAATTATGAGTCCTTTGTCGAAATCTAATTGCTTGTAAAAGGTACAAGAATGAATAAGTAGGAGGTTGCTACCCTCTGTACAGGTTGGGTAAAATTCCAGCTGGCAGGGCACTGCTTTCCTCATCTCATTTATCCTCTGTGCTTTAGCCTTGGTGTGGATATAATAGTAACTTCTTTTATTTTCAGCCTGATTTGGGTTCCACATTCTCTGGGAATTATTCCTGGTCTACAGAGATGTAAGGGAGAGAAAAATAGAACTGTAATTCTCTGAAGAAAGAATCAGAGGCTTTGGATCCTTACATACATATATATATATAATTGGCAGCTAGTTGAGATTCATTGGACAGTTTTTTTTCCAGTCATACGCAAATAAGACTGTCTAGGAAAAAAATCTGCAGGACTTGAGAACAATGCAGTTATCGGGGGAGAGTATGCAAATATTAATGGCCTTAGTATTTTTATGTGAAAGAGTCTTTTAGCAAAACTGAAATGTCACTGAAGAGTCAAAGAAGAAACAGAAAAATCCTGTTAATTCTGCTATAACTGAGATTAGTGCAATAGCTTATAGAACTACCTTATGACAGTAAGACCATTCTTTCTCAGAAGTGTACAGCTTATTGGAAAATGGACAACAAAATTTGGGACAAAAGTAGTAGCATAAGTATTACTTGTAGATCTTAGGCTTTATCTGTCTAACAGCCAGTGTCCTTATTGGAACCATAACCTGAAACCAACAGGCATTGATTGCCCTGAGGAACTAGCTGTCAGGAGAAATATCCTTTGGCAACCCCCCCTTATTTTGGCAGCCTTTTTCTGGCTCTGTACACACTGTAGCTCTGAGATATCTTTGCCAGCCACTCCCTGCCAACCCTAAGCCTTGATGGTCAGATAAATCTTTACCCTGGACCAACAGCCATGACCTGGAGAAAGAGATTTGCAATGGAAATTTCTTTTGGCAGACTTCCTTTTTTGTTTGGCAAGCCTTTTATCCCTACTTATGCTACAGCTCTAGGGTCTACTTTTTTTCTGAACCTTGATTCTAGGCCTTCATCTGAGCCTTAACCCAAGACCTATAAGGAGAATTTTCTGCACCCCACCTCTTGTTTTTGCAGCCCCCTTTCAGCCTTACTTGGCAGCATTAGGCTTTCTCTGTTTACAAACCCTAAGAAAAATCACAGGTCTTAATGATATTTTATAAGAGTGTGTTTATCAACTTTTATTCTTTTAGGAAAATGTATCAGTCCTTTGTTGTTATGCTGGATGTGCTATAGATTCATATGCTGCATTCTGAAAAGGCAGGCTGTGTGTTACCCTTCTCAGATACTTTTTCTTACATATTTTAGCTTATGCTAAAATTCATACTGGGAGGAGATAGTTACTTTTATGGCATGAAACACATGGAAAGATCTGTCTAAACTCCTTCAGATGAACATATGTGGTATCTAAAAGTCCATATAAAGACTATGTCAAGAAGATTATCCTCTATTATCCAACTGCTATATTCTCAATCCCCTAAAGTAATTCAAATACCCAGTTTTGTAGATGTTGCATTCATGAGGTATACAGAACCACTGTGCTTCTACATTTCACTTCAAGGAAGAACTGGTCTTATGCGATTTGAGTGTCACACATTTTAAAAACAAGTTCAACTACATTTTTAACTTGAAGTTTTACAACGTATAATAATATCTTTCACTATTACATCTGACAGAAACAAATATATTTTCTTCTTTGTGTGGAGGGAAAAAAATCACCTTTGCTCATTAAGCACATGCAGAATGGAATTTCACATGGTGTATCTGTTTTACTGGCAGATTTTGTAGCTTGGTTTGAATGATAAAGCTCACATCATCATCAAAGTGGCAAGAGTTTAACAATCTCTCAGTTTTATTGCTTAAAATATAACTTGATGACGCTTCAGAAATTCATGATATTTTCAAGTCTTGGGGATAAAAAAAAAAGTATGATCAAGATACTTCACCTGGAAATATGCTGGGTGGGCAAATGTGTAAAAGATTATATGATCAAGGTCTACGAAATCATAAAAGTGATAGCTTAGGAGGAAGGTGATGACAAGCAGAACTGTTATTCACCAAATTCCAGAATTCTGGAAGTGAGGGGCAGTCGCTGAAACCACTAGAAAGTCAGTATAAGACAGATAATACTTTTTCATCAGCATGTAGAAATTCTGGAATTTCTCACTCTGGGAAGTTGTGGAAGGGCAGTTTGAGACAGACTTTTGCTGGATGGAACATGGGATGTCACAATGGAAAGTTTTCTAAGTTCTTAAATGTCAAGCAGTTACACTCATGTTCTTGTTTGTTTGTTTTTGGAGGCTAGTTGTTAGAAAATTAAAGGGAAAGGAATGGTGGCTTTTCTACCCAGAAAGGGATTGAACTGCTCAACAGAAGTTGCTCCAGAAAACTGACTGAAGCCTCCTCAACCATTAGGAAGGAGAAAACCGGGGATCCATTGCCTTTTCTTCCATATTCTGAGCTTATTAAGTAACTCTTTTCCACATTCATCCTCTGCAGGGCATCATATGTGATCTGTTTGCCAGGATTATATTATGCAAATCTAGCATGCATCCTTTTTTCTGTCCTTTTGAAGTAGAACAGTGCTGGTTGATTGTATTAAAAGAAAATGTCAGAATCATTACATACAGCAGCCTGATTTAAATGAGGACACTACAGTTCTTCACTTTTATTAGTTTTCTGTGAAAGCTCATACTGCTAAAGACTCTGCTGTTAACAAGATAATCTCATTCCTCTTTTCGTAAAGAGAACTTTCCAAAAATTTGATTTGATAGAAAACAATACTTATTCTACTTGCACTAGAGGCTTAGAGAGGATTTTATTTTATTTTATTTTTATTTTCCCAAAGCAACCATTTCCCTTGGAGTGGTGCAGTCCACTCTGAGAACAGCAGTAAAATTGACATAAAAGTATTTACAGCAGAACCATCAAGGAGCTTGTATGTACTTCTGTATCCAATCACTTTTTTGTATTTTGACTAGGAGAAAATAATTTCCAATGCAAAGATTTTCATAGAGTCAATGCAGAGAGGACAGTAGGCTCTAATTGTCTTTTTAAACTTCCATTAAAACATAAATGCAGAAGTAACCAAAAAGATTAGAGGGAAAGTATGTTTTATAAGAACATAGAACTTTATTGCTACCTACAAGAAAGGCTTAAGAAACTGGAAGAAGACTTTAAAGGTAAGATTTCTTAAGTCACAAATTTGACCTCTACTTGCCTGCAGTTCCCCATTTTTATTTTCCTAATTTTTTTCTTTTTTTTTTCTTTATATGCATTATAACAACTTCAACTGAGCAATGAAGTATTGGGCATTCTTGGGAGGAGTTTTACTTAAAGGTTAGAAAATATTTGAATTTCTCAACTCCTTTTCCAATACTCCCCAAAAATTCTTGACAATAATCTCCTGGTCAGGGAAATTCATTCCTAGTCTGAGTTTATCATGCCTGTGTATTGTTTACAGTTATGTTTCTGTTGTGGAAGCCTGTTGTGGTCACTGTGAGTGACTAAGGTATAAAATGATGGACAATAATGTTTTTTAACCTCATTAATGTTTCAAAGGAATGGATGTTTATGTATGATATTAAAGTAAATTTTCTATGATTTCATTAAAATAGATCAGTAGCTTTCAAGATAAACCAAGGAAAATATTTACATAAAAATATAGGTACTCTATGTATTTAATATAGAAGTAGATTTCCCTATTTCATTTTGTATGGTTCTTTCCCCTCCACCCCCTCAAAAGGGATGGTTTTGATGATCTTGAGATGAAAGTGGCACAGTGCAAATTCTTTGTAAGATAGCAAAAATTGAAATATGACTGTAAAAATAAATAATCAAACATACATAGATGTATAGAGTTTCCTATGATAAAATACTTGACTGCATATTTCTTGCTCTGAAGATAGGAGAGAGAATCAAACTGTCCTTTAAGGAAGTTTCTTATTAGGGGACTTAAAAAGAATTGATATTCAAATGTTAAATGTGAGAAAGGTCCATGAAAGCATAAGAAAATTTGGCACTGTATTCTTCAAAACAGTGAGATGTGTAACATACTTTACTTTTCTGGGAGGGAAACATGTTATTGAGACTTTATGTTGTTAGAAGAAGATTGTGATTATCTGCAAGAGTAAATAATGTTAGCTTTATTGTTATGGTCCAGTACTAGCAATAAAATTAATTTCTGCTTGAATATACCTGCTCAAGAGGGTATCTCTTGAAGAAATGAGAAAACAAGGTGATCAAGAGAAACTTGTTATTTAATGAAGACATTATTTAATCTTGACTATTTCTAAAAATTTTATATTGTAATGATCAGGAAAACTATTTTTCTGTGAAATAACCTACAGTTACTCATTTTTGCTGTCAATATCACAGGCAGCAGTAGGGTCCAGACCCAAATGTTATGTAGGTCTGGTCAAGTATGTCTATATTCAATAAAGTCAGAAAGGACAAAACATAAAAGTTAAAGGAAACAACTTACTTGCAACACCTGTTTCTTCATGTGTAGATTGTCTAGGTTAAAATTAACTATGCAGGGTGCAGAGGCTCTGGCACTGCCTTTAGGTAGCTAAGTCCTGGAAGACTTACAAAAACTTTTGATGAGAGCTGTCCTGAGACAATTTAATGACCTATTTCACCATTATTTCGTGTATGTCCTCCTATTAAGTTCTTGTCACAAGCTGATAGAGGTTTTTGTTGCCTAATTATCTCTGACATCAGTCACTGTTCTGCTTCATTCAGGTTCTCCCCCTCATTCTTTTCCAGGAATAACTGTTAATAAGCTGTAGTTGTTGATATCTTTCCCCCATACAAGGTGCACTGAGTTGTCCTATGTCTTTGCTGTTCCTGCACTCGACTGCACTCTATTATTTATAGAAGATGCAGATTTATTGCATCTCTATATTCCTCTCTGAGAATACCAATTCCTTTCAGATGGACAACTGTATTTAGTGCTTGTTTGCTACTTCACATGATCTGGATTTAGGTTAATGACCTCTAGATAAGAAACTTTATCAATTACAAGTAATTGTGTTTAAATCCCACAGTTCTTTTCAGCGGAGAACCTCCAGAGCTAATGATTACTTCAGAGCAAAATATTTACCTTGAGTGTATAATGTATACATAGTAATATATTTAGTTCTTCAAATACTCTTACTGTTAGCCTGAGCTATTCAATAGAAGCAGTAAACTTATATTTAGAATAGCTTTAGCTGTTTTCATAAAGGCAAGCCATTTTCAAAGTGTGTGTATGTACGTGCATTGCGAGACTGGGACATTTGGAGGTTATACCTCTAGCAGTCTGGTTCACTTAAAGTTAATTTATTTTCTTATGCAACTTGATTCCTTTTCACTGAGACTGAAAAAAAAAATCAATTTCTATGATACGTCACCCCTTCAAAGTCATAACCAATGCTGCTGATTCATGACATGATTACCATGCCTTCAAAAGTTCAATTAGCTCAATCTGAAATAGAATTTCCAAAGGCAGTGTTGTCCTCTGAGGTAATATAAATGTCAGAAAAAATGTACTAGCTGAATAAATATCATCCACTTGCACTTAAATATTAAGACTACAGATGGATTCTACTTATGGCACTTAAGCAAATAGAACCATTTTGTAGAAAAGGTTACAAATATGCTTTTTAACTCTGTGAATACCGTCCAAGAAGAACTGATATTAATAAAAATAGACTTACAGTGCTCTAAAGTAAGGTGCTTCTCAAAGTTGTGTATTTTTGTGAAAATTTTTCTTCTTTGAAGTCAAATGCATTTGATTCTGTTTATTTGCTGTTGCTATTTTTTGTGTATTGGTTCACTTTATGTTCTTAAGTTTCACTGAATTTCTAATCGAACTTCATATAAAGTGAGAGAAACAACATTAATTCAATTTTGAGAATTTAGCTGTTTTGGTGCATAGTAGGTTTAGCACCCAGTGCAACATCCACTGACCTGGGCTGGGCTCTTCACCTTTGCACATCATGGATACACCTCTGGCTCTTCTTTGGAAAGATGATAATTGCATGCTTCGTGAAGACTGTACTTCTTCTGTTAACCTGGTAATGTAAAAAATGGATTAAGGGTAGAAGTAGTCATTGGAAAGGGAGACTTGAGAGATAAACCTAGCCTAAAGTTACTGTGTGTTTTTGCTTAAGGGGGAAGAAAAATATCCCCCAAAAAACTGTGAGCTATAGTGAAAACCTTGATAAGCTGAAGTGTTTATGCTTGATTGGAAGGTTTGCTTGAATGGTCTTATATTGTGCAATACGTAATATGTAACAACAGTGGGATTAATAGTTTGCCTACATGGTCTCAAAGACTTTCAGTCTGTTGTCACAATAACAGTTTCTTTTCAGAATGTGTTTGTACTGCTCCTTCTCTTCCTGATGCTGGAGAACTTTTGTGTGCTGTGGGGCATACAGTTTACTGTAACAGATCTGAGGCTTAAGTAAAGTATATGTTTAAGGTTTTCACATAAGAATATGAACAGTGAAAAATAGACTGGAGATCCTCAGAAAAAAATGCAAAAGCAGTGTGCTATTGGCACTTGAATTTTTTGGGAGTATGTGATTCACTAACACTAGATTCTTTAGATTCAATATACTTCATAGAATATTCTTCCAAGTGCTGCCTACGCATGCTGTCTGTGTGCTGTCCAGATGTTATCAACATCTTGGTGTCCTTTCTATATCACACCTGAATTTAAGACAATGTAGAAAAATTTAAGGAGACAGTAAGTGGAGAAAAAACAGTATGTTTTGTACTTTTGAGAACCCTTTGTTTCAGCTGTGGCCTGAAACCCCATGTGTTGTGGAAAAAAATGCAAAAAATAATTGATGTGGTATTTTTGCTTCAACCTAACTATGATATGAGGGAACAGGTTGGGATTCCACTGTTACAGGTGCACAGCTGAAAGTTATGGGGCAAGTAGGAATAATTTAGTAGGGATGCTTCTCCTTCGAGCATTGAATCAATTAAAACAATGGCTTGGGTTCAACATTCTCATCAGCAAAAATTCCTCAATGAGCCAAAATGGAACAGAACAACCTGTTCATTTTCAGCTCCTGTGCAGTGAAAGTGTTGGTGGCATTATGAATCAGTTGCTGAAAGCTGTTAGAACTATCAGACATAATCCAAACCCTGCAATCTATTTGGAAACATTATTTTTTAAATAGCAGATTTTAATACTGCTCATCATCTTTTTTCTACTTCTGGTTAATGTTTCAAAGATGCAGAGCTGTGATAATGACCTTTATTACACAGAAACTGGTGTAACAGCTCCAGCATGTTTTCTGGGGAGTAATGGAAGGGTTTGATATGAACAGCTTGGTTTTAGGTTTAGTGTTGGAAAAAGTAATTACTACAAGGTAATTGCGCTGCTGCTGTTTTTGTTTGGAACATAAAGTGACTATTCCAGCACAATTTAGAATGAAATCTGGTCAGATTTTGATAAAATCCCATGTATATATGCACCTGTGAGAATCATGCTCTATCTCATAAATACTGCACAAGACTGGAGTGTTGAAGGGAAAAAAAACCCTGGATGCTGGTTGAAAGATTTGGGGATTTTTTGAATTTTATGTGGTATTTGCCTTAATATGTATATTTTACCTTTTCTTACTTAAAAATTAAAATATTACCTTGTCGTAGTTTTGGAATGGTATTCTCCAATACACTAGTTCCACTAAAACCACGCTGCCACTCACATCCCTCTTCTACCTCCAATTACAAGCACAAAAGGCAAAGATCATGGTTGAGACAAGAAGAATTTACTGGAAACAGCAATGAGATAAGAAAACAAACAGTAACACCAACAATATTAATAACAAAAGGTATAAGATGAAGAAACAATTTACGCAGAAAGTATGTGACAATACTGATCTGCTCTTCCCCAGCACATTTTCTCTCAGATGATGTGAGGTGGTATAGAATAACCTCTGTGTTTTAGCCACGCCCCATCACGGCTACTGCAAAAAAATAACTCTGTCCTGGCTGGAACCAGGACATAACTAAACAAGGTTTATTGCTGGAGTTTTTTTGTTTTGTTTTATTTTAAACCTGAGTGACAATCCTAGCAGGCCAGTGCACAGCTGGCATAAATCAAAACTTCTGGCAGTGTTCCTTTGTATCCCAGAACTGTGCTGAACATGGGTTTTGTAAGCCTAGGTAAAAAGAACTCCTAGTTGCTCTGCAGTGAGGCTGAGTGCCAACTCAGCTAACAGTGTTTGTTTCTGAAACCTGTAAACTGCCCTGTGATGTAAGAACTGGCTTTCTATTTATCTTTGGTAATCATCAGAAATATTAGAATGAGCACAGAACTAGAGGAGTTCAAATAGACTGCTTTATTGTTCACTAAAAAGTTATACCTCTGTGATACCATAACTGTCTATTGTAGAAATGATTAGAGGGTGCCAAACAGAATTGTGACCTAAAGTATCAAGTAAGAGAAGAAAGTGATTAACACTTGAGGAGGAAAAGTTCTTATTTTTTTAAGAATCTCAGCAAGAAAGAAATAACTCTTAATTTCTTCCTAAAGTAGTGTTCTCCAGGTTTTTGAAAACTGAGTAAGCACTTTGGTCTTGCTAAGAGATACCCCTAAAGTGTGTCACCTAATTTTATGTATAGTATATGATGTACAAGTACAGATATTTGGAAGAGCCTGTGGGACAGTGCCCCTGAACATTTTTAAGGCAAATCTATTATACTTTTTTTGGTGAGGAAAACAAAAATATGGCTTTACTGAAAAGAAGCCCAACAATACTGAAACAGTAGCACCTCAATTACCTCATCTCATATCTTCTTCAGGCCATAAATTAAATTAGAATGGATGTTCAGCAATGGTATTTTTGCAAAGCTCCAAATAGCTTGAAAATAAGGAACTTAGTATAAGCCAATTAAAAATATTCCTGTCTTTGCTTCAGGTTTAGAAGTATACTTTTCTTCAGCTTAAAAGTATATTTTTAATTGACTTGTGACATCTGAGACTGGCCCCACAGGTATCTATGCAAGAGACAGGGAAATTGGAGAATACTGTAAAACTGATTGAAGTTCAAAACAGTTTTAATGAATAGGTTTATCGAGAAAAAAACTATTTTGTTTTCTACAGACAAAGAGTTGCTTTTTGTTCTGTTGATGAATTTGAAGCACTGCTACCACTGAGGCTGAGCCACTTTCTTGATAGGCCAGTGCTATTAAAAATCACACAAAAAGCTATCAAAGAAAATACACAAAGAAAGGACATACATTTGACTCTTTATTGGAGGTGACCAACAAGAAATGCAGTTTATGTGAAACTTGCAAGGAGTGTGATTAGTTTAGGAGGAAAATAGGAACACCTGAATGTGGTAACACTTTGTGTTTAATAAGAACTTTGCGTGTAATAAGTGGCAGCACTTTGCATCGTGAAAGTTACATTCTGAAGCCATCAACTTGGGATATTTAGATGTGACTTTCAAAGGGTCCAAGCTAAAGGATATGGAAATATTAATATTTTCCTCCTCAGCAGAGGTTGATTCTAGTCTTTTGGAGAAACATGCAGCGTGGAATAATTAAGCGAATGTTGAATGACTTGCAATTAACTAAGTAATATTTTCCAAAATTAATGGCTACTAGATTTTTCCTAAAACCAAAAGAAAACTCTTAAAAATAATTTTTTATAGTTTACCAGTTGATCATAACTTGCAGGTACTATATGTTCCATTGGTTGCTAAAATTATTTCAGAACTGGAAAGTATTTGGGAACATAATTGCACTAGTAATATCGTGCTGTCCTTGCTTTACGCTGTGGTAACGGACCTAATTTTTCTTTTTTAAATGCTGCTTATCATTCCATGTACTCTTAATCATGTTCTTTCAACCTTGAACAGTTTTATTTCAATTAATTTCATAAATTATTGTTTACTTTTTAGCTCTGCAGTCTCGCATTTAAGTGTTAGCTCTTGTCAGTATCAGAAATATCTAAATCCTTCATTGACTCACTTAATGTAGCAGCAGCCCTAAGGCTGGTTTCTGATTATTTAATGCATTTATGGAGATTAAAAGACACATCAGACTGGATGGCTCCTGTTGTCAGCTATTTTCTTACTTCAATGAAGTTAAAATTGAGTTTTGTGGTATCATTTGTATATAATAACTTTAGATTTGATTTTGAATCCTTTGTCATCTATGATTGTGTAAAGCAGAGCAACTAATAATACTACAATCAGATGAAGTATGGCTTAGTAAAGTATGAGATTGAAATGTAGGGCATGTAGATTCTCTTTACTCTTACTCTAGTGACAGAACAGTGATGATGCTTAATTTCTATGTGCTGTAGTTAACGTGCTCATAAAATAGGCATAACTATACTAATGTGTGTAAGGTGTATGCATTAGACCTTTAAAGAGCTGTAGGATTGCTGTATTACCTCTCCTCAATCTAGCCTGGGAAATCTTGGTCTGACTGTTGGACAACTGCGGTCTTTTGAATAATCTTTTAACTTAATACAGGGGGGATTTTGTGCATGGGGGTCTTCTTTTCTTTAAAAACTAAGAAGTAGCTCTGTTCTTTCAAAAAAAGCTAAAGCACGTAGTGTGGTGTGGAAATAAACAGTCCTCTTTCATCTAAGGGTATAGCAAGATAAAATATACAGATGTTAACTCATATTCCTAATTTTTAATCCTTTATGAAGGTGATTCTCTTTTTCTAAAGTTCTGTCTGTACGTTAGAAGTGTCCTTATGGAATTATGAAGGTTGTAAACTAGAAATTAGTGAGATACTGATAATACCAGTTCTGAGTGAAAGGATTAATACAAACTTTAATATGCTCCTAGTAAGTAGACGTAGTATGAAATAATTTGTTGTTAATACTCTCAAATATAGTCTGCTGTTACAAGCAGTGCTAAGGTCCTGGTTGATCCTTCTAGTTTGTCATATGAAGAATATCTGCTCAAAATTATAGCATGGAATAAGTCTTTGTTGGAAAGAACTGTTCAAAAAAGCCTGCTTTTGACCTTACTTCATGTTGGCATGGCCTCCTGCAGTAGCTGCCAACACACCAAGGTTCCAGCAAGGATTGACAGGACAGTAAAAGAGAACTAACCTCTAATCACAGCAAAACACAAGACTGTAGATAAAAGGCACTGTAAAGAGAAACTGAAAATAATTTCACAAGCTATAAAATCTTTGATTTTTATCTTTTGTTTCTCACCAACTTGGGCACGGGGTGTTCTCCTGTCTCCAACTATGTTACTTGTGGCAGTACTGCAAATAGTGGCTGCTATTTTCAGGGGCTTGTCTAGTATAAACAGAAGAATAAAGGCAGTGTAAGAGTAATAATAAACGTAGTAGGTAATAACACTGAAAACTAGCTCCCTATTCAGGGAATTGCATTAATCATAAACTTTTTTGGTATTTTATCCGTAGACTAAAAGAAAACCGGAAACGAAACACTAATAAACCATAGCAAACATAATAAAACAAGAGTATTTATTTTCTGCATAAAAGCACAATAATTTGAACTATACTATTTATATAAAGTAGAACATGTCTAGACATGTAAGAAACAAAGTTTTACTTAGAAATATCCAAAAAATAGGTCAATAATCTGGGACGTGGGAGAAGTGCATCCCTACTTCAAATCAGTGGGAATCAAAACCCCCCAGAATTTCTGATATCTAGGCAAGATCGTAAAAGATGATGATTACGCTGACTTGTAATAGTTTTCTGGAAAAGTTTATTTATGACTCTGTTTTTTAAGGTCTTGTGTGACAGATAATGAGAATGTGCAGTGGTCAATTAGGAAGGTAAGAGAAGTCTTATTTTAGATTACACGTGATTTCAGAGAAGCTTAGAAGATTGTGTCATACTATGTAAATGGAAAACAGTACCTAAGGTCTCCAGATCTAAAACATGCATATATGCATGAAAACATCTAAAATGAAACCAAAACATTCCGATTAATCCACTGACTCTAGTTTTGATATATTTATATGATGGAAAGGTTGAGGGAGGTGAAGGGTTTTTGTTTTGTTTTCCTTAAGATGAGTTTAAATAGTTTCAGGCTAAGATTCTCATAAACTAAGAAAACATTAGGATGAAATAACTTGAATAACACCAATGTAATCTGTTATTTAAATCACTTTTTAAAAGCTCTGTTGATGTCTGGAATGGAAATTTTAGTTAGGCTTCTGGGTGCCAGTCTTGCAATGTAAGGTATAGTATATGTAGAAGTACAGAGGCTTCCCATGCCAAGAATGTTAATTTTTTTTTTTCATAATAACTGTGACCTTTTCAGACCATTTTAAAATGAACTTCTTGGTTTCTTAATTTTGTCAGACTCTCTGTAAAACTGTGTTGTTCTCCTTTGGAAGAAGTCCTGCATATTTAGTAATAAAACAAATATGCTTTGTGAAACTCTTTAAAATCTCAGCAGTTCTATCTCATATCTGATGTGCATGGGTGACGCAGTCAATAAGTGATGCCACATAGTACACATCTATATTCTTTTTTATAAAACACATGTGGTATTACATGAATCTCCTGAGGAATCTGATTAATATTTTTTCCTTATGTAAATTAAAGGTAAACAGAATAAAATCCTCCCTACAACTTTTATGGTCCGTATATTTACTAAAATGGAGACTGTACCTAGTTGTCATTGCATTTCATATAATGAAAATGCATTTATTTTCTAACTGAGAATTAGGATAGCTTTATAAGTCTGCTCTGATGTCCCTGAGGACATTGCCATTGAAAACGGAAAAGCCAAATGTCCTTCACAACTCTCTCCTAAAGCTATGTTTTTGTCTTGCAAGTAACACAGTGTAATATGAGATACAGCAGTTGCCAAGGTAACTGTTCTTTTCTCTTTTGATAGCAGCAGGTAAATGGTTGCCTGGATATCCACAGTAATGTGCTGGGGCTCTAGTAATCCAGTAGGGATGTACACATTCTCTTTCAGGCTTGTTTTTTCTCTTACAGAAGCTTTAAATAAAATCCGAAGGTACACGATAAATATTAAAATATTATCCAATATTATTCATAATTATTCTTCCTCTAATGCTGTGGTTTTAATATTATTATTTTAATAATGTTTTCATATGCTGAATATTAGACCAAGATTTTTTTTATATTATGATAGTTCTATTCAGAATACCTTATTTTCTGATTTTTTAAAATATCTTAGTTGATTATTTCAAGACCTTTCATAAATTTAACTAATTAACTCCACATTTAAATCTGGAGCTAATGAGACCAATTCTGCAAGTAGAATTTCCGGTTAGTTTTTATTGCACCATCTTTTGTTGAAATCAGTGAGATGTTTGAAAACAAGACCAGTCTCCCATTCTAACTCTGCTTCAGCATTCTCCTGAATTTAAAAGAAAATACTCCTAGCAAAGAGGCATTCAGATTTTACGGACTTTGAGGATACATAGGAAAGTTCTCATGAAATGTGACATAGTAATCATTTTCTTGACCACACTTTTTTTTTGTTGCTATTAGTCTGAACCCCATCAGCATAATTATATACTCCAGTTTAGAAGATTCATCCTGTTCTGCATCCTGTGTTCTTTTGTATTGTGGCAACTTTTTTTTGCATATTTTGAATAAAATTATCCGAGATTAGAACCTAAGTCTTCAGTGTGTCATAATTAAGTTCTAGATTTATTGTGATAAGAATTATATCTTTATTCAGTCTGTTTGCAGACCCAGAAAGAATCTATTGAACTCTTTATACTACAGTTTCTTGGCCTATTTCATACCTGTAATCAGAATGTGAAGAAAATCTTAAATTTGGCACAAATGGAATATGTTTTTAAGGTTTTCACAGTGCATAAAATTGACCATACAAGCCTCTGAACATGTGATATATATGTGGCCTGAATTCTAGTTGTTAAGTACCTCAGAACTGAGCAATCCTCCTCATATAATCTCTAGATTTAGCACTATATGTGAAATAGCATTCCTTAAAGGAAAATTAATCTTTTTTCATAATTCTGTTGCTGTTATGAATAATACCAATGTCCCCCAAAATCAGTACCAGAAAACGGGCAGTACATAAGTAACATGGCTATAGAAATCGTCACCCATATTTATGGAGAGATGGACAAGGCAGGCTCAAAGCTGTTGGACCCAAAAATTAAATACATATTTTCAGTGGAGGTACTCTGGAGATAATGGCATTCTGAAAGATTTTATGGAAATCTTCTATTTATTTATTTTCTTTAGATTTTTTTTTCCAAGCACTTGATTTCTAGAAAGAAGAATTTGTGCTAGAAACGATGTTTTCAAAGGTGATAGTGAAACTGCTTTATAACAAAAGTGTAGTCTGCTTTCTCTTGGTTACTGAAATAAAATGCAAGGCATGCCATTGTTGTATGGTATAGACAGTTCTTGGCTCAGAAGTTCATTGTTTCACCACCCTAAAAAGGGGTTGGGTAACAAGGAGATTTGTTTTAAGCATCCATCTTAGGCAAGACTACCATCTGACAGGTAGACTCAACATCTTGACACTACTGTAAATGTTAATGTTAGCTCTGCTTTGTTTTGATAACCTCGACAGACACTTATTCACCAACAGTACTTTCTTAAGTAGATCAGACTCTTAGAATTAACAAAACCACTGTAATTCCCTGTCTGAGGGCACATTTCTTTTACTGAGGTATGTAACTCCAAACAGATGTGATAGTTATGCTCTTTTCCCTTTATGATTTGACACTAAATCCTGTATCTCAAGTGAGTGACCAGCAGTGACCAAAGCACAGCTGTCAGATTCTGGACTGACTTAGAAGTTATGTGAACGGCATCAGCTTGTAAGAAGTAAACCTCTTCAAAAATTCTGGAGAAGCTTTTTTTAATTTTTTTTTTTTTATGTTTAAATATTGCAATAAATTTCTCTTCTTACAGAAATTTCCAAATTCAAGTCTGCTATTAAACAAAAGCAAACCAAAGGAATGTTACTAGAGCTGCTATTCATTTCTGAACAAAAGAAAGTAAGTGCCTTGTTGATACATATTTATTCCTTCTGGTTCTACATGTGATGTTTTTGATTTATAAAGTCTCCCCTTAGTGGAACAGGATGGAAAATAGGGTCTTTTTAAACTGACAAACTAGTACTCCTGTGTATTTCAGCAGTGCAAAACTGACTCTTCAATATGAAACGTTGTTATACCCTTGAAGGTTTCAGCTTTAGTACAGTTAATTGCTAAAACCAAAATAAACTCAAGCAAACAAAAAACAACAAGCAAAACTGTGGGTACATAGATCCTCCTGAAGTTGCACTTCTCTGTGATATTAAATTAATGTTTAAATTAATATATTAGTAATAAATTATTATCTACCAGAGGTGTAATGGGGCATTTAGAAACTGTAAGTTCCAGGCATGTGCTTTCTTCAAAACTGACTATTATTGCAGAGGTGAATCACTGAATCATCCATGTGTTGCATTTTCAAAGTTCTTCTTAGTTTATATAAGTAAAGGGAATTTTAACAACTCTGGTAGATTAAAACTGCAAAATACAGACCTCTGAGTCCAGATAACAGCATTGAAATGATTCAGTATAACATTTGAATAGAAGAATTACTCAATTTTTTTTTCTTAATGCTTATATTTGAAGTTTGGAGCTTTTTTGTGTGTGCAGAAGCTGCAGAACAGATGCAATATTTACAAAAAAGTTAGCAACATAGTAAGGCTTCAAAACATAGTAATATTTTGTGACGTGAGTGATATTTATAAGTTGTCAGAGAACAATGTGTTCTGCAGCAAACTTCTTAGCATCTTGCTTTATCTCCTCTTCTTGTGGCAAACTTTTGATATCCAAAAAACTAGTGCAAATGTCACTTGAGAAGAACTGCTTGAACAACCTGTTTGCAGAAGTAAGGGTAAAATTATATATATCAAATTTTCTTGGATTACTTGTTTCTTCCTTAAAATATAGGTAAAGCAGTTTTCAGGCTACAGATTTAACTTCTGTCTGTTGATCAATAATGAATCAATATCAGATCAATTAAAAATATGTCTAAATGTCTTTTAAATTTTGTGTAGTGTTTCACTGCAACTGCTTACATAAACACTTTTTTCCTTATTTCAATGATACAGAAGCAACTTTACTGGCTATGTTTCCAAAATAAATTAGTTTGAGGTGGAGGAAAAGTGGTGAGAAAACAAGTGCTTGGACTCATGTAGTCAAGGAGTATTAATGTGTCATTTGATCTGTTTTAGTTAGAGGAACTAAAGTAGTTAGCCGAAGTGAGTCCTGTGGGTGAAAAGGTAAGTTGAAATAGATTTTAATATGTTTTGGCTAAGTGGCTGTACTACTGAGATAGTAGCATGTTTAACAGTGGAATTAATTGAGCCTTGTGAGGATCAGGGCTCCTAAAACCTATTTCTAGAAATAAGCTGTGAATGCTGTTTACCAGGCAGTGGGAGCCCAGAGTGTCGGTTGGGGCTTCACTGCACTGAGGTGGTATTAATGGGATTTATCAATGTAACTGTTTTTGAAAATCATAGCTTAAAAAAAAATTATTTGAAGAGTAAGTTTCTTCCTTTTGTTTATCATGTACCCTTTAGAAAAAGCAAGTTAAATTGATTAGAAAAAAAATGGCTTAAATCACAGGTTGAACGTGTGTTGGTCCAAATGGCCACGACAAAACAAATGCTGGTAAAATCCTACTTTGAGTTATTTTGACAGCATAAACAGTATTTAGGGGCTTAACAATTGAATGTGTGCAAATATCATCCAGTATAATGTAAAACTTCATCTCCAGCTTTCAGCAGACATTCTCAGGTTCTGTATATTGTGGCTAAATACAATCCAAGAATTTATGAGTGCAGATGGTGTTTTTAGCCAGCTGTACCATTCTGATGTAAAAGGAATTCCTTGTAACATAGAAGGGCACCTCATCAGCTGAGGGGAATGTAAGGAAAAGCAATCTAAATGAGCCCGTAGAAACATCTGTTGCAGTCATAAATATATATGAGGCTGTTCAGCTGTATAGAATAAAATAGTTTCACTAACACTAATTTTAATAAACCATAAAGGGGATTGCATTGCAAATTATGGATGCTGACAGATTTTTAAAATCATACTAAATGCTTATTTTTGTGCTGCATTTTCACATCATGATAACATTGTGTTTCCCTTAATAAAGTTAGAAATTGGCAAAACAAGTCAACAGGCTTACCCTGCATCTTTTTAGAGAGTCATAGTTTGGGCTACCAAAGATTAAGAGACTTGAAATACATTTTTATTTTAAAAATTTATTTTATAAATACATTTATATATTAATCTTCACTTAAATAAATTAGTGAACTATCTCCTGTTTATCCAAGTTGAAAGTTTCTTTGATATTCCTGTCATCTTGGAACTAGCAAAATGGCTTTTTAATGAAGTTTCTGATTTTCTTCAATGATTATTAGATGAAATTAATATATAAATTGGGTCAATTGTTTTACAATACTTACAGTCTTAGAGAATTCTTGTCAATGCTGCTAAGGTCATGACAAGGGTTTCTATACACTTGAAAATTAAGGGAATGAGTCATACCCATATCCCAAGGGTGAGATTGTCTACTTAAGTCTTAATGGCAGAACTCCCATGCAAGACAAATTTTCAGCCTCTTTTCATCTCTCTTATTTCTTACCTGCAAAATAACTTTCTTAGCAAGTTTCAAAGTTGTCTTCCTGTCAGTTCCCCATAGCTTTTCTTTCTGTTTTTTCCAGAATAACTCTAGTGAACGACTAAGCACCACACAGCCACTTCCACTCCCCCTCATCCTGCTCCCAGAATGGGATGGTGGAGAGAATTGGAAGCGTAAAAGTAAGAAAATTTGTGGGTTGAGATAAAGACAGTTTAATAGGGAAAGCAAAAACTGTGCACACAAGCAAAGCACAACAAGGAATTTGTTTCCTACTTCCCATGGGCAGGCAGGTGTTCAGCCTTCTCCAGGAGAGCAGGGATCCATTTTGTGTAATGATTATCTGGGAAGATAAATGCCATCACTTTGAATGTCCTCCCATTTCTTCTTTCCTCAGCTTCATATGCTGACTGTGATGCCATATGGAATATCCCTTTGGTCAGTTGGGGTCAGGTGTCCCAAATGTGTTAGCTCCCAGCTTTTTGTGCGCCCGCAGCCTCCTTGCTGGTGGGATGCTGTGAGAAGCAGAGAATGCCTTGGCTGTGAGTAAGCACTGTTCAGCAGTAACTGAAACATCCTTGTATTGTCAACAGTGTTTTCAGCACATATCCAAAACAGAGCCCCATGCTAGGTACTGTGAAGAAAATTCACTCTATCCCAGCTAAAACCAGCACAAATAGTTAATTCCAGTCTTTACTCAAGTTGACTCTTGAGGGCACTCAGTGTGTCTTCTTTATAGCTGCAAATGCCATTAATGATGATTTTTTTCTATTGTTCTGTCATAGTTTTGTTCTACAGGTATAGCTGACTCTGATTTCCTGCTGCAAATACTCTTCTCACTTACTGATAGTCTTCAACCAAATCTGTTATACATGCCATAATCAATTATCGCAGTACCCTAATCAACATTCATTTAAATGCGACAGAGGTTTTATGTCTGTCTTGACTTGCCAATCTAACTGACATAATTTGAATTTACTAGAAAGGTTCTAAATACTGATACATTGTCCATTAAAAATAAAATTCCTGAAGTAGCCTGAAGAATATGCAAGTTGATATTTAGCACTTAAGTTTTTAAAATAACCTATTCGAAAAGAAATAATGTCATTAATACTTGAAGAACAGATTACTTACTGGCACTGCTTAGCAGTGTATTGAAATTGTTGATTAACTCAGAATATTTAAATAGTGATTCAGATGAGACATTGAAATGCCTTCATCCTTTTACTCCTCATTTAGGAAGAATACAATAATGAAGAAATTAATGTTTTGAAATTTAATTGTATGTGATACTTGGAGAGAAGCTTGACTACTTCCTGTTCCTGAAAGAATATTTCTGTCAGGCCTTGCTGTGCTTGGCTTGCATCAACCCTGGGAGATTCTCTGTTAAAATGGTGCCTATTTGATATATATTTAATTTTTTTTTTCAGCAAGTTTGTCCAAACTCATGCACCATGTACACACATGCCTTCTGTTATGCTAAGAAGATAAGCAGAAAGGGACACTGAGAAATGTCAATCTATGTTTTAGATGGTTGTGGCTGACCGTAGGCTGTAATGAATCTTCAGCTTGACTGCACCTTGACATTCACTCGGTCCTGCCTCAAGGTGGAGCTGTTATATTTTCAGTAGAGATGAAGACATGAAAAGCTTTTTCTTCCCGCAAATCCTGTTTCTAATTTGAATAGATTGGTAGAGAAAAATGGCAAACAATCTTCCTCCCCCTCAGCAAAAGCTGGAGTCATCAGAAAGCTGTGTCACGCAGGTGGATTGGCCTACAACACTGACTTTTATTCAATCTGACATTACTTTTCTGAGGTTCAGGAAGATGCATACCTTTCACTTACAGTAGGTATCCAGCAGGATTATGACAATATGTGCATTCCAGCTGTCAAAAGCTGTACTGTTCTTCTTGTGGCTTTTCATAATTGGGAATGTTTTCCCAGAAGACATTATGTGTGTATATGTATTGTGTTCTAAATAAGACTATATGAGACAGTTATGGCAAGCTGTCAAATCAATGGGACACTGGGTATATTTTAGTCTCCATGCTATAGTCTAAATAACCTTTTAAGGACTCTGTTCCCTCGATGTGGTAAATAAGTGCTGAATGTTTTCTACTTAATAGACCTTTGAGTAATGTATTCCATATGGCTTTATTGCTGGAATGAGACCTTCTTATCACTAAATACACAATAGTGACATGAGGTCATTGCAGCATGAAGAAATGAATAAATCTCATAGATGAACAAAGTCAGTTTATTGTGGAGTTTAGTTAAACAGGAATATTCTAAAGTAAACATTGGTGGCAAATTTAAGGAAAATGAGGGAAACCCACAAATACTTATTCTAGTCATCTTTCACCTCTAAGTTTAAATACTATGAATGTCTATCTAAAGTGGATTTGTGAAAGTGACACTCATTTCCCACTTGTTTTCTTCTTTGATTTAGAGTATCTTTCTTCTGGTCACTTTAAACATTAACTATATGATGCATTTCAATAGCTTCTTGCTCCAGACTGTATGAAATTTAACCAGGCCTCTCTCTTAACAGGTGTACAAATTACCTGCTTTTAGTTCATTTGGGGTGAAATTTCCTAACAGTGAGAAGAAATTAAATTAGGCCCTGAACAGCATGAGTGATCTGAATTGGGAGCAGACTGGGGGACTGTCTGATGGGCTGGGTACATAGTGCCCATTGGTGCCCTGTGTACTGTAGAAGAGGGTTCACATTGGAAGCCAGTATTCTGTACAGAGTTGGGTGACGTCTGTTTTGTAAGACATTTGTTCACCTAAAAATGCAGCTCTAATTGCTAGCAGTTTAGTAAAATTGAGTCCAAATAGCTTTGGCTGGCATGAAAATGGAAAAAGAAACATTCTTGAATGGTGAAGCACTTCAGTGTTTTAAAACAACCTTTTGATCATTCGGAGCCAGACTGGGAACACGGAGACTTGGAGATAATGTACAAAACTGAAGAAAAATTGTTTTTTTACATTCATATCTCATTTTCAATGGATGTTTTAATCATATGTTAACAATGATTACTTTTACCCATTTTATCCCATTGCCTCCAGGTATTTTATTTTTTTGCCTGCCTGTTAGTTAGACCTTTTTTCTGTGAGAGGTGCTTCTAATATATTGTAGTGGGTTTCTGTGGCTGGGTTTTGGTAACGGGGGATGCTACAGGGGTGGCTTCTGTTAGAAGCTACTAGAAGCTTTCCCTGTCCGGTGGAGCCAATGCCAGCCAGCTCCAGGATGGACTTCCTGCCGCTGGCCAAGGCTGAGCCAACTAGGAGTAATAGTAATGCCTCTGTGATAACATATTTAAAAACAGAAGGTTGTGCAGAAAGAATTCCAACCAGGGAAGAGTGGAGTGAGAACATGGGAATAACAAGGTAGACACCAAGGTGAGTGCAGAAGGAGGGGCAGGAGGTGCTCCAGGTGCCGGAGCTGAGGCCCTGCAGCCCGTGGTGCAGACCGTGGTGGAGCAGCTGTGCCCCTGCAGCCCTTGGAGGACCATCGAGGTGCAGAGACCCCCCTGCAGCCCATGGAGCAGCCCATGCTGGAGCAGGTGGATGCATGAAGAAGGCTGTGACCCCATGGGAGGCCCAAGATGGAGCAGGGTCCTGCTGGGACCTGCAACCCGTGGAGAGGGAAGCCCACACTGGAGCAGGTTTTTCCCAGGTAGAACTTGTGGCCCCTGTGGGGGACCCATGTCGGTACAGCTCATCCTTGAAGGACTGCACCCCATGGAGGAGTGACCCATGGGACAGCAGTTTGGGAAGAGCTGCTGCCCGAGGGATGGACTCACGCTGGAGAGTCCATCTCCTGTGGGAGGAACCCCACAGGGACAGGGGAAGGATTCCTCTCCCTGAGCAGTGGCAGAAACAACAACTGACCATAACCCCCATTCCCTCCCCCCTGCACTGCTGGGGGGGAGGAGGGAGAACCCTGGAGGAAGGAGGGGTGGGGGGAAGGTGTTTTTAAGACTGTTTTATTTCTCACTCTTTGGCTTTTATGCTGTTAGTAATAAATTTAAGTATTATCCCCACTTTGAGTCTGTTTTGCCCATGAAGGTAGTCAGTCACTGACCTCTCCCAGCTGTTATCTCCACTCATGAATCCTTAGCTATTTTTTTTTCTTTCTCCTCTGTCCAGTTGCAGAGAGAGAGTGGCTTTAGTTGGTACTTGGCATCTGGCCAGGGTCAATCCACTATGTATATATATTGATTAAGGTAGGGAGAAAATTCACTTCAGTATGTACCCTTTGCCATTGGAATAGATTGGTAAAAACTGACAACAACATTGATTCGTATCTTAGTGATATAAATGATAATTCCTTTTTAATTCTAAACCTAGTTCTTATTATTAAAAATTACTATGATAAAACTAGTTCCAGCAAGTTGAAATAATTCATTTTTCCCTAAGTCATGGCTTGGCCTGAAATCTGAATAGGAAGATCTGAAAATTGTGATAATTTGAACTTTTTACTTTTGTTTCTTTTGAGTTTTTTTGATTGGTTTGTTTTGGTTTTGCAGTGAGCTTACTGAGAGAAGGAGTTAAACCTTGGGTTGTGGAATTTGTCTGTTGAACTTAGTGTTGATTGTGTTACCTAGTGTTTTTCAGAGTATTTAGGAACATGCTTAATAACCTTGATGAAAACAGATTTTGAAATTCTCTGCTAACTGGAATCCAAGATGTTTGTCTGTGCAGTCAACTCTGCAGGTGTTGCTCTATTTACCTCTGAGTTTTCTACGTCTTTTAGGTGCTCTGAGTACAGTTTTTGAGGAGTATTTTTGGTTCTTTCCTCACATACTATTTATGGTCCTTGGATAGTTCATATCTGTTCTAAGAGGAAGATAATTCCTTACAGCAATATTTACAGTTATGTGAAACTGGTTGGAGGCTATCTGGAACTCAGAGCATAGTTTTGTCAGTTTATCCTACGTTGATGAGAATTAATTTCAGTTCGCTTTCAGACTAAGAAGCAATTGAACACAGTCTTGCCAGTTGTAAGGACTGCGTTGCATTATTATTATTATTATTATTATTATTATTATTATTATTATTATTATTATTATTATTATTATTATTATTATTATTATTATTATTATTATTATTATTATTATTATTATTGTAGGATGCCTGTATGGATGCTACCTCTTTGTTTTATAGCTAAGTGTCTTAATTCTAGGGCTTGAGTCCAGAAGCTTTAAAATGGGTACAGAATAAATCTTCTCAGTCCCATCTTTCTTCTCAGCTTATGCTGAGAACTGTACTTTCTTTCTGCTCAGTTTTTCAGAAGTACTGCAGATAGCAGCATTTAAAAATCAAACTGCCAGTTTCAGCCCATGCTCTTGCTTCTCTACACCAGTTCTAGTTGGCAGCTTCAGCTCAGGTTGGAGTGGATGGTGTCAGAAGCAACTTTTGTTATTTTCTCAGCAGAATTGATCAGAAAAACATGGCAGAAGGAAGAAGATGAGCTGAATGAGCTTCTAATGGGCTAATAAGGGTAAGTTCATAAATCCAACAGGGTTTGAATATCTGAAAAGCATACTAATGCTCAGATTTCCTGAGAAGGGCTTGCTGTACTTGCCAGAACTATGTAGGTGGATAAACCATTTCACGAAGATGCTGCTCCCCTTCTTTCAGAAAAAGGTATGTCATCAGGAAAGAATCCCTAAAATTTATGAACTGCTGATTCACTTGCATTTCTCAGCCCTTACTGGTATTTTATAAATCAGATAAAGTAATGAATAGAATATTCAAAACTTAACCCCATTTTCTTTAAACTTTGTATCACATTTTAGTTTATTAAAACTAAACAGAAATCTCATGTTAAGAGAGACTAATGTTAAGAGACTGACTTGGCTGGAAAACTGTAATATAAATGACAGCCAAGTTGTCCTGGACTTATCCTGTCCTTCCTCTCTCAATTCTGTCGTCTCAATCCTTATCCTCTTCCAAATCGTTTTCAGACAAAATGAACTTGGAACATTTCCTTGGGAGTTCAGCATGTTGTGACAGTCTGTAAATATCAACTGTACTTGTTAGCATGAATCTCTGCCCTATGAGTAATTTTGATGCTTGCAGAATATACAAGATCTGAAAGTCCTGCACTTTCTGTGCACAGAGTAGGTACACAGTTGATCTGAGACATGCTGAACTGATATCACCTGCATAGAAGAAGAGATCCTATACAGAGTACTGCTCTATGAACTGATTTTCCTGAATAAATGTTTTTGTCATAGCAGTCTGAAGGAACAAGAATCTGTGGGGAAAAAAACAAACAAACATGTAAAGTAACACCTTTAGTAAAGGTGTTCTAATACATCTGTGATTTTTTATCCATCACACTTATAATGAAATTTTTTAAGTAATTCTGAAAAAAAAATTAAACTCAGAAGTTACTTTTTCTATCAGTTAGGCTGTTGGAATATCCTCACATTGGAAGTTCTGGAAACCTTGCCTTTACAACCAAGACAACATTTCTTGAGCATTGAGTTACCCAGTTCTGTTTGTGCTCTTCTGCTGTGTCCATCACCAAATTATTTGTTTGCCTGATCTGTTCCTATGGGAACCATGTGGTTTCAATTAGATGACCTGGGATTATCTTTTTGCTTTGGCAGGATTGCATAATGTCATTCCATCTCTACAATGAAAAGACCTAAGTATTTTTCAGTTGGCATAAAGATACTGTCAGAGGATAAACTAATGGTGATACTTCCCCTAAATTCTGCTTTTTGGGGCTTTTTTCTTCTTTGGGGTTTATTGTTCTTGTTTTCTATTTTTAAAGTATTCTCATTAAGAAGTCTTGTGGCACTATGCTCATGTGGTGGACAAAGGCAGTAAGTATAGTCATCGTGGAAGATGTAAGCAGAAGTGGAACTGCATTTACTTGCAGAAGGAGAACAGGAGTCAGAGGAAATCGACTACCATTTATGATTTGAAGGGGTATGACAACCCATTGTATTCAGAAGTTTTGGATTTCTATTAAAAAACCACATTTCCTCAGCATAGTATACTCTCAAGTTATAGAAACAGTACTGTCCACAGCTTTTTATGCATCAGAGCTAATGTATTCAGCAGTAATAAGTTTAAAGAAAAATGACCTGCTGGCACCCTATTTTTCCAGAAGGCATTTGTTTGACGGGGAGACCTATTGAGAAGCTGGCAAGAAGTCAGCAGGAGCACTGGAGGTAATGCATGATCAGAAGGAGGCCTAGAGGCAGTCTCTGTATCTACTGACTCTTCTTTAGACTTCTGTTTCATTTTGTGATTTAGTGAGCTTTTACAGATCAACGGACAAGGGAGCTAAGTCCCCATCAATGGGACTTCAGAGACATTTTTATTTCAAGGATACACAAAATTAGTAGTGGTGTTGAGGAGAGTATGAAAATCAGAACATTTTTGCTCAAGTGTTTCTTGTATGGTTTTAGTTATGTATGCTGCCACGGGTAGTGTTAAAGCAAGAGTTCTGTGAGTCAGTGCCTGAAAAAAGTTATGACCAGCATTATTCTGGAATGTGTATGAGAAATACATTAAAGCCTGCAGAAATTGAAACCCTTAATGGAACTTATCTGAGCTTTCTAGTAATGAGTAATTTTCAAGTTATAACACAATATATTAACGTGAAAGTTTATATAATTTCAGGACTATTTCTCTTTATGCTGGGAGGACTCTGCTAAAGATAATCTGCTGAGTAAATTCTGTAAATTACTGCAGATTCTGAAATAAATTCTAGTCCCCTATTTTCCCCCCTCTCTTGTTTGAAATGTTTTATGGGAGTTCAGCATAAATCTCTTACAGTAAAGAGCAGGGAATTGTATTTAGTTTCTGAAGTTTGTAACTCCTTGAATTAAGAAAAACTTTGAGTTTGTGTTAAGAAATTGCTATAGTTCTTAATGACTGCTTCCAGAAAAATTAACATTACTTTTATAATACAATGAGGATAATAAGGGGGATATGTGTAGGATGAGAGAATCCTCTTTTCAGTGCATTTCTTTATGCTAAGTGTTTTTCTAATCTGACATAAACAGAAAATTTTAACAGTTTCTAACATAATGTCAGTATGTGTTGTAGTCTAGTGAGAATAGAAAGACCTCTTGATTTCTGTTTTATGTCAGAAAAATTTAAATTATAGTTGCCTAGTTGCGTATTTTTGAGTATTTGTTTAACCTGCAGAGTAGAAAGTACTGACATTATATCCAGGTTTTACCCAATAACCTCATGATTTCATGTCAATCTTCAGTATTTTCTTGCATTTTATTCACAAGAGGATGAAACAATTAGTGTATTTTCTTTTGTGTTTCTCTTACTCAAGTTGGAACTAATTGCAAAACATCATGGATAATGACTTGTGTATTTCTATAGCTGCTTTTCAGAACAAGAAATATTTCTGTTTAGGCTTGCCATACATCTTCAGACAGAACAATCAATACAGAGATTGCTATGTTTTTTGTCAGACTTGATTAATTAATTAGTAATTAATTAGTAATTAATATTACTAATCTATAAGTATTAAACTAATTTTTATAAAGCACATACTTTATATGAAAATGAAAATTATGTATAGAGTGGGATTGTTTTATAATTACAGTGCCTTAGCCAAATAATCTAAGCCTATGGTGTTCATAAACACACTTGTCTGCAAACGCAGTTTAACTGCTCTTTAATTGGCCGAGATTTATTGAGTACTTGCAAATGCATTTGCAGGAATTAATCGTTATTTTCTCATTTTGTGTAATCTTAGACCTCACTGACTTCAGGTGTAATCAAAGATGTTAACAATCTCTAAAAGCAGACACATCATAAATTGTATTCCAGTACTCTTTGTTGACTTTATTAATAAGCAATAGTGAAATCTAACCTAACAGTTTAAGGACAGTAATTGTCATATCATTATTCTTTTTCTTATCTTACTATAGAAATTAGTTTTGCCCAGGCATATATTACAAAGAGAAAGAATTTCTTTCTTGAACCCTTCTTTGCCAGTCAATATGTACAGAAAACCATGCTGCTGGTGGTAAAATGTATTTTGAACCATATTAAAAAAAAGAATATTTGAAGGAAATTAACTCCATTATCCCAAACCCCTGTCACTTGTCTTTCATAGTAAGGCCCATGGAAATTGTTTGTGATGCATGGCAAGGAAAATTGGGCTGCCTTCATTCCTGACAGGTAAGTTGCCTTTTGATTTCCTGATCTAATGAATTGTAGTACTGCAACATGAACAAGGGAACAATCTTATTTTAATTAAATATATGTCTATTTATGGTAGTAGCATTCCCTAACCTCTTTCATTGTTTTTGAATATTTTTTGTAAGTGGAAGGAACTATCTTCCAGCAGCTTTGCATTCATTCATTCAATATCAGGTTTGCATTCATTCTCTTTAAGAAGCCAGAGTTAATGTCATTACAAAGTTGACCTGAAATAGTCTTCTAAGTGAGGGGTTTTGTGTGTGCTTTTTGGTGATTTGCCTTCCTTTTACTAATTGCATTTGTTTTTTGATTGTTTTATAGTTTTGGGGAAGATTTTTCAAACCATTGCAGATGTGTTGAAACAACCTGGAACAACTAAACTAATTACAAACTGTGCTTTACATTGTAAGTTTTAAATTTTATTTTTATTTTAATGAATTAACTGTTGTTCACACAATAAAATATTTCTGGCTCACATAATTTTACTCATTTTGCCTAAAGCATTTGAATAGCTGTCCTTAGTAGTTTATTGACCTCATTGCTCAAGTATTTGCTGGATTTAATTCTGAATTTCCACTTAGGAGATAACCTTCCTTTGGAGTAATGCTTAAGACTTTATACGTATTTTAACTGGATCAGTATTTTAAGTTTATTCTAATTTTTCTCTAAGGGATATCCTAGCATATGATAACAATTTTTGATGATCCACCATAGGAGGCACAATTCACACTGTATTAATTGAACAAACTTCTGAATCTGTAAAGTGCATGATGCAAACCACCAAACTTGTTAGAAACAACAGAACTTCTTTTTAATCACAAACTTTACAAATATGTATTAAGTAAAAAATTATTAACTTGGTAATAACTACCTTATTGTAGTGGTTTGGATCTTGTTTTCCCCAGAGGCTAAGGAAAGTGGTAGACCCCAAGGGGTGGAAACCCCTGGAAGTTTTGGAGTTCTGTCCAATGGGCGCTCCTGCAAAAATGTAAACATATCACAAGCTCACCGGAAGAGATGAGTTGTAGTTTGGGTTGTGGTAGGAGAGGTGGCCATGTTGTGAGCCACGAGGAAGGGGCTCTGAGCCCCTTGGGCCCTCTGGGGCCTCCCAGCCCCTGGCTGGGGGGGGACTACAAAGAGCTGGAACAGTGCTAGTCTGGACTAAGTGCCTGTAGTTATGCCGGGAGATGTTTTCTCCATGGGCGCAGAGCAGCAGCCGGCACTGACCAGAGAAACGGTGGCAGAGAGCCAGGAGATAAGAACCTGAACTGGAGGAGCAGCAGAAAACAACATGCAACACCGCAGAGAAGACTCCTGGAAGGAGAGCCGAGGAGAAAGAGAGCCAGCAGCCTGAGAGACAGAGTTCTGGGGGTAAGACTGTACCAGCCCCCCAAAACTCCCTTGAGACCCCTCTTGGAGAAGAGGGACATGGACTCCTATTTTGGAGAGCAGTTTTGGACATGCAGCACCAGAGAGAGAGAGAGAGAGAGGAGCTAAGAAGCTCAAAAGACGTCCCAGAGCTGGACCGTGACGGCCAGAGGAATGCGGGGGGAGTTGACCTTGGCTCCCCCCCCCCTTGCACTGCTGCCACGGTGGCAACCTGAGAGACAGGGCACAGAGGCCCTGCAAGGAGCTGAGTCTCCTGGAGATACCAGACCGTCACGAAGACCCCCCTGTGTCTTCGTGATATGACGTGGTGATACGACCTTGTCTGGGGTTACGAAGCCCACGGAAGACCCCTCGGTTGGAGGCGATGGGGCCGAGAGAGGCTTGAATACCTCCCTCGTGGATGCTGGCAGAAATCCAGCTATCAGCTGCTGCATGTGGAGAAGACAGACAGACTGCTGCCTCAGAAGATGCTGCTGCTTAAGGACTGGAAGGGATCTGTCCTTCTTTCCCTCCTGGACTTTTATTTGGAGGGGAGAAGAGATCTGATCCACTGTAAATACTATATGTCATGGTAGAGATAGTTGTGATCGTGTGTATAATGTGATATGGTATTTATTTGTACAGTCATTGTAATATATTTCCCTTTCCCCCACTTTGAGTCTGGTGTGTTTTGTCTGGAAAAACCCATCTCATATTAAGTTGAGATGTGGGAGGGGGATGGAGCTAGGGGATTGGATTTTTGGGGCTATCTCAAACCATGACACTTATTTATACCAGTAAATTATTTTCTTTTTTTTTCACAGAATTCAATTATTACAAACCATGAATTGAAACTTTTTACTGCAATATTATTAGATATGGAGATTTATATTAGTTTGGGTTTGAATTGGTTTATTGTGGGCTTTTTTTGGGTTTTGGGAGATTTGTTGTTGTTGGGTTTTTTTGGTTGGTTGGTTGGTTGGTTGTTTTTTTTTTCTGCAGAGAGCGGGTTGTGGTGTTTTACTTTGCTTTTATTTTTATCAGGAGCAGTCTGATTGCTTATTTTATATAAAAGTCACATTATTGTCACTCTCAGTACCATAAATTATTTAGTTGTGCTGAGATGCTCTTGTCATGGATGCTCAGCATTGTCTGTTTGTGCATAGAAATAATTCAAGCAGTTTGAATGCTGTGGAGGTCAACTAATCTCCTTTCAGTTTTCATTTCTATTTTAAATAGAGATAGGACTTTTTTCTTTGTTCTCTGGATTTTTTTTCTAATCTTTTATTTCTCAAAAATATCCAATATCCATATTCATAAGTGTATGAATTTTTAGGTATCAGTAACTTTTTGCAGATTCAAAGTTTTCTCTCATGCTTTAATTAGTACTCTCTTTTGTTGTATTTTATTTCAACATGGGAATCAATACCATGTTCTACTGTCACATATTGTACTTAATTCCATACCCTTGTTAGTTTTGGGTAACTGCTTAAGGGGTGAATGTTGTCTTGGATGTAAATTGTTGTGAAAGAAGTTTGGCTCTTAATGTTTTTATATTAAAATTTACATTCTGTTATTACTAAAGGAAAATCCCCTAGGTATATTCCACATCACATTCCTCTTCCATGTAAGGGAGGATCTTAAAAGGGCATCATTCTCTCTTCTACAACCCCTTGCCCTCCAAATCTGGATACCGCATGAAGGGTGTGAGGATTTGGGTGGAAGGAAGTGTGACATTTTTCAGGAACGCTGCTTCCCCTGGAAATTAGGGGACCAAGGCTGGGGAAAGCCCCACAGCATACACCTTCATTGAAGTCGAAGTGTAGTGGGTAGCTTTGGATTTTCTTACATGTGGCTTTTGGTTTGGCTTTTTTTTCTAGTGGGTGTAGGCAAAACCAGTAAGCTTTGGCAACTGTGGCCTGAAACTGAAGTTCTAATAAGAATCACAAGGAGGATGCCTTTATGTCTCTGGGCACAACCAATGTAGTGCACTCAGAACAAATTTATTTGCCAAAACACCAGAGAGTAAGTTGATGTTTCTGGAGGTTACCCATATATTAGCAATAACTGTGGAAAACCTGATAGTCTTAAAATAAAGCATCTAGCTATAAAGTAATATTAAAATATGCTGAAAATTATGCTTTCAGGACCTCATATACTGTGAATTTGGTGGTAAACCAGTGGTATAGCAGATTAGAGTTTTGTGTCTTGATCGAAGAAACTGAAGCATTCTTCCCTATATTGTCAAAGGACAAGAGGTATCAGTGGTTTGGGATGTGGTGCTGCACTTTGGGCCTTGTCTGGAAACATTTTCCCTCATCGTTTGTGCAACTGGACTTAATAATTAAAACTGTTAAGGTCTTCCTCTAATGAGTTTGAAAAGGCTTAGTAAAATTCTGGTAGTTTGTTTAATGATATTTTCACCAAAATAAATAATTCAGAGCCCTTGATGTAGTTCCACGGGCTGAAGAAACCTTGAATTTAAGACTTGTACTTTTTGGTCATGTTTTTAGAAATTGGTCACTCCCTCATTTTCCAGCAGGTTCTGATTTGAACTTTATATGCTGGGTAAACACAGAGCATGGATAGAAAATTAGGCCCTTTAGGAGCTATTGGTAAGGTTTGACAAGTGTCTGGATATTGGAGGGGTTTGGGCAGAAAAGAGTAGCTGCCAGATCCACCAAAGCAGCCCTGTACAAGGTGTTAATGCAATGGAGGAGTTTTAAATGAGTAAAAAGATTTCTGGAATCTCTGTGATGTGGGGGGACTTGAGTGCTTATACAGACATGTAAGACCTCTAAATTCCAAGGTGCTGCTTTGAACTTGGCTGTGATTGTCTAGCTACTTTGTTTTAATGGCAAAGTTTCAAATGTGTACATGAGAGTAAAAAGAAATAGAAGGAGGGGGGAGTCCTATTAAAACCAAACTGAAAATCTGGCCTGTAAAATGTTGGTTGGACATTGATCACTCTCCCCCAAGGTGTAGTTAAATAAAACAGTTCCCTGCTGTTGTCCCTCAATAACATTACATCGTTTCCATGAATTTATTGGCTGGCACCTGCTCCTTTCTCATCCTAGGTGTGATCCAGCCTTCTGACATGGACAGCTGCTGGATTGGTTCAAGCAGGGCTGTGGGTGGTCTAGCATGGCTTCTAGCTAGGCAAGGGATCCAGTTCTGTAATTTATCATCTGCTGGCAGTTGTAGTGAGGAGGTGAAGAAAGGCTGGAAATTAAGGAAAAGAAAATGCTGTCCTCCTCATCTCACTGGCAGCTCTTGTCAAACAGCTGAGGTGCACTCTCAGCACAGCGAGAGGCTGGGCTGCTGTGACTGCTCCCTGCTCTGTGGGAAGTAAGCCCAGGGATTTAGTACCATTACTGAAGAGTTTACTGAATTTCTAAACCTGAAGGAAACTCCCGTCGCTTTGCCCATACACCTCTAACAATTTGCTCACATCAGTTTGTGAAACAGTGTAATTTGGTAATATGTCAAAGTATTGCATAAAGGCCTGTTTCTTTTTCTGGTTTGATTTTTGTCTTTTTAGCAGACCCTCACATGTTTGTTGGTTTACCTGGTTCCATTTGTCACACAAACTCTTGAAGACTTAACCCAGAATACAACTTTACATCAGCTGGGAGCACAGCTCCTAGTTCTATTTCAATTGGAATGTTTTTTTGAAGACTGCAACCAATGTTGTTAATATAGTGGTCTTAAACAGGGGAAAATTTTTCTAAGTCATCAGCTATTAATGCCTTGTTGTTAATCATATCTTTTAAGCCATAAGAGGTTTTGATTATTTGAATACAGAAATTCTAACGTGCTTCAAAATGCAGATAAAGGAACACTGCTGAAATTACTTTTAGGTAACTTTTATTTGTCTGCTAGGGGAAGACTAGTTTGATAGTAGCATCAATAGCACCAATGGCAAGGTGGAAAAGGAATTTCTACTTTTTTTGGTCTGTGCACCTGGTTCTCTTCATGTCTGTCTCATGAACTTGGTAGACATGAGCCTGGAAGCAGTACTCACCTTCTCTCTGAGAGAAATAAAAGCTCAACCTTTTATTTTTATTATTACTATTTTATTTCTGTAGTGCCTGTGAGACATTGAATATGATTTTGGCTAGATCACCTGATTATATGGCTGTGGGTAAGAGATCTAGCCCAGTTGTCTGTTGGTGCCTGAGATAAAAATTATGTTTGTTTCAGGAGAGCTGGTCATCACTTGACTACAAAAATAACCTTACAATACTCTGTTCTTTGTGGACTAAATTCTTTTATTTTTTCATTTATGCAAATCACACATCTGTCATGTCTATCAAGCCAGCTACTTGACAGATGTGGATTTAATATAATGTAAAATTACAGCTTAATATAACAATTTACTGTAATGAAGTAAATATCAAGTAGTAAATAGAAAGCAGTTTCAAACATATTTGGAAATTGCTGGGTATTATTTTACCTGAATACTTCACAATAGAAAGTTTGTCTCTTAATTGAAAATAGTTTTTTAAATTTACTATTTCCTATTTGAAAATTTTTAACTTCTCAGGGAAAAAGAGATACAGAATTTTTCTCTGGTGCTTCTCTCCCTTTCCTTCTACCATCCCCAGCAGTCAAAAGGAGACTTAGAAATACCACCAAATATCTCATGTGAATTAGTTCAAGTGCTTTATGTCCCCCAGACTTGTCCCTAAAGACTCAGTTTTCAATTTACAGTTTTTTCCGGGATATGCTGCAGACATTCATTGAGATAATTCATTTTGCAGTGCTTTAATAAGGATGAAAAAATTGAAGAACACTTTTTGTAAGGAACTATGAGACTGTTTCTTAACTAAATATTTTACTTTCTTATCTGAAACATTTTTAATTCTAATATTTTGTTCTAGTGTATTGTTTTAATATTTAAAAACGTGTCATTTCCCAGAGGAAGAATAATACACCTTTTCAGCTGTATCTGATTCCATAACTAGTGTTTCAGTGTTTCCATTTTGGTCTTGAATTTATGTTATAATATTTCTTCTATTAGCACATAGTATTTCATCAGTCATCATTACAGCAAATGTCTTCAAAGAGAATACTCTTAGTCTTTTGGCTAAACCCACAGCCACTGGCTGCTGCTTCTCATTCCTGTGTCACAAAATAACAAAATACCAGTAGCAGTATTTCCACATACTGCTATATAACAGTATGAAACAAAATAAAAACTGCTTTGCAAATGCTTCTTTATTGTTGCCTTATAACTTATTAAAGCTAAATAATGAAATTAGTTATATTTAACTTATAACAGTTTGGCAAGCTGTGGATCCTTAGCTCCCAAAGTTCACAAGCAGGCTTTGGGGCTGTAACAGTTCCATTGCTTTTGAAGTGCTGTGTAGAAAGGAGATTTTCAGGCAGAAAAAGCTCAACTTTAAAGCTTTTGCTTCTCATACTACATGATACCTCGAGAATGAGTTTCTGAAGGTAATACTGAGTCAAATGTGACTATTGGGGCATAATCTTCAGTTTAAGAAGGTCCCTGTTGTCCTCAATTAGGGTAGACTCAGACTGCTAGAAGATGCTTTAGTTACACTGGGTCCTACAAAGCATTTTGCTCTTATTATTTTCAGAATATCAGTGTTAATATTGGGAACTATCTCATTATGTGCAACAAGAGATTTTTGCTGTGGTTAGAGAGGGCTTGTCTTCCTGATTCTTGGCTTTAGGCCAGATGTAAAGAATTTTTGTTGAGAATTGTAAGTTTTGCTCCCACATCCATGCTGTTGAGAGTGCATAAAGTATTTTGCAGGTTGGCCAAAATGTAAATTGGCAACAGTCTTGTCACAGAGTGGAAACAGCTTGGAAAAGAGTAAAGTAGTTTTCACAGTTTGCTCAGTTACAGGTGAGTACCTGATATTTCATTGCCTTTCTGGGAGAGATGAACTAGTGAGAAAAAGACAAAAAATTTAAAAAAATTAAAAACCCCTGAACCACCTGAATGAATGCTGTTTAAATTGTTTGGAATTTATCAACATTTAAGACTTGAGATGTTTGTTCTGCACTTGGCTTCATGAAGGAAAAATAGTTTTTTCTCCTTCTCTCTGTGATTCATGTCTTGGAAAAACATAGCTGTCTTTGGAACAATTGATTCCTTGTCTTACCATTCTTGCCATGATGCCAAAATCAGTTCTCTCAGAATAACTGATCAAGAGAACCCTTGAATATTCCTGTTCATCCTTAAATTAGGAAAAGAAGTGTAATAACAGAAGAGCACTGTATAACTTAGAATAATAAATTCAAATCCTAGATAAGTGACTGAAGGAGAATAGAGAGGAACAAAGTAAAATCTGTTTAGTAGAAGTATAAACACATGCTAACTCATTATTGCACTGATTTAAAATATATCTCCATTTTTAACTTTCCCATGGCATTTGTATTACTGAAATGTCACAAACCATTTATTTTTACTTTCCTGATGATCAGAGAAAATAAATAGACTGAGAAAGAGGTGTTTGTCAAGCACATCATAATTATTTTGGTAGCTTGCATACTAGATGCCAGCTTTTTACTTTTCTAAGTGAGTCCTTCATTTGTACAGCAGATGTACAGATAATTTTACTTCTAATCTTTTACCCTAAAAATACTTTAAAGTGAAGAGCACTTGGGAGGTGAGGGGGGGAGGGTAGGATGCAGCAACTGATCACAATGAGATGTTTGTGTTGACTTGCAAGTCAATTGATAAATGCACATTATAATTTAGGGTGCTGCAAGGATGCTTCTCAAAATAGCTTTTCCAGTAATTTTACTCTTGCAAATTACAGAATATCAAGAATTCCAGAATGCAAAAATGTGTGTCTGTACTATGATACTGGCAGCTCGAATAGCTGTCCCTAAACTCAGTTAAGAATATTTAATCCTGGAATTTTTTAAGAACAAAAGCAACCACTATTTGTATTTGGGTCATGTAATAGTAAGTACTAAAATTTTTAACTGAAACAATTCGATTTCCTATTTAAAATTAATTAATTCCCACCAAACCCCATCTTGTTCATATTAAAGAGCAATATAAAATAGAACATATTCGAAACATTAGGTTCAGATCTAAAAAACCTTACTACTGCTAAGGGATGCATTTTTTTCCAAATGGCATTTAAAATTGCCAAAAATATGAAGCAGACTAATGAGAAAATACAGATTGCACAGGAAGAATTTATGTTGGAAGTTTTTATTCCAATTCCACATTTTATTCTTAATAAGATAATGTCTCATAGCAAGAACTTAAAAAAAGAGAGCATTATCAGGGGGTTTTTTTGGTTGTTTTTTGTTTCTTTCATACTTGCCTTGCTTATAAGGAAGTATGTCTCAGTGTGGATAACTTAGTTTTATTTTATATCCATATGCTATCAGGTTACACTTCAAAGGAAAAAAGAGTAGAGTGGCAAGTTCCCTTAAAATTAAGAACAACTGTGTTACCAACATAATTGCTGTTGTGAAATTACTTCTGTGATATGTAAGAAACATTTTAGAATCCAGAGAGTCTCAATATTTTGTGCATGACATGCTGCATTAAAAAAAATAAATAAATAAAAGAGGAAAACAGTGCACTTACTTTTCTGCTCAAAGCTATTGCATTGTGAATTATTTATACAGGTCTTATGGACTTCCATGGAATTTTAATAGCTGTACTGTTGAATATGTGAAGTTCTCTATCATTATGAGCTAATCTAATCTAGGTACCTACACTTTAACTCTGGGGTTATTGATAAAACTAAAATGAATCAGTTTTTATGGAAATAATATCACAGCACTCTACCTCTTTCCACTATTCCATTTAATAAAGTTAATACTGTGTTGTATTTAAATGAATACTCCATTCAGTTCTATGTGATAATAAAGGAGGTATAACTAGTTGTTCACATGAATTCTGAGCATGACAGGCCATTCTCAAATCATATTTTCAATAGGATACTATGTTGTGAGTTTATCTATGTCATACAAAGTCTCTTAATTTATAGTGTTGAGGCCACTGAAACGTTATTCTTCTGGAACAGTTTCATGCACATGTATTCAATCTTTTTCAACACAATTATGTTGAGAATACTCTGGGTGGCTAACCATGCCTATACCTGCTCCTGATAATGGACTTAAGATCAAATGAGGCAAGGCTATGGGCTGAGGACACCGGCCAGATCTCATTCAAAATGATGACATGCCATATTTTCTGAAGACACGTTATTATCTGTATGTCCTAGAATTCAGGGACACTAGCTTGATCACAATTCTGGCTTTTGCTTCAAGGCTTCTCACTCAGTATCTCACAGATACACCACTAGTGGAAAAGAAGACTGAGAGTGTGTTAATGGGAGGACTGAAGAGGACACAGGTCCAAACACATGCAAAACTAGATGTGATGAATTCTCCAGATCCTTCAGGTATTGCTTGTGACTTTGCTCCAGTTCTAGAGATGTTATATCAATGTGAAGGGAAAGTATTAATAAGGCAGATGGTATCTTAACAGTTTTCCATGGGAGACTATTGAGGGTGACTCTTTCAAGGGATACAAAAGATGATGATCTGAGTAGCGAACTTAGCGAACTGAGTCTTATTAACTCCTACAGAAGTTAATAAGAACAGGTATTTGCAGGCATTTTTTAAATGTCTGTCAAATCACGTTGCCATGTAAGTCTGTTTTAGTATTCTGGTTCCCTGGTTTTCTTTGCACATTAGTCAATACCAAGAGAAAGATAAATGTCACATACCTAGTTCATTAAGAGCATTCACCCTGTTTTGTTTGTTTGTTTGTTCATGCGGGTTTTTGGTGGTTTTTGTTTTGTTGGTGGGTTTTGGTTGTATGTTGTTTGATTTTTTTTTTTTTTTTTGGTTCGGTTTGGTTTTGTGTTGGTTTGGGTTTTTTTTTTGGTTTTGTTTGTTTCTTGCTTTGGGGTTTTTTTAGGGGGACGAGGAGGGTGGATGTTGATGTTGTGGGTTTTGGGGGTTTTTTGGGGAAGAAAAGGAGATAGTTCTGAGTTAGCCTGATTAGTTTAATCTATTTAACCTGTAGTAGAATTTTGTACTTTGACTCGAGTGATCTCTGTGACTGTTGAAAAAAATGCTCCTGTATCCAAAAATTGTGAAGCATCTCTATTTAATCTGTTTTGTTTTAAATAACTTAATGAGGAATATAGTTATCCGGTTCAGAGCTAAGTTTTATTGAGTTGCCCTGTAGTCTTTGCTTAAATTTGACTTCCACTAATTTTATCAAAAAGACATAGTTGCTTCACAGTTACCAGGGATTGAATCCACATGGATAAGCATTATAGTGAAATGCCTGGCAGTGACGGTGGGTTTTGAAATGCTTTGTTTACTGGAGTGAAATTGAGTGAAATTTTTGATAGAAAGCTGAAGGATTTTTTTTTTTTTTTGTTAATTCATGTATACATACTATATGCCCATACACACAGCTGCAATGGATACTTCTGATCAAAATAATTTGATCTACATGTGCATTTATATGAACCGAATATATCAAAATATTGCATTTGCTGTGAGATATAACCCTTCTGCACATTTCCTAACTAGTCATACCACAGGCTCTGAAATTAAGTTATCTTTGTGTGAGGAAAAAACTACTTGTGAATTAAATGAATTTATCATCTTTGGTATTTTTTAGGATTTTGTCTAGGTTTAGTTTCAAACTATATTTAAGTTAAATCTAAGTGAAAACATGAATACACTTTGATTCTGCACTGACCAGAATGTACAGATATGAAAGAAAAATGGGAAGAAATTATCATTGTGGCTTTTTGCTTTTCAGGTGACTTTTTTTCTTAATGTCTTACAAATAATATAAATATTTTCTTACCATTTCTAGTTATTGCAGTGGTCTCTCTTTTACCTTGTATTAACATAGAATATATTTTTGGTCATAGCAACAGTAAATATGTAAACCAAAGTATTATTGTCTTAGTTCAGCTATTTTCCCTATTCATGCTTGAAGCATGGAATAAGCAATGGAATGAGAAGAAAACTTAATGCTTATTGTCCACTAGACACCTTCTATACACTACTAAAGAGTTTCAGATGAGAGAAACAGACTGTAATTTTGCTGACAAAATCTAATCTTTGCACCTATATTTCTGAAAGATCTTCCTTTTTGAAACTTAACAGTTTTTACAAAAAAGATGAAGAAAACTACTGCAGAAAGAAAAAGTGTGTTACAAAGTTAATAGATGATAGATGTTCACCTCTCCCCACCAATACCATGAGTAGAAGCCTCTTCCAAAATCTGATTTTGTAATGGTTAGAAATATTTTAATAGTCAGTTTTCATGTAGTATTTCTTTCTCCAGTGTTGTTTTCTATAATAACTATGGTAAATAAATCTGTTAGCTATTGTATTCAGGATTATTCTGCAGTCTGTCTCTGGAAAGTCAGTCTCCTATGATGTGATTCTTCACAGTATGCCCTTTTGTAATAGCATTATATGGATATTTAATATATCCAGCATAATATATCTATGTAGGGTACAGGGAGGAGGAAAATGGGCCCCATTAAATTTCTTTTAGTACCTTTTTCAATTTTTTTTTTAAAATTTCCTTCCTGAAACTGATTTTTTTTTTTTTACTATTTTATTGATCCCCAACAAAAGAGGGGATACTTTTTACTTCATGGTGCTGAAGATAGGTTTTCTTTTGCCTTTATCAACTGACAGAATCTTTTAATTTCATACAGTGTCATTATATTAAAATGGGTGACATCACAGCCATTGTTAGATATCCTTTTTATGGAAAATCAGATCCTATTAAATGGGTGAAAATTGTTTAGAACGAAAAAAGTCGTACCCATGCAGTAACTGCATGTCACATTTTGTGCCAGAATGCCTGATTCTGATGAGGAAAGTTTAAAATTTAGATCATAAATATATTTATTTCACTTCTGGAACCATAGTCTGCAGTATAACCACCTCCATTAAGAGCAACAACAAAGTGCCAGTTAAATGCACACAATGAATATAAACTGTATAGTTTTCAACTATACTTAAGCTGAAGAAACTCGTGCTTTTGACCCCATTTTTTGAGTGTCAGACCTCAGACTCAGTCAAACTGTGTTTCTTACATCTGGATTCTACACATGCATAGGAAGAGAATTCTTTGAGTTTTTAAAATTTATTTATCTTTATTTCTTTTACAAGGAGCAGCTCTTCTATGTGGGCAGTAATTTCCCAAGAAATTAAGGGTAAGAGCATGGTCCATGAGGAAGTTTTACCTTGGTATTAGGGGATTTTATTTGGGGGAACCCTCAATACTTTCAGCAAAAACTACTTATCCAATATAAATATCTATTGTCTAGTGCCTAGAAGGATCATGGTCTGATCCAGTGCAGGACTGCACTTTGGATTCAGGCTGCTGTAGCTTGATAGCAGATCCAGCAAACTTGAGAATGCCAGGAGTGCAATAGCCTTTAGTTGACAGGCCATCAATTGAATGCAATACGGTATCTTTCTTTATTTTATTATTATTATAGTTCAATGAATGACTTCTGCACAAGTGCCAAAATCGCATAGTCCCACTATATTTTTGAATAGGTAGTTAATAACAAAGCTACACTAATACCAGAGAAAGAGTGAAAATACAAATCATCCATTCATTTGTGGAACACTTTTTATTTTCTCATACTTCTATTACAATTCTTTGTGCAGGTAAGTTAAGCAGTTTGCAGTGTGACTTGTGTCCTGTGGGCATGTTACACAATCCCTCTTTTCCAGCATTTCTGAACGGTACTTTTGGTTTTCTCTTTGTTTGGTGTTTTAGTGTGAGTTGTTGCTTTTTTTCTTATTTCACTCCAAGGAAAAAGACAAAAAAGAAATTTCTGGAAGAGTTTTCTGCCATGTTCTAAAGAGAATTGGAAAACTCTGTAGAAGACAGGAGGGTAAGTGGTTCAGAAGCTGTTATCTAATTCTCCTTAGCAGCCAAAAAATATTCATTGTTCTGGGTCTGTGTTTCAGACAGTACTTTAAAATAGAAAAATTGTAGATAATTTCAGGAAGCACTCTTCTTTTATTCTTATTGGCAACCCCCTAAAATTTAAAAGCCTATAAAGTGTGCCGTTACTTGGAAAATTTAGAGAGAGTAATATAGTATTCTAAATACTGCACTGGTAATTAGATATTGAATGGCATAGCTACTGCTCATTATTGACTTCTCTGCTCTTCATATACTCTAAGTGCTTAAAGAATAAAAGGAAATGTCACTGCTTTCCCTGGAGGAAATTGGAAAATCTAATTTGTCTTACGATCTTTCAGTGAAGCTAAAGACAATAAATTAGGAATATATTTTCTACTCTTCACAGACTCCTACATGGACTCCAGCTGCTTGCAAAGCAACTATCAGTGAAAGCAAAATTTTAAACTGAACAGCGCACGTGCAAAACAAAAACAATGGATATTAGTAAAATTTTACTTCCTGGTACAGAGCTGATTTGAAAAAAATACAGACTATAAACATACATGTATTGGATTTATTTTATGGATGTTGTAAAATCTTTACTTGTTATTACCTTCCTCATCCTACCCCAAATGAGATCCAAATTCCACAGCAAGCAAAAATTGAATATATTTCTTCCAGTGTAATGTTTCCTGGAGCATCTATACCCAATTCAAAGTAGCAATTATGAGATTTACATATGTACGTTGCCTTCTTAATGCAGTTTTTAATACTGTCTAGCAAAATTTAACTGTAAGGCAGCCTTTTCTAAGAATTGTGACTGTTTTTTGACAGTGAAAATAGGAAAACAATCATTTACCTTTTTGTACTAAATTATAGTTAGCTCTACTGTTAATGGGAGTTTTATGGACTGAAATATGGTTCTGTTAGGCGGGACAGAGGCAAGAGTCCCACGGCAACGTGTCACCACACTGAGCCAACAGCAAAGCTGTGAGAGCATTCCGAAGAGGCACGTCATGCCACACACACACACATGCCCACAGAACAGAGCCCCTCACCCAGGTAAAGGTAGAAAAGGAGTTTAATGAGAAGGCAGGACAGACTGTGCTGATCAGGTTCAGGACATGGCTGGACAAGTGTATTAACCAGACCTGCTTATATGCAACTGTAAGGGTGTGGTGAAATGCTGGTTGTGGGGTGTTTCTTTTCTTTTTTTTTTTGTTAACCCTCATAATTAACTTAAAAGACAAGCAAGAGAATTGCTATTCATTTAACTGGTGGCTGGCAAGATAGTTTAAGCCAAGAATAACTGAAAACAAAGAATGCTAGAGAAATTATGAAGTAACAAAATAATTTTTGTCAGACTTTTGGAAGACTAACAAGGCTGGAATCTGAAGGACAATGCATTAATGTTCTGCAATATGTGTAAAGTGTGGGACAGAATATAATAATAATTTGTGTGCATGCAAAATTTGTATTTGCCTTACCCTGTTTGTTTTCTGTTTCTCGTATTTATAATCCTGCATTTCAAAGATGCTTTGTTCTATGTGAAGAGCTTAACTTTGCCATTATGTGTGCAACAAATAGCTCTGTCCTTGAGTATCTCCTTGCTGTCAAATCTCAAAGTACCGACTATGCAGATGCTGTAATTATTTGAAAGGCCACTTATATCCTAGGATTTGTTTTTTCCTTTCTCTGCTGAGTGAGAGTAGTTTGTACAACTGCTGAAGAAGCAAGAAAATTGTTCTTATTTCCTTCTTATGAAAAATAATTACTAATAGTATTACATTATTCATAATGAAAAATTATTGTAATGCTCAGCACTTAGAAGACTACTGAACTGAAGAACTACTGTTTTCAGAAAAAATGTATTGCTTAAAAACAGATATATGATGTTAAGGATAGTTTTGCACTGATGCTTTCTACAATTTGTGCTATGCATGCATATATTCTTTTTCAATATATAATCTAGTATGACCATCCACACTGAGAAATGTGCTCCTAATTTGTAAGTCGTTTCTATAATTTTAGCAGGACTATATTCCACTACTTATTTAAGAAGAAATACTGTAATTTGTCCTTAGTTATTTAAATGTTGGCTAGTATATAGTATATGCAGAGGACAGCTGAAAGAAAAGAGAGATACAGGAATTCTAATATAACAAGCTGCCTTTTAACAAAGCTTTGAAAGATTATTAAGACTGGAATGAAAAGGGTATGAGATTACAGTTTTCTGCAACATTAATGTTTGCTGCAGAAGAGCCTTGTCCTGTTTTTGTGTGTGCATGTAGTTAATGACTTCAAACTAAGTAATGTGATGAGAACTAAAAGTCAAGGAACAAGGAGCGAGAAGCTGTGACGCCATTCTGCTACTTTTCCAGATACAGAAGTTGTGGAGAGCTGAGTGAGCAGGGGGAAGACTAGGGCAGTCCAAGGGAGCTGGCTGGAAAGAAAAGGTGAGATGTGCTGTTCCTGTGAGGAGCCCAAAGAAGATTGCTTTTGAGATTCCACAAAAATGAAAAGGACACTGAACTCCACCTAGCCGAAATTGAGTTTAATTATAAGCTTAGAGGGAAAGCAAGCCTCCATCTCTGCTCTGCCTCTGCTCTGAACTGTATTTCTATATGGATAGGTTTGCATGCATATATAACACATGCTACACACATAATTTTGATATTTGATATTTCATTGTTGGTTCTGTTAAAGATTCCCGGTGAGTGCTGTCTGGCTTTGGTGGTGTGCTATCCTTCGCTTGACCTTGTGTGTACTCTCTTCTGTAGAAGGATTCCCAGGTTAGGACCTCCATGGTTTCTTCCTCAGAGAGCCAATTCAGAGAATTCACTTAGCTTCTTTGCAGTTATCTTTTCTCAGGACTGTCTTTAGCATTATAAACACTTTGTCGGGCTCTTTTTTTCTGAGGTGTTAGACAAAGGATTTAGAACTATTTTTGATCCCTGTATCTGGCTGCTCCTCAAACTCTTTTTTGCCCTTGCTAACTATGCTTTTAAATTTATTCTGCTGATAGTTATTATTTTTTTTATTTTTCCTTTGGTTAAAATTGTAGTATTTTATTGCTATCGTCTTATTTCTATCCCATGCATAGGATTCTAGCTTTTGTGAGGAAACATTGCTGGGTAAATTGTAAAGCTTCCCTTATCAAATGAAAATTCAGGACTTCAAAATAATAGAAAACCTCTCTAAAAGCACAAGACCAGATTTTATTTTGACAAGTATGCAAAAATTCATGTCAGATTTTATGAATAAGACCCCTCCCCTACCAAAAGAACATTGAATGTTGAAAAAATTTTGCAAAGAAGAAACAAACAAAATCTGAAAAGTCATAAGCCTATAAGCTTAAGAGTAATGGCATAATTTAAAATTTAAAAAATTCTCTGGAAGGAAAGTATATAATTCACTATAGAGAAAACATATGATGCAAGCCATAACCTTCCAAAGTCAACTTTTTGCATTGTGTCTTTTTCCCAATTTTATCTCCTTGAATTTTAAAATTTAAAACTTTTTTTTAAAACTCACTTGCTAAAACATCTTAGGGCTACTTTTGCTGTTTTAACAATAAATAAATTATAACATTGTCCTTTTGTAGCATATCAAAGTTGATGTGGGCTGTTAAGTATTCTTCTTAATGTGCATAAAATATTTTTTCAAATAGTTTCCTGTATACTGATATTCCTATGCTTTTAGCTTCAGAATGGTGAAAATTTATTGATTCATTTATTGATATGCCTTGCAGTTTCACATACCTATTTGTCTCAGTCTCCCTAGATGGCAAAAGACAGAAGCACATTGAAAAAGTCATTAAATCTTCATAGTGTGAAGAATTCCAGAAATAAAAAAAAAAAAAAAAGAAAAAAAGAAAAAAAAAAGGACTGTGGTGCTTAAGTTCCAGGTTCTGGTCAAATTCCACACTCATCACACTGAAAGCATTAAGGAAGATTAATGACCAACAGCTTATATATTAGAGTCAAGGCTGATTTTCTGAGCTCTCCACAAAGGATCACTTTAATTTTCTTTTTTTTTTTCCTCTGCAAATTTTATCAAGCATAAAATTGAAACATAGAAAGTGTGTTCTTTTACCTCAAAATCCAGAACTGCATTTTCGTCAGGTGGTACCAACTTTCACTGGAGTGAGTTCATTACAGTGCCCTGGATACTCAGGATTAAAATATTTGGGTGAACTAGTAACACCAATAATAGAGACCATAGATATAGGTTTAGCTGTTGTATTAATATATGCGTGCCAGATATAAGTCTAGGTGCCTATTTAGATCTGTTAGATATAGTTAGAAATACAGATATATCTATATCTGTGACAAAATCCTTGATCTAAATGAGAATATTAAAAACTATAGTAAATCTTTTAATTCTACCTACCTATTCTTTCTATTTTATAAGGCTATTGTTAGAGTTCAACATGGAAAAACCAGAAGGAACCTTTTGAACATCATTTCTTCACAGAATTTGGGACATTAAGTCTAAACTGTGTAGTGTTAAGAAATTTATAATTCATCAGGCTCGCCTTCATTCCAATAGACCCTACAAATTTTAATGATACAAGTGTAAAAGAATCTTCCTAGGTACTATGCACATAAAATCCAATTGTGAACACTTATCACGAAACACATGATTCATGAGTGCCACAGGCAAGGGAACACCAATTAGGCGAACTGTGTTCCAGATGGTGCATTTTCTGATTTTGGATAATTGCTTGAAATGATACATGTAAAAAAAAATAAAGTGGAAACCTTGCTGCAGTCTAAATATATTATCTAAAGGGCAAGTGACTGTAGCAATTTGCCTGGGCTTTAGTTTTAGAAAGCCCGGGGAGTGATCTGACTGAATTCATGATACTGAAGCACTCATGGCAAATGCACAGAATTTTCAAATTGCCTGAATGTGAAAAAAGCATTATGTATCTCTGGTGTGCTTCATAGAATCGTAGAATCAACCAGGTTGGAAGGGACCTCCAAGATCAAGTCCAACCCTTCATCCACTACCACTGCGGTTACTAGACCATGGCACTAAGTGCCACATCCAGTCTCTTCTTGAAAACCTCCAGGGTTGGAGAATCCACTACTTCCTTGGGCAGCCCATTCCAATGTCTGACCACCCTTTCTATAAAGAAATTCTTTCTAATATCTAACCTAAACCTCCCCTGGCACAACTTCAGACCATGCTCTCTTGTCTTGCTGATAGTTGCCTGGGAAAAGAGACCAACCCCCACCTGGCTACAACCTCCTTTCAGGGAGTTGTAGAGAGTGATGAAGTCTCCCCTGAGCCTCCTCTTCTCCAGGCTGAACAGCCCCAGCTCCCTCAGCCTCTCCTCATAGGACTTGTGCTTGAGTCCCTTCACCAGCCTTGTTGCCCTCCTCTGGACCTGCTCCAGCACCTCAATATCCTTCCTGAAATGAGGGGCCCAGAACTGGACACAGCACTCAGGGTGTGACCTCACCAGTGCTGAGTACAGGGGAAGAATCACTTCCTTGGACCTACTGGCCACACTGTTCCTGATCCAGGCCAGGATGCCACTGGCCTTCTTGGCCACCTGGGCACACTGCTGGCTCATGTTCAGCTTCTTGTCAATCCAAACTCCCAGGTCCCTTCCTACCTGGCTGCTCTCCAGCCACTCTGTCCACAGCCTGTAGTGCTGCATGGGGTTGTTGTGGCCAAAGTGCAGGACCTGGCACTTGGCCTTGTTGAACCTCATCCCGTTGGAATCAGCCGAACATAACATGATTATTAGACTACAACGATATGCATCTCTCCTTTAGTACTCTGAGAGAGGCTCTTCTTCTACACTTTGACCAGTCAGAGCGGTGAAGTGCTACTGTCTCTAGGTGTGGATTTGAAAAGTCCTCTGCTAGAATAAGCATAGTGCAAAGATCAAACAGCACGGTGTCATTTTTTCCCCTCATTTCTCAGTTTGCTGACTCTGACAGCGAGGCATGTCAAGTGTGAATGTGCATTGTGGAATTTGTGGTTTGTTGCATGAAAATTCTTACAGCCCTTGGCTCCTTAACATAAAACCAGAGAAACGTTTAGAAACTATTACAGAAGCAAACAAAGGGAAGAAAGCCACTGGATAAGAAACAGTCCTTAACTGCTTGTATTGATGATATGCTTTAATGGACAGAGGGAGAAACAAAGTAATTTTTTTTCCTCCTTACTCAGGTTCTGTCTGTAGAAATGGCATCTGTGCTGTGAACACCACTGCATTTAGGCTGGCTCTGGGTGCTCTTTTCACACGAAATGTGCTGAACTTTGACAAGGGAGAGGTTCAAGGGCAGACTAAATTTCTACGTCTGCAATAGATCATGGTGTCTACATTTTATGGAAGAAGCAATGCTACTTTTCTCTCTGTTGAAGGAGGGAGCAGAGTTTTGTCTCCACAAACTTCTATGTTAAGTTCTTTGGACTGATACTAGGAAATGGATTTTCTTCTTCCCATCTCCCTAAGCATAAGTGATCTGAGTGCTTCTCTTGTTTTCATTGTCTGACAGCTTTGAAGTAAAAGTGTAAAAACAGAGCTGCATAATACAGTACAAAATGACCAATGTTCTCATTTTTGTCACTGGAAATATTTTTTGCAGTGAACCAATCTTTCCATAATATATACTGGTTAGAATATCTCTCACACTGCACAGTTTGGAAGTGAGTATACAGCACTTAGAAAACAAATCACAGTGTTTCACCAGAAATACCTTTTTTTCATTTTGCAGAGTTGTCTGAGTAAATCCTGTCAATGCATGGATGGCAGCAAGGGCAGAAAGCAGATGGAATATTATTTTCAGCTTTATTCATTGGAATATGGATGTTCCTGTAAACATAAATCAGTGGGCCAAACTGCCCATAGGCAAAGCACCATGGAAATGTTCTCTGAGAGTATGATACAACTGACATACAGAAAAGTGCTTGTGACTGGTATCCAGGGTATAGTGAACTAGTGTATAGCAAGCCTGTGTAAGCCCAGACTTAAAGCTTGATGCTGATATTTGCTAGCATTGAAGAAGGAAGATTCCATATAAATGGGGAGCAAAGCTAAGAGGGGGACAAAAGGTACATCATGTGGCACAAGGAACCAGTACTAAAAGAAATGATCTAAAGCTTTTAGCTCTGTCACACCTATATGGTGTAATAATGAAAGTTGTTCCCAATAATGGCAGTTACATTTTATTTTTCTATTCCTAACCATAATTAATATCTTCATCTTGCTTTTCTGATTGCTGTTGAACAGTAAGCTGAAATTTTCAGATAATAGTTAATTATAACCTTAATATTTAATTTCTTTAGGGGCAATGTTCATTGTAGGTCCCATTATTTTATTCATGGGATTAGGACAGTTTTATATAATGTGTATCCAACATACAGTTACCAGCACTGAATTTAGCTGTCTGCCTCCAGCTGTCTGTATGCTATAAGGCTTATCTTCAATTTTTTAAACTGTTTTCTACTCAAAATAGCTTAATATTCTTGGTAACTTTGGCACTTTGCTATTCAATCTCTTTCCCTCCTCCTCCCAGACCTTGTATTAAAGCTATAGATTTTCCTCTTTTCTCCACAGTGACTCTGTTCCCTGAGTTTTAGCCACATAATTTTCAGTGCATAGACCTTCTCTTTTATTTCATGGATACTTAGATCCGTTATCATCTCTTGTTAAAGGAACTTGGCAAAAACCATTTAGATGAACCAGATCTGACTGTCTTGGCAAGGTGCTTGTTATTTCTTTCAGAGAACTTTGAGACTACTCATGCAAAGGCATGAGAAGGTGAATTAGATCATGTGGGAGTTTTGTGAGCAACTTTAAATATATCCATTCTATTTTCAGGATCTGAATATTGTTGTGTTACTATATAAGACTGTGTGGTATGCAAGTATAAACTAAATCTTGGTGATGATTCTGTAAGTCTCATCTTTAAATCCTGAAAAAAGCAGGCTCATTTGGTAGTTGAAAACAAAAAAGTGAGAGGTAGTACCAACTCTGGCTCTTTCTGATTGTTGAGTTCTTGTTGTTTCTAATTGGAGGTCAGGATGAGATCAGCTTCATCATTACAAAATATTTATACCTACAAATTTGCAAGTCATAATGACTGTAGTTAATTGATGTACCTTTGGGCCCAGTTCTGTGACTGATGGTGTATGGGAAGTTCTTTGTTCCACAAGGAGATCTCAGTGCAGCTTGTCTTAAACAACCACAAGACTTCCAGAAATTAAGAGGAAGCTACAGAGTATACAGGCTTTATGAAATCCTGATTAAAAGAGTAAATGTGGGTTTTTGTACTCTATTACAGACTTGTGGTGGAAGACACTCAGATAGCCCTTATGATTTCATGTTTTTTTTCCCTAATACCAGTATATCTGACAAATGGTTACAAACTTGTACAAGTACAGGAAGCACTGTGGAAGCAAAATGGCAAAGCTGTTTCAGTATAAATTTTTGAGTAGTGCTTAATAAACATTAGAAATAATGGTGATATATTTTTAGTATATTGCTTCGGGTAGATTTGGGTTGGCCTGAATAAGGTTTACTTCATTTCGTCTGTCCATATCCTTTTTGACTAATGTTAGTGTTGATCAGTCTCAGCACAAACCAATATGCACGCATTATTATTAGCAATAATATCTATTGAAATGAAAGGTGTGGAGAGCTGAAAATAAAGTTCTGAAGTAAAGGGTCCCTATCAGGAAAAATGAGTTTAATTTTACTTCTCCTCTCTTATTTGTGGTAACCTAACAAAGTATCACTAAACACCGCTCCAGGCAGCAGTGTTGGACAGAAGTACAGTGCATTGTAGAAATACATTATAATTCGCTTTTTTTTTTTGTGGTTTTGGGTTGGTATTATTAACAGATCTGTTCTGAATGTTACCTTTCACCTGTTTATCAATAGTTTAATCTATCCCAGTGTTTTTATGAATATTGAACTTAAGCCATTTGCCTTACATTTCTGTCCTTATTTTCTCATTTTTTAAAAGTACCTTTCCTCTTTGCCATGATTAATGGCTTTGAGATTTCATTGGTGGTTTGATATAGTACTTTAAAATGAGGCCTCTGAAAACATCTAATTTATCTATATTTGCTTCAACCTGTTTTCTCCTTATCTAGTACTTACCCCTTAAATACAGGTGTAAACTGTGATAGCAAGTAAATCGTAGTTCACTTCTTAATGCAGATTGACCAACATGAGACAATAAATACTTTTAATTTTTAGAGTGGGTTAGGAGTTTGGTTTTAAAATGGATTAACAACCTAAATTAAACCTCAGTTAATCTAGAAGATATTTAATGGAGCTAAAAATTGAAGTCAGTAACTAACCTAAATCACATAACTTCTGTTGCCTTTATATCACAATTCTCTTAACTTGACAAAGGAGTTATGTACCAGTCTCTAGCACTTATTCAGATCTCACATGTAAACTCAGTTTGAGAGCTACTGTTTTTCTGCAATCTCAGTAGTAATGCTGTTTTGTTTTTTTTAATCAATTGGATCAAATAAGTTCCATTTTTTCATTTTGTATGCAAGTATTCCTCTTTCTGTATCCCTGGAATGGTTTTAGAATACTTCTTTGTAGTATACCAGGATTTGAAACATATGACTTTGTCAGCATGAAACTGAGTTTTTCCTATCCTGAATCTTGCATTACTGTTCTCTGCAGATAAAATTATAAAAGGACAAAAGGTCCTGCCCTTTTGATTTATTATAATTGTACTGCCATTTTACTATCCTTCCTTAAAAGGTATAAGTGTCTACACAAGGTACTAAGCACTGGAGAATCAAAGCCTGTCTCTTCCTCTTAATCACATTCTAGTTTTTCTGTTCCCTTGTATTCGCATCTTGCCTGGAAGAAGAAGTTACATTAACTTTGCTAACTTTAGAAACTTTTGTCTTAATTAGGGGCAGGGGTTGTTAACATTCCCAGTTAGATGTAAGAAATCCTTATATAATTCAGCTTAATTTCTTTTCCAAGCAATTTAAGAAAAGTCTGTGAAAGTAACACTGCAACTTATGCAGTGTCCACAAAATATACATACACTAGTTTCAAATTAACTGTTTCAGAGCTTAATGAATACAGACTCTTCAAAGATTGAAAGACTTCTGAACTCTCTCCTTGACACTTGATCAGTGTTGGATGATCTGAAAAAGAGGTGCCATTCATAGCTGTGCAAAACTTGATGGGTTTATACATTTTTTTAAAAGACTTTAATCTACTTGCCTTTACGTTCATTGAATTTTGGTTTGTGTTTGGATTCAGCTGGATCTCAGAACTCCAAGCAAAATACTGGTTTCACCCAATTCAAGCAAAATACTGGTTTCACCCAATTCAAGCAAAATACTGGTTTCACCCAATTTCACACTGCAATCATGCAAAACCCACAAATTCTGGCTGGTTTTGATGTGAAACCATAACATATGTTGGCCCAAGTTCATACAAAAAGTATGTGAACCTTTCAGTTAATGTCAGCTGAGTTCCCAGTTTGTAATGAAACATTAAACCAAGCAGGTTTTTTTACACAGCTTTGTATTTTTTGTGCGTGTTTCTTTTAGAACCGATGTCAAAACATCTCTGATACCTTAAAAACAAGTCTGTTCTTCTATAGTTTTCAATGTGTAATTGCTTTTTTTGATAAAAACTGGAGGAAGATGATGAGCTGAAGCCCTTTGAAGGGGAACTGATGCCAAAACATCTCCTAATCAGCTACTGTGGATCAGAATCTCATACTCCCTTTCTTCATCAGTCCATTTGCTTCAGCATTAGTATTTGTTCATGATTTCATAGCGAAGAGAAATAGGGCCCTGGATATTCTGCTGTGGTTTTGGTTCAGCTGTTAACTAGGTCATATCCCACTCACTATTGGTTCAAGGTTTTAGTGGGACAGTTATAAATTCCTACTTATTTTACGTCCAGTATATCAGTAATGAAAATCTTGTTTCTATTATTATAAATGTTATGATTATTAATCCTGGATGGAGAATTATTTTTATGGAGGATGGGCATGTTTCCTTTTAAGGAGAAGGTAGTCAAACAAAGGACTTTGATTTAATCACTGTTTTGTGATCCAAAAGCGTGAGATCTTGCATATAATTTCTAAGTATGGCAATAGCTACAGGCATTTTCATCAGTTAAAAAATACGATCCCATTATATGTGGAAAAAACTATTCTAAGAAAATATTCAGTTATAGAATCATTATCTACATGGCTCTCTTATTTTTCTAGGTACTGAGATCTACAAAGATTCAGCTGATTGTGAAATATGTTGTTGTTTTTGTTATTTGCTTTTAAATCTATGGCAGTATTACATTCCAACCTAGTTACTTACGTCCAGACCTGAAAAGCTGTGAAAAGTGGGGAATGGGTTACACTCAACTCATCACTGGTACCCATGGAAGCTGGTGCTGTAAGGAGCAGTGACTGCACTGAGGGAAAGAAGACATTTGCTACAGCAGCTGCATTCTATGCCAAGACTTGTAAGAAGACAGGACCAGCAGGGAGCTTTGGGGTGCCATGGGTGTCATGCTTTGTCTTCCTGGACATCTCAAGCTTCATAGGATGGCATGAGAAATATTTCTAGAAATCTTGAGTTTATGTAGTCAGGGAAATGCAGAAATGTCTTAAATGAATTTAATAGGGGATATATAATTTGAGGACTCTTATTTTACTTAGTAGGCAGGAAACGCTTCTCATAGTTTCTGTTCTATCTTTTGTCTCAGGTTTGGCTGTGCACTGCTTGGGGAGGAGGAAACCTTGGTATCTCGTTTCAGCTGTTCCAAATGCAGAGGATCTCAGCCTGTTACCTGCTCACACATCAATTTGTAATCGTATAGTAACACTGTTACTAAATTCAGAAAAACAAGAAGTGAACTTAAAGCACACAGTGGTGGTTTCTGGTGGTTTGAAATAAGCAGTGGTGAAATCTGCTTATATTTTAAGTCTCTTAGCCAAACGTCAGTTAGCATTGTCATATTGTATCTACCCTTTCCACTGGCTACAATTGAAAGGGCTTTTAAAATAGTTTTCTGAGCCTTGTCCTTTGCTCTGATTTCTTTATCTCCTATAATATAAAGTCATTATATACTGTATGGAATTTCTTGTGACTTGGTTAACATGAAAGACTAATGTACTATTAGTTTTTTCTGAGAAAACATGCTCTTTGTTGAATGATATAGCAGGCTACCTCATAATAGCATTACATAATAATGATGTCAAAGGCTCTACTTCAGAAGAAAAAGTTACTCTTGGTTGTCATACTTTTTCAGGAAAATATATTGTGTTTGTATGTGCTACAGAAAAAAAATGGCATTTCCGTGTCAAATGTGTGAAAACAACATTAATTCTGTCATTAGAGTTAGATTTGCTGGATCCAAGTACATAGATATATGGACTAAGCGATAAAACTCTTTATTTTTGGCATGTCAGTATGAGTTTGTCATAGCCAAACCTAATCTGAAACAGTCTGATATTCCTCTTGTGTGAGGAGCACTGAAGAAATGACTGCTATCTGTGTCCCTGTCTCTGTTGTCAAAGAGCTGTGTGACCCTGGGCAAGTCACCTCATTTGTGTGTTAGTTTCTGCGTTTATAACAAGAGAATCATGTTACTCAGAAGTCTGTATAAAGATCTCTTATGAAAAGCACACTTAGAGCTAAATCACTGGTTGTAAGAGGTGAGAGTTTCAACTGTGAACTCTATTTATTACATAGCAGTGGAGTTTGGAGTAGCATGTGGTTGTGAACTGTAAAGAACATCTAGCATATATTTTTCCTCTTCTACTAGAAGACGAGATTTCATATCCATGCCCTTTTCTGATGAATGCCGAGATTACTCTTCAGTGTCATTCATGAAGATAATTTACACAGGTTTTGGTTGCTTACAGTAATTCTTTGGGTAATACTAAAGTTTTTTGCTTCTCTTTTACTAAACTTTACAGTGTAACCAGTTAAGTCTTTCTATATAAGACCATTTTGCTCTAACTGGACTGTCATTTGTGATATCATCATTTACATATATATTTAGGTTATCACTAGAGTATATGTGGTTGCTTTACTTCCTATGCATAAGAATGCTGACCTTGCTCCAGGTTCAATGTATAAAGAGTTTAAATACTGTTTTTAATAAGTGACATTTAACTTCTAATCTTAGAATATTGTTTACAGTGAGTTGAATTCCACCTAACTATTAGTATATGGTAAACAGTTATAACAGTAATCAAAGGTGTTCTCCTTGGACATTATTTTGCTCCTGCAGAGAGGAATAATGTAGAAGAAAGGAATCATTACATTTTTCATTTGCTAAGGTAAAATACTAGCTCCAGCTCCATTGCATCAAAGAATTATCATTTTGTTTTGATGGAGTATAGATTGAATTCTAGGAATTTCCTATTCCTTCTTTGACCTGAGTTTTAGGAGGGCAAAGGAGGATGGAAGTAGCAAAGTACTCATCTGTGTCAGCATCATCAAAATACAGGTTTGCTTCTGCTAACCAACTCCACTAGCTCTTTATCAGGCCCGTGGCAACCATGGTTTTTTTACACTTCCTAGTGAGTGCATCTTTCAGCACTCTCCCTGTAGCATTTCCTGGACAGGAAAGCCCTATAACATGTTCCTTCCTGCATTAGTTCTTGCTGCTCAAATGCTATTGTCAAGGGGAGACTAAAAGGTTCCTCTGCTCATACCACTTACTTTTGATACAACTCGGCATTTTATGTGAGAAATATCCTACAAGCTGCTTGGAATGACTTCTGCAAAGGGTAAAGCCAGAGGTAAACTTCATCCCTTCCAAAGCTACACTCTTTGTTTCCTGTACTGGCACATTAGAATGCATGCAAAAGCAGCCTTTGCCCTTCTGAGGCTGAACAGAATTGCTATGCTTATCCAATAGTGTATACTATAGACCATGTTCCCAGCATCCCTTTCTGTTGTAGTTGTGTTCCCTGGATGAACATTTACAGTTTGATGATGGGGTTTGTTTTGTTTTTTTACGTTTGTTTGTTTTGGGTTTTTTTTATATTTTTGAACTCATTTGGTGCTGTCATGAGTTATATACAGCTTCCATAGATACATTTTTTAAAGGCAGCCTGACCATTCTACTGGATGTAGCATGTGAACAAATCAAAAACAGGTTTAATGATAATTATGTCATCCATCTTTAGTAGAACTTAATAATTATTATTATTCTGATGTTATTAAATTGAACTCTTCAGTTAGCTCATAATATGTAATATGATTTAGATATTCAATAAAATATCAGAAAAAATCACAGCATACCTTCAATGTGTACTTTAATATAAAACAACTCTAGTATGATGGTTAGTTTTCTTGAGATTGCTACTGGCTGGAGCAATGTACTGTAATTAAATAACTGAATTATAACCAGTCTGAAGGAGGCAATACTGAGTTATCTTGCAGTAGTATAAACCAAAACCGATCATGCTGAGAAACTAATAGGCCAAACAAAAAAAGATAATCTGCTACTAATTAAGATGACATGGAGAGATACAATTAAAAACTAATTGTTAATGGCTTTTCCTTTTTTTTCTTTATAAAGATCTTGATGCAGTTCATTAAAACTGTTATTTTGGTTTTAAATGTTTACCTGCATTTTTTTAACATCCAGTATTAAAGAAGGGAATTTAAATCTGACACACCGTGGCACGTTGTTTATTTCATGCCAAATTTAATTGCACATGCATGACAGTTATGGGATTAAAGCTTTGCTAATGAGTTGGACAATATGTTGAATTTGCTCACTTATTTAAAGTGGTAAATTAAGTTTAGAATTCTCTTTGCCAGCTTTGATCAGAACAGTAGCTAATTAAAACTTGGCAGTAGAACCATGGGTGAAACATTGGCATGATATCACTCAAAAGGCAATATAGGAGTATAGTGCACGATAAAAGGTGACCTTGCTTGCTTTAGCAATTAAGTCTTAATTCTCTGTTAGTTTTTATTGTTTTATTCTGCTTGTTACTCTTAGTGACATTAGTTATCATACTCATAATTTCCTGTAAAATAAAGACTTTCTAACTTACCTTCTATCATTGTAGAATGCTTGAATGCATTTATTGTGACAAATGACCAGACTTGTTCAATGGACAGGTGCACAGGGTATTTTAACTGCCATTCACCTGAAAGTTTTCAGGGCTATCTTCAAATATTGGTAGAGACACACATTGTTACCTGCTGTTGACTAAAATTACTCTAAAACAGTTGTTTTCTGGCCTGCACACATAAAGAACTCAAGTTTAACCCAGAAATTATAGAAGCATTATCTTTTGTGGTGCACAGATTCCAAGATAATTGTGTTTACAGAGTCTGAACACATTCTTGGCATTTCTGAAAATCAGTGAGCATTTATGAGTATTTTTTAACCATAAAAAGACAGCCAAAGTGTATGTTGACTGCAACTCAAGAATCACAAAACTACCAGTCAGAAAAGAGCATGTATTTCAATTTTAATTAGAAAAATTAAGAAGTCAGAAATTAAAAATTTAGAAAATTTAATTTTCTTTTGCTGTTTTAAAATAGAGAATATATTTGGGGTATATTTATCAATCAGTCTTCAATGCACATTTTCAGGGAAATGCAGCTTTGCTAGAACATCAAGTGTGGGCTGTGAACAAACAAAGAATAATAGGTACCCTAGCTCTCATATTAAAAAAAAAAAAAACAACAATCAAACAAAAGCAGATTATTATATGTAGCCCAATTGGTATATGCATCTATAGTACAAATCATTCATTGTGATCAAATATGACAAGGCTCTGTTCTAACACTGAAAAGTTAAGATCAGAAGTGTAAGATTTGGAACAGTGGGGGGGTATTAGGAATATTGCGTGGAACAAAGATGGTCCCACAGGGGCTCTGGAAGACTAAGTGAAACCTAGTGGGATCCAAAGCAGCCAAAGCAACAAGCAGTTGAAAGTTTCAATTCTCACAGCTAACCAAAAGGAAACAGGAAGAAAAAAACTCCATATCCTTATTTGTGAAGAAAAACCTCTCCCTGTGATCAAAGTACACAAACTTTCTTTCAGAAAACTGAACAGGATTTTTTACTTTATTTTGGAAAAAAGAAATGTGCTAGTTCTACAGCTGTTCTGATTGAAAAAGAAAATAATCTAAAAGTGTGATCTTTGGCATTTTTCTGTCTTACATACTTTACAAAAATTAAACAACATATCAAATGGGGAACTGAACCTTTTAATTTCACCAGGTTGCAGAATCTCTCTTGAGAGAGAATCTTTCTTGTCAGCTTGATAAATGAGTAATACTGTTTTGATTAAAATAAATACAAATTGAATGGATTTGTATGGAAGCCAGTCTTGGAGCTACTCATCCCTACCAAAGTTGTGTCAGTTTGGGATGCTTTTAGAAGCATAATTATAGGCTCTAGTAAGTCTTGAAATGAAAAACATAAGATGATCTAAAAGGTATAAACATTTCTATGGCCAAGCAGCCACTGATGATGAGTTACAGAATCACAAGGTTTTTGGCGGGGGGAGAGTTGGGGTGCCCAAGGTCAGTGGAATTATGTGCTTTTTAAAACTTATTTACCTGCCATTCTTTATTCAAACTCTCACATAATTTGTACAGTTAAAGAAGAAAAGTATTTAAGAGAAACTGACAAGAGAAGAGATGGACCAACAAAAGTCACAAGAGATGATGAAGTTTATCATTGCTGAAGTTTAAGATGAGGCTGAATAAAGCATCAGTTATGGTCTACAGAATGCATTGACTCAAAAAACTGCTGGTATTTTCTTACTCTGCAGCTGTCTAATCTTATGATTTACCTTTGAATTTTCCTGTATGTGACAGGAAAATGTGTCATTGCTACTTCTTCTTTTTCTTGTTATCATTTGTTTACTTTCTTTCAGAAACAGTCTTTAATTTTACATTGGTTTTAACCCTTTCCTTTGTTTCTTTCCTCACATCATTCTGTTCTCTGGACGGCATGCAATTAGCTTTGATACATAGCTAAATATGCTCATAATACTTTTTTCTGTGTCCTCTGAAGTAGCAAATGTTGCCATCCTCAATGATATTTATGTGCTTACTGAGCTTCTATGACACTTTTATATGACACTGTTCTTCAAAAGCTTCAATCATTGCCTCATCTTCTGACATCTGGCTTCATTTTGCTGACCTAATTTGATATAGTGCGATATAATCCCTCAGTCCCAAATGCTGCTTCATCCTATGAACATAAACCAGACTTTTGCCATTATTTCCCAGATGATATTCCTTCCATCAGACCCTGAAAATTAAATATCAGGATCATGTTTTCTTAATTATAAGTTGGGAAATGTTTTTTTTAGGTGATTGGGTTTTTAGTTTCTTTCATTTAGTATTCAGTTCAAAATTAAGTATCAGCATTACCTCTTGAATCTAACTCAGTTTTCCAGTAAGTGGAATAAGTAGATCTCCTTAATTTTTCCATTTATTAAAACTCATTATTGAGGCCATAATTAAGTATTATTATTCATAGCATTATTTTTGATTAATAAGACACGAAAGAGTATAGTATGCATAATATTAGAGGATATGTCCATTTAGAGACAAAATTATTGAGCTTGAATATGTGACATGCAACAGCCACTCATATTTGTAGGTGTATATTACTGTCTTGTATTGTATTACCATAGCTGTAATAATTACCTGCAAAAGTGAGATTGCTTAGAGGCAAATATGTAGATCCAGATTCTTCTGGTCATTAAATAGATTGTGAGCCTGTCTGCATACAAAAAAATTATTTGTCCTACATGCAGCAATAAATGTACCCCATAACTGCACACTTAATTGGCCTACCTGAAAAAAAAACACAAACCAAAACCAACTATTTGCATTGTTAATTATCCAAGCAGCTCAAATGATAAATCAGAAACAAATATCTGCTCATTAGTTCAGGTAAGACGTTTGAACTTTAAACAGAGCTCTCTTCCATCTGGTGTTGCTGTAGCAGTTGTTTATCACATTGTTCAGCTGTGAATCACAGCCAGTTCTGATCCAGAGAATCAGTGTCTTACGGTAGGAGTGCAAGAAAGAGAGATATGGCAATAGTTTTCAGAGCAATCTAATGATTTTTCAGAGCAATCTAATTACATTTAAGGAGCCATGGTTACATTTAAGGAGCTTGATATTTTTTGCTGAAACTCATAATTCTTTAAAAGTATCCCAACAGGTTGATAGCAGTTTTTTAGGAATCCTTTATTTTTTGAAAGCTGATTCACTTTGGGAAAATTTGATGTGGTGGGACATTTGTTTTTTTTTCTTTCTCCTTGATTTCTTTGTAAGTATTTCTCTCTCTCTTTTTTCCAAGCAAAATTTATAAGCAAACGGATGCTACCCTCACCTCTTCCCCCCAACCCTGCCTTGTGACAACCATAAGGAAAAATCCTAACTTAGACATGAGTACACCTTGTGATATAGTCAGGATGGGATGGACTAAAAAGCAGAGCCAGTGTTGGTGTTTGGAGTTAGGATTTGACTAGGGATTTTTTTTTTAATTCTTTCCAATAGAAATGCTGTGATATATGTAATTGTAGTATTTGAAATTGGTAGTATTTGTACATGTAGTAAACCCCACTGCTGCAGTTTGAATTAGGAAATACAAGAGGTGAATGGTCAGAGACTGAAGAGAATCATATTTGAATTCAGAATAATCTTTCTCCCTACAGAATTTATTCTTCATACATGCCATGTGATGACAGTTTGAATCTTGACATTTTCCTCATACTGATGTTGTCTGTAGAGAAAGTGACCTTGTAATTAGACAGTCCACAAGAGTCTACTTACAAAGCTGAGTATTATTGCCCCAAGGACAAGAGATCTGGCCCTGGTTAGTGCTGACAGAAAGCAGAGATGAAGAGTAAAGAGGCAGATCCAAAATGTAGAACTGAGAGAGGATCTGGGCTTGCTGGTTTTGTGGCAAATGTTAGGAACATAGCTGCTATTTCTGGGATTTATTCAGTGAAACTATGACTACTCCTTCTTAGTAGTACCAATTCTTGCTTTCCAAAGTTCCGCTATGGGAAAAGCCTTTAACAAAGCCAACAATTCCTCAGTGCACTTTTTCAGTCCTCTTTGTCAGCAGTCTTGGGTCATTATTTGCCAGTGCAAATATGCCTTTTTAAGTTCTCATGTCAATGATTAAATAAGAGACAAGGAAACAAACAATAAAAAAAAAAAAAGTTATCCTCCCAGGTATTGCTCATTGTTCATTAAAAATGAACATGTGAAAGGGACTTTGTTACATAGGAGTGACAGCAAGTCTTTTGCTGTCTTTTATGATCTTTGCATTTTGATTGTTACTGTAACATTGCAAAATCAGTACCTAAAGTTGCATGCAATGTGTAGAAAAATTAATACAAATGTTATGGTCAGAGGTACTTGAAATATCATATTTATTTGTGATATCAAATGTAGGAAAGGGGTTATATTTTGTGAAAAAAACATGGAATTGGTGCAATGTACCTCATAGTGAAAGTAGGGCATTTCTTATGGATACCAAGAGAAAAGTGATATGTTTTAAATCCGTATCTTAGGTAGCTAGTAAACAATGTGCTTGTATAGCTATACCCTTTGATTCAATTGGTTCCAAATTATAGCCAAAGACTTTGAACCACTGGAGCCAAATATTTCCCAAAATAGCATTACACATTGAAATACAAGGTGAATGACTCCCAACTTCACAAATGTATAACTGTGTGTGTTTTTGTCTATACTTCCCAATTGTTCTGTTCTCTTTTAGGGGATCTCTATAAGTTTTGAACAGTAACAGATTGAATATTGTGATGGCAACTCTCCAGATGTCTGAGAGCAGCAACAATTTGCATATTCATTTGCATTATTTTACATTACTAGTACATCTGTTTGAATTCTGTGTTGGATACAAATGAAACTTTACCATTAATGCATTAAGAGTTTTCACCATGTAGTAGAGGATGGAAAAAAAAAAGAGAAGAAAATACTTAAACATACCTGACAGTATTTTTATTGTCTTTGAAGGCTGTGCTGTATATTTTTCTCCTCTCTGGTGCTTTAACAGCAGTTATAAAAGACAAACAAAATAAAAAAATGTAGAAGTATATCCTCAAAAAAAACCCTGTAGGTGATGATGATGATTTGTCTTCCATTTTTTTTCTCATTGTATTATTTTTTCTTTTCACCTACAGTATCTTATTTCACCTCTCTTTTGAGCAGAGTATGTCTTCCTCACCTCTCCTAATGATTTTCTTATTCCTTGTTCTTTTTTTCTTAATAATTTTTTCTATGGGTGTTGCAGAAATGCTTTATATAAAAGGCATATTAGACCTTTTCTCAAACTAGGACTGCTGTTCATATAAGCAAAGGACCCTAAACCAGCTATGACTTCAGATGAGGTCTGAAGGTGCTCTAAGTCTTTCTTACAGCCTTGATTTTCCTAAAAGAAAAAGGTCAACAATGAATTTTTGACAGTAGCTCCATATTTTATCATGTGTGTGATAGAAATTTTATGCACACAGAGAAAAAAAATTAATTGTAAGAATTATGTTAGTCAGCTAAAATTCTTTAAGAAAGTCTACTTTGTACTAAATTATTTTTAAGCCAAACAGTGTGGCCACAGGTGATAACAGATATTGCTGATTGGACTTAAAAAATCAAACACTGCTGTAAAGAAAGTGCAAATAATATTTTATTAATGTCAGTTTTCTTTCTCTCACCTCATATATCTAATTATCTGTGAAAGAGAAGTAAGTCTACTTTTCATGTAAGGTTATTAACTTGACAGTGTCCCTTTAAGTTATGAAGATGTGCAGAGCAGCTAGGAATGTGAGATATTGTAGGGTACCAAATGTGTGATGTGATGTTGCTAGGCAACTCCCTTATTGTTTTAAACAAACCACATAGAGCTGGCAACAGCTGTCAAAGCTCTTGGCTCTTGACAGTAACACAGACCTCAAAAAAACTTAGAACAAAAATCTTCCAAAATAAGCTCTAAGATATAATACAATCCCACAGGGCTCGCAAATGTGTACATCTGTTTGTTAAGTTAGGAGATACAGTTATCTGTTACAATTCTATAACAAAATATGTCAGGATAACTATGTCATTTGTTTCCATACATTTAAGAAAGGTAAATGCTTGTACATCAATTTTACTTTTTGAAAGAATGCCTTTCACAACTGCCAATGGTAGCAAATCTGTTTCTGTGTATTAGATGAGCATCCTATATCTGCAGTCAATAAAGGGAAAATGTTACGTAGGGGATAGCCATGTGCATATGTTTGCAGATTTATTTATTTTCTCTGCTGTTGAGCTGTATATATTTTGACATCCCAGAAACAGGTGAGATCACTTTTGTTAGTATTATAGTTCCTGAAATAGGTGTAGCTATAGCACTCTAACACCTATTAATGTGGCAAAGCTTTTAAAACAGGAACCAACCCCAGAGACTTCAAAAAAAAAGCCCAGATCTGTACCAAAATAACCCAAGATCTGTCAAAATTTTTCACCCTAGGAGATAAGTAGGTCTGTAAACAGACTCATAGTTTGGAAATACGTTTGGAATGCAAAAAACTGAGAGTAGCTCCATACAGGGTTATTCCCTGCCTCCTGACTGCTTGAAGCAAACCTGCTTAAATCCAGCAGCCGGGCAGTGCTGAGCTTCTGCTAATACTCATGTCTTAGTGCATCATCTCATTTTAGATGCAGCATCCTACTAGATCATCTGCCTGGCTCTTGCATTATTCACACCCCTCCGGAATGCAGCTGAAGTCAGCGTGTAAGTGCCTGGGTATTCTCCTCATTGCTGTGTGAACGATCTAACCATCAAGGCTGCTGCTGGCAGCAGCCTTGCTGTATTCCTGGTTGTAATTGTTCAGTTTTCTTCATTCTGGTCAACAAAAAGCAGACTTGGATGTCTAGCTAGTTAAAGCGATCACAGGTAACTTCTGAGACACTAGAGACACTCTCTATGGCAAAATTAACATTTACATATACAGAATAGCTGATTTTCAAGTTGCTGTTCACCCTACAAATGACAGACTAGCAGAGATTAGGCTTGACTGTACTAGACCTAAGATGTATGCTAAGGGGGTACAAGAATCATATTTTTTTACTGTGGTGTAATATCTTTCCTCCCTTTTCTTTCATAGTAATTCCTCGTATTTGTGTTGCTTTTTTGACTTCTGCCTAGCACTAGTCTGCTACTGATCGTGACAAATCATTATTTTCCTGCAGCAAGCCATTTCATTACAGAAATAATGTTCAATTCTTCCCCACGCTACAGATTTATGACTTTTTCAGAAACTTTTTCTAGAAACAGACAGTCTAACAGTTCATTTATTGTTGTTTTCTCTAGTTTCAAAACCAGTGAAATATTTTTTTAAAAGAATAAGTATTGATTGAGGGAGGAGGAGGTCATCCAAATGTCTTGATGTGTCAACTGTTGTCTGTGAAGCAGGGTTTTCCCTTAGTGGGATCAAACAGAGGGCAGCAATTCAACCTGCAGTCTCTGTGGGAGCGTTACAGAATATTTGAACATCTGCTTTGAGAACCTGCTTGAAAAATAACCATGCACAATATAAGAGGAACACATGTGCTGCATGCTGAAGACCACTGGTAACACTACTGGCACAAGCAAAAAGAGCAAAAAGCTCATATAGGTTATGTGGAGGCTTTCTATTTAATAACATATGTCAATTTTCATTTTTTAAATAACAGCAGTATACTAGGTATGAAATTTTATATAGGCAAATAATCACTATAACCTGAAAGGTGATGAAATTTAAGTGCCCTGAAAATTAAGCGGAAAATATACATATATAATAATGTTGTCTCTATTGTTTATCTGGAAATAATACTTTGTGTGTTTGAATTTTGTTCTACAGGAAGATAATTAAGCAAATAGAAAAAAATGGCAAACTGCAATTCTTATGTAATGAAAAGATGGCTATTACCAGATGCTCTCCCCATATAAATCAGAGCCTATTTTTTAAGCTTGTTCAAAGTTTTGCTTCATCCCTTGGTTTTGGAACTCCAGCATGGACAGAAGTATTGTGAGTTCTGGCATATTATGTGTGTCTGTCTGCATTGCTGTTGCATGAGTTGGCTAGCTAATGGACAAGAAAATGTATTTACGATTTTAATCTTGTGTATTACACTATCAGGGTTATGCCTGTAGATGTGTGAAGTCAGCAAATGTTGATTTCATGGCCTGAGTCATGGCAGTTTTTCCTGTGCTAGGTGAGAGAGTTTCTGAATGTATTTCAGTTTAGTCACTCATGGGGTTTCCTCTGGTTAAATTTTTCTAATTGGTGGCAAATCTGGTGTGTCTTGTAAATATTAAATCTAGTTTAACACTCTTTTAATATAGCTTCAGAAAATAAAATGTTTTGGTTTTATATGGCACCAACACCATATACATTAGGTAGTGTGTGAATAAACCATACTGCTTCCTCAAGTCATACGAACTATTAGTATAAATGCCTGAGCTCTTAAGATTTTACTTATGACTTCAAAAAGAACATCTTTAGCACATATCTGATATTGTGCATTGTAAACTTGTCCAATTAAAAAAATTCCAAGGAACATAAAATTAACTTTGAGTGAAATATAATTCAGTACACTCAGAACTTGCTGTTTCTATTATAATAATGGAAAGAACCTTCAGCTATTTACCCTTATCTACATACTGTGTAGACTGCAATAAACTTTAAAATGTTAATCATGTTCTTAGTCCCTTAGTAGGAAATAAGGAACAAACCAGAATATACTCATATTTCAACATCATTTTTATAGCTAGATGGCCACAACAGCTTAAGATGGTTTCCCCATAAACATTACTAATATCCAGAGACAGAAGAGTACCATTTAAGGTGACACACCAGAATCGTACTTGGCTTAGTTATGTTCTGTTCCTCTAAATGCTATCCCTGAACAAATTGCCTTTTTGGAGTATGAAATCGTACTAAAAAAGCTTGCATAAGTCACAGCCTGAAATGTCGTTTTCTAAGAAAATAAATAGTAGGAGCCAAAAGACATCAATGGATCAAGTTTGTAATTATGGCAAAACTGTAGAAATAGCATAATATGTAAATATTACTGTTTACAAATGTTCAGTGCTGTAAGGAAACCTACCTATCTCCGTGGTATTACGGTTCAGCAGAGTAATGATTTAGCTCTCCAGCTCTTCACAGCTCATTTTACTTCTAAGAGACAGTTCAGTGAACACAGAGGCAGTACAGCAGACTAATTACACTAGCCAGTGTCGAAGTGGATAGGTAAATGCCTATCTAGCATTAGGTAAATGCCCATTAGCATTGTGAATTTTTTTCAGGATGGAAAATAGGATGAAAAAGAGTGTGTCAGATGGTGGTTTTTTTCTTTTTTTCCTTAACCTTGATTGTTTTTTGTCTAAGATCATTTGGAACCTTCCAGTACCAATTGCAGATATTCATGTACTGAGTTTATCACTGCCATATCTAGAAGATGTTGGTTGTCCAATTCAAATACAGTGAAACTACAGTAGCATGAATTTTTATGTGTTCTTCAAAAACTCATTCATCTCCCTGGATGCTTAAAATGCTTATCTTGTTTTAGAGCTGCTGGTATTGAACTCTTTAGACTAAAGAAGGCTTGGATATGCTAATCAGATATCAATCTGCAAATACTCTATCCAGCAGCAGAGAGTAAAGTGTGAGTCTGTCAGCATTTATAGCTCTCCAACACTTAGGGCTGAGTAGCCACAGCAGTAAAGCCATTAAAGGTGAAAATGTGGATGTTTGGATGACAAAATACTTTTGAAACTCCAGAAGTACAGCTTAGTTATGCTGTTTTGATTTTTGGTCATATTTCCTCAACTTATCTGCTTGGTACTAAACAATGGCAGTTTGACATTCATTAGTAGGAACGCAGTAAGGGAAAAAACAAGAGAAAGTAAAACAACAAAATTAAAATACAGTTTTCATTTTGAGCATTCTCTCAAAATGGTTCATTTCCTAAGACTGGTTATAAGTACTAAATCTAAAAAAATAGGCTGTTAGCAAAACTAACTAACTAACTAACTAAATCCCCAATACTTGGATGAACAGGTAGAGGAGGATATTGGAGAAAGGACTTATAAAAGGAGAGTGAATGGACTTTTCTCACTCACTAATGAAGATAAATTAGATAGTGACCAGTTGAGTTGCTTTGTTGAGCCTGTGAACAGTGAGTGGAGTTACATGGCAAAAGGAAAATGTCAAGATGTATTGTCATATTAATTCTTTCTTCTAAAATCAAGATTTCTGAGAAATAACTGTAGTTCTTTGCTTCAAAGCTATTACTTGTAAGTCATTACAATGTCACAGGATGTTGAAAGACAAATACTAAAGGTTGTGCGTGGCTGCATCCCAAAGAGCTAATTTGGATCATCTGGCCTTAAGTAACATAAGATTTGAGATGCCAAGTCTGTCATCTACTAGTGCATTTGAGCAGAATGTTTTTGTGGCACCTTGTCTTTAGTGACAGTATTATCTGTAGGTACTGAATGCCTTTTAAAAATCTGGGACTTGCTGCTTTATGAGTCATCACAAAGAAGCCATGGAGATGGAGAGTGTGAAGTTGGCTCATAAAACATACCAATACCAATTTCTCTCTTATCTTATTTATTCCTTGTTGTTGGTTTTGGTGTTTTGTTGTGGTGGGTTTTGTTGTGTTTTGGTTTGGTTTTTTCCCCAAAAGTAAGGTGTAAAACTAATACGTGTATTAATAATTACAGAGGGAAACTCACTAAAGCGGGTTTTATGAGTGCTGAGAGAAAGATCTGATGAAAGATCTTTACCTCACTGTCTAATATTGTATTTGAAGGCTTCCAAGAGCAATATGAAGGCACTGACTCCTGGTTTCACTTACACTCAGTCTGGCTGGTATATATATTGACTCATATTAAATACGTCATTATTTGCACACATGTAAATTAAAGCAATCCGAAGCCCTTCATTTCTAGTTGTTTATTGACGTCACTGGTTGACAGTGAAACAGGGTGGGTGAAGTTTACTTGAAGATGACAGAACCTGAGCTGATGCTGGATGATTTCATTGCCTTTTGCTGCCTAAAAGACTGTAACAAAGCATTGCAATCATTCTGGACAGTTACCAGTTAGACTCTGCTGGGCTGGTACTTTACTGGAGAAAATTGAAGTAAACTGCACTGTTCTAAATCTCAACATCTTTAAAATAAGAAACTTACTAAAGAGACTATTAATAACCCTGGGATATGTATTTTGAAATGAATCATTATACACATTTAGGAGGATATTGGTTACCACTTCTGCCATATGTTCATACATTCTTGATTCACATCCATCTGGCACAGAAATCTGTTGGAGTGTGTTGAAAAGTGATTTGAAAGATCTTAAAAGCCACATGCAAATTTGTACTCTGGTTTATGTAGAATATAGGAGACAAAAAACCTTTTTTCAGAATTCAGTATAGTGTTTTAAATTAAATAGATTGTGCGTCTTTAAAAATAGTCTTTAGAAAAAACTTAGTAATATGTTGAAGTGATTAATTAGCTTTATTCTTTAAATGACTATTTGCAAAGCAAGTAAGAATAACTCTGAAAGTATCTTTGGAAATCTCTCAGGCCGGAGCAGCCTCGTTTTTACTTTGAGTTAGTTTGCACAAATAATATTTAATATTGAGCTTTAAATATTTAGGAGAAAGCTTTTTCTTTGCAGAGGAATATCATATGATCATATCATATGTCGTTAAGTATTTTCATACGTTTTCCATTTGCCGATTAAATTGAAACTAGAGTTTACTAATCTATATGTGAACTCCTATTTTAGTGTATATGTACTCTAGCACAAAGTTAGATCTTTTGCCCTGTTGGAGTTACAAAGAATGATTTCTTATGGTCAGTTCAAGTTCATAAAAAACTTTTAGCAGATACACGTTTTGTATTTAATTTTTATATTCACCATTTTACACGGAGAAATGTTATAGCTTATCCATTTAAGTTTAAAGAAGTGAAAATTAATTTATTGGCAGGGATTTTTAAAAGTTTTCAGGAAATGTGGCTAAATACAGTCTATGGTATTACATAACTTGAATTTTTCATGTTTGAAAAATTGAATTTGTGTTGGTATTTTGAATTTTCTATTAGAGTTCAGATGTTTCCCTGATTTTGGTGATTTTATGCTTTGAAGAACAGAAAAAGCAGTGAACTCATGGTCATTACAAACATTCTCACAGAACTTATGGATTGCTAAAGAAAGATTGCCTCTCTATGGTACCAAGTTTTGGAACCATGAAAAGCATTTGAGCATGAAAAGTGTTTTTTTGAGGACTGCAGAAGAGGAGCTTTCATGATAAAAAAGCCTGTAACTGGGTGTGCTTAATATTTGAGACAGCTTTTGTCAGAAGGACTTACCTAATCAATTTTCCTCTATTGGTTTCAGAAACACTGTCTGAAATATGTATTTGTGTTTATAGGATCCAAGTTACACCTGGCATACACTGCAAAAATGATGCTAAAAGTAATTACTAGATGATATGAATGTAAGAAAAGCATTATTAAGAATAATAAAATTTAAACATAATTTTAGTCCTCTGAGAGATCTGGGAGCTAGAATGTAATATTGTCTATTTACTAGCATAATAGCTCTGCCTGAAAAACAGAAATGCAGATGTCTGCTCTGCTAGCATACTATGTGTTTACTTAGAGGACATTTATGTCCACTTACATAGGACAGTAGCAGTGGTAGGTTTTTAGTTCCCTTAAGGACTACTTATGTCAAGTGTCTCTCATTGCCAGACTTCAAACTGAGGTCAGGAAGAGAATGAGGCCACGTTCCCATCCTCCCTACTGAGTTAACAAGCAGCTAAACCCAGTATTTCCATTGATTATGTTCTGATACACTAAAATGCCTCAGAAATCCTATGTGAATTAGCAAATTCAAGGACAACACCAAGTTGGGTCAGAATGACAATCTGCTGGAGGGTAGAAAGGCTCTTCAGAGGGACCTGGACAGAGTGGATAAATAGGACAAGACCAATGGCATGAGATTCAACAAAACCAAATGCCAGGTCCTACCTTTGGGTCATAACAACCCCATGCAGTGCTACAGGCTGGGGGCAGAGTGGCTGGAAAGTGGCCCAGTGGGAAAGGACCTGGTGGTGCTTGTTGACAGCTGCTGAATATGAGCCAGCAGTGTGCCCAGGTGGCCAAGAAGGCCAATGGCACCCTGTCCTGTATCAGTAATGATGTGGCCATCTGGACTAGGGAAGTGATTCTTCCCCTGTACTCAGCACTGGTGAGGCTGTACCTCAAGTACTGTGTCCAGTTATGTGTCCCTCAATTCAGGAGGGATGTTGAGGTGCTGGAGCGAGTCAAGAGAAGGGCAGTGAAGCTGATGAAGGGTCTGGAGTGCATGTCCTCTACGGAACAACTGAAGGAGCTGGGGTTATTTAGCCTGGAGAGGAGGAGGCTCAGGGTGACCTTATCGCTCTCTACAACTCCCCAAAAGGAGGTTGGAGCCAGGTGGGGGTTGGTCTCTTCTCCCAGGCAACCAGCAGTAGGACAAGAGGACACAGTCTTAAGCTGCACCAGGGTAGGTTTAGGTTGGACATTAGGAAGAATTTCTGCACAGAAAGGATGATTAGATATTTGAAGGGGCTGCCCAAGGAGGTGGTGAAGTCACCGTCCCTGGAGGTGTTTACGGAAAGACTGGATGTGGCACTAAGTGCCATGGTCTAGTTGACAAGGTAGTGTTTGGTCATAGGCTGGACTCAATGATCTCAGAGGTCTTTTCCAAGTGATTCTGTGAATCTTAAAACCAGTGTTAACAGCATAAGGCAAACTTTAGATCAGTTATGACAACATCTCAGCAGTAGTAAGTTGCAAATGTTGCTAGCTGTATCATCCTCGCACTCCAAAATGCTTTGGATGGTATCTGTTGTGAGCACAGTCTATTGTGGAAAGGTGCATGATAAGTGTATAATTAAAAATGTCTATGTCACTCATGTACTTATGCAAGTCAAAATCCAAACTGTCTCCTCGATTAAATACAAATAATTAAAATGCCAAATATTAGCATCCTGTAATTTTGACTCTTACCAATTGCATCATTATCCACTCCTTTCCCTACATGATAATACCCACCTGGAGAGAACTCTGTATCTATAGTCTTCAGTAACCAGCAGGATATTGCTTTTTTCTGTATTTGATAAAAGAATAGAAAATTAATAATTATCCTTCAGACATGGCTTGTGTATCTTACTTTCAGAAACTGTTTCACTCTAAAACAGTAAGAAAATATGTTTGATCCAAAGTGAGATTTAAATCCTGTTACATGTGATTTCATAGATTGTCATTTTAACAAATTCCATCTTCACATGTCCATATTCAGTACTAAGAGAAGAATTTTGTACTGAGCGTAATAGGGTGGTTTTTACTGATGTAGTGAGTGGTTTAAAATTATTAAGTACATTATCCATAAAAAAATTATAATGCAATCAGTGCAAATGTTTAGAATAACCTGAAGAGAACATGGTTATTCCTGCCCACACCTTTAGTTAGAATGTTGATATTTAGGTTTTGATTAATATTGCATTTGCTATAATTCTGGAATCTGACATTTTCAGTTGAAGTTGCTTTCTTGTCTGATTTCAAGTGTTCAGGTGCTCTTGTGGAGTAGAACTTGATAGGGTACTGCTTACTAATCAGGGCCACTGAGCATTAATGGTATAGAAAGATTTATAGTTTATCTGCCTAATGAGCCAATGAAAATATCAACCATCAAGCCCATCTTCAAACTCCTGTGTGCTGAATTTGAATAAGAGACATGACCCTACTGACTGTTCTGATCCTATGGGACCCAAATAATAGTTGCCTTGTTTCCATCTGCTTATGTGGATCCTTGGGCAGTGACATTTAGGTCATATCTCTTATTATAGTGACCACCTCATGAATGTCACACCTTATATGCTAGAATTAAGAACCTCAAGAAGTCTTTCTCCCTGTTATCTTGCCTTTCAGCTGGGACAGTTCACATCTGGAAGCAACTGAGTCCCTTGCTATCCCACATCATGTAGCCCACATCATGACATCCTCGTGCCACCTTTACCTTTCTTGAGGCTGCAGCTGCTCCAACCTGTGACATCTTTCAGAATATCCCGGATGGTAACTCATTGGCAGTAAGTCAGCCTCAATATAAATTCTTAAATTTGCAGAACAAACAAGACAACTGTGAGGGCTCTGAAATTATATTGGCATGGAAGTCAGGACTGGCCATAAGAGTCACTGAGAGAAAACAAAGCAGAGCTTCTTCGGGGCTTGTATCAGCAGGGGTCTTTCTCAGAGGAAATGTCATTTCATTTCCTTAATTACCAACCTCCAGTTTATCATACCACATGAAAGTTGTTAGGTAATCCCACCAATGGACACTACTGAAATACACTTAGAACTGCCAAAGGTGGGGTGAGTTCAAACTCACCGTCATTCTTCCACAGATACTGGTGTAGTAGAGGTGGAGGGGAAAGCACAGGTTGGGTGGCCGTCCTCCCATGTTGGTGCTTATACACGTTCTGCTGTTCCTCTTGGCTCAGTCTCCAGCTGTTGTCTAACTTAGCTCTGCAAGTAGCATTCTCACCACCTGCTCATACACCAAGTGACCTCTATGGGCACAACGGGAAAGTTGTAAGGGATGTCCTTTGTGAGGATCTGAAGAGGAGGTCAGAAGGTGACGTTAGGGGTAGATGGATACACAGTCAATGCTTCAGGGCTTTCCTAAGAATACTGTGTATGGTTATGGGGTAACTTGTTGGCAATGATTTGGCATTCGGGAGAGAGAATTTAACACTGTAGATGAACATGGAATACTGCAGGTTGTGGCAGCTCCCAGGAGAGATCTAGTACAGCAAGAGGAACACAATTTTTCTGCCACAACTATTTAAACAGGAGTACTTCAGGTATTCCAATCTTCTCCTTTTTTTTGACAGCCATAAAATTACATCTATGTCTGTCTATCTGTCTATCTATAGATATGTATCTCCCTTCAATTTTTCACAGGTCAAAGAGAAAGAACTTACTGTAAGAAAGGAGAGTCTTGGGTCTTTTCATTATAGGAAAGTGAGTAGGTTCCTTGACCTTTTCTGAAAAAAAACCCATAATGGAAAGGAAGAAGATTTATATACAAAGATAATAAAATTTATAAATAGAATCACTGAGTTTGTGCTTCTTTCCTCCTTCCACTCTTTCTCTGTTTCTTTTTGTCCCTCCTTGTCTCTTTTTTCCCTCTCACTATGTTTGAGTTTCTTATTATAATTATTCTTGGGTTCCTCTCTAGAAGGTGCATTTCAAGTAGTTGAAATGTTGAAAAATGCTAAAATATGAAATGGCTTGTTGAATTCTGGGAAAACTAATAAACATTTCAGTAGTAGCTGGACAATTGACTATATAAAGCTTTAGTGTCATAAAATGTACTTTTAAATTAGTACCAAATGATACGTGAATGCTGCAGTTTCCTAAGTATCCCAGAAAGCATTAATCAACACAGCCTGAGCAGGAACAACTTAATTTTTGTCAGCAGTGCTTTATGTGCTTTAATTTGCTCTGTACATGTTTCCATGACAACTAAGAGAAAAATAAACTCTTAGCCAAAATTCAGTGGAAGCAAGACAAAACAACCTGCTTTGATTCATGCTGCTCTGATAAATGTGAGTTTGGCAATCAGCTGTGGCTATTTTTTTTTTCTGTAACAGATAGGACTTTTATTTATTCTCTTACCTTAAGAAAAAAAAAGAAGGTATTCATGGAAATTAGGATTTTTCTTTTTTTTCCACAGGGTCTTGGTTTGAAACCTTTACATATATAGATTTTTCTTCTTTTAAATGCAAATGATTGTTGTCTTGGGTTTAAACTCCTTTCTGCTTTATCTGGTTTTCTAATCGTCTGTTGAAGAGATCTTCAAATACAACTGAGCTGAAAAGATGAGACATAAAAAAAAAAGAAAAAACCCACAAAAGTAGAAGTAGTAAGCAAATTTAGAACACAGGTCCTGACTTTAGGATTTGAAAAACTACCTGTTTTTCAAGGTAATATTGATGTGAACTATTATTTGTCCACTTCACCTCTGTCACAAAACCTTTGCTACTGACATTTTAGTTATATTTTTAAATGATATGATTTGGACACATACTAGCCAAGGAAAATAAGGTTGCTGGTCTGTGGAATTAGTTGACCTACTTAAAAAAAACCAGCACAAACAAAACAAAACCAGGTAATTTGGATAGATCCCTTGACAAATAGAAAGTTTCATAGATTTGGTGTTGAGAAATACTTTTCTTTAAAAACGGGAATTACTGCTTTCTCAGATGCACTTATTATTAAAATCTACTGAATATATTTTTGGGAAAGGATTTTCTTTCTTCACATAAATGCATCTGCAAACAGCTTGCTGTGAAAATTAAATATTGAGCATTTGCCATCCTCATTCTGACTTCTTGCCTAAATCATATGGTATTCCTGCTGTCTAGTTACCTGATGACTTCAAAATGTAGCTTTAAGTAGACAACATGACTTTAGATATTAAAATAATAGAATTTTGTAGTGTTTAGTACTGTTCCTTGTTTTCTGACCACAAAAGTATAAAAATTAGACTGGTTTATGATTTAATTTGCGAACAGATAAACTTTAAAATCATGTTACTCGAAGAAGTATATTTGCATGTATAGCTATCTTGTTGTAAAGTCTGAGGTCAGATTATTTTTTGGCTTACTGAGTCATATGTGATGATGTGGTGTCTTCCCTCACTAATTTACTGCTATGTGCAAGGATCTTCCTTCCAAACCTATCTTATCCATGTATACAGATCCAGTTTGCTTACAAATGTAAGAATTAATCCAAGAAGCCATGTCTATTGTACAGGAGACAAAGTAGTGCTCAGTGTAGGAGACACCAAAATCCCTAGGTTGTTCTTCAGCATTTAGATATTGTTTCCTAGAAATAAAGCTTGATGAGCATTTTATTTTAAGAAATTAAATAGATGAGATACTTCCAGAGACAAAGTGAATTCATTTCAAGTTCAGTAAATAATTATTGTATGATGTTGTTCACTGAGCTCCACAGATTATTTCAGCTGACTTGATCTTCAGACATATTTCTCAATAGTCTCTTTCTGTTGTACTTTCTTGTGCCAAAAATAGCTTTTTAAAATTGTTCAATCCTAATCTGTGTGAAAAGTCAGAAAATGCAGTTTTAGGGTAGCAAAAAGTAATTGCAGACCTACCTTGGCCATTATTTGAAAGGCAAAGTGCAGCTATTGCTTAATGCTGAAAGCTATTGAGCGTGCTGGCCTCCTACAGCAGGGTGCTTGACTATGGGATTGATCTTGAACATGTGGACAGTCTGACTGGTGGGGTTTGCTCCAATGTTTCTGCAAGAAACAGATTTCTATGAGCAGATAGCTACGCTCAGCAGCACAGTAAGACCAAGGCAATTTAGGCATAATGGGTTATTAGTTCTGCATGATGAGAATAAACCTTTGGCTGCTGACCAGATATTGTGAAGAGGTGTTGCCGGCTGCAGGCTGGGTTGCTGTCCATGTATCCATGTAAAAATAAACTGCTAGATATTGAAGATTATAAATCTCTATTCAGAGTGTCTCTTAGGGCAATATGACCACATGCTGTGTCTCAGTCTGGGTTGTGCATTATCTGTATAATTGAGCTGGGCTTTGCATATTTATAAAGTTTTTAAAAAATAATTGGAAATTGGAAGGGCACATGGATGTGATTCAATGTATTGTCACCCTTCGCTGTCTTTGGTTTGTACTGCAACTTTATTAATAGACTTCCTTAGAGTGTTAATTGTTCATTTTAATTCAGAACATAAACCTCTATGATTTATTCAAATGATTTCAGAAGATAAATGTCTATGGTTGTCTATAAAATTGGATGTAAATTATGTCTTGTTTTGTATGTCAGTAGCATTTGATACCTTAAAAAATAAAATAGATACTGAAAAGAAACTATATTTTCTAAAACATACTTTCACCTTGTAATTTTCTGTGATCATAGTAAATATATGCAAGTCATATAATGTAATTAGCTTTCTATGACATCATCTGTAGAAATATTACGGGCCAACATGAAGTTAAGCAAGATGCATCTGACAGTCATATTTCCCTGCTACCTCTGTTACCCATAGATTGCAAGATTACATTAACAGTTTTCCTATCAGTACAATCAGAATATGAAAAATAAAGCACCGGCACTCATTCTCCTCCATAACACCCACAGGACCTGAATCACAGACTATTCCTACTCCTGCTTCCTGGCTCAAAGCCAAAGGAAAACTGCTTACATTTCTATGCAGCAGAATGAATAGTTACTCTGATTGAAGCTAGACAGAGAGTAATTGATGGCACATCCATGTAGCACCTATTAGTTCTTGTTATTTCTACCACAACAAGTGTTCTTACTGCAAGCCACTGCATGTACTAGGTACCCTTCCACTCTGTCGTTTGTTTTCTTGGAATTTGGCTTGGGCAACCAAGCTGTGCTTCAGAGGACATTGTTTTGATTAAACGTGTGGTTGTGTTTACAGGAAAAAAAAAACAAGTAAAGCAGCACCTTACCTTTTGTTTTAAACTGTAGTTAAAATTCAGGTGGTACTCTTTTATGATGATTGCCTTGGTTTAAAGTTGGGATTAATGGAAGATACAAATTGTACCTTCTACACTATTATAGTGCATTTCTGGAGCTTTTATTGCTAGCAGACAGACTGGTTAAATTCTACTCTTACCCTGTCATGTCTGTGATTCCTGGGTTGCATGCATTTAGTTAAAAACAAACAAATTTTACCCTTCATCACAAGCCATAACTTAACATACATTTTATATATGGAAGTAATAAACGGCTATAAGCAACTATCTTGGCCCTACTCTGCAGGTGTTTGGAAATAGGATTTCAGCCATAATCTGTCTCATAAGGAGGACTAGAAGTAAGAAGGAAGCTGAAACAAATCCAAAAGACATCTTTTCTTTATTAAGGTTTTCCTTAAAGGATGAAGAGTATCCCCTGTACTGGGTATAGCAAGAAAATTAAGGGGGAATTTTGGTTTGTGGTTTGGATTGCCGCCTTCTAGTGACTTCTTGCGTAAAATAAATTGAGACTTAGAAAATTATCGTGAGCTGGAAAGTAGGAAGGGAACAATAACAAATAAAGCATATGTGTCTTAAAAGGACATAGAATTGAGAAAATTGTGACCACCAATGCCTACAGGAGAGAAAAAAATTAAATGCCCAACTGTTCAAAACGGAGTGAATTCCCTAGAGGTTTAAGACTTATTCCTAATTTTCCTGCAATTCCGTTAAAAGGCCAAATGATTCTGGGCTCTGTTTTTTGGGTTTTTTTTCCCTGTCATAAGGTGAAGCTGGCAAAATGTCATGCAAGTTATTTTATATGTGCAGAACACTATTTAGAATTTCCTGTGCTGCAGCAACATATGGACTTCTATTTGGAAAAACAGGGGGAGACTGGGACTGATATTCAGAAAGAGGAGCACTGATATTCTCTACAATTGTTAAAATTGTTATGATGGCTAAAAATACAACCAGTTGCTATAGCAACTGGAATTTGAAGGCTCACATATTGCTGCTGCTTCTACTCCTTTTCAAAAATTATCAAAACAAAACTTTTCTTGCCTGTAAGTTATAATCTTTAGCTGTCATATTAGCTGTTTTATGTAAGGTTTATTTCCTGCCTGTTCAATTACTTTAGGAACAAAACACAGTAGAACATACTTCAGTAAACTGTAAGCATGTTCTATATAGAGGTTACTTTTAAATGTCAAGGACCAAATAATTTCAACAATCCAAAGAATTTCTTAAACACTGTAATAAGCACATATGTACTTTAAAATGTTCAGTATTAAAGGTGTAATATAGAGTGAGTATAAATACTGTTAAATGTTGAAATACTAATCTTTTTCATCATCTGTTCTCTATGTCTGGCTGATTTTTACTTTGTTTTGAGCTCCAGAGATTCATCCAAGTTCTCTTTGGCATTCTTCGACTTAGCAAATTCTGATCTTTTGCTTTGTGTCTGCCTTTTGCCGACTGTGTCCTGTGTTAGCACTTTTAAAAATTTCTCTCTTATGGCTTGACAATATTTAATTAGTATCTTTGGCAGTTTCTTTCGTTCTGATTTTTTCTAGGGCATGGCATTATGTAGTAAACTAAACAATATCTCACTGAAAGACAAAACCATCTTTATCAATTAATAGCCTTGATTTTTGTAGTGTGTTTGCATGTCTGTGGTGTCATTTTTAGAAAAAACATTTTCACTAAAATGCTTCAACATTTCTTGCTGATCAGGGTTTTTCTCGACTTGCTGTTTCTCACTAGTGGTGTCTGCATGCATTTTCAATCAACTTTATTAGATGATTGGTGGCAGTAGGACTTTGTAGATTGAAGTTGGTTGTAAAGGCAAAGTCTCAGAAAGGTCAGGGACTAAATGATAGCATGAGTAGTCCAAGCCAATCAAAACACTTTCTATCTAAGATAAATGAAGAGGCTGAGTACTCCAGAGTGAGATTCAGTTTTTTAGGATGTGAATACTGCCTAAAAAGCATACTGTGAGACCAGATATTTGAGCTTAAGTTTTCAGGATGATTTTGAGAATTGCGTCCACAGATTTAGATAGGCTAATAAATTGCTTTATTATTTTGGCTGAATTTTTAACATCTACTGAGTTTCTTTCTTCCTAGAAGGATTAAACATAAAATGGCAAATATCCAGATTTTCAGCCTTGGACAAAATTCCCTGTATTATCTTTTCAAATTAATTTTTTCTTTTATTTCTTGCTATCTGGAAAAGGAAATAATGAATATGGTGCATTTAAAGCACTAAGGCATTAAGCTCATAAAAACTTGGGTCCCTTTGTCTATATAAGTTCAGAAGTGTTTTATCTGCCTCCTTCTTACATCCAGTTTACTTGGTATGTCAGAACGAAACTCACCCAAGAGCTCAAGACTGACCTAGTGCTGACCTTTCTGAAGTCAGAGGTACTTTTACCACCAAGAGACAACATTAGGAACAGGTATTATCAAATGCAGAGCCAGTTAGAAGGCCTGTTTCTTGCTTTGTCTGCGCCCTAAAATGGTGAACCTGGTAGCAGAAGCACGCTTAGCAAGGCTGGTTTTCTGGTGCTCCATGGGTTGCAGCAGCAGCACAGAGCATGGAGAGCTACAGCAGACAGGCAGGGAGGGCTGGTGTGTGCTGAGCTACTGCCCAGCACTGCAGCCAGCACTGCTGTGCGTATCAGGTTCTATGCCATGTACTATGAATTAAATTCCCATGTTAAAACTAGTATGTTGTATGTATCTATAGTACAGGCATACCATGATTTTGCTGGATAAACATAAATTACTGTTGAAAGAGTTTTAGGATTAATTTGGTTATAATAAAGAGTAAAAACCAGCAAGAATATGATCTTTATTTGCTCTTGACTATTTATGGAACTTGAAAGAAATTGGACATATTAGAGTGATGCATATACTGTGCTCTGTTTGCAGGACCAGTACAAAAAAAAGAATAACCCCCAAACCTTTTAATAGCTTTTGCTGTTATCTTAGAAATTAAATGCTTAAGAGAGTTGAATGAATATGGGGATCTTAAATATTTTATCAATGATTAGGAGTGTATTGGGTTTATATTGATTTAACATGTGTGGGAAATTCTCTGCAAACGTTAATCTTTATTCTTGTTCTTCATATACTGGGACTGAACAATCATATAGTGCATACTGTGAGACCAGATATTTGAGCTTAAGTTTTCAGGATGATTTTGAGAATTGTGTCCACAGATTTAGATAGGCTAATAAATTGCATGCCACTGGAGTCATAGAATCATAGAATCAACCAGGTTGGAAAAGACCTCCGAGATCATCAAGTCCATTAGCATATTTTTTCACCTTTCTTTTTATAAAAAAAATAACCAGACATCAAATACACCAAATCTCCATCTGACTCAGAATTTAAACTGTCTTTCCTGAGGCAAAACTCCCTTTTAGTTTTGAAAAGGAATTTCATAAATTGCTTTTCTGTTAGCAATCAAGAACTAAAATGAACAACCAAGAACTTAAAATGAAATAAGTGTGTAGTTTATTAACTATGGTTCTAATTGGATGCCATATTTTTTAAAAGCTTTTTAAGAAGTTTGGGTATAAATGGGTAAGTATTTTGGATAAGTTGATGATATGGTTTAGAATTGTATAGAATATTGAATCTGAATCCCTACACCATTGTGGAAGAAGGTTTGAAGTTTGATATGTCCAAAGCCAGAGGACACTTGCATTTCAGCTTCAGAATTCCACACAACTATTTCTACAAGAGTTTGCCCCAAAATAGCAGTGATCTATTAAGAATGGGTTATTTTAATGACTAAATCTAAAAAGTTCCTCTTATAAAACAAACAGATTGATACAAACTTGAAAAATACATCAGGGAGAAATTCCAAATGCTGTCAGTGGTGAAATATCCACAATCTCTTTTCTCCATCTAGATTAAATCAATAAATTAAATAAAAAAACCCCTCACCATTCAGATACAATCTATTATTTCCCTTTTTAGAAATTGTCATTGTTATGTGTGTAAATTTATTTTGTATTTCATATACTTTATTGCACACATGAACTTAATTTTGTTTGAGGGTTGAGTTTCCATGATCCAGCTAGTAAAAAATAAGGAAAACAAAATTTTAAATGTTATCTGACTGGAGGATAAAGCACCTTGTCTATTTTGAGGACCATTGTGGTTTCCATGGGAACAGAAGAGAAACCTATCAGCATACAGTGCTTAATATTCCTTTCTATTTCTGTTTAGTATTTATTTAATAGTAGGACACTTAAAATTATTCATAGCTCTGTAAAATATAGATGCCAGGCTGCAGCATGTGCATTTTTATTTGCTATGAAAATCAGAAATGTACCTGTAAATTGCAGAACAAGGTGATAATCTTCAATATATTGACATCTAAGCCACTGTAATTGGCATTTCTTATTGAACTGTATGACATTTCAGTTTTGATGTAAGAAAAAGGGTCTTTAGTTTATAATTTTGTCAGTGCCATTCAGTCACAGTAGGCATCATGTAGGATTACTTTGAGCGTGGTTAGACCCATGGTATGCACAGTATTTTAGATTCTATTACACAAAATTAGATATGAGGTGAATTTCATATAGTGAGACATATAACCTCTCTTCAAGTTGGACAGTGATACAAAATATACTACACCTATAGACTACACCTTGAAAAGTGCAGAAGTTTGAGTGAACTCAGCTTATTTGATGCAAAGAGAAAAAAGGCTCTCAGAAAACACTATTTTTAAATACATAAAAGGCAGCAGCAAAATTGAAGGGAACTGTTCATCATAGTGGGGTAAGATCTAGAAAGAATTAAAGGGTTCAGATTGCAGCAGAGAAGTTTTCTACTGCATATTATTGGAAACTTGCTAAGCGTGAAGATAATAAAGAACTGAAATTGCCTATAAGGCTTTGGACTTTCCACTTTGGAAACCTTCAAGAAGTGATTGCTTGTAGATCTGTAAGGTTGATTTCTGCCTTCGAGCACAGTTAAAGACAAAATAAACACTTTCATTCCGACCTGCACTGATTCCTGGATAATTTTAATTGATCAATTATCTGTGAGACTTCTAAATATAGTTAATATATTTCATCAGTAAATGCTTCAATTGAAGCAAAAAGAAAACAATGGAACAATATTAACAAAAGGAATGAAAGAGAGAATGGCATTGAAAATACAATTTATCTCAGAGCTGTTTTTATACTACTACTACAACAAAAAGCGTTAAAGTTTTACCAGAGAGTTTTATAAAAAGTAGTACTAGTACTAGGAAAGTGTACTTTTGAAATGCCTACTTCTAACAATACATACTGTAATTCAAAATAATAATAGGATATAAAATAAAATGAATAATTTTCAAAATCAAATTTATCAGACAGCAAGTCTACTATTTTATTTAGATATATGTCCCAGTTTTGTTGCTATTACATTTTGTAAGTTTTCAGCAATACATATGTCTAGGTACCTCAGTACAAACAATCCTCTCTCCTCCACAAGATCTTTGTATATAAATATGTTCAATGTGTGTTACAAATTATTCACAGATTGCCCTGGAAGGCAACATCACTTGATTTTAGAATATACTTCAGAATCTGTACAGCAGACTGCAGATCTTGAGAATGAGTCACATTTCAGCTGTCATTTCATAGCTATTGACTTCTCATCTGCTTCTGAAACCTATAAAGAGATTTCTCTCTGACTGTTTTTCTCTGTGAATATTTAGACCAGCATGCTAGGATCTGCACATGCATATGATCTCCAAATCACAGTTGCCTTCCCATAAACTCAGCTAAACTAGGTAATAGTGCACCTCTTATCTAGTTCTGTTGTGCTTAAGAATCCACAAACAACTTGTGGTAACACTTATAGTCTAAGCAATGAATAATAAAACAGCAGATGGAAATAAATGTCAGTGCAAGCAGAGTAATGCACATCTAGATAACAAACTGTCAACTGCTTTGGAAAGGGACGTCTCTAGAACACCTTTTCAGTGCAGAGCTATTCAGCATTATTACTAGTTCTAGTTTGTGTGATTCATCAGAAAACTCATTCCCCTTGGCTTGCTTTTGTGCTTGGTCTTCAAATGGTCTTCATCTCGTCGCTCATGACAGATTCTCTATTGCCTTGATGCATCACAGACATGAGAGAGCAGAGCCAATGGAGTAAAAGAAGAGAATGAATGAAGTATATAAAGCTAGGGAAAGTTTCAGCATTCCCACCATTCATCATTTTGTGACTGAGGTGATGCGACACACATAGATTGAATGTGACACCTTCTTTCTTCCATCTCAAACATCACGAGTGGTTAAAGTTATGTGATTTAATCACCATTTTGCTTTGCTAGCCACTGATTTATCACATCCATGTTTTCTTCTGTTTTGACCACTTTCTCTAGTTTCTCAATCCTTCTACAACATGCTTTTTGAAACTGTATGAAAGCCAAGACATGTCCAGCAGAAGTAGTTAGAAGAGACGGGCTGGGTACCTAGAGAACAACTGGTATTACTATTAAAAAATGAGGCAAAGAAAGCATTAATTACATTTTCCTTATCCTTAGTCACTGTGTTTCCCCCTGCATCCAATAAAGGACAGAGATTCTCCTTAGCCCTCCTTTTGTTGGTAATGTATTTATAGAAACATTTTTATTGTCTTTTATGGCAGTAGCCAGATAAAGTTCTAATTTTCTCTCTGCATAACTTCATATCCTTGTAGTCCTCCTGAGATGCCTGCCTCTGCTTTCAAAGGCCATAAACTGTCTTTTTTTCCTGAGTCCCAGCCAAAGCTCTGTGTTCAGCCAGGTTCTTCTTCTTTCCCACCATCTCATGTTTTGGCACATGAGGACATCTTGGTTCTGCACTGTTAATATTTCCTTCTTGAAGAATGTCCAGTATTCCTGGATTTCTGTGCCCTTTGGGATGGCCTCCCAAGGGACTCTCTAAAGCAGTCTCCTAAACAGGTGAAAGTCTGTGCTCTGGAAGTCCAAGGTGGTAGTGCTGCTGACCCCTCTCTTTTACCTTCTGAGAGTTGAAAACTCCACCATTTCATGATTGCTGAGCTCGAGACAGCCTCCAACCATCCCATCACCCTCCAATCTTTTGTTCACAAAAAGCAGGTTCAATGGGACACCTTCCCTAGTTGCGTCACTCACCAGCTGTGTCAGGAAGTTCTCTGCCACTCACCCCACAGAAGCTCTTGAATGGTTTTCTCTCTGGGTATTGTACTTCCAGCAGACATCTGGTCATTTGAAGTCCCCCATGAGAACAAGGGCTTGAGATTGTGAGACTTCTCCCAGCTACTTAGAGAGTACTTCATCTACCTCTTTGTCCTGGTTGGGTGTATTGCCGAAAACTTACATATATGTTGCTGAAAACTTACAATATGTAACAGACTCCCACCAGGATATCTCCATGTTGGCCCATAAATACTCAACTCTGTCATCACCATGATTAGCTCTAGACAGTCAAAACACTCCCTAACATATCGGGCTCACCACTGCAAATAAAGTTTGCAGTGGAAAAACTGAAATGAGAGCTTGAGTCTAAATTCAGAAATGTAAGTTTCTGATTGTATTATGCTTTCATTGGAAGTGACTAGATTTGGTGTTTGAGAACATGAAAGTCTCTGTTATCAATAACCTTTAAAAGTGATATTAAAATTATTTAAAATTTTATGGTTTTTTTGTTTGTTTCTTAAAAAATCAATATTTCAGCTTATTTTGCTAAGTTTGTTTTGAGAACCAGAAAGGTGATTATACTGTATGGATCTTGTCTTGAGTATTGTCTGCAGAGTACCTGAGGAATGTTCTTCTAACTTATTGGGGTGCTAAGCAGTAAGGAGAGGAGTGCACAGAATTTGTACATAATTTCCTTCTATCTTCGTCATGTCAGAACCTAGAAAAAAGATAGAAAAGGGATAAATAACCAAAGTATATAAAGTCGGCTTGTGCTAGACAAGCATAATCACCAGATCATGTTCAAATATACATATTGCAAGAACATGAGTTTCAAAGTATTAATTGAAATTTTTTTACATTGAAAGCTTGTTTACATGTGTTTAGTTTTTAATTGATTAATTATGCTACACAGCATGTATTATGAACTATGAATAATAAAGACTAGAACAGATTATATAGAATTTTTTCTTGAATTCATGTAAAACATAATCTAATTTATACAGAAGTAGTTCCTTCACTCTGTATATTCTCAATAAATACAACCACGTATAGTGAAAAAATTGCTGGCAATTAGTTGTTAAAAGTGACTGTACTTGATTCCTATTTTCTTGATAACTTGATAACTGTATATTGTAGTACTCCAATTGTGCTATTTTAGAGTGTAGCAGATAAGCCCATTTTCATTTAATGTTAAAAAACATTTAATTTTTCAGTTATAGCACGTAGAGTGCTCCTGTACCCTGAGTATATTTTGCTTCAGTTTAAATTTGCTTGTGATTGTGGTAACTGCTTATCACAATCCTTGAGCTTTTCTTCTTTGAATATAGGTAAAACTTAAATGTACTGGTTGCTAATACATTATAGTACATACAGTAACATTGAATTTAGTCCATTTGTTTCTCATTATCTCTTCAACTCCCCCTCACCCCTTACTGTCTTCAACACCAAGCCTCTCTGAAATTCCAGAGTGGATTTTCTGTGTTGCACAATTCAGAACAGGAAGCAAGCAGGCATAATAGTGCTCTTCTGACCCAATAAAATGATTTGCAACTCTGAAAGTGAATTCTTCTGTTGTTAAAACATATTAGATAACAGATTTTGTGGCATTGTGTCATGAGTTACTTTGAGGCAGAACACAACGAGTCCATTCAGTGGTCACTAGGTTTACCTTCAGGCAATGGTGTGTTTATTATATTAGCACAGTGCTGTATATTACTTTATCTACTGAATTTTAGCAGTCACTTTATTGCAAGGACAACCAGTTACTGTAAAGGAAGATGCAGAGCTCCTGGCAGGTATTCTTTGTCTTGACTATCTTGAATATCTTTGTATCATTGGCTACTTCGTGAACACACTGTTCACTGTCATTTCTAGAGTGATTCAAGTAATGAATATTCATTAGTAAGTATGCTGAACCACATAGACCCCCTCAACTTTCCAAAGGATAGTTCTCTCCACTGAGAAAATGATCTTAATTTATCTCTCCTGTCTTTCCCTCAGTTGTTTATTCAAGTGAGAAACACGGACCTGGTTTGACACGAGTCACTGAAACAAGATGCATAATAGTATAAAAGCATTGTTACTGTGGTAGAGTTTATTATCCTGCCCTCTCATTATTCAGAGAAAGGATTACCTGTTATGAACATTTCATGCCAAGACTATATTGGAAAAAAAGAGAAATTCTCCATTAATGTTTCCAGTGCAGTGCAGCTTAGTGTGATCTCAGTAACATGAAAAATGTCAAAATAGTTAGAAAAGATAAGTAGATGGCAGTAGTTATTCACTGAACAGTCTTAACTTATCTGATATCAAAAGATTTAGCAACAGTTCTCCCTGGAACAATACGTGCCAGGACAACTAAATTACTTGTTCTTCTTTAGTATTCAAGAATAGCTCAGAGATGTGTCTGTAACAAATGCTACTTTGTTAAAGATATACTCTTTTGTCTTTTTGCTATCACTGAAAATGAAGTGAAACAAGAAACCTCCAGGACTGAGAAAAATGCAGGTACTGTCATGTTCATTCAAGTGAGATGAAATGGCCAGATGTGGTAAACAAATTAATGCACTTTTAATGCAAGAAAAATGTGTGGGCTGAGGCATGATAAAACTGTTTATCTTCCAGTTTGATAATTAAATATTCTGGTTTTGTTCTAAACCCAGTAAAGTGTTGTTTTGCTTTCTGAGACTGCTAGGAATATGCTAGCTTTATTGTGGAATGATTTGTTATTTTTTACATGTTGCTGCTTGAGTGTTAATGTTAAACAAAAATGCTTCAAATCTGTGAGTGTAGATGCTTAAAACATAGCTTGAGTTCATATAGCTTACTGAATCAAGAATTAATTCTCCTCATTGAAACTAAAACCATGGTGAAGATTAGAGCAAATGATTTTGTTACAATTATAGACAGAATGTTAAAAAAAAGGCAGTTGAAGGACTACTTTTGCAAGCATACAGGTAAAATTTGCTATGTAAATAGCTATGAATATAAGGAATCATTCATAGAGCAGCACGAAAAGCTCCTGATAGTAGAAGGTAGATAATTGTAACAATCTGTCCAAATATTTCACTATAAATTAACTGAAAATGAGTTATAATGAAGAAAGACTAGGATCACAGTTCATTGAACAGTTCAATGTAATTGAGTTCCTGAAGTGATTTGATATGGATTAACGGCTCAACTTTATTGGGTCAAAGGATTAATTGTACTTTTAAGGTGAAATTTCATAAGGTTGCTGAGCTAATTTAACAGAGAGTGGGGTGGAAGAATGAGTGCCGCTTTTAGGAGCAACAATTGCCTATTATTTGGTGAGACTTCCCCTTTCTAAAACTTTAGCTATAATGCCTTAAAGCTTCTAGAGAGAAATGGTGAAACTGTGTAAGTCAGGAGAAAAATCCCCACAAGACTCTGAGTGGGTAGAACAGGAACTAAAAATAAAAAAGGATAATTTATTTAGCCTAAGTGGGCACCACAGCAGTTGAAAACTTCTCTTATTCATTACTTAATTATTTTGGATGATATTCAAACTGAAACATATGAAAGTCTTGTTATGTTTATAATTACAAATATATTTGTAAGTGATTTAATTGTGCAGAAAAATATGTCTGCAATATCTTTCTTAAGATTACTTTATGACATTTGTAAGACGCATAGTGTGTTTTGGGGTTCTTTCATATATTTGACTCCTTATTTGGATAGATAACCATTAGAGAGTTTTAATCATTGAGTTACTTTGACTAACACCACCTAGTTATCACACTGATTACCAAAACTTAGGTCTTCTATCACCAAGGTGCTGTACCCCTACACTAGTTTGCTTCTAGCTAAATTTAACAGAACTAGTCCTGTTGGTGTGACTAATGCAGCAGCTACAGAATTCTGATTTTTTAAAGAAAGAAAGGTAATCTTATGCAGTACTACAGTGATTGATGACGGGAACAGAAGTATAGCTTAAAAATGTGAATTGCAGCTTTTGGCATTATAAAATGCATATCCCGGTGAGGAATTCAAAATTTACAGTGGTGTTCACAATTACTATTTTACTCCTTTAGTGGCATGTATCTTGTGGCTCAGAAGATTCTCTAAGCAACATACAATGTTTTGAGATCTCCAAGAACATGGAATGCATTTTAAGACAGGCTGTGATTATGCAGCAGTATTTGAATCGAAATACATCTTAAAAATTTTTTTTATAACTATAAATACATTTGGAAAAGCTATAGCCATGCTGTTAAAATCAGAGTCCCCAAAGTTTGATGCCAGAAGCATTTTGTTTTCTGAGACCAAATCTAATGTATTAATAAGACTTAGCACATTCTTCAGAAATTCTTACCATTAAATAAATCTGAATTACATTTGGGAACAAATGGTGATATTAACTTTTTCTCCTTGCAGGCAGGAACATTTGCAGTAAATGCACTATATTCATATGTCCATTCAGGAAAAAAACCTACTTTAGTTACCATCTGGCTTGACACAGTTAAAAAGCTTAGCTGAAACTGTGAACAAAAAGCTGCTTGCAACCAATCCACATATTTGTTTGAACACTTTTCTATATAACATTGTGCTCAGTAGAAGCACCTTCAGAATTTGTAGTTATGAATCCAAGAATTTAATTTCATATCTTTTTCTAAATATACAGCTTATATATTTTGGTTCCTGGTGGGGTCTTGGATTTGTTTGTTTGTTCTGTTTGTGATTTTTTTTTTTTTTTGTGCTGTGCATTTACTTCACGGTATAGCAGTATTGGTAGAGGAAACTAACTTTAAACTCTAATTTGCCTGTCTGAAATCTATGCCATATAAACAATTCATTTTGGCCCACATCTGCTTAGTGTTTTCACCTTTTGAGAATAGGTTATTAGAATAGCTACAGCACATAAATGTCATTTATGAAGTAACAGGGGAAAATACCAGACGGTATTTTGCTGTAACAATGTGGTTACTTCAAAGCTCATGGCGTTACTGCTACTGTGTAGTATCCTGGTCATGTAGCTAATGACAACACAGAACCCTGCTGTGCTTCATTTTTTTGGGGGTTTCTATAAATCGTGCAAAAACTTCACTAGAATTATAATGCTGTTTGCAGGCCTGAAACTTTTGTATACTTATCTTTTTCCTGATAATTTCTTTGTGGAAAGATTTTTTAATACTACACATACACATATTTTTTGCTGTGTGTACTGTCTAGTGTATTTACATAATGTACTTCCCAAAATCACTTGGTAATGCTGCAAATCAGTTAGTAACCATACACAGTTTTTACAAGTTTTAAATTAGTGTATCAGAATAGATACACATAGACTCTTGATATGTAGTGTAATTGAGAAAAAATCTTCAGTTCTCTGAGGAAACAAAAATAATGTCAAAACAGAGGTAATGAGGGGCAGTAGAATCATTTACAGTATTTTTCACCATTTGACAGTGCAAAAATGGGATGAAATGTGGAACAGAGGGTTGTGTTGCCATTCAGAGGTGCATCGACAGGCTGGATAAATAGAGAGGACTGTCATGAAGTTCAACAAAGACAAATGCAAAGTCCCTCATCTGGTGAGGAGCAGCCCCCTTCACTAGTACAACTATCTAGAAAGCAGCTCTGCAGAGAAGGTACAGGCGGACAAGTAGTTGACCATGAACTAGTGATACACCGTGGTTACAAACCACTCAAACAGCCTCTTGGGCTTCATTAGGAATAATGAAGTGATGTGATCCTTCCCCTTTACTCAACCCTACTCTGCATAGGTGAGGCCACATCTGGAATACTACATCTGGTCCTGGGCTCACCGGTAAAAAGGAGTATTGAAAATAATGGAGTGAGTCAAGACCACAAAGATAGTGAAGAGACTGGAGCATCTGTCATACAGGGAGAGACTAAGAGACTTGGAACTGTTTAACCTAGAGAATAGGAGGCTTAGGAGGGATCCTTTCAATGTGTATAAATAGTGGGGGGAGGAAGGAAAGACAATAGAGCCAGACTCTTCTCTGTGGTGTCCTGTGACTTAACAAGCATCAGCGAGCACAAATGGGAACAAAAGAAATTAATTCTGAACATAAGAAAATGCTTTTCTGCAGACATAAAATGAAAGACCAAAGGATCTGAGTTTCTCAGTGATATAGTCAAAAGGTGACTTGGTCATACCTACTGACAGCTCATGCTCACAGTCTCTGTTTCATGTCATTTTAATCTTTATGCTCTATGCTATTCTGTGTACTCAATCGTTAAGAGAAATGCAAGATTATTTATTAGTGCTTTGAAAACTGTCTATTTGCAGTAACATATTAAACTATTTTAGCACTAGAAGTATCAAATATTGTCCACCAATATATTGGAAATTGTATTCTAATATTACTATGATTGTAGTCAGGTTTGGGAAATAACACCAAATCATCTTCTTTAGACTTCAAATGCTTTACGCCTTAAAAAGATCTCTGCCTATGTATGGCTCTAGTGATAGAATTGTTTTAGAGAGAGTCTCCAATATTCAAGGGATGTGAAAAAATTGAAGCATGCCATGTAAATCTCTTAAGAAGCTACATATACAACTCCTCAGTTCTTTTGAAGATTTCAAATACAATTTTCAATATCTTTTTCAGGATATTGTTTCAAATGCTAGTATGAAATAGAAGAAAAAATGCCTATCATTCTGTCATGAAACCACTGTGTCTTCTTTCAGTAGCTTGAATGAAGACGCTGGCATTTAAAGCGAGCTACGTCTCCAGGAGACAATCTGCCTTTCACTTGCACTTAATATTTCCTCAAAAGTAATTTGAAATAGGCAAATAAACAATCACAAAATTTCAAGTAATTGCTGTACTTAATTTTGACATTTCCTATTAATTATGTTTAATAAGACGTAACAGGTTTCCGTTTGTTTCATTATATTTAATTTGATAAACTTTTAAACATCGGAGAGGTTTCTGAATGGAGTGCCAAGTCCTAAACATTTGAGAATGAGAGATTTCACACTTTGCATTTGTTTTTCTTACTCGCTATATATTATATATTTTGTCTTATGAACATTATATAAGCACCAGATCTCAACATTTTAACCATAAAATACTTACATAAGAAACGGGTCAAGCAGTTTAGGTTGACCTATGAGTATGTTTTTTTCTGGTATTACATTTCTTACCCAAAGCCTATTTAAGTCAAAAGATTCTTACTGACAAGGCTATTTTGGAGATGAGTTAAATGTAAACCTGTCTCATTCCTCAACAAGTGTTAGCATTGAAATCAGGGCGGAATTAGTCACTATTGCTGATTTTCCAAACTGTGATGTATTTCTGCTCAGTTGTGAGAACCTGAACTTCACTAAGTAGGGTTCTTGCTTTATTTTAATGATTTGGAAGTTAACCATCACTGTTTAACAAGTCTTTAGACTCTTTCTGTGCTTATTGTAGATAAATATGCACCTCTACCATGAGATAGGAATGTAAAATGGATGGACTGATTTGGAGAAATGTAGATGCTTAATAATTATACTTAGGTAAGACTGAATCCCACTTTTTATTTAAATTGTCATAGTTTCACCCCAAAATTAATCTCTAATTATTTCTCTAAGCATGTGTCAAAATAAGTAGCTTGTTATGAATCTGTCAGTAAAGAATTCTTGGCATAGAATGTTCAATAAGTATTAGCCAGTGGAAATATTTGAATTCAAGTCTCTCCATTCCATATTGAGTGCTCTAGTTACCAGCATGCAGAGATATTTCTGTCTTTTCTTTATTTAACCTGTAATTATTCTATACATTGAGAAACAATTTTCGTAGGAGAACACCTCATTCCAGACTAGGTTATAACCTGGTGATCAAAGCTCTTTTCATGAGATAGATGCATATTTCCTCAGTCAAAGGATGTATTGAATCTTATTGTCTTCCATGTTAAATGAAAACAATACCAGAATTACGCAAACTAAAAGGGAAGCAGCACTTCTTAATGCACTCAGAACTCTGGCTGCCTCAAAAAAAAGTGGTATCTGAGCAGGGTTTTGTAAGATCTAAGTTGCATGTTTGGGAACTACACTGAAAATTAAGTGTTCACTCTCTTTGTGCATTTAGCACAGTGCTTCTGCTGGCTTGGTCATCTGCCTCAGGTTCAAGATTTTTTCTAAGATGTTTCCGCATGTCTGTTACTTCTCCAGGAAAGTTATTCGAATGTTTAGATTTTAAATCCAGCAGAGATTTGGTACTGGTAAGGATATTTCAGAGAGGTGACACATTTTCAGTATGTCTCACAGCTTCTGGTGATTCCTTATTTATATCTTGCTGAAGTCTTATTTCCTGTATCTGTGTTAGAATTCAAAGAAAAAATAAAAATCTAGTTCCATGCTTGATTTTCAAACATGACATTAACAAAAATTATCTCTTTCTCAGTACAAGCTCTTTCTAATATAGCATTGAATGTGTTTATATTTCCATTCTATTGTTTATGAATAAATGCAGATAAATAGTGGTAAAACAAACTGGAATCTATTGTGAGGAGAGTGAATTACAATAGTACTACGAGCTCACTGTTAATCTTTTCTTCCTATCTTGGTATTGCAGTCTAGAATTACCATCTGGAAGGATCATGGTACAGCAGGTCGGTATATAGAATTAACAGAAAGAAATGACTGATCATTTACTTTATGATGCTGCTACGATAAATTCTCTGTCCACTGAGAGTGAGGGTTAGAACTGGAATTTTTTTTCTCAGATATATATGACTATAATTTCTATAATGGATTTGTTATTCTAGAGGCTTTGTTCCCTGTTTTTAAGGTCTATTAAGTAACTTTAATTTTTGCTGTTATAACCATTTTTAAAATTAGTATTTTTATTATCTCTAACCTTACAAAGTAATATTTGCACCCATATAATTGTGAGACTAGATATATTTGACTACTAATTTAATTTTTCCTTGTTTAGAGGCCTAGCAAATAGAAAAATCTGTGTTAATTTTGAATTTTATATATAACTGTCTGTTTGTCCTGACTTTCTCTGAAGCCAGTCATGGACAGCTTAAATATGTGTAGCAAATTATTTATACAGAGGACTAGTACTATGACTTTGGCTAATTCCCATTTGTCTGCTAAATGGAAAGAATAATTGGGCAACTTGATAAAGTATTATTTACCACTGAGGACAAAATTTTGCCTCTCTGGGGTAAACAAATCATTAGGCTGACTTGAAAAGCATCTCTTTTATTTGTAAAACCTGAATGGTGGTCTCCTGTGTAAATAAATGAATGACCTTCTAGAAGCAAGCATATATCATGTGTATGCTGTGTCAGTGTATGTCTTATTTATTGATGGATACAAGATGATGGAAAGCTAATAGCTGACTTTGTGTTATGGCACTTTTCAGTATGAAGTTACTGATTCATGTTGATTAAAAGAAACATTAATTTAGCAATCACAACTTTATAGAATTTCTATTTTTCCATGAGTTGCAGATTTTTTTCCCAAGATTTCAGCTATTCACTTTCTCAGTGTGCCTTGTCATTTGGTACTCATCTGCAGGATACCCATTTTTTTTGTCTCATTCTGCACTGAATTCTGCTGAATGTGTAATTCTTTTAAATGTGCTGGCATACATAGACTATTACTATGTTTATTTGGTGCACAACTGCTTGTTAAGTCATGGCAACCGAGTTACATGCCTTAGTCCTCAGTTTCTTTAACAATTGTCTTTTAATTAATCCATGGTTCCAGATTTTTGAAAGTGGGATAGTTATTTTGCAGGAGTGAAGCAGGGAGTGGTATTGCTATGTTTTTGTCATGTGTCTAGTGTAAAGGGAGTTTTTTCCAGTGTAAGGGAAGTACTTCTTGGGTGCTGCTAGAATACAACTGGAAGCAGTATTTTTTTCCTGGATCACATATATTTATTTTTTACTTATACAACATACTATGGAGATGAGTGTATGGAATCCATAATGTAAAGACAGAGATAGTGCAGGAAGGAGGATGTATGCTTGCAACTTCTGTCTGGAAAAAATAAAAGGAAGATAATAAATAGTGAATACTCTTAGCACAGTGTAAAGAAGTAAATAGGGTTAGCAAAATTTTTCTTTTGCAATCCCTTTAGATAAACAGAATATTTTACTCAGTTGGATCCCTAAATTCAGCTTCTGTTACACCTGAGGATTTTTTAGATGTTGACAGATATTTTTAGCAAACTTGTGTATATAATTTCACACATCACCAGCATATTAAAACCATTGAATGATGGGCAAACTGGTATAAGAAGCATAATAAACATTTTGCAAACTAAATGATCTCCTGATATAGAACAGTAATTTCAGGTAATAACATAAAACTTATAAGGAGGAATTTTCTAATTATTATCCAAATTGTAGTAACATTTCAGGTACTTTCCAAACATGATTTTATGGTGATGCATGAAAAGGGAAGGCGGCACACAAGAGAATAACAGTCTGAGGCAAACTGACATACAAAGGGAATAGCTGATCTCCTTTGGACATTGCAGATTAATGCATTTAGAAGAAAAAAAGATGGATTACATTTCATCTTTGAAAAGATTTGACAAGCTGAATATACAGGAGCCATATAGTATTTGTAATTGGAAAAAATCATGTCATTTATAAACATTTAAGTCTTGAACATACAATCAACTTGGATGATAACCTAGTGAGAACATGTGTTTTTGTTTCTGTCTGATATACAACTGTAAAATTGGCCCAAAAATTTTTCAGACATGAAAATATTCATATGAAAACTAATGAATGAAGCATACAGTGTAGACAGCACATTCAGTGTGAAAATGAAACATTTTTTTCCTTCTGAGATTCTAAGAAAGTGGAAGATGTGAATGGAAATGTTATGCTTCCATAGTGCTAACATAATTAACATAATTGCCTAGGATAACTATGTTTTTGAATATCTGTATTCCTCAAAGGTTTTTAAAGCGCAGGGAAGTTCAAAACAGGGTTTAAAATGTCTTGAGAGTGTTTGCAGTGGTCAACACAAGTTATGTGACTGAATATTTGGTGTCTCTGATTGAATTTGCAGTTACTGGTCTGTGTCTAGCAGCCACATCGGTTTATTCAACTGCTGATGTGTATGTCTGGTATTATGGACTACTGCAAATTAGATGAATCTCGAGTTTTAAGGCTAACATGACTTAGAGCACTTCCATTTATGACTTCAAAATCTTCTTAGCATTCATCTTTCCAGACAAATATTCTCTTAGTTAGCTGATGTAACAATGCTGCCTGGCCTTTCTATTTCACCACTCACCGTGAGGTCTGTAGACATTTTCCATTCAGTGTGAGGGTGAAGCTTAATCTGTGCTTTTTGATTATATGCCCCATGGAAGTACTGTCGTGATTTGTCACATAAACCCTGACTCCATAGAAAGCATTACAGTCCTTTATGCTCCTACCAGATGTTCTGTACATACTTTTCTGGAAACTAATGAAATAATGTAAATAAAAAAGATATCATCAATCCTAGAAATCTGTGTTTAATCATTTGATGCTCTTTCAGTTTATGAATCTGAAAGATCCTTGTGATGTCATTAAATTAATTTTTCTTGTTTCTTGTTCTTCAGCTGCCAGTTAAGCTGAACAATTCCAAGTACGAAGCAAAAAACAAACAAACAAAAAACAAACAAAAAACCCCCAAACCAATAAAACCTGGGATTTTGTATTCTGTGCATGTTTTGAAAACATGAGTTACTTCCAGAACTCCTTTCTGGGAAGCTGTATAGTATTATTACTACTGTGTGGAGTACAACATTAAAACATAAGTATACACTTTCTCACATGGAAATTGCTAAACTTCTTAGCAGGTGATAGGTTTTGACCTCAGGGAATTGGTAGCCTGAAATCCCCTTCAATAGATTATTACATCTAATGGAATGAAGTTTGAATAAAAGAAGTTCCTCAGCATTCTCTAGTGGTAGACTTGTGGCAGAAGTTGAAACTATTAATTTGGTGACACTTTACCTTGGGAAAGGAGGAGCTGAGATACATCTGTATAGTCAAATACACACAATCTGAAAGTGGATTCACTTATATTTCAAGATACTGGGATGCAAGCCAGTTTTCTTCTGGCAGCCATGTACAAAGCCTGAGCTAAGTAATTCATCTTTGCATTGTGACCACGTAGTCATGTCTACAAAGAGATGGGCTTGTTTACAGGGGAACAGATTGTACCCAGGTAGTAACTAACTCCAGCTAGTATCAAAGGAATTTCATATTTGACACTGAGTATTGTATGTGGCACAGAATAAGTGCTCTAAAGAAATTAATCTCCTTGGCAGTTCATCATTGTAAAAATGTTCCTGTGTGTTTTTAGATCACTGCATACTTTACCACTATTATAGGAATCTGCTGTATCATTAATCATATATAAGGTTATTTTCCTGGAGCCTTGGCTGTCTTAAAGTAATGAAAATACCTGGTAAAATATGAACACATCATCCATTACTGAGGTGTTGTGACATCATTTGATGCTATTTTTTTCCTAATAGGGCATAGAGTAATTCACTTTCATCTGAGATTGCATCCAAACTTTTCAGTACTGTAGGCCTAAAATGAGGCAGCCTGTGTACCAGGTCTTACATCAAATTTGTTCAGCCCATGGATGTTGCAAAATCTTTTAGAGATCCCATATGCATGTAGATATTTAATTTAGAGATTATAAAAGCTTTATTTAATAGATTCAGGTTATTTTAAATTTGACATCTTAGTTCATTACAATATCATTATCCTAGTAACATTATACTGGCCTAAATATAGGTATATAGGTTAGATTTTTCTTAAAAATTAAATTCTAGATAGTTCAATTTACTCTTAAACTGTCTTACAGTGTTATGCCACTAGTATCATGTGCTTACTGGTGTTCCTACTGAGTGTCTTCAGCTGCCACTGAAGAAAGAGTGTAAGTCATAGGCAGTGCTATTGACTATGTGTTCCCCAACACTCAGCCTCGCCCACCTCCCCAGGGGAGCTGCTTCCTTCCACCTATCAGAACCACACACCTCCATATAGGGCTCAAGGCGCTTGGTGAGTGGAACTGAAATGAAGTTGGACTATTGTATTGTGTCTAAGTTAGGAGAAAAGGTAGGAGTTTATTGAGAGAAGTTTATAGAGGGGAGAAGTATTTTATTTATTGTTATGACTTGCATTACCTTTGATTCCTCTCCTTCTATAAGTGATCATCTTAGATTTCCAGCAGGCTTGTAAGTGGTGTGGTGTGGTAGTTAAAGTATGTGGCTTCTTACCCCTGTTGTGTTTGAAGATTATCCTACTGCCCACAGAATGCTAGGTAAGGGAGAAGGGTGAGTAATGAACAGTGCAGAGTTAACAGTTTCCAAAGAAAAGAGACAACATAGTGATAAAGGAAATAATTCGACTGCTGCTTAGTGAGTCTAATGCTACCCCTGGAAATGCATATTTATGACTAATGTGTAAATGAAACAGCCATCATTGGCTCTGATTAGGTATAAAGCTGGCAAAAATACACTACTCTTGAATGGAATGCTATTTTTATAGTGATTTACTGGAAAATTCCTTGAAGAAAAACAATTCTTTTGCATAGAACATTTGATGCTAATGCCACAAGAATTTTTTTAGCTGTGGAGTTTCCATCGAGGTAACTCTCTAAAATTTAAAAAACTCTCTTAAATACTTTCCTTTCAGTTACATGCAGACAGCTCTAGACAGCCCAAATATGGCACAGCAGATTATTTTTATATTATTAATAACTCTAAATAATACTCAGAGAAGAGGAAGGATAAATCTCAAGGCTAAGCAAACATTATTGCAGTGAAAGATATTGCAAGGCAGAAAAGAGTGTGAGGTAGGATGCCAAAGACAAATACTTCACAGAATGATTATTCTTTAAGCAGATGGTGCATAGAGAACTAGACTGATTTTTGTGGTACCGTTAAGTATTGAACAGCACATGTTGTTCTAAGGATGAAGACATTTGCCATCCCCAAAATTAAGGGGGAAATGTGTCATGCTATAACTAATGAGCTGTCTGAGTTATTTTTAACTCAGTTTATTAAGAAAAGATGGGCACAAACCACAGCAATAAATCTTTAGGATACATACATCCCAGGCTGATTTGCATTCAAGGTCATAACAAAGTTCAGCAAAAATGCAGATTTCAGCAGAACAGTTCTTTGTGTATCATTGATTGCTGTGTTTCTTTCCTTTTTTAGGCAGCACTAAAGAATAATGATGATTATTATATCATGGTGGATATGATGTCCATATTTGTCTTTCAGTATTTGTCACATGCCCACTTGTAGCTTTCTAGTTAGAGTGGAGAACATTCAATACTGAACTTCACAAATTTGTTAAAAAAACCAAAGTAGCTGCTGAGTCATAAAGAATATTCATTCTGAGAAGGCATTCACACGGCTTGATTTTTTACATTCAACAAAAATGCCTTGTACAGAACCTTATCTTCCTGTGTCATGAATGAGAAAAATTATTTTATTTGTGATTATAGTTTAGGATTTGGGAGCTTGTCCTGTGTCTGACTCTGGTGTGCATCTTCACTAGATTCAGATTATATTTCAGTGATCTGATTTCTGTGGCAAAATCAAAGTATTAAAGTAGTCTTCAGCTCATATAGGACCTTAACTTTCTCCATTAATTTTATGTGGAGATAAGCATCCCACCTTAGTCATTTAATTTAGGTTTTAAGGTTAATCAGTTAGACATTTAGGTACCCTCTGAGCAGTAGTTATCCATATCACAAATCTGGATAATTTAATTTATGTGTGATTTTAGATGGCATAATTTTATGTCTTTTTATAGCTCAATCAGAGGATAAATGGCACTTATGTAGGCATACTAAAAAGTAAAATTTGAAATATACCAAGTCTTTGATGAAAGCTAGAGTGAATTTCAGGGTTTATTGAAACAAATTGGCTTATTTTTAACATGAAAACACTAATTTAAAACAAAATCTATTTAGTGTTTTCCCATTTAGTCTTTCTATCTTAAATATCCTGTGGCTAATAATTTGTTTTCTCTCTGGAGTGCATCATTGTGGTCCTTTTGCTTACTGATGCCACTTCTGTTGTGTGATAACTGCACTGTGTCTCCTTTAATTTTATTTTTATGTCTGGCAGTATGTAGCTTTTGTGTTTCTGAGATTCTAGTCCTTGGATAACACGGTTAGAGTGGATGAGAGAATTATTCTTCTGAAGTCAGAGAATCATTTCCTTCATATAAGAAGAAACAGTACTGCAGGGAGACTACTAATCTGATAGCTACTGTATGTTTTTATATAAATACAGATACATTCCTCCTTGTGAAGAAATCTCAGAAGGTATGTTTATTATTGCTATCACTACTAAAAACTTCTGGAAGAAAACCAAATAATTAAAGCATCCATCAGCAATGAAATCTCTAATCATCTAGTCTCTGCATTAGATAACACTGACTGAAGGACACAAGACAGTGTATGAGGCTAAGTCACTCTAACTCATTGCAAAGATACTCTTATAAAAATAAAATGAAAAAACAGGAAATTTAAGCAAAAGCATTGTATGAAATATGAGTAAATGTTTTGTGAAACAGGGAATAGAGATAGATGGATTCTTTAATCTTCAAAAATATAAAGTTCTTAATAATAAACCAGGAAATAATAGTGGCCAGTTAAAAAGAAATGAAAATTTTCTTTTGTCTTTTTTTTTTTGTATTCAGTTAAAGTTAAAACCCATGTAAAGCAAACCCTAAAGGCAATTTCATTTAATTCCTTCAACAAGTTTTACTTTAAAAGAAAATTCTTACAAATCCTTTGAGTCTCTCTCTCTGCAGTGCCAGAAAGATATAATGTATATAATGTGAACAAAGACAGGTGAGGATGTGGTGTGTCAAATGAACCTGTCTCTTAAGTATGCTTGTGCATCTGTAAAATTGCTTTTTTTTCTCTGAAAGACTGATAATATATTTTGCATATGAAATATTTTCCTGCCAGTGGTATTTTGCCAAAATAAAAATTTCCCAGGAAAAGTGGTACTTTTTTCAGGAAATTTCTGTTTAGTTCTGGGTCAGTTCAACTTTAATCTCCCTATTGCCTGAGTCACTTTCTTCTTTGGTCTTTCATGCTTGTTGCGTCATATGGAAAGCAGAGGACCCAGATGTACCACAAAACATGTGCCCAATTTTGTCCTGCCTCCGTATTTGAGTAAGTGAGAAAGATTGCTACCATCACGACAGTTTGGTTTCCATGGACAGAACACCTACACATGAAGATTACACAGAAGCATGAGGTGCTTGAACTGGACCCCTGATGAACCCAATGTTATGCTGCAACAAACACGCCTTTACCCTTAACAGCCTCTTAATATTTACCTTTGCATCTTTACGTTTAAGAAGGGACAGTACAGGGGCTGATGATTAGCCTACCACCACGTATAAGCATGGCCTTGCATGGCTTTCATATTACTTACTTGGGTAGAAATAGCAGTGAAGATTGCTGAGGATTGCTTGTGCAAACTGCAAATATAGGGTCTCTGGAGCACTGTTGCCACTTCATTGCTATTATCTCTGCTACATAGATGGAAGCTGCTTTGAGTATGTCTGTATCTTTTGTAGTTATGTGCCAAATTTTTCCATAGCCAAACTTTACTCTCATCTGTATTTGATATATTATTTTAGTACAGAGTGACTCAAAACCTTAAGTCTCTTTTTCTTCCTTCCTTCTCTACCAGCGATGCAAATGATTTTCCCTTAAAAAGAAGGAAACCGTGATTTTGCTTTGCACTACAGCCTAACTAATAAATCTTCTGGAAACTACAGCAGCAATCTTAAGTGCTTATAAACTAAACTGCACCTAAGGTGGCACCGTACAGAGCCAAGTTGGAAAGTCTTAACGTCTGCAGTTTGGATAAACTAGGCAGGGATATTTCAGAACTGATTGTATTTTGACTTTTGCAGCTGTAACAACTTAACCACTCAGTATAAGTCATAATGCTGCAACACTTACTCCACTATATGGGTTGAAACAGTTCCTTGTTGCATAGTACAGGTGAACCATGCCCTTTGAAAGTGTGAATTGGAAGCATTATTAGATGATGTCACTTAATTTTCCCTTGCTTTACAACTTAACTATTATTCATGAACTAGTCAGGGTATATTTTTTTTAACATGTATTTTATGTCAGTTTAAAATGTGTAGAATTAAATACATTGAAGAGAAATCTAGCACTTTAACTGATACGTTCATTCATTCCTCACTCTTCAGCAGGCAGAAGAGAAATGTTGTGGTTATTAGACTTATTTAATAATTTAAGCACCTCACAGAGCTGAGACTGGGTAAAGGTGAATATACTGAAGACACAGTTCAAAAAAAAACAAAAACCCCAAACAATCTACAACTACTTCTTTGAAGTGACTGAACATTGAAGTGTATAATTTTTAGCAATAAAAGCCTCTAGACATCTTACTGCTTTTGTGAAACTCTCAAGTTACCTTGGGTTAAGTCATTTAGTAATTATCTCCCAAATAAACCCACTTAAAATGTAGATGCTCCTGCTTCTGTATAAAAACATGTATTCATACACACACTCACATATATATCTATAATTATTCATCAGATGAAAAAAATAAATGATCTTTATAGCAGAGACCAGACACAGAGCTCTTCCTTTACAGCTAAGAATGCCACAGCCAATATATAGTCATGTGGAGTCTTGCTCCATCATTGCATTGTAGCAAATCTTGATCTCTGTTTTACAGAGTGGTGTGGTGAATACTCCCTGTAGAAGGCTCACTGGTAGGATATCCATGTGGAGAAAAGGGTTCAAATTATCTGATGATGAAAATAATTAGAACAAGAGAGTACATTTTAAATATCTCTGGGAACAAATACTTTATCAGAATTGTATGCACAAATAGCATATCTCTGTTGGAAGCTTATTGACATAAAAGTTGTTTTGCCTTGGTTTGAAAAAAGTGGAATCAATAAATAAGATATTTTTATAAAGAAGATTACAGGAAAATCCTAGCCATGTGGGAAAAAGCTCTATGACAATGAAAGAAGAAACTTAGTAAAGTGCTACTGTCTTTCTCTCAAATGTCTGTTCAACAGATCAGTGCCGTTAATTACCAAAGGCTTCAAATGGAGTGATAAACAAGGAAGTATATGGCTCACAAACATAATTAGGTAAGTTTAAGTGTGCTTATGCTAAGTTTAGGCTAATATATGAGCACTATTTTATGATTGTCTGGACTGTTAAGTTCTCTCTGTGGTCCTTGACATGGTAGTGGCCTAAGTGAAACATGTAACACCCAGGCATTACACAATAAATGTTCAAGGTGTAACTGCTTTGTTTTGGGTCTAGGCAGGTAAGAGAGTTTCCTACACCACTTGTCATCAGAACCAGAGTACAGTCACCAGAATATTTTATTTTAAATGTGGATATTACTTCTGTGACCCTGAATTGAAGGCAATGATTTTAAAAAAAAGTTATCAAGTAAAATTATATTTAGTATATAAGTGTACATAAACATTCTTAGATCACAAAAACCCCATGCTGTGCTACAGACTTGGGGCAGACTGCCTGAAAAATGGCCCAGTATAAAGGGACCTTGGGGTGCTGGTTGACAGCCAGCTGAACATGAGTAAGCAGTGTGCCCAGGTAGCTAAGGAGGCCAATGGCATCTGCTTGTGGCCAGCAGGACCAGGACAGTGATTGTCCCCCTGGACTTGGCACTGGTGAGGCCACACCTTGAATCCTCTGTTCAGTTTTGGGCCCCTTACTACAAGAAAGACATTGAGGTGCTGGAGCATGTCCAGAGAAGGGCAATGGAGCTGGTGAAGGGTCTACACAGTAAGTCATATGAGGAGTGGCTGAGGGAGCTGGGAATATTTAGCCTGGAGAAAAGGAGACTCAGGGGGGATCTTATTGCTCTCTACATCTTCCTGAAAGGAGACTGTAGTGAGGTGGGGGTCAGCCTCTTCTTCCAACAAACAATAGGACAGGACAAAATGACCTCATGGAGTGCAGGGAGAAATTTAGATTGGATATTATGAAAAATTTCTTCACAGGAAGGGTGTTCAGGGATTAGAACAGGCTGCCCAGGGAACTGGTTGAGTCACCATCTCTGGAGGTGTTTAAAAGATGAGTAGATGTGGCGCTGAGACATCGTTTAGTGGTGGACTTGGCAGTGCTGGGTCATCTAGTTGGACTAGATGATCTTAAAGGTCTTTTCCAGCCTAAATGATTCTATGTTTCTATATTTAAATGTATAAAGAACAGATTCACGTTGTAAAGTCAAGTACTCAAAAGTTCAACAAAGTGTATTTATTGTGGTTATAAACCCTGGAGAGTGGGGGGGTTTTCTGTTTGAAGTGTTTCAAAAAATGACCAGTTTCAGTAGCATTTGTAGTCTTGCAAATGAATATCCTTCCAAGTGAAAAATGAACTCTTAAGTAATTCTGGTTTTCTTTTCAAAATAGAAGAATTCCATTTTAAGATTTGAAATAACTTGCAATTCTAAGTCAATGAAAACATTATCAAAATGGAAGAAAACAACCCTCTGAGTTGAAACCCTTTGTTGGTTCTTTTATGAAATATTTTTATCAGTTAAATTCCGTTTCTTGTTTTTGGTAAAGCCTACAATTAGTTGTCATGTCTAAAAGGCTGACTTCCAGTGCCTGGCCTAGAAGCACATAAAAACTTTGTGGCAGACTGAGGAATAAGTGTCTGATTTTGTAGGGTGTTTTTCTTTCGCTTAACTCTTCAGACCTTCCTTTTTGTATCTGCAAGATTGTGTCTGAGTCACGACACTATAACAAAAAGTAACATACAATAAATAATGAAAACATCCTAGGAAGAATGCCTTTTTTCTGTATTTTTGGTACTATGTCATACCTAGTTGTAGGTGACATGCTATTATTTAAAGAAACAGTCAGTCCTCGGAAAGGCTGTGATTGAAGTGTAATTTAGGACCAGCAGTGTAAGTACAGTAATAGTCATCTGGTTAGACAACAATTTCAGGAGACTAACTTACCCTTTTTCAGCCTACCTTTGTCCACTGTAGGCATGGTGAATACAGTGGTCAAAGAAAGCTTTTCAAGTAGATGGTAGATATTTCCTATGTGCTACCTCCAAGAATGAGATGTGGGATAGGACAGACTTGTTTGAAAATTTACCAAGTGCACACTGGAAGTTAGCTTTATGAGCTGTTTGAAAACAGGAGTCACCCAGCAGAAGTGAATGAAAGATGGTGAGTAAGGTGGTGGGGCCACGGATGGTTTTTAAAGTGACAGCAAGTAGCTTGTGTAATTTTCATAGAGAAACCAGAGCCCATATATTAACCAGCTGCAAGATACTATGTAAACAGGTTGAAATATGCTCCTAAAAGAGGTCTGAGAAATTAAGGAGGCACAGGTGCTGGTGTTTTTGCCCCACTTACTTATCAAATTGTTATTACATATCAGCAAAGAGTTTGTTACTGCACAAGCCACCAAAAGGATATGGAATTATTTGTCTAATATGAGAGATGTGCAAATCAATAGTGTAATTGGTATGGTCCTGAAAGACAAGGCTGCATTGATGATGTCAACCTCAGTCAAGAGAGGAAGGAGAAACAAGAGCTTATGGAAGTTCTGATTTGTTTGGGTTGATGAACATACGCTTGTGGGGAGATAACAGAAGAAAGAAATGGTGTTTCTGTAGAAAGCAATAAGGCTGACTACATCTGCCAATATCTGACTTTGTCACTTCTGGAGGAGATTATTTAGGTAAGTCTGTGGAGAGGGAAGAGTGATGAGTTGAGAGACCCATAGTACATTCATAAAATGTTGAAGGAATGCATTTTCATGGAAAAGGTTTCTGAAGAGGACAGCTGATGAGAACAAGTGGCTAACAAAACTTCAAGATTACTTACTGAACCAGAGACACTTTAGGAGCATAATGTATTTTAGGGGTAGTTCTAGCTAAGAAGAGATAATCGGTCATTTGGATATGAACAGATTTAATCTGCGAAATCAAAGAGAGAAGTTGAACTGGAGAAATGGTAGGTGGAAGAAGGGATCTTCTAACAATGACTGTAAGCTGAACATTGAAGGCTTAAAAAATATAATGAAGATGGGCTGGTAACTGCAAGGGAAATAGGCAAGAATCGAGGTTTGTAAGGATAAGTGGTTTTTTGCATCCTTAATTTGACAAAGAAGAGACAGAGAGAAGAAGAAGACAGAGAAGAAAAACAGAGGGAACAAATATGAATGAGAGGAGACTCAGGTAATGCTTGAGATGGGAGGAGATAAACTTTCAAATGTATAGAATTTGGTTATGATTCTATAAGGGATAGGAAGAAAGTAAAGCATGTTTTGTAGACTGGGAAAGTGTTACCATCATTCTGCCACTTTTCTCTTTAAAAAAATTTAGCTATATTCATTGTAGTATTATAAAAGGAAGCAGGAGAAAGAGGTAGTTTGAGTAGTGAATAAAAGGTGAGAGATAGTTTGAGTAGTGAATAAAAGGTGACAAGAGGCAGCTAGAAACAGAGAAGTCATATTGTCAGCTGAAAACTCCTTCAAGGATAAAGAAATGACTTAGCAACACAATTTCCCTCCTGAGCTGTGTTTCAGAGAAAGGAAGAAATACTGCTGCTGTCATGGCTGCTGAATTCAGTGCTGCCAGCAGCCCTGAAAACCTCTTTTAGAAAACAGCAAGTCAGTAGCAAGAGTAAGACAGAATACACATTTTCAAACAAAGTCCCTCGTAGCAAACTGTGAACACACAGTGCAAGAAATACAAAAGTATGTTGCATTATGAATCACATCAAAACAGATTATTTTGGAATTAATCAGTAACAGAGAGTTGTGATGAAACAGTAAGATAGGAAATGGCAATTTCAAAATAATAGCAGGTGCAGTAAATTAAGCTGGAAATGAGAGAATCCTAAAATCTTGTAATTGGCTTCAATTTCAGATGCTGGGCTGCAACCTGAATTTTCTGCTTGAAAAAAATGAAACCTATGAAAATAGATACAAACAACTGTAACTTCCTGCTAGGTGGAGGACAGAAAGAATGGAAACACACTGTGCTTTATAGGAGCTCTTTTCAGCTGTGGTTAAGACTGTAAGTAATTGATAACAGGTGACCCAACTCAGCATGGACAAGCCCTAACCCTATTCTGGGAGGATTTTGATTTTTTTTTTTTACATACCTTGAATTCAGGAGTAGATTTTTAATAGCCAATTGCAGAATATAACAGCAAATGTCACCAATACGGAAATTCAATTAATCCTAACACATTTGGAATAGTTACAGTAATGTTGTAGCTGCTGTAAGAACTCAGTTGGACACATGGCATTTTCTTCTCCAGCTGCCTCTCTTCCAGTATGCAAGCCTGCAGTACAGATGGAATTACAGGCTTGACTATGCTGTTGCAGAGCTTCTTGGCTATTTGTGCCACATGGAGGAGCTCTGTAAAAAGCCATGTTCAGGAGGCGTTGGCACCAGTATCTCAGTGGTGTAGTACACTTGCTTCGAGCCTCAGGTAATTATTGTGAGTGTAGGGGTTTATGGTTTAAGAGCAGAGAGTATCCTGGAAAAAAAAGTGCTTAGGAAGTCAGAGCTGCACTGGTGTGATATAATCTGCATGGTGCTGGGAAAGGAAACACGTAGGCTGTGTGCTTCCCAGAGAAGCATTAGAGAGTGAAAGCTATGTCTCAATCTTAGATTATCTGTGGTGAGAGCTAGCTTCACATCTGATTTGCATGAACTGGAGGTAGATGCTAGATACTGTTCAGTTTTGAAGGTGTTCTGGACACAAATAGTTTCCTCAAAGGGTTCATATCAGAAGCCTTCCTATTAAGTGCATGAGTGGTTTTTAACTGTTGAATGCTCTGAATATGGCTTATCTGATGGTTTGTGTGCTTCCTTAAATCACATCCTACAAGGGACCCAAACCACTTTCTTCATATTTCCTTGTATGGAAGGGCCAACATTTGGCCTCAAATTTGCCATGTCAAATTGATGTCCATATACAAAATTTTTGCCTAGAAGTAAGAAGCTGAACAAAACACAACTGTGAAAAACAGAAGAATATCATTCAGTGGCTCTTGCCAACACTGAGACTAAAATAATCCATGTCTCAACAGCAAACACATGATAGGTATATTCTATTGAGAGGTATTTATGCAATACTTCACATACAATTATACTTTAATGAGGAGACTGTTATGACTAATACATAATGTGTATGGTCTTTTAAGGCTGAAAGGTATTTATTGAGCAAATAAAGTAGATTTATAGTTTCATAGTTGCTTTTGAGGACATATAACAAGGTAAATTTGAAAGGTTAAACTATACCATCTCTCCAGATCACTAACTGGAAGAAACTGAAGAGATGTTTCAATTCAGAGGAAATTTCTGTTATTTATTTAAAATCTATAACTGTAGCTGTTACTCTGAAAAAAAATGTCAGTGCAGAAATCTTTAGTGCATTAGTTGTATTTCATAAATCACCAGGTAAATAGAATATTTCAGCTTCTGGGAAGTACAAATGTCTGCCACTAAGGAAAAAAAATCCATTGCATAGCAAGTTACTGTACCTTTAATAAAACTAAAAAAAAATAATTTTGAAGATCAGTATGCAAAGTAAATGTATGACTTCAGCACTGTGGTATGAGTAATGAGGAGCCAATGAAGTCTATCGACAAACTTTGATAAGGAATTGGAAGTATACTTAAGCAATTTTTAAAAATGAATTGTAGTTTTTGACATTTTGCATCCAAACATTTTAGAAATTTTGTTTTGCATTGGTATTATTGTATTCTTATTTTATTTTAAACCAGAATTTCATGTAATTCTGGAGCTTCACTGTGCTAGAAATGTTGCTATGTTAAAGTAAGAATTAAGTGCAGCTGTCAATTTACAGCCTTTGGGTTCTGTTTGGTAAAAGCTGTGAAAAATTCATCTGTAACTTTGTGATTGCTTAAGTTCAAAGCATGAGGATTTGTATGACTAAGAGCTAAATATGTGTGTGATATGGTAGTTTTGAGAATTAAGGGGGAATAGGTATTATTACTAACCAAAATAATTTTTCAGGACACACAGAGTAATGCATATAGAAAAGAAAAAATAGTCTGCCTTTTTAAATTCTGTTTTCTGTGCCATATTTTTAATTTATTTGCACAATTATGAAACTGTTGCCATCACAGTTATTAAGAATTAAAAGAAACAGAGGCTGATCAAAAATCAGAGAATTCAGGAATCACAGAATGGGTCAGGTTGAAAGGGACCACAGTGGGTCATCTGGTCCAACCTCCCAGCTCAAGCAGGGTCATCCTAGAGCCCATTGCATAGGATTGCACCCAGATGGCTCTTGAATATCTCCAGTGAGAGAGATTCAGTATTCCATGAGCTGGGAATTCCTTTGTATGTGGTGGTACTTTTAGTCATTTCTGAAGCAAACTGAGAATTTGGTAACATAACAGACACCATATGCCAAATATTTCAGAGCGTATGTCACTTTCTGATGATTTCCCTAATTTCTAAGCCAAAAACCTAGTTTTGCTTCTGAAGTCAAGGCAAGTCTACACTGCAGTGGAGAACTTTAATTACTTCTTTTGTCAAACCAGCAGGGATAGGTAACAGGAGCATCAGCAGAAATTTTGTTGTGAGTTAGAAACAAGAGTGCTTGTTTCCACACTCCTCCTGGGCATCCTACAGTGAGGCTTAAACAGGTCAGTCTATTCCTGCTGACATCCCCCTGACCACACTGCAGTCATACCTTGACAGCAGTGTGGCAGTAGCAGTTCTAAATCTGATGAAGGACAAACAGCCTGCAGTATCTACTTTGGGAATCACAATAGTCTCTAAGTGCCATCTCACTAAACTGAGTCATATTATTGCAAGCCCTGAAGCTCATAACAGGAAAAATAGCTATGTATTTTTGCCAATATAATTTACACTTACAAATGGTTTTTATATGTTTTTTCTTTGTGCCTAGATTAAGAATAAGCAATGCAAAATGACAGTGGAATTCTTCCTAGCATGTTTGAAATTGTATGTGTTTATGAGGATATATCTCAAAGTTTTCTAATTAATTAGAGCCCAAAGAGTCTTTGTTCGGGCTGCATTTATTTTTCGCTTGTGTGGGTGTGTATGCATGTATTTTCCTTGTATTGCATTTGTGCAATCTCATTTCTTTAGTGAAAGATTTTGAAGCAATAACGTTGCAAGTGTTACCATAGCAATATCGTAGAGTATCAGATATAGTACCTTGTTAAATACCACTGTAGGTTGTTACCCCTGCAGTTCCAGCATCACCATCTTTTGCTCAGTGAATTTTCTTTTTGTTTTCTGAGAAATATGGAATGAGTGTGACATCATACAGCACATATGAAATGGAGATGTCCATCAGTAAAGATACTTGACATGAGAGTGAAAAGTGACTAGAGATGAGCATAAAATAATAGCATCAAGTCTCAGGAAAGAGACTGGTTTTCTACTTTATACTGCAGTAATCTAAGAATAAATGTGTTAAGGCCAAATCAGTTATATAGGTGTTAAATGAGTAGAAGAGAAAGGAGCATATTAACAAAATCTTATGATCCCTGCATGCCAGTTGTTAGTGTATGGAATTATTATAATATTAATCAAAATCTACCAACAGTGCATGTACTCAAGTAGGAAGGTTTGGAAAAAAACCATTAAAATATTTGGCTATTAATATTAAATAACTAGGGGTTTGTAACACTGCAGAAATACTATACGTGTATGTATCTGACTTCTTTAGCATTAATAGTGGTAGGATATTTCAGTGGGCCAAGATTCTGTTGTGTAAAATGATGAGATATGACTTCTTTTATTAAATCAACTCCTTGTCTCAGAAAATTATTTCCAAATGTAAGACTTGACATTTGAAATGTGAACTAAATTTTATATCAGAAGATAATTGAAGGACTTGTAGTGTTCCAAGTCAACCTGCATATCCTCAAATTTGATTTCAGGTCTGTTGTATTGTGTAGAAATCACTGGACATGAGATGAATATTATGCTGCAATGAAAAAGATGTCATAATCATAGTAGGAAAAAAACTGTCTGTGATCAATTTACATTCTCATTTCAAATTTTTTATTTTAAATATTCTATATTGAAAATCATTAAATTTCCTTAGTAGATTTTTAACTCATGTATGTCTCCAAAAGTGAGGTTTCTGAGACTGCCTCTTGTTTTTCTTCCCTTGCAAGCCAAATCACCTTTTCTGCAACAAAATATGAATGTTTTTATGTTTAACATCAGGTTAAAGAAAAATCAACTACCTTAGATCTCTTGTTTCCCCATACCTTTCTGTCTCTGAATGGTTTTTGAAAATCAACCTCTTTTCATGTTTCCTCAGGTGCTCCATAGCACAACTGTGAAAATAATGTTTTGGTTTCACTCTTTATGCAGGTCTCAAGTATTTTAGTCATTTCCTGTGGACAACATGAAGGATAAAAGATATTGGATTCTGTGACAAGACCTGGCATGATTTACAAACCCTTTTCTCCTAATCTGCAGGTGTTTGCTTTGGAAGGCAATTAGGCATCTCTATTCTTTGAAGTTTCCCAATATTTTGGGAATTTTAATATTTCTGTCTGTCTCCTTGTTGTTTGCATTTTTTTCTGCTTCATAACATGAAAATATCAATATTGAAAAGGAATGGCTTCTCACATTTCTCCCTGTGGATTTATGATGATTTATCAAATATAAATGATTAACCTAATAAAGACTGGAAGCTACACAAAACATGTCTCAAAATTCAAATTAATTTTTTATATGTGTGGTTACACTGGTGTTTAATACTTCCTTTTGGTATAGGTGTTTGCAGAGTTTCTAGGAATTATTTACTATATTAACCTTCATGAAATTACTATATGTTGGTATATCTTTGCCTAGTAGCACTGGATTGAATTGCATATGCCACAGTTCCTTCCACTGTGGCAATTAGATATGGTTTAAACCTCAGCTGAAGTCCCATTGCTTAATCAGTGGTACATTTGAAAGCAACTATGTTGAAATAGCAATGTTGGCTTCTGGGGTAATAGTTCAGTAGTAATTACATATCTATAGTTGTATACCATGATGCTCCACCTCACTGAAGTATTATCTCAGGAATAAGAGTTTATGTCCAGGAAAGATATCGTAATGTATGAAATACAACGCGGTGCCTACCAAACAAATAAGTTGTCAGATATCTGCATTAAAATCATGTGTTATTCTATTTATCAGTAATAATGTGTAATTTGCAAGCATTTACTAGCTTCTTACTCCACACAGGAGCACCATCATTATGATAAACTTACGGATATCTTTAGAAGAGTTACTAAAGTAATCTATTATCTATGTGTTTATAGAAAGAACATTTTTTCCAGTTGAAATAAATTTTATATAGATCAGGATATTTTCTATAAATATCAGAGCTGATCATTTATCCTTAGTTGCAATTAATTTACCAATGTATCAGAGTAGCTTTAGAACTTTACAAACGTTTCAATCAATAGTTTATGAAAAAAATCAGTTTCTATGTTGCTGATGAGCTGTACACTTTCCTTGTTGTATAGGATGTCACATATTACGTGGTAATACTTCTGTTTTTATTGTTTAAAGAAGAGGAAACAAAGAAATTAATAGCATAGAACACATCAATTCATACTTTAGTAGAACTTTGTATTTTTACTAATAAATCAATAGTCATCTTTGTAGTAAGAACTGATAAGTAGGAACACAACTGAGATCTTGAATATTTATTAATCTACACATGGATTTATTATTTTTCTTATGTTTAGAAGTAGGAAATATGCTTTAGAATTTGGATATGTCAGCATTACTTTTCTGTCTCACCCATCTAGTCTTCTCTGTGCCTTCTCTGGTATCTGAATATTCGCTTGACAAGATATATATTGATATATGTTTAAAGTGATCTGGTGTTCCTTTCGAATCCCATATTGATTAAACTAGCTGAGTTATTTGGAATGTAAAGTGTCTCACTGACAGGTTATGGGAATGCCTGCTGTAAAAGAAACGATGACATTGCATAGATTGATTGCTCTAAATTATATGGAGCACGCAAGGGTTGTTTACAAACTCTCGGAAGGAAGATACTATAGTTTTCCCATTACAGATTGATATCAAAAGAACTCTGTGATGCTCCTATTGTGGTGTGGAATATGATTTGGTTATGTTATTGGATCATTTAGTGTGTTTGATGAGAAGTGAAAATGAGAAACCAGGAACTTGCAAATAGCATTGTACTTACAGTGTTTTGTAATTCTTGCTTAATTAGCTACAGGGCAAAACCACTCTGCTGCTGAAAAAAACCCCAGAGGATTTTAATTTTACCAAGATGATATCTAAACAATGGTTATGAGAATGGCACTGGAAACAGGGAGCTTGTTCCCTTTTCATGTGTCATTTCTTATTAATTTTTAAAGAGGAATCTTTATTCAGTTGTTGTTTCTAAATGAGAGTTCAATATATTTCAAAGCGCTGTATACTTTAATATCCAGTATATTGCACTCCAAGGATCCCAATGCAATCAAAAAGGGAGTACTCTCTATTTTAAGAAGTCATGGCTTCATTGGGGAATATTCTCAAATTCTCCAGTAATCTTTCTCCTGAAACAATATATTTTTCCATTAGTAACACTTTTTTTTTCCCCAAGAGATAATAATAAGTCTAGAATTACAAGGACACCAGATATTTAAAATCTACAATACTTTGGAGGTAGTTCATTATCATTTTTATATTCATAGCACTTAATTTCAGGAAAAATAGTGAATTTTCAATAATTCCTCCACATTGATATTCAATTTACTATTACATGCATATACTTGCATTGATAGAAGAGCTAAAGATTTGCTTATAAAAAGACTTGTTGTTCCTGGTAAGAGAGACATTAGGAAAGTAGGTTAAAAATATGTTGCTAGGAAACGGAAGAAGATCCTAGCAACTGCTGCTGCTGAAAATGAAAATTGTATGCCTGTGTTAAGGATAAAGCTTCAACCCAAAGAAATTCAGCTAACTAATACTGTTCTTAAAGAGGAATAATTTTGTAGTCATGATCTCTGCTATTTTATCAGTCAAATATTATTTCTCATTTAGAATTGTGCTCTTAGAAAAGGAAAATTATTTTTTATCCATTATAGTATCTTGCAGTGTACTGGTAACATGCTCAGTATTCAGCTGGACCAGAATTGTAACCTTTGAGATCCACATTCCTCATTTATATGCAGGACTCACCAGTTAGAAAGATGCACATTAGCCTATGGCAGTAGGCAATCAATACTCTGACAGAGTATTTGTTTTATTGAATTTTTATTGTTATGTTCAGAGATTGAATACCTTGGGGAAGGAAGTATGTGGTTGTGATCCCAAATTATTTTTAGGAAAAGAAAAACTGAAAAGGGATTTTTAAAAATATATGTAGCCTGCTCTTCTTTTGGCACTAGTTTAATTTTCTTCCTGGATTTTCATTCTTCCATTTTCTTTTCCCTCTTGCTGTCATTTTCCACAAAAACTCACCTTATATCATGAGTATTTTTGCTTTTTGGTCAACCCTTTTCTCCCTTCCTCTCCCATTTCTTCACAGTCCTTCTATTTTGCCAAACCGTCCCTTCTCTTTCTCTCTTATTCTCTCTCTTCCCTGGTTCACATGTGGAAATTGAAATTGTATTTATTCCCTCCAAGGAACCTTTGCATTGGAAAATAGGGCATTAGTTACAGGACACTGTAATTCTGTGATTCATTTTAGTGTTGCTGACTACCTTCAAAGCACATAGGCTTTTATTACTGAAAGCAGCAGAATGATAGAGAAAAGTCCTTTTTATTTTCAGTCTGTAGGCTAATACTCTGCAAGCTCAGGACCACTTGATCTACATCCATGTGACTTCTTGATATATGTATAGACACATAAATATACTCACAGGTAGCAGATTTGTATGTGTGTTCTTACCCAAGTATGTGTAAGGCTGTCTTGATCTTTCCCTTAATGTCAAGATAAGTACTGATATAGGAGTATTATAAAATAGGACAACATGCAGGCCTGCTAAGGGCTAGGAACTCTGAAGGTGATTTACATATCAAAAGGACAGAAATAAGGAATGACAGGTGAAGAAAAGACAATCAGATGTGATTGAATTTGCTCTCTGTAACCATCTCAGGTAAACTACCTATGCATATAGGCAAATGCTGCTAAGGAGTAGCTTTGTAGAGATAGTCTCATAGACTACTTCAGCTAAGAACAATTTAGTTAATCAGTATTAGAAACTGATATCTCAGTCATGAGAGGACACACAAATGTGAGTCAATACATACACACTTATTCATGTGTACATACACTTAAAAATCAACCCTCAGGCAGTAAACTCATTTGGCTGTTACAAGGTTACTTTTATTGCAACTAACAGTTAAAAAGAATCAATTTGCCTCAGGCGATGAAATGCAACACTCCCTGCTGTAATATTGACTTCTCTCTCCCACTAATGTTAAAGACTACTTTTCATGTTATTTCGGTTTAATCAAATTAGTGGGTAAAAGGTGATTTGTCTTCAGCATACATTTTTTCTTCTCTGTGTCTTTAATTTGGAAACAATTTCTGGACCATAGAGTTTGTGTATTGTTTAATATTCTTACATAAACTTCCACTTCATTGAGATTGAACTTGTTTGTCCCCTTTGCAATGGGAGTGCAATAGTGTCACCATGGCTGGAGGTTTAGTACTGGAAAAACCTTGTGTGGAAGCATATTTAAATGATGTGGTTGTAAGTAAACCAGCAGAAAACAGTTAAACATAATTCAAAATGAACAAAGTCCTTTCTGCCAATAATAACATTTTAGAATTTTCCTCTGTGTGAAAGCCATGTTGAACTGCACAAACTCCTAAACCTTTCTTAAACATTTCATACTGAAAACCAAACAGAATTTGATGTGGTATACAACTATATTTTAATAATAAAGCACATGCTAGTCTGTTTAAGGACGAATAGAAATGTAATGTTAACTGTCTTGTGTCCCTCACACCTGTTCTTATGATGAAACAGGATAAAAAGATTGGGTTCCCAGAAAGTAGAGGACCAAAGAATGTGGGATATAAGTTTTTTGGAGGTAATGAAACTCTTTCAACTGTAGAATACTGAAGCTTCTACTAATCTTTAGTCAGTCACTAATCAGGTAAGGATTTCAATGACCTCTACTGTTTCCAGATTAGAAAGCAGCCAGAAATGCTGGAGTAAAAATAATATGAACTACTTGTACATGCTTGTGTAGCCTAAGGATAGATAGATATTAAGGAACTACCTACATGATTACAAAGGTGGATGTGGGGAAAAAAGTTTTCAGATTCTGCAAATCTCAGACAATAATGTGAATGTCTTGATCCAAGTTTGTTATTTATACAAGTTCTGTAGCATTGTAGTCTAAGTACTTCTAAATACAGTTGTAACTAAAAATAAAAGTATAATAAATAATTGTGAGCAACTAAAAAAAGGACACAGAATAGATTTTAAAACATGCAAAGAAGCACATACTTGGTTTATGAAAATTAAAGTTCTTCTCGTGTTTTATCTTCTAAGAAACTTCAAAATCCTACCAGGGTTCTAGGCATCCAAATATCATAGTAATCTACAAATTGACACCCACTTAAGTAACATTATTTCTATAAAAACAACGTCCTTAATCATGTTCAGAGCTGATGAATTGCATGCACATTTATACTGTAGCTTATGGGATGGTATTGCTTTAGTGAGGTCATACAAAAATGATAGTATATGAAAGAAATCAGTGTGTGTGATGAAGCTTAAACATAATAAAAACACAGGAGCTGAACTTTTTTAGGAGGTGTAAGCTGGTAGAAATCACTGAAAGGAAGGTAGCTGTACTTGAACCAGGCTTCAGTGTCTGCCAGCTCAATTCACTGCCAACCTTGTGCAATCTTGCATATGGACATTTTGGATGGACTCCCTTAATAAAGGTAAACTCTGCCTAGAAATAATTATGTACAATAACTGCTAAGTTAGTAATGGGGCATTGTCCCTTTTAGGGGACAAACTTATTTTGAAGTGCCCAACTTGTAAACCCAGTGAAAACCTCAATAACCTAATAAATACTAAAAAATAATCAGCCCCATGTCAGGGACTCACAGCCTGCTCAAATCTCACAGGAATTCAGATCCTTAAAATGTTTTTCTTTGCATTATTAAACAACTTAATTGTTTATCAAAAATTGGTAAAAGTGGTAATTTATAGTGCATCATTATGACTTATATACAGATCAGGATGAGAGTGAAACAGCTCTGTTAAAAAAAGCACCAGCACAGAGTAAGCTCCAAGCTCCAAGTATGATATTCTGGGTGTCTTCTGCTTCATCAAAAACAAAGACTGAGCACATTAGATTTCTTCTTGTATATATACTCATGTGTTTGAGAGCACAGGGAATGCAGTGGGGGAGGTGGATAAATTGGGAATGTAGGATCAATTAGAGATGATTTGTGTATTTTCCACTACATTTAGTTTCACATCTTGTTATTTCCTGAAGTACTGTCATTTGGCTTATTTTTGTTTGAAAGGAATACCTTAGATATCATATATTCAAAGGTATATTGTTCAAGGACCTTGACAGGAAATTGACAGTCATGAATAATTTTTCTGTGTATGTCAGACAGCATCACCTAAGTCTCTAAGCAAGGCTAAACAGACAACATGTTTAATGAAACTTTAACAGACCCAAAAATTTGGTTGACATGAACAAATGTTTATGATTAAATTAAAGATTGTTTCCAGTCCAAAACCCAGCAAAAACAATCCTAATGGCTCCAGCACGCTAAGCAGGATTAAAGAAAATATGTGCTAAAGCTGACAGTGATCACTGATCAAAACTTCAGTCTTTTTAGCCCTAAGGTAACTGAGTCAGATTTCATCATTGTAATCCTTAAGGTATAAAAGAGAAATTGAACTTTCATGGTGATGCAAGCTGGCTATGAAATTAGAAGGCCTTGGCTCACAAAATATGAAAAGTTGGCATACTCAATGGAAATGATGTTCAAAGCAGTTCACAGGCAGAATGAGAAAAGCAGCTTGTGCTGCTTTGGAAGAATAAACAGCAGTTCTGTTTTTACAGTACTCATATGTCATGGACATTAATAAGTATTAGGAAAAAAAATAAAAATAATGATGAAGTAGAAATAAAAATAGTGATCCTTTGAAGCTTCTAAAGGTTTAGAAATTGTCTATTGTGAAACTTCTGTGTGTAAAATATAAAAGTTTTAGGGGTTTTTTTGTGAAGAGATAAGCATTTAGGAAAAGATCCAACTATCTACTTGTAATAGTATACTTTATTCCACAAAAAAATTCTAATAACAAAACTAGCACTTAAACACAATTTGAATAAATGATGAATAAAGGCAATTTGCTTTTGATAAAGACTTTTATGGTTGCAGTCATTACTATACAAGAGAAATTTCTTCTGAGTAGAGAGGGGGACTATTTATTCTATCTCACAAACATTGTAAATCCTAGATTTTTACTTGGCAAGAGGATCAGAATTTGAAATACACGTCAGGAGAAAGAATTACCTGGTGTGAACATCTGAGCTGTGAGCACACCATGTTAGTTCCAATTTTACTTTTAATTTCAAAATAGAAGCAGAGCATTGTGTTTATAAGACTCCTCCTGAGAGTATGGGCAGGGATCTCTTATTAGAGTCTTAACTGTCTTCATTCCCAATGATCTGGGTGTCAGCCCAGGAGTCTCAATGCTTGTCAGAAGCAGCAGCACAATCAGCTGTCACAGTTCAACAAAATACACATTCCAATTCAATGTGCTACAGCTCCTACTCAGGAACAGTGTGATCCCAAGAGCCATCACTTAATCATGCAGATGACCAGATAAAACTCGAGCACTACACACTGAGGCAATAAAGCCCTTTTCAATTATTTATGTGCAAGTGATCTTTTTCTTTCTGAAGTGCTCCACTATATGCTGCTAGAGGCCCTCTAAAGACAGAAAGCGCAAAGGGTGCACGATGCACTGTTCAGAAGGTGGGCTGGGACCACCTTGTGTTGCTTCTGAACTGTTTCAATGTGATGTGAACTTCTGCTGACTTTCTTCCCCCTCTTTATTTTTGCCTGTTGATCTATTGTAAAAACCAAAATTAAGGCTAATTGGTTCGTTATGTATCTCTAAAGAGAAAAAAAGATAACGAAGGATGCTAATTTAGAAAGGCACAAGGGAAAATTGGTGATGAGAAACTGCCACAAACCAAATATGAAGTAAGATATACATTCAAAGCAGTGACTAGACTTTGGATTACATTCCCATCTAAGACATTTTGAAAATGGACTGGATACCTGGGGGAACAGCAGGGCAGGCAGTGAAATATGCTTCAGTACTAGTTGCTGCAGGAGCTGGAGCCTGCTTTTTGACTGCTGTTGTGCGTATGCAGATGCCTTACACCACCCTGAAGTAGTTACTTCCCTTTCCTATATAACCTCTGCTCTTCCACTGCTCCAAAGCTGGCAGTTGCAGCAGGCATGTATATTTAACAGCTAAGGCATGAATAAATCAAGCTGTGCCTTGTGGCTGGGCATATCTATTTAGCTGTTAAAGATTGAACATGGGAAGGAGGTATCAAACTGGAACTATCAGGAATTACAGAGGGCTGTGAGGTTGAGACATATGAGCAGCTAACAGCTGAGCTAATGGGGTATTGGACAGCAGTCCACTTCTGGAAAGAAAAGGCAGCAGGCCAGATTCACCCAAAAAAACCTGACCAAGAATTAATTTAATGCCATGGAATTTTGATTGTGAACCTTAATGATCTGTGTATACTTACTATTAAAATATCATTATTTTTGATTAAGCTTACTCTCTGCCACCTATTTTGGAAAATGTTCTTCTAGTAATGTTCCATTTCTTGAAATTAATTTAGGATATTTCCAGTGATGGAAATGTGGTTATTTCCAGGCACTTCTGCCTAGAAAAAAATCAGCATAGAACTGGAAGAACAGATCTCTCATGCTCTCATGAGCAGTATTTGTACATAATATAGTAACATGTGAATGAGAGATATAATCGTGAAAAAGGAACAGAGCATGAGCACTGTGTTTATGGTGATACTAAAAGGAATTAAAAAAGTTAGAACATTAAGATTCAACTGAAATGTATAAAGACACTGTGAAGTAGAGGTCTATTCAAGCATTGGAGTGATTTCTGCTGGAAAGAGCCCTGTCACTGAAGTAACTTCAGAATACACTGACAAAAATGCCATTATGAGTAATCATACTTTGATAGAAGGTAGACAGAAGTAACACTGTTCCTGTTTATTTTCTGAGAAAAAAGAACCAGACAAAAGACAGAAAGCATGCATTTTCTTAAAAAAATTAGTACAGTACTTCAGAGCCAAAAATTTGGGAAGAAGATGTTACTCATCAGCATTTCTCGAGTTTTATTGATAGTCACGGGTAATGAAAGGTACATGTTTCATTCTCATTCTCTAAGGGGTACATTCATGGTGCCAAATTAACCTTGTTACAACTTAGCACTGTCCTGTTCTGCTTTGATACATGCATATTTGATTAACATAATGATTGGTTAAGTGTAATGATGATTGTCTGATTCTAATTTTAAATGTTTTAAGGTCAAGCTCACAAGCAGAAATTGCTGGTCAACCTGCAGTAAGTGTAATACTGGTTATTCCATTTTCTCATATTCGTGCAAGCTGTTCTGTCAAAATCACTCTATGTGTTAATGGAGAGGCAAAATTATAATAATAGGTTTCATTTGCATTGCTTGCCTCCTCACAGTTTCCCAAGGAATGCAGAGGAGCTCCAAGAGTAGTTTCAGCCTGACTTGAGGAATGGGAGATTGTGTCCTTTTGCCAGTGAGAAAAGGAAAAGGTACTGAATGCTGGTACTGAATGTCAATGTGGAGTTCTGTTCAACTCCACATTGTCTTTGTGCCCTCCAGCTGAGCAGTCATTTGAAGACAGTGAAGAAACATGACATGAGGTAAAACTGAGAGCTATATACAGCTGGAAGAGCCGTATGTGCTTTCGTGGGCCCTACCTCCTTACCTGTCTCTGGAGTAGGGTTAATACAGTAGTATGAGAGAGATGCCTCTAGCTGGGATTTAGCAAGAAGCTCTCTGGGGAGAAAAGCAGATCTGAAAAGTCCTGTTGTGTGTGCTGGCCCAATAATTAAGGGGATGTTAGTAGATAAATGAATTACAGTAATAATGTAACATACCTGTGGGATAATCTCACTGCTGTCTTGAATGAGAGCTCCACTGCTGGAGTTCTCAGAAGGAGTTAATGCATCTTTTACTATTTAGTTGCCCATATATGTATCTATGTATATTTTTTCATATTCTGAAAAAAAATCTTAAATATAACTATATTCACAATTTTGCATGTGAAGACCACATGAAGAAGTTGCATTTAGATTTCCCTCATTTTAGCATGGACTTCAGCTAGATTTATTTATTTATTGTGAGGGGCCCTTGATGTATTGTATCAGGCCCCTTTCTCCTGCCATTAGCCACCTGGAAAAGGGCTTTCGAAGGGTTCAGCTGAAGTTGAAGCAGTAGAAGCAATATACTCAGTAGTTAATTAAGTTGGCCAAAGCACTTTTGGCTCCAGCTTTAGAGAAAAGCCTTATTAATTTTTTCCAATTTACTTTCAATGATCTGAAAGTGATTAACAGCACAATACATTATGATGTATTTTATCAGAAAATTTCAAATTGACATCTGTCCATGAAAATCTATTTTCAGTGTGCTCTGATAGCAAAAGTACTGTTAAAATAATAGTTTGTATAATCGATCTTTAAGATTGCCTGCAGTTTTACTGGACATTTACAAAATTATCAGCATGTACTTTTAAAGAGAATTATAAAGCTAAATCTCAGTGGCACTGGGTTTTAGTGGAACAGGAAACTACAGCAGAAAATAAAAGAATATAAAATATGACAACATCATATTTATTATGCTTTCATGTTGTTACTGTGATTATACACTCTTACATTGCTTATTCTTGTTAGTATTTTTGTTTCCAAATCAAAGAATTTTTGGAGAATATTTTATTATATTTATTATATTTTAAGAAAATTATTTTTCAGAGAAATTCAAGGAAACTTTTTAAATGTTCTCCATAAGTAAGATTAGTTTTAAAATGAAGAACCCAGACTTCAGTACACACACAGAGGTGTGTATATACTTTGATGTATTTTTTTTCCTGAAGTGTACTCTAGTGTATAGTTCTAGGTCATTCGGGTAGAAATTTGAAAATAGACACCAAAGGTTGTTTTTTTCTCTTAAGAACTAAATTCAGCAGAAGCATTTTGACTAGACTAGATCTGTAAAACGCTGGTTTTCTACCTTTGCATTTAGGGTGGTAAATCTTGTGGCAGTAGGTGTAGCCTTTCAGTATAATTCTGGACAGAAACTTTCTGCAAAAGCTTCTATCCTGCATGCTTTTATAGTAAAGTCTTTAAGCGTGTACTCAACTCTATATAAAATGTTTGGGGCCTTTTCATGATAAAAAGCTAATATTCGTTGACATTGTTCAGGCCCTCCCCAGACATTTTGTGCTTCATATTTGTATCCTGAATTTGAATCTAAATTATTTCCCTTCCAAAATTTCATTAAAATTGTACAATATTTTACAACAAGCAGGGCTCGGAAATGTGAAGCTTACTGACAGATGTGTATGACTGGTGATAGTGTTTTGGACAAGATTTTTGCTAGCCATTATATCACCTGCCATTATAAGAATTTTTGGCCAGTTGGACATTACCTTTTATCTCTACTCAATTTGTTAATATGAAATTAACCATTGTAGGTTAGTTTAAAGAAGTAACAAAATCAAGAGCTAGACAAAAGACAATCTAAAAATACTTCAGAATGAAAATATTAAATGAGAAGGCATATTAACAAAAACATCAGGATTGATAAGAAAAAAAGCATATAATGTGTGTCTTTCTTATTTATTTCATTTAGTAAGTTTAAAAATCCTATTTGATAATGTTCCATTTAAGCCCTACTTCTCGTCTCTTTGTATATTGCACAGTCATCTATCTTTCCTGACTATTATGGGTTCCTAGGAATACCAGAGTGCTTTATCAACAGAGGAACTAAATGGCTCACATTAGAATGTTGGACATTATCTAGAGTTGTACAAAGGTGGTCTAGAGAAAAACATTTTTTGAGTTATTTAGGGCTGTAGCTATGACATCTGTTTTCAATTGATCTGTTCATTGATACCAGTTAAATATTGATAGCCTTACTGATATATCAATTGAATAATTAACAGGGAAATTTTGCAAATTAAAAAGGAAGCTACTGCTAAAAGATGTAGTTGAGAATTGGAAAATATGAATAAATTTAGAGCAATTATTTTTCGTTACACTTTGCAAGTAATTCCTATAACTTTTCTGCTTGTTTGGTTTTTTAAATCATTTTTATAGAATATTGCTGCAAAGAATAAAATTGTGATGATTATATGCTACATGTATATTTTGCATGGGCATGCCCATAGAAAAATTATTTTACTGTCCAACCTCTCATGTCAACTAAAGAGATTTGAATATGATGTCTGAGAGAAGGACTCTTTTCTTGAACATTTTCTTGCAGTAGAAGTTAGAGTTGCAGTACCTTTAAAAGCTGCCAAAGCCTTATGTATCATTGTGTAGTGAAGTTGATGTGTGAATTCAGATAGAGGCAAATTGGCTTTCCTAATTCTACCCAGCCTAAATTGGGCTTTTGCACACAATATTTTGATGTCCTACTAAAGTGTTGCAAAAGTCCATAATTACATTTACTGTTTTCCTAATCTGAGCTGGAGATCAGACTGTCATTTGAGTGTTATATCTCTGCTATATCTGATTAAAAACCAAAGATTTCTGATGCTGGTTGCCTAAATTGCAGATGAAAACTGCTGTTAATTGGTTCCATGATTATCTAGGTTTTTAGGTCTTTGCCTTCAGCTATACACTTGACTCTCAATCTGAACTATCCTTCTGAGATTTCTGTTTCAAATTCAGTGTGTTTCCACAGAAAGGCTGTGTTTTGAAGAATCAGAATTTCTTGATGTTTCACCAAAAATTCCAGACAAGTTCTAACCTTTTCCCAGCCCCACCCATTTTCTACTGATTATAACTTGCCTAAAATCACACTACAAATATGTGACGGAGGGCATGCCTGCACTGGCACATGGAGGCAGGTCTGAGCTTTGGTTGTGCTAGCCTGAGAAAGCCAGAGAAATACTGGGCAGAGACACCTATACAGGTTCCATGAAATTCCAGCTACTTAGTGCAGCACCTTCAAGCAGCCTAATATGACCAGCTGATTTTTAGCTCATTGTGTTCACACCACTGTGTAGAATAATTTTTCATGAGTTGTCCACCCTCCTCTGTTTATGTAATCTTTTCTTTCCAATGAACACACCTTCAAAATAGCCCTTTTTTCCATCCATTCCAAATAGTCACTAAACTGCTAGAAAATTATGTTCTCTCTTATCTGCTTAATCTGTATGTGGAACATTGGAACTGAGTGATTGTTTTCATTACTTGAATTTTGCTTAAACTAATTCCACCCCCACTGATTTTAGCTGGTAGATAAGGACAACTATGCTCTTGTTTAGGGTAACCACACAAAACTTCTACAGCAAATCTATAGCATGAGACTTTGCACAGAGGGACTCTGAGACTGAGTTGGGCAGATACTAGCTGCAATGTCCAGACATCAGGTACTTTGCCTGGAGCTTAGATATCAGAAATCCCAGACAAATCCACAGCATTTTGTTGTGTTAATAAGGGAGGCTAGGATTTCTTACACACCAGCCTCCATTCCCCACCTGGCTATAAATCCATGTCTGGAAAATGAAAAAGTAATATAACTAACAAGTGGCACAGAGAACTGCAGCATGAATGAAGCCCCATTTCCTATGGACTGGTGCCTTGCTGTTCCTTGGCCTTGATGGTTAAGGTACAAAAATCCTGCGGCTTTTCTTACAGCTGAATATTTGCAAGTGCTGCCATGCAGATTCTCAAGTATCATAAAAAAATATGCAATCCTTCTGCAGCCCTACGTTCAGCTACAATTTTATATGATCTGATCTCAATCCTCAGTTTTACCATCTACTTCTGCAGAACGTATGGAAACATAATAGTCTTTGAGATCAATGTCCTTTTGTTTCATTTCCATTGAAATCTGATTGTGAGTTCCAAAGCTATTTAGGAAGCACATCTGCACACATATGAAGTGTAATCGGACAACATTTGACAGCAGAGAAAACTGTGCTAGAAACAACACTATATTCTTCTTAACTGTCATTAGTGAAAAGTTAGAGTATATTTCTCATAGTTCTAGATGTCTGCAGGGGAAAACTGTTGTCTTAAAAGTTTCTGCTTTGACAAGTTTGGACTAAATCTTGATTTGTGCCTTACAAAAGAATACCAAATGAACTAGCTGTCTTGGAACTTTCAAGACACAGAAACAGGATGATGGACAATAACGCAGGAGGTTACAAGGCTTGTGAAATTTGTATTGGTTTTGAAGCTGCACTCTAGCACTAACCTACAACCCAGCTGCCTGAGGTTAATAAGAAATGCTTTGCATTCCTTGTACAGGACCCTTGTCTATTCCTCCAAAAAGTTATTTGAAAGTCAGTTTTTAATATTTTCTAATTTTTGTGACTTTAACATTACATTGAAAATCCAGATACCTTGGCTAACTTCTAAAAGATCAAAGAACCAACTTTTTACTGAAAAGCAATAAATAATTCTGATTCTATTTATAACACTGATTTAATACTGATTAAAGCAGAAAACCTAGTTTTTCTCTGAGATAATATACTTCTGTGATGCATATAAATTACGGTTGTAATACATACTTTATCAGAGGCTTTAGCACCAGTAAAACATTATTCTTGGCAGACAGTAGTTTCAATGAAATTTGAACCACAGTTTATGTAATATTCTCATAATAAATTCATGTATTCATCCATGGCAGGCTGAAAATCAGACCAGCAATGACCCGTTCAAAAATACGGGTAAGTCTGGAGAATGAGCCCATAGAAGTGGCACTGATTACCTGCAGATTACTGTCAATTCACAGATGCTTATGTCTAACACAGCTCACTTTGTCCTTGGCTTTAGAATGTGACCACACCACAACAGCCCTTATTCCCTGCTGATGTTGTCCCACGATGCTGCTCCTCTGATTTCTGCAGATTTATGGAGAGATCTATGGAGACAGAGCTGAGTTATGTGGCAGTATATTTATTTCTCAGGGGAGTTACCTCATCAGGATCCCACTTTGTGTTTGCCAATTCAATGCCTGTTCATTCACTGAACAGGCCTGTTTCCACACATATACTTGCTTACACAGGCACATACACAGAGGAACAGTACCTTTGAAACTGCATCTCAGAAGCAAAAAGATCGTATTTTAAACTGAGTAGCCTCTGAATTTGTGAATTAAATGGAATATGTACTGTGGTTGCCAGCAGCAATAGTAGAGAATGAGTATTTAAGAGAAGAAAGAAGTGTTATTTATGGGGGGGTTTCTTTTGCAGCATATATTACATCCACTTTATTTTCTGACATCCTTGCTCTTTTCATCTGATCTCAATGTTCAGCTGAGCTATATGCCAAGGCTTATAATCCAATATTTATTAAAATTCAGGAGTGAAAGAAACATGTTAAAACTCGTAATCAGGAACCAGTAATTTCCAGATTGGTATGCTACATCTATTCTAACTTCTAGTTATGATCAGTATTATCTTGTGAACTTTATGAACAGTAGAGAATACTGAGGAACATTTGGGAATCGATTTGATATGCCATAGGGTAGTGCTGAAAAGCTGCACTAACCTGTGCGATCTCTGATGCATCCACAAACTTTTCCCTCTTGCAATTTTCAGATCTTACTGGAATATCTGAAATGAATGATGCTAGACTTTGATAATTAAAGATACCATGCTTTGTTAGTCTATATTAAGGTACAAAAGAAACCTCTGAAGTTTTTTAAGCACGTTCAGATAAAAACTACAAAACCTGTAAAATATATATGAACACTGAAGCCATATAAGTGATGGCTTTTTCTGATTCTATTTAGACTTGTCAAAAATATAATACATTTTCTGTTCTACATCAAGGTCCTGCTACTTTTATCTAAAAACCCCATGTCTCAACTTGCATGTTATTGTTTCTTCTGAATGATAACACTTTCAAAAGCACCTCAATTACTCAGATTGTTAAGCCCTTTGAATAATTTTTAAAAAGTTATCTAAATACATTCAATTTCCTAAAGGTGTAGGTGAGAAAGACCTGTATAAACAAAACAAAAAAGATAATCGGGTGGCTGGAGCACCTCTCCTATGGAGACAGGATGAGAGAGTTGGAGTTGTTCAGCCTGGAGAAGAGAAGGCTCCAGGGTGACCTTATAGCACCTTCCAGTACCTATAGGGGGCCTACAAGAGAACTGGAGAGGGACTTTTTACAAGGCCATGTAGTCATAGGACAGGGGGCAATGGCTTTAAAATGAAGGAGCATCCTCATCCCTGGAAACATTCAGGGTGAGGTTGAATGGGGTTCTGTCTAGTTGAAGATATCCCTGCTCTGTGTAGGGGGCTTGTAGATGACTTTTAAAAGGTCACTGGCAACCCAAAACATTCTATGATTCTATGACTAATTTCATTAATCAATACCTCAAATTTAGTCTAAATAAGAACATGTGATGTGACGTTCCATAACATCACATATATCAGCAATGACTACAATGTGCTTCTCTTTGGAAAAAACGGAGTTGTTACTTTTAATCAATATTTTCCAAAGGCTTTGATAAAGTATGTGAAAATGCTTTTGAAAATCAATAGGAATGTTCATAAGACTATATTTTAACTTGGTGATTTGAAAACACTGGGACTTCGAATTTATCCTTTTTCTCTTTTTCAGAGCCTGTGGAAGCACAGAAACTGTGACATCCCTGATTTGGCACTGAAAGAAAGCTCAGGAGAAGTGCTGTAAATACATGCTCTGTTCTTCTGCTCTACCAGGACCCCCAATTTGATCACTGTCAGATACAAAACATGAACTAGGTAGACTTTGGTGTGATTCTTGGTCTTGTAAGTATTTTCTGACATTTTTCTGTCACTTGATTTGTATTCCATTCCAGTAGTGAAGCCTGTAAGCTCAGGGACCATGCATGTTTTTTGACAATGCCTAGTATAATGGGTCATTGACTTTGCCAACTCTTGGTGCTGCTCTGTAAAAATAACAATAAGGTGATTAATTACATATACAACATTATTTTCCACTTCTAAAGCAAAACCGTAGGGGGTTTATTGATCAGCTCAAGGAAATAAAAATGAAATTCCATGAAAGCAATGGGAGTGAAATTAAAGAGAAAGCTCAAACACTAAATCAGTGTTCAGGTAAGTATGTGATCTTTTGCAAGTTTACTGAACCTAAAATAAGCTAGGATATTTGGGCTCCACTGTATATACACCCATAATACCTACACCTGTATTCATGTTTTTAATGCTGTTATTTTAGTAAGCCCAGATCCTTCAACCAGATCATGATGTGCTGATGTCCTCAGATCTTTAGGTAATGTGGTGGTTTTTATAACTGTGTAAATAATCTGAAAATAAATATTGCAAAGTTAACTGAAATTTAATCAACGTATGTGCGTCAGCAATATGATTGAGAATTTAGACTTAAGTCTAAAAATATTTCTGTAACTTTATTCTGTAATGAAGTAGTCTTCTGGCTTAGGGAAATTCCTGAGAAGTTGGAAGGATGTGCCAGTGAAGTTTTTCTACATACTCACACCTCTCTCATCCATTTGCTGTGACTCAGAAAAGCTGTTCTTTTCTTAGGCTGTTACATGCCACTGATATGTGCATCTCCACTCTTCCCCACTGGTAATTTGATCAACCAGATCAAGGCTTCAGATGACACGGCGCCTTGAAACTTCTGATACATCAGTACATTATTTGAATAATTTAATATTGCTGACATGAGCTGTTTTAAGGATCAATAGAAGTGTGTATTTGTGACCTTAATGTTTATCATATCAAAGTAGAAATGAATTGCCATTTCACTTATTCGTCTTGACTGTTTTTCTAGAATATACTCTATTGTTTTACTACCATAGTTCTTTTACAACCCATGTTCACCTTTTAAAAATAATCTTGCTAAAGAAAATAGACGTAAGGTTTCTCTCACCGGGCTGGCTAATTAAGTGAAATAATTAATTTCAGTTATTTCCTGCTGATTCTTTTTAAAAGTTAAGTGATATGTCATCCAGTATGGCCCATCAGAGTGTGTAAATTTCATTCTTTAGCAAGAATCCTTACCACATGTCACTACTGCCAGTAATGTCTTATATTTCTATGATAACTGATGAGTTTCTTCTATAAATATGTTGCCTATGCCTAATTGTAGAACATATTCCTATTAAAGTCAATGTGATTATCTGGCAAAGAGGAATTTGAATATTTCTTTCATAATGATATGAAAAGATATGTTAAATATATTGGTTATTTTTTCTATGGCTAGGTTGGACAGGGCTCTGAGCAACTTGGTTTAGTGGAAGATACCCCTGCTCGTGGCAGTGGGGTTGGAACTAGATGATCTTTAAGGTCCCTTCCAACCCAAGACATTCCATGATTTACTTCCTAGCAAACTGTCTTTCAGACTGTTGTCCTAAATACAAGAGAATATATACAAAAATCAGTATTTCCCACAATCCAATGGCACTAAGCATTACTATCACTCTCCTCCTTAAGGCCAGAAGCTTGAGTTTCAGCCTCACATTAAAAATCAACAAATATCATGCTCTAGAGAACAACAGCCAGTATCTTCCATTTACCTAAACAGTGTTAGCTGCTGGCAGTGAATAAAAGCTCCCAGAATGACACACGTCTTTGAATCAAAAAGATCCCTCATCACACTAAAAGGAGTGTGGTTTTTCCACCTGGCATTCCTACTATAGCTTCACAATCTCTGGACAGACATTACAGCCTCTGAAGCAAAGCAGTTTAAAACACAGCAGTTTCAAATCCTGCCTCCTCTGATATCCATGGCAAAAATCCCAATGGAGACATGATTTCATCATGTTTATCCAGGCTCTAAGCTATTCCTTGCTTTTGTTTCTATGAAATGGAGATGATTTGATTTGCGACTATTTAGGTCTAAACATATGACAGGCAGGCTTAATAAATTTTTGAGCATGGGAAAAATGGAAACAGAATACACATTTCTGTACTCTGGTGGTGTGCTTATGTATCAGCCAAAAGCCCCAGTAAAGACACAAGTCATAGAACAACAATTTTAATAAAAGTTTATTCTAGACTGTGGAATTTACCAGGATATAGTTGACATATCTAATATGTGAAGTTGCGTGGCTTGCAATATGGCTGGCTATATATTCAAAATAACAAATTGTTGAATTTATATTTCTGTACAGTTATGGATGGGGAGACTACTTTAACAAACCTTTTGCCTTCTGCAGTCCTTCTAAGTTCCATATACAGCTCTTCTACTGACATCCTGGGTGTGATGGTGACCTGTGTGAGATGCTGCTTTTGAAAATAGGTATCAGAATAGTAGTTCCACCATGTTTGTATTCTTTCTTTGGTGATTCCTTCTATTATTTACTTACATTTCCTGGTACATTTTGATGTCCTATTTTGAATCATGAGTTTAGAGTATAGCTGCTAATGTGTGAAAGGAAGATTGAAAGGATTATACCTGCAAATTTTTGTGACTGAAAGGAAAATAAAAGTTAAATTTATTGTATTAGCTTGTTATTTTACCATGGTCATGCAATTAATCCTGTGATAAAAGGGAATAAATTGAATGTTGTGAATGTAACTGTAACTAGATCTTTGATAATGAGAACATCCTGTGACAAAAATCTAATCTATTCACTTCCATGCTTGATCTTGCTTGTGATTTTCTCTTCTTTTTCCCTACATACAAAGAATTTCTTTCTTACTTTTTTCATTTTCAGTTATTTCTGATTTTCTCACTTTTGCAATGTTCCCTGTAACAATTTCATATAGAAATCTTGTTCGGACTGGTAGGATTTGTAACACTTACAATATTTTACTTTATAGTGCAGTTTCATCCAGAGTACTTCACTTTGTAAAAATAAGACACCTTTCAAAAGCAGATACTTCCAAGAATAAGGACAGGAGGCAGTAGAATAATAAAAATGCTACACACTTTCAAAGAGCAAACCATTATTGTTTAAAAAGGTGTCACTGGACACCTTTGTAAATCTTCATGCAAACGTTTAAAAAACTTAATTTCTTTTTTGTTACCTTTTTTTTTATGATGCTCCCATTCTGCAAGATTTAGTTACAATTGCATTCACAACATTGAATTTATTCCCTTTGACTGATGAATATTGGGAGTGGCTGAGAGAAAGTGAGAACATTTCACAGAATCACAGAATATTCTGATTTGGAAGGGACCCACAAGACTCATTGAGTCCAACTCTTAAGCTGAATCTGTGGTGCCAGACAGTCTAAGCTTGCTGTGTTAAGATATCCTTTTCCTGATTTCTTATTCCTTATTTCTTATTCCTTTTTTATGTGATTTCTTTTAGATTTACTGAGAAATTCCTATCTCTTGTGCTAGGATGTTTGGCAGCTACTGGGATGATTTTTACTTGTAGAACAGTTGTATATGTACTTAGTTGTCAATTTGCTACCTTTCTTTTAATTCCAGTCAAATGATCCACCTGCCTGATATTAATTTCCCTGTTAGTTTCTCCAGTAAATCTCAGAATTAGGATTGTTATACTGGTTTGTGTGTTCTAGTGAAATTTTTTTTCTTTAGATCTGCTAATGTTGCTTTTTTTTTTCCTTTGCCATAAAATGTGTTTGTTCAAAAAATATGCAAAATGAGTCGTACTCTATCACCATTCCTGAGTCATAGAATATGAGATATGCATAAACAGAGTGACCGAAGAACTCCAATTAGTCTGGCCAAGGGAAAATTAAATGTTCTATGTTTGTAGGATGAACAGAAAGCAAATGAAAGCTACTGTACAATACAATCTTATTATATGTTTGCAATATTTATAGATAACTCAGTTTTCAAAATGTATCAACTCAGCAGAAATTTAAACGTCTAGTGAGTTAATATGTTTAATCAGATTCACATAGGCCCATGTTTTAGGAGGAGAGGAATCATGCTACAAATCACAGAGCATGAGCCATACAACGGCATTCTAGAGCAGCTAGAGCTCTGCTGATGATCAGGGGATTCATGCACATCCACATTTAGACAGATGAAAGATTCCCTGCTCAGAATGTCAGAGATACAAAATGAGTATCTCAAAGCTTAGGGGATGAAGCAGGATACTTCAGAATGGAGCATCATCTCCCTGAAGAATCTTGCCAGTTTTTAAGACAATCTCTGTAGCATTTATCTTAGGGTACAATATTTTTCTAAAAATATTTCTTTGTGTGTGTTTTTGTTATTCTCATGGAAACTAGAATCCTGGATTAAGTAAAATGAAGTGCATCAGAATATCTGTAGAAACCAGTAAGTTGAATGGATAAAGTCTATTCTAGCTATATTGGAAGTAATATGAGATTTCTGCAGGCAGTCTCCTGCACCTTGGTTGCTTTGGCATGTAGCTGTTGACTTTGAAGGAAATGTGAATCTATTAAAGAACTTTGGAGCTATAGACTTAAGTGAATAGATTTGTTTTCACAAAAGTTCAGCAGTGGGGATATTTACTAAAATGAAAGAGATGTCATTTCAATTACTTTCTGTTTGATTTAGATTAAGGGCTTGAAGCTGTCTGTCATGTCTTAAGAAACAGCAGGTAAAGCAGGCAGTCTGGGAGCAATGTCTCACTCTCTTGGATTGGTATTGTTAAATTATGTAGAAATAAATGCTAATTTCAGGAGTACTTTAAACCTCTCTTTCCATGACATTATTAAGCATCATGGTTATGAAACTAAAGCCTCAGCTTCTCAAATTTATTGGTGTGGGTGCTTGTGTCTGTGCATGTCTATCTCCTGCCATCATTCAGTAACTGTTTTAGCTTGGGCAGAGGAGAGACAGGAAGGGACGGGTGAGCACTAAACCACTAAACTGTTGTGTAAAACAAAAAGCAATGTCTTCTAAATCTGGCTTTGTCTCAAGCTTTTTTTTATGGAGGTCTCACTAGTGAGTATGCTTTCAGAGCATCCTAAGGACTCAAAAGAACAGATGAGTACAGAAATCTGTTGGGCTGATTCACACCAACAGCATCAGAATTTGAGAAGAATTGCAAATATGTGATGGCATATGGAGAAAATACTATGTTAGACAAGTGATCCATTTTGGAACACGGGGAACCAAAGTATTTATTCTCCAGAGTACCTGTGCTCCAAACTTTCTACTAACCATGAATGCAATTTTCTGTAAGTCAGAGGGGATAGTTTTTCATTGCCTTCTTCATCGATGCAGTACTGTTAGATTACTGGCAACTGTCTTAATCACAGTAGGTGGCTAACTTTGGACTATTTTGTGTTGAGAGTGACTGTTTTCTCCAATATAACTTCATAAAGCAATACAATATGGTCATTTGTAAACAGGAATAATGTGGCACATATTACAGAAAAAAGCCCTTAAAATTAACTGACAAGTTAATACTGATTTTACTCGATAAAAAGAACCAAGTCAAAGTGATAAATCATCACCTTTAAATTGATTGCTGAAGATCGGCTCTGGTAGACAGATACATGACACTATACAATACTTGGTAATAAAATGGTGCAACTTCCTAGAAAGAGAAAAAAAATATTTTTACTTTGGAGAGCCTGACTGTGATAGTAAGTGCTTAATCCAGCAAATTTTTGCACATTGAAAACAATTATAACAGATGACAGACTGGTGACATTGAGTCTTCATAATCTTTGTTGTCTTTGAGAAGGTGTAATATGATCTCTGTGATATTTCACTTCAGAACACATAAGGTTTGGTCAGTGTACTTATAGGACCTAAGATGGAATTTTCAAAATATGAAAACTGTAACATTTTTACCCTTTTTAATAACATCAAGGAGATTTTTCAGTGGTATCAGTCTACTCATTAGGATTTTTTTAAAGTAGATATCTTACTATTGCAATTAATTTCAACTCTGTTCTACTGTTGTTCATGGATAAATATGGTTGGTATTTGGTATCCAGAACAACCTAATGTGCAAACTAATTGGAGAAAAAGTGTCCTATAATGAGTACATATATATATATAGTCAGATGGTAAAAGATTTTCTTTGCTTTTATCTTTTAACATGTGTTTCTTTTACTTTTCTGTATTTATGGCAAAGTTGAAACAAGGTTTGTGTCTTCAAAGGAACTTCTTTGATTTTGAAGTTTGGTCCACTCAGAAATGGATGATGCATTACTGATTTAAAGGCAGAGTTTCAAAGTTTTTAAAATGAGAAGCTTTATTTTCAAAACATAAGCTCTATTGGTGTGTTCAGAAAATCAAACATCTCTAGCAGAACTGAAACTTTTTTTCCCCCTTTTCTTTTTGTGCTGGTTTTAGAGACACTAAATTATTTCTGTTCTTTTTGGAAGATTTTATGGTGAAAAGCAGCCCTGGCTGAGGACAGTGTCATGCATGCATAACTGCATGCCATATTTTTCCAATTTGCACCATAAGAGAAGAAATAAAATTTATAGCATTTATCAGGCACTGGGTAGAGTGCCAAATCCTAGACAAAGTTTTTCTGAAGTCTGCACGTGCCAGGAAGGTAATGGATAATGGATTGGTAGTAAATTATCAATGCCAGGGGAAAATATTGGCCTGCCATGAGAGTCCCAAGAGCAAAAAGAAAAGCTCTAGCATAAGAAGCCTATTGCCAAAAACCAATGAGATCAAGAGTGCAGCTGCCAAGCAGCAACATAAGTGACATTTTTATAGCTGTGAGCCTGTTTTTCTAATTCTGACTTTCCCAACTGAATAATAATGCACTAATGTTAATTCCTCCCATCAGGCATACTGAGGTGCTCTCTTCCAGTGTTACTGTGATCACTGAATAGGAGCTGTAAGCAATGACCTGAGAACGAGACTTCTCTCAGCAGAGTCGCTCACAGGTTGGATGAGACAAAAAGTTCCTGTAAAAGAGACAAAGTTCATTTTCCCTCCTTGCATAGTTCTTTCATAGAGAGTTACATTTGTCTTCATATTCACTCTTTACATGATACAATCATATTTCAACTTTCGTATTTCAGGTACATTTACCGTACCACAAAACCACTGCTGAGCCTGCTGCTAAAGTGGAAGTGACTCGATAGGTTGCTATTTTGTGAGTTGAAAGAAGTAATGGGCTTATGACTGATCTGATCTATGCCACTTCATTAAAGAAAATTGGAAAGACAGAGAGTCCTAAAAACTTAATATGGCAATAATTCTAAATTTTTTTTTAATTTTAGTTTGGTTCACTATGATACAGTAGTGTATGAGGTGTGAACTGCAGTTATCAGTCTTTATTGCATTCTACAAATTTTGCAAGCTTTTTTTTCTTTTATTTTTTTTTTTCTGGAGAGAGAATTAAAAGGGTTATTCAGCTGTACAATTACAGGCACAGTACAAACATCCTCGACAGAATCTTACAGGTCTAACGATGTGATAAGGAGATATATTTCTTAGTAACCAGATTACAGAAAAAAATGTATCGGAATCAGATACTGTGGTCTGCAGAAGTTCTAATACTCATTAATAGCATGCAAACAGTAACTCAGGGTTTATAAAAATTAATTTAATCAACAGATAACAAGCTTTGTCTGTATCTCATTAGGTATCCCATCTGGTATTCAATCTGAGGCTTGCAAAGGATCCTGGATACACAAATGTCTCCACAATCAGAAAACAAATGAAAGAGGTGGTTGTATGTTGGTTTTAGCACTGAAGGGTGAGTTCCTAAATTAGCATAGGAAATCACAGTTTATTAATATTTAACCAGATAATGCAGTTCACTTTGCCTTAAGTGATAGAATCTTGCAAATGCTAAAGATGCTGACTTGAACTTTCAATGATGAGATGTGCAGGGGTCATTTTACATGTATTCATAACTGCTGAAGGAGTTCAGCTGCACTAATTGTTCTCCTTGAAAGAAAGAAAGGTTTCTTCCTTGCATGCTGACCCTTCTTTGTGTGCCTATGCAGGTGACAAACTGAAAAGTATGATTTACTTTACTGGATTAAACTACTTTTTAAAACTCTTCTGGGAACTGGTGCTGCAATGCCTTGTTCTGAGATTTCCAAATAATAAACATTCTAACTTGGTTCTTTGCAAAGAAATTTTTCTGTTAAAGGGAATATGTTGTAATCACTTTTGTTATCTGCCTATATTTTTTACTTGTTAATCCATGGTAGTTAGTACAGATTTCCAGTGAATAATTTTGCCTCTAAATATCATGATAAAATTTCTGCTGTATGATCCTTATCTTGTTGTTGCTTTTAATTATGATCTTGCTTCTTTTTCACAGTTAGTAGATACAACTATTTTCCAGTGCTTATTTGATGTATTTTAACACAAAGGGAAAAAGTCTTTATGAATATATGATGCTAATGTAATTTATAATGTAATGCAATATATTGATAAAATATTAATTATTTCATTTACTGCTAAGTAAGCAATAGTGGATCAAATTTCATTTTAGAATGCATGGATAAAGTCTATTGAATTCACACAAAAAAAAATCCTAAATGTTAGTGATATATTTTTATGATAATTTAGTTATCATCACAGCCTGACTTTAGTCTTAGCCTTACCTTAACCTATTGTATTACCTTGGCTGTTTCCTTAGCCCAAACATCTGTTGTTTCATATTCCATGTTTATTTTTAAAATAACAAAACACTTGTTATAATAATATTTTTGGTTTTGTTATGAACCCTATTCCTCACAAACTTCAACTTCACTGAGTTATTCTTTTGTCTTGATGGAAATTTGAGAGCCATTTTTTGAACTTTATCTCCCTGAAGCTACTTAACTTCATTTTTTAGAAGTGTTCAGGAACCAGAAAGGGTCTAGAAAAAATACCAGATTTTAGAAAGATGTGAAGGGTTACACAATTTTTTATTTCTTATTTTGTCTAAGCTCAGGTGCCAGAGGTTACTGGTAATTATTGCTAGTTTAGGCTGCAGGCTCAGGGTAGTTTTCTCCAGCCTGACCTGGGAAATGCTTTTCTTCTCAGTCTCATGTTTTATACTGCTTCTTGGATTAGCAGGAGAGAAGAGTTGCAGTATCAAAACGTTTGCTGTGAAAAAGTTGTAAGTTTTATTTATTTAACTATATTTGGTGGTGATGGCAGCTTGTGTTATTCCTAGGTGGCAAGGGGAAAAAGGAAGTCAATGTTGGAGAGAAATCTTGAGACTTGCAATAAAAATACCATAGGTAAATAAAAATACCATAGGTAAGAAGAAAGGTAGATCTAGGTTATACTTGGAAGGTATGTTCTGGAGGAGAGTGACTTTCTGTTTGGTGTGTGTAGTGCTCATGTGTTGGCAATACAGTAAAGGGTTGGACTGTGGAGCTGTCTGGGAGAGAGAAATCCTAGCTTTTGCAGGAGGCTCATTCTGTCTTAGAAAGCCTTCATATACCTTTGGATTTGTGAAATCAAGTTGTTCTGATCCAAAGTTTGCTTTCGGTCAAAATCATTAGGGATAGAGGATGCAAACTGTCGAGGACTATCACCATACTAGGTGCTGCTTGTTTTAGTACAGAGCAATTTCTTTGTTCCTGTATAAGCTGTGTCACTGTTTACGAGTATGTGGTGCCATAATTATACAATTAGTGAAGGTTTTGACTTGTTTATCCTAAGCCAAATAATTTTACATAGTAGAAGTATTGCTCTACCCTCCTTTGCTTTATTGAATATTGAATTTTCATTCACTAATGGAATTGTGCATGTGATCTTAAAAAACTATCTGAGCCTTTTTTTATTGTTGTTTTTCACTTGGAAAATTTAGAAACAATGAAGTAACAGGTAAAGTTGCAGCTAAAGAAAATCTGTTAATACTGAAGACTCTACAGCAGAAAATCATCATTCTTTTATTTTCCTTTTCCTCTCTTCTAAAGTGTAAATCATATGCTTCATTGTGAGTTTTGCTTCTCGGTAAACCTCTAGATAAACCCTTACCAATGGTAAAAACCAAAGATGAAAAATACCCTTCCTAATCTGTCAACCTCTGAAACCATTTAGTCTGCTTGTTAGATTAACTTTTTTATTCTGTAAAATATATAACTTGTCACTTGGTTGATCTAGCCAAAAACATTGCAACACTACCCCTCAAGATGTAATCACAGTTCTCTTAAGCCTTCTGATATAGATAGATTTCCTTTTATGTCTTTCAAGAGACATTAAAAATATGGAATTATCATATTCATGGGGAAGTAATGTGAGCTTAAAAAGCACAGGTTGTCTTCTAGCTTCTTTGTTTCTCTGGGCCATGGTGATCTGGCAGAATTTAAGTAGCTGGTAAGTGAAGGCACCTGCTACAAATTCCCTCCATAATGTTTTTTCTTTTTTTTTTTTTTCCCTTAGCTACTCTTTGGTTCTCTGCCAGGGAGTTTTCTCAGTCAGTCTGGTTTTGTTCAGTTGAGATCAGACATGTTTATTTCGTGCATTTTCCAGGTTGAGGTGATGTGACTTACAGACTGCTCACTGAAAACACAGTGAGGCCCCAGTCATTAATACTGTCTGAGGGGAAAGCACGTTGTAGCCCAAGAATTTGGATGGAAGTTGAAAGTAATCTCAGACATCCATCATGATTTTGTGATTTTCAGTTTTGCAAAGTAATCTGAGGGTTCTGTGGTGAATATATACTGTTCTTGGAGATGCCTTGTCATTTTGCGAGTGCAAATGGGCATGGTTTGGTGTTTTTTTGCTTTGAGCACGTTTGCTTTAGTTTTTTTGTTTGTTTGTTTTTCTAGACTGCCTGAGGACTAGATATGGGCATATGATGAAAGACTGGAGAATTGGGATTTGTTATCACTTTAAAGCATTAAATATTAACTAGTATTAGTGTCTTACATTACAGAAAGAAAATAGTATCCAATATCTGGTTGTGAAGAACAATAATGAAGTTTTGGACAGTAGGGAATGTTTTTAAAGATCATGTTGGACTTAATTACCATGCTTTTTTAATAGTGTGGGAAGTGTACTATACTCAAAATAGCTTATGAGATAGCTTTGAGTTGTTTTAATTTAGAGAATTAAAAAAACTTTTAATGGGAAAGTAGTCTGACAACAGAGAGGGGAAAAAAAGTGAATTCTTTTGAATTTTTTTTTTTTGGTCTGGCTAACTGCTAGACCAAACTGCTAGAAAGTAGAGTAGTGTTTATATATATATATATCTGCATATCTATATCTACACACTTACATGCATATGTACATATAATGAATTTTATTCAGGTTGTCAGGGGTTGATGATACTTCTGCCACTTATTGGAATGACCAATAACAGTAACACCCAGATACAGATACACCACAGGACTTATTTAGAAACTTTTGAGAACTTTGTCAAATTATTGTTTTTGGTCAAATGCTGCATATATAGGCTTTGGTATGGAATGATCTTACGAATTTTCATGCTGTCTAAATAATTGCAGCAGCATGTAAGAACTAACCAGTCACACATTTTCTTTTCAAGCTTCTAAAAGAATTTCAACAGCATGAATTGAGCTGTCACAACACTAGTAGATGTTCTTATAGGATTGAACTCTGCAGTAATTTTCCCTTTGTACTACTATGACATTGGACATTGTAGATCTCAGCGGATTCAGTGAGTGAAAACAAAACATCACAAAAACTAAATTCCAGAGCTGTCAAATCAAGACATGGAAATAATATTAACTCTTGTATCATTCTACATTATAAAACTCTTTTGTGTAACACTGAACATGGCAACAACTTTCATAATTGCTAGCTGAAACTGTGCCGTGGTTCATGCCCCAAAAAACCAGTTATGACAAACAACCTGAGCAGAGAGAGATATGACAGTTTGCAGAGAACTAGAGCACTTCGTTTAGGATTCACTAGTTCTTATATCAGTGATGACTGAGGTTTCCATGAAAACAATGCAGGGGGCTTTGAAACTGAACTAAGCTTGACTGATCTAAGTGTTAGGTGTATTTTAGTCTTTCCTTTTGTTAGGAATTGCGTAGCCTAATCAATTAAAAAAAAAAAGACAGAAATTTAAGCATGTTTCTGAGTACTGACTTAATTGATCTGAATCCCAGTAATATCTGTCAGAATTGAGAGCAGATTTATTGCTGCAGGCCTTCCAGTTTGAGTTTTTAGGACCAGGCCAGACTTCCAAATGGATGTGCTGGTGGCCCACTCCAAGAAAAAGAAAAATTCCTATTGCCCCTAGAGATGTTGTAAGAGGCCCCTAGATTTTGATCAAAATACAGAGATAAACAGGATAGAAAAACTGACTGACTATAACATGAAATAATAACCTTCAGCTGAATATTCAGAGGAGCTTAAGTATCTTGGACAGTAAGGCTCTTGACATTCTTGTTATTCTGTTTGTCAACTTTGAATCTGTGTCATCAAAATCTTGCAAATCACTTGCAAATGGATAGTTTTTTCAGACAGAGTTCTTTAAAGATAAATGACTTTGGATTTCATGCTTGCAAGCAATCACCAAACAAGATTGCAGTTGCCATAAAAATTTCTCTTAAGAGTTAATATGGTAGAAAAAGTAACATAAGTTTGGATTAAAGGAACGTGATGAAAACTATTTGTCATATACCGTTTTAAAGGATAGATAACAAAGCCTATAGAACAATCATATAAGCATACATTTTCCTTTGGACCATCTATATAGGATGCAAAGAAGCCAATATAGGCCTGGAAAAATTCCGTTTGCTAGACATTATAAAAGAGAGGCCTTTTACTGTTAGGTGAGGTATACCCACAGTCCAGGGAGGATCTCAAAGGAGGGTAAGCAAAAATTGCTGAAAGTAGACCAAGAAATGCGTTACACTGCTTTAGTCATTGACCTGTCTCATTTGAAATGCTTTAGTTTCCACAGAGCCTATAAATTCTTTCTTGAAGGTTCCATAAAATTATGTAGTCCTATAAACATCTGAGCTGCAAATCAGACTTTGATCAGAAGTTTGGGTCTGTGACAGGAAGAAAATAATTGAGTCCTTGAGAAGAAAGGGCAGACTGGATATTTTAGCAGAACCCTAGATACTTTCATTACTGGTATTAAGGGATGAAGGTTCCCTTTTGGTAAGTATACCTTACCTTCTCCAGCAAAAGCGACTGACAATGAAAATTCTAAGGAAATGAGTCTGGAAAAAAAAACCAACCAAAAAACAGAGAAAGAAAGGCAGTAGAGCACATATGAAATGCAATTGGATTTCCTTGTGGATATTAAATAACAGTAGAGGAAGTAAGATTTTTGTTACAGCTCAATCTTTTTGCCTGGGAAAGGCTGGCAAAAGCTATTCTGCATGTTCCTCCCAGAACTCTGATTGCACTCACCCTGCTCTCCTCACAGAGTCTAATGCTACATTTCACATAACTTGATCTGGGACCTATAAAGTCTATTGGAGAAAATTGTTAAAATTACTCCAGTCGTGATGTATGTGGGTTTACTAGTTCATTCTAAATTTTGGAGAGTAATGTTGCTACTGTGTGTAGACATTTCTAACTGACCTTATAAAATAAGAGACTGGAGCTATTATTACACTACTGGTAGCAGATAAAAGAGAGGGAAGTACAAAGCAGCATAATTAGTGATCAAAATGCTTTCTAAGTAAGGAGGTTAACAAACCTAAAGTGATTTAAGGTAAAAATCCTTGCCATACTTGAAGTATTCTCCTTACTGTTGCAGTGAAGAAACACCTCTTTCAGTTTTTCTTAGCTCTTCAGTAAAGAACATAAATTCCATCACCCAGTACACTTAGATCACCTTTTATGAAGTAAACAGAGCCAAAATACTCTGAAAAGAAAATGGAAATTACTGGCAGATCCTTTTGTAGAGCTTCCAGTACTGAAGCCAGTAGCTGTATTTGCTCCGACTCCCTTATTCCAAGTTGTTGCCCTTGACCTTCTCTTCCCTACTCTCTGCAAAGCCACGATTAAGTGTTAGAAAGAAACTGTGTTTCAGACATCCATGGGATGGTGGGAAAGAAGTGATCTATGATTTAATCCAAGTGGCTCCCGGGCTAATGCAGAGACCTCAAACTCTATGTAGAATAACAAAAAAAAGGCAACTGCAGGCTTTAAAATTATTTAGTGCTTTTGCAGATATTGCAGTTTGAATACTGCTTTCTCTGTGTCTTGAATGTTCCACGTAGGACAATGTGTCTTGAATAACTCAAGACATAGCCTCAAGTGTAGTATATTCATGCTTGTATCTGAAAACTAAGTATCAGTTGGAAGACACATATCTCTGAAATCTGTGACTCTTCGTCCAGTACGGAAGGAAAAATTTTGATTTTTTTTTCCATGTGCACTGCTTTGGTGAATTGTACCACATCCAGGAGCTTGGAGGAACTGAAGAGATTTGCTTTATATCACAAGTTACTTTGTTCCTTCCATTGTTAATAAAAGTTATCCCAATAGTCTTTCTGTAAAAATCTGTACATCTCTGAGTTCTGTGTGTCAGCGTTTTAGAATGTGATACACAAGTGCCTGGTGTGGCTAACAAGCTAGGTTGGTAGTAAGAGTATCTCAATGCTGGGTACTGTGGCTATAGTAATAAACATTAATTTCACCCTAAGAACAGAGCATGCTAGATAATCTTTTTCTTTTTTTTTTTCTTTTCTTTTGAAGTTGCTGGAAAACATGATTTTCCTCCTATTTTCAGTCAGGACACAAGTAAAAAACTATTGGAAGGATGTGTGAAAGAAATGAACTTTGAATGTAAAAATAGGTAAATATTTTGGCATTAAGTTTAAAATTGGAGCATTGTTTCATCTGCCAGCATGTCTTCTTCCCCTTCACTTCTTCCTCCTCAGTACTTTCTGAACTTGCTTGTCTTCAGCTGACCTGAATTATGACAGTATTCCATACAGGACATAGGTCTGGTGTCACAGGCTGAACTCCTTCAGTAAAATAGTGCCTGACATCTATTGTTCTCTGTAGGATACAACTCAACACATTGTCAGAAAATAGGACAGTGTATTTTTTAAAGTCCAAACAAATCTAATATGCTATTTGTATTTTTTTTTCCGTAGGTTGCTTTATCTCAGTAGATCAGATCTAGCCTTCCCAAGCGCACCACCATCCAGCAACTGAAATGATTTAAAAAAACAAATAAGGTTACATTCTCAGTTTAAGTGTTTCTTGATGTAACTTTAGAAAAATCAACATGACCCATAAGTAAGAAATAAAGTCTGTTTCCAACTGGAAATGTCAGTCATTGCATGTGTGAGGTGGGAGAGGAAATGGCACTGAATGTTTTTTGATCACCATTTCCCTGAAATTTTTCGTATGCAACATCCCCAGGGACCACTTTGCTCAGTGGAGTAAGTATTCAGTGACTTCCTTAAGGAAAAAAATTGCCAGTTTGTCTTTGAGAAGTTATACTGGAGTACATATGCCTTCTTTTTTTTCTCCTATGCTTTCAGACTGCCTCCCAGGGCATAATTTTTATCAAAATTTTAAAATATTTTTCTGCTGCCTTTAGTAAATATGATTGCCCAAGTTATTAAACTCCAAAGGATATTATTAATCAGTAGAAACTTTGTCTTTCCTTTGTGTTCATATCTTTCTCTTTTAATAAGTGAGTTTTGTAGATCACCTGGGACAAGACTGTTTGCCACTTGAAGCCTTTTACATTAATTACAACAAAGCCTTGTTTATGTAAGTATTTTATTCTTTAATTCACAGAAATATAATTAAATAAAAAAGTAAAACGGTCACAGATACCAGAAGCTATCTGGTTTTCTGTAACACTACCAAAAGTCAAGGTGGTATACCATGATTTTGCCTACAGAAATAGGAATTTTTCTATGGGCAAATATGTCTATAAATTCACGTTCATATATGTCATCATCAACTGGTTCCTGCATGTCAGCCAAGGCATTCAGAATCTTAGGGACACAGGGTGAAGAAGAAATGAGAGCCAACAGTTGCAGAGACTACACGACTAGAGAAAAGGAAGTCATGATATTTATTGAGAAGTAGTTTTTAGATGGAATATTTCTTTTTTATTATTACTATTATTTATTTTATTTTTTGGGGGAGTCTTATTCTGTAAGATGTGGAACTCTATTGCCTGATGAATTTCCAAATACAAAACTTGAGTGAAGTAGTGTAGACTGTAGACTGTAGTAAGTGAGAGTATGGTGAAGCATTAGACTTTCCAGAGGCATTGTTCCCATGCTGCAGCTCTGTGCCAAGTGCACCATTCTCTGAAATGTGCCGTTGCCACAAACAAGATCGGGGTTGCTTGCGAGGTTATTCCCAGTGCTGCCAGGGGTGTGTGTCTGTGATGGGTCTGTTGCTGTAGGAACTAATGGAGTTCTAAAGTCAGCAGTAAGATTTCCTTCTGCTTTGATCCTCTGGAGAGGATGAGCAAGTCCTTTTCAAATGCAAATTTTCAATGCATAGCCTTCCTAGAGGGAATAAAGATGGGAAGGAGAATAAATCTGTATTAAGCTTCAGGCATTTTCAAGTTGCCTGTGCTACTGGTGCCCTTTTTTAACCTTCCCTTTTTTAACTTCTGCAGAGCATTACCTTCTATAAGCTCTGCTATACTAAATCAGTCTGATGTTTGGGAGAGATTTTTCTTTTCTGTGTGCATGAAGTTGGTGGTTTTGGTGGGAGTCTACATTCTTCACTCCCCAAAGATGGGGAAGTAAAAAGCTCCCTGCTTCCCCAGAGTGGTCATGTGCAGTTTTTTAACTTTTCCAGTAATGCACACTGTGATGGTTTTTTGTTTGTTGATTGGTTTCTGTGGCTTTTTTTTTTTTCCACAAGCAGATAGGAGCTCAGGATGTGGCATGGAGGGAGGAATTCTGCCAGCATCAATTTGTAGCTCTCTTCTAGCTAGGCTTGGGGAGTTACCATTTTTCTTGTTCTCTTCTTTTCCTCTGCCTGTGAGAGCCCCCAGCTTATGGTTTCATCATTGCCTAATACTTGCTTGCAGAGAATTAATTTTACATTTCCTTTTTTAACTCGCAGAAATATTTTATTCTGCAACTTGTCACCTGTGCTAAGCTACTAATTACAAAGTACACTATTTCAACCTTCCTGAACTGGTTATTTCTGCAAAAGCCTGCAAAGCGCTCAGCACCTTGCCTACAAGGCCATGCAACAAACCTATAATTTGGGAACCAAACTATGGTCAGTGGATGTCTAATCAAAAGTTGAAACTAAAAGCTGACTGTTATTACTTGCCAAAAAATATTGTCTCCTTGATTATTTTAAAGCTGCTTTCTCCCTGAAAGGCTTACAATTTACATGTTTTAGGAAGAACTCTTAATAGCTTGGTCAAGATTCCTGCAGTTGGAGGGAAAGTACTTCAAGTGTTGCTTCTGTGTTCCCTTAACCTGGGACTAGCTGTCCAGTGAGTTCTCTTGAGTAAATCAGCCTTTACTTCTCTCTGTTACTGCCACCAGTGCCACAAGTAGTCCTTGAACTGGAATCATGAGGTAGGGCAGTAACAGGTAAATGTAAAAGCAGTGTTGCTGTGAGGTGTGATAGCATTGAATGCTACAGAAAAAGGCCTTAGTGCAGATACAGTTCTGTAACGTGTCCCTGAATCACCTAAAACCTCCATGGCTTGGATCAGTTAAAGGGGGGACAAATATCATCTGTCTTGCAGATGGGACAGTTGTGATGTATCTATTCAAATGATCACTGAATCAAAGTGCAATTTTCATTATTCAGTTATCACTATCAAGGCTATTCATCAGTCTGAATTTGGGGGTAACATTAGGATTTCACTACTACAGTTCCATTGACTTCAATGGCATGACTTCTGCTTCTCAAGGGAACTGAAAAAGGAGCTGGACCCACTATTTTCAAAGTTTCTTTTAATTCTAGTTACTAAGTAGGTCATGACTTTTGCTTACCATATGTTTCCCATAAAAGCCCTGGCTGCCTTGAGTGCTATATGATAGGATGTCTGGAAGCTGGAGACAAAGTGCATGCACTATGGTAGAAAGACTTTCTGAAATATCTTGTATACAGTAGCTGAAGCTGCCACATGCTGCTTATGCTACAGTCTGCCTGTGGTCACAGTCACAATATTCACACTGAAGCATTCTCAAGAAAACTATGTAATGATGAAAAGGCTTCAGTGCATACAGTATGATAGAAAAACAAGTTAAAAATAAATCTGTGCAGCATCTAAGGAGAGGAAAAATCTGTACAGCACTAAGTGTACAGCACTAAGCAAACCTGTGCTTTTGTGGACAGTGGCAGTGATGGGAGAACTAAAGGTACATGTCAAAACAAATACACTGAAGGATATGAAAAATATCCTGTCCTTCCAGATTTCTCCTCTGTAACAGAAACCAGTATTAATAATGAAAACTAATCCCTGTGTTGTATCAGTGCAGAATGGCATGGTCTTTGGCTTGTAGAAGGGAATTTAGTGATCATCCAAAGCCAGCATTTTACTGAGCCATTTTATTAACTTACTGTTTAATTTACATGTGGCAATATCAAAATACCAGGATTTTAATGCTGGGAAGGGTGTGTGGGAGGGGTTGTTTTAAGTTTGATGTTGCTGCATTTTTAATGGTTATAAGCTTTCAAGTCTGGAAACCGACCACTAGTTTTTTCCTTTTTTTCTTTTTTTTTGACAAACTATGTTTTTTCAACCCTGCTGAATTCAATGCAAAATCTTCCAGTTTCAGTTATTGTAGGACACTATTTAATATTCAGATCATCTCCCAGTCTTTTGTTGTAGGCGGTCCTGTAAGAACTACCACAGTTTCCCTTCGTGGAGCAGGAAGGCTTGTGCAGCGTGCAAAAGGCTCATCACTGTGACAGCATAGCTGTCTTCAGTGGTATTCCAGAAGGGACACAGATGACTTGGTAATACATTCAGAAAGGGAGAAACTTTTGCAGAAACTATTACTGCAGTATAGTTGAGCTGTGTACCAGACAGATGAACTGTGGGGTATTCAATGTGTTCTCCCTCAGAAAAAACTTGGTGCCAAGGTATGAATACATGTACATTGTTCATTACCCAAGGCTAACGGATCAGGCTGGTGATCATGAGTCAGGACTACCACTTTTGTCTTAAGGAACAGTTTCCTGCAAAGTTCAGAGGCAGACTTTGATGACTGATAAGTTCTAGGCACATAGATTTTGGGATAAATCCTGCTTCTGTAGCATTTACATTGCTTCTGTAAAGAGGCAACTGAGTAACCATGAATTCTGGGCCTGATTCTATACTGGTTAAAGTCTGTGGACTTTCTGCATTGGGGGGGGGGGAAATTACCAATGCTATTTGCTTTAAAATACAGAGAGTTAGAAATCAAAATTCTCATTATTAAAAAAAAATAATTTGAAAACAGTAGAGTTAATTTCATGTGCATGGGTGATCTTTCTCTTTTTTTGTTCACTTCTGTACAAACTTTTAATAAATTGCTCTGTAATTTGGGAGAAGGGGAAGAGAATAATTGTTGGCATGGAATGGAATAAAGATAATTAATCTGAATAAAGATGATGACCAGAAAATCTTCCTGTCTGTCTTGTAGTAGGGCTTCAGCCATCTGACATATAGATATAATAACTGACGAAACTATGTGATGTTTTAAGTGGGTTTTGGAATAGGGAGCCTTTTCTGAGCAGACAAAACCTTGGATGGATGGATGAGGAAAAAAGCAAATGTCCTGCTGAAAAAATCTTTCTCTGCATCTAAGTGAAGTTGGGACTGTAAGGCTTTTATGAAGAAAAGCTGATGAGTAATTTTTTTGAATGCACATAAACATAATAAATCTGAATCTGAACTCTGTGATGTGACTGACTGTACAGCAGGGTGGATCTGAAAAGCTATAGCTCTGAAGTCTGTAGAAGGATTTTGCAGTCCATTCTCCAGTTCTGCACCTTGAATTAATCAGTTGCAATTTATACTTCTGTTTTGATTATGGAGCACTTGAGTAACTTACATAGCAGTACAGGAGCTAGATTTATAGTGGAAATGTATTAATCCTTATGAGATAAATATAAAAAATCCTATTTGTAGTCTAAATAGAAGGAAAACATGTGGGAAGGTGAAGGGGATCTGGCTGTGTATTTAGTCTTTAGTAATGGTATAGCAGAGGCATTCATAGATTAATAGGAATAGTCTTCTTGGCTGTAAGGAAAATTCTAACTGGGTTGTATAAATGTCTTTGTTCCATGGAATCATTCTGACCTTTTCATTAACAGATTTACCCTGAATAAATGAGATCCAGGTCGTGTTTTCTGTCATAATCTTAATCTGAATGTTAATAAATAACCGTGTTATAGCCAGGTATATTTAATCTGAATTCATTATATTAGCCAAACTCATTTAGCAACTATTGTAAACCTAAGGAAACTATTTGAGGGTATAAATGGAATCTTATTTTTTAAGTGGGTAAATCTGAACTTTGGTTAAGTATCATGGAAAATTTAGAAGTAAATCTGAAGGAGCTCCTCTGGACACAGCGGGGCAGAAAAAGACAGGGAAGTACAAGGGTCCTGCACTGTCAAGGGGAGATTTATGAAGTTTCATGCACCAGTCTTAAATGAAAAAGGAGAAAAGAAAGCAAGATTAATCCAAGTTTGCTGTATCTTTTTATCCTGTATCTTTTCGTTGGATACATAGAATCATTTTCCAAATGAGCAGAGAGAGATTTCAGAATTTGACACAGGATGATGTTGATGGCAACTGAGGAATGGTTTAATTTGGATGGTAGTTTAATTATTCTCGTACATTCTATCTTTTGATAAGGCCAACTCCCAAAGCTCCGAGTGTGCTGTTTATTTGATCTTCAAATCAAGATTCCTTCCTCTTAATGAGTACAAATAGCTACTGTAGAAATGGGGCAGGGGAGGAGTGTGACCTGGAGCATATTTTAAGGAATATGAGCTTCTTCAAGCCTTAATTAGAGAAGGGGAGAAATGAAAGAGCAACGACAGTGCAGATTAACTCAATCTGCAATCAACATAATCAAAAAATTTATTGTTGTTGTAGAAGGTAATCAAATAAGCGTTTGTAAAAAAACTAGTGCATTTTTGCAGAAGTACTAAGGCAAAAAAAGCCAGGTGTCCTCTGCAGGTGTCATGGCAAACTGCAGTTTCGAAGGGTGGGGATAGCAAGTTCAGAAAACATCTGTACCAGAACGGAAAAGCTTTTGGTAGCCTTGTTTGGAGGGTGGTGTGGTTTTTTGTTTGGGTTTTGGCTTTTTTGAGGGGGGTTGTTTTTATTTATTTGGTTGGTTGGTTGTTGTTGCTGTTTTGGTTTTGCTTTTTTCTATGCCTCTGTGGCACAAGACATAACTCCTGAAGGAGAGTCTGAAATTTAAGACCCAAATAAAGGCTTGAAGGAAGAAGGAAGGCAGGATGCACTGCTCTGGAATTTTTTGTTGTTATGTAACTAGGAGAAGAGTATCCATTTTTCTTCCTGCTAGATTTTGTGTTTCTCTAGTTCCTTTATTAAAACAATTCCTGTGCTAGCCGTGTTACTTGTTTTGTTTGGAGTGGCTGGCAAACCATGACTGTAATATAGCAGTATAAAGAGTAAAGCAAACTTACAGATGCTATTCTGGAAGTTATTGCTGCATTTGCTGCAAGTGTCCCTGACAGAGACAAGTGAAAAGAAAATATTTGGGTCTTACCTTGCTAAACTGGCCAAATTGATTTGGGTTTTGTTTTGGAGTTTTTTGTTTGGTTGGTTGGTTGGTTTGTTGTTTTTTTTTGTTTGTTTTTTTTTTCCTGGATTGGTTGACCATTAATCAGGGCTCCCTTCTGGAGGAGTATCAAGAAACCTCGACTTATCTGTGGTAATGTTTTCTGTCAAATACACATCACGATGTGGGGAATGATTTGATTATACCTTTCCCTATACTGAATTTCTCCTTGCTCCTCTGCCTATGACTCACACATTTTACCATTTCTGTGTGGAAGTGGAGGCCTGTTCACAGTTGCCAAAGCTCCTAAGGCTGTCCCCAACACATTCTCCCATGTAACTGGTAAATGTGACAGATCTGTTGTCTAGAAAGTAATGAATAGAAGAAGACAGGAAGGAAGCAGCGTGTCCTTTCCCATCTAAGTGACAGCAAAACCTACCAAGAAAGGTGTTAGCTTTATGGGCTAACAGATTTATGCAAAGCAATTCTTCACATTGCATATCCATCTCCCTGGTTCTTTTCTCAATAGATACAAATCATCCCCCTTCCTGCAAATTACCACATGGAATTGAGGGGCCACATGAGATACAACAGTGTGAGATTTTGTACAGCAATTAGCCACCTATAAATGCTATTCAGAATGTTTTGTAGATGTTATACTTACCTGAAGATAACTGTATAGCAAAGCTAAAAAATTACATTTTTTTTTTGTGAGTGACACATGCTGCTCTATCAGTCTTGATTCTACCTGTTGGATTCGTGTGCACAATGCACATATGTGGTTAATTAAGTATTTAGAATAACTGTGCTGCATATTATTTGTCTGTTTGCCAGAATCAATTCTTTGTGGTTGTATTTATCTTTTAATTTAAAATTGTTTTTCAGAACTTCACATCTATCCTGAGTAGATCTGTTAGATGACATTCAAAATCAAGAACAGTAATTTGCTGTGCTATGAAAACAGGCTATAGTTAAGACAGAAATATTAATCTGTTTCATCCTCTATTTCATTTTCAGTTTAGGCAGCAGGCTGCGTCAGTTTTATTCCATTCATTTTTAGTAAGTCTAAGGGCCATTGTTAGGCTGTGAATACAGTTCTTTCAAAAAAAAAAATCAGTCTGAACTTTGACTCTTTTTTTAGGTAGAGATTTTTTTGTGAGGCCACTCAGAAGTGGAGTACTCTATTTTTCTCTTTGATAATGAATTTTGGAAAAAGCGGGTTGGGTACTGGGAACAAACTGACCTCCTTGCCCTCACCAAACAAGTTCTAAAGGGGTTTTCCCCCCCCCAAAGTGTCTTTCTGCATAAACAGATGACCTACCTGTTTACCAGACTCATTCCTGGATATGAAATAAATTTCAGTGACTCAGTGCTTCCTATTAAGTAATATTACCAGTATTTAGAGGAAGGTGGTGGAATTTTCCATGCTTTCTGTGGCAAATAGTTTATTTCCAACATGTCTGAAAAACTTACTGCAGATGCCTTTTTGATATCACTCCCTTTAAGAGATTGAAGGGATATTTTTGATATCTCAGGACCAGATAATATATGAGTATTTATGCATGAATAGTATTACACCAGTAACCATCTTCCCGACTGTAAAATAATGGAACAGCTACAAACAAATAGTTCGGACACCACAACAGATTACATATTCAAGATCCCAAGTATCCTTTTCCTGTTAATTGGTGTAGTCTGTGTTAGTCTGTGGTAGCACATTGTAGTCCCTAGTTTCTACCATATGTCCCATCCTTATATAATATTTGAGCCTTTTTCTCTGCTCATAGAATGAGTAAAAAGCTTTTGACTGAGAATTGTGATAGTTCAACATTGGGTTGAACTCATTCTGGAGGAGTAATTTTTGGCCTATGTGTTTTCATGTGGGTTTTTTGTTTGTTTGTTTACTTGCCTTTTTTTGTTTGTTTGTTTGGATTATTTTTTTCTACAGAGAAAAGGTAGATTTAAGGTTTCACAGATCCAGCTTTGAGCAGGCCTATGTATGAACGATCATATCAGTTCAACCTTATCAGGATGGTTGGTATGCACAAGCTTACCTAAGGTAAGAACATGGCCCTATTTCATCAGGAAGACTGTTAGTGGAGGCAGCTGTTTTTATTCACTAAGTACCAGCTTTTCCATTTCTAACCATGTTCAGAAACAGAAGTTCCTTCTATTTCTGTGTGTTCAATGGGAATATTGTGTCTTCTCAAAATTACATTAAAGTCTAGCATCAGTCACTTGGAACAAATCTCAGTGATTTCTGTCTGGTACAAGCAGCACAAACACGAATTGCATTTCCTCTGACCCATTGTGTATTCTGAAGTTATTTATATGTAACTTAAGGGTAAATTTGGTCACTCCTGAGGTCATCAAAGGAACTTGAATAACTACAACCACCATTTAGATATTGCCAGCTGCCTCAAAACAGTTGCAGAGACATCCATCTAGTGTTGCTATACATGAATGTCAGTGCCTTCAGTGTGGCCTGCTAATAGCCAAGTGACAAACAGTTTAAGTAATACCCTTGCCTCCTAGCTTTCACAGTGTGTTCATACTTCAGGAGAAGTGAAGGTTACAGTGGACAGGACAACCAATCCTTTTGATGGATTAAGAGGGAAAGGAGGAGTTTGACCTCCTGCAGATCACCTGGCTGGAATATTTGGCAGCGTTTTAGGACATCAGTATCCCAAACATTGATGTTTGTGACACTCTGGGGGCAGGCTATAGAAAAGCATAAAAGTATGTATGTTTTAATTTATGTGTATTAATACTACCATCTTACTCAGTGCCAAGCTGGTGGTCAGTCTCTGGGGTTCACAGTGCATCTGTTTCAGGATTTGGTTGGGGTTTTTTGGGGTTTTTTGTAGTTTACATATATATCTCAAGGCTTCTACTTTAATTTTACAGGCAGCTGTAGCACTTCACTAATGGCTGAGAAGTCTGTCCTGTCCACCAAAGAACTGGATGTTGCAATATGGAATATTGTATTACTTAGGGCTATAACTTCAAAATGCACCTAATGCCCACCTTAGGAAAACAAGCCTTTGGTTTCAGTAGGGCTTTCAAAAAAACTGAGTTGGGAGTTCGTTGTCCATCTTTTTGTAGATTTTAAAACAAGGCAAGGCACTTCTCCACCAACCTCCCTGCAGCTCTTGATTATTTTTTTTCTGCTCAGTAGTACTGTGTGTACTGTGTCCTGCTGAGCGACTCAGGTCCCTGATGCCAACCAGGAGCTGAACTGGTATGCTATATCCATCCTGACAATGGACTTTTCATGTTTCACAAAGGAATATGGGAGATGTTATGCACTGGCATAGCAAAGTTCACTCACAGCCTAACCTAGATTGTGGTTTGCCATTTGAACAGTCCCTATCTTAGAATCCTATGCTTAATTTCTCCTGTCTTTCTTTTCTCATTGGTTCTCAGGATTTAGGCCAGCAATAACAACCAAAAGATTTTGTCCCTACTAACTGGTTTGGATTATACATTGTATTTTGCAGTTAAGCATCCCATGATTACAGTTTTCCCCTCCCTTGCTGCATTGCTTGCCTATCTGCAAATGTCACAGATACCCACTTTCTTCTACTGTGAAAACATGAGTATAGTGTAAGGCTGGCTTTCCTGACATTTTTACTCATGACTTTACATGATTTTTCCCTGTAGAGTCATGATGGTAATACTGGTCTTTTTAAAAGTGACAGTTGCATTTACTAATAGTTGCTATTTATACGGTCATTTGAGCTGCTAGTAGAGGGGAAACAAGTACATTCACTAAATAAAACCTTATTTGCACAATCCAGATCCTCAACAGAACACAATTTCCTATAAAACTAACATTCCTTGACTTTTGTAATTTTCCATTTGACTTATCCTACTAATTTGTTAGAAGTCTATTTCTTCTACTTTTACGTGCTTGTTTCCAGAGCAGTTCAAATGACTGTATGAAGAGTTTGTTCTGGTTTTGCCAAACAAGAGGCTCAGTCTCTTTCACCTTTTCCTTTATAATTGGATTTGTAAATCTGTATAACTTTAAAAAACTTGCTTGAAGTGCAGTGACAACCTCATGCTTACCCAGAAGTAAAATTTTTAACCTTTAATTATTCTAATTGTAAGCTTTATAAAAAAGAAAATAATGACTTGAGTTCTGTTCATCAAACAAAAGATATGCTATTCATTTCTAGTTTACTTGTAGGAATGAGTGATACTGGAAAATGATGTAGAACAAGAATGTAAAATGAAGAATTAATATTCTTGTTATCCCCACAAATGAACGTGAGGATTTCAAATTGTATAAGGTATCATACTAGAGGGATTTTAATTCCTTCTATATATTTACTTTGAGGGTCAGTGTTGCAAAACTTAGGTGTCTTTTGCCCCTGGACTTTTTAGAGATATGCATATAAATAGATCCCTGCAGTGTTTACAAGAGCTATGTATGATAGCCACGTTCATGTGGACTAAGGGTGGGCTTTCTGCTGCAGATTTAATACAACTGTTTCTCAGACCTTAAGAATTTCTCCTTTGTTATCCCTACTTGACTCATTTGTCTTGTCTTCTCTCCACTACCACTCCCCCATTAAAACAGTTTGTTTTGTTTGTTTATTTTAATTAAGTATTGTAAGAGCAATGTCATCAGCTCAGCATAGAATAAAAAGAAAAGCATATCCTGGTGGGCAAAATAGAGGCAGATCTTCAACTCCCCAGCCCATCAAGGTCCTGCTGAATGGCAGCACAGCCTTCAGGTGTATCAGCCACTCCCCACAGTTTTTACCATCAGCAAATTATTCTGAATTATCCTGTGAGGTATGAAAATACATTGATCTCATGCCTCTGTAACAATGTATTTTTGTATTTTGGCATGGAACAATAATTAAAAGCAAAATTGTCCTGAAAAGAAGCAGCCAGAGGGAATTCTTTAGAACAAAGTACACGAATGAATGTATGAGCCAGAGTCACAGTGAATGCCAAGACCAGCTATTACTGTTTCTGTCGAGTTTGGGAATGTAAATGTTATGCCAAAAATGAAGCCTTCACAAAGAAGTAAGAAATTTCACTGCTGTCAGAACTACACAGGAGTTAATTTAGATACTTTGCAAAATCTCACCAGATTAATTAATGGTGGGAATTTAAAAGTGTGAGGGTTGTGACTGTTCAAACTATTGGAGAAAAATGATCACCAGAAAAGAAGGCTTTTGCTAAAGGCAATATAATGAGGGAGCAACTGAACATCAGCAGAGATTTTACCTTGAATGTTTGCTATGAAGCGACTTTTTATGGTTCATTTCTAGGAGTTAAGAATGAGCTTGGAAGACAGCAGGCATGTGCCTGGTGTGGGTTGGTTTTTCATTTATCTGCCTATGGTGGGCTTGGGGATGGTGATTACCTCTGCTTCTCTGCTTTTATACCTTCACTTCTGGAACCTGGAATCTCAAATCTTGGGATCTGGGGAGGAGGGCAGGATGACTGTGCATGGGTGTGTTTGATTTTTCTCCTCTCTGACTTTTGATATTCACAGAGGAGGAAGGCAGGGAAGATGGAAAAGTAGAACTTAACATGCAAGTAGCATTTCTGTCACATGGAACAAATTTTATTCCACAGCACATTTTTTGTTAATATGTGGAAGGAACCACCATACCAAAATACTATTATGGAGGTTGTTCTTGATTCTTTATGGGATTGCTCAGCTTTCTCAAATCAAGTTGTTAGTCCACAGTCTAACCCTAATACAGTATATATGTGGAGTTGTATAAAGACGGTAGCACATACATGATGGTAGTTGGTGTGGGTGTAAATACAACAGTCTAAAATGCCATGCTGTGCTATTGGGGTTTCAGTACCTTATATCTGATTTACACTGATATTGTAAACTGTTGTTTTCCCATACCTGATTCTCATACATTTAAACCCTAATTTGGCTTAAAACAGAAATCTGACATGAGGGAGCAGGTGGAAGAGGGAGTACAAAATGTAGTAGTACCTTGGCATTTAGTGTTTATACTTCCCCACAAATAATGAGTTTCTATTCTTCAGCAAACAAAAAGCAAGTGAACTTAAAAATGAAAAGCTTTTCAACTGTTGCAAAACATAACTGTATCCATGAAAGAATAAGATCAGAGTAGGTGCTCGGACTAGTCTCTCTCTGAAGGCTGTTAGTCCCAGCCTTGCTTGTGGAACACAGAGCTTTGAATGCCAGCTCAGTTCTGGCAACTGGCAACAGTTTATACGGCTGTGTTTTAACCCGCCATCTGCCTTCCAAGTGCTATCTTTGGTCTGGTTCCATGGTATCTCAAGGATTAGCTGTGTGCATACTCCAACAGCTTTGCATGTCTCTTGGCAATATCTGACTTTAAACTTAATACAGTAGGTGGTCGTTCTTCCCATTGCTATGCTTCATATTTGTTTAGGTTTCATGCAGTCACTGGATCTGCCACAAGCTTTAAATTCTTGCATGCTTGGTTGGCCAGCAAGAGCACGTGTATAACTTACTGATAAGTGACACATTTTTGTCATTGTTTCCAGACTGGTGTAGTTTGTTACTCCTGCCTTGTGTGTGCTGTTATGTGTTCAGTGGTAATCTCTCTCAGACGTTGTATGCTAATGTTTCTTAATAAACTATTACTTCAGACAAAGTACTGAATAATTTCATTATGCTTATATAAACAATTATCTTTCTTGTTTTAACACTTATCTTTCTTTAGCAGTGATGTTAAGGCACAGTTGAGATGAGAAAGCAGTAAACTAGTTTTCAGGGCTCAGAGGTGTAATGGCTAGGTACGTACCCACCACCTCCATTAAACCTGTGCCAAATGAGAGTAATGGTACAAGAGTCACCTGAGCAGCCACAGATTTGACATTGCCTTAAAAATTTCCACTGTATGAGGGTGTCTGTGAAGCTTTATTTACTTGACTTTGTACTTACTGCAGAAAAAACAGATATTTCTGTAAAGGGAAAAAGCAGAGTTGTCTTCTGTGATACCCCTAGCTACTATAAAGAGGCTTAGGGCATCACCAGGAGTTTTGACTCTGATCTGAGAAATAAAATAAAATTGACAAGTAATAAATATTCTGTTTCCATTTCACTTTCCAGAAGTCCTAAGAATGTAGCGACAAAAAAATGCTCTTGCTTTTTTTTCCATTAAAACGTTGTATTTATTATTCTTTAGAAAATATTATAAAATAATTTTTGAGTAGGCTCTTACTTAAGAAAAGCTCTGCTCTGACTCATATAGTACTTAGTCAGAATAAAATATTTGTCAAGGAACTCTTAACTCTCACTGATTTTCAGTTGCCAATTGTTTTTCTAGAGTGTGATTCCTTGCTTGAAACTTGATGACTCATTGAAACACTGTTACTGTTTTACTTTGTTCAAAATTATTTAAAGCCCAGCAATGTCTCTCTCTAATTTAGTTTTCTTCATCCCATAATTTAAAATTGAATAAATGCATTTAAGAATAGGCAAACTAATTTTCCCTGCCTTGGATAGCAACTTATGGTTTAATCCTGAACTTGCACAGTCATACTTTGGAAATGCTACTCACCTACTGCTAGCTGTTTCCAGAATTAAACAAGAAATTTCATTCTGAGAATTGTGAAACCGTTAGTTATTAGTCTCATGCAACTCCATGAAAAAGAAAAATCAAAATATGCATAATTAACCAAAACACTATGTGTTACTCAAACTTTGCATGCATTTTAATTTGAAATTCACACAGGGTTTCCCTGTGTTTTGCAGACTCCTGTGGAGAATTTCCAGCTGATGCCTGGCTGTAAAACAATGATGGCTCCTGCCCCTGAGCACAGGCAGGAAGGCTGGAGGGCAAGGATCACACTGTGCTGTTCGCTTTGGTGGCCACCGGGTGTCATTCTAGGAGCAGGCTTTGGCCAACCCGGGAGCACTACTGTGGCAGCAGCGCTGGAGGCACAGTAGCTGGCTTTGCACCAAATCAGCTTCTAAGCAATGATTATTTACCTTCTGTATCTATTTTCTTAAAAATAATTATTCTAAAGTATGAATAGTTTTGCTACTTTCCTTTTCCAGAATCTGAAACACTGGGATAGAACAAAAAATACTGAGGGCATTAAAGGTATTTGTGTTAAGATGTTCTGTAAATGCTACATATGCAGCTAGGGAAAATTCTGCATCAAGACATCAAATTTTCATGAGCTTAAATACGTTCCTTTAAAGATGTTAATATATATTTTTAATGATTACTTCACAGGCAGCTATTTTGAACCTGTACATAACTGACATTTTACAATTAAAGCGCAGGAAGAATGACGAGTCAGAATGACTTCTGGATGGCATCAAGTCATCTCTTTCCAGGCTTTTTTTTTTCCCAAGTCATGTCCAATAGGGAGGGAAGTCTTAGAAAAGGTCCACAGCACCATGTAAGGCACCAATATGGGCTTAGGTGGGTGTTACACTGAAGAAAGCATCATGAATTTGGTGTTTCCCATATTGCTGGTCTTGCTTTAAATAACTTTTAGGAGGGGGTTATCTGGGAGAATGAGCAAGTGGGTGCACTGGATATTTTCAAGAACAGGAAGAGTAGTTCTGTTCCATGTTGCATGTGATTAAAAAAAAAAATAATTACACCCCCTTATGAAATGTTGGTTCCCATTTATTCCAGTTGGTATTCAACCCTCAAGATACTTGATGTTTAAATTTTAAATATATTTATATATAATTACGTAAAAAGGCATCTATTTAAATGATATTTTTCTTAGATGGCACACAGAGACCAGCTTGACCTACAGAATTAAAACCATTGCCCCTTGTCCTCTCACTATTTGCCCATATAAAATGTCTACCCTTTTCATAAGCCCCTTTTAGGTATTGTAAGACCACATTGTGGCACTGGTTTTAAACTGAAAGCGGGCAGGTTTATATTAGATCTAGGGAAGAAATTCTTTACTAACAGGGTGGTGAAACACTGGAACAGATTGCCCAGGAAGGTTGTGGATTCCCCATCCCTGGAAGTGTTCCAGGCCAGGTTAGATGGGGCCCTGAGCAACGTGATCTAGTAAATGGCATCCCTGCCCATGGCCAAGGAATGCCCAGAGCCTGTCAGGGAGCAGATACTTTTGGACTTTCTGATAAGTTGAAAGAAAGTTTTATGATGAGTCAACATGATGCAGGGTTTTGTTGGGTGGAGAGGGGGCAGATATATTTGTCTTCCCTGTGAAGGCTGATGCTCCTCCTGACATCTTATGGCTGAAATAGTTCTCATACTTAGAATTCCCAAATGCAACTGAAATGATTTTAAGACTTTTCTGAAGCAGTTGGACAACTTGTGGTTGTCCAACGAGTTGAGAGATAAGTGAAATACAAACTGTTTTCATTGGATCAGGCACAGGAATACTTAATTTGTTGTTATTTTACTATGTTTGCATTTTTAGTAGGATCAGACCTTGAAAACTTGCCTGCTTTTGAACAAATAGTTGTTTTAAAGCCTGTCACATCTGCCAGTAAGTTTTCTTGTGAAGGTACTTTCACAAAGAATATTAAGTCGGGCTTTCAAAGAACTGTGATTCATCTCAGCTGTTTTTACATTAGAAAATTAGCCCTTTTTTAAACCCACATTTCAGATGAAGTTGTTCCCCTTTTGTTCTTTGTGCTTTGTGCCATTATTATATGAACCATGCTGTCTGAGCATCTGCTCATATTGGGTTAATCAGGCTGACTACTCTCTCACGTAGTGCTTTTCCTTCTCTTCTCTCTTGCCTCCCAGATTTCTCTCCAGGAAGAGAATGCTGTATATTATGTTCTGTAGGTATGTTTGAAAGGACTTACATACACATGGTACTGTGCAGGTGTTAGAAATGGCAAAGCCAAAGAAACATGTGAGTTCAGTTCAGAAGAGACATTCCTTGCAGTAGTTGCAGACATGAGGAAATTCAGGCTAGAATCTGCCCTCTGGGGACTTTGGCCACCTTATGTATCAGGCTTTTGACAATTTGAAGGAAAAAGTCATTGGACTCAGATCCAGCCAGATGACAGGGTATCTCCTAACAACTGAAAGCAGCAAGATTTAAGCATATGATTTAGGCAGGAGTGTGATGTCAGTAAACCTGAGAAAAAGTAGGTTAAATTGGCCAGGTGTGGCTGAACAGTTTAAAACTCAGTGGGTGCAGCACTGGGCTACCAGCTTCTCCAGAAACTTTTCCATGCATGGTAGCATACTCCTCTGCTTCAACTAGCTAATTTTATTTATGGTATGAAGTCATTTAAGTATGGCTTTGGCAAAAGCAATATGATCAGTAATTGTGAATGATCTTACTGTTGCTATTTTCAAGTTTTTAGCACTCTATTAAAAATCCCTTTGTGTCATTTCTAATCACAACTGTAAAGATTGTCACTTCTATTGCCAATAAACTTACTTACTGGGCTAATACCAAGAAGAAAATACAAGCCATGTTCATTCAATATTTACACATAGAGATGGGAAGTGGATCTCAGACTTAAAAATAAATGTTGGTGTTCCTGTTCCTTTCAGGGTTCTTAACATTTTAGTGTGCTCTCCTGGATGCCTGCCACTTGTTTGGGAGTGAAAGTACTAGCAATTTGTCAGCTTCTTTTGCCTGGGGTTATAATAATATGCAGTTCATCCAGAACTATTGGTATGTCTCTCAACCACCTTTCCTTTGCAGTGGCGTATGTATTGATTTATACCTACCTGAGGGAGCTTCTTCCCAAAAGCTGTCACTGGCACTAAAAGTCCCACCCGGACTCCTCTCAAGCTAATCCTTGACAGGAAACACTCCTTAGCCCCTGGGTGCTGTTAAGAACTTCAGTTTTCTTCTGATTCATCTCCCATCTTCCTCCTCCTCCCCACCCTAGCTCTATACAGGCTCAACAGTAAAGCAAAAGGAACTCTTTATCAAATGTTTACAATCAGGATTTTAGGTAAAGAATTGAAAATAAAGATATATGTGAAAAGCTTTAAAATAGAATTTGGTTTTATAGCTCAGATTTGTAGCTGCTTAGCTTGCTTAATCTCCTTTCTAACCCGGCATCAGCGCTAGGAATTCAGTGCTGTGACACCTTAGTTCCCAACAGTTGAAGCTGCTTCTGAATTTTCTTCCAGTGCCTCTTCTTGCATTTGTGATAGATTTTAAGAGAGAGATGAATTGCCATTAAAAAAATGACAGCTAGAAGGAGAAAAACTGGATAATTCACAGTGATTTCTGCTACCTCGACTGATATGCAGGTTATTAGGATTGAAGCGAAACACTTCTTTTGACTGGATGGTTCCTTAAAAGTCACTCATGTTTAGCCAGTTCAAGGGATTGCAGAGGCTGTTCATTTTGATTTAGTTTTAGGAGTTTCATTTGTATTAAATATCACCACGCACATATTCTGTGAAGTCTGTGATTTCTGAGCAAATGCTAAATTTGTCTTGTGAGTGCATATGATCTTATTGACACAGATAACTGATGCAGCCACACTTTGTTTGGTTTAGAACTATTTAGGAGATCACTTCTGTTCAAGTGTGTTCCCAGTGTGTCTTCTTAATCCTGTATTGGAGAAAAAGGTTTTTTTTTTTTATTGTTGTATCTTTTATAACAAGTTATGCTAAGCAGTTTGGGGATTTGCAACAGATCTAATTATGCTGTTGTATTCTTAGCGAGACAGAAAAGTGGTATGCTGCATACAGCTAGTAATTACTGGAAGACTTAGAAGATATACTTGACAAAAAGATCTATGTTAACTGCTTAAAATATTGCAGCTGCTGAAGAGTTTGCTTTAAATGTTAGGTTGAGTATATATTCACACACAGTACAGCTAGTTACTAAGTCTGACTTAACTAGCTGTTGTCTTGCTTATGATGTTGAGCAAATGAAACAGAGAAAAAGTACTATGACTTTTTTGGGTTTTAGTTTGCATTGTGGGTGTTTTTTTCTTATTAAAGGACTGATATTGTTAAAAATCTAAGAACTACAGGGATTGAATGTGTTACCTTGAGCTAGGTACTCACAAGCCATCCCTTTATCCTCCTCTGTCAATGTGGAAGATGTTTAAAAGAGGGGAAAAAAGAAAAACCTTAGTTTTACCAGAAAAGAATATTCTCCACCACTGTCTGCCTATATAGAGGCACAAAGAGAGACATCTGCTGCTTCCACAGTGATATCGTCATCCTCTTCTTGAATACTTATGGACCACAAAGACCACAGATTAAGGGAGGGAGTTTAGGCAGGCCCTGTTATGGCTTAATTGCCATGTTTAGGCACTGTTTTCCACTCAGGAGCCCTGGAAAGTAAGTCTTCTACCTCGAAAAACTTTCTTGTTTTCATTCTGGTAAGATGATTCTAAATCGAGACCCTTCATCTGTGCATACACGGCCTGATCTCTTCTTAAAAGACAGAAATTTGTGTGGTTTCCGGAACAGGAGAAAACTCTATTTGTAGTTTTTTACTTTGCACGGGATGGGATGTTCTTGGTAAACCAGTGTGGTGCGGTGTTTAGAGTATTAACCATCTTTAACTCTGCTCAAATATATTTGAAAAAGAGAGTGCAACTTGAAGCATGAAAATGCTTGAATCCAACAGTGACCACCTGTGCTTATTTGGAAAAGTAAGAATTATAAATACCAGAAGATTAGCTCTGTCCTTCTGCCCTTTTTGGGAGAGTCAGCCACAAATGAGAAACTGTCATAACTCTTAAAGTAAGAGCTAGTACTTGAGAGAAGTTAAAACATAATCATTTGTCCTTCCACTACTTCAGAATAAAATACTCAGGTCATGTAACTGAACACTAAAGCATGGAGGTTTGTACTTGTTGGGGAAACAGCATTTGGTGAAAGTCTTTCTCTCTCTTTAGGTATAAATTAACTAAAAGTTAGCTAACAAACCTATACAACAACATTCTGCTCAGATATTATATAAAATAGCTGCATTTAGTAATAATTAATACTGTGTAAATATTTCCAACAATTAACTAAGATATGAAAATCTCTCTAGTTTAAATATGACTTTGTATGGTCTTAGTTTGCTCCAACTCTCTCTAAGGCTTTTACTTCTCTCTCCAGCAAACAGCCAGAATCAATATGCACTGTAATAGCATCGGATCTGCACCTCCAACACATAAATTTACTGGTGCTCTGATAGGATTATAGCCATGATAAGAGATCAGTGTGCAATTCACAGTTGTGCAATTCATGTCTTTTATTTTGACCTGATTCCACTAAGTGCTGTGCAATATTTGTAGAGAGCTGCTGAGGGACTGAAAGGGAACAAGTTCAGTGACATGGAGCTCCCATGTAGCTCCCAGATTTAGTTCTCTGGAGATATTACGTGGAGATACAGCTCTCCTTTGACTTAAGGATTAATTGTCTAGCAACATAGAAATTATGAGTGGCACTAATTTTATTTTTTCTTTGAGAAGATTAGATTCCTAATTATTTTGTTCCACCATCTTTTTCTATGTCTCCATTGAGCTAACTAGTTCATTATCCTTATGAGCATAGAGTTTCAGATTAACAGTTTAATTGACTGACTTTTCTCAAATATCTGTAAAAAATCCTACGAGTTCTCTCAGCTTTGGCTGTTTTTGCAATAATCATGGCACACCCAAAAGGTCAGCTGTGATACTTTGGAAATGAGGCCAGGAACGTTTCTTTAAATTGTGTCCTAGCAGTCTACAAGGACACATCATGTCCTCATACCGAATGTTTTAATTAGATAAGACTTGATCTCTGAGGCTCTAGTTGCAATTCATCACAATTTGTGTGCCTAAGGTGTGGAGCGCCTAAATCTGATTCCAGAACCAGATATTGCCTGGACACTGTTTTAGCAGAACACTGATTTTTAAACTTCAGGTACAAATGAGTAATGTAATATATATGAGAGTGAGGATGGAGCATCTACCTTCTGTAGAAAGGTAGCTGTAAGTGATGACATTGAAAATTGTGAACCAAATACACAATTGAAGAGGATTGATCAAGACTTCTTCATTGAACCTGTTTTTTTATTGAAGTCATCACTGGTATTTTAGGAAAGAACTTGGACCTGTAGGTTTTTGTGTGCACTGCCATTTTGGAAAGCGCTCTGAGACTTGAGGTGGAACCACACATCTGGTTTGGTTTTATTTAGTTTTTGGCTTTTTTTAGTTTTTCCTACCTGTGATCACTTGCGACTGAGACAAAATGTGTTCTTCCACACTGACTGTTTTACTAAAACAATAATAAGGTAGGTATTGTTTTCTTCCATCTAATTTGTATCTGTGTATAACATGCTTTTTCTGGTGGAGTAGATCATATGGCTGCTAAAATTCTAAATCTTTGCTGAGGAAAAGCCCAAATCAATGTTTTGGGAGAATAAGGGTCAAGGAGTGGACAGACTTAAGATTTTTGTTGGGGGAGAGGGTAGATGCAGGGAGGGAACAGAATTATTACCCTTTCTCTCCAGAAAGCAATTAATTTTTCAAACAGCATGGTGCATGCTTTGACTTCCTATTTATGGATTTTAGAAATATAGAAGATAAACCCATAAAATTGTCTTTTAAAATACAGAATTAATTTTGGTAACTTCCCAATAAAGTGAAAAACTTTTTTTTGTTTCTTTGCCAGGAGCTAAATAAATAATTCTGCAGACTAAACTTTTATGAGTATATTGGAATAAAAACTGATTTGGTTTAGATGGAAGTTGAAACATGAATATCCCCCAGTCAGGGAGGCTTGATTTTTTTTCTGTAGGTAATGTAATTTGTATGAGTGGTTGAAGAAACCTATGATATGACAATTTGAGATACAGGGAGTCTGGAGTTCAGTGACTTAAGGCTCTAACAGTAAAATACAGTTTTCTTGTGTAGTCTCATCTCAGTGTAGTAAAACAGATGTGGAACACTGAGTTTGTCTATAGTTATTGCAAACATTTAATTGATGGAATGGGTAGCTTGTTCCTGCAGACCGTGATGCCAGCTGGTACCTGCAGAGAATGACATTGACACTCGTGTATGGACGGGTAATAACATTTATTACATTTTTGCATTTATACCCCAATACCATATTATACATAAAAAATTAAAAAGCTAAAACTCTTCTCAGGTAAAGTCCCACTCGCTGTTAGTTCAGCTGTGTCCTTTTACAAGCCATCTTTAGTGCTTTCATTGGTTGTATTCTTAAGAGGCAAACACTGTTCCCTTTGGAGGCAGTTTCATAATCAATAGACTTCATTACAGGCAATGTTTTCCCTCACTTTGTTCATTTTATTAACCCTAGGTGACTCCTGCAATCTCTCAGGAATCTAATCCCTAACTCTATTTGGATTGCTGCCATCCTCAGCCCCCACCCTTACCCCACATACTTTGGAGATACCACACAATGCCTCCTAGCAAAAACTTTCAGGAATTAAATTATCTTTGCACTGTTGAGCAAAGAGTGCACCTAACTATTCATCTGATATACTTGCCAAAAGTGTTTTGTTTTTTTTAATTATTTGCTTCCTATTCTCTTTCACCACCTGGTCCCATTAGGAACAAAAAAACCGAATTACTTTCTTTTCAAATGTTTGGGAAAACAGTGTGGTACACAGGACTAGGTTTGGAGAATACAATAAACATACAGCTGTGAAGGATGTTCGATTTTCAATTGCCTTCCTAGCCAGCAATTAAAAGCTCTTTGAGATGAGAGAGATACACAGGCTAAACTGATGCAATATAGTGGAATACTAATTAACCTTTTTCTTTTACAGTCTTTATTTCCATAAATTGATGGAATGGATCCTTCTTGCAAGGTCAAGATTAACAGGAAGTGATTCAATATCAGTATGAAGTAACAGATTTGGATTTTTTTTTCCTCAATAGTGTAGCAAATAAAGCATGGTATTCAAGGATTAGCTCAATACAATATGCCTCTGTTTATGAAAGGTCCTTAATAGGAGAATCCTGGTATAGTTTGACACAAAAATGCTGCTAGGAAGATGCACATTAAGCAATTTACTTTCCAATTAGAATATATTTATTACTTACATGGGCCAAAATATTTACAGGAACATGTTGAAACTCCTATTGTTTCCTTAACTTGCCTGAAAATATCTCAGTCTAATTTTACTCATGACTTCTGTTCTTTAATAGTATTTTTTTCAGTTCATTTAAACCAGAAGCTAGTATAACTTTTCTGATAGTGGGAAAGACTTTTATGATAGAATACAGCTAAAATCAGAAGCTGAAATCCTTGAATGTTCACCAAGATGGAGCAAATTATCGGCCTCTCTTTCTTTTGTTGTTAGAATGTAAATATTGAACCCTGAGAGAGGATAATTAAAAAGCTTTCCTTCATTCTACTTGCTTCTGATCAGGTCAGAAAATTGCATAAGCTATTTGTGGCCTGGCAAAGAAGGAGAAAAACCAGTAAATGAACATGAAAAATTATTGATGATGTCTGAAATACCACATAGTTACCACAGACCTATCATGATATTTTTCCAGGAGAAGGCAAGGAACTGCCTTATTCAGCACTGCCAGCCAGAGCCAAACCCTGTAAACACTTCCCCTTGGAAACAGATTTTACAGTTTTTGACATAATAGCAGAAGTAATTTTTATTTCTCATAACTCTTTGGATTGTTGCAAAAGCAAAATTTAATACTACAAAGGAATTAAAATAAACTCTCCATGCTCACTTCATATCCTGAAGTACTTGTATCTGTTGACCTGAAGGGATGAGCAGCATAGGATTCTACCTGCACTGTTCAGTTCCGTGAGGTTATGAATATTTATTAGGAACCAACCAAGTCTATTTCATAATTTACTGCTTTCTCAATGAAAAGATAAAAGTCTATGAGCATAACTATGGCAGTGTGATAAGGAGGAGAGAACTATGACTACCAAGTTTCTGCTGTATTCCCAATAAAATCCCAATATTTCCTGCTAATTTCAAAGTTTCCCTCTTGCTTAGAGATATGGATAAGCCTCATCTTGCTCAATCATTTTCTGATTGTTTCATTTGTCAGGAAAGTGAAAAGGTTAAGACATACCTTAATTGTGGGATTTCATGCTTATACCATTATTCCAGAAAGTCACTGGTAACTTTTCCTTCAAAGACAAATCTGCCCTTGAGTGACTGAGACCATAAAGGCACCCAAGATCCTGTAGTAAGCTGGGTGCATTGATCCAGTTCATAAACTTGTATAAAATATGATTCAGTATGCACACTCCCATGAAATACGTGATTAATTATGTGAAAAGCCTTCACCCTGAAATTTGAATGCTGCTGTGTGATGCGGTAAAGAGCATTTTATCTAACCATGGGCTAATGATTTATTTAGAACTTAGTGAAACATCTATTTGAGGACAGCAGATGACCATGGCTCATACAGCCATGGGATATTAGCATTTCTAAAGAGGTAGAAGCAGTTTATGTTAAAAAAAAAGAATTCAAACTGTTCTGTGAATAAATAGCTGGTACGAATTTTCGTAAGAGAGTAGGTATCCCTCTTTCCTAATGGAGCCCCATGGAATAACTTGGGCTTTTGAAATGGAGAAAAAAATAAGTGCGGAGGTTGAGAGAAGACGCATTTATGCACAAACTGTGATTCTGCTTACTGATAGCAAACTTGAAGACAAAGATCTTGCAGTAGGTGGCACTAAGTTACATGACTGAAAAATATCATAGCAGCTTTACTGTTTAGTACCACAAAGTGAGAGACCATGGGATATGATTAAAAGAAAAACTTAGCATAATTTTTTTATTTAATACCCTTGGATTTACCTGCCTTTGTAATACCTTGTTTATTTTTGGGATTGTTAATGAATAGTTTATTCTTTTCACAAGTTTTTTATGTAAGGTTTCTTCTGAGTAAGAGTAGTACACACAGTTCTATTTTACTGGATGAGACAGTAAAAAAATTTTAAAAAGCCTAAAAACCAAAACACCAAGAACAGATAGTTGAATAACTTTTATAGAGATCTGAGAAAATTCTTGTTGTTATCCAGAAGAGGTTCCTTAGTGAAGCTGGACAGACAGGTATGGATGTTCATAAATGTGTATGAGCCATTTGTGGTGATCAGAAATGGCATAAAAAAAATCAGTGGGAAGAACAACAAAATGTTTTTTGCATCTGAATTGTAAAAACAATGAAAGATTTTTGAGTTTGGTTTGTTTGTTTGTTTTCAGCTTTACCTAGACTGCTATTTTTCTAGACTATTCCCTTAAAGCTAATTCATAAGTTTGAGTTCCAGAAGAGACATTTATGATTTATTTATTCTTGGCACAGGCATTAGACTGTCATGCAAGCATTTTAGAGACTGCAGCTGATCACTTATCTAAGGTTTATACCACTTCTAAGGCTGCATTTATTATAGTCCAAAGGGAATAAGGCACTCAACTGTAAGCTTATTTTGTAATGGGTACCTTCTCCAGACCACTTTGACAACTTGAATTTCAACTCTATCTTTATAGTCCTCCATTATAATTGGATGTTTCATTGTTCAAAGTGAGATGATAAATATCATAGTTGTAATGTTACAGCACTTCTGATTGCCCTGCTTATCAGTAGCTTGTTCTATTCCAGCTGAGAGAGGAAGAGGAAAAAAGCACTTTTAAACAGTCATGTTTTCAATCAAGTGATATCAGATTAAATAAATCCTGTTTTGAAGATTATTTAGTTGTCATCATCACTGGTTACACTAGAAATGTGAACAAGTGCTCTGGGAAAGATAATGAATGATAAGTAGATAAATTTTAGTTTGGAACTTTTTTTTTGTTCCATGTACCTTATGTTAAGCTCATTGTATGTTTCTGTAATCACACAAAATATTTTTTGTCTAAAATATCTGCAAATATCAAGTATTTGCACTACCAGGAAGGACATTGTTTTAATATCTCTTTGCAGTCTGAATCATTGGTGAACTGTCATTCAAAATATACATAAAGGAAAAAAGTGAACCAACATGTAGGAATTTTACACACATATATTTCATCACTTTGTTTATTGTTTCTGTGTAACTATCATTGTATGCATTACTCCTTGCCTGCATCACATGGTCTGTGCATACTGTATATTTTCTAAAGAAAATATCTGAAAATAATTCTGCAATTGCAAGCTGAGAATGTGCCATCCGCCTTTGCCATGTGGATATTATATTCCAATTTTCCCTTGACTGCCAGAGTAATTTCTGTTGTCACTATGAGCAATGCATAATTTCTCCTTTTCAATGAATTACCCCACCACTCCCACAGTAATAAGGGGAGGATTTGAGTCTGTGCATCCACTAGGAGTTGGGGCCCCAAGATTTATATGTTTCCATGAGAGGGCAAAGCAGCAGGAGCTGCTCTAATAGTTAAAAATAAGTAAGTACTCCTAACAGTGCTAGCTGCAAGAGGCAAGCCACTAAAAAGCTGAGCCCTGGCTCTGGATACAGAAGACCTGCACCTGACACAGGAATTTTTGCCAACAATTTGGTTTTCCTCTGTAGTCAGGAAGTTCAAGCAGCTGCATTATGATTACCTTGAGTGTACACACTCTAAAGCAGCAGCTACTGTTGGTTCTTTCTTTCAGGTGTGTCCAAGTAGGAAAAGTCAGTATTTGGACTTCTCTGTATCCAAATTGTAGATCTGCCACAATTTACTGTACATTTTCTGCTTTTAAGATAAATGCTGAACTCCAGAGCAGAGCACATACTTTGGAAAGTACTTGCATAATAAGATTGGTACTCCCTAGTGAATATTTTGTGAGTCTGTGCAGTAAGGTATCCATGATTTTCCTTTTTTTCCGATTTATAGTGGATTGTTTATTTTTGTTCATTTTATCCAGGTGAGGGGTTGCTGCAGCTGCCAGCCCACTCTGCACTGACAGATATGAATGCAAAGCTCTTGAACTTTATAGATTCCACTGCATCAAAGGAGTTCTCACTGTGCACAGTTGTGTAATAAATGATTTTATATATAATGTATTAAAAAAATTGGAAAGTTCTATCATTCTTTCTTCTCACCAATATTGATTTTTTCTGATTTTATCAAAGAGTAGAAAAATATGGACCTGAAAAGGATTATCTATCTTAGAATTTCTCCATAGTCCGTAAAACCTACAGAAAATCATAAATTTTCTTTGGTAATCTTTTACTTGAACTGGAGGAAAGTAAAATAACGATAATTTAAATTAAAAAAAAAAAAAAAAGAAGAAGAAAATGGTGGTCTGATGAGGTTTAATGGAGAAAGTTCACTATAAAGCTTGCTTTGGATTAGCTAAAATAGATTTCCTGACTGTTCCTAAACAGTTGTCTACTAGTGTTCCTTTTTGAGATTTTTTTTGCCTTGTTCCAGATTGGGTGTTGCATATTTATATGACTATTTTAAAAAAACGAAGCTGATTTAGAAATTCTTGCCTTATAAAAACAGTCATAATTGGTTCCATTCTTGTTCAGTTGCTTACCAGCTTTTTTTTGCTTTTTTTTTTTTAAATCCTAGATGGCTAAGCTGCCAAGAATATGCACATTATTGATTCTATTGATCACATCCTGATTCTAGTTTCTTTGACAGGCAAGTTACACACAACTAATATTTTGGCAAACATTAGGCTGTAAAAATTCTACATGTATCACCCCAGTCTAATTTGTAAGTTAATTATACAAATTAAGAGAAATAGGGTGTGGGGAGTAAAATACTTTTTTATTTTCTAAGGTCATTTCATGTGTAAAAACAAGAAACAACTATCTGAACTCATGGCCTAGAAATAAAGGCATATCTTTTATTTCAGCTCTTGCTAGATTTTTTAGTACATAACTACAGTATCATTTTTGCTAGATTTTGACTTTTATTTCTTCCAATCTTGCAGTTTTCTTTTTCATGGCATGCTTTGGGTATCAGTTGCATCTCAGGGTAAGAATACTTGTTTATTGTGAGCGTTCCTTTCAGAATTGTGTTCTGTGGTGAAGCTGTTAAAAAAGACAATAACTCATGGTAAACAATGTTAGGTAAACAGATGTGTGTTAAAAACATTGCATGCCCATTTCTTTGGGGTGGCCCTAAATCTTTCATCAAATTACAAAAATGTCTTATTGAAACAGCATGAGGTCAACTGAGAAAAAAATGTTTACAATTTTTTTGTATTGAAACAAAGCTAAATATACAAACAGCTAAGCTTTGCATCTTCCCTTGTTATTATATCAACACAGAAAGTAGACCTCACACTATCAAAACAAGCAGCGGGTTTTTTGTATGTTTGTTTGTTTTAAATTTTATATTATTTCTTAAATGGAAGAGAATCAGGAGAAGGAAACTGAGTTTCTGGTACAAGATGATGTAGCTATGTTGACCTGTCACTGGCAAAGAACTAAGGAGTGCAGAGATGGTGGCCATAGTAAATGTTTTCTGCTTTTTAAACAGCCTTAAAACTGGGATTAGCTGGGGAGATACTGCACCAGAATTGTTTATCTTCACTCATCATCAGAAAAGTTAAAACCCTTGCCTAGAGATCTGTCCAATGGGATGGTTAACTTTCTAGGAAACCTGGAGAAGGTTTAGAGACAAGCTGTTCCAAGCAACCCAGCTAAAAAACTGCCCTCATTTCTTGGAGGGAAGGAAGATGATTTTTATGGTGAAAAATTTTTAATCTTGTAACATTTGGATTCTAGTTTTGTAGAAACAGGGAAGTAGCTCAAAACTTTTATTCTGATCCTTGTGGGTCCCTTCCAACTCAGCATATTCTGTGATATATAAAAAGTCTGATTTTGCTGCAATTATGTTCTCTCTATATAGATGGTTTTGTATAAAATGATAGTGTGGGAGTCCACAGTTCAATCTCATGTGTGTAGAATTGTGTCAACAAGATTTGACAAATACTTGGATACATCCAAATGTATGATCTGTTCTTACAGTCTGATAACTGATAAAAGCGAGACAATTCTGCTGTCGTATAGGTAAGTACAGCACTAAAATCCATAGAGCCATACTGCTGTGGCATTACATAAGGGCCACACCCTGTAACAACAATGTTTGAAATACTAACTTGATAGCTCATCCTTCATCTTGAGGGTCCTGGACCTGTAGGCGGTCTAAAGAATTGCTCTGGAAGGTTTAAAGAGGGTGCAGGTTTTTTCTGTTTAAAGTAGCTTGCAGGGCCAAGATCATATACACAAAAAAATTATATTAATGTCATTAATGAACAACTTCCCTTTGCATGTTCCCATGACTCTCCTGCTTCCATATCTCTGAATATAGCAATGTTAATTTAGCCAGTTTGTATGTCAAAAAAGATTTATTTTTCTAACTTGATGAATGTGTTCTCTGCAGTGAGAATCTAGATCTATATGGAACAGGGAAACGAGTGTATATTTGTCCTATACCAGCTTGAGTACCAGGCTGTATACACTCTTTGTAACCTTTCTCTTTGAGGAGACTCGAGCCAGCTCTGGTATGTCAGGGTACGAGGAATATACCCAGCAGAACAGGCAGAAGAACACCTCACTTGTGAATCTCCTCCAAACTTTCACAGCTGTAGCCTGAAGGGGGTTCAAATTATCCTGAAATATGGGGCACTAACTGTACCTTATCCACGCTTCTGTGTTTAGGTGGCATCGTGGAAGTTCCCTGGTCTTCCTTGAAAGTCTGTGATGCCTGCATGGTAGAGTCATATTCCATGAGAAGTAGGTAGCATCTGCTAAAGACCTGAGCCTTGATATCTGTTTAAGATTAGTGTTGTGGCAGGGAAAACTGTATGTGCATTTTGATACAGATTAAGTGGTAAAATTGATTGAAGGCTTCTGACAGACATATTAGGGTGTATTCATTGCATGTTTCAATTCTGCTGGAAAATGTTAATGAATCTGTTACGTTCCCCCTCTCTTTTGAAGTTTTGAATTATTCATGTTACTGCAATCTGCATTTCTACTGATATTACCTGGTAAGCAAATACTTCCCAAAAGGGAAACTGCAGGGGTGGATGAATATTGAAAGATGGAGTCTGTATAAACAAGAACTCTTCAGGAAGCAATTGACACAGGAAAATTCAAATCTAGTTCTTAGTTTGAATTCAGAACTCCTGTTGAAGCTAGTGGGGGACTGCTGCCATGCTCTCCATTGCTAAGTTTGAGAAAAATCACCAGCATGAATGAAAGTAAGTGTTTCAAAGATCTTTAGTAGAGATATTACTGTTTATCAGGACAGCAGACTTCAATTAGTGTTTATGATATGGGATTCTGTAAGTTGGGTTTTGAACTGCTCTGCCTACATAGGCAGGCAGGTAGAAAGACAGTACAGAGAAATCTGTACATCTTGGTGTGGGTTGCTGGAGCAAGACATTTGAGGAACTTCTTGAGATGCTGCCAAGAGCAGGTTTTGCATTTCTGACCAGTTTTGAAACTGGATTTATTTTTGTTGGTGGTCAGTACAATAGTGCTGTTTCTACTGGGCCATCTGGCTCTTATACTTCCTCAGTGACCGACATTGTAGAGCTACTCCCTCAGCCCCTCACCTATTCCTAGTGCTCTGCTGGCATACAGTTTTCTTTTAAAACTGATGTTGATCTGCGGATAGCATGCTAAGTCTGTCAGTACTGTAGGAACTACAGGGTATGCTAAGTCTGTCAGTACTGTTTAAAGTCAGGACTTCAAACTCTGTAGTCTGAAATAGTTCAGTCTTTCCCTTTTTATCTCCATATATTCCTCTGTGCTTCTTTTCTGGTGTAGCTTTTCAATAAATGGAGTCCTCACCACGAGTATGTGAGAACTGAATCAGTTGCTGAAGAATACAAACTCAAATCAGTTTTTAGATCAAAACAGCAACAAGTGAAAGGATGATGTAAGTTTTATGAAGTAGAATAAAGCTGAGGACATCTTTTACAGACAGAAAACTTGGTAGCGAAGTTGGAGAAAGTCCCCAAAGAGAATGGAAAGTGTGACTGGAAACAGAATAGTGAAAAAAGCTGACAGGAGAGGCTGAAAGTCCCTTTAATCAAAAAGAGTTAGTACAAAAATATTAAAAAAAGAAAAAGTCAAAATAAAAACAACCATGGACTGTAAATAAAAAGGATCATTTGTTGTCAGTTTACCATGTAATTTTGGCCTTACTTCTGTTCTTCATATGATGAATCTACTCCATTCAACTTTATCATGTTGAAAATTTGGGGGATTCTTCATTTAATTTTCCAGAAAATGAAATCTGTTTTGGACATTTCACAACAGTTCTAAAGTTGTTAAAATATTTTCCAAAATGGAAAACCAGTCAGATTTCATCTCAAAAAGGAGCATAAGAATGACCTGTTTAAATAGTCTCTGCCATAAGTACTTCTTAAGACTGTGAAGAGCTATATAGACCCTGGAACTGAGAAGGGAAAAGGGCAAGCTTGAAAGGTGGAAGATTCCACCTCTCAAGTGGATGGTACCACATTTCATGGTTCTTGGGGTCACTGAAATAAGAAGCCTGTTTTTGGAGAGGAGTATGAGATATGGAAGAACAGGGCAGGCAAATCAGCCTCTTGTAAAAGAAATCTCAACAGTGAAGGGAGAACAATTGACATCAACATTGCACTTTGAAAATGCCAACCAGCTCGGAGTCTGTTGTGTAAAAACTTCCGGGATTATGGTAAAAATGTGCTGGCCCTCACCTGATGTCGCACTAAAGGCAAAAAATGTTTTTAATCCCTGAAGAATGATTGGTAATATAAGCTCATCTTCTTTCCTCTGTTTCTAGCCCTGGGAAGTGTAATCCAGAATGCTGTGTATCAACCTGCTAAAACAGCAACTGAAAAGGGTGGGAAAGGGAGAGATCTTTTTTTGTTTATATGTTTCTAAGGCAACTTTCAATGAATGGAGAAGATTATTTCTTTAAATATCTTCTCTCGTTATAACAGCCTTGTGTTTGCTTTGCAAAAAAAATAAAAAAAAGAAAAAAAAGGGCTTAGTGCAGGGAAAGTTCCCCATGGGGTGATGGAGTGGAAAGAACTTAAGCAGTATTTCAGGTCTCTTATAACATCATAAATTAAAGCACAGAATGTTAGTGATAATGAGAGCTGGCAAAATTCTTATTTTGGATCACAGACTGTATTCTGTGTTACTGAATATACTTGAATTGGGCTAGCTAAATTATCACCTTATCTTGCCAAGACTCATGTTATTAAGTAGCAGATGCAGTACTAGAAATGAGAGAGTAATTAAGGTTTTGTAAGGGTGAGAAATGCAGGCTCCATGCAGCAGCAGCTGCCAGCTGTTGCAGACACGTAGCACAGTGGTCAAAGGGTTGGCTGTGTAGACATACTCGCATTAGGTTATTTTTAGAAGATGTTTTAGATGGATCTGAGTGTGCTATGTCATATCTTTGGACTTGCGGTGTGACAAGTTCTAAATGAAATACTATCACTATAGAAGAACTAATATTTTTTGCATAACTTTGTAATGTAATGTAGGATTCTCATCTTTTATCAACACAGATAATTATAGTAGTGTTCAAGATTCTGAGCATAAGCAAGGAAAGTTAATTTACCAAAAATGTTGAAAATAGAAAATGTTACAGATTTCTGCAGGATACTACATCATAAGTCCTCATGGATCTTTCAAAAACCCAAACACCCAACAATTCTTTGGAATCTCTAATGTTAGAAGATTTAAAGTAAGATTAAATCTTATGGGCTTCAGTACTACTGCGCAGTTAGCTCTGAACATAAGCTACAACTTTCTCAAGCACATACAGAGTTTTTAATCTTATACCTTTAGGCCTTGTATCAGAACAGGAGCTGGCAAAGTCAGTTTTACCAAGTCTGACTCAGCATCTTTGTGTGGAAAGTCTTTCTTGTTCATATTCTGAATATATCATGGTTACATCATAACCTATCCTAGTATCTATTTTTGTCAATTCAGTAATATAATGAACAGGCATCAATGTGTGCAGTTGAGGATGACGATCTCCAAGGTAGAGGCCTTTGAGGTAGGCTTTTTTCTGCACCTTAAAGCATATGGCAGTCCATTTCCTACAGTCTGCATGATTATATTTTTCTGAAAAGAAGGTAGTAGAAGAATATGTCTAAATCTGCATTTATATTTGTAATTGCATAAGATCTATATGTCAGTATCCAGTTCTTGCTCAACTTGTTAAATCTAAACTGTGATCTCTGAAGACAGCTTGCTCATTGCCCCCTTCTCTCCCTGGAGCCTAGGTATCTGTCCGGTCCTGCTTGGGACAGTTTTTTCTGATGGAATTGCAACTTTAACCACTTCCACTGAGATTAAATGTAGTAGGGTTTTTCTCAAATTCTGGTGCTTTCCATTCTGTAGAGCCATTTGTCATCTGGAATGGATCAGAAAAGCACTTGGCTGCTGGATGTGTGGCCAAAAGAAAAGAAATTTTCTAGTAATAGTGCCTGAAATCTGTTAATTGAAGACAATAAATGGGTAATGAAGAATACAGGAAGGTGAGTGATTGTTGAAGCTTGTAAAGGTATCAGAAATATCAAGTGATGTAACATGAACAGTAGCACTGAGGGAGAAGCTGTGTGAGCAGAGCTCATTTGAGAAGTTTTATACCGTCAGACACTCAAAGAAATAAGAATAAATTTGTGTACAGTACAAAAAATGGACCAGAGCTCTGCACTTACACTTCACAATTCAGTCACACCTGAATTCTGCGTAACATGGTTCAATCATGGTGGCCTAATACCTAGACGTGAAGCACATTGCAGATCTGTAGAGGAACAGCTGTTTAGCAAAATTAAAATGTAGATAACACAGGTCTAGAAAAGCATTTTATTCTGTTCTTAATATGTGGATGATCATCAGATAAGACTTTTTAATCATAAATGTTAGAAATTGTACTACTTTTATCTATTTAAAAAGTAAGAGAAAACAAGTATTCTTTCACAAAACAGAATTCTTTTCACTATGCAACATCAGGGAAGTAAGTTAAAAGTCGGCAAAAATAATTACTACAAAACCTGTGAGTAGGTATGCTGTATATGAGGCCTGTCCTGAGCCTTTTTAATTGACTGTCATAAATTACTAATTTAACATGGAATTGATTGTTTACTGCACATTTGGGTAACATACAGTAATTGGTCATGAAAATTCCTTTTGCTAATGAGTTTCATAACACTTGATGTAGTTTTCTCTGTATATTAATATGTCCTGTGTTTTAGGACATCCTGGATGTACCGAAGTAATGCTGACAAATCAGACCATTCAACTGTAAAGTTCTCCTTGTGATCCCTGCTTCTCCATTATGGCTTACATTATCACAGTACTTCTCATTTAAGCTTTCACATTTTTATAGAGGAGAATAAGATCAGAGAAATACTACTGTATTAAATTATATAGCCCAGAGGCAAGGAAAATAAGCATGGAATAAAGCAGGATCTTGGGCACAGAACCACTACTGCTAATTGTTTCTATATAAAATGCACCTAGGCATAGGTCAAGGGAGACCTTTAGCTATAGGGACAGCTACTTAATTGTTGTTAAATGCATTGAAGACTTTTAAGGTACAGAAATTTTTGAAAATATCCAACAGCTTTTACTTTTTATGATCCCTCCCCCTGTCCCCTCTAGGTGAGAGAAGAAAGGAGGATACCTTCCAAGTGAAATAGTTCCACCATGTCTGTAAAACAAAGAGAGAAAAGAGGATTTTTATAGTTTCCCATTTTAAAGCATTTATACAGATTAGAGTACCACCAGGTCTTTTGTAATGACTGTATAAGAATTTGGCACAATGCACAGCTAACAAAATAACTATCAGAATATAATTTCAGTATGAATTTCAGTGATATTAAATGTGAATAAGTATGCATTGAGGGCAGCTCAAAACTAAATTTCACTAGTATTAATAAGAGCCGACAGAATATAGACATTTCAGAGTTGGAAATATGGAAATTAGATGAAATTGCACCAGATTCTCTGGTGGATGTGGGTGTGGCTTTTTTTAGACTTTAGTGACCTGAATTATCCTTTTTTTCCTCAGGTCGGGACAACACTTCACATGCTTATTTTAATATGGTAATTGGCAACATAAATAATTGACTTAAACTGACAGTGAATGTAAATATGTGCTAAGATTAAACTATGTAAGACAGACATTCATTTTTATGTGGGTAGTCGTCTGCAGCAAAGGGGCACTATGAGGTGATCCAATAGCATCAGTGTTTTGAAATGTTACAGCCAAATCTGCCTATGCTTGTTCTGTCTGAGGCCTAGGTCTCATAAATATTATTTTGTATAAGTCCTGAGATAGTACTTTTATACCTTAGAATTTTTCCCCCTGTAATTACAGCTAAAAACAGCTTAGATTTTGCATAGCTCTCTTTACTAATAGAATCAGACAAAAATTCTCCTATTATATCTTGTGTTATGAATGTGAAAGATGCACACTTTTGTTCAAACAGGAGAGAAAGTTATGGTCTGTACCTTCAGGCACTTACAAACTTTGGACCTCTTCCCTCCTGAAACAAAGAGGAGTTCTACAGTTGCCTGTAAAAGGTGCAGGACTCAATTCTAAATCATCCTACAAAACATTAAGTCTCTATTAAAGAAATGTACTTTGCTAAGAAGCTGAAGAAAAAGAAGCCAGTCTAACTTATTCCATATAACCAAGAGGGTGATTAAATGTTCCAAATATGCACAAGTCAAATGTCTCATTTCTGCTTTAAATCTTTTCCTTTTATAGGCTGTGGGTTATACTCCCTGCTTTGAAAACCTGTGCTGTTTAGGAACAAGAATTTATTTACAGTTTTAAAAACTTGCAACTAATCTTGCATGAATAGTCTAAATTAACCTTTGGCAGAGAAGTTGTAATTTCTAAGCCAACATATAACTGCATTTTGCATTAGTTCAAGAATATTGGGTGCTTTTAGGGGTTAAGAATGAGATATTTTCCATGATTCATATCTCTTTTAGCTTGAAAAGTCAACAACTCTATTCCAGTGTAGCCAAAAGGGGTTTTCAGTCTAAAATGTCTCGTTGCTTGCAATTAATTTGGGTTCTTGAAATTAGGGTTTTGTATCACAATGCATTAATGCATGAAAGCAGCTGCACAAGGAGTAGTGCCACATGTTTGAACTAAAAATAGCCTGTGTATATTGTTGTTGCACAAACAGTTGAACATTTTGGTCACTGAAGATAATCTCTGTGTTAGAACAGTGGAGACACATATGAGATGCAAATCGTAGAACTGTGAGGGGACACTTGTGTGTGCCTGCTTTTGCCCTGTCCTTTTTTATCTTAACAAGTATGCTGAATCCTATTATTTAAAGCGATGAAAAAGTAAAACAAAACTTTTAGTGACAAATATACTTAGGCAAATAGAAACAACTTTATTTTCCATGAAATAAGGATTTTGGAGCTTAGACAACTGACATGGTCCTTTAGGGAGGGGGAAAAAGGCTATGCTATTTTAGAATGAATTCTGTCTTGCAGACATATCTATAGGAGAGGGAAAAAAAACCCCTCAGCTGAAAATTATGTGCTTTCCGACTTGCTGAACTCAATCCCTCTTCCAATCCTCTTGTGCTGGTTTTGGCTGGGGTAGAGTTAATTTTCTTCACAGTGGCTGTGAAGCCCCAAAACATGGGGCTATGTTTTGGATTTTTGCTGAACACAGGATTGATAATACAGTGATGTTTTTGTTATTGCTGAACAGGGCTTGCACAGAGCCAAGGCCTTTTCTGCTTTTCATACTGCACCGCTGTCAAGGAGGTTGGGAGGAGACACAGCCAAGACAGGTGATCCTAACTGACCAAAGGGATATTCCATACCCTCAGTATACAAGGTGGGGGGAAAAAGACAGAAGGGGGAGATGTTTGGAGTGATGACATTTGTCTTTCCAAGCGATGTGATGGGTCCCTGCTCTCTGGAGATGGCTGAACACCTGCCTGTCCATGGAAATCTGTGAAATAATTCCTTGTTTTGCTTTGCTTGTGTGTGCAGCTTTATCTTTCTCTGTTAAATTGTCCTTATCTCAACAAACAAGTTTTCTGGCTTTTACCCTTCCGATTTTCTCCCCAGTCCTGCTGCTTGGAGAGTGAGAGAGTGACCACATGGTGTTTGGTTGCTGGTTGGGGTTAAAGCACAACATCCACTTAGAGGTCAGTGTTTTGTGGCCCCACTGAAGAGTCTGTGTCTTTCAAGAAACTCCAGAAAATTAATTCCGATCCCCATCCTGCTAACATACATGAGTGGCTTGCCAATGGGTGACACCTTTATCCAAAGTTAGACATAATCTTTTACTCTTCCTCTGTGTAATTTACTTTGAAATGGAGAGCAGAGATTAAAGTGCAGGGCTGGAAGTAGAAGCAAGTGCTTTTGAGACCCAAAGGTTACTCTAAGTTTTTCCCTTTGGTTTCAGTTCTGTGGCCTACATCTCACCCTATGTACACTGGTGGCTCTCCCATGCAATACTGTGCTACACCTGGGTCTTCATACGTGCTGGGAACTGCAACATAATGGAGGAGATAATACCAAGTTCCATTAGAGATAGCAGGACTGCCGACTAACACTGCTCAATAGGTACTAACATCTTGGGCAACTTGTGTGTCTTTATTTTCCAAGCTTCAGTACAGTTCAATGTGCTTAACTGCTAACAGCCAGAGCTGACAGACTTTGGCTGCTGCCTTTCAGCTGGGGTCAATATCTCCAGTCAAACAGCTTGGATTATAAACTGCCAACAGAAATTATGAAATTCCATTCCTGCAAGTAATTCTTGATCTTAACTGATGGGATGCAGTTGCAAGTGGCTGTTAATTACCAAGTGAAACCTGCACAGTCTGTTTGTGCCCTGTCTGAACATAATGGAATGGTAATATTGGTGAAAAAAACATGGCTAGTTATAGTACTAGCAAATAATCTATAATAGGGGATATTATAGTTATGGTTTATAAACTAGGTGCTTGTAACCATTTACCTGTCATTAGATAAATATCTCATGTTTTCAATAGTTCTCTTATGTCTTTTAAATTAGATAGGTTAATTACAGTATATTAACAAATTGATACACGTACTTGCTGGTTGTCTTTCTTCCAAAAATGAAACATCAATTCAATAGAGACAGTGGAGAAAGCGGGGCTGGGATCCTGCAGCTGAGCACACAAGAAAGGCAGGAAAGAGGCAGAAAAGTGTTTAGTTTCCCATTAGGAAGAAGCCAAGAGAGGAAGTTTTTAAGTCCAAAGTGTTGTCTAAAGAGAGACTTTGATTTGTGATTAAAGAAGCTGACTGTTGTTGCATCTGTTCCTGAGAAAATGGGAAACAAAAAGGGATATATTCTCTCTAATTAGAATTACAGCTAAACTTGCTTATTAATTACTTCTACAGGTGAAGAACTTGACTGTTGGCTATTTGAGCCAGAAAGAGTGACGGTATTTGAATACTTCTTTTTTTTATTTCAAGCATAGTCTCTGCTTTTCACTGTGTTATTTTTTTCTTTTTTTTTCCCTTCTGAGAGTGAGACAATAGTAATATGTATGTGCCCATGGAAGAACCTGCATTGTATAAGGACTTCCACTCCATATTGGCAGACAAGTACAAGTAGATGCAGTTCTGGCATCTCATTTTTACTCATTTTTTGTTTGTTTACTGACAATAAACAAGCAAACAAAAGCTGTGTGCTAGCAAGTTTTTTACTTGTACTTTTGCCGAGATGTACTTGTTTATGTACACTCTCTGTAATGATTAAATTGGTTATTTTAGAAATGCTGTTATCAGTTAAAACAGCTTCTCTTTTTTAGAAGAATATTGTAATTGTGTGAGTAAACCAAAAGTTAAGGCTGCAAAAAGATCTTGTAATGTAGAGCTAGAGAAAAATATGTATTATTTTCATAATGTATTAAAGATTTCTGTGTTTCTCCCCCTCTTTACCACAGTAGTTTGTAGGACAAATTTTAATGTACTGGTTTTACCTGACAAATTTTAAGGTTCTGAATTCTGGATTTATTTTTTTTTTTGAGAGGCTTAAAACCCCTGCTGCTTAGGAATATAAATTTGACAAAGAAGTAGGAAAAATAGTCTTCTAAAACATGAACAAGTCTCCTTAGGTGAAATAAGGCGCTAAAAAGTCTTGATTTCACAAGGGCAAATAACTGTTTAATCAATAGTATAGAAGCCTGTGAATGGCCAATATGAAAAAAAAATCTATTTTTGTTTTTTAGTTCAAGTGAAATAAATTATCTGCAGGCAATGGTTTTGCAGTAAATAATTTTGTTTCTATGCACAAATGAGAAGAGCATTCTTTGCAGCAGCTCTTCGCAGAGGATAGTTCAGGCTGGGTTATTTTGTTTGTGTCTTGGGTTTTTTTCACCAGAAATCCCAAAGGAATCTAAATATAGATAGTGTGGATCTGAATCAAAAAAATGTTTCCTTTCTGTTTGTTGAATTGACAAGCTGCAAACAATTTATGAAAAGAAAAAAGCAATTTAAATCTAACTGTAAAATGTAAAGTAGTCAATCTAGTGAAACTTGATGAATGAAGGATGAAAACAAGCATGGAGTTCCATTAGTAACAGAGGTGCATTTTATGGGAGAAAGAACAGAATACTGTTAGGCTGATTAGAAAAAAAGTAAGTACAAATTCTTTAGAATAATCCCAGAGTATAAATGTGTTGTTTACTTTCAAGCTTGCAAAAATTAGTGTTCTGTACAAAATTATTACTGGCTTTCTCCTGCAATACCTTGTTGCCTGAACGGGGTTTAAGTTAGCCTTGATTGTACAGCCCTGCAATTCCTTCCTGGGGGCTAGCAGCACATACTGCTCATTTCCTTCCTCATGCTCTCAACAAATTGCCCTCCTGATCTCCAGACTGGTAGGTTCAAATGCTGTGTCACAAGGGTAGCAGGATAAAGGGTCTGTTTTTTCCTTTTTCTAATTGGAAAAGCAAATAAGGAAAATAGTTTTATTAAGAAGGCAAAAATAAATGACCCTTTCCCACCAAGGCACAATAATGATAGTGAGCTGGAATGAACAACAGGACCTGGAAAGAAATCTTTTTCCCTCTTTGGATAGCCTTCTCATATGCAAGTGCTTTCCATAAAAAAAATTGCTGGATTGATCCAGACAATCTGTTTTAGAGAGAGGAGTTGTAGTCTCTATGCATTATAATATCACGATTTAAGTGTACTGTAGCTTATGGTTCAGGGTGCTCTAGTGCTATAAGTACTAATGGAGAAAACCCTACATAAATCCCCTCCTGTACTTGGGAACTTATTGCTAGCTTTCTTATCAAATCCAAACTCAGTAATGGGCCACAGAAGAATGATAATCTCCGTGATTGCTGTGCAGTAGAAGTTACACTAGCCCATTTACAAAAATGAAGCATTATTTTTGAGGCAATAATTGCTCAGACTTGCTTGTGCTTGAGCAGTGTAGTTTAAGGAAGTTTTTTCAACTTTATGTTATTTTTTAATTATTATTTCTATTTTTTGTTTTTAATCTCTGAGCAGAACAACAAGGGATAGCCTATTGTCTGCAGAAATTACCTGGATGTGAATAGGGGCACATAGCCTAGAGAAACTGTAGTTTGGGTGGGGGCATGGCAGGAAAGAAGGGTCTAGATGCAGTACTTAGACACCAGCCTTCTAAATTTTATCAGCTTTATTATGAATCAGTCTACAGACTGTTGCCAACATTTGTTCAAGTATTTCAATGAAAACTTCTACAGTGTTTTTTTTTCAGGCTTTTTCCAGCTGGATTTGTTGACATCACTTCTGTCTTACCTTTGTTGCTGCTCTTTGCTTACACAGTTTCTTTCAGCTATGCACTATCTGAGAAGTGTGACAATATGAATATTTACATGTAGCACAAAATATTCAATGGTGTGCCAGCATCTTTTACTATACTAGATTTAGAGATAAGAACAAGGTATATGCTGAGTAAACCTTATTTTTGAAAGGTGAGAAGAAAAACTTGTACCATACCAGGAAGAATTTCTTCACAGAAATGGTTATCAAGCATTGGAACAGGCTGCCCAGAGAAGTGGTAGAGTTGCCATTCCTGGAAGTGTTCAAGAAATTACTGGATGTGGCACCCAGTACTCTGGTTTAGTTGGCATGGTGGTGTTTGATCATAGGTTGGACTTGATGATCTTGGAGGCTTCTTCCAACCTTAATGATTCTGTGATCTGAAAAGGAAGACCAAGAAATATGATCATCTGATCAGTTGGTAGCTGTCTTAGAATACTGGTCCCTGTAGCTAATGCTCGGGATTAAATACATTTGGCAAATCAGTCCTAGTGGGATTGTTATCTAGGGCTTATCCATAGAGCAACATTATAGCATTGCCCATTGATCCTGAAGAAGATCATATTAGCATCAATAGTATGATTATTTGGAATGATAAATAGGCACACAGGAGATGGGGATACAGCACATAGAAATGGCGCAGAACTTGCCCAAAGAACCTAAGTCTTCTTCCCAGGGGAAACTTTTTTGTCATGTACTTTTATGTCTGTAGGTATGACAGATAAGCTTATGCCATTTCTGATACTTGTACCAAATAATTTCTTAAAAATGACATCTCTTTTGAATCACTTTGGAAATTACCTACAACTTATTATAAATGTTTTAAATTAGAATAAGTATGAGACATTAGAGAGAGTCTGTAGTTGGTTTTGTTTGGGTTTTTTTTCAAACAGAATTAGTCTTCTTCCTCTTTTCTATTTCAATAATATATAATAAAAAAAGAAAACAGGAAAGTCACATTTAATGACAATGCTATAATTAATAATGACCCAGTTTCATCACATAATGCAAAAATATCTGGAAAGTCTATTTTATGTTTAATATGGCTTCTGTCATTCTTAGAAGATGCAGCCATATCTGATAAAAATATTGTACTTAGAACATAAGTAAGTTTATCCCAGTTCTAAAGTTCCATTTCCATTAGAGGAGTCGGCAAAGCAGGAAGAAATAAATAGGGCTAAGTTAACAAGAAAAATTACTTACCTGACAGAAATTAAGACTTTTGCAGTGGGTCAGGTTACCATCGCTTTGAACTACTGGCAGTAACTAATGTTTTCAAATATGATGTAAATTAATCCTTCTCCATACTTAGAGATCAATATAATTCAGGTCAGGTGCAGATTTCTTCTGCCTGTTTCCTCATCAACATAGAAAGAGGAGGACTGGAGCTTAAATGAATCTATAAAGGCAATGTTCTATAACCCAGAACTAATGATATGATACTATGCATTCCTCCAGGTAAGTATACATGAGAAGTCAGTTGCTTCTGAATACTAAAGTCACCATCTTATGTGCTTTTTGGAATATGTGTCTATGGTGAAAGTGCTACTACAAGTTTTTAAATTAATTCCTGTTTTTCTTAGGAAAAAGTAGGTGGCTTAGGAATGCAGTTTTGGTGTTAAAAAAGCTAGGTAAGCACAGAATAATTCTTCATCATAGGTACTTTCTATGTACTGTCAGTAAAATAAATGGTAAATATTCATTAATATTCCAAATGCTATTTGGCTTACAGATTTAGGTCTGGCAAATGGATTTGGAAGTGACAAGGCAAGAGACACCTAAAGAACCAGTACAGACTGTTCCCTCCCAGGCTTTACTGCTGTCCCCTGTGGCATGGTAGGCCTGACTGTGTAGGTATTCTTAATGTTCTGATTCGCTGTCCACAAGAGAGTACTAAGGAACAGAATTCTAACATTTTATTCTGAAGTCCCTTTCATAAATATAGCTAATCAATTCCTAGTATTGATAGATACATAATTATACCATGAATGTATGCATTGTTTCATATTAATTCCATTCCCAATATCATACTGAACAATATGATAACTTTGTATGGAAAGAGGCAAGACAAAGGTAGGTCAGTGTTCATTGAAAGGAAAAAGCAGGAGCAGTTGCAAGAAGGTAATTATTGTAACTAACAGCAGCTGACTTTTTTTTTTTTAATATCCATGCTGATATTGAAATACAAAGCCCAGGTTATTAAAATGAGACTAAAGGTAGAGGAAGCTGGCCCTTTAGGGATGGTAGTTAAAATGAAGTACCAAAAGAAATTATCACATAAAGGTACAGTTTGTAAGTCTTGCTACAGACTGATATTTCAGCCCTTTGTGCCATCCTTTCAAACAGTATTTGTGTTGGCACTTCATTGTCCTTTCCCACACAGCCTCACTAGGGTTTTTGGGAACTGATGCTATTTGTGAGGGTTTATTTCTTAAAATATCTCCCTCTGTAACAAAGCTCCTAACATAAGGGAAGGCCAAGCCAAGAAAACTAATATAGCTAGGAAAGAAAACAGGGTAGTCACAGCCAGTACACACTGGCTGTGGTAAGTGAAATACTTTTCCATTTGAGAGGTTTTGTGGATTTGAGCAGGTCAAGTAGAACAACTCTCCACTATGGGACTGTGAAAAAAATTTAGAAATCCATTCTGGTGCACCTTTCTCAACACTAGGTGCTCAACAGTCAGAGAGGAAGTATAAAGAGTTAAAAAAGAACATTTTGACTATACACATTACAGAGACAGGGGAATAGTTGACTAAACAAAAACTTGAACCCATGGGATTCACTAAATAAATGTTTCGTTCACAGGTAAACATATTCTACGTAATGCTTTCAGCACTAGATCTTTTTTAAAATCAAGTTTTTATTCTGGTTGCAAAGGGGAAAAAAGAATAAATTAATATAGGAAGGTTAATCCATCAAAACACTGCCAGTGACATCACTACTCTATCATCCTCAACAGAATTATTTTCATGATGTTCTTTACAAGCATGGAGAAATAAATTCATGAGGAGACCATCAGTTACTGTGTAGAACTGCACCTGCTTAGTTGTGTTCTGCTGTACAACATAAAAAATTAAATGTCATTACTAGTGTTGCAGCTGACATGGCAAAAATAACAGAAAACTGAAATGAAACTTTGTACCAAACTTTAACCTACATGTAAAATGCAAAGTTTTCTTCTGGAAACTGATGGAGAATGTTTCTCAGCTAGAGACCTCAGACAGTGCTCTAAACCCTCTAACCATTCAAATAACTACTGCTCTGGTGACCTGTGGCTTCTTTCATTGTAGTGCTACACAGTAAATTACAATGGTTTCATTTTCAAAGTATTATATTGTTTAAAACAGGATTTATATGGAAATAAAAATGGAGTAGTAGTATTGAACAACTGCCGTATCACAGCATATCACATAAGATAACCATCTCAGGATTGCCAACTTGCAATGAGGTGCACTCATCATCTGTAGCTTTCCCCAATCCCAAACTTTATTAAAAATAGCTGAAAAGAGTCACTGTTTCTTCTAGGTTCAGTAAAAAAGCCACAAAAAGAGAAGGGCTGCTCCTTGTCATGCTGAGACCTCCTACATTGCATTAGCAAGCCCCATGACAAGTGAAAATCAGAAGATCATGCACATAGGAAAATAATTACACTATGGGAAAAGAATGACTTTCATGAGGGAGTATGTGAAAAGAGCAGAAATGTCTATAATCTGGAAAAATCAATAACATAGTAATTTACACATATGCTAAATTTACAATTGGTTTTAATTTATCTTTTGGCAAGTCAACACAAAATGATGTTAAGATTTGAGGCGTAAGAGAACAAAATTTCATCATAAACATTTTCTGCCTAATATTGATCTATATAGATAGTGTTTCTGTCATTCGAATACACATATACAGAGCTGTTTCACATGCTAGCAGATAGATTAAAAAAATACACCTACTTACTGATATACTTTTTACAATTTTTACTCATTTCTCTCTCTCATCTTCATAGACAGAAAAATACCTTCCCATTACGTGAACGTGTGTGAGATAGGATTATAAATGTTTCATTATTATTCTCATAGCAAAAGATTGCATCAAAAAACACTAGCTTTAAACAATGTTCCCTTTTTCCTGTTCTTCTTTCCTTGGCCATTTCCTATTTCATTTGTTGTTTTTGGCTACAAATGCAAACCCTTAACTTTTACTTCACCACATACAATAGGACAGATTTTGGTTACAGAAGTCTCAGTGCCCAAAATGAATTTCCAGACTGCATTTGGTGACCAGCATGCAACTGTTAAGTCTTTATTTTAGGGCTGGGTAAAGCTACAACGCCCAAGGAAGGAGGTCAGTTCCCAGTCTTCCTTTCCAGTCCTCCTCACTGGCAGAAAAGGTGGCAAGATTTGCTACCAGCAGCCTTAGGGGCTTCTTCTTATGCAGCAGCCACTGGTCAGACAGGTGTGAGCAGGCACGGAACAGTGACTGTCAGGGCTGGAAAGAGATTGAAGTGGGGCACAGAAAGTGTATTCAGTGCCAGACACATCGAGACAGGAAAGATGGAAGCACATCAAACAAAGCTTCATACCTCACCCACACAACCAGCTTTTGCTCAGATCCTTATGATTTTGAATTACTGGATTCTTACTCAGTCTTTGAATTCACAGGTAATTTTCTGAAAGGTTAAATTAGTTCCATGGGAAGTCATACTTTTCCAGGAGGTAAAGGCATAGGCTAGAACAGACCAGTTCACTGCTCCTGAGGCACTAAGAATGCTCTGCGTGCACATACAAATCCCAAGATCCATTTCCCTCCTCATTGAAAAAATACTGGGGGGCGGAAGAGTGGGAACATAGATATGAAAAAAAAAAAAGAGATGAAAAAAGTTTAGTGTCTTGCGACACAAATATGACAAACATGAAGCAGTTTCCCTGACATGAAATGTCTTAAGAGTAAAGCTGCATCTGCCATATCTTATAAACATGGTTTCCCTTGGTGTAAGCAGTGGAGGAAGAAGAAGCATCCCATTCAATACACACATACTGCCAGATGCATTTTCTAAAACCTTGAATGGCAAGTTAGAAAATCCATTTGGATTTTTTTCCTGGTGCTTCTGAAAGTCTCTGTCAGCTCTCAGTTAAGCTTCTGTACTCCCTTGTGGGTCCAGCCAAAACGAACCTCTAAATTTGCAAAAGTTTTGATTTTTATATAACTTCTTTCCTATTAAGAATCAGTCAACAGAAAACTAAGCCCATCTACTACTGTGCATTAATGAGACCTCTAATCTACTGATAAAGTATGGGAGTGCTACAGTCCCTTGCTCCATAGCCATGAAGGGCCTTTGCACCATGCATGCAAAACAAAGTCACAGAACCCTTTGATATCATTCCAATAAAGCCTGGCCACATTCAAAGCCTCATAAATTCTGTTACTTGAAAAGCAACAGAATATACTCGTATAGCTTTCAGTAGCCAAGATGTTGGAAAAGGCTTTGCAAGAATTTTTGTAATGGGAGTTAGAAAAACAATGGCAAGTCTTCCTTTCGCATCCATTAAACACCAGAGTACAAACTGCTATTATCTAATTTCTGTCCATGCAATGGTATTGCATTTCCAGTGAAGATGATGAAAAAAATGAAGTGGCAGGAAAAAAAAATAAATTAAAAATCACTCTCCTGAACAGCTCTGAATGCAGAAACAAGAAAGAATTGAGGTTTACAGAATCATAGAATCACTAAGATTGGATAAGCTCTCCAAGAGTATCAATTCCAATCTTTGATCAAACATCATCATGACAACTAAAAACTGTAGCACTAACTGCCACATCCAGTGATTTCTTGAACGCTTCCAGCAATGGTGACTCCACCACTTCCTTGGGCAGCCCTTTCCAACGCTTAACCACTTTTTCCATGAAGGAACTCTTCCTGATGTCCAACCTGAACGTCCCCAGCCACAACATGAGCCCATTTCCTCCTGTCCTGTTGCTAGTTGCTTGGGAGAGAAGACCGACCCACACCTTTCTACAACCTCCTTTCAGGTCATTGTAGAGAGTGATAAGGTCTTCCCTGATCCACCTTTTCTCCAGGCTAAACAGCCCCAGCTCTCTCAGCCACTCCTCCTATAACTTACTCTCCAGCCTCACCAGTTTCATTACCCTTCTCTGGACATGCTCCAGCACCTCAATGTCCTTCCTGAATTGGGGCCCAGAACTGGACACAGAGCATTTGAAATGTGGCCTAACCAGTGCCAAGTACAGGGGGACGATCCCTGCCCTGGTTCTGCCGGCCACGCTATTTCTGATACAAGCCAGGATGTCATTGGCCTTCTTGCCCACCTGGGCACACTGGTGGCTGATGTTCAGCCAGCTGTCAAACAGCAGCCCCAGGTCCTTTCCAACAGGCAGCTTTCCAGCCACTCCTCCCCCAGAATCTCCTAGATTTATTGAAATGAGAAATCAAACTGTTGCAGAGATTTGATTCTGAAGTAAACACAATATGGATGACTGTTTAGCATGCTGCTGACATCTTGTTCCTCTCTTTAGCAGAGAATACTTGTTTGCTGTAGTAGAGTCCTTTTTTCATTTGGCTAACTGAGAACTTCGTACCATCTGCTATTACCCAAGAGCCTGAAATTACCTGTGGATAACAGGAAGTGTATTATAATTTTGGTTTACATTGTCTTTATATTTACTGAGAAGGATCTTCAAGAATTCATAAATAGAAATTTTTGTTTTCTCTGTATCTTTCACTTCTTTCTCTTCTGAACAGATAGACTCCCAGGCTTGGGGGCTTGCTAATATACTGCCCCTACACTTCAGGCAAATTAAAAGCTTTCACTCTCAAAGAAACTAACACCTGACAATGTGCATCAGCTTTTGCTAATGAACTTCATAAACCAAGGTTCATTTTAAAAAAAATACCTTTCTAACATTACAGACATTATCTATACTTGATACATTTGTGCACATCCAGAGGTGCACATGACAAAATGAAGTGTAGCATTTTTAGCAATTTTTAGTTTTAGAATAAACACCAGGATGTCTGTTTCTGTAATTTATTTTGTAAAACATTATTAAATAGTAGCCACTTAATCCTTTTCCAAAGAAAACAGAAAGTCTTCTGAGATCTAATTATACATTCACTCTATATAAGTTGGAGAGAAATTTAATGATTTCTCATGTGCAGACAGTCTGCCTTTATATAGAATATATATCAACATATCACACCTACAGCTGAGCATATCACCTACAGCTCAACAGCAGCACCCCTGTTTGCAACCTGCTTCTCATATAATTTTATACTGGAAATCTAAGATAAGCCTTGAAAAAAAGGTAAAATAAAATAAAATAAAAATTAAATATGCAAGATTTAAAAAAAAAAAAGGAAGGTACCTTAGTCAAGTTTTTCTTGCTGTTTGGGGTTTCTTGACTAAATTGTAATATTCATGAGTGACACAATAAAAGGGCAATGGTTTGTAAGATGATAAAGACATTTGAAGTTTCTGAGCTCAACCACTATTTGGGATTGCAATGTACCAGAAACACAGGCAGAATCCTAAGTTCCCCTTCTGACACAGAATGTCACCTGATTGATAGTGCCCTGACTGCTAACTTGATGCTTGTCTGAAGTAAAAATCACTCTTTGGTTCACATACTTCACATGTCCCTGTAGAGCATATTTTGTGCAGTGGGCCTTTATGTAGTTTTGTGTTAAGTTTCCAAGGACATGAGTGTAAGGTTTTTTTTCCTTTTCTTCTTAAATTTATTTTGGTCAGGTTAATCTTTAAAGTTTGCTTTGTTCTAAAGAGTCATTAAGGATGAATGTTTGATTGCAGTGTTTGAAAGCTCTTAGTCATTTCCTTATTTGAAAAATTTAAAAAAAAAAAAGGAGAGAGAAAAAAGATTCTTTTAATGAGACATTCCCTGTGATGAGAATATTTTCAAGAGTTGCATGCATTACTGTAACAGTGGCATAAGTCAAACCATACACCAAATGTTTCACAATTTGTAGTTTCCTTTGCTAAGCATAATACCTTAATTTGTCTGGAGTTCAAAACCCTATTTTTTAAGATGTTAAGCCACTTCCCACAAACTTCGTTCTCAGGAAGTTTGAATTGGCTGCTTTTCCAAAGAGGTTTGAAGGATGCCAGTGTTCTCAGCTTGGTAAACTCAAAATGAACTTGTATTCACGTTTCAGATCAAATGAAGGGTTGAGATTTATGTTTTACTTTTTAATCACTGTGGTGGCACTTTGGAATCCAGATATCCAGTTCTAATTTTTTTTCCTTTGTAGGCATTTGCTCTCATGTTTTGTCTAGTCTGTCTGACAGAATCGCTAACTTCAGACTTTTCACAGCAAAAATAGGCAAACACAGATACTGTATTTCTAAATCAGATGCTGAGGGAGGACTCAGAAAGGCTCTGTAACAATAAATAAAACAAGTATTAATGATCACCTGAAACAGCTGATACAGAGTGGTGTGAACACACCTGAACAGATCCACTGTAACTTATCTCAAATTTATTTTTCTTTTTTTAGATTATGCTTATTAAATATATAAGCCTTAGCCATTTTGAGCTGAATAATGTACCAAATAGTGGTAATAACAGCACTAGCAGCAATATATATTTCTTAGCTCTGGAGGAAACCAAACCAACTCAACCAACAAAATAAAAGAAACAAAACAAAGCAACTCATTTGTTATCCCAAGGACTTCTAAAGCAGTATCAGGTCAAAAGTAAATTTTGAGGTATAGCTGCTCACAAATATAACATAGGAAAATTTTTACAAGTACCCTACATAAATAGTGAGCAGAAATGAAACTAATAAAAAAGAAAATACACTTGAAAGTCTTAGCCCTGACAGCCTTAGGTCTAAATGTCTTGGGCCCAAATTCTAGTAGAGCATTATGGACCACTGCTCTGGCTGTAGATTGAGAAAGGATGGTCTCAGGCCCAACCAAGAACAGTCTATTCTGTAGGTCTGTAGGCCTGTCAGCCAAGGGGCCGTCATCTGCACAGAAATACTGTGAAGCAGTACTATGAACTAAGTGAAGACAGGAGTATCAAACAACTATAACCACTTACTGAATTGCATTACACTAATTTACCCTTCCACAAGAGCAGAGAAGTCCTGAATTTCATCCTCATTTAAGATCTTCTCCTTATGTGAGTTCTCATACTTTAAATCAAAAGCCACAATGACTCAGCTGTCAGGTGTGGATTTAAGAGACTACCAGATTTTCATTCAGTCACTAGGTAGGATTATTTAAAATAGGGGGTTGAAAAATACACGGGGAGGCAATGCTGCTGCCTACTGATTGTCAGCTGGTATACACTGCCCATTGCTCCTTTGGAGACAGTGTTAACAAACTCTTCTTAGGGATTGGAAGGATGTGCAGCTAAGCTGAATATATTTTCCCTTCATACCTCATGTGCACCAGACACCATCCTGACATAGCCAGAGACTGCATCCTTCTGAAACATATTTAGATTTAGCAAATTACTTACAGCTTATAACAACAACTGCCAATACCTAAAAATCAGATGGAAAGCCTTCCAGAAGCTTTCAGTGTCTCCCAAATTACTATATTATTGAAAGAGCTGTAGGGGTTAATGTTTTACACATTTTCCATGTTTATTCATTCGAAGGGTTGAATGTTCGGGTGCTTTAAAAAAATGCTTTAGAAGAAATGAAAAGGAAACCTTAGAAGTCTTCAAAGAAACACAGCTACTACCAAATGTAAAACAGCACTATAAAACAGTCACAGTCACATAATTTAAAAATTGTGTTTCACGTAACTGAGCTGCACTACAATAAATATTCTGGACGGTAGATGTCCTAAATGTAACTTGGCAGCACCCTTTGGCAGCACCAACCCAGTTAAGTAAAGTGTCAGACAGTTATTGGGTAAAATTTGCCTTATAAGGCAAAGAAAATACTTCAATTTGAGATGTGCAATAAGCAACAAACACTATTAGGTTTTTCTTTCAAGATAAAATAAATATAAATGTGAGTCTTCTAAAAGTTGCAAAGCTGTTGGGTTTAGTTTTTTTTTAACAAAAATATTTGTGATGTTTTGCTTGTCTTAATGACATGGACAATTAAAACAATCCCTGAACTGTGTTAATGTGATGTGCCCAGTCAGGGAATATATCTATAAAACTGGTGAATTTACTCACAAGATAAAAATAACAAGATTCTAGGGAGATCAAAGATAACCTCAGTCGCTGATCAACATCTGAAAGGCAAGTCCATTACACTATGTTAACACAAAGGTCAGATAAGCCTTTTTTACATAAACAATAGGTAAAAGTACTCTGAGAAACTGAGAGCCCATAAATTTGAGACAATATATAAATATGGATTCAAATTGTCTCTATGTACATCCAGTCAATCAATCCTACCCTCCAGACTCAAGTTTTGTTGGCAAAATAAATGCAAACAATGTTTTTATTTACTCTACCGTAAGGAAGAAAAAGATAAAGCATGAGGAAATGCTGCAATTCACAGTACAAACTATAAATAGCTTTAGGTTTTAGGAAATATAAGCCAGGAAACTGAGGATTTCTGGATAGCAAATGCAAGGACTTGTTTTAGAAAAATGCATGCAGTAGGTCTTAAAATAACTGACAGTTTTACTTTGCAGTTTTACTTCACTGTTTTTCCAAACTATTTTGGAAACTTCTGAAATCTCTCTTTTCTATGGAGAATTGAAACAAAAAAATTACTCCACCATTGCAGAGGTCTTTTTAATAACAAGAGTCAAACTGCAGTGTATTCAGAGTTTTAGTTTATCATTGTCTACAGTTATCCAATATATCCAAGAGAATTTGAGCTAAAATTGTCATTGAGCTAAACAATTGCTCAAAGTTTGAGAACTCCTTGCTCCTGGAAAATGCCAGAGATGCCAAAACAGCTTACACAGGTCAGAAGCAAAAATTCAATGACTTTATTCTTGATACAGAAACATTGTAACAAAGAGTCAGATTTCTTGACTGATGGATCCCGGAAATACAGGGAAGCAAAGGTATTTGAATAGAGATCATGAAATTATATTAAAAAAATCTATGAAAATATGTGTCAGAATTGGTACCAGAGTTCAGACAAAGATTTGTAGGTCAGGCAAGCAGTGAGGGCAAGACATATCATGTGTTTATCTGAACCAACTACTCAAAATGAGTTCACGTCCAAGTAGATATTTCCAGCTACTATTTAGACTGAATATAACTTCAGTCTAAAGCTCACACAAAATACATAGTAGTCAGCATATGTTAAGTGAAAAAGTTTCTGCTCTGTACATTGAACCATTTGACTGCATCCCTCCACCCAAATACCTGCACATGCTGTTAACTAAAGCAAAGCATGATCTGAAAGAGAAATTACTGTTACTAGATCTGAGTAAAGTCACTGGCATCTTTTGTTTAGAATCCAGCCTAAATTAAACCATAGAAGTGGACCATGTTACGATGTCAGTTTCAACCTACAGATTCTATATATTGATTTAGAATACAATCCATTATAAAAGAAAGTAGTAAAACATTCAGCATTTCAGGCTGGTAAACTTTATCACCCAAAATAAACAGGATCAGGAGAACTGCAGGAAAGGGAAAGTGGAAAAGGGAAACATGCTGTTATGAGCTTTTCCCTTACTCTCCATTCTGATCATGTCTTTGCAGCTAAACAGTTCTCTCTTTCAGTAAGTCACATGATAGATGTGAGCTGTTAACCCAATTTAAACTATTTTTGTTTCCTTTCCAGTACATTCCAATCAGCAACATAAACCACAAACAGTGCCCAGCAATTGCTGAGTGGCAGATGCCTGAATACCATGTTTTTCATCTCCTTTCAATATCCTTGACTCATGCATCCTGTCTGAGCTAATGTTAGTTTCCCAATTGCAGTGTGTCTGTACCCTTGGACTCCCAACAAGGGCCTGAGCCATCCCAGAAAGCTCACTCTTCCTTGCTAGGCTTCAGCTTCACTGTGCTTTTAGTGACTGTCTCTCAAAACTACCTTGTTATGCCAATTCACGTCTGGAATCTCTAGATTTGCAGTGATATAGCAGTCCACTTCTTTTCCTCTGATTTTAAAATAATTCTACGTCGTCATATAAAAATACCATTCAGTTCTGACTTTGACCTCTAAGAAGAAAATGAGCTGCCACCACCACCAGTTCTACTTACCATACTACTGTTATTACATTATCACAATGTCCTGCTTGAATGAAATGCCCCCAAAACAGATCTGAACCAGAAAAAGATATTCCTTGTTTGTAAGGTAATTGTGTCTTTATTTCTTTATTACCTTGATACTCTGAAGTCCTTCTCTCCAAATTACTTTCATGTTCTAGATACTGTAGCAGTGATTTTACACTGGTTAGAACAATTTAATATTTCTATGGGTATTAAGATGAAGTGCAATGAGAGCTAGTGCAAGGATCTGAGCTTTGAAAGTAAAAGGATGCCTGTTAGAACAGAAGGTAAAATGTTTAAAAAAAAAGAAAAAAAAAAAAGAAAAAAAAAAGGAAAAAAAAAAGTAGTTTTATTTTTAGCTCTGATTCAGGAATATCAACCAGGAACAGAAAGAAAAGAATGGAGTTACCAAGTAGAAAATTTTTGTGATTAAGTACCCTAGCTGTGGATAAAGTACAAAGAGTAGTAATTCTGTCGCAAATAGCATTAATAGCATTAACTAGGGACGCAAAACTATTACCTTTTTTCATCCTTTTAAGCTACACAGTTAATACAAAACTCAAATTAGGGTGATTGCCTTTATTTCTACATGCTACAGCAACAGGCCCTGAAAAATACATGACAGAGTTGGACAAGTGCTTTATGAAGCTACTGATTTCCAACTTGAGTTGCATACACTTCCACGTTCAGTTATGTACCATGAAGTCCTTTCTCTTTACCATTAAAACCACTCACTATTTCTTTACCATGAAAAATATTTCCCCCAGGTCTTGTGATGGGGCAATATTCTTACCTCTATTTTACAGAAGAAGGAACCAAGATAAAAGGTCCATACACAAAGTCTGTGGCTCAGCCAAAACTCCAGCTTTCCTGAGACTCAGTCCACAAAGTCAAGCACTTTCTCCTTTGACAACAAAGTCAAGCACTTTCTCCTCTGTAGCCTTTTGATCTTTTCTTTCCATCATGAATGACTAAGCTATAAAGGATTTTTGTCTAAAGAGTAGGCTTTTAGACAAATACACACTTAAGATTGTTTAGAAAAACCAATCGAATAAGCATTTTAAACAAGACTTGAGTCTTACCCAAATTTCAACTAGGTGTTCAAAACATGCAAGCTTACATAGAACTATAGACATCTAAGGTTGTGAACATCTTCAAAAGTTTCAACAAATATGAATCTGGGGGCAATGAGTTGTACTCAAACAGCCCACAAAGAAATATGCCACAAAGCTGTCTCTAGTTTTCAAAAAGTGAATGCACATGTGTTATTTGGGCAATGAGGCCAGAAGTCTACAGGGTTCCAATTCAAATGTATTTACTTAAATAAGGGACTGTTCACCTAAGCAATCATTACCTCAATAATTAGTGGGTGGACAAACGATGTCTCACCTTAAACCATGACAGCTAGGGAAGAAGTAGTAACAATAGCTGCAGCTGCATATTCTAGCACTTTGAGCAGAAACTTGACCAGACTTGAGGCAACACATACAGGTTTGTTTGGTCAGTTGTGTTTTTAAAATCAAGAATAACATTATTATCCCAAGGTCCTGTCCACCCCAAAAAAAGAACTCAAAAGATGAGGGAACTGAAAGATTAATGTGAAGGCAGGGAGTAGCAAAGCATGTTTTGTAAGGTATAAATCATATCTTACTACTTCATAAGCTTCTGGTTGGGAAAGAAAGATATCATATTTTCCTTCTTCCATGGGCTATTTCTGCTGATTACTCACAGTGGTTATTCTACCTACCAAAGGGCTGTGGAGGCATCAGGCACTGTACCTTTAGGCAGAGCAGTCATATACAGAGCAAAATCCCACTGCTGAGTTCTGGTTGAACAAGACTTTCTCTTCTGCACCCAAATAATCCAGTAGCAATGCTACTGTTGAGACATTCAAAATCATCTCCTAGTGATGCTGTGATAACCGTGATATGTAGGTTTTCCTCAGTTCTGTTTTTAAGTGTTGGGCACTCTCCCTTATTTGGGGGAAAAAAACTGCAAAAAACACAACTTTCAAATAATGTTGTTTGTTTCTGATGGCAGCATATTTGTAAAATAATACAAAATTACTGATGATGCAGTTCAGTTTACAATAATGCAGTTCAACACTGAAGAAATTGAAACTGTTGAGAGTAAGATGGTGTCATAATCCCATTCACCCCAAGAAATTGTATACGGTGTACAATCCATAGCTGATTTCTACTGTGATGTTCATGCTCTATTGCTAAAATATACAGTGGGAAAAAAAGCAAATGAGTGATTTTCAACCTGATTTAAAATTGTTCAGAAAAGTCTGTGTTGGAATCCATGCTGTGCATTTACATTATTCAGATGGCATTTAATTAACCAATTTCTGGAAGGAAAGGATAACTTGTAGCCCCCCTGATAACTGAAAGGAAGTTACCAAAGATGTAGGTGAAAGAATTCATTATCTTCCTCACAACAATTTTAAACATCCCTATTCTTGAACCAAAGCATAAAATGCTTTTGATTATCTGTTCAATTTATTATGAATATGTGCAGATTAAGACAAGAAGTCTCTTCTTCCCAGCTGTGCAAGCACTGATCACAATAGCAGTTGCTAAGACCCATAATTTTCAGCCTCATTCTCAAAGTTTTGCAAAGCTGTATTTACAGATCCCATAGTTGTACACTTCAGAATTTGATCCTCTCTCCTCTGAAGTGAGCACAGCATGGGTGGAGGTGTGCAAGAAAGGAAAAAGTCTTCCCAAAATGAACTCATTTTTTAAAAAAAAAAGATAGTTTAACCAAGAAGTAACTATAAGGCTAAGTCTACATAAAGTGCTTTAACATAGGCATGTCTATCCACATATCTTATTGTGTAGGTTTAGCATGATGGGTGTGATATCAAACTGGATACAAAATCTATAGAAATGAAATATATTGCATAGGATTTTTTTTTTTTTGGCGTGGGGGAACCTTGTACAGGGCGAGGGGTGATTTGGTCTGGGGTTTTTTTGCCTCTACTAACTGTAGTCTTTGAAAACCATTGCTACACTACCTTAACAATTATTAGCCAAATCTTTGCTGAAGTATCCATTCAACAGTGCACTTTTGATGTAGAAGTGTTTCAAATTAAGTGTTTTGTGGTTAAGAACATCACAATTTTAGTTCTTGGACATATTCAACAATCATATTACATTGAATCAAAGGTCAGTACTTTTTTCTTGGAAGCTGTTCATAGTCCAATGTAGAGTTTTCCAGGGAATTAGTTACAGTGTTTTATATGGATTTTTCTCCATATAAAGTATGACCTGCTAAGAATCCAATTCAAATCTTCTGCTGTTGCAAATGCAAAAAGACAGAATGTGACAGAAGCGTGACATTTCACATGAGCTGAACTCACAACTGAGAATAGAGAACATCTGAAATTATTCTGAAAGTCTGAATTAGAACTGATCATAGTTATTTGTATTACCACTAGCTTTTATAGGTATATTTAATGTTGAACCTGTCAGAGAATGCAACTGTACAGATACAGAATGCCCACGTTCATCGTACTCAAAGAGCTTATAGTATCAATTTCTGTGGGTACTTATGAAATATGTATTTATTGCTGCACACAGTTGATCTGATTGTTGTTAGTGAATTGTATTCATAAAGTTATAGGAGACTGGTGGCAGTAGCATGTATGAGACTGATAAAAGCCTACTGGCTATGTATTCACATGATACTGTATGCAACATTCATTTAATCAGTAAAAGCCCAAACAGGCCTGAATATAAACTACTGTTTTCAACTGAGGCTGAAGAATGTAAAGAATTTAATTTTTTAAGATTTATACATCTTGTCCACAGGGAGCAGGAGCCCTAGCAGTCTATTGCTCTGGATTCCAAGATTCCTCTCATATCATCTTATTAATAAAACTGTCAGTCACAAGACTGATCTCACATTTTGTTGTAGATTTATTCTTTAATTTACTATGGCAAGAAGCTAACATGGACTTTTAATTTATCACCTGCTCTATTAAAAATTAAACAATATCTGTCCAAGAGAAAAGTGCATTTAAAATAAAGTTATATTTTAAAATGTTGTGTGGAAAAAACATGAAGTGATTTGAGACAGTGAAAGTTGCTAGCACATGGCAAAGACTAACCTATGGTTGCTATCTGATACACATTCTTCCTTGTTTATCACCAAGTTCAGAAGGACTCCTTATGAAAACAAAGGTCTACTTGTGAATGTCAGTTAAGCCAGATCCATAATTATCTTCCAGAGGAACAAAATAAAAGTTTGTTCACCATTCTATAACAAATAGGATTTCCTTGGCAAACGGAGTCAGACAAATCTCTCAGGCACATGGTGTGATTCTTGGGGTTGTCCTATGCAGAGACAGGAGCTGTACCTTTGATGATCCTTGCTGGTTCCTTCAAACTCAGAATAATGAACTTTTGTTACATATGTCCTCCATTTTACATGGGTGGTACAAACTTAAAAATGTAGCAGATTTGAAGCTAAGTAGGACACCATTTGCTCTACTTTCAGTGCTCTGAGCTATCTTGTCTTCCACATCCTCTTCTAACCACAAGATTTACAAATGACTCCACCAGAACCTCCCTCATTTGGGGAGGGAGGAGGAAGGACAGGGAGGAGGGGGACAAAGAGGGTAGGAAGTTTAGGAAGTTGTCACTGTGTGAATTAGCTGTATTTCACATGATTTGCCCATGAATTTGGCTAATGAAACTGAAGCAACTCCAGCTTCCCCTTCCCCACATAGGAATGACTGCCTACTTTCCTTGGCATGCATATATATGTAGAGTTTCACATCTCAAGCCCCGGATGCTCTTTGAACGCAACCCAGCCAAGGTTCATGACTTCAAGACTTCAGTGAAACCCACTGAATAGCCCAAAATCTAGAAATGCATGCAATTATCATTCAGCAATTGTGAGGAAGAGACAGAAGATTCAATTCACCACAGTCTGTGAGTTTTTCAAGACATCATGATGAAGTTACATAGACTTGGACCAGCTTAGACTGGTTACCAGTGGGGGTGAATGGGGTAAGCAAATACCTAGGGATTAGGAATTACATGCTAGTTGGGCCCTATACCTGTTCTTTCAAGGAGAAAAGAATTTATTTTTTTTTAATGAGCACAAAGGTCTAAGCACATTTAGAAACAATAATCAAAGGATTTTTCTGAGTACAGCTTATCTACTGTTTCTTTATGAGAAGTACATCATCATTATACATGATGAGGAAAGGAAATCTATATCCCTTAGAAATAATTCTTAATCAAATAGATACATGAAAATACTCAGTTGATGTGATTTAGGAAACTTATGTCCTGGTTTGTTATTTATCACTGTTGATATTACGTCATGCTTTTTCCTTTCAAACCTCAAAACCAGTTTCAATACCAAAATGTTTTTGTTGCTTAAGAAGGAATTAAACCACTTGCTCAATAATTCATTGCTACTATTTCAAAGAAATTGAATTTTTAATTTGAAGGCAAGCGTAGACGTTAGCCTAGTGCTGACAGGAGGAATTAATCTGTTTCTGTTTTTTCTTATTTCCATTCTCATCAAACCTCTCCAGCTCCTGGCTGCAGACTCAGAGTAATTTTTTATTGAAAGACTGTTTCTCATGCTGTTTCTGTGATTTCTGTGAGGATGCCACATTAATAGTTTCTGGGCAAGAACTGCAGTACCTATTCTTATTCTTAAAGTGGGCTGCACCAAGATACATTATCAGAATCTGTCTAACAAAAAAGTCTAAACAAACCTTTATCGGAATAATATAGCAATACCAAAAATGTCTACAACATTTTCTGTGGTGCTAGCCAAATTACAGTCCTAGTATGACATGTCTACAACATTTGCTAAATCTACCAATTGTCATAATGTTGAGGATTAATTTCTTCTGCTTGTTTGTTTGGAGTTTTTTTGGGTTTGCAACCATATGTTCTTATTTGCAGGTGAAACTGTAAAGACATTTACATATAAAATGCAGAAAATCAGCAAATAACAGAAACTAAGAATTCCAATGAAGCAATATCCATTAAAAAGGAGTTTTAATGGATAGTCCTGTTAACTCAGCCTACATACTGTAAATGAACTCAGAGCATAACAAATTTTAAAGCAATGGAGGTTTTATATACTATCTTCTCTTAAAATGTTGCCAACCTGAAATATTTCTTCCAACAAATGTAATGATTCTTATGCTATTCTCAGAAACTTCTGTATGCTTTAATTTTGAGTTCCAAGTATTAATGTTTTCAGCCAGTCTACAGTTCCTTGCAGTCTCCTTTGCTGTACATAACATGCATCTTTAAAGTCTCAAGCCTTCAGCCACAACACATCATCAAACCTAGCAAGACTACTGTTGATCCCACACATCTGGAAACCATAGCTTCAGGAAAAAAACAAACAAAACCAAACAAAAAAACCCACAAAAAAAAAATTTCACTCCACCAAAACCAACCAGAAATCCTCGCTGCTAATTTTATTTCATCATACCTAACATATGTTTAAGTAATTTTATATATCAAGATTGCACTGCTAATTTTGCAGTTCATTTCCATTTTTTATATACCATGCACAATGGTGATTCAAACTGTCTCTCTTTTAAACAATCTAAAAAATGCTCCAAACAATTTTCTGTCAGAGAATGAGTTTTTTCTTCAACTAAAACAGACTTTAGCTGATAAGAATTACAGTTTCTAGTGATTCTTTACAAACTAACTTTTTATAAAAATTCAGTATTTTCATGTACCTTATAAACAACAGAGGGGAAATAAACCCAGACAGTTCCCATACTCTTTTTTGGTACTGTTTCAGAATGCATTATATGGCAAGAACATTTAAATTTCCATTAGTGAATGCTATCACTGAAGAGGAAGAACACTGATCATCCCATAAAAGACTTGTTTATACTCCTGCAGCATTCTGCATTGCAGGTCCACACATGACAGGTCAAATACTGTAGCAGGATGGATTTGATGAAGTGTGTTTCTGTGGAGTATTTTGATATACCACAGTGAGAGGGATGCTTGTGAATGGCCTAGCAAGTGCCATGCTGGTCTATAAATTACTCTAAAACTGAGTTCAAATAGATGCTATAGCCTGATCTTTTCAGAAAATACGCACAAGCAGATATTTCTGTATTTTGCACTAAATAAATGGGCAGTTGATTACCTCCTGACACCTCAATGCCCATTAGGAATACATGCAGAAGTAGTCTCTGCCACCAAAAGTCATATATATATAGAACCATTTATCCAAGATGTAAAACAACAGATGGATGCATATAGGTACACTACCTGCTGGCTGTCATCCAGGGTTATTATGTGGTGTGGGAGTCAACCTCCAGAGCTAGCCAGCATCCCCTCACTGTATTTATTCAGTAACATCAGCCTTGTGTTTGAGCTATGAGCCTGTACTGTGGCAGCAACCATGTCATCGTTAAATAAGTCAGGCAAGGTTAATTACCAGTGTGTTTATGTATAAAGATGATCTGCAATGAGAAAGATTAAATACAGGTAAAACATCAGGTTGTTTGTTTAAGATTTCCACTGTTGTAGAAGTAATCTTCTATTTCATTATCACAGCTATCAGAGCACAGTTCTTTCTTTTAGTTGAGAAGATGATTCACTCAATGTTACTTTATTTAATAAAAAAATCAGCATCCCCACAGCATATATTTTTCCCCTCATAGGCTATCTGTGTTGCTAGGTTGGGCAGTAACTGAATAGCTCTCACATTCAGATGTATTACAAACCGATAAAATATTACCACAATTTACTGAACCTGTTGAGGATGCTTTTGTTTCAGCTTTTGTTTTAAATCCAGTGCCGTGTCTACCTCCTAGGGCCATGAAGTAAGTCTCTTTAGAAAGAGCTACAGATTTATTCTTCCGCTCTGAATAAGTGAAAATGTGTTTTGTTGAAACCTCCTGAGAGTAAATGGATTTCCTATAGAATCCCCTTTTGTTTATGGCTTTGATGAAAGCATTTGGCACTTGATGGTTCCCAGGCTATCCCCAGTTTAAAAAAAGAAGAAATCAAGTGTGCTGAGTGTTAAAATGTTTTCAACTAACCTCAAAGCAAACTTAATATGAAGACTTGCATCAGGTGTCAAATTAGTATGGAAGGGTAGTGCTTACTGTCTTGCTTCTTCCACATTTAGACTCAATATATTGTCCCATTTTGTTCTTAAAGCAGAGCTAAGGGTAAACCTAATCACATGAAATCCAAAGCTTTTCTCTCAGTTTATCATCTACTACTCCTTCCATTTCAATTTCTTCCCAAAACTATGCAAAAATTGTTGAGATAAGAGACAGATGCTAAATCCCCACAACCAGCCCTAGAACAGAAAGAACTGCAGATTGAAACTTACTTAAACACAATGAACTTCCATTAGATTATTAAAGAGATTGTTTTATGTTCCACTAGAAAAGTGGTTCAGAATAAAATTTCTAACAGAGAGCTATTGACAGTATAAATACACAGAGGGCACAATAAATTGACACTGTTAAAAGGCTTTACGTAGGGTTGGTTAACACTAATCACAGCTTTTGGTGAGCAAACAATATTTATGCTGAAGCAGAGAAATATTAAATAAATCTTTTAGGACAATACTAATTATTGATAATAAATGACCACAAATTAGCACGCTCTTTAACACATAATACATTACCTACAAATCTCAGGATTACCTATTCCCATTTGGAACAGTCAGAATTTTTCCGATTAATTATTTTGAGAAAGCAAATAATTATAATTATAATATAATTCATTATATTTCTAGCATTGAACATAGTTTGTCTCTTACTTCATTGCACTTACTATTGTTGTTCTTTTAAAAAGATATAGTAGTCATAGCAAATCCATCCTAACTAGCAGACATCCACCTGATTGAATCAACTGTCACTGACCAGTCAAAACACCATTGTTCAAAGCCATTGGTTTTAGAGTCATTTGCAAAAATGCCACAGGTTTATTATCTCTTATTTGGAACAAGTTTCTATAGTTCAGTTATGCCCTGCTCTATGTCTAAAATAAATTTTCCTTTCATGTACTTTGAAATACAGCAGCATGACTGAAGTCATAATAATTTCTAAGCTTCAAGAAATAAACAAATTAAGCATCATTTCTGGTCCATGTAATCTCATTTCACCCTCCTATTAGCCTGCTATGATACTGTTTAAACCTCTTGCCCAAAGATCACTGACAGTCCCCAATTTAGGTGTAAGAAACATGCAAAAAATAATCACAGCTGCAGTTTTAAGGGCACAAACCATTACACAGGCCCAATCAAAAGGATATAATCCTTCCCTTCAGACAGCCTGGGTTCCCATTGCTCCCTTCTGTAAATACAAAGTCAGATACTGTATGAAATTACTGTATTTCTTCAGCTTAGTTTCCTATCACACTAGCAAGAAAAGCAGCCCACAGAAAGGGCCTATGCCCCAGTCCAAACACAGGCAAGTAATGAGAGTAGCACTCATTTACAGTGGCAGTGAAAATAATTCATGGTATAATTCTGTAAAATGCAGAAAAACAAGAAAAGCAATCCAGCATCTTAAAGGTACAGTAAATACACCTATGAAGACATCAGCATAGCATAAAACATGCCTACATTTTCATTTTGAAGCAGGAGTCCAAGGGAAAAACAACAGTCTGACAGGAATAGTAGAATTAGTAAGAGATAAAGTAAATACAACAAGGATTACCAGAATTTGTTTCCATACACGAAAAAAATTAAATCAATTGTTTTCATCCTGCCAACAATCAGAATGAAAGGTAATGTGGCAGAGGCTCATAAAACCAGTTGTACTATGACAAAATGAGGGGAAAAAAACATTCACTGCCTTTTTTAAAATAAGGGTTAAAGACAGATGAGGCTACTAGGGTCAGAGTAGTCAAAACAAACCAAAATGAGGCCTCTTCATACAATATAGTATATAGTTAAAACTTGATGCCACCAAACAGTGTAACTACTCACATGTGTGTTTGTTGTTGTGCTTTATTTGTTTGTTCCATTTGATGATTTCTGTGTGGTGTTGTTTGGTGTTTTGTTTGTTTTGGGTTTTTTTTCTACATTCAGTTGGACAAATCTGTGCAGAAAAGGAATTAAATACAAAACCACTCCCTCTGCTTTTGGTAGTTCCTGAACCACATATTTAATCTGCAAGACTACTCAGAGAAATACCACCTTCACCACCACGTGCTCTGCCCTGATACTTTAGCATAGTAACATTATTAGGGAGAGAAGAATAAGCTTAACACAGCTCTGATTCAGTCTGAAACACAGCTTTTCTGTAAGAAATCTGTTGGCAGACCTATGCAGAGAAAAAACGTACTTTCACTAGAGGACATCTCCAAATCTGAAAATCAACAAGCTGACAGCTACTTACTGAAGCAAAGCTCTTATGCAACTGTAAATTATTTGCATCATCTTAACAAACACTTATTATTAATGTTTGCTTTTTCTTCTTTTTTTTTTCCTCTTACCATTTGCTCTTCACCACCAAAAACAATGGTTCTTACTACTGCCAGTTGGATAATGGGCAACCTAAATGCCTAGATGGGATTTCTCACTTTATTATGTTTGGAACCTATTTTATGTGCTTGCAGACCACCACCCCTCCCCTAATATAATCCAGTGCAACTGGGAACAATCCAGAAATTTGCTTTGGAAGCACATCCCTGACTTGAAATGCTAGTGCAAAGGCAGTCCAATGTGCCATCAGTATCACGGCTATTATAAGACAAGACCATAAGAAAATAAGGAAATAAATTAGAGAGGACAAAACTGTACTTTTTATATAACAGTGAACCAGTGTAGATACCCAAGGAACCATAGCTGCTGCTGTTCTGTTACCTTGTTCTTACATTTTATGTTCAAACAGTCATGAAGCAAAACTAGGATCAGGCATATTCTGTGGATACCTGAAAATATCTCAGCAAACCAGTTTAGGCATATGAGCTCTGTCCTTTAAGGAATACTCTTACTTGTGGCAGTAAAGGAGTGTGAATAGTTAGCTGCCTTACTCACTCACTGGTCCCAGTGTCACAGAGGACAAAGACAAGCATAAATGGAAGGTGAACTTTTCAGTTCGTCTACATTAAGGTTAATGTTTTAAAGAAAATGAAGTAGAAATATTTTTCCTGCACTTTAAAGTAGTACTGAGTAATATTTCAATCTGTGTACCTGCTTAACCATGTTCTGAAAGTATCTGTCAGTATAACCTTAGACAATGTTCAACAAACATTACCTTCATTAAATCAGGCTAGTTGCCAGAATATTTTATCTACTGGTGACTAAAATTAGATGTTTCTGAGGAAGGTACAAACTTAATACTTACAGAATAACATGTTCACAAGAGAACGTTCCCTGGGCCGCATTAACATTTCAGCACTTAAAATCTAAACCACTTCTGCTCTGTACCCATTTGCCAAGTACCTCTGGCACTTTCATACCCAAGTATGAGCTAAAGCAAAGCTACTGGCTACTTCCCAGATTAATGAGTTTCCAGTCTCTAATAAAAAGACCAGGGAAAAAACTGTAAGAAATTGTTGCAAAAAACTCTTGGTTTGTTACACGAGCAGCACGTGGGCCTGGGGAGCAGCAGCCATCAGACCACATTAGTCTTTTTTGGCATCCCATTTCTTCCGCCTCTGTTTTTGCTGTCACTTTTTCCCAGCTTAAGGAGAGTGTCATATCAGCCTAACTTAAAAAATTAAATCCCACTACAACTTCTTGCTCTTCATGCGGTTCCCATCTCCTCTTTCTCCATTTGGCTCTGGATATCAACATGACAACAGCAGCAGCTGTATACATTAGCTGAAAACATTTCAGTTGTAACTGATCTGACACAGAATAACTATACTAATGTTCTCATTGTTAATTTGCAGTGCTCTCGTCAGAGCTTCAGACACAAAAAGAATTTGGCAATTTAGCAATAAATTCCCTTAATCTTGGTGTAACTTTCCAAGTGGTTTCTGAGAAGTAAGTCTGTGCATTCACTGAGGTAAGACCTACTATACAGCGGAAGTCATATGGGAAGAAGAATCACCAAAACAAGCACTGGATCAAAATGAACACAGATATCCCATATGGTAGGAATTATCCTTTCCAAAAGTCACAGACACAGCAAAATAACCAAAAATTTTAATGGTCCCAAAATGTAAATTGCTGCTTGTAGTCAAATTCCTGCATCCTGATACAAGACTTTCCAGGTAGTTCTTAGTTTTTGTTTTACACATGCAGTACGCATCCTGAGCCTACTGCATGTGTAAGACATATTAAAGCAATTTTCTTTTAAAATCATTCCAGTGACTTTAAATTTAATGCTTTCTTTATTTTGTTACACCTGTCATTAAGCAGAGGTGCTGCTCATCCTGTAATGGTACTTACCCTTTTAAAACATTATAGCCACTGGCTAATTACCAGACTGGATCACTCAAGTTTGTAGTCATTACACACAGTTGTCAAGTTCAAAATATAATACCACAACAGAGCATGCTGTGAAGTAAGAAATTCGGATCACCTATGAAAAAATTTTCCTTAAATGCTAGAAGTTTGTCACCAACATGAAGGAGTGATCACTTCAGTCTCCAAAGGCGTAAAAAACCTAACAGCCTTTTTATACAGCACCCAGAAACTGTTCTTGGAATAATTAGGAAGACAGAATACAATACAGTGTAGTAAAATTCCTATGTAATTGCCAATTACTTCTTCACATACTTCACAGCATGTCCAGGAGTTATGGGTAAGAACTCTGTTGGCATGTCATGTTTATTCAAATTTCATAGAGGCAGTAGGGAGAGGGCATTGAGACCCTCCTTCTACAAACAGCAGCTGCAATTTCAAAAGCTACCCAACACTTTCATTTTATGGTCTGCATCAATCCCACTGAACAAGACTTCCTGCATTGTCTAGGTGTGTATATATATATATGTGCACCCACAAGCTCATACAGTTGTTTTGAACTACAAGAAGCAGTGAGCCAATTCTCCTTCTCAATTTGATGTAAAGAAGAAAAAACCCAATCAAATCAAACAGCTATATTGCCTTTTGCTTGTGTGTGCTTGTCTGCAAGTTTCAATGGATCCTAGGTTGGAGTGTGTATGATTTTATCACAAAGAAAGTGTGGTGGTGTTATTCACTTTCATCTCTACCGAGATACAGAGTCCAGCCAACAGACATGCCTGTAGTTTTGGGAAATTACAGGGAGTGAGTAGGAAAATCTTCTCTCATGCTCAAGAGTGGCAGCAAACACCCTATTTTTTTCTATTTTAGAGGACTTCCTTCTTTCCTTTTCATTGTGCACATCGCAATCCTACCTAAGCCCAGTAGCAAAGCGGCCAGGGACAGCCCCATTGATGGAGATGTTCACTTCAGCAACACTGAATCAGTTCCACTGTCAGGGAAAACAGACCAGTTTCACTCTCAGAAAACCTACACCAGTGCCTAGGCCTCCTTGTCCAGACATGAAAGAGAAGTGCCACAGCTGGTTAAATAATTCTTCTCAGAAGATTAAGTACGTAAGGCAGGCTGTCATGCTTCCCGTTGTCCTGATAGCCATGCACTTTACAAAAGATGCCAAGTGCTATTGCAAACACAGTTTGTACTTCCATGACAGTAAGTGCTTCTCTGTGTCTTTTCATTGCCACAGACCAGTGCTTTTGATCCATCAGCAGTTCTCAGCACATATTCCCAAGGGAAATTCTTTGAAATGTACCTTCATCTTGATCACTGACCTCAAGCTGGTCCTCACCGTAAGCACTAGTGCAAAGAGCTGCAGTTGCTTTGTGCAGAACTTTATCTGATTACCAGATTTCAAAGAAGCTAAACCCAGGCTAATCCACCACATAAAAGAGTCAAACTATTTTTAATGCACTTCTTTCTTTTAAAGCCTAACAAGGGACCTAAAATTCAGACCACAATTTAGAATAGCTTTTTTCTGTCCCAGAGCCAGTCTGCTACAGTTTATCACAGAAGATTATACTGTATTAAGAATATTATTCTAGAAATAATAGAGCATTAGAAATACTTAAGAAAATCAAACATACAGATACAAGGAAAAACCCCAACAAACACATGCAGAAGATGAAAATGGAACAGCTTAGTCTATTCATAAATAATTAGCACTTATTACTTTATTCTGATATGTTGCAAAGACATCAGTGTTTTATATTTTGCTCAAATTAATGATTAACAAAGACTACATGTAAAAACTAATTCATTCATATACTCCATTTGACACAAAAGTTTCTTCATACTAAAAATGTGCCAATTCTTTTTAAAACATATAACATCTGTAACACTTTAAAAAAAAGAATATATAAATGCTTATATTGGGAGCTTATATTGGGAGCTCCAGCTGTTGTGAGAATGAAGAAATCCTAATGATATCAGAAAGCAGGAATTATATTTCATTCACCCTTTTTGCCATGGTGAAAAGTCAGTCAACATGATCCAGATGTTTGTTCTGGGTGTTAGAGTGTCTACTTGGTAATTATTCTCTGAGACACAAGCATTTTCTTTATAGTGCTGAAATAATTGATTTAATCCAGAAGTAAAGAATTCAAAAGTACAGCAGCCCTTTTCCATTACTCTTTGGGGTGGCGGACAGGGTTTAACATTTTTTCACATTTTGGTACTTAACATGAAGTCACATGAAGTTATCCAACGACCAAACAAATCAGAGCAATAACAATATATGTAAATAATAAAGTATTAGTAAGGCGAGTTAGGTTTCCCACCAAGTTGCATGAAATTCTGGGTTTTGGTCAGACATATCATTTGTCAGCAAAATTACAACAATTTGTTTGTAATTATTTTCAGTTCTATGTGAGAATGATTCTGCTTCTCTTTTTAATGTGGAGAGAAATTGAAGTTCTGAGTGCAAGGCATATTGCAACTACACAAAATATTTTTTTTCTTTTAAATGCTGTGCACTTACTCGCATCAAACCCATCGTATCTGAGCTCATAAATTTCCTGATTCCAGCCCCAGGAGTGTTTATGAATCCAGAGGAGCACAGTACCCAGGGAGAAGAGACCTGTCTCACCACAGACCCCATATGAGTCCACTGAGGTCATAAGCTATGAAAGCACCCTGCTCCTCTAGACCAGCTCAGGCTTTTGGAAATAAATCAAGCAGCCAGAAGTTTAAATCAGCCATCAGCATAGACATTTAGCTGCCATTATGACAGAGCTTTAACACCACTACTCTCAGAACCAGCAGATGAAGTGACAAGTATTCCTGTGTACCAGAAAAGAGAGGAGCAGTAAATAGCCTTACTTGTACTTGCATACAAATTTCCATCATTAAATGATAGTAGAATGACAGAGTATATATTTACAGCACTTCTCCTTTTTTAATGTTTTACAATACCAGCTGTAAAAAAAAAAAAAAAGGAAAAAAATCACATTTTTCATTGATTTCCTCAACTAATAATCAAGGCTTCTGTGACATGGACAGCCATCATATTGCACAGCCTATGCAAAGTCAACAGCAGCATAAAAATAATTATACTTGCAAAATTATTGGAGCTCTTGATACAGGAGAAAATACAATATTTTTGCAACAGGACGTATTTATTTATTTATATAGAGGTGTTAAAGTAGCAGTGAAGGACCCTGGGTGGCTACAATTATGTCACTAAATGTACTTGTCTAGTTTGAAATTATATCCCTTTATAGACAATAGAAAGAAATATTTCTAGAGAATAACTCATTTTGCCACAAAAAAGGCATCTGAAACAGGTCAGAAGAAGAATCACACCATAAAGTTTTCTCTTTCTCTCCAAAGATTTTAAAAAGAACTTGATGACAAACTAGGCTTCTACGTCAGGAAAGTCCTATGCCCAGTTCCTGGCAAAGCCTCTATGATTGATGTCGCTCTAGCACTTAGGTGCAAGAATCACACCATTATCATTTCAGGATTTTTTTCTTTCTCATGCATACAAGCCATTTTATGCCACTACAAATGTTTTATATCTTTTTTTTCTCACCAGAAGTGGAAAGAATAAAAAGCTCAAAAAGTAGAGCATGACAAGTGTGTTCAGACCAGATTGTAAACGAAGAAAAACTTCCCAGAAAAGTAGGACTTTCTCCTCTTTTTCCTCCCTGTAAACAGATCAGTAGTAACTCCAATTATGTTATGACAATAGTTATCTGAAAGTTTAGAGAACTATATGTGTTGCAAAATAAAGATTCTCTTTCAGCACATAAAACCTCTGGAATGAATGAGGTTAAAACCTCTTTGGGAATTATTGAAATTCCCAAAACAAATATTTACCTAAGTGAATGTAAGTCTTCATACATGTTTAGCTTTGCAGCAGCCTAGGGAAAAAAGGAAGCATGTTTTGTGCCGAACTAAAGACATTGCATTGTGTTTTTGTGGAAATCATCACCCATATTCCCCATTTTGATTGCTTATATAGGGCATACATATCTTGACAGGAAGAAAGAGAAGAAAAGCAAAGAAAATAACGACACTTAGGCTCTATAAAATCAAAATGCAGCAAGTTCCTTTTTCACTTCAATGGGACTGAAATTCATCAGGATCATTATTCTTGTGTCTCACGTTCCTGAGACTACCAACAGACTAACCATATTTTCCTTATTTAGTTTAATTATTCGGCATCTCCTATAGACCAGCAAGCAAGTCAGGGAAACTATATGGTCCCAGTGATCAGAGTCCTTGCAAATCCATAGCTGTTATTTTATTTAACATAGTTGTGAAGGCCATGTACCACAGCCTCACTGTTCAGAGCACGGAAACCACCATCCTAACCCTTCATTATAAATACCTCAGTTATCAAATATAGCCCACACTGAAGTTCACAACAGACCACAAAATGATAGTTTCTGCAAAAACCATAGTGGTCCTCCATTTCCACTCACACCTGGTTTTGATCAAAATATTTGCATGGATTTTTGCCTACTTGAAGCCACGTACTGGAGATGATACTATACACAGCACATAATCCTGGAACAGGGGACCACAGAAGCAGCAGCCCAATGCACCAGTACTGTACTCCCCACCTACTTTCCCACACTGGTAAATTTGTGTTGAAACACAAGAGATTTTTTTCCTCCCCTCATTCAAATAAAGACAAGGAATTCTGTATTCAGAAGTCCAAGGAAAAAGCGGTCATTTTAACCAGTCAACTCTCAAGGACAGTATCATGCAGTTTATTATTAAAAAACAAGTATCCAATTAACAAAGGAAATATTATAGTCAGGAAAGAAATACTAAACAATAAGAAATTGAAATATAGCAGGGACAAATAAGTCAACTCACTACAATCTAGTCGTGTTTGCTACAAATATATTTTAACATCACCTTTGCACCTTTATATTGTTGCCATGCACAGACATTCTTCAGAGGGATTTGTTCAAAAAAGATTCTTTTTAGTCCTTACAAAACTGAGTTGTAACATACATGGCACCAGGATTAGTGTGAGAAAAGGAGGAGAAGGACAAAGGAGGGAGGCAAAACTCTGAATAGTGTAACTTGGCAAAAATCTGCCAGTGTAACTTGGATCAAACAGCAAGAGGTTCTTCAGTTGCTGACAGAGGAGAAGCCTGAGGTCAAGGTGATAGAAATGTCGAGGTTACCCCATTACTGTAAGCATCTTCTCTTGGCTGTTGACTAATTTCAGGACCTTTAGCCTCTGTCCTGCCAGGGCTTACATTCTTTTCCCACCTAACATTCTGGTTGGTCTACAGCTTTATGGGTAACCTTAGGCCTTGCTGTGACTTAGTCACAAAAAGAGAAGACTTATTTGCATTTTCACCCATGTGCATCCACTGCTTATGTGTTAAGTTGTCTAGGCCTTTAGCACTGCCAAATGCTTACATTCAGGAGAGGATAGCACTACACACATCAGTTGACCTCAATGCTATTTTAAGAGTTAGAAGTTTAGGAAGTGTCAAAATGCATAAGAGAGAGAGCACTACTAAGCAAAGGAAGGTAATAATATGTAAAAAGGAATTGAAACTACCTCTAGTGGTTTTCAAAGTATGTTATTTTACTGTTGCAAAAGTGTTTGAAGTTTTTTTGCAAATAACATACATCACTGACTTGCGTAAGACTTTGTGAAGAAGCAATAAGTTTCTCTTTTCCAAGACTAATAAAAATTACAACAGCGTCACATAAGATTGCAGATGACTTTACATACACATTATTGGAATGTTGATGTTGTCTCCAAACAATATACAACCATATCATTATCATTTACTAGAGCATGGTGGTGACGGGCAAATCATGCCCCACTTCATCCCCCTGCTGTTTCAAGGAATTAAACAGACTTTTTTTTCTAACCTCTTTGGTAGGAAAAGCAATAGAAGGCAAATATAAAAGCATCTCTATAATAGAAGGGAGATGCTTGCTTAGGAAGCATGTTGAACAAGCACAGTCCTTACATTCTTTTCAGTAAAATAGCCATATATGCACCTACTTCGCAGCTGACATTAAAAACAGGAAAAAAAAAAAATCTATAGTTCTGCACCTAATTAAATCATATTAAAATGGAATAACACCCCACGCAATTACAATCATACTAATGTACAGGTCACTTGAAGTGATTGTGAGAAGTACTAATTCAGCAAAACTCAATGGTCTTTCCATTTACTTAGAAATAGGTATTATTTTGATTACCCATCATTAAAAAACCCCCATGCTTTATGAATTTACTTCTAGTAATTTGATTCTTAGGTTTGGAATGTTGCCTTTAAATATTTAAAATGAAACATTTTTCCTGATTTTGATACTAAACAATCAAAAACAATCTTTCTTCAATAAAAACTATTGTTGCCAATTTATTTGTCTCATTTAAAAAGTATTAAAGTAATACTTGAACATATGCTTGGCATCTTTGTCATAGGGTTGTGGTGTCCAAAATGTAATGACATTTTGCACCCTTAAAAGAGAGGGGTTTATTTTGCCTAATCTGTGAATCTGCAGATAAATCAGAACACAAGGATTGAAATTACTAAACTTGAACAAGCACCCATCTGCAGTTTCAACTGGTGACTGATTGCTTTCTTCTGAAATGTTGTCAGACAAATCATTCCAAGTACTCGATGCTGTACCTAACATGGCACATCAAATCTGTGGAAATAGAGGTATTTTCCTTGTAGAACAGGAGGAGCTCAGAAGTAGCCATGCATTTAAAGGCTCCAAAATACTACACTTGTTCCTATGCTTAGCCATTAACTAACATGAAAAATCCCTATTGAGCTGTAAAAGGCTCCTGGCAATAGTAAAGGAGCAATTTTTTGCAGAAACACTGTTTTACTTATCCAGTTTTATGCATTTGCCTCATTTTAGAAACCTGCAGTTAGTGATATCAGTTTAGAGGTAACAAAAAGGCATTCAGGTAACTTGAACACATCAGTCTAAAAACTTCATTCTCAGAAATCTCACTTGGCGCCTACTTTCCTCTGAGATATTTATATTTCTTAAAGGGGTAAAACAGGTGGCTGAGTTTCTTTCTGCACAAAAGGAAATAATCTGCTTTCTGGGCTTGCCCATAACTGCCCAAAGCTTGGCAAAGCTAAACAAAGAGCATAGACCCAACTGCCAGGATCTGTGAAGGTGATCTCCTTCCTTGCCAGGTTTTCTCAGCCTATGATTGTTCGTTTTTCTTATCTTTCTCATTTGTGTTCTTCAAAAAAAACCCTCACCAATTCCCAGTCTAAATCCCACCCATCTGGAGAGAAGGGAGGGGCATCCTCTATTGCAGAAGCACCACTACTGGAACACCTGGCCAAGGAACAAAACATGGCTTTTAAATTCCCATCTCTGCTGAAGGTGATAGAACATGAAACTCTACAGGTTTACAGGGCTCTCTGGCATCTTTCTCTACAGAAGTAACTCTTCTTGTGTGGAAAAATTATTTCCCAGGTCACCGAGAGTAAACAAGAAAGATATCATAAATCATTTTATAGCCAATGTCAGAAAAATGGGCCCATGGAGAGCAAATGTAACTGCACAATGTAAGAGTTAGAACATTTATACAAGACAGAGTCTGCTGGCCAACAACACTTTGTATTTTACATGACATAATGCTATTATTTAAATGCTTAATTGAACAACTCCACAAGCAAAACTGAGTGCTCTATCACAGAATACTTTTCCACTCCATTGCTTAAAGCATTCCCACTGGAGACTGTTAAGTAGGGCTCGAAACTTGCCATTAAAGAAGGGATTTCAACCTTAGCTTTCCAAAACCTGATAAAATACTTTAACTTCTAGCTAGATTTTTACTTCCTTTTTAAAAAGTTATTGTTTCAACAATGTTTTCTTTCTGAGAAACTTATTCAGGGTACAAGCTACTGATGGGGTGGATATACTGCAGCCACATTTTGTGGGAACAATTAGTTCGTTTTTTTAAAACAAGCATCTGTGGTTTGTGTCTTGGGAACAGAACTGAATTTAAACACCGTTCAGTATCCCACTAAGTATCTGACTGGCTGTCCTTGCCAGATTATCACATTCACTGACATTTGATTTACTAAGTTTGATGAAACCAAATAAAGATCGGAAAAGGAGTGCCAGAAAACAGTACCTGTCTGTGTCTTACAGTGCTTCTTCCTTAAGGGCAACCGGAGGTTGCTGCAGTTTCAAAATTGCCATTTCAAAACCTTCTGGATCTTGGCCACAGAGCATTCTTTTCAAAATTGCCATAGACACAGATCACTCAGATATGGAACACACAGAGACAAAACAAAAAGGCAGAGAGATACATAGCTGCACACAAGTAGTCTCTGACTTACAATACAGGTCACAAGTAGACTTCCCATAAGCCTTAGCAATAATATTCCTTGTGCCTCAACCCCCATTACCCATAAAAACTACAAAAAACATTAAACCATCTCTTAACTTTCTCAGAGGCTACATAAATACTCTAACATTTGTATTCTACTGTGTTTTTTCCTAGCCTTCTCCCGCTGCAGATTTTCTTACCTTAGAGTGTACTCTTCCCCTTCGTGACAATGACGATTCCAGTTTAGCAATTTGCTTCTTTAAAACAACAATATGTTACTGCCACAGGAACACAAAGGAAAAGAGGAATACAAAGTTCTCAGTGCTGCAATGGCTGAAAGATGCCTGTGCTGGTGCAAGGACACTAAAATGCAATGCCGAGGGCTCAGCTGGTAGAAATTGGGTAAGCAAAAAGCACAACGGGTGTTTGCAATTGCTATCAGCTGAAAAGCAAAATATAACTGCACCCAACAGTTAAATAACTTCTCCAGAACTCCCACTCACCTTTGTCTGGCTGCCTTTAAAAAAGCAGGCCTCCAAAAGCTATATACCAGCAAATTGAGGGAGAGGGTAGGATTTGTCTTTTCAGACTAGTATATTAATTACTACTACATCAGGTGGCCACCAGTTCTGGCACCCCTTTTGTTTGAAAAACAAAACAAAACAAAACAACAAATCCAAAACCAACAAAAAAAATTACATACATGCCCTCCAAAGCTGAGATTTTGTCAGTGCCTGCAGGCGCTCCCTGCATGTGCACAACAGGTCAGCAGGACTGCTAGAAGATATGTAGCCAGTGCTCAGATTCCAGAGAAGCTGAAGATGTTGGCTGCTAGCATCCCCCAGACAAGGTCAGCCCAGCCCAGCATCAAAATGAAGTTGCAGGGCCCTAAGAAACACATGGGGGAAGCAAGCAGGTGTTGCAAATTTGAGTTTAGGTGTCACAAAAAGAGGACTTTTAAAAATTTTGATAAATACTTTTAATATCTTAAATCCTTCTAAGGCTTCTTCTGGAGAGGACCACAGTTAGAAAACTTGGTGTTACTTTATTGGTTTTCCAGTTGATATAAGTAAGGGAAACATGAACTGCAGAAAATACATAGGAAAACATTCTTACCTATCACAGATGTGATAAGAAATATCCATGATGCTTTTTAACTACACAGATAATTAAATTATTTACACAATACTTACAATTTTTTATAACTTGCAAACCCTGAAACTATGTAACAAGCAAGTCTTCAAATTAGATTTGGGGAAGGCGGATTTCTGTTTCATAAGCAAATTATTTCATAAATGCTCTTATGTTACGTTTTGTAAACTCTTTTAGCAAACAGTATTACGATATCCATCCTCCATTTTCAGTTCACTCACATGTTCCTCATGTCTTTATGTATGGCTACTAGGTATGCCTGTTTCAAGAGTCTAATGAACTCTTGAGACACTGACATACTACAAAATCCCAATGCCAATCTGCCAAATTTCATGAAATTGATGTATCTATGGCTTAATATTCCAGTAATTAAAATAATGATGAGTTGCAGATCCATTAACTCTTATACCATATATTAACTGTAATTGTAATGCAAATAGGTGAGTTTTCAGTTTGGAAGTGGTGGAATTCATAACTATTAGTTTAATAGATGCTAAGAAGTGTAGAAGATGCATATTTTTGTGACAAATTTTTGTCATTGATTGATGGCTCAATTTTTTTGTTTGAAAAATATAGCTCCTGGAATAGAGTTAAAACTACACTATTCTGCATCTTCAAACTTTGGTAAATTAACCTGCTTTGTTATTATTATGAAAACTGTAAGATCTCACAATTTTGCCAAGTGAAATGTCTGATACAGGAAAATTTCTACTTCATCAGGATAAAATAGCAAAACAAATCAATAAAACTGATTTAAAAAAAAAAGGATTAGTTTGTATAAATATCAGATGTAATAACTTTAAAAAGTACAGATGCAAAGAGCAAAATTAAAACCCAAAACTTTTATTGCATCCTGTAAGTGCATTTCACATTGTTACAATATATTGCCACAAACCACAAGCAGTTATTTGGTTGCGCTTTTTTCCCCCTTAAAATCATTGCTACGATTTTAAGAACATGGGAAATTTTTAACTTTCACTTTAGATTTTGAATTTTTTTTAATCCTATTCTAGCAATGAATTTCTGCTCAGCGCAGAAGCAGCAGGATTTAATTTTGATCACAGGATCTTGACCTTTTTTCAGCTCTTAGTCAAGAAGTCAAATTGGACATACAGAAAACCATGGGCCAAACACAGTTATGCATTTCTAAAACCCTTCTCCTATAATCAAGTGGAATAAACACATTCAGTAGAGTAACTCTTTTCAAAGATGATGGGAAAACATCTGGGGTCACTGGGTCAGTGGAAATTCCTCCACCTTTTCAATATGTCAGTAAACAAACCAAAGAAGACATTACAAAATCTTGCAGAACCAAATAGAAGATTCAAGTAGCCTGTGAGGCATGGCACTGGCAGTGAAAAGCTTTATCAAGAAAAAGATGCTGAGATTAACATGTGATCCTCAGCTTAGGGAGTGCTATACTTTGAGGAAAACATTATTTTAAAAATCACTGTTGTCATCATAGCTCTCTGTGAGCCACTGAATTAGAAATTAATCTTACTAGTTGGGCTTGTGATATGTGTCATCTCTGAATAGGAAGTGGATCAACACTCAATATATGACCACAGGTGGCTTTTGCATTCTCTGCTGCAAGGACAAGATATTAGTATTACTCTGAGACTGTACATCTTGCTGTCCAGTATCTTCAGCAAAAAAGAAGGCAAATTTATTTTTAAAGTGATCTTAAGATCATACCAGTACTTCTCAGATTAATCATGACAGTTTGCTGAAAAACAGCATAAACAAATGAAGTCTATTTTTAGCTGTTTAATTTTTCATTTTTAAATTTGTGTGATGTTCCATTTCAATCATCAAAGCATTAAGAAGTCAAGTAAAAAGTTTCATTGTGGTGCTTCTTGCTGATAAAATGTTTGACTGGGGTTTTTGAGTTGCATTTTATTTATCGTGGAAGAAAAAGCTTGCACTTCTAAAACACACACAGAAAGATATGCACCATCTCTGTAAAACTCAGAGGCTTCTGAAAATGCTCAACTTGTTTCCTGAACAATCAAAAATACTGTTCATTGAAATATTAGTTGACAAGATGTCTTGTAGGAGACAGAAAAAAAAACATGAAAAAGCAGAAAAACATAAACTACAGTTTACCTGTTGATTCAAGAAAAACAAAAATTTAAAAGTTAAAAATAGAATGACTATTTACATGTAAAAAAGTGGGAGTATCTTACTTTGGAGTCAGTTAGTGACAGCAGATGGTACTTCTCCAGAGAGCAACATTGCTGGTGAAGAGAATTAAGTCTGTTTTGAGTGACAGACAAACAAATCCCACAGGTTAGGGTAGCATAGGTAGAAACGTGACCTGACATGGTGACAAGGGACACATGGACTGCTACATGTTCACTGTCATCTATTAACCATCTCCCTGTTGTGGTCAGCGAGCCACAAGAAATGACCACTCTTGCCGGTTCCTGTCTCAGCACATCCGCAGCACTGCTTGTGCACAGCACAGTTGCTTGTGCAAAGGGATGGGCAGCATGCAAGTAGAGACCTCTTTCTCTGAAGGGATCGTGTTACATCCGGAAGCGTGAAGTTCAATTCCCCTCATCCAGACACGTATTTGCTTTGCAAGATACTTTTTATGGATGAATACAAAGATGTAAACAATGAAATATCCCTCTGTGCTACTAAGAATTTCAATGAGTTCTCCTAACAGGAAATCTGTTACCTGACATGTCTTGAGTGGCACTCGATTAAAATAAACTTATTTAGAGGTAGTTTCTTAGTTGCAATATGGCTGGTTTTTGCCACCCTGCACTGCTGCACTTCTGGGCAATGACTGCAGTCAAGAAGAATTTTAAACAAGTCTAAATCAGGGCAGTCCTCAAGTTGTTTTATGGCTTGTGGAAGACAGCCCAGTCTGCAGGGGACCACACAACTGCAGGAATACAGGAAGTGAAAAAATAGGCCACTGTTAAAAACTTGGTGATTCTGAGGACGTATGAGAATAACTTCAAACTGCCTTAACCCAGAACCATCTCTCTTCACTTATCCATTTGAAGAGTCAAGGAATTTAAGGCATCTTTGAAAGTAAGAAAGAATTTGACTCTTTTCTCCCTGGGCCTTCATAGTGAGTAGCTTTGATGATGGGGGTTATAATACTTCACACTTATGGTGGTACAAGTAAGAAAGCATTGGAGGCTGGCTTCCTGCCCCTTTTTAATTGCATTCCAGAAACCATTTTTTGCACTGTGAACCTGTTGCAATATCTACATGGGAAAAAATATTACCTTCAGACTGCATTGTAGATAAGACCACACATGGCAGAAGGCATGAAGAACAACCTCCCTGAGGCCTTATTCACAGATGTGGCTGAGTCTCCTTCTCTCTCAGGTAACTAGCTGATCAGCTGCTGTAAGGGCAGCTCCCCCAGTTCCTGCTCCCCACATAAATGGGGGCAGCAGGGATGGTCTCATTTTCCCTACTGACAGAGGAGCTGAAAGAGAGATTTTTATGGTCAGCCCTCTGTAAAACACGAATATCCTTCCACACTCCCAGAAGAGAGATAAATTGACTGTATAGCCATTTTGCACCAGACCAGAACAACACAATACAACAGCAATGCTTTGTCAGGGCTGGGGATGTGAACTGTGGTGCCTGATTCAGGTGTTTCTCAGCAGCTTTCAATATAACGTGTAAAGAAAATGCCTGCCTGGAGATGCAACTACAAAGCCATCCAGTTCATTGCCCATGGGAAGCATGTACCTCTCACATCACCCTTCTTCCTCCTACAGTGCTTTGATTTTAGTAATACGCCAAAACATCAGACCTATCTCTACTAAGGCACAGCTTTTGCATGGAAGTCTCTGTGGGCAGATTTCTGGCTTGTTTTTCATCACAAATCTTACAGGAGAAGAGCAGCAGTTTCAAAGACTTTTACAAGGAAGCCTCAGGGCTTCTTTGCCAGACTTCAATGGATACGTTTAGAGCATGGTATATGGAGGTTGAACTGCCTGACTCCCATTAACATTAATAGAGTCAGAAGGCTAAATGCCTGTGCACCACTCTGGTGACAAACCTTCAGTGTCTGGCAAGCAGTGTGCTGCCATTTCTAAGTCCTTTCGGGTATGATGTTTCCTTCATCAGGGTGGCAAAATAAAACAGAGAGGGACAGCCTAGTTTCCTTCAGCTAAGACATTCTGAAAAGTAAAATAACTGTGGGGGTTCTGCCTCATTTTTAATGCAGAAGCTTCCACTTGCATATAAACTTCCTTACATATAAGGTATCAATAGCCTTACAAAAACTAATTTTAAAACCCCATAGCAAACAGACAACAAACTGCTATCAACCTACTGGTCTAATATGAAAGAATAGGCTAGCAGGATTCATTTGGTCCCATCAAAATTCTAGGATTATATGTGCTCTCTGAAAATTATAGGTAAAGGAGGTACTTCTCAAACATGAGACTGTTGCACAGCTGAAGCAAGTAGCTAATTTAAATTTTAACCTGTATTAAAAAAAAAATATATTTCATTCTCTGTTTATGAACACCTGCAGTTTATATCGCACACATTTTCACTGGAAACAATCTGTTAAAACTGTAAAATTATTATAGTGTAGTCCCATAGTAGGTCACACTGTGGCAGTACCTTTGATCTCAGCCCCTGGGAAACATTTTTTCATGTGGGCAGCAGCAGCAGCTGTAAATACAATGTTAATACTGTTGGGGTATTAAATGTCCCTTTTATTTTGCTGGCTGAAGTCTGAGTGCTTATGCAGTACTACACTTCCCATATAACACGCTTTCAAGTTTCTGAAGTTTCAAGATAATCTAGTAAATGGACTGTCTTAGATACTTTTACAGTGGTGTTACCAGTGGGGGGGGTGGAGGGGTGGAAAGGACCTCTCTGTTTCTTTCAGATCTGGGAAAATACACTTTGGTGATAAATCTTGATCTCTCAACAACTTGATCCTCTCCTTAGCTGCCTCACAATTCACAGCTTTTCTGCTTTAACCCGATTAGAAACAACCTGTTAGCTAAATTACTTGGTTACAACTTACAGATATCCTGCATGTTTCATCTTTTCATATGTGTAGTCCTACTTTAATTAAAGAAAAATGTCTCTTTTAAAAATGGTCTCTCTGTCCATGATGATTGTCTCATCACAACACTAAAATTCTAGATGGTGTACTGACCTTGCCATACAGAAACAACACAAGGACCTGGCCTTAGCTTTCCATTGTGCTGTGTAGCCTATCACACACCTATCCCAATTATACCTGAAATCAATGGTATGAAGACTGGATAATGCTCTGAGCTGTGTAAAGAAAAACTTGAGCTAGACTAATGCTACTCTAATCCCTAAAATTTTATTCTGATGCAGTTGCTTTGCAATAATATCTTACTTGTTCAAGTTTTATACTGGGAAAGTTATAAAGAGTAGGGACTTCTTTTATCTTTCAGGTACTGAGTGTACATCTTTAGTAAGAATATTTATTAAACAACATTTTAATAAAATAAACAGCACACATATTTTGTTAAATGAAAATTTACATTTATACACACATGTAGGAACATATCAGTAATTTAAGTGCTTTTTGCTTTTTGAGAACAAATCCATTAAAATGTCTTAAGAAAAGTGATTCTACCAAACAGCATGCAAACACTTTGAAGTGTCATAATTATCTTGATTTAGCCTCTTCTATTCACTGCTTTCAATTCTGAATGAACATACAAGCCACAAGACCTGTTCTACTTTGCATGCTCTGTACGCACTGCTGTCAAAGGAGCATAATAACATACATTTTTGTTCTTTTTCAAATACCACTGTAATAGACAGTTGTGTGCACACAAAGCTTTTTAAATGCATATTGCTGGAGTTTTGTGCCTTAGGGCAAATCTCATTTCATGCTCCTTGGTATCAGTATAGCTTGGGAATGCAAGGACTGAAGCCTACAGTCAGGGTCTAAATCCAAAAAAGATATAAAAGACTTGTTAGAAGAAAGCAGGGAGGGAAGGAGGGGGGGGGAGAAAGAGTGGCAAGCAGGTGACTTCCTACCAAGGCAGATTCTTCCCTTTCCTCTTCAACCCGTGAGTAGCATTAGGCATCCAGTTGAGACAACAGACAAGAGGCTAACGTTCATGAATTTTTTTGTTAATCAGTCATCAGGTAAAGCTTTTAAATAACCAGTAGCAAAGAGCAGAATTCAGCCCTCTCCTTTTCCCAGGTAAGAGTTCTAACTGCCCCAGGATGCCTAAATAGCATGACTGTTCTGGTAAAAATTCTGTGCACACTCCTCCCCACCTCCTCTCACTAACTAATAAAAATAAGTACATATTCCTTTTAAATGTAGAGCTTTTCACAGAAGAAAACCATATTAGAATAGCTTTTACATGGAAGATTGGGGCAAAAGGTGGGTGTAAAATCCTTCTGCTGAGAAGAGATTGAACCCACATTGGTTACTCATGCTCTTGTTGGAGGAATGAATGAAGGCTCCCATCACCTCCTGCTGCTGCTGTACTTCACACACAGCCTGCACCATTAGTCATGCTACGAGCATGCCAGCTGGATAGAGCCCCTCAGGTGAAACAGACCGAGGAATGCCTTGCTTATGAATCCAAATTAGGCTTAAATGTAAATTATGACTGGGTCACTCCACAGTAAGCTAGTTTGGGGATGCCCATGAAAAAAGAATTTAAAGCCTTCAGGAAATAGGGGATTTTACGTGAACATGTGGCTAAAGACAGCTGCAGGTTCAGTTTGCAATCCCTCCAACCCAGCTCCACCTAACCCTCCTCCATCTGAGAATTTGGACAGCCATGTCAGTGTGAAGGCTCAGAAAAATGCATGACAACTAAAGAATTCATGTGGATGCAAAGTCGTGTGGCTACTTGGGGGAATTATAAAGGCTGCCGTTTGGGACACAGAGTCTTAGAGCAAGTATTAGGAAACTTTTTTCTATCAGATTTGTCCTCTCTTGATTTTCATCAGATTATTTATGTGGTGGAAAATCCTGGTAAAAGAAATTCAAAATTTTAGGGAGGAAATTTTCACATGACTTTAAATTACTCAAAGGAGAGAATTACACAATCACACTGCAAAAGATGGTGGTGGAGAAGAGAACAACCTGTCAGAAATGAGACAAGAATGGAAAAGAAGGACAAGTTAAATGACTTAGTTAGGCAGGTACCATCTCTTCTTTGAGGGGAAGGATGGGGAAGAGAGTTTCCAGTCACCTGCTCTAAAAAGAGCACATTGCACAAGGGGCTCAGTATGAACATATCACAGCTGCCAGTGGCTCAAAGCTGTTTGTACTGAGGGAGCTGGCTCTTGGGCCACTCTTTGCGGTCTGGCTCTGGGTCACAACTGCAAGTGCCTTTAACTGTGATAAGGATGGACATGCTTCCTGAAATCTAACAGGGTACATATCTGTGCATCCTTGGCACCCGTCAAGAAGTCAAGGAGGACAGATGCCTCTTTATAACTTGGAAAACCATCCTGCCTCTCATATCAAATACTCTAAGGCTCCCACCTCAGAGACTGCTCAGGTTATCTCCCAAGAAAAAAACTTCCATTCCCTAACCACTTTTGTTTTACATACACCTATACAGTTTCACAGAGGAAGGAAATAAATATATTTTAATAAAAATCATTCTCAAAAGAGCTATGATCAGTGACATGATGATACATTCACTATGGTAGATTTAAACTATGATAAGGACGTGTACTTCAAGTACAATTAAGATATTTCTCACTCCTGTTACTATACTAGATAGAAAGAGAGGAAATACTATGCTATTTACTGTATACAAATCAATAAACCACATTTTATATAATGTGCAAAACCCCTTTTGCTGGATTAAATATTTATAGATCTGTGACTTTAAAATATTGCAGTGCTGTTTAGTAAAGAGCTTCTTCTGCAGTTTAGAAATATGAATTCTGGTAAAAAAAATATCTAGAAATACTTTTTTCTTTCCTACAGAATCCTGGTATCTGAGTTGGAACATTACAGGTGGTGGGTCTGGATGGGTGGCCTACTAGATGAGTGAAAACCTGCCTGAGCCCTGAGGCCCAAAAGGTGGGTGGTTAATGGTTCGTTCTCTACCTGGAGGCCAGTTGTGATTTTTTCAGGACCTCTCTTGTCTAACATCTTTTTCAGTGATCTGGAGGAGACGTTGGAGTTCACCTTCATTGAACTTTCGGGTGACACCCAGTTGGTGCACACAGCCAATCTGCTTGAAGCCATGGCTGCCATCCAGAAGCACCTAGGCAGGCTGGAGGCATGGGATGGCAGGAACAACAAGAAACAAAGCAAGGACAAATGCAAAGTTGTGCACCTTGAATGTCTGAAATCCTTGCACTGGTACAGGCTGTGGAACAGCTCTGTTGAGAAGACACTGGTAGACCACAATCTAAAGATAAACGTGCCCTGGCAGTAATGAAGGGTAGTCATCTTTGGGGCTGTATCATCAGGAAAATACATAGTGGCAAGGAAGATGTCTATTCCCTTTACTTAGCAGCTGTTGATCACATCTAGGATACTGTGTCCAGTTTAAGGTCTCTTGACCAGTAAGGGAAGACACTGGCAAACTGGAGCAAGTTCAGTAGAGGGCTGCCAAGACGGCTGGGACTGGAGCAGGTGTGCAGGAATCCTGTGAGGAGAGGCTGAGGCTTGTTCACCTGAGAGAAAGGATGGCACTTCAGGAACCCCCAGTGCCTGTGGTAAATTTAGCATGAAGACACAGGCACAACAGTCCGTGGTAAGAGGGTGAGACGACAGACAAACTCAAACAGAGGAGGCCCCACTGGAAATAGGAAAATACTCGTTTACTGTTATGGCAGTCCAGTAGTGCAACAGGCTGCCCAAGGAATCTGTGCAGTCTTCAGCCTTGGAGGCTTTCAAGACCCAACCAGATCAAGCCCTGAGCAGCACGGGTTGACCTCAGGACTGACTCTGCTTTGAGCAGCACATTGGACTAGAGACCTCCTGGGGCCTTTTCCAACCTGAATTACCTATGATTCATTATATGTTTTAAGACCTTTCCTGTAGCTTTCTAATCACTACCTTCTTTAACTTTCTTTTGCTTTAGCATGAAAATCTTTTAAACTATTTCTAAAAGTACATCCCTCAAAATAACTGTTCTATTCTAGGTAAGTACTGTCATTATATAAAGATATTTATATATTTAAATTCTGAATACTGCAGCTTATTTTAAAGGCCTCTTCATAAAATAATGAAACCAAGAGCAAGCTTTTTAAAATTTAATCTAGATGAGCTATGTAGGAATGAATTAATGCCTAAGGATATGCTGTCATATTTAAATATAGAAAAGTATAATTACAAGTGCTATAAGTACAAAACTGAGCTTCTTAGAGAAATTAAGACTTGTTTAAGAAAAATAAAAGGAATCGTAAATGTCTGTGTGACTTAGGTTTCCTCCTTTTGTTACTATGGCTACAATAAAGAATTACCAAAGGAGAGAATTGGATTGGTACAGTATTAAAGATTAGGAATGCTAATTAGTATTCTCCTTCTATTACTCTGATAGCCTCATAATCCAGAGCCATTTATTCTAAATCACTTAACTTTGAATAGTTTTAGCATTGTTTTGCAAGTAAATGCCAACTCTATTAATTACAGTTTTGTCTGTATTTAATAAAAAGACCCATTTTAATTACCATATTTTTGAAGTCTACACTTCTCCACTTTTTAAATACTCCAGACAGCCATTTATTATCAGCTTTTTAGTGATATTATTTTCTTTTGCACAAATGTACTACACAGTATGTTTCCTTTGGTATATAATCATTAATGTGCTGCCTCTACACTTTTGGCCACACAAAATTGTACGTGTGTTTGAGCATAAGTTTTCTCTATCCAAAAAATAACCCTTTTAAGTTGAAACACATCCAGATTTTATACCATTTTGATTTTATGTTTTTATAAAATTTTTCTAACATTATAAAAATACCTTTGGAGCCAAGCTGTCTATTTTGTACTTGAAAACTTATATGCTGCTTTTTTAATCTGAACACCTATGTTCCTGTCTCATTTTGTAATTTGAGTTAGCAAGCTGTACATGCACAAATTAAACCAAAAGCCTGCAATGCTGTTTACAAATGAAAATAAAAGAGAGTAGAAATAAGATACTTTTTGTGGGCACAAATACTTATTCAAATGTTAAACGATTAAGTGAAAAAGAACACTAAATAGAAATAACTCTCCTCTTGATTTTTCCACGTGATCTTGGCCTCAGATTTTGATTCATTCTTGAATCTGTCACAGACTTGATAAGGGACAAGCTATCTAATCACCTTTCTGCTTGAGGTGGGGGATCCTATAGTTGATCTGCCTGCTGGTGGCCTCAGTCCTGCTGTCCTCCCTATCTCAGCGCTGACCCTGGCTGAGGCATTTCAGTATGAAAAGCTGTATGAAAGGGTTTTGTTCTTCCCTCCCTGCTTTTGAGGTTATATAGATTTAAGGCACAGAAACAGACCAAATCAAGGCTGGACAAACATTTGAGTTAGTGTGAAGAGAGGATTGCTGGTTTGCCAGCAAAGACAAAACATGAATGGTTACTGCTTTTTGAGACTTTGTTATACTGCATGGGACAGCAGCTTCAGTTTCTCTGCCTATAATATTGGTTTAGTGTTGGTTCCCTCTTTCTTTTCTTCTTATTTATGCTAATTTTTTACCTGTAACTTTTATTTTTTCCAGCAGTGAGACAGATTTGGGAGCACATATTAGCTATACCTAAGGACCAAATGCATAAAACTTCTAAAGAAAAGATTTTAGAGGCAGCAAAAAGAAGCAACATATGGATTCCTGCCAATAATGTGCTATAATTAAAGGCTTCTGGGAATGTCTTTTAGCAAATGCATGAGTATCATAAATATTTGAAAGCACTGGAGGACAGTTATACTCTTGCTCTTCACCTTTACTATTAGTAGTTATTTTAATAGATGCATTAATAGCACAGTCTGCAATAACAAGATCAAGCAAACCAGAGGGGCTTCCTTGAAAATCTTAATGATGCAAAGGAGTCACCGACGCTTGGCCACATTTTCATCATCACAAAGTGGTTTGTTTGCTGTTATGCAGTGTCTGGAAAGAATATTCTACTCCAGAAATGGTAAATTGGACAAGATTACTTCTTAGTATTTGAGCAGACAATAATTTATTTGTCTGTGTCTAGGTGATAGTAACTTTTTTTTCCAAAGCAAAAGTAACAATTGAGGATTTGACTGGAAGAAGGGTCAGACTACCTTTAAATAAGTTAAGGGTTACAAAACTTCTTGAGGGGAAAGAATTGGAAAATATTTAAATCTGAACAAAATCTGACTGGTTCCCAAGAAATAATAGGACAGAAGGTACTCTTATATTTTCTTTTTTCAAACAGTCTGGGAACATTAGATATGAGGGAGGACAGCACTACTGATCATGTGTGTTAGCAGAATGCTATCCACAGGGTGGATAGGTGCAATTCCTAGAAATCCCAAACCTGTGGACATGGAGGTCCATAGCATGTGTGACCTGACAACAATTCTTAACAATGCTCATCCACCTTGCAGAGCTCACTGAAGTAACTGAACAGCAAGGAGGCACACCTCACTTCTCTGCATGAGTGGACAAGACAAAGATATGTGAAAGGGCAGACAGATAACACAGTGGTCTGCGTATCTTCCAGAAAGCAATACAAGCCAGATGAACTCCCTCACAGCAACAGTCCTTGCAAATTTCATTGCTGGATATAAAACACGTATATTTAAATAACTTTTAAGTAACCGTCTTCGAAACCTTACACAGGCACTTCATGAACATAAGTGGTCTCATTGACTGTAGTAGAACTACTCGAGCTGAGCCCATCTGTAACTCTTCGTAGAAGAAAGCTCTTGGCATGTACATGATATGTGCCAATGACAATGAGCTGTTGATAGTGGAGTTCTTTAGGAAACTCAGATCAAAACTGAGCATGAGGAGAAATTCACTGAGGAAAGGACTGGTGATCAAATGCCATACCACCCAGCTGCTACCAACAGGTGGATAGCAGTCCTGGCACACAGAGCAGGTCTTACAATACCACAGTGAGAACTGGGGGCAGGAAAGGGAATACAGGTAGCAAAAACATGGAAGCAAAGTGGCAGGGGAAGTTGCTATGATGTTTTGCATGAAAAGCAATGATCTCATTTGAGAGGGGGTGTTTTCATTCCTTCACAGTTTGCCAGTAACTAACAAAAACAGGAAAAGCAAACACTTGGTACAAAAGACAGATACTTCTGTAGCATCAATCACTCAGCATGCAGACTGAAATATCAAAAGAGAAGGACATAGAGTAGAGAACTTTGAAAATATATTCTTCCATTAATAATGGAAGCTAACAGAGCACAAGAATTCTGCAATATAAAGAAGTTCACCAAAACCCATCCCCAACCCTCACAAGGAACTTAAAACAGACCTGTAAAGTTTGATGTCAATGGCAACTTCAAATATCCTCCACCTCAAGATAAGCAGATACAGAACTTTTGAAGAGAATAAATAAACATATTAGTAAAGCACTAGAACTGAGATCCTTAGGGAGACTATACAACAAATTAAGATGAATTCATTGTTGGTGGCACCATAGTCAACACTCTTGTGTGCAGGGTCAAAGCACAGCCTCTGTCAGAGGACAGCAGGCAGATCTAGACTTGATCACTTTTGAAAACATTTCACAGCCTTCTTTGAACAAGACTTGCCAACATCAGTGATGCTCACAACTGAAGCACTACATTTATTACCACCACGTGAGAACCCTGCCTCCCTGTCTTATGAAAACCTACCCTATGAAAAGTAAAATGTAAAAAGTAGTGGAACCTGTTAAAATATTTGAATTATTTGAATTATTTTAAGGTCCATGTAAGACTTTCCTATTAATTTTGTGTGCAGGATGCTCAGGTGTTAGAGGAATTAGCTACAATAAAAAATTCGACAAACAGTTGCAGATAAACTTAATTTCAGTGACTTGCAAAATAACAATACCATCACCACCCTGACACAAATAATTCTAATACATTTCAAAGTAAAAAATAGCTGCAAAAACAGAAGGACGTTATGACTTACCCAGTGATGTATCTCATCTTAAAGGGATATAAATAATTGTTACTTCAACAATCAAGTACTCAAGTCTTAATTTGATGCTATTGTTGGAGATGAAATGGCACACAAGCAGAAACATAGTAATTATTATGTGGAATTAATTACTTATATCATACATTGATGTTCTCTAGAACAGAATTTCAAGAAGCTTCAGTGCAGATCCTGTGCTTTCCATTCAATTTCCTCAAACCCATGTAAATCTGTAAATAGAACTGTGGGGGAAATATTCACATCTAATGTGTGCTGTTCGTGGTTATGAATGAATCAGATATTCTACAAAGACTTTGGTGTAGGTGGGATTGTCAATGCCTGAATTGCATATTGAAACACTGCAGTAAGAAGGAACAGTTGTCTCTGGTATTACAACTTTGATAGGAAAACGGCATTGTTATGGCACTGATGTATCATGCAGGTGCAGCAGAATCTTTTCGTGACTCAGAACCATTAAAGGAATTTTTCACTCCCGATGCTAGAAGCTTTTACAATAAGTTTTTTCTCTTCTCTAAATGAATTTTTTCCTTAAGGAGTCATTAAAAAAAGGGTGAGAATAAAGGAAATAATCAGTCATAAGTTCGTATAAAATTCTTCTTTGCAAATAGAGTTTTCATAATTCCAGTCTCTTCATAACATAACTGAACTCATCTAAAAAGAAAAACCAACACAACAAAAAAACCCCCCAAACCCCCACCATTTTCTCCATTTCTCTTAAGGCTTGTCCCATATCTTATTTCTGAGTAACTTTTCCATTTTAAATTGAGAAAAATGTATTACATACATAAGTAAATAAGTGTAAATAAACCAAATATAAATACTAAAAGCTTTATTTCATTATCACAGTTACAACATAAATTACATGCATGATTTTCAGTACTGGTCTATTCTGATTTCTTACCATAGGAATTTCACTGTTTGTGTGAGTGATAAAAACTTCTACAAACCACATTCACATCCACGTTTATCTAAATAATCTTTTCAGCTATTAACTTACTGAATATCTCTTAAAATTTGTAAATGTTCACTGATCCTATCAATTATTAATATATAATATACAATATACATGCATAAAATTTGTCCTATATATTTTACTGTCATTTAACCTTTCTCTAAATTACCTTGAGGTATCAATCTCCATTGTCTCCTTAAACTCATTGTTTTCTCTTCAAAACAAGACAAACATAAATAGAAAGAGAATCTGACACATGCATTATTCAGCCAGCTTCCTGTGTTATTTTTCCCTTTAAGTGGTTCACTGAAATATGCTCCATGGGGTATATGAAGGTTATAGCACCTAGTCAAGGGAAATACGTTTCGTAATATCTATAATTTCTTTTCTGAACTTCCCACTGAGATGTTTCTTCACTTGAAATAGTTTGCCTTTCTAGATTCTAGCTTTTTGTCTGATTACCTATAAACTTCCTAAAATACAGACAGATGAGCAATAAGTCTTTAGAATTCTGACAGTACAGCACTTGGACAAAATAAAGATACAAGACATCAGTGACTCCATCTCTGAAGAGGCCTCGTCTTCAGTAGCTTGAAGGGTACTCTAAGACCCTAGGACTGGAATGAAAAACTCATCTGGGAGTTTTACTTTTTTAAAAATATACAAGGCTCCAAAAGTTCACCCACTGAATCTTAAGAAGAGAACCTTGGTTCTTCAATAGCTTGAGGCAGCACAAAGAGAAGAAGCTGCATACGTTTTCTCAGGAGGTGCTTTTACTGATAAACTTTAGAAAATAGAGGAGAAAATAAGAGGTCTTGACAAACGTTTAAAGGGTAACATACAAGCAAAACAAAGCATTCCACAAAGCACTGACTTAGCACATGCTAACCCATACGACTTAAAAAAATACAACCCATTTGGTGTCAGGTTACTCAAAAAATTAAGAAAGGAGTAAAGAAAGGGAAAAAGAAGGAGTAAGAAGAGAGAAGAACGACAGAAAGACATTATTAAGTAGTTACCACCAGAGAGCCCTGTGCAAGTCCAGCTCCTAAGAGGCCAGGTGGCAGGTCTCAAGCAAAGATGGAGCCACGTGTTGCTGGTTTTATGTGCTTTGGCCCCTTGTGGCCACTCCTCCCCGGCAAGACTTCTGGCCCACTGGCCATTCTGGGGCTCCAAGGCAGGGTGAGAGGTGGTGTTCCCACTGTGCCAGGCAATCTAAGGCTGGGTTAGGGGCTCCAGGGTGTAATATAGGCCGTGCTCCTGGGCTGCTTTTGACTGACAACTGCTCTACAGTCACCCAGTGAGTCTCGAGGGCTGAGGTGTTTGGACAAGGTATGACTTCACTGCTGTGAAATTCAACTTGTCCCTTTACCCCCCCCCCACACACACATGAGTTGTTCTGAGATAATATAATAATCCAGAATCTCACAGGTACCGTTATAATATCCCTGTAATTATTAATAAATTGAATACAAAGATTGGAAATACTGTGTGACCTTCAAGCTTTAGCACATGTTAAACCAAGAACCTGTGTATTTTACTACTGTTCCCTGAAATTTAAGAACTATATTATTAGCAGTCAAAAAAAGGAAGGTGCACATATGCCCATGGAAATATACTTGCTGGATATTCTGATGGTTATTATTTCTTGACACTGCAATCATATCATGCATATTACTTGTGGTGTATTTTCATTGTTCAGTTAATGTAGATGGGAAAGGGATGTGTATCACAGAATGGGGAAAGGAATATTGTATTTGCCAAGTCAAACAAATGCAAGAGTTATTCAGTTAGCTGAAGATGGCCTGCATGTACAACTCATAAATTATTGGCTGTCTGTCCCTAATTAAATACAGCCAGCTCTCATAGTTTGGAATTAAAGGCTTGAACTGCTTCAGTATTAGACCAATCATTTAGACATCTACACCTTCTTCCCTCTTCTTCTATGTTAAGTAAAAGAATGTTATTTATAGCTCAGTACTCCCTGAGTCATTTCTTGGAATAACTGCTAAAAAGGGGATCCTGAGAATTAAAAGCAGCAAGAAAGGACACTTCCCCCATCTCCCTTCTTTGTACAAAATTAATCAACCCACATGATAACAGCCATAAAAAAGTAGAATTCCCACTGGAGAGAGAAACTTATGATGGTCTTCCTTAGGACAACAACTTGTTGCACTGTCATCTGATGCTGTATTTAGCATCAGTAGCCTCCCCTTGTCTTCTGATAGGGTTGTCACCACAGTCATAACATATTTTTAGGTCCATTAAAGAGCATCCAAACAGTTTCTCAATCTAATATTTTGCCTTGTCCACCTGATATACCTGATTCCAGGTAGATGGTTGAATTACTTCAAGGACACCCAAGACTTACAGAAAGAGAGTTAGAGCTAGAGTTTTTGTGAAGTATTGATCTTAAGTCACAGTTTCTTAGCAGAATTTTCATACAAAACTATGTACTCGTACAAGAACAATAAAACCTGTCCACCTTGATCTTTCTGATAGTATTTGAGAGATGCCTGAAAGTTTTTTTTCAAATTTTCTGTGAGGATTTAGGCTTTCTATTGCTATAAAAGTGCACATACAATACAATATGATACAGCCTCTCCTCTAGTCTGCTTCAGTAGGGCAACTGAAAAGAATCTACAGAAAAATATGAGAGAATCAAAATATTCAGTTCAGTCTCTTTCCTGTAATGCCAAGTAAAATATATGTTAACTAAAGTCGTCTATGATTTTCTCCAGACAAGATAAGAATCAGTTACTTCTAGCATGTGACTGATGCAAAACACAAGGGGTTAAAACTCTCCATGGGGCTAATATATGGGGAGTGTTTTTACACAGTGAAATTCTTCTTGGGTGAAAATGCATATAAACCCTTCAACAAAGTGGTACACTATAATTTGTACAAGAAAGAGGGCTAACAGATCACACTTACTAGATTTAGAAAATAATGAAATATTAGAAACACGGTTCAGGTCTCACTCATTTGTGAGATAGATCAAAAGGTGCTATTTAGAGGAGGCTTTTATATCTTTTTTTCCAAAAAACTAACAATAAGATTATATCAAATTGATCTTCTTTTCCAAACAAAGACAACTTCAAACAAATCAAGTTACACTGAAGTCCCACCCTCTGAAGAAAAGGAGAATATTCCGGGGGAAAAAAAAGTAACACTCCAAAACATATGCCACTCATAAGAGGTAATAGCTGTGAGGAGTTTGTGTGATAGTCTAGTTATTCTTTACTTCATTTGCTTTCCAGAGACTCTATAGTCTATAAAAGGACTGGAAATTCCTATAATGAACATTATAATGGAATTTATTATGCCAGCAGAATTAAGCCTGTGTCAACACTTCCATTATAAAACCTGGGTTTAGGAGTTTGTAACTTGTCTCTATAAATACTGCATGCCCCACTGTTTAAGTCAAAATCTTATTGTCTCACAGCATAACATTGTTGCAATGATATTACTGATTTTAAATGAACAAAGGTCTTGATTAACAAAGATGAAATAGGGAAAATAATCTTATTACTTTATCACTAAACTGCTTATTTTTGCAAAAGTGGGTCTGAATTTTAAAACATTTAACACTGGTTTGGGCTTTTGGTTTAGTTTGTTTCCTTTTATAATTTAATGCACCACCACTCAAATTCTTTCTGTGAAGAAGATTAAGTTGGGGGGGTTTGTTGGTTTTTTACCCACCAAACCCATGTCTGTTATGAAACTGTTTTTTGGTCCCATTTTGAAAAATAAGACTCTACAATTTTTGTGGAAGATGAAGGAGAAAACAGCCCTCTTACATCTGCAAAAGCAAATTAAATAGCACAAATGGAATGAGATTGAATGTACCATCCTTTCTGTGTTCTCCCTTATGAGCATTCTATTCATTGCAACAACAGCAAATCTGGTGTTGCACAGGAACAAAGCAATGTTCAAAACTTTTGAGTTAATACATGCTGGATTTATGGATTTACTTCAGAAATACTAATTTTCAAAGGATAGAAGAAACCAGGTGCTGTAAGAGCTATAAAGCCCATGGTAATTAAAGTAATTAGACTGGGGGTAGGCAGCAGCTTTTCTGTTGTCACTGAGTGTAAAATATACAGCGCTGAAGACTTCTTTCCTTGTAATTTGCACTCTTTGCCACTCATTCTTTTGTTGATATTTATGAGGTTTTTTGCTTTCACGAAACTACCAACACGATAGGACTGATAGCATAGCAAATTAATAAAATATATATATATATGACATACAAGTATGTATGGTAAAAAGATAAAGCTAATTTCATATAAAAGGTAAAAGCTGAAATAGACAATCAGGGATGTTTTTACAATTGAAAAGAGTTTAGCCTATGAATGCACAAATAAGGAAATGCACGTATACATATAAAGAAGTATCCATTTTAACTTTGAAACCTTAACATTAGACCCCAGAGATTTTCAATAACTCAGTGCCAATCTGGAGCCACATTACTAATGTCACGTTATATTTAAACTGCATAGTTTTAGGCCTTTATTGAATTACATCAATTTAGATAATCAGCCTCAAATTTTATAATTCTTACTGTTAAGTTCTTGCATTTGTAGATGACAAAAGGAATATAAATTGTGATTTCTTCCAATACAAGGAAAGAGAAAGAATAAAAAATTCTTCAGAAATTCATTTGAATACTGCAAGATTTTCAGGTTAGAGAGAAGCATTTCTCATATCTATAACAAAGACTAAGAAGTGCAAAAATCCCCTAGTTATTTTCAGAAATGCTCCTTAAAAACAGAAGTAAATACCATTAGCAAATTCATCCAGAAATTAAAATGATTGTCACTGACATATTGAACATGGATTTCTAATATATCAAATACATGGTAAAGTGGAGGAAAGACATTTGACCTTATGAAAACCAGCTTATTTCAATCCCATTAACCCTCACATATTCAAATAATCCACAGACAGTAAAATGATTTCTATATTAATCTCCAAGCTATAGGTGGCAAGAAGCAGCCCTAAGGAAGACACAATCACTGGAAAAAACAATTATTCCTGAAGTTCTGTCTTTTCAGGTAACTCATGCTTTAACTCCAGTCTTTGCTGGCCTATATTGTCTCTGAGACAGTGCAGAAACAGACAAAAACACAAATTGTGGAATCCATTGTAACCTTAAATGGCGCAACACCAGTCCTGCTGATTTGGGAAAAAAGTTGCACTAATGAAGACGTGATAAAAAACCCCTATCAAAACAATACCACATTTCTGGGTTACTGAAAGAAAGCAGAAATTTCAATGTTATGAATGCTGCATGCAGCATCTCAGCACTTCATGAAATAATTACCTGGGTGAATCACCGTCCTCCCCTTACGTGGCAATGCAATTACGTGCCAAAAACTTCTGTAGTTCCATTTCTTTTTCATTCTGTATAGCCATGGGTTCATCCACGTGCTATTATTCCAAACCATCTTATAACAAACAAGGCTGTATTTAAAATTACATTTTGTGTTCCATATTCAGAATTCAAAGTTTCTTGTAAAAAGAAGGTACCATCACCTACAACCAACCAACTAAATGAAGAAAGGAAGAGTAACTTGCTCAGCATTACATGAGGCATCAGTGGCAGAGCCAAGAGTATAATGCTGATTTCCAGTCTGATAGGTTACCAACTTGAAGGTAGAGGATAAGGAGATGATGTTACTATATTAAACCTGGAAGCACAGTCCTTGCTTATAAAAGCCCAGAATCTGTAGTTCAGAATCACAGTCTCAATTTCTCTGTTTTACTGTAATGCATGAAATGTCTATTTTTCTGGTCTGCAAAAAAAGAGGAGAACCTTTCCCATGTAAACCGAAAGAAAAATTTATTACTCTGTAATCTGCCAATTCATTACAGGTGTTTCTGGAATATCACTAGATAGAAAATATGCACATGTTTGAGTTTAGAATGTGCCTCTGTCATCAAAGAAAATTTGATTTTAAAATCACTTGGAGCTCATAATAATCTAACTCTAGCCTTAGCGGAGAGTACATTAAGCAAAAATCAATGTTAATTAGGACAATTCTTCTTTTTCATGCTCAAAAAACCCCCAACCAACCAACCAACCAAAAAAACTCCCCAAAACCCCCCAAAAAACCACCCAAACAACCCCCCAAAAACCCCCCCAAAAAACCCCCCAACCCCCCCCCAAAAAACCCCCAAAACCCCCCCAAAAAACAAAAAAATCCACAAAAAACCCCCCCAAAAAACCCCAAAACACCCCCCAAAAACCCCCCAACCCCACCCCCCAAAAAAACCCCCCAACCCCACCCCCCAAAAAAAACCCCCCAACCCCACCCCCCAAAAAAAACCCCCCAACCCCACCCCCCAAAAAAACCCCCCCCAAAAAACCCCCCCTAAAAACCCCCCCCAAAAAAACGCCCCCCAAAAAACCCCCCCCCCAAACTCCCCCCCCAAACCCCCCCCCCCAAAAAAACCCCCCCCAAAAACCCCCCCCCCCCCAAAAAAAAACCCCCCCCAAAAAACCCAAAAAACTTTAAGAGGATCTCTTTGTGAGAAATATTCACACTGTTAGTTTTCCAACTTTTGTGCACATACATTTGTGAAGGAACTATACGCGCGTACAGTGTGATCTGCTGCACACAATCTGTATGTTTCAGTATTTATGTGCATTCCTGCTTCAAAAGTGCACTCTTGTTTAGAGCACTCCTGCTGTAAACACTGTGCAGGTAGATCCACAGAAGACCACGTGGAAAGCAGAGCAGCTGACAGACTGTTTGATGGGATCCCATCCACTTCTTAAAAATAGAAGAAAACAAGATGATTTCAGTATTTACACATTAGGGAATACGTCAATAAAAAGGGACAGGAAAAGCATTAAAAAATGGAGAAGAGAGGTCTCCAGCCAAGCTCTCCCTGACTGAAGGAGCACATGGTAAAGGACTAAAATTTCTCTTTTGCTTCAGAGGTGTCGTCGCCAGAGGTGAAGAGCCCATGGGTCAGGCAGCACCGCACAACACACAGCCCTTCCCTCAGAGTCTCCCTAAAGTACCTTTGTGCCTACCCAGCAGTAAACAGGATCTGTTTGTGTTTGCTATTGGGTGAATGAATCCATATTCATATGGCTGATACAACTAAATTTACAGTCACTAAATTGACAGTCAACATACTTGGAAATGGTCTTAAGCTCTCTTTCAGTCTCTTCTGAGAGGACAAATGTGTTAGGGAAGAAAAAAAAAAGAAGCATATGTCAAAATGTTTTCTAATTTTAGGTAAAAAGCTGAATATTCCACTGTAAATGAAAAGAATAATTTTAAAGATCTCCTGCAGAATGAATACATCATGTTATTTTTCCATTCTTCCCACATGAAGCAATTTATTTTACCCATGGGAAGCTCAGAAAAATACACTTCACAGTATGTATCTCTGGTAAACAAATTTGCTGGAAGTCCAGTAAAAAGAAAAGTTTAAAACAGTAGAAAATTAAACATAATGCCTCTGATAACAGAAAATACTACACCTACAGCAAAAATGAAACCAGCACAATAGGTTGAGGGAACACCAAGCACAGCAAACAGAAGACTAAACTTTCAAAGTAAAGATATTCTTGATTGTACAGTGGGAGAAAATTGCTGAGAGATGTATCCAAGCTAGTTTGTTTTAAAAATTAATTTCCCACTTGCCAGACTTGAGTCTCAAAGTACTCATGTCATATAAACAGGAATTGGAATTGCAGCAGCTCATTCCAGCTGTAGAGGTTTAGGATTTTGCTGAATTAAATAGTAAGAGGCTGGAGCTGAACTAGACATGCCATGAGAATTAGAAAACAGTCAATATATTTGAATTTTTTTTGTTGTTGTTTAAAGCTAAATATTAGCCAGTTGCTCAAGTCACAGTAAACTTATGTCACAGGCCTGATCCTGAGTTTTTATGCATATTGTATGTTTTAAGCAAATGCTCTGTCTCTTAAAGTCTTCCTCAGCCATGTGCAACCATGTTCTTGCCATTACAGTCTCAAATGGCTTTTCAGCAAACAGCAGAAAGCCTCTCCAAATCCCTGTTCCACCTTGCAATGTTTTCCTTTATGCTTTGCAGACAATAGACAAAATACAACATGAAATAGGAACAGTTGAGTATTTGGCTCATTGAACTTAAACACAACGCATGTCTCCTTTCAAGCTATTAAATGCACATTCCACAGACAGCTTGAATCTGCTACAAAAGCTGTTCATTTCTTTTCTTGCTGCAGTTCAGGTAGCCAGTATATAACTTTTCAAGCTAAAGAAACCATATGTTGGCCAGGCCTTCAAGAATTATAGCCTACCTTCTCCAAAGTAAATCGGCTTGCACAGGGCAAAAGGTTTCTGCTCAGAGGCTGTGGAAGCTTTATGCCAATAGATATCCTGTACCCGCTTTACCTCCCCCTCCATAACAGTATCAGTGATAAGACCTGCGGATAAAATAACATTGCTATAATTAAAGTTCATTTTTTAATTTGGTTGGTCAAAAGCCAGGTGCAGCAACCAAAAATGAAACTATAAATTTAGTCTATAATTCCACTATATAATCCCAGAGTTGGAAGTCTGCATTACATGACAAAATGAACTATATTAAAGTATTCAGGTGGTAGTAACTCCCACTACTGCATTTCTTTAAGATAAAATAACCAACCTTTTGCTTCATGGATAGGGTGGCATTTCCACCTGTAGTCTTCCACACACAGTCCAAACTCGCTCGCTCATGTCTCCTAGCTACAAACTTTGCTATTCAACTCCAAAAGTAGTTGTCTTCCTAACAGCTCTTGAAACTCTCCCCCACCATATCTTAGCCCCACCAACCCCTCACTTCATTTCACCATCTCAAGAATTCACTCCCTCTGCATCCAAGCTTGCAATTGCCAACAGCGGGCAGTGGTTGACAGGCACCCTCTGCATCCCCTGCTCTTGCTCCTGCACTCTCTTTACACTGCCTTTGAAAACAATCAGGTTTTGACAACTGATCAAATTACTGAAGGACAAATTAGTAGCAATCAACTGAATTATAATGGACCATGGATGCACCTGTAGCTAATGCTGATGCAAGATGAAAAGCACTAGCTCGAGGCACAACCACAGCTGAGGCACATACCACTGATAACTGCAGCTCAGACCAACAACATAGTCTTTCTAATGCCAGAATGGCAATGAGAGTAAAACATTCAGTGAAAAGAAGAAAAGGATGGGAAAATATTCTGGTAAAACCTTCATCTTCTTTTATGACTTGACAAATTAATGATGGCCAGACAGAACTGTTGGAACTGAGTTTTCTTCTACAGAAATGCCAGAGAGAAGCCATACCTCACAACACATCTAAAAAATCATCACCCAAGACAGCATATTTGGTACCCAGGTGTGAAGGCATGGCAGATCTCTCACAGTAGACCATATCCTGCCTAAATCTTCTCTGTCCCTGACATCATACCCTCGCAAAGCCAGTCAGGAGTGCCCCTGCCTCAGTGGCCTTTGTGAAGACTTTTACATAGGTGCAGGTGAGACCCCTTCATCCTGCCAAAGTCAAAGTGTCCATTAACAGGGAGGTCTCTGTCATGCTTGCTTTTAGCCTCCTACACTGCCAGGCAGACTCAGAGCAGTGTAAAACACAACTCATCTACCTGGATTGAGATGCACACCCTAGCCCTTAGGAGCTCCTCAAACAGTAAGCACCACCAGTTCCCAAACACAGCCAGCTTCCTTTGTAAACACCACAGTTTGCTGTGTGCTTAGTTTCTTCAGTCTTCCCTTGCCTGGCTTCCTTTTCAAAGATATGTTTCTGCCCTCATTTTTCTTTTGCTCAAAGGGGAAATTTTCAAAGGCAGTAGTAAAGTCAGACCCTACTGCTCTCAAGAGGGGCTAAGGGATTACTTTAGATTTGTGTCTGTAAAGAATTCCTCTGGGTCTTCCATTTTTCATCTATATACATCTTGAGCTTTTTTTTTTGACACAAACTGCACCTCTCCACTTTCTAGTTATGTTGCTTAACTACACTGACACTGATCTGGAAGATCCAAAAAAGACTGAGGATTTCTAATTTTTGGCGCCCATTAGCACAGCTTGAAGGTAGGGAAAACATGCATAGGCTCAGGTAGTCTGGATTCACTGCTTGTAATGAAGAATGATGTGTACAAAAAGAATATATGGAAGAGAATAAAGCTAAATATTAGATTATAGGATTCTTATTTTAATCTTCTCACATTTTCCTATGAAAGGGAATGAAATTTAAGTTTTAAGAGACAAAACAATCCTAGTTCAGGAGTCGGAGACCCCGTTCTGCCAATTGAGAATGATTTCTCTAACCATTTTCCTGAAACTTAAAAATAAATCTGTATCTGACCTCTTCTCTTGCATTTAAATACAACTGCTTCATGACCTCACTGTTTAAAACTGTCCCACAAGTCACAAAGAAATTTTTCACTGCAGCCAGCACTCAGAGTGACCTTCAAAGATACTGCAAGTGCAGCCAAAATTCTAAAATCTATTGAGATTGCTTAAAATAGTTGAAAACTAAGCTGTCATATTTAAGGCAACAATTTTAACCCAACACTTAAAGTGGTTTGACATGGTTGAATGTGGTTAGTATAGCAGTGATTCAGGTACTTTATAGAGTAAATTATTTATATAGAGGATCTCGTTTACTGCTTTCACACTGGAGAAAATGCTGCCTTTACTGATTTAAATGCAACCTGGAGCATGGGTAAGAGGAACTGCAGCATTGCTTAAATTAATACTCTATTTGTTTTTTCACGCTCCCATTGGGCAAAAAGAATTTATAAGTACTGGCATAGTTTAGCTAGCCCTTCATTTATTTTTTTTCTCCAGGAAAAGGCTAGGATGATGTCATTTGCCTTTATATATTTTCTCAAAGAGAAGCAAAGACAAGTCAACTTTGAAGAAGTGCATTTTTTCCACCATTGACTCCCCAGGGTACTGGAACCCAACCCTGTGGTTATTTACATAATGGCCTATCTGTGAGCTGATGGTTATCATCATGCCCTGTGGCACCATTCCTGGCATTACTGCCCCTGGACAATGCACCATAAAATTGACCTGATGTCATTTCCTAAATGACTAGCAACTCAAAATCTCTATTTGCTCTTATGAGGTACCTTTTGTCAAGGCAAAGTACTTGTAGCAAGCATGAGAGGAAAATGTCTGTGTTCTTAAGCACTACATAAAGCAAAACTAAAACACAGAAGGATTGTTAAATAAGCCATTTGGTAAGAGTTCAAAGGCTATCACTTATACAAGAAACTTGATCTTACTTGAAAAATAAAGGTGTGATTTCACACAGGATATTGGCCTAGATATAGACTTTTTCCTATTGCATAACATATTATTATTTCCCATCCTTATCTTCAGTTTTTAACATGAAAGTAATGATTAACAAAACAGATATGAACCAAACTGAAGAATTTTGGTCTTAAGCTCTGCCAGGGGAGGTTTAGGTTGGATATTAGGAAAAAGTTTTTTACAGAGAGAGTGATCAGACATTGGAATTGGCTGCCCAGGGAAGTGGTGGATTCACTGTCCCTGGAGGTTTTTAAGATGAGACTGGATGTGGCACTTAGTGACATGGTCTAGTAACCATGGTGGTGTTGGATCAAGGGTTGGACTTGATGATCTCAGATGTCTTTTCCAATCTGGTTGATTCTATGATTCTGTGACTATGAATTTGTCATTTATCAGATCGTAAACCTTATGAGGTAATTTGCTGCCTATGTATATTCTTTTTAGCATAAGGAAACATTTGATTCTGTGCTTTTTAATTATTTGCTATGATAATTTGAATATCTCAGTGTTAAGATGTAGATTTAAAGTTGCTGGAATTTATATGCAGCCTAGGACACCATTAGCCTTCTTTGCCACAAGTACAGATTGCTGGCTCACATTCAACTTGGTGTCCACCAGAATCCTCAGGTCCTTTTCTTCAAAGCTGCTTTCCAGCTGGGTGGCACATAGCATGTAGTGGTGCTTAAGGTTGTCCCTCTCCAGGTGCAGGACTTTGCACTTCACCTTGTTGAACTTCATGAGGTTCCTATAGGGCCTTTCTCCAGCCTGACAAAGTCCCTCTGGCTGGTAGAGCAATCCCCTGGTGTATCAGTCAACTCCTCCCAGTTTAGTGTCATCTACACATTTGTTGAGGGTGCTCTCACTCTGCCCCAACATCCAGATCATTAATGAAGATATTGAACAGGATTGGACCCACTATTGACCCTGGGCCACACATACTGGTCTCCAAATAGAGTTTGTTCTGGTCTGCCCATTCTTCCAGTTTTCAATACACCTCACTGCCAGTTCATCCTGCCCACACTTCATTAGCTTCTATACTGTTGCTGTCTCTTTTCGTTTCATGAATTGCATGGAATAAATCCTTATTTTTACAATTAGAAAAAAAAGCTATATTACTTTGGTATTAACATGCCACACTGCTAAACTACTGGAAGTGTAAAATTGCTAAGGTGACTAAAAGGAATTCCTCACAGCCACAGATTCCATTGTGGTTTAGCCCGTAATTTTGTTTCTTTTATTTGAGATGTTAACACATCATCTCTATTTAGATATGGCTATGCTTTAAAGTTTGCTTTTAATACTTCTTGAATTGTTATCACCAATAGTCAAAACTTCAGCTTCAAAAAACCGCCAATATTTTAATTATTTGAAACTGATGAAAAAAAAGGGAACATGACAAATGTATGAGAAAAGAGTGTTCAATCTGACCAATGCCCAATGCCTTGGCTCTAATGAAATGTACAGGAAACATATACTAACAATGCTTTGTAAAAGAACAATTAGTAACTTTTTTTCTATCATTCCTGCAAGCAACTAGTCTGTATGACACTATTAAACTTTTATTAAACACTTCATAATGCATGCAAGAAGTCCATTGCTTTTCCTGTGTAGATCAGCTGCACTTCATGATACCCCTGCCTTTTTGGTAGTGAAACAGATGATCTATTCCTTTTGAACACATTCAGCTCACGTGTGGCAAAGGAAACTAAGTTTAAGACATTTAAGGCAGAGCCTGTGCTGTGATTAGGACTCTCTAATCACATCATACAGAAAACATATTCATTTATTAAAATGGGCTGTGTTTTACAGCTGCTGATGAGGATGTTATGGGCTGTAATTCAAACTCTGGCTAAAGGAGTCCCAAACTGCTGATTTATGGAATTTGGAAAGCATAGCATACTTTTATGCTTTCATCGACCATCGCCGTGAATAGAGACAAGAACACTGAACTAGATGAGCACCTGGTCTAAAGCAACACAGGCCTTTCACTTGTCTTTTTATTCACAGACTCCTAATTCTTCATACTTGAGAACTAGTTTTGTAATTGAAAGCCAGCTTGTCCAGAATTAGCGCAGTTGGTTAGAGCATGGTGCTAATAACACCAAACCTGCGGGTTTGATCCCCGTATGGGCCATTCACTTAAGAGTTGGACTTGATGATCCTTGTGGGTCCCTTCTAACTCATAGTATTCCATGATTCTGTCATCAAGGACCACATGCAGATCATATCTCTGAGCAACGCATACAGATTGCTTCTCAAAGAGCCAGATGCCATAAAATCGTCAAGAAAAGATGCCCTCTCACTGTACCTCCCCAACCAAGAGGCAACTGTTTCTGACTATATCAGAAATTTGTGCTTAAGCTCTGAGATTTAACTACAAAATGTAACAAAAAATAAGATTGATGTTATGGTTTACTGAATGAATCAGAGCTCTAGTTACTTAAGCCTCTGGATGAAAAAGCTTTCTTGTAAATCAGATATGCTTGGTCTTACAACACTTCAGCACGAGACATGAAAACTAACTAAGCAGGTCACAGGTGAACAGACTTGTTTTGAGGCTTTGCATGTGGGGCATATCCTTTCTGGAGAACAGTGCTGGAACTTAGTTAATTTGAATTCCATACACTCTTCAGCTAGTCTGCTATGACTTTATAATTATGTGAAGGCCCCCAAAAAGCCAATTCCTGCCTGGCACCTTCTCTCTGCAAGTATACCAAAAGTCTGCTTAGCTGTGCAAGCATAAAGATGCTACATGGTACACAGGTACTACTTCACTGAAAAGTGTATTAGTCACAATAAAAGAGATGTCATCCTGAAGGCTGAAAGAACCAGAGGGTACAGCCTTTCAACACCTGAGGAAACAGAGAGTCACACGTTTACTGTTTTTGAGAGAAATCACTCAATTTGTCACAAAAGGATGCAGTAATAAAAAACTACTGGTGAGGGTGAAAAACAGCCCATCTTCCAAAATTGTGGAAAATCTCGAAAAGAGTGAAATCAAAGCTTAAATAGTTGTCAGCCTCTAAATGAAGTCTTTTGAACAAAGTAGTGAATTTAATTTTACTATCTTTTGATTCTCAAAGTTGCTAATTGTTTTGATCACTCTGTGATGCTGTTTTTCAAAAGAGAATTCTAAACATTGTGGCCTTCACTGGCCTTCTCTCTTAAATGAGTTTCATGTAGATGCTGTCTGAGATCCCAAGGCCCACCCCACAGATATAAGTGAAACAGGACAAAGTAAGACAAATGAACAAGTTTTCTTGCCAACCTTATTAATGTACTGGGATTCTGTACAGTGAAAGAAAAGTAAGTTTACCAAGATGTGCCTTATCAATCACTCTGAACAGGACTGACACCAGACCCAAGTTGGTTCGGATCTGTCTTCAGTGTAGCAAAATCTGAAGGAGGCAGTGTGAGCTTGAGTCAAACTGGCACTTCCGTCTTTACTTCATTAGGCAAAATAAAAGAAATTTAAGTTGGTCTACTTAGCTTCATTACTTGGTTTGAATGAGTCTTGCAACCACGATTCTTTAGCATTTTTGCATGAGGTTTTGTGAGAGAGTTTTGAACAGTAGCACTATTACTGTATCTTCAAAAGTCAAATAGAAAGTAAATGTTTACAATTTTTATTTCCAGAGTTTGGTGTAATCAAAATGAGACTATTTAAGCAACTAGCATCTGAATTGCAAATTTTTGAGTTTCAACACAGTCCTTTGTTAGAAAGGAAATCAGGTAACAGCTTGCATTAGCTGATACACTAGCTACTAAGTCACAAAGCTTTATGCTTCTGTCTGTCTGTTCCCTCCACACTTTTTTTTCTCCTCTTCTACTGAAAAGGAGCTGTGAGCCTGTGCAACTAGGCAGACAAAGAGCAAGGAAACTTAAATGAGTTTAAGAGCCAAGAGACCTGCAGTTAATGCCCTTGGTGAGTAAAGTTTTGGTGCTTCTCCACATGATTCTCATGTTGGCCACAGCTGAAAAGACAGTTCCAGAAATGTGAATATCTACAGAATCCATTAAAACAAGGTTCAAAATCAGTTGTCAGCTTCCCCCATCTACTCCTCTGGGGGTAATAATTACTTTCAACTGAAGACATTTATTGGGCATAGGATAAAACCTACAAAATGCAGCCTATGCTATTAGGATTTTGTCTGTTTACAGGAGCTACTTTATTCTACTCAGTTATTTCCACTGTTTAGACCCATTGGAAATAGCGATTTCTCCCTTTATTCCCAAACACTGATGCTAACACTAATGCAATTCAGAAACTCATGGCTTAAAATAGACAGTAACAAATTTTTAAAAATCTCCACAAAGATGTAAGATCAACACTTGCAACTTCTGTTCCACATTAGAAAATCACAGGCTTACTACCCACTGTTGTCAGTCTTTTCCCACCCTTGGCATTCAGCTACCATGACCTTTAACTGTGAAAGGCACTATTAGTTGCTTGTTAGCAATTCACAGTTAATATCTTCAGTTAGTTTTTTACCACATCTTTTGCTTAGAAAAAACAGAACATAAATAACAATGAAACAAAACAAAACTCTTGGAGGAGCATTTCCAGAATGCTGTAACTGTAGGTATAACAAGCCTCGGCTCATCTCAAGGCCACAAAAAGTTAACTCTCCTCTGAAAGACCTGACATAAAGATTAGGCATAGAGCTTAACGATGCTTGGTAAGAGAATGGCAAGCAGAAGGGATGTGATTTTGGATTCAGATGAGGAAGACAGCACTGTGAAGGGGGATATAAAGAGTAAAAGGATAACGAGCTCACACATAGGTCCATAGCAAGCAATTGGGAAGTAAATTGGTGAAAGAAATTGGCAAGGAAGAAAGCGAGCCAAAGGGGGGCAATACAAGAAATACTTGCGACATTTGGAGATCATTACCCTCCATACCCCATATGGCTCCTGAAACTCCCCATCAAACAGCTACCCCTGTCTTTTCCTCTATCAAGTCTACAGAAAGGATGAGACCTCCTGCATTTTTTACAGCAGAAATTTCTGTAATGGAATTGCATTTTTTGACTCTTCTGCTAAATTATGATGCCAGAGGCTATGATTTCTGTTTCTATCTCAACTTGCTGTTCAAGAGCTCTTTAAATCACAAAAAAGGGATAATATTAATGCAAAAAAAAATAAAATCCCCAACATCCCTGCAAAACACTCAAATACTCAAAATTCAAGTATAGCAGGTTTCTCGTGTGACCATAATTCTGCATTCTGATACAGGGTTAATATTCAGACTGGATAATTATACGTCACATTTACACCAGATACTTTTCTTATTGAGTAAGAGTTTGAGTGTGGGGACAGAATCAGAAGAGAATTTTCCAGAACTGGTATCAAAAAGTCATACCAAATTGCATAAAACCAAATTTACATCAGAATCCATTTTCACAATGGAAACAATAGCAGAAGATGTTATTTCAATTTGATGGCTTCACATCCCCACAATTTTGAATATTTTGAATGTTTATACAAATAGCATCACATTCATTCCTCCTCTTTTTCTTCTTGTGGATTTACACTAATGCAGAATTATTAAAACAAGTGGAAGTCTTGGTAACAGAAGACTTTTGTTTTCAGAGCTGACTTTCAAAACAATAAGGAGAAAATCACCATCTTAACTTTTCCCATTAAGTTGTACATTGAACAGATACAAACATGTAGCCACACTGAAACATTTATTCTCCCAAAATTAGCATTATTACTTTATTTTGTGATTTATTACAATCTGAAAATCCAATAGTCAAAAAAATAAACTAGGTATAATGTTAAAGCATTTTACAAGCAAAATACTTTACTGTTGCCTTTTCAATTTGCATAGGGTGGGATAAGTGTATTGGTTAAAGAATATACATACAGAAGAACAATACCATAGTTCATCAAACTGTACTGCAGAGTGTTACGTTCCTGTGAGTGAACAGTACTCAAACAGCTATAACTGTCAATGGAAAACCATACACTTCAACATTAACAAGGCTGCCTTCCATGACCATAATGCACCGTGAAGGCTACAAGCCATTGGTTTCTTTTCTTACCGGTTTCTTTTTTTCTACTTTAAGAAATTAAAGAGTTAAACAAGCCAGAATGCATCTATCTATGCTCATTTCTTTTCTACCTGAACAAAGGCCAGAGAGAGGGAATTTTAAAGTCAGCTTCTGAAACCGCTTATAGTAATGTCTGTCCCTCATATTTTTAGTCTCATGGAGTGAGCAAGCTTAGAGCTTCATCCACACATCTCTATTATTATGGTATATCCAGGTAAAAAACTGTATTTTTTCACTATGTAGAAACAAACTGAAATGAGATCACGTTTCTTTCCCACTATAACCACATCTCTGTTCCTTCAGCCGTACACATCTGGCTTTAAAGTCTCACAAAGCTAAAAAATAGTTGATCTAGGTTGTAATAAAAAAAAAAGAATATTAAATACCTTTGGTAAAAATAGATATATTTAACAAGTTTAGAAAAGCAAATAGTTATACTGTCAAAAGGAGAATATAAAAATGTACACAATAAAAAAATAACAAACAAACCAACCAAAAATCATCAGCCATAGTACTAAGAATAAAGGCGATGTTCTTTTCAATGTTTTCTTCCTTAGATCATGTTATTGTCCAGTCTTCCTTCTAAAAGGCAGGAGCTTTACTAGAGCGTATGCAAAAAATCCAGTCCTTCCTACCAGCATTAGAGAAATTAAGTATAATTCGGAGCAAGACGGTCTGTTTTAGCCCAAGTTCATACAACAGAGAACGCTTTGATTTAGAGTACGTAGGCACAGCTGAACACAGAAAGAAAGATGTCGGGTGTTTTCAACCAGAGGCGAGGTGCACTGGAGCTGTAGAAATGAGATGGCCAGCAGAATCAAGTCTCCATGATGTCAGCCTTCTAACTCTATTTCTACTCCTAAATTATAAATCCATGTATTGGCAAGAAAATTGTGGGGATAACAACAATACATATATTTTAAATCCCTCATTGATGCCTTTCTCCCATCCTTTCACTGGGCCTCCAAACAGAGCTGTCACACAACATATAATCCCAGTTTGGCTTCTCCTGTTTTTAGAGATCACTGTAAATCTTGAAGATGGAAGATCCCCAAAGCAAACAACTGAGATTACAGAAGGAGATAATGCACAAGCCCCATAATAGAATCAGCCATTGATTGAATGTGCTTTGAAAGAAAACAGCACAATTAAATCATGTTTATCCTTCAGTATTCCCTTTGCAAACACAGTCACACTCCTCGTGGTGTTCCAAGGGTACATCTGTCAATGATTTATGCAATCCCCGGACACCAATCCTTGGTTTCAGCTGAAGAACCTGAAGGGGAAGAAGTCAAGCATCAAGAAAAGAGTAGGTGTTTCATCATACACCCAGACTATGAGCTAGATAGCACTCGAAACACATTGGATGACAGGAAGCATATTAAACAAAAATTCTTCATTAATTCCACCTCCTTATTACTATTTTTTCTTTTACCTCAAGCCCTTTACAAAATTGATTAAATCTTGTTGAACATGATTAAATTATGGTGCTATACCAAAGAAGAGTCTTGCAGTTTCAGATTTCTACCTAATTTTATTTAAGAGCTAATAGTAGAATTACCCAATTAGATAATTCTATAATAAGTAATTGTAGTTATAGATTTATAGCAATGGAAATGGACAAATATCCATTTCTCCATAAAGCTGTCATCTATCACTAGAGAAAGTAGAACAAAAGGTATGGTTGTGATGTGTTTGAACTGCACTAGTAAACAAATACCTCAGAAACAAATTAATAGTTGCACAGAATAGTATTTTAACAAGCAGATACTACTTTTTTCAATTTAATACCTAATTAAAATGCTAAAAAATGTATTTACAGGGGTAATACATAAAATATTATAGAATTAATATTGGTGTATTCCTTTAGTAAAAACAAACTCCTTAATTGGCTTTCAGTATTTCCAAACATGCAAGTGTAAAAAAGGTGTGTACCTCATGGTATTTTTTGGTGACTTTTGTTGGCACACATTGGCACTCATTGCAGTTCTGTTGACAACAGGCACAGTTTCCGCCACAACGTTTAACCAGGAGACACAATGGCCAGAAGATGGTGTCAGTTCGCTTCAGCTCCTCCCTCAGTGACACTGAGAAGTTGCGAGGAGTACAACTATATAGTCGCACCTCCTCCTTTAGGAGGTTGAGATCAACCACTGCAAAAAGACAAAGAAACTGATGCTTTTCTGATTCACACTCCAAGTTCATTGGTAGTAAACCAACTTCAGCAGTGAAGAACCCCTGAGGAAGGTTCACTTCTGTGCAGGTGGCACACGTTCAGCACAAAAGTATAATACTGCAGTTATATGAATACCATGAAACGTAAATGGAATGATCGCTGCATAGTAATAGTCACCAATTATTTTATAACTCTGGCAAAGTTGGCTCAAATTAAACAAAGCAAGCTTTGGCTGCTATGTTCCAGTATATGTTTTATAAAATCAACCTTAATGGAATTCTTTTTGTTCATACTAATACTCTGAGCTCTAGTGTTGCTATTCTATAATCATTTTGGATTGGACAAATACACAGCAATTCAGAATCCTGCAAAATTTCAAAGATGTTGTAATTCATTTGCATAAAGCATTCAAACTTGCTAAATTTTCAATTATTGCTTCTTTGCAAGGGTGATGTAAGTATAAGAAAGAATCAAACCATTTATATCTAAGCAGAATTTTTGGACTAAGAACTTCAAGAACTTGTCATCATCAGTGAATTCTGCACAGAATAAATAAGTGCACAAGACTGTGTACCTATGTAACTATTAGTAGGCTCCATTTTCCCCTCCTCCTTCATAGCAGCATATATGTGAATTTCTGTTGTTTCTGTAAGTTTTATTTTCTTTTGATGTGTCTTAAAAAAAAGTTCCTCCTTGTAAGCACCTAAGTTGAAGGGCAAGTTAAAGATATTAATTTTTGGCACCTGTTTCCCTATAAACTGGTTCCACTGTATCACAGTAAAGTTTTACCATGCCAGTGGTTGAACAGCAAGCTCATGAAAAGCTCTGAAACAGGACAAGCTCCTTTAGGTTCACCTTAGCTGCACAGTCAAGAAATAATAGGCCTTGAAAGAAGCAGTTAAAATTGAAAGAAAAAAAAAAAAGAGAAACACTGAAAAAAAAAAGTGAAAAGCAATGTAAATTGATTTAATTTAGAAAAGTCAGATTATAATAACCATGATCTGGGATATTTTATCTGAACTGTTTTTCTCCAAACCTATCATTAAAGAACAGAAGTAATGTCTAATTCACAGGGATACTTTCTCTGGTAAAAAAAAAAAAGAAAAATAGAAAAAGAAAACCCAATGATGATGTGGCTACTCAGATGGCTGAAACAGAAGCCTCAAACAAAGTGGAAAAGATCTTTAATCAACTGGTTTTGAGCTAAATCAAAAAGAAATCAGGGAAAAAATATCGCAGTGCATTGATATTACTTTTAAAAATACTTTCTATTTGCTGTTATCCATTCATAAATAAAAAGATAAGCAATAAAGCTAAAACAAGTTTTTGATCTTAATCACCTTCTAGAGAAATACCTTTCTTTTCTCTCTACTTATTATATAAAGAGTCTCTAGAGGTCATCAAGGAGAACTTCAGCCTATCAAGGCAAGATAACACTTCTTAATTTTATTTAAACACATAAGAAACAAAGAGAATTTAGAAGCTGCTAGTAGAAATGCTCATTGGTACTATCCCAGGAGTAGATCTTTGGGAAGGAATTTTAGTCCACGCTTCTTCAAACAGTTCTTCTGCAGACCATATCCATATACTGGCATCCATAAGTAAGGATTAATTTCGAAAGGTCAGTTAAACATGCTAAAGCCTTTTCTCTCCTTGCACTTACAGTGAATGCCAAGCTGGGGCACTTCATTCCATCACTATCAGGTTAACACAGGCTCCTAAATAAACAAGCTGATTTTTAAGAGTGGGGAGTGTGTACTAACTCCAATACAGTTACTGATAGGACACCAGCCTGCCTCCCACACTGCAAGAGCATTCCTTGGAGAAGGGAGCAAAGGAAAAGAGAGACAAAACTTCCGGGGGAGAGATTCACTGTGAGAAATCAGAAATTATTTAAGCTCTTCTGATCAGCTAATAGCTCTGGGCTGAGTCATTTAGAGGGTGGACATGTCTACCTCCATTAATCAAGGACTATACACAGGAATGGAGTACTTCTTTCTTATGTTACATTTTTAAACATATAATAACTGAACCGTCTGAATGAGGATAAAATGCCTAAAGCACAATGTGAGAAATGCTAGTTCTGCTAATACTTTCTACTGGTAGATTGTTTCTGCAGAGACTAATATGCTTGGAACTGTGAATTTGAAGAAGCTAAGCCTATGTGCTGCTCAGCCCTTCACCATGAGACATTGAAAGTGGAAGCTGAGCACTGACAGCTCTTCCAGCAAGCCCACCAACCAGTGGGAAAGAGATGCCTGCCTTCTGGCAGCCCCCAGTGGAATGCACCAATTTCCCAGTGCTAGCTGTAGTTATAACATAGAGAAAAGGGCAATGCACTAAAATAAGCGGTGTGTTACACATTCTGTCACAAAATTGAAATGAATTTGAACTGAACCTCTCACACATGCAGACATGAATTTTAAAAGGGTTCTGTGGAAAGCACAAAGTCAGCTCTTAGCAGATATATTTCAGTGTGCCATACTGTTACAACAGGCTTCAGAAGAGATGAACAAATGTCATATTTGATTTTCATGCTTTAAAATGTATTAAGGTATATTGCTATGATACTTCACAATGAACCCTTGCCCTACCTTATGTAATTCAATTTCATTAAAAGGTCTGTGGCAAATTTATCTAGTGCTTATATAATCACTTCTTTGAAGTGTGTGAATGAAGCTGTTATTTTTTCAAAGAGTAGCTGTCTGTTCAAAATTTATTTTAACACACTGTGGGCATGAAGCTAGATGAGAGAATGTATATATTCCCTTAAAAGTGTTTACTTAACCACAATAAAAGGTTATGTGGATTTCCCAAGTGCACTGAGTTACAGTACCTGTTATAATGTGAACATTTAAACACTCCTTCAACTTGGCTTCCACTCATGTATCATGTCTGACACAACAGTCAGAGTTCCTTTGTCTAGCACTAGCTCAGGAGGAATAGAAGGCTCTGCAGTAGCATATAAATGAGAAACACTAAAATAAAAATAAAGTGAGAAGGAAAAAAAGGGAGGAAAAAAATGTAGATATAGGTAGGTCTACAGTAAAGTGTACGTCGAAAGTGTGCCTTCACTGGCACATACAACTGAACTAATCCATGTTCACATCAGCCTGAAATTAACTGTGTTCTGCAATTGGCAATGCAATGGTCTGGCATCTTCTGGGACATGTATTGAGTCCCTCGGGAAACTTCTTTCCCAAAACATTTTTCCAGCTGGATGCTGTTCTCAAAGTCAAGGAAACAAACTAAATTCTGGTTGGGGCACTTGTGTGTGAGCACAGATAGCAGCAGGATGGTTTTCATTCCTAAGCACTTCAGAGATGTTCCTGGGAGTGTTAAGTTTTTTACTGGCTTCTACAACAGTAGTTGTTACAAAATCCCAAACAAGAAGTAAAAAAAAAAAAAAAAAATCACATAACTGTATGAAAAAAGCATTTGCTAAGGACTGTGGTTTGACTGTGACTATTTTTCCTTTTTAAGCAGGCTTCAGAATATGATCTAATGATTACAGATTTCAGTGGGAAGCAATGGGATAATTTTTTTGCACAGCAAAATATATTTTATTTTTAAGTATGCTTAATATTATAAAAGAATTTAGGACTATGTTTAGACATCAAAGCCTCTGAATTGGTGTGTCTTCGTTCCTGGCTAGAAGTTTCTGGACGCATTTTATCCAGAGAAAACATCAGAGACAGTTCTGTGGAATTTAGGTTGTCTAAATATAGCCTTTTTCATACAAGTTATTAAGTAGGAGTAGAGGGCACTTCTCTACTAAAGTAACATACACTTTTAATTACATGTTCATGAAAGCAGGACAGTAATTTAGCTTTTACATTGAAACACTGCAAAAATGAAACTGATCTAATCATAGAATCAAAGAGTTTGAGAAAACCCAAAAATTTTAGGGCATGCACTTCTCCCAAACATTTCTTAAAAAGCTTTTGAAATACAGCAAATATGCTACTTGAGGGAATAACATGGGGGAGGGGAAAAAAAAAAAAAGGTTTGCTTTTTCTCTCTCTTGAATAGACCTAACAGTTAATACTATGTCATCTCAACTGGACAAATTTTTCACCTCAGGCTATTACATTACAGACTCCATAATGCAGTCTGAGGGTGGTCTCTTTAAGATAAATGTGGCAATACCATGCTATGTTTATTCAGTGGAAAAATCTATTTTAGCATCTAATTAGAAGTCTTTAAAAGATTTACTCTGATAGTTTCTTTCTGAGATATGTCTTGCAAGGAGTTGCTTTTGTCTATACAGATGTTATCCAACACCTGCATTTTAGTTTATGTAAGTTTTCACAAACTACGTTTTGTTTTTCTCCCACTTATTGTATGTTTATGACATACATTTGGCAAATACCAAATCTCTTTAATTAAGGAAGTGTTAAATGACTATCTGAGAGGTATGGTCCATTGCTGAGAGCTTTTAAAGATATTTCCTCCTCTCTGGTTCTTGATTTAGCTGCTGTGTGCACAGCTGTAGCAACGCAGGTAGAGTACAAAGGTTGATCTCTAGGCTCTGATCCAAGAATTAGCTGTCAAAATCTTAAATTTGAGTTATGAAAGGTTTTACTTCCTCTCTTTTCTTGCTGATCAGATGATAATCTAGTCTACATCTGTCAACAGAGAAGTCTATTCAGTTTTGCTCATATGTTTTCATGCCATATGGTGGGCAAGGAAAGTGGTATTGCCTGCATGCTATCCATCCACACAGAATCCATAAACATGAAATAGTGGGTAGCATCTCAATGATATATGGTAGGAAATTCATGAGTGTCAAAGGCAGATGGAAGAAAATGTTTTGCTTAACAATAGCTCTACAAGTTTTGAAAACATAACCTACTTTACAACTGATGAAGTTGACAACTGCATGACAAACCAGACATGGACACAAGGATTTCATAAGATATCATCAGAGAGAGATTTAGGTAATTGCTCTCAATTTATTTCGTGTAGAGGCTGGAAAAATTCTAAGGAAATAAACCACTCGTTCACACAATACAGTAAGAAGTTACCAATGTCAAACAAAAAATAAAGTTTTGCCCTCCATAATAAAATAAACCCATGAAGTTCGATTATGTTACCCCATCAAGATGCCCTGCTACTTTGTGGAAAAAAAGATCTCCCAGGTTCCCTATAGGAAACTACCTTGTTTACTTCCTTTTTTTTATCCCCACTTGCTGTTTTATCCTGCTAAATTCCTTTAAGTTTTGAGTTTAGTCATTGTCATTTTTCAAATAATACAATGGTGAGAACAGCTAACAACAATGATAACTGCTGTGTTTCTAACATATTCCTTTCTTGGAACTAAAACTTAAGGTGAAGAATGCTCTTAATTACTGTTTTTTTATAAAGAAATTACACATGTAGAAAGCTGCAAGGTCAGACAGAAGAGTAATTTACCTCTTGATTTCCTCCCATGAATGTACGCCTTTCCAAGAAGTTGCCACGTTGGCCTGTACAAATCCTCCAAATCCAGTTGCCACCGATCTGGTTCAAGATACCGGATAAGGTCTTCCACAGTACTAAATCCAGCAACAGCATTGTTTAACACATCTAATGGTAAAGCTGATGGGGGGAGCAAGGATGGGCTAGGTGCTTCTGTGTGGTGCTGCAATCAGAGCCAAAAGAGCACCAGTCAGAGGGTTAATGGATCTGCTTTGACAAAGTGCTATATTTTATGGAGTTACATAGCTGGGAAAGTTTATAAATGGCTAGCTTGTTCCAAAGTACAGTTTATCTAATAAGACAAATGACAAGAGTCAGAAAGTACCTTATTATTCTTTAGCAATAATTGTAAACAAACTTCTTCTACACAGTTTTTCTACTTCTTATATTTGTAGCATTGCAGCTAGCATGCCACTACACCCGTCCTTTGAAAATGTTCATTGAGTGACAGACGGGACTTAAGAAATAGAACAAAGAGTGATTTGAAAATGTGGCCCCACTACAGACAATTACTGTAACCCTCTAGAAATCTGACACATTTCACATTCTGCCTTTCCTCAGAAACTTAGCTACAATCTTTGTCTTCTTGTCCTTCAACGTAAAACATGAACATACCATAGTACAAAGACAGTAAATATTCTTGTCCTCATCCAGAGACAAAAAAAGTGCTCCAGTTGTGTTTCGTACAGTGTTAAGAATTACATGTCTGGTTAAACAATAATGAACAGAGTAATAACAACATCTAGCATAACTAAAATAATGTTCCAAATTAACTCAAAAGTACTTAAATGCTGAAATTGAGTACTGAAAAAGTCTATGTACTTTCCCACAGCACAAATCTCACTGACAAACTCACTGAATCAGGAGTACTTAGTCATAGAAAATTCAAGCGAAGTGAGGCTTTTCTTTTTGCTCACTTTACAATCCATTTCAAAATTATGCATTGATTTGTACTTTCAAAAGAATAAAAACAGGCAGAAAGGGAAGACTAAGTAGGAAGATGCTTTTGCAGCACCGTAAATTCCTTTAGGCTTTTATATACAGACTTCACTACAAACATTATGTCCACAGTACTGCACTAGAGCAATTCACCTGGATCATGTAAGAAAGATGAAGAAAAATTTGAACACACTGCTGATTTAGGGGATGGGAAGGACAAGAATATGTGTTTATATATATATATATATATATATATATATATATATATATATATATTTAAAAATCCTCATACCACTTAGTGTCAAAATGGTACTCTCAGTACTGTAATGTAAGGTGTATATATACTATAATTTTTTCCATCTGTAGTGTCAGATCAATGGTAGTCATTTACCTTTTCGAAATGATCAGGGAAATTTATGAGAAATTAAAGAGTTATGCTGGAAAAAACCAAGATTTTAGAAAATAATCCTTGCAACATTACACACTAAACAGCAGTTTTCTAAAATACATATGGTTGTGATACATGACATATCAATAATAATATTTTCTTTTTTTGTCCTCTTAATACTAATATATATGCATTTTTGGTTTCAGCTAAAAGTGTGTCTGAAAGAGCAGCAAGTGGAAGTAACCATCATGGCCTTCCTATTTTTTGCTTCAAGTTTTTTCTCTCTCTAACTTCAAGAAATGCAATCACTAGAATGATTTGTGCTGCTTTTTAACTGTGAGTCCTGCAAAAATAATACAAAATGTAGGTCTAGTGGGCTGCTACTATTAACTTTACCATATTTTCATCTTGCTAATCATTTCCAATAGAGTTAGTAAAGAAGTTGTTTCCCATTCTGGAGGTTTCAAAACATTAAAATATTTCTCTTCCTCTTCCATCTGTTACCCACATTAAAAATAGTAACATGCTGATCCATCTATTAGGTTATGATAACAAAGCAACAGATTCTGGTCTATAATTTAATAGCTGCTCTTAGCAAAATATGCTGCTCAGCAAGCTTCAAAACAGTGATGTGACACTGTAATTCAGATGGTCAAAAAAATAAACATTCCAAAATTTTTCTTCCTGTTCTTCTACATGATGATGTATTTGCAACAGTCATATTTCCTGGTTTGAAGGTGTAGGGTTTTGCTAAGGTGAAAAACAAAATCAGTGGTAGAATCACATGGTAGAACTAGCACCTGACAGAAAAAAAACCCCAAAAACAATCTTCTATTTTATTTCCAGCTGAAGAAATTACTTCAGTGTCTCACTGCTACTGGGATTAAAACCTGTTGGATCCCAGATAAAAATGCATTGGTCTAGAATCTATTTCTATATTCACACCTCAAAACATGTACACCAAGCAATACATATATAGCAAGTAACCCATCAATTTATGGTACTCTGGATTCAATTGACATTTGCCTGAGCTAGAATGATACTAAGATATGGTGAATCTTTGCACAGTGGTAACACAATTAAAGTTGCCATCACTTCCTTATCATTCTCACAGCAAACAAAAACGTGAAGAAAAAGTAACTGAAGCAGTAATATTACAACTTGGAAGATGAATGTTTTGGAATAAAGTCATTAGAATCTCAAGATTAAGAGTGTTTTTCCCAATAATCTTTAAAGTTAGTAAACCTAAATTACAGTTACAATGTACCAAAGACTAGAAAGATAGCTGATATCATAAAGCTATAAATGCTGTAATATGACATAACAACCTTTATGAAATCTCAATAAATTGTTTTATATAAATGGTAATTCCAATTATACTTTACATTGTTTTTACTTGCTAATAGGTAGTAATTATTTTATAATTTAAATTTTTTGGACAGAACATCCAGTGCAGCATAAACAGTACTCCTTTCTTTTACTAAAATTATATATTGGAATTTTATACAATTTATAATTACACTCAGCTTTCTCAGTTTGTTTGTCTTCTGTAGGCAATATTTACACATATAGTAAAATTTTACTCTCAGAATAGAAAACAGGAGAAATGACCTAATGCAAGAAATTAAAATTCAACTTCATTAATGGTACATACCTTTTAGAACAAGCAAACGTGTCACTTTGATGTAACTCTGAAATGTAGCATCATAGCTGCAACTTCAAAATGTTGAAATGCTCCTTAAATGGAGCTTCCATTCACTTTACAGCAAGTTCATCACTCTTATTTTAATTTAATCTACATCTATCTTGACAGTCCTACTCAGACCCCCACCTCCACCTGCATGCCTGACACAAACTGATGTTTCCAAGCCACTCCCGGTGCAGTGCTGCCAACATCAGTACTCAGAAGGTGCCAGAGATGTGATTTCACTGCAGAATGATGGTGTGAAAGCCTCACAGGAGGGCCACTGACCCTCTCTAACTGTTTTGCTACACAATGCTGATGGAGACAATGAAGATGATCTTATAATGAAGTAGCCATTTGTCAACGGTACATCTATTGTATATCTGGCATCACCTTCACAGAACCGTATGTTTCCCCTAACAGGTCAGCTAGCAAATAATCAGCCTTTGATATAACAGATATTTATTTATCTGACAGGGGAGACATAACCCAAGACAGCAGACACTTCTGCTTTCCAAATATAGTAGTTATGCAAAATAACTTTCCTGACAGAGACCATTTTTTGGGAAGTGGTGTTCTTCAAGCTCTTCTACAATAAATACTAATTGACAGTAAACACTTTTTCTGTCATAGAAGTACATTCTCAATTATTACCAATGTTTTAGGTTTGAGATCACCTTTTTTGTTTTTGTTTCCCTGAGCATGAACAATTTCTGTCAAGATAGATCTGACAAATACATCAACAAGTTCTGTATTTTAATGTGATTCCTCTAGTAAAAAAACATTCTGTGGTTTCTGTTTTTCTGCCCCGGAAACAATTTCAATTTACTTTAATAAGAATAAATATGTTTAAAACCAAGATGGAGCCAAACAGTTGCATTTTTACTGTTAGTTAAAATGATTCAGAATGAAAACCAGAGCAGAAAACATAGGGCTTCTGCTGGCCTGTAGAACAGCCAAGAATGACAATTAGTGTTGGATCAAACAGAATTTTTGTTAGGTGTGTTTATACTGTATTTCTGTACATGCAGGTCACTCTGTCAAAACAAATACCTTATAGAAATCCCCTAAGTTGTTTACAGACGTAGAAGACAGGCCAATAGACAACATTTAGACAACAGTTTAAGATACGGGCATGGAAAAATGGATGGAAATAATATAAAAACTAACATTACAAGACTATCCAGTCCTGAACATCACACATAACAACAGTACCACAGAAAAAATTCAGGGATTAAAATGCATTTTATGGTGCTCACAACGTTAGTTGGCCTTATTAAAGGAATTAAAGGAATCAAAGTTACTATTAAACAAATCTGTCTAACCTCTCTCTCAAAGGGAAAAGGCTAGGACACTATTAGAAATCGAATAAGAATATGACCCTCACTGTAGCAGCAGATCTGAACAAAAACTTCAAATTGTCTAGGTGAAGTTCAAACCTAAAGTATGATTTAGTATGTAGCTTAACTTGAAGTCTTGTGATTAATTTCTTGTCCTGTCACGTATATCCAGTCTTATCCTGAACATAGGATTTAGACCAAAGCTTCATATTGTAAAGCGTCTGGAAGTTGCATCTCTTTGCCAGGTCAGAATGACTGTGTATGTGACTGCATCATAAACAAGAGATAATCTTTCTGAAAAAGGACAGCAATATTATTCTCTGCATAGAGCTCCAACAGCTAAGCCATTGCAACCAAAAGCACAACAGCTGCTAACACAAACATTTTTAGATTTACTCTGGTACCAGGCATTTCACAGCATACAGGTTTGGGACACAGCCTTTATCAAATCTGTAAAATGAGCATAAAGACAATTCCTTGATCTCACAAGTTCTGTAAGAGAAGAATACAACCAACTTTTATTAGATGCTCATTATTAGTTTACCTGAAGAATCCAGAATTATGTTAGACAGATACCAGGTATAAATTTGGATGTGGGACTGGATGTTATAACCTTTCCTGTGTACCACAATCCATCTGTTCTTTCCTTGAACTGAACCTGCTCCAAGGATAAACAATTCAGAACAAAACAGCACTCACCTACAATCTACTCAAGATCAGCTCTTAAGCACTATCACGACCTAAGAAAAGCCTTTATTTTGCTCCTGTTTCTTAGCACAGGACTGTCAACATACTAACACTACCCTCTTTCGGTTAAAGGAGAGGCAAGAAATAATATTGTTAAGTTGCTGCTGCCAGGAGTAAGGAATGTCACGTTTAACAACGCAATAACTGAGTTAAGATTGGAAAAACAAAAACAAGTGAGTCAAATACTTGGCATGACAGGACACTTACAAGTAGTGAATAATATGTCTAAAATAATTACTTCCTCACAAAAGAAATCTCCACTTTTTTTTGCATTACTTTTCTTTTAGAAAACATTGTCAAGCAGTTTCTGAGTGACAACCCATTCATCAATTGGCACAGTTTAGAGAAACTATTGAAAATCAGTATGGTTTAACCAGACTAGAAAAGACTCTCCAACAAAGAAAACCTCGAAGGAACCTCCTCTTCTCTGAAACCCAACTAGGATCAGTACTTTGAAAGAAATAACATATTTCTTCTAATGAAATATCCTTCCACCTTTCTTTTTTTAATTATTATACAAGAATACTCCAAGTCCTGCTTAGATTTAAAGATACGCTCTTGAAACTTATAGTACATGCACATTCTTGTAACACTCACAATAAAGAAAGGCTGTTTTCTTCCTTTGTAATCACAGGTAGCCCTCCTACTGGCATCAGTGAAGCTATGAGAGAAAGCAAACTCTTTTGGAGTTTGCCCTGAGGACACACAAGTTTCTCTGCTTAACAATAGCTCTTTCTTTTCTCCCGCAGCAAGTACATGCAGTAATAGGTGCAAAAAGCCTCTAGAAATCCTGGCCTACCTGAAAAAGCACAAACTTTTACTTGTTTGCCTGTATGTAATACAAAAAAAGCATTTGCAAGTATCTCACTTCTAAAGGTATCTCTCTGCAACATTAACATGCACCACTGCTATGCAAAATGTTAGTCCTGTTCAAGTTGCAAGGTAGAAGGAAGAGGAGATGATCTGTAGTTGGGCCTGTGTGCAAACACCTAGGTAGAGAAATAAAGTTCCAGGATCCTCTTCTTGTACCTTTAGCAAAGGAATGAAATAAAAAGAGAATATGCAGAGGCAGACAACCAATTTAGTCTGCCAAAACCAGGGAATAACCAAGGATGTTCAATTGCACATGGAAGAGATGGAAGCCAGGAAGGCCATCACAGTTCCCATCCACAGCAGCACTTTTTACTACTTTAGTTGAAGTTACTGTCACAGCAGCAAGGATGGTTGCATGAGGGACACAGCACTATGGGGCTGCTAAGTAGGTAGGTCTGGTAAAATAAGTTCCAGTGGCACTGAATTAAACATACATGTTGTTCAACTATCCTCACTTCAGGGCTGTAACTTCTGCCAGTCAAATAACGCCCAGGTAGGGGCACCAACCCTCCTCAATTTAATCAGATACTGCACACGAGAACCAGACTGCTGGATGATAGCCCCCCTCTTTCCTGAGCTTCCAGCTCTCTGCTTTTCACAGGCTCCCTAAATTTTCTGTTCCTATAGTATGCTACAACCTCTTATCAAAAGCTTGTCCAGTTTCTCTTCATATGCATGCAGGGTTTTCCTTTTATCTCACAGAGGACCTTGTTTGCTAAGTATCCATGCATGGGCTTGAACCAATTTACACCTTAAAGCCAGAAATGGCTTTCCGAACTCTAGATCCATATTTTTTTGCTGTACTTCGAGGATTGCTTTCCAAACCATGCATAATTTCTACTCTCAATAACCACCAACAGGAAAAAGATCACAAAGATCACAAGGGAAAATGAACGCATTTTTGCCTTTCTATCTTTGCCAGTCACAGAGTTTCTGTGCAGTCCACAGAGAAGGTCTGGAATTCTATTTGTGCTGGAAACAACTGGGAGATGTTCTCAAGGAAATTAGCAGGATGGAAACAGGACAGGATGTCACTAATAATCAGTATTCGTTTCACAAATTGCACCTTTTTGCCTGAAGCCTGTGCACAATGACACCTTTAGAAATACACAGCATGTCTCTTCACAAGAGACACTCTCGTGAAGACACAGATGACACATATATAGACCAAGTTCATTAACTCTCAGGGGATGCCATCAATAGCAATAATCTCTGGAAGCCATTTTCAAAAAACATTAGTGATTAGTTAGTTCTCATCATAAATATAATTCTGTGTATGTACATATATAGTTGTGTTTACATATGTATAAAAATACATTTTGTTTTTCCTGTGATCACATGTATCTCTGTATTCCACATCGCATGGGAATGGTCCTGTGCAGGGCTCGGAGTTGGACTTGATGATCCTTGTGGGTCCCTTCCAACTCAGCATCTTCCGTGATCAGTAATAATACATACTAACTCATTTTAAAGGCAAAAAGAAGAAAACTAATGCTCCCAGTACTGTCTTATATAGGAGACTTTATTGCCAATACATTTCACCACAATAGTTGTAGAGGTTTCTATTCCTAGAAAATATATACACACAGACGACTATTTGTCTTGCATGGAGTTGCATGAAATTACTGATTTTTTCAGTGCATCTGGTAAGTCTCACCAAAGCAGCACATGCTACTTCACGAGTATTTCATAAGCACTACAAAATCACCAAATTTCTCTCTCCTATCTCTCCTTTACTGGAAGTATTTGTTATTCTACAGAATGATCTAGTGATTCTTGTATTCTTTTAGGTAAGAACTTTCATTCACTGATTTATTCTTTCAGTTAATTACGGACAGAAGAATTGTATAAACAATTCTGCTTGAAAGCTGTGTCACCAGCATCTCTGGTAACTGCAGAGGTCTCAAACCATGAAGTATACAAATCCCTGCAATCTCTAGAATACAAAAAACTTGCAGATTCAGGTAGCTAGTTGCAATGGAAGTCAAATCTCGATGCCTTTCTACCTTTGTCATGGGTTTTTAACTATACTTCCTTGCATTAGGAATTTTCGGACGTAGTAGTGAATGATAAGATTCTAGACAGAAGACTCAAAGTAATGCAAGATCTCTCATGACTTGGACACATTTTGACTCAGTAGACAAAGGCTCAGCCTCATTATTTTGGAATTATGGCCTGATGAAGTTGAACTTCGCTGAGTTGAACAGAGAGCATTTAAAAGCACACACTTAGCCTGTGATGAATCAGATCTAATAGTATAGAACAAGCTATGGCATAGACTGTCTTCAAGACAAGAATTTTCAAAGTGGAATCAGTATGTCAGTTTTAATCTACAGTCCCTTCCTCAAATAATTTGTCTTTTTAATTGTTTTTAAATTACTGTAGATATATAAACTAATTTTAGGTTTATTATTCCTGAGTTTGGGTTCCTAGTAAGTATACTTGTGGCAGAGTAATATTTAAACCATAACTACTTTCAAAACCTTAATTTTTAGTGAGCACTCTCTCCTTGTTTATACATTTCTGTCTTCTAAATGAGACTTTAAACAAAATTTACAGTGAGTTCTCCCCACTCCATGTAACTACATATATATATATATGCCATAAGAAAAGGTAAGTCTATCTTTCATATCCTACCCTAGTTGTTTATGTACCTCATGGATGTGCACATAGAATGATTATAACTGCAACTTTAAAAACCTAAAACTCAGTGGATAATGTTATGTCTTGTACAATTTGAATGCTTAATAAAAATATTTAGTCCAATTCAGACCACGGGCAATACGAACCTCTATATACATATTTTAAAGAGTATGAACTGTATGTTTGTGTGTTTATACAGATAAAGTATCTGCTGAAAATGACTTAAAATAGACTGTGTATAGGTAAAATGAAGTCCCAAAATAATTTACTGAAATACAATTTTTCTCACCACAATCGTATAAAATCTTTCTTCAGAGAAAGTGCTGAAATGTGTCTTGTGCTTGCAGTATGGTGCTAAAACAGGCAAAACCCTCAATGCCTAAGAAATAATAACCTCCATGTCTGATAGTATTTTGATTTTTGTATTCACAGAACTGTCCTAAAAAAAATTAGCAGCTGCAATGAATCATTGCAACACATGGAACACATGAGGGAACGTGCATCTTCTGTAAGTGTTTGCTACAAGTTCGGTTGAATCATTTGTAGAGGATGTCAGCAGCACCTTCTGCCTTGAAGAACCTCTGTGCATGACAGGTGGTTAACTATTCACATCACATGGGATGGCTGCTAATTCCTGAAGGTTAAGTTTTTGAAACACAAAGTATTTTCCTAAGTAGTAGCCCTGTCCTCCCTCTCTTAGTGCCTTCCTTTCAATTCTTCCTTATTAACTACTCACCATCATATTTAAGGACATTTTAAGTTTATTCTCTGCCTTATCTATCTCATTATTTAAAGGCAGTCTTGTACCATTTCCAGGGTAGAACTGCATATTGATTACTTGCTGTATTTTCTAATAAGTGTGATGTTTTCTCATCATACTGCTCTCACTGAGGAGTTAACTCTACAGAGACCCTTATAAAACTACTTCAATATTTCATTGCTTCTTAGTTTTCTGAATATATCCTCAATTACCTCTTTATGTTTCAAACATAAGCTCTTGTGGTAGCTTGTTTTTTGTTTTGTGTTTGAACTGCGTGTGTGCAGTAGGATATTTCATGACAATGCATACACGAGTTAACAGCTGAGTAAGAAGTGTTTTTTCAAATGCTTGTACAAATAAACTCTTTATCTTCTTTTTGAGAATATAAACTTAAATGCAATTTTCTAGGTTTTCCTATTAAGAGCACAAATGAGTCAATGCAAAAAGAAATTCCAAGAATCAGATTGCAGTGGGCATGTAGACATAGTCCAATTTTTTTTCAGTTTGCTCAGATCTTATTGCAAACGGAGTTACAGTGATTATTAATCACTACAGTTATAGACACACCTAAAATTCAATCAGGAAACACTATTACATTTATGATTTACAGAAGCCTTTTTTTTTTTAAATTTTCTGTACACAAAGCTCTAGTTCTTACTTGTCAGGCAGTAGTTGACAAGGAATAAACAGTCAACACAAGTGCAGCTGTTCTGAATAAAAAAAGTTTGTGTACATTATTCTACAACAGGAGATGTGGCCAGCCCTAGCTGAAGGACATAATTTCTGCAGACATTTCTTTAAACTATTCATTTTACTTGAAATACCTATAAAAGCCCAATCAAATTAAGCAATGACAAGTTGCTTCTTTAAGTTCTCTCTAGGAACTTCCTCATTGGAAATAGGTAGCTGTTCTTAAGAAAATGTTTACTTACTCCAGTACATTCATAGGAAGTTTATCAAACATTAAACACTAGGAATGGCTGTTTATTACAATTGGAAAGTGTAGTTGTTAAGGACAATGAAAAGTACTTCTACACTGCATGCAACTTTAATTTGATCTTTCAGTATACATGTTAAATTGCATTCCACAACAGCTTTCTGTTCATTCATATCACAATAAAAGGAACACACCCAACATTCCTGTACAGCAGACATTGCAAATCAGAGCTTGTCCTGCCTTGAAGGCAAAAAGTCCTTGAAAAAAGCATTGCTTTACAGGGAAGGAAACCTGTCTCGTCCTCAGGTATCCATTCTTAATGTGATAAAAGACATAAGAAATGCATCATATTTTAAGATTTGTGAAGAAAAATATTTTGTATTATGTGCTTGTGATATGGAAATTTGTTCTATGTGTAACATACATACCAAAACCCAAAAAACGTGGTTGGGACTAAGACTACATTGCCCACATAAAGATTCTCACACCTTTTGAACATGCCAGATTTAAAATCTGTGAGCTAGCTTTTATAGCCCTATACTGCTAACCATAATGTTGTTCTAACATACACTTAGTGTTTAGCTCTATCTCTTCTACCTATTTTCCACTATCTATAACTCTTAATTCTCATGTTACCTCATTATACTTTGATATATATTATGCACACAAGTATAGTATATGTGATTACACAAAAGTGAAAGGCAAATTTAATTGGTAAAGTATGCTTAATAAGAGAAAATTAAGAGAAAACATTTTAAAATCCCTTGTATTTAGGAGTAAAACTTAGTCTATCTACTCCCTGCTTAGTGCAGGACAATGGTTCAGCAAAGATCCCACTGAGTTCCCTTCTAGCCTTGCATTTCTGTGATTGCATTACAAAGCATCTACCTGGTAACCCTGATGCTTTTGTAAATTAAGTTGAGGGAAATGCTGAATTCTAGAATTATAAGTAATTTTAAAATCTGCGCTACTAAATAACTATGCCACAAGGTCTTCTGGATACATAACCAAACACTTTTTTCTTCAGTGATTATTTGTCCATTTTAATCCTTTGGACTTACTATACTAATGGTGTAATAAAAATCAATAACTGCATGCCAGTATAACTAAATATAGAATATTTGGTATAAAAACATGTTTTGGTTTTTTTGCTGCATGTCAACCCACAAGTCCTTAACTCAAATAAGAATAGGAAAATGAATGAAACTACTCCAATTTTGGACTTTAATTTAGTTACTTTCTCTTGGAGAAAATTAGGAAGTCATGGGTATTTAATAAAAGTTGGGTCCTTGGGAGCAGCAGAAGTTCCTTTGACAGTATCATTTACAATTTCTTTGAAATCTCAAAATTGTATGTAATGCAATGCATTTGAGAAAATGGTTTTAGTATCAGCTATAAAAGTAGATGCATTTCTGCCACACTCAACTTTTTCAAAGCCATTTAAAATTGATCCTTCAGAAATGTTTTGAAAGCAGGGTGCTTTGTTCTATTTCTAAGAGTCTCCCATGAAATTTTGTGCTGCTTAGAGCATGAACAAATCTATTAAAATAGAATAGGTTGAATTTTAAGGCCACCAGAACTGCTAGCAGTCACACTGACTTGAAGGGATCTCCCTCACATGGCACAGACCTTCATCTCCTTTCACATTACTTCTCTGTTCTTGCACATTCACCATGCTGTAAAGGTAAAAAGTCAAAATACTCACCTCTACAAGAAAGGAAGTGCCACACAATAATCCTGCACTGATCTTAACCCTTTTACAAACTACTGCTATACCTTACTGTCACTTTTTAAATTTTTTTTTTAATCGTGTTTTTCAAAAGCATGATTTTAAAAAGTTGTAAAGCCTTCTACAGAGGAACTCCTCATTCTATTCCCCACATGTACCCTTTTTTTATAAAAGGCTTTTTAGGACCCATTTGAAAAATTAATATTTACACTCTGAAAAATACTTTCCTGCTTGTATATGTATTTAAAATATCCCTCAGCCTCTTATTTTCCCATTCTCTGATTCAGCAATACTGGGTGTTTCTGATGATTTAGTGTAGCATATATGGAACTAATTACAGAACACAAGACATCAAAAACTGTGGTTTTCGAAATTTTAATTAATTGTGGTTTCACAGGCTGCTATTCACTGCAATCCAGGAAGTGGTTAGATGTGGGGTTTATTATCAGTTTAAATAGAAGTCAAGTGTAAGGCATTGGTTCTACCTGAATTCTCCAGCCCATAAGAAACATGATTTTCTGTGAACTGTAGACATTGTGTAACATGGGGTTAAACAGAATGAAAACAAAGAGATTTGCTGCCCTAGCCTGCTACACTGAAAGATAGTGGCTAACCACAACTTTATCCTTTGATCAAGACACAAAGTGTACTTCACAGAATATGATTGAAGATGCTAATTTGAATGCCTGATAAAGCACTGCTTCTGAAATAAGCCAATTAAGAAGCTAAATTAGGATGATATTAAAAAGGTATTATTTACAAGCATTGCTCACTGACTATATATCTTGATGTTTTTTCCTGGGCATGAGAGATTGACACTGCAAACTGCTACAGAAGAGGGCAAAAAAGAAGGGAGGTGGGAGGGTGGGTGGTGGGAAGGGAGGAATCAACCAACTTTGCAAGGCAACACTGGTCACGAACACTTTGCAGAGATCTGCGTGGCTAATTCTGGTGGGATTTCTTCCACCTGCTGTACTCAGTGAAGTCCCATGAGATGATCTGCTCGTTTAAATGAGAATAGAAACCCACTCTGAGGGTTCTCAGCACCAAAAATGAAATGTAATTGAGATGTTCTGCATGAACCACATTTACAAAGCAGTGTTAAGCAATTTGGGTAAAGTGACTGTGATGACTGCTGTGCTTTGCTGAAGGAAGATTCAGTCTAGTATTTGGAGAAAATACTTTTTGGTTTTGTAAACATTCATACATTTGAGATACCTAATTGCCATGAAGATAGTGTTATCATGTTCTTAGCCTTCTTCCATTATTTGCTATTTCATTTGAAGCTGGTTTGCAACTTTCTGTTTATCTGTGCAGTCCCGCTGTACAAACATGAGGATTTGAATGAAGAAATTAGGATGAGTGAGCACTAAACATTTGAGGAATGGGAGGGAAGACAAATTGTCATTTCAAGTACATCACTATAAACTTAATGCAAACTGACTGAGTTTAGATGAGTAAAAATTCCCTTTATAAGGTTATATTTCAGTTAAAAAGTCAGAAAAGGACATTTTGCTATTTAACAATTAAGGTTATATTCTCTCCTCAAACAGTATATTAGTACTAGATATGGGTTACCTTAGCAACTATTATGTGTTGTAAAAGAAAATTCTGAGAAATGAGGATATTTTAATGAGTGACTAAAACACTGGCACCTCTTTTTCTTCTCCCACTCTTCAATTTTTTTTCTCAGAAAATTAAACCAATTTTTTGAGATAAACACTGATTGTGATCTCAGAATGACAGCATCAATACTGGTTTTGACCTGATGAGCATGAAAGTTTAATTCTTCCAGGCAACATTCACTAAACTATTGAATATGGTCCACGGTGTATAATTCACTCACTTAGGAGATTAGAAGAATAGGTAGCTACTGGGAAATAAGATCTCACTAATATCTCAGTAATCTCAGTATAATAAATACATATAGAGAAACAATTATTTGCCAATTAATTTATAAATATATTAAAAAAAAACCCCAAACCTATTTCAGTTTGAGTAATATGATCATTATTTTGATGATGTGGTCACTGTTTTTTAGACTCCCAATACCTAATATTTCCTGTTGAAGGCAATGGTAACTGCTTTTTTAAAAAATCTGTCACCAGTCACGCTGTCTACATGACAAAAGAAACTAGAATCAAAACATCCAAAGATTTCAGAGGCTATAAATTGGAAAGTATATCACTATTACTGAAATTTCAATAGTGTGGCTATCACTATATTAGTAGAAATGATGGACACTAAAATTACATGTGATAATAAATTCAAGTTGGTGTATTGTTAGAATAACTTTAAAATACAATTATCCACCTGACAAAGCCCAAAATAACAGCATTTATAAACAGAATGATGCAACCATGACAATTTGACATTATAGCAATTGCCAGTTACCACCCCTTAGGTAACTTGACTATTATTTTCTCTTTCTTCTCTGAACCTTAGTACTTGGCAGAAAACAGAAAAGAGCTGCCATCTCTTTTTCCTGCAGAAAAAAAAAAAACAACAGTGGAAGCTAAGAGTGCCCTTACTGCAAGGAAGCCATGGCCTGTGGCAGACTGTTACTGGGGACAGAACACTGCACGTGGCAGAGTCAGAGCAGGATATAAAAGATCTAAACTGAAAAGTTCACATTCTGTGCCCTGTGCAAGATGTGTTGCTTCCTGGTTCTCTTTGGGTATTCTCTAATTGCTTGATTAGGAGATTAACTTTTTAAAGTATTTAATTAATGAGAGGACAGTGGGAAGTCTCTCAAAAGTAATTGTACTCTCATAATTTAATAGGAAATGAGATTTAGGGAAAAATTAAGAAAGTAACGGTGTTTTTAAACTCGCTTTTCTCTGGTTTCAGATTTTTATGATGATAAAACCTTAATATGTTGCTACTGTTCCAAATATTAACCATAAAATTCAAGCCAGCTCCATCTATAAATTATCCACTGGCATTTTTGTATAGCACTAGCTTTGTAAGTTGTGGCTTTGTATGGCTAGTTTAATGACGTTTCTTAGGTGGGAAAAAGCTTCATAAAATTATTTTTTCTTTTTTTGTTGTTTTTTTTTTTTAACCAGCCTGCACAGAAAAGTTGGTCCTGTTCACACTTTGGTAGCTTTTAATATATTGATTTCCCACATTCCCCTATAATTTGTAAACAGTTTCAGGTAATGAAAGATCAAACTTCATAAAGGAAATTTTATGATTTTTTCCCTGTTTAACAGCATGACAAGTCTCCTTTCCAATTTAAAGAACGTAGTTTTTAAAATCAATATAGTTCTTAAATTATTAGTCACTAGTAAGAATCATAGTTCATAGAAAAGGAGGCAATAAACGACGAAATATAAAGAGTGTCTACTTTAAAAAATGGATAGAAATCAGAGTCTCAGAAAATAATCACAAAGGTCCCTGTAGTGTACCTATTATCTAAATGAAAATCTGTAAAACCCTGTCACTATTTACTATCGCTGTTACATATAACTATTAGGTGATAATTTCTCTTCTGTTTAGTCTCAATTCTGAGAAAATGTATAAATAAATCCTTAACTACCTAGAGATAAGTGCTAGTAGCTTGCAAAAATAACAGTGGATTTTACTTTGCTCTTCTTCTACCATGACATCACCTCAAAGGTATTCTTAGACTTTAAGTAGGAATACAGCATTGCTCTGCTGTATGTAACCAGTACAGGTTGGCTTCCTATGGCAGAGCTGTTGCTGTGGGGTTGACAGTTGCACAAAGACCTGCACTTGTGCTTCACCTTTGTGAAGTGGGGCTTTGCACGAGGTCAGGTTCATCTGTCTGTCACATTTGAAAAATATCGGGCATTCAATTTGATCACCTCTATCACATCAAAGATGTGCAGGCTTGTTGATTAAGTTCTAACATTTTTAGAAATAATTTGTTAGCAAAGTAGTAAATTGCTTCTGAAATTTATATTGTCTTCATCCGTGTAAATACCTAGCTGTAAAATTAACTCATGTTTTTTATTCTTAATGATGATTTGGAACGAAAAACCCTCTGACAATTTTTCACTTGCTGTTGTACTGTTGACTTGATCATCTATTTTTGATTTTTGGTGAAAAGCTGGGCTATACTCTAAAGTGTTTTATACCAGTAAACAGTTTCAAAACACTCTTATGAACCTTAATTCTACATTTATGTTGCATCAAAAGATACACTGCTATTTTAGGCACCCAATCACAAGGGGTTTTTTACTACATGAAAGGTGCCTATGATTTTCTTAAGTAGGAAGGCAATTAAATAAAGTAAATACAGTATTTAAAGTTATATATATTGACAGAGCGCAAACAAGAAGAGATCAATGATGGAATTTAGTTTAACTAAAAGACAAGAATTCCAAGCCAAAAAGGATGACTTAAGAACAGGAAGTATTTTATTATTAACTTTTCATTACCCAGAACATCTCACATTGAAAAGCTCGAAGACAAATATGCCTACACAAATCAGAAGAGTTCAGCAGATCAGAATGATTTTCAGAAGATAAGCAAGGGCAACCCTATTAACAGCTTACATATTAAAAGCCTACAGATATGTGGCTAACTGCCCTGCCAGTTAGAAAGTTAAATAATTTGGTATTTAAGCCTTTCCCCTCAAGAAATACAGATGATGACTGAGTGGGTTGGATAATTTGGCTCAACTCAGTTATCTTACTCTCCTTGGCTATCTAATCATTTTGGTTATGTCAGTCAGCAGGGAAGTTCAGGGTTGGTTGCACAGAGTTAGCAAAAATTTAAAAAAAAAAAAAAATTAAATTTTAGGGATTTTCAAGTTTCAAAAATAGTGGCCTCTAACATTCACATGCAGGCGCAGTAAGAAAATAGAGAAAATAAAACATTTGAAAATTCAAATTCCGAAATTGCATTTACTATGCCAACCATTCACAAAGCCACAAGGATACTGATTTCTAACAAAATTACCATAGCACATCAGCTGTCTTCTTAAAGATGGTCATGCTAGTTAAAGGACATTTGTCACGCTATTTAAAGGACATTTGTCACACTGTCAGAAAAACATTCAGAATAAGAGATGTCTACTGAAAAACTCTAAAGGTAACTAAGTGCTACCAAAAGACACCAAAGTTACATACTGAACAATAAATCATCAGATTGGTTTCATTATCTACACCACTACACTGAAAATCCCCTAGCCTCCTAACCAACTCGTGCAGATGAGACTCAAGAGCTGCTGTAAGTGATGTCAGGGTAGAGTTATCAGAGCTCCTCCAAGGAACCCTTTGGCAGCTGAAAGGGAAGTGCTATTAGGGTCCACCAACTTCAAAATGCCTGTAGGATTATATGCAAAATTTTTTGGAAAGGCTGTGCCATCTGGTTTCACACCTCCACCTCTCAAGTACCTTTGAACCTGGTCTTTCATGCACTAAATCACTCCTTTCAATATGAAGTCCAGCATTTTATTTCTCCTCAAAAATGATCCTTACAATTCTTCTTCCTGTGATTTATTGCTTAGCTCAAAAGCAGAGTGAAATGAACAGTCAAGCAGCCTAAGCATTCTGCCACTGGAAATGTCTTTTGCCAAACAAACTGTCCTCCATTTTCACATGCAAGGTTTGTTTTTAATTTCTTTTTTTTTTTTTTAATACAACTACAGTTCTTCAACATTAGCCAGCTATCGGGAGCAAACATGGAAGCAGTCTTCCTGAATTCCTTCTCTACTACCCTAGCCTAAGAGCAGATGTGACAGCTTTGTGATTATTTAGACTTTCCCATTAAAACAAAACCAAAAGCTTTTCAACAACAATCCTGGGTTATTCAGTCAAACCTTTCATCCTCATCATTAAAAAAGTTTTGAGTACTTATGAGAAGCTAACAAATGACAGCTCATAATCCCCATCTGTAACACCAGACGCCAGGTAGTGCAAAGACAAGACAGGTGCAAATTTTGGTATTCCCATAGTGCTTATTATCTATCCCTTTTTAGAAACAAAAGGATTTCTCTTAACACCACTACTAGTATCCCACATTAATCTTCCCACAAGCAAACTCTTACCCTGAAGCTACTATACGGTGTTATTACTCTGTCAAGAATTTTTTTCCTGAATTTAAAGAGTTGCTTCTACCAACCGGTAGAGTCAGATTGTGCAATAAGTCATCTACAGAAGCTGCTCCACAGCTGATTTGATCTCAAATATTGGAGCTGCCCTCATCAGAGCTCTACCATATGTAAAATAATTAAAAAATATTTAAGAAGTTGCACTCTTCTGTTCCAACTTTTCAATTCATTCCTGTTTTTCCCTTTTCCTACCGAAATTATAGGAAGAAAAATTAGCACAGTACATGCCAGACTTACTGCCTGTTTTTCTGGGGGGAGGCAATGGATAGGATTGTGGCATGATCAAGATACTAATAATGAATAGGGACACAGCATAAATGCACCTAAACAACATAACTGAAAACTATGGTGCTACCTGAAACCTAGTATTAAATGTACATTTGCTTACCTTTTTTTCCACTAGCAAGCATGTCAGACACAACGTCTCAGTATTTGAAAGCACAAAAAAATCTAGAGCTGTACCAGTACACAGGGGATTACTTTGAGAATGGGACAGAATCACTTTGCTTTGGAATTTGCAGAGAAGCCATCAGCCTGCTTTCTCAAAAATGTTGATCCTGAAAATTGGAAAAGGGATAGTCAACTAGACGATTCTGTAATACTTAACACATAAAAGATAAAGGTTGCTAAAAAAACTTGGGAGAAGAGGAAGATGGTGTTGAGCGCTCTTTGGGGTTTTTGTTTGTTTGTTTGTGGGATTTTTGTGTGGGGGCTTTTTGCTACTTCTTTTGTTTGGATGTTTCGGTTGGTTTTCTGGTTGGGGGAGGTGGTTTGGGTTTTTTTAACCAAACATATTAAGTGAAAAGTAGTTTATAAAATATTTAGTAAAGGATTGAATAAAAAATTACACATAAATAATTGAGATATTGCATTATTTAGAACATATATGATCAATAAGTTTGAACAAATAAATTTGAACCATGACTACAGAATAATCTTGAAAGACTAAAGGAACATCTGGACATCACTGTGGAATATTTCTGTTGAAGTAGCATTCAACAGCTCCAATTACACGGCATCAGTGAATTTACAGTTAAAGAGTGACATGTTTTTATATACATACAGATCCTTCTCAAGTCATAGACTCATTTGAAGCTTTTTTTTTTGAGGTGCCTCACAGCAAACAAGGTAGCCTGACATATGGGAAACTGGGAAGACAACTGGAAAGGCTTAGAAACTTGCCATTACCGCTAACTTTATTGAATAATATACTCATTTTTTAATCTTGAGTTTTGACATTTAACTGTGATTTACTGTAAGGATACACTCTCATAACGAGGACTCCCAGAATATACTCATGACTACAATATTAAAATGTAATGGTTTAAAGTCATTTTCATTAGTGATGTTCTCTCTGCTTATTAGAAGGTGTAAACTTCAATGTCTATTAAGTCAAGTTGACTGACAAAAGTACCATTGTGGTAATCCACAGGGCTGGTCATTCCCCCCAGTCCACCTTCATCATGTATTCTCTTCCTTGCATCATTAATGCAGATTGGATTTCCCACATTATTATCTTTCCTGGATTTGTACACAATTTTGTTTCTGTTTTTTCAACAATTGGTAAAATATAGTTCTTTCAGATTGTTCCGAAACAGAAAAAATGTTAAGAGTCCACACACCAGTCAGATCACTCCCAGAGTCATGACATTCTGAGAGATTTATGAAATTGTTCAAGACAAAACAAAAATCACTCTTCCATCGTAACTTCTTTTGAAGACTTTCTGAAAACAGCAGGGCACACTACATTAAAATTTACACTAGAACAGTACTATAAAGTAAATTATAGACTATGTAAAAGTAATACTCATTTTCAATTTAAATATGTATACCTAAACTTCTATGCTAAGATGCTATAAGACACACTAATAAGGTTTCCAAATATAAATGGAAGTCTAATGACAGCCTTTAGGTAACATAGAGACTGAAGGAAAGAGATTGTCTCATTTATTTAAAATACATTTCCAATATGTTTTCTAACTTTTCCAATTTTTAGGGTATTTAAAGTGGTTCGACATTGTTTGCACTGAATCATCCTACTGTCTGGTTTCATGTGGGAGGAAAGGGTTAACACGCGATCAAAGACATAACTTGGAACAAGAAGCAATAAAGGTTGCCTGCTTTTTCTCGACAGTTGCAGTACCCCATCCCTTGTTTATGGCAATAACTTCTGCTTGAAACAGGTTGCCAGAGTGATCTAGTTGTAAATAATGATATTGACGACTAAAAGGTGATCAATTTTCACAAGCTCTTGTCCACATAATTTGTTTTGATTGCTCCTCAATACTTTCTTAAAAAAACAAACAAAACCCGAAAAAATGAACAAAACCCACAAACAAACCCCTCCCAACAAACCAAAAAAAACCCCAGTTTTAAGACTTATATGAATGTTCCATAAACAGAATCAGTTTCTCATTTACTGAACACTCCTGAATTTTTTCAGGAAGAAAAGTTGTACTGAAGTTATTGAACAGAAAAAAAACCCACTGAAATATGACATTTGAGCTAACATAATTTGATTTAATTTTGAAATTAATGTTACTTATTCAGAAATAAGAAAATCAGCTGGGTTTTTTTATATCTCTTTCCACAGTGATAGTAGGTGGGATATACAATAAGCTTCCAAAATCATAGAATCCAAATCTTAGTGAAATACATAATAAATTTGTAAAAAAATTGTCATCCGAGGAAACAAAATTACTTTGTGTCACAAACCATCAATGAAACAATTTCTGACTATTTTCATCCTGAGCCACTGTAAGAATAATATCACAGAAAAATACAAAAGAAATTGCACATGCTACATATACTTCATGAGAAACTGCATTTCTATTTTGGTCAAAGGGAGAGGAACCACGTCCTTCAGAGTACAAAACTTGCTATCAGATAAATATATTCATTCCTTTTAAGAACTAAATGACAACCAATATGATTCAAAATGTCTCTCTTCCTTTCAGAATCTCAGAAAATCCACACTGACATCTCAGGTTGAGGTTAAGGACACACTTCCATAGACTTTTGTGCAGGCCCACAATTTTGCTAGATTCGTGTCTAACCCTGCCTTTCTGCAACTCTGCTTCACACACACAGATCTTTAAACTTTTTATGATATCCATGTGACAGAATGAGACACGGTCACAGGAAAACAAGATGTTATGATTTGATTAGGAAGTCTACTTCAGAGGTTCTTTCACTTCAAAGGTTTCCCTGCTCCTCTCCTCCTCTCCACTGCCCCCGCTCATTTTAGTCTCACAGATAATAGCCATCCTCGGGGTTGTATTTTTGTAATTTTTTTTAATGAATTTTGGGGTAATATTTGATGTCTCATCTAAGAAATTACCTCATCCAATACCTTAAGCACAACTTTAAAGCAAAATGAAATCTCCAAGGTAAAAATTAGTTCAAAAACATCTTTGATTTAAAATAAATTTTTGCCACACAGAAGAAAATGAATGATTGAATTTGCATGCTGGAGCATCTTTAGTAGCCTGTTCCATTATCTATGCTTAGGTTTCACTGTACCTAATCAGTGGAAACTCTGAACACAAAGGTTTTGTTTTAGAGTCCTTCCCATCATATGAAGAGTTTTCACTTCATGTAGCATTGCAAAGCTCTACGTAACACTCATACACTCTCCTGATTCTTCATACCACCTTGGCTTAAACAACTCTCAAATCCTTTTATTTCCAAAACCTCTTGATTACTTCTTAAGAGAGTTATCTCCTAAACTTTGTTTAGGAGATAATAATGTCCTTTCAGGATGGATTTTCAGTTATTGCAGCCAAAGTTAAGCATCTCTTGGGCTTTGGTACCTACACGTCAGAAACACACTCGATAGCTGTGAAATCTGTGCACTTGTGAAAGGAAAGGAAGGCAATGTATTAGCTTTCCTCTCCCTGTTCTATTAGTGTCACTGTTTCTATTAGTATTTAAATTTATTTGCCTGTTTCAATCAACAAGCTCAATTAAAAAGGTTCCGCAAACAACATTAACCTGCTAAATTCTAAAAGAGCAAAGCTTAGTCAATTTGGATGAAATAAACAACAAATATTATATAGCCCTAGACAGAATATCTATTTAATCTTCATTACTGTTAAAAGCGAGCAGTACTAACAACATCTCTGCATCAAAAGGAAAAAACTCAAACCAAACCAAAACACTCTCTTGGACTGACCCCCAGGTCGCCATTCAGGTACTGCAACAAAATCCCAAACCACCTGCTCAGTCGCTTTTAAACCAGGTCAGTCTTTAAGCAGCTTCTTGGATTTTCATCTTTGCTTGCATAGAAGAGGGTTAAGTCTGTTCTTTGCAAAGATCTTTGGCATGATCTTTGATGACAAATGACATGCTGCCATATGCCAAAAAAGAAGGGGAATACAGTCACCCCCAGCTTCAACTTTAACTGGAGCTGCTTTGTTCTGAGTGCCCTGAATAATTAATAACTACTTTGGCAATCAGTCATGCATTCCTTAATGGCACCTCAGGCATCAAGTATCCCATTCACCCGCTCCCCAACTAACAATGGACTTTATTACATCAAGTTTTCTCTGCCAAACTCGTAACTGACATAGTTTAAACTAAACTAGTCACTAGGAAGACTGAAGCCCAAATATATATTATAAGAGTTTATAAGATTTCCCTCAATTGCATGTGGCTACTATATGGATTAGAGCTATAACTGTGGCAAGTGAGAAGAAGGGGAGAAGAAATAAAATATGGATTGTTTTTGCAATAATGTTCTAGGAAGCTTTAAGTGGCACAGTGCTGCCAAAATCATGACTTTTAATAAATGCATAGCTGGTCAAAATTGAGAACCATTGCTAGGCAGCCCTGCCAGAATAAAGCAGCTCACCAGTAAGTGCAGACTAAGTGACAGGCCAGAGCATGAAAAGAGTGACTGAGAATAACAGCTGTGCTGAAAGAAACATAATAATTTCAAAATAACACAAACTACATTTTCTTAATAGGAATAAGATTTTCCAACACTTGCTTCCACTTCATGGTATTGCAGACAAAATTAACTTGCAGCTATACAACAGAGGAAAAAAAGTGGACTCAGACCAGAATTACAGAAAGTTCTAGAAGTAGCCAGGGTACAAAAATTAAAATGGAAGAAATTCAAATTATTAGTTTAATTAGTTAGAATCTAAAGAAAAACTTAATGTTTTTCTCAGGGAGTATTCTGCTTGTATACAGTATGTGCATTGCTTTTATGCAGTGTTTTGTAATCCCACAGTAAACCTTTCTAGCGAATGATGTTACATCTAGTGACATCGGAACAGCAGTGAGTCCCTTAGAGTGACTAACTCTTAGAAGTAAAGTAATCAGATCAGTAGCCATTCTCCTCCTACTTATGTGAAAAGCTGGTTTGAAATATAATATACAAAGTAAAAAAAGAAAAAATGTATACGATAAATTACAGCAGATTTAAACAAAGTCATTTCTCTTGCTCTTTAAAAGACCTGAAAATGTGTCCGGTGCCCCTCTCTGTGGGTGGCCTCCAAATACAGAAACAAGCTTGCACTGTTTTATTTCAGTTTTGCTTCATTTCTCCCCAAACAATCTCTCATTGCTAGTCTACCAGTCATCTCCCCTTCCCCAACACTTGTCAAAAAAAAAGAGGAAAAAAATTAACTGTTTAGAACCAATTCATTGAAGTGAATCTCTAAGTGAATCAGTTATGATATTGCAAGAATTATTTAAAATTTACACTCATTCTTATAGCTGACATCTTTTTTGTGGGCATGTGGGAGTGGGGCTGTAAATCTTATTTTCTTCTGAAAAGCTGGATAAGATAGCATTACAGTTATTAAAAAAAACCCAACAACTACCACTTTTTTTTTTTTGCATCACTTTTCACTTGCTTTAGGTACAAAAAGTAGGTTTAATTCTGGAACTCAACTGTATAGATTAAATTTACAATCTGCTGTCTGAAATGTATAATTGCATTCTGCTTGACTTATTAAGGCATACTTTTTTGTTGAAAAAAATCACAGCCCTTTTAAAGAGAGATTTAGAAATTAACCCATAAGCAGTTGCTACACTGCACATTTTGGGGCTTATTCTGAATTTTTATGACAGGAGGAGGGCTGCTCTGGCCTGTTCTGTATGTTAGAGAGAGCACGTTTGGTTGCTAAAACAGTTTGCATGTATTCTTCTTATGCTATATGTGCTTTCTTAGTGGAATGAAACGAGGAACAAAAAATGCACCCTATGATGTTAGCTCTGTTTTTGTCTGTTGAATAAGTGATTTAAATATTTCAAACATTAAACCATCGTTGTGCTAGTGATGATAATTTAAACTTTATAACCAGTTTTCCCCATCAAATATTAAGGAATAAACTCAGTCCATTTGTACATCATGGCATAAAAATAATTATACATATACTCTGGTATTTTCAGGTGCCTTCATTTAATCAATTCCACAGAAATTGAATCATATATAAGTGAGATAGGTATGTAGCAGGTAGGATGTAATACTAGAGCTGTGACAATGAAATTTGGCACCAGCCCCACAAACATATGTATTTGGTGATTTTCTTCTACTATTTTCTAAAAGTAAACATACTTATTTCATTCTGCCCTTGGGTGTATGAAAGTTTAAACCTGGCCTTATTTCAAGTTAGTTTGGAGACTGACATTTTATTTAATTTTAAAATTCACCCATTATCAGGTCATAATATTCTACTAACAAAAGGGTCTAACTCACAAAAGACGCAAATATGCTGATCAAACCTTTGATCACTTTAGGAGAGTTCTTAGTTAGGCAAAAATATTTAAAAATGTTTATAGGAAAGCAATAGAAAATAACAGAAATAAATAAATATATATATATATTTATACAAACACCCAACTACACTACACTGACATCATCATAAGTATGCTAAATATATTAAGTAGAAGATTATGTACTGTTGAGAAGATTCATGGGATTCATGGTATGGGTTCTTTGCTTCTTCACAATAACTGAAATTTTGCAAATAGGGAGAAGAAGCAAAAATGGCAAAAAAATAAAGCAAGTAAAATTCATACTGAGTGAAGCACATGTCAGTGGGGTTACAACATGAATTCTCTTGATCAATTTTTTATTGAGCTTGCAGATATTTTCCACCAACCAAATACCACAGACCACAAAACTACTTAGGAGATTCAAAGTGGATTATGAGGAATTTAACAATAAGTACTCCTTATTGTCTTTAAATATGGAATACCTACTCTAAAACAAGTCAACCCCTGTTTTCCTCCATTCTAATGTTTCAAAAAATTATCTCATCCTTAAAAATCTATAATCTTTTTTGTTCTAATCACAGATCTTTCATTTGGTGAAAAAAGTACCAGAAATCTGTTGACAGTAAAATTAGCCACATTTTAGACAATGAATAGTGTTTACTACCTGTTGCTTTAAGCAACTTTCAAAAGAAGTCTAGAGTACAGTTTCCATGGAAAACACAATGAAAAATTAGTATTATGCATTGTCTGCTTTGTCACTATAATAAAACTACCCAGAGGCGTAAGAACCCTTCTGTTTTGGAACTAAGTGTAATCATTTGGCTGTGTATGTCTAATAGCAGCTGACTAATAAAAACATTAATTTCTTCAGTCTTTTTTTGTAACTTCCCAATGCTCTTTCAACATCACAGTGCTGATTTGTATTCTGATTTTTCTGTTTCTCAAAGCTAGAATTATTTTTTTCCACAGTACAATATTAGGAATGCAAACATTTTATTGAAGTTTCCAGACAAACAACTGAACCCACAACTTCCAAGTCCAAAGCCATCCAAGAAGAACCACAGTTAAAAAAACAAAAATAAAATGTACAATTCAGGAAGACAGAGTGCACATTATTGTTATTATTATTATTATTATGAAATAAACAGTAATTAATCTTAACCACTTCAAAGAGTAAGTAACATGTTACTTACTGGCATAAGAAGTGTATAATGGATGCAGAATCCAGGTTCAGAAGGAAAGTATTCATCAGACACAAATCTTATTCTGATCTGGTTTCCTTTGGAGATTTGTCTGCTTGGCACAGTACTGGAACCACACCAGCGCCCTAAAACAGTGCCATCACTAGGCTCTTCAACTTCTACAAAGTCATACCTGAACAGAAAAGAAAATAGAGTGTTTATTTACTGACAAAAATTCTATAAGCTTCATGTTTTAACAATAAACTGACTTAGCAGTTTGCAAATCTTTTTTTAAATGCTAAAAGTATGTTGCCAAAGTTGGATATTTTAAACTTAGCTCCAAAGTTGCTACTGACTTACATACACATAATAAAATCATGCAGTGAGGTTAAAAAAATAAAAGCAGAGTTAGCATTTTGAAGAGCCCCCTGTGTATGGTTTTGTTTGTTCCTTTTACAGAAAGGAACAATTACCACATGTGGGATGGAGCAGAATAAAGTCAGAGAAAAAAAAAAGACCAAAATCGCCTAAGTGTGGCACAGTAATTCATACTGCAATATCACTAGCAGCATACTGCTGCCATCAGTGACAGTTCAGGGGCTTTTTGGTACAGAAAACTTGCTCTCCTATAATACCAATGGTGAATAAGTTCCTAAGGGTTAAGGTGGCTTAGGGAAACTTGGAAGAAGTTTATCCATAACCCAATGAGACATTTGTTGAGCAAAGACCCAGACCTAACTGTGTGTCAGAAGGAACTTAGTATTTTGGTAATATTGACAAGACAGATATGGATTGGGAACTCAGAGAGAATGAAACAGTAAGTTTGATTTAGTTTCATTGTTCTTAACATGTGGCCTGGGTATCCCTGGGGATCTGTGAACAACTTCAACTAGACCCATGAAAGGTAACCAAGAAATGCCAGTCAATCATCAGTAACCTTCAGTATGGCATAGAGGTCCTCATTTTCACTGGAAATTTTTAGGGGATTCCCAAGTCATAAAAACAATGAAAGCCACTGCTCTAGAAGGTTCGTCTGGTTTTAGTGTTTTAACCTGTTTCATGTCAGTTCCCCAGCTGTCTACTGACAGAATAAACACTAAGCATTTCAGCTGGATTTTCCCTACTTCAGCTTGAAACCCCCAGAGCCCCAGTGGCAGCACAGCCCAGTGGTTTGGGAAGGTTTGTGTGTGGTGGTTAAAGCAGGGCAAACACTTCGATGTTCACAGCTACAGCTTCTTGAGCCAACCTGTTACTTTTAAACCACAATTTGTATCCTAAGTACAAGCATAACACACCTTCGAGTGTGTGTTTGTTTCAAGGTTTCTGGTATTTTTAAGTTCTCTTGCATGTGCAGTCATATACTAAATACATCTCACATAAATCTAAATTCATAAATACCAGAGTCCTTTTCAAGGGTACAAACAGTCCTACCTCTGATGATGACAAATGCTCACATTTTAAAAAACATGCACACACGCACTCTACCAAATATGCCAAACAATATTTAATGTGAAAATTATTACCTCATAAACATTTTCTACTAAAGTTTTTTCTGTATTTTTTTTCAGTAAATCTAATCTTTATAATGATTCCCAGTTCCCTAGTTAGACAGCAAGCAATAAATTCTTGTGTTGCATGTTTGTGCAAGACTGACTTGCACATTTATTATCTCCATTTAAAGGACCAATATTTTTTCCACTTAATTAAAAATGAATGCAATGAATATGCTCATTAACTGTGTTCAAAATCCATTATTGCCATGTACCACAGTTTTAAATCTTTGTTGAACTCATGATACTAATTACTTTATCATTATCTTTTTTCCCCCCAAACAGGCACTAATTCCTTTAACAGATCCACCAGTGTTTTTACTTTATGATCAGGTATACAACTTATTACAAAAGGCAATGTGTATATTAATCGTACCAAGACCTCAGGGCTCAACACATTTATCAAATTGATTTTGAGCACTGAGTTTGTTTTCTTTTTAAGATCAGCTTATGAAGTTGATAACCTTTTAAAATTTTTTTAGTTAAGAATAAGAAATAATTATCTACTTTTCTGCTTTTTAAAGAGTGAATTAACCTAATATTTATTGACTGAGCTTTAAGATGTCAGGGGGGTCAGGCATAGTTCTTCTACCTAACTTGTAGTACTTTTTATTGCAGTCTTTTTTCTCCTGGTACACCTGAAGTAAAAGAGAAACTCAAATTCCACAGTTTAAATCCTAGACACTTTAGTCAAGCGGTAAAATAGAGAGAAATAAGTATTCTGAAAGACCAAACAAAATTCAGCTTAAAATTCAGTTTGGATAATGACATTTTTAGCCAGTAATTCTATTCCTGTCAGTTACCTGTACTGTTACCTTAATGTACTACAGGAGCCTACCAAAAGAATCTTCTGTGCAACTAAAGTTCCTCACATTGCACATGGACTGAAGCCTGAACTTGCTGTAAAAGTAACAAAACAAAGTGGTTCAGATGCTTTAGCATTTACCTGATTGTGCTGCATAATTTTGCAGTTTTGTGTCACAGGGCTAAGGAGCAGTGGGGACAATAGCATAGCTATGGAAAATTATTTCCCCATCAGAAGAAGCCTATGCTCAAATTGCAAGAAAACTAGGATAAATAACCAAGAAGTGAGAAACTATTTTCCAACTGCAATGGAGTAAAAAATGTTACAATGCATGATGAACTAAACACAGAGGCTTTCTTTTCTATGCAGTATGCAAAGGAGAAAACACGACTCTCTTTGACAATAAGAAATGCACTGGTACTGTATCTGTGATGTTTTTCAAATATTACTAAGTAAAATTTATGCCAACAAGGGAGTCCAGTCTCCTCTCCTGGGATGAAAGATGCTTTTGCCTTGATGGCATGATGTCCACAATGCCTTTCATTACACCTGGAGCAGAACATGTATTCCCCTCCCCTAAGGCCTAGGGTGTCTATGAACATGGATTGAATTAATAATCTGAACAAAGATAATTTACGGGAAAGGAGCAAGGAAGCAACTACACAACTCAAAGCTTCAATGCCTTTCCAACCAGGAAATGTATTTTCCAAGGGTGTATGTTTTCCTCTCCTTTCTATATATTTTTTCTGTAGTTTGCACTGTCATTTGCTAAGCATCTCCTGACAGGCTGCTTACCTTGGCTTGCAGTTTTCTGACTTTTTGTGGCTTTCCTCTGCCTCTAGAATTCCACAAATATATTAATAAATGTAAGAAGCAAAAATCCAGGGGATCAAACACTTTGTCATCTCAGTGACATTGGATCTTTCTATCTGTATATAGATATGTGCCAGACAAAAATCTAGGAAATCCATTAAAGCAGCTTAAGAAAGGTGAAATTTATTTTTCCTTCTCCTTTTGATAAGAACTTGTGTCTTTTTTTTTAATTAAAAAATAAGAAGTTTGTAACAATCCCTATCAAAATTTTTTAGTTTTCTATGGTATGAGGTAATATTTCTGTTCCAACTTCTTTTAAAGCACATACAATTCCACAGTTTTCCTGGTATTGGCATAACACACCACACTGCAGACTAAAACATTCAAGGTTCCCTGGCAGTTCAACAGAAAAATTGTTGTTAAATACCACTGAGATGGTTTATGTTTGGACAGCTTCAATTTTGAAAACTAAAAACTGTCATCATGAAAATATAATTTTAATATTTTTCTAATCAGACTTTTAACATCATCATTCTAAAGGAAATTTTACTCTCCCTCTTCCACCTCTATTTGAAATAATTTCTGCTACTGAAATATTTATATTTCCCATGGACCAAAATTTTTGGTTTCCATCATTTGACTTAACTGTGTGTTTATATAGACAAAACTGTAAGGGCACTGGCAACACCTTACATAGTCTTCACCTTAAGAGAAGAGAATGGTCCTTCACATTAATATTTTCACCAGGTCAGGCAGTATAGCCACCTATTGCCCAACTTTGCAAGCTTCAGAATAGTTGTTCCATTTATTCCATTGCCTTTCAAATGCATTAATTTACATAATAATGTTTTGTATTTGTTGGCAGACAGGAATATATACATGAACCTGGGAGAGGGAAAGATTGGCCCATTCAGTCCAGCTCTCTTTTCAGTCCCACAGATACAAGGTTCTTGAAATTGCAGACCACTAGCAGTGCACACCTCTAACAGTTACCTATTAACAAGTTCACTTGCCAGCCTGGCAGCAGAGAAAAAAGCCTCAGATGATACAGATGGCACCTTGACCAAAATGGTGGCCCAGGGGCATCACATCACCAGCAAATACCCCATACAGCGCAAAAGTTCAACAAAAATGATTCTGCTCAACATTATCAGAATTATTTAACTGCGGCTACTCTGAGTGACAGTAAAGTCAGGATATTGGAAGAAAACATTTTTTCAAAAACTAGCCAATATAAAATTTTAAATATTTAAAATGTTCCCTCTGGATTTTGCCTTTCTAATATGAATTTTTGAACAAAGTTACCCAGAGTCATTTGACTCCAGTGCCCAAAATGGGCAATTTACCCATAGGACTCACCCTCTTTAGAAAGATTTGGCAGAGCCTTCCTCTATAACATGAAACTCCTTTGGATATCATTAAGATCATCCAAAGATTGAGAAAAGAGTTACATTCTACCTTTTCCGTCATGATTGATGTTTTAACATAAAACAGAAAAGATGATGGAGCAGCACAGCAGTGATTTGACATGATATGAAATAAACTTCCACAGTAGTTTCTAATGTTTGCTGATATTACACACACTGTACCGTAATAGTCACTGGAAAGAAACAGTAAATCCAGATATAATCCAAATAAATAACGGATGAGGTCAGCTTTTTGTACTCAGAAAATGATCTTTAATTATGCACAAACATCACTTCCAGCAGTAGACATCACTTCCAGCCAATAGAGCAAATGAGCATAAAAGCCCCAAGTATGCTGCCATGTCTACATTTTCCATGAAATAAAGATACTCAAGGTATAAACAGAGAATATTTCTAACTGCCATTCACCAAATATGGATTGTAGTTTCTGCGTCAACCTACTTTGAATACATCTATTTTAGAATATACAGTACTGTACATTAGGAACTCCTTTATGGAAACACAGATTCATTCACAAATGTTAGATGGTTGCCATGGTTCTCTCTACTTAATCTTTCCTCTTAGTGATTGTTAACAGCCTGAGGCTTCTAACACAACCGCACAACTCTCTCTGTATTCCTACCTTGTTATTTAGGACACATGAGGAAAAAAAAAAGTTTAATCCTCAGATTTCAATTCTCTTCCCCTTGATTCACTGTTAAGGCACTTTGATCATAGATATACACTTTCAAAACTGCAAAACAAGACCGAGTTCAAACCCACAAACTCTACTCTTCAAACATTTGAACACTTTTCATGAAAATGGTGCACTCATTGTTTGATTTGGAGAAAGTATCTACTGCATTACCACTCTCCAGTCTACCAAAAAACATATTTCCATTTTCTGTGGATCTGTTAAAAAGTGGAAGTATCATGTGAAGATGAGACACATACATTTTGCAAAGCAGCTTTTGTGCCTTGGTGAACTAGAGTCAAAGCACTGCATGTAAAAATAAGAAACTCGAAGAAATTTGTCTCTTCACACTTCTCTCCAAAACTCTCATTTGTGTCAGAAGTTTATTTCAGCGCCCATTGATAAACTGCATATTGTTCAAAACATAGGCTTTCCCTGATGACTATGAAATTGGTACACAAACACCTCTAGGAAAGAAATCATCATGCCTGGCTCTAGGTGCACTGGTAAACACTTAAGTATCTCCACCTTAAGCATATGCATATCCCATAGGTCTGCAAGTAACATCTGCTTTGTGGGGAGGAAGAAACATTAACTTTTACACAAGAATGAGAATTTGTAAATTAGATACATTGGTAAATGTAACTCAGGTTTTAAAACAAAACAATTTTATATTCAGACAGCAAGGTTGCAATTACTTAAGTATATATTAAACTCCTGATATGTATTAAGCACTTAAACAAGTATTTTCAGGAACACAGAATCATATAATGCAGTCCTATATAGCCTCTGTTATGAACCAGTTTATACTGGTGTAAATTGTACAGATACATCATTTCAAGCACTTGAACAAGAATCTTATAGAAAGAGACACTATAATCCTGCAGATCAGAAGTGGAGGTAAATAGGAAAGACGATGGTTTCCCAAACTCTTCCTTTTAAAAGACCAATTGTCAAATTTCTTAGAAGCCACAAAGAATCTATGTTCTTTATATCACAGAACAACGGTATTCCCCAATGCCAGTGAGAATAAGAAATATGTTTAGCTTTTTTAAAATAAGGATTAAGTTTGGTCCAAAAATGACATGTTATAAATAGAAGAGATACACAAATCAAAGAAGTGCATGAAATTTCATACCATCATTACTATTATTATATGTCAAAGATGAATTTGGGAAAATTGGAAAGCTTGGAAAAATGTAATAACACATATGAATCAGTCTACAAATGATACCCCAGTCCATTTATTACCTTGGCCTTCATCTTAAAATACAAAGGATGAATTTCTGTGGAGATGAAGGCTCCAAGAGTTTCCATCACTCACAATTACTATGCTACACTTACCTTATTAGTATCCTTTTTACAGATTCTCTTGTAGCCATATAAAATACAGTGAATAAAAAAGATTTTCCTTAAAATTAGAAGTTACTTGGAAAGGCTATTTTTCAAGGAGCGAAAAATGGGTAACATCTACATGAAACATTTTCTTGTACTCTTTCACCTGCAATTTCTCTACTTTGTGCTACTGACTGCATGTGTGGACCACAGATTTCTTTATTATTCTGCACAAGTTATGAATTTAAATAATAACACGTAACAGAAATGGTATAGGAATATATAAGAACATTCTTACTACTCTGCACAGTAGCACTCCTATTCTTTGTTGTTGTCATCAGCCCCACAAAGTGTTACTTGTATAATTTGTTATTATTATTGTGTACTTATAATACAACACCATGTGGAAATGATCACCAGAGTTCAGGGTCCTGCTGCACTAGACACTATACTTTCCAAAGCACTTTTGTCTTCATAAAGATGCAGCTGATTCTCAGACAGTTGAATCAGTTCAGTAAGTGTCCTACACTGTACAGGACTACTCACTCCAAATTTTGGAGAATTAAATGTCTTACCAACTTTTTGCCAGCACTCCTCTGTAAAGTCTGGTATATTTTATCTTGAGAATTACAGTAATCACAATAAACCACATGTTCCTACTGTACAGATAAACATTTTGTAGAAAATCAAAAACACTAATGGACCTTAGAGTTCACATTAACAGCCAAGGCTATAAAGCATTCTTTCTAACCCAGTGTAAAATATTTTCCTCTCCTCACACTGTTCACAGTGGTCAGTGTATCTGTTCCAGCTCCTATGAATCCATAATCACATTTTTTACCATTGTTTTTCAAGTAGCATTTGAAATATTTATTTATTTATGTAATTGTAATTTTTTCTTTATGCATGATCCAAGATATTCCAGGATATAAATCCTGGAATGTAGCAATGTCTCCAGTCAATGATGTGAAAATTACTGGCTAAGCAATTTTCTAATAATATTCAAAAGCATATTTCTTTTTTCTTGGGGGGGGGATGGATCATAAGGGGCATAAGGAGCATTTTCAACAATGAGAAGATTCACCCAGGGCATTGCAGGCAGCAGCCCTTCCCCTCAAGCACTCTCTGAGGTTAGATCACCCATTACACATCTGGTCAAGTTTCCCCTCTTCCCTTTCCCTCCCTCCATCCTACTTCAGTGGAGGCTGGGACTCTATCTATGTTTATTTAAACAAAAACACCTTTATTTTTTCAGCTCAGCAATACAATAACATGTGGTCTCTTGGCAACTTCACTAGCACACAGGATTTATCAAGCCAGGACAGACCAGTTGTCATGAAGTCTAATATTCTGCTTCAGGAAAGGCTAATAATTGTTACTCAAACAGAAAGTGAAAAATTCCTATAATGTAACTGAGCAGTTTTATAACACTGCATGAGGCAGAAAAAAAATGTGTTCCTAATCCTAGCAGGAGATCAGTTTTCACCCAAGGAGTGTAAGAAGTTTCTTCTCACTTCAGTTTAACTAGTTATAAATTGATGGTCATGAAATTATGCAAACCTATTTTTAATCTAGACACAGCATATGAATCAAAGACTAGTCTGAAGAGATACTTAATAATTGGTGTTAGCTTATCAGTCTCCCTTTTCACATGCTACTGTGAGAAAAGGAGATGATCTATTTATTTTACCTCATAAAACCCCTAGGAAACTTCAACATGACCATTTAAACTTTTTATAATAATGAGTCTTTCTTTTAGTAGTTTCTCATGTACGTGCATCTTCTCAAATACCGTGATGATCATCTGAGAACAGATTAATGTAAATTGCATTACATTTCACTTCTACTTTATCCTAATGGAGCAGCATGGAGTGCAAGACAGGACTGTTAATGATTTGTCTGACTGCAAACTTTGCTGGTAATGCAGTCTAACCACAATTGCATGTGAGTAACATACTTTGTTAAAATGTTGATGATACACTTCAAGTGGCATCTAGTGAGAGGGAGAGAGAAAAGGAAGATGAGTGGAGGAAGATAAAAAAGAAAATATGCATAACAGGTGAAGAAACACATTTTCCATCTAGGAACAGGATAGTTGGAATGCTTGCTATTCTTGTTTAATTCTGCTTATATACCTGACAGTAATTCTGTAATCTTAACTGTACTTAGAGTTTCAGTAATCAGAAAACATCAGGAAGGGAGTGTGTGCTATGTTTAAACGGGCATACTTAGACACTACATGAGGTAACTTTAGATTATGTTGCTGGGCCCGCCTCTGCAGCTTGCATTTCTTTTGACATCAGGACTTAAGTGAGCCACACCAGAAACTACAGGTGGCTTTTGAATCTGTCCCTGAGCTCAGGTGGTGATGGCTCACAGTACGTTTTTCTGCCCCCTCAAAGTAGACATTTACTTTTATATTTTAATAAGTGGTGGCGTGGGACCAGGGGAACTCCATCAATAACTGTTCCCATAGCACCCTAGACAGAAGCATTACCCAGCAGCTCCACACTCACATTCAAAGAAAATAACTTCAGTCTCCACCACTAGAAACACAGCCAACTACAGTAACATGAAACAATTTTAGAAGCAATACATTAGGATTAGGACCATTTACAAAAACATTTTGATACTGGGGACACAGTTTACTTTATTCAAACAGCTTGCTTGAGACTGAAAGGACCAGGAAGTAATATTAAGGAGCCTAAAATGTTTTCTGAGTCAATGACTGTAGTCTCTGGTGTGAAAAAGGAGTAAGGGATTATGTCAACTGCCCACTCATCAGCAATCACTCTCCAAACACTCATCTGGGTTGTGAAAATAGGCTTCAAATTACTTGCAAAATAATATCTATTATAGTGTCCTCTAGCAACAGCGTATAATAAAAATGAATGCTCGATTTACTATAAAGGAGGGAAAAGTGGGTGGACAAGAATGCAATCTCTAAGTTTGTGCAGTATGTCCTCCTGATCACATCCATCTATGCTATGCTGTCCTCCTATTCCGCTCAGAGAAGCATCTCCCTCACTTTCCCTTTATGTTGTATTCTGATTTGCTTAGAGAATACAATTTTGCAGCTATAAGCCCTTTCTGCAGCACAGTTTACTCTTTCTGAAGCTTAAGAAATGTGTGTTGCAGTTATAACCTTACTACTCTTCAGTTTTCTGATTTGTTTTTATCTTCTTTTATTGCCTGTGATATCTGCTTTGCCACATTTACAAAACTCTTATCATGAGAATGGTATTAAGCAACTTTTAATAAGCAATAGAGAACCCAAAAGAATGTGTATACTGGATAAAGTACACACCTGTGCCACAGTGTGAACAGTGGACAGCAGCTAAACCAACAGGATGGGACCAGCTAAAAGATGAGTTAGTGTTTGAATTACTTGGCAATCAAAGAGTAATTTTTTTCAGGAATCATGTTATATCCAAAAGAAAGAGCCTTCTTTAAGCGAAAAATAAAAACAAACCAAACAAAAAAGCCCCATAATTTTGTTCAATGAAGTCAGAATAGAAAAGAAACGGATCAAGGTATTTCTTTTGATGCAAAAGACCCCACTCATTTTTTTCTTCAAAACATTAAGAAAGCAGGAAGCATAAGTCTATTGGATTCTTTTGCAATTCATTAAATTGAAATAATACTGTTATATTTCAACTCACATGAAAAAAATAACCTTTGTAGTATTAAACTTTTTTCTTTATATACAAAAGAACATTTTTTAGATAATCTAAGGACTCTGGTCCTAAATCAATCTGACTTCTTAAAAACTTTGATCCCCATCCCCACTCTCATACTCTATTTAAATCCATTCAGTATTTGGACCTTTCTTGTACTGGTACCACTTTTCAGTTATCTTGCAAATGGATTGAGTAATCAAAAATCAAAACAAAACAAAAAAAAAAAGCACTCCACAAACATCAGAAGAAATTAACAGCTGCCTTAACACAAGTTTTATGGCATTTTCTACATACCACTCCTAAAATGCCACCTTCGTGCCACTGATACAAAGGACTTCTGATTAAATCAGCTATATCATATTAATTCTTTCCTATCAGTATTTGAATTAAACTAAGGCACTTGAATGCTAGAACTAGTTCCAACTATTTAAATGATATGTCCCCCTTTCAGACTTTGAATAAAAATGATTAGCAAGTAATTTATGTGTTGGGAAAAAAGTAAATATTGTGTATTAAGGAATGAGCATTCATAGGCCTTTTATAATCCCATATATAAATGAATCATTCCTCTTCAAATGTATCTGACTCACAGAACAGAGTTATAATAAATTTTAACTTTAGATATGATTTCATTTTAGCTGAAGAAGTTATAGCCAATTATGAGACATTTTAGTATCACTGATATGTAGAGTCACCTAAACAGAGCCTAGTGGGCCCATATGTGTAGCATCTCATAAAAAAACCTCAGGTGTCTAAAACTGAACAACTGAAATTCTAAGGCAACAGCTGTAAGAAAAGAGTTTTAAGGATTAGTCTTACTACAACACTAATCTCTGCTGTCAAGATTCTGTGGGTTTTAGTTCTGAATGTTTTAGGGATTTTTTTCCCCATTTTAAACTTTAGAATTTTTGGAAACTTACTGTTTTCTGAATTCTCAAATAAAGGTGGCAGCAGCAATCCCTTCATCTTCAGAAGTGTGTGGGGAAGCAGTTAAAATCCCAGCAGCCCAGCTACTTAGCGACATGAGTCACCATGAACATTGCACCAATTCCACTTTAAATACAGAGTTCATTTAAAGGTCTTTCTCCAGTTATTCAGAGCCAACTTGAACTTTGTACTTATCCAAGAGATAACTTCACCCTCTGTAATCACAGTACATGAGAAGCATTTAACAATGTCCGACACTAAAGACAGCCCATCAGTTGTGTCCAGAAAACAATTTTGTTGAGAACTAGACCTTGATAAGGAACTTGTTGCCCTCAAAAAAACCAGAATTAATACTTACTTTATGTGGAGAGTTAAATTTGTTTTGCGAATCTAAGTTTGATATTAGTATGTTCTTCACATATATATCAACATTGACTCTATAATGCACTCAAGGTAAAACAAAAAAAAAGACTTCTTTTTCTTCATTGGGGATCAGGGTGTGGGGTGGAATTTCTTCTGTCTAGAAGAAAATTATGCTGACACTATCTTCATGCATGTGCTCTGTTGATGTTGCAAGGTGCTTCCGTAATTAACAAGCAGCCAAAAAGAAACAAAACGTCTATCCTCCTTTTTACTGAAGCATTGGAGAGTCACAGTCATGCATCCATATTTTACTCCACATACTAAACATACAGATTTTTAGTGATTACAAGAAAGGCAGTTCCACGGGGTGCAAGTTAATCATTGTGTCTTATATGATACAGAAAGGTTTCTTTAGAAAATTATGTCACAGAAATTTTAGTCGTTTTATTGTGTTTACCATAACTTATCACTGCATAATTTATGTAAACAAAAAAAAAATGGACTGCTAAGAAAACATTTTCTTTCCTCACAGTCAAACTAAAGATAGTGTCTTTATGTTTCCTCTTTATTACACTTGTTTCAGCCTTGTCAGACTTGGCCAAATCTTTTTAATTTTTTGACTCTTATGCACAATTTCCTAACAATAAATTCATTAGGAATGCATATGACTGCTAAAGCAGTCTGGATTACAGTTTCTACTACAGAACTTTGATGTTCTGTGAATGGAAGGCAACAGCTCAGTCCCAAGACATCTGAAGTGAAAGCAAGTAGCTTACAGAAACACTAGGAAAAAGGGAGGCAGTGAATTTTATACATGTGGCTCTGAATAGTAAAGCGTCATACTAAGAACCCCCAGAGGAAGAACATTCCCAGTATTAAAAGTTAAGTATTGAATTTGACATGAAGAGATTAAAAAAAGTGCATAGATTTTACCCTAAGTTAGCACTGACAGTTGCCTTCAGCTTAACTAATTTTCTGAAGGCAAAAGTTCTACATATTACACATATTAAGTAGACAAGCTTTTGAAATTCTTTCAAAACATTGTAGACTAATGCTTCACTTATACAGCTAAATGAACAGATTCACATCTGCTGCTGCTAAAAGCTACCCTCCCCCAAAAAAAACCCAAACAAAAAAACCACGCACAATACAGACTTCAGCTGTTAATAGTTTAAATTATTAGAGGACTAAAGAGATTTGGAAATTAGTGTAGCTATCCTAATATGAAGATGATGGTAAAATGGTATTTATTATCCAACTATTAGTTAGTTCCATACTCTTTTACTCGTGTATTTTATCCTTATCATCTTATCTACAGTAATTGTACTTTGGATTTGTGACACATTTCTGTGTTTTATAATATGCAATAAAAGTCAAACAGACTGTAATCATCTGATGATTAGAAAGAACAGCTGCAACCACTACTAACACGAACAACCAGAGCCACTCTGTGCACAAGGAGAGAGCAAGTTTGAAACATGCTTCTATGTAAGCAAGATTTTTTCTTTTCATTTCCTATCGTAGCCTTGCATTGTAATGCTCCAGTGTACAACCTACTCACAACATCAGACTTCCTTTTAAGGGCAGCTGTGGCATCCATGTTCTTCCTGGAAGAAAACTAAATCTGTGTCTTCCTGTCACAGAGGAGTTCATCAGAAAGCTGTTATCACTTCATGTTCTCAGCTACAGAAAGCAACAAATTTGGACAGCAAGAAACAGTTGAGCAAAAATCAGCTCCTGGTCAAGAGGAGTCATGGAACATCCCTGATGACAGGAGCTGTCTGGCACAGAAGTCTAATGGTTTTATGATTAAAACAGCATTGAGGGACTAGCATAATGAAAATAATGACCTTTCATATCAGCTATCATAACAGCAGAAGAAAAATTGCATTGCTATTTAGTCAGAATGGGTAAGCATACACAATCTAAATCCACAATGCCTCTGTTTGCTAGAAATTCAGTGCAATTTCTATCATGTGAACAGCACTGCACAAAACACACAGGAGTGGCATCCATCCTTTTGGTTTGTTTGGTTTGCTGGGTGATGTTTTTGCTCATAACCTTTTCTTTTGCAAGTCACAAATGAAATCAAATGAAGTGTATGAGACTGAAATTACTGCAATATTGCAGAGGATTTATATATCCATATTATCAACCAAATAACCTAAATCTCTTCTAGATATATGCATGGATCTGGTTTTAATGAAAACTGGAGTTTGTGTTCATTTTGGAAAGGACACAGTGAGATTTTTAACATTTTGTCCAGAGAAAGGATCAAGTGCAGATGAAGTAGAACAGTTGTTAAAAAAATCATTAGCTGTCTTTTAAGGAATGTAGAGATGATCTGCATAAATTTCAAGCACATCATAACTTTAAAACCAGGATAAAAATCACCTGGTGAAATACAGGCAAAATATCAGAATTTTATTCTAAAAAACCTGTAATTTAAACTTTATTTCTAAAACATACAGAATACAGCAATCATGCTTAAGACTGATGAGAATTAGCACAACATGCACATTAATGTTGTTTCAGGTGAGTCTGGGTCAGCATGGCTGGTCTTAGACATAAAATTTGTTGTAATGCAAATGTTCAGCATTAGTAAGTATTGTAAGTTGAATTGTAAGTAATAACAGAGTGAAAAAAAAGCCATGCAGGGTCACTTCTGATTCACATTCAGGAAAATATTTGAAGTGGAGACTAGACCCTCAATATATCTGGAAAATGTGATATTTGTTCTAGATGAAAAGACTTCAATGAATAGCTTGAAATGTCAGAACTGATGTCATGGTTAGAACTCCCCAAAAATACAATTTCCAAGCCCCCCCCAATTTGCCTCAATGTAAGGGAAGTTTTCAGACAGGCACAACTCAGCATGGGGGAATTATATCAAATTTTATTACTTACACAATAACTACTATAATACATGTATATACAACAATCTTAACTATTTCTCCTATGGTAAAGCAACATATTTACATAGATCAAATCCCTCCTTTCCCTCCAATAAAAAATCTATAAGGAAAGAAGAAGATCGCTTTCAGGGCAGCTCAATCTCTTCTCTTCCAAGCAGCAGTTTCATTTTGTTGTAGCAGGAAAATATCTCTTTCTCTCTTCATTACAACGCAGGGTTTTTTATTTCTCACTCCTCTCAGCCCTTTGACTCCAACCAAAGGTCTCTCCCGTGGGCCGCAAAGCAGGGACAAAAGTCGCCTTACCATGGCCATATCACAGGGTGCGAGGCATCCCATGGAAGTCCCTTCCTTGGGGGTCAAGTTCCCCTGAGTCAGAACGTTTAGGGGCTCTCAGTTCAGTTTTTGCCCCAAGCATTCTAACAGAGCTCCTTTGCTTCATCTCTGCTGCAAACATGGCAGGGGGAAGGCCACTTCCCCCGCATTCCTTGGTCTGACTGTCCTGGTCCAGCTCACAGGACATCTCTGAGTTCTCAGCTTCTCTCCCTCTCTGTAGCTGTTGCTGCATTTTGGAACTCCCTTCAAACGGAAGCCCACCCCTCCTTCCAAAGGTGGGTCTAAAGGGTTTTGGGGAGAAATTCAGTCTTACCCCAAAACAGTCTCTGCTGAGTTTTCTTTGCTCTGTTGCTGGCTCTCTCTCTCTTCGTTGGACATCTCTGCGTCTCTCAGCCTGGCTATGTGCCATGTTGCTGCTTGCCGGTTATCTTCTCTTGCTCTGTGGAATTTCTCTGTATAGTCCTCTGGCCAGAAGCCAGTCTTAGCTCCGGCCATTCCGTGCTGCCTCCACCGCTGCTCCGGCGTCTTTCTGCCATCCACTCACGGTGAAGAAACTCCCCCCCAGCCTTTGGCCACAGCACCCGCTCCAGTTTTAACACTGCACCGGGCTCCCACAGCCCGGCCGGGGGCTGGGGGCCTTGGCCCCCAGTGGGGCTCATTGGCCCCTCTCTCTAACACATGGTGTCTCAAGTCATGGCTGCCTCTCCCTCCAGCTACGTATCAGGTCTCTTTTTCCGGTCTGTTGTAATATGTTAATTTCACAGGGGCGAACCTGATTGGCTCAACACCAAGAACACTACCACAACTGCTTTGGAGAAATCCAAGTGTGGAGGTCAGCCAGATACAGGGAAAAGCTTGCCATAGTTTCAGGATACATCTATGACATATTTTATTCACCACTACCATTCTATGTCTGTTATAGAACTATGTTAAACAAATAACCCTTATGTAGCTGAATATCTTCATGTTTTATCTTTCTCCAATGTATGAGCAATATTTGAACTACTACGAGATTTAAAAACTGTTAATTATCTGAAGCTTATATACTTCAGCCTATTCTCTCATTGTTCCTGTGAGCTACACTGCAGGGCACTACAGCCAACAATGATGATGAAGAAAGCTCTGGCATTACCCAGAATAAGAAGCTTAACAAACAGGTAGAGGAACTGAAAACTGTGACAGTTACCACTGCAGGTAACTCATGATGTTGTCTCATACACTACAGAAGAGAGAGAAAGAAATCCTGATACACACTGTACACTGTTTCATAGAAAGTCTAATGGAATGCTACCAGGCTGCAGTTTTTACCTACTTTCGGTCATAGGTCAGAACTAAAGGTATAGAGTTATAATAGATTTAATTTCATCTGATATTTTCATTCTGTGTTTTGTCATACGAACTTGCTTTTGTTGAGTACTCCACAGCAACAAAACCAAATTGTTTCAGGATGGCAGAAACACAGTGAAGCAATAAATAGTACAGGATCCAGTCAATAAAAAAGCCTTAATTTTTCTACAAAAAATACTGGAAATAGGATTAAATAATTTTATTAGGAACTCTAAGAGGTAAGAGATGCAAGACATAAGCCATAAAGAGATAATACTCTGATAACTGGTAACTTACTTGACCTGGGTAGAATTATTTTACCTATTTAATCTGTGTTTTAGTTTTTTTCCTCAATTTGTCACTTTTTATACTCCCTTCACATCAAACAAGGTACACTTTCTCTTCCTTTACTGAGCTTGTTACCAAATTAAAGTTCAGAGGAATCCTAGCTACGTTTCTTTTTCTTTTCACTGAAATCAACAATACAACTGTCTTTTTCAAGGGGTTGTGTCTTCCAATCCAATTTCCTCTGAAGTGCACATACCAGGAACTGTATTCATACAACTTCCTAGCAGCCCTGCACAAATACTAGCATGATGAGATTACAACCAAGTGAAGATTATGAGTGACTTATTACTGTTTCTTAATTTGTCAGTACTTTTGTATTCAGCACATTGACTACTTAAAAGTACTCCAATTACAATACTATTCTAGTTATAATATTATAAAATATTTTGACTTATCTTACTTTTCTTTTTGCAAGTGGACGAATGAGTCACCCTACCTGGATTTTCTTTCACTTGCCACTTCACTCTGCCATATGCAAAGAAAAGAAAAAGCAAGCTAAGTTTTCACTTAAAGAAAAGAATTATTGTGCAAAGGGAATGCACTCATCTGAGTTATGTTTATAGTACTTAGTATTTTAATTCTATTTGACATCCCATGATAATTACTTCCTTCAGAATTATGAAAGAAAGATAATTATCCATCTGTTACAAACTTCTGCTCCCAAATTAAGAATAAGTAGAAAAGTAACCTCTAAAAATTCAAATTTATTATCAAAAGTTGATACTAGATATAAAAAACAATGGAATATCAGTTAATTAGAAAAACTGAAAGCAAGAATCAAATCACATGTGTATATGAGGTACACAAAAATAAAACTGGAAACAGAAAAACAAAACAAAACCAAATTACTTTTAAAGAAAAATCTTGTGTGAAGCATCTCTCTGGGAACACATCAAAGGAGAATATGTGATTCAGATGACATATTTTATCTGTTGCTTAATTTACTGAAGAGTTCAGACAATGTACCATTATTGGCACATCAAATTTTTTTACAATCTGTTGCTGCGATGACCAACAGATACAAGATATAGGAGTTTAAGACCTCTCCCCTTTCACTCACCCACAGGAAGTATATAGTCAGCCTCTACTGCCTCACAAATATCCAAAACATTATCAACCAGATGGCTAGGTTCAGAACGACATCTATCTTGACGCCCATTATGTCACAGTTCTTTCTCTTCCAAACTACGAGTAGTACAAATGAGATTCATCTGAGAATCATGGAAGGAAAAAGAGGTTCCACAGGTACTACAGACACCTGGGCCAGTGATTGAGCTGGCAGATACTTACTGATGTCGGGGAAAAAACAATACCACTGAAGAATGTCAACTAGTGCAATACTGTAAGTGCTGTTTTTCATAGCAAACAGAGAACGTGACCATTTAAGGCCATTAAAATATTGTGGAGTAGTGTGTGTGGGGGTCATGAACAGGGATGTATTACTTTTTGTCATAACCTGAATTCCGCTTCAGGTAACTTGCTTACCCAAATCTTCTCTGTAAATATTAGACATTAATCATTCTAACATTCCATCAAGAATTTTTTCCCAGATATCAAAACTTTTACTTGAGAGAGAGATTAAATATGTCACATTTTTGTATCATATCTGTGTTCCAGATACTGAATGCAGAACTAAAAATGGAGGCATCCTGGAGCTTTCAAGCATGAAAACCTTCTCAAGCACTGCAAAAAAAAAATCATAAACTAATACTTTAAAAGATGCATTTTATAAATATATAGACATGTCACAGTTTTGTTAAACTCAAGCTTTTTTTTCATTCCCCAACAACCTCTTTTCATATTTTCCTAAGTTTAAAGGGAAAGTAACTTACTTGCAAATGTCATCTTCTGGGTCCTCAAGCCCAAATCTTTCATCAAAAGTAAGCTGTATCCATACATTTTCATCTAGTGCTACTAATCTCCACACTAGTACAGTATTGCGTGGGTACGTGTGTGGAAACTTGGGGCTGTGAATACTTCCATTAGTAGTCACAGTAATTATCTTCTCATGGTGAGGATCCTGCACACCTATAGTAAAGACACAAAACAGACGCATTAATACTCATTCTTTCTCCTTTTCCCAAAGTGTTCGTATATAATGCACAGATAAAGACACTTTTGTTTCGTTTGCTTTTCCTCATCTTGCAAGAATCTGTGTTTGGAAAGCCCATATAGTACAAACCACCTGAAAATCATAAGTATTACTTTCATGGCAAAAAGTTATTCAAACCCAAGTCTCAACTGCTGTTCAGAAAGCAGAACAGAAGTTCAAGTGGAAATGAATGTGACTGCATAAGTGGACTCCTCACGTCCACCAGCCCAAGGGCTACATCACGCAGCCTGCTGATGGTTTCAGTTCTTTATTACTCGGGATTGCACAGAGATCACACAAGGGTACAAGGAGAGGTCTGCTCATATCTATCACAAAAGATACAATACAAATTTGTCTCTTGTTAATGGAGACTGTCCTACATTTACTGGGTCAACTGATAAAAATTCTGATGACCGAGGGCTGTATCAGAGCAAAGTTGTCCTCACACAGGAAAAAAAGTGGGACATGCTTGGGAAACTCGGGAAAATCACAAATGTAAAAAATCGGGCATTTACAGATGAGCCACCATCAAGGGCATTCCTCAAAATTGTTCACAGCATTGTTAGACTAAATATATGCAAAATTAAATTAACATTTTACAATATGTCAAGAAATTAACTAAAAAGAAATAAGGCAACTATGTTTGATTTTTAAAGCCACAGTAACACTGAAACTACTGAAAAGACCTATTCAGGTTACTAATTCATAATGAAGGAGAGGGAGAGGACTCATCTGGTGAGCAGCAGCCATGCCTTTCAGAGCCACAACAACTCTCTTCACATTAACCCAAGAAACCTCATTCTCAAGTGTCCAATATTCACAAGAATTCATATTGAGCTGCTGCAATCAGCTCATATTGGGGATTTAGCTGCAAAAAGAAAAGGTACTGATCTAATCTGGATACAGTTTAACCTTGTGACATACAACGATGAAATCTCTAAACTACAAAATTTATTTCCATAAGCATGTCGAATGAAAACCACTTCTTTATGCTACAGCACGTGACTTTATTATCTTTGGCTTTTTCAAAAAACCTGTATACAATGAAGTTGATATTTCAGTCAGTAAATTATAGGAATTCTCAGAGTTATCTATTTATAACTTTTGTAACAAAATAAGGTTGTAGTTTTGTACGGCAGAGTTAATATTATTTTGGTTTCAGCTATTCATTGTCTTTTTCAGTTAGATACTTTATAATTTTTCTGATTTTTTTTTTATAACCAGCATTATGGTAATATTCATTTGAAGCTATAAAAGACATACATACTTCAGTCTACTATGAAAATACACACTGCAATTCTACCTTATTATAGCTACATGTAAAGGTTGACAGCTAAATGAGTGTCGTGCAAGAAAAGAAGGCTGCAGAAACTGCATTGCTATTTTAAAGTAATCTATACTTAAATATAATTTAAAGTCTGACAGACTTTTCCCTTCTATTCCTTTGGATTTGTGCCTTCCACTTGTGGTATGAAACTGGTAAATTTTAAGTAGAATGGATGCTTATATAAAACTGATGGAGTGTGGTCTTGCCAGTGTCCACATACCCTTGCAGAGGACTGACTGCAGGAAGAGAGGACAGTGCGTAATAACAAGAAAAAAAGGCACAAACCCAGAATTCCTAATTTAGATACTTCATTGGGTTTTTGTTAGCTGAGTCACTAGCATTTTTCTATAATGTATAATCTGTCAGCTGAGAGTTGCATGTGAAACACAGGAGCCAACAATAATAAAAATTACTTTCCCAGAGATTAGTACACCAGAGTGCTATTTCCAAAGTATTTAAAGGATCACCATTTCAGAGATGGTGTCAAAGCATGGTATCTGATGACACTGTAATCAGTGGTCTGTTTTGTCTTTAAAAGCACAAACATGATTACAAAACAAGATATATATATTTCACAACATATTAAAAAGTGTTTTCTTTTGCATCATCAGGACACTGATAACAACAGCGCTGCAAGTCAGGACTGTAAATAGTCCAGGCATATCAAATAAGAAGTCAATAAAAAGGGGCAAGAGAATGAAAAGATGTGGCAATTTAGTTAAAAAAATTATTGGCACCTCCAGTACCTTCAAGTTTCTCCATTTGTAATAGAAAAATAGCTACTTACTTTAGCACACAACAGTGTTACATGAACATATCAAATTCCCACACACACACCACTTGCTCCATTTCAAATATTTGCTCTCACACAGTGGAATTTCTTCTCTTACAAAAGAATTATTTTGTATGACTACAAAGGCAAGTAATTGCTGTCGCTGGAGAATGAAGCTTGTTATTTCTCTAAGCTTCAATATTCCTTTTTATCCGTTCTACATAAATTGTTCCAGTGTACTTTAAAAAGCTTTCCTCATTCTACAGAGTTCATGGATGCTTTGAAAATGTCTTTTTAGTAGACTGTGTGAAAAGCACAGGTACCTGAACACAGCTAAGATGAGACTATAGTATCTGTTCTTTGTGGAATGACTTTGCAATTCTTGGCTTTATTTTAGGTATAAATCAGTCCAAGTTACACTTAAAAGAGAGTAACAAGCTCACTCAGATTTACAGTGGTCAGCTGTATAACTCCAAAGCTATATACATAGCTGCTGTGAACTGTCTGCCTTTCTATTAACAACTGTCCTCTGCACACTCACCCTGCCCCACAACTGCCAAAAAAAAAAATTAAAAAAAATTACTGTACAAACACCATTGAATAACTCTGGAACATCACTTTCAGAGCAAGGACTAAGGTAAGCAAGGCACCACCTCAGCCAGGAGGCAACAATACCACACAAGGGAAATGGGGACAAGACAAGGACCAAAACAATGTATTTGCATCTTCAGTAAAAAGCTTAATCAGATGATGAGCAACTGAGATCACTCAGGAGAAAGTCCTGGAAACAATTCAAACCAAAAGGGAAAAATCCTTGAGTTGACCCAGGGATATGACACGGTTACTAGGAAAGGACAGTACATGCTTAGCATAGCCTGAAGTTGAAGAATGAGTCGCCGCAGTATCTTTGATGTGGTAAAAGATGCTATCACCAGATTTATACATCTATCAATGTGAAAAGTCTGACCCTGAAAATAACAAGATTCCAGGCATTCTGAAAGCACGGCAGTGCCTAACCCTTCCACCGATGTGGTAAGGTAGATGAAAAACCACAGTATCACCAAACAGATCAGCAAATGCCACTGTAAACTGAAATTAAACCCACCGACTAGACAAGCTCATTCCTGCCTACTTCAAAGTAGGTCTCTTCCCCCATGGGCACAATACATTTCACTAAGATCAGTGCTGACACTTTTTAAATATAGCAAATAACTACTTCTTAGTACATTGTAATCTCTACATTTTAGCAAGGGTCATGGGTAAAACTCAGACAAACGCATACAGTTCCGGAACAGAAGAGGAGCTGCAGAAGAAAAGAGGAGCACCATGAGTGAAGTAACGGCCTCAGCACTAATTTACCTAAAAGATCACATAGTACCAGTAAAATTATTTTTTTCAATCCTTTTGCTAAAACTACAGTAATGTCACAACAGGATGAGAGTACTGCTAATTACACACTGTTAGTATATTATTTGGTTCATTTCACACTATAGCCCTAAATTATGAAAAGCAACTTTTAGGCCTTCAGAAACAGCATTAGCTCACATGTGTTTATCACTGCTTAAAAAAAAAATAAAGCCAAATTCAAACATAAGTCTGAACTCCAAACATCTACCAATTAACATTAGAGATTTTTTCAGATATACAGCAATGCTGTAGTTTGAGTCCTCTGCTTTGACAGTAAGTAGTTACTCATTAACACAGAACTTCAGAGGAACCAGGGTTTTTTAATTGAAGTAATTGAAAAGCATTCCCATATAATTATTACATCATCCCCATATGTACAGAAACTGCAACTTCGTGCAAGAAATTCTTTGAAATGTAACATAACATGGCATTTCTTCCTTTTTCACCAGGTTTTCTAAAAGTGGTTAGTCTACTTTCAAAAGTAGTAACTCAAGGCATACAGGGGTACCTCTTTCTATCTTGTCTCTGGCTCAATTGCCTCCAGGCACTTCTTAGCAATTATCTGAATGCAACAGTCAATTGAAATTTAACTCTTTTGCCAGGCACAAAAGAAAAGCTGGAAAGTCACCTGTTATTGGCAGAAAATTGAAGACAAATAGCTCTGTTCAATATTGTTTGTACATAAAATGGCTATCAGGACAAAGGCACTCAAAATCACATAAATGCTACTTTCCAGGGACCTCTGGAGACCCTCAGTCCCAGCTCCTGCTTCTGTTACAGTTCTCACTCACACCAGAGCAGCACACCCATTTGAGGGTTGGCATTTTCTAGCCAATACGCAACGCCCCTCAAGGATAGAAACTCCACAGTGCCTTGGGATAACTTGTTCCAGTGCTGCACTACTTCTCTAGATAAGATGTTTTTTCCTAATGCCCAATCTAATCCCCCCAAGCTGTAATTTCTAAATATGATTTTTTCTGTTGTGTTTTTTTTTGTTTGTTTTGATTTGGGTTTTTTTTTTTGTTGGTTGGTTTGTTTTTTTGGGATTTGTTTAGGATTTGTTCTGCTTTTACACTCTGTACCTCTACCAGGAAGAGTTTAACTTGGTCACCCTTGAAACTGCTCTTCAAGCAATTGGGGGGCTGCTATGACTGTCTCACAGCCTTCTCTTCCCCAGACAAAAGAAGCCATGACTCCTCATCGTCCACTCACTGCCTGCTACCAACCAGGTGCTAAGCCTTCAAGCCTGGCCATCCCATCAATTTTCAACTTACCTAGCAAGCAGTCTGTTCTTACCAACCATTGTGCCTCAAGTACCACAAGAAATGTTTCTGAATCCCACAGGCTATTCTTTCATCATCAAAGAAAAATTAATATTGTCCTGCTGTATCTCCTAAGATAGCTTTCCGAAGCAGTATGGTTTGTAGCTTTTCTGGGACAAATTTCTTGAGACAGATCTAGCCTACTGTGGATTTTCCATTTTCAGTTTCTATGATATAGTTTCTATCTATAGTTTCAGTTTCAGTTTCTATGATATAGCTACCTATTTGAAATCTTGACATGATTCTTCAGGTATTAGAAAGAAATTAGAGAGAGAGAGACAAGCACATACCCATAGTACACACATAATATACACATAATCTGTCTACCATCACAGCATGACAAATTCGATTTCTAACTAGAAATCTGCTAATCTGCACCGTTACTTGTTACCTAAATTAGCAAATGTAAACAAATACAATTTTTAAGGTATTATGTGGGTGTAAAGTAACAAAGTAGAAACGTGTAGGAGAAATATTACATCTTGTTTACATTACTCTTCCCTCTGACACATACTTAACTCACACACTTTAAAAGGTATGTGAAAAAATTCTAGTTTACACAACTCAAGATGAATGTATAGAGGACTGAATTTGTTTTAAAACCCACAATTTAACCTATTCCTTTTTTCTTCAGTTACTATTTTGAATTCAAACTTGTACTGTTACCTTAGGCACTGAATATCATACACTATTTGACTGCTGGCTAAAGGTCTTTCTGCCTTTCACATTATGTGAAGGACCGAACACAGATGAAGTGAGCAGAGAAGCAAAAGTTTTCTAATCGATCTTCAGGAACCCTCAGTTTTGGCAGCTGGTCCAACAGGGAAGGACAAAAGGAAGAAAAAGAAAGCTGGGAGAAAGGAAGGGAAAAAAAAAAAAGAGCATGGAACTGAAATAACAGATTTAATAAAGTTTCCAAACAGTTGTGTGACTTAACGTCTTGCAGAAGATAATCATAACTAATCATAAAATAACAAACCTTTTTTGATTCCAAATTGCATCAAGAAACAAAAATAAGTTTATACTTTTACTTTACAAGTTTATATTTTATAACCTTCAAGTATTCTGCCAGTGCTTTGCCCAGTACTCTGGCTTTTGCTCAAAGAAGAGGACGGCAATTAAACAGGGTTTGGGTGTTTATTTTTTTTGTGCACAGTAAATCTTCTTGCATTAAAAGTAACCTCTATTGAGATCTGTTTTCAGACCAAACTCTTTTGGAAGGCAGTCTTCATTCTGAACTTCTCAATAGCTTTTAAAACTAGATGAATACTACATTTTAGCCAAGATAAAGAATTCCTTTTGCTAAATATTAGATGAGGTAACTTTTTGGTGTTATCACATGCTCAAAGACCTAACTGTTCTAGAGTGTTCCAATAAGCATTTATTCCAATGTCCACAGGTAAAGTCTTGACTACACTGGAATCAATATTAAAGCTCCTACTGACTTGAATATGAAAGGAGTTCCATCTATACTAAATATATAAACCTGCTTGAATTATTTTATGATGTACTGATCTGCTTTCTTTATCCTGAAATAGATAGGATTATTGGTACATTGCATATTCATAAAACAAATACACATTCCAGTTATTAAAAATTAACAAAGAATTCTGGAATATGACAATCAGTAGTTAAACTTCTTAGAAGCAACATCCTTCTTTTCTCTTATGGATAAAACAAATGTCAAGCTTGTCCTTTTGATATTTCTTTTCTCATTTGTCCTTGTTTCAGGCTTTTTTCCTAATAAAATTATTATACAGTAAGCAATTATCACATAACATACAGACTCTAGTCAAGGATTGCTCCCTATCTGTCACCTAGTTTGAGTGACCTGAGTCATCATAGACAAAAAAGGCATCACTTACGGAAAGAAAATTCTGGCCTCTTCCCCCAATCAATATTATTCAGATATTTAACAAATTAATCCATAATCATGAGTTGTTCTGGAGGTGTGCAGATAAAGAGAGGCAAGGATATAAAATTTCCAGCAGAAAGTGTTGTGGAAGTTTCACAAGCACTATATTATATTTAATTCCAGTAAGATCTTTTTGTGGGTGCACTGCCATACAGAAATGTAAAGGTATTAATAACTAAGATCATACATGTTTACAAGATTGCAGATGGGATATAAAAGTCTCCTTGCTACATGCAGGCAGAATAAAACAGTGAGAAGCTAATCTGATTCTACATCTATAGCTTGTATGCAAGAAGAAAACACATCCTGCTGCTAGTGACGCACAAATTTTAATTTAAATAAAGGAATATACTTCAAGAGAAGAATGATCCTTAGTTTCTATTTTTGATTAGTCATATATGGCTTAGATCATCATGGCTGGGCTTCGCGAACGAAGATTTGGGAAAGGTCTCTACCCACTTTTGTTACAAGCGTGCTGGTGGCTAAAAAGGCCAATACGAGACAGGCACGTCCAGTTGCAAAAGGCACAACAGAAAGACTCCTTAGGTGGTAAACAGCTAGGCATTTGACCCTCATCTATGTCATTACTGTAGTAGATACAGTAGAAGAATCATTCTAAGTGCACCAGTCAGGATGAATAAGATAGAACTTAAAATACCTGTGTGCACAGCAAAAGAACAGTTGTTAAACCCCCATTTTTCTTAATTTAAATGTTTTATTCATTTACACTTGCAGTATGGTCTCTGAATGCCAAACTAGTATCTGAAAGTGTGGTGACAAAAACAAAGCCATAACAAAATGGAGGGAGAAAGAGTGGAGAGAAGAGATAGGAGGGGAAAATGAAAAAAACAAAGGAAAAATCCACTATTCTGAGTGGATCACTCCCTCTACCACTGCAAGGACTGGCAGACAGTAAACAGCTCCATGATCAATAGTATCCAGGGCAGACAACAGTTATCATCAGCCTAAAAACTTGACCTTCACTCATCAACAGCATGAGGTAATCACGACTTTCTCATCTTTCTACAAAAAGACCTCTCTTGACATTTTTCTTTTCAGCTATATTTTCTCTTCTCTTATTTTCTCTTCCCCTGTGGAAGGGGGAAGTGTTTTACATAATGACCACTCACGAGTTCCTCCATACAAAATGATGTCAATAGATATTGAAAATTGTTAAAGCTGAAACAAAGCCTAACAGTATACAGTGATGGATTCATTTTCCAGGTGCATCTTGTGGAAGGCCAGAACATCAGGTTCAGTGTTCTTTGCTAATAAACAGACAAAATGAGTAGTCCTGAATGATAAGAAAGCTCAGGAAGAGAAAGGCTTCTGAAAGCTACTTACCCAGGTTTTAAAAAGCATGTGATTAAAATGGTGTGGGATAGAAGGAATTGCAAGTCTCCTTGGAAAAGTACAACTTGCTATACATGAAAAATGTCAGTAGAAAAGACGTGCAGTAAGATTTAAGAGAGAAACCAGGAAACAAACACAAACAGTAAGTCAGGAAATCAGGAAAAGGTTTTCTCAGCTGGGAATATTTATACTTAGTAAGAGATAAAAAAGTTATTTATTTACTTTATAAAGAAAAAAATGTATTTCTAAAATCTCATGTGTTTGGGAAGTTTGGGTGAAGAAATATTAGTATTTTCAAATACGTAATCTTTCCAATTTTGCTACTTAAAATAGTTGATTGTTTTTTCCCCTGGGAACTAATTTAGAAAAACTTTGAAAAAATATTACTTAATTCTTAGATGCAAACAAACATCAACAGAAAGTAAAACTAAAAATAATATCTATGGCAACAACAGAAACTCAAGTGAATGTAAAAACCATCACATACGAATGCTCAATCCCAGCACTTCCAATTTGTTTTCAATTTTATTACGACAGCATTTAGAAGCTACATCCAAAATTAGCTTTGTTAGTACTAAAGACCACACACATGCCCACACAGCATCAGTCAGTCTGTCTTGAAAAGCTGTACATACCAGCCAAGGTAGAAAGGGACAAGGAAACAGAGCAGTATTACCCTGATTTTCCAGGCTGTGCATGGCACAGAGTGGTTACAAGTGCAAGTAGATAACTTTAAGAAAACAATGAAATTAACCCGGATCTCCTTTCATCTCAGTTAAAAGCATTCGTTTCAATGCCATATCTTCAAACCTACTCGTATGTCATTTTCTAATACTAGCTATTGCTCCCCATATGCTTTTAAACGCATGTGATTCACGTCCTTTACGGAAAAAATTCTTTAAAATCTGACCCATTTGAAATTTTCACTTCTTGGTCTTAAGTCAGATGTTGCTGAAAAGCAAGGCTTAATTTTATTTTGCCCCTTTTCTTTGTGATTCCTTCAGTTTATACTGTGCAGCACCCGTTAAGAGCAGATACTAGTAAACATTTGGGAAAAAGATTATCCATGGTCCTTGAGGAATTTAGTCTGAATAAATAGACTCTATGGATACGGTATGTGTTAAACAGCTCTCTCTCATATTAGGTATTATTCAGAATGAAAAAATAACCCCAGCCTGATCATGTTTCAAGAGCTGGGAAAAAAAAAAAAAAAAAAAGATAAAACTGCTACCCTAATCTTTAGAAATACAAACCCTGAAATGTTTTAGTTTGATTTTTCCATTGTTTTGCTACTTGCATGGATTTTATTTTTTTAATTCCTCACACAGTAGAGTATGTTATAAATATAACAATTCAAATACTTATGAAGATCATCAGTCATATTCTAAGTTCTGAAAAGAAAGTGTTGCTCAAGACCATTTTGAAAAGCATTACTTCTAACATTTTTAGTCAGAAAATTACAGCAATGAAGTAATGTAAGAGGGGACATAAAAGAAAACCAAAGATTTAAGGATTTGTGCACTACAATTGAAGGTGTGAGTGTAGCACATGTGGGGCTACTTTTAACTACTGAGCAAGAGTGTCTATAAAAATGAAGCCCATGTGGTATTCAGTTCATTGTCAAAAATGCAGAGGCTCCTAAGCAAACCACAAAGTTTGTGCCAAACTCTTAGTACAGAAGTGACATTACTACTGGAAACTCCAAAAGCCAGCTTAAAGCTGCCTCAGGCTTGCATCACATATACAGAATATTTATCTCCAGCATATCCTTATGTTAAAAAGGCAAGAGAAACAAATAAAGTACTATAAAGAAATTATTTAGCATCTCTTCATGTGTTTTCTGAACTGGACTACACAATACTTACAAAAAAACATTACATCTTTAACATACATTAAAGGAAAAAATATTTTAGCTTCTGTTAGCCTGCTAAAACAAAGCTTTTGCAATAATAGAATGTCTTCATCTCATTAATATTTGATTGCTAGAAGATGATTTTGCAGAAAGTGGTCATGCAATATCAATACAGATTTGCAGACATGAATGTGATGCAACTGCTATTGAACTGGAAGACCTTCAGGCAGACAGAGCTCAGTACAAAATCAAACTTGAAACATTCATTTCTAGTATCTTTGCATGGAAGGTTAAATCATGCAACACTAGAAAAGTACCCTTCCGTAACAGGATTTGCATGTCTAGAAGCAATTCAGAAAGGAAGTACGAGTCCAGCTACAGCAGACAGTCTGTCTTTCTGCAAGGAGAAAATGAGAGAGTTTTGTACAATATGATAGCACCACATGTAGGAATAATACTTTTTACAACTTTATTAACATGTATCTCTGGTCCTCCAGGCTACTGAACTCATGTACACATGAAGACCAAGGTTATTTTTTACAGAGAGTCCACAATGACAAGCATTTGATATTTAGACTAACTGATGAGAATTTTCTTAGAATTGGATAAATTTTCTAGCTTCAGCAAAAGAACTCTTGCCATTTTCTCTAAATAAGTAAAATACTTGCCATTTTCAGGTAATTGCAAGTGGTACAAGCCTAATGGATCATTCAGCCTTTACTCTTCAGGAAAGTCAGATGAGCAATAACCTCACATTTGCAAACAATTTATCCTCATTTTACTCTGCCCTTTACATTTTTCCTAAGATCATAAATGCACAATAAAGCATCCATAAGAGACCTGTATGCCACCAGCTAGTGTATTGTACATGCTATTTTATGTAAAATCACTTCCAAAAGACCCTTTTGCTAATCTAGTATAGCAGGTGTCTCTGAGAAGGACTAACAGCAAGGCCCAAACACCAACATAGTCACAATTTATGCCACTGAAAAGATCATATGCTGTGGCGTTGATTTCAGAAACCTATTGGTATACTGATTTGGGCTTCATTCCCCAGAGTTGCCATTGTTCACCTTATTTCACATGTTAACTTATAATTTTAGTTATTCACATATATTTATCACTTCTTTCACACATGAAGCTCAAGTTTCTATCACTAGATCATCTAATATTTTTCCTATCTTTAATATAAAATCTTCTTACAGAGTTATGTTTAATGCAAGATCAAAAAGCCTTATATAGGCTGAAGAAAGCTTCACAGTTGTAAAATGAAAAGTGACATTTGAAACTCCAGTCATGCCAGTATCTCTAGTTTCAGAGAAGTTTCCTAGTTGTCAACTTTTTAAAACTATATAAGTTTTTAAAACTATATAAGTTTTAAAACTTCAAAACTTTTAAAACTGTCTGTGGTCTTCTCAAGAGTCTTTGGCAATGCTGTACACAGATATATTCTTTTAACGTTATGTGCTCAATCAGCATTGCATCAAAAGCTACTGTTCAGTTTGAAATCCAGCATGAGAGGTATGCTGCTTTCCACAACAGTCTTATCCTCAGTGTTATTCAGGATCAGTATGCAGCCAGAACTGTCACTTTACCTTTTTTAAAACTTTAACCCTTGCCAAACCATCTATACCAGTCTTTGGTATTCTTCAAATTCTTTGGAAAACACAGGTAGGTATATGGGAGGGTTAAGGGAAAACAGTGGTTAAAATGCATTTTGCACAATGTCTCTGCAGTTATGGAGAACATGAAAGCAGTATAAATGGAAATAAAACCCTTAGTAGGGAAGCTTGAAGACTGGCTTCAGTTTAGACAACATGGCTTTGGTTTAAGAGTCAATGGCAGAACAAATAGTGATGCACCTGAGTAGTGCTCTCTTCCCCAGTATGGGTATTGGAAGTTCATCTGTCCACTAATAAATACAAGCTACTTCCCTGATAATTTATCCTAGGTCAACAGTAAGCTAGGTCAGGATACTCGATGAAAAACACTTTCCAGTCTCTTCACTCGCTTTTTTGAAGGGGTTTTGGATGCCAGTTATGTTTGAGTCTATATTCTTGTTTGAACTCATTGAGGTGGAAGGTAGAACTATAAATTTCACAGGCACGGAACCACACTTCTTAACTGCAGTTTGAACAACTTGAATTCAAACTTCACATCACATCACATGAGTCTCAAGGCAGAAAAAGAAATTGCATAATTATATATTTTAAAATTGAAGAAAACTATAGCAATTTCAATGAAATGAAACACTGACTTATATTAAGGCACTGCATTTTTCCAGGGCATAGCAGCAAGTTACAATAGGGAAGAGAACAACGTTTATAAAAAATGACATTTTGATGCACACTCCATTTATAATTTTATGCCTAAAAATTCCGATGTGACCCCAAAAGAAGGCATTTATTAACTAGTTTCAGCACTAGTAGGTGAAGCCAGTAATTCAATTGTAAAAAACCAAGATAGGAATATCAAGCCCTCATGACCTCGTGCAAATTAGAATGAACAAAACAATTAATACATGCATAATCTAATCCAGCACCGCTATTAATGGGGCGTTTGAGTCAGTTGGTGATAAACAGTCTACAATCGCTAAACATACATATCTTGCACATGATGGTTGAAGAAGAAAGCAAATATTTTTCATATCTAATCAGTTCTCCTTTGCAGAATTTTAGCAATATCAGTGTCTACAAACTTTGATGGTCCATAATTTTGTTTACTTAATCCACCAATGCATGAAAAATTCTGTACATGTAGAATGTCTAAAACAAACCTGAAATTTGTTAATTCAGTGCTTACCGAAATTTCTAGCTGTGTTAATCTTATCTTTTATTTTCTAGACACCTTAGTGGAAGTCTATTTTATGAGAATCTTGCACTATTTAAAAAGAAAAAAAATAAATAGAAAGGTCCAAAGTGCCATGGCAGCTGTTCTGTTTGAAACTGGAAGCTTGAAGTTAAGATTATAATATGCCACAGGTAAAGTATTATCTGCACATCAAAGCATCACTGCTGTAAAGAAATATGAAGCACTGGATGCCAAATGTTGACTACCTCCACTCTGAAGCTGAATAAGACAGCCAAGATTGCTGAGTGAAAATAACCAAGAACATGTTCAGGATTTGTGGGGAGTGGGGTGGTCTTGTTGTTTCTATTGTTGCTTGTTCGTTGTTTTTATAGAGCATATTAACATGTTTAAAATTTTTCAGGAACTAAATACAGCAAATAGTCTCTTGGCCTTCTGGAAAAGCAGATAAGTTACATGATCACCTTGGTAAATTTATCTCAATTTAAATTTACACAATTTGGATTTGTAGTCTCAGAATTATGAAGTTAGCTTCTGAGAACATTATTCTTGCAGAAGATTATTTTAAAACATGGGCATTATATGCAATTTTTATTAGGGTGCACAAAAAAAAAATCAAGTAAGGTTCAGAGAATTTTTTTAAATCCAGAGATTTCTTTAGTTCGTTTTGAGTCAGGTGTAGGTCTTCAGCAAGCCTTAGGGCTTGAGAGGGTGAAGAACAGAAAGGGGAGGAGGATTGGTATTTCATGGTACTACCTATTTACATAGAACCAAATGTTACTGAAACAGTCGATTTCACCACAAGTGTAATAGGTCTTCTCCAATGAGGAAAGTTTTCAAAATAACCTTTAAGTTGAGGTGTTACTGTTCAAAGAAGAAAGGCTGGACCATGAGTGATAAAAAACCCCCATATTTCACTTTTAAACATGTCTTCTCTTCTACAGGTTGTAAATACAGACTTGCTAACAGACATACTTTCCTTCATATGTTCATACTTTATTCTGGTTTCATATTCATTATTTTACATATTTTAGAGAGAACATTATTTTAGAGATAACTAAAGTTCACTATCTATTAAAAGTAATTAGACTCATTTTTTTAGACTATTAGAAGGATACGCATAATGATACACAAAGAGCTGATGCTTGTAAATATTATTAATCTTGACAAAGTAGAATAACATCCCTATGTACAGAACTTTCACCTAAACTATTTAAACATTCTTGGATAAAGAATAGGAGGCATTATAAGCTGTATTGCTGCAAAGACAAACTATGTGCATTCATATACAGGCATTTATTGAAGAACTGGTAAAAAAAATAAGTTCTTCCATCACTTAAGAATATTTGTTCCTTCACGGTTCAGCAGAAGTAGTTCTGTGATCAGTGAAATCTTTTCAGATTTCACTCTGTGATTCAAAAAAAAAAGAAATTTCTTGGAATAGGATCTCATCCTAATCTTTTCAGCTTTTATGGTACGTCTAATTACAGCTAAGTGCACTTGTGGAAGTAACATCAAGATCCAGGGAGTTCACAGGACAAGTGAAAGTGAGAAAGTTATTAAAAATAAGAACAATAAAATAAGTCATCATCTCGTTCTGAAATTGGCCAAATTTGATGAAGGTTAAAGTGATTCCACACTCTCAGCTCACAGGAATGCAGATTTGCTTCTGGAAGATTCTTGTTGTACCAAATTGGAAGAAGAGAGCAGAAACCGTTTCTGCTATCTTTGAAGACCAGCTGCAGGCCTAAAACTAATAAAGATGAAAGTTTTTGTGCCCACTTCAGAAGAGATAGATGTGAAATACAACAAATATCAGGACATACATTAAATCAACAATGCTAACAGCTGTGTTAAAATGAGTCCATATCATTAGAATTGTTACAAGCAGAAAAAACAATTAAGGGTAGAAATTAAAAATGTGCCAGATTCAGAATGGCACATTCCCTAGGACTTTTCAAATTGCAACCCAAGGATGTCCTCAGATCAGAACTAACCAGTCTTGGTGTGGAACCATAAAAAACATGCTCCAGTTCAGCAGGGACTTTGAGGGATGTTAAACAGACTTTAAGAGTGACAAAAAGAATGGGGAAAAATCTCACTGCCAGCAGTTAAAGTGATTCCATACATCAGAAGCAAAGAAAGTATCCCACTCTCCTCCCACAAGTTGTATTTCCCACTTGATCCACTATTCCACCATGGTTCAGCTGAAGATCTGAGAATCCCCACAGTGTGGCCTTTCTCTGGGGGTGAGGGAGGGGAGGCCAACCCCAGGACAGTACTGCTCATGTTGCTTTCCTGTGCCCTTAGAGTCAAGCCTGGCACCATCTGCACTCTATGGGACTTCTGGCTTTAAAGTAGTTCCCATCTCTTAGCAATACCATCTATGCACACCATCAGGGTTCCACTAACATTCTGGTCAATATCCTCCTTTTCATATATTGGTAAAAAGAAATTTCTTTGAGTTTGCTGATTGGAGTAAAGAGAGCCCCCCATTGATACAGGTATTCATTCTCCCAAGCTCAGAGTGCATCATCTATTCTGGGTAAAGTTTTCCACATCCAATGTACTAAAACAATGGTACTTTACTGTGAGAGAAGAGACAGAAGAATGAATGTGTATTAGGGCATTTCAGACATTTGCTGTACTGATAGGATTTCCTTTAGGACTGGAAGTTTCCACAAGGGTCTGCATTTGCACTTTGTCCAGTGTTGCTTATTATACTTACTACTTCTAGAGACTGGTCTAGGAAAATGTTAGGCAAAAGTCCAATTGAAACAAAGTAACCTTTGTAAAGTAAAAATAGTATAGATTAATAAAGGGGCTAGAATCACGGTTTATTTCTTTATTTTGGCAATTTTTCATATACAACTCCCTCCAACCCCCAACAGTTGGAAAACTGGGTTTTCATTCTATTTTTTGGTACATCCTGCAGACGACAGTAAACCAGCTTTATCCATTTGAAAAATCACTTGCTTGCCTTGTGATTGCTGTTAGAATTCAAGCTGATAACAAAACCACCCTCTTCCTCCAAGAGACACACACTGTTCCCAGGCACATACACCTCAAGCGCTAATGCCTAGTGCAGGATGGGATTACTAGGGATCAGAATTTGGCAAAACTGGTTATTTACGCACAGCTTAGCCCAAAATCGTTCATAAAGGCAATATTATGGGACTCACCAAAGGCATTTAGTTATAGCTGTTCTGGCTTCCAATTCTAATAATTCCCTCCACAGGACAACTTTGTTTTTGTGTTAGTGCTACTGGAAATTAATGCCACAAAAATACTGAGAACGTCAATATTTATCAGCATAAGTCCAAGGACTTATTTAATTCACCTCCTAAAGCTTTAACTTTTACAGTTACTGTAAGAAGAGAGCAAAAGCCACTTCCTTATTTGTATCATAAATTTTATTTCAATAATATTTATTCAAAGGCCGGTTACAAGCCAAAATAATTGTGTACCAATGTGAAAAGGAGTTAAAATAACAACTATAAATGAAAAAAAAACAATTTATGAAAAATACTTGCTGTGTCTATCTACTCATGGAGATGAATCCTGAAAGATGATGAGAACCATCCCCTTTTTCAACGGAGCATGTAGTTATCTTTTCACGGGGCTCATATTACCAGCTAGTCTGGGCTGGAAGATTAGTCTTAGATTATTAACATAACAAAATCTTACACCTTTAGTACAATGGAATTTATCTTAAGTCAAAGCAAAAAGATAACCTAAAACATTTAATGACCTCCAAAGCTATAGAAAACCCATTAAACAGCTTTTTTTATTTTTTAAGTGCACTAAACTTTTCACCACTAAAGTCTAGATTTTACTATTACCTTAACATGAGAACACCAGAAATTCATTACATTGTTGTAATTTATTACTACTATTATTGGGGGGTGAGAGTAAGTTTGCTTTTTTCCTTTAAATTCAGAGTCACTACTAATACCTGAAAGTTTAAATTAGCCATAGTCACTTGATGACACATTCTACTGGAATCCTTCTCTTCTTCTCTTTCCCTCTTTTATTGCATGTACATTGCAGCTGGTAACATGGATGAAATCCAGATGTTATGTAAAACAGCTGCAAATATGTGCTTCTATTTAAGCCTCCAGTACTTTTACTCATACAGAAAATGCTTATACTCTCAATGTCTATGAGATCAGTTCACTGAAAAAAAAATTAAGTCAGCTGCTATGCCTCAGTAACAAAAGTCAAAAAGAACCCTCAGTCAAATTCAGCTCTTGACTTAAAGTTGAATACCAGTAGGCTTATCAAGCTATTCATTCAATGACAAACTAAAACATTTTGTGTATCAGCTTTGTGGCTTTTTTTTCCCATATAAATTCACTATTCATTGCATTTTACTTTTTCATTTTGATCCACACATACATAACAGCACTATACAAAAGCTGGTTATCTGTTCTCTTCCAAGGTTTGGCAAAGTCTTATCTAAATCTGCAGTCCAAGTTCATTAAGGAAAGTGAAAGCTCTAATTTTTCTCCCATTCTGTTGCTTTAACACAGAATCATATTATTTCTGTTCATAACATATTTTTTGAGTAAATCAAGGGGGGAAGTAAGGAAATATTAACTGATCACAGCAGAAAAATCATACAAAATAAAACCCAATGAAACTCCACTATTAAGTGCATAGAATACCACCACATAGAAAAAAAAAAAGGAAAGAAAAAGACATTGATGAGTTTTATTTTAGTCTCACGTAAATACAGATTTGTGAAGTTGAATATGAAGTTATCAAATATCAGTGTTTGCATATTTACAAATATATCAGCAACAAAAGAAGGGCTAAAGAGAATTTCCATTCTTTACTAGGTGCATGGGGAAACACAATGACAAAGGATGAGGAAAAGTCCAAAGTAATTAATGCCTTCTTTGCCTCAGACTTCAGCAGCAAGAGCAGTTGTTTGCTGGGTACCCAGGCCCTGAGCTGGAAGGCAGAGAGTAGAATGATGCCCTCTTAATCCAGGAGGGAATGGTCAGTAACTATGCCACTTAGACATGCACAAGTCAATGGGATCCACCCAAGGATACTGAAGGAGCTAGAGGAAGAGCTCACTGAGCCTCTTTCCATCATTTACCAGCAGCCCTGGTTAACCAGGGTGGTACCAACTGACAGGAGGCCAGCCAATGTGATGCCCATCTACAAAAAGGGACCCTAGGAGGATCCGGGGAACTACAGGCCGGTCAGCCTGACCTCAGTGCCAGGGAAGGTCATGGAGAAGGTCATCCTGAGTGCCATCATGCAAACACATGCAGGACAATTAGGGGATCAGGGCAAGCCAGAATGGGTTTATGAACGGCAGGTCCTGCCTGAAAAAACAGATCTCCTTTATGATACTTGGTGACCCACTTAGTGAATGAGAGAAAGGTTGTCTACCTAGAAATTAGTAGAGCCTTTGACACCGATTCCCACAGCATTCTCCTGGAGAAACTGGCTGCTCATGGCTTGGACAAGTGCACTGTTCTCTGGGTAAAAAACTGTCTGGATTGCCAGGCCCAGAGAATGGTGGTGAATGGAGTTACATCCAGCTGGCAGACAGTCACGAGTGGTGTTTCCCAGGGCTCAGTCTTGGGGACAGCCCTGTTTAATACCTCTATCAGTGACCCAGACAAGGGGTCACTGAGTGTTCCCTCAATCAGTTTGCAGGTGACACGAAGTTGGGCAATGTCCACTTTTGATTAAGCAATTTCATTTTGAATGGGATTACTTTTAACTACCACTTCTTATCTACCTTAGAGGTATGCTATCAAATTTTAATCATTAGTCATGATACACAGACTTTTCCCAAGATTGTTTTCTTTAACAAGAAAAGGAGACGAAGCAACCAGGAAACATTTTCTCCCATTTATGATACAGAACCCAGTAGAATACTTTGAAAAAATTAAAGGATATTACTTTCATTTATCCATACACACACATCCACCAAAACCTCCCCACTCTATAAACAATTCTAAATAATCATGTTTGTGAGGATGCCTGTGGGTATGTACTGTGGTGTGGGAAAAGGACACAGTTCTGTCTAAATTCTCACTCAAGAAGGATCACCTCCCTGCCTGGTTCACACTTAGCCCTTAGTTGAAATTCTGGGTGAGGGGTCATGTAGGGACTCTCTGCTACACAACAGCTCCTGCCCAGCTCTGTATCACTGGTTCCCATTTTCTGATGCAGGGTGGTCTTGCAGAATTTTAGCACAAATATGCATCTGAGCATATTTGTGACACAGCTGAATAATAGCGTGACACAGCGTGACACAGCTGAATAATAAAGGTATGAGCATGAATGCAAGGAACAGTAAACCAGTTGCTCCAAGTGAGGCTGCAGAGAAGTTCTGAATAGGTCTAAGATTACAGGAGCAAAACACTGAGAGCTTTCCTACAAATAGAGCACTACAGTCTCCTACTACTGTACAAGTGACCAAGATGAGACAGAGAATTTAAGAAAACTTCAATAGGTCATTGTCACCTCATTACTCGAGATCTAAGAAAAAAGAAATTCTTCCAGAAATTCTTAAAAAGAATAATGTGTGTCACAAATCACAAAATAAGGCTGACAACGCAGTGTAACAGTGTAAACCTGATAGCGATACAGCCAGGGCAACAATCATCTACAACCACCTTCCTCATTTCCACATGTTGCCATGCAGTAGGATTGTGCAAAAAACACAGATGTAATTTGTTTCAAGTTATTTCTTTTTTTTTCCTTTGTCATATCATAATTTTATTGGGTTTGTTTGGGTTTGCAACAACAGTAGATTGTAAAGATTTTCTGCTTTTCCATGGAAAACTATTTCATGGAGCTAAACAGGGCAGTGCCCTTCCAGAATACTGCTTAACAAGTATTAACTGACCACTTAACGTGGTAGGCTATAGACTGGATTATGCTTATACAGTGAAATATAAGAAAGATTACCAAAATGGGTACCTGTTTAGTCCTAGAGTAATGGTTCATTGATTACTATATTCAGAAAAAAACCAAAACTGTAAAAGTGTGAAAATGTAATCAACTTTAATAAATTCATGATTATTCACCGTTTTTAACTGGGAAAAATAACCTGTAATTTAATTCCATATTATATTAAGATTTTTGATTCTTAACTTTTTAGAACAAAATGCCATTTTTTATGTGACACAATTCAGTGTCAACTGCAATCAGTCACTGACAGTAGTGCTAAGAAGTGGTGAAACTTTTCAGTACATGCATTTTCAATAAAAGTCTTTTTTCTTCCTAAATTATACTCTTTCATATCCCATTACTCATTCTTTCCAATTCTATTTCCAAAAGCAGAGTTTAAATTTCCAGCATAACAAGGATGAAGCTTTATCCTTTCTTCTTATTTAGTATTTTTATGATTTCCCTTTTCTTTCAGTCTTGAAAGATGTTGAAGTGAATGAGAAGAAAAAAAAAGTCAGTTGTGAAAAAACAATCTTTGCTTTCTTTTTTTGAGGAATAAAATAATTTAGAAAATGTTTTCAAACACTTTTTATTCTTCCTTTCCTTTCCCAATAAATCAATACCAAAAAATACAGATATTTTATTCAGTAATTAACAATTTTTACAAGTCAAAACATTTCTTCATTGTAGGACTACAGCTTTAAAATTGAGGCATACTACTCATTATCTTCTCTATTTTCCACTTACACATACAAACTAAGTTTTCTTCATGGAAAAAAAGCACGGAAATCACAGATATTCTCATTTAAGAGCAGAGGTTAAAGACTTTTTTAATTTAACCAAACTTATGCAAATAAAAGGAGAGTTATACTCTCTTACTCTCTGCAGATTAACCCTATTTTCCAAAATAAGACCGCCCTCAAGGACCTTTTCATTGTTTTAGCAGATTCATTTAAGCTACTTTCATCTCTCTAGAAAGATAAAAATCTAGTCAACAGCAGAATATAGATCAAAAAGCCTTTGCCATCAAAGGCAAACAGCTTCAAATTATGGTTCATAAAACAATAACACTCCAAAGTTTATTCACTGTGTCTTTGTTTCAGAAAGGTGTTTTTAGATATTTTTCCTACAATTTTACCTGTTTTCCTCTTTGTAGGTAACTACCCCTGTTACTGACAAGTCTAAAAACACAGTGAAATCAAACTATTTGTGAGACTTAGAAATATTAGAATAGTTATCTTACAGTATTAGAATGAAGGATTACTACACACATGCAAGGGTAGAGGTGTTAAGTATTAATTTAAATTAAGAAATATTATCTGGATGCTTCTGCAGCCACCAAGACAGTGCTGTGAGTGCTTTTTGGAGAGATACAAAGATGAAACATTTTCATACCAGGTGCCTCCTAGCAGAAGGACATGTGTGTAGTTAGGAAACAGACAACCTAAACAAACTATTTTTAAAGCTTATTCTTGCAGCTGTCTTCATTCTCTTAATACAGCTGTGCAAGCCAAGAAAAGTCTATGTCATAATTAACTATTTTGCTTTCACTTTTCATCTCCCCTATAAAAGACATATAATCAGTCACTTTTATGCTGAAGCTTGTAATATACATCAGTATAATTGCTACTACAGTATTTAAACCAAACTTAAGTGTTATTTAGTCAGAATCATAGTGGGGCTTACAGTGTTAACTAATGTCTGCTGCTAGCGACAAATTACTCTCAGTAGATACTTCACACAGCAAGTGTCAATTTTCTTTTGGCTCCATTACTATCAAATAAAGAGATTGCTTGTGCTTTGGGGATTTTGTTTTTTTTTATTTTTTTTTAAGTAGCTCCAGCAGAAAAACTCCCAAAAATTCAAGATTAATTAAGGGATACTTAGGTCCCGTACTTGCATTGGTGCTGTTCCTATGCTTTAACAGGAGCAACCTGATAGGATTCTAACATCCTGCTCTTACCTCCTTTTCTCTGTCAGATTATCAGTAAATATTCACAATTTTTTATATCTATATTATGTAAATAAGCTTTTTTTTAAAAGTCTGTATAAAATACCAGACCTTCTCCAGTTTAATATTACCCCAGAATTTATTCTCACTACTGTTTGTGAAGTCTCCAATTTCTATCACTCTTGCAACTTACAACTCTCACCAAGATCTCAATGATGCACAGAGTCAACTTCTGCCATCTCCCTGTGGAATACTCTCAGAAAAACACATTCTTCAGTGATTAAATCTAGTGGGATGCGCTCCTTGGGAATATCAGACAGTTTGAATTAGCAGCATCTTCAAAGAAAAAAAGTCTTCAGAGTAAAATTATTTTTTCAGACCATGTCTGCCCAAAGCCCAGCATAAGTCTAACAAAATAAGATAGTTCTGTGTTTGCAAGGCTCGTAAATGGCAAGAGTCAACCTTTGTCTCACAGAATCCAAGTTACAGTCAGGAACATTATTATGAGCACACTTGCCATCTGTACTCAAACGCTAATGGCGCAACTGGATTGACTGTATATGGACAGAAATGGTCTCAGAAAGATTTGGATTACAAAACAGATAAAATATAACAGATGTGCCCATCAGCAGGCAGGCTGGCATTCGCTCCACAGCAGCTGAAGCTTCCAAGAGTAAGCATACTGGAGCAATTCATCTCTTTTGAGCTTTCAAGTCACAGAAAGCACAAGTTCAAAAGCACCCTAAATATACGAGGGGGGAAAAAGAAAAAAAGAAAAAGACTTGTTTCTTGGACCATGGATTATAAACAAGCTTTAGCTCCAAGCCCTGTAGTATTGTTCTACTCTGGATCCAGCCTTAGCCAACTCATTCTGCAATTCCTGAGTGTGCCCCAGCTCTGTGGTGAGCTGGGCAGACCAGCTCTCTGCCCACAGGGACTGCAGGCACATCAGAAATGGGGTAAAATAAGAGCAAACACCATAAGGCAAACCTGCAACAAGCAATTTTGCATTGCCCACTTGACTCATGTAGGCTCGAGCATTGCAATGCCCACAGTTCCCATTACATCCATGCTAAGCACCAGACTGGAGAGAAAAGCAGACTGTTTTGAAGAGTGGTTCTTCCCCCTGGGGAGGACACCGCTTAAAGCCTGCTAAGGGACACAGCAAGCCAAGCACTACACATCCAAACCTGGGCTTCTGCTTGAACTAAAGGTCAGCATTACACACCCCTAGCAGTACCAAAGGGTCACTTTCCTCACGGGAAATTGGAGATATTTGAAAATCCTGGGAAAATCTCTTGGGGCTAGAAAGTGATCAGTTTCCTGAACCCCATGCAAGATTCTTAAGGGAAAGTGAAGGGAACAGCCACTACCTCTTCTTGTAATCTTGTTTCTAAATTACCAAAGCCAGTAACAGATTTACATTAAAATTTTTTTGACAGTATGTTCAGATGGTGTTCCACTTCGAAAGACCATAATTTATTGTGTATGTCATCACACTCAAGGGGAAAAAAAAATTTAAAAAAAATCCATCTTTAAATATTTGCCAAGTTTCTACCAGAGTGGCAGGCACATCTGTCAAAGTTTTATCTTATTTTACTAGTTCTGGAAAAAAATGCAACAGATAGAAATACCATTTCCAAATTGAAAGACAGAATTTTGGAAGAATCCCAATTTTCTTCCACTCTACTGATCTGAGAATGACATAATGACCTGATGAAGTCAACTGCCAAATACTTCTGAGGCAGACTTCAGAAGCTCCAGATGGCATTATTCAGAAGTTCATATAGTCCTAGTCCTACTGGCTGGCTCAACAGCATTAAAAAATTATTATTTTTCCATATGAAATCCTACTTCTGACCACAGTAATATTTCCACAACAAAAAGGTTACATGCTTAGAGATGACATAAGGCAGACTGGGTTTTGACTAATATGCTTCCAGCCTTCAAAAAAAATTAACATATAGTTAGATAGCATTATTAGTTAGTATTGAAATTAATACTGTATCTATATTAAAACTCTAACCAAATACACTACTGAAAATCAGATGTTGCAGATTATATGCATCCCAACCTTGTCTTGCCAGTTCCAAATCTGAAAAATTCAAGTTCTTGAATCATTCAAATTAATGCTAACATAGCTTCTAGTTTTATATAAGAGCATGTTACTATACCTCCTTTTTTTTTTACTCTCTTGTAAGCATAATTTTAAGGGAAAAACACCCAATCCTCTACAAGGATTCTCCAAAGATTATCAGAATTAGTCTGGAGACGACCTGGATGTCAGACTCTAAGGCCTGAATTTAAGTAGTGTAGAAATTTGCATTCAAAGCAGTACAGGTCTCAGTTTTCAACACATCAGGACATAACTGTTAACATCCTATGTAGGAGGAGCCACTGTCAAAGTTTTTCTTCTCTCAATATCAAATGAAATACCAGTATAATTCACTCTGTTGGAACTGAAACTGGGCTGGCAAAATGAACGCCACGTATAAGAGGTGCAGCACTTGATTTTATGTTGTTTTCTTGGGAGGTGTGGTCAATTGCTTAAAAAAAGCTAAGACTACCAGCTAATAATGCTGCTGGCCAATACTTCTCCATCCCAAGGACTGATGCCATGCTGGATATTATCTTTGAGAATCAATATGGAAATATACAGAATAAGAATGCAAGAGCATCTGGTTTGCAAGTCGTTAATTAGCAAATTTTTTTAATGAACCTTTTATATGAAAAGAAAGATTAATGACAATAGTATGGTTGTGAAATAGTTCACCTCCTATTCCTCTTTCTCTTCCCCCTTCGACTTGAGTGAAAATTTTAGTTTGACCTTCCAGCAATTCTACTCTTATTGCTACAAAATCCTCTGATCTTATTTCAACATTCCTAACACTACTTTGCTCAGATTTCTGGTGGGCATTTATAAAACAGCACAGATCAACAGTAAAGATCAGAATTAGCAAGCTAGCTGAACAACATGAAAATATCTTCTAACATATGGTCTCCAGGAGGCTGCATGTGAACACAACTGCCATTTCCCAGAGGGGCCAGTGGTACACGACACAGATTGAACTTCCATCGGCAGCCCAACACCAGACTCCTCAGAGGTAAATCAGTAATGTAACTGCTCTAGTACAGATAACAATGAAGAGGAGACCAAAACACTGACAGAGAGCACTTTTACTGAAAATATCAAACATTCATGAAAGTATTTCACTTATTTATATGAAATATCCAACAATGCCTTTGAGAGTTACTGAAATAATATTGAGGCATGTGGTAGCTGGAGAAGTGTTCGGTAAGGGATCCTCCTTTACAGGTCTTATTCTCTGAAGTCAGCATAAGCAAAAAGTAGTGCAAGTTTTTGTTCTTTGATGATTATTCTGTGCCCTTAATTTTGATCATTCTGAAATAAGAAAAGTGTTGCAATGCCTTGGTATGTTAATGGCAACCTTAATAAGGTATTTATGTGAACTGTAAATTTACAAAATCCCTCAAAACAAACAAACAAAAAAACCACATCAATGAGACACATTTCTCCCTGTGCAACAGCTTATTATTTACAACCTCAATTTTGAAAACACTTATTCATGTGCCTAATGTTTAAATCTGTAGTTAGTACCACAAAGGTCAACAAAATCATGAAAGTAAATTTAAATCTTCACAAAAAGCAGGCACATAAAGGAATAACATGGTTTAAATGGAAATTTGTTTTGATAGAATTTATGTAGAAGCCTTTATTTTTTATTATTTTTAGATGACATTTGTAAGAGTGCCTTAGGTCAGAAGTGGTTTCCCCAAAGATTAATAGCTAGAAACATACAGAAAATGTATTTTGAGGACGTTGTTTTGGTTGGGGTTTTTTTGGTTATTTTTTGTTGGGTTTTTTTTTTGGGGGGGGGGATATTTTGTTATGTTTAGAGTTTGTTGTTTGTTTTTTTCAATTCAGAGAAAACCATGCAGCCTCTCAAGAAACAGTGCTGGGACTACTGTTGCTGGTGCATTAGTGATTTTTTTTAAAGTATCAAAAAAATGAAACCTCAAAAAAGTTAATTAGAATAGTCCTCTCAAGAAAGAAAGCAAAGCACATGGGAAGCTGAGAAAACAGTTCACAATTGCAACTGATAAAGCTGCATCTGCAACAAGCATCAAGGCACACTCAGGACCAAAGCAGTGATATCACTACAGAGACCCTCAAACTATCAGACCAAACATCAGGTGTGACCAGAAACAAAACTAAGATTACTATGCTGAAAATGGTAAGACCCTGAGCAACTTCAGCTAACTTTGCCTTGCTGCGGGGATGAGGCTGGACGAGGTGACCTGCAGAGTTCCCTGACTAAGATACTGGTATGACTCCAACATAACTGGCACAGAACAGCTTCGTTATGCTTCAGTGAAGCTGGAAAGCAGTCAAATTGCAAGTCCAAAAACTATGGATGGACTTGCTAAACTCATTACACAGTGATTTCTTTAAACTCCAAATATTCCAAACAAAAAACCTCAAGCACCGTTGCACGTGAAGTCGGTTCTTGATCTACATTCTGCAGCACACCTTACCTCCATGCAGACGCAGGTTGGTTCCTAGCAAACTCGGTGCTCCAGGCACAGGGACAAAGATCTGCAACATTTGGTGGTTAAGTGATCCTTAAGTAAGACCAAATCTTTCTCGTGTACTCCTTTATTATAACTACTTGGAACACTGAGGGTAATTCAGAAGTGTTACTTTTGTGTCTATTATGCAGAGGTTTAAGGTTAATATACCTTTGATGGAGCTAGATTAAGTTTGACATTAATCCTGTGAATTTTAAAACTGTTTCAACTTCAAATGCTATAATTGCTTCACATAACATAATACAACGAAAAACCAGAACTGCCTGATAAGTTCTGATATTTGCTATTCTAAAACATCAAGATAACTTCACTGCAAAAAGAAGACGACATTTTCTAATAAGCAATTCTACAACCCACAGGAAATTCAAGTAGTGAATCCCAAAAGCTAAGTACCAGACAGTCATTCCCATTTAAGATGATGTTATTTCATCATGCATGAACATCCTGCAAGATAATCTGTAAAGTTCTCCTTAATAGTAAAGGAACTGATAAAACAATTCTTATTGAAAAGCAACAGTTTTGAAATCTGCTTCGGAAACTGAACTAAGTAGAAAAGAATTTACATACAGAGAAGTAAAAGAAGAGTAAGAAAATGTGTTCCCATGGAATTTCTCTTTTATAAGCTATAGAATACATTTCTGGAATTTCACACACAGGTTTTGCTATGCACATTAAATGTTAAAGGGAATAGAAGCCTCGCGATTAAACCTAATAGAATTTTTAAGTAAACAACATTCTTTGATTCAAAATTGAGACCAATTCTACCAACCAACACACTCATCAGAATTATAAAGTTACTCTGAAAGTGTGCCAAAAAGACACCCTTTAAGAATACAACTCTTTCTTTGAAAATTATAGACTTACTGCAAGTAGCAAGAAATGAGTGTTCCTTGCATCAACAATGTCCCAGAGCATGCTGCTTAAAACAGACAAAGGTACATTCATGAGACATTTACACAGCTAGGGCAAGTTCCACATCATACAGAATTCATAAATGTATGTCCTATAGAAATGTTTTAACAAAACAAAGGGACAACTTCATTAGTTCCACCAGCCAAAAGACTTCTACCCACACAATACTAAAACCTTCCCTAAATACTGGTTGTATAAATGGGGATACAGTAAGACTTCAGAAGAGACAAATACACCTCACTTAGTCTTACCTGCCACCACTCCAACTCCACTCAAAAGAACAAATATGTGATTTTTTAAAAAATGCAATGTGATCTAATTACGATTTTGTTTATATTTAAACTATCATATATTTCAGCTTACTCAATACATAGGTTTTGCATTTAATTGGGCCAAAATACAAAAAGGGATCATTTGTCTGCATCCAAAAGCATATAAGAGGAGAAAAAATAGCTCTATTTCTGTCTATTGCCTCATTAGGCATGCCATTTCTTGAGCTGAAATAAGGCAGGGGGAATTTTAGTTTGCATAAGTTGTTCTCTTTCTATGCTCAGTTTTTTGTTGGGAAATTGGAAAGTGACATTACAGGCAGATAATAACATCTTATTTCATATGACCAAAGTGTCTGAGCAAATTAAGTAGATTCCAAGTGAAGCATCCACAACACTCAATTGTTCGACCAGTTTCTTGAACTTACAGTATGTCCCATTCCATTTATCTTATTTCCTCCAATCAATGATACAATATCTAATTTAACACCTACAAACATTTACTGCCAGCAATTGTTACAACATGATAAATTGTAAAGTAATTGTAGAGTGCCAGAAACTTTATGACTCCCTCAGGAATGGTAGGAAAACAATCAATAAATTAGTAATCATGAGACTTATCAAAGGCACCGAAAATACATAGAACTGGGTTGAAGAAAGATTAAAATTGCTATAAAAGTACTGAGTAACAAAGATTCTCTTTGCTAATTCAGAGAACTTGGTGGTGACAGTGGCTGGGGAAGTTCTCTAGATTGGCCACACCAAATTAAATCCTGTGCAATCCCAACCAGAAAACTGTATCACTCTTTGGATTCATCTCTTTTCCTATGCCATGCCAAGCTAGTTGGCAGTAAAGCAGATTTATAGAAGAAAAACAAATTGGTATTATTTCTTCCCAACTCTTGTTTTCTTCTGATTATCTTCCAAAAGCTTTGTAATAGAGCCAAAGGTAATTTATAGCCAAAGTTAAATGAAATGAATAACAGGCAACTGTAAAGTGTTAGATTTCTTTACAGGGTAGCAATCCAAAGGGTAGACAAAACAAACTGGCCTAAGGAGGCAGTTACAGTAAACTACGCTTCATTAAACACATGAAGAGTTAATTCTGTTCAATAAGCTTTTGTTAAATGTCTACTTCCTTGAAATCAAAACGGTCATAAAAAAAAGTGAGCTAACTTTAAAGGATTATAGCAGGAAGGCATCTGTCGCCCCACAGACATTCAGTGCATTCATACTGTAGTAGTGAAAGGGCTGAGAAAAGTGACAGAAATGCCAATTTTGCAGCGTTGCAAAGTGTACAGTTCTTCAAGTTGTCCTTTGGTGGAATGGTCAAAGGAGGTTAATAATTCTAACTTTGAACATGCTTCCCCAAAATCTGTGCTGTGATCACTACTCCTGGGACCAGCACCAGAAGAAAAAAGCACTTCCACCAAATTTTCTGCTATGAATGACTGAAGAAATGGACCAGTCAACACAGCCATACAACAGTCCACAAAAAAGTTCACAATCTCTGCTTTCTAATACATGCGTAGTGCAAACACAGGAATTTCCCTCTGGAAAATTACCTCTACAGTGATTCAGCCATTTTCACCCAAGGTAAGCATGAAGTTTTCAGGGACATTTACTCCTATGCTCACCCTTCACAGCATCTCCATTTGTTGTTTGACAAATCAGATTTCTTAAATCAACATATACTTTCAGCAACCTCACATTCCTTCCCAAAGAGCCACAAAAAAACCCCATTCACTTATAACTTCATGTGCAACCAGATTGATAAATAAGACTGGAGATGGAAAAAAAAAATCACAAAAAAAGCACAACAAAACAAATGCTAGGAATGTTTGTTTGTTTGGGGTTCTTTTCCTCTTAAGAGCCACAGTAGGTCAGTCACTTGTAAGGTTAAGCTGGAAGTGACCAAAATTCTGCAGAGCAGGGCCAGACACAGGAACATCTTATTGGCAACTAAGAGGATGGCAAGGTTTGTGTCCTTCAAGTATTTCCATTTCTTTTGAGTAGGACAGGTGTGGAAAATGGGCACGCCTCTGTCATAGCACAGGGTTCACAGAGAAAGGTGGGTGGGAAGAGGTCCAGTCACCAAGGAACTGCAAGTGCAACAAGCAGGTAGTAGGCTCAAAACAAAAGAAAGTAATTCTTTACAACCATCTTCAGAACAGAGTACTGTGGATGCTGAAAATATACACAGATTGAAGCAAAAGCTGGACATGTTACCACAATGGAAGTCCACTATGCACAGAAACTGCCTCCAGCTCATGAACTGCAACCTGGGAAAGAATTCATGGACAATATATGCTTATTCTCTCTAATATTTACCAATTTGTTTACCTTTGGCCACTTCTCAGACAGAGAGCACTGCTGTATACAGGTCTCAACATGCCTAGGCTCATGTTTTACAGAAAAGGAAGTTCCACGCATATTCACAGACTTTTCTTTTAATTTCTTCCAATATTCCATATTTTCATCATTAAAAATAATTATCTTATAAGACAGACTAATGTAACGGATAAGAATGGTGTTGATTTTTACATTGATAATTGCTGCAGATCAAGTTGTAATTAGAGTATCTTTTCCTTAGTCAGCATAATTTGGTGCAATCACATGGGAAGATTCAGAAAAAAGATAAATATTGGATTAGTAAACAATGTCTTCTAAACTACTTCACAGACAAAACTATCTAGTCATGTTGCAATTCCTCCAAGGCACACAAATCAATCTAGTGTTTAATTATCAAAATATTTATTTTCCCAATCTGCGCACAATTTTTTTATTTTAAACAATCATAGCATCATAGAATGGTTTGGCTGGAAGGGACCTCCAAGATCACCTATTTCCAATGCCTCTGCCATGGTCAATGACACTGTTCACTAGACCAGGTGGCTCAGAGCTCCATCCAACCAAGCCTTGAATACTTTCAGGGATGGAGCATCCACAGCTTCTCAGGGCAACCTGTTCCAGTACCTCACCACTCTCACAGTAAAGAATTTCTTCCTACTATCTAATCTAAACCTACTCTTTTTCAGTCTGAAGGATACCCCCTTGTCCTGTCACTACATGCCCTCTCCAGCGTTCTTGTAGGCTCCCTTCAGGCACTGAAAGGTTGCAATAAGGTCACCTCAGAGCATTCTCTTCTCCAGGCTGAACAGCCCCAACTCCCTCAGTCTGTCTTTACGGGAGAGGTGCTCCAGCCCTCTGGCCATCTTGGTGGCCCTCTGGACTCTCTCCAACACGTCCATGTCCTTCCTGTGCTGAGGACCCCAGAGTTGGATGCAGTACTCCAAGTGGGGAGTGAACAATAAATGCAGTAAAGTAATTTAAATATTTAAAACACAACAAAATACTATGTTGTTGTCAGTAACAAACGAAGAATTTGCATTGATACTGACACAGGCTACAGCTCAGCCTACCCAAACTATATAATCAGACTCCAAAAGTATATTTTGAAAGGAATATCTTGCAATATCATTGGATGTTTGAACAGCTGAGGAGGGCTCATCCCTCATGCTTGGATGAATACTCCTAACAGTAGGCAACCATGGTAAAATATGAGTCAGGAGCACCATTTCTTCCAGCCTTCTCCCTTTCAGGAAAAAGTAAGGTACCTTGCATATAAGACTGCCTCACATGCCAAAGCAGGCATCCAACCATTGCTAAATTTTATATAAGATATCATTCTTGGAAGGTCAAAGAACTAAATTTTTTTCTCTGATGAGAAAGGAGATCAGGAATAGCAAAGAAATAATTGTTTGGTCCTATTTTTACCCAGGCAGGGCGGACACTGTGCCTCTTCTTTTTCAACTTGATGTAGATAACCAACTACATCTTTCCTGCTGCCTATGATGAAAAAACCACATTACTTAACCATAAAAATACATCCAGTGTTGACAAGAAATTGAGACACAATTTACAAATAAAATGCAGTACACATGACTGGCTTCCTTCACTGACATTTAGCTGCCATATATGAAAAGGACCTAAAAAACAACTAGAGACACTGTAGGCTAAGAAATATCTGTTTGAAGAACCACTTTATTTATTGCCTATTAATTTCAGGCAGATGTCCCTGGATCAATATTTATAGCATTTTCAACCAACAGTTGTTTAAAACAAATTATTTGATTCAAAACCTATTAAAAATAAATCCTATAGGCTTGTAACCTCTGGAGTTCTACTACTGCAGCATCAAGCGATTGATAGCAATGTGAAGAATGCAGGTATTGAAGAAGAGCACAGATGGAAATACAGCCCTTCAGACAGTCTGCCTCAAATCTATTCCAAGCTTTGAAGATAAGGATATTTCAGTCCTTCTCCAAATGGGGGAAGGGGAACAACAAACAATCTTAACTCTTCTCTTTCAACAAGTGTTTGACTAATAGGGGTGGTGGTCTCCTGTGCAAACTTAATATTTGAGCCTGGGTTCAAAGTATTCTTAGGAATACACAGGCTCCTTTTATACAGGACAGAACAGATCTGCTCTGCTAGTTGAGCATACAGAACCCTGTATTAACTTCTCAGAAGGGCAAACTAGCCCATGCAGAAAATCCTGGTCCTGAGTCTCGTGGATAACAGTGCACAGGGCGGAAATAGAGCCCTTGTAACCCTATGGAAGTACACCACAGATTCACATGACTCTAAAAAAAAAGACCCCCAAAACACTTCTGCCATCCAACTACACTAAAGAGATTTAACTGTGCCAACGTGTGCTTTCTCACTTTTAATTTTCTCCTTAAAAGGAGATTTCGCCTCAAAGAACATTATCTACATGTCCCCAAGAAGTCAAAGAAACCAGAGTCTGAAGAAAGCAAAATGTTATTTTGGATGTTAATGTGTTATTTTACTTTCTAATTTAAACAGTTATAAGAAGCACCAATTTCAGATTTGGTATAAACTCATGCAATGCCATTTAACATAAACATCTTCCTTACAGCCAGTAAGGATTGGCATGTCTGTTTCAAATGTATCAGGCCTGTGCACTCTGACCACAGAAATCCATTCTTAGCCTAAACTACTGAAGTCCTTTCCAATGTAGCAATGACTACATGACCACACTCTTCGAATAGTAAGCTCACCCATCTCCGCTACTTCTAATTAGAGGACAAAACTAAGCTGTCGTCTAAATTTAACAGGGAAGGTCGGAGTTCGGGATCATAATTCAGGTCTTAAGGACATTCCAGTCATTTCCACCACCTCCATCCAGAGCCCACAACTCTCACACCCACCAGCTAAGGCAGTAACTCAACTTCAGAAAGTTCTGTCTGCAAGGCACCACTCAGCAAAAAAAAAACCTTTCTCATTAGCTCTTCTAAAGACAAGCAATAGAAAGCCAAGTCACTAGACCACGTATTTTCCTCATCGTCTCCAAATATCTGTGAATTCCTGAGAGAATCTCCGCAGAAGGAAGTCTCAAGGAGTTTGGCTTTGTTCTATCCACCACATACATACACGTAATTCAGAAAACATTGAGTGTCAAGTACTGTGTTCCCATATCCACTCCCTTTATCCTCAGTTACAGCAAAAAATTAGTAGAACCTGAAAAAAATAGTTTTGTCACAAAAAAAAGTAGTTAGTGGCAATCACTGCATCTTATTTTACATGGTTTGCAACATACCTGAAAGGCAGTTTTCAAATTTCTCAGAAGGAATTCTTCATGGGTGTATGTTAAAACACGTGCTTATGTCCCTAATATAACTCATCAGCACAATTTTTGATATACAACTTTTAATTTAAGAATGGTGGTCTCACTGTCACTGTATCACTCACCACATATCAGATAAGAAGTATTATGTTGGAAAAAAAAAGAATTTATATCACAGAACTTTCCAAAATAGGAAATAAAGAACATATATGCAAAACATTTACCTCTGAAATAAAAACAAGTATGCTTGAAAAAGACTGACTGCTTGGGTCAGGCATAGTAGTTGAAACATGGTTGTTACAGACAAATCAAAGAACAGTCTCACTAGAATGTTTAGAGTTGGATTATCAGTGTTGAACTATATACCATCACATAAAGTCCTTAAATCACTGCCTTTTAAACTGCTTGTTTCCACATTGAGTTCTTGATCTGCTTATAGTCCAGACTCATTTTGTTATCAGTCACATTGTTTATCAATTTTATTTCATCTACATTTGAAGAAATGCTCCTCAGAAGATGCAATTTTGCAAGGGAAAGGTGTGTTCCCCATCCCTTTAACCTGGCAACATGCCTCAAATTCCCTGAGGCCAAGGATCTTTTGATCTTACTGGAACCGATATCAGTTTGAACAGTATTACCCAAAGCACATATCTTAAGCAGTATCTGAAGTCTGCTGCCTCCTATGCTTAGCTTAACATCTATAAATATATTCAGGAATTAGTTCTAAAACCCATACAAAAATCATGAAGCCCAAAAATTTATAGGAAATACTTTATAAAACCAACTAGTCTTTTGGGAAACTGAAAACACTAATCCCTCCCTCTCTCCATCCCAAATAACTTGAGGCACAGTTTAAGAATGACTGCCTGCCTCATGCATAGAAAGAAAAATACAGTTCTGCAGACTTATTGAAGAGAATTACAGCATTACCAGGAGACTTAAGTGTCCAGAAGACAGTGTTTCCGTTTTCCCACAAAAGTATCAGCTTGTTCCTCTACTAATTTCTATTTAAAAAAAAAAAAAAAATCAAGAGTACAAAAATTTTCCTTAGAATCACAAACACATTGAGAGTAGAAATTTTGTACTTTTAAGTGTTACATTTATTTTTCAAAATATTTTTTCAAATTCTAAATATTATATGTATATATGCATATTAAATAGAAGGAGCCATTCACAACAACCCAGGTTTTGCCCAAAGTACACATAACCATTGCACATTTCTAAATGGGAAATGCAAGAAGCAAGGTAAATTTCTTAAACTCAGTTGCATCATAATTAAACATGGAGAACAGTTGTGAGAAAAATAGACAGATTGAATCATAGTTATTAAAACTTCAGAGGAGTACAAATGTTTTCCTTTGAAGTTTTAGCAATGCAGATGTCATTTCAATGTTGACTTCAGTAAGTCCTGCTTTGCTATTAGAAGTCATATGTTTCTTACAAGTCAGTCTTGGCATATCTAAGCATTTTACTGATAAAAAGTAGGATAACCTGAAATTGTTCAAATTAAATTTGAATGGTCAACTGAACCCTCAATGATGTCTAATCCCTTCCTTTTTGAGATTGTGGATGTATTTTCCAAAAGGCTGTTGAAAAGACTATCTTCAAATAAGCCTGAGAAGTTTCTTAAGTCTCAAAGAGATTCAGAACAAGAGAGTAACCAGATCCAATGTAAAACCAGGAAAAACTGGAGTGAATAAACCTACTTAAAGCTGGTATAAAACACATAAAAATTATGTTGTGAAAACTAAACAGGATGGTTTACACACATGAATTTTGTGTCATGATTTTCAATACCTATTTCACAATATGTTCCCCTGCAATAACATCTTTACAATTATTAATTAGTATTACCCAAATCTGAACATACAGTAAAAGTATTAAAAAAATTTTTGGATTGAAAATCTTTTGAATACTTTTGTTGATTTTGCTGACTGCTATGTCAAAATAGTTCTAGTCACAAACCACCCTAGCAGTAATTATTAACCAGCCTGTTTAGAAAACTTCACATTTCAAAAATAGAAACCCACTAATTTGTAGATAGATTTTAATCCATGTATGTGCTTGCATATGTACCATAAGCAATAAGCTAAACACAGCTTTAAAGGCAAAATCAAATGTCTTTTCTACACCAGCTGCTAAGACTGAAAAGCACACAACTAAATTTATCCAACATATGTATTTTACTACTTAATAATATTACATGATAGCATCCAAGAAACACTTATTTTAATGTTCTTGGACAGGCAATTAAAGGTAGCATGCTCAAAAGAGGAAAATACAATTATTTCCTGTGCATATTTGGGTGCTGAAGAAAATAAAACAACTACATCCAAACGACCGGGAACTCAACTATTTTTGAAAAAAGAAAACGGGGGGGAGGAATCTAAATATCAATTTTTCTGTTATAGGCATAGGCTTTGCAATGAAGTTTCCTACAAAGGGAATCTTCACTGCGATACTGACACAAATCCCGTTATTGAAAGCTTCAGCTTACTAAGCAGATAGTAAGAGAATCATATCATACTTCAGATAATGCAGTCTAAATTCTAATGCAGACCCACCTATCTTAGCTTTTTGTGTTAACTGTATTACTTAATTCACTAGTTTTTAAGGACTGTGCTTTTAATAGCTGTATATAATTTTCTACATACAATAATGCATATGTCTATAATTTTAAGTTAATTTTTGCTATAGGAAAATTGGCTAAGCCCTTCTTAATCAGATTTTAAATGTGCAGCAATTTATCCTATCACTTTCCAAAATGTGTTTGTACAAGTCACTTCAGCTACTGATGAACTTTCACAAATAAGCATATATTGAGATTTCAAACACTACTAAAATCATCTTACAGGTTAGAAAATACTAGCCAGTAGCTAGCTTCTCAAAGGAAGATTTCTTGTGACGTGAATTTTAGTACGATTACATTCAATAAGTTGTTCAAATGCACCTTACGCTTTGTTCAGTGCACAAGGAGAAAGGTTGGACGTACATCAGTTTCTTAAAAAAACCCACAATTTCCAGGTTGGCGACATCATGCATATGTCCCAGCATTATCAGCTAATGACTACTGAAATTGCAGCAAGCACTATAATGGGTCAATCTTACATTATTTTTATGAATACTCAATGATTTATCATGAAACAAGGGTGAATACCAAAAGCATCAGCACAGTATTTTGTGTTTTTCTAATTAACTGTGGTTTAACATTAAGAGTGGCATAAGCTTAAAGTACAACAAAAATTTGTAATTCTTTCATTGTGCCTTTGGAACCAAGGCCTCAACACACATGGCGTACCACAAGGAAAGCTGTCGATTCTTCAGATATTGTGACTTATTGCTACTGGTTTTGTTTGTGTTTGTTTGGTTTGGTTTTTTTTAATATTTGGCCATCTTATATTCTACATCTTTTGCCAGACTCTAAAAGGGATGGTTAAACAGATGCCTAGCTCCCAGAACTGCCTATGTATGTGCAAATACCATTCTGAACTGTGTTTAATAAAAGTGATAGATTCTTCACTCTAGGAAGATAATACTTCAAACATCTATCTAGAATAGATTCTGCAATATTGCTGTTCAAAGGACTCAGAGTAGTTGTGTGTGGTTTTTCTTTCATGGAGAGTGTCTCACACTCTGTATTTTAAAAATTTATACCAGTGTAGAAAGCTATGTAATTTCAATTGTTGATGGGAATCTCAAGGGAATCACACAAACCAGTAATCTCTCAGATGACATACTGATCTCCTATTATGAGATCCTTAAAGGATTATCAGCATCTTCACTGAAAGCAACAGTTGATAAAAAGGGAAAGCTGATGTATATCCTACTACTTTACAAGGGGAATAAATCTCTGTTAAGCCACATTACAGTCTTCATTTTAAACCACTCTTAAAAAAGTGACTTTCGCATCTTTCCCTATCTGCTAATATTCTTTAAAATTATTTTCAAAGAATTTTTAATAGTGCAGGACTTCTTCAACCTCCAAAGAGTAAGAGGCAACCCCGAGAAAATGGATCATTTTCCCCATTTAAAGATATGTTTGTGTAAGCTTTTTCTTTTTGTTTGCAACTCCCTTAATTCTCATTCTCCTACTGCAGCTCCACAGGAACTTTCAACAGACAAACCTTGCTATGCTGATCAAGATGGCTAAACTGAAGCTATGTTAGAAAACTAAATCAGGAATTGTCTGTCGGACCACAAGCTGCTTCAGGACCAATTCTGAACAGCACACAAAGGAGGAGAAAACAGTGTTGTGGGAACAAACACACAAGTAGGGATTGCTTAAAACTTTCACAGGGATACAGCTCTGCAATTTGAAAAAATACAGCAATTTTCTGAATGAAGTGGAACACGCATCTCCAACTTATCGCTCACCAATCTCAGTTCTCCCCAGGTGGATTCAGCAGGCTAACTGGACAACCTGTCCCTTTCCAAGCTGCTGTACACTGATAGCATGAACTACATTCCTTTAAGATCTCTTAAGTTCTCTAAGCCTTTTTAAATAGCTATGCATTATTCTGTTGACTTAAAAAGTGAAGTGTCAAGTATCAATACATCACTACATTTTGAAATAAAGACAATTGAACTTGTCCCTCTGCAAGTTCAGAAGGTAGAACAATAGTTGTCCTCATTTATTTTCAGGTAAAATGGGAGCAAGGAGAAAGAGCAGGAGATGAAAATTCCATGTGCAGTTGAAAATTCCTCCAGTAAATAGTTTTTCCACTTCACTCAGAAAACTACCATATAATTCCATGTACTTTTTCAAACTGCTCTTTTTTCCTCATAATAATTTTTTTCTTTTTTCCTGTCTGTCCAGCTACCATTTATTTTCACATCCACCTAAATAAATTTCCTTTTTCTTTAGAATTGAAGCAATTTCAATTGTTTTAAGGTTTATTACATTTGCCTTAGGTACTGCTTAGTTAAAATACACATATTAAGCTCATAATTCACTATAAATAACTCTGCAACTTTCCTTTGAGCATTATCCAAGTCATAACAGTACCTACCTCCAAAAACAAGCTCATTGGAGTCCTATACTTTAGAGAAGGGAAGTTACAACTGCCCAGCACCTCTGGAAGTTGAAAGAGTCTTTGCTACCACATAGCCTCACTGTCTTCTCTGACAACACTATTTTCAGTATTTCTTCCTTGGATTGAACTTCCATGTCCCAGTGATATCAAAGTAATATTGCTATCTTCTATCCATATTTCTTGGTTCTTGGCTTTTTAGTATTCATTTTTCTTTATCTGCCTACAAACAACAATTCAGAGAAATTCTTCACTTTTGATTCTACTGTAAATTTTTGCTTCAGACTTACCCTTCTCAGATCTAAGCGAACTGAAGTTAGCCTCCTAATTCAATATTGCATAAAGTCAAGTCAGCTCAACAGCAAACTTCTGTTCTACTTCCCCATGCTCCTACTCACCTCCTTGACACTTTCCATCTCCCTCTGATCTTCTAATAGGAATTTCAGAGACAAAAAAAACCCAATATAAACAAAAAACACTAGTGTCTTTAAAAATTTATCAAACAGACTGTTTTTTCTAAATTGCAATATCTGAGGCAACAAATTCCTTGCTTCTATATAAATAATCTACTTTTTAACCACTAAAACTGTGGAGGATTCAATATTGAGACACAGAACATCCAGTCACAGAGAGTGAGGAGCTGTTTAACTAAAAATATGTTTTATACTGCTCTATACTACAATGAGAATTAAGGATCCATTCTAAAAGGCATCATGGACAATCCCTGCCTCAAGTAAGCTTTAATTTAAAATGAAGGTTCTGAGAATACACATGGACACTTAAAACTCAAGCAATCACAACAAAGGAAAAAAATATTTGTTCCCTTTTGCCCTACTTGTATTCTTCCTCTTCTAGTCAACATATATAAAATTAAATGAAACTTTTAAGGGATACAGATTTACGGGGCTGTTTGACTTATCCTTCCAATAGAGACCCACCACAAAATAAAGTGAACATGCACATGGGACTGTATGGAATTAAGACTGAGCAATACATCAATGCTCACAGTTTTAAAACTGTGTATTTAAAATTCTGTTCTGACTGATAGTGTTCCATCTGGAAGAAGGCATCATAATTTCAGTTCTGTTTAGTATCTTTATCGATGAGCTGGATGAGGGCATAGAGTGCACCCTCAGTCAGTTTGCAGATGACACTAGGTTGGTCAGGAGTGTTGATCTGCTGGAGGGCAGTAAGGCTCTGCAGGGAGATCTGGACAGGTTGGATCAATGGGACAAGGCTAATTGTGTGAGGTTCAACAAGGCCAAGTGCCAGGTCCTGCCCCTTGGGTCACAACAACCCCAGGCAGTGCCACGGGCTGGGAGAAGAGTGGCTGGAAAGATGCCCAGTGGAAAAGGACCTGGTGGTGCTGGTCAACAGTGGCTGAACATGAGCCAGCAGTGTGTCCAGGTGGCCAAGAAGGCCAATGGCATCCTGGACTGTATCAGAAACAGTGTGGCCAGAAGGGCTAGGGAAGGCATCATCCCCCTGTACTCTGCACTGGTGAGGCTGCACCTCAAGTACTGTGTACCAGTTCTGGGCCTCTCACTACAAGAAAGACATTGAGGTGCTGAAGCGTGTCCAGAGGAGGGCAACAAAGTTGGTGAAGGGTCTGGAGCACAAGACTTATGATGAGCAGGTCTTATGATGAGGGAGCAGGGAGTTGTTTGACCTGGAGAAATGGAGGCTCAAGGGGGGACATTATTGTTCTCTACAACTACCTGAAAGGAGGTTGTAGCCAGGTGAGTATCAGCCTCTTCTCCCAGGCAACTAGTGACAGGACAAGAGGACATAGCCTCAAGCTGCACCAGGGGAGATTCGGGTTGGTCATCAGGAAGAATTTCTTAATGGAAAAGGTTATTAAGCATTGGAACAGACTATCCAGGGATGTGGTAGAATCACCATTCCTGAAGGGGCTCAAGAAACAACTGGATGTGACATTTAGTGCCGCAGTCTAGTTGACAAGGTGGTGATCAGTCAATGGTTGGACTCCATCTTAGAGGTCTTTTCCAACCTAAATGATTCTGTAATTGCTTCTTAAACATAAGAAGCATATACAGAATTTCTTCTTTTACATATTTCCTATGAAAAAAAAAACTTTTTTAAGGAAGATTTTAGACATAAATATATATATATCTTCCAAATCCTTCTTTTGTATACATGCTACAGAGAAAAGTTTTGTTCTAGTACAGATGTTTGGTTTACATTAGTTGAACTCTGGAGCCTTTCAAGAGTAAAACCACATGTGAATGTAACTCTGAGGTAACATTTTGCCATAATCCAAGATTAGGACTTGTAATGGGAAGATACAATCTTGAATACTTCAGATATTTGCTCAAGTCTTCACATCCTTACTTTACTGCAGTGTTCACTCTCCTTGTCCTACAGTTGTTACTTTTGTGGTCTCTGAACTGTAGAGTTAACCCACAGGAAAAAAAAGTAATTATCAACATGGTACAAAAAAGCTAAATCACAAAAATCCTACCTACTCAGTGAAAATATATTTGTAGAGTTTCCAAAAGAGAAAATTATTTTTTGTTAAAATAACGTGAGCACTGGATAAGAGCAGCTAACCTGAAATATCACTGCTACTTCAAGTGTGTTTCCCATTATCCCATGTTCCTGGAGACATAAAAAAAATATAGATTCATTCAAAAGTTGCCAAGAAACAATTGTGCTTCAAACAGCAGCTACGAAAGAAAGGAAGCTCAAGTTTACAATGTCACACAATACTACACAAGCACATTTCCCCCACATATCAGGTGTATCTAGCAAAAATGCAGATACATCAGAATAGCAGGTGGCCCCCATTAGAGAAACTTCAACAGACTTGTTCCAGTGTCAAAAAAACACATTTGCTTCTGGCTGAAAATAACTGGTTTGTATTTGGCATTCTGAGGAAATTATAAACTATTCCATTTTAAAAATCCATGTTATTCAGGAAATTCCTATGTATGTACTACAATACAGAGCAATTAACATTGTTTAAAAATATCAAATAACACAATAATAATAATATAATAACTGAGTTACATTTCAAACCACTCATAGTTCTTGGGTAGTATTTAATTTCTGCAAAAAGGTCTACACAAAAGAAAAAAAAAGCAGGATTAATGGTATTTGTGATATGAAGATATTGAAGAATTAGGCAACATAAGCCTTTTTAGCATAGCAAAGACTATTTTACCTTCTCAAAATTGGTCCTGACAATGGGTTGCTTCACAGTAGAGCGGCATATATACTTTTACCAGATTAAATGTTTTGGCTTACAGTAAGCACAGGTTTAGGCTGAACGACACCAAATTATTTTGATCAGTTGTAATTTTATCCTAGCCATCCCAGTTTATCCAGTAAGAAAAGAGAAATGAGGAGTTGGAACAAGGATGAATGAAAATACAGCATTATGAAGAAACAAAACACATTATTTTGCAGCTTAACACTGGACCTGTGACCACACTAATGAGGAACACCACAAACATGCCTCATGAAGCAGGGTGAGAGAATCCTCTGTTTGCAGGAGGAGAGCACAGAGTTGAAGCTGAGCATACTCTTTGGCTGAAATGTTTATCTACAGAACTTCAGATTTATGCAGAGATTAAAGTAATTACTGAAGAGCACTCAACCACTGCTTCTCCACAGGAGGCCTGTTACTAAGATGTATGTGGTGGGTCCCTGCTGTGGAAACAGCTGATTACAATATTCAGGTCAAAAAAGTCACCTCCAACACACTAACAAGGTTGCTGAGCACCACTATCTATCTAAGGCTATCCAATACATGCAGAGATTAAATGCCAACTTCTGTCCTTCCAGCTTTGTTCAATAAAAAAGATCCCTCAGGATTTTTAAGGAAAAAATATTTTCAAGAAACATATTCTTTGTCTCTGTTCTCTGAGGTATATACTAGCAGGGACCACTCAGTCAAAGTTCCATTCCTTCACTGGGGTCAAGGAGAAGATTCCCAATGACTTCAGCGGCGGACGCCAAAGCGGATTTTCTATGTCCACAACCGTTGTACACGGTTGATGGCTTTACCTGTCTTTTCTTTTTTATTTATTTATTTGTTTTTAACTACTTGTCTGAGGTTATTTATAGCTTTAAAAACTAAAACAAAACCAAACCAAAACAAACAAAACCCACGAAACAAAACCAACCAAACAACAAAAACCAAACAATCAAAAAACTGGTCTTTCAAAGGTTTAAGGAAACGAAGAAAAGATACACAGCTCAGTGAAGTAAAAGACAGTTTTTCAGGCCAACATAATGTTGTGTTACCGTATCTTCCAATAAGAGAATTAACTCCAATTTCACATGAACATGTGAACTACTAGGTGAAATACAGCCTAAAATCAAGAAAGGTATATATTTCAATAGGTAGAAGTTTGTCATTAATACAATAGTCAAGTATACATAATTCAGAGTATTTTGTCATTAGCAGGAGATACAGTACAGGCATGGTTACAGTGGGTGACACTGAAATTATCATGTTACTTCCAAGAAAAAGTAAAATTAAAAAACCAAACAAACAAGCAAACAAACAAACCACAACACTGCAACTTTTTCCTTGTAACAGGCCTGAAACTGTGTTGAATCACCACATTTAACTCTTAAATGGCAAAAAAAAAAAAAGACTTAAAAGCAGGATACTCATTTCATGTTTTCTTCTGTAAAGGTGACAAGGATGTTATTTATTCCCGGCAAGTTACTGAGACAGCAATGTTAAGCCAGGTCTCCTTTGCAATGCTTCTGGCCACTGTCACTTAAACCCTTTAGGAAAGGGCTGCTTAGGAACTAGAGCAGGGTACAATAGTACCAGCACAAAAAAGATAAATAACCATTACTGTACCTGTCCTGCTTTGTAGATTTTATGTCACAGACACTAATTAGGAGACCCATACTTTTTAAGACATCCCATTAAGCCTGAAACACCTCCCAAATCTTTGTTTTCCAAGCCCAGTCATGATGATGACCATTAAGCCTGAAAATTAAAAAGTCCATCGTGATGATTATCTGACAATCAAGCAGGTATTCTGAAGTAATTAGGATGATTTTGATGCGAAGAGGAGATCCTTATGCAGAACTCACATGGAACACGCGGCCACTACACAGTGAAAGAACTGATCTTTGCAGCCATTGATGAGAGAATGGGCTTTATGAATACCTGGCACAGACCTGACACTCTTTTTTGCTTGACACAACTCATAAGACTACTTGTGTCAGGGCAGACACAGCCACAGAGCTACAAGATTTGTTAGGTGAATGGTGAAACAACTTTGCAACTGCAGCAATCGCACACAAGCATAGTAATGGACAAGGAAAAAATCTCTACCCTCTTATTTCCTGGGAAAGAGTTATCTCTGTGTTTTCCACATCAAATCAGTATTGGATCTAAATCCTAAGCACTTTACTGAAAGCTGAGATTAATGCAGACATATAAAAATTTAAAACCAGTTCAAAATATGCTTAACAAACCTTATACTATTCTGCTGGATTTTGTGGGTTTGGTTTTTCAGTGGGGTTTCTTTCCTTTTTTTTCCCCTTAAAAAAAAAAAAGGCAGTAAGCCTTCTCATATATTACCTTTCGAGAAAAGCTTTTATGGGATTCAATTTTTGCTGTCCAGTGTGAAGTTTTGAATAGAGTAATGTTAAGCTGACAAATGTGTGACTAATTCATGGATTATTTAAATAGCATGCACAGTATTACACGGACACTGCTCAGATTTCTAGTGTTAAAGATTTCTTCATGTTCTTTCAGTAAATTCCTGCTTTTACAGGGATAGAGATCAGTATTTTGTAACCAACCTGGAATGGAAGGGTTTACAATGTTCAATTTCAAAGGCATTGCTAGTATTGTATGTTTACATACTTGTAGGACTAAAGATTCAACCATATGCATAACTTTATGTGTCCCAAAATTTGTAGGACATTGTGCATAGCCTGTCACTTCACCATATTTGTTATTCCTAAAATCTTTGCTTTGTTCTAGTCAAGTTCAAAGGTTTTCCTTCAAAACCATTAGCTAAACCCCAAGTTTTGCTATTACGGCATTTCCTATAAAAATATCTTATATACATACATGTATATTCTTTTTTTTTTAATATATACATATACAGACATATACAAATATACCTCTCAAAGTGGGGGGTGGGGTGGGAAGAGGCTTTGTATTGTTACTTTTTTGTCCAAAACCTAAATATAATTCATATGAACAAACTAAAAATGCATTTTTTTTTTTTTTCCAGGACAGAATGCCTCTTACTTTATTTTCTGTTGGGTGTCAGCTTCAAAACTAATCTCTGTCTCTCGAGTTCTACCACAATCAGGCAACTGCAACAGTGCCTATTCTACAGTGCAAGACAAGTCCATCAGCACAGTTTATTAATTCTGCATTATTTTCAGCATTTATGAAGAACAGTTTTCAGAACATGTTCATTTTTAAAAAATACAAGCTTTACTGACAGTAGAAAGTAGAAAAACAAAACTAGATTTTAACATATACTTATGGGCCACAATATACATGCATGTTATTAATTAAAGCAACAGTTTAAAGCAAATGTATGGGACAAATTTATATCTCCACAGGTTTCAGTTTTTTCTTTTAAGTCAGGAAAGGTAGAGCTGGAAATAAAACTCCATCAGCCACTGGTTACATGATCCTGGGGATTTTTCAACAGGCTTTACCTAAAGAAATAATATGTAAAGTAAACTATCACTGTTATTAAAGGGTAAACAGGAAAGATTGATGAACCAATTTGCCAGATACCTTAGAAACATACCACTCATGGGAAAATTTTTGCTGTTGACTGATCTTGAATCCCATGTGTATCCCAGAATGTTTTACAAGTTAAATTTAATTTATTGCTCTCTTGTATGCATCCTATCTAAGGGTTTCTAAGCCAGATCAGTCCAAAATGTAAAAACCAGCATTATTCAGGCAGTCTCTTTATATTGGTCAAGCAGCTAGTTTTATAGCCTGACAGGACCACCTGTGTGAGCTTTAAGTAATAAAAATAGCATTAAAAAAATACAGGGAAGGAAAAATAGGAAACATGAAGGGGTGATCGGACAGACACAGGAGGGAAGATGACAGGCCTAAAATTAATTTAATGCATGCAAAAACATCGTGCAATTTGCAATCAGCTGTAATTATTCAATGGTTTCCCACCAAAGCAAAGGATAGAATTTCAAGACTCTTGTTACCCTGTAAAGCCTACTAACTTGGAAAAGGTACTAATAACGTTAACAGGAAGCACTAAACATAACAGTTCAGTTGTATTCACCTTCATGCAGAGAAAAAGAAATTCATCTCATACACAACATCACAGTTTTTAAGATCTGTAAGAGTTCTGAACTATTTTTTCACATACTGCCTAAACTTGCAGGGTAAACATGATGCTACAGAGCACAGCATAAAAGGTATCTTCTCGATTCACAGACATAGGACATAATCACAGTTACATATTAAGACTGATCCTATAAGCTCTTAGCCAGACATTTCATTGGTATTGACTCCCAGTTGTTGTGAACAATCCGAATGCTTGTGTAAAGTTGTCTTCAAGAGATCAGGGGTCGCTTCTGCCTAAATATGCATGCTCAACAGGGTCTCATTCCTGTTTTATGATAGAGGAGAACAAAAATTGAATATAACAGTGCTCCACTGCTTCACATGCAGGGGACAACATTCACCTTTCTCTCATGTCAATGCACCATTTTATGGCTGACAGTACGTCTTTGATGATAAACTAAAAAGCTTTTCAATTTTACATCTCTATCTTTGGTTTAATATTTCCTCCATTTAAAGCAAGCGAACTCTCCTTTTATGGTATGACACAATGGGTTTATGTAATAGATGGTTTTTGTGAGAACTCAGCAATAATGGCCTTCAACAAGTTGCTTACATGAAAATCCATTTTTTTCATATACTTGTCATGCAATTAGAATTTTGTGGTCACAGTAAATCTACATGTTTATTCACATTCCAGTTCTTATTAGGACCATCATACTAACAGTACACTTTTCTACTTACAAAACAGACCAAACAAGACAACAATATTGGTACAGACTTGTATGTGGGAAAAAAAGGAGAAAAAAAAAAAAATCTTTGTAAAATATCTCAGAAGTCAGTGACATTTACATCAAGGGAAACTGGACAATTTGAAATCAACATCTAGAAATTGGAGTTACCCATCAACTTCATGAGAAACTGTAATTCTCTTATTTGTATATACACTGAGCCTTCAAAATTTATAGCAACTAATTTCAGCTTTAAGCTGGGATAACACTATGACAGTCAACCCCAATCCCGAGTTCAGTTGAACTGGGTGCATTTCTAACTTCATATTAACTTCAAAATCAGAATCTCCAAAGCCGCAATTCAGAACTGCTTCGATTGGCTTTCCTCACACTTAGGTAAGGCCAAAAATGCTTTGTTCTCAGAATAAAAACAAGGTACCACAAAAGCCACCAAGTCACAGTTTCCAAGACATCCTTTTTGTAGATCTCTCCTTCAGCTGCTACGAATATTGGTAAGGTATAACACTGTTTATCCACATTTATGTTTGTGATTTTACAAGATAAACTCAAAACATGAAAGGAAAGCTACAAAAAAAAAAAAAAAAAACAAACTCATGAACTTTGCCTTACCTAAATATTTGGCACGTGGTTTCCAAGCAAATCTGGAAACCTATATTAGGCTTCTGGAAAGACAAAATTTATTTAAATGACAACAAACCACACACTCCTCCTAGTTCAAATCATATGCATACCATGAAAAGACTTAAAGCAGATTCAAGAAAATAAAACACCATGGCGGAGGAAGACGTGCTTTTGGGGGATGGGGGGTTCGTTTTGAAAGAAGCCCCTCTTCTTTCAAAGACCTCAGTGCTCCACTTAAAGCTGATGTACTCAAATCCATAAGCCAGAATCTCCTCCAGAGGGTCCTAAGGTGTTTAAACATCAGGACTATTTAAGCCTTGTTTCAGTTCCACTCAGAGTAATGTTCAAATTTATGAAATCACATACTTCTGAAGGGATCCTTAAATGCCACACTATAGTTTTTCTCTGATAATGTCAGACACAAGGTTTGAAATCTCTCAGAAAAAGGAAAAATCCCATGTCAGTCCCATCATGAACTAAGCTTGAGAAAAGAACATCAGATTTCTTTACTGCAAGCAAGAGGCACTGCCACTGTGGGTTTTGGGGGTCATATTTATGTAAACATGAATAAAATACAGTCTGATACTCAACTAGAAGCCACTGGGAATTTCAGCAGAGAAACGCCATCTACATTTGGAGACAGCTCACATGATGAAAAAGCATCACTTCAACTTGCCAGGAACAGAATATTTCTGAATGTACACAAGAGCCAAGCTTCTTAGGTAGTCAGCAACTACTAATAGGAAGAGTATCAAGAGATCTTAGCTCTTTCCAGCTCTTCTATCTCAGCAGGTGAATGAAGGACAGTCATTTTGCGATGGTGACGGTGATATTCAAATGACAGTAAGTACCTAGGCCAGAACTGTAGGATAAAAACCCTGAGAAACATAGAGATTGAGGTAAACTTTCCAGCCAAGGTCAAATGCCTTAAAATACAACAAAACCTCCCCATTCTGTGCACTGCACTCACTTTAGTAAAAAGAGACAAAGAAAATGCCTCCATCAATTACTTAAACTTTGAATTATGTCAACTCCAAAATATTCTTCTGTTTCATTACAATTTTAATAAATTAATAACCTTAGCCCTGAGCTTCAGCAGTTACTAAGGATACTATTACAAATATAAAATTGGCAATAAAATCTACTTTAGTTGAGTCTAACTTACTAATACCTAAACTCAGTGTCACATTCCCCACCTCATCAGTCTAAAAACAGTACTTAAATTTTCCTGTCCAAAAGCTTTAAAATTCTATTTTTGTACAATTTTTCTGTATCCCATTAAAAACGCCACACATACCAAAAAAGCCCACCCAACACCACAATAAGCAAAACCAATTCCCACCAATCTGGCGGGAATGCAAAAGAGGTTGACTCTAAACAGACAAAACTGAAAGGAATTGTGAAAGAAAAGGATGCAACAGCTCCGCAGTTCTGACCTTTAAAAGGACCCAGTTTTTCAGCAAACATGAATTCCTTTGTATTGGAGGTGAAATGGCAAATATTTCCTGTTATTAAGCAAGGTTTTGGATTACCTTCCCCTCACTCAAATGCAAGACTTCTGATAACTAACAACAATGACAATAAAAAGGCTGTTAAGACTATTCTGAAGCTGTGCTAAAAAGTAGATCACATTGCTATTGGAAGAACAATAACATTGCATGCATGGTCATCACAAAAATTGCATTAAGCTTTTTTGATGGTGCAAAAAATCTCGGGGCTCTGACAGCTAGTAATTATTCCTCTGCTAATTTCAGATAAAAACCCAACAACCATGGAACACAAAAACTAATGACCTGCTGCTTTAGAAGTGAAGAGATCTGAAAATAAAGACTGAACTTTAACCCCTTGGTGCCATCACAACCACAGCTCCCACAGATATCCCAGGTTTACAAATATAGCATTCGTATCAACTTAGTTGGAAAGAGCAACTGGAATTTTTAACAAGGTTTTGAATTGCAGAAACATTTTGTCTTCAGAGCTTTTCACTGATGATTCCACAACTGCAGAATTTTGCTCCTTTACCCCCTGTGGGTCATGTTTTTAGCTTAAGTGGTAATAGATGATGCCACCTGCTTCATTACCATTCAAAGCAGGAGGTTGCCTTTAAGTAACCAAACACACTTTTGTGTAGCTCAGAGCAACAGCTGATGTTACATTCAGAAAGACCATAAAAAAGCACAGATAAGGTACAAAAACAACAGGACCCTCCAGTTTAATAAGAAATCTGACACTTTACACAGGTTCAAACTACTATTTTACAGCCCCAATTTGTGATGCATTTGACTTTGCAGTAATAATGCAAAGGTAGTTACAGGTTGTTATCTCAAGACAGTTTATTTTATCCTGCCCTTACATTTTAACCATTAATAGTCACTGAGGCAGAAGAAATAGATCTGAACCTACAGAATACTCAACACTCTGACCCTGATCTAGCAAAGCACCTGAGTAGCAGTTGAGCTTTCAGCACAGTCTCTCTGAAGAGTTTCCTGATCAGGATCAAAGTCCTCACTTTATGTCAAACATGAGAGATTCAGCTCCTGTCTAAGTAAGTCGTGGATGTGATTCGCACCTAAAACATGAAACAGCTCCATGATACTGTGTATGGCTAACTGAGGAACAAGTTGAATGTGCAATCACAGGAAAGAGAGGTCAGTAAGACCTTAGAAAAGTCACCTAGTTCATCCTTCTGTCTTCAGCAATGACATCATTAACCAACAATTCGAAATCACAGAAAAGAGAAAATAATTCATATATCATGCTATCAATAACAACCGTAAAAAGTTAGAAATGGGAAAACAGTAAAAAAGGTAATTAAACTAATAAGGATGCAGGAGAAACAAAAACTAAAGAAAAAAGAAAAATAACAAAATGTTGTCCTGATTTCTAGAGTAAGACTTCACAGAAGACATAGATTAGTGTAACATCAAAAGGCAGCTTTAACTCAAAAATTTGCAGATTAGTTATTTGTAACTCCAGATAATTGCACATGGCATGCCCTGTGAATCAAGAGATAATTAAACACATTAAGTGACAACAATTGAGTTCTAAGAATACACTTGATCCCCTTGAGGCCCAATTTTCTCTTTTTTAATCCTGTTCACTTATTTCCACTTAAGTAATAGCTTTGCTTGCCTCTAGCTGACCGAAGTTCAGGATTATACCCATAATTAACAAGTGGTCCTGGGATTTCTAGGCCTACACAAAGTAGTGAAGAGTTAAGTTGAGAAAATACCCTAGAAAGTCTATTATGCCATTGATTTTTACTTCTTTGGAACAAAAATTACTTTCTTGGCTCATCTGTGACACAGCTACATATTTTCAAAGATTACATAACACTGGTTAATACAAGAACATGACGTTGGAGAGAAATTCCCCTATACTGTGAAAGCATCTGCAAAGTAATCTTAATTCTTGTCTGAATTCCTACTTGTATGAACTGCCTTGGACAACTTAGACACATCGCCCCCATAAATTTTTAAGCCAAATCCCTTATGGATGACTCCATTGACTGCAAATTTAGACTTCTGAGATCTAAATTGCACCAATTCTGCCTTTGCAGAACAGTATGATGAAAGGCAATCTAAGTGAAAGGAAACTGGTTATTGCATGTGATTCATCTTTTCTGGTAGAAAACCACAATTCAATCTTATCTTGAATTGTAATTGATTATATAGACTGCATAAAAGCACTATAATTCAAAATATATTCTCATCATATATGACACATATGACACATACTGTTTTTGCAATGTTCATCTTGCTGTCATTTTATTTTCACCTAATTAAACAGTCCAGAAATGAAAAAGACTTCAGTGGCAAGTCTCACATCTCACTGCACCAAGATGCACATGGGGCAATGCATCTTCAGGAAACCAAGTGGAAATTTTGAAACCTATCCCTTTTAGTAAGTAGCAAGTGGTTATTCTTCTTCCTAAAGGAATTCTTCTTTTTCAGCAAGTATTAAACTTCTTTTTTCTGCTTAGTCTGCAACAGCAAGTAACTGTTTCAAAGAAAAGCTATTTAAAATCTTTTAGTATAAAAGCCAGAGCGGAGTACCCTGTGTATCATGGCTTAAGCACTAAAAGCATTGTTTACTAGCTAAAAAAACTATAGCTCTTGTAGTATGTTTCAAGTATTTCCAACTGTCAACTTCAGACTATTTGCAGTTTTCAAAACAACTGATGGAAAACTAAACCCCACTTGGACACCTATTTTGTATGGCACACTACAGTTTCCCTAAAACAGTTCACCATTTCACATAAAAGAAAGAGAACAGATTTATTATGCTCTCTGCAGCCGAATTGCTACTTAAGTAAATTGTTTTATTTGTGCCTTTTATATTACTCAATGCAACAGCATTTTTTGACAGTGGTATTTAAGTGTTCTGCATCCATCTTACAGGGCTGGAGATTAAGTCAAATTGAATCAATTTTCTTTGATAAGTGAAATAGACCTGAGAGAAGCTACTATTTTTGAAATATTTCACATCACTCAGGTGAGTTTTTTTTGGGTTTTGAGGTTTTGTCTTACAAAAAAACAAAACAAAAAAAACCAAATCCCACCCCAAAATCAATTATTCTAACAATATTATTGCTAGAGTATGTTAACCTATTATGATCAACAGACATTGAGTATCCAGAAAGAGTTTTAGATATCTTAATAAGCCATTATCAACCGAATCTCACTTAAAAAATAGATATTTTGAAAAGAAGACACAGTCATAAGAGCTTGATCTAAAAAATATTTTTGGAAGTAAACTGGAATGAGGCAAATTATCTTAGCAAAAACATCAATTTCAAAACCTGTTTCTTCGTGATAAAGTATTTTTCTACTGGAAAAAGAGAAAAATTACTTTTTTTTTTTTTGCCTTTAATTCCCCAGACTTCTTTATTTAAACTCAAGTTTACAAAGTATTAGCTCTAAGTTTCTGAACTGCATACTTGGAAACGTGTAGTTCTCTGAGTAGCTCGCAGACAGAGGGAAACACCCCTTCCTGACCATAAAAGGTCTGAGTGCATGTTCTCAAGTGGAAAATGTGTGGGATCTTATTTACAAACGTATAAATACATGCCATTCCTTTGCGCTCACAGGCACAGTTGAAAGCCAGCCAGAAAAGGAAGTACTGGCAACTTGATCTGAGATTTCTATTACATTTAACCTAGCACGGTACCACTTCAGTCTCTATTTTCATAAATGTCTAATTATTTTAGTGAATAAAGCCAGACAATATTCTCCACATATGAACTGCATTTTATAAACTTTTTTTTCAGTTTCTGCACCAAACATTAATTTCTCTTCATTCCTCCCCAATACCTTTAGACCCTCTTAAGGCAGAGACAGGAGACTAGGGAGAAAGGCCCAGGAGATCAGCGCTGGATCCCAGCAGCAACCAATAATCTCACAGCAAGCATTTTTTCCCTCAGAAAGGGCTTCCCCTCAGACAACCACCACTGGCGAGCAGCAAGCCACTGCCAACATCCTCAGGGACACCAGTCCATGCTGTTAGCACTGCCCACAAAGAACCAGGCTTGGATCCCTACAGGCTTTACTTAACAGGATCATCCAATACCACTGAAGACAAACAAACAACTTCAGGAGAGCATGCATTAGGTTGTTCATGATTCTAGAATTCATTCCTTCTCTCAGAACCATTAAAGAAAAAAAAACTAAACAAGACAAATAATAGTTCAATTGCTAGGTTAGCTTTAAACATAGAAGGTAATCTTGAAAATTATTCTTCTAAATAATCTCAAGCCAAATAATTTACAAATAACTTGCCAGGGCAAATTTAAAGCTGACTTTCAATTCTACAATTAAACATAATAGAGCCATGTCATCAACATGAATTCTAGAACTGCGGAATTTAAAAATACTATCAGAAAACAAGTAGCTACTACTAACTAGTTCTTGTCATCTCTACCTGATGATGTTAGTGAGGACTATCAACTAAGGTGTTATTTATTGCATGCATAAGAACCAGAACTTCAGAGTACAGAAGAAATCAGAGGTACACAAGTTCTCCCTTTAATTTACTTTTCTAAGAACAAATATTCTTTTTATTTTGATTGCAATCAAAAAACACATTCCTAAATGCAGAATGCCATCCGAATGCTGACATGAGAAATTAGAAGGATAGTTAGGTGAAGCACCTGGTACTATGAAATGTTTTTCTTCATTTAAGAAACCCTAGGCAATATTCTTTTTTAAGAGGAGGGGGGAGTGGAAATCAATCACTATCACACACAAGTTAGAGAAAGATGGGGTCTACCTGTGAAACTCAATGGTAAACTTCCTTACAAATAAAATTTAAGTCTGAAAGAGAGCAAGGAAACGGATGGGAGGCCAGAAACTTTGCAATATCTTAATATTGTTGGCCACACTGAAGAACCCCTAGGGGCAGGTTCCCCTACAAATGGGGATCTAAAATAATCAGAAAGGACAAAAAAAAAGTCTCTGCTCCCCCTAGGCAGAGGTATAATGGAGGACTAGATTCTGGTCATGAAGGTTTACAAACCAGAAAAAAAGCCTATGGGAAGAAAACCAAGGCCAAAACAAACAGAACACCACTTGACACTACAACTTAATGCTAAGGAAAGAACACTCGAGAAAGTTTACTTTCCATTTTTACAGTTAGCACCTGAATTACAACATCTTTTACCCATATTAACAATTATATACTTGAAGTGGAACATTGAAATCGTTTGATCCTGTGAAATTTATGGCTTCAAGTCACTGAAGTACCTATCACTTCCAGATCTGAGTACAACACAAAGCAATTTCTCAGCATCTTTCCCATGAGCAGGGCTGCTCCCTGTCCTACTGGGAAAAGGATTACACTGCTAAGAGGAAAGTCTGAACATTAAGAACCTGTCACAAAAACACAGAGAATCAGAGAAAACACTATTACTGTGTAAATCCATGGCGTATTCATATCTTGAAAACTGCTTGTCAGTACTTTTTGATACTTGAAAAACCAGAAGATACATAATTTAAGTGCATTTTTGCTCATATCTCCTATACCCAGACACACACATGTGCATATTTACTACAGACATACACACAAACACTATACAGGAGAATAATGTACAGTTCAATCCAAAGCAATCCAAAGCCTGGAGCAGCTCCCTGGTGAGTCTCCACAATAGCAGGTCAAACCTGAAAATCACAGGCAAAACTAAAGAACTAGATGATACTGAATAAAATGATCAAACAGTGTGCATGAAGCAACCAAAAGAAGATATTTATCTATTACATGGTTAAACTTTCTCTCTAGAAACTGCAGATAGCAGAAGTTTACAAGATTTCAAAATTTCATTGGACTACCAAATCCCAAAACTCTGCTTGCACCTTAAAAAAAAATTCTAACTTCTAAAATCCTAGAAGGCAGGAGAATAGATCAGGGAATCATTGTTACATTCCTTAATGGGTATTGTCAGACACAACACCTTGAGCCAATTAGACCCTGAATTTGGCCTGGACTGGTTGCTATTACCTTCTAGATATTTCTCAGGCAGTTGCCTTGGCACACAGGTTTCATTACTAGCACTTTCTTTTAATCTTCAGTCTTGAGATCACAGCATAATACGTAACCTTATCTCTTCCTTTTGGCCTCATTACCATTTGATGATATTCAAAATGCACATATTATTCCATATCTTTAATTACCTTGCCTACCTTTAATAAAATTGTTTCATCTCAAATACAAAGCACTTCTTTTTGAGTACAATCAACAATATTTTTCTTGAATTCTCCTCAGTCAAATGTTTATATAAGCTAACTAACACTAAGTTTTACTTCTTTAAAAATTTCCATATTTAGATGGTAAATTGATAATTCTTAACTATTTTTTCTTGGTAAACAGGATTCATGTCTAAGTGAGCTTTGTAATTTTTCTGCCTATAACTCTGTTCTCTTCACTTCTCTTTTTTAAGGATTTTAACTCTGTTCTCAAGCCCTAGTGCTGCAACTGCTATAGCTTCTCTTCCTACAGTATCCACAAGTTAAAAACAAAGCACAATAAATGGACATTTAGTCACATCTTTCATGTCAAGACCTCAAACAATACTAAAACAGATTCAAAGCTGTATAAAACTGGGCAACAGAATGACTATTACATTCTTACAGACCAAAATGGGGGATATACAACTCCAAGTAATTAATAAGGAGTCACTAACTGAAGGCATTACTGTACAGCAAGAAAATTAAGTGTTTAGAAAGGAATTTATGGGGACCAAAAGCAATTCTCCTATTTGAATTTGGTCAAAACAATGTATTATTCTGCAGCAAGTGATGGGTGATCTTGGTCACCATCTCAACCCTCCAGCATGAATAGAGGGAGAAGGAAAAAAAAACAGAACAAATCAAACAACAAAAAGCCCCACAAACAAATACAGAAGGATCATCATGTCACATTCAGAACCAATACAGATAGAAGACTATCACACGGTCTTCAAACACTCTTCATCTGACACTTTGCATTTCTTTGAAAACCTAGGCAAGTAGTAGCTAAATCCAATTTCAACTAAGTTACAAGAACAGAACAGGGTAAATAGCTCAACCTTGTGCTTTCAGCTGCTCACACTTTATTACTAACTGAATGATGCCATGATACTAAAAAAAATATAACTGAAGTGTTACACTGAGAGATTGTCATTAAGTGAAGTCCCCGGCAATATTTTTTGCATCAAGGAAGTAATAAAAAGGTCATCATGATCCTGGAAGATTTCTGCAAGTGCTTCAAGAAAATTGTTAACACTATCTAAAACCTAATATATAGCTACAGGTTGAAGAGTTATAAAAAAATTGCTGGAGTTGGCATTTTCATCAGATAACCCTCTGCAGATAGATTAAGATGGTAAAATTTTAAAGCAAAATGTTTAAATAATTAATGTGTTTCTGAGAAAGCTATGATAAGAAAACAGAATCATATCTAGCCTGAGAAATTAAAAACAATTTTTTTTTTCCACTGTAAGAATGACAATAAGTTATCTGAAGCTATTCAGAGAGTTATTTTCTGGACACAATCTCTGTGAATGTAATATTGCTTATTTGAACTGGTAATTGTAAATAGACATTTACAATTACAATAGGACCCAGAACCAACATACTAGATTCTCTATTTATAAAGGAATAAAATTCAGAGAAGCTGAGTTACATACAAAAGACTTCAGTTCTGGAACAGAAAGAAATTCCAGAGCCCAAAAATTTTAAAACAAGGGTACCTGCCTTAAAAGCAAAACACAAATATAATTGTCAGAGAATGAAAGTAGATTGAGTTTGATCTTGTTTGCTCAAAGTCATTCTTAAAATCTCTATGATATTATTACTTTTGCCTTACTACTGTCATGTCTATTAAAACAGAACATATGGAACTGCAGAAGAACAGCATCTTAGAAGCAACTCTTCCTATACTGTAGAGAAAGTACTTATTTACATTGCCTAGGTAAAAAGCATCAATACCTTTCATGGAAAAGATCCAAAAAAAATTATATACCAAAGATGGCATCTGATTTTTTGTTTATTTTATTTGTTTATTTTGGGGGGTTTGTTTGTTTTTTAAGACCATCTCTCTTATGGTGTTTCTCTACTGTTTGCTACCAAAGGTAGCAGTAACATAAACAGCTTGGTCCTTTGAGCAAATAATTCCATTAAGTCTATGGAGTGTCCTTTGTTATCAAGTGATCTTAAACAGAAGGACTGATCCGATTTTTGTTTTGTCCAGCCTTCAGGAGCTGCACCCCAGATGACTCCAGATAGATGCAAGATCATACCCTTTAGCCCTTCTCTAACTGTGACAGAAAGCAGATGCTAGTTGAACATCCAAAGCTTGATGTTGACCATAACAACTTATTTCTGCACAAGGTGATTCCAGAGGCTCCAGGGCTGTTTACAGGCAGAAATTACCAAAGCTTTTCTTCCTCCTGTTTTCCCTGTTGATATATAAATGCATATCTAACCATTTCTGAACTATTTCTGATCAAAATCTTTTTGGCAGGTGCAAGCTGCTGACCTCTGTACCCAAAAATCAACCCTTTAACCAGTGTCTGGATCACACGCTTTTCCCTTAGGGCTCTGTTTATTGAAAAAAAAAAAAAATCCCAACCTCCTCTCGGGGAAAAAACAAAACAGTATCAAAACCATGGAATTCATTAAGGCTAAAGCCACTGTTTTTCCAACAGCCACAAAATGGTTCCCCCTGCATTTCAGTTACTTCATTTTCCTTCCCCCATCATCTTACCACAGGAATGCACTTGTTTTCCACTACTCCCTCTTTAACCAAACCACCCACTGACTTTTATAGTCATTTGGTTCATCACGACCAGGAGACAGCCTTCAATCACAAAGTAAATTGAGCTCAATTGGCCCTTTTTTTGAGAGATGATAATTTAAAACTTCATTAGATATTTTTGTTACTTTCAAAAAAAGCCACTTTTAAGATAAAATACAGGAAGTTAGACCAACTGGCTGCCTATGTATGCAGAAACTCTTGTTTACAGTGCCTATCAGGATACCAATGCAAAGGACACTCAATGCTTATTTCAACAAAACAACCACTGTTAAAATTCAATAAGTAATTAGTTCCCATGAGATTCTGTACACCCAACAAATAGCAACTATTTATTTCCACAAAGATTGCCACTCCATGGATTATAAACACAGGCACTCTTAACTGAAAATTAAAAATACTGCTTCCTAGTATGATGTATAACACAAGCTCTAAGCAGAGCTCCTACACCCATATGAATAATGAAAAGTTATGGGAAGAGGGAAGGAGGAAGCAAGCCTTGGTTGCAATCTTGTTTCTCCTCAGAAACATTTCAGGCATTATGAAATCATTCCCTCCAAAAGTGCCAGGAATAACAAAAAAAAAAAAAAAAAGAAAAATGGCTGTACTGAATCTATCTTGGCACCAAGGTGCCACTGCGCAGTTTGTTACATTCTCTCCTCTTGCTTTAAGGATCAAGTTCCTAGGGGCAGCACAAGCATGTGCCAGAAAAGAAATTATATCAAGAACTTTCAGAGAGACATGATTTTCATGTTGCCATTAAGTTTCAGTTTTTAAGTACTTCAGTCTTGATTTTTAAAAGTATTATCGTTTCCTCTTGTTTAAAGTAATGATAATTATTGGTACAAAGCTGTCTCTTCAAACCACACTTACTGGTTTCTTTTCACTTCCTATGTATGAGCTCTAATTAATGTGAAGTCAGAAAAAAAATGCCACAATATTCATGTTTTTCTCTAAAAAAGTAAACCCCCACTCACTTTGATCACTATGGGCTAAAAACATAAATACAAAGCCAATGACTTACCAATATTGCTTTGAAACAAGCAAGCCTCAGGACACAGTAAATGAAGCAGTAGAAGCTTGCCCACCAGTTTAGCTGAATGACAATAAAGGTCTACCTTTTCAAACCACCACCAGCATACACACCCTATATTTTGAGGAACAGCACTTCCAAGAGAGGTCTCAGTAATGCTGAGGACTGAGGACAAACCAAGCCATTATATTGCAGTGTTTATGAAAATTTGATTGCTGTCTTTGCTGTTTCCAGCTTCATGTCCTGACTGTTACAGTGAAAAATCTTCCAAACTCCCCTTTTAAATAGCTTTACGTGAAAAAAAAAAAAAAAATCAGGTGATATCCATTTAATAGTATGAAACAAGTTCCTTACGCACAACAGTATGAAAAAAATAATTCATCTCATTTGGTAATCATCAAAGATATTACTGTGCTCGAGTCCTTTTATTCATCCTTCTACTACAAAAAGGAAGAAGATACACAGAAAACCAGTTTCTACTAAGCACTGTCACAGCATCTTGTTTTGATGGTTTTCAACATAGACTTACTTTTCACATCTGTCTTTACCTCTCAACATATACCACTTCCTTATGTTTTAATATATTCAGCATTGTTCAATCATCCTGCAAACTATAAAAAAGAGCATTTATCCCTTAGCATAAAGGGAGGATTATGTTTTTTTGTTAAAGTTCTTATCAAAATATTTTAAAGTCTTATTAACAGCACAGATTTTCATATCGTTCCATTAATATTTTATTGTAAATGGGGTAGAAATCCTGCTGTTTCAACATACAGCTTGGATTCCTTAGCTTACTGACTAAAAGAGAACTATAAAAGAAAATAAAGCTCAAAATATGAAAGCATGATCAGTTTTATCTTTCAAATATTATTTTACATAAATAAACTTCATTGCACTTCAACCATTATTAGCTTTGTTTTTTTTCAGATAAGAGGCAATTCAGATGCAGTAAATGATTTTTACAGCTAGACAGGCACACCCATCATAGCAAACATGAATACAATTGCTCAACTTAATTTCACATTTAACGGACATAATCAAAAATCTGAAAAAGAAGTCATTTAGATGTTTCCTTTTCCCAGGCTTTGAATTAAGGACAATAGTTTGATCTTGTAAATGTGCATCATGTAATTTTTTCCCTGTAACTAGATCAAATTGATTCTCAACTTCAGTGGAATTCGTCATACAAGGTCAAGATATTTTGTGTATCTCAGTGAACAACTCCTCAATATATTCTTGCATCTTTTACACCAATCCAAAGTACTGTCAGTGGGGAAGTTGGGGGATTAGAGCTAGTCAGCTAGTAACATGCTATTTATAAGGAAGTATTCATACTTAAAAATAGTAAGCACAATAAATTGCTAGTAGGTAGAATAGCATGCATTACAGAAAGTAGCAAGTTTAGAACTGCTTTTATGTTAAGGATTTAACTAAATCAGGGACAGAAGCTAACTATATGCAATTTGTTATCAAAAATATTAAGTATTTTAAGAAATGTCTTTTAGAGTACACTTGAAGCTTCAAATAACAAATATTGAGGAAAATGATGATGGAAGGGAGGGAATGTAACTGGAAAAACAGCTACTTGTGAGCACAATTATACTTTAAACCCCTATATATTTCAGACTTGGTTTTGAAGATCCTGAAGAACAGCTGGGGTATCAGGATTTAGAAGTCAATAGCTAATCTATTCAGTAGCAACATCTGGGTGCACATGCATATCCCAAAACCAGCTGCAGCCACACACTTGAGACATTATACCTCTGTGGAACATATAGCCCAGCGTGCAGCTTGGATGCGGACTATGATCCACATGTACAACAGTCCCTATTGCCTGAAATTAAATGAATTTAAGAACAGCTGACATGTAGAAGAGCAGGGAAGATTCCATTCTTCCCAAACTTAAGAAAATGAAAGTGAAATATAAATACTGTCAAGTTACCTAGCAGTAGTTGATTTTCATATATACATACAAGACTGCTATTTAAAATATACACTATTTATTGAATGCTTTACGACCCGTTTAACATACTGATAACCCACTTTTAATTCAGTCAAAATTATTTTTACTCCAATATTCACCATTGTTGGCCCAAGTCAATTTAAAACAAGAGATTTTCGCTTTCTAACAAACTACACTCTCATCTGAAATGCAAACACTGAATACAAAGTTTACCAAATACTTCCTAAAAGTGAAAAAATCAGAACAAGTCAATCTCACCTATGAACAAACCTCAAGAAACAGAACAAGAACAAACAGACATTAAGCATCCACATACATAAAAATGTCAGAATAAACCACACACCAGTACACATAATTCAAATAATTAATGACCATCTACTGAGCACCTATTGCTAGAAATAAATGTTGGGCTGTTAAAATTGTCCCTAAGAAAACTAAGCCTCCCTTCTATGACAAAATAGTTTAAACTGTTTCAGAGTCATTAACAAGATTTAGGGGGTTTTTTTGTTTGGTTTTTTTTTTTCCCATAATGAGAAAGAGAAATCAGCTTTATGCAGGGGCATTGATCCCACCTGGAAACAGTATTTTTAATGATAACATCATAGAACCTCAAACAATCTCAAAGAGAAGCTAAAGATCCTGTAAAACCACTGGTCACTGTTAAATATACTACAGGCATATCATCGTATTCTTTCCCTAATGTAAGGGACTAACTGTGCCCAAATTTTGGTAATGTAACTATGTTAAAAGCAGTAACAATATGGAAACATTTCACAACTATTCATCAAGTATTATCACTACACAGTACCTCCAAATGAATCTTGACTAATGAGGCCAATCAGTTTTGTAAGATTTTTGCTGATAAGGCAAGCACACGCTTTAGAAACATGTTTATCTTTCTACTTGACAGTTATACAAAACCATCTTTTACCCCACAAGCAATATGATAATTTTGCAAATAAGGTAGATATTTCAGTAACAGAGTTCTCTTTACCATGATGTGGCATTCTTGAGGTGTTAGGTAAAACCAAAGATGCTCTCAATGATTTCTCTTGAGATGAAAATTAACAAGCTCAAAAACTCTATGAGAGTCCTGTTTAGACTTAGCCTAGGACATCCACTTTCCCAAACACATGTTACTTCTTGCAGGTGTAACAGGTATAAAATCAAGGTTCCGCATGAAGAAACCAAAAAAAAAATGGCTGTTCTCAACATTTTATGCCAACCTATATAAAGGATGTTAGGAAGATAGGTAAACATTGCTGAAAGAGTCAACTGTCACGAATTCAATCTCCATTTCAGAAGGAATACCTACAAGGCTGCATTAGCACTACAGATAAGTACTTTGTGACTTCTGATAACAGCAAGTACTATGAGAAATACAGTGAGTGCTTAGAGGAAATTTTTAGAGCATTTCCAGTTTCAAACTCTAGTCTGCCTGTAGATATTCAGTGCACCTGGGGCCTGGGATTTTTGAATGACACAAAGAAGAGAAGGAAAGGCCATCAAGAATCCTTAGCCATATTTTAAAACAGTAGGCAAGGTCATATACAACAGTTTCATCTCCTTTTATAGAAATAATGTTTATTTTGGAGCCATTAGTTGTTAGCTGTCATTTAAAAGGTTTTATGTTGGTAGGTATGAACATCCCTTTGTAACAACAGACTAAGTAGTAAGACATAGAAGCCTTGAGATATTAAGATAGACCACTTCCCAAAACTATATGTTTAAAACACAAATTTCCAATAATATAGATGCAAACCCTTTACACTTGACACTGTATAATGCAACATTCATTTGAATCGCTTTCTGAAGGACTTCTTCAAATCCTGTATAATCACATATATACACTTTCCAAGTAACAATTATTATTTTCACAAGCACATTATCAAGTATCTAAAAGATACATCAACAGCTCATTATTTAGCACTGTATGTACAAATAGGTAGTTCTTCCTGTTAATTAGTTAATGCAACTAATTGCAAACTTGTGCTAAGATTATTTTCGCTCTGAAATGATCTACAGATTTTAGTGCATGAAGGGTTATGAAAAGTAGCTGAAATCGCATTGGTAATAGCAGAGCTGAGCAGCCACATCTCATGAGAAGGAAAGCACTCCACAGCAGTTAACACCCATGTCCTTTCCCCAAACGTGAGAAAATTATCCATGTATAAGGTTACATTTACATCAAAGCAAACAAATTACCTGCAGAATGCATCTCAACATGCGGAAGGCTTCATTATCTTATTTTCCACTCCACTTTTTCACTACTTTCTGACAAATGATTAAGTGAGTCACAAGGGCCTTGTGAGTTTACACATCAGAATGTTCAGTGTTCAGTTAGATCCGACACAAGTTTCTGTGACTAGCACAGTTTAACTTGGAGCACAGTCGCTGCTGTTCTGCGCAAACCTATTTATACCAACAGAGCCGAGAGCCAAAACGGTTGCTTTTGTTGCTAATTAGTTCAGGCATGTTTGAATCCAGAAGGGAAACACTTTTAGTTTATTTTTCCTGGGAATGCTACAAAGTTCCACTACAGCTTCACAATGTAACCATGTGGATCAAGGGAGGCCTCTGATTCACTTCGAGAAATATCAAATCATACTACTGAATTGTTCTCCTGTTTCTTGGCTTTATTCTGAATGCTCTGAAATGTTTGAAAACATAGTTTCTGAGAATTTGCCATCTGTAGTGTCAAAGGCATTCATGGCAGAAAAAGAAAATCTTGTTGAGGGCAAAATTCAGTCAAGATGACTGTAAAACCTAATCCACACCTTTGAATTTGGACTGAATATCCATCACTTTAACATCTTGTAAATGATCCAATTTGTTTACATGGCCCTGTAGCTTTTTATGACTTTTCCATAAAGAAGTTATTACATCCATTCCTTTTATTTTGTTTTAGAGCATTTGAATGAGCCCCAGAACCACAAGCAAGTGAAACAGACTCTCTGCAGATGGAATTGGCCTCATATAACTCTCCACTACCGGTAAAATAGCCAGAACAACACTTTGAGTTTGGAAATGCCATACCTTCACATACAGCAAAGAATTTCCTGGGCCATATGTCTTTTTTAATGTTTAACTATTGCATAAAATGAGTGCCGGTTTCCTGTCAATTCAAGGAGGAACATGGAGCCCCTCTCACAGTTCCAATTGTTTGGAACAAGGGTGAAGGCAGTCAGATGGTTACACAGAGAAGTACACTGAGGGAGAAAAAGTAAAAAAAATAATAATCGAACATGGATATTCTATCTGCTATCATGCAATAGGTCATTCAGTGAAGCCCCCAAATAATAGTTTAATAAAAGACTGAACAACTGAGTGTTTTGAAAAGACTACAACTAAATATAATGACTGAAACAAGCAATATTATGCACTAGTTCACAAATCAGTATCTTTTCCAGGAAAGCCATTTTCCCACTTCATATGCTTTTAAACAAATAATGCTTAAAAAGAGGCATAGAGAAACTGAGAGCTATGAATTGACAGGGAAGGTGTACTAAGAACATCTCCAAAACCATTTTTCCAGGATAAGCTACTCTTTAAACATGACACTCCCCGGTATTTTGCACACCAGATTTTTGTTCACAGAACCTTACAACTTTGCTGATATGTGCCAAACTGAGTAATGGTTTTAAGATGTAGAATATCAAAACTACAAAAAGGGCACCACTCATTTACCCTTTACTGCCTGAACCTAGTTTGAAGCCCGTTTATCAGATTACAGGGCCAATTCCCTAATTAACTGCAGCATCTAACCTCCTGCCCCCCCACCTTCTTACATGATTTATTGCCAATTCATAATAAGAATATTACAGCAGCAGCAATGCAAAAAGGAATTAAACGTACAGGAAACACAAGGAGCATTGTTTCCTTTTCCCAAGACATTCTTTACTTTTTCTGAGACAGACAGACTTAACATTGCAAGAAAAGCCACATAAGGGCGATAAGGGAATTTAAATCCAGCACTGAAAATTACCACTGCCTATGCCAAACATTTGGTGAAAGCTAGGAAGACCTCCCTTACTTTCCTTTAACAGAACTGTAGTATCATAGGGAACGTAATAGGATAGGTACCCAACCAATAGCTCTATTAATCTAGAAAACCAACCACTAAAAAATTAAAAACAAAGACTTTTAATTCCAGCCACAATGCCAATGCTGGCAAGGTGCATGACCAGAGAACCTCGGCCTCCCTGCCTTTACCTTGCTTTAATCAGGACCAGTGGTACCCTCCATTTCATGTCAAGAAATCAGTGTGACAGTGACCAAAGTGAGCCATGCCTACATACTATTTTAATGCAGTTAGTAATCAGTTTTAACTAACTCAAGGAGAAGTTTCAGTGTTTTGGGCTTTCAGGGAGTAGAGGAACAGAGGTGCCCTTCACCCTAGAAGAATCTCCTTAAAACATCTGTGTTTATAATGATAACTTGAATGAATTTACCATAAAGTGCAAGATTAATGAATAATTTATGAGTATTAATTCACAAAAAGGCACATTGCCACTGAAAAAAATGTGTTATTGATTATTCCCTTACAACTCTCTCATTCTCACTACTATAAAAGGATGCCACTGCATGGGAAATAACCTTTGAACATTTTCTTATTTCATTTCTGGTTTTGCCTGTATTCTGTTGGATTGCATGGAGGTCAATTCATATTCACTTTCTCCAGCTCCAAACACCTGCATATGAAAATGGACTAAGAAAATAAAATTTTAAAAAAGAAAAAAGCAGTGACTATCACTGTGAAGACCTTCACTGCAGGGTTAACCTGCCTAGACTCAAATTAGCCTAGTGTGAGTATGAACAGCCACACAGTGAAATAATCCAGTGGCTCAAAGAGCTAACTAAACACCTGATGAGTTCTTTTAATTTCAGTTGCAGCCAGCTCACCTGATGATCAGCATAAATAAAAGCCAATTGACATGGGTTGGGGGTGGCACACACTGACAGGACTTCAGAGGCATCCACAGCAGCCTGTGAACCCCAGGCAAATGTACAGTCATGCATATGCAAGGTGAATGCTGAAGTCCAAAACTGTGGGCACACTCAAAAAGGTGGAATATTTGGAATACACTAGGAAACTCAGAAAAAAAGAGACAGCCTTTGCAGGAGACCAGGGAATTGGCTGGGCTCTCTCCTTTTGTTTACATTGATTTATTTTTTTTTTTGAGTAGTTCTTATACTCTCTGTATACAAGAATTCTCCCTGAGCATCTAGAGTCCTGCTTTGTGTCACCCAGCCAACCAACTTCTGTGGAAACTGATTAGGTTATGAAAATGTATAGAGCTGTTGTTGTACACATGCTTTGTAAAGATGAGGTATCTTCACATATAAGACTGCTTATATGCTGTAGGATCATGAAATTAAACACAAATAGCCAACTGTAACACTGGAGATATGTTTTTAAAATCTCAGTAGAAGGATGTCAGGACGAGAAGATCAGAAGACAGATGAACCCTAAGGCTAGGATATCTATAGATGGAGCAATGAACAAATTTTTCAGTCATTGCCACCTTAAAATAACATCTTACAATCTAAGAAAACCTCTTGAAAACACCAGCTCATATTTTAGCTTCACAATAACACATTATGAATTTCCACTTACCTACTTGAATAAAAGCATTTCCATTCAAACACAAGCTGCAAAAGTTTTTCCCCAAAAGGGAATGACAGGTCTATGTAAGTTTTAGTATACAATTAATTTCTCAGAAACTCTGAAACAAAGCACTCATACAGACACCTATGTGCTACTAAAATAACTATGTGCTGTGTGTATCTTTTCTGTTCCGTAACTTTTTCGAAGTCCCACTGTTCTCTGCTAAAAGACGACATACATACAGGTCAATTCCTAAAACACACACCAGGAAGTGTATTCTCCATGGTATGCACTTTGTGACTAAAAAGCAGAAGCATGGCTTTCTGATAAAGCGAAGAACAATCTATAAAGCAATCGAAGAGGTTCATTTCCAGCTAAGGGAAGTAGGCTTGCTCAGCACATCCTCTTTCTAGTAATCAGGAACTGCCAAACATAGCAAAAACCAAAAGCAGCAACAACCCAACAGAAACAAAAAAAACCCAAGACCACTCTGCTATAATGCACAACCACTGCTGTATGATGCAAAAGAGTACCTTGCTATTACATGTTGACTATGTAACAATTAAGACTCAAAGGAGTTGCATAAAGTTATAAGATTAAGACTTTATGTGAAGACAAAGTTCAACATAAGCTCTTTGGCTATATAGCTGTCACTGTCTCAAGGTATGTCCCATGTTTCTTCTTCATTATAAAACTCTATCTGACTGACAGACAAACTAAATAACCCCAAACAACATGATATGAAACTTTAAAGTCTGATTGGCAAACCTAGCAGGAACTAGTTAATGCAAAAACAAGATTTCAGATTAAATTCCATTCAAGATATTTAACAAACATACAAGAAGGTTGGAATGACTACATATTTGGGACAAGTAGCAAATGGTCTGTGCTTTTAAAATCCTACATTTACCTAACAGAAGAAACTCAGAGAAGCTGCAGGACTAAGTAGTCCCAAGCAGCACCTTGCTGAATGGCAGACGATGTGTCAGAAGTCAATTAAAAAGGCAAAAAAACCCAGTTTTAAAAGCTTTCTTCCTCTGTAATTTATTGTATTGTTGAACAACTTCTCTAATTTACCACAATCTTTTGCTTAAAGTCAAAAGATGATGTGCTGTAATTCATCGCTCTCCAGGAAAAGGGCTTTAAAACATTTCAAAACCAGTCTTGGACTAAATAGAAATAGACTAAACTTGAGAAAAGTTGCATCACTATCAAGTTTTCTTTGAGATGACATGCTTATATTCTATACTTCCTTATCTTCTCAAAATGCAGAAAATTTCTGCTACCCAGCAGTAGTCAACAGGCTGTGCTGGCACTCTTCAATTCAACAAGAGTCAGCAGAAGTGGCAGCCCACCACTATAAACTATGTTCATTTATAAGAGATAATTTTTCAGTCAAATGACTGCATTCAAGCAAAAGCACTGATATTCCCATCTGCAAGGATTCAATGTGCTGCATCACCTGGACATCCCTACCTTTTTCAGGTGTTCTGCCCAAGTTAAAGTAACTTAGTCAGAAACTCTGTTGTGATGCTGTCCCCGCCCTGAAGAAGCTGGAAGCTCCCTTTAGAGACACACAAATCAGAGAATCCTTTAGGTGGTTCTTAGGAAGCATGTCAGGCCATGTACAGGTCAAGGGGATGAGAGAAGCTCCCTATGGCACTTCAGTTACTCACTTAGTTCCAGCTGCATTCATCAGCTTTTCCCAAGGATAGCCTGAGATATGCAAGTCTCAAACTCTGTCTCAAGGGCACCTGTTTGGGGGGCTTTTTGAGCTACATAAATCATGCCCATGATTATGAAGCAGTCAGCTACCAAAATTGATTATTAACAGTTTACATTTATGTGGGGGAAGAAAAAACAAAACAAAAGAAGACAAAAACAAAAAAACCACCCAACACCTTAAAAGAAATTAAGATCTGTGAAAAGACAGATCATGACCAGTACATTACCTGCAGGATTAACGCAAGTGCTTCAGGATTGACAGAAATCAAGTAAGTGCTTTAGTTTTCTAAGATTTACTGCTGTTCATTCATACTTGAAACTAACTGGAGGAAAGGTAGTATTTCTCACTGGCCCTGGTGAGTTGCTAATTGATCTCAGGTTCTTGGCCTTCTGAAGTCAGTCATTCCTACACTTTAAACATACATGCCACATAAGCTATACATGCCATTGCTTATGGCACCAAACGGTAGTTTTTTCTATAGAGACATTCTCATATTTCTCATAGAAAACATAACAGCTGATAGCTTAGCAAAGTTCCTTTAAACATTTTTTGCATATTCTTCTAAACAGCCAAGAGAATAGAATTTAGATTCTCCTGCCATCTCGTGTTGTCTCAAACCTATATAAACTAATAACATTGCATAAGTAGGTGCACTCAGACCATCAGGGTTAAATCATTCACATTACTCAATCTACTAACAGCTCCCTCAGATGCTGCTGAAACTACAGAAATAAGATGAAGATACTACATCAAAAACAGCCATCAAAAGTAAATGAAAATGAAGCAAGAAATATAACAGAAAGAAGAAATAATTAAACCATCCAGGTAATCAAATTCAATACACAAGAGATTCAATTTTGTTCTTCAAAAGAAACTGAGCAATCAATTTTTCTTGACTTTTTACTTCAATATGGAAAACTGTTAATAAATAGACCAGACAACCATAAGAGAAATGATAAACCCACCTAAGTATGAAAAACCTTTCAAAGCATAATTTGCTCTTCGATGTGACAAGAACTATAGAAATAAAATCCATCCAGATATATGGGAGCCATCACTACATGCATCATTTACTGCTACTTTGCTTTCCAGAAAAATAGCATAAACTTCTTTGATCCTCCAGAAGAATATTTACTCAGTTGAATAAAATAAAAACATTAAAGATAAATAGGAATTTTTCAAAGAAATCACATAAAATCCCTTACTGTCAAGTAGAGTTACAAATAAAACCTGTTCCTAAAGAAAATATCACTATAACAGAGGAGAGGCAAATCAAAACATGGAGGTAGTTTTAAGTGGTTTTAAACGGAGCTAGGCTTGCCCCACAACCACCAACACACTGAATTTCCAGGAGGTAACAGCAAAACACTGTGTTCTAAAAATATTTAATTTACAAAGAAATATTTACACTAGGAAATTGCCACCTAATACAACATTCACTATGCAGCAGAAACAAGAGAGGTCCTTATGTCTACTGTTAGCAAATAAATTGAGTTAAATTGTAATTTTGAAGTTAATAATAATTTAGCTAATAGATAAGTAAATACCAGTTATGAAAAAATTAATTCTTAAGCACACACTTACCCTTTGTAATACAAGTAGTGGCACTGAATTAATAACTGGTCACAGACATCTTCAGTATCACCTTGAAGCAATAACTATAGCACCCATGTGTGCAGCTGAGTAACGCTGTAATCCATTCTACTCCAAAATTTCTTGGCCATTTAGCAGTTTTACAAGTTGAGGACAGAATTTTTATTTGTAGACTGCGTAAGTAAAAAAAATCTCCCTCTCTCCTGACCAGAGATTATTTGGCATGTGAACAGCAATATCTCATTCTCATACTCCAGGGAGTTTTAACCTGCCTCTAGCTAAAAGCTATACAATCTTTAGATTGCAGCAGAGTGTAAAAATCACTCTAATTAAATCAAGTAAGAACTGGTTTGACCAGTGTTACCGATCCCCCAAATAATTAAAATCAGTTAAAAAAAGTCAGGGGTTGGTACTTAGCTATACCTGAACTTGTTCAATTGAAATAATTACTTTAAGAATTAGCACAACTATAAAGCAAAGCAATACTTCTAAGTATAAATTACCACATAATACAGTTTCAGGGCACTTTTTTAAAAAAAAAATAATTCTCCCAGCTTTGCATTTGTTCTAAGATGTAGTGACTATCTTAGAGCATGCCAAATTGCATTGCAAACCAGTTGAAGCCTGACCTAAGCCAGCTGTGTTTCTGATATACGTGAACAAAATCTAGTTTGTACTGTCACATACACTTACACCTATTTACATATTACATTTACATATTTACATAAGTTTTACTTCTATGCTGTATGATCTACCTTTTACACTGTTGTGCTCCCATTGTTGGACCCTGCAGGCCCTTCAGGGCCCAGCTGTGTTATCCTGTAACAAACCTTTTAGAGCAGACTGACAGCATAGCAGGTTTCCTTGCACTCCTGACAAAGTCAAAGCAAAGCAATGACAATACTTTGTGTGTTGATATGCTCCACATGCACACCATGCAAATTTAAGAGAAGGCAGCATAATAGCACAAGACATTACTATAAAATTGCCAAGCCCATTTTGTCACAAACTGGTGCCCTAAAGCCTCTAAACACCAGGTAAGATAGGAACGGGTAGAAAGTGAGTGATTTCTCACACAGAGCAGATAATTTCCTGTACTCTGCACAAAGTCTGATTGGTTTCCTGTCAGAATAGCTGGGTCTCTGAGTCTTTTGATCACTTTCCTCTGGCCCTTCACAGTTGCTCTGATTAGAGATTGATCCCCATGCTGCTCTTTGATCAGCAGCTCCCGCAGTCTGCAGGTGCCATTTATCATCACATTAACAGGCCACTGCAGTATTAATCTCCCCCTTCTAAATTTGTAAGTGCAATGCCTATTCTACCTATTCACAAAGCACTTGAAGAGGTCTCTGAAACTTTGCTTTCTATTACAAGATACAATGTAGAATACTTTTATCTGGAGAGTCCCAAGTTCAAAGTTGAGAGAATTGAATTAGCCTCAAATCTGCGTTTCTGTTTTATTTCATTACAGTTCAGAATGTTTTGAGAGCTCCCAGATTGGCCTTTTGTGTTGGTTTGTGCCCATGGAGAAAGCTTGGTCTAGATGACATGCAAAGTACTAAATTTTTCAAACACCATCTCTCCCCCCGCCCCCCCCCCCCGGCCCCGTACATTAAACACCAGGGTTTCCATGCATGTATGCTAACAGCCTTAATTTTAGATATTCTACACTAAGTGTGGTTTCATGCAGTATATAACGTTACAGTTTGTAAAATATTCTCTAAAATGACTTCATAATAGCAGATCAAGAGGAAAGGCACTTAAAAATCTGAATAATGTAAATCATATGGAGTTCAGAGGCTAAGCAAATTACACACCCCGAAGCTGCCCTTGCTGTATGAAAGGAGTCTTTCTCCAGTTCAGCGCAGTCCCAGCCCAGGGGAACTTGCATTTGAGAGTTTTCTAAACATTTCAGGTACACTTGAAAGTTGAAAGTAATTCTCATTTCCTATGCAGGATTAGCTCGTTTCCAGCCCGTACAAAATACCACTCATTCACGCACAGACACAACCCCCCTCCCCTCCCCGAGAGCATTCAGGGTACAAAGGTGCGCGGGTCGTTGTTGGGTTTGTTTGGGTAGTTTTTTAGCGGGGCGGGGAGGTTGGAGGGGAACGGGACACGTTTTGCACCTCAAATACCTCAGAGGAGGGAGCCTCCGAGCCGGCGCCGGGCTCCCCCCGCCCGCCGAGCCGCTGCCCTTTTACCCACAGCGCTGCCCGAGCCGGCGGGCAGAGCCCTGGCTGCCGCCCCGCTCTGCCCGCCGCCACCCCGCGGGGCCGCGTCCCTCCGCGGCGAGGGGCTGCCCCGCAGGCGGCGGGAGAGAAGAGGGAGAGGAGGGGGAGAGCAGAGCTCCGCGCCGCGCCGGCCGGGCGCCCGCCCCCGCCCTGCCCCGGGCTGCGCGGCGGCGGCTGCTGCGGCTCCTTACCGTTCTGCTCCTTGGCGCCGGAGAAGGCGAACTTGCTGCTGAGGTCGGACTCGGCGACGGCCCCCTGCCTCCGGCCGGCCAGGGCAGATGTCAGCAGGAACAGCCCGAGGAGGAGCATTGGGCCGGCGGGGCGAGGGGCTCCGGCACAGCAGGCACTGGCGGCGAGGCACCGAGGCCCGGGCGTCTCTCAGCAGCGCCCGGCGCGGGCTGCGCCGCTGGGGAGAAGGCAGCACTGAGCCTGCTCTGGCAGCGGAGAATTGCAGGGTACTTTCCACATAATCCCATCCAAAACTTTTTCCTAGAGCGCTCTTCTGTGTCTCCAGGTTTTGTTTTCCTTTGCCTTTTTTTTTCTCTCTCTCTCTCTTAAAAAGAAAAAAAAAAAAAAAAAAAAAAAGGAGGGGGGAAAAAAAAAAGGATCAAAGCAAAGTCTGGACCCAGACCAGCTTCCCAAGGACTAAACAATCCGGTGCCGTGGCGGGCGGGGGCCGGAGGGGCCGGGGCTGGTGCTGCAGCCGCGGAGGAGCGCGCACCTGTCAGCGGCACCGGCGGGGGCGGGCGGACCGCGCTCGCACACAGCCACCCTCCCCGCCCGCTGCTCAGCGGCCGCGCTGCCAGCCTGCGCCGTGCCTCTGCACTCCCCCCCTCCCTCCCACGCCCGCCGTCCCATCACGGCGAGGGCGGCACCTGGCGCGGCCGTTTACGCCCCGGGAAGTTGTCGGTGGGAAGAAGGAGGCGAGCGGGGGGGGCCCTCGCCGCTGCCCCCTCGCTCGTGGCCGAGCGGCGGCGCAACAGGTGCTGGGGCGGCCTCTACCCCCGGCGGGGAGGGAAGCGGAGGGGGCCTCCCGCCAACCCCCTCTGCTTCATCCGCCCTCCCTCCTTCTCCCGATGAGGAACCGAGGGCATCGCGGTCCAGAGCCAGCTTCTGGGTTTGGTAATTAGAGTGAGGTGAGTTTGTTTACTGGGTTGTTATTATGGCAATTGGGCTCGTGCTTGAAAATTTGATGCTTGGTTAAACATTTCATCTGAAAGATGCCCTTGATACTGCAAATAAAACACGGAGAGGATGTTTTTAAAAAGACTCTGGATGCTTAGTTTTTTTTCTTTTCTTTTTTTTTTTTTTTGTTTTTTTCCCCCTTGTATAGAACTTGCTGTTTTGGTTATCCTGAGCTGGACTTCTAACGTTGACATAAGCAGATGGAAATGCAGGTTCAACTCTTTTTAACTGTCCCTTGCTTGCTGAAATACCATGCAGTACTCCGTGACGTGGTATCCGTAAAGCAGACAGGATTGGATTGCCTTCTTCTGTTTCATCAAAAATCAGAGCCGAGTTTGTGGGAAGGAGTATTCCCCCATTGATGCTGGTGAGGACTAAAAGGAATGATGATGTTCAGCACCCATATAGATCTCCATTAGAGATGGCCTTTGCCAAAGGGTTTGAACTGTGGCTGTGCGATGAGTCTGGGTACCAGGGCTGAACACTAACTACATACCAGGAGGCCGAAAGAAGCAGTAGGAAGGACAAATCTTTTTTTCTTGACGGAGAAGTTTTGGGAGAGTTTCTTAATTGTGACTTCAGCCCCCATATCTCTGAGGTGGTTTTGGGGATGGATGGGAAGAGCTATATAACGATGGTATCACTTACTGTCTGTGCAAGATACACAAGAGAGAAACTGAGTCTGCTCTGCCAGAGTCTCGAGCACACACTACATAAATTTCTTATCCTTTGACCTAGCTCTTTCCATTATATAACTGAGCTATTTCTTCGCCTCAGCCAAAGCAACCCTTGAGACAGTGATAAACAACCCCTCTGTTCCTAATAAGTGACATATTTCCAGTAGCAACTGAAAGCTGTCCAGCCAAGTTGGGCTGTCTTCTGAAAAGCAGGCTTGAAGCATATCGTAAATAGCAACCCTTCACTTACAGAGCATGAAGAAAGAAATGTACTGCACAAAGCAGACTATGTAGTTACTTTTATTATTGTTAGCATTACTATTTCTTCTGTTTCACTGTTATTATTTTTAAATGGAAATAAAAATAACATGTACTAGTTCACAGGTCTCCTACCCCGATGATTACAAGCAGTGGGTTTTTAAAATCAAATAAACAAAGCATTACACTGTAGCTTAACCTTCATTGCCTGAGGATTTTGTGGTATTCTTTGTATTTTGGACAACTGACGGCAAGTTCACTCTGAAAAATATGGACATAATGTCTTACACTGCGTACATCAAAAATAAAGAATCCATTGAAAAATCATAAATCTAGGCTGCATAAGGCCGGTGTTTCATCTGGAGGTGCTGGACCATGCCCAGAGAAGGGCAGTGGGGCTGGTGAAGAAGCTGAGCACAAGTCTTATGAGGAGAGGCTGAGGGAGTTGGGGTTGTTTAGCCTAGAGGAGGTTCAGGGGGCACCTTATCACTCTCTACAATTACCCAAAAGGAGATTGTAGCAAGGTTGGGGTCAGTCTATTCTCCCAAGTAACAAGCGACAGGGCAAGAAGAAACAGCCTCAAGTTGGGCCAGGGAAGGTTTAGATTTGATATTAAGGAAAAATTCTTCACAAGAAGGATTGGAACAGGCTGTCCGGGGAAGTGGTAGTCACCATTCCTGAAGGTATTTAAAAGACATGTAGATGTGGCATGTGGGGACATGGTTTAGTGGTGAACATGGCAGTGCTGGGTTTGTGGTTGTAGTCAGTGATCTTAGAGATCTTTTTCAACCTAAATAATTCTATGATTCCATGGTCTGGGCTCAGACTTTTCAAGGGAAGATGCAAGAACCCACACAGTGGATGAATATGGAATAACACTGCCTGGGGGGGAAGCTTTAGTTCTAAACCTCCTGTAATTAAAGATCAGGGTATATTTCCATTCTTAAGGTTCTACTTCTTTTCAAAAATGCTTTTGTTGCTAATCCCACCCAAAATATCATGTGCAGTAATCTCTATCCTTATAAGTGTCCAATCTTCTCTGAAATTCATGCTAAACTTTTATCACAAGCTATCTATGTTTATTTTTGATGTTATTGCTCTCCAGTTTCATCAGGTATATGTATGTGTTTGAGTTATGAAAACAGATAAATTTAAATTATTTACTTTCTCTACCCTATTCATTTTCTGTATTACAGCCATATCACATCCTTTCCCAGCTAGGCATTTTTACTATGGTTGTCACATGAACATCTCTATAACTCTAAGCTTCTCAGAGTCCTATCTAGTTTTGTTGTGTTTTATTTGGGGTGGGACAAACAGAACATGACATTCCAAGTGAAGGCCTAATCTAACATTATACAGTGAATGAAGATAGAATGTTTCATTGTATTTAGTATTTCATGTGCATATCATTTATATGATCTACTCATGTATTCAGAAGTATTGGCATTAAAAAATATATTCTAAATGGTTAGATAATTGTAACAAACTAATGTATATGTAGTTCAGACCACTCCTTCCAGTGCACGTTGTGTTACCTACGTTGAATTTCACTGGGGACCATGATGCCAATGCAGCTAAGAGTTCTGATGACTCCAGTGCCAAATACAAATTTCTCTGGATATCATTCTTTTCTATGTACATATTAAATATTTCTAACTACATAAAGCTTTATGTTCATAGCTTTTCTCCATTATTAGAATTGCACACCAGTTTTTGTCTTTTTTTATCTGTTATTTTGCCATATCTCAAAATTACTTACTTTACACTCTGTAGTCTTTCAAAGACTTTTTTTCCCCAAAGGTTGTTTTATGACTCTGGTTTCTATCATTCTTATTTAGAACTTTTTTTGAAGCAGTATTTCTTGTACTTGAATAAAATTTTAATTATCTGGATTATGCCACAGGAATTTATTGATATTGAGATTTAGCCAACAGAGAAAGCAAAGGAAATTTGGCCTGTTAGGACATCAGAGACTTACTGTGGTAGTGTATAGACATGGTACTCCTGAGCTATAAATATCCTTGAAATGGAAAGGCTTTCTCTGTGATTATTATTACCTGAAAGAGTTACTATTAAAATATACGTTTATCACACAATCTTCAAAACCTTCCCTTAGATCAGCAAATAGAATTTCCCACACCAAAGTCAAAATAAGATGATCACAGTGCCAACAGAGGTGGATGGTTACATGTGCTCCACCCCTTGTTCCTTCACCAGTTTACAATAACAAAGATTCCCCAGTTACAAGCAAGGTGCATAGGTGTTCACAGACTGCTCTTTATGATTTCTACTGATGCCAAGACATCTTGACTGACTTCAGGGGGCTCTAAATATCCCAAGCAAGTTCTGCGAGGAAGTGTATTCTTTCCTTTTCCTGTATGCTGTCTTCAGCAAGACTTTTTTTCCCCCTCCGTAAGGTATGCAATGAGATAAGCATTTATCTCCTGAGAAGCAATAGAGTAAGGAATACAGTGTTTGGGGGGAAAATAGGAAAAGGCTGAGATATAAACCCATTTTCAACCATGGTGTACAACCAAAGGGAAATGCTTCTGGAGATGGGTAACTCTGCAAATACAGTTACTTCTATCAACTTTACGTCTCACAAGAGTTAGAGCTAGGCATTTACATACCTTTGCAAGATTAGGACCCACTGTTAAGAAAAGCAGATTGATTCCGTTTTCTCTCCACAGCTTGTTTCACTTCTCAATATGAACAGGAAGAAAAAGGAATTAATACATATGTATTTTTATATTCCCATATATTCCAAATGTACCTGTATAATCCTTGTTAGAGCATATGAAAGGCAAAATAGTATTTTGCAGAACTTAAAATCTAATTTAGAACTAATGAATATCTGCTCATCCAGACACACAGGCAAATGTCTGCTTTTGTGCAAGATGCTCCTGATTTCAGTGTAGTTACGGATTAATTAGTTGCTGGTATAGAATTGTTGAGGTTTAAATGCTTATGCTTACATTATGGAATTATTTTTAATTATTAAATTAGTTATTAAATATTTTGTTTGAGCAAAATCTTTTATGGATGAGTGATAAATATGAAAACAGAAATTGTATTAGAAACACCAATAGTCTTTCAGAAAAGCAACAATACAATATTGTGCTCTCATGATCACCGAGCAATAGAAAAACAGGCATTTGTACATGACTCTTATAATCTTACTCATGTGAGGTAAAAAGACTGTATAGAATTGACCAGAAAATCATTCCTGTGTTAGAAAGTACTCCTGTAAATGAGATAGTGCTAAATTTTAGTGTTTCAGTCTTATTATCCATTCCTTCTGAATTTGTAAGCAAGTTGAAGATTTGTTGTCCCATTTCCATGCTGCATTCAGAAATGTAACGAAGAAAAAGTGTTAAGTCCAGACAGGCTTCAATTATGCTGATGCCTATACAGTGTGGATTGCTCAGACACAACCAGAGAGGAAGGGTCTCCAAATATTCTTTGGTCACTTGAATTGTACCTCTAAATAAAAGGTGCCATTTCTATTTTGCAAATCCTAAAATGAGACTTTGGTCTTAAAAATACACTTAAAGATAAGCATTTGAACATAGACTTCTAAGCATATCAGTGTTGTTCTGCTCAATGTTGCGTAGCTTAATCATTTTTCAAAGTCCTTATTGTACTTTTGTGTGATTTCTACTTATAAGCATTGTTTCAGAGCAGTCATATTTAATAATTCCAATTATTTAATCAACTGCATACACATATATTGTCCAAGCTACATGACAATGCAACTTTCTTTACATAGGCTGTGGGAGCTACAACAGGAGACAAGGAAGGAGGCCCACTAGAGGTCTCCCAAACTATTTAAAAGAACACTACCCACTTCTGGCATTTGGTAGCTCATTTGGGTCTTGATGGGCTTTCAAAGTCAGCGTGTAAAATGCAGAACACGGCTGTCACTTATGCCTTCTAACATGTTTGCTGAACGTATACATGGACTACACCAAGGCCTGAAAGGGCAGCAGTAGCCAGTCTTAAAATCAGCATTTCCCCACAGGGTATGTAGGAGTGTGGGGACCCCTGGTGGTCTAGTGGTTAGGATGCAGCGCTCTCACCGCTGCGCCCCGGGGTTCGATTCCCAGTCAGGGAAACTCCCCCGGGCAGATGGAGCTCGTCAGCCCTGTAAGGCCATCCATCTAAGAGAAGGTCACTCTAAATAAACCTACGTCCTGAGGACCTCGCTGCCAATGCCCAAGCTCGCTCGGCCCCGGCAGATGAACCTCAGGATTAAAGGGTGGGCTCAGTTCAGCGCACACTGTGTCTCACCTAAAAAATCCACTGCACAGGCTCGAAGGGTAAAGACTTTTCCCAAATCTTCGCTCGCAAAGACTGGCCATACCATGTAGGAGTGTTCTGGGTATGAGGGTCCCTCCGTCAAAGCATTAATTTTCTTCTGTATGCTTTCAGAGTAGAATGTTCCTATCATGTTACACCTCAGTTTAGAGGCGTCTCAGTATTCAAATGCTCTTCCTCACATACTTGAGTAAGTGCATAAGAACTGTGCTGAGGTGACAGGCTTGCTCAGGTACACATGAATGTTTACTTACTTATGACTATATTTGCAATGATTTTGCTTATTTATGTCAGAAGTCAGGTAAGTTTTCTGCTTTTTAATCAGGTGACATCACTTATTGATCACTAATGTCTTTGGTCCTATCAGCATGCATGAAATTCTGTCACGATCATAACTGAAGATGGCATGTCTCTGTGTCAGCCCTAAAGAACTATTGAAATCTGGATAACTACTGAATTTGGTCTCCCTGCCTGTCTCCCTTTCACTGAGCATTGCAAGATATGGATTTGCAATCAGAATACAAATTTTGATTATTATTTCCAAGCATTACTAACCACTGCTCTTTGAAAAAATAGTATGTACTGTGTAGTTATAAAGTTGCATCACTGTATCCAGATACAGTAAAATTAAGGGTAAACTATTATTAGAAACACACATAGATATAAACAGATTATTTCAAACACTGATAAAACCCACTTAGAGCATTACAAGATTTTTTTTCATACTGAAATATTTCTAAGCTATTTATATATGAATATTCTATTGCTTTGAAACTGCTCTTCAGAGAAATGAAACACAGCTGAGAGCACAGCAGCATAATTTTGCTACCAATATTTGCCATGTATCTAGCACTTAACAGTCTGAATGCAGACTATCTATCAAATAGAGATACTAAGATCCATTACAATTAGTTATTTGAGTGGAATATTTACATCTATTGAGTTTGAGGTAGAAAAGTAACATTTGTTGGGTCACTTTGTTGTCATAGGAATTTTATGCTTATGTTATTTAAACTATTATTGATACTAAGAATTTTGGTTCTTGAGCATGTTTAATTGAAACAGATTTTTTTATATAGCTGTAGTACTTCAACTTTAGTCTTCTGGTCCTTTAGTCCACACAGAGCAGGAGTCATGCTAAGACAATTACATAGCTTTGAGCCTTTATTAAAGTTCAAATTCAGCAGAAGAGAATGGGAATCATGGGTGCAGCACCAGTCTCCAAACAGCATTGTTTAAAGGCTAAACTGAGATTACAGTTTAATTGGGTCATGAGATCCATCTAAGAAGATATTGCAAACAAGCCCATAGGTAAGACTAACATTAGGAATCTAACAGGAGTAGAGGAGTAATGGAGAACTGAAGAGCAGACACAACCACCCAGGAATGATGAGGCACTGGAGCAAAACTTACACTATGTGTGAAGTATCTGTCCTCCCTAACCCTGACTCACCACTTTACATTTCCTCTCATTTGTCATCTTCCTGTCTCTTCCCTAGTCTTCCTCTCTTTCGCCTACTCCCTTTCAGCCTTCTCAATTAATTAGTTACTACTTCTACTGCACTCATTATTTAATTAAACTCTCGGCCTCCTAATTTTACCTCTCCACACTTGATTTTCTAATCCAACTCCTTGCCTTCATAACTGGTCCTTTGGTACTCCCTAGCACTCAGATTTGTTTCCTCTTTGCACTTTGCCCAGTCTTATTTCCTGTCAGTCTCCAGTCCAGATTTGCTTGCTGCAGCAAACCTTTTTTTCCTGTCATCATCTCACAGAATGACTATTCCACAAGTTTACTCAGGGTTTCATTGCAGTGATTTGTTTGACATGGGCTAGAGCAGTGATCCAGTTGGTGCTACAGACCCAGCAGCCACAGTATGGATATGTTGGAGAAGGTCTTTCAGTATACTTCCGTAAGAAAGTTCTAATTCTGCAAGACAGCTATGAGATAATAATCAATGCTAAAATATGTGTTTCAAAAGGTGTATTTTTTATCCAAATGAAAGTCACAATGTAAACACACCTGCTATCTTGTCTGCCCCATTAGTTATGACACTTTTCCCAGATCTCTCTTTTCTAATCTACAGTACCTGCATCTCTTTATTGACAGAATATCTCTGCCTCTGCCCTGTTCCATATTGCATGGAGTCTACTGGAGAGAATGTATGCTAACAATTCACCTGAATCCAGGCTTGGCATAATCTACAGAAGCACACCAAAGTTTTATTCAGGCCATCAGGAGCTTTTCCAGAGAAGAGATGAAGAGTTTCCAAGGAAATGATCTGTAAAATTTAAATAATTTATGTAAAAAAAAAAAGGCATCAGGCACATATTCAACAAAATAGTTGATATCACTTTCTAAAACATGGATTCAGGAGGAATTTAGAAAAAAAACTTTAACATGGGGGACACAAAATGTCATAAACACTGAGTTTCTCATCAGTTGCCTCATTCACAGAACTAAGTTATTTTGTCAGAAATAAGGTTCAAAATGGAACATGGAGGCTTTCATCCCATGTATTTTTCCAAACTCAGAAACAGGAAAAGTCTTTTAAAATATCAGTTCACCTTGGTAGATGGCAACAGTTCTAATATTTTTAGAATTTTTTAACAGATCTCATTTAAACCCTTCATTCAGTAATATATTTTAAAAGCAGATATAGATTTTCTTCTACCCCTTCTTACATAAATATAGGTGGAATTTCTGCAGATTATAAATATGTTAAAATAATCTGAGAGCAGTTAAATTTTTACTTAGGTACACTGCAGAGAACATAGGCAAAAGCCTACTTTAGTATTAATATTTCAAATCATACACTAGTTTTTGTATCTGGAAATCCAGGTAATGCTGCAGCAACTGAACTGCCAGTTGGACAAGAGTAAAAGAATGTACGAATGATGCGTTATTCATACCAATAAATTCTCATTGTTATTTCCTTGCCAGTTCACTGAATGGAAATATACTGCAAAGGAAAATAAGTTTAAAGCTTTTTCCAGTAATTTTTCAAAGCTATCCCACTATTAATCACTAGAGTTCATGTCATCTAGTTAAGAATGCACAATATTCCGAAGTATAGCCAACATTTTTCTTTATTGATCAAACACTGGCATCGAATCACAGTGTCTCATTCCCACAGCACTGTGAAAAAATAAGAACTTCAGCTTCACTGCCATGTGGATAACAGAACATCCTATAAAATGCATTTAGGTTGACAGTAGGTCTTTGAACTACTTATTTCGTATTATATTTCTAATGCTGTTGTATGTTGTGCCCTGTCAAAATCCATTTTGAAAAGAATACCACTCCATTAATGTTCAAATTTATAAAAAATACTCTTTTCTCCTTAGACAATAATCTATGTCTAGTGAGGTATTTAGAGTGTATTCATAGACATAAACATTGATATCGTCATATCCTAGTGCTCCTTCAGCATGCTGGTTACTGCCAATAGCCCAAAATTTCATATTTAATTAGAGATGAAGGAGCTGAAGATGCTGAAGTTGTCAGCATCTTTTTGGGTGGAACTCAGTACCTCCCAGGATTATACCTCTATTCAGAAAGCACATCATCAATGCCCAGAATGAATGGTGTGAATAAGGATGTAGTTGAAGAAGCCCTTAATCAATGCAAAATATGAATGTTATTAAAAGGACATATTTTGAAAGTGTAAACCAGTTTTGAGATGATAGTTCTTAATCTCCACAAAGGTTCCTAATCTAAATGGATTTGTAGGACTAGATTCCTAATCCTGCCCACTACACTACTGGATGAGAGCCTAAAAACTCTTCTGCATGAGGAGTCCTATCACACACATAGAATGAGTAAGCCTCTTCATGCCTAAATAAAGAAAATCTGACTTGATCCTCTGTAGCTCAGCACATTTTTGCTGAATTCTGTGAACCACTGAACTGAGTAATGTTAATTCCATTATATTAGTTAAAAAATTAAAAACAAAGCTAAGAAACAGTGCTCAGTCCTTCACATAATTGGAAATTAATGAGAAAGATAGTTCAACAGTGGGGTGTCAGCATTCGATTCAGCTGTCCTGTTTACAGCCTGATGAATGGATTTTGATCTTTTTTGTTGAAGGAAATAATGAAAGCTCTATTTTCAGTGCCATACCTGGTCATGGCCAGCTAAAGCAGAATGATCACTGTGAGAGCTGGGTAAAGGTACAGAAGCTGAGTTACGCTTTTTTTGTCTTGCAGTCTGTATCCCTCTCCTCGGTTTTCAGGACTCATGGATTTCTATTCTTTTTCACCATCTTCTTATCAACTACTTGTGTACTTATTGGTACCTACAAAAATATTTTGTCATATAACTTATTTGCTATGTTTTGTAAATTTCGAGAAGAAAAGTGTCATGTGCGATAAGTTTTAACAAGAGATTATAGTAAGAGCTTTCCCGTGCCTGTTGTATATCTTATGAAAGCAGAAGGAATTTTAGTTTGGAAAGACAGCAGACTATCCTTTTTTATCCTGGTGTAGCATAGCAGAATTCTGTGCTGGTTTTGTAGTGGAGATGAGTTTTTATTTTAAGAGCATTATCAAACTTTCTACCAAATTTCTAGTCATGGACCATATTTATTCTTCCAGTGATTTCCAGGAGAGCTGTTCATGAGGTCAATTCAATCAAACTGTTATTACTCTAGACACTGAAAGATCATACAGTCACTGTGCTCCTTCTTCCCACAAATGATGAGCAGTCAAATATCCTTGTACTACAAGTACAAAGTTATTGTAAATGTACTTTTAACATCTGCAGTTTTAGTTGAGACTAATATATGGCTTCAAGTAACTTAGAGAAATTAATCCTAATTGAAAAGACAAGAAGAATGTTATTCATTGCACAGACTAATTCAAAACTGCTACTGCAGTTATCAGATGGAAGTCAGAATTGTTGTATCAGTTAATTCTTATATGAATATTATGGTATTAAGAATAGCTGCTACATGTTGTGGCAGTGGAAAATTCTAAATTCTTTTTGCAAACCTGTTCCATTGCTTTTGCCAAGGTTGTTACCTTTGATTTGTAGTTCTTTATCTAATGCCGAGTGAATTTTTTTTTCAGGACCAAGTGCATTAATAGCTTGGGGCAATATTATGAGTTATTTTAGGTAAATCTGCTCATAGAACAATATTTACCGCTGCTAAATAATAACATTTTAGTTCTCAAGATCATTAAATCAGATTCTAACTTGAAATGACTATACAAGGAAAATAAGCAATATAATAAAATATATAATATTTTGGAAATTAATGAGTTTGAGAATCTGTCAGGTATTCGGTCTATAAAATAAACATTCATGCCTTGCTTTGCAGACTTTAACTTGTTCATTTTAATGTATAGCACATTGCAACATCTAGAAGGAAAAAAAGAAAAAACACTAAAAAAACCCAACAAACCAAAAATCCTTCCAGCAACACATTCCCTTTCCTGTAGTCACTCATCATTCATCTCTGGTATATCAGGGACAGAAAGCAAAGTAAGTGAAGTATAAGAATCATCAAGTGACATCTGACATTTATTCACCAGAACTGCTGAAACAGCTACAAAAAAATGAAAGATGAATGGAAAATTTCACTACAGAGAAATCACTATGGGGATTAACCAAGGCTAACTGATATGCATGTAAAGTTGTGTTAGCATGTCTGGGCTACTTTTTGGATGTCAACTTGTGTATCTTTGCAGTGCTGCATTCTGCCTTCAGGAGGTATCAGTTCCCTCAAATAGCTAGAGATTTTTCATCTGGCCCAGCTCAACTTAAATCCAGACTAATCATGTTCCTGCCCACAACAGGTTCCTCTGGATCCTCAGTTTGACAGCATTGTTGTGGGGCAGTCTGCAGACCCCATGGTAAGTGGCAGCACTGTGTGGACAGCTAACACCTTATCTAGAACAAAACACAGGATTTTAAAGCATCTTGTTAAGATATTATCCATAATTCTGGGAAAAATAGAATTGGGTCATCCCAGCATTTCACTCAAGATGGAAACCATTCTTTCTTTGAGAGTGTTGTGCTTGTAGGATGTACCTGGTAATTTATGTAGCTGACTTTTTTGGCTCTAGTTTATGCTTTCCTACATGATGCTCTGTTAACAGGATTTTAGAATCATACATTTTGTCCATTTGATTGTAAGCTTACTTTACCATCATCAAATTATGCTTCAAAATGCTTATATTTCAGCCGACTAAATTCTCCTGATATTCTCACTAGCTGAAAAATAAATGCTTCTGCAGGTACGGAAAAGTCTGTATTAATACAGCATCTCCTGTGGAGGCTATATACTTTCTATTCCCAAACTAACTGAGGAGACTGGTAAGTAGCATCAGGTACTAAAAATAACCATCTAATCTTACTGACTTGCACCCAACCCAAGAAAATTGTCTCAAGGGAATTTCAATGTTTGTGTTAATTTTGGGTAAGCCTAGACTAATAGAGGAGATTTATAAAACTGGAAAAAGGAAGTGGTTGTAGTTCCACCTTGGTGTGAGTGGGATATAGCACATCATGTACTGTGGCAAATTAAATCTGAAGTTACCTCTAAATCTCCAGTTACTTAAAAAAAAGGAATTTGAATGATCCAAGTCAGAAGAGATGTGTTAGCTTGGGTTTGATAAATTACTAGGGAACTAAGGGTGATTCTATTTCTATCCATTAATTGAAATCATCCAGCACTGTTTATGGCAGACAGAATTTTATGTTTGTTTTTTTTAAACAAGATGACACACTTTGTTGGTAAAAGTAATAATGTTTATAGTGTTGGTGTAAAATTCTTCATGGAAATTTGAGCGTACGACGTGATACATCATCATCATCATGGCCAGGCTTCACGAATGAAGATTTGGGAAGGGCTCTACCCACGTTTGTTGCAAGCGCGTTGGTGGCTAAAAAGGCCAATATGAGATAGGCATGGCTGGTTGCAAAAGGCACAGCAGAAAGACTCCTTAGGTGGTAAATTATGCAAGGCACAATTCTTTCTACATTGTCTTTTCTCCTCAAGGGTGATCCTGCCATCATAGCATCTTGATTAAAAGACTAGAATATAAAATCAACAAGGACTGGAAGGTAGAGCTGTTTGGTGCCTTAGGGGCTAAAGGCAAGAACAGTATCTTAGAATAAGTTCTCAGCTTCATGAGTCAGCAGATGTGTAAGAACTCAGAGAAGCAATGTTACATGATGCCATTTAAAATCTGACCCTTGAAAGGATAGGTGAGGAACATGACTAAAAAGCTAGAATCAATTTATTTACAACTGTGAAATGCAGTGTGTCCCAGTGTCCCAGTGCACCTTTACAAACAGAACATAATGTGAACATGCAGTGATAAGGGCTCATATCCAACCAGCTGGCAAATCTTAATTAATTGGAATCACATTATCCCTTCAAATTAGGATTATATTAAAATGCATTGGTTCTCTGTAAATCAGGAGTGTGAGGCTTCCTATTAAGGTCTCCTTATCAAAAGAGTAGCTTTGCCACAGGGAAATTCTTCAGACGTGATTTTGACTGAATGACTGACTGTGGTGCTGTGAATCTTGCTGGTTTGGACTCAAATAGTAAGTGGACAATTAAAAAAATGTGTGTCCTGGTCCCCTTTCTCACAATACCTAGAAGCCCTTTAGTCCAGAATACAAATTTGAATCTGCCTCTCAAGAGCACCTTCATGAGAAAAAAAACCCACTCTTTTGCCAAAAAAAAAAAAAAAAAAAAAAAAAGTCTTGCTTACTCTTTAAAGCTTTGTAGTAGGAGGCCTAGATCAAAACTCAGTAAGGCTGAGAAACATGGTGAACCTGAATCTTCATGTAGAGTACGGTAGCAGTAACCAATGAGTTACTGAGTAGAAAGTAGAGGCAACTCCCCTTCCATCTATCATTTAAATCTATGTGCAGTTAAACAAAGAGATTCTAGGCCCTTAGTAGACTTTCTTCTTATTTCCAGCTATAAACACACCTAGCTGACATGCTATATGCAGGAAGAAAGGAAATCTTATGTGATTCTGTGGATTTACCTCTTAGCTATCTATGGCAGTTTATTTCCCAGAATATGCATTGTTGAGAATCCAAATTTTATGTAGCAGTTCTTCTTATGTATCATGCTGGAAAACCTTGGCACTTAACCCCAAGTGTCCTGGTTTTGGCTGGTGGAGAGTTAATTTTCTTCACAGTGACTGGTATGGGGCTGTGTTTTGGGTTTGTGCTGAACACCGAATTGATAATATAGAGATTTTTTTTGTTGCTGAGCAGGGCTTGCACAGAGTCAAGGCCTTGTCTGCCTTCCTTATGGACACACTGGTAAGGAAGCTGGGGAGAGGCTGGGAGGTTGGGAAGAGACACAGCTGGGACATGTGACCCAAACTGACCAAAGGGATATTCCATACCATATGACATCATGCTCAGTATATAAAATGGGGGGAAGAAGAAGGAAGAGAGGGATGTTTGGAGTGATGGCATTTGTCTGCCCAACTCATCATTACATGTAATGGGGCCTTACACTTCTGGAGATGGCTGAACACCTGCCTGCCCATGGGAAGCTGTTTTTTGCTTTGCTTGTGGCTTTTGCTTTCCCTATTAAACTGCCTTTATCTCAACCCACAGGTTTTCTAGCTTTTACCTTGCAATTCTCTCCCCAGGCCTACTGGTGAGACAGTGAGTGAGAGGCTGCATGGGACTTGGTGGTTGCCTGGGGTTAAACCATGACACTGAGCTGTGAAGACCACCAGATAACAGAACATTTAAATAAGGTTCTGCAGTACTCAATTCTGTTATGAATCTTCTAAAAATAATGCTTTCCTTGATTAGCAGGTCATTTTAAGTTACATCACAACGTGACCATGGAGATCAGACATCATGTACTTATTAAACCTGACATCTGAAGGCTTTTCTAAAAATAAGTTCTCCCTTTGCAGAGAGGATTTCTCAATCACTTTACTCTTTTGTGGTATTTGAGGATAAAAAGACTCTCCAATGACTGGAAAATTTCCAAAAGGATGTCTGGAAAATTGCAAAAAAAAAGACCTACATATGATTCATGAATTAACTATTCATTCAGGAGAATATCCTATCATACTTTCTAGCTGAGGACTGAAGGAAACAGGCACTGCATCATTCAACTTTCAGGCTCTATGTCTCTATATATTTGATCCTTCCCTGATACATCAGGAGGTGTTCTCCTACCATGTGAATTACTCATAAATGATGTGCCAGCCCTGTCTGCCCCATAGGAAACCCCCTCTACTGCTGGCTTAGTTAAGTACTTAGGAGACAGAAAAACTGGGTTTAGTTATCTTTTCAAGCTGATGGTAGCCTAATCACACCTTCCCCTCAGAGGCTATGAGGAAGAGATGTTCTCTAAGCAACTTAATAAAGTGAGGTTTGTGTCCAGTAGCAAATCGAAGTTTGACTGGATGAGAGGGAGAAAGCATTGGATCCTGCAGTCTAGCTAATACTGCTTAGTGTGGGCAAGGGAATACTAAACCCTTACTTGTGTATTTCTTTTTAGTGGAAACTAGGAACACCAAACTAGGATTTCCCAACTCTATGTTCTCTCTTTAGTGCTGTAAAAAATAGATAATAGAATCATGTTCCTGGTTGTTGTTTGGGGTTTTTTTCTCTCCTATAATCTTGCATCCCTTGCACAGTATCATTTATTCAACAGGAGAGGCTTTGGATATTTCTGTTGTTTTGTATTGGATGGGATTCATATTGTGGGTATAGACTGGGAATTCCAGGAAACTGTCCTATGTACTCTGCCCTTTCCAGTTTTGCTGAACAAACATTTAATCTCCTAACTGTTCTGCTGGGAGCCCAGAAATCTGCCCAATCCACCGTGGTTCTAAAGAGAAACAGTGCACTGGGCATCTGAAGAAGTTCAAGGACGCTTAAAAGGAGACAATAGTAAGTTTAGGTGCCGTCAGTGCCTACCCTAAAGCTAAATGTTTCTGTTTTCTTCAGTTGTAGTATCAGGCAGTCATGAATCATCAGACAGAAGCAGAGCAAAGTACTTAATTCATCATTCAGGCTGATGAGTATTTAATTGGCTTTATTATGTTTACAAAACTGTGTAAATAACTTCATTGTTTCTCAGATGGGGAAACTGATGCATAAGGAAAATAAGGAGCTGTTTTACTATCAGTGTTCTCTGTTGCTAGCTCAAGTCAGAAGGCCAGATATATTTTTCCCTGCTTTTCTGGACAGGCTTTTAGTGAATATTACATAAGGTGAATCACATACAGTGAAGTTTGCCAAGAGGCATAGAAATGCATACCTAGAAGAGACTTCCTGCATCACTGAGATCTCCCTTACCTGAAGGCTGTTTTTTAGAACTGTTTTTCTGGAACATTGCCCACAGTATTCCAGATGAGATTTTCACTTGCTTTGTTACTTCTTCATCACTGTTTGAAATATTAAATCTAGTCGGAAACCTTATAAACCATTAGTCCTCAATGCTGCTGATGTATTCTGATATTTTCTGTGTTGCAAATCCTAATAGGCCTAATCCTAACAGGCTCATAACAGAAATTCTTATTAGTATCTTTTTCTCTGAGTTTAAGTTTCATGCTATTTTCCATTTCAGTATTATTTTTCTAAGCCTTGCAAACCAAGGACTCGGCTAAGGGGCATTACTGGAAAACTCTGCAGTCTAGTTAAGGCCCTCTGAGTACTATCTGTTATTGGTTGTTCAAACTGGCAGCAATGAAATAACAAAGAGAAGTCCAAAGGCAATCAAAAGAGACTTCAGGGCCCTGGGATGTTTGGAAGAGGGATCTGGAGCACAGGTAGTGATTTCCTTGATCCTTCCAGTAACAAGAAATAATATTGATAAGAATAGGCAGATCCATGAGGTCAATATGTGGCTCTGAGGTTGGCCTGATTGGAAAAAGTTGGGGGTTTTTGACCATGGGAGGATCTACTCAACAACTGGTCAACTGACATGTAATGGGATGCACCTCAGAGGGGAAAAAGCGTTTTAGTTCAGGAGCTAGTGGGGCTTGTTGACAGAGCTTTGAACTAGCTTGGGAGGGGGAAGGAACAAAAGCAGGCTCTCCAGTGATGAGCGATGGGATGGTGTGTGAAATCTTGAGAAAACCAGCACTTATGGGATCCCTCAATCTGCTTCACAAGGTATTGGCCACAATGTACCACACCTGAAATGTTTCTACATCAATGCAAGCAGCATGAGGAACAAACAAGAGGAGCTCAAAGCTTTGGCTCAGTCACAGAGATTTGACATCACTGGCATGAGTTAAACCTGGTGGGGTGAGTCCTGTGACTTGAGTGCCCTGTTGGGTGGTTACAGGCTCTTCAGGAGGGATAGGCAGGGCAGAAGAGGTGGAGGGGTGGCACTGTGTGTAATAGGAGGATTAGAATGTATGGAGCTCACAGCTGGCAATGAAACGAGAGTCTCTGGGTAAGAATCGAGGGGCAAACAAATAATGCAGATGTCATCCTGGGTGCCTTCTATAGACCTCCCAGCCACGACGATGATGCCAACGAATTATTCTGTGAGGACCTAAGGGACACTTCCAAGTCAACTGTACTTGTCTTTATGGGGGACTTCAACTTGCCAGAAATCAACTTGGAGCATCACACAGCTGGTGCAACCTGGGACAAAAGATTCCTAAAAAACCTGGATGACAACTTTATGGAACAGGGAGCCAACTCAGAAAACTGCTCTCCTTAATCTGCTGCTTGTCAACAGAGTGGAATTCATAAGTGAAGTGGAGATTGGTGGCCATCTTGGCCACAGCAACCACGAAGTGACTGAGTTTACAGGAGGAAAAGTGCCAGCAAAACCTAAGTTCTGGACATGAGGAGAGCAGAATTCAGGCTGCTCAGGGAATTAGTAAATAAGATCCCCTGGGAAAACATTTTTGCAGGTGCTTGCTGCTGTAGGGAGAAAGTTCGTGAGGACAAAGCTCAGCTGGAGTTGAAGCTTGACAGAAATGTGGAGGACAATAAAAATAATTTTATGAAATATGTCAATGGCAACAGGCATTCCCTTGTTTGGGAAAAAACCAAAACCAAACACAACAGTATATACCAGATTATTATGCTTAAAAAAACCATACATATAAGTACAAACACAGGAAAAGCAAAAATGTTGGTCCTAAGGTGCTCTCATTTTAACAAGAAGCAAAACTGGGTTAGGCAAAAGTCTGGAAAAGTAGTGTCATAACTACCACATGATCCAGTCATTCTTGAAAAACCAAGCCAATAATGAACTCATCTGCCTAACTAACAGCTTGCTGCTTATGCTACTAAAAAGGTGTTTCAGGGAGAGCTGAAAGAAGCTGAGGGAATAGTTCTGAGAGACCACATTTTTTTATCCAGTATTTTGAAGAGAGGCACAAACATAATTTAGGTACTTAACTTTCATTTAAGATGGATTGATATTTTCTCACCCAAACTAATTTTCAGAACTTCTTCATGATGAAACTATATACATTTTACTGAACTTTAATCAAACAGGTAGAGTTAATTGAGTGCCTGCAAGGCTTGACCTGCAGGCAAGTTGGCAATAGCAATATGTATCCGTGATGTTTTCACGACGGGGTTGGGTTTTAATGGCCCAGAGAGCTGAAGCAGATCTGGCCACGCTGTGTTTATGTGCTGTAGAGCCATAAAACCTGACCACAGCTATTAATATCTTGGCTTCAAAGAGGGAATTGGAAAGCTATGTCTCACCAATGCAGGCAGGTTGCATTGCAAACTGGTGCCAGCTTGGGTTCATCTTCAGTTTTCACCTGCAGCAGTTCAGAAGTAGCTCAGCATTAAGTTTCAGACTCTCTGCTTGATGTGGAACTGAGGGGTAGATGGACACATTACGAGAAAGAGACTGACATCTTTTCTTGTAAGCAACCACTCTGAAGCTCAATCCCCCAGGTGGCCTCAGGCAGGGAAAAAAATATTGAGGGAGTGCAGCTGGTTTGCCATGCATGATGTTCACTCAAACACTGCAAATGGAGTTTCCAATAGGGAACTTTCCTGGAATTTCTGTTTGCAAGTTACTAGAATGAAATTAAAGTTACAAAATATTGGAATTTCCCAGTATGAGCAAAAAGAAGATCTCCAAATTAATTGCAGTTTGAAAGAAACCTGTGTTGCAGTATTTGTTAGTAAAAGATAACTTTACAACCTCACACCCCCCAAAATGTCAATAAATAAAAATGCTACACAGAGACCTGGAGCTTAAAGTTTAATGAGAGTTAGGCACTCACATTGGCATGTACATGGTGTCTTTTGACCAAGCTCAGCCTAGAAATGGCATTGCCTCATGGCCAGATAGTAGATTACTGGTAGATCACCTATTTCTTATCAGTCCTGGCTGACTTACTCTAGTTCTGCAGTCCTGCTGCTACTTTCCTACACATTCATTCTTTTTTAAGATGTTCAACTGAATAACATCAACCTTCAGATTCAGTCACCCTTATGTAAGATCAGTCTCCATTTGTTCTTTCCTGGACACACCTCTTGATGTTTTCAATGTTTCTTATTTCTCTAAAACAAAAAAGTATTTTTTTTGTTGCTGTTAGGATAATGTGAAAAAAAGCCTGGGTTTTCCGGAGATTGGTTTTTGGAACACCAGAGTTTGCAGACATCCATAACCTAAGAATCTGGATGCTTCCTTGTGATCTCCAAGACATGGGTACAGGTCTGCTGCTCCAGCTCAACAGAACTTGCATGTCTTCCTTCCCAGCAGGGCTTGGAGTTTACCGTGATAAAAATCCATGTTTCTTCTGAGATATCCTTCTTCTTAAATTAAAATGGTGCTCTCCTGATAAAGTGTAATGACAGAATATTCTAAACTGGCTCTACTTGTGATCACTGATTTGAGATGAGGGTGTGATGACCTCTACAGTTTGGCAGAAAAAGCCCTGACACTATTCCCATTTCATTTTGAAAATGAAATGTGAGTCATTTAAAAAGTCTCTGCTTTGAAATTCAGTAACTCTAAAAGGAAAACTAATAAGAAAATACCTGAGTGATAAGTTCTTTTTAACCAACAGTGTATAAGCCATGGCAGCATTGAAGAGTGGATGATTTGTGTGTGGCCAGCTGGTCACGTACACACCTAAACTGTCTTATCACTAGAGCCATGGCTACATGAACTTACTTGCATACTTGCATTTGTGTCATATTGCATCTCCTCATCACAAAATCTAAGTCCAAATTATAGAGTCATTATCATAAATTATTTTCCCCAGCACGGGTGTTTTACCCAAGCACATTCAGATGTTTAACAAACATTGATCAGAGAGGTCTACTTATGCGGTAAATTTTGCTTCATCTGTTTATCCTACATTTTCTGTGCATAGCATATTTCTTTGAATTTATTTTTCTAATGACCTGTCTTTTCCAGTTTCTGTATAAAATGGCTCCTGCAAATATTCTGTGCTTAAAATATGCCTTTTTGTTTTGACTGAACAAGTACCTCGGTCTGGATGTTTTTTCCTGCTGTGGTTTGAAACTGACCTTCCATACCCATTTTATAAACCTGCATTTCTACACCTGTAGTCATCACACACCTTCTTGCTCATTTTATAAAGACTAAAATCAAAAGAGATGTATGTATGGCCAACACTAAATTTTTGAAATTATACTTATCTCTCCCTGCTCTTAAAAGCTTTTTTTTCCTTTTTTTTTCCTCTCCTCCTATTAAACATAACTATATTTCCATTTTCTTTTGAACTGTGATGCAAGTCTGTACCAGAGCTGCAAACAGAATGCAGAAATCCTATACATCGTTTCTCTGGTGTTTTAGCCAGAAAAAAAAAATAAATCAGTAATTGACTTAACAGTCATAACATATGTTGCTAATCACATCACCTAAGCTCTGAACTCTAAACAGTAAAGATACAAGCATACATTTTAAATAAAAAACTTTTAAAATGTCTTCTGTGTGTGTCTCTCTCTCTCTCTCACTGAGACCTTTCCTAAGTTCTTTAAAGTATTTCAGACAAGAGACAATAATTGGATTTCCAGACCTGTGTTTATTACTTGAACTAGAAAGAGAAGTCCGGAGTGAATAGTCTAAGTTCTTGCCAGAATGGATTCATAATTTATGTGAACTGACTCTGGTTTTTGCTCCCCTCGGAAAAGGGTCCTCTCACATTTATGCATTTAAAGGGAGTCTGGTGCTCATTCTTTAGAGGTGCAAGAAAGAAAGTACTAGCAATAATTGCATACTGATCTGCAACAATTAGGTACATGCTTATTCAAAATTAAAAATAAAAACAATAAAAAAAGAGGAGAAAGACTGAGAGTAAAACAAGTAATAAGGGCTTTTAAAAATGTGTAAATTTTTTTTGTTGTTGGTCTTAACATGATGTCTTTCTTTGGAAATGTCTTTTCCAAAAGCGTACTCAGTCTGACATTATTTTTTAGAAAACTTGCTGCTGTGTCAAAGTAGCAGAAATCTGTCTGTACTTTTTCCATCAGAGGTTTCCTAAGAAACTCCTAAGAACTAGGAATTCATTTTAGACAGAAAGGATGCCACCAGCTCCATTACAAAAAAAAAAAGAAGCATTCTTTTCTATATATACAAAAGAAGTTACTACCTTTGATTTACTGTAGACTGGACTGATTCTTTACAGTGCACTCTACAGTGATAAATGATTCTTTACAATGCACCGTTGAATGTCCACTATAGGCCAATACCCTCAAGAGGAATGGCTCTGACATTTTTCCAGATTCTGTAGAACAGGACACCTGAATGGACTCCAAAATATGTCAGTGAAGTGCTATGTCAGTGGCTTCACAGTCAAACTCTTTGCTAATATGGGAATTTCCCAATTCAGCCTCCCATCAGTTCCTGCAAGGACTGAAGTTGAGTGGTATTTTTGGTTCAGACATCATTAGAGCACAAAGCAGAAATATCTCCCAGTTTAAAGTGTTAGTAAGCATGATTATACTGTTAAACTAATTCTTTGGATGGAATAGATGTCAGAAAAAAATCTAATTTACTGTCTCTAATTGGTCTGTTATACTCACCAGATTAACATGCAGACAGAGAAGTAAATGTGTGTTTGGTGGGTTGACCTTGGCTGGATGCCAGGTGCCCACCCAGCCGCTCTATCACTCCCTTTTTCAGCTGGACAAGGGAGAGAGTAAGATGGAAAACAACTCGTGGGTATGGATAAGGCAGTTTATTAAAGTAGAAGCAAAACAAAAGATAACCTGGTTTATTCTCTACTTCCCATAAGCAGCGATGTCCAGCCACTCCCAAGTGGCTTCAGCACGCACAGCAGTTCCTCAGCAGGCAGCCATTGGAGACAAGGAATGCCTGCCTTCCCGCTCCTTGCCTTAGCTTTTATATCTGAGCTGACATCATATGGTCTGGATTATCCCTTTGGTCGGTTTGGGTCAGTTGGCCTACTTGGGTCCCCTCCCAGGATCTTGCCCTCAATTGAGGAAGGAATGTTACAGTGCTGATGCTGTGCTCAGCAGTAGCCAAAACACTGCTGTGTTATCAACTCTTTTAGCTACCAATGCAAAGCACAGTGAGGGCTGCTACTGGGAAATGAACTCCAGCTCAGCTAGACCCAATACAGTATGTTTTAATTCTGATTACACGGGGGGATACATCTTTATACCACATGGTGCCAATTTTATATGACTGTTAATACCCTTTGAAATTCTGGATGGGCATGATTTGGGTTCCAAATCTATTTTTTTAACATATTCTTTGTACCTTGCTTCATTTCCATTCTTAGATTAGGAATATAATTTTTAACCCTGAAAAACCTTAGAAAAGACATACTGTAATTGTGGTAGAGAAATGTGACATAAATTTTGTAGAGATAATGAAAAAAAAAGCTGTTTTTTGATGGCCCTTGACTAATTCAAGTAAACTTGAAGTAAACCCACTTCTTCAAGTTAAATGTAAACTTTCAACCTCCTTAGAATTACCTAGAAAAAAATATCCTGGAAATTAATACTACATAATCCTCTGTTTGAGGGTACTATTTTCATTGATCGATATCCAGGGAAACAACTTTTAATCTGTTTTGCTCCAAGTCAAACATAACTACAGAGAGAGTATTGCACTCACAATAACTTGAAGTTAGCATGGTAGGTTAAAAATATCTTAAGACTTCCTTTTTCCACCCACAGCTATGGACCTGATTATAGAGTCCTTAAATCCTTCTGAATCTCTGCTAATTTTGCCAAAAGAATTGATTACGAAGCAATATTGAATGACTCTTTATATCTAGGGAAGTTGTAAAATATGGTCACAATTACGTACTGACCCCTTGGGGAAAGAATATGATCATATATAAAATGTAAAATGCTATCAAAACTTAAAACCAAAGCACTAACAGAAAGAGGTGGCAGTCTTTTTTTTTCCTTCTTGGATCAAGATGTTCAAAGGACTAGAAAATGCATTTGCTTCTCTTTGGAATATGCCTGAATTGTGCCTGCAAACCAGTTGTACTGGGAAAGAGAAACTTTACTGGGATATGACAATCTTCAGGTAGTTTACCTAAATTCATAAGCGATCTCCACGATCGCCTAATCTCATGCTCTCTTAATCTAGTTGTATTTTTAATCTGTTTCTTATTTTCTAACATTGCCTGGTAAAAAGCCACTTTGCATTACAAGATAATTTAACCTATGCAGAATGAATCCTTCTGGGGACAGTTGCAGCGAGGTCCACATACAAACACAAACTCCCTGCTGACCCTAAGGTGTTTGGTATCAGATCTCAGCTCCTGTGCCCTGTTTCTAGATGCCCAAAAAAGGCATCCAAAAGGCAATTAAAGGAAAAAGGAGGATGTTTGTGACTCAGCAGATATTAGCACACATTGTAGGAATTCATGTCTAGGGAAACCAAACCTGTTCAGCCTTTGTCCTGCCCTTGAACTGAAAGAGAAAAGGAGAAGGATGTGTATCGGTATGAAACTGTATTTCTTACTCTGGGCCTGAGCTGAAATTGTCTAAGCAGGAACAGGTTTGTTCTGTACGAGAGAAAGATTATGACTCCTCAGTTTCCACACTGGCATTTTTTTTTCTATAGTTGAAGATCATTTTTTCTATTTGTAGTGTTTTATTGTACTCTGTCAGTTTTTGTAATTCAAATCCTCAAAGGGTCTTGAGTCTGCAATGGAAAATTGTAAAACTACAGAAAACAAATTTCCTGACTAATTGAAACTTTGGCAGGGAATGTTTTACCTAGTTATGGAACAAGGCTTTCCATTCAGTCCATCACTTAAAAGAAAGTCCAGTTCTTTTCCTCATTAGTTTTTTGCTTTTCAAACCAGGACTGTTCTTTTTGGAATTGTGTGAGCTTTTTGTCCTCTTTTGCTTCTTGTGTGTTCAGAGATCATCCTTGAACAAATCTCCCCAAGGAAGAGGCACATGTGATAGCAACCTGAGACTGACCTCAGAATGACATGACATCTAAAATTAAATTACATATTTGTTTATTGAAATGTGGACTGATTAAATGCCTTAGGACTGCCAAGGTTGTCCTGTGTTGCTAAAATTATTTTAGAAAAATTGTGGTTTTATAACATCTATTTACTCCTGTATGTTCATGTCTAGTCTAATCCACCTGGAGAGCTCTCCCTGACCTCCCACAGCCGTGCTGCCCCTCTGACTTTGTCTGTTCATTTCTCTGTTGAGGATGTCCCTATTCTAAATAAACATGCAAGCCAGTTAGCGTGGTATAGGGAGGAGCATGACTGCTGGTGACAGACATGGCACTAGAGGAATCTGTGTTGTTCTTGGCTGCAGTCATTTCCAAGCAGGAAAACAATACCTTGTTTTCTTCCTTCTCGCAACCCCCAGCTTTCAGGGCAGGAATTTCATTATACTTTGGATGGGTGGAAAAGCTATAATCAAATGCCTGTGGCAAGTAGACAGGAAGTTTGCAATAGGTTGTCAGAGAAGAAGAAACAAGAAAAATGCCTTAAAGCTTCAAGAAAAAAACTTTTTTGAAGTGTGTTTTAAGGGGCAGCACCTATTGCAGCTCAATCAGCTCTCTTGGGGTTGATGGCTCTGCAGCCATCCTAATTGTCAGGAGAGAAATGAGAAATCAGAAAGAGACATTAGCTATGTCTGTTGTGAAAGAAGAAATTGCTTTGTACTCTGAAACCATAATGTCAAACAATTGTTAAAATGAAAATTTAGAAAAAGTGAGAACAGGACTTCCCTCTCTTAAGTGATCTACTTTAAGGTCTTCTAAGTATACCTTACAGTTTGTAACTGACTCAGTGTGAGTTCAAACAGAACATGTATTTTAATAGCAATGCACACATTTGCCTTCAATTCTGCTTGAAAATTTCTGGTAGGGTCTTGCCTTATGTTTATTCTAATTGCTATTTTCTTTCCTTAGAAACATCCCAACTTTTCTCTCAAGCAAAATAGGAGGTAGCAAACTTGAGTATTGAAACACAAAAGGGAAAAAAAAACAGCCAAACACAACAGCAATTGGGAACGCTTGGTTGAAAGTGACTATTTCTGCATGTGCTTATATGTGTCTTTGAGCAGGGAGCCAAGGCCTGGACTGATGCTCTTTCACATCAGTGTCCTCACAGATAAGCCTCTGAAGGAAAAGTTAGTTCTGCATCATTGGCTTTTTCAGCTTTTCATGAAACCCACTAGTGAGTTACTGGCTGTCCTGCCAAAAGCCTACTAAAATAGGAAAAGACAAGAAAAGATACTCAGTCTTCATTAGACTTTAAGTGTGGTATGATGGTGCATTTTCTATCACGTGCCTATGCAGCACGGTAGAGGCCTCTTGCATGACTGAAAGATCGTAAACCTCTGCTGAAAGAAAATAATGCCCTTGTCGATATTTTGGCTTACAAGCATTTCTAATAGCAAATTTTATGTGATAAACTTCTTTTGAAAAAGTCAAATTTCAGTAGGTTGAATTATAGAGTTTTGAAATCCTGAAAGCAGAACCTGTGAGTTGCCAGTTTTCATTAGAGAATGGGAAAACTTCTAAAAGTAACTTAAATATTTCAAACTAAAGGCAACTCCTATGTCTTGTTCCATGTAGACACCGTACCTCACAAAGTTAGTCTCATAAGACCTAGGTCTTAAATTATGGATATGATTTGTATCATGTGCCTTAAAATGCATAAAATAGATTGCAACCAGACCAGCTGTCCAAGTTTCTATGTAAACCAAAATATAACAGCATCCTTATTTAGATGGGAGCCCAACTTTCTCATCTAATCCTTAACAATCCTCTGGACACTTCTTTGTTCATTTCTGTCTCTCCTTGAAATCTGAATCACTAACTATAACGAGGTGTGAGATGGGGCTGCGTTTGTTACAAATTCATAACACAGTAGTCCTAAAATTGACCTGTGTCTGAACTTGTTCATGTAAGTAGTCCCACCAAGGTCACCACTGAAGACAGGAATATGCTAACAGCAGTAAATGCAGAGCAAATGTATTCTCACAAAATATCTTCCCCCTCTGATTTGATTGCACTTGCTAAAAATGCACTTTATGCTTTTCCATTGAGAATCACTTTTACATGTTTAAATATTCACAATTGTAAACATAATGTTCAATTAGAGAAGGAATAACCATGACCCAAACTTTCATGAAGAATTAACCCTTTTAGTCTGAAATCTTACACTACTTTATAGCCATGAGTTTCTCTGAAGCCTTTATTTAAAATAAAAAAATAAAGAAAAGGCATTGCAATACCTTTTCTTCCAATACACAAAACCAAATATTCAGTAGATTTCTGAATATTCCTTCAGGGTGGTAGTCTAAAGAGGGAGTTTCTAACAAGCTTTCTTGTCTGCTTATATCCCTTTTATTGCTTTACAGTGATAAACTAGTTTACTTTAAATAACTTTTACAATTGTTTAGTCTGACTTCTTATGAAGTAATAAGTAATTCAGTCTTCAGGAAATTAATTAAAATGCCTTTTTGGTAGGTTTTTTGAGGGGGTTTTTTGGTTTTGTTTTGGATTTTTTTCACCACAAAGCTTCCAAAAAGTCTTGTTGACCAGGAAATTTCTGAAGGGTTGGGTAAGGTTATGAAGTCAATAGCCTAAAGAGGAAACTGCAGCTGGCAGTTCTGGGTATATTGAGCAATTGCATTTTAGAGTAATCCTTGTTTGTTTTTAGCTTTTATGGTAACCTTTTACAAGCTTCATGTAGCTGGTGTTTCTTGTGTAAGGGAAAAACCTGGCTGAGAGATTTATTTTTGGTGCTTTCTTCTTTTGGGACCAGAAAGTAAATAACAATTACTTTTGTAAGCACAATGATGCAGGAGTTCAAAAAAGCAGGGAAGTGCAGAGTACTTGTGCTTGGATATCAGGAATATATACAATTTAAGTCAGTCATTATGGGAATTTGGCAAACACTTTTCCTTTTTCTCACATCCTTTTCTTTTCATGATGTTTCTTTGGGACTTGTTCATAAACAACTCCAGGCAAAATTTCCCCAAAGCCCCTCAGGGACTTCCCCTGAATTTCGGTTCAGATTAAAAATTGTGCTTGGCCCCAAAGTTCTTGGGAACAAGGTGCTGGAGAGCAGCACCACAGAAAGGGACTTGGGGGCGCTGGGTGATGCCAGGTTGAATATGAGTCAGCAGTGCCCTGGCAGCCAGGAGGGCCAACCATGTCCTGGGTGGCATCAGGCAAAGCATCACCAGCTGGTTGACGAAGGGGATTGTCCTGCTCTGCTCTGCACTGGTGTGGCCTCACCTTGAACATTGTGGGCAGTTTTGGGCACTGCAATATAAAAAAATACTATACTATTAGAGAGGTCCAAAGCAGGGCAATGAAGATGGTGAAGAGCCTTGAGGGGAAGCCATATGAGGAGTGGCTGAGGGTACTTGGTTTGTTCAGCCTGGAGAAGAGGAGATTGAGGGAAGACCTCATAGTGGTCTACTGCTTCCTCACAAGGGAAAGTGGAGGGGCAGGGACTGATCTCTTCTCTGTGGTGACCAGTGACAGGACCCAAGGGAATGGCCTGAAGTTGTGTTAGGGGAGGTTTAGGTCAGATATTAGGGAAAGGTTTTTCACCCAGAGGGTGGTTGGGCACTGGACCAGGCTCCCCAAGGAAGTGGTCACAGCACCAAGCCTGACAGAGTTCAAGAAGTGTTTGGACAACACTCTCAGGTACATGGTCTGATTCTTGGGGATGGTCCTGTGCAGGACTAGGAGTTGGACTTGATGATCCTTGTGGGTGCCTTCCAACTCAGGACATTCTATGATACTATGATGAAGTCCAAGACCAATAACGAATACTAGGATGGACTGCGCAGTAAACACCACTATTTATCAAGGTTACAAAGTCAATCAGCCTCTAATATAACAGAAATCTGAGATTGTACTTTTATCTACCAATTTCAAGTAATTAATTAAAATGCAAAGATTATGCCAAGGATGATCTCTAAAATACATGTGTGAGACAAGTGACTTTGGTTTTTTGTTTAAAAATAACTAATCCCGATAGAATTTAGCATTGAAAAATTATTTTTTTATTTGTGGTTGTGATCTCAGTATGGAAGATATTGACAAAATCATATCAATAGAAGCTGTTTTTCAGAATTCTTAATCTTTTGAATAAAAAAAATGAAGTTGTGTTAAATGAAAATACCATATCATAAGGTATCTATCACAATGTGATCTTTGAAAAAATCAAAAATGTGTGGCCAAATTATCTGTGTGGCTTTGAAAATGTTACCTCATATCTTAGAAAGCACTAGATACTATTTCCATATGGAAAAATTCTGTCACCGGTGGGGCCTTGCATCATTCATCACCTTCTTTTTTTCAGTGGAAAACAAGATGTAAGGAGGGTTGATTGGTCTGATTATGAGGAAAGGGTAAGTGTAATGCCTCAAGTAAGAAAGCAGTGGGGCATAGGTTGATATAATATGTACTTTCTATTAGATATGTGCAGCCAAACTCAGTCCTAGCAGCAAGCAATAAGTTTTTAACTTTAAGCAAAAGAAACAGATTAGAAATCAAGGAGAAACAGTTAGTGACTCAAAAAACCTCTAACACTCCAAAAATGTAAATTTTCACTGGGAGGAATTAAACTCACTGATGAAACACAACTCTTGTATGTGAGAAAATCCATTAGCCAGCATGACAGGCCAAATAATCATGCTTTCTGCCTGAGTAAGACTTATCTCTGATTGGAGTCTAGTTTCTCTTGAATTCCATTCAAGACAGAAGTCAGAAAATTTGGTAACTTGAACTGGTAAACTCCCATTTTTGAGGTTAATGACATATCTTATCACCATCATGACAAGTGCCTGAGAATGTCTTCCTCAGCGTGCAGTCCTGTAGGTCAGTATTCTGGAAAGTATTTCTAAACTGTGCTTCTGTCAAAGCTTTTTCTCATTCTCTTCCTGGGAAAGGTATGTATTCTGTATTCTTTAGGGCTTACCTAAGTAGTGATTAGTACCCAAAGGACTAAAAAACAATCTCACAACTGATATTTCATACTGATGTTTCTGTCATTCATTTAATTATTATATCCTTTGAAACACAACTAAAAAAATATTTCCAGGAGCCTTGTCAAACATGCTCTGACCCCCTGTAAGTCACTAGCAAGCATTCCATCAGAGTCTCTTGCACAGTCCCATTTTCCAAACTATTAAAATGTGGGTGTGTTTGTCTTTGAAATGTCATAATTGGGTCCACTGGAGCTTGGAAGTTTTGAACTGAATCCATGCAGAGATCAGGGACTGCACACCAGCCATAAGCAGTGCCAGGTGTCATGGGTAGAATTAGGTGAATGGCACTGTGAGCAGGCATGGCTTTCTTTAACCATATCAGCTCTTCTAAAAGGACTGGTGAGGCTGTGAAAGGTGGTGAAGAACGGGTCTCTGTGTGTACTCTTTCTGGTTGCTACTAGTACAACTCCCATGGAAACCAACAGGAGTTACCTGTTAGCTCAGAAGAAGGGAACACAGCAGTGAGGGAAGAGTTAGGGGCTTATTTTTATTTTATGCCATTTATTCCTGCTTCAAAATGGGACCTTAACACATTGTGTTATGAGAACGCTTTAACAAATAAATGCAGAACAACAGAGGGAGAATCTATTGGTGGTGATATGTCCTTAAATATGGAAGGAAGTATTTGCTTGTGCTCTTTGACAAATGAAAGGATTACAGGATTAATTAGTGCCTGCCTGCCTCGGAGGCCTGCTCTTCTCTGTCTGTTCATCTGCCACTCTGGTTTGCATTTCACCTGTGATTGCTATCATGTTCTCCTTCCTGTAGGTAGTAATTTCTTTAAACTCAACCATTTCTCACTGTATAAGCTACACAGTCAAAAAGGATCTCTGTATCTTAGTATATGGGAGAGATTTAATCAAACCAAGTAGATAATTGTCCCGTGAGCCTTTTTTTTTTTTGCAATCACCCCCTTTTTCACAGAGGAACTCAGAGAATGAAGGACAGGTATTGAAACTACACTTTACCTGTCTACTGCAAGTGATTTAATCTCATAAAGTTTGTAAAGCAGGGAAACTTATTATTAAGCTTTCCTGATTTAAAACATGACGACTAAACATTTCCTAAATATGAGAGACAATTTTGGCAGAGAGTAGAAAGGAAATTTAACCTGTACTAAACTGTCTTTTCCCATTTTTTGAGGTAGCTGGAGTGAGGTTATTGGCAACCATGTTCTCAGCCACAGAAGGTTTTCTGCCATTTTTATGTGGGAGGAATTGTTTAGAAAACTTCCATTATTTGAAAACTAAGCAGATTGTCATTCGTGCTTTTAAAACTGTCTGCTGTTTAAGCCATTGTCATAATCCACCTGTATGTCAAATTCAGGGATTGTGTTCTAATATCTTTACATACATGGAGATGCCAGAGACTGACCAAAAATCTCTATACTTTGCCAAAGCAAATAAACGAAGAAAGTCTCTAAGGGTAAGGGATGAACAGAACAGATGTGATAACTTTACATTCGCCTGCCTCATATATAGGTGCCACAGAAGAAATACAGTTTGAGTGTTGTTATACTCAGCCAATAGTCAGCAATAGAGAAGTGTCTTTTAGTATGTGGGCAGACACATTTAAGTCATATCAACACTAACACTGCTGCAAATTATTCAAGATGCTGAACTCGGGGTAGTTTATCAATCTCCTCTTGAGCTGAGGCATACTGATCAAGTGTAACATCACTTGAAAAGGGAATTGCATTTTCATCCTTGTAATCTTGTGCTTCTACCTTTTTAACCCTAATAAAGTTGGGCTTTTTTCTGTTGCAAAACATGAAAGAGAAGGAAAGAAAAAAGAAGTTGTCAACTGGCTGATTTCCAATTTGCAAGAGTATAACTGAATACAGAATCAGCCCAGTATTTGGCTTTACTTAGAAACACAGGTCCTGTCCATATCCCATTAAGACTGATGAAAAATGTACTTAATTTATTTTGCTAACAGTGGATTAAGCCCATTAAGAAAAATTAGTTTGTTCTCAGGGTAATGACAGTTTCTGTGTAAAACAGAAAAGATGTAATTATTTGTAGACCAAAAGAACATATTTTCACAACTTTAATATGAATTCCAGAAAAACTTTTTGAAAATTAATTCAAAATTAAGATAATGCCTGTGCATAATAAGGTTTTTCTTACTGAGAAACACTGCTGCAGGAGTATAGCATGTCTCTTGGTTATCTATCAAGAAGAAAAGTATTCATAAAGACTGTGATTATATCCTCAGCAATGTGGCTGCACTAACTATAAAGAGAAAACCATTAGTGGTGGTAGGCTTCTAATAGAATCATAGAACCATTTACGTTGGAAAAGACCTCTAAGATCATTGAGTCTAACCATTAACCCAGCACTGCCAAGTTCACCACTAAACATCCACATGTCTTTTAAATACCTCCAGGGATACCACTTCCCTGGGCAGCCTGTTCCAATGCTTCCTAACCCTTCTCGTGAAAGAATTTTTCCTTGCATCCAGTCTAAACCTCTCCTGGCCCAATCTGAGGCCATTTCTTCTTGTCTGTTGTTTCTTACTTGGAAGAAGAGACTGATCCTCACCTTGCTAACTGTCCTTTCAGACAGTTGTAGAGAGCATTAAGATCCTCCTTGAGCCTCCTCTTCTCCAGGCTCAACAACCCCAGCTCCTTCAGCCACTCCTCACTGGACTTACTCTCCAGATCCTTCACCATATCCGTTGGCCTTCCCTGGACTCATTCCAGCACCTTGATTCCTTTTTTTGTAGTGAGGTACCCACAATCAAACAGGATTTGAGGTACGATCTCACCAGTGCCAAGTACAGGGGCATAATCACTGCCATAGTCCTGCTGGCCACACTGTTGCTGATACAAGCCCAGATGCCATTGGCCTACTTGGCCATCTGGGCACACTGCTGGCTCATGTTCAGCTGCTGTTGACCAGCACCTCCAGGTCCTTTTCTGATGGGCAACTTTCTAGCCACTCTGCCCCCAGCCTGTAGCGCTGCAGGTGATTGTTGTGACCCAGGGGCAGGACCCGATACTTCGCCTTGTTAGAGATCAATACAATGGCTCTCCACCTATTAATCCAGCATTTCCAGATCCCCCTGCAGACCCTTCCTGCCCTCCAGCAGATCAACACTCCCAAGCAACTTGGTGTCATCTATGAACTGACTGAGGGAGCACTCGATCCCTTTGTCTATCAGTGTCCAGGTCATTGATAAACAGGGCTGGCCCCAAGACTGAGCTCTGGGGAAAATCACTAGTGACTAGCTGCCAGCTGGATTTAACTCCATTCACCACCACTCTTTGGGTCCAACCATTCAGCTAGTTTTTTCTTCAGAGAACAGTGCACTCATCCAAGCCATGAGCAGCCAGTTTCTCCAGGAGAATGCTGTGGGAAATGGTGCTAAAGGCTTTACTAAACCAAGTGGGTCACTTTGTTGTAGAAGGAGATCAGGCTGATTAAGCAGGACCTGCCTTTCATAAATCCATCCTGACTGGATGCTAATAAATTGCTCCTATCCCATAGTCTTGGGAGAAACAGATAAAGAACTGGTATTTTCTTTTACTGACACTAAATGGCTAATGTGAAGCTAACTCAAAATGACTGTTTTGCTCTGGGGGAAGAATAGCTGCTCCTTTGTTATTTACAGTACCAGAGGGGTTGAATATGCCTTGCACTTACAGTTGGAATCTTGCAGGATATGTCAGAGTGTGTCACTGCCATGCTGAGAAATGGTTTCTCTCCTGGTGGAACCAAGGCTGAAGGCACTCATTGGAGTGCCCTTGAAACACCTCACTTGCAATATTATCTCTTCATGCATTGTGTGCACACAGTCAGATGTTTGCACAAATATAATTTTTGGTAAAGACACAATGTACATATACAGTCCTAGGACCATAGAGAATTGCAGCATATTTGCACCACTTACTAATATCAATGCAACCTTAGTCTTAAGGAGAGCAAGAATCTATGGGCAGATATATTACGGGAAAGGTAAGATTTTAACTTTTTTTTCTCCAATAACACAATGTTCTTGTGACACACTGACTTTAATAGCTTTTGAAGACTTAATGCTCACTGAGGCAGTGAAAACAAAGTGATCTCATGGAAGTGCTCAGGAGATTTTAGTAGATAAAATGTTAATATTAACTTCACTACTGGCCCATTTCAGACAAAAAACCCTGCAAACAGGCTTGGTGGGGGTCCAAGCCTCTCTCCCCATTGATGTGGATAGCTTCAGTTACCAAGACAAGGGGAAAAAGGGCGTGTAGAGGGGCTCCATTTATATTCCAGGGTCCTATCTGGGAAGACTGATTTTTTTTTCCTTTCCCCCTTTCCCTTTTGCTTCCATTTTTGCTTTTTTCCCCTTTGTTTTCCTTTTTATGTGTTCCTCTGTCCCCCCTTTCCCCCTCCCTCCCCGTAGTTGCTTTTTGTTGGTTTGGGTTTTTTCCCCTTTTTTTCTTTACTATCTAAATCAGATCCAAGGCATGGTTCAAATTCATTCAGGAGATGACAAAACCTGACCTCCCTTCTGAGCTAAAATCACTGCTGGGATATATGAAGATTGCAACTCTGTCCCAAGGCAAAGTCAAACGGGTTAGCTTTGTGTGGCTTTCCCCTGGGACAGAGGAAGGAAGCAGTGCTTTCAGAGCTAGGAGTCATCTCTTAGTACACATCAGTTGCTGGCAGTACTGTGTCCCAGCAGATCTGGATGGGAGGAGTGGAAGGAGTTGGAGCTGCTTTGGATGGCTGGATCTCCTTCCACTCAATTGCCATGTGGTCAGAGCAAGCCAAGGCGTGGACCAGGTTTGGGTGTTTTGTCAATTAAAGTGCAAATGCAACTCCTATTTGGACTGCATCATCAGTAAACATCAGTGGCTAGTTTTAAGGAAATACAAATTTTTAAAATTAAGATCTTTTATGTGGCCTTTTTTTCTGGATAAGCCAGTAAAAGGTTTTGGCTACATTTCTTTACACTTCAAAGTTCGCAGTTGTTTATTTTCTACCACTTTAATAAGAAAAACGTTTCTCTGAACTTATGTTGTAAATATCTGACTGGCAACAAAGTTGTTTTGAAAGACAAGAAAAAGAATAAAAAATCCTTTAAACTACACTAACAAAGATATTCCATAACTAGAGCACAAAATCCTGGTTCACATGAACTAAAAGAGAATTTTTTCATTAACTGTTGCATAGAGAAACATCAGTTATACATGGCTTTTTCATTCTTAGTAAATTACAGAGTGTCAAGATTTCGATGTTTTACTGTGATCTGAATCTCTGCAAAGCTCCAAGCCAAGGTACTTATTAAAGGAAACTATTAAGTTAATTTTTATATACTTAATAAGCAGCAGAGTTATGCTTTGTTAAGTGGCTTTAAATGCATTTTAAGCAAAAGACCGAGTACCTAAGTGGATTTAAGACCACAAAAAAAGGAAGCTGCCTCATTTTTGGAGTGACTAATCTAGTTACTAATCTGAAAATTCCAAGATTTAGTATTAATCTTATTATTAGTATTTGTGGAAGTTAGCCACAGATTTAGAGACAGAAAAGGAGACATCGTTGGAACAGTGAACCTGATGCTGCTTCAATTCTATCATGAAAGGACAACAAAAGAGGAATGTGAAATTCTAGAATGGGAAAGGGCATACCATATTTGTTTCACCAAATTGTATACACCTAAAAGATGAGTTGCTGAGAAGCATACAATATGGGCTTGTCAAAACACACCAAGTCAACCAACTGTTCATTGACAGTACAGCTAGCTAGTAGGAGTGAAATAAGATGACTTTAGTAAGACTTGGCTGTGTTATCTACCTCAGCATGTGCAAAGAACTAGAAAATGTGGTCTAGTTTGAACCTTATTAGTGCTAATTCAACCTCCTTATCATCAGCTTTTAGCTCAACATAACACGACGATTTGTTCCCCCTCCCCTAGGCAGCATTCCTGATGCCCAGTGTTCTTCAGTCACCATTCAACTAGGAAGGTCTCTAGCTTGTGACTGCAAGCCTAAACATCTAACCCAAGTGGTGTTACTCATCTCCTTTAGGCCAGTTGTCTAAAAATTGTTTTATCTAGAGGTCCTTAATTCCAATCGAGGCTTCACTGATGAGCCCACCCAGGCAGTTTGGAACTGAGTCTCCCAAGCTGGCAATGGGTAAGAGAGCCTTGATATCTCCCACATGCTTTGTGTTAGAGTCCAGGCCCTCATGCAAGACTCAGAGAGTGGGATTGGATAGGTTGACAGTAGTCATTAAGATTAGATTAGAGCTGGTGTTGAGAGGCTGGACTGAAACTCCATAATAGGAATGGAGTGAGGAATATATTGAGACCATAGTGGCTGAAGCAGAGAGTAAAGAAAGGACAGCTTGTATAGCAGACAAGGTCCAACCAGTCTGAGGTCAGACTGGGGTCTAGCTAGAGATGTGTGCCTGAGATCTGTAGATGTACAGGCTGGAAACAAGCTGCTGTGTTTGTCTCACAGCATGCTGCAGCATGCCACTGCAGCATGGCAAAACATTCGAGAGGAGGCTGAATGGCAGCAAAATGTATCCTGTCATCTCTCTTTCCTGAATTTCATAGCTGAGGAGTATAACTGCAACACTGATAGTATTAATTTCTTGTATGATTTTGGGAGCAGTTGTCTCCAATGCATTTTATTTATGCTATCACTTTTCCATCAGAAAACATCACCCTCAGCACCTAGGCCATTAAGTGGCCGGCAAATAACGTCAGTAATTCAGAGGCTCCAGATTCTCACTGACTGTAAGGAGCTAGACCAGACAAGACACAGAAAAGAGACTTCCCTGGATAGTAGGGAAAGTTGATGGGACTTTTAAATGCTGTAAAACCCATCAGAGATACACTTCTGCTATTATTGCTGTATCAGATATATATAATGGCTATGGTGGCTGTCCCTAATGTTTACTTTGCTGACATCTTTGCTGTTTGTTATGCTGGTATATGATACCATAACTTGGTCTCAGCTTCTGGTTCACATACCAGTCACAAAGAGATTGACCAGGTCTTTTGTAAGTGTAGTCTCAGCATTCTCTGTGGCCTTTTGCTAGTTAGCTGCACCTCCAGCAGCAAGGGACTCTAATGAGATGGAAAACAGCTTCTGGAGGCTCCTCTCCGACAGGTGCTCAGGGCAGCTTCACAGTCACATTCCCCTAGTCATTGGACTGGAAACCAGAATAGTCACTGTCTGGTCTGTCTTCACTTGGAAGCCCATATGTTTAGACCCAGACACCGGCACGCTAACCTAAGATCTTTCTTCACAAACTGTTAGCAGGCAGACCACAGGGGAAGCAGGCGAGGATCAGGATGAGAATTGAAAATCTCTTCTACTTGTGAGTCTGAGTGGCTTTTGGGTTATAAAACAAGAAAAATGGGGAAAATAGAAAATCTGATGCAAATACTTATGCACCTGTACTGTGTGTGAGTAAAAACAAAACAATGACATAAAGAGCCTGAGATTTCTGGCTCCTATTTACCCAGTTTTTCCATCTTACAGGAATTTGGTTTTTGGAGCAGACCCATCATGCTAGACTGGACATCTGCAATAGCTAGTCTCAGACTATTTCTCTGCAGTCTGATAGTTCCCCTGTGCACTCAAGCTACCCTATATTCTTCTTTTCCTAACCTTGGAGTGGCAGGGCGGCAGTGCCTCTGATATGTGCATTGTTCTAATATACTAAGGTCTATGTGCTTTCACGATGATATTAAGAAAACCCCTGAGTTGAAAATGATTGGAGTTTGGAAAGGTATTTGGGTAAAGTGTAACATCTGCTGGTCCTGCTCATACTCTTCCCTAGGCACCTGTCTGTGGCCACTGGTACAGAGAATGTTGTGCTATGGAGTTCAGTGGTCTGAAGTAGCATGGCTGCTTTTATGAAGTCATTTTATAATCTTCATCAAATATTTAATGACTGCATGACCTTCATATGAGCACTACTGAATTCATACTGCATACAGAATAACCGAATGGTACTTTGACACAATATATCTGTCTGGACAGGCAAATCCCAGTCCTAGTCTTTCAGGTGTTCAAAATTGAATATTTCCATTGAGTCTGGCATTTAGAGTCACTGCAGGATCTATGATTTTAACTACTATGTTCAAGATAAGCACCAACATAAAATACAGATCCTTAATCAAAAAAAGCATTTCAAAACACACTTAATGATGTGAATAATTCCACTGAAGGCAATGGCTCTTCTGACTGGCCTGAGCTGATACCGTAGTTGACTGATGTAAAGGAAAAAAATGTAACAATAATCAGATGTAATATGAAAATGAGAATGTATATTTTCCAGCATAAAAACAGTTCTCTCTAGCAACACTGATGTCAGATCCATGAACATGTATGAGTATCTCCTAGTTCAAGACAGGAAGGGTAATGTCTTAGAGGAGAGAAAAAAAGATGCATTAAAAGTTCAGTATGTTCTTCAATACCATGTGGCAACAAATACTAAAACCTCTGGCGTCTCTGTTTACAGTTAGACATTAAAAAAAATAAACTAGCAGCACAAGAGCTTTCAGCCCATTTTCTTGAACTTTCAGTGCCACATTTATTTTTAATGTTGATGTAAGGTATGTAATTTACCCTGTACATTTCAGGCATAATGTGTAGAATACTTGTTTCCATAACAAGCTGTCATTATAGGATGAATGGAATTTCTACAGGGATTTCTGGGTAGCATATTTTTGGAAGTTGCTATTTTGGAAATTATTAATTGCTATTATAACTTCTGAGAAACCATGTAGTGCAATAATTAGGCCCCAAGTATATAATTACAATTACTCTGAAGTGTGTTTTTCAAGCTAAGAGGACATGGCCTTTTTTGCATGCTCAGTTGTATTCAAGCCTCTGAGAAGTATGGGTTCATGTAACAGTTACTGCTCCAACCCCTAATTTTGTTCAACATTGTTATTCTTGAGAAATATCTCCATAAATAGTGTGTCACATACCTGTGTTGGTGCCTTGGGCACCTGTTTTTCTTGCTGAGTTCATTCATTCTCCAGGACTTCCACTGCTGTATAGATAATGGTTCTTCTACATTTTACAGTCCTCATTTCACTCCTTACTCAAACAGTAAGCAGTCAGGCATGACTGGTTCTTCAGGTTTTCTGAAAGAAAAGTAGCAGAACTCTAAATTCAGGGTAATTTTAGTAGTGCCTTTTGGGATCTCCTAAGGAAGATCCTTTAACACGCATGGATCCTTCACACTGGTGTGAAAACCCAGACATTCTCTCATTAATTAAGATAGTGTCCCTTTTCTGGTTTGCTAAATTGGGATGGGGAAACAGATTCTAAAGTTCAGACATATATATCAGCACAAATATGGAGAATATCAATTTTTTAGACTAAGAACCAAACTAAGCCCTTAGACTAAGATTCTGCTGAAATAGCTGTCTGAAAGGCAGAAAGGATCTGTTTTCTTTATGCAGCAGGTACACCATGAATTTTGGGATTCATGTCCATGGAATTGGGGCCTAGAATAGGAACAAGTCATTGTAATACTATGACAGTGTGCTAAAAGTGTTCCAAAGACTCTAACTGAGCATCTTGTGGGTTGTAAGAAATTTGCCCTGCAGGTCTTTGGCACCATATGTCTAGCAGGTAGCTGACAGCTGTTCAGACTGAGCGCAAATCAAGAAAAATTTAAGTAAAGAGCAACTACTACAGTAAAGCACATCAGCAGTGTGATTTAGGCAGAATACAAATGCTATGGTGGGCAAAAAAGAAATTTGAATGGAATATTGCAGGCTGTCATCACTTTCGTCCTCTGGAACATCTAGCTATCTTTCCAAAACAGTCAGCCAGGAGGAATACTTGAATCATACTTAAAACTCTTATTAAAGGGAATTGCCTTGACTTGCCCAACAAGGCATTTGTCTCTTCTTTTTATTATGTAAGTAGGGGAAATAAAGACGGGTACTTAATCCTGTATAGCACTTTGCATGCAATAAGTGCCTTTAGAAAGCGTTTATGTTGCAGAAAGTATAGAACATGTTGTTGAATGGCATCTCAATAACTGTCTTCCTGGTTCTTTTCAAAGTAAATATATATTCTTTATCAATTTGTATAGATATAGCCATGGGACAGTTATTCATAAATTCATGCTTGTAGCATGTTGATAACAATTACTAATCATGCATTAACTCTTCACAAGTCATTTACATCTACCTTTATGCATGAACAAACACTGCCTTTAAGAACTTTAGAGATGACAAGCTAATCCTTTTCACCACTGACTTGTATCTCAATTCTTCAATGATAGTATAATCCACAAAAGAAACTACGCTGGCATTAAATGTGGTCAGTGAATTAATTACATATTTTTATTGAAACATAGGGGTTAAATGTGTATGTATACAAATAGGCATATTTTGATTTAATTATAATTTCCCCCCCAAAAACAATCTTTCTGAACTTTCCAAAATATTATCTTTCAGTACAAAAATGAGCTTCATAATTTTCAAGGATTTTTAGTTGATTCTTTTAATAGTATTTTAGGAATATGACCATGTTCAAAGCTTTTTTTTTAAGGTACTACACTGACTGTGAGTGTTATAAAGTGCAGCAAGTTTAAAGCTACTTCAATATCACTAGTAAAATACTCCAATGCAAGGAGAGGTGCTTCAGATTATGAAGCAGATTATGCTTCAGATTAGAGAACACTTTTTTTGACAGTAATACATTTTGCAGGCTGATTAACCTGTCTTTAGGAACATGGTGAACTTCACATAGCAAAAATATGAATACTAGGTCTAGGCTTATTTACATAACAACAGGAACTACAAATTTAATAACTTTGAAGACTTTTTTAGGTTGAAACCTCTATAAGTATTTTTCACCTACCAATATCACCAATGTAAATTTTACTGGCTCCATTGAGCTGGGGTTAACTTCAATCTCTTTGGCAATGACATTAGAGAAATGTAGAATCAGCTGCTATTCTCTTACACCTGCCTCTTTTGTCTTTCCACACAATGTATGGATACCTCTGTTTTCCATACTGATCAATCCTCTCAAGGATTACGGGACATCTACTCTTTTTTGTTGTTTTGGGTTTTTTTCGCAGCTTCGGGGTTACTGCTACAGTACTTTTGGTTAAGAAATAAGAGAGCAGGGTGCTGCAAATGAATGTTTTAAGGTTGCTTAAGGAATCACTGGCAATGGTATCAGCAAAAACAGGTTTAATATAAATACAAAAGCACAACAAAGCTCATAGGCAAGGTTCATTCTACTTAAAGCACACAGACAAAAGCAAACCAAAAATCCAAAATAAATCAATCTAAACCAAAGTAAACCCAAAATCATCTATGTGGAGGCTGAGAGATAGGGCAAGGGGTAGGTCAGAGAAGAAAAGAATAGGAAAGGGCAAGGAAAAAAAGGTATGTGGAAGACCCTCCTGTTGGGTCACAAGGTTCAGAGTAGACTCTTGTGCTAAACTTGACAAACAGTTTTGAACCTAAAGGTCCAAAAGCACTTAACCTTAACTGCACTTAATATCTTAAGATAAACAACTTAGCAAAGGATTCATATAGAATTTACTATAGCATAACAGTAACTCACTTACAGGCCTAACTTACTACAAACCTAAAATACTTAAGAATCTAGGGGAGGAACATTCCTGGTACATTTGCTATGGCATATTCATGCTTGCATGCACACAGACATAAAGAGCCTGTACAAGGTATACACTTGAAAAATTGTCCTCGGATTCAGTGAAGTACTTCAGATGCCTTTGCATCTTTTCAACAGGTGAAGGGTTGAGTCTTGAGGAGTCAGGGTATCAGCCCAGGATCTGCTGTCATTGTTCAGTGACCATCCAAGTATAGCAAACTTGAGAGTTCAATGGCTCTGAGAGGTGTCCCACTCAGAGGGACATTGCTGGTCACAGCTTGCTGCTGTCCGGAAGAGCTCAGGGGTCTCAGTTTGGATCGCTGTTTATAGAGCTGCAAGAGAGTTGGCTTTAGTCATAGTAATTTTCCATCCTGGCTGCAATTCAGGTCAGTAACTTTCTTTGAAAATTTGATAATGAAAATATTATTCCATTTGGGTTGTTATTCAGGGAAGAAAAATAAGTTTTCAAGTCTGTTCATTAAAAAACAGGAGCTCGTTAGATAGCACTAGTTCCTGGGAACACACAACATTTCTGATAATCATCAGAGGGACTTAGCCCAGGTGCAGTTTATCAAGGCCAAGGCCTGATGAGCATTTCTCAGCTCACAGTGTAACCGGGGCTGGGGTGAGTCGTGTGTACACCACCAAATGGGGGAAAAATCTTGAGGTCATACACACCGGTTGACAGTGGTTGCACATGGAGATATGTCAGCAAAGGTATAGTAATGACATAGTAAATGCAAGTAATAAAATGCTTAAGCCTGCAAGGAACACACATTTTGAGTATGTTGTAGGATCTCAATTTTCTATAAATCCATAAAAGCAAAAGACGTGGCTCTTTCCTGTGAAGTACAAAGTACAAGCATTATAAATACGATTATGTCTATTATGATCAATATATGACATTGCTGTTTTGACAAGTTACTTATCTATCAGACACATAAACCCTAATATATATATATATTTAATTATCAGCAATAACATGTTTGAAGGGGCACACATTTCTAATAATTTCTCATTTAATTTTAATAAATAAGACACTTCATTGCGTGTTCAGCTCTCTCAAAAGTCTTCACTTTAGAGCCTCTACCAAGGCATAGTAGTCAGAATTTTCTAGTCAGATTCACCAGATCGACTCTAAGGATTGTCTGTCGTATTCAGTATCTGTAAAGGAGAGGGAGATGAGGGAACTGGAACATTAAGGAGGACAGACTATAATTTTCTTCATCTGATGGTTCATCTGTTTGCTATTTTGTTCGCTGCTGGGTTTGCTACTTCAAATTTCTGTATTTCAAAATGAAAGGAAAATCACTAGTCTTTACAGAAGAAATGAAATCAGGTTCCTTCCACATTTCTGGTCATTTGTGCCATAAGAAAGAAACTTTTTATACCAAATACCTATTTTCATCCCTATTTCCTACAATGACTTGAGGATGTATACCTCTTTACAATAGTAGAGAAGGAAATAAGAAGACAGACCTTTCAGCATCTTTCAGAAATCATTCTTAAGTGCTCTGTAAACCTCCACACCTTCTGAATGATAACCATAGCCATCAAGATGTGACAGGTGATTGAAATAAAAACCATTTATAATTACGAAGGTTTCAGAAGATGAAATCCTTTCTGAAATTGTGTTTTCTAATTGTGTGAATTAAATCAACTCAATTTATAAGAAAAACAAGTTTGGTGAGTGTTGAAATTAATGAAATATGATTTTGATTTGATGTGTGTCTTCTGGCTGCCTGGCTTTTTAACTGAATTAACCTGAAAGACTGGGCACGCGTTCTTCTGTTAACAGAAATTTAAAAATATGTATTTGCTTTCCTGAAAAAAGCTTCATAAAGTCTTTAATAAAATTTTGTCAGCCATTTGACATTAGAGGTTCTGATTTTCAGTCATAATTCCTCTGTTAGTAAAGCAGATGCTTTATGAATTAAATATGTTCATGTCTAAAGAATTTGCAATCACCTTCTCCCAGATGGTTTTTCTGATGTCTAGTAACCACTCAGGCCAGTCTGCTTTCTTTTTCATTTTACTTCCTTCTGCAGAAACATTAGCTCAATCTGTCTTCCCAGCCAACTGCCTTTGTAGAACACACAGGAATAATATCTCTGAGTTCTCTGTCTTTTTTGGTTTTATATATTTTTACATTTTTATTTTTATTTAAATGTGGTATCAATCACTTGAACAAATCAAAAGTTTGCCACAAGCTGTTTGAAATATGCACACATAAGGACTGTTATTACACATATCTCATTATCTTAATAAAGTCAACTAAAAAGAGCAATAACCCTGAAGAAATTCTATCTTATACAGCTGCAGAGCTGAGCCTTCAGAAGTCCATGTTCTACTACTGCAAAATAAAGAAACAATTAATGTCCCTGGGCTGATCACTAGGAAAGGTCTTGTTATATTTTGCATTTGGTTTATACCAATATTTTCTAGTAATCAGGATATTGTCTAAGATCAGGAATTCACGGGAATTATTCCTGAATTAGACAAATTAACATGGTTAGATATTCCTAACATTGGACACAGCAGCAATTGCAAACCAAGAAAAGACTGCTAAGTCTTACCTTTGCACTCTGAAATACAATGAATATTGAGACAGAGTTGGGTCTGTCCTTACACATTCATTTACTGGTAAAACTTCTATCTTATTTACATCTCTTCAGTAGGATCTCTGAAGTACAAACCATGATCAAAAACAATCAGCAGAAGCTGGACCATTACTCATAATCATAATCACTGGCTTGGTGGTATAAGACCTTCATACGAGGTTTCTTCTCTGGTCCTTCCCATTTGGGCATTGCCAGGTTGGTTGCAATAGGACATTGGAATAATGTGTGGACTGCCCTCCAGACTCCTGCATGCATGACAGCTCTGGCTTCCCCTGGTAAGTGTGGAGTGAGGGGGAGAAGTGATTATTTTGTCCCTGTTGGCCTGCCAAGAAGGTGCTGCCAGGTTGGAAAGCAGCTGTCTCTGACCTTGGACAGCTTTTATAGGGTGGGAGGTGGAAGAAGAGGCTTTTTCCTGTAGAAAATGCATTCACTGAATTGTCCTGTTGAATTAACACAAGTATTTATCTGTCCTGAGTTGTTTATTATCATAGCTGCATCAGGAAGCACTTGCCAATGCCTGCACCTGGCCTCGAGATGGATCCTGCTGCCCAAAGTAAGCCTTCTCCTTCCCTCACTATGGAAATCCTTCATCCTTCTGCCTTGGATTTGCCCCAGCCCTGGTTTTCCTGAGTCTGTAGCAAGTGCTCTAACATAAGAGTGTTGGGAGGACATTAACTTTAGAAGAACTGAAATAATAGTGAAAGAACTGAGTCATGAGGGGGGATGCTAGGCAGGTTTGGGTAGAGCTGTGCATAAAAGGCAAATGAGCAGAAGCAGCAAGGCAGGGGGGAGCAAGTGAAAGGTGAAATTAAATGTTTGTGGAGATAAACGAAAGCAGCTCTGTGTCCCCAGTAGTGAATTATAGGGAGCTAAAGGAATTATAAGGAAATGCAGGCAGCAATTAAAAAAACCCCACGTGCCTGGGGCCAGTGGAAACCTGGCAGGGCAAGGCAGAGGGATGAGCGCCCTGGGGGTTAGGCTTCCCAAGTTGCTGAAAGCCATCCTGCAAACTGGGAGGGGAAGACATTGCCCTTAGCGGTGGGGTGGAAGCTCCAGGATCTGCCCCGTGGGGCCATCATGTCTGTCTGGCAATGGATGGGGGCCATGGTGGGGCGGGGGCAGCCAGGACAGGGCAGCTGGCAGAGGCAGATCAGGCTCAAAGCAAGTCAGGACAAGGAGCTGGTGCCATTGCTGAGGCAAGTGGAGGGTCTTCAGCCAAAATATCTAACTTTGGTTCTTACTAAAAGTGGAAAACACTTGAATAAAACTGTTTTGCTCAAGGAAAATGGAAAAGTAATCACCCTATCTCCTTTTCCTTCTTTATTTTGTCCATGCATTCCCCTGCCAGCAAACATGCCTATGGGAGATTGGTTGTGACCTACTCTTTATTCCACCGCCTTCATGGGAGAGCCTAGCTCGGGATGAACAGCCTGTGGGACTTGATCAGGTTGGGTTGAAATAGCAACTGTTCTGGTATGGGCTGCAATATATACTTTTTTCTTGGTGTTAGAAAACAACCAAGCGTGCAGCCCAGTATGTGCTGTGGTCGACTGTTGGAGAAATGATTCCTTTGCTTAAGCTCACATGAAGTGGTGAGAATTGAGGGGGTTTTATGGCTTTGAGGCACTAACCACCACAGAACAGCTCCTGGGATCTTCCATGCCAGCATTGCGGGGCCTCTGCATTTTCTGGGACACACCAGCTTCTCCTGCCAGTCCCAATGCATGGGGACAAGACCCAGCTAGGCTTGCCGTAGTTGGAGGAAAAAGCTGATGTTTTCTGATAGAAAATATTTCTGAATTTAACCCTCAGCTGTCTCCACTGCTGCCTGCTTTCCTGGTGCCTTGGACCCCTCTTCCAAGTGTGCGGGTGAGGGATGGACATGGAGCTGGGAGCCAGCATGAGGCCTTGTGGGGTCTTGGTACTGTGTGTGTGGTTCTGCCCCAGAGCTGGCCCGCAGCCTGGCTGGCTGGCTGAGCAGATGGAGGCTGTGGAGGGTGAAACACTGGGAGTTGCCACCCCAGCTGAAATTGGAACCAGGAAGGAGCTATCATTCTCCTTCATGTGCCTAGTGGTGTGGCAGGCACAGGGAAGCGAACAAAGCAATTGCTCCTGTCCTCTAGGTAGTCCTCAGCTTGCAGGTAAATTATGACCTAGAGGTGGTGCCCAGGCCCAGTACAGTGGGACAGGACAGAAAAACTGAAATGGAGGGGAGGGTGTGAATCACTGAGTGCTGTGGGCTGGCAGAGGCTGGGAAACTGGCTGGGATCCAAGGCGATGTTGCCCACAGTTGATTGCTGCCTTGCCCCAGCATCAGGTGTTAAGACATGCCTTGCTTCAAAGAAGCTGCAATAGAAAAATGCTTCTGCATGTAAAAGAAACTGTCTTTGAACAAAGTCGGGGAGGGGGGGGAGAAGTTACTGGCAAGTGTGGCATAGAGCCTTATCTGTCCCTTGGGGAAATTTTTGTTTCAGAGAAGAACGATTTCCAGAGGAGAGGATAACCTGTGGCACTTCAGGCTCCTACTATTTTATTTGGTGGGTTTGTACCTGGAAAATGGAGATCTCATTCATGAGTTCAGCTATTTTGGGAATTATGGACACACTTATGGACACAGCAATTTCCCAAGCTGTGGGTGCCCTCCCTGTCATAAAGCAGCACTTACAGCAGCCTTTTAGGAGTCCACTACGGAGTCTAATCCTCCCATATTCAGCAGCCAAAAAAAAAAGAATTAGGTGGAGTGCCTGTTCTGGTCCTCCTGGTACCTGCTGTCTTTGTTCCCAGATAGCTGGAGCTCGCCCTCCCTGCTCAGCTTGACATTTGTGGGCAAGGGAGCTCATTTGAAACAGCTGAAAACCAGCTGCTTCTTCACATTTCACTATTACAGCTTGGGAATGTGGGGAGAAAGAATGAGGGGGTAAGAAAAGCCCCTTCTAGGGTTTGGGGCTGATGTGACCCATGGCCAGGTCATACAGGAGCACGAGGAGGAAGAACAAATACATGGACAAGGAGTCAAACCCACTTGTGCAGGAGTACAGAAAGGAGAGGACCGAGCAGAGAAGAAGCCATGGCTGCTCTCCCAGGCTATAATCATTAAAGAATGTCCTGTTGTAAAAAACAAAATCGTCACACCAGCATAAGCCATGAAGCCATAAGTTGATTTCCATTATATGTCTATTTCTCGCTGCCACCCTTCCTCTAACTGGCAAAATGGAAGATAATTCCACCCCTATGGCCATAACTGAACTGGAGGACATCAGCAATGCTCGAGTCATCTCTCTGGCTGCTTGTGGGACAATAAAAGAGTGAAGGAGATGGTCCTTGCTCCATTGAGCTGGTCCTATGTTGTAGCCTTTTAGTGGCTTTGACCTGCTTGGATCTATTGCCAGATGAGGTGGTGAGGAGTGGAAGGTGGGCCAGCAAGTTCCCTCTGCCCACCCTGGTGTCCTGGGCTGCCTCTTGCCCCTTCCCTGCACCCGGCAAGGGGGTGCTGGAAGAAAAGACCACGCCTCACCTTGCTACAACCTCCTTTCAGGCAGTCGTAGAGAGTGATAGTGTCCCCTGAGCCTCCTTTTCTCCAGGCTAAACAATTCCAGCTCCCTCAGTCACTCATCATAAGACTTGTGCTCCTTTTGACCCTTCACCAGCTTTGCTGATTTTCTCTGGACATGCTCCAGCACCTCAATGTCCTTCTTGTGGTGAGGGGCCCAAAACTGGACACAGGATTTGAGGTGCAGCCTCACCAGGGTCAAGTATAGGGGAACAATCACTTCCCTGGTCCTGCTGGCCACACTATTCCTGATACAGTCCAGGATGCCATTGGCCTTCTTGGCCACCTGGGCACACTGCTGGCTCATATTCAGCAGCTGTCGACCAGCACCGCAAGGTCCTCTGCCACCAGGCAGTTTTCCAGCCACTCTTCCCCCAGCCTGTAATGCTACATTGGATTGTTGTGACCCAAGGGCAGGACTCAGCATTTGGCCTTCTTGAGCCTTATACAGTTGGCCTCGGCCCTTTGATCCACCATTCCACCGATCAGTGCAAGACGGCACTCCATCTTCCTACCATCCTACTCAGCCCCTCTCCACTAATGTCCCCTGGTTCCTGCCAACTCTATCAGTATCTCTCGACAACACATCATCGAGCGCATTCTCCTCCCGCCAGAGACCGGAGGATGCTTCCCCTCCACCCCTTCCGCACCCCCCACCGCCCCGCCGGTGCCCCGTCCCCAGTGTCGGCAGTGCCGGTGAGGTGCGGGCGGTCCGGCCGCGCTCGCCCTCCCTGGCGGCGCGCGGTGCCCGCGTGTGGGCGGGCGGCCGGGACATGCTCACTGGGGAGCGCCGCGGCCGCACATGCTCACTGGGCGCGGAGGCACCGCCGGAGGTAGGGGCTCGCTCCGCCGGCGGAGGAGCCGCGCTGTCGCCCCGGCCGGGCCCGGCATGGCCCGCCGCCCGCTGCCCGGCCGCCGCCGGCGCTGAGCGCGGGGGGATCGCAGCGTCCGGCGGTGAGCGCGGGGCGCGGGCGGCGCGGCCGTGGCGGCGGCGGGGCCGCGTGTGCGGGCGGGGCCCGCGTCCCCGGCGGGGCGGGAGGGGGAGCGAGGGTCCGGCCCGGCAGCCCCGTTCCGTCCGGCGGCACCTCCGTCAGCACCTCGGCCAGCGCCCGCGGCGGCTGGGCCGGGCCGCGGCGGCGGGGCCGTGCGGTGAACCCGCTCGCCGCCCCCTGCCGCTGCCCCCCGGTGCTGGCGCCGGCAGCGCTCGGCTGCGCGGAGCGGGATCCCTTCCCGGTGCTGAGGGCGGCGGGAGGCCTCGGGCCGGGCCGTGCAGACGGAGAGGCGGACGAGGGGCAGGTGGGGCAGGGGCAGCTCCTTTCCCGGCCGGGCCGACGGGGTGGAAGGGGTGGAAGGGTGCTGCGGCTCCCGGGGAACGGGTTGCTGGAGCATCCCGGTGCCTCCCGGAGGTTGTGCGAGGGAGAAGGAGAGGTAATGCCCCTTAAAAGGAATGGGGGAAAATTCATCTAAGTAAATAGAAGTGGAAAATGCAGCAGGTTGTGAGGCATCTGCGAGATTTACGTTGGCCCAAGGAAGTGCCTGGGAATTATCTCTGGGATGGAAAACAAATGGAAAATATCGGGAGTGTCACGGTGCTGTGACCAGAGGCAGGCGGGGCTGTCTCTGGCCAAACACGTATTCAGCTCCTGACCTTTGGGGTACATGCTTTTGCCCCGAGAAGTTAAATCATTAAACTGAGCACTGTGCAATAAAGCACAGTATTGCGGGTTCTGTTTAGTCATCTTTGCAAGGCCCTTTCAGTGCTAGCTCTGCAGCAAGAATGCTTCATGCAAAATAGTTGTGTTTAAATTCTGTACTTAAAATTATATTTGTAATCCTTTCTCATAACTAGCATTGAAACAATTGCTATCATTACTGAAATGATGTGCAAGGTCATAGAGGGCTTGCAGTTCTTCGCCTTGAAGATGACTGGTTGACATTATATTTAATGCAGCTGATATGTGACATTTCTGGTGAGGAATCCTCTTTCCAAGTTTCTAAATATTTTGGGTTAAGCAGCCTTTGAAGGGCATAAAGTTTCTTTTCATAAACACTCTGGAGCAAACTTGCATTTAAATCTGTTCCTCACTGTCAGTCTCAACTTTGGGAAGCTACTTGACTCTCAGAAAATTGGCTGAGTCAGTTCCATGTCAGAGATACACCTCAACAGACTCTCTCTCCCAAGGCAACTAAGAACAACAACAACAAAAAAACAACCCACCAAAACTTTTGCTTACTTTTTGTAGGTGTGTTCCCTTTTGCCATATCTAGCCCTACTAATGTAAACCTGTTTCTTTTCTTTTGCCACAGACTGAAGGTTTCTCTGAAGCTTAATCTTCAAGATGAAGTTCTTACTAGCGGTTGTATTTTTCATTTCATTCTCCTTATGGGTTGAAGAAGTCTATTCCAAAGAGAAGTCTTCAAAGAAAGGAAAGGGGAAAAAGAAGCAATATCTATGTCCATCGTATGTTCCTGGTTTCTTTTATGCTTTTGTGTGGTGGCAATCCTGCGCTATTTTTAATAGTGGAAATTATGTGGCAATTGAAGTAGAAGGTGATTCTTTCTGCTGAAAGAATGGGGTCAGTGGTGGCAATGAGAGGAAGAGGGTTTTACCAGCATCATAGCTTAATTCTGTCAATGTCCTTCTTCTGCAGAAGGTCCTCTGTTTTAATGGAAGGAAAAATCTAAGCCATAGTAAATGGTTTCTTTCCTTGTGGTGGATTCCAGCACAGTGTCTTGCTGTTTATGGGGACACAGTAACGTAGTACCATAGTGCTATGCTGTCCAGCATCATGTTGCAGGTGCATTGAGGAAAGCAAGGAGGATGCAAAACCATGATACTGAAATTCAGTTTCTGGTTAGCTAGTTATAGGAGAAGGTTTGTCCTATGCGTATTATTATTGCATGTTGAATGGAACTAAGGTATTCAGCACCTTCCATCAATGATTTATAGTTGTATAACTTTTGTGGAGGTGGATTGATTGTTGCTATAAAACGTACCCTTATGGAATAATCTCCCAGTGAAAATACAGAAATTAAAATCTGTGATTGCCCAGCTGAAAACAGAATGTGTTGTGGAAACCTATGATTATTTGGTGTTATAAATACTCCCTTTTTCCAATGCCTACCATGTTTCAGGTTGTGATCCATAGGATATGCAGAAGTTTTATTTGTAAGTGCTGTTTTTATCATTATCTTGGCCAGTCTTGCTCATTTTTTAGTCTTATGTTGTAAATATCTGAGGAAAAGATTGAAGGACTATGAGGAATTGTTAGTAAGTGTAGAAAAGCACTATGCCTGAAACAATGAAATTGTTTAGACAAATGTAAAACATACTTCTTCTTTGACCATAAAAGAATAAGTATGGACTATTAGACTGGCTATTTAAGGTTAATCAACTTTTTCCAAAGAAAAAATAAAGCAAACCAAAAAGTAGAATAACCAAACAGAAGCATTGTTCAAATAATACTTTTTAAACTTCCCACCATTTTTAAATATTGACAGTGATGTTTATTTGTAACCCAAAATTTTTAGGAAGTTTCTACATATGATCCATGGTTTTCTTCTTCTTTTTATGTCAAACCTAAAAAATGAGATTTATCTTTGGATTTTAATACATTAAGATACAAGTCTCAAATGTGATGACTTATCTGAAATGACTCCTACCCATTCTTTCACCTTTGAATAGTTGAGTTCTGAATTAGGCTTTTGGTCTGAGCTACCGTGAGGGTTTATAGCAAGGAGAAAAATGTCATAGTTCCCAGGACAGACATCAGCACAAAAGCCCTCGGAAAGTGAGTTATGCAGCTGAATCCAGATTTTCCATGGTCTTGTTTAAGCAACCAGCATTTCCCCCTGCTCTTGGCTTCGTCTTAGTAGAATTCAAAACATCAATGTCATTTTATCATAGTAAGTAAGTAGATTTTTTTGTTTGTTTTTCTTTTAAGCGCAGTATTTCTTGGTACCCATTAAATATGATGTCATTTGTCACCAATGTGCTTGAAAAAAACATGGAGTAAATGCTATGATTTCTAAGTGATGCTTTTGCCTTCCATGCAGTTGAAGCTTTCTGCAAAAATACTAGTGGAATCCAGTATTTGTCTGATGTACCTTGTGTGCAGTGTTGCTAGCTAGAATTGCTGTAGCAATAAGTCCTGTTCAATTTCCTGAATAATGAACAAGTTGTCTATATCTTACTTGGCTGAAGTTCACAACTTGAGAGACAACCACTTGTAGTAGCAGGGTTGCAAGACTGCTGTTTCTGTAGCTGGCATCTAGAGGACCTCTCATGTAAATGAGCAATGGAAGTCAGTTCTGTCTTGGAGAGAAATTATCTAATGCTCTTTTAACTCAGGCTGCTGTTGGCAAACTTTCAATCATCAGCATTTTGAAATGATCTTTCACAAAACTTCTTGGCTTGGTGACACTCTGTGTTATATAAAAGGCTGCCTACTTTTCATAATTTTTTCCTGTGTGAAAAAAGTATAGAATCTTTACTCAGAAACAAACCAGAACACAATGCGGTGGAGTGGGAATTAAGTGACACTATAAGGGTTGACTAAAAATAATCAAGGAAGTGTGTGAATGAAAAATTTCCTAGAAAAGCATAAAAGAAATATTTTAGAAGAATGCATTGTATCCCTTTTAAATAAAAGAAATAGGATTTTGCATAATTTATCAAATTGAATGGTACAACTTCCTAATGAAAACGTACATTTATAAGTTAAAATCTTAATCCACCTTTAATTTCCATTGGCCACTGGTGCAATAGAATTTAAAGCTTAATTGTAAAAATTATTGCCTTTTATTTCCTTACATCTGAAAAGCAAAATTTTACTTCCTCAGGAGAACAAAAAACCAGCACTACTAGTTGTTTAAGGAACAGCTTTCTCTTGTGAACTTGATAAGGAAATTCAAATCTATGCAAATAGCTTTCCAGGAAAGATTTATACTGAGTCTGATGTTACTACCTGAGCTCCTTAATTTGATGTTAAGAAATTATTGGCTATAAGACTGGTTTGGGACTTTAGCATGAATGTGTTTATATGAGAACTAAGCATACTTGCACTTGTCCTTTTATGGCTCTGAGAATACAAGGCTTTTGCCAAATGCGCCCCTCTGGCATGAAATTAACCACTATTAGGATAGGCTGAAAACAAGCTGATTAGAAATCCCATAAAAAGTTCATTATTGTGTCATAAACAGATACTTGCTTCCTTAAATTAGGACAATTCTATTTTGTATCTTAGAGCAAAACCTTTTATTTGTGATTATTCATGATGCTGTACTTCTCAGTGCATTGTATAATAGTGACTCGATTTGCCATCTTATTTTCATTTATTTCTGAAGCTGTTTTTCCCAGCTTTTTAATTAAAGGGTTTCTTGAAGCTGATGCTTAGTCAGTCGGTTCTGACTTTGATTTAATGCTTGCTCAGAACAGATGTAAGATTTCACATCTTATATTTAGATCATTTTCTTTCTTACCTTAGGCTTTCCAAATGAAACATGGAGTAATTATACTTGTGTCTGATTCCTGAATCTTTGTTGACTAACAAAGAAATTGACATAGCTGGCCTAAAATGCTGTAATAGAGTTTTCCAGCACAAATCTGAGAAACTGGCTTTCACAGATGTGTGGTGCAATGAAGTATAAACCTTTAGTGTAACAAAACTTTTGCCTTTTATTTCTGTGGGAAATCTTAAAAAACCCCAAACAATCAAAAAAAGTCTTCAAAAACAATTTTATGGATTACATTCTTCTGTTTACAAAGATTATTTTGAAATTTTATATACTGAATACAGATGATTTTGATATAGCTACAGATGGATTTAGTCACTTGATCTCTTTCCTCCTCATAGACTACCCATACCTGTATTACCTTTGTTACTTACTTCTTATTAACTTCTTCATAATTCCTTCTAATACCTGTTTCTGTTAAATGTGTTGGACAGTTAGCTGTGACTTTTTCTAATAGCACTGCTGAAAAATATTTTTCCTTTTCTTACACCACAATAAATACTTCAGTTACTTTATAATGTTTGAGCTGCTGCTGTTATCCACACAATCCTTAGTGGCCCAGAAGGTCTGTACTCAAAACTACTTGCAAGATCTCCAGACAAATGAAATTATAAGGAAAGGGAAGTTTGGTTATTACAGTGTTGTAGAAGGCACCTAGAAGTAAGAGTGTTAAATAACAGCTAACAAAACCAGTTATGACTGCGGTCATTGTCACAGCTATCCCTGTTAATTATAGTTTTAGTATGACTCAGCTGTTCACGTGCACAGGGTTCATTTCTGAAGATCCCTCAGCGTCCCTAATGCTACGGCAATGCTGAGAGCATAACCTCAGTCACTAAATGTCATTCTTTTGTCTGGATATCAAGACTGTGCTTTTAAAACAATATCCCTCTTCACCTTTATGCATTTTTCCACATGGAGATTTATATCCATGTAAATGATTAACTAATACTTTATAATATACATAGAGACTTTTTTTACCCATGAAGTAGGAGTGCAAGTCATATTTTGGCTTGTATTCAATAAAGCTTATCAGCTACTTCAGAAACTGTGAAATGGCCCTCTAAGCCCTCCAGAAAACAAGGCTTGTGCCATCTGCCAGGGCAGAAGCTTAGAAAGGTCACAGATATGAGGGTTCAATAAACAACTTCTTTTAAAAAACAGCAACAAATACAGTGGAACTAGGGAAAAAAGCCTTTGATGTGTTTTAAACATAAAGTTGTATGAAAGTCTGTCTTGGAATTTGTCTCGGTTAACTTTCAGCTTCTGACATGCCCTTCCTATAAAGAGTAAAGTAGAAGTTCAAAGAATATCTTGTACCTTGGATCCTCTCCACTTTTCCACAGACTAGAATTTTTTTTATTGAGTGTTTGGGTATACATGGCCTCTCTATCTGTGGTATGTGATCATCCCCAAAATGTAAATGATGAGAAAGTGGAATCATGTCTGTTTTCGTTCCTGTCATGCAGAAGACACTGCTGGTAGTCTGTGAATATTTTCATTTGTAGGTATGATGGGAGAGTTAATACAGTTTATGGGAGGAGGTGGAATCATGTTGAAAGAAAAGCCTGAATTTGGTTGTGGAGTAGGTTACATCTGACAGTCATTCTGATGATAAGTACATTGTAGAACTCAGGTCTGGTTCCTATAAAAATTCTTTTGCCCCATAGTAACAGGAGCTGGTCAATGGTTTAATTATTCTCTATCATGTAACTCTCATGGAAAGCTGTGATCCCAGACAGATAGGGCCACATTCCAGGAGGTTTGGGGATTTGTTTTCAGAGTGGATAAATGTACTGGGGAGTAAAAGATAAAGCTATATAAGCAAAACCTAAGTTCTCTTGTAAATCAGTAATTAAGTATGGTAGACTGGTTCTCATTCAGTAATTTTCCCTCTCAGTGAGCAGTGTTTACTCCAATCTGAACAGCGTAGTGGTGGGACATTACAATTGCACAGAAAATTACAGACTTGGTATTTTGTATACAGCTTCAGACTGAGAAAAAACTTGGATCTGTAGGTTAAATTGCACCACCTAAACCTAAGCCCAAAGAAAACTATAGGTCTAAATCCTGTTGTCAAGACAAATTATGTAAATTGTATCTCAACTTATACTTTCCTTTTATATCACCACTTATACCACTGTGCAGGTGTTTAGATTTTAGCAAGATCCATCTATTGTCTCCATACTTAGCACATTTGGGAAAAAAAGACTGGGACAAGGACCTGCTGTGGACAAATTATTTTTAAAATTTCTGTAGTTTTACTTAAACATTTGGATGCTTATCATGTTTCATATCTGTGTGCTATATCAGGACACAAGAGGATGCCCATTATGCACAAGGGTCACAGGTGGTGGCTTTGGCGGGATGCAGAGAACTGCAGGAAGGTTACCTACATGTCCAACATTAGGAGACTATGCTCTTTGATCTATCTTCAGCATGGGGTGAAAGATGAGTTATTTCACCATTATAACTCATGGTTCACAATTTGGAGTGCCTAATCTGGTTTTCTGTTTCAAAATTTGCTATGAAGGAACCTCTCTGTTCATCACACTGTGTTACCTCCAAATTTAGGCACTGAAGCTACATATCTAATTTTAGGTGTTTAGCTGTCAACTGCATTTGTGAAGACACATAAATGGTGACTCAGAGTTCTGTAGTTTTAATGTAATTAGTGATACCACTTTTCATTGGAGGAATTGTAATTAATCTTCCTAGTAATAGATGTGTCAGCCAGCACGATTTGAAAGTGTAGCTGTTAAACACAGAGAGATCAGAGTTCAATCAGAAGAATTATATAGTATGTCATTGATTTGTATTAACCTGTTGTTATGCTTTGAGTTATTGCACTCAGAAAATAAAATGCCTGCAAATCAGAACACTGATAGTTTGTATCAAGAAACTGTACTTGAAATATACGGTGAGATAATAGGTATTATGTTTCCCCAAACTTATTTTTACCTTTCTTGTATATACACAACCATGTTATATGATTAAAATGTCAGTTTCCATCATGTAGATTAAATAAACTGCACTGCAATCTCTTGTTTCAGTATCATATAGGAAATTTTGCTGGAGATAACAGTGTGAGTTGGAATACATATTTTTATCTGTCAGACAGTAATCTAGAACTATGCAAAGGTTTTCCTTCCCACTTTGTATAGAATATTGTTTATATTCTTTTCTGTAGTCTGCATGTAGTAAGAACTACATGTAGTAAGGACTCTTGTAACTTCAGTGAGCTCTGAGAGACTAAATGTCATGATGACCTATACAGATATAATGTCTTCTGACACATTTGCCTAACACAAATGTAACAAACTATATAAATTTCAAACTAAGTGTAATATATGCTTCATTTTGTCACGCATGTCTGCTTATCTAAAATTCTGGATTTTGATTAGTGAATTATGAAAATAACTATCTGTTACCATCAATTCAAAATGTTGATCATGTTCTTCAAAGGCAGTGATAAAATGTGTCAAGCTGCAGTGGAAGAGGAGATGGACACCTTACTTCATATCCCATGAAATACAGTATTTTAAGTAATTCTTTTATTCATCAGTGACACCAGAAGTAAACTCCCAAAGCCCAGAGAGTAGCCAGTCATATCACATGGAGATGTTATGCCAGAAGACTAACCATACTTTGTTTTCTTTCTGGCTTTTGACGACATTGTTTGCAGAAGTGAGAATACTTTTGAGTATACAAGAATACCACTTGTTTTCCTTTTTTTGATTCAGAAAAAGAAAAATCCTACTTTGGGTTTGGGTGTTTTGTGTGTTGGTTGTTGGGATTTTTTTAATTGTTACTTAGGTAAGATTTTTGTTAAAGCAATTTCTATCTTTACACTTACTTGCTTTTAAATTCCCTTTATAGCAACTGTGAGACTTCTGTTGCCTTATACTTTGGTATTCACCATATATTGCTTAGGACTTATCAATTACTGTGAAGAGTGCTACATTTCCATTTCTTAGTTTCCCATCAGCTTCTCATATGTTCAACATAAGTTAAAGTAAATGCATTAAAATTTTAATGTGTGTTGCAACTGGTGGAAATCTAAGTTACCAGCATTTTACAAGTGGGAAAACTGTAGGTTGAATTAGAAAAAGTGGTAGGGAACTTCTCAGCTAGTGTGAGTCTTGTTACATGGGACCCAGACAGCCTTCAGCACGCTGAAGTAATGCTCCTCTAGGAAGGCAGATCTCAGCTCAAATCCTTTTTCTCTTATGTAGTCTACAGATATGCCTTATATCATTAGTTCATTCCAGAATGGCCAATTAAGCAGGGGTGGTTGTAGCTTTAGATAAATACCTTAATATTTATCCAAGCTGCTTTATCCAAGCATCTAGCACATCCCATTTACTGTTCCATTAAGTTTTTCTGCTCATCTGTCACTCTGAAAGTGTTATAACTTCTTAACTCATCACAAGGAACACGTATGACGTGTTTATTTGCAGGTGAAATTTTGGTGTTTTGGTCAGCAAGGCTCTCAGAAGGAAATCCAGTTGTTGTGATGATGTTGCATTGCATGTGTGCTGATGAGTGATGGGAGTTCAATGACACCATGCTGTAAAAGACCTCAGTGAAAACTCAGCAGAGCTTTTTTTCCCAGTAGCTATTTCAACCACTTCATTCAAAGTGACCTTTAAAAGTAGCAATTACTGAATCCCTGTGCTCCTTCTCCTAGCTCAAAACAGCCAGTGCCATTGTATTTCACTTGGTTCTTAGATAAACAAGGATAAATGCACTAATACGCTTCTATAAGTCCAAAACACAACCCAACAACTTGAGGAAGATGTGATTGTGGTGCTCCTTACCAGAAAGCTGTGCTGCCACCCTTCTTCCCGTTGCTGACTTTCCAGTGCTATAAATCTCCTTTGCCCCGTTCATGGATGGCTTTTGAACAAACAACTTGAACAGATATTCATATTTAAATACTTCTGCAGTGCAATTCAGATCTCAAAAAGCTATTGCTTTATTCCTCTTACTTGAAGAGACAAATAAACCTGTCAGCTTATTTGGCTTTCTTTTGCTGTTTGTTGCTCACTCATTTAATTTCTCAGGCTTTTTTCCTCTTTTCCTCATTGCATTTTATGAGCATCTGTATTTCATTTATGTGTCCATGTTATCCTATCTGGTTCAGATTACTGTTCTCACTATTTAATGAACTTCTTTATATAACCCCTAGCAGAAATTTTAAAAAAAAAGGAATTTAAGTTTGATCATTAGTTGTTGCTTTGTTTTGTTTTCATATTTCATTATATTGAACATATATAATTTAGAAAGAAATCCTGTTGTCTGTATTAAGGACATTCTTCTTTTATAAGTTTTTGAAGACATCTGATATAGATGTTTTAGATGTTAATATGTGTGACTTGCAAGAAAGCAGTGCCATGAACCTTTCTGTATCAGATAAAATAGTGTACAGTGTCTTTTTAATAGCTAAATGAGCATTCTTTTCTGAATTGTTCCTGCTACAAAACGGAAAATAATCTGAATTTTTTGTTTTTCTGTTCTCCAATTAGTGGTAACTGCAAAAAATGCATACAAAGCTGGTTTATGATATTTATGTAGCAGCCTTTTCATTGGTAGAGATCATCACTGAAAACTGAACACAAATCTCAAAACTGAAGGAATAGAATAGCATAGAATAGAATAGAATAGAGTACTTCAGCTGGAAATTACTTACAATGATCATCTAGTCCAACTGCCTGACCAAATAAGGAAATAAATTAGTTCTTTTGCATAATGATCCACTTTGAAGTCAAATATAAAAACCTATAAACTCAACTCTGTGAGAATTGTTTGAAGGTGAATTTATCAATTATTCAGAAGAGTTAGAACACATATTGCTTTTTAATTTCTGTTACATTAAATTAGCAGAGGTTTATTGTACACAGAACATACTAGTGGAAGTTAACACATGTTGCTAAAAGTAAAAATTTCCTTATTTTATTAGAAGACCATTTATCTCTGGATAAGTTCTGCTGGAATAATTAGTTCACCTATGTCGTCGTTACACGTCACAGAGGTTTTATTGTGTTTAGTGCGAAAATGGGTGGGGAATTATATACTGCAACCACTTAATGCTGCTCCTCAGTTCTTTTTTCTTCCTGTATGTTAGTTTGTGCTATTTTCATGGATGCAAACTTCCTGGTAGACTATCTCTGGGTAGTCTTGAGAATGCATACTTATCCTGCTAATTACTGATGAGTAGCGCAAAATTTCAAGGAGGGTCGAGTGGTTATTTACTGCCATAATTTTTTCCTTATTTATTACATCAAGCAAATACAAGAAAATAGGTAAACAGATATGCAGCTTTGAGTTTCAGAAATTTCCTGAATGCAATAGAGAAAACAGAAATCAGATCTTTTTTCTTGAAGGATAAAATGCTCAAAGGGTATCATGGAGACTATAATAAATATAGTTATGTTATCATAAATGATTAACATGTTTTTAATAATAGGGAACTCCTTCACAGTTTTGTTTGTAAATGTTTTAGCTGTTAAATGAGGAGATTCAATCTCATTGGGAAGGCATAGCGAGTGCCACCAAGTCAGCAGATCTTATTCATTTCCTCCCGTTTCCCGTATGGTCTGAGTAAAACTAGTTGTTTTTAAAGGCGACGTTATTCATAAAAGCTTTTCAAGGGCTAGGATCTGGTCTCATCTCCACTTTTCAATCAAATAGTGTGTGGCAGTTAGAGCAATCATGCAATGCTGACCATTATTTATCAATTAATTAATTAATTTCCTGGTAGTCCATAAGAAAGATGCTGAACAGGAGCTGCTATAGTTGGACATCTTAAAATCAGGAATTCTAATACATTCATGCAACTTTTTTTTTTTTTTAAACTGGCCAAAAACCTTTTGAAGAATTAATATTTCTTCAATAAATATTTAAATAAGACAGAAATCCCAGAGGACATGAAGGAAACTGAAGGATGAGAAGAAAAAGCAGTGAACTGAGATGTTTCAAAGAATAACTTGTAGATCTGTTAAGCTGACATTGGTATGAGAGAGAATAAAGGAAAAAAAAGAAATTAAACAGGGTGAAGTGCTAGGTGTTTAAAATACCTGGGGTGGGGACTGATGAACCCATATTGCTTTTTATTGCACTCAATTTCATATACTCCTGTAGCTACATTTACCTGTCACAGGTTCTTTTTAATTGTAGCAATGGTTTTAATTTAACACCCAGCACAATATTAGCAAGGTAATTGAAGATGTTTAAATTCCCCCTGCAAAAGCAGAGGAGAGTCCAAGGCCTTGTTTTTCTATGTTTAATAAAGCTTTTATTAGCACTTGACAATGAGGTTATGCAATCCTCCAGCTCTGGGTGGAATAGCTGGCACTGGCATGTGAGAGCAGGAGACTGCCAAAAGCCTCTGCATGGTTTGGCACCTACAAAGTGGCTGTCAATTTACTGAAGTTCCTAATCTGACAGTCACTAAAAATAGTTCAGGTGACTGCTTTCTACTGATGAAGAAATCCTGCTGGATATTTATGTTAGGAGGCAAGGGAACAATTTGTGAATTGCAGTTTATTTGCTTCCAAGATTATAGTTAAGAGTACATAGGAGAGAATTTATGTTTATTACAGTTTCTTGAAAAATACTAAAACATCTCAAGGAAAGGAAGACTATACAATGTGGAACCTGAAAATAATGAATTTATTTTGCTTGTGAAATGGCATTTATGACATTACTTTAAAATTACTTCAGTTTAAGCGCACAGTCGTTTCTGTCTTGATAGTAACTAATGAACTTTTTTTTACAGGCAACAATCAGCTGAAGACCTTGCAAGAGTACCTGCTAATTCAACCAGCAATATCTTGAATAGGCTATTGCTCAGCTATGATCCCAGGATAAGGCCTAATTTCAAAGGTTTGTCAGATATTTCAGCGTTTGCTTTAATCTTTAGAATTTAACTTTTGCTCTTTTCATACATAGAAAATTTACGTAGAGATAATATTCACAACCTAAAGTTCTGGTTTGGTTTATTTTGAATGAAAATTTCCCTAGATAGTATAAAACTGCAGAAGATATTTACTCTTTTGAGCTGAAAGATACCATGTTAGGTATTATCATAATAGTATGGGATGCTTTATTAGTATTACTTTTATAAGAGACTTTTTAAAAGTAGGAGTAGATTTTACAGAATAAATTTTAAAAATATCCTTTTTATGCTTACATTTTAGTTAGACTTTTTGTAGTATCTGTGCTTTACAGAATTTTAAAACATCAAATTTCTCTATTGACATCCTTTAAGATAACTATAAAAACTTGAGATCAACACTATAGTTATTAAATCTGTTAAAGATGTTTTAGTTATAAAGCTTATGCACTTTAGTAATGCATTTAAACATATTCCCTGCCTTTAAAACATCTCTCTGGTCATCAGTGTTGTAGGATTCTTCCATGTAGGCAAGTGTGACTTCATTACATATGCAGAAAATGTTGGAATACATAGTCTCTGCAAAACCTCTGATAACTCATAGAGCTGTAAGTTACACTTTCCAGGAATTATTTCCCTTCTGAAAAAATACATTTTATTACATACAATTTTATTAAATACAGACTATGCAGTTTGCATAAATCAGTTCTTTAATTTTAAAACTCACATATAATTATATGTGCACTAAGAGGTATTTTAATGTGCATATTACTAGTATGAAAAATTTGGAAATCTTTATTGTGCCTTTGAAGAGACTATTTTCAGATGTTCTGTTTATCTCTTTTATTATCGTCTTAAACTCATTTCTCAGCAAGTATACTGCTTCTTTCTTATTCTTATTATAGAACCATATTTATATGTTTTCAGTGCTGAGCCTTGTCACAAAGAATAAACACCCAGCCTCTTCTCTACCTGTTCTTCAGCATAATCAGCTTGTAATTGCAAAGCATATTGCAGATTTCTTTATATTTTTGATAACCCTGCTGGCAGCCTGGTAAGAATCCAGGCAGAAGGAAAAAGGAGGACATGTAATGTTAACTCACAGGGAGGTGGAAGAAAAAGAACATTTTCTGACAAGTGGTTTGCCCATGTTAAAATGTTCCTCACGCATGAGTGATTTTCTTGGATGGCACTTTCTATTCAAATCTGGAAGAGGGAGTACACTCTTGGCTACTAGTGATGTGATGGGTACTCTGTCACATGCATCAGGCATTAAAAAAATTTTTATGCTTATTGCATAACCAAAAGCATAATATTCAAGCAGTCTGATTAAAAAAAAAAACAAACAACAAAAAACCCACAAACTGGTTTAACTGAAAAAAGTGAAATTTTATCTTTGTACATTTCTGGTGAACCACAAGAATGAGTTTGAATTTATATATTTAATGTACACCAAAATATTTTTGCAGACAAGCAAGCTATTGGAAGGGGCATATATTACTTTGCACTGTATCTGCTTACTCTGTTAAAACAGTCTTCATATATTCTTGTTTATCTTTTGTTGCTGAAAGAAGGAAGAAACCCACTGAATTAAGTATTTGTAACAGTGTAAATGAGATCAGATCTAATGGACATACTGATACTCACAACATAGATAATAAATAAAACTAGTGGGCCACAATTAGTTCTCACAACTGTCAGGCCAGTTCTCCTTGCTTGGTGATAACTCTCTGTTAACACCATATTAAATGACCACCAATCAGTTCCTTCAGGGTGACAGAGGGCAGATACAGCAGCTGTCACACCGTCCTTCTGCAGCTACAGGAGTCCTGGCTGTGGAAAAGAGAAGAAAATCCAGGCTATCTTAATATCTTCACAGCTGCTGGCTTCTAGTAATTTTTCTTGGCAAATTGGTAACCATTGTAAAATGGAGCAGCTTTCCAACTCTCTCGCACCAAGACTAGACAGCTGTGAAAGCCGCATGCAATAATTTTTACCTGCCTGTACTCGTACTTTACCGTTATGTACTTGACTTGCACAGAGAGGTATCCTCTTGAAATATGAATAAATGTCTCATCATAAATCATAAACAGGTAATTTGGGATGATAGATCATCATTATGACCTTGACAATTAAAAGTGTCTGCTGCTAGAAATGTGAATTGCCTCTATCCATTACACTGTGGGCAAAAGTAATACTGGCTTATGCATTCTGTGATAACAGAAAATCATGGAATTCAAAAATTGTTCATTTAGATATATGGTCTGTGAAATTCTTTAAGATTGGCTCTCTAGACTAAGGATTTTTTTTTTCTGTTTTCTTATCACTCAGTTAAAAAGAGGTTTTGTGATTACCCTTGGTTTTGAAAACTTAGTATATACTAACTTGAAAAGATGAAGTTGTATGATCCTATAAAAAACATTTTACACTGTGATACCAGTATAAAGGAGCTTTAATTGAAGGATAACATACTTTTACTGGATTGTGCAGCTCACTAGTATTATTTTTTTTTTTTAAGGAATTCCAGTTGATGTTGCAGTTAACATCTTCATTAACAGCTTTGGGTCAATTCAAGAGACAACTATGGTAAGACTGAAATGAAATTATTATAGCATGCATGGAGATTTTCTTATTAAATTTCAAGTTGAGGATTATGAATTATAAAGTAGAAATAATTATTGTGGTTGTAGGCACTGAGAATTAAGTTAATGGGGTTAGTGATTGACTGACGGTGATTTATGCCGTAAAACTATTCATCTATTCCATTTTATATGTGTCCACAGATTATTGTAGCTTTAGAATCTGATTTACATGAAAGGAAATCCATAATTTCTGAGATGCAAGAGATACACTTATTTCCATAAGTTATTAAGTTCAATGGAAGAAACCAATTGGTAGTATGAATTAAATAATCTTCCTAAGAGTTAGTATATAGGTTGCTTGGTGTATTATCCAAAAAAAGTACACCAGGACATTCTGACTCATAATGGCAGAGAAGCAATAAACCATAATACCACTATTAAACATTAAAACACATTTTGTTGTTTTTGGAAGTAAGTGCCCATTTAAAATTCAGAACCAGCTTAAATGTTACCTTAATAACATTTCAGTAGGACTACAGAGCTGCTCAAAGTTGTACATACATTGTAGCTGAAACAGCTTTTGAATAACTCGACCAGAAATTTCTCTTTCTTTAGCTAGCAGCGAATAAAGATTTAAATTTGATTGCAAAGGATTGTAAGTCAACTAGTGGCATTACAGGGAAGTGATATGAAAACAAAAAAATTCAGTTTGCTGAAGATGCCCTGAGATTTATTTCTGAAAACAAAAGGAGGACTCAAGTTTAAAGAGGGGCAGGGAGGAAGAACAGGAAAGTAGCAGTGAGATAAGTGTCTAAGATGTCAGGTATATTAGGCCAGATGGCGCTTTCAAGTTTCTGAAATTTATTGCATGCTTTAGAAAGTGACTTTTACAGAGGCTGTTTTACAATTCACCGAGATTCAAATAGTAACAAAACATGAATGTAAAGGACGTGCTTCCCCTTACCCCCTCAAAAAAAAAAATAAAAAAATTAAGTATGCTCTCTCCAGCAGTGTATGTATGCCTGCCTGTGACTCCCTGATAGGATCACTCACAAATTTACTAGGATATTCTGTAAGATAAGTCATACTCTCCTCCATATTTCAGAACTTCAGACACCATCCTTATTGTAATTTATGCTTTTATTTAGATTTCTGTCTCCAACTGAGATCACCATGATAGCTAAGCATGTTTATGTGAAATTTGGTTTACGTCTTGATGGCCTTAATATTTCACAGGAAGCACTGACAAAATAAACGGTCAATCTATTCTTCCGTGTATCACTTGGAAAACTCTTCCTGCTACAGTGGGAATTGGGTCCTGTGGACAGTCAGGAACCACTACTCTCTTCGGGGATATGTTGGTACTTGTCTTCAGATGGTCCGGGTAATGCACCAGACAGTAGAAGTGGGTCCCTTAGACTAGGAAAAAACTTGTACCTTCAGAATCGTAGGAAAAGTATTTCCTGGAGCTGAGGCACTGAGTCTGTGAAGGACCGGGGGGGCCTCTTGCCTTGAGAAAAGGAGACATTTGCAGGAATACCAGAACTGCTGAAAAAATTCCTCAGTGTTGGAGAAGAGAGTGGCTGTCTCCAGGTTTGGTGAGAATAATGAGGAATGTTGATTTCTTGACTGTCTCTAAAATTAACAGAGGCTACTAAAGTGGTTGGAGTGATATCATTACTGATACCAAAAATCTGTGAAATTTCTAAGTATTTCAGTCAATTAAGTATATTGTGATGATTCTTGGTTCTGTAGCCACTTCTAGTGCCAATAATTGAATTAATAAGTTTTTGCAAAATCTGTGTGGATTTAAAGCATCCTGCTATAGCCATGCCAAAGCAGTGATTCCTTCTTTTGGGTGATGGAGGTGTGGGGAAAAATAACCATGGGTGCCAGATGACCAGAACTGAGGTTGTGGTAGAAGGCCCAACAAACATGTAGAGTGCCAGTGAGAAAAGGTCTTGTTTGCTGTCCTTCTGGTCACATGATAATTGCATTCTTAGCTGTGCAGTTGGCTCATCCTCAACAAAAAAGAGTAGAGGTTACCTCCTATGAAGGTAAAGTCTGCTTAGTTTTAAGAGAGAAGGGAGTTTATAGAAAAGCATCAACATATTTGAAGTTGTATTGGTTTAAAGCAAGATAGTACCCATACTGTGGATCCTGTGCCCAGAAGCCTGTATTGCTTTAATCAAGCCCTTGTGAAGAATATGAAGGGCAAATGTTTGTTCTGTGTCTAGAAAGAGTAGTGTTGTTGAATATTCAAAAGAATTGCAATGTTTCCACACAGTTAGGAGGCAAGTTACCTGGAAAAAACTAAACAAAAAGGTTAGTTAACTAACCTTATAAGAAAAGCTTATGCCAGAGCTACCTACCAGTAAGCTCCCTTTATCTTGAATCCTGTAATTTGTTTCCTTCTAAATCATTAGACCACTTGTCTAGGATCCCCATGCTAACTCTGCTTCTGATTTTGCACATTTTTTGATAATGCAGATTTGTGGGATAATATGGTGGTTATGTCACATTTAGAAACTATTTTAAACTGGATGACCAGTCAAGGATTCCTAGGGATAGAGAGTTTCTGGTATAAATACTGACAGGACTATAATATTTTAACTGTGATGGTGATCTGACTGTCTACAGAATCTATATTCAAGGTTTTTACTTGCAGTGTGACCTTTCTTCACTGACTCAAATAACAAAACACCACTTCTTCCTTCTCCTTTACTTTAAAACCTTGCAGAAAGGTCTTTTTAATATTTATGTATGTAAACAAAAATTCAGTTTCCTTATTTTAATCTTAAAAATGAAATTTTCTGCTTTATCAAAAAAATATACTTTATCAAGGAAAAGCACTATTATTCTTCCTTTCTTTGTGTGACTGCAGTTTACATAGAAAGTCTTTCATGATCTGCTGTGTACTCCATTTTGCAGAGATGTATAGGCAATGCGTGATTTCTGGCCTGAGGAGGTTTTCTGGCCACATGCCCACTATTTAGTAGGCTGCATTTGAAATATTTCCTAGAATGCCTCCCCTTTCAACCTTCCTGAAAACAATTTGCCTTCTGTTGGAGTTACATGGGGAAACAAAGCCCTGTAGAATACTTCTGTGTTTCTTTCTACCTGACAGGTCTCCCAGCTCTAATGCTGATGAATATCTCTTCCACCCTCTGCTCCTAGTTTCAGGCTTTTTAGTTCCTATTTTGCTCTCCTTTATTATAAAATGCCAATCACACTGCAATATTCAAAAAACGTTTGTACAATATACAGCAGGAAGACCAGTTGCTTCATACAGACTGCTTCTTCAAGCCCCTGTTGAATCTAATCATAGTGCATTTACTGAATCTTAAAGTCCATGGTGCAAATTTGAGACAACTGGTTGCAGACTTCTTTCAAAACGGATGTATACCAGATCGTAGTCTACACTGCTGCCAGATGCTGTAGTAGTTCATATTCTTGTAAGAAGCAGCCCTTCTGCACATTGTTGTCTGGTTAGCCACAGTTTTTTACTGTGACATCTCTTTGCTTCCTTCTACATTTTCTATGTTACCTCGAGTATGTGGTGGCCTTCCTCTCCAAGTACCCCTCTCACGAGTCTCTAATCCAGGCCTGAAGCTACCTATTTCAGATTAATGGGATTTTTCTTCCATTGAGTTAAATGGGAACAGAATCAAGTTCTTGAAATGTCACAACATCCCGTTGTTTGGCCTATTTAAAGTCATTTGTAATAGAGCAAGAAAGGAAATAAACTACTATCTTTGTAATAGAGCAAGAAGGGAAATAAACTACTATCTGCCTGATCTTACTTCCAATTCTTATTTTGCCAGTGCATTCTGCTTTTCAGTGATGTAAACAACTCCTTCTACTGAATGGATAAGCTGAAGGCAAGTGTTGGACACTGCTTGTCATTTGCCTATGGCTTCGAGAAGGCATTTTATTTTGTTAAAATTAGGGTGATGCACTTGTTTATGGGGAAGTTGACTTTCGTGCAATAGTGTAATGCTTGTGAACATGAATGATATGCAGCATTTCTATTATATGATTTAGAGTAATTTTTTTCACTGAAACAAGAAGTGCATGTGGAATGGGAACTTCAGCAAGAAGCAAGTAAAGTAAATTTTCAATTATATACATATAATTGAAAAGATGCTTTCTGAGATAATGACCTGAATTCCCTCTGGTTCTAAAGCTTCTCTGTGAGAACCTTCCAATACACAGTCACTTCATATTAGCTATTATTTTTTGTTTCTTCTTTGCTTTGGAAAGACAATATAGGTCTTTGTATAAATAACAGTCAGACTATGTGTATTTTTTCCAAAAGAGACTACCAACAAGTAACAAGTACTTGGTTTTGATGTTCTGCTTTTTCTTACAATGCAGTAAGGAAGATTATTACACAGTATAGTGTAATAAAGAAATGTTTGGGCTGATTTGACTGGTGGACTGGACATGGAAAAATGAGCACTGTATTTCAATTTACAGCTTAAATCAACAGGCTAAATTATTCTGCATGAGGTCTTAGCCAAGTGAACTCCTTCCTGTTGAAGCATGACAGTCTCGACATGGCACCTGCTTTGGAATGTAAATGCAGTAAATGCAACAGAATACTTCATGTTGTATCAACAGCAACAAAAAAAAGTATAATAGGGCATTAATATGTAAAATAAACAACTTCATAAAATTAGTTTGTATGCAGAATACTTTCACAAACCAAAAATACTTTGAGAACCTTCAGTCACAGATTTCTAGCATTTCGCTATAATTGTACAGCAGTAACAGTATTTTCACTACTGGAGGAGGCTTTGTAAGTAATAGACAATTATGCAAAACCAAAGCACACTGTAGAAAGAACTAGGAAGACTGGAGATAGAATTTATCTTACATATAGAATTTTGGTTTATTTGGTTGGGTTTTTTAACTTTATTTCAACAATACCCTTATTCTTTTTCTATATGTGATCTGCCTAGTTTACATATACTTGGAAAAAGAGGCACTGGCTTAAATGTAAGTGTAAGAAACAAGAAGACTTAGAGATAAGACTGAAGAATCATGACTGACATACTGGGTCATATTTTTCCTTTGGATTCACACAGCTTTCACTAAGGACAGAACGCATGCAGGGTATCATTTTGCCTTGAAACACATACTAATCCAATTCCCGAAAGCAAAATTAGGTTCTCATTGAGTATGGCTCTACTACTGTCCATCCTTCAGCAAGAGTCCTGCTGAATCCAGAAGGAGGTTTCCTCTGTAAAGCCTTGATTTTTTTCTCTTCGAGACTGATTCTGTTTCTCCTTTCATAGCTGCTACCTCAGTACTTGTGTTGCAAGCTGGCATCAGTTCTCCTGTTACCAAAATAGCTCCAGATCACTGGTAGAAGGTCTGAGGCTGTATTGTGGGTGTGTAGTGTAAAATCTGCTGTCTACCTGGTCTCTTTTCTGCTTTTATAGTGTGATATTTTGCCATCAGTGCGATACTTAACCAAATGGAGAATAAACTGGAATTGGCACTCACAGGATATCCTGACAGAAGTGATATTCTGTGCTTACTGCCTGCAGCCATTTAGTATAGTCAAGCTATGGCCTCTCCCTGCCCAGCTACATGCTTCTCTATGCCTAACAGGTGGCCACTATTGAGGGGATGCAAAAATTGTTCCAGGGGGACCAATTTGGTCCTGTACTTAAAGAAAGTTGCTATATTCAGAGCATGAGTGAGACATAATCTACCTATTTGTAGTGAAGTCTATTAAATGTAACACTTCTTAATATCATTTGAATAGTGATTACTGTCTTTGTGATAGAAAAAATCAGAGCATAAATTGTTTTTCCGATAGAATGGTATTCTTTCTCTGTGTTTTTTTTCTAGAATTTTGGCTAGTCTAATATTTATTTATTCTTCCCATCAGGATTACAGAGTCAACATCTTTCTAAGACAGAAGTGGAATGACCCCAGACTCAAACTGCCCAATGACTGGAGAGGCTCAGATACACTGACGGTGGACCCGACTATGTTCAAGTGTCTTTGGAAGCCAGACTTATTCTTTGCAAATGAAAAAAATGCTAATTTCCATGATGTCACACAAGAAAATATCCTTCTTTTTATATTTCGGGATGGAGATGTCCTAGTCAGCATGAGGTATTTTGTTTACATATTTCTACTATTTTTTTAAATGACTTTATAAGAAATGTGTGTGCTTATTAGACTTAGTAACATAATATGACTTATGACTAATATTGAAATTTATATGACAGTTTGTAAACAATATTACAATAAATTAAATATGTGTAAAGAAATCAGATCAAGATATTTTAAAGTGTATCAGTTGATAGCACTGCAGGTGCAAGAAATTCAAAGTATGTGTACTTTTGCATGTCATGTTAAGCTAACACCAAGTAAAACTAACATTATTGGAAACACAATTTAAACCCCTTTGATAATTGCTTAGATTCCTAGACGCATAATGAGGTGGATAAGGTATCTGAAAAAAAGCCTTCCGCTGAAGAATATATTTTGCACATCACTTGAATTTCTGCATCAACTAAAGCAAATGATGATTACATACTAAAGATATAGGGAAAGGCAAAAATTACAAAAGTTGTGAATATAAATGTTTTGTAAAAGTACTGTGAAATAATACTGATTAACTTCTATGCCTGAACGAATATCGAGGTTTTTTTGGAAGATCCCAATTTCATTGCAATTAACATGTACTTCTTTGTGGTTTGAGTTCGTTTATCAAAGGTATACACAATGCCACAAAGATAGTCATCCACTGAAACCAGCAAATTGATTGATTAAAAAGGGTGTCATAGTGAATTACAGATCTGGAGAGTTTAGAGAACCAATGGTTTGTAGAGATCAGGCTCAATTTTCTAACAGCAAATGAATTTTCTTCTTGTGTGAACTGGAACATATTGCCCTGATAGAGGTAAAAATGATTATCTGAATATACCACAACTTTACCTTCAAGAAGGAACTACTTCAGAAGTTAGGGCCACATGAGCTATTTCTTCATGTAGTAGAAATGGATAGAAAAAGAAAGAAACAAGATGGGAGAGTCTGTGTTCTTTCTTGCCCATTTCAAATCAGGATGAGTAAAGTCTCAAGACTATTGCTGACAGTGATCAGAAAAGAAAATACATTGGGCAATCAAAGCATTTCATTTGGCTTGCTCTGAAAGTCCTGGTTTTGATTTCAGTTCCTTCTGTAGCACGTTTTGAAGTGTGTAGAAATTAATATTTCGAAGTAGAAAATCACGTTCAGCTATGAAAGAATCTTCTTATTTGAAGCAGCTAATGTTAAATGAAACACTGGAGCCGTTTTCAAATGTTGCAGCTATTCATAAATGAGCTCAATAGGTTAGGTTAATGATTAATGAATATTGAGTGAATACTAATGGAAGTGTTTCTGATGGAAAAATTATTCTCTGAAAACTTGCAAATAACAAAACCAAATTCAATAAGTTTGAAATTAATGTCATCCTCTAAAAATATGCTGTTTATTTTAATAACACACTATGTTCTTAGATGATACATATGCAGATAATACTTTTCTGAGACCTTGTGCTTTGGCGGCATTTTTAAAATATATAATTTTTATGTCTTGTATTTTTAGTTTACATAGGTATTATCATGTATAAATTAAAGAATCTCCAGTTATCAAACTACTTGAATGACAAAATGCATATGAGAGAAAGCTCTTGTGCAAATAGTTAAGAATTAGGAAACTGAAAACAGGAATAAACAGCTAGTGCTCACATCAGGGACAGTAAACAGTGGAGTCCCACAAAAAAAGTTTCAACTAGGTTTTGTGCCTTTCAACATAAATCATCTGGAAAACTGTGAATTTCCAAGTGCTTTTGATGATACCAAAATATACAGAACAGTAAAGGTAAGAGACAACGTAAGAACCACAAATTATTCAAATGACCAGGCAACCAAGCATGAGATGAAATTCAAAGTAAATAACTGAAAATTATGCATGAGGAAAAAAATTATTGTAACATCACATAAAACCTGATTGTTTTTGAGGTGGTTATCAACTAAGAAAATTATCTGTGAGTAGTAACAGCTGATTGTACGAAAATGTCAGCTTATAGCTCAGTACTGTTTGAGAAAGTGATTTAAATTCTAGGAAGTATTAGGGATGAAAGAGAATATTATGCCACTTCATAAATGACTGCTACACTTGGATCATGAATACAAAGTGCAATTCTGGTCTTCCCACTGGGAAGAAAGGAGGCAAGGATGGTCGAAGGCACAGAACAGCTGAGCAAAGCAGAACTTTTCACGCTGGAAAGAACGAGATAATTGAGGTGGTGACATAGAGATCTCTGAATCACAAATGGCACAGAGAGAATGGATGGACATCGATTTTTTTGCCTTCTTTTCCAGTAAAAGACCTATGAGACAGACTCAGGATATATATAAGGAGATTATTAGAGTGTGTGCAGCTAAGCTATGATGTTCTTTGCTGCAAGATGCTGTGCATGTTAAAGGTTACATAGTGTCATCCTTTAACCTCGGCTGATTATTAAGTACTACATAGCTGCTTGCTCACTTCCCCCTTGCCCCTGGCCCTGGTGGGATGGAGAGGAGAAGCAGGAAAAGAAAGCCCATAAAAGTCTTGAGTTGAGAACAGTTTAACAACTGAAGCAAAGTAAAACAAAATAATAGATGTCATAATGCTAATATTAATTGTAATAAAAAGGAGAGGGAGAGAGAGACATAAAACCCAAGAGAAACAAGTGATGCAGAATACAATTGCTCAACACCTGCTGACCATCCCTTCCCTGCTGCCTCCCATCTTCTTGTGCACCTGCTCACTGGCAGAGCATGGAAACTGAAAAGTCCTTGATTTAGGGTAAACACTACTGAGCAACAACCAAAACATCAATGTGTTATCCACGTTATTCTCATACTGAATCCAAAACACAGCACTGTGCCAGCTGCTAGGAAGAAAATTAACTCTATCCCAGCCAAAACCAGGATACAGATTCCAGAAAGCAACCAGAATCAAAATAGCTTCTTAGAGACAAAAAAATCTGTCAAGGTCCCTTAAATACTGAAGCATCACTTCTGGTTTAGGGAGTCCTTGAGATGCAATTTTTGGGATGTTGCTGAATATCTGGAAAAATGGCATATCCAGATTGCCATGGTATCATATTCTTTTTTAGGAGTCTTGACGTTGGCCACTGCTGGAGACAGGACTCTTCTCTGTATGGACATTTGGTTAGGTTATTCTTATGACCTATATGTATTTCATCTTGTATTAGTAATTCTCTAATTTGTGAACTATTATGTGTTTAAAGCCCTCTATAATTTTTTCCCCTATTTTATACAAGAGATCTCCATTTCAAACTGCTAATTATAACTGTAAATTTTGTTTCTGCTATTTTAGAAGATGAAAATCAAATGCCTGTGATTTTTTTCTTTCTTATGACCATCTACTGCTTACATGGCAGCTCACACTGTTTTTAAATACCATTTCTATATTTTCAGGTTGTCTATTACTCTGTCATGCCCTTTGGACTTGACCTTGTTTCCTATGGATACACAGCGCTGCAAGATGCAATTGGAAAGCTGTATGTAAATTATTCTGTGCATAAAAACAGTTCTCTTCTAGGCATGTATGAGAATCAAACAAAAATTATCAGTTCTGTATTGTTCATGTCAGCATTTTTAATGAACTGTGAAACTGATACTCACTGGTTCCTACCAATGTACATTTCCCTATCAAAGATATTTCTTACAGTTATGGCACTGTGCACTCTTGGTTTTAGCTTTTGCTATCAACCATAATGACAATTGAAGAGTTTTATAAAAACATTTACAATAAACTTAGTCAAATGGAAACACATATCATTTGGAAAAAAGAATAGCTTCCTCAGGTAGTTTTAACTTCCACAACCTGTGCTGCTTTGGAGGTTGTTAGGACCCAATTTATCCCCTTGCATTGATGATGCATGGTATTGCTTGAAACCCCTTTAATATGGTACCAAAGGAAAAGTATTTGATGCCGAAGCAGTGATATCATTTAGGGTGAAATGTTTTGAAAGAGGTTTCAAGATGTGTTGTGGCTGTAGTCAGGCATCTGTTCCTTACCAATCCTGCCCTGGTCTCCAGGTGATTTAGTCTTATGATGGGGCATACAAGTCTCATCTCTGAAGGGCATCATGCAGACAAAATGTTTCTGAAACCCATCTTTCTTGTGCCCCAAGTACACGAGTGTTTACTCAACTATAGCCTTTTTCCAACACTTCAATCCCTGGTGATCCCACTTTCATAGTAATTCTGTTTTCCTGAATAAGGATGAGTATGGAGCAGAGAGAAGGAAGGTGACTTGCTCCAGCCTGTTCCTGCTGGAACACAAAAACTTGTTCAACTTTTACTCCACCAGCTCTGGTGGGAAAGGTGAGGTTAGGGAAAGGAAGTCACAAGTGAAGAAAGAGCAAGGTTAATCAAAACTGGGCAGGGTATCCCGGTGGGGACAAGGGTAATGATAATGATAATAATAATAATAATAATATAATGGTATTAGAGTTCTCAATTTAGTTTTTGATTTCCAGCATTTATCTTTTGAATTGTAGTATGTCCACAGTAGTTTTGCTCGTCACTACATGTACATTAGCTGAAGTAAACTCTTATGGTAAATGGAAAGTAGTTTGGGGTTAAATTGGAATTAGACAGTAATATTAATAGAAGTTTACTCAAACTTTCTCAGTCCAGGTTGCTTCACAAGCATTTCAAGGAATAGTTATTCAAGAATGAACTAAAATGCATGCTATGTTGATTTATTCAAATTCAACATGAATTTACTTCTTTAGAAAGACAGCGTGCTTTCTTCTACCTTTTAATTCAGTTGTCAAAAGTAAGAATGGTACCTACAACCTCCTGTCTGCCTCTCCAGTTCTTTCCCTTTTAGCATTTGGCAGTTTTATTCTTCTTAGGTTATTTTCAAATCAATGTTTTGTTTCTACTTGCTAGATTTCAAAATCAAAAAAGGCCATCAGTTTTTACTGAGCTGTTCTCATATCCACAGTTATGATCCCCAGTTCTACACATTCTCTACAGACACAAATTTCACTGTCCAGTAATTGTTATCATAAAGGATCTTGGCAGTTTTGTGATATGCTAAGTGTTGGAAGGGGATGAGACTGATTTTATGAATGAAGCATTAAAACAACTCTTTTTTTTGATATTATCTTACTTTATGGAGCTTTGGGACATTTTGATTTTCATTAAATTGTTAGGAATCATAGACACACAATAGAAACCTTATGAACGGTTTCACTTTTTTAATTACAGCTGCTTTTAAAAAGTTAAAAAAAATAATCTGATGCCTCCAGGAAAAGAATGGCTGTTTAAACATTTTTAAGGGCTTTGAACTGCAAAAGGCTGCATTCCAACTCCATCTTTTTTATGTTTCCTCATCTCTGTTCCCACCTAACACACATTATCTCTGTTTGAATTAAGTTAATCTTTAATAAACAAAAGGTAGCAAAAAAATGGCATGTAAAATCATGGTTCTGATTATGCACATTTAATCAATATTGCTTTATGCTTGAATATTGTGAGTCTAACTTCCACTGCCTCTTGCTCAGTGGTGTTGTATATATCATGATTCAGACACTCAGAGGTGTGCTGAAGTCTGTCCATACTCAGGAGGTCATGAAGGCACTGAACTGATTTCTGTAGGACTACACATCTGCTCAAATTCCTGATCAAGTATTTCCTGAATGGAAATGCTTTCATGAGTCAGGGCTTTTAGTCTGAAAAAATAAGCAGAGAGGCTGTTTTACACAAAACCCAAGATCCATCACAGTAATGGAGTTGCTAAATTCTTTTGAAGTTACTTGGATTCGTGAGTCCTGTTAAAATTCAGTACATTTTTCATGCTTTGCTGAAGTAGAGTATGAATTAATATGGAGGCTTGAAAACTGTGGAGAGTAGAGCTTTGCTTTCTTTGTTTAAACAGTACGAACTGTAACAAACACCTTTTCGTCAGGTGATAATGTAATGTTCCACCCATCAAATCCTAATTTAGGCCTATGTAAAAATTCAGCTTTGAATTATTTAATTTTTGTATTTATTTATTTGAACAGGAGCTAGAAAGAAAAAGACTGAAAGGAATATGCATATGCCAGATTTTCTTGCAGAGTTTAGTCTGATTGAGGTGGTTTTTTAAACAATTATTATTATTTTGTTCCTGTAGTTGGTTACACAACTGATGACTTACGGTTTATCTGGCAGTCTGGAGATCCTGTACAGCTAGAGAAAATTGCTCTGCCTCAGTTTGATATTAAAAAGGAGGATATCGAATATGGTAACTGTACCAAGTATTACAAAGGCACAGGTAGGTAATCTAAGTGATTGCCTTCGTAAAACCCTTTTAAGCTTCCTTCAATTACTGTTTATAATTAATGGTTACTATTCCAGTCCATGTCTTACATTTCATGGGATAAAATAGATTACTTTTAACTAATAGGTAGTTTATATAATGGTAACTTTCATATGTGATTACTACAAACTAATTCAAATATAGAGACATCTAAACTGAAGATGGGATTAAATGTTTGTTTTGGTTTTGTTTACATATCTTATCATCTTCTTATCAGCATTCTCTTTTTATAGTTCTATTACCTGTTTATGCTGGTAAATGTCTAACCTTTCTGAAAGAGTGTTCACACAGAATCATGCCAGTTGCAGCAAAGTGGGTAAATTCTGATTTTCTGTTTCAAATTTTGTTCCATAAATGGATAGTATTAGAGTGTAACTTCAAGTGCTTCACCCTGCAGGTTCTTCCTTTCTCTAAGTGTTCTGGAAAGTCTGTCATTATAGAAAACTGCTTAAAATCCTCTGCCTGTATTTATTTAATCCTACAATTATTTTCTGAATGTGAGCACAGATTTATCCAATGGTTTCTGTACTCTGGCTTTTAATGATTTATCTTTTCTACTTTGATTCATTCCTGCTTATGATTATATCCAAATTACTGACATACTGTGACAACCACAAAACTTTCTACAAAAATGGAAGTCAGCAGGTGTGTTTTAGGCAGTGCCCTTGCATCATATAAATAAATCTCCCATTAAAAATTAGTGAGGGGGACTGTGGTGCTGCAGCTTCTGAGGACCCTTTGCAAGTTTCTTGTTGACTCTTCAGCTGAAGTGGAGAGTCTGTTACTTGTGATTGCTCCTGAGCCTGATTTCAACTCTGAAGAGATCTCAAGTAACCTTAGCAGATCTCAAATTTAAGAATTTAACTTGAAGAGATAATAAAAATTGAAGTGGAGTTTGTCTACAAACTGCAAAATGAGTGAGTTCTTAGCCTAACTACATAATTCAGCATCTCAGGTGATTTAACATTTGTAAATAATAAGAAATTAGCTCTCTTCAAGAAGATTCTACATTTGTGAAAGCACATCCAACAACTGGCAGTGATTGCATTCAAATCTAAGTCAGGATATGGTAGAAACTTACTTAGTAATGAGAAAATTTTTTTTTCTTAATTAAACAATGAATTTACTGAAAATAAATAGGCTATGAAGTAGTGAAAAATTAAGGAAATGGATCTTGCATTTCCTGAATGAAATCCATACGAATTAGATAATTGTAAAACTTGCATTCTATTTGAGGCAAAAAGAAAATACTCAAGATTACTATCTTGTTGTTGAAGTTCTCGTGATCATTTTGAGTTTTGCCCTAAATCTGAAATTAAATGTCTAAACAAAATTAGATATTTTAGATATTTTTAGGGACCTTAAAGAAAAAAATGTAAGAAAAATCAGTGGTGTTCTCTCAAGTTTTACCAACTTGTGACCACAAGTTAAAATGACACTGCAAAATATTCAGTAAAATACTCGCATTTTGTGTGGATGTGTATGTGCTTTGGAACATTAAAGAAAGAACACGAGAGAACCATCAGTTAAAAAATTAATTTTTTAAAGTTTTCACAACTCTTTTGTTGCAAATCCTTTCTGTTAAGAATATCCATTTAATCTCATAATCAAAACTGGAATTAATCCTTCAGTAATGTGAAAGGAATATTTAATATTTTAATACTCTGAAGTATTTTTAAAGGTGTTTTAAATACTCCATTTTTATTTACTTTAAATTCTTATGCTGATGGTATTTTAAAAATACCTTCACATACAGAGTTAAAATTAATTCAGCTGTGGATTTTGCCAGATAATCAAGAGAAGTGTTGCATGAAGGAGCAGATTTTAAAATTATGGCTTATGTAGTAGATTCCTGCCTATTGCAAAGAACTCAATCTTTACTGCTTATTTTTGTCAACTGACATTTTATCATAAGTAAGCTGAAAGAGGGTCACCAAATTTGGGGAGATTTTGTGGCAATAAATTGAATATATATATTTGCAAATTGCCTGTTATTCATGGACCGTGTGACAGATTCAGAAAGGTCCTTGTGAGCTGAATGGTGGGGGCAATAGATACTATACTCTGTCTGATGAAAGACTATTTAAATGAAGGCGTATGGAATACATTTCCTACATAACACAAACAATGATTTTGAAGGTCATCCCTCATTTGAAAATAAAACCTAAAAGTATCTGGAAACTATTCAGAAATTATAGAGGGATAACTTTTCAGCCAACAGATCACTGAAAATGATAGAATGGACAATAAAATACAGCACTGAGAAGACACTAGTCTTCTACACAAGGATTTTTTTCTTTAATGTTTTATTATGTTGTTGTTTTGGTGTTTGTATGCCTAAACAGCTCTTTTATGTCATTGTACAGCACTTACTTGATAAAATATGGAAGATAAATAGAGAACTTTTTGACAGATTCTAGCTTCTAAATTAGCTTTGCGCCAACTGGATTGATAAATATGGTCCAATCTGAATTTTGAAGTTGTTGTAATATAACATAGGAATGCTCTTTCTTTGTGATAGAGTAGTTTCTGAAGGTTTTTTTTTTTACAACACTGTTGTGTTTCTATTAATATAAAAATGCCAGTTCTGCTAATTGAGTGAAAATAAGAACAGAATTTATTTTCTGGCTATCAGATTTCTTGATACATTTGTTATCTCCAGCAAAACCTCTTGTACTACAACTTTATTTTTTATTGAATTATCTTAAACAGATATCTTCTGAAATATTTGTGTGCTTTAGATACTAATTTTAAAAGATTTTTTGCAGTATTCCTTGTTTGCAAAATTTACAGCTTTTCTAGAGCCTGTTCTAAAAAGTCTGTACCAATTTTAGAAGTCACCTATATCATCTTTCAGTACGGGGGAAATCTGATTAGAATCACATTCAGATCCCCTCTTTCCATTCTAAACTTTCTAGACTAATATTTCCAAATTCCACCTTTTGCACAAATTAATGCTAAGTAGGATTTTCAGGTGAGCTTAAGCTAGTAGGACTGCTAGACTCTGTGGTTTTTATCTGGATTGCATACTGCATCTTGAAGCCAGCATCAAGATGAGAGTCAGTTTGTCTTCCTGCTACTGATGTGCTTTGAGAAGATGGAGGTTTCCTTATAGAGCACAGATAATACTGCAGCCTGACCACACTTTGTGGTTATGTAGATCTGTGTTTTAAATTTTTTTTTCAAATTAAACTCTTTGAATTTATAAAGACAATTGAATAATTGAACTTTTGCTCTTAAATAGAAAAAGGCCTGGAAGATATGAATCAGAGGTTCACTTGCAAAACACGTTAAACATTAATGCGTTTATTTCTTTAAAGGTTATTACACTTGTGTAGAAGTAATCTTCACTTTAAGAAGACAAGTTGGATTTTACATGATGGGTGTTTATGCTCCTACACTGCTAATTGTTGTTCTATCCTGGCTGTCATTTTGGATCAATCCTGACGCAAGTGCTGCAAGAGTCCCGCTGGGTAACCTGTGTTTTCACATATGTCACAATCCGCTTTAACACCGTTCTGAGTTGCTTTGACTACATGACACTGGACCCTGAAAGCAACTTCACTTCCATTATTTGCTCATCATTTTCACTGAAATCTCCTCATTCCTAGTCTTCTAAAATCCACCTCCACATTAAGACTTCACTTGATAGTAGTTCCAGCATTTGTGTGACAAGCACACTGTGTCTGCTCCTCTCAACCTGGACAAATCTGATCTTATCTATGTACAGGCGATGCTGCAAACACTGTGGCAATATGCGGTTTATAGGAATTTGAACATTTGAATAGTCGGTAGGAAAGCAGGATGATAAGTAAGGCTCTAAAAAACTACCTATTGGAACAGCTTTTCTGAAGATTAATAGAAACATAATGATGTCTGGAACATAACTAGTATTCTTGTTACCTGCTTGACTTTATTTCATTAGAGACTCAGTTCACGAGAGTACTTCAAGCGCATGTGGTCAGCACAACATAGTAGGCAGGCTCTTAATTTATTATGAAATAGTAGAACACAGAGTTACTAAAACCATTATTATCTTGGCTAACTGTATTGTACATGGGACTCCAGTTCTGAGGTGGCCAAACTTGCTGACCGCAGTGAAATGAGGAACCAGGCTCTTCCATCTTGACTCTTCTATTTGGATTCCATTCCCCATGCTCTGGCCTTCCCGTGCTCCTCTTTTGCCTGGCTCTCCCACCTGCCCAAGCCCATACTTTCCAAATCTTTGCCATGTCCCAGGAGGTTTAGTGCATCTGTTTTAATGATCTCAGTGGTGCAGTTGCAGAATCCCTCCAGCTGCCTGTCTTCCTCAGAAACCTCTTACACACACTGGAATCTCCACAACCCCACAGGACATGACTCCTGTGCAGCCTCGTGTGCATTGAATGTGTGCCAATGAGCTCTGGAGACCCTTGGAGTCAGGACCTGCCACATCACTTTACCAATTTGTGTCTGTGATCTGCAGAGTCTTGCAGTAGTGAGTAACTAAAATCTTTGTGTTAGGAGTGAGCTGGAGCAGGAACAGAGTTTTTTATGTGGAAAAGCATCCACATATCCACTGGGCTGAGCTCCACTGCTCTCATCTCAGGTAATCTGCCATGACTCTTCTTCCAGTGATATGACAGAAAAACAGAGCTGCAAACCCCCCAAAAATAAGAAGGGTGTGAAAGTACTTGAATATATTCAGAGGAGGACAATAAAGTGGTGAAAGGACTGGAAGGCGTGTCCATGAGGAGTGTCTAAGGACTCTGTGTTTGTTTAGTTTGGAGAGAAGGAGTCTGTGGAGCAACCTCATTGCTCTCTACAGCTTCCTGAGGAGGGGAAGTGGAGAGGGAGGTGTTGGAATGTTCTTCCTGGTGTCCAGTGACAGGATGAGTGGGAATGGTTCAAATCTGCCCCAGGGGAGGTTCAGACTGGATTACTGAGAAACAGTAAAGAACAGACTTTCTTGAGAGGTGGTCAAGCCTGACAGGGTTTAAGGGTCATTTGGACAATGCCCTTAACATACTTTAGCTCTTGGTCAGCACCTGAATTGGTCAGGCAGTTGACCTGAATGATCTTTGAAGGTCCCATCAAACTCAAATAGTCTGTTCTATTCTAAAATCTGGAGAACCATGGTTGAAGCTCTCCTTCTGGTTTGTGAGCCACAATTGGCTACTTTGCTGTAAATGAAGTAAACCACATTGTATTCAGTCTATCTTTTTTCTGAAGCTCTATTTCAGAATACAAAGAAGCTTTTTTTCTTTTGACCTTTAAAAATATTAATAGTTACTTGGAGAGGAGTCTCAATCTGTTTTTAGTTTCATGGCAAGTAACAAATACAATCTTTTACCTTGAAAAGTCGCGAGGATGCATTCCATAATGTGAAACATTAAGAGAGCATTTTAAGAGAAGAAGAATGGGGAAAATGTAAGATGCATTAAATTAAAAAGAATGAAACAGGAACTGGAAATATTTTTCACATAGGAAATTCAAATACGATTGAAACCAAGCTGTATTGCCACTTCTGTGATGCCATGCTTCACATAGCAAACCAGACAGGCTTATTAATTACATAGGAGATTTATAAGAGTCTTAGTGCTGATTCATGTCACACAGATGTCTTTGTGACTAAATATGCATGCTTATTTATTTTTTATTTGTTTCATTCATTGTAAGTGTTTATTGGCTCCTTTTATGTATTAGCATTTCTGAAATACTTCATTTTTAACAATACTATTGGCCTAGTTATGTGACTTTTCCTGAATCCCCAGAGGAGCAAAAAACCCCTCTAAATCTGACCATTCTTTAGCTGAGTCAGTATTTAGTAATGAAGGTTGTTAATACTTTCACTGGGGTAAGATTTATGTTTCTCCAGTGTTCAGGAGAGCAACAAACTAACTCTTCTAGCTACATCCTTGAAGATAGTTGACCTTGAAATATGGCAAGATTAAGATTTGTGTGTCAAATGAATGATATCTAGCCCAAAAAAATTGTTACCAATGGCTAGTTACAGATGTCATCATGTGAGAAGCTACTTCAGATTTACCTACTAATATCTTAATGCAGTCATCCCTAGAATTAAGTGCTGTGGGCTACTGCTCCCCATGGCAAGGCATCTCAGAAGTTTCCAGGTGATTTAGGAGTACAAAACACATGGCAAACCAGTAAGCAGAATTATGTTTTTATAGACTGATTGTTGTTCTGGGAAGAGGATTTATGTTTGTTTGAAAAAAAAAGGCCTACATCTGTGTAAGAACTAACTAAATTGCAAGCCCTATTTATACCTGTTTCATTTCACCCAACTAAATCATCTGGTGGTAGAGAAATCCATGAAGGACTGGGATCTGGACAGCTGTGGCTGAGCAACATAAAGGCTGATATCACTGAATGCTTCTTTCTAATTCGATGCTGGTGTTCCACCTTTTAGTGAGCCTGACACAGGACTCTGCTGTTTTTTACAGGTGGAAAGGATGCCAGCATCCGTTGAAAAAAAAGTCCTTTCCTTCCTTCACTGCTGTGTTATCCCCAAAGGGAGTAAGATCTTCCCTGGAGCTCTAGGGATCTGAGGGATGTCAGACTTCTGTCCACCCACAGTGGCCTGGCAGAATGAAGCATTGGTCCAGAGTGAAGGTGGGGGTACAACAGGGTAACTAAAAGCTTGGAATAGTGATCAATGGTGTGTTCCCCCCATACAAAGGACAGCTAGGTCTGCAGCCAGGCACGCACCACTCGCCACTCATCACTCTTGTCCTCAGATCTCTCTTAGTTCTAGTCATTTATTTTATAAAATTGTAACAACTGTAGGGTTTCAAAGGAAAGGCATAAAGATATATGTTACAACCCTAATATGAAGATGGATTGGCAAGATGATGTCTTTTAGTTTATGGAGATTAATGAGAGAAGAGAATGTACTAGAGATATCAAATTTAACAGAAAGCAAGTCAGAATATTAGCTTTTTCAATAACATTAGTAAGATGAACCCAGGCATTTTTAAAGCAGCAATTTAAACCAGAAAATATTATTTTTTACTGCACATAATTAACCTGTGGAATTTACTGTCAGGAGATAGTGCTGAGGTCAGTAAATTGGTTAGATTCAAAAAAAGGGAGATTTATTTCTCTGGCATGTGCTGAAATGCTATGCTGAACTGGCATTTTCAGACATTTACATGTTACCGTAGGTCATTTTTTAAAAAAGTAGCTCTGTACAATCATGCTTTAGACTGGAAGCTAACTAACCATACTGATAAAATCAAATTTTGTCATCAAGAGGGATGCCACACTAGGGGAAAAAGTGCAGAGGTATTTCCTAAAAATGCCAGCTTTCCCTTTACTTTGCAAGTGTGGAGGAAGGAGCTCTAGGTCCTTTCTCTTTAGTACTCCCTAAGAAGAAAAGGAGAGATTTTTTTTGTGTCCCCTTTTTTTTTTTTAATAACTAATCTTTCAGTTTATTTCTTCATGCTCCTCACTCACATTTCAGCCTTAAGCTTTGGACTGTGCTAGGTAGGCACCTAGTGCAGCTGCTGCCAGAGGCATGACTTACAGCTCTGGTACTAGGGTCTCCAAGGCCATGCCAACTCTCATCAGGCAGCAAATGATTGCTTAATAGAATATTTATGTGCTTCTTCTCGCTTTATTGTTACCTTGAAAACCTAGAAGCTTCTTAGACTCTGAGAATGAACCTTTCATTGTAAGAATCCAGAAAAATGGAATTAGCTGCTGGTCACCATGGCCTCAGCTGAAATGAGTGATGAAAATTCATGAACAATGAAAGCTCCACAAAAATATTTTCAACTACTAGAACTTCTAAGTTAGTTCTGTAGAATTCAATCGAATAATGTAAGATATAGTATTTTAAGGTCTAAAAAGTTGGTGTACAATTTTTTGGCACCAGGCATGATAATAAAACTCACATATTAAGATAGTAAACACTTCTAAAGTCAGTAGGAAAAAATTGCTATATCCAAGATGTTGAGCCAGTCCATATCATTGGTTAATTTGGTTATTCAGAGTAAGGGTTATTCAAACAGCATGCTGGACATAGGCAGATGTGTCCTGTATATGTTAAGAGGCAGTACAGCCTTATTTGTACTTCTTATTGAAGGTTTTTTGTGATCCATCCCCAGCCAGCAGGTGTTGGCAAGTGAAAATAATTTTTTTTTTAAAGAAGTATTCTATGCTTACTTTCTATCCTTATAGGCACGTTTGTACCTTAATGCTTCAGATACAATAGATGGAAAATAAGCCAGAGTGGACACTGAGGATTGTCTGTTTAGTATTTACCATATCATTCTGTTCTGAGGTAATGCATCTGCCCATTCTGTATTATCCCCATGGACAAAAAAAAATCCAGCTTTACAGTGATCCATCGATACCACACATTTATAAATAAAACATCATAAATTTCTGTGGTTTAAAATTGCATGACTGTAAACATTTCTTTACGCTTCAGTGTTTTAGCAGCTAGTGAATTGCCCATTTGAGATTAATGCCAGATAAAGTATCATGTCGATTTTACTGAAATCCAAATAGGAACAGTAGCAAAAGAATGTGTTGTTTATGATCAACTAGAATTGAATATTTTCATAGGCAAATACAGATATTTTCAATATAATTAATATTTTCACATCCTCAGTTACTTAAAATCTATCTGAAGAAAATTATCTCCCTATGAATGACAAAATTTTTTATGCTTTGGATAGCACATGTGACCAGTATAAGAAATGTAGTTGAGACTAACTGAATATCTCTTTTTGACCAACATTTTCTATGGATGTCAATTATATTTCATTAAGCCGCCCACTCATAAGTAAAGCTTTTTATCATTAGCATTCACAAAACCAAAATGGGACATTCTGAACTTGGAGGTTGAACTAAGTTTTCCCCCTTGACAGCCATTTCTAAAGTTAGCTTTTTCCAAAAGTAGCTGTTCATACTACTGTTCTCTTTTCAGAGGACCCTGTGAGAAATCTTTCTGTGAGATCAGGCTTGTATTTTATCTCTTGGGATGTGAGCCTTCTGTGGATGGTGACATTTGGAAACCTTATTAGGAGAAATGCTTGTTGAAATCCACGAGTGTGACCTTTCAACAGCCTTTGCACATGTGCGTTTTTGTACATGATAAGGGCTTCATGAAATGCCCTTTATCTAGAAAGCTTCCTCTAGGTCCTGGAAGCTCAAATAGGAAATGATTGTAGACCCTCAGTCACCTCAGTGTTTTCATCTTCACAGTGAATCGGGAACACAGACTTTGTGATGTGCTCACACAGCTCTGCTCTTCAGCAAAATTTCCCTTTCAGCTAAGGTTTGAATATCACACCCGTGAACAGGTCATTCAGAGAATTGCTCCTGCTGCAGCACAGTTCAGATTTCTGGGACAATGGTAGTCTAATTTAAAGGACTTGGAGTCTTTTGGTTTAAGAGTCATATATTTCTTTTCCACCTTCCCAGACTTGCACATTGTAAGATAAGTCTTTGGAAAGCCCATTTCCCAGCTGTGTGTTGGGGCACAATAACCACAACAACCAGTTTAGCCTCACTTACTTGTTTCTCTGTTTATAAAATGAAGATACTTAATAATTCACCATTAACTGCAATATCCTACATAAGTGTTCAGTTTAATATGTTCATGAACTGAAGGCATGTGCACTTTGTACACCTACTGCACCAACCACATTGTGAAGTCCCATTCACTGTTACAAAACATCATTCACTATTGTCTGTTTCAGAGGAAGAGCACAGCCAGTATCAATGAGAGAAAGTTTTCTTAATCAATATGTTGTTTTTTCTTTTTGTAGGTATTTTCTCAGTGCTCAGCTTGGCATCTGAATGTACCACTCTTGCTGCTGAACTTCCCAAAGTGTCTTACGTGAAGGCCTTAGATGTCTGGCTGATTGTCTGTCTTCTCTTTGGCTTTGCATCCCTGGTGGAGTATGCTGTGGTTCAGGTAATGCTAAACAATCCAAAGAGAATTGAAGCTGAAAAAGCAAAGATTGCCAAGGCAGAGCAAGCGGAAGGGAAGGGTGGAAATGCTGCCAAGAAGAACACTGTGAATGGCACAGGGACTCCTGTCCACATCAGCACTTTACAGGTAGGAGCTGCAAAAATCTGTACACAAAATCAGCATTATCCTCTATTAAAACAATTCCAGGAGTATACTCTAGTAATAGTTTTGAATAGTGCTTAATTTTAGAAGTGACCAAGACATCAAAAATATGCTGGTAACTAATGACTAGAAACGTGACCAATTGGTCCCTAGTGATTTGGAGTCAGATGTACTAAATGAAAAATTTGTCTTTTAATATCCTAGCACCATGGTTGCTGCTAAGCTTCAGGTAAATAAAGTAGCAAGCAACTTTACAGTTGCTATTTTTCTCATAATAAATAGCAGCTGTCAAACTGTAACTATTCAGAGGACAGAACTCTTAGACAGTATTTGCTGAGACCATACTCAAATAACGCCCAGCTCATTGCTTTCCCCCGGATAGCCACAGCTGCACTGCATTGTATGTCAAGCATCTATGAAGCCAGGAATCCAGAAGTCTTGGCATCTATAAACAAAAGTCAGGTCTCTTTGTCTGTCAAACAGTTCCTGCATTTCTTTTGTAGCCAGATAGCATTTATGTGTAAGTCATTCAGATATCATTATAAGGACAAAGATGACGTACATCTTTGCTCAAGCCAAAGTTTTCTATCATGTTGCTGTATTCCTGTTATTGTAGAAGTCCTTGTTTGTGCTCCAAGAGTTATCAGACATCACAGGCCAACTGCCCTCGGTCCTCAGTGATATTTATTTGACATTTATTCTGCAGAAGAAAATACATTATGCTACAGTATGTGTAGTATGAATTTGGCTTCTCCTTTTCAATGACTCAGCAATTTTTTTGTATAAAGTAAAGCTATGAGGCCAGATCCAAGTGATACTATTGGTACAATTTAACTTTTATCTTTCTTTAAGGAAGAAGTAGTTTATGCCAGAGTGGCCAAAACCCTGTCCTAGTATCAAGCTGGCATTGATAACTAATTACCCCCAGTCCAGAAGAACTGCAGGTATTGCAGGGCAGTGCACTTAATTACCATAATTCTCATCTGGCAGAAGAATCTCTGGGAACTGTTTTGGCAGGCAACTAGACTCAGCTCAGAGCAACCCCATGACTGCTTTGACTTGTGTCACAAGTAATTCTCCAAGCCCAGGCAACATGGGAACTGAGTAGAAAGATGGCTCTGCTATAGATTTGCTTTCCCTGAATGAATGTGATATTTTTGTGTTCAGCAATTTGCAGGTCCCAAATTCAACTGTTTCTTGTGACAAAATAGTTGCAGCAATCCAGCAAAGCAGCATAAAATATATTTTTCCTATTTCAAGTATTTAAAAAGTGCTAAGTGTTCAGCTTGATCAATGGCAAATTTAACAAAAAATTATAGTTTTTCAGTAGTGTGAATTGCTAAATTACTGATTCTCCTTGGTGTGTACACCGTTTCAGGTGCTGTTGTCATACCTATACAGGGAACAAAACTATATCTTTTATTATGTCTGTTGTCCTTTCATCTTTTAATTTTTTTTCAAGAAGGCACTGAGTGTACAGTGGATTTTAAGACTTAGAGGAAGGAGAATCACTGTCCACAGAAGTTCAGCAACATTCCCCATGACTGGTGTCTAGCAGCAAGCTGAAGGTTCTGAGAATTTAGACTTCAATCTGCCTTCCAAGATCTCATAGTGTCTCCCCTCCACAATCTTGAAATGTCAGCGTCAGCTTTTCATGTTTGACCTGCACTTTTCAGGGTCTTCCCAGTTTGTTATGAGAGACCTTTAACATTCCAGTACCTTCTGATGATCTTTATACAGAGAATTACAAAAAAATTGTTTACCGAGACATGGTGAAAATAGGTATTCATTGCTATAAAAGTCGGTCACATGGCTGAGTGGCTCATAACTAGTCATCCAGCTGGAATTCATCTGCCTGCTTTGAAACACAACCTGCCAGAGGAAAGGTATCCTGGGCTGGTAATTTCTGGGAAGATGACCAGGTTGAGATAGAAAAAGGTCCCAGACCAATGAATCATTTGACATCAGGATGTGGTAGGATGGTGATGCTACATTTTATACATTTGAAAGCTATAAATCTGCCTAGCTGAAAACTCCCTCTCTGAACCAGCTACTGTGTAGGAGTACTTTGAAAGTTCTCAGCCATGCAAAAGCCTGTACTAAAGTCCTAAATCAAAGCAGGTGTAAATCTTTTGGTAGTTCTGACTCCTAATCCAAAACTAGACCTGCCTCAGGAAATTTGGATTGCTCCCATACAGACCTAGCAGTGATCAAGTAGAGAATGCATTCGTCATATGGCAAATATGTAAGGGACAGAAACATTAAAGAAACAGGTAGTGGAAAAAAATTGTATGTTGAAAGGCATAAAGAATATGAAACAAAAAGAGGCCAGAGTGCTGTACCAGCACTCTATATGACCATCAGGGTCATATAGGATTGTGTGAGAGGAAAAAGAAAATACTTTGTTAAATGTCTGGAAAGACTTGGGTGACCTGATGTGTAGCTTTAGGACAACTAAAGAAAAAGGACAACTTAGAACTGCACCCTGAAATGAGTATGCATCCTGTAGAAATATTCGAGGATGTTTTCATTTTCCACATAGGAGATGGTACTTAGGCAAAAGTGACTGAGGGTGTATCTGGAAATGTCAGCTTGAAACAGTGGATAGACCAGATGGGACTCAAAAGTAAAACCAACAGAGAAGACATAGAAGCAAAAACTCCAAGTGGGAAAAAACAGAGAGTATAAATAATTCCATTTGTAAGTGTTTCTGCAGTTTAAATGAAGCACTTACATATTTTGAAACATTAACTGAATGTTACTGATATATATCTGTAAGTTATTAAAGGGGAACCAAATTTTAAAAGAGAAATTACTTTATTTCTCTTTAAAATGCCCTCTATCCCAGTGCTGTGGCAGTTTGCTACCATTCCCTGAGCAGCAAGTTGGGCTGTTGCTGCTTTTGCAGCATTGCAGCGGTGATGTCTCTGCAGGAGATTTGGGGAAGGGGCCTGTATGTAAGGTACAGGGGAGTTGCTGGGTTAGGAAGGCCCTAGGTGGGAGGGGGATCAGAGGGAGCACAGGGAAGCAAGTGGAGTGATCAGTCGTTCCTGATTCTAGCCTTCATGAAAGAACTTGTTTTCATGTGCTTGGTCCATTTGTGAAAGTTAAAATGGCATCTGATTTGGAGACCTGGCATGTTTGATTAGTAAAAAACAACCGTAACAAAAACACATGATAATACTTAAAATACAGGCAGCTATTTTTCCATATTTATGACAAGAAATTGGGTAAAGGGATAAAATTTTCAGTATATCCTAAACATGAAAGGTTAATGTAATTCATGATGGAAGGCTAGGAGAAGAGATCGTGTGTAGCAGAACCTGTAAGGGTCCTCTGGAAGTTTTCACTTTCAGCACTGTGTCAGTAGAGTCAGTGCTCATGGTCACCAGCAGTGACAGTGAAAGATGTCAGGGTGAAAACAGAGCTCACAATTTACCAATCACCTAAAGATCGAGGAAGGCTTCCATGGATGTGTACCTGCTTCTCCTCTCCACCAAATCCTGGGTACTGGCTTGTGTAAAAGCTGCATGTTGCTAGTGTTCGCCAACACCCCGAGTCCATGCTTTATGAGTCATGCTCCCTGCAACAGAAACCCTTGAAATGTCAGTGCCATTTTAAACCCAGAGGTTTATCAATATGACTGTCTGATTAAAGCCAAGAGGTCTATCTGTCAAGATAACCCTGAATCTGTAGAAAAAAAAAGAGAAAATTCAACATAAGCACTTCTGATGTGTTTTTCTAGAAGCAGCAATGGCTATGCATTTACAGACAAAAAGCCATGAAAAAGTACAGCTTGGCTCCCTTAGCTCATAGCGGCTGCAAGTAGATGCTGTTCTAAGTAGAGGAGAAAATTATGCAACCTGGTGATAACTGCTTTCACTTGAGGCTTTTTGTTGGGAAGCCTCAGTAGGAGTTCGCATGTGTTTCCTAGCAATGCAACATCGTACAGTGAGAAAAACAAGCAAAAAGGGAAATGTTTTGAAGATGAATCAGTTTCTTTTTGCTTTCACTGCTGACGTGATTACAGGGAGAGATTGCCCTGTTAACTATAACACCCCTCGATTTGAAAAGTCACATTTTCATCAAGCCCATTTATAGAAGCTGTCCCCCACAGATAATGTGCTAATGACTGGAGAGAACATTTGCTAAAAGAATGGTTCTGGCAGATGATGAATAGCGCTATGCAAGTGGTGGTAATAGCCCTAATCCCAGTTATTTTTAAAAAGAAGCGGTGCTATTGCTTGCTTTGTCTTGTCAGAGCCACATCTAGGCTCTGAAATCTAATATGGGTTATGTTCATCTCTACTGATTTATAATACACCTGACCATTGGTGTTGACCTGTGGTGACCTGATCTTCCTGTATTGTCTTTTTCCCTTGAGTGGCACTCCAGACTCAAATTTTTATTGCAGAACCACCAGAAACCCATTTTACATTTTACCTTGTACACAAAACCACAGGCTGCAGCCTATTTTAATAGTTCCTGACAGCATTTCAGGTACAGAGTAGGTACTTTCTGCTCCAGTGACTCATGTATTCATCCTTGGAGATAATTCCAAACATGGCTGTAAAAAGACCCCGAGCAGTCTGCTTTGAGCTGGGGGTTGGACTAGATGATCCCCAAAGGTCCCTGCCAACCTCAGCTATGCTGTGATACTGTGATATTTTATGCATTAATATTTTTTCTTCTGTACTTTGCAAGGAGTATTTGGAACGTGGTAGCAAATTCTTGCTGTGCTGCACTGGAAAATATACTCAGTCTGACTAAACAATCATTATATTATTGATGATCTACATCTATCATTATGACAAGAGCAAGAGAAGAGCTCAAAACAAGTGCAAGAAAGATTAATGACAGAGCTTGTTAGAAAACTCCTCCTTTATCTTGTATGAAAGACTTACACAACTAGCAGGATTTGTCATAGATCTGCATGCCAAAAAGAGGTTGGGTGCAACAGCAAAGGTGGCAAGGAAGATGTGCTGTGTAGGGCAGAGAATGCAGCATTACAGTAGGAAAGCACATCAGCCTGAGGGACACGTGCTGAGCTTGAGAGGCTGCTGTAGCATGTCTGAAGCTTTGCTGGGAATAAAGGACAATACATTTCTGCTCTCAAAAATTCTTGAGTCGAAAATTAGAGTTTTTTTATTACACTTCATCCTGATGGATGAAGAGGACTTGATCACAGGAGGAACAGTCAGTTGAAAAGGATCTTTATTCTAGTTGCACAAAACAAATTGAATCAAGTCCTGGTATTTTTGGTGCTGTGAAATGTCAGATTTCACAAATTTGAGAACTATCTCATCTAGCTGGAAGAATTTAATCAAAAAATATGAATTATGCTGGTGAACTATCTAACACTGTTCAAAACAGTTGCAGACCAGAAGTGAAGCTATACTAATGGGAAAAAAACCCACCAAGACCTATCAAACAGCACAATTGAAAACAAACTCCCCAAATTTTTAAAACTAACTCAGCTTCAAGCATGTCTCTTTTCTTCTCACTGGCAAGTGGAAGGTGATAGCAATTAATGTAAGTTGAAATCAAGAAAATAGGTGTAGATAATAGGTGTAGGTAAGAAAAAAGATATATGCTTGGCATAACTGAGGGCAATAGGAAGTTACTTTGCATATTTAGCAAGAATACACAACCTAGTAAGAAGAGTAATGGTCCTATACTAGGTAGAGATGCTGTAAGAATCAAGAATTAGCTGAAAAGGGAAAAGTGTTGAACAAATATTCTGCTTTATGTTTGTGGAAAAGCCAGATATATTCAATCCAATAATAAATAACTCTCATTCACAGTAGCTAAAGAGAATGTTAAACAATAGCTATTAAAGTTAGATGTTTTACAATCGAGATTTCAGCTTAAGTTGCATCTAGGATTTTTTGAAGAGCTGGTCTATGAGTACTGTGGAACATTAAAGTTGATTTTTTAATAAATCCTTTAAAACTGGGAGGGTTCCAAAATACAGCAAGAAGCTAGCTTTGTGCCAGTACTTTTAAAGGCTAAGTGGCAAAACATGAATAATTATGACACCAATCAGTGGAGAATATTGCATAGCATACAGGGGGCTGACTAATAATTATTATTTGTAAGTATTAATTATCTTTAACATTATACATCATTCGACCCCATGTTAGCTAATAAATTTAAAGTGGGTCAGTGAAATTAAAGCTGATATGTGTGTTTATTGATTTAATCAAACTGAATATAATTTTTTAAAGTATTATCAATTAGGTTTACAAAGATAATGATGTGAAGGTAAGAAACTATTAAGAACATTTGACTTGGCTTAAGAACATTTGACTTGGCCTGGATTCATCATCTGAATTATGCAAAATCAAGGTTAGATTTGTTACCATCTGTAAGTACCAGCAGTTAATAGACTAACTATAGTCATGCCTCATGACTGAATATTGAAGCCAAATAAATTCAGGTTAGAAATAAGGTACATATGTTTGTGGGGAACGAGGTCATGGAAAAAATTCTCCATTCTGGATGTTTTTAAAGGAAAATCTAATGTAACTAGTTTGGGCAGTAAATGTGGAAAGTGAGGAGGAGCACAGAATCAGCAGAGGCAGCGATGGGGAGTTAATTCCCTCTGCTTGCCAGTCTGCATGCACAGGCAGCAGGTATTCCTTCTCCTCTTTCCCCATTTTCTTCTCACATTATTCCCCTGATTTTGCAGCCAAAGCCTTTCTGAGCCCCACTGCAGAGGCACACACGCTGCAGCTCTGGAGCAGTGGCAGGTTCTGAACTTGGCAGTGAGCACTGCTTAGCCTTAATTTTGTAAAAGGTGAGAAAGGATCATCACATTTTTAGGTACTTCGGAGGTCTTCATCAAAAGACAGATGTCCTGTCCATCACACCAAACCTAGACAAGGTGGCCCAATCCTGGAAGAAACAAGGAATTAGGTCTGTGTTTTGGTCCAAGCCCCAAGAGTCACGTCATGTTCCTGTGTCCCCCTTGGCCCCCTCACGTCCATGCCAGAGGGACAAGGAATGGATGCCGAGTTCCTTTGGGGGCATGGGATGGCCCTACACTATCCCAACAGCCTTCCCTTCCCAAACAACTGCTCCCCATCCCCTGTAGGGGAAACCCCATAAATCTGGTGGAAGCATCAAACCTGTGGGTCTGCCCACAAGTCATGGGCAGGATAAGGCAAACGATATCAAATATTTTCTGTGTCAGGATGAAGTCAAAAGGATATATCATTTAACAACACTTTACTTTCTTTACACATCTTCAGTGCAGTACTCTAAAATCAAGCCCTGCAGTATCGTTTTTCACAGAAATGGTTCCTGTAGCCTTTGCTAAGTGTTTGGGCAGTAAATGTGGAAAGCGAGGAGGAGCACCAGAAGCAACAGAGGCATTGTTAGGATTATTATTAGGCTTCTAGCACAGACTAAGACAAAATGAATAAAAGGCAGAGAAATATATATTATCTATAGTTAATATATATTAACTGACTTTGTTTAGGGAAAGCTGTAAGTCAACTGCAGCAAATTTAAATTAAAACAACAGAAATATTGGAGAGTTGAAGAGATGTATGAGAAGAAATTTGAAAGTATGGCTAGGCAGTTGCTGAGTGTAGAAAATGGAAGCATGACAGATTTGTAAACCCAGGGAAATGAATTAAATTATTTTCAAAAATAATATATACTTATTAAAGAAAAATTTGGGCCAGGCTACTCTTACAAGGAAAATTGTGTCACCCTGATAAATCAGTACTCCAGCTGACACTGAACTAAGCAGAGTTCTGTGTGAACATGCTGTGAACACTTTTCTGCTTATAAGGCAGAGGTGACCTAGAATTCATTCTCTCAGGCCTGCAAGTGAATGAGAACTGACTTGTAACAGCCTTTAGGGGAGCACTCTCTAGATACTGCAGTTGGAACAGGAATATTCTGTGTTATAAATGAGAGCACTTAGGCTACAATTAGCATCACTGAATTTTACAATTTATTGCTGGTAGTATGAGGAATGCATTGCAAGTTTGCAAATCCAAAAGGAGGCTTATAATTTCATACATGATTCTATTTCTTGTAGTGGCCTTACTAAATCTTATTACTTTTGACCATGGAAAAAAATGTAATATTCCTGTGACTCTTCAGTTAACATGCACCACGGTCTCACAAGTTCCCTTTTCATTGCACAAGAGTCTGCTTTACATCTTTATTACCTATATCCTGGGTTATGATCTGATTGGAAGGAACATCCTGGATCAGTGACTAACAGCATCATGTCACGCAGGGCCACATAATCATGTTTATCTGTGTGTTAGTGACCACCTTAATAGACAGTTTGCCCCTGCTACTTCAATAATGAACACTGTCCCAGGCTGTCAGCTCTTTGATGACTGGGAAACAGTTGCAGGAAATTTGTATGTGTAGTTTTGCCTTACCATCAGGGAATACCTATCTTGTTTTTCTTTTTTGTGACCTGGAATCTTAATTTTGTGTGTAACCTTCCTGAGGTTTAGGAATGGTGTTCTTCAATTTAGTAGTCCCACTAAAACCATGCACCACTCCCCCTCCCCCTCCAATTGGAGGCACAAAGGGCAAAGATCATGGGTTGAGATAAGAACAATTTACTGGATACAGCAATGAGATAAGAAACAGCAACAACATTAATAACAAAAGGTATAAGAAAAGAAATTATTCACATGGAAAACTTCCTATGAAAACTCTCTGCCATGTTTTGTCGACCAGAAGGAACCTCTTCTTCCCTTTACCCCACCCACAGCAATGATGTGAGGTGGTATGGAATATCTGTGCCCTAGCTATGCCCCTCCCACATACTGCAAAAAATTAACCCTGTCCTGGCTGTGGTCAGGACAAACTTGAGCCTCAGTTTTAGTGTATCAGTTTCAAAATTTACTGTTTTCCTGAAAAATATAACTCTGGCAAATCTGGGGAGGTGTGTCCACTGTTTGTAGAGGGAACAGAGCCATGCTTCTCTTCCACCTTGCATCAGCATTGTCAATAATGAGAGTAAAAAAACCCTACTCAAAGTTTAGGTCTCTTCCTCTCTGCCTTAGTTCTTTCCATGCAGAATACTTTGTCAGTTGTCATAGAGAAGCTGATTATATTCTTCAGAATGTTTTTCATTCATCCATAAGTCTGGTACTGTATTTCACTATTATTATTTTACAAAAATATAATTATGTAAATATCCCAAACTATCAGCCAAAGACTGCAGAAAACCAAAGGTGGAGACAGCTGAGCATAAAATACCTGAAGGCACTGTGGAGGAGAGACAGACTAATGGAAAGAAAGGACAGGCAGCTTTTGGAAGAACCAACTTTTAGTGGACCAGTGGCTCTAGGAAACCTTAGTTAAACTTGTGTTTATGTGAGTTGCCCATGTGTATAGCCTGATTTGTGATCCAGCATTTTTTTGACTAACGGTCGGGTTATATATGTGAACAAATTCATAATCTGTATTCTTTTCCCTTTTTTCCCCTACTTTACTGAGTAGTTCAATTGAAATGAAATTTGGGAGAGGTTTACCCAAGTCACAAAACACAGTGTCTTGCAAGTAGTCTTTAAATCACTTCAAGCTCCCTGAGCAGTGTGAGGTTGGTCCTCCTAGAGATGTGTTGAACTGAGATAAAAGCTTTATAAAGTCTAAGGAAGGAAATATAGGAATCTTTTTTTTTTTCCCCACAAAAAAAAGCCACATGAGTTTGAAAGGCATCAAATAAATTTTTTTTCTGAATGTTCATTATCTATGCCAGAACTGTTGGCTGGTCTGTAACAGACAATGCATAGCACAGTAGTACTTCACCCCCAAGAGTACTGATGGAGCTACAGGAAACATGGGTATTCTGTATTTGGATTTAGATTTCCTGGTTAAACACAGTATATGGATGGCGAGTGCTGAGAACGGTGTCAGATCTGTGTTACTTGTCTTTAAAGAGGCACCAAGTACTGCAGGCACAAAGAAAGTGCCTTCTCGCTATGCAAGGCAGTCACCTTAGGATGAGGTATAGGATCTTTAGCTGGCAACTATTTAGAACCAGAAAAGACTGCATTTAATTGCAAACATTGAATTTTAGGGTTAATTCTGACTATGGCTTCCAGACCTCAGAAAAATGCAAGTATTGAATAGTATCTGTCTTGCAGGTTCATCAGCACAGAACTAATATCCAAAAATACTCCCCACAGAAATATTCCCTCCCCTTCTATCATCCTAAAATGAAGGAGTCTAACTATAGCAGATTGCACAGCATGAGGCATCTTGTGCATGAAAAATCACACAATTATGAATGTTTGGATTAGTTTATATGATTGACTGATCATCCTTAAGTACTTTATAACGTAACCATTCTGCAAATTAGGCTGATGTAATGTATCCCTATCAACAAGTAATTTCCTGTATGTTTGTTTGCAGTGTTCTCTAGCAGCTGCATTAAGTTTGTTAATGGGATGTGGTGAGTACATTGTGATTCCACTCACTCTTTATTTCATAGGTTGGTGAGACCAGATGCAAAAAAGTTTGCACTTCGAAATCTGATCTGAGATCCAATGATTTCAGCATCGTTGGAAGCTTGCCAAGAGATTTTGAATTATCAAATTATGACTGTTATGGGAAGCCCATTGAAGTCAACAATGGGCTCGGGAAATCTCAAGCCAAGAACAACAAGAAGCCTCCTCCTCCCAAGCCTGTCATTCCATCAGCAGCAAAGAGAATTGATCTTTATGCAAGAGCACTGTTCCCTTTTTGCTTCTTGTTCTTCAACGTCATATACTGGTCCATATATTTATGATAAATCTTTTATTTATTTTTTTCATATGTATAAAATATATCCCATTTCATTATCCCTTCCCAGTCATGAAGGCCACTGTGTGAAATTATTTGCATTTGCAAAGCAATATGTTGCATCTTGATGCCGTGCGATTGTACTGAACATATGGCATCTGAAATTTGAATGAAAGCATGACACTGCAATGTCTGTGCTCTGACCAACGTTGTATATAAATGTACAGCACACATCCTGCTTTAGGAATATATATGAAGGACAATGCATACTACGTTATAAAGCTGAATAACGCTCTTCACTTATTAGTAACATACAGAAATTTAAAGTGTTTCTGACAATGAAACTGATGTGCACGTTGAGTATTATTAAAATCAGTATTCTAGTATATGTAGTATTTAACAGCTTTTCTGCTGACTTCCAGAGGGAAAAAAACACCCACCAAACATCTTGTTCTTGTATAATTTTAGATGGCACTGTTGAAGAAAAAGCTAAGATGTAATTCATATTATTTAGACTTTGTAAGCAAAGGCAGCATCAAATAAGCAGATCTTGTCTATGTGGAAAAATAAAGATCAGAGAACTACTAATTTTGTAAAATCAGCTCATTTAGGAAAAAAACCCCAACAATTGTGTCGATGAAGCAGGCACACTTAAGTGCGTGAGAATATGCTGACAATAAAACATTGGGCCAAATATTGATTGCTGTTTCTTTAGGCACAAACTAGATACAATATCTCAAAAACAAACAAGCCACTTTCTAGACTAAAGGTATCAGGAGTTTTAGGGAGGAATCACAAGATGCAGTTCAGCATGAGGTTTGTTATACATTTTTACATTACATTTACATTATTTTGTCCTTCTATAGCATCTGGCAAGTGTGTAAGTCACTTTTTTTTGTTGTTGTTGCATTGGACACATCTGACTTGACTTGTTTTGTTTATCCCCTTGAAAGCTTTCATTTTAAACAAACCAGTTGTCAAGAATGAAATCCTATTTTCACCATTAATTATACCTTTTTCGTTTGTGTGCTAGCTAACACGTAGGAGTGAAAGCATGTCCAAAGGTCTAAGGGGCTAGGACTCTTAAATATATCATGAGCCTCCTGTGGATGCCAGGGTACATCCGTTGTAAGGGCAAGTCATGCGATGAAATGCAGCCTAAAGGAAGCTGCATGTATGTAGGCATCTGAGTAGCGTGTGTTCTCTCAGAACACAGGGACTTGGCCTCGGCCCATGAGAGTGTACACAGAGAAATATGTCTCTGCTTGCAAAGCTGGGGCACCACAGCTAGTTACAACATGTGTACATGTTACTAGTTGCAATATGAAAATAAGGCAGTTCTCACTAACTTTGCAATTCAGAAGAGGAAACATGAGTTACTGGCGCCTCTTGGGCTCAGAAGGGACTAATTTAAATACATGAGGCCTTCCATAGTGTGGAAACAGAAACAGTCCCACTTATGCTACATTTCTGGCATGCCCAGGATGTGCTGAGCCAATGCAGGCCACCACAATCGGACTGTTGCATCACTTGGGTGTTTTCCACCATGAGAATGTTGTCCACATGTGGCAAGCCTGCACAACCAAAAGGTCAAAAGTGGGAATATAAGAAGAGCAATGGCATGCCACACCGGCTTCACTTGGACATCTGGCAGCCCTGCATGTTCCCAGGGCCTCTTCTAACCACTGCCACTTTGTGATCCACAGGCTGGTTGCAACTTATCATGTTTGGGTTGAAGAGATCTGCTCCTCAGAGAATGGTCACGTGTTTTTCACCAGCTCCCTGGCCACTTTCTCATGAGGGTTTCAGGGAGCCACTCTACCAGGTGGCCACAGTTTGTCCTTTGGATTTCTTTATGATCCAAGGAAATGGAAGAAAAATCCCAGCTGTTACTGAGCTGTCTTGAACCAGGGCTGAGGGAAGGGATATCTTAAAGGTCTGCTTCAAAATTTTAATAATTCTTTTGGTTGAAGGTAATTGCAGAATTGTCAAAGACTCCTAAGAAGCAATAAGGAAAAGTATAGGAGAGGAAGGAAGGGAGAGGGAACTTTTATACATACAGAGTGCTATATTTATAGACATTATTTATTCTCATACTTGTATTTTTTCTTACAGTACTGGAAGGCAAGAAAATAATTACCCTGTGTTGGAAATTATATGAATTTTGGAAGATAATTTTCTTGTTGGAACTCTTATTAAATGATTTATCTGTAATTAGTGTCCACATTCTATCTGTAAAATCTCAATTATAAATTTTATTGTTAAATTAATCTTTGTTCCTTCTTGGTTTCCTACTTACTTGATGGCTTTTGTGTTTTATCATAAAACATTTAATCAATAATACACTGTAATTGCTTTCCAACTCACACAAAGGGAAGAAAAAGGAATGCATATTGTTCAGATAAAGGTTTTTTGTTCCTTATAGCACAAAAACTAAGGCCAGAAGCAAAGTTTAACAGCAAATTTGAAACTAAATTTAAAATGAACCAATATCAGAGATAAAGAATTAATTTTCTTTTTACTTACACTAGATAATATTGCAGTATTTGTATTACCTTGGAACATATTAGCTTGTCCTACTGAGCAGTAATAATTGATTTATTTTATTTTTCTTCTTTCCACTAAAGGTCATTGAAAGTTTTGCATGCCACCTTACATTATGGTCCTCCAGCACCCTCTAGTTGTAAAATTCTGCCTGTTGACTGATTTCAAGAATGCGGTGCAAGTACAAAATTGTATAGGCAATATAGGATCTCACCTGACTGTGATAATGTGACAGGAAAAAAACTATTATTAAATTTAAAATAAATGTACATTGAATCAATGTACAGCTATAGAAATTTGCAATGCAGTATGAATTTAAAATTGAAGAAATTAAGACATTCAAGTAGTAGCAAAGATGAAGTTCATGAAGTATACACTAGTAACTAGATTAACCAGTCATGATGTCTGAACAAACCGCATGACAGCAAAATCTGGTTTTGAGGGAGAGGCCATCTGTGTTTCAGCTGACATTTACTTTAAGTTCTGCTGTTTGCTGGTAGGAGAGTTACAAATTTTTGTTCTACCCTTAACATAACCCTTGGTATTTTCTTGGCTCTTAAACCCTTTAGTTATCTTTCTACATTTTTCAGGATTTTAGAACACATTCAAACACTGCATCAGGAATTTCCATGGAGATTAATTAATTCATTTCTTAACTGCGTCCACAAATTTAAGGTAGACAATAAGTAAGGATGTGATTTGAAAAGTATATCTGCTGCTATGTGTTAATTCCCTGTAATCCATACCTCATGTTTGACATCCTGTTTTAGGAGCAGCTCTTTAGTGGCTAATGACACCTCCTCTTTTTTTCAGTTAATTCTGGCTGAGATGGTGTATGTGAGCAGTCTGTCCTTTGAGTGAGGAAAGGAGTTTATTTTTGTAAGTGCAGCGTACAGAAGATTGACTGCTTGGAAACACTGCCAAGCAGCTTTCATTCTTCAAAGTCTTCAAATTAATTTGGACTTGGTAACAGGGTAAAGAGAGAGTGTCTTTAGCACCCTATTACCCATTAAAGAGAAAGTAGCAACACTGCCTTCTGGGGTAGTGCCAATGGGCATGACCACAGTCATTGATCTGGCTCTATAATCATTTAAAGGAAATGCACTTACAAGTAATCTTTATTTAAAATTATTTTACTCTGTAGAGAGACAATACCTTACTTAAGCAGTCTGTTATAGCTGTTAAGGGAATCTATTAAGAGATGTTATAATACAGGTCTCTTCTTCAATTAAAGCAGCTTATCGTTATGGTTACTGAGTGACTTGCAATAAGGATATTTATAGAATAGGTAGCATTAAATTATTTATTTCCAAGGGAGTGCAACCTGAATATATGCAGTGCCAAGTGATTTTTCTGGCTATTGAGATATCGTAGTGCTGCAGTGAGTACAAATGAGGTGTGTAGGAGATAAGGGAATGATAGGACACTCTTACTGATGCTCTAGTATACTAATTCCGGAATTACAGAAGATAATGTGGAAAGAAATTCAGATAAAAAGAGATTGAATAATAGTTTTTTTTGTGTCTACAGTTTAATTTGTGTCTAACAATTTAATTGTTTTGTGTATGAGTTACCTTATTTTTATATAACTATAAAGAATAAATTTTAAAAAAAAGGAAAATTAAACTCATCTTTGGTGCCCAAAAGATACAGAAACTAAGTCTTTTCCTATGAAGCTCTACACTTAATAGTGGAATATACAGGAAAAAATGCACAGTTTAAAGGACATAAATTTCTCATCACTGTGATTTTGTCTACAACATTGTATCAAATCAATCAGAAGCAATCTGGGCTGCTTCCAGCACTCCTTTCTATTCTAACTTATTTGAGAGAGGTGCCTATGCCTCTATCCTGCCTTGCACCTGTCCTCCTTCCACCAATGGGAATGGTGTTGGCAGACATTTAAAATAAACATTACCTGGCTATTTTGACATCTTTCTTAAAGCCTTTCATTGCTATGATTATGTCTGTGCTGCAGTCACTGAAATGCCCACAGCTAATGCAGGCCTATCCAAATTAGCCTTAAACTAAATGTTTTGGGGAGGGCTGGAAACATCACCATGGTGACGGTGAGCTCTGGCTGGGAAGCCTACCTGCTGGCTAGGACAGGAAAAAATATGCTTGGTGTTAACCCCCACTAAGCTTTGTGCTGCCTTGGCTGTTCCGCTCAAACGGTTGGTTTAAAGTTAGCTGGTGTGGGTGTTTATCAGCCCATGCCTGTGAAATGTAGGTGTATGCTGGATGACGCACTATGTGCTAGGACAGAATTGATTCTTCCCACGGGTGATGTGAAAGATGCCACTGTAAAATATTCTCTCTGTGGGTCTTGATGACATATGGGATTTCTGACGTTTAATTTTGTGCACTGACAAGAGCGTTCACTGGCAATTATAAAAAAATGCCAGTTTATTTTCCTGAACCAATGCACACGTGAATGAATGAGTTGGATTCACCCACCTGAGCATGAACGAGGTTGCCTCCTGAGTCTAGGTCATAAGACTATCCCTTTTATGAGCCATTCTGTTTAAAGTCCTTAACTCTAATAGAGGATATTAGATCACAGTCTTTTGAACGAATAATGAGACTAGAGAAACTAGTGAGACTAACAAGACTAAGACTGTATAGGTCTTTTTTGGCTTCCAGATGCCTGTGGATGTCAACCCTGATCTTGAGGGGCACTCCCTGATTACTTTTCAGCATGGGGTTTCTCAACATGTCAGGTTCTGGTTCTCCAGCAACCACTGACTCCCTGCCAAGAGGGGATGTGTTTGAAGGGCCTTCAAGTTTGTCAGTCAACTCATCTTTGTAATATTGAGATACATCTACAAAGTCTGCCTGGCACAATTAACTGTCACACAGAGACAGCAGATGCATTAAGCACGTCTTTTAGTAAAAGAAAATTAATGGTCTTTCCACTTCCTGCATGAAGGTATGATTTACTGTGATGGAGACCAACCAGTAACACAATGTTTGTTACTAAGGATTTCTATCCCACCAGGCAGTTGCTTAGGCCACATATGATACTTTGAAACAAAGAAGTATGGAGACTATGGAGTACAAAGGATAAGGTATTGCATAACTGTTTTCTACCCGATGAGTTCCTGAATCTGTGGCAGTGGATAGTGTGGAGTTTTTCATATATATCTGTGTAGGTCTGTTTCTTTCTAAGAATATTCACAGTGGGAGTCATTTTTCACTTGAGGTAGCAAACAAGGTTTCTGGGACCAAGAAACCCTCCTGAGTATAGCAGGTCAAGTTGTACCATTGCCCCCTGCAAAAACCTTTCAACTCAGAGGAAACCTTCTCTAGCGCCATAAATTGCAAGAAAAACCTCTGCTGAAACTGAGACTGCTGCTGAGAGGAAAAACTGTGTGTAGGCAGCCCCTGAGCTTCCACCTTCTTTCCCTGTAGCATACATCATGATAATCAGCAGGACTGTGTAGCTTTTCTGTTTATCAAGCTTGAGTGATTTCCTTGGCAAAAACTTCATCCATCTTACCGTTCATCTCCTTACAGTAGAGCAAAGACTGTGTGTGTGACTCTAACAGTGTTCATGAAGGCAGGCCAAGTGCTGATGTTCAAGAACAGAGGAACAGTAATATATGAGAAGACCTCGGATACCCTCGTTTCTCAAATTTTGGCATTATCTGTATTATACCATTTCTGTTATGTCCCTATAACTCAGAGTATTGTGATATTTGGATAACATCTCACTACATGCATTATATTTTTGAGTTAAGTGCATTGAATCATGAATTTCCTGTCAAAAGCAGAATATAAAAAAAAAAAAAGTAGTCCATGTGACATTTTTTAAAATGTTGATTTCCTCTATTAACCTTAAAACTTGCATTTGACCCAAAGGCTAGGGAAATAATGTTTCTCAGTGTTTAATAAGCCTTATATTGTCATAACAGATTTATCAATGTCTCAAGCAGATTCATTCTTCCAGATTAATTTATTTGTTTCTTTGACTCCGAAAGGCCAGCTCACTGGAAAACATTAATTTAAATACTGGCTATTTCAAAGGTATAATACTGACAGGAACTGACTGTAAAGACTAATGTTTTTGACCAATACCACTCCAGCATCAGTTTCTGCTTTTGACAAAGCCTGTCTTGCTACCTGCTCCTGCTTCTGACAAATCCTGTTTTACCCCAGCCTACTGGAGGGTGTAAAATCTTTGTAGGCTTTTAAAAATATCTGTCTGATTGTGTCAGCTTCTGAGGCAGCCCTGCTCTCATTATCCTTCTGGATGTGCTTCAGGACCAGTATATTACAGAAGCAATCTTTTTTCAAGCAAATACAAATGATATACAGCATCCACTGTGAGCTATCATCTACTTTGTGGAATTAAACTTTAGTCTTTATTTAATAATTCTTCATATTTTCTAGTTGGTTGTTTCCCGAGGTGAAAACTTCTTAAATAAATAAATTCCTTAAAAGAATAAACAAATGTGCATAATGGCAGGAGAGAATCGCCTCAACCTTGCAGGTTTTCTCTGAACTTAAAGCTCTTGCCTTACTGTGGTCTTAAAGTCAAGAAGGTTTCAGAGGATCTGCTGAAGTCATGATGGCTGCCCTACAGAAGCCTGGACAAGGACAAGAGCCCCTCTCCTTGTAGGACCTGCCCTGTACATCTCTATTCAATGCAAACTGTCCAGAGGAGAACACAGCTGGGTTTCCCAAGTCCTGTGCCTTTGCAATAATGTGTTCATCACATTCACCACTTGATGAGTTTTCTTGCAACAGAGAGGCACTTTCTTTAGAAAATAACAACAATGATGCCATAGTAATATTCCCAGACGCTACAATTTCATGGGAGTGTTTTACACCACTACTGTAGGATATTGCATGTTACGAATTTTACCATGGGAGGTTTTAAACAGCAAGGGCATATCCAAGCTGGCAGCACTTTATTATCTGTTACCCATAAACATGGCTTTATTACTTTATTTGCCATATTCTTCCATAGTCTTCCTATTTCAGGAAAAGCATTTTAAAATGGGAATTTTTCTAAGCATACCACAGCATATTGTGGTTTACTCTATTTTTTTTCCACAGGAGCATAAGGAAGAGATACTGTGTTTTACATTACAGTGCTCTTGCAGAAGCTTTGCTAGTGTCTGTGAAGAAAGTCTTGATGAAATTAAATCGGAAAAAAATTTCATGCAGTGTGCAAATGAAACAGCTAGGAATAAACCCATTTATGCAAGCCTCATGCTGAGAGTCTGATGAGCTTTGACAATTGGAATAAATTATTTTGTCTGAAAGGAGATTCCAGTCTTAAAAGACAGGATAACGTTGAATCTTTCAACAGTTTTCATTTCTCATCTGAAAAGAAAAACTTTATAGAAAAGACCAGGTAGTCTTGTCCATACTGATGTCATATCTGCACACAGCCATCATGCTCTCCTGTAATATGGTCCTTCTGCCAGTTCATGCTGCAAGAATTCAGTTGATGGACTTATTTCTTCTCTGACCAAGCAGTAAAAGAACTGCTGTTGTCTGACTGCGCATGGAGCACAGCTGAGGGCACGGCTCCATGTGCAGCCCAAGTCCAGACATCATAGGTAAGTGATGGTCTGTAGCTAAACACAGTACCCAGTAAGAAGAGGCAAGTGTCTCTTCCCCAGATCTCCAGTGCAAGTTTGGCAGATTATTTCCTCTATTTTCTTATGTTCCTCTGCACTGACAGAAGACAACAAGGTGGCTTTCTCTTGCTCTAGATATCTTTTGTATAGATTGGATGTGGCTGGGGCAAAAAATTTTCTGTTTCTATAAGTTGTATAATGCCTTAAGGCACTACTTTAATGCACACAAATAGTAATAAATAGTCATTATTAATCATAGATTCAGTGACATACAGTAGTGATATCTGGATTTGGATTCTCCCAGTCTTAACATTTCTGAAAGCAGTCTGGCTCTGATTTCAAGTGCCTGATATTCCCCCTTGTTTACATTGGCTTTACACTATAATTTTTCTGATTTATAGTCAGAGGAGAATCAAACCCATGTGCATGTACACATTCTTTCCTTTAATATTGCTTCTCTCTGACATCTAAAGAAGATGTTTAAAATAACCTCACAGTTCCTTGCTTGCATCCAAATTCTGCAGAAGATTCTGCAGAGTAACAAAGGAGGAAGTTGTAGCTTTTAAAATTATATATATATTCATTTATAAATTAATTTAAATAAGCATAAATATCTATATTTAATATAATGACATTCTTAGGAATAAACCTTCATGAAAATAGCATGTTACAATTTTGTAAGTTACCAGTATTTTCCCCTTTTATTATTACTATTGTTTAGTTTGGCAAGTATTTGCAAAGTACATCCATATCATACCATGTATTTTTTCAGTTTCCTGTAAAATAAATCATCCCCTGCCATGACACAGAGTGAGCCACGGGATAATAAATCACATACTGGAGTAGCTCCTTCAATTGCAAATTCAGAACAAGTGTTGTAACATACAATGTACAACAATGTCCTCTTTTTTAAAGAAAATGGATTATTATTTTGTATCTAATATTTTATTAGGTTGCTAATGTGAGTAATTATGTATAGTAATTAATATCTTAATTACTAGGAAATAAATTAATAAAAGTGATACAGAATAATACGGATATGTTTCTGGGGTTTGTTAGCTAAATCTTTGAGGTGGGAAGTTCCAGTTAGGCACTACAGTCTGTCATTTATGGAATGTCATCCAACAGCAGTGTAGATAGAATCACCTGGGGATTGTTTTATACACAGAAAGTTAAAAGCGAGTGCCACACATCTGTCTGACTCACAGATTGCCTACTGCTGGGTTGTCTTTCATGGTTGACATTCAAAAGGAAAGCAGGGGAAGCCCATGAAGGGTGGTATTTTCAATCCATTTAGCCTCACTTTCATTTCATGGGGTATTAGTGTAATTGATTATCCATATGTATCACACAACCATTTGTCAATAACACCAAATTGTCTGTTCTTCTAATGAGGCACTGAATTGAGATGAACTATAATTAATAAAATTATAAAATAATCAGATGATGAATGGAGAAAATTCCACTCTGAAGTGAAACATTTATTCTGCAGACTATTTATGTGCAGTGCTGCAAGAAGCAAGGAAAGAAGCAATATTGCAATCTGCTATCTTGTTCAGCAGTAGTGCTTGGAGTGCTGGTGTGATCTGTGATTTTCCTTAACTGCCTCAAATAACAACTCTTCCTGTTGTGAAGAAAATCTGAAGAATATATTGCTACTATTCTGGTATTAAAACATCAGTAAGAACTCAATGATTCTGGATACATGTTTGAGGCAAGAAGTTTCTGATCTTTTTATGTTTCCCTAGGTTTTTCAAAAGGAAATCTTGTGTGTTTTCGGTAAGCTCATTTCATTGCTTTTGACGTTTATTTGCTACAGCTGACCAACCTCTAAAATTAAGGTTCTATTTTGTTAGTCTTACTAAAACCACAGGGAGCCAGCAGAATGCAGGCAAATATTGGTGAGGGTTCTCCTGCAGAAAATGCCTTTCAGTGTTCTTATTTATGTCAGATACCATCAACAAAGACTTTTTAATAATTTTAATTATGGAAAGTGAATTCATTAGATCACAACAGAAGATCTGCTTGATTTAACAGAAAAGCATTAATACTATATGCACAGTAGCTGTAACCGGTACTGACAAGTTGGGTACAACCAGGATTTGGGAGAGATGATGTATCCCTGTCATTGGCCCACATATTCCCTGCTGTGGCATAAATCCTCTCTCTCTCCATGTTATCCTTCGTAGCTAGTTTACGCTTAGGACAGTGATGTTTCCAAGTTCAAGGTTGGGTTGTTGTTATGTGCTTTTAACTACGATTTTTGAACTGCCCTGGAGACTGCAACAGCTCATCTCTTCATTTTTTAGCCCCTGATGCATTTATACATTGTTCTGTGTATGTGGCCCTGTAGTGGAAGGAAACCAGAAATTTAAAATTGTTCAGACCCCAGCTACCTGTGCACATCACCTCCACGTGTGCGTCTTATTAAGGGCAATGCAATTTGCAAGGAACAAGGTCAGTCTCAGATTAAATGGAAACTCCATAGACCACCAGTAATGGCTAGCAGTTAATCTGTATAACTTTCCAATACAGCACAAATGAAGTTTCAGTAAAGATAAGCAGCATCATTTTTTTTGTCTTTAATGTCACAAATATTAGCTGGAACTTTTCTACTATAAGCTCTCATATTAAACCCTATATTTAAAGCAATTATACAGTTAGAAGAATGCTATTTCCTGCACATTTACTATGAAGAAGATGTATTTCTAGTACAAACGATGTAATTAAGTGCCTTGTAAGAATTGGTTACTTTTATCTTAAATTTCTAGTTTGCTTTTTTTCCTTCTGTAGAAGCTTGCCATTAATGCAACACTATTGCAACTAATCTCTGGGAAGATATACCAATGCAGAGGTGAAAGTAAAAATAACTTTGCTGTGAACTAGTTCTGTGACTGAACCACTGAAGTGGTTTTTCAGAACTAAAAATAAACTTCTGTTGAGCAGAACTCTGTACATTTCCATGATAACTCAAGCAAGCTGTTTCTTGACAAAATTGTTTTCCTAAAATAAAAATTACTGATGTCAAACAGGTACATGGTGAACCCAAATGAAAATTCTGTTGTGGAAAGATCATAATGATAAGGATAAGGGAGCTGATGTTTCAAATCACAACAGTCCTTTTAATCTTATATCCGATTTTGATGATATTTTTAAAAGTATAGTGTAAAATGCCTGCAGTGAGTAATTGGACAAAACAATCTTTTGGATATTTCCTGAAGGAAGAAATTATTATCTTGTCTCATGCAATTCTATCTGTTCCTTCAACTTACTTTTAATGTTGCTAAGTACTTGAACTCCATAGTATAATTTCTGCCACAATATGTCTCTTACTGATTTTTGCCTTAAAATACATTATTTAAACATTTGCTGGAGATTTTTTGTATTATTGATATATTTTTAATTTTTTTCCCTGAAAATTGTAGCAGAGACCATTTGACTGATCAATGTCTAAGCTCTTACTCACTGTATCTTAAATTTCACTCTATTTTCCCATTGACAGAAGCCCTGAGAAAATTATAAAACTAGAAAAGTGATCTAAATAAAATGCACTGTAATAACATAACCATTTTTAAACTAAATCCATAGCATGAACATGTGTTTTTTTAAAAGAAGGTTTGTGGGGCTTTTTTTTATTTTTAAAATTAAATTTAAAAAAAAAAAATGAAGCTTTGCACAATTTGCTTATAAATGAATTTATGTCCTAATTCTCAGTTACCTATGGACACATTTAACCATGTTACATTGCCAGTTCAATGTGAATTGGCTGACTGTGACTAGTGGCATTGATACAGGTGGAACCTGATGCCTGTGTGCCTTCTGATATTGTTGTAAGGTTCAAAAGGGAAACACCCCTACAGAAGAAGAAAAATGGAGCTTTCATTTACTCTCCTGGTGACTGCAGTGAATTTTGTTCTCCTTCACTGTGGAGGGAGCAGAAAAGCAGCCTGTTACTCTCATATATCTCCCCATGCTGACAGCTAGCCAAATTGCCTGTGCTCCACCGAGCAGCCTGGAACTGGGCTCCCAGCACCAAGGGATGGAGGAGGTGGCACACTACCCTCTCCCCCTCCCCAGTGTTGGCCTCTGATGGGTTTGGTCTCCAGGCCAAAATCAGGATTAGCCCTGGCATTGCCATTTCAGCTTCCCTGCTTGTTCAAAAAGCTCTTGGTCTCAAAGCCTTGTGCAAAGGATGTGAACAAGATTGTACAAAAACTGTTTCAGACAAGAAGTTAAGAAAGAGAGATTCACTCCAGCACTGTGGAATGTTATGAGAAGCTGTCTTCCTTGGATTAAGGAGTTTAGTGGTTAGTTCTGCTGTAGTGGAAAGCATCTTTGCAAAGCTTATGTGAATACTACCCTGAATCCTGTGCGAGGTCATAAAACAAATTATAGTGTTGATTAGCATGCAAAGCCACTGTCAGAACTTCCATTCTCAATAGGAGTCCAGTGTTCATGAACTAATTTTAGATGTTGGGATACAAAAAGAAATCGAGTAGCTGACGCTCATCAGATTTGCAACAGGTTCAAATTTGAAAAAGATCAGCTGATTTCTCCAAGTTTCTAAGGTAAATGGAGTAGGCATATATTTTATGAATAGTTTTTATGTATGAATGAAACATTAAACCAAGAACGTGCCTTCCCCACACTGAGAATGACCATTACACAGTCCATTTCCCATGGGCTGGTGTTTGCCCAGTGTTCTTGTTCAAAATTCTACCTCTGGACACTCACTACAACAGCAGAAACAACTTCGTACAAATATTCATAAAGTTAAGTGCAGCTGTAAGGAGTGTGTGAGCAAGCATATACAAGGGTTTTACTATCACTGGCACATATTAGCCTTGGGTTTCAATCCGTCTGCATTTGTAGATCCCAAGCTGCTTCTCAGTGTCATTGCCTGGGATTCCAAAGATATGAGATCATCACATGGTGATGATTCTTGAGGGAAAAAACACCTAGTTTTCAGGAAATTCCTTCTGTTGTGCAGAAAAAAGTTTCAAGTCACAAGTGAATAGAAATCAGAGAGTGAGTAACACTGAAAGTATACCCCAGATATGTCAGTAGAGAACAGACTGTTAACATTCTTGTCAGCTTGTATTTGCCTTTTAACATTTTAGCGTGTTGTTTATGAATGCAGGGAAGTGAGGTGATTTGACAAGTACTGGCAATTTGACAAGTACCATACCTCAGCAGAGAACAGTCCACCAGTATATAAAATCCGATGTCTTCATCATCTCCAAAGGGCTTTTCATTCTGAATAATGAAGCAATACATTTCTCGCAGGTGACAGAAAAGGTGCAAGGCTAAAGAAGAATTTCAATGATTAAGAAATGACCTGAAAAATGGTTTTAAGGTTGATATTTCAAACACAGATGCTGGCATGGAAAAAGGAATAAGAACAAGATGAGAATAAAAAACAACACTGGAGTCAAGGCTGGCATTACTTGTGGAACAGATGGGAGAGGTGGCAGATGAAAAGAGAGAGGATCAAGGCTGACTATTATAGTCGAAAGTAAAAACCCAACACATTTGAATTAGCTGTGCTCCACAGGGGGAATTGGGAAGGTAAAATCAAAATAACCACAGAGAAAAAGACATTTTGATGGCAATGCATTGGAAAACCAGATGGAAATCAGGCAAGGAAGGAGACAGCAAAGAAGATGAGAGGTAGCAGGTAGGCAGGGAAAAATTAGGACAGGGATAAGAAATGTATCCCTTGGGTCTGAGACAAAGCAATAGAAGTTTTTATATCATTGGAAGAAAAAAGAAGATATTGCCAGATGAGACTCGTGGATTCAGCATGCATAGTCTAATCTGAAAGTGTTTCTTTTATCCTTTTCCAGAGGCTTAATAATGTAATTTGCTATAATCTCAGTAGAAAAAAATTGAAGTAATCTATAGCAGATTTTCCACACACAGAGTTAATTCAGCATATACTTAAGTGACTTTACTGGCAAAATAGATATAACACTTCTTGCAAAAAGCAAGAATGCAAGTAGCTTAAATAAATATAGTCAATCCCAAATTGCTATAAATTTCTTACAGTGTAACCACTGTAGTTAACTGCAGTTAACAAACTGCACTGTCACAGCTACAGCTGCACAGCAAAGAGAAGTGAAAGCTGTACGACTATTACTAATTATTTTACATTAGTTGTACCACAGGGTAGTGATGTTGCTTTTTTCATCATCAGAGTCACATAATAGGAGGCAGCATAAGCTATTCCTTAGAGTGTGCCCTCCCCGGGTATATGTACCATTAATGGGAACAGTACATGTTTGCTTATCAGAAGAGGAAGCAGAATGAGCATGGAAGATCAGAACGTACTTTTTATTTTTAAAAAGACTCTTGAGATCCAGAATGAACATATGGGACTATACGCTTTGAGAAAGACTTGGAACTTGGAACTTTCATTTGTGTTTCCTTTTTACTTACACCCACGAGTATTTGCAAAAATTCTGCAGATTTCAAAAATCCAAAGACAACAATCTTTTGAAGGTAGTATTTATTGATTGGCCATGAAATCAGAGTATTCATTCATTGGTACAGCATTTTTGCATTTTACAAAATCTACACATTTTATGATTTTTTTATAATGAAAAAGATAATGAAAATAATTCTGAATATAAACCCCAAATATTGATAGCATAAAAGTCCAAAAGGACTCACTATAACCATTCAGTTGAGCCAAGGGCCTTCTCAGAATCTAACTTTTTTCAACAAAGATTTTTAGAAAAGAGTCTGATTCTAACTGAGCATTTTTCAGAGTTGAGGAATTAATTATGCTGCTCAACACGTGACTGCATGGTCAATGACACATTATGAAAAGAGCAGAACAAAAGATAAACTGTAGTTCTAATCTGAATGTGATGAATATCGGCATTTAACAACTGAGATTTTTACTCCATCTATCTCCTCAAATGCTTTATATTATCAAACTTACTGTTCTGAAGCATGTACTCCATGTCATCAAGCCACTCCTGAACTATCTTTCTGACAAGTATATGGAGTGATCGCTAAATATTTCTGAGCACAAGGAAAAAATTTCCAGTTCTTCAGTCATTTCCAAGTTTCTTTGCATGTCTCATATGCACCTGCTCAAACATGTGAACATTTAGTTGAACTGGTTGAGTGAGACAGTGTCACTGTCTCAACCAGGATTGTGCCAGGATAAATTGCAGAGGAAATGTATTCCTGATAAATTCATATTTTACTTCTGATTAGCATGTATACCAACCTTATTAGCTTCCTCACCCAATTTTTAGCTTTCTCACTCTACCTTACATTCAGAATATTGTCCATTAGAACCTGTTAAATCAAGCATAGCCATGATCGAATCCTGCATTCTTTGCAAAAAATAGCAAACCTCTCCTGGAGTTCTACGGAATCATGATTAAGCACTTAGGCTTTTCAGGGCTCTGACATCTTATTATTTGATATCTGGCCTTCTGTCATCCGCCATTGTTTTCAGTATTATTATATTGCTATGTTCCTTTCAACAAGAGATTGATGCTTATTATTAACAGTCCCCCTGTTGATGCTTTGTTCAGATTCCAAACTAATGCATTTTTATATGAGCTTCTATCATGGATTTAAAAGAATGCATATAAGAATATAATCTTCTGTTTTTAAATTACAGTCCTTACTTACCTCTTGCTAGATTCTTTTCCCTTGTGCAAAAAGTATTGAATGTGATTTCCAGTAATGTAATCTGATTTTCTCATGCACAGTGTTAATGCGTATGTCTATTCTTAGTACATGGTCATAAATTACGATCATCTACAAATTTCTTTTTTCTCCTTTGCCTGTTTTCATCTTTTCAATTAGCATAGGATTGTTATAAAAAAAATAGAAAGTTGAAGAAGGGCTTCTTTTATTGTTAGCATTTTTCACTATTATTAAATTCTGATTAATCTGTTTTCTTGCTGACTGACTAGTCCATGCTGTCCTTTTGTACTTACTCATATGAAACTGAGCACATTTCTTTTTCTCTGGCACACCAACAGTAGAATATGGCCATACAGTTAGACATTTTTTTCTACATGTTCTGACACGATGATACAAATTTGAAATACTACACGCATATACATCATTCTACATTATATATACATATACATGCTCACAATTCTAAAATGGAAAAATATGCTTTAGAAAATCAACAGCCAGGGCAATATCAGTTTGGATTGCCAGGGCAGCAGTTATTAACTCACCACAAATAATCTGTACAGAACACTCAGCTGTAATTGGTAATTAACTTCTTACTTGGATTGCTTTCATTGTACCTACCTGCTATGCTATCTTCTGCAGGTCTTTAACTTGAAAGGTGTAGCAAGGGCACTGGCATGACAGAAATTGGGCTCAGGACCTTCATCTATAAACTGTTTGACTCAGGTAAGGTTGCTTATTCTGTAGCACCTAGTACAGTGAGATCCAAACTTAGTGCAACATTTACCTGTGCTTTAGTATAAACAATAAAATAACATTTTACTGTCTAAGCAGGTAAAACATGCATCATCAAGAATTATTCTTACTGTGTCTGTCACACAGTGATGCACATGTGGAATGGCTCTGTTCTCTATGACACACACACACAAAAAACCCAAATAAAAAAAAAGCAAAATAAAAAACCACAACGCCCCAAACAACAGTTTAGAGATTTAAATGTTTTCCATAACTGTAAATATGATTACTTAAAAATCCTTCTAGATCCTTCCAGATTTCATTTTTTATTTTGTGTCATCGTTTTTATATTTTAGTTTATTATGTAGCTGTAATGTATATTAGCAAATATGATTTTTTGGTTTATTATAACAAAATAAAATCTTGCATCTCAGAAATTTGCTTCATTTTAACCTCATTTTTTATACAGAAGAGGTTTCTTTAGACCTCGGCAGAAAAAAAAATGATTTATCTGTGCTCCTGTTAAAGATTGGCAGTATTACTCTAAAGTATTTATTAAAAGTAAATTCCTCTATATCTCATTTTCCAGGGCACAGTGAGGACTTCCTGAATACAAGGTTTTCTCTGATAGCTTAATCTGTTGATTGACACAGTGACACTCTTTGCTCCTTTCACAGAACTGAGCAGTAGGTTTTACCATGGAGCACCAAACCTGACTTTTGGGAGGGACCAGGCTGGGGGAGAGAGCAAGGAAGGGCAGTATCCACCCAGATAGGGCCATAGGGGCTATATACTCATGATGTTAAAGCTCTCTGTCTTTTTCAGGCTCACCTATTGTTGTGGGAGAGAGAGAGAGAGAGAGAGAGATTTGATTACACAAGTACAGACAGAAGCTAGTACAGAATTTCATGGTGAAATGACTCAAAGGAAACAAAACTCATCATCAATTAGTGATTGGTAAAGGGCCTCAAAATGCCTACTTCCTATGTGTTCAGGATATGTACTCATATCGACATCTGAATATCTGAAGCTTTGAGACCCTCTTCCTGGAAAGGAGAATCATGATAATTTAATAACTAAGAAAAAAAAAAAAAAAGAAAAAAAGGGAAATGCAATGCAAGATCAGTATCCTTTCCTGCCTGGAATTTCCCATCTTTGTTAACAAAAAATAAATTAATTAACAAATATGCTAGCAGATGATAATTTAGTAGCAAACTCATTGTCATGGTCACAGTAATGCTACACTGCCTATTCTTCTACAAGATGTGTGTGTGTGTGTGTGTCTGTGTGGTGCACAGCGACAGACTTCGTGCCAAACTGAGAAATGTTAAATTTAGCTTGCAGTAAATAGCATGTCTAGCTAATACAGCTGGAACCCATCTTGGAAAAGAAAAAACCCCACAAATCCCCATTATGCATGAAAATGAAATATCTGAATAGTTTTAACCCTTCCTGCATATTAACTACCGCGGTTTGGGTTCAGTAGATATATATATATATATGTGTATATATATACACATATGCTTTTCAGGTGTATTTGGAAGGAGAGTACCTCCTGGAGAGGGCTCTGAAATAACTAACTAATCAATCCGAACGATCCGAGGCCGCTGTCCGCGGTGCTGAAGGTTGGCGGCCGCGCGCCGCGGGCGCGCGCAGGGGCGGGGCGCGGCGGCGGAGGGGGCGCGGCGGGCGCGCTCCCGCCGGGCTCGGAACCGCGCAGGCGCCGCCGCCGCCGCCGCCTCGCCCGGTGCGCCGCCCGCCCGTTGAGTGCGAGGGAGCGCGGGCGAGCGCGTGCCAGGGCAGCGCCGGGCCGGGCCGGGCGGCGGGAGCGCAGCGGGCACTGCCGGCACCTCCATCCCCTCCATCCCCTCCATCCCGCTTAGCGCCGGAGCCAGCAGCAGCACCGGAGCGGCGGCGGCGGCAGCTCGTACAAGCGGCTTCTCCTGCGTCTGCCCCGGGGCTCTTTTCGTTCCTTCCCCTCCCGCGGCCGGCTTGCTCCCTCCGGCCGCTCGCCCGGAGCGCACGGAATCTAATTTGCTGACGAGCGCGTTCCGCGGAGGAGAAGCAGGAGGAAGAAGAAAAGGCTGTTTCCGTGGCTTTGTGGATGCTCTACTTTTCCTGGAAATGCAAAAGATTATGCATATTTCTGTCTTCCTGGCTCCTGTGTTGTGGGGACTGATCTGGGGGGTCAATTCTAACAGCATACAGATCGGTAGGTGCCCGCATGCGGGGGGGGACCCCTCTGCCAGCGGATCTCCCGATCCCTCATCCCCACCAGTGTCACTCGGGCGTTCCTGTCATGTCGCCGCGTACCCAGTCCCACCGCGGTGCCCGCCAGGCGCCAGCGAGGTCCCCTCGCCTTCCCCCGGCCTCACCACCCAGCCCCCGCGCCCCCAGGCGCGGGTCGGACCCGCCGCCGGGGCCGCTCCGGCAGCGGCGCCCACCGGCGCTCAGCCCAGCCCAGCCCAGCCCCGCGCCGGGCACAGACGGGGCACCCGCCCGCCTGACGCGTGTGTGTTTCCCTGCAGGGGGGCTGTTCCCGAGGGGCGCCGATCAGGAGTACAGCGCATTTCGGGTAGGGATGGTTCAGTTTTCCACCTCGGAGTTCAGGCTGACTCCCCACATCGACAACCTGGAGGTGGCCAACAGCTTCGCCGTAACCAACGCCTGTGAGTAGCGGGCACCGCCAGCCTGCCGTGGCGGCGGGGGCGGGGCGGCTGCGGGCGGCGCGGCGAGGGTGGGTGTGTGGGTGTGTATGCGGGATGCAGGCAGTGTGCGGGTGTGTGTGTGTGTGTGTGTGTGTGCGCGGCGGTGCGGTGCCGGGGGCGTGCGGTGCCGGAGGGGAGCTGCACCGCCACCGGGCGGGTGCGGGAGCGCCCGGCCCCGTGGGAACGGGGCGCGGGCTCTCCGTGCCCCCCCCAGCCCTCCGAGAGGTGTAAAATGGTTCCCGCGGCTCTCTCCGCACGTTACATAAGGCTGCGCGGCCCCGGGGCCGCCCGCAGCGCTCCCCCGCCGCCCCGGGGCTGCCCGCGGGATGCGGAGCCACCCTGTTACCGGCGCGAGCCGGGCCGCTGCCCCCTCCCGACAGCAGCCGAGGGGGTGCGGTGCGGGCGGCTGAGGGGCGATCAGCCATTTTACGCCGCACGGTGCTGCGGGCTCCATCTCTCCATCTCGCCGCCCGCTCACCCCCGCCTGGTGCGCTCGTGGGAGGCCCCGCTGTCCGCCCGCTCGGCCTCGCCGGGAGCCCGCCGCCCCCGCGGCTCTGCCGGCGGGTCCGTGCCCCGGCTCCGCCCCCGGCGAGGCTGCACGCGTGCCGCGGGCGCGGGGCACATGCGTTGCTCGGCGGGCGATGGGGAAGGCGGGGCGGGGCAGCGCGGTCGTGGTAGCGCGAAGACAGGAGCCCTCGGGAGGGGCGGCGGGACCGCAGCGATGTTCGCTGCTGCCTCCCGTCGTTCGACGGCTGCCCGCGCCCGCGGCCTGGCGGGTGCCGTGGGACCCCGCGGCGGGGCTGGCCAGGCGTGCGGGGAGGGGCAGCGAGGGGCTGCGGGCGCTTCCCGTACCGGTGGTGAGAGCGGTGAGCTGAGGCCAGCGTTCCCAGGGCGAGGAGGGGCGCCCGGCATTCCCCCGCTGCCCTCCCTGCCACACGTGTCCGTTTCAAGCGAAACCGGGGTCCCTACAGCGGCGAGCGCAGCGAGGAGTGGGGAGCCCGCTTGGTGCCGTGCCGGCCGCTCCTGCCCAGCCGCGGCTCGTCGGCCGCCCGCGCTGCGCTCCCCTGAGGCATTTTCCCCTGCCTCCTGGGAAAAAAGATGTAAGGGACACTGAATCTGGGGGCTGTCAGCGGGGCAATTTTCTTCCATTGGAGACAATTTTTTTTCCCCCTCCCTTCCCCGATTCAGCTACGTTATGGTAGGTGCGGTGGTGCTGAAAAGGGGCGGCTCAGCACAGACGCTGGAGTAGGTGGTACAAGAGCTCAACGCAAGGAGCTTTCATTGGAATGTGTGAGGATAGGAGAATATAGCATACATAGCTGAAGGCAGAAAAGGTCAGACCATGTAATCAGCCACAGTAATGCTACGTTGTTAATCTTCGCAAACTGCTTGGACAGTTCTCGATTTCTTAGGTAGGGGTGGTTTACATCAACTAGAACTGCATGTGGTCCCTGTTTGCAGATTATGTTACTGGGCCTGTTCATGAAGTGAGTGTAGCAATCTAGATGGAAATCTGCAAAAATGTTACGGATTTTTCTGTGTTTCTCAATTCTTTGAAGACAATGAAATCCTGAAAATTGTGCCAAATGCAGATTTTTTTTTTCTACTAATATTAGAGACAAGCACTACCACCTTGTCTTTGAGAAGGTCAAGGTTGCATATTTTTTTGTCCAAGCCTGTCAAGTTTTCTTAATCAGCATTTGTGTGCTTGCATTAGCCTTTGTCTTGTCTTTGGAGAACTCTTTACAATACTCAGATAATATGTGTAGGCTGTAGACTGCAGTGGTGGACTTTGAAACTTCCAGCAGAAGGGAGATACTGTCCATGTTTTGGATTTCCCTTTGTCTGAACCTTGTCCAAGGCTTCAGTTTTCAAGCAGTTTGAAGAGCAACAAATTAAGATGTGAATATGTACTTGTGGGTTTTGTCACCTTGGTCACCACTGGTGGTTTAGTCATTTTGTGCATTGGATTTGACTAGTGAAGCATATGCTAAAAATATGTATGGTATCTCCTCATTTACCTTCCCAAGAGGGTTTTATTGGAGAACAAGGAGTTCTGAAGACAGATATTTGCTGTACAAGTAGAATTAGGAGTTGATTGCAGAGCACTACATTCACAAATGGTTAAGAAGGATCCATCTTTTTTTGTCCCCTTTATGCTTATTCTCATTTGAAATTCTAAACATTCTGCAGGTTGGTTTTGTTAGGATTTTTGGGGGGAGAGGTTTGGTTTGTTTGGGGTTTTTTTTGTTCTTTTTTCTTTTAGTATGCAAAGAATCTGTGTCCAAAACCAGCACTATCAAACAATGCAGGTGTAAAGGAAGGTCACAGAAATGTAGGATAATACGAAATGGAAAATGCTTCAGTATTTACCCAGGTATTTCACTCTAGCAAGGTGATTTTCCTTCACAAAAATGTAGTGGCAGGCTTATACCATAATAGAAGTGATGACCTTTCTCTGCCCCAAATCGACCACCGAATTATTTTGGCTCTTGATTTAAGCCCCTGAGCCAGCCCTGTTTCAGGCTGCAGAAGCTCAGGATGATGGTGTGGGAGAGGCAGGATGCAGCCCTGCACCCCAGATGGGGTAGCTGCCGGTCCCAACCTGGCACCTGCAGTGCCTAGGGCACCACTGTGCCACCCCACTGGGGCTCAGCCTTCCTCCCTCCCACCCACAGTCGCCTCAGAGAAACAGCATACAACTCTATCTGCTTTAAGAACAAACAAACCAAAAGCCCACTGTAAAACTACATAAAGGACTCTTCAAACTAATTATCAGTGCTTGCTCGGAGTTTGTTGATGGACCAACAGTTTTTAGATTAAGTAGTATTGCTGGTATTACTTTTAAATTAGGTTCCTAAACTTAAAAAAGGAGGGGATGATGGTCATGTACCCCTGAGGAATGTTTGAAACAGTAAGACTACGCAGTCACTTAAAGGTGGCCAGAAAACGGGTGTAGCAGAGGAGTGGACACGCAGCGAGTAGGTAGCCAGCCCCACACCAACCCCGGTGTGGGAATTATGAATATTCTCTCCCTGTCGAGTGGATTTATCTCCTGCTTGATAGTATCTCACATTAAAATGTGGCGCTCACGTTAAAATGTGGCGCTCATGTCACGAGTTATCAATGCCTTTTACCCACGGGATGGAAACACTGTGTACAGTCTGACAGCAGGTTGGGAGGTAGTGCTGTCGACTTAAGGGACTCCCACAGGATGGGGCATACACCTCCTTGCCAGTCAGGGGCAAGCCTGGGTCGATCTTTGTGTGCTGCCACCATAAGACTCCGCGCTGGTTGCAACCCAGGGGACGTAGAGTGGGTGGAGACACATGTCAATACCAGACCCTGATATGGGTGACAGTTGGCTGTACCCCTTTTCATAACGAATTTTTAGTGGGAATTTTATATGTGCGCCATGACATCGTGTCATGACACGTCACGTAACATCAATTTGGGGCAAAACTACCGATTTTGACCAAGGTTTCACTTAAGCCAGAAAAGAAACATATATAAATTATATGTGTTCGAAAAATAGCCACAACAAATAGTTGCTTTAGTTTGTTGGACTGTTGCAAGTCTTGCAAAGCTGTGTCTACAGGTCATCGGGAATAGCTGTTGGAATCTAATTGCAGTTTGACACTTCACATGTCAGTGTCACTAGGAGGCTTAATGGTTTTGACTGAGAGGTGGTACAGGTGTTTTTCAGACTAATGGCACAATTAGGAGCAATGTTCACTGCCATGAGTGCTGTCTCACCCTTCAACAGAAATGGGCTAGGCTTAGCCCTGGTTGACAATTCTTGGTAATTCAGGGAGTTACAGTCTAGGTGATAAAGGCAAATGTTAACAAAGGGGTTCACTCTAACAGAATCTCTTTGGCTTTAACAGGTGGAGCAAACTTACAGCACTGGAGGTAATTCATAGGGCAGTACTGGAAGGTGTCCAAACCACTGGACTTTGTCCTTCATCGCAGTGTGATTGAGTCTTAGTATAATTGGAGAAGTGCTGACTGTCAGCAACATCAAATTTTTAAAAAATTCTTAATTCTGTCAAAACAACAAAGGAGGAAACTGGTGAAGATGAAATCCTTTGGACTTAAATCCGCCTACTCAACAACTACAGGGGTAGTTATATTGTGTACTCACATATTTTAGCGCTGAAAGGATATTGGGAGTCGCCTAAAGAGATGTTTCCTATGGAGTACTATAAAACTGCCATAAGTGTAACAAGTTTTTCGTACGGTAGTTTCAGCACAGATGTAATATATGTACAATCTTGGATGTTTAATCCTGCTGGCTCAAGAGCCAGTGTTGAGCTTTCCTGTTTTAAATCAAGTCTTACAGCTCTGCAGGGATCACTGCACCATGACATTGTGACAAGGGGATGCTGATTCATGCATAAACCTTAGATCCTTTCATTATATCTTCAACCAGCAGCTTTGAAAACCTATGAATATCTAGCATGTTGCAACTTGAGAGTTATGGCAAAGGTTTCCCCAGCCATTTTGGAATATAATGCTATAGCTTTCATTCTTGAATTGAATAGCATTCAGCACACTGCTGGCAAAATGCTTAAAGAATAATGAAAAAAAATATCCTTTAGCATTAAGGATGGGAGAAATTTAGACATACTTATTTCAATTAAAATTACTGTGGACCAAACCTAAATGTATTTTGCAATAAATTACTAGAACTAGAACTGATTTTAAGGAAAGGAGGAATTTATTAGCTGCCTGTGTTTCAGTTCATTTGTATTCCTGGTCCTTTTCATTTCCTTTTCACTATAAAACATTTCTCAGGCTCAGTGAGCAGATGTGAAATAGGTTCTGTGACTCCTTGTAATTAAAATGGTCAAGATCAGATGGGTTTCTGCAGTAATAGTGGTACAATAAAACCAGGATGTAGCCTGCAGTGGGAACTCTCGTGCTTTTGTTGCTCTCAAAACATTTTCCTCTCAAAATCTAGCTCTGTAGCAAACATTCTTCTGCTCCTGAGAGTTATTTGTGAAGAAACTTGGAGTATTTATTTTGTGACAGGGCTGTGCATCTTTGTGTCTGGCTCACAGATCATTTTCACACAGCCGTGATCCAGAATGGGGGCAGCTACAAATATGACGGTTTTCTCTTGCCTACTTTACTTTTCAGACTTTTTTTAATGTGATTATTGCATTAATTTTCTCTATATATCTGAAATAATTTACCATACAGTTTTGAATATAGTATGAATATATATTTTACTCTTAAAAATCTGAAAATTAGTTATATTTAATAGTAGTTTGTGAGTAGCATGTCAATCAAGCCTTAAATATACCAATCAAGCTCTTCAATAAAACAGTATTATCAGTCAATCTCTTCAATATATTAATATGTTTATATACGATTTTATTTATATTAATATATGAAAATGTAGTAACTTTTTCTATTTATGCTAATGACAGTTTTAATTTACACTGACTTTGATAGCTGTGATTGCTCATAGTTGGGGATGCACTTAACTCCTTGCATACATAAGACTTCCTTTACTATCCAGTGTATGTTATGCACCCTAAACCAAGCACCACTGCATTAAGTGATGCTGTTACTGCCAATTTCATTGGTTCTTTTTTCAAGTTTCTCATAATTAAAATATTTTTGAGAATTAAGCCATGTTCAACAGAAAATAATCCTTTTTGAGCAGTTGATAATTACTAGGAAAGTATATAATAACTGGGAACATACTGGCTTGAAAATGTAATAAACAGGTAAAGACTATATGTTATGTTGAAAATTCAAATAGCATAATTTGTCAGGCATCTTCTGTGAAAATATGACTGAATTGTTAAAAATATTTTCTCAAGGAAAATATAATTTTAGTTTCTTATATGTGCTGATAGGAATAATTTTTGGAAAACTAAAAAGAGGACAGAACCCATAGTAAACATAAATGTATACATATATGGATAGATATGTATGTGTGTATACGCACACGTATATATAAAGGTACACATATATGTACTTAACATAGTGAACAGTGTTTTATTTTGAATGTCAGATAAATAAAAAGCAGGATGTTGGTTAAACAATTTATTTTCTGAAGAGGATTGTCTCAGAGCACTTACTAATTTTTTATTTCAAGGTTCCTGTTCATATTCTGGAAACAGCATCACAACAACTCAAGCCATGGAATGTCAGGGCAAACTGAAAATAACACTGAAAAGATACCCCAATAGGTAAAATATGTAGTTGTTTATATCAAACTCTCTCTGTGTGTATATGGGTAATGTACATATACCCATATGTATATGGATAAGCAATAAGGAGTGACTAAAATCATCAGATAAACATAGTGAATGCATATTGTTAACCAGATCAACAGTAAGGAGCAAAAGCAGGTTTTAAATAACCACATGTTGAACAAATTCATATTGGACCTTTTAAAATCAATAACTGTGCTTAAAATACAGCTATTGTGTTTATTTGTGTGCACTTAGAGTGATATAGATGTCTTTTGAAATACTGCTTATTTTTCTTCATCTGTCTTTATATAGGACCACCACAGAACATTTTTTGCTATCTAATGCAACACTGCTGTGCCCCCTTGTTTAACAACTATTCCACCACAAATCTTTGATTATTCTTTTCTTTTTTTTAGTGGTTATTTTAAGAAAATTTCTCAAATCACACAATTTATAGGGAGTTTACCTTTTCCCCCAGAGTTCTCATGTAGGTAATTATTATAGAGAGTTAACATTCCTGTCCTAAATCTGATTTAATGTACAGATACTGATGCATCATTTAACTATGGCCAGTCACTTTATGAAAGTGTAAAAAAATTTTTAACAAGACAGATATTCACTGTGATTCTGCAACAAGGTGTGGTTCAGCTCTAGCTACTCCTGTCCCCAACCACCTGCTCCCAAACCTGAATCAAAGAAATTAAAAGGGTTTTTTTGAGAGTTGAAATGTTACATGCAGTTCAAATAAAGGTGACAGTCTCAAGCAAAACAAAGGTTTTATTTCAGCTCTAATCTACTGTTTTATTTGATATCAGAGAAAAAGTATTCAGATCTGTATTCATTATCTTAAATCAGTGTGTGGTTGTTTGTATGTTTGGAATGCTGCCTCTGTAATTGAATTACCAGTCACTTCATCTAGGACTTACTGGGCTCTATTGCACATGGAAATAGCATCTTCATTACTTAACGACAGAAGGTAAATGTGCTTGCATTTCACTATTAAAAAGAAAGAGTACTTTACCATTTGTGTTTTTAAATGGGCATTATTTTTCCCCAGTGATTCTTCCAATGAAAAAGAATGGGGCAAAATTCAGTAAAATGTTCATATTGACCCTGACTCATAAATGTGTAGTCATACAACTCTTAGAAGAGTTTCAAAACTCAATAAGGGACAGCGGCTAATTGTATGAAATATTCAAAATAGATGTATGAACACATGTTTACTATGCTATCTCACCTATTCAGTTTAATCTCAATTTCAGGTAGTTAATATTGAAAAAACATAATTGATTTGATACTGCAATTTTTCAGGCTGCCGTGGTTAAAGCTGTCATACCCCTGTAATTTATTCTAGAAGTTTACAAACATGACTCGGGCTGGAAAAGATGCCTCTATTTATTACAGGTGGTGTGAACTGATTTTCTTTCATACACTTTGAAGATTACAAACACCAGCTTCTTTCTAAGCACTTGATAGGATAGATAATTTAAATAGGACTCTGCTAGGTAATGCGGAGAGTTTTCTCATCTCTATGCTTTCCGGGCTCGTGTCAGCAACAGGGTGAGAGAGCTCGCAGAACAGTCTTGCAAATGCTTTCCAGCGTGGAGAAGGGATTTGTTTTCTTTGGTTTTCTGCCTCGTGAATGTATTTGGTGGTTGTAGGACTCTGGTTTATATTCATAAAATTAAAAGGCTAATGTGGTTTACCATCCTGTGCAACGTGTATCTAAATTATTTGAATGTATTGCATTTCCTTGTATATGTGTAAACTATCTCAGAATGTCTGCAAATGTGTGCTGATGAAATAAACTGTACAGCTCTGAACAAGTCAGAGTAATTTGTTCAATAATCTCATAAATCTTTGAAATTGAGGTTGTTGAGGGTTAGCTCGCTCAAAATGTTTCTTTGTGATACTAGCTATGAGTTGTTTTTGACAAAATGTCTCCCATGCCAAAATGCTGATTTATATATTTTTTTTATTTCCCCCTTATATAAATGTAGCAAATTCCATTACACTGTACTATTACAGTCTCAGAGGGGGTTCTTCATACAAATTTGGGCTCCTGCAAGCAGCAAAATGTTCTGCGTATCTGTACCTTGAGCAGACCTGCTGATATCTGGGAGTTTATTCCAGGTATAATATTTATAAAGCAGAGTAAATAATTGGCATGGCTTGTGCATACCAAGCACATGCTTAAATAAACTACACCAATGTTACTTACAGTAAAATCAGAATTGATCCACGCTGGAATTACAGTGGTTAGGAGAATCATACAGGATTGAACACAGTTATTTTATGTGTTGTCCATGTCAGGCAGAGGACCTGAATTTTAACTCTGTCTTTCATTTTCCACTTGAATGCCCTTAGTCCTGGGCCATTTTTTGTTTTGACATCAGAATCTCTTTCTGTCTATCACCCTTCTTCCTTTTTCCTGCCTGGATTAATTTTTGGTGAAAAAAATCTTAGTAATCCTACATTTTTCCTGATGCAGGAAGGAAGAAAGTAACTTTGAGGTTTTTGGGAGCAGGAAGACAATTTCTTGTCCTTTGTTGTTACAATAAAGCATAGAGGAAAAAGAAAAGTGTTAGGAAAATTCACTTATATTAATTTAAACAATTGCTCAGTCAACAAATGTTAATTGGTCATATTTATACACAGCTTTAAACTTTTGAAGCCATTTTAAATGAATCCTTGCAAATACATAATTTTATTATATTTAAAGAATAGATGGATTTTAGGGATCAGGAAGACGAGAATATGAGTCACTGTACATTATAAATTGCAGTGTAAGTGTGGTTTTAATTTCACTCATAGCCTTACATCTGCCCCATCTTAAGGTGCTTTCATTTTATGAGAGTGGATCATGCTGAAATTCTGAAAAGTCATGACTGGAAAGTCATGCAGTCCTTTTACTAGCTAATCGGATTTGTTGATGTATTCAGCAACCTGATTCTGTGGTGTGGAGTCCAGACCAGTAAGGCCAGGCTGTTTTCACTCAGCCAAATAAATGGTCAAGCTTCCGCCCATGGTAGTAGGAACAAAACCAGATCCAAAAATCAGATTAGTTATTTTTTCTGTATAAATTCTTTTTTTTTCTGTATAATTTTTTTTCTGTAAAAATTCTGTATAAATTTTTCAGAATAAATTCTTTTGTATATGAAAAGAGGCAAGGATTAAACAATTCCTAAAAAGGGCAGTAACGTTTGAGCATCTATTGGACCTACAGAATAGTTTCCAAACTTTATGGTACATGCTCATGAACAACCCTATTTTTGTTTGTTTGATTGGTTTGTTGGTTTTCTAAATATTGTACACATTTCTTAAGTGTCATGATTCAGTATGGAAACCTTAGAAAAATTGTTAGACCATTTCAACTCAGTATAAATACATTAGCTAAAGAAGGAAAGGTTTGCTCTATGCTTGTGTAAGTGAAGTGAAAAAACAATGCTTATTCCTCTCCTTTGTTTCCATTTGATCATGGTTGTTATTTTTTGGTGAAACCTTTGCATAAATTTGAAATTTTAATATTTTCTTAACTTGTTTTTTACTTGCTGTAAAATGTATTTTAGTTTGATTTCATAGACCTGAGTAGCATACTTCTGCTATAAAAGTAAGCAAGCATCTGTGGGCTGCAAATGCTGATTTTTTTTTAGCAAGTGGAGCACTTAGTGCTTCTTTGAGCTCATCTCTTTATTTCTGTTTCACTGTGGTAAAACTGTGATATATTCTTCAATGTCTCTATTTGTGGAGGCGCTTTAAATTCACTTGCAGTTAATTATCTGAAGATGCAGTTTGTGATATTTATGCTATCCTGTGTGACCTCAAGGGGCACCTCCAGAAAATGTGAGTGCCCTGTAAGTTCTGTGGCACATCTAGCAGCCTATGAAGGTCCTTCGGATACTCCAACATCTGAAATAGTGCTTGGTACGTGCACTTAGCACTGAGTTTCATGAGAAAAGAATCAGTCTGTAAGGACCTAGATGACTTTTAGGAACTGACATTTTTATAAGTACTCTTAGAGTTAGTTGTTTTTTGTAGTGGAAAACATGGATCATATCAGGTCATGACTTAGACATCCCAAATAAATACAGGTTCAAGGATGGTATATGTCTGTTCCAACATGTTGAAGAACCTTCAGCATTATTACATCTAGTTTTATCCTTCTGGAGATTAAAAAAAATGGTTCACTTCAGGATTTTTGTTTTCCTTTCTGTGTGGAACTGTTTCTGGCTTTCTTTTCAACTTGTGAATACGGGTTTCTGTCAGTGTTGTGACTGCTGGCATTACTTTCCATTTTCTGGTATGCAGAATCACGATTTCCTATGCCAGTGTTTCTGGCTTTATCTTACATTCCAGGACCTTGAAGTGTTCAATTTTTACAGTATTTAGTTGACATCTTGAGATGTGTATGTTGCAATACGTAGAGGCCATTTTCTAAACTAAGTATTGACTACCTTAACAAACAAACGTATTAGGAAAAATGTTCACTGGGTTTGTTCCTCTCTTCATATAGGTGATAAATTTCAACAATATAGATTTTATTCTGAAGTTTCTTTTATTTGTTTGGTGGTTTTTTCCCTTCTTTTCTCGTAGTGCTTAAAACAATTCTCCAAAACGAGTGCTGCTACTACTGGATTATTATAGACTGTGAAAAGTAATTGTGCTGATTATTTAACTGGGACACATTCTATAGCAAGAAATTTGTGCCTTTAAATTGTCTGATTTACTAAATATTCTTTGAAACTTCCTGAGAAAGCTAGCAATGTTTGCAGGAACATGGTTAACCTAGTCATATCACTACAAATTACTTAGCAACTTTTGTTTAGTGCACTGTAATTTAACTGTATTTGTTTTTGGTCTGATTTTTTTTTCCAGTTTAAGAAAAATTCTGGATTTTTTTCTGTAGACTTTTTGTTTTTCTTCCTTTCATTTCATTTAACCGACCAGTTAAATGTACCAAAAATATCTGTTTCAGGAACCCTAGTTTATCTCATTAGAATTTTCTTCTGGTTTCAAGGTTCAAGTTTAATAACTCCTTGCCCAGTGACTGATTCTATTTGGGATATGGATCCATTGGGTGATAGATGGAAAGTGGGTTTTTTGTTTGCTTGTTTGGTTGGTTTTCTGAATGCTTAAAATACTTGAACTCAAGACATCTCATTTTGTTACAAAGCAGTTTCTTAGCTGTGCATGACACACCCCAAGGAGAGACTGTGTAACTTGACAGGCCAGGAAGAGGTGTGCCTCACCATTGATATGCTGTCGGAGAGTTTTGACAAAAAAAAAATCTCATGCACTTCAGATTTGTCCTACACATCCTTCCAGACTTTCAAGCCAGGAGCAGATATGCACATTTCAGTTTATGTTGTTTCTGCTGTTTCTGGGAATTCCTCATTCTGTAATCCATGGTGGCTTTATATACTTGCTGTGAGTCTGTACTAGCTGTGGTGACATCTCCAATTCTCTTCCATAAAGTAGGCCAATACAGACCAGTCCCCAAAGTGGCTTGAAAACTATTGTGTGTAACACTGTCATGCGTACAAACTAGGAGAATATAAGAGCCCAGGAATAGGTCAGAGCTGGAGGCATCTGTGTTACCCACACTGAGGGGTGACAATTGGGTGCCTAACAATGAAATTGGTAACAGAACCTAATGGAACAGACATCAAGTCAGCCCAAGAGACAGAAAGCTGCTATTTAGAAGCTTCTAACTGAAATAGTTAAACTAAAACTATTCCTCTCCCTTCTTGAGTGACCGACCACATTCTTGAGGCAGAGGAAATGGGATTAATGGCCAGAAGCTACTTTCTGAGCTGTAGTGGGTTAAAGCACTCTGGTTGTATGGTGCTTTGGATGCTGTGCTGATCTTCCACCTTTCAGCTGGAGTAGTCCAGTGGTGCAGAATCAAGTGAGAGTGTCTGAGAGCTCAGAGCATGGTAGAGAAGAGGAGCTGACTTTTTGCCTTATCTTTGGAACAAGTTGGGGCCAAGGTGAGAAGGGTATTTTTTTAACATGTGAAAAGAGAAGCAGTTACACAATCAGGTCTCCTTTTTTTCTGGGATGTGCTAACCTCAGGGTTTCTCATTAGATTGAAGTTCTTGATCTTAATTTGTACTAGTAAACCTGTAGTTTTGAACCTGATATTGTAGCTGAAAACACGTTTTTTTACCTCCCCTAGGAGGAATTGCAATGTAGTTTTTTTGAGTTTGTTCATTGTTACCCTGGAGTTACAGCTGGTATTTGCTGTTATATATTTTGGGTGGCTGCTAAGACTGTATTTTGAGTTGCATTGACCATGAGCAACACAGTACTTGCTATTCCCATGGCTCTAGTCACTTCATTGTTTCTAGATTACATTTAGGGCAGGGAGTTTAATCTATAGAGTTCTGCATATGTTTAGTTCTGGCTATGTAGATAGAGCTACATAGCTACATAGCTCATTTCTTCTTGTTTAGCTGTTAGAACAGCTACATTTTTGGACACTTAAGCTAACGGGCAATAGATTTAAAGATGAGAAAACTGTTGACAGGATGTTTTCTATGATGGATGGACAACTTTCAATGTGCTTTTCATGATCTCTCTGACAGTCTCTTTCATCCAAAGTATTTGCTGAAAGAGCTGGTTGGAAAATGAGAAAAGGAATTATTTTTAGGAATTTTATTTTCCTTTTGGTCCTCAGGTAAAATAAGATTACCTTACTTGTTTCTATATAATCTTCATGCATGGAATTATTAATTCATATCATTGTCCATTTCTGTGAAGGGCAAAGTAGGAGGTACCAATAAAGCACTCAGATTTATATTTTTTTCACTTCTCTTTTCTTGATTACTGAGCACAAAGAATGGAAGCTCAATTTAGTGCATATGAAAAATACGTTTCTATCACCCTTTAGAGGCACATAATACATGTTGTATAGTCTGCTGATTTTTCATTTCCTGTAGAAACAGGAAGCAAAATTTCAAGGAAAAACATGCTTACAAACAAATAAATCTTATTAAATCTGGAATTCTTCATACATAGTCAAATCTGGGTTATTCATACATAGAATAAAAAGTGAACAATTTAAATCTGCAATTCAGAATAATAGCATGAATAACTGTAGTGATATGCTGTTGAATAGCAAATGAGAGCATCAAGAGATAAATGAAGAGAACAACCTTGTTCTGGTGTGCCTGTACCTTTTTACAGGCAGTGAAATAACAGGGATTACAAAATATTATGCAGCCCTCAGGAAGAGGTTTACTAGATTTTCCTTCAAAATCTCTATTCAACTGATGTAACTTATTCTGACAGCTACTATAGGGCTGAATCCTGAAAGGTCCAGTGTACTTAGCATGCCAGCAATAGTTAGCTAGAATTGCAAAAACTCAGTAGGACTGCAGTTCACAGGACTTGTGCTAGCCTTCCCCGTGCACCTGACTGTAGTTCATCCCATTTTAGCTCAGCCAGGTAAGTATGAGAAATAAAATATATGGAAAATGATTGGCATTTTGAATTAAGAATAAATGTTAGAATGTACACATTGCTGAATTAAATAGTGAGTTTTCTATTACTAAAATACTACAGCTGATGGCAGGTTGTAGTGGGTTTCTGTGTCTGGGTTTTGGTAGCAGGGGATGGGGGGGCACTACAGGGGTGGCTTCTGTTAGAAGCTGCTAGAAGCTTCCCCCTGTTCCATGGAGCCAATGCCAGCCGGCTCCAGGATGGACTTCCTGCCGCTGGCCAAGGCTGAGCCAATCAGGAGTAATAGTAACGCCTCTGTGATCACATATTTAAGAAAAGAAGATTGTTGCGCAGAAGAAATTCCAGCCTGGGAAGAGCGGAGTGAGAACATGGGAATAACAAGGTAGACACCAAGGTGAGTGCAGAAGGAGGGGCAGGAGGTGCTCCAGGTGCCGGAGCTGAGGCCCTGCAGCCCGTGGTGCAGACCATGGTGGAGCAGCTGTGCCCCTGCAGCCCTTGGAGGACCATTGGGGTGCAGAGACCCACCTGCAGCCCATGGAGGAGCCCATGCTGGAGCAGGTGGATACATGAAGGAGGCTGTGACCCCATGGGAGGCCCAAGATGGAGCGAGGTCCTACCGGAGACCTGCAGCCCGTAGAGAGGGAAGCTCACGCTGGAGCAGGCTTTTCCCGGGTAGGACTTGTGGCCCCTGTGGGGGACCCATGTCGGTACAGCTCATTCATGAAGGACTGCACCCCATGGAAGAGTGACACATGGGACAGCAGTTTGGGAAGAGCTGCTGCCCGAGGGATGGACTCACGCTGGAGAGGCCCATCAGGGACTGTCTCCTGTGGGAGGGACCCCACAGGAGCAGGGGAAGGACTCTTCTCTCTGAGCAGTGGCAGAAACAACGACTGACCATAACCCCCATTCCCCATCCGCCTGCACTACTGAGGGGGGGGGAGGGAGAACATGGAAGGAAGGAGGGGTGGGGGGAAGGTGTTTTTAAGACTGTTTTATTTCTTACTCTTTGGCTCTTATTCTGTTAGTAATAAATATAAGTACTATCCCCACTTTGAGTCTTGTTTTGCCCATGAAGGTAATCAATCACTGACCTCTCCCGGCTCTTATCTCTACTCATGTATCCTTAGCTGCTTTTTTTTCTCTCTTCTCTGTCCAGTTGCAGAGGGAGAGTGAGAGAGCGGCTTTAGTGGGTACCTGGTATCTGGCCAGGGTCAACCCACTACACAGGTACAGGCTGTAATTCTAGTTCCATGGTAATATCAACTGGGTAGCAGTGTGTACTACCACTCTTTTGTGTGTCTGGATTTCCTTCCCACAGAGAAGAGACAGTCAATGCTCTGTCAACTTCCCAAACGTCAACAAGAACTCTTGCCCAGACCAGAGGTGCTCCCCAAGGTTCCTGGGTCTGCTGTCCACAGGTAGCCAAAATTGAATAGAATATACAGTCCTTACTAAAATCATTCTGTTTGCTTAGGTAGCAATACTAACAGCTCTTAATGATTCATTTGGAATATACAACTGCGTAGCCTAAATAAACTATAATTAGTAAAAAAATACAGGAATTCTGTCAATTTTCAAGATGGAAATTCTATTTGAACCATTGCTTGTTTTTCACTCCAAATATTCTTCTGCAGATTATTTGAAAACATGACTTAATCAAGAGAAATCTTGTTGAACAGAATAGACTAGAATGAAGGACTGCATATGCACCCCTCCCTATCTTTAAAGTTATTCCTCCTCTGGTTCATTGTCTTTGGATCTTTAGCCGTACATCTTCCATCATACTGACTGTCATGGAAGTTTTCTTTTTTGGGGAAATGGTTAATTTTAATTACATCTAGTTCTAATTCATTGTAAACCGTAATTATGTTTTTAAAAGGAATAATTTCAGTTAAATCATCAACACTGTGTTTGAGTTTTCTGATAAAATGGCAGGTAGTAGTTAGTGATTCCTCTAAAAATATAACACTTTGATGGTATTTCTTTCAATATTTTAATTCTTTTCACGAATGCTTTGACACTAAGTGAAACAACAAAATGTCTTCAGAAAATATGTATGTGTATATCATCTTGTGGTGATGATAATCTACCCCTTTTCAAGATTCAGACAGCACACAGAGCACAGAATGTCTTTTTTTTTCAAGACCATTGTGTGTGGTCTCGAAAAGGTCTACAAAATGTACACAAGAAAGATATAGTTTTTTCTGATGACAGTTGAAGCTCATAATGTAGTGGTTTGTTTTTTCTCTCATTTCTAATTTCATATTTTGAAACTTGGAAGATATGGTCTTTTAACAGAAAGTTAACTTACAGACATTTTCTGACTGAAAGCTAGATTATAACGGAGAAAAGAGCTCTTCCCCTCCCTACCATGACTTTAGACTTGCTTCTTGTAGGCAGAGGTTGCAAGTGGCTGGGTCTTAAAAGTATTTGCATTTTATTTAAAAAAAATAAATGTGCATGTATATTGTGAGGGGATTGTAGCCTTGTGTTTGGAGTCCTCCAAACAGAAATTATTTTTAAAAGTGCAAAAATTAAAAAAGAGTTTAACTGGAAAATTTTTGAAGCCATTTTTCAGTCATGTATAAAAGAATATGTGTTATAAAAGAATACATGATGGTGATTAAAAAATAATGACTTGATATGGTACAATTTTTTAATGAATAATAAATTAGGATCATCTGATTAGCATGAGTGATTTCAGCTTTAAATAAATTTTCTAACTACTTATTTTGCAACTTGCAAGTAGTCTTCTCTGACGGCTGGTAATGCCATATAACGTGCTATCATCTGGTGAGCTCATATCCTTAGTTACTATAGTTGTACCAGCATTACAGCTTTGGATCTATGGCAGTTAGCTACAGCCAATGTCCAGGGGTGGTTTAAGGAAAGTTGAGTCTGGAACCTGTTTGCAGTAGGGAATTGGATTTGGCCACCTTGTTTCCAAGGGAAAGGTGATTGGCTCTTTGAGTGGGAGTTGACCAGCCAGCAGCAATGGGGATGGGGAATGCGTAGGGCTCATCTTCTTTGCTGTATCGCTATTTTATTCACTGTTTTGGGACATCAGGGATTTTCCTGGCATATTGTAGGTGACTTCCAATCTGCCTTCTTGCTTTATCTATTGCTCCTGTGATTTTGCATATCCTTCCAGTAGAATAGATGATCTATCAGAAGTACATCACAGGCAGGAGTGCATGTCAGGAGTGCATGTCAGGGGCATGTCAGGAGTGCATCACACTGGGATTCTTCTTTGCATAGGAGAACAAGGGGGGCAAGCCTTGTCAGCATGATAGAATTTAGGACAGACTTGAGTTCACAGCAGTGTTCCAGATTTCCTATCATCCACCCCAGGAATTGTGAATACAGAGAGGTGTCAGAAGTGTCTTTTTTACCATTCTCCTTGTATGACTTGGTCTTTCCTCTGGATTATTTGATAATGGGAACCAATATGCTTCTACATGCACGTTTTTGATAATGAAAAAGGTGACTCCTTTTGTTCAAAAGAACATACAAAACACAAAGCAAATATTATTGATTTGCTTTATGTTTAGCTTAATAGAAAGAAGTCTCCAGAGAAAGGTATAACACTGCTTTCCAAGTAACATGCTAAAATTTATTTCTCTGGTTGCAATGTTGTGTCGTTTCACGTTGCATTAATTCCCAGGTTTGCTAGTTTCTAAAAATATTCACTAAAATGAAGAAGGAAAAAAAAGCAGTTACTGTGGTATCAAGAAAACTCCTTACACTTTTCTGATGAAAGATTCTGAATGTACTGTGATTTATCCTTCAGGGAAGCTGGGTGCAGTTTTTCCTATGCTTTTCTGAAATTCTTATTAATATTAACTTCTGGCGATGCATTAGAGTGGCATTACAAACCCCAGAGCCTGTTTCAGATGCTCATGCTGCCAAGTTCAATCCATGTGTAAGTTATAGACATGATAGTTTTTTCTGGGAGAAAAATACATTGCTATTTTAAGAGCACTCTTCTGTTGTTTCCTTTGCTGTGTTTTACCTCATGTAGCATTAACAGAAGTGAAATGTTTGATATAAGAAATTGATTGTTTTCTGGGTCTAATTTAGTCCTAAATGTGAACACAAGTGATTGCGTTATTCTGGAGTTCTGTTTTAGGTGTCACAGTGGTGTGTAATTCTAGTCTGGGATTTGATATTTCCCCTCAAGAGGAAGCATAAATTGGAGTGAAGAGTGGCTTTTTGCTACTAAGGTACAGTTTGAGGGCTTTCTAGTATCAACCAGTCCTTCATCTATAATAGCATTTGGTAGTTTTCAAGGCTTTGCAATTCTTTGAAGACAGACCCTTTTCTCAAACTGTAGGCAAGTGTTCCACCAGGCTTTATGAACTGATTTTTGAAATGGACTTATCTTTAAACCTCAGTGATTTGGGGAGAGTTGGTTTTTTTTGTCTTTTTGTGTGTTTGGTTTTTTGGGATTTTTTTTCATTAAATTTTTCCTTTTAAATTATTTACTGAAAGATTAAGTTCACATCATACTCAAGTTCAGTGAAGTATATATACTCTGAAATAAAATGTATGATTTAAATATTAATCCTTAGGGAAGACAATGGAAAGGGAAATGCCTCTGCCAGTCAATTTGCAGCACAGCATGAAACAGTCAATTACAAAGGTGAAGATCCTGACTCTGAATGCATGCCATTATCAATCAGATATAAATTGTGTATAATCATCTCATATAAATCCCACCATTACAACTCACACCATTATAAGTCAGTGTACATAAGACTTGCAATCTGATTGTGAATCAGTGCTTTTTCTCAAGTCCTGGTATTCGTTTCAGATTGTTTAAATTTCCTCAAGGGAAATACACTAGTGACAAGGGGAGTGTGATAGGCAGTTAAGAGTACATGGAATATTGTATTTAGGCTGGTGTGCATCTCTCAGTAGTTTTGAGGGATTTGAACTGCATAACCTTTTTATCGGTTACTTTTTGCATCAGATGCTATAATATATGATACTGCTAATTTGAGATTACTTGGTTTAGTGTTTCAAAACCTGTGTGCAGCTATTAAGAGTGCTGTATGTTTGGTAACTGTTGAGATAGAGCTCTTCAGCAACTATAACTAAGAACTAGTTTGTACTGCAGAGCATCATCTGCATTTATTTGCATTACCTTTGTGTCTGTATGTCTCTGAATGTATTACAGACTTTTTATATTAAACATTGCACAGCTTTATAGTAAGTGCCAATTCTTGGCCCCAGAAGCTCGGAACTGAAGTATACAAGAGAGATAGAAGAACTTTCGCTCTTTCCATATGCGATGCAAAAGGGGTAGAGGGAGACTGAATTATTTACTCAAGGTCATAATGATGTCTACAGCAGAGCTGGAAATGAGTCTAGATTTCCTAAGGGCTAGTGAGAAAGGAAGAGTTCTGTTTGACAGAAAAATTCATTGCTTTGACATCAGTTTCCCTTCTAATGAGTGAGGGAAAGCAATCAATCAGGATTTTTTTATGGGTAAGGAAAAAAGACAGAGAAGGTTGAAAATTGGGAGAAACCTAGGAAAATAGAATAGGCAGGAAGAAAGGGGAGAGAGAAATATATCAGACCATTTCTGTAAAAGGGGGCAAAGTCAAAGTCACTTCCTCCTTTGCATGATTCAGGTCCTTGAACTGATGTATTGTTTAAAGTAAGTGACAATTAGAGAACACTTCTATGTTTTCTCTGTGTTTGTGACCCAGAATGCTATTTTGGATTTTAGACATTGTTTTTGTAGGGGATGAGAGGGAATAAGGAAATGGGGAAAAGATTGATTTTGACAAAAAGTTTCAATTGACAGAAAACATATGCCTTCCCCAAACATTTATGACTACCCCCATTCTTAAATCCATGCTAGAATCTTGTCATCTTAGTTCTGTTCATTACTGCGTTACACTGCTTTCATCCAAGAATCATTATATTCCAGAAGGTGCATAGGTGCAGAATATCAAATTAACTCTTATATGTCCTTTCTATTGTAGAAGTGTCTCACTGAGGTGCACAAAAAAATTGAGAAACATGTTTCTTTTCTGGCATGTATGTTTTAGAGCAGGTGTGAATTTATATATATATAAAGAATATTTATAAACTCCATTCAATACTAAGTTTCCAGGTGGTGACATTAAAACAACTTACATTTTAATGGTAAGAGTCACTGTCTATTTTATGATGAATGGGAATAGTTCTTTATAAACCTTCCCATGTTGACATCAGTAACTTTCATATTTTCCTGGTTGTACTAGTGGCTGTACATCAGTTATGAATAGGAAGGAATTGATCTCTAGGGGCTGCTGCAAGTAACCAGATAAGTTCCATTTCTCATTGTCTAAGAAGAACTCAGATTATTGTTGATGTTTTCATAGTCTTCTTCCGTAGACCTCTTACTAGGTTAGCATTAGTCTTTGATTGATTCAGTAAATTTTATGATACTAACCTTGACTAATGAATGTCAAGGAGAAAGTTGCAGAGCTTAGCTGTTCCTCTGTCAGCAACTTCTCTGTAGTAGAAGATTTACATTGTCAAGTTTGTTATTTCAGTTGCCAGATTATGCTCACTCCAAAAAAGGATGAGAAGAACAGTTCTCTAAATGGTGCATTAAGTTTTCCTGCTATTTTTGCTATTTTGCTGCTATTTTGTGTTACTGGTGTTTATTACAGAGAGTTTGATTAAATTACATGCATCTCTTCTTGGGGGAAACAGAATATTCTTCGGTCAATAGCATGTAGGCTTTTATCAAACCAGAAACTTAAAATACAGTAACTGTTAGATGGTGAGCAGAAGCAAAGCTAAAATGCATCTTCATCCATGAGTGTGAGTATGCTGTTTTGCAATGATATACATATTGAAAATGGTGAGAACTAGGCTTTCTCCCCAGAGTTCTTAGCCTCTTTTTTTTTTTCTCATTGGGGTTTGTGGATTGGGACTATTATTCCTTTTGTCCTTGTCTGACTGACTAAGTCGTTATTTTCTTTTTGTTTTTACTATGTCCCTGAAGGTCAGAAATCAAATAATTTATCTGAGGCACTTGGGTGAAAAATTTACATATTAACCCACCAATTTCAATTAGATTAATACAGGTGATATTTACTTGATGAAAAATAATAGAAATTTAAAAAACCATTAAGTAATGTATAAATAGAACTGAATTTATAACATTGACTTTCAAATATTTTTATAGATTTAATTTATTTGTAAATAGAAAGCACTGATTAAACAAGAAAAGTACATTGTTTAGAGAGGTCTCTTAGTCTTGTCCAAATGTACCAGTTATTCTCCTTTCAGTATTTGAATAAAATTCTCAGAAAGCAGAAATTCTGTTTCCCTTGCCATTGAAGAGATGGAACTGTTAAAAATGTTTAAAACATTTATTTTTGCAACATCTCATATCATTGTGATTTCTTCAGATGTGATGGTGATGTGAAGGATAGTAGGTTCCTGTGTGTAGAAAGACAGAGGACAATAAATACTTTGCAATCTACAAAGAAATGAGGAGCTAAGATGGGAGAAAATGAATTCAGACCGTCTTTTCTGTTAATTTAAGTTCTGTTTTTACACTCAACAAACCAAATGTTAAATGTCCACCAATAATAATTCTGCTTTGGGGAAATTAATTTTTACTTCCTTGTTTTTAGAAAGAAGCTTTAGAAAAAAGTTTCACAAGGATCAGAGCAGGTTATAAAATAAGAAGAGCATCATGAAAAAGACCAGTCCTATCCTCTTAGTATTACTATTTGTAATTGGACTTGAATTAAATGTGTCAAATCTGTGTTTCTGGGTATCACATCAATAATCGAGTCTTCAGTTGCTAAACTTCTCTCATAAAGCTAGGAATATATTCCAAATAATCTTGACCCAAGGGTCACAGTTCATCTTGAGATATTGACATGTGAAAAAGGAGCAGAATGTACATCTGTTAAATTACTTTAATCATCTATCTAAATCAGCAGTCACTGATTTCCTCTGGGTTTAAACAGATAGTTGCCCATATCCTTCTGAATATTTGGGCAGATTTTCCTTTGGATTCTTTTAATCTTCGCCCCATTAGTTCAGCCTCTGCTTTCAGTCCTTTTCTTACATCAATAGCCTGGAAATGTGTTGTTTTTATTTATCACATCATTGTTCTTGTCAAAGGGTTGTTTGCCTGAAGTCTCAGTTATTCTGATTTTCTGCTAGTTTATTTTCAGACGCCAGCAGATATTTTGTAATAGCAAGTACATATCTCTATAGATTCCTTCTCTTTTTATTTGGTCTGTCTAGAAAATTGAATGACTGAACACCTCAGACTGAACATCTGGAGTTTCTCTCCAGAATATATTTCACTTTAAGGTCATGTATTTTTATCTCTTAAGATCATCTGCCTAAAATCTTGGCACTGAAGAGACTAGCGGTTTGCCAGGAAGATGATCAGTAGAAATGTTGCAGTGCTGCCATGTGCATGCTAATGAAATGTCAAACAGTGAAGCAATAGATATTTCTGGGTTTTAGTATAATGTTGCCTCACTGGTGTTAGTTTTCTCAGTGTATAAGTGGCATTTCTATCTCTAAGTATGCTGCCCCAAGTCCTTTTAGCATTTGATGCTATTTCCTTACTGTCATTGTAGTACTTTACTTTGGATTAAAGGATGATAAAATATTTTGAAAATCCCTGATAGAAAACACCATTCAGGAATAATCACTCTCCTTTTCCTTTTGCCTAGTTTGTAGTTTTCATAGACTCCATTGCAAATTTCTGTTGATGTAAATAAAAATCCTGATGGAGAGTTTAGTATTACTTATACCACTTTTCAGGACTGATTCTTCTAACCTCTTTCCTCTTTCACACTCCTTGTATGTGACCTAATGGCCTCTTTTTGTGATCTGCATTTTGCTGTGATTTGGTAAAAACTGGCACACACTGCTGACTCAGAACTTCTGAGTTGGGATTTAAAGGACTTTGATGAGTGTCTTTCTGAGACTGCCATGCACTAGATTATAATTCCCAATGACTTCACCTTCTGTAGATCCTTTAAGTATTTAATACTATTTTTCTTGGAATGGAGACAATATACCAGAAAGTACCAAATTCACTGCAAACCCTGTCTTCCCAAAGGACCATTAAAAAAGATTGCTTTTCTCTTCTGACTGACCTACCAGTGTTTGGATCAAGCATTTAGTACCTTAAGTGAACTAGTTAGAAGAGATCTGATCACAGACAATATTTCACGCTTTCCTGAAATACTTGCTCTCTTGGACCCTAATTCTATTCACAGTACCTGTAGGATTTCTTTTTTCCACTGAAACCACTCAGTTAAACTACTCAACAGTCTTATAAAAGACTACTCTAGTCTTATAAAATGAGACTGAAATGTTCATCACGAGGATGATTTCCCACTGTTGGTTACATAGTTAATTATAATAATGGTGGTTCACTGCCGCAGTTACATTTGTAATTGAATTATTTTTCCAATGATAAATATTCTAGGCCTTTGAACACAAAAGGAAGTCTTTCTATAATTTCTTCTGTTGCAAGAATCACTCCTAGGAGTACTTGTGTTAATTTTAATGATTTTTAAGGTATTAGACCTGTTGCTGATTTTACTGCTGCTTAAAAAATCTAAAAAAGCATTTTACAGTTCTTTACCCCCTCTCTGATGTTGGTGCCCTAGTTAATCTGCCAGTGTGGCTCATCTAGGTGATGCTGTCACGAAGCAGACTTGTCTTTTCCTGTATTGTAAAGCAAAGATCCTACTTCCTTTTGTTTGGTATCATTATCTAATAGTGCAAGTTCCGCACAACTTCAGATAATTACAGATGCCAGTTCCCAAGGAGCTTAACCACTCAAGGGACAAAGAATTGTAGGGCTGGGCGACTTCAGGTGCTGAAACTGAAAGTGGTTGAGGTCATGCCATATTAAAGTGAGACAAAAAATCAGTTTATGTAGGACTTTCAGTTGAACACCTCTGAGAATAGCAGCTTGTCAGCAAAGACATAGCATTCTTTCTAGCTGTAGTACAGAAAGAGAAAAAGGACACCTTCAATGGTTAAGCTCTTTGGCATGAGAAAACAGCAAGGAATGTACAACAAAGTCCTTTAGCTGAATAAATTACACTTTTCCAGTGATGATTTTGTGGTTGTTTTTTTCTTGGTTTTACCTTTGCCTTATACAGAAAATATTTTTTTTTCTTTTTTTTAATTATTATTTTTCTTTCTTTTTTCATCTACCTCCTACTTTCCATTTGCAATTAACAATTTTGCCTTTCTTTTCTGGCTTCTTTTTTTACTTACAGAAAGTTGTATGAGGTCGGTCACTCTTGTCATAAAGATCCTCATACTGTGGGGATGAGATAAATGTAAGGTACATCTAATGGTATAGAAAAAAACTCCAAACATAAGAGGTTTGTACAGTCTGCTGTGAGAACATTAGGGCACAAGTTGTCTTTGATCTATGCTGTGCTGTATTGATTTAACTTTTAGTCCACTAATTAATAACTGTTTGACCTTTAGTACATAATCTTTGAAATCAGGTTTGATATTTCAGCTGATATTTTTTATATTTATAGTGAGATCTTAGTTTCTTAAAGAATATTCCGGAGTAAGAGTGTCCACAGGAGAGTTATGCTGTCATAATCAAATATGTCATTAATTCTAGTACAGTTTATGCTCGTAATAACTCTAGAAATAAAAATTTTTAGATAATTTTTTTCTTTTAAATGTAACCATTATTTTAAGGTATTTAAGGGGATTTTTTTCTCTCACAAGATGCCTCTCTCTGAAACGCTACTGAGGATTTAAACATCAAAACCCACCCGCTAAAGTGAGTCGCTGATTCTGTGCAGTAACTGTGGCTTAGCATCCATTAATGATAACATGTGGGTTAAAAGGCTTTCTTTCCTTCTGCAGTGATGGAACTTCTGAGACTGTCTACACAGTCATACTCAACGAAAGTTAGGATGGCTTAGCAAAGGTCATAATATGTATTTTAAAACCTCCCGTCAAGGTGAATTAAACCCCCTTCCTTTCTGTATGCTGAGTCCAAAGAGAATTCAATGTAGTTTTTGTCTTTTACATTTGCCATTTACAGGTGTTATTGCTTAGCTCCTGTAAGCAATGTGGATGTGAGACTCCTTCATGATTGTGAAAGTCGTGTAGTAGGTCAAAGACATGGTCCTCCTCTAGAAGGAGAGTGACTTTGATGAGAAGATTTTTGCAGTCTTAGCCATCTCCACTGCTTGTGATTTTTGTATAAAACTGATAGGAAGTTTTTTGAATCCAGTCAAAAGGTTGGCAATATGGACAACTTGCTGCAGTGCTACCATGATGATAACAGAAAGCACTGAAAAAATTAAAAAGGGCAAACAAAGAAGCTGAAAGTAAAAGAAAATTAAGCAATACACCATTCTTTGAATAGGTCATTCTCTAAGTCATCAATGCAGTTTTGCAGCCTGAGTTGGTATGCCCCAAAAGGAATCTGAGACAGAGTAAGCTTTTCAATGGAGTAGGTGTGATAAAAACAGACCAAGTTGCATTTTTACGTAAAAGATAAGTAATATTTGAGATATCATTTGCCTGAGGTCTTTAGCCACATGCTTGCTCAAAATTTTACTTTCATGATTGTCATTTGAATTTGACAAGGAAAGCTGTGAATAGTTACATTTTTATAAAAATAGTCGTTTATCTCCCATATTTGTGTGAAGCAGGTTAAACCTTTTACTATCAAGAGTGTTGCTTAATCTTTTATGTTGTATCCCTGTTCCATGTTGTGCTTGGGGGTTATTAATCTATTTCAACATTGATATGTGGAATGAAATAATTTTTTTCTTTGAAAGTTCATGTAATTGGGCCTACTTAGAGAAAATAATTCATTAATTTGAAGTCCCTAACTAGCATATTTTACACACATTCTAACCTTCTAAACTAGTAACAAAAGCACTCCAAAATATTTTATATTTTAAAGCACAAAAAATGCTTACCTTCTTTGAAATAAACAATTATGTAATGAACGATACCTCTGCAGTATTTTAATGTACACCATATTTAGCCATGTATTTCAAAACAAATAGAAACTAACCCCTTTACTTTGAAAATATTTTTAAATTTTCTTTTGAATATACAAAACATATATCTATCTTATGCATTGCATGAAGATTTAATAGTCGTGAAAACAAACCTGATTTTTATATGAGGATAGCACAATTTTCCACAGTTGTTCTTGACACAATTTTCTATTTCCATAACTTTTAAGATACTGTAAAGTACTGACTTCAAGTATCAAGATACTGTATTAAGCAGAAAAGGAGGAGAGGTTGTGCCTTGTTTCTGACTTCCAGCAGCCTTTGGTTTTCCTTTTTTTTAGTTCCTCTTCTTCTTTTTCACATCATGTGTGATTTATATTTATATTTGCAATCAGTTTACTAAATGATATGGGTTTTTGTCTGTAATTCTTGTAATTTTTTTTTAAATCCCGTAAATATGCATCTTTTTGTGATTTGCCAGCTACATATAAAATCTTCAGACTGCTATAAAAATTCTCTTATTTGATTTGCATTTTTATCACCATTCAAATTAAACAGGAATAGTTCCTATATTCTCTTGTGTGGTATTGGATTCAGTTCAACAATATGGGCTAACGGTGCAAAAAAGTTCACTGAAGGAAAGGTTCTGCATATAAATTGATCAAGACATATGGTTAAAGTGTCTTGTAAAGGTTCAAAATTTTTCTACCATTCGAGCAGTCTGTGTCCGTAGGAAGAGTTGATGAGGTATTTGACAGAAGACAGCAGCAAAATGTACATTGTCTCCTCTTATTTATCAGTATCTAAACAAATTTATTCTTGCAATTACATAAAATATCTTAGCAAACCCAAAGACTATAAAAATGCAACTTAGTTCTGGATTTGTTAAAAACAAATTATCTATGGACAGAATTGCTGTGCCTGATACTGTGAACTCGTAGCTGTATAGAATCATTAGTTTCAAAGAGCTGACAGTAGAGCCACATTTTCAGTGCGATTTATTTGTGCATCTTCAAGGTAGGGAGTTATGTGGGGACTCGAGCCATGAGGGCTGAGGGTGTCATGGGCATGGAGCCCCATCCTGTAGGTCTTTGACTGCAGTGGGAAATGGAGGCATGATGGATTACTCCAACAATTTCTTCGGTAGAAAGGTTTTCCATCACTGTGAAGAATGCTTTTTCCTGAGCAGAGCCATTCTGTATGTTACAATGGTAGCTTCAATTAAGCAACTGCTATTTGCACAATGGTGAGTGAGCTTGAATTATTAAGCTTCTCATGTTTGATCTGTTTCCTGTTTCAGTAAATAGCAAAACTTTCAATGACTCCAATGAGAACAAAATGAAGATGTTACTGTATATTATATGTTTGCATAATAAAAGGGTAGTTCTCTGAATATTTTTCAATGGTAATTTCAGGTACTGGAGCAGCAGGTCTGCTTAGGGCGTTCTGAAATTGACTTCAGCTGTTTTCTGTGTTTCTTGAGAGGGTGAACTGAGGCACTTGTAGTTTTCAGGGCTAGACATTTCACAGTATCCCCAAAAAAATACTCAGTGAAAAGGTGAAAGAGCTAGGTGGAGGGGGAGAAATCCCATTACTGGTTTATTTAATAGATTCAGCCATTTTTAGTGTGATTTAATATAGAGAACAGCAAAAAAGTCTTTATATGTCTCGGCCTTTTCTGATTTATAAGGTATTAAAGGGTACCTGTATACTGTAACAAATCAGCAGTGTTTGAATGCAAAAGCCTTTCTGCTGATTGTGATCCTTTAGGGGGGATGAAGCCTGTTAAGCCCTGAGGACTTCTTGAAGCAGATTCCTTCTGGTCAGGTGGAAAGTAAGGGAGAAAGACTACATTGATGGCGAGGATCACAGGCAGAGCAATTCTGAAATAAAAACCTTAGAAGAGCCAAGACTGGGGAGAACCAGTGTGCTGAAATTTGCAGGTTTACCTTACTGACAGTGAGCCAGAATAAATGAGATTTTGATTCCATGCTGATGACTTTATTTACGAGGAAGTTGGGGAACCCATTTGCTGTTGGTCATTCACTATATTTTTTTCTTTTAAATGCATCATCCTCATCCTTGTTCTGTAGTTTATATAACTGTCAATAAGCTTTAGATTATACTTTGTTCTCCAAAGGGAAATGTTTTTAAACAGTATTCAATATAATCAAGTATTTTGTCACATGCAGGTATTATGCACAATTTCTGTTTCTTTCCTGTAATAAACCCTTAAGTAAATTTATACAACAGAACTGACATTGAATATGTGATTAGAATAGCTGAGTTCAACTTTGTCGCATGGGTCCTGAGTCTAAGTGAAAGAATACACACCTGTGATTTTTTGGTGGCTTGCCACCTAGGATGAGCCATATGGTTAAATAAGTGTTATGGAACAAAGTGGCATGCTACAGCTGAGATCTAGGTTTGCCCTTCACTTCATTGCTTTGCATGCCATATGCTACAAAATGCTGTATTTTGTTGCATTACGATGCAGATCAGGTGTATTTATAGAAGCTATTTCAAAAGCTTGATGCTGTATGCATTAGAATGCTCTATGTGCAAAACCTGAATACTCTGGGCAAACAGTGTGAGGTACTAGATTACCCTGAACAGTTATTGTATTAAGGGCAGTTAAACCCAGTATGACTTAGAGAGATAAGTAACATTTTTAATAATCATCCTTTAGTGTAATCTAAATGTTTTTTCTTGATTTAACTATGGAAAAATACCAAATCAAGCAAGCATTCAGCCCCCCAACCATAGTATCCAAAATTTGAAATAGCTACTGAATTTCGGGTAGGGGAGACACTAAAAAGCATATTCTTCCTTTCACTATTAGGATATAGCAAGAAGTCTTAGCTGTTTCACTTGAACTTCAGCAATTGATCAAGCTTGTTGTTTTCTTAGCTATGAAATTTGTGGTCTGATTTTCTAAAAGTAATGGAGAGTGTTAGTAGAGTTGTCACATAGTAATTTTTTCAACTGTAGGAACTCAGTTATGTTGTGTAACTCTGAAGTCTAATTATTCAAGACTGGACTACTCTCCCTGCAGTGCACAGCAACCACTCCGTCTAGCTTGTGCTAGAAATTTTAAGTAGCCACTTGTAAGTATAACAAATCAGTCTACAAGATCTACAGCATGATTTACTGTATTTTGCCAGTGCTTGTTTTTGCTTCATGAAACAGACACCCAAATCATGACAGTTGTTTGAAAGTCATGAGTTTTTAAAAGTAGCGGGAGAGAAGAGAGTTAATATTTCTTTGGGAAGTGACACATTTAGCATTTTTTCAATGAATTAGGATTTAAAACACCAAGACAGACACTAATGATAGGACTGTGCAAAATGTCAACATGCATACACAGTTTTTACTTTTTGGGGGGCATCTGGTGTAACCTGAACACATGTGACTGTGAAAAATTAATTACCTGTTAAGGAAAGGAAGTTAAAGAAGACTTGAAGCTTAATACTTCAGTTCTTGGTGTAAACTCCTTTTCAGCAAGTTGTCAGTAAAAACCTGGAATACTCAATGGACACTAAATTTATGCAACCCAACGTAACCAGTTCTACTGCTATGCCATCATATCAGATTTTATTTCTGTTCAAATGGAAATATGCTTTTCATACCTACTGGGAATACATGGGTATCTCCACCTGAAGGGCTCAGTTTGGATTAAGAATAGATTATTTGAAGGAAGCTTCCTAATCAACCCCGACTCTGCTGCTTGGTTCTTGTTCTGGAGTGGTCTAGGTGCACAGGGAACACGTTCTTTTTCAATTAACTGAACTAGAGGATGTGTTTCTGGAGTTCTACCAATGTAATCAAACTGCTAGTGTGCATTTAGTCCACATGGATGACCTAAAGTCAGCCCTGGGTAAAACCCCTGAAATCAATATTCGGTATTCAATACCAACTTTCCTTTCTGCAGATATGCTCTGAGGGCAGTGTACTGCTTTCTACTATACTCATAGTTAAAGGACCAGTATGAGCAAACAGAGTGCAGTATGTGCTGTGAATAGATCTCCAAGTGGCTGGAGCACTCAGATTAGATCCTTAGTCTGGCCTTTTGATGTGCAGTGCAGATGGTAATTTTTTTTTTAATGTCAGTAATCTATTTCTAGGGGGCTTATCTCAGGCTCCTTAAAGTTGATATGTCTCCCTGAACCAGCATTTTTGGGAAGGACCCTATACTAAATACTTTTTTCTAATATTTAATACAAAGGAGAAGCAGATTTTAATTTCTATGATGTTAAAATGCCTGGAAAAGACCATTATTATGACTAAACTTGTACCTAGAAGCTCTTAATAAACAGAGTCAATTTGAGGTGACTATTTGCAAGGGAAATTGAAAAGCTTTATTTGCTTTACTAAAACAAATTTACTAAATAGTGTTGATAAATATTTTAATAATTGTTTATCTCAGGTAAATTGTGGTAAAGTTTTAAAGCATAAAAACACCTGGTGAAAATCTCATTTTCCAAAAATGAGTTACTGATCTTATATGCATATAAGTCGGTTTCCTGACATTGAGATCTACTTTACTCAGCTAAAGGAAGAGTTATGGTTTGAAATTGTAAGGCCATAGAATGTCTTTGTGTGTGTGTGTGTGTGTGTGTGTGTGTGTGTGTGTGTGTGTGTTTGTGTGTGTGTGTTGGTTTGGGCTCATCACTGAAATAGCAGTTTAGGGTAAGTGAATGCATATTTTTATAAAGCCCAATCTAGTAATCCTGTAAGTCTCAAATATATATAATACATACATAAACATACATAACAGGAGGTTTGCAATAGAGAGCTTAAAAGCCCAGAAACTTGACTCTGACACCATTGTAGTGCTGAGTGGAACTGTGTTTTCCTGCTGCTTTAGACATTGTACAGGTTTCCTCTGTAAATGATTTTATTTTTAATTTGATGTAGTGTATGTGCATGTCTATACATAGCATGCAGTACAATGTAGGCACTCAAATTAGCTCAGGTGGTTTAGGCAGAACAGGCAAAACATAGAGATTAAACAGCGTAAAACTTCATGTAAACTAATTAGCCCCCCTCCTGTGAGATCCAAACACAGGAGGATAAAATCTGGAAGTATAATTTCAGTCCCAGTGAAGCATATACTGTAATGTTTTCCACTTTGAAGGATGAATCACTGCCTCGTTAAAGTAACTGTAATGATGTGCTATATCACATCTTTGCAAGTTTTGTTAACATGTTTATTCTGCCAACCGTAAACTGAGTTTTCCTAAATAAAAGCAAACCAGTTTGAAACTTTTAATGTGTCTTGAAATGCATCAGGTTGTTGAAGATTAAAGCAACTGACAAAGGACAAAATTTCTTCCTATGCTTGCAGTACGAGCTCATTTTACTTTATCATTTTAAGCTCTCCATGCTGTTTTATTTTTGAGTAAGTTCTTCTCTTAATTAAATAAGTCATATAATCAGGACAAATAGCTGTTCAGTAGAGGTCCTAATTAAGAGCATTTTACTGCTTTTTGGTTTGTATTACTAATTATGTTTATTGAATGGTATTTGAATACCTCCCAAGTAAATGATCTTTCTCTTATTTCTGCAGTCATTGAAAAAATAAGGCATGCAGATAGGAAGGTGTGTGATGTGAGTATTGGACCATTTGTAAATACAAACAAAGCCTGTCAATTAGGTTAGCAGCTGAGTATCGCAATGAATGTCATAAATCCACAATATGTTACTGGAAATTAGACTATGTCTGGATGTACTGCTGAAATGTCACCAAAAAAATCACATTAAGTATAGGCCATCGTTTGCTGTGGGTCAGAGGTTTAGGCCAGAAGAATGCTGGGTGGAAGTTATACAAGTGGAAGAGACTCATCATTTTTCCTATGAGGAGTAGAAGCTGTTAGACCCAAGACAGTATAGGAAATTGAGGTGTCTTGTCTTTATTATTGTTACATTTATTAATGACTGTGAGATATTCCTCTCTGCAGAGTTATATTTATGCCAAAATTTTTTCGTTAAATAACTTATTTGAAAATCAGGTTCAGCCATCTGGAGGGAGGAAGACCTTAGGCTAGGTATGGTAGGTAATAGTACAGCTGTGTGCTGCAATGCTAGCTGTGCTGAAGTGACAAGGTGTAGGCTGGACTGTGCGGGTTGAATGGAGTTGACTCCCAGTTGCATCATTTCAGAGAGAGATATGTAAGCAATAAATGTCTAGGCCTAAAAATCTGACTTTCTCAGAATAATATGTATAACAGGTCACCAATGACCAGTTGGAAAATCACAGTTTGTTTCTTTAAAAATGGAGTATGAAGCCTTCTGAGAGTAACAGATCACTTTCATATTTCCTGCCTTGTGAAATCTTTATTCCTTACAGCAGTTTCCTTAAAATTTATTCCAATTCTTTTTTTATTCTTACAAGTCAACCTCAGAGTCTTTTCTGCTAACTATCCCCATCCTTCTAACAGACAAGGATGCTTTTTTCGGTGGTGAAACTGTTTCCTTTTAGATGGTGTTAGAAAATCTGTTCAGGAGTGGTTGTTGGTCCTTTTAGCGCTATTAAAGAAAAATAGGTTTACTAAATTGAACCCAATCTGGAAGTGTTTTAACAAAAAGTAGTTGTACCTACGAAGTTAATTTTATTTCTTTCTGAATCCTTTTACAAGTTTTTAAGTAGACAGTTTTACACAATGACATTTTCTTGGGAACTGCAGATTAATTTAAGGAAATGTAGAAACGGGTTCTTTCCAGCAATGCTGATTAAGGGGAAGAAGAGATGATCAGCTTTCTGTTGGATATAACATTTCTGGTTTGAAAAGTTTATGAAAATGGTTGTGCTAAAAATGGAGAATTACATTTTTAGTTGGGATAAATTATATTGGCTCTGTTAAATTCAGTAGAGTGATGCTGATTGCACAAACTAAGCCTGACCCTGAAAGAGATGACTTCTCCATGTCTTGCAGTGTGGCTCCAAAAAGTCAGTAACCTCTTCTTATATTTGTTTATTTGCTTCTACATTGAGGAGATAATACTTTGTCAGACACTCAAGATTTCGTGTTAGTGAAAGGTCATAATTGTTGGGAAAAGTAGAAACACGGTCAGAAAGCCAGCCAGGCAGATTTGCAAGGAGAGTTCTTAGATTTGAAGGAAATTGATGAGCTAAAGTTAATGTTATCAAATAGAAATAGTATGGGTTTTATTTGGAATGGTGGGAGGAGAGAAAGAAGTGAGGCAAGAGAGAGAAGCTTCCTGAAGAATGTCTGGATTTTGGAGACAACAGTTTTTTGGAGGCAAGATAAAGTTATATTTCTTACCAGGCACCATCTTTGGGGTTCAGGAAGCATTATATCTCCTTCATCTGGAGGAAATGGAAATTTAGACAAATACGCTAGGATCCTAAAAGTTCTGGGAAGAACTGTGTAAGAATTTTGTGGAATATGGACCTTTTGGATTTTTTAATGAGAAGACTTGCATTGTGTTTTAATTTTGTTACAGGAGTCTTCTTTGATCTGTAAAAACGTAATTGTTTTGACATAATTTTTTCAGTGGTGTTTGCAATGATTTCTTCTGCATCCTGGTGATTGTCCAAGCAGTGAAAAAGATTTTCAAATGCTTTACAGTACACAGTCAAATGTGTACTGTGTAGTTGAATGCAACTGTCATTGAAACAGATTGTTTTTCTGACCTGTTGTTTCATTGTGAACATGATGTTTATTTACCACCTTCATTATTGCAGCATTAGCATATAGAGAAGCTGTGCCATATCATCATGTACTTTCCTAACAGATGGCTACTAACTTCTTGAAGGCTTTTTTGGGCTTGCTTAAAATATCCCATATTGGCACAAAGTTTCTTTCCTCAGTGTGAAGTATGATTGACTGGTTGAAATAGATTAATCTACCTCTCCTCTGATTTTTGAGCTTGTTTTGTACTGCAGCAAACCAGGTTTTGAGTCTAATTTTGCAAAATGATCAAAACTGCTTTTGCTAATAACATGGTGTGGAAAGTTCCATTCAGTTGCATAATCTCTGAGCAAACAGTTCAGGTTGTAGCAATAATTAAAGACTGCTAGAAAAGGTGAAAAAACCCCATTCTTTGTACCTGCTTCACCATAATTGTCCTCTACAGACATTCTGTCCCCAGAATTTAAATTTTTCCTTTTTTTTGTCTCTGAGGCTGTGAGACCTTCCCAGGTCATCTCTGTGCAAAACTGACCCCCCCCCCCCCTTCTGTTACAGGCCATTGGTTTGCAAACTCCCTGTGGTGTTTTGTACATTAATGCTGAATGTGCAGGTGAGGAGCTCATCACTGAAATATTCATGAGGTCCACATCCTTCTTTGTGTGTGAGCTCAATTCAATTCTTACCTTTCCCAGTGTGAGGTCTGTTTTTTTGGTTTGGTTTGGTTTGGTTTGTTTTCTATGAGATATATGTATGCCCAATCTGCAAAGAGGAAAATACACAGTTCAGATCATTCATCAGTATTGAATGGCTATAATTTTTGGCATGCAGGTTTTCTTAAATGCCTAAAATAAGATAAAACTCCACACTTATTGGTGCTGGAATTTGCTGAAAGAGGCAAAATGGAAGGTCTTTACTATGTAATTCAGTGTTTTGTTATCTAGAAGTGGAGCATATTTTTAGTTCTGATTGTCACTGATTTTTTTAATTGGCATAGATTACCTCTCAGCTTTGGTAAAGAATATTTTGAAATTTTAAAATGCCAGCCTGTATTTGGCTTCAGTGCCCATGTTCTACTGAATCCTACCATGAAGCTTTGGTTTACTGTCTTTCAGTTATGATGCTCTTCTTTGAGCCTTGTGGAACTGGTTTTTTTCCCAATTTCAGTTAGCCTACCATGGCCTTAGAAAAATTAATTTCATCTCAAGTTGCTCTGTTTAAATACATACTCCTTTGTGGTTCTAAATATCACTCTGGATGGACTTGTGTGATTCCTTACACCTTATTCACTCTTCCTAAAGTGAAGCTTACATCTATAGGGTAATAGTATAATTTGACTATGTAAAGCAGACCATGCAGACTATGTATACTATTAGCTCAAAATAAAATATTTAATCTAGGAATGTGTATACAATATGCTGTCTGCTGTGCTGCAATTTTCTTAATGGCTTTGGAATCTATCCATACTGGGTTTTATTTTTATAATGATTTTCTGATACAGTTTCAATCATATGTGAATTCTCTTGGCAGCTGTGGTTCCTGTTTATTTTTTACTACTTTTGTTTCATCTGTTGTTCATGGTTCCTTTCCACTGTTTGCCTGTTCATAATGTTGTCTTTCAGAAGCTGAAATTATCAGTTTGGCATTCAGTTTCCACATCTTGTTCCTGGCTACTTCTGACTCATCTATCAACTTTTCAAACCAATGAGTGTTTCCTTTGTGTTTTGGTCTCTTTTGGAGAGGCAGTGCTTGACTCTTTCTCTACACTTATGCCATAGTTTCTTTCTCTTAGAAGAAAGGGAATGATTATTCTATTGGGTGTGATTAAATAATTGCACTGAAGATTTATTTCCCTATGCTAATATTAAAAGTTTTGTTAACACTATAGTAAACCAAGTTAGTATAATAAAATAACATATAAAGCCACATTAATACTAGGCAGCATTTGAAATCTAAGTACTGAATAGCAAATGCTTTCTCGGTAATTTTAAATTTTCATCTTTGGACAGAAACCAAGTATCAATATTCTCATAAATAAAAATACAGAAATACTTGCTAAAGTTAGAAGAATGTTAAGAGTCATGATACCAATGTTTGGAAGCTTACCTGTAAGCAGGTACTATTAGACATTTGTTTCAGTAAGTTAAATGAGCATTTTGCTAATTTTCTTTTCACAATGTAATTGTTCCTGAATTGAACAATTATTACGCTCATTACTCTCCATTTGGAGAGAACTGAAGGAAGAAAATCTTAGCTTAGGAAGACTTGATCAGGAAGAGTTTCCAAACATATGTATTCAAATCCAACTATTTTTTTCTGATTTTATGATTTAAGTTCCTCAGTCATGCAAACAGTCATTCCTAAACTGACCTCACTTCATTGTGTAATGTTGTGTGTTTGTGATACTTTTGTATTTTGAATTTGCAAGTGTACTCTTTAGTTGGCACTTCTTGAGTTTTGGGTGTAACATGATACGCATCACACAAATACACTCTATATGATAAGAGGCAAAGAGCGTATATTGCTGTATTTGTTTCTGAAGAACTGGTTATGACCACAGTGCTAAATATCAGGTTATCTTGCCTATAGAGTTCAGTGAAAAACAGGATAGCGAAATGGAGAAAGTGGGAAAAAGAAAAAGGTATGAATGCATTGTGGTGAAAAGGAATTCTTAAGAAAAAGTAGAGGTAATTAAAAATGGAAGAGTTAATAACTGAGCAAACAGTTTTGGTCCCCCTTTGACATGGCACCTATTTCTCATTGTAGACTTAAGCTTAGTTTTGTTGAATGAATCTGGCCCCTACCTTTTGTAATAAAAGACTAGGACACATTTTCAGTGTTCTGGAAAACAAGGGCAAATTAGGTTTGCATCTGGTTATGTTAGTAGAAGAACAAGAAGTCAAATACAAAATATTTAATTCTTAACTATAACAAAACCTTCTGCTAATTATTCCTTCTCAGGTACCTTTATTTATTTACCCTTTTTCATGGTTTCAACCCAGCTTTCAACCAAGCACCATGCAGCCACTTACTCACTCCCCCACCAACAGGATCAGGGAGAGAATCAGAAGGGTAAAATCTAGAAAACTCGTGGGTTGAGATAAAGACAGATTGATAGGGCAAGGAAAAGCTGCACACACAAGAATTAATTCACAGCTTCCTATGGGCAGGCAGGTGTTCAGTGCTCTCCAGGGCCCCATCACACATAATGGTTACTTGGGAAGACAAACACCATCACTTCAAACATGCCTGCCAATTTACTCCTTTTTCACCCCTACTGTATATACTGAGCATGATGCCATATGGTATGGAATATCCCTTTGGTCAATTCAGGTTACGTGTCCTGGCTGTGTCTTATCCCAACCTCCCATGAAGCCCCAACTTTCTTGCCAGTGTGTCTGTAAGAAAAGCAGAAAAGGCCTTGACTCTGTGTTCAGCAATAACAAAAACATTTCTATATTATCAAGCCTGTGTTCAGCACAAATCCAAAACATAGCTCCATACCAGCCACTGTGAAGAAAATTAACTCTACCCCAGACAAAACCAGCACACCCTGCTTCTTGGAATTCCCAGTTATATGCCATTTTAAGAGAATCTCTCTAGAAAAATGATCACAAAATGAGCTTACTATATTCTTCCCCTCTTTTTGCCATGTAGACCATTGACTATTTCTAGAAAGGACAACATAAAGAAACCCAAAGAAAACCAATTTATATATGAGAACTTGAAAGGAATGAATCTTAGCAGTTGCTTCGAATGTCATTAATGAAATAGAACTTTCATATTTCAATGGCTTATGAGTCCTAATCATCATGCTTTTTTTTACTCTAATAACTGTGAACAGCTTGTGATTCACCATCATAGAACTAATGTCTCACAGGAATAGCAATGTGACTGTAGATTTAGTCTAGGGTGAGAATCCTGCCAAAAACAATTGCACTTTATGCATTATCCACTGGATCACCATATATTTGGAAATACCATGCCTTTTTTCCCTGTCTGCTCCTAGAAGACCAAATAACCCAGAAAAAATGGAAGAATTTGTCTTGAGACAAAGTCTAAATGCTTATTTTTAGCAAGTTTTTATTACGTGGCATAGGTGCCCATCCACTTACCTTTAGAATAATTTCACAAACAAAAGCACAGCTCTGAGGTTCTTCAGTGTACAACTGTGACACTGAGCACTGCTGATGAAAATTTACTTTTACCTGGATTAAAGTTGATCCTGATTTTCTGACTGACCCACACATGAGTTATATCCATACTTTCAAGATTTGTGTTACAGAGAGTTTTATCTAGCATTCAGGGAGCCCTCCCTGGTTTAATTAAATGAGAGATTGTATCTGTTTGGCAGATTTCGTAATAATTTTTAAAATATAAGATTTTTTACTTTTATCATATTATTTGTTGGCATTGTTTACACATGTCTGTAGAATTCAGCTTTTAGACTGAATCTCCTCTAAGTACCTAGAACAACAGTGATTTGACTTGCCCAGCTAGAGGTGGTGCTTTTTACTTGTCTTTCACTTTGTGCAGGAGAGGAGATCAAAATTCCAGTTTTACCAGCCTTCCCCAGAAGACACATGCATGTAAGGACTAATGATTTATCAGGTGTAAAGAATATTAAATGGAGAGTCGGTCACGGTGTTAATCCAAGAGTATTGTGTTTGATCAATAGGCAGTAAGTAACTCGTGGTGAGAGGCAGTATGAGTTTGTGCTGTGTCAGAGGGGATGTTCAGTTTGAAAGAACAGCAGTTGTCTTCTGAAGAGAGTGTAATGGGTGCATGTTTGCATCACAGGAGAGGTACAGAACTCATTCAGCCACTGAAGCACAGGCCAGGGGTATTAACAGGTCTGTCCTGCTGGTGGAAGGTGGAATAACACCTTTTACCCTGTCATGGATTCACCCTAGCCAGCAACAACGCGCTCACAGCCACTCTGTTGCTCCTCTCTGCTCCCAGTGTACAGAGGACAAAATAGGAAGACCAAAACTGAGAAAACTCAGGCATCAAGATAAAGACAGTTTAATAAGTGAAGGAATGAGAAAACAAGTGATGCAAAGGCAATTACTTACCCCTTCTCACAAGCAGACCAGTGCCAAGCCAGTCTCCAAATAACAGCAACCTTGTTAGTCAGAGCCCCCAACCCTCTGCATCCCCTGCAACCATTTATGGCTGATCATGATGGTGTATGGTATGCAATATCCCTTTGACCAGGTTGGGTCAAGGGGTCTGCCTGTGTCTCCTCCTAACTTCTTGCCCACTCACGACTTACTTGCTGGGATGGGCAGAGGGAAAAAGAGAAGGACTTGACACTGTGCAAACACTGCTCAGCAACAGCTAAAACAGTGGTGTGTTAGCAGTCCTGTTTTGGCCACAAATCCAAAACACAGTACCATCAGGTGGCTATGTGGAAAGTGATCGCCAACCCAGCCAGACTCAGTGCATACCCATCTTCAAATAGTCTCAGTTTGCATTTGAAGCCTAGCATAAGTAATCTGTGCTCTATTTATTTGCCATCATAAGCAATTGGATGATTTGGGGGGGATTTTTTTTTTCCTTTTTCCAAGTGAAGTACTTTTTTTTTTAATGGAAGTTGAGATCTATTTAGTTACATGAGTTCAGGACCAAGGACAAAGCCCAATGGAATGAGCAGTTTGAATATTATCTCAAAGATGTTAGCTAAGGCCTGACATGTTCAGGTGTCTGCAGTGTCAGGAAGGGGAGAGAAGCATGGGGGAGGAACCAAGACAGAGGCTGGCATACAGTGGTCTGAAGACCCAGTTTTTTCTCTCTGTTAGGGATGGCAGTGGTGATTCAGAAAAGGCATCGCCCGTGGTTTTCAGATTGTCTGGTGCAGGCAGCTGGCCCTGGTTTTTGGCTGTTGCAGGCAATGTTATTCCATCTATGCCTAAAATCACTGACTGGCAATGGAAGAAAAGCAGTAAATTTAACAGGGGATGTAGTAGCATCCTAGGTGTTGATAATAGTGACATAAAACATTTTTATTTTTTATTGGTCCTGGGATGACACTGCTGTTGTCTCTGTCACCTAATATGCAGCGTTAAAATGGTTTTAATACAGAAGGTCACAGTAGTGTGCCAGTAACAGTGTTCTGCAAAATTCTCACCCAGGGATCCAGAAGTAAACTGATGCTTTATTTTAATGTGCACTTTGAAGGTGAATTATGAGACATTAATGCCTTTATTGTAGTAAGTTCAAAAAGTATTTAGCTTTCACTGCACATGGGAAACAATAATCCATGAGTGTGTGGGAAGGTAGTGAGTTGGTTTTGTCTCAGTGAGAGCATAATAATTTGAAACAGAACAAGGAGTTCCAGTAACTTAAACAGTAAAGCTATTCAGAAAATTCACAGCCTTTTTCAGAAATCTTTGTTCAGCATGAGACAGCTGCCTAGACAGGGCTCCGATGGGAACACGGGTGTTGGGCTGCAGGGTGGGTCCTGCTCTTATGCCAGTACTGACCAGCAGCAGTGAGCACTCCTATGGGGGGGGGTGCCCAGGTAGGGGAACTCTTCAACTCAGTGACAGAGTTCCAGGAGAAGGTGAGTAGGTTGAGGAGTATCAGCCAGGGATAGAGTGGGAGAGACTACTGGTATTTCACCCATTTTTTCCTGAGAAAGGCTGAACAGGGAGACATGACACTTGATAGAGAGGATTCCCTGTCCTCTCTCTGCGTGGCTGGACACAGTGACTTAAGGTATAGGGAGCAATGATGACAAGTTCCTATAGAACTGCATTAGATAGATTTTCAGGCGTCGGCAAGTTCCTGCCTGGTATATCTGACCTGTCTCCTCTGCAACTGCTCCCCTTCCCAGGTGCCCTCACATAACTGGTGCGAGGCTGTGCAAGTGTAACTGAACAATAACGAAGACGATGGTTCTTCTAGCATGGAGGTGTTGCTGACATTAAGTTGGCCTGCACTGCATCAAAACTGTTTCCGTAAAGAAAAAAAGGTGTGTCATTGTCATGGGAGACTCCCTTCTGAAGGGAACAGAAGGCCCCATATGCCAGCCAGACCCACTTCTTAGGGAATTCTGTTACCTCTGTGGTGCCTGGGTTAAAGATATGAAGAGGAAGCTTCCTGCCCTGAATAGTGTCCTCAGATTATTATCCTTGATTCATTTTCACGGAGGCAGCAATGAAGTTGCAATGAGAAGTCTGAGAGCAATCAAGAGACTTCAGGGACTTGGGATGACTAGTTGAGGGATCAGGAGGAGCATGAATGGCATTTTTCTCTATCCTTCGAGGTGCAGGAAATGGTAAGGGAAAAAACAGGAAAAGCCTGCAGATCAATACTTGGCTCTTAGCTTAGTGTTGTCAGTAGAATTTTGGTTTTTTTTGGTTGTGAGTCAGTTTATGTGACACCACGACCTCTGGGACCAGGGCAGTTCCAGTTGTCTGAAAATTAGCAAATGTGACACTCACCTACAAGAGTCTGAAGGATGATCTGGCCTGTCAACCAGACCTCAGTGCCATGGAAGGTCATCGAGCAGGTCATCTTGAATGCTATCACAAGGCACATGCAGATCAAACAGATGATCAGGCCAACAGATTTGTGAAAGGGAGGTCCTGCTTGACCAGCCTGATCTCATTCTGTGGCAAGGTGACCTGGTCGGTGGGAAAGGCTGTAAATCTGGCCTACCTGGACTTTGGTAAAGCCTTGGACACTATTTCCCACAGCATTCTCCTGGAGAAACTGTCTGCCTATGGCTTGGAGGAGTGAAAAACTGGCTAGATGGCCAGGCCCAGAGAGTAGTGGTGAATGGAGTTAAATCCAGCTGGCAAGTGGTGTTCCCCAGGGCTCAACCTTGGGGCCAGTTCTGTTTAATGTATTTTTAACAATCTGCACAAGGGGATTGGGTGCACCCTCATTCAGTTTGCGGGTGACACCAAGTTGGGCAGGAGTGTTGATCTGTTGGAGGGTTGGAAGGCTCTGCAGAGGGATCTGCACAGGCTGAATTGATGGGCCAAGGCCAATTGTATGAGAAACAACAAAGTGATGTGATGGGTCCTGTCTTTGGATCACAATAACCCCATGCAGTGCTACAGGCTGGGGGGAGAGTGGCTGGGAAATAACCCAGTAGGAAAGGACCTGGGGTGCTGGTCGACAGCTGGCTGAGTATGAGCCAGCAGTGTGCCCAGGTGGCCAAGAAGGCTGGTGGCATGCTGGCTTGTATTAAGATTATTGTTGCCAGCAGGACCAGGGCAGTGATCATACCCCTGTATGATGCACTGGTGAGGCTGTACCTCAAAACCTGTGTTCAGTTTTGGGCCCCTCACTACAGGAAAGACATTCATGTGCTGAAGTGTGTCCAGAGAAGGGCAGTGGAGCTGGTGGAGGGTTTGGAGCCCAAGTTTAATGAGGAGCGGCTGAAGGAGCTGGGATTGTCTAGCCTGGAGAAAAGGAGGCTCAGGAGATACCTTATTACTCTCTGCAACTACCCAAAAGGAGGTTGTAGCGATGTGGAATTTGATCTCTTCTTCCAGGTAACAAGAAATAGGAGAAGAGGAAATGGCCTCAAGTTGGGCTAGGGAATATTTAGAGTGGATACTATGAAAAATTTCTTCACAAGAAGGGTTGTGAAGCATTGGAACAGGGCCCAGGGAAGTGATTGAGTAACTATCCGTGGATGTATTTAAAAGTTGTTGAGATGTGGCACTTGGGGACATGGTTTAATGTTGGACTTGGCAGTGCTGGGTTAACGGTTGGACTGTGATCTTAAAGGTCTTTTCCAACCTAAACAATTCTGTGACTCTGTATCAATTTGCAGATTGGACAGAAGAGGTCTGACCATTTTGTACCTAGCCCTGGAAAACCTGCAGCATCCTTTTGTGAAGGGGTATTACTCATCAAGTTTTTTAATCACTTGTATTCTGTCACCTCAGGTAAAATTCTGACCTAATTAAAGTTAATAGGTGATAACTTAAAACTGGCAGACTCAGAATTTCACTCATACTGTTTAGGTGCTTTTAATGGGAGCGTAGGAATAATTAGGACATGAGAGAGGACTGGTAGCAAAACCATGAAAAGAGGATAGCAGTGAGTAATAACAGGCATAAAAGAATAATATTATTTTTTTAAATAAGCACAGTTTTTAAAATATACAATTTCTTTGAAAGGTAAAATATCTTATTAATGCAAATCTAAGAAATTTTAAAAATAACTCAACTTATTTTTGCCCTTATATGAATTATATGCAAGGATTAGTACATTAAATAGCTGGGCAAAATTAGCTTCATTTACACTGTGCTTTCTATCTATAAGCAGGTCAGGTGTAGCAGGGCTTGCTATGAGGCTGAGTAGCTGTTTTCTCTAGAAGGATGTGTGTTGTTCAAGGTGACTCTGCAAACCAAAAAATGCGTAAGTGATAAATGGGAATTAATCAGAGATGAACATTTCCCGGCTGTACTTCAGTTTTAGAACTTGGGCACTAGTATACCCTGCAATGTCAAAGAAGAGAATAACCCAGAAGAACTAACTCTTTTGCACAGGCTGCCGTGGTTAGTCACATTCATCAATTCGCTTAAATTGTCTCCAGTGATAAAAAGTGAATAATCAGCATGTTATTTACACCTATGAGGTTATTCTTTCTGCAACATGACCGCAAGTGTCATCCAGAAGGACCAGCTTTTGCTGAGTCCTATGAAGCAGGAATTAAAATAATGCCTTGAAAAGGAAGGGTTTTAAAGATTGTCTTCTTATTGGTGTTAATAGATTTGCTTTTAGTTTTGGCTTTATATTTCCACAAATGGAAAGTTATTTAAAGTATTCTGCAAAAAGCTCAGTAAGTCTTGACCTCAGAGACAGTTTATTTTTAACATGACAAAACATTATCCACTTCTGTAATGGTATGTGTGGTCATAATGACTCATTTTTTAAATTGCAACTGCCATTGGTGTTTGCATCACTATTCTTTACAGCATACATTGATTTTAAGAATAAGTTGGTGAGCTTTATTTCTGAATTTATTGTCTAGGAATGTGAACCACATCTCTGATATTTTCTTTTTGTTGTTTTTTTTCTTGTGGAAACTTTATATTACTAATACTAACAAATAATAATCTCCATAGCAGAGTATTACTTTTTTCTCCTGGCATTTGTGTGATCAGACATTTTGTCAGACATATATTTCTCATAAATATATCCATGATAGACTTTTCAGTAGTTTTTTTAAATAAATTCTCTCACCTAATTGTCTGTCTGTCTTCCTCCTAGTCTGCTCCCAGTTTTCAAGAGGAGTCTTTGCTATTTTTGGATTCTATGACAAGAAGTCTGTAAATACCATAACATCATTCTGCGGGACTCTTCACGTCTCCTTCATAACTCCCAGCTTCCCAACAGATGGAACACATCCCTTTGTCATTCAGATGAGACCTGACCTCAAGGGAGCTCTTCTTAGCTTGATTGAATACTATCAGTGGACCAAGTTTGCATATTTATATGACAGTGACAGAGGTAAGGTGTGGTACTTTTTACCTGCTCCCTGTTTGCCAGATGTATCTCGCTGAAATGTGGAATTCGTATTAGATAAGTAAATGACAAAAGAAATATTTACCTTCAACAAGTATAAGCATAAGCGTAAGCTTAAATTTAGAAATGAGCTCTTGGGACAGAAACAAAATTGTTTAAATGAGAAGGAAATTATTACAGTATGCACTAATAGAATTGCAAGCTTTAAGCAATGTGAGATTAATCACATGTTGTAAAACAGTTTCTATGAAAAGTTTTCTCTTTTTTTTGTTAAGGAAACATCTAAGGAGAGTAAAAATAAATCTGAGCATGAAGGGCAATCTGCTACCACAGAATCACTCCACACATGCAAAATCAGTAGTTGGGCATGAAGCAAGCAAGAATCTTGGATGCAGATCCCTGTTTCTTTGGAGATTGCTTTTGATAAATACTTGAGTTCCTCTCCTCCATTGAGCTTAGATGTTATTGTTGATATTGATAAACCCAAACCTACCACTTGTGATCAACTAATTCTGTGGTAGGCTTCTCAAGTCCTATGCTCATTTATGGCTGTAATAGTAATAATATAACAGTTTCTGAACTTGAAAAAATCACTTGCAAATTGTGGTATATCAATTAGTTTTCTGAGAAGAAGCAGCATTATACAGAAATGGTGGGGGTTTGACTGTTTTTTCTGGAATTCCATTATTATCATTCCTTTTTCAGGTTCTCCTCACCTAGTAGTCCTTGGCTAACTTTCTTCTATTATTACCTGCTCCCATTCCCTTTAAAAAGGCTATTTTTTGGCTTGCCTGCATGTTCTTTGGTCAGAGTTAAATAATAAGTGCCTATTAAATTATAAGATTAGATTTAAAGGATTTATACCACTCCATGGTTTGTTGAGTAATGGGGTGACATTAGATTCCCTGCATTCTGATGCCATTTTACACCTGATGTTCAGAAGCTGAAGGGACCTCTTAAAGTTCTTTTTCGTTGTCGTAAGCACTAAAGTTAGCAGAGTTAATACTGGTATTTAGCCTCCAAAGGTAATGTCACATGGGACAATGAATGCTCATTTCTCTGACAGAATCAGAAAAATTCACTGTCTTTTTAGAAAGGACGTATGTAAAACTACTTGCTTAGCCAATACGCTGTCAGTCATCTAACAGTGTGTAGAATGTGACCTGCACGTGATTTATATTTAGGAAATACTGAAAAACACCTAGTTCTTCCTGTGATCTGCACAGTCTGGATCTGGCCAGATTTTCTTATTTTCTTTCTTATTTTCTTATGTGTTTGTTTTAATTGTGGCAAGACACCCCAGGGATAACAAGCTCCAAGGCATGAAGCTCCTACCTTTATGTGGAGTAAATCGTTGCTCTACAGTGCTTCCCACTGATTGCACAAGGTTAACCTGCAGAGTTAAGCAGTATGTAGCCAGCAACACTAACATCAAATCCTGAAAACTCAAGTCCACAGTTCCTTTTAACACTTCTGCATAATTGTTGATATAGTGACAGTGATGTATATTTAAGGAATAATATATAGTTTAAAATGTTTCCACCTTCTGGAGTGAGATAAAAAAGGCAAAGAGACTTACTCTTCATGGAAACTGTGAAGGCTAACAGGAATTAGTTTGATGACTTATTCCAAAAGAATCATCTATTGCTGCTGTTATAGCACCTCTGTGGTTAGGGACTGACTGGCGTACAGGGCAATTTCCTCTCTCATTCCTTTCTATAAGAAGTGAGGCCATTCAGTATATGCATGCCCAAACTATTGCTGGCTTAATACAGCATCTATTCTTATGTAATGTGAATTAGTGTCCTTTACCATCCTTACCTCCTCTCCACTGCCAGTGCTAAACAGTGGGTCTTGGAAAAAAGTACTAACATTATTGGAGGATTCTATCTGTAAAAGAACTGCTAATTTATTCAGCCTCTGTTCAATCTTCCTTTTCAGAACTCAGTGAATTAAGAGTTTGTCTCATGATAACCAATAGAGGTTCAGGCATGTAGTAATCCTGCAGCTTAAAAGCAACTGATGTTGCTGGAGTTTTTTCCTCTGCGGAGTCCCACTTCTGTTACCACTCTCCAGATAATTTCACATCCTCAGAAGTATTGCTGGGCATACTTTTTGTTAGTTTAGAGTCTTTTTGGTAATTTTGCAATGCGTTACTGATATCAGAATAAACTAAGCTGTATGGGGATGGCAAATCTGCCACCTAAAAGAAAGCAAGTGATCCAGGCAGCCATTTGACACCTCTGCAGAGAGCACCCCAAGAAGGGGGAAACCCTAGGAAAAATAGAAGATCAGAGGAGTATAATATAAAACCCCTTTGTAATGGATAGTATTAACATTAATAGCCCTTATTAATTTATGCCTAGTTGAGATCCTTTAACCCAGAGGAAACATAAACATATTGGCAGACCTGAAATCTGCTAAATGAAATTTGAAAAAATGATTCAGATTAGGTTTTTCAGTTTGACTGATTTTTTTTTAATTCTAATTTATAATTTCAAACAGTATTTTCAGTTATAGACTTATTTTAATGCTTTTTAATGTTTTAAGGTATTATCTGCATCTCTTGGTTTGCTTACACTACTTATCTTTCCCTTTTAACACAAGTTCTGCACATTTATCTTTAGCATTTGAAATAGTTTATATGTACCATTGGACTGTAGTTTTGTATGATTTTAAAATAAATATTCATTACATGACATACAAAACTTCCTATCAGTCTTCTTTAAAGAGACTTAGAAAACCAGATTATATCCTTTACTGATGACCAGTCTTATGTAATGCTGTATGTCATTATCATTTTCACTGATAAAGCTGAATTGCTAAACACTGGCCAATCATAATTTAATAATGTATTTTCAAACTATGAGACAATTAATTCTTAATGCTTTCCTTCTATGTTTATGGGCATAATCACTATTACTTCCTATGAGAGTTATGTCTGAAGTTTCCTTTACATACCGAGTCAGAATTTGTCTCAATGAAATGACTCCCAAATGTTCAGGGGAGATGAATGTGCAAAAATGTTAATTCTCCTGTAAGAAAGTCTGATTTTCTTTTTTTCTGTAACAGTATCTCCTATCCTTAAAATTGCTCTCTAGGATCATGTAGAATTCTCTGGAAGGAATTTAAACATGACAAGCCTCATTCTTGTACTGCTGGAAATCATTAAAATGGTACTTGTATAGCAGAAATTAATTTCCAGTGGTAATTTCCATGTTTCTATGCTCTGTTATTTAATCCTTGAAAAGGAAAATCAGTCAAGTAAAATCTTCACTGATTTTACAGTATATTGTGGGCAGTTACATCTGTACAAACTTTACAGCTTCCTGTCAGAAATATGCCAAAAGGATAAGATGGAAGCTTCTGTAGACTCCTTGTAAGTGTTAGCATTGAACCTGTTTATCTACGTGGAAAAATATATCTTAGCACATCTTTCATAATCAGGGGTATGACTGTAGGCAACAGAAATAATAAATCCATTACCATCACTGCAGAACATGGGATTTTTGCCTAGACCTCAGTGAGGTCTGGGTTTAAATACAGTACTGCTGAAGCACTGAGGGCAAAAGCAGTTCAATAGCATTTTGTAATAAGCAGCTGATCCTCTTGCTGTAATTGGATCACTCTTCTCCTAGAAGATCTCATTCCCACTATGTGGAATTCCAGCAGTGGAACAGTGAAACTGGCAAAATCCCATTCTGAAGAAGGTTGAAGCAAAACCAAAAGGTTGTCCTTACTAGGCTTTACCTTGATGCCTTGCAGTGATGTAAATAGAAATTTTATGCAATAAGAACTGTTTGGGCCCACATATATCTTTGTTTCTGAGTTCTAACCATGTGTGGCAGGTCAGAAAAGTTATGGGAGATCTTAAATAAGTAATCCCACAAATCACATTCTAGAAGCTTTTTTAATTCCTGAAGCTTTTTTAGTCATATCTTCTGTTTTCTCCTGTGCTTCACTAGGCTTATCAACATTGCAAGCTGTGCTGGATTCTGCTGCTGAAAAGAAATGGCAAGTGACTGCTATCAATGTAGGAAATATTAACAATGACAGAAAAGATGAAACTTACCGTTCACTGTTTCAAGATTTAGAGGTAAAAAAGGAAAGGCGAGTGATTTTGGACTGTGAACGCGATAAAGTCAACGACATTGTTGATCAGGTTTGCTATTCTTTATTCTTCAGTGACAACAGTTAGCTGTATTCTATAAGTAAATATCTTGAGTTGATTTGTCTTGGTCATATTTTTGTGATTATTATGCATCATTTGACAGTGACAGATTTGTATCAAGGATCACATATGTATGAGGCAGAAAGTGAACATACAAATCATATAACCCCTCCCATTACTCAAAGGCAAGATAATTCTATCTGGATGATCCTGTATGGTTTTTAATCCTAGTTATTTAAAATAAAAACAACAATTTACAAAATATCTCATTCAGGCTCTTTCACGACCTAAGTAGTAGACTGCATTATGCGTAGTTGATACACTATTATATGTGGTGCATTATAAATAATTATATTATGTCTAAGGATTAGTTCTCTTTACACCCAGAAAGTATTTTCTCCTTCTAATGCCTTTTCTGAGAACCTTTCACGTCTTGGGAAGACTGTATCACAACTTCTTTCTCATTTAATGTCCTTTGTAATTCATGTTTCTAAGCTCTTTGTCATTCATACTTTCCTTGGGTATCTGTTCATTTTGTCTCACTCTTAAAAGTGTGTTAACCAAAATTGGATGCTGTTTTCCATAGCTAAGGCCTCCTGAGCTTTAAAAAGAACAGGAAATTATATCTTCTCTCCACACATGCAAATTATGTGCCAAAATGATTTTTTTTTAAATTTTGTTTTTCACAGCATCGTCACCATGCTCTGATTCAAATTATTGCACTACTTTCAAATCCACCTCTTTGGTCCTAATGTCTTACTGGCTCTGTATCTTACTACTTCTTTTCGTGCATACAGAGCACAATGAAAAATTGTAAGGATAGTTCCCTGTTGGCTTGAGTTTGATCATGTGAGACTGTGCAGCATCAGTAGGGATATATTATCAGAGTGTAGCTGTATTTATTTAAAGGTTTTTTGAAGGGCTTGTTATTTTGGGCTTTGTTTTGAAGGTCATTACATTTTGGAGAGGCTCAGACAATGAGCAGTCTCCTAAATAGAGTGCATTGTATTTGTGTGTTTTATTTGGAATTCATATCCACAAACTGTTTCTCTAATTTTCAAAATAAATTTGAATTTGATCCTGTTCTTCAGAGCATTTGATCTCTGAGAGCATGATCTCCCTGTCATCTACAGTTTTTTAAAATCATATTTTCTGGCTTGTTTTCCATGTCCAGAAATGTACAGTGTAGAGCAATGATTGAGATAAGTAGTACTTATACGTCTTCTCCAGTTGATTCTGTGTGGCTTTCCAAACTGTTGTTCACTTACCTTACAGTGACTTGTCCGTGACTCTTAGGAGTTTCTAATGATGTCCTACAGGACAAACACCTTATTAGACTCAAGATATTTCACAACTGCTATTTCCTAATTATCTATTAGGCCAGAGAAAGGAAAGATACTGCTTTGACATATTTTGATCTTGTCTATTGATTTAAATATCTATTTGATCTAAACTATTTTGACTCTTTATTAACTTATTATCCAATAGATTCTTCTAAAAATAAGTATGTAATATTCACTATAATCTCTGATATGAAAGTTTGGCTGACTGTTTCTTCAGTTTTTCTGTTTAACCACTTTTTAAAAACAAGAACCCTCTTTACCCTTTAGTTACCACTCATTTTTATAGTCTTTGTTTCATAACAGACCTATTTTCTTCTTTGTCTAATTCTTATTTTGATTGCAGTTCTGGGATATTTTTCTTGCCCTAATTGCACTTTGATAGATTCTGTCTTGTTTAAAGGCTTAGATTTTTTCAGCTTATCCCCATAGACTTGTACTACTCCTTAAGCATACAGATAGCTAAGCTTTTGTTTCTGTTGTTGATTTGTGAGTCACTGAAGAATTTGAGATAACTGAATCATCCACAGAGGTCAGTTAATATCTTTCCAGTTAATTGTTCTCAAAACAGTTTACTGCTATGCCCCAAGTATGTTCTCTTAAACTGCTGTTAGCCGTCCCATATGGGTTTAGTTTGGGAATTTTCTTCACAAGATAGCTTAGCAGTTTCTGGAGTTTCGTCTGTTTTATAAGTCCATTATCCTTACACTCTGTAACCTCCCTTCTTTATATCAAAAGGTAAATTTACTTCCAATTTCTCAAGTAGCCTAAAATAAAGTCTAACTATCTTTCTCCATTTTCTGTTAATTTTCTCCATTTCTTAAAATGAAGATCCATGCTGAACAATGGATTTCTTGGCCTGGGTGTATCCTTTGAGTGTGTTTTTCTGATTTTCTCTTCTAATAGCAGAGTGCTTTAGGTCTTGCTTTCCTACTAGAATTATTTTTTAAAAAAATTGTTTTAATTCCTGCCCCGAAGAAAACATAAGAAATTTTCTTTTCTTCACGAGGATGCCTGAATTAGACACTTCATATCAGTATCCCTTTTCTTTTTCTGTGTATTTTTACTGGAGAAATGCAACAGGCTTTTCCAGACCTTTTTTGGATACTGAAGTATGATGTGCATTCTCAATACAGAGCAACAACTTCTTCACTTTTTTCCTTGCTTTCTATTATTGAACAAACCTTTCATTTTAGTGCTTTGATTTATCCTGCAAGTATTTTAAGCTGTGATGGCAGCCTCAGGTTCACCCAGTTATGCTTTGTAGCCCTTAAATATTTGTATAGCCACACAGTGTGTTTGCAAAGTTGGTGTTTGTCTCATGTTATAGTTTCTCTTCCATATTTCAATGATTTATGTAAGTTGAAAAATATTTAAGTTCCCCAGCTCTCCTCAGACTAGTTTATACTCTTCTTCTCTGATCTGGCAGGTCAGTGTTACCATGCTCTTCATTGTATTGCTACCGTCTCTCCTCAACCAGGTTCCTTTGCAGAATCTCATTTCACCATAACACCCTTTGGGCAGCCATGCAATTACTACCACTAGATTGTCTATCCCTGCTAGAGAAGGTCCTCTGAACTGGTGAACAGCTTTTGTGTCCACAGCTCCATCGTAGCATTTGGAACTACCACTGAATTTCCTCACTTTTGACTGGCAGCATCCTTAGCATTCGTATGGATTAGTGCCACAAGGCAAAGTTTTGTGGGTTGATGCAATAGTACCTAGTGGCAGTTAGAGCAGAGTTACTAACCATTGATCCAAAGGATTGCAGCTGTTGGTTGTTTTCTTGGATACTGATGATGTTTCATACAGGAGAGCTAATCTGTTTGGTCTAACTGAAATTTCTTAGGAACCAGCAGCTGCATAAGAAATATATTCAAACATAGCTCTTAAACCTTTCTGTAAGTATTTAGATTTAAATAATCTGATCCTGTTTTAGGATACAAAGGTTCACATATTATGTATATATTGACCTCAAAGGAGGAATAATTTAATTACTTCTGTGGGCTATGTAATGTGATCCGAGTCTCAAACTCTGGTAATATAAACTCAGTGTTAAACACTACTTTTAGTTATATTTCTGTAACCAAGTACGTGGAATGTCATTCACTAGTACCCTAAGTTACAAGATACCTAGTGTGAATATTTTAGTAATGTGTTAAATGAGGAAATAAATTAATCATCATTTCCTAATTTAAGTTGTTCTTATTGTTCAAAAGCTGGAATAAACTTCTAGACTCCTCTTATCTTCTACATCCTTTCTCTGGAGAAGTGCTTAGCTTCAAAATGCATGCTTCCCCATGCAGACATTGTCTTAATTAGGCTTGTTTGGGAGAACAATCCATGATACCCGTCTGCCAGTGGAGACTGCTGAGAAACCACCAGCTGGCTTTGAGGGAGATTATGAGGAAGACTTAGGGCAATAAACAATTTGAACTTAAAAAGATTTCCTCGTAATGCAGATGCTTTCATTAATGTCAGTGGGCTTTTAAACTTTTTCTAGTTCAAGGAATGTTACAATTCTGTTACAGATGGATCAGAATCTAAGCAAGAGTCTGTGAGGCTCAGTGCTTCTAATGCATGATGCCTGCTCTCTCCTGGCTGAGTTGTGCCTTTAATACACAGCGTAGTAATTAAATTTCAGCTTCTGTGTCTGGAGGGACTGTTCCTCTTGGGACTTGGACTTCAGCTCACTAATTTCTACCAGAAAAGAGTATGTTTGGTGGTGCATTAGATAAAATAAAATGTAAAGCGTTAAACAAACTCATTATCGTATACCATAAAGCTCACAACTAGCTTTTACACCATACCGCATTTTGTACTTTTCAAGTCTCTGTCCACATACCAGGTGAACATCTTCCATTATGGGCATATTTCTTCTTTTTTACAGGTTATCACAATTGGTAAACATGTTAAAGGATACCATTATATCATTGCAAATCTGGTAAGTATTCTTAATATTTAAAATACCTGTATTACTCAGTTTTACTGTTTATGAATGCACATCAACTAGTATTTTGTTTTAAGTGCAATTTAGAAAGCAGAAAAAAGCTAAATGTCTTCATCCTTGCTAAATGAATGCATGTGTTGAGATGATATTTGTTTTATTGACTGAATCTTTTCAGGACTTAATGCCTCCTCTGATATTCTCTTCAGTGGGAATGAAAGTTGCTCAGCACTTCGACAGAGCTTCTCTTTTTCGACATACTTTAGAAAAAGAGGGTACAGAAATTAGAAAAATAACTTTCTGCATCATTGACTGATACATTAATTCAGAAAACTGATAATTTCTCTCTCACACTTCTAAACTACTTAAAAATTACAGTTATCAACTTTCATTCTGTTAGACTAGTGAGTCTCGGATTTATACATATTTATCTCTCAGATTGGCTGGGTAATCAGTTTGAATTAATGTTTCTTGAATGTAGGTGATCAGATAGTGTATATATATATATGTATATATATATAAAGTTTCATAAGGGGAAAGTTTGGAAAACTCACTACATTCTGTCAAGGTAGTTATTTTGAAGTCATGTTTAAAGGTGGAAAGCCGTTTTACTGACATTAAAATCAGCAACACTTATTTACTGAAGCTAGGGAAACTAATCCAATAGTTTTTTTAACAGGCAAAGCAAATTCTTCAGACTTGAATCTCAGTTATCCCGTTCAAGAAAAGAGTTTTGGGGGTTGCATAATGCGAGTGCCAGCAAATAATTTTTTTCATCATTTATTCTTGAACTGTGATAGTGTTTGATATAAATTCCAGCAGGGCCCAGAGTGCCCTAATTTACACTGTCTTCTATAGTCCTTTGAGGAATCTGAGGAAACAGAAGGACCATAGTGTGCCTATTGCACTTCAGGTGTAACCCCTGTCTCCTCCCAGCTTTGATCGAAACACTTCTCCCTCTAGGCGGGCAGAACTCTGAAGAATCCTGATGGTGTGAAGAAGCCTTGTACTCTAAAGACCTCTTTAAAGGCTGAACACTGGGGTTTCATTTTTATATCTTATTAAATAATTTTTGGATAAAAAAGTTAAGGTGCTGATATTCACAAAGCAAGCATAAAAGTCTTAGAAAATTTGAAAAATTTAAATGACTTACATAGATAATATATATTATATATAGATATTATATATTTATATTTATAATGTAGATATGTGTGTTTTGCATTGCAAATGTTGGATAAATAGTATTTTGATTCCTGAGGGAAATTTTAGAAAATATGCCTGGTGGATTTCATTATGTTAACTGCTTGCTATTTTAGCCATCACTTTAAATTTGCAACAGTAATTCCATGAGATCTAAAACTTATTGAATCTTGAATTTTAAAGCAGTTTGATATCATATATATAAAATGTTTATAGTAATTATTTTAAAACTGTTTTTCTGTCAGAAAAGAAACTTATCTAGTACTTGATCATATCCCATCTTCACTGAATCTATCTTCTTTCTTTTTTGGCTGTAGTAGTGTTCTCCTCTAGTCTGATCAATCAGTCAAAAAATTGATCTATTTTAAGAATAAAAAATGCTGATAGATGGAGAAAAGGTTAATAGTATACAATGAATGTTCCTGTTAACTGTCACACTAACAATAATATTGAAGAAGGTTTCACGACCCCCATAAAAGTGTCTGTATTAGCATGCAGCAGCACATCCCTGCTGAGGATCACTAATATGCAATTATTTAGGAGCACCTAGTGTAGCAGTTGTAGCAACTTATGATAATGTGGTCTGAAGTTGTTGCTTCTTTTTGTGTTCACTTTCAACATTCATTTGAACTAAAGTGTCTGAAGTCAGTATTTTGTGTAAATGCATTTGTATGATTATTTGGGCAAAGTTAAATCATGGAAAAAACAGAATACAAGAACTGAAGGAATGAGAAATAGTTCTTTATATCAGAGGGAGGAGGCTGAGGAGATAGTAAGTTGTTCCACCTGCTTTAGAGTTCCTGACAAAAAGAGGACGCAACTGTTCCTGGCTAAAATTTGCTTGCTTAACTCTTGCTCATGGCAGTGTTCCCTTTCTCATTTAAACGGTCCCCTTGAAATGAACAGGATTGTTTAAGAAGTAAGCATGGCAAGGACAGATCCACTCATCTGTTGCTTTATAAAGGCATTTGTCTTGTGAGCAAGAAGAAGGGTTGCTGGCTGACAGAGCCGACAAGTTAATCCTGGCAACCCAGGATTTAAGTTTGGATCCAGTTTGAGGAAAATGTTGGCTTACACTTCTGCAATAGAAGTCATGTGGTAACTCTGTATTTCTATATACTATTGAGAGAACTGACAAAAGTATTGAAATAACACACATAATTTTTTCTGTGCCCAGGGATTTACTGATGGAGATTTGTCAAAAATTCAGTTTGGAGGAGCTAATGTCTCAGGATTTCAGATAGTTGACTATGATGATCCTCTGGTGTCAAAATTTATACAACGTTGGTCAACACTGGAGGAAAAAGAATATCCAGGTGCACACACTAGTACAATCAAGGTAAGTCTTATATTTTTTTAAACCATGCTAGATGGACAGGAAGTGAAAGAATTGAAATATAAAGACTAGACAGAGAAAGCCCTTGAAAATCAACTGTGTCAACAGTTGATTATATTTCTCTGGGGTACTTTTAACATTCTCTGTCATAGGACCATTTGAGCAAAGATGCTACATTCTCAAAAATGTTTAAGAAAACTTTAGTTTCTCTTCTGATCTGTAAATCTGTACCTGACAGCTTATTAGGTAATTCTTTTGGATGTGATGATATGTTAATTATATACTGACTACATCTGATTTTTCTCTTTCTCTGTGTATTGAAATGTTTTAAAGACAAATATTTAGTCCTACATTAGCTTCTGGGGAACACAGATTTAGCACTTTTTTGATATAAAATCTAAGAAATGGTACCTAAGAAATGGTAGGACAGTTGCTTTAAGACAGAGGCTTAAGTCCTACAAAGGCTTTTAAAATTAAATGCTATATCTGATGTACAGAATGATGGTCTCATTTCAGGCCTGAGTCACATGATGTGACACCGGGCAAGTGGTTAAGTTTCCTTACCTCAGTTTTCCTGCTGGATAAAACTAGGATAATTGTACCTTCTTACTTTCTTACTTACGTTATGAAAATCAATTAGTGGCTGCAAGATGTTAAAAATAATAACTCAATTTTAATGCTAAATAATTTTTGGTTTAAGTAATACAATCAGAATTTTTAATAAGAACATCTATTCTTAAATATCTCTAAAATGTTTTTAGACAAAAAGATAAATGACAAGTCTTCTAGGCATAACTTTTTTGTGCTATAGTTTGAATATGAAGTATATTCTTAATTTATAATGAGATGAATAAGAAGTTTCAGCAAGGAATGGAAAAACCATTTTTTAAATTCCTGGAACAAAAGTCCTTTAAAGCACACAACCTTAATTTCAGTTAAAAAATAAAGATTATAGATTCCTTTTTTATGAGGTCAAATTTGGTGGTAATTTAGTCAAAGCAATGATTTTTTTCTGTGGTTATTTTTGTAGTTTAAAATCTATGATGGAAGAAGTGAATTTCTTATTTGATGTTTGACAGAATAAACTGTAATCTGTCTCATGTTTTTAGGTACATTCATATTACAGACATAGTATATATAATCTGTATTGTTCTCATTTAGGAAAAAGAGAAGGGATGTGGCTGTGGGTGATTAATAGAATTGTTTTGTCTCTCTGTTTACTGAGTGCCCAAATCTATCTACCTACCTATTCATGTTGCAGAATCATAGCCTGGAAATAATAATATTGAAATACATGACTGAAGTAAAGAAGTCAAACTGAAACCAAGTTGCAGTTTTTATCACTGATGGAAAAACAAGTGGGTGGGGCACAGTAGCAAGAACTCTGGTTCCTCTGGTGCCACGCTAACAGGAAATTGCATGTGTGTTAAATAACATGAGGTGGTTGCAATGTTTTATTAAAGCACTAAAATATCTTAACTCTATCACAGATATTCTCTTTATTTCTTCCATGATAGGTCCTTTCAAGTCTAGCAGAAATTGAAAGGGTTGAAGGAGGCTATTTAGAATATCTTCTTGTTTTGATTTTGTTATGGATAGGAAAACTAAATTAATTTAAACACTTATTTTCATGAATTTCATTAACTTAGAACACATTTTAAATTCAATTTAAAAGGCTGATCTCTCTTTATATTTTGATTGATTAAGGAACATACGGATTGCACTGATAGTCAAGAAATTGAGACCTATGTTAAATTATCAGATAATTTATAAATGCTAGAGGTATTGATGGTGGGGAAAGTGGAAATATATATTGCAATATTTAGTGACATTGATTATATCAGTTACTGTATTTCTTTGTCTTTCTCTTGTCCTTATACACGTATTACTTGTCATTTTTGCTTGTCATTACATGTAAGGTCAGAGATATGTCACATTTCATTCCTGTCCTTGAGGAAGCAAGAGGCAGGGCAGAATCACAGAAATCATAGAAACAGGGCAAGAAAGGTCTTTGAGCAGTCAGTCACCCGGTCCATCCTCCTTGCCTGAAGGCAGAATCAGATAAACCTGTGCAGTTCCTGTGGGTAGTGATTTCACAACTTCCCCAAGCAATCTATTTCACAGTTTAAATAATCTTATTTTTGGCTTTTGTCTAGCCTCAATCAGCCTTTATATCACGTAATTCATTACTCCTTTATGTGTTTCTAATGGATATGAGAGAGTTCTCCTTTTCAGTTGTCCTATATTTAAAGATGTCTACCTTATTTCCTGCCTAGCTTTCCTCCCTGCAATACTAAATAATCCCTTTCCTTTACATTTTCTGCTCTCTGATCCTGTTCGTCATTTTGCTCTGGAACCTTTCCGTTTGGTACCAAATAGAAATGCCAGACTGGCTGCTGCACTGCATCCAAGTGCTATGCTGAAGAAATGGAAATCACAGCTTCATATATCTTATAGACCGTACTCATTCTAGGGTTTCCTTTTGTGTTAGTTGTTTTTTCTTTTTTTTTCCCCTCTCCTCACCATCATGATGCTATTGAAATATATTTGTCATGAGATACATGCTAACAACCAGATCTTCTTCTGCATTGCTTTCCTTTGCTGTTGTCGATTAAGGCTGTTTAAATGCATTACTTACCTGTCCTTGCTGAACATCACATTCCTTCTTATATTATTATTCTAGCTGTGTTTGTTACCCCTTGCTTTTTGAAATAGTGTACAAACATCTAAGTTACTGAGCAGGTTAAAACACTGGTCTTCCATTTGTCCCTTCAGTGATGAGTAATTTTTCTCCCTTTTTTATTTTGAGGTAGTTTTCTAAATTGTCAGTGCTTATAAATGAGCTTTTGCCACAAGTTCCCATGGAATCTAGGAAACTGTTGCAGCAGATCCCATATGAAATGGATGGAAAAGCTAATAAAAGCCCTGTATTATCAGTATAGAAGTGAGAGATGGTTACATGCCCCTTGCAGGTAATATTATACCTGCGATTGTAAATGTTCTATCATTGCAGACAAAAACATTGCAGCTGTGTTGTATTATCTTTATTTTGTAATCCAAAAAGAAGTGTACATTCATTTCACATTTTAAAATGCAAGTCAGTGGAATATGACTGAGCTGATATAATAAGACATGTCACAGCATCCAAATACAGTCCTGAAAACAGAGAAAGACATCCCTTCTAAGAAAAAGTGCGTTTCAAAGGAACACGGTCCTCAAGAAGCAAAAGCATTGTTAAAAACCTGTTCTTTAGATGCCCAGAAGAGGACCTGGATCAAATTGCTTTAAAAATGCATCTTCACAATTTATAAAACATTAGTTCTAATAAATTGCAGTCTTAGGAATGGGTGAGAAGAAACACTGATTTTATTTCTTGCTGCACTGTACCTGTACTGATAAAACCACAAGATTTAAAGATTAAGCAGGGTACATAAAGCTAGTGCTTTGAAGAGTTTTTCCAGATGGTCTTTTCATCTTTCAAAAGTAAAGCTGATGCACTGTTTACCTACGTGAAATTTATAATATATCTGTTGCAACCAAGGGTGTTATCAGTTCTAAAAGAGCTAATGATGTGTAGATCTAGAAACATACAGTTGAGCATCCTCGTGAATTTCTTTGTCGAGCAGGGAAAAAAAAAACATATTTAATTTTATCAAGGCCTAATAATAACAAGTTGATATCTTCGTTTGATCCATTATTGTGTATTTACAAATATGTTGGGCTTTCTGAGCCTTAGTGTTGTGTCAGACTGTTATGTTTAAGGCAAGTTTAAGGCAAGTTTCTTGTGGAAGGACACTGAAGGACAGCACATCCATTCCCATCCAACCGCTTCAACTTCATTATCTGATTAATTCATTCTGTTTGGGGGCAGCCTTTGGTCTATTTTCAGGAAGAAGCTCAATTTGTACCTCTTGGAGGCTGGTGAGACTTAAGTTGTATTGCCTTCGTGTGGCAAGGCTTTGGTAACAGGGGGCTACAGGGGTGGCTTCTGTGAGAAGCTACTGGAAGCTTCCCCCATTTCTGAGGAAGCCAATGCCAGCCAGCTCCAAGATGGACCTGCCACTGGCCAAGGTTGAGCCCATCAGCGATGGTGGTAGTTCCTCTGGGATAACATAGTTAAGAAGGGGACAAAGCTGCTGCACAATAGCAGCCAGAGGGGGGAGTGACAGTATATGAGAGAAACAGCCCTGCAGACACCAAGGTCAGTGGGGAAGGAGGGGGAGGAAGTGCTCTAGGTGCAAGAGCTAAGATTCCCCTGCAGCCTGTGGTGAAGACCATGGTGAGGGCAGGCTGTCCTGCAGCCCATGGAGATCCACAGGGGAGCAGAGAACCACCTGAAGATTGTGGAGGACTACACACTGGAGCAAATGGATGCCTGAAGGAAGCTGTGACCCCATGGGACACCTGTGCTGCAGCAAGCTTCTGGCAGGGACCTGTGCACCCATGAAGAGAGGAGCCCACACCAGAGCAGGTTTGCTGTGAGGACTTGTGACCCTGTAGAAGGGGCCCACACTGGAGCAGTCTGTTCCTCAAGGACTGCACCGTGTAGAAGAGACCCGTGCTGGAGTAGTTCACGAAGGACTGCAGCCTATAGGAAGGACTCACATTGGAGAAGATTGTGGAGTACTGTCTCCCATGGAAGGGACCTGATACGGAACTAGGAGGAAGCAGTGGCAGAGACGTGTGATGAACAGACTGCAACCCTCGTTCCGTGTCCCTCTGTGCCACTGTGGGAGCAGGGGAGTATAGAGAATTTGTGAGTGAAGTTGAGTCCAGGAAGAAGGGAGGAGTAGGGTGAGATGCTTTAAGATTTAGTTTTTATTTTCTCATTATCCTACTTTGATTTGATTGGTAATAAATTAAATTTTCTCCAAGTGGAGTCTGTTCTGCCCATGATGGTGATTGCTGAGTGATCTCTCCCTCCCCTTATCCCAGTCCATTAGCCTTTCATTATATTTTCTCTCATCTGTCCCTCTGAGGACGAGAGTGATAGAACAGCTTTGGTGGCACCTGATGTCCAGGCAGAGTCAACCTGCCATGTAAGTACTAAGCTTAAAGTAGGCGTGTCCTATGAGGAGCAGGTAAGGACTCTGATCTTGTCTTTTTGTGGGAAAAGGAGGCAGAGGAGCAACCTCATTGCTCTCTACAGCTTCTTGAGGAGGGAAGTGGAGAGAGAGGTGCTGAGATTTTCTCTCTAGTATCTAGTGGCAGGATGTGTGGGAATGGTTCAGAGCTGCGCCAGAGCAGGTTCAGACTGGATCTATGGAAGTATTTCTTTACCAAGAGGGTGGTCAAACACAGGAACAGGCCTCTGAAAGAGGTGGTCAATGCCCCAAGCATGTCAGTGTTTAAAAGGCATTTGGACAGTGCCCTTAACAACACACTTTAAAATTGGCCAGCCCTGAATTGTTCAGACAGTTGAACTAGATGATCATTATAGGTCTGTCCAGCTGAAATAGTTTGTTTTAGAAGCCCTTCTGCTCTGTGATAAGCTTTTCTAAGACCAACCTTAGACTTGGTGTGTGCAAGAAGTACCTGAGGCAACTTGTGCATGATATATATAGAAACTACATTCCATGTGCAGGAAAGATTTTGGGGCTGCCTGGTTGAAGACCTAAACCAGCTCAGACATGTAGAGAATACCATAGTATTGGAACATGATAACAACCACAGTACTCACTGCAACTATTTTCAGTGGCTTTAAGTGCTTCATGCTGGTACATAATGTTTCAGATTTCTAGCTTCATAATCTCTTTCCCCACCCAACCAATGCATAGCTGCAATACCAAAACACTACATTGGTTCTACCTCCTGATTTTACCTTCAGTAGTTTCATGTTTTCAAGTCTCTTTTTTATAGTTGTGTTGTCTTTTAGGAAATTATTATGAAACCATAAGTCAGGAAGAATGGTGCTTGTAACTGAAAGATGCTGGTTTAACTCTACTGGTGCTAATTTACCTCAAGGATGCAATGCCGATAACATGCAGAAAAAAAAGTATAAATATATATCACACGATTATGTGCCTTGCAGAAATAATTAAAATTTAGATGACTCGCTGATAATAAGGAGCAAAGGAGAAAACAATGAAAACAATTATTCAAACTGAAAATTCAGAAGACATTCAGTCTAGATATAGATGAGGAAGCAAAAGTGTACAGTTAATTAATTAGACAATACCTTCATTTTGGGTCATGCTTCTTATGATTGCAGTGTGTTGGAAAATGGTTTTATAATGCAATGAATTTTAGTAAGAGTTATAAGGGATATTCTGTTGCACCTGCTACAGTTTTAATAGAAAATATGATTGAATGTGCTTTAATTCAAGTGGATCATAATGATTTATAAATAAGAATTTAAAAAAAAATAGTTAATTTCAGTATTTATTATAAGATTTAACCAGAAACTGATCTGGAGTAATTTTTTTTTAAGTGCCCTTGTAAAACTGTAGATTTGTGAGATTGTTCTGCCTACTACTTCCAATAATACTGCTAACAAAATATAGCAGTTAATGTTCTAGCTACCTGGTTTCACTGGGCTTTTGAATCCCAGTCTTCTCTACTTGAAAAAATACATTAAAAATTGTGGGCATAAGAAATTTCAGTGTTCCTGAAATTCATGCTCCTTTTTAATAGCCTAAGGGCCTTTTCCATGTTATCACTCATTACAACATAGTTGCTTTGGTTTGGTTTGGGGTTTTTTGTAAGGAAAACTCAATTAAAGAATGGAATGTTTAGTCACTGAAAGTAGTGGTTGGTTTCAGGCAGTATATGTAGGTTTGTCTCAGACATACAAAGGGCCAATTGACCCAGATCCTTCGATCCTGCAAGTGCAAGTGGCTGAATTGTGCTAAAGTAAAAGTATTTGCCAGACTTTAGAAAACTAAAGAGCCAAGTGTCTCTATGAAGCTATGTTTCTTTGAATTTGGATCCACTTAGTAATTATAAATTTTTAAGGATCTTCAGCCAACAAACTGCAGTGGATTCCTCCTGCCTATTTTCCCAGGAGCACTCTATCACTTTTTTCAAGCAGCAATTCACCTCAATATGGTTGATATAAATGGGAAAAGCTACTACTCCTTCATGCTCCAAGGGTTCGTCAAGATCAGATGTACCTTTGGCCTCAGAAAGACCAGTGTCATTTGGGACAGTAGAGCTTGATGGAGAAGTGGGGATAAGAGGAGAAGAGGGAGTGATACACAAAGATGAAAATAGGAGGAGAAGGAGGAGGAATGATGTCATTCAAAAAAAGGGGTCAGCAAAGTGAAAAGAGGCTGTTGGTATGTAAGTGAAAGGCACAGAAGGGTGGTGGCAGCTCAGAGCTGAAGAGGTATCTATGACTGAATGTGTCTTAGGTCAGGGGAAAAAGGGAGGAGGAGAAGCACTGGGGATCACTTATATTAACAGGGAGAGGAGACATGCAGGCTTATTTCTGGGGCAGGCCTGGTATAAGGACCAGTCAATGTAGGTAGCTGCCTATATTATTTAGTATGGGGAGGCAGATAAGTAAACATGAAGTGTTAACTGTGTTTGGGAAATTCAACAACCTAGTAAGAATGGTGTATTCAATTCTATTAGGATTTTACTGGGAAATTAGATTGGAGCAAACAGGAGAAAGCTGTTCATCTTGAGACAACAGGCAAATACTGTACTGGTTGGGTAGATAAGAACTGATAATGGAAAGGGGGAATTGTTGTGGTTCAGGTTTTTTTGCAGTTATTTTTCTATTCTTTTAAATTTAAGACTTGAATTATTAATAATAGTTTTAAATGGTGGATTTTGAAAATTCTTAGAACAATGCAATGTGTATGATGAGAATCACTGATTGTTTTTTTCTTCTCTTCACCCCAAAAAAACCCCAAAACAACCCCCCACACTTTAACACTTCAAGCATTCCCACTAGCTCTTTCAAATCCATTTCTTGGAGCATGTTTTTTTCAGAAATGTCTTTTGCCTTTATATTTGTACATTTTGTTCTCATCCTGTGAGATTTCCCTGCTTGGTCTGTTTTTACTACCATAACCATAGGCTTCAGTTTATGCTGCTGGATCCTGCTGATTTTTACCACTATGAAGAGTGACATACTTTGCTCAGGCTTAGCCTAAAAGTAAAAGCTTTTATGTATTCATATGGTGACAATTAAAATGCCATATAATCTTTGTGATAAGTTAAAGGTGATTTTATCATTAGAGGCATTGCTGTTTTCCAAGTATATTCTGTTTACAGTTAGAAGTAAGATTACACAAATAATTCTAAATCTTATTTATTTTATGAATGTGCATATTTTCCATATGTAGTGGCATGATTAGAATACTATGGCATCTTTTGTGAGTAAAATGCTGTGGGTTCAAATCCAAATAATTGTTTTTTTTTTTATTCTGCAAAGCTCTTTGAATTCAAATCCAACTAAACGGTTTTAATTTTTTGTCAAGCTCTGTGTGGGTTTTTTTGCTGCTAAAAGGTTCACCAGGAATAAACTTTAGATTTTGAGAATTAGGAGGGTTTAAAAAGCTTCCAGAAAAATGGTGAAGGATAGGACAAGATACACATTTTAAGAACTTAATAAAAATAGGTGAGTTTAGGTAGGAAACTTTTCAGCCATTGAGTAATTACTAACGATTTTTAAGAACCTCCATGATATGAGATTCAAAGAAGTTGTTACACAACTGTAGTGAGTAAACAATTTACATTTGTACAAACATGTAAATTATGAACAGTTTAGAGTTGTTTCCCTTTACTGGAAGGAGAGATTAGATGTCTTCCTGGTTTATTTATTTTTAATTATTCAGGTTTTTTCAGAGGGAGAAGAAAAGCTATAAGGTAGAGAAAAAAGATACAGTGTAAAGATGTGCATTGAAAGCTACTTTACTCCATTCAAGATCTTCTTTTAACACTTGCTAGTTATTCTTTCTCATTAGGAAGTGTTAGAAGAAAAGATATTTTGTACTGCAGATAGTATGATAGATTAAGGGAGAAAAGGCTACAGCTGTGAATGTTTTGGGGTTTTTATGGAGGGTTTGTTTTGTGGGGTTTGGGGTTTTTTTTAATACTAGTATAAAAGATGCAACATTGTTTTTCATGGCACTGGCTAGAGTACATCTCGCAGAACTCGGAGTCTGCTTCAGTATTTCATTCACTTTAAATAACTTATACATGATAACTGGAGCAACAGCAAAGTATAAGCCTTGTCCAGCTGTGGATTGTAGCATAACATTGTTACTAACCCTGCTTTCTGAGTGAACAATATTGAATTATCTCGCCAGTCATATGCATTAGGTCCACTCACCACTCACTCAACAAAAGCTAAGAAAAACCAACATAGTGGACCGAGAGTAAAGGGCAGGACACTTCTGAAAGCATCTGCCCATCTTTCTGTGGGTGCAGATTGCTTAGTTGAGAGAGATATGAAAAGATTTCTAAGATTGACATGGCAGAGCTCTTTCTCTGTAATGTGCTTTCAGAAAGTAAAGGGGGCACAATATTAGACTTATTTGACCTTCTGGATAATGGAAGGGATAAATTCCCAGACAACTTCTGTATTTTCTGACTTTCTGTTCATTTAAATGGAAAAAGGTCTGGAAATGCAGTAGATTCAAATGCCAATGCCATTAATAAGATCTGGCATTGTGCCGCTTACTCCTGGACTCCTGGAAGATGGCACATTCACTTTGCTATGAAAACTTCTGCACAGATCCATAATTTGTTTCATCTCTGACATTTTTCTGATTTTTTGAAGAAACATCTGTTTTATCCTAGCATTAGCTTTTTTCTTTGGTCATTGGATTTAATCTACTGGAAGATCAAAGTACTTTAAAACCTCTGTTCTCACTGTAAAATTAAAAAAAAAAACACCAAAAAACAGCAGGTACCTGCACTCCTTCTCTCTCTTTTTTTTTTTTTTCTGCTGAATTAGCACCTCCAATGGCTCTAGTGAGAAGATTATTCTGAATTGGAAATAATCCTGGGGGAGGAATTACAGTTCAGGAATGTCCTTCCTATTAAAGTAGTAGGTGAAATAGGTAGAAAGGCCAAGCACCTTGGAATTTATAAATCTTGTGATCTTTGCTATATTCAGTTTTAAAAAGAGTGAAAGAAGGTCACTTTCCCCTGGAAATATCCTACAGTGGGAGCACTAGGATAATTCGAGTGCCCCAGTCTTGTTCATCTCTGCTGGATGTTCTGTATGTCTTTCAAATAAGAGTTAGACTTCCAGGGATTTAGGCTTTGGCAAGTGCCTAGCTACTGGGCTAGCTGTTCTGGGTGTGCCCAGAAAGCAGCCTTTCTAAACCAAACAAGGAGATAATTAAAATAAACATGTCACAAAATCAGCAGATTTTGTGGATTGCAGTTTTGAAGCTGAATACTTAAGTTTTTCTAAGGTGACAGGTTGCTTAAGGTGTTCTTTGCATCTCATGTCATTGTGGCATTTCAAAGCAAAAATACCTATTATTTGTCTAGCTTTTCTGTACACATAGAGTTCTAGAAAAGCGTTAAATAAAGGCTGTTATCAAAATGGAAGTTGATGTGACTCTACAACTTTGGGAAACAAAATTTAATAGAGATAGTATATTCATTAAGATAAATAGGGCTTGATCTCTAACCCCTTCTTACTGATATTAGTTTAAATTCGTTTTTTTAAAGATCACGTAATTTTACATTTTATTAATTTCTCTTCCCCCTTTAGTCAGGACTGTTGTTATAAAAAAAAAATTACAATTAATATTCCCAAATATCTTGGGTATTTATGCGATTATTTTCAGCTAAAAGCAAGTCTGTTGCTGTGACTGACTGTTTTCACTAGAGCTCCATCCTAACATAAAGATCAAAGAGGAGGAAGCAGTCATTGTCTTTTCTGGGCTTCCTGACCTCTACCTCACAGCCCCAGTATTTGAAACATGCCCATAGTTATTGAAGCTGCTTCTGTGCCTAAAGCCCATTTGCAGTTTGAATGGCAACCAGCTCAACATGCTGCTGTGGACAGCCCCTCATTCATGCTATTACCTGTACAAAACAAATTAAAACAAAGCATGATTATGGGCAAAGTCAAATTACAATGACATTTATGTGTACAAGATTTGACAGTGTCTCTTATTTCTGTTGAAAGTAGTTCTTTGCATTTGCATGCCCTGTCATGACAGTATTCAAGGTGTCGTGAGATCGTGAAGGAGTTAGCCATTTCCTATCAGTTGGATGAATTTTCCACTCTCTTTCACTGAATTTTCCACTAACTCATCTGTCATACCACTTTCAAATAATTTCCAAAATGTGTGTAATACTGTTTCAAAATAGCCCCCAGATACAGTAATTGAAGAAAGACCCTTACGCATTAGTTTGACTACATTGGAAGTAATAAGAGATACTTGCCCAGTTCCTTTACTAGTTCTTGACAAGTAACTTTGTGTCTCATTTCTTTTTGCTTGTGGGTTTACATATGTATATACCTGGTTTTTATATATAATTTATAAAAATGTAGAAATGTTTATATCAATCTTTCTACTTTTGTTGAAGACACGAGCATTCAAGTAGAGAAGTGCTTTATTGTGGGAAAAATGCACAAAATTCAGATGAGAGATTTTATTATAGTTTATTATATATATTTATTGGTATTTAAGTAAATTTAAATTGTTTAAATATAAGAAAAAATGCTGAAAGTATGTTTATACCTACTGATTCTACCCTCTTGCACTGGCCACAAAGAACCTTTCCTTTATTACCTCTGTCAGAAACTTACCTCTCTCCAAGGAAAAATACTTGTATCAAATTTCTAGACCTCTTTTCTCTTAGCCTCTCTTAGTGATAGTGTCCCTTCTCCTGCTGTTCCAGTAGCAGTTCCCCATATATGGTGAGGAACCTCCATCTGTGCCTCTTTTCAAACTGATTTCTGCCTTCTTGAGCACTGCTACAGCTGGACCTGCTATTCTAGCCGAGGGCTCCCTAGTGTCTTGAACAATAGCACTGCATTCTTTGACACTGCTGCTAGAGTCCCTGCCAACATTTTTGTATTCTTTTGTTTGTCTTTCTCACTGTTTTGTTAGATTAGGGGTGAATGGCTAGTTCATAGTCCCCTTGAGTGGTTTTAATTTGTTATTAGTTTGTCTGGAATGTAGATATCTGTATCTAAGCTGATCACCCTGGACTTCTCTGGTAGTCTCAGAAATCCCTGGAGATGAAGTTAGTGGAATCTAAAGCACAACTAATTTCTTCTTCAAAAAGGTTTCTAACTGGTCAAATGAATCACACCTTAGTATGCTTATTACTCTTCTCTGACCATAAAAAAAACACAAACAAACCCAAACTATAGTCAGTTAAGGATAGATTTAGACATTGCAGATATCCAAATCAAGAGAAAAACAATTCAACTTCTTGTGACTCAGAATACTTTCCTCTTTTTTTCTCTTTTTTTGCATTGATGTTTTGAGATATTTATTTCTTTTCCACTGCTTAAGTTTATTCTTTTAGTGTTATATTTTAGATGTCTAATCATATCTCTCAGCTTTGTCTTCAGCACATGGGCAGGAATTGAGTTAAACACAGATTTAAAAACAGGCTCAAATATCTTACAACTTTGAAAGATACGTAAACAAAATCTGTTTCTTCTGGGGTTGTATTCTCCAATTTCATCCTCAAAAGATTCAGTTGCTGACTGTACAAAATAGAATACTGGGCCTCTTAGTTAAAGATTCCTGGTATCTTCTGAATTTAGTGGAAAACAGCTGAAGTTACAAAAGGCACCATCTTGCCAGTTTTTCTTGGACAGCGCATAAGTAATATCTTCTGCTTAGTCTGGGATGACTTTGTTTTGTCTTTACTTTTCAAATTCATCTTTGCAATTACAACTTACAAATTTTGCTAAGGTCTGTAGAACATTTAAGTTGAAGTTAGTTGGAAATTTAAGTTGAAAATCACTTGGACCTTGTGTTTTCTCTGCTTGGCAATTAGGGCATCTACTTAGAGAAAATTCTTTTCATATGACATTCATACAATGTGTGTTTTATAGCAAGAGCCGTAAAATCTTTAGCCACTTCAGTGCATTATATTATAGTTTATATTATCAGCTTATTATTATCATAGTTCTAAAATTGTGACATGCAGGATTTTCTTTTTGCATATTCTTAGCTGTGCTTTAATTATTGCAGGTGATTCTGTAGAATCTCTACTATAGTACCTATTCCATTTTGTATTAAAGTTGCTGATATTATCATATAAAGTTGAAAGGAACTGAAATGAAGTTGGGAGATTTACACTGCCATAACAATAGTAAGATGCAAGACCCATCCCACTTCCACAGAATAATGTTCCAAATAGTGCTCCCATTTATTTTAATAGTGCAGACTAGAATGTGGGTGAATCTCCAGTAAACCAAAGTGAATCAAGACAGGGCTAATGCATCCTTTAACTTCTGGCCATTTTATTTATTATGCAGACACATACACACAGACACCTCTCTGCTCTGCATGAGCAGGTTATTGGTATGTCATTTCTTGTTTATGGTAATGAGTTCACTTAGGTTTAGTTTGTCAACTTTAAATCTATTTATGAAGCTGTAGATAGTTTAAATGAGCCCCATGAAGGTTATTAGGAGCTGAAAGTGTATGCAGAATAAAGCAATAAGAAATGATTCATGGGCTGTTTGCTTTCATGGCATCTCCAACAGTGCTTGTAAAATATTTTGGGATCTTTAGATTACAGGTGTCTTCACCTCAATTATGACATGTAGATTTTATATATGTGATGACATGTATGCCCATACAGATACAGATTGATAGACAAAGCTCTACACAAACCTAATGTATGACTGAGTTGTGAATATTCAGGCCAGTGATTGTATACTACAGGAATAATATTCTTGAGATAATACATTAAATATATCTCAATGATCAAATGAAACATAGAATAACTGAATTAGATAGCATTATAACTTCTCAATTTCAAGCTCATATTTTCTCTACTACTCAAGGTATGTGTCAGTGTTCATGACAGTGCTGTGTCCAAAATTTCTCAGAACCTAGTGTGGAACAATCTGTTTCTGTACTGCAAAAAGCTATGTTTAAGGAATTATTACTAGTCAGAGTCCTTTCTGTCTTTGTAGAAGATTCTATAAACCTCATCTCCAAATCCACATACACATTTAATCACTGCTGCTCCAGTAGGAGAAAGTAGTATTGACTCCAGCCAGTCTTTCACTTCATTCTTCTGCTATTCTGATCCCTTTAAAGATTTCTGTACGAGTCACTGAGAAAACTTTACTGAGAAGGTTCACACTGATCACTCAGTCAGCTTATAGATCTGAAAAAAAAGAGTTCTACCTTCGTTTTCTTCCTTTCCAAGGTCTAACAGTTGCATACTAAAACTACCTCAATTCAGGAGCTTGCCTTGGTTACAATTACAATAGCCTTCTGCATGATTTGAGCTAACTAATTAAAGTTCTCATTAAAGTCTGAGCCATTGAAGCAAAGAGCCAGTATATCATTTCTCTCTGCTTTACAGTTTATATATTTTCAGCATCTAATAGCCTTCACAGGGATCATTCCATTCATTCATAAGCCTGTAAGTAGTTACATTCTGGCCCGTATTTCCAAAAATGGCCCTTATATTTGGCATAATTGCAATGTTCTTGGCTCATAAAGCCCATCCAACAAAATCCTCAGTGTATGTGCACATGTGGTTTAAGTTCAGTTAGTTAGTTGAGATGTAAAATTTTCCACTCACTGATGACAACTTCTTATGACTGTTTAGCCCCAGTTTCTGATGTGTGTGATCACAGGATTCTTCTCTGATGTCTCTGAAGTTGTAAAGCTCCTTAGATTATGTCAGATTAGGAACGTGGGGCTCTTCCTTGCCTGTATTGCTCTTTGAGGGGCATGAGTTCTTCCAGGCATCTCAGCCCAAAAACTGTTTTTGCATGGTGTTGACAAGGTATTGCATACTTGAAAATAGGTCCCCCTGGGTTTTTATATTTAAGGGAAAAAATTGGAGCATATGTATATACAAATATATGCTGTTGGGTTTTATGTGTATATATGTGGGAGGAGATGAAGTCTAGAAATCTGTTAATAAATGCATCTCCATGAAGAGTGTAACCAGAGGAACAATTTCTTATTTTTAGCGGCTAGCTCAAGTTAAATAGTGGAAGTAATTTCTTTTTTCCCCTTTCACCTCCATGGACTTCCAGCCATATCTGCTACATAGTGAGAAAGAAATTTAATTCAGACTGAAAACAGCTGTAAATCTTTAGTTTAGATTTATTGGCACTGCCCCTAACCATTCTGAATGGAGAACACTTCATTAATTTTCATAGATGCCCCTCAGAGGGTAACAAAAGAAAAACTGATTTCAGGTATATCTTACTATCCTTTCTATTTTTAATGTGTTTCTGTGTTCAGTGGGTTACCAAGGGGATTGAAAGGTGTAGTGAAACTGAGTCTGTTTTTTAATTAAATATTTTCACTTCTTTTCAGTATACCTCTGCTCTGACCTATGATGCTGTTCAAGTGATGACAGAAGCTTTCCGTAATTTGCGTAAACAGAGGATTGAGATCTCCAGAAGAGGAAATGCTGGAGATTGTCTTGCAAATCCAGCTGTACCCTGGGGTCATGGTGTAGAAATAGAAAGGGCGTTGAAACAGGTAGCTTCCCTGGAGTGAATGCTGGGATGAGTGCATGTGTGAAATTTCCTATAGATGCTTGAAAAGAATCCTCTAGTCTCCTAATCTGCCTGGATCTTGCTGAGAATAATGTGGAAGTGAAGTCCTTGTGAACTTGTCTAAGAAAATATATTGCATACAAAAAAGAGTCTAAACTGAATGTTTTTGAAATATCAATAATCATTTGTGGAAATACAAAATGCATTTTCTAAAAAGAAAAAAACTTAATTCTTCTACCACTTTCATCTTCGTCTATTATAGGTTCAGGTGGAAGGTCTAACAGGGAATATAAAGTTTGATCAGAATGGAAAGAGAATCAATTTTACAATTAACGTCATGGAACTCAAAAGTACTGGTCCTCGGAAGGTAATTTCAATTGTCTTACAGGGTTTGAAAAGGTTTTACCTAGCTAAGCAGTGGGTTAAGGTAGGTAATGAAACATTAGATTAATTAAAACATAAGTTATGATAATATTTGTTCATAGGTGTGTTCTACAATGGTTTTGCAGAATGAAGTAAAAATCTGTATTATTTCTTTCTAACAAGTATGAGTTATTATTTCTGGTAAGTACTACATAAGAATATTTTGCTTTCAGTTTTGTGGATTAAAGTTTTTGTTTTCTGATTTGAATTGCTAAATTAGAACCAGCATTTGGGGAAATATGCTTCTGAATGACAAAAGCCAGATAAAGCTTTCCAGTGATATTTTTATAAATGTGTTTATCTTTCTGCTCTAATTTCAAATCTTTCAGGAAAAGCCAGTTTCTCGTGTCCTCCTAATCTGGAGTATTTCATAACCCTTTCAATTCTGCAGTATGTGATGTTGATATTAAAACCTGTAATATGTGAATAAAAAATGGTAAACCTATTTTACATACAAAGTAGTATGAACAAATGTCATTACTTGAATCTTTTTACTCTTTGTTGTAGTCTTTCACTATATAAATAGAAATACTTACACTGGTAAATCCATAGCTGAAATAGTTCTCTGTAAGTACAAATTGAAGGCATAGTAATAACATGCTTTACCTTTTCTATAAAAGTTCATATTCACTGGTGTCTGTGCATCCTATAAACTCTCTTTAGATTGGATACTGGAGTGAAGTGGACAAAATGGTTGTGAATCCTCTTGACGGCCCTCTTGGAAATGAATCTTCGGGACTAGAGAATAAGACTATTATTGTCACCACTATTTTGGTAATTAACTTCATATTTTGTCAGAAGACAGTCTGTCCTACAATGATTTGTTTCTCATTATTATGTTAGTTTAAATATATTGTCTTTTTATTATTTGAAGTTGTGAATTGTTACTCATTGTGATACATAATAAAATCTGGAAATTAAGGAAATGTATGTGATTCAGTATGCGGTTTTGATCTGTAGAAGACAAACAGTCATTGGTTGTAAGTCCTAGAAAGTTAAGATTTTTAAACCTGAAAATGGAAATTATATATCTGCTTTCAAAGGAGAGGAACTTTCTGAGAGGCAGAACCGTAGTGTTAATTTTAGAGAATAGATTTTGATAAACAGCAAAGAGACTGGTTCATATGCTTTATGATTGTAGATGCTATAGATGGGTAAAGTGTAAAATAAAATGTTAAAAGTTGTATTCTGGCTGTTTAGAAAATTAAATTATGTATTGTCATAGAGCAGCATTTTTCTGTAAGTTACACAGTATGTTTATCAGTTTGGACAAGTTAGAGGTTAGCATAGGAGTTTCTCTGGATGCAAGAATAGTTCTGTAGCAGCTGAGCAAAGAGGAGATACATTAATATGACTTATGACTCATCACCAATTTTGCTGATGATAGAACTTTAGTGCATAGTTATAGATATATTACCTATTGCTTGTGAAGTACTTCAATAAAAATATAGCCTGGAGAGCCTGAAGTATTTTCCCAGGGAGAGATGTGGTTGTGAAATAGAAAATAATTTTCTTCTATTAAGACAACAACAAAAGCAACTAAATACCTTTGCCTTCTTCCATCCAAACTTTATGAGAGAAAGAAACTGATTTTGGAATTTACTCTTTCTTCTCTGAATGCATGACTCCTGTTAACATTCATGGTCATTATTAACATACTTCTGGGAATCACTATGCCTGTAAGTATTGTTATTTGTGTATGACTGTGGAGAATGCAGCTTTTAAATGTGTTAAAGACGTGTCACATTAATAATTAACAACTAACATATACATAGCATGAATGATTCAGATGGTGCCTTCTCTCTTTTTTCACATATAAAAGGGAGCATATTAATCTAAGAAGTGTACAACTGATGCATCTCTCTCTACCAAGTAGCTAAGGCAAGTTCTTTCTGTGCAGGAGTCCCCATATGTCATGATGAAGAAAAATCATGAAATGCTTGAAGGAAACGATCGATATGAGGGCTACTGTGTGGATTTAGCAACAGAAATTGCTAAACACTGTGGATTCAAATATAAACTCACAATTGTTGGGGATGGCAAGTATGGGGCAAGGGATGCAGACACGAAAATCTGGAATGGGATGGTTGGAGAACTTGTTTATGGGGTAAGAAAATCTTCTATAATAAAGCCATTAAAGATGACTGATGGAAGGGGTGGGATTTGGTTTTGTTTTCTCTGTAGAGTATAGGAAAATTATCTAATTCATTTGATAGAGAATTAGCAATTTGTAATGGCATGAAAAATTCTGAAAGTAAAACGTGGAATTACATTTTAAATGCAAATGAAGTGATTGCATATTTCATCCTTCTAACCAGGTGAAAAGCAAAGTACTTTGCTATATGTTTAAATATCATATACTTCTAAAAGGGCATATGTGAAAACAAAAGCTTGGAATATGCCAATACTATCATTATATGTATTTTGTACAAGTTCAACTAAAAGCTTCTGAAATTCTCCATAGGATGTTCTCGGTGAAACAAATGTTGCTGGAGTCTCTGCTGTCCTATTTTCCATTTGTGAAATGCAACAGAAATGAAACCATTCTTTGCATTACGTTAGCTATTATTTCCTTTTTTTCTTCCTTTACAGAAAGCCGATATTGCAATTGCTCCATTAACTATAACATTGGTGAGAGAAGAGGTGATTGACTTCTCAAAGCCCTTTATGAGCCTGGGGATATCAATAATGATCAAGAAGCCTCAGAAGTCCAAGCCAGGAGTGTTTTCATTTCTTGATCCATTAGCATATGAAATTTGGATGTGCATTGTTTTTGCCTATATTGGGGTCAGTGTAGTTTTATTCCTGGTCAGCAGATTTAGCCCATACGAGTGGCACACTGAGGAATTTGAAGATGGAAGAGAAACGCAAACTAATGAATCAACTAATGAATTTGGGATATTTAATAGTCTCTGGTTTTCCCTGGGTGCCTTTATGCAGCAAGGATGCGATATTTCGCCAAGGTTGGTTACTCACTCATTTCAACTTTGTGCATTTTTGGTCTCAGCCGTCTCAGCCAGAGGAGGTTCGTGGTGCATATATTTTCACTCTTGGAGAGGAATTAGTTGCTGTGTTTTTTCCCTCCTTAAAATCATTGAAGTCTTTAAAACAAAAGCAGGTTCATGATGTATTTGATCGATATTGTCTTAATGCCGATCATACATTTACCAAGTGAAGTTATATACACCATGCCGAGACTGTAAAATGCATAAGGTTCACATCATTTCATGCCTTCTTGGAGGGGTACCGTGTTTTTGCTGCATATTCCCATTTTACAGTTGACAGTGCATATGGTTCACAACAACTGTAATGGGAAAAAGGGGTAACACTAGTTGCAAACTACACAGGCAGCACTTTCCCTCTAAAACTCACTGCATAGCATAACACGGTTATTAACCCACTGTTATTCCCCAGGAGAGCCTTGAACTGAAATAGAAGTCACGTGATGGTTCTAATTTCATGTGAATAGTTGCAAAAGACTGCTGTTTTTCCATGGCCTAGTTTTAGAAGAGTCACAAAGGAAATTGCTAAAATGAATCTGAAGGTCCAGTTTATAAGAGCTTAATTCCTAATGGATTTTCACCTTCTTTATTAGGGACAACTGTAAAGCACTTAAGTTAATTCCTTTGCAGTTCATTAAATATTCTATTTTGCTTGTGCACAAGTGGTTCTAGCCCTGATTCAGCAAAGTGGTAAGTAGGTAGGTAAATAACTACTTGCTGCTTGAAGGAACTATAGTAACAAATGAAATAGGGCAACTGGAGGGTTTAAGGAAGTCAAATCAGAAGATTTGTCTAGTTATACTAAGCAGTTTAACTTTCTTGTAAATGTCCTAGAGTTAAGAGAGGGAACAGGTCAATTTCTAGTAAGTCTAATGGTTGGTGTGCAAAACAAATCGCAAAAAAGGAAGCATTTCTTATATATGTAATGCATCCAAAAAGGCAACAGCAGGTTTTCAAGTTTTTCTACTGCAGAAATAGCAGAGCATTTATTGTGTGAGAACTTAAGCAATTCTGTGTAAAGGCTGCCATATCACAGTGGGAGATGCCAGGCTCTATGATGAAAGATACAATGGATTTGGCATATAACATGGTAAGAATGGTATACAAGAAAAAAGACAGTGAAGAGAGCAAGTTTTTGCAGGTCATGAGAAGTTGTGTTAATTTCAACCCTGTGGTGTTTTTGTATCCATTACATGCTTCACAGGTTTAGTTGTCTGCAAAGGCCCCTTTAAGCTACAAAATTATTTTTATTGAAAGCTTTATTGGAAGGTTATAGAAGTATAATGATTTTCATTATTATTATTATTATTATTATTTTACTGGCTATGAAAGCACAGTAGTTGTTTTGCAGTTTGATAGCTTTTGAAAGGTAATAGAAAAATAATGATAATAATAAAAAATGCAGGAAACTCAAATAATTTTGCATATTCAAGATTTAGTTTCAGTGAAACTAACAGTGCTTTATCTCATTGCAAGCAAAATTTTGAGGACAGTGATTAGTTTGTATATCATCTGTTTATTCTAAAAGTAAAAAAGGGCCAAAACCACTTGTTACTTCAGGTTACGCACCAAAACTATCACTATAGGATTTCAACTCTCTGCAGATGAATCATTGTAAATATGAAAAGGAGTACCTTCAGGCATCAGCAAAATACCTTTGTGAAGTTAAATTTGGCACTACTGTTATCATTTCTCTAATAAAAATGACAACCACTGTAAGAATTTTAGAGTAGACAGGTAACTAGGGCTGCCTGACTGAAACAGATGGTGTTAGTGAGTAAGACTAGACCATCTGGAAAAAGTCATTAGTAGCAGTCCCCATGTTTCCTCATGGGTAGCACAGAAACAATGAGTAGAATAATATATGATAATGATAACGATAACTTATGGCAAAGTTTTCCTCGTCTTTTTTTGAGATGTGAATGTGCTCTCAGTTCTGCCAGATAATACCTTTCTAAGTATAAAACGTGGTGCAAAAATTTATGTAATTGTGCACAGAAGTTGTTAATTTACCAGTACTTAAAAGTCTGGTAAATTAGGTGCTTCTAAAGTGTGGGTTCATACTAGCATATAAATATCAATCTTTAGAAACTTTTTGAAATGTACATACAAAAGGAAATTATCTATTTAACTGGGACAGACCGTCTGGGGAAATTTTGAATACAAATGACACCCCAAATAATTTTACTTTTAAAATGTCATATGGAAGCATAATGTTTGGGTTGGTATTGAGCTTATTCTTTTTTCACAAAGTAGGTTGCAACTTTGCTCACAGATCATGAGCTTCTGAAGATTATTGTCAATTACAGAGGGTGTCATCAATATAATATAATATAAAGTGCCATAAAGTTGGTGGTTATTAAATACACATGGACATATTGTATTACAAATATGTAATACAATATATTCAGTATATCATATAACTCAATATTTTACTTGTAGAATTATTTTATACTGAAATTACCTCCCTGTCAAAATGTAGTATTTTTTTAAAGGTGACAGAAAGAGTAGTTTGCAGAATACGTCTCGATTTAGAAGGACCTTGAAATAATTTTTTTTATGGTCCTTTGAATAACACATTCTGTACCTTATATGACTTGATTTTCATGTAGTAGAGTGAATTAGTGAGTCTGTTGGGACATGGAGTAAATCTTTTAGTGTTAGAATTACCACAGACATTTTATACAATAGCAGTAGAAATAATTTGTCCAGAATTGATTCTATTTATTTTTGTTCCCAGTTTAATAAATCTGCTTTACATAACTATCATGTTTAAATGTATATATATGTAGTTATATCTATCTATATATTCTGTCAGAATTAGTTTGTAGTCTCATTTATAGTACAGTAGGCTGGGTGAGTGATTTCTAATTTGTTTACTTAATAGATAGAGGAGTTGCATCAAGACGTACCTAAGTTCCTGCAACTCCTTAGTACTAGACTTTCAACTACATGCACATTACTGCCAAATAATTAAGCACATCTCCAAAGATTATGTACTATTTCCTATAATGTCTTGTTTAGAAACAAAGTAGCAATTAATTTCAAAGTTTAAAGGGTTGTTTAAAAAAAGGTCAAGTTTGACAATAATGCAGTATCAATATTTTTCTAGTATTGGAAATTATTGTGTTGTGTACTTTATGCTGTTCTGTATGTTTTCTTGAGTTCTCTTTTCTTCTTTCTTCTTGAGCAGGAGATGCAAAACACAGATCCATAAGAGCCCACCTGCTGCAGTTATAAACATCAGATTATTATTATTTTTAAAAATATACTTTCTTCACCATTTTCCTGTATTATCACTGATTGTTTCATGTCCAGTCCTCCATTTGTTAAATGCTTGTATCTTTCAAAAGCTGTGTGCACTTTTTAGGCTATAGATATTTCCTGGGCCAGCTTTTATTACAAATAATGCTATTGTACAGATTGTCCACAACAGAAATCAGTCTGTGTCTGAATGTCTTAGGAAAATAATCAGGCTAAAGGCACTTGATTTGAAAGTGCATACTGATTTTTCTGAAAGCACTCTTTCACTGGTTTTGTTTGATCCTCATCATTATGTCACACAAAATCACTTCAGAGGGGACAATAAGCTTATAGGTTAAATATAGCACATTGCGGTGGGAGCAGTTTCCTTCAAGAGTGATGAAAACTTTGAAGAACTGGATCACTAAGTTCTCCCAGATGTAAACTCTGGAGTCCTGATTTCAGCAAAGTCCAGGAGATATAGTGGAGAATGCCTTGATTTCCTGTCTAATGACTATGCAGAGCTGCACTGTGAGATAGCCTGAAATGCTTCCCTATAGTATAATGCGTCATTTGTGTAAAACTGTAAAACGTGTTCCTTTTTAGGACTTTCATTTCACTTTACAAATCCATTTCATACTTGTTATTAGATCCCTGTCGGGGCGCATTGTTGGAGGTGTGTGGTGGTTCTTTACCCTCATCATAATCTCATCCTACACGGCTAACTTAGCTGCCTTCCTGACGGTTGAGAGGATGGTGTCTCCCATTGAAAGTGCAGAGGATCTTTCCAAGCAAACAGAAATTGCTTATGGGACATTAGATTCTGGCTCCACTAAAGAGTTCTTTAGGGTAAGAATTTCTACTTTTTAGATTTTTTTTTAGATTGTTTTAAATAGGTCTTTGCTTGTGTGAAAGTGTTTTCCCTAGGCTTTATTAAAAGATTGATATGAAAATGTGATATGCACAGCTCAACTCACAAGTCTAGGTGTTTTTGTTTATTCATTATTGTTACATTTTATTATCTATATACAAATATAAGGGTCTTGATTTAAATATGCAAAGCAAAATTACCTAAAAAAACATTCCACTATAAAGTGAAAAACAAGGTATGTTTGAAGAAGGGAGTTGATGTCATTCATCTGTTTAATAGCTCTGCTATATTTTAGGTACTCACACAGTGAACACGAACATGGGAAGATGCACATTCATGTTTTAATAAGTATTCCACATGATTTTTCAAGCTTGCAGAGGGGGAATGGAATATAATCCTGCTGGCTGCTGTAGTAAATACATGCCTACTTTCAAAAACAGTTCTTATTTGTATTTGCATTACAGCAATGCCTTGGAAGGCTGTCAGTCCTCACCTTCTACCTCTGTGTATTGCAGTTTTAAAAATACATGAAACTTCCAATGTGTGAGTCTCTCAGACGGCCCTTGAGACACCAGCTAGCAGGGTGAAATCCATCCAGCAAATGAGTGAGAGACTAAGGCTGCTGAGAAAAAAAACATAACAGCTTTACCTTGTATGTGTGCCCTATGTGTCTCTCTCTGTGCAATGGAAGTACATCTGGCATGCCAAAATAGAAAAATAACTTGTGTTTTCATGGTTTTTTAGTGCAGGATGCTAGGTTTAAACAAAATCTATTTTAAAATAGTTATAAATAATTCATTTACATTTCAAACATAGGCTGACATGAAAATTAAATGAAACAGGTTCTCACAAATGTTTTTTTTATATACTGTATCATTAGAGCAGTAACTACTAGATTTTGGTTTTCACTGGATTCTGTAATGCATACTTAACTGGTCTCATACATACTTGTCTCAACTGTAGAAAAGCATTATTTTCTGATTCTGATGATAGGTTCAGTAATAATACGTGCTGCTGATTGCATTCCTATTAGCTAAACCAAAACTAATATCAGGTGTGTAAGGTAGTAAAAATGATATCAGATTTGTGCTAAGAGTGTTTAGAAGCATTTAGAAGCATATAGACTTGTTTCTGGTTTTGCGAACATAAACCTTTTAGATCATGGCTCTATTGGGGATTGAATGTGAATTCAAAGTAGGTCACTTCTTCTGAATAGTTTCTCTTTAGAGGTTTTTAAGCTTTTCTTTTTAAAGCAAAAAATGTTTGTATGTGCATGCTTTAGTATGTAGTTTTGCTCCTAGCATATATATACATATTTCCACTTTTACACAACTAATGTTCCTGGTGATTACTCGAACATTAAGAACTTATTTTTGTAAAAATTAGGTGGAGGCTTTGAGAGGGCATATTCTTCATATTTTGGCTCTGCACAAACAAGGCTCTAATGATGTATGGAAATTTCTTCTCAGCAATTTCTATCACAAAAAAGTTGTTGCACTATGTGCAGTACAACTTCTTAGCCTGATGGCTCTATCTGCTATTTCTAAAAATCACTTAAACTTGCCCAGTTATTTTTCAGGAAATAACAACTGTCAGAATTCTTTTTAGGAGGCCTGAAACTCAAGTTTCAAGAATGATAATCTTTCTACTGCAGATAATGTGAAAGGAATCTCTAGCACTGAGACTAAAATTTCACCCGGAGTATATCTGTGTTCTGACTGGATTGAAGTAGATGTGTGATTTTTATATGACTTGAAATTAGGACTCAAATTCTTTGAACAGCTGGAAACAACTTGAGTATTTTTCTAGCAGCATGCTAAAATGGGCTGGCTTTTGCTCTGTCACTGTCAGGAATTAAACATTTGGGGGGTTTCAGTTAGTCTGTTTTCAGTTCAAGAAGTAGCATTATTTGCAAGTCTGTCTTCTTTTGATGGAACGTATACTGAATCTTCACTAGTAGAGCATATGCTGGAACAGCATAAAATTAAGGATAGCTGTGTACTGGGGATGAGAACAGTAAACTGAATTTTCTTTGCTATTAAAAGATGTTTTCTGATAATACTTTACACAATTGAAAAAGAAATGTTTCACAGTATTTTTCAAAAAGGAATTCTCAGCAATAAGCTAGATGGTGAAAGTCAGCTGAAAAATCCTGTCCCAAATAGCTTGATATATATGTATGCAATGTTAAGTGAAAGAGGTGGGTTCAAGTCTTTGTCCAGCTTCTATGACTGCTCACCACACATCCTACAGACAGTAGGCATACAAGCTAGTTGATATCATGTGACTTGGAGATAACATCCTTGGCATTCATGACAAAAGATGTATTGTCTTTGCTCTTTAGCCTAATTTAGGTATGAACTCCCTAGCTTTAAAGGTAGTATGGACCAGTAGGAGCTATTCTTGCCAACAGTGAGCACAGCATCAGTTGGCACTGCATCAAGAAGCATAACTGAGAAAAAGGGATGAAAAGGCATTGTACTCTGGTGTTTCTAGTGCTGCTTTAAGATGAGAAGCAGAAGCTTGGTACATCCTATGTAGGAAATGTCAGTGCAGAACTAATGGATTTAAGAGTATTTTAAAAGAGAAAAAAAATTGAAATGTAGTAACACAGCATTGCTGAGTAGTAAATATCAGCAGGATACTATTAGTTGTTAATAATAATGTTATAGATAATTTTATAAATATAAATCTATAGATACAGAATTGTTTTCTTTAATGGCAGATCTATCAGGTCTCTGTAAATACCAATATGTGGAGTAGTTTTCCTCAGGAGATTTCAAAGTTGGTACTAGCAGAAACTGCAAGTACAATCCAAATCTAAAGAGTTCTGTTACACTGAGTTATTTACCACTACTAATATTTGCTAGTGTCTCTGCTTTAGAGATAGTGCTTGTAGAGTTCTTAGTGCAACTGAAAGCCCAGACAAAAATATATGTTGCATTGCTGTTGCATTTTCTCTTGGGTTATGGGCAGAAGATCAAAGAAATTATGGATGACCATGGTTTTCCCAAAGTGCGTCATTTTTCTCAAATCAGTAGTGGATCGTAGTCATGAGAATTTGGATAAGTCTGCAAGCACAGCTTGGAAGAGCCAGGAGTTGTTTCAGTTGACCTTGTGTAGGTGCCTCCTCTCTCTGAGTGTCAGGTCACACACACTACTTGATGGAGTGGTAAATTGTGGGACAGTGCAATTCCATCTCTCCGGTACGTACTAGTGACACTCTCCACGCTCACGCACTATTTTTACCTTCAGTGATTTCTCAGTGACTGTGGTAAATGCAGTTGATACACAGTTAACTTTGAAGTGGGGAAAAAAGCCACCCAAGAAGGCAGTCTACTGTTCACCTGCCACTGCAGAAGTTAATTTTAAAGCATTACCTACATGTGTTAACTCCTGAAGTTGCCTCACGTATTTTCAAGGGCTATGACACGGGAAGAATCAAAGTAAGTATGCAAGCATTCACTGGAAGGTTTCCATGCATTCCACCTTCTTGAAGGCATATTGAAAATTACTATCAAAATGATACAACCAGAACAAAAGTTAATTATTTTTACAATTGAATCATATTTTTGTTGTATGCCTAGCTCTGTTCATTAAAGGTATGTACAAATCAGATAGACAAATGGCATCAATCTTGCTACCTTTTTTCCCATAGAAGATAAATTGTAACTAGTCCTGTGTGTAAGGTAATAAGGCATCTCAAAAAAACCAAAAAACAATGTGCACAGCAATAATTAGACTAATTTACTTTCTCTCTGCATTAGTTTTTATTTAAAACCTCTTCATATTTACCTATTCTTGAACCAAGTGTGACATGAACAGACCAATCTGCTTTGTTCTAGCTGTTTTGGTGGCCTTTAAAAATAGATCCTCTGCCAAAATAAAACCAAGTAGAACTGCTCCATAACAAGGTAGTATCCTTTATGTTCCACTGAGGAGACTATGCAAGAGTTGCTTATTCTTTCTTAAGAGACAAGAGTTGCAGAATGAAAAGTTGGGCATTGGAAACATGCTGGAAGGATGATAATCCTTGGTCTTGTAAAGAAATCCTCTCACATAGTGGAAAACCAGCAATAAACATAAGAAGAGCTGACAAGACTCCTTGAGTAATTTCTGCTGCAAAAGTGTTATCTCTTGGGAGGCAAAGAAAATTTGACCTGAAGGAAAATAGTAGTGTCTTTTCTAGGAGTCTTAAACACAGCCCAGTGCCTCTAGTTTTATGAGTATTTTGAAATATTTTTTAACTTGTAAAAGTATTTAAGTTAGCAATTACATTACAAAAGGTTATGGAAAAAGAGAGAAAGCATATACATCAGTCTATGAACCTGGATCTGTCTTCATGCTCATCGAGATTTTGAAATTTCTAAAAAAATATGCCACAACAAATCTTTAAAACTAGGGAGAAGAAACACTGATTTATTTTTTAAATTAAATTGAGATAAAAAACTATGAATCATACCTCACTCTCAGTTTTTGAAGTTTGAGATGTAGCAGAATTATAGGACATATGTTTCCAGAGTTAAATTTTGACTTGCTCAACAGAAGCCTCTGAGAGGTGAAAGAGACGAAAGGCTCAGTTATGACATCTTCTGTAAAATTTACCACAGACTCTGCTTGGCACCTTAGGAGGCAGGGGGTATAGGATTGGCATTTCATGAATCTGTGAAGCAGATGTGATTGGAGAGTGCGGGTTTGACTCTTTAGTTTGACAGGAGAAAAAGGTACATAGCTGAAATAATGAGAAGAGTCAGATCTGAGTTAGTGCAAAGACTGCCCTTTGCATCCAGTAGCATATTACTGAAGATACACTTTTCTGTAATATAGAGGGTTCAAGTGAAGAATTTTCGCTTGTGTTTTGTTTTTTGAGGTCCTTGCATCTTGACAACACACAAAAGAATTGATTTAAGCCATTCTGAAAGTTATTTTAAAATAATTCGGTATTCAATATTTCCTTTTTTCTTCAAAGTATCTTTTTGTTATTTTTCAGGGTTTGTTTTTTTTCTGCTTCCACATTACCCAAAATTCTAATGTCAGTAAGCCTAGTGACCAAAACTCTGTGGGACTTCAGAAATCTTGTTACAAATATCACCCAAGTTAGTATTTGCATAATACTTATTAAAAATTAAACGTATTCCTTTTTAATAGAATTTTATATTCTTGTTTTTGGGGGAAAATTGTGCCAATAAAAAACACATTATATTCCTGATCGTTTCTTTCAAGTTTTCATCAGGCTTTCTTAGATGTTCTAAATAAAGTATGCTGTGTAGAAGGTAATTTTGTGATGGACAAAAATGAATTTGCAGCACTATAGTTTGAAGATTCTCCAGTGTTGCGTAATCTTTTGTATAAATTGCCACACTCTATGTATAAATAAGTTCTTTTTGCACTACTCCTGGGAGCACATAATTCCATAATACCTCACTTGTTATGGTTAGGAACATTCTTTTATTTTTCCAGCCTATATGTACTTATAACTAGTTTATCCTCAATTTTACAGTACATTAATAATTATGTGGATTTTTTTCTTCTCAGTGCTTATTTTCCTGATGCATTAATCCTGAATGAGCAGAGGTGTACTTTGTATGCCATCTGAGATGTCAGTTTGCTTTTTACAAAGGCATTAATATTTCTCTGTCTTTTCTGGATATAACTTTCTCCCAATTCTGTCACAGTGTTTTCTGGTAACCTATTTGATCATAGTGACAGATCTGTGTTTCTTTTGTTTTTATCAACTGATGATCTTCAATTGTATTGCTGATTTTCTTACTGGTCCCAAATTGCTGGACCATGCTTTTGAACTGGAAAGTTTAACTTCCTTTCTATCAGTCTAGTGATCAGAATTTCCCACTTCTCATATATAACAAATAAATAATATCCTATTATCTGGCTTGATGTGTTTTGCTATCCCAATTTCCTTTGCTACTAATCCCAGTCATTTCTGTCTTGAAATGTTTTCACTTTAAAGTGTCATCAGAAGCTGTGCATGCCATGCAGTTCTTCATACCAAAAGAGCAGTATCTACTTTGAATGCTTTTTCATTCCTCAGTCCAGGCAGTAAGTTTATGGTTCTAGGTTCCAGAAACAGCATCTGCAGTTCTCTACAGGTTTGTGACTTCTTGAGAAAGTGTTCTTGTGTTTTGGAATTTAGTTTATTCTCCCTCCCCTAGTATGGGTGCAATAAGTTTTTTTTTCATTTTCATCCAGCTTGATCGTTTCCTTTTCTGTACCCTCATTCCTATTACTTAGTCATAAATCATAGAATGATTTGAGTTGCAAGGGTCCTTAAAGATCATCTAGTTCCAAACCCCCTGCCATGGGCAGGGACACCTTTCACTAGACCAGGTTACTCAGAGCCTCATCCAACCTGAACTTGAACACCTCCAGGGCTGGGGCATCCAGAACTTCTCTGGGCAACATGTTCCAGCATCAAGTGTTCCAGTCTTTCTTTATTTTAATCTCATCAAAAACAAGGCTAAAGTATATATTTAGATTATGTCCTTTGCGTAGATTGTCTTTGTTCTCTGCATTTCTTCCCACTACATGGCAGGTGCCTTTCTGCTGTTCTTTTTCTCACTTGTGAGGTTTGAAAACTTGCTGCTGTTTGCTGTTTTTTTCAGTTGGCATTATACCACATACTGTTTCCTTTATGTTGTCAGGTTTCGTCTGATCAAATCGAGATCCTGCTCACAAATCTACATTCGTGTTACAGTGATGTTGCAAAGCTGTAGTAGTAGATGCCACAACATGACTGTAGTACAATTATCCCTATATGGGTAGGTTTATTACAGTAAAGTTAGTTCTAGGAGTGCACAGCAGGCTTTTCCTTGTGATCATCACTTCAAAATTGTAGAAATTAGTTTTTGTGACATGTATCTGAGTTTTTAAAGCAATGACTTTGGAATGGTCTGTTTTTATTTTATGGATATGCTGAATGATGGGGAGGAATTTCGATTCCAAGGAAGTTGAGATTAGTAAGTCTCAGAGGAGGAGTCATTTCAGGAGGTATTTTAATGGCAGTTAAATGGTTTGGGAACTTTAACATGCCTTTGTAAGACAAACCTGGATCACTTAATTCTAAATCATGGAGAATAGGATGAATATATAAGATCATTGTCTTGCGCGTTTTTGGAAAAAGTTATTTTAAGTATACTTTTGAGGAATTAGTTCTGAAATAGAATGTTCTAGATTTTTTATTAATTAGACCAAATATAGTAAAGATATTTTTGGTAGCTGAAGTAATGGAAACTAAAAAGCTATAAATCTGCATATTAAGATGCAACTAATTTTTACCATTACTCAATAAAATTATTACAAAATTTAGAACTTCAACTTAGTTGAACTTTCATTCACCTTAAATATTCACCCAGTATAAACAAGGGTAAGTGCGTTAAATCTTTAAATCTTTTTAACTGTGTCCTTTTAATCTTTAGCTAATTAAAGAGACTGAAAAAACTAGTTCTGTTCTGCATTTTTTGGATCTATTAGTATTTGATTTACTGTGTAAATTGGCAAGTTTTATTTGTCGTTACTTTTTTTTAACTACTGGTGACAATACCAGTTCCTGTACTTTTGTTCAGTGCAGAAGGTCAACAAGGTGGTTTCACAAATCGTATTTGAGAATTAGGGATCTGCTCCCACAGTACCAGATCATCATCTAGTAGAATGTTAGTAGTCTGAAAAGCTATTTCTGTCAATGACATACTAAATACAGCACCCCAGTTTGAAGAATAATAGGTCTTTGAAAGTCAAAAAAAAAAGTTATCTGGTGACCCACAAAACACAGCTAATTAAGTTGATAAAACTTTGCATAAATTAATTTTCTAATTAGTTTATTAATGAAGGTAATATTTTACATAAAAATGGAATGTGTACATGTAACAATAACTATTATTATTAGTATTACCCAGTTCCTAGGGTATTTTTATATCATTGTATTATCATAGTAAGTCTTAAATAATATGATAAAAGGTGTTCATTGTGAATATTAGAGTCTTGTAGTGTCATGTTGGTGTTGATTGTAATACCAAAGTTATAATTAGCTTTTAGCATTTCATATATACACTGGAGTGTCACCTTGCAATAGCAATCAGGTACAGTAATTAAGAGCAATGCAGATAATTTCCATATTCTTTCCTTCTTATAGTCAAATAATATGGCAATCAACAATGGTTCTGTATTTGTGGTGCATGATTAAAAGTTGTGGTCTTTTTTATGGAGCGCTGCTGTCCTTTCAGGGTTTTGATGCCATTAAAAGAAAGAGTATATAAGAAAGAGCTGTGAAAGCCCAACTTGCACACGGAGCATCCCACATTCACAAGGATTCTGTTTCCTTGTGGTTTAGTCCCCTGTTGATAATGACTACATGTTTTTCCAAATGCACTTTAAGGAGATGAAGGCCCCATACTAGCTACTGTGAAGAAAACTAGCTCTACCCCAGGCAAAACAAGCACAGCATAGGTATAAAAAATATGGTCAACTCTAGCACTGGCCAAATATAAATAACAATGCAGTGTGCTTTTAGTTGTTGTTTGTTCTACAATACATTTGAATTAGGATATGTACGTGTGCTTTTTTTAGCAGTCCAATAAAGTGGGCTTTATGAGTGAGTGAGTGTGTGTGTGCACACTGAATGCTTGATGGTCTCTTAACTGCCATTTTCCACATCTTTAGCTCTACCTTTTGAATAAAAAGTTATGAAAATTAATGAAGGAAAAAAAAGGCACAGTTCTGAAACCAAATGTATTACAACATATATTATGTAGCAATATAAAAAAACCCATAGAAGTCACCTGTAGGTAGTGGTTCACTGCTCTTATTTTTTAGGGAACTAGACAAGGTCAAGGACTAAGTAAGGATCAAAACATAGCTGTATGAATTCCAGCATGATGCTTTTCAGTGTTCATGGCTGCAGAGGACTGTGTGGTCACGGCACATTCTGAGTGTTATTTTTCTGGTGGCGTTCTTACAGAACACTTACAGATTTTTATTTTCATGATTGCTGGGTCAGATATTCATACCTTTATGCATACAACAAGGACCCTGTGAGCCATCTAGTGGGAAGTATCTTCTTAACACTTGACCATTTGGGAAGACTGCTCCTTGTGCCTTTTCTGTTCAGCTGCCCAGCTTATAGTGCATAGTGATAGTTTGCTTCTTGAATTACCTTTTCAAAGATGGTGCGATATATATTTTTCTAGGATTCTCCTAATTTTTAGGATCATATGTTTTAGGATCTTCTGGATGGAACAGAAACTGTGTGTATGCTATATGGCAGATGTTCCAAGAATCTGAGAAACCCACTGTGCCTTTAGCACACAGTTATTTTTCTGTCATTCTGGTTATGCTGAGTATATCCAAGTCTTTTGGTATTTATGGGTATACTGAGTATGTATAGATCAGTAGATCAGAATATGCAACAACTGGTCTGCAAGGGAACTTGCAAAAAGCCAACTTTGTCAATGTGCATGTACATTCTGGTAATGGTTGGAAAATTTAGATGTTAGAAATCTTTCTTGGTACTGCCAGAACCTTTCATACTAATAGCTGTACAGAGACCATGGAGAAATCTGAGCCTCAGAATTTTCCTAGACTACATTTCTGGGCATGAAGATAAGGGTAAGTCTGGGAAAATGCTAATGCAATACCACAAGAACAGTGAAAACTTCGGAGACGGTGAAGGCATTACTAATGCTTTTATACTTGATTTGATTATTTTTAAAATGGTACAGTCAGAGATACTGGAACAGAATTGCAATTCTGAAGTATATGTTATAAGATGTTTCTATTAGAGAAGTGCCTCTAACACATTATATCATAAGTTTTATCTTTTATACAGACTTGGTATACTAGCACATATAATAGTAATATCTGACCCTGACTTGTCACGTGTCCTGTTGTGTCTGCTGTTTCTTTGATAGCACTGCTTCCTTTCTGGTGACATCTAGGTGGCAAACTGGTTTCCTTTATTTTTTCCAGGTTAAAAAATAACAATCAGTTGGTAGTTAAAACTGCCAGTTATAGTTATAACTACCAACTGGTTAAAACAAAAGAAACGTACTTCAGGTAAAAACTTTTCTGAAGGAAAACCCTGACCTGCTGAGTTGAATAGGAGAGGCATGTGAAGTAAGAACAACCTTGAACCAGGTGCCTCACTATTAATGTTCCCTTCGGCTTTCACAGCAATGTTAGTTTCCTCTGTGGAGCAATCTGAAGTTTTCTAGTGCCACTGACACATTTCAGCTCACATCTTGTTTGCGTAATGCACAGCTGCAGAGCTGCAAAAAAAGATCATCTTGTTTGAGTGGGAATTTCTGATTAATATTTTGCTGAAGTTTGAATATAAGCCTTTTAATTTGGCACACCTCATAAAGTGGAAGTACTGCTGTTCACTTCAAATCTTTAACACCAATATAACGAATACAAAAAAAATACAATGACAACATAATATTAATAGAAAAAGAGAATGTAGGTGTTGCTATCTTTCAAAGTTGGATAATAAATTTGCCTAAAAATAACATAGTCATATTTTCCCAGGTGTACTTTTGCTATCTACAGAAAGATTAGTTAATTAGGCTTCATATTGTCTCCACAGAGATCTAAAATTGCAGTATTTGATAAAATGTGGACCTATATGAAAAGTGCAGAACCATCTGTGTTTGTGAGGACTACAGCAGAAGGGGTAGCTCGAGTACGGAAGTCCAAAGGAAAATATGCCTACTTGCTGGAGTCAACCATGAATGAGTACATCGAACAAAGGAAACCCTGTGA